>NC_059081.1:56378767-66378767 GCF_020497125.1 Mauremys mutica
TTCTGGTACTCTCACTGGGTCCCTTTGCATTATTTTTCTATCTGCACTGCAATTTGCAACACATATGAATGTAGCATCAGATGAAGATTTCATTAATATGTTGCCTATTCCCTCCTCCCATCCCATGGAGGAAGATGTTAAATTAATTCAGCTGAATGCCCCTGGTTTTCTTGACCGGAATTGTTTCGTAGCCATCAGAGCAAAGAGCTTGGAGAAGACAGGAGGATGCTACCTGTGTGCTAAGGAAAGTTAAGAAAAAAGGGCTTGTAAACGTCTGCTGTCGTGGTTCGCCCCTCTCTGGGGCGGCTGGGGGCCAGGCCGCCTCACTACACGAGTCCCGTGCACTGGTGAATTAGCCTGGTGGGTCAGGAAACGGCCAGGAGCTCAGGCCCTCAGGCAGGGGCTGAACCAATAGTCTCGTCTTGGAGGCCCAGGCCCTAAATCAGGGCGGGGCAGCAAACAATAGTTCAGGGCTCAGACCCTCAGGCAGGGGCTGAGCAAAGCAGTTCAGTAGTTTAAGCCCAGGCTCCTGGGCCTGAGCGTGGGGGCGAGGGGGAGACGGCCACCCGGGAGTGGGGTGGCAGGGGGGACGCAGGCCCGCCCACTCCTCTGCGTCCCAGCCCGGGGCCCTAACAGCGGCAGGCAGCCTGCTGCTGTGTCAGGGGGATCCTGGCCGCAACACACTGACATTGGCTCTGGGTGTGCTGCAGCCAGACTAGGGTCGGCTGCCCCCGGGCTACTTCCGACTTCCCCCTCTACCGGTACCTGTGTCTCAGCGGCGGCGTCCACAGCGTCCCACACCCTGGGCTCCTTGGGATACTGAGCAAGGGGTAAACTGGGCAGCTCCTCGGGGTCCCTTTGTACCGGTCGGCTTAGGGGCTCTTCCAGCGTCTGGTCAGCGTCCAGTCTCCGCGGGTCTGGCCAGTCCTCGGGTCGGTCGCAGGCGGCAGGAGTCTCCCCAGCAGGAGCTAGGGCATCAGCGTCCGGCCTCTCTGGCGGACAGGCCGCTTCTGAGCCCTGGGGCTGGGCTTTTATACTTCCTGCTCTGCGCCTTGACCTCTGGGGGGCGGGCGCAGGCTCCAGTGACTCCGCCCACTTTGGCGTCCATAAGGGCTCGTCCCTCTCTGGGGCGGCTGGGAGCCAGGCCGCCTCACTACAGGGCTCAATCCTTCAGTTTGACTTATCTTTGCTTGGAACAAGACCTTGGAGGGGATGAACAAAGGTGCCTTTACAACACCTTTATATTCCTCCAAACTGATTCTGGGCCACGCACAGGGCTACCCTAGATTGCACATGGCTATAACAACCCTTCAGGGACCACTAACCACGGTCTGCTGGAGCACAGGAGTTCTGCATCATGCTCCCTACACAGACACTAGAAGGCTAGCCCTGAGTCTGCTGTACCAGCTTTACACCATCTGGGGATTCCCCAACACTGGGAAAAGCCTCAGCCAGCTGATTACTCTGCTTTGAGTAGTACAGAGGAGACGATTACTCTGCTTTGAATAGTACAGAGGAGACAGAACAGGGCCTGGCTAACCCAAGGAGTAAAGACTTCTTAAAAAGACTAAATCACTATGTGCTTTTTTGCTTGTGGTTTGGAGAGGAGGAGAAGGGAGATGGATAAATGCATCAACAGAATTTTTATTTCAGAGTCTGACATGCAGGGTAGGAATTGACTTATATGGGACTCACCCTCCACTAGACAGTGCACCATTGCACTAGATTCTGCAACTATAATTCCAGTATTCTGAGTATTAAAATTAAGGGTGCCAATACCATTTATATCAAGTCAAAACGTGTGCCTTCCACAGAAGCTGGTCTAATAAAAGATATTACCTCACCTACCTTGTCTCTCTCTCACCCTTTGTTGGGTGCAGGAGTACCCATAGTCTGTATAAACCAAATAAACCATGAGAGTTCCATTTCTTACTGTCTACAAGACAGGAACGCTCCATGGAGACCCCAGACAATGCTATCTCCTTGTTACCGAGAGCCTCTGCATACAGGAATTGATAGGATATCCTCCCAGAACAAAGGTGGAGAGGTGAGGTAGGCCTTCAGGCATCTGCTTGCAGTCTTCTGTAAACCAGTGAAGGAGCACCATGAAAAGAAATTAAGGCATACAGTGGGCACCCTAAATCTGGACTGCCTTGATACACCAGAGCGAACGGGTAATTATTCTATTTCCAGTGGCCAGAACACCTATCATAAAAGGGACACACTCCAACTCAGGAGAATAAGGCTACTGCATCAGGGTGGTTTCTCTGTGTAAGAAGAGACTGTTTTTTCTCAGCTGGGGGTCTAGGGAAGAAAGATTCTCAAGGAGCTGCAAGAAAGTCAGTCTGCAGCTACCATGTTGGGAGGAAACTAGAGATCCCTGAAAGCAAAGCTTCTGGTGTGGGCAGGCAGGAGCTCATTCCTCTGCTCTCCAAAACCCTGGAGATGTTCCACTTTTAATTGCTGTTCCTTGTCTGCACCAAGGCTTCCTTCGCACACGGTGTGTGTATGAGAGAACAGAGTACAAATGGGGTGTGGAAGGTGGCTCACGATCAGTTTCTTGCTTTTCAAGCCACTCCCAGAACAGAAGGAAAGCAGGTGCTGTGTTTTTTCCCCTCTCTCTAAATGAAAGATTCATTTGTGCAACACAACTCCAAATCATCTAAACTTGGGTGGGGAGAAAAAAACCCAACACCTCCCCGTGAAAGCAGAGGCTCTTACCTGATGGGAAGGTAAGAAGTTTTCCTTCTCTCCAGCAGTCTTCTTCCTGGTAACTGCCTGCTATTAGGCCCCAACCACCCCAGTTGTGGCTAATTTAAAGATTCACAGGTGCAGTATTCTGCTATAGGAAAATCTTGCAGCAGAAGGGGAAATGATCTAGCTAAGGCTTAACAAAAACTTTACTTCCTAGCCCCCTCATAGAAGAGGTGCAAGTCTAAGAGCTAATGTCATAGGTGTGTGAACTTTTAGAAACTTGAAACCACGTTGGATGTTTTTATTCCCCATTTATCAGATTAATATATTTTATCATTTATGTATTTGACCGCCAGTTGCCCTAAATCATACACTAGACTGCCTGAAGCCCATACTACACTAGTGACTCAGCTAGTAACAATCACATTCTGACCATGCTCCAGCATAAGGTTAATTTTTGATGGAAATACAATTTTTAATGTTCTTCTATGAAAAAAAATCTGATTTTTGATTAAAAAAATCAAAATGCAAAACTTCAATCATTTTCTTTCAAATTGAAATCAGCTTTTTGTTGTGGTTCCAGAAGTTGGCAGTTGGTTCCAAAACAAAATGAAAAATTCAATTTGTAATAAAAGTAAATTAAAACCTGTGAAATGAAAATTTTCAAACAAAAAAAGTCAGTTTTTTTCATTAAAAAATCCAAATTTTATTAATTTTCAACAAAAGCAATATTTGTACACACACAGAGCCAATCTTTGGTCCAGAAATTCCTACCAGCTGTAGCTTTTGAAGCTGCTAGCTGGAATGCTCACAATTGAAGCAGAAAAAGGGTGAAGGAAATGCTCTCTCTTGCACACAGGAAGAGAGACGGTCAGACCCTGATAATGAGTGCAATACACTGCTGGGTTACAAACACTAGGGCCAAGCAGGTGATTAAAAGGCTGATTTTGGCCTCTAACCCCCACGGAGGAGGTTCTGGATCATAGCGCTGAAGACTGCTGGCTAACTAGTGTCTGATGACTCTCCCCAGCGGATGATGAGAAGGGATGATGAGAAGACCGTGGGGCTCCCTAGGCAACCCAAGGTGTTGGAGAGGCTGCGATCTGTGGAGTTGGGCAGCCTGTGGAGCCAGCTACCTATGAAGTCAGGGAGCTAGCTACGTATGGAGTGCGTGAGCCCTGACTCCACAGCAGGCCCACCTGGCTGACTGCTAGGGAGCTACAGACAAGTGCATGAGGCTGAGGAGCAACCTCCTCTGAGCGCCAGCTCCCGTGTTCTCAGCCAGGTGGCCTGCCGAGGAGTTGGGTGGGTGAACAAACTGGCAGGAACTGTCAAGCCTGCCTGCCTGGTTTCTGTCAAACTTTTCAATGGAATCAACATGTGGCCATGAAACATTTCAGCTCCGTTATATCAGCAGTGTCCAATGACATGCGTGCCCACCAGACAATTTTGGACATGCTCTAGTTATGAGATACAGGTCATCAGGGAAGGGGGTTATGATGCAGGGCAAGTGCTACTGAGATATTGTGTAGGCAATTCAGTATTATTTTGTGAATTTTATTCTTTGCACTCTATACTTTGGTTTAGGTTACTAGTAACTTAGGTTACTAAAGATCTAAACAAATGAATATTTCAGCCTAAATTTTGCGGCCCTATTCAGGCAAAAATCCCAATAAAATCAGGAGTTTCACCTCTCAAAGATGGATCAGGGATGCCAAATTGTGAATTTAAAACCTAGTGGCATTTCTATTGTGAACTCCATTGCCAAGATTTTATAACTACAGCATAAAAAAATTGCATTTGGCTGAAACTTGCCATTCAACTTTTCATCACAGGAGTAAAATACCATACTGCACACACACACACACACACACACACACACACAAAGAAAGAAAACATTTAGCAGCTTTTAAAATTATGCAGATATTTTTAATGGCTTTGGAGTATTCAGACACTCACTCATATGTCGCAAAACAGATTTGATTTCTAGGAATGACATTTGGCAGAGCAATTAATCCATGCTATGTTCTAATCGTGTTTGGTACTGGGGGGGAATTTATTTTTTTTAAAAGAAAAGTGAAACTTGATTTTCAAACCCTGTGCCACTAATTATTTTCAAAGGCGGCTCAGAAGAGTTTTCAGTGAGCACAGGGACAAAGCCTGGTGCCAGCTGGGGGTGATTCAGCAATGGAGCATGTTATTTTTTGCAAACATTTTAATCAGAATCACACACACCCATTTTTCCCCATTGAGATTAGGAGATTTCATCATCATCTCCAGTGACATGGTGTGCTGGGTACGCAGACCTCTGCAGGGGCAAGGGAGATGGACTCCTCCTTTCCATGTTGCTGCTTGGTTGCTACTCCTGGCTTAATTATAGCCTGCCCAGCCCTTATGCCACTCCTCCACCCACGCTGGGGATAATTACTGGTGGATTGACGTAGAGCCTTGCTCCTCTCCTACCCTGAACACGTGGTTTCATACGGCCATTGTGGAAGCCTCCACAAGCTAGTGTCCTCTGAGGCAGTGGAAATGAGATGGCTACATCTGCACTGTTGGCTGCCTGAAGGAAGAGCTTCATTTAAAGGAAGCCTCTGGCGGGAAACTAAAAGTGGCTTCCACCTAAAAATATTGGACCTCATGATCCGGAAAGGTGCTGAGCCCTCCTAACTCCCACGGAAAGCCACGGGAGCTGGGAATGCCCAGAACCTTGTAGGACCAATGAATAAAATTTAACCACTGCTGTTGTCTTAACATATTTGTATCAGTACATGCTGTTCTGTCCTTTCATCTAGGCGGAGATGTGGTCAACTGGGTGTTCCCACTTGCCTATTTAGCAGAAGGATGAGAAAAAAGTTATTGGCGACTCTCTCTTAGGAAATGGACTTAGAACCCCAGCCACAATGAGCGTGCTCTGATTTGGCTTTCATGGATTATCATATCCTGCATGATTGTGGATGGAATCCGGCTCCTCCCGAGGCAGCACAGCCGCTCCATCAAGCCTGAGGCTGCAATAGCTTCCCCTGTTGCTGGAGGATCTGCAGAGCAGCAGGGCACTCAGCCTACCTTTCCTGATCACTAAACACTGTGGGAGTAGGAGCTGCCATGGTGTGGAACCCCTACGTGGAATCCAAAAAGCCTACATCGCCCAGATAGCAGAAACACAAGGGTTCTGCTGAATCTTGACAGGCTGACCTGGGAGGAAATGGCAGGATTCTCCACTAAATGGACAGCTTTAACTGCCTCACTCTGATCTTACTTTCTAGATAAGTCTTTAGCTGCTGAACCCTGTCCACACCCGTTTGTTTCATTACAAACGACTCCATCTGTGTTTTTGCATAAGTGTGAGACTTTGGTTCTCTTCTTTCCCCTAGAATCCTTGACACAATTCCAGGGGGAGGAGTGGTGAGCCCAGCACAAATACCATTCAGTGTGACAGATAAGACCAGTAAGAAGAGCTTCTCTGACATACATGATAGAATACAAGAGCAAAGGCTGTGGGATAGAATTTCATTTAGGGACTTTACAGAAGCTGCTAGCTAACTTTTACCATAACTGCACCAACTCTAACACCGCAACGGTCCCATTTGCTGATGAATCTGTCCTAAAACCGATTTTGTCTCCAGCCACTCGGAATGTAACCTGACAGCTGTTCAAAGGTGTACCTATGCTAGCCCTGTGTCTGGGTTTGTACCATGGACTGCTGTCCACTAGGGGCTAGGCTTACACCAATAAATCTAAAACTATTGCACTTGGTTTGCTTTTTCTATTGATTTAAAAAAACAAAAAAGACAAAGCCAAGTCTCTTCACCTCCCAAATATTCCTGTTCAACCTGTTCACAGCTAGGAATATATTCCTCCAGCCTCCCTCAACTATATTTTATATAATTATATATTTCTAGATTTCTAATATATATTTTAAGCAGGTTGTTAGTAACATCTGCCATTAAGGTTACAAAACTATTTGCACTATACCTATAACTTCATTTTTCTCCTGCTTGTAACTTTCAGAAACATTTGCCTTTGGGGGTTACTGGTTTCCATAGTTGTTTTCTGTCTGAAGATGAATCATCAACTATTATTATTATTAGGGAATGTTTGAGCAAAATCCCTTCAGTCATTTCTGGATTACAGAAGAGTGGGATGGGAAATATCTAACCAGGCTTTTTTTTTTAAAAAAAACAAGGCTATGCAAAAACAGCCGAAACCTGCCATGGACAGAGTCCTTGCAGAGAACTAATCTTTGGAGGTTGGGACTGGGAAATAGGGGGTGGAGGAGTTCTAAGTAACTGAAAAGACACTTCTGGACATGTTGTGTAAGCATCTACTAACCACTTTTAGCAGCCTAACCTACCTCACACCCCCTCAGACATTTCTGCCAGTTTTCTCTGCCCATCCTGACAAGGCCAGAGTCTGCTGGTCTCAGATAGCTGCAGGACAGAGTACAAAAGGGGGATTGTAACTGTTTCAGTTACACATACCAACGTCCATCAAACAAACCAACCAATCTTTCCTTTGCATTTAGAACAGGAAAAAAAATCATAGGCAAAAACAAAATCATGTGCCCTGTGATTTTCTCTCCACACTTACAGCTGCATTTAGCAAATTCTATGCTTTTCATTTTATAGAAAAATGTCTTCTTTCTCAGTTGCAAAGATTAGCTGTCACACTGTTAGCCGGTGTGCTGCTGCTTTATGGACCCAACCTCGTAGAAAACTGATTGTAGCAATAAGAATAGGAACTCAACCATCTCTTAACCGGTTCAGCTTAGTACAGTATTAGGTGAGAATCAACATGGTTTAGACAACAGAGCATTGGACTGGAAACCTGGGTTCTATGCCTGGCTCTGCTAATTGACTGCTAGGAAACTTAAGCAATTCTCTGTGCTTCAATTTCCCAATCTGTAAAATGACAATGACCTTCCTTTGTAAAGCACTTTGAGAGCTAGTGATGAAAAAAGTGCTGTATAAGAGCAACGTAGTATTATCCCACACCAAAAAATTGGGATTTCACATTTTTCCCAATCTTAAATTGGAAAAAAAAAAGTCAAAATCTTGAAAATGTTTGTGAATTGAAAACAAACAAAAAATCAGTTTGGATCAATTGATATGTTTTGTTTCAATAATTTCTTTTCAAATTTGATCTTTTTAAAAACACTATAGTTATCTTAAATTTCAATACAAAACATCATCTGAATGAAAATCTGGACTTCCTTTCCAGAAAATGCTGAAAACAAAACATTGTGAGAATTCTGAAACTTTTCAAAAAAAATTCAAATTGAAAATTTTGTTTAAACTGACCCTTTCCCACAAAAAAGTTTAGCTTGATGAATCAGCATTTTCCAACGTAAAAATTGTTTTGTCAAAAAATTCCTGACAAGCTCTACTCAAATGGTCTCATCTCTGCAATGAGCTCCACACAGAGAGAGAGAGACCTCTGTGGCCACACAGAACCCTACTGAGGGCACCAGTGCTCTAATCTGAAGTACTTCGATAGCCTCTATTACCACAGTATCTGAGCACCTCACAATTCTGAAGGTGTTTTATCTTCACAACTCACTAGTGAGGTTGGGCACAGCTATGATCCACACGACTACAGCTACACTACTAATTTTACCACACTAGCTCAGAGGAGAGATGTCTACATGAGCTGGGAATCACAGCCCTAACTCATAATGTGGACGTAGCCTAAGTAACTTGCCCAAGGTCACACAAAGTCTTTGGTGAAGCAGAGAATTGAACCTCAGTTTCCTTCATCCCAGGCTATTGTCTGACCCCTGGAACCTCATTTCCTTCTGTGCCTTCATGCAGGTATAGGAGAAGGGCCTAAGATGTCACCCCAACAGGCTAGGTGGGACCACTTAAATACCAGTTATTAAGCTCATGCATCCCCTTATCCATTCTTTTTTAAATAACAGGGTAAAATATGTCACAGTAAGACTATAAAAAGCAGCGTAGACAAAATGTCAGAAAGTCAGGAAGTTCTAAAGCTACAGTTCAGACAGCAGCATTCTAGCTTTGGGGCTTTCAAAATGCTGTAGGTGTTGGACTTTCCATTCCTGTGGAACCTTGGAGCTTAATCCTGTACGTTAGAAAACATGGGCCGTAGACATACAGGATGTGCTACGTGACTGAGATAATACTGCTCTTAGAACCTTAACTGTTGCACTTACAAACCTTGTTACTGATTGTGGAGCTCTAACTTTGAATGATTGCTGAGGACTTTTTTGTGCCTTTAGGAACTCTTGCAATACTAATTAACAACCTTTTGTAGTGGTTGCATCATAGCTTCTCCAGCAGCCTGGCTGAGGAAAGCTGAGGATTCCCTCACACTGCTGCAGAGGTTTTTGCCAGGAGTCCTTGTACACGGGCTTGCTCCATTCCCAGGATTTGGCCCTTATTTAAGGAATTATCTTCATCTTGCAAATAATTGTGACTCACTCCTATCTCACCACATGACATCTTGAGGAGTTGCTTACCCAGGATGTCATTGGATAGATTATCTTTGGTGCAAATAACCCAGCAAGGAAAGCCCTACCATTAAACTGTTTTAAAAAACAACAACAAAACCACAGTCTGCAGCTTAATGGAAAGATGCTCATGGGCATCAATAGACTTTTGATCAGGTACCTAATAAGCAAGCCTTCTTCTGACTGGTAGTGTCTACTAAGCATTTCAGTATATAGCAGCCTTTTTTGCCATTAAACATTTCAGCTACACGTACTTGAAACCTCCTCCTATGTTTAATAATAAATCGTGCTTCTCCAGATACCAATAGGCAGATCCAGTATCTGAGGAGTCATTATTTCCCATATAAGTACATGAAGCTGATAAATGTTACCAGTTTGATGTTACAACTGCATGCTGTCACCTTGGTGTCTCTTTGTGCCAGTTATGCCCTACACGTACTCTGAATCAGAGCACTTACATTTCTGCTGGAAGGCTTTCAAGTATTGTATGTGAATTGAAATTTTTTTTTCCACTTTTTTTTTTTTGACAAGTCACAATATGAGCTTTTTCAGAACATTTGAAAGAGCTTGTCTCTTTAATAGACAGGATGATTTACACAGATTTTGCTGAGGAAGCCTATGTGCATTGAATTTAAAAATAATAGGAGAAAGGTGTTTCCTCAATGTTAGAATTTCGATAGCAGTCATGTGAATTCTTCAGTAGGAGTGGTACCATGTCAGTTTCCTCTACCGTTTTTAGAACTCAAGTTGCTATAACAACTCACTTCGTCTGTTCAGTCAAGTACCTATGTGTCATTTTTCCTTGTGGGTTCCCCATTTTCCAGACACCTTCTCTCAGATTTTGTTTAAGGGGACCAGCTCATTCCCCCAGCGTGCAGACATGTAAGTAGCTGAAATGAGTCAAAATTTGTGCTGAAAAGGTTGAAATCTTTCCTGGGGACAGAACAAGGCAAATTAAGGACCTGATCTAGTTCCCATTGAAGTAAATGGAAGTTTTGCCAATTACTGGATCTGGATCTGATTATAGGCCATAGGAAGGTGAAAGTAGAGGACTGTGATACCAAATATGGACAAAGGATGCTGCAATCAGAAAATCCCTGGCACAGTGGGGATTAGAGCAAGTCAACAAATCAGGCCCCCAGCTGGTCATAAAATAGATATTTTTCCCCCGTGGAAATTTTTTACTTTTTAATGAAATAGTTTGGCCAAAAAAATAAAATAAAAAAAATTGGCCCTAACACCAACATGTTTTATTCAAACCGGTGCTGTAAAGAGCTTTATTGAAGCTGTAGTCCAGCCCATAAAGGAGAATGGGCGTATAAGACACCTAAACTACATCTCCCATGATGCACCACTCCCCCTCTCTTGAGAGGTAAACGGCTGTGTCATGGGAGAGGTAGTCCAGCCAGATAGCCTAGGAGAATGGGAACATCTGAACTACAACTTGGATCCCGTGGATCAGGTATTATGGGAGCAGGCTCACAGTGGGTTTGAGGGTTACTATCGCCATGTGCAGCTGGCTACAGCTAGCAGTTATCCTCAGTTGTGATTGCACATAGTGATACTCCTACCTGTGCAGGAGAGCCACATCTTTACTGGGTCTCCTTTGCCCTGTGCAAAGACCTGCAGGATTGACCCTAGCTAACGCACTACTGTGAGCACCCCTGACAGGCACAGGCAGGCTGGCTTCTTATTTGTCTCATGGTATGGAGGATAATTTTCTCTGAAATCACACCTTTCTCCTTCAAACACGTCTATATATTTGATAACTTTTACATATGTCATTTCTGTATGACAGCCACAGCTCCCACCTGGAGTTTTGTAACATTGTCCACATGTTATCTTTCCTGGAGGATATAAATGTGTTGTGGAGGCTATTTTTGCACCGCAGAGAGAAAGGGAAAGCAGAAAAGATTAAGTTACATTCAAATGGCCAAATTGTGGCTCGCCTTGCACCATGGGGAAAGAGAACACAGGGAGCTACTTCCTGGTACCCAGATAGTAGTTACCCAGGAGTAGGTACCCAGGGGGTCTCGTGGGTTTGTACTCAGGTGACTAGCACAAGCTGCCGCCTGTGCCACCCCAGCTGCTCTGCTATTTTTAGTTCACTAGTTCAAACACAGCTAGAACATGTCTGTCTATTCACAATGGGACGCACGCTCCCAGCTGCAATGTAGACGTACCCAAAGCAGGCAGCCCAAAGTAGCACAAGGAGGGGGCTGACCAGAGCAGCTGGTAGTGCTGCTATGGCGGGTATGGAGTGTGACCTCACATCTCCAGCCCAACCCATTCACCCACAGAGGTTAGTGTTGACTTCTAATATTATTCTATAGTGCCCCAAAGTGTGCTAGAGGCCACAGTACCAATACTGTGAGAAGATAAAAGGGGAAATCCTGGGTCCACCGAATTCAGTGGCAAAATTTCCATCAACTTCAGTGGGACAAGAATTTCACCCAAAGTTCCTGACATAAAAGCTGATCTGATTTCAGACATACCAGTAATTCACTGACATGAGTAACAAAGCAGGAGGGAGAGGCATAACCTGAAGCAATAACACAGTTACTTAGCAAAGGCTTGAGTGCAGCATGGTGAAGCACACATTTAAAATAAAATAAAATAACGGGAAGAGCAGTTAATTAAATCAATCTTATTTCTTCCAAAAATGCTGTACAATGAAAGTTTTGTTTTCATTTATTTTTGAGGTTTTAAAAATATCTCCCTGACAGTGTCCCTGGCCCATGTACAAATCCAAATCATGCAGTATTTAATACTGGAAGAATTAAACAAAATAAAAGCCAGAATACAAACATACTCCATTCAGGAAACACCCCAATAAAGAGATGAATTTTGTCCTATACCCAGTAGGGTAACTCACATGCAGAACTGACCTTCATTCATCAACAACCTAGACAAGTGTATTATGAGTCCCAGCATTTCTCATTCTGTGGTTTATGGACACACGACACTTGCTGGTGGTTCACAAAGCATGCCTTCTCCCAGTCACCAGTTGCTTCTACAAGGTCCAGGCTCTTCATTGCCATGCACAGCTTAGACACCTGCAGGAGCAACTGGAAACCTGGAGGAACCAGTCTAGCAATGCACAAACAATTGTCATTGCCCTGGGGTATCACACCATCATGAATGGGTGGGGAGAGGGCTCCATGAAATGACCTTGCTGTTAAGATGTGGGCCACGTGCCAATCCTTTTGCAGAGCCTTTGATTTGTACTGTACGCTCAAGCCAGACTGGCAAGAACCAAAGGAATCTCAGAACTCGAGACACTGCACAAACCGAAAAGTGCCACCAAACTTCTCAGTGACTCAGTAATTAGAAAGTAATCAAAGGATATTCAACTTCTTAAACAGCCATTAGAAACAGACAGCTATCTATAAATAGAACAGCAACAACAGGCTACGAATTGAAAACATCCCCAACCTATATTTGTTTCTATTACACTTTATTGGATTAACCAGCCATTTTAACACCATCAGCCAGATCCTCAGCTCATGAAAATCAGCATCGCTCTATTATGGAGCTACATCAATTTACACCAGGTGAGGATCTGGCCCTTGGGTTTAAAGTCTGAAAAGCTTGTGATAAATCACTAAGAAATGCTCAAGGATTATTTGTTAAATAATCTAAACATTAACCCTATGGAAACTGCAGCTATATACACAGAGAGAGACATGTTTTCCTGAACATTTACTTGGTTTGTATTCTGGAAAATACCAGTGTGATGCAGGTATTAAATTAAAATGTTTTAACTAACAAAATAATACTGTTCTGCTTCTATCACCAGCCTTTCTTACAGATACGCTATAGGAAAGAAACCAGTTAGATCCTTGTTCATATTGCATGAGTTTACTGATGAGTTTCTGTAGATCCATGTATTAACAACATATCATCCAAAAGCCTGAACTAGAGATATTTCAGATAGAGTAGAACTTTATTATAACTTGTTTCAGAGCAATACTATATCATAACAAGTTGATTGGTCAGATCAGACACTGCGCTCTCCTAAGTTCAAAGTGATGGACTTTCAGGAAATTTAGAAATAAGTGACTGAAATACTAATACCTTTTAACAAAAGACCATGGCAGTTTGTTTTATGCAAAGTCTGTCTTTGGGCTTTGGATCAGGCTTTAACTGCAGAAATCTGGCTATATTTGGACACAATTTACAGCCATAGAAAGCCCACTGATTTCAATTAAAGGTAAACTTGGACCCCTCTCCAGGAGTGGCACTCAGAACTGGGACCAAAATTGTAGTACAAAATGAAAGTTCTTATCTTTATAATGGGGTGAACAAAAATCCTAGAAGCAAATACCCTGACCTTTGGGATGACCGACATCCAGATTTGGATCTGAATGTTGGGGCTTGACTCCATTGCTAATTTCAGTGGGGGGTCACACAGAATGTAGTTAAGGGCAGATTTTGTTTTATCGGGCAGCAATTACAAATTTCTAGGAAGTGGATAGAGTTTTGGGGCCCCATTATAAGGTCCTACGGCATGTAACCTGTACTCTTTTCCATATGTGTAATCAGCATTGACAGCTCATTAAGTACCTTCTATACACCCTCAACAAGGAAAACATGAGAGGTTGTCGATGTTACTAGGACAGGTTGGGGGCACACTCAGAACAAGAGATGTTGGAAACTATTTTCCGTAGGCAGCACCACTAACGCTGTGCAAAATGGAAAGCAATCCTCTTTCTGGCACAGTTTGAGAAAATGTTAAGCAGTAATGAGAATGACCATGTAACTAACAACACCAGAATGCATGCTTGAAAGTTTTCAGTACAGAGGGCAGGCACATTTTCACTACACTAGTATACTGAACTTTTTATCCTGGCTGGTATTGCTAATCTCTAAATTAGAAGTGAACAAAACCTTCCTTTGCCATTAGCTGAGATCTAGCCCCCATAATGCATCCACTAGGACTTGAATATATCCTGAGAAAAGATCAAACTACAGAATGTGCATTCCATGTGGACATAGGGCTATATTTTCATCATGGGGGAGCAAACTGGATTCAAGAAAGATGCAAGCTTCCTCTGTCATTCTCACACCCAGACCATTGTCCATTTCTACAGCAGAAACCAAACGAAACCTTCTCGGATTCTGAGATGTCTGAATAATTTCCCCCCGACTCATTTCCAGCCATGATTGGAAATGCATGTCTCAAAATACCATGAGGAAGCCAGTTCTCATGATATACCTTACCCAAGTTTGCCAGGTCAGCTTTGGATATGTATCCAAATGTTTTGATGATTGTCGGAGGGAGTCCACATTCCAAACTCTTTCAGGTTTGCCAATTACTAATCTGAGGTGCATTCAAGATGCAGAAAAAAGAAAGGTAAAGTCTAAGGGCCAAATTAGGAGATACATCTAAACAAGCTGGTTTAACCCATATGTTGTGGAATCAGAAGAGAGGGTTCTTGCAGGAAAAGCAACAAACAGGAGGGGCAGGAAGGCTTAAGGTCAGATTTTTTAACGTTTGAAGACATCTGAAGTTGCAGATTGGCTCCTACTGGGATATTCAAAAGGTGCCTAGGTGGTTTTGAGGATCCCAATAGGAGCCCATCTGCAACTTTAGGTGCTTTAATACCTTTACAAATCTGTCCCTAGCTGCTAAGGACCTGTGCTAAAAATATGGACTGATTCCATTAATATAAGTCCCTCTCTTTTTTTCTCCTCTAACAAACAGCTATTCAGCATAAACATCTTTGTTTGCTATATCCCGAGGAAATCTGCTGCTAATTATAATGCTGAACCCAGATGCTGGTGGAGGAAATTAAACTATGTCCTGCATAGTTTATGGAGCTTGTTTTGCTGGATTTGCCAAATATTTAGTGAGACCCTCATATGACTTTTATTAGCTGAACATAGACATAAAGGGCCAAATACTGATCTCATTCATGCTGGTGTAAATCTAGAGTAATTCCATTAGAGTAAATTAATATAGTTACAAGACACTGGATTGATAGCAATGTAACGGGGAGCAGTTCTAGGATCCAATCCATGAATCAGAACTTGCATACTTCATTTAATAGTGTAAATAATCAGAATTTCTGTTTCTTGAGAAATTCCAATATTTCACCGTTTTTGTCCCAATTTGGGATAAAAAGTTGAAAAATAGAAAAAAACTGTTTGCAAAACAAATTGTACAGACAATTTTTGATCCAGCTATGACAGAACGTTCCATTTCGGCTCCGTTTGATATTGGGCTGAGAATGCCTCAGCTGCTGCAGTGCCTCATGGTAGCACAGCAGTCATGGGATTCCCATGATGCACCCTGGTGGTTCCACTAGAGGGGAAGTCATGGTGAAAAACGGGAGATGTAGTCCAGGTAAGGAGCCCAGTTCATAGAGGAGAATGGAGGCATCGGGCACCTGAACTCTGACTCTTATGTGGCACTGCAACAGCTCAGGTAGACAGATTCAGGTTAGTTGGACGTTAAACAAAATGTTTCAATTGAGTTTGACAGACCAAAACATTCCTATTTTAACCAACTGCACCTGAAACAAAACTTTGTTTTGATTTTCCCACTGTAAAATCAAAAAATGTAGCCCCCCCCAAAAGAAAGAAAATCAACATGTCTTCACAGAAAAACATTTTGTGGAAACTGCATTTTTTGTCAAAAAAAATCATTTTGATGGAAAATTCCCAACCAGCTCTATGTATAAGTTGAATATACAAAAAGAGGATGCCTGAGTAATACCAACTCACACTGAAGGCAGCAATATCAGTTAAGCAACACAGACTTGGAGCCAGGAAATTTCCTGGGAACTTAATACCTGCTAAGAGAGTTGATGGCCTCAGGTACCGCTGACAGCTTCTAACTCCAACTGGTCACTGACTTCCAGGAAGTGGCCTGTCCCCCAGCTGGTGCTCTGATTCTAAGCAGAAAATACACATTTATAAAATAAGAATATGGATTTTTATTTTAAATATTGGGTTTCATTTCAGCTGGTAGTGCCAGGACATTTATAGTGCATTGGTAAAGCACCTTGAGATCTGTGACTACAAAGTGCTAAAGTATTATTATGGGTCCAAATCATCATTCCTAATATTGGGAGCCAGGGAGGGAAAAGGGAAAGGATAAAAATTTGCACTGAGATCCTTGTCAGGAAGGCAGGATTTGCCACTCCATGGGATAGGTCATGGAGCCCAATTTGAAACTTGGCTCCTCGGGGATCCATGCAGAGGCAAGGGGCCTGGGGCCATCTGTATGAACAGAATAAAATCCAAGTCTCAAACTGTCAAGAACTGAGTGAGGTGGATACTAGACAAAACAAGCTCATTTTATTCCTCTTTGGTATAGTACTTTGAGGTTCTCTAGGGCTTATTGCTACTTCAGGGAGCAGAAGGGGTTACCTATTTCTCACCGCCCCCCCCATGTACCTTTCTCTTCATAGCAACTTCCCCACCCTGTTTTGTTTGGGAGAAAGCTACTGGCAAATGAGAACAGATACTGGCTTTCTCCGCGTCAGGTCTTTCATCTGGGAAATCCCCTTCTACTGTAGGATTTAAGGCACAGCCACCAAATAAATTGTTTCACAACATTCAAATCGTCACCCTTCACTCCTCTTGCTGCGTAGTTCTATGTGGAGCAGCTTAGCTATGGTACCTGGATTTGGTCTGCCTTTTGCCTGGTCTACAAAGAATTTTTGAATGTATTTAACTGACAAGTGCATTTTCCAAGGTAGCCGTGGCAGAAATAATTGTATGTGCTGGTAGGCAGGTTAAGTACCCTCCTTCACTGCAGCAGTTAATGACTGTTCTTGCTGCCAGTCATCTCTGTAGCAATTCAGGGTGCATTCAGCTTTGAAGGGGGTTGGACAGCTCCAGTGCTCTCTGTGTCAAAAGCTAGTTCTCTTTTGGACAAAAGCAGATACAACATAATACAGCTTTACACAGCATTGATCAGACTCAAGATACTCAAAGTGCTTTACAAAGCAACACATTACAGGCTTGCGATACAGCGATTTCACAGGCAATCAAAACACCCATCACGTGCTCAGTAAAATTTACCACCCAGCCTTGTACATTAGAATAAAAAATAGGGGGCCTGGGACCTTAAACTTCCACTTGCACAATCACAGTGAGAACATCAGCATGAACCAGAAATGAGGTTAAAAGAACATTTAATGCTGTAGTAGCAGCGGTCCTTCCCACTATAGACTCCTTTGACAATTCACCCCTCATGTCTTCAGGAAGAGAGATTTTGGTCACAACATGTGTAAAGGAAATGGTAACGGTCCAGTACAATGCCTTGCTGTTAGAAAAGATATTCGCGTGTAAAGCAAAATGCACATCCAGTGCTGTCCCATGGACCCATTTCCTTAACACGTAGGAATATTTTAGAAGGGTAAATGGGATGACCCAGGTAATTATTGGCCCGTTCCTCTGACATCGATCCCAGGCAACATAACTGAGTGGGTGACACAGGACTCAATTAAAAATAAAATATCAAAGAAGAGTAATATAATTAATACCAATCAATGTGTGTTTATAGAAAATAGAGCCTCTCAAAAGGACTTGGTATCTTTTTTTGATGAGATGACAAGCGTGGGTGATAAAAGTAATGGTGTTGTTGTGATACACTTGGATTTCTGTATGGCATTTGACATAGTACCACATGACATTCTGATTCAAAACGAGAATGATATCAAATTGACATGGCACACTTTAAATGGATTAAAAGCTGGCTGATATGTTTCAAAATGTAATCGTAAACACGGAATCATCATTGATCATATGTGTTTCTAATGGAGTCCGGCAGGGGTTGATTCTATACTATTTAACATTTTTATCAATGACTTGGAAGAAAACAAAATGATCACTGATAAAAAGTCGACACGTGACACAAAATTTGGGGAGTGATAAATAATGAAGACAGGTCACCGATACAGAGCAATCTGAACCATTTGGTAAACTGGGTGTAAGCAAACAATATGTGTTTTAATATGGCTAAATGTAAAAGTATAGCTCTGGGAACAAAGAATGCAGGCAATACTTATAGAATGGGGGACTTATGGGGCTCTGAAAAAGATTTGGGGGTTATGATGGTTAATCAGCTAAACATGATCTCCCAGTATGATGCAACAAAAATGATTAGGGGGCTGGGGCACATGACTTACGAGGAGAGGCTGAGGGAACTGGGCTTATTTAGTCTGCAGAAGAGAAGAGTGAGGGGGGATTTGATAGCAGCCTTCAACTACTTGAAGGGGGGTGCCAAAGAGGATGGAGCTCGGCTGTTCTCAGTGGTGGCAGATGACAGAACAAGGAGCAATAGTCTCAAGTTGCAGTGGGACAGGTCTAGGTTGGATATTAGGAAACACTATTTCACTAGGAGGGTGGTGAAGCACTGGAATGGGTTACCTAGGGAGGTGGTAGAATCTTCATCCTTAGAGGTTTTTAAGGCCCAGCTAGACAAAACCCTGGCTGGGACGATTTAGTTCGGGTTGGTCCTACTTTGAGCAGGGGGCTGGACTAGATGACCTCCTGAGGTCTCTTCCAACCCTAATCTTTTATGATTCTATGCTGTGGCCAAAAGGGCTAATGTGATCCTTGGATGCATAAACAGAGGAATCTCAAGAAGGAGCAGAGAGGTTATTTTACCTCCGTATTTGGCATTGGTGCAACTGCTATTGGAATATTGTGTCCAATTCTGGTGCCCAAATTCAAGAGGGATGTTGACAAATAGGAGAGGGTTCAGAGAAGAGCCATGAGAATGATTAAAGGATTAGAAAACATGCCTTAAAGGGAGCTCAATCTATTTAGCTTAACAAAAGCAAAGGTTGCGGGGTGTCTTGTTTACAGTCTATAAATTATCTACATGGGGAACAAATGTCTGATAACGTTTTTTTCAATCTAGCAGAGAAAGGTATAACACAATTCAGTGGCTGGGAGTTGAAGCTAGACACATTCAGACTGGAAATAAAGGCACAAATTTGTACTGATGAGAGCAATTAACCATTGAAACAATTTACCAAGGATTCTCCAGCACTGCCAATTTGTAAACCAAGATGGGCTGTTTTTCTAAAAGATACGCTCTGGGAATTATTGTGGGGAAGGTCTATGGCCTGTGCTGTATGGGAGGGCAGACAAAATGATCACAATGGTCCCTTCTGGGCTTGGAATCTTTGCAACCATGAAAAAAAAAAAGAATGCTGCCGCGGAACAGAGACAGAGCGCAGGAAGTCGACACAGGATGCTGAACAGCAGGATACAGCTCAGAGGCTAAATCATCAACTGATGCAAATCTTTGGAGCTGTGGCAATTTACTCCTGCTGAGGACCTGGTTTTGGAAAGCACTCAGTTTTTTGACTAGAGAAACTGACACCCAGGCATAGGTAACAATAGGAACAAGGTTATTAAGCTAAATAAGTCACTACCTAGTTCACAACTGTCCAGATGGAACTGCCTGTACTCACAGAGCCAGAGGAAAGCACACAGGAAGGTCACAGAGGAGGTCAGGTTCTAAAAAAGAGACCTAACGGTACACAAACAGACTTTCACTGTAACCTCCAAGCCCAAATGAAATAGCTCAGCTCACAATTGTGTGTAGTATTTTATGCTGTTTAGTAGAAATAGGCCTGAATGAACCAAACCCCTGAATATGAACAACTCAAACTTGGAAAAATTCAGATTTGGAACTTTACTTTGCACCTTGGGCCAATCTATATATATTTCCAAGTTACCTAGGTAGGGTACAGGCTTTTTAATGCTTTCAAAACTCCCACTGCAGAATCAGCCCATAGACCATTGAAAGAACGCTAAGAATAACGGAAAGGAACTATGGTGGAAAATATATGAAAGCAATCCTCAAAACCAGTGCTGACTGACGACAGGGAAAGAGAACAGACAAGTTCAAAAATATTTGTGTAAAATATTTCTCAACGTCTCCACACCAGAAAAGAAACCTGCCCATTAATTCTGAAAATCTGAGTTGGGCAGGAAAACACAGCTAAACTTGACATAATATGTATTAAAAAAATGTAAACTTGACATAATATAAACAAAAAAAATGTACAACTAGAGTGGATTGAAAATTAGAATTTCCACCCTTCCCCAGAAATTCCTCTGTCTCAAAATTTGTTTCTCTCTTGAACTGGGTCATAAAGATGAAATATCGAGATTTTTCATAGAACAAACGGTACTGAACAATTTCAATTCTGAAATGTCAAAACATTTTGACTCAACATTTCCAATTGGGATGAAGTGTTTCGACATTCCCAAATAGAAACGTTTCATTTTAAAATCTGTTTGACATAAATCTGTGTCTGCCTGAGCTTCTGCAGTAGTTGTAGCTCAAGGGACTCAGGCCCCCCATTTTCCCCTATGCCCCCACTCTTCCCCCTCTCCCAAGCTGGACTGATTCTCCCAGGATGCACTGCTGTCATGAAACTTCCATAATGTACAGGGTCAGCTCAGCCAGAGAGAAGACTGCAGTGGATAATGGGAGATGAACTCTGGCCAGAAGCCCAGCCCATTGATGAAAATGAGCACATGAACTATAACTACCGCAGCAGCTGAGCCAAAGCTAAAATGTTTTGGTTCAGTTTAACAAACCCAACATTTTGAATCAGGTCAACCTGACCTGAAACATTTCTTTTAGATTTTTACAATGGAAAATTCAAAACCTTCAGCAAACACTAACATTTTCAATTTTACAGAAATCACATTTTCTCTGGAAGAAAAAATAACATGTCAACAGAAAATTCCCAGCCAGCTCTATACACAGCCAAAGAGGCCAGCTCAGCAAAGACTATTTTAAGTGAAGTGACTGATTTTCCAAGTTGGGACAGAGACCACATTAAAGGTCTGCCCACTTACTCCCATATGCTTCTTGTACCATTAGTCATGAGAGCTGACGGAGAGATTTTCTGGAATTCTTACATACCAAATCTGATCAACATAACACAGTTTGATGGCAGTGGAAGCACACTGAAGGAAGGACAAATACTGAAAAATTAGTCAGCCTTATTAGAGCAGAGAACAAACCTAGGTCTGGTTCAGGCACCATCCCTATTCAGGAGGGCATTAAGCATGTAGTTATGTCCCACTGAAGAAGGGGCATTAAATGGAAGTTTCACTCAACCCCATAAAGAAAGAAATTACTCTAACTGCTGTCTAGGAGAAAGAAGCCAAACAAATCCTCAGCTGCATTAGCTCTCCACTCAGTGCACCTGTGGAGAGAGGTGGCCAAGGTGAGTATAGGCCACTTTTGTGCTTCCCCCAACCCCTGGGTTGCAGGAGACTGGTTTAACCCCCACTATGCATTACAGCAACCTCAGGGCCACTCTAATGTATACCAGCTAGTAATGTGGACACCTCGGGGCGGGTTACAGCAAGGTGTGCTCTAGTATTGATTTTAATAATGAAATTGCTGGGGACCAGCACACAAACCCTCCGAATTGCAATGTAATTTCTAGGGGCACTTGTGATGAGGAAGTCCTTTAGTAGAGTCCTGCTACACCATTGTTTTGACAGGGTCTAATCCCAGACAATCTGGAGACAACACAAAACACAGTCAAACCCCTATGATACACATTTAATTGAAAATATGCCACACCTAGAGAAGGCTTCATACAAATGTCCTCCAAGAAAATTATAATAGTCTGCACAGTTAAATTACAACAGTTTACATCTGAACAAGAGCAATATGTTTCAGAAAACAGAGGATTATATATATGAAAAATTATACAAACTGCATGCAATTAAAAGAACATAAAAATGGCCATATGGGGTCAGACCAATGGTCCATCTAGCCCAGTATCCTGTCTTCCAACAGTGGCCAATGCCAGGTGCCCCAGAGGGAATTAACAGAACAGGGCAATTAAGGGCAATCAAATGGTCCATCCTTTGTCATACAGTCCCAGCTTCCAGCAATCAGAGGCTAGGGACACCCAGAGCATGGGGCTGCATCCCTAACTATCTTGGCTAATAGCCATCGATGGATCTATCCCCTAAAAACATATCTAATTCTTAAATCCGGGAGCACACATTTTAGCCTTCACAACATCCCCTGGCAACAAGTTCCACAGGTTGAATGTGTTTTGTGTTTGTTTTGAAACTGCTGCCTATTAATTTCATTAGGTTACCCTCTGGTTTGTTTGTTATATGAAGGGGTACACAACATTTCCTTATTCACTTTCTCCACACCTCTGTCAGATCCGTCCTCACTCATCTCTTTTCTAAGATGAACAGTCCCAGTCTTTTTAATTTCTCCTCAGCTGTTCCATGTTTCATTTTCTTGCCCAATCACCCAGTTTTGTGAGTTCTCTTTGTAAGTCCAAAACAGACTGTGAAGACTTAACTACCTTGAGTAATTTTGTATCATCTGCAAACTTTGCCAACTCACTGTTTACCCCTTTTTCCAGATCATTTATGAATATGTTGAACAGCACTGGTCCCAGGACAAATCCCTGGAGGACCCCGCTCTTTACTTCTCTCCACTATGAAAACTGACCGTTTATTCCTAATATTAATTGTGGTATACTTTTGATTGTCATTCAATCTGCAATAGATGCTATCAGCATACTGAGTTAATACTGCTGAAATGTTAACTAAGATTGATAGTGCACTGTATTTAGTCTATTATAATCTCTACCTAGCGATTGCAGAGTTCATAATAGCTAGCAATAAAATAGTTTTCATCCATATTACTAGACAGAGAAGATAACCATTGCATGTAAACCTTGCCCAAATATAACTGATAGCTTAAAATTTCTAACTGTATGATACTTGCCCCAGCTAATGTTGCACTAGTGTTTCATAAAGAGTTCCTTCTGTTGGCCTTTTAGTTATAAATTATATTTTTTCAAGGACAAATTAATACAGAGTCATTTAAATTGCTGGCATTTATATCTTTAATAAGCTATAAGCAGATAATAGTGGGCTATAAAGGATTATTTTTTCTCTTACGTTATCAAAGAGCAGCCATAAAAGTACAAAATCCATGGTTAAACCTGTGTACACACTTCTGATGACAAACATGGAGCCCTATCCTGCAGACCTGGGCAAGAACCGCGGGATTGGGCCTTTTAAAAGTAGAGTACAGCAAAGGTTCCCCTTTAGTATTTATTCATTATCTTCCTGCTGTCTCAGCTCTAATGCCTAGTTCCCACAGTGCAGTAGCTGCCTTTCCCTTTGTTCTGTTGCGTTGCCTTTGGTTGTATTTTGAATCTATTCTTATTTACTAAACACCGGAAAACTTCTAACCCAGATTTTAAAAGTTGTAACACACACAATTTTATAGATTTTTTTTACATTGTGAGGAATTTGAGGAAGTGTTTTATTGATTTTACAGAAGGGGATTAGGCATCTACATGTACAGCTGGGAAGCTGTCATTTTATTTCACCCTTAAGATGTATTTCAGTTACCCATTTATCTTATTTTCACCTTAGAGTGGGATGAACATTTTAGTCAAAGTCATTTTAAACACAAATTCATGGACAGTGAAGGATTTGGAATCACAGGAACACCGGAATTGCCAAAGGTGGGCCACACCAGTAATCCATCTAATCCAGAATTGTGTCTCCCACAGAATACTGGGCTATCTGCTGCAGGTGAAGGTGCACGAAAGCCTGCAGTAGGCATTCCACTTTCACTCCACAACCACCCTTTTCTCCAGAAGGCTCCATCCCCTTGACGGCTCTTCCCTCTTCCCCTCCGCCTTATCGGGCAACCACTCCAACTAACCGCGTCTCATTTCACGCCATGAAATGCAGTTATAAGAATAGTGAGACGTTAGGAGAAAACTTGGACTGGGAAAAAAAATCAGGACAAGTTTCTTAACAATGGGCCAGAGTAACACCCTTAAGCACCTTGGGTAGCACAGGGAGTCCCATTCACTGCAGTGCTGCTCATTGTGGAGACTTTCATAGGGACAATCAGTCCCAGAGGTTCGACTGGGTGTGAAACAATCTCCCAAGGGAAAGCTCCACCCCCTTCCTATCAGGCTCTCTCTCTCTCTCGCTCTCTCTCTCTCTGTGTCCCGAGTGTGCACACCTGTGTAGCCTACCGAATATCCCATGTACAATCCATATAAATAGACCCAAACAAAACACACTTTTTAATAGGCTGTGTTTACAAAAAGCCCAGTCCTTAGTAATAATGAACTTCAATTACAGACAGGCTTCAATTCCATTGCTCTTGTGGTCAATAGTTTATTTTTAATGTTCAGTGGGTGTCTGTTGCAGTTCAGGAATAATTGGATTCCCTCTGCAGAGCTTATTTAATACCTGTCATATGCAATGGGTAGTACCTACAGACTAGCTTGGGGCAGCAGTTCTCAGCCTGTGGCCCATAGGCCATCAGCAGACCATGGAGCCCCTCCAGGTGGCTGGCAGAATGAAATGTTTTGGGAACCAATCTAGGGGATTGGGTTGTTGGAGTGGATGTGGGTCCCTGATGCCTCCTTTATGAAGCACTCTGCAGAATGAAGAGGATGAAGAATCCTTGGCCTAATGTATTTCCTATTTCAAAATGTGCCAGCTCAATTTCAAGCCATTATATTTAGAGCTATTTATTGCACCTTCCGTCACCATTTTCCCATTCGGGTGGCCGGAGATTGGTTTTTACCACTTGTCTAAAACAAAACCAATAAGCCTGATTCTGCTCACTCTTGCACTGGTTTTACACCAGTATAACTCCCTTCACTCCCAATTTACACTGGTGAGGATCTCCAAGCCTAATGGGTCCGATTCTCCATGCCCTGTACCTTGTGCAGTTATTTACACCAGTGCCACGTAGGCAAACGTTACCAGATCAGAACAACAGTTCAGTGCACCCACTTGGCACCAGTATGCAGTGACTTCACAAGGTGCAGGGCAATAGAAATTCAAGCGAATCTCTTTAAAGGTGCAGCTCTCCCCAGGGACTATTACAGACTCAGCAAGGTGTGGTTCTTGAAACTTGGAGGGAATCAGGTCTCCGTTAAAGGCTTATGAGATGTAAGGCATTCTGCACTGTCCCACAAATTAAATTTCTGTAATAATGTTATATAGCCCATCCTTGCCAACTATTTAAGAGGAGTGATGTTTAGAGATTATAAGCCTGATTCTCTTCCACCAGGAGTTATACAAACCATCATAAGTGAGAGCAGAATCAGAGTCTGCGTTATCTTAAAATTCTTCACTGAACTGTGTAGAAATTCTGTCAGCAGCAACACAACAATTAGTTCCACCTTACTCAGGTAAGGTTCAGGGAAATGGAGACCAGGAGTCAAGAACAACCAATCATGTTAATTGGGTCAGAGTTTAGGAATACACACACTTGTTAGATCCTTTTAATTATAAAGTTATGTTTAGGAATAAAAGACAGGCTTGCAGCTGAGAAAACACATCTCACTTAAAGACTATGACTAGTTAGTGAATATCTCCACATTCTCTCTGAGAAAAACATTTATAAAGTGGAATGTTTTTGTGAAATACTATTAAAGTGAATCACTTTTTAAATTTTTGACTTGTGGAGCATTCTCTTCCTGTGAGTGTATGCTTGGTGTGAAATGTCATTTATAAAAAAAAAAATTTAAAAAAAAATCACAATTCACTCGCAAAAAGCTGCATGTTCATAGGCTCTCCATTCAAGCAAAAATCAGCAAGGACTCACCATGCTTGCAGATTTAACTCAACCAAAAACTTTGCGGTGAACCTCTCCTCAGTGACAAGACCTTTCCAAGTCCTATTAAGGACTGACCCAACTAAAACCTCAGATCTGCACAACCTCAAGCTTTGAGACAATGCACGGTCAACCTGTGGAACTCTTTGCCGGAGGATGTTGTGAAGGCCAACACCATAACGGGCTCAAAAAAGAACTAGATAAATGCAGGGAGGATAGGTCCATCAATGGCTATTAGCCAGGATGGGCAGGGGTGGTGTCCCTAGCCTCTGTTTGCCAGAAGCTGGGAATGGACAACAGGGGATGGATCACTTGATGAATACCTCTGGGGCACCTTGCATGGGCCACTGTCAGAAGACACGATACTGGGCTAGATGGACCTTTAGTCTGACCCAGTATGGCTGTTCTTTGTTCTTATGAGATGGTTGAAATCCATATCTGGACTTTTCACCTTGGCCCATTTCTATGCACTCTGTTCATTCATGCCCTGCTCCAAAGTCCACTGAAGTCAATTAAGAAGTTTTCCATTTATTTCAATTGGCGTTGTATCCAGTCCTTATTTTCTTCCACTCATTTTGAGGAAACTTGGGCCAAATTTTTGAGAATGGGTGCCTCAAATTAAAACACATGAATCCACATTGAGGGATCTAAAATAACCGGTCTGATTTTTAGGCTAAACGCTGCTGAAAAAAATCAAGACAACTATTTAGCCACCTACATTTCAGGTCTGCTTTGGTTTCATTGGTATCAAGGTATGCTAGTGAAGACTCACCTTCACCATGTGACCTGAACCAATGATCTTTGGGGTTCCCTAGGCAGAGATTCACAATGTTCAGCTTGCTCAAATCAGATGAAAAGGCTTCCAATAGCCCCTTCACTATGAGCCGTATTTGTGGACTTTTAGCAATTATTCCACCTGGGCACCATACGACAGCAGCTCCGTCCAGTACATACATATACTGCAGTGTCGAGAGACTGGGCTGGTTCCTTTGAGACCAAAATATGCTCCTGCATTTCAGAGCCTTAGTTCTTTTTGTTTCAGTATAACCTCTTGGTCTCTGCCGCCCAGATTCTGCTCTCCCTTATACCAGGGGTGCTCAACCTTTTTCTTTCTGAGCCCCCCAAACACGCTAAAAAAATTTCCACAGCCCACCTGTGTCACCACAACTGGTTTTCTGCATATCCAGTAGATTAAAAGCCAGGGCCGGCGTTAGGGGGTAACAAGCAGGGCAATTGCCCAGGACCCCACATCACAGGGGACCCCGTGAAGCTAAGTTGCTCTGGCTTCAACTTTCAGCCCTTGGTGGGGCTCGGGCTTTGGCTTTTTGCCCTAGGCCCCAGCAAGTCTAACTCTGGCCCTGCTCTCTGGTTTATTTTGGCAGACCCCCTGAAACCTGCTCGCAGCCCCCCAGTGGGCCCAGGACCCCTGGTTGAGAGCTACTGCCTTATGCCACTGTAAAACTCCTATCAATGTAAAACTAGTGGCAGGGAGAATCTACCCCCAGCCCAGTGTGTGAAACTGTTTTGATCGGTCTTTCTGTCCTCACAGTTTTGTAATTTTCAAGTCTGGCCTCAAGGGGGAGATGCCAGTGTTAAGGATCTTGGTTGAGCAGCATGTACACGTTTTCATAGTTTTAAAATTCTGCTAATCCCAGATTATATTACTAAGAAAACCCAGTCCATATATACTGGTTTGCCTGAGGCCCATCCTCACAGGTAGTTGATAGTGAGCTCATGCCCAATTGAAATCTGATCTTCAATCCTGCAGACCCCAACATAAGAGTAGCTTTATAACCATGAGTAGCCCCATTGAACTCATCATGTCTGATCCAAAACTAATTCAAGTCAACGCGAGTCTTTCGGTTTGGCTGAATGGGTTTTGGATCATCCCCAACTAGGCTACTCAAATGTGTAATTTTTTTTGCAAGATCAAGTCCTTGCTTTGCATCACGTTACATATTTTCACACGCAGCTTTGGAAGAAAATTTTTCACTGATCTTCACCTGTCCCCAGCATGGATGCAAAGTCTGAACCGTCTCAGCTGAATCAGTTCAATCAATCCTAACATCCACTTCTCTGTGCAGCTGGCCATCCCACACAGCATTGGACTTCCTGTTACAGGCAAAGTTGTGTCTAATACACTCTATGCTACATATTCCACAGGGTGATTGATCTACATTATTTACATCAGAGCAGGTATAACAGTGATGGACTCGCTATCCATGTCAGTAAGTGATCACTCAGCTATTCAGCACAAGGCCAAAGTGAAGACACTGATATGGACAGGGAGGGAAAATTTTGATCCAGGATCAGTTTAACTGCAATGTCAAAAATCAGGGAGTTTACAAGCAGACATCAGACAAACTCACCAAAGCAAGGTTCACAGCAAGAACTGAACAATGCTCGGAGAAGATTATAACAGTGAAATTATGGTACTGAAAGTGCAAAGGAGTTCAGTGTCACGACTGTGGCTTCAGAGCAGAAAGGAAGACATGCCAGTTTGATGATTAAGTGGACTTAATTTACAGATATAAACAATGAAGCAAACCCTCACGCATACTCAGGAGCTCCAGTCTTTGACCTACGGAGAGCACCGGGGCATTTACTGCAGAGATACAGATGAGAATGCATGAGAGACTAAGGAGGTAGGACTCCAGCAAGATCTGTGAAGATGGGGAGTGGGGGCTTTACTTTTCAGTACCTTGGCCTATCTTGTGAGAGGGAATTCGGAAGCAGGCATGAAAATTCCAAAAGTTTAAATTCAGTTTGGTTTGAGTTTTACCTCCTCTTATTTGTCACCCACTCTAAGAAATCAGGGTTGATACTGTGTGTGTGCTAAAGCATAACCCACCCCCTCAAAACAGTGGCCAAATTCTACCCTCAATGCATGTGCAAGACCCTCATCGAAAGGAATGGGAGACCCCCCTCATGCATCTGAAAGCAAGACTTGGCCCTGTAGATTTTCACTTGCCTGAAGTTCCCTTCACTACCACTATATGGTTGTATAATACACCTCTACATTGTCTCTCCTGGTATCTAACTCTTGTTGCAGAATTAAAAACACAGGATGATGATGGCTGTAAGTAACACAGCCCCACCCATGAAAAGTTTTTGCGGGAACTTAGTCCTGTTGCTTGTGCATCCAAGCTCCCACTGACTTTTAATCCATGGGCATTTTAGGTGCACAAAGGAATAAGAGATTGGGCCTTTCATGGGCGTGATCCAGCTCCCACCAAAGTCAATAGAAAGCCGTCCATTGACCCCAATTGGAGCTGCATGAGACAGTGTACGAGTACTGAAGGCTGCAAGGGTAGAGGACACCAGCAAAGCAATGGCTGATTTGGTTTGAACAAAGCTGTCACTACAATAAATACAGAACTCTGCAAAACCCTAAACTCGCCTAAAGGCACAGAGAATTCACTTGAGAAAGTATCTCAAGTTATACTAGGAAACAGAGAAAATAAAATAAATTCCCCTAATGTGCCACAAATATCAACCACCACACACTACCTACAAACCATATGTTTTTCCCATCTGTTCTGTTATCTTCAACTAAATTTATAGTATTTGGGCTATCAGAAGAATTGTCAAGCCTGAGATGGGAGCATTATAAAGCCTAGGTGTTATTACACTTTAAAAAGAAATTTTCCCCTCATCTCCTCACCATGTACAAGACAGACGTTTCTTTTTCTGTTTCTTTGATTTGGTACTAACATAGAATACCACTACTATTTCTAGTACTGGAAGGTGATAGGACATCCCCAAACACCACAGCAAAGCACTGCACTCTATCACATGGATTCTTCTCTCTATCCACTTCCTCTTTCATTTTTTTTCACCTTCTCTATACACGGGTCAAAGAGAACTGAGCTGTAGAACCAGATCCCCAGATGTCAATTGACAGAGCTCTACTGAAGTGAGCGAAGCTCTTTCAATTCCCACCAGCCAAGGACTGGGCCTACCTTTCCACAGTCTCCATAGGGGTATTACAGTAGCTCAGGTTGAATTTCTCCAGCCTGAATATCCAGTTCAACATCAGCCAGTACTGAATGGGCCTGATTTTCAAATGTAGAGAACGTGAACCTGTACAAAAAGTGAACGCAAAGACGTGCATTCACAAGTGGAGGCTCAGCTGAGGTGCCATCAAGAATCAGGCCCCATAAACAACCATCATCATGATAGTGAGGGTGATGGCTTTTGCATGAACACACCCCTCTTTCCCCACTAGGCAATATCTTAGAAGTGCTTACCTAGCGTTCCAGTGAGCACAAGGATTGCTCCTGGCATTTGCCAACATTGGGCATCCATGCAGGGGCAGGCTGCAACCTATTCTCCTGGCTGTAGACTTGAAGAGCTCTGATATTCTCCTTCCTCTCACATTTAAATACAGCCTGGACAGCTGCAGTTCTCTCTTTACTAGTACTCTTGGGGCTGGATTTTCAACAGAGCTCAGCATGTTTGGTACTGAGCTCAGCTACACAAAAATTTACAGATGAACCTTTTTGGCAAAACACACACACACACACACACACACACACAGAGTTTTGGTGATACCAAAATGTTGTGCCTATTTGTGACGGATTCATCAAATTGGTTGTGTAAAAAGAAAAAAAAATATGAAGAGGAAACTTTTTTGTTTTGAAAATGTCAAAATGAAAAGTTTTGATTTCTCAATTTGAAACAAATTTTCCTTTCAAAATTTCCTTAATTTGATTTTTAATTTTTTTTAAAAGTTGTACAAAGTTCATAATCAAAATGAAACATTTGGTTTAACTCAAAACAAGGGGTTTTGTTTTTTTAATGTGTCAGAACTGCCAGTGAACTGAAAACTCAGTTCTTCACCCTGCTGTAGTAGTGAGTTCTTCTGCAAATCTAGCCCTTGATCCGTTGTGCGCCAAATTTTCAAAATGTGCCTGTGCAGAACTAATACCTGCATATGCATGACACAATAGGTCACCTGCGTACACAGTGCCTGAAACACATTCATGGACAAATGGAGGCCACTTTGAAAACCTGGTCCTGACTAAGTCAAGTCATATAACACCACTGCACAATGAACACTGCTCCCTCTGTGGGCAGGACTTTCCCCAGTATCTCCTGCAATATTTTTCTGCCTATAGACAACTTCGCCCTAGAAGCTCTGTAGCTCTTGTGGCTTGGAAATCCTCCAGGTAAGTACGAAAATAACACTGCTTGGAAAACTCTGGTTTGGTTTGTCATTTACGAAGGTATTTGCAGGCTGAAGTGTAACACTTTTTGGCACAGAAGGCCTTTGAAGAGTGTGCAGGATTCCAATAGTTGTCTAATTAATGTCAAGTCACAGAGCAAATGGTGATGCTTTCCTGCTGCTTTGTCCACCTGCTCACTGCCAAGTGGTGCTGTCCAGCGCGCTGCCAACCTGCTGACTGCCAGGAGATGCTCTCCTGCCGGGTAGCTGGGGCTGCCTTCAGCCTGTTCTCTGCTAGTTCAAAGAGTGGATTCTGGAAATGCACTACATTTCAATATTGAATAGAGGGCAAGTCCTGCTTCTTCTTCACCCTTAGATACATGTGCCTATAGGACATGCCAGGTCCCTCCTGCTTTCCAGGGTGAAGGGCAGGTTAGGATGTGATGTTGCTTCCAGTCCATCAGAAATCACACGTTTCGCCTGTATTAATCAACAGTCATTTGAAACCGGCTAGCGTCACAGAGAAAGTAGATTAGTTCAGCGAGGTGCTGCTCTGTTCTGAAAAGTGACGTTGGACAAATGGCACCGCGGGGTTTCAGGTTATATGTGGCTCCATATCAAAGGTGCTCACTGTACAAAGAATTCTTTTCTTGTAGCTGCAAGGCCAGCCAACTCGTCCTAGGCTGCGAGGGTCAATCTGGGTTCTTTCCTTCTTGTGCATTGTTACCCATAATAGAGAGCTGTCCAGCCATATTGTGTTTTCAGTACACCTGGACAATGGTAGGAATGAGGGCAGGCTTGCCCTCTCAGCTCTTCAATGCAGGTGATGATGTGCAAGAAGGGAAACACTCATTTTGACTTTTTGATCCCCGGGTAAGTTTGCAGGGCTGTCAGATAGAAAGTGCATCATAACATTTGTAAAATGAGCCAGTCTGATATGGAATTGGAGAGATTGAATCCTAGAACCTCATGATGCCATTTTCAGAGTCACTGGCAGACAGAGCAGCCCTTTAAAGCTCCCTGTGATGGGAGGAATCAAAGCTTTTATCTGATGGTTAAGCTAGGATTTTTAAAGTTTTTTTTTAAATGTACGACATAAAAGAACAATGTGAAGAATAAACGAAGACATAGATCTTACACATTGACAAAGAACAGGCCTGCAACAGCAGGGCTCACAAGTGAGTTGTTAGATCTACAACTACTTTCATTCACATACACACCCTTCATTCTAAATCATCCTATGGCCAAGATAACTCTCCTTGTGTAAATCAGTAGCGTGCTGGTACAGTGAGACAAGATAGTGACTGTTTGTGATCAGCCAGCACGAACAACATCTGTGTAGGTGTACAGTCCTACCTTTCCCACATAAAACGGGGCATTAATTTCAAAGTCTATGATCCCTTAAATCTTTAACAATAATTAATAGGAGAAAAACAACTAATATTTGTGTTTGATCTCTAACTATAACGTAAAAACAAAAACAACCGAAGAAAGTGGCAAAGTCAACAGCATTAGTATTCCTGAATTTGTTTGGGTTAACTCAGATGTTAATGCTTTACTCAGACCTTGTGCTCCCAAATGGATTACATTTATTCCTAGATCATGAAATGACTCTGCACAGACATGGTCCTATGGAGCTAATTAGAGCAGCCTGATGGCTGCTCTAATTTATGTTAGCAGCCAATGGTCATTAGGGCCACCAGGAATTGCCACAATACAGGAAAGCCCTGTCCTTGCACCATTTCCCCAGATCACACTTTCTGTGCCAGCTGTCTCTCCAAGCAGGGGGTGTTCTTCCTGCTATAGGGCTGCTTAGCACTGCAGAAAGGTGCAAAGGCCCTTAAGATAAGGGAAAAGCTGGCCCTTTCCCTTAGAATTTGTAACCCAAAACCCTGGAAGTGAAATCCTGCCTCTGTTGAAGTCAATGGTAAAACTTAAATAGGTCAGGATTTCAACTCAGATCTAGAGATGTTTTGCTTTTCCCCATGCAGATAAAGCAAAAAGGTTCTTTCAGCCCTGATTTAACTTGTGAATCTGTAAAATGGCCTTATGTGGCTCCATGTTCATCATGTCTCTGTGATTCTGACGTGCTCAGTTTAGAAGTAAAACTATGTGCTTCTCCACTGCCAGTCCAGCTAAGGCAACCCATGTCTGATGATGCACAAGGTGGAAGGAACCCATATTCACCACCAGCTATAACAATGACCCACTACCATCCAGGGGCTTGCACGGGACTAACAGATCGAGGCTGAGCAAACAATTCTGTTGAGGCATAGAGAAGAACAGAATCCAGCACACACTTGAGTGTTAGCTGTGTTGGGCTCTGCAAGGCTATTCGGAGTAAAAAAAAGTAAAAATGGATTGTTTTCACTAAACTGAGCAGCTGTCCCTGCAAATACACACAAAGAATAGATCAGTTGGGCAAGAAGGTGCCATTTCTACATAGTAATTTTTCTATTTTAGGTATTTATATGGCGCCACATTACCACAGTGTCCAAGCACCTCGCAGTCTTTAATGTATTTATCCTCACAACACGTCAGGGAGGTAGGGAAGAGCCGATATTGACATTTTCCACATGAGGACCTGAGGCACAGACAAAACAACTGGCCCAAGGTCACGCAGGAAGTCTAATGCAGAGAAGGGAGTTGAATCCAAGTCTCCCAAATCCTGATTTAGAGCTCTAACCACCGGGCAACCCTTCCTCTTTTCAGAGTAGAACTTCACTTGAAGGGGAAAGCAGACAATAAAAGAGGTCTCTGAGAAAGCGCACTCACCCTGTAACAGGCGTATCTGCCTCAGAAGCATTGCTCCGATACACAGGTTTGCTTTAACCTTTAAGGTGTAATCCCACAGGATTAGACGGGTACCCAGAAAACAGCCTTACAGTTATGCAGCCAAGTGCATCAGAGAACACTCAGAAATGTGGGGCAAATCCAGATCAGCATCTGAACTTTGGCGCTCATATTTTGCTTATTATAGGGAAGGATTCAAGCTGTAAACTCAAATCCAAACCTGGGCCTTTTCACAGACCTCTCTCTGGCCACAAATATCTTTTGGAAAACATTTTATTTAGGACACCTAATTCAAGAAACAAGGATATTTTTCTAATGGACTTTCTAGCTCACCTATGCCAATACCCTAGCACAGGTTACTGAAGCCTGAAGGCTGCTCTAATGTGTGTTAGATACCTATGACCCTAAGGTATTACAACAGCTGCGGCACAGGGACATCTGGGCCACATGCCTTTTTTCCTCACCCATGTCCTCTGCCACAGGGAAATAGGGTGGTGTGGGAACTATCAAGGCCACGTTACACCTACCAAAGCAACCCCAAAACAGTAGAGAATCTGGGCCAAACTCTGGGGCTCTGGATTAGACCACCCCATGTCCTGTTCATTAGAACAGTCTGCCATTGGACCACGTAACAGGGGTGAATAGGGAGGGGTGTGCCCCAGGGCACAGAAAACAGCAGATCAGGAGATCAGCATCAGGCCTGAATCTCAAAGATCTCAATTCCCTTTCAAATTCTAGAGCCCAGGACTTTCTTTGTTAGTTTCTTCTTGTTTAAAGGGGGAGCTACTTAAGGCTGAAATTAAGAATTATTGACATAAATTGAGGGAAAGAAAAACCCCAGCAGATTTTGCCTGACCACTTTAGATTCTTAGAAATCCCAATAATACAACAAAATGGATTTTAAAACCTATGCCCCTTATTTCTAATAGAATTCACAGTCTGTTAGGGCCTGACCCAAAACCCTCTGGAGCCTTCAGTGGGCTTTGGATCTGGTCATTAATGCCTAACAAGATGCTTAGTCATTTTCATCTGTAGAAATGGGTGTGAGCTTCAACATTTAGATGGAGATCTGCACTTCCAAAACCCTGGATCTGAACACTCCAGGACATTGCAGGTGAGTGGCAGTGGAGACGTGACCTGCAGGTTCCTGAGGTTCTGTGCTATACTTCACAAGTAAAAAGGTAAAAAAAAAAATAATTGTTTTGTTTGCAAGAGATGGTCTGTACACTCTACCGCTGGTTCTAAGCAAAACCCACGGTGCAATCACGCTCTATAGCTCAGAATATAAGAATGGCCATACTGGGTCAGACCAATGGTCCATCTAGCCCAGTGTCTTGTTTTCCAACAGTGGCCAATGCCAGGTGCTTCAGAGGGAATGAATAGAACAGGGCAATTATCGAGTGATCTATCCCCTGTTGCCCATTCCAAGTTTCTGGCAGTCAGAGGTTTAAGGACACCCAGAGAATGAGGCTTGCACCCCTGACCATCTTGGCCCACAGCTAGGGCCCTACCAAATTCCCAGCCAGCGGAAACGCGTCATGGACCATGAAATCAGATCTCCCCTGTGAAATCTAGCTTTGTAGGGGAGAGGGAAGGGCAGGGCTGGGGGCTCCCACCATTCACCAGGCTCCAGTGGGGCTGGGAAGGAACAGGACTTCCTCTTCCCCTGCACAGCCATTCTCGGGGGAGGGGGGAAATCAGACCCACCTCTGGGAACTCCTTTGGCTGCAGGAAGCTCCACAGCCCAGAAATGTGGGTGGCAATTACACGACCCTCCCCTACAACATCTTTGTAAATCTCTCCCCCCACACATTCCCCTTTTGGGTCAGGACCCTTCACAGTTACTCCACCATACAATTTCAGATGTAAATATCTGAAAAAGTGAAATTGACCATTTTTAAAATCCTATGACCGCAAAATTGACTATGACTTTGGTAGGGCCCTACTAATAGCTACTGATGGGCCTATCCTCCAGGAACGAATCTAATTCTTTAGTGACTCCAGCTATAACTTTGGCCTTCACAACATCCTCGGGCAAAGAGTTCCATAGGTTGACTCTGTTGTGTGAAGTAGTACTTCCTTCCATTGGTTTTAAGCCTACTGTATTATTTTCGTTGGGTGACCCATGGTTCTTGTGTTATGTTAAGTGGTAAACACTTCCTTATTCACTTTCTCCACACCATCCATGATTTGATAGACCTCTGTCATATCCCTCCTCACTCACCTCTTTTCTAAAATGAACAGTCCCAGTCTTTTTAATCTCTCTTCAGCTGGAAGCTGGTCCAGACCCCTAATAATTTTTGTTGGCCTTCTATGTACTTTTCCCAATTCTAATATTTCTTTTTTGAGATGGAGTGACCAGAATTGCATGCAGTATTCAAGGTGTGGGCATACCACGGATTTATAGAGTGGCATTATGATATTTACGGTCTTATCTTTCCTAATGGTTCCTAATATTCCGTTAGCTTTTTTGACTGCACGATAATTCCAAGATCTCTTTCCTGAGTGGTAACAGCTCATTTAGACACTGTCCTTTTGTATGTATAGTTGGGATTATGTTTTCCAGTGTGCATTACTTTGTATTCATCAACAATGAATTTCATCTGCCATTTTCTTGCCCAATCACAGAGTTTTGTGAGATCCCTTTGTAGATGCGGACTCAGACTTAGCACTACTATATCACAGGAATAATCTAGGTCTAAATTTTAGACCTGACCCAAACACTGATGTGCAGGAGAACAGACACTCTTGCCAACAAGTGGATAGTTTTTAGAGCCTGGGTATTTAGGAGCTTCCCTTGGCAAACTAAACTATGGAGAAGCCAACAAACAAAAACAAAAAAGCAAGCAACATTTTACAACAACAGGTCCCTGAGAGATCTGCCAGCTCTTCAAAATTCTCTTTTGGCCTGCCTCATGATACTTTTAGACCTGACTTGCCTGGATTTATGTTTCTTTCCAAGTACAGTATGGACACAATGCATCTTAGGAGAATCCTGAACCAGAGTCTTTGTATCATCTGACAACTTTGCCACCTCGCTGTTTACCCCTTTTCCAGATCATTTATGAATATGTTGAGCAGTACTGGTCCCAGTACAGATCACTGGGGACCCTGCTATTTCACTCTGTCCACTATGAAAACTGACCTTTTAATCAGGTTCTGATCCACGAGAGGACCTTCCTTCTTATCCCACAACTATCTACTTTGCTTAAGATTCTTTGTTGGGGGACCTAGTCAATGGTTTTCTGAAAGTCCAAGTGCACTGTGACCACTGGATCATCCTTGTCTGCATGCTTGTTGACTCCCCTCAAAGAATTCTAATAGATTTGTAAAGGGAAATCACGTCTCACCAAAGTTGCTTCTTTACTCCAACATATATTTATCTGATAATTCTGTTCTTTATCATAGTTTCAACCAGTTTACCCAGTACTGAAGTTTTGCTTGCTAGGATCACCTCTGGAGACTTTTTTTTTTTTAAATCAACATCACATTAGCTATCCTCCATGCATCTGGTAAAGACGCTGATTTGAGCAATAGGCTACATACCACAGTTAGCAGTTCTCCAATTTCATATCTGAGTTCCTGCAGAACTCTCGGGTGATACCATCTGCTCCTGGGGACTTATCACTGTTTAATTTTACCAGTTTGTTCCAAAATATCCTCTATTGACAGCTCAATCTGGGAGAGTTCCTCAGATTTGTTACCATGCTCAAGTGTGGGAACCTCCCTCACATCCTCTGAAGTGAAGTCCGCTGCAAGCATTCATTTAGCCCAGGGGTTCTCAAACTGGGGGTCAGGACCCCTCAGGGGGTTGTGAGGTTATTATGTGGGGGGTCGTGAGCTATCAGCTTTCACCACAAACCCTGCTTTGCCTGGAGCATTTATAATGGTATTAAATATATAAAAAGTGTTTTTAATTCATAAGGTGTGGGGGGGTCGCACTCAGTCTTGCTACGTGAAAGGGGTCACCAGTACAAAAGTTTGAGAATCACTGATTAAGCCTCTCCGCAAAGACTTTTCTTCCTTGAGTGCTCCTTTAGCACCTCAATCATCCAGTGTCCCCACTGATTGTTTGGTAGGCTTCCTGCTTCTCATGTACTTAAAAATGGCTTTGCTGTTAGTTTTTGTGTCTGTTGCTAGTTGTTCTTCCAATTCTTTTTTGGCCTGCCTAATTATACTATACCACAAAGAGAGGAGCCAAACTACTGGAATTTAATAGCTGGCTTTCTGGCTCATGGATATGCATTATTTTCTCATTTGGTGCTAATTTACTTTAACAAAAATCTTATTGTGACTAGTATTGCCACAAAGAGGTTTCTGTTTGGGGAGGGGAAGGAGAAGGGGGTGCTTTTCTCTCTATATAAAACAAAGGTACAGTAAGGAGGAGGGGAAAGAAAGCTTAGTAATTAACCTCCATAGGGTCTATGGCTATAGAAGAGGAATGTCTCAAATTATTTGCAGACTGTTTGATGTATTATCTGATAACTGGTCATATACAAATGGGATTAGTGCATCACAAGTGAAGTCAGGAGCTAAAGACAATGCAAGCAGCCCCAATGGCCAAAGCCTGGTCCTCAGCAAACTTCCATTTGCGCATGGGATCCTCATGGGATCCCTGAGGAATTAAATCCTTTCCCACTGCACCACAGAGAACCAGGAAATTGCCACTACACCAGAAGGAGTGTAATGGCAACTGTTGGCTGTTGGGCAATGACCAACTGATCTGCGTGGTTGGGGACTGCCTCCACAGGCCATGCTTGTGCCCTCAGCTGGCCAGTCCCTCCCTGCAAATCCCTCAGTGCACCAAAGCGTACAGAAGTTCAGAGTCCCACTGCTGGTCTCTCAAAACCTGGTCCTCCTTGTGCTGCCAATATGTTTCAGGCCTTGTATACCTGCAGACTTTCTTCTAAATTGGAGTCTTATTAGTAAGAAGTCTGAATTACCTCATCATCAGGACTACAGATGGCTGAAGGGACTGATATTGGACTGCAAAAGCTTTTCCTTTTTCACTATCGAGTCACATCTGCGCCAGGCAAGTTAGAACTAAAAATGGGTTTCCATCTAACTGATGGATGGCCTCCATGAACTTTGGCAGGGGTCTCCCAAAATCTGTCCTAGGCATTTGTAAAACATCCAGTTAGTGTTATTGATAACCCGTCCTTCCCTAATAAATAGCTGTCCCCATCACAAACTGATGTCTCAGCAGATGATCTTGCAGGTCAGGAATGGGACGGGACACAGGAATCTTGTAGTGCTGCTCCTGTTCTGTAGCTAGTGGGCCCAATCCTGCACTCGTGAGATGGGAAAACTCCTTCTATGTATCAGATTTACACTCATGTCGCACAGCAGAAGTTGGCCCACAAAGAAAGGATAGCAGACACCACTGCTGTCTGGTACCTTTCATGAGCACTACATTCATTTAAATATACATATCCACTTTCCTCACTCAGCTCAGGGAGCCACTTCAGGGTATGATGTTTATTCATTTTTTATATCTGTTTTTCAGCCGTAATGGCAGATGTACCATCAAAGGTCTTTTGATCGGTGACAATAGCTCAAAAGCACTAAAAGCCTGTAGAGGAAACATTTGAAAGGTGGGCAGCAGGAGCTATTCCACAGCATTTATCTTAAGTGTCTGCCACACCTACCTCCCCTTTACCTTCCAGTAGACCCGAGGCACACACTGCTACACATCACAGTTGGGAGCATCCACAGTTCAAGTCTTTTGTCCCTGCATCCTCTCCTGATACCTTCCACCAGAGCACAGTCTGGGAGCCAGTCCCACAGTAACTGTTTCAAGAGTGCAGATGAATGGGATACATGGGAAGGAAGCTGGTAGTGAAACACAATCAGTTTCTCTGTCCATAGCATTTAAGGTCATTGTAAGACAGGGTGCAAAAACTGTAGCACATGAACCAACTCCCCATCCTTGATGGAGGGGAGGGATAGCTCAGTGGTTTGAGCATTGACCTGCTAAATCCACAGTCATGAATTCAATCCTTGAGGGAGCCATTGGGGGATCTGGGGTTAAAAACAAACAAACAAAAACCACAACACAGTCTGGGGATTTGTCCTGCTTTGAGCAAGGGGTTGGACTAGATGATCTCCTGTGGTTCCTTCCAACCCTGATATTCTATTGAGCATGTGCATGTCCTATTCTCCCCATTAACAAATGAGTTAGGCTGCAAGGACTGACTTCATCTGAACATCTTCACCACAACACAGGATTTCTGAATGCTCAGGCAGTGTGTTGTCTACTGAGATTCACTTCTGGGGACAGGAAATCTCTGCTTCTTGCCCAGATGGATTAAAGAGGAAACACTGATCAGCAGTTCATATTCATTTCAAAATGTTCTCAAAGCCTGAAACGCTGCTGCTTTAAGAATTCCACACAGATGGCAAAATAGATTCAACTGAAGTTGCAGATTACCAAAAGCCTGCTGCCTCGTTAAGGGCACGGCCAGAATTTTGTCCGGGGTGTGGTTTTTGATTGAAAACGTCACCCCTTTCAAACAGTGCTGAGAAAAGTCAGTGCACCGTATGGTGGGCACACAGACCTAACAGCAATTCTTCCCTTGAACGCTGCTGTCCCTTGGGCAGTCCCTGCAGTCAATCAATGGGACATCCCTTCTTGACATGCTCCTAGTTTCTCCAGTGTCCTGTATGGTTCCTCCACTCAACCTGCCTGAATTGCAGGTGCTGACGTCTACTTCACACTGCACAGATGTTTCTCCCACGTTACTGCATGGTTACTTTTCAAGGGACTTCTTAGAGCAGCTGTTCCTGCGTGCATCCTCCTTCCCCTACCACACGAGCGCCAGGCTGCATTGCGGCTCGACTTTGGATTGAAAGAGAAATAAATTCCCACACCATGGAGGTTTTGCTTTTCCATCTTCTTGGCAAGAGTGCACAGGGCTGCTCTGTCATCGTCCTCCCTCCCCTCAAAAACACTGCTGCAGACAAGGATCCCTCTGGGCCCTTGCACTTCCTTAGTCACTGCGTTTCCCTCTGCGATTTTATTCCTGGCACTGTGCTTTTGAACTTTGGTTTGTTGAGCCTCTGGAGCATCTGCCTGCTGTGACTGCAGCCATTACCCACACAACAGCTTCGTCGTCTATTTCCTCCACTGCCTGACAGCTGTTAGCGTAGGCAGAGGTGCGGATACCATTATGCAAAAAGCCTTTAGTGCAGGTGACTGCTCTCTCTTCGCCCCCCTCTCTGTGGTCAGCCTGTACCTGTTAAGTAGGGTGACCAGAGAGCAAGTGTGAAAAATCGGGACACAGTGGGAGGGGGGTAATAGGAGCCTATATAAGAAAAAGCCCCAAACATCAGGACTGTCCCCATACAATCGGGACATCTGGTCAGCCTACTGTTAAGCCTTTTCCATCACACTATGGCGGTTCACTGCAGCACTGCCACTCATTTGCACCTTGATTCCCTTGGTTAGTTTTGACCACAGTTTTATTCCTGCGGCAATAGGGTTGGCTAGTCTAGAGCGGAGAGAAAAGAGCAGATCCCTATCTGGCAAATGATCCTGATGGGCTCAGCCCTTCTAATTGTTTCTTTTACTAAGGGAAATTTAGAGGCTTATTATTTTACCGTCCTTTTTCTAGTCATTCACCCTTTTTTTTTAAATGAAGGGATTGTATCGCCTTTCCCTGTTCATTTTGCAAGATCATTTCTCTCTCCTTTTCTTATCATTCCCCGCCCACTCTTGCTCGCTCCGCAAGATAGAACTTTTAAATGTTGAAGGGTGGGGGTTGTTATAACTAGTAACCCCTATGTGCAGGGGAACAGAGGGAAGCAAATGGAGGATCAGCTCACTTCCCTCCTTTGACATGGTTCTCTTGTTTGGAGAGGAATCATGCCAATTGTCAGCCAGATTCTGAGCCTGTCACTCACACTGAACAGTGCCTTGCTCCAGGAGTGAAAACAATGGGATCGTGTGTGGAGCAAGGTGCTACTCAGCAGAGTAAAGGAATGAGAACCTAGCCACCATCTAACTGACCTCAAACCACATTAGTGAATTTCAGCCACCCCAACCAGTCCCAGTGCCACTCCAGACAACTTCTGTCACCATTCACTGATGGTTTTCACCCTTTCAGAAAACATGTCCAGTCACATTTTGCGGCTTTCCCTTGATGTGTGAAGTTTCACACCCACACTTGAGATGGTTGGATTGTCCATCTGCTCACTGATATTTCTAACTCCCATTGGATCCAAAATCCAGTGCTAGTAGTGGGCCCACTCCAACCCCCATTCAGTCAAGGAGAAACTTTTCTTTAAGAATTTCATTCAGTTTCAGTGAAGGAAAGTTTCCCCAGTGCTGCTATCAACAATGGTGGGAGACTGCTTTGATGTATATCAGTCTGCAAAAGTTGGAGGAGTGAAAGCCCCAGATCACCCAAAGTTTGAAGACGCAGTTCCCCCCTGATGTTTGCATCTTGGCTCCTTGTCTGAGAGATGCAATCTTGCATTTCACTACATTTTTGTGGCTGCTCTGACCTGGGTTAGAGTGGACCAGTGATTCAGATGCCAGCTGGAGAGCTGGGTGCCATTCCCCTACTCCTCCACAGACTTCCTGTATGACCTTTGGTAAGTCGCTTCGCCTTTCCGTGGGTCAGTTCCCTATGGGTAAAGATTCCCATATGATAGCAGATCTTCCCTATCTCAAGGGGTGCGGAGGATAAGTACACTAAAGATTGTGAGGTCATGGGGGTCATGTAAGTACCACAGACAGCATTAACTTTTGTTGAAAGCTAACAATTGAGGCCACCATTCTTATTTATAGGAGCACAACACTCACATTGTGTAACTCTTATTTAACTGCCTAAGCTATGCCAAATGGGAGTTCTTGTCAGGACAGATTTGATAGCAAAGTAAAATTGAATCTTGGGCCATTTAATTATCTGTTGGGGGGGGACAGATAATTATTTTACAATTATGTGAATACTCATGTGTTAGATTTTTAAATCAAGGCACTGTGTTAAGAGGCAGCTTGACCTACTTGGCTATTCCACATCAAGTACAAAACGTTCTAGTTAATTAGTCACTTAATACCGCAAAAAGAATCACTGAAGCTTCTTGGAAGTGTAGCCATTTACATTCACGCAGAAAGCTGAGAGTCAATAGTAGTTAAGGGTGGTTTTACATCAAATGTGAAATGCGTTGCAGACCAAGCCAGAGATGCTGGGCCACACTGGAATGGTTCCTTGACACTGTTTATTTTTAATCCCGACATACATTTGCTTTCTCCCTCTGTGTTCTAGAATTCCATCAAACTAACCCTGCATCTAGGAACTAATACCACTCACATCAGAACAGTAGGTTATGATAAAACTCAGTGGCATCCCCCTAAACACTTCAACGTTCACTGCATGTCTGTTGGCTTTCAAAAATCCATTAGGATTGGACAATTTTTCTTCTCGTTTTTTGGAATAGGATATTGCTGGAGCCAGGGAACTCATAGGGTTATATTAATATGAGATAGAAGGTGAGTTAGCCAGGATGTAACGCAGGATTCCTTTGGATCAAAGGGCAATTAGTTGGCACCACAAAGAGCTTGGATGGACTTTAACATTTTTGGAGTATTTCAAAGATTGAAAATTAACTTTCATGTTAATTTTCCTTCAGGTTGCTTAAGTCTATTAAATGGGAGTATGCAGTAAGTCAAACGGTTCTCTATGGATGGCACACAGCATTAGCATCTTAATGTTAGATAAGGGACCGACAAACCCACAGCTGTAGCACGAAGGTTCTGATTTCTTTTATATATTGTGTTAAATTGTAGAATACACTTTTTTAAAAAAACAACACATCCCCATTAAGAAATCGGCTCACAGAATATTAAATTGCACAGATAGCCCAGTAATAAATGAGAAATTTGGCCAATATATAGAGCGAATATTGTTCATGTATTTATTGTTTTATCCAAAAAGGTACTATTGGCTTAAATAGGCATCCTACATGAACTATCTCAAGGATATGCAAGGCAGACCAAAAGTAATTGACCAAATAACAAACCAAGTACTGGAGTGGTTTTAGTGCAGTAGCTGTGGAGAAGTTTTCCCAGACAATAGTGACCAAAATAAATGTATTTAGACATACAAAGGACTAACAGTGTCCTTTTAAAAATATTTCATCAGACTGCACCCTATGATTGAATTGTTATAGTTATTGTACTGTGTATAAAGCGCATTACATAGTATATATTCTTAGATGCACTTAGATGGCATGTACACACACACACACACACACACACACACACACACACACACACAGAGTAATACATGTTAAATAATTATTTGGTGACTATATGGGGAGTTTAAATATGGGAACCGCCCCATTCAATAGTAATCTCTCTCCCCATGGAAAGTTTCTATGGCTTGGTCTACCCAGTTTTTGTACTGCTATAACTATATTGGTTGGCAATGCTTTTAAACCAAAATATTTATACCAGTACAAGCCCCAGTATTGATGCAAGTTGTACTGGTATAAAGGTGACTTATACTGGGAGAGCTTATTCTCCTTTCCATATGAGGATAAGCTACAGTGGTAAGCACCTTTATGCCAGTATAACAGTATAAAGTGAGGGTTATACCATTTTATCTAAGCCTGCTGGAATGGTTCCAAAGATAAAATCCTACCTGGAGCGTTATTACAGCTCACTCAGCTGTTTGGAACGAGTGGAGGCTCAGACTTGGGTGAATGTCATTGTGTCTGCATAGATCACATTCTGCCATAGGGAGTAAAAAAGGAGCCATCGATAGTGGGCAATTGTTTTCAATTCACGCCGTATTACTACTAAAACTAAAACTGGCGTTGGGGTGAATCAAAGTGCTAGTCCACTTTGGGGGAAAAAAAGAGTTATGGGACCTATTCACATGAGGAACAATTTAATGTTAACAAACATTTAATAATGCACTCTTCAATCGAGCAGAGAAAGGTATAACGCAATCCAACGGCTGGAAGCTGAAGTGGACAAATTCAGAGTGGAAATAAGGTGTACATTTTTGATAGCGAGGGGAACAATTTACCGAGGGTTATGGTGGATTCTCCACCACTAACAATGTTTCAAATCAAGATTGGCTGTTTCTCTAAAAGCTCTGCTCTAGGAATTATTGTAGGGTAGTTCTATGGCCTGTGTTAGACAGGCAGTCACACTACATGACCACAATGGTCCCTTCTGGCCTGGGAATCTATGAATCTTACTCAACAGACCTGTTCCCTGATAATGAAATTCACCCTACTGCAGAGCCGCAGCAAGAGGTATATGCCACACTTACATCCCTTTTGAGCCCAGCTTGGTTTGTGTTGGCTGTCTGGACAGGGATGAATTTCACCCTTTCTAGTTTGGTGAAAAAAGTCTTTGTACTCCTCTTAGCCCTGTGGAGACAGCACAGCTAAGAGCGTGAGCCGGATTCGGTTTCGTTTTGTAGATTAGCAACCAGTTTTGTCGACAAACTCCAATTACAGGGGTAATCTGTAACCATTGGCAAATCCATTTGAGGCAATGGGTTTGAGCAGGTGCCAATAAGGGCTTCATCTGAATATGGGGAGGCTGCCCAGGTGTAACTGACAGCAGAATTAGGTCTGCAGAACCTTAGTACCAGTGATGACGTTGCAAGAAAAGAACCAGGTTGCTATGACGCCCCCAATCTGAGTTTCCCAGACTGATCATTGGAAAGAAAAAATATTTTTTACTTCTAAAGTTCTTGCATTTAATCTGGAAGTTATTATTATTTAGAGACAATAAACATGAAACCCCACCATGCCATTTTTGCAGAGTCCCTTTTCAGAGCCAAACCACACTTTAATGTATACTCCATTGGTATTAAATCTGACACCACTCATTAAAAGTAAAATAAACTCCAGCACTGATGGCAAATGTGTTGATTAAATCTCTTTGCATGCTCATAATTGTAAATAAAGCATTGACATATTCACGGACCCGATTCTTCTTCCATCACTGTAAATCAGGATTAATTCCATGAAAATCAATGACAAGACGAGAATCAGGCCTGTAACTTTAAATTTGATGCATGGGGATTGCAAACAAGCATCAAAAAGTGCTAAGGAAGCAACCAGGGATACTGGAGAGGCCCTTGGTCAGTGATGGGTGAACATACTGGGCCAGATCCATGCAGCTATGTTGATTTACATCAGCTGAATGTTTGGCCCATTTATTTTTGTTTTGTAAATTCTCCCCTATAGTGACTGATAATTTTATGGAGAATTCAAGTATTTACTCAAATCTCATTGTTTAGACCATAGAAGAATTCCTCCCCCACCCTCCACCAAAGTAATTGTCTTGGGTGGAATTAGATCCGAACACATTTGCCCCAAATGAAGAGTCACAGAACTAGGATGATCTCTATGACAACAAGCAGAGAGAGCATCATGTGTCCAACTTTGCAAGGATTCTGAACATCCACAATGTTTGGGGTTGTTTAGATCAGAGGTTTTGGTTCAGGCTCCTATTTACATCATCTGAGGGAAAAAATTGACTCTACTTGTGAAAAACAAGAAGCAAAAAAAAGACAAACCACACCTGATTTTTCTCAGTCCAAAGGTTTTCACATAGCCCTGTCAGGGAGGAAGCATTATAAATGTTTGGGTTATTGCCTAGAAGAGTATGTCAGTGCTAGAACTGGGGAAGAAGGGAGAGAGGTCACTGGATTATAGCCCTGCTTCTCACCACAGCTTGTTTATAAAAGGGGGGAAAGGCAGCAGATCATCACTTCTGGGGGGCCCACTGGTACCTTCAGGGTTTTTTTCCTTCCTTCAATTCTAGCACTAAAGGAAGGAACTGAAAGGAGAATTAAGAGGGCAATGGTGCATCAGGCAATAAAATATTCCCCAAACGCACAGAAAACCCAACCACAAATATTTCAACTTTTGACTTATCCAGCTTTTGCGAGTCCCCATGCAGCATTTTAAACACCTTCCTTCCGCTTACCACTGTTTTCGGCTGAGGTGAGCAAACCTCTGTGAAAGGTCTAGACACTGAAGTGAATAATGGGTTCTGAGCTGAACGGAAAGCCCTTTTCTGACCAGGGGCAGCTCTAGCTTTTTTGCTGCCCCAAGCACGGCAGTCAGGCAGCCTTTGGCAGCGCGCCTGCGGGAGGTCCGCTGGTCCCGTAGCTTCAGCGTACCCGCCGCTGAACTGCCGCTGAATCCGCCGGACTGCCGGACCTCCTGCAGGCACACCACCGAAGGCTGCCTGACTGCTGCCCTCACAGGGACCGGCAGGGCACCCCCTGCGGCTTGCCGCCCCAGGCACCCGCTTGGAGCGCTGGTGCCTGGAGCCGCCACTGTTTCTGACAGCACGTATGGACAGTCTATGCTGCTCTGGCTGTGTGCAGGCTCCACAATGGCCTCTGGGTCTGCTCCTCAGATGTGCGGGGCACCCACAACTTCCACGCATTACAATGGGAAAGGCAGGTGGGTTTTTGTTTAAGCATATTCATTATTATTGTTCTTTAACATTTATATTACAAGAGCACTTAGAAGCCACAACCCAGATCAGGCCACTACTGAGAGAGAATCCTTGCTCCAAGGAATACGGAAGATAAGATGCTCTGTCATTTTCAGCATAATGTAGAATGTATTTAATACCTGAATGGATTATTCCAAATGAAGTCACCTTGTTTTAGAGGAGACCTTTTAGCATTCAAGCCAGATTGAAATCAACAGGAGTTAGGCACAAAAGTACCTTTGAGGATCTGGACCAAGGTCAATAAAACTTATTTGGAGAGCCAGATGTTCCCATCTGCTTAGAGACCCCCTCAGATTTTTCTTTAGAACAAACTTTTAAACACTTATCCGGGTCAGTATCAGGTAAATTCCATAGGAGCGTCTGTCTCAGAAGTAGAGATTATTACAAATTAACTCATCCCTGGCTGAAATATCATACAGCCTGGTTTCTATCAGGATAAATTACATTTTAGTGCTCTGATAAAACCACACCCTTTATTTATGTTACTGATTTTGCCAAGTTTCCCCCTAAGAATCTTTAGCTAATGCTGCAATATTCCTAGTCCCCCAGCTATAATGTAATTTAATCTGACTTCACTGGTTAATCAGTGGAGCATTTATTTTCCTACATTCATTTCTTTTCAAATATCCCCTGAAGAAGGATTAAAGGCTGGAGGTGTTTTGTTTATATTTCCCCTCCACTACCACAGAATTTGTAAGCTCTTTGGGACAGGAATGGTCTCTTACTATGCGTTCGTACAGCGCCTGGCACAAGGAGACCCGATCTCAGCTGGGGCCCTTGTGCAAATAATTTGTATCATTTTAAGAATTCTTAAATTTCATTTTGTTTCATGATAGAACGAGTTTTTTCCTTCGTTTAATGGTTCCAAACTATTTTTTAAAAAGCACTGAAAGGCTCTGTTAAAACCATGTCTGTGGGACAGCTGGGCTTCTCTCTTCCCATAGAATGGGAAATGTCCCCTCACACCTGCTATTGCTTCCCAGAACATGCTCGCCAGCTTTTTAAGAGAAGTAAATCATACATGTTTTATCTGAAAGTAGACTGTGGTTGGTGGTCCAGTATCCAAGCCCAATAGGTAAGCTTAGGAGGAAGGGATAGCTCAGTGGTTTGAGCATTAGCCTGTTAAACCCAGGGTTATGAGTTCAATCCTTGAGGGGGCAATTTAGGGATCTGGGGCAAAAATCTGTCTGGGGATTGGTCCTGCTTTGAGCAGGGGGTTGGACTAGATAACCTCCTGAGGTCCCTTCCAACCCTGATAGTCTATAATATGAAATGAATGGGGGGGCTGAGAGAGCAGGAAACAGTTTGTTATCCCTTAAAATGAAGTGTTTTCCCTCAGCCCATTCACTGCCATCACTGAGAAGTACGGTGGGCCTGTGTGGAAAAAGGACAGGAATTTATAGCCCTTCTGGCAGCCACCCAAACACACGCTTCATCTGAGAATCACCAGTCAGGTTGCAGAATCCCTGAAGTGACTTTAGAAGCTGAAATAAGCAGCTTCATTTTTGCTTGGGGGTGGGGAGGAGAAAAAAAAATGTTTCTGAAACTTTAAGCACAAGTTGATCGTGTAAAGCTTGCAAAGGGGCCAGGGCCGCCCAGAGGATTCAGGCGGCCTGGGGTCTTCGGTGGCAGGTCCCAGGGCGGAAGGACCCCCTGCTGCGGGTGTTCGGGGCACTTCGGCGGCAGGTCCTGGAGTGGAAGGACCCCACGCTGCTGAATTGCTGCCGAAGACCCGGAGCGGAAGAAGCTCTGGGGGCCCAGGCCCCGCGAGAGTTTTCCGGGGCCCCCGGAATGAGTGAAGGACCCCGTTCCAGGGGCCCCGAAAAACTCTTGTGGGGGCCCCTGCGGGGCCCAGGACCTGGGGCAAATTGCGCCACTTGCCCCCCCCTCTGGGCGACCCTGAAAGGGGCGGCATGGAATCTCTCCTTGAAGCTAAGGTGGAAGTTGCCTGGAGGACAAGCAGGACTTGTCGAAGCTGGAACGCCAGCATCCCATTGGCAGGATAGTATCTAACGTGCTTTCTGTACTCTTCAGCATCTTTTAAACCTGGGGCCAGATCCTCAGCATCATTCTGGGTGCTTTGCTGTGCCAAGACAAAGCTGCCCTGAAGGGGCAGCTGAGGATGTATAAAGTTCTGTGTCACTCATTCTCTTTACCCCAGAGCTGCACAGAGAGTGTAGAGGAGTCAAGGCAATGTGGCTGATCCTGGGATAAGACAGTTCCTAGGCAACTGCTCCAGCTAGCAACAACAGAACAGCCCTCCAAGGAGCAAAGGTGCCTTTCCCCTACTTCAGTGCAGACGAGGATTTGGCCATTAAATTTTAACTCTTTACTTTCGCGGATCTTTACATATTTATTCTAACTGACTTCAGTATTTGAAAAGCTGCTAGTAAAAGAGACAAATCTAGAAGCAGGACCCCAGGTTTAACTTGGCTTGTTGTTCACCGTTAAAACAATACAACTGCGACACCCAATACTATCATATTTTCACCGTTCCTTATTCCATTATACCTGTGTCATCCTAGCAGTCCAACTGCAGCATGGGAGACTTGGTTGGGATTTTTAAAGGAAAGAGGGAGTTAGGAACCCAACTAACTGAAATGCAATAGGAGTTGGGCACCTAATTATCTTGGGTACCAATTCAGGAAAGCCCTTAAGTGCATGGTAAACTTTAAGTTTAAGTCAATGGGACTTAAGCATGTGCTTACGTGTTTTCTTGAATAGGGATGTATTCAGCATGTGTTTCCCTGATCAGGCCCTTAAACTCCCAGCCTCAGGACCAGAACATCTAACTTACTACTCAGTAAAATAATCCAATATAAAAAATACAAATTCATTTAGATGGATGCAGATTCAAATAATTCTATTCAACTTTTCACTATGTCCTAAGAGCAACAAATGAATTAAAAAAAAAAAGAGAGACAGATGACAACTTTCCTAGCTTAATTTAAGACAGCTATGACAACATAGGATTTAACTGCAATTCAGTTAATGATTCCAATAAAACAATCCCACTAGTTGTTCACATGTTTGGTTTTCAGATTTTTCCAGCCTCCTTTAGAGGTCTATATGATTGGTCAAGTTAACACTTAATAAGAACAGATTAATATATAACAATGAGTTGGTGCATTACAGACTCTTGCTTTCTTTAGCAAGTTCTTTTAATTTCTGCCTTTCCCTAACAGGGTCTAAAAAGGCCAAAATAAATAAATCACCTTTTAAACATGAACATCTTAAGTGCAAGTTAATGGGAGCACTTCATTGGTGTATACTTTTCCTTCGTTTATTGGAACTTAATTCAAAACTACACACATTAGGGCCAATGCACTCTACCAAATGGGAGATCAGAGTTTTCCCTCCCGAAGGAGCCAATAGGGGTTGGAAGCCCAGTGGTACATACAGTCTGGCCATAATGCTCTCCCAGCCAATAAACTTCTCAGCTAGCCTAGGGAAGGCATTAGAAAGTTGGTCTCACCCTGGTGAAAGAAAGTCTAACACATATTGAAAATGGACAGTTGATTTTTGGAGCTTCTTTTTGCAAATCTTCGTTTTTTTGAAGAACGTGGATATATGAGCTCATTTACATAAGGCACTGTTTATATTGTGGAATCTCCATCTCTGGAGATATTTAAGAGTAGGTTAGATAAATGTCTATCAGGGATGGTCTAGGGGACTGGACTCGATGACCTCTTGAGGTCCCTTCCAGTCCTAGAATCTATGAATATGAACCTATATTATAGCCATAACCAGGTCCCATGGATTGGCTTATAAAAGGACTATAAGCTGGGGTATGGATGGGACCTAATCAGACTAAAGGCTTCAGCTGTCGATGGTTTTAACCTAACCACTTCCATGTAATCTGGTTATGTTCTCCATCTTTGAACCATCTAAGTTCCTCATATGGCCCTGTAGCAGGGTGGACCCCCGCTCCTGCCCTGAAGGGGTAAAAACAGCCCTGGAAGGGGGCTGTGGCTGGAGAAAGCAGCTTTTAGGCTGGGTTGATTGGGGGAAGTGGCTGCAGTTGGGGCCACACCCCAGACAGACTCAGCTGGCCCTATAAAGGCAGAGAAGCCAGGGGCAGACAGACATCCCTCTCTGTTGTAGAGGGAGATGGGCTTGGCTTGGCTGCAGGGACCTGAGCAGAGTACCTGAGTGAAGCAGGGCTGGGGACAGGATGAGGATCTGGGGAGCTCTAGCCTGGAAAGCCCCAGGCTGCGGCCTAGCAGAAGGCCAAAAGGTACTAGGGGTTGCAGAGGGCAGCCCCGGGGTAGGCCAAGGCAGCAGGTCCAAACCCAACCTTGCCAGTGATGAGCAGGCTGATACTGCAGTCTGCCCCAGGGCGCGGGGCTAGACAATGACTGGCAGTAGCCATATACTGAGGCGAGGTGGGGATAGAGGGTGGGGGTTTCCCTGGGGAGGGGAGACCCTGAGAGAAAGGGGTTACTGCCAGGGAGCAGCAACCCATGTAAAAGGGCACCGGGTCCAGGGAGGGACACAGGGGCCAGAGGACAGGAGGATCACTGGCCTGCAGAGGGCGCTCCAGAGCTGGAATGAGCTAATTCCCAGAAGTCACCAGCAGGAGGCGCGGCAGGGGTGAGTCCGCTCATCTATAGGCCTCCCATTACCAGACTATCTGAGCACCTCACAATCACTAGTATATCGATCCTCAACCCACCTATGAGGTGAGAGTACCTGGTTATCACCATTTTCCATGGGGACTGGAGGCACGGAGAAACTAGATAACTTGTTTAAGGTCGCATAGAAAATCTGTGTCAGACCAAGGAATTGGACTAATGTCTGCCATGTTCCAGGCAACCACTGGACCACCCAGCCTGTCTTCAGGCATGTTGTAGCCAAGTAGAATGACAATCTTGTTCTACTTGAGTTGAGCTATTGCTATAGGTCAGCAGAGATATTGGGCCAAGTTTCTAGGGTCTCTAACTTTGGGTGCCCTGGACTTTGGGTACCCAGATTTATACACCTAGGGCCAGATTTTCAGAGCTGCTAAGAACCCAGCAACCACAATGGAAGTCCACTGAGAGCTGTTTTTCCACAATCAAATTGCTACATGCTACACTATTTTACCAGTTAAACCCATTTTCCAACCCGCTGTATGCAATTTATACCATTATTTTAATCACAGCTGAACTTGACCCACAGACTTCCAAGGGAATTGTGTCCCATAAGCCAAATTGTATCTCTTTTCAATATATGCAAGTCTTTTGGCTCCATGCTGTCTTTTGATTTTTGCTTCTCTGTCACTTCCTAGCTGTTTTTATTATACCCTGTCACAAGTTGTATTCACACTTTACTGTATTGAAAACTAGTATTTTTAAACCAACCAGCCGTAACCCAAGATGAGTCCCTGAACACAAAGGAGAGGGATCCAGTGAAATGCTCCAATATCTAGATACAAAAAGATGCAATATATTTGTGCTATTTTGAATAAAGTATAGAAAATTCTACAAGATAGTCATAAAAAAGTCATATGCACATCTCTTAAGTGCTTCTAACCATGGATAAAACAAGAGTTGGCAAGAGCCAAAGGGTCTCACGCTGACTTTAAAAAAAAAAACACCCACAACATTAAAAATGCCCTGGATACAGATCAACTTTCTTGTGCTCAATATTTATTATTGTTTCACCTGCCTTGAAGTGGGGACTGACAGCACTTTGATAAATGGACTGAAAGCTTGTCTAGTTTCACTAAGTACCTTCGCATCCTTTATTGAAATGCAGAGTTGTGAATCTGCAGCAAATCATAAGACATATCCCTACACCTCATAGGAGGCCTATTTTAATATATCATTGGGAGAAACCACTGCCCATGCTACAGTCAGGCTTTAGCCCTTTTTTATAGGGATGCTAATAGATTCAGCACAGAGTACAACCTTAACAAGCACTCCCAGCCTTTCACTATATTGGGAAGTTCCCAAAATAAGTTTCTCAAACCTGCACTTTCAAAGAACAGAGTTATTGTGAGCACTGTGGTGAGAGAGAGACACAGACAGACACTGTAGGGTGGTGTCGATCCCAGATCGTGTCGATTTTAACTGGAATACATAGTCACAATGGGTGGCTCTTAGCATTGACCAATATCTGCTCTCACTGAAGTTGAAGAGTGTTATACCATTGACTTAAATGGGACTATACTCCTTGGCCTTAAGAGGAGCAGAGTCAGGTCATTACTGAGCACCTCTGAAACTCTTCCTCATGTAGGAACCCGTATAACTCCCTTGGATGCAATGGGTGCGATTTGCACAGGCAAAAAGGGCCATTAGGTGCCAATAATGGGATTTAGACATTTAAGCTTGATTTGTGCCTTAAAAAAAACAACAACAACAAACACACACACGTTTATCACATCCCCATCTATTTTGTGATAGGAGGCTCAGGTGGCCTAGCAGTTAGTGCACCAGATCTCCAACTCTGTGTCTCACTGTCAGGGAAGGGGTAGCTCTGTCATGTCCCTGCCTCCAGGCCAGGAGCGTTTCAGCCTCCTCCCCACTGCGTATGGGGTCTTTGCCCTTATGGGGGATGGGGGAGGGGTGTCCCAGCCCAGGGCCCTGTGGAAAGTCACACTGGCAGGTTTCTCCCCAGAGAGCCTAAGTCTGCCACCCTGGACTACTTCCTACTTATGTGCCCCTTCAGTATGGGACATGGCTCCTGTAGTCCAAACAGTCAATAGCTTCACAAAGTCCCAGATGAGCAGGGCCCTGCAAGACCTGCTGGCTGCTTCTTGACGTGCTGGGTGGCTGGGGAAGGTGGTGCAGGGGGCCTTACCTGCTATGTGGTCCCCTTTCAGGTTTCACCATCAGTCTGGCTTCCTTGGAGAAGGAGGCTTCTCTCCTGCAGCCAGTCCACCACCCCTTGCCTGAGTTTCTGAGTTCCTTTTAACCTGCTCCGTCAGGTGGAGCATGCTAAGCAGGCCTGAAGGGGCAGGGCTTTCTGGTCCCAGCATTGCCTTTTAGTCCCTTCAAGCCCAGTGCGAGATTTGTATATCCCATCACAATTGTGTACATGCCACATATCTTTACAGGGAAAAAATATTATATAAATGTCTTAGAGAGCATTAGTTGTATTCAACTATTTTTCCTATCAGTCCAGATTTAAAAATATCCCAAAATGTGTTTACAGTATTGCTATTATTTTTAAAAGCATGAAACAAACCTAATCATAGGTTTAAAAATCTGTTTAACAAACAATCATAATTGTAACCAAAAAACAGCAAGCAAGAGAGAGAGGAAGAAGCTAGTGGTTCTTGGTAATAGCTTGCATTATCCCTGAAATAAAAATACAGGAGAACTGTGAAGAATGAAGAAGTTACAAATATGTCAGGGTTCCAATCAGAGAAGAAACTATTTGAACTTCAAGGAATTCTGGTGACATTGTGGTAATCTCAAGTGATGAGCTAGCCTCATCGCTTATAGTCACGTCCATAGTGTTACAGAGTTGGGCCCACACAGCATAGCTTGGATCCAAACTCCTTCAAAGATTAGGGATGTTCAGAACAGGGGGGGGATTGAGGTGGTGATTGCCTTTAGCTCTTCTCTCTGTAGTAAAGTTCAGGTCCAGATCCACATTTCCACAATATTTAGGCATATTCAACATAGGATTTTAGTTCAGGCTTCTCTCAAAATATGCACACACATTTTTACCAGTTGTTCAAAGTATAATGTAATAAATTACAGCAATTCAGCTGCAATTGAGCATGCATTTATACACAATTCCTAATAAACTCAAATGAAAGAGATAATTTCCTGATGCCTCTTTTCTTTCTAAATCTGTAGTATATTCCAAAGACATTTTAAATGCAATGTATTATTGCAGTTTAAATATTGCTAGGAGGTTTCTCTTCATGAGGTCCAACAGTGTTCATAGAATTATTATAAAATATCAAGTGCATTTAAAGGTGTTCCAACACAAGCTACACAGATTACAATAGCACAGCAGACAGTGGGCCTGATTCTCCATTGCCTTGTATACTCATTTATACCCATGCAAAATGATAAAATGGTATTCTAGTTTGTTAGGATATTACCTGTAAACCCAGTCTGCGGAAGATACAACACAGTAGAGAATCAGGACCTATGCTTTTATGTTGTTGTGTGATTATGTGTTGTACCCTGTGTTGGTTCTGTTTGGTGGACTGCGAAAAGAAGTAGATCAACTAAGTATCACGAAAAGAAATGGCTAAAGGATCATGCTTCTCTCTCTGTGGGGGGGAGAGGGAGGGGAAGGGAATCTTGTATCATCTTCAATATTCTTATCCAAGCATTCAATCTTATTCAATATTCATGTGCCACCAAAGTCAATGGGAAAAAAAAAGACTCCCCTTAATTTCACTGGGAACTGGATCAAGCAATTTAAATAATCTGAAGAAAAAGGAAATTCAGGAGTTTTGACAAAGATTCAATGAGTCTTGATCTGGTGTTTCACCTGCCAGATCACATTTAAAAAGAGAACAATAAACCAGATTCACTCCTGCTGGTGCAGCGAGGCACAAATTGCATATTTCTGCCAGCCTGGCCAACTGCCCCCTATGGAGGGCAGGTGGCAATACTGCTGCTGGTACCTTGTGCCACCACTGCTCACCACTGGGTAGCCTCCTTACCCTAGGAGTCCCCTGCTGCAAGGTTACACGCCAGCTTGTGCAATATGGCAGCAGCTGCCACCCTCCGAAAACCCCTTCCAGAAAACAGATTCAACACTTGGACAATTGAAAAAGAGCAGCAACGTCTTTTTGACGACCACGTCCTGCTATTAGAGCAGGAAGAGACATGCCCTGGAAGCGTGAGGCCTTCCCCCAAGCCCCAGGGCCAACTTCTGCTCTCAGGGACACCAGAATAAACCCACTGATGTCAGAGAGAAATTTCAGTTTACACTAGTGAAAACAAAGGTACAATTTGGCCTAAAACAGTAGATTAGAACTGTGTGCCTGTTGGTCACTCTCACACTTGGTTGTAATCATTACAGCTGCTCCAAAATTTGGTTGTTTTGCTTCCCTTCCCACCAGGAACATTTTCAGAAGAAAAACCTCATTTCATTCATAAATTCACTTCTCCCCTCCCACCTTTTGAGGGCAAAAAAACAAAAAAAATAAAAAACACTCATTCTTATGATCATCTACTCTGACCTCCTGTAGAACACAGGCCACAGAACTTAACCTCCATGAATTATTTTAGGGAAGTCCATTAATGGCTATTAGCCAGGACAGGTAAGGAATGGAGTTCCTAGCCTCTGTTTGTCAGAGGGTGGTGATGGATGGCAGGAGAGAGGTCACTTGATCATTGCCTGTTAGGTTCACTTCCCCCGGGGGCACCTGGCATTGGCCATTGTTGGCAGACAGGATACTGGGCTGGATGGACCTTTGATCTGACCCAGGATGGCCATTCTTATGTTCTTATTTTTCCAGCAGTGGGTGGAGAAGGGAATTCTTTCTTAAAGAAGAGGCAAAATGGGACTTTCCCCTCCAATTTTAAGAATTTTATGAAATGTAAAATTAAAAAAAAAATTGTTTGGTGAAGACAAAGTTGTTTTGACAATACCCCACTTGTCAGTAAAAACATTTTGTTGGGGAAAATGTCAACCATAGTAATTACATTACGTTGACTCAGTGGAATTACATGCGATTCATTCAGGTGAGAGGCAGAATCTGGTTCCATAAACACACTGCTCTTTCTCTAGTATGGCAAATATTTTCCAGCGCACATTTAAGAAACCTATGACTGACTCAGACTGTGATCCCTCCCGAAGTGACTAAGGGCCAGGTGCCATTCAGTTCTCCTAGTTCAGTGCACATCAAAAGAATCCTCTGCCTGAGAGGCTGCTCTGACGTCCCCATTTGGAGTTTAAAGATCCCTTCTCTCCTTTCAGAAGATGGCAGTACAAACCACCTACACTCCCTCCAGGAATGGGGCTTTGGGTGGGGGGGGGGCGCAAGGCTTAGACTTTGCAAAGCCATTACGCATGTCAGTAACATTTTAAATAGCAGTGCTGCATATTTAATAAGAGCAGATTATATATATATTTTAAAATGTCTGTCTATAATATTCAACACAGTGTGTATCACCTGGATGTTAAACCACAAGGGCATTTCATAATCCATCGGTGTTCCATATTATACTATCCGTCTTAGAAAAATCTCCGTCAAATGACTAATTGGGAACTTGAATTGACGGGCTACCCACAGAGCCATAAACCTGGAAGGACAAAGGGCTTGCTTCATCTGTAAAGAGCGGTGTATCACCTTATTACCCACCGATATGCGGACAAGCGGCTGTCATATGTTAATTACAGATCTTGTGCAACAGCACACTGGCCGATTTTCCAAACTGATATCTCCACTCCAAGCAGAGCCAACACTCAGCATATCAGAATACTGTCTATTAACCTCTTCACTGCTAGAGACATTGCCACACCTAAGCAGCAAGAAGTTCAGGGGTTGGGGGCTATGATTTTAAACTACACGTTACTTGATAAGCCAAAGTTAAGAAACCTCAATGAAGTAATCTGTTCCTCCTAGATGCAAGTGTACAAATCTTGTTCTTTCTATGCAACAGAAGGTGAGAGTAACCTGCCTCCATAGTACCCTTAGATAACCCATCCCCATTCTCAGACCCCTGGAGAGCTAGCTACAGGCCATCACATGGGAAGTTTGAAACTGGGAGTCATCATCTTTGGTGGCATAGCCTTGGGGAGGCACTTCAGCTCCCTCTGCCTCTCAGCCATAAAGCCACTAAAAAGTTAGTGCAGCTGGAGGTTGCCAGTGCATGGCAGATGCATCAGGGGAGGAGAAGAAACGGGATCTTGGAGTGGCTGCAGCACCCAATGATTGGAGCAGTCACCGCATTCCCTTACTCACCCCTACAGGGCTACGGATGCGAAGATCCAGATATGAATGATTCCTCCCAACCCACCCACCCTTCTTCCCCTGGTCCCCTTCTGGCTCACACACGGTCATGGGGAAGACCCTGATCAACTATGGCTCCAAAGTGGGCATGGGTTGGACATCCACTGTGCCCCTGCAAAAAACTACTTCCCATCCCATAGCAGTTCCACTCCCTTGGTACCCTCTGGGTCCATACAAGATGGGAGAGGGTTGGGATTTACCCCTTAGATTTAATTATAGATTTTCCCTGCACTTGCTGTCAGTTTTGCTATACTTTCATGATGGATAATTTAATTTCTCCCCTACCCTTGATTTCTCTGGGACACCAAAGAGCAAGCTCTGGTTGGGCTATGTCCCTTTACATGAATCGCTGCCGTTCAACCACCTTTTCCCATCAACACTGCCACTTAAAGCTTCCCATCCACCAGCACAGCTGCTATTTAAAGACAGCCAGGGGCTGTCTGGGGCCATAGTGCTCCACTTTGTGGCAAGTGCCCACTATGGCTCCTTCTGAAACAACTAGTATTGGTAACTGATGGAGACAGGATACTGGACTAGCCTGGCCACTGCTCTGATCCAATATGGTAGGTACCATGTTCTATAAGCACGAACTTTTGCTTTGTATTTTATGTGCATTCTTACACATCTTCAGACTATTTTCCCCGGACTTTGAATTAGTCAGGCACCCAATGTGAAGCAGGTACAATTTTCCTATCCCTCCCCCCCGCACACACACACACACACACACACACACACACTATTTTTTGCCATCTTATTGTGATTTAACACCTAAACTGGGGTGCATGAAGTTGTTTCTAGTAGCTGCTGATTCTCTAGCGCTGAAGCAAGGCAACAGGACAGTGAATAAATTCACAAGTTGTGCATTGGCTCCGCACCCAAACACACTGTGCACTCCACCTTTGGGTCAGCTGATCAATTACCAGCTTATCTGGATGGGTCTGTGCCCTGTTTTGAACCCTGATTCTTTTGAGCTAAAGGTTTTGTATTTTGGGATTTCACAAATGGTCTTTTTTCAGGAGTTCAGCTCAGCCAAAGTTCTTCGGATTTGGCATTACAGGTTGTGAAACAGACTTCATCCTGACATGTGAAATAAGTTACATGTCTACTGTACATTACTTTGACAGTGGAATTTTTGCCTGGTCTACACTGGGGGGGCGTGTCGATGTAAGCTACGGGAATAGCGTAGCTGAAGTATCTTATTCCGACTTACCTTGCATCCTCACGGCGTGGGATCGACATCCGCGGCTCCCCCGTCGACTCCACTACAGCGCTCGCTCCGGTGGAGTTCCGGAGTCGATGGGGAGCACGTTCGGGGATCGATATATTGCGTCTAGATGAGACGTGATATATCGATCCCCGATAAATCGATCGCTACCCGCCGATACGGCGGTTAGTCTGGACGTACCCTTTTATATACCTATCAGTACCCAGCGATGCACTTGTATCTGAATCCAACACATCTCTACTGACAATGAAGGAAGCTGTGATTTGATAACAAAAGCTCTGACTCATGGTCCTTATGCACCCCAAAAACTCATCATTACTATATGGAAGCACTGCAAGGCCCAAGGGGGATCCCATGTGAAGCCACTGAATTTATTTGGAGACATAAGGTATGTGGTATTGGGATCCAACCAGTTGCTGAATACAGATACTCACAATCTGGTGCTGGAAAATGAATAGGAAAGGCACCAAGTTTACATGAGAAATTCTTCACATGACTAGATTACTATTAGATGAGTCTTCCCAGAATATTTTCTAGCATAAATATTTATCACAATAAAAGTATTGGTGTCTTTGTTCACTGAAACATCAATTTAAGCATGAAAGGCTAGCAATGCAGCCATATCCCAGAATATATTCCACGACCCAGACAAATATGAAGTGGTACAAACCAACAGTGGGAGGATCATTTATACTTAGTGACTAGCTTGTCAGTGTGAAAACCTCAAGTGGGTTGTAAGTGCAGGGTTGACTGTCTTTGGTTTTTTATATTTGCTGATTCAGCTCTGACAATCAAGGGATTTTTGTTGTTGTTCAATTTGACTAAGCAGACTAAATCAAATGATTTCATGTTTATTCTCAGTTTTGTTTGCCTTATCGCAGCTCAACTCCATTAAATGCTCAATTTTGGCTGGTAACTGGGCTTGGTAAGAAACCTTGGCATTTGCTTTAAATGCCAGCTCCTTTGAAGATGTTCCCATTGCCCTTTAACGGCCCCAAAGCCAGACATTTACATAGCAACAAGCAAACAATAAAAACCTATTCTGTCCCTTAAAAAAACAAAAACTCTACGTCATGAAAAGCCAGCACTGGCGTCCATCTGAGGGGTTTGTAATTCTGGCAACGCATCTTTCTGATTAATGCTAACAGATCATCTTCTTAAAATTGCCCATTAAATGACCAAAAAAACCTTACATCTAAAACCATGTTTTCCCTCAACCCTGGTTGTAATTTGAATGCATCTTTTTCATGGTCCTTAATCATTACTCAAAGGAGGCAATGCCACACACACAGCTGCTAAGTGTTACTTGTGCAGTTTTAAACAGGTCCATCAGAAAAATGCTAACTTCAAAGTTTATAAGCAACTAATAATGACACTCACTCTCTCTCTCTCACACACACACACACCCTACATAAGTTCCTATGCACAAATGGTGGGATTTTCAAAAGTGGTAAAACTTCCATTGACTTCAGTGGGAACTGAATTTGGGATTTTCAAAAAAAAGAGTTCAAATTCAGTTCCCACCAAAGTCAATGGAAGATTTACCATTTTTGAAAATCCCAACCAGAGGAGCATAGTTAACTAATCAGACCAAAACGGAGAAGCCTTTTGTGTTTCAGAATTAAAAGCAAACAGATCTCTCAGAAGTATTCCTCTCCATATTAATTGCCAGCATTTCTTAGCCTACTTAGATGGTATCTGCTTTCTAGTAACAACCAATAGCTTTCTACCCTAAGACTATCTCCCAGGCTGACAAACACCCCATCTCAGCCCTCAAGCATTCCTTGTGCTCCCTCACCTTCCGATACAGTATGAAAAAAATAATAAGGCCCTGTTTTGATAGGGACAAAATGGTTGTTCAAATAGTTCTGCTAATTTCATAAAGATGCATGATAATGTTTTACATATGGTCCTATGCTTTTTAATAAAAAAAATTGAACACACATTTTGAGACAAGTTTGGTTGATATGCTGCTGATAGCACAGGATAACCGAACGCCTTTTGGTTTTAATTATAAAGACAGCCTAGGGATCATTTACCCAGAGCTAATGGGTTTATGGGTTCTTTAAGGAGCCAGATAAGCCCACAGATGTGACAGTGAACAGCATGTAGGTCAGAGCTACTGCAGGGGCTTGAATTCTGGGGGACTGAGGTCATTTATGCCACAACCTGAGTGCTGACACCATTAGTCTGTGTTCTTTAGTGCAACTAAGATGTGTGTGTTTTCACATTATGGTAGAATACGCTACACACTGTGAGGAATGTTCCGTCTTATGAGGCCATAGCAGGCCAGCCCCTCAGCTGGTGTAAAAGGGTGTCTCTCTACTGAAGAGAATGAATCACTGCTCATTTTCACTAGCTGTGGGTCCGGCCCAGTTCATTTAGGTTCACTAACCAAAAATGTCCCACTTAGCCAGGTGAGAAATTTGTGAATATTCCTGAAAACTAAGGGGATATGAAGAGGGGGAGGGAGGAAACGTGCTCATCACTAGTCCGCATGGCTAAACTGGCAACACTCACCTTTAAGCCAATAGGTGTAAGGTACCGTACCAGGATTTGGACTCAGACAGTGACAAAACCTGTACTGCCAGCAAAACTGGTTGGTTATGTGCTGAGCACCAAGACCACAGACAGGAGAGAGAGTCCTTACACCCCAGAGAGCTGACAGTCTAGTTCAAATACAATCTATTCTAATCTGCTTTTGCTTGTATCAAACTCATTGGTTTTAAAAGCACTTTTGGGTGCTTTAAGACCAACTCTGATCTCACCTAGGCTGATGTAGCACAAGTGGATGGCGTTATTACAGATTTATATTGGTATAGGGCTGATCAGAGTCAGGATCCTTGAGTACAAGAGTTAAGGTATATTAAAAAACATTCTATTCTACAATATATCTATCGATCTCTCTATTGATTTATTCAGACACAACTGTTAGGTAGATTATACTAAAGATTGGAAATCTTTTAATGATGGAATATAACCCTCCTACAAACCGTGCTCTGGAGAAAGAAAATTGTGTCAGGGGAATGCCAAGGAAAGGCAGAGAACCCTAGTGAAACTTGGAAGCACTATGGAGACAGAGGTGACAGTGTATTACGTTTCAGAGAGTTATAATTAAGGTTTGCCAGTCAGATTTCCCCCAAGTGGATCCAGAAGGTTAAAACGCAAGGCTTGATTCTGCTTGCACTGGTGAAAAAGTCAGGGCACATGAGGGGAGAATCAGGCCTACTGACCTCAAAGGCGTTACTTGTGATTTACATGGGAGGGAAGCACGAGGGAATCGGACCCACAGAGTTCCAGCTCCCTACATTAGAAGTTTTTCTTCTAGGCAAAAGACGCTATCAATTTTGCAGAGGTTTTCAGCCCATTATCACACGACAGGTAGACAGTTGTCATAAAGCATTAGCTCTAAACGAGGTTGACAGCATAACTGCGAGCTAGCCCCAGGCTTGGCAGTCTGTGCAGCACCTGCAGCTCGCGGCACTGCAGCCATAGGGCAAGACGGTGTTCCATCAAGAGACAGGCTGGCATCATCTGCTGTGAATCACTTTGAATTGTTGCCCTTAATTGACAGTATACTCAAGACCAGCCTGCCTTTAAAACACAACACACGGACCGCTGCCAGGAGCCTGCTCGGCCCCACATGGCAACAGTTTAAAACCCAGCATTTTGGTCAAGAGTGGTGTTCCACCTTTCGATCCCATCGTTCATTAGTGCTGATTCCCCCCAGCAATAGTGATCAGAAACAACAACAAAAAAAACAACCAAACAAAAAAAAGTTTCTCCTTAGGTTTCTTCAAGACACCATGTTCCCTGGGAGGCCTGCTCAACACAGTCACGAGACAGTAGAAAGAGAGAAGGGAGTTCTGTCTATACAATGCTGAAAAGGCCATTGAAATCACCAGCCCTAGAGAACTAGGGGGCACCAGAAAAACATGTGAGCGTTGTCAGGTGGCTACCGGTTCCCACTTGATTCCCCAAGAAATGGCAGTGTGGTGATCAACTTACCCAGCAATGGCTTCCAGGATCACACCGCTAATTTTAGTTCCCTCAGCACTGAGCCCCTGCTGCCGGAGAACAAAGATGAAAGACCACATGGAAAAGATACAGATAGGAAAGATTTTAAAAAGCAGTGATCATGGTCATCTCACTTGCCTGCTCCAGCTCCCACTGAGAGACTCTAGAGTGAGTGAGCATAGTGAGTGATTTTAACAGGAAGGCCCTGACCATGTGGAGAAGATGCAGGGTGTTTGTGTTGAGAGGTGGATCAAAGCAGAGGGTTCTCTAAGTAGGAAGTGTAAATTGGTCTAAGCGAAGCTTGAGGATGGACAGGAATTTGAGAGAGTCCCAGGGGACATTATTCTGTTTGCTTATTTGGCTTATATCCTTTGTCTGTATGATGCCCATGTAGACTGTAAGCTCTTTGGGACTGTGGCCAGTCCAGCCATTGTCTGTAAAGCAAGCAGAACAATTGTGGGTGTTATGTTCATAATGATACTATTTTGCCTTTGCGGATTATCCAATACATTTTCTGTGCTCTGCTATATTATTCTGAGGAACTTGGAAGCTTTTGTGTGAGTTGCTTATAAATGAAATGGGTTCTTTAAATCTATTGCATCTTTTTGAAGGGCAGTCACAAGGAAACACTATAAAACCTAAAGAATATTACACTATATATTGTAATCTATGTACAAATACAGTGTTATTAATAGCTTAGAAAAAAACCCCTACGATAATTGATAGAGAAGGTTGAGATGGTGGTAAAGGAGGGAGGTTGCCTGGACGACAGCTACGTACAAAGGGCCTGATGCTGAACACCTCACAAAAAGTGCTGAGTGGTCTCAAGCTCCAGAGGAAGTCAATGGAGCTGAACATCATGACTGTTACACTGAGCACCCATGACTTCCACTGACTGCCTGAAAATCTCATTTAAAACATCTGAGAGCACAATTCAGGTCTATATAAGCACCTTCTGAATGGCTCTCTGCACAGCAGTGCAGGAAAGTGCTTCTCTGTTCTCCCATTTGGTAGAAGGAAAGCTACAGGTGGCTAACTCAGGAAACCTGGCTTCTATTCCTGGCTCTGACACTAGTCTGCTGGGCAATTTCAGACAAGTCACTTCGCTCCTCTCTGCACCTCAATTTCCCCCATCTGTAAAATGGGGATCATGCTACTGGCCTCCTTTGTAAAGTGTTTTGCACGCTACTGGTGAAGAGTGCAATATAAGAGCGAGGTCCTACTATTATTAGTTGTCCCTAAAGCAGGCAGAAAGACTTGAGAGCCAGACGGTTTCTGAGTCAGATATCCCAGCACAGAAAAATTCCGTGCTCCTATGAATGAGAGAGGCCAAGCCCTAGAGAATAGGGATAATATTGCCTTTAGGGCAGGCCCTGTTTCTTTACAGCCCCAAGCTTAATGGGGTACTATCATAATATAGATAATTGGCTATGGGGATGTACGTCTTCTTAGCATATCCACAACATGCCTCAAGTGGCATGTGACCAGAATTAATCAGCAAATTGGGTCCACTGGTTGCATCATTAGCTTCTCCAACCCAAGCCAGGTACTGACAGGCAGCGTGGCATGAACACTGATTCATGCCCCTCAGGGATTTACGGGCTAGTCAGGCTTTTTTCTAGCTCTCATTTCTTTTGTATACTTGTAAAAGTAAAATGCATTAAAATGGTAAACTCGATTGGGTTGCAAACCAAGGTATAATGTACCTTAGGGTCCCACATTTCTGTGTAATACTATCGACAGAACCACCTTCAAACAAGGAAAGACATCCAGAGACAACTGGGCCCAGGTCTGTATGGTTAATCCAATGTAAAGCTGAAGTAATTCCACTGACTGATTTTGGATTCATAATGGTGTCAATGAATGCAGAATCTCGTCCAATGCGTCTACATTAAACAAACCTACATCCCTTCTTCTGTCCTCCAAAAGCAGCCTCCTAGGGAGAGCTTGCAACATGAATGACCGTTCTTCTCTTGTCCCCATCCCGTACCATATACAAATCTTCATCCCAAAAACTAAGTGCCTGATTCTCATTCACAGTGACACCTTTACACTGTTTTGGTAGTGTCAAGAGGCCTTGAAGTGGATGTGAATTAAATTCACAGCCCCCTGACAATCAAAGTGATGAAAAAAGGCCACCGTGTAAATGAGGATCAGGCCCTAATAACTTAGATACATTTTTGTGAATTTATAGAGTACACAAGGGTTGGTTTTGTTTATTTTAAATAAAAGCTTTTAAGAAAGATTCGGCGAATTTTTAAAGTACAGAAGGGTTGGTGGGTTATTTTTCCTCGCTCCTGCTGGTTTGTTTGATCCCTTCTCTGCCACAGATGCAGTATTGTTTGTTTCCTAATGAGACGCTGTAAAAAGATCATGTGACTGCAGGAGCGGTTTTCCATGACCAGACAAACCCTCTTCTTTATTCTGTTAATCTCCTCAAGGCCTGGTTCAACCAGACAGTCCAAACTACTGTACCTGACCAAGCAATGCATGTCCTACCCATGGGTGAGCAATTAACCCCAATCTTGCGCTCTCACACCTCCCACACACAACTATCTCCAAACTCTTCAGAGCTTGCTCATCCCATATTTACATTTCAAGAGCTGGTTTGTAAAGGGACCACCAGCAACAAATGTCAACTCTGGGTTTAGGGTTTGGTTCGAAGGCATTTAGATAGAAGAATAATTGCACAGGGATGTGGTTTGCTCTGAAGAAATAAAGACTGTGTTTAAATGTCTGAAATTCCTGGTGACGCTAATAATTGCAACCTCCGCCTCAATAAAATGCACCAATAATGTTATTGAAACGTTTCCAATCAAAAGGTATTATTTTTGGTTTAAAACAGATGCAGCAGTCAGTATTTAAAAGGAAGACGTCTGGGTGGGTTTACCTCTATTTCAAGGGAATACAAAACTCTGGAACTTTGGTCAAATCCCTCTCTCTCTATTTTTATAGCCTTTTTATTACAATGTGAAAGGCTTAATACAGATCTTGTGCTGACTTTTCTAAACAACCAGAAAAGTTCCACTCTCCGGTCATCTGCTGAAGATGTTTTAACTGAGACACATTGAATTAAGACGTGTTAGAGAACAGCCTGATACTGGGACTCTGCTGAGCTTCTCTGGAAAAGTACTGAGCACACAACTCCCACTAACCTTAGTGGGAATTGAGGAGTTTTAGCACCTCACAGGATCAGACCTTTAACCCAGCTGTAGGCATCGATCCTGCAAACACTAAGGGCAATGGTTTCACAAGTGCCCATGTGATTTAGGAGCCTCAATCTCATTTTCAAATGGGACAGTCATTTGGAACTTAAGTATCATTGAGGATTTAGGTCCTGATACTCAAAAGATATTTAGGCACCTCACTCCTATTGAGTGTGAAGCTCCTGAATACCTTTGAAAATCTGGATCTTAGGAGCTTAAGTCCCAGAATTTCCAAAGGTATTTAGACACCTAAAGAAATCTTCAAGAGTACCCAAGCAGGACCACTAATTCCAGGAGTTAGGCACCCAACCTGCTTAGGTGCTTTTGAAAATCTCACTAGGCACATAACTTTATCTTTTTGTCCCTATACAACCTTTGAAAATATGGCCCCAAGACACTTTTGAAAATGGGACTTAGGAACTTTTAAAATTTTCCTCTTTTTGCTTCACTTTGTTTATGTGAGTCATCCCATTGAAGTCTATGGCATTACTCTCATGAGTAAAGTTAAGCATGTCCATAAGCGTTGGCAGGTCATAATAATTAGTAGACCTATAGCATAGTTATTGTTTTACTTGAAGATACCATTCATTATAATTATCTCCTATACATGCACTCAGTAGATACAATGTCAACACATATGGAAGACATTTATTGCTATAAATACTCAGGCACTTTTTATTATTATCCAAAAAAAGAATATCAGGTTAATCTTTCTATTGTACAATCATCTGAGACAGATTTGAACCCAGGTTTTTCTGGCTCAATTTCAGCTTTTATATACATGATCATTTCTGCCAGCTGGCAACCCTAAATTCTTAGAGTATAGTAGTTCTTCTGTAATCTAACATATCTGCACAGTAATGTTACACAACTAAGCTTTTTACATGCAATATATTACAAAAAGATTCTTTCCAATTGTTTAGAACTATGAAAAATTAGATAGTATAGGTAAAAATTGCTTCTCTTTTTTAAGTTAATCATTAACATTACTCCAGGAAATAACTGAGACTATTGTCTTATTTCCAAAGGTTGTCCTGGGGCAAGCAAAAAAGCTAATTTCATTAGACATCATACATATTACAAGGGTAGCTATGCAATCACTGCATGCATATGTATACAATCATTTTAAAAAACCCTCTGAAAAGGAAGTCTTAAAGAATACTACAAGATGCCCAACAGAATGAAGGTACAGAAAAATAAACACACTGGGTCATATTGTACCACTGGGATTTAAGCAAAAGTTCTCAGTGATGTCAATGGGAGTTCTGCATAAAACTCAGTAGGACAACCTGGTCTCCCGCCACTATACATGGAGATAATGCATGAAAACTTTCTTGTGCTGATTAAAGGTGAGCGACTAGCCATTTTACAATCCACATGTCCCGTGTATCAGAGGAGAAAAGACATGCTATGCAATTGGCAAGTCTCATCTGTTTGACTTGAGACTGCAATCCTGGGCCTTAGACCTTTGGATGACAAGGCTATTAACACATTTTGTACCTGACCCTGCACTGTGGAAGTCAATGGACCCTTTACTATTGCCTTCAACAGACAGAGGATCAAGACCTTTGACAATGACAATAAGTACAGGGCTGTTCTCAGTTACATCGTTGACTTCAGTGGAGTTCATCTGCATTGGCACCGGTGTCAATGAGTGCCACGCACCACCCATAGAGTACAGGCAGATTAGCGTTCAAGTAACTAGGAAGCTAATGATAGCTGAATAAAAAGGCAACTGCAGAAATGGACAGCAACCAGTAGTTAAAAAATGAAATAAAATGACTTGTATGTACCTCTGGGAACTGGATGAAATTCCACAGGGCTATGAAGAGTAGCCTGAGTGTTGTGTTTATTTCTAAAGTGAATTTAATGCTTTTATGGAGAACTGCTGGATCCACAGCACTGGCACAGCCTGGGTCAACTCCCCCATACCTCAGACACATTCACACTTAATGTACGGGTTGAGGTTAAATGGAACTCCTGCTCAGTAACGTATGAAATCCCCCCTTACACAGAAGGCCAGCACAAAGCCCATGCACCACTTAAGAGGGTCTTGTGCAGCCTCTCCACACGGGGGAGGAATTTGACCAAATACAAGCTGAGAATGTACTTGCAGACCGACAAAGTTCCTGCAATCTGCCCGCCCCTTCTTCCCCCGCTGCCGTAACCTCCCTCCCAAAGCAGCCCCACGAAGCGCTAAGACCCTGCTTACCACAGCTGTCTTCAGGATGGGTTTATTGCCTACTCCCCTCTTTCCACTCTGTCCCATAGTTTCTTCTCTCTGGGCCTCCAAGAGGTGTTGTAGAGCCATTTTCTCCCCTCCTACGGCCTGCCCAGTAAAGGCCACCATCTGCCTGACAAGCTATAAGGTTTCTTATCTATGAGTCTAGCATAAGCCAATCCTTCTATTCAACCACACATTGCAAAGAGAGCAGGGAAAACACTTCTCCTCTCTCAAACAGAGGTCTCTCCTGGAGCTTTGCTAGCACCCACATGCTAGGGATTTTTCAGATAGAGGTCCCCAAGCATCACCTACATACAATTTGTCCCCTGATGCTGAAATGGCTCCTGTGTATTTAAGTAGATGGCCACACCCCAGGCCCACGCGCTGAGCGTTGCCTTTGTTTGGGCATGCAATGAGTCTTGTCCCCCTTTTACCACTGAAAATATAGTTACATGATTATTCATTGTTGAACATTTTCAACGGTTGGCCCCGCAACACTTTTGCTCCTCTGAAAAAGAGTTAACTCAGCCACGTTACAGTATTTTCCTTTCCTCCTTCCCTTGCTAAGTACAAACCTTAGCACCTTACTCTGCCATGAGTGTACACCATAAGCTAGACAACATGTGTAACACTAGCAAGTTAGCACTGCCAAGGCACTAAATTTCCTGACTTTGCAGGGCTTTGACCTTACCATCTTAATGCTGCATTGCTAGATTTGGGGGGGAGGAGGAGGTACTTCATTGTGAATCTGTTTTTACAATGCAATGCATTTTATTTGTCTATGGAACTTTAATACCCTCTGCAAAGTGTTTTATGATGCAATGTGTGAGTGTTGGTTAATCGTAAGCTAAAGGGGAAAGGAAAATGTAAGTGAGATATAAAGGGTGGAAGTGAGTGACTCAGTAGGTTGGAGGGAAGGGACAAGAGTTCCAGACAGATGGGACATGAATAACTTTTCCATCTCTTTTCTCTCTCAAGTCACGCAGGAACTGCTGTGTTTAAATAGTCAGTCATTCACTTTTTGATGGGGTTTTAAAGCCTGAATTGAATTCTCTGAACATGACCAACTATCATTACAGGGTCTGCATCACTGCACTGCAAGTGTTGGAACCCTTTAGCAAGCGACAGCCTTGAATGCAGTATTGAGAGCTTGCTGTTCCACATCAGGAAAAGCCACCAAACCAAGTCAGTTCAGTTTCAGATCCATCTAGGACTGGATGATGCTTCAAGAATCACAGTGGCAATGGTTAGCAGTTGGGCAGAGGATTTGCTACCAGGCAACGCTTTATTTTGTCCAGGGGTGTAGAAAGCAATAGAAGTTAAATGGAGTTAGGCTTACAGGGAGTGGCAACTGATCCGTCTGGTTGCGAAATAGACTCCAACGTGAGTACAGCTACGGTTCTGCTGAACTAATATGCCAGTAGTGGTTTTGTCTAAGGAACTGACTGTGATCCACCTCAAAATCCCTCACTTTGGCTCCTCACATGGGTGGACCCTTCCATTCTCACAATATCCTACTAACTTCAGTAGGACTCTTCACAGATGCCAGGGTCCACCTGACCAAATCAGATTGCAGGATTCAGGCTTTAAAAAAAAAATAGCACTGACCGACCAGCAGAACTCAAAGCACAGCATGGGGAACAGTCCTGCAGCCCTTACACACAAACAATAAATTTAGAATTTCCCTTCTTAGACACCAAAGGCTAATTGACCAGACGAGGGGCTGCTGAACTTGACAGAACGAGGGTGGATATAATCACTCAATAGAGCCAATAAGCAATTAACTGAATGGATTCGACTGTTTAGAGGTCTCTGTTTATTAACTATACCATTAGAGGTCAATTTCTTAATATCCATTATTCCTTCCTTGGATTATTGTTTAGAATGGCATCAGTATTTTACACAATGCAAGAGTCAGAAGAGAGCAGAAATTGCACATCTGGAGGTAGGGAACATGAGTGGACAAAGTCTGAAGCCAAAGAAAACCATAAGAAAACAAGGATGGTCTTGTTCTTACGGCACTGGAGGCAGGGATGGGGGAAAATCAGGAGAGTTGGGCTCTGTCGCAGACTTCCCAGGTGCGGACCTTGGCAAAGTGGCTTAGTGCCCAGATGTGTGTGAGGATCTGAGCCTAGCTCCCAGCCATGGCAAAGGAAGTTCGGAACCTAAATACAGTTGAGGGTCTGTGCCTCTGAGCTTCAAATTCCCTTTCTCTAGAACAGTGGTTCTCAACCAGGGATCTGGGGGCCCCTCAGGGGATGCCAGCAGGCTTCAGGGGGTCCGCCAAGTCCCACCACCCTGCAGCTGAAGCCCAGGGCTCCAAACCCTGCCACCCGGGGCTGAAGCCAAAGCAACTTAGCTTCGCAGGGCCCTGCTTGCTACCCCCTAATGCTGGGCCTGGCTTTTATATACAGAAAAAATTGTTGTGGCATATGTGGGCTGTGGAGTTTTTACAGCATGTTGGGGGGGGAGACACAAAGAAAAAGCTTGAGAACCCCTACTCTAGAAGTTAATCCTGTACCTCCTTTTCCCGGTCCTTTTCCTTTTGTCTATTCAGTTCTATGGGACAGAGACTGTCTCTAACTATGTATTTGTCAAACACCTACCACAATGGGGTCCAAACGTCTCTAGATGGGGCATCCTGGTGCTACTGTAATGCAAATATTCTACAAGAAAAACTGGAATCTAGTTAAAAATCCGTGATCTTTGAGGCACCATTACTTTGAGAAATTCTTCCTGATCCCCTAAAAGGGCCACCAACAATATGCTCAACAGAACCATCTTGTAGGATGATTAGACAGCAAGTGTGAAAAATCGGGACAGGAGGTGGAGGGTAATAGGAGCTTCTATAAGAAAGAGACAAAAAATCAGGACTGTCCCTATAAAATCAGGACATCTGGTCACCCTACCACCTTGTCACACAGCATGGCTCCATTTTTCATGCCTAGCTATACAATGGATCACGCAGAATTTAACATATTATTTCTGTCTCTTGCATTTTGTGGCGCAGGTTGCACACAAGGTGCAGTACGATGGCAGTCACATTGTATATTATATCAATCATTATTTAAGAAGGCAGTATCATAGAATCACAGACTTTAAGGTCAGAAGGGACCATTATGATCATCTAGTCTGACCTCCTGCACAATGCAGGCCACAGAATCTCACCCACCCACTCCTGAATCAAACCTGTGTCTGAGCCACTGAAGTCCTCAAATCATGATTTAAAGACTTCAAGGTGCAGAGAACCTTCCAGCAAGTGACCCGTGCCCCACGCTACAGGAGAAGGCGAAAACCCCCCAGGGCTTCTGCCAATCTGCCCTGGAGGAAAATTCCTTCCCGACCCCAAATATGGTGATCAGTTAAACCCTGAGCATGTGGGCAAGACTCGCCAGCCATACACCCAGGAAAGTATTCTCTGTAGTAACTCAGATCTCATCCCATCACTAGCCCTTGGTCATATTTACCGCTAGTAGTCAAAGACAAATTAATTGCCAAAATTAGGCTATCACATTATACCATCCCCTCCATAAACTTATCAAGTTTAGTCTTGAAGCCAGATATGTCTTTTGCCCCCACTACTCCCCTTGAAAAGCTGTTCCAGAACTTCACTCCTCTGATAGTTAGAAACCTTCATCTAATTTCAAGTCTAAACTTCCTGATAGCCAGTTTATATCCATTTGTTCTTGTGTCACATTGGTACTGAGCTTAAATAATTCCTCTCCCTCCCTGGTATTTATTCCTCCGATATATTTATAGAAAGCAATCATATCTCCCCTCAGCCTTCTTTTGGTTAGGCTAAACAAGCCAAGCTCTTTGAGTCTCCTTTCATGTGACAGGTTTTCCATTCCTCGGGTCATCCTAGTAGCCCTTCTCTGAACCTGTTCCAGTTTGAATTCATCCTTCTTAAACATGGGAGACCAGAACTGCACACAGTATTCCAGATGTGGTCTCACCAGTGCCTTGTAGAACGGTACTAACACCTCCTTATCTCTACTGGAAATACCTCATCTGATGCATCCCAAGACCACATTAGCTTTTTTAACAGCCATATCACATTGGCGGCTCATAGTCATCCTGTGATCAACCAATACTCTGAGGTCCCTCTCCTCCTCTATTACTTCCAACTGATGCCTTCCCAGCTTATAACAATAGTTTTTGTTATTAATCCCTAAATGCATGACCTTGAACTTTTCACTAATAAATTTCATCCTCTTACTATTACTCCAGTTTACAAGGTCATCCAGATATTCCTGTATGATATCCCAGTCCTTCTCTGTATTAGCAATACCTCCCAGCTTTGTGTCATCTGCAAATTTATTAGCACATTCCCACTTTTTGTGCCAAGGTCAGTAATAAAAAGATTAAATAAGATTGGTCTCAAAACCGATCCCTGAGGAACTCCTCTAGTAACCTCCCTCCAGCCTGACAATTCACCTTTCAGGATGACCCATTGTAGTCTCCCCTTTAACCAGTTCCTTATCCACCTTTCAATTTTCATATTGATCCCCATCTTTTCCAATTTAGCTAATAATTCCCCATGTGGAACCATATCAAATGCCTAACTGAAATCAAGGTAAATTAGATCCACTGCATTTCCTTTGTCTAAAAAATCTGTTACCGTCTCAAAGAAGGAGATCAGGTTGTTCTGGCACAATCTACCTTTTGTAAAACCATGTTGTATTTTGTCCCAATTACCATTGACCTCAATGTCCTTAACTACTTTCTCCTTCAAATTTTTTTCCAAGACCTTACATACTACAGATGTCAAACTAACAGGCCTATAGTTACTCGGATCACCTTTTTTCCCCTTTCTTAAAGATAGGGACTATGTTAGCAATTCTCCAGTCATACGGTACAACCCCTGAGTTTACAGATTCATTAAAAATTCTTGCTAATGGGCTTGCAATTTCATGTGCCAGTTCCTTTAATATTCTTGGCTGAAGATTATCTGGGCCCCCTGATTTAGTCCTATTAAGCTGTTCAAGTTTGGCTTCTACCTCGGATGTGGCAATATCTACCTCCATATCCTCATTCCCATTTGTCATCCTACCATTATCCCTAAGCTCCTCATTAGCCTCATTAAAGATGAGGCAAAGTATTTGTTTAGATATTGGGCCATGCCTAGATTATCCTTAACCTCCACTCCATCCTCTCTGTTTAGCAGTCCCACTTCTTCTTTCTTTGTTTTCTTATTTATATGGCTATATAACCTTTTACTATTGGTTTTAATTCCCTTTGCAAGGGAAAACTCTACATGGCTTTTGGCCTTTCTCACTTTATCCCTACATGTTCTGACCTCAATAAGGTAGCTTTCCTTGCTGATCACTCCCATCTTCCACTCCTTGTAGGCGTTCTGCTTTTTCTTAATCACCTCTCTGAGATGCTTGCTCATCCAGCTTGGTCTACAACTCCTGCCTATGATTTTTTTCCCCTTTCTTGGGATGCAGGCTTCTGATAGTTTCTGCAACTTTGACTTGAAGTAATTCCAGGCCTCCTCCGCCTTTAGATCCCCAAGTTCTTCAGTCCAATCCACTTCCCTAACTAATTTCCTTAATTCTTTAAGTTAGCCCTTTTGAAATCAAAAACCCTAGTCCCAGATGTATTTTTGTTTATCCTTCCATTTAGTTTAAACTGAATTAGCTCATGGTCACTCGAACCAAGGTTGTCCCCTTCAACCATTTCTTCTATGAGGTCCTCACTACTCACGAAAATCAAATCTAAAATGGCATCCCCTCGTGTTGGTTCAGCAACTACTTGGTGAAGGAATTCATCAGCTATCGCATCTAGGAAAATCTGAGCCTATTATTATTATTAGCACTTGTCCTCCAGTCTATATCTGGGAAGTTAAAGTCTCCCATGATCACACAATTCCCATTAGTATTTACTTCATTAAAAACATTGAAAAGGTCTCTATCCATATCCAAATCGGATCCCGGCTGTTATAGCACACCCCAAGCACTAGCTCAGGGGAGGCTCCAGTAGCTTTGTTCCCCAATGTGATTTTTGCCCAGACAGACTCTGTCTTATCCATTCCATCCCTTCTTATTTCTTTACAGTTAACCTCATCATGGACATACAATGCTACTCCACCTCCTTTGCCTTTATGTCTGTCTTTCCTAAACAGCACATAGCCTTCAACAGAATTACAGCAGGACTGCGAATTTGGTTCCTGCAGCCTAACTGCACAGAAGCATTAGGGGGTAATGTCAAAATGGGCAGAGGAAAGATTCAAACCGAGCTGATTTAAAACTATTTCTGAGGCAACGGTGCTGGAGATATTGCAAAGGGTAGTACACCCAATGAGAGCTGGTTTGCAGGGCTGGAGACCCCCTCCAAGCGCTGCACCGGTGTGTCCCTATTCAGGGGACCATGCCTCCCATGTGCAGTCAGTGGGAGCAGGGCTGAGCTCCCTGTGCACGGAGCTGCAGGGACCCCGAGCCATCAGAAAATGGTCTGGGAACTTCAGAAGCAGTCAGGAGCATGCACATTTGGGACTATGCTGTTGATTCACACAGCTGGTGCGATGGTCCTAGCACCTGTTTAGATGGCTGTAAAATGCTATGTGCATCTATGGAGCTATGCGAGAAGACAAGCCCTTTCCCAATATTTTATAATCTGCATCAAACGAATTATATGCAAACAGATGACCAGGTGTAAAAGTGAGAGCCAACAGCACCAGAGGGGAGCTCGGTTCTGGAAGGATGAGCAAAGAAAGAGGTTTTAGTAGAGAGGTTGTTCAGCATATAGGACAGAGCATTGTGGGCAGCCTAGAAAGAGGCATAAGAGTGAGAGGCTGAGCATCAGAAAAGCAGCTGGTGGTTAGAAGGTGAACATGTGCACATGCCTTCCCACAGGGGAAAGACAGCTCTGTGGCTAGGCACAGGACCATGACTCAGGAGATCTAGGGTGAGACCCCCCCAGCCTCACCGAGGTCAATGGCAAAACTCTACTTATTTCACCCCAAGTTCTAGTCCTGGCTTTGCCACCTTAGACAAGTTTGGCCTTACACAAGTCATGCATTTTTTAAAAGTATGTGAGGGATTTAGGAGCACAAGTCCAATTCTTTCACTTTCGATGGTGACTGAGCTCCTAAATCCTTCTGGAAAAATCAATTCCTTAATGTCTCTGTGACTCAGTCTCCCTGCTTGTAAATAGGGATGATAGTAATCCCTCAGAAGTGAGGTTTGAAACTTGTGTTTGGGTCACATGCGGAAAGTGCTGTGTGGTTCCTTCCATTGAGGGCCTCAAAAATGTACAGGATTGTTACAGGGAGAGTATATATCCCTAGGCACATTTAATACACAGCATACATTTGAGTGGGAATTGAAAGGCAGGTATCCAAATGGCATGGAAGCCTGACAAACAATGCTACAGTAGGTCCAGCATCTGATCCTGATTATAAATATACACAAACATGAATGAAAGAAGAATTAAAAAACCAGCAAAAACCTCATTCTTAGATGGCACTTTTCATCCACAGTTCTCAGAGTGTTTTAGAATTAGGGCCCGACCAGATCCAAAGCCATGAAAAATGCATCATGGACCCTGAAATCTGGTCTCACCCTGTGAAATCTGGTCTTTTGTTTGCTTTTACCATATACTACACAGATTTCACAGGGGAGACTAGTGTTTTTCAAATTGGGGGTCCTGAACCAAAAGGGAATTGCAGGGGGGGGTCACTAGGTTTTTTGGGGGGGGTGGGAATCATGGTATTGCCACCCCTATTTCAGCACTGCCTTTAGAGCTGGGTGGCCAGAGAGTGGCAGTTGCTGACTGACAGCTCAGCTCTGCAGGCAGAAGCCTGGAAGTAAGGGTGGAAATACCATATCATGCCATCCTTACTCTGCGCTGCTGCTGGTGGCGGTTCTGCCTTCAGACCTGGGATCCTGGCCAGCCGCCGCCACTCTCCAGCTGCCCAGCTCTGAAGGCAGCTGCCGCCTGCAGCAGAGCAGAAGTAAGGGTAGCAGTACCACAACCCCTCCCCCATTATAACCTTGCGACACCCCCTCCCCCAACTCCTTTTTGAATCAGGACCCCTACAATCACAACACCGCGAAGTTTCAGATTTAAATAGCTGAAATCATGAAATTTACTATTTTAAAAATCCTCTGACTGTGAAATTAACCAAAACGGACCTTGAATTTGGTAGGGCCCTATTTATAATGCTACCCACCTCCTTTGTAAAGGATACGGGACAGGATGGGATGTTATTTGACACATGAAAACACTTTTCAGTGCCTGGAAGAGTTTTGAAAAAGGACATTTTTGAAATGTGCTGGGATTTAGAGGCACTAGGTTTCAGAGAGGGGGTGGGGCTTTGCATACATTCCATTAAGTTTTAAGAATATGTAGCACTAGACAACCCAGAACTAGATTGTCCCAAGCCCTCCAAAGCCGGTAAATGTTATTGACATTTTTACAGATGCTATCTACACAGCAGCGGTCAAAGGAGGCTACCAGTGCTTTACTAGCTATTAGGAAAGGGATGGAAAGGAAGAGAATATCATAATGCTACCCTATTAATTCATGGTAGGCCCACACCTTGAATACTGTGTGCAGTTCTGGTCACCCTATCGCAAAAAAAGATAGTGGAATTGGAAAAGGTTCAGAGAAGGGCCACCGGAGATAGTCAAGAGTATGGAACAGCTTCTCTACAAGGAGAGACTAAAAATATTAGGGTTGTTCAGCTTAGAAAAGAGATGACAAGGTTGGATATGATAGAGATCTATAAAATCATGAACAATGTGAAGAAAAAAGGGTTATTTTCCCTTTCCCACAATACAAAAGGCAGGGGTCACCCAATAAATTAATAGGCAACAGGTTTAATAGAAACAAGGGGATGTACTTTTTCACACAATGCACAAGTAACCAGTGGAACTCATCGCTGGGGGATGACCAAAAATATAACTGGATTCAAAAAAGAATTAGATAAGTTCATGCAGGATAGGCCTGTCAGTGGCTATTAGCCAAGACAATCAGGGACAGAGCCTCATGAGCAGAGCGACCCTAAGCCTCTGAGTACCAGAAGCAGGAGTGGAAGACTGGGGTGGATCACTCCATCATTGTCTGTTATGTACGCTCCCCCTGAAACTCTGGTACAGCTCACTGTCAGAGACAGGATGCTGGGCAGGATGGACCCTGGTCTGACCCAGTGTAGCTACAGAGGAGTGAAGGCCCCAACGTTCAAGTGAGGGTGTATCAAGTTAAACACACCCTTCCGCTGGATTAAAGCACCCAGGTTTAGGCCACCAATTTTGAGAACTTTTGCTCTAGTGAGGGGGTGTCAGGGAGCTGTCAGCAGCCATAGCTTGGGCACTGCCCCATACAGTTATCATCCGTGGGCTTCCTTAAATTCAAGGGGTCCCAGGCCATTGCTATTCCTAGGCCCAGAGCCCAGGCCTGGTGGCTGCTCTCTTTAGGGGAAGATCAGCAGGGAGCTCCCAGCCCCAATGATCACTTTCTGTGGGTTTATATTCCCAAGAGCTAGACGTGTACTGTTTTTAGTCACTGAAAGCAGAGATTTCCCTTTACTTTTCCTATAAACAGGGGGTTTGGGCCACAGACATGGGCTGTGTAGGGCTGCCTATCTCTGTCCAGATGGACCAAGAATTTAAACATAAGAACATAAGAAAGGCCGTACCGGGTCAGACCAAAGGTCCATCTAGCCCAGTATCTGTCTACCGACAGTGGCCAATGCCAGGTGCCCCTGAGGGAGTGAACCCAACAGGCAATGATCAAGTGATCTCTCTCCTGCCATCCATCTCCATCCTCTGACGAACAGAGGCTAGGGACACCATTCTTACCCATCCTGGCTAATAGCCATTTATGGACTTAGCCACCATGAATTTATCCAGTCCCCTTTTAAACATTGTTATAGTCCTAGCCTTCACAACCTCCTCAGGTAAGGAGTTCCACAAGTTGACTGTGCGCTGCGTGAAGAAGAACTTCCTTTTATTTGTTTTAAACCTGCTGCCTATTAATTTCATTTGGTGACCCCTAGTTCTTGTATTATGGGAATAAGTAAATAACTTTTCCTTATCCACTTTCTCAACATCACTCATGATTTTATATACCTCTATCATGTCCCCCCTTAGTCTTCTCTTTTCCAAACTGAAGAGTCCTAGCCTCTTTAATCTTTCCTCATATGGGACCCTCTCTAAACCCCTAATCATTTTAGTTGCTCTTTTCTGAACCTTTTCTAGTGCTAGAATATCTTTTTTGAGGTGAGGAGACCACATCTGTACACAGTATTCGAGATGTGGGCGTACCATGGATTTATATAAGGGCAATAATATATTCTCAGTCTTATTCTCTATCCCCTTTTTAATGATTCCTAACATCCTGTTTGCTTTTTTGACCGCCTCTGCACACTGCGTGGACATCTTCAGAGAACTATCCACGATAACTCCAAGATCTTTTTCCTGACTTGTTGTAGCTAAATTAGCCCCCATCATGTTGTATGTATAGTTGGGGTTATTTTTTCCAATGTGCATTACTTTACATTTATCCACATTAAATTTCATTTGCCATTTTGTTGCCCAATCACTTAGTTTTGTGAGATCTTTTTGAAGTTCTTCACAATCTGCTTTGGTCTTAACTATCTTGAGTAGTTTAGTATCATCTGCAAACTTTGCCACCTCACTGTTTACCCCTTTCTCCAGATCATTTATGAATAAATTGAATAGGATTGGTCCTAGGACTGACCCTTGGGGAACACCACTAGTTACCCCTCTCCATTCTGAGAATTTACCATTAATTCCTACCCTTTGTTCCCTGTCCTTTAACCAGTTCTCAATCCATGAAAGGACCTTTCCTTTTATCCCATGACAGCTTAATTTACGTAAGAGCCTTTGGTGAGGGACCTTGTCAAAGGCTTTCTGGAAATCTAAGTACACTATGTCCACCGGATCCCCCTTGTCCACGTTTGTTGACCCCTTCAAAGAACTCTAATAGATTAGTAAGACACGATTTCCCTTTACAGAAACCATGTTGACTATTGCTCAAGAGTTTATGTTTTTCTATGTGTCTGACAATTTTATTCTTTACTGTTGTTTCAACTAATTTGCCCGGTACCGACGTTAGACTTACCGGTCTGTAATTGCCAGGATCACCCCTAGAGCCCTTTTAAAATATTGGCGTTACATTAGCTAACTTCCAGTCATTGGGTACCGAAGCCGATTTAAAGGACAGGTTACAAACCTTAGTTAATAGTTCCGCAACTTCACATTTGAGTTCTTTCAGAACTCTTGGGTGAATGCCATCTGGTCCCGGTGACTTGTTAATGTTGAGTTTATCAATTAATTCCAAAACCTCCTCTAGTGATACTTCAATCTGTGACAGTTCCTCAGATTTGTCACCTACAAAAGCCAGCTCAGGTTTGGGAATCTCCCTAACATCCTCAGCCGTGAAGACTAAATGGATTCTTTGCTTCAGTTTCTCCGCAATGACTTTATCATCTTTAAGCGCTCCTTTTGAATTTTGATCATCAAGGGGCCCCACTGGTTGTTTAGCAGGCTTCCTGCTTCTGATGTACTTAAAAAACATTTTGTTATTACCTTTGGAGTTTTTGGCTAGCCGTTCTTCAAACTCCTCTTTGGCTTTTCTTATTACACTCTTGCACTTAAGTTGGCAGTGTTTGTGCTCCTTTCTATTTGCCTCACTAGGATTTGACTTCCACTTTTTAAAGGAAGTCTTTTTATCTCTCACTGCTTCTTTTACATGGTTGTTAAGCCACGGTGGCTCTTTTTTAGTTCTTTTACTGTTTTTCTTAATTTGGGGTATACATTGAAGTTGGGCCTCTATTATGGTGTCTTTAAAAAGGGCCCACGCAACTTGCAGGGATTTCACTTTAGTCACTGTACCTTTTAACTTTTGTCTAACTAACCCCCTCATTTTTGTATAGTTCCCCCTTTTGAAATTAAAGGCCACAGTGTTGGGCAGTTGAGATGTTCTTCCCACCACAGGGATGTTGAATACTATTGTATTATGGTCACTATTTCCAAGCGGTCCTGCTATAGTTACCTCTTGGACCAGCTCCTGCGCTCCACTCAGGATTAAATCTAGAGTCGCCTCTCCCCTTGTGGGTTCCCGTACCAGCTGCTCCATGAAGCAGTCATTTAAAGTATCGAGAAATTTTATCTCTGCATTTCGTCCTGAAGTGAAATGTTCCCAGTCAATATGGGGATAATTGAAATCCCCCACTATTATTAGGTTCTTAATTTTGATAGCCTCTCTAATTTCCCTTAGCATTTCATCATCACTATTACTGTCCTGGTCAGGTGGTCGATAATAGATCCCTACTGTTATATTTTTACTAGAGCATGAAATTTCTATCCATAGAGACTCTATGGAACCTGTGGATTCGCTTAAGATTTTTACTCCATTTGAATCTACACTTTCTTTAACATATAGTGCCACTCCTCCCCCTGCACGGCCTGTTCTGTCCTTCCGATATATTTTGTACCCCGGAATGATTGTGTCCCATTGATTGCTCTCAGTCCACCAGGTTTCTGTGATGCCTATTATATCTATATCCTCCTTTATCACAAGGCACTCTAGTTCACCCATCTTATTCCTTTAAGTCCTGGTGGTGTGATGCCATGCAAGAGCCGTCAATTCCCTTAGCATGCTCCCTCTTCCACCTCACAGCCTGTCTCTCTTCAGATACGTGCTTTGTCCAAATGAAAAGTCCATTTCCCTTGTCAAAAAGTTACTAAAGGTCCCTTGCTGTCCAGTATTGCAGTAAATTACGAGGTTAAGGAACAAGGCACTGTACAACTCTCCCCCACTCCCCGAACCACTTTGTTTCTTCATGGGTGAGATCATTATTTCCAACCAAACAATCCACATTTTTCATCTGTTCCCACATCTGCACTGTCACGTTCTAGCAGGCAGCCTTCTGGGGAAAGTAGAGGTTTCCCTTTTGGAAACATGACCCTGAACAGAACTTGAAATGCCCCTTCCATCACAGCAATGTTATGATTTTGCTCAGTTCCCTCTCGTGTGTTTCAGTAGCAGGCATTCTGTCAGTGTACCCAGCAAGTGGGACGCCGCAAAGGAGCTCTTTGTAGGGGGAACTGAAGAGCGTGTAGAAGGGGATGATATTTTCAAATAGTTTGTAGGCGTTATAGCTGAAAATTGTCCAAGGCATAGGCTGCATTGTTGACTAGCTTACAGCAAAATGCAGGATTTTAGCCTGTAACTAAACATTTACTTCTTTCAATATGATGAACAGCAACGCAAGAATAGTCATCTCTTAATGTAAATTGATCCAGCACAGAGGAGTGTTTAGATCAATGTGTGATGTCCCGACTGGAATTAAGGCTATTTCCATAAAGACAACAAGCACAGAGATTATTTATATGACAAATGTCATTTTAAAAGACTGAGTCCATCAAATATGAATCCACCCTTCCCCAAATGCCAGCTTCCTGCTTCTAAAGGCATCCAGTATCCTGGCAAGGAGACAAGGGCCTCAAGTTTTGGAAATAAAATATACAAAGCTCAGTTAGAGGACCAAATCCAGGTGCTATTGAAGACAATGTGTTTTGTAATTGCTTCAGGATTCAGCCCTGGGATTTTAAAGAGGTGGTAGAGCAACCCACCTGAAAAAAATCTCAGGGCCAAACTCCCCGCAGTTATAAATTGATTTTGCTTAATTGAAGTCACTGGAGTAGCACTAAGTTACACAAGCCCGAAAATGCATTCCTTGATTTCTAATGCTGCCACTAGGGAGAGACTGAGGGGCCAATCTCAGAGGTGATGTGAAAGGTGGGGTACATTGCATAGAATTAGAAACCAATAGACCAGTTTACAGTCATTGATGTGCTCTTGTAAGAGAATCTACATTAGTGTAACACACTCACTGCACACATTGGGATGGGATGCTGAGGAACTAAAGCTGGGAGACAGCAGGGTCCCAAAAATTAGGGTATTGGACTGAGATTTACATTCTAATCCCATCTTGCCACTGAGCATCTGCCAGCCCCTTTGCCTCTGTGAGCTTCTGTTTCTCCCTCCAACCTGTTACCTGTCTTGTCTACCAGTAACAGCACTAGGCATGATGGGACCCTCATTTCTGTTGGAGCCACGACCATACAAAAACCTAAATCACTTTCTCCATGTTAGCCTCCCATTTGAACGTGGCTCATGGGGGTTGGTTCTCTTTTCTTTGAGAGGAGTTATCATGCCTTAGAAATTTAAGGTCACATTCAGTGAGTTGCCATTTTAGTCCTTGCTATAGTGCTTCTATCCTTGAAGGGATTCAGCTGGTCATATGGCAGAGTTTAAATGTCACTCACCCCTGGAGATTCGCACTCAGCTCCTCAGGGCTCTCTCCAGACTGAGTCCGTGCCGAGTTTAGGGAGGATGGTGTGAAGCACTTTGATTTGGTTTGCCCTCAGCCACCTTGTTCAGCCTTCCTTGTTTGGTGACATGCGAGGCATCGCGTTGTATGAAGACTATTGTTGATTTGTTTGATCTACAGCTCTGAATGTGGTGGCACTAGAGGCCACCCTCTGGCCTTCCAGCTGATGTATTTGGTGCCAGCGGTAAAGCAGGCCCCAAGAATGCTGCTTATCCGCCCACCTTATACTGAGTTTGCTGGACTTGGAAAGCAGCCTGCTGTATGGGATAATTGTTTTATCATTTGTGTCCTGTCTATTGACAACCCATGAATTTTCATCTCTACGCATTTAAGTTAATAACTCCAGCTACCTTTCAAGTCAGTCATGATTAAAAAGGGTGTTTCCTGTTACTCACTGTGAGCTTTCAATACCTCACTTCCAGGGTGCAGTTTGTTTTCTTCCTTCCACGCTGAAAAGGCTTTTTGAGGGCTAGAGCCTGAGATGGCCCTTGCACAGTTTGGCATTACGACCAAAGGAGCTGCTGCAGGCAGATCTATTCCCTAATGTTGGGGGGAGGGGCAGCTACTTGAAGTGCGGCTCCTGCTGCATTCACAATGGAAGTTTCTCATACTGAATATGGAAAGTCAACAGAGAAAGGCAAACAACACACCAGGAGTCCAACCCACAGCATCCAGGTGAAGGATGTAAATCCACAAAAGCAAGGAAAGGCAGAACGAAGGCTACGAGCACAGGTCCCCCCTTTGGCCTTAACTCGCGCTGCTGTACGCTGCAGCCTGTTTAGAGGACACGACTGCTGGGCTGGATTTACAGCCTTAAATCTGGCTTGGCATGGGATTAATTGAGACCCTTAGGGCTCACGTTTTAATAATTCATCAGTTGTGCTGAGCTCAGGGCTCCATGGAGCTAGCCCCATAACACGTGCATAGCATGGGAGACTCCGCCCCAAAAGAGCTTCCTGTTAGACAGGACAGAAAAAGGGTGGGAGAAAATGAAGGTGCTATTATCCCCATTTTACAGATTGGGAACTGAGGCACAGAGAGACTGACTTGCCTGAGGTCAGACAGGAAGTCTGCAGCAGGCAGGGAATTATTAAACCTATTTCTCCCAGCGTCCTGTCCAGTGCTTTAAACCCATACCATTCGGCCACTGTGCTATAGGGGATTGTGTGGGCACTGCACATTTGAATGCTGCTGGGAAGCTCATACAGAACTAGCTTCTGCACTTCCTACTTGGAGGTGCAATGCGAGCACAGAGCTTAGACTGGGCCTACTACCGTACCTTTGGGGTTCCTCGTGTCATTGGCAGTGCTACGGCTCCCCCAGTGGGCTTTCAGAAAGCACAGAGCACCCAACATCTGGCTGCCTGCTGTCCAGCTGAACAAAGGCGAGTAGGTTGCGCCTTCCACCCTCTCCTCAACGCTCACATCTGTGGGAAGGGGAGCCAGAATGGAGCCCTTGGAACAAAAATCACCACCAATGTGGACTGCTGATCTTATGCATCCTTCAAATTAAAAGGCACTTGAAATGCCAAAGCCCGATCCCATTGAAATATATGGCCAAACTCCCTTTGATTTCTGTGGGACCGGGATTTGGCCCAGAGCACATCAATAAAACCAGACTCTACATGCGAAGTTAGGCGAGTAATTCCCTGCGCATGTGACTGTTCTCATACACAGTCCAAGGAAATCTTGGTTATAGACAGTTCTGAAAGTGCCCTTTTTAACGTATACTTCATAATGCTAGCACCTAGCAATGATTCTTACCCTGGGTGAAGGGTGTCCCCTTTGACAGAAATGGAACATAGTAGTGAATTAAATCATTGAAAGCAAGAGAGTCTTACCAAAAACCAGCCACAGATACCTAAATATCAGACATTAAAAGCAGTACAGCCTAGGTTAGCTAACTGCTGTGGTCACACTGAATTTAGATACTTGAGGTTTCAGGTAATCAAGAGAATTTTAGCTGGAAATAAGAGCTATCCAGGAACATGTTCTGGCTAACCAGAAGTTTTGGATAACAGAAGTTGTACTATACATGGACAGCATTTCCTTAGCTTCCCAGAAGTTTTTATTTCTAAGATCTGGAGTAAGGGGACACTTTCTCCATTCTAACTAAGGACTTAAAGGAATGTCTCAAGAACGCAAATCTAGCTATATCTTGGCAATGAGATATTGGACTTCTCAACTCTAGGTGTTAAATTAAAATGCAATCCAGGTGAGTAGAAGTTGAAAGTTCAGATCTGATGGCTGTTGAGTCGCCTATTGCAAATGAGTTTGATGGTCTTTCAATCCAATTCCCCAAGGGACAATGTCCACATCTCAAAAGCCACCACCAAGCCAATTGACTAACTGGTGGTAATAAATAAATAGTAGTAGTAGTAGTAGTAATAGCTAGCTCTTCTATAGCTGCTTTCATCAGTATATCTCAAATACTTTACAAAGATGATGTATCATTATCCCCCTTTTACAAATAGGGAAACTGAGGCACAGAGTGGGGAAGTTACTTGTCCCAGGTCCCCCAGCAGGTCAGTGGCCGAACTGGAAACAGATCTCCCAAGTCCCAGTCCAGTGCTCTATCCACTAGAGCTGGTCAAAAGTTTTCTGACAGAACAGTTTTTTTTTTCAGAAAAATGCTGATTCCACAAAATTGAAACATTTCACAGGAACTCCCTCCCCCCCATACACACACACACAATTTTTGTGGGATGTCATAATTTCAACAAGGTCAAAATGTTTCATTTGGACTTTATAGTTTCAACTTATGCTGTATTACAGTATCAAAGTCAAAACAGAAAGATCAAAACAAATTACCTTTGAAATGTTTCATTTTCCAACATTCTCAGATTTGAACTTTTTGTCCTGTGTCAGAACTAAACCAAATTTCAGAATTTCCCATGGGATGGAAATTCCAGATTTCAACCAGCTCTGCTATTGACAACCTTGCCAGCAGTTTCAGCAGATTCCAGTGATCACATAGACATGGCGACTGAATTACCCTCTCCCTCCTACTGGTGCTCCCTGTAAGTGAGGGCTGAGACACACTGGGAAAGCAGTGGAGAGGGAGTGGATATGACACTGCTCAGGCACTATGTATTCTACTGTCTGGTAGAGGATTTCACTCCCCAGAGCCGACAGTTGGTTACCTTTGGTGAGCCCTGAATTCACACACAACTTTTTTAGAAGTTGGTTTAAAAAGCTAAATATTTTCCTAGTAGCCCTTAGAGGGAAAATTAGTCCCCCTCACTAGCACATGACTGCACAATCACTCCACACTGCCCTGCTGTGGTACCTCAAAAATGAGGGTTGAATGGAACCAACTCTGCTAGTGGAGGGCAATTTATTTGCCACAGCCAATCGCTGCATAGCCTCTGGGGAGAGCCTGCTAACCATGAGGCCAGCCAGTGCCATGGGGTGGCAGTGCTGGACAGAACGGATTTAAAAAACAGCCTATGCCCCTCAATAGCACAATTGGGAACACCATGCCAATGTTTTCTCACCAAATCTTCAGCTTATCAAATTCAGCCTTATTTTAAAATGACAACGGTGCCTTTGCTTTGCATAATGGAGAGGTGTAACATAAAAAGCAACAACACTAAGCAAACAACACAAGGCATAGCCTACTTTAACACATACCCTCCTGAGAGCTGCTTTTCCTGCTAGCCCTCAGAGCCACCTCTAGCCCCATGCTGGGGGAGTTACAGACCAGTCTGGCCACGTGTTTCCCTTTGAAAGCCCCAGTAAGCAGTTCCACTCACCACCACAGTATCCCTGGTGGCAGGGCAAAGGTGTTGCAGGGATTCTTCTCTCGAGTGCTTTCTTTTCTCAACCATCGTGCTTCATCCACAGTCGTCTTCTTGGTGACATAGTGCTCCAGCCAGCTCACGTTTAAATATCAGTCTCCATCCTGGGTAACAAAAGTCCAGTTTAAACCCCCAAACAAAATATCTAAAATCCACCCAAAGTTGGTTCTCACTCTCTTGGGCCTCACAAATTCTCCCCATCTTGCCTCCCCTCAGGAAACTCCAGCAGCTTTGCTCAGGGACCTCCCTATTTCTTAAAGGCCCCATCTCAGAGCCTCCTACAGGAGTCTACACTACTCCCTATGGTTCCAATCACAGTGTCTTCTTACTGCTGTCTCTTAAGCCTTTACATCATAAGGCCCAGGTGTTTGCCATAGTAACACATGACCCCCTTCTTCCCACCCCCCTCAGACTGAGAGGCAGTTAATTACTGCACAGGTGGGGCTGGCTGAATAGGGCTGGGCTAGCCACTCTGGGCAGGCCAGCCTGTTAGAGTCCCCCACCTATAAAGCTGTGGTATGGTAAAGGCAGCACTTATTTTCATCTCCTTGGCTAAGTGGGACCCCATAGAGAATTAAAGACACCCGTCCTTGTGAGCCCCGGGGAACTCCTTGCCAAGATGTGAAGCCAAAAAAGGACCCAGTTCTGCTCCCACTGGTGTCCAGGGCAAAACCAGAGACAGTTTGTAACTTAAGTCTCCAATTGTAAATAATGTGTGGGTGGAATTTTGCCTAGGTTATCTACTGCAGATTCATTTCAGTATAACTCTCTGGTTTTCTGAGCATTCCCCTTATTGTAACACTACGACAATTGTTATTTTTACTTCTTTAAAAAAAAAACCCGGAAGTGGCACACTGTACTTTTATTTCCTGTTTGCAACTGTTGCTTATTTTGTGCAAAGACAGGTCAGATCAGTTTCATGTGTGAAGTGGGAGGGAGAGGCATTGATTATAGCACTATTTCAAGCTATTTCAGTAGTTCTGCAGCATAAAGAGAAGTATGATCTATGAAAAACAGTGAGCACTGGAGATCAAAGGGACTGAAATAGGAAACAGCTTTTACCAAAGCTCTTACAGGTCTTTTTGGCCGTTTAGTATAATGTCAGCATTTAGCTTTATACTTAACAGTCCTGCCATACCAATCCTCCCAATATTATGCGTGTCCATTAAAATGTCAGTTTTCTAGACAAGCAGCACACATGTTAAAGCAAAAAGCAGCCGCAGACATGCTGACAGCAGTTTAACAGAGTTGAGACTAATGTATTCCTTTTAAGGATTTCACACAGGGAACAGTATGTTTTGCCGCTTGTTTCGTCCCTGATGATTTGTTTGCTGTGTGTGGTAATAGACTATTTTACATTTGTATAACCCCTTTCATCCTGAAGGAACCCACGGGGTTGTACAAACCGGGGTGCAGGCTCACAGGCAAACAGGTCCCAGGGCCTCACAGCGCAGACAAGTGGAATTAGTTTGCAGGAGAGAAGGGTTAAAGTTGGTGAAGGACCGATTCAAACGGTCGTCATTATAAAAACTGGCGTGGAACTTTTACTGACCACACACACAACAGACATGACCCCACTTTGTAAGGTCTCTTGTGAAAGATCGGTACCAGGTCTTGGATTCAATGGGCCAAATTCATTCATTCATAATTTCACTGGACCAGATTTTGCTCTCACACTGGCATGTGAGAAGTCAGTGGAATTAAAACCAGGATAAGAAAGATCAGAAGCAGACCTGTGGATTCCACAGTTAAATTACCCAAATTCATTGTGAATGTATCTACTGCAGAAGGCTGATTCAATTCTGCTGGAATTTGAACCATGGGTCTAGGAAGCTTAGGGGCCCAATTGTGATCTCTCATTAATTTTACACTAATGTGATTTCCACTGACCTCGTCAAAGCTACTCCTGATTTACACCACAGTCATGAGATCAGAATCAGGCCCTAGCTGTTTCACATCCGAAGGAGCGACCCCTGAGGCAGTCCAAGCAGATAGCATCCCATTGACTGCAGTGGGCTCCCTGACAATGCAGGGGGTCTGCCCACCCAGAGCTCATTACAGGACTGGGGCTCGAATTACCCTCCGGCCATGAAACTTCAGTTTATGTCACCCATCATTTACAAGCACACCACCTGCTGCTGGCTAGCCACTTACATTTAGATTATAAGCTCTGCTAATTTTTAATGGGTTTGTATGATGCTTAGTACAATGGGACCCCACTTAGGACCATAGGGCATTACCATAATAATATATACAATTAAGCTAATAATTAAATAGTCAGATATCACCAATATGTTTTGTTTGCAGAATGTATTTGGTATCTGCCTTTATCAATAAAATTCCAACGCTGCTAAGCATTTTCAGACATTGCCCAAGAAATGAAAATGCTTTTCTATTACTTTTTATTGGCTATGAACAGTTTAGTGCAAGAAACAGAGGGGAAATAGCCTCCTCGGATCTGCTTTCCCCAATAGCTTACCTGGCTCTGGGTCTCTATAAATACTCCGCTCCACGCTGAGGATCAGAGAAGATCATTTTATCTCTATAGGAATAGATACAGAGAAAAATTCCACCTCAACACTGTCTTTTCACATGTATTCTGTCATTTCTGGCACCCAGCACATTTGATGCTGATGTATTCTGGTGCTACAACCTCAGTCCAGTCCTAGGATACAGAATGAGTTATCTGTCTTCCACAGTTCTCCCTCTATGTCTGCATCTACCATGAGTTCTCTAGATACCCCCACATACCTTTCTTACTCTTCCATATGAAACTATTAGTTATGGCTGGTCAAAAAATGGGAAATCTTTTCTAAAAATTTCAAAGGAAACGGAATATCTTTGTTTCATTCAAAGTCCCCCTCTTCCCCTCCCCCCCAAAAAAAATAATTTTCTGGGGTTTTTCTAAATGAAATGATTTGAAACAAAAATGTCATTTCCGATATATTCTTTTTAAAAAGCCATACGAATAATAGGAAATAGCCAGGAACACCTTACCGTTCTCATTGGCCAGAATCTTAAAAAATACCTTCTCCGCCCGCTTCCCCTAAAAATGTTTACAGAAAAATTGTGTATCTCCATTACGACCCTGAAACATTACCCAGGGAGGAGAAGGCCTGGCTCATAAGTAAATAAAAAATGAATTTTCCTTAAAATAGCAACAAAAAATTTGACTTATTCATGAAGGCCCCAGTTCAGGGCAGCATCTCTGTTCAGGACTGTACCTTCATGGGGTGAAAATACCAGGTACAGAAGGACTCTGTAATCTAGCAAAGAAAAGTGTAACAAGAACTAATGGCTTAAGGTTAAAGCCAGACAAATTCAAATTTGAAACATAACACAAATTGTTAGCAGTGAGAGTGACTAACCTTTCAAACAAACTATCAAGGGAAGGGGTGGATTTTCCATCTCCTGATGTCTTCAGATCTAGAATGGATGCCTTTCTAAAAGACAGGCTTCAGTTAAACACAAGTGATTTGGCTCAATGCAGGAGTTACAATGAAATTCTGTGGCTTCTGATATATACGTTGGACTGGATGATTTAATGGTCTGTTCTGGCCTTAAAATCTATATGCACTTAAGTATCTGTCTTGAATATGGATGAACTTAAGCATGTGTTTAAGTGTTTTCCAGAAACGAGGCCCCTGGGCCCCATCCTGCATAGGAGTAACGTGTGCATAAGGTCTACAGGACTGGAAAAAAGGCAGACATACCTTGGTTCAGGGATTGTCTTTTTGTTCTGTTTATATGGTGCCTAGTGCAATGGGATCCTGGTCTGTGATTAGGACCCATCTGTACTATGGTAACATGAATACTACTACTACTGGATACCTGGTATGAGAGAAGCTGTTCAACAGCATGTGCACAGGAAGCCTTTCATATGGCGAAAGCCAGACAGGAGATGGACAATCAGCAGAGCAACTGGCCCTTCATTTTACAGGTGCAGGGCCTGATTCTGACCTCACATGCCGTATAACCCCACTTCCTTCAACAAGCTGCTCCTCCCGATGATACCTATGTAACCGAGATCAGAATCTGGCCACCAACGAGCACAGAATTCAAAAGCAATCAAGGAGAAAAGCTATTTCAATCATTATTTGGACCAATGCCTCTACCCCCTTACAATCCTTCACACATACCGTGTCTGGCAAGTTTCCTGAGATCTGCACCACAGCCAAGGAGCGAGAACGCATGCTTCATGTAAATTGAATGAGAATGAGCTGCAACACCTTTCACGCTGTTTGTGGATAAATAAGAGAAAGATCTCAGATAGGGAGCACAAAAAGTCAGCACTCGCACACTCCTAATGTACCATGTCAATTGCACCTCTCCCCATGGTGCATTGTTTATTACTAGCTTCCAGTGATGTTGCTAAAGGTTTCAAGGATTTAAGGTTTCTACATGTTCTGCCTCACACTGGCCTTGTTTCACTTCCTATTCTCTAATATTCAGCCCGCCAGCACTTCTCCGTTGGTTGACTTAGTTTGTGTTAAAACAGGTATGTTTTTTTAATGGGTATAAATAAATTAAAGCTGCATCTTTAATTAATCAGTGCACTTTATATTGTAAATGGAGATTTTTTGTAATGACTTCTTTATGATTTTAAGATGATATTTTGCACATTTTCCAACTTATCTTGGGTGCTGTAGCTTTTACTCCTGCATGTCCAACAGGTCCAGCTTGTCAAGAGAACATTGATCAATCAGGGACGCTAATCATCTAATCGAAGGATATTCATTGGTTTCTGGATACAAAGGAGGAGATGGGGCATATACTTATACTTGAATGATGATGAATTGTAGGGAACAGACAGTATGTTGTACACAATTTAAAAAAAATCTTAAATGTTTATTTTTTCCAGTTACATAGGTTTTTAAATGGAAATACATATGTCTGGAAGACTAAACCATGCCTAACAGACAGCAGCAGCAGGTAAAGTGTGGAAAAATAGAAGCATTATTAATAGAAATATTTCTACCATAGCAGCTATTAAATGATTGTTTTTAAGGGTTTGGAAGAAGTATCCATATGTTTGTAAGATTTTTTTTTTCAAATTAAAAAAAATACAGTGCACGTATAAAGAGGTCTAGGGGATAGACGGAAACATGAATGCTGCTATTTCTTTGATTGCCTGCTACAAGGTGCTAAGCACCCATTGGTTTAAATGGGGATAAAAGCACTCAGCACCTTGCAGGATCTTCAAAATGGCCCAAATCAGGAAATGGAGGGAAATTATGAAATATTTTCTGTATTTTGTTGACATTTTATTTCAATGGAAAATTTAAAACCAGCTCTAAGAACTTCATTACCTTAGACCACCAAGTTCCCACTTCGGCAAAGAACTCAAGCACGTGCTTAAATCCCACTGATCCTTTGCAGAATAAGGATACACTTCAGTACGCGTTTAAGTGCTTTGCTGAATCAGGTCCAAAAGGTCACTGAAGTCAGAAGAAGCCCCAAGGCCTGGTCCAGCAGCTGCTATGCATGAGGCCTTCACTGGTAGTTCAGAGCAGTGATCAGTCCCTAATGCTGGGCTGAAGACTGCCTGACTGAGGCGTCTTTTCAGGTACTAGGTAAGCTGTGGCTTTGACATGGAAGAGGCTTGGTTAGTGGTGGTGTTGTCTGTCAATAGGTACAGTATTGCTTCCATTGTAGAGAGAAAAAGGCCCCAGGGTTCATTCAAAGGTAAGTGGCATAAAGTGAAAAGTAGCAATTATGCGTGCCAGAAAAACAAAACATAACCAAATGGCGCTTGTGTGAGTAGCTTCCAAGTGCAGCAGCATTAATTTAACATACAGTTGTTTTTACTCGGTCTCTGGTGAAATTCCAAAATTCAACTGACAAGCAGGTGGTTGGGTACCGTAAGACACAGTTATCTATTGTCTTTTTTTTTAAAACAAGGAATTCTGCCGATGTTTCATGTGGAATGTAAATGAGTCGTTAAGGGAAGAACTGCTGCGTCCTAGCCATAGAATTAAGATGGGGGTGGGAAAAATGACAATACCTAAAGCAAGCGAGGACTGTTAAGTCTGGAGTTCAATATAAATTCTGTCTGCTAGGACGGAATCCAGGCACTCGCTACTCTGTTAGCTTAAGAATTTTGAGCAATTTTTTCCATTTATCTGCATTCCCTCAAAAAAATCATTTTCGCACATTTCCACAGATACATCAATCCTTGAGGCATTCCCCTAGACACTCAGTAGGATGCCCTGCCATAAATATAATAAAAGCCTTTTTTTATGTCCATTAACCATGGACATGTGTGTTCCAAAAGTTTCATGACACGCAGTCATTTGTGGCTTTTTAATTATAAACAGAAATATCCATCAGTGAAATACGGGAGCGGGCTAACAAATATCTTTATACATTTGAGTTCATTTTGCATACCGTTATCCAATTGGTTGAAAGGCAATGCATCTATGCCCCTCCCTTCCCATCCTGTCACAGATGATATGTGTGTGTGTACACACACACAGTAAAAATCCAGTAACATAATGCATCAGATTCTCAGCTGCTCTAATTCACTAAAGCTCCACTGACTTCAATGGCCTATATGGATTTAGCAAACATCTGTAATGACTGGTAATGCTGTTCTGATCAAATCTTATTTCCAAAATAAGAACACTTATTTTTCCTTTATTTCATAGGCCTGGTTCACTTAATCTCAGAGAGAAAGAAAATAAGGCCCAGTGAATTACTTGACAAATGAAGTCATATTTATTGAATGTGTTTTATTTCAACAACCAAAAAATTCTAACAGCCTAACAATGCACATAAGTTAAAAATTAATTATCACTTAGTGATAACAAAGATAAAGTTGATTTACATGGAAAAAAGAACATTTACAATATGTTAATCCTTATTCACATTGTTGATACCGCAATAAAACACAATTTGTTTTTTGATTTTTTTTATTATTTTTTATTTCACAAAAAAGGCGGAAAATTGTGCTTTGTTAAGAGGCACTACAAGAAAAGTTTCTTTTTCCAAATAGATATTATATGATGGATACTGAATAAATAGACATATATGCATTGTAATTCGCAAAGTTCTGGCAAGACCACAGGCTAAAATGCCCACAGATTCACTTAGAACCACTGCAAAATTGGCAGTGAAATTAAAAATAAAAGGCAAGACTCAGCATTGAAAAAATACCTAATAAAATTTTTGGTTGAAGTGTAAAAGATACCAAATGTTGATGTCATCAACCGATGAACAATCTTGCAAGGGCAAAAATCAGTTTCCTTTTACACCGATGGAGTTATTTCAGTAACAGCAAAAGAAGACAGTTTTGAAAGAGTAACTCTTCAAAGAACATAAAGCAGCAACCATTGAACTTCGGATTAAAGCTGCAGCATACTACAGAAATAAAGAAGGAGGAGCAAGAAGGGCTTAATTAAGCAAACCACCATCATTTTGCAAAGGTACATAAAATTAATGCAGAGCTACTGTTATGTTTCAAAACATTATTTGAAAAAGTCCCTTTAAAAACTCCAGAGGTTACTGAGCAGCTAGAATTAGCTTGTATTGCAACATGTCTTCTCCCTGTATATTGTACGTTCTGAGTAAATATCAACACAGAGGTTTGTTTTTTGTTTTTACTCCTACTTTTATACCTTTCAAATATATAAATAGTATTAACAGTTATATTACAATGCCTGGTGTGGTAAACAGAAAATAACTTTCAAAGCGATATTGCATGAGGTCTTTGTCAAGGTTACATAAAAGCACAACACGTACAGAAAAGAAACCCTGCAGATACGGTTCTGACTGCAGTTTAGAAGGAGTCTGCAGTAAGTCCAGCTGCAATAGTAGTGAAGGTGAGGTCTTCTCTTGGAAATCATTACATGGAAGTGAGAAGTAATGCCACCTGGTGTGGCTCCCAACAAGATGCCTCAAACAGTTGGAAACTATAGTAGATTGCAGCTTTAGTGCTCATACCATTGAAGAGTCAGTCAGCATAAGTTCTGCTTTATGTAATGTAATTGCTAGGTTAGGTGTCTGGGAAAATGTTTCAATTTATGACAAGACGGTGACTACACAGATATCGCCGCTCATTCTTATTACCTAGAGCTGCTAGGCTGCAGGAAGATTGAAAAATGTGTTCGCATCAGGGCTGCCATGCACTGAATGTGGGCTGCAGCTTGTGAGACCAGTGGCTGAGAGCGCTTAGTACCACTGAAATAATGTGCATGAAACAAAGGAAGCCCAAATTTAATAGCCATAAAAGGGGAAAGGAAAAGGGAAGCCAAGAGTGGGAGACCCCCTTTATCAATCCATTTAACTGGACAGTTTTCTACCCATGTGGCTTTTGACGTTCTAGTTTCCTAACTTGACTTTATGTTGAATCAAAAAATAATAATAAAAACTAAAAGCAACAAAAAATAAAAGGTATAAAATGTCTAAATTTTAAGAACTGAAACAGAGAACAAGTAAATAAACTCCACAGTAAAACGTGGTTCATAGTATGAATTCCATACATCAAATCCCAAAATGCTATTTTTTTAATCAAGACCTCATTAACGGACAAGTCTTCTATGCACTGAATTTCAGTTTTACTCATTTTGAATTCCATGAAAATTCATCTGTTCACTACAGAAAGGGCAGTCTGAATAATGGAACGTGCTGTATCACTTTACGTATGCACTGTGGTTTAAAGTACTTTAACATAGTAGTTGTTTTTAAGGTGCCCTGATTTTTTTTCCCCCATTTTCTCTCTTTTCTTTTTTTGGCAGTGTTGATTTATGTCTTTAAATACATACCTCAAAAATTACCCATCAAGTTGCCAGATAGGAAGCCATATAATAACAATAATAAAAAAAATCAGGGATAAACATAGAAAATAAATAGGAATTCAAAAATAGTCACCACACCCTGAGAGCAGGCGGCAGTTATCAAAAAGCCAAAGCAACTCATTGTGAAGTGGTTTTAATACATAAACAAGTTTCATCTTTAAAGAACTCATTTCACAGTCTATACTTTCGGATTGTAAAGTTCTGTCCCATGCAATTTTTATATATATAAAATTTTATGTGTGTATACACACACACACACACGCACACACGCACACGCACACACGCACACAGCTGTAAATTTTCCTTCATTGATTTCATAGGTCTTTTTCTTCCTGTTTACTTGCTAGATGTCCTTTTCATAAGTGCAAGATTAAAACAGGCATAATCCTATGTGATTACAACTATTATCTCAGTCAAACGTAAAAGTGTAACACTCAAGTGTCTATGTCAAGGCGATGTTTTAATTGGACAATGCTGAATTCATTCAGTTTTCACACGGATCGTGTGCAACAGAAACAACAACAAACAACAACAACAAATGCAAAAAGAGAAAAAAACAAATTAGTGAAAACAAACAGAAAATCCTTGGATCAATGTATTGCTTTCTGTATCATGGGCTCACATTATCTCTGATCAATTTCTGAAGGAGTTGCCTTGCTTTTGTCAGGATTCTCCTCTTCGGGTTCCACTTTGTACATTTCCTCGGAGCCTTCTTCACTGTCATTCTCCTCCGATTCAGTCAGCAGCTCCTCATCCTTGTACTCTGCCACATCAACCACTGTTCCCAAATGCTCTTTTAGCTTCCCGTGGTGCTTTACGTGGTAACGCTGGTTCTGGAAGAATTTGATGATCGTGTGTTTGGGCAGATCCAGCTGAGCAGACAGAGTGTGAATGGCCTCCTGGTCAGGATACAGGCCTACATCATGGATAAAACTTTGAAGGATGCCTAAAGCTTCCAAGGATATCTTGGTGCGGGATCTTGGCTTTTTGGCACAACTGTCCTCAGCAGGTGGAGGGGGGGCCTCTTCTCTTGGAGGTGTGTTTTCCTTTGCAGGCTGGGACTGCTGTCTATGCAGGACCTATATAATTAAACATATACACATATTCAATGTACTTTCTGCACAATTTGAAAATGTGGCCAGCCCTCTGGTTAAAAAGGCCACTTGAAATATGCAGCAGTTGGACAGAATTTAGACAAGGTTTTATTTCACCCTTTAGTACACAGATGTACTTGTGAATTTTTATTCTCCAATCCCTTTCTTCTCCACAAAGCAACTGCACCGTAAATGCAGATTCAGAAGGACAAAATATGAAAGGCCAAGTAAAATGGCCAGAGCTAGATATTAAGTTGGGGAGTATTGTAGACCAGTGGACATGGGAGTCAACTGGGATTCAGGATAGCTTGGTTCTATCCCCGGCAGATTAAATTCCACCTCTGCCACAGATGGTCTGTGTGACCTTGGGCAAGTCACTTCACCCCTTTGTATCCTGGGACAGGGACTGTCTTTCAGTATGTGTTTGTACAGTGCCTATCACAAGGGGATCTGATCTTGGTTTACATGCTATCGCATAACAAACTATATGATTTGGTTTAAAACCTATGAGAACTGCTTTTAGACAAAGACTTATATAATGAAATTTTTCAGATAGACGTGGCAGTATTTTCCTTTTTTAAATGTAGTGAAACTTGTCTTAATCCAGTGATGCTCAGATTGAAGCTCGTAAGCCGCAAGTGATGCTTTAATGGATCTCCTGCGGCTCTTTGCAGCACATGATATTAAAACACTGATTTCATTATTAACCAGTCTAAGTTATTAACCAATCAGGATGCTTTTACTATGTTATTATTTTATCAACTACAGATGGTGGTTAATACTTGGTCAGTCATTTTGCCGTGAGAATTTTATATCTATATCTATATATCCATGTGGATATATATACAGAAAGAGAGAGAGAGAGAAAATGGAATGGTGAATTCACTCTACAGTGGCTCTTTGGGGTAATGATGATCGCTAATTTGTCTCCTGAACCACTGAGGTCTGAGTATCACTGTCTTAAACAATCACTCAAGGGACAAACAAACGTCAGCTGCTTAAAAGAGATGGCCTTGTAGTGAAGGAGGCATAGGCGCCGACTCCGTGGGTGCTCTGGGGCATGCTCTGCACCCAACGGCAGGCAAGCTCCCCTCCTCCCCCTCCCCTGAGTGTGCCGCGTCCCCGCTCTTCCACCTACCTCCCAGCATTTCCCGCTGCCAAACAGCCGTTTGGCGGCACTCAGGACTTTCCAGGAGGGAGCGGGGAGGAGCGGGGACGTGGCATGCTCAGGGGAGGAGGCGGCAAAGAGGTGGGGCAGGGGAGGGGACTTGGGGGAAGGGGGTGGAATGGGGCAGGAAGGGCTGGAATGGGGGTGGGGCGAGGGTGGTGCAGAGGTGAGGTCAAGCACCCACCGGGAACAGTGGAAGTTGGTGCCTATGGAAGGAGGGGTAGTGTTGTAACCAGAATGGCTAGGGCAGAAGTTCTCAAACTGTGGTCCACAAGCTCCATTCAGGTGGTTCACGGATAGTTCTCTCTAAGGTGCACACCTGGTGGCCACACACAAGACAATAGGGGTCACCCACCTAATTAGTGCAGCTGCACAGGTGTGGCTCCCCTAATTAGGTGCCTGGACCCTGGAGAAGACGCACATGTAAGGTGAGGTGGTGGCCTTGGGGAGAATAGGGGGTAGGTAGGTGAGAGGGGGCAGTGGGGTGAGAAGAGGGGTGGGAGGAATTTGAGACATGCAGGGCTGCGGCAGCCAGACAAAGAGGTGACTTTCCCCAGCTCCAGGGCTGAGCTGCTGGGGAGAGACGGCCCTCCTTCCTAGCCCCAGCTTGGGGGCTGCTGCAATGGGGTAGAGAGGGCACATCCATCGCATTAAAAAGGTAAGACTACTGATATTAAAATATGAGTTGTGTGCTTTTATTTGTAGAACAATTTTTTTAAATTATTATTAAGGTTTTTTTATATAGAGCTTTTATCCAAAGGTCTTAACAATACTTAGCTAATGGTACAAACAACATTTGGAAAGATCATTAAGTGGTCTGCTGAGACACTGAGCAATTTTCAAGTGCTTTGAGAAAAAAAAGTTTGAGAACCACTGGGTTAGGGGATACTTTGGGGAAAGTCTCTGAAGATAAGAATCTGCCTTATGAAAGGTGTCCTTTGAACAGGTTTCACTGCACTACGTCTGTATTCATTTTGTTAACTTAGTAGCCTTGAGTTCAAATAATTAATTTTCCTGCATTCTAAGGAAGCCTCTGGACAGACACAGTCTTTGACCCTCTAAAGAGTTTTCACCACTATTATATCATCTACTTTTTGGAGGCAGGTTTAAAGAAAGCATCTGTAATTCCTATAGAATCCTAACAGCCATTTATAATCACTCAGAAAGGGCCTTACTCAGCCATTACCTCAGGTGAAACTTCCATTGAATTGTTAGAGCTATATCGGAGTTACCCATGCTTTCTTTAAAGCAAAGTCCATAAAGCAGATATTACTGGCACACAAAAAAAAATCCCACAGGATTGAAGGCTGCCTTTGTCCAGAGGTTTCTTCAGAATGCAGGGAAATACCGATCAGAACTCAAAGCTACCGAGCTAACAAAATCAATACAGGCCTGATATTTCACAAAAAAAGGAGGAAATCTTGTTTCCCCACTTGAAAAGTATCCTTCAAGTCTTTGCTTTAAATATTCAAACATCTTGCATGTAAATTATTGTTAAAATCAACCCTACATTAAAATTGTTTAGAAGAACTAAAACATAGGCAACCTATGGCATGCGCGCCGAAGGCGTCACGCAAGATGATTTTCAGTGGCACTCACACTGCTCTGGTTCTGGCCTCCAGTCCAGGGAGCTCTGCATTTTAATTAAATTTTAAATAAGCTTCTTAAACATTTTTAAAACCTTATTTACTTTACATACAACAATAGTTTAATTATATATTATAGACTTATAGAAAGAGACCTTCTAAAAACATTAAAATGTATTACTGGCACACGAAACCTTAAATTAGAGTTTATAAATGAAGACTCGGCACACCACTTCTGAAAGGTTGCTGACCCCTGAACTAAAATGATAGATATTAGTTGAGAGCTCAGACTGAATTTTATATAAAGGTAGCTATTCTCCCTGAGAAAGCCAAGATATAACACATACACACACACACGGAGCAGAACCTTGCTAATTCAAACTAATACTGGAAGAGACGGCTCCATTGTGGATTGCCAAATTGAGCATACAGGAAAACAAATATTAAGGTATCTGCATCAGAGTGACCTCTATTCATTGTCCATCCATGCCAGAAGAAAGACAGGAGGCCATGGATATGGTTTAATTAGGCTACAAATTTATTCCCGTATAATATCTGGGAGTACTCGGCAACAAATTGGACAACACAGGAAGGAGCAGGTTGGCTCCCTCCTGTTCAAGATGTAGGTGCCCTAAACCCTCTTCCTCAGCCCCCCTTAAAGGGACCAGGAGAAGGAAGTAGCGTCAGCTCCCCATTGACAAGACATAGGAGCCCCAAGCTCCCCTGCTCAGCTCCCATAAAGGATGATTTCCTTTAAATCCTTTTCCAATCCATTTTATCAGATAACTGTATCCCTTCCATACTGAGTACCTGCACTGGACGTCCACCACATATACGCCTACATAGAAGAATCATAGAAGATTATGGTTGGAAGAGACCTCAGGAGGTCATCTAGTCCAATCCCCTGCTCAAAGCAGGACCAATACCAACTAAATCATCCCAGCCAGGGCTTTGTCAAGCCGGGCCTTAAAAACCTCTAAGGATGGAGATTCCACCATCTCCCTAGGTAACCCATTCCAGTGCTTCACCGCCCTCCTAGTGAAAGAGTGTTTCCTAATATCCAACCTAGTCCTCCCCCACTGCAACTAGACCTCCCCCATTGCTCCTTGTTCTGTCATCTGCCTTCACGTATCTGCTATCAAATTCCCCTTCACTCTTCTCTTCTGCAGACTAAACAAGCCCAGTTCCCTCAGCCGCTCCTTGTAAGTCATGTGCCTCAGCCCCTTGATCATTTTCGTTGCCCTCCGCTGGACTCTCTCCAATCTGTCCACATCCTTTCTGTACTGGGTGCCCCAAACCTGGACGTAACAGTCCAGATGTGGCCTCACTAGTGCCGAATAGAGGGGAATAATCACTTCCCTCGATCTGCTGGCAATGCTCCTACTAATGCAGCCCAATATGCTGTGAGCCTTCTTGGCAATGAGAGCACACTGCTGACTCATATCCAGCTTCTCATCCACAGTAATCCCCAGGTCCTTGTCTGCAGAACTGCTGCTTAGGCAGTTGGTCCCCAGCCTGTAGCAGTGCATGGGATTCTTCCATCCTAAGTGCAGTTCTCTGCACTTGTCCTTGTTGAACCTCATCAGATTTCTTTGGCCCAATCCTCCAATTTGTCTAGGTCACTCTGGACCCTATTCCTACCCTCCAGCGTATCTACTTCTGCCCCCGCCCCTCCCAAGCTTAGTGTCATCTGCAAACTTGCTGAGGGTGCAATCTATCCCATCATCCAGATCGTTAAAGACATTGAACAAAACCGGCCCCATGACAGACCCCTGGGGCACTCTGCTTGATACCAGCTAGACATGGAGCCATTGATCACTACCAGTTGAGCCCGACAATCTAGCCAGCTTTCTATCCACCTTATAGAAGACCATATCAAAAGCTTTGCTAAAGTCAAGATATATCACGTCCATTGCTTTCCCCAGATCCACAGAGCCAGTTATCTCATCATAGAAAGCAATCAGGTTGGTCAGGCATGACTTGCCCTTGGTGAATCCATGTTGACTGTTCCTAATCACCTTCCTCTCCTCCAAGTGTTTCAAAATGGTTTCCTTGAGGACCTGCTCCATGATTTTTCCAGGGACTGTGGTGAGGCTGACTGGTCTGTAGTTCCCTGGGTTCTCCTTCTTCCCTTTTTTAAAGATGGGCACTATATTTTCCTTTTTCCAGTTGTCCGGGATCTCCCCAGATTGCCATGAGTTTTCAAAGATAATGGCCAATGGCACTGCAATCACATCAGCCAATTCCCTCAGCACCCTCAGATGCATTAGATCTGGATCCATGGACTTGTGCATGTCCAGCTTTTCTAAATAATCCTTAGCCTGTTCTTTTACTACTGAGGGCTGCTCACCTCCTCCCCATACTGTGTTGCCCAGGGCAGCAGTGTGGGAGCTGACCTAGTCTGTGAAGGCCAAGGCAAAAAAAGCATTGAGTACGTCAGCTTTTTCCACATCATCTGTCACTAGGTTGTCTCCCCCCTTCATTAAAGGTCCCACACTTTCCCTGAAAGTTGTAACATTATAATCCCCCTACTGCCTGCCAGCTCGATCCAGGTAAAGAGGGTCTTTACAGGGCTATATGGGGATAAATACACCCCACTCTTCTGGTCAGCAGGAAAGGCAACACAGTGTTCTTGTTCTAACCTGGCCTCAACTGCTTCCTGCCCATCCCTGTAAACTTTTCCCCTTCTTCTCATTTGCTGTAAGGGAGACCCTTTAAGGGGCAATGCCCCTTTTCTTCCAGCTAGCCGGACAAAGACCGGTTTCCATGGGCATATTAAATTGGCCAAATGTCATTTTATTTATCATAACTCTTCACACTACACTAATAAATGTACTGTAACACATTTTGTAAAAGTAATGCAGTCTCAGTAATAAGACACCTCACAGAAATGTGCTGCTATTAAACTATTGCTGAAAAGTGAGTTGAGATTGACACTTTCACATTTAGGGAAAGATTATGTTACCTTTACTCACGTTACTCCACGAGTTGTCCCACTGAAATCAACTGGGCTACTCGACAACTAAGGTACTACTCACTGTGACTCAAGGAGGCAGAATCTGGTGCTGAATTAGATTGGTTCTACTCTACCCACACACTCATGTGTGTGTTTGTTTGAACAGACAGACAATCTGTACAGAGATTAAAAATCCATACGATACCAACAATCAGCCCAGAAGATGCAAAAATCACATCTGTAATGATACAGTAACTGCTGGTGGTGGAGAACTCTAATGCACTGAGCAATAAAATAGTGGTAAGGCCTAAATAACATCGACCAATTAAAATGAATGTTCCTGGCACTCTCGCTTCACCACTTTCAAATAACAGAAAGTTCGTGTGGTCCATTGTGGCATGCGAGCATCAGCAGAAAAGTGAGAACTACAGTACTTCAACATCCTAATTGCATTAGGCATAAAAACACTAGCCTTGCCCATGGCAGGGCTGCCCTCCGCAGTTAAAAAGCAGATGTCAGCACTGGTGAAATGCAGGTTGGTACAATTCTGACAGGACCCATCTACAAGGAGGGGTGTTCATTGAATGAACACAGTCAATGTCAATGGATCAGAGTTCCATTTCTGTACATACAAACACAGGAGGTATCAGAGAAGTTGCACTAGTTAAAAAAAAAAAAAAGACAAAACCAAAATGAAAAGCTGCGTTTTCTGTTATGCCTGTCTCCTGCAATAAAATAAGCATAATGTTCCAGCTAACTGAATAATTAGACTATTCTCTGGAGGTTTTATTTTGTCCATGGATTTGTTTCTAAGAGATTTTCAGTCACATTTTTAGATAATAATGATCTGGCCCAGTGTATGTCCTCTCACAGACCATTCCTGAACAATCTCCAATGGTTGTGTACCTTGGCATTCTAAAACACAGAGCCGTCAACAACAAGAAATTTAACTACATGAACAAACTGATGGTATGAACTTCAGAAAGCTGCATACTAGAAGCCTCAAGAAATACTGCTTATCACAACCTGGGCAGCAGCTATTATAGGTACAAAAGCATCCAGAAAGAGTATGAGTTACTCCGCTTGTTCGTGTTGGAATTGGAAGTGAATTTTTTTTTCCCATTCAATAAACAGCATGAGAAGTGATCCATCTGAAAAATGTTACAAGACTTCCAATCAAATATAATGATGAAAAAACCCCAACAATACAGGATCAGCAGCAGTAAAAGGTTTAATTTGAAGGAAATGAAGGGATGCCTACAGCATCTTCAAAGCAATCAAATCAAAAAGAGGGCTGTGCAAAAAAAAGATAAATACAGCGTAATTTTTTTAACCCTTTCTGAGATGGAGCAACCTTCCTACCCTTCCCAGAAGGGAATATGCTGACCATGGCTGCTTAGTACAATATATTGGAAAAAGGTTGGGTTTTCTCTGAATTAATAACTTCTTTAAAAACACAATCTTAATTTTACTTTCAGTTACACCATTGTAAATCTACAATAACCTCATTGACTTCAGTGGCATTACTCTGAATTTAGACTGGTGTTAACAGCAACTCCTTTGGACAAGCTTCATAAAATGCACTAGTTGATTTCTGCTGTTCGATTATTTCATTTACTCTTCTGCACACTACATCATCACAAAGGAAACTATATAGTTTATTGTAGTTCCAGTTCTAGAATTTAGGGTCATCATTTTTCTGATTTCTATGCAAAATTCCTATGGACGTTAATGGGTGTTCTGCACACCACATTATGTACTCATGGATTTTTGGTTAATGCTGTTCTGGCTCACTTACAGAATAGAAGCATCACTGCAGATTCTCTTTATCGCTAAAGGATGGGGTATGTGCATGTGTGTCTACTCTATACACATGTACAGGTAGCAAGTTATAATCGGTGACCTGTCAAAGAAGAATATGCATGAAGTGTCTGCTGGACTGTGGAGGGAGGGTACAGAGAAGAAAGACATATGCAGCAAACACATTTTTCCAAAATAAAACTGGTTATCTGCTTGATGGCAAGAGACACACACATACTATACAGAGTCTGTTCCCACACACCTCTCTTCCCTGTCCCAGGAGCATGACCATGCCTCCCCATTACTTAGACATCTCCGTGGCCCCTTAATGACTGAAGGATTCAGTTCAAATTTGCCCCCTTTGTTTCTAAAACTCTCCACTGACTTGCTCTATGCTTGTCTCACAGGTCTCCTTTCCCCACTCTCCTCCTGCTCCTTTAGCACGGCTCTCTTCTGTCCCTACGCACCAATGCTGGATGACATTGTTTAAGAGCCTCCTTCTCTGCATCTTCTGGCCTCTGGAGCGGACTTCCTGTCTCCTTGCCTCACTACTTCTCCACCTACTTTCAAATCTAATTTGAAGATATATATCTCACCCCTTACCCATACGACTTGCTTTTCTGTCTGTCCAATAGATTTAATTTTCGAGCTGTAAAAGCAGTATTACATTCTAAGCCATTTTAGAAGGGACGTTGTCCGAAAGATGCCATATGAAATAGAGCTTTATTCCCATGTACTCTAAACACACACAAACATTCACTTTTCATATATGAGCCACCGCCGACAGAAAACGTACAAAAAGCTAATACGATGGAAGTTGACTTAAAAAGACAGAGTGACTAGTCTTAAATCGCACAGTATTGAAATATGTTTTGAAGGCCACAATGAAAACCAGCTGGGAGCCATGTGTAAAATATAATGGTACATGCCTGCAGGGAAGGAAGTAAGATATTGAATGATTAAGTTTAGGAAAGTATATAATGTAGTATATCATTACGGGAGTGAGCTGGATTACTTGTCATAAGCTAAGGTTTCGTGCTCTTTTTAAAAGCTAAAGCAAAGAAATATTGGGGTGGGGGAAGGGGCCACTGCTCCGTTTTACAGGTAGCTGCTCCCCATCTCCATTACGATGATTTTGGATGAGAAAACAGGCTTCAGGTGAAGACTACCAGATGTAGGTCCCATAGAAACAAACCAAACTGGACAAACTCCATTTAACTACAGTTCTTCATCAGCACAGTATTCAATTTTGGCTAGATTCATTAACATTCGTTTCCACCCCACTCTCTCCCCATCTAGAACTAAAGATGACGACATGGCCGGTCATTAAGGGAACATGTACTCTCCCACCCCCCAATAAGACAATCGAATAACTATATGTATGTGTTGCATTGTGCATTGAATGTCTGCCAGCTAGCTAAAGGTTAAAAAAGCTTACTTTGTGAAAAACAGGTTTTGTTGCCTATATAACTGTCACAACTGATTAGAAACAGGAACCACATTTCTACATGATTTGTGTCATCAAAACCCCAAATTCTTTGTTTTACAATGTGGTTCAATTGTTTCCTTCTTAGCAAAGAGAATTAGTCTGTGAGATCATTACTTCTAACACATTCTCTCAGAAATTGCTGAAGTTATTATTAGGTGTCCCCCCTCATCCTCATAGCCATCCCTGTCACTGGGTCATAAGATTACCTTCCCAAAGGAGAAGACAGTAAAATTTCTAAGTACAGGCTCTCTCTCTGCAGGGATTATATTGCCAGAAGTGACTCAGAGCAGCTGGAGGCTCTGAGGATGGCTTACGCTGGGCAATATCAGTTCCCATAAAGCTACTGTAACATGAAGTCAGAGGCAGCAAAGATTCAGTAGATCTTGCTTTCTCTTTTCTGAGAGGAAAGAATGCCCCCCTCGGCAAGAGCCTACACTCCCTGGGCCACCAAATGAAATTAATAGGCAGAAGGTTTAAAACAAATAAAAGGAAGTTCTTCTTCACGCAGCGCACAGTCAACTTGTGGAACTCCTTACCTGAGGAGGTTGTGAAGGCTAGGACTATAACAGTGTTTAAAAGAGAACTGGATAAATTCATGGTGGTTAAGTCCATAAATGGCTATTAGCCAGGATGGGTAAAGAATGGTGTCCCTAGCTCTGTTCGTCAGAGGATGGAGATGGATGGCAGGAGAGAGATCACTTGATCATTGCCTGTTAGGTTCACTCCCTCTGGGGCACCTGGCATTGGCCACTGTCGGTAGACAGATACTGGGCTAGATGGACCTTTGGTCTGACCCGGTACGGCCGTTCTTATGTTCTTAGGAAACAACCCGCACTCGGAATTTATAATATTATCCTAGACAACCCAAAATTGTAGTTGCAACAAGAACTCTTACGATGCCGATTATGGGGAGTTTTAGTCTAGTTGGGCCCATGAAACCCTAATGCTAGACAGATACAAGAGATTACCAGAGCTTTACAAAACAGTGGTACACACACACTTAGACCAGTTACATACTGCATCCATTACAGACATTTGGTCCTGATCCTACTCCCATTAAAGTCAGTGAGATTTGTCACCAACTTCACTGAGAAAAGGACCAGGTCCTTCATGGGACTTTCAGTTCACAATTTAACACATTAAGCATCCACTTCAGAACAGTTACTTTCCTTGGCCCTAATTCAAAGTTCACTGAAGTCAATGGAAAGACTCCCATTGAGTTCTGTGGGCTTTGGATTAGACTCATAATCACCATTTGCAAGACTTAACTTTGCAATCAAAGGGTTCCCATGCTGCTCTGTCAGTGGCTACATACCCTCACACCTCACAAGCAGGGTATCCCACTCCAAGATTTGGATTAACCCTTAGCATGCTATCATTTACTATAACCAGCCAGCCAAAAGTCATGCCTAGGAAGAAGTACTACCTAGCTATATTATATTAATCTACTGGAGACATATACAGATGTATACACACACACACACAGAGCTCTGTATTTACGTATCTTGCCCACAGACTGCAAAGAGTTAGCTTAATACATTGTATTGTACAAGAATAGACCAGAACAAGACACTGCAGTAAACAAACCTACACACAAACAGGATTTCCAATCTGGGTCACACTGGCAAAAAGCATTAATTAGACAGAATTCCTGTGCTGAGACACTTTACAGGCTTTTAGGAATGTCTTCATGAGAAACTGTAATAGAAGTTACAATTTGCACCTGTGCTCATTTTTCCTTTTAAAGAAGTGGTGTGAGACTTTTTTTTTTGCGCCTTGCAAAATATACTCATTTAGCTAAATATTGCAGCACAAGTTACAGCCCCAAATGAAGTATTTTCTTTGGGTTCATTCACATGTCTATGATTTTACATCTTGACACCACAAAGCTGTGTTAAAGACTGTGGTTTAGTTCCGTTGCTTTTCTTGGATTATACAGTATCCTAAGGTCAAAAGTCAGGAAAATCCAAACTGTTATTAAAAAAGAAAAAGTATCTATGAAGTGATGACAAATTGCAGACTACAGGTGTTAGATTACATTTTGACTTCAGGCAGGTTTAATATACTTTGGTTTCCTTTTACAATTGCTCCTAGCAGGTACTGTTATGGGTAAGGGATTTTAAAAAAAATGTGGTGTTCAATAAAAGAAGACCATGTCAAAAGAAATCAATATGAGCGTGCAAAATGGTAGGAAGTCTGACATGGATATATATGTTCACTTTCATCTAGTTTTAGTCTGAGCTTCCTTTAATATTGTAACCAAAATGCTAGTGGCATTTCTCGTGTATTGTTTTTTTTTTTAAATGCAGTTTAATAATTGCTTCACAAGAGTAAACACCAGCACCAAAGATAATCATACAATTTGTGATATATAATGCAACTCCTTTTATCAGGGCCCAAATAAATCTTTATGGGTTAGTTGGTTAAAATGATCTTTAAACCAACAGCCCTAATTCTTCTTTGCAGCTGCAAAGAGACAGCAGCTAATTTGAAAAATAAATAAATAACATAGCCACACAAGCGAGATAGAAGGGCAACATATCTGCAACATATTAATTCTCTGAGCTAGGTGGATAGGGGAAAAGGTTCCACACAGAACCCAAACTCAAGTACAAGCCCAGTTTCTAAATGTGAATGAGGAACTAGTTGAGTGCAATTCATTTCACCAGCTTCCCAGCATACATTCCATACGCTTCCTCTTGCTTTATGGCAGTCATGTTGCTTAAGGGCAAGAAATAAACAGTGATCAAAAAAAATGGCAAGAGACAGAACAAACACAGAGCTTCTGAAACAAGGGATCGATCCTGCATTCATTGTGCACCCAACAGTTTGCAGAGGACTAGAAATGAAGGACTGAGCTATCGTGGTATTCTTAATTTTTTTTTTTATTAGAGCAGCAACAAACTTTAATTGCATTTCTAGATAAGGGAGACAAAGGAGTGAACTGTTCCATTCTCCTTAAAAAAATATGAGTTGGAAAAAAGTCCAGTAGTGTACTGCATTTGCCATCACATCAGAAGTGATAAGTGTAAAGTGTTAGCAAAATTCAATTAATCTCGTTGACTTAAAAAAAAAATAAAAAGGTGTACTCTTCCCTCCTAGCACACATTGCTCCCATTAATGCTAATAGGGGCTTAGCATGCATCAAAGAGCAAATACACCACAAAACATTTTTAAAAGCTATCATCACTGGAGATAAAATATAAATTACAGCCTGATTACACTGTGCTGCTAAGAGGCTACATGTGTGATATGACTCACAGCGACAACTGGGGATGACCAGATAACATTTGGACAGGTCTATGGTTACTATAAAAAACATCTGGGCATGGGAATTTTTTTAAAACATAGAATTACAGTCTTCACAGTTGTTTGAAGAATGTTTACAAATCAGTCTCAAAAAAAGAGAAAACTTTCTTCCATTACTTTACCAAAATCATGACCTTATTTTCCAGTAATGCGTGGCTTATTTCCCCTTCCTGATCTATGTTAATAGACAGCACGTGGCTGCACAAGAGTTACTATTTTGCCAGTATAATGTTTAAAAAATTTACAACCCTGAACATGCAAAGTAATTCATGAGTGTCTGGATGGGGTGACTTTTCCTAACACTAACTAAACTCTTCACACAAAAACACAGAGAAAGCTTTCATCGTCGTGCAGTGCATGGGAACTACCTGATTTTATAGTAGAACGTAGATGAGCTCAAGCCAACGATCACTGGATTAGCTCTGAATTTCCCATCTCTTTCTGGTTTAAGCCAGATCCTTAGGTTTATTGTATCGTAGTTTTATGTGAAAGAGAATACACTCCTCTCCAATATCTATCTGCACTATGAGAATTTTATAAACAACATTGTTTACCCAACAGGTGGAGCCATCACATACCTACTATGTGGATACGTACTATGTGGAAAACAGGCCAGATTCACTCCAGCTTCTGCTGGTGAAAACCAGGCTGCAGGGTCTCTGATGGCAGACAGGCCTTATTATAGATGTGGGTTGTAGCACAGGGTGGCTGCAATCTCTCATTTTAAAGAGGGTGAAGGAATCAGCCCAAAAAGTGGGCAGCACAGGCAGGGGATTTGGTATGGCCATTGCAGCTGGTGGATGCGCTTTGTTCTCTGCACGTGTCTCAGCCAGCAGGGCTCTAATGGCTCCCTGGTGCAGCAAAGGCAGTCCTCTCCCTATTGTAACTCGTGAGGGGATTTAAAGGTGAAAACTCTGCCTTACTCAGCCATCAGTAATGAGTCATCCTCAAAGTGCAGTGGCCACCACCAGCACATGGAGATACACATGGTCATTTGCCACCAGCTGGAGTGACAGGCCCAAGAGATGAGCACTCTAAATACCTAAGCCTCTTGAGTCTGAAAACTTGGCCTGGAAACCTCTGAGGTGACAGCTTTCTATCAAGATTTCTGGCATTTCCTGCTTCAGATTAGATTGCAAATACTGTGAGAACAGCCTGGCAGGGCCTACATGTAAAGTGGTGAGAAGAACGGAGAAGCAATTGGGGGAGGAGAGCATCACAGCTCTCTTCTCTCCGTCTCGGGTATCTCTGGGGTGCCCATCATCACAGCATCTAAACTGCCACCAATGTCAGGCTTGGATTCCTTCTAATCTCTGGTACAGCAGGACTTCCACAATAAAGGGCCCTTTGCTGAGAATGGCCCATCTCTGGCTCTTGGGGGCTGCATACTAGGCACTATTGACTGCCAACTAATGCAAGAGGAGGTGCCAAATGAAGAGGCTGCCTCAGAGGCATCCAGACACCATCTCATTGAGGGCCATAACAATTCTATACAAAGGCCTTGAGCAGGCTCCATAAGCTAACAGGAAGTCACTAGAGAATGCAAAACATGAGTAGGGTGCTTCTGGGTATGTTTTCCTGCTCAAGAGGCAAGCTGCTGCATTCTGTATAAGCTGTAGCATCTGTGCCGACCCACCCTCAGACACAGAGAGAGGGAGCTGCAATAGTCGAGTCTGAAGGTGAGAAATGCTTGGATTGCTGGAGCCAGAACCTCCTTCAAGAGGAAGGATCGATGTTTCCTGCATAGCTGGAGGTGGGCGATGGCATTTTGGGGCACTACTGTACTTAGACTCCTTCCATCTGAATTTGGTTAGGGTGCGGTTCAAGTTTTTGGCAAAGACTTGGGTTGGTTCTTATTTTATCCAAAGCAATTCGCCCATCCCTAATTGAAAGCTGGCAAAACCATCATATTGAATAATAGAGCCACTTTTTCAGTCAAAGTCATCCAAAAATGCATCTAAACTTTTGACATATTTTTGGTACTTTCTGTATCTCAAAGTTCCCACTCCATGCATTTTCTTCTTTATTCCACACATCATACAGGATTTGCCGTTAGCCTGCGGGAGATATGTCCTGCCAAATTCCAGCCTAGAGCAAAGTTTAAGGTCAAGTTATAAACCCCATAACTATGGTGGCACAAATGGCGCCACTATAATCATGCAGTTTTCCAGCTACTTAGATTGAGAAGAGGGTTTTGAATTATTTAAAGGGAGGATATGTTTGGATTAGACATTTTATTCTGGCGGGTAATTATTTGTCCCATCAAACTGTTTCAGTCCTCACACATGGCTATTTGGGGTTCCAAGAATATCCAACTGTTCTGTTAATTTTTACAATAGGGGCACTCAGAAGTCAGAAGAACCTGCCTGTTATGGTTAGTGAAAATAGTAGATTTGTGCTGATAAAACACTATTCAGCATGTTTTTTGCTTTCTAGACGTAACCACCAGTGCACTTAATAACAGGACTTGAGCAAACTGTACTGTGTGAATCAAACACATAAAAGTATAAATATTCCTTTTTTTAGAACGCAAGTCTTAAACACCGCATTATAATCAACTGCCATGGTAAAAGGCAAAATAGCCAGCATTACCACACACACAACTGGCATAATACGCTTTATTATACCCTTAGCTTAAAATTGGGTAAATAAAGTCAAATGATCAAAGTGCTGAGTTCTCCAGGGACTATGAGACAGAAGACAGTAGATTTTGGGGAATTATAACCAAGATCCTTTGTCTTTGCGTTTCACTCTTGAAAAGGTATGGAAGTCTTGAAAACACTGGACGATTATCTCATTTTGCTAGTCTTGTTTCAATTGCCATTTTTCACTAGACACTAATTATGACCAGTACCGGTTTTCCTATATTACATGACGGATGTTGTAACTTGCAGGCTGTAAGGAAAGGTTTCCTACATTGTTTGCACTTGTGCAATACTGGCAATACAGATGTTTTCTGTTCAGAAAACTAGGCAAAAATGCAACTGAAAAATAAAATGTACTTCATTCTTTTTGATTAAAAAACGGAAACAATTCAGTGTAGACATGGATGGCTGATGCAAAGGCAGGGAAAGTATTCAAAGGCAGTGTAAGTACAACGATAACAGTCTTGTGGTTAAAGCGCTGAACTGGGACTCATGAAATTTGGATTCACTTCCCAGAATTCCCAAACACTTCCCTGGGCAAGTCACTTGGTCTGTGGGCTTCTGTTCCCAATGGAGCTACTAATTCCTTCAAACAGGAATTAATTCAGGGAAGGCCTGTGTCATGCAGCAGGTCAGACTAGATTATCACAATGCTCCCTTCTGGCCTCATAATCTAAGGAATTACTAGTGGTTTGAACAAGCGACTGGGAGTCGTGACTTCCGAGTTCTAGTCCAGGTCTGACACTGACTCGTTTGGGGAAGACGACTGACCATTCTGTGCCCCAGTTTACTTACTACATGTGATCTTACCTACATTACAGGGATACAGTGAGGCTTAAAGGAGGCTTGCAGAGATCCCTGTAAGAGGAGATTTAGATTTGCACTATAAGTGCAAGATCCTTTATTTACATAATTTTGTACCACCAAGAAATGGAAGACTAGATCCTCTTGCTATAAACTTCCATTGTGCTACTCCTATAACTCCTGTTGGCATGTATAAGGGCTGTGTGCCTGCACAAATGGAAGAACTGACCCAAAAAAATAAGAAGCAATGTAGTTTATAAAAGAAACTTAATATATACGTCTTCCATGTGGGAGTCCTTCAGTCCAGGCAGCACTGATAATCAGTTTGCTGAGAAGTACTGATGAAACTAGGAAGTTACTTAAAACATCTTCAGACCAGCAACTTCTCAGAGTTAAATACATATATGTTGCTATTACTTACCCAAGGGCAAAGCATGTATCTTGGAACCTGTACACTGACTCTGTGGCATTTCACCATGGTTTTGTTCCATCTCCCACTAAAATCAGTTAGAGCATAAATCAAAACTACCATAATCAGTTGCAACACTCCAGGAAAGGGGTCATCATCTCCATTATTTTCCCTTACCCCTCTTATAAGCCTGAAACCAGGAATTTACAACCTTTTACAACCCACGCATTTATAGGCAGCACCCAAGAGCACCTTTCTATAGAGAGCTATGGGTCCTAATTCTGATCTCACTTACACCAGGGTAAATCAGGAGCAACTCCTCTTAAGTCAGTGGTGTTTCACTAGTGTAAAGCAGGGCCGCCCAGAGGATTCAGGGGGCCTGGGGCAAAACAATTTCGGGGGCTCCTTCCATAAGAAAAAGTTGCAATACTATATTCTCGTGAGGGCCCCTGCAGGGCCCAGGGCAAATTGCCCCACTTGCTCCCCCGCTCCTCTGGGCGGCCCTGGTGTAAAGCCAGTGTGAGAACAGAATCCAGCCTCTAGAGTGGCATCAAGAGGTTTTCTCTAAGCAAACGGGCAAAGAAGTCAGCCAAAGGAATGAATCAAAACCAAGGGAAAATTATAGTTTAAAAACAATAGTACTCCTTTCAGCAAAGGAAAAGCTTGACGTGCACGAGAAGTGGCTAAAGACATAATCACTGCAAGATCTAGAGACAAAAAAAAGTCTCTTGACTGAATGAAATGTAAATTAACCTGGCCCTGCTACAAAAGCTTCCAGGGGAGACTAGAGTAGTCATTGTCACAAAGAGACCCAAACCAGTATGCCTCAAACCAGGACTGCAGCCGTTCACTTACAAGCGATCGCACATGAGGAACGCACACGCTTTGGAAGTCAAAAGTTGGAGAAAAAAACATTGCAGAGTTTCCAACCGAGTTTTCCATGCAGCCTTCCTCCCCAAATGAGCAGATGGTTTACAGTTCGTCAGGGTCAGAAATGCCCTTGTGGCTTGCTTCCTGCCTGCCTGCCTTTGTAGCTCATCTAGATCTTATCAAGATACACAGTCGAAAAAAATTAGAGAAGCTAAGTACAGAAATTAGAGAAACTAAATACAAACCAAGACCTGTTTTGCACTTGTAAAGACCAGCACACACATCAGTGTTCAATGCTCACCTGTAAAACACATGGGGTATGATTCTGAGAGGTGCTGAGTGACCTTTTATTGAAATCATTGGGAGCTGTGTTGCTTAGCACCTCGGGAAGGCAGGCCAATTATTTTTAATATGCTCATGTACAGAGGTACCAGAACAATGCCTAATTTATGTAATGTGCTTTGAAGAAATCTGACCCTGGTTAGACTCTGTTTTCTTTAACTCTCTTGACTCCAAACAGCTACTTTACCTTGCTTATCAAATAAACGAAAGGCCGAATTCTGTAGTCCTTACTCCTTATTAACTCATGAAACGCTTCCACTGAAGTCAATGGGAGTTTTGCCTGAGTAAGGAATGCAGGATCTAGCCCTAAGCCCCTTAATGACCAATCTTGTAATAATAGAACCTTTTTCACATCTGCAATACCCGGCTACAGAAGAGCGCACTCAAAAGGGTCCCAAGTGTGCAAAACATTGTTCAAAAAGCTTCAGGTGAAAGAAAATTATTAGTATAGTTCCAATGCCCCATAGTGGAGCAATGCAAAAAACCATTGCCCAAGCCAACATAAGAAAAAGGATCATGAGATCAAAATCTGAAAACCATATTGGTTCTTCTAGTTCTAAAGAAAAGACAGTACTTCCTACAGGAAATCTCTGAGGTCAACCAGCAATTAACTGAAAGGTTCTGATTGAATATGCTATTGACTGCTCTCACATCAGACAGCTTCCTGTTTATTATACCTTATGGGCTGTCTAGGTGCCAAGACATTAAACTGTCAATAATCTATTAATACTGAACTACTCCCTCCCTTCTCCTCCCATGCAAATGCTCTCAGGCTAAAGAACTGTCCTAAAAATATGCACATTTTAAAACTGTAATGAAAATTAGTTCTTTAGGTTATTTCTTTATTTTGTTCCGGCTTAAATATATAGCAATGATCATAAACAATATGAAATACAGTCTATAGCTACACAGAAAAACGTATTTTAAAAAATAAATCACAGACATGATTGGGACCATATCCTGAAATCTGGCTTTCCTTTCCCAGCCATTTTAAACAGTCTAAGTTAAATTTAATTAACAATTTACAATGAGGAGACAGAAGTTATTTAAAGAGAGGCCTACAGGTCCTTAACATTCAGTGTCTGGGAAACAGTTGTATGCAAAAAAAGTTTTAATGAATTTAATAGAGAAAAGCACTTTAATTAAATGCTGTCAAAGAGGATTGTATTAATGACTGCACACAAAGGAATTTAAAGCAAGCCAAGTATATTTAGCAAATAGGAACTGGGCTTTTGAAGGCTGTAACTATTTATGTTTCTGCAGTTGCAATGCATCTAGAAGATCGCAGTGCCAAGTGAAACCAGTTATGTTATTATATATGATTTTATTTATTATGGATTATTAAAATTTCAAATGCCACAGGGAAAACATTTATTTCACTTCCAAAATGAAACACCAGAAATATTTCCTGTTTCTTCAGTACGAGGAAAATAGGCGAGGAAGTAAATAATAAATAGTAATAATAACTTAGCACTTAACTAGTGAAGGGCTGTCCATACACATCTTTTAAGGGATGCATTAAATCTTGGAATTTGAGCATGTCAGCTTCTTTCTTATACAATTGGATAGATTCACAGTTCTTCTAACTGTAGTATCTCAAAATGCAAAAGAAGTAGAATAGCTAATTCATACCCTTTTACAGCCATATTGCCATTATATTAACAAAGTGGATTTTTGTAATATGTTTAATATCTGAAAGCCAAAACTGTAGCAAATAGGTACCAGGTTTTCCTGAAAGCACGAAGGCAACCAGGCTGCCATATTTTTCTACATCTGAAACAAGGTCAGGAAGGTTGAAATTTTCAAACCCAACTAGGAGATTTAGCCACCCAACTCCCAATAAAATCAATGACAGCTGTGGCTAAATCACCTATTTAAGTTAGTTCAATTTCAGACTACTTCTGCAGAATGCCCCACAGTATGGATGAAATTTGAGGCATGGATGAAGGAGTTCTGTCTCCTCCTGCTAGCCCCTTAAACGCTGGATGCAAGAGAAGAACATAATATGGGCAAGGTTTCATTAAGCAGACACACAAGAAAAAGCAGAGCCCCAATGCAGAAAACAGAGACAGACACAACCAGAAACCCCAGTGGGTATCAAAATGATTTTCTACCATGTTGGTACAAAGGTAATTATCAAAGATACGGTCCTGGGGTTATTTACAATAAACCATTAGAAACTGGGGGTTGTCTTTTGGTCTTAATTATGTCTATGAAACCCAACCAAATGTGATGATTTTCTACATCTTTCTTGCCGAGAGAGAGAGAGAGAGTGTGTGTGTGTGTGTGTGTGTGTGTGTGTTTTCCCAGAAATGGCAAGTGATTTTGGATACTCACATTTTTGGGTGCCCAACCCGAGACACCTTGTAGAGGTTTGGGGTTTTTTTGGAAGATGGGTGTTCAGCTTTTCCTGACAGTGATGAGGTGTCTCAAAACCCAAAAACTTAGGCACTCCAAATCGAGTCACTTTCAAAAATGTAGGCCACATAATATTTCTATACATACACACACAGAGGTCACATTATATGTATACACACACACACACACACACACAAGCTTATAATTCAAAATATGAGGAAGAGGGAGGGAAAGCATTTAAAAGAGGCAGAAGCTGGGCACCTACTTCCTTTCAGGATAAGAATGATCAGAAATGGAGACTTTCAGCTTTCTAAATAAATTAACTAATTATTTTTAAAGTCTTTTATTAAAGTCATGTGTTTGATCTGGGTTTATAATGTAGCCTTTGTTGTTCTGCAGCTAGGGATCTATCAGGCAGCTTCACTCTCCCGTTTGTGCTAAGATATTTTGGAATATTCTTTGAAATACTGTAAGTGTAGATGAATGTGAGAAAAAAATATGTGCTACTTACTTCTATAGGTAGTCTATGTAAGAATTGTGTACGTACAAAAAACAGTTCCCATTTTGATATGTACATATACAAAAACAAGCTATACAAACACATTGTATACATCAGCAGAAAGTCTCCCCCTGCAATGTGTGTATATTTGTGTATGAGCCACTATCAAGGAAGTAGGAGCCTTAATCAATGGAGAGGAAGAATGGCCCAGTGGTTAGAGCATCGGCCTGGGACTCCGGAAACCTAGGTTTAATTCTCTGCTGCATCACAGACTTCCTACGTGATCTTGATCATCTCACTGTGCCTCAGTTCCCCATCTACAAAATTGGGATGATAGCACTTCCCTACCTCCCCAGGCGGTGCTGTGAGGAGAAATACTATGAGATGCTCAGATACTGGATACTCAGCATTAGACAGATACTCGTACAAGAGTGAGGCTTCTGTGGGTGCATGAGGAAGAGGCTGGGCAAAGCTGCAGTTGTTACCAGAGGGCAGGGCAGCCAGACATCTGACCACACTTCAGAAATTCTGCTAACCAGCCGCTGGCTGATGAAGTTCAATGTGGACCTGCCTCAATCAGATGGGATCTGTTTCGTATCAGTAGAGGTGATGGGTGTCCTTTTTTTCTATTCCCCAATGTCTATAATTTCCCTGCCCACACTAATGTGCATATCTTTACATTGCAGAAGAGGCCAGCTGCACTGGGATTGACAAAGGGAGCCTTACTCTCAAGAGGGGTCCCCACTTGAAAGGTCAGGTTAATAAGGCCAGTGTCCTGGAAGTATCCACCACACAGATCTGCCTGGCTCTAAAGCCAGCTATTTTATAACTTCTGGGAGAGGGTAAGAGAGACCACTTAGGGATCACTAATAGGAAATGAAAAAGAGATTTTTTTAAAACTACTACTAGAATTTTAGGAGTTTAAGTGGGGCAGCAGGTCCAACAGCTCTTCACCCTCACACTTGCGTCTTGTCCTGCTGAGCAAGTTCACACGTTAAGAGTGAACTTAATGGTCATGCTTGTGGCCATGTTCACACATCCTCCAACCACTGCATCATTCAGAATAAAGTGACCATCTGAGTTTATGGGAGCCCCAGGACTGGGAAAAAGAGGGTTAAAGGTAATTCAGATGGAAGCGTATTGGCCAAGTTGCGTGAGGGCGGGGCCTATGGCTGAGATGGTGCAGTGTAGAACAGACATGAACTGAGCAGAGCAGTTTTCAGGGAACATGCCCTTTGGACCAGTGCTGTCAATCTCTTGTCTCTCTGAGTATTAAATTAAACTACAAACAGGTTTTAATTGTGCTTATTTTGCTTGTATCCTGTATATTGTTTAGCAGCATAACCATGAAGACCAGGTGATATAAAATGCTGATACTGACCTCCCAGCTTCCTCCCCTGCTTACAAGTGCCACCTCAATTCACCTTCACTGGCCCCCGTTCTCCTACACTGATGTGCAACTGACTGAAAACTCCCACCCACCAGCGGCCATAGAGCTGGCTTTACAAATAAGTAGATCAATTAGAAATCTAAAGGTACAAGGGAATTTGGCTAGGTGAGCACTGCTTCTAGGGAGACCACTTGCAAGAGACTGAACTTGCAACTTCTGAAATGACAAAACTATCCAGCCTCGTTGCTCTTCCCCTTCTAGGGTTAAATAAAATAAATTAATTTCAGAACTAAGGCAGTTTCCCTTTAATTGCAAGTGTGCTTTTACTATCATTATAAGGGTAGCTGCAGACTTCAACTTAATAAAAATCAGCAGCACTTTTCAGCCACATTAGATATCCACACTAAACAGAAACAGCTGAGAAGGCACAGTAGGTAGGTTTGGCTAGAACAGTAAAAACTCAGTGGCTTTCCACTGCAATTGTAATAACTATCAATCATAGGAAATTCTATCGGATACCTCAGAGTCTAATATAAGGGGCTCATTGTCTGTTATGTGTTGCTTGTTGGCTTTGTCAAAATGCATGCAAGCCTCGCTGGGGCAATGTTTCTGAGCTACTGTAGACTGTCAGAAAAATGTTCTAATGGTGCTCATCAAAAGGTGAAGTGAACAAACATTCATTAAGATGTAAAACCACAGTGCACAGCCACAATTCTTTTCCAAGTAGGGAGGTTGTGATTCTTGAAGAGTTGAGTAACAGAGCTGCATAAGAACTCCAGAGAGAATGCAGTAAAGAGAAACAACAGTACTGTTAGAGGGCTCCAAGCTTTCCAACCAGCCTTTTTACACACACACACACACACACACACACACACACACACACAGACACACACACACAGACACACACACCCCGCTTTCCACATCAACAAGGCCAAAACGTCTAAAGCAGTCACCTCGTTTTCAGGGCAAACAGTTTTACATGCCAAGGTGCCCAAAAACATAAATTTGGGTGTTGCAGGAGCAGGGATTTTTGCTGCACTGCTGCCTCTTGCCACAAGGGGCCATTGTGCAGAACGGGCGGCAGACCTGCCCAGTCTCTGGAAAACTTGAGTCCAAACCTCACTGGCTTTTGCCAGAATTTTTTGAAACTTCTGTGCCGCTGAGACGGATCCCAGGGGAGTTACTGTACACAGAGGATACAGTCTGAGGGATACATGGCCGGCTCCCTCTCCCCACAATATGGCATTTAGCCAGAATGGAAAGAAGCCAAGATGATGGTGCAATCTCCCACTCTCGCACTGCAGCAGCAGCTCTTCTAAAGCAGCTAGGTATTGCCAATATGGGGAAAGCAGCAGTTATTCTGTTCCGTATTCACTTTGATGGAGGATTTGGTTTCATGCCAGGAGGAAGAAATGAACCAATTTCTCAAAGACACCACACACGCTGGGGCAGTGGGAACAAAGAGGGACTCAGTAGTGCATGGGGACACACACAGGGGGATGCTACAGGTCGGAGAAAACCCTAACCCTCCCCAACTGCCAGGGGAGAAACAAACATATTAAGATATATTAGCATTTGCAAATGCTAATGGGCTGACTTTTTCTGATTTTAACTGTATCATTTTAACACTGCAGTGATACAAACTTGTCTTTATTTACCATATAGTTTGATATTTTTCAAGTGTTTTTCAATTTTTTAGGTTGAAAAGCAATACAGAAAAAGCACACACACGCACACACACGCACACACACGCACACACACGCACGCAACTCCAGGTAACATTCAGTGGTTAGATACTCTGTTTCCAAACCTGACAGATTAAGATTTGACACATTTTTCCCCATAGCTCAAGGTCAAACAGCACATAAATACACCAAGTACTCAACATAAATGTGCCAGCTCAAATAAAGGTCCTAAGCTTTCTGAGACTGGTTCAAATACAGCTACACTGCAGATACAGTACAACCTGCTCAAGTACACCCAGGCTTGTAGAGCCTGTTTTATCTGTCTGGCCTCATTTACATTTTGAGCAAGGATTGACAGAGATTAGAGGGTGACGTTTCTGGTATGTTTTGGGGAGCTATGATGAAGGAAGAGGCTGAAGCGAACACAGGAACAAGAGGGTATGATCATGCAGAAGAGTGGAGTAGAACTGGAGTGCAACACAAAATGTCTGGGGAAATTCATAAGCACAAGTCACACAAAAAGTTAGTTTGGGATGGGAAAGTGGCTTTTGTCTAAGTTGTCAAGTATGTGAAGACAGCTGCCCGCCCTTCCCAGATTCATCTGTGGACAAAATGAGTGTGCAGATCATGGTGCAGCGTACTCTGCATGCTCTTTTCCTTGAAGGAACAATATTGCCATGGTTTTCCTCCTACTTACTGTTGGCTAAGAGTTACTAATTAGTATTATTTTTAAGTGGAGGAATTTTACAGCGGTTACCCCTTTTCCTTCTAACCTGCATATCGTATGTATTGATTGACCTGTGTATTCTAGCGTTAGTGTCATTTCAAATCCGTTATTTCATTAGGCTGCATTATTGTGGTGCTCATTCTCTTCTTTATTATTTCTATAAAGAGAATACGAGATTAGGATTTCAGGGACTGCCACCTCCCTTGCCTTGACCCACTTTTACAGGTGACTCATGTCCTGATGTTTTATATTCCATTGTAATTTCCAAAGCATTTGTCCTGTGGCATCTCCCACAAAATGGTAAAATGATCTCCTTTATTTTTGTGATGCATTTTTCCTGGGTCTTTAAAAAGACACTGATATTTTCAGTGCTCCAAACAACAGACCAGTACAAAAACACCTTCCTGAAGGACAGCTTTCCACTATTTACTAACATTCCCCCAAGATGTATGATCTGAAATATTATAAATTGCCAGATTTGTCTGAATCAAAGCTCCTGGAGAAGAGAAGAGATATCCTTAGACAAAATAATTTGACAAAAGTAGCAGTGTATCAGGAAGCACGTGACATACATTCCTGTTTCTTCCTTAAAGTCAATGTTTGACTACACTTAAAGCAATATGTATCTATGAGCTTGAGCAGATCTGTCTGACAGCTTATACAAACAATGAAATGCAAGGTTGCCTTGCTCTTTGAATAGCAGGTGCTTTGCTGCAGCAGTGGCTCATTACTCTAGAGAACTAGCTTCTCCATTCTGACACCCTAGAGACAACCGCTTGATTCCTCAGTCTCCCAACTGAATCAGGTTTCTCTACCCCAGCAATTAACAATGAATTCGCCCTGTATTAAAGCACCAGGCAAGGAAGTTGCTCTCTGGAATGGTCACCTTGCGGGAGGGCAGAAAGGAGAGAAATGTGAATTACTCTGTCCCAGTAGTGAACCCCCAAATTTCAGCATGGGCAAGCTTCTCTAGTGACTCGTTAGCTTGAATGTTATGGAAAGGAAGCTGTGTGTGCTTCTATAGGGCAGAGATTAGCCTAGGCCCCATGGTTTCTAAGGCTTATGGGGTCTAAGTGAAAGATGGAGCTGGAGGAATAATTCCCCTCAACCCAGAGGCACAGCAAGCAGAACACCTAGGCAGCCACTACATGGCCCTGATAATTGCAGTTACCAGTCACAAAAATGGTCACTATGCATGTAATTTATCCAGTAGATCTATGTAGTTATGGTCTTCCTGGCCTTTTCCATGAACTCTATGCTGCCAGAGAATGCAGCCATACCGCAGGGCTCCACGGGGCCCAGGGTTTATCGGCTCTTTGGTATAAAAATGCTTCCTACTACATTAAGCTTGTTAGTGAAAATGTCTTCGGCAGTAAATTCCACCCTTGAACAGTTCACTCGAGGAATAGGAAAGCACTCCATTAAATGCCTTAATATATAGGTGTCAGGGAGAATCCAATGGAAGAGAGAAAAGGAGGAATAAAACAAATTTACACACTCATAGCATGCAGAATAGAAATGTCAACTGTCTCCTTGATGGTCAGGGACTGCTGCAGCCTCCCCAAAGGAGCTAATGTAGCTAACTGCAGCAATAATCCTTTTAAACGATCAAGAACCAAATTCTCCTCTCAGTGACTCCACTGTAGAGCTGGAGTAACACAATCCAGTGGATTTAAATTGATACTGCAGAGCAGAAGTCAGCCACCAGTGATCACTGGCATTCAATCCCTGACATCCGACGAAGTGGGTATTCACCCACGAAAGCTCATGCTCCAATATGTCTGTTAGTCTATAAGGTGCCGCAGGACTCTTTGCTACTTTTACAGATCCAGACTAACATGACTACCCCTCTGATACTTGAATCCCTGAACTGTAGAGGAGTTTCAAAATTATGAACTCAACATGTAAAGGAGACAGAACTCAGTGCAAAGGAACCTTCACAGTCTCCAATTTACTCCCAAGTAGCCAAGTAACTGAATTTAAAGGGTTGCTTTTTCAAAAAAACTTCTCTGTGTATTGACTTCTGCCCTGATTTCTGTCCCCTAGCGGGGTTGCACTGCATAGGGGCACAAACTCCATGAAGAGAAACTTCACCCTATTTAATCAGAGGAGGTATAGTTTGCCCTCACCCTGCTATCCCAAGAAAAAGAGGGATCAATCCAGAAGCCACAGATGCTGGGGAATCTGCTGGAAGCCAGAAGGCATGAAGGCCCTATTACTGGGTGGAAGGGAAATGCTGGCCAATGACAGGAGGCATTTCTTCCTCAGGCTCCTTTTAGTTTGGCTCTCAGCTTGGGAAGTAAGGGACCAAGCCCAATCTCAAACTCCGATTGCCACGTGGCAATGCTATTGCTAGAACAATTGCACCGTATCTCAGTTCTTGAACATGAATGACTGACACACAGCAAAACCTTTTTTTTTTTTTAAAGGAAGATGGAAGAAAAATGAAACAAACTAGAGATGCAAGAATGACTACCTACCGCCTTCCTTTGGGAGCGTTGTAAGCACCTAAGGTTTTTATCATTTTGCATGTCTTACATTTACAACGCTGTCACTTGTTCTGGCCTTTAACGACCATCGCCTTGGCATCAAGGATGAGTGGTAACTACATACATTTACATAGCACCTTTCACCTCGAAGACCTGCAAAGCAGACTAATTCTGTGGCAGTAGATATAGGATTGTTTCACCCACTGCTAAAATGCAGCCAGCTCAGAACTGAAATGTAACAGGCATTCTGCACCAGAAACTGCTTCTAGGAGGAAGTGAGACTACTTTTCCAACTGATACCGGAGAGGGAATTTTAGATAGGCAGAAGCAATTACTCCAGCTGGAGTCTGGCCAGGATTCCTGGGCCTAGGACCCTACCCTTATGTAAAGTGTCACAGAACTTCCAATGACTGCAAGTGTGAGGACCTCAGCTTTACATCTCGGATACTAGCCGTCATTGATTCTTCAAAGCTAATTGCCGATGAACGACCCACACAGCAAAGCCAAAATCAAACCTGGCTGTTGAAAATAACTTCAGTCACAGAGACTGAAAATATGATTTAAAATAAACCAAAAAAATCACTCTGTCCAGAGTTTCTTTTGACACTAGGGGACAGGTGGAGGTCTGTGTCTTGTACTGGTACCATGCCATTCAAAAAACAACTGGGAATTTCAGATGGGCAAACAAAGTCCTTTAAAATGCAGCACCCCCAAAACACAAACCTAATGTATCAACCATATCCCAGAGTCTCCAGAGTTTTGCTCTATGCAGTTGCCAGCTGGTTCCATTTATTTTTCTTCATTTTTCATATTTTGACTAATAAATAATTAATCCATGGCTTTGTAACTTGCTGACAATACAAACGCATCGTATTGCAATGCAGTGTAACATGTCACTCAGATGAGACACCGTGCACTATGCAAAAAAAGTGTTGTGCAGAAGAGTTTTGAAAGTAGGCTAAATTATCAAGGTCACTGGTTAAAGCTAGAGACAATTCAGGGAAAAATTATCTTGAACTGTCCCTTTCAGGTCCTTAAATCTGGTGTTAGTTCCAGGGCTGGGTTTCTCCAATTCTAACAGTTTCCTTTGTGTGTCTAACACAGTTAAGAGCTACAAGAAGCTGGTAGCCTTCTGGCACAACTGTTTTTTTGGGGGGGGGGTTTAAAGAGAGAATAATCTGCTAAATACAAATGCATCTAGCTTTGCTGAGTATTGTTATTTATACAGTGCCAGAAGTGAACTTGGTCCTTTACAAATATGTAAGACGACAGTTTATTGCCCCAGACAGTTTACAATCTGAGAGGAATGGGGTGCCAATGAACCCTGGCCCTGTGATGCTGGGCATGTAGGGTACTTTGTGTAAATGTGAGATTGGAGAACTTGAATCCTGGTTGGTAAAAACGTTTCCCTTTTGTTCTTATCTATATTTTGAAGAGAGGAAGATGGAAGCTGGGTATAGGTTTTAAGGAGAAAGTCAAAAGTTGAAAAGCTATATGTGGCTGGATAGGGCAAAAACTGACCAGGGAGAAGTGAAATTGTTTGGAAAGAAAAGAGAGCAGAATTCAAAGAAGAGGGAATGAACTGAAAGGGGGAACAGTCTCAGAACTGCCTGAAGAGGTGCTCAAAAGCACAGGAACAGGAATGGAAGTAGAGAACACGGACTGAGTGGAGAGGCGGGGGATTAGAGTGATGAACAAAGCAGTTTTAGAAAAGAGTAGAGAATCCAGTAACAGAACAGAGGGTAAAGCTGAAAGTAGAAACCATGAAGCTGAAAGGCAGGAGCAAAGTCAGGGAAAGGAACATCAGAAAAACGAGAGCATTTAATAGACTGGAAATCAGAAAAGGAATTACAAGGTGGACTTGAATGAATGATGAACTCTTAATAATCAGCAGTCAGAGAGGAAATTCAGAGATAAAAAATCAGTAAGCTCTTCGGTGATGACTAGACCTAGAAAGTGACCAAGATGGTGTGCAGGAAATCAAGCAAAAGAAGTAAATGAGATGACTCAAGAGGCAGCAGAATCAGAAAAACTGAAGTGGAAATTCAAGTTGCCCAGGATAAAAAGTAACAGACTGGGCTGAGAAGAAGAAAGAACAAACCATCAACATCAGGTAAAATGGGGGAAGGGGCGGCTGCAACAATAGACTATTCCACTTACAGGGAGATGATGAAGTGAAGAACTGGATGGCGTAGACTTCAATGGAGGCAAAGGAACAGCAAGTGAAGGGCTGCAACCCACCAGAGGTTGAAAGGTTTTGGTTGACAATACCACCTCCTCCCTTTCACATAAACTCATGACCTGGTGGTTATCTTGGACTCTGCCTGGTTCCCTCACATTCAGACTAGGCCAAAGCTTGTCACTTCTTCCTCCACAATTTCTAAGATGCGATCCTTCCTTTTGGTACAATCAATAAGAATTCACAGACAAGCCGCACCTTGGCCACTGTAACCACCTCCTCTCTGGTTCACTTGAGGTAACCACCTCCTCTAATCCACACAAAAGGCAGGTGCCAAGATCATCTTCCTAGTCTGCTGATCTACACAACATCACCTACTCTTTCAATCTTCCCATTGGACCTCCTTGCATCAAGTCCAAGCTTCTTCTCATCAGCTTCAGGGGTTTTGGCAAATCTGACCCTCCCTACTTAACTGCTTCTTGTCATCCCTTCTATCCTACTTTTCCAGGAATATTAGCTTTGAATGGCCATTGTCCACTACCCCGTGAAAACTGACTCCAAACCAATCTGTAAGGCCTCTCTTCTTTTGATGACTTCCTCAAGACCTACTTCTGCTTTGATCCCCAAAAGAATGAAGGCTAGATTGAGAGGCGATGTGGAGAAATGATCGTTATTCTTTAAAAAAATAAAAAAAAAAGCTTTCAACATGATTTAGAGTCATCAAACTGTGTACATAGGTAGCCTCTATGATTCTTTCTACTGTTCCTCCCTCCACCAAAAACCTACACTCCTAGCATTTTAGCCTCATTTGCAACATCATATCTTAAATCAGATTTAAGATCTCTGGGGTGGGAGGGAGTGTTATTTTTTCCTGTTTTTTGTTTTTTTTTTAATAAACCAGCACCTAGTACAATGGTCCCTGATACTCACTGGTCCTGCTGGGCTTTGGACACAACTGCAGTACAAATAATACCACCTCCCTCCCCCAGTGTTGGCTCATACTATAGGACAGTGAAGCACTGGTTTGAATTTACCTGTGCTAATGGTGTGCATGAGAAGTGCAGGGTGGGAGAGTACTCTATAATTCTTTCCAGTTCTCATTTCCCATTAGTCCTGATCTGCTACATGTTGCTGTCTCAGTTCTGAGCCTCTCTTGATGGCCAGATGACTCTTGGTTTTGTGATGTGTATAAATATCTGCTACTCATTTTCATTTATGTTTTGAAGCAAGGACCTCAGCCCCCTTCTTTTTCTGTGCATGTGTGCGTCTATTTACCAGTAGAACATCTTCTCATTTCACTAAGAACAACTGAGACAAGGCTAATATAAAGTTGCAAAGAACCAAAATCTAGGGCATGAGTCAAGAATGGAGCCTACAAACATGCAGATATCACTGAGGAGGGTTCTGAAATGAAGTTCTGCTTTCAAGGAAATGTTCACCCTGCTCAGTTTTAGAACACATCAACTTTCAGCGAAAACACATATAGCAGATATTTCCAAAGCAGAGCTTCTCCAAATGTTTTACTTTTTAGACCACTTCACATGGGACACACCCACTCATGGACCACCTCTCCTCCCAATACTCCCTATTTTCTGTGGTATTATCTGTCTCTTTCTAATGATGGATGCTACAAGCAGTTTTGGATAGTGGAGCATAGTTTGAGAATCCCTGTCAGAAGCTGTGAGAACTTTGTGGGGTGAGTGCATCTACTCAAGTTCCTGGTTCACTTTCCAGCTATATATATATATATATATATATATATATATACACACACACACACACACACACACACACACACACACACACACTCACTCTCTCTGAAATTTGTTTTCAATTTCTGGAGGAACATACTTTGGATTATAACTCAGAGCCATAATACTAAATCACAACAATTTGGATTTGGTTGGCCCCCCAAATACCACCAGCTCTTCTTCCTATTGAGTATTACCCTCACTTATTGCCAGCGTAAGTAGTTTGTTTTGAACTCTTCTTTGGTAACCTAACAAACACACACATACACACACTCAACCTGCAAGCCCCATAGAAGCTGGAACCAGTTGGTCTTTTCTACCTCGGACAGCTGTTGCAACACAAAGAACCATTGCAAGGGAGGTTAGTGCTCTGACCTGCACAGGTTCAGGAGTGAGCTGGACTACGTGCTGCATGCGCTCGCTGTGGTGATGCCTGGACTCTTCCTCGTAGATCACATCCCTCTCGTGCTGGGGAAGGTTCAGGAAGCGGCGGATGGTGCAGAGGTTTTCCCAGAGGGTGCGGTTTTCCGGGCTTGGGTTCTCTTTCCAGCGGAGCAGCTCACACAGCCATCCCTGCACCAAAAGGGTTAGAGTAGTTAACTTGCCAAGCACTGATGAAGCAGATGTGAAATGAACTTCAGCTATATTGCAGGCTTTGCTGATGCTCTGTCTCAAGTTTTGCTGCCTTGATCTGACATGGAAGCCCCTCTGATTTCCACAGATTTAACTGGGTTTAACTGTGGCAAACCAGTGCTGCAATAAATCAGTGGTTCTCAACCTTTTCCAGACCACAGCACCCCTCCCACTTAGCAATACACAGCAAGGGGAGTGGTGTCGTGGTCTGGAAAAGGTTGAGAACCACTGATTTATTGCAACACTTAGCAATACAGCAAGGGGAAGGTGGTTGTGGCCCCTGACATCTGCTAGTGACCAACTCAGAAGTTTTGTCCCCACACGATAAATGAAAACTTTTGATAAAAAATACCAACAGGTAAAAACCCTTTGATTTAGCTCTTCTTATGTAACATCCACTCCTCCAATTCAGATCCCAAAATAAAACTTGACCAGGTGTAAATAATCAAATGTCTGTTTTATAAAGGAAGATTAAGCCTTATGGAAAAATCCTATCAAATTTAATAAGAATGAGAAATAGGGCTCTGTAGGAATTACTCTAAAAATCTATGCACAGTGATATCTGTGGAAGAGATTTCTAAACCAACCCATAGAGTGTAATACTGGATAATGATATCCCTGCTATATACTTCTATAGGTTAGCTTGAAATTCTACAGAAAAGTTAGAACTCTGTTAAATACTGTAGGACTTCTCCACAAGGGCCAAGAAGCAAAGGTTCCCAGAGAGTGAGAAGTGTGCACTCCAAGAAAGGCACTGGCTGTAAAACAAAGAATACTACAGGGCAGAACAACAAGGCCTATTAATGGCATTCACACACCTGGCCCCATGCGTGCACTGAGCATGGCTGTCTGTGACCTTCGGCCCTGCGCAGGTTAACTATAACTGCACCTGCAAGGGTCTGAAAGTTGGCTCAGTTCACACCTGCAGGCAGATGTCTCCTACTTAGCACTGAGGATATGATTTCTTTCTTGTGCCTGCGCAAGAGAAGATGCAATGCAAATGATGGAGTACATGAAAATAAAGCCGAGGATGCTGTCAACGCGGCTTACTTACTCTTGTCAAAATATTTTACCTAGTAGCTTTATAACCTAATCATTTCCAAGCTACAACTCGGCATTTAGACACCATTTTGACAGGCACCTTAAAATACCTAAAAGATAGACAGCTAAATCGATGTTAAACGCAGAGAACAGGAAGTAGCCCAGGTTGCATATTTCCAAGCTGTAACCAAAGAAAACTTAATAGGCAGGTTCATTAAAGGCCCATACAGTCCTTCCTTAAAAAGGAAAGATTTTTATATAACAACTTGTAAGCCAGTGATGACTCCTAATGTGCATTATAAAACCCCCATATAATATCATAAGTGTTGTTTGTCTAACTCTCCACTGTGTCTTCTGCCTTCACCCCCCCTCCCAAAAAAGGAAGATTTGATTATCTCCGCTGCATCAGCCAAGACAGCAACACCAGCTGTTCTCATTGTGCAGCCTCTTCCTCACGGCCTACATGTTAATAACCTGATCATTCCATTTTCTCCTTCAACTGCCGGCTGCAGCACAGCGAAGAGACAAAAACCCAGGCCCATCTGCAGCAGCTGTAGGCACTGAACTGTGAAGCCACTGGGGATTTATAAACTAATCTGTAACACAACACTGCCTTGTTTTTACAAGTGAGAGGCCACATTTGTGCAGACCTGATCTTTTCTTGCAATAAACTGGGAGGGGGGGGATGAAAACAAGATCTCTAATCATTTGCTTTAAAATATATATATATATATATAACTTGGTATTTAGCTAAGCTCAGAGTCAGGTGATGACTGAATTTCTAATACAGTTCCCCTCCATCCAAAATAACACCCAAAACTTTATGTCTTAAAAAAGAAAAAAAAATCTTCCAGACCCAAAGTATTTTCTCAGGGGTTTCTTTGTACAAAGGAAACAATTTTTGAAATGGAAAATAAACCATCTGTGGAAAAATAAGCTCCTATTTTTCCATCCTTTTTCCTGATCTGAATAAGTCTCCAACTGGACTCTTTCAAATGTTTCAAGCAGGTATGTTTAACATCTCCCAAGGGATGCTGTAGCATGAAGACCAATCATTAAACAGAAAATAAAAACAAAAATCTACATCTGTTAAAAGACAGAGTTCTGAGAGATACAGACCTTAAGGACGAGAACACCTGCTGTTCTGATGGAGGCAGGAGTTGCATTGTGGGAAGCCCCAATTTGAAATGAGACAGGTGACAGCTGAGTGGTACCATCGCTACGGATGAAACTTGGAATGTCTAGCACAACATTCATTGCTGCATTTTGATTTATAGGCACCGTTATAATCTGCGCTCATTACAATCACTTAGAACAATGCTACAGGCCTCATTATGGACTGCATGCTCTCTGCCATTAGTCTTTAAGAAGTATAGGGCTCAATTTGCCCAGCAACATGCGAGGTCCTGACCTTGGAGCTATTAGGGAGAGGATTAGACTGCAGTGTGACCATGTGTGCAGACATGAGCAAACCAAATTAATTTCTGGCCAAGGGAGGCACCAGGCAAAGACCCTGTCCTTAGGACACCTGAGAACTTCTCAATTCCCCAATGGAGATACGCTAATGGCGTGTTTAAGGGAGCCCAGTTCTGAAGGTAAAGCACATTCATGGTATTTAGAGGAATATTAATCCAGTTTCCCACAAAGTATTTGCTTGGCTGATCAGATTAAGGGATCTAGCCTTCAACAGCACCCCCCCACCACAGCAGGCCCCAAGAAATCTGTGATACTTCACAGCCTCAGACATATTGCACCATGTGTACCCAGCTGCTACAATAATTAGCTTATGAATGTATCAGCTGGTTCTGTGATTTTTATAAATAATAACTAACCTACAGAGCAGAAAGATTTTCATGAGCCTAATATTAGCAAGAAATTGCAAGGTGCTCCTAACTCTGAATTGTCATTGTGCTAAATGCCCTGTTTACGCTCACGTTTTATACTACTGGATTTCCCTCTGATGCCATTTATAAATATTTATTTTGCATCAGCAATGGCAATTTATTTGTGTCAGCTTTCTTCACAACAGCCATTATTTCTTTCCCCCTCCCCTTCACCCTCTAATGCATTTGTAGACTTATCTACATCAAAACTATTCTTTCACTTGCTCTTCTTCAATCCCGCTATCTATTTATTCAAGCATTCATTCACTCGCCTATCTATTTGGGGTTATCTATCCATCAACAGGATCTGTTATTAGGTAGTTGCATGGCTAATGTCAGAAAATACTAAGCCATTACCACACACACACACATACACACACACTCGCCCCTTTACCATTGCAAGTAAACCCTCTCTGGGTAAAGATGAGGAGTCTGCACTGGGGTTTTGGATTTTTTTCATTTGAACAATCTTAGCCTGCCATCCAAGGAAGTTTTGCAGTACCAGGCAAAAAGAAAAAAAAAAGTGTAAATGTCAAATAAAACAGTGACAGATGACAGTATTCTCTATTGAATAGCACCGTTTCTTCGTGCATGTTCAATGAGAACTCATGAATTATTAATAAACAAATCTCCTTTTTCTGTTAAAATCTCAAATTGGGTGTTTGGTGGGTTTCGTCGTCGTTGTTGGGTTTTTTTTGAGGGGGGGGGGGTTGTGGTGGTTGTGTAGTTCTGTGTATGTTACATGGAGCTTTCCAGAGAATTATTTTCATTTAAGAAATGCTGATGCAGGCATTCACAAGATACAGCAGTTCATACTGATTTTCATCTGTGGTTTGATTTACTGGGGGTGGGTGACAAAAAATTAGAAAAACCAAAAGGGAGATTCTACCCCATCCTCATTTACCTCACTCACCAAGAATGTCTGAGCTACTTTTCAGTGTGCTTACAAGTGAAGCCAGCTTAAACGAACCTGCTGAGAGACTGAACAATTACATACTCTTCCCAGAGATTTCTCATCCCCAAGCGCCTGATGATGCTGCCCATGCACATGTTGAGTGGTACTGTACTATGCAAGCAGACCCACTGATTTCAGTGGTGTTACCAAGAGAGTTTGCTACTAGTCAAGGTGAATAAGGATGGCAGAATCTGGCCTTTAGTGTCTGCTTCTGAAGTTCTCACACAGGGCAATGACTTCCATTAAAAATAAGAGGAGGAAAAACACCACAATTAAAGGATGCGTTTGGCTCTAAAGTCAGGCATACCCAGTACTTGTGGTTACCAAGGAATTCTGCTAACAACTTTCTTACGTTCACCCCAAAACCTGCACTTGCATTTAGAGCTCTGCCCAATTTATCTTATTGAAAGGAACTGTAGAGAAGAGCTGGCCTCTATTTTTGCTGTTGTTCCAATCAGAAAGGATGAAGATTTTCTAGGCATTTTATTAGCTAAAACAAATAATATCATACTAATGTCCTATTTTTACTCTCTCTCTCCCCTAATCAAATACATTTCCCATAGCAAAACAAAAAAACCCTGCAGGCAGCCAGCCTTTCCCACTGTGTTTTTGTGCTGTTAAAGGAACAGTCCACTTGCTACACTAAAGCATTTAGGCTTGGTGCACTCGGAATCCCCTCGAGGGATGGGTTAGTTGGTTCAACAAATGTAAGCCCTATTTGCTGTCACTTATCATTGATCCCTTTTTAGCGGCTTGACCCTTTTACTTTTGTAATACTTAACATAGCACGGGGGAGGGAGGAGGAGGTTAAGCAAAATGGAAACCAGAGGTATCAGAGGCAGATAAGACTAGGTTTAAAAAGCTTTAAGAGGGTGCACACAAAGACCCCCATGTTCTATGCAGGCGGAGCCCCACTTGTAGTCAATATAAGAGCTAAGAGCGCTTCGGTGAAAAGTCCAGACTTAGACATATTGGTCTTGAAGCCAGTGGCTACATTCATAGAAGTACGTCTGCTGATGTCCACAACAGAAACAGGCAGCCGGCTGCCCAGCGTAACTTATTAAGACAAAGCATAGATGCATGCACAGGATACTGACATGCTTTCAGCACTGATAAGGCCTTATTGCAGGCATGTAATTAAACCGATTCTGTGCTTGCGTTCCGTTAAAAAAAAAAATTAGAATTTTCTACACTGACATTTTCAAGGGATTCCTGTGAATGCATGAGTAGGCAAATGAAGAGTTTTTAGTGAGAGTGATTCAAGATTCCTCTCAAAATAAATGTAAAAGGCCATTTCCTCACCCACATCATCAGTGCAGAAAATGTCAACATATGTGACAAAAAAAAAAAGCAACATTTGATGTATGTCTTGAAAGATTTTTTTTTTTTAAGTTACGCTATTAGCCACAGAAAGATCACTTTCTACAGGGAATCGCATGAAGTCCCTGGCGCAAACTTTCAGAGGCGCAGAAAGCATTCTTCTCTTCTTGGCTAGGACTCTTCCGCAGTGCGAAATGAGCTAGATAATATTCAGCTCTTGTTCCTTAGTCGCCAAACTCTCTTTCCATGAATCCAATAAGTGTCTATTAAAATAAATAAACCCCCTAATGATTCAAGATAACCTAATCAAGAAAGCTGAAATGGATAAAAGACTAACTAGAATGGAGAGTTCTGTCATGGGCTTCAATGAATTCTTGATGAGGAGGTCAACTGAACCTTAAAAACTTTACACAGCGCATTTTGTTACAGTTCAAGGTTAATCATTTTATACCTTGAATTTACTAACAAAAACTGATCAGTATTTTTCCCTCTTCCAACATTTCAGACTAAACACTAAACCTTTGGCTTTATGTAGTAACTTCAAATCCGGGCATATTCCTAGATTAACAGAAATGAAGTTTTGTGCAGTTCCTGGTATTATATTCCTGAATAAAAGAGACATTGAAAGATTCTGTGTATTTAGGTTCCCAGAGTTCAAAAGAGCACAACACCGAGGATATCTCCTGTAGGAGCAAGGCTAGTCAGTGGTTAAGACAATGGACTGGAACTCACGTGATTTGGGTTCCCACCTTTACCAGAGATTTTTTGAGTGACTTTGGGCAAATCAGTTAATCTGTGCACCTCAGTTGTAAAATCGGGATAATATTTCCCTACCTCACAGAGTTGTTGTGAGGATAAATTCATTATGTCTGTGAGGTACTCAGTTACTATGTGTAATGGGGACCATGTAAGTGTCTAAACAGATTGTAGAGAAGACACTGGTGTCTAAGGGCTTGTCTATACTAGGGCTAAATCGTCACTGCTGCGATTGACACAGCAGCGTAGATTTAGCAGGTCTAATGAAGACCTGCTAAGTCGATGGAAGAGCATTCTCCCATCTATGTCTGTATGCCACCTCCCTGAGAACATCTCTCCTCGACACAGTGCGGTATAGACACCGCTGTAAATCAATCTAAGTTACAGTAACTGAGGTCAAGTATCGGAGGGGTAGCCGGGTTAGTCTGGATCTGTAAAAACGGCAAAGAGTTCTGTGGCACCTTATAAACTAACAAACGTATTGGAGCATGAGCTTTCATTGGTGCATTCGACAAAGTGGATATTCACCCATGAAAGCTCATGCTCCAATACGTTTGTTAGTCTATAAGGTGCCACAGAACTCTTTGCCGCAGTAACTGAGATAGTGTAACTTAGGTCCACTTACAGCTTTAGTGTAGACCAGCCCTAAAGGTACACAGAGAATTCAAGATCACTGGCTCAGGGGCTTATCTTTTTATGTTTGCCATGTGACCTTATGGTACTGTAAAAGAATAATACCAAACTATGAATCAAATGGGTGTGCATCAGACACAGATTCATAAGCACCATAAAGGTTCTCTGGAACTACAGTGATGGGGACTAACACACACACACACACAAAATGTAGTAATTTCCTTGCATTTCATCTCAACGTCACTAGCATAGTTTTTTGTACTTAATTTGCCTGGGTTTTATTTATATTTTTAAAACAGTGTAAGAATATAAACATATTGGGCCTGCTTCTGCTCTTAGCTACACTGGTGTAAGTCAGAGATGCTCAGCTGCGTTACTCCTGATTTACACAGGTGTGAGTGAAAGCAGGTACTGGTCTCCTACGTCAGAAAATCAGGCCATAAATGCCTGTATTTAAATTGCAAAGGATCAAACTTTAGATAAAAATATACACATAATGAACATAAATGGTTGTTAAGTAGAAAGTCTGAGATTAATGGTCTCAGAACTGAGATCATTACAGGGGTTAAATCCCTTACAGAAGACTGTCACCACATTATCTTTGCACCTTTCCCTTTTTGAAGCCCCTGGGCCTTTCATTTACCCTGATTTCCAAAGTCCTCACTCCTCTAGCTGCTAAACCTAATCTGCAAAGGGATTTAAGAACAGAGATGGATGGGTATTAAATTATAGGCCAATTCATTCCACCAGTGGATAATCCCAATTACAGTAGCCACTTTCATTGGGTACCAACTCTTCCTCCAGGAAGAAGGCAAAAGAAACGGGTCCCGCTGGCTCTTGGCTGTGTAAGAGGCAGCTCAACATTAAGGATTTTTTTTTAAATGTCAGAACATCCTTGTCTGATACTTGCTGACAGTTAACACTGTGAAGATCTCACAGTCATAGGTATTGCTGCTGAAAGAACAAGAGCAACTGCCTTACTCGCGAACAGGACTGATCCCAGTGGTCAGAGTTGGAGAAGAGGGAAAACAACAGGGGAAGCTTATGCAACACTACAAAGCAAGCCTGACCTGGGGAGAACAGCAAAGGACTGAACCTTGGAGAAGAGTGCAATCAGACTCTCCTTTAATATTCTCTCTCTTTCTTTCTTCTCTCTTTCAAACATTATTCCCCCTGCAAATATAGGGATTTTCCAGAGCACTGTGAGTGGCATTACTCCCATGGAAAGGAATGGTAACACTCAAGTCATTCCACGAGAGCAGAGTTAGGCTACACAGAGTGAAATCCATTGCTGGTTCTTAAACGAACGAAATGTAAGGTTATGTGCTGAGAGTCCCACAGTGCGTGAGGGGAGAGGGGAGGGAACATCCCACACAAATGGACCAATAATTTGCTTTCCTTTTTTTCCTAGTCCCTCGAATTCAGGCCAACTTGTGTTCAATGTCACCCCCACAGCAGGCGCTGACATCACATTAGCTAGGGGATCTTACTGGAGCACAAAGCTAGTCTATGGGTGTGGTCAGTAAAGGGTCTTCAGGAAAAGAGGAGGTGCAGCACACTTCTATTTCAGGGACAATCACGTATTCGTCCCCGCCACTCAGTGCCCCGCATAAGCCAGTTCCACACTCCAGCAGCGTGTGATGGTAGCTAGGACCTCTCAGCATGGTGAATGCTGAAGCACTACAGGGAGTCAGCAATGCTGCCCTGGCAGGGGTGTGAAACAAAACAAACATCAGCTCAGAATCCCTTCTGAACTGGCTGCTGTGGGGGACGTTCAACCCAACCATACATTTAGTTCATTCCAGACAAGAGCATTCCTGGGTCCTCTTTTCAACCTTCTGCTTCATGCTTGCTAACTTTGTATCTTTTTTTTTTTTCTTTTTCAAGTGGGACAGGAATGGGCTTATTTTTATTTCAGGAGAACGGCTGGTGTTCGGTTCTGCCAGGGGAGGGCTCAGTTGCTGTTCACTTTAAGCATTTGAACTGGCACAGACTGACGCTGGTGAGCCACCCGAATTATTTTTGGGTGGTTCGGTGCCTCTATTTCAAGATTCCTCTCGGTAAAATGACAGGAAGTTTGCAGGCAATTTTGAGCCAAACCTCAGAGAGGCTGGCTTTCAGTCTGTGCTAAAAACTCCTTATTAAAACTGGCCTGTCCAGACTGTGTGTGTAACTTTGATATTTGCATGAATCAAAGAATAAGGGGCACGTTTGCAAAATCAATTGTGCAGTTTTTATATTTACTGCACGTTTACCACATATGTCATTTATTACACAGTGGAAAACCGTTAAATGCACAGTAGTTGTGCCAAGTGGCATTATGCTTTTAACAGCTTTATTCGTTTAACAGCTCCAGTTCTCATTATATTTTGCCATGTGGTATATGAGATTTTTATGCATTTAACAGTTTAAAAGGGTTCCATGGTATTTTCCTTTTATGTATTTCATATTGTGCCTGTATGTGTGTTGGGGTTTTGGGGGGATTGTGAGCTGTAACCCAAGCACCTCCACATAAGAGGGAAATAACAATTAAGAAGGGAAAGAGAAAATGAAGGAAGGGCAAAGGAATCAGCCTATGCCAGGATATAAATACATATAAGAGTAAGGCTCTTAGAACGGTATCGATGGCTATTAATGCCTTGTTTAGATGCCTTTCAACATTTTCATCAGATTTATTTTACTTCGATTTCAATAGTATTGTTTCCTTGCCTGAAGGAAAGGAAAATATATATACACACACTAGCAGAGAGAGTGTTCATGAGTAACCCCGCTCCCCCACACCTACACACACACACCCCTACACACACACACACACACACACAATCTCATAACAATACTGCCCCTTTCACCCAGACTTAAACATATCCTTCTTAATAGTCACCAACATACTCACTGTCTGCCCTATGCCAAACTCTGTCCCCCACTGTCTCCATAAAACTGTTCTGGCTGATTTTTTTTTTTTTGTAAACAGCTGGATAAAATTTCCATTTCATTGATTCCTGCAAGACTTTTAACCCCACTTTGAGTTCCCCAGTATGTATTTCTTGCATCGAAGGTGAGAGAAAGTCCATGTGAACTAAGCGTTAGCCCTACTCCCCCAACCCCTCCTTGTACAATGGCAAGGATGGACAGTGAATTATTTAAAAGGCAATACTGTACACAGTATATACTGCATATAAAACAAAAAAGATCTGCCTCAGCTGTGGTTTCCCATTGGTTTCCCAGAGTTAAGCAATTAAGAAAAATAAAGCATGTATCTCTCAAATGAGGCAGAATTTTGAAGAGTCCTTGTTCCACTACCAGAAATGTTAGGTTACATACCACAGTGGGGAGGGAGGTGTGGGCATCTGAGTGAGAGGGCCCCAATATGTACAAAACCAAAACCAACTACATGGGATCATGAGCTGGTCCCTTCTCCATCCTATTTTAAAAGGAAAAGAAAACCAGCCGGGAGGCAAGAGACGAAACATGACAGGTTCCCCAGAGATTATTATTATTGCAGGAACAGATGTATTTTTATTGGTGGGAGGGAGGAGGAGAAGGGTCTAATCCCAGCCCCAGAATTTGCTCTTTTAAAAAAACCACTCACCTGACTTTTATTGGCAGCCACTTTGGCAAACAGGGCCTGAGACACCTTGGCCCTTTTCATCTCCTGTTGGATCTCGTCATAAATGGCAGCTGTGATGTTGACGTTGGCGCCGTCCACCTTAATGGGGAGGTCTGTTGTCGGTGTTGAGGTTTTGGCCTACCAAGAGACCATGAAAATAATAATTAAAAAAGTGCTGCTTTCAGCCCAGCCATCTGTGCAGAAATTATCAAAGGATTTCAGTCAGCTGATGCCAAACTGCATTAGCTACAGAGGGACACTTCCTGTCCATTATTCTAATCAGGTTAATTGTGATTGGAAATAATTGCAATGCATTCCTATAGGACGTGCAGGGCCCTGTCAACCCTCTCTCTCTCTCAGCATGTTTATTGAACAGCTCCAAGACGGGATAGGTAGCTGGGGCTATAAGCTGCAGGCAGACAACTAAGTTTGTTCTGCTGGCCTGCAAATGCAGCATATATATGGGGCAATGCCTTTTTCTTTTTTGTTGTTCTAAAAACGGCATACCTTGGAGGGAGAGCCAATTCTCCCAGAAAAAATGAGTAAATGGGTAGAGGTCTCTAAATAATAAATTATTACTCAATTTAATGCACTCCCTCAAGTCTCCCTCATTCTTTATTAAAGCTATACGTATGTCATTTGAGTACGTATGGTTTCCCATCATTATCATCATTATGCTAGCCAGACAGTCACCTAATTTCACCTAGGAAATCAGTGGAAATGAAAAAAAAAATCATTTAATAAAGCCAGGCTTTGGCATGCCTTTGATGTGCTGCCCTCATTCTCCTTAACTCATATTGCGATTTTGTGTATTCTGCTGCACTCCTTTTAATTGAATGATTTCCCATCAGCTTCTGTGACAAATGAAGGACAATAATGGAGGATGCCAGCCCTTCCCCAGGCTGGGCTAACCCTAAAAGGTTTGTACCAATGCAATCCACCAGGCTGCTGCAAGATTTTTATTTTAACCTCCTCAGCAGCACTAAGGCTTTACAGGCCGAGAGCGACGACACGCCCTTCCACTGGTGCTTTTACAGTAGGACGCTCAGTAATCTGTGTCAGCAGCATCAGCGCCTCAGAATGCCAGATTTCATTCATTTTCCAGAGGCTAAATAGCAGAGCTATTAGAGCTGATCTAAACTAGGCTTTAACTCCGAAGCAGCTCCCCCTGAAATCCCTGCCCCAGAGAGGAAGAGCCCTTAACGAAAGGATGAACGTCACACGTATAAATTGTCTGTTTGCAGCTGAGGTGCAAAGGGCTTGAGAAATAAATGAGCCCAAGTGGCAAAGCTCACAGCACATTCCAGATCCAAACCTTCCCAAAAGCTCGGAGTGTGTGTTCCGTTCCCAGGTTTTGGTTTGGCCCCATGTAAACCTTTGCAGCTGGTCCCTGCCTTTATACCTGCAATTCCCCAGAGTTTGGGGTAGTTATGCCGGGGTTTTGATTCAGGCTCATTTCTAGTGTCAATTCTTAGCTGGACACAACTGCCCAAATGTCCGCATGTTAACAGAAAGGTTACCTAGGTCAATCAGAACGTTCTGAGCTCTCCCTTCTCTTCCTCCTAGCTCTTCCCACCCCAAATCCTTTCCTCACCGTGGAAATCTTCATTGATGGCCCCATCCAAAGTCTACTGAAGCCAAAGATCTAAAGACACCCACTAGTTCCAATGGACTTCTTTGGATGACACCTTAAATCTTGAGGATGTTAGGTGCCTAACTTTCGACCCCCAGGTTTGAAAACTGTCCTGATGCTAACGTGAAGTTGGCCATTACTGGAATCTCTCAGTGCAAAAGAAGATAAGTGGGCAGCAACAATGTAAGAGCTCTTAAGTCCTGTCAGTTACTGCTGCATCCCTTACCCTTTTGTAAAACAGCCTGGAGAGAGCTGGACAAATGTACGCAACAACCTCTTAAACTCTCTGAATTTGTTTTCAAAGCACTCGGATCCCTTTGCTGAGTTAATTTGGTACTCTGCTCCTCACGCTGGTCCTGAACAATACCGGAACATACCAAGGAAACACCCCAGGTGGGGATTTCATCACCAGCACAGAATTACAGACGGGTGGTTATCTCCCCAGCCCCGTTATATCAACCCCCCACTACCCTTATTCCATATTAATAGTAGCTGACGATACCCTCTCGTTTAACCCTCCACACTGAAAAATCATTCCCAGAACTACTGCCTCAGGAGACTGGTATCTATGGAAACGATGTTTCAAAATGCCATTAAATCAACTTCTCTAGCACTGTAGCATAATTCCTAGAAGGACAGTACAATTCCTCCCATCTAGCTCCCTTTGCTATGTCCAAGGCCCCTCTTCTTGCTATTCAGAACATCTCGTCTGGGAAGCTGCACTTGCAGGAATCACTGTACAGGAGATCAAGAGGATACTGGCCTCACCCAGGCTAATAAGATGTATATGGGAAGCAAAGTAAAATGTGCTGCCTACGGGCTGGTCAGCAACCTTGTTTTCAGGGGTGCCCAGGTCTTCCCAGCAGTGCCTATAGCATGCCTTGCCATTGGCGAGTCCTGAAGTGGGATTTCACTGGTGGCCTGACACTGTGCGGTGAGGAGCTGCTCCCAGTGTGCTCAGCAAAAGACAAGCACTGAGGGCACAAAGCTCTATGTATCACTGTTGCTCATCAATAAAACAAATATGTAAAAAAAAACAAAAAAAAACCACTGCTGCCTCATTCAAGTCAAAAAGTAAGTGAGCCTGGGGTGCTTCTGACTCACCTTAGGCCTGAAGAAGACCTGTGTGCAAGCTCAACAGCTCCTCTCTCCCCCACAGAAGTGAGTCCAACAAGAGATATTACCTCCCCCGCCTTGTCTCTTTAAACTTTTATAATCAGATTTTCTAACAATGCTGAGCTCTTAAATGGGAAGGTGTTACCCATTAATCCTCATTTTACAGATGGTGGAAAGGAGGAAAAGAGGTGAAGTGGCATCACCAGCAGGTTGGGGGAAGAGACATGATCAGAACTCTGGTTTTCCAACTCCCGCGATCCACTGAACCCTACCCCCAGAGCCAGAGTGCCTCATATGAACTCTAGTTGTGGAATTAATTCTACTTGAACATTTGGGTGAATGAGCAAATCCTTTAATATAATAATTAATGCAGAAACATGTGTGGTTATGATGTTTTAAAGTATCAGATAGAACAGTTGTCTTGACAAATCCTTACTATCATGAAATGGAAACTGGGAAGATAACAGTTAGTTAGGCCAATGACCTGAGTTTGCAACACAAAATTCATTTTTAAATTTGTGTGAGTAGAGTATGCTAGAAAATTACCTGCAATTAACAATTCCTTTACATAATGTGTAGGTATAAAGTGTATTAAAATGACAGGATATATTTGAATGACATCAATTGTTTCTACAGAAACAAAATCCTGTCTTTATAACTAATCAGTCTGTGCTACGCTACTGCCAATGACAAGATTGAGAGCTACAGATCTCAGATATGAAAAGGACCCAGTAATAAGATTATAAGCACAGATAACGTGTGCACAGGAATACAACTCGGATGCTTTACAGACTTCAAAATACTACAGTTACTAAAGCAGGATGATGATACATGCCCATTCACTAGTAAAGTTTTGAATCAAGTTAAATGTTAGAACTGAGCTGGCTTAGCTCTGCGGTGAGGAATTTCAAATTAAAGCTATGCAAATGTTGTGATGACAAAGGAAATTTTCTGTAATCACAATCTCCTTCTAAGCACACACCCCTTTTCAGAAGCCTGAATGTTTGTGAGGTTATTTTCAGTCAGGGAGTAGGGGAAAATACACTGCAGTCTGTGTGCCCACGTTCTCTTTTTCTAGTGGCAGATGAGCATCTGATATGGGGAGTTAGGAAAGTGGGTGGTAAAACAGCAGCGATAAAAGCGTACAGAAATCTGAAGCTACGTCAATCAGACAATAGTTGGTGGCAAATAGCAAGCAGTGATCTTCTGTTTCAACACTCCACCCACCTGACATCTCCATACTTGTAAGTGATTACCAATGTAAGCCTCTAAAATAAGGACTCTGACGAGGCAGACTATTGAGCAAACTTATTTCAAGGAGATTCTCATTCACTGGGAGCCATGTATTCTATCAGCCACACACTCTTATTCACTGAAAATCACACATGAACCCAGGTCCAACTCTTCTCTCTGCCCTGCCCACTGAAATAGACACTAACAATGTAAGACATAAGTTAGAAACATGGCTTTCTTTAATCTATCATGTAGTAGCTATATAGTGGACATGCACCATTAATCTGTATGCACAGCACATGTATCCTCTCTCGTGTACTAAAATACCTCTTTGTATTTATGCCATGGGTCATAGCTAAAGTTATGACAGTGCCTTGCTGACAGCCAATAAACACCTCTTAACAGCAACTCCAAAACCCTACAGAAAAAATTTCCAAGACACATCTAGGTACGAGGAACAACAGACAGGAAAATACTGAGAAGCCCCCTCTCCAAGATATGTGCAGGATCTCAAGCCAAAGAAAAACAGTTAAAGAGGGGTTGCACCTTACCTGGGGGGTTCTGGAAGAACTCGGACTGCTGGCTGCCGAAGACACCATGCTCACATTGGGGTTCATACTTCTCTCTCTCTCGTCCTGATATATACGATCCCGCTCTGTGTCAGGCAGGTTGAGGAAATTCTGCATTGCCCTCAAGTTTACCAGGAGGGATTGGGAAGCTGTCCTAGGGTCTTCTTCTTTACGCAGGATCTCTGACAGCAATCCCTGGTTCAAAAAATTAAAAAAAAAAAAGCCAAGTCATGTGTTGATTTTTTTTTTTTAATTTGTTTGGTGTAACCATGCGGGTTGCAATGCTGAGAACCTACATCAGTTTCTTAAGGGTTCCCCAGAAGGGACTCTTGTAGGAAGGTGTTTGTCTTCTGGGAGCTCTGGTTTATTTTGGGAATGTCCTATTCTAATGCTCTAATAACAATCTGAGCACAGAGATGCTGGATAGAAAGGTAGATGCCTGGGCAGAACAGCAAAACTGCAATTACCACCAGGTGCCTCCTGAAAATATTTTAGGAACGGTTAGATCTTTTCCTCTCCCTGCTTGAAGCTGGGAACACTTGGCAGTCCTGTTCATCTTTACAAATCTGCCAAGTTTGGTAAATTTAGTTCCGACATTTAAACAGCACAGGAGGTTTATTAAAAAAAAAAAAAAAAAAAAAAGCATTTGGCTGGGTTTTGATGTTACAGTCCATTCACTTCAGTCTGGACAATTTTTTCTCAGAGGAGAGAATGCAGCAAATATGAAAGCTTTAGAAACTATCTCCAGGGACTGGTTACTTTAACCCTTTATTTGCTGCATCATTTAAATGATCATGGACCTCACAATGCCGACATTTTTTTAACAACATTCCTCCAGTGTTTACAAACACTTTCATGCCAGCAGGTAGCCAGTATAGCAGAGGTCCCTCAATTTAGGAGGATTTAGGGACAAAAACGTGTTATTTAATAAGGCCCTAAAATCAACAAGAGCACTTAAGCCCAAGTATAACTGAAGGCACTACCTAGAAGTCAATTTCACTATGCACAGACCTAAGTGCATTGCAGGATCAGGGCCTAAGACAAGAGGCAATTTATTAGATCATACAAGATGTACCACTGTCCTCTACAGGGCCATATTATATCTGCCACCGGCTTATTGATGTGTGTTTCACTTCCAAAAGGTAATACTATGGTAACTTCCTTCAGCATTTGTGTTTAGGTTTATTCACGTACAAGCAAGAAGCAGAGAAGGATTAGACTCACAGGGAGAAGAGGTATAATTCAGTACTGAGCATGCCAGTCAAGAGGCTCAGAGTTGGAGATTTCAAAGTATTAAAAAGGCTGCTCTGTCCCACAACATTCATACACCCTGCCCACCTAGCAGTCTATCAAACTGAAGCATTACTCCCAGAAATACTGCCGAGAGAAAAAGCTTTACTGCTGAGAATTCCATTACATAGCTAATGAAGCTTACCTAAAGCCATCACCGTTAAAGGATCAATATTTACCAACCAAATACTGGGGGAAACTGGAGTACCTCAGAAAAACAACTGTGTGGAAACCGTTGTCAAAAATACACCTCACTGTTACTTTACAGTCACGGCCCAGTGAAATCACATTACAGTTACAGTCAATCTTACTTCAGTGCTCTTGTCATACAGCCACATACTAGAAAACCTGAAGTATTTACTCTTGGCTTATTTTCTCCCCTCACATCAAATAGTCCCCAATACCCTTGTTGGACATTTCCAAGACAGCTGACCAGTGACCAAAAGCTAATATTTTCCAGTGTTTATTGGCCTTATTCACTACACTTATTGACAAAACCAACAGTCTAGAAAAAAACACCCCTATGTCTGCTTACATCTGCTCACACGCTGCCAGAACATACACAGAAGAGGTATGCTTGAACCATGATCTGTTATGGCAGAAACCGCAAAACTGTTGTCCACAGACCACTGGTGGTCCCCAAAGAGCTGACTGGTCAATGTCTCTCCTTAAAAGAAGCTAAAAATACATTTTCCTAATATTACTTTAGTATGTAAGCCACTGTGGTAGCTGCCACAGAAGTGCAACGGCATTGCAAATGGGAGAGGACTGGGGCCGTGCGATGAGATGGTCTGTGAGGCAACCGGTCTGTTGAGATGAGATCCACACTATGGAAAAATTCACAGACCCTTTGGTGTTAGGGTAATGGCTCTTGCTTCAGTTACCTGCTGAAATCATTGACAGTATCATGTATCGTGTAGTTGGTATAGCTGTAACAATTTATTAGAAACCGTACAGTTTGGGGACATTCAAAGTGCTTTTCAAGTTTTCCAGACTAACAAGCCCAGGGAGAGATTAACTGAAAGAGGGGTGGATGTCCTAGAGGTCTAAACTGTGAGGTTTGACCTCAGCCCTTTGCCCTTCCAAGGTAGATATATCCAGTACCTGCAGTTTTCCATTAGAGTCGATGGAAAACTCTCCAAATGGGATAAAAAAAAGGAATAACCATTTTTACAAGTTCCCTAACTCTTGATTCTCTGGCTGTTTTGGGGATATACCAGAAACAAATTAAAAAAAAACAACACACCCCAGAGCTTCCAAAATATTGTGTGATTTAAGGCTTTTTACTTATGCTCCCCTTTCTTCTCCTCCCCAGCACCAGGCTGATTTGAAAAAGACACTTGTGAGCAATGGGCATGTACTATGAGACAGGGGTTCTCAACCTTTTTCTTCCTGAGCCCCCACCCCTCCCAACATGCTATAAAAACTCCCCAGCACACGTGTGCCACAACAACTGTTTTTCTGCATATAAAAGCCGGGACAGGCATGAGGGGGTAGCAAGCAGGGCAACTAGGGGCCCCATGAAGCTAATTGCTCAGGCTTCGGCTTCAGGCCCACTTGGCGGGGTTTGGCTTTCTATCGTGGGCCCCAGAAAGTCTAATGCCAGCCCTGCTTCGCAGACCCCCTGAAACTCCCAAGGGGCCCCGAACCCCTGGTTGAAAACCACTACTCTAAGACAGCTTGCACTGCTTCTTCCTTCCCACTCCCTCCCCCACCCCCAGCATGTCTGAATTTATGGTAGAATTGTAAAAAAATGAAGATTGGACACATACACAAAAGTGCACCAGCAATTCCTTACAAGTGCAGTCACTGACTCCACACTAAATCAGGTATTTGCAAGTACAAGTAGCTCTCCCGGTGCCTAAACTTTGGAACGCATATTTCCAGACGTGTGCCAGCAATCGAGGTAACTGCACATCATCTGACACAGCTCCAACTTTGAGGAGTTGAGCTTTCTTTATTTACACTGATTCCCAATCACATTTGTGCATGTGGGAAATTTGGCTGTACAAATGTTATACTGAGGCTCAGTCCATCTCGAAAGATGAGGGTGGATGTTTGGTAGCCTTATGAGCTACGTGAATAGCAGGATAGATGAGAAATGACTAACTCGGAGGGAAAAATCCCATTTCCTTCTAAGATTGAAGAGAATGCTGTGATGCAGTGCACCAGTAAACAATGCCAGATAGATCGCAAAGTGACAGAAAAGACACTACAATAAAATATCTTGAGAGCAATAACATTTACATTAATATAATTCTGAGCTACCAGAGTATACACAAAGTAACCAGCCAGCAACATTATAAAAAATAAAGTGATACTAAATAATCTGTTCAGCCTTTTTGTCACCTGCAAAAAATTAGGCTTTCAGTATGCAAAACATCTTCCTTCCAGAAAAACAAATGATCGTGATTTCACTTAATTGTAATTTAATGAGGCATAATTTATTTTTTAAAATGATATACACCAGGTGTGTGGTGAGGAAAGCAGCCCAGCCAGACAAACCCTAGTGTTTCTATTTTTGAGAAAAGCCTAAAGCTAGCCAAAGACTGTTTTCATTTCTGCAAATTATGTTTCTGCTAGAGGGGGCTACGGAGGGAAACCCACAGCATTCATACATTTGTTATAAAATTCCGATGGCTAAATTAGCTCATTCCAACATACATTTCCCATATAAAAAAATACACACACACTTGGCAATTTGCAGAGTAACTAGCTATGCAAACTTAAAGGGACACTCCAAGGCCTGTCTAGTCTATCTAAATTGAACTTACATGAATAAACGGATATTCTTCCAAACAGAATCCTTAAGACACTTTTTAAAAGTGGGTATTTTGACAGGAATTGTGCTTCTTTTTCCATCATAACGCTTATTGGTTTAAAACCAGCTCAAGTGATGAGTGATTAAAACAGATGTAACAGTAAATTTAGGTCCTGCTCATAAACACCATTGTGCACATTCTCGGAGACCAGGTATCATATGTATGCACAGCCTGGCTTACATTTGGGGCTTATAGCAGGCACTGTATTTTATTTTTTAATTACACACTGTGTCAATAACTGACTATAAAAAACAAACACAGAGGTAGAAAAGGCAGCATATTTCCAATCAAATATAAAACTTTGCAGGTATTTAAGTCTAGAATAATTTTGTCATTATCTTTTTATGCTAGTCGAGAATTAGTTCACACAACTTTACTACTGGTGTCAAAAAACGAGGCAGTTAATATTTTGCACAAGTCCTACAGAGCCTTGTTTGTGATTTTATTTTATTTTGGTTTTGCTACCAACAGAATCTACACACTGAACAACTGGAACCTCAAAAGGAAGTCCTGTAATCAACTGTGGACAAGCAAATGGCAAACTGCTGTGCAGCTCCTAAGAGAGGATGTCCATAGGAGAGCCAACAGGAGCTATGGGTGCTCCACACCTAGGGGATTGGGCCCATGTGAACCAAGGTGGTACTGGAAAGGGTGGTGATTTAGGTCTGCCTGGCTCAGTCAATAGAGGCTGGCTGTAACCTCTAATTGCCAGGCAACCTATGGACTTAATCCAATGCTGAAGTGAATAGGAATCTTTCTGCAGTCTTCCCAATGGACTTTGGATCAGGACCTGTAGCTGATAAAGGACTCAATGGAAAGAATGATTCTATTGTCACTGGCGGGGGTGGGGGGGCACTAGTTTTTTTAAGCAAAGCATTTCAAAAGCAGTTTGTGTGGAAGGTGGAAATCAAATTGCTGTGTGGGCCAAATCAATGCATAAGGCCACAGGAGCAAACAGAATAGTCTAATGCTAAAAGGTTCCAACAAGGCTCAGGACAACCAAAGCCTCTCCCTCTTGCACCACAGTGGAGTTGAATAGTGTGAGCAAAACATGAACAAATCCCCAACCTGTTTTTTTGAGACAGGGTTTTCACGCTACTTTTTCTTTTTTCTGCCCCTCTGCCCTTCCTCGCTTTGGACAACAGCAACATGGAAAGTGCTGAAATAATGGAGGGTATGTCTACCCAGCAAAGAAAAACCTGCCGCTGGCCAGTGCCAGCTGACGCGAGCTCGCGAGGCTGTTTCACTGCCGTGTAGACTTCCAGGCTCGGGCTGGAGCTTGGGCTCGACAACCCGGTGGGATGGGAGGGTCCAGCCCGAGCCAGGAAGTCTACACAGCAATGAAACCCCCCAGCAGCCAGAGCTCCACAAGCCCAAGTCGGCTGGCAAGGGGCCAGGCGAGGGTGGCTAGTTGCTGTGTAGACATACCCTAAAAGACTTGCTGTCATGGCATTTCAAGCCCAGTCAGAACCATGTAATACACCTCTACCCCGATATAGCGCTGTCCTCGGGAGCCAAAAAATCTTACCGCGTTATTGGTGAAACCGCGTTATATCGAACTTGCTTTGATCCACCGGTGTGCGCAGCCCTGCCCCCCCCCCCCCCGAGCTCTGCTTTACTGCGTTATATCCAAATTCACATTATATCAGGTTGCATTATATCGGGGTAAAGGTGTACCTGGAAATCTCATGAGAAAGCCAGCTCCACTTCCCAGCAGGTCTGGATAAGATTCAGATAAGTATCAGAAGCTTTGGTGCTTATTCAAATTCAGCCTCTGAACCTCACGGATTAGCGACGGTGACGCTTCCACACTTGGGGGGAGAAGAGTCTTCACGCAGGAGGGCAGGCACTGAGACACGCCACTCCCATTTTTATGAATGAGAACTCTGAACTCATCCCTAGTGGGTGATACTGAAACTTTACCCCCATAGTATCCAGCAGTGAAATCTAATTTTACCGTACTAAAATGACCGATTTTAGATATAAACTATTACTACCTGTAATCAAAAGATAGAAAAGGAATGTTGCAAGGTGCACTGTCCTTCTGTAACCTCTCACAAGTCATTTTTATCAGCCCTCAGGCTTATAAAGGAATTTCATATTCTGTATACTTCATGTCAAGACAAGTCTTTGCCATGACATTTCTCCAACGGCAACACTTATATTATTGGCAGCTGTGCCAAACAGACCATTAACAAGGGTGTTATATTAATGGTTTTTAAAAGACCATTCCTAGCCTACAAGCATCCAACAAATGACAAAAATATCTGTGCAATAGTGTGTACTGAAGATGTTCCTTATGGATTATCAAGATTCTGAGGACCTAAGGCGATTTTCATTATTTTCCTTTTTTGGCATCTCTGTACCCTGGCAATTTTTCCAGTTCAATTTTGCAGATCAAAGAAGTTTGGATAGCCAATGGAAGTTTTGAGCGCCTCTGAAAACCAAGCAGCACAAAGGTTCATCTATTCATAGCTGAGAATATGCAATGTTACATTTATACCCTGCTGCTTGAACAATTCTTCTAACTTCCAAGGGGACAAATTCTGATCTCACACCTTTGTAAATCCAAATAAACTGAACCCATTGCTGCAAAGAAGTTACTCTGGATTTATACCAATGTAACTGAGAGCACAGTTGGATCCTGATCTACCAGAGCAGTGGAAAACATCCCATCAGCTCCTCTTTTTTTTTTAATCTTGATTCCCAGATTCACTACCTATACTCCTGATACAAGCCTGATTCTTAGAACTCATTTAACTAATGCTATAAATACATACATCTCGAGAGATAGCTGCTTAGGCTTGAAGCAACGGCATTTAGTCTGATTTGAATAAAACACATTCAGGGTGCAACAATGTCAATTTGATTTTTATTATTAAAAATGAAATGTTTAAATTCTCAGGAAAATGGTGTTATCGGATTAGTTTAATAAAGACTCTTTTTTATTATGGTATCTCTTTTTATTAGGGAAGACAGTGTGTGCATGTGGATCTGCATGTTGAAGCTGGGGAGAAAAGAGGCAGAAAAAAAAAAAAAGAGAATACCTGCAAATGCCATGCCATTTATATGACATACAAGAAAAAATCCCAGAAAGGGAGCAAGACATACAGCACACACTTTGTATATCTCTGCATTTGTTTCCAAGGATCAGAAATCCTGTGTATCAGCTGAGTAGCCAGGAGCAGCCTCCTGCAGAACACATTCTGAAAGCCTGACTCACATACTACTTAAGATCTTTTCATCCAGCCTATTGAATACAATTAAGTTAATTGAAACTGAAATTTTGGGTACTGCAAAACCCACTGTTGGAACAAATATCCCATGTACCAAAAATCTGCACTTTATTAATTTAAGCATTTCCCTTACAGACTGCCTTCTTTCCTGTGCATACAACAAAACGCCGCTTGTGCCACATTACACACAAGACTAAAACAAGCAGGCAGCATGAAAAGGTTTCAGGCAAGGAGAGAGAGTTTTCTTTGCAAACAAACAAAACCAGACCCTTCCTAATTGAAAGTCTATGTAGAATGGTGCAGACACCACAGTGATGAGTATGGTATGAACGTCTAAACAGATAGCAGCTAGAGGATTAAATGCTGCTAGTCTTTCTCCCATTTAAGTCAAGGTGAAGACACTCACAAGAGGAAGCAGACAGGGATTTGGCTCACAGTCAGATATACACGGAAGTTATTTTGACAAAACGTATTTCAAACCAGAGAGCCTAATTCTGCTGCCATTTAAGTCAATGGGAATTTTGCCAATTCAGTCCAATGAGAACAGAATTGGACCCATACTGATGCTATTTTTTCCTTTCAAAGCTCTTCAATATAAATGGAGATTTGGTATAACTGGAACTTTCTTACCTTATGCACCCAACACTGTAGTATCTCAGCTCCTCAGAGAGGGGAATAATCTATCATCCTGACCCCTGTGAGGTAGCTTCATTTTCCAGATAGGCAAACAAGGCAGAGAGATTGGGACTTGCCCAAGGTCACACAAGGAGTCTGTTGCACAGCCAGGAACTGACCCCGGGTCTCTGAGTCTCAACCCAATGCCCTAATCACTTTCCACTCTGCACAATGCAATGCACTGAAACTACCTGGGACTTTTCCTTTTATTTCATTCCAAATGGAGTTTCATGACACTCAAGTTCAATTAAATGGTATTCCACTCCCTCTATACTCTAGACCCCTTTTGCCCAAAACTATCTTCAGGCAACAGCCAATCAGCTACTAGCAGAGCTAGGCAAGTCAAATCTTCAAACTAGAAAGCTGATTATTCCCATTCACAGCTAAAGAGTTTTAAAAAGAAACAGGGGGCGAGGTTGTTCTTTGGGAAGAGAGAGTCATAAGTGGCCTCTTCAGCACTGAAGATGCTTGGTTTTTTTTTTTTGCCAGCTGTCTTTGTATCTGACACCAGGACTGTTTCATTCAAAAAGCCTCAGGTTCACTGATATTCCCAGTTTCTGCAGGTGTTCAGTAAAACAAGCACTGGCCACTTGCCCAAAAATTTTACTAGCTTTGGCTACTGTGTCAAAACATTGGCAAAAAAGATGCCTTTAAAAAAAAAAACCAAACACCCCCCCCCCAAAAACAGAATATATTTGTTTGGTCTATAGACTTTTCAGTCCATCGGGGGTCCCTTGAGCAAAGAGAACAACAGTTCACTAGTCTGCTAATTGAGTCTGCTGGATCCTGTAATATGGAGCTGATCTTTTGTTTACAGCACCAGCAACTTTCCTGGTTGGAACTCCAGGTTCTCCATCATGCCTTTGCTGCACAGAAAGGGAAATTAAAGAAGGGGGATGTATTGTGTTTATTCTGCTTGTGCTGACCATAGAGACCTCAGTTCTGGAGTCAAAGGTCATCTGGGGCTCCCTCGCCAGTGAAATTCTAACCATTAGGGATCACTGCAGCAAAACTGAAATTGTCAGGAAACTTTCCAGAGAGTGAAAGGATAATTTATTCATCTGAAAGCGTCTGACAAAGTGGGTATTCACCCACGAAAGCTTATGCTCCAATACGTCCATTAGTCTATAAGGTGCCACAGGACTTTTTGTTGTCTTTTTAAAGGATCTCCCTCTCACAATTGTTACATTCTGTGCCGGTACATTTCTAAATGCATTATCAGCCTGATAAACCAGGTTCTGGCAAAACATTCTGACTGAGATTTGAATACCAAGTTTGCAGAAACTTCAGACTGAGTGAATATGCATGAATTAGCAATGGGGGCGAAGGAAGAAGGTGCAAGGAACTCCCTGCCCTGAAGAGAGCCAGAATCTAAGCGTGCTCCTTACACACAAGGTATGAGGTCACAGCATCACCAGTGGGGCTACACATCTCAAAAGGAGAGTGGTTGGCCATGGCTCAGCCTCACCTTCCACAACAGCTGGCAACCTGAGGCCAGCCCTGAAGGGAGCTCAGCCACCTGTTTTAAGGCACGTCTCCACCTGACAGCTATTCCAGATAAAGGTAGGATGCAAATTTGAAGTGGCATAGATCTTCTGGAATAACTCCTTGTATATACCCTTATTCCGGAATAAGAATACCTTTGTCTGGGGTTTCTATAGTGCCCATCATCATCCTTTCTAAGTCTTTGCTCTCCCAGCGCATTCCAAGGGGCATTCTGCCCTTCTGTCTTCTGCAGAAAGCCTTTTAAAGCCTCTTGTTCACCTTTCACCCTTTAGAAGGCTATGGCTTTAAACACACACACACACACACACACACCCCTCCAACTATGTGTATGAGTGGCATCTGCCCCACATTTAACAATTTCATTCATGGCAGCAGCTTAACCTGGTGCCCATTTGAACCCAGGTCTCCAAGAAGTAAAGAAATGGTGGATTTGCACCATTTATCAACCCTTCCTTGTTTATTTTCCAAAGGATTTCCATGGCTGTAAATAAACACCAAAATCTGAAATACTGAAGTCTTTTAAAACAAGCAAGGAAAAAATGCAAGAGCTACCACGAATGCCTATTTTTATAGCAACTTTCTACTTACAGTTTGGTTTAACATAAACATGCTTATTCATATGCTTTCCCTATTTTAAAATACAGATATTTGGGTTGCCTGCATTGCTTGGGGTTGGCGATGGGACACGGCGAGCCTTTCGCCCTTTGGGCACTGATTTGAATGAATTAGTATGTACCACATACACAGCTTTTAAGATGTAAAACACTATAGGCCAGACTGGAACATGTGACTCAAAGCAATAGTCCCACTGAAGTCCCCAAGACCACTCCTGTGAACAACAGGTAGTGAAGACAGTGTCTGCACATTCCTAACCCCCAGGCCTCTGGGCCAGCTAGCCAAGCCGACAGCAGTGCTCTGAAAGGGAACTCAGGCCAGGGATTCCAGGGAGCTGAGTGGAAGGGTGATTATTCCTCACTGAGCTAACCTGGAGTCCTGTCTCTACCAGGCCTGGCAGAATAGCACAGCAAGGAACAGTACGGCCCTTACCTGGTGGGGATAGCCACACTAAGCAGAATGCTATCTGTTTAGATACATGGAGGGGCCCCATTTCTGTAGTATCCAAGCAATTAACAAACTGTACTTCACACCCACCTGGTGAGGTAGAGCAGTCCTATTATCCCCATTTTACAGATGGAAAACTTGAGTCACAGAGAGACTAAGTGACCTACCCAGGATGTCTATAGTACAGCCAGGAACTGAACTCATGTCTCCTGAATCACAGTCCAGTGACTTAACAGCAAGAATACCTTTTCTCCACAGCCTAGATCCTCCCTCCACTTATCCTGTGTTGCCCCTTGGGCATGTGGATATTTTGCTGAGGGGATAGGAGGCAGGGGGCGGGAGGCGGGGGGAAGGTAGCTAAGTGCAGAAGTATAGGGACCCGTTGTGGTTTCTCATCTCTGTGCATGCCTGAAACTTCCAGCCATGCTAATGAGAGTTATTGCATATAGACCCCAATGTCTGCAACCTAAAACAAAGTCATATTATGTACCCACAGTCCTTTGCTAAAATGAATTTCTCAGGGAACATTTATACTGCAAAGGGAGCCCTGCGGCAGCGAGACTTGTGCTACAAGGCTAAATATTGCAGTGCAGACGTTCTCACTTGGGCTGGAACCCAGGCTCTGAGACCTCCCACCCCACCAAGTTTCAGAGCCGGAGCTCCTGCCCAAGCAGGAACATCTGCACTGCTATTTTTAGCACTGTAGCACAAGCCTGAATCAGTTGACCCAGGCTCTAAGATTTGCTGCTGCAGGGGGGGGTTTTGTAGCATAAACATACCCTCAACTTTAGTGTGGGTACTGAACAATAAGATCTCATCACGGTCCACATCTGTAGTTATGAATAGGGCCGTACCAAATTCATGGTCCAGTTTGGCCAATTTCACGGCCATAGTATTTTAAAAATCATAAATTTCATTATTTCAGCTATTTAAATCTGAAATTTCATGGTGTTGTACTTGTAGGGGGTCCTGACCCAAAAAGGAGTTGGGGGGCAGGGTCACAAGGTTATTCTAGGGGGGCTGTGGTACTGCTACCCTTACTTCTGCACTGCTGCTAGCAGCAGCGCTGTCTTCAGAGCTGGGCAGCTGGAGAGCAGCGGCAGCTAGCTGGGAGTCCAGTTCTGAATGCAGAGCCACCACCAGCAGCAACGCAGAAGTAAGGATGGCCTGGCATGGTATTGCCACCCTTATGTCTCTGCTGCTGCTGCCTGCAGAGCTGGGCCCTCAGTCAACAGCCGCCACTCTCCAGCTGCTCCAGCTGCCCAGCAGTGAGGGTGGCAATACTGTAACCCCCTAAAATAACCTTGAGACCTCCCTGCAACTCCCTTTTGGGTCAGGACCCCCAACTTGAGAAACACTGGTCTCCCCTCTGAAATCTGTGTAGTATAGGGTAAAAGTACACAAAAGACCAAATTTCACAGGTGGAGATGAGATGTCATGGTCCGTGACGCATTTTTCATGGCCGTGAATTTGGTAGGGCCCTAGTTATGAACAACAATACCAGCAGCATTCTCAGAGGAGACTACGACTGTGTACATTCTTGGGGGAGGGGGTGGGGGGGAATCTCTTCCCAATGTTCACCCAGAGCTCCCATCACAGCTAACTGGTTCTGAAGTAAAAAGGACTTTGAAAAACACTGTTTTGCGCACAACCAAATTAAGTATTTTGAAGCTTATGCAGGAACTCCCGACTTGCTGGAATGCTAGACTATAATTAAAACTAGTAATAATTATTATTTTCTCCCTGTGGGCCTCAGAACACCATCCTGGTTCTAGTGCGTACTCGATAATGAGCCTCAGAATGATATAATAAGGTGTGTTCAAACTACTACTCAGATTCAATAAAGATAAAACAAAAGAATACACAATTAGTCCAAGGAATTAACCAGAAATCAGAGCAAGTTACACTTTCTGAGGGTATCTGATGCATGTTGTTTCAGAATAAACTTGCTAAATACACTAATTTCAGATCTTTCAATCCAATTAAAAATTATTCCCCCTCATGAGCAACGTAGAATGAACAAATTGCCGCTGCTAAATACTCACTGCAGATTTCTTATCCACAGTATGGATAACTATTGCTTATTCTGCACGTCGTCACATGCAAAACTTTCATCGACCTCAGTGGGTGTTCTGGACGCTCAGACAAATGCAGAATTTGCAATAAAGATCTGTGGTGCGGGTTGCAGAGGAGTGTTCTGCCTGGTACGCAGATTATAACATAGCCAGAGGCTTAAGCAAATAGTGCTGTCTCAAACAAGCTACGAACTTTAAAATTTTAGGAGAAGCCTCAGAAGTTACTCGAATCACGTGACTTTACCTCTGACTTCCTTTTCTGACCTTCTCCCTGCCACACACCCATACGTGTCAGGCATTTGTTCCAATGGATTTAGCCTAGTTTGGATCAAAGCTTCCTCTACTTCATTTAACAGATTTGCTCAGATGGAAGGTCTCAGGGGAGAAATAACGTTAGTAAGAGGGGTTTTCAGCATCTGACTATGTAGGTCATTGGACTTTAAAATAAATTGGAGAATGGTTTATCTATTAAACAAGCTTCACAGTACATATTTTATGAAGCTATCCTTAATTGTAGGTTAATGTACAGCACATAGCCACCCTGTAGAAAGATTACACACTGGGCCATGATTTGGTGATTAATACAGTTATTAGCTAGTTGGTACAAGGATTTTAATGCACATAGAAAAATTGCTACAACAAACCTTTAGTTTTTAAGGTCATGGGTCCTTGTAAAATGTAACAAATCTGAACACTTCACTGTTTGACATGCCAGTGGACTGGGTCTGCTCTGCCTTAGCACACAAGCCTTGGGAGGTTCAGTGGGGGGCAGGGTGACAGGAGGTGAGGACCCAGCCTCTGTCTTATTTTCTTTTTGTGATTTTTTTGAGCCTTTGAGACTGTCCATGGATGTGTCTTGTGCACCACTAGTGAGTCTGCTCATATCTGAACCCCTCTCCTTCCTTTTCACCTGGTGGCTGAGTATTACTCGAGCCATTGGTCTCTGGCCAATGGGAAAATAAAAGGACAGAGCTAAGAAGTTTTGATTTAGAATTAAAAGCAAAGGACAGAGAAGCATCAAAATGTGGCAAGAGACTCCGGTTAAGATAACGTGCCCTAGGGTATGTCTACACAGACTGAGGAAGCCTGTGACCACGAGCCTACGAGCCCAGACTCAGGCTTGCAGGGTTCACACTACCATGCTAAAAAACAGCTGTACAGACAACGCTTTTAAGCTGTGGCTTGGGCTGGAGCTCGGGCTCCGAAGCCCAGTCCACCCTGCCCCACCCCCCGGGTGCCAGAGCTCAAGCTGCAATGTCTTCACAGCTATTTTTAGGGCCGTAGCGTGAGCTCTGTGAACCTGAGTGTGTTGAGCTGGACTGGGAGGTTCACTGCTACAGGCTATGTAGGCATACCCTAGTGATCTGTTGCACTAATTCCAATGCTTCTTAATGTTAAGGTCCTGCACTCTAACGGACACTCAGGCTGAAATTATATTAGATTTTTTTATGGATGTTAAAGACTTGCCTCTTTTGGGATGGTTGTTATGGATGTGTAACACATGATGTTAGCATCCGGGTGACTGTAAGTCAAGCATGAAATTTAATTTTTCTTTATGTCAAATGTACCGTTTGTATAATATCCATTTGTGAGTTCATCTGAGGAAGAAAGACATTTAAAACAAAAAGTCTCAAAATGCTAGTGTGACCTGAAAACAGACCTCAACGGGAGCTGAGCACACACGTCTAAGTGTGACAGGGCAGGATATGTCTGCATCAAATTACGAACTCCATTTTATACTATGTGCTAACAACAAATTGAAACTTGCCTGAGGGCAGCATATCATACAACATTCCAGACAGAGCCCTGCCAGGGAAAGGTGGTTGATGCCTCCTTGGAAGAGTATTACTGAAAAGCCATCAAGACTGTAATCTGGAGCCATCAACTCTGATTGTCTCTCATCTGCTGTTATGATCCCATGGAACAGTTTTTTTTCTACACAAGAGTCTGCAGGTGGGGCATGCATGAGACTGAATCCCCATGGAGCACAGGGCAACAAAATAAACTCCACTTAAGTGTCTCAGACACGGGAGGGCGGGGGGTTGGAAAAGAAGGGTGGGTTGAGGGCATCTGGGTGTTAACACCACATCTCCCAAAGAATGGTTCCAGACAAGAGGTCCAAGCCTGGGACCGTGCCCTATAGAGCCCCAGATCTAAAAACAATTACTAGACTTGGTTGGCTTGGAAGCACATGGGAACCAGCAATTGGTCCGCATGCAACAAAATGGTGACCATACTGAATAGCAGTAGGCCAGGTTGTAACTATGAGAACAAACTGACCCTACCATCAGGCTAGTTTTTCATACAGATGCAAAGTGATATATAAGAGGAGAACTGTCATAACGTTATTCTATCCAGTACCCTCTGAGGTGCTCAACATTTAATATCTTTTATCATTAGCTGGATATTTAAAAGGCAAGTATTTTCTTTTCACTCATTACAATAATTTTGGAGATGTTTTCCATAACCCAAGCAAAGGTGTGGCTTTAGCTGCCACTTTTTTTGTTTTGTTTCGTACTGGAATGCAGAGATGCATGGTCAGATTTGAAGGGTGGCATCTGGTTTGAACGATAGACATGCATGGAGACATTGCACTCACAAGATATTAGTTATGCTTTTTTTTAAAAAAGGAAAAAAGACAGTAAAAATGTACTAAGTAGAATCTAAAATAACTTGGAAGTCAATGAGACTTGGGGTCCGAAGTTACTTAGACGCTTTAGAAAATGTTAACAGATGTGACTTCCCAAAGTCACACAACAGGTTGGCAATCAAGCTGGGTCTTCAATCCAAGTCTCCCAATTCCCACTCCAGTGTCTTAAATCCACTGGACCTATCCCAGGTCACCATAAGAAAGTGAAGAAATGTTCTGCAGGTGAATTGCTCCAGATTTCAAATGATCCCACAGGAAACTGTGATAGGATCTCCACCACAGATGTTAATAGATGATATGGGCCCTTCTGATGCTGTTCTGGATATCTGACATTGCAGCGCTCCACAGATGACACATATGCATAGCTCAGGATTTTGACAATGTCAAAATCTGGTCACTCTTTTCATGATATAGCAAAATGGCCAATTTAATCTAAAAATTCCCCAAGAGCCTTTACATTTTGGGAATCAGGTTTTGGTTTACTACAGAGTATTCATTCAGCTTCAACAATCTTGCTAAAACACAGCCTCACATTCAGTGACAGTCATAGAATCAGCAAAGGCAGTATTACTGCTGACCTCTTGTTCAAGTTCAAAACATGTCATTCTGTCAATACCATCTACCTTAATTATACTGAGCTTTATATACAACAGGTTATGATCCCAGAACGATGAAAAGCTTTTCCAAATTAAAAGCAGCATTTTGAAAGGGAAATACTCAGACATTCCTATGTAGTTTTCATTTGATATCCTCAAGGCTAATCCCAGAACTCAAAGTCATGTTGACTGAAAGTGCATGTTTTGCTGGGTGTAGCCATCTTATGAATTTACTGGCAGAAGGGAAGTAATAAAAACGTGCTCCATACTTTAATTAGTTCCCTCATAACATGGTATTTCCAAAATGGCTGTGCCAAAGAAAATCATTACTCCAGGAGAATAGACAAAGGCACTATGCAGTGTGTGGCACAGACCTCCAAGAGACAGAGGGGTGAATACAAATACACACACTTGTCCACGTTTTGTCTTGTTTGCAAAGCTGAACAAGAGCTTCACATGGGCTATTTGGATAAAGTTTGTGCTGTATTTTTAAACATGAAATCCTTTCATCACTACACTCCTTCAGTTTTGTTACACAATAATACAGGTTGAAGATCCATGTTTTGTATGGGAATGGCAATTGGCATGGAATAAATGTACATGGAGGCCCATCATGGACATGTATGTATTCGGGTATTCCAGGTGCTAGCATAAAGGTGAGAAGGTTTTCTGCACTCACGTGATACCATCTTGTCATTATTTGCGCATTAATGAAAGAGACCATTAATGTGATGCTATCAAAGATGGTCTACTGCAAATGGCAGACGGTTCTCCAAAGCCAGCTTTGAGAGTTCTGTCAGACTCCCCCCGCCCCCCCCAACACCACAATATCAGTATCAGTGGCAGATGCTACAGCAAGGAAATGAGGTCTGACGCCAGCCCAAAGACTCCTCCAGCTCCCACAACAAGAAGGCTGATGGCAGAAGGGGGTAGGGGGCATAACGTCCCTCTTCCTGCCAGTCAGGCAGGGGCAGCTGTGGAAGGTTTCAAAAATGAAGAAGAGTTCATGGAAGAGACAAGGGAGGCAGATTTGAGGGATGAGAGATAAGAAGCTAGGGAAGCTCTAGGAGGGACAAAAACAATTAACTGGCAAGGCAGGAACCGAGAGAAAGATCAAAATACAGGGATACTATGCTAAACACTGGCTGGCTGTGGAGGAAACAGCACTAAAGAATTGCCCCTCAGAGAAAGACTGTTCCCTTTCATTGTACATATGGCCCAAGGCCAGGGTCTAAAGCACTTTGTTCCCTGCCTAGAGCAATATTTTACTGATTCACCTCCTTTGCAACTAGTCAATATTTGTAATCTATACACACACTGATACCATGCATATCATGAAATAGCCTATGCGCGCGCGCACACACACACACACACACACCAACCACATGGGGCAGCTTATAGGGAGCCATGCTCCCGACACCAGCTACAAACAGAGACAAGGCATAGGAGCTGCTATGCTGGCCTGACACCACCAGGGGATCCCCTGCACTGGCATGGATTCTTCCTATGGCTGACTAACCTAGCTTTGCACCCAGAATTAACAAGAGATACAGTCAAATGGGGTCATATCACCACTGGTGCCCACAGTCGTGCGCACACTATGCACAGTGCATACCACGGGCAGTGGCAAGGAGCAGCAACCTTGGCTACCCCATTGCCCACTCAGGTTAGGCCTTGTGGCCCTCTGTCATGACAAGGGTGACAGGGCCAAAACCGAGTGAGTGGCGTTGTGACCTGGTGTACGGGGCTTCCAGCATTGCTCAGGTTAGGCCCCACGACGCCTCTGTCATGATGGACGGGCCACAGGGCCAAACCTGAGTGAGTGGCACTGTGATCTGGTGTGGGGGGGTTACAATACTGTTCAGGTTAGGCCCCACGGCTCCTCCGTTGTGATGGAGGTGCCACGGGGTCAAAACTGATCGAGTGCCATTGTAACCCGATGCATGAGGGCCGCAGCACCACTCAGGGAGGGGCTGTAGGGCCAATCCTAAGCATCGCTGTGACCCCCATGCACCACGTGGCAACACTACTCAGTCAGTGGAGGGGCTCCTCCTCACCACTGCTGTGGGGCCGGCTCTGGCACCGGCTTCCCCTCCCACCCAGAAACCTCCGCACATATCCCCCTCCTAAGGGCAGGTAGTGATGGGGACAGGTCAGGCTGGAAAGCAGGGCCTGAACATGGCACAGACTAGGTCAGGCAGTGGGGCAAGCAGCTGCAGAGGGGATGGCTCCACCGGGATTGACGGTGAGAACCATGGGGAAAATTTCTGGGGGCACCCCTGCATATAGCAGCAGAGAATCAGGCCCACCGAATTATTTTATCATGAAGTAGTATCCTAGCAGTGAGGGTTGACACTCCCCATCTGCTAGTGAAATTCATATTACTTTACACAGAATATAAGATGCACCCTGCAATAATTTTAATAGCACCTAAGACTGACCATCTAACCTAGCTTGAAAATTTTGAAAGATTTATAACTGTGATGACAATAAGATTAGATTAGAAAAAGCGAAGCTGATATTTCCTTGGTATGTTTCTTGTCATGACCTGCAACAACCATGCAACCTTGTAAAGTTATGACCTTTTCCCTCCGCTCTTTTTATTTAATAGAATAAAAATTGATACCTGGGTACGGTTGAATGCCACTCTCGCAAAGACAGCTTGGGACACACTGGCTCTCTTCAGCTCATCCCTGACTTGCTGGTAAATATCTGGAGAGACTTCCACTGATGAATTCGTTGGCTCTGGTTTGACAGCTCTAGGGATGGGTGGATGATTCAAGAACTGTTGGTTGATAGCTTGTGGGTGTTGGTGAGCCAATAGCCGGCTTACAGCAATCTGTTGGTTTATCAGGTGGGCCATTGCTATCTGCTGCCTTACCAGTTGTGGACTGAGCTGAGGCGACAGGAGACCAGGGCTCATGATTGGCTGCAATGTTGGCACTTGATTTCGGATTGGAGTACTGTGGTGAATTTGGCCGTGAGGAGATTGTTCATTAGTTTTTCCCAAGGTTGCCAGTTGGTTGATATTTGGTAAGTGCATGGGACGCTGACCCAGAACACAATAGTCTGATAGGTTTTCTCTTTCCACTCTTTCCACTGTTAAAAGATAAAATGAGTTCACTGTGATTTTGATTTGCACTTACAGCAGGATTGTTAATATAACAGTTATTACAATTGACTGTATTTTTAGTACATATAATAAAAGTCAGTTAATGCTACAGCTAATGTATCAGACAGTGAAATTATTAACTCTCACCTCTACAAGCTTTACTTCCAGAAACATTAGGATTCCAGGAAAGACATGCAGGCAAATACATCACCAAAAAGAACAATCACAAAAATAATTTTTTCAATGTTTCAAAGTTTCACCCACTGCTTACATTAGCCTCCCTATAAAACTGCCAGCAGCTACCCTTTAAAAAAATAATAATAATAATTTGCAATTATTAAGAAATGAAGGACAGTGTCCCACCACAAGGACTCTAGCTGCAAATGAAAGTCTTGTACTACACACAAATAATATGACCAGTGATTATATGCATTCATGTAGAGATACCAGGCCATCGTAGGACTCATCGTAGGAATGTTTTCCGCAAACAATGAGCCAAGATTTATCTCATGGATGTCACAATAATATTATAACTTGTGTAATCAATAATGTTTGCACAATGCTTTGAAGATTTTTTGTTTATCTTATATAAGGCTTTGAAGCTTTAGATAGTTAATATTCAGGTAGACAGTTTATTGGGGATCTTGCCTGTTCTTCTCTGAATCAAACATATAACATTATTGATTCTTGGGGAATCAACAATCCCTCCACCCCTAGAGCTAATCCCTCATGAACAGGGTTGTGGTCACACCAGTGAGATACTGTTGAAAAGTTCTGGGCATACACACAGGATTTCAAACTCTAGAGATCTCAGTCCAGCACCTATTAGGAGTACTAAATACTAGAGCTGCATGAACAATGTCATTTATTTTTGCGGGAAATGTCTTGCATTTTTATTTAATCTTTCCATGAAAAACCAAAACCTGAAAGATTTTCAGGTTAAAAAAATCAGTTTCTGAATAACAAACAAACAATTCTTTTATCAAAAACTAAATAATTTTACTGGAATGTTTTGGGTTTCTGGTGTTTCAAAAAATTCCATTTCAACCAAAGCGAGAATTGTGTGTGAAATTTCTCATTGTGATTGAAAATCAAAGTTTCAATGAAAAAATTTCAACCCACTCCACTCAAAATATATATATATATTTTGAAAATAAAACCACAATCTTTTTTACAGTAATTGTAGCATATTGCACAGACACTTAGTTATTTGATTCTTTTCAATAATCTAGTCTATGGATCTAGTCTATGGAGTAATTTACCTCAGTTTCAAGAGGGCTGAATTCAGCTCTAAGAACACCAAAAACTTAAAGGTAACCAAGTATTTTTGAAAATTTAGTAACAAATAAAATTCACTTTCCTGGGCTGAACCTTACTTGCCAAGTTTCCACCCAGACCTGGTTTAAGTGCCAAGCTATAAACCCCATTAAAAGTAAAGTTTAACATGAAAATGCTGCCTGCCTGTTAACCTTTGCAGTGCTAGCTGGTATTACAAGAATACAAATATATCATCTGACTCATTTCCTTGGGTGTATTTTTCCCCTTATTATCAGTTTCCTTTTTCCATCATTTTATGCTGTATAGTAATACACATGTCCCCCATAAACAAACCAGATTCTAGTCACTTTAGCTGCCTTAATAATAAAAACAAGTCACCATTAACAATCACGTTGCATGGAAAAAATGTGGATTACCCAATTCTCTCTACATTGTAGTCTCAGACTACTACCCATATTGTCTGCCCTGTTGCTCTCACAGGGTCATAGACCCAGAAGGGACCGCCAGATCATCTAGTTTGACCTCCTTATCACAAGCCATCAACACCACCCAGCACCTGTCCACTAAACCCAACTGAAATTAGAGCGAAGTATTACAATGCCCAGGAGGCTAGAGTACTATATGCCACAGGCAGAGAATAGAAGGCACCAAGGAGCACCAGTCCTGAGGTCCCTGCAATGGCAGGGAAATGACTAAGGCCTGGTCTACATTAGGGTGGGGGATCAATCTAAGTTACGCAACTTCAGCTACGCGAATAACGTAGCTGAAGTCGACGTACTTAGATCTACTTACCGTGGTGTCTTCACTGCGGAAGTCAATGGCTGACACTCCCCCGTTGACTCCGCCTGCGCTTCTCGCACAGGTGGAGTATTGGAGGCGACGGGAGAGCACTTGGCAGTCAATTTATCGTGTCTAGACTAGACGTGATAAATCGACCTGCACCAAATTGATCGCTGACCATCGATCCAGCCGGTAATGTAGACATGCCCTTAGTGAGATATACACAGATAATCCTGGCAAGTGACCTGCACCCACATGCTGCAGAGGAAGGTGAAAAAAGTCACTGCCAATCTGACCGGAGGGAAATTCCTTGCGATCCCCACGTAGGGTGATCCATTAGACACTGAATATGTGAGCAACGACCAACCAGTTAAGCACCTGAGAAAGAGAATGCTCGGTCCCACCTCAGAGACCTTCCTCCCCGCCCAATGTCACATCTCAAGCCGTGGCCAGTAGGGGCACTGCAGGGCCAACCCAGGCAGTGAAGTCAATGTGAGAATGCTGAAATGGCGGCATGGTATTACCCTCAGACAAAGAGCATCCCCATGGCAATTTATGAGAAAAAGAAGGCAATATACAGAGAGCACAACATGTGAGTAATGAAGCTGGAAACCCTCGCACTACCATATCAATATACAGCCTCATGTTTTTTATAGGTAAGTGGTATCCTCCATTTGCACTGTCTGATTTCCACATGTTCCCCACACAGTCTTACCCTACATGTGTTTGTCCTTTTCATATTGCCTTGTAACTGAGTCCTTTGTTCCCATATCATATTGGCTATTTAAATAAGCAGGTATGAATATCAGCTATAAAGCTCATTACCCTAAAGAGTCCTTATAAATAAAAATGCAATACTTTTTGGCCTACACCTTTCCAATTTTATTACACCAGTTGGCCAGATTCAAGGTGTCTGCAACCAGGAGGCACTAAGGTGCATTTCCAGAGCTTGGAAAGCAGCTCACATAGCACTCCAGGAAAGTCTTTGTTAGGGGTGGTCAGAAAACAATGATTCAGTTGCACGAAAAATGCATTTGACTTTTGTTTTTGTTCTGGAATGGGATGAAACCAAGACTTTTTTTAAAAAATGTTATTATTGCCACCGCAGTGGACTCGTTGCTTCAAATCAAATCTGAACCTGGGTCATCCCAGATGAGTGCCCTAAGCACTGAGTTACTGGCTATTCTGGGGTGCGGAGGCCTCTCTCTCAATCCTGGACCTGAGGAAAGTTTCATCAAAACAGATACGTTTCTGCAAAAAGTTTAAATTTCAACAAATCAGTATTTTCTGGTGAAAAAACAGTTGGTCAAAAAACTCCTGACCAACTGTAGTCTCTGTCCCTCATTTCTTATGACCTAAAAAGTCACCAGACACCAAAAACAATCACAGATCAACATGATCCCCTAACTGAGTGCAGCAAACTGTCCATTTTCTATGCTCCTTTCTTCTGTTATAATGATTACTGTGTGTGTCAAAGTATTATAGCTTCACTAGGAAGATGCCTGGATGCAGAGGATGTGCAAACCAAAACACATCTCTCCGTATCATCTATCTGAATCCATCTTGGATACTCTAAGACAGGGGTTCTCAAACTGGGGGTCGGGACCCCTCAGGGGGGTTACAAGGTTCTTACATGGGGGGTCACGAGCTGTCAGCCTCCACCCCAAACCCTGCTTTGCCTCCAACATTTAGAATGATGTTAAATTTATAAAAAGTGTTTTCAATTGATAAGGTGGGGTCACACTCAGAGGCTTTCTACGTGAAAGGGGTGACCAGTACAAAAGTGTGAGAACCACTGGTCTAAGAGCTGATGCAGACAATAGCATGAAAAAGAACTTTCCATAAAAATGAAAAAAGATGAATAGATTTATATCAAATGCTTTTAGGTGGAAGAGCGAGAGGGTTCCCTCTTTTTCCCCCCATTTTATTTCTGTTTGGTTGTCAACAAAAGCATTCTCACAAACAGCCTGTAGTGCATTTAGGGCTTATGAATGATACTGGAATTGACTGCCATTTCTAGATACCAAATTCCTCAATTCATTCGCAGTATGGGTACAGTGCAGAGAGCAAGAGGGCAAGCTTAACATGCTTCCCCACCAACACACTACAACCTTGACACTGGTAAGCCTCCTTTAAGGAGGAAATGGTAGGCCATCTTCCAAGGCCCATTCAGTCCTTGGCCTTTCCATTCCAGGGGGCTACAAACTCTTTGTCTGAGAACTTCGACAAACAGCCACTGTAATGGAGGAGGAGGAGGAGGCGGTTGTGAAAAAGAATAGACAGAACTGCTTTATTTCAATTGTGATTTTAACTCACCATCACAGGATAGCAGGTGCCATGTTGCTGTTTTTCAGTGGAACCGTTTCAGAGTTTTGGTGGTTTTCTTCTTCATTCTATTTTTTAATTTAAAACCTGATTCAATTTGATGATCATAAAAGTCAAAAAGATTCTGGCCCTCGTGACAGCCAACTATAGATTGCACTAGGCCATTTTCCACACACTGCTCCACATTAAGCCCTGCAATACTTCTGAACCATAAAGGTCAGTCATGTCATTATTACAGTCAAAGTCATGCAGGTTTAGGCATCACCAAACACTGAAGCAGGATCTGAACCCATGACTCTACTATTAAGCCACAGAACCACCCTCTGTCTAGAGGAGCCAGTGCTGCCGTGGCACATCCAGAGGGTACCCAGCTGCTTTCTCTTCATAATTACAAGCCAACTCTTTGGAAATAACAGAACGATTCCAGAACATGGGCGGTGCCTTTAAAGTGGTAACGTCATATCTTTTCATCTATAATTACTGTAATTACTTATTTCTTTTAATCACCGCCCACTTAGCCACTTCAGTACAGGGGACTAGCTTGAGGAGCCTCATTTTCATTCAACATCTAATCTTCAGTGTCTACCAAAGCCCTTCATTTACTGTCTGCGTTCTGGCCCGGCCACTTGCTCTTGCAGGATTGGGATAGACAGGCTCGGAGAAAAGCAGATTACCAGAATGACCCAGCCTTCATAATAAGTTTTAACTTTTACAATCTCTCTCTGCCTCCACTCTCATAACATGCAAATGACCCAACAACAATTATATAACAAATATGTAATAGTGGGGGGTGGGGCACAGGGAGAGGCAGTAATGTTGCTCTCTGTCCTAGGCTAATGGAAACACCAAACAGAGAACACGTTTGTCTGTTCTTGACTGTGTTTAGTGTTTAGTTCTCTCTCTCATGCACCCCCACTTCATTATTTGTGTATCTGAATTAACACCAGGCTTCTGTGCAACTAGCACCCAAGGTGAATTGGGCACATGGTGAACTAAAGTTATTGACCAACCCACCACAGCCAAGCGTTCGTATAGTATTCATTTCTGAGCTCCACCTGCATCAGCACATTGAGACTCTACCTCCTCTCTCTCTCACTAAGGGCTTGATCCAACTGGAATAATGGAAAGTCTCCCATAGATTTCACAGTGTATTGGATAAGGCTCTTTGTTTCTTTTAATTCTGTTTAAACATACGAGGCCAAATTTCCACCCTATAATTGTACAACCTAAGGAATCCCACTGGTTATCCCAGAGTGTTTTATTTTTTCAGCTCTCTTTCGCACCATTCTACAAGTTAAATAGGACACACTGCCGTTCGAATCCAGTATTTATAACTATGTGCAGTCTAGTTCACAGGCAGGATATGCTAACTGTAAGTTCATATGATACAGAGAGGAGCTTTACATGCCAGTCAGCCTGAATAAAAATGAAGACGAAGAAAAATAAACGTTGTCAGAATAATTTTACAGAAACACAGAAACTGTTAATCTAGATGGACCATTGTTCTTGTCCCATATAGAAATGCCTATGACTGGGTAAACTGTCCTGGTAGTTATGCATCTTCCCTATAGTTAGGCAGTGATCTATCATGGATGATGCACCTCCCAAACCATACCTGACCAATTGTGCAATGTGTGCTGTGGGTGGAAATCACTTTCTGAGTCCCATTGCTAGCAATCATCAGGGGGAATGGCTCACCCATGTAATTTATTAAGAGACACCTCTAAAAACATCAGATAACTGGAGTGCTGAATAAATATAATTCAATGACAGAAATACATTTTGTATAATCTGCAATTCAAATGATCAGGATACACCAGTGCTGCACTTTTTGTCCCAGCAATAGATATGGGTATTTTCCATTCTCATTTTCACCTGATGCTAACTTTCTCAAAAATTCTCCTTTGGGGATGAAATTTCCTTAACTGGCCTGAGACTGGAAGTTGGGCTTTGTTTTGTTGTTAAGTGTGTGAAAAATCCATTTAACCATTTTTAAATTATTTGTGACCAAAAGAGTTTTAAGCTTTAATTTTTTTAATTTTAAAGGGGGGGAACTGCACATAGTATAAATACTGGATTCGAACGGCAGTGTGTCCTATTTAACCTGCAGAATGGCGCAAAAGGGATCTGAAAAAATAAGACACTCTGGGATAACCAGTGTCAGGGAGGGGAGGAAGAAAGTCTTTTTACTTTGCTCCCCAATAATTCAAAAATGGCTGAGCAAAACTCCAGTCTTGGCATGTGACTGCTCCACAATGAGAAAGTATCTTTTAGCTAATTTGGAAAATAAAAAGTTTTTAAAACAAAAAAGGTAAAAAAAAATTGACAACTCACTTCTGAGCATGCTTAGTGAGACTAACATTTTTAAGCAGACACCTAGCAGTGACAACACACTGGGAGCTGTAAGGACTTCCCATTCTCTCTAGAGCAGTCAAAAAATAGGAATAAAATTCTGCAACGTTGAAATTCCCACACATGCCTTTTTCATCAAAATTCAAATTTCGAAATAGTTCAGCCAGTTCTAATTCTCTCCATCCTGCTTAGCAGCCACAAGGGCCACTGCTTATGGGCTTCTGGAATCCAATGCATTGGGCAGGTTGTGTCTCATTGAACCGCACACAACACAGACCTTAAAAATAAAAAATCTCATAACATCAGGGACAGGAGAAAAAGAAATGTGGGTTTGAAAAGGTGTAGACAATTTTCAGATATCTATAATGGTTGCTGTATCCTGCCTATTCTGTCAATTCTATACTCTGATTTACAAAAAAATTAAGACTCCATCTTTTTCCATTGTAAAGATACAGCAGTCTCAATCAGGGCCGGCTCCAGACCCCAGCGCGCCAAGCGTGTGCTTGGGGCGGCGTGCCGCGGGAGGGCGGCAGGCGACTCCGGTGGACCTCCCGCAGACATGCCTGCGGAGGGTCCGTTGGTCCCATGGCTTCGGTGGAGCATCCGCAGGCATAGGAAGTAATAGGAATTTTCAGTGTGTTCCCTCGGCAGTTGCTGCCTTGAATGGGAAACTGAGTTCTGTCTAACAATTGATTAGACTTTTCCTGTTGTTATGCATACTTCCACCTTTTCATGTTCTCTGTATGTATAAATATCTCCTGTCTGTGTGTTCCTTTCTATGCATCCGAAGAAGTGAGCTTTAGCTCACGAAAGCTCATGCTACAATAAATTTGTTAGTCTTTAAGGTGCCACAAGTACTCCTGTTCTTATTACCTGGACCAACAAAAGATGTTTATAGCTTGTTTTAAGGTCACATCATATTTGTTGCTTCCCTCTCTCCCCCCAGCCTGAGCCCAAATTCTCAAGCAAAGAGAAAATATTCACAGTACTAAAAAAAAAAAAAAACCAAAAAAAAAAACTTCAGTAATGAAGGAGTGACTGTCTTTCCTATAAAACTAACCTTGGGAAGGGTATATACCTTTTAAAAACAGATAGCTGAAAGACCATTAGCAAAAATTACCAAAATGACACTGGACAATGAACTATTTCTATGAATTTCATTCCTTGGAAATGCTTTTGATTGCTTTGAAATATTGTTGTCTCTTTACACACACACATACAGTTTTTTATGTATGTATTCTTTAATTTTTACAGAGAATCCAAGTAAGTCTGTGTTAAATGCTGTAGAATCATGCACAAAACAAAGCAAATAACGCAAATGCAATTATTTCTGCTTAAACTCATTGCAGATAATTGCTTTTGCCTTTCAATGCATTTGAACAAATTTTGTGTTTTATTTACATATGGACTGGAAGAAAACATTTATGCTGGATTTTGAAACACAAACAGAGAAGACTGAAAGAAGATCTCATCACTTTTGGACCAAAGACTGGGCTTCATTCATATTACATTCTGCTAAGAAATATTAAACTAATTATTCAGATCCTAAATTTCAAAGGGTCTGAACATCCATAGCTTCCATAAACTTCCATAGGAGATGTTTGTGTTCAGTACCTCCGAAGACTAGGTCATCGCTGTCTGATTTACATGCAGTCCTCCTTAAAAACTGTGGGCTTGATTCTCATGTACATGAGGCCCTTTTCTTCTGCTCTGGGAATGCAAAGGGCCTTGTGGGGTCATTTTACATCCACTTCAAGGCCTCTTTCCACTCTTAGGGTAGTGCAAAGGGCCTCAGTGTAAATGAGGAAGTAGTCCTGTAATCTTAAAAAAGTGAAAATTTAACATCAAAAGTTAAATAAAAGATGCATGTAGCAGCATTAACTCACTCCATCTTGCATATCCTGTGTATAGTTTTGATCGGTAATTAAACTGCCAAATGTTATATCTAAATTATTACATATGTGCTGTGTGGCAAAGAGAAAGTTACTGAGGGCAGGTCTACACTAAGGGCGGGGGTCGAACTAGGGTACGCAAGTTCAGCTACGTGAATAGCGTAGCTGAACTCGAAGTACCCTAGTTCGAACTACTCACCCGTCCAGACGCCGCGGGATCGAAGTCCGCGGCTCCAAGGTCGACTCCGCCACCGCCTTTTGCAGTGGTGGAGTACCGGAGTCGACCGCGGCGCTTCCGGAGTTCGAACTATCGCGTCTAGATCAGACGCGATAGTTCGAACTCCGAGAAGTCGAACTCACCGCGTCGACCCGGACGGTAAGTGTAGACTAGCCCTGAGAACCTTAACTTTCTAATTTCCCAACTTTTAAAGTTAGAACTGTATTAATATAAACCCTCTTCCCCCAATTACATACACCAGAGGTTCTCAAACTTTTTCTTTCTGAGCGTCCCCCCCCACCTCAATATGCTATAAAAACTCCATGGCCCACCTGTACCACAACTAGTGTTCTGCATATAAAAGCCAGGACTGGCATCAGGGGGTAGCAGGCAGTGTAACTGTCTCGGACCCCATGCCACAGGGGCCCCCAGGAAGCTAAGCTGCTCAGGCTTCAGCTTCAATCCCAGGTGGAAGTTCTCAGGGCCCCGGGCTTTGGCCCCTGCGGTGGGACATCAGCTTTCTACCCGGTGCCCCAGCGAGTCTAACACTGGCCCTGCTCGGTGGCCCCCCTGAAACCTGCTCACAGCCTCCCAGGGGGCCCCTAATTGAGAACCACTGACATACACAGTATATATCATACTTATACACCAAACAGGTTAGAAAGATTTTTCCTGATCTTTTCCATCCTACTGTTCCATTCACCCATGCCCAAACACACATACAGAGTGCTAGACCAACAGCACAAAAGATGGAAAAAGCTCCATTCTTACACTAGTAAATTCCAGTTATCAGTATGTATACTAACTCTTGTGCTACTGAGTAAACTGTTAATTTCTTCAAACTTTAAAGGGGCTGGTAGACGGGGGTAGGAGAGTCAAGCCAGAACCTTATTCTATTGTGGCCTTGACACAAGAGAAAATTAACATTCTGAGCTGAACTAACTGAAAACTGTTCAAAATTATAAGCATAAATAATTTAGCCGTATTTTCAGTAAGCTCAACAGAATGCACACTAAGAATGTTTACTTCAAATTTCATACAATTCCATTTGTATATAGTTTTGACATCTGTTGCTAATGATATCAAATTATTGATTGTTCACTTTTGTATATTTATTTAAACATTAACTATATACTCTGCAACCTGATGCTTTTCTTCTTTTTATTCCAAAGGACTTTTTTATTTCTGCATTGCTTTAGTCATATTTACTTTGATCTTCCAGAGTGTATAATTATTTTACTGTTTATTTATTTCTACGAGAAAGGAAAAAAGTTTGACCTAGGAGATCTATCTATATGTGGCAATTTGTAACAGAATCACATAGCTTATGTTTAGGAAATCATGGTTTTGATTAAGAAGCAACCATTTAGTTCCCACTGTTTTATTAAAACAGACATTAGCAGATAATAGGAAACATATTTAAATACCATTGACTGCATTTAGTTTGCGACGTCAATAGTAATTTAGAAGCCCCCTTCTATTTTGCATTTACCGCAGTGCATGTGATTTTTTTTTTGCTTGTTTGGTTTTTGTTTTGTTTTGTTTTAAATTCTATTAACCAAATCTGGCCTTGGATGTGCGTGTACTGGTCCCAATGCCTCACAGTGATATCCAAGGGCAAAACTTGATCCTAAATGCTAACTGTTGCTTATATCCAGTTTTTTAAAAAACAAAACTTTTTACTTTTTATTAAAAGGGATGTGTGGAGATTTATATTTACAAACTCACTAATTTCACATATGAAATGAGTTCTACTGTACAAACCACTAACTGTGAAGTAGAAATGAAATCATAACAAAGTAATGGAGATGTGAAATTAATAAGTGCAGAAATCTTCCCTTTCAGAGAGTGCTATAGATTATTGCAATGAAGTTACATAGCTATTTATTCTCCATACCCAACTGTACCTGTCATGGATCTTTGTTTTCCCTCCCACTCGTTTGGTTGATGAATCAACACCACTTGAACTGTTTTACAGCAGCTTGTGTTTACTTCACACATACCTTAACCTTCTCTTTTCTCCTCCTACTAACACACACATATTCTTCCAAACAGCAACGACTAGTTGAATCTCTTTAAATAGTGCACATACACAGTTATCTGGCAAACTCTTCAGGTTTGGATCCTTGACCTCTTGATTGAAATCAAGGTCTCACTCTGCTTTTACTGCACTTAACGATTTAACTGTGCACTTACTAACTAAAAAAAAGAAAGAGCTTGAAGAATTGAATGCTCTAAGAAAGGAAGAAAGTGAAAGATGCGGTGTGCTAGAAACACTTGGGAGTCTGAAGTGGCAACATTGAGAACCACTACAGTTAAGGGTTTCCAGTGCCTTTGGAGCTGGCATTACACCCTAGCCTGATGAAATAGCAAGCCCATAGCTTTTCTCCTGCAACAGCGAGTAAAAGCGATCTACTAAATGACCTTGAAGCTGTTTGATTCCTTTGATTTGTTTCAGCCAAGAGCACTTAAAAAAAAATCTTTTTACTAAGTGTCATTTAGAGAAAAGAAAACACTTCTGAGTCACAGGATGGTGATTTAGAGTGAGAAGGAACTATTCAATTCATCCTGCACAATGGTAAATATTAACAACATAGTAAATGTCTAAATCAAAATTTGCAGATCACCCCCATGTAATTTTACAAGATGAGAAGATGTGTATCTTAATTTTCTTACATACTTAATTCACACTTTTAATTAAGCTATTTTAATCTCCTTCACAGACATTTTTAACCTAAAACATAATCGCTCTTGCTAGGGCAAATATAACGGCTGCACACAATTGAGCTCTGATTTTTATAGGTGTGTCTTCCGTACTCCATGCACACATGTAACCACACTACAGTTAATGGGAAATAGACACATAGATCCCTCAGTGTTTACCCTGATATCTTATGCAAGATACAAATATTCTCAATTCTAAAAGAAACTTCCTTATTACATTACTATGATGGGTTTATATTTTGCCTTAAATGAATTAATGAGCAGCCTTCCACATCCTATATGCTCTACTTTTTAAGAGAAAAAAACTGCAGACGCTTCTTTAAACATTTGAGTTTCATGAATAAGTGTAAATTTGGTATATTCACTTCTCAAGAAATTATGGGCACCATAATGGAGTCCCAATCCAAGATTTGTGAATCTGACACATGCCCTTATGGCTGGGGAAAAAAAGTCTGGAGCTTCTGGTGCAAGTCATACCTGAAATAGCCAACACATTCCAATTCAGGGAAGGAATCTTCTCTTCCAGAGATCGACACTGAAGAAACCCTCCCTCTTTGATACATTGGTTCACGCCAACTACTGCTCGGTGTCAAACGTTCGGTTTCTAAGAAAGCTCACAGAGAATCTAGCCACAGGTCAATTACAAACATCTAATTTAAAATAATATCCTAGTCCCCAAAATCTGGATTCAGGCCAGGCCATGATCAGAAACAGCTTTAGTGCCACCGATGATCTCCTGCAATAAATGGATGGTGAGCAGACATCCATTCTCACCTTCTTTGACCTGTCTGCAACATTTGACACTGTTGACTATGAGATACTGCTGTCTCGAGAGATAGCAGAGGTCCACTGAAATGTCCTAAAATAGTTAAAGTCCTTCCTGGAGGGACATGTCCAAACCATATTGATGGGAAACTATGCCTCCACCACTAGACCCTTCATTTGTTGAGTCCCACAAGGATCAATTCTTTCTCCATCCCTTTTCAACATCTACATGCAGCCAGTAGGTGAAATGAACACATGATACAGACTTAAGTGTGAGAAATATGTAATGACATAGAGTTTTATCTTTCCTATACAAAATATGAACATAAGAATGACCAATGCATTGGCTGTCAGACTAATGATCCATCAAGCCACATATCCTGTTTTCCAACAGTGACCAGTACCAAATGCTTCAGAGGGAATGAAGAGAACATGATCCATCGAGTGATCTATCCCCTGTCATCCACTCCCAGCTTCTTGCAGATGGAGGTTCAGGGACACACAAAGCATGGAGCTGAGTCACTGACCATCTTGGCTAATAGACATTGGACATATCCTCCATGCACTTATCTAAACCTTTTGTGAACCCAGTTATACTTTTGGCCTTTTCAACATTCCTGGCAACAAGTCCCACAGATTGACTGTGCATTGTGTGAAGAAGTTCTTATATATGTTTGTTTTAAACCTGCTGCCTATTAATTTCATTGGGTGATCCCTAGTTCTTGTGAAGGAGTAAATAACACTTCCTTATTCACTTTCTCCACACCATTCATGATTTTACACACCTCTGACATATCCCCCCTTAGTCATATCTTTTCTAAACTGAACACTGTTTTTGACCTCTCCTCGAACAGAAGTTGTTCCATACTCCAATCATTTGTGTTGTCCTCTGAACCTTTTCCAATTCCAACGGATCTTTTTTGAGTTGGGATGACCAGAACTGCATGCAGTATTCAACGTGTGGGCGTACAATGAATTTATATAGTGGCATTGTGATATTTTCTGTCGTATTACCTATCCCTTCCCAAAGGGTTCCTAACATTGTTAGGTTTTTTTTGACTGCTGCTGCACACTGAGCAGATGTTTTTAGAGAACTATCCATGGACTCTAAGGTCTCTTTCCTGTGTGGTAACAGCAAATTTAGATTCCATTATTTTGTATGTATAGTGAGGATGATTTTTTCCCCAATATGCAATACTTTGAATTCATCAGCACGGAATTTCATCTGCCATTTTGTCACCCACTCAATTTAGTGAGATTCCTTGGTAACTCTTCACAGTCAGTTTTGGATTTAAATATCTTGAATAATTCTGCATTGTCTGCAAACTTTGTCACCTCACTATTCGCCCCCTTTTCCAGATCATTTATGAATATGTTGAACGGCACAATTTCCAGTACAGACCCTTGGAGGATCCCATTATTTACCTCTCTCCGTTATGAAAACTGACCATTTATTCCTACCCTTTGCTTCCTATCTTTTAACCAGTTACTGATCCACGAGAGGCCCTCACCCACCATCTGGACTAAAATAATATGATATACCTGGGCAGGAAGCCATCAGTCCTTAAGAAACTCCAACTAAAACAAAACACTGCAATGCATCTTCTTAGCAACCGCAAGCTACCATGAGCACGTACATCAAACCAGTCCTCTGCTCTCTCCACTGGCTTCCCAAAGAATATCAAGTCAAATTTAAGATCTAAGATCTTATCTTCATGGTGCTCAATGGCCTGAACCCAGCACATCTAAAAGAGACTCAAGTTCTGAGATGAAGACTCTAGCCAACAACTCCACTCTTCAGGCAAACTAGAACTTTCTACCATTAACGGCAAATCTCATCTGTGCAGAAGACAGCGTACTCAGGGTCGGTCCGAGACTGCGGAACAAAGAACCATCACAAACCTCACCACCTCCCCCTTCAAATACAAGGCGCACTTCTTCAGCCATACTTTGTCTAACACAAATACATAGCAGCATGCGTATTTAAAACAGAACTCTACCAAAATAAAACAGCATTGTACACACAATCCTCCCCTTGAGGAAAGGACAAGAGAAAGAACAAATTACACATGACAGATGTTAGTAACGTCACTTAACGCGCTGCTGGAAGACACTCAGGCATTATGGCAACGAGGGCATTATAAGAACCTACCTAGAATAACGTTCCTGTATAAGACATTAGTATTTCACCAACTAACACAATTCCATTCCATATAATAAAAATAATGGGCCATTTTCATTTTGGTACAAGTGGGAATAGTTGGGATGAAATTAGCCCAGTGCCTCCAAGCAACTTGGTCTCAAATGCACTGCTGCTACCTAAATTCCAAATGATGTGACATGGCAGGAATGCCAATACACTTAACCATATTTAAACAGAAAGCGAGGATATATTTAACTTAGGAAGACAGGTTTTTAGTTTTCATAAATAAAATACGATGAAGGTGTTTTACTTAGCAATTTAACTTTTCAATCCAGATCTTCTATAGCAGATTTTTCCCCCCAAGATGTTTTAGTTTTCTTACACACAAGTTGATCCTTTCAATGCAATAACAATCTAAAATGTGATGTAACTAGCATGTTTTCTTTAAAAATCTTTTCTTTCACACCATCCTTGTTCATAAGGCATTGGATTTAATTTCCAGTGTGCTACAACTGTGCCCTCTTTGCAGACAAAATCAGTAATATTATTAAGGCTTATCATCACCCTTACTTAAAACAAAATTTCAAACAGTCAAACACAGTTCATTGGCTTGGAAATTAACAATAACTGAAGTTAATTTACCTTTAATCTTCTTGTACTTTTTATACCATCTCCCAAACTCCTGGCACTTGGTTGCTGATACATTGGCATAGTATGTGCTATTTACAATGGATGAAATCATACTCTGGAAGTAAAGGAAGACAGAAAGTGTGTTAAAAAAAACAATGAAAACTCTTTTCCAGAGATCGTCAATGACATGCAAGCTCACATGGATCACCCAAACCTGCCTTCAAAACCTAACGCAGTCACTGTGAAGGACTCAAAATTGACTGTATTTCCCACTCTACATCCCCAGACATGATTACTCTGGTTCACTAATAATGCAAAAAAGATGCTGTGTGAACCAAGACTCCTGTCTCCAGCTCCCACTGACTTGTCACTTTAATTTATGCTTGTGATGTCACAGAATCTTCATACTAAAAACATAACTGCAGGCAGTGACATGTTGGGGGACACACACATTAGAACTGTGATTTAGGAACCAGATTCTAAAGGTAAGATTAGCATGCATAATCCAAATAATGCTTTTCAGATGCTTCTGATCTGCTTTCAACTGCAACAAGACCACACAGCCAAGAACTGGAGAACATCCGTGCTACTCGCTGCAGAACAACAGTTAGGCAAATAAGTTAAATTAATATAATTTATAGAAACGTGCGATTAGCTCTTGTGTGAAAAATCACTCAACAGAAAAATTAACAGTGCTCTTCAGAGCGGATTAAACTAAATACAGTACAGCTGAAAGATTCAAAGTGCTTCACCACCATCCCCACTCTTTGCAGGTATCCTCTGGCAACTACCGCTACAAAACAACTGGAAGAAGACAGTAGGTAGAGTTGCTCTGCCGCACCTGACACACACACAAATATTTTACATTTGGGGCACTTTTGGCCATATGGTGGAAAATAGTTTTTGTTACTGGTAGTTATCTCAATTTTAGAGAGTAAATAATTGTTGATAACTTTTAAACTCTTCCAGAGCTGAATCATTGCATTATGTGTATATCTACATTTATATAAATATACATAGATCTATACCAGGGATCGGCAACCACTGGCATGTGGCTCGCCAGGGTAAGAGCGGTCAGCACATCCCTCGGCACACACCGCTTCCCGCAGCCCCCATTGGCCTGGAACGGTGAACCACAGCCAAACCTGCAGATGCAGCAGTTAAACAAACCGGCCCAGCCCACCAGGGTGCTTACCCTGGTGAGCCGCATGCCCAAGGTTGCTGATCCCTAATCTATAAACACACATTCACTCTAAAACCCAAGAAGTTTAACAAGATGTGTGAGCCAAAGCATCCTTTCTTGAAATCACATTTTTTATTCCTACAGTCATGCCAGGGTTCAGAGAAATGTTGGCACCTGTTATGACACTTCTGCACAGTGGAAGAGATTAAGGAGATAGCATGACCTCAAAGCAATTGCAAGCTATTTACCACGGGTTCCAACTCTGGCACATAGGCCCCTCTAGGCTCATGTGTGAAAAGGGGTGTGATCCATAGCTGTTAAACTACTAGCTAGGCTCACTTCTGGCTTACTCCACTTTTATGGTGCTTTTATATAAAATAAAATTTAAAAAAAAGCCACCCCATTCAAGATCAATTATGCATTTATTCAGCCCAGTCTGCTACTCTGTTGGAACCTCAAAACACGCCAATTTTCCTGACCCCTTGAGTTTTGGGGGTTTTAGGAGGCTGAGAAGAATTTACTGTAGACAGTCTTAAGGACGACTGGACTGTACAGATTAGTTTCAGTCTTTGAGGCATGAATTCACTTTAAACACACAGGATCCTCTTCCCTTTCACTTTCACATTTCCACGTGAATGCCACTAAGCTGCAGTACGGGAGACTCAAGGTAGCTGTGAAATAAGGGTTGGGATTTTTTTTTTTAATGGATGTTCTAATCGCCAAAACTCAGCTCCAATTTTCTAATTAAAATTCATATTTTGAGACCTACACCTAGTACCATAACAGTCAGCAGCACCTCCTTCCCTATGAATCCTTGCTTGTTCTAAAGTGTGCCCTGAGGAAACAGAAGCATTTTGAAGGCATAACAGAGTGGAAACTTCAAGCTGGAAGAAGCAGCTCTAAACAGCGTATTTTTCCAGCAGGTTTTTGTTTAAGCTCTCACAGCTCTACAATAAATGGGCATTACTAAGATTATAGCTGTGGTGGTTCTGAGGAAGAAAAATGGGGCAGAAATTAGTCTTCCTACCCCCAGTGGGTGGACAATTTCATCACATCCACATGGAAAGAAAGCTGGCATCTGTCTGATAACGTATCCTAGAACTAGCAGAGGATTCATATAAACAAGATATAATGTCGTAAGTTAAAACAAAAGGCGAAAGCTATGGGACGAAAACAAAAACCACCAACCCACAACAAGGAAATGAAGTTTATACAAGTATGCAAAATACATGAACAATACTGGAATGATTAGCACAACACACTTGGAAGACAGAGGTCTCAATGCAAAGATGGAAGTGAAGAAATAATTGGATTTCCTTTCCCACCACCCCCACCCCCAATGCCCTGCCTTGGTTAACTGGGATTTATTTGCTTGAACAGCAGCCTTATGCTAAGGGCGGCTAAGCTGCAGATACATAATACACCTAGCAGGAAAAACAGAACAATTGTAAATCAAAGCGAAAGATTACATTGCCCATCAGTGGCAATCAGAATCTCCATCTGGGCTGCAAGAAGAGCTCATGTACCAAGAACAAGAGCTGGAGCATAGTCACTGAGAAAAAAGAAAGCTCCCTGTGCTGCCCCTTTCCACTTCTGTACAGAGGGAAACTCGATGCACTGTGAACACATTAATAAACAGCAGCATTTACGCCGCAGTTTGACTCCTAGGAGACAGCTCTGTAATTTGCTGCTGTCAATAATATATTAACCACAAGGGGGTTGTAATGACATTTCACATTTGGTGCGGTATTTTTTTAAAACTGATTTGGGAAAAGGAATTGTATTCAAGGCAAATTCAGATAATGGCAATAGACAGCTCCTATGCAACCTTCCACTGTATCTTTTACATTTTGGGAGCCACGACAACAGAGGTTACAACTTTTTGTGGCTCTAACGCAAGAAGTGCATTCATTGTGGTCCAGCCTCCAGAGTCCATTGCCATTTAGCAAATCACTTAAGCACATGCGTAAAGGTAAGCGTGTGCAAATGCTTTGCTGAATGAGAACCCACAAAAGCGTGTCTCTATACCTTTATTCTCTGCATAATCACCAGGATAGAGATTATTTCTCCTACAGTTCTGCCATCAGTAATCTTGTTAATGTATGTCAGGATGAGTTTATAGAGAGGTAAGCCAACTGCCACATTCCCATACGGAAACTGATGGAAAACATCCCTAAACAGTGAATGAATGCCACCACGTAACATGGCTCACCATTCAGTCATACTGGACAGTGGTACAGGTCAGGTGCACTGGGACACACAGGACTGAAAACCAGTCTTCCTCCACCTGAGAGTTGCAGGTATCTCATCTAATTTCACTTCTTGAAATGTAAATTTATACGCTAGTTTTGCTACCATCTGCCAAAGAGCCCCAACCTACATGCTGGAACCCTTAATTAGCCAATCAGATTTCTCCTTTTGCAGTTCCCATTCTATACATAAAGGCAAAAACACAAAGTGTTGTTCTACTCTGTAAAAGTAACACTTTATTCAACACATCCACTCCTGTATTCAGAGTCACTTCAGTAAGTAATGTGGGTTACACTGCTTTTCTACTCCTGTTAGCTTTGCAACTATGGGAAGCTGCGAGAGATTCTATTGTGGACAGTACCAGCTGCAGGACTTAATTCTGACCTGTATCTTTTTGGGGTGGCATACATCTAATGGAGGACCAAATTTGGCCTACAGAATTTCTATCACTAGTTATGACATATCATCATCAAAGATCCTTGATTTATGAATCCAGGGTTGAGTTTGTGGTGTTCATAGCTAAAAACAATTTTTTTTTTAAATTTATAAGTTAGCAAATTTGATATGGACACTCTAAAGACCTAATAACCACAAGATCATTTTTACTATCTACTTTAATCAGACTCCTGACTAGATATAAAATGCAAAAGCTGGTGTGGGTTACATCATTCTATTGTACAACAGAACACCTTCATGTTGGAATGTGTATACTCATGTTTGTTTTGCTTGGCTGTTTCTAACCTGTAAGTTGAAGGTAGGCAGCAACAGGAGGACAACATTCAGATTGGTGTTAGCAAATGAACAGAGTTTTTAGCATTTAAGGATTGTTCATTTATTGTTTGGAGGGAAGGGGGAAGAGGTTAACTATAAAAGATATGTTTCCATATTTTTAAAAGACAATATAAAGCACTATATTAACAGCTCTACTTCTGTTCTAATGAAGTTTTTTGTCAGGTAATATGAATCACTGGATGTTGGCTGTTTTAGTGGTACAGAGGGGTGCTCAGCTAACCTTGCCAACTTTATACAAGTCTTTATGTAAGAAATTTGATCAAGAGCTCAGTTTCATTAGGAGTCTGAACTATGGTTGTGTCTTCACTGCAAGTGACAAAGTTATACTGAATAAAGTTTCTCTCTCTATTTACACACACAAACACACACACACACACTTTTGTTATATCTTCCTAGAAACTGGCACCACACTGATGAGAGTTATATACATTTCTTTGTAATCAGAGATTGATGAAAACTGTGTGTGTCCCTAATGTATGCTGCAGGCTTCTGCCAGTGAAGATAAGCGGCTGTTGCAATTAGGGTGACAAGATGTCCTGATTTTATAGAGAGAGTCCCAATTTTGGGGTCTTTTTCTTATATAGGCTCCTATTACCCCCATCCCCATCCCGATTTTTCACACTTGCTGTCTGGTCACTCTAGTTGCAATACAGGGTATTGAGTGGTAGTACAAAATTTGGAGATGATATATATGAAGAAATCAGGGTCCCTTTGAAGTTGAGGTCACAAACCAGCTGATCTCCTTCCAACAACACATTACTCTTTAATTGTGGTGCACTATTTGTAAAGAGATAATTTTCCCAAGTGGATTGGAATTTCTTCTTTTTAATTAAAACAAACAAAGATTAAACATTTCTGGAATTTTCTCTTGCAAACACCTTGCTAAACAGTTACTGGCTTTGGATTTTATAAAGCAGATTCCTCTAGGACAGGTAAAAGCACTGACCTGGGAGAGAGGGCATTCTTTGGCTAATGTGCTCTGATTCATCTCTTTAAGCAGTTCCTTTAAGGCATTGCGGACTGTGGCATGGTTCCACTGCTCTGCTGGCAAGTCTTCCAACTTTGAACAACTGTAAAAACAGAAAGCAGAAAAATCAGATGGAAACATCACCAGCAAGCAAACCTGCTCTCTTCATGCAACCATAAATCTTTGTGAAGACATCCCCACTTTACAGTCCTGTGCTCAGACCTTTCTTTAAAGTGCATCCTTTTTTTACATCCCCATTCCCCCCAACAAGACATGTGCTGCAACTAAGAGAATTACAGCACACGCCAGAAATCCTAGCTAAGCCTCCATAAGTGATGTAACATGTGTGCCTAGCCATTTCCTTTGGGGCCTGAAGCAGTGCAAAGTGCTCTGCTTAATGCAGGCCACACAAATGACTGGGAAAGGCAGCCTCTCAGGCACAAATAGATGCTCCTGCTGGAATAGAAAAAAAATTACACAACACGGTTAAGTAGTGAGAGACGCCCTCATTCTGGAGGGCCAAGGCTTTGGTCTAAAACAGAATTCTGTTCTACATTGGTACATATCCTGCCCTCACCACCATAGTATCTGAGCACCTTCCAGCAGTGCATTACCCAATGTGACTAAGGTCTGTCACAGATGGGTCACTCTCATTCTCTCCACTTGTGGTGAACTGCATGTGTTTTCATATCGTTCTGTTTCGGGAAGGTTTCGTTTCAGGTGCACTTGATTGTTGTAAGGTTGTTTGATTTTTTTAAAATATACATGCTCTGTGTTTGTATTAGAGTAGGCAAGATCAAAGAAGTGTGCCTTGCAATCAGTGAGGAAGACGGAGAGGTTTGTGACAATTCTTTGTTCCTGGGGGACTTTGTTTCAGTCTCAGACTGATCCATGAAACCGTTCTGTCTCCTGCACAGATCAGCTTTACCTTTATGCTAGAAAGTGCTTTTGTGCCTAAGGAAGGGAGCTGCTGACCAGAGTCTTCATCTCAGAATTTGAGGCTCTTTCAGACATGCTGGGCCCAGGCCATTGACCACACTGGTGATAAGGACCAAGACCTTACATTTGACTTAATAATCTTTGGGAGGCCAGTGCAGAGAGCAGAGGGTGGGTATGATGCTCCCACAGTAGCCTGTGTTGCACTGGAGATGCACTACAGCATTCTGTACTAGCTGGAGTTTCCCAAGGGCTGATGGCTTCCTGCCCAGGTATATCACATTACTGTAGTCCAGGCAAGAGGTGACATAGGCGTGAGAAATTAAGGCCAGGTCTTTATCCACCAGGAGGGAAAAGAGGCAACTGGAGATGACAGAGCGTTATTCAGAAAAGTTGCTATGTGAGAGGTTGGTGTTGGCAAAGAATCCAAGAGTGCTCCTAAACTACAGACTGAATTGACCAATTGTGGGCACATGACTTCAATCAAGGAGACTTAGTTGGAGACACTTTCCTCTGCCTATCAGCACACCCCTGCCTTGCTCAGGTTCAGTTTCAGCCTGCTATTCTTCATCCATGAGCTGATCTCCTCCAAGCATTGGGGCATCCTGGTGGTCGTAGTGTGATTGTATGTGGTGAAGGACAGATAGAGCTGTGTCTCATCTGCATACTGTTGGTACCTGAATCCATGCATGTAACATTATTCACAGTGCTATCTGACCATTTCACCTAGCTGCTGCATGTAGATGTTGAAAAGGACTGGAGAGAGAACTGATCTTTGTGGGACTCCACAGATGAAGGGTTTAGTGGTAGAGGTGCAGTTTCCCATCACTACTCATTGGGTGTGTTCCTCCAGAAAATATTTTAACACATTACCCAGGACTCCTGCCACCTCTCTCGGGAAAGACAGCAGTATCTTATGGTCAACAGTGTCAAATTTTGCAGAGAGGTCAAGGAGGAGGAGAATGGATGTTTGCCCCATTGAGAGCAGTGCCATCAGTGGCACTAAAGCTGTTTCCATACCATGTCCTGGCCTGAATCCAGATTATGCCTGGTCTAGTATATTAGCTTCAATTAGAAGAGTTTGTGGTCAGCCTGTGGCTAGCTTCTCTGTGAGTTTGCTAGGTAACAAAAGATTTTATACTGAGCAATAGTTGGTCAGAACTGAGCTATTAAGAGGGAAGATTTCTTCAGTGTCAGTCTCATTAGTGTATGTTTGAATCAGGAAGACAAAGTTCCTTCCCTGAATTAAGTGTTGGCTATTTCAGTGGTTAAGTGAACCAGTTGCTCATGGACTTTTTTTCCTCAGCCAAGAAGGGCATGTGTCAGATTCAGAGTTCTGGGGTGGATATTCATTTAGGGTGTTTAGTGCTTCTTAAGGGGAAAAAAATAATCACCATTGATGAAGTAAGCAAGGTGGAAAGTATGCAGTGCCATAAGTTTCAAAGTACTCAGCAGCCCTGGTGTAATGCATAGAGTCAACCCAACCATGCAGTGCTGATTTCATACATGCACACCAAGTGCAGCAAGACCTTCTGTTGTTTTGCAGGAGGTGTTTGCAATGGGATTTAATTGATGGTGCTCGGATACGACAGCCATGAGACTCCTAGTTATGATAAAGTTAGAATGAACATTTTCGTATGGGCAAGTTATTTCACAATAATCCACTATTTCTTACTCCTTCCTCTAAAGCATCCTGATCACTGGACTATGGCAGATGGGCCAACTGTCTGATCTAGTGAGGTACATCCTAGGGTTAAACTGAGTTTCTTAAGAATTGGGTGGGCGCTTTGCTTAGGCCATCTGGAGAATTCTCCACCCTTTTCAGTGAACAGCCCAGTAGTCTCCATCTTCTTTAAATGGCCAGGAGGGAGAAAGAGAAAAAATAAAAAGTGTACGCAGAATTGTCAGACAGCAGCTACCACTCCGCCCATCAGATGTTCTAGAGTAGGAAACAGTTTAAATTACCAGATGGAGCAGTAGAGGCAGGCTCTCCCCACCCTGCTAGGATTGGCCACTGGAGACAAAAGAGAAGGCAACAAGCTCTCTGGGCCATTCTGTCTGAGCCACAGTTAGCAGAAAGTCTAGACCCTCATAACCCGAATCCTGGAAACAGATGAGGTGTTTATTTTTCATACACAACATGCTAAGCATTTAATCGGGCCTGGAGGACCCATTAAATTAAGAGTTGTGGAAAGTTTCCCTTTAAAGGCTTCATATCCCTCATGATTGATGGAGTCCCCCCACCCACCTACCCACCCGCCCCACTCCTGCCCCCACCACACCACCGTGGCTTTACTGCTTCAGAAAATAAAATGTAAAAACAGTTGGAAGGTTCACTGAGAAAGCTGCATCGTGAAGCACCCTTCCCTTCATTTTCCTTTTCATTTCATCAAAAGCCCAGAAATTAATGAAGACAGGATGTGCTAATCTCTGTAGTAATGCTGTGATCAACAGAGCAGCTCAGAGAATAGAGGAGGACAGATGTTCAGAAACACCCACCTTTGTAATTGGATTTTCAATGTCACAACATGATAGACATCTTGTAGCATGTCGGCTACTGTCGCATCTGGTGCATCGGTCACGTAACTGAGGGGGAGAGGGTTCCACCTCCCAAGTTTGATTATTCCTGGAAAGAAAAATATAACACACATCTATCAGCTGTTTATGAAACCTTTTGGTTATTTGGTTGGTCAGGGTGTTCAGAACCCGCCCTGAGATTTATTGCAATTCTGAACACAAAGCTATTTCTTTCTGACAATTGAGCCTAACTAAGTGGAGGGGAAGGAATACATTTTGAATTGTAAACCGAGAGCTGTTTACATCTTCGTGTTTCTTGAATTATGACAGAGAAGCAAAGGATGCATCCCCCCACACAGCATCACCTTTCCTCATCCCACTAAAGCCTGCACTTTCTAAGTTAAGACAAGCTTTAAATACCCTGTGCTCCTGATTTCAAAGCCTGCACAACCCTTAAGTAAATAAAAGATTTGGTTTTGAATTGAACAAGAAAATTCCTGTGTGTGGGCTCAGCACACAGTTACATCCTGACTGTGGTGTGATTCCCAGTACAAATAGCATTTGAAATCGATGAAGTAGTTAGAGTTCACTCCCAGATATGCGTTTCACCAGGCAGATGGTTGCTTTCTTTGGCAAAAAGCAACAGCGCTGTACTTGACCACAGATTGAAAATAGCACAACTGTCTTCCAGGTCCTGTTTATACCTCTGCTCCTTCAGTAACAGCAGCAACACCCTTTCTAGATAGGCTTGTTGCAAGAGACTGTGAGTTCGCAAGTGATAGTGTAAACTCTTTAGTGCAGAAACCTTCCCTTCTTTTAAATGTTTATATAGTGCCTAGCACACCCTGGGCGCTACCAGAAACAATTACTAATTATTAGAAAGGATGGACTTCCAGGGAAGCACAGAAAACAGAGAGACTCTAGGAATATAATGAGGCACAGTGCTGCCTTGTATGGGTACACAGCACAGTGGGCAGATGTCTGCTGTTCTGCTTCACTCCATCTCCTCTGCTGTGTTACTAGCTTCCTCTTTGTTTAATCTGCTTATCATCTCTGAGCCCAGTCCTTCAAGGTACCAAACACCTTGTTCCTACTTAAATTGACAGTGCTCAGGACCTGGTCTTTGGCCCATTCATACACATTCAAGGCTCCAGAAGAGATCAACAGGGCAGTCTGCGGACATTGTCAAAAGCAACACAGAGATGACTGTTCACAGCGCTGTTACCTGGTGACACCACACTATTGCATATCTATCTGTAAGCTCTCATAATAATCGAGCACCGGTGTTTCTAAATGGAAAGCAACAGCTCATGACAACCCAGCCTATCAAGAAAACTCATCAGAAATCGGCTGAGGTGATATCATGATGCTAAAATTAACGCGGTTCCCCACATGCACCATTTTACCAACACTGACGATAGCCAAATCTAAACTTTGAGTTGCATCTAGACTTATCAAAGCTTCTGTAAAGGTGGTTATGAGACGGCAAATCAATGGCTTTGTGAAAATGGTAGTACAATGGTCTCCGTTACTGCATGAGATATTTAGCACAGTGCTAATACTATGATAATATTTTCTCTGTTTCTGCGTAACACTGGTAGGATAATTTTGGTACTCTCCCCACTTGTAGCATTTCAATACGTGCATATAGATTTCTTGGGAAATAGATCTTCCATTGGTTCACAGCGTATTCCATTACTATGTCCAATCCCTGAGAGGGAAACTGGAGTAGACCATTACCTTTGCTAGTCTGAAGTCTCAATGTGATACTCTGGTATAGACTCAGTAACATTTCAAGAGTAGGTTATGAAGCTTTTGGTAAGGGTAGAATCTTATCCAAGACAAACAAAGTTAATAATTGTTGCTTGACATCCAATGCTTGAAAGTGGGGCATACACAGAACAAAAACATTTAAATGATGCACTGTTTCAGTATTAAGATTTAACAATCTGGTGCTGAATATGCTGCAGTATAAATAGTGCCTGGACTCGGATCCAGTGAAGTAACACACAGCACTCATTCACAGTATCATATGTCTCCAGAGCTGGCTCCTCGAGCCATATTCCACTTGCCAAGAAAAGCTGTTTTTCTGAAGGGGATAGTTTACTTAATGTTATCTCTGGTGACAATGAGACGTGCACACAGTACAGCATACATTAGTCGTGAAATGAGCATCAAGGGTCCACGGATTGAAACACATGCTAGTGAAACCATTTAGCTGCCAACGTCCCTTGCCCCTTCTAATACTATGTAATAATATAATACAAAGTCACCTGAAAAATCCTGAAATCTATATCAGCTTCGCAGAACACTGGGCTTCCTATTTTTAATCACTTCAAGTTTCCATATAACTGAAAAAATAAGCATCATATGCGCTCTATAAGTCACATCTACATTGGTCACATTTTACAAGAGGCTTTATTCTTCATTCAGTGATAGGAACCTCTGTGAGAGAACACCGTCGCCAAGTGTTTAGTGCTGACAGCGCTGGAGAGAGACAAAGAGGCAGTAGAGGTCACTGGAGTTAGCAAGTTGTCCCAACCTGGGAAAGTTCAAAGCAAAACCACAGGCCAAAGCATCATGGGAAATACTATATAAGTCGCTTTACAGGAAATGTCTGCTACTACTGGTAGTTAGGTAGATTTTCTATCCTTCTCTACAGTTGGAAAGGAAACTGTTTTGGCTGGAATTAGACAAACACAGGTGTTACCATAATGCTTGGGCACGTTAACACCTACTGTGAGTCCTTTACACCTTGTTACACGCTGATGCAAGCTATTTTTTTTTAGCCGGTGTGATGTGACGGGTGAAATTAAAAAAATAAATAAATTGAGTTAGTCCCTAGGCTAGCCAGAAGCCACGATTTCCATGCTGCGCTTCAGTATGCTCCACAGGGGGTTTTGTTCATGGCACTGTAGCTGCATTTAAGGCACCTGTTGTGCTGCAGATAGGATGTTGATGCCGGCTTGTTTAAGCATGCCAGTTCTCTTTCCCCCAAATAACTTTCCATCAGGATTTGAGCAGTACATACAGCCATAATTTGGCTAGCGGTTCCCTTCTCATTTGTTACCACTCTCAAGGTGTTTTTAATGTTACATTCATGATAGGTGAACGCCAGAATAGCGAGGCATCATCTTCCTAGATACACACATTAATGGCCTAATTTCCAATTTTTAAGGTTGTGGTCTTTAATTATGCAACTCCGCCTGTATTGTATAGTGTTTTTATCTTGTATTCAGCCCGAAGGGTATGTCTACCCTGCAATTAAACCCTTGCAGCTGGCCTGGGTCAGCTGACTCCGGCTCACGGGCTCAGGCTCCAAGGCTGCAAAACTGCAGCGTAGATGTTTGGGCTTAGGCTGGAGACCAAGCTCTGGGATCCCACAAAAGAGGAGGGTCCCAGAGCCTGGGCTCCAGCCTGAGCCTGAACGTCTACCCTGCAATTTTACAGTCCCACAGCGTGAATCCTGTCAGTTGACAAGGACCAGCCAAGAGTGTGTTTAATTGCAGTGGAGACACCCTACCAGACTTGGCGAGAGTGTGAGAATCAGTGAGGCACTTTATAAATGATTACTGAACAAATACTCTATTTTAAACAGGAACAACATTCCTCCTTCCTTAATACTGTTTGAGGAAGAGATGCAGCAGAACTCTCAAGAAATCTGTAGGCAGATCCTTTTACGACTTCACAACCTTTTTCCATTAACTAATTCAATCACTCATTCACAAACCAATGACCCCTGTGGGGCTCTTTTTGTGGAGATTGGCAAACACTGCACAAACGCTAATTGCCAGGAGTTTATTCACTAAGTTACTAGGTCAAGCTGAGGCGATTTTGAGGCCTTGTCTACACAGAGGAACCACCTGTGTGTCGGAACAGCCTTCAAAAACTGATCTTTAAATGGTTTGATGTGAAACGGCCTGGGGGGGGCAAAAAATATCTTTTAAATGGCTTTGTTTGAAGTATCAGAGGGGTAGCCGTGTTAGTCTGGATCTGTAAAAGCAGCAAAGAGTCTTGTGGCACCTTATAGACTAACAGATGTTTGGGAGCATGAGCTTTCGTGGGTGAATACCCACTTCGTCGGATGCATGTAGTGGATACATTATTCACATAGCTGGAGTTGTGTTGCGTAGGTTAACTTACTGCCGTAGTGTAGATATAGCCTCAGATGTGTTAGCCGGAGCATTTCCAAGATTAGCTTCTGAAAACCACTGCCCTCTGTAGACAGGCCCTCTCATAAGCTTGATTTTCAAAAACATTGCCATCTCTCACTGAACAAGGTTCATTACTGATCAGCGTAGCAGACTGAAGAACAGAGGAATGATAAGGATATGCAGCCTCATTTTAAATTTGCATATCTCCTTTCACTCAGAAAGATCCCAAAATACTTTAAAACTGCATATATCAAGGACACTGAAAATGCAGCCACTTGTAGAGGAGGAGGTGCCAACCAAATGACCCTCTGTGGATGGAGTGGAAATCTTGGCTAGACACTTGGTGCTTGACAAGCATGCTTAGAGAAAAAGCATTACAGGAAGTTTAATGTGCTCAGTTTTTAAGGTCTCATCCAAAAGATTCACACCTGCCTTGGATTTCTATGTATTTAACTCACAAGAAAATGAAGGACTGACTCAATGCTATTAGGATTTGAACTTGTGAATGTGTCTAGATGTTTCAAAACTGCATCTTAAATCACTAAGCCACCTTACTAGCTATGGCTTTTCTAGACCATTTACACAATTAGGGCCAGATCCTGCAACCCTCACTTACATGAATAGTCTTTACTCATGTAAGTACTATCACTGAAACTAATAGAGCTACTCATGCAAGCAAGGATTACTTAGATACAAGTTGCAGGATCAAACCTTTAAAACTGGACCACTTCCAAATTTCATTCACAACCAAACAGAATGTACAGGCACCATACAACAGAACATCCCTCGTGCTATTTTTAATAGTTTCCTTCACATCTACCACATTTATTCCCACCTTTTCCAGACTGTGAACATACCTGAACAATATTTTTAAAGCATATTTGTAGTAAGTTTGCAAGGGATTAATGTAAATTTAAAGCGCTTTACAGAGCTTAAGTCATATGGGTCAAATTAAGAAGATCATATACATTTCCACACACACACACATTTTGCAGGTACACAATGAAAATTCAACAATATTTTTTAAAAAGTGAAGAGAGGAAAAGAATTCAGTATTCCTTGGTTAAAATAAAATAAAATATTTGCTCAGAAAGAAGAATCCTGGTTAATGAACACTGTAAAGGAGTGTATTTATCAATACTAACCGTGCAGGTTAGCTAGTGCACAATACCAAACTCTTTCATTTTCTTCAGCATAAACAAATGCATCCCACAGAGACACATAAGGAGTGGAGGTGTTAACAAAGATGGTCACTCCCCTCGTGAACTGAGACACTGGAGAATCACCAGTTCCTTGCTTATACACTGACTATATCTCACATAGACCTTTGCTTCCGAGGATGTGAGGTTCAGGGAATAACAACAGCATCACTTGCTGTAGTGCTATAAGTCTAATCAAACAAAGTTTCTCTTTTAAACAAAGTACTTCTTAACAGTTTTTCTTACCAGCACAATGTAAACTCAAGGGAAACTAGACATTAGCATTAATATCCAAATACTTTTAAAATATATATATATTTTATAACTCCCAGTTAAAGGCCATGAAACACTGTCTATAAAACCCGGGGTCCTAGAATGATTAAGCCATAGAGTTGTTTGCAGTATTGATGTAGCCATGTTGGTCCCAGGATATTAGAGAGACAAGGTTGGTGAGGTAATATCTTTTATTGGACCAATCTCTGTTGGTGAGAGACAAGCTTTTGAGCTAAACAGAGCTCTCCTTTCCCCAGCCTGAGGAAAAGCACTGCGTAGCTCGAAAGCTTGTCTCTCTCGCCAACAGTAGTTGGTCCAATAAAAGATATTACCTCACCCACCTTGTCCTCAACCTATTTACCACTGTGGACCACATATGCGGCTTTCTATGTGTTATATAGGCCACATCCACACTATATGCTACCTGAGGCTGTCACATGGGCCACAGCCGTGTGCTGACAGGGCTGTAAGTGGCCCATGGGTTGCAGGTTAAGAACCACTGCTCTAAGCCATGGAGTCTCTGTTCACAGCATTACTTCTATTGCTGAAGAGACTGGTAAATTCTTGTGACACTGAGTGCATCTGTTTACCTGCTTCAGAGTGGTCTTGTCCCTATGCTATAGCAGGTAATTTACTGTTATTCGGATGTACTTTCTTAAAGAAATTAGAAACTGCCTGTCCTATATAACAAGTACATAGAATTATTTATCCATAAATTAGTTCACGGGAAATCACTATTCTGCAGCATATAATAACTCAGCCTGTCTTTCTAACCCATGGCCTGCTTGTAGTACATCATCAGCGCATAGCAGCATAAAGGCTACTTTAGTGACTATTGTTAAACCACTCCAGGGAATGACTTTTCAAGTAGAAAGCGACCAATGGGGCACATTTTTTCAAACTGATTCCATTGTATTAATTTTTTTACTATATTACAGAGCTGCTTCTTCAAACTTTTATACCAATTAGACAGATTTTGTACTGCTTTTGGAGTCTGTTATATGGGGCCTACATTTTTCTATTGAATTTGAATCAGTGACATATTGGGGTGAGACTAGATGGAAAAAATAATCAGCATAATTCTCCTTTGCACTTCCAAAACACCTTTCAGCTGAGGATCCCAAAGCACTTTATAAAACATTAATTAATTAAACCTCATAAGGCTTAATTGTCCCTATGAGGCAAGCAGCATTATCCCTTTGACATACTGGTGATTTAGTGATTGAAAGCACACAATAAACATAATCCTATGTTTATGCCAATACAAAAGAAACCCCCCTTACTTCAGACCATAATAAATAATTCAGTGAGAGAACAGGAATAAACTCTGCGATTATGTTGTGATGTACACATCCACAAATCAACAGGAACACCCACACCTCTTGAATGATTAACACTCCATCTCACTTGACTAGACGTGTACAACTTTAGGTTGCGAACAAAAAGGTGACCTTCATTTGAAAGGCATGTGTTTGACACTAACTTTACCTGCAGCTCTGGGGGCGAGAGTGTGCTTTTTAAAACTACGCACATAACAACATATATATGTGTAAGTAGAACTCTACAGTGAAAATAGCATGCATCATACTGTCAGTCAGTTTAGATGATCATACTGGTCCTTTCCGGCCTTAAGAATCTATACTAATGTGGCTATTTTACATAGATGCAATTATATAAAATGATATATATTTGTAGAAAAGACTGTCAATAGAAGATCACTAGTGTTATACAGTTCAATTACTGAACTTTAGACTGCTTTCAGGGATGAAAAATAGCTTTGCTATATGGTCCTCTGCTAGGACTTAATTTTTTGAGTGCTAGTTTTCCTCATTCCCCTCCTTCTCAGTACATTGTATTGAAGTATTTGACTTGAATAACATACACTGAACAGTCTGATGCCTTGTAATTATACAACAACATATAAAGCCCATATATAAAGAGGTTTTGTCTCATGTAATAGATGCTGCTTCACATTTGGGAAACGTTATGTTAAAACCCTGACTTTTATTAGATTAATTTAATATAGTCACTAAGTAACTAGACTAAATTAATAAAGACTCTATTGAAAGAAAAAGAACAGAATTATTCTGCAAATTCAATAAAACTTTCTAAAACTGGTTATTTTAGAAGCCTTTATTTAATTTTCAAAACTCCCATTCTGTTTGAAAAACTGCCAATATATTGGTCAGGATATGGAAAAAAAACATGTCTGATGTTCAGTTATTTATTTCATGAGATTGTTATTTAAACTGTTATACAAGGGAACATAACAAATGGTGATGGGGATTGGATTGCTGAAATATCTGTTCAGATTTTTTTTGTATGTCAATTTCTCCTGTACATAAGAGTACTTGCCTGGCATAATATTTTCCTTTTATCATTCCTGAGATAAATTTGCCCTTAGCTTGGACAAAGGTGAAGGACTGCAAGAATGAGAAAGAAATGCCTCTCTCTCTCTCTCATTTCTTTTGTGTGACATAGAGAAAACCTTTCCTCTAAAGCACTGTGTCAAAGGCATGAAACTAAGATCTTTTGAACAATCAAAGAGCATGAATGACAATCTATTGTCATCATATTATACTGGTATTAGCAGATGCCTTTGATAACTCACATTAGCTCAGTGCCTCAACTTCCTTCCCAAGGGAAGGAACTACACTCAATGACAGCCTAAAAAATAGGCTTGCCTCTCATACCTTGCCATGGAACAAGACTTGTTTCCACCAATACTTTTCAGTTCCTCAGTGTCAGGCCCAGATTGCCACGCTAGTGTAATACCCATTAAGTACAATGTGCTGCATCTTCCTCAGTTTCACAGCTGTCTTTTGGGCACTCTCTGTTTTCTACATTTAGGGTCTTTCAGGCCTGGTTCCAGGATGGGCTGAGTTCCCTTAACTCTGACTAATGGGAGCAACAGATGTACAGCACCTCTTGGAGTCAGGCCCTCATGGGAGCAGTGACCATTAGCATCCAAATTCATCATATCTTTTGTTCAGGGAACTTTCTTTACAGACTGTCATGTGCAGAGAATCAGGCTGCCATTTAAGAATAGTTCCTGATGGTCTTGCTTTGGAGAATTTCAATCAGTCAACACATTCCTGGGACACTATGTTGGTTTCTTCCCCTTCGTATTGTACAAAAGCAGATTCTTTAATAGCAACTTGTCAGCTGCATGATGCCCAGAAGGTCCCATGTTATATAGCTTTACATCAGGGGTCAGCAACCTTTCAGAAGTGGTGTGCCAAGTCTTTCTTTATTCATTCTATTCTAAGGTTTCACGTGCCAGTAATATTTTAACGTTTTTAGAAGGTCTCTTTCTAGAAGTCTATAATATATAACTAAACTATTGTTGTATGTAAAGTAAATAAGGTTTTTAAAATGTTTAATATGCTTCATTTAAAATTAAATTAAAATGCAGAGTCCCCCAGACCGGTGGCCAGGACCTGGACAGTGCGAGTGCCCCTGAAAATCAGCTCACAAGACACCTTTGGCACGCGTGTCATAGGTTGCCTACCCCTGCTCTACATTCTGCCCTCAATGATAACCATGCAAACCTAATGACCTGCAAGGAGCTGCCTGGGGGTAAATGAAGGCAGAATTGCCCTGGCCTTTTTATTTTAATCTTCAACTGTTTACTGTCAACAAGATGCAGAATACAGCTACCTCTCCCTCTTACATTCAGGAGAACGTGGGATCCTGAATGTACAATCTTTGAGATCTTCACAGGTCCTAGCACTCAAAACCTCGGAAAAGTCCTTTTTTAGATTTTACAATTAATTTGTGGTTCCAGAAGGGGAGAGGCAGCAGAGAATTTTCCTCCTCCCTTTTTTTTGGGGCGGGGGGGAAGAGGATTGTTTTTTCACTGGGGAAGAAGAAATTCTTGATTAAAAAAAAATTCTAGATGTTTTCGAAGCGCTCCAAACAATTCCCTCATCTGTACTTCCCGATGCAATGTTACACCCAAAAATCTCATGTAGAAGAGAGATCCACTGAGCAGTAAAATGCACTAACATTGCAGCTTAATATTATTAAACACATTTTAAATGTTATAAATGAGCATTATTAATAGGCATTGTGGAGGTTAATAGGTCTAAAACTGACTCCACTGACATTGTTTTGACTCCTTTAGGAGAGCAATACTCCTATGAATCCAAATAGCCTGCCTGTTCGCAACAATAGAACTATCTGGAGGGAAGAAAGCAAGGCCAAGATTGCAGAGATAAAATACTAGAATGTCTTTCTGTAGAGGCAGCCAGAAGTAAGAATTCAACCGCCATCAGTTCTTCAGAATAAGATGATGTATGGGGTCAGGAAGAAGCAGTGTAAAAGAAAACCTACTTTTAGACACTGGTGAAAATTTAGGCCAATGTAGCTTGATGGAGTCCCTTTAAAAGCAAAATGCAAAGAGGGGGGCAGGACCAAAGGGGGAATGTGTGTGCGGTCACCCCTTTTTTTTCTGCTTCTTCATGATGTAAAAACTTAGTCTAAAGATTTTTAACAAAATTACTTTTTTGCCTTGCTTCCTCCCTACCCTGCACCTCCCATCTTTAAAAAAAAACCCACACATTAGAAATTCAGCTTTTGTCTTCCCTATTTCTTCTGGGAAGTGATATGAATAACTGAAGAATTGGTAGGCTGATGTCATAAGCACCAAGGAAGGAATATGAACAACTGAGAGTGGAAGGATGTTGTGGGGTTTTGGTTTTTTGTCTTCGCCTGACTGCTTAGAATTATGACGGTTTCCACTTATTTAACTCAAATTCCTGACACACAGCTGGCAAAAAGTTCTCTTGCTAATGATATAATACCGCAACCCCTTCAATTAAAGGTCTGAATCCACTATGAAACCTTTCATGAATTTGAGAAAACAATGTACCTAATATTTGCAGTTAAAATCAAAACAAAAACAAGCAGGATTTTTTTTTTTAAAGTCTTCAGGTCTTCCTCAGACCTCGCAGAGTAGCAAAAACAAAGGGCATAATCCACTTTTCCTTTGCAGATTGATTAGTATTAGAGAAGTACACAGAATCAAACCCTTAAAATATGCAGTATTTCTTTTCAAAATATCGTTAAATTGATCCTGTTGCCAGAACTCCAGTTTGTCCCCAATTTGAAAGTATTTTGAGCTTTCAGAAATGTGACAATAAGTTCAATATTGACTTTATGGGCTAATTTTTCCTTCACTAAATCCCACTTTAAAAAGGGCTCATACTCAGATTCCTCCCCTCCCCAATTTTCTTCCAAGGAATTGCAAAATACTTCCAAATTTAGGATAACTGTAAATACATTTCTGCTGGTTATTGGGCTCAACTACATTGGGTTTCATATTAAGCAATAACAAAGAGAAAAAGGTTGCAGATCACTGCCAGAGGTGATGACTTAATGCAACCAGTAATTGTACCTAGCATCAAAAAAAGCAGCTCCAGTTATATTGCGGGTGCACTCTCACGACACTGGCCCATTTTCTCCCAGCACTACCTTATCTTCTTGGCAATGTTCATACTGCCAACTTCGTGTTAAAAAATCATGAGTCAGGCCACTAAAAATGATGAATTGACTTTAAAAAAAAAATCATGGTTATGTTTGGTGAGTTTTTACATGGTAAATTTGGGGTCATCTTTATTTACTGTTAGGTCTTTGAGCCTTTAGATTACACTCGGGTCATGTTTTTTAAGCTTTTCTCCACAACTATGAGGGCTGGAAATTTACTGTTGTGTTTCTTTAAATGAAAGCTCAGAGTCTCATGTAATCACAGGATTCCAGGAGCTGGGGCTTTATGAAAAACAATAAATATTGCAAGACTCCCAGTAAGATTAAAAGCATTGGCAGCACTGCATGTCCCTTGTGCAATGGTGGAGGGCACTATTTCTTCATGAGGATTCAAGGCACCTACCTGAAACCCTTGGAGCTGCCAGCCAGAACAATGGTACTCTCAGGCCCCCTTAGCTTTTGACAAAATGGGCACTTACAGTACCATGTGTCATAGGAACCTCAACAGTGGTTTTGTGGAGAAGCTTTCCAGGTAAGACAACACTGACAGTATCAATATTATCTTACAAGGTATATTTGTACAACAGCTTCCCTCCCTCCCTTCCTCTCCCCTTCTGCCCAAACTCAGGGGAAGGGGGGTATCCTCTTGGCATTGACCCTTCTTCCCCACACCACTTCCCACCCCGAATGCACAGAGCCACAAACCCCATGAATACACTTCAGGGAAAAGAGGCAGAGGAGGTCAAATTGCCATTTCCAATCATCTCCCCACATCCCTTCCAATTTTAGCCTATACTTGCCCAGTTTCCGGCTCCTCTGTATGTGGAAGGAAAGCAGATGGTGTGGCCCAGTGTTGGTGGGTCACGCCATGCTAAGATGGCCAGAAGATACCTTACTCAGAAATGTGGCACCATCACAGTAAGACCCGCAGGATCTAATAAAGATCTCATTTTACTGTGAGGTACAATGTCTGTTGTTGCAAATGATTCCCATGGCATCCTACACTGGTAATAACTGACTGAGGCTTACAGGTGTCACCAAATTAATAAATACTACTGCTAAAGTTGCTACCACAGTATATATAATAAATAGTAAGTCTTTTTGATGGTACCTGTTTCCACAGACCTATTGGGTGGAAGGGGGACGATGGCTGTCTAGGCTGCATGTTTCCCAGAAAGTACATACAAACAAGTATAAAGTAGGTTCAGTCACCTAAACAGACCCCTTTTCCTTGACCACACAAGAACCAAAGCAAACCTTTGCACCAATGAGGCACCACACATGACAAACCAAAATACAAAGAGGAAGGCTCGGTTACTTTGCTAGTGTTCACAGCCTGATCGATTTTAAAGGTCAATCAGATTTATGCTCACGTTGAGACTTCCGATAGCTATTCTCTGCACTTGGCACCACTGCACTCAGGTGGAGGGCCACATGGTGCACCGGGGGTATCTGTATGTTAATTTGAGGCTTTACTATAGTGCCCCAAAGTCTCTTGAATGTTAGGTGACTAAATGTTAATGGCTCCTTCACAGCAGTAGAGTCACAAAAGGCAGCTGCAAACCGCAGACAAGAGATTTTTGAGAAGCTCTCACATTGGAAAGATGCCCCACAATACCGCTTGAGACACATAAAATAATTATTCAAAGACTAGGTAGAATCGTTCTTGTATTGTTTCTAAGAAATGTTTCTTCAAGAAAACCAAAAGAAGGGAAAGGCAACAATCTGCATACATAAAGGCTACCCAATAACAATTCCAAAGTCAAGAAGACCTTGAATTATCTCCCGCTTGAGAGATGGTTGCAACAGTTTAAACTGCCAGAGCACCTTCAATGCAAACCCTCCTCCCAGAGATCTTCCAACTTTGCTTCGTCTCACTCTCATTTGAGGCAGCTTTTACTCTATCCTGCTTTTGATTGGCAGCATGCATCAATGGTAAGTACCAAGCGCACACATCTTAATACCCAGCCACAAATGTAACCAGATCTCATAGAAATTCCACCACTACTTTCCACTTAACAGCTGGTTTTATGGGAGATTAAAATCCAATGAGATTATCACTGATATAAAACAAAACAACTCTTGTTTTCCACATTGCAAATGCTCTGGAGAAGAGTCATCATTTGCTATGTTTGTACAAGGCCTCGCACAATGAAGCCCCAGCCTGGGTGGTCTTTTGATACAATGACAATATAAATACAGAAGACCTCCACCCAAAGAGATGGCAAAAGTGCTAACTAAAATGAGTTAGTTACGGGTGAGTCAATAAGAATCAATGGCAAATGCTGCTGTTTTCTAGGTACCACTGGGTTTAGGTGGGCATTTCACGATGAAACTTCACAAGCTGTTCAATGGCAGTTTGTTAAAAAGGCAGGTCTACGACGCAATTAAAAACCCACGGCTGGCCCATGTCAACTGGCGCAGGCTCACGATGCTCAGGCTAAGGGGCTGTTTCATTGTGGTGTAGATGTTCAGGCTCGGGCTGGAGCCCAGGCTCTAGGACCCTGCCAGATGGGAGGGTCCCACAGCTTGAGCTCCAACTCAAGCCCAAATGTCTACACTGCATTTAAACAGCCCCTTAGCCCAAGTCAGCTGGCACAGACCAATCACAGGTGTCTCAATGCAGCATAGACGTACCCAAAGAAACTGAAGCCCTGTTTAACCTTTACAGTATGGGCAGCGGGCTACTTTCTTCCTCTGTTATTCTTAGTGGGCCAACAATGCTGGCTTCTCTTTCATCTCCTTTACTTGTTCTGTAGTTAAATTAATTTCATTGCTTGTATAAAAACAACAGATTGACAGTCTGGGAGGCTGAATCCTTTTATTTGTCAGCTAAACTGGTGCAGAATGGGCAATGGCAGGGGAAGCTTCTCCACGCATCCCTGCTCGTATGTCTCCAATACCTCCTGGGAATACCTCCTCTAGGGCTAAGAGGGTAGCTTGGCCTCTCTGTTGAGAATGCCCATTAAGGCTGCCAGTTAGTGCCAAATGAAGCAGGCCCAGGCCCAACGTTTATTAAAATAGAGGATTACTGTCAGGGCCAGCTTTAGGCCTATTCCACCAATTCCCCCGAATCGGGCCCCGCGCCTAAGAGGGCCCCGCGCCCAGTGAGAATCCCTTCCCTGGCTAGAGGCACCTTTTTAATTTTTACTCACCTGGTGGCACTCCGGGTCTTCAGCGGCGGGTCCTTCAGTGCCACTGAAGACCTGGAGCGAGTGAAGGACCTGCCGCCGAAGTGCCGCCGAAGACTCGGAGCACCGCCCGGTGAGTACAAGCCCCACGGGTTTTTTTACGTTTTTTTTTTTTAAGTCATCCCTGCCGGGGCCCCATCGAAACTGTTTGAATTGGGCCTCGCACTTCCTAAAGCCAGCCCTGATTACGGTAATATATGGCAGACAAAGCCACACAAAGGAACTGGTGAGAGGCGGCTACAAAATGTGATTCCCCTGGACCCTCTTCCAGTACAAAGCAAAAAATCTTCTTTACATATCTAGCTTCTTAGAAATAAATGAACACATTTTTCTGCTCCCAAGATGGAGTGCAGAGAAGATACATCAGAGTTTGGATAAACTTGCACAATCCCGGATGAGAACTCACTCTCCTCTTACTGTGGAAGAGTCATTCTGCCACTGGTCAGATCCTATTCACCCACCAATCATGTGCCACATAATTTTCAGCTTCCTTTTCCCTTCCCACCCACCCACACCAAACTTCTTTTGTCTCATAATTCTGGCCAGCCAGAAAAAAGCACAACAACAATAATCCCCAAACCTCAAACCTCTAACACCTCCTCCTCCCACCCCACAGGCAAAGAATTATACTCTATTAGAGTGAGTCACAACTTTTCTTCCCATCCTGCTACTGGGCACATTGTCCTGAAAGTAACAATTTAAATCCAGGACAAACAGACGGCCAGACCTCAATGTGTCTAACCTATTCGGATCAACGAGGGAGCTTTCACTTCACCACAGCTGCCTCTTAAAATAATAGCCGTGATTTATCTGTGACACAGGTGACCAAATCTGCCAAACAGAGGGGTGAAAAGGCAAATTGCCAAGAGCCTGAGAGCGTCACTTAATTTGTGCAAAATAGAGCAGTCTGTATAATAGGGCAATACAGCCCACTGAGACTACCAATCACAGTATGCAGCAAAGCTGCCCTCTGGGATGAAAGTAGAATATTGCATGCTGGTATATGAAGTCTCCACAGGGCAAATCTGCACATTAAAGTTACATGCCATGTTGGAGAAATCTACAGGCCATATTTAACCTACAGGCTGCACTTGGCCTACCCAAAATTACCTAGTAATGAACATTTCATTTTTCCATCAACACAGTCCATTTTGATTTGCATATCTTTTAAATACAATTTCCCGGGGTCAGATTTTATATATATAATTAACTGTTCGAAGGAATAAATATTTTACATAACATTTGTACTGTCTTTAGTGGCTGCAAATATACACACACATATATAAAGAGGTCAGGAAGGACTGTTTCACTTACACGTTCTCCAGTAGTTGCACAATGACATACTAAGGTAGCAAACACTGTACAGAAGTTGATATATTAAAATAAAAGCTGAATTTAAATTAGGAGGAAAAACAGTACACTTATTTTAAGGTTTTGTAAAACCCTTTTTCCTCCCCCACCAAACCTACATTTTTATCTTACCAACTGGACAGTTTCCCCATTAATATACATTTACATTTTGCAGGATAATGGTATCACTATTCTCTTTCTATTTTTATATATAAATAAACCCTTCAATGCCTTTATGCACACAGACAGTGAAACTCTACGTGTTTCTCATTAGGATGAGTGACGTCAAATGTAAATCAAAAACCTAAATGCTGAACGTTACATTCCATTTTTTTTCAGTTCTTTCTCCTATAATATTGTACGGTTTCCTTAGTGACACCAATAAGGAATTTTATTCAGACATTTATTTTAATCCTAACAGTCTCCTATTGATGCCGGTTCAGATTAGATGTATTCTACAGCATGAAGAAGATGAACTCATTACTTCTGCTATGGGAAATGATCTTTTATCCCATTCAGAGCCTTCCTCAAGCCATCACTACTGTCCACAAGAATGATACTCTTTCTGGATAGCTTTGGTAGCGCAGGCCAGTTCCCTCAAGTGACTAGAAATGCTGAGTCTAAATGGGATGACTAAGATTCCAAATATAATCATCAGCCACACTGCTAATAAGACAAGCAGAGCCCAACACCAGGTTCATTGTAATAAGCAATAATCTAAATTAAACTGTCTGACATTCAAATCTAATCTCGGGAATCTATTTGCCCGTTCAGTACTGGATTCAAACTTTTTTAAAAAATCCTGCCTCTTCCCCTCCAAGGAACCAAAGTAATTATTTTGAATAGAGTGGCATATGTTAGACAAAAATACCAAGGGAGGCGGGGGCTTCATTCCACTCAAAGCCCCTGTGCACTTTTTGCTTGTATGATCATACATCTGAGCTTGGATCCTATTACAACCAAAGTTTTATTTGAAATCATGGCTATTAGTTGATGAGAAATCCTTTACTGGACAAGCCTGAAACAGTAGCAGCACGGGGGACCTTGCAGCAGTAAGAAGTACAGCTGAAGCGATATTACAAAGAAAAAGTTCACAAGTGCTAGAGAGATGGCTCAAGAGGAGTTAAAGATCACTTGGCTTTGGTTCTATTTTGGGGACACAGCAGTCCCAGCGTAGCAAAAGAAATGCAAGCTACTGTCTTCTTCCTGATGCTTGTCCACATGAAATACTTACTTTCCCCTGCTATGATAATGACCCGTCTGCTGTGATGCGACTAGGGTTCCCATCACAGACTGCCTTAGAAATGATTATTATATCGTTAATTGTGAGAAGAAAAGAATTTAAGTGGCAACTCAAACTGACATAACCAATAGCTCCAAGGTAATTGTTACTTGCTTTAATTAAAACAGTGCACATTATTTAGAGAAAGGTTTAAAAATACCACCGGGGAGACCAGTTCAGGATATAATTCCACATGGGGGAATCTGTATAATTTTGGTTGTAACCACAGAGGAAAAATGTATAATTTAAGACAGAAATTATTCACTTACCATGCACAGCTAGTATAAAAAAAAGTGTATTCATTTAATACGAATGAATGCTGTGGGTGTACTTACAGCGTTTTATATGTCTGCTTATCCAAAAAGAAAGAATGCAACGTTTATGGAAAAACATTTCTCTACTCAATGAACCTTTTCTTATTTTTAAATCATTTTGATTCTTTGTGATTTCTAGGCTAAAGATAAGTCACGTTGTTGGTAAGAGAACAGATAACCACATTTTAAAGCATTCAATCCTTCTCCTTTCCAAAGCTCAGTACTAGGGGACAGATAGAATATGTGGGCACTCAAAACTCCTAAGTTTAACCACGAACATGAGCTGTGTTTAATAGAGATGATACAGTGAAAAAATTCTCAACTAAATAATGTTAAATGAAACAAAAAAAAATCACTATAGCAAATAATATGAATGCTGATACTGTCAAATAAGAACTATGAAACAGCAGAAATCTTGGCTCTGCCTTTAATGAGATTCTACAAAAAGTGTTCTTCCATGCGTGACTCAATGAGCGGAAACTAGTGAATAACTATAAATGCCTTAGTCTGAATGGTAACTGGCAAATATCGTACCACAGAAAGCACCTTCAACCAGGGTTGGCCCAGTTCTAGTTGACTATGCTGACCTGACTAGTTCTAGTAGACTATGCTGACTAGTCTGAAAAATGTTTTTTATTTTTGAGAACTTCTCATCAGCTCTACTCTACTGATTTTTCAGAGTCAGCGCATGAGTACCTGCAAAGCCCTCACATTTGTGCCTGCTAAACTGAATGATGGCACATGCACATGGCTAATGTGGGAAGTAACCCAACTCATGCACAAATGACCATTTGAACATGCTAATATCAGTTTTACAAACCAGCTGGATGAACGGAAATACTTCTGATTTGCAGGCATGACCCTCTGAGCCCAGTTTAGAAAAGCTGGTCCCTAAAAGCCCACAAATTCATCTTTGGAGCTGATGCCAACACACTCAAAATGCCTCCAGAGATTCCGAGGAGACGCACCAGAAAGGCAGTTCCACTGACCTCCAATGGACTGCAGCATGCACTCTCCTTCCCTTCCCCTCTCTTCCCCTGTGACAGCTCAGCTTGCTGCCCAACATGGAAGGAGCAGCAGCCATGGCTTTGTCCTTACGCTGCTCTATTCACTCTTAGGAGTCTACTGCCTATGGCTGCAGAGAGTGCAAGGACTGGGTCTGTAACTGACCCCAGCACAGAGGGGTGGAGGACCCTTGTGCACCCGTAATAGACCAGCAACACTAACCACCGGTGACTTGCCGAAGACACACAGCAAGTCAGAGGCAGAGCTGGGAACGGGACCTGGGTCTCCTGACTACCTGTCTTGTGCTCTAGCCGTTAGACCAGCTATTGCTGTGCTCTTGTTGTGCATTTTTCATTTACAGATGGACAGAAGGAGGAGAATGTTCCATTCCCAACATCAGCAGCATCCAAAGCATGGCTCACCATCAGTCACTGACCAAAAGTAGATGCACATCTAAGGGACTCCAAGGATCTGTCCCATCCAGACTAGGGACTCTACATAGTAGGTCAAATGAGTCAAATGCTATCCTGGGCCATTACTTTTCACTTTAACACCACATCTATCTATACATCATGGCTTTGAGCTCTCTCTTTCCATATCTAAGCATACCCTTCATGTGTAGGAGAAAGGAACTTTAGTCTTCACACCCATATATCATATCTTACCATTGCTTTTTTGTAAAGTGATATTATTTTATATAAAACACACACACACACAGACATATATATTTAAGCACTTATAGCTCCCCAATTTTGAACATTAAAAGAAAATTGTTCTTAGCAGCTCTTCTTATTGGATTATAAATACGTTGTTTAGCCTTTTACTGGAGACCAGATGGAAGGCTGGATAGCAGTAAGACTATAGCTTCAAGTATAAGTGGTTAAAGTAGGTGTGAAATTGCGGAGTCCCATTAAGACAAGCAATATAAAGGAACTTTGGGTTCACTTTTCTTCTTTAAAGTAACTTAAATCAGTAAGGAAGTCCTCTACATACCTAACACTTTGCACCACCAACAGCCAATAAGCAAAACCCGCACCTGATAGCTGACCATACCATTTTTATTTGGGAAAAGCACAATTTTGCTTGAAATAAAGGAACAGTTACTTAGAGAAAATGCATCAAAATCTATAGTCCCAATCAGGCAATTACCAAAAACCTACTCTGCCTGATTCAAATAGGAGTTTAGTTATTTATTTCAATTTATGAGCAAATTCTCTGAGCACTCTAACAATTAAAACTCAGAGGAAGCTCAAGCACCTTGCGGGGTTGAGCTCCTATTGACCTAAACTTTATTACTTAAAAATAAATAAAAGTAGAAAGACAGATGTTGATCATTCACAAAAGCTAAAGCACTTTCAAAGAACCACACTCAACACTGTAATAGTCTAAGTCTTAACACTGTAATAGACTCCCTTAGGAATAGCTATTTCCATGGCAAGACAGTGCAATAATGCAATTATCACTAAATTAACTTATGCTCTCGAACTCTGTCTCCCTCTAATTTCTAAACATCTCGCTTTAACCTCAAAATGGGATTTTCTGCCCCATCTTGCCATAGCAACACCTGCAACAAATCTTAGTGTCTGAACAAAAGGGGGACTCTCTGCTTGAGCATGAATGCATTGTTTGACGTCACCTGTCCCAGTGCAATGGTAGCTTTCTATCCCGTGAGGTATAACAGTAAGAAGTTTAACTTCCGGGTTGCCAAACTAATCTCGATAATGTAACGATACTTCTGCTAAAATTGGATTTAATTACAAGTCTGCAAAGAATCTCTGTGAAAGTTTGTTTCATCTTCCTTCCTTCCTGGTACATATTTTGTGCCATAGTGCTACGAGTATCTTGTTTAAGTATTGTACATAAGACTGTTAATGTTGCCTTTAATTTTTTGGGGGCAGTACAGTAGTTAAGACTATTTTAAGTGCTATGAAGCACTAAAGAGTGAGACCTTTATCTGCCTCTGTCGCAGGCAGACTCCCTTTCCTCCCTCCCAAACCTCAAGCAAAAGCTTAACCAAGAATCCTTGACCTTTGGCCTGAAATGGACACTTAGACCTACTAAACGTAATCCAGTCTCCTGGCGCATTCAGTTTCATGATCCCGTTTGAAGCAATCATTACTGACTCCGCTACATTTTGTGGTCACATTATAAAATGAATCATTCTTCAACAGTCCAAGATTGCTAAACTCATTTTCTCTGTGGTTTAGAGCAGTCATTGGTCACTCAGTCTCCCAAGATCTGTATTCTCTCCCATTTAGTCACACCAGGCAAAACTGACTCCAGATTTACACTGGTGGAAACACAGCAGAACTTGGCCTCTAGTATTTGTTCTTACAAGTTCCCCAGAACTAAACAGTATTTCTCAGTCACTCATTTTTGAAGAGATTGTACAGTTCCAACACAAGGAACTCTGGGAATTTGAATATATATCACTCCCGTAGTACAGACTACGATTACAGCTTCAAAAGGGCAGCTTTGCACTACATGTTCCCATACGCCACATTTTCTATTTTAAGAGAGTCCATGGAATATTTTATGCTGCAACTTGGTATGAATGAATGAATGCTCCATTATTCAACCTGGTGGTACAGGGTGGTCGCTCTGAAGTTTTACAATTCGGTGTATTGCTGTAATGACATCATATGACATCATAAACCCTGCATGACTTCTAAAGCCTATGATTAATTTTCCTACTATAATCATCCTGTTAATAAATGAAAAATAACTGAATGAAAGAAGTTGATCATTTATGGGCCATTTAAAAACCTACACTCAAGCAATGAACACCTTGAGGTTAAAATAAAATAAATAAAAGCCCAAAACTAAATTTTGGCCCTAAACTACATACTGTCCCTAAAGATGTTTTTGTGATGTGCAGTTTGCCATTCAGGGCATATCTTCCCATCCGCTCCTCTGATCTGCTTCAAGAGCTCTTCAGAACAGCTTTCAGTAAAAGCACTGGGTTTTTTCAAGGTTTTGAGCACTCTCTCCCACCTAAGCTCTTTCCAGCACCAGCTTCTGTGGATCCCTTAAGGGTCACTGACTGAATTGCAAGATATTGTGTGCAACTTCGGGGAAATATCTGCTGTATTACAAGTTCAGATTGCTGATAGGAGTGCACAGGATAATAAGTTGTTAGTGCTGAAGTCCTCCTTTTCTAGGCAGGATCACAAAACATGCCAATTGTCCTATAATATCAGAGAATTGTTCAGTGGTTTACTGAGTATGCCCATTGGCCAGGCACATGCCAGGGTCTACATAAGCCTTATAACTTAAAAACATGCTGAGGTTTCTACTACTGGGTCTTCAAATCTAGATTTTGCTGGAGATGAAATCCAGACCAGTAAGGGATTGTGTCACTTCTTACCCTGTAACCCGAGTGCCTCACAATTCTTTGCTATTGTAGCTCCCAGCCTGGGAGGCTCAGGGTGTGTATTCAACCCATGGCCGGCCCATGCCAGCTGACTTGGGCTAAGGGGCTGTTTAATTGCGGTGTAGCCATTCAGGCTCGGGCTGAAGCCCAAGCTCTGTGACCTTTCCACTCACCCTCCAGCCCGAGCCCGAAAGTCTACACCACAATCAAAACAGCCCCTTAATTGGTTAGAGTCAGCAACAGGCATGCAGGTCGCGCCCTGGGTCTGTGTGCTATGCAGCCAGCCTTGGTTCAGCAACTCCAACCCCAACAGCCTGTCTACAATCTCACAGCCCCACTCTGGCTTCCATTAGCCTTGGTTACAACCAGCAAGGTGACCTCAACACACTCCCAGTCCCAAATCTGTGTGTTCTGTAATGCCCAGCCCTCCCCCTGGACAGGTCAGGGAAATAATAAGGTTTGTTCCTTTAAAGAGACAAAAGCACATCACAGCTTATCAACTTAACTGGGGTAAATACACCATTCCCTACAAACACAGCACTGAGTTGGGTTATAGTTAAATAAAACACATTTATTAACAACAGGACATAGGTTAGGTGATGCCAAGTAAAAGGAATAAAGTTAGAATGGGTTACAAGCAGCTAAGAAGCAAAGACACGCATTTAAACGTCTAAAACTACTTCTAGCAAGGTACAGGCTTTGTTCAAGACTGGTTTCTCTCACCAGTCAGTCATTCTTCTTCCCAGCCATGGCGGACTTTCCCTTAGTCAGAATCTTCTACAGAAGTACAAGATGCTGGTTTCCCTGGTCTCCCTACGTGAAAGATCTTTGCCTAAGGCTTTTGTCTAAACTACCAAGTTTTGTGAACTACACTTATATTGACACCCAAAAGTCAACTTAATAAAAATTGGAAAAGCCTGTACACACTAGCCCCCTCTGGTGACAGATCACGTCCACATTGTGGGCACCATCATCGACAGTGTGAGCAATGCACTGTGGGTATGTATCCCACAGTGCAGGGCGACACCTTCTGTCGCTAGGTGTTGTGGGAAGGCGGACCCGATCATGGTGCATCTTGGAACCGTGCCAAAGGTCCCATCATGCATTGCTTTGTGTCCTAGCCCTCCACTTGCTTCCGGCTTTCTTTTGCGTCATTTTTTCAATGGCCATTTTTTGCTGTGCACCCCAGCATCTGTAGTGAGAAGGAACAGATCCTGCACTTCACGCCTATGCTCTGTTAAGTGTCATGAGGACATTGCGCATGGCAGTGCACTTAATCATGAAATTACTGACAGAGGAAGACTCGCAGGCACCCAACATTGTGCATGATATGGATAGCAGCAATTTTACATTGCTTTTGGCATTCACAGAGCAACTGCCTAGGGTAGACCGTCGCTTTTGGGCTAGGGAAAGCAGCACTGAATGGTGGAATCACATCGTCATGCAGGTCTGGGATGAAGAGCAGTGGCTACAGAACTTTTGGATGCATAAAGCCACCTTCCTGGAACTGTGTGCTGAGCTGGCCCCAGACCTGTGGTGCAAGGACACCAGAATGGGAGCTGCCCTCTCGGAAGAGAAGCGTGTGGCAAACGTCGTCTGGAAGGTGGCAACTCCAGACTGCTACCGGTCGCAAATCAATTTGGAGTGGGGAAGTCTACCATTGGTGCTGCATTAATTCAAGTGTGCCGGGCAATAAATTGCATCCTGCTATGAAGGACTGTGACTCTGGGAAATGTGAATGAAATAGTGGACGGCTTTGCAGAGATGGGTTTCCCTAACTGTGGAGGGATGACAGATGGCACACATATTCCAATTTTAGCACCAGTCCACCTTGCAACAGAGTACATCAATAGGAAGGGGTACTTCTCCATGGTGTTGCAGGCACTTGTGGATCTCCATGGGCGTTTCACAGACATCAGCACAGAGTGGTCTGGAAAGGTGCATGATCCACACATCTTCAGGAACACCGGCCTGTACAGAAAGCTGCAAGCGGGGACTTTCTTTCCAGACCACAAGATTACAGTGGAGGATGTGGAAATGCCCATAGTGATCCTGGGAGACCCAACTTACCCCTTACAGCCCTGGCTCATGAAACCTTACATGGGACACCTGGACACAGTAAGGTGCATTTCAACAACAGGCTGAGTAGGTGCCGGATGACAGTTGAATGTGCCTTTAGCAGATTAAAGGCACGCTGGCATTGCCTTTATGGTAGGTTAAGGATGAGGATGAGGAGAATATTCCCATGGTCATAGCCGCATGCTGCACTTTACGTAATCTCTGTGAATCTAAGGGTGAAATGTTTGCTCAGGGGTGGAGCGCTGAGGCAGAGTGCTTGGCTGCTGAGTTTGAGTAGCCAGATACCAGGGCTATCAGAGGAGCCCAGACGGCAGCAATTGAAATCAGGGAGGCTTTGAGGAAGCACTTTGACAATGAGCAGCGGCAGCGTATATCCTTAGAGTAGCTTCCATGGTGCATTCCATGTTTTTTTCCTAGGAGGCTATGTTAACATTTGGGGCTGCATATCCCAATAAGAAAATGATTAAAATGCCTGTACATGTACTCGTCGTGATTGCAATGCGAGTTTGAAGAAAACAAAATAAAGATGATAAAACTGTGCTTTTATTGATCAAGAAAAAGCAGTGACACTCACAAAAACACAGATGCTTGCTGGAAAAGGAAGGACTGGGAAAGGGCAGACCCTCACAACTGTGTGTAGGTCCAGCTGTCATTGTGAAAGCTGTACGAGTGGGTGGAGTGATGGGGAAACTGAGGAGTCCCAGACAATGGAAAGGAATGTGCGGGCAGAGTGGCAGGGGCGGGCTGGTAAAGAATTGTGCATGTGCTGCAGAGGAGGTCGAGCCTGGACCTGCTCACTCCGCAGTATTATTAAAGACTTGAGCATCTCTGTTTGCTCCTCCATTACTTTAATCATCCGCTCAGTTGCGTCTCTAGCGGACGCTTGATTCTCTTTTCTGTCCTGCCTTTCGACTTCCCAGCAGTCCTTTCGTTCCTTTTTCTCTGCACTGGAGCACTGCAGTGCCTCCTGGAATGTCTTCTTTGATGCGTCTTGGCCTCTTTCATATCTGGCAGAGACGGTTGGGCAGGGGTGCGAGGGGTATTCCTGAAGACCACATCTGGTGAAGCACAGGGGACAATGCACAGAAACGGGATTGTTAAATTCAAGCACAGCATTGAAACATTTAACTTATATGCACCTTTTGCAACATATCAATCACTTTCTCACTGACCCTTGCCAGGCACACATCTCTGCAAGCACCCAAAACATGGTGAGTTTTAGGAGGAGGAGGCGCTGCACCTGGACAGAAAAACATAGTGTCTTTGCAGGGGTTGCAGTGCAGCTTTACTGGGAAATAATTCTAAAATTATCCCACACTTTTCCACAGGCAGGGATCATTCTAGCAGACATCTCACTGCTGAGGGTAAGCAGGGAAACCAGGGTACTGCATGCTTGTGGCTTCTGCCGTGCTCTATATGCAGCTCACTTGTGTGACGCTTTGGTCCCTACACAAGTGATTGCTGAATGGCACAGGAAAGTTTCCTACAATGGGGGAAGGAACAAAGCTGCACTGCCATGCAACCTGCGGCAGAGGATTACCGAGTACCTCCAGGAAACTTTCCTGAAGATATCTCTGGAGGATTCCCGTGAGATCTCGACATGCATCAACAACCTGTTCCACCATACCGATTAGCTACACGGGGCAATGTCCAGCACACAGAAACCCAGATAGCCTTTCACATTTCTATGCCCTGAACCCACCTCCGCACTACACAAGCCACAACCACTTACCAGGCATCTCATCTCCTGCTTCTTGCTCGCCGGAGAACAACTGCTGAGACTGGCTAGGCACCTCAGGAGTGGAGAAAAGTTCCTGGCTGCCTGCCCCACCAGTCGACCCCGCTGGAAGATCCACATCCTCATCTAGCTCCACCTCTTCATCAATAACTTCATCCTCTGGGTTAGGTCCTCTTTCCGCCGCTTCTGTTCCTCTGAAGTATCCACGGAGCTCTTGGCAATGGAGGTGGGGTCACCACCAAAGATACCGTCCAGCTCCTTATAGAAACGGCAGGTCTTATGTGCAGCAACGGAGCGACGGTTTGCTTCCCTCACCTCAGCTCCTTTATCTTCACTCTGCACTACAGCATGTCCTGATCATAGCCCTTTTTGCACAAGCCTCGAAAAATGTGCCCATGGATATCCTAATTCCTATGAGTCAAACGCAGCTGGGACTGCACAGACTCCTCTCCCCATATACTGATCAGATCCAACAGCTCCCCTGTGGCCCATGCAGGAGAGCATTTGGTGCGATAGCCAGCCATGGTCACCTGGGAAGAAGCAATGAGATCTCCCCATGCCGAGCCAGCAAGCAGGAAATGGAATTTAAAATTCCCGGGGCTTGCAAGGGGGAGGTGCAGATTGTTGTTTACCTGGCTGCAGTGCAGTGGAGTTCTAACTGATGACCAGAGTAGCCAGGATGGGCATTGTGGGACACTTCCTGGAGGCCAAATAAAGTGATTAAAGCATGTGTGGTGTCTACACTGGTTCTTTGTCAATAATAAAGGGAAAGGAAAAGAAAAAAAAAAGTCTCTCGTAGACAAAATAATTTCACCTCAACAAAACTGGGCATTTTTCCCCAACAAAAGTCACATTGCAGTGTGCACGCACTCACTGTTTTGTCGCCAAAGCCAGTTTTTGGCAACAAAACTTGGTAGTGTAGACAAAGCCTGTGCCACTTTCTCACCTATATTCAGTTTCCAGAGACTTCAACCCCTCCTTGGCTGAAGGACCCATCTTTCTCAGTTTGCAAGAGCTCTGTTCCCTTGTGTCTGTCTAGTGATCGATGCCACAAATGGCGTCTGTCTTCACTTATATCTTCCCAAGTTCAATTACTTGCTTTCAAGAGGCAGGATGACCTCATGCTGTTTTTCCCTTTCTGTAGGCTTCCTATCCCCCTTTATATAAATGGGGCTGCCATTGTTTTGATTCCACTATACTTAATTTACATAGCAGACAGGTAAATCACTGCCTTCTTCCTGTCTGGGAAGGAACCTGTTTCTCCCTGTTTGGCCACAGCTCTTAAAGCATACTATCATTTAGTATCCACATCTCCTCATGTCATGTTAATACGCACATTTCACAATGATATCAATCACCAATGTGTCATTAGCTTTCAGAAAAGACCTCACTCTATGTACTTCCATAATATAGTAATATTGTATACAATCAGTTGATTCAACTGCTTATCACTTGAGGTTCAGACCCCCGTTGTTATAGATCAGTAAACCAGTGCAATGTATTCTTTGAAAAGTAAAACCCAGACCAAGCTTCTCTCTGCTGCTGGGACACAGACACCATCCTGTCTCCTCCTCCAACTTGTTGGCTTGATAGCTTTGTTTACCTGATATGTAAAACTCGACCATCATTTTCTTTGCCTGAAGACTGAGCTGCTCAAAAAATCAAACACACATTCCTTTGTATAAGGCAGATTGTGCTTATGCATTGCTGGCCAAACACATTTTAAGACTATAATTCTAATGCATATAAGTTTTTGTACACATCCTGTGCATACATCATGCAAGGATATTAATGAGTAGTGAGCTATTAGTTTTCCCATGATATGTTACATGCCACATTTTAGATACAGATTATAGTAACAGTGAGTTAGGTGTAGTGAATATGTCAGGCCTGACAAGAGCTGCTGACACAGAGTAGTGAATCACATATGGGCCACCATGTCCACACCCTAGTCCTCCAAATTCTCCACCCTCAGTTCTGATGCCCAGAGGTCAAAACAGAACAAAGTGGCAGCAGTGAGTTCCCCATGATATTTGGGGTCAATGCAATGAGTTTGCACGCACACACAATTATTAAAAATTATCCATTTCTCTGTCGCGCACACACACAAGGTACAATATGTTTCAGATACCCAAACTCCTCTTTTCTTTTCTTTTTAAATTAAAAGCTGAGATCTTTCATCTAGTCACATGTCCCGGGCTTTAAGAAAAACACCAGAAATTGGCAACACGAGTTCTTGCAACACTAATTATTCTTTTATGTAACATTCTTTTCATGTAAAATACGTTACTTACAAACATGGGGATAACGCGGTCTCATACTCCAGGCTGTAAACTCATCACTGCATGCCTCTAGAAGGATTTGGGGCAGGGCAGGGATTGTAATCGGCCTCGTGCTGAAAGCAGGCACTGGCTGCTGCTGGAGGCACAAGACCTAGCTAAGACGAACCCAATGGTCTGAACTCTAATTAGAGCATGTTAATTGTTTCTACATGTATATCTAGTATTACACACAGCAACTGCTAATATAAATAATTTCATAGTTTCATATAAGGGCAGATGCTTTACAGAAATAGAAGTGATTCAATCATAAGCCAATTACTTTTATATTTAAAATACATGGAATACGGATCGCCTATCTGCTATAGGCAAGCATGCTACAACTACAGTACTAACAAAGCAAATTTAACTACTTATCTTGCCACACATCAGATAAGGTGGTTTTGGTAGAACTGAATACAGTACATATATTAAAAGTTTTCATCTGCATGTTGTTTCTGGACATGCGGACAGATAGAAATTTAGACAAATGCTAAGTGCTCTAAAGGAAAACAAAGCACATACAGTGTATTATTTAGTACAGTGATTATGTAATCCTCAGAGGAAAAAAGAAAATTCCTTAAAAAAAAAAAGTTATTTATTGCTATCAGTTGGAGCCATTTATTTAAAATAGAGTTGCACAATTTCCAGACAACTGGATCTGTGAAGTAAGTTTTATGGATTTGTGTCAGTTCTTTCAACATTATCCTGGAGCAAAGGCTAAACTAATTTTATCCTAGTGTTATTCTCGATTGATTAAATATCAAGACACTGTTTTTCAGTGTGGAACTTCATTCCCTTCCCTTCTGTTCACCGCCCCCTCTCCAACTTATGCACCAAAGCAGAATTACAACACGTGTTCAGAGGGATGCTTAGGAAGCCGTGGAGATCACCCTCTCCAGCCATAAAACTCGCCGAGTGGCCTGCTGCACAGATCCTAGGCTTTAGCAGGCGATACCTTGCATCTGTGCCAGCTCCTAGACCCCTGTCCAAATTTTGGCTTCAGCTGGAAGGACTTTGACTCCCCTCCTCTGGAGCAGCAAAAATTGACATACATCTGAGTGGCGCGATCTGGACTTTCATTACATTGCCAAAAATCAAACTATCACCTTTAACAGGAGTATAAAATCACAGGCACAGAGGGTTTAAACAAACTGTGCTGGCGGTATATATATATATATATTTTTAAATATTGCAACATCTTTTTTACTCTGCTTCTCAATACAGAACGCCATCCCCAGAACCCAAGTATTCTCCTGCTTACGTAGTGAGGCATCTATAAAATTAGATTTTACAACAAAGTTAAAAGGACACAGACAAGATAAAAATACCACACCGGGTATTAAAATAAAAACATTGCCTACCCCCATTTATCAGAACGCCTTAGTTTATTAGGCATGAAAGTATTTTAAAATCTAATTCACGTTTCACCATTCATGCTGCGTTATTCTTCTTCTATCACTCAATGTGGACTGTGAACGCACTGTAATTAAAAAAAACCAACTAAACATTTTCTCCTATTAGGCTTTATAAACAGCCTCTACTCCTGCTGAGCCCTCTTTTTAAATAAATAAATAAATCTGGAGGTTTAACCGATCTGACACTTTTTTTTTTTTTTTTTAATATCGGGAGGCAACAATCTGCCTACTAGAAGCAGCTTCACACTGGCAAACCTCTTAATAAAAAAAAAATACACTTTGTAAGAACAGCACACATGATTATACCAAGTGCCAAATTCATCCCTGGGATAACTTTGTTAGCTTCACTGAAGTTGAATTCACAAAAGGAAGAGTTTGGCCCTTCCTGTAATAATATACTTATGGCAAAATCTGGGAGAATTTAATACAGATTGATCCAACAGGCTTAACTAGAAACTGAATAGTGATCTACAGGAATTACTGTAAACATCTATACAGGTTAACAGAAAACAATAATGTTACTGGACCATATTTTAAACATTCATTTCTATAGCAGGGATAACAACATTTCCTATAGAACTGTTTAGAGAAAAAAAACTTATATAAAGATAATAATTTCCTATTCAATTTTAAGACTTGGCCATCAGCACTTACAGAATGTAGCACTTTTTATCCGTAGACCCCAGAATGCTGTCCAAAGAGGGTAAATACTATTGTCTGTATTTTAGGTGGAGAACAGAAGTAGAAAGCGTTTCTAGTGACTTGTCTACCTTAACAAGGCAAATCACTGGCATGGGCAGGGAACAGAGCCCAGGTTTCTGGCCTGGCAACAGTGTCCTTTATACTGGACCTAGCCACTACCCAAGTAAAGCCACGTTTACACTACACCCCCCGAGCGACATAAGTTACACCAACAGAAGCGCCAGTGTGGGCAGCCTTATGTCAGCAGAACAGCATCTCCCGCCAACATAGCTACCACTGCTCATGGAGGTGGTTTTATTATGTTGCTGGGAGAGCTCTCCCCTGTCGGCATAGAGTGGCTACACGAGCGACCATACAGCGGTATAGCTGCACTGGTACAGCTGTGCGGCTGGACGCTCGCTACTGTAGACATGGCCTCCATCTAATGAGAAGCACGGCTTCTGCCGATTCAAATACATTCTCAAATTTAAGCTGTGACATTACTCAGACTTGGGCCTGACCCTACAGTCTTCACTGCCAGGGGCGTGGGGGCAGGGCAGGAAAAATCATACTGAAGTCAACCAGCCTTTCCCAGAACAGAAAGTGCAGAATCAAGCTCCTAATTTGATCCAAAAGGCAGCTTTCACAACTTTTAAGACTGGGTGTAAGACATATTTGTGTTTTAATGGCTTAGCCAGTTCAAGGGGTTTTGCTTTATGGGTTTGTTTTGTGCCTTTTTTTTTTTTCCATAATGAGTTGTAAATCACCTTAAGATGCACTGCATGAATGGCTGCACTATAGAAGAGCAGTTTGTATCGTATTGTAAAATTTTCAGACATTCACCACACACAAATGGCATTTGTAATGAAAATACTGCCATATCTCTTAATTTGTACTAGAACAAATCAGTTTTATTTGTTCATTCTGTGACTTAGTGTCATAGGTCTTTTAGAAAAGACAATTTATAATTCCTTATGCAATTAGATATGAAATTAAGTCATCTCACTTCTTCAGAAGAATTTATAATAGAGCATCAAACTCTTCCAGGTTAAACCAGTTCCACTGATAATATTTTGATAGTGTCAAAAAAAGACGACATAAAACTCTTTAGTGTAACAAATTAACACATGCCTTTTGGATAAATTACTGTACATGCTGTTACTTTTAATTAGGTTCTCAATTTCACATACACATTAATGAGGGGGTGTTAGCGATCAAAAAATGCAAAAAAAAATGGTGTTGATATGGTCTTTAGTAAGATGTCAGAAAGAAAAAACTGGCATATGTAATTTTTGTTTTAAAAGTTGCCTGCTAATACTAAAACTGCTGCAAATATTATTTAAAAAAAAAACCCACCTCAGTTCTGCACTTTTTTTTTTTAAATGAATAGTCTTTAAGTTAGAAAAGGAAGAGACTGTTCTCCATGCTCATCGCTCAGAAAAAGATTTGGGGGCTAAAAGAAATACCACCCATATTCACGTTTAATTTATCAGAACAACCACCCTTTGTTTTGCACAGCTATATAATGTTTGTTACGTAAAGAGCTGGTTAGCTTTTAAAAAAACAAAAAAAAGAAATATGTTTGCAATGCACGTATTGTTTGCACACGCACACATCCTGCATATATAATAGAGATATCTGTTTATATAGCATCAATCTATATTAATAGTGGTCACTGAAACACTTACTATATGGTAATATTTCACAAAACGATAGTTTTCTCGTGAAGCTATAATCCTGCCTGAGTATTTCTCTACATCTTAAAATGATTTTTATATCTACAGTTCATTATTTGATACATTCTCTTCCTCAGTCTGTTCTCAGTCAGTTTTAGCACAAGATAAACATTTTTCCCTCAGTGTTCTCCCCACAGACTCTTCCACAGAATCTTCACACAGTGCTGAAAAGAATAGACTCCGAGAAGCAGACAAACTGCCATCCGTTAACGATCCCCTGTGCCAAGGGACGTTTTAGCATGGAATTGTCATTGTGAAAGTAGGAACTATCTACTAGCTATCCCACATAATGGGTTTTATTAGAAACAGGAAGAGGGCCAAAATGTGGCTAAGCAGCAAATATATTATAAAAACAAAGTATGAAAGCAATTTAGCAAAGAACCCTGAGTGGCGCACACATTCTCTCTGAAGCTTACTCTAATTAAACTCTTATTTGGAAATTTTAGGAATATCCAAGTGAGAATGGGAAACAACTGAAAACTACTGTACATACAGAACTGGCTGGGGGTGAGGTGTTGACACTGCTCTCTACAATTAGTATGGCTTTATAATTCAGTTAGCACTTACTTCATTCAAAAAGTGATTATTTTTGTTGGAATAAGCGTGCAAGGGATATTGTCCATTAGTATCAAGAAAAGGAAGCCATTGTCTCAAACACTTTCCTGCTCCCATTTAACTGTGATGCAAAAGCTATTAAGGACAAATTCTACCGTAAGATATAGCATCATAGAGGGTAGGGCTGGAAGGGAACTCAAGAGGTTATCTAGTCCATCCCACCCCACCCCACGGCAGAATTAAGTACACTTTCAGTGAAAAGTGCAAACACACAGAGTTTGGTCTTGTGGCCCCAGGATTACTCATTGGTCTTGTCTATGTTGGGAAAATGGAGTGTTTTAGCAAACGGACTGAGCTAGAACATGTTAACACATTGTTAAACACCACTTGGCAACTAGGGTAGACAAAGGATCTATCTAAACTTGGGTTAGCCTTCACTGCAGAAAAGGTGTGTGTTTTCTTGAGCTCACTATGTCAAGTTAGTTAAATTCCTAGAGGAGACAAGGTGCTGTAATTTTTACCTCAATGCACCTGGTTGGAGTAAACGCCAGTTTGAGTTTATAGGGTTGACCCTAACTAGCTCCATCAAAGTAAAAAAAACTATTTATGCCTTGCCTCAGCTACCTTGATGTGAAACTTGAATGGATTTTAATTAAAGAACCACCACACACCTTTTTCTGAAACAAAGATATAACCTTGGCTATGATATGTTTGGAATAAGCCATGTTTTAACATGTTAGCTGGTCAGGGTGAGCCTTACTGAGAGCCTAGGGACCTCCCCTGTCTACGCTAGAATTTTAAAAGAGGTTTGCTTTTTAAGAATGCACCTCTTATCGTAGTCTACACAGACCACTGTTAAAAAATGTGATCAGCCCTGGAGAGGGGAGGAGTTAGGTGTTTCAAACACCATTGTCTTGGCCAACACTACCTGCTAAGTGATGTTTTAAAATTTGTTATTAACACATTAGCTATCGTATCTACTAAACACACCTCATTTTCCTATCCTGGACTGGGGAGGCAACCTAATCTAGCCTATTATGTTCCCTTTTTTAGGAAATATTGCTGCTTTTAAACCAATATTTAGGCCCTCATTAGAGAAATGAAATGATGGCTAAACATAAATGTTCAATAAAAACTACCATGCACCATTTCCCAACATTCCTCAAAGATACCAGAGGTTCCTGTGGGCGGGGAGAAGTGGACCAAAAATAATCTGAATTTATTAAAAGCTGGTCTGAGCTTTTAATCAAGCACACACAGTCCTTTTGGAGTGAACTTTTGCTTATTTTCCCTCAAATACTGCTGTGAGGGTTACCAGGCCATAGCCCCTTTTCTGTCAAAACAACTTCAGTATCTTGTTCATGGGTTTACAGAACGGACCAAAAGAATATGTGACAATATTTCTCTGAAGAGGGTGAAGCTGTGGGACACAACTTTTATCTATTTGCATATAGCCTGCAGCACAAAGAGTGGAAAGCTTTAAGGAATACAACCTTGTAAAACAGCAGAGCAGATTTGCTATTATGTTCTGCTGTTATTTCTCAGAAACAGGAGGGAAAAAAAAACAGAGAAATATCTTTAATGTTTTCTCTCAGTGACGTATTCAGAATTTTACCAATTACTGGTATGGAACAAACAAATGATACACACTCCACTGAAACACAATTCAGGATTCATTAGAGTCCTCAAACCAGTCATCAAAATATGGTGTATTTCAAAGCACTTGGTTTAATATTCTCATCATGGACATGCAAAAGCTCACAGGCGTATAGGAAACGAAGCAGGGGTATTCTACTGTGTCCAAAATGTACTCTGGCCCTCAGCTCTCTCTTCTTTTCATCCCTGCCTCCTCTTCTGCTTGTGAACGCCATGGTATTTTGCTCAGTCACAAACCGCATAGGAGATGGAAAGCAGCCATCAGAAGTGCTGAGCTATTCAGGGCTCCGTTTGGTTACTCTCCTTTAAGCTGTTCAAACACTAATAAATTACCCATTTACTTATACTACCCAGATGTTTGCCATCTAGACAAACAGATTATTTGTGGAAGTTTTTGTTCCATCACAAAAATCCTGCGAAGAATAAACGGGGAGCAGAGAGCCAATGCCAAAAGCAACTTGCACATAGATCAGCATTTTGACGAAGAAAAAAAAACAAAACCAAAAAAAAAAAAAAACCACTTGACCACTGTTTTAAAGTTAAGAATTTCTGTAATGAGCAAAGTAAAGAATGTAGTGGCCAATGTGTTCATAAGGTAGTGACATGGGACGTATTTGCGTAACAGCAAAATGACTACCAAAAAAAGGTAACATTCACAGATGAGATTTAAAGGCAACCTGCAACATTTTTTTTAAATTGGATTTGGACCCTTCCTGCTTCTTTAGGACATGTAAAGAAAGCTTGAAATGTATTTTTCCCCCAAAAAATAAGGTTCTTCGTGGTTATCAGAAGTCTTAAGTATGGTCTTCCATGATTTTGATGGAAGACTCTCAGTGATATTTGCTGGGAGCATCCATGCCTTATGGGAAAGGCTTTGGATGTTGAATCTTTAACAAAGATGTCACTTCAGCTAAGTGCTCACTAGGTGTTAGAATTAAATACATGTAAACAAAAAAGCAAAACACATTTTGAACAGGCTGAGTAAAATTCCTTGCCCTTTGCACTTGCTTGCCATGAAGCATTCCAAGGTAGACAAGAGATGAACTTTTAAGGTCTTTGTAGCAGAGACCATGATTTTGTTCTGTGATTGTACAGTACCTAGCACAATGGGGTCCTGGTTCGTGACTGGAACTTGTAGGTACTATGGTAATACAAAGTATTAATTATTACTATTATTATTATTATTATTAATAAAAAATAAATAAATCAATCAAACAGGAAAAACCAAAACCTGAGAAAAATCTTTCAGGCCTTCTTTATAGAACATAAGGAAGCAAAAATGGGAACACACCCAAAACTACAAAACCCAGAGAATTTAGGGAGGAGGGAGGCATTCAGAAGGAAACTTTTCTTCTGGACCCCTTCAGATCATTGCCAGAATTCAGATCTCTTGACAATTGGTTTCAAGGCTATCATTACTATTACTCTAGAGCTCATTGCAAAGTGCCCATCAGGCAGACACGCCACACTGCTGAGTGCTTTAGTCCAGTCCCCCACCACCCTGCCCCCAATATCAGAAAGCATTGAGAAGGGAGTGAGAGAGGAGAGTTAGGGATGAGAACACAGACTCCCCAGGAGAAGTGAGGAAGGCAAAAGGGGGTTACCACTTCTAACTTAACCAGATATCATTTTTAATCAAAGATCAGGATAAGATTCTGCTGCTGAGAGGAAGCCAGAAAGGAGGGGTATTTTGTTTGTTTATTTTTAAATAAAAGAGAGGTGTTACATTATCAGGGCATCCATATTTGGCAACCACCAAGTTGAGGTTATGGGGACATTACCAATCTGCCTAGAACCTAAGGGCACAAATACAGGAGGACTGCACTGATCACTGGGAGAGCCCGTCGCAAATTAATCAACTTCACAAGATTAGGGAGCAACTTAGATTGCAAACTTTTTGGAATTGGGGCCATCTTTTTGTTCTGGGTTTGTACAGCACCTAGCATCATGGGATCGTGGTCCATGACCAGGGCTCTTGGGCACTACCGCATACAAAGAAGAAGACGTGAACAATGTGAGGGCAAGGAAACGATCAGAAAAAGCATTTTGTTCATTTGATAACTGTCACCGAGTTTCATTTATAGCATCCAAATTTTACCAGTAAATCAAGTGTTTATTCTGTAAACACAAAAAAGTCTTGGCAGTACAAAACCAGACTAGACCACCCTGTTATTTATTATCTGTGCTTTGATCACACGAACTTGGGACCCAGCCCTGCACACACAGCTCTGAGCAGTACTAGCCAATGGTCTTTGCTGAGGAGTAGGAAGAGACAATTTACAGGTGTAGTGATCACACAGCTCTTCAAAGTAGACCCATTTCTCCTCTCGCATCAGCTGTACATGAGTGCAGTTGTTCCTCTTACTTATACTAGCTGTAGTCAGAAAGAAACCCCTTCTCTTCCTATCTGTCAGTAGTGTACTTAGTACACTATTGCTACTGTACAAGCAGTAACATGCATAGATTACCAGGGTCCTACTATAGTTTCATGATCTTGTTTTATCTTTCTTGATAAGAGGAATATTAAAATGATTCTTGTGTACGCTCAATGGCAACAAACATCAGCAGCTGATCTGTTTGCCTTCACCCTGCAGTTACAGTCTATGCTGATGTTACTCCGCAATCCAACAGATCTCACGGTTGGGAAATGTTTCCTGGTATTTTGCCCAAATTATCTTTCACTCAGTTTCCTCTGATTACCCCTAGCCCTACCCTCTTGGAGGTCCTAGGCAATTCCACTCCCTTCTTGGTATTTACACCCTTCAAATATTTGTAGACTGTTATAGTCCCACAAATAGCAACAAGGTTGTAATGATCATCACACAATGCAACTAAAGCAGGAGCCAAGTACTCAGGCTGACATAGGTTCACACATTTGGTGGACTGGGTTTTAGTGGCTGGTTGTTTTCTAAATGGCAAAATACCCAAAGTGACTGCACGCTCGCTCTCTCGCTAGTATTTAAGTGTATCCAGTCATCATGGAGGGCACTAGGTTAACAGCCTGAGGGCGGGGCAGACTCCAAGTATATTTACATGTTCAGAGACCTCATTTGCCCCCCTTTTTCCAAGTGAAAAGCTGATTTGTAGTTAAGACACCAGGAGTTCTGGGTTTCATTCCTGGCTTTGGCACATTTGCTATGGATCCTGGGCAAGTTTTTTAAGATATGTGCCTCAGTTTCCCAGCTGTCCAGTTGGGATAATGACATTTTCCTACCTCTCAGTCATGCTGCAAGGACAAAAATCCTCCATGTTTGTGAAGTGCTCAGACTCCAGAGTGCCAGAGGCAAGCCTGAAGTCACCCACTTCTTTCTCTCCCTTAGATCTCCTGTCACTTTCTTGTCTCCTTCCACTCCACCTGGCAGCCTCCTACCCTCTTTCCTTCCCTTCGGTCTTCCCATTTCACTTTTCTCCCTATCACTGCCCCCCTCTTTCCTCCCCACCCCCATGCAGCTGTCTCCTGTCCTCCTGGCTCCTTGCTACATGGTTTTGCTTCTGGAAATAGGATCCCAGAACAGTTGAGCATTTTCTGAACGGGTAACGTCATGCAGCACAACTCCTCCTAAGGCCACGGCAGCCCCTCCTGAAATTTATCTATCTAATTTATGGCGAAAACTGCCACTCTGCCCTGGAAACTTCCATTCACAACACAGGTATGAGATGAGCATCGACAGTGGAAGATATTGCACATCGCCCGGCGAACCCATCTTGCCCCTGACCTCGCCGAACCATTTTCAGGACGTGGAAGTGCAGTTCCATCTTCATGGTCCAGTCATTCTTTGGCTTCTCTGCAGAGCCTGTGATCAGAGCTAACTAGCAGAGCTGGTCAAAATACAGAAGAAAAACCTCACTTAATTTTTTTCCTCTGGTTTCTCTCAGAATTGCGAAATTTGCCAAAGTTTCCAACTAGCTCTACTAAATTAGGATCCATTGTGGTAAGAAGTCTACTTTCACAGCTAATCCAACAGCTGTACGTTTGCATGCAAAATGGAGCAGATTGTAGCTACTTTTATTTTTAGTATGGAGGGGCAGCCCGTGGAGACCTCTGGTCCCAGCATTCAGTGCTGTATCTTCATGGAGCACTGGCTGCTGAGACACACAGAGACTATGGGCATGGGCTACCTCTTCTGATTACAAAGATCAGGTGCAGGTCACAATGTAGAACTCTAACGGGCACTCAAAACTGAAGGCTCCAGTTTGGCCACAAATGCTCCAGATGAATTATTCTCTTTCTGGGACCCCACCCCAATAAATAAAATGATTAGAAGCAGAGTGTTTTAGATTTGGGATATTAATGTTCTTAAATTCTGCATAGGAAAACATCCTTGTTAAGAAGAGCTCTGTGCTATCACATTCTATTCATAAAGAAACAGGTAGCAGGTTTTCTAATTTCAGGTGTAGACTCAAACGATGAAAGAAAATACATAAATGTTTACTAAACTTTTATGGATTTCACACAACCAACTTCCCCACCCTAGTGCCAGGCTGGTAATAATCCCTATCTGGTTACAGAACCTTGTTTGCAGATTTTGTTGAAGAACTGAAGTTTCATAAGGCCAATGTTAGCTGGAAAAGGTTCCACGGAAAAATGCTTGTAAGCAACAGCTTACAGGATAAAAATGCTCTCCCCAGTTAACTCAGGACAGGCAGGGATGATGAAACAAAAAGCTTTCTTCAATAAGGTATGGTCCACCTTCAGAAATCCTTCATCAGTACATCCTACTATATATTTGTCTCAAGACTGTTTATTCTTCTTCAGTAAACTACAGGGCAAACAGCAATGGAAACTGATGCAAGTAGTCTCAACCTGTTGCACAAAAACCAAGTGATATTTTTCCCCAATTGGACCTCCAATGACAGACACATACCAAGGGCCAGTGATCCTACTGGGGGCGGTTCTAAAAGCAATCAGAAGTTTTCATAAGATCAAATGAAACTTGCCAGTCACACGCTGGAACCAGACAGCAACAAGAAAAATTAACAATGTACATTTTTCCACCTAATAGATTACAATATCTGGAATTCTTATCCCACAGCTGGATTACTAATCAGTGCACAGACTGGTTAATGCTTCATTATTGTAAAGGCAGTTAATGTTTACTTCGCCACTAGAATGTGTCAGGATAGCTCTTCACATCAGTATCCTAGTCGGTTTTCTACAGCGCAAGTTGTTCAAAGTTTTATTGCATTTAGAAAAGCATCAGAGAATGCTGAGCTTCTCACATTGGTCTTAAAAATTAGCTGTTTTCCTGTTCATCGAACACTGGTAAAGAGAACTAAAATGATTGTTTATCAATGCATCATTTAAAAAGAAATCAATGCCAATAGTCACAATTGTTGACTAAGTTACTGGCAGCAGGTCATTATTGGAGAAGGAGGGGCTGGTCTCTCCTGATGCAGAGCAGCTGAGATAGTCTCAAAGAGGGAAAAACAAACAGATGTACTATCATTTTTTATAAGCGAATACTAAAACAAATCTTCCCATCACCACCTGGGAGCCCCCCTTGTTTCAACCTTAATACTGATTACAAACCAAACCAATATCCTGCCATTTTCATCATGAATCTAAACTGTCTTGGTGATCAACTAGTTTATGTCCACACCTCTGTCACGTCTCACAGCTTGCACACAAAGCTGTTCTATAGCAGACTTCATACCAAAAAAATCAACCTCAAATGCTGGAACACCGAGTGTTCCTTCACTATTTGTATGGCGTGTTGGTACAATTTCAGACTGGCTTTTCAGAGTGAGGTAATAAGAGCAATACATAAATAAGAGATCTAGGAGCTGATCAAGCTTTATGGTAATTTCTTCCACTTTTAAGTACAATTTCATGTGTGAGGTTTAACAGTACAAAGGAACTGGTGGGCACTAACACTTTGCATGAGTAAAAGCAGCAAAGAGTCCTGTGGCACCTTATAGACTAACAGACGTATTGTCAGGCTGCACATGCCTCCGACAAAGTGGGTATTCACCCACGAAAGTGCATGCTCCAATACGTCTGTTAGTCTATAAGGTGCCACAGGATTCTTTGCTGCTTTTACAGATCCAGACTAACACGGCTACCCCTCTGATACGTGACACTTTGTATGAGAAAAGTGCTAACCAAAGAGGCCATTTCTTAACTAATGAAATCAATTTGATATGTGAGGTTTGAATGCTAGCCCTTTAAAACACAAATACACTTTAACCTGCTCATTTTATTACTTTAACCTGCTCATTTTCCAAGACCACAGTGCAAAAAAAAAAATGCAACAGCCACTGCACAGGAGGAAGTGGCTAATGGCCTATTTGAGTCCCTCTCCAGCCGTCAGCAGAAAGGTACTGCAAGAGAGAGGTTTCTCCAAGCAAGGTGCTCCGCCGGTGTGGGTCACTGCATGCAATGGCACGCCTCCTTGGAGCTGCTTCCCAGTGAAGCCCCTTTCCTCGATAGATGCCAAAAATCAAATCTTGGCTACTTAACGCAGCGTGTTCCACATGTTAGCTCCCAACATGTTGAGCAACCGTGTTAACGGAGATGGATAGTGCTGTCAAGCAGGAAGCTGGCTCACCAGGATGGAAACAGTGGGATACAGTGACCTTTACATTCAGAGAAAAGTGTCCCTGAAATGGCATGAAATGTTTTGAAAGAAACCTGAACTTCTTTGCTTGCTTTTATTGTTGTGTTTTGTAACAAAACTCAGTGTCGCTGTGCTGGAGTTTTGCTTGGACTCAAATCCTGGACCTCTCTCAGCAAGCAGACTAGCTGACAGAGGAAATGAATCATTATCAGACTGCTTTGAAAGAAGTTTTCTTTAGGAGCTCTACATTATTATATCCTAGTTTCCAGGACACTTAGTTTCAAACACCGCTGCTGCTCACACTGAATGCAGCCGAAACCTCCTGGCTGCCTTTTATTTCAAATTTTTTAATAAGGAAATACTGACTAAAGCAGCTAAAAAGCCAAATTTCCAAGTAAAACCATTCGTAGATTAGTCTAATTGTGCATCGGTTTTTTAAAAATCATGTCAAGATTGAGCTGAAAGTTACGGATTTCGCTTCCAAAAAAATAAGCATTACCATCTAGTCAATACAAGCCATTTTCTTGGAATGCAGAGCGAATCATTTCAACAGGATCTTGGTTTTCAATTTTTTTCCTCACGAGGTTTTTTGTTGTTTTTTTTTAACCTCTTCTCCACTGCTGAACAATCATCTACACAACTATAGGGTGACCTTCAGCTTCCCAAGAGGCTTTGTAGCACTATGGTAGGGATGCCAAAATAGATATTGGTCTAATATTAAATAATCAGAGTAAGCTATCAGTCATAAAGGGAATCCTATATATATTTATTTTAGTGACAAAGTATGGTGCGGCACAACCATTTTTAAACACATAACCTGGTGTTCATGTGTCATGGCCCTGAAACGAGGGGGACAAGATAGCTTGCACATATTGTACAATGTCATGCAGTTATACACACAGGTATACTACATGGCTCCTCTGAATAATGTTCTTCGAGGCGGCAAGCTTGGAGCCTTACAGTAAAGAACAAAGCGAGACATAATATTTTCTCTAACTGATCAATACCAGTCTTTCATACGTCAGTAGGATTTATCAAATGCTCTCTAGACCAGGTAGAGAGTCTGGTGCTGTTACAAGCCCAGTGGTAAGAAATACTACTGATTTAACTGCTTGCTAGGTTTGCCACTAATTCTCTTGCACAGTGACCTCAGGAGCTATGAAAAAGCTGTTTTCTTATGCCAATGAGCATGAAAAAGAATGCAGTGGAATACCTTGGGCCTGAGCTGCAGAACTGTGGGAATACCCCAGAGCCAGGAGCGCCGTCTCCACCAGCTGGCTAAAGAGGACATCTTTGCGAACCAGAACGAACTCTGCATGCTCCTCTCGATTATCATATTCAAGGGAGGTGTCCAACTGCTCCACCACACAAAAGACAGGAATCATCAAACCTAAGTGAGAAAAGTTTTTAAAAGAATCATCAGTAATAGAGGAACAGGAACAAATAAGTAATTCATTTCTGATTGACAATGTCAGATTAATACACCTCCTGGAAGGCTCATGTTAGCAGAGATCTGCCTTTTTTCCCAGTTTTCATTAGACTGCAGAATAGTCTTTAAAGAGAAATAGTGGGTGCCTCCTCACTTGACTCATTTAAAACCACAGTAGATAACAGTCCAGAGAATACAATGCAAGAACCAAACCCTAATTGGCATGGGGATAAACAGGATGCCCTACTAAGCCTTTCCAGTTCTAGCTTGCTAGGATTCCATATATTTCCCTATACGCAGCCATACATGAACTCTGCATTTAAATGTTATTCCCTCTCCTCTCCACACAATGAACACTGCAGGAGCATTAAAAGACCAAGGCTGTCTCCACGCATGGTTATGTGCTCCAGAGGGATGGGGTGTGCTCATTAATTCATGTGTAGACTAAAGCCACTCCGCCTTTTGTCATATTAAGAGCTACAGAAACACACAGTAACAGGCTCGCATTGTTCATGGGAAAACCCACCCTGTTATCTGGTGCTGGTCCTGCAGAATCACTGAGGCAGATGGTTCATTAGCTCACCGTGGTATAAGACATGAGGGGGGCATGGTCTAGTGAGGATCTAGGTATGGACTAAGCAGTCCTGGGAGAGGACTTTTAGAAGCAGCCCAGACTTGGGAGAAGGTTTGGGCAGGATTGTTTAATTTTGTTTTATTGCAAGTTCCTTTCATGACTCCTGGAAGGTTTGCATCTGCTACAAATTGTGTGGCCTGTGTTTGAAGCAGACTAGAGAAGCTACCTCTCACATAACATTACCTGTAACAATGTTACCATCCTTCCTTTCCAAACTGCTGATTAGCTCTGCTACCAGAAGTTTATTAATTGGCTACATATACTTGTGAGTCACTGAACATGCTGGAAATCATTGTGAGACTGGAGATGTCTCTCAGCCTAAAATGGTTTAACTAGTTCCTACCTATACAGTCTAATGAAAGGAGTTCCTTTAGGTCTATTATTGTTGGGGGGAAGCTCATTCTAAAGAACAGCAGTATAGCCCTCTCTCTAATGGCAAATAAAAGAAAACCAACTGGCTATTTTTAGCTTATGTTAAGGAGAACAATCATTGTGCTACTGTATTGCACATTCAAGCAAAATACAGGGAAGCCTGCATTTCAAGAAGTCAACTCTCCTTTCTTAAGAAGCCAATTAAAACCTCTTCGAGGTATCCACTCCACTTCGGTTCAAGCTTTAGTTAAAGATCACTCCTATACATTGACTGAGGTTTGCTGGGTCTTTAGGCATTGGCCTGGGGAAAAGCTACATTCCATTTTAGAGTCACAGCCCTACATCAGACAGGAGACAGCGAAGTCAATGACAACTATAGGAGGCAAAACTAATGGACTCAAATCCTTGTCATCTGTTGGTGCAAGAGACGAAACTCGTTTAAAAATAAAATGTTAAGTATACAACTCTCAATCGTTACATTAGACACTGATCAGGTTCCCTTTGACGAGTACAAGGGTGTTGTTTGCAACAGTAACAAGCACCGGGAATGAACCTCTCAATATCAGATTGCTGTGTTTCATTTTGTTTTAATTAAAACATGTTTAACTGAAATAGTTTGCAGTTCTGCTAATGCAACATCCATGGTCATATTGCTCCTTGTCTTATTTCTTAACTCTTGGATTCTGGTAGATGGCCAAGGGTTTTGCAAGTTGAAGTAGTACTGTTTAGTCTTAATGTACTCAAGAACATGTACCATAAAGCCATCTGTGGGCTTCTTTGCCAGAAAGATGTTGTGGAGTTGATCCTGCTCCCACTGAAGCCAGTGACAAAATTCCTATTAACTTCTATGACCCCGGGATTGAATCCTAGTTGCCTGTAAATCACACAACTAGTTCAAACAAAATTCAGTCTCTCTGTAAGTGAAAAATCTTCTGTTTCTATTCAGATATGGTTTGTCATAGTACTTTCGATGCCCAATTTATCATTAGTAATGCCAACAATCTGTGGTGTAACTATTAATATGTTGTGAGACAAGTTTATAACGAGTGTAGTAACGAGTGGCCAAATTCAGACGCAATGCCAATGGCTGCATAAATTACACTTTGGTAAATTAGCACAAGTGGGTGAATGCAAGCTTATGAGAGAGAGGGGTGCTGTTGCATCTTTTATCCTCCAACTGGGTGCTTTTCTTGCTACAACCCTGTCTATCCGCCCCCTTGACATATAGGTTATATCGATTCCCCATGCAATTTATACTATCATTTACGTCATCTCTGCAGAAGAAGCTCTCAGTTGCTGGAAGTAGAACTGCACAGTTTAATTTTGGGATCGTAGGATGAACCCACAGTATTATTGAAGATCCTCTGTAATGCTCCCAAATACCGGCTTTTAAAATGGTCCTTTCCCACCACTGCTTGCTGGCAGCTCTGCTACAGAGATGGGGTTTCCAAGGACAGCATCTCTGAGCTTTGTGGCCCAGCAGAAATGACAATAAGCTGCTAACAGTACATTAAAAAGAATGTGGGGCAAAGGGAAAATTACCATATCCTCTACTGCTAATGGGTTTTGGTGCCTGTGGCTACAACCCCTAGAACTTTAACACCAATCCTACGTTACTAAAGACGGACGGTAAATCCAACTCTCCCCAGAAAAATCTCATTCCAAGGAAGTACCACCTGCTTTGCCCTTTATTTAGCATTGGACAGAATAAAGCTATCGTTTTCCCACAGATTTATTACCTCAGAGTTCCCTGTTTCCTGACAGTCAGAGAATAAATTAACATTCTTTACTGTACATTAAAAATGAGAGAAGAAAACATTTTCGGCTGGAAGCCAATGCCACTCTCACAGACTGATCTACACAACTTCTCACACCTAGGTACGTATATTACACCTTTCTCATACTCAACCCTAATACAATAGCTACAGCTGTGTAAATTAGTCAATGCTCTGAAACAGCCCCAGTCCGAGAATTTATAGCAATACTTACAAAGCTGGGACTGTGAGTTTAGACATGAAGCTTTGGAGGTACTGATGGAGTAAGGCAAAACGAGCCTTTAACATTGCTTGGTTCTCTTCCCATTCCTGATCATCCAGAAATTACCACACACAACAGAAAACCTCTGGTCCTAAAATTGTGTGTATTTGGTTTTCCAGATTTACAAAGGTGCTTTAGCGGATCTTTATAGTTCATGGTACAGGACATAAAACTATATGATTTTCACATACAGATTTTACAAGAGGTGGACTGGAGGCAAGAGGGAATATTTTTTCTTTCTGAAAAGGATAAATGCAATGCCAGAATGTACAAAGGCATTCATATTAAGCTGCTTCATTTTTTTTTTTGTTAATTTATTTAAATACCGCAACTTAGTTGCTTTTCTACATAAATTCAGAGGGTGATTTGACCCTGAACACACAGCGTTAGTTGAAACAAATAAGGAAAAAACAAGATCCTAGAAAACAGCAAAAAGCTTTCATGACAGCGTTGGTACATAAACGCCACTCTCCACACTCTGAGGAAGAGGCCAGATCACAGTCCAGTGTATGACAACTGTGCACAAACTGCTTTGACTATGACTGTTTTTGCCTGTGTACATTTTCCAAACCTGGGTGGTTTAAACTTCACGATTCCCTTTCCAGTCACAGGGAGTTGTAAAGCTAAGGCTTTGCACATGGTTTTCCTTACTTTTTAGGCAAACTAGTCAATTTCTTTTCTGAGCCTGACCTAAGGTGCAGAGAGAGACTAGAAAGAAAGCACCACTGAAATCATGTACCTGACATTTGGATTTTACCGTACATTTTCTCCTCCTCCTCAGGGTCATTCTGTGTGAACAGAAATAAAATACATCCATAAAAATTAGAGAGAGTGGGCATTAAAAACTGAAGGTATTTGTCAGAGTTGTCTTCGTTCAAGAAGTAGTTTTTGGCTATATCTGTGTACAAACTCATCAGTTTAACTAAAAGTTGAGTCATGTAAAAAAAAAGTATTGAACTAAATCAATACAGAGTTCTAAACCAATTTAAGAATGTCTACACAGGTTTCCACCAGTTTAAATTACAAATATTTTTAGTCAAACTGGTGCAACTTGTATGTGTATGGACCAGCCCCTTTGTGTTCCTTTCAAATGACTATTTCAAGGCACAGTATGGTGCTGAGTCTTTCACTGGTTTTTTCGATAAGTTTCAAGTGTTATCTAGTCCATTGTGGGCTCAAAGTGAGTAATATGGTAAATTGCACTCTGTGGTCACTGGACTCGCACATGTTGTCCATTTGCATGTTAACACCATATTGGGGGGAAGTGGGGGGAGAAAGGATATGGAGAGCTGGTGATAATGTTAAATAAAAATGCTATATATATTATATATATACACACACACACACACACACACACACACACACACACTCATCATTCTATCCCCACTGAATGGGAAGCTCCATTTATCCTAATAAATATAAAATAGATCAGCCAATAAGAGGAGAATGCAATAAAATGTGTCTTTTCAAATTAAAATTTGTTTTCATCAGGCAAAATGTTGAACTCTGTCTAGGTGTTATTTAATTTAATCTAATTTGAACAATTTCCAAACATCAGCTTGATTAATTTCAACAGCATGATGTTATGGAAAAATTTACTGTACTGGGGTTCTCTAGAAGAGAATTAATAAAGGAGCCAAGTTCTCAGCTCTGAGTAACACAAGGTTTTAAGACTTCCCAGATTTCTAGTGGGAATACTTCATAGCACAAGCATGTTTTCTTTTGGGAGTTAAACCCACCAAAATTATTAAAAATTGAGATCAAATGGTGGTGTAAAACCCAAAGGAAATCATACGATAGTGGAGAGATTTTTATCAAATGAAAAAAAAGTAGAAAATAAAGTTTTTACAGCACATGCACACAAGGTAATCTCCCTCACAGACAGAAAAAGCTAACATCTATGATTTGATGTTCAGAAACCAGAGCATTTATTGACACTTAATAGACTACAGAAAACCCTCCATTATTGCATAAGAAAGCAGGCTTTGCCTAGTAGAGATTCTAAACAAAGGCCACACAATAAGCAAGCCTCTCTCAAACACAGGGTGCCAAATTCCAATGACTTCAATGGAGCTGAGCCTGATTACACCAGGACTGAATCTGGCCCAGAGTGCGACTACATACTTTTCCTAAATCCAGTGTACAAAAAAAGATAGTATCAGATCTGCAGAGGAAGCCAAAATTAACTACACCACCCCCTCCCAAATACCCTGGTGAGAGACTGCAACTCCATTTTTCAATACAACACATGTCTTATGGAGGGACCAATCCTGCAAGCCTTCCAGATGCAGAACTGCCATTGACTTCAATGGGACCTCTGCACAAGATGGTTTTCATGACTGGGCCCCCATTTCAATACAATTCCATCTGCAACACAGAGTTTATCTGGACAATTCCCTCTGCCGAAGGTCATACAGTATATTTAACAAAAAAAATTGTTCTCCCCTCTGATACTACCATCATTCTAGATGAGCAAAACTGAAAGACTTCTTAAATCTGATTTGGTTTCCACCAATCATGTACTTTTCATGCTAGAGGGGCATTTTGTGTAACATGGACCATGAAGAGGAATTTTGAGTCAGTCACTTTCACAATCTCAGGCACTAGGAGAAAGCTGAATTTAAACAAAATTTTATATATATATATATTTGTTATCCAATTCCCCCATACTTTCTTTTAAACAAATGCTAATTCTGACAGTATCCCTTCAAGAACTTCATATCAGAATTCACACAGCAAAAAGAGCTTTTCTTCTGTTCTCTTCCTCATTAAAATCCACTGCCTAGTCCCACTAATTAAAATGGTAGGAACCTCTAGAATTTAACAGTTCCCAGTTCTTTAGAGCTACCTGAATTTCAGCATTGAAGAGCTCCATCCCACATTCCCATGGAAACAAAGTGATAGCCATATTTGCCTAGTCCCCTGTGTAACTGCATAATTTCCACTCTTGAAAATCATATTGTGCAACACCAAACAACAAGATAAGCTCAGCAGCAACGCTGCCATAGCTCCAAAATGGTATCATCTGAAGACCCTGCAACAATTCTGAGAAATGAACATCTCACACAAATACTAATAAACAGGAAAGACTTCTATTTGAGCTTCACTAGCTGAACCAGTTCATAATTACGCGGCTATTCTAAAGTGTGCCAAACAGCTTTTTGAGAAGAGAGAGGTCATTGAGTATTAGAAAAGACAGTTCACCATTCTTATCTTTACCCCACTTTTATTGAAAGCAGTGCACAGCTCTAGCTGGGAGGTGATGGGAGATCTTACACATAAAATCCTAAAGATTCCAATTAAAGATTTAATATTTCGGACACATGATAGACTGAATAGATGCAAAGATACTGTTTCTAAAGTGCAGCATACCTATCACTGTGTGTGTTTAAGAGCAATCTCTCTTGAAACAGGCTCAGGTCATAGCAATACAGCACAGTGGAGTGGTTGAAGAAACAGCTCAAAAACTTTAGCAGGTATTAGTCATGTTCCCTCAGAATCACTTTCAAGCAATCCATAAATCTTAAATATAATTACATTTGACAGAATATAAGCTGTTGGCAGTTAGCCTGTTTACAATAAAAGCTTGGTTTAGGTAAATGGACTGTTCTTCAGTCTTTTAAATAACAAACACAAACCTACAACAGTCCTGTTATGAGGTAGAAAATTCTTTCACTGTAAATCTTTTTACTGAGGACCGGGGGAATTACTTTGCAGCTTGTTTTCCACTAACCACTTGGAACCATGTGAAAACCGCTACATGTATCCAGGAACAAGGCTAGCTGGAATTCTATACATTAGAATTAGAGATTATATTAAGATCATCACAACAGTATGGTGCTGCCTGAATATAAAAATTAGCTCAACAGGGCAAAAACTTCATCTTTCCACAATCACGACGCTTGCCTATATGGCACTCCAGCTTTTTTCAAGTTACTTGTGAGCTAATGGACATTTGTACTAGGACTGGCAGAACTTCACTGGTTAACTCCTGTTCTTTAGGGGTTTATATACCAGTTGCAAAAATTTGCTCCGGATTGAAATTTGGCCAAGAAGAAGATCTCAGTCTCCAGATTTATTTTTTCAAATACTATAGCATGGCTCCCTTTTTGGGAGGGCTGAGGGGACAGAGTACAGACATTACCTTTCTCCACCTTTCCCCCCCCCCCTCCAACTCTCAGTATTCAATACAACCCTAGTCAGGAAATATTCTTCTACATATTGTGTTGTAGCCAATGGTGATGGGAAACCACAGCATACTGTTTACATCATTCTGCAGCTTCCAGTCCTTCTGAGGCATCAGTCTCCCTACCAGCGCCACTCTCCCTGCTCTCTAGAATTTTCACAAATAAATCACCAGCATAACCGCAAATTTCCCCCAGTTCCGACAGTTTAACCAGCCCAAGGATCCTTTTTCTAAGTGAAACACAGCTACACTGTTTAACAGGAAATGCTCTAGGCCACTCGGCCATGACACGAACCTATTACCGAACTCAGAACATGATTTGATAATACTCCAGTTTTACATAAGACTATATAAATAAAATGCACTTAACTGGCATGTTTAGACTAAAAAGAAACATAAAAATAGATATAATGCTGAATCTCCACGCTCCTCTCACCCTACTGCATCCCCAATAGGAAGTTGTAGCTCATGGGACACACAATCACCCTATATCCCAAATAAGAGAATCTCAGCTGCCTCTGATAACCAAGCACAAAAGGTTGCCATGCATCCGACGAAGTGGGTATTCACCCACGAAAGCTCATGCTCCAAAACGTCTGTTAGTCTATAAGGTGCCACAGGATTCTTTGCTGCTTTTACAGATCCAGACTAACATGGCTACCCCTCTGATCCTTGACACAAAAGGATGTGAATTCAGAGTGTGTCATCTCCTCTGGTTTAAGCAGGCACCTCCCCACCCTATGTTTTAGCATAGGAGTTTTGTGTCTGCATTTTCTTCAGTACCTAAGACATGCCCATAGGCTAGTATGTCTCCACTTCTCCACCCTTAAGGCAAAGATGATAATGCATACCACAAAGTTGTGTTGTGAGGTTCTGAGAGTCTTGGATGACAGGCAGCATACAAATGCAAATGATCATTGCCATTATTCTAACCTAAAACTCTACTCCCCCGCCCCTCTTCTCTCCCACAAAAAAAGCCAACAGAAAACACTGATGTCCATGAAAGTTGTATGCATGTGTCAAGAGCAGTATATGGCCTTAAAATAGATATTAAAAAGCAAACATGAATCCATTATAGTACCTTCCTAAATAAAACAGCTAAGTTGTTTTCAATTTCCTTTTTAAAAATACCCCGCAGCACTACTTTACAATATGAATTAATGGAAAATGTACTAAGATTTCACTTAAAAATAGTGAAGGAAGCCCTTTTGGCATTAAATTGGTATTTTTAAAAAAAAGCATCTTAAGCTGTTACGTGATATTTGCTTTTGGCTCCTAGAACTTAAAAAACAAGGCTGGAGTTTTGGGGTTTGTATGTTTTCTTTTAATTAAGCAACTAAAGTTTTTTTAGGGGCTAAGATTCTCTAATTCTGGGTGGAACTTGGCATAATTTTAGTGACCATGTTATAAAGTCCTTAAAATTAGAATAGACCTGTGACTTTGGCAGCGCTAGTAGCTGCCACCATATTGTATAAATTTTAGAGTAAAAACCCTTCTAGCAGAAACATTTTAATGAAGGTTCTGTTACATAGTCTCCAAGCAGCGGAAGGCATCTCTTGGAATGTAACAGCACAGCTTTCTTACTTGCTTTAGATTTCATTTCTGAAGAAGAGTTAAGTAACACACTCCGACTGGTTTTGGCATCTTCACCCTAGACTCACTATTAAAGCTCTCTCCCTCCTTAATCCCCAGCCCTCTATGCACCATCCCAACAGCAAAGTAAGGGAACAGGAGAAAAGGAAGAATCAGTCCTCACCTTACCAGAGAAGTAGCTGACAGAGGGACTGAGGGAACTGCTAACGGTTAGGCTGCTGCGTTCGAGTCCAGTTCCAGACTCCAGCAACAAAGAAAAGAGGGGACTGATCTGTAATCCTCACCTTCGCGCCCTCTTCCCTATTGCCATTTAGACTATGTCTACAGTAGAAAAACTGCTCATTTCTGAGACTGCTCATTTCTGTCAACCATGGATGCAGCCAAACTGGTGCCAGGCACAGTTTAGCAGGAAACATGGAGAAGAGCAAGCCACACAGTCAATCCATTGTTAACAACTCGGGTCCAAGCACGGTTACTGAAACAGTCCTGAACACAGGATGACTTTTGTCTACACTTTCAGCAGCAGTTCAGCTGCTCCCATTGCTGAAATCCATTGTCAGCAAGAGAGAGTTTTTCAAGCACAGACAGAAACATCGAGACCTTTCTACAGACAACACCGAGCAAACGTGAAGGAAGGAAGGAATCCACACCCTAGCGAGGAGGGACGCTGATGCGTTCTTTCTGTCCCTTTTAGGAAGCAGCTGATCTGCTCCATTCACATTCTCTGTCAGCACACTGCCTGCAAAAAGCCTTCCGGGGGAGTGGACGTGGGGCACAAGCACATCAGAAATTATGAGTCAGCATCTTGAACTGAGGGTCCAGCCACAGTCTGGTTTGTCTCGCATGGAGGGTACCAGGGCTTTGATCTGTGTTAACTGGAGGAAGGAAAGCGAGGGCTGCAGAGGAAACCTTATACCTTTGCTGCAGAAGGAGCAGTACCATCGCTCTGTTTAAAATTTAGCCCCCCTTTTAGTAATGCTCTCCTAAGAGCTGGTACCGTACATTTACCATGCGCTTTTTAGCGGTAGCCAGGCCTTTACCAAACAGGTCACAAGGGAAAGGAATTCCATTTAACAGCCACCAGAGCTTCACAACTACATAGTTATTTTGTTCAACCAGCGCACTACATTTGGCCACAACGTCCAGAGGGCAAAAGGATCTGCTGGGGCAGCCCTACTATGTGGATTTGGAGGCGTCAACTACCCATGCTTTGGGGACTCTCACGAAAGCTCATGCTCCAAAACGTCTGTTAGTCTATAAGGTGCCACAGGACTCTTTGCTGCTGTTATTGGAAGGACTGGCATCTCATCTAGTGCAGAAGGCCACTGCTTGCTTACTTAGAGGCCGTTCCTTCTCCCTTTCCCCTAAGATCCCCTAAGTTTACATGGGTGGCATGTGATAATGACCATCTCTAATCATACTGAGTAAGAAAAGGGAGAATTAAACAAGTGACAGGAAAAAATATTTTATGATTAAATCAACCATGGTTACAGAGATAACGCCTAACCTTAGCTTTAGCATCTTAGTAGCATCCAGTTACTATGCGTTCATCCATCTGTCCTCGTGAAGAGCCCAAGTCAAAGATCTTCTACCATAATAAATATAAACATCAGCTAACAAACAAGATGAAATAAAACTAAAAAAAACATTGCTGTTCCTCTGCATTTTCTCCAAGTCTAAAAATTGGTAGCGTGTATGACAGGTCCACCTCATTTTTCTTAATGATGTTTTTATTATTCTTTCACTCAATTAAAGCAGAAATGGATATTGCATCTTCTGACTGTATAATTGTTATTGTAATCTGTTTTCGATCACTGCTTGGGAAATGGGTCCAAAACAACATAAACTATCCACAGCCTCAGAATACAAGTCATTTTCTTTTACTACGATACTTAGAGACATCTATCATGTTGCTCTGCTCGCATGTTTGTATTATGGCAACAAAGTTATTTGTAAGTTCGGAAAAGACATTACAAAAAAATCACCTTTTACTCCAAAGTAATGTATAATACATAATTTATAACTTCATTCCTTAGTAGCCATTCACAATATCAAGCCTGAAAACTATGCACATTTAATTTTTAATATATAAAGAGAGGACATTTATATAAACTAAAAATACAGCACAAAATAGGAATTTATATTATTTTGGCTATATGGTCTAGTTATGGTTTGGAAAATAACTTGCTTCATTTCCAATATATGCCTATCAGTGATATTTATGACAAAAGAACTCTCCATGAGTTTATATTAGTAGGATATATGGTATTTTACGTAAGTTTGCCCACTTATTTGAAGCTTCAGTCCAAATGAGCAGTAAGTGAAATGAACAAATTGTGGGTGATATTCAGGGACAGATGAAGTAGTACATTTGCTTTCACATAAGATGCTAATATAATAAGTTAAGCATCTTGAAAAAGAGTAACCTGGTGGCTAATGCAAGATGAAAAGCAAGGTTTTGGTATGAAGAATTTCCACAAGCAGTCCTTGCCCGATCTAGTTCTTTTGAAAACGCTTGCACATCTTAAAAATAAAAAATAAGAAAGAAAAACACGCATAGGCAAAGGAGGACACTGGAGTGGGAGCAGTTTATATTTCACTTTGAAAATGCAATGTGCATATGGCCAAAGTGCAGGATGCATCAATTTAATAGGAAAAGTAGTAGGATGGTAGGCTTGGGTTGGTTTAAGGCTTCCGCTTAACCTTCTTACCTTTGCTGGCATTACTGCAGACAAATTTATTTCATTATTCTGACTACTTAATATGACATGTCCTGTAACCTACCCGCTGAAAAAAGAAGTGTTGGTTTGACCTCAGGGACAGCAGCATGACTAACAAGGCACAAACTGGAATCCATGTAAACAAGACATGTACTTAACTCCTATCCACAACTACCTGTCCCTCTTTTTCATTCTCTCTCTACCCCTCACAGAATTTCATACAGCTGATATACTTTTTTTCTTAACAAAACTGAGCATAGCAGCTACTAACAATTCAGCATTTGACACAAGGTTTAAAATCTCTAGTGCAGACATGCTCTCTCCCCTCCGGCATGCAAATGAAAATAATAGAACTCTATGGCTCACACTGCACCACTTTTACATTTACAATCATTTGACACTGCTGTAATTCATCCTTGCAGCTTTGTGTCAGGCAGAAAAATTCACAAGTGCATAAGCCCTGATCTGTTAGCAACACTGATTTTCACATTTACTCTAAATGTAGACTTTAAAAAAAACCCAGAAGAATCTTACAAACTTATTGTAAGTTCTTATCGCATTAGTGGTCTCTAAAATACTTTGCTCGCTAACAGTTACAACTTTTCATAACTTTTTGGGGGAGAAAGATGGGAATAATGTTATTTTCGGCCCGGTTTAAAATAAGCATATTTATCAACTATTTCAATCTTTAAGGGAAGGTATCTGAACCTTTTCAGATGGTATTATAGTGACAAGCCATTATTAAAACTATCATTCTCTAATCTGAGAGAAGTACAACTCTAAATACCTAATTCAATATTTTCCCTCAGTACAAAGACTAAAGACCAATTACCCACAACAAAGTGTTTGCTTCAAATAATTAGCTTGTATAAGAAGTTACTGTAGCCGTAGCCACTTTTAAAGTAGATTTTGTAAGAACTCAATTTCAAATCTGCAACAATGCCAACACTTTTGTCATTTAATGCAAAGAAGGGTTGTTGTTTTTTTTAATATAATGTATAAATGCAGTCAAAACTTTGTGAATGAACTGAAGAACCTAACACAGGCAGGCTAATGATAGCATTTTTAATTGTGATGAAAGCGTAGTTTCTGCACTTTGTACCACTAACAAATTTAAATTAGTTTTTAGGTAACACAGCAAAATGTATATGTTTTAACTGACTAGCATTCAGCAACACACACCAAGCTAAAATACGCAGGGGGGGGGGCTAGGAAAGATTATTTTTTTATTGGTTGATAAACATCAATTTCACAATACATACACAAACCAATTAAAAATATTTCCTTCTATAATAGGAAAAATTTACAGATAGGCTAAGTAAGAAAAATGCTGCTTGAGAACTTATTAGAGTGTGATTTAAGGATATTTACTTTGTATATTTTGACATATGTAGCTGACAGTTTGTGTTTTAACAATACTAAAGATTTAACTTTTTGAATATCAGCATTAATTGTCATTAAATAGTAACTGTCTGCCCTTCCATAATTTCATCCAACTGTGAAATTTTAAATTAATAAAAATTGTGAGGTGGGGATATGCCGAAAACCCATGATTTTGAGCAACTATGAAAACTGAAATAGACAAAAAATGCTTTAAAAATTATCTGTCGCAATCATTTAAAAAAATTGAATTCTGCCAAGCCTAAATAAAGGAGGGAACATTTTTAGCATGGCTAGAGGCTATCAAATATTTTTCTCTGAAGCCATCAAATCCTCAACTGGCTTTAGTTCGTAACTCAGTTTCACTTATAGAACAATGTGAAAATGCGTCAGTTGCAGTATAGCTGATAAATGATGAACCAAGCTTTGGTTCCTACTCTCTCTCTCAAAAACTATGCATCTTTAACACATTCTGCTACGTTCCAAACGTCTGTTTTGTGTTGCCAAAGGAGAACACTCATCTGATAGCTACACACAAAGAGCCTAAATCAGACACTGATTGAGCTAAGTGCTGAGCAACTTCTGTGCTGTACAAAGCACCCGCAATTCACAACAATCCAAGAGGAGTTGATAATACTTAATGCCTTGCAGGATTGGGCCTTTAATCTTGAAATACATTAAGTGTTACCAACAGGCAGGAAAAAATCCTGTAAAATGTGAGTTAGACAAAATAAATTATCCAATTTAAGCTCATTATGCATAGAAAGATAGTAAATGAAGAGCAAACTTGACCAATTATAACTTTTGCAATAGAGATAAAGCTTTCCTAGTTTTAACTACTTTCAGTTATTTCAAAAGGACTTTCTACTTTAAAAAGACCACAGTGAGTTCAAAACAATCAATTTGTCAATTCGAACACTTTACACTACACATCACCAAAAGATTCTTAAATGGCCTGATAACTGTTCATTCACAAAGTCAAGATTTCTCTTATTTAGGACACACAACAATTTTGTGGACGTGAACTACATACTGCAGCAAATGGTCTCAATTTTATAACAGCATAGATGTCAATTTACATTGCCATTCACGGTGTCATTTTCAGTGACAAAATATGTTACATGTGCCAGCTTCCTCTTTACATAAGGTCCAAAATATCACTGTGCCCCTTCTTGCTCATGCAGAAGGCATTAAAAATTAGTGGGTTTGTACTTTTGTAACGTCATAAAAAAGTATTCAAACTATAATCTCAGTTGAAAATGAAGGGTTGTATATTAAGGTATTGGATAATATGTGGGAGTCTGGACTACAGATTAGAAATATGAAGTGTGACATTTACTGATCACAGAAAGCTTATGACTACTTTATTACAAACAATTACACGAAAAACTAGTTTTCGCCTACTATTAAACCTTGCTAAAATATTTCAGATAGCAAAATAATTTCATTAGGAATAGGAAAACAATCATTTAGCTTCACCTTTAGGAGTTTAATCCATAACAGTAAAGTTTAATATTGTTTTCCTTCTTCAGATGATGTCTAAGCTCTTTGTTTAAATTTGGTTGTGAAAATGTAGCTATTTAATTTTCTGCAGCAAAAGTTCCCCGCTGTTCTATACTGCAGCTATTTTGGCATGGACCTACCACCCTTCCATTGCATCAAACCAATTCTATTCTACGGGTCGATGTCTGTTAGAATCACACTGACAGCACTTCTCTCAAAGAAATGTCCTGTAAATAATTGACAGTAAATCTGTTCTGTCCTATAAGTACAGCAAAAGCACTGTTTACAGAGAGAAAGAAGAATTAACATTTAATTCCTCAAAGATGTTGGTCCCTTTTCTTTTCTTTGGTTCATAATGAAGATAATGGCATCTAGCAATTTACTGTGAGGAGGGGGAAAAAAGATGCCTATAGCTACTGCTGAACAGTTGTGGGGCGGGGGGGAAATCTTATTACAGCTAATCTTCAAGTCTCAAATACATAATGGTCAGTGGCTTTCTCTACATGGAACTTAGAGTTCCAAAATTACACGAACCATCAAATTTTGCCTAGGTCACCGAATGGGTGGATACCCTATGTTCTGTTTAATGCATATGTTCAATTGCATATATATTTTAACCAACTGTATCTTTAGTTTAATAACAGACCACGTATTGAAAACGCAGAGAAAGGCTATTTTTCTACCTCAGCAAAAATACAGATGATACACTAGATGACCCCAGAAGAGTGACTGTTACATTTATCCTCTTAAAGAGATCAGCTATGATCAGGAAAGAAAAATTATCTTTTTCAACACAAAAAGCAGCTCATTTCTAACAATTAATCAGTCTACATCTGCACTACAAGGAGATACCAGTGTCCCCTTTTCCTTATTTAAATTAGATAAGGGGTTTCTTTCCTAGTGATATACTATTAATGCATAAAACTAAGAATCTGCTTTCTATTTTAATTGATACTGAATTAAAGCAAAAGAAAATGTAGGGTTTTCCAACTATATTGTATACATGGTATAAGATAGACTACAGTGCATTGCCAACCCCCAAGCTAATAAGGCTTTGTGGCTTTCATAACTTCAATACCTAGGCATGCTCGGCCCTTTCAAATAGCAAAAATACCTTTTTCAGACAGTATTAAAATATTCTTCACCTAGATTTGAACAACATCTAAAACCTATTACTTTATTTTATTTGATCTATTTATAAGGAACGTTCTCTATGCAGACAATTAAAACATGTTAACAGTTATTGTAGGTAAAATTCAGCTCTAAATGATAGCCTAACAATTTAGAATATAATATCAAATATGCTCAATCTGCATGCATGAGTCGGTATAATAATGGATTCCCCCCACCCCCTGTAACAAAGTATATTCTTGAAACAGATATAGGATAGCAAAAATTAACTGGTATTCTTTTGTAAAACTAGCTGTAAGACACTGATTTTAATAGACAGTACTTTTACCACACTTGATTGGCATTTCTCTCTGTTGAGAGAGATATTAAAACAGATTTCTGAAATGTACCTATGAAGATCAAAATATGTTTAAGCTTTAATGTTAAAAAGCTGAGAACAATCAGCAGTATAAAATTATCAGGAACACCCATAGAAGAATGCACTGCATCAAGAAGATTTTTGATATTTGTAGCTTCCTATAAGCATTTAAACCATATGGTAGATTTAAGTACTGCTCATGTAATTTAGTTACAACTGCTTGAAAGTTCTCTTTCAGACAGATATTATAAAATTAAATTGCATGTTTTAACAGTTAAATGAAGAAAAAAATAATTGCTATTAAACTGGTCTCAAACTCATTTAAGAAGCAAATATTACACAATTGCTTCCTGCCTAAAAGTTGATTGTGATATTTGGGTTCTACATTTAATTCTTCTATACTGAAGCATTAAACAGCACATTTACAATATTAATATTTTAAGTTACACTCGGACTCTGAACTCATTGTCTGTCTTCTTAGAAATAAAATACACAGATACAAATACAGCTCCATTTATAGACAGGTTTGCAAGCTTAATCAACAATTTTGCAAATCTGAATTTCCTAGCTATTAATCATTCTTTTTTCAAAATCCTTATGGAGTGAATTACTAACTGAGAGGGGACGCCAATTCTAGTAAGTGAATGTTACCCAACAGGAATATAAAGCTGTCAACACCATAGTTCTCCTGCACACTCTAAATTCTCTCCCAGACTTCATATGTTTTTTAAAGATATATTAGCCTTTTTTCCCAAGGACCCTCTATAAAACCTGCCAGTCACGAACATCTGAGCACTTGTGTTTTATTACATACATGCTTTAAAACAGACTGGTTAGATAACTGGTGAAACATTTTGGAAAGTGTTGGACTAGCCAGAGCAAAACAAAACTGGACTCTAACACCTTCAGCTGAAGCGAACACCATTGTAAACAGTACAGAAACTTTAAAATCCCCTATTAAAAACAGCCTTGTTTATCTTTTTGTGACCTACACGAGTTTACTACAGCTGCCATAATGGCCCTTTGAATTATGTACATTCAGCTACAAAAGAAGTCAGAAGGCAAAATTACTATCTAGCAGGGCTGATATACTGTTTGCTGCACTTTATGTAAAATACTCTCACTGAATTTTTCAGTGAGAAAAGTGGAACATCCGTGCACTTAATATTTCTCTCTTTCTCTGGGAAGTCACTGTAAAAAAAATGTAATAAACACTAAAAGTTATAAAACTTGTTACCACAGGTCATCAGTACCGCCATAGCTTTAGATCATTTAAATTAAATTTCTCCATTTTTAATGAAAATGTACAGGAATACTTATTCTTGGGATTTAACTAAGTGGGCATAATAGGAAAAAAAATTCAGCATTTACCTACATAGAACAAATGAAGGGAAAATAAGAGTAATCAAAATGTGATTTGTTAGCATCTTATTGCTCTGGGGTTCAAATCTTAAAACACTTTCTCCAGAACTGAAAAAGATTGTAATAACATTGTCTCTAAATAGAAAAACATTGAAAATATTTTGCTTTTTGAAAAGTACAAGTTTTTTCTAAAACGTTTTAAACTTACAAATAAAAATCAAACTAAGAGCACATCAACTAAAGTCTTGGAAGTCATTTCACTATGCAACATTTCAATATAGTTTGCTTTTACTGAAGAGTCTTCATCTATGACTAGCACTGGAAAAGGGGTTTATTAACTTATTTTTATAGACACCAAGTTTTGTACATGAAAAGATACTATTTTCTAAAACTCTAATATATTAAAAAAATACTCTTCAAATGCCAACATTTGAGTGTCACAATTAAAGTGACAAAATTATTACCATTTTAGTGTATATTTGGAGCGATTTGAATTTCTGAAACCGACAGACTCAGTTACTTGCATTCAAAATACATTACTTGGACACAAAGTCAAAGTACTGTGTTCATAAACACCAAATCTTAAAAAGAAAATGGGAAACTCTCTCTGAAAAATAGATACGCTGGTTTATCCTGAAAGCTTTTCTAAAAAATAAAAATCAATCTTATACAGTGCCATTATCTTATAAAAAAAAATCCCCCTTAACTACTTTAGCATTGAATATTATAGATCCTAGATCAGTATTCAGACAAAAATAATTTTATTCTTGCTTTCAATATGAAGAACTTATGAATAAGCAGTATTATGGTACTCAAACTATGAGACACTCAGGCAAGCGGTCTAAAAAACACAAGGGGAAAAAAAAAATCACCAGGATTCCCCTACATTTTAAACACTCCAGTCTACATCAAGCTTATAACAAACCAGACAGCAGTGAATGAAAATGTAACCTCTTAAAAGTTTGTCTTCAGAAAGGAAAGTCTTCATGTTAAACTGAATGAAACGCTCCGCACTTCAACAGGCCAGAGTCAATCTGAACCACCAATATAATCACAGAATCCTGTAAACTTCCTTTGGCAAAGCACAGTTGCAATTAGAAAGCAACATATATATTCCAAAATGTTTGAAGTCATCCTTTTTTTAAGTGTATTTTAATAGATCTCCAAAGCTTTAGTTCCAAGTTCTAATCCTTTCTTTAAAATTAAGCCACAGTCCTTCAGTCTTCTAAAAGGCACCTATGGCTATCATACTTACTTTCTAGCATTTTCAAACAAAACTAGTTAGTTGGATCCCACTGTTGGCCAATGAATTATTTTCCTATTAATTTCTAATTGGTATAATACAACAAGCCTTTAACTGTAAAATTATTTCTCCCTTTGCATACTTTAAAAGAACAAAAATAAGAGGTTCAATAAATGGAGATGATTCATCAAAAGCACAAGAAACTGCTGAACTTTTATACCTTTCATTAAGTAAATATACAGATCACTATGATTCAAAAAATACAAGCTGCAGCCTGTCAACAAACTTCAGCAATTAGAAAGCCTACTGAGAAAAGATGTTTAAATCAACCATATAAATGACAAAACTGTTAAATTAAGTACACAGTCATGTGATGACAATATTAAAGTATCTTTTCCAAATGTCCTTAATACTGACCCTTTCTATTATGAACAGATTAGATTTTTGTATCCATCATGGACTAGATTTAAAAAACAAAAAAAACCCACAAACATACGTTAAAGCATTAAATAATTACATTTCTTACTAAATATAAAGATGCCCACAGCCTGCTTTGAAATATTTTTCTCTCTTACTACCTGATCTGCTACAAAAGTTTAAAGATATTTTCCTAAATGTAATGTTACATTATATCAATCTTGTCAACATCAAAATTAAGAGGAAAAAGCGGGACATTTAAGAGGTCATCGGAGAGTTTAGTTTGAGTAAGTAGTTGCTTGAAAAAAGGCAGCCACTTGTGTCACTGAAACATGCCATAAACACAAAATTGAATAGCAACTAGGGAGCAGGGCAACTATGAAATTGAAAGCTCTACAGAGAGTAACTGTGCCAAAGCTACAAAATTAATCTGTAATAATTATGTTAAACAAACTGATCCTAACCATGTGTTTATATCTTGCTATGTCCTCTGCATAACGGGTTAATTTTATAACCGTTCATATAAGTTCCATAAAGCATATACATTCTACAAGTAATATGTGTTGTAATTCAATAGAGCAGGGGTTTTTTCCCCCATTTAAGAGAATTCATTCATAAAACCATTAGGGTATTATTATTATTATTTATAAATGTCCTGATATATTTTAAGTCACTAGTAAGATCATGTTAACTATAGTTAAGTGTTCTCCAATGCTCTCTTTTGCTAATAATTATCTACTGATGCATGAGTAAAACTGTATTTTCCCCTCTAAAAATAAGGTCGTCATGCAATACACATTGTAATGTGATCTTTCACGGTCAGTTTATAATTATGTGTATTCAACAAACGAATTCCTATTCAGAAAGCTTGGCGTACTTGGTCCCAATCCTGTTCCCATTTTTCCTCAGTAGGGGTAGGCTCAGGCCTTTTGTGAGTTGGCGTAGATATAGTGATGGATTAACTGTGGTGCTACAAAGGCCTTTTAATAAATATTCGGTGAAAAGAGTCGATATGAAATGAAGCCCTTACATGCACCCTTTTAGCACTGGGATAGAGTTTAACAGCTAAAAGCTTTCCAGTAAAAGCTAGAAACTGCTAGCTGTGACATAAACCTGCCAACACCTCGCACAGAGTGGCAACGTGCCCAACAAAATGCCACCTTCTGGATAAACCACTTTTCTATTGAACAGTAAACGAGGCTGGTGGTTACTGATGAGGGGCAAGTAGGGTATGGACAATTTGCAATCCACTTCCTGTAATCCTACACCCAGACAGAGAGCTTAATCAGCGTGAACCCTGACACGATGCCATTGTAATTCAGCTGCCAGCCTGTTATGTATACATTAATACTACTGGATGGTTACCTCCCACTGATTTGGTCACAGAGCCATTGGGCCTCCCTCGGGTTCCCATAGGACTGCCATTCTGCTCCAGCCTGGCCACCTTCACTGGGGGAGGACCTTTGACATCAGGGCTGCCACTCCCTCTGTCTGGACTATCCCTTAGACAGGGACTCTCACTTCTCCGCTCCATGCTACTTTGACTTGGAGACAAAGTTCCCACAGGCAGATCACAGTAAAATGAACAAGGACCTAGAGAGAAAAACATACACAGTTCAGAGGTTTGTAAAGAGAGCATAACCAGGGAGTTCGAGAGATAGTCATCATCATTGCCGGCTCACTTTATCCAAATTAAGCAATCAAAACCCGGCTTTCAGAATGAAATACACTCTCTATAGTATGCAAGCGCTAAACCGCTTGAAACCCAGGTATTTGCACCAGAGTTGTTAATGCATTACCTACATTGATTGAAGAACAGGTAACTAACAAGTACTGACACACAACAGCTCACCAGCGTTGATCGCTCCTTTGAAATGTGGCACAAACCATGTTATTACCGGAGCCATTTACACCTTACATTTCCGTCCCGTGGGTCAGTTTAGAAAGTTGGGTACTTTGAAAAAGGCAGGTGTTTTAAGTAACTCCTGCACAGAATTACCCCGATTCACACGGACACAACATAATGTGAAGACCCGATTGTGGATTAATACAGCGATATACGGAGACATCATCTCTCTTCGGAAGATCACTCTAAAAACTAATAGTGCACAAACACCGCAAGGGTAACAACCGGATCTAAAAATGCTCTGGGCTCCGTGCAAATGCGACCTGGTACATATGTTAGCAAACGGGCATTAAAGTCGGCACGTTTTTTTTCAAAATAACATGCGATAGGTATCTCGATTACACGTCTCCGATCAAAGCGCCGTTAACACATGCCGGGTCAAGCCGCGTCTTAGTTCATTGATACTCTGAGCCACATCAAACTCAAGTTCAAATTCACTCTAAAACCTCCCCCCACCCACCCCCGCTCCGCAGACCTCCCGTTCTAGCGCTAGTGTTTGCAAGGCAGGTCAGTGTTGCTAGTTAAAGGAGATCGGGTTTGCGGGTTTGACTACACAGCGCAGTACAAACCAAGGCAGAAACCCCCCAAGAACGGCGTGCCCCGATCCTGCTAGCCGGGTTCCTGGGAACGGCCCCCCGGGCACACCGGAGCCAGGGACAGGGCATTGCTGCAGCCGGGGCTGGTTCTCTCACAATTAACGTCATTAGTTCCTGGACATCGTACATCATAAAACCAGCCGGCTCCTCGCGACAAAGGCTGCCGCGAGCGGCTCACCCACGCGGGGCTCGTGGGCGCGCTCCTGCCGTACTTACTGCTTATAGTCTGTCTGTAAGTTGGCTGAGTTGGGCTCTGTCCATGGATCAAAAGTAGAGAATCCAGGGTGGAAAGTTTTCTTGTTTCCTCCTTTTACGTTCGTGTTTTCTTCCTTTCTACTTCCTCCCCCCCTCCCCACCCAGCTGCCCCCCTTCTCCTTCTCCTCCAGTCCGAGCTTTAAGGTCCCGGGTCAGGGGGTCTTCTTGGGCAGAGCCCCTTCCACACAGGGCAGCCGGGGGAGTGGACGGGGCCGGGGGGAGGACGAGGTGAGGCGACTGGCTCCGACGGGGGAGAGAGAGAGAGAGAGGGAGAGGCCCCACTTCTCACACCTTCGGCGGAGAAAATCAATCGCGGGGCGGCGAGGGGGCGGGAGGCCGCGCCCGAAGGGCCCGCTATCCCGGGCAGCGGGAGGAGAAGCGGCAGCAGGAGGAGCCGGGAAGCGGGCGCTTGTGATCGCGGTGAAGAGGCGGCAGCCCCCGATGTGTCACTTTCAATCGCTCCCTCCTCTGCCAGCAGCAGCAGCAGCAGCAGGAGGAGCAGGAGGGACTCGCCACAGCGAGAGGAGAGAAATGATTATTAGTTGCGTTGAGTCATCAAGGCAAAGTGAGTCCTTTTTGGGGTTGTCCTTGGTTTCAGTGTCTGTCTGTGTGTGTGTGTGTGTCTGTGCGTGTGCGGTTTCCCGTCCCCAGATCTTTGCATCCAAAATAGCAACCACCTCCCGCCCCTGCTTTCCTCCCCTCCCCCAGTAAATAAAAGTCTCTGGATAAGCTCAGGTCAGGTACAGCGCGGAGAGAAGCAGCCCACCTGCCCCCGCACCCACCATCCCTCCCTCCAAGCCAAGGCTGCCGCCGCTCCAGCCAGCCCCGCTGCCTGCAGAGGGGTGGGGAAGCAGGGAGGGAGGGAGACCCGCCCGGCAGGAAATTAAACACCAATAAATAAATAATGAAGGTCCCCCCGGAGCGCGCACACAGGCAGGAGAGCCGGGCGCTGCGCCGGGGGGTGGGGAGGCAGGGTTGGGGCAGGGGGAGGCGGCCAGCCCGGGGGAGGCGGAGCCGGACGCTCTGCCCGTCTGTCCGCGGCTCCGGGCTGCGAGCCAGGGGCTGGGGGGCGAGCGGGGCCCGGCCAGTGACAGCGGGAGCAGCCGGCCCGCGGCGCGGCGCAGCCTGCGCTGGAAGTGGCGCCCCGGGCCCGCTCCAGCCCCAGCCCCAGCCCCGGGGCAGCTGGACACGTGCAGCCCGGGGGCAGACAGAGGAGCGGCCTCCCCGCCTGCAAGGTGCAGCCGCAGCCCCGACCGTCCACCAGCGCCGGGGCCAGCGCGCCAGCGGGCCGGGCCCCTCCAGCCCATCCCGGCGGCAGCCCCCCGGGTCCCGGGCCTGCAGGGGTGGGGGAGCCGGCCCGGCCCGCTCAGATCGCCCGGCCTCGCCGCTGCCTGGGCTGGGGCTGGGGCTGGGGATGGGGGGGGGCTCTGCCCGCAGACACCGATCCCCGCCGCCGCCGCCAGCTCCCCTGCCCCGCCCGGGAGCAGCTCGGGGCCGCCCCGCAGCAGCCGAGGCGGCGGCGGCGGCAGCACCAGCTCCGCTTTAAGGTGGACCGAAGAAATTCCAGCCCCCTCCAGCGGGGCGCCCCCGCCGCTCGCGGGCCGGGAGCCCCGTGCCCAGCTCACGCTCCGACAGGCACCAACCGACTCGCCCGCCCGCTCAACGGCTCCTATTGCGGCCGGCCGAGCCCCCTTAAGGGGGGCCTGCTTTTACGGTGGCGCCGGAGGGTCAAAAAGGGGGGTAGAAACGCGTTAAAGGGGGCCACATTGGAGACCTGAGGCTTGTGGGGAGGGGGCTTTCCGTGGATGCCTGCGGCTGGCCGTGGGAGAGGAACGGAGCCCAGCTAGCTGCGGGGGCAGCGAGAACAGAGCACACACGCGCTGCCCTGGCTCTGGCCTGGCACAGACCCTTTGGGGAGAGGGGTTCACTGCCTGCCTGCGGGACAGGGAAGAAGAACCAAGAATAGCAACAGGTCCTGGCTCCTGGCAACCCCCCGTCCCCTCTGGCCAGCCCTGATGAGCAGAGGGTTGCAGGAGAGAATAAGCAGCAGCGCCTGTTCCCCAATAATATCCCCTGGAGCAAAAGGAGAGCGCGAGACCTAGCGCTAGTAACTCCTTTCCTTCCTCCACCCCGCACGCCCTACACGTGCACAGCACAATCTCGGCGGGCTGTGTAGAAAAAGCAGAAGCAGCAAGAACAGCAGCAACTTCCAACCCCGCCACCAATGTTGCAATCCCTTGTGGGGGCGGGAGGGTCACATTATTTGGCGGTAAGAATAAGAACGAGCAGCACTAATAGCTTCACACCCATCCTATTATCTTAACTTGGTAGAAAGAAGCAATAACAGCAGCTCCTAGCCCCATCGCCACCATATTTGCAATCCCTGCCGGTAGTCCACGTATTAACACCATTTGGAAGTAGAGCAGCAGCAGTGCAGTTTCTTTGGGGATTTGGGCTGCATGGAAGCTGAGCGGCTGCTGCTATTGCTTCTCCTCCTTTCCTCCAGACGATGTTAATAGGTTGCAGAGTGGTCGTGTTTCTCTAAGGGCTTTGGGCCGTACAAGGAAGTGGGGCTGGGAGCCTGTGAGACGCGGCGGAGCTCTGACCAGGGTAAGACAGAAACTCGCTTCACTCCAGATCAATCCCACTCTCAGTCCTGGTGCAGCGGCAGGATTCCGCCACCCCGGAAAAGGCAGCCGCTGCTCGGCTCCCAGAAGGACGGGTTCCTTCCCCATTTAGGGGAGGGGGTGGAACAGCGATTTCCCGCCGCGTGGCTACGAGGCGTCTCGACAGGGTGTAATCTCTGCCCCCGGGTCAGGAAGAAATGGAATGGAAGGGGTGGGGGCGGGGGTCGTAACTCCGCTTGAACTTTGCGGGACCCAGAACTAGAGGCTCCTGTCAGCAAAAGGTAGGGAGGGTAGCGTGGGGCGAGAAGGAGCAACGACCCGCTCGGGCAATTTGTATGAGTTGTTTGAGAAGGACTGAAAGCCAATGCATCTGAAAAATGCAGACTTTGGAGGAGTTTAATGCAAAGTAGCAAAGTATGTCAGCCAGATTTTGTATTTGAAAGATTACAGGTTTGAAAGAAAAAGAAAAGAATCCTGGAAGTTTGAAGAGCAAACTTTTTTCAATACCCTAGTGTAACTTGACAAAATAAAATGCGTAAAATGCTGTTGTGGGTTATATATGGAAGTTCGTACTTTCTACCAGCTATTGAATAATAAATAATGTTGATTTATTCTTACCTTTGATGTTGAACTACGAATTCCTTCGGATCAATGGCCAGAAAGTTAGAAGAATTGGTGATTTAAGACTTCAGTACTTCTGGAAAAAAATACCAATGATTTAGCCAGGATCTTCCCTGTCTGATTCGTCACTATTATTATATCTGATGATGTGGATGGACAGAGTCAATCCAAGCTCATTAATGAGCTATTTTATAAACACCACTGTCTGAAGATGTTCATTTACATGTTGTCAATGATCCTTTCGTTAACATCAGAGACGTGTGTCAGCAGCATGATTACAGGATTCTAGTAAAGCTCCTATAAAAGAGTACAACTGGCTTGTTAATCGATTAATATTTTATTATTTGTAAATATTTTATAACGTTTTTAGGGAAACTATTGACTCTAAATTATTAAACTACTCAGTGGGGGAGCTGAATAATACATCCAATTAAATATACGCGTTGCAATTGCTTTATTTTCAATTAATCCATTGCACCTCTTTTCTTCTCTGGGTTTCGGGTTTTGGTTTGGGGGGACGGAGGGGCGGTTGGTGGTTTTTTATTATTATTTATTTTTTGCATTTGTGCGTTAAATGGAGAGCAAGAGTTGCAAACTTGTTTTCTATATTGCATTACTGAATGGTAATAATTGTGATATGAAAACTGAGAGGATTATTAAAGACACGCAAAACTGAACCGACTACTTAAATTCTGGTTAGTAATTTCTGTTTCTTAAACTTTATTTTATTCAAACAGATTTATAGGAGATTTTGAGATACATGATGTTTCTTTTTCTTTTACAGAATATTTCCCAATAAAGGCCTTTTCTGTTTCAAATATGCTTTTTCCAGTACAAAATTTTCATGTCTTTATTTCAACTGGGGGGGAAGCGATTACTTTCCAGCGCATTTTAATATAAAAAAGCTGGTTTCTATTTTTATTAATAACCTCTGCTTTTTCGTCATTTGGAACAAATTGAAAAGCCAGGGTTTTCTGTTTGGACCTATTCTGATGAATGCAAAATGGATGCGCTTATTGGCGTGTGACAATCTTCCTTATTTTAGTTTTTTAAATCCTCGGGTGGTGTATTGCCAAATAATTTTCTGAATACAAATCTCGGTGGAAAGGTTAGTTTTTAATTAACTGTCACGTTTCCAGCCAACACGCGATTTCAAGTTCCAGCGTTGTCCAACCTTCAAAAAGCGCAAAGAGCCAAAGGCGGCGGTGGTTTTGCAGTTTTTCCGGCACCAAGATTGCGCTCCCTTTCGCTGCTGTTCATCTGCTGGGCACCGCTGCGCGGAGTTTGCGACATTTGAAATGTTGACTCCGTCTGGGACCAGAGTGGGACACAGTCCTGCTCTTCACAAATCCGCGGCCCCGCAATCGAATGACAAATTACTCCTAGACAATAGGAGTGGGAGCTGCCTACGTCTCTCGGTATCTAGCGCTTTTCCTCACCTTCCCTGGTTTTCTTTTTCTTCGTAGAGGCCCCTGCTGCCCTGACCCTGCCGTGTGCCCCCATCTCCCCCCTGGCTTCCCGGGGGTGCTGTGAGCTCGGAGTCCTCTAACGCCTGCTACCGGACTTGGCCGCGCCGGGCTCCCTGCTGCCCGCGGCCAGGCTGCAAGCAACAGGGGGTAGCCCTGCCCCGGACAAGCAGCGGGTATTTCGTTTTCTATTTACTCCGCCGCTTGAGTGCCGGAAGCCAGGGCCTGTCTCTGCGGCTCAGCGGCGCTCCCGGGGCCAAGGGGCTGTGCAGAAGGGTGGCCAACAGCGCTTGAAATGCACCGGCTGTTGCTGGGGTGGATAGGGGAGCGGTTAGTTTCTTTCCCGGTGACTAAATCAGCGGAGGGCAAAAGGCCCGGAGAGGCCCAAACCTCCACCCGCAAAAGGAAACCACGAGCGGAGCGGAGCGCAAGGAAAGGCCACGAAGCCAGCGAGGCTAATCGTGCCCATGAACTGTTCATGCTCAGCGCACCTAGGGAGGTCGCTCCGCGTCGCCTTCGGGACTGAGAGCCTGGGGCGAGGGGGGAGAGTCCGGGGCGGCTACACTGGACTCCGCTAGGGGTAATGGCAGGCTGCAAGCCCCGGCCCAAACCTTGCCAGGGGCTGGAGAACAAAGCGGGGAAGCAAGAAACCCCGGAGCGCGAGAGAACGAATGTGCTTAAAACTCATTCGCTGGTGCCAACAGTTAAGGCAAAAATGCGAACCACGCAAGTTAAGGGAAACAAAGCTCGGCTCGCCTCTGGAGCTGTAGGGCGCTTCCCTCTCGCTCCTTTATCTCAGTCTGGAGGCAATCTGGGGACTGGAAAAGTCTGGTGCGGGAACTGGGCAGTGAGGGCCCGGAACACGAGGTAGGGAAGCTGGCAAAGGAGAGGGGGGTCGGGGAAGGGGGTAACAGACGGGGCCTGCGGACGGGGGAAGTGCGGATGGAGGAGGGTGAGCAGGGAAGGACGGGAACAGAAGCGCAGGAGGACGTGCGGTAGGAAGTGTGAGTGAGAGAAGTGGGGTGATCCAGGTAAGTCGCCTGGGGAAAAGGAGGCCGGGGCCGAGATGTGGCGGGGCAGGCGCTCAGGTTCTGGGGTGGGATCTGAGGGATGCCTGGGGTTTGGCCTCTCGCTGGGCCCACCTGGCCTGGCGGGGATTGAATGCAGGAAAGCGATGCGGGTGTGACTGACCGGCCTGCAGCCAGGCCCCCTCTGGACCAGAAACAAAACCGGGAAGCTCGGGGCTCCTGGCGCCTCACCTTCCTCTGCTTGCCCCAGGGGAACAGCTGTGCCAGCATGTGCAGAGAAGGGGAGGGGTGGCCTATGGCCGGGGGGGGGGGGGTGGAGAGGCTGCCTCGGCAGCACAGTGACACAGCTGCCTCCGCCCGCTGCTCCGGCTCTGCAGCAGCCCGCGCCGCGGCCCAGGAGCGTCCCCGGCCCCAGGGAGGCTCCTGCTTCCGTCGCCGGCCCAGCTAAGCGCCCGGGACCACCTAGGCCCCGCGCTCAGCGACGCCGCTCCCGGCCCCCACGCGGAGCAGCCCCGAGGCTGCTTCAAACAGCGCCACCGCGCGGGCCGCGGGGGGAACTCAGGGCCGGGAGCCGGGCGCCTCGCGCTGCCAGGGGCCTGGTGCCCCGGGGGGCGGCCAGCCTCAGCGCCCCCGCCCGGGGAGTCAGTGCTGCGGAGACGCCCGGGGGGGAGGGCTGCCCCGAGCTCGAGTGACCCCCCCGGCGCGATCGGACCTGAGATCCAGTGACTCCCCCCCCCCGGGTGCTGCTTGTTTCCCCGCTCCGCGTCTGTCCCAAGGGCAGAGTCCATCCAGCGCGCACCCCCGGGGCACCTCGCGGGTAAGAGCGCAGCCAGGGCTGGGGCTGGTGACCCCACCGCCCGTTTGAATGGCTGGAGAGTGCAGTCAAGTGGCCACCCGCCCTCCCCTTCTTGGAGAAGGGAAACGTTGCCAGAGGTGGCAGGGAGTGGGGGGCGGGGGAAGGTAGGAAGGAGCCTGGGGCATGGCTGTATTTTTCTCCCCTACCATTCCTGCCTGGTTCTCAGGAGCAAGCCCTCAACCCGAGAGCCCCTTGAACCTTGCCCGTTTCCAGAGCTGGTCCCTGGCACTCGGCAATCCCCAGTATTACAAAGCGATCGCTCACACGGCCGGCGGGGTTAACCAGTGGAGACGGAACAACACGCACCGCCAGCTAGCACGGCCGGAAGAGGGGTGAAGTAATAAAGCCCCAAGGTTCCCCTCCCCTTCGAGTAACTCTTACTCTTCCCAGTTGTGGGATCAGCGCCGAGCTAGAAACTGCTTCGCGCACAGACCACAGCACTGATGGCGGGAGCAGATTGAAAGAGCAACTCTGCCTTCAGCCTCCTTTCACTCCTAGCTGCTCAAGAAGGGACAATCTCACTTGCAGGGTTTTCTAGCCAACTATATTCACTGAGCCTTTACATTCAATGTACCAGCACAAACCATTAATCCCGCAGTCAGGCGGAACAGAGACAGGCATTGACAGCCGCTTCTGGGAGCACTGAATATGCTTATTTAGCACTAAAGATCAAAACTACAGGGCGTCTTAGACCTGGCTAAACTGCTGGGTAGAAAGGTGATCCTCCGCCTTTGGCCTTGTCCAGCTATATAAACTGGTTGCTGAGATGTTGGCCGGCTGTTCTGCATTACAGAATGCAAATACCAACATTCAAAGCTACTTTCCTATGGACGGGTTTTTGGTTGTGGGGGGGGGTAGAATTTGTACCGCGAGGATTTTAAAAAGACCTAAAGACCCTTAAAGGCGTTAGATCTTTAAACAGATCATTTTCATGAAGGCCATTTCTCAGCAAATGCTGCCCCCAATCCTCCACATTCCGCCTCCTGAGGACTTTATTATAAAAAAAAAATGTGCTGCTAACCTTAATTGCATGGAGCGGGAACTGTGGATTTGTACTTTACAACTGGAACAAATGTATTATACAGCTGGATCTACTGATGCAAATACAATTTTACCCAAAACAAATGCATACGAAAAAACTGGCCAGGGATTTTATAAGTAGAAATAACATAGTTCGTAGCAACGCTCGCTAAAATGCTACTTGAAAAAAACAACAACGTGATTTTGTAGATAGGCAACATGCGACTTTCCAGGCCCGAGTCTGCTCCGGTTCAATCAATAACAGAACTCCAGTGATTTAAATTACATCTAAGAATTGGAGAGATCGCCTGACTTTGGCATGTCAGTTATTTAAAAAAAAAGTAATCTGTCACAATGTTCACGTGCTGGCGGATTCTCAGTAACTTAACAGCAAAAGCACAAACGTGATTGAACAGCCAAGTTTCGTTTCGCTTTAAAATATAAATATTATTTAGTAATAAGTGTATTGTATAAGAGTCGACTGGGAAAAGTAACGATTTACATTTTCTGAGATAGCTATACTTTACATTGTACAAAGATTAAATGTGTTTAAACTGTTTCGTTTTTCATTACTATTAAGAATTATTTTCTATTACTCTATTATATATATTTAAATGTTATTTACACTTTTAAATAGCGTGCCTATGTCCGAAATATTAATATTTGCTTTATGATATTTTCATGCTAGTCCATTTTTTTTATCAATGATATCTTTAGGAAGCTCGTCTTCATTAGTGTGTCATATGTGGCTTCTTTTATAAATGTGTGTGCGTTTAAAATGATAAAAATGGATAATAAAGCAGCGATGTTTCTCATTTAAGGTGACAGATAGTATATATCATTTCATGACAAGTTGCACTGTTTTTATTTTGTTTAAGGAAAAATCATTTCATGCGATCAAATAAAAGTTATGTAACCAGTACTCGTGACAAATGCAATCGAAACACCACATCTTTTAAACTCCCTGCTACTAAACCACGGGAATTCAAATGAAATTCATCTAGGTATAATAGGAGATGCGTTTCGAATGTAAACTACATCGACACAACGAAATGAATATCATTTCTCTATCACATGACCGTGATCTACAGCTAACAGATACCGTAAGGAATCGCAAAACAAAAATACGTACATGAACGCAGAAGTGAGCCTCAGACCCGCATTTTGTTACCCCAAACGCGTTTACAAGGGTGATGATTTCACAGTGGAGAATTCTGTTCTTTACTAGTTCTCTCACGTGACTGTTATATTTATTCGGCGAGGAGGTTAGACACTAAAGTCTGAGCGAGACATGTTAAGTGTTCAGTGCTGAGCACTTGAACCCCAGAGGCATTGCTCATTTTAATGGCTGCTCTCTGTATTTTATCTTTCTGTAATGATCTGCGTAAAAAAAGTGAGCGGTTGTTGTTTTTTTCTTTCTGTGTGTTCCTACAGTAAAGGGAAGATCATTTTCAACCCACGTGGAAAGCAGCACTTTCTCAAAGTTTCTCAAAGTTGGTGCAGTAGCCAAAGACCAAATTTACATGGAAAACATACAGCGATTGAGAAGACAAGCCCGTCATCAAAACAGCGTCCCCATAACCTTCAAAAATAGCATTAATCTCTCTCTCCCACTTCTATCCCCTCTTCCGCACCCAAGCGCGTCCCAGCTCAAAAGCGGCTTCTTGCAGCGGGCGAATTTAATTTAATCAATTCAAACTATGGAGTAAAAAAAAACCATTCGCCTTCCTGCAGGATGCGGTTTCCGCTTTTCGTCTAGACGCAAGTTTTCCCTTCCCCTACAAACAAACAAACAAACAAAAACACTCCGATCCTTCCATAAACCCCTCAACAAATAAAACAACCAGAAAAGCATCCTCCGGATCCTTCAGTTTTATAACAATCGGCAGCAATTAGACCTGAACTCCCCTTAGTTCCTAGCGATTCCTTCATAAATTCCTCAGACATAACACGGACAATATTGCTAGAAAACCGAGGGATCTGAACAATAAGGAGAAATTAGAAACTTAAAATGCAGCTTCAAATGTAGATTTCGACCCCCAAAGATCTCAGTTAAATCCAAAGGGAGTTCAGCCTGGGGCAGGCTTGCAGAATTCAACGCAGAGGGAGTTTGGGGTGCCCAGAGACAGAAGGATCCAGCCGTGTATTTGTATATTTCCATGCAAATGGCTAACCTTGCAAACCTGAATATACCCAGAAGGCTTGTTAGGCAATTTAAAGTTAGGATAAATATTAGAGGGTTTTATTGAACTGTAAGACTGAAAAACAATCTCCCTTGTTGGTGGATAGCTTAATAGTTCCAGGGAACTGGACTCGATTGCACTTCTGTACAACCCAGGCAAGTTTTAGACAACTAAAACTAAAATACCACAACCACACAATAACACAAATCATGGTTCCACTCCATTACCGTGTTGCATGTTTTCCCTTACAGGTACAATACCAGAGAAGTTATAGAAGAAGGGTTCGTTAATGCTCAATACAAACGTTTAGATACTAAAGATACTGACTGCGGAGAACATGCTGATTGTCTGTATTTAACTAGAATGGGCTAACTGCGGCCCTCCCCTGTCCTGCAAAATACACCGCGCTCCAATGTACTGTACTTTCATTTGGATTTAGACAGGTTTGGGTTCTGGTTATTTTTCTCCTCGTCTCCTAGGTCTCAGGGCTGCCCATGGCCAGAGAAGGGAGCCCCACCAGAGTCCTGGTTTGTGGTGCGAGATGTGATTTGTCTGTTTACAGCAGGTTCAATTAAAGCAGTTATATCTCCTGCAAGGGTTTGGGCCCAATCAAGGCACTTCCATTTAGAAAGTCAAACAGAATCAGCGCTTACACACGGCTGGTCCCGGAGACCGACGCTCCCCATTGATAACAAGCCTAATGAGACTTGAAGCGTGGTGGAACCCTTGATTGCTCTGCCATTGAGCTGACCAGGTAAATTGCCCCTTTTAGAGAAGTAGGTGTCTAGCGAAATGAACTTTGCTTTGTGTCACACAAAGAGAGAGGCCTCGAGAGGAAATCTGTTTGGGTGAGAGGATGTGGTAACGCGGAGAAAGCCTGCTTCTCCTTTTCAATAAGCCGTGCTTCAGAGAATCGGGCTTTTCATGCGCCTGTCTCCTGGATCAACACTCCACAGTGCAAGAAACATTCAGTTCTTCACACCCAGGGATCGCATTAGATGAGAAATATTCAGCTCTCTCGACAGTTTTTCTTTTTCCTTATCCCACCCGGCCCTGCAGTCTGCTTCCCATCTCCGCCCCCCCCCCTTTTTAAATTATTTTAAACAGAACTGTGTTTCCAATTTGTCATTATAAGAAACCCTAGACAAGTGCAGCGTGAAACGTTCAGGGTTTCCATTCAGCAACGTGACGCCAGGAGCAAGGAGGCACATGCAGGCGAGAAGCTCATCAAATAAACATTCTCATTTGCCCTGAATGTCCAAACATTTCCTCGAGCCCCATGGTCGAGTCTCGGGTGTCGCGGTGTATCACGAGAACCCGGACTTGGAAACAGCGCAAAGTTTCCAGGTGAACCTGAAGAAGCGAGGCGTCCAAGCCGCCCTCCAGAGACGGGGTCAGATCTTGCTGGCATTACTGCAAGCCGCGGTGGGAGTAAAGCCGGCAAGATCTGATCCCGAGGTATTGAAATCTGAAGCTGAGGTGATTACAAACGAGGGCTGGGCACCCCCCTGCAAATCTCCGCGGCTGGACCATGAACTCATGTTCTGCCCGGGCTAGGCATGGCGAAATTGCCTTGTTTTCCCCACTCAGCGGACCTGCCTCCGATTAGGGTTTACAGGGAGCAGGAGCGGGGAGTTCGTTGAGGCAGTTCCAGCTTCCCCTGAGCAGAGGTCACTTGGATCCCTCGAGAGTTTGGGGCACTACTCAGTGTTATTCAATTGAAGGGTAAAGTCTGGGAGCCTAAGGGTCAGTTTCCTTCTCGTCCACTAACCTGAAACCTCGCATTGGCTCCTGGTTTGTGGGGTTGCATTGGGGTTTTTATAGATAATGGCTTATGTGTGTGTCCGTATACACACGCCTTTAGTGTCATGTACTGTGTGCACACACACGGAGAGACACCCCGTAGGATGGTGGGACAGAATCCCCTATCGTACTCGACAGACTGTGATCCGGATTAGGCTCCCTTCGGACCCGCCGCCCGTTTTTCACTTTCCTTTGGAGGAGGAGGATCAATTCTCAAAACAGCCAGCCAGCTTTAGCCCAATTTCAGATTCTGAAACGTGCCGTGTAGCGCTATTAGTCACTTGCCGAACACTTCAAGACCCAGGTCAAGCGCGGGCTTGGTCTGTTTCACCTCGGGGAATCGATGCCCTCACCCGCTAGCTCCTCTCACTGACATACGCTGGCAGGAACTGTAGCTCTCTCTACAACTCGCTGCTATTCCACGTAGGTTTCTGCAGCGCAACTTGCGGCTCAGCCTTTCCATCTCATCCGTGTCTGAGCTGGGCTTCTGCTGGAGCAAAAGGGAAGAATCCATCCTACGCCCGGGCTGCTGTTTGCTGCTCCGCTGCAGCGCTGAGGGCGTCCCGTGCCCAAAGGAGGGGTGGGGGGGTCCCATGGAGCTCCAGAGGCGAAACTCTGCAGGATCTCTGCGCTTTGTCAGAAACCGGAGTATTTGACATTCACAATTATCTGTAAATACTCCGATAGTTTTGTGTATTAAACACTTTTTTAGCCTTAAGTTTGGAATCTGATCAGTTTTATCCAAGGGGGTGGCTTATCGGAGGAGCTCTGAAAATTAAGTGCTGAGCGCTCAGTTATCAATAACGCCCCATCTCCCCACCCCAGGATTAGAATTCAGAGAGACGCCCTGTAATGAGCATCTCGACCTTCTCCCCTAACGTCCCTAAACAGCCAATACCCAACTGCTTGGGTTTTTTTTTTAAAGTAGTGAAGTTAATGAACGATTTAATCCTATTAACAGAGATAGAGGGAAGCGGATGCGGATCGATAGATCTGATTAAAAGAACATTATATCACAGCGACAAATCAATTCACCCCTGGGTAGATTAGGTGACAGCTTTCCAGTCGTCACAGCTGCTAGAATATATCCAGCCACATTTACAAAATTAATGAGATCTTAATTGGTCGTTCGGAGCTAAACTCCGCATTCAGTCGCTCTCTGTTTCCTCCAGCCTTTCAGGCTCCTCAGCTTTCCCTGCCCATCACATCATAACAATTAGCAGCATGGAATTACCTGTCTGCTCCTTTGTGCCTCCTTCAAAGCAAAGAAGGTAACAGTCACCTCCCCTATTAGCTCGTATAAGTGATAAAGAGGTGGTAACTTGGAGCTACCACATTTTGAGATTGTGTGTCACATGCTTTAGCATAAATAAGGGTGTTATGGCCCTATTGACTGACTGGATCAATTCATCTGCGCAACAATTCGCGGCTTCTACAGGTCTTTGCACGTATTATTCTCTCCCTGGGCACGCACTGAGTCTTGCCATTGCCAGATGTAAACAACAACAGCGCCCGTATTTTCATAGCGCCTCAGTCACTTCACAACGAAGATGGACTTCTTTTTATTTGTCAGCTGGTTTGTCCGGAGATGTCAGCCTGTTTCTAATCAGATTCACCCTTTCTCTTCAGAGGAATCGGAGCGTATTTCAACGTCTCAGCTCTCCAAAAAAGGGCAACACCCAGGATGTTACACTTTTTAAATTGCTTGCTACGCATAGATAGTGACTCCACTTCAATCAGCTGGCTGGGATCGTTAGTAAGTGTAGTGGGCAGGTTCCAAAATACACGCAGACAATATTATGTAGGTGATACAACTTTCTTTGCAAAAGTTTTGCAGTGCCTCGTTACACTCTTCGGAGGTAGTCCGGTGTATTGGTTGGAGACTAGAACAACGCCAAAAGATTTTTACATAAATGTTTAATTCCGTTTCAACGCATCATGCGTTTGATAACTCCTTATGCCTTATATTGATATAAATTTAATAAACAAAACTAAACATATTACACGTAACGCGACACAGTGGAGACGGTGACACCGAGTGACCAAAAAGGCGCGGTTCTAAACTGAAGCTACTGTTCCATTGCCCCTGAAAAGGTTTAGACGAGTCAGTGTGTCATTCATTTCCTGGCTGGGGTGCTCCGATCCTGCTCTCCTTATCCAGACCAAACTCCACCCGGAATTCAGGACCTTGTCTGCCCTTGGTCAGTTTGTATCAGCGTTCAGGACCAGAGCTATGCTACTATGCTGGAACATAGGAAACGTTGCAGAGCCTGGTTGCGTGCGGAAGGGACACTGGTGCTAACTTATTCACACGTTCTGCGTTGATACTGAAATCAATACAGACCCACGAAGGACAGCACACGTGCTCCTCCAACAAATCCATACTTCAGATATCACTGCCTGTACACAGCCAAAGAAAGATTTTGAAGCCCAAATCATGGGACCCGATCCTGCTCATAAAGTCCGCGCGATGTTTGCCACTGATTTCTATGGGGGTAGGATAGGGGGCAGCTACACGGACATGTCCTGGGACCAATTCTCCTTTCACAGCGGTTTTACCCTGGTGAGACTCTGTTGCCATCGTGACAGCAGAATCAGGACTTTAAAAATTCCAGTTTTAAATGTGCAGCCAAGAGCGCCAGGCATGGGTCTGAAAAAAGCACACCCACGTCATGGATTGCCGAACGCCCCTGGCTTGGCTTCCGGTGCTTCAGCGCAACTCACACCTGGGCCGGACAGCAAAGTTGTAAGGGACACATTTTGGGGCGCCAGTATCTGCACAGGTCATTATAGTCATTGTAAGGGCTCGGAATCTGCCCGCCAAGACAGATGCTGCACCGTAGTGATCGCAAACAGAGCAGGGCAGCCTGAACAACAGGGAGAGGCAACAACACTGCGTGTGCCCGTGCTGTGCACTACAATGAATCAGACCCTGGCTGCCTGCGCCCCACGCCCAGAGGCCGTTCGTTTCTATCAGCCCCATCCTGCAATCTTTGTTCAGGCAAGAGACTCTGAGTCTTGCTTGAGTGAGTCTGCAGCGGGACGGATCGGGTCTTAGCTATGGATTTTCAGCCATTGACTGTGGGTGAGTTACCCCAGCTCTCTTTTAGCAGAGTTTCCCAATGCTCAGATTTTAATACTCGGACTTCGTTAAAGGGGCCAGAATCCCCGCGGGCCAGAGGAGCCAGACTCCAGTTCATTTCACCCGGCCTCGCCTTTGTTATCACTGCTTTTGGCCCCAGATGCCTTTCAAAGGACAGGACTTCGCAGGCGTTCAGGAGTGACAAGCCGGCCGCCCCACCCAGTAAGTCAAAACGCCCTCTCCCTGCGGAGGAGTCAGCGCCCAGGGCCATGTCCCCCCGAGTGGTTTCAAGGCCAGTTGCAGAGAATCGTAAAACGAGTCCGTCAGAACGGCCCGGACAACTAGCGAGTGGCCCAGTTTGACACGTATTCGCCGGGTTTAAAGACACCCCGTCGGTGCAGGAGGCAAACTAATTGTGGCCTGGGGAGTGTCTGGCCGCCGGCACTGGGCTGGGTCGCAGGGCATCAGAGAGACCTGTTCGCCTCGTTGGAGGAAAACAGGTTTGTGCTGAAGTCTGATGCTTTGCTGGGATTTCCACGGCGGCGCCCAGGGCCCAGCGGGGCAGGACTAGGAATGAGGAGGGCCGAGAGCTCTCTGCCAGCCCGCAGCTCCCAGCTCAGGGACCACTCCTGGCAGCCTCAGCTAGGGCCCAGTGCCAGCCCCCTGCGCTAACCGGCGGCCACCTCCCCAGCACGGCTGCCACCCCCACCCCCACTGCCAGGCTCGGAGAGGGGGGTCTACGCCCTGCTGCCTATGCCAAGCCGGGTCGTGGGGACCTGCCCCGCTTGCACCCCGCGGAGAGAGGGCCCAGGCCCACTGGGAGGAGGCAGCGGTGCCATCACACAGGGTGCTGATTCCACAGGAGCTCCTGCCTCGCTGGATCAAAGGGGATTTTGCTAGTGACTTCAAGGGGAGCCGGAATCTCTCCCCTCACCGCAGTTACCCCACCCCCCCCTGCGGGGGCCCACGCTGTTCAATGCCGTCACGTCCTTTGTTCACTCACTCAGAGCCTATAGCAAATCCAGCCCGCAGCGGGTCACCTCTGGCGAAATGCAGCTGCGCGCCTGGAGTGTGCGCTGCGCCCGCCCCCGCCCCCACCCGGAGCAGGTGATGAGGCCACGAGGGCTACCGACCTGCTAGCCTGGGCGGGGCAGCTCGCCCGTGGGGCTGCAGAAAGCCCCGCGGGCCTGCTACGCTCCGCACCGTGCAGGACTCCCCACGCCGGGGTCCGCTCGCTTGGCTGCCCCCGCTGTGCTCCAGCAAAGGGGGGGGGCTGGACTCTCGTCTCGTGGGGAGCCACGTGCGATGTGTTTCCACGTGCCTGGAGCCGCCCACCCCACTCCTCGCTGCTCTGACCCCGGGCGTTGGCCTCCCACACGCCTCGTCCCGCTTTTCAGCCTTGGGCCTCTCCGAAGCCCCTGCAGTTCGCCAGCTTTCCCTGGGCCCAGTCCTCTGCACCTAGCCCGTGCAGCCTGCCCCGATCCTGTAACACCAACACGGGCCCGGCGGCGCTGGCTTCCTTCCGCGCCCAGCCCGAGTTCTCCGCCTGCGGCACAGTCGCACCGCTCCCAGCCGGAGGCGGCTCCTCTCCCGCCTCGCCAGCGGGGTAGCGCGGTGACTGGGGGGCGGGGTGGCTGGGTGCCCGCTTTGCTGGCGAGCAGACGGGCGGTTTGCATGTGCTCGGAAAGGCCTGGCAGCGCCTTCCCCCGGCGGAGGGAACCTGGCAGCTCCCCGGGTCCCTCGCCCTTGGCAGGCCCCTAAAGTCAAGCCGGAGCCCCCCGGCAGTGGAAGCTTCTGCCCCTGCCCCTAGCAGGAATTAGCTACGAGCAGACTGCGGGGCAGGGAGCAGGGGGCAGTCAGAGATCTCTGAGCGCGGAGCTGCCCGGGCCTGCACCAGCTGCCTTGCGCATTAGCGCCTACAAATAAATATTGGCAAACCAGTCGCAAGTGTACCCCTAAAAATAGATCGCCGACTTCCTCTCCTTCCCTCCCCGCAAGGCTCCCTGTGCCTGCACGACGGGGAGCCAGCCACCGTGTGACCCCCCCAGCGCTAGCACGGTGCCTGTCCGCTCTGCAGTGCACCCAGGCAGCTCTGGGGCTGCGGGACTCCGCGCTCAGGGCGCGCAGATCCTAGGAGCAGGCCGCTCTGGAGATGCTTGATCTTCTGGCCCCTTGACTGGTGCCCTTCCCACTTCCCAAGTCTCCACTCCCTCCCAGCGCCTCTGTTTGCCCTGGACTCAAACACTGCTAGCAGCTCACTGCAAAGCAATGTAGAACCCCAGCTTGGAAAGCCGAGGGGGAGGGGGACAGAGGAAGGAAACCAAATGTGTCATTTTGTCAATTTCCCCTCTTGATTATATGGGCCTGCTTTTATGAGCCTGTCCTGCAGCCTGTGCACACACATATTTAAACCGCTTTTGAAATACTCTGACAGTAAAATATCAACGAACTTCCAGCCCCAGTTCACTCCCCTAAAGCAAACACAGTGGAGCGTCTCTCCTATTTGAAATAATAGTGCAAGATACATAACACCCGGCAAAGGCCAGCAAACCTGTGGCCCCAGGTGAAGAATACCGGACTGTGCCAAGCTGATTGCCTCATGGCACCCTAAAGATGAAGAGTAAAAAGCCTTGTTCTGTTCTCCCCTCCCTTCCCCAGCCTATAAACAGCCCTTGGTTTTATTATGGCCTTGGATCTTTTCAGTTTGGAAAAAGAAAGAAAGGAGAGGAAGTCTGAGGTCTATTTTTATTCATATATTTTCGATTAAGACAATTAAGTAACCCGCATAATGTAGCAGCTACTCCCTTTTAACAGTTTCCTTATTTCTGTAAAGACAGTTTACTAACTGTGGCTCAAACAGGCTTCCTGCTCCCTTAAAGAAATTAGAAACAACAGCTAATAAAGAAGCTAAATATGAGGTAGGCTGCATGGGAAACTATGTAATTGCCAGCCTCAGATTTCTCTTTCATTTGTTTATGAGTCAGGGATAATACACAACTCATTTCCCCCAAATCTTAAGGTTTAGGGCCTGATACCACAGTCCTGACTTAAGCAAAAATGGGTGATTAGCTTGGAAAGGCTAGCAGGAAGAAGCCCTTAGCTGGCAGCAGTCTAACTATTGTCAGCCCTGGTCCAGAGCCCTTCCTGGAGCACCTGCAGGAGAGAGGGCCTTCTCATTAAGGTTATTGGACTGGGACTCAGGAGCTCTAGGTCCAACTCCCCACTCTGTGGGGGGCTTCCTGTACCATTTTGATTAAGTCTCTTAGGGCATGTTCATACTGCAATGGAAGGTGTGATAGCAGCACGGGTTGGCATACCTGCCCTGAATTCAATGTAGCTAGCAATGCTGAAAACAGACTCGGTAGCATGGACATCAGCACTGGCTGTGCAAGTAGATTGTGACCCTGGGTATGTATTTGCATTGCTAGTCCACGCTGAAGTCTCTGCTGCCACATTTTCACTGGTATTTTTAGCCATGCTAGCTGGATTGGAGCTAGCTTGGGTGTGCCAGGCATCATACTGAATCCCACTTTTCACTGAAGCGTAGACATGACCTTACTCTCTCTGTGAAATGGGTAGAGAGTAAACATTATGTGACACACTGCTTTGAAATAGTTGGTGAATCACAACTGTACAGCACTTAGGTTATCTATGTAGAGCGAATACTGGTGAGCCAGTTAGCAGCACTTTCCCCCTTTGAGATAATTTAATATCCATGCCACTGAATGGGGCTAGGGCCCAGGGTGCTGCTGGAGGTGCTCTTTCCCCCCCCCCCTTCTCTTTTTCAACACTAAGATGTAAAACTGAGGCCCTGATAACATGTGATCATAACAGGTACCACTGGATTGTCCATAAGTATAATAGTGTTTAATCCAAGTGTCCTAGCTGAATTCCATCCTGGCTAGTTACCATTTCTACATTCTGCATAACTAAATTCCCCATACAGTTTCAGTGGGAAAAGGGTATTATTCCCTCACTGCAGTATGGTGCTACTGGGCATGTTAAACAGTTGCCAAATTTCACCTCAGCTGCTGCCTGCATTTCAGTGGTAGATGAATTGGCCACTATGTACAATTTGTTTTTCAGTCTCAGGTCACAATTCTGGAGCCAGGCTGCACACAGAGTTCCCAGGGAATTCTGTGCGTGGAGCAGGTAAGGCAGGGGTCAGCAGCCTTTCAGAAGTGCTGTGCCAAGGCTTCATTTATTCACTCTGATTTAAGGTTTCACGTGCCAGTAATACATTTTAATGTTTTTAGAAGGTCTCTTTCTATAAGTCTATAATGTATAACTAAACTATTGTTGTATGTAAAGTAAATAAGGTTTTAAAAATGTTTTAAAAGCTTCATTTAAAATTAAATTAAAATGCAAATCCCCCCGGACAGGTGGCCAGGACCCGGGCAGTGTGAGTGCCACTGAAAATCAGCTCGCATGCCGCCTTTGGCACGTGTGGCATAGGTTGCCTACCCCTGAGATAAGGGTTCATATGCCACCCATTTGTAAAGCAGTTTTGGAGTTAGGGGTGAAAGGTCAATGTAAGATAATTATTAAGAGACTGTGTACAGTTTAGTCTTGTATATAGGTTAAAAAGATGAGTGATTGTCAACATGGCCTGCTGGTCTCTAGCTAGTCACGTGCTGTTACTGTAAGAAATGGTGCCAGTATTTTCCAAAGGTTCTTGGTAGCTAATTCATTTGATACAGCTTCTATTGAGTACTTTCTTTGCTCCTGGAAAAGTGGAGTGGTTTTCATTATTGATTTTATAAAGATTTTTTTAAATGACAAATAGTTTGTCCTTTAAAGAGAGCATCTTTTCAAACCCCAAAAGTGTGTGTGTGGAGGAACAGACTCAAAGAAAAGTGACTTTGGATAAGTTTTGAATTTCAAACACAATCTTTGTTTACATCTGGCTGACAAAATGCCTCTCACATATTCTCTGAAAGGTGATTACATTAGTCAGTGGGCCATTTTAGCAGTTTCACATTTCATAGCACCACAATAGCACCAAATGTATTCAGGGATATGTGTCTATCCACTTCCCTCACTGTGGTATTAATTTCCAGGGCTTTTACTCTGCTACCATTAGCATTCATGAATCTCCTTCACCCCCCTCCCCCCCCCCAAAAAAAGAAAAGTTCCCTACACTATCAAGTGCTTTTCTGGGACTTAAGCTGGGCTGCAGAATCACTTTTTACCTGTAGAAGTTTTTTTGAGCCCTTACTCAGTAAAGTACTTAAGCACGTGTAAGTGGTTGCATTAACTTCAAAGAAGTCAATAGGAATACTGATGTGCTTAAAGTTATACACATGCTTAAGTACCTTACTGAAGTGGGACATTATTGCTAAGGTTAATGCAGATCTGAGCTGAAGTAGCACGGACATTTTCTTTAGGCTCCAAAGCTGTGCTCGAAAGGCTTTTTTTTTTTTTTTTTAAAAACCATACTTCTCTAAACATTTCACTACCTGTAAAAGTTGCTGGCTCGACCGCCATGGAATTTGCAGCCCTTTTTATCCACCAAAACCACATTCAACATGGGCATCAGAAGTGAAAGCTTCCTCCCCTTGCTTTTGGTATTGTCCCTCAACCCTGAATCACAGGCACCACATGAGAAGGCAGTTCAGTTTCTACACTCAGTGACTTTTCTGCAAAAAAACTCACGTTGCCCGGATATGCTCAACTGTCTTTAAAGGATCAGACCCACGGTGGTGCCTTACCTCAGTGAAAGAGCTCTCTCTGGTGGCAAGCAGACCCAAATTAGGAACATGCAGTTTATTAAAATGCATCATATTCCCTTTGGTGATGGATAGCTTGCTTGACTCTGGTTCCTCAAAACAGGGAGGTACCAATGGAATCAGCAGGATAGTTTCAGTTGTCAATGGTGCTCATGGCTTTTAGGTAGTGGTAGTACAGATGACAGGAGCAGAACTCAGTATAGCATAAAGAATAGTATGAAAAACTTTAGGGTGTTATGTAGTCAAGGACTGCCTTGGATCTCAGCCATTGGTCTACCTCAGAGGTAGAAATTCTCTAATAAAGTAATGTTAAGAACTCACTCGAAGACCTCCCTTGTCTTTGCTATAATATCTGTATTGTGCCTGAGGGGCTGTAAGGAATTTTGTGATGCTCAGTGGATCAAATTCTGTGCCAACTTACAGCTTGTCAATCAGGGGTGCCCCAAGCATGGCAGCGAGGCACGCCTGCAGTCGTGCGGCTTCGGCGGCGTTTCTGTGGGTGATCTGCCAGTCCCGCAGGCGTGTCGCCGAACGCTGCCTGACTGAATTTAGTTCTGTATTGATTTAGTTCTCCATCTCTGCACAGCATCATCGCCTACTGACGTATAACAAACATGTCAAGATAGGGTCTACATTTTGGTTGTTTTTACAATATTTTAGGGGAAAGCCTATCTTATAATATTTCCTTAACATTTGATGACCAGTTTCAAATTGATATTCAATACCCAAGAAGATTCCCCTTCCCTCCTGCTGTTAAATGGTGAAATCCTAGCCCCAAAATGCCTATTGTCTTTCTTCAGTAGTGTCAGGATTTCACTCTGCTATTTAGGGCCAGATCCTAAGGTACTGTAAGCTATTCAAGTCAATGGAGCTGCAGCAATTTGTATGTGCTGATGATCTGGCATTGTGTTATAGAAAATACAGGGCTTGACCCATCTCCCTAACACAGTGCAAATCAGAAGCAAATTCCATTGATTGCAATGGAGTTAAAACATTTTAGAACGGGTGCAAGTGAGATCAGGACCATAATGAAAAGGAAGGATTGTCAAGGAGGAAAAAAAGAGGTACAAAAAGACTTTGGCATCACCACTGCTATTGAACAGGGAGCTCAGAGCTGGAAATACATCTGACCTGACATCTACTTTTGAATCCTGATCATGTTAGCCATACTGAGAGGGGGGCAAAGGAGTCTTGCCTCTTTGCCTCAGCTTTTACTCTCTGTCTTGTTTTAACTGATCATAGTAAGTCGGTGCATGTACACAGCAGCAGGAAGGAATGAAGAGGGAGGAGGAGAGAGAGTTAGGATGACGGATGACGTAGTGTGTTAAAGTGTACCAGGGGAAAAAGAAAAATGTGTTGATGACAGGTGACATTTGTGCCATGAGTGGAAGGCAGAGTTTGCTGATTGCACTTCCAAATGCGAAAATCAAATGAGAGTACAATGAAAAACACACCTTTGTGTGCCTATCCAAGGACTGATCCCAAATGCAGAATGGACTTTGCACTAAGCCATCATCAGATTCTATAAAGTGTCGGTAACCTGTACTCATGAACTCCTCTTCGTGTTTACTGGGGCAGCATTGGGAAACTTTTTTGTGCTAATTTTTAAAACAAATATTTAAAAGGAGAGGAAAATGATTTGCAAAAAACATAAAAAGTAAAGGCAAAGTATTAGTTACAAGACATGCCTTTTCTTCAACTGTTGTGAAAGCAAGTAAAACTCACACTGTACATTTACATGTTTACCCTGAGCCAGATCCTCAGCTGCTGTACTCCAGCTGAGGAGCTGGCTCTGTATTTTCAAGAGGGAACCCAGTCTCAGAGGTAAAGAGTTGTGCCAGCGACACAGACCCTGCTTAGACTGGGTCCAACAATGGGTGTGGACTCAATAGGGTTGCAGCTGTGTAACAGAAAACAGAATTTGGCCTATGGGGTATAGTGTTGACGTTTGCTGTTAAACAGTTTCCACATGAGCAGTCATTTATTATAATTAATTAATATCCTGTGGAGCGGGAGACTGTATAGTTCATGCCTTAAAGAGACAGAGTGCTCTAACGGTTAGAGCATAGGCCTGCCAAGTGGGAGACCTGGGTCACAGGCAAGCCTCTTGAGTGAGATTTTCAACAGAGCCTAAATGACTTAGGAACACAAGTGTGAATGACTTTCAGTGGGATTTGTGCTTCTAAGTTACTTAGGGACTTTTGAAAACCTTAACTTAACTTCTGTCTCAGTTTCTGCATCTGTCAGAAGAATCCGACCTGACCTCAGAGATGTAAGGGATACACATTTGTCTATAGCTGCGAAGTGCTTTAACATTAAACTTGCTAAGAATTTATTCTGAAGGGCAGATCCTGTCTCTTCCTCTCTGAGTGAGGAGGGCCCCCGAGGCAGTAGAACCAATAGAGTTCCAATGTGAAGGGGGTCAGAATACAGGCAGATTGCACAGGGGATCCCCCTCACCCTTACCCAGGCAACACCCTTCAGTACATTTCCCCATTTTGCAGATGGGGAAAGTGAGTAAAAAAGCTGAAGTGATTTTCCCAAGGCTACACAGCCAGTCATTGGCAGATTCCCCAGCTATTCCCAATTCCCAGTTCTGTGCATTCTTCCAGACCATGCTGCCCCCCAATCTGGGAAAACATTTCCAAAATGCAAGGCAGAATTCAAGCTCTCAGATATTAATTTGGTTTTGGATTCATCCACAAACTTTCCATATTTAGAATAGTTTTGAGTTGTTTAATGGAACACAAATATTTGGATTAGACATATTGCAGGCCTTTTCAGAGTGACACTGAGAAATTTGCTAGGAAAAAAATAGCAATTTGATCTCTCGAATTCAGGGCAGTTGAAAAATTATTTAGCTCATCACCGGTTTGCATTAATAATCAATCATGTCTGCAGATAAAGCGCCAAAAAACAGGGCCCAATCCTGCTTCTGTTGAAGTCTGTGGAAAAACTCCCATTGATTTCAGTAGCTTCAGAATCAGGTTGTTGTCTTGTGCTGTGCATTTAATCCTTTGAATTTCAGACATCAGTAAGTACCTTTTAATGACCAGCTTACTAAAGGTTTATCCATCATACATGTGGTCTTATTGTTTTTTAAGGGCGTAATGCACTAGCAATTGATATGTTATAGAGTTTCCAACAGTGAATTAAACTGTGAATTAAACCCCTACTTTCCTACTCTGATTTCAGAATTGTATTGGCTGTATCCCATTCAAATATTATTCCAGAGTGGAAATTTATTAATCTTCTGGGATTTGGTTTTATTAAAAAATAAATCAATAATGAGATACTGTAAAGTTCAACTCAAATCTTTTCTCCCTGTCTGGCTACTTCGAGGGTTCCTCCCTCAGGACTGCTCAGCTCACACCCTGAATCCACTTTCTCTCTCGTTTTGTCCTTCCCCACATTCCCCCCGGAAAGCTACTTCCACCTCCCTTACATCCAGAGAGTTAATATGCTCCAGCCTAAGGGCATCAACAGAACCTTTCTCTGTGGACTGAATTTATATCTACCTATGGGGTTGGAGGAATAGGTTTCAGGTAGACACTGTCAACCAGTTAAGTCTCTCTCACCTTGGTTGTATTTCTTCCCACCTCCTGATCATAAGCTGCAGAAATCACAAATAAGGAGATAACGTTGTTGAAATGAAAATTAATTACCATCGTCACTGTATACCGGTCAGACTCAAATAAAAAATCAGAAAAATGTGTGGGCCTAACCAGTGAAGAAGCTCAGCCTTGTTCCTCAGAGTATATGGTAACCTGCATACAGTTCAGCTGTGAATACATTCCAGAACCTGTCCTAGGGGACAGGTTAAGAGCCAAGACTGATATCCAGTGATTTAGGATAGCTCCACGCAACTTTTGGTTGAGGAAGAAATAAGACCTATAAAGTGTTGATCCTCTGATGGACTTGGAGAATTCTGTAATGCCAGGGCAACCCAAGCAGGGAATAAATGAGACTTCATCCCCAACAACCCATGTTAGAGATGACTGCGTGAGATATCTGTCCTGATGGAATCATCCATTATCATTTATCTGCAACAGGACAAACATCATTTGCTGCGTTCCCTCTTATGCAGTTTCATCCTGACTGCGTAGAGGCTCTATTGTTTATGGCGTGTTGTTCTTTTGTAAATCCTGCTGCCTTAGGGTGTAGAGACTTTCAGTTTAAACAGGTGGCTATAGTTAATTATTCAAAATGATTGTCAGGAATTTGGATTTTTTTTGTTTTGTTTTACTGACAGTGTACAAGTAATAAGCATTGTACAAAAATAAGACGATTGCATGCTGTTTGGGGTATTTCTGATTAAAAAAACATGGCTTCGGCTTATTGTGGAGTTTCTGCAGGCTGGCATTCTTCGTGAGAACTTCATTTGTTGAAACTGTTTTGGATTCTTGTTGGTTGTGTATTTAAAGAACGATGTCAGCTTAAATGGTTTCATATGAAAAGTGGAAGCCTCCTTACCTCGAGGAAAGTGAAACCATAAGTGTCTTTAATTTCTAATTTCATACAAATTCATGAACCATTCACCACACTCGTACCTCACACCTCCCCCTCAATCTCTAGGACCCCTGGCCTCAGCGATACCACAGCCGAGACTTGGCTGCTAGTGGAGAAAGTTCAGATGTTCTCACCCAACAGACTTGTGTCAGTCACCATAACTCAACACTGGGCAAAAGATGAGGAACCTGCCAGTTAATGCAGCCACAGGAATGAGCGGGAACAGGATTGGAACAAAGATATCAGGGAACTATTTCAGTAGCTATGATATATTGGCTTATTTAACTCACAAGCAAGAATAGTGAATATGAGATTTAGTTAGAGAACAATGATCATGAATTTCCTGACAAATCCAGAATGTGAGCTAGGTTCTGAATGCAAATTGCCAGCAGAAAATTCCTGGTGTGAAGCTGGGGGAAGTGGGTCCTGCACCAGCTGTCTGGCCTCTCCCAACTCCTCCAGCCCCCTCTTTTCTTTTGGAACAGGGAGTGTTTAGGGGCAAGGGGGAGCAGCACCAGGAGCTGTAGCTGGCTCCACCTGCTCAGCCACAGGGAATAATCTGTCCCAGTGTCTGTAGAAAAGTGTAAGGAGTAAAATGAAGAATGAGCATTACTGTATTCTGCGGGTAACCCTTGTATTCTGCAAGTCACCCCAGTGTCAATGTGTGGCCTTCGTACAGGTGAGATCCAGTGTGCACACCCTGAAACAGGAGTTACATAGACTTGTTCAGAAGGAAGGACTGCTATATCACCCAGCCCCACCCAGAATGGGTTATAAATCAACCCCAAATGTAGCCTCAGGTACTGAGGGCACATAAGCTTCAAAATATTCAGAATAGTGACACACACATACTTGTACGACTACAGGGGGAGTGAATCAAGACACCTAGCTAGCCTCACTCTGCCTTTCACTAACACACCCTCATGGTCTTACTGAAAATGTGGGGTGAAATCCTAGCCCCACTGAAGTCAATGGGAGACAGCAAACTGCAGCCATTACAGTATATGTTCTTCTACTCCAGAGGCGAAAGCTTACAGGAACAAGACCTGCATGGCAGATGTATTATTATTTATTCATAAATACATATTCACACAGATACTTTAATCTCAAATGGTCTCAGAGCACTGCAACTCTAATAACTCTATTTACAAGGGTCTTTCCAAATGCCCCCAAAATTCAGCCCTTTCCTGAGTGAAATATGTCAGCTATTTAACACTAAGCAACCACACTACACAATGGCTTGAACAGCAAGAGAAGAGTGCTACACTCAACTGAAATTGGAGAGTATCCCTGTTATTTCACGTCTTGCAATATCCCTGATACTTGGGTCCAGAGCAAGGATGGAGTAACAATGAGAGGTCACTATGACCCTACCAAATATAATCAGGCTAAACACGGAAAGTCCCTGAAGTGCCTGTCAATTATTAAGACTGACAGCTTAGTTATTGCTAATAAGTAGATAAACACATTACACAACCTAGTGTGTGATGTGAAATCTTACATTTGGTCAGAGATATTGTTAATTATTATTATGTAATCACCCGAGAAGATGGGTGTTGATAGCTAGTAGGGTGTCATCTTGGGTATAAAAGAGTTTATGGAGACTTAAGTCTTTGCCTTTGTTTGCATTCAGCCTTGTCTGTATATACTTAGCCAGATCGTTGGCCGGTCATACCTCAACTGATCACTCTGTATCTATGCTGAAATAAACCTGATCCCTGGCTCTGAACTCAGAGTTAGCCACAGTTTTGTCTGTTATAGTGACCAGTGGTTGTCTACTTTGCTAGGTTCATCAGGTAACCTGTGGGCCTGCTTTGGTGGTCCCAAAACCATCCTTACACAAAGATGTGTACTAATTTGTCTCTCACAATATTCCTTTACATTAGTGAAGCCACAGAATATTGAAAAGACACCCCCAGAAAGAAAGAAAAAGAAAGAAAGAACCTACCAGTATGGCTGCTGGTGAAACGTTTCTGACAGGATCATGGTTATGGTAGGGTAGGTCCATTTCAGCCGTAAAAATCTTGACAGTGTCCTTTAAAAAAAGTGACCCAAATGCATACCAAGCTACAAATGGTAGAATATGTTCATTGTTATAATACAAACCAAATCCTGCAATTATAAATACCAAGTCTGTACAAATAACAACTTATTCTCTTTCCCAACAAGTTGTTTGTTGGCTTTTTAAAAAAAGAAACTCCCAGCATTGTGAAAGACCCAAATAAAAATGTAAGAATACCCCATGAGAAGCTGTCCCATCTAATAATGCAGTGTTACGTGACTTAAGAACCATGGGGTAATCATAAAAGCCAAATATGTCAAGGTTACATAGAAATAGTTAATTCACTGTTAAAATTACTTGGAAAACATAACCCAACCTTCATATCCCTTTACGTATGACTTAGTGGACAGTCAGATTGTAGGCTTTGTCCCTCAAGGCCTTCAGGACAGTTGACCACTTTTGAATGGTATTATCAGTATCTAAATGAGCACATCTGCCTTTTAAAGAAATATTATGACCACAGATGGACAATTTGCTTGCTTGCACTTGTATTTCTGAGAAAGAAAATCCAGCTTTTACAGAAGTTCTAAGAGAAGAAAATCCCTCTGCTGGAAAGAACAATTTTGGGAAATGACTGTTATTAACGATTCTACTCATTTTAGAGAGTAGCTGAATTCCCTTTTTTATAGCCATACGGGTACCCCACAGTTCTTACATGCAAATTCCATTGACATCCATGTCCTCTAGAGTACAGATACAATCAGAATTAGAAAGTCATAGAAGCAGATGCCTTTTCCAGCCTTCTGTTAACAATTTTTTGTTATCATCATCGGTTCTCCCATCCGTACACACACACACACACACATATGCCACTCCCTCTAGTGGGAATTATGTGCCCTTATTTCTGAGTGGGATAGAGAAGATGCCCTTCTTCAGAGAAAGAGTTGTTGCCTCAGTGCTCTGAGAACCAAGGACTTGTGGCTTCTAGGGCCAGATCCTCTGTTGCTCTAAAGCCTCTTTACCCCACGGTGGCAGTGCAAAGCAGATCAACAGCTGGCTAAGCTGGCGACTGCAGAGGAGGACTCCTTCATAGGTAAAGAGATGGATGGATCATGACAGATCAAAGCCCATAGTTTGAGAAGCATCTTTGGATTCTTCAGAGTTACAATATATCGCATATACTGGAGGGGTGGGGGCGGACAGCATAATGGGAATAATCAGCTTTAAAATGTTAATTAGGAGAAACATCCTGAAAAAGGTAATGCTACCTTTTGTTTTGCAAGAGCTATTTTTAAACACTGTATTAAGTCAACAAGAATTAAGATCCTGGTATTCACAGTTGTGGTTATAATCCTTGGGATGAGTAAAATTAATACAAATCTAGCCTAAGGTTTAGATTTAATAGACACAATAAAAAAAACCCCAATAGCCATATTCCTGTATTTCACTTCACATGATATTGTGTCTTCTAGTACATTACTTCTGAATCAGAGTTAATTACCAGGCATTATCCTGTTCACTCCAGGAACTGCATAATGCACAAACAAACGGATTTATCTTTTCATCTCCACTAGAGAGGGGCACCTGCCCACTCGTGATCTACTGAATAGCAGTGTCCCTGACTGAATTATAAATCTGGGGTTTAGAGCTCACACAACCTTTTGCTCCTGTTGACATTTGCCATGCAACAAAAATCAGTGGGGCCATTTCTAAGTGGGAAGGATTTGTGTAGAGACAGAGACCCACAAAGCCTGGGGCCTTAAAAACCTCTCAAATACTTTCTATCTGTGAAGGGTGTGTGTGTGTGTGTTTTGAAATTCTCCTAGGTATTATAGCGTTGTCGATGAATACCTTTGTATACATTGGAGAGAGAAAACAATGACCATTCTATCCCTTTATTCAACAGCAGGTCACTGTTAGAGTCTTTCATCTCGAAGGGATCTATTCAAATCCAGCCTAGTTTTCCAGTGGCCCAAAAGCTGTTACAATGTGATGTCCTATGTGTCAGATGAGTTTGGCAATCTCAGTCCAGTTCCAATGGAAGTGTTTGCACCCGAAACAATGACACTGACATTCACCACCCCCAGTCCCAGCAAAGAGGCCCAGCGTTTAATGGGCCTGGGCCATGAGGGATGGGCATATCACTGAAGGCAGTTACTGCATGCTAGCATAAAGCCACACTGGCGGGGCAGTGAAGAGGTGCTTGCACAGCTGTACCTGTTCAGTGGACAGAGAGGAGTTCATCTTCCAGGGCATTTAAACCAGCCCATTTCACAGGCACAGCATTAAATATAGATACAATAGCCATTCACTGCACACACTCATCTTTTTCCAGGATGAGTTTGTAAGGGTTGTTAGCACCTGGATTTAGGGGCTGTTGAACTATCCCTGGAAGCAGAATTAGGTCATGCTGCTACACAGAGGAGTGAGTGCTGGATCTCTGGGGGCTGCATAGGTCATGAATCTACTCTCCTGTGTAGTGTGTAGCATGGGCTAGGGGGTCTGTCACTATGTAAATCCTTTGGTCCCCTGGGGTGGGGGCATGAGACATGTTTAGCCACTGGACAGAAGCAGTATTTATGGCACAACTCTATAATTGCTCTCCATCCTCGGAAGAAAAATTCCATCCCTCTAAGCCCACCATGGAGATACTAGGTGAAACCTTGGCCCCCAAAATGCCATTGACTTCAGTGGGACTAGGATTTCAACCACTCAGTCAGCTGCTTGGACTGGATGTGGTCTCTGAGTCTGGGCCTAATTCCAACATACCCCATAGAATATCAGGGATGCTGGAACAATTTTTATAGTGGGGGTGCTGATGATGGAAACCATGCATTTGGTGCTTGTTGTCACTACTTCAAGTCTGGGGGTGCAGCAGTGCCCCCAGCACCTGTAGTTCCAGAACCACTGTATAATATTGGGGCTTTAATAGCCCATCAATTAAACAACATTTATTTTTAACCCCAACTCCCATAATTCCAGAGAGCTTGTTTTCCTACGAAATGAACATTAAAAAACAAAAACGGATGGGCTCTCACAAACAACATGCAGAATTAAGGCTAACTCTTTATGCTCTGTTGTGCATGCAGCTTTTCATTTCAGGTCCTCAAGTAAGGGTCTTGTGCTCTGCAGGAGATGCAAGATTGAGGCAAAACGCAATGAATTAAGGACCCAGTTTTACCGTAGGGTGTGCATGATGTGTGCAAGAGATTTCACAATGAGGCAAAGGTGTCGAGGGGGCTGGGAGGAGAAGTGCTTTCATGCAAAAAGAAGTGTATCTGGCCAGGATTTTTGCATGTCCCCTTTGCTCTTATTAAAGTGACGTGTTTTATTAACAGCTCAAAGCCTTCAGTTACAGTATCTCATATCCTCCCTATGTAATTCTACAATAAAATCATAATCCAGCATTTACAACACCTGTTACCAAAGAAATGAAAGGGGTGTCATATTCAGGAGCAGGTCTCCACTGCAGGATCATAGTGAAGTATGAGACGGGCTGGAAAGAAACATGCCCTTTCTTTAAACACCAGTGGCAATCAGCAAACATACAAAGAAAAAATTGTGACAAGTAAGTGAAAGGTAAACAGCTGTAAGTTCTAGTTCTACTAACCAGAGAAGGAGAACATTTGCCACCCAAGGCCAATCTACACTGGGGAAAGTGCCCTGCAATTGATCACCAGTTTGAAAACTGGTTCAACAAAACTGGTTTTTAAAGTTAGTAAGATTTAAAACAAACAAACAAAAAAACCCAATAAGCTTTATAATGTGCTGCAGCAGTGAGTTCCCTGAGTTCATTCCAGTTGCATTAAGGCTATTTTCTACATTTCAAATGTGTTTTCAACTCCACTGATTGTTCCCTTGTTCTTATATTATGCAACGGGATAAAGAAGTCACATAAATAGTCTGCATTTTTTTTTTGATTCAGTGTTATGAAACTTGGTGTAGGTCAGGGAAAAAAACAACCCCACTGAACAATTGTTTTGATTGAAAATACTTCCATGATGGCTGTGATGCAACTTGACATTTTACATGACAATGGAAATGATGTACTCTAAAACAAAATATTCTTTAGAGGCTGCTGTTGACTTTGCCCTGAACGGCTGAGTGTAGCAGAGCAAACAATTGCCCTGAGGGGATTTTCCCACTGCTCATAAAAAATGTCACAGCATAATCTTGTCCCATCTGTACTGTGCTTTCTCAGGGCAACTTGGAGAAGGCTATATTGTAAGTAAAGCTGTTTGAAACATTGCACTGAACAGTAGCAAGATTTTAAGTTTAGAACATTAAGAAGTGGATACAATTAAAAATATTGTCCAATTACCTGCAGCAGAGTAGCAGGGCTGATACTGTGACATACCCAGGTTTTCATGTTTACATACAATAAACTGGGAAGACTATATGCTCCTTCTCCAATAGCTTAGGGAAATGTTGCATTTCCCAGAAAGCCGTGTGGCTATTTAGTGGGAGGTGGTGTTCCCAAAACTGTTTGTTGTTGTTGTTGTTGTAATATGGGATCACTGTGTGGAAGAGGTTGAGGCTATAACACACTAGCTAGGTGCATCAGAGGAGAAACTTACATGGAGTACTGCCATTAGCTTCAGCACCGGGGGTAGAGGCCTGTGCTTTTGTCGCTGAAGACTGCATGTTCTAGCTCCACTGACAACTCTTGCTGGTGTCATTAGATTAGCAAAATATTTCATCTGAATAGGCCACAAACTGAAATGACCGATTTTGCAGCAGTGTGTGGTGAGGAGGTTCTCTCTATTAGCAGTTCTCAAACGGTGGGTTGGGACCCCAAAGCGGGTCATGACCCTGTTTTAATGGGGTTGCCAGAGCTGGCGTTAGACTTGCAGAGGCCTGGGGCTGATGCCGAAGCCAGAGGGCCTCAGCCCTGGGTGGGGGGGATCAGGTTATAGGTCCTCCGCCCAAGGCTAAAGCCCTGGGGCTTCAGGTTTGGCCCCCCCGACCCAGGATGGTGGGGCTCAGGCTTTGACCTCCTCCACTTGGGGCAGTGGGGCTTGGGTGTGCTCAGGCTTCAGTCCCCTGCTCCTGGGGTTGTGCAGTAATTTGCATTGTCAGGAAGGGGTTGTGGTGCAATGAAGTTTGAGAACTGCTAAGTCTTTCCCAGAGCATCCTGATGAGGCTACTTGTATTGGGATCTGCACCCAGCTGCAAACTTTAATAAATGTTTTCCAAGTGATAATTATTCAGTTAAGCTTGGAGGCTGCTAGATCCCTAGACAAGGAGTTGTATGTGCACTCAGGTGATTTTTTAAAATGTATTTATCTTCTAACCAACATTAACCATCTAACTATCACAACCATTCCTGTTAGATAGGGGATTATTACTATTCCAGCTTTACAGACAAGTGAAAGCTACTTTTGAGTTGTTCTGCTTTTCAGAGGTGCTGAGCACCCACAGCTCCCATTGACTGGTCCAAAGTGTCTCTTGTTGAGCATGGAAAAATTGACCACCCCAGAATCAGAGATCACTTTTGAAAAAAAATTGGGCCTTGGAGCAGTTATAACAGGGAGCCAGGGAGTAGTCGTGGACCAGAGCTAATGTGGATGGCCAGGGCCTCTGTATGGATCCTTGATCTTCCAAGTTAGTGGACAGACCTTGTGCGTTTTTCCACTGGGCGGGGAAGCACACTCACCCAGTAGGATGACATGGAGAACCTATGGCGAGTTCTTCCCCAAAGGCCACTGGCCCCACCCCCCATGGCTAGGATAGGTGTGAAGGCTCTGGTCTTTAGGATTTTTAAAAAGATTTTCTTCATAAAAATCAAACCTTTCAGCTGCTACTCCGTTTTAATGTTTCTTCTCTGATTTCCCTCCCATTTGTTAACATCATTCTGCTGTTGATGGTACTCACTATCTCATTGTTAATTTGTTGCCTTTTGATTGTCACCATTTTGTCTGATTTATTTATTTCAGTTTTTAAAAGGCCCCTGACTATCCTTCAGGTGCTTGTACGTTTTTCTAAATACATACAAGTTAATTGGATCAAATCTCCACAAGAAGAATTTCTCCCCGCCCATTACATATAAGATCTCTTTTTAATCCACACATTCAGCCTGCCTCAGAGAGAGACTGGGAAACCGGAGGCATTTTATAACAAGTCTTTTATGTCAAGGCATCTGATCGCTGTAAGACTGACTAAAGCAGGGAGCAGGCTCCAGAGTCAAGGACCCCTTACTGAAGACACCCTGAATACCAGCTCCCGCCCATTTAAACCAAGAGGGTGTGGGTTCAAGAACCTCATTAGATCACAACTGCTGTGAGATCCCATGAGAAGACAGAGGGAGTTTCTGGGAGTAAGATAAACTGGATTGGCTTGTCTGTACCATTCACTGTTTTATACACCTCTATATCCTACCTCCTTTAACCCTTCTTCTTTCCATACAAAACAATCCTGTCCTACCCACCATCACACCTCTAATCACGTCTGCTGCCCTTCTTCGAACCCTGTCCATTTGGAGAGGAGGTGACTGAAACTGAATGAAGGTGAGGTTGTACGATAGACACCCTGCTCTATGTTCGGATGAGAGATCGCGCTCAAACCTCTCTCTGTAATGGGGGCAAGTCTGAACACCTGGAACTTTGGGATGGTCAAGATTCTGATCCAGATTTTGAATTCACAAGTTACAACATTGCAAACCAGCATTTTGTTTTTGTCCATTAGACACACACGAAGTCAAGATCTAGGTGAATCCAAATGCCACCACATACACATTATTCCTAAGCCCCATCTTATATAGGCTAACATCTATATTCCTCTGTCAGCATCTACAGAACAGGATAACACTCTGTGTAATAATAGAAAATAGACAAACTGGAAATAATGGACACTGGCAAACAAACTATCATTTTAGGTACATTATGTTCAGGGTACTAAATTGGTAGGAGCCCTTTATTTTTAATTTCTGCTCATCTGTTCATTATTAAATGAGCTCACAAATCAGAGGAGATTGAAGAGTGAGGGAGGGTAATTATACACTTTAGGAGAAGATATTTTTCATGATGGTGTTAGAATAGCACCAAGATAACAACCTATTCAAAAGGCAGAGAGAGAGAGAGAGAATTAATATCTGTGTATTTCAATATAACTGTGCTGCTGCCCTCAGATAGTAGACTTGATTTTAAAAAGAAAAATCTTTCTGCTTCTCATTTTGTTATTTAACTAAGAGGAAAACTATACACTTTGCCTTTAATAATAGCAGTTGCTTAACAGTTAATGCCTTTAGATTATGTAACTGATTTTGTCAGTTCCGCATTTAAAAATATTTGTGATGCTATTCAATAATCGAAACAACTTTGAACTGTTCTTGTAGGGGATTTTTTATTTGTTTATTTCAAATTTGTTAGTATAAGAATTTGTCTGTATTTGCTGTCAGGTTGTCCTGCGTGTTTCAGTGGGATCTAAAACCAAAAAGTTCCGTTGATCATATTTTCCAAGCACTGACGTCAGTATTATATGTATCTAGTACAGGGCTTCTCAGCTGAAAGGCTGCAAAGAGATGTAAGCAGGTTAAAACCAAGCTGCCTTCCCCATATTGCTAAACGGGAGGAGGTTCCGAGTAAATGGGAAGGATGTTCCAGTCTGGGACAGAATCAGTAACCGCTGATTTAACAGAATATCACCATTCTTGGTCCTGTCCAGTGAAGTCCCTCTAGTGAGCTAGATGTGCTCACCTGCCCACCCAGGTTCAGTTGTGGGTTCTCCTTTCACATGCAGAGCAAAGTTCCATTCCTCAGCAGCAATCATACAATTCCATGCACCTACAGAGGATTAGCATCTAGTTATTGGGTTATCTCAGTCTTTTCTTCTGTGGGTTGGATCATAGCTCACCACCACTAGAAAAGCTCTGTGGCTACAGCACCACAAAGCACTTTCAACAATGTGTCTCATTCTGAGCGTAGAAAAATCCACCCCAGCTGTATAGAATGCCCAGTCCAGGTGCTAATTTAAGTTGATATCATGAAGCACTGTCCTAGTGCAGAGCCTCTTGGTTCAGACACATCATATGACTCCATCTTATATCTCAAAACTAAGTAGCTAAGACTTTGTCATTAGCAATAGTCTTAAAAGGTACCAGAGACCAGACAGGAAATTGTACATGTCCAGCTTGCAAAAGATATTCACAGAGTCTGACGTCTGGTATTTATCTTCGGTTTCTGTAGGTCTAAAAGGCTAGTGCCATGATTTGGACGATAATGTCCATGATGATTTTGTCAGCCATGAGAGCATTTTATGAATTTTCTTAAATTAGATGTGAAAAATTGGAACATTTCCAGATCTGAGAGGGATGTTGACCAGGGTGTGTGTGTATATATACATTCAGTCAAGCTGTGTAATCCCATTTTTAGAGGGAGGTCAAAAGGATTGTGGTTTTGGTCTTTCCCTTTCTTGCTAGTCGACTGCAAAGAATAGTTCATCTTTTCCTATCGCTACATCTTCAGAACTCCATAACCCAACCTGATACTGGTGGCAAACTAATTTAATTAGATGGTACATATGGATTTCTGGCTCAAGATAAAGGAAAACACTAAAAGCATTTATTGTGTTGAAATTTTCAATGCCAATTTTCTGCTAAAAAGGAGGGATTCGAGAGGTCAGGGCTCTTGCAAGCACAGAGTTAGTGGCAGATTAGTTACAGTAGTTCAGCCTGAAAATTCCAGCAGAAATAAATACAATGGAATGCCATGAATTATCTGAGACCACAGCTTTAATCAGCTCTTGGGAAAAGAAAAACATGTATTTGGTTATTGACAGTTGATAAACTGAATTATGACATTTGGAAAAACTAGAACAAAAGAAGAGTTCTAGGGGTTTTAAAAGTAAACTAACTTTTTTTTCCCTTTATTTTCTTTTCTGGTCATAGGGAATTTTTTTTCTTATTTATTATAGCAATGTTTTTCAAAATTATTACCACTGTTGCTGGCACTTGGGTTTTCCAGATACTCACTGCACTGTAAGTGTGGACCAGAAAACTGGGAAAAGCGTGTCTCTAAACAATATATTAAAAAGGGGCAGAGATCCTGAAAAGATTGTGATTAACTCTCTTCACTTGTACAATAAACCAGTGGCAGATACAGCAGGGCTTTTAAATATACTTTAGCAGTCTGACAGAAACCAGTAAGAGCCAGCATGTTCAGAGTAAAGGGTAAATGTTGTTATAAACCTGCTTATTGTGTCTATTTCTAGGGGCCAGTGTATTTTACAGTTCTGCAGCCCTCATGGAAATAGCTGCAAACTCCATCCCGCCCCTCTTGGTGCAAAATTCCATTCCAGAATTTAAGATTTTCTTCAAAAGTTGTTTATTGCCCAAAAGGTTCCCCTCCCAACTCCCCTCCCCAAAAAACCCAACAATCTTGGGACCATGAATGGTGTGTCAGCTGATGCAGTAGTGCCTTTGAGCCTGCAAACAGCTTTAAACAATTGTTCCATTCATGTTCATGGATTGTTCACCCTGAAGCCTAAAGATGACCGGTTAATGCTACATTTAATTGTTGCAGATTTTATCAGATACATCCAGCTAAAGTGCTTATCCCACACACTTAAACTGCCTCCTACTTCTCCCAAGACCAAAAACCTCAACTGTCCCCACCCAGCAGACCATACCTCAATGCCAATGAGGCATAACTGCACTGTAGTACTACACTCTCTGTAGCATATTGAGAAATGAAAATGTGGGATCTCATATCCAAATTACATACATCAGGACTGCCATGCTGATGGTATTATTAATCATCATGTCTAATTCGTTACCAATTCTCCATTGTGCGAAGTAAGTCACACTATTACAGAATTCCCAGCCTGCCGCAACAAAGAACTGTAGAGTGCAGCCTGATGAGGAGTCCACAATACGTTGCCTATTTCTGTAGGGTCTCTGTGATCTTATGCTCCAATCCCCTAAAACAACAGATGATGAGTGCAGAGGTACATCATAACATCCGAGTTCCCAAACTGTGATTTTTTTCCAAGTTGGAAACTTAGTGAGAAGAGAACATTGCCTGGGTGTTTAGCCACATGATTCACCTCCAAACTGCTGTGCATTGTTGGGTTACCTATGACAGAGTCAACCTATCAGAAAGGGGTGATCAACTGCACGAGCAAATTCGGCATTTAGGTGAGCATTGCAAATAGGCATGCAAAAGTGCAACATGGATAACTGGTGCCTAAATGCCCATGCAAATGAGCTCCAAAATAGAGCTGTATGACAGCACCATGGACTCCACATGCAAACAAGTACTCAGGGACAAGTAGAAGAGGCAGCTCAGACTCTGCAACATCCACAACCAATATTAACTTTTTTGAAGAGGTTTCAATTAATTTCTCTCTCTCTCTCTCTCTCTCTCTCACACATACACACACAGGTCCCTCTTCATGGGTTACCACTGGCCCCATGTAGAAAAGCTTCCCCAGACACTGCGTGAGAAAGAGCAGGTTCCCAGGATCAACAGACACCCACTGAGAAGTAGTGGGAGCTCATATGCATGAGCTAAAGCACCTGTTTTACACACAGCCTGAAACCAGCACTGGAAACCTACATATAGCAGCATCATTCTAGTTATGAGAGCCAGAAAGTGAAACCAGTGAGGAACACTATGAAAACTGACGGATCTAGCCTCTCTCCCCAGTCAAATGCAAAAATTAAGCAGAGAGCACAAACGTTGAAAAGAAAATTCAGATTTCACGTGGTCAGTCTGAACAATCTCAGGGGCTGTGTGTAACATAGGGAGGATTTTTTTATTTTAAATATGATTTTTTCCTCAACACTAGCTTGCAAAATATTACAAGCCATGAGCCAGTTTTTATTCTCATAAGTGAAACTACCATGGTTTCTCATCAACAAATTTCCTTCAAAATCAGGTACTAGAATAATAGAGGACAAACACTTTTTGATGTGCTCCAGTAGTGTCAGATGTTAAAGAAATCAGTGCTCCAGAGACTCTTAAACATGTCATTGTCATAATATAAAAACTGACTTACTAACTTAAATTATTTGGAGAGTTAAGTGCTTGTGTTATTGCAAATTAAACTAATTAGTATCATTTCCTGACAGCTGCAGTGAGCGATTGGATTTTTCTTCAGCCGCTCAGATGGGATGAAGAGAGTGGAGACAGCTTTGTGATTTAATGGAATGGAATCAGTTTATCATAGTAAGGGCACATCATTCCGTTCTTAGCTCAGCACTGCTGCCTCCTTTGCTCCCTCTCAATTCATCAGCCATTATTGCACTCTTAACGTATTACATAGGAATCCGTGCATAGACAGATGTGAGTTGTTGGTAACTTTACAAATATCCAGAGAAGAAGCCATGCTGGAATATGTGATACGTCCCCCTTTTGGAAATGTTGTGGATTATGCTGTCCAACCTTTTAACCAACATTGTAGCTGGCAGTAAAAGATACAGGAACTTATTTCCATACCGCAAATGGTTTAATTGGTGTAAGGCAGCTTTGCAAACTAGCACTGATTGAAATCTCCAGCTTCCATGACTAGATGCACGAAGTGGAAAGTTTCAGTATATAATCCTCAGGCATTTAGGAAACCAGTCACATTTATTGAGTGTGGAAAATGTGTCCCTAGAATGGTGGTAAAACCAAGTTGCTGACTTGTGCTGAGAATTTCCATTAGGTTATATGAAGAGCAACAATAGCGGGCAGTCCCAACATACAGTTTATAAAATGTCATATTGAAAACTTACAGTAATCAGATCACTAGGGAAAAGTCTAGGATTTCTTTAGATGAGCCAGAATGAAATAAAAACTCTTGTCCACCTTCCACTTCACAGAAGCCCACACAAATGGATGAAATTACTTGGAATTCAATTATTCTGGAATTCTAATTTTCTAGAGACCATTGGGTGGTGCTTGAACTGTCTTATTAGATGTTCAGTTTGGTCAATTTTTGCTCTACTTGTATTACTGAACTGGCTCCAAAGGTTTGCTTTATCTTGGATCCATTGGGATAGATGGTACTTTTGTGGTCAACAGAATGGATTAATGGTTTTGATTGTAATTAATTGCTGATCGCCAACATCTCTACATGGAAATTGAATTACCTCTAATTGTATTAAAAATAATTTTATGCTGCCCTCCTCTGTAGTCACTATGCTTGGAGTAGCCTTGATTGAAAGAAATGTATATTTCTATAGAGCCAAACATATCAGTGCACAGCCTGAGAGTTTGCAAAAAGCTTGGGGAGGAAGAATCCTCTCACAGTTGCCCTGCAGTGGCTCCTGCCTATAAGCCATCCAAGGCATTTAACTGGCCTCTATTACCATAGTATCCAGGCACCTCACTATCTTTAATGGGTCTATCCTCAAAACACCTCGGTAAGATAGGGAATTGCTACGCTTTGTTATTATCTGTAGAATGGAGGACTGAGGCAGACAGACAGACTCGACTCAGTCTACACTACAAAGGTTTGCCAGCACAGCTACCTGGGCTAGCAGTGTGGGAAAAAAACCCAAAACCCTCACCTCCCAGCCACCATTGTCAGAATGCTTCTGTCGGTATAGCAGTGTCATGTGGCAAGGTGGTTTGGCTAGGCCAGCAGGAGAACTCCTGTTGTGTACACTGCATCTCTAGTAGAGGGCTCTGCTGGCATACCCTTACCAGCCAAGGTTCTGCAGTGCAGACAAGCCCACAGTGACTTGTCCAAGGTAACACAGGAAGTCAGGAGTGGAGCAGGAAATGAAACCTGGGCCTTCCACGTCCCAGCTAGTGCCCTAATTACTAGACTGTCATTAATCTTGGAGCCCTATAATGAAGGATACAGTAGACTTGTCTCTCCATCCTCAGGGGAAAAATAGCCAGTGGATCTGCAGAATCATTGATCCACTATCCCAGTCCCTCCATGCTTGTCAGCCCTCATGGGGTACTGCAGAGTGTCTTATGGGGTTTTTCATGCGGTAACAACGGGACGGGGTTAAAGTAAGGCAGGACAAAACTGCGTTCCATCTTCCCCTGCACTGAACATGAAGGCTCATACAGGCGTCTGGGATATAGACTGTGGCCCTATGCAAGCTAATTATTTGATAGAGACAATGAAGCCTGTCTCCAAAAATTAAAAAAATTAAAAGAAAAAATGAATTCAACAAGTAGAGGTTAGTCTTCAGCTAAAGGTTAAATGAACAATCAAAAATGTATATTCCTGTACAGAGAAAGCCTGCCCTATACTTTGCCACCCCTGGCAACCTGATACAATAATCAGCTCCAGGAATCAGCCTCTCGGGAAACCAGAAGTTAATCTTAGAGATGGGTGAACCTCTTGGCGTTTGAGGTTTTGTGGAGCATTCAAACTATTTTGGGGCTTGCCAGATTAACTAGAATAGGATTCTTTTCCTGTAATTTGGGGCATTTTGGGTGCAAAAAATGGATTGCTCTTCAAACTGTGCCTTTTAATAGCAAAATAAAAGTCTGTGCTAGACTAGAACCACCTTCAAAGCTAAATTGACCTTGTGGGTACCCTTTAATCCTCTACCTACAGTTAATATCCAGTAGAAAATCTCCCCATCTCTGCTTCTTTTTCCCACACTATTTGCCCCACTCTGCCCCTTCTCTACTCCATTTTACTCTCTCCTTTCACACTGGCATTTTTCCCCACTCTGGTCTCCCTATAGTCTTTGCTTTTATTCGACTATTTTCCACTCTCTGCCCACCCTACCCGTCCCCCACCAGTGTCTTCAATGAAATGAAGACTCGAGAACAAGTCGAATGTTCAAACCAATACTGTCTGAGTGTGTTTGAATTTAAGCCAAACGAGTTTGCCCATCCCTTGTTATGACTGTCCTAGCAATAGTACAGCAGTACTAATGGAAGTTGTTTCCAGCGGGTGTTTTGTATGATAAAGTTGTATAATTTTATACAAAAACCCTTCCAATGCATATGTGAAATAGAGCAGTGTCTAATGATCCCACTCTGTTTTCAGTAGAACATGCACGATTCTTCTTGAGTTTTGTTTGTAGAGAACTTATACTGCGGCTTCAGCTTTCGTCACAGGATCTAGTACAAGAGGGGGACTTCACTCATCCCTTACTTTAGCAGCAGCTGTGAGTGAGGTACTATTTTACTCTTGAAATTCAGAGCACTAACCATGGGTATAAAGGGCTTGGTATATCAAGTCGCGGTGATATACCACAATTCTTCAGAGTGGACCCAGGAAATCAAAAGGTCTGCCTACAATAAGGAGAGCATATGCTAAGATATTTTTGTCCAGATTGCCTACTGTTGCTTCCACTGCCAGCGGTAGCAGTGCCAGGGTAGTCTGGGCTCCAGGCAGGTGCTAGCATTTTAAGGTCCTTGTCTTCTAACCTTAATCAAGGCAAGCCTACATGACAGAGTGCTTAAAACATTGGCAGCCACCAGTGCTTTGCCTTCACTAGCACGCCCACTGATACCAAGGTGAAATGGGGGTGGCAGTAGCCACAGATAATTTTAGCAAGAATTTCCTGAGTACAGGCAAAGCCCAGTGAGTTAAGTATTTTACTCTGTATCTCCTGACGGATCCCTGGGCCTAGCTGTGCACACTTGATCTTTCCCACTGCTATGCTAGTGAAATTCCAGAAGTGGTTATAACAGAGCCATCCTGGGCACCTGTTAGCATGCTTAGTGGATTTCACTCATGTTTCTGTAGAGAGCAGACTGGAAGTTAACACTGAAGTCAACTGAGTTACACCAGGGATTAGTTTGGCCCAGAAGGTTTGCACCAGAAAATCAGAAGTTTAATTGCAAATTTCAATCTGCCCTTTCTGGGAAGGAGAAAAGAGCAGCCAACATATTGTACTGTAGGTTAAAGTCACCTTTGGCCACAGATCAGCTCTAGCCTGGATTTCTTTTTACCCCTTCTTCCCCTGCTATAAAACTAATTCTGACTACACCTCTACAACTGGAGATGTCGGTGCTTGAAAATAAGGAGGAATTGGATCAACAGCTGTCTTGATCTGTCATGAGCTTTCAATTAGAGAAGATAAACATGGGTGCCTAGATTTTTCAGAAATGACTAGTGATTTTTGGTGTCCAACCTGGCACATCTTAAAGGTGTCTGGTTTTTAGAAAGTGTTAGGCACCCAACATCCAAAAATCAGGACCTTTAAAGAAGCCTCAAGTTGGGGATCCAAAATCACTAGTTGCTTTGAAAAAATTAATCTTACAAAACTACTTGGCTTTCTCTGGGAGAGGAGATAGTCTCAAGATGTTTCAAGAAATCACCTCTGGACAAACAAAATGTTTCTTTCCCCAATGGGAAAAATATATAGAATTTAGTTCCTTACCAGAAAAGCGTGACCATTTTTGCATTGTAAGTTAGTTGCTTAAACCAAGGAAGCCAACTCGGACTTCTCGGGTTACAACAGCGACCACAATAATGAACTGATGCTCCCAGTCCTGATCTCTTCCAGAGGTTATAGCCAATTCTGTCTGGAAGAATAGCCACAGCAGGGACTTGCATTTGGGTTCTGCTCCTTATAAGTTATTACTTTTCAGCGCTTGCCATGATTAGATGGCAGACATCCCTCAGACAGATATCTCCCTTGTGACAGACATTGTCTAGTATTCAATTAACGCATTCTTAGGCTGAGGAGACAAAAGATGCTCTTGGCAACAGGCTTTTGCATCATGTAGTTAAACAGATAAAATAGCTGCTTTTCTGTCACACAAAAATACTTAGAGAGTCAGGAAGAAAAGTTTTCACATTCCTGCCTGACTAAAGGCTTCTCTGCATTGGGGGTTTAGACACTGCAGTAGCTGCAGCCATGTAACCGGGCTGGTGCTGGACCAGGGCAAATGCTTACTGTAGATGCACTGCACAGGTTGGGAAAGCAACTTGCAATGGCATGGTGTGACTTCTGCAGGCATCTGCACTGATGCAGATACACCAATGCAAACATCCCAGGGCAGAGAAACCCTAAGAAACATCAAACTACAAATGGACAGCTACAGGGAAAACCATCATCTACCCATCATCAGCTTTACAATGGGCATTATGCTTCACATTTTCAAGGGGTAAGTGGTCTTCTGCCACACAGCTACCATTAACCTGAAAGGAAGTTCTGCGCTAAAGCCCAGTAACTCTGACAGGTTTGGAATTACATTCCTGGTCTTCCCCTTTGAGTCCGTATTGCCACAACTTAAGCAAACCTTAATGGATGAGCCTTTGGAGCTACATGTCATCACTATTAGCTTAAAGCCAAGCCATCCTAAAGCAGACTAAAAATGCATGTGAAAATTAGAAGAAAGTCACAATAGTGAGGCTGTGACCTGTCAGTTGCCCCAGTCAGCAATTTAGAAACAATAAGACCGCACTTGACTGAAGAATTACAGTCGAATTTCTGATGCTCAGCAAGCATCCCATTACCACAGCTTCTCTTATAGTCAGAGAATTGCTGAATGTCCTCAAAATCCCTCCTAGGATGTGTACATTTCTCTCATGGGCCAGATAAGTCTGTCTCTCTGAAGGAACTTCATTTCACCTCCTTGATGATGTTCTAGTACATGCACTTCTCACCCCTGCCCCATCTCTTTTTCTTCCCTTATTTACGCTGTCAAAAATGGGACCCACAATTCCTAACTAGCACTGTTTTGCTGGGGGTAGCAATCGTGGAAGCTGTACTGTAGGTAGGACATATATTTTTGCCATGTGGTGTCCAAATTTGCAGATTTTTTTCCCATTTTGTCTGAATGGGGTTACCCATCTCTAATTGTCAAGTTTTTAAAATGAGAGCGTTTCATATCTAGCTAACATACATCTAATTAACACAACTGGACAAGGGTCTCTAAAGTTATACACCTCCTACTACATTTTACATCCATGTGCTTTGATTTGTGCTTGAATCTGAAACAAAGCACTGAGTGGAGATCTTGTTTTGTCCTTGTTGCTTTCAATAACCTATCCAAGGAAATAGACTGGCTGGGTGTGCAAGAGTGAATGATATTATCCCCTTGCAGGTGGCCCAGAGAGAATAAGAAACCTGGCACAGCTCCCTGCTATAGAAATTCTCCTTTAATTCAAGCAGTAGTAGAAGGATGGTTATTGGGAATGGAGGGAATCACAGTTTCAACCCCAGTTCCCAAGATCAGTAAAGACTGTGTTTGGAAAACAAGTTAGGCATACAACCTGACAGACAGACATCTTATCCATTTGTGTTAACTAGACATATGTTAGCTAGATATGAAACGCTCTCATTTCAAAAACTTGACAATTAGAGATGAGTAACCCCGTTCAGACAAAATAGGACACAAATCTGCAAATTTGGACACCACATGGTAAAAATATATGTCCCTACCTACAGTACAGCTTCCACTATTGCTACTACCAGCAAAGCATACCACAGCAGATGGCTTTCACTATTATTAAACAGAATCGTTTGTACTATAGCATCACAAAAATGGTTTCCATGTCATTAATCTATAATGTGAGTCCATTGCTTTAACTAGCTTCTAATAAACCCAAAGAGAACAGTTAACCTAACAGTAAGTTGTTCAGTAAATTGATTTTTGGAAATAGTGTCCAGAGGTAAAGAGGAATATTCTATATTTTGGGCTTTTTGTAAGCTTGCTGTCCTGTACAGAATGGTTGTGCATACACACCACACTGATGAATGATAATTCCCCTAAGCATGCATTGACATTCACTGGGATCATGTCTGGTCAAGAGTCCATAGATTTAGAACTCCTGGATGTCATATAAACTAAATGGATTATAGCCATTCTGAACGAGCGGGGAAAAGAGGCAAAAATCTTAATGTTAAGGATCTCTCATCTCAAACACTGAGGCACCAATGATCTCAAGAACAGATTTCTTATTGCACTCATTCTTCCCCCATATAAAAAGTGATTAACACACAAGCCAATTCCTAAATGCCTTCCTTCCTCCGCACTCACTCCCATTTTCTTTTCACACAGGAGGGAGAGAGCCCTGTGTGTGTTTGGGGTAGAGGGGATGGAAAGAGAAAGGTGATGTCAGCTGATGGTGAGGTGACCAGACAGCAAGTGTGAACAAAATCGGGACATGGGGTGGGAGTTAATAGGCGCCTATATAAGACAATGTCCCAAATATAAGGACTGTCCCTATAAAATCGGGACATCTGGTCACCCTAGCTGATGGACAGGTTTTTCCATTTCCCTTTGGAGGCAAACGTGGGTATTGGAGAGTCACTGGCTCTCTGGATCAATATTAAAGTAATGCCCCAGCAGGCTGCTCTTGGGAGTGCTGTCTTTCAGCGGAAATTAAAAAATCGAGAACAAGGGCCACGTGTTATTTCTGTGTTTCACAATGCCTTGACTCTAGCACAATGAGGCCCCAAACTTGATCCAGGCTTCTGGGTGCTACTGTAATATAAAGAAAGGTTATGAAACATTCCATGACACATCACCTCTTGCCACAGAATAAGTTGTTAACTAGAGCTGGTGGAAATGTTCCTGACTGAACAGTTTTCCACAGGAAAATGCTGATGCAATGACATCAAGACGTCTTGTGGGAATGGCTCCATTTCGTCCAAATTTTCAATGAAATATTATTGGAACATTTTGTTTCAATAGACTCAACAGGCTTTGTTTTGTCTTTATCATTTCAACTTTTTTACTATATAAATATGGAATACAGACAGATTACATATAAATACAATACATTATATAGATCGCCCAAACAAATATTTTCATAAGTTTTGTTTTGTGGGGAATTTCAAAATTTGGATTCTTCATCCCAATTTGTGAGAAAAGGGCATTTCGAAGGGTTGGAATTTCCCAAGGAATGAAAATTCTGAGTTTCAACCAACTCCAGTATTACTGTGGATGGCCTGGCCAAGTTCTAGCTGGCTAGTTACATGCTGCCTTCCTTAATTCCTCCTGCAGCTCATGCACTCTTTCTGCCCTAAACAGCTGTGTGGTGTATCTAATCTGTACAGCATTTTGGGATGAAAGACACTGTCTATATCTGCTTATTCTAGACTGTAACCCCCCTTGTAGATTGTAAGTTCTTTGAGACAGGGTCTGTCATTTACTATGGATTTAGATCGTGCCTAGCACAATGCAGTTCTAACCTGGTTGAGACATTTAGGTGCTACCATATCATGAATATTGTATAATAATTGCATATAATACTATTTAATAGCTTGGACTGAAAGCATGATCTGATCTGCGGCTTGTCTACACACACACAGTTACTCTGGTTCTTTTGGTTTAAACCAGGCGTTGTTTCAGTTTAGTAATAGGTTTAAGCTAAACTGAAATGAAGCCACTCAAACCAAAAATAGAGTGTCCACACCGGGGGTCAACTAAACCAATGCCAATGTGTGCAAACAAACCCTTGAAATGCAATGCAATGGAAACTGCACCCTAACCAATCTATTTTTACTTGCTGTAGACCCTTGATGCCTGCCTTATGATTATGTGCTGCATACACATTTTCAGAGTGATTTTCTTTTCTATGTAAATTCCAATAGTTATCCTAGAGATTTCTCTGCGACATTATCAAATATGTTCTTCAGAACAGGAAAATAAGTCAGCCATAAAATCAACCTATATCCCGCAAAAAACAAAATCAGTGTGTGTTAAAAAAGTTAGTTTCATGGAAATGTTATTAGTGATTAGTTTCAAGGCTGTGTCACTATTTATTTGTATTGTGGTAGCACCTAGAGATGTCAGTCCAAATGTGCTAGGTGCTGTACAAACATGGAACAAAGATATCCCTTGGCCTCAAGAGCTTAGCATTGAAAGACTCTGCTTTCAGTGCCACCGTCTGCATCTTTACCAGGACCCCTCTCAGTCAGGTGATTATGGTGATTTTTGCTCTTCCTGTTTTTATAACAGCAAAGGCCTTGGAAAGTGGGATGGAGATAGGAGAAGGGGAGCAGGTTTGGTTGTCTTGTGGCACCTCTCACCCTATGCACACCGCTATCTTTGGTTAGGCAGCAATTGTGAGAGCACCCAAGCCAGCAGTGGTTACCTCCACAGTGCTTCAGGAGTTTGGGAATAGGAGCAGCGGTTCCTGGGGTGCTCTGGTGGAGGAAAACTGAATTTTATTTGTGAGTGTTAACTAAAAGATACCTTATCTGCACTCACTGCCCTATCTACCTCACTAATGCTTGTATAAAAGTCATGCTGTTAATGAAATAGCTGATTTAAACAAAGGCAGAGTATTTTTAGAACAATAAAAAACCCTATTCATATCTAATTATGCAAACTGTGAACAAGAAGATGCTTGTCTTGCATTAGTTGAGACTGACTCCTGTTGTAATTTGCTCTTTTTTTGCTGCAGAAAGCATTTCTTTTTGTAGCTTATTGCTTCAGTACAGCTCTAAGCCATAGGCAAATACACTACAGGTCAGCGAGGAGTGTTTCTGCTGCGGTGGTATGCTGGAGTTAGGTAGTGCAGCAGAATAATGTATTCTAATGCAGATTACTGTGATTTGCTGCTGTGTGATTCACAGATATGATTGCATCCAATTTCAGAAATAAGTGGAACCGTCTGCTCCTTTGTATTCATTCAAAAAGCCGTTCAATGGCACTCAAACGATTGCCATCTTTGCCACCTAAAACATGAAAGGAAGCCAGTCCATGTCTCAGCAGTAACTTTCTTCATTGTGCCCTTAAATTCAGTAGCATACCTGCTCTGGGGAGAAGTTGAACAGCAGCCCCTTTATCCTTCCACGGAGGTTGGGGGGGTTTGTTTTGTTTTTGATAGACATACCTATGCTTTCCCATTCAGATTGGTCAGTTCTGGATTATCATTCTCTCCCTCCTGCCAGTTCTGTAACAATACACCTCCTGGTAAATTGTAACTACTTATGAGTCAACTTGAAAAACCTCTGAGTTTGTAGTCTAACTTGATATTTTTGGTATGTTAATGATACCTGTGGAATATAATTAGCCTATTATTTATTACTTCTATTATGTGATACCTAGGTGGTCCAGCAGAGGTCAATATCTCACCCTGCTAGACTCTACATAAATACAGGAAGTCAGAGTCCTTGTCTTAGGACTTGTCTTCACTACTGGGGTAAGTTGACCTAAGTTACGCTACTCCAGTTATGTGAATAACGTAGCTGGAGTTGACGCAGTTTAGGTCTATTTACCACGGTGTCTTCACTGCACTGCGTTGATGGGAGATTCTCTCCGGTCAACTTCCCTAACTCTTCTCAGAGAGCTGGAGTATCGGGGTCGACTGGAGAGCGCTCTGCCATTGATTTAGCGGGTCTTCACTAGACCCGCTAAATCAATCCTTGTTGCATCAATTGCAGCAGTGTCAATCTCCCCATAGCGAAGACCAGCCCTTAGATAGTTTACAATCTGAAGGAGTAAGACAGACAAAGGAATTATTGTTATCCCTGTTTTACAGAGGGGGAACGAAGAGGTTAAATGATTTACCCAAGATCCCACAGGAATTCTGCAGTAGATCCAAGAATCAAACACTGTCTCATTGGTAAGGCACTGAACTGGGACTCAGGAGACCTATCTTTTCTCTCTGGTAAGCTGTGTAAAAAATGGATTTCTTGGGTTGCTGGTGATTCAAAAATATATTTTGTAAATTTTGGGTTGAAACAAAAATGAAAATTTCTAAGTTTTCAGCAAATCAAAAAAGTAAAAAAAAAATCTGGGGTCGAACAAACTATTTTGTTTACATTTTAACAATTTAAAGCAAAATTTAAATAAAATTAAGGAAAATGTTTAAACAGTCATTTCAAAGCAAAGCACAGAAACATTTCATTTTTTTCTGATTCTTTGGGAGGGGGAGGTGTTTATAACTGAAACAATTTGGCAAAAATCAACACAAATCTGCAATACATTTTGGTGTTACCAAATCTGCATTTTGTGCTGGAAAAAGTTTCAGACAATTTTTTTTTTGCTAGCTCTATCTGTTTGCAACTGTCCTAGCACTTAAGTGAGCACTTTTTCTTCTAGTTATTATTCAGACCAGTGCAAATGGTTATATAAATGTGTGGATTTTCTGGCATGACTATGGCTGAAGCTGCATTTTTGAATGTTGAAATGGGTAGTCACAGCCTGCTCCCTTGGGCTGAAAACCAGAGTAGGCCCAGGTCACTCAGATGCTCCACTGTAGACATTCCATCAGACTGTTCTGAGGAGCGGCAGGATTGGCCTCTCTCTGGAATGGCGTGGGGTTCAGCCCCAAGGTTGCATGGATCTTGGCTGATCCATTGAAGGTCAAGTCGATGGGGTCCTCATGTCGCAGTTCCCTGCAGCTCCGCTCCCACCCATCAACACAGCCCTAGCAGCAGGACCGGCTTTAAGCCGATTCCCCCGATTCCCCGGAATCGGGCCCCATGCCTGCGCCTAAGAGGGCCCTGTGACTTAGGCGTCTTTTAATTTTTTTTTTATTATTATTATTTTTACTCACCCGGTGGCAGGGGTGAGGGGGTCCCGCTCCAGGTCTTCGGCGGCATTTTGGCGGCGGAGGGGGGGGGTCCACTCCGGGGCTTCGGCAGCATTTTGGCAGCGGGGGGTCCTTCAGTGCTGTGGAAGACCTGGAGTGGACCCCCCGCCGCCGAACTGCCGCTAAAGCCCCGGACCGCCGCTAGGTATTCAAATCAGGCCCCACCCTTCATAAAGCCGGCCCTGCCTAGCAGTGCCTCAAGCTCTCTTAGCAGTGGCACCAACAGCCACCCCCCAACAGCTTTTAAACATTGGCCCTCTATTGAGTCAGGATGGCTGCTGCAGTCAGTTGCAATGCCACTGCCATGACCTGACCAGCTTTCCATACAGACAGAGGAGTAGCTGGGCCAAATGTCAGTGTGTGGCATTGTGACCTGGAGCACAGTTGTTCAGAGACCAGGATCTGGCCCAGCTGCCCCTCTGCCCAGATAGAGACGCGGCTGGGCCAAATGGCATTGTGACGTGGCGCACGGGGAGTCTATTCTCTATGGGGGAGCACAGGGGAGTCCGCGGAGAACTTGATTTCTGGAGTCACCAGCTCATGCATGGTGTGGGTAACCTAGGGTTAGGGTTCATAAAGGTAGGCTCCCCACCCCATGGCTAGGGATCCTATGGGTAGGGCTCCCTTTCCTAGAGTTAAGGTTCCTATGGGTGAAGCTCCACAACCTCAGGGTAGGGTTTCTATGGGTAGGATACTTGGAGCTAGGGTTAGAGATCCTATTGGTAGGACTCCCTGCCCTAAGGTTAGGGTTCTCCGGCAGAGGAAGAACTTTGGGGGAGGGGACGAGCGGGGACTGGAAGGGGATCCCTCTCCCCCACACCCTCAGAAATATCTGAATTGACGCCACTGCTAACAGATTATTGGAAAGGGGAAGGGGTGCACGGGCCTGCTCACATCTCATATGTAATTGCCTCACCCCCAGCAGACTCTCCATTGGGGTGGGAGGAGAGTCCTCCGGAGTACAGAACAACAGCACAGCCATTCTAATGGACCTATTTAAACACAGCTGCATTTGAAACAATTAAAGCAGGCAGTTGAACAATCGCCACTAGTTTCTTTCTCCCAGAGCACCCTTCCCTGGGGATAACAAGTCAGCTAGAATCACTGTGACAGCTCTGCAGTGTGATGAATAGGCAGTGCTAGCAATTGTCATTGTTCATGTGCTACAACAGCTCATCCCTTACATTTGTGACCCTAAGCAGCCCCAGTGGCAGCTAGCGAGGGGTTCACTGTTCTGTAACAGTAATTCCTGACACGCCTGACAAACTCACTACAGCTAGCGTACTGCTCTCATGCTATTTATCCATAAACGAGGTCATGTAAGATCTTAAATGAAAGCCAGGATCACATTGATCATAGAATCATAGAAATGTAGGGCTGGAAGGGCTGTTAAGAAGTGATCATGTCTAGCCCCCTGCGCTGAGGCAGGACCAAGTAAACCTAGACCATCCTTAACAGGTGTTTGTCCAACCTGTTCTTAAAAACCTCTAGTGAAGGGGATTCCACAACTTCCCTTGAAAGCCTCTTCCAGAGCTTAACTACCCTTCTAGTGAGAAAGTTTTCCCTAATTTCCATTTCTGCAGATTAAGCCTATTACTTCTTGTCCTACCTTCAGTGGATATGGAGAACAATTGATCACCATCCTCTTTATAAACAGCTCTTAATATGTTTGAAGACTGTTATCAGGCTCCCACTCAGTTTCCTTTTGTTAAGACTGAACAGCCCAGTTTTTCTAACCTTTCCTCACAGGTCAGATTTTCTAAACCTTTTATCACTTTTGTTGTTCTCCTCTGGATTCTCTCCAGTTTGACCATATCTTTCCTAAAGTGTGGTGCCCAGAATGGGACACATTACTACAGCTAAGGCCTTACCAGTGCCAAATAGAGCAGAAAAGTTACCCGCCCATGTCTTATGTACAACACTCCTGTTAGTAACCCCAGAACGGTATTAGCCTTTTTTGAAGCTGCAACATATTGTTGGCTCATACTCAATTTGTGATCCCCTAAAATCCCCAGATCCTTTTCAGCAGTACTACCACCTAGCCCATTATTCCCCATTTGTAACTGGGCATTTGATTTTTTCCTTCCTAAGTGAAGTACTTTGCAGTTGTCTTCATCAAATTTCATCTTGTTACGGTCATTTGAAATTCTAATCCTGTCCTCTTAAGTGATTGCAACCTCTCCCAGTTTGGTGTGATCTGCACATTTTATATGCATATGCCCCACTCCATTATCCAAGTCATTTAATGAAAATATTGACTAATACTGGACCCAGGATGGACCTCTGTGGGACCCCACTAGAAACACCCTCCCAGTTTTACAGTGAACCATTGATAATTACTTTTTGAGTATAGTCATTAAATCAGTTGTGCACCTACTTTATAGTAATTTAATCTACACCACATTTCCCTAGTTTGCTTAGGGAGAATGTCATGTGGGATTGTGTCAAAAGACTTACTCAACTCAAGATATCTCACATCTACTGCTTCCCCCTAATCCACTAGGCCAGTAACCCTGTCAAAGAAGGAAATTAGGCTGGTTGGCATGATTTGTTCTTGACAAATCCATGCTGGCTATTCCTTATAACTAAGGTTAAGATTTTTGTCATGGTTAGTTATAGTAAAAATCATGGACAGGTTATGGGCAATAAACTAAAATTCACAGAAGCCCGCAACACGTCCCTGACTTTTACTAAAAAAAATGGGGGGGAGAGATGACTGCTCCAGCCCCCGCTGGAGCCACTGCCACGGGGAGCTGAAGCCAAAAGAAGTCAGGGAGGTTCGTTAAAGTCACAGAATCCATGACTAAATCGTATCCTTACTTACAACCATATTATGCTCCAGGGGCTTACAAATTGATTATTTAATAATTTGTTCCAGCATCTTTCCAGGTATCACAGTTAGGCTAATGGGTCTATAACTCCCTGGCTCCTCTTGGTCCCCCTTTTTAAAGAAGGTACTATCCTTGCCCTTCTCCAGTCTTCTGGGACCTACTCCATCCTCCGAGAGTTCTCAAAGATCATTGCTAGTGGTTCCAAGATTGTTTCAGCTAGAGCCTTAAGTACCCTAGGATGAGTTTCACCAGGCCTGCCCGCTTGAATACATCTAATATCTAAATATTCTTTAACCTATTCTTTCCCTATTTTGGCCTGCATTCCTTCACCCTTGTCACAAATATTAATTGTGTTGAGTATCTGGTCGCCATTAGCCTTTTTAGTAATATCTAATGCAAAATAGGCTCTCCTCAGCTTTCTTCATGTCATCAGTTATTAGCATTCCTCCACTAAGTAGAGGATCAACACTTTCCTTTGTCTTTCTCTTGCTCCTAATGTATTTAAAGGAACTTCTTATTGCCTTTTATATCTCTTGCTAGGTGTAACTCATTTTATGCCTTAGCCTTTCTGATTTTGTTCCTACATGCTTGTGTTATCCCTTTGTACTCCTCCTTAGCAATCTGTCCATGTTTCCACTTTTTGTACGATTCCTTTTTGATTTTCTGGTCATTGAGGAGCTCCTGATGGATCATTAATATTGCTGTGAAATATATGTGGTGAAAATATGTTCCTAAGTCTGAATCCAGGCAATGTTGACAAACAGGTTTCTGCCAGACAAAGGATGTCTATTTACCTGTCTGCCTCAGTTCATATATAAATTAAGCATTGTTAGTCAACACACTGTGAGCCCCGTTTGCTTATGAAGTCAGCACTCCAGGGAGTAAATCCCAGAGGGTCCTCCTTACTCTGGAGACCAACAATGAAATTTGGGGGATATCACAAGAAGGCAAAAGGACACCTCTTTATCCTGCCCCTGAGGAATTAATTGAGCAGTACAATTACATTCATGAAAACAAGAACCCAAAACACTACAAGACGATTTTGAGTGAGATTAGACTGCGTTTAGTGAGGTAGTTAGCCTGTTAGAGTTAAGTTTAATCTCTAGAAAGTGTGTATTGGTTTTGTTTTATATGTAACCTGTTTCCATCATTAACCTTACTGACTATCACTTAAAACTTAATCTTTGAGAATAAACTATTGTTTTCACTATAAAGCTATCTCAGTGCTATGATGATTCAACTGAGGATCAGCTCAAACAAGCTGGTGTGTACCCTGTCCCCTTGGTGATAGCAAACCTGGTATTTCTGTGAGAAGCCAGTGACAGGGGCAGGATATCACAGTGAACACCTCAAAGAGGCTCAGGGACTGGGTTGCACCTATTGTTAACCTGCAAAGCATAGTGAGGGTTAGCATTGCCCTGGTGGTGTCAGGGAGCTGACACGCAGTTAAGCACAAGCAACTCTCTCTCTATCTGGAGGCAGGGAGGTGGGGGGTAACAAGGTTACTCTCAGTCCTAGGTACCCCATGAAAGCATCACATCATTTTACAATAAACATCCCACCTCAATAACAAACAAACAAACTAGACAGACCAAAGCCATTTCATAATATCTACTGCATGGCATGGGGAAATTTCACCCATGAAGAAAAGCAGATCCACTCTCAATTGTCACTAGACCTGCTGCCTAATGGCATGGACAGCACTCTAGTCCCACTTGGGAAATCGGTCCTGCCAAGTATGGGATATGGTCATGGAAAAATTAGCAGAAGGACAATAGCAGAAGGACAACCAGAGGGTACCAAGACTGAAGCAGGACTGGGGGATGGCCAGAGGAGCTGGGGAGCTCCAGCCTAGAAACCCCCGAGGCTGCAGGCCTTGTTAAAGGCCAGAAAGGGTACTGGGGTTGCAGAGGGGCAGCCCAAGGGTAGTCCGAGGCAGCAGGTTCAAATCCCCCTTGCCGGTGATGAGTGGCACTTACACTGCAGTCTGACCCAGGGAACGGGAGCTAGATCGAGACTGGCAGTAGCCATAGTCTGAGGCGAGGTGGGGATAGAGGGTGGGGGTTCCCCGGGGAGGAAAGACCCAGATCTGCGGGGGATACTTCCAGGGGGCAGAACCTGACCTGAAAGGGGCACTGGGATCCAGGAGGGACTCAGGCCCAGCAGCAAGCAGGACACCAGCCTGCAAAGGGTGCTTTGGAGGCTGGAAATGCTAATTCCCTGGACGACCAGCAGGAGGCACCGCAGGGGTAAGTCACGTCCCACACACCTAAAACTTAGGTCAACCTACCTACATCACTCAGGGCTGGGGGGAAAATTGTGCCCTGTGTGATGTAGTTAGGTCAACTAAACCCCCAGTGTAGATGCAGTTAGGTCAACAGAAAAAATTCTTCTATCAGCCTAGCTTAAAAACTCCTGCATTGATGGAGGGATCATCTACACTACAGTGGCACAGCTGACATGCCAGAGCTGTGCTGCTATAGCCATTCTAGTGCAGACCTACTCTAAAATAAAATCTAAAATAAATCAAGGTAGAACAGGTCAAGCCAAATGGACTGAATTCGGCCCCCAGTTGCTGTGCTGTAACTCATGGGTTCCTATGCGTAACTGGTCCGATAGCTGTAAAAACAGTCACTGTAGAAAATGTATTGGTCCCAGGGTATTAGAGAGACATGGCAGGTGAGGCAATATCTTTTATTGGACCAACTTCTGTTGGTGAGAGAGACAAGCTCGGTGTAAACTCAAAAGCTTGTCTTGCTCACCAACAGAAGTTGGTCCAGTAAAAGCTATTACTGCACTCCCTTGTCAGTGTAGGAAATGGTTAGTCACATTTAACTTGCCTTTTAACCACATGTGCAGTGTTGGAGATAGAATTCAACATTATTAACCCCTAAAAGTGCCACTTCAGGACTGGCAATCTAAATGAACAGCGCCACTAGATAAGGATGATTATTATCACCAGAATTTGTTCAGCACCAACAGAGGGCTAGGTAGTTTGAAGCAGTGGTTCTCAACTAAGGGTACCTGTACCCCTAGGGGTACAGAGGTCTTCCGGGGGTACATCAACTCATCTAGATATTTGCCTAGTTTTACAATAGGCTACATAAAAAGCACTAGCAAAGTCATTACAAACTAAAAGTTCATAGATAATGACTTATTTATATTGCTCTATATACTATACACTGAAATGTAAGTATAATATTTATATTCCAGTTGATTTATTTTATGATTATATGGTAAAAATGAGAAAGCAAGCAATTTGTCAGTCACAGTGTGCTGTGACACTTTTGTATTTTTATGTCTGATTGTGTAAGTTTTTAACTTGGGGTTATGCAAGACAAATCAGACTCCTGAAAGGGGTACAGTAGTCTGGAAAGGTTGAGAGCCGCTGGTTTAGAGGAAGGTATGAAGATAAGGTCCCTCCCCCCAAAGAGTTTACAGTTTAGATAATCTAGTAGAAGGAAATGGTAAACACATGAGCAGGCCCAAAATTCCATCTAGTAGAGTGTGAAAGTAATTCTCTTGCTCTCTCTCACACCCACATGAAATAGTGTGATGACTACAATTTAAAGATGTACACACTGATTTGTGTCCACTGAATACTGTCCCTCTATCCCAGTAAGCTGGTTGCTAGAACTCTCATTACTTTTTGTCCATTACCAGAAGCCAACAATCCCTAGCTTTTCTAATTAACAGAAAACTAGTTGCCTCTCTACCTCAAGGAGCTATATAATGATAGGCAACAAATTACCTCAGTACTAATAAAAAAAAACCAAAAAACCCCACCACGCTCCATTACACAAGCTGCAGATATTTTGGTCTCACCTGTCAAACAAGTTGAGTTTTGACACAGACTGCTTAAGTTTCCACTGACCTGGCAACCCACGGCCCTTTCTCACAAGCTTCTTAACATCCTAAAAACTTCACAGCGGAGCACTTCGAGAGGATTTGATGGAGGAGGCGGGGGGGATTAATTGAGCGCACATCTCTTTTTACGGGAATAAAGGAACTAAAACCATTTTAAGATGAAGGCCTTTGCATGTTTTTCTTCTGAAAGAATCTTTGCATCAACTGCAATGAATTCAACAGTGTGTCTAAGCAGCTATTCTCTGCCACCAGTGAGGGCTTTGCAATGTGGCAGTGAATCACATAAAACTTGCGGCAAGCTGTCAGGACCATTTAATGTGATGCTAAGCATGTTTCCTGCAAAGGAAAGAGACATTTTCGAGGCGTTACAGCCCTTTCAATATCACTGAATTGGTTTTGCTGCAGTGGGCTGCATTTTCCAGAAGGAGGCTGCACAACCTGCAACCAGGGAAATTGATGCAAGTTTTTTTGGTGTTTTCCGTAGCCCTTGTATTCATCTAATGGCTCTAACACAACCCATTAGCTCAGAGGCACATTAGATGCTAGGAGCGCATTGCCATTCTTCCCAGACTGCAACTGGGAAACTGTGAGGACCGCTAAGGGCAATTTAAAACTTTCCAGAAACCCACAGAAGTTTGTCTTTTTCCTGCAGTCTCTTGGCTGCCTGGGAAGGCGTCTGAAACTCCTCCTTGTGTCAGTTCTAAAACAGTGCTATCCCTGTGCCCTGTGAGGAATGTGCTGAAACCCTGAGAATACCACAACTCACATGCAGGCCATGTGGGCTGGCGGCAGCGGGCTCCGCTCAATTAAGATATTTTAATTTGTCACTCTCAAAGCAGATGTGTCTGAGCTGGAAAACTTGGGAGGTGACCACACTGATCTCCCTGAGGGCCCATGGCACAAGGAACTTGGCGAGTGACTGTATTTCTGCCAAAGCACAGGACAGATGTTTTCTCACTTCTTCACAGTCACCATATCAGTCACCGGTCAGGTAGCCTCGTGTAAGTTGGTTCTGTTTGCTTTTGTAATATGATTAACTGAAGAGGATTCTCTAAGGAATAGGATGATGCTCTTCTGTGGCTTTGGATTCTACCTACAATAACAATGAGATGGTACTTATAAAAATAGTGCTAATAAAACTTTGCTCGTCTATTGCATTCTTCATTCCAAAGCACTTTGTTAAAGTTCTATATATTTGTGCCCAGATATCATGGTGATGAGAGTATTAAAAATGGCATTACATCCTAGTTTCTAGATTATGCACATATCACATGATTGAAAAGCAGTCACTTCTTGTTCAGGGAGCAGTAGCAAACCAGGCCCCTGATGTCAAAGGACATGTGTCCGTGGGCACTTGGGTAAATACATACTCTTACAAGAAGCGACAGGGACAGAGCCTCCATGCAAAGAGACAGGACAAAACCTGGGTACGTTTTTTCAGTTCTCTGGCAATTCTGAAAAAAACAAAAAAAAATTAAGAATAGTTTCAGGTGAAACAGAAAACAATGTCTTTTGTAAATTTTTTGGCATGTCAAAAAGTTGGAAAAAGTTCCATTTGGAATCAAACAATGCTTTGTTCAAAACAAAAAAAACTTTGTTTCAATGAACATTGTTTTAATATGGTGAAAAAAAATAACTGGAAGGAAATTTCAAAATGAGAAGCTTTTTCAACCCAAAAAAACCACAACGCTTTTTAATTTGTTTCCGGAGTTTTTTGGTTTTGCTCTTAATGAACAATTCTGCCAAACTGACATGAATTCACAAAATGTTGCAGTGTCACCAAATCCGTGTTTTTAGCCAAAAAAGTTTTGGCCAAAAAATTGTGCCCAGCTGTAGACTAGAAAAAAACCTCCTGTCTCAAGGTCTCATCTTAAAGATCCACACACAGTAAATGGGCTTGGATTGAAGTTCTCTTGCTCAGAAGGATGAAAGGCCGAAATGCTGCTGCTGAGATTCAACCCTCTTGTTTTAGTGAATCTAGGTATTCATACTTGACACTAACTGTAAGACACATCCCCATAAATATAAAATATTTCATGTTTAGGTCCAAAATAAGTTCATTATGATCTTTTTTATTCATTGATTGGATTCACTACAATGTTTATAGGCTTACAAATTACATTTGGGTGCATACGCCTTTAAGAGTTCAGCAACAGCCGAAATAGCCAGAGGTTAAGACCAAAATAATCACAGATGGCTTCCAATTTCGGGTGCCCAAATGATGACATTTGATTTCAGAGGCATGGGAACCCACAGTAAAGCTGAAGTCAGGGAGGCTCCATGCATCTACCCACATGGCTCTTGTATGGGGTGGCAGGAGGGGAGAGAATCAGGACCTTAAATCTATCGTTCTGAAAATGGAGGTATTCAAGTGCTACGTTAGTTATCCACCAAGTAGTAAGAGAAATAAGTTACTGAGTTTTTACAAAAATACTGCAAATTCCCAGAGTGAAGAAATCTGTACAGTTGGAATATTAGAGCCACCTAAAAAACAGCCAGAAAAAAAAAAGATTGTGACAAAAGCATGTTTTTGTCCTCAAATGCCTCTTTAAAGCAGAAGAGGATCAGGGTACATCAGGGTTACTTTGGCCAGTCAGGGACCTAAGAATGACAGAAAACTGGGAGTAGGCCCTGATCCTGTACATACTCAATGCACATACTTCACTTTAAATACTTAGTCAATGGGCCTACTCATGTGCTTAGCTTTAAGCATGTTGGGGCCATTCTTACTAAAATCAATTGTTATGGAGCTATAACAACATACACCAGTTGAGCGTCTGAGCCAGAGAGTCTTTAATACACCATACTTTATGAAGGGTTAACTAATTCTCAACTTAGCAGAATACAGGAATATAAACTTAACATTTACAAATACATTTTTAAACGAAAACACTGGAAAAATCAGTTCCTCCTTCACTGAGCTGCCAAGACCCAAGTTCAGGATTCTGGGTTTCTCCAGCTAGACAGGGTCCCTAACAATAAATCCACTCCCTGAGCTGTGTTAAGCATGGATCACGTCATGAACGGTAGCAGGAGATACCCAGAGGTATTTGCAGCTAAAAGTCTTTTAGTTCATCTCATCCCCCAGTGTAGGTGGACCCTCTCAGCATCATTCTTCCCTCTCTTTCTTGCCCCTCCCCACCACGAGGGGTGTCTCAGAGGGGGTCGGTAGGGCCGTGCCTGGGCTAGTCTATGCTGGGTGGTTCTATGGCAACAGGCACTATAGAACTCTGAGATATAGGACGAGTCACTATATTTGTTTTTAATCTTTAGGACCCAGAACTGACAGCACAGCCTTCCATGATGGTGAAATGAATCCCTGTGCAGAGAGCCAGTGCAGGGCCCACGACCCCACTTCAGCACCAGCCCATCTCCGCAGCATCCTTCTGGGGCTAAGTGACAAAGCTGTGGGTGTAGTGAAAGGAGTTTCCAAGTTTTAACAGTCTTGCATCACGGTAGCCCTTCTGTGTCCTTTTTAGTGCTGCCACATCACCTCTAGGAGGCAGAGGATGACAGTTATAACTATGCACACAGGACTGTAAATCCTTTTAGCGCTTTAAATGTATTCAGTATAAATACATGGACCCAAGCACATACAGACTGTTGAACCCCCCCAAAGGACACATTCTTTCATATCTAGCGTTTGGGGTTGGACCTATCTCTACTGATCATGCAGCCCCAGAAAATAAAGGTGCACACGTGGTGTTCTATAGTCTGACAATTTCTCTGTCAGCTTTCTAGGTAGCAATCTTTGTAGAGTTTATGTATTCCAGTCAGTAATCTCAAGTCCCAGCTCCTGCTCAAATGTGCTGCTGATGTTTGGCCAAGCCTGAAAAGCCTCATCATTTTCTAAACAAGGCACAAACAACCCTTCATCATCGTTTCTATGGATGTAACATTGGGTTTTCTTTCCTGTAGATCTTGACCATTAAAGGAAATGGGAGAGGAACTGTGTGGGGGGCATCCAAGAGGGCAAACTGTAATTAGGCTTAATAGGATAAAAAAAAATGTACAGAGTAGAATATAAGCTGGATATCAGAAAATATTCATACTCATGAACATTATTAGACTGTGGAATATCCCCCAGGGGCCATGGAGGAAGCCCCATGACTGAGTCACTTAAAACCAGCCTGAACAGACTCCTTGAGAAAACACTGTAGAGAACAATCCAGTGTCATGTCCTGGGAGAGAGACAAGAGGATCTCATTTTAGGATCTCGTGAAGCATAAATTGGGTTGGATTGTTGGAAGCTGTTCTCGTCCTTGAAAAAGCAGGATTTGGGCAAGGGAGGGGAGGGTGTCCAGAATTTTGCTTGACACTTTACATAGTTTTGAGTATGAGCTTGTGTACCAGGCCCCTAACCTTTCCCAGAGAGGGATTGCTGCTGTGATATCAGTTAGGTACGTGTTGGTTAACTGACGCTGATACTTGAGGAGTAAATGGTATACAAGTGGGACATTTGATAACGCAACTGTGTACTTGTTGCTCCCCTCCCCATGTACCTGTTGACTGTTCACTTGTCTCTCTTTCAGCTGTGAGCTCTCCAGAGCAAGGATGGGGCCTTTCGTGCTTGGAAAGCCTACCTCGGGCGCGGTCAGACCTTTATTGAAGAGGCCTGAGGTTCCAGAGTCACCATTAACTATGTCAAAACTGAGCCTTCCTAGACCAAGAAATATCTCTAGATCTAAATTTTTGGAAGTCACTACTGATTTGTGGGGTGCTTCAATTTTTGGGTCTCCAGCTCGAGATGCCATAAAGGAGCCTTATTTTCAGAGGGCGGGGGCTCAGTGCTTTCCAAAAAAAAAAAAAACCCCAGCCCCTTTTAAGGTATTTTGAGTTAGGTCTTTAAAACATGAGGCACACAAAATCACTAGTCACTTGATTCCTCTTGTGGGAATAAAAATGAGCCCCACCAAGTTCTGGCATCTGGATTCCAGCACAGGATAAGACAGGGAAGCAAATTATTTCAAATATTCAATTTTAAAATGATATGTCAACGTGAACATTTCTAACGGAGTAGTCAGTAATAGAAGGCAACCAGCCACAACAGAAGGATAGAGAGAGAGAGCCATTTATATGACTACAACCAGTTATCCCTCTAAGCACATATTTGGCTGGCCATCTGGAAAATGCCGGGGTTAAATGCCAATACTTGTGCAACCACTTGAAACTACACTATAAGCTCAGCACAAATCCTTTAACATGACACCAATGTTGAGTCAGAATCCTACATTGTTAAAGATACTAATGCTTAAAAACAGATGTCAGCAATTTTTCTACGAAACAGAAATTGAGTTACTGGGGTTTTATAGAAGCAGATGAGTTATGTCAAAGTGTTCATTGGAGTCATCTTTAAATTCGGAGTTTAAAGATGCACTTTTGTGAAGAGGCAGAGGTGAAAGTAAGCCGGTACGGTCCGGTACCGGCAAGAGCCAGTACACTGTGCCGGACTGGACCAGCTTCCCCAGGCTGGCGATTTAAAGGGCCCGGGGCTCCCTGCAGCAGCCAGAGCCCCAGGCCCTTTAAATCACCGCCCAAGCCCGGCTGCCAGTGCCCCAGGATAGCGGCAGCAGGGCTCTGTCGGTGATTTAAAGGGCCCGGAGCTCCGCTGTGGTAGTGGCAGCCGGAGCCCGGGGCCCTTTAAATCACCCCTGAATCCCGGGGCTCTCAGCTGCCTCTGCAGCTGGTAGCTCTGGAGGTGATTTAAAGGCCCCAGGGCTCCCAGCTGCAGCCCCTGGGCCTTTAAATCTTGATTTAAAGGGCCTGGTATGTAAAGGCCCTGCCTCTTCTGACTTAGGCCACACCTTTTCTGACTGAGGCCACGCCCCCTGCCCAGGACTCCAGCATACCGGTAAATCCTTTAAGTTACTTTCACTCCTGTGAAGAGGTGGCCTTTCAAACTCTCAAAACTATTTACTTTTGTGTTATTTCCCTTATCACACAACTATTGAGAATATTTGTGCTGAAACAAAGATTTGCTTCTTCAGTGCACAAGTTAGAAGTAGAGCAAGTCAGAAAATGGTAAATATTTTTCATGATTTTGACTGATATTTTACTTTTTTTTTTAAATGAAAACCTGAAATTCTTTCCAACTGAAAAATGTTTGGTTTTAGGTTAAAAGTACACTTTTTGGATGAGAACAAAAATTAATGACCAAACTTTTTCCACCAAAAAACAAATTTAATTGAATCTGAAATTTTAGGTTAAAAAAAAAAAGTCATTTTTTGTTGGAAAACCCTGCCCTACCCCCACAACTGCTGACAGGGAATTATCAACCAGCTCTACTCAGAAGCTTCTTAGCCTTTTGGCAATGATCAATTCACCCTCTTGGAAGTCTGTGGAAAGACTGTGGTGTGCATGATAAGTATAAAAGGATAAATCACCCCCCACCTCTCAGCAGTCACCGTGGCCTCGGGATCAGTTATCCCCCAGTGCCAGGTTGTTCCAATGATGTAATGATTCTATTTTTTATTCTTCCTCAGCTTACTGTGGGGAGAGTTACATGGGTGCAGCCCTAGACTCAACCAGAAGACTTCAGCTTTCCTCTATTTGTGTGTGTAGTTTAATTTAGTTCTTAATAAGAACAGTTTTCCCAATTCAATTCCAGAGACAACATCCTTCATTGAGAAGGAGACTATCTTTTCCACCTGTATCTTCTCTAGTCATTTAACATCTCTTTTATCCTATTATTGAATTTGTGACATCAAGAGAGTTTCCCTTGCAAGCAACCATGATGTCAAACACAGACCTAGGACGGTCACTGCCTGACTTTCACTTTTCTCAGATCAAAACAGACATTGAAAGGGAGTCAATACTTATTCAAAATGAAAACACACTCACTGCAACAGGGATTTAGAAAAAAAAATGGCTGGCCATGTGTATTATTTTTATATAAATGTTCCCACCACCTCAGGAACGCGTGCCAAACTTAACCGCTTTAAACCAAATTAAAACATCCTCACTGGATGGCATGAGTCTTTGGTGGTTTTAATATCCAGCCACAGAAAAATTAAGTTATGTGCCTTTCAGTCAGAAAGTCTTGTTTCAGGTTCAGCACAACTGGGAAGTGATTAATCCGCCCCTAAAATATTCCAGATGAGAGTTGCCAACACCACTACCACTTAAAAAAAAAAAAAAAAAAGTAAAACGACCAGCCCAAGCGGTTATCCGACAGTGAGCTCGCTCACTGTACAATTGGGTTGGAACTATTCATGCGTATATGTAAAGCAGCCACATTTTTTAGCATTAATAAGGTAAAGGAGGAAAGAGGTTCAAACATGCCAGTGAATGGTAGCCTGGATCCTGGAGATAAGGTAGAGGCAGAATCTTGGTACTTTATTGGACTCCTTGAAAGACTTTTTGCATAGGAAATACCTACATAGCTCAGGTGCTATAGATAGTTCTATGACGTTGCTCTCCATATGATTTTATGAAAATATGGTAATAAGTGTGAATATAATGTAACTGGAACATGCTTCATGCAAAAGGTCTCTTGTAAGGTATTACAAAGCTTATAATCTACTGAATGTGGTCATCCTCTTTGTATAAATGTACCACTCTTGTAGCTGAAACTAGAAATATGAAATATAACTCTGAGGGCCTATTGTAATTATGCAAAGTGTGGGCCATTAATGGTGGTTTGGAATCTTGATGGCTCCCATCAACTAGGACAATTGGTTGTAAATGGCTCTGTTTACTTGCAAGCTTCCTATGAGTCAGGCCAGGAAGAATGGAGGCTTGGGGGGGGTCTCACAGGACATGTGACCATGTCACCTGGTCCTGGAATCCATCTTAAACCTGGGGCTTTTCCATTTAGAAGGAGGGGTGGGGACCCAGATAGACAAAAGATTCCCGCCTTGTACCAAAGCTATATAAGGGGGTGGAACAGAACAAAGGGGCTGCAGTCATAAGAAATCCCCTATCTGCCATCTGAGCTGGAACAAGGATGGTACCAGGGGAAAGGATTGGGCCCAGACTAGAAAGGAGTCGAAAGAAGCTTATTGGAACATCTCTGAGGGTGAAATTTATCTGTAATCAGTTTCTTAGTGTATTAAGCTTAGACTTGCATGCTTTTGTTTTATTTTGCTTGGTAACTTACTTTGTTCTGTCTGTTATTACTTGGAACCACTTAAAATCGTACTTTTTATATTTAATAAAATCACTTTTGCTTATTATTGAACCCAGAGTTAGTGATTAATACCTGGGGGAGCAAACAGCTGTGCATCTCTCTCTATCAGTGTTATAGAGGGCAGACAATTTATGAGTTTACCCTGTATAAGCTTTATACAGAGTAAAACTGATTTATTTGGGGTTGGATCCCATTGGGAGCTGGGTCTCTGGGTGCTGGAGACAGGAGCACTTCTTAAGCTGTTTTCTGTTAAGTTTGCAGCTTTGGGGGGATGTGGTTCAGACCCCGAGTAGAGATACAATGGTGGTAGTCTTTGCCATGTCCTCTGGTTGTTTTCCTCAACCTGTCATCATCACCCCAGTGCTCTCTTCCCTGAGCTAGCTCCCATCCATGGTCCAGCCACTGCCAGACTTTGAGAAACAGACTCAGCCAACATGGTCAGACAAAATGGAGATAGAATGCTGGGTGCCAGCAGTATGTTGAAAACATTCCAACCCAGGCCTTCCCGTGGCCTTCCCAACGGCCCCATATACACATTTTGCAGGAGAGAGTGAGAAGAATGAGAAAACAGACCAAATTTAATGGAAAGAAAAGGCTCAATAACTTAGTTTTAGTGTGGATGTGTAGAGTAGATTCTAACCTTTAAAAAAAACAAAACAACAAAAGGAACCTCCTGAATTAAAAAGAAAACACTAGTTTGTGTTCAATGCTTTGATATTCTTTTGGCAACACCCTCCCTTCTGCTGCATTTAATGATATCGCCACAAAGAAACGCAGTTACTGTCTTATGTGGGGAGGCATATTTGTGGCTGACAAAGTGCTGCAAATATTGCAAAGAAAGCTTTGATAATTTTAAACCTCAACACGTTCGCCCCAGTTTTTACAGCCAAGTCATTTGGTAGACAGTCGTGTTTTCTGCTTCTTATTTTCCATTTCATATCCTCTGATTTTTATTGATTCAGTTCTGGGCTGAGTATCATTTCATGTGATGAATAGGTACCAGAGACACAACTAAGGTTTGAATACTGCATTAAGTGTAATTATTTCAGTGTTTTCTGTGCAAGGGATCTAGGATCAAAACACTAATTAGATTCTACTTCTTTGACACTAGAACCCCAGTGCTCTTCTAACCTGTATCCTAGTTACATCTATTTCACTAGAGAGAATTGCTTTGATCACAGGCCCAGCCTTCTAACAGCACGTCAGAATCCTCTCGCTAATATGCACTTTAAGAAAACTTATTTTCAGAAGCTGGTAAGGTCTGCCAACCCTGGGCATTCCTCACTGTGACTCCAGGCGCCCCTGCAGGCACACCCTACACACTACTGCAATAACATTTGTACAAAATATGCCTTGTGAGTTACCATATGAAAGCTACCACCACACTGGTTATTAATGTCATTGTAAAATGAATGTGTCAACCTTTTATGTGAAGTTGTGAATTCCCGCTTTGTGATGTTACTGGAAGATGTTTAAGACAAGACAGCTTAGCCTAGGTACAAGTAATAAACTGGTGAGTCCTAGACAAAGGAATGTAGGTTTACCTCAATTTCCATATTAGCAGTAAACTAAGCTATCAAGCTAAACCAGCAAGGGTTATCCAGTTCCTGAACCCCAGAGAAAGAAAATTAACATGAGTCCTGCACCTCAGAGAGGCACAGGAGACTGAATCCCTAACAAACCTTCCTGACTTGTAAGACAAAGACATCCCTTGGGGAATATAAAGAACAAAGAGATTCATCTTTATTCTTCACCTAGGAGACAAATAAACCAAGCGATTTGATCTCTGTGATAGGCCCTGGCCAGGCCAGCGAGTAAAAACCTGGAAAGGAGTCTGTGGGTAAAAAATAAGGCATCTTGAACAAAGACTGAAGACCAGCCCTTGATCTACCAAGATACACAAATATCGCCACAGCGTTAGTGAAGATGCTACTACACCTAGGAAAGCTTCTTCTGTCGGAGTAGTTAATCCAGCTCCACAAGAGGGGGTAGCTATTGACATAGCGCTGTCAACAGTGGCAGGTAGGTCAGTTTAATTACATCGCTCAGGGGGTGTGGATTTTTCACAACCCTGATAAATATAGTTATCAGGGGTGGCTCTAGCTTTTTTGCCACCCCAAGCACAGCAGGCAGGCCGCCTTCGGCGGCGCGCTTGCGGGAGGTCCCCGGGCCCGCGGATTCGGCAGCTTGCCTGTGGGAGGTCCACCGGTCCCAGTCCCTCGGCTTCAGCGTACCCGCTGCCCAATTGCCGCCGAATCTGTGCAACCGGTGGACCTCCCACAGGCATGCTGCCGAAGGCAGCCTGACTGCCGCCCTCGCTTGGAGCGCTGGTGCCTGGAGCCGTCACTGGTAGTTAATATAAGTCTGTAGTGGAGACATGGCCTAAATTTCAGACTTCTTGATGCATTTTCATTTTTCTTTGCCTGTAACTATCTCTACCTTTATCTCTTGGTATCACTTAAATCGGGGCTCTTTTGTTAATAAGCTTGTTTTACTATAAACCTAGTCAGTGCTGTGTTTGAAAGGAAGGGTGTATTTACCCCAGTTAAATCAATAAGCTGTGATGCACTGACTCTTTAACAGAGCAGCAAACTTAATATCTTCTGTGAATGCACCATGGCAGGGACTGTGCATTGCATAGAAACATCTCAAAGAAGCTCAGGGCTGAAGTTCACTGACTGTTACCCGCTAGGTGAGGTTTGGGTTGGGAGTGCCTTGAGGAGTTCGCTGCTGAGGAAGACAGGCTGGTGTAACAGAAAACTGACATGCAGAGTAATCACCAGCAAAACTCACTCTTGCTGACGTAGAGGGCTAACAGAGTGGCTCAAAGCTCTGTGTATCCCCAGTAGCACATTACACTAACCCTAGACACTCAGCTATAGGAACAAACCATCGAAAACACCTTCACTTAAACCCTCACACATGCCCTGCCATCCTCCCAAAAGGGAGTGCATTGTAGAGAGGAGACTCAGACAGAGCTCTCTCTGCTGCAGTCGACTCCTTTTGGACAGATTTTTCCTTTTTCAATTATTTGTTAAGACTAAAAGTGGCAGAAGGAAGATCTCTCTATTAAACCCAAGCTCAAGTCTTGACGTGGGGGAGAGTGCCACTACGCACTGCTGCTCTGATCCAAAGTCCGTTGCAGTCACTGGGAATCTTTCCATTTATTCCAATATGCATCAGATCCGGTCATATAACAGGTTAGTGACACCCACAGACCAGAATTTGTACCAACCTCCATGATTTATTCTGCTCAGGGGAGACTGATCCCCCTAAAGATGAAGGCCCAAATGACTCCACAGAGCTAAACCAGGGCATGACTCCAAACTCCCAGATCTTAACACCCTGAAAGTTAGGGAGGAAGGCTGAAAAGCTAGACGTGAATGTCGTGGTTCATGCCTCATTTCTAACGTCATTGGGTTTTAGCAAAATATCCCCTTGATTTCAAGATCACCAACTCTGGTCTTCCCTGTGATAGGAGTTAAATAGGCATTAGAAAACAAACCATGAGCTGTAAACAGCCTGTTAAAAATCCTTTCCCCTGTCAAGTGGTCAACTTTCACTCTTAGCTTCTGTGATGCCATTTCAGCAGTTCCACAATCATAGAATCTCCCAGGGTACATAAGACCTGCATTGCTAGTGTTAAAAAATAAAAAACAAACACACACCAGAAACTCCTCCCTCCAGAATGTTTCTTGAAAAACAACCACCACCACCCATGCCCCTTTCCAGCCCTTGTGTACTCATCATAAAGCATCAAGAAAAGGGACAAGCCCCAGTTTTTCCCCTGCTGTGTAGGTTACCTTTATGTCATCCTCTGACTGCCAATCAGATGAGAGGCATCCCCCCTCCGTCCTGGTACTATGAGAGAGTACTGGGTGTGCACCTCCAGCTCTGGGGACTGAATGTCAGTCAGCAGTACTCAGGGGCCCATTCTCAGGGCCCTGCCACACAAGCACTAGAGAGCCACCCCCAGGCAGGGCCCTGTTGCCTTCAGCATCTGCGTAAGCATCTGTGTATGCTGAGCACAGCCAGGCCGCGGAGGGGTGTCTGGCTGCCAGGCCGCGGAGGCTCCAAGGCAACGATTTGTCCCTTAGAACAGCGAGGTGATTGGGGCAGCTTCTCATAGGCGTCTATGAAGTGGTAGGATGTGGCAAGTTGTTGAGCTAGTACAGTCACAGTCTCTGAGGCATCTGGTCACACTAATGATTTGTAAGGAGACCTCAGGGTAAATGTCCAGTATTCCTCTACATCTTGGTTATTGTATAGGATCCTTGGTGTTTCACAGACTACTCCTGTTCCCATAAATTATGGATGGGCACAGCTTGCCAATCACCAGAAGTGACCTGTCTTTAATTTGTAAGCACACAGCCATACATCAGGGTCCCAAACATTTATTCTCCCATTGTCCCAAGCCCAGGCACACTTTCTTGCTATGATTATAAAGGATTGTGGGATGGTGGTGGGGTCACATGGAGAAACAGCGCTTTGGGTGGGTTGGTCCTGAGATGCTAAGTGCTGGGTTGAGAGTTCGGAGAGGGGATTTCTGGGTTGTGTAAGTGGGCCCAGAAGGTTGCTGTGTGGGGGGTTAGGGGAGGCAGGAGGTCAGAAAGAAAGAAATATTTGCTTCTTCCTCTGGCTGCTATCTCGCCTCCTAGCCGTCTCTCATTTCAAACCCTCAGTGGGGAATCTTGGTCAGGGGACCATAGCTACCACTGATAATTACCCTCCCCTCTCTCCCAAGATTGAGTGCTGCTGGCAGAAGCCAAGCTATCTGCAATGGGAGGGGGAGGAAAGTGAGCTAGGCAGATAATGGCTGGCCTAAGGAGAGAGGGGACTGGAGTCGTCTCTCCTGTTATGTGTAGAGCCCTGTTAAAATTATCTGTTTACTTTCTTTGTTTGTTTGGCTCAACCCCGAACCGCATTTCTTGTCTCAGTTAAGTGGAAACTGATGGCAAAGAAATCCAGTTTGGAAGAGTTCCTCTAAACCCCTTCAGCGACGTACCCTTTCCACTTGCTCACAGTGTAAAAAGCATATGGCTCTTTCTCCAGGAAGGGGTAAAGCCAGTTCAACATCAAGCACTGTTGTCCTTCGAGTCATTTTTTCTGGAGTATTAGGAACTAAAGTTCCATCTCTTATTTCTCTGGCATCAGGAGCTGCTACTAAGCACTGTACTTCTCAACATCCGTACTGAGTATATTGACCAACGTATTTCTTGTGTGTTTCTTTGGCTGGGCTTCAAGGGGGCTATGCTGGTGAATGGGAGGAGAAAGGGGGATAAGTGCATGCACCCATTTAATATCACAGGGTTGCTGTGTTTCACTTCTATATACACACACTGAGTTAATTTGGGCAGAAGAGTACTGGGGATGGAACCCCAATACCTAACCTGCAATGTCTCCACCTGCAGATTCCGGGAGGTCGCACTGCAGTGGTCAACATTCAGAAAGTCTGTCATGGCAGCAGGGAGATGAACTTGAGTTCTGTCATCATTTATTAAACCTTGTGCAGAAACTAATTGTTGTGTATTTGGTTGTCATGGCAATAGAATCTTGTGTTGCTATGGCAACTGAGTTAGATTATTAGGGGTTAGCCCAGCAGTTTTGGCTGGCTGTTGGTTAGTTCTGTGTGTAGCTATAAATGGCTGCTCCAAGGTTTACAGCTCTCTGTGTCTCCAGTGATTCTTCCTAAAACTGTTGCTCCCAAGGATATAACACTAATGGGCCCATGAGAAAAGCATGACCCCAAAGCAGCCACTCAACCAGACACCTTGTTGGCAAGAAGAGCCTCATATGCTATAGTTTCACTAGCAAAGTAGACAGCATTCCCTTACCTCCCTCAAGATCTTCTGGGGACTACACTGAGAGGCTGGGGTTGCCACGGGATATATTTTAATATCAAATCACTGCAGCATGATCCACAGGATGATTAGCACAGTTCAGCCTCAGTTGGGATATTATGACTTATTTTATTCCTATTAGTTTCCAACTGATCTTGGAACACAAGCATTACATCTGATTCTAATGAAACTTTAGACTTTGTTTTTTTCAGTCAGCTAATGAAATAGTTGAACCTTCCCAGGACTCGCTGTAATTATAACAAAGGCCGTGCATTATCACGAACAATGTTAACTTCTTTATGAGATGTTACTTTAAATCCTTCAGGACTTGCACGCTGCTACGTTTGGAAATGCATATTTAGGAGTGAAAAGCAATCCAACAACGCCCTGTTGAAATGTGACCTTACCTGGCAGAGATACTTTCACACAGTAACTCTTGGTTCAGTCTCTTGGTTATGTTAACAGGAAAAGCCACTTTAAAAATCTCTTTTGCTCATGAAAGCCTCAAGCGTACATAGAGATCATTCACATTTCGAATGTCAGTTTAAAGACTTGTGAATAAATGGAAGCACAAAGCTTCAAGTGCAGAGATCGACACAAACCTGCACAAGTTTCTCAGTCTGAGCACACGCCAGAAAGTTTAGGTTCGCACCGGCTTTTCCAAGCGGTTTGGCAAGTGGCAGCACGTTCAGGACTGAAAGTTGTTTCCATTTGCTGGGCTGTTTGCCGGCCTGCATGAAACAAGTTGGTGGTCTCAGTCCAATTCCGATGCTTACCACAGAAAAGCCACCATCATAATTGGAATTAATTGTCATCCTTGTTGGCAGCCTCAGCTGAGAAACCAAAAAATAAATAGATGGTGGTAGCTGAGCTACACTTCACCCCTAGATGCTGCTACAGGTCAGGGCTGAGGTATATTGAGTGTGTGGGGGGGAAGCAGGTGTTCAGGGGGGAGGGGGAGAAAATGGGTGAGAAACATGTGCTGTTGCTACAATCCTTCCTACAGACAAGTCTAGTTCTCTAGCATCTTGACAGACCAGTTAGTGAATCAGTGACCGTAAAGCAATCAGAAGATTCAGTGCACCATCATAGCCTCTTTGGCGAGACAGTCTCATGCACTGAATAGAGACTCAGGAGATCTGGGTTTTATTCCCAACTCTGCCGCTGGCCTGCTGGGTGACCTTGTATGAATCATGTCTCTCCATGCCTCAGTTTTCCCACCTGAAAAAGGGGATCTATGTCTTCTTTGCAAACACTTTGAGATCCACAAATGGAAAGTGATCTATAAAAACTAGACACAAATAAATAATAATAAGTATTTGTTTAAGAAAAAGACATGTCTAACAATGAGATTTAGCAATAGGTGCAGCTGAACCAGCAATCAACACAGTTGGTCTTTGTCTATGCTTCCGCTGTAGCACATTCAACTGTGCCACTAGCTAGCACACATTGCCAATAGAGGTCTTTTACTGAGCAAACCCTAAACTAGGTAGCCACCGAATTTTCCTTGAACTATTTAAAAAAAAACAAGTGACATTCCACTGAGAAGCAGGTAGAGGTCAGGAATAACTACGTACTCTCTGACATGCCAAAAGAACATACAAACATGCTACTTGAACTTCAGACAGACTGCGGCTGCCTTAGGAGTGTGAGTTTCTTTTGAACACGTTCCCCTTTAACCATCGTTTTGAGAAAACTGTAGGAATTTTTCTTTAAAATTCCCTGGCTGACCTGACTCAAAGGGTAACAGAGCATAGTGCGAGCTCATAGGATAGTCATTTTTCTTTGTAAAGGAAAGAAAGTGAAATTCTGAAAAGCTTTCCCCAACTTTTATACACCTGACAGAAATCCATTTCTTTAAATCATGGTCCTCTTAGGGATTTATGTCCTTTCCACCAATTAAATTGAACACTCTCCACTGAAGCACTCTCCATGGCACTTTTCCCTCAGACAATACAAGCTTTGGCACAGATAACGACCTCTCACGAGTTGACCAGGAGGGGGTGCTGAGAAAGTGGAGCAATTTCTCATTGATTGCGCTCTTGGAAATCCTGTTTACAAAAGCCTGGAAATGACAAGTGTTGTGAGAAAAAGAGAGAGTGTGGTGGCATTAGAATGTGAGAACGAATAACTATCAATGGACATACCTGTGTCTCTTTTCATCCGTTTTCACATCTCGGCCTCATACGTACTTTCTAGTGGGGATTTCTTTTACCAACCCTCTCTAGGCACATGTCATTGTGCTTGGTACATTTACAGGTTGGCTCAAAGCCAGCAAATAACTTCTAAAATGCTGCTCAATAGTCTCCCTCCCCCAGGTAAGAGAGGGAAGATTCACCTTCCAGCATTGAAGGTCATCAGATTTAGTCTTTGCTCCACTGGCAAGGAAAGAGAGCACATTTCAGAGCTAAGCACCATTCACCAAGAATGCCTCGATAGCAGTATTTGCTGTACATTAACAGACAAACAGGAGTTTTTCTCTCTCTCTTCCTTCTCAGAAAGAACAGGACCATTTTTTGCTCAAACTTTCCATATAAACTCACCTTTGGGCAGAGGCCAGGTATGGAAAATTTCAGCCCGAAAGGTGGAAGTTTCATGAAGTTATACAGAAACTAAGAGAGTTTTTTATAACACAAAGGCTGGGGCAATCTTAACTACAGCTGTCACAACAGTTCCAACCCTAACAACGTAGCAATGAACATGTCATTTGCTTTTAAGAAACCTCCAGATGACAGCACTAAAAACACTTTTAAATTGACATCATAGCGCTGCTGAACTACACTGCGAGTTAAAACGGCTCCAACTTAAACTAACACAGCTTGCCTAAAACCTGAACATTCATTATAACAGTTTCCCTCTCCAAACCAATGTGGTGTATATAGGATATGTAATGTGCTGCAGTGGAATAACAACTTTATGGAAATACTAATGGTGAAATATAAATAACTTATTCATGGCTTGGCCATTCATGAGACAAACTTGTTTCCCTCATCAGGATTAGAGATACCACCCTCTCTTCCCCATTCCTACCCGCTTTTTTATTATAAATCATGCTAAATAAAAGCTACTGACAAAACACGGATTTAAAAAAGAGGAAATACATTTATTCCATGAGATTGGTAACACAGTCAAAGGTCACCGTAAGTGCATGTACTCACCTCTAGGGCACCCCCTCAACTTGGACATCCCCTCTTCTCCAGTGCCCCCGCTGGGCTCTCTCTCAGACTTGCATCTTCTCTCAACTCTGTAGCTTCACCCTCTGGCCGGGTCACATAAAAGTCTAAACCCAGGGGAGCAGGAACAAGTCTGAATAAAAGTCCAAACAAGCCTGCACATCAATAGGCCTCCCACCCCTCTCATCTTCAATGTAGTTCCTTTCTTGGAACTACTTCAGGGCTTGCCCTGCAGGAGCCTAACCTGGTCCTGGTGTTCCTCCTCTGTTGTTGTCCATTAAACCCAATCCCAGGGCTTTTCTCCACCAGAGGGACCAATCTCCTCTACAGCTGAGCTCCCTCAATCTATTTATAAGGCCTTGCGCCACTCCCTCTGGCCAGGAGGCAATTAGTTACTCTCCCCCCTCCCACACCAGGTGCAGAGCATGACAAATTGGGTTCTTTCCCTTGCCTTGCAGGTGATGGGGGTTAAGCCCCATTGCAGTCACACAACCTGCTGCAGTGCTAGTCAAATAACCTGTGGTTATAGTTATTTACATTGTAAGTTCTTTAGGACAAGGACCATCTCTTGTTCTGTGTTTGTACAGCTTAGCACAGTGGGGCCCCCGTCTCCATGGCCCTTTAGGCACTACCATAATAAATATGATACATAATAATTATTAGAAAGAATAAGCACCAAGAAAAGAACCTTTTACCAAGAGAACAATATGAGATGGTGAGCACAGGACAGCAATAACCGTCCTGCATGTTATTGGAGGGTATGGATCAGCAGACTGGCTTAGGGATACTACTTTAGGCTGTCATGTGAAAGACTCCTCTGTTCTGGCTTCTCACTCTATAGTCTGGCCAGGGCTGGTCCAACAGAAACCCTTCCTCTCCACCATAGAGCAGTGCTGCTGATGGGGAGAGTCCCATGAGGGCAGGGGACTGGACTCGATGACCTCTCGAGGTCCCTTCCAGTCCTAGAATCTATGAATCTATGAAACACTTCTGTGGCTAGTAAGGAAGCAAGTGGGGATCCAACAGAAAAGGAAGAAAAATTGCTTTAAGCAAATTATCACTGCCCCTAGTGGAGCCTCGGAGCTGGGGGCCTGAAAACAAGCCTTTTAATTTTTAGTGTGGTGTAAATAGCATCTTAGGATGGATGTGTAAGTCAGGAAATAGACCCAAGATCTTGAACCACATTCTGTTTCCCAACTTCAAGCGAGCTAACCATTTCCTTACTCTTCACAGCAAGCCAAGATACAGCATTCTGATGGTTAGAGCAGAGGGACTGGGAATCTGTAGATCTGTGCTCTATTCCCAGCTGACACTAACTCACTTGAACTCTATGCTTTTGAAAAGTGTTTTGTGATCCTTCAGCTACAACAATCCTCAGTCACATGTGTCAGCCACACACACTAATTCACAGCAGACCAGAAAGTTCTTTTCAAACTAACACCACACTCCAAAAACTACTGAATGTGCCAATTAAATATATAATATGCATTATTATCAGATTATACAAAATTACACAGAGAAAATTACACTTCATTAGTTAACTCAGCAGAAATGATTCAAAGCTTTTCAGAAAAGATAATATCCAACCACAGCTGTGATTTGTAGAGTCCTCAAAATCATTGCAGCCAGTTCAAGCAAATGTTAAAATAAAAAACAAAAAGTTTTCCCTACCATACAAGCTAAAGTTTTTTCACATCCAATATTATAATTAAAGAGGCTGATTTTAGAGTTAATATTAAATTATGCAACCCAGAGAGAGATGATATTCAATGCATTGAACTATATATTATTCTTTTGTGAATTGTGAAGTGTTTGCTTATGAAACACTATGAGAGATGGAAAGCTACTATTTACCATGGGTGTCCTATTCTCATTGTTGGAAGTATGGCCTCCAGCTGGAGCTTTTTATAACTGGGAAAGTAATTTGAACTTTGCCCTTTGGTCCCAGGTCTGCTGGGAAATGTAGTTGAGTACCAAGTGGCCTCTTTGCTAGACACATCTTTGTGAGTGATCAGTTTAAAGAATGTGGTTTTAATAAGGGACTGTTTGTGTGGTTGGCCCATTCTGACACTAGCACCCCAACCTTTCAGGTCAGCTTCCCAGTGGAGGAGAAATTCGTGATTCAGAATCTGAGTTTATTCAAAGTGTAATTTGTTTTATTTACACCTGTACACCAGTCCTACAAAAAAAGTGATCAATCAGCATGCAGGCAAGAAGCTCATCTCAGCAACAATGTCCAGTTCCTAGGAGCAACTCTGCCTCAAGAACTCTCTCTCTGAGATCAAAGCAAACAGAAAACTCTCCTGCTGCCTGCATAGCTCCCTCTACACAGAGCCCACTTCTCCCACGTGTTGGGGTAGCTTCTGAGACCGTATCCACTCAGTTCCCAAGAGTTCAGCTTGACTTCCAATTTGTCACAGAGGTTTCTTTATTGGCATGTATTCAAACTACACTTGAGTTGATCAGACTCAAGAGAAGAGTGGATACAGGGCATACCACACATCCAGAGTTACACAGCAAAACCTCTTCCTTTATATACATTTACAAATTACACTGCATTTACTATACGTTGCCTCACATATTTTGAGACTGACTTGGTCACTTTGCAAGAACCAATCTCTGTACAACATGCTCTGTCCACACACTGGCCATGTATGACTTACTCTTTAACTCATTTTACGTTCCAAGTTTATCTTATCCACTGTTAATTTTATCCATTGTAAATGATTCCTTGAGGTATTCCTCCTTATTTTAGCTAGTACAGACATTCTGTTTCCAGCTTGCTGATCCATTTATCTCCCTAATCCTATCTCCCAAGAAATGAGGCCTCACCCATGTCCAATTACTCAAACCAGGCCTACACCACAATTTCCCATAATCCAGATTAACAGCAATATGGCATGTTTTCCCAGCACTGAACACTTGTTTGAACACTCAGAAAAAGAACTTGGAAGACTATCTGTAACATCCCACCACTAGTGAAATCTGCCATAACAGTATCAAATGGAGCTACCGAGATACTTGGTCTGTTTGTGGCATCATCTGTACATTCATTTGGGTTATTTTGCATGGAGAAGGTGGTTTTAAGTGCTTACAGTTGTGAATTATGGATAGTTTCTCTGATGAGAAGAGTTCAGATGAATAGTCCGAGGAGTCTCTCATTAGATATAGGTACTGCTAGAAGAAATAGAGACTTACAAACAAAGCCAATGCTAGCAGGAAGCTTTCGGCCATCTATTAGTGTTTGCCTGTGCTGCAAATGTACAGATAACTTCCTTAAACTGAGCAATAGTTTATTTTTGTATCTTGCCCCTCTTTTTTCTTTGTTTCATTTTTTAAATAAAGACATTTGTACCTAATCTTTTCCTGGTCCTTCAAGGCCATTCCCATCTCTCACTGTGCATGTAGTTTGCAAATTGGTTTAGAAAACGTTGGCTTTATATAAATTAAAGATTTGATAAGAATTACTGGGAAGGATTTGGAAGACCAGTTCCAATGGGCACCTCCCCCTGTCACCAGGGAGCACTATGGAGTAAATTTCCTTTGCTTTAAGGAAATTGTAACCTTAGGCTACAGTTTTAAAAGTGCACCCTGAAATGGGATAGGTTTGGAATTCTCCAGCGCCATCTGATTAAAAGTTTGTATAACAAACTTAAGTGATTCAGACCTGATCCTGAAGTGACATCTGTGTGAGTGGACCCCTGCCCAGTGCAATTGGTGCTTTAGAGAGTCTCTTCTATGGACTGCAAGAACTGTACAAAAGGACTAGAGAATGTGAGAGGACTTACAACCAGTCAGACTCACCAGCTAAACATCCCTTCCTGCGGTGGGAGAAATATAAAGCATCTATCGTGGGAGTCTGAAAAGATGGTTCTGAACCTGAGAGATCCTGTAGAAAGATGGAGGGTGAAAGAGCTATCAAGGGAATTAAGGAAACTCTTAACCAGAGGGGAACTGACACAAGAAGGGATCGTCTGAGTTGGCATCAGAGAATTAACAACTGATCCTTTTCTAAAACTCTCCAGCTGGAATTAGAACTCCGAGTCAAGAGGAAGACTTGCTTATGCCATCATCCAAGTTAGAGAGTTCATTCTACCTGCACAAGCCCTGAGGTATATACTGCAGCATGAATGGACTTCTGAGAACACCATCTTCAACCCTCCGTCTGCAAACGATTATTCTGGATTATTACTTGTGCCTAACTCAGCATGAGCTAGGCACATCAGAGTTATAAAGATAAGGATCCCACCTCAAGGAGATCACACTTGAAAAGCCCAATCCTGCAAATCCACACTGCTGTGACTAGACCCATTGACTTCGCCATGCTAAGCACAATGGCTCGTGGTAAGTGTTCGTAGGACAAAAAAGCGAATGAGGTTTAGTATATGTCTTGTCAGTTCCAGATTATATATGTGCAGAATCTGGCCCTGAGGATAAGGAGGAGTCAGACAGCAAATGGCCTTCTATCAGGTCATACAAAGGAGTGTCTGTCTCTGTAAGTACTAAGTTGCTGCTGTTTTTAATATTAAAAAATAAATTGGTGACATATTCTGGAAAAACTCCCTGGACCAGCTCCTCAGCTGGTGTAAATCAGTGAAGCTCCATTCATGTCATTGGAGCAAAGCCAATTTACATCAGCTGAAGAGCTGGCCCCATAAGTCAGGAGGAGTTCTGCCTGAATAAGGAGTGCAGATTGAAGTTCCTTACATCATACCTATATTAACATCCCACCAATTCCGAGATCCCCACCAATATGTAATTCTGCCACAATAGACAAGTCCTGATTCTAATGGGAAACTAACCAAAACTAAATCCAGAATAGGAGCAGGAATCAAATGTTAACATAATATACAGTGAGTGGTTTGTTTCTCACAATGAGAGAAAACAACCATTGTTGAAACTTCCATATTTTGCAGCTCACAAACAAATTAAGGGGCTCGGCGTATTGTCTACACCAGGGGTCGGCAACCTTTCAGAAGTGGTGTGCCGAGACTTCATTCATTCACTCTAATTTAAGGTTTCACGTGCCAGTAATACGTTTTAATGTTTTTAGAAGGTCTATTTCTATGTCTATAATATATAACTAAACTATTGTTGTATGTAAGGTAAATAAGGTTTTTAAAATGTTTAAGAAGCTTCATTTAAAATTAAATAAAATGCAGAGCCCCCCCGGACCAGGCACTGTGAGTGCCACTGAAAATCAGCTCATGTGCCGCCTTCCGCACCTGTGCCATAGGTCTACACTGAGAAATCCATTCAGGCGTTATCCCAGCAGAGCTGAATGAACCAAAGAGTTCAATATCTTCTTGTTTATAAAGTTTCAGTTTTAAGACCATTGGGTTACACAGATGGAATAAACAAGGTTTTCTACTTTGCCCATTGTGGTTATGAATTAAAGCACACTTGGATTCTGCTATGGTTCCTGGTGCTCCTCTTACAGGCTCGGCCAGACAAACAGACCCAAAGCAGTTCAGCCACAGGGCTATCCAACTATATCAACCATTTAGCCTAATTGGGTTGACATCTGGCCTTTCGGTAAGATGCTGTGTTCATGTTCTACAATAAATTCCCCCACAAATGCAAAAAATAAAAATAATTAAAAAAAAATCCTACCTTGAGTTATTGAAACTGTGAGGAGAGAAAACAGTGATTGTGGAAAAATAACAGCTGAAGACGGAATGTGTTACATGGCTCATCCTGGAGAATACAGGATGGCACAACAGCCCCCATTAAAGGCCAGGTTGTGGCCCCTTGCATGTGTGTAACACACACTGGTCAGTGGCTTACACGTGTCCATTGTCCTGCCCCATCCTCAGAGAATGTGAGTCTGTTACAGCCCCGAGCAACAGAGTTAGCTCAAGTTGTATAGATGCATGCTTCTGGTCCAGGAAGTCCTTCACTCAATCCCTCACGTTCACCAAGATAGCAGTGGTCAGAAGAGGGAAAGGACTTTTTCCTCTTTGCCTGCCTGTGCAGGGGCCAAGCACAAATGTAGCCTCCTCAGTTAGAGCATTTGGGATCAACTACTCCAAAAGCTGAAGAGAGAGGCTGAGTAATGCTGGCATTGAGAAATGGCCCTGTCCATTGCCACAAGGAGGTCATCCATTAGGGCCATCTCCGCGCATGATGTCAGAAGATGCTGCATATTGTTGGAGCCACTTGTCATACTGTCAAGGATTGTGTCTACGAATGGGAGACTGGAGATGGGGCAATAGCTAGAGAAGTTTTCGGCATCAAATATTGGCTTTTTGGAGCACACAATCAAGGCTGGCAGATTTGCTTCCTTGAAGCAGGCAAGGATTTTCCCCCGTTAGCAGTGGGAACAATTGTTCTTCGCTGTCTTTCATCTGCCAGGAGGGAAAACAGCTCAGATGGTGGCTCAAATACTTCTCAGGAGTTCTTGAGCTTATCCGGGATGGCGGGATGGTTAATGCTAACTGCTGCAGTTGGGAGTTTTTTGCCCAGGTGAGTTCCTTTCGTAGGAGATTGATCTTCTCTGTAAAGATATTTTCCCTCAGACATTTATATAATCTTCTGTCAAGATCTAGGGTTTCATTTAAAACAAATATTTCAAGGCCTTTCCACTGTAAACACACAATATCCCTCAGATCCATCATTTACCCTGATGACCCAGCCTTTCTCCACCGAAATAATGGACTTTCTAGGGCATTTCTCAGCCCCTGAGGGCTCTGAAGGGCAACTGCATGGCATAAGAACATAAGAACGGCCATACCGGGTCAGACCAAAGGTCCATCTAGCCCAGTATCTGTCTACCGACAGTGGCCAATGCCAGGTGCCCCAGAGGGAGTGAACCTAACAGGCAATGATCAAGTGATCTCTCTCCTGCCATCCATCTCCATCCTCTGACAAACAGAGGCTAGGGACACCATTCCTTACCCATCCTGGCTAATAGCCATTTATGGACTTAACCACCATGAATTTATCCAGTTCTCTTTTAAACGCTGTTATAGTCCTAGCCTTCACAACCTCCTCAGGTAAGGAGTTCCACAAGTTGACTGTGCGCTGCGTGAAGACGAACTTCCTTTTATTTGTTTTAAACTTGCTGCCTATTTAAACCTGCAGCCACAGGCCCATAAGAAGTCTCCTATTTCTGCAGGGTGGGAAGTGAGGTAGGCAGGCAAATTCTTACACAGGATTTGACATCTGTGTGTATATGGGCATGGGAGTGGGGCAAGTTAAGCGGACTCGTCTAGCCAGGTACTGCAGAAGCAGGATGCAGTGAGTGGGTCAGTTGGCCCACCACTTGAAGCAATCATTGTTAATCATTCACCGTTGTTCATATGAACTTCAGAGCTTTTAGACCTAATAGACTGTGACCCTAAGAACCTCTCAGTGGCAACTGCAAAGGGTTCATGTTCTACAGCAGTATCCCTGACAGGGCTGACAAACTCACTGCACCCAACACATTGCTGTCATGGAACTGACTCATAGAGAATGTCAGACGAGATATTCAATGAAAGCCAGGATCGTACTGATCCTCATAGTCATTGTGTGAGGTGCGTATGGATGATATTTAAGCAGTTGCGTATCTGTACTAAACATGTCTACATCAAGGCACGGCGTAGAAACAGGTTCTGAGTCAGGCAAAGGATGTTGATTCACCTGTCTCAGTGTCAGCTATGTAAATGAAGCACTGTAAGTCAGCACAATAGAAGCCAAATCTGCATACAGAGCAAACGGGGGAATGGGAAAACATCGGAGCCTAAACTGCAGTGGGTTATGCTGACTCTGGGGACAAAACAATGAACTTTGGGAATAGAGGAAGAAAAAAAAAGGACACATCTTTGTCCATCACTGAAGGAGTAGAAGGGACAGCGTTTTTTCCAGCCATGAAAGGTGGATTCCAGACACATTGATTGGTGATGTTGGGAGATTGCTTTAGGTAAGGAACTACTTTAGACAAGGATTTTAGCCTGCTAAAGTTAAGTATCGATTCTAAGAAGCCTGTTATTCCTTGTGTTTTCTATGTAACCATTTCTGTTTCCGTCACAATCCTCACTGAGTGTCTTGATCTTCGATAATAAACTTCAGATGGTTTTCACTATAACTATGTCTCAGTGCTGTGATGTTATAAAGGACCTGATCCTGAGTTGTATCTGTCAAGCTGTGTGTACATGTTCCATTGGGGACAGCAATTTGAGTGTTCAGAGACGGGCTGGATACCAAGGGGAATGCTTTCAGAGAGGCTTGGGGACTGGGGTGCAGCTACTGTTATCTGCAAGGCAGTAAGAAGGCTGGCAGAGCCCTGGGGAGATTGTTCGGGTGGTGAACAGACTGGTGGTGGCAGGGAGCTGACATCCAGTTAAGCACAAGCAAATCTTCCTCTTGCTGAGGCAAAGGGTAACAAGATGACACTCAGTTCTGGACACACCAAGAAAGTGTCACAGGCTTCAGCCCAGAGATTTGCAGAGGGATTTTCCCTCAGCTCCAGCCCCAAAGAGCACAAGAAGGCGTACCCATTTCTTCGCTTCCATGCACCCACTCATATGCACTTCCTGTTTCTAGGTATAGTCCCTCGTGAAAGAGGAGGAGTTTTTTCACATTCCTCCATTCCGACCTTGTTTCTGTACCTGTTCTTGCTGATCAGCTGCAGGCAGCCTGACAGTCATGTCAGACTATTCCATTACAATCCCACAGTTTTTGTAGTGGCATGTGGCTTTTAGGGCAGTATTTTAACCCCATCTCTTCCAAACCCTGAGTGAGATCCCTTCATCTCATCGCAAATACGTAGCCTCCTTTTCCTGTGTGACTGCCTGACATGCTGAAGACTTGATTGATGACATAGTGGTAGAAGAAGAAAGCCTTTGGCCCCATTCAGGAAAGCACTTAAGCATGTTAAACATGTGCTTAGATCCTTGACTTCAATGGGACTTACATAGCTACTTAAAGTTAAGCATGAGCATAAGTGCTTTAGGGATGCTTTCCTTAATCAAGGTCTTTGCTATTTATATCCTGCCATGACACCAAGAGAATTCTGATGACCTGGGGCAAGCAGAGGAGAACTCTGCAGCAGAAGAATTTTTCATCCTGGAACAGACCGATGGCCCATCTACTTGAGCATTCCATCTCCGACAGCAACCAATGCAACTTTCTAGAAAAGTAACAAAATCCCTCAGAGCTCCTACTTTTACAGCAGTACAGCACAGAACATGGGAGCAACTTTCTTCTTGGCCCCAGCTAAGGAGTAGATTCCATCCTGATGCGGGAGAATTAATCATCCTCCTAACTTTGACCCTAGCCAGAATAGCTGCTCATCTTGCTCTAGATTCTCAATGGAACTACACTGATTTACATCAGCTGAGGGCCTGGCCTGCTCTGTTTATTCATATAACTTGTTGCAGGAGCAGATTAGATTGTATCTGCCTGCTGAGGGTTTTTGTATAGAAGCAGTGGGATGTTCTCTTACCTGTTTGTTAGAATATATCTCCTATTTTATAACAATAGTTTGCTTACATTTAATCTAGGAATGTATTTAAGTTTCAGAATTGTCAGCTAGTGGCCTTTGCTTTCAGATTTGATCTCAGATCTGGGAAGACACCAGGGGTTTGTAACATCACCCCACAGCTGCTATTCAACTTCGGATGAAGTGCTCAGTGCACAGAATCACAGCTTCACTTGTATTCACTTTAAACTATCTCCCTTTACAGTAGATATAAATTCCACCAAATAATGTCACTGCCACTGCCGAGATGATGTAACTTGGCAGCACATCACAAACCATAACTGATTAAAGTGTGACCCAAACACACAGACTAGTTGACAAACATCCCTTTATCAAAGCTTCACAACTACAGCACGAGACCAACACAAGTCATAAAACACAGACGGTTGAAATGGATTAGGCCTATTACATCATCCAGTCCATCTTCTTCCAATGCAAGATGTGTTCCATTCTATTGCATAGTGTCTTCTGCCCTCTCTGCTTGTATATGCTTATTTGAATGTATACAAATAAAATAGCTATTCTCCCACACACACACACACACACACACAAACCCTGTGCCCTGGGTGCCTATCCTATAAATCAGAAAAGGGAAATTCAAAAGGACTGTTCATTAATACAAACATCCCAACTTAGCCCACCTTGCTCCTCAGTAACCGGAGATAAGAGATGGACTTTGTAGTGTGCTCAGAAATTTAACAAATCTGGCTGCAGTGGATCCAATCAGGGGGAGTGAATTTCAAAACTGAAAGGCCCCCCAGAGAACTCTCTACCAGGGGCTCCAGGGCTTTGGCTGATTTCACCTCTGGCACATAGAAGGAAGAGATCTTTTAAGAATCCAAAGCACGGCGTTCCAATTATTTCACTTGGAGACTAATACATAGTGTAATACAGCTCATGGTCAGAAAGGAAGAAAGTAGACTGACTTGCTCATTTTATCCTTTTACTCTGTCTCCTAGTGATTCTTTTATTACACTAATTTCTCTTGTCTCTTTAGTACTTGCCCCCTTAAAAGATTTGTCTCCCCAACACACTTAATTGTCACTTCGGATGCTTATTACATAATTGTTAAGTCTCAATATGTTTCCACTAGTCGGTTGGTATTTAATTATATAGAAACCGCTGAAATAAATCAAGCTCTGTAAATTAAACAAACAGCTACTCTAAATAAATAACACTTGAATATTCAGTGTATATATATATATATATATAAAAGCTGGAATATTCACAACTAGACAAGAGATGCTATCTGTTTCAGAGCTGTTAAGTCTTATTGTGTATTGTTCTAGCAATCACTTATTTTATTAGAAATACAATAACTGTCTTATTAAATCATGAAGTTTCGAGTGTTGGTTCAGGACAGGAACTGGGTGATTAACTGCTGATTGTAGCAAGTATTGTGTCTTTAAGCAGAGTGGGTGTTCTAACTGCCAGCGCCATGGACTAAGGGAACTGGTGTTATAGAATGATCATTTGGGGTTAATGTATGATATTTTGAACATCTGAAACCTGTTATTTTTTCTAGCTGAGGTTTATCCTGCAGCTTCATAAACTTTCCATTTTAAATTACAGAGCTTCCTTTTTAACTATAATAAACTTTTATCTTAAAAATGGTGTGTGCCTTTTAATCATCTCAAAGTATTTGCTTTAATTAGGTTTTAAAAACTTTACAGAAGACAGCACTGTTCTTAATTTTGGCCGTGAGAGTTTGCTCTGTGTTCAGCGAGCAGCAGTTCCTAACACCCTTGCTGAACGTCAGCCAAACGGAGCATTTCAGGCAACGCAAAATGGAATGAATTCAAAAAAGAAGATTTGTTTTCATGAAAACATTGATCCAATTTCACAGAGCTATCTGTAATCCATTGGTTTTAGTAGAAGAAAAGAACTCGTATCCTTCTATTTCCCTACAGACGTGCAACATATGGAACTCCTGGGAGTGTTAATATTCTGGTTTGGAGGATAAGCCCTTTTCCATGCAGCACTCTGGGCCTGCTTTTCGAAGATGCTGAGCATCCACAACTCCAGCAGAAGTGATGGGGAGCTGCAGGTGCTTAGACCTTCTGAAAAAATCAAGCTCTTAATGGAATTTAAGAGCCTAAATGTTTGGGGTGCATCAGAGTGTACTGGTGGATATGGGACTAAGTGTCTTGAACCCCACAAAGTGCTACCCCCAGTCCCAATTCTGATGCTGGTTCGTGACAGGAGAAGTAGTCTGGGTTGAGCCTGTTCTTTTATGTAACCTCCTTCCTCCATGTACCTGTGGCTCATGACAACCCAACTGTCCTTCAGCAAGAAGAGTCCCCATTCAGAACTTTATGCTGCCCCGAGGAAGTGGTGTTGTGATTGATGGTGGTGAAGAGAGCAAGGGTAACTTTCCCAAGCAGTCAGGTGATAAGTGTTGTTTACTTTTTCTCATAACACAAGAACTAGGGGTCACCAAATGAAATTAATAGGAAACAAGTTTAAAACAAAGAAAAGGAAGTATTTTTTCACACAATGCACAGTCAACCTGTGCAGCTCTTTGCCAGAGGATGTTGTGAAGGCCAAGACTGTAACAGGATTCAAAAAAGAACTAGATAACTTCATGGAGGGTAGGTCAATCAATGGCTCTTAGCCAGCATGGGCAGGGATGGTGTCTCTAGCCTCTGTTTGCCAGAAGCTGGGAATGGATGACGCGATGGGTCACTTGATGATCACCTGTTCTGTTCATTCCCTCTGGGGCACCTGGCATTGCCCATTGTTGGAAGACAGGATACTGGGCTAGATGGACCTTTAGTCTGACCCAGTCTGGCCATTCTTATGTTCTAAGAGAGATGATCCTTGCATGATCAGGAACTGGTTACAAGATAAGAAACAAGGGGTAGGAATAAATGGTCAGTGAGTGAACAGTGGGGTGGTAAAGTTTGTAGAGGATACTAAATTATTCACAGTACTTAGGTCCAAAGCTGGCTGCACAGAGTTACAAAGGGATCTCACAAAACTGGGTTACTGGGTGACAAAGGGCAGATGAAATTTAATGTTGATATGTGTAAAGTAATGCATGTTGGAAAAAAATAATCCCAAAATGATGGGCTCTAAATTAGCTGTTACCACTCAAGAAAGAGATCTTGGAGACATTGTGGATAGTTCTTAAAAACATCTTCTCAATGTGCAGCAGCAGTCAAAAAAGCTAACAGAATATTAGGAACCATTAGGAAAGGAATAGATAATAGAACATAAAATATCATAATGCCGCTATATAAATCCATGCTATTCCCACACCTTCAATACTGCATGTTGTTCTGAATGCCCATTAAACAAGATATTAAAATGGGAAAAGGTACAGAGAAGGGCGACAAAAATGATTAGGGGTATGAAACAGCTTCCATAGGAGAAGAGATTAAAAAGACTGGGACTGCTCAGCTTAGAAGAGAGATAACTAAGGGGAGGGGGATATGATAGAGGTCTATAAAATCATGAATGGTGTGGAGAAAGTGAAATAGGGACCGGTTATTTACCCTTTCACATACCACAAGAACTGAGCTCACCCAATGAAATTAATAGGCAGCAGGTTTAAACATAAGGAAGTACTTCTTCACACAATGCAAAGTCAACCTGTGGAACTCATTGACAGAGGATGTTGTGAAGGCCAAAAGTGTTACTGGATTCAAAAAAGAATTGGGGAAGGGGTCCAATGGGGCAGGGAGGAGGCAGAGTTGGGGCAGGGACTGTGGGGAAGGGGTTGGAATGGGGGCGGGGCAAGGGCAGGGAAAGGGTGGAGTCGGGGCGGGGCCGGTGGGGGCGTGAGTTCCCACCAGTGCAGGGAAAGTTGGCGCCTATAGGGAGGGTCTCAGAGCCCAGGCTCCAGCATGACCCCGAATGTCTACCCTGCTATTTTTAGCCCGGCGAACCTGAGTCAGCTGACCTGGGCGCTCAGACATGATGCTACAGGGTTTTTTATTGCAGTGTAGACATACATTCCAATTCTCATTTACACTAAAGCCCCTTTATGCCACTCTGGCAGTGTGAAGGAGGCTTAAAGTAACTTCAGTAACTTCATTTACAAAGTCGGCACCATGATAATACAATACATAATGATACCTAATTCCAGCTGACATGCAAACTACACGTTAAAATGACTTTGTTTCTAGCCAACAGCCTTTCCTAACTATTCTAATTTATATCAACCATGCAAAATGACAGTCATCTTCCCCATTGGTTCCCTCCTCCCCCAGCATTCACTTTACAAGCGTATTGCAGTCATGTGGCCTTTCATTTTACTTAACAGATTTTGCTTGCAAAGCTTAGTGCCAGTGCTCAAAGTTTGGGTGGGGAGTGGCAAGGAGTTGCAGACCTGGCAATTTTTTTTTTAAACCCAGCTGGGTAACTGAGGGGTGCTGCTCCTAGACACTCCCCTTCCCCAGCACACACACATTTCTGTCAGAGTACTTAAGCAATGTTTAGGGAAGCCTTAAGTTACACACACCACACAAGGAAAACAAAGGGGAAAATTAACACCACACAGAAGAGCTACTGAGAAGAGTTCTTTGTTTTCGCTCTAGCCATACAATTCCAGATTTTCAGTGAAGGTCCTCAGTTCTAAAACTAATGTCTTCTCCTCCTGATTGGTTAAATGGAGCCTTTAAAGTACACTGCAAGGCCTTTCTCCTTTACTAGACTTTCCCTGAAATTGAAGTTAGAGCTGGCTGTATACTGGAGGGGAGGGTGAGAGCATCATTTGCAAATATTTGTATGACTGAACTGAACTTGCTTCAATGGTCTTTGCACCCCCTTTCATTTGCCTTTCACAAACATTTATAAGAGCAAAATTTTGTCCACAAGAACGTTTGTGGAAAGGGAAAACGTGAATATTCATGCAGATATCTTGAAAGCTCTAAGAGTTTGGTGGGCATCTAATAGGGGTGTGGAAACTGTCCCATATGACTGAAGTGACCAGTCGCACTGCACAAAGAACAAATATTCACGGCAGTAGTTACAGCGCATAATTCATGAGCAACTCATATGATGAAATACAGCTGCATCCGCAGTTCATCAAAGAATTTGGAACAAACAACTTAGTAAAAACTGAAGCCTGCTCATGGATAATTCATGAGCAAACTCATTGAATAAATTGTGTGTTGGGATAGTTTGCGAAACTCTACAAATAAACAAACAACAACACCACACTCCTCTAGTTGAAGTGGGGAGATGAGGAGATTCAGGTGAAGGAATTCTATTTGCAGCATTCTTGGGTCAGGTCTTTGGCTACTGTAGATTGTCATAGCTCCATTGACTTTGGCGAGCCAAACAAATCATCTTGGCTTCCATGGCACTGTGCTGATTCAGACCAACTCATCATCTGGCCTTATGTAGTTCTTGATTCATTAATTTTTGTTGTGCTTTTATGAATAATGAATAAGCATCTTTGGTGGCAGATAGGCAGCATGTGTTACATTGAAATAAATACAAATAAATTAAAGCAATTAAGTACTTGTTCTTTTAGTACTGAGTTCATATAATTATCGCTCATCAGGAAATTCTAATAGAAGCAATTTGAAACAAATGTTGCTTATACTAATGTTTAATATTTAGACTGCTAGGTCAACAGAAAGTTACAAAAGTCATTTACAATGGCCTAATTGAAGCCTCTGAAAAACATATTTATACTCAATGGTGCGCCTCTTTTTCATCTAATGGTCTCACTGATATATAGATTTCCTATTTGATCAGTGCATCTGGCCCCAGAGGCTTCATGGTTTGCAAATCACAACCTACTAATAAGCACCCTGCAGCTTGTTTGTTAAACAGATCAGTGCTGGCAGGCACCCAAAAACTCTAGCCTTAGAAACTTAGAGCTCTTTAACTTACCCAGCCTATTGTGTGGCAAGAAAGACAATAAACTATGAATCTCATAAATGCTGAGCAATTAAACGTAACTTAGTAATACAGCTGTAGTAACAGACTGCTTAATTCAATCTAACAGATATCTCATTTCTCCTTTGTCATCTTTTGCTAAAAAACCAATCAAACAACCGTAAGCAGTTTGTGTACATACTAATGGTGGAAATTTCCTTGTAAACAAAATGGTGGCTGCCTACTAAAAGAAATCCATCACCTAAGTGGCAGCAGGCTTTTGCTTTTATGGTCAGCAACCAAAGCATCCATTAAGGCTTGGATTTTTTATTTGGCACATTGAGATGATTTTTTTCCTTGACAGAAGCTCACTGTTGTGATTGGAACCCTGCATTGTGCTGCTATAAACACGGAGTTGCTGGCTTCAGGGAATTCATCTTCAGAGGAGGCAGTTTTCCATTGAAAATAGAGAGCCGTAAAATCACTTTGGCTAGCCGGACACCGTAACTTTGTATTAGAGAAATGATGCTGTCGCTAGGTTTGTAGTATGTTCCTAGGTCCACTGGACCATACAGCCTTGGTAGCACATGGGCTACAATGGAAGTGAAGCAGTCCTGTCCCTACAGGATCCCTATAGAAGATGGTCCCTATTACTACTGTGGAAGCCAGGGTTGACAATCTATGGGAGCAAGAGGCTCATGAGATCATGTAGAGGTTTGAGAAGAGGGAAACTTTTTTTCATTGTGGATGGTCAGTTTGGTGTTTCCATTTGAAAGTTACTTTAGAGAAAGAGAAGATTGATGCTGAAAGATGAGGAAATGAGACATATACAGAGAATAGTAAAGCCCAGAGAGACTTGCATCCTTCCACCACACAAGTCCAGCCCATTAACATCCACAAAAAACATGAATACCCAACTCTTAAACTGCCTGGCTGCTGCGTACCTAAGGAACAAAAAGTATGTTCTAAAGTCTAAAAAAGAAGCCCATTTTAAGGACCAAGCACTGGCTATTATTATGGACAAGTAAGTAAACATGTTACTCCTGCAGGAACCAGCTCTGCATTGGATGGAGGTCCCATGGAGAAGGGATGCAAAAAAGGCTTTGCAGATGCTCCACAGATGTCAAGCTGCTTTGGGGGAGGAGCTCCTGGAAGAGATGAGCTTTGTCTCCCACCCATCCTGCTGTGCTCACATCTCCATGCAGGGCCCATTAGAGTTAACCCCTCCTGGGTTTCCTTCCCTCCCTCTCTACCACCCAGAAAGTCACTACAAGCTACCTTCCTGGCATTAGATTAGCCCTGCCTGTTCCTCCTCAGTTGGGCTCTAGCCTCAGTCTGCCTTTCAAGCCTTAGTGTTCCCCTTCCCCCCACCCCCATGCAGCCTATCAGGTTAAGTGACCTAATTTAATCTGCTCTGCATTGTGTGGGGGTGGACACTCCAAAATAGGGCTTTCAGAGAACTGTTGTGGAAAAGAGAAAGGGCAGAGACAGGAAGTGGAACTGGCCTTGCACCCCACATCTACCTAAGACATTGGGGTGGAAAGGAGAAGCTAAGGAATGTAGGGGTTGTCTCTTCTCCAGCCTATCACAGCTCCATTTCAAAAGGGGGGGAGGGCGATAGGAAAAAAATCTAGCTCAAAACTAACATGCGTCTCTGTGCCTCTGGGACCCACGATGGATGCTCTAACAACGATCGTGGAGGAATGGTAGGGATGTGCTAAGTGCCAGCTCTATTTTGAGAGTGATTTATCATTGTTAACAAAGTCGCTTTCCAGACTGGGTTAGCAGTCTGCTGGTTGTTTGGTCAGGATTTGCGTGATGGACTCTTTGCAGAGAAGCAACTGTGTTGTTTTCAGCCAGTATGAAGATAGAGCCTTCCACTGCTATACAGCTCTATATTGGAAAGGAGAAGGGGAAAATTAAATGGTTATCCATATTCACATGAACTACCCAGGCTACATTTTATACTAGATCATCAAAATAATTGCAGTGTCTGTTTCAAGATTTAGGCTATGAAACAGTGCACTATTGTACATAATCTTAACACAGACAATTACAAGAGACATTTATTTTTCATGCCAGATCCCAGAATGCTTATATAGAAACCTATAAACACATATACATGGTATTTCTATTCATGCCTCTTGGTTTGTATTGTATTGGTCTTTATGGGAAGAGTAGACACATTATTTCATTAATCCTATGTTTGGGGGGGAACTAGGTACTGTTGTATCTTAGGTCACTAGCATTCCTTCCTCTGGAGATCTAAGCTGAAATTCTCATTAGGTCACAAGTTAACATTTCAGTCTGGATCTCTGGATGTTTGTATGCATCAAAAAAACAGACAACCCACTAACACCACTGGCAATTTCTGTTCAAGAATTTCCAGGACTGAAACAAGGACAGTGAAGCATTGGTAGAACCCTCCAGGGTACTTACTTTGTATTCACACACTGCTCCACCACTTTGTTTCAAATCCTGACCTCGAGAAGCAGGACCAGGTAGCTGAAGTTCCATGTTCATTTAGTCCTCACCTTCCTAGCTAATGATGTAAACAGAATTGCCCGTTAGTGCCATTTGGGTGGCAGTTTTGTGATACAGATATTGTCTACTCAGAACTGCACAGAAACCATCTAACAGCAATCAACTGGTAACAAAGTCAAGTTACTACTAACCTGGGTTGGATTCAAACCCAGTAACGCAGAAGTGAAAGTCACAATAACCAATACTAATTCCGTGAGCCATCAAGTCCTGGCTCTTTCTGATATTGCTGATCACAGCTTTCTTTAGACTACCAGTATCTTTGCTGTAATCTTGTCATTTTTATATAAAACAAATAATTTGTAGTGTTTTCATACTTCATATGAAATATTCAATCAATAATTCTCATTGTTTGAATTTTACAGTGCCAGACATGAAAGAGAAACAAGTAATCCATTACTTTGTTTGAAAGCCAGAAGCACATAATGTTTATTAATAAAGAGCATGGTTTACATAGATTTTACTATTATTGACCATAAAATTGTGTATATTACAAACAAGGGTGAAATTACCAACTAATTAACCTGTTTAATGGAATATATAAATCTAGGTTCTTTACAAACCTTAAGGGTCTTATTCATTAAATAGGTACATATGCAGTTTTTATGCTGAAACGGGGGATTTTGATACATAACTCAAGGTTAAATTGCACTCCTTCAGATTCACAAAACCCAACAGCTTCATGTTCCAGTTCTTTAACCTTTAAGAAAGGAAAGGAATCAATTAAAAAGTGAAGGAGCATCTACACCAGCCAGAGAACTTTAATATTTATTTCTGGGTGTATTTAACCAAACACTTCAGAAATGCAGCAGAAGAGCAGTGGTATTTGCAGTATTCCTAGCTCCTTCTTCCTCTTGGTTTAGAACACAGTTAACTCTTAAGAGAGGAACGGCTATATTTGCTGTCCTCGGCCTCTTATAGCACCGTCCAGATGTGGCAGACACACTAAGACTGATTATTTGAATGACTTAGGCCTGATTCAATAGTCCTCCTCTCTTCAGCAAAACACTTAAACATGTTCCCAAGTCCCACTGAAGCCAATGAGACTGGTGCACACGCTTAAATACTTTGCTGAATAGAGGCCTCCATCACAGAAGGCAGAATTTGTTCCACTAGTGCAACTGCATTGGCTCAGTTCAAGTGTCTGGGTGTAGCTGAGGGTAAAGTTTGGCCCATTGCATGGCATGACATTATTAGTAGGACTATCAAGCGATTGAAAAAATTAATCACGATTAATTGCGCTGTTAAACAATAACAGATACCATTTATTTAAATATTTTAGATGTTTTCTACATTTTCAAATATGTTGATTTCAAGTACAACACAGCTGCTCACTTTATATTTATTTTTGGTTACAAATATTTACACTGTAAGAAACAAAAGAAATGGTATTTTTCAATTCACCTCATACAAGTGCTGCAGTGCAGTCTCTATCACGAAAGTTGAACTTACAAATGTAGAATTATGTACAAAAAACAACAGCGTTCAAAAATAAAACAATGTGAAATTTTAGAGCCTACAAGTCCACTCAGTCCTGCTCAGGGGTGAAAATAAAGCCAAAGACCAGTACGGGGGCTGACTCCGGCCCCCAGAAGGGACGGGGCCTCGGACGGAAGGGGCAGGGCTGGGGATCAGTGTCCCCAAGCCAGCCCTTCCACTCTGCCTGGCCCACGCCGCCCGGGGCTCCACCGGTGATTTAAAGGGCCCAGGGCTCTGGCCGCTGTCGCAGTAGTGGCGACCGGTGCCACAGGCCCTTTTAAATCGCCAGCCCCGGGGCTGCTGCTCCTTTTGCCCACCCCCTCAGCCACCAAAGGGCAATGACATTAAAGCGCTTTAAGCGGGGACCTTTGCCGTGGCAGCACTTTAACATCGATGCCCCTTTTGCACCCCACCCACCCACCCCGTCAGAGGCCCTGCCAGTAGGGACCCAGCAGGGCCGCCGACAGGGGGCGCAAAAAGGACAGCAACATTACAGCACTGCCACAGCAGCGCTTTAAAGTCTGCTGAGTATGGGCGGTACTGGTAGCCACCTTTTACTGGTACGCCATACTGGCCCGTACCAGCTTACTTTCACCCCTGGCCCTACTTATTCAACCAATCGCTCAGACAAACAAGTTTGGTTACAATTTTAAGGAGATAATGCGGCTTCTTGTTTACAATGTCACCTGAAAGTGAGAACAGGCGTTCGCAAGGCACTGTTGTAGCTGGTGTCACAAGATATTTATATGCCAGATGTGCTAAAGATTCATGTGTCCCTTCATGGTTCAACCGCCATTCCAGAGGACATGCATCCATGCTGATGATGGGTTCTGTTTGATAACAATCCAAAGCAGTGCGGACCAACACATGTTCGTTTTCATCATCTGAGGCAGGTGCCACCAGCAGAAGGTTGATTTTCTTTTTTGGTGGTTTGGGTTCTGTAGTTTCCACATCGGAGTGTTGTTTTTTTAATATTTCTGAAAGCATGCTCCACACCTCATCCCTCTCAGATTTTGGAAGGCACGTCAGATTATTAAACATTGGATCCAGTGCTGTAGCTATTTTTAGAAATCTCACATTAGTACCTTCTTTGCGTTTTGTCAAATCTGCTGTGAAAGTGTTCTTAAAACGAACAACATGTTCTGGGTCATCATCCAAGACTGCTATAACATGAAATATATGCAGAATGCAGGTAAAACAGAGTAGGAGACAATTCTCCCCCCAAGGAGTTCAGTCACAAATTTAATTAACACATTTTTTTAACAAGCATCGTCAGCATGGAAGCATGTCCTCTGGAATGGTGGCCAAAGCATGAACGGGCATACAAAGGTTTAGCATATCTGGCATGTAAATATCTTGCACCCCTGGCTACAAAAGTGCCATGCGAATGCCTGTTCTCACTTTCAGGTGACATTGTAAACAAGAAGTAGGCAGCATTATCTCCTGCAAGCTGTAACCAAACTTCTTTGTCTTAGCGATTGGCTGAACAAGAAGTAGGACTGAGTGGACTTGTAGGCTCTAAAGTTTTACATTGTTTTGTTTTTGAGTGCAGTTATGTAAAAAAAACAACCCAGCATTTGTAAGTTACACTTTCACAATAAAGAGATTGCACTACAGTACTTGTATGAGGTAAATTGAAAAATACTATTTATTTTATCATTTTTACAGTGCAAATATTTGTAATAAAAATAATATAAAGTGAGCACTGTCCACTTTGTATTCTATGTTATAATAGAAATCAATATATTTGAAAATGTCGAAAAATATCCACAAATATTTAATACATTTCCAGTTGGTATTCTATTGTTTAACCGTGCGATTAATCATGATTAATTTTTTAAATTGTGATTAATTTTTTGAGTTAATTGCATGAGTTAACTGCGATTAATCAACAGCCCTAATTATCAGTGACATGGAGGTACAAGATGGATGACTAAAACAATTAGCATTGGACCTGATCTCACAGTAAGAATTTTTCCTGGGTGAGCACTAAGTTCAAGTAAAGGATCAGGCCCATTATTTTTTTAGAACTTTGCATGATTTGGTAAAACATTTCTTTTTCCTTCGATCTGACTCAGGTCCTGATCCAAAGCCAACTGAAGTCAACAGTAGCCTTCCCATTGGCCGAGGAAGGCCTGGTTAATCCGAGTTTGTGTGAGCTACCTGTGGCTAGTAAGAAAATTCCCACTGGCTTCAGTGGGCTTTGGATCAGGCCCTTAGTGAGTAAAATGGGAACTAGAGGGTTTGGGCCCTTTTCAATTTTGTTTTAACTTTTGTTTGTTAAAAGTAATGTTATCTAAACTAAGCATATGAGAGTGTATATCACTTAAATAGCTAAGGTGCTGTAACAACCACTATAGTGAATGCGTCACTATAAGTAAGATAACAAGCCAAAATATTATACCACCATACAAGCAAGATAACATGACATGACACTGTAATGCTCCTGTAATTGCAGATTGTGGATTTGCTTTGTTTTAATGTCAGAATTTAGATTCAATTCTGGCTTTAACAAAATCGAGCTATAGGATTTGTGTTCAGGAATTTTGTGTTTAGAAAACCTTTTGGTGTCTATCTCATCTAAATTCCAATGCTTAGAGTTTAGATTCGACATTGAGGTGGATACGTTCCTTTTATTTAAAGTTTAATGCTGCCCTCCTCTGAATATAATGGATTATTACAACCACTTTTCCTGATTATTCTGAATTCTCAGAAATCAGGCAAAAACTAGAGTCGGAGTTCAAGAAGAAAAATATTTTTAATCTCATGTTTAAATTGTCAACTATAAAAATGTCTCATTAATAAAAGCAGATTAAACATCAACAGGGAAAGTGGCTAAGACATTTTGCTTCCACTTTCAAGGCCTTTCACAGCCTATCCTTCCCCAACCTACACTATGGACTCATGGGTTATTTCAGTGTTTACTCTCACCTCCACGCTCCCAGCCTTCATTCCCCCACTTGTTAAATTTTCATACAACCCAAAATCTTTGTGTTTTTTTCCCCATGCTGACACTCCCATGTAGGAGGAGCTCCCTGTAAACATCTGCAAAGCCACCTCATTGTTATCCTTCAAATCTCTTCTTAAATCTTTGCTGGGATACCTATAAACAATCTGGACAACAATTAGGCAGCTGGTGCACTGAGACCACTGCCTACCCAATATTGCCTCATTGTTTCCTGGTACTCTCCTGTCTGTCTCCACCTGCTGGGTTTTTTTAATCTCCTGTGTAGATTGTAAACTCTTTGGGGTAGAGACCATCTTCTTGTTCCACATTTGTACAGCACCTAGTACCTTACTATGAATGATGAGCAGTTACACAAACTGACCTATTGACTTCAGCTGGACTACTTGTGTGAGAAACTGCCCCCTAGTTGGAGTAATGGTCATAAATATGTTTGGATAACTAACTGATATAAAACCACAAGGGAATATGGGAGATGACAGAGAGCATGAGGAGAGAACTGTGGGATACCTTCCTGGAAGGAGTAAACAAGCCATGTAGATGAAAAAGAGCATTTCAGTTTAGTTTAGCAATAGGCCTACATCACAAAATTGAATCCAGTTTCTGTTTGGGATTTCAATTGTCCCCTAAAGTTTGGCATAGTCAGAACTGGGGTTCAGGTTCAGTTCATTATAGAAAGGTTCAAATCGTGAAATTCAAGTTTAGGTTGTATCAAGATTTCAAGCCCATCACCCTCCAAAATTTCAGAGCTGTTCAGCTCTATGGGTCCAATTTCACTCCCTCTTTAGTTGGTTTTCTACCCCATGCAGATCATATAATTTTTGGAGTGGGGGGTGAATAAAAGTGCATTTATATTTCTCCACTAAGATGTTACCTTGAAGGTTTTATTTTTTTTAATGAAGACTAGGATAGTTCCAGTTCTCACAGATCTGCACAAACTTTTCTTTTAGTTCACAGCTGTTTTCACACCCTCCAAGGATTGCTTTGAGTTTCATATTCAAACAAACTGATAATCAGCCAAAAAAACTCCACCAAGTTTGTTAGGTCATGGGTCACATTATCTGGGAGCTATTCATAGACAGCACAAGCATTTTCCTTTTAGTCAGCCCAGGTTAAATCAACCCACAAGCACCCAACGCTCAGAACTCTCCTCTCCGCACATGTACGGAGCACATACAGGATCAGACCTTTAGAGTAATTTTAGACCAGTAGAAATATAGGGAAGTGCATTTCACATGCATTTTGCAGAAATCAAATGCCCCTTGCAACTAGACAGAGCAGGGAGCTCAGCAAAGCCCGTTATTCCAAAGGAGGTTACTGGTAATCAAAAGACAGTACTAGGCAATGGTACATGCTGCTTAAATAAACTCTTCATATGACTATCTGAAAACAGGCTAGTGTGTCATTTCTTAGAGCTCCTGGAAGGAAGCTGAAGTTGTGTATCACCTGCAATGGTGATTTCTGAAGTCACTTGGAATAAAGTGACCACATCAAGAGCTGGCTAAGTTTTACCATATCCCAAAGGGCACCGGATAGTGTGGTTACATGTCCAAACTTGTGCCTGGCTAGTTAGGCATGCAACGATCCCAAATGTGGTTTCTGTGCATGCAAATGAACACACCAACAAAATCGGCAGGGGTGGTTTTAGAGGCAGGGCTGGCACAGATTGCTTGGCATCATATGACACTGCTTCCCCGAGGAGGCGAGGGCAGGAAGCGTCGGATTCAATTATATTGTGTAAAAGGGGAAACGCAACGAGCCCTGGGGAGAAGGACAACAACCCTGCACTAAACCGTAAAATGAGAGCGCGGCAGGGGAGAGGTATGAGAGTTAGTGGTCCAAGAGTAATTCTAGGAGCCAGGGACTCCGAGATTAGACTGGAACTCCTGAGTGCCAATCCTAGCTGGAATTCATTTGCAAACTGGACACCATCAAATTAGGCCTAAATAAAGACTGGGAGTGGATGGGTCACTACAAAAACTAATCTCCCCCTGCTGATACTCACACTTTCTTGTCAACTGTTTGAAATGAGCCACCTTGATTACATTGGCCTCATTAGTAATCAGCCCTTCTTGTCAACTGTTGAGAATAGGCCACTTCCATCTTAATTGAATTGACTCGTTAGCACTGACCTCCCACTTGGTAAGGCAATGGCCATCTTTTAATGTTCTGTGTATTTATACCTGCCTCTGTATTTTCCACTCCATGCATCTGATGAAGTGGGTTTTAGCCCACAAAAGCTTATGCCTAAATACATTTGTTAGTCTCTATAAGGTGCCACAAGGACTCCTCCTTGTTTTTGCTGACACAGACTAACACGGCTACCACTCTGTATCCTAGCACTAACACCAACTCCCTCTCTGGAGGGACCGACTCCTGGACAAGTCACTCAGGGAGACCTATACACGTGTCTACACACAGAGCCATTCAGGAACAGCTACTGAGCTTTACGTTCACACACGACCTTGATCAAATCTAATTAACAAATGACAATTTTTGGTGACCAATTTTGATGCTGAAAATTTGGGGTTAGGGTAGGAGGACAACCAAATGCGCTTGAATTTTTTTGACAAAGGCTAGTATGTATAATAGAAAATAATGTTCACCTGTAGGGGGCCAGAATGGTTAACTTGGCCAAGACTTTTTACAGATTATCAAAATGCTTGCATGCAGGGATTTTATGATCCCGCATCTCCCAAACGAACCAATATTCTGATGATGATCTGGACATCCCTTTAAGGCTGAGAAGGCTGTAATATACCCACTGTGCTGGATTTCCTCCCGTCTTTGCTTAGTACAGGAATGTGAGCAGGATCTCTGTGGAAATAATTATTCATACTCTAACAGCTGCTGTGGATATATTTAGAACATAAATAGAAGTTATTAAAGCCCCTGTGCTATGTTGGCTCTGGTGGGGTGGTTAAATAATTCACCATCAGATTAAAGAGCTGATTTGGCAGCCTCTAGCACGAAGGGGAATTGCTGAGCTATTGCCACTGTGATTTTTCTCTTCTAGTAGGATTAATTATAAAAATCCCAAACAAACTGCCTTTGGAGACAATGGAAGTTTCATTTGATCCCAAAATCAGCCTGGGGATCTGGGCTGAGATATTCAAAGCCACTTATGGGATATGGGCATCTAAATTCCACTAAAATTAACTGGACCTGGGCAACCAAACCCTGTAGGTGGCTTTGAAAACCCCAGCCTTGAATTTTAACATTGATTTTTTCAGCTCTCCTACACAGGGACGTCCCTAGCCATTTGGGTGCCCTATGCAGCGCCCCCCGCAGGAGGGCTGTGTGGGGCCCCAAGCCTCTCCCCCCCCAGGGTCTGGGAGGCAGGAGCTGTGGGGAGCCAATTTTGGGGACCCCACAGGCCTAGAGGATTAGCAGGGGGCTGGGAGCAGCCCGCTCCGCTTCCCTCACCCCAGCCATGTCGCTCGGGGGAGCGGGCTTGGGGGAAGTGATCCCCCACTCCCCAGCAGTGGTGGGAAGCAGAGCAGCCCAGCCCCAGGCCCCAGCCTGCTCTACTCCTCCAGCTCCCAGCCGCGGCGCTCTGCTTCCCGCCGCCGGTGAGACCCGGGAGCGGTCCTTTCCCCAACCCAAGTGACATGGCTGGGGCTGAGGCAAGGGAAGCAGAGCGGGCTGGGGCCGTGTCTCTCCGCTTCCTGCCGCCGGTGAGTGCGGGGTCACTGGGGGAAAAGGTGGAATGTGGGCGGGCCAGGGGCGGAGCAGAGGAGAAGGGTAAGAGGCAGGGCAGAGGGAGTTGTCTGGGGCCCCACACCCCCCAAGGGGGCCAGGGCTGGTGCTGCTGCATATGCAGCATGCAGCTGCCTAGGGCACCGTGAAATTTAGGGCCTCAAATTTCATGGTGCCCTAGGCAGCTGTGTTTGCTGCATATGCCTAAGGACGGCCCTGCTCCTACATCTTTAGCAGGAGATAGAAAAGAAATAAGCAGAGGCTCTAACTTGAACCCGTCTTTTTTGTAAAGAGAAGCTAGGCCACAATGACACGTGCAAACTTACAGATCCATATAAACTATCTAACAGGTCCGCCTATGTAACTTCCAGCCAGGAGCAGTCGAGCAGAGAACTACTGATCCGATGAGGAGCCTTAATACGAGTGCCATAGGCCAGATATCAGGTGGCTTTTATTATATCACTCTGTGTGGTCCCACATTTAGCTCCATAGCCATGTCGGCAGAGAAACCACAATCACCCTCATTTAGCTCTGATATTAGCCAACAGAACAAACTTATCTTTCAAATGCCTGCTCCATCTCTTTTTGCTAAGTGGTTCCCTTTTATGGTATTTCAAGTAGGATCTTAAATAACATTTCAGGACTGAGATGTTAACCTTTTGCACGTGGACAATCCTGGTGCTCGCCTCAAAGAGACAGTGTTCCTTCCTTTTTCTTACTCTGAGTATGTAATAGCAAGCCTCAAAAGCAACTGGACGTTGTTTGGTTTAATGCCTGTTAGCACTGCAGTGGTCATCAAGCATTACATCAATTAGTACTATAGTAATTTACATCCTGGAGGAAGCAGATAGGGTCTCATCTTAAAAGTGATTTTTAATTAGAAAAAAACAACAAAAAATTAGACATGATGGTTTATTTTTAAAATAACAAGGCACAGCAGCAAGTGGTCTGGCCTGCTCAGGAACTGTCTCTCTGTGGTGGTGCAAACAGAGGACATACATTTAGAAAAACAATAGAACAATGTCACTTATGTCTCGTGTAACTTCTACTAACAATAGCACTTAGTACTCACAGAGTTACCAATTCTCAAAAGTCTTGCAATACCTGGTGTTTTTCCTTAACGTTTCAGCCCCTGGAGCTACGTGACTATGTGAGATTCTCTGGTTTCATTTAACAAAAAGATTCTAGCCTTCCTGGTTGCTGAGGAAAGATTGAAAATGTGAATTTAAGGTTAAAAAATAAAAAGGCAAATAAAATGAACCCCACATTTATTTTTTTAAAACTCTCATAACCTGGGGATTTTGGCTCATGATTTTTGAACTTGTAGGGATGGCAATACTGCACCACCATAGCCAACCACTACTCACTAATTCCCACAGTACCCCTGTGAGGAGGATTAGCTCTATTTATGGTAAGGAAAATGGAGGCAGAGAAATTAAGGGCTTGATAACTGGAGAGTTAATTTTAGCTGAAAATTTCATCCAAAATGTTCATTTCTCATTCATCATTTGCAGTTTTTGAAAATGAATGGCTCTTTAAAAAAAAATCCACTTCAAATGTATAAGCACAAAAATTCCCACGGTGACTAAACTAATCCACAACATTCAGTTAAAAATATTTCTTATTTTGAAAATGGTAAGTGAAAAAATGGTTTAAAATAGTAAAATAAAAATATTTAAACATTTAAGAGATTGATTCAAAATATTCCATGTAGTGATTTTTTGTTTGCTTATTTTTCAGCCAGGACTGATAAATAGGGTGGATAAAAGGAAGCCCGCAATGGAGCTACTCATGAGCAGCCCTCTTGGAGTGCTCTCTCTAGGTTGGAATGACACATGTTGTAACTTGCTAGCTCTATCACTGAGAGTCAGAACGTTCCTCAGCTCTGTAACATCAAATGATAGCTAAGCCCTTCGCAATCACCACAGCCTGCCTCACAACACTCCCATGAGGGACAGAAATGGTAGATGAAACAGACAGAGATTAGTTATTTGGCCAAGAGCACAACAGTGAGTTAGTTGCCGAGCCAGGAATGGAACCTAGTGGTGAAATCCTGGCCCCGCTGAAGTCAAAGGCAGTTTTGCCATCGACTCCAGAGGAGCCAGGATTTCATTCCAGGTGACCCAATCTACAATCCTGTGTATTAAACTCATGACTATCCATCCTCCCTGTGCCACATGGCCCTACATCCGAAAATTAACAGTGCAAACAAGTTACAATTTTTTTTTATTCCTCTCATTTTTAGCTAGCTTTACAAAGTAGTTAAATAAGTAAGCCTCCAGGAGCCCACAGCCTCGATCAGTATCTGCCACGTCTTTTCTGCCTCCCATTAAGACAGCTGACTGGCACCGGAAATCAATGGGAATGTTGCCACTTCCTTTCATGGAAGCAGGATCAGGTCCTAAAACATTTTGCTGGTCTCCTTCATCGCCTGCCAGTGGTTTAAAGAAGCACAGCTAGTGGCAGGAGTGGCTGTTGAAAACAAGGCCAGTGCAGCCACCTACACTCAGCTTTTTAAAAAGTGACTCTTGTTAAAAAGGTTTCCTTAAGAGTTAATGGTACTCCTTGTTCTTTTTGCTGGTTTAAACTATGAAATTCACTATTTTAATACTGTGGTTTTTCCTGAAATGTAACCTTAGACTAATTTTAAATGCTTATGAATGGGTTTCCTGTTTAGAAAGTAATATTTTATAGCTGCAATAAATCTCTCCAGGGTGTGTATTATGTTCCATAATGGCACATCTTGCCAGTAAGCAGCACTCCAGTCACCAAGATGCAATATTAGATTATAACACTCAACCCATCATCAGGCCCTGAGTCTCCAACTCCTTGGTTTTACACCTTCAAGGGCTGATAAACAGGTTTAGTTCATGTTACCACCAGTCCTCACACAATGGTAGACTAGTACCAGAATTCTTCATGCATTACCTTATACAGCCAGCTGGCCTGGATTTTACTAGAAATGGCCGCAAGCTGCGTATGCTGAGCACAATGTCCGGGGTGCTTTGATCTGGTTTTGAAATAAGGGGCATTTATGAAATATGGAGCTGCGTTCTACCTCTACAACTGTGGCAAGAGGGTGTTTGAGTCAGGGGTCTAAAAGTGGGGGAGGGATAGCTCAGTGGTTTGAGCATTAGCCTGCTAAACCCAGGGTTGTGAGCTCAATCCTTAAGGGAGCTATTTAGGGAACTGGGGTAAAAGCCTGTCTGGGGATTGGTCCTGTTTTGAACAGGGTGTTGGACTAGATGACCTCCTGAGGTCCCTTCCAACCCTCATATTCTACAATTCTAGGGCTCATCTCTAGATTTGATATCTCACAGCAAACATACCTAATCAAATAGCCAGTCCAAAGCATGTTAGTTACTCCTCATGTTATACAATGAATGACAACTTGAGAGGAGAAAACCTGGACATCATTTGAGTTTTTCAAAATCAAAACTCAGAGTGGTTTGGTCCCTTGTCCTGTTGTATCAGCCCTCCAACAGTCAGGGTTTGGGACAAATGGTTCTGGCTTGGACAGATTTCACTAAGGATTCTGCTTATTTTCCAACTCCTTGTTTCCCTTTGAAATAAACAATTGCAGACTAGATTACATAATACATTATTTAGTGTCCTAATTTATAGTTAAATAATATTTCCTCTATTCAAGCCAGCAGTCATGCTCCAATGCTACATGTTACTGTCATGTTACAATGACAAAGAATTGCAGGGAGTGTTGCTTTCATTCAGCACTGGACAAAATTTTTTACCAGAATAAGGAAAACTATATAATCCTTATCACTTTTCTCTCTTATTATAGTTTCTGCCTAGACTCTTCTCCAGCCCACTTTTCTGTCTCTCTTCTTTCTACAAATTTAAAGAAAAGGTATACATAGTATCCCAGTAAGTCAAAAGATTTAGAGGTTTGCTTATAAGGTATTGAAAATGCCTGTGAATGTAGGAGTTTGAGCGGATTCATCAAACAGTGAAATTCATGTGCCTGCAGGGATGTTTGTAAAACACCAACAGAAACCATTACTCACATACAGTTTTTAAAAATTGAATTCTAAATAACTGTCAATATTGCAATTTGTCCAGGCCTCATACACAAAAAAATTAGAATCCAAGTCTGAAGTCACTGTTTAGCTATACTTTAAAAAAAACAGCAGGAAGCTCCCGGTAAGAACCCCCTACATTGGGAACACAAGCAGATGGTGATCATTTCCAAAAAGCAAGGTATTCTTGGCAATTGACAACATTTCTCTGTCTCAGACAGAAGTACATGGATTCTGCCATCCCACCATGTACAGTGTATCAGACGGACCCACATAACAATCTAAGGAATAGTTCATCCTTTATACAGGCTACCCCAAAATAGGAACTTCCAACACATGCATTCCTCAGGGCAAGGGGGCAGAGCAGAAGCAGGAAGAGGTTGCATGGTTCTGTGGCCTGCAATGTGCAGGAGGTCAGACTAGATGATCCTGATGGTCCCTTCTGGCCTTAAAGTCTATGACTCCCTCAAACCTGCAGATGCCCCAAGATCTGCTAAGGCTCTGCACTAATTCAGCTCCCTCTGCAACACAATTCTTCTTCTTCCCCTAGCCCCACCCTCTTCAGATCCTGAATCCTGAGAGCTTTGAAGCATGCATAGAGGTGACAATTCACTCAGAGAAAGGATGGAAGAGGAGCTATGCTAGCAACCATTCCCCACTGATGCCCACAGGCCTATATCCTCCTCCTTTTCATCCCCTCATTGCTAGGAGAGGTCAGTGTTTTGGGGAAACATTTACAATCACTTTGGGATTTGTTTGTTTGGTTTTTAAGATGAAAGAAAGTACAAATAAAAAATATTAATACTTCCCACCACTCAAATCCTTGGGGACAAGTTCCTGTATGTGACCAACAGATCTAGTTTTTTCTGTGTTTCCAGTTCTGGCACTCTCAGCCTGGATCCAGCTCTCCGCTCTTTACAGTAAGCAATTTAGAGGGATAAACTGGATCTTAGGATGAAGTTGTCTTATAATGGTAGCTAAAAGAACCAAGGAAGCTGGGTCCCATTTCCCAGGGCATTCTGTAATCAAATCACCTCTTAACCTTCTCTTTGTTAAAGACAAATAGATCTCCTTGTATCTACCACTGTAAGACATGTTTTAATCATTCTTTTGGCTCTTCTCTGAACCCGCTCCAGTTTACCAAAATCCGTCTTAAATTGTGAGCACCAGAGCTGGACTGACTGTCCCAGCAGCGGTTGCACCAGTGCCAAATAGAGGTAAAATCACCTCTCTGCTGCTACTTGGGAGTCCCCTGTTTATGTATCCAAAGATCTCACTAGCCCTTTTGGCCACAGCATTGCACTGAGAGCTCATTTTCAGCTGATTATCCACCAAGACCTTCAAATCTTTTTTGGAGTCGCTGTTTCCCAGGACAGAGTCCCAATCCCGTAAGTGTAGCCTGCACTCTTTGTTCCTAGATGTACACATTTACATTTAGCCATATTAGAATGCACATTGTGTGCTTGTGCCCAGTGTACCAAACAGTCCAGATCACTCTCTAGGAGTGATCTGTCCTCTTCCTTATTTACCACTGCCCCAATTTTTGTGTCATCTGCAAACTTTATCAGTGATGATTCTATGTTTTTTTCCAGGTCATTGATAAAAATGTTAACTAGTATACGGCAAAGAATTGACCCCTGCAGGACCCCACTAGAAACATACCTGTTTGATGATGATTCCCCATTTACAATTACATTCTGAGACCCAGGAGCCTTGTTTTAATTCGTTTAATGTGTGCATTTTAATTTTATATTGTGCCAGTTTTTTAATCAAAATGTCATGTGATACCAAGTCAAATGACTTACAGAAGTCTAAGTATATTTCATCAACACTATTACATTTACCAGCCAAACTTAGTTAGTTAAACAGGATTTATTTTTCATGTTGATTGGCATTAACCTGGTGAAAGAAAAGGTTAAGGACTATTTAGAGAAGCTAGACATGCACAAGTCCATGGGGCCAGCTCTAATGCATCCAACGATGCTGAGGGAGTTGGCTGATATGATTGCAGCGCCATTGGCCATTATCTTTGAAAACTTGTGTTGACTGGGGGAGGTCCTGGATGACTGGAAAAAGGCTAATATAGTGCCCATCTTTAAAAAAGGGAAGAAGGAGAACCCGGGGAACAACCAGTCAGACTCACCTCAGTCCCTGGAAAAATCATGAAGCAGGTCCTCAAGGAATTTTGAAGCACTTGTAGAAGAGGAAGGTGATCAGGAATAGTCAACAGGGATTCACCAAGGGCAAGTCATGCCTGACCAACCTGATTGCCTTCTATGATGAGATAACTGGCCTCTGGATATCGGGAAAGTGATGGATGTGATATACCTTGATTTTAGCAAAGCTTTTGATACGGTCTCCCACAGTGTTCTTGCCAGCAAGTTAAAAAAGTATAGATTGGATGAATGGATTATAAAGGTGGATAGAAAGCTGGCTAGATTGTCAGGCTCAATGGGTAGTGATCAATGGCTCCATGTCTAGTTGGCAGCCAGTATCAAGCGGAGTGCCCCAGAGGTTTGTCATGGGGCTGGTTTTGTACCTCATCTTCGTTAATGATATAGATGATGGGATGGATTGCACCCTCAGCAAGTTTGCGGATGACACTAAGCTGGAAGGAGAGGTAGATACACTGGAGGGTAGGGATAGGGTCCAGAGTGACCTAGTCAAATTGGAGGATTGGGCTAAAAGAAATCAGATGAAGTTCAACAAGGACAAGTGCAGAGTCCTGCACTTAGGACGGAAGAATCCAATGCACTGCCACAGGCTGGGGACCAATTGGCTAAGCAGCAGTTCTGCAGAAAAGGACCTGGGGATTACAATGAATGAGAAGCTGGATATTAGGCAACAGTGTCCCCTTGTTGCCAAGAAGGTTAACAGCATATTGGGCTGCATTAGTAGGAGCATTGCCAGCAGATCGAGGGAAGTGATTATTCCCCTCTATTTGGCACTGGTGAGGCCACATCTGGAGTACTGTGTCCAGTTTTGGGCCCCCCCACTACAGAAAGGATGTGGACAAATTGGAGAGAGTCCAGTGGAGGGCAACGAAAATTATTAGGGGGCTGGGGGACATGATTTATGAGGAGAGGCCGAGGGAACTGGACTTATTTAATCTGCAGAAGAGAAGAGTGAGGGGGGATTTGATAGCAGCTTTTAGCTACATGGGGGGGGGGCGATTCCAAAGAGGATTGAGCTCGGCTGTTCTCAGTGGTGGCAGATGACAGAACAAGGAGCAATGGTCTCAAGTTGCAGTGGGGAAGATCTAGGTTGAATATTAGGAAAAACTATTTCACTAGGAGGGTGGCAAAGCACTGGAATGGGTTACCTAGGGAGGTGGTGGAATCTCCATCCTTGGAGGTTTTTAAGGCCCGGCTTGACAAAGCCCTGGCTGGGGTGATTTAGTTGGGATTGGTCCTGTATTGAGCAGGGGGTTGGACTAGATGACCCCCCTGAGGTCCCTTCCAACCCTGATATTCTATGATTCTGTGATTAATTAAATTACCTTCCTTTAATTCTTTGTTAATCAAGTCCTGTATCAGCTGCTCCATTATCTTGCCCAGGATTGACATGAGGCTGATTGGCCTATAATTAACCAGGTCATCATGTTTATCCTTTTTAAATATTGGCCCAACATTTGCTTTCTTACAGTCTACTGGAACTTTGCCCGTTTCCCAAGACTTATTCCAAATCAACATTAATGATCTAGCAAGCTCCTCAATCAGCTCTTTTAAAACTCTTTGATGCAAGTTATCTGGATCTGCTGATTTAAAAAAGTCTAACTTTAATACCTTTTTTTTAACATCCTCCTGACATATTAGGATCATGGGTAGAGCACAGAATTGGTGCCCAGATTCAGCAAGTTACTTAAGCACGTTCCTAACTGTAAGTAGAGGAACTTCAGTGGGACTACTCACATACTAGAAAAAGGCATGGTCTTAAGAACCTTGTTGAACCAAGGCCCAGGTGTCAGGAGATCTGAGTTATTGACCCAGCTCTGCCACAGAGTTCCAACTTGGGCAAATCATTTATCCTTTCTGTGCCTCAGTTTCTCACGTGCCATCAGAATACTGGTCTACCAGGAGATCTTCAGGTGAGAAGCATAATCAAAATGAAATTTTATATATAATTAGAAAATTATATATGTTCAAATTCAGTATGTGGTAAAAAAAAAACTGGCATTCAATCCCAGTGGCCAAGACTCCACAGAAATAATAAAATCAATTGCATTATGTAATACATGCTGAAAAAAGCTATAAAGAATTTGGAAACTGTTGGCCTACACTAAACCAAATTAAAATTTGGATGGACTTGAGAGCCTGAATAATGAATTAACAAGTGCCAGAAGCAGAGGGTGGGCTAGCCCGTTGTGGGCCCTAAGCAGGAATATTCCCCCTACTCAACCACCACATAATAAAAAAGTGAATGCCCCTCCAACCCCCAAGCAATGGTTTAGTCTGCCTCTGCCTAGTGCCAGTTCTGACCCAAAGCAAAGAGAAAAAAAAAAAGAGACAACATGAATGTGAAATAGGAATTGGTTTTAACACCATCATAAACATTTAACACCTCCATACGTCAGTCACATGGAGCACAAACTAGAGATGGGCTTGAGCAGCAAAGTTCAGACTCAGATCTAAACTTCCTCAAAGTCTGGGAACATTTAGATTCCTGGTTGCGTTTTGGCCCATTACACAAATAGGGGAGAACCATGATATTTGGATCCAACTCAGAACATGAATTTCCTCTTGGTTTGAGGTAGTCAGAATGGGGATTTTAGGCCTAGTTTTCCTTCGCTAGAACACATACAAATGCAGTGGCCAATCCGCTAGGAACTTACTGTGGAATTGGGACCTTAGTTTGGTCATGCAACTAGTCTCCAGCAATATTCCAGAAGAAAAAATAAGAGATAATTTACTTTGATTATCAAGAAGTGAAAACCTTCTTAATGTGTCTTAAGGAAAACTTTAACTCACTCTCACCAGTGAGCACATCAAGCTGCCTGATTCAGGACTTTTTAGAGTTTATTACCCCAGTGGACAGTTGGGCATGGCACAAGTTTTAAATGCAGACAGTTACACAGGCTTCCCAATGAAGTGCATATAGTGATGTTCACGTATGTAGCAGGGAAGAATAATTCCCTCCCCTGTTGGAATCTTTGGTTGGAATCCTATGGCTTCTGTTACGCCAGAGATCAGACTGGATAGTTGTGTCCTTTCTGACCTTGAAATCTGTGACTCTAAAGCTACTGGTGATGAGCAAAGGATGGGTTCCTAAACAGAGAAGGGGAACCAGAGTACACCTCCACCCCAATATAATGCGACCTGATACAACAGGAATTCGGATATAACGTGGTAAAGCAGCGCTTGGGGGCGGGTGGGGGGGGCAGGGCTGCGCTCTCCGGCGGATCAAAGCAAGTTCGATATAACACAGTTTCACCTATAATGCGGTAAGATTTTTAGGTTCCCGAGGACAGCGTTATATCGGGGTAGAGGTGTATTTATACTACACACAGACACACACACAAAGGGCCAGATTCTGCGGTGGCATACATCAGCCTAGTTCCTTTGACTTCAGTGGAACTACACTGATTAACATCAACTAAGAATCTGTCCCAAAGTTTCTCTGCCACTTTCCCAGGCAGAGTTTACAGCTAAGTTTCCAGTCAAGTCCTAAAGCAGTTGAAAGACACAGGAGTACAGAAGAAAACAAGAGAGACCTTCAGTTTAAGCCAGCAGTGTTAGTATCACAGTGAGTTAGAATGCAATATTAATTTATGTGTTAGCATTCCTTCATAATTGTATTTTAATTTATGTAGCAGGTACCCAAAGCCTATAGAGATCTTTACATATGTAAGTAAATTAAATAAATAAATATCAATTGTTAAACAACACATGCTTTCACCCTGCTGGAATACACATTCTTGACAAAAACATCTGCAATGATCTCAGAGTTTAGACCATGTATTTTCCTCACTATGAAAGATTCAGCTGTTTTTGCTAAGATGTCTGATTTCAGTTTAGAGATAGTTAGCCCTAGGCTATCCATCAGCTCCTCTAGATTCAGTGAACCATACCTTCCCAGATACTGAGCAGTTGGAGAGGCCTTTACAGAGTCCCCAGAGATAAATAAAACTGTTTGGTTTCCTAAAGAAGAGTAGAAGATTCCCAGTATTCTGAAAAGAGGCAAGTGAACCCAGCACTGCAGCGACCAAAATATTTTATTGTCTGAAAATGCTGCTGGGGAAGGACTCTCACTGTGTTCCTGGAACAAGCAGCCTGCAAGAGAGGAAACGGTAAGCAAAAACACAGCCAAAGAGGGGAACCACATTTTTAAGTGTTGTAGGTTTGCATGGCTGTTATAAGCTACAGTGTAATGCTTTACAGTAAGCAGAATAGACATTGACGTGCCAAGTTAGTAAAACACAGTTCATGACTGCTTCTGCAATTCCAGGAAAGCTAATGATCTCTCAACTGTCCTCTCTTAGTCGCTGACCTATTTAAAAGCACACACGCACACTAACACAAGTACAACTACTTGAAAACCAGAGTCCTTATTGATCAGTTTCATAGCACCTCTTCCCCATAGTGCTGACTGCATGCCAGCCCTGACACTTGAAGGAGCATTGGCAGCTTGCTCCTTCTTGGCACTGACTGTGTGGCAGCTGGATGGCTTGTACTCAGTGTATTTTGCAGCTGGTAGCAGTAGCAGTTGGCAAAAGACTCTTGGCCAGATGGACATTAAATTTTCTCTAATGTTTATAATATGTCAAGAGTGACTAATCCTATATTAAAGTGGCTAAGAAGCACATTTATTTAGGAGCTTACAGATACTTGTTTCTGACAGTTCTGAGGCCGTTAAACTCAAGTACTAGTGTGCGTGTTTGTGCACTCTCTCCCTCTAGATTCAATCCATATGCAAATGACTGGTTTTGAATCAATCAATCGTTATTTTTCAGTATCTCCATTATTGGACCTGTTTACATGCATAAGGAAATACGCGTCAGGTGTCACCAGGGCCGGCTCCAGGCACCAGCTAAGGAAGCAGGTGCTTGGGACGGCCAATACCAAGGGGCGGCACTCTGGCCGCCACTGGGGTGGCACGTCCGGGTCTTCGGCGGCGGGTCCCTCAGTCCCTGTTGGAGCGAAGGACCTGCCACCGAACTGCTGCCAAAGAATGGAGTGGCGCGATTGCGCTGCCACGGCTTCTTTTTTTTTTTTGCGCACCACTTGGGGCGGCAGAAAACCTGGAGCCGGCCCTGGGTGTCACCCTACTACAGCCACTTACACACAGAATAATTTTGTCCCATAGCTGGTGTAAATAAGCATAGGTTACTGAAGTCAATTTACACCAGCTGAGCATCTGACCCACAGACTTTATATATGTCCCAGAACCATTTCACCTCTCAGTCCCTGCAGTTGCAGTAGGATACGCTGGGACTTTTGAATGTTACATTCTTACAGGGGAGAAACTTAATACCATTCTGCTCTGAGAAGTACTCTACAAAGGACACCTTTGAACTCCACAGATCTAGTGGCCTTTTGTGCTCCCTGAGTGATATATACTTTACTCACACAAAACAGTTTTAGTGCTCTTTATTCATTCCTGTTAGCACTTGCAGGCCTAACAGAGGGGGTTGCAACTTCTTTACCTGAATTGTTTAATAAGCTCCAATCACTTATACCTGTGCAAGCCCATTCAAGGCAGAGGGTTGCACTGTGCCAAAGGGCATAAATTTAAGTGATACAGTCATAACAACCTGGTTTGCAGATCCTTTATAAAACTTACAATGATGTGCAAGAATTAAAAGTGCCCAATCTGACTTTCCAACCCCATCCTGAGTTTGCCAGGCTGGCAGTGCATGGGGAGGGAGGAATAAATGAGCTTTTCCCTTATAAAACAAGCACACTTGAGATAGAAATCATGGCAAGAAAAGAAACGTGGAACCCCATGGAGATCACAGTCCATTTTCAGAGCGTCTGTTTTCAACAAAGTCTTCCTTTCTGCTGGAAATTTTCCATGCGTGCAGTCTTGACACAGAATTTCTTTTAAGTTTGAGCTTGATCAGATAAGCCAAGGGAATCTTCACTTTTTGAGGCCTGTAGCTTCTCTTTGTCCACTCAGTGCATGGTAGTGTATATCCCATACCGGAAATAAGCTTCTAGGCCCAATACGTGCAACAAAAATAATTTACTGTCAATACTTTTCTTGAAGAAATTAATCTGACAATAGTCATAACTAATATATGGATGGGATTTAAAATTTATATCGACTTCATTGGGAGCAGAATTAAGGTCGAACTCTGGTAGTTGGCTTCTCCATAGATTGGCAAATCTAGTTTTAAGTAATTAGAGTGCCCAACACATATAAGTACAGTAGGATACACTTAATCCAGGCACCTCAATGAGTGGACTTTAGTCACAATGAAATGGATCTCTTGATTAACAGACTCAGACCTTAAGGGCAGAAGGGACCATCATGATCATCTCGTCTGGCCTCCTGCACATTGCAGGCCACAGGACCTCACCCACTGTGATGCTCTGTACCTCAGGGGAACACCCTGCACTCCCATGTTCATCCTTATACAGTAACTCCTCACTTAACGTTGTAGTTATATTCCTGAAAAGTGCAACTTTAAGTGAAACGATGTTAAGTGAATCCAATTTCCCCATAAGAATGAATGTAAATGGGGGGTTAGGTTCCAGGGAATTTTTTTTTTGCCATACAGTACAGTACTATAGCTGGGAGGTGCCCCTGCCTCAGCCCACTGGCACTGGAGACAATGAGGCAGGCAGGGAGGCTGAAGGTGCTGTAGGCTAGGAGAAGCACATTGTGCAGCAGCAGCAGCTTCCCCTACTCTGCAAGCACCAGGGGTGGGGGGCTCAACCCTCGGCCCGCCCACACACCCCTTCCCCCAAGCCCCCACCCTTAACCCACTTCTTCCCCCCTCCTCCTTCCCCTTTAATCTACACGCCGTGTCCTCACTCCTCCCCCCTCTCTCCCCTGCCTCCTGCCCACGGCAATCAGCTGGTCTGAAGCATTCAGGAGGAGGAGGAGGGAGGGGGAAGGTGCACCGCATCCTTGCTCCTCCCCCCCTCCCTCCTGCCCATGGCAATGTGCTGGCAATCAGCTGGCGACATTCAGGGGGAGGAGCAAGGACTCAGCACACAGGCTCCCCCCTCCCTCCCCTGACTCCTGCCTGCAGCAATCAGCTGGTTTGCGGCATTCAGGAGGCAGGGGAGGGAGGGAGACCCTGCACACTGAGTCCTCGCTCCTCCCGCCTCCCCCTCCTGAATGTCACAAGCCAGCTGATTGCCACCGGTAGGAAGCAGGGGAAGGAGGGGGAAGGCGCTGATCCGCGGGGTCTGCCGGTGGGCAGGAGGCGCTGTGGGGGGGGCATAGTGGACCTGATAGGGGGTTGCCAGCTGTGGACAAAGCAGGCAGCCAAACGATATTATAGTGAAGCATTGCACAACTTTAAATGGAGCGTGTGCTGTAATTGAGCAGGGACGTAAGATCAGAACAACGTTAAGTGAGAGGACGTTAAGTGAGGAGTTACTGTAATATGATTGCGTGGTATCCAATGCAAAATTTGTCATTTTGGGTGTCTTTGGAAGGCTCATGATGCACTGTTGTCATAGTAATGTTATAGGTTGTAATTTCATGTATACAGTTGAGACTGAAAGTGTGTCCTCATAGCTTAAAACAAGCCAAGGCAAAACTCTCCAGGAGCAGAGGGGCAGTTCACACCTCATCAGGGCATGTATGGGACAAACCCAGCCCAGCCTCACAGGAACAAAGGACACTGGCAGCAGCAAAGGATCTGTTGGACTCTCAAGTGAGTCACCCCCCTTCCCTTGGTCAGTTTGGGACTGCGATGAGGTAATGCTCACCTGACTCTGAAGAGGGGGGACAAAGCCAAGAGGGAAGTAAGGACATGATAAAAGGAAGACATGTTTGCCAGGCTCTTCCTCTCTCTTCCACCTACATACACCAGACCAAGCGACTGAAGCGCTGATCAAAGGGGAGAGCCTGGCTGGACAGCCACCAGCCAGCCTGTGGTGAGAAGCATCTAAGTTTGTAAGGGCACTGAAAGTGTTAAGATCAGCTTAGAATCCATTTTGCTTTTATTTCATTTGACCAAACCTGACTTTTTGTGCTTTGACGTATAATCACTTAAAATCTATCTTTTGTAGTTAATAAATCTGTTTGTTTATTCTACCTGAAGCAATGCCTTTGATTTGAAGCGTGTCAGAGACTCCCCTTGGGATAACAAGCCTGGTACATATCAATTTCTTTGTTAAATTGATGAACTCATATAAGCTTGCAGTGTTCAGTGGGCATAATTGGACACTGCAAGATGGAGGTTCCTAGGGTTGTGTCTGGGACCAGAGATATTGACTAGTGTCATTCGCTTGCAGGTAGCTGAGAGCAGTTTACATGCTAGAGGCTGTGCATGAACAGCCTGGGAGTGCGGTTCTCACAGCAGAGCAGGGTAAGGCTGGCTCCCAGAGTCGAGGATTGGAATGACCTAGCAGATCACCAGTCCAGATAACACCAGGGGAATGTCACACCCACCCACTCCTGTAACAGACCCCTAACCTCTGTGAATTATGGGAATCCTCAAATAATGACTTAAAGACTTAAAGTTACAGAGAATTCACCATTTATATTAGTTTAAACCTGTAAGTGACCCATGTTCCATGCTGCAGAGGAAGGCAAAACCCCTTCAGGGTCTCTGCCAATCTGACCAGGGGAAATTCCTTCCTGACCCCAAATATGATGAGCAGTTAGACCCTGAGCACATGGGAAAGATCCAGCAGCCAGACACCTGGGAAAGAATTCTCTGTAGTAACTCAGAGCCCTCCCCATCTAGTGTTCCATCACCAATCATTGGAGATATTTGCTGCTAGCAGTTGCAGATCAGCTACATGCCATTGCCGGCAGTCTGATTTGTCTGGAATACCCCAAAGTTACACCTCACCTAAAAACTACTTGCTCACCAAAAAAGGTGTCACAGCACACTTACTGAAAAATTGCTTACTTTCTCATTTTTACCATTATAAAAAAATTAATTGGAATATAAACATTGTACTTACATTTCAGTGTATAGTACATAGAACAGTATAAACAAGTCATTGTCTGTATGAAATTTTAGTTTGTACTGATTTTGCTAGTGCTTTGTAAAACTTGGCAAAATCTAGATGAATTGATACACCCCCTGGAAGACCTCCGAGTACCCGAGGGATTTGCACACGTCTGGTTGAGAACCACTGGGCTTAAACAAGCCAAGCTCTTTGAACCTCCTCTTAAAGTATATTTTCCATTCCTCAGATCATCCTCGTAGCCCTTCTCTGCACCTGTTCCAGTTTGAATTCATCTTTCTTAATCGTGGGGAACCAAAATTGCCCACAGTATTCAGATGAGGTCTTACCAGTGCCTTGTATAAAAGTACTAACACTTCCCTGTCTCTACTGGAAATACCTCAACTGATGCACATCCTAGGACTGCATTAGCTTTTTTCTCAGCTGCATCACATTGGCGGCTCATAGCCATCCTGTGATCAACCAATACACCCATGTTTTTCTCCTCCTCTGTTGCTTCCAACTGATGAGTTTTCAGTTTATAGTAAAAATTCTTCTGGTTAATCTCTAAATGCATGACCTTGCATCTTGCACTATAAAATTTCATCCCATTTCTATTACTCCAGTTTACAAGGTCATCCAGATCATGTTGTATGATATTCCGGTCCTCCTCCATATTGACAATACCACCCAACTTTGTGTCAACCACAAATTTTATTAGCATGCTCCCACTTTTTGTGCCAAGGTCGGTAATAAAAATGTTAAGTAAGACTGGTCCCAAAACTGATCCCTGAGGAACTCCACTAGTAACATCCCTCCAGCCTGACAGTTCTCCTTTCAGTATGACCTGCTGTAGTCTCCTCTTTAACCAGTTTGTTATCCACCCTTCATTTCTCATATTAACCCCCATCTTTTCCATTCCAATTGTCACAGGAGTGTCAGGGAGCCGCTCAATTTACTGCAGAGAATCATGCTGTTGAGATGAGGCAGTGCTTGCACTGTGATATGGACTGAACCTATTGCCTGCCCAGTGCCAGGAGCAGCTGCAGGTGGGATGCCCAGCATAGTAGCTTAGCATTCATAGCTGGTGTGGGAGCAGGAAGCTAGCAACCAGGAATAGGGAGTGGCGAAGCATGCCACAAACTTTCACTCACTTTCTGCATATAATCACAGCTAAGATGAGACAAAAAGCAGTGAGAAGCAGATAGTTTCAGAGACTATCAAAACCAGCATGAAACATACAAAGACTACTAAGCACTATTAAACCACCTCCAGCTGCCCCAGTTAAGCAAGACTAATTCCACATTAAGCTGCAATTATCATCAATAAATATCACTAGACTTATAATGATTCTCTTGTAGAACGTCCTGATTAAATAGTTTCTTCAAGAGTTTACTAACTGAGCAGAGGAAACCTTTCAAGACCTAGTTTATAGACAAAATTGCACCAATTTAATTCAGTGGGTGATTTATATTGATTTAGTTAAACCAGTCCAACATCATGTGTGGGCCACTCATATATTGATTTAAAACCAGGTTATCAGTCTGCCTTGCATTGGTAAGTTCACAGGGCAAATTAAGCAGATAAAAACCAATTTTCAACTGATATTATGTCCATATTAAGGTTTGCACCAGTTAAGCTAAATCCACACCTGTAACTGAACTCCTTGAAATTGTTTGGATAAGCCCTGAGTAAGCACGAGTAATCTATTAACACACAATATGGAAAGTGCACTCATTAACTAGTGCATCAAGGACCCACACAGTATAGCCTCTAACCTGCAAACGCATGCATTTATTTTAATTATGTGAGTAGTCCACACTTAAAATGCTACAGTGCCACAGTGTGGACACTACCTATGGCAACTGAAAGGGTAATCACCACCCTGAGAGGTAGTAGTAGCTAGATTGACAGAAGAATTGCTGTCTACATTGGGAGTTAGGTCAGTATATCTAGGTCTTTCAGGGGTGTGGATTTTTCACTTGAGACATAGCTAAATCAATGCAGATTTCTAGTGTAGACCAGCCCTAAATTGATGTGGCTAAAGTTAAGCATGTGCAGAAGTGTTTGCAGGATGAGATCCTATATTTGGCTAACTATTATAGACTTTTTATGTTCTTAAAGGGGGAAAAAATGAATCAAAGACAGAAAGCTTCTCTTCCAGCAGATACTCTATTAATTCTGATATTTAATGTTATTGTACTACGTGTTTAGACTGCAAAAAAGTCCTTTCTGCTGCTTAATAGTATGTTCCATCTAATTGCTCCGATATTGAATAAAAATCTCAGAAGAATTTTAGCTTCCAGCAATGATTTCTGTTTTTCCTTTGGAGTCTAAACTGATAATGATTTACTGAAATGTGTGGTGAGCAACATAAGAAAAAGGCCTTAAAAGTGTCTAATATTTGTGGTTATTGTGTGTGGGAGAAGAAGAAAGCGATATTGTGGCTTGGTGCTAAGTTTCCAGATGGAAGGATTATGCTATAAATAGGAGATGAATATCAAAAAGCCCAACCTAAATTAGTTATGGTAGGTCAAGGGAAGTAAAGGGAAGGGTTTAAGAGTTCCTTAAACTAAATTGGTTTTGAAGAAAAACTTAGATCTCCCAATACAGGAACTCACATGACTGAATTCTTAACTCTCTCTTAACTCTCAATACTTAAGGGCCTGATCCAAAGCCCATTAAAGTCAGTCGAAGTCTTACTACCTTGATCCCTTTGTATGAAAGTCTTAAAGAACCAACTCAAGCAGAATCTCTCTCATGGCCAAATCTTGCTCTTTCAATATTACTTGAGTACAGTACAGATTAACATGACCAATTCCCAAAGAGTCCAAATCTATAATTCGTCCTACGTACCTTCGTTGAGAAACTCCAAACAACCTACATTATTTTCTCCATTTCCCGGACTAAGGGTTTTTGGCCAATGCCCAACTTAGTTCCCTTTAAAGTCAATGGGAAACTTTTCTCTGACTTTAATGGGAGTTGGATCAGGACCCCAGTGATTAAATATATTTTATTTTAATCTCCAAGACAGTGAATACTAATGTTCTTTATGTAGCGGTGAAAAGTGGGAGTTAGCTGTTTGTTCATGAGAAATGACTGTCTGAAAGCCCTGCAGAATTTGGACACCAAATAAAAGCATGTATTCTTTCTTAAATAGTTTTGGATGCTTCCTAGCAGCTCCTGCTTCAGTGTAATCCACCAGGGTAAAAGTATTAAATTTGAGATCCGTTTCCTGGAGCCGCAATCTATGCACAGAAACAATTTTGTAAACATTAGACAACCCAAATATTTGGCCTGAACACTGAGCAGTTACAAGATCATGGGACCAGATCCTCAGTGCAAAATATTACTTGACTTGAACCACAATGGTTTACATAAGTTGAGGATCCGGTCCATGGTCTCTCAATTGTATTGCTTAACCCAAAGCAATACAATTGGCTAGCTACTGTTGTATTGTCTTTTCTCTTGAGCATTAATCAAATCATGGTGATCAGATTTTCCATAAATTGATGCATTTATTTTAAGTGCATTAATCACCCGTTTCTTAGCACATGTTTTAGATTTTGCACAACAATCAAACAAAAACATTTACAATCTGGCTGTGTGCCAACAGCTGGCTCCTCCCAGCCATCAGCTTCAGAATCCCACTCAACACCCACCCCCTTCCAGAAAAAGCCTGGGAAAACAGATTGGCCATGTTAACACAGAAACACATACAAATATGTATCATATACGCAGCTGCAAGGGCACAGAGCTAAGAAGCTATCTAGGTTCTTTTGAAGTCCATCACCAGGGTATCTGGGCACCTCCCTCTTTCCTCCAGGCAAGAGGCTGAAGAGCATCCTGACCTCTTCCAGGAGAGAGTTGAACAATCCCAGATCAGTTGCTCTGTTCTATACCTTGGCCTGAAGACTGACTTGGAGGGGTCCAGGATTTTGGCAGGATCTAGGGGGTGACCCTTGGTCAGCTTTTCAGTGAGCCTGCTTAGGAATGGGAGTTCAGAGAGTAGCTGGAGAGGTCACATGCACAGACACAGCTGCTGAGCTGGTTCCCAGCAATGGTGAGGTGGTCCCAATTTTGCTTTCTGGGCAGACGGGGAGGAGCGGAGTCCCTCTCCCTAACAGGCATGTCTCATTGGCGCAGGGAGATTCTGTGGGGATAGCTTTTCTACAATTGCAGCCGCGGAGCTGGCATTTGGGAAGGATGGTCACTTCTGGTGCAATCCATGAAGCACAGTAGGTATCTAAACTGCAGCCATTGCTTCACAGCCAGCATGGGGACGGCTGATCTGCCAGAACTTACAGCCAATAAGCAAACCAAAGGAAATACCATGTGATCAGTTACAAACAAAACCATGCAATTCCAAGTACACGGCAAGAAATCCACTTCAGTGAGAGAGGCTCTAACTTCAACACCGCACGTTTGCAGAGGCAGCTGTAGCTCAAAACTAAGACATTTTAAGTGCTTCTAATTTCACACCAAATATTTCATACAACTCCAACATTTGACCAGGCCTAAAACCCATTTTTGTTAAAAATGCCACACACCAGTTTAATGGAAGGGAGACATGACTGGATCCGCAAGGGTCTAGACAGCTTTAGAATGAAAGTGGGAGCCTATGCAGGGGTAGGGCCCACCTCCCTCTGAGCATGCCACTGCTCATTGGCCAGCTGAGAGATGGGAGCTGATTGGTCCTTGCTCCCCATCATCATTAATTTAAACATTTGTCCAGGGGTTTTTTTGAGCTCTCCATCCATCCGTCCCCTGCACCTCCCCAAAGTTATCCACTACAGGAACTGTGTAGGATGCTGGGGGTTAGGAAGGAATTTCTCCCATTCAGGCCAGATTGGCAGAGGTCTAATAGGTTTTCTTGTCTTCCTCACAGCATCCTTGAGGCAGCTGGGCTCAATAGGAACAGAATTTAGAAATTTATATCAATGCTTAGTTCATTGCAACTGGCAGTTGGTATCCAGTGTGGATAAAAGGCCACAAGGGCCAGCACCCAGAAATAAAAGATTTTGCTGCTGGATCTAAGGCATATGGGAAAAGGGGAGACCTGAAGTCTTTGCAGACCGAGGTCCTTTTCTATCATCTTTGGGAGAGGATTCAGCAGAGTGAGTGGAATCCTGGAGTAGGTAGTGGAGAGTCTATCCTGAGTTATGGGCTATATGATAGGAGTGCTGTAAATGCTGCACTGGACCCACTTAAATGCCTGGTATGGGGAAGTGGGGGGTGGTCGTGCCCCTCTCCAGTGTAAAATTAATAAAGTTGCCATCTGCTGCTTAAATGCATCCATGTGTCTGTCCTCATTCACCTGTGTGTCCAGATCAAACAAAATGGGATTGCTAATCTCGTCTAAAAGGTTTCCCTTTTCCAAAGGAAAGCTACGGCAGGATGGTGCTAGATGGGCAAATGTATACGAATGCTGGGCATCTGATAGCACTGCTGACACTGGGCAACTCATTCAAGCCTCAGGTCCCTTGTCTATAAAATGCTAATGTAACATAGTACAGTACAATGGATTGGGAAACTAAGGGCCGATCTACACTGGAAGCGCTACCTCAGTGAAGACACTCAGTGTTGATGGGAGAGCATCTCCCGCTGCCATAGCACCAGTGCAGACAGCACTTGGGTTGCTGTAACTTATGTCGCTCAGGCGGGGTGTCTTTTTCACACCCCTAAGCGACGTAATTTAGATCAATTTAAGTGGCAGTGTAGACCTGCCCTATTGCTTTCCTACCCACTGCAGTTTTGGGAGCCTGTTTATAAAGTCAACAAATCCTGAGAGGAAAGTCACTATTGGAATTCATGTATTAACAATGTTTCTAAAGAACGCTTATCTCTTTGTATTGTCACTACAGCACTAGACTGAGACACAAAAGATTTGGGCTAAATTCCTGGCTCCTGTGCCACAAACTTTTTGGATGATCTTAGGCAGGTCTCAATCTCTTCCACACCTGTCTAATTAGGGTAATGATACTTCCCTTCTCTGTCCCTTTGTCTTGTCTGTTTAGCCTGCAATATCTTCAGGGGGAGGCCCTACCTTTTATTATGAATACATAAAGTACCTCGTTGGGCTCTGATTTGACTTGCAGCCTCTGGCCACTCCTACTACAATACAAATAAATAATTTCCATAAAGGAAGCGTTGCTTGGGTTCAGCATTCTGGGTATTGGCTCAGGTTAACTGTTGTAGGGTCTGATAGCAAAACAAGTGGGAGAAAAAGTGTCTGTCAGATTTTTATTTTTTTTTAAGAATGTTCTTCTAAGCTGCATTCTTTGTCAAACTGAGCCATGCAGTGGGTCACTGTTCACAACACACAGGTCAATCCTCAGCTGACACCCAGCTGTCATAGCTCCAGTCAAATCATTGAGTTCAATGGAGCTCTGACAATTTACATCAGCTGAGGATCTGTCTCATTGTGTAACACAGGTAAGTGGCCTAGGCAGAGAGAGACACAGGGGAACCAAATTATGGGCAAGTTAAAGAGTTAAGACATCAAACACACATTAAAATTCAGGGTTTGAGCCTGCTCTGCAACAAGCCAGCTAAAGGCAAATGAAGTTTAATATTGAAATACGTGAGGTATAGGGTTGACTGAGACAGTTAACAGAATTAAAAGCCAAGTGGGAAAATGTAACATTATAGAACCCTACAATTTAATTGCGGTGGTAACTTATCAAGTAGTTTTGCAGGGCTGTTCTCACAGTTCCCACATGTACTATCAAAACAAATATGCTGAACACTAAAATTTAAAGAGAATTGGTCATTTAATGTGTTGAATTAACACATTTAATAATGTTACCATAACAGGAAATTTATCATCAAGACCACCCATTTATTTTTAATGTAACATGATAGTGTCATACCAACTTATAAAAATGTAAAGAAAAAGCATGCTGTTAAGAAATCAATGTAATATGAATCGACAAGTGTAGTTTCAAATATACTGTTGTATTTTGGTTGCCTAACAACTGTGGTGACATTTACTAGAATCAAATGATAGTTCTTAAAGGGTATTATATAGAAAGAGGGAGAAAGATATAACATAGGATACCAAACTACATGTACCACTGGTCTGATCTGGTATAGTTTGGCCAGTACCAAATGATTAAAAAAAAAAGTGGCTAGCCCATGATTTTTTATTATTGGGATTCTAACTTGTGCCAAGTGAAATATTCTTCCTAATGTCTGCTAGTTAGTGGTTGGCTTATGCCCTGAAGCTTGTGGGTTTCTTTCACATGTTTATCCTACTGTTTCTGTGGCTGTTCTCATTATTCACTGAAAAGTCTGGCCCTCATTTGAATCCCACTAAGCTCTTGGACTCAATATCTTGTAGCAGGGAGTTCCACCAGTTAATTACATATTCCCTTTTATGAATTTTACATGTGCTGCCTGTCAGTTTAATTGGCTGCCTCCTCTTGTATGACAAGAAAGGGGAATAGGAGCTCCTAATGGACCTCTCTTATACCATTCGTTATTTTGTGCACATCTATCATCTACCTTCTTAGAGACAGAGTTTAAGTCCAGAAGGGATCACCAGTTCATACTTATTCGTCTCCTCTCTAAATGAAAAGTTCCAGTCTTCTCCTTCTGTGGAAAACTGTCCATGCCTTCCAATCATGTTGTCAGGTGATCCTGAAGACTCTCTCTTTCTGTTACCTTTTTTGACATGGGTTGACAAGTACTGAACACAATATTCCAAGTGAGGGCAAATCTTGATTTATATAATGGCATAACAACATTTTCCCTACTAATCTCCATCCTTCTTACATGGACTACAGCTTCCCATTGAGCAGGGGTTTTCACTGGGCTCATGGATGAGTTTTAGGTGCATACTAAACCAGGTCTTTCATGTGAAAAGACACGTGTAACCCTTTCTTTCACAGACTACAAAGGATGCAGAGTTACTGAATTGCCACCCTCCAATAAATGGAGCAAAGAGCTACCATTGACTTCCAAAAAACAAAACGATCTTTAACTAGTCACAGTGAAAACCAAAGTGGTATTTTCTGAGCAGGCCTATTCCTTTAGCAGATCCTCATTTAAACATTTTCCACTTAAGCAGTCAGCTATGTCACATGCTAAGGCCTTGTCTACACTACAAGACTATTTCGAATCTACTTAAGTCGAATTTGTGGATTCGACCTTATGAAGTCGAATTTGTGTATCCACAGTAAATACACTAATTCGAATTTCTGAGTCCACAGTAACGGGGCTGGCGTCGACTTTGGAAGCGGTGCACTGTGGGAAGCTATCCCACAGTTCCCGCACTCCCCGCTGCCCATTGGAATGCTGGGTAGAGCTCCCAATGCCTCCTGGGGGAAAAATGTGTCGAGGGTGCTTTTGGGTAACTGTTGTCATTGAACCGTCAATCACGCCCTCCCTCCCTGAAAGCTCCGGCGGGAAATCTGTTCGCGCCCTTCTCTTGTCGGTTACAGCGCGTACGCCACAGCACTGCGAGCATGGAGCCCGCTGCGATCATCGCTGCACTTATGGCCGTTGTCAACTCCTCGCACCTTATCGTCCACCTCTTCCACAGTCAGCTGCTGAGAAATCGTGCGAGGAGGCTCCGGCAGCGCGGTGAGGACAGGAATTCACAGAGTGGCGCAGACCTCTCACAAAGCAGGTTACGCCGCGCCGTGGAGATCATGGTGGCAATGGGTCAAGTTCATGGTGTGGAACGGCGATTCTGGGCCCGGGAAACAAGCACGGACTGGTGGGACCGCATAGTGCTGCAGGTCTGGGATGAATCACAGTGGCTGCGAAACTTCAGGATGCGTAAGGGAACTTTCCTTGAACTCTGTGACTTGCTGTCCCCTGCCCTGAAGCGCCAGGACACCCGGATGCGAGCAGCCCTGAGTGTGCAGAAGCGAGTGGCCATAGCCCTCTGGAAACTTGCAACGCCAGACAGCTACCGGTCAGTAGCGAACCACTTTGGCGTGGGCAAATCTACAGTGGGGGTTGCTGTGATTGAAGTAGCCCACGCAATCGTTGAGCAACTTCTCTCAAAGGTAGTGACTCTCGGAAACGTCCAGGACATCATAGATGGCTTCGGTGGGGCTATAGATGGGACTCACATCCCTATCCTGATACCAGCCCACCAGGCCAGCGAGTACATTAACCGAAAGGGCTACTTTTCAATGGTGCTGCAAGCACTGGTAGACCATAGGGGACGTTTTACCAACATCTTCGTTGGGTGGGCGGGCAAGGTTCATGACGCGCATGTGTTCAGGAACTCTGGTCTGTTTAAACGCCTCCAGGCAGGTACTTTCTTCCCGGACCACAAAATAACAGTTGGGGATGTGCAGATGCCTACAGTGATCCTCGGGGACCCAGCCTACCCGCTAATGCCCTGGCTCATGAAGCCCTATACAGGCGCCTTGGACAGAGAGAAGGAACTCTTCAACTACCGGCTGAGCAAGTGCAGAATGGTGGTGGAGTGTGCTTTCGGACGTCTCAAGGGGAGATGGCGGAGCTTACTGACTCGCTCGGACATCAGCGAAAAGAATATCCCCGTAGTTATTGCTGCTTGCTGTGTGCTCCACAATGTCTGTGAGAGCAAGGGCGAGACCTTTTTGTCCGGATGGGAGGTTGAGGCAAATCGCCTGGCTGCAGTTTACGCTCAGCCAGACACCCGTGCCGAGAGAATATCCCAGCGGGAAGCGCTGTGTATCCGGGAGGCTTTGAAAGCAAGTTTCCTCGGAGAGCAGGGTAACCTATGACTCTCCACTTGCTTTCAAGAGAAACTGACCCTGGGCCTGTGTCTGTATGTGTCGATTTCGATCTGCGGTTACATACCCCGTTCTCCAAGTTTCCCCCACTTCCAAAGCACATTTTAAAGCAAATTAATTGTAACACTCATTATTAATAAATCTTTGTTTTACTTTGCATTTCTGTTCAGGTGTTGAAACATGGACGCATACTGTGCTGGGCACGGTATGCACTGATGTACAGACCGCTTGTTCCATAGAGGAATGACATCCTCCTGCTCCTACATAGGTCTCTGGGGTGGGGGACGGTTGCAAGTGGTTGTGCATGAAGGGGTGGGTTTGCAGGAAGGGGCGAGTGGTGCCTTCTTTGGATAGGGGTTTGGATGACGGCAGTGGGCTGCGGGTTTGGGCGTAGGAAGGGGTGAGGGGTGTGGGGGAAGGGTGAGTATCTGTCCGTGGATGAGGGCTCTTGTTGGGGCTCAGGGCAGCGGAGAGGCTCGTTGCTATGGTGGAAGTGCATGGTAAGGGCAGCGTGCCTTAACATTAAGGGGGTGGCAGGCGCTAGGACCCTGGACAAGCATACACAGCACAGAATGACCCAGGGCAGCATACACCACACAGAGTGACCCTGGTGCCTACTGACTGCAGTGTGTGTGTGCCCTGCAGTTGATCATGGCCCCAAGTCTGTACCCTGGTAATGTAGGCTATCCCGTGCAATTATAAATCCCCTGCCCCCCCATACACAAAAAAATCCTCTGACACGAAAGACGTGACCGAAACAGTGAATAACAGCAAACAGCTTTTAATAATCTAATACACAGTGGGGGGATGAAACTTGGATTTGGGACTGGGTGAGCCTGTAAGGGAAGCACTTCTACAAATTTATAGCGTGAGAGGTGTGTGGTACATTAGCGCTATGCAGTGGTGCAGTGACAGTTCTCACGGCCCCTACCGCCCCGCCGTCTTGTACTTTTGGGTGAGGGGGGGGCAGGACTTCTTGGCGGGGGAGGGCGGTTGCAGATACACTGCAGGGGGGCTCTCTCCTCCTGCCTGCGGTCCTGCAGCACATCAACAAGGCGCCGGAGCGTGTCCGTTTGCTCCCTCATTAGCCCAAGCAGCGTTTGAGTCGCCTGCTGGTCTTCCTGCCGCCACCTGTCCTCCCATTCGATGTGTGTGCGATGCTGTTGACATAGGGTCTCCCTCCACTGTCTCTGCTCTGCCGCCTCGGCTCTGGAGCAAGCCATCAGTTCCGCGAACATCTCGTCCCTAGTCTTTTTCTTTCGCCGCCTAATCTGCGCCAGCCTCTGCGAGGGGGATGCCGGGGCAGTCCGGGAAAGAGCCGAAGCTGTGTGATGGGAAAAGTAAGTGATTTCCTTGAACAGATACATGTTTGCGAACAGTGAACAGTTTTACCCTACTGATGATGTACAGTCTAGTCAGTTTCTCTGAACAAGACCATACAGGGCAACAAGTCTCACGAGATCTCAGGACAAGTTCGAGATTTCGGAATACGCTCTCATTGGCTGCGGCATTGCACAGGAGAGCGGACAAGTGGGGAGAGACAGCTGAATCCGTCTAGCAGACAGTCCTGGTAAGCCTTACAGTACATTCTGCTTATCAGTTAATGGATAGCTGTGCCCTCCCGCTAAAGGCAATCTGGAAATCATATACTCTGACCCTTTTCCAGCCACTCCCGCCAGTGCACGGGAAAGATCAATGTATGCTTTTCCTATGTGGCCTACAACACGTGGCTGTTAAGCGAGGGTCATTGTTATGCAAAGTAAAAGTCAACCATTCACAACAGTAACAATACACTAATTGCCCTAATTAGATGCAGCATTTCATGAACGAGATGCGGGTCCCTCGGAGTCACAAAGAGCGGATGCTAAGGGAAGCCCTGCAGAGACCAGGACCATATGCGGCCATGCTTGTGGAGGCGATGATTCCCATCTACATAAGGATGTCCTGGCGCGGAAGAGTGTGCTTCCATGGAGCACCCAACAAGGCACCTCTCCCCAGGAACCTCCTGCGGAGGCTTTTCGAGGACCTAAATGAGACCTTTCTTGAATTGTCCCTGGAGGATTATTGTTCAATCCCTATATGTGTGGACCTACTTTTCATATAGTTTTTCATTGAAAATTTTATATATAGTATTTCTATTTTTTTATACCTGTTTTATAAAAAATAAATGTTTACATGTTTATAGCACTTACCACCTGATCCTTCCCCTGATTCAGAGTCCGGGTTAACGGCCGGGGAGGGTTGGTAGGGGATCTCTGTGAGGGTGATGAAGAGATCCTGGCTGTCAGGGAAAGCGGTATTGTGTTTGCTGTCGCCTGCGCCGTCCTCCACAGACCGTTCCTCATCTTCCACATCGGCGAACATCGAGGAGGAACTGTCCAGGTTCACTATGCCATCCACTGAGTCCACGGACACTGGTGGGGCAGTGGTGGCAGACCCACCTAGAATGGCATGCAGTGCCTCGTAGAAGCGGCATGTCTGCGGCAGGGCTCCGGAGCGTCCGTTTGCCGCTCTGACTTTTTGGTAGCCTTGTCTCAGGTCCTTGATTTTCACGCGGCACTGCATTGCATCCCGGCTGTATCCTTTCTCTATCATTGCTTTGGAGATCTTCTCGAAGGTCTTTGCATTCCGCTTGCTGGAGCGCAGCTCCGACAGCACAGACTCCTTGCCTCACACACCGATCAGATCCAGGACTTCCCGGTCTGTCTATGCTGGGGACCTCTTTCTATTCTTGGATTGGCCGGACTCCTCTGCTGGAGAGCTCTGCATCGTTGCAGGTGCTGCGGAGCTCGCCCCGATGTCCAGCCAGGACGTCAGATTCAAAGTGCCCAGACAGGAAAATGAATTCAAATTTTCCCGGGTCATTTCCTGTGTGGCTGGTCAGAGAATCCAAGCTCCGACCGCTGTCCAGAGCGTCAACAGAGTGGTGCACTGTGGGATAGCTCCCGGAGCTACTAAGTTCGATTTGCATCCACACCTAGCCTAATTCGAGCTAGCCATGTCAAATTTAGCATTACTCCACCTGTCGGGGTGGAGTACCGAATTCGAACTAAAGAGCCCTCTAGTTCGAATTAAATGGCTTCCTGGTGTGGACGGTTGAGCGGTTAGTTCGAATTAACGCTGCTAAATTCGAATTAAAGTCCTAGTGTAGACCAGGCCTAAGTTCATTTAGTATGTTAGTTCCCTTCTCTTGGAAAATACAGACATGATTTTATTGTTAGTGGTCTCTCTTATCAAGCACATTTACCATTAATTGAAGGCCTAGTGAGTTAGCAGTGTAACAGCCCCAGTCATGTTTTTTTCCAAGACTAGCAGGGCCCTTTAGTCTCTGTGGGGGTAAATATCACTTTTTTTAAAGCAGAACTCCCTACTGAAAACAATGAGTTGTGCTTATAAATTTTTTTTTTTAATTAATGTCTCAGTATAGCCCAATACTATAAGAGATACTGTAATGGAAATACAGTCAGCAAGCATTGTTATTTTTGGTTTTCTTCTATCATGCTGGACATCCATCTGGGGGTGGAACACAGGCTGGAGCTATGACAATTTACCCCATTCAGGATCTGCCCTTATTTCCCTCCAAATACAGATTGTTTCTGTTGTAAAATGGAAAGGTGAAGGAAAAATGGATTTTGCCTGCCAAAATTAGTCAAATGGTGAAGGTGGTACAGTCCAAGTTACACCTTCTGAAGGCATCAATTTACACTAAGCACAAGCATTAAAATGTTTCAGCTTTCAACTGTGAATTGACAAATGTTTTTCGTACTCATTAAATAACCTTATTGGAATGACTTGTCTGTCACTCTACTCTGCAGGGCTTAGTACTGTTTTATTGTTGTGCGATACATTCCAGGAGCTAGGTGATGACATAAATGAATGGCTCAAAAAAAAATGTGCTGTGAAAGTCTCACAGGAGGACAGGATTACTGCACACTTTGGGGGAATTCCCCCAAGTGACCATCCCACGCATGCTGGGTTAGTAAACATAAAGCCTGTCTTTTTCTGATGATGGACTGTGGCTTGAAGGAAGGTTTAGTTGATTACATGGGTGTAAATACTGACTTCAGTTAACGCTTTTGTTTAAATGCTTCATTAGTGTACAGTTTAATCAACAAGAATAAAATAATCCAGGTGGCTCATTTCTCAGTTTTCCGAGTCACTGAGGCAATGGCAGCCTGTGTTGTTTTAAAACAAAACAAGGACCCTGTAAGCTGTGTCAGCCTAGATCCCACAGTCCTCAATTTCACATATACTGAAGAACCTCAGGGTTACAAACACCAGTGTTACAAACTGACCAGTCAACCACACTGGTCAGTTAATTTGGAACCGGAAGTACGAAATCAGGCAGCAGAGACAAAAAACAAAAGGCAAATACAGTTTTTTGTTAAATATAAACTACAACAAAAATAAAGGGAACGTTTTAAAAAAGATTTGACAAGGTCAATTTGTTTCTGTGCTTGTTTCATTTAAATTAAGATGGTTAACAGCCGCATTTTTCTTCTGCATAGGGAAGATTCAAGCTGTATTAAGTCAATTTTCACTCGTAAACTTTTGAAAGAAACGATCATAATGTTTTGTTCAGAGTTAAGAACAACCTCCATTTCCGAGGTGTTTGTAACTCTGAGGTTCTACTGTAACCTCCTGTTTCTGCCCCAGTGGCTGCTTCCCATGTGTATATTTAAGTCCTACTCTCCCTCGACTATAAATAGGTGCATCGTATTTACATGAAAGTTAAGTGCAAAAGCAGCATGTGACTACATTAAAAAAATCCAGATTTTATTTAAGTGAGTACGACTCAATTATGATTTATAAAATAATAAAAAAATATTGATGCTCGGTATCCTGAACTATTATCTCATGCCAGCCTCCAGGTTTTAATGCATGATTGGAGATTTTGAATCACATACTTAGACTGATTAACTGGCACAAATCCCACCGCCAAGACTAGATCAATGGTGAGTCCAGTTTTTCTTACTCATCAATAGCAGTTCATTCTTATTATACATGTTTTCTGTTAAGCTGTTCATTTTATACTATACTAGCATCTTTTGACTAAAAAACCCAGTAAATATTTAATACCTTTCAGCTTTGCAAAACCTATACAATTTATATGCCCACCTTATTTAAACTGTCACAGGATCACGTTTTAAATCCTCAGTGACTGCAAAAAAAGTAAGAAAGAGATGAATACAATAGCACTAATGCAAACCTAATGCTGCCCCGGTGTAGTTCCATATGGAATTGAATCTGAAATATTCCAGGAATAAAGTAAGAAACTACATTTTAATTTCATTAAAAATTAAGCATCACAACAGCAGTAACAGCAAAATAGCATTAACCAGAGGCAGCATTCTTGACTATAAGATGAAGTCTAATGAAGAACACTGTATTGAATGTTTATAAATAGGCTTTCCCTCCCGCCCCCCATGTCATTTGCAGCATGTCATTGTATCATGGATATCGGAGATTAAAACCTTAAAGATTAATACATTTCAGTTAGTGAAATAAAAAGATAAGTGTCATACTAAACATTAAATTCCATGAGAAACATGTACCGTAAGTAATCATTAACATAAGAGCTGCCTTAGTAATGGCACCTGAAGCAGACGGGTTATGACTTGTATTTACCCACCCCCAAAAAAAGCTCACAGAAAAGACTATTTCAAAACCAAGGAAATCTGTTCTGAATTTTATTTTACTGTTTAATATAACAGTTGAAAAATTATTTAAAGATGGGACCATATGGTCTGAAAACCCAGAATCAAGGGAAGGAGTGAAATATTGTAACCATTAACCTAATGTTCAACTTAAATTTTGAAAAAAAAAAAGAAAAAAAGTCAAAAGAGTCCCTAGAGAAGTAGTTCTAGGCTCAGTTAATAAAAAGTTGATGACAGGAATGCTCTTTTATTCATTAACTTTGAGGACACTGATTCACTTGTGTTTTCTAAATCTCTGAGGGCTGCATTTTTCAGTGTAATTTAGAAGAAGTTATGGGAGATTTTCAGTTATTGCCATTAAAAAAGAAACTTTGCAAACTCACCACAGAGTGGTGGATGAGATGGCAGAGCTGTCGTCTGTTTTAAGTATAGGGAAACTGTTCAGATGCCACTGTGTTTAAATGCTGCCTTTAACAAAAAAAAATCTGATCACTTTATTTCACTGATATTGAAGTTGCTAAATATAAACCTGATTTGTGCACCTATAATATACATAACCTGTACAAAGACACAAATCACATCCCCCAGAAGTCAATACAAATTTTGCCTTTTACTTCAGTGGAAGCAGGCTCAGGCCCAACCTGACTTGGGCCTGGTCTACACTACGCGTTTATACCGAATTTAGCAGCGTTATACCGATTTAACCCTGCACCTGTCCACACAATGAGGCCCTTTAAATCGATATAAAGGGCTCTTTAAACTGGTTTCTGTACTCCTCCCCGACGAGGGGAGTAGCACTGAAATCGGTATTGCCATGTCGGATCAGGGTTAGTGTGGCCGCAATTTGACGGTATTGGCCTCCGGGCAGTATCCCACAGTGCACCATTGTGACTGCTCTGGAAAGCCGTCTGAACTCGGATGCACTGGCCAGGTAGACAGGAAAAGCCCCGCGAACTTTTGAATTTCATTTCCTGTTTGCCCAGCGTGGAGCTGTGATCAGCACGGATGGCCATGCAGTCTCAAATCCAAAAACAGCTCCAGCATGGACCGTACGGGAGATACTGGATCTGATTGCTGTATGGGGAGACAAATCTGTTGTATCAGAGCTCCGTTCCAGAAGACGAAATGACAAAGCATTTGAGAAAAATCTCCAGGCTATGATAGACAGAGGCCACAGCAGGGACTCAGCACAGTGCTGCGTGAGAAGCGTAACGAAAAGCCAAAGAATCAAATGGATGCTCATGGAGGGAAGGAGGGGAGACTGAGGACTCGAGCTATCCCACAGTTCCTGCAGTCTCCGAAAAGCATTTGCATTCTTGGTTGAGCGCCCAATGCCTGAAGGGTCAAAAACATTGTTGCCAGTGGTTCAGGGAATGTGTCGTCAATTTACTCCCCCCTTCCCCCCCTCAAAGAAAAGGGAAAAAAATCATTTCTTGCGTCTTTTCAATGTCACCATGTGTCTACTGGATGTTGCTGGTAGACGGGGTGCTGCAGCGCTAAACAGCAGCATCCTCTCCCCTCCCCGGTGGCAGACGGTACGGTACAAAATGACTGATAGCCGTCCTCGTCATCATCCTGTGAGTGCTCCTGGCTGGCCTCAATGAGGTCAGCTGGGGCGCCTGAGCAAAAATGGGAATGACTCCCGGTCATTCCCTTCTTTAAGCTTTGTGTCCTGGAGATTCAGTCCTGGCAGATGGTGCAATAGGGCTGGTAACCGTCCTCATCATAGCAGCTGGAGGCTGAGCTCCTCTCCCCTCCTCACCCTTTAATGAGTAATAGAGATGTCCTGCCTGGACTATCATAGCAGCTGGAGGCTGCCTCCCCATCATTTTATCTCACTAAAAAGTCAGTGTTTCTTATTCCTGCATTCTTTATTACTTCATCACACAAATGGGGGGACACTGCCACGGTAGCCCAGGAGGGGTGTGGGAGGAGGGAAGCAACAGGTGGGGTTGTTGCAGGGGCACCCCCTAGAATGGCATGCAGCTCAGCATTTCTGCAGGATATCTGGAGCTCTGACTCGGAGTGGCTGTGCTCTCTGGTTCTCTAGTAGACTTGCCCCATATTCTAGGCAGGACTGACTATTTTTAGACAAAACATAAAGAAGGGAATGACCTGGGAAGTCATTCCCATTTTTGTCCATGCGCCCCTGGCCGACCTCAGCGAGGCCAGCCAGGAGCACCAATGACAGCAGCAGACGGTACAATATGACTGGTAACCATCATCGCCAATTTCCAAAGCAGCAGACGGTGCAATAGGGCTGGTAACTGTCTCTGCTACCTTGCAAAGGCAAATGAATGCTGCTGTGTAGCGCTGCAATACCGCGTCTGTCAGCAGCATCCAGTACACATACAGTGACAATGAAAAAAGGCTAAACGGGCTCCATGGTTACCATGCTATGGCGTCTGCCAGGGCAATCCAGAGAAAAAGGGCACGAAATGATTGTCTGCCATTCCTTTCACGGAGGAAGGATTGAGTGAATTTACCCAGAATCACCCGCGACACTGTTTTTGCACCATCATGCATTGTTATCTCAACCCAGAATTCCAATGGGCGGGGGAGACTGCGGGAACTATGGGATAGCTACCCACAATGCAACGCTCTGGAAATCGACGCTAGCCTCGGTACATGGACGCACACCGCCAAATTAATGTGCTTAGTGTGGACGCGTGCACTCGACTTTATACAATCTGTTTTAAAAAACGGTTTATGTAAAATCGGAATAATCCCATAGTGTAGACATAACCTCCTTGGTTCTCTGCAACTTTGGGTATTTTAGGCTAGGATCCACACAGGGATCTAAGGAAGTTAAGCCATTCAATGAGAGTTGGGTACCTAACTCCCTGTGGCCCAGGGGCACCATTTGAGGGGGAGGGGGGCAGGCGAGGGCGCTAGCACCCCTCCCTCCTCCAAGTTCCGTAGGGGAGGTCTACTCACCCAAGCCCAGATGGAGCTCTTAACCGCAACAGCTTAAGTGTGATATGTGATGAGTTCGGAAGCTGGGAGCAGCACAGCCTTTGGGTCTAGGAGTTTGTTTATAAACAGAGGCAGGTGATTAGGATAACAAAAGGCTTGTCATTAAAGTAAATTAAGGCTCCTTAGATGATCCTGAAAGCACTGCCAGGCACTTCAGTTAAAAGACAGGAAACAAAGGGTAGGAATAAAAGGTGAGAATGGAGAGTGGTAAGTAGTGGTGTCCCTGGGGGGTGGGGCTCTGTACTGGGACCAGTCCTATTCAACATATTCATAAGTGATCTGGAAAAAGGGGTATGCAGTGAGGTGGCAAAAATTGCAGATGATACTAAATTACTCAAGATAGTTAAGTCCAAAGAGACTGTGAGGCGTTATAAAGGGATCTCTCAAAACTTGGGTGACCGGGCAACAAAATGTCATAAGAAATTCAATGTTGATAAATGCAAAGTAATGCACTTGGCAAAATATAATCCCAACTGTACATACAAAATGATGGGGTCTAAATTTGCTGAACCCATCAATAAAGAGATCTTGGAGTCATTTGTGGATAGTTCTCTGAAAACATCTGCTCAATGTGCAGTGGCAATTAAAAAAGCTAACAGAATATTGAGAATCATTAGGAAAGGGATACATAAGAGAAATCTCATATTGCCTCTTTATAAATCCATGGTATGCCAACATATTGAATAGTGCATGCAGATTCAGTCACCCCATCTCAAAAATGATATATTGGATTTGGAAAAGGTAGAGAGAAGGGCAACAGAAATTATTAGGGGTACAGAACACCTTCAGTATGAGGAGACAAATAGACTTTTCAGCTTGGAAAAGAGATGACTAAGAGGGGATATGATAGAGGTCTAAGAAATCCATGAATGGTGTGGAAAAATTGAATAAGGAAGTGTTATTTACTCCTTCACATAACATAAGTACTAGGGGTTACCAAATGAAAATTAATAGGTAGCAGACTTAAAAACAAAAACATAAATTTCCTCAGTCAACATGTGGAACTCTTTGTGAGGGGATGTTGTGAAGGCCAAAACTATAACAGGGTTCCAATAAGAACTAAATACATTAATGGAGGATAGGTCCTGCAATGGCTATTAGCCAGAGATCCAACATTACGTTCTGCATGTCCTTCGCCTCCGTTTGCCAGAAGCTGGGAGCGGGCAACAGGGCAACTTGGTGATTCCCTGTTCTGTTCATTCCCCCTGGGGCACCTGGCATTGGCCACTATTGGAAGACAGGATACTGGGCTAGATGGTCCTTTGGTCTGACCCAGTATGGCCGTTCTGATGTCCTTATATAGAACCCAGATGTATCTGCTCCCCACTGTAACCCAGAGCTGGGATAGAACCCAGGAGTCCTGACTGGGTCTCTCTCTCTCTTCCCACAGTGTTAGTAATAAAGTAAGAATATACATTAAAATTTTAAACCTAGCCAGTGTTCCTTAAGTGACTTGCCACAAGATGTCAGAACATGTTATTAGAGCTGAGTGGATCTATATTTATTTTTCTTTATAAAGGAATTAAATACAGGGCTCCTGTCAGCTAACTGCATGGAGGCCAATCATTACAGCTTTGAGGGTCTCTTTAGAATCATAGAATATCAGGGTTGGAAGGGACCCCAGGAGGTCATCTAGTCCAACCCCCTGCTCGAAGCAGGACCAATCCCCAGACAGATTTTTGCCCCAGATCCCTACATGGCCCCCTCAAGAATTGAGCTCACAACCCTGGGTTTAGCAGGCCAATGCTCAAACCACTGAGCTAGCCACAGGACAGTGCTGCTCTTCTGCACATTCTGCATCCCTCCTCATTTAGCGACTGGGTGGCAAGACAAGAGCAAGTTCAGGATAATGCGAATGTATGAAGGGACAAGGACTCCCACATTAGCAGCCAGCTGCTGCCCTCTAATGTACATGATTCCACAGTGAACCATCTCAGCAGCAGTGAAAGCAAGAGCACAGAATAACTCCACTTAGGACCTCCCCTGAAATGCACATTGGTTTTGCAGGGTGCGGGGGGGAAATGAGAAAATTAAGGTGATTAGAGACCCATCTAGCTCCCTCCCAACCCATAACCCAGACTGTGACAGTGATGGGTGACTTAGAACAGGGGTTCTCAACAAATTTTTTGGTGGCCTCAGAGCACAGCCACCAATTCTTGCCGGTGGCCACTCTGACAATTTTTCCTAAAATACTTAATTAACTTTAGGAAAAACAAATAAATATGCACATATGCATGTCCCAATCATTGTAATTTATGTAGGATTTTTTGTTTTTTAGATTCAATACAAATAATGTACAGTTGTCGCTATTCTTTACTCAACCTAAATAGAATAGAAACACAAATAAGGTGCTTTGCACATTCTTGTCCTTTTTCTTATGTCTTTTGCTTGCTTTCCTTTAAAAAGACTTGCTAGTTACTAAGTCTGCTGTGAAAAGTGATATTAATAAACATACAAGTATCACTTTTCCACAGCAGACTAACTCAGCCTCAGCAAACCTGGGGACAAATTAAGCCCTGAACGGGAAGATGGATATGGAGGCAGCAAGGGCTAGGGGTTATGGGGGTGGTAGTGATTGTGGAGCCAGAGCTCGCCTCTGTACAGCCAGGGAATGGAGCCTGAAGCCCCATGGCTGGAGCCTGCCACCTGCCCGGCCCTGGGAAGGTGGGGAACTCATTGGCTGTGTGCTCCTCCAGATTTTCTCTCTCTGGTGGGCACAGCCCTGGGGGAGGGGGCCACAGCTACCCCCCTCACAAATCACTGCCCAGGAGGCTGTGGCCGCAAGAAAAGTCCCTGGTGGCTGCATGCGGCCACTGTGGCTGCATTTGAGAAATGCTGACTTAGAGGTACAGTGCAGGTTTTATGCTGAAACAGAGGTAGCAGCAGGTAACAGTCATACCAATTCTCAGCACTAATAAGCACTGAAAAAGAAAACACAAGCCATGATCATAATGAAGGGAGAAACCCATTATTTTAATTTGCTCAAGTAAGTTTGATAACCCAGGACCTGATTCTCCTCTGATTTACCCTAGTGTAAAAGAGGAGTAACCTCAGTGAAGTCTATGAAGCTACAAGAGGGTATAACTAGTGTGACTGAATGAAGAATCAGGCCCCTGATGTATAAACGTGCTAAATCTGAAGTCAAGAAGTCAGTAGGGACTTGATGAGACTCTCTATGGCTGGATGCTCTCTCCTGACTGTGGAATATTGTCTGAATCTAACTCCATTGCCCTAATAGGCTTCATATGTAAATAAATTGAGGAAACTCTTCATCATATTTTAACTGGGAGTGGAAGGAGTTCATTAAAAAAACCCACTATGGCAATGGTAATAGTACATTTTCTTTACCATTTCCGGTTTATTTTGGGAGAAAAAGGGGTAAACAATTAGAGAAGAAAGGGAAATAGAAAAGCCATCAGCCCAGCAGGCTGGCTCCCCTCCCACTGTTATCCTTCTGACACCAAAACCATGGAGTGTATCACTCACAGTCTAGCAAAGCAAAGCACCCCATTACAATTATGCTTCTAAAAGATGTGGCTAGTGGAGGACGCCAAAATTGGCTTTCAGTGTTAAACAATAAAGTATATTTATTTTATCCACTGAGACATTTCCCAGATGGTATCATCCACACAGCCCCCTCCAGGACTAGGATGACGGGGAGTAGATTTTTGACGGATGCATTTGCAAGGCTCCATGTTTCACTGAGATACAGCATTCGGAGAACAATAGGAGGCCTCATTCTGCTCTCATTTACACCAGTGTGAATCGGGTGTAACTATTGAAGTCTGTGGAGTTGCACTAAAGTAAGATCGGAACCAGGCCCACAGTGTGCATGAATTCTTTCCACTTTTATGCATTAGGTCAGGGGTTCTCAAACTGAGGGTCAGAACCCCTCAGGGGGTCGTGAGGTTATTACATGGGGGGTGTCGCAAGCTGTCAGCCTCAACCCCAAGCCCCGCTTTGCCTCCAGCATATATAAATGTATATAACACCATTATAAAAGTGTTTTTAATTAATAAGGAGGGGTTGCACCCAGAGGCTTGCTATGTGAAAGGAGTCACCAGTACAAAAGTTTGAGAACCACTGCATTAGATATTAAACTCAACCCTCGGCTGAGGGAGTGAGGTCTATGCATTGTTTAAGTTCCAAGGGGGCTTACATAGGCCCTAGGTGGTGACAGGGCCGCCCAAAGGATTCAGGGGGCCTGGGGTCTTCGGCGGCGGCGAGTCCTTCCGCTTTGGCGGTGGGGGGTCCTTCCACTCCGGGACCCGCCGCTGAAGTGCCCCAAAGACCCACGGCAGGGGCCCCTCCGCTGCCGAATTACCACTGAAGACCCGGCACTTCGGCGGCGGGTCCCGCTTCGGCGGTAATTCGGCGGCGGGGGATCCGCCGCTGAAGACCCAGAGCGGAAGAAGCTCCGGGGGCCCGGCCCTGCAAGAGTTTTCTGGGGCCCCCAGAGCAAGTAAGGACCCCACTCCAGGAGCCCCGAAAAACTCTCGTGGGGGCCCCTGTGGGGCCCGGGGCAAATTGCCCCCCCCCCCGGGCAGCCCTGGGTGGTGAATAGATTTGGTGCTGATCCTTGGCACTGGACTGAACGCACAAGCAGCTCTGGTAGCCACGCCCCACATATCCTGGGCACAGCAGCCCTGGGGCTACTAGAGCCCTCAGGCTACAGCTGAAGGAGAGCTGCATAGCCAGTGTAGAGGGATTCTGTTGTTCCTGCCCACCTCACTCTGAACCCCTGCAAACATCCACCACGGTTCATAGATTGTGCACGGGATCCAGGGCCAAACCCAGTGTCAGTTAGACAAATGACAGTGAAAGGGCCATAGAGCTGCACATCTTACCATAACAGAGTCACTAAGTACAAAGACAAATAACATTGCCTCTATCCAGAAATGAAATAGGCTGTTTATATTTGTCCTCTTTATATTTGATTTTACTGTTTGCAGTATCTCCTCTTTAGAAAAGGGTTTCTGTGATTCACGCCAGCCCTGCCTCTCCCCACAGGGTGTAGATTAAAGGAACCAAGATAGAGAATATGAATGTAATTGTCATTTCTTTTGCTGTGTCAAACCACACACTCGCATTGCTGCTAGGACGTGGTTCAACTGGGTGACTAGTGAAGTTATGATAACAAAAAGCAAATAAGGGCACACGTCATCAGGGATCTACAACCCATCCTGGACAATGATCCCACACTTTCACAGGCCTTGGGTGGCAGGCCAGTCCTTGCCCACAGACAACCTGCCAACCTGAAGCATATTCTCACCAGCAACTGCACACCGCACCATAGTAACTCTAGCTCAGGAACCAACCCATGCAACAAACCTCGATGCCAACTCTGCCCACATATCTACACCAGCAACACCATCACAGGACCTAACCAGATCAGCCACACCATCACCGGTTCATTCACCTGCACGTCCACCAATGTAATATATGCCATCATATGCCAGCAATGCCCCTCTGCTATGTACATCGGCCAAACTGGACAGTCTCTAAGGAAAAGGATAAATGGACACAAATCAGACATTAGGAATGGCAATATACAAAAACCTGTAGGAGAACACTTCAACCTCCCTGGCCACACAATAGCAGATTTTAAGGTGGCCATCCTACAGCAAAAAAACTTCAGGACCAGACTTCAAAGAGAAACTGCTGAGCTCCAGTTCATCTGCAAATTTAACACCATCAGCTCAGGACTAAACAAAGACTGTGAATGGCTTGCCAATTACAGAACCAGTTTCTCCTCCCTTGGTTTTCACACCTCAACTGCTAGAACAGGGCCTCATCCACCCTGATTGATCTAACCTCATTATCTCTAGCTTGCTTCTTGCTTGCTTATATATACACACCTGCCCCTGGAAATTTCCACTGCTTGCATCCGAAGAAGTGGGTATTCACCCACGAAAGCTCATGCTGCAAAACGTCTCTTAGTCTATAAGGTGCCACAGGATTCTTTGCTGCTTCTACAGAACCAGACTAACACGGCTACCCCTCTGATACTTCATCTTTCTATACTCCCTGGTGATCTGGTCCTGCTCCTGTCATTGTCAACACCAAATACTGCATTGATTTCACTGAGACCAGGGCTGTGCCTTGTGCTTATTAGGCCTTTTTCTCCTTCATCCTACAGCAATGCCCGCATCAGCCATCAACACCGTAGGCCTGGTTGCAAAACTCAGGGAATCCAAATCCTGAGTCACAAGATTCTATTGAAGGGCCTGATGCAGAAATAAACCTCTGCTGAGGAAACTAAGACCTGGTCTACGCTGGGGAGGGTGTAGATTTATCGCCTCTAGACTAGATGAGATAATCAACCCCCGTTGGATCGACATGTAGACATACCCCAAGATACAGGGGTATGGACAATGCAGGACTGAGCCCTACTGCAACAGGGTGCTCTACTTACCACTGGATGGTGCCACCTCCTGGCAGTTCTGGGGATCAGCTCAATCAGGCCAACACCCCTTCCACTGGTTACATCCCATCAGTTTCTCCTCCGCAGCCCCCTCTCGCTCTCAGGAACTGCAGCTGTCTTCTCCGTGACTCATCCCCTCCAGCCAGGTCACTAGTGTGGTTTCTGGGGTAGGGGCTGTGTGCATCGAGGTTTGTACTCTCCAGCAGTCTCAGGCAGTCTTTCTGCTTCACTGCCTCACAGTGCCAGGCTGGCAGGGGAACCCAGGCCCACCCTCTACTCCAGGTTCCAGCTCAGGGAGTCTCTACACAGCAGCCAAGGTCCATTCCCTGCACCTTGCTGCCTTTCCCTGAGCCACTTCCTTACCTCCTGACCTTTCCCACTCCTCTGAGTTTGCCAGTCTCTTCACTCCCTCCTCCCAGAGAGAAACTTTAGGCAACTGTCTCTGTAAGCCCTCAAACACTCCTCCCATCTCCCAGGGAGTGACTGCAGCCTTCTCCCTGCTACCCCTTGTGTTTCCATTTTCCTGTCTTTTATAGAAGCCCCGCCTGTCTCTCACAGGTGAGCTTCTCTCTAATTAGCTGCCTCCAGCCTAAAGCTTCTCCCTCTGCAGTCTAATTAACTGATTGGGCACACCTGGTCCAAGTCAGCTCTGGCAGGGCCAGTGTGGGGAGCACACCCCATCACACCTACATTCAAAAATTCAGTTCATGTTAGAAATATGGACAGATACGTCTGGAAATTTAAAGTTCAGGTTAAAACCATGTGTGGCTAACATCTCACACCACTTCAAAGAGGGGGAAAGAACTTACTGATGGAGACAGGATACTGAGCCTGTGGGAGTCAGTCTGGGAAAGAGAAATTCTTATGCAATGTCTTATTCTCACACAACCATCCTGGCAGTGAGGACAGACTCCAGAAGCAGCTGCTGTGCCCAGCTCTCAGAGGCCAAAGAGAGGGTCACCATGTAGTGAGGAACCCCCCCACACATGTACAAAAACCTCAGCCTCAATCATGCATCTTCTGTTTTCTCTTAGAGCTGCAAATCCCCTCTCCTGCCTCTGGTTAAATAAGATGTAGGCTACATTTAATCTGACTCGGTTTTCCCAGCACACAAAAAATTAAGTGCAAGGCATTTCATTTTGAGAGACAACTATAAATTTAGGCTTGTGTAAATATGCATTTAAGCTTGTGTAAATATGAATTAAGGCATTTTAAGAAAGCATGCTGTTTATCTGGTTAAAGCCATATTTAGCCCTTTTTCAGCCAGGACACTGCAGTGGCTCCTCCAGTATATCACAAATACATGTTTTGGTGCTTGTACTCATTTAGAAAATTATTATATATGCATTTGACCCAGCAGATAGGGTACATCATATAAATCAAGCTGCTTTTTTTAACCCAATACATTACAACAATCCTTCAGAGTTCACAGACTGTAGCCTGGTAAAACTGCGGTGGCTTTCAAGCATCCATAGAACTAACAGTATTTACATGGTGCCTTTCATCCCACAGCAGCCTAAAGTGCTTTACTAACGTGTTAAGTGCTCTTAACTCCAACTGATGTCAATGGGATTTGAGGGCACTCAGCACTTCTCAGGACTATATTCTTCATGTATAATGTAGCCTCTGGGGTGGAGGACAGCAGCCGACCAACACACAGTATACTGCACAACAGTGAAATTTTGGCCAAGTTGCTAGAGAAACTCTGACTCTCATAAAGTGCCAGGAAATCTCTGATGGCCATGCAGAGGAGACAGGACTTTACTTTTAAATAAAGATCCACTATAATTTATCCTGTTAACTGCTGTAGAACCATACAATATATGGTGAAAGCAAAATCCTCCTCTCCAGTCCACACTGCAGATTTCTGATGAGTTCTCTCTACTTATTCCACTGATGTCAGAGCAAGTTCTGCACATGTAATGACATGCAACAAATAGCCATAGTGTGAAAGAGCAAAGAGAAATTTACCTTAAGTCTGCTCAAAATATGAATATGTTTGGTAAAAGCTTGAGCTTGAAACAGTATGCAGCATCGCACAATTTTGAAAATCAGCTACTGTCCATGAGCTGCACATGAACAAAGTATTTGTGACTATTATCACTCAGTCGTTTTCTAGTTTGCTTGTTTTTCAAAATACCTAGGAGATCTTGAGCACTGGCCTGCATTATGAAGACGTGACCTGGTAAATTTGAGTTTTAAAGAAAAAAAAGCATTTTAAAGTTTTAGGGGTAGGGGAGAGAAAGAAAGTTAGTTCTAGGACAATGAGACTACTCACATATATAAGGACAGACTACTTGCATAAATAAAGGTTGCAGGATTGGCTCTGGTTTCAAATCCTTAAAGTAGGGAAAGCTGCTAGTTTCTAGTGGAATTACTTAAACTTACGATACTGTACAAATCTTTGAAAAAAAGCTGGTAGACCTGCTATAAATTATTCCAGTGTAAATCCAGAGTAATCCCATTGAACCCAGTGAGATTATTCTACATTTACACTGGAACAAAAAGCAGGATCTGACCTATCTCACTAATTGCTACATTATTTCGGATTCAGATGGATAGAAGCAGAACTGGGAAAAGTACTGAAATTTTTCCATACACACCCCACTTTGAATTTTTAAACAAATTCACTTGTGTCCACTTCCTGCAGTTATTCTAGCAATCAGGTTTATTGACAGGAATGTTTATGAAAACTAAATTCTAAGTGAGTATTGGGGAATCTTTGCACAGTGAGAATTTTAGAACCAAATATTTGCCTTGAAACCTAATTTTTTTTAAGAGTAAAGATTATCCAGTTAGGAAACAGAAATATGCTATGTAACCTACATGTCCAATCAGAAATAAACAGCTCAAATTTTGAATGATCAGATACATGCAATGAACTGCTTGTGTACGACTGATAGACTGCGAATGAAACCCCAAAAGTTACTTGGTGAATAATTAATAAGCTAGAAAAAGTTGTAGACTGCTCACAATGTGGGAACAGAAGGAAAAGCAAAAATTGCTTCCTCCAAATTATCTTTGCCATCTGTGTATCTTGCATACTGTTCTTTTTATTTTCATGCAGCAGAATTTGAGAACAGAGTGATGTAAATCACTGATGTTTCAGTTCACTACCCAAACAAAAAAAAATTAATTTCAGATCAACACAACATGAAAGTTTTTCAGTTTTCTCAGAGAAACAAAATGTTTTTGTTTGGGATCAAACGTAGGGTTTCATTTGACCTGATACAACATAAACATTTCTTGTTGGGGTATTTAACTGCTTTTTTCTATTCACAAAACCATCACAGGAGGAGGTGCTGTTGTTCTCCCACCCCACATTCTCCCATCTCCAATTTGAACTGGAACCAGGTGCCATCCCTCCTTGGTGAGTGCCCTGACCATCAGGCTATAGAATCATTCTGACTCTCTCATTCTGGCCCAATTAATGAATATCGATTTATATAAAGTAGAACAGCTTCGGCAGGAGATATTGAGAGACGGGCCCGACCCCACAATACCCCATTGCCCAGTGGTTAGGGCACTTTTTCTGCAGTGTGGAAGACACACATTCAAATTCCTGCTCCAAATCAGGCAGAGTGGAGACTTGAACATTCCAGATCCCAGGTGAGTGTTCTAATCACTGAAGTATACGGTGTAAGGGGGGAAGTGACATCACCACCAGTTTTGTGGATGGCACCCAAGTCCCTTTGCGAATCTAGCTCGACAAAATAATTTCGGCTGAAACTATTCAGTGAATTCATGTTGAATTTGTGAATAGTTTTGATAGACCCCAAACTGCACATTTTGACGAATAAACTATTTGAAAATTGTCACCCGGCTCTATTTGAAAAGTCCTAAACCCCCCACATGCCAAAATTCTTTAAGAGAGAGTCATTTTCAATGAAAATGAAGAATGCTGCTGCATATATGCATGTCCGTATGGATCTGGCACTTTTCAACAGAGATCTGAATTTATTTCAAGTGCCCTCTATTTTGGACATTCACAGAATTGGTACATTCAAACATGCAAATCAGTTTGAAAGTTTGATCCAAATAGTGCACTTCTGCTCTTATATTTCTTAAGCAAAAATGTAGGGCTCTTTCACAATCAAATTATGATGCACCTTGTTATCAAGAGTTTTGAATGAGAATGCCCTGAAATTGCAGTGTGCAGAAACAAACACCTCACCCAATACATTCTGATTTATATCTGCTAAAGGAACCTCACTATCTAGTATAGTACATATTTTTTGCCAGAATAAGGAGATCTAACACAAGATGCATTGGTATCTACAGCACCAGCTCTGGAGATCAGGGTGCTTTAAATTATTGAGATCACATGAATGATAACCATCATGACGGCCTTCAAAGTTTCTCTCATTAGCTGTTCTGTATATAATGTTATTTTTCACCCACTTCAACCAAAGCTGTCAACAAATGGATATCAGTCTATGTTCCTTTAGGTTATCTTGTCACATCCGCCATCTGAAAACCATTACACAACACTTGAAGCTGAAAACCACTGAACATGCAAAGCTGAACAGCACTTTTGAAGGTATGCCTTCCCGACAAATATTTCTCTCTCTTCTGAGGTTTAGGGGATGATTTCATTTGCTTTGAGAAAAGTAAACAAGCACCAAGTGAATTAAGAGTTCACTTCCACAGGTTTCAGAAGACAATTAGTTATGATATTCTGTGACCAAGATTTTCAAAAGTGACTTTTGGATGCCTCAATTTATGGCTGTGACATCATGAAGGGGTCTGAATTTCAAAGGGTAACTACTGAGAAATCTCTGAAAAACCAAGCCCCTTTAAAGTCTCTCTCATTAAGCATCCAAAATTGGAGGTACCTATAATCATTAGTCAATTTTTAGAATCTTAACCTACACATTTGTCAGGAGAAATCTAACGTTTGTGTTTTGTTCACCAGGCTCCCACCGGAATATATCTGAGTAATAACCAAGTTTAAACAGAATATGGATTTCAGGATTTGGTCCTATACCTTTGCAATGTACAGTGAGGGTCAAATCCTTAGCTAGTATAAATTATCACTCCGCCCCTGAGCAGAGGAAGATCCAGTCCTAACTTTTCTAGTCTCTTCTGTAATGACAGATTCATATTTCAATCATATCATACAGTAAATATTTATATTAAGGTTGTAGCCACAGAATTGTTATTTGGGCTTCCCAAAAAAGATTTTTCTCAAATGGTTGAAATCAATGCTTAATCAATCCTCAGATGCTTAAAGTAAAGCAAATGCTGAAGTGCTTTGCTGGATTGGGGACAGGGTGGTCAGTACCATGCAGGAGTCGAGCGCTCAGTCAGCACCAGGGGAAGAGGGAGGGAAATCAGTTGCCTCACCAGAAACAAAGAACAGTCTTCACACCTGAGTTTTTCTCTTCAACTGCAGTGGGTTTTTTTAGAGTGCATTGGTTACAAAGAGACAGACTAGACATAATGGTTTTACACCAACAAACAGAAAACCTCCACCTAGGGGTACAACCTAGTTCTGTAACAGACACTTTGTTGCATGCTCTCTGCGTGCTCAAAAACCTTCTGAGTCTTAAGTAGCTAGTTCTGTAGAGTCTCTTGTATTTTCTCCCAGATTCTAACTGGACCTTCTATCCCCAGCCTTGCCATGTGACTACCCTGACTACCAGTTTAAAGCTTAGTCAGGGAGTTAATGCCATGCTGGGTGCCCAGGACGCTTCCACAGCCAAGCTGAGTTTTTCCCAGCACAATAGAGGCTGAAAGTAAAAAAAACTAATAAAATGATTAATAGAGTAAAAAAAGCAAGATCAAAATGATCTGTTGCATTAACATTAAAAAAGTGAGTCTCAGAGACCCAGACACTCAAACGGGAAAGTAAACAGAAATTCTTAATAATAGAGCACTTTATCAACATCATAGACAATTGCACATAATAGTTGAAATTCTGGTGCCATTGAAATCAGAAGCAAACTTCCATTGACTCACCCTTGGGAATAAGCATGTGCAACTCCACTGAGTTCAATGGAGGGCTGAACTTGCATCTCCATATCACTTGCTATGTGCTGTAGCCCAGCCACGGGAAGGTTTACTGCAATCCCACACATTGGTGTTGAAAGTTAAACACAGACTTATTTTAAAAAAGAAACTTTTCTTCCCTACTGTTACCTGCAGCATCTAAGTGAAAGTGATTTGCTCTAGACTCTTATAACCCTGCAAGAAACTCTGCACAAGTGGAACCCTGCCCCCACATGAAGTCAGTGGGACTCTGTGGAAGTATGGGGCCTGCTTACACAGAGCTCCTTGCAGGATCAGGGCCCTAATGTTCAGAATGAGACTTGAAGTTGTCATATAAGCTTACTCATCTACAGTGTTATGTAAACAGCACATAAAGACTAGGCCCAGAACGTCTCACAAAAGCAGGGATTTAGCACATACACTGCCAATGTACTATGAAAACCTTGTACCCTCCTCCCTCCCCACCCCCAAATTAAATAGTAAAATGAGGATATTTATACAAAACAAAACATATAAAGTCTGGTTTTGCTCAGCCAGAGGGAATGATAAATTTCTTACAGACCTCCATTATACTGGTCCTCTGTTGACCACTGGCTCCACTTCCGAGGCAGTGGAAACCAATTACTGTTGGTCAAGGCTGTCCATTCATGGCAAGAACAATACACTTTTTCCCCCCACATTTTCATTTTTTTAACCCAATTTATGTTGAAGTCCTTTTCCCTTTTGCATTCTAAGCATGTCATCATAAAAAAAAAATTCAGTTACCATCTGTGTTTTTTTTCTTACTTCAACCCAAAATAAACTGATGTGTGTGAGTACAGAATACATTGTTGGGTGTGTTTTGATATAGTGTTATGGTCTGTTAAAATATCTACATGTTAAATCCAAAATGTAGTTTGTAAAGATAGAGCAGCAATCCAAGATGGAGTCTGAACTGCCATCTTGTGACCACCATCTTCTTGTTTACTGTTATCATGAACCAGTCATGACTGGATCCAACTGGTTTTTCCCACCACTGGCAACTCCAAGGACAATTTTACCTCAGACTCTTTCCTGCCTTTGCTGGGACTGTACCATATTTTCCCGCCAGTAAATGCATAAAGGGACTGAACTCACCGACAAGTGGCACAGTCCATCCCAGTGGCTGTGCGTGCGCGGTTCAGGTCTTCACAGCACCAGTGCATCGCTGAAGGGCACCACCCTTCCTGAAGTGAAGAGAAAGGGAAGAAGACATTTCATCTTACCTGCTCCTGTTCCTGGGTACAACATCACCAGAGGGTTTTGGCCCGCTTCTTCCCCCCTGAGACATCGAGGGACGCTCCAGTGCTCCTCCTCGGCGGGTTCCAATTACCCAAAGAATGCAGGTCCTGGACTTCACCGCCGCCACAGACGCGCTGATAGTCAGGCAATTAGGGTTCTCTTAATTGGGGATTTTATACTGTTTATTGCCAGGGTGAATTTGTATTTTGGGCCGGAGCTTCATGCTCCTGTTTTAAAGCTGCTGTTTCACTGTTCTATATTGTTATTTAGCTACTGCTCTTTCACATTTACCCCTTCTCTTATTGTACTCATTCCCTTAATACACTTACCTGTTGTTTTTAAACTTCACTTAGAGTCACTCTTTATTTCTTACACTACACATAGGGAAGAGGGAGGGAGATCTATCAGTCCACCGGTGACAGACACGGCAGAGGAAGGGCGTGTTCCTCTGAGTAAAAGGGACTTGTCTTATCTCTTGTTACCTACACCACTACACATTTAGAGTTACCTTGACTCCCCTTTGAGGTAACAACATGGTATATACAAAAAGAAAGCTCGCTAGAAAAAAATAAACCTACAACATTTCAGCTCTGTTTGCTATCTAAGCAATGATGAGTAGTGGAGCAAGAGCAAATGCTGACCTGAAAATATTAGGCAGGATAGCGAAGGGAGAGTGGGCATCAGGAAATTTGAGTTCTATCCCAAACTTTGCTACTGACTTGCTGTGTAGCTTGGGGCAAGTCATTTAATTTCACTGTGCCTCAAGTTTCCCTATTTGTAAAATGGGGATAGTTATTTTGTAATTTGTTTTGAGATACTCAGGTGACAGGCACTACAGAACAGAAAGGTACTTATTAGCCAAATTTTGACCTACTCTAGCAATATATGCAGAATGACCTGAGTCGCCAAGAGGAGCGGGCTCAACACCTACACAGTTTAAATTCACTTTTTTCTTAGGTCTTTTGCCATTCAGCATTGCTTCAGTCACTGGCTTCCACTGCCAAGAGCATGCTGGAGCATCATCATGAAAGTGAAATGACAAGTCGCTCAAGTACCAGAAAGATGTTTGGGTTTTTTTCCATTTAAATAGATGTCAGCTGGCATTGCTGGACAGTGTCAACCTACAGTGAGGTTCCCCCACAAACACTGAGCTGAGATTCCTGTGGAAGCTCTCACCACCTGTGTTCTGTTCTGGAACCATGCCATGACCATTGCACTACTGATCACTACAGTTTAGGTGCCTTCCACTAGTTGAGCAGTTAGCCCTGAAAGAACAAATTGTCTCATCTGGTTTGTGATCTGCACTGTGGCCTAAGCCAAAGGAGTGGTCATACAGGAGAGAAACATCCAGATATTTCCGCACATGTTCTTTGCTCAATAAGGAAAGTTTAAAGCAAAACAAGTTGGGCATGAAAAGGGTCATTTATGCGACTTGCAGCCACATCCACTTACTTTCACTTTTGGTGTTGTCTTGTTATAGGCAAGTAATGGGTCAGCATCACAGGGTCCGCACACGTTACTGGCCTCGTGTGCTTAGGCTGGTCAAAGAAGGGGTCCCAACGCCTCTCTCAGTTGTTTCACCTGTGTCTTTTTATTTACAGTCCTCAGTGTAGCCCCAATTCCCCCAACATCGATCCCCACTCTGACCCTTCCCTGGGTCTCTCGGCCCCAGAGGCTTCCTGTAGTAGGTAGAGACAGAGCTGCAGTCCCTCTGTCTTCTCCCCTGGCTAGTCTCCCACTGAGCCTTTCCCTGGGCTTATATCTCCTCCCAGTCACCAGCTCAGCTGGTTCCACTTGACTCAGCTGATTCCCCTGAGCCTGCCCTCGTTAGGGCCTGCAGCTGAGCTCATTGCTGAGTGTCTGGGCCCCCGCACCCGGCTGCCCTGCCGGGAAGCAGTGGAGGAACCAACCCTTTAGCAGGGCTTCCAAGGGGTTTATACCCCTGGCCCTGCCACAGTCAGCTACAATCTCTTAATTGTAGAAAACTTAAATTACAGAAAGTGATGTACTTGAAGCCAGAGTTCTCAAGAGCTGGTAGAAATAAAGCAGCACCTCTTGAAAAAGGCCCAATTCCTGCCTCAAAAACCTTACAGTCAATGGTCGCAAACTGGCTTCTGGCCCCACATGGAGTCCCAGTGAAATCTCTGAGACGCTGCCCGCATGAGGGAGCAGGCTGGTATTGTGAGCGAAGTCTGCAAAGGAGACAAGTTCAGATACAGACTAGGACTAAACAATGCATGGCCCTGAAAGCAAGAACAAGAAGCTAGCACTCGATACACAGTGCAAAGGGAAGCCAATGGAGGGATTCAAAGAGAGGGAGGATGTGGTCAGAAATAAAAAAAAGATGATTTTGGCAGCAGCATTTTATAGAATGTGGAGGAGAGAAAGGTGAATATTGTGAAGATGGAAACCTTTGAGGAAAATAATTTTGCTAGCCTGGCTTCTGTCTGGGTCACCAACCTCAAACCCCAGAAATGAGAGTGAATTCTCTCTCACAATAGATATCTTTTCATCAATTTTATTTAAAACTACACCATAGACAAACAGGTGCAAGTCTAAACTCTAGCTTCAGTCAGACAGTGACTGCTCTCCCTGTGGGTCACCAAAAACAACCTCTGCAACACATTGTCACCCATACCTCCTATCCCATGTCCTGTACCAGAACATAGATAGGTCTCTGATTTCACTGCCATTGATGGCTGGAGGCTGCTGAGATGTAGCTCCAGAGGCCATAGAGAAGTCCCAATTCAATAGCTTTTCCCATTTCTAAGTGTGTACTTGCTGTTAATCTACAGGTTGATATTGTTCTCTGCAGTTTCCCCTTTTACTCTGCAGGGAATCTCCTCCCAGCCATCCATTGCCCAGGAGTGGCCAACTGACTTTTTTAAAACTTCCTTCCCTGAAGAAAACATCAATTCAAAGCATAATTGTCTAGAGAGAACTACACTCCAACCATCATAAGCTCCCAGATTCAGCTAATCAGCTTTCCAGATCAGGTAAAACTTCATCAGTCCCTCTTTTTGTTGAGCTGTGACAGACCTACCTTTTGCTGCCAGTCCTCCTGCCACACCTATACAGGGGTGGTGCATCTCATGCTCCCTGGCCTGTACGCATTAGTCAAGGGTCACCCATTTGTCAGTCAGAGGTCTGGATGTACTGCTATCCCTTCCTCTCACTGCTGAGATGAGCCAGGGAGCTAGGAGAGCATGTGGGGCTGTCACTGAGGCATCTTCAAATATGGTGCTAGAACTGCCCAGCATGAAGTCAAAGTAGTGGGTCCTCCTGCTGGCCTCCATCCAGTCCAGTGCTACTCATCTCTCAGCCTTCAAATGCTGCTGAAGCCCAGGTATATAAAGAGGCATTACAGTTACTCCTCTTTGCTTCATAGCCCTGGTCTACGCTACAAGGCTAGGTCGTACTTAGCCACGTTAGGTCGATTTTATAAGCAATGCGGCTACACAACCAACCCCGTTTCATCAACCTAAAGGACTCTTAAAATTGACTGCTGTAGTCCTCCCTGGCGAGGGGAGTAGCGCTAAAATCAACCTTCTTGGTTCGAATTTAGGGTAGTGCAGACGCAGTGTAGTGCAATTCGATGGTGTTGGCCTCCTGGAACTATCCCAGAGTGCTCCAATGTGACCGCTCTGGACAGCACTTTCAACTCCGATGCACTAGCCAGGTACACAGGAAAAGCTCCGGGAACTTTTGAATTTCATTTCCTGTTTGGTAAGCGTGGCGAGCTTAGCAGCACAGGTGACCATGCAGTCCCAGAATTGCAATTGAGCTCCAGCATGGAGCAAACGGGAGACACTGGTGTGACGGTACCTCCGATAAGGCTCTATGAAAATATGCTTAGAATGTGTTTTATGCTACATATGCCATGTAACATATATCCGTAAAGGTTATGATCTACTGAATGTATTAATCCTATTTGCATGCATGTATCATTTTTGTATTCGAAGTTATGAATGTTGGCTGTGTACTGGCTTGATTTCTAAATACCTTAGTAAAGCATTTGGTCAGTTCCTGGAGAAAGGAATGTTGAAATTAAGTACCTAATCAAGAAACACTTAAAGGACAATGGATCTTGGAATGCTCCAATCCACATAAGAAGTCTACTTGAGGATGTTCAAGGTAGCATGTAAACAATGGATGCTACCTGTAAAAACTGTGAGTCATGAATGGACATGTGACTTGCCCAGATGACTCCAAAACTCCATCTTGGAGCTGGACTTTCCATAGGAGTGAGTCTCCACCCACAAGAGAAAGTCTATTTAAACTCCTGGGAGACTCCTCCATTTTGTCTTCAGCTGGCTAAAGAGAGAGCATCGCCACCCCACAGGATACTTGGAAGAAACTGGAACAAAGGACAGTGTGCAAGGGGTGTGAGTGATTGCTGGACCCAGGCTAAAAGGAGATTAGTCTGTAAAAGGGAGCATTCTGGAACTAGTGAGGATCTTATCTGTATTCAGTTTGATTAGACACAGATTTGTGCATTTTATTTTATTTGGTGACTTACTTTGTTCTGTCTGTTACTACTTAGAACCACTTTAATCCTACTTTCTGTATTTAATAACATCACTTTTTACTTACTAATTAACTCAGAGTATGTATTAATACCTGGGGGAGCAAACAACTGTGCATATCTCTCTATCAGTGTTATAGAGGGAGAACAATTTATGAGTTTACCCTGTATAAGCTTTATACATGGTAAAATGGATTTATTTGGATTTAGACCCCATTGGGAGTTGGGCATCCGGGTGTTAAAGACAAGCACACTTCTGTTAGCTGCTTTCAGGTAAACCTGCAGTTTTGGGGCAAGTAATTCAAACCCTGGGTCTCTGTTGGAGCAAACGGGAGTGTCTGGCTCAGCAAGACAGGGTGCTGGAGTCTTGAGGTGGCAGGGAAAACAGGAGCAGAGGTAGTCTTGGCACATCAGTTGGCAGCTCCCAGGGGGGTTTCTGTGATCCAACCCGTCACAACTGGATCTGATTGCTGTATAGGGAGAAGAATCTGTGCAGGCAGAACTCCGATCAAAAAGAAGAAATGCTAATACATATGCCAAAATCGCACAGGGCATGGTGGAGAGAGGCTACACCAGGGACACACAGCAGTGCCGTGTGAAAGTTAAGGAGCTCAGGCAAGCCTACCACAAGACAAAGGAGGCAAACAGTCGCTCCGGGTCAGAGCCCCATACATGCCGCTTCTATGATTAGCTGCATGCCATTCTAGGGGGAGGGACCCTACCAGTACCCCACCACTGTCCGTGGACACCTGCAAAGGGGGAGTCTCACGCAACATGGAGGAGGATTTTGTGGATGAGGAAGAGGAGGAGGAGGAGGAGAATGCACAGCAGGCAAGCAGAGAATCCGTTTTCCCCAACAGCCAGGACCTTTTCATCACCCTGGAGCCAATACCCTCCCAAGGCGGGTTCCCAGACCCTGAAGGTGGAGAAGGCACCTCTGGTGAGTGCACATTTGTAACTACACTACAGTGGTTAAAAGCAATTGTGTTTAATGTTTGATTTGCCCTGAAGACTTGGGATGCATTCATGGCCAGTACAGCTACTGGAAAAGTCTGTTAACAAGTCTGGGGATGGAGCGGGAATCCTCCAGGGACATCTCCATGAAGCTCTCCTGGAGGTACTCTGAAAGCCTTTGCCGAAGGTTTCTGGGGAAGGCTGCCTTATTTCGTCGTCCACAGTAGGACACTTTACCATGCCAACCCAGTAGCAAGTAGTCTGGAATCACTGCAGCACAAAGCGTAGCAGCGAATGGTCCTGGGTTTTGGTTGTATTCATGCAAATTCAGTCTTTATCTTTCTGTCAGCCTCAGGAGAGTGATATCATTCACGGTCACCTGGGGAACAATAGGGGAATTTTTGTAAGGGAACAGTAAAAGGACCCCATTCATGCTGGGCTGTTTGCGCTTGGCTAAAAGGGATCATCCCAGAGAATAGCCACACGGTGGGGGGAGGGGTGTGCTGCATATCAAACCCAAAACCACACTCCCTCCTTTTAAATGGCAAACCCAACCGGCATTGCTTGCTATGGGAAAGGAGGACGCTGCAGTTTGAAACCATTCCCACATGTTATGAAGGCAGAAGAAGCCAACCCCACGTACCCTTTCGCTTACCATGGCTTCCTGGAAACCGAATTCTGTTGTGCAGCCGTGTGTGTCCTGTACCTAAGGTACATGTGCTGTCTGCTGTGAATTGCTTGATTCACTGTGAAAGAGTCTCCCTTGTGTTCTCAGAAATGTATCTTCTTAAATTTTACTCTCCCTTTTTATCTCCCCTGCAGATGCAAAAGTTTCTATGCTCCCCGTATCATCTCCATCCCTGAGATTATCGCACATTAGGAGAAAAAAATGCACTTGTAATGACATGTTTTCAGAGCTCATGCAGTCCTCCCCCACTGATAGGGCACAGCTGAATGCATGGAGTGCAATCGGTGGCAGAGGCCAGGAAAGCATTAAGTGAGCATGATCAGAACACGCAGGAGCAGATGCTGAGGCTAATGCGAGAGCAAACGGACATGATTAGGCGTCTGGTGGAGCTGCAGGAAAGGCAAGAAGAGCACAGATCGCCACTGCATCCATTGTATAACCGCCTGCTCTCCTCCTCAAGTTCCATATCCTCCTCACCCAGAGGCCCAACAATGCGGGGGGAGAGGGAGAGGCTCCGAGCACCCAGCCACTCCACTCCAGAGAACGGCCCAAGCAACAGAAGGCTGTCATTCAAACAGTTTTGATTTGTAGTGTGGCTACAATAAGCAATGTGGCCTTGTCCTTCCCTCCTCCCCCACCCCACCCGGGCTACCTTGTCAGTGATCTCACTTTTTTTTTAATAAATAAAGAATGCTTGGATTAAAAATAGGGACTTTATTTCCTTTGCCATCTGTGGTTGAAGGGGGGAGGGGTATTTGCTTACAGGGAAGTAAATTCAACAAAGGGGGTGGTTTTGCATCAAGGAGGAACACACACAACTGTCACACCGTAGCCTGGCCAGTCATGAAACTGGTTTTCAAAGCCTCTCTGATGCGTAGCGCACCGTGCTGTGCTCTTCTAATCGCCCTGGTGCCTGGCTGTTCAAAAATGGCCACCAGGCAACTTGCCTCAACCTCCCACCCCGCCATAAACATCTCCCCCCTACTCTCACAGATATTATGGAGCACACAGCAAGCAGCAATAATAATGTGAATATTGATTGCGCTGAGGTCTAACCTAGTCAGCAAACAGCACCAGTGAGCTTTTAAACATCCAAAGGCACATTCTACCACCATTCTGCACTTGCTCAGCCTATAGATGAACTGCTCCTCACTACTGTCCAAGCTGCCTATGTATGGCTTCCTGAGCCATGGGAGCAAGGGGTAGGCTGGTTCCCCAAGGATAACTATTGGCATTTCAACATCCCCAATGGTAATTTTCTGGTCTGGGAAGTAAGTCCCTTCTTGCAGCTGTTCGAACAGCCCAGAGTTCCTAAAGATGCGAGCGTCATGCATCTTTCCCGGACACCCCACATTGATGTTGGTGTAACGACATGTACCCAAAACCACCCGTAACAATGTTTTTGCCCCATCAGGCATTGGGAGCTTAACCCAGAATTCCAATGGGCAGCGGGGACTGTGGGATAGCTACCCAGAGTACACCACTCTGTGAGTCAATGCTAGCCACGATATTGAGGATGCACTCCATTGAGCTACTGCGCTTAGTGGGGACACACATGATCGACTGTATATAATCATTTTCTAAAGATCAAGTATCAGAGGGGTAGCCGTGTTAGTCTGGATCTGTAAAAGCAGCTAAGAGTCCTGTGGCACCTAATAGACTAACAGACGTATTGGAGCATAAGCTTTCGTGGGTGAATATCCACTTCGTTGGTGGACTCTTTGCTGCTTTTTCTAAAGATCGACTTCTATAAATTCGACCTAATTTCCTAGTGTAGACATATCTATAGTCCCTCCGCTGGAATTGGCAGAAAGCATTCAAATTTCAAACATTTTAAATGAGTGAAAAAACAACACATATTTTGTGAAAGATTTCCCCATTTTTTGACCAGCTCTAATAACTGCTATCTTCCCAGACAAAAAAAAGAAAGAACCCCTTCCACTGTCCCCTTACATTCAAGGCCCCACTTCCCCACACTCCAAATAAGCAATTTTTCCTCTGTCAGTGCGATGAAGCCTTGAACACTGACATGTGAGGTCCAACAGCTGGCACCCAGAGATGGTCAAACTATTGCTAGATGAGGGCCTGCAAACATCTGGATCTCAAGGAAATGGGACAGTTGATCACTAGACAACCCATTAAAACCAACAGACCCCTAGAATCAGGTATGACAAACCATCTTTGGTTTTCTATGGTAGTATATAACATCATCCACTGATCAGATCACGGGGGCAATCAATACACACTTGTAAGCATGAAATGGTTCCAACTTTGCAAATGTGCATTTGTGTCTCCCCACATAAACAAAATAATGTGGGTTTCTTTAATTGGTAAGGACCATAATTTCAACATACCATGATTCATAACTGCTGAGCTAAAATGGACGTCACATGAACAAGCTTCCCCTCATCCTCCAGAATTCTCTAATGCCTTTCTTTAATGCATATGTGGCACAGTGCTTACATTCCTCTGGAGTAAATCCAACTAAGGCTGTCCTGGCAGTATTTATCCCAAAGTCGCTGGCCAATTTTTTAATTTGAGCCTCTATAGATTGAGGAGATACATACGAAAAAGTCTTCCCAAGAACACAGTATGAAATGTAGCCAGAGTCTTCATGTGCAGTCATTGTATTGTCTTGATCTTCAAAGCTCTCCACATTACAAGCTATCTCAATTTTCTTGTGGGGAAAAGCCATAGTCTGTACACCCTTTAAACCACGTGTATTGCTGCCTCGGATAGCACGTGCTATATCTTTTCCTATAGCCAGGTCTTGAGTGTCTATAGTCACATTGCAATTCATCACATAGGGGCTGGCTCCAACACCTATAACCAGCAGAAAAACAGATTAATCAATTAGAACAATCCTCCTTATGAATTCCTGTGACTTTACCTCTGCATCTATTTTCACATTTATAATGATCTGAGGCCAGATTCTGGCCTTGAATGTGCCCCAGTGATTCCAACTGACTTCAGTGAGAGCTCTGCAGGCACATTTGAGGCCAGATCGTGCCCTCTAAGCAATTATTTTAAACTCATTTTATCTTTGTAATTCTATGCTCCTTGATTTTAATTCTGTGCTTAAGCTTTTCCTTTTATTCTCCAGCCCAAAAACATTTCTTTTGTTCTGCTCCCTTACCCCAATGCCTGCAAAAGTAGAAATCCCTTTGCAAGTACAGAGAAACAGGCTTATTAAAACTAAACTAGGCACATTTTATGCTTCCCCACCACTCCCACATTCTGAAGGAATATTTCAGCTCCTAATGATGGGTCCCTGGGTCTAACTCTTGGGAATTCTGCATGAATGAATTAGATTAGAGTTGATTTTATCAATATTAAATTTCCCTCCTTCCAAAATGCAATGGATCAAACATTTATCCCAAACTCTTGCAGAAAGTAAATTAATTCAGAAAAGAAATGGAATATATATTTCCTTTTTTTGCCTGGTTAGAAATAGGTTGATGTTTTTTAGCTGCTGCTCTTACAGAGAAAATGTAAACTGTGGATCAATGCTTGATGAAATCTCTCAACTTTGAAAAGGCAATATACACCTTCCCCTAGTCAGCGACCACTACAAGCTATTTTGGCACCCACATTGTTTCAGGGTCCCAGGGTTATTCCTCACAGTTGTTCTGGATGCCATGCTTAACTACTGACTGGAGAAACAGGCAACCTATTTTAAGGCTACTGCACAATCAAACATCTGCTAAGGGATATGGAAACTAACCCATATATACATCTTTCCTTGCCCTAAACAATAGGAGAACATCTCCTTCCTGATAGTCCCTGCTGGCCCATGGAACAAGAATCTTTGGGTCGTCTCCAAAGTCGTATCACACCTGAGGATGAGTGCAAAGCACCATCCAGGAGAAAAGAGGACTATCAGCTGAACCTAACATTTTAATTTTCCCATCATCCCACCATACACACACTTACACTTCAGTGTATATTACAGCACAGGACTAGAATGCAAGATCCTACTTGTGCCTAATCTCAGATCAGATCAAGATTCATTGTGTGTGACCTTGGATAAGGGCAATTTGTGTGTCACACAGTGTGTGATTTTAGATACTGTGTAGGACCTGGGGACCCCTTATGACCATGCCTCCCATTTAAGCCCCTTGTGCCTCAACCAACCTTGCTAAAATTGAGCATAAAACAAAACAAAACAAAAAAGTAAGACTTCACTACAAACATGATCATTCATATGCATTTTGCTGGTTAACTATATTACAAAATAATGAAGCACTAATTCAACAAATTAAAAATAGCATACTAGTTTAAAGCAAAAATTGTAAATACCCGAAAAATGGCTTTTAAAATGATGAGTAAGTTTGCATTCATCCACTGACACTGCTGTTTCACTCCCTTCTTTTCAACTTTTGCAGTGGGCTAGAATTTTATTTTGTTCCACTTCATATTTACTGCAATTTTCAAATATAATGCAACAAACATCCTTGGCATTTACTTTACATGTCCTAATGACCAGGCACTATATGCCTGAATGGCACTTGCGTGGATCCTGACTATGTTTAGTTGATATTTATAATGCATGTTCTGGTGCTTGGATTACCCAGTATTTTCCCCCAACCATTCCCTGAGCAACCATGGCATTTAGCACACAGTAGGCCTAATTCTGCTCTCAGGGTATGTCTACACTACAGCAACACCGCTACGGCATTGCAGCTGTGCCACTATAGCGTGGATGCTTCCTATATTGACAGAAGGGGGGTTCCCATCAATGTAGGTAACCCACCTCTTAAAGGTGGTAGCTAGGTCACCGGAAGAATTCTTCTCTTGACCTAGCTTTGTCCAGGGTGGAGATTACATCGACCTAACTACATCATAAAGGATGCAAAATTTTTCACCACCCTAAGTGATGTAGCTAGATCGATACAATTTTTAGGTGTAGATCAGCCTCAGTTGCACTAAAGTGTATCTGGCCTAACTCCTCTAAAGGTATTGGAATTCACTTTGATGGCATTTGAGATATTTCTTGTTTACCTCAATCTCTAGGAACGAGTTTTTGTTTGCAAGAAGCAAATGTCTCATAAATATTTTATTAATATTTATTTACGCAAAGGTTCAGTCCACTTTATCTGTGTATCTGTCATCCAAAAACGAAATAGAAACATTGCCATGTGACTAAGGTGAGCTGTCACAGCGTGAAGAAACACATTAATGCTTGCTTTCAACAATTCATGAGCAATCCAAGGACTGCATTTCCCCCCTCCCCGCACACATAAATAATAATAAAGTTTGAACGATTTATTTGTATTACAGTCATGCTTAGAGATCCCAATGAGATGGGGGCCTCATTGTGATAGGAGCAGTACACACATATAGGATAGTCCCTGTCCCAAAGTGCTGTCAATCTAAACAGACTAATTATGGTGGGAGAAGAAAGAGGCACACAGAGAAATGAATTGTCCTGCCAAAGGTTACACAGCAGGTCAGTGGTCAAGGCTATCAGAAGCCAGCTCTCCCAATGCCCAATCCAGTGCCCTATCCTAGATTCAAATGCAGCCCAAAACAATCAACCTGGTTATGACCAATCTGCAAACAACAACAAACAAGGCCAAATTCAGATAAATTATTCATTGCAAATATCTCTCCCTACTCTACTTATGTATCAAGGAAATGTACAAAGCCTAATGTCTCTGACAATTTTGCTGGTTTTTAAAAATTCTGAATCATGTACTGTGCAACTGGTGATCCGGTGGTGCCACAAAGAACTCTACAGTTAACTGATAGTGATGTAAACTCTTTATGCCAGATTGTTTAAGAACAGAGAAAACAAATGCACTTAATTAAGATCTGATGTGTATTTTTTTCCCCATACACAAATGCAATATTTGTGTTTGGGCACTGGCAGAAATGACTGTGATATATGGTATTAATGTCTGGTTTAAAGATGCTTGTGGCAGGCTCATGTCTGGAGCAACAAAAATTAAAATGTATTCAGACAAAACAATGGTGAAAAGTCCATTAGAAAAATAAAAAGCAGTGATCATAGAAGAAAAACATGTATTCTTCTCTCAGAAAATTATTCACATATCATAACTTTTCTTAAACAGGATACAAACACTGTCATTCTCAATAAAGTCAAAGGCACTGAGAGTACTCTTTTCCCCCAGAAGTATACAAAGAGCTTTATTTTATCTGGAGGAGAGTAGATAACTCAGTAATGGTTTTGCTTATTTTCCCAGGATGTTTTCAAATTAAATAAATTGGTAGTAAGTGGGCAGGGACACCCAGCTGGTTTCATGCACAAGCCTTAAGCATCAGGGAACTTTGGTTCAAGAAATCTAGATTAGACCAGCAAAGAGTCCTGTGGCACCTTATAGACTAACAGACTATATCATATTGGAGCATGAGCTTTCGTGGGTGAATACCCACTTCGCGTAATGGACTGAATCCCCAATAGACCACCATACAACTGGGATGTTTTGGAGAAGCCCACAGTGAAATAGTAACATTGCGTGCTCCAGAATGAAGTATTTGATAGCATTGTAAAGGACATTTTGGAGGATTTGCTCACATTATATATGGCCATAGCCAGAACTACCAAAATTTTACTCGTCTGCAGTGCACGCACACGCAGGCAATAACTGCGCCAGTGGTTTTTGAAGGGCATCCACTAGACAAAAGACAGCTGAACTAGAACATTCAAGAGTGTCAGTGACTGGATTCCCATATGAGTTATTTCTTGCTAGAATCACAAGTGAATAATCTGTAGGCTGGGGAAAGAGGAGATGGAGGAAGGGTGCATGGCACGTTTGCAAAGACATGCAGACCACACTCCCTGATCCCTGTCCTGGCTGCTATCATGGATGGCCTGTGGAGCAGCGGCTCAGCAGGGTTTTGGGGGAGCCAGGATTTGGGTGGATGGAAAATATCCACCCTGTCATCTTCCTGCTGCGTGTGGGTTTTTGGCAGTCATTTAGGCGTAGCATCCTGCCAGAATTGGGACGTTAGTATGGAGATTAATCTTACTGCTTCACTGTCAGCCTGAACAAAAATAAAACCCCACAAAACAGCACTGAGCTCTTTCCTCTCTTCCTCTGGCTAAAAAGCAAACTAGTCGGTTTGTTCCGTGATCAACTCTGCAGTGCTTCTAAAGAACAAAAATGAGCTGGAAACACACTAGGTACTGGCATGCAAATGAGCGAAACCAAAGACAGATTTGAAGCATAGCAGAGCAAAACTTTGGTGTGATGCCCCAAAGCAGATTAAATGGACGTAGTTCTGGTTTTCAAGCACAGCTTCAGGTGAACCCGGTCTGCTGTACGCTCCTGCACCTCCCTCACTTGATGTTCCTTGACTTGGACCCAACTGTTTGCCTATACCATAGGGATAATGTATATTGCATAGATGTATGATTACAAAAGCCCTCTCACGTGTTGCACATTGATTAGTCTGTGTAGAACAGGGGTGAGCAAACTACAGCCTGCGGGCCAGATCCGGCCCCTTGGGGGGCTTTGGATCTGGCCCACGGGTTTGCCATCCCCATGGCACCGCAGGCCCCGTGCTGCTCCCGGAAGTGGCCAGCACCATGTCCCTGCGGCCCATGGGGTTGGGGAGGGAAGGCTGAGGGCTCTGCATGCTGCCCTTGCCTGTGGGTACCTCCCCCAAAGCTCCCATTGGCCAGGAACGAGGAACCCCGCACTCCCTCCTGCACCCTAACCCCCTACCCCAGCCCTACATTCATGGCCCTGCATGCAATTTCCCCACCCAGATGTGGCCCTCGGGCCAAAAAGTTTGCCCACCCCGGTGTAGAAGCTGTTGGTGTGTGCTAAATGTTCCCTACTATGCTTTAACGTTGTTAGTTCTGTTTCATACAGCATTTCAAACTATGTTAAACTGTAGTAGGGCACATTTAGCAGGAACCAGCAGGGTCTAATTGGACTAATTAATGTACAGTATGTCTGTGATTTAGAACCCACATCCTCATGCACTGCGTTAGCCCAGCATGCAGGCAGAGCTCAAATGAAACAGAGATTTTGGAATTTGTTCAGCTGCCAAATTCAAAAGTAAAACTTGGAGGCAAAAGTAAAGCCAAACCTGCTAATTCTGCAGCTCTGGGAACAACCCTGGTGCCCCTTCTGTTCTGACTAGAGCTGGGGAGAAATTGTCAGCGGGGTGGGGGAGGAGGAGTGGCAGACTTTGCGAATTTGGGGTGGTTTCACTGAATTGTTTATGACTTAAAATAAAACCTTTTGAAATTTCCTTCAAATTTGTATTTAAAAAAAATATAAAAATTCTCAAAAAAATGTTTGGTTTGACCCAACGTGAATTTTCCCCAAAACTTTTCAATTTGACAATTTTAAAAAAAAGTTTTAGTTTGACTGGAAACTAGTTTTTTTATTTTATTTTTCAGAGTTGCCAGCAAACCAAAAAATGTATTCTTCACCCTGCTCGAGTCCTGACCTGCATGCGTGTGCTCAGAGCTCTCCTACCATACATTCTGTAAGCAAGAATTGTGAAAGGCTTTCCTCAGGTAGACTTTCTAGGTGATCACACAAGCGTGAGTTTGATAAATCTGTATCATGCTGATGAACTCTGAAAGGATAAGCACACATGTCCACAGCTCACACCTGCCCTAGGTCATCACAGAAGCTATATATTGTGGCAATTCTAGGGGTGGCATTTCGGAAGCAATATAGGATAGGTGGCTCTCTCATGTGCACAGCAATGCCTATGGTGCCCTTCCATCTCAGTTCATTGCAGTGCTGGGTTCTGAGCTCGTGAAACAGGACAGAAAGTCTGATCATGCTTATACATTTCTATGTTGTTTTCACTGATTTCAGCAGGAGAAGGCTCAAGCTCTATGCACTCTGCCTTACAAGAGTTTGGGAGTGCTCTCCCAACTTGTCACTTGAATTCTTTATCAAGATTCAACTAAAAGCAGCAACAATTAAAGGCTTCTTTTGCAACAATTCTCCACAACTGGGAATTTACTGACAAGTGTATCCATTTAATCAACATGGATCGTGTAACTCATAGGGGTGAGGCCACCGCCTGGAGGTTGGTCCGATGCAGCACCTCCCTGATGCCCAATATAATCAGTGTTTAGATTACCTGTCATGGAGGAGGAGCAACTCTGTGATCTATTTTAAAAAGCACATATACCATTTACTGTCAACATACCAGGCTTCAGTGTTTAAATGACTGCATAAATGTTAAAAGGGTTTGGTTGTTATTTTTTAATATGGTGCTTATTTATAGACCTGAAAGTCATTATTAATAGATCTTCAGCTGAGCTTTGGCAAGTCACTTCACTGACCTGTACATCAGTTTCCCCATCTATAAAATGGGAATAATGATGCGGACCTCCTCTGTAAAGCACTTTGAGAGCTATTCATTAAAAGCTCTATATAAGAGCTAGAGATTATTGTTATAATAAATAATAATAATAAAACATTCACAAAAGGAGGGGCATTGCCAGTTATTTCTAAAGTCTTCTCCTACCATCTACTTTTATTTGTAAAGACCATTTTGGAAACTTGAAACTGAAACCTGCTTCTTTACTAACTTTTATCCTACATTGCGGGGATGTGGAATAATGTGTTATTGTACTTTTCACTGTAGGAGCTGGACAGATGGCACTGACTTTATGTTAATCATTTAAACTGTGGAGAAAAAAATATAGTGGGGTTTAATGGGGGAATAAATATAACACACAAGTGACATTCACAGCAGTGATTCAAGTTCAGAAAAGAGCAGTGTCAACACTCCCCACCCAGCTCCCCACTATTATTACTACCTATACAAGTCTCAACTTGGTCCCCAATCCTACAAACACTTATGCATATATTCAACTTTACACACGTGAACAGTCTCAATGGGACTACTCACCTTCATGCTTCAGGGTTTCAGCCACACACCTACAGGGATCAGGAAGGGATTACCTCCCCCCCATGAAGTCGGGATATGTTTGGGTTTTTTTAAACTCCTTCCTCTGAAGGCCACACAGCTGGAAATGGGATATTGGACAGGGTGAGCCTGGGCTCTGAGGTGTTGTCACCAAGCATTCTCTCTCTCAGGTGCTTGGCGGGCTGGTTCTTGCTCACATGTTCAGGGTCTAACTGATCACCCTATGTGGGGTTGGAAAGGAATTTCCCCCCAGGTCAGACTGGCAGTCATCTTGGGGTTTTTTGCCTTCCTCTGAAGCCACTGGGTGTGGGTCACTTGCCTAAATTAGCTGGGTCTCTCTCACTTAATCATTTCCCTGCCACTGCAGGGGCCTTGGACACTGGTGCACTTTGCTGCCTCCTATTCTCTGCCTGTAGCACCCGTGGGCAACAAAACTTTGGTTTCATTTGAGTTGTTAGGTTTAGTTGTGTGGGTGCTGGGTGGTGTTTGCAGACTGTAATATGCAGGAGGTCAGACTAGATGAGCTGGTGTCCCTTCTGGCCTTAAACTCCATGACTTTATAAAAAGAAGCAAGAGCACAAGTGCTTACAAGATCAGAATCTTAGGGCCTGACTCAGCAAGGTACATAAGCATGTGCAGAACTTTTAAGTGTGTGAGCAGCCCTATTGACTTCAGTGGGACTACTCACCTGCTTAAACTTAGGAACATGCTTAAGTACCTTGCTGAATCATGGCATCCATGGAGAAATCCAGCAATTGCCCGGAATATACCAAGCACTGGTGCTTTACAAATAAGTAAATAATCATAATAATACAAATATAAGTATTTTGTAGGAACAGACCTAATGTGGGATTTTCAATGGGACTTGAGCATCTAACTCTTTAGGTTCCTTTCTAAACCCCAACACATCACCAATATCCTGTATACAGACACAACATTCAGTTTCCTAGGTGCCCTTTTTATGGAGGATTTCACATCCCAGAAGGAAGAATATTCTTGTTCTTATCCTCCTCACTTTTTAGCTGAAGACACATAACCCAGTAAATTAAATCTGATAAACACAAGAGCTTGTATACAGACACATTTTAGTATGAAAAATACAGCCTTTATATTTGATTTTTAAATCATTTCTGCCTTGTAATACTGACTGTTTGTATTGGATCTAGGTAACAATATAGTTGACTACCCCAATCTGTCTCCTTAAAGGCAGAATGATCAATGGGCAAACTTCCATATAAACTTAAAAAATAATTGATGATTTAGCCAAAGTTATCTGCATATTTCTAAATGACCATCAGGAAAAGTAGCAGGGAAGAGGAATTCAAATGCTTAGGGAAGTCTCTCTCTCAGATTTCTTCTCAGGGAGCTGCTGGCTGAGAAAGCAGTGAAAAGTACCAGTCTTCATCATCTCTCAGTTCCAAGTGGATTTACTAGTAAAGACGGAAAGTGACGCCTGTCTCATAAACATACAAGAGATGGAGAGTTCTGCTCCATTTTGAGAGTGCCACAAAACTGTTCAACAGCTTTAAAATAAGCTTCTTCTCATGCTCACAACAATCTCTTTCTGTCACATTCTCCTCACAATCAGAGTTTTTTAAAACCGATTCCCTCAATGGGGTTCTCATAGCATCATGAAGATTTATTGCCCTATATGTTTAAATCAGCTACTAATATTTTCTCAATACATTCTATTACAGGGCAAATCCTGAGGGCCTTACTCAGGTACAGAGGTCAATGGAAGTTTCTCCTGAGTATGGACTGAGTAAAGGGCTTCAGGATCAGGGCCTGATCCAAAGCCCATTGAAGTAAGTGAGAGTCATTCCATTGACTGCAATGGGCTTCAGACCTGGCCCACAGGGAGCATTTTTAACCAGATCAGAGTCTATATTTTAGCCAGGTATGAAGCAATGCAGTTCCTACTTGTTAGCCCGTATCTTTGGGAAGGCATCGCTCCTATATCAGCTTTAACTTCCATTGACATGAAATCTCTCCCTTTAAACCAACCCAGCTGTTTTCTTCTCTGAACCAGACTTCGTTTCTCAGGTTGGTCAGCCTCCCCAAATGGAAACATACTGTGTCCTGGGGCACGAAGGGTCAAAATCTCAGCTAGGCCTGTAGACATTTTTTTCAAAAGCACAACACCAATGATTAACTTTAGAGCAAAACTGTGAGATTTGATTTAATTGAATGAGACCAATGCAGTAAAAACAAACAACATGACAATGGAAGGATCAGAATCCACACCCTATCCATACTGAATGCCACTATGATGACCCATCATTCCAGTGCCACTCTGATCCAGTACTATATTTCCATATTCTACAAGGCCATATGCAGCAATGGTAGCATAAAGATTAGAATCTATAACCTCACAGCAACTTCCTACACCAGGATTAAAGCTCCCCAATTCACAGTGCCCTGAAGGGGCCATGCACACTGTTTAATTTTTGTTCAAGTGGTCCTAAGGCATCTACTCAGGATTATTTGCTTTCACTTCAAACTATTGCTTTTATGATGGTTCTGTTTTAACTTTGGATATTTAGATTATGCATTCAGTGACTGTGTCAAGGATAGCCTAAACCAAAATGAAAGGCTTGTTTGTACAGTAGTTTAAATAATGCTTATACTGTTATCACAAAAGCTTTCCTATAGATGTAGAACAGACAACGCAGTGGTTACAACTGGACTTTTCACTGGGATTTTAGAGTAATAAAAAAGTGCATAAAGTCTGCAGTTTGGAATCCATTTACATTGACTGTGTATGCTCGACTTGCACTAATGTGTATCTTGTGTCTGCAAAGTCACTTAACATTCCCCTGAGCTTTGTTTCTTTCAGGTTAGTTAGGGCACGTCTACACTGACCTCTGGAGCGATCGATCCAGCGGGTGTAAATTTATCGTGTCTAGTGAAGATGTGATAAATCGACCACCGTGCGCTCTCCCATTGACTCCGGTACTCCACTGGAGCGAAAAGTGCAGGCGGAATCAACGGGGGAGTGTCAGCAGTCAACCTACCGCAGTGAAGACACCGCAGTAAGTAGATCTAAGTACGTCGACTTCAGCTACATGATTATTCACGTAGCTGAAGTTGCATAAGTTAGATCAATTTCCACCCCTACCCCTCAGCGTAGACCAGGCCTTATTTAAGGCAGCTAGTGTGAAGGGATTTTAACCTTCCAACAGTGAAACCTTGTACATGCTTCACTTTTACTACAGGTCAGAAACCCATCTCTATCTGAAGTGTCCACTCTAGCCGTGACACACAAAGGAAGAGTTCGAGTCTCAATCGAAGCACCTTGATTCCCAGGCCTTCAGGGACTGAGACTGCTGCAGAAGAAGGAGCACTGTTAAGTCACCCGCATAACATCACATGACAAATCGTGTGATGAATGCAAATAACATCGTCCAGTGTATTTCAGAAAGGAGCTCAGATATTGTGATGAGGGAAGGTACAAGAACCTGAATGGAATAGAATATTTTCACCCTAAAGAGTCCCAAAATGCTTTGCAAGCGAGCTACTCTGTCTAATGCAAAGTATGTCATGGAAAGCATTGCTGACCACAAGAGGTCATGGCTTTGACACCCAGCATGGAGTTGCATGGCTGTGAGAGCCAAATTTATCTAACCCCATTTTGGTTCAGGTTCCAATTCAGGAAAGCACTTAAGCACATGCTTAATGCACATGCTAGAATGTAAAGTGGTATAAACTGGTCATGTTAAAGCCTAGGGGAAGTTGAAACACGTACCTTTAAGCCCTATTCTAGACAAGACCAGAGACAGAATTTAAGGAACAATATCATCCTTGCTCTTTGTCAACCCCATCAGCAGAATTGGGACTCTAAAACTTCCACTTACTTTGAGCCACATTTCCACATTCCTCCACGCCTACATCCAAAAGAGGATAGATAGGAACTAAATCCACTGCTCCAAGGCAAGGATGGATTCCTTCCTGGATAGCCATATCAATTGACCGGAAAGCCTCAGTGCAGGCAGCAATGACATAGTTGCCTAACAAATGCAAAATAGACAATTAGGGATCAGTCAAACCTGAATAAAACACTGAAGATTAGTCAGAAGGACACTTCTGTTCTGAATCACATGAAGGGATTCTATTTGAAAACACAACTAATTTAAAACCAAATAAAAGAGACAGGAAAGTTAAAATTACACTCAGCTTCTTGCTCCAGGACTAAAGTGGTGCACATAATCTCTTTCTAATTCACTTTACACATTAATAGCACCATTTCCCCCCGCTGATCTTAGAAGAGATGTGTTGACAAAATGTCAAGGTCCTGTAACTCTTAGAAATGTGCTTACCTCAATAAAGCTGTGCATTAAACACAGAAATGGACTAAAAAACATTTGGAATGAAATAAAAATCTCATCACAAGGCAATTAATTTTGTATCCTGCTGTTTTTGGTTTCAGACCAAGCTCAGTAACAGTTTATTTTACTGAAGTACTGAATGCTAAAATGTGTAATATTTGCTGCTCTTTACATTCTCATTCTGTGTTCTACTCAAAATACTGTTTTCACTTACATGTCAAATATCTGGATAGCGCCTTTTTAAGGGGGAAAAGGGAGCTTTATTTTATTTCTCCAGCATAGTTAAAAACAAAATTAAAAATCATGTTAAGGGGGGACTGTGCAACAAGACTGTACTTACTTATCACATCATTTATTAAAAAAACATAGCACTTAATAGAGGAAATTAATAGATAAGAGGAAAAATCTAATATTGGTCAGAATGTGTATATTATGTGGGCAAAGAAAGAAATGTATTCTCCTCAAAATAATCTTATCTATACAAAATAAAAACCCAGGTGCATTTTCTTGTTAAGGAAACCGTTAAATGGGAACTATCAATTGATGTATTTTTACAACAAATTTTTGGAAAAAGAATTTACAATTGCTCTTTTATTCTAGAATACTATTGTATATGTGGTTTCATAAAAAAGTATATAATATAATTTATAGTAAACTTATTTATGTGAACTAGCATTAGAAATTGATCAACATGGGACATTAATGAGAACATATATTATTCTCTGTTTCTTTTTCAAAAGGGCACTGTGCTGTGTTTATATTCTGAGATTACTAATGGAAGAAGGGTATTCATCTGGGGTCAGAGTTAAGCTTGTTGTGATGTATGAGTAATTAAAATGAAAGTAACAAGCACAAAAACACATCCTTTTTTGAAATAAAAGGAAATTCTGCCTGGTGATGGTGTAAAGATTAGTGTAAAATATCACTGTGAACTTTACCAAATTGCTAAATAAATAAGTCCGATCATGCTAACAAGGAAACCACAGAGAATTCTGTTTTAAAAGAAATGGCATTATATAGTTTTAAGAAAGCATCAGTCTCAAGTAACTTTAGAAATATATACCACTTTTAGTTATTCAGTTATCCAAACAAGATCCATGTTAACCTCACATCAAAAGCTCTGAATAACTTCCTTTAACCCATTCCGGAACTGAGCTTGCAGGTAACTCTTACCAAATGTAATCTGAGTGTAACCGTTCTTTTCATGAAGTGATCCACTGGTTTTCCCACTGGAACAACAGAAACCTTATTTATTTAGCAGGACATTTTTAGAGGCATGAAGGAGAACTGAAGGAGAGCTACTATCCATTTGTGTGTGTGAAAATCTCCTCAACAATTTGCTAAAGTTCACATGGTTATTTTCCAAGGAGCTTTATACCATCACTAGGCAGTTTTCCCATTTTAAAAATGGTGTGTTTGAGGCTTGCTACTTATAGAATGTTCAAATTGAACAATTCCAACTCCCAATTTATCCAGAAAGCCTCCAGGTAGTTACAAAGGGCAGGAAACCAGAGATGAGCCCTGCCTTTCCCCAGTCAGTCAAAGCAGAAGTTATCTGAAAGTTAACAGAAAGCAAAAGGATTTTTGAAGTGTAAAAATATTTAAACAACATAACAGATCCTCTTACCTAACACGTCAATGGGAGCTGCTATGGTTATGACTGATCTGTTGTAATCATAATCAGAAAATATATTAAGTACTGTGGCTTGAGAATGTTTCTGTCCTGTGGGAGGAAAAACAAGACATTTCAGACTTTTCATACACATCAAATGGCAGATGTTTAAGACCCCGATTCACCAATCACTTAAGCATGTGCCAAACTTTATGGGGCTTAGGCACATGGTTAAAGTTAAGTTTTTAGGGCCCATCTCCTCAAAGGTATTTAGACATCCCATTGTCTTTGTATCTAGGCCTAAGTGCTTTGCTAAACAGGGGCAGACAAACATGTCCTTACATACGTACTTTGATGAATAGGGGCCTAAATTATTGTGTCTCTTTATTTAGAGTATTCTTGATATGTGTATTGAAACCTTCAGGAGTTCCAATCTGCTACCAAAGAGGTTGTTCCTCATGCACATAGTCCATTGACTTCAACAGGACTGCTTGTATGAATAAGGGTGCAGGAGTGAACTTCCCAGGCCTGATTCTGCAAGCCCCTCAATGCCTCCTCCTGAAGGCTTCCCCCCTGACATCAAGTGCTGGGGGGACACCAATGGGAATTGTGGGATCAGCGTCGCACAGAAAGCACTCTGCACGGTCAGGACCATACTCTATAGCTCTGCTCCATTTGAATCCAATCCTACTTTAACCCCCCACCTTACAAACGGCACTAACACAGAGCCCTGAGCCTGCACAGCCTGAGTCCCACTGAGGCCACCAACACTCTGCGCTAGATAACTATTTGCAGGATTAGGACCTTATTTTGTGTAGCATCTCATACCAACTATGTCCCAACACACTTTTGAGAATAAAAGGCTACAGGAGAGAGGACCCTGGTATAAATTACTGAAAACCATGGTGCAAAGACATGGTAGGAGGCCAAATTCTGACCTCATCTTTGTGGTTGCAGCTCTCATCAAAGCTAATGGGAGCCGCATGTGTGCATGTGAAGGCAGAATTTGGCCCTCTGGTGAATAAATTATAACATTCAGACAAAAAGCCAGAATCAGAGGAATAGAGAAACAGATGCAAATATTTTAGGAGTCATATCCACATTACCACTGCCAGACAAACCATAGAATACCCAAGTGGTTATGGGCTAAGCATCAGCCTAGAATTTTAGCCTAAAGGGCCTGATCCAAGGCCCAATGAAATCAATGGGTGTCCTTTCGAACAGCTTTAATTGAATTTCCTGAGTTATGTTGATTTACATCAATCACCTTGAAGCTATTTCACACACAAGTTTTTCTTGTTTAATTGAAAAAATTACAAAAAACACAAAAATCTCTTTTCTTAACAATTAAACACTAAATTCCTTATCACCTCACATCTATTTTTTCTGTGGTGAAAAAAAACCAGAAATGAGATCCTGCTATTTTAGTAGTTTTTCAACATAGCTCCTGATGGGGAAAAAAACATGAATTTATTTTTCAATCTGAAAAGCTTTTAGTCTCATTTTCATCCTATTCAACTGAGTAAATTGCTGAAAGAATAAAACATTATTTCCTGAATGTCCATATAGAAAAAAAAAAGATAGCTGGCAAACGGAGCTGTCAGCATGAATTTCAGCAGAAGTAAATTGTTTGATATTTGTAATGGAGTATAATAGCTATAATTCCATTTGAACTGTTGCCACTAATAAGCTAATAAAACTATGACTCAAGACCTAGCCATCCATCAGTGTTTGGCTGCCGCATATTTCTTTGTACACACATTTAATCACAGAGCCAAGTAACTTTAAGTGTTGCTGTTTCTGAAAATGATGAGCCAGAACTGGCATTTTCTCTGTGTTAACAGCAAAAAAACTACAGCTGCATATCAACTCCTAAGGAGTTTTCTTCAGCATTTAACAGGTGTTTTCACAGACACTCCAGTCTTCTTCCAAAATGCAAGCCAGTATTTAAATGCACAGAGATCAGAAAACAGTTTGAAAGAGAATACAAAAAAGATCTTCAGGAAAAAGATCTTGGAGTTATCGTGGATAGTTCTCTGAAGATGTCCACGCAGTGTGCAGAGGCGGTCAAAAAAGCAAACAGGATGTTAGGAATCATTAAAAAGGGGATAGAGAATAAGACTGAGAATATATTATTGCCCTTATATAAATCCATGGTACGCCCACATCTCGAATACTGTGTACAGATGGTGGTCTCCTCACCTCAAAAAAGATATTCTAGCACTAGAAAAGGTTCAGAAAAGAGCAACTAAAATGATTAGGGGTTTAGAGAGGGTCCCGTATGAGGAAAGATTAAAGAGGCTAGGACTCTTCAGTTTGGAAAAGAGAAGACTAAGGGGGGACATGATAGAGGTATATAAAATCATGAGTGATGTTGAGAAAGTGGATAAGGAAAAGTTATTTATTTATTCCCATAATACAAAAACTAGGGGTCACCAAATGAAATTAATAGGCAGCAGGTTTAAAACAAATAAAAGGAAGTTCTTCTTCACGCAGCGCACAGTCAACTTGTGGAACTCCTTACCTGAGGAGGTTGTGAAGGCTAGGACTATAACAATGTTTAAAAGGGGACTGGATAAATTCATGGTGGCTAAGTCCATAAATGGCTATTAGCCAGGATGGGTAAGAATGGTGTCCCTAGCCTCTGTTCGTCAGAGGATGGAGATGGATGGCAGGAGAGAGATCACTTGATCATTGCCTGTTAGGTTCACTCCCTCAGGGGCACCTGGCATTGGCCACTGTCGGTAGACAGATACTGGGCTAGATGGACCTCTGGTCTGACCCGGTACGGCATTTCTTATGTTCTTATGTTATGTTCTTAAAAAGAAATGGTTAAAAATCAATGCAATCGAGTGGCATGCTTAATATGCATATATGTAGACAGTAAATTCTTTGGGACAGGGAGCATATCTTTTTAAAAGTCTTTGAAAAGTGCCATGCTGTGTTCTGGCTGCTATATAAACATGTAATCATTAAGAATTAATACATAGGTTACTTGGCTGTGGGGCTAATGCTGTCTATAACCAGATATCAAAATACCAGTTAGGTAACAACCAAACTGCTTTACTATACATGGTTTGATTAAAACAAATATATATAACAACATATGCATTTTCTCAGACCAAGAAAATTAAACAGCATTTCTCATATTCTGGATTGGTTTTTTCATGTTCCCAACAAAAGCATCTGATTAGCAAAGATGCTATGAGGCAATGAAACATAGCTGACTCCAGCTGACTCTTTGACTGTACTAAAGTTTACCCTCTCAATGGCACACATTCCTCCCACGAACTATGGGTACATTTCTTCTTAAAGGTGAAATTCACCTCTCTGCAGACAGCCAGCACAACATCTATGCACACCACAAACTCTAATTTGAGGCACCTTAGAGACTAACAAATTTATTTGAGCATAAGCTTTCGTGGGCTACAGCCCACTTCATCAGATGCATGCAGTGGAAAATACAGTAGGAAGATATATATATATATACACACACATACACAGAGAACATGAAACAATGGGTGTTACCATACACACTCTAACGAGAGTGATCAGTTAAAGTGAGCTATTACCAGCAGGAGAGAAAAAGACTTTTTGTAGTGGGAATCAAAATGGTTCATTTGCAGCAGTTGACAAGAAGGTGTGAGGAACAGTATGGGCTGTAGCCCACGAAAGCTTATGCTCAAATAAATTTGTTAGTCTCTAAGTTGCCACAAGTACCCCTGTTCTTTTTGCGGATACAGACTAACATGGCTGCTGCTTTGAAACCTGTCTAATTTGAGGGCTTACATGGGATTTAAGTGGTGCATAGGCCTTCGGCTGACTCTCTGCAAAGGGGCATATTTATCTAACATGCATATCTACATTCAATACAATCAACCAGGTAGGGTGACCAGATGTCCCGTTTTTATAGGGACAGTCCTGTTTTGGGGGATTTTTTCTTATATAGGTGCCTATTACCCCCCACCCCCTGCCCTGTTTTTTCACAGTTGCTATCTGGTCACCCTACAATCAGGTATTTCTGACCAAAATCATGGTGTCAAACTCTTTCTAAGGTACACAGGCAGACTTCTGCAAGGTCCAGACGCCCGTGGGCTCTTCTCCTCCCCTCCCCAGGGAGTGTTAGACAGTACTACACCCTACTCTCTCTCTATCAGCCAAGCCAGTGCTGCTGTACTGCAGCCACTAGGGAGAGAGAGAGCTTGCAATAACTGGCTGAGAGTGGAGAGTCTCTGCCAGGCTCATCAGAACAGTTAGAGGATGAGGAGAGAGACCTGAAGGAAAGAGGGAGGGAGGAGCAAAAGATAAAATAAACTGAAAAAAAAAAAAAGTAAGATACAAAACAAGACAGAAAGGTGGGGAAAAAGTAAGTAAGGGACAGTAGAGGGCAGGGAATGCATAGGAAAGAAGGAACGGACAGAGACAAAGGTGAGACTGTGCGTCCCTTCTCCCCAAGAGGTTTTCCCAAGCACCAGTCTTAGGGAGGAAGAATGGTGCTGAGGTAAAGCCCAGGAGATCTATTTGTGACGCTGCCATTGACTCAATGAATGACTGGGAGTAAATCACTTAACCTGTCTCTGAGTCTTAGTCTCCCCTGCCCCCTAAAACAAGGATAATACTAACCACCTATCCCACAGGAAGTACGTGGTTCACTCAAGTGTGTAAGCACTTTGAGACCCTGCCTTGGGAGGGGCTATAAAAACACAGTGTATTACTAATCCATCATGAGGCCATCAGCAAAAACTATCTGTGTTAATGGATGTTGTATGACAACAGGCCACATAAGGACAGGTCATGGGTTCTCAAGTTCAGAGAGAAAGGGGTGTGTGTGTGCGTGCGTGTCACAAAACAGTTTCATGTGTTCCCTTTTTCTCTTATAACTCTGGGTCATAGTACAGAAACGGTTGAGAAACACCAGTATAGATTTTTTGTTTGGTACCCCCTGCAGAAATATAATGTGCTGGAAAAATACTAGGAAAAAAGAGCAAAGCAGCAAAAAAGAAAAACGACCATAAACTGAGAACATCACCCAAAAAAGTTAAACTATTGTAATAATTTATCTCAAGGATAACAGAGCATGCAATTTAATAAACATCATATTGAAATGCTCCTATTCCAACTTATTCTGTTTGCTGCTCTTACCATTATCATCATAAAGCGCAGCTTTAGCTATTTTCTCAACAATGTCTTTTTTTCTGGCTTCTGAAATGTTTAGTAAACAGGCAGCCAGACGAAAGCCCACTTTGGTGGAAGACATTTTCACTCTCTGAAACAGAAACATAAGAAAATATTTTCTTCTCTCATCCTCATGCTTTCATTCTTGCTCATGTTTTCATTTCTGGACTTCTTTTTTAACCCATATACTTAAAAAAAAGACAATTATTTGGTAACTAAGCAACCAATCCTGCATAAATTTTCACCTCAGCATCTTCTTTTCACAAGGAGGAATGAAATCTTGAGGTTTATTTGAGAAGCCATTACATGTTGCAATAGCCATGCACACATCATCAGTTTAGCAGCAAACTCAGTACAATCACTCAAGCTACTAAAAACTGGACTATTACATAAAACTGAAATTATTTGCCTTTCAGTGCAGGTGGAAATGAGGAGTGTGCCAGGTTGTCTCAAGGACCTTTTATGAGCTTATTCACACTTCACTGGCATCAGATTTAAACATTTTGTTAAAGCTAATGTTAAAAAATTATATAGTACACAGGTAAAGAAAGAAGTGTCTGCACATCTGGGTATAGTGCTTAGATTATCCACAAACACAAAGTTTGTTTTTAAAGTCATAAGATACATACAGTCCATAATCAGCAATAACCCAAATTTAGGTGAATAAATTGAATTACACACTATTGAAATACTATCCAGGCTAGGTACAAAACGTTGGAGAAGGGACAGTGGGTTAAAGAAGTTAACCATCCATGACTTCACCTTGAACCAATACATTTCAAACGTTTCATTACCTACCACAGAAAGATTAGTATTTAAATATCGGTTAGAATGAACAGACGTCTAAAGCTTTTATTCTACTGGGTAGGTGCTCTTCTCTTTTAGTTGTGAAGTACTGTATGTAGTTAGACAGCTGCCACCTTCCATAACAGAGGAGGCTGCATTTCAGTGTCAGGTATAGTGATTTTATATATAGCTGGATAGATATAAATCTCTCTCTCTCCCCCATATATATATATCCAATCCAAGTTCTGCCCTCAGATGTGGCCAACTTGTAAGCCATACTGTAAATTTCATGGCATGCATTGAGCTCTTCCAATGGAAGACTTTACACCTGCACAAGTGTCAGTCATTATTATTGTGGCCTTTCCTAAGCACTCTGGTGATGGACACACATTTGAAAACAGAATTTGTGTCCCATACTATAGCAATAATACTTTTAGTTAGTATTGGCGACTGTCACTGAAAGATCTGCAGTGTTTTGTGAACCCTATTAGAAGTTAATGACTAACCTGGAGAAGCACCAGGTTTGAGCAGATAAGAATCAGATTTTCATGTTATAGAAAACAATCAAAAGTCTATTAATCTACACAAATTAAAGCCTTACTCCTGCAAACTAATCCAATCTGATGGACCCAGGCACCTTCATGAATTCAATAGGGTTCCACGCAGGTGCCAGGGTCTGCCCGCATGGATCAGCTTCCAGGATCTGAGCCTGAGCTTTTATACAAATATGAATACTAGCATACTAATAAAGCGCCCTAAACCTTTGTAACCAGATAAAACAGCCGGCACTACTTTTATAAAGCAGACAACTTCTGCCGTTCACTTGTTTTCATTGTGTTTGTATATTTTAAGCTCTTTTATCTGGCATTTAGAGCAACCTCTAAGGGTATGTCTACACTGCGGGTGGAAGCGAGCCTCCCCGTCCAGGTAGGCAGACTGGAGCTAGTGGGGCTGGAACAAGAGAGCTAAAAATAGCAGTCTGTAGACTGCTGGTGGGGCTGCTCAAGCCCACCCAACCCTCTAGGCTAGAGAGCCACGTCACAACTCCCATACTGCTATTTTTAACACGCTAGCTGGTGCCCCACTTGCAGGAGTTTGCCTGCCTGGGCTGGGAGACTCACTTCCAGCTGCAGCGTAGACAGACCTTTTCAGTGCAAAATACAGGGCTTAATTCCCCATGATCCCACCTCACATTCTAAGTCTGGATCTCCCCTGGATCTGAATTGCTCAAAAAGGTGCTGGAAAAATCTACCTCCACCGCAGGAACTGAAATAACCAGTAGCATGCTCATATTTTTCCCCACTGGAAATAAAACTGAGAGAATCAGTTATAGAACATTTGTTCACACACAATACATACAATTTACATACAATAATAATTTTAGGCCTACACAGACTACCAGTTAATATTTTGCATATCTACAGTGCCTTCTATCCAAGGATCTCAAAACTTATTATAAACAGGCTTAAGCATTTCCAGGACCAGAGCCTTAAACCTCACAAAGCCCTGTGAGGCAGGGGAGTATTGTCCTCATTTTACAGATGGGGAACTGAAGCACAGCAGGGTTACACAATTTTGCCCAACTGTAAGTGAATAACACAGCAGAACATAGATCCAGCTTTGCAGCTGATGTCCATGTTGCCAATTTTTGCTAATTTTATCATGAGTCTTGCAATATGTGGTGTTTTTCTAAAGCTCCAGCTCCTGGAACCAAGTGATTACAGTAACTCCTCACTCAAAGTCATCCCGGTTAACGTTGTTTCATTGCTGATCAATTAGAGAACATGCTCATTTAAAGTAGTGCAATGCTCCCTTATAACATTGTTTGGTAGCCGCCTGTTTTGTCCACTGCTTGCAGAAAGAGCAGCCCGTTACGGCTAGCTGGTGGGGGCTTGGAACCAGGGTGGACAGGCAGCCCGCCTTTCAGCTCCCCACTCCCCTAAGTTCCCTGTGTGGCAGCTGCCCAATTGCCCTATCAATTGCCAGACAGTTCAGCTGTTCCTCCCTCCACTGCCATGTGCTGCTCCTGCCCTCTGCCTTAGAGCTGCTCCTGGGAGCCTCCTGCTTGCTGAGGGGGAGAACAGTGCTAATGTCAGGGTGTCCCCTTCCCCACTGCTGCTTTACCCCATCCACAGAGCGGGGGGGGGACACGACAGGCCTCAGGACGGAGGGAGCTTGCTAGCAGCAGCTGCGATCTCAACTTGTTGATCTACTTAAAAGGGCAGTGTACTTAGAGTGGGGTCACCATACTTAAAGGGGCAATGTGCATCATAGGGTGTACATCTCTGTCTCTCTCTGCCATGCTGTCTCCCCGCCCTCCATTCCTGCCGCCTTGTAGAGTGTGAAGGTACATTAACAACAAGTTAACTCTTGAGGGCTCAGCTAAGTGCTAGTTCATCATTTAGCAGTAAGGCATTCCTGGGAAATATCCCACCCTCTGACTCCACCACCTCAACCAAGCTTCACAGTCATCATTGCTGTGTACAGTATTAAATTGTTTGTTTAAAACTTATATTGTGTATACATTATATATAATATAATCTTTTGTCTGGCAAAAAAAAATTCCCTGGAACCTAACCCCCCATTTACATTAATTCTTATGGGGAAACTGGATTCACTTAGCATTGTTTCATTTAAAGTAGCATTTTTCAGGAAGATAACTACAACGTTAAGGGAGGAGATACTGTATGTGAGAATCTCTGCCTCGGTGAAATAATTTCTAGCTGCGGTGCAGTTGCAGAGAAAGGCTTGAAAGACACTGTGAACCAAGTGCACCCTAAAGACTCAGAAACCAGGCAGCAACTAACAAGGAAGGAGAAAAAGATTTTAAGTCACTGTCATAATTTTAGGAGCCTGAGGTGATTTTTGAGTGGTTGGGGTTAGCAGTATGGTGCACGCCATACAACTAACACACATAAACAGAGACAGGCTCTGGGCCATGCAGTTCAGATCTGGATCCAAAACCAAGTTTCCCCGAGCCCTGGTAGCATTTTGGAGCCTCCCTCCTCTTACAAGGACAAGGCTGCTGCGGCCGATTTCGGAGCCTGGGTTTGGCTGGGCGGAGCCTTGCCGTGGGGGTCGTTGTCCAACTGCAAAGGCCCAGTTCAGCGCTGCGCCGTGCCAGGGGCAGCCCCGGGGTTGGAAGTTGGGAAGGGACCCGCACTCCCCGCGCGGGGATGGGAGCTGCGGCGCACCCCACTGCTGCCCAGGGGGATACAGCCGGCCGATCCGGGGAGGGCGAGTGCAGCAAGGGGAAGCTGGCCGGGGCCGGGCTGTTTTACAGCGGCGCCGCCTCTTGCCGTCCGGGGCTCTGGCTCCCACCTCCAGGGGTAGCCGGGTCCCGTTCCCGATCGACGCCAGCCTGCCAAGGGGGGACAATGTCTGAGCACAATCCGCAGCCTCTTGCCTCCCTCCTCCGGCGGCCCCCGCTTTGCTGACCTGGCCGGGATCCAGGCAGCACATGGTTTTCCAGGGCGGGCATTTGCAGCTTCACCCCGCCTCCTGCACCTCCTTGCTCCATCGACCGGCTGGGAATTTGCTGCTGAGCTAGGGACCTGTGGGGAAGACCGTGCGACCCGTCCATATACATGCAGCAAAATAGTTGATAGCAATAATATTGACCCACCCTAGGGTGGCTTTTTTCCCAGATCACTGGGGGACAGGAGTGCAAACTGGGTCCCCTTCCAACAAATACTGTGCTGCTCCCATAGCAACATGATGTGCAGCTGGCCCTGCTACTTACCACTTACAAAAATGGAGAGGGAGTAGCTTATGTTTTCTTTCTGCATTTTGCATGATGTATACATATCTGCCAGCCAGAAACAGGAATATATGGATGGGCTTTTGAACTTAAATAAGGTACACTGAGGTAGGAGAGCTTTCTGGCAAGGCAAGAGTGGGAATATGCCAACACCAACCTATGGCACGGGTGCCGAAGGCGGCACTCGAGCTGATTTTCAGTGGCACTCACACTGCCCAGGTCCTGGCCACCGGTCCGGGGGACTCTGCATTTTAATTTAATTTTAAATGAAGCTTCTTAAACATTTTAAAAACCTTATTTACTTTACATACAACAATAGTTTAGTTATAGATTATAGACTTAAAGAAAGAGACCTTCTAAAAACATTAAAATGTATTACTGGCATGCGAAACCTTAAATTAGAGTGAATAAATGAAGACTTGGCACACCACTTCTGAAAGGTTGCTGACTCCTGGACTAGATCATGCTAGCTCAGAGGAAAAGTGTGCATATGCCACTTAGAGCTGTAAGCTCTTTGGAGCAGGGACTGTCTTTTTGTAATGTTGTGTGTACAGTGCCTAGCACAGTGGGGCCTCAGCATCTGATAAGCCTTAAGGGCTTCCAGCTCTACTGCAATACATGTAATAGTTCATTGCTGTGTCTACACTAAGGCTTTAAAAAAAAATTCCCACCATTGCTGTAGCTCCAGTGCAAGTCCACCAGTGTTAGCAGCAGCGGGACGGAAGCGCTAGTGTAAATCAGCTTGCGAACTTTTTATCACCATATCAAGTTAAAATGTCAAGGGCCACTCACACCTTGTCTACACCACTGCTCCCACCTATTGTAACCCACAACGGGGGAGGGGGAGTTAAAGGTCCCCATCTGTGTTGATCCACAGAAGAAGAGTTGCTACAGAGCTTTAGCTAAAGCTGTCGCAATTCATGCTTTTAGCTCTATAGGTTCCTCAGTTGTATCCCCAATGGAGGGCAAAGAGGGTAGCTGTTATGCTGGTACCTGTAGGCCTGCATTGGAGCTTGCAGCAACAGTGTGAGATTTTAAGGAAAAGCTTAGTGTCAGAGGTGAAAGTAAGTCAGTATGGTCCGGTCCGGCGTACCGGCAAGAGCCAGTACACCGTGCCGGACCGCACCGGCTTCTGCGGCCAGGATTTAAAGGGCTCAGAGTTCCCTACAGCTGCGGGGAGCCCAGAGCCCTTTAAATCCCGGCCCCAGCCCAGCCGCCGGAGCCACGGCCGGGATTTAAAGGGCTCTGGGCTCCCCGCAGAGGCAGGAGCTCTGGGCCCTTTAAATCCCGGCCCCAGCCTGGCAAAGTTTGGAGTTCCCCATGGCGGCCGGAGCCCCGGGCCCTTAAATTTGCCCCTGAGCCCCGGGGGGCTCCCAGCCACCTCTTCAGCTGAGAGCCCCTGGTTGATTTAAAGGCCCTGGGGCTCCCAGCCACAGCCAGTGCCCCAGGGCCTTTAAATCTTGAGATGCCCCGCCTCTTCCGAATGAGGCCACGCCCCCCTGGACTTCGGCAGTACCCGTAAGTCCTGTAAGTTACTTTCACCCCTGCTTAGTGTAGACAAGGTCAAAGAGAAAGTGAGAAAGCTCTGGGTGGGGAAATATGTGTGCACTTGAGCACATTAAGAATCAAGCAATAAGAAACAATGGATCTGATCTTTGCATCTGCCCAAGCTGTGCTTGGTGTGGGACGCACAGGGCAAAGGTGGCAGTGTGTCACCTTTATACTCTCTTGGTCCCTGAGGCTACTAAAGACTAGTATAACTTGCCTAAGGAGTGCTTTAACTTGCATCAGCAGCTGATGTCCCCTGAAGAGTTATTTTATCAGCCAGGGAATGCTGGAGCACAAAAGTGCTATAGCCTTTCCTCCTCCCTTCCTGCCTAGGATAGCCCTATGGTATGGGCTGTGTGGGGAGGCATAGAGCCAGCTACTGAGAACCAGCCCTATTACAAATCTCCTAGTGGTGCTGCTTAAATTAAGCTGTTAAATTTAGAAGAAAAGAACTTGCTTGTCTGTTCCACCAATCTTAGCCTTCTAAGATCCTACTTTATAAAGCTATAATAATCAGATGGATGGTATGGTAAACATGATTCAAACAACACTGCATAGCACCATCTTGTGGTGATCAGACAGTTCATCTTTTTCTTCTAAGTTTGTTTCCATTTTAGTTTGTCATGTCAAAGAATTTTCACATTAAGAAATTGTGATGTTTCTGAGGAAAGTTTAAAAATGAAGAGATTTCCGGTGTAAGTGCACTGTAAGTCTCAAAACAGAAAAGGCACAGTGTTGTGTTAAAAGTATGTTTTATAAACCTGTTTCTTATAGCAATTTAGACCAAAACTGAAATATATATATAAAAACATACTTTCCATCATTTATACTGTTTGCTCACTCCTAATTTCATTCAACACATCCATTATCAGTTTTGTGTTTCTTTCTTTCTAAATCAGATTTCTGGCCCAGAGGGAGTGAAAGTTCTTAAAAGGCATTATATGGCTCCTGTACCTATAATTAAAAGAACTGTATCTGTAGGATAAGTGAGAAGCATTTTCTAAAAAGGGGACAGGAAACATGCAAATAGATAGTACTAGCTAAAGCAGTGGTTCTCAAACTTTTTTTTTCCGTGGACCACTTGAAAATTGCTGAGGGTCTAGGCGGACCACTTAATGATCTTTCCAAATGTTGTTTGTACGGTTAGCTAACTATTGTACAGTGCTTTAGATAAAAGTGCTATATTAAAAAAAGTAGTAATAATTAATTTTTTTTGTTCTACAAATAAAAGCACACAATTCATTTTAATACATTTCTAATGCGATGGATGTGCCCTCTCTCCCACTGTGGCAGCTCCTGAGCTGAGGCTGGGAAGGAGGGCTGTCTCTCCCCGGCAGCTGCAGCCCTGGAGCTGGAGAAAGTTGCCATTTTCTCTGGCTGCCGCAGTCCTGCACATCCCAAATTCCCCCCAGCCCCTCTTCTCACCCCACTGCCATTCCCACCTACCCCCTATTCCCCCACAAGGCCACCACCTCACCTTACATATGCAGCTTCTCCAGGGTCCAGGCACTTAATTAGTGGAGCCATGCCTGCGCGGCTCCACTAATTAGGTGAGTGGCCCTTCAATCTCTTGTGTTTGGCCACCCAGGCACGCATCTTAGAGGGAACTATCCGCGGACCACAGTTTGAGAACCTCTGATCTGAAGCGAGGAACTTGCAGCAATAGCTGATGGGCCCCCAAAGAGTTTTTTTATCAGCCAGGGATGCTGGAGCACAGAGGTGCTATAGGCTTGCCTCCTCCTTTGACTCCCTCCGGCAGTCAAAGCTGGAGGTAGGAGAGTTTCCAAAAAGGAAGAAAATGGAGTTGTTGAGAAAAATTCCAAGAACCCTGGAAAAGAGAACACAAGCTCAATTGTTAGTGTTATAACAACGGAGGAGGCAAGCCTATAGCACCTCTGTGCTCCAGCATTCCCTGGCTTGAAACCCTGAATGTTGCCTTACCTAATTTATCTGCATTTGAGGAAGTGGCATTCCTTGATGGTGCTTAACCTGCTCTTTTTACAGTAATGGTTATTGTTTCATTATGGTACATTTTCTTTTCTGCAATGCAACTACTTTGTATTTAGTTTAAGTGTTTTTAAAGTATTCCTCCAAGTGTAATAACACAGTTACCATATGTTATCTTTAATTTTTTTGTCATATTTCCAGGGATTGCATGCAAGTACAGCAGAAGTGGAATCACTTACCCCTAAAAATCAGTTCACATTTTTCAATGGGGAATAATTATCACCCAGATCCAAATAATGGGCCAAATCATGCCATCGGTTATTGAGCGGAGCTCCCCATTGAAATGAATAGAGATTCACAGTATGGTCCAATGGGATTAGACTGTCTAGTTTTTCTAGAACAGCAATATTTTTAACAGACTATGCCTGGGCCCTGCAGACTTTCAGAAGAGACTAGAGTCCTAAGTAAGGCGTATCTGTCTTTCTCGCCTCATGCACTTCTGTCTATTTCCACAATAGGTAGAACTATCTTCATTCTGGAGACTCCTACCATCATAATTTTAATATATAAAAGGATCCTTACTGTTTTAGTGTTTGATATTAAAAATGTTTAATATATAACATGAAAACAGCAAAATTAGCAAAAGCTAATGTGTAATGGCCAGGATCTACCAAGATACTACTTCACACTTGGATTCCCTGATCCCATCAAGATGGAGAGGACAATATGTGCCTTAAAAATGTTCTAATGACAGCTGTTTTTAAACAATTTTTCAACACTGTTGGCGCTTCACAGTCATATAAGGAAGTTAGTTTTTTTTTTTTATCTATGGTGCACGTGGAATCTTATTCCACACAGTAGCTGAAGTTGAATTAGGAATGCATAGCCCTGCTTATTCTGTAGTCTATTCACATGTGGGACTCATATCCTATGGAGCCTTGCTACATTTAATACACATAAGTGTGCATTAAATGAAACAAAGTCTTGCCTCTCTTTTGGAAAAGCACTATAGAATGTAATAGGGATGAAACCAATAATGTTCTGTATACATTTAATAGGGTTCTCTATATATGACTATGGAACCTATAGGAAAATATACTTGCTATTCTGTTCTATAGGTTATTTTTTTAGCCACTATGGAATTCTACAACAGGGGTTTATCTGTTAAATTCTACCAGATGGTAGGGGGAAAAAAACACAAACACAAACACACATGCCACTGGAAAGGTTATCATTTCATCAAATTATATAGTATATTTCCTTAACTGCTCACTGAGCACCCATCTTGTGTAGGACACTGTTCTGCTATAGAAAGTAGTTTTATATTATGGAATGTCTTATTTTTGTTTAAAAAACACAATAGATTTCATACAAAAAGTGGATGAAAAGAAAATTAAGATCCTGATCCTGTTTTCAGTGGGCATCCTTGCTGATGTAGGTATCAGCCCATGTAGCTCCAGTTGCAGGATCAGGGTCTACACATTCAAACTGAAGAATTCCAAAATCAAGAAATTACGAAGTTAAAGTTACTTGTGCAACCTTAACTCTGTCACCTTGTATGTATGCATTTACAGGAGTCCTTAACTACATAATCACATATTCTTGTTCCTCCAGGTCTCAGATCACATTTAGTGTGCTGTGAATGACCCAGGGGTGCACTCACTGAATAGTGAAAATAAATATAGTTCAGTTGCCTCATTCACTGTGAACCATGCAACCTGCACATTGACTGAGGCAGGGATCCTGAAGAAATAATAGTATGGGATCACATAATTAAAGATTGTATTGAAAAAAGAGGCCAATGTAAAGGTTAGTAAGCAACCTTAAATTTGGCATCCCCTGACTTCTGACGACTTCATTTTGCAACCTTAATGTAGAATAATATGGTTTTACATAAGGAGTTTAAATATATCTTGTTATAATGGTCAAGGTCCTTTTCTCCTTAAATCTGCCATTAGCACATGGTATTTTGCCAAATTTTCTGTGAAAGGTTACCACAGAATCAAAAATAATTGGCTTATTAGTAGCTGTTGTATGTTATGGTCATTGTGCTTGAGTTGACTTTTCTTGTTCATATTTAGCCTAAACAATTATTTTGTTAGGTTGCTATCCACAAGTATGGATTTTATAATTATAATTAAGGCTACGTTTTAGTCACAGATATTTTTAGTAAAAGTCATGGACAGGTCACAGGCAGTAAACAAAAATTCACAGTCTGTGACCTGTCCATGACTTGTAGTATAAGCTGCTGACTAAATCTTGGGCGGGGGAGGGGGTGGCCCAGGGGTGCTGCGGGTGCTCAGGGGGACATCCTTGGGGCCGCTGCCACAGGTGCTGAGTGGGCAGCCTGGGAACCCCGCTGGTGCTTGGTGGGGGGTTGGTGGGGCTGGCAGACTCCCTAACTGGCCCACACCTCCCCAGAAGTGGTGACATCCCCCTCTGCTCCTAGGCAGAAGTGTGGCCAGGCAACTCTGCGTGCTGCCTCCACCCTGAGTGCCAGCTCCCATTGTCCAGGAACCACGGCCAATGGGAGCTGCGGAGCAGTGTGTTCAGGTGGAGACAGTACACAAAGCCCCCTGGCTGGGCTTCCGCTAGGAGCCGAGGGATGTCACCGCTTCCAGGGAGCCACCCCAAGGAAAGCACCACCCAGAGTCCTCACCCCCTCCTGCGCCCTAGCCCTGAGCCCTCTCCCACACCCAAACTCCTGCTGCTACTGGAGGAGAGGGCACGGTGGCCCAAGACTGCCCCAGCAGCAATTGGTGCGGCTGACCCAGGGGCTGCCTGAGCTGCTCAGCCAGGCCCCAGGCCAGCTGCACCAGCTGCTGCAGAAGTCCTGGAAAGTCACGGAATCCGTGACTTCTGTGACAAACTCACAGCCTTAATTACAACTGAACACGCGTGGAGTGGCCACATGTATTATAATACTTCACTTAGTTCCCGCAGCCAGACATCCAAACTCTGTTCTTCCATAACTCTGCCTACCTCTGTCATCATAGTTTACGCTTGCTTTGATCCTGATTTTGCTGGAAAAACTTAATTCACTCATTAGGAACCAATCCTGCAAACCTTTGGTCATGTGAGTAGCCCCACAGATTTCAATGGGGCTAGTCATGTAAGAATTACCCAGGAGTGTGGCATTTGCAGGATAGACCTAATCACTTCCTCTCTGCATGTCAATCCCCTCTATTATAATATTTTTAAAATCTTCATTCACAAAACTTAAGGAGCAGAAAAAAAATCCAATCCAAAACACACACATCTGGACTACTCTCTCATTCAAAGAATTAGTGCCATTTCACCCCCTGAGAATTCTATTTGTCTCAGAGCCTAGTTCAAAACTGATTTGGAAACCTCTCACTCCACCTATAGATCAGCCATGATAAAGATGATTCCAGAACAAGGATGCACAGCAATTTCTTCTGTTGTAAGCCTTGAGGTGGAAAGTCCTGCATTATTTTTGTCTAGGAAATGTCTTAACCTTTTAAACCTTTATCAGAACAGATCTTGCTCCAGCTTTCTATGTGTAATGGCCACAGAGTAAGGACAATACTGTAATCCTACTGTGTCTTTATTTCTTTGAATGAGTGTTGGTAGATAAGCATTTCATAATGTTGCAGTTCAATGAAAAGCCAGGGCCTTAAGATTATTATCCATCTCCCCTGTATTTGGAAGAATCCTAAAAGCTATTTCTCTCTTTCCTTTAACTTTCCTCTTCTAGTCAGACATACTGTTTCATGCAAAACCTTAGGCACTGCAGCGCCTGGATGTAGTCCTTGCAAATAGAGGGAAAAGAGTTGATGTAACAATTCCTAATGACACCTTAGAAATTCACCAGTCTTCCAGTGGATACAGTATGGAAAATATATACCTTGTAAACAAATCAAATAGTTTAACCTTTGATAACGAACCTCTTAGTAATCAATAAACACAAATTTTAGAGACCACATAGACTTATTCTTCATAAAGAAAAGTGTGAATGGCAGGTAGTATTGTTTCACTCTTGGCAGACAGCAGAGTAAATCAATAAGCAATCAATGCCTTCTCTAATGGTTACTTTGACCTAAGGTGATTCTAAAGTTATGTAAGTGATCCATAACTGGAAAAACTATGCAATGCAAAAATTCAGTACCAGAAGATTATACAGAATAATAAATAACCAAAATAATAATTTATGAAAATATAACTTCAAATATAAACTGAAATAGCATTGTAGGATATCTTTATTTAGCTCAGATAAAGCTTGATTAAAGGATGACAGACACACCAATAAACATTCAATCAGAAGAAACTACCTATTTCTAGGCTCCTTTGAGTTAACAGAAGGCAGCCTTCATACACCTAGCCTGTATCCAGGAGCGGCGCGAGTTTCTGGCGCCCTAGGCAGAATTTGGGGGTGGCATTTTGTGCGCGCCCCATGGGGCGCGCGGGACTTCTGGTTCTGCTTCCATTGCGCCGCCAAAGAAGGACCCTCCGCCGAAATGCCGCAGGCGAGAGCGGCAGTCATTGAGCTGCTCAATTGCCTGCCGCTGTTTTCCACGGCACGTTGGCAGAAGGTCTTTCTTCGGCGGTGCAACGGGAGTGGAACCGTCCCCTGAATGCCGCCCCCCAAATCCTGGTTCCCTAGGCGACTGCCTAGGGTCGCCTAATGGAAGCGCCAGCCCTGCCTGTATCTACTTATTTATATGTATCTCATCACCATAGCATTTTATCCACACAATATTTCTGTGATATAGGGAAATTATTATTCCATTTTACAGATGAGAAACTGAGGCACAGGGTAAACGAAGTTACTACAATCCTACAGGAATGCTATGGCAGACACAAAAATGAACCTCGACTACAAAGTCTTAGCCCTATGCACTAGATAACCCATCCTCCCACCACTTACTCCTGAAGAGATAATGAAATATGTACTGTAGTTTACAGGTCTGGATTTTTTATCATCTGTGTACAGTACTTTATATTTCACTTAAACAGCAACAGAAAAACTAAATGCTAAATCCACTCTAGTTAGAAAAGAATAATGAAGTTAATATAAGTACACAGTTGTAGGAGCTACAGTAGAGATAGAAATGAAATAACATTAAAGTCAGATGTTATTATCCCTCTGTTCTCACCACTATTGCAATTCTCATCCTTCTAGACCAGATGTGGCCAAGCTACGGCCTACGGGCCACATCTGGCCCGCGGGACCGTCCTGCCCGGCCCCTGAGCTCCCAGCCGGGGAGCCTAGTCCCTCTTCCCCCGCAACCATGCCGCCGCATGGGCTGTGCTCTGGGCTGCCACTCCCACTGGGCAGCATGGGGAGTGCAGCTGGCTCTGGCCAGGTGTCGCAGCTGCAAGCTCCTGCTGCTGGTAAGGGGGTGGGGAGGGGGCGGAGTTGGGTAAGGGAGCGGAGGGTTCTGGGGGCCAGTCAGGGAGAAGTGGGCGGTTGGATGGGGCGGAGGTTCTGGGGGGGCGGTCAGGGGATGGGGAACAGGGAGGGTTGGTAATGGGAGCCCCAGGGGGGCCTGTCAGGGGGCAGGGATGTGGATAGGGGTCAGGAGGGCTGTCAGGGGACAGGGGGAGGTTGGATAAAGTAGTGGGATTCTGAGGGGCCGTTAGGGGCAGGGGGCCCCAGGAGGGGATGAGGAGCAGAGGGCGGTCAGGGGACAAGGAGCAGAGGATGGTTGGATAGGGGTGGGAGTCCCGGGGCGGCTGTCAGGGGTGGGGCTGTGGATAAGGGTTGAGGCAGTCAAAGAACAGGGAGTAGGGGATTTGGATAGGGGGCGGGGTTCCCAGGAGGGGGCGGTAAGGAGACAAAGAGCAGGGGGGTTGGATGGGTTGAGGGTTCTAAGGGGGGCAGTCAGGGGGCGGATGGGGGTGGAGGCCAGGCTGTTTGGGGAGGCACAGCCTTCCCTACCCGGCCCTCCACACAGTTGCGCAACCCCGATGTGGCCCTCGGGACAAAAAGTTTGCCCACCCCGTTCTAGACTATCTGTCTAGTTCAACCATTTTCTGTAAAGCCACCAAGCAAACAAAATATCCGTAAGCCAACTGCCTTAAAATCTGGGGTCCAGAATTCATAATTACAGAACACAATTACTCTACAGTGTTCAAATTGTTACCAAGTTGCTATGCTGCAGATTTATATTATATAACATATGCATAATATTGATAATCAGCTTGGATTTTCTGTACCTAGATGAATTTGTTGTGTCTTGCTGCAAGAAGATACCTAGTAAGCAGTGTGACATAAAGTACTCAAAGTACTTTTTATACAGTCATGATCTCGTCCAAGGAAACTGCCTGCTGTTTGTTTCTACTGGATTCAGGGGAAAATGACTTTGGGTATATTTTTGTGAATAAACAAGATTACATCAAGAATATACCTGACTCCTACCACCAATTTCTCATCCAAAGGGAAACAACCATGAAAGGCCTCAAATTTGGCTAAATGTTTGGGCTAAAGGAATAATAATACTTTGCACTTCTATATTGCCTTCCATTCAAGAACCTCAGAGTGCTTTAAGACCGTAAGGGTTTGTCTACATAGAAAAGATTTTTTTTTTTGGTATAGGTATTTTCACTATAATTAAACTGGTATAACTATTGCAAAAAAATGCATCCGTGCTGCTTTGTTTATGCCGGCTTAATCTACTTCCCTTTGAAATCATTGCACCCACGCAGGATGGAATACGTTTTTCAAAATAACTGCTCTGTATTCTAGGTAGATATTGAATGTTCTTCTATTAGGCTCAATGCTTTCTGGGATTTTTCCTCACACCTTATTGTGGAATACCTACCATAACCTAACAGAAATCTGGGACTTGTACTCAAACTCAGAAACTCCCATGATTCCTTTCCTGGTACCCCATAATTCATCTGGTTTTAGCAGAGCAGTGCCATTTTCAAACTGATATCAGGCAGCATGGAGGAAGCACTGCTGCGCACCACAATCTTGATCATCATTAATAAGAGACAGGGTACTTCAAACGTATTGGCAATCACAGAGGCTGGTGGCTTTGGATGAATTGGATGGCTTGGCAGTCGGCCATGAGCATTACTGCCGTGACACCATGTGAATACTGCTAGAGGAGGAGGAAACTTTCCAGCTAGCTCTGCATGATAATTTCCTGGAGCAGCTTCAGTTGATGGAGTGCCACTTCTGGGCTTGGCCAGCTAGCACCAATTAGTGGTACAGAATAGTGCTGTTGAACTCTGATGACGCTAGCAGTGCAAGCAAAGATTCAGGATGCAGAAAGCTACTTTCCTCAAGATCTGTGAACAGCTTACCCTAGGGCTGCAGTAGTGAAACACCTACATGAGAGTTCCCCTCAGCACGGAGCAGCACATGGAAGCTCGCCATGCACGGTAGCAACTGCTCAGTAACTAGATTCCAGTTTGGTGTTGGTAAGTCAACTGTCAAGGCTGTTCTCATTGAGGTGCACTCTTATTGAGAGGCTGCTGCTTCCCCGGATTGTAAAGCTGGACAATGCACAGGTTGTTGTTTTGGATTTGCATTGTTGGGGTTCCTGAATTGCATAGGGACCTTTACTGGGACCCACATACCTATTATTTGTCCCCATCCACTGCAGGCTTCAGAGTTCATCATCGACAAATACCCCTTGCTGTTGATGATACAAAGCCTGGTGACCTCCATGGTAAGTTCACCACTATTAACGTGGGCTGATCTGGAAAGGTCCATGATGCCAGGATCTTAAGAAACTCACCCCTGTTTTATGCAATGGAAAAAATGGAACTTTGGCCCCTAAAACTACTCTGGACACTAATAGTGTTTTGATTGCTCCTGTTGTTCTGAGAGACCCAGCTTAGCCACTGCTTCCCTAGTTTATGAAACCTTTCACTGGCCACTTAGAAAGGAGCTGTTTAACTATACTTTGACAAAATGACAGTGGAGCTTCCTTGAAAGCCTGAAGGGAAGGTAGAGTGTCTCATGACAAGCCTGGAAGTTTGAGTAATATCTACCTTTTTCATAGGTGTCATGGGTGCCTGCTTTGTTTTGCACAACATCTGAGAGCGAGGGAGAGACCCTCCCTGGTGGGTGAGAAGCAGAGGTTAAGAGACTTTCTAAATTATATGAGCAGCCAAAGAGGGTGCCTTTGCAAAATGCCCCAGCTGTTCAGGTTTAGATAGGCTGAAGAGATCTCGGCTGTCTGACCGAGGACCTGCAGCAGACAGGTTGCTTTCTGCATATAGAGGGGTTTCATGGTGGCCTGCCTGGAAAAAATACAGTCCAGCTGCTCAGAGTAAGCACATGTACTGTGAGCATTCTCAGCAATTTCATTTTTGTCTCTTGTGTTCCTGTAATTCTGCCAGAGCTCTTTGGCTTTTGGCACATGCCCCAGAGTACCCCTTCTGCATTTTCTGCATGTGCCATTCATAAATATTTGCATTGCAGCGATTCCTGTTAAGATGAGACAGGACATGCCCTCTCCTCTCCATGGCTTCTGGAAAGGAAGTCCAGGACCTCAGAATGGGACCACATAGATGCAGGGTCATGACTGGTATACTGGATTCAGTATATGAATTTGCCAGGAGCCAGAATTGCAAAGGGGTGTGTTGAGGTGTGTGCTAGGGTTTAAACAGGAAAGGGGTCAAGATGACCCTAGAGCTGTGGAGTGCACATGGATAACCAAACGTGCTCACCCAGATGTGAGGCAATGAAGTGTGGAATAATAGCGGGAGCAAGGACTACCTGAAGCAGCACAGCTAATTCAAAATGAGGATGCATCCACCTGAACCTTATAGCAATGTAACTAATTCTGAAAGTTCTGTTGCTTCCAAAGTAGGTTTAATGAAAACAGGACAAAGACACCAGCTAAATTGAGAAAAGAACTTTTGTGTATGGATGTAAGGCAGTTTGTGCCAAAGAAACTAAATTACAGTAAAAAAACAAACAAACAAAAACCCCTCTCCTGTATACACAAGCCCCAAAATGCATATGGATGGTGCAAATGTACATGGATTGTGCACTCGGGAAGAGAGGCAGAATCTACCACTAGTCCAGGCCCCAGAACAGCCACTCCATGGCCACTACTTCAACCTATGGGCTGAAGTAGCCCACTGTAAGTGAGAGCATCTAGCCAGTGGATCTACTTGCCCATCTCTCTAAAAGATCCTCTGTGCTATCCTGTCACCACCACCACCCCACTCAAACACAGAGAAGCCTCACTAATATGTTATGTTCTATGCCTTCCGTGCCCCGGAAGGGAAAATTTGTCTGTAACAGAATCCTCAGAAGGCCAGGTTGCCTAGTGATTAGCACACCCAGTTTCCAGTGCCACACCTCCCAGGAGAAAAGGCCTTCAGTCCAGTTCCTAATCTTTGCATGTGGCTTAGCTTCACATCAGGGTTTTCAACATCTTTACTCTCTCCTTACAAGAGACGTGTGTGGAAATGAGGCTTGTGCCCCTCCTGCAACAAGAACGGTTAGCAGGGGAGCCCATGCCCTCCCACTCCACCAGGCTCTGACCCAGAGTCCTATGAGAAACAGTGTCAGGCACTCTGGCATGCCCCCAGAGCTGCCTCCTTGGATCACTTCCTACTGTCTCCCCCTACATCTTGCAAGCCCAACATGAGATAGAAAAAGACAAGTGAACCTTCAGCCCCAATCGGCCTCAGCAGGCAGTCTTTGTCCTCACAGGGAGGCTTCTTCAGCAGCCCTCAGGATAAATAGGTCAATCTTCCTCCCTCATCTCAGCTGAGTTGCTCCCTTCTAAGCTTCATCTCCATTTGGTGCATGCCCTGCAGGTTTGGATGGCTGGAGCTACCTGAGATGAGTACTGTCCTTTAACCCTTTTGGGCCAGTGTGGGGTTTGGCCATCCCATTACATTGTCCTCTATTAATTTAATAAATTTCAAAATGTCTTAGGCTAGGTGGAGGCTCCTAATGGCCACACATTGTCAGCACCAGCCCCCTCTCCTATCAGCCGGCCAGAAAGGAAGCAAACCTCCAACAATCAAATTAGCCCAATACCATGATTTTTCCAACAGTGGGGACACAGAAGCAGACATTCCTCAATTCTGCCTACTTGTGGTTGGACAAATCTCGGTATTGGTATAATTTCAGGATTTCCATGCAGTCTGTGAAATCGTGATTCACACAGGGGCTGATTAACCATAACATAGCAACTCAACAAGGTATTATTTGAACATAGTACTATCACTCTCTGTGACATGGATTTTTCAACTTGTGGCCATGACATCACATTGAGACATGCAACAATTTTTACATAGTGCTGTGACATCATGGCTTGATATAATGCTCATTTCACTTGGCACTGCAACACTGCATCACAATGAAGCACTGTGACATAATACTATGTTAACATGGTGCTGCTGTGACATCTCCTATCCTAACCCAGCATTGTGTTGTGATGCCATGCTGCTTGAATGCAGTCCTGTGCAGGGGCGGCGAGTTGTATGGGCCCGTGCTCCACCAATATGAAAGCACAGGTGCCCAGCTCCACCAAAGTTAGGGGCCAGGTCTCTCTCCAGGCCCCGCCTGCCACCCTGGGCAATTAAAAAGGGCCCGGGGTCCCCCCCACCACCTCCAGCAGTGCAATGGTGCTAAGGCGGCTTCCTGCCTGCCCGCTCCTGGAAGTAGCCAGCGCGCCCCTGCGGCCCCTGGGCGGGAGAGGGGGACTAATCACACACTGCACCCACTCTGAGTGCCGACCCTGCCAACTGCCTGTAAGCAGCGGTGTGCAGAGACCCCTCCAGCCCCCTGCCTAGGAGCGTCTGCCAGAGGGGGGTGTAGGTCACTTTCGGGAGCCACCCAAGGAAAGCACTGCAACCCTCACCCTCTCCCACACTCAACCCCCTGCCCCAGCTTAGACCCCACACCCAAACTCCCTTCCAGAGCCCCACTCCTGCCCCCCAATCTCCTGCTCCAGACCAGAGCTCACACCCAAACTCCCTTCCAGAGCCCCACTCCTGCCCCCCAATCTCCTGCTCCAGACCAGAGCTCTCACCCAAACTCCCTTCCAGAGCCCCACTCCTGCCCCCCAATCTCCTGCTCCAGACCAGAGCTCCCACCCAAACTGCCTTCCAGAGCCCCACCCTTCCCACACCCAAACTCCCTCCCAGAGCCCCACCCCTGCCCCAGACCAGAGCTCCCACCCAAACTCCCTCCCAGAGCTCCACCTAGGGTGACCAGATGTCCCGATTTTATAGGGACAGTCCTGATTTTTGGAGCTTTTTCTTACACAGGCACCTATTACCCCCCACCCCCACCCTGATTTTTCACACTTGCTGTCTGGCCACCCTAGCCCCACCCATCCTGCACTCAAACTCCCTCCCCCCGGTACACCAATCCCCTGCCCCAGACCAGAGCTCGCACCCAAACTCCCTCCCAGAGCCTTGGGCAGCTGCGGGGCGGTCGGACCCGTTCGGGGCAGCGGGCCCAGGCAGGCCGCGCACCCTCTGGGCCTGGCTGCCTCCCATCCCCCCTCCTGCGCTGGCCGCAGGGTCAGCAACGGGCAGTTATCGCTTTTACTTGTACTGCCGCCTCCCTTACGAGGGAGCCGTTAGGCCCGTTGGAAAAGGTCTGGGACACGAACAGAACCTGTGCGCATGCGTATCGCCATCCCCTCTCAGCCCTTTCACGTTGGTCTTTCCCCTGTTCCATTTCCAAGAAGACGCGGGAAGCGAAACCGCCAATAGGGGGAGAGCTCCCCCAGACCACGCCCCTAAATCTCTCTCTGCGGATAGGACCTATCCCCTCCGCTCCGACGGCACCGCCCCTCGGCTCGCGCATGCGCTGTAGGCCGGCGGCAGGTGTGGCCTGGTGCTGCGGCCGCGGCGCGAGGCCCAGCGCGGGGCTGGGGGCTCCTATGAGCAGGCGCTCGCGCTGCTCGCCCGCCGCCAGCTCGGTGCTGAGGGGCCTGGTCGGCTCGGCTTTCCTCTGCCTGTCCCGGGCCATGAGCCTGTGCCGAGCCCCGCCGAGCTGCGGGGCGGGGCCCTCGGGCGGCGGCTCCTCCCCCGCCCGCCTGAGCCCCCCTTGGCTGCGGCTGCCGCAGGTGCCGGGCGCCGACCCCGGCAGAGCCAACGACCTGTTGCTGCTGCTGCCGCCGCCGCCGGAGCAGCCGCAGCCGCCTCGGCATCATGTCGTCTATTTCCCGGGGGACGTGCAGGTACCGGCCGGCGGGGCGGGCGGGGAGAGGGGCCGAGCAGCCCGACTCGCTGCCCCGCGCTGTTCCCTCCCCCAGCGCAGACTCATGGGGGCGGGGCCGCCTCCTGCCCCACTCAGAGGGACGCGGGGCGGCAGCCCTGGTGCGGGCTCCCTGTGCTGCTAAGTCAGGCTAAACCCACTCTGGCGAGGCGAGGCGCGTTATGGTGTGTTGGGGCGTTTTCAGACTGGCGTCGCGTGCTGCGCTCCTAGCACCTGTCAGCGTGTCCATTACAAACAGGTCATACACTGCTGTGAAGTGGTGCACTTGGGAATGTTGCTCCTTTGGGCAGGGATGGTGTCCCTAGCCGCTGTTTGCCAGAAGCTGGGGATGGGTCACTTGGTGATGCCCTGTTCTGTTCATTCCCTCTGGGCACCTGGCATTGGCCACTGTTGGAAGACAGGCTAGTGGGCTAGATGGACCTTTGGTCTGACCCAGTATGGCCGTTCTTATGGCAAGCATTATAAAAATGCTGCTATAGATAGATAAATACAGTCCTGCCCACTAGTGTGGCCTATTAGTGTGATTATCTTATAGGGTATGTATTGCAACTCAATGTTAAATGTATTGTGTGCTTGGATCTACTGGGAGCTACTTACATTTGGATACTGTGAGAGTTTTTACAGTTAAGTAGAGTGAAAGTTGATGCCTGATTTGTTTCATCTCTCTGTAGTGTGCGCACTGCAGTTCTGGTTAGAGTGAACAGCTCCCTATTGTACAATTGAATTGTTTTGTTAGGGTGAAAATAGAATTAACTAAGATGATGTGTGCATATGTATGAAAATTATTTTAAAAATCTAATAAAACAAGATTGGTGTGAAATGGAGTGGTCAAAAATTAAGGTTGCTCTAGAATGTTAGCAATTTACCCATACGTTATCATCAGTAATGTAATAAATCTAACAAGAAACAGGACATGGTAAATCTCAAACTGTGGAGCAGCATTAGCTCCTGTAGTCTTCTGGCTCTTGAGTGCTTGGTTTAAGGTTCAGTTAACAGAGGGGAAGCGGGCATGGATCAGCATTCATGTTGTGCTCCCTGTCAGTGCCTGGGCAAGCTAAAGATCCAACGAGCAGACCAAATTCAGTGATGCACTCTGGTCACGAGCAACCTGAGGTACGTTGCACATATGCTAAGAAGATAACTCTCTCTTTTTCTGACAGTAACTCCCCATGCATTAATGCATTATAAAATGTTAAGTCTGGCTATTTAGATTTGGAAGCTAATAAGCTACACAGGTGAAGTTTATAAACTGCTTGAACCAGGGCTCATAGGCTTGTTCTTTCACAGAAACTCTTACCTAAAACCAGTAATTAATGTTTCTTGGCCTGAAAGTTCTTGACACTGGTATCAATAATTGAGATGTTCAGTTACAATAACTTATTGTGGCAGTTGGGAGCATTTGAGTGGTTTACAGTCACTAACAAATTCATACTCGCAACGTATTTCTGAGGTAATGAAGTATTATTTATTGCACAGATGACTCAAAGAGATTGAGGCCCTGATCCTGTAAAGGCTTACCCACATATTTAGCTTTGTCTCTGAGTAGTCCTATTGACTTCAATATTTCTATGGTGAAGAAAGTAGAAGAGTAACTTTTTGTTAGGGGAAAAAACCCTTTTCCTCCTCCATAACCAGAATGAAGCAAAAAAACCTGCACAAAATTTTATCTTGCTTTTTAAGGTTTGTGACTGTGCAAAGAATCATAGACCTAGTTTACAGAGGACAAAGTCTGGTTTGTCAAGAGTCGTGTGTCATTTCTCTTGCATTATTCTTCATGAAAAGCTAATCCGTTCTAGTCCATTAATAGAAATAGGGCTGTGGAAGACCACCCATATTTCTGAGAGTTGTTTTTGTTTGCACTGCTAGCCAGGTGGATATAAGTAGAATGCATTACCTATCTTAAAAAGAAATGAGATCAATTATGTCTTTGATTAGTTTCCTGTGTATTTTTATCCTTAAAATGTTGTTAAAATAGTTTTACATTTTAAATTTAAAGGTCAAACAATAATGGTGATTTAGTATTTTTGTGAGGTTGAATATAATTTAATGTAATCTGTAGTCTACAGAATCTTTGCCTTTTGAAGTGGGAATTCACCAGAACACAATAAAAATCAACACTTGGAGACTGAATGCTGAATTTGGGTAACATTTTGCTATAATATGTGTGCAGTGAGCAACATCTTTTCTTTAAGACTTGTTTAAGTTTACATATCTTACTTATCAGAAAGAAAACACGTGCTTCCCATTTTGGAGATTAACCATCCTGTGATCTTGGGTATTGAATGTCTCAGAGACATACTTTCCCAAAGACAATCATGTATCCCTCTCTAGCAGCCAGCCATAGCCCTTTCCATAAGTACTTGTGGTAGTGTGTGTGAAACAAACCAAAAGTTAAACCTTTGCTCACCAGAAGCACTGCACTCTTACAACATAGTAATGTATTGTCTGTCTCGTTTCTTTCAGAACTATCATGACGTTATGGCCTGCCATCCAGAAAACTTTCAATGGGAGTGCTGGAGTTTAGAAAACATTGCTACTATACTCGCTCGCCGATTCCCTAATAGTTATGTTTGGGTTATAAAATGTTCCCGTATGCATCTGCACAAATTCAGCTGCTATGATAATTTTGTGGCAAGCAATTTGTTTGGAGCACCAGAACACAGCAGTGACTTTGGAGCTTTCACACACCTTCATGCATTGCTAGTTAATGCATTCAGTATCACCCAGAACATTTTGCTGTCCCAAAAGAGTATGTATAGTTTCAACAAGGATGAAACAATAGCTGTTAAGTCAAAATCTGTTCCTACTACAAATGGTTGTCCAGCATCAGAGAGAGAGAGAAATTGGGAACATTCTGATAATTCTGCTATGAGTTTTGGTACACCATCTGCTATAGGTGAAGCATCATTTACTTTGATTGGCTTCAGTAAAGGGTGTGTGGTTTTGAACCAGCTGCTTTATGAGTTAAAAGAAGCTAAAAAGGACAAGAACACAGATGCCTTTATAAAAAATATAAGAGCATTTTACTGGCTGGATGGTGGTCACTCTGGAGGAAGCAATACTTGGGTTACTGACCCTGAAGTGTTGAAAGAATTTGCGGAGACAGGGATTGCAGTTCATGCTCATGTTACACCTTACCAAGTGTTTGATACAATGAGGTCATGGATTGGGAAGGAGCACAAGACATTTTTGCAGATTCTTGAAGAATTTGGTGTGCAAGTAAACAAACTGCTTCATTTTGCAGATGAAGTCCCTTCCTTAGATAACCACTTCAGAGTTCATGAAGTATTTTGAGACTTTGAATACACGTGTGTACTGTTCTTTGCAAAAGCACTTTTGACATTATAAATCTTGTATGGTTACAATTTGTTGCGCGCTGACAGTCTCTAAAGAAGAGCACTAAATTCATTCTAATGTGTTAATCTGTATATATATAAATTCATGTGGTTTAAGAGGAGGCTTGGCAAAAGAGCCTAGATGCTTTTGCTGATATTCCTATAGCAAGAGAGATTGTATGACACTCGGGGGAAAAAGTAACAGCTGTCCATATATAGATGTATTTTTTAATGTAACAGATGGACATTTTTGTGTAAAATGTTTGTATTTAATCTGAAACTGATTTCTGTGGCCAAAATTTTCAACCCTGCTGCCTGAAGTTAGGAGCCTAAGTCATATATTGCTGTCAGTAGGAGTTGTAGATGCTCAGTACCTCTGAATGTCAGGCCACTTTTATTGGGGAAACCTAATTTTGACCTCTGCCAGTAGAAGACAAGAATCTTTTAGCTTTTTGGCATAAAGGAAAAAATGATAGTTGGAACAGTCTTGGTTATATACTTCAGTGCAAATTGTACTATCTGGGTAGTTTAAATCTGCTAGTTCTGTAACTTTTTCCGTAAATGAAGCAAAAGTAAAAATGACATTTACTTTTGGAATAATGGTGCCAGTCTCTTCTTCCTAATAGCCACGGAAAGGGCAAGGTGCTTATGAAAGTTCCATTAACTAATTGCTAACCATCTGCCATTGTGTAGCCTTTCATTTGGGGACTAGAGAATATTAAACATGTAGGTATAATTTTTTAAATGACCAAGAAAGCTCGTTAGTGTTTAGTTTACTGTTTCAACATTCCCTTGAGGCTTGACTAACTTTTACAACTTGTATGCTTTGACTATAACAGTTACCTGTGAGGTGTGTCAGTCTGTTTGTATCTGAAACTTGGGCCCTTTTTGAAATCTGTAACAAATTGCTGTTCATCTAAATCAAGCCATGAAATATATTGCAAGTTATATGGTAAATTCTAGAACATGTTCTTAATTTCACAAAGAGTTTTGAAAGATCAGTTTGTAGAACCATGAACGTTTGTTAGTATATTGCACACACACAAAAGAGCTCTACAGCTTTATTTTCAGAAGCATAATTTTCTATGCAATTTTTTTCTGACCAAAGTGCAAAACTAGATAAGTACAAAGGATGCTGTCAGCTAGTTTAGGCACAAAAGTTGAATGTATTTCAAAACTACTACAAGATGGGTGAGGGATAGAATCTGTTGCCTTACAAGTCTTTTTCATATTTATCCAGGTTATAAATGAATCTTGGCTTGGAAAATCATAACCCTAAAGATAGCCACAGCTGTTGATGAACCAATGGTTGTTTGAAAAAATATTTTTGTCTGGAAGTACGTAAAACAATTGTTACAGCAACCTTTGGTTATGAAGATGGAGCTACCAAAAGTTAGTGTGGGTCTACTTTGAAAAGAGAATGTACAAATTGCATCATACTCAACTTGTTCCTTACTTAGGGTTATATCTGCTTGCTTAGTGACAGTTTTGACTTTTTCCTTCTTTTAGCCCTACAATGCTGAAAGCGGGGGGCTGGATTCTTTTTTCCCCTCATGCATAATCACATAATTGTTTAATTCCCCTCAGCTACCCCTTTGTAAGAACACTGGAGGTTAAATGGATGTCACAAACATAATTTGGCATGTACACATCTTACTGATGGTGGTGTGCAAGAATGAAAAATCCAAGCTAGACTCTAGAGAAATATTTTTAACTTGACAACTTAGCGCAATTGATATGGAAGCAAGTGAAAAACATTGCACACTAAATACCATGTTTTACAGAGTCACTTTTCAGAGTAAAGCTACCTGTTGAGATTAAATCTACTTAAACAGGCTTAAATGTTTGCTCATGAGTGAACAAAAAAATTAGCCTATTCAGTAATTATACATTAAAGTGCTTTAAACAACAGAGAAAATTATAGTATATAGTATGTAAAATGAATTCATAATCATTAAACTTTCCACAAGGATGTGATATCCAGCTTCTGCTGTTCAAGTTTCATTGGAAGCTTTAGCCAGCACTACTTATTGACTATCTTTTCAATATATTTTTAATAACCCTTCTTTATATACACATTCCGAAATAGAGGATTACCCCTGGTAGCACTCTTAACTACACAAGTGGGAATCAGGGTTTTTCTATTTGAAATATATGCTTTAAAGACAACAAAGCACATTTTGTAGCCTGTTTAATAAAAATCTACTAATTGAGAGGTCTTAAGCAAATCATCCATGCTTAGACTGAAAAATACATCTTATGTTCCTTACTGGTGGGGTGGGTGGGTGTGTGTGCGTGTAATGAAAAATCTTTTCCAAAGTCGTGCAGTTATTAATCTTGGTACACAAAAGAGAATTGTTTATTCTGTAATAGGCACATTTCAAAACAATATTCAGTGCTAGCCAAAGTGGAAACCTTCACTTTTAAAAGGATATTACAAACCTGTGAAAAGAGCTATTTATACTGGTTGGCAGTGCCCTCTAGGTGTCTGGATGGTTGTCCTAAGGAAATCTGAATCAGTACAACAGAAGTGGTTTACAATAGCCAGTACATTTGATCATATTATAGTTTCCATGTTACTTTGAAGATAAATGTTCTTATAAAATGCGTTTCCATCTTTAAGAGTGGTTCTTGTTCTAAGATTTGCTATTTGTCCCTGTTTTTTAATTTGAAATATTTTGGCTGTTTTTTCACTCTCTAGACAGTTGCAGTGTTCTTTTGGACTGTGCCTCTGTCATTCACTTCAGTGCATGCTAAAAATATGTGCAAACAATGTGGAAAATTAATTTTTATGGGGGAAACCACCTCAGTGTGAATGTAAAACTAACTATATTAAACAAGGAATCTGCAGTTAACTGGTGTGAGGTATACTTTGTGGATTTGTGTTCATGTACTCCTTGTATTGAATGTTGTCAAAGTGGCTTACTTAAGAAAAGCATAAGGTGGTCTGCTGTTTGGCCTGAGGGACAGTAAAATATTTCGCCTAACTGTATATAGTAAAATGCCCTTTAGAACAAGATTCAGCTCTGTGAAACTGTCAAGGTTCCTCATTACCTATTTAGTGTAGAAGTGTATATATTTTCAAATCTCGGAAACTTCGCTGTAGCAATTTTTTTTAATCCCCCTTTGTTTTACTGAGATAGCACCAACATATGTGAGGATATGTGTAAAAATACCATTCAAACATTAAATTTGAACACTTATTTGTATTTGTATCCATTTAATTATGCCATCTTTTATTTAAAAAAATTCTAAAGGTGACTAAATGAACCATAAAACAATCAAGATGCTTTACACAAGTGCAAATGTAACAGTGTAGGTTTGTACTAAAATTGAATGTAAATTATGATGGAATTGTGGTACAGCAGGTTAAGCAGTGAAACTATCCTAGTTTGTTCTACTGTAACAGTTTAAAGCGAAAAGCTCCCTTGAGAAGTGGTCAGATAATTAACCACTGTACAGTAGTACAGGCATTTTGATAATTTAGATACTACAGTATGTCTAGATGCTGTAATGTACATTGCAGGCCTCTTGCAGTGTGTCCCCCCCCCTTGGGCTCTCCAACTGGGTCTTGGTCTTTCTCCCTACCCCTGCTCCTGCCCTGGTCTCTTCATCACACCTTCCTTGTTCAGTTAGTCCTAGTTTCCACCTTCCACACAGTGGATTCTTCAGCTCATCCTTTTTAGCTCAGTGTCTTTGAATGCCCCTCGTTCCTGATTTTGTGGCAGAGGGTGGATAAAGTTTCAAATCTACTTTCTCTCTGCCATTTATCATTTTGTATACTGGTTTCATATCCCTTCTGTCTCTTCTAAACAGTCCCAGTCTTTTCAATTTCTTTCTGGAAGACTGTCCAAGGAATACACTGGCTGTACACCTGTTGTGGATTGGGGGAAGGAGGAGTGTGGAACTGTGTAATCACAGATTTATAGGCCTAGTCCCAACCCCTGCAAGTTGGGCTTTGTTACATGTAGGGGTTGTGCAACCTCTGCACTGCAGATAGGGCCTTCTGCAGCCATAGGCGCCAACTTCCCCTCTGCCTGGTGTGTGCTTGGACCCACCTCTGGCCCTGCCCCCATTCCACTCCTTCACCAAAGTCCTAGCCCCACCCTGCCTTTCCCACCTGAGCGCCCTCCCCCATTCCATCCTCTTTCCCCAAGTCCCTGCCCTGTATCCTCCCCTGAGTGGGCTGTGTCCCTGCTCCTCCCCCTCCCTCCCAGAAAGTCCTAAGTGCCACCAAACAGCTGTTAGGCAATGGGGGGCAGGAAGCACTGGGAGGGAGGAGCGGGGATGCAGTGCGCTCATGGGGGGGAGAAGGAGGTGTGGGGGGAGCTTGGCTGCCGGTGGGTGCAGAGCACCCACTAATTTTTCCCTGTGGGTGCTCCAGCCCTGGAGTACCCACAGAATCAGCACCTATGTCTATGGCTACTGCATGGTACACTAATTCTTACTGCTAGCATGAAGTGGTGCTGACAGTTCACTCCAATTGTAGCTCAGTACTAGACTGAAATGACATCCAGTCTAATCCTACCTCTCTGTGCTGCTACCAGGACCCAGAGGAGGCTATTTACAAGATGAGATCTTAATTCATTTTAGCTTAGCCATGCTACTTATCTCTTACCTTGCCTCCATAAACACCCACGAGTCTGCTTACCTCACATTATGTACTTTTAAAGAGATGCATTCAACTTTCAGGAAAATACTGGGTGGGAATATAACTCAAGAATGGTGCTGTCTTGTCCTGGGTACTTAAGTTTATCCTTTGTTTCTGTTTTATTCCTCTGCATCCATTTGTCTAGCAACCCTGAAAAAAATTGAGGGGGGGTGGGTGGGTTGAAATTATCTTTCATATCTACCTTTTTGTATAATACCTCAACATAGTCCCAAAGGTTATTGATTTAAGGAAAATGAAAAATCTTCTGTTTTGGACAGACATGATAGAACAGACAAAAGAAGAGTAAACTTCAAATGGTGATGTATTCGGGGGGGGGGATAACCTGAGGATTTGAACTGAGTGCTGATACTAAAGAACCCTGGAGAGAGTTTTGATCTTTAGTTGCAAACAGCATGTCTCCAGTGACCTGCTTGTGTAGCAGGGTTGACACACCAAAAGTTCAAAATAATGGCATTAGTAAATCCATTTACATGTCATCAACTGGGAACCAAAATCTTGATTTGCTTTTTATCTTTTCAAAGTACCCCAGGTTTTTGTGATCTGTGATTAGCTTAGTTTGCTTACTACTGGATTTAGCTCATTTTGTACTTTACGTATTAAAAACAAAGCTCAAGCAGAGAGAGCCCACAGTACAAATACAATTTCCATTATTCTTAATGTTGAAAAGGAAGCATCTGTTTGTGAGAGATGTTTGAAAAAATGTCCTCCTCTAATACTCTCCCCATTCCTTCATGGTCTCTTGGGGGAGGTACAGTGAGTTTCTTTAACTGAAATAGAGGATTAAAGAGACTGGAGCTTAGATGTGAGAGCTGTAAGCAGAGATCAAGAGGAGGTTGCTCACTGTGCCAGCATTCCAGGATGGGGTTTTCCACACCAGCTTCTTACAAGGAAACAAATATTGGGTGGGTGGGTGAGTTGGGATTTTTTCAAAATAGTTGTGCCTTTCATTTGCCTGGAATGAGGTTTTGCTTTTCTATTCATCTCCAGCTGATAGTAAAATGTTTCCCATCATATCTGAATTGGAAAGAGACACAGTTAAAAGTAAAATATATTTGAGCTCCTCTGAGAACAACCTGTGCATCTCATATTGGACAAGAGATTCACTTTGGTTATTCCCTCAAATCTTGTCCTTAATATTTCAGAAATTATGTAACTGAAGCTACTGCATCCTTTACGGTTTTCCTGTTCAAGAAACATGCCATAGATACAGTATAAATACTTCACTGGATGAACTCGGAAAACCTTGATTCATGATGGTAAAAGGGGAGTTAGCCCTACATCAGATTCCCAACATTGTTAGCTAGAGACTAAATACGTAGTTCAGAACTGAGTGTTCATCTTTTTTAATTTTAATTCAAATGTGATGTAAAAGTTACTGTTTCCAAAAATTACCACTAGTGAAAGTTATTTTTCCTCAAGCGTGGGGTGTGTGTGTGTGTGTGTGTGTGTGTTTAATTCCCTCCAAATTGTGTTCCAAAAAGCAGCATGCTTCATTAGCAAAGATTTAGGGATTCAGGTAGACTTTACAACCTAAGTACACTTAATGCCAGAAATGTAGGACAGTGACATTCATTTAAACAACGACTGGTGACGTTTTATTTTGATTGAACTGAAGTCTGACTATTAAAGTTTAATTAGGGTTTAATTTTTTACTGGGGAGGGGAGGAAGCTGGAGTAGAGGAAGAGTTACGAGTGGAAGTATAATTGACATTACTAATATTTTACTTCAAGCAGTAGTTTAGTGCCAATTGAAGGGCAGTTAGTCACCACACTGTTTGATTAACATTTCTAATGAGAGCTTTCTAGTAGTTTTAATTTAATCATTCAACACAGTAGGGGCTCACAAATGTGAAAGTATATTAGGAAGTTAATAAGATCAGTTGAAATCACTTTATGGAAATGTTAACCCTTTCCATAAAGGTAACATAGACCAGATTAACAAAGGAGTTTAGCATCCAACAGCTCCCATTGGCCCTGACTCTGGAAAGCAACCCTATCCAGGAAAACACTTACGCATGTGCTTAAGTGCCTTCCTGAATTGGGGCCATTGAGAACAGTGGATGTGGCTGTGAGATGAGTACTTTAACCACTTCAGTTAAGTGCCTAAATGAGAGCACAGCTGCTCTAAAACTGTAGGTGCTGAGCACTATGAAAAGACAGCCCCATGCTGTTTTCTCATTTGTGATACTACGTTTATATTCCATAATGATATAAATGATGTAGTAACAAGCATTTCATTACTACAATTCCCATCACCATCCCTCCACTAGTAATGATACTTGAATTTAAACAGATCTAAATTACTAATATCCTTGAATCTAGACCAGGGATCGGCAACCTTTCAGAAGTGATGTGCCGAATCTTCATTTATTCACTCTAGTTTAAGGTTTCGCGTGCCAGTAATGCATTTTAACATTTTTAGAAGGTCTCTATAAGTCTATAATATATAACTAAACTATTGTTATATGTAAAGGAAATAAGGCTTTTAAAATGTTTAAGAAGCTTCATTTAAAATTAAATTAAAATGCAGAGCCCCCCGGCCCAGTGGCCAGAACCTGGGCAGCGTGAGTGCCACTGAAAATCAGCTTGTGTGCCGCCTTCAGGGTTGCCTACCCCCATCTAGAAGAAACCCTTTTGATTGACTATATTCAAGACAAAAGTCTTGTAGAGGATAGTTGACTTCATGGTGGAGTACACCTTTTCTCCCAATAAAAACTCAGCTCCCTGTTTGTTTCTACCCACCCACACCCCAAGTGTTCTCTAGGAAACATGCTCTTAGTCCAGCAATTCGGTTCTCAGGTGCATTTCTTATGTACAAACGGGCTCTGGACTGGTTTAATGGAAAGCTCTCCTAGCTGTTCAAATAACACTTTCCATGCAAACAGGCAGGTCTGTGGTCTTGTTCTCTCAGGCTCTCTCTCAGCCTTCCAAAGTAGCCTTGACTTCGGTAACTCTTTCAAAAGATATCTCACAGAACAGTAACACTCCTTTCCACTTCTACAGTACATTTCAGACAAAGAACTCAAAGCACTTTGTAAACATTAAGCCTAACAGCCCTCTTTAAGGTATTATCTCTAGTAAGAAACACCTTCACGACACAGTTGCCAACTTTCATATGGTAAATAAGCACCCCGACTTCCACAATAAGCCAAACATCAAGCTAATCCCATTTTAAAACAAGCCATTCCCTAAGAACCCTAACACTCTATGGGACTAGATCCCCGCGGCGTTCAGCCTGGAACTGTGGTGGGCCTGCTGTGAACCCTTGACTCTCTCCCACCTTGCCAGGAGCTGATTTAAAAAAAACAAAAAAACAGCTACAAGCCCAACAAGCAACTCAAGCCAATTAAGCCAAAACCATGCCCAATTTCTGTTTTTTTTTCCTCATGGGTTTGGCATGTCTCCTTCACAGTTGTCTAAAAACAGTCATGAGTCAGCACCTTTGTTTATTACCTGTCAAAGGGCTGGTCTACAGTTTTTGAACAGATTTAACTATATAGATTTAGAAACTGCAGCCTCTAATGTGGATGCAGTTATATCATATTCTACTTTCAAGGTCTCCATTTCAAATATAAGCAAACATTTCTCTCTTCAGCGTGTAGAAAAAAACAAAACCCTTTTTTTAACAGATTTTGAGGAGCACTCTTCTGTTTGCTGTTGTCTTGTTCTTTTCAGCACTGGAGTGCCAGACTTTTCCAAATCGCTGTCACCAAAGGAAGTGTTATTGCAAAGTTTACCAAAGTTTGGCCAAGGGACTAATGCAGCAGGGCATCCCAAAACTGGGGAAAGACAAATCATTTGCAGAGCCCTAAAAATTTTCAAATGGAGGTGCAGACCCCTTTGGAAATCTTAGACGTAGTCTGCGAACGCCCAGGACCATAAGTTGAAAACTACTGCTCTAGTGGGGTTTTCAAAGGAGTAGCTACCACATGAAATTACAGTTGAACCCTGTTATGTCGCCGGCCTAGGGGTTTGCCAAAAAGCGTCGAGATAACCGATGATTGAGATAAACTCCTATCCACCCCCCCACCCCTGAACTCCCCTGCCCTCTCTCCAACACCCCCTCCCTGCCCCCTTACCGCGGTGCCTGCACGTGGCAGGATCCGGCGAAGCGGGACGGGGAAGCGGGGCCGGGCGGCCGTGGACGGGGACCCGGAGCCGGGCAGCCAAAGAAGCGGGACCCGGTAAGCGGGCCAGGCGGCAGACGAAGCGGGACCGGGTAAGCGGGCCGGGCGGGCGGGTGGCAGGCGAAGCGGGGACCAGGTATTCGGGGATGGGCGGGGACGGGCTGGCGGGGACGGGCAGGGACCGGGTATGCGGGAGCAGGCGGGCGGTGAAGCGGAGCCGGGCGGGCGGCGAAGCGGGGACCAGGTATGCGGGGCCGGGCGGGCGGGGCCGGGCAGGGACCCGGTATGCGGGGGCGGGCGGCGACGCGGAGCCGGGCGGACGGGCGGGCGGCGAAGCGGGGACCGGCGAAGCGGAGCCGGGCGGGCGGCAGCCGAAGCGGGGACCAGGTATGCGGGGCCGGGCAGGGACCGGGTATGCGGGGCCGGGCGGCTGGGGACACGGTGGGTCAGGGACGCGGGGAGCCGGGCGGCTGGGGACGCGGGGAGCGGGCGGCTGGGGGAGCGGGCGGCTGGGGAACTGCGCGGCTGGAGAGCCGGGGAGCGGGCGGCTGGGGACACGGTGGGTCGGGGACGCGGGGAGCCGGGCTCGAGATATTAGGGTTCGGCGAATCGACATAACGGATGAGAAACCCATAAGACAAAGAGGGAGTTTGGCGGTTCCACTTGTAAAACGTCGACTTAATAGGATTGGCAAGTTAACCGAGGTCGAGATAAATGGGTTCAACTGTAAGTCTATTCCAGCAAAACTTCCCTTCCCCAGCCATTATTGCTGAAAATGTTGAGTTTCTGTAATGAAAGCTTTAAGCTTGACCTCTGAAACATAAAAATCCTTTCACAGCAAAAATTATCAGTTAAACGATACAAATATGCATTAGTGCAGGTTATACCCTCTAATTTTTGCTTGAGCCATAGTACCATACAGACCAGCAGGGTGGTTTGCATGTTCTTTTGTCTTAGTGTTTCCAATCCGCTCTAAAATGTTAAATAGTAATGTGTTAACACCACAAACACCAGAAAAAGAAATAGTCTGCTCTCAGTCCCTGCTGCTCCGTCTCTCTGTGAGGGAGTAACACGTGTCAAACCTTTCAGACAGAGACCAGAATCTATCCCCCACACCATTAGCTGTCTCAAAAATAAGTAGGAAGCTTACATGTATTTGCACTCCAATCAATTTTTGGAAATTGTAGGATTTCATGTATTCTTCCCATTATGATTAGCAGAATTTGCACTTATTGATATTGGCCTCTGGGTCAAGCCCTTGTATATAAGCTACATTATAGGAAATACACTGCCGCTGGGTGCTGTGCATCTGTAACATATTTAGCCTATGCAGTGCATTTACGAGATGTCCAGAGACCTAAACTGGAAAAACACATTCACACTCAGGGAGTTGGGAAGTGACGTCTGTGTACAGAGAGTAAATGACAAACCTGCCAAGTAATTATTTTTGAAAGTGGTGAAATAATGGACATTGGTGCTGTTAACAGAGTTTAGTATAAGGGCCACTGTGGGTAAAATCCAGCTTGCCTTACTTATGCTACTAGCCCCCCAAGAGGACTACTTGTATAAGTGAAGCAAGTAGAGTTTCATCCTAAGCACTTAGAAGGGCTCACCCTATTCGTCTACTTCTGATCTCAAATGTTTTCATGACTTGTTTGGGTAACACCAAGGGTCAAACTCCATTCCTGTCAACAGCCATCGAAAACAATGTATGCCAGAAAGATAGGCAGGGGAGATGAATATATAAATGTCTGTTGGACATTCCATTACATGAGGTTTTTATTTCAATTTTTAAAGTGACATATTGTTCAGCCAGCTCAGTGCTTTATGATGGATAGTTTAGATAGCCCATGCTAATAGTCTGACATTTATATTTTGACATGCATGTTTTTCATTTGATTTTTCTTTTCCATGGCAACTGTGCTAAGAAAAATACATAATGGATATTATCTAAAATCAAGAGTTGCCCTTAGTAATCCTACCAAGGGTAAATATTGTTTTAAATTCTTTCCAGATGTTGGTTTGCAATAAAATCACTTACATTTAAGATGTGTCAGTCACCAATGTTGTTGCAGTGTAACAAAACATAAGGGGGTGGCCAACTTTTGACTAGTGTTTTGGAGGGTTGCCTACATTTAACTATCTCAACTTCACCTTCTCTTATGACAGTATCATCCATCTTTATTGCTATGTTATATATGCTATTTGAAGTATTTCTTTTTAGTATTATTTGTGTAGTCAGCTTAGAAAAAATAACATTTTGGCAAATACCCAAGCACAGAACTTGCTGGCTTATTGTGGCAAAATTCCATTTTGCTTTTGGACCCAGAAGGGCAAAATCCCACACAACACTAACATGTCCACTTCCAAGCATATTATTTTAGTAACTGTGATTTTAGGTTGACATATATTCACTAATCATCTTAGCTTGAAGTTATTCCTTGAACACGTTGGACCTAATCCACCACTGTGCTACTTCAGTTTTACACCGATATATGATATGATGAAACAAGCTGAATTTACTTCTACATAGTAGCTTCAGGATTTTCACAACTAATCAGGTCATCATCAATCAAAAGAAAAAAACAGATAACGAATGCTCTCAGATGATAGGCTTAAGAAAAGGAATGATCATTGCTTCATTTAAAAAAAAGTTATAAAAAGGAGGATTTAAGATACCAGTTCAAAATGGGACCATGCAAGTAGTGGTAAACTGTAAGCTTTTCCATTGACCTGCCTGGAATTGTGGGTAATCTCAGACCACTTTCTACTAGACAAATATCCACAACACAATTGGCACCCTTATTGGCAATGTCTGTAGAGAGGCCTTAAACTACAGAGGCCATAGAGAGGGAATGATTCATCCCTAGAGAGCTCCACCAGAACACTGGCGGGGGAATGGGAGTTACTGTTGCCAGAAGCAAGAGGACATCATCAGTTTCTATTTTTAAATATAAAAATATAATGGTGCCACTTTAAGACAGGTTGTGTGGACAGCATGTTTAAATGAATGTTTGTGTAAGACAAATAGCTGCATTTACTATAGCATTTGGTTCACATATTGAAATATCCTGTGCCCTCACCCAAACTTCATGCTATACTAAACAAGAGAATTATTTCAAACACCACACTGGGCCATCTCAGCCCTTGATTGCAATGAAGTTACATATAGGATTAATTTGGGGTTAGAATTTTTACTTATAATAAAAGCCACCGAAGAAAAATATTTCAAAACTGCATCCTGAATAATTGTGGCTCTGCAATTGTGGCCTAGAAGCCATTAAGGCATTCCTTTAGATGCTACAGTAATTAGTACTATAGAAAACCTTAACACCTCCACCAGCGGGGACCGCAGCAGAAGAAAGAGCATTTAAAATCCACAGAGCCCTTCTTGTTAGAAGGGAAAAAGGACGGAAAGGCAAAAGGAGTGTGTGTATAAAGACAAGAGACCCTTATGCTTTCTGTCTCCCTAGGTTCAGCCTCCCTGTCCAGCGTCTGTCATCTGGTAGGATCCCTTCCCGACCCTTCTCACCCTAAATAATGAGGAGTCAATTAATAAATGTAAAATCAAATAAAGTGTATTGAAGGGTTCATAACAAAGAGTGGGACAGATAAAAAGGGGAATAAACAGCAAAATGGCATGATACAGTGATTACCCCCTCAATCTCAACCCAATAAACAAATTTTAAAAAAACCTTCTTCATAGATCAAAGCGACGGCAGGTGCTTGGGACCTCAATCCTCTGGCTAATGGCAAGCCTTTGGAGAGGAGTTCCAAGGAGTCCCTTGATGTTCCTTCGGGATCACAGGAAAGCAGAACAGATGGGACACTCGGGAGATGTTGTTTCTTCTCTTTCTCTCTTCTTTTTACAGGTGAGGAAGCTGTTGGAGAAAATCCCTAACCCTTCTACCACTAGGATGGATAGATGCCTGCAGGTAAGACTCGTGACTGTCCCTGACAGTCACTCAGATGGACAGCCCTGAGGCCCTGTCCGGGGCAGCCTTTTATACACTTGCCCAGGAAACCCCTTAGAAAAGGCGGGAAACCCCTTAGGAAAAGAAAAACAAACAAACATTCCGACTGGAAGTTGTTTAGAACTCCAGAAGAAATAAAAGAGTGGGAAAAGTAATCCATAGCTCATGTGGGCATAAAACTCCATTTTGGAACCAACATGGATTCTTGTAGTTACAAAACATCTGAAAGTGAACCCAGCCTAACATTCTCTTCTATTGCCCAGCCCCAAAGTCTTTCCTCCTCTGTCCCCCATAAGACTATTGTCCTACCTACAAGCTTTGACACTCACAGATCAGTAACATGTTGACTGCTACTTGATGCAACCTTCCGTCCTTATGAATTATTTGTATTACTGTAGCACCTAGAGGGTCCAGCCATGGCTTTGTGGCTCAGGTGACCGAAGGAGGATACCAACCACTACGTCAAGCTTGATCTTCTTCCTTTGGGTATATTTGGCCAGCAGAAGTTAGAATGATCTACTGAGCTGGGCACGGAGGAAGAAGGAACAGTGCAGCCCCCTGCAGCTCTGTGGGCTGGCATTCTGGAAAGCTGCTGATGTCTCGCTGAGAGCAGGTGAAGCCAGAATTACCAGAGTGGAAAACAGGTGGATGCAGAATGAGGTAGTGATTCTGTGGTGGAGCTTGGCCCCCAGCCTGACACTGCTTTCTCTTTCTCCCCAGTTCCCAAAGAGGCCTCCAGGATCCTCTGCACACTCTTTCCAGAGATCCTTTGCTCCAATCTGAGAGAGTCCTTGAGTCCTTTCCAAGTCCAGTGCCTGGATGCACAGATCCTACCTTAATTCCTCCCTCCTCCACATCTATCTCTGCAGTTCTTTTAACCACAGAAGTGGAAATTTAGAGGAATCAAGTGTTTCAGTGTTCTCAGATTGCAATTCTGCCCTCAGTATGCATAACTTATGCACATCAAGATTGCCCGGCTGGTTACATTCATGCCTATTCATTAGGATGGCATTGTGCCCATACACATGGTGGGAAGTTATTTTCTCTAAGTTACAGCTGCCAACAAAAATGGATTTAGATGAATAATCTGCACAGTGTTGCAAGGCCAAGCTTCTGCAGGAAGCCCCTTTTCTATCCCTTAGTGGCACATACCTCTTTAGTCCTGCTAACAGCTTTTGACAAGTCACAATTCTCAACACTGTTGGAAGTATCAGACCAACCTAAATGGCAGATAAATGACAAAACCTCACCTACATTTATCTTACGCTGTAAGTAGTAACAGATATTTAAATGGACAATGGCAGCATGTCATATTTGTCAGATGTCCCCTTATCATTCATCTTACAAAACAAGAGCAACATTATAGCTCCATCCATCAGGAAGCAACAGGCTTGTCTCTCAGGAATGGAGTCCACTTGACAGATGCTACTTCTATTCATATAGTCACACAATACATCTCAACTAGTGGAGAGTTCTTGAAGAGCTCCCAACTGATTCCATAGTTATGACAATATTACCAGGGCCTTCCTCTCAAAGCCCATAGCTGTAGAATAAAAATCTCACCCTGATTTATCAAGTACTGTACAACTGGCTGCTGTCAGCAGTAATGCAGTTTGGTGCAATAGCAACAGCTGTGGAGATAGGGCTCCTTATATAATAAAACTATGCAAGTTGGCAGGTCCTTTTCTTTAAGCTACAGCATGACTTTAAACCAAAAAAAACCTGGCAAACTTTGCCTGTAGTTTTTGCTTTCCTGTTGGTGTCTGTGATGTCCTTCTCTGTGATGTCACCACAAGAGGAAGTTGGGTGGATACTCTGTGTCTGCTCCCAGGCTGTTGCTCATAGGACTGAGTTATAGAAGCATTAAGAGGAAGATCTTTCAGAACAAGGGCAGTAACCATGCCAAGAGCAATCAGCTCACTTGGACCTTCTCAGAGGTGATGGTGTCTTTACTGAGCTTTTACCGTCTGAGCTGGGATTAAGGGAGATGCATTTAGTAGTCCCTGCATGCCTTCTCTGAACCCAGCCCAGAGATCCAAGTGAGCTAATATTGAAATACTTCACTGTAAAAGACTGCTCAAGGTTAAGTTCTAAGCCTTATCTTGTGAGAGAGCATATTTTTAAATGAAGACAGCCAGAGATGTGTATTTGACTCTGTTCAAGCATCAGAATATCTGCATGAGTTTCTCCAGTCATTATTTCTGCCCCCTGTTTACTAAGTGTTGGTGTAGGAAACAGTGCTCCTCTTGGAGTATCCAGAAATCACAAGGCCCCAGTCTGGAAGTATTTTATACATTGATTATCAGACCAGTGGTTCCTCAACATGTAAAAGGAATTGCTGATTATAGCCACCCAAGCACTCCCTTCTCTCTCCACACCCCACACAAAGGAAATTGAACTAACCTTCACTCTGACTTTTTAGGGAGCCTGAATTGTATAGGTTTGACAGACAGCACTTGTGAACTTTCAATACTCGGGTCTAATACAGCTCTCAGTTGAGCTGGAGCATGGCTGGGAGCCCCAGATTTCACATCCATTTTAGGTTCTAACAAATCCCATTTCTTGGACTTGTGTTGATTCAATCTGTCTGCAAATAATTCCAAATCAGGGAAATTAAAAGAAAAAAAATCTAGAGGTGCCACTTTAGCTTATACCTACTCAAACTAAAAATTAATGCATGTAAGCAAAATACATACTCACACAACCCAGACAAGGCATTCTCTCTCTTTTCCCTTCTTTTCTCTGCTGAGAAGAACCACAGGAACACACCTGCTGTCCCTGACTGGGTCCTGCTAAGAGCACAGCTCCTTCTCATCACCCCATAATTAGAGGAAAGGGAGGTAGCTAGTCAAGAACCCTGGCTGGTTGCTTGCCTTTTCCTATAGCTGTGCAAGTCCCACAGATCAACAGTCTCCACTACTCTAGAGAATAACCCATTTGGGCTGGAACATTCTTTTCAATAGCCACTCTGAAGAAGACACCAGGATCTAAAACAGAATTTAAATTGCCAATGCTCTAGGTCTTATTCAGGAATATTTATTTTCTGAAATAGTTATTTGAAAGTAAACTACCCCCGGAAACAAAATGATTGTTCTAAATAACACAAACTTGGGTGGGTGTGTGTGTATGTATGTATGTATGTATATATGTATGTATGTGTATGTGTATATATATATATATATATATATATATATATATAATGTATATAATTTTAAATTGACCCCTTACTGTTGTACAGATGAGACCCACATCTGCATCAAGCAGACTACACTGCATGTGGATTAGTAGAAATGGGATCTATTAAAACAACATCTATGGGCTATGAAATAAGTATTCATCCACAAACAATGAGCACTACTGTTTTTATCAAAGTCTTCTCAAAGTGTCTTCAGGTACAGTATCCATATCTGTACTTCTCCCTACTTTCAGAGGAGTTTGGTTGACTTGTTGACTGTTTATTCATAGTTAGTGCTATAGGCTTTTTCTTGGATGCGTAAAACCATTCTCCGGGCATAAAAATCCCTATATTCCTCAGGCAGTTCCTCCAGTGTTTTCAAAGCCCTGTCCAAAATCTGCACAGCTCTGGAAGCAGCTGTAGGATCTTTGTTTCCGTAAGTGTCTGTTTTATCATAGCACTCAGAAGGAAGATGCTTCCAAAAGACATTCACTCCCACTCCAAATTCTTCAGAAATTACATTATGGAACCATAAAGCTGTAGGAAGAAAAAAGTCTAAAAAGATAAACTGCCATTTAAAACTTGATTTCATTTACAACAAAGATGTTTGAACCTTCTCAAACTGTAACTGACATAAGAAATAATCACTGACATTCACTTATGTATAGGTACTTCTGATTCGCTACAGCATATCAAACAGTGAGTTCCTGATCCTGAAGATACTTATAAGCATGCTTAACTTTATGCATGAGTATTCCCACTGAAGTCAATGTAAAGGTAAGCAAGTGGGTAAGTGTTTGCTGGATCAGGGTCAACAGGCTTAATTCTTTGTCCCTTATTCTTGTCATTTATCCCATTACCTTGAATGAGAATACTTGCATAAGTAAAGAGTGCAGGATTAAGCCCTAAATCTTTAAGGGCTCCACTCCTGCAAACACCTACATACATGAGTAACTTCACTCATTGCATACACATTTGCAAAATTAGAACCTTAACTTGCATGGATTCTCAACATGCCAGTTTAGATTACCAATATCAGTCAGTATCAGCCTTGCAAATTCCTTCTCATCTACAGCTACTTTTTTGATGGTCCAGCAAATAGTAAGGATTTTTCATTTGAGACACTTTTGCCTGGACTGCCTGTATTTGTAATTGTGTGTGTCATATGTATCATGTGTCAGCTTTAACTTGAAAGCTACAGCATTGCATTAGTTCTCCCATTTCAATTTTGGAATATTGTTTTTGTTACTTGTTTTATATTTAGTGAAATGAACATATCAGTTTTTTGGGTCTGCATCGTTCACCTCCTTGACTCAATCTTCAGCTTTTGTTCTCGAAGAATGCCTGTTTCTGCTACAGTTTTTTTGGGATGCAGTTATATTTGAAACCTACCATTTTAAAACAAAGTTTGATTTTAAGCTATTTATAACAATGTAAATCGATAATTCCATTTAAGACAGTGCAGGAACACTGATGTGAGATCAGAATCAAACCAAACAATCCTATTTTCTGAAATTCAGGACTGTAGTGAGGGGGCGTGGCCTCCCTCCGAGACTGACAGGGAGGGACTATACTACTACCCCTGGTGGGCGGAGCTGAACCAGCCACACCATGCCATGCCACACCCCTCCCCCTCATCTCCCACCCCACTGAATGCAGGGGTCAGGATAGGAAGTTTAAAAGGCGGGACCTACAGTTCACTTGTGCAAGAGCTGGGGAAGGGAGCAGATGTTTCTCGCCTGCTGCCAAGTGCTGCAGTGCCAAGGACAGCTGACTGACCAGTACCTGGAGGAGTAACAGGACTGCCGCTAGCCGTGTACCCTTGGGAAATGGAGAAATCCCAGGAGCCAGAGAGATACTCAGAAGGGGTAATAGGAAGTAGCCCAGGGACACCAGACATTAGTCCAGTTTTGTTGCCAGAGTCTAGATCAGTGTTTCGGTGGGATCCCTGCTCACTCAGTGGTGGAACTCTCCAGTTCCTACTCACAGAGCCCTTAGCTTGCTTGTTACTCTGCCCTGCCCAGAGGGTCAGAGCCCATAGCCTGCTTGTTGCTCTGCCCCACACAGAGCCCTTTGACTGCTAATTCCCTTGTTGAGCATTGCACTTATAGGCACAACATAGTGAGCTCTCTCAGAGACTGACAGGGAGGGATGGCTAAGGACCACTACACAGACCCTTTTCATTCACATAAAATGGTGCCACTTAAAGTCTTCTTTTTTCTGAGACATTTATCTTGAATGTTTTTAATTATCAGTCTCATTTTACAATATCTGCCAAACTAATGCAGAGGCAAATATATTTTTAAATGCTGCAAAATACATTGATATAGACAAAGATCCAATAACATAAAATAAATATCAGTTTTTAAGATCAATAATGCTTCAGCATATTTGATTCAAAATTGAAAAAACTTGCCGACAAAAGTCAGATAGGAAGATCTACACTGCCTAGATCAAAGAGAAAACGTGTGCAAATGTTTGTAAAATCTGGAACATTACAGCTAACTGTACAAAGTCAGTTCTCTCTGCAAGGTAATCTTCTATCTTCCTTTAGTTCTGTTCAAAATTTAGATATAATATTTTCTTAAAGTAATTCCTACGTCACTAAGTGATGTTGCATAGTAAGAATCAAAGTGATGAATACTAAACAAAACCAACAGATTTTGCATAAACTCTACATCACAATCCACACAAATATCAAAAGAAAGGAGGAATAGGAAACAGCTTCCACTAAATGAAATATCTTCCACTAATCTACGGAATATAAAGTCTGGGTTTTTTAAAAAAACTGCATAGCAATGAGCACACCAGTGGCCAGCTGAAAGCTGAATGACAAGTTTGTTCCTGGTGTATATACATTGTCTTCTTATATAACTATCCCCATTTTCCTTAATAAGAACATAAGAATGGCTGTACTGGGTCAGATAAATGATCCTTCTGTCTTCCGACACCAGCCAATGCCCAATGCTTCAGAGGGAATGAACAGAACAGGGCAATTAGCAGTGATCCATCCCCCATCATCCACTCCCAGTTTCTGGCAGTCGGAGGTTTAGGGATATCCACAGCATGGGATTGTGTCCCTGGCCATCTTGGCTAATAGCCACTGATGCACGTATCCTATATGAATTTATCTAAGCCAGAGAATGATAAAATAAGGTCCAATTTTTTCATAAAGTAGTTGAAATTCATGGTTCCACAAATAATAATAATTCTTCCCTGTTCCCATATCCATGACCTAGGTACTGCTTAGAACGGCACTACAATTACAATTAAAACGCACACAGAGATTGTAGGCCCAAGCCCCAATCCTGTAGACAGTTACACATATGCTTAACTTTAAGCCGGTGAGGAGTTCCAGTAACTTCAATGGGACTACTTAGGTGAGCAAATGTTAGCATGTGCATCAGTATTTCCAGGATTAGGGTTTAAAATGATCACTTGTAATTAACAGATTACTCTTTGTTCATTGCCTAGAGACGAATTGCCCTTTACATTGCTTCCCTCTTAAATACTTCACTAACTCTCAGGTTCTGATCCTGCAAAGTGCTGATGAGGTCTGCAGGAATAATTCAGCTGCCTGCTCCTGATCCCCGGTGCTGTCTCACCTTGCACAGCAAGCAGTTTTGTATTTGCTACTGTTGCAGAAAGTTAGAAGCAGCTTAGAACAGAAAATATTCTGACTTTATTTTCAAAACTGACAATTTGTAATAAAAAAAATGTAAGGACTTAACTGTTCCATCCCTAATGGACATTGTCATTTGCCTCTTACTTCTGCAGTGAGAAAACGTTAGAGCTACAGAAGAATGAAGTGCCCATTCCCTGAATCTAAAGAAGCCATGTCAGGGAAGGGACAAATTGATTTTAACAGAGAAAGGCGATTAAAATATATGCACATTGAGTCAAATAAGAGTATAATTTTGGTCATATGCAAAGTGTCACACATCTAGAATTGCATAGAGAGTTACAAATAAGTAATTCACATGTGGAAATGAGGATTCACAAAATAAAATTATTAAAAATAATGTGGGCCAGAGCGATTTGTCACTTACCTGGAATGAACAACACATCGCCTGCTTCAAGAGAACATTCATAGCGCCTGGCTTTCATAAAAAGGGGATATTTCTCCAGGTCTGGGTTATCCACATTTAGGACCTCTGATTTAGTGCCTAAAGAAGTTTCAACAAAATAATAAACATTCATGAATTCTTTTAACACTGGCCAATGTAAGTTAATACAACACTCTGAGATATAACAATTATTGGGCCCAATTCAACCCTGGTGGAACTTTATTGACTTGAACTGAGTTCCACCTGGGTTGAATGTGGCACTCTGTGCCACATTTCAAGTACAACTACAATCCTACTGATACCAGAGAGTTTTCACTGACCATAATAGCCACCAAAGCCAAGTTTCACTGAGACAGTAGAAGAACTCTATTAGAACCTAGTTACAGCCCTCTATTCCTATGCAGTTAAGAACCAGAATGCTTTATTCATCCACACAACAATTTGAGCATGGGCAGCAGGAGTGCAAGTTCCCCTAATTTACCCCAATGTTCCTCAACACTAACTTGGAGTGATACTATTAGAAATGAGAGACTAGATTAGTCTATGTCGCCTCTCTGCTGAGATTTCTAACAGAGTTGCCAATTACGGCAAAGGTTTTTATATATAATGGGACACTTGCCTACTGGAAACTGAACTGAGAACACCAAAATCAACTAAACGTGTATGACAAGAACATACCTGATAAATACAAATATGGTGCATCTCGAGGATTGTACAGTATAACTCTTTTTTTTCCTGTTATCTGGATTAAGAAGTTATCCATTATCTGAAAAGATAACAGTATACTATAAGCATAAATAGCAGATAGATGTTATAGAAGAGAAGAATGGGCAAATATATATTCCGTATAATCATTCTGTTATATAAAATATGCCCTGAAAATAAAGACAATATTAAAAGCTTTGTGTGTGTGTGTTTTAAAAAAAAAAAAGAAAAAAATTGCTACTGCATATCAAATTACCCTGAAAATCTGAATCATATGACATATATTTTCACTCTTAATCTTAAATTTTTGGCACATGTTAATTATAAATGGAAAAAAATGTCTCTCCATGTTTCTTTTTAATAACTTTTACTTGTTTTTTTCCCTTTCTTTAAACTAGAACTTACAAGATTTATTGTTAAAAATTCAAAGCAATTATCTGCCTTGACTATCTAGCAAAGCAAAATATAAAGCAGAATATATTTAGAAGTACTTTTACCATCTTTCAAACAGCCTTCTTACCTCATTTTGCTGACCAGCCACTAACAAACAGCAATAGGTTTTGCACTAACTCAACTACACAACATAATATTCCTGTATCTAACCCTGTCTGATATCACATTGTGGGCTCTTACTAGACAAATATATGTGGTATCAACTACAGCAGAAGAGCATGAAAACCCACCACATAGGTTAGCAAGGAAAGGGTCTCGCAGAGTAGCAAAATAAGCTAATTCTGCAAGGCACTGCATAGCTTCACCTCCACTGAAGCCAGCAATGCTGAGAGGTTGTTTTTTTGATTCTTGGCTGCTATTTGAAACAATGAGTAAAACCCAAAAATCCAGTCTTGCAATTTTTACTCATATGAGGCAAGGGTTTCAGGACTGGGAAATAAACTGAGAACCAAAATGTGCTCAGAATAGCAGCTATACTTAAAATATACAATACCTAAAGTCAGTTGTTATTTACCTAGTACCCAAAAGTATGCAAGGCACCTCTCTAACCGCCAGCAGGCCCCTGCCCCCTGGCTTGTATCCTAGTGCCCCAGTCCTGTAATGAGATCCACACCACATTTTGCCAACAAAGGCACAAAGATTGTTTGCCTACATCATAGTGTGTCCAGAGTTGCAGTCCTGCTGAGCTGATGCGGAAGACACTGGAGAAGAACTGTTCCTTTTCAAAATATTCTGGGATTTGAATATCTTCTGCTAATGAAGGAAACTGCTTTCTGATATCTGCAATATCCTGAATCAAAAGGGATATAGTTCAATGTTCCAGATAAAATCATATATTTGAAGTGAAAGCAGGGGATTAGCTCATGACTGTGTTACATCATACAGGCTAGGTCCTTAGCTGTGGCCAAGGAGCACCTGGCACTGCTGGGGGTTTAGACACAAGGGGGCCTTTTACACACAATCTTCAGCCATCGGGGTGACGGTCCTGTCTTCAGTATAAGTTAGGACAGCCTGAGGGCTGCTCTGATTTAAGCTATCTGACAACAGTTCTGAGGGGATGCTACAGCAGCCAGGGATCATCAGGACACCCCAGTTATGCTACTGTTCTCCTGATCAATCTCTTTATACCAACAATTGAGGGATGAGAGGTGAGGCATAGGAATCATAATGGCAGCTGTATGGCATCCAGAAAGCCTCTTATGGAGGCTTGGTCCTTCTGTGATCAGCTAAGCTTGCATTTAAGTGCCTAACTTTAAGCACTCATGTTTAAAATTTTTGGCCTAAATTAATTTACAAGACAAAAAGGTTGTGTGTTTGCGTAAAGGCAAAAGATCAGAATACGTCCCTTAAAGATTTTAAACTGCTGCTCTGAAACACGTGCCTTGCAGTCCCAAGTTACTCACCTTTCGTGGGTCTTCACCCAGTGATCGCAAGTAGTATTTCTCATCCTTAACACAAACACAAAAGAGAATGATCATTAGCATGCAAGAACAAAGAACTAGAACATACAGAGCTTTGACCATCTCATTAGTTTAATGAAGAGCCTCATTAAAATTTGGTACAACTAAATCTCATTTACAAATTCAGCTATTCTGCTATCCTGCCCTTTCTTCTATTGCTCCCTGCTGGCTACCTGAAGAAATGGAAGAAAGTGAAAATATGTTAATTAAATGAAACAGGCAAATTCAAGGGGGCAGGGAAAGATCTAAGGGTATAAAACACATGTTGCTCCATATGGAGACTTAGATCACAAATTGTCAGCCACTTCAACAGTGCTTTGAGTCTATCCAGTAATAGAGCATATGTAGAAATTAAACCCTTCAGAACACTGACACAGGAAATCACAACAATGTATTTCAGAACATACTGCATGTTACAAATAAATGACGGAAGGAATATTTGAAAAATCATTTGGAGCAGCCTAGCTCCTACTCCTATGTAAACATTGTATAACTAGATTTATTTGGGGGAGGGTGAATTCCTATTAACACACAAACCATTCAATATTTTTGGACATAGTTATGTTAAGATATCTACTCATTAATTACTTAATCAATGAGTATGTTGTAACATCTCTGTATTTTATCTTTGTACCTCTGATAGTTGCTATAGCTTAACTAAATACTTGAGTATTTACTTTTAAAATATCTAACATATACAGTTGCTATTTTAAACATAATGTGTTTTCCTAGTCCCTTATCTTGAAACCTTTACTCATATAAAGTAGTCCTTGGCCACACAAGCAAGCCCACTGTAGTCAGTTATACAGTACACATGAGGAATGACCTCTTGAGCGCCAATCCAGCAAAGCATGCTTAACTTTAAGGTTAAGTGCTATGCTAAAACAAAAAAAAATTTTTTTTAAACCAAATCTCAATATAGTGACCAAATAACTAATGAAAGAAGATGTGACACTTTAAGGAAATTACCTCAGATATAAAATACTCGTTATGTTTGACTTCAGCTGCTCTCCGTACAAACACATCAAAAGGCAATGTTCTGAAATATAAATATAAAAATTCATAATACTAATCAGTGTAACAATGAATTATTTAACTACTGGACACGCAATACTCAGTACCAGATCAAATTCATGTCTCTGGCCTATAACAATGTAGCAGGACAAATAATTTAATTTGTTTTAAAAAAAATCATCATATAGACTAACAATTGTTTGCAACAGGATGTCAAATAACTGCCAAGATAAAAATCATATTTAAAAATCTTTCATTATTATCCAGATTGTTCCTACACTAGATCCAAATATTTTTGGCTGTAAGTCAGCTTGTAAAAAGATAATTATTTGGGATCAGATTTTCAAGAGTGCTCACTATCCAAAAATTTTTTGCTCAAACTCTTGTGCTCAATGGGAGCAGCTGAGCTGGGTGCCAAGTTCTTTTGAAAATATGACATTTAATTTATATGCCTAAACTAAGCTCTATTGCAAATAGGATCCCAGTTATAGGTGATGAGCATTTTTTAAAATCTGGGTCATAGTTTGTGCTGACTTTTTTGAATAAATGTGTCTGTGTTTTATATATGCTGCCTCAGGTGAAACCTACGTTTACAATAGTCCCAACCTCCTGTATTTTAAATTAATTCTCCTAAAGTTGCTTCTTTCAATGATTCTACAGGGAAAAGAACTTTAGCTTTTCAGCTGGGAGGACAGCTTCAAGTTAGTTCCTATTAAAAAGAAATCACTAGGGCCCAAATCCTCAAAGGTATTTAAGAGCATAACTTCCACTGAAATAATGGGAGTTAGGTGCCTAAGTACCTTTGGAGGTCTGGGCCTACGTTCCAAGCCCAGACCCACTGAAGTCAGTGGGAGCAGAATCAAGTCCTAGATGACTGTCAGTTTCACAGAGCGAGGAGGTCCTCCTGAAATGTCAATTCTTTAACAACTTTAGCAGATACTGCAATAAATAATGGTTTCTACAGATACATATTTGGTAAGTTTGCTCCTGGTACAGAGTCAATACAAGCATAAAACAGTAAAGGTCTCTTAGATCTGGTCTTCAATAGACCTTTGCCTGAACAGATATTGTAGCATTTGGCCCTGCTTGATCCTGGAGCAAAACAACTGCATGTAGCACTGTGACGGGTTCGGTCACAGAGATCCCCTTGGGACTGTCACCGGATGTGCTGAATTACTGCTGAGCCCATTTTCCCTGCCAGCTTGGGACTCCAGAACCCTGCCTTGTTGAGCCAGACACGCCAGCCTGCTGCAACACAGACCCAGGGTCGGGCCACGCCCCCAAAGCTGAAGACTTTAACCAAAAAAAGCTCAGCAGGTTATTTCTCCAGCACCCAGACACCCAGCTCCCAATGGGATCCAAACTCCAAATAAATCCATTTTACTCTATATAAAGCTTATACAGGGTAAACTTATAAATTGTCTGCCCTCTATAACACCAATAGAGATGCACAGCTGTTTGCTCCCCTAGGTATTAATCCAGGGGTAAGCAACCTATGGCACGGGTGCCGAAGGCGGCACACGAGCTGATTTTCAGTGGCACTCACGCTGCCCGGGTCCTGGCCACTGGTCCGGGGGGCTCTGCATTTTAATTTAATTTTAAATGAAGCTTCTTAAACATTTTAAAAACCTTATTTACTTTACATACAACAACAGTTTAGTTATATATTATAGACTTATAGAAAGAGATCTTCTAAAAAACGTTAAAATGTATTACTGGCACGCGAAACCTTAAATTAGAGTGAATAAATGAAGACTCAGCACAGCACTTCTAAAAGGTTGCCGGCCCCTGTATTAATCACTTACTCTGGGATCATTAATAAACAAAAGTGATTTTATTAAGTATAAAAAGTAGGATTTAGGAGGTTTCAAGTAATAATAGACAGAACAAAGTAAGTCACCAAGCAAAATAAAGCAAAAACACACAAGTCTATGCCTAATACATTAAGAAACTGATTACAGGTAATAGCTCATCCTCAGAGATGTTCCAATAAGTTTCTTTCACAGACTAGATGCCTTCCTAGTCTAGGCCTAATCCTTTCCCCGGTACAGTCCTTGTTAGTTCCAGCAGACATCTCAGGTGGTAAGCAGGGGCTCTCCAATGACTGGCAGCCCCTTTTGTCCTGCTCCACCCCTTTTATAGGTTTGGCACAAGGCGGGAAAAGACTCACCGTAGTAACTGTTGTTCTTCGAGATGTGTTGCTCCTATCCATTCCAGTTAGGTGTGCGCGCCGTGCGTGCACGGCTCTCCGGAACATTTTTACCCTAGCAACTCCGGCGGGCCGGCTGAGCGCCCCCTGGAGTGGCGCCGCTATGGCGCCTGTTATATACCCCAGCCGGCCCGTCCGCTCCTCAGTTCCTTCTTGCCGGCTACTCCGACAGTGGGGAAGGAGGGCGGGTCTGGAATGGATAGGAGCAACACATCTCGAAGAACAACAGTTACTACGGTGAGTAACCGTCTTTCCTTCTTCGAGTGATTGCTCCTATGCATTCCAGTTAGGTGATTCCCAAGCCTTACCTAGGCGGTGGGGTCGGAGTGAGACGTGGCAGAGTGTAAGACTGCGGAGCCAAAGGCTGCATCGTCTCTTGATTGCTGCACCAACGCGTAATGGGAGGCGAAGGTGTGGACAGAAGACCAGGTGGCCGCTCTACAGATGTCCTGGATGGGGACATGGGCCAGGAAGGCGGCCGACGAGGCGTGCGCTCTCGTTGAGTGAGCAGTGAGGCGGCATGGTGGCACGCGAGCAAGCTCGTAGCATGTTCGAATACATGCCGTTACCCAGGAGGAAATCCGCTGGGAGGAGACCGGCTCACCCTTCATGCGGTCGGCGACTGCCACAAACAGCTGGGTCGAACGCCGGAAGGGCTTCGTCCGCTCGATGTAAAAGGCAAGGGCCCTGCGGACGTCCAGGGTGTGAAGCTGTTGCTCCCGAAGGGAGGCGTGCGGCTTCGGGAAGAAGACCGGGAGGAAGATCTCCTGGTTGAGGTGGAACGCCGACACCACCTTGGGGAGGAAGGCCAGGTGTGGTAGAAGCTGCACCTTGTCTCCGTGGAAGACGGTATGTGGTGGACCAACCGTTAGAGCACGGAGCTCAGAGACTCGTCTTGCAGATGTAATGGCAATGAGGAAGGCTGTCTTCCAGGAGAGGTAGAGCAGAGAGCACGTGGCCATAGGCTCGAAGGGCGGTCCCATAAGCTTGGCCAGAACGAGGTTTAAATCCCAGGTCGGGGCAGGACGTCACACCGGCGGGTACAAGTGGTCCAGGCCTTTAAGGAAGCGGGAAACCATCTGGTTGGAGAAGATGGACCGACCTCCCATAGATGGACGAAAAGCGGACACTGCTGCCAGGTGTACTCTCAAGGAGGAGACCGCAAGACCCTGCTCCTTAAGGTACCAGAGGTAGTCCAGGATGGTAGGGACAGGGACTACGAATGGATTGAGTCCTCGTTGATCACACCAAAGTGCGAATCGCTTCCATTTCGCAAGGTAGGTGGAGCGAGTGGAAGGCTTTCTGCTCTCTAGCAGGACTTGCTGTACTGCCACCGAACAGTCCCTCTCTGCGTGGGTCAACCACTCAGGTACCAAGCTGTAAGATGGAGGGACTGCAGGTTCGGATGGCGGAGTCTGCCGAAGTCCTGGGTGATGAGGTCCGGCCATAACGGAAGGGGGATGGGATCCCGAACGGAGAGCTCGAGCAGCAGGGTGTACCAATGCTGCCTCGGCCAGGCCGGAGCTACGAGTATGACATGGGCTCCCTCCGAAGCTTCAGTAGTACTCGGTGCACTAGCGGGAACGGAGGGAAGGCGTAGAGGAGGCGGTCCGTCCAGGAGTAAAGGAAGGCGTCCAACAGGGAGCCTGGTGAGCGACCCTGGTACGAGCAAAACAGGTGGCACTTCCTGTTCTCCCTGGAGACGAATAGGTCTATCTGGGGAAACCCCCACCTCTGGAAGATTGTGTGCACGACATCTGGACGGAGGGACCACTCGTGGGAGAGGAACGACCTGCTGAGATGGTCGGCCAGGGTGTTCTGCACTCCCGGAAGGATGCTTCCAGGTGAATTGAGTGGGTCACGCAGAAGTCCCACAGGAGCATCGCTTCCTTGCAGAGCGGGAAGGAGCGGGCTCCGCCTTGTTTGTTCACATAAAACATCGCTGTCGTGTTGTCCGTCAACACCGCTACGCATTGGCCTTGCAGACGGGCGTGGAAGGCGTGGCACGCCAAGCGAATTGCCCGCAGCTCCCTGACGTTGATGTGGAGGGAGAGTTCCTGGGGCGACCAAAGGCCCTGGGTGTGAAGGTCGCCCAGGTGTGCCCCCCCATCCCAACGCCGAGGCATCTGTTGTCAGTGTCACGGACGGACGAGGTGGGCGGAACGGGACTCCTGCGCATACGACCTCTGGGTTCAGACACCAATTGAGCGAAGCTAGGGTAGGCTTCGTGACCGTGACTACTCTGTCCATGGAGTCGCGGTGTGGGCGGTACACCGACGCCAGCCAAGATTGAAATGGGCGAAGGTGCAGTCTCGCGTAGGCGGTGACAAACGTGCACAACGCCATGTGGCCCAGGAGGCGTAGGCAGGACCGAACCGTCGTAGTGGGAAAAGCGTGCAGGTCTTGGATGATGGAGACCATCGTCTGGTGTCGAGCGCGAGGGAGGCAGGCTCTGGCCACCGTGGAGTCGAGGACCGCTCCTATAAACTCCACTCTTTGCGATGGAGTCAGCGAGGATTTCTCGGCATTGACGAGAAGGCCTAGAGTCCGAAACAGGGAGAGTATCCCGGCAATTTGGTCTGCTACCAATTGGTGGGATGGCCCGCGAACTAGCCAGTCGTCAAGATAAGGGTAGACATGAACCCGACGACGGCGGAGGTCTGCAGCAACTACTGCCATGCATTTGGTGAAGACCCTCGGCGCGGTGGATAGGCCGAAGGGTAGCACCGCAAACTGGTAGTGCGCACTGTTGACCACAAAGCGTAAGTAGCGTCGATGGGGAGGGGAAATAGCGATATGGAAGTATGCGTCCTTCATGTCGAGAGCGGCAAACCAGTCTCCCGGATCCAGGGAGGGAATGATTGTCCCCAAGGTTACCATGCGAAATTTGAGCTTGACCATGTACTTGTTGAGCTCCCGGAGGTCCAGTATGGGTCTGAGGCCTCCTTTCGCCTTGGGGATGAGGAAATAACGGGAATAGAATCCCCTGCCCTGCCTGTCTTGCGGCACCTCCTCTATGGCACCCAACCTCAACAGAGTCTCGACCTCTTGCAAGAGGCATTGCTCGTGAGAGGGGTCCCTGAAGAGGGACGGGGAAGGTGGGTGGGAAGGAGGGGGCGAAATAAACTGAAGATGGTAACCATACTGGATAGTATGGAGTACCCAGCTGTCCGATGTTATTTGGGACCACGCCGGGAGGAAGTGGGAAAGGCGGTTGCAAAACAAAGGGGTTGGATCCCGGGAATAGACTGATGAGCCGTCCTCGGGCGTCCCATCAAAACTGTTGCTTGGGCCCTTGCGGGGCCTTGGACGACGCCTGGGCCTGGTTGCGCCTGCTGCCTGAAGGTCTACGGCGGTTGAGGCCGTTGCGCCGACTATTATAGGGCCTTGACCTGGCCTGGGTAAAAGGCCGGAAGGGTTGCTGTTGGCGGAAGGAGCGCCTCTGGGTAGCTGGTGTGTGCATACCCAGAGTGTGGATAGCTACACGACCGTCCTTCAGGGTCTGTATCCTCGAGTCCGTTTTCTCTGAGAACAGGCCGTGAGTCTCAAAGGGCAGGTCTTGTAGGGTATACTGCACCTCCGGCGGCAAGGTGGAAGACTGCAGCCAGGAGATGCGCCGCATAGTTACTCCAGAGGCCAAGGTTCTGGCCCCCGAGTCCGCCGAGTCCAGAGCAGCTTGGATGGAAGAGCGGGAGGCTGTCCTGCCCTCTTCGACCAGAGCCGAAAACTCTTGGCGGGAAGCCGTCGGGATCAGCTCCGCGTATTTCGTGAGGGACACGAAAATGTCAAATGCGTACCGGGCTAAGAGGGCCAGCTGGTTTGCAATGCGCAGCTGAAGACCCCCCGCGGAATACACCTTGCGGCCCAACAAGTCCATGCGCCTGGCGTCCTTCGACTTCGGTGCTGGGGCTGGCTGTCCGTGCCGCTCACGGTCGTTAACAGACTGGACGACCAGTGAGTCTGGAGTGGGGTGAGTGTACAGATACTCGTATCCCGCGGGGGGAACCGAGTATTTACGTTCCACGCCCCTTGCAGTAGGGGGGACGGACGCCGGCGACTGCCAGATGGTCGTGGCATTTTTCTGAATTGTTTTGATGAAAGGCAGGGCCACCCGCGTCGGGGCCTCTGCGCCGATGACGTTTGTCACCGGGTCTTCATCTTCCGGAACCTCCGCCACCGGGAGGTCAATGGCCTTTGCCACCCTGCGAAGAAGGTCCTGGTGGGCCCGCAGGTCAATTGGGGGAGAGTCCACCGTAGCGGCACCCGCCACCGCCTCATCCGGGGAGGAAGATGAAGAGAGAGTCTGTACCACCACCTCTGCCTGAGGCTGGTCAGGGGCTTGTGAGGTCGACGGAAGCACTGCGGGATCCGACGATGGTAGGGTCTCTCCCAGTGGAGTTGGGGGAGGGCGGCTCACCGTGGCCTCCGGTATTCTGCGTTCAGCACCCACTGGGCGCTGGGACAAGGGGAGCCCTTGGGACTCGTGGCAGGCCCAAGGAACCCAAAAACCCCACTGCTGGTGTCCAAGGTGCTGGCTCTGGGTGGGAGCCCGGAGATCTGACTCGCTGACTGCCTGGGAGGCGACCGATGGTTGACGCGAAGGCCACGGGGGGGCAGAGGCGCTGATGGAGTGCACCGCGGAGGGAGGCAGCTTGTCCCCGGACGGTGCCGAGGAGCGGTGCCGTCCGTGACGGTGCCAGGATGGCGATCTGGACCGTCGACCACTTTGGTACCGGGAGCCTGAGCGGGACCTCGAGCGTCGATGGCGAGAGCGGCTGCGGGAGTCGCGACGTCGAGAACGGTACCGGGAACTGGATGTCCGACGGTACCGTCGGTCCGGTGACCGGGACCGTGAGCGGTGCCGGGAGTGCGACCGGTACCGCGAGACTGAGCGGTACCGGGACTGCGACCGGTGCCGGGACGGGGAGCGGTACCGAGACTGGGATCGGTGCCGGGATCGGGACCGACGTGACGGCGACCGTTGCTTGGATCGGGACCGGGTCCAAGGCTTGGAGCGTCGTCCATCTCTCCCGTCAGGGGTCTGGGGCCGCATCATTGACGGCTTGCCCAACGATTGAACAGCCCGCACCGGCGGTGCCGGGGGCCGGAGGCTCGGTGCCTCTACGAGCTGAATAAGCTCTCTCGCTGTCACAAATGTTTCAGGCGTGGACGGGAGATGGAGCTCTACCGCGGCCGGCGCCGGGGAGCAGGGAGGTACCGGACTCAACGGCGCTTCAGGTGTTGGAGTCAACAGGACCGTGCACGGCTTGTGCACTACCACAGCCGGTGCCGGAGGTGCCGAAGGTGGCTGGGTAAGCTGTCCCGAAGCTGCAGGTTTAGGAGCCGGGTGCGCCGTCTTCCGCTTCCTCTGGGGGGAGAGGGAACGGTGCCGGGACTTCGGTGCCGTCTGCGTCCCTTTAGGAGCTTCGGTACCGGGACAGCTCGGTGCCGCTGGTGCGCTGTGCGCCGAGGATGGTTTCGGCGGCGCCGGGGACAGAGCGGGGGGCTGAAGTGCCGCCTCCGTAAGGAGCTGTTTAAGTCGAGAGTCTCGCTCCTTTTTCGTGCGCGGCTAGAATGCCATGCAAATCGGGCACTTATCAGTCCTGTGCGATTCCCCGAGGCAGCGCAGGCAGGAATCGTGCGGGTCGTCGATGGGCATAGGCCGCTGACAAGCCGCACAGGGCTTAAAGCCCGGTGCCTTGGGCATGAGCCCGCACCGGCTGTGGAAGAAGAGGGGCTAACCCCTCTAATTCCCTACTATACTATGACTATCACAACTATAACTACTATAACAACTAACTTATTCAACTAATCTAACTACAAACTAAGTTAAACAACTATATACACTAAAGATTCGGCGAAACGCTAGGGGTGTGGAGGTGAGAGAACACTCCACTGTTCCAACTGGCCGTCACGGGCGGTAAGAAGGAACTGAGGAGCGGACGGGCCGGCTGGGGTATAACACAGGCGCCATAGCGGCGCCACTCCAGGGGGCGCTCAGCCGGCCCGCCGGAGTTGCTAGGGTAAAAATGTTCCGGAGAGCCATGCACGCGCGGCGCGCACACCTGACTGGAATGGATAGGAGCAATCACTCAAAGAAGAATCTTTTGTCTCTCTAGGTCCCCAGCCCTCCTTTTAAATGGAAAAGTACCAGATTTAAGATAGCTTTCATTATCAGGTGACATGGTCACATGTCATTGTAAGACCCCTAGTCTCCATTCCCCTAGTCTCCACATGTACACAGGAAGGCTTTCAAGTAACTAAGACCATTACAACTGATTGTTTCTGGAGCACCCTTAATGGCCTCCACTTAATATGTTTACACCAGTGATACAAGTTTATATCTTATTCTCCTAACCCCAGATATAGAAATAATACAAGCAAACAAATAGGATGAACACACTTAATAGATTACAAGCTTTCTAATGACACCATAGTGTAAAGCAGGGGTCCCCAACCCCCGGTCCGCGGCCCGGTACCGGTCCGCGGCCTCTTAGAAACTGGGCCGCGAACCGACCCAGTGGACCTCCCGCAGGCGTGCCTGCGGGAGGTCTACCCGAGCCGCGGGACGAGCGCTCCCTCCGCAGTCATGCCTGCGGGAGGTCCGCTGCTCCCGGGGCTCCGGTAGACCTCCCGCAGGCATGACTGCGGACAGTTCGCTGGTCGCGCGGCTCAGCTGAACCGCCCGCAGGCATGCCTGCGGGAGGTCCACCGGCTCCGGTTGAGCTGCCGCAGCCGTGCCTGCGGGCGGTCCAGCTGAGCCGCGCGACCAGCGAACCGTCTGCAGTCATGCCTGCGGCAGCTCAACCGGAGCCGGTGGACCTCCCGCAGGCACGCCTGCGGGCGGTCCGGCTGAGCCGCGGGACGAGCGCTCCCGACCGGTCCCTGGTCCTCAAAAGGTTGGGGACCCCTGGTGTAAAGCATATTCCAGATATGTCATATTCATAAGCATATTTCCATAAAGCCTATAGACTGCAACGTCACAAGTACCAAATGGATTATTTTATGGTGGTTACTAATGTTTATAGCATCTATCAGCACCAGCTCATTTGAGTTCCACCTCACTACAATTTAAATTTTGATTTTTTAAACAGCAAGAGGGTCGGGGTAAAAAAATAACATAAATAAACCTATATATAAAAAAACCTAACTAGAACCTAATACAAACAGATTATTTATCATAAGATTCAAAGTAGACAATGAAAAATATGATGCACACTTCTCAGGAGTCAGCCTAACTATTGTTAAATATCCTGAATTTCTCATTCATCAGGAAAGATTTTTTTCCCCCAAGCTGTAAAGATCACTCAAATCACCTAACTAGTACTGGCTAATATCCATGCTGTATAAAGCAATTTATTTCAAGCTTCACAGAACGTAAGAACAATTAAATGCACAGTGTTAGGAAGAAAGTTTCCCCATAGGCAAAGTTATCCATTACAGGGGGTTTACATCTCCTCGGAAATATCTGGTAGTAGCCATTGTCAAATAAAGGACTAGATGGACCATTTCCCTGACGATATACAATTTCTATGTTCATGTTCATGAAAAGCTTGATCCAGCAGCTTCTGGAGTCAATTGAGAGAATCCCACCGACACTAATGGAAGTGGATCAGACCCCCAGCGCCTGAACAACTACACCTCCCACTGAAAGCAATATGAGTTGCTTGCACTCAGCATGTGTCTGGATCAGGTCCTTAGCTGGCCATAATGATGTCTTTGTATGAGAGCGTTTTTATTCTTGTTGTAATTTTATTTATTTTCCCCACAGATATGAATACATAGCCTGATTCATAGAGGTTCTGAGTTCCAAGTCCTCTAGAAGTGGTGAAAGTCACAAATACTTCGCAACTCTAAAGATCAGATATTTAGAGAGCATCTCCATAATGCCATATACAAAAATGCAAATTTAGCCCCTAATCTACAAAACCTAACACACCTGAGCAAATTTATGCATGTGAAATATCACCACTGAATTAAATAGAACTACTTACACGCATAATGTTAGGAAAGTACATTAGGGCCTGCAGGATCAGACCCTTAGAAGGAAAATCCAAGGATACTAAATTGCACCTCCCGTTTATATGCCTGTGTTTCATTTTTTCCCTAGACAGTGAGATAAACACTAAACAATATATATGAGGCAAAGATGTATGACAATTTTATTTGCAGTCCAAAAAATAGTTTCAAAATGTTCAATGGTTCAACCGGCTGTGAATAAAGAGTGTACTGAATGTGACACCAGGGTTCACTCATTACAGACTGTAGAACATTTGATTCCATCACATATGTTTGCATTCTTAAATTTTATTAAAGTAATAAATGATTGAACACATCTTGTTCACACTTGGGGAAAGCAAATAACAATTGAAATGAAGACTTTACGATTGTAGAACAACAACAAAATGGCTGAGATGCATTAGACTGAAGAATGTTTTAGCAAACTACGTGACATGGACAAATCTAATGAGGAGTTTCTCAGGACATTAGACACTCTGTGTGACCTGTCTCCAGACTAAAGGGCTGGTGAAATGTGTGATATTCCGTAGTTTGAGGACACTGGAAACTGCCCTAAACTTTGAAGTTGTTTGTTTTTTAATTGCTAACATCCCTCCAGCCTAAGTCTGTTGAACTAACATATCTGTAACATAACAGCATTCAAAGCAGTTCAGGTACTGAGCAATGTTAGCTTCTAACAATATAATCATCAATACTGAAAAGGTATCAGAGAATCAGAATAACATGCCTAGTTTCAAAGTTCTTGTTGCAACAGAGTTTCTCTCAAACCCCTCTCTTGGATTCCTCCATTAACTCCTTCATCTTCACTACTTCAAAAACAGACTACTTACCTTCACTTTTAGGCCCTTCACAGTCTATCCCTGTGCTACTTATTCACTCTTATACAGTATCGAGACACTGACTCCTACATTCATTCTGCAAACGACCAGTCTTCATCACCCACTTTTAAATTTTTCCGAACAAACATCTTTGCAGTTCTTCCCGGGCTGCCCCTTATGCATGGGAGGCACTCCCTACAAGTATCTGCAGAACCACCTCATTGTCTTCCCCCAAATACTCTTAAAACTCCTCTCTGCTGTTAGGAGTGGGGTGTATTGACAGGAGAATGTGGGGAAATTTGATTTACCACAGCCTATACTGTACCTCATCTGTGAATACAGGGTCAAGTTTTTAAGGCCTGATCATTCTGACATCTTTCATGAACAATAAAGGCATGTTAAAAAATTGCTATCTAGGACTGCCCCCCCCCCCAAAAAAGAGAGAGAGAGAGAGAGAATAATGACACACCCATGAATTCCAAAGCCACAGCTGAAGGACAAAACTGTGATGAAATATTTCTTCTAGTACTGAAATATCTTTACCTTTTTAAATTAAAAAAAAAATACCTTTCAGACAGTGGCACCTGAATTCAAAAGCATTTCTTTAGAAACAGAAGCTCTATAACATATCTAGTTAATACAGTAAATAGCAATAGAAACAGTAATTATCATTAATAAGTTTACAAAAAGCAAGAGAGCACCAACTTGCTGAATGGTAATACCAACAGATCCAGGCAACATAGAAGAGTATACTTTGTATAAAACTTCAAAGCAATGTAGAATGTTCCTAAAAGTTACCAGTATGTCCCTTTAAAACAGAGGAAGCCTTGGAATAAAGTACCTATATACAAAGTTCTTACTGAGGAAGTCCATCTGTGGCACTGTGGAAACATGAATCTTTACTTCTTTAGTTCCTGCTGTTTGGCTGAGGTAATCCACTGTCCATTTGGTTGTGCAAGTGCCCAGGTCTATTCCTTTCAGCACTGCTGGCTTTCTCTGAGAAGTAAACAAAAGCAGGTTTACGGCATGGCATGGCATGTTGTCACTGAATTGGTGATAGAATCCAACAAAAACATTCAGTACTAATTTGTCAAGAACAAATCAATTGAATATGTACACCTGTTGCACGTTAGCCAGAAGGCTCCACAAGTTTGTTCACGGAGTGTGAAAACAAAATCTGGGAAATCACAGGCCTGATTGTGTTATTATACTCCTTTGCTTGAGGCATGAATGGAATGAGAGAAAAGGTTCTTTAACCAACATTGGCATTCACCATATTCTGGGGCCATGGAAGGATTTGGCAAGGCCCTGATATAACTTCAGCTCTTCTTCAAAAGGCTTAGTAGAGCACTTAGGCCATGCCCCAGTCCACCCCCTTGACCCAATATTGCACCAGTTCTAACACTGACCAGGTATGCCCTCTATGCAAAGGGATATTTCCACTCATGCTAAGTCCTCTTTGTGCTGGCAGAGCAATGATCCAATCTCCATTAAAATCAATGGAAAGATTTGTTTACTTCAGTTCGTTTTGGATCAGGACCATAGAGAGCAAGGGGTCAGTGACAATTACAAGAACACTTCACACTCACACAACATTTTATACTTTCAAAGCACTGCCCAAACTTTAACTAATCTTTAACTAATCAGGGAAACTGAACGAGGGAGAGGTTAGGGGTCTGAGACACATGGGATGTCAGGGACAGAATAAAATTAGGAACCAGCAATTTCTTGCTCCCAGCCCAATGCTCACTCCACCAAGCCTCTCTGCAAAGACACAAAAGACCAGACTGGTGGAATTAAAGTAAAGTCCTAAGGAACCAAACCACCTGATTACTACAGAACTGTCCCAAACTGTTTTCTCTCATTTGCTGAATCTGTTTATAAATAGTGGGTTAGGAGAAGTTCGTTTACTTTATATATGCAGTCTTTACAAACTCAGTTCTGTAATAACTTTTTAGATCAAGCAGAGTGGAGCTGGCTCATAGCCCTCATGAGTTTCTGGTTTTAATGTAACATGCCTGATGAAGGAACACATGAGGTTAATTATCCCCTTTTATTTTTAAGCCAAACTCCAAGGGAGTAACAGACAGGCTTGCATCAGTAGCTATAACAACAAACAAAAACATACAAAGAAGAAACAAACACAAACTATACCCCAATTTTAACTAATTAGAATCCCACTTGTTTCAGTAGGAGTTTTGACACACAGACAGTGAGGACTGAGCTCATCATTACATCATATTCCAGTTGGCAGAAAAGTGAGCAGTGCACTTTCAGGATGAGAAGCCATGCAACCATTTAATCAAACTGGGATTGTTGTGAGGATAGGTTAAAAGAAGACATTACTCCATACCATACTCCAGCTTGGGTCCTGATCCTTCACAGAGCTGTATGTGCACAAAGCCCTGTGCTCCAACCAAGCATTCAAAGAAGACAACAGAGCTTTGTGCAGGGTCTGTTTGCATGGAGCTCAATGTAGGATCAGTGCTTTAGCCTCTTTCAGCCTAGTGAGGGAGACTCCTCAGTCTTCTTGTGCCAAGCCAGGTGATGAACTGTTGTTCCAGTTCCTCAAGATCTATGCCAGCAACTTCATATAATGGAATCTGTCCCTCACCAGTATTTTTCACTTATCCCACTACCAGGAAAACATTTCATATGAACATCACATACATCATTGTTAAATAATACCAACACAAATACTTAGCATGTCCCTTTTTTTCTAATTATCCTGCAGCTCCTCCTCCTTTCCCCATCTATTCTCACCACAACATCTCTGTTTAGAAACACAAGCCATTTTTTTTGTCAAATGGATATCATTAGGTAAGTGAATTTGTAAAATATCAGAACCCTTTTTAGAAACTGACATACCACACAAGCAACACACTCCACAGTCTCTGATGCATCTTCATTATTTTGTTTAATTATAATAGGTATTACATAAAAGTGGCATTCTAGTTTACATTATTTTTGAAAAATCATTTAAAAAGGCAACTTGTACACTCTTTCTTTCAGTTGTTAAAAAGTCGGTTATTTTTAGATTTTTGTTATATTTCTTGTTTTCTTTCTCTCTCTGGGGTCCGACTGTGTTAAAACAGGAAACCCAGAATCAAAGGGTGTCAAAGTTTGGGCTTCGATATTGTTCAAGTTCCAATAATTTTGGATCAAAACATTATTTATTGTGTCAAAAGAGCCAGACAGCTGCTGTAAAAGGGACCACGACGAGGAGGATGGGTAAAGGATTCCAACCTCTGGCTATACTTGGATTTCCACAGCCCAACTAAATCTCTCACGCGCATGTTGGACTCAGTTGAAGGGAGCTGGGTGCCTGTTCTGGTCTCTCTCGCTCTTGGGAGGGTACCGGGGGCAGCACAGGATCGGTTTGACAGTGTGTTTCAAGTGGATAAACTGCAGGAGATGCCGAGAACAGCAGCGGGACTGCGAAGCAAGCAGGGGCCGGCACCGGACTGTGCGACAGCGGGACGGGAGAGGCGAGCTGCCGGGAGAAGGTGCAAGCACCGCCCCCGGATCTGAGGGGACCTAACACCCGGCCTGTGGCCGGGAGCTGAACCCAGCACCTGGGCAGCTGCAGCCCCGCGATCTGCAGCGCCCACACGGAGCAGGGGTCTCCGGCACCCGGGGCGCGGAGGGTCCCGCCCCGAGCACACCCGTCCCTCCCTCCCTCCGGGCCTCACCAGCGGGTAAATGTCCTGCTGAAAGCGCTCCCTGCTGACCCCGCTGTGCCGGGCCACGGGGCCCGCCGGCTGCGCCATGGCCGCCGCCCACCCCGGCCGGCTGCGCCTCACTCGCACGCTCCCCCGGGAAACAAGGGCTCGCCCGCCCCGCTGCTGCGGCCGCCGGGGCTCCACGGGGAGCTCCCTGTGCCCCCGCGCTGGGACCCGATCCTGCGAGGGGCGCCCGGGGCCTGCCTCCCTTCCTCGCGCCAGGGAACGGCCCTTCGGGCGGGCCGCTGCACGCGGGGCTGCCCGGCTGGAGCTGGGCGCGTTTCCCAGGCAGGCCGCTTTCCACGCGCACCGGGCGGGGCGGGGCGGCTCGCTAAGATGGCGCTGCCCAGCGGGCTCCGGCGCTGCCTTGGGCCGGTCCGCGCCTTCTCCGCCCACCTTCTGGCGGCGCCTGCCAGACCCGGCTGGGCCGGGCTGGAGCCGCGGGGCCCGGCTGCCCTGACCCGCGCCCGGGCCCCCGCGCGCTTCTGCGCCAGCGACGAGCAGAGCCGGCGGCGGGGTCCGCCGGGGGCGGGCGGCGGCCGGAGCGTGGTGGTGGTGGGGATCCCCAACCCCTTCATCTGGGTCCGCACCAGGCTCTACTGCTTCCTCATCCGGGCCTACTTCGACCAGGAGTTCAGCGTCGAGGAGTTCACCCAGGGGGCCAAGCAGGTGACTGCGGGGCCGCCGCGCCTCCAACCTGTGTGGGGGGCGTTATCTCCCCTCCCCCCAACTGTGTGTGTGTGGGGGCGTTACCCCCCTTCCCCGCCGCCTGGGACCCCCGAAGTGTGTGTGTGTGTGGGGGGCCGTTACCGCCCTTCCCCGCCGCCTGGGACCCCCCAAGTGTGTGTGTGGGGGCGTTACCACCCTTCCCCGCCGCCTGGGATCGTCCAAGTGTGTGTGTGGGGGGGCGTTACCCCTCTTCCCTGCCGCCTGGGACCCCCCAAGTGTGTGTGTGTGGGGGGCCGTTACCACCCTTCCCCGCCGCCTGGGATCCTCCAAGTGTGTGTGTGGGCTGTTAGCCCCCCTTCTCTGCTGCCTGGGACCCCCCCAAGTGTGTGTGTGTGTGGCCATTATCATCCCCCCCCTTCCCCGCCGCCTGGGATCGTCCAAGTGTGTGTGTGGGGGGCCGTTACCCCTCTTCCCTGCCGCCTGGGACCCCCCAAGTGTGTGGGTGGGGGGGCCGTTATCCCCCTTCCCTGCCGCCTGGGACCCCCTAAGTGTGGGGGGGGGCGTTACCCTGCTTCCCCGCCACCTGGGACCCCCAAGTTTGTGTGGGAGGGGGGCCATTACCCCCCTTCCCTGCCGCCTGGGACCCCCCAAGTGTGTGTGTGGGGGGGCCGTTACCCCCCCTTCTCCGCCGCCTGGGACCCCCCAAGTGTGTGTGTGTGGCCATTATCATCCCCCCCTTCCCAGCCACCTGGGACCTCCAACTGTATGTGTGGGGGCCGTTACCTCCCTTCCCTGCCGCCTGGGACCTCCCTTCCCCCTGCCTGGAATCCCCAAGTGTGTGTGTGTGGCCGTTAACCCCCCCTTCTCCGCCACTTGGGACCCCCCAAGTGTGTGTGTGTGGCCGTTATCCCCCCCTTTCCTGCCGCCTGGGACCCCCAACTGTGTGTGTGGGCTGTTAGCCCCCCTTCTCTGCCGCCTGGGACCCCCCCAAGTGTGTGTGTGTGGCCATTATCATCCCCCCCTTCCCCGCCGCCTGGGACCTCCAACTGTATGTGTGGGGGCCGTTACCTCCCTTCCCTGCCGCCTGGGACCTCCCTTCCCCCTGCCTGGAACCCCCAACTGTGTGTGGGGGGCCATTATTCCTCCTTCCCTGCTACCTGTATAGCTGGGAGGGAGGCTGTTAACCCCTTTCCTTGTTGCCCAAGACACACACCCCGCTCTGTAGGGCAGGAGGCCTTTTTATCCCCCCTTACCCTTGCCTGGGACTCCCCGTGTGCCCCAGCTATGTGGGGGGGAGGCCTGTTCACCACCTTGCCCTTTGGCCTGGATGCGATCATGCAAGAAGCCCTGCCACATCTCCCCCCAGTGGATGTAGTGAAACTCCTTCCTATCATCCCATTATGGGGCCCACCCTTGGCATATGTGGCCACCCTGGACCTTATCCCTCACTGCTCCCCTCTTCTTCTCTTCCTGGTGATCTCTCTCTTTCCCCCTTTCCCCACTAAATACTGCTGCCCATTGGCTCTGGGGACAGGTATTTTGTTCAACTGGGATGAACTGTGTGTTTTGTTCATATTGTCCCAGTAGTGAGACCCCTGTGGGGGGATATTATTGCTGACAGTGGCACCATAGGAGTTGTCATTTATTCCCTTAAACCAGGAGTCAAAGTTTGACAGGCTTTCCTATGTATTGTAAGGCATTAAAACAGTTGCAAACATCTGTGAGAGTGATGCAGTATTAGGCATAAATGCAGTGCACTATGGTAGGCTCCAGTGTAATTTGGGAACAGAAAAGACTAATAAAATTTCAGACTGCAGAGGCATCTAGTCACAGAGCAAGGAGGCAAGGAGGCCATTCAATATGATTCTTATGACAGCAGCATTCTGAACATTTGCATTCAAGTTCTGGGTAGGTTTGCCAGCCCTCCAGGATTGTCTCCAGGAATTAAAGATTAATCTTTATATTTAAAGATTACATCATAAAATGAAACCTCCAGAAATATGTCCAACCAAAGTTGGAAACCCTAGTTCTGGGTGCCACATTACTGGAACCCCCACAGATAGCTTGTGTGTGTGTTGGGTGAGAGACTGCGACAACCCCTCAAGCAGAGGCAGAACCATGTGGGGTTTGCCTAGGACATCAGATTGTCTTAATCCAGCTCTGTTGATCACACACTTCTCTCCGACTTTAAAGATATAGCAACAGTAAACAGGAAAGCACTGAGATGGCTCCAATCCTTCCTTTCAGGCTTCGCCCTGAATAGTGCTGGACGAATATTCTTCTGCCATCAGAGCACTCGGTTGTGCAGTTCCACAGAACTCTGTTCTTTCCTCATCCTATTTAACATCTGCATGAAGCCACTGTGTGATGACACTCTGGACTCAAGTTCCACAAGCACACAGATGACCCCATATCTCATTTATTTCCAGTGCCAACTGAACCATCTCTCAGCTCTCTTGTTGTCTAGCTGAGATCAGCATGTGGATGAAAAACAGCTGGCTGAAGTTGAACCCAAGCAAGATGGATATGTCATCTTAAAGATCTAACTACCACTGTAGCTTCACTCTGTTTCGATGGAGCCTGCTCTCAAGTACTCAAGCTGGTTCATAGCCTCTGTGTTCTGCTGAACTTACTACTGCTGGATACTTGAATAGCAATGGCTGCTAAAAGTGCTTTTTTCTGCATGTACCTTATACTGCTGCAGAAATAATTTGCCACAGTGATTCATGCCCTTGTGACCTGAAGACTTGACTACTGCATTTCCCTGTATTAGTAGTTCACTGACTGGCCTCAGTTGGTCCAGCATGCAGCACCATGTTTCTACAGCAAAACAAATTAGCAACAGCACATCACCCTGGTCCACTGCTCACTGGGCTGGCTTTCCCATAGAATACAGTCATATTCAAGTCTCAGCTTTAAGGCCTGTGGAATTGACCCAAGATATATATCTCCATTGACAGTTATGTTTTGTAGGAAAAGTATATGTTAGTTGTCGTGTATGAGATGGGGAGATGGTTTTCTTGGCAGTTGGCCCAGGGCTTTGCCACTTTTCTGGAGGAAGTGAGAATACTCAGACTTCGCTGTTTTCAGAGCAAAGAATAAAACTGGTTACTTCAGCTTAGCTTTCCCACAGTCACCACAGAAAGATAGTGTAGGGAAGGCCATTTCCAGCTGCTTCTAGGGAAGGACAGTAGAAACTAGTCTAACTTTATGGGAGGGCAATTATACTATGCTTTTGCTGATGTGTAAAGGGTCGATACTCATGAGTGGTGTGAATACTGAGAAGGCATTCACACCCTTTGTGTATGTGTAGGCTGTCCCATTCTAGAATGGAGAGGGATTATACAGGGTGATACAAGAGGATAAAGACTAAGAATGGGGAAAGCATAAGCTAAACATCAGAAAAAAAAATCTATTTTGATCTGGAGTAGTTTTGTAAGCAAAGTGGCCATGGTCCCATTAGATGGATTGCCTAAAACTAGATGGAACAAGACACTAGAAAATATACTGGAGGCAACAATCCTGCCCAAGCAGTGTGATGGAACTAGATGATCTAATGAGTGTTTTTCTATATCTAATGTCTGATTCTCTGATTACTGGAAAATGAGTTGACCTGGAGTTAGTGAAATGTTTGCTCATCTATTTTTATGTTTTATAGGCCTTTGCTCTTGTTTCAAAGCTGTTGTCTCAATGTAAACTTGATCTGTTGGAGGAATTTGTATCAAAAGAGGTAAAGAGTATTTTATTTCTTTTCTAAAATCTCCAACACAGAATGAAAAATATTTCTCTGTCTCACCCTTTAATCTGCCAATGGGTTGCCAGTCATCTAAAGTGAAGTTTAGCTTGTTAATAAACACAAATAGTACCAATTTGGTCTAACTGGGGAAGAACTCTTTAGTAAAGATCAGGAGAATGTTAGTCTTTAGACTAAAGGAGGACAGACAAGCTTATCTCTAAGGGCATGATCAGTGACTGTATAAGGAAAATTGTCCAGTTGCTCTTACCATTAGGACAATGGAGCAGCTGCCAGAAGAGTCCAGTGAGTCATCAAAAAGGATTAAAAAATATAATCCATTGCAGAAGAGGGTGGATAACAGGGGCAGACTTGCAAACTTCTATTCACATGGGGCAAGTGAGTGGAAGTTCCTACTGTGACCACCAGTACCATTCACTGGTGCCAAAACTTTAGGTGAGCAACATAGACCTGCCCAATGGAGAATTCATTTCTTGTGCACCCCCTGTCTAACTGGTTCCCATCCCATGTAGGTCACACTGCCACTTAGCTACCTAGTCCTAAACTGGAGACCCTGATCTTGCATCAGGGCCTCAAGAATATAGCCAGACTGGCCAGTTTTAATTGTCAGCATGAATTTTGAACCACTGGGACTGTTTTCGTCGTCACCTCTGGAGAGGGGTGTCTCAGATCCAGAAGAGTCTCATGGGGGAGCTGCTTCAGCTGTATGTTTGTGTTACTGTGTGCCAGTAGCTTGGGCTGCCTGGTGCCTCTCATGCCTATGGAGAGAGAACCCTAATGCGACTGTGGTGTAGTGCCAATGCACCATCTTGCCTCTTCCCTCTGAGTAGTGGTAGCAGTGAAATGTGAGCTTGTTCCTAGTGAGCTCTTTCAAGAGAGCATCGCCCTTTCCTCCTCCCACCCCAAACTCCATGGGTTCAGCAGATTTTAATAGAAGCTCTACCAGTACTGAAAGGAAGCCACTCACAATCAGAGGAAGGGGAAGAAATGGGGAGCCATCCAACAAAGGAGGAGAAGGGTCACACATGGCTCCTAATAATTGTTTCCCTAAGGTGGCACAGACAGACTGCAAAACAGTGATTGCAGTTAGGGCCAGCTAGTTGACTTCTTGTTGTTGACACCTATGTTGATGAACATCATGACAATCTTTTGCAGGTTGGATGGTGCTCAGTGAATGTGGTATTGAAAATTGTGAATGGGGCCTGGGCTCTGTGTATCCAGGCCTTGTTTTAAGACAAATTAAATTTTGCCATTATCGCAGTGTGAACAAATTTGGAGGATGGTGTGTAGAGAAAAAAGGCAAAGTTCCACTGTCCTGACTGACCTGTGCACTGAATCAGGCAGGACTCTAGGGCAATTAATATAATTATAGAGACAACTGTAATGTATAAAAGCATAAGGGCACTCACATACCATGGTAATGTGTAGTACAAAACTTAAATATAGATAGAAAGAAGCAGAGAGAAGGTTAAATAGAAGGGGGGAGCAGAGTTTAGATTTTGAGGAAAACCTTAACTGATGCTTTCTGACTTGAGTGTTTCACTTTGCGATGTTAATGTTCTTCAAATGTAGCTTTTTGTGTAGAATTTGGACATTCTGTCTTAATTTGTTTGTTAACCCACATTGCACAGGATACATTTAAGTTAGTTACTGTGAGCATTTTAATTCTTTTCATGTCCTGACTCTTGTGCATTTAAATGTTGCATTGATGTAACTTTTTACATTTAACCATTCTTCATTCAGAAGGGAATACTATGGGATATTTTTTTTGGATGAACAATATTTCTATTTTAATAAATTGTCTTACAGCGATGTGGATTAGAAATACTTCAGTAGATGTATTGGAGTAATACTGGACTGTTACGGAGTTTACAAGATCAATGGTTTCAATTATCTAGTGAATTGTAGGCATAACAAAAGCTACAATTTCTCTAAATTCAGGTACTTCAGGTGTTGAAGGAGAAGCTTTCTTCGTTGTCTGAAAACCACAGGAATGCCTTGGCTGCTGACATGGATGAAATAATGTATACAACAGCAGGAGATGTTGGCATTTATTATGATGACAGTGGTATGTATAGAATTCTAGAACATTCACGTAGCATAGACAGAGAATCTTTTGTCATGGTTTTGTTTTTTACAGCTTTTCTAGTTACAAAGGTGTTCATGAGGCCTATCTCTCATTCCTAGAAGTAACGTTTAAAGCTCTCTTTATGTACTTATTTGATCTCACTATAAACTGTCATTAGTATGAATCATTGTACCAACTTGATGCCTGTTCAAAGTTTTCTTATTCTCCTTCACTTGGATTTTATATGCTTTCCATTCATTTCTCCCTATTCACTTCTCCAAAATAAAAATAAAAAGTCCCCTCACAGGTACTGTATGCAGAGTGCTAGGCCTTAAAGTGTTGTATGTGCTATAAAAACATAATGACTCCCAATGTGTGCACTCCTGCCCTTTCTCTTATAGAGTCTGCTTCTTTTGGTCTCTCTCTTTTCTTTTCTTCCTCCTCTTCTCCCTACCCTGTGCTCCTGCCAAAAAATCTTGCCGTGTGGCAGACATTCTTCTGCTGGAGAATGGCTGGATATGACTGACTTTGGAGCTTGTTAGTGCTGCGGCTTCTGTCAGCCTGAGCCAGGCTTCAGAAAGATGATGAACGATCTGTCTTTTCCCATTTGGGCCGAGCACTGCTTCTGCAGTGCTCCAGACTCCTGCTGGCCTGGGAAATGAGGGATCAAATTTAAGACCAATTTTTAAAGTTTAACTGCAAAACCTCTCAATTTTTCTGTCTTCCTGCTGCATCTGACTTTGTAATTCATTCCTCTTCATTGTCTGTCTCCCGTCCTGTCTGTTCCATCCCTGCCTATTGCCTCCTAAAAGTTTGCTTCTGTGGTGTTGATGGGGATACAGCAGCTGCAGCATGAAATGGAAATGGTCTGAGTCAGCCTGATTGCTTTCCTTTTGTACCACTAAGTGCTGTATGCTGGAGTAGCAGCATATCATTTCCCCCCATGCTGGTGAGAATATTTAGCATAGAGAAGTGGAGTAGGAATAATCTCATATCACACTGTGTGACAGTTTCTCCATGCGGATCCAGGACAGCTTGATATATATTATATTTTTTAAACTAGCAACCATCTGCTTTATTTTGTTAAATGCCAACAGTGTGTGCTTGGCTCATTATAAAATACAGCTGAGTTGGTTCTTTTCCTGAACCTCACCTTGTTCTCATCCATACAGACCTCTTTATTTCAGGCTATCTAATACATTGAGCTTCTCTTATTCTATTGTTTTAATAATCCTACTTCTCCACATCTCATTCCCTGTCACTCTAAGTACCTCTTCAATCACAATGGTCATTCTGTAATCTGGAATATGACAGCCTTCCATACAATGTGACCATATATAGTGTCGGGAATAACTCCTGATGACTTATGCACCACTCTATAGAAAGTATGACTCTTTGTTTTTACTCCTGCCAAACCTTATGAAGATGGCTTTAGGGTGAATTACTTTAAGTTTTAAGTATCACTTTCTTTTCCTTATTCTTTTGTGCTTCGTGTAGCCATTTGCTTCTGTAGAGTCTTAGTAAAATGCTTAGTGGTTTGTAAGTAAATATACTAGATTGCTGAGGTATATGCGTAATTCTGGAATGTTGGCTTATGGCTTAGTTTTCTTTGTAACAGGAAGGAAGTTTGTTAGTATCCTGATGCGCTTCTGGTATCTAACTAGCGCTGACCTTCCTGATGAAGCTCCAGATGGAACCAAAGTTTTCCAGGTTGTATTTGGAGATGAAACTGTGAAAGAAACTAAACGTCTTCTAACAGCAAACTATGAGTAAGTCTCCCTATCTTTTTTTCCTTCTAGTTGTATTTATCTTGGCCTTTAGCATAAGAGTTTCCTCATTCAACCCAACTTTTATTCTGGGGAGCAACTCTTGGGGTGTGGTGTTTGTTGTTGTTGTTTTTTTGTTTTTTAACAAAATCACCCTAAGGTTGTCACATTACAGCTTTGTTTCTTAATTTCAGACTAATGTTACTACACTCTGAATCTACTAGCATGTCACAAACTTTCTGACCCCTCCTTATCCCCTCCCCCCTTTTGGAAAGAGGCTCATGTCAGTTGTCAGTCCCAGTTTTGTGCACCAAATCAAACAGTGCTGGCAAGCCAATCAGCCTGCTTTGTGCTGCTGCTGTAACACCACCCTCCTGCAAAAGAGTCAGTATTGTAGTTGGCTTGAGAAGATGAAAGATTTAACTAAACATTTTCTGAAGCAAGTTAGAACAACGCAAACATCATCTGGTGTTTGACTGGTTCACATGGATCTGATCTAAACCCTCTGAGTGCTCACTGGTCAAGTGGATGTATTTTCATATATAACACTGGTTATAAAATGTGCTAATGTCTGAGAGATGAAAAATATTTGCACTCTTGTCAAAACAATAGAAAATAGTCTTCAAAATTGTAAAAGTGGAGGGGAAATGGCATATTTTTGCCTAAGTTATGATAGGGTGGCTCTCTTCTAAACTCTTTCTCAGAGAGAAGAAACTACACAGGGTCCAGGTCCAGATAAAATACAAATCAAAACCACTTGAAGAGCACCCCTGTTCCCTTTCCTCCTATGTTCATCTCTTGGCCATATTGATCACATATCTTAGAGTCTTATCTGATTTCTTTGAGGGTCCTGACTCCTTGTGCGGGGGGGAAGCTTGTGAGTTGTCTCAGTTCCTAGTGGCCAGGTATTCTAATAAATCATCTGAATTGGCACTCTTTCTGGCTTCTCAGCAGAGGTCAAGGACCAAATGGGCAGAGAGACTTCAAACCCTTTTGTAAAGTGCCCATCACCAGAGTAGCTAGGTGTCTAGGAGTGGTTCTGCCTAGGCCAGGATTGGAACACACTTGCAGGACAATATGGATTACACTGCTGCTGCCCTTGCTGTTCTGTTTGTGATTTAGGCATATAAATGCTGTGTTAACACACTAAAAACTAAAGGCTTCACTTAAAATACCTATCAAAAAAACCTTACAAACTAAAAGGTACCAAAAGGTTCCAGCACTAAAGGGGAAAAGGTTTTAAAATGTAGGGTGACTAACGTTCTTTCAGACAACTGGCTTACCAACTACAAAACCAGTTTCTCCTCTCTTGGTTTTCACACCTTAGCTGCTAGAAGAGGGCCTCATCCTCCCTGATTGAACTAACCTCGTTATCTCTATCCTGCTTCTTGCTTGCTTATATATACCTGCCCCATGAAATTTCCACTACATGCATCCGATGAAGTGGGTATTCACCCACGAAAGCTCATGCTCCCAAACATCTGTTAGTCTATAAGGTGTCACAAGACTCTTTGCTGCTCAAACAACTGTAGAACTCAAATGTATAGAAGGATTCAGTCATACACTTAGGGTTTTTTTAGTATATCTGGTCTTATCTCTAAAAAGATCTACTAACTTCATATTATTCTGTGGATTTTTTTTTTTAAATGCCTAAACCAAATATCTTTGGGTAAAAAGTACCTAGTTCATCATATTGATTTGCAGATGCCTCATGGAAAAATGAAACCCTTAATTTAGAAACTAATTTTCCTATAGATCATTTTCTGGGCTTTTGAGGGTATTAGCATGAAAATGGGGTGCTTAAGACTTCCTCTGCTCTTGTTGTTTTATCCATCACTTGTGGCCTGAGCCAAAGCCCACTGAAGTCAGGAAAGCCTCCCTTTGACTTCAGTAGGCCTTGGATCAGTCTCTTCTTAGAGAAATAGCTTTAATGTCACAATCCTCCATATGGGGACTGAGCGGCGGCATCTAATGATCTCTTATAAAACACCTGGCTTTCATAAGATCAAAGGACGAGGGAAGAGTTAGAGAAAACGATAACAGAATAATGAAGGAAAATATTTTGCCAAGTTTTCTCAGTAGCATTAGGCACCCTTTAAAGGATTATGTGATCTTTAACAATTTATTTGTCCTGCTTTTCCTAGGTTCCGAAGGGAATTTACACAAGGAGTGAAGGCAGACTGGACTATTACACGGATTGAGCATCCAAAGCTATTAGAATAAATTTCTTGTACAATGACTTTTATGGACGTTTATAAATCCTCTGGCATACCAAAGGTGTCAAGCTTTTTTGGTCTCCCCACAACAATCTCTTTTCAGGATTAATTTTATATTTTTTAATTCCCAAAATACTTTTGAATTGATCATATACAGTATATTGCTCTGAAAGAATAACAATAAAGCCTTTTCCATGAGTCTCTGAAACTACATAACTATTACAAATTAAATTTGTATTATCAGAGACATCTGCATAGTAATTGGGTTACAGGCCAGAGTTACAGATGTATTGATCTGTTATTCTCAGAAGAAATCTTGGTACTAATTGGATATGACGTGTAAAACAAAAGACGCTCTCATGACTGGCAATCCTTCTGAATAATACCACTTAATTTATTATGAGTATTTTCCCAAAGCTATATTGTACAGTAGTTAAAACAGAATGTTTGAAGAAGGGGTTCAGGTATATACACTTCCTAGCTAGTTTGAGGACCGCAATATATTTGATTAATTCCAGTCTTGAATTAATGAATTGGATGTTTAGAAAATTAAAACTAGATTCTAAAAAGTGTACACTCTTGACTCCAGTCTAAGCTGTCATAGACATATAACATTCTACTATGAAAGTAATACAGAAAAAATTATTTTAGTATTCTGATTAAGAAACAGAAGTGATAAAATTCCTTCAGACTAAAGAACCTGGACAGTTCCAAATTTGGGTATTTGGAAGAAAACTTAATCCAAAACATGAAACTATAGGAGAAGCTGGGGTTCTGTGTCAAATCAGGCCCTGGCAAACTGGAAGGCTTGCCATCAAAGTAAACAAAAATAATTAAAAGCATTGCGGCACTGTGAACCAGAAACTGAGTTTCGCTCCCAACTCTGCGACAGATTTGCATTGTAGCTTGGCTATAATCTGCCTTTAATATCTCTGGGCCAAATTCATCCCTTCTCTAAGTAGCTGTAACTTTCATTGCATTCAGTAGGAATTCCTGGCAGGAGCATCTGACTTCCTCTGTAAAAGGAGGGGCACTATTAACCTACCTCACAAGAGGTGTAGTGAGGATTAACTAAGGGTAGGTATGTCTACACTACGGGATTATTCCGATTTTACAGAAACCGGTTTTTTAAAACAGATTGTATAAAGTCAGGTGCACGCGGCATGCATCCATGTACCGAGGCTAGCGTCGATTTCCGGAGCGTTGCACTGTGGGTAGTTATCCTGTAGCTATCTCACAGTTCCCGCAGTCTCCTCCGCCCATTGGAATTCTGAGTTGAGATCCCAATGCATGATGGTGCAAAAACAGTGTTGTGGGTGATTCTGGGTAAATGTCAAGTATCAGAGGGGTAGCCGTATTAGTCTGGATCTGTAAAAGAAGCAAAGAGTCTTGTGGCTAGAAGAGGGCCTCATCCTCCCTGATTGAACTAACCTCGTTATCTCTATCCTGCTTCTTGCTTGCTTATATATACCTGCCCCATGAAATTTCCACTACATGCATCCGACGAAGTGGGTATTCACCCACGAAAGCTCATGCTCCAAAATGTCTGTTAGTCTATAAGTGCCACAAGACTCTTTGCTGCTTTTGGGTAAATGTCGTCATTCAATCCTTCCTCCGTGAAAGCAACGGCAGACAGTCATTTCGCGCCCTTTTTCCCCTGGATTGCCCTGGCAGATGCCATAGCATGGCAACCATGGAGCCTGTTTTGCCTTTTGTCACTGTCACCGTATGTGTACTGGATGCTGCTGACAGAGGCGGTACTGCAGTGCTACACAGCAGCATTCATTTGCCTTTGCAAGGTAGCAGAGATGCTTACCATCCCTATTGCACCGTCTGCCATTGTAATTTGGTGATGAGATGATGGTTATCAGTCATTTTGCACCATTTGCAATTGGAAATTGGCGATGACGGTTATCAATCCTTTTGTACCGTCTGCTGCTGTCATGGGTGCTCCTGGCTGGCCTCGCTGAGGTCGGCCTGGGGCGCATGGACAAAAATGGGAATGACTCCCCGGGTCATTCCCTTCTTTATGTTTTGTCTAAAAATAGAGTCAGTCCTGCCTAGAATATGGGGCAAGTGTACTAGAGAACCAGAGAGCACAGCCGCTCCGTGTCAGAGCCCCAGAGACCCCGCAGAAATGATGAGCTGCATGCCATTCTAGGGGGTGCCCCTGCAACAACCCCACCCGTTGCTTCCCTCCTCCCCCAACCCTCCTGGGCTACCATGGCAGTGTCCCCCCAATTTGTGTGATGAAGTAATAAAGAATGCAGGAATAAGAAACACTGACTTTTTAGCGAGATAAAATGAGGGGGAGGCAGCCTCCCGCTGCTATGATAGTCCAGGGAGTACAGACTCTTTTCTTTAGACATGAAAAGGGGGGGGTGGGAGGGCTGATGGAGCTCAGCCTCCAGCTGCTATGATGAGGACGGTTACCAAGCATTTTGTACCATCTGCTGAGAATGACCAGGAGTCATTCCCATTTTTACCCAGGCACCCCCGGCCGACCTCACCGAGGCCAGCCAGGAGCATTCACGGGATGATGACGGTTTTCCACCATTTTGCACCGTCTGCCATCAGGAAAGGAAGGGGAGGGGATGCTGCTGTTCAGCGCTGCAGCACTGCGTCTACCAGCAGCATGCAGTAGACATAGGGTGACGTTGAAAAAAGGCGAGAAACGATTTTTTCCCCCTTTTCTTTCACGGGTCTGGAGGGGGGGTAAATTGACGAGATATACCCTGAACCACCATGGACAATGTTTTTGACCTGTCAGGCATTGGGAGCTCAGCCAAGAATGCAAATGCTTTTCGGGGACTGTGGGAGAGCTGGAGTCCTCAGTCCCCCCTCCCTCCCTCCATGAGCGTCCATTTGATTCTTTGGCTTTCCGGTACGCTTCTCACGCAGCACTGTGTTGAGTCCCTGCTGTGGCCTCTGTCTATCATAGCCTGGAGATTTTTTCAAATGCTTTCCATTACAGAAGACGGAATGCCAACTCTGATAGAACAGATTTGTCTCCCCGTACAGCGATCAGATCCAGTAACTCCCGTACAGTCCATGCTGGAGCTCTTTTTGGATTTGGGACTGCATCGCCACCTGTGCTGATTAGAGCTCCACGCTGGGCAAACAGGAAATGAAATTCAAAAGTTCATGGGGCTTTTCCTGTCAACCTGGCCAATGCATCTGAGTTCAGATCGCTTTCCAGAGCGGTCACAATGGTGCACTGTGGGATACTGCCCGGAGGCCAATACCGTCGAATTGCGGCCACACTAACCCTAATCCAACATGGCAATACCGATTTCAGCGCTACTCCCCTCATCGGGGAGGAGTACAGAAATCGGTTTAAAGAGCCCTTTATATCGATATAAAGGGCTTCGTTGTGTGGACGGGTGCAGGGTTAATTTGGTTTAACGCTGCTAAATTCGGTTTAAACGTGTAGTGTAGACCAGGCCTAAGGATACAGTATTTTGAAGTGTTAAGTGCCAAGTATTATTACTGTATGCAGTGTTGTTGTAGCCATGTCTGTCCCAGGATAGTAGAAAGACAAGTTGGCTGAGGTAATATCTTTTATTGGACCAACTTCTGTTGGTGAGAGACACAAGCTATCAAGCTTACAGAGCTCTTCACCTCTATAGCTCTGTAAGCTTGAAAGCTTGTCTCTCTCACCAACAGAAGTTGGTCCAATATAAGATATTACCTCAGCCACCTTGTGTCTCAAGTACTCTTACTGTGTGAGTCAGAGTGTAGCCTAAACTTACTAAAGAATGGTGTGATGAGGGTGCCTACACCGGGCCTGAGTAAAGAGAGAGGGCCAATTAACCCTGTGACAGGCTGCACCAGGGAAGGAATCAGGTCTAGTAAGTTTTTAACTGAGGATGAAACCTAGCTGGGCAAAAGGCAGGCTAAACTGCTATAAAACAGGAAGTGGTGAGTAAGGGGCCTGTGGTCACACTGTGGGCTTAGGGCTTGGCTACACTTGAGAGTTACAGCGCTGGGGGCTTTACAGCCACATTGTAGTGCTTTCCCTACACAGCTGTACGAAGACAGCTTTAACTCCCAGCGCTGTACAGCTGCAAGTGTAGCCAAACCCTTAGAGAGGGAAAGGAGAAAATGGGGGGGAGAATAGAAGTCCTGGGATCCTGACTCTCTGAGGGAAGGGTGCACTCAGAGAAGGGTGGCAAAGGAGCCTGATAGAGGTGAAATAGGAAGCAGCCCAGGGCAATGGCAACAAGATTTGGGACAGTGCAGACTGTCGTTGCTGAGCATATGGTCCATGGGCTGGAACCCCCAACCAGTTACTGGGGAAGTGTCACAGATGAGAAAGTGGAACAGAAGATTGCCTGGGATGCTCATCCAATAGGACTTTGATACTCTGGAAGGGGAGAACTATAGTGACCTGGCTGGGGTCACCAAGTCATAACTTGACTCCGGAGAGAGAGACAACAGGGAGAGCAAATGAAGGAGGGGGCATCAGACTGGTGGTGAGCTAATCCCAGATGGGCCACAAGAAAGCACCATAATGGTGAGTAGTGAACCCTCTGACAATTGGATTTACAGCTCCTAACAGATGTCACCCTGGCAACACTAAAATGAAGGAGCTGTCTGTGTAGTTACAGAACAAATGCAGAATGGTCAGCATCAGTGTAAATTCCCTATGCCTTCTACCAACTTCCTCAATTTTGAGCTGGAGAAACCTTTTCCTCACCTTCGTCCTCCCTCTCTGACTTCCATGGCCGGTGTCTTTTTGTCTGTATTTGAGATGGTAACTCTGTTAGGGCAGGGACCTAGTTTTTATATTCACCTGTAAAACATCATGCACATCTTTGGCTCTACAGAAAGAACTGATGCTCTGGCCTCTGAACCATGTGCAGTTCGATCTCTATTTCCACGCATTCCTGAAAACAAGGCTACAGATTTTGGTAGCCATTTTTCACAAAGTGGCCTTTTGTTCACGAATAGCAAACCTGTGGTCACAAATTCATTTTGGGTACAGTACCAAAGAGCAGACAGATGGTAACATCACCAGAGGTAGATTTGAATTGGTGACCTCAAGGTGAAAGACTCTATTACCACTCTGCTGGGTAATATATTTCTTGGGTACATAGGTTATCTATAGCCATGACATTTGTAGTTGTTCCTCTTGGGATTTTTGGAGGTTTTATTTTTTTTTCTTCATCTGAATCTACAGTCATACTACTTACCCACAAGCCCTTGTCGGTAAACACCTGTTTGGCACAGTTTCACTCTGTGAGTCAGTAAATCGTTAAAAATTCTTAGAGACACAGAAGTTGTTTGTTTGCACATATCCCATTCACCAGCAGATGTCCTCAGTCACAAAGCTACTGTACCATGGTAGTGCAAGTGCTGGATAGGACTAGTGAGGAGCCAATTTATTGTTACGACTGTAGGCTTCAGATCAACCCTATTTAAACAGTCTCTGAACTCTAGATTTGGCTCTTTAGTGAACCTTTACATACTCACCAGATTTGGTCCTGGGCTCCTCTGATGACCTATAACCTTTTCACATGGATACGAAGGTGACCAAAAATTCCTAATATTTGATCAATTGTACAAGTAGATATATCCAAAAGTCTTAATTTCTAACAGTAATAGTGGCAGGCCCTGGTTTATGTTGCCATTTGAAATACTGTGGTATTTTTTACATGGCCCTGATCATTTGGGGGCTCTATCCAAGTTTCCCCACTCTGTCTTCAAGGTTGGTTCCAGGGTTATATATAGGTCACAATTTTCCAGTCTCCTATGTGTTGCTCTCCAGTGATCAGCACTCGGGGTATGTCTACGCTGAAGCAGGGAGTGAGCTTCCCAGCCCAGATAGACAGACTTGCACTAGTGAGAGAGCATGCTAAAAACAGCAGTTTGGACATTGCAATCTGGGCTCTGAGGTGGACTTGAGAGCCCAAGCCACAAAATCAGCAGCGATGCAGCTCTCTGCCTTGAGGAGTTGAGAGATTTAACACACTGGGGAGACAAGTGGTGATTTTTTTAATGGAGGTTTTCAGCTAGATTTCATTTTGACCTGTCAGCCTTGTCCGCATCCCTTTAAATGACAAATTGTACCTTTTTTTTATTAAAGATTCTGACTTATACATCATAGTGGGGCTTGAGCTGCAAAGATCAGATTCAGAGCCAAACTTTCCCAAAGCTCTGAGGTTTTGGTTTTGGTCTGTCCCTGCTATATCTTCTTAAAGGCAGGAGTAGTTATTGCATCAAACAGGTATGACATTAGCTACACAGGCTCACTTGTCAGACTATCACAGAGAGAGGTTGTGTTTTGCCAGGTTCTGGTGGCCAGAGGGCCTATGTACTATATATATACACTTTGTAATAGAACATTGAGAATAAAGCCTTCCTAATGGTAACCAACTCCTTTCTCACCGGAAAAGGAGACAAGAAAAGATCAGGGGCTCTATTCTGGCCTTTGCTGCAGCCCCCTTTTAAAAATCTTGGTCTTAATTACCAGTCAGACCAAGTTTCTTAAGAACTGCTCAGAATAGGTTTTTTAACGTGTTTTTTTTTTTACACATTATTTTTGCACCAGAATAGGAACAATGTCATTCCACCTTCTACTGAGCTCAGAATGCACCTGTTCAAAACCCTGCTGCATGTGAACAGGGCCAGTTCTACTAAGGTGGGAGCATAGGTGGTTCCTTAAAGCAGTAAATAGCCCATGCCTCTCTGTGGATGACCGTTGGGCAGTGAGAAGCAGACCTCTCAGCACAAAACTATTCAAAGTAAGATTTCCTGCTCTAATATTGACTTTAGCCTTAAGTATCACTGGTTTGTTTTTCTACACCATAGTTTATCTTTCCTGCAGATCAATATGAGGGATGTAGACACGGCCCTGTCTGACTTTTTGCCAGTCAAAAGATGGAAAAACATGTCTCTTTGTGCAGCCAGGATAAGGGAAAGCAGAAAGTGCTTTCTGCTGTGTATACCTCTCCCTGGGTGAGAGCTAGAGTTCTGTTAGCCAAGGAGAAGAACAAATGGCCTAAACCTCCCCCCCACACACACAAAATGCATTCATCCTCTGACAAAGAAAACCAGAGGATAGAGCTCCCAATAGTGGAGGATGACACACTATTGATGTGATCACAACAAGAGACCCACCTTCATAATGAGGAAAGGAAAGTCTCTTCCCCCTGCACCATCTCCTCCTTCAGCTATTTGTTTTAATTTGAAAGAACTGGTCTATACGCTGGGGCCCCAACACTGTACCGGGTGGACTGCAGAATTTCCCTTGGGCCATTAAGCACTCAGTGCAGCTATCTGGAACTACATGGTGTAGGAGGTGGGGAGAGTCATTTACATGCCCTTTTCACTCAGTGAGCTCTCCCATTCTTGGGCAAAGAGCTGTGATTTCTTGGTTTCTGCCTCCTGCAGCAAGCTGCCTGTTCTGCTGAGTGGGCTGGCCTGCCATGAAGCTGGTATCCACAACCTTCCAGAGTTTGTGTACCCTAGCTGGCCACAGGTCTATCTTGCTATATCAAGACTATGGAGTGTCATCTGCATAGCAGGAGGCTTCCTTAGCATACAATTCTGTGCTTTTCTCTCCTGATTTTCTTTCAGTGATCCAGCATTGCCAACCCCAACTGTGCAAAACTAATATGTTAAGCTCTCAAAATCATGAAACTGGCTTAATAATCATCACACTTATTTTAAAAAATGAGGTGCTTTCTCTTTGCCTTCTGGTTTCTGATCCTTCAGGGAGTGCTTAGATCACATTTTCAAGATTTTCCTCCCACAACAATGAAGGCCAGAAACTAACTTCTTAAATGGAAGCAGAAATTCTCATCTATTCACATGCCCCCAGGAATAGGGGCTTTAAGAACAACACCAAATCTCTTGAGACTTGTGATAAGATCACTAGAGGTGGTAACACCGCTGATCCAAATTTGGGAGAGGGATACATGTGTGAGCTAATAGACCAGGCCTGCTTGTGAAAACAGAAAGGACTCTGATCTTTCCATCAGTGATCATGGTGGTAGTCTTTTGTCTGAAATTCTTTTTCTCTCCCATGCACAGTATGTACATTAGTCTAATAAATTAAAATGGTAACATACTGCTTATGGCTCTGACTATACTATGATTCTAATCAAGTTAGCAACTTGCTAACAAGAGAACCAAGTTTAAATTCATTTCTACCTAACACAGTTCCCCACTCTAGGGCTCTTCTATGTGTCTGTGTTCAAGGAGATAGTAAACCCTACTAAAAATGGCTTCCCATTTTTGTTGTTTGTTTAGCTCAGTCTTATTTATGGAAAAAAAATCCATAATTTTCCACCCAGAAGAACTAAAATCTTCTCCTTCATTGAGGGGGAAAAACCCCAATTAACTTGTGCTGCAAGCAGAGCAGGTCACTCATCATTCCTCTTTAATACACATTTTTAACTTTAATGAATCACTAGCAAAATGGCCACCCAATTACTAAACTATGTTTCCCAAAAAGCCACAGTCATAAGGTCAAAGTTCATATTACCCTATTGGGTATTAAAAGCCCCAACTTCTGACCTTCCCTTCATTAATGGGATTTTAGAATCCTTTGCTCCCATCTGGCAAGACATATAGCTGTGCAACAAAACATACAACTTACATATATTTAAATTATTAACTTTACAACCACCCTTTCTGGATTGCAGAATATACCATTAATTTTTATAATCATCCTTTTGGTTTTTTCTAGGCAGAAGTAAGTAAATAAATCACTCCTCTTAAGCTCAGAAAGACCTGTTAAAGACAGAGCCATTACTTTAAAAAAACAACACCACAGAACAAAACTTCTCATCCAATATATTTCCTGCCCTTGGCTAAAATTTGTATGTTTCGATATTACTTTATCATTCACCTTCCCCTCCTCATCTCTCTCTCTCTCACACACCTACACACTCACTCACTCTCTCTGCCATTCTGCTATGAAACTTCCTGGAGATTTCATTTAACTGAAACAACTGGGCATCAAACTGAACAAGGGCTTGCCTGGGAAGGTAAAGTCTATAGGGATCAAAATGTTGGAGGACCTGGAGAGGCAGGCATCTTTAAGGTCCTAAACTTGTAAACAGATCCATATGGGCTGTCTCTGTCTGGCCCCTGTGCAGAGCTCTGTGAATTGTGGCTTTAGCTACAGTTAAGAGCTTGCTTGACATCTGTTTGGAACTCACTTGGAAAGCCATCTGAATTTAACTTGGCCTCTATCCTTTTTTAAAAAAAAAAATCTTGTTCATGCAAGGCATCCAAATGTTTAATGGACTAATTCTAGTGTAATCAATTTAAGACTCTCTCAGGAAAGAATTGTGGAGAAAGATGCCACTTTTGTGGGAAAACAGTGGATGGCACTGTTGGTTTGTAGCTATCAATCAATAAGGGATGCAAGGCTTAAGATGCAGTATTTTAAAACAATAATTAAACAGTAAAAATGCAGCTGGGCCCAGGGCTGTCAAACCTGTTATGGAGGAGTCATAACAAAGACAGACATTTAATTCCTATTTTGGAGATGCTGCAAATGAACATCTTTGAGAGCAAAGGTGATGAGAGCAAATGACTATCTCAAATCCAGTGTTTCAGAGTGGCCTTTTTGATTTGGGAACTTGGCTGCAAAAGAAATAAAGCTTAGTTGATAATTAGGCTAATGACAGTCATAACAGCAAAGGAAGCTGTGCTGAGAACTGCATGCACAATGCTGAGATGTTTGCATGCCTGTCCCAAATGGCATCTTATGATCATGGTTTACGAAGAAGGAAGGGATGTTTTTGAGGACATCTTTGAAGCCTTATATTGATTATGCATGCAAGGCATGCTTCTCCTTAGCAGTGTTTGTATCTCCATTACAGTGAGAGTGTGTGTGTGCATGCGCACGCAGTTGGACTGAACTAATCTTGAAGGGTATGAAACAGTGATTCCTCGGTGGTAGCGCTAAACCACTCCCTGTTTTCTCTTAAGTGGGGATGGGTTAGGTTCCTTTAAACAAGTTGTATCTTGAGATTGGATTTGTCAAGGGGAAGGCTATCTTCTCATACTGCAAAGTACTTTGTATCCCATGTCTGTAAATTCTAATTGAAATAGAACGCAGAAGAGAAAAGGGAGGATTTAGTGGTGGAAAAAAGCAGATCCATCAAACATGTAAGAGTCCAAAATATGGCCAGGATGCATAAAGCTAGAGAACTAGACACTGAGATGTGTTTCTTTCTAAATAACATGATCAGGTAATTCTGCAAGGTCATAAGGCCTGTATCAGTGACATGTAATAAATCTCAGATCAATCCCTCTTAATGGCCCTTTGCCTAAACTAACATTTTTGAGGTTTCCATAGAGCCCTATGATAAAAATCTTATAATAATCCTACACTTAATACAAATTGTTGACTTTCATTGCTACGGATGCAGTACAAAAAGCACTTACAAGATTGAATAGCATGATTTTCTATAGCAGCAGATGGAAGCAATGATCCTGAAATCAAGAACTTCCCTATGTTAAATTGTTGAATTTTTTTTTTAATTTGCATTATGAGCTAACCGAAACTGACTTTCTTAATATGCCTTGTCTCTAAATCATGCAGAAGCTGCTAACGTCACTGTTTTGGGCGCAACATGAAAAGCATTAGATGGGTAACGTGCATCATGTGTATCATCAGTAATGCAAGAAAAATACAATGGCATTTTTTAAAGGAAAAGTTCCAGCTGCTAAACTTTGGACCAAAGTCATCCTGATGTAACTAGGCTGAAGTTAACAAAATTACACCAGGGATAAATAATAATAAACTGAGTTGAAATGTGGAGTGGATCCTAAGGCTAATGTGTATTCTTGGGATCTTTAATAACAATGGTCAGAACCTTGGATTTCTCCTGTGAGAGATGGCACGTTCATCAGCACAGTGTCTTCTCTAACACCATACTTTGGGACTAGAGCTGTCTGAAAAATGGGGATTTTCAAATGTGCCTAACCAGATTAGGTAAGCACCACTGATTTTGACTGGAGTTTGGTGCCTAACCTGCTTAGGTGCTTTTGATAATCCCTCTAGATGACTAAAAACTTTCTGAAAATCTGATCTTTAAGTTCAAGCAACAGGGCTCATGCTCTTACATCCTCAGGTCCTGGGTTCAGTCCCTGCAGATAGTGCAATCAGGGGCATCATTATGCACTCATAATGAAATCACCAGAGCTCTGAAACCTTTCCACCCTAAATGATCTAGAAAGCTGATGTATCACATCCACTGATTGAGGTGCTTGGTTCAAAACTTCATATATCATGCTCAGCTGATATGCTGAGCTAAGGTGTTAGTTCAGCTCCATATATACTATATCAGTTTTTAACGTGCCTCAAATGTAACCTTTGAGGAGATACGTTGCCTGTTGGGCAGCTACAGAATGTATTTAAGCCTGGTATGATTTGCTAGGTAATCTATTTGTCTAAATAAGCTTAATTATGTTACTCTCTAATAGATAGTGATTTTGACAACATATATCTTCCACAAGACATGTCTGCTTTCACAAGATAGAGAGAGAGTGTGTGTATCTGCATTAATGTGCTAGAAAATGTACATGGGTGAATTCTGTCACAGTTCCAGTGTGCTCTATTCAGTTTTCAGTGCACTGCCAGAACCTTACAGTGTAATACATGATTTGGATTACTAAACATTGGAAATTAATGTATTCACATCACTGATTAATTTACAGTTTAGGACTGAACATAACTGCATGCTGCACTTACAATATTTGATCGGCTGCAAACACAAAAACTAAATACATTCTTGAAGAGAATTGCTGGTTCATCCCCTAAAGTAATACTATTTCATTACTTTTGGAGAAAGTGAAGCACCAAAATAGCAACCTTGGTCATACGAGACAGTTCCAGAAAGCTAGAATAGGGGGAAATAACTTAAACCAAGCAAGTTCTTTAATACATGATGCTGGAAAGCAGCCCTGTGAAAACTGGATCAAGTTAATAAATTAAAATGATGCATTTCTTAGCAAAGTAATATCACAGCAAAGAAGAGTGATGACAGCCTAGACATATCTGTTTTCTCTCAGATTCTGCAGGTTCCTTGTGCCCTGGAGATTTCAGTAAATTGGAACATCTCCATCCAGGGAATTCTGCCTTTCTGGTCTCTCCATTGTATACCATTTGTATACACAGCAGAATGAAATAATGGGAATGTGAGGCCTGATTGTTTAATACACTCTAGAAGTGAACTAGAAAGTAGAACTTGCACAGCATACTTTGGATAAAGTCGTGTCTCTCTTACTCACAGAGCATCAAGACTACTTGTAAGCACTATAGACCTAGTCAAGGAAAAGTGGACATAAAGGGTGAAGCAGCCTCAGCTGCTTTCCAGTCACTTGTCACCTGTGGGAGCAAGACAGAACTCCTGTAGTGGCCACATCTATGTACAGAATGCGACTGTTTTTCTCTAGTTCTTAGTTTAGCTAAACCCAGAGGCAAAAAAGCTTAGGGGTGCCTCTGGTAACAGCCCCCCAGAAGAGGCAACAATTCCAGAGGAGGCAGAGACTCAATGCCCCCTTTGCCAAGGACCCGGCATCAGCAGGTTTGACAGAGCAGGTGAGAGCTGCCCAGAACCATAGGATCTGCCCTCCCCCCTCCATTTGGGAATAATCTGTTTTTTGTTTTCAGCAGGCCTGGAACCAGATAACCTTGGACCAATTTGAGTCCCGGAAATAGTGGACAGGGGATACTGTCCCTCCCTACCCATCTTCCCCATGCCTCTCAGGGACCCCTTGTCACAAGGCCCTACTAAAGGAGGTAGACTCCCTTCAGCAACTGAGTGCTGTGCAGGAAGTACCCATGGAGTTCCAGAGCAAGGGTCTCTATCCACATTATTTCACAGTCCTGAAGAAGTGGGGTTTGTGGTATCCCAGTGATGAGTAGATAAACTCTTCATTGTGAACAGGAACTATGTACAGAAATGAGGTAACAAAACTTTCTACTGCTCTGTGTAGCTGCTGCCTATAAATGCCCTGGCCTGGGTGTCTGTTTCTGCCCCAGCAGGGAGTATGTCCCAGAAAACCAAAAACTGTATCTAGAGTGCACAGGAAATGTGACATTTCTACACTTCCTGGAGGACTTGCTACAGTGTTGGTATCTCATTCTGGCCCTCCCACTCAATGCCAGCTATTCTGAATTACATACTAGTCCTAAAGTGTTCAGAATTCTCCATCAGTTCCATAAGAGTCTACCTGGCAGCTGTTTCCGCTTATCACAGTCTTCTCACAGTGGTTAAAGGTACTTTTCTGCTACTCAACAAAAGCACAGTCTCAGTATTTGTGGATTCTGAAAATGTAAATCCTTACATTCATTGAGTAACTTGAGGTTTTTGACCAAGTGCCTTGTCCTTGTATTCAGTCATTTGGCCAAATGTCTAGTTTGTCACTTGGCAGAATGAATGGTTTGACAGCATTGCTATATCTCTATGTGTACTATACCAGAAACTTGCAAGAGCATGCATCACATTTTAATAGCGACAATGTCTCATGGACACTTGCCCTTGCATTGATGGGAAGGCAGACCACGTTCCCTAACACTATGATCACAACTCATCCCAGAGGCAACTTCAGCCAGTACATGGAGAAGTACTATCATTTCATATGTTTTTTTGATTGTCCTTCTAATGCAATTAGCATTTTGTCCTATATTTGGAGAAAAGTTTCTCTCTTTTAGCTCTGATTTCATCCACTCTGTTCTCTTCTTGTCTGTCTCCACATGCTTCCTAGACACCTGGGATCTGATTCTCCTTACCTATACTTGAGTAAATCAGGAATAACTCCACTGGGATCAATGGAGTTCCACTGGTATAAAACTAATGGGAGTGAGAGAAGAATCAGGATTCCAAGTCTCTTGTCCCCCTGCCTAAACATGCCATGCACCTGCTTGTCTTCTTTCCTGCACGTACTGCCCACTTGTTCCACTCACTCCTTGTCTTCTGGTCTCATAAAGTGTTGCGCTATCCATAGCACCCAATCTGGCAGTGCCAGCATTACACAGTTGTTACAAAAGGAATAGAAGAGCAGCCTCAATATTCTGAGCCATTTTTTGCAGGGATGAATTTGGGTTACACAGGACCCATAAATGCTTCTTGGTCCTGCTAGTGAAGGCAGGGGGCTGGACTTGATGACTTTTCAAGGTCCCTTCCAGTTCTAGGAGATGGGTATATCTCCAATTATTATTTTTATTATTTATTATTATAAACCTAAATCCTGAAAATATCCTGGTTTGACCTGTCTAGCTAATATTTGCTATTCATTATTAGTCCCTTTTCTAAAATTTGGGACAATGAGGGTAAAATTAACCAGGATCAAATTGCCCAGTCAAACGTCTCTTTATTATCATCTACGCTGCTTTGTTTTTTTCCAGACTTTGTATTTCCTGGCAATGCCCCTCACAACTGAGCACCCTTCTTGAGAAGTGTGCTTTATCCAAATGGATTTACTATTGTTACAAGCATGACAGCCTCTTAAGTTAAATTAGCATCTCTCCAATGATTATTCTTTCTCTTTGTCAATACAGAACTGAGCCCATGCCCTTCTTTAAGACCATGTTTCTAATCTTGCTGTCTGCGACTTAATGGTTACAAAAATATATTCACCATCCAGTATGAAAGCTTTCCTTTTAGTCTTCTGTTTATTTTAAAACAGCTCGACATTAACAAGATTAGACAGCAGTCAGTCCAAGAATCACACTTTCCTTTTTGGTGACCACTTTGATAACACTATGTGTCTGATTTATTGCAGCATGGTTACACTGACAGTTACAGGCCAGTTCCCCAGGCTGAACTGTGCATGGTGCAGAAGGAGGAAAAGCAGCTTGGTGCCTGATAGGAGGAGAGAAAGCGGCTCTAACCCACTTTATTTGCTCCCATGATCATCTGAGACTGCACAGCCCAGATATCAGACCCAAGCATGGACTGAAGAGCTGTCAGCATACATCACTGCTGAGGTCCACTGAATACATATGGAGTTAATTGGGATTAGCCCTGATTGTATTATCTGTCCCACTATCCCTAACTGAATTTGGCCCCATCACACATAGAATCATAGGACTGGAAGGGACCTCAAGAGGTCATACAAAAGCTCAAGAAGCCTTGAAATGTTAGAGTCATCACCTGTTAAACAGATCCATGCTCCTCCTGGCTGCTAAAAGCTAGCAAAGAACTATGCTCATGACTAATGGAAGTCTCTGCTTCTTTCTGAGCACACCTACCAAACTCCTTGAACAACGTAATAGTTCACCCAATCCTCAAGAAGCCAATGTAACTGCCATCCCATCTCTAGTATCCCATTCCTGGGAAAAATAACTGAGAAAGCAGTACCCATCAACCTCCAACAACACGTGACACCAGCCAACATCCTGGGTACCTCGCAATCAGAGTTCATCCCAGGACACAGCATAGAAACCATTCAAATGTCACTAAAAGTCAACCTCCTCAAGGCCCTGGACTCAGGCGACACCTCCAAGCTCATAGCGCTGGACCTCTCTTCAACTTTTGATGCAGTGGACCACAAGACTCTGCAAACCCACCTTCTGATTTTTGGATGGCTTGGGGCCAAGCTGGCTACCAGGAGTCCATAGAGCTCATTCTTGCAGTCAGGGCTTATTGGGGTGCAGGGACTCACTGGCTACGTCTCCTTTGAATGAGACACACCACTTACACTGGGGACTGGGTGGCATAGAACCGCTCCAGCAGTATATGGGATTCTCCTCTGCAGAAGGAATGCCTCACTGGGCAGATCCACCAGCATTGGGGTAATGCTGCTGAAACTGTCAACAAGGGTTCAGTTAACATAATCATGGTGATGGTTTTAATTATGTAGAAACCGGACAGAGACCAACAAACCCATTTCACAAGCTGCCAGATAATCTCTAAATAGAGGTAAGATTATGGTTCCTGCTGATACGGCTCAGATGAGAACTAGAAACCTAGCTATACAATTAGCCACCAACCTTTCTTCCCACCCCCATCCCCCGCTACTCAGACTTTACTTTTTAAATTATCAACCTGACTTATTTTAACATAAGAACGACCATACTGGGTGAGACCAAAGGTTCATCAAGCCCAGTATCCTGTCTCCTGACAGCAGCCAATGCCAGGTGCCCCAGAGGGAATGAACAGAACAGGTAATTATCAAGTGATCAGTCCCCTGTTGTCCATTCCCAGCTTCTGGCAAACAGAAGCTAGGGACACCATCCCTGCCCATCCTGGCTAATAGCCATTGACGGACCTATCCTCAATTAACTTATCTAGTTCTTTTCTGAACCCTGTTATAGTCTTGGTCTTCACAACATCAAATATGTAAAAGGTTGTTATAAAGAGAAAAGTGATAAATTGTTCTCCTTATCCACTCAGGATAGGACAAGAAGCAATGGGTTTAAATTACAGCAAAGGAGATTTAGGTTAGATATTAGGAAAAATTTCCTAACCGTCAGGGTACCTAAGCACTGGAACAAATTGCCTAGGGAGGCTATGGTATCTCTATTGTTGGAGGTTTTTAAGAACAGGTTAGACAAACAGCTATCAGGGTTTTGCGTGCCAATAATACATTTAAACGTTTTTAGAAGGTCTGTTTCTATAAGTCTATAATATATAACTAAACTATTGTTGTATGTAAAGTAAATAAGGTTTTTAAAATGTTTAAGAAGCTTCATTTAAAATTAAATTAAAATGCAGACGCCCTCGGACCGGTGGCCAAGACCTGGGCAGTGTGAGTGCCACTGAAAAGCAGCTTGCATGCCGCCTTAGGCATGCGTGCCATAGGTTGCCTATTGCCTACCCCTGTTCTACATAATACTTAGTCCTGCTTCAGTGCAGGGGACTGGACTAGATGACCTATCCAGGTCCCTTCCCTACATTTCTTTGATTAGACAAGGCCACGTGACCTGACTTTGTAAGGCACTGAGCACTGCCTGCCTTGAAGTGACCTCAGTTGGGGAGGACCAGCAAGATCAGGTCTTGGAATAAAATCCGCTCCTCTGTAGAGTAGACCTATCAATAATTAAGAAGGGAGTAAATCTTCAGGGCTTAAGCAGTGTATATGGCCATGTGCAGGCAGGCCTCTGTACTAGGATGAATTTTTATCCATCCTGAACTTTCTGTTAGGGCCTGGTTTGTGTGACTCGAATAGGGCCTAAACTGATCAGCAAACTCATTTCCATTTGCAGCTGAACCATTGTAACACATTTCCAAAGACAAATGGCTATGCCTATATACACCAACCTAAATGTATCATATAAGTTAGCTCCTGCATAACTTTGTTTACTCTGCTGTTAAGATAGGAACCTTTTTTTCCTCTCAAATCCTTGGAAATGTACTGTAATGGGTTTTCTCCAAATTTGTCATCTAAATAGTTTTTTCTGATGCTTTCCTTTGTGTACAATCTTGTTTGGTTGCTTTTCTTCAGCATGCATTTTAAAACATAACCTTCCAATTGTCACAGAGCCGTATGTATTTATCACTATGACATTTGAAAGTATGTAAACGACTTGCAGATGTTCTACTGTACTGTAATCAAAGTTGGCTTTGTCACTTTCACACACCCATGACAAAACCATTTTGGCTCAGAAAGAAACGGTACACTAAGCTTGCTAGTTTCTCTTTTTATATAAAATGTTTCTAGGCCCTAAGTAATTAAAAACTGGAGCCTGTTTGTATGATAGCAATCAGTCCAAAGAATGAGGCACATTTAACATCATAGCATTTTTATGATAGTTGTGTGTGTGTGAAAGTTAAAGATGCATAACCAGTAAAGCGTCCTGAAATATTTGTGGTATGTTACAATTATGAGTTCCTGTGTATATATTTCACGTAGCATATCATTACGGACATTAAACTTTAGTAAATATTTTCTTGCTCATATGACTCTATTAGTATCTTTCAACATGAACAAATGTTGAAGTCACTTTGTGAACTGGCAACAGTATATCTTGTTTGCTGATGTAAAATTATGAGAACAATGCGATCGTGTTAATTATGTAAATCTCCAGACCAAAAAAAATCTTAAATTGCAGGTACGATAAAAGTTACTAATCTATACTTCCAATTTTTTTGCAAAACTTCATATGATGATGATGGTTATACATGAAGTACTTAAATAAGGCTAGATGCTGCTGTTACACCTGTGCATAGCAGAAGCAATTTTGTTGGCATCAGCTGTGACAAATTCATACCACTAGAACTGAGAATAAAACTTGGCCACTACAATTCAGTTACCCAAGAGTTTTCTGACAAGAATTATTAACTTTCTGTGGTCAAGAAATTAACATTTAAAAAAAAATCCCCATTGAGCATAACACCATAAATGATGACTTTGAGAAGCTTATAGTAGCACATAAGCACCTCCAAGGTCCCTGACATTTTGCTTGTACAGCACAAAGAATCAGGGAAGAGGACCCAGAGAAGTTCATAGACACTGAAGAGCCCTCTTAAGCATGTGAGGAAGTGCATCAGCTGACATGTCCTTGATAGGTAATGGGGCACAGTAGAGATGCATATGATACTCCTGGGGGAATTCTGTGTCACTGAGCATGTGCAGAATTCATGTCCCCCACAGATTTATTTGCTTCCCCAGAGAAAAATGACTTCTGATGAGGAAGCAAAGGGAAGCCACAAGAGAAGTCAGACACTCCTCCCCAGCAGCTCAGGCAGGTCGGTTCAGGCATCCAGAGCAGCCAGTAGAGACATAAATCACCACAGGCAGGGGCTGGGCAGTCGTGTGTGCATGAGAGTGAGCTACTCAGTCCCTCTTGCTCACTATGATGGCACACTTGGCATGGAGGGGCAGGGCTTTGGGGTGTTTCTGAGGAGGTCGGTGTGGGGCAGGCTCTGTCCCCTCAGGAAGAGCAGAATGTAGAAGCCTGCCTGCTTAGTGAATTGTTCCCATTGTCTTTGTGAATTCCCCCAGGAGTATAAAACAGGTGTAAAAAGGCTCCTTTACATTGTCAGAGTGGTGTAAAGGACAGTATGGCCTTATAAATGCTTATGGTGCTTTAGCGATTGGAACTCATCTAAATTTTCAGACTGAAAAAATGTTCTATCAAAATGTGCTCCATGAACTGTTTGTTACCTTTCTGGAGATGGTCAATTGCCAATATAAATCGTGAGTTTGATTCCCCAGCTCTCACTTGCTCTTAAGTTGCCTATGATGTAACACTGAGCATATGGCTGCATATATTTGTTGAATAATAACTATAACTAAAGGGTCAAACCTAGCTACATTACTATTAGATAAAGGGGGTTTGGGGATGTCCTCCAATGCTCCCCACTCCCATTCTCCATCAATTATACTGTAGTTTAAATAAATTACCAAAATAATTGAAACCAGTGTGATTATATTGTTTTATTTTGACACAAAATTTGCAGAATTTTAAAATATTGTGCACAGAATTTTTAAATTTTTGGTGCAGAATTTTTAATATTTTGGCACAGAATTCCTCCAGGAGTAATATGAGATGTATTCCACGGAACACAGTAGAGATGCATTCCATGCACAGATGCATATTCCATCTCCTGCTTAGCATGTTCATCTCATAGTGATAATAACACTACTGTGGAGTAGCTGGGATTTTCAAGAAGCATCTCAACTGTCTGCAAACAGATTAAAAGCAGGAATATGGACCACCTACGCATGAATATCCATTTGTGCCTGCTTCAATGAAGATATCCATGGGTCCTAAATCAGACCATATACTTGAATCTGTTTCTTTTTCATGAGGAGTTTGTATCCCTGCTGAGCCTTAATCTCATTCCATATTCCAGCTTTTCACAACTGAAAGATCCATAAGGAAGACTGGACTTTTTTTTTGGTAAGGGAAATCTTCTTGCCAACTAGAATCCCAGCTTGAAAATCTGTTCTCCTCCTACTGTACTCCTTGTTTTTTTTGGTACAGAAGTTATTGTCAAGTATATAGGGAGGAAAACATTTTCCCATTTAATATTAGGAAGTTGGACTTAACTGTGCATAAACAGCTTGTGTATTTATTTTCAGAAATCCCTTAAAATTAAGGCTCCTCACTCTCTTAGGCCTGGTCTACACTAGGAGTTTATGTCAAATTTAGCAGCGTTAATTCGATTTAACCGTGCAACCGTCCACACCAGGAAGCTAATTAGTTCGACCTAGAGGGCTCTTTAGTTCGAATTCGGTACTCCACCCCGACGAGGGAAGTAGCGCTAAATTCGACATGGCTATGTCGAGTTAGCCTATGTGTGGACGGAAATCGACCTTAGTAGCTCCGGGAGCTATCCCACAGTGCACCACTGTGTTGACGCTCTGGACAGCAGTCCGAGCTCAGATATTCTGATCAGCCATACAGGAAAAGCCCCGGGAAAATTTGAATTCCTTTTCCTGTCTGGCCATTCTGAATCTCAATTCCTGGTTGGACATCGGGGCGAGCTCAGCAGCACTGGCAGCGATGCAGAGCTCTCCAGCAGAGGAGTCCATGCAATCTCAGAGTAGAAAGAGGGCCCCAGCATGGACTGACCGGGAAGTCTTGGATCTGATCGCTGTGTGGGGCGATGAGTCTGTGCTTTCGGAGCTGCGCTCCAAAAAACGGAATACAAAGACCTACGAGAAGGTCTCCAAAGCCATGGCACTCAGAGGATACAGCCGGGATGCAACGCAGTGCCGCGTGAAAATCAAGGACCTGAGACAAGGCTACCAAAAAATCAAAGCGGCAAACGGACGCTCCGGAGCCCAGCCCCAGACATGTCGCTTCTACGAGGCACTGCATGCCATTCTCGGTGGGTCTGCCATCACTGCCCCACCAGTGACCGTGGACTCTGAGGATGGGATAGTGTCGACGGGCAGTTTCTCGGCAATGTTCGCGGATGGGGAAGATGAGGAAGGGTTTGTGGAGGACGAGGCAGGCGACAGCGCTTACAATACTGCTTTCCCCAACAGCCAGGATCTCTTCATCAGCCTCACAGAGATCCCCTACCAACCCTCCCCAGCCGTTAACCCGGACTCTGAATCAGGGGAAGGATCAGTCGGTAAGTGCTATAAACATGTAAACATTTATTTTTTAAAAAACAGGAATAAAAACTATATGAAAAGAAGGTCAATACAAAGAAGGGATAGAACAGAAATCCTCTTGGGAGAATTCCACGAAGCTCTCGTAGAGGTACTCGAAAAGCCTCCGCAGGAGGTTCCTGGGGAGAGGTGCCTTATTGGGTGCTCCGTGGAAGCACACTCTTCCGCCCCAGGCCATCCTCAGGTACAGTGGGAGCATTGCCTCGACGAGCATGGCAGCATAGGGCCCTGGTCTGTGCAGGGATTCATGCAGCATGCGCTCTCTGTCTCTCCTAGTGACCCGCCTCAGGGTGATCTCGCTCGGTGACTGCTGCATCTAATTACGGGAATTACTGTAATGTTACTATTGTGAATGCTTGACTTTTCCTTTGCATAACAATGACCGTCGGTTAACAGCCACGTGGTGGAGGCTGCAAAGGGAAAGCATACAGGGATCTTTCCCGGGGACAGCCGCGAGGGGCTGGAACGGGGTTAGACTTTATGCTTTCCAGATTGCCTGCAGCAGGAGGGCACTGCTATCCATTAACTGTTAAGCAGCCTAAAGTTTACGGCTTACCAGGCCTGGCTGCTACACGGATTCTGCTGTCCTGCCCCGCTTGTCTGATCTCCAGTGCAAGACCCCAGGCAATGAAAACGAATGCTGAAAATTCGAACTTGTCCTGAGAGCACATGAGATAGGTGCCCTGTATGGTCTTGTTCACAGAAACAGACTAGACTGTGTTCAGTGTTCGCAAACATGTATCTTTGCAAGGAAATCACTTCCTTTTTCCCATCACACAGCTGTGGCTCTTTCCCGAACTGCCCCGGCATCCCCCTCACAGAGGCTGGCGCAGATTAGGCGGCGAAAGAAAAAGACTCGGGACGAGATGTTCGCTGAACTGATGGCCTGCTCCAGAGCCGAGGCGGCCCAGCAGAGCCAGTGGAGGGAGACCCTCTCTCAGCAGCAGCGCTCACACAGCGAACGGGAGGACAGGTGGCGGCAGGAAGACCAGCAGGCGACTCAAACGCTGCTTGGACTAATGAGGGAGCAAACGGACACGCTCCAGCACCTTGTGGATGTTCTGCAGGACCGCAGGCAGGAGCAGAGAGCCCCCCTGAACTGTATCTGCAACCGCCCTCCCCCGCCACAAAGTCCTGTCCCCCCCTCACCCAAAATCACAAGAAGGAGGGGCGCTAGGGGCCGTGAAAACTGTCACTCCACCCCAGCAGAGCGCTCATGTAACAAACAGCTCTCATTCCCTAAAGTATGAGAATTGCTTCCCTTCCTGGCTCACCCGATCCAAAATCCCAGTTTCATCCCCCAACTGTGTAGTTGAGTATTAAAAATAGTTTGCTGTTCATTACTGTTTCCGTCATGTTTCTTTGCAGAAGATTTTTTGTGAAGGGGAGATAGGGGTTTGTTAATTGCATAGGACAGCCACCATTACCAGGGTACAGACATGGGGGCAGGATCAACAGCAGGTCACACACAGAGTGCAGTCACTAGGCACCCGGGTCAGTCTGGGAGGTGTCTGCTGCCCCAGGTCAGTCTGGGAGGTGTAAGCTGCCCCAGGGTCCGAGCGCCTGGCATCCACAAATGGCAAGGCAGGCTGCCCTTACCATGCCCTTCCACCCTAGCCATGAGCCTCTCCGATGCCCTGAGCCCCAGCCAGAGCCATCATCCCCCTACACCTACTCACCCTTCCCACACACCCCTCACCCCTTCCTGCAAACCCACCCCTTCCTGCACACCCTCCTGTAACCGTCCTCCCCCCAGAGACCGCTGTAGGAGCAGGAGCCTGTCCGCGAGTGTAGAAGCGGTCTGTACATCACTGCACACCGTACCCACCACAGTCTGCGTCCCTGTTTGAACCCTTTAACGCGAATTCGTTAGTAAAGAAAACTTTGTTAATTAAAAATGTTCCAATAACTTTATTTTTAAACGTCTGTTGGAAGGGGGGAAACCTGGTTAACGGGGTATGTAACCGCTGAAAAAAGTAAATAGTAACTGAAACAGGGGCAGGTTCAGCTTCTCTGTAAAGAGACTGGACAGTCATAGGTTACCCTGCTCGCTGAGGAACCTAGCTTTCAAAGCCTCCCAGATGCACAGCGCTTCCCGCTGGGCTCTTCTAATTGCACGGGTGTCTGGCTGAGCGTAATCAGCAGCCAGGCGATTTGCCTCAACCTCCCATCCCGCCATAAAGGTCTCCCCCTTGCTCTCACAGAGATTGTGGAGCACACAGCAAGCTGCAATAACAATGGGGATATTGGTTTAGCTGAGATCCGAGCGAGTGAGTAAGCTCCTCCATCTCCCCTTGAGACGTCCGAAAGCACACTCCACCACCATTCTGCACTTGCTCAGATGGTAGTTGAAGAGCTCCTTGTCACTGTCCAGGGCGCCTGTATAGGGCTTCATGAGCCAGGGCATTAGCAGGTAGGCTGGGTCCCCAAGGATCACTGTAGGCATCTCCAAATCCCCAACACTTATTTTGTGGTCCGGGAAGAAACTACCTTCCTGCAGGTGTCTAAACAGACAAGAGTTCCTGAACACACGCGCGTCATGAACCTTGCCCGGCCACCCGACGTAGATGTTGGTAAAACGTCCCTTATGGTCCACCAGTGCTTGCAGCACCATTGAAAAGTAGCCCTTTCGGTTAATATACTGGCTGGCCTGGTGGGCCGGTCCCAGGATAGGGATGTGAGACTCATCTATAGCCCCACCGCAGTTTGGGAATCCCATCGCGGCAAAGCCATCTACGACGACCTGGACGTTTCCCAGGGTCACTACCTTTGAGAGCAGTAGGTCAACGATTGCGTGGGCTACTTGCATCACAGCAACCCCCACGGTAGATTTGCCCACGCCAAAGTGGTTCGCTACTGACCGGTAGCTGTCTGGCGTTGCAAGTTTCCAGAGGGCTATGGCCACTCGCTTCTGCACAGTCAGGGCTGCTCGCATCCGGGTGTCCTTGCGCTTCAGGGCAGGGGCCAGCAAGTCACACAGTCCAAGGAAAGTGCCCTTACGCATCCTGAAGTTTCGCAGCCACTGTGATTCATCCCAGACCTGCAGCACTATGCGGTCCCACCAGTCCGTGCTTGTTTCCCGGGCCCAGAATCGCCGTCCCATAGCATGAACGTGACCCATTGCCACCATGATCTCCGCGGCGCGGGATCCCGTGCTTTGTGAGAGGTCTGTGCCACTCTGACACTTCATGTCCTCACCGCGCTGCCGGAGCCTCCTCGCCCGATTTCTCAGCAGCTGACTGTGGAAGAGGTGGACGATAAGGTGCGAGGAGTTGACAACGGCCATAAGTGCAGCGATGATCGCAGCGGGCTCCATGCTCGCAGTGCTGTGGCGTCCGCGCTGTCACTGACCAGAAAAGTGCGGTAACAGAGTTCCCGCCGGCGCTTTCAAGGAGAGAGGGCGGGAGTGACGGTTCAATGACGACAGTTACCCAAAACCACCCTCGACACATTTTTCCCCCAGCAGGCATTGGGGGCTCTACCCAGCATTCCAATGGGAAGCGGGGACTGCGGGAACTGTGGGATAGCTGCCCAGAATGCACCGCTTCCAATGTCGACGCTTGCCCCGTTAGTGTGGACTCACAAAGTCGAATTAGTGTCCTTAGTGTGGATACACAAATTCGAATTCATAAGGTCGAATCCACAAATTCGACCTAAGTTAAATCGAACTACTCTTGTAGTGTAGACATACCCCTAGGAAAAATGATCTGGTTCCCTGTACTTTGGAATTCACTTCCTTGCATCTTTTCTGGCTTTTGCACTGGATGTAAGAATAGCTGACTTTCAAGTAGCTGCATCAATACACACATCAGCACTTCCTGCCTAATTTACTGAAATAAATACTCTACTAATATGTAGGTGGATGTTTGTGTGGGTGATCTGCCTTCCTCTTACCTACAATCACAGCTCTGTGGTAAAGATAGCACACTCTTACAATGTCAGGTGCTACAATAATTTATTTACAAGTTCTCAGTCTTTAGTTTTCTTTCATCTGACTTCAGAGAAAAAGTATTTCAGACCTGTCTTGAAAACCAGTCTCTTCTTTCCCTTTCCGAAAGATGAGTGTGTAATAAAGGTCTGAAAACTGCGATGTGGTGCTGAAGGCACAGGATTGGGACTCAGGAGATGTGGGTCCAATTCCTGGCTGTTCCACAGACCTGTGTGTGACCTTGGGTAAACAGTCACTAAGAGAATTGAGGTACTGAGAGTATCTGTGAAATAGGGATTAATAATACTCACTCCCTCCCATGCCTTGTGTCTCTTTGTATATTTAGGTCCCAATTCAGCAATTAAGGACAAGCTTTGCTTTAATGGGATTTCAGCACCAGCCTGGAGCTAAACATGTGCTTAAAGGCTTTGCTGAGTACAGATGGACTTAGCCTCATGCTTCAATCCTTTGTCAAACTGGGAGGCCTTACTTAGTAAGAATCCATACCTCAAATAGTTTACAATGTGTTTGTTTAGCACCTTGTGCAAATGGGCTCAGAACTCATTAGGGGCTCTAGACACTACTATAACACAAATAGATGATGATAATGTGGACCATGCAGGATCAGGATAGTGTGTATATAGATAATTATCTATACAGCAGCTTGGAAATAATTTTAATTAGCTAGACTATATAAGTGAAAAGGGGGTGCCATTTTGACAGCAAAACAAATTAATTGTCAAACTGAAGTATTAAGAGATAAAACTGCAGGCTAGATGTTCCTTGTAAGTTATGATCCAGGGAAAAGGTCAACACTTCTACCAGATTTTGTTCTACATTAGGATAATTATCTTTAGAGTGTTTTTTTGAAGTCTTCTAATTACAAGATAATGGCAGTTTTTCAGAGAATATCAGTTACAGAGACTAAAACATCAAAATTACTGATGTAACTTCAAAACCCATACTGAATATAAATCATTTTAAAGGAACCCTTATTGTGTACTGATGGTTAGACACTTAAATACAAATGCTATAGTAGTGATATTTTTGTTGATTAAAAATATATCATCTGTTCTCCTAATTGTTTCTAAACCATAATCACATCATGGTTAAATGAACATTATTTGCAGTCAACCAGCCAGGAGTGTGCATTTCTCACAAGCCGCAGGTTAAAGGGAATAATGGCTGTATTTTTCTGTGGCTACTTAAACAGGTTCCATTTGCCCTTGTTACTGAGGGAAAATTAGAAACCAAGGCTCATGCATTCAACCTCCAGTAAACATAATCCAGTGTGTGTCAGGAGGGACTTTCAATTCCATTTTCAAATATAAGGCCAAGAAGTTGTGCGCTCACACACACACACAAAATCCTAGAATAACATGTCACTTTACATTTATGTTGATTTCCCCAAATTTAAGAAGTATTCACGTTCTCCCTCAGTGGCTAGCACTCGAGGAACAGCAAATCTCTGGATTTTTAGAGTTTAATACACATGGCACCAAAGAGAAACAAATATTTAGCTTTTTAGATAATTAGCTTGATCCAACACCCATTGAATCTTTTCATTGACTTCAGTAGGCTTTGGATCAAGCCTTTTCTGTGTTGCTGTCTGTGTGTATGTTTGTTCCCTTTATAGGAATGCATTATCAGTCCAATATAACATAGAATGTAAGGATGAGTAATCTAATGATTCATTAATAGTCATTGTATTCTTAAAAAAAGTAGGATGAAGGACACAGTCTCCTTCTGTATGAACTTACAGGGTATAGGGAGATAAACAGCGCATACATTGACTAATTTCTATTACTGTATGAAAATACGGCTGCCTCAGGGGCTTCCATGTAGGCTACATAATAGTACATTCGCTGAAATAACTTATACTCAAGCCCACTTCAAAACCAGTACAGTCTGAGATATTAAATTCTGAGTTATGGAGGGATCCCTTAAATTCAGGCACTGAGACTCAGTGAGGAGCTATTTTAATCCCCTCTGCATAGTGAGAGTATTTATGCAGTCTTCTCTAAACTTCCAAAATCCTGACCCACTGGGGCTTAGGTTCAATGTAAAACCTGGCATGGATTATTCGGGGGGGGAAGGGGGTCCACCTCTTCTCTGGCTCCTCCAAAACCACAGGCAGGAAAATAAAGGCATATCACCAGTGCAGTGCAGGCTACAACTAGAATACACTAAAAGTAGCATTTTCAAAAGCAGAAGCATAAAGTTAGGCTTCTAAGTCCATATTTAGTCATTTGCCTGATTTTCAAAAGTGCTGAGACCCCAACATTGACCTCAGTTTAATCCATCCATAGGTAATTGTCTTCCCCACAATTGTATGCTGGAGTGCACAGCACCAAAAAATAACAGGGCTGGCACAAAAGGCAGTGTTCTTAATTAAAATATAAGTGGATTTTAAAAAACATGTTCACTGGAGTTTGTCGTGTTCCCTGGGGCAGAGGCTTCTGTAAATCCTCGAACCTAAGATCGCTTAAGTAAAAATAACAATTCTACACAAAAGAGTAGTAGTGCATCAGTGAGAAATTATTTACTCATTTCTATATTGAAACAAAGGGAGAAGGTTATGAATTGTTCGTTAAAATGTCATCCCTTTAATAACTTCCCCCATTAGAAAAAAAAGGAAATGCACATGGATTTTATTACTGACTCAGCCATTGAACTGCTGTGAGGCCCTGGAGGAATCATTTCATCTCTCTATGCCTAGGTTCCCCCTCTATTCCTGTGTCTATCTTGGCTGTTTAAATTGTAAGTTCTTCAGGGTAGGCACTGTCTCTTACTATAAGTACAAGACATGGACTTTAGGCTAATGTTATCTTGAATTTATATAGCTCCTTTTATCCCAAAGATCTATATATGCTAGAATTGCTTTTACTACCAGTTTGGATGATGGATTAAAAAGTACACTTATAAAATATGCAGATGATACCATGCTGGGAAGGGTTGCAAGCACTTTGGAGGAAAAGATTAGAGTTCAAAACAACCTTGACAAATTGGAGAACTGGTCTGAAATCAACAAGATGAAATTCTATCAAGTGCAAAGTAGTAAATGTAGGAAGGAAAAATCAAATGCGCAAATACAAAATGGGGAATAACTGGTCTAGGTAGCAGTACTGCAGGAAGGATGTGGGGGTTAGAGTAGATCACAAATGTAATGAGTTGCAAAAAAGGCTAACATTCTGGGATGTGTTAACGGGAGGGTCATACTAAGACACAAGAGGTCATTGTCCCGCTCTGCTCATCACGGGAGAGTCCTCAGCAGGAGTGCGGTGTCCAGTTGAGCACCACACTTTCAGAAAGATGTGAACAAACTGGACAGAGTCCTGAAGGGAGCAACAAAAATAAGAGGTTTAGAAAACATGCCTGTGAGCAAAGGTTGAAAGAACTAGGCATGCTGAGTCTAGAGAAGAGAAGTCTGCGAGGAGACATAAGGCTTCAAATATGTAAGAGGTTGTTTATAAAGAATATTTTCTTTATGCTCAGTTGTTCTACATGTCCACTCAGGTAGGACAAGAAATATTTGACTGAGTTTGCAGCAAGGAAGATTTAAGTTAGATATTAGCAAAATGTTCTAAGTATAAGGATAGCTCAAACCAAAACTGCTCCATAGTTTAGCAGAGGCAATGAAGAATACCATCCCCAGCTGAAATTGCAGGAGATATTTATGTAGCCTGAATGTAATCAAACAAGTTGAATTTGACTAGGCCCCCAGGGGGCCTTCTAGGATCAGGACTTGTTTCATATTTTACCCAAAGGACAGAACCTCCTAATACCACGGTAATGTATTAGTGACTCAGAGGGAAGAATGCCACCACCTTCCGATTCATCAGCATGAAATCCTAGATTTTGACTGAAGATTTCCCATCCAAGTTCTAGTCAGGCCTGATCCTGTTTAGCTTGTGAAATTCTGACAGTGCTGTTGCTCAGTGGCTTTCAACCTTTCTTCATTTGTAGACCCCTTAACATTTTCAAATGGAGGTACAGACCCATTTGGAAATCTTAGACATAGTCTGCGGATGCCCAGGCTTCTATGGACCACAGGCTGAAACCACAGCTGTAGCTCAAGGGTGTATAACCCTACAGGGTCTTCGGCTGCACTTCGGCGGCGGGTCCATCAGTGCTGCCGAAGACCCGGAGCGAGTGAATGACCAGCCAACGAAGTGCTGCTGCCAACCCGGTAGGGAACCGGTTATTAAGCGCCGCCTGGTGAGTACAAGCCCAAGACCCTCCACCCTAACTGCCCCCCGGGACCCCACTCCCTACCCAACTCGCCCCGCTCCCTGTCTCCCTGACTGTCCCGACCCCATCCACCACCACCACAACAGACCCCCGGGACCCCACTCCCTACCCAACTCGCCCCGCTCCCTGTCTCCCTGACTGTCCCGACCCCATCCACCACCACCACAACAGACCCCCGGGACCCCACTCCCTACCCAACTCGCCCCGCTCCCTGTCTCCCTGACTGTCCCGACCCCCTCCACCACCACCACAACAGACCCCCGGGACCCCACTCCCTACCCAACTCGCCCCGCTCCCTGTCTCCCTGACTGTCCCGACCCCCTCCACCACCACCACAACAGACCCCTGGAACTCCCACGCCTACCCAGCCCACCCCCCATTCCACATCCCCTGACTGTCCCCCCCCGAACCTCCGACCCCTCCAACCGCTCCCTGCCCCTTATCCAACTCCTCCTCCCAGCCCTGGCACCATGCTACTCAGGGCAGCGTGTATGGATGCCGCGCGGCCTGCTGGACCTCACAGCTCCACCTCCTTACCGTGCTGCTCAAAGCGGCAGGAGCTGCAGAGCTGCCCAGGAGGGGTCCAGAGCACTGGTGCTGGGCTCTGCAAGAGGGGGGAAGGCAGGGGAGGGGCTGGGGGAGCCTCCCCAGCCAGGAGCTCAGGTGGGCCAGACAGGACGGTCCCATGGGCCAGATGTGGCCCGTGGGCTGGAGTTTGTCCACTCCTTTAACAACCAGTTCTAAACCGGCTTCTAAATTTAACAGCTGGTTCACGCGAACAGGTGCGAACCGGCTCCAGCTCACCACTGGAGGGAAGATGCAAAAGAGATCACCCCATAATTTTATTTTAATGAGTGCATGTAGCTACATAGAAAAACAGAGCTGATACCCGATATAGTTCCCTCTTCAGGCTGCAAAAATACTCTTTACTTAGTAGCTGACATCTAAGTTCTGCTTTCAGATGAGATGAATAAATGGCAAAAATCTCTTTTTCAGTTTACTTTCCACATAACAGCACAGAGAGGTGAAAGGAAATTAGCATCTTGGTAAACAGCAAGGGTAATTAAATATTTTTGAAAGTCCCAGTGGAGCCAGAAGTTGTCAAGTGCATGAACAGCTCCATACCTGTCTTCAGTCCTTTTTCCAGCTGCATCAAAGCATGGTCTGTGTTCTTTCCCCACAAAGCATCTGATTCATGAGACAACCTTCCAGGAATTTAATTAGTAAAGGAATGTGCACTGTACAGGCATTTCAGATTTCATCAGGGCGTTTGAAAAAGGAAAACTAACAGATGTTTGATTCAAACTTGTCCAGTGGAAACAGATCACAGCATGCATAATTTTTCAGTCTGGAAAGCTCTGGGATAAAACTCAGTGGATAAATGTCATTTTTAAAGCAACCTGCAATACTGTGTATCCACTTTAAATAGTAGTAGGTAAATATATATCCTATATTTTGCAAAAAGAACTTCACACTCTGACCCCAAAAACCTACTGGGGCACCATCTGTGTACAGGGAATGCCTCACAGTTCTCTTTGCAGGACTGAGGCCACAACTGGCATCTTCAGCCTTACAAGGGAAAGAGGAGAAGTATAGATACAAGAGGTAATCATAATACTTTTGTACTTCAGTGTCTTTCAAAGATTTCACTCCTGTTACTACAAGGACGTTGTTCAGCTAAGGCAGTGATATTCAGACCTCAGTGGTTCAGGAGCCAAATTAGCGATCAACTTTACCCAAAGAGCCACAGTAGCGTGAATTCATTATTTTAATTACTATATATTCATATTTAAACAGCATGACAGGGAAATATTTAGTTATGTCTGTTATTCTCAAAATGACTGACTTTGATAATTGAAGGGGGGGGGGAGTAGCTCCCTTTTATGGACACCCAGCCAGCCAGAAGCTATAAAATCCCTCTTAGTAGTTGTTCTCTAATTGCTCTACCTGTAAAGGGTTAAAAAGTCTTGCTGCTATGCATAGGTAAAAGGAAGTGAGTGGGCACCTGGCCAAAAGAGCCAATGGGAAGGCTAGAACTTTTTAAAATTAAAGAGACTCCCCTTTTGTCTGTTTGTTGTTGTTCTCCTGGGGAGAGGCGGACAGGGCAGCAGCTTGCTGTAAGACGCTTGGGCCAGGTATAAAAAATCATCAGTATCATACTGAGAACTACTCATTTAAAACCCCAGATATGTAAGTAGATCAGAAAATGTCTAGGAAGACGCGATTAGGTTTATCGTTAGGGCTTGTGGATTCCTCTGTGCTAACCCCAGGTGCTTTTGTTTTGCTTGTGACCTTTAAGCTGGACCTCAAGAAAGCTATTTTTGGTGCTTCATTCTTGTAGTTGCTCTTTTAAAATCTAGCAATAGCCTGAGTTCCCAGATGTATTTTCTTTGTTTTTTATTATTAATAAAATTTACATTTTTTAAGAACAGAATTGGGTTTTTGTGTCTTAAGAGGTTTGTGCATATGTTGTTTAATTAGCTGGTGGCAACAGCTGATTTCCTTTTTTTCTTTCTCAGCTCTTCCCCAGAAGGGGGGGTGAAAGGGCTTGAGGGTACCCCACAGGAAGGAATTCCCAAGTGTGCCTTCCTGGGCTCTCAAAGGGGTTCTGCACTTGGGTGGTGGCAGCATCTACCAATACAAGGTCAGAGAGAAGCTGTAACCTTGGGAGTTAAATACAAGCCTGGAGTGGCCAGTATTAATTTTTAGAATCCTTGTGGGCCCCACCTTCTGCACTCGAAGTGCCAGAGTGGGGAATCAGCCTTGACACTGACCAAGAATTATTATTTTATCATCTATAATTGGTTAATAACATAGTAAAAGCATCCTGATTGGTTAATAATTAAATCAGTGTTTTAATATCATGTACCACAAAGAGCCACAGGAGACACATTAAACAGCCACTTGTGGCTCGCAAGCCTCAGTTTCAGTATCAGTGAGCTAAGGTATTCTTCAGGCTTGGAAGCTAGAATTTGGGGTTCAAAAGCCCCTCCCCAGCTTTTCCTCTGCACTGAAGTCTCAAAGGATTTTTGAGTCTGAAAGATGAGAAGCAGCCTCTCACCTCCAAGTTCTTGACACCATAACAAAAGAAAACCTCAGCTACAGAATGGATCTACAGGGCTCTGGCATGCCTCTCCCTGTGCCAAGGCCCACATGGGGGATCAATGTGAGGTAAAATGAAGGACACAAAAACAATAATTCATTCAGGAGACTCAAAATGTTGTGGGATCAATTCTGTTCCCATGAATAACGTATTCCATAATTCAGTCAGAGTTTCATGAGTGATATCTGCTACAAACAATATTAATCAGAGGTAGTGAGGGGACACCAGTTGTGTGTGGAACATAGGGAATTTAGGACTAAAACGAGCAACATCTCTTGAAGTGAGGGATATTTGAGAGGCATGGGCTCTGGTTATATTCTGTACATTAACATCTGATTCATGTGACAGAGCTCTAACTGGATGAAATAGAAACCTATTTTCTGTAAAAGCCACATACAGTATACTGCCTCCAAGTGTAAGCAGTTACAGTTTGGAACCAATTGATAACTGGAACTAAATCACAGAAATCAGAAGACCTCTTAGGTAATCTAATCCATTTCCACCTGCCAGTGCAGAATTGTTCCCTTCAGTATATTTGCTAATGCTTTGTCCAGTGTAGTTTTGGATACAGCATCATAATTCAGATTCTTGTGTGATCACAGAATCATATGATAAATATTAAGGATGGAAAAATATATTAAGTCACAGAATCAGTCTTTCTGCCATGTGTGTGCATGAATGAATGGTCTCTGTTCTACATGTTTTGTCCACCCTGATTTTGAATAATTCAGTAAGGGAGCTCCAGCTTCAGGGGGAAAGGCCATTTCATAATCAAAACAGACTTTAGAGTTATGTATTGAACATTTTTCTTGGATGTCAATTTTCCCATTTCAGATAAAAACAACTACCAAACCAGCCATTCACCAGTCCCTCAGGCAATCCCCGTTTTTTTTGCCTCTCACTTGCAGAATGTTAATATTTTTCTGAAACACACAGCACTTGGTTTATCCTATAATTGGATGTCTCTATATGATCCTACGGTCATACATTTATGGAACATAGTTCTTGGTGTGCTGGCAATGATATCAACTGTCATGCTGGTAGCAATTTGTTCTATTAGTGACCCACATCTTAGGGCAACCAAAAGCTAAGATATTTCATTACTGCATAAAGTACAGAAAACTCTTTGTCCCTGGGTTTAGTGAGTAAATAATCTTTCTTAATGGTGAAGTCCAAAACTGAAAGGAAAGATAGGCTGTGGGGTCTTCTGCACAGGAATAGGTTTTAATTAACTGTCACTTGGCACTTTCTGGTTTACCAATGGAAGGGAGGTGACCACTTGTCCCTTATTGGTTGCCTTTTGTCCTGCTCACAGGTCAATTTAGGACATACTTCATGCCGCATTTCCACAACAATCATTCAAAGGATCACATGCTGTGATACAAAGGTATGATTTTTGTACCACAAATAAAACATTGTGGGAATGGTGTCCTTTCAAAATAACTCGGTCCTGTTCCCCACCCCACCCCAGCATTCCTTGAAATGTAAGGAAATACTCTGTACTCCAGAATGCTGCATTTAGTGACATCCCAAATGGGAGCTGCAAGCAAATGTTATTACGTAACAATTCAGTGTCTGGTTTAGGTCAGTCTCCTTGTTCATCCCTACTGGTTGGATTGGGTTACATCAGGTTCATGATGCTCTGCAGGAGGAAGTTGGCTGCTCACATCAGAAGTAGGATTAGGATCTGTAACCCAGCATCATGGCACTTGCATCCTCACCTAGAGAGTCACTTCATTGTGACTCTGAAAGACAGAGTTCCTACCTGGTGGAGAGGTGGTATAATCTCACTGTTGGTAGATATCAGTCTGACGTTCTTCTTTAGGGTCCACCAAACTCTTCAGCAGGGTTAGGTTGTACTACAAATGGTTTCTTGCTTAGACATTGCAGCACTTATTTGGTATTACATGTGATCCTCTGCAAAAGGAGAGATTTTTTTTTGGTTAGGCCCTGGTCACTTACCCCATCTGCAGTTTGTTATATTGAGATGTAGGCAGGAGTAGGAGACATAGAGAGGTATGTGTTCTTACAAGAGTCAGGAGTTTTATAAATAATAACGTTGAAGTGACTGGAGTAGTGAGAGTGTATTGACTCTGTGGCTTCAGTCAACAGATATACACCCTCCTGAAAAGGCACATACAGGGTTCTTTTCCTATACGAATATGACCTGTAAAACATAAGGTTCATTCCATTTCTTGAACAAATTCATCAAAAGAAACCTCCTATCTACAGTAGTAAGAATGTAAAGTCTCCACCTGAACTCTGAAGCTGAGTTTGCGGCACTGGAAAGGTGAAGCTACACTCAGAGTTGCTGTAGGCAAAAAGTAAGTTAATGGGCAAAAACACTGTAGTAATAAATGTTTGCTTCTGTTAAACCATTTTAAGTAGGCAGATTTTTCATCCCAGTCAAACTGGTTTTTCCTAAAAATATTCCCAAAATGAAACCTAATGTGCTGTTAACATTTAACACTTGTGTACCCCCATGCTATGGTGACTCAGCACTTTACTCAAAGTGCATTCTCTTAGCCTCACAACACTCCTATGAGATGGGCAAAAGCCATAATCTCTGTTTTGCTGATTAAGAAACTGAAGCAGAGAGGCTGAGTTGTCCAAAGTCACACTGGAAGCTGCTGCAGAACCAGGAATAGAACCCAGATCTTCTGACTTACTGCTGTATTTTAATTAATGACATAACTACACTTCCTTCTGTTCACCACTCATCCCCCTCTACCTGCCCCAATGTACCTAGATTAGAAGAGCCTCTGATTAGAGATCATATATATTTGCATAAAGCACCAGGCCCACACATGACACTATGTTGTTATTTGCTTATCAGCCTGTCTTCATTTTCTGCATTGCATGGCCTTAGTGACTAACTTCCTGGGGAAAGTGGTACTGTAGTTCTGGCTCTTGGCCATTGCACAAGTACAGACAAGGAGACTCTGAATTAGCATCAGCACTACACATAAGAGAAGGTTACTCACCTTGCAGTAACTGAGGTTCTTCAAGATGTGTGTCCCTGTGGGTGTTCCACTGCAGGTGACAGTGGGTCCTGGTACCGTAGATCGGAGATCTTTGATAGCAGTGCCTGTTCGGGATGCACACGCTCAGCTGTTGTCTTGTGGCATCGTTAGGGTTTGTCTGTGTGCATGCGTCCCGCCTCCCCAGCCCCCGTTCCTTCTCTACCTTAGAGTCATCTGATTCATACTCCAAAGTAGAGAGGAGGAGGGTGGGCAGTGGAGCACCCACAGGACAGGGCTGGCTCCAGACCCCAGCGCGCCAAGCGCACGCTTGGGGCGGCGTCCCGCAGGAGGGCGGCAGGCAGCTCCAGTGGACCTCCCGCAGACATGCCTGCGGAGGGTCCGCTGGTCCCGCGGTTCCGGTGGACCTCCCGCAGACGTGCCTGCGGGAGGTCCACCAGAGCCGCGGGACCAGCGGACCCTCTGCAGGCATGTCTGCAGGAGGTCCACTGGAGCCGCGGGACCGGCGACCGCCAGAGCGCTCCCCGCGGCGTGCCGCCCTGCTTGGGGCGGCGCAAATCCTAGAGCCGTCCCTGTACAGGGACACATATTTCAAAGAACCTCAGTTACTGCAAAGTGAGTAACCTCTTCTTCTTCAAATGCTATCCCTGTGGGTGCTCCACTCCAGGTGAATGTGAAGCAGTACCCACTATGGTTGGTGGGATTTTGGAGTTGCGTCGTTGATTACGGTAGACAGTACTGTCTGTGTGGCCTACTATGGTGTCTGCCATAGTGTCCTGTGTGATAGCATAATGTTTGGCGAACGTGTGGTCTGATGCCCATGTGGCCGCCTTGCATATGTTGATAATAGGTACGTTTTGCAGGAATGCAACGGATGTTGACATTGCTTTAGTAGAGTGTGTTCTGATGCCCTCGGGGAGTTGAGCATTCTGGATCTGGTAGCAAGACCTAATGCATTTAGAGATCCACTTGGAGAGTCATTGCTTGGAAATAGCAACACCCTTTGATTGTTCGGTAATGGACACGAATAGTCTAGGGGATTTACGGAATGTTTGGAACCATGAAGGAACCATGCCTTCAGATGGAGCTTCTGCAGTCGTGGAGAATCCGACCGTTGCCCTTGGAGAGCAGATCCGATATGTTGGGAAGAGTTCTTGGAGGGTGGATGGACATGCGCAGCAGGTAAGGATACCATGTTGGTCTGGGCCAGGCCAGGGCAATAAGTATGACCCTGGCCTTGTCCTCTTTGATCTTGCGCAACACTCTGTGTATCAGTGGGACCAGCAGAAAAGTGTATATGAGTGTCTTGTTCCATGAAATGAGGAACGCGTCTCCGAGGGACGTTGTCCCAAGTCCCGCTCTGGAGCAGAATAGATGGCATTTGCAGTTTTGTGTTGCGGCAAACAGATCTAAAGACAGGGTACCCCAGTGGGAGAAGAGCTGTCACAGTACCATGGGGTGTAATTCCCATTCGTGTTCTTGTGAGAAGTGTATGCTGAGTGTGTCGGCGGAACACAGAGTGTTCTGACACCCAGGAAGATAAGAAGAGTGATCTCTATGCGATGTTGTATCCACCAATTCCATAGCTGGATGGCTTCTGTACATAAGGAGTGCAATCGCCCCCCCACGTCCCCCGTCTGTTGATGTAGAACATGCATGCTATATTGTCTGTCAAGACCTGGATAGATTTGTTCCTTATGATTGGGAGAAAGTAGAGGCAGACATATCTGACTGCTCTGAGCTCTAGAAGATTTATGTACAGACGTGTCTCTGACAGGGACCATCTGCCTTGTGTTGTGTGATCTCCCAGGTGCACTCCCCAGCCCATTAGGGAAGTGTCTGTCATGAGCACAGGGGAATTTTGATGGAAGGGGACGCCGGTGCATGTGTCTCCCGTTTTTGTCTACCATTGTAGGGAGACTAATACCTTGCTGGAGGACTTAGCATCGTGTGGAGGCTGTGCCTGCTAGGTTTGTATATAGAGCTAACCCACTACTGCTAGAGTCTTGGAGAACACTCTCAGTGCTGTGTAGAATCCGAATGGTAGCACTCTATATTGGAAGTGGTTGTGCCCTACTGTGAATCGCAGAAAGCATCTGTGTGCCGGGTGAATAGATATTTGAAAATAGGCATCCTGTAGGTTGAGGGCTGAGAACCAGTCCCCTTGTTCCAGTGCAGGTATTATTGTGCCCAATGTGACCATCTTCAATTTTTGTACGCATACAAATTTGTTCAGTCTTCATAGGTTTAGTACAGGTCACCATCCTCCGCTTTTCTTCTGGGTCAGGAAATAGTGAGAGTAAAACCCTTTTCCCCGAGGTTGTGCCGGTACAGGTTCCACTGCACCTAGCTGTAGAAGATGAGTCACCTCTATCTGAAGTAGCTGCTCGTGAGAGGAGTCCCTGAAGAGGGATGGGGAAGGGTGGGTGGACATGAAATGAAAGGGATGGAGTAGCCCAATTGTACTAATTCAAGGACCCAGCAGTCCTGTGTGACCAGTTGCCAGACATGGTGGAAAAACTGGAGACGGTGCCCAAATGGGCAAGTAAGAGGTGGTGCCAAGGGATGGTCCTCATCTGGAGTACTGTGTCCAGTTTTGGGCCCCACACTACAGGAAGGATGTGAATAAATTGGAAAGAGTCCAGTGGAGGGCAACAAAAATGATTAGTGGGCTGGAGCACATGACTTATGAGAAAAGGTTGAGGGAACTGGGATTGTTTAGGCTGCAGAAGAGAAGAATGAGGGGGCATTTGATAGCTTCTTTCAACTACCTGAAAGGGGGTTCCAAAGAGGATGGATCTAGACTGTTCTCAGTAGTACCAGATGACAGAACAAGGAGTAATGGTCTCAAGTTGCAGTGGTTTAGGTTGGATATTAGGAAAAACTTTTTCACTAGGAGGGTGGTGAAGCACTGGAATGGGTTACCAAGGGAGGTGGTGGAATCTCCTTCCTTAGAGGTGTTTAAGGTCAGGCTTGACAAAGCCCTGGCTGGGATGATTTAGTTGGTGATTGGTCCTGCTTTGAGCAGGGGGTTGGACGAGATGACCTCTTGAGGTCCCTTCCAACCCTGATATTCTATGATTCTATGACTGCGTGTTACCCCAGAAGTTGTGGGGAGCATGGGGGAGTGACGATAAGTGATCTGGCCAGAGGGCTGAGTTGTAAGAAAGGGGGCAGACCACCACAAGGCCAGAGCGGATGTTGGCAGAGGGCACTGATGAGGAGAGCTGTTCTGCCCAGCCCCAGCCATGAGGGGGCCACGCCAGCAGTGAGTCAACTCCTCTATAGACGGCAGGTGTGAATTCTTACTCTGAGGACTTATGCAACCATTTCCATAAGCATCCAGGAGAATTATCCTTTAATATCCTCCTGCACAGCTCAATGGGCGACATAACAGGGCTGTCTAAGCATTGCCTCTCATGGCTCATTGGTGCATGACTCACCCAGCTGTGGGTCTTCAATGGCCACCTGGCACCTCTCTCTGGTCCAGTGTAGTAGTACCTCAATGCTTTGGCTTGGCACACTTGAATCCAACCTCTTCCAGGTTATTAAAGTCCAAGAAAACAAAGGCAAATTTCTGCAAGGAGTTTGTGTGACTGGCCTCCCTGGGTCCAGTTGTCCCTTCCACCAGCTCCTCCAGGTAGCATGCTGCCTCAAGCTTTAGGCTGGAACCAGGCTTCCCTCCCTGAGAGAGATGTAGGACTCCACTCTGGTCAGCCCTGAACTGGGCTAGGTCTCCTCTTTTTATTGATCCTCTCCAGGCCTGATATTGGCTGCAGGTGTAGTGGGGTGAGTCAACTGGGCCCATAGGCTTTTCTTAATTATAATTACACCCTCATTATGTCAAAAGAACATTATTAAGGTTGCAAAATCAAACACTCAAATGTTAGAAATCACCAGAATTAACGTTGCCTGGGCAAATGTTATTTGGGCTTTTTGTGTGTGTGTATTATGATACAATCTTTAATTACATGGTTACATACTACTTTTCCATAACACCTCTGCCTCATTCACTGCACAGACTTAATGAGCAGCTATTCGATATTTTGTTTTCTCCTTTCTGCAATGTGTGGCCCCAGGCTTATTTACTGCATCCTAATCAAATCCTGGCTCTGAAGACAAAATTATTAATTTCCTCATGGGCCTTTCTATGGCACTCATCACTATAGTATGTGAATGCTCCACAAACATTTAATGAATGTATTTCCACACCCCTGGGAGATGACAGGGAGTTAGCTACTCTTCGGGAGCTGAGGTACAAAGAGATGAAGGTCAGAAGTATCCACTGATTTTGCTGCCCAATTTGAGACACTTTGTCCCTGTTTTTTCAGAGTCCTTAGCATTATATAGAACTCTGAATGTTCAAAGCACAGCTCCATAGACTTCAGTTGCAGCTGTGAGTGCTCAGCAGTTCTGCAAATCAGACCCCAGGGTCTGGGTCTCAGGCACCCAGAAAATGAAGAATACACAACTGGTGATCACATGTCTGTCCCCCTACCCCCCAGGTTCAGCTTGTGTCCCTTCTGCATTCAAATCTGGTATCTTCCTCCTCACTGCCTGGTGCCAGCATTGAGAGCACAGGAGAGACAACTCCCTGGCCTCAGTTCTGGAACCTGGATCTGGACCTGGATCCAGCATGGCATGAGGCAAGTGTAAGGGAAGAGTAAATTCAGGGAAAATCCTGCTAATTCCCTACATCCCCAGGCTGGGGCATGCCAAGTATGGTCGGAATCCTTGGAGATCTTACCTGCTAAACTCTAGCAAGTCTCTATTGAGCATATGCAAACTATGATTTTTCAAATGTTTATTTTTTAGCTAAATGTGAGTGGATTTTCCTATGGACAACAAATGGCACATCTCTGATTCAAAGTCCCCCACACATTTATCCCACTAAATTTCATGCCCCTGCTCCAAAGCATGGGGGCTCTGGAGCTTCTCAAACAAAAGATCTCAAGAATTTAATTAACAAGGACAAAATATATTTTTCTCTAACCTTGTTCTTGAAAATGGCTGAACTGTCTTGGCTGAAATATTTCAAAAAAAGGCAACCAGAGTGGAAAATTTCAGCCCACACAGTTAGTTATAAGCAACTGAAACCAGGGCCTTATAATGGGAAGCATCAAGCAACCTGCCAGCAGTCCCACCTATAACAAAGGTTTTAAGTAACAAATAGGGTTGATATGTCAGAGAATCTACCACTGCCAAATATTCTTGCTTTACGACAGAGTGATTAATCTCTCTGGCTTTAACTTCCTGCTGCTGAAAGATGATGGTCATCTATCTCCTTTGCAGTACAATGAATCAAACTAATGATTAAGATGAATCCAGAGCCACTTTAGAAGCATCACTGAAAAGTGGATAATTTGGATGCAGTTGTTTCTAAAATTGCATGGTTACATTCTGATTTGATTTTCTCTTAGGCTAGATTACTCTGCTCATTCCATGGGTACTTCCCAGTTATGAGCTCAAACAGTGAAATTCTCATATCTGCAGAATCTATTATAAATATCCAGTAAAATCCCATACCAGCCTAAGAATCTACCAATTACTCTAGGTGCCAGTTTAGCTGGTTCTTATTGGCTCCAGTTTTCTCTGGTTGGATTTGTAGACTTTCCTTATGATATGGTGATAATCTAATACCAAATCCATCATACCACCTGCTCTAGGGTTTGGATATAGTATCACGTTTTATTAAGGTGTCTCATACCTCTGAAGAACAGACCATTTATAAACTGGCTGAGAAAGGGAGTCTTGTGTAACAAATCACTGCTAATATTTCCTGCCTTGCTGTGCATTATTAAACTTAGTAACCTGGTCATTGCCATCTGATGTAGGACTTAGGTGCAGCTGGGAAAGCTCTACTGAATATCAGACAAACTCCCTTATGGTGCAAAAAGAGCCAAACCTTAAAAGAGCTAGACCTTGAGAGGAAGCACAGTTTGGTGGCTAGGGCACTGGACTGTTTCAGGGTCTGCCACTGACATGCTGCATGAATGTGGGCAAGTTACTGCACCTCCGAGCCTCAGTTTCCCTTCACATCTTTTGTCTATCTCCTCTATTTAGATTGTAAGCTCTTTGTGGCAGGGTCTGTCCCTTACTATGTACAGCGCCTAGCACAATCCCCCCACCCCCGATTCTGCCTGGTGTCTCTAAATGCTGAGTGCCTAGGCAACTGTTTGCCCTTAAAAACTACAACACTTCTTTTAATGATACATCTACATGATTAGTAGGAAAGGAAAGTTTATATCATCATTTAAGAGAACAGCTAGAAATCGAGTTGCCTTTTTACCAGTCTGTCATTCTTACACACACAGCTGCACGTCTTGCAAAACCTTTCTATCACCACTGTCTCCCTCCTGGCTGGTAAACATATTGTTCAGAATAGTTGTTGTTGGATACCAACTCATTGTAAGGTCACTTTATGAACATGGAGAGGGGTTTCTGCTGCAAGTCAATTGCACCTCAGTATTACGGTGAAGGAGAGTGAGCCTTGTAACTCATAGGCCAAATACAGGCTGGTGGAAGTAGCTTCAATTCCATTCAAGTCAAGGTAGTTGTATTAGTTTGTTACCAGCTCTGAATAGGTCCCATGGATACTAAATATTTAATGGATTTTACCCATTATATACTCAATAGCAAGAAATTTCTAAATACAATAAGCTAATGATTATTACTAAATGAATGGATTTTTTTTAAAAGGACAATTAATATATATTGCCTCAAATATCATGTTTGTTTTTTTAATTTTTTTAATGCAAGTGTTTTTTCTCACAGCAAGATCTGTACCCTTTGTGATAACCTGGTTATATCACACAGTACTGTGCACTGAAATATGACAGTGGCATCTAATGCATGACTAGATTAGAGTACAAGCCCGTACAAAGTGTGAAAATGTAAATCTGGTGCCTGCCAAGCCAGTACATATGTGAAACAAATGTTAATACAACAGTGCTGAAAGGTGTTAGCAACAGTAACAGCCAGCCAGCCATTTGGATTTTCTGTCTGTAGCTTTTAGGTTTGTCATCTCTTTAAGTAAATGGTGTCTCTTAGGCCTGGTCCACACTAGGACTTTAATTTGAATTTAGCAGCATTAATTCGAATTAACCGTGCACCCGTCCACACCAGGAAGCCATTTAATTCGACCTAGAGGGCTCTTTAGTTCGAATTCGGTACTCCACCCCGACGAGGGGAGTAGCGCTAAATTCGACATGGCTATGTCGAATTAGGCTAGGTGTGGATGCAAATCGAACTTACTAGCTCCGGGAGCTATCCCACAGTGCACCACTCTGTTGACGCTCTGGACAGCAGTCCGAGCTTGGATGCTCTGAGCAGCCATATAGGAAAAGTCCCGGGAAAATTTGAATTCCTTTTCCTGTCTGGACAGTTAGAATCTCATTTCGTGGTTGGACATCGGGGCGAGCTCAGCAGCACTGGCAGCGATGCAGAGCTCTCCAGCAGAGGAGTTCATGTAATCTCTGAATAGAAAGAGGGACCCAGCATAGACTGACCGGGAACTCTTGGATCTGATCGGTGTGTGGGGCGAGGAGTCTGTGCTTTCGGAGCTGCGCTCCAAAAAACGGAATGCAAAGACCTACGAGAAGGTCTCCAAAGCCATGAGAGATAGAGGATACAGCCGGGATGCAACGCAGCGCCGCGTGAAAATCAAGGACCCCAGACAAGGCTACCAAAAAATCAAAGCGGCAAACGGACGCTACGGAGCCTGCCACCACTGCCCCACCAGTGACCATGGACTCTGACGATGGGACAGTGTCGACGGCCAGTTCCTCGGCGATGTTCGCGGACGGGGAAGATGAGGAAGGGTTTGTGGAGGACGAGGCAGGCGACAGCGCTTACAACGCTGCTTTCCCCGACAGCCAGGATCTCTTCATCACCATCACGGAGATCCCCTACCAACTGTCCCCGGCCATTAACCCGGATCCTGAATCAGGGGAAGGAGCAGTCGATAAGTGCTTTAACCATGTAAACTTTTATTCTTAATATAACAGGAATCTGAAGTATGTGAAAAGGAGGTCTCTCTATATATGGGGATAGAACAGAAATCCCCCTGGGAGATCTCCACGAAGCTCTCCTGGAGGTAATCGAAAAGCCTCCGCAGGAGGTTCCTGGGGAGAGCTGCCTTATTGGGTGCTCCGTGGTAGTACACTTTTCCGCGCGAGGCTTTCATGAGGTACTCAGGGAGCATTGCCTCCCCGAGCACGGCTGCATAGGGCCCTGGTTTGTGCTGGCTTTCACGCAGCATGCGCTCTCTGTCTCCTTCAGTGACCGTCCTCAGGGTGATCTCGCTCGGAGACTCCTGCATCTAATTAGGGGAATTACTGTAATGTTACGCCTGGTCCAAAGTATTTTTAAAAAATCTCCGGACAGATGGCATAGCAGAGACTCAGCACGCTGCTGCGTGACGAGCATAACGGAAACCCAAAGAATCAAATGGACGCTCGTGGAGGGAGGGGGGACTAAGGACGCAAGATATCCCACAGTTCCTGCTGTCTCCGAAAAGGATTTGCATTCTTGGCTGAGCTCCAAATGCTTCTAGGGTCAAAAACAGTGTCCGCGGTGGGTCAGGGCATAGCTCGGCAATTTACGCAGCCCCCCACCCACCCCCAGAAGTGAAAGGGAAAACAATCCTCTCTTGACTCTTTTACATGTCACCCTATCTTTACTGAATGCTGCAGATAGACGCGATGGTGCAGCACTCAACACCAACATCCTTGCTCCCCCCACGCTATGGATGGCTGATGGTGCAATATGGCTGGTATCCGTCCTCATCATCAGCCTATTGGCACATGGGGCAGTGCAAAAGGGCTGGTAACCATGCAGACTAGCATCCGTTAGGTCGATCAAGGGCGCCTGGCCCTAATTTTTCCTGGTAGATGGTACAGTATGGCTGATAACCATCATCATCATAGCAACAGGGGGCTGAGCTTCATCAGCCCCCACCCTTCATGTGTAAAGAAAAGATTCAATTGCCCCTGGACTAGCAGCAGGATGCTGGACTCCTCTCCTCCACACTCCTTAATGTCCTATCTGGACTATCATAGCAACTGGAGGCTGCCTTCCACTCATTTCTCACTAACAAGTCACTGTGTCTTATTCCTGCATTCTTTATTACTTCATCACACAAGTGGGGGAACAATGCTATGGTAGCCCAGGAAGGCTGGGGAAGAATGGAATGAACAGGTGGGGTTGTTGCAGGAGCACCCCCTGTGAATAGCATACAGCTCATAATCTATGCAGGATCTGACACAGAGCGGATGTGCTCTCTGGTTCTCTGATACAGTGGTTCTCTAGTACACTTGCCCATATTCTAGGCAGGACTGATTCTATTTTTAGATACCAAAAAGGAGGGATTGACTCAGGGAGTCATTCCCAATTTTGGCTTTTGCGCCCCTGGCTAAGAGCAGCCAGGGGCACTTATGACAGCAGCAAATGGTGCAGTGCAAAAGGACTGGTAACCATGCCCATCTTATTACCAATTTATGGTATGGTAGATGGTACAATATGGCTGGTAACCATCTCTGCTATCATGCAAAAGCAAAAGCATGCTGCTGTGTAGCGCTGCTGGACCGCCTCTGTCAGCGGCATCTAGTACACATACGGTGACAGGCACAAAAGGCAAAACAGGCTCCATGGTTTCCATGCTGTGGCGTCTGCCAGGGCAATCCAGGGAAAACGGGCTTGAAATGATTGTCTGCTGTAGCTTTCCCGGAGGAAGGGATGACTGACGACAGTTACCCAGAACCACCCGCGAAAATGGTTTTTGGCCCATCAGGCACTGGGATCTCAACCCAGAATTCACAGAGACAAACTAGACTGTGTTCATTGTTCGCAAAAATTTATCTTTGCAAGGAATTCACTCCCTTTTTCCCATCACACAGCTTCGACTGTCTCCAGACCCACCACAGCATCCCCCTCACAGAGGCTGGCAAAGATTAGGCGGCGAAAGAAAAAGACAGGGGACGAGATGTTCGCTGAACTTATGGGGTGCTCCCGAGACGAGGCGGACCAGCAGAGCCAGTGGAGGGAGACCCTCTCTCTGTACCAGCGCTCACACAGTGAACGGGAGGAGAGGTGGTGTGAGGAAGACAAGCAGGCGACTCAAACGCTGCTTGGACTAATGAGGGAGCAAACGGACATGGTCCTGCGCCTTGTGCATGTTCTGCAGGACCTCAGGCAGGAGGACAGAGCCCCCCTGCAGTGTATCTGCAACCGCCCTCCCCCGCCACAAAGTCCCATACCCCCCTCACCCAAAATAACCAGAAGGAGGGGCGCCAGAGGCTGTGTAAACTGTCACTGCACCCCAGCAGAGTGCTTAAGTACTGAAAAGCTCTCATAGCCTAAATTTTGAGAAGTCCTTTCCTTCCCGCCTCACCCAAGCCCCCATCCCAGTTTCATCCCCTAACTGTCTAGTTGATAATAAAAAATACTTTTCTGTTAATTACTGTTTCCGTCATGTTCTTTTAGAGGAGACTGTGTTTGAAGTGGGGGAAGGGGGTTGGTAATTTGACAGGACAATCACCTTTACCACGGTACAGACACGGGGGCAGGATCAGCAGCAGGTCACACACACACTGCAGTCAGTACGCACCCTGGTCGGTATGGGAGGTGGTTTGCAGGTTCTGTGTGGGTGGGGGGGTATGTGACTTTGTAGCGGGGGAGGGGGGTTACAGATCTCATGCAACGGTCCCTGTCCTGGACCACACAGCCACGCAGCAGAGGAATCTGTATCTGTCCTCCCCCGCCAAAAGGCCACATAGCACCCGCACACAGAGTCCCAAAAAGGAGGGATGGCAGGCTCCGTTGAAACATCCAGTCCGGCACTGCAGACCGCTCTGGGAGCAGGAGCCTGTCATTCCTCGAGTTTACAGGCGGTCTTTACATCACTGCACACCCTACCCAGCACAGTCCGTGTCCCGGTTTCAACCCTGTAACGCAAAGTCATCAATAAAGAAACCTTTGTAAAGTTACAGTGGAACATGTATTTTATTTTTAAACGTGTGTTGGAAGTTGGGGAAGCGGGGTGGGCGGGGTATGTAACTGCAGATGCTAGTCAACAGTCACTTGGTAAAGAAACAGGGGCAGGTTCAGCTTCTCTGTAAAGAAACTGAACCGTCACAGGTCACGCTGCTCACTGCTCGCTGGGACTTGAAGAGTTCCTTGTCACTGTGCAAGGCGCCTGCACAGAGCTTCACTAGCCAGGGCATTAGTGGGTAGGCTGGGTCCCCGACGATCACTATAGGCATCTGCACATCCCCAAGACTTATTTTGTGGTCCGGGAAGAAACTACCTTCCTGCAGGCGTCTAAACAGACCACAGTTCCTGAAAACACGCACGTCATGAACTTTGCCTGGCCACTCGACGTTGATGTTGGTAAAACATCCCCCATGGTCCACCAGTGCTCGCAGCACCATTGAAATGTAGCCCTATTTCTCAGCAGCTGACTGTGGAAGAGGTGGACGATAAGGTGCGAGGAGTTGACAACGGCCATAACTGCAGCGGGATCCGTGCTCAAAGTGCTGTGGCGCCCGTGCTGTCACTGAGCAGAAAAGTGCACGAATAGATTGCCCGCAGGCGCTTTCAGGGAGGGAGGGAGGGTGTGATTGACGGTTCAATGATGACAGTTACCCAAAACCACCCTCAACACATTTTTCCCCCCAGCATGCATTGGGGGGAAATCCCAGAATTCCAATGGGCAGCGGGGAGTGCGGGAACTGTGGGATAGCTTCCCACAGTGCACCGCTTCCAAAGTCGATGCTGGCCCCGTTACTGTGGACTCGCACAGTCGAACTAGTGTATTTAGTGTGGATACACAACTTCGACTTCATAAGGTCGATTCCACAAATTCGAATTAAGTTGATTCGAAATAGTCTTGTAGTGTAGACATACCCTTATTTCTATCTGGAAAGTCTCTCTCTATTTATTTGTGCTAATAACATGTTAAGTCCCTTCCAGGTAGATATGAAGAGAAGTTGCCTGCTCCAAGGATCTTACAATCTAAATAGAGCAGAACAGAAACAAAGGAGGGAAACAGTGTAAAAGTATCTGACCACTGAAATTTAAATATGTCTTCTTAGTTCCATGACTCTTCCACTGATTGTTTTAAGGCACTCAGCTTTTCTGTACACTCAGGTCACCAGAGGAAGATGGGCCAGAATTGATGGGCCTCCAAAGAAATAGGTTTCCAGAGGGGCTGGAGGAAAAAGAGTGAAGATTTGTTGGGCCAGGTCAAGGTTGAGGTTCTAAGCACATGGGGTAGTATAGAAGAAGCCCCAGAGACTAGACCAGGAGAGGGAGGTGAGGGGGAAGCCAGTGGAATGATTTGAAGGTGAGCTGTTTACCCTCAGAGAGAGGCCCAAGTGACTTGCTCTAGAATATTCTGTAACTTAGCTGAAACTTGCCTCCAAAATGGTGGGCTTCATAGTAGGCAGGTTTCAGAGGAGCAGCCATGTTAGTCTGTATCCGCAAAAAGAACAGGAGTACTTGTGGCACCTTAGAGACTAACAAATTTATTTGAGCATAAGCTTTCGTGGGCTACTGTATTTTCCACTGCATGCATCCGATGAAGTGGGCTGTAGCCCACGAAAGCTTATGCTCAAATAAATTTGTTAGTCTCTAAGGTGACACAAGTACTCCTGTTCTTTTTATAGTAGGCAGGCTAGCTCAGAAATCTATAGGTGAAGCATATTGAGAAAAGACAGGCATTACAAAAAGTATGGTGACATCAGTGGGCAAGGAAATTATTTGATGCCACTAGGACAAGGCAGAGCACTTGGGAAATTCAGCCTTATGTATCCCAGCCCGTCACCGTGAATAGATATATTACAGATCTGAATCAGGTTATTTTGTAAGGTTAGGAATGTCTCTGTGCCCTTGCCCCACATCCTCTGCAGTGACATTCACTGGTCAGTGAAGCTCATTTTAGGAGTAAAGAAATGGAGATACAGTAGGAAAAAAGTCAGCCCAATGTAATGGACTCCATCTCAACTTGGATATAAAACACAACCCACAGAAATTTCTACATGAGAAGCCAGAGAAGCTGTCTGGCTGTGCTCTTGATCCCAGCTCTCACAGCACATGCTCAGAAAGGAACTCTGAAGAAAGCTTGACATCAAGTTTTGCCTGAGTAAGGACTGCAAGATCTGATCCTTTTGGATATATATATATATATATATATATATTCTCTTCATAGTTCTGAAGCATATGTCCACTCTTAAGGGAATATACATTGGCAATGAATGAATGAGACCAGGGTGTTGGCCAACAAAGTAAATCTTCACTTTAGATTTACTTTGTTGGCCAACACCCTGGTCTCATTCATTCATTGCCAATGTATATTCCCTTAAGAGTGGACATATGCTTCAGAACTATGAAGAGAATGCTCATGCTAGTACAATATGTGCCTAACAATGTTAGAAAAATCAGCAGGTTCATGTGGGAGAGAGTGAGAATTTGGAGATACAGAGGGAAAATCCTCTTCTGCTGTACCTGTGCAAACATTGCTGTGGGTTTATACCCTTGAAAGTGAGAGCAGAGTTTGGGCTATACAGTATATAGGGATGGAATGCACATTGACAGGTCACATCACTTGTAACATGCACAAATTCCATCCCACGGTCCTTTAAGTGACTTTCATTTTCCCTTCCCGTACTCACTAGTTGACAGGAGTAGATTGCATGTGACTGAAGTGCTTGAGGAGATATCACATATGTCTGCTGTACAAATAATTGACCAGCTTCCTGAAAATGTGTGATTTTTATCACAGAGCAGAGATTAAAATCTGGACCATCAATTTAACAAGTAATTGGATGATTAACATTCAACAGCTGACCAGCACCAAATGTTTGCAGAATGATGAGTGTGTATGACCTCTGGAATGCCAATGTTTTCAGTGACTGAACCCTGTAGATAAGACTGCTACCTACAATACTGGATAATCTCAGCAGAATGACTATTGCTACTACTGTTCTTTGTTCCCTCTGTGTTAGCAGCGTTAGCAGGATTTTAAATCTCATTCAATCACATCCAGGCAAGACAACCTGGGTATTTTCTCCAATAGAGTAGCTGTGTGTTCTACTCCTAATGCCGCAATAAAACAAGGCTGATTGGTTTTTGTGGTCTTCTAAATGCTGGACTAAAACACACAAATTATAGTATGTAGATATTGCAGTGAAGAATTTTAAGGAACTTGAAAAGCATATTTCTATCTAAAAATATTGTACCTACTGTAGTCAAAAGTAACTGTGAACTTAAAGAAGTTAGTGGAAATATATATTTTCCTTTGATTTCTCTGTGCCTTTTGATAACACTTTGTGTATAGTTATGTTAATAGTACGATGGGAACAGGTCAGTTATACAATACAGCCTGCATCACTTGGTAAGGTGGGCTTATTTGAACAACATGCATTTTAATACATCCAAATGCAAGGTCCTACATCTAGGAAGAAAATATGACCTGCATTCTTATAAGAAAGATGACTATATCCTGGAATGCAATGACACTGAAAAGAGCTTAAGGGCCATGGTCGATAACCAAATGAGCATGCTTTCTGAGTTTAATGTGGTAGCTATGAGGGGTAATGTGATTCTTTGATGGATAAGCAGGGGAATATGAAGTAGGAATAGGAAGGTGATATCACCTCTGTATACATCATAGTGAGACCATTACTGGAATACTATGTCCAGTTCTGGTGTCCACACTTGAAAAAGGATGTGAAAAATTGAAAGGTGTTCAGAAAAGAGCTATATGAATGATTAGAGAACTAGAAGATGTTTTTAAAAGCATGATTGAAAAAGTTCAATCCATTTAGTTTATCCTAGAGAAAGTTAACAGGTGACCTGATCACCATCTACAAATATTTACAGATTTCTGCTAAATTAAGATCCATCTACTATCAGTAAAGGGCATTATGTGATCCAGTGGCTGGAAGCTAAAGCTAGACAAATTCAGACTGGAAATACAATGTAAAAATTTGTGAAAGTAATTAATCACTGGAACAATTACCCAAAGATGAAGCAGATTCTAAATCACTTGAAGTCTTTAAATCAAGACTGAATATCTTACTAAAAATATGCGATAGCTCAAAGAGAAGTTACGGGCTTGATGCAGGAATGGCTGGTTGAGGGTCTAGGGGCCTGTGTTAAATGCAGGATATCACACTAGATGACCATGATGGTCCTTTCACAGTGGTCTTAAAGCCTATAAATTTATAGTCATTTTCATTGCTTTCCCTGTCTAGTTAAGTCCTGATCCTAGAAGCTGCTGTCCACAGATTATTATCTGCCTGCGTGGCTTTTACCATGGTTGGACTGTGGCTCCAAGTCCCTCCCCCGACCTCAGCTGCAGCTGGGTCAAGCAACTGTGGTGAGCTGGCGCGGAGTCACGGACCCTTCACCTTCACCTGCCCTGCTCTCAGCCCCCCGCACCGTGGGCAGGTGGGGGGTCTGCACGTCTCCCACAACTGCCCAGGCTCCCCAGCCGGACTCCACACTGGCCTGGCTGTGGAGTGGGGCCTTGGGGGGAAGAGGAGGGGAAGGGGGCAGGATCCACCCTGGTGAAAAGTGGACAGGCCAGGCCCATCCACTTGCAAAAAGTGGGAGGGCTACTATGGCCCCTTGGCCCCCCACTGGTTCTGGCGCCACCGCATCCATTAATGACCAAAAAACAGCCCAGAGGCCTCCTCTGGCAGCAGTGATTTTTGTCCTCAGCTATGGAGACTGATTGTTGGGAAGGCTCATCAGCACGGTCCTGCTGACAGTGTGCTTCAGTGCATTAGTTCTGGGCTCTCAGTGGACAAAGAGGGAAAGTCAAGAAGTAAATATGGCAGCTGGAAGTTATTTATTTATTTAGATTTGAACAATGAAAAACCCATACAAAAACCTTCCAACTGACCTATTAGTTCACCATATAAAAACATAACAAGAGCCAGTCAGCAGCATTCAACAACTTGTTACCTGTCTGAGTGTAATTTGGTCAACCAGCAGCATTAAATGCTCCTGTGCAGGTACTAAGTTGGCATGTGGTCAGATGTGAAACACCAGCAGGGGGAAGCCCTAGTCTTGCAGTTTTCCTTTCCTTTTAGAAAAAAAAATGGCTGTTCTCTGAATGTTAAGGATCTGGGGCTGATGTAGCTCCAGAAAGAAGAAAGGCATCTGAGAAAAAAACTGCTGTCGTGCCAGGCAACTGGGACCTTTATAAGTCAGGTTTACATGTGACTGGGAAAGGAACCTTGCCTGAAAACTATCTCGCTACTGCTTCACTTTCCCCTTTGCACCATGCAGTGTCTAATTCAGGTACCAGTCATAGGCTAGTTTCAACCCCTCACACCTCATTGAGCATATTATTAAGTGCTCTTAAATTTGCAAGCAGCGATTTTATGCTAAACTGGATATGTATCCACCACAGCTGGTGATATTGGATGTCAAAGTGGAAAAAACTTTTAGAAGTGAATTAACACTAAAAATCTTTCTGCTTTAATAATCAAGGACAACACTACTTCACACCATGAGACTATTGCTAGTTTGTATAAGAGCAGGAGTCACAGACTAATTAGAAGAGAAAATGAAATTGAAATAATGAAAGCAATGTGAGATTTTTCTGGAACTACAACTGGAATAAAATCAGATCTATTACAGGTGCAGAAAACAGATCTAAATCCAAGTAAATAAAGAAGAGCCAGAGGAACTGCTGCTGAGGTATAAGTCCTAGGAGGCTAACCATTGTCCTTCCTATTTCACGTGCAGATATTCTTCTCCAAATTCAGGCTGGAAAGCATCTGCTACATGTGTCAACTTATCCTTTTGTTTCCTGACCTCCTTAAACAATCGGGGAAACCCACAGAAAGCTGGAGATGATTAACCCTGAATCTATGCATTGTTGAATGCAGGTCAGAGTCTGCTGTTCCAGGGTTTGTCTATACATACAGCACTGCAGCTGCACTGATGCGGCTGCGCAGCGCTACTGCAGCACATCTAATGTCAACTCATCGGCATAATAAAACCACCTCCGCAAGAGGCAGCAGTTTTGTCAGTCAGAGAAGTTCTGCCGCTGACAAAGCGCAGTCCACACTGGCACTTATGTTGGTGTAACTTATGTCGCTCAAGGGGGTGGGTTATTCACACACTTGAGCAATGTAAGTTATGCATACATAAGCTGTAGTGTAGACATAGCCTAAAAGAAGTTTACATCTAAAATGACCCCATAGAATGATTACCTTTCTGTGACTTCGGAAGAGGGTTTATCAAAGAGTCCTCCTGTCTGCTGGTGTTTCACTGTGTGTTCTAACACTTAGGCCCAATTCTCCATAGTGTTGTATCCATACCAGCGCAAAGGGGCCATAAGCTGATGTTTTTGGCCCATGGAGAAGTCGCCAAGCATAGGGGAAATCCTTGGGTAGTGTATAGCTGGTGTGATGGCTCTAAGCTACTCCACCCCAAACACACCCTGGTAGCTCCTGGTGAAGATGGTAATTAGGGAGTCTGGCCTGGGGAACGAAAGCTAGGTTGATGCACTACTGCTGGCTGTTCTTGGCTATGAGAATGCACATTATAGCCAAAGGCGGCCAGATGTAAATTTAAGCAGCCCTGAGGCTGCTTTTACTTATGGTGCAAGTTAAGTGGGTCTCCAGATTGTTCAAGAATAGAAGCACAAAGTTGGTTTAAAGCAGCCTTTGTATCTGCCCCCACACTGCGTGTAGGTCAGCAGCAACAGAAATATTAATTTTCAGGCAAGATTTGCTTTCTAAATGTTCCCCTTTAAAATTTCCAGTTTGCCCGTTTCAATTTACTCACTTGGTAACAATTTTAACATGTACTGCAACAGCTTCCTCCTTCTTCCTGCCATTAAAAAAACCCCCACAGAACCTTATATCTTCCAGATATTGTAGTTTACCTTTCTACTGACTTTTATTCTGCTTTGGATTAGATGCTGCTTTTACATACTTCTTCAAAAAGGAATCAATTTGAAAATCTAGCCCATTACTTCAGCAGTCCATATGATCCTCCTGCGGAAATATGAATATCTGGGCCAAATTTTGCCTTCATGTAACATCCATGAAAATCTGCAGTAATACAACAGATTTGAGTTTAATAATTTCATTGGTGCTAATGAATTTCTAATAATCACATTTAATCCTTAATCATTACACAAAATAGCCAATGATGTCAGTATTAATTTCATCCTGGATGGAGGGTACAATCTGATCCTAGGAATATTTTAACTGAGCAATTAACATGCTCTGCGCATTATATTGCAATTAAATGTAAATTGGCTAATGTTGCTTCCTGTAAAATCATGGTTTACCAGAATCGAAATAAGTGTCTCAGCCTAGAACTCTGGAAGGAACATACATGCTGTTAAAAACTAATAGATCTGTACAAAGCACTTTGAAAAAAGATGTATTTTCTGTCCCTATACTGGGTCTATATTCTGATTTCTGTTACTATTGGCATACATCCATTCAGTTCAATGCCCAAATAGCGTGCACAGATAACCAAGAACAGAACTTGGTCCAATACATTTAAACAGTTTAATACAGATACAGAATAATGGCTGCCTTCTGAACCAAACATAGGCAGTGCATTTGACTAAAGCACCGTTGATTGTTTACATGGAAACAAAGGAATGCATATTTAATCCGTTTATTAAAAGGGGAATGCAGGGAAAAGCAAAACATTGTGCCAGCTGCTGGTAAGAAAGGAGGCTGAGATAGTTTTTGCTAGAAATTGTGTTGAAGTGTTGAAAGTGCCGCTTAGCAATATTACTGCCATCCGGTCAAAGGGAAAGCATAGGAAAATCAAATTCACTCCAGAAGGCTTTTGCGCTGCATAATATTAAGAGAAGTGGATGGTGATGGTTCTTCACTGTTAGCATTTCAGAAAGAGGCAGGGGAGGCAGGAATTGGAAAATTGCCATTTCTAGGATATTCAGTCCTAGCCATTCTTCTAGATTAACCAGGTCTTAGAATTGCTTGTAGAAGAGAGAGGCTCAGGAGAGCTGGGCTCATTTTCTGTCTCTGAAAAGACTTCCCGTGTGATTGTAGGTAAATCTTTTAATCTCTGTACTTCAGTTCCCTTTTTGTAAATATAAGAATAATATTTTGCCTGTCTTCTCTCTTTAGACTATAGGCTCCTTGGGGAAGTGCCTGTTTCTTGAGCTGTCTATACAGCTCCTAGTATAGCAGGGCCCTGTTCTTGGTTGGGGTCTTTAGAGGCTACTGTAATATAAGTAAATAGTAACTAAAAAATTCCCCTTCCCCCTCATAGAGGAGAGAAGTTCTGAAAACACCTGCAATGGTTACAGTCCAAGTGGTGCCACAGACACCCAGTTGCAGTCCCTCTGGAGTACACCTTTCTGGTGACAGATTTCGTTACCTTCCTCTCCCAGCAGAACCCTAGGGTTCTACCACTTAGACCGGCTTTCTGGTCACAGCCCCCATTTACCTTTGCCTGAATAACAACAAACACTGTCAGAAAGATAGATTTGGTCATAGGGAAGTAGGGAGGTCTCTTGCTTCAACCTTTCAGGAGAGGTTTGAAAGGCTTTTTCCATCATCCACTGGATGATTTTTAGTTGATGTTGAATCATTCCTCCAAGCTGTGTCTAAAACCTGAGTGTCCTGGGTATTCTACTCAGTGCGCAGTAAGGATATGGTTAATTTAGATGAATTCCAGGAAGCACCATGATGTTCTACAAAACTTCTTTGACAAAAAGTTGGAGATGTCTGTGTCACAAGGCGTATTACTAGGGTAACTTACTTCCCTGATACCTGAGAGTTGAAATAATACTTACTGGGGTCTCCTGTTCATAGTTTCAGAAGTGCATGTGGTTGTTCGTCAAGTCTATCATGCAGCTATATAGTTACATGCTTTTAAACTTTTAACAGCCTTTTCCCCAAAAGCCTGGAAGAATAGTGCGTCTTGAGATGCTGCTTACATAGACAATAAGATGAAAAGGTTACTGTTAGCACTGAAATGTGGTTGATTAAAGTACAGTGTAGGCCAGTTTTCTGCTTGCAATAAGACCCATGCAATTTTTTTTCCAGATGGAATTACACAAGTCTTAGGCCATGATCCAATTCCTATTGAAATCAGTGGGAATCTTCAACGATGCTTTCAACGAGTGTTGGATCAGGCCCTCAATGAGCAATTTTTGGCCTACTATAATCCCTGCTGCTTTAGCCTCTCTCTTCTGCCACAGATCAGATACAAAAATACTTTGGCTTCTAGCTGTAATTTAACATATGGTAAAATGAGTTCAGCACTTAGTTATGGTTCCCCCCCCTCCACACACACACCAATCTTCCCTACTAGTGACAATTCCAAAAGCAGATTTAGAAAATGGAGGAGGAAATAGGAAAATCTAAGCAAGCGGTAGAGATGAAGGGCCAGATCCTCAGCTAATGTAAGTCAGAATAATACAATTTGATCAACGGAGCTATGCCAGTTTACACCAGCTAAGAATCTGGGCCAAAATGTTTTGTAAAATTTGTAGAAAGCCTAAGATCCTGCCTGACAAGGTTGGTCCTCTTATGAGGCATGGATTAATTTTGCCCTTAGAATTGATTACCTATATGTATATGTCCATTCTGCTGCTCCCGTGAAATGCATGAAAGTAAAATCGTGTCACTTTGTCCACAAGAGGGTGGACAGATATTAGCTTCCCCCAAAAATTGATACAAAAGAAGGAGATGCAAAAGTTTGTTACCTTGTTTAACAGCTGCAAGTGGTGTTAAACATGGCTTGACTTTTAGAGGTTTTGAAATATTCCATCAAATTGCAACCAAAAATGGCCTTACTTTGGGATCAAGCAGTATTAACCTCACAGAGTGAAAGACTTCATAGAGGAATTTATATAGTCTTCCAAGGACATGGCTCAGAAATTCCTTCAGATCTCTATGCTGGCTGATAGTCTCTTGCTGTACACTGACTCTTGCTCAGCTAGTTTGTACAGGACAGGAGAACACTGTATGCTCTCTGCTGCCTTAGTAGACTAATAAGAGGCCAACGATGGTACCACAGGGAATGAAACAGCTTTAGGAGTTGGGAGGATCAGGATGGAGAAGACAAATCAAAACTGGTTGGCTTGAATTTAGTGCAGCAGTGAATACAGGCGTGCAGGCTAAGTTTAGACAATTCCTCTTGCTCCTCATTGCATCAGCTGTAATCATAATCTTGAGTTATGTATACTGGATCTCAAGCGACTATAGACGTTTATTTAAAGAACACTTTACTGTTTTGCTAGTTAAGTCCCAAATGATGATGCTTTTTGCTTTTTCTTCTGTGTTTGAGGCAACAGCAAGATATTTTGGAGGTATTTATGCTGAGTTGCTAGTCAGGCCAAAACACTATAAGTAAGGATACAATTATGACCTCCTAAATGACCTCCATGACATTTTCTGCCCCCAGGCTGGAGCTTGCAGCCAGCCCCCCACCCTGCAGCTCCCAGCCCCTGCACTGGTGGGGGCACCCTGCAGCTGTCCAGCTGGGGGTGGCAGGGATTCCCTTCAACTGCCTAGCTGTAGTGGGCAGCAGGGGGATCCCCCCACCCCACAGCTGCCCAGTCCAGCAGGAAGGAGGACCCCAGAGCTCCACTGACCACAGTGGTAGGGGACCCAGGAACTCCAGCAGCAGTGGGTGCTGAACCCACCTCCACATTTTGTCAGGGATATTTTTAGTGAAAGTCAGGGACAGATCACATGCTTCCATTAATTTTGGTTTATTGCCTGTGACCTGTCCTTGACTTTTACCAAAAATTATCTGTGACAAATGATAGGCTTAACTATAGACAATGATCAAAAGTTATTATTTAGCAGTCATCCATTTGTAATATATAGCAGAACTTGAGTCAAGGGCAGATGCTGCCTGGGTTAGGGACATTCTTCAGGAGTACTAGGCAGCCAGATTTGCAGGTATGTATTTCATGATGGGCACAATTGCCACTATGATTCAATTCTCTCTCTTTTCCAGGATAAGATCTTTTATTGCTTGATATTTTGCAAAAAGCTAGAAAGTGAAAGCAATCATGGCCTTTCTATCTGACACTTATCTTTACAAATAGCATGTTTGAAGAGGTAAACATGTGTGTGTGTTTAGAGGCAAAGCTGCAGAAAAATCAGAACTATATGCTGGAAGCTGCCACTAAACAGACAGACCATATTTGCCAACTGACAGCAGCATCTATTGACATGGTTTCATTGCTTCAACTACACAGCAGGGCCTAGTGATAAAAAGGTATCAGACTATTGGTACTATGTACAAGTTGAAAATCTGCTAGACTGCTTTACACAGGTATTGAGTGAGGTGCCCTACATCAGTGATTTGTCTAACATTATACTGAAATGCCATTCAATGCACATACATCTTTAACAAAGCTGTTAACTACCAGGCACCTTCCTTTCTGGTTATATTACATGCTGTGGACTTCCTATCCTACACTGTTGTATGGTTTGCTGTGCACTGCTAAACAGCTGCTGTGTTCCATCAACACATTCCAAGGGTGGATGAAGTTTATTTAAATATATGTGTGTATCTCCACATATATATATATATATATATATATGTATATATATACGTAAATCCCTAAGAGTGTAGGTTATTAGGGATTTTACATCTAGGTCTCACTTATTCAAAATATTTCTCTCTGTAGTGAGAAATTTAAAATCCAGTGGCATGATTTTCATTGGCATTAAGTATCCTCGGCTCCCATTGATTTTGATAGAAACTGTGATAGCTCAGCATCTCTGAAAACCAAGTTCATGTATGTGGCTCTGTTTCTGAAATGTTGACCATGCTTTGAGAAGGTTGCATTGGCCTCCTGTAACTATAATATCAATACAGTTCTTCATTTAATGTCATCTTCTGTTAGCCTTTACTTCCACTCAGGGTAACGGTCCCTCCCAAGGTTACTTGTCATAGCAATAAAGTAGTTCTTAGGGCTGCTCCTCATTTCCCTCGCAAAACTGAAGCCAGCTTTCACATTAACCAAGAGAATTCTGTGTTCTTATCCCCTAACCCTTCTCTCCAGATGGAATGCTCATATTATTCCTTCCATGTGGTTTGGACCTTGCATTGATGGAACAAAAGAAGGTGATCTAAGTTCATATCTTCAAAGTGTTAAAATGGCTTTTTAAAGTACCATGATCCACTCTGGTAAGATAGATCTGGTTTGCCAAGGTGGAAGGGATTCATTGTGCAGTTGCTGTGAAGGCTCACTCAGCTGGGATGATTTCCTTTTCTTGGGAAGAAAGGAAAGCAACATCTGTCATGGAAATATGCAAAGCAGCTTTATGGAAATCCATTCATTATTTTACCAGCCAATGCAGACTTGGTACAACAACTTCTTCAGATGTAGTCTTTGGCCACAGGATGTTTGGTGCTGTAGTTCAATAATTCTTTCTGGCCCACCCTTAATTTTCTTTTCTTACAAAGCCACTGCTGCTTAGGGCCCATCTGGAGCTGAATGTAATAAAATTAGCATCAAGATACAAGTTAGCAGGAGAAAAGTACTATTCAGATGACAAATCATTAAAGAAAGCCTGTATTTCCTGACAATTTCTCTGCAATGAATCTCTGTTTACATGTTTCACTCAAAGGCCAAATAGTTACCCATAGCTCTATATTATTTAATTTTTCTGGCTTGGCTTACTCTTTTTAGTTTGCTAGTAATTTTGCAAAGTGCTCCAAGTAACTCTCTGCAAGACTGAGAACAACAGATCCTAGAGATTTCTGAGACAAAAGCATGTTACTTTTAGCTGTAAATAAGAAAGTAGTAAATGGTGTGTTTGTGTGAATCCTGTTTGGATTTCCAAATACATTTTAGGATGAGCACTGTGTGAGGGATACTCCCAATCTGATCCACCCTCTCAAGTTCACAGTGATGCCTTTTGTTGTTTTCTATGATGTGTGATCCTTATTCATATGCAATTTAACCACCGTCTTCAATCCAGTTATTTGCATGAGTCCAAGGAAACTCTTACCTTGCACCTCGCCATATTTCACTGGTTGAATTCTGATGGGATTGCTGTCCCAGGGATCTGTGAACTCAACATTTAACTCTTAAACAAGCTTTCTGGGTGGTACCCCTTTCCTCAGTAATGCAAACAACATGTCTCCAAGGTCAAACACTATGAATGCTTATCGAACAGTACCGGGGGTGATGAGAGAGCTCAGCACCTTGTGAGATTGGGCCCAAAGCCATGTACTGAGCAAGTTGATTGTGTTTGGTAATGGAGAAACTGCCTCAAGGAAAAATATTTAACTAACAGCCACCAATTCAATGTAAACATATGGAGTTTTACAGTGAACAATTCATGCACAGGACTAAAGCTAGAACAGCCATTGCATTTTATGACAAATACAAAGGGCATGCAACCAAATTCATCCCTGATATAACTCCACCGGCTTCAATGGATTTACATCTGAGATGAGTTTGGCCTGTAACATTTAAAAGAAATGTGGGGAAAGGAAGCAAGAGCTTTTTTGATTCATAAAGTCATTTATTCTAAAATCAATACCTATATTGCATTTAGTCCCTTGACAATGAGAGTTGGGGTTTTCTTGAAATTCAATCTCATCAGATACAGCATTTGCTGTAGTTGGAATAATGTTAAATACGTTGCAGCTTAGTACTATGAAATCCTTGTTGCTAGTGCAAAAAATAATTGTTTTTACTGATTATTCCTGCACCAAAGGGTTCACCGGTACACAGCCTCATCACTCCTATCTTGGGGCTAGATCTTGCACTAGCAAATGGGGTATCGACTTCTATGGTCAGGGTGGATTTTGGTCCACAGAGGTTAATGGGAGTTGGCTGGCTCTATAGCATGCAACTCTTAAAATACAGAAGTTGTTGTTTATGAGGGTTAAAATATTTGGGCCCATTCTTGCTCCAATTAAAATAATTACAAGTTTTGCCAGTCACTTCAGCAGAAGCAGGCTAAATCCTATTGTCTCTGGTAGTTAACAAGATTAACTAGTTATTTAAAATTATCATCTGGTAATACCTGGTATAAGGGGTGCTAGGTGCTGCTAATTATTGCAGATTAAAATGGGGGGAGACAAAATTTATGCCTTGCAAGTTGTTTTTTAAAATTATTGATATAATGGTAAACTGCTTGGGTTTAATGAAGTAAACAAATGTTGGCATTGACGGCAGCTAGAATTAGATGTATTTCATTATAAGGAAGACCATTCAATTATAATAATTGCAAAATACTTTCCTAATAGAATTGGAAACCAGTTCTACATCCAAAGTTCCAGTGATGCCAATGGGGAATCTTCGATGTGCATGGAATAAGGCCCACGATGAGTAGCAATTTTTTAAGAGGACTTGGGACAAATATAGTGGCAAAAGAATACTTTTCTGACATGGACTGTGCACTATATTTGAATTTCTGCAGTATAACTTGGTAAAACTTTGTAAAATCTGCAGTGGAAGAAAAGATAGTTCTGAGAATACATGTAATCAAAAGGAACTGCTGGGAGCTGTGAAACTGATGTGCAAGCATGACAGGTGTGTAGAAGAGAATCCCTAATGACAAAATAGTTTTACTTTCCTAAAACTTAGTGACATTTGCCAGTCTGTTTCTTGGTACTGTATATGAAATGGCTTCCCAGCTGAAGATACTTGTAGTCTGGTATTGATGGTAGTTCCCTTTTGAATTTATGGATCTATTCTTCTCTTGATACAATCCCCTAACTCTTGTTAATGTTAATGGAATGTGCATCAAGGAAGGCAGCCGAGATCTCTCACTGCGCTTTTGATGGTGAACGCAAGTTTTGGTTGAATGGTAGAAAAAAATGTGTGTTAATCACATGGTGTACCACACCACAGACGATCTAGGGCTCTATCCTTAGCCACCTTGTATACATGACACACGGGAGTGAAAGGGCCCTCTTATTGCCCTGCACAGGAAATAAGTCCCATTTTCTAAAATGGATTTAGACACTTAAGTCCCACTGACTTTCCAGGAGAGTTACGCTCTTAAATGCCCGATGTCGTTTTTGAAATGGGGATTAGGCCCCAAAGTCACTGAGGCAAGATTTTAAAATCTATTTAGGCACCTAGATATGCAGATAGGCACCTAGTGGGATTTTCAAAAGGACCTAGGTGCCTTATTCCCATTGACTGCATTTTCAGGCAGCTAAACACCTTTAACAATCTGATCTTTAGGTGCTTTTGAAAATGTTTCCCTTAGGCTCATAGACTAGAGAGTCAGTTTGTATTTTAATACTGGGTTTCAATGATTTATATAACCCATTCCTGTTGTTTGGGGTGAGCTTTCTGCCCAACTTCAACATGGTTGCCATCTGACTTAACTCCTGGCAAATGCTGATTTTTTTTTCCAAATGCTATTTTGCTTTTACAGTATCTACTGCGATCAGTTTCAAAGTATGGCAGCCTCAGGGGACGGATGCATTCTGTGCCATGGCAGTTAGAGGAATACAATGGAAAACATGGTTTATACATGAGGTTCCCATTGCATTGGTTGAATTTTCACAACACAGAAATCTGACCTTTAAAGTTGACAGCACTGCATTTAGTGTGCTTGTAATTTATTTGGAGACCTCATTGATTTTATTTTGGTCTTTACTGTCTATCATGCTCCTGTTGCTAGGGAAATCGGCCAAAGGCAATCCAAAACACAGTTGACAAGAAGTAGATCTACAGAGTTAAATGCCTCACTCTCTAAGAATTCACTTCTTATAGAAACAATTCATCTGAATGGAGATATAGGAAATACCCCTTGGCTGAGAGATACAGGAACTCTATTCATGATTTTTAAGATTAATATCAGCAAACTTGCACATGTAGAAACTGGTGTTCAGACCTTTCCTTTTCAAAGGTCAAGTAAAAAACTTGAAAAGCAGTATGGATTTTTATTGTATGAAGTGTTGGCACTGAAGAAACTTGTGGATCAAGAAAGTTATTCTGCTAGAGAGCAAAATAAGTTAGATTTGAATGATTTGTGAAAGTTACAGACAGAGTAAGTGTGTGTTCAATGGCTGGAAGAAGTAATGAGAAGAGCTGGCTGTTTTACAGTTGCCCATCTACTGAACTTATCTACAGTGATGCCCTTCAGGATAGACACCACTCAAGACAAAATGGGCATACATTGCATTGCTTCAGTCCAATAGCTGCAGGTCCAAATCTTGTGACACTTTGGGATATGAAGATTTAGATGGGAAGTGAGATGCTTTAGGTGCAACCAATAGGGAGGAATGTCCCCCAACTTCTATTAACCTGAAGAAAGCCTCGCTCAACTGTGCAGTCTCTTTCCCGCTCCTCACTCCCAACTTTCTATAGGCAGTTGCATCACTATGAGAAGCTAGGAATATAGAAGGTCAGATTGACAGAGACCCTGGGGTTTTTCACATTCCTCTGCAGCATGCCAGTTTGAACTAGAGTAAATGGTGGATTCTCTATAACTTGAAGTCTTTAAATCATGATTTGAGGACATCAGTAACTCAGCTAGAGGTTATGAGCCCATTACAGGAGTGGGTGTGTGAGGTTCTGTGGTCTGCAATGTGCAGGTCAGATTAGACAATCATGATGGTCCCTTCTGCCCTTAAAGTCTGAGTCGGCATCTGAGTGTCTAAGTAAATGTCTGGAGGTTAACGGAGGAAAACAGGACCTTGAACTTGTCCTCAAACAATTTGATGCCAAGAGACAGGGAACCAGACAATGGGAGCTGTGGGGACGGTGCTGGGGGTGGTGGCAGTACACGGAGCTGCCTGCCCCTCTCCCCTCACCAGAGGTCGCAGAGACAGGCCAGCAGCCAGCCACTTCCGGGAGCGGCATGGGGCCATGTCATGCAGGCAGCCTACCTGAGCCCTGCTGCACTGGGGCCCCCCTTAGCCCAGGGCTGCAGCCCCTAAAGCCCCTGTGTTAATCCGGCCCTGCCAAGAGACAGGAAGGACATCCAGCAATGGTTGGAGAGAGACAGAGTAGTACAGAAGAAAGGGCATGAAAAACGGCATTCTAGAAATAATATTTTCCATGACAAGGATAATGACTTATCATAAACCAACAACTCCTATGATGGTGAATATTGTAACAAGAGACTGAAAACAAATTGTTTGCATTTATTACAGGAATATGTCAAGTGAGTATGAGCTTTCATACTGGAGTTCAGTGGATTCTAGGAGTACCATATGTTAGTAACATTGGGTTTAAGTGGCTGGCAACACCAAGCTTGGTACTACATTCTCAATGGAGTTCTGTCAGACAGCTGAGGACCTAGAGTAGTTTAATAGAACTATGATAATACAAACAACAGGGAGCTATTATTCAGCATCATGAAGACCACAGTCACAAGGGTTGTTTGTACAGAAGGAACTACTAGTTTATAGGGAAATGTTACAATGTTGTGCTGGAAAGAAGGGAGCCCATGGGTATATAAGCCTTCTGTGAAAAAAGGATGGGATGTGTGGATCACATTGTGAGAGTCTCTCTCACAAGGCGTTCAGGGCCAGTCCTGGATTGGGAGCCAGAAGGCTCGAGGGCAGAGACATGGCCATCACGGAACTTGGAAAAGGGTTAGGAAAGATACAAAACTGATGGATACCAAAAGGAGCAGCTTTCCTAGCCAGTAATTAAATAAGGATATTTGGCCTCAGGAGAGAAGTATGTATGTATGTATGAGTAAATAAATCTATAGCTGGAAACAGGATGGCTGCTAATTTTGAATCTGGCAGCAATGTGTGACAACTGCTCGGAGATGCCAGACTTCAATTTTTTTTTATCCTGAGTTTTTAATAGGTTTGTCATATTTGTATTTCACTTGTACATCTGTCTTTTAACTTTCTCGTGTGATTTGTATATTGTTTTTAAAAGACATCTGGAGACACTTATTTTTAAGCAGGAAAATTCCTATATGCATTTGTAGCTGCAGCACATTTCTCCTAGTTCTGTAGTGAAACACAATTAAATAATTTGGGGGGGCAGGCTTCTTAAACCCTCCCCCTCATGTTCCTGGGGCCAGTCACACACACACACAGGATACTGGGGAGCTTTCTGGTAGGATTCAAGACTTCTTGTCACCAGATGCAGAGTAAGGACTGGGGAGCAAAATCCTGGCCCCACCGAAGAAGTCCATGGCAAAGCCATTAGTCTTCTCATTCTGTATTAGCAAGCAGTAGCAATTCTAGCAGAGGAGGAGAAGTTGATCAAAGTATGTCATCTAGCCGTACTGATGCGTCTAGTACTCTGGATCTAGCCACTACTCTTCAGCAGGGATATTGTTGCTGGATGGGACTTGGTTGATCCTTTGATTCATGGTATACCTCTGAATCTTTCAGGTTCACAGTTAAGAGGTCAGCTAGCTAGTATTAGTTTTATCCTCAGTTCTGTTAGCATCAGCGCTGCACGCCATGAGGAAGAAGGGAAAGAAGATGTGTTACCTTGCTTACAAGAACATCCTTTCATGAACCATTGTTTGTACTGTACCTTGTGAATGAGAGGTTTCACTGCTGCCTTTGAAAGGTGCAGGGATCAGTGTTAATTATGTTTTCCTGCCAAATCATTTTACTTGGATGAATATGCATACAGTAAATAGATGTTGGGTAATGTTTTCAAGAGCTCCTAAGTGACCTTCAGTTAAACTTAGGCTCTTAAGTGTCAAAGTCACTTTAGAAAATGGAGACTTAGGTTCCTCAGTCACTTAACAACTTTTGAAAATGTTATCAGTCACCTCTTTTGCTTCCTGAGCAGAAAACAGTAATTTAGATGGAAGCTGATTGGAGAGGTTTGGAGTACATTTATAGAGCTACTAGAATTTTCCTGTTTACTCTGTAATTCTATTTTCCCCCCCAATTTTAGAAAATATCTGGAAAGAAAACCACATCCTTCCACCCCCAAATTTTTTTTCCTTACTTGAGCAGAGATGGTCTAGTGGAGAAGGAACTGGTGTGGGAGTCAGGAGATTTTGGTTCTATTCTCAACTCTGCGAGTGACCTAAGGCAAATCATTTCACTTCTCTGAGCCTCTGTTTTCTTTCCCACCCTTTGTCTGTCTTAGCAGCAAAGAATCCTGTGGCACCTTATAGACTAACAGACGTTTTGGAGCATGAGCTTTCGTCGGATGTCTGTCTTGTCCATTTAGAGTGTAAGTCTGTGGGGCAGGGACTGTCTCACTGTGTGTATGTACAGTGCCTAGCACATTAGGGCCTTACTCTCATTTGAGGCCTGTAGAAATGTTACTGTTAATAATAATGAATCTGTAAGGTCTGTCTTTCCTGTCTTGCACACTCCTCCTTGGCATGGGAAGCTTTGCTTTCTTTCAGGAATTGTCCGAACAAGTAAAAAAGTAGAATTTTATTGAGCTGGAGAATTCTAGTGAATTTTTGCATACTAGTTGATTGTCTTTGGGTTTGACATTCTACTAACAAGTTTTCAGCATCTCAGTTAGTGATCAGTAAGATTAATTAGCATGTAAAGAATGTGTTACTAGGTAACATCTTTGGCACCAATATCTAGTACATGAAAACCAGACAAGCCAAAGAAATGCTGGGTAATCTCATTGGAACCTTCATTAAAAGGCCTAAATGATTCTTAAGTGTGCAGATGAGCTAATACAGATTGACCCAGAAATGCAGATATTAGCTCCTGGTAAATCTCCAACTTCCACCCATCTCTCTTATATACTTGCACCTGGAAGGTGAAATCCTGGCCCCACTGAAGTCAATGGCAAAACTTCCAATTACTTGAGTGGGGTTAGGATTTGACCCAATATTTTAAATCTAGGTACAAGAGACCTGGTGTCATGGTGCACGCTACTCGCTGCTGGATGGCACCATCTTCTGGCAATTCTGTGGATTAGCTGTGCCCAGTTCAGCACCCACTTTTTTCTCCTCCCACTCAGAGTCGCAGTACAGTCACTAGGTGCCTCAGCCCTCCAGCCAGATCACACTGTGATTTCCCCTTCCGGAGGAGTCTTTCAATGTCTCTGCACACAAGCATCATCAGGCAGTCCTCACACCCGCTGCCCTGACTATGTCACTCCTGCAGTGACTCATGAAGTCTTCCCATTCACTGCCCCTAGCAATACCACTCTGCAGTGGTTGGTAAGGGAAACCCAGGCCCACCCTCTTCTCTGGGTTTCAGTTCAGGGCCCTGTAGTGAAAAGTTAAAGTCTGCATCCACACCAACCTTACTATTTTCACCCCTAGACTCCTTTCTACTGTACTGCTTTTCCCTTTCCTTCTCTGTTACCCAGAACAATGGGCTGTAGGCTTCCTCCCTGATAGTGTTGCCAGCCTCCTGTCTTTATACAAGCCCCACCTGTTCCCTCACAGGTGAGCTTTCTCCTAATTAGTAACCTCTATATAGCCTAAATCTCCCATTTGCATCTTAATTGGCTGATTGGGTGCACCTGGCCTAATTCAGTTCTTGCATGACTAGTGTGGGGATAGGGTGACCAGATAGCAAGTGTAAAAAAATGGGGGCAGGGGTGGGGGATAATAGGTGCCTATATAAGAATAAGCCCCCAAAATTGTGACTGTCCCTATAAAATTGGGACATCTGGTCACCCTATGTGGGGACTGCATACCATCACACATGGATTTAGAGTTATGAAGCATGTCTTTAACCATCGTTCATTGTGCTTAGACATTGGATCTAATCTGTCTAATTAGAACATCTGACGTGGGAGGGTAATTTTTGATTTCATGGAATGTAGATCCAGAAAAGCCCATCTTCATGTTAATGTAGGATTTAGAGATTTATCAGGTGTCATGTCAATGTTCCCTATCCTGCCTTGTTAAGAGTCCCATTTTATGTCACCTTGAATATTTAAGCTCAAAGCTGTAAATTCCGTGCACTTCTCCAAATTCATCCACTGGCAGGTCAGCTCTACTGGCTTCAGTGACTTCAAATGAATTACACTAGAGATGTATTTTTCCCTTTGTTTCAGCGTCAATTTTGAACTACCTGGTCTGTTAAACCATGCTCTAACTTCATTTTAGGTGTATGTGCATGTATGTGTGATAATTCATGTATATCTGCACATCGAACCACATACCACTGGAAATGAAAATTCAGTTACCTTTTGTTTGAATCTTGACATAATGAACTGCAGTCACAACTACATAAAGCTATCCCATAAGTAACTTGTATTTGTTCCAATAATTAATTTTTTAAAAGGTAAGAAATTTAATTGCTGCCGTTTATTTAATTAAAACCAAAGAATGTATTCACATATGTCCACAAATATACTTCTAACTCTCATCCATTTAGTACTGTACCATGTGCAAGAGTATTTTTTTAGTTACTGAAACCAGGCTAGTACAAGTATTCATTTAGCTTAGTGCCAGATTTAGCTTAGAAAGTTGGATCTAGAAAAAGACTGCAGATTTTTTTGCTATTCTTGTTAAACACCCTGGGTATAAAAAAAAGGATAACTTGTTCAAGGCTTCTACCCTGTTATAGGCCTGATTATAATTACATCTACACTGAAACTGAAACCATGTTGTAAACAGGTCAAGAAACAGTCATGTTGATACCAGATACCCTGAAGCAGTGCAACTGGCGTGGAGATGGAGCTACATTTCTGAACAGCACAGGAAAAGCTTTGCAAAACTTGTCTACTAGGTGAGTTTTAAAGAAAATGTGTTTAGTAAACTTTGTTAGTCTACTCACTGGCTCTTCTTGTTAAACAGTCTTTACTGACTCCTGATACTGGCCAGATAACTGAAAAAATACTTAGATAGTTGAACAGCTTTTGTATTTTCCTGCTGGAAAAGCCATAGCTCCCAAACTGACTGTTACCAGCAAATGATTTCTGAAGTACAGTTATATAGGAAGGTTTATTAGCAAGAGTTCAAACAATTAACTGAAATTCCCTGTTCCAGAGGCCTGAAACATAGCATAATTTTCACTGTTTGGGTCTAGGTCTCCTGCCAAACTAGGCAGCACTGTGTAATAACTTTGCAGGTGCTGTGCCCGGGCATTGGAAAAGAGGTCTTTTTATGTATAGTTTGTTGTATAGTTTGGGTTGTGGCTTTTAACGTACCTTGTAGAGGTTGAGGGGGACTGCAGAAAAGATCAGTTGTTAAAGATGATGCAGTTAAAAAGAAAAAATATCAAAGAAAAATTGCAAGGAATGTGAAGTACCAGAAGAAAACAACAGATTTGTACTTTCAGAAAAGAAAACCAGTAGACTACTAAATTAGTAGTCTAGAGCGTAGCTGACCATGCAGAACATGCTGATTACTTTATATTGTTCTTATTTTTCTGCTGGACTCTTTTTGAGTTGTGATATCAGAAGGATATGGTTTAGTCTTTGGAGAATATGAAATAAGGATTAGGGGAGGTAGATAATGCACAGTACTAAGTGTACTATATATATTTCTATTTTTAATTTTTTTAAAGGCTCACAAACTATATATATTTTCCTATCTCAGTGGGCATGGCATTATGCTCCCAATTACTCAGACATCAAACTGAGTATATACCCTTTAAAAGCTACTTCCCCTGCCAGTAATTTTAATTTAAATTTCCTCTTAAGTATTTGACTTAGCATATCAGCATTTGCACAGCTTGCTTACTGTGTGCTCCAAAGCTATCATGCGCTTTATGAGGGATTCTTTCCTTGAAAAGCATTGTATTGACAGGAACTGTTTTACTGGCAAACTAGCTCACTAATGAAATACAGAAAGATAAATTAACACATTTTAAAACTTGTCTGATCACGAGCATAAATTTTGAGATGTCAGAGAGAGAAAGGAAAACCAGTAAATATCAGCTTGGAGTAACTGATAAGGGATTAGTAACAGTACCGTGCTTTGATTGGTAAGATGATTTAATAATTAAAGAAGAATATTATATTGCTGAACTGAATGCCAGGTAAAGAAAATGGATGGATGATGTGAACAGTGTTTCCTTTGTAGTGTTTCAATGGGTGAACTAAGATAAGATCATGTTTTAGTCTAAAGACGTTTTATGTGCAAGAAATGTAATTGGCATAGGACATTTACAATACTGCTTAAGGGCCTGATCCTGCAGGCAATCCTTGGGCACAAAACACATCAAAGTACAATAGGAGTTTTGCTGGAGCAAGGCTTGCAAGATTAGGTCCCTAAGAGAATTGTCTTCATAGCTATAGCCACAGGTCTAAGCAGTAGGGCTGTAGAGCATTCATGTAATGTATATTCTGCCCTGGTACTTTCATTGTATTTATTACACCTTCCTCTTGCGTGATCATTTAAGTTGTCCATCATACAGAATACAATGTGAGTAGGAATAGATTGAATGCAGGTTCCGAACTGTTAGTCATCTCTTCGTTCATTGGAGAAATTGATGAAAAATTAGGCCCATCAAACTCTAAACTCTCTCTTTCCATCCCAAAGACTTTTCTTTTCTGGATGATGTAAGTAAGGAGAAGTAAAATCCTGCAAGGGAACAGGGATTTCAAGAAGAGGAAAAAACTCAGTCATCCTATTGTGGATAATATCAGCCGCTCGGAGCAATGAGAAAAATATTTTGCCCATTTAGGGAAATGGAAAATTCTGGCATTTAGCAGCAAACATTTGCCTGTAAGAAAATAGAATTTCTACTTTGAAATTAATGTAATTATACTAATGGAAGCGGGACTGACGTACTATACCAAATAGTTATCATGAGATTGCATTACCCTACAGATTCCTATCACTCAAATACTAAGTATGCAATATAATGTTGCAAAAGCAATCATTTAATTTCTGCTTACAATGTCTTAACTAGCTTAACTGACTTGCAACCTCTGAATTCTGTTGCCTTGTGCAACCAAAAAGTGCAGTTATGTTGTGTGACAAACAGAAAGTCACTAGAAAACCAAACAGAACTATGGATTTGATCCAGGGTCCTTTGACCTCAATCAGCAAGCTTTGACTCAGGACCTTAAAGAAGTAACTATTTAATTTAGGGCTGGGTGTCATGTTAAATAACCAGATGGTTACTCAGCTTTTCAAATAAAACAAAGCTTTACTGATGTTTGATGTTTGTTTGTTTTTTAAAAGGAACCGCAGGTCGCACAGTGACTTCTTTACTAGTGAAACTATGTATTCATTTGAAGCAAAAGGGTTTTCAACAGGAAAAGTGCCAGCCATTTGTTTCGAGGGTAAGATGTTTATTTAACTGGTGTCAGATTTAAAGATGAAATCCTCCAATGCTGTTAGCTAGATGGTGTGCGGGGGATGGGGAAGCACATGAAGAGTGTAACTTTCCCTTCCCAAATCATGAGCTATAGTTGGAAAGGGCTGCTGAGACAAATCCATATGGATTTCAGTAAATGTAAACCAGCCATCTCCTGACAAATTTTTCATCTGCATTTCAAAATCTAACCTTAGTCCTGGATAAAAGCTTTATTTAGCAGTAGTCTGACCTAGTTTATACTGCAGATATGTATATATAGAAAATAATGTAGCATTTACCAGCTATAACAGATTACTGTGAACTCAGTGATGGTTATGGATATAGCTTAAAACAGAAGTGCAAGTGATGCTTGATACAGTATTGAGTATTTATGTGTTTGAGCTTCAGACCAGTTGCTTCTGGAGATAGTCAGTCAATTGTTCAGCGTGTGAAAATCAGCTATGTTTCATTGAAGTCAATGGATCTACACTGACTTATACCAGCTGAGGTTCTGGCCCCAAATGTTCCAGTTTTTTTTCTCTAATACTAGTAGCAAAAATTGCAATACATTTATCAGAGAGAAAGGCAACTCATGCCAAAACTTCATCCAGGCCCTTCTGCAAAACTAACCCTGAAACATTTGTGAGATAGGGAGGGGATGACTGCATAATTGCAGGTCAAAATTCTCCACAGGGCTTCCTTAGAGTTAGGCCCTGAAATGTGTATTTAGGAACCTACATAAAAGTGAACTTATTTCCAAAGATTCTGAGTACCTGAAGCTCCCACTGACTTGAGTGAGATTCTGGGTACTCAGCATTTCTAGATCTAAGGCCATTTTATTGAGGTGCCTAAATATGGATTTAGGAGCCTAGCTTCAGGAACACACATTTGCAGATTTTGCCCAGAGTATTTAGTCTGCATCAGAGAAGCAGCAGCAATGGTTAACCATCAAGGAAACGAGAGACCAGAGCTTCAGGTTCTGTAATTTGGTGTAGCTCCATTGATTTCAGAGCAGCTACAATGATTATACCAGCTGAGGATCTGTCTCAAGATATTTTTGCTAGGACTTGAGGCTGAAAGGAAGGAGTTGACACAAATAAAGAAAATATGCAGGGCTTAGTCCTGGCAAACAGGATGGGTTGTTTAAAATATATATGGTCATTAAGGATCATGTCCCCTTGCCATCAGACCATGCTCACTTGCCGCATGTGTGTGTAGGTGGATGCAGGAAGGGATCCCTTTCCCAGCACAGTATGTGCTGTAGGAATCCTGTGCTAATGAGGCAGGTCTGTGGTACAGGCAGGGGAAAAGGTGCCTCCTTTTGCATCTGTTTTCCCACCACTCTCTAGTGCAGTGGTCCCCAAACTTTTTACCTCGCACCACCCCTTACCCCATCTGCACCCTGAGCCAGGGCTGGGAGTGGGGCCATGGCTCTGGGGGGGGGAATGTGGACAGGGGCAAGGGGGCCGAGGCTGAGGCCACAGCTGGGGACGGGCACAGAGCCCTGGGTGTGGAGCCGGCAGTTCAGGACGCGGGGCGCGGGGCCAGGAGCAGAACCGTGGGCACGGGGCTGGCAGTTGGGACCCCAGGTGTAGGGCCAGGAGCGGAACCTCAGACGCGGGGCCAGGACCTAGGGCTGGGAGCAGAACCCTGGGCGCAGGGCCGGCAGCCAGGACCCTGGGCGTGGGGCCAGGAGCAGAGCCCGGGGCACGGGGCAAGCAGCCAGGGCCGGCAGCCGGGCCCGAGTGTCACTCCCTCCCCACGCCACCGGCAAGGCCCCAGCCATGCCACCCGAAACATTCCTAGGTGCACCTCACAGATGGAACCTCTGTCCTAGTGTAACCAAGCAACACAGAACAGGATTTGGCTCATGGTGTATTATAGATCTACCGTTATAAATTATAGTTGGATGGTAGATTTGTTTTAAGTGTCTATTTGGGCATGTAAGTGACATGAAATGTTGCTGACGTCAAGGAAAATCAGTAAAAAGTAAATAGTCTTTGCTAAGTAAAGAGGCTCCAAGTTTTCCCTTGACCAGTAGTGTGCCGCCATTACCCTGGAAGTGAAGAGCTGCTATTAGTGGTGAGGCAATAATAAACTCATCACTTTGTCAAAGCCACAAATCATTCAGTGATTGAGTATTACTGTAAAAACATGAATCACCATAAAGTCTCTTCGTATTCATATGGAAATAATACGCAATTCCACAGGAAATACTAAGTGTTCTCTTGGTAGTCCATCGATCCGATGATGACAAATCTGTGCAGATCATCTATTGTTGGTCTCATGGTGTGCCCTCTGATGACTATACAAGCCAATTCTAGAGGTGCACATTTTGCTGCAGATGGTGCATGCGAAGTTCACGGTCAGTGGGTTGTGTGCTGCTGGTGCTCTGTAACGTCATTCGCGTGCCTCTTGTAGCCGCTGGTAGTCGTCTTCCTCAAAGGCGATTCAGGTATTCCTGACTGTTGCACGCCACTGTGTTCTGTTGCTGGCGGCATCCTCAAGGTCCCTAGGTTTGATACTGCTGTACTGCAGATTGGCTTTGATGGTGTCCTTGTAACGTTTCTGCGGACGACCTATATGCCGGATGACCTGGGAGAGCTCACCATACAGAAGCTGGTGGGGGATTCTGTTGGCATCCATGCGGCTGACATGACCAGTCCAACGTAGCTGTGACTTCATGATCATCATTTCGATGCTTGTCATCTGGGCTCTCTTGAGGACCTCGAGATTGGGCACTTTGTCTTGCCAGCGGATCTTCATGATGTTGCGGAGGCAGCACATGTGGAATGCTTTGAGCTGCTTGATGTGACACCTATATAGTGTCCATGTTTCGCACCCATACAAAAGAGATGAAAGAACAACAGCTCTGTACACAAGCAGTTTTGTTGACATCCGGATGTTGTGGTGGTTTAAAACTTTGACACGCAGACAGCCAAGTGCCTGGCTTGCTTTGGATATTCGTGCATTGATCTCATTATCCAGTGATCCATCACTGGATATGACACTACCCAGGTATTTAAAGTTCTCCACTACTTTAAGCTGAGTGCCGTCAATGGAGATACTCGGGACAGAAGCATTTGATCCAGGTGCAGGTTGATGGAGAACTTCTGTCTTTCCGAGGCTGATAGTTAGTCCAAAAAGTTGCGAGGCCTCAGCAAACTTATTGACAATGTGCTGAAGATCATTTTCAGTGTGAGCCAGTGTCGGCAAAGAGTGCCTCAAGAAGGAGTTTCTGCACTGTCTTCTTAATCTTTGCATTTAGGCGACGGAGGTCAAAAAGTGAACCATCATGCCGGTATTTCAAATATATATCTTGATCCAGATCTTTCATTGCATGGTTGAGGACACATGCAAAGAACAGGTTAAATAAGGTTCTAAACTACTATAAATTGCAGTTTGAGAAACTTATTTGGGTATCTGAAATCAGAGGAAGAAAATAATTCAAGAAACACTGAGCAATGAGTAGTTAGCTCTGTACCCAAAGAAAGAGGGTTCTCCTTATCCCTCAATCAAAGTGAGTTTTCGCTGCATAAGCAGTGCTGAATCCCTTAGAGACAGATTCTGCCACCCTTACTCATGATGGATAGTCTTTTATTCTGGAAGCAACCCCACTGATTTCACTGAGGCTACTCAATGAGCATGGCACTACACAGTGGGAGTAAGGGTGACAGAACTGGGCCATGAGAGACCATATGTCCTATGACTTCTTCCGAGGCTGATGACCATCTTGCAATTTTTAAATGGAAAAATTGAAAACCGTTTCTAAAGACCCATTACTCCAATCCACAACTACCCGTTAACCATTAATTTTTATTCAACTAACTTTTTAAAAATCTCCTGAGCTAGTCATGTTGACGGAATGATAAATGGCACATGCTGTTTTTCATGCTATATTGAAGCAACAACATGAATGAGACATTCAGAAACTGCAATTCAATAGAAGGCTTGTTTGAAGGGGAGGAGGCAGATTTACCTGCCACGCCTTCTTGTAACAATTGCATTAGGAATTTACACAGTTTACTGCCCTGTAAGATCTGCAAAAAGTCACTTCCAGCTGAGGTACATTTAGCCCACCTCGCTGTGCCTCGGCCAGAGAGAGGCAACATTTTGGCTCAGCTAGCTGAGTGGTCACCTCGGGAATCCACAGGTCCCAGTTTGAGTTTGTGCTGCAGTGGCTGCAATAACCATCAAAGGTGTGGGAATGGGCCCCTTCTGGTCCTTGTACCCTCCCCTGGTGTTGAGTGCAAGGGATACCGAACTTCCCGCCCCCCTGCCCAAGGACGTTTGGAAGGTGGTGATGGCAGCAGGTTCAGCATAGGCTGCAGAGAGACTCTAGCATCCAGCTGTCTTTCTTGAACCTCAACCAGATGCCTCAACATGTCTGATTGCTCCTTCATAATCCACAGCATCCCTTCCTGTGTGGTATGTTCTTGTTCCCGGCATGCTCTCCCGTCCTCCCTGTCCATGTCCATGTGCTCAGACAGTGTAATCCTCCATGCTCTGAGCTCCGTCTTGTCACTTTCAGAGGCGTGCATTAACTCATTGAACATGTCCTCCCGAATCTTCTTTTTCCACCTTCTAATCTGGGAAAGTCTCTGTCTCAGTGTTGAGGATGCGTCGATGGACAAGGTTTCAGCTGCAAAGAATGCAAAGCACAAGGGTAGCACTGACAGTGCATATATTGTTTCTGGTGCAAGATTTTTTTTTTTAAATAAAAAAAAAAACCCACACCCCTCAATACACTTTTCTGCAAGCTCCAACCATGGTGAGTAAGGCCACAAGGCATGGGCGAGAGGTCCTGTGCTGCTGCTTTTGTGAGGACATCCTTGGGATCACAGGTTGCAACTTGAGAAAAGCCATCTTACCCCCAGCAACCTGGATGGTGCTTGAGGACAGGCACCAGTGTAAAGCCCCCTAATAGTTTGTTTTTTACAAAAGCGGCACCGGTTTGTGGGGGAAGGGAGACAAACAGGAAGCCACCCACACCCCCTTTTTTTTCAATGCTGCTTGCAATACATACTGATCCCTTCCAGTCATAACCATGGCATGTTTGGGAAAGCATGGTTGTGTGACCCAGATTTCACCAGATGGTGGGTGGATTACTTGTTGAATTGTTTGCGGTTTAAGGGCTAGCATTGAAAACTTCCTCCATTTCCCCTAGGTGACCCTAAGCGATATCACTCTCCTGAGGGTAACAGAGGTGGCAAAGGAGCAGACGCTGCAAGCATCTGGGTACAGACCCAATGATGCCAGCAGAGTTAATACTAGAGTGGCATGGGAAAGTGGCCTATCGTGGTGGACAAAATAAGGCAGCTCTTCCCAGAAACCTTCTGCAAAGGATTGCAGAGTACCTCCATGAAAGCTTCCTAGAGATCTCCATCAAGGATTCCCAGGCCATCACCATGCACATAAACAGTCTTTTTCTGAGAGCACCTTCTGCGTAGCTGGAGTGGCCACCAATACCACTACACCTACTTTCCCGGCATCACGCTCCACCACCAGCTGGTCCTGTGAAGGGATGGGCTCCATGGTTAAAAAAGTTCTTGGCTGTCAGGGAGAATGGATCTTCCACTTCCCTGCCTCACATTCTCCTCCTCTTCTTCCTTGTCAATGTCCTCCTCATTGCTGCTCAAGGTTGCCCAGGGCTCCTGAGAGGTATCCATAGAGTGATTTGGGGTAGTAGTGGGGTTGCCGCTGAGAATTGCATGCAGCTCCTCATAGAAGTGGTGTGTCTGTGAGGCAGAACCAGAACTGTTCGCTTCCCTTGTCTTCTGATAAAGGAGCTTTGGCAAGTGTATTTTCATGTGGCACTGCTGTGTGTCCCTGGTGTAGCCCTTCTCGCCCATGCGATCTTAGCATAGATGTCAGCGTTTCTTCTGCTGGATCAGAGCTGTGCCTGCACAGACTCTTCTCCCCACACAGCAATAAGATCCACCACCTCCTGTGTACTCCAAGCTGGAGCGCGTTTGTGACCTTGAGCCTCCATGATCAGCTGTGCTGGCCAGCTCTCCACGCTGATGAAACAGGAAATGAAAATTCAAAAGTTCCTGGGGCTTTAACAGGGGAGTGGTTGTTTCCTGTGTACCTGGCTGATGCGCAGTGCAGCTGAAAGCGCTCTCTAGAGCGGTCACAGCAGAGCACTGTGGGACACTTCCTGGAGGCCAATACATTTGAATTACACAATGCAGTGTCTACACGATCCCCATGTTGACCCGTGGATGTTGAATCAAGCGCTATGCCTCTTGCAGAGGTGGAGTACAGAAGTTGACTTTACAGGCCACTTAGATCGCGGAAAGGACTTGGTAGTGTAGACACATACATTATTAGATTGACTTAACACGGCTTATGTTGACCTAAGTTTGTAGTGTAGATCAGGCCTAGATGACTTCTTGAGGTCCCTTCCAGTCCTATGTTTCTATGATTTCTATTATGTGAGTTGTTTGGATGTGAGGAGAGATTTGCATAATCATTCAGATACTGCCATGTACCCAATCTATTACAAGTTACAATTAAGAAAGTCTGTAATTTGAATTTTTTAAAAAAAATGTTCATTTGGTTCCAGGCCATAAGATATCACTACAGGCTTATCTGCATATCCTATTATAATTCATAGTTATCTACTAGGACTGCCTCAAACTAATCAGTACTCTACAATCTAATCAGCTCACACACTGTCACAAGTGGCATAATGCAAGTAATTTTTCTTTAATTCAACTTCTAAACAGGAAGGTGAAAGATCAGCTTGAACAAAAACAGGCTTATCCTGAACTCATGAATTGCTAATCTTGATTAATGGGGAATCACTGTGTAAAAACATGGCTAATTCACTTGCTCGCGTCCCGTTCATCAAATGTCGTGGAAAAAATGAGCACACTTACACTTCACAAATAAAAAGTGTCTAGACTGTCTCTCCCCTGAATTTTAAATCTTGAATGAAGTTGTGTACACTAAAGTCTGGAAGTCCTGAAAGCTCTACAGGACAGTGAAAAGGCTTCCAGAAAATAAGAGGCATAAAGAGCCAAAAATAACAGAGAGAAATCAGAGCAACAGGAATTAAATATTAACTATTCAAGACAAGTACAAACAAACGTTCAAAGCCTAAGAGAGAGACTTGCAATACACATGAGAAACAATGGATTGCCATCCTGTTTGGGTTACCAACATTTAAGGTGGGTAGGGAGCCCTTTGCTACACTGGTTGATCAAATCTTGTATATTTGAGAGCAGAATAGTTCATCTGGAGGAAAGGCGTGTGCTTTCACTGGTGTAGACTTTATTTCTGACTCAATTCTTTCCCAGACACAACTGAGGACTGGCATGTCAGGAATACTGAAAAGCCTGTGTGCTGGAGAGTCTATCAGGCTGGTTATCATAATGCTAGACTGTCAGAGCGGAGGACTAGGGACTCTTTTTTTTACTCTTTATTTTTTACAGCACCTAGTACAATGGGTCTCTGATCCCTGATTAGGCCTCTGGCTGCTACTTCAATGTGCATGCAGGGTTTGCCAGGTTGGGCCTTTGATTTACTAACAGAAAAAAATGGAGAAATCTAAAGCAAGGTAAATATCTACATGAGGATTGTGAGGGAGGGAGCCCTTTTGAGAGTCTTACAATACAATGGTGGTACAGGACAGCACCCACTATGGCAATATTCACTCCAACTTTTTCTCATTTTTTCTGCTAATAGGGTGACCTGTCTGTCCCCTTTAGGAGCAGTGGGGCCAGGGCCAGCCATCCCAGTTCCAAGGCACGGCCCCCCTAAGGATAGGCGATCCAGGGAAGGATCAGCAGACACTTCTGGCTTGTCTCAGCCAGATGACTAAAGATGCTCATCAGGTAAAGAACAGTGTTGCAGTTAGCATCATTTATGAGAACTAGGAAAGGATGTGAGGGCAGGCGGGGTGGGAAGAACTCTCCTGAGAGGGCCAGGGGACAGGGTGGGATGGCAGAGCTGCCCGGCTAAGAGGGAACTGGGACTCAAAGCTCTTCAGCAAAGGAGAACTGGGACACAAACGTCTCTTTGCAGGAAAAGGTTGTGCATGGGTGGGTCAAAGCAGCTGTATGTTAAGAGGCCTGAATAAATTAGGCCCCCAGGAGGGGGAAAGTTATTTTTAAACACTCGTGGCTGTGGGTTATTTTATTGGGGAATCTCAGCCAGGAGGGAAAGTGAGGCAGGGGGATTGCAGTGCCATGCCACAAGGGGGAGTGTTCCAGGACTGCAACATACAACTTCCCCTTTTTATAACAGTGACGAGTGGGGTGTGGCTCAACCACCTCTATTCCCACCTCAATTTAAAGCACCAAGTACAGTGTTGCATGTACAGTACAGATAGTGCTGAGGAACTGGAAGTCCCCTGTCCTTGGAGGGATCACTTAGCAAATTATGCGCTGGTTTTCCATCCCAGACTAGTAGGAAGAAAGAATCCAACAGCTGGCCCAAGGCCTGGTATTTTACACAATGTTGACTTTGAGAGTAACAGTGAGCAGAACAAATCCCCCAATTGTGTTTTTAAATCAAGCTTTGAAAACCTTTGAAAGTGGATTCAGCACTCGTTAAAGGTACAAGGTTGACAGCGCTGGAAAATGAAGCCCTCTAATTAGCCCCAGGATTGACATACCCTGGACAGGGGCTGTGCAAAGTTCGCCACTCTGCCTGGCTAATCTGTCTTCATCCTGCTTGGGAAGAACCCCATCTCAAAAGGTGAGATGAGCAGGTCATTCAATTCTCAGCCTCTGTGCAGAATGCCAACAAAGGGGCCAATTATGTTGTGGAAGCACACCCCCTGGAACTGGACCAAGACCACCAATGCACCTCTAATAAATAATCCCCTTTGGCAAATCCCCTTCCTTTGTGTAGTTATATTACTTCATTTTTTTCTGAAAGGAACAATTTACAGAAGAGAAAATCTTTTCTGAGACACCGCAGATGACTAGAAACCTCAGATGATTTCGATGGGCTGTTGGGTTATTTGTAACCAAAATCTCTGACATTGGGCAGCCTGCTACATGTTACTTATTCTCCCATCTACTCACGAAGCTCCTCCAAACTGCTCTTTCCTTACTGCTCCTTCTGTCTGCCTCCTACGATCTAGTTCATATCTTCAGTCACGTTGCCTCCTGTGCTTGGAAATGTCTCCTCCTTAAGAGCAAAGGACCAACTCCTCAAAGGCACCTAAATCCCATTGAAATTAATCTGGGCCCAAGTCCCTGGGTTCTTTCCTTCAAATCCCTCTTCAACACTCACTTCTTCTAAAATGCTTCCTTATCATTAATCTGCATGTTCAATACAGTATTAAAATTCTAAAGAAATAACACAGCCACATTTTCTGTGAAAAAGTGTAGTTTACTGGTTAGAACATGGGACCAGGATTCCTGGGTTCTACTCCTGGCTGTACCACTGGCTTGCTATGTGAACTTGGGCAATTCACCTTACCATGCCTCAGTTTCTCCATCAGTAAAACAGAGATAATGCCTATCTAATGGGCATGTTGCAAGGCCTGATATTCATAGTGAGATCTACAGAGGAAAGATTCTATAGAAGTGCAAAGTAGTTTTGCTAAGCAAGCTATTCTTCAGGGGGGTTTTATCGAAAAATCTTTTGATTAAGTATGTGTAACTCTGAAGAATGATTGCACAAACTTTACTCAAATGGGAAGCGCTCTTCTTTCTACCAATTTACTGTTACTGTGCAGCTGAGAGAGATACACTTGAAAGTAAACGAAACTTTGAAAATCCTCAACCACAGTGTCACCACAAACAGGCGCTATAACACATATTGGATGTTAGAGGTTACATTGCAAATAAACCTTGTTTTCCTGGAAATATTATCAACACCACTCCAGTGTGACCATATATCTAGCGCAATCTAGCACCGGCACAGGCACAGGGACAGACACTCCTACATTGTGTCTATCAGGCTACTTAAATGAAAGCCAGCCAATTAGTGTTCATGTAGAACCTACACTGCTCTAAAATTAATGTCCAAGGAGTGTAAGAACTAGGGCTTCATCTGTTTACTCTTATCCACCCCCACTGGAAATAATGAAAACTGAAGGAAGGCAAATCAGGTACTGCTCTTTACCTTACTCTAAATTCAAAACAAGGAAACATCCAATGCAATTGAAATGCAACAAATTTAAATTGATAAAAGGAAATATGCTTTCACAAATATGACTTGTGGAATTCATTGCCACAAGGTATTAAGGCCAAGAGCAGAGTAGGATTTTAAAATGACTTGATATTTAGATGACTAATGAGGACATCAATGGATACATTACATAGTATTTTAAAAATCAGAATATGAATCCCACTTTCTTCAGGATATGTGCCATCCACAAACTAGAAGGGTTAGGAAGAAACTTTACTTTTTATCAGCCAGCCAGCCAGCGAAAGCAACTGCTCAGATAAACAGCCTAGGAATGGGAGAGTCTGAATCATTCTTTAAAAGTTGGCAACGCATAGTTCTGCTGTGAAATGCACTCTCCAAAGTGCTGTGGAATTGAACACATTCCACCATTTTCTGTATTCAGCTGACAGCTGGAAACCTGCACAGGATGCCAAATGTATGTGACCTACATTAGTAGCTCAAAGGCATTTGCTGGAATGAAATCTAAGATATTGAATCTTTTAGCCTGGATTTCTTTGAGAGTATTATGTACAGGATAATGGTGAAACAGATGCACTACTTTTCAGCTTCCTAGCATTTAAAAGGTTGTTAATCTGTTTCTCACTTCCCTCCCTCACCCTCAAAAAAAAGCACAGCTCTTTTTTAAGCCAAAATATTAACCTAACAGTATAAATATATATTTGTACAATGCTAGCATTAAATAAAATAATCCCAGTCACGTCCGTGTCATGGTGTAAATATATCCCAATTGGTTCATACTAAATTACTTTACTTCTTGTACTGAAGTGATGTATACTTGCAGTCAATGAATCAATTTTTATTAGTCTTTCCATGTTTGTGGATTCTCTTAATTTCTTTTTACATGGATGATTCATTTCTGCAGCATATGTAGAACTGAATCGATCATTGTGGGACACATCTGTTCTGTTTAGTAGTATCAAATGGTTTTATTTTAAGGCTGGGGTGTCCCCCTAAAACTCCGAGGTAGCTACTACACTGCAGTGAGGGATACTCAGAATGAGTTAAATGAAGACCCGACCTAGGGCCAGTCCTGGAGCAGTGTTTGCTATGCTGATTAGTCCTAGTGAATTCAAACACTACTGGCTCTTCTGTTTACTGTCATGATTAGCCACATCGCAATCAATCACTATTGAGTATAGGTTAACTATCCTGAGATTCCTTAGGTGGTATGGGATTTGAGAGTTTTGTCTTGTAAGATGCTGAACAATCTGGCACTAATCCTGCAAGGCACTTAAGCATGTCTGTAACTCGGTGGGAGGAGGTAGGGGGGTAGGAAGGCCTCAATGGGATTTATTCAAATGCTTAAAGTTAAGCACGTTTGCTGGATTAGTGCCAGAGAACACACGGCACCTTGCAGAGTCAAATCCTAAATTCCCAATTCAGGAAAGCATCGGTATTCAAGAAAACACTTAAGCACATGCTTAAATTCCACTGAAATAATGAGACTTAAGCACATGCTTAATTTTAAGCATGAGTTTAAGTGCTGACCTGAATTAGGGACTGAAGCCAGCACTGTTTGAGCAGCGGGTCTTCACTTGCTCCAAGTCTTCCGCTGCACTGAAGGACTCTCCGCCGAAGACCTGGAGCAAGTGAAGGGCCCGCCACGGAAGTGCTACCGAAAACCCGGAGCAGCTCGCAGGGCCCCTGTGGGGCTCGGGGCCTGAGGCAAATTGCCCCACTTGCCCCCCCCCCACGGGCAGCCCTGGATCCTTGTAACTCTGTGTACCCCTGTACCCTCTGCCAGTGGGCATCAAGAGATCCTAGGGTCGTGGTCATCATGAGTTTCATTGTTTCTCCTCACTTATTACAAAATAGAGGCCTGTACAGACAGAGCGAGGCCTGGAAGGCAGCGCTTGTTTTGTCAAAAGCTGATGGCTTCAGGGAGTTGATCCACAGCCAGCACAGACAAGACTTCCTCACTTTAAAGGCAAGTGGCGGTCAGGTGATTCACAACCCTGGGTATCCCTGGGAAGCATCACAGTTTCCTATATCACTTATGGGGAAAGGAAGCTCAACTGAAGACTTCAAAATATGAGGTTTGCAATCTAGGCTAGGTCACTACAAGAAATTTTCTAGCATTCACAGCCCTTTCTCTTCACTGGAATTGTAACCTGTTCCAGGGGCAGAAGATATGCAGATGATTCATCCTTTGTATGTAGTTGGGGATTTGTCTCAAGCTTTTCTCTCGTGTCTCAGGACCCTCAGACTTTGGATCTGGATGCGGATCTGAACTTTGCAGCTGGCCCCATAATGGAATGAGCAGATGAGCTAGCCAACTCCCCAAGTTCTCACTCAGATTTTCCTCAGTCCTCACCCTGGCCCCAATCCAGCGAAGAAAATAAGCCCATGCCTAACTCTAAGAATTTATTTTACTTGAACTACTCATCTGCTTAAAGTTAGGCATGTGCTTAAGTACTTTGCTGATCAGAGATTTTGGGTGCTAAGTCCCATCCCTCTTACCAAGATAGGAAACTATCTGGGCCGCAGGGATGCATATATCCCTGCTTGCGATCCCCAAATGGGAATCCCTCTCTTGGAGTCAGGAAACTTAGGTGCCTACACTGTTTCCCGCAGGAATAAGTTAGGCGCCTGTCTCCACCCACACAAAAATGGTTAGAGGAGGAGGTGCCCACCTTATTACTTTTAGCCCAGTGGTTACAGCATTTACCTGAGATGTGGGAGACCCAGTTTCAACTCCTCTCTCTTTGCCAGAGGGAGAAAAAAGGCATCCAGACGCTTAGAGGGAGGCAGCAATGCATATCCTCAAGGGCAGAAATGTAGATGGTGAGGGAACTTTTACCCTGAAAAATTAGGTGCTGAGTGAGTTTAGGCGCCTACAGGGTTCAGCAGGAGTTTGTGAATCACAGTGGAGCCAAAACTGGGACTTACGCACCTAAATTAAAGACTTGGGTGCCTAATTCTGGGGTTTAGGCACCTAAATACTTTTGTGGATCCTACCCTAAATACTTAACAGTTAAAAGTAGTTGGGGGGAGAGTCAAAATTAGTTTTATCATGGAAGCTATTGAGTCACAATAGTAACTCTCTGAAATACAGCTCTGTGGGAAAATACTTAGTAACTCTTTTGTTTCCCAAAACTCTATACTCAAAGTTGTTTTTCAGACATCGTCATCATCATGAAGAGACATGCACAGCTAAAACTGTTGTTTATTTCTACAGAGCTACAGAAGGTCAATTTGGCCAATTATATATACCTTATATTTTACACAGAGATAACATTTGCTGCTAGAAGAAAAATTTTATATTATAATTAGAGCTGATAAAAAATGAGAACACATTTCACATATGTTTGCAAAACATTTTCCCTTTTATTGTTAACATTTTGAGAAAATTTTTCATTGAAATTTCAAAATTCAGAAAATTTTGACCAGTCCCATAGCTGGTTAAAAAACAAGATGACTCCTTCATAGCATATTTGTACAAAAATCATCCTGTTTTTCCAATCATATCTCAAAATTTTGATGAAAAATTTCATTGAAAAATCAAAAATTTGGAGAAGTTTGACCAGCTCTAATAATATATACATATTTGGATTTACAAAATGTGCCCCCCCTCCACTTACATAATTGTGTGAATGATCAAAAAATGAATGTTCAAAAGGAATCAGCTTCCATTGACTTGATGATGTTTGGGAATTTAGCCAGGAGATTGTTTTCCTTGAGAAGCAGCTACCAGTAAATGAAACAAGTCAGCTGATTCCAAAATTACTCAAACCAAAACTATTCATCTGATGCCATATATGTGCAAGTCACATTACAGAAAAGAAATAGACAGATTCCCTACCCCAAACTGCTTAAAGTCTAAGTCAGCGGTCCCGAATGCGGTGCCCGCGGGGTCATCTAAATGCGCCCGCATCCTGGCCGGTGGTCGAGCAACGTCATTCGGTGGCATTTCAGCAGATGCTCGACTGCCGCCACAGTCCTTCATCTGGTGCCCGCCAGACGAAAAGGTTGGGGACCACTGGTCTAAGTGATACAAGTAGAACAGGAAACAGCATCTGCAAGGAGAGGTATGCTGGCAACGCTGTCACTTAGAAGGCTAATCTTTGCACCTTGATATTCCAGTGCAACATCTCCCTTTTCCATTGCCTTAGTTTTATGACACTGATTAATTTGTGTTATTTCTTTTCATTCACATGTAAAATAGAGTATAGGATTTTGTGAAAGTTTAGTATAAAACTTGAATTATGAAGTAATTGGAATTAGGGGATTGTAATAGAAATGCTGATAGAAAATGAAGTGGAGTGATGTTGATGAACACAACTAACAGCTCTCTTTTCTTATTAAGTACTGAGGTTATTCTTAATGACAAAGTAATAGCAGAATTATTCTGATTAGTATTCTGTGTAGATTGCCATATTTCTGTAGTCAATAAAATCTGATTCTTGCAATTGTTACAGGTGGAATAGTAGCAACATTTGTATTAAGGTTGCATTATAATTTAGTTTTTCCTCACTTTTGAGAACTTGACTTTGCAATGTGGTCGCAAAGCGGTTTTAACACAATTGGGTTTTTTGAATGGAAGTTAATATTATTGTCAATTCTTACAATTTTATTGGGATCCTTGCAATATTTGGCATTTTCCTTAAAGTTCCAGCACCTAAACTAGATGAGAAACTCAGTTTTGATCTATTAAAAAAGAAAGAAAAAACTTTCTATCCCTCATGGTTGCAGAGAAAAGCTTGAAAATGTGACCCAAATGCACTTTAAAGATTCACAAACGAGAAGGCAAATTAAAAAGAAACAAGATTGGCTTAAAAATCATGAGTATTTTTGTGGTTTTGGTGGGCCTTTGGCATTGGCAGTACTGACTACATAGGTCAGAAATGAAGGAGGCATTAAAATATTTTGCTCTACTGTGCAAAATAAAATACTGCGCCAGTGCTTCAGACATGAGAGCTGAGTGACACACGATTTCTCGTTTGCAGTTTTCAGACAGCAAATGGGAAATGTCTTTCGTTTCTGGCAGTTCTTGGTAAAGTAGAGGAAAAGACTGTCAGGGCTGAGACTTTGTAACTGGAAAGAACATTAAACTGATGTGGGTTGCTTTCGTTCAAACCTGGGGGTAAGGATAAGCTGCTAAAAGCAACTCTTCATTTGATTTAAATAACTTTGATTTTTAAAGATGTCTTGTTTGTTTCCAGTAAATTCTCTCTTTAAAGGAACTCTTTTTCTCAATTAATACATTTCTAAATGGGGCCCAAAACATTCCTACTATATTGAGGTTGCACTTTATAGTTAGACAAATGGGGAAATCATATTAGGAACATACTTTAAACACATATTAAGTTATTTGGTTCCTGGGCTTCTAAGGAACAGCCAAACACGGTATGTTAGTTTCCCTTCCTAGAACCTGGACTCCCCTGCAGTTATAACTCTTTTTATTTGAATACTAGATGCACACAGAGATTAGTATTAGCTTGAAGAGTTGACTTCCTCTCCCCATTATTTATTCTTTTTCAACAGCCAGAATGATTCAGCAGGTAGCTCTGGTCCTCACACTTCTGTATATCCCTCAACCTGTGTCCCAAGAAACTATGCAAAAGGCAGTGATTCAACATGATCACAACTTCTGAACAGTCAGGAAGCTTTGGACTCTAGAAGTGAAATCCTGCCCTCTTGAAGTCAATGGGCATTTCACCATTGGCTTCAGTGGGGCCAAGATTTCACCCTAGGAGTTAAATTATTTCCTTTTTTACAAGAGTGGACACAGACACAATAAATTATCCTCGTCTGTTTAATGTACAGTAGGCCAAATCCTGCAGTTATTACTCAGGAGGTGTGGTTGCAGCATGTGTAGACATGCCTCATTAAGCTTAGATCTAGCTAGAGCAAAGCTATCTCAAGTAACAGTAGCAGTGAAGTAAAGACACCACAGGCTGCAGCTGCTCAAGTATGTATCCATGGTCCTGGAAAGGCTGGGGGACTAGAATTTAGCTAGGCCAAAACTAACTTGGGTATGTCTACATGTGCTGCAATCACACCTCCCAACTGCAGTATAGACATTCCCTAAAGTTCATGAGGACTTTGCCTAAATAGAATGAGTAAGATCTCCAGGATTTGGCCCAATATCCATACAGAATATGGCTTTGAACAGAGATGGTTAGTAAACATAACATAGTTTAGGCTTGTGCACACTCAAACTGTAGCCACCTCACAGCAAAACCAACCAACACTGCAAAAATTAGTCCTGCCTAGTTCCAGTCCCAGCTGTAATTTTTTTCCTCATTATTCCAAAAGGTTCTGACTTAAGGACTGGAACCATCAAGGCAATTATGCATGTAAAACTGTTCACATGCTTAAAATTAAAAACATACTGAAATGTTTTGCTGGATCAGGGTCAGAATGTTCAGCACTTTGCAGGGCTGATCCCTGTAACATTAAGCACTTGAACCAAGGCATCTCCACCAAGCCAGGGACAAAGTTATTTTGGCCACTGATATCAATGGGGCTAGGATTTCACCTTCTATGTCTTCCTCATGAAAAACTATTTTAGGTAATGTCAAAAAAGAAACCCTGCTGATCTCACAAGCCCTGAACTCAAACATATATACTGTACTCATATACACTAGCATGGGTAAAAATTAAAAAGATTCAGAATTCTATATGTGAATTAATATTGGCCTTATTACCATGAATACATTGCCCCACTGCTCTGAACTATTTGCCAGTGTATTTAATGGCAGTACCATATGTCTGATGTGATGTGAAAACACATCTCAATAATGTCTTAAACAAAAATGAAGCATAATTTTAGGCATAATTGATACCCTAGGGCAGTGTTTCCCAAACTTGGGACACCGCTTGTGTAGGGAAAGCCCCTAGCGGGCCGGGCCGGTTTGTTTACCTGCCGCGTCTGCAGTTCCGGCCAATCGCGGCTCCCACTGGCCGCGGTTCGCCACTCCAGGCCAATGGGAGCTGCTGGAAGCGGTGGCCGGACCTGCGGATGCGGCAGGTACACAAACCGGCCCGGCCCACCAGGGACTTTCCCTACACAAGTGGCATCCCAAGTTTGGGAAACACTGCCCTAGAGATATGTGCTTTTCACAGTGGTAATGTCTGCAGCAGTGATCATTCTAATTATTGTTAAATCCAAACAGTAAAGAACTGACAGGCAATATAGCTACCAGTGAAAATTTAATGAACCAGGTGTTTCTATAAGGAGGTTTTTTACAAATAATCTGTCAGATACACAGGTTGGCAGGCAATAAATTGCCCATCTTTAACACAAAAGATAACGTTAATTAGAATGATATTTAATTAGGTAAGAGCATAGGATATCAGAGAGTATTAAATGTAATAGATACTTCAAATCATTATTAAAAATGGGCCAAATTCTGAGGTCCTTACTCTGTTTTTATTCAGTCCTCTGCGTCAGTGGGAGCTTGTCTGAATAAACACTGAGAAACAAGCGAGAGAGCTCCTCAAGATTTGACCCAATAATACTTAGCACTATTCAGAGCTCTTTATGTTCAGTGGGTCAAATCCTGAAAACAATGGGATGATGGAAGATAAGTAGTTTGGTCCATCAATTTCCTCACCCTGATAACACTCACTTTAAGGTTTAAATAATTATACTGGGACAAATCAGTTGAGAACCAGGCCCACAGCACTGTTGGATAGAGATCTGACAGATCTAGAGATTTACAATTTGTGCAGAACACTGTAGAGAATGGATTCAGTGGGGGGGGATTATCAAATCCCTGCCCCGATAGAAAAGTAACTTGTGATGTATTATTCCAATCAGAAAAACACATAAACATATCCACTAGTCCAGCTGAAGAGGATAAAAACATGATTTATGATAAGTTAGGTAGATTTTTCATACCCAAACCATTTGCAAGCCTTTTTTTCTTTCAAGATGCAACCACAATGACACGTGAAGGGTTCTTACAATGCATCATCATCACTGCAAATGAGAATGGAGAAATATTAAAGAACTAATTAAAAGCATAATCTGCCAAAGCTGATTAGAATGCTAGTGAGGTATAACTGCATTCAGGATCAATTAATGGCAGCCAAAGTTACAGTAGTGAGAGAGACAGAGTCTGAAGTGCTACTATATTTAGATGATAACAAAGGTACAGAAGAGCCAAAAATCCCGCAGAATGAAGATAAAGAGTTAAAAGCATGTAGGAAAGATGAAGAAGACAACAATGAGACAAACAACATTACAGGATTTCAAGACCATTGAAGACTTCAATAGGATGACTTGCCTGAATGAGGAGATTAAGGCTTGATGCTAGGAAGGATAAAGTTCTTTTTAGGTGACTGTAAGTTAGAACCTACTTCCACTGACATAAGAACATAAGACACAAAAACACCAGGCTGCTTCCCTACTGAGAATCCAAGCTGTTGTCCCCCAGTTGGTTTAACACCAGTGTAGCTCCACGGGGGAAAGCAATGATCGAATCACTAGTGTAGACCCAGGATAAGTGTTTTTACCTACCACCATGTCAACTTTTGCGGGCAGGAAGTTTCTATTTAATATGTGTTTGTACAGTGTCCAACACACTGATTCCTGGCTGCAGCCCCTCAGCATTACCAGCATGCAAATAGTAATAATAAAGAACCCAGTGCTTCTGTTAGGTCTATGCTAGACCAACAATGGGAGAATTGTGAATATCTCTCAGTGAGGACAAGGCTCCTTTGAATTCAGTGGGAGCTGGACTGAGCTTCCATGAGATTAGATGAGCAGATATCTAAACTACCCTGCATATGTTTTGAGTGTTTAAATCACAAGCAGTAGACCTAAATGTTACTTGAATGTGTCTTATTCAGAAATAAATGTCTATCAATGGCCTGTTAATTTCACTTCCTAAACTTTTTATATTATTCCTGTGCTATTGTTGTTTGCACTTACCATGCTGCTAGTCTCTTGTCCCAGTTTTTTTCATACACTGGCAGCAGCTTCACATATTCATTTCATAGCACAGTACCCACAGCAAGCTTTGTTGTCACAACTGCTCAGTCACTTGGCTAACTGCAGTTATTGGTTTGATAGATTCCAATCCGGGTTTTGATCTCAGCATAATTCTGGAATAGCACTGCTGAGTGTGACAAATGATATCTTACTAAACCCACACCCTGGGAAATTGTCAGCATTCATCTTACTTGTCCAGAGTGCATCTTCTATTCCGTTAAATCACAACATTTTGATAATGTGATTTTAGCTAATTGGTGGTATTCTTGGAATAAACCCTAGCATTAAGTTTTGCTTGACCTTGAATTACCAACCTAGAATTTGATTTTTATTTTGAATATAGAGTGTATTCCCTAATAGGGCTAGATAAGAAATCTTAACAGCACTTAAAATATCTGATTTGGGGCTTCTTTCCTTAAGATACAGCTGATTATTTTACATAGTTTGCTTAAAATTCACAACTGGTTGCCAGCCATTTCATTACAATTCAGTATTCTAGGACTGAAATTCTGATATTAGACTTTCTCAAGCTTGTAATCCATAATTCACAGCTGTTGCGTGCAGAAACGCAAATACACAGCAGCATGCCTGCAGAATGTGTACTTTATGCAGTTTACAGATGGGCGTGTATACAAAGCATACAGCATCCATGCTGTGGCCTTTTAATTCTGATAGGCAAGATGAACACAGAGGAACTCTGATTCAGATTCAAGTACAACTGAACCCACAAAGAGTTCTTGAAATGTCACACTTCCCATTTAACATTTAAACTTCAAGACAGGGTCTTGAGAATACTAATAAAGTCCTCCAGCCTCTTTCTCTGGACTTTGCCCCTCATTTCAAGAGCTCCATTAGAAGCAAATTCTTAAAAACAAACAAACAAAAAGAGTAGATGTGGCTTTAGATGCCAAGTTTAGATCCAGAGCCAAGCTTCCCCAGACTTCACCTCTAGAGATTTTTTTTGTTTAAAAAAAGAAAAGAAGTTTATTTGCATTATTGCATGATAGTGAAAATAAACTGTAGATGGGTGTAGGGGCAGAAGAGGGAAGACCACTTTCCACCAATATTTAGCAATTATACATAGCATTTACTTGTCCACGACAGATTTTCCTTCCATTGTTTGAAGATTTTGTTGACACGCAAAAGTCAGAAAGAAGGTTCATTATGGCCCCTCCATTCCACATTTTGACAATAAAGAAATTGAAGTGACAATACATTTTTTTAGTCAATTCAAGTTGGCATATGTGAGTAGCAGTAAGTACTACATAAGTACACTACGTTACAGCACAGGTTTGGTAACGATCAGCTGCTCCCCACTGCCATGCTGTCAGCAGCGTAGCACTACAGCCAACTTGAATTAAACTCAAAATAGATGTTTAAAAAAACAAACACCCCTTAAGGATTAGTGTGGAGACAGGCAAAACGGTGCAGGACATAATAGCACCTAAGTGTTCATAAATAGCAGGCCTGTGTAATTTGCTGGTGGATGTTAGTCACAGGGAACAACATTTCCTAAATGACCTGAGCAATATTTGTTTACTGGCATGACAAGTAAATGATCCCTAACCTAAAACTATCTGTAAGTTCAATGGTGCCACAATGTATGTTAGTGAGTTTACTATGTTTAATAATAAAATACTTAACCATTCTCCTCCCCAGCATGTTACAAACATTAAGTGAATCATGTTTTGTCTACTGCAAATTGATAGTAAAAATTGATAATTTATTTTATTATTGTAGTAGGTTGCATGCTAAAGAAGTTCTTTTTGTTTTTTTTATTTCTAGATTTAATTATTAATGTTGATCTGGACAAGGTTTTTTGCACTACAGTTGGCTGCTTTTCAGAGCGTATTGTTTATAGTTACCGAGACATGTCATCTTGAAATCTATGCTGTATGTTTTGGTGTTCAAAACAGCTGGTTTGAGAGAATGGGGTTTCCAAACTTCTCTGGGGCCACTGATGGGAATCACGTGCACGCAGTTTGCCCTGCTCAAGGAGCACATGAGTACATGAACCGCAAAAGGTACTACTCCATTATTACACAGGCCTTTGTGACCCACAGAGCCTGACCTATGGACACCAAAGTGGGCTGCACTGGAAAAGTTCATGATGCCAGGGTTTTCCTGCAATTCACTCCTGGTGCTCTGTAGCCTGTCTGTGCCTTTCCACTTGCCATGAACCCTTTTCCCTTTGGTATTGTACTGGCTTGTTGGCTTGTCCTGGATGTCCACCATAAGTTCATCATGGAAGCATTTCCTGTTTGACTGCTCCATGACAGTTCGGAATCCCAGGTTCCTGCTGGTGTGTGGCTGGGCTGCAGAGGGGGAAGGGCCTGAAAGCAGACATCAAGTAGTACATTGTTGTCCCAGTACTTTACAAAAGGTTCAGTGCATCCTCAGAGAAAAGTGCTCGTGGAATCTCAAGGCCAAAATATGATATTTTGTATAATTCAGCTTCATTATATTCTCAGAGGAACACTTCAGTTCCCAGGAGCTCCATCAACACAGCTGAGTTAAGCAGAGTGAAAAGAGTGCACACACAATGGTAGGTGAAATTTACATATGCTATATGTTTAAAAATTGTAGACCTTTGTAGCCTGAAGGGTCATGGTTTACTACTGAAGGTTTCTCAGTCTTTTCAGACATTCCGCATTCTGGAGGACATAACAATCCTGGAGGTTCCTGAATGACAAAGGGACATGCTATTCCAAGCTAGCTGTGGCAAGACAGTCACATATGCCACAGAGGTTTTCAAGCTTATGGTGACTGAGCAACACATCTATGATGCAGTGGGCTGGTGTCCTACAGAGGAAGTTACAAAAAATATGGTCAGCTCCTCCTACCACACCAGGAGTGAGTGTGAGCATATCATGCTGAGTTCTCTGTTGCTGCCTCATGGAGCCAAAGTCCTCACAGCCTAGTCAAGGGTCTGAAACTACCTAGAGCTGAGAATCTACCCTCCAAGCTAGTGAGACGAGAGGAGACAAGGATTTCCCACTTCCTATCTTCCAGCAAATTCTCCTGCCTCATGCAGTTTCCTCCATGACCCGCCCTTGCCTTGCGTCTGCTCATGACCCATCAGCTAGCAGCTAGCTTTCTCCCTCAGTGGCTTCACACTATCCCTGTTGGGGGCTTCCTCCAGTCCCACTACTTCCCTGCTACATGTTGCTTTCTTTTCCTCCTGCGTCCCATCTCCTCTCAGTCTCCTGGCCTCCCTGATTCCTCACAGTGTCCCCCCATGCAGCCAGTCTACCTGAGCACCCCTCTACCCTCAGCTACTTATTCCCCCCAAACCTACCGAGTGCTTCTCTACCTCCAGATAGTCGTGTCTGCTTAAACATGATGAGAAACCTTATGGCCATTGTTTCACATGTACAGCTTCTGTAAGTGGGGGCATTAAGGGGGGTAATTTCATAGGATGTGAGCCTCCAAACATGTTGGTCTGCAAAGGGTGCCTGCTGTGACTGATCCTGATGCCACCATCACTCACTCAAATCACATAATTCTTCTTTAAATTTACCTCTCTCAGCTCTTTACTCTCCAAATACATCATACTGAATCTAAAGTGACAGGATGACCAGACAATGTAATTCTGATGCCTTAGCAGCCTTCTCTTGCACATGCTGTGGGGTTCATACTTTCTAATATAGTAGGTATATACACAGCTGTACATCACAAGCTGCACCACTACACTTTACCATGATGACTACAACTTCTTTTCACTTTCCCATGCCCACCCCTCATTAGACACCATCTCTGTGGGCAGCAGCAGCATACATATCCCTGCACTTCTATGTTGGCAGTGGCAACATAGGAGACTTGCTGGATTTTGTATAACTTTTCTCCAGCAACCGCTTGCCCTAAGTTTTACTTGATCCTCTATTTGCATGTTGTGCTATAAAGGGCAAAATCAGGCCCTTAAACTGCAATTATCCTCAGAAAATGGCATTCTTATGTTCCACATTTATTCCTCCCCAGGAGGAAGAGGTGAAGGTTTAAACCAATTTATTTAAACCAATGCAAATTTGGGTGTAGGTAAGGCCTAACTCTCAACATCACTCCCTTACTAGTTGCCGTGAGGATTGGGTCTCTTGAGATCCACAATCCATCCCTGGCTGTGCCACAGACTTCCCATGTGACCTGCAGCAAGTCGCTAATTCAGTACAGTAATGTTTCTCTACCTCACAAGGGTGTTGTGAGAATAAATATAAGTATGTTTGTGAGGCGCTCAGCTACTATAGTGTAGGGGACCATGGTTATCCCTAAATAGATACAGACAAAATGAAGTTTTGTTCAGTACCTAGCCGGACTGGGTTCTGAGTAATCTGAACCACACCACTTCCTTATTTTCTGAAATAGTCATTTATTGACCAAACTTTAGTTTAGCAGCATCTCTTTGTCCTTGCTTTTGGTCATTTTCTGTTTTTTCTAGTTATTCATATTATCTAATCTTTGCCATTTCTTTACTCCTTGCCCATCTTGTAATGATAATGAAACGCTGGTCACTGTATCCACTCTTTTCCACTTGATAAGGTACCAGCTTTTTCTGCCTGTCAACCAACCTCTTTTCAAGCACTCTCTCAGAAGCATAACACATCCACTATATCAACAGCATAACCTCAGCTGCCAGATTCCTGATTCCAGTACCCAGATTGCCAGCAAATGCGTCACCTCTGTCTTGAAATATTTATATTGCTTTTCAGACAAGTTTCATGTTAATTTCTAGATTTTCAAAGCAACCTCCAAAACCATTCTTAGCTTTGCTGTTCTCATCTGTTCCCCATACTCATTTGGCCAGGGTTATTTTACACTCATGATCTCTTGTAAAGAAGATAGGTTAGGATCTGGATGCGAACATAGCTCTTGAGTGCAGTCCCTGATTCAGACCTCCCCTTGCTACATAAGTTTAACTCCCACTAAAGTTAATGAAAGTTAAACTTACATATGCACAAATTCAAAATGAAAATAGACCACTTAGTGATCAGAATCAATATTCAAGGGAGAATGGATGGCTCAGGTGATTAGGCATCAATATGGTGTCTTTCACCTCAAGATGCCTAGTTTGACTCCATTGCAGGTTACTGTAAAGTAAATTGCCATCTCTCAACTGATTACCAGCCAATGTAAACACAGAAACCACTTTTGTAAATGCCAGCTTTGTTAGCAGTTTCAGAAAAAATGACAATGGGAAGACTGAAGCACCACTTTGTTGCTAAAGCATTCCTCCCAGAACAGGTATAAGGCACATGGACAAAACTGTGTGGAAGTATTTTTGCTCCCTTTCTGGTATCTGCTCAATGGATACATAAGGAACTTTTTAGATAGTTTCCATAAGAGATCAGCCCAAACCACAAAGTTTGGGTCCAAATGAAACGCTGGTCACTGTATCCACTGTTTTCCACTTGATAACAGCTTTTCCCTTGATCTGATGTTTTGGTTTCAGTCCATCTTCCAATGGAGCTATTTGGGCACCAACACTAAATTCACTTTAGAGGGAAAAGAGGAACAAGAAGTGTTTGGATGAATTTTGTTCAGATCTTCATTTGACCACAACACTCAGAGTAAGATGCAAGAGGTGCACAAATCCAAGCAAAACAAAACAGGGAAAAGTACATGCAAGTCCCTCTATGGCCAAACTGAGTCTTACAGAGCCTTACCTACTAACACCAGAAAAGAGTGGTTTATTATGAAGATGGAGGGTTCTGTTGTGCTTATTTCCCTGATCTTGTACCATGAAAGTCATTACGGGCTGAGTCCCCTTTAGAGCACAGAGATGTGCCCTCGCAGTGATCAGATGTGTTTTGCCTATAGTGCAGAGAAAGGAAAAATGCTTCTGAGGTGCTGGGGAAAGCTTGCCTGCAAGTAGTGGCTAAGTAGATTGTGTCCCTATGTAGTGTCTAGTTCAAATTGTGGATAAAAACCTACTACTGCAACCAGCTAATGGAAATACTCCTTCAGCTCACATGGTAGAGCTTTGCTCTTTTGGTGCTCAAACTCACAGATTAAATCCCTGCTAATGAAGGATGGTGGAAGTTATATCTCCATTTTGGAAGAGCAGCTTTAAGTTACTGTAGCACCAGTTGCCTGGGATTGCCAGCCACAATCATAACCTCACCCACTCCCAGACCTGTTTTTGGCCAGGTAGCATTGCTGGCAGTGTTAACACTTCCCACACCTTGTTCTGAAAGAGTGCAAGCAGCTGGCTTTTGGCTGCTCCCTACACAAGAGACACCCCCTGTATCCTTTCCATCCTCACTTTGTATACCTGTGCAAGAGCAGGGACAATATGGTCCTGAATGATCTTTTATGTGTATGGAGCATTTTACTGACCATTACATTTGCATTTTTTCTGCACTTCTAGCTACTAATGGATTCAGAGGCTGTCTCTCAAAAGACACAACACAGAAGAGGCAGCCCAGAAGGAGGTGCTTTTCCTGCTTTACCTGGCTGCCTATGTGCTCTACTGTAGCTCAGAATCCACATGACTTGGAGAACTACAGTTGCTTTAGAGTCTGTCTATTTAAGGTACCAATATATCCCCCATTACTGTAGTATCTGAGCATCTCATAATATGTATAACACCCAGTGAGGTAGGGCAATGCTATTATCCCCATTTTACAGAAGGGCACCAAGGCACACAGAGACTAACTTGTCCAGAGTCACTCAGGAAGCCTGCAGTGAAGCAAGGACTTAACGCAGGCCTACGGAGTCCTAGGCTAGTACCCTAATGACTGGACTATCTTTTCCACTCATGGACTCCTGATTCTGTCTTTCAACAGAGAGTATGTAAATATTGCTGCTTATCACATAGCTTTATAAATGACAGATTCCGTGGAGGAAACAGAACTATCCCTACATGAGTCCCCATAAAGTTTATGTTTTCATATGTACAGAACATGAGAACTGGACCCAAAGTAACCGTTTCCTTTTACAGAAGACACGGTCTCTATGTGCAGCCTGGCAAAGAACCAGTCAATATTAATTTCTAAATTTACTACAAAATAAAAAGGATAATAGGGTGCTTCTAAAAAACACAAAAGACTGTCAACAAATTTGTGTAGTCTGTGATATGTAGTTTAGTGATGAGTTCCTAGGTGTTGGTAATTTTTTTTAAAATAAAAGTGAAAACCAAAGACCTCAATTGGCAGATGTTTGGGCCAGTCTTTGTATGAATGGTTCCTGGTTTCCTGAAGAATGGTTTGAAACAGCCATTGCCGGTGCTCCATACAGAATGTTTATTGTTCTTTCTACTTTCCCATTCTGTCAGTTGCTGTACATGGCAATTTTCTCACATCAACTTTTACGTCCACCTACAGGCTTCCCAAAGCATCTGTTCCATTTGTACCTTTTTAACTCTTCAGCATCTTTAATGTTTGCATCAGTTGTATTTAATAACTAAACAGCTCACCACTAAAACTGCCCAAAGACTCCAGTCCTCACCAAGACCAGCAGATGAAAATAAAATGTGGAGTATCTAGACTAAACAGTTCTGAGCTATTACAAGCCATAAAAAAGTTAGCAAAATTTTCCAGAAGTGCAAACACCTCATTCTCTGAACTCTCACAAGAAGGTGTAAAACTTTTTTTCTTGGAAAGTGCATCAAAAGTGGCCAAATGGATTTGTATGTAACTTTCACCAAAAAATGACTTTACAATTAAGATTATGCATAAAAAATTATCTTCAAAGATCTTTTTCTGTTAGAAAGTTAGAGGCAAATCGAAATAGAGGTTTAGAATTAAATCCCATCTCAGCCTTTATTTCACTCCTGTATGGCTACCACAAACCTAAAATAGGACTGACTGTATTTTTATTTTTAAATTGCACTTCATATGTGATCCTTTAAATTAATGGGAAAATAGAGTGACCTTTGGCTGAACGGATAGTTTATGCATGAACTAAACAGCAGGTTCCCGTTTCACTTTCCCACTTCTCTTTCTCTTCACTCTTCCACATCCAAATATAATTTGTAAAGCCTTTGGAGCCTTTCATCTCACATGTTACCCACTGGGTCCCACAAAACCGGTACCAAACTCAAGATTCACATGTATTCTCCTCTGCCAGCAGGTGAGCATAATCCTTGTTTTATAAGCATAATGAACAATTCTCTTGTATTTCAAAATTATTTCCAGAATTCCCAGACAAAAATCGCCATAAAGGTATAGTTCAGGTTGTAAATAAATGTCAGTTAAACTAAAACGTCATCAGTCGAACACTAATGAAAACCATGGAAATTTGAAGTTATTGATCAAAGAAAGAAACCAATGTGAATGAAGATCAGAAAATTCATAGTTAAGGTTCCAAAAGCAAAGTAATTCTAACCCATTATCCCTGCCCATGATGCAACATAAAATAACCAAGTATCTAATTCATGCCATAATTTTTCAAATATGTGGACTCTTCCAATCAGTAGATATTGTACAAGGCAGATGAGACTGATTGGGGCTTTGATTCATTGTGGAATAGACACTATAATAGGTACTATAAACCCAACTGTGTATGAAGATGTGGGAGGTTTTCTGGCTCTAAGTGGGTAAATCAAGTGTTTGTTAACTTATATCTATAACATTCTGATGTTTTAATTTAATAGATATTTACTCATTATAACTTTAACCCTGTCTTTACAAAAATTTGGACTTAGAATTCCTGACTCAATTTTTTAGAAAGTATTTTAAAATATTTATCCATGGAAAACTTGCTGTAAATGTTTGTGTTTCTTTCTGAGAGTTTGCAAAGAATATTAGCAAGAAGATTCATGTAGTAACTGTGACTTGTGTAATTTGTCCCATTTTGCTCATTGCAACACTGTTGAATAGGTCAGAGTATTTTTCAATCTTCATTCCATATTTTCAAATTATTTTTTTAAATGTCCATGATGTAAACTGTATCAAATAATGATAGGCCAAATCATTAGGCCAATCACTGTGATTGGAAGGAGGAATACTAATATAAAGAAGTACTAATAGAAGAAAATGATATATATGCTTAAGAGGGAGGAGAAAGGTTGCAACTGGTAACAGCTAGAGCTGGTTGAAAAGTGGTAAATGTGTTTGGGGAAATATTTTTTTAATTTTTATTTGCTCAAAAAGTTTCAGATTTTTTTCCATGAAAACCTGGTGGATTTTTTGTTGAAACCCAAAATGAAAATGTTTCAATTTCCTGAATTGGCTTTCCCCCGCCTCTCTCTTTCTTTTCCCCTTCATCCCTTTACTGCAAAATAGTAGGGCAGAAGACAAAACAAAACTCTGAAAACATTTTGGTTTTCATTTGTTGTTAAAAAAAACCCAGATTTATGTTGTAAAAACGAAATTTTTTCACAAAAATGTTTGTTTTAGAAAAAAGATCATCATTATTCATCAGGAAAACATTTTAAAAATTGTTGATTACCTTTAGTAGCAGCTCAGAAGGGACACAGGTTGTGGCATGGACCCTGAAGAGGAGAACAACAGATACATCATGATCTCAGTGGAGCATTTGCCCATCTATGCACAGTGCTGGAGCCTCATATTCCTGGGCAGTTCCGATCATAACATCCTCATTCATTCTGAGCTATAGTGTCTGAGGTGCCGTAGCTCCTCTGCACATTGCTACCTACCTATCTGGGAGCAGAATCTATGGATGCCGGCAGACGGTGTCTATCTGTGTGTTTGTACAGCCCCTAACAGGATGGGACCCAATCGTACTGGCACTTGTAGGCACTGCTGCAATGCAAATGTATGAAAATAAGTAACAACAAACCAAGTACATTTCACCTACAGGAGATTCTTTGGCTTGGAGGGAAAGTACTATATAGCATGTAGAATTCTCTATACTTATTTACCAGACTCACTTAACCTATTTACTGTGCTTTTCTCCCCTCTGTGCCATGCAACGGAAGGGTTTCATTTGGCCTAATATGTCTCAAAACAAAATGTTTTTGGAAACTGAGTAGCTACATCACACTTGAGACATGAAAAGTTTTTGCGGTTCATATTATAAAAAGAGCTTTAAGTTTAAAGAACTTTGGGCCAGATTGTGACACCCTTATTCACTATAAGTATAGTACCTTATTCTTCAGGGGGTTTCACTAAAAAAATTGGGAGTAAGGCACTCTTCAACCTCAAAATACCACAATCTAGCCCAGAGGTCAGCAAACTTTTTGGCCTGAGGGCCACATCAGAGACTAGAAATCATATGGCGAGCCATGAATGCTCACAAAATTGGGGTTGGGGTGTGGGAGGGGGTGAGGGCTCTGCTTGGGGGTGTGGACTCTGGGGTGGGGCTGGGGATGAGAGGGTTGGGGTGCAGGAGGGTGCTCCGTGCTGGGCTCGAGGGGTTTGGAGAGAGGCATCAGGGCTGGGGAAGGGGGTTGGGGCATGGGGAGAGGCTCAGGGGTGCAGGCTCCAAGCGGCACTTACCTCAAGTGGCTCCCAGAAGTCATGGCAAGTCCCTTCTCCGGCTCCTACGTGTTGAGTGGCCCCCGACCCTTGGAACAGGGCTATGCTGTGGCTTTCGGGAGCCGCACCTTGGCTTCTGGGAGCCACGTAGTGAGGCCCCCGACCCGGTGCCCCGGCTGGAGTGGGGCTGAGCCGCGTGGTGCAACCCTCGACCCGGCGCCCCAGCTGGAGCGCCAGAGAGGGGCCAATCCACATGGTGCGCCCCCCGACCCGGCGCCCCGGCTGGAGCGCCAGAGAGGGGCCAATCCGCATGGTGCGGCCCCCGACGCGGCTGGAGCACCAGAGAGGGGCCAATCCGCATGGTGCAGCCCCCGACCCGGCGTCCCAGCTGGAGTGGGGCTGAGCTGCGTGGTGCAATCCCCAACCCGGCGCCCTGGCTGGAGCGCCGGTGCGGCACCTGACCCACAGCCCCAGTGGGAGCTCATGGGCTGCCTGAAAATGGCTTGTGGGCCAGATCCGGCCCACAGGCTGTAGTTTGCTGACCCCTGATCTAGCCCTTTATGATTAGGGTTACAGTGTTATCCTTTCACTTTCAGGAACTTATGTGTCCATGGTTACAAGGGCATACATAAATCATGAAAATACTGGAAAATTAAGCAATCTAACCGAATGGGATTGTTTCATATCCAAAATAATCATTTCCCCCATGGTTATGGCAACTCACAAAATCATGGCCTGCACTATGCTGATAGATGTGTGCTGAACCTAGAGTTGCCATAAGGGAGCCATTCCTGGCAAACCTAACTTGTTTCCCTATTATTTCTAAATGCCTTTAATTTACGAGGGGCCTTGGGAGAGAGCCTCATTCCTTGCTGGGACCTGAAACTGCTGTCAGGTGAGAGTGGCCTGGTCTGATCCTTTGTGCAATTAGCAGGCTTAACTACTGGCCTCCTGCCCTCTCTTGCTTCCCATTAGCCACCCAGGCAGCTCTCCCAGAACCACCCAGCCAAAAAATCCCCAGAGTTTAAAAGTCATGGACATTTTAAAATCAGCTGGGAGGCCTGGGTTCCCGAGCCAGCCTCCCCTCCAAGCAGGCTTTGCAAGTGGCCAAGGGAAGGTGCAGCAGAGAAGTCTGTGGCTCAGTCCTGCTATCGGGAGGTTTCCTTTCTGTGCCCCTCCACTGTGCTTTCCTGAAAGTCCAAGGTGTTGACTGTCGGTTGGTGAATCCAGGCTGCCTCAGTCACGCACAGACTCTGCTAGCGGGGCCCCACTGACCGCTCTGTCACAGGCACCCCCAGCCCTAGGGTGACCCGACCGCCAGCTATCATGGGGACCACCCCTATCAGGGGCTTTGTCCTATACCCAACTATTAATCCCAACCGGGATTTTCCACACCGGCTCTCCGGTGCCCCTACTCAGCTTCCCCCCGCCCCCCGCGCAAGGGAACGTCAGCAGCCCACCCGCCCCGTCCCCTCAGCGGGCGCGGGAAGCAGGGGGCAGCAGCGGGCCGGCGGGGAGGGGTTTTCCGCCGCCGCTCGCGCTCGGGAGGGAGGAGGAGGAGAGCGCGCGGCGTGTGCAGGAATCCAGGCGGGGGCTGGGCTGGGCTGGGCCGGGCCAGGCGCGGATGTGCCGCTCGCTCGGGGAGAGCGGAGCTGGGCACCAGCGGGAAGCCGCCTTGCGCTGCCCGGGCTCCGCGGGGAGCAGACCATTGGCTGAGCGGTAAGGGACCCGGCGGGGCGCTGGCTGCGCGCCGCGCCCACACCGCCCCCTTCTTCCCGCGCTCTGCCGCGCGGGGTGGGGGCGCCTCCGTGGGGAGCTGGGGATTCCCCCTTGCGGCGGGGGGCTTTCGGGGCATTGCATGTGCCATTTCCAGATTGCAGGCTGCCCGGGGGGGTGGATGGACTTGTCCTCTTGCAGTCCCTTGAGTTTCCTGGGGGAGGATGGGTCTGGGTTCAAACCTCCCCCACAGCCCTTGTCCTAATGCAACAAGCCCAGGATCCGAACTGCAGCTTCTTTCACCCCTTTCGAGAGGTGCCTCTAACAGCCGCCAGGTATGCAAAATCAGCAGCGGTGGGGCCCGAGCTGTCGGATCCTCCTGGCGCGCCCCGAGCTGCCCTCAGACGGTCCCCCAGGAAGGCAGGATCGGGCCCCTCCTGCTAGGGTGACCAGATGTCCCGATTTTATAGGGACAGTCCCGATTTTTGGGTCTTTTTCTTATATAGGCTCCTATTACCCCCCACCCAGTCCTGATTTTTCACACTTGCTGTCTGGTCGCCCTACCTCCTGCTAGCTAGGCAGCCACGGCTGAGCCCCTTGTACTGGCGGTGGCCGGTATTCCACCGCCAAACCCAACGTTCGCCTGGTCTGCAGCTCTGCAAACAGGAGCAGGAATGCGTTTGTCACAGCCCACATCGCTTGCTCCCCCTACACCCCCCACCCCAAATGGTTAGAGCCCTGAAGTTGCATGGCCCTGTATAGCTCTGTCCAGTAGCAGCCCTGATCATAAATGAACAGCAGCATAACCAAAAAAACATTATAAAACCAGATCATTTCCAGCCTGCAGCTGTGTGTCCACATCTATCAGGGCAGCAAAATATGCTGAGCCAGCACTAAATATTTCATGAAATGTTGCTTTACAGTATGGGTGAGCTGTGAAATATTACACTGTGATTACAAGGCAGGGTTGAGCAATAATGTTTTATAGTTGCTGTTTCCACACACATTCAGGGATTTGAGGAATTATTTCACCTCTACCGAGAACGAAGCAACAAGGTGGTTTACATTGTGTCTTTCTTATATTTCTTATTGAAATAATTGGGTTTATTTTGAGATCCTTTGATGTACAATTGCAGCTCGCAATAGTCTTTTACTCTTTATCATACTTCGTTTGCTGAGGAGCTGTACATTAACAGTGCAAGACTTTTACTTTTTCTTTTTTTTTCTAGAGCTGTTGATTGCTTGTACTACCAGATTTCTTTTAGTGTTTAAGATCTCACAGAAAAAACAGCACCCTCATTTCAGGTCACACTTTCCTGGGTTTGTTTGGGTGATAAATGTTTTGAGCTTGAAAATGTATAGAAGTGTTATTCAGCTTCAAGAAAACTAACAATCTTTCTTGGGAAGTTCCTCTCCCAAATTACCAGTTTATGTTATAAAGTGCTGTTGTCTTTTTTTGCAACGGGCTCTTATCTCAAAATAACTGAAGCATCCATGAAATATTCAGCAAAGGTGGTTATCTAGGGAAGGTAACCCAGAGCGATCTCAAGAATAGACAAGAATGCACCCTACCAGCTATCAATCTTATCAAATTAAAGTGTGCACGAGGCATGGAACATGAACACTTGGAATGGTAGTTAATACCCCTAACAAAGGTCTCACTTTCATAGTGAGCTCTGTGTGGGCAGATATCTGTGCCTGTGCCCCTCTGACTTCTCAGGTGAGTTGTCCGATTAAAGGCAATGTGGGATTAGTCACATTAATAGGGACAACGCCATGTGTGAATGATTTTTACAATACCTGGAAAGGGCTGAATCCTGTAAGGTGCTCAGCGCCTCCCATGAGGTGGTATGAGCACTCTCAACTCCCATTGATTTAGACGGGAGTTGAAGGGACCCGGCACACTGTAGGATCAAGTCCCTGAGAAATGGCAGTATCAATTTTAATAAGAGACCCAGAGACACTAATCAGTGCTAGACGCTGTACAGCTATGTATGAAGACATGGTCTCTGCCCTGAGGAGTTACTCTCTAATAAGACGAGTAACAATGGCATGTAGCCGATCTGCGACTGCTAGCAACAAATATCTCCAATGACCAGTGATGGGACACTAGATGGGGAGGGCTCTGAGTTACTACAGCAAATTTTTTCCCAGGTGTCTGGCTGGTGGGTCTTCCCCACATGCTTGGGGTCTAACTGGTTGCCATGTTTGGGGCGTCAGGAGGGAGTTTTCCCCAGGTCAGATTGGCAGAGACCCTGGGATTTTTCGCCTTACTCTGCAGAATGGGATATGGGTCACTTTCAGGTTTAAACTAGTGTAAATGGTGGATTCTCTGTAACTTGAAGTCTTTAAATCATGATTTGAGGACTTCATTAACTCAGCCAAAGATTATGGGTCTATTATAGTAGTGGGTGGGTGAGGTTCTGTGGCCTGCAGTGTGCAGGAGGTCAAAGTAGATGATCATGATGGTCCTTTCTGGCCTTAAGGTCTATGAGACATATAAAGGGTGAGGGAAAGGATTACAATTCACAGTCTATTATGGTTAACCTTATTTGTGGGGGCAGCTCTTGAGTCCTTATCTGAGGAAAATTTCCTCTGAAATTCATGGGGCCCTTAGAAGAAGCACATGCCTAAGGGTTATTGTTTTACTCAGTGAGCCTAGAGATGAGCCCAACCAAATTGCCATACATTCAAACACTGAATTTTGAGAGAAGTTTCATTCTGGATCCAAACTTCTTACCTGGTCCCTATCTCTAAAAGGGGTTGAACCAAAATGCTAGATCCAAACACTTATTCTGAACTTTAGGAAACATCTCACCCAGAACTGGTATTTGTGGTTTGGGCCTGTCTTTAAAAGAAAGTACAACAATATTCCTTGTGGCTGGAAATGTGTTACATTGTTTCAACAAGTTTTTTTATTTTCAGTGCTGGAAATACAAAGGCCAGTTAATTTATGTCCCTGTTTTATATTAATTTGCAAGATTATGTTGTGTTCAGGTTTATACACATTCATTGCCACTATTTTCATTTTGGGAACTGTCTCTCACTAATTGTACAGTGCCTAACACAAAGTGCCTAACACAAAGGGGTCCTGATCTTGGTTGTGGCCTCTAGGGTACTACTTTAATGCAAGATATATACATTAATAATATGCATGCAGAATTAAAAAATAGTCAACATCTTTTGCAGAACAACCCAGCTGAATCCCCTAAATAATCATGTATTATCTGGGACAAAGGTGTCAAACTCATTTGGAGGAGAGGGCTGAATTCCACTTCTAGTTATGGCCTGTTGGCCAGAGGATACATTTAGGACCTCATATAACCATACTCATAGGTGCTGACTCTGTGGGTGCTCCGGGGCTGGAGCACCCATGGGGCAAAATTGGTGGGTGCTCTGCACCCACTGGCATCTCTCCTCCCTCCCGCCCCAGCTCACCTCCCCTCTGCCTCCTCCCCTGAGCAAGCCCCAGCTCCGCTTCTCCCCCCTCCCTCACAGCGCTTCCTGCCGTGAAACAACTGATTCGCTGGGCAAGTGCTGGGAGGGAGGGAGGGAGAGAGAGGAGGGGGAAGACAGCACGCTTGGGGAAGAGGTGGGGCCGGGGTGGGGATTTGGGGAAGGGGTCCAATAGGGTCAGGGATGGGGCAGAGTTGGGGCGGGGACCTTGGGAAAGGGGTTGGGATGGGGGCGGGGCAGGGGCGGGAGGGGCTGGGATGGGGGTGATCACCCACTGGTGCCTGGAAAAGTTGGCACCTATGCATGTAACCCTCTCCATCCAGATCAGAATGCCCACTGTCAGTGGGAGGTTTGCACAAAGATCAAGGAAAGAATCAGGCCTTTATTTAGTAACATGTGGTTACTATTATTTATTAAGGGCTTTATTGTCAGTATCAGTGGGAAAATATGCTCCCTCCCTTTGAGCCATGGGTATTTCTTCCCTTTGATTTTCTTCCTTCCCCATCCTGTTTTCTCTGCATCTCTTACTTGTCCTTGTATCTCTCTGTTCTTCCTTCTGCGTTTCCTTCCCTGCACAAAAATTCTCAATTCCCACCCACATGGGCCTCCATGTGCAGCTTCCCATTCCAACAGCTAAAATGATCAGAAGTCCAGTAGTTAATGTTGACATTAAAATGCGATCATTTTAGGTAACATTTCAATGACATTAAAAGGGGACAGAGGAGTTCACACCTTTCTGAGACATTGTTTGAGGCTGGCTGCAGTATCAGAAGACAACACTGTGTTGGTTTATCTTTACTTTGCATTTGGAAGCTTTTCTTCAAACCGTGAAGTGTAGAAACTTACTTTTTTAAATGAAAGCTGAGATTCTGCACACTTTGAATATGTCAGATTGGCCACAGGGAGGCCAGACCTAGCCCACAGACCAGATGTTTGGCTCTGCTGGTGAAGGACTTCCACCTCTAGTACATGTTTGAAAGCAACATTCTGTAGCATTTTTCTGTCAAAGAATTTGGCCCTGATATGTATCTTGTGTAATACTCTAAGAGCCAGAGCCTTGACTGGCGTGAAATGACATAGCAGTCAATGGAACTGTGTTGATTTGTGCTGGCTGAGGATCTGGCCTCTTGATTATACACCAGAACCTCCAGTAGGACTTTTGGGAGCACAAGGAATGCAGGATCTAGTATGCTCTAGAATAACGGGAAGCAAGAGAGTATAAATTAATGTTTTTGGACTGTTTTGGTTAACAGCATGTGGGAGAAACAGAAGGGTGAGGAGGGCAAGTCAGACGACAGTAACTTTACTTTGAGAAGGAAAGTGCAGTGATTCCCAGTAATTCCTAGATATGGATTAGAATAAATCAGTTATTGCTTAAGAGTCTGCACTGGCTTTTTTTCTGCAAGTTCTGCAACACAAAGCTTGTTCAGAACCTCTAATGAACTATTCTGTACAACTCCCAGTTTATTTTGTAGTCTGAGAACCAGAAGTATAATTGGGAAAATAAATAAATAAAAATTAAGAAAATTTCCTGTTTATCAACAGAAAAAAATCAGCTGGTATAAAATGGCCCTTTTTGAGAGAGACTTTGGAACCAGAGACTTTAAAGATTTGTTCAGGATCACATGCTGATTATTCAATATGAAAATTGACTTTCTGATGAAGGAGCCACTTTATGTTATGTGGATGAAGGCAATTGCACAGAATTATCAAAGTGATAACTTAAAACATTGTAACTGGTGCCTAGTAATCATTCATATGTAACTGTGCTTTTCTTGGGTTTTGAACTGGAAAAAATCCTCTAATGATTTTTTTCTTAGACAAGGCAAATAGTGCTGCAGTCCCTAATTAGAGTTTTGGAATAAAATCAAGACTCTCATCATTTGCTTAAACCTCTTCTGTAGAAGAACAACAATAATAGAAAATGTGTCAATCAATCCTTTTTCAAGTACAAAAAGACATCTAAAAATACACAGTCTGCATGCAAGGATCTTGGTTGTGGCATAATCTTGACAATGCCCTTTCTTTTACAAGTCTTCTTTTAAATAAAACTGAAGATTTTCTTAAACTATGATTTACAAATGTATCTACAATATTGTAGACTCCATGTCCCCTTATTCTTTTATGACAGCTTCAGGAAATAGTTCTTTTCAGTCTAGTGTTGTATGGTCACTGATTTTCAAGCGGTCATTCAAGGAATGAGTATTGATTGGCCTTTTTGGTAGGCCTTCCAGTACTCACTCTTATCAGATTTCTGACTGAAAAAAAGGCCTATGGCTGCATACTGTATCCAGTGTTTAAATTACTGGTGATTCTCATCTTTCAAGTGTTGAAAGGGTAAGAGTTCAAATGATAAAGCAGCTCTATGTGCTCTGAAATGCCATCTCTCTGCAGTGGAACAGAAAGGGCTGGATTCTCAGCCAGTGTAAACTAGCATAGCTTCATTGAAGTCAATTAACACTGGCTGAGGATCTGGCTCTAAGAAAGCTTTTTACATTTGGGTTAGACATGATGTTACTGGCATATTGCAGGATAATGCTCAGAGAAAATGGCTGATGAATCTCACTATTCTAGAACATGTGGAACAGGATCAGACAATATTATCTGTTTTATACTTAGCGTATACTCAACTCACTCACCAGTGGGTTACACTGAACTGAGGTTAGCTTCCTTAGTATGCTGAATTGGGATGATCCATGCCCAGAAGCCACTTGTTCAACCTTTTAATGATGAGACTTGCCATGCTCACCATCCTGTGCAGTGTTGGAATGCAGTCATATGGTCTCAGAATGCTTCTTTTCAAGTCAGCATTTGAAGAGATTTTACTTTTAATTGCATGGTAATACTTGTATAGCACCTTTTGTCCAAGGGCCTTGAAGCATTTTACAAACACCGAGACTCATCTCATCACTAAGACAGAGTGTTATATATGGATAAACTGATGAGCAAAGAAATTAAGTTATGTGCCAGTGTCACAGAGCAAGTTATTATTTATCAAGAACCAAGGAATGAATCAAGGTGTCTTGATTCAGTCCCATGCTCTAGTCAGTATAAAATATTCCCACCAGAGTTGCTGCTGAAAAACATCAGGTTGTACACTTAAGATTATTAAATATAGGTTTATAGCTTATGGTAGCTTAACTCAGAGAGAGAGAGAGAGAGAGTGTGTGTGTGTGTGTGCACGCCCACGCATGCACACACCTTGGTCAAATTTACTAAGAATTCAGTGAAACCTGAATAACAACGTAAGTGTCATAACAACCAACAAAAGCTAGGGAAAATATGGTAGATGTTTTGTCCTTAAATGACAGGTTTGCATTAAATTAAAACAGAGTAGTCTTATGGAGTTTGTTATTTATACACACTGATACACTGGAATGACTTCTTAGCTCTTCAGAGTATACCCTGTAGGTAACTGTTTCCAAGTTATTTATACTATTTATGGTACCTCTTCTGGTATCTAATATGGATGGCACCTCAAGGGAGTGGTATAGTCTAGTTATACAACTGTAAGATTGGCAGTCAGAAAGTCCTACGTTCTAATGCTGGCTCAGTGTTGACTTACTTTGAGTACTTGAGGCTAAGTGATTGTGTGTCTCGTCCAGCGTCAATCTCTTTAAAATGGGAATACCTCACAGTGGTGTCATGAGGATTAAATTAATTTCTATAGACTCTGGAGCATGAAAATGCTAATTATTAATTTGGCCCCAGTAAAAGAACTGTGAAGCAAAGTTTCCCAGGGAGGGTACCTCTGAATTGCGTTGATCAATCATTCTATCTGTGTCTACCCCAAGTTCCTAATAGTTATAAGAAATACCATGGTGGAATATTCTCTCAGTAGAATATTCTGACCTCCTAACCTACTACTCAATGTGAGGAGTGATATAGGAGAGCTTAACAAATTTGTGGCATGGCTGGAGAAGCAGAAAGAATTTACAATATGTATAACACTTCTCTTGCTGATGCAATGGTCTAAAAGTATGAGCACAACTATAATTTGCCAATATAGTTAAATAATTATACAATCTTAGATATTAGAGATGCAAATGACCTGTGAGGTTATCCACTTAATCCCACAGAGGCCATTGCAGAATTGTGTCCTATTTACTGCTGATTAATGGTGAGGCTGATACCTACTTATAATTAGGTTTTTCAGGTCTGAGCCTAAAGTTTATATATTTCCTTTGAGTCCAAACCCAAAGCATTTATATTACTGACATGTAATTTTTGTTACCTGAATATCTTCTCTTAAAAATTTTATATATTAAAAAAATCTGCATAACTTTTCTAAACACATTAGACCATAGCCACATTTAATATGTGACTTAAATTTTCACGCTGCATTTAAGTCAGACAGGTTTAATATGTGGATTCCAACAGTGTGTGAAAATGTCAGCAGAGTTCAACATGCTAAATGCAGTTACACACCATGAATGTGATGCTCTCTTGACTTAAATTCTGTGGTATATACTCACTATAGGGAAAACCTATAAGTACCAACATTGTATCACTATTTGGACTCTTCTTTACAATATTTATGGGGAATAACACTGTTATGTAGGAATGCTACACTATGTAATATTTAAGGTGTAGTTATCTCTGGGACTACAGAGAAGGAGTTGGGAACCGGGGGAGGGCCTGTTTGAGGCAATGTTGAAACTGGATGTACAATTGCATGTGGATGGTGGAAATGAGTGGTAGGGACCTTTCACAGGTCTGGACCGTTGGTTAAGAATCCGATTTGAACCAGTGAACCTTTGGCAGTTCACTTTTTGCTGATTTAGAGCTCAACTCTTCATTGGCTTACACCTGCTGGGGCCAACGGGGTGCAGAGTTACGTAAGCAAGCACAGAATTTAGCCCAGAATCTTCTTTTTCCCCATCACTGCACAAACTGTTGTCATCTGTTTGTGTACAGGTCTGTTGCATCTTACGCTGGGGTTACGTTCTGCAGTCAGCGCGTAAAGCAAAAATCTCGTAAAGTCAAAATTACATTGAGTGTAATGGCGAGCGGAATCGCCCGCACTACAGGTACAGTATTAAAATTGTAATTTTTCTTTTATTGTTGTTTTTTTCGACTGTGTAAAGCTGAAATCGCGCATGTTAAATGCGCGTAAGATACAACAGACCTGTATTACTAAACCTATGAAAGGTCTTTGTAACATACATCTTTATACACATAATTGATCTTCGATGGACATGCTCATTTAATAGTGTCATTCTTAAAACTGTAGGTGTATCAGAAGGTTTTACAAAGGCAGGACAAAAATGGTTTTGTTTGAGATTTACTCTTCTTCCAATAGGAGCATTGACTTTTTTTGCATATGGTAGTGACTGCTAAATCATAAAAAGGGTAACTGTCCAAATACAATATGGTATAGTGGTCATGTGTTGACCTGACAGTGTCTGTTGCAGCAGAAGGGTGCTAGCATATAATGTTGCTCTATTTGCCTAAAAGGGTGTGGAAAAAGTATGGTACAGTGGGGCCTGGTTCATGATTGGGGTGTCTAGGTGCTGCAATAAAGCAAATAATTATTTATTCTAATAATTATGGTGATGAACTGTAATTTCTTTGGACTTGATTCTCTTCTCACACTGGTGTAAAACAGAAGTGAGTCCATTGACATCAGTGGAGTTACCTTGGTCTGAAACTGATGCAAGACCCTGTGACTTTTTTAATGTTTGTGGTAAAGCATGGCTTTTGTTTTTAACGACCTTAAATTCTCATGCTAGATTTGATTAACTTCTTGAAACTTCTAAATGGCTTGTAGTACTTTGTATCAGGTTTGCAGTACTGTACACTTACTGCAGGTTTGATTCATGTCAGGATAGACTCAGCCCTTGCTATGTTCAAAGTAGGTGAAACCGTTTACTGCATGAGGTACTTTGGAAGAGACCTGTCAAACTGAGGTCCCCTCCGTGTCCCATATATATATTAGAGATCTCACAGCATGATTCTTAAAAGGGATTTGTCTCATTGCCCTTAGCCAAGAATACCATCCAATAGACACAACTGTGCAGCATACTGTGTATTGTATGCTGCCTATGTTTATGTAGTGTTCAGTGCTGCGGCTTTTGACAGCTGTGGCAATTTTGCCATTGGGCCAATAATCTATAAAGTGCTTTGAGATGGAAGTTGCTTTTTATATATATATAGAAAATAAAGCTGCAAAAGCAAGGAAATGGTGAATTAAGGCAATCTCAGCATTCTGAATTCACACTGTTATTGCCTACTTTGGCAACCCATGGTACTGTATGCAAATTCAACCATTGATCTTCCACCTCTTGAGAAAGACTGATGTGTTACTATTCTTTATCCTAACAGGGTGAACTAAGATTCTCATAACTCATGACTCCCTTGCTTCCTTAGGTTGCACTGTGTCTGACCCTTAGCGTTGTTTTGATTCTTTTAATTCATTTCCTTGTAGGAGGCCTCTAACTGCCCTTCAGATGCCTGGTTTTCAGAGCTGCTGAACACCCAAAATTATAATTGAAGTTAATTGGAACTGTGTGTGCTCAGCTCCTCTGAAACTCAGGTCCCACCAAAGGGTGGTACTTCCCAAAGCATTTTAATGAGACTTGCCAAAGATCAAAACCAGATTTGTTAAGCCAGGGGTTTGTTATATTGAACAAGGATAATTATGCAGTTGCAAAGGTCTGTTAAACCCTAACAAGGTTAGTTATTCTCCTATTGAAATATTATTAAAAAAGAAATAAACCAATGAAAACTCAACAGTTAATCAGACTCAATAGCATGTTTTTATAGCCTGAACATTTTAGAACTTTCATTTTCAAAATAATACTAAAAGGGGGTGGCTTGGTTCATGTCAAATACTCAATGACTGTAAATTCTATAAAAATTAAGCCAAGGTTACCGTAGAGTATGGCAAAAAAGGAACAATTTATGCCATGGTATAGGCCTCAATCTTGGAATTAACTCCAAGCAGACAGACCTCAGCGCCTGTGTAGATCTTGCTGCAGCATCATGGCCCATTTTGGCTGCTGAAGTCTTCAGAAATGGCTTAACAGATAAAAATCATCTTGTGGCTTGGTGGTAAATGTGGCCTAGTAGATAGCGCACTGGATTGGGACTCGGGAGATCTAGCTTCTAGTCCCAACTCTACAACTTGCCTGTGGATTATCTTGAGCCCAGTCATTTCACCTTCCTGTGCCTCAATTTCCCTATCGGTAAAATGGAGGAAATGATACTAACCTTCCTCCATAAAGCACTTTCTGATACGTTAGATATTATCATTATTATTATTCACTACCATGCAAAGAGACCAGGGTTAGAGTGCAGTCTTGGTCTCTTGCACTATACGTCAGGAATGCTGTGGAGAGAATACACTGGGCAAGCACAGGTCAGAGAGCCTTGCTGAGCTGTATCCCTTCTGGATGGACTATAAAGGGAGTCATATCCAGCACTCTTCAGACACTAGGATGGTGGCACCAGCAATGATTTGGCGAGTGTTCTGTGAGCATTGGAAGGGAGAGCTCTTGTAAATTGAATTAAAAGGTAAGTAATAGAAAGAATGGGACATGGAGGAGTTCTGGGGGTTGTGTGTGTGACATGCTCTCAAAATATTAAAATACAATATTTGGGATTTTAGTGGCGATGTAGAAATGGATATTTGCTGCTGTAATAAAAAAAAATACTGTGCATTACTGTAAGAGATGGCCATGAACCCAAAGAAGTGAGGACGTTTGGAATCATATCTGCCATAGAAACCCTAAACAAGCTTTTTTATACTTCCCAGTTACAGCACATGTGGTACACAGGAGGTCAAAGAACTGTGTATGCCATATATGCTGTAATGCAGGGATGCTGCATGGCTAAGAAAGTTGTGCTTTTCTCAGTGCTGACTTGCTGTGCTTTCTGTGTATGTCAGAATTTCAGTGCTATTTTAACAGAGCTTTTGTGTGTAGGTTTCTTCTGTTGTCAACAGTGTAGTGACAGTGCATATCAAATATGTGTTCTTAGGGCTTGTTTCTGCATTGATGTAAATGAGAGCAGAATCTGGACCAAAATTTTGACTTTTTCCAACGATATTCCCCCAGAATCCAAACAAGGCTTTGTCTATATTAAGGACTATCTGTCTTCACCTAGAATTTAGCAAATCAAATGAGAAAAAATTATATCCCCTTCAAAATGACTAAACCAGTCTATACAATTTAAAAAAGTGCATCCAGGCTGATAACTTGTATGCCAAGCGTCAGCCTCATGTGATGTGATATGAATGATCTATAGCAACTCCTTGAAATTAGAACTCAGCAAGAGAAATGCTGGCAAATCCTAACTATTGCATGTTAGAAGCAAGACTATAATATTCATGTGATTACTGACAGATGTGAGCATTCCTCAGTGGGCAACATCAAGAATTTCAGTACATTGAACTCCCAAAGATTTATTCACCCAAATGACAGGCTCTCAGAATAGAATCACTCATACCGAGAACACTCCTTTCAGCAATTCTTGTAAATAGCCCATTCAATGTGCCATTCCATTTTGTATGCAAAATGCATATAAAATATTAAGGCCAAGATAGGTGCTTCATGACTGAAAACTTGCATGTATTTCTGGTAAGTGTTGTGTACTTTACAGTAACTTTTTCACATAATTAAATCTGTGGAAATTCCATTCTGTTGTGTAGGAACTGATTTCCCAGTTCATAGGTTTCATTCTCTTGTGTAAATCACTAAAGATTACTTGGCTGAGCAGCTCTCCATTGAAATGGCACTGACCAGCACTGGTTAGACAACCAAGTCTGCTTTGCCCCCTTTAGGTCTTAGGCTTTATCTTGGTATTCAGGCTTTTGAATTCTTATTATGAAAAATGTGCATTATCTTTCAACCTTCCATGAGTATGATACCATAGTAGCAACATTTAGATCAAAGTGGCAGCATAAGGAGAAGATGCACCTTTTCAAGAGTCTTGGTCTCACACAAATACCAGATTTATGAGAGACTCTGGGATCTGTGGATATCAGCTAATGGCAGTTTTAGAAACCCATTGGACTTTCTGCTTTGGTAGAATGCCATGTTCTGTCTTGGTTCCGCTTCAGTTGTTCAGATATAATTAAAATTTTAAGGCTTTCCTTAAATTTGTCTGAATCCTATGCTTAACTCTTTGTTAACCTGCACGCTATCTTAGGCCTGGTCTACACTACGTGTTTAAACCGGTTTAAGGAGCGTAAAACCGATTTAACGCCACACCCGTCCACACTAAGAGGCCCTTTATATCGATATAAAGGGCTCTTTAAACCGGTTTCTGTACTCCTCCCTAACGAGAGGAGTAGCGCTAGTATCGGTATTACCATATCGGATTAGGGTTAGTGTGGCCGCAGATCGACGGTATTGGCCTCCGGGTGGTATCCCACAGTGCACCACTGACCGCTCTGGACAGCAATCTGAACTCGGATGCAGTGGCCAGGTAGACAGGAAAAGCCCCACGAACTTTTGAATATTTCCTGTTTGCCCAGCGTGGAGCTCCGATCAGCACGTGTGGCGAGGCAGTTAAAAATCAAAATAAAGAAAGAGCTCCAGCATGGACCATGCGGATGTGATTGCTGTAAGGGCAGGCAAATCTGTTCTATCAGCGCTCCGTTACAGAAGACAAAATTCAAAATCATTTTTAAAGAATCTCCAGACAGACGCCATAGCAGGGACTCAGCTCACTGCTGCATGACAAGCGTAACGAAAAGCCAAAGAATCAAATGGATGCTTATGGCCTGGAGGACTCAAGCTATCCCACAGTTCTTGCAGTCTCCGAAAAGTATTTGCATTCTTGGCTGAGCTCCAAATTCTTCTAGGGTCAAACACAGTGTCCGCGGTGGGTCAGGGCATAGCTCGGCAATTTACGCACCCCCCACCCACCCCCAGAAGTGAAAGGGAAAACAATCCTCTCTTGACTCTTTTACATGTCACCCTATCTTTACTGAATGCTGCAGATAGACACGATGCTGCAGCACTCAACACCAACATCCTTGCTCCCCCCTGCCATGGGTGGCTGATGGTGCAATAAGACTGATATCCATTGTCATCATCAGCCTATTGGCACATGGGGCAGTGCAAAAGGACTGGTAACCATGCCGACTAGCATCAGTTAGGTCGATCAAGGGTGCCTGCCCCTAATTTTTCCTGGTAGATGGTGCAATATGGCTGGTAACCGTCTTCATCATAGCAACAGGGGGCTGAGCTTCATCAGCCCCCACCATTCATGTGTAAAGAAAAGATTCAGTTGCCCCTGGACTAGCAGTGGGATGCTGGGTTCCTCTCCTACACACTGCTTAATGTCCTGTCTGGACTATCATAGCAGCTGGAGGCTGCCTTCCACTCATTTCTCACTAACAAGTCACTGTGTCATCACACAAGTGGGGGGACAATGCTATGGTAGCCCAGGAAGGCTGGGGGAAGAACAGAATGAACAGGTGGGGTTGTTGCAGGAGCACCCCCTTGTGAATAGCATACAGCTCATAATTTCTGCAGGATCTGACACAGAGCAGCTGTGCTCTCTGGTTATGATATACAGTGGTTCTCTAGTACACTTGCCCATATTCTAGGCAGGACTGATTCTATTTTTAGATACCAAAAAGGAGGGATTGACTCAGGGAGTCATTCCCAATTTTGGCTTTTGCGCCCCTGGCTAAGAGCAGCCAGGGGCACTTATGACAGCAACAGATGGTGCAGTGCAAAAGGACTGGTAGCCACGATCATCTTATTACCAATTTATGGTATGGTAGATGGTGCAATATGGCTGGTAACCATCTCTGCTGTCATGCAAAAGCAAAAGCATGCTGCTGTGTAGCGCTGCTGAATCGCCTCTGTGAGCGGCATCTAGTACACATACGGTGACAGTCACAAAAGGCAAAACAGGCTCCATGATTGCCATGCTATGGCATCTGCCAGGGCAATCCAGGGAAAAAAGGCATGAAATGCTTGTCTGCCGTTGCTTTCCCAGCGGAAGGAGTGACTGACGACATTTACCCAGAACCACCCGCAACAATGATTTTTGCCCCATCAGGCACTGGGATCTCAACCCGGAAATTCCAAGGGGCGGGGGAGGCTGCGGGAACTATGGGATAGCTACAGAATAGCTACCCACAGTGCAATGCTCCAGAAATCGATGCTAGCCTCGGACCGTGGACGCACACCACCGATTTAATGTGTTTAGTGTGGCCGCGCACACTCGATTTTATACAATCTGTTTTGCTAAACCGGTTTATGTAAATTTGGAATAATCCCATAGTGTAGACGTACCCTTAGCTGCAGAAAGGCTTAGCAGTAGCTTTTCTTTTGTTTCTCTTTTGCTGCTGCTATTTTCCTCCACTGATAGTGATTGTAGATCACACTTCTCTCTGCTCCATATTAGTGCTGTCATAATGACTCTCCTAAGTTTCTTTCAAGTGATTTAGACAGTTCTGTTGTGACAGGAGATACCCCTGTTCCTTAGGACCTCCCCGCCTCCCATTCATTCTCTGTTACTGGAAATTCTAACAAAGGTCATAGAGAACTTGTTTGTTTGCTTGTTTGCTTGTAGTGTTTCTTCACACACACTGAAAAAACACACCTTTAAAAAAAAAGGTACTGTTCACCAAAAAATAGTTTATTTTCCCCTTTTGACAAAATTGGAAAATGAAAAATGTAGTAATTTAGCTTTGTTTGGAGGGGGGTTTCTTCTTGGTTTATCATTTTTTCTCCCCCTACTTTCTCTTCCTCTCCCCCACCCCCTGTTTGTCAGTGGCAAAAAAGGGGGATTAGTAGGACAGAAAAATGAAGCATTTACTGAACAATTTCAAATACCCAAAAAATCATTCTTTTTCCATACTTGTGAAACAAAAATGAATTTGACATTTTCAAAATGTCTCATGTTTAAATTTTTCCATTTGTGACCAGTTCTCTAACCCGGGAGTTGCATCCCTCAGGGGATTCGTAAACAGTTTTGAGGGAGTCAATCATGACAACTCTCCCTTTCTTTATAGCTGGATGGGAATGGGGATTGCAAAACTTTTTTCTGTTGTAACACGGGGCCATGGCATGGAATACCACTCCTCACACATTTCTTTCTAGATTATTTTTATTTTCTTAAACAACAGATAAATTATACTCTGTAAGGATGAAATACAGTATCATTATAAACTAAATTTATATCAATATATAACAGTATTTTTGTTTAAGGTGTCTATCTGATTTGTATAAAACTATAAACACTCTAAAAAATACAATCTTGCAAAATTCCACTCAGGATTTTTGTTTTGTTTTTGTGGAGGATGAATGATGATGGATGGGAGAATAGTTTTTGTGAATGGAGTATTGAAGTTTTATGACAGTTTTGGAAGGATGAATATAAACCGCAATATTTTTACAAATTGAGATTGTATCAAATGTAACCTTAAACATACTGTAACATTTCAATGCCTCTCATACTTTCATATATTGAAAGTTTGCACAAAAGGTCTGTCAAACTCAGGCCTAGTGTGGTCTAGTGGAGGGTGCTGGACTGGGAGTCAGGAGACCTAAGTTCTCTTCCCAACTTTGCCAATGAGCTGCTGCATGACATAGGACAAGTCACTTCACCTTGTGCCTCTATGTTTGTAGATCAGGATCGCGCTAAGGAACTGTTAGTGCATGGCAGCATGGTCCACAAAAACATTTAGAACATAAGAATGGCCATATTTGATCAGACCAATGGTCCATCTAGCCCAGTATCCTGTCTTCTGACAGTGGCCAGTGCAGGTGCTTCAGAAGGAATGAACACAATATGGCAATCTTCAAGTGATCCATTCCCTCTCCACTTACTGCATAGCACCTAGTGCAGGGGAGATTTACTTCCCAGCTTGGTGTGAATAAGTCACAGATAATAACTGTATAACACATAGAAACTTTATAGGGGAAAAGATCTGGATAAAGGTTGATCTGCTGTACCTCTCTCTGTATACTGGCCCATAGTTATTAGTTAGATTACTGCACCAGAGGTACTTAAAGAGATCTGGCCAGCTGGGCATCTTTACACTGTCAAGTGTACAATTTATTCTGTCAAGGTTTTGGTATGTCACTTGGTTCTCAGCCTTGCTGTTCAGCTAGCTTCCTGCCAGAATTCAGCTTGATACTCATTGTCAACCATTCTATGTAGATGATCATGAATGAGGCTGTGTTTTAGGTCAGCTCCTTTAATACAATCTTGACAGTAGGTCTATATTTAAGTTCCCTGTATTATTACGCTGGAGGATAAAACTTGCCCTCTGCAACCTACATGCCAGGGTATGTTTGCTTTTTCTCTTTGAACCATATGCCAAATGTTCAAAAGCCAACATGGTGTAACTCATTTTATCATGAATCTGCCCGTTGGCTGTAAGGTTTATCTGCAGTATCTGTATTGTGAATTTTCTGAAATGACATTTCTCTCTTTCAAAACAGCATGTTGTTGCTTCATCATCTCTTCTGAAGGCTTGATTCTGTCAGGCACTGGTCACTCTTGACTGCCTGAGAAATTTAAGATCAATCCCTCTGTTTGTATAGCATGATTTTACCCAGTGCCTCTATGTCGTGGATTTTTCCCCCCTGCACTTCTCATAAGAAGTTCCACCATAAAGAGACTTAGTACGATATTTATCACTGGATTCTGGTTTCTCAGCCGTTTGCCAGAAATGGATATTACTGTACTGCCTTTGTATGTTTATCTTGGCAAAGAACAGATCTTTGTCTTGTGATGCAGATTTATTGCTGAATACATCCCAGTCACAGCAACAATATATTTCATGTGTAAAGTTTGTTATATATCATTGTATTTTAGCTCCAAAAATGTAGTTTGTTTTTCTAATAGCAAATTCCAGATTTTCTGAAAGAGGAAGAGTATGCTGAATCAGCACTGCAATGAAAGAAAAGGCTAACAACTGTTACCCTTTTGCTACAGACATTTCCTCTGCTGAATGTCTACCAAAAAGAAAGAAAAAAAAGAAATAAAAAAAATACTTTGGCCATTGCCCAGTTATGCCTCCTGAGCCCAATCCTGCAACCTTTATTTATGGGAGTAATACTTACTCCTGTAAAGAGTCCCATTGAAGTCAGTGGTACTGCTAACATGAATAAAGACTCGGGGTAGCTGTGTTAGTCTGTATCCACAAAAACAACAGGGAGTCCGGTGGCACCTTAAAGACTAACAGATTTATTTAGGTATAAGCTTTCGTGGGTAAAAATTACAAAGAAGTGGGTTTTTTACCCACAAAAGCTTATGCCCAAATAAATCTGTTAGTCTTTAAGGTGCCGCCAGACTCCCTGTTGTTTTTATGAATAAAGACTATTTGTTTAAGGTGTGTAGGATCAGGCCCTTTACTTATAAATATAAGTACAGTCAATGGGGCTGAAAAGGATATTGACCCAACAGTTGATCCTTGTTTGGATATCTCAGGGATGGTCTTTTCATAATGCGCAATGGAATCCTGTTGTTATAAAGACTGATTTGGGCAACTCCCATTGGGATTATTGTACCCAAATAATTACTACATCCAGATCCATGACCAGACTCAGATACACCATACTTGTTGTTGACTCTGAGCACCTGGTAATATGCACTTACTGCCTTTTTATTTGAGGATCTTAGGTTACGTCTATACTGCAGATGGGAACCTGCTTCTGAGCCTGTGTAGACAGACTTACGTTAGTTCTGCTTGAGCTAGCACTGAATAGCAGTGTGCACATAGCAGCACAGGCAGCAGCTTGGGCTAACCACCGGAGCACAGGCTTAGGGGGTCAGATGGGCTTGGACTCAGGCAGCGAGCCTGAGCCACCAACTGTGCTGCAAAAATCTCCCTACTGCTATTTTTAGTGCACTAGCTCGAGCTAGCGTTAGTCTACCCAGACGACATCATCTGTGCCCTGCCTCCAGCTAGTCCTTCACGCCCATGCTCCCACTCTGGGAAACACTTGTATAGATTTTCATCATGTGATGCTTCCTCACCTTTCTTACGTGTTTAATGAGCAATGAAATAGTTAACAGTGGTGCTATTTAAGGTATCATCATTGGCATCTGAGTTAGCATAAAAAGGTATAGGGCAGTCCATCCCTCAGAACATGTTTCAGGCTCTCTGCAAACTCAGGTAGATATCTTTGCTTCAGTTACACTCAGGTCATATTCTGAAGGTTTCCTTCACAACAGTAACAGGTAGAAACTTACTCTTCTAAAAAAAAATGAAAGATCAGACTCTGGAGAATAATTGATCTGATTGTGCCCTCCCAGAGGGGCATGTCTTCCATTTTGGGAAACACTTCAGCAGGGCAAACCATGTAGGAAACAACTCAGCCTAGTACATGAACCTATTTAGCTCTGAATAGACACTAAGAGCTGCTTTACTTTTATGTCAGGGACTGCCCCTCTAGCTGACTGGCCCCACTGGCCATGTGAAAACTAGGAAAAAGTTGTGTTTTTAATTTTAGTGAACATGTATTAAAATCCTAGTGTAGGCAAGCAAATTGTAGTTTTTACATGTGTCAGCTGGTCCAGGGGGACTTGAAGTACACCTAGGATTTTAATATAGGTTTATTACCATGTTAAAAAACATACCTTTTTATAGTAAAGGAAAAGCCCACCTCAGGAAGGTCATACAGATTGCTTAATACCACTGACTGAAATGAGCACAGCTCATATGCAGTGCAGAATCCAAGCTATAAGTCACACATTAGTTAAAATAACTTGTAGAGTCCTCTGTTGAAGCCTCTAGAGTTGTAAGCAGTGCAGGCTGATTACAGCCAGATTTATTTTTTATCCTCTTCCCCTTTTTTCTTAAAAACAAACAAACAGAACCACTAGGAAATTAAATTAAAAATAAATAACTTAAATGCAGTGTTGAGCTTGCAGGATTAAATGTGCAGGAGTCAGGAAATTCCAAAAGATAAGATTGCATTGGCAATGGCAACTCAGCCACGTCGCATACATGTAGAATTTTCCATTCAGCTTTCCCTTGTTAACTGTAACATAACTTTTTTTTAGCATACCATAAAATATGCAGAATATGTCATGTGAGTAAGTGCACATTGCTGGATCAAAGACACTCAGAACAGAAGTGCCAAGTCATATGTCAGTTGCTGGGGCACAGCAGTAAATATACATGTGTTCCTAAAAAAATAAATAAATGCTTAAATCCTGAATAAATTACCAGTATAAAAGGTACTGGTCTGCAGACCCTGGGCCCAATTCAGATCTCCTTTAGACTGGGGTAAATGTGATTTCATTGGAATAACTCCAGATTTACAGCAAAGTAGATGAATTTAGCTCGATGTCATCCAAAATCACAATTTTAAAAAAGAATTTATTTTTTCATGCTGTTTCCCTTCCAAATACATATGTTGTCCAACCAATGCCATTTGTGGAAGAGTGAGAACAGTGATTCTACTTATTACCAGGCAGAAAAAGCTTGAAGAAGATCAAAAGAACTGGTAAATTCCAAAGTTAAAGTTTGCTTTTTTTATTTGTTTATAATTCTCATGAAATTGCTGCTTTAATGCACAAATTATTATTTCATAGAGCCTTCTCTCTTTGGATTCGGAGAGCTACGTGTGATTCCTTTTGTGATGTGAAATACTGACCACATGGGAATGAGTTTTCTCATTACACTCATGATTACGTCAACTGAAGGTCTCACTGGTAATTTTGCTCCTCCTCTGTACGACAAACATCAGTCTAATGCTATCGTTACATATGTAACTTGAATTCAGTATCATTTCTCTGTACAAACATCACACAGTTCCATTACAACCCCATTCTTAGAATTTGTATGCAAGAATGAGAGTTTTTTTGTCTTCTAAATGGAGTGTTTAATAAAGACCAGTGTGCTCAGGGCTTTATATCAGAGGGAAAATTTGTAACCCAGAGAGCTTCATGATATAAAAACCCAAGCACAGAAACACACTGTACAGAAAAAAATACAGTGAGCAGACAGTGATCTGCCTTTGCATGAGTGCATGGGATGGGAAGGTGTGCAAGGGCAGATCACAACAGCAGTCTCTGAGAATGCTCAGTTCTGCCTCCTTCCAGAGAACACATCACCCAGATAGGGGTGAGGCCATGCCCCATTCCCCACTACACTGGCCCATGGACCCAAGCTGGTGCACTGTTGGGAATAATATGCACCACTGCTGTGGATGGTGTACAGCGATAATTCCCCTCCCCCTGCACGCCCTGGGAGAGATTGTCTGCTCTATTAGGCTTTGTGCCTGATTATGCAATTATATAGGAGAACTTAGTGCAGATGGAAGGTGCTGACTTGACATCCATGGGGTCTGAAGTCTCCTCTTGACCAACAGAACGAGCACAGCAAAGGCTACCACAGTACAAATTCCCCAAACCACCCTGTCCATGCATCTCAGTGTGACATGGAAGGACCGGTGTTGCTAGGGGTGACTTTTCAGTATGTGTCTACTTGTCCATTGGGGACTGTATTGAAAAGATTGAACAATATGATTTTTTGTCCCTACAGACTTGGCTTGGTTTTAAAATTGTGACCAGGAAAGCCAAAGCTGTGAATCGGATTGCCAGTCCCCTCAGCTATCCAATACTCACTATATCTGTAATATTTTCTATATCTTCCAGAGTTTTTTAACAACATATATATGCCCATTACATTTAGCTGCTGTATTTCTCTCTGCTAAATTGCACCACAAACTCCGTATATAAGGTGTTAGTATCTTTTGCATCACACATTATTTGTTGTACGTGTGATACACACTTTGCTTTGTCTTCTAAAATTCCAGCTCATACTTAGTTAAAACACTTTACATGTTCAGACATACGTTTTCTGTTTAGCGTTTGTTTTGATTAGTAATTCATTTTATCTTTAAAAAAAGGAAAATCACTGTTTATAAAGTCGTATCCTGACATCAAAGGATCTTCTGACTGTGCCTGCCATACTGTTTAAGGTACAGTGGAGTGATTTTAAAACAAACAAACAAAAAAGCCTATTGGGATAATTATTAAGGAAATCTCTAGTTTGTTGTTTGGGCAGCTGAAAAAGTCAGTATGTAACTTCTGGCAGCCCTTTCCGACCAACAGAGTGGGGGCACAACTGGTTCCACTTGGGAAAGATACGAAATAAAACTTACTTCAGAAACTCCTGTTATTCCGTTGGGAGGCCAGGGACAGATTAAGTGGAGGACTTGCCAGTTGAAAATAGTTGCAATTGCATTGTTAACCATGAATCAGATAACTCCATTTCTTAATCATAGTAAATGTAAAATGCTTAATTGTTCTGGCTTGCTAGAGATGGATGGGGTGACAGTTTGTGCCCAGAATAATGCCACTGTGGGTATTTGTTGGAACACACTTTAACTTTTTTTGATTATCCTTTCTTAAAAATAATTTAAAATAATTATTAGATTACATTCCATGCAAGTTAACACATTCAATAAAATTTATATGAGCCCATTCTAGGGATTTTCTAATTACACCGTGGAGTGTTTTTTTAACATAGGTCATAGAAATCCATTTTAACTGTGAACCATGACACTTCTCTGGACATTCATCTGGCCACACTTGACATATTGGGATTTAAACCAGACCTATAGATTAAAAGAATTAGGGCCTGATCCTGAAAGGTGCTGTGCACCCTCAGCTCTCAGTGAAGTCAGTAAGAATTGGGGGCACACTGCACCTCTCAGCATGGAGCACTGGGTGGCTAATATGGGTACCCAAGGGTTGTCTTAACTAGCTCTCCCAGGCTCTGTGGTGTTCCTTGATTACAGTCAATCCCACAACTTTCAAATAAAGTAGAGCAAATGTAAACACTGGTTTCTATTTATGGGCTGGGCTACTTGTACAGATCCAAACAAAACCAAACCATTCATTCTCTGCAGCTTCTGTAATGGCCTTCTCTTTTTGCCTCAAGTACTGCATTGGGGTAGTAAGATAAGCTTTCTTTTAAGATATGTTTTCCAATATATTATATTATCTGTGTGTAGAAGCAGTTTCTAGGCCTCTTTGCAGCTTACTAGACTCCTCTGCTGACACACCCTGAATTCAGGTACTGGAATCCTACATAAAGATACAAACTGTGCTGGTTCATACTGGGAGGTGGCTCTAGTTACCTCCCAATCACCATGTAAAAAGAATGGAGTGTCTTTCTGAGGCAGCCACAGCTGGAAACTTAAAATGAGTTTTGCTTTGTTATTTTAGTTACTGATAAAGCCACACCCCTGGAAGGAGATGAGTATATGTGTATACTCTGTTTGGAGCAGGGAGGGAGATGTATATGCTTTAACTGCTGTGGATGTGTTCTGGCATATCTGGGATAGTAACAGTAATTATTAATGATACTGTGCAATTTTATGTAGCCTCCAGCCCAGCATCTCAAAGCACTTTACAAATATTAATAAATGTAACTTCACAGTATTAGACAGAACCATCCAGAAGTGTGGTCTCCTGTATTCTTTGCAGAAATTCTCACCTCGGATCAAGTTAGCAGATCTTGATTCAGCCATAAGGTATGTAGGCATCACCAATATGAACACAGTATAGACACCTACCTAGGGCTTGTCTACACAGTGCCATAGTCCACATTAGAGGGGGGTAAATTCTAGTGCAGGCAAGTGTGTTGTATACTAACTGGCCCATGTGGACCCTGCTGGCTTGCACTAAAAGTTCCCTAGTACACGTTAATGGAGCCCTGTTTCAAACAGTACTCTGCAAGTAGGCTGCAAAAGGTAACTGCTCTAAGACATGTGATAGTGCATACATTGATATGATTTATACATGGTTTTATTTTTTAAAAATTCCCCTAAAGAATGCTGCTTCTCTGGAAGCTCAATACATGACCAGATTTCTTGGTGAGGAGAAAAAGAGTGATATACATGCATCTGGGAGAGATGGGGAATTAGTCTGTCCCATCGGGTTATTAATAATACCCCTGTAATGGATGCCAAAAAAAAAACTGGCTGTATTTTGTGCAACAAACCAACAGAAAACAGGCTAAACTGCCTTTAGATAGCAAGTAAACATCACAGTCATGAAAAAATGTACTCCTAGGTGTTGGAAGTATGATACTATAGGAGCTTGTGAAGTAGGTAGAATTCGTTTTATCTAATACCAATTTTCTGAGGTCTTGTGCTACAGCAGAATCTACAATTCATCCTTTTAACGATCTTGGAGCTTCCAGTGGTTCCAGGATTTTACAGTGGAGTTTTAAGAATCATTTACTGTTAAATATTAAGTGCTTAACCATGTAATGGTGAACTTCTGTTGTCATGTGGCTCACAGGTGTCCCTGCTAAGGGTCCAATCCAAGTCCCAATGGTGTCATCAGGAGTTGGATTGGGTCCTAAATACCCTGAGAAGAAAAAAATACTGGCACCAAATCCGCAGAGAAAAAGGAATGAGATAATGACTAAATACTGGGATGGGGGAAAAGAGTGTTTACAGGATGTTTATGTGTTTTCTAGACACATGGCAGTTTTGAATGAGTTTGGGGCCCAGTCCTGAAGTCCTAATTCATACAGAACTTCTGGTCAGTCAGTGGGAGGTTGAGTATAAGATAGCAGAATTGGACTCTTAGCATCATGCCCTTGAAGAGCTACATGTCACAGTAAACATGTTGCAGCACGTTTATTCTTCTAACCATGTTATTTCATGCTTTACCTGAAACAGTGTCAACTATGTGCCTGATTGCATGGCGTGCTCTTTGCTAAAGGATCATACAGAACAATTTGCCTTTTCTTTCTAACAGGTCTCCTGCATTTTAAACCATGCTGGCAAAAGGAAGTCAGAATGTTGCCTGATTGTAAATTGTTCTTTATTTATCATAATTCCAGTATGGATCAGTACTGAATATAGATGTTTCCCGCTGGGCAAAATTCTGGCTTGTTTGTAAGAGCTAGTCAAATCCTGCAGGCCTTATGCAGTTGTTTCTCAGTACCGAAGTCCGGTTGCCTGAGTCAGGTGCAGAGCTTATCATTTTGGTTTAGTAGTGGATAGAGGATGATTACAGTTCTGGTGCTCAGTAAATCCCCTTTCTCCCCTCAGTGAAAATATGTAACTCTCTTACAGTAAGGAAAAATGTACATTATAAACCCCTGCATGATTTGTCCTCAGAGGGTGAGATCCTGCAGGATGCTGACTCTCTTCTTCTCCTGTTGTCTTTAATGGGAGCTGAAAGCACCCTGCACCTCACTGGATCAACAGTCACTCATTCTGGATTAGTAGTAAATACATCCTGAGTACAAATTTACAGGGTGCTCGTACTGAAGGTGATGAGAGTCTGGCCATTGACTTGGAGCCCAGTCCTGATAGATGCTGAGCATCTCCTGCTCCTGTTGACTACATCAGAAGTTGCAGGTGCTCATTATCTCTGTCAGTATCAGATCCTTCGTTCACCAGAACTCACCTGCTTCCCCATGACCGTGAGTACCCACAAAGAAAGGTCTCCTCGGTGTTCAATTTTATAGATTTATAGGGGCCAGTGTGACCATCTCGTCTGACCTCCAGCATAATATAGGCCATAGAACTTCACCATGTGATTCCTGCACAAACCCATAACTTCTGGTTGCACTAGAGCACACCATTTGGAAAGGCATCCGGTCTTGATTTGTGTGTGTGTGTGTGTGTGTGTGTAATGACTATGTCTCTATATTATTTTCCCTTTTAAAATATATATTAAAAGGGAAAATAATATAGAGACATAGTCTAAAGAACTGTAATAAATTGAAATAATAATGGCAGGCTCTGACTAATGGGCAACAATCCACCTGAGCTTTCCCCCAATGAAAGCACTCTGGCTCTCCAGTCAAATACTTTCTTCCATCTTCCCAGTCTCAAGACAGACTTATTCTCAACTCCCCTATCCTGAACTCCATGACAGCCTTCCTCTGGGTTATAACCAAGTGTTAGTGCCAATTATACATAGGCTTGACAACTAGAGAGAATATGGAGCCATGCTGTGCCCCACGTCCTGCTGACTGGATGAGCCATCCTCTTCTACTGGCACTCAAAATCATAAACAAAACCTCACTTGCTCTGCTCTGCAGAGCCTCTATCTGTGGCCTACATGACCAATAGCACCGATAGTTTCTTCTGTGGATTGGGTGAGGTCACAGATGTGGTATCGAACTTCCCAGAAGGAAATTATGCTTAAAAATAGAGAGAGCCATGACTCTCCACTTCTGTCCTCTCTGTGTCTGGCCATCAGTAAGGTCTAGATCTGCCTCTTGTCTTCTATCCAGCCATCTCCCTGTTCTTTTTACTATGCATGTGGCTTTAGGACAGCACTGCATCGTGCCTTAAAAGCTCCATGGGCATTGAGCACACAGTAGCAGAATTATTTTGGGGGAGTTCTGTGGCCTGTATTATACAGGAGGTCAGACTAGATGTTTGCAATGGCCTTAGAATCTATGAAAGCCATGTTTACAACAAATTGCTGGCTACAACCTCTCTAGCCCTCTCCGATGCATTCAAAGCAGGAGGTGGGGACATCATGTGAGGGACTACATGCAGCTCCCCAAAGGTCACCTCTGCACTTTGGCGGCCAGAAGAGGTGTAGAGAACAGCGAGAAAGGATTTTCAAGGCTGCTGCTGGCACTGGGCTCTATGTGAGTGCAGGGCATATGTCCTCCAAGCATTAACTATAAATTTGCTACTATGTTTAAAGCCTCCATTCTTTCCTAGAGAGTAAAAGAGCATATTCCTACTGTAGAGTCTTTTTCGGTTTGAAATATGAAGTCACTTCTAAATTTGATCTTTCTTTATGATGGGAAGTTGCCTAAAACATTTTCATACTAAAGCTACACCATTTTCTTTGATAATAAAAATGAAATGAGCTTCCCTTTTAAGTGTTGCACCTTTACTCTTGACTTCCTCTCTTCTTCCTCCAGTCATTATTTCTTGTATAGTGTTCTCTTTGATTATCTGCCATTGAACATTTAGAGAGAACAAAATGATGAGTCAGGAAGGTAGTTAAATTAGGGAGAAAAGTCTCATATGAATCTATTTATTTTTCAGAGGAATACATCTCATTTTGTCAAACTTGACATACACCTCTACCCCGCTATAACGTGGTCATGGGGAGCCAAAAATCCCTACCGCGTTATAGCTGAAACCCCGTTATATTCGGGTAGGGCTGGCAGGGCTCCAGCAGTGATTTAAAGAGCTCCGGGCTGCAGCCGCTGTGGGGAGCCCCAGGCCCTTTAAATTGCCGGTGGAGCCCTGCTGCCGCAGCCCCGGGGTACGGGCGGCAGGGCTCCAGCGGGATTTAAAGGGCCCGGGGGTCCCCGCAGCAGCTAGAGTGCTGGGCCCTTTAAATCGCCGGCAAGCCCTGCTGCTGCAGCCCTGGGGTAGCGGCAGCAGGGCCCTGGCGGTGATTTAAAGAGCTCTGGGCTCCAGCCGCTGCGGGGAGCCCGGGCCCTTTAAAGCACTGCCTGAGCCCCACTGTTGCAGCCCCGGGGTAGTGGCAGCAGGGCTCCAGCAGTGATTTAAAGGGCCCAGGGCTCCCCACAGCAGCCGGAGCCCCGGATCCTTTAAAGTGCCGCCAGAGCCCTGCTGCTACCACGCTAAACGCGAACCCGTGTTATATTGGGTCACGTTATAGTGGGGTGGAGGTGTATGTGGTATCATCCAGGGAGAAAACTTTTGCAATATCCATAAAACTTTACTTTTGTGCAAACTTTAAATATAGTATCTAGCTTTTTGGTTTAAAATCACGTTCACCATTTTAAAGCGATGAGAGTCCAGAAGATAAGGAGATTCGTGACTTTGAATTATTTTTGTACTAGTCCTCTAATTTAAAAATAGCCCACTTCCATGAGAAACCTCAAGGGACAAGAGTTGAAATTCTGACTTGAATCACCTCATGAATGTGATCCTAAACACTCATGAGTGCTCCTTGAGAACAAGCACATGAGATTATTTGTAACTTTCTAACCCAAACCATTCCTGAAATACAATAGGAGAAAAACAGTGAGAACAATTGGCCGAATAGACAGACCCATTCATTTTTCCAAGTCAAGGAACTTGTTTGATGGCTTGTTGGATTTATTTTAAATTTTCCACAAACATTCTCCTGACCTTAGAGTAAGCAATACTTAGACTGAAAGGAGCCTTCCTCCCCTCCCCCCCCCACAGATTTAGGGTTGAGAGGGAATCAAAACTGGGACTTAGAATATAAAATGTCTTACAACCATGACTACAGAACTATTGATATGACTCTGGGGCTATGTCTACACTGGACGCCACTAGTGGTGGCATGTAGTGTGTAGCTACTCACTGCAGTGACAAACAATACTGTGATGTATAGCTACAAGTGGCAATAAAAGGCTCTGGCAGGGAGAAAGCAACAGAGAAAGGCTGGGCAGCAGGGAGCTGCCAGAGTCTTTCCCTGCTGCCTCTCCCCTGCTTGAGCCTTTCGCCGCTGCCAAAGTCTGTCCTGCGGTGGGAAAGACTCCAGCAGTGGGACGCTGCACTGCTAAAAATAGTAGTATAAACGGGGGAGGCACTGCTTGGGCACGTTGAGCGCCATGTAGGGTATATACCCTGGGGGTTCAGGCGTGTCTGTACACATGTAAGCAATGCCCCACTTTCTGCACTGCTATTTATACCTCTGCTAGGGGGCATGCAGTGTATGTACTGTACGCTCGCTGAAAGGAGTGTGTAGTGTAGACATACCCAAATCCTCCAACATGCAATGCCTGTAATTGTGCACTATTACCCTCTGTGTAAGACAAGAGTACTAAAATAACCAGCACAGTACATGCCAATCAGTAGAATGGCAAACAGAAGTTACGTATGCTGACTTTGAATCTCTAGTCTAGTAAACCTTTAGGTATGTCTGTTTGGACTCAGATTGTGCCAGGGCTCCATTCAGGCACTCAAATGAGGAAGAGGACACAAGGAGCCTTCTCCATTCTCCCCACCCCCATCCATGTTCCTTGAGTGGAGGCCCGGACTATTCCCTCCCAGCACCAAAGTGGCAGAGGGGAGGTGGGGCCATAGCATTTGCCCCCTCTCATACACCTCCCAGAGCTTTCTGGAGGCACAAAGTGGAGCATTCTGCACCCTTCTCAGGGCTGCAGAAATAGGCACACTCCCCTTGTGGGCCTGGAGTCTCTGTGTGGCTCCCCTAATACTCAGTGCCTACCATGCACAATCTGACCCCTGAAGAGCTTTATTACACTGTAACAAGCTTAACGACTTTCGTATTTCCTCAGTGAAGCATCGGACTCTGAAGCATTCCACTCCTCCACTAGATTTTGAATGTTATTGTGATCTAAGATTCAGCTAACCATGCAAAGTATGTGTTTAGATTGTAAACGACCCTTCCAACTTAACCTGGAAAAAATCTTTGCAGGGGTAGTAACTCAGTGAGAACCATGCTATTTTGTATGCTGGAGAAATTAACTTTGCATCCTGCTTTGAAAGAAAAGCTGCGGCTTACGTGGGACTCGTGTCCTGCTGTAGCACTCCTACAGGGCTCTCTGGGGCCTTTGTGAAAAATGAATTGTTTCCCCATGTATAAAAAGGGTGGAATATGAGAACAGTCGTATATTCCCATTCTGTAATAAAGAGTGAGTATTACGTATTATGTATTATCAAAGGAAAAATGAGTCCAGGAAGACGCAGCTAGATTTGTCGAAGGCTGTCTGCCCTTCAGGAAGTTTGAGAATTAAGGGCTAATTAAGAGGCCAGTGAGCAGAACGTGCTATCTCTGCTGAAATGGCTGTTCCAGAGCAAGTCATGACAAGGGTATGAGTGTCTGACTCAAGTGGTGATCGGACCAGTATAATCACAGTACAACCAGAGGTGTCCGGCGTGTGAGCAATGAAGTCCCAAACTCTAGCCCAGGACTGCCCTCCCCCTCTAAGTGCAGGGGAAGGATGAAGCTGATGCAGTACAGGTTTTCATTAACAATGCAGGAAATCAATTTCAGTTTATCCGTGAATGGGTGTACAAGTACAGACAAATTGTGGTTGCGTACATTTGATTTTGAGAAACTTCTTGTGTACATTTATATGCAAATTGGGAAGAGCTGTGGGCTCTTGGCAAACTGCCAACGTGGCTCTCAGCATACCACAGTTTAGGCACTGTGTTTGTCTGCATAAGGGGTTGGATGACAACTGCAATCAGGTTTTGAGATTTGCTCAAGAAAAGCTCACCTGTGACAAGAGAGCCAGAACAGTAAGCAGAAACAGTATAACTTATAATTCTTCTTGTAGTTTACAGCTATTGTAGAAGATACAGCCAACTGGATTATCTAGAAAACGAGAAAGAGAAACTGCAGCCATTCAGTTTGGTGAGACACCTGATTTTTTTCTCATTAACCACCTTACAGTTTACATAGTGTTATAGATAACTAATCTCTGAGACTCTTGACTCCACATTCACGTCATCCTCTACTGCTAATTACTTACTGTCATCTATTTTTTACAAAGCTATGAATTTAGAGACTGATTTTCAGACATGCTGAACACCTGCTATGTCTGCCGACGTCTGTTGTAGATGGTGCTCAGCACATCTGATAATAAGAACTCAGGGTATGTCTATTTTGGGAAAGTCCATCATGTTAGAAAACATGTTAGTTAACACAATATTGAACATGACTTAAACATGATTGTCCTTGCCCACACTATGGGCTAAGTATGTTGGCTGGTCGTGCTTAGCCATAAGTTTGGTTGGTGGTGGGGGGACTCTAATGTTAACCAAGGCCAGCTGACATGTTTTAAAATACAATTATCCTTGTCCACACTAAGGGCGAAGCATAAAATTGTCAAAAGCCCCTAAATTCTGTATTCAAAAGTGACCCATGGCACCTAATTGCCTCAAGCCACCATTGAGAATGGCACTTAGGCTCCTAAATCACTTTTGAAATTTGTACCTTAAGTCACGTTTAAAATAAGTCGGTTAGCAAGTGTTCTAACATGATGTATTTTCCTAGTGTATACATACCCTTAGTGTCTGCACAGAGCCTGAATTTGCATGCACAAGTGCATAGGATGATTGCTGGTCTAATTATCCCATTAACTCCTACAAATGAGAGATGTAGGAATGTTGTATGGCCCTTGATATATCAATGTGATAAACAAGTAGCCCAATGAGAGGGAAATCTGCTAATAATAACAATTCCTTTATTATTATCTCTATCCTACTGCCATGCTGTTTATTTTTCATTATACTGTCCCATTAGACCATCAGTGTTCTCCTGATGTTTTCCAGCATCAAACACCCACATCTTGAATACCGCATGCAGATGTGGTCGCCCCATCTCAAAAAAGATATACTGGAATTGGAAAAGGTTCAGAAAAGGACAACAAAAATGATTAGGGGTATGGAACAGCTTCCATATGAGGAGAGATTAAGAAGACTGGGACTTTTCAGCTTGGAAAAGAGATGACTAAGGGGGGATATGATAGAAGTTTATAAAATCATGACTGATGTGGAGAAAGTAAACAAGGAAGTGTTATTTACTCCTTCTCCTAACACAAGAACAAGGAGTCCCCAAATGAAATTAATAGGCAGCTGGTTTAAAACAAACAAAAGAAAGTATTTCTTCACACAACGTGCAGCCAATGTGTGGAACTCTTTGCCAGAGGATGTTGTGAAGGCCAAGACTATAACAGTGTTTAAAAAAAGAACTAGATAAATTAATGGAGGATAGGCCCATCAGTGGCTCTTAGCCAGGATGTGCAGTGATGGTGTCCCTAACCTCTCTTTGCCAGAAGCTGGGAATGGGCGAAAGGGGATGGATCACTTGATGATTGCCTATTTTGTTTGTTCCCTCTGGGGCGCCTGGCATGGGCCACTGTTGGAAGACAGGATACTGGGCTAGATGGACCTCTGGTGTGACCCAGTATGGCCGATCTTATGTTCTTAAATGATGTTCTACCACAGGTGCCGTTGCTGACAGTGAAAAATCCATTAATGCAGCCCCCAGTCATTGTACTCCCATTGCTGAGGCAGATGCAGGAAATGTAAATGTCTGCTCCAAGCTTTTATATACAAAGGCAACATTAAACCCAATCCCTGAACTGAGGGTGTTGTGCCTGCTCACTGCCCTACCAGGAGCTCCAGGAAGCATTGTGCCTTCTGGAGCTTCCAAGGGTCACAGTCACTGTATCACCCTTAAACAGGGTGCAGCGTGTACTTCCCCACAGCTGTAGCCCTGCATCCTCTGCTCCTTTGGCAGTGCTAATGTTGCCAGCCCTGAGCTCTCTCGGCACTCTTGTAATAGCAGGCAGAAACTTCATAGGCTAACGTGGAGAAGCTCTTTGATCCCTTTCCACCTTGTGTGCTCATGCAAGGACTGGCCACAATCTGGCCCTAAGCTTTTAAATCCTAAGAGACATGTTCTATAAGAAAGGAGAAGTCCCTTTTTTCCTTTTTTTTTTTTTTTGTGGGTGTGGAGGAGACTACCAGCTTAAACAGTTCCAGTCACTTTTTAAACCACAACTCCACCAGGAAAAATCATCTTTTAATATTGCTGATTTCTCTCAGACTCACCTAAATGATCAAATTTGTCCCTCTCCCCAGTGTAAATGTGCAACAGCAGGACATTGTGCTAGAATCAGCTTTACATCTGTTTAGCTTAGGCATTTTGTGATATGCCCATTGCCACAACATCTGTGTGCCATGTACACAAATTAGAAAGAAGCATTTCCATCCAAAATGACCTTAATCTCCATCTGTCCGTTATGTATGCTATTTTCTTCAAAGGAGTGGCACAAGTCTGTGATATGATCCAGAATTCTTATTAAGTAGTAGAGTTCTGGTTAAGTTAAGTACACTTGATGGGACATATTATTTTGCTACAGATAAGATTCACAGTTGTCACCATGATGCACATCACAATTACTTAGCATTTCACTGCTGCAGCAGGGATAGTACACAGATCTTCCTTCTTCAAAAGCACAGGTCCATGCTGCTTGAGCTAAGGGATGATCGCCATTAATTGTTAGCAGTACAGGGCTTGTGATGCTCAGGGAATGTCTACAAAGGAGCAGAGAGGTGTAATGCCCAGCTTGGGTAGTCATACATGGGCTAGCACTGCTCAAGCCAGTGTCTAAAAAATAGCAGTGTTGCCATGGCAACATGGGCAGTTGATCGGGCTAGCCTCCTGAGTACAATCCTGTCCAACCCCCCCAGAATGTACTTTGGTGGCTAGCCCGAGCCGCCCCCTATGCCATCAAAGACACACTGCTGTTTTAGGAGCTAGCTTGAGCAGAGCCAGCGCATATATATATAGCTAAGATGGGAATCGCACCTCCCAGCGCTGCTGTGTAGATGTATGGTCAGTTGCACAGTTCTGATTCCATCCAGTGGAGGCAGTGGTACGTATCTTGTAATTTCATCATAGTGTTCTATTTAATGTTAAACAACCTTCGGTTTATGGTGGGTTTGTTAAGTTGTCATGGTAAAGCTGCATGAAAAATCTTATCCTTGTCTATATTTTATGTGTGTATAGGATAGAAATTGGAGTGACAAGGCATTTCACTTATTTATAGATTACATCACTGTGAAACCTAGGCACAGGCAGTTTGCAAAGCACCCATCACCATAGCACAGCAGCTAGTAGGAACAATTTTGAAACTAAATTGATTTGTTTTTTCTTTGACTGTATGTATTCTTTCCCACTTGGTTTCATTTCTGTTTATTTGAGTTGTTAGCTCCATACTCATTGCCTTACGATAAAACCAGAAGTAATTAGGCTCATATTATATTGCCGCACTCCTCGCCCTGTCCCTTTTTTCCTAAGTGTTTGAGTTTCTGTGAAGGTCTATCACGGTTTGCAGCTGAACGACATGCTGAATTTATATTCTGAGCTCATCCAGTACTTTGTGCAAGATGATCCTTTGAGGAAGATAGAAAAGGGCAGCTACTTAGAGGGAGAGAAAATGAATTTGATCAAGCTATAAAGTAAAATGCAGTAAAGGTTTATTTCTGTTGCCACAAAAATTCAAAGGTGACCAAAGCCCAATATTTTTATCTCTTTGGAGAATATATTTGTTTAAACATATCAAGGATTTCTTTCTGCTAATCAGTGTCTGAAACCAGCCCGTCCATTTCTATCCTGTATGTATGAGAATGTGAGCTGAAATCTGTAGCAAACTGGACTAACTGTGAATACATGATTCCAATGGGGTTTATAGGTTTTTAATATTTTAAGGGTCACGGAGGTGAAAAATAATTTAATAATAGTCTTCAAGGCTGATACATTGATTTGGAACTCAGTGCATCTGGGTTCACATCCCCTCTCTGTCACAGACTTTGTGTGTAACCCGTGTGCTCTTCCAGTACATATTCAGGTCTTGTCAAGATGTGTAGAAGAAATATCTAGTTTCCGTGCGTTGAATGAGTTATAAATCCAGTTTTTGCCTTTTTCTTGCTGTCCACATTGCAACTAGAATGTGATTCCCAGCATAAGTAGATAGACTCGCGCTAGCTCTGCTCGAGCTGGAATGCTAAAAATAGCAATGTGGACGTTGTAACACCAGCAGCAGCTTGATCTAGTCACCTGAGCTAAGACCCAGAGGGTTAAGCAAGCTTTGACTCAGGCAGCCAGCCTGAGCCTCTGTTTATGTAGCATCATCCACAATGCTATTTTTAGCATGCTAGCTCGAGCAGTACTAGTGGGAGTGAGTCTGTCTGCTCTGGGAATTACACCTCCTAGCAGACATACCCTGAAAGGCCCACATGAGTTTGTATGAGCGTCTGCATCATGAAAGCTGGGCAGGTCTTTTAATGAATCTCACTTCATGAGCAATATTGTGCTCTCAGCTCTCAGATGGGAGATTTAGACACACATTTTCTACTCCAGTCTCTGTGCATTTTCTACCCCATGGAAGGGATGACGTCCCTCTTTCAGTTAATCAAGCCACCATCCTTCATCTCATCCAAATCCCTCCTGAACATCCACTCCTTGCACAGTCCCCACAGGAAGATCTTATAATGTCTTCAGTAAAATCAAAACTCTTTTTATTTCTGAGTCTGGGTTCCTGTCTTAGAATCATAGAAATGTTGGGCTGGAAGGGCTCTCAAGAGGTCATCTAGTGCATCCCCCACACTGAGGCAAGACTTCTTGGCAGGGACTGGCTTTACATTTGTGTTGCACTGCTGAGGCTGAGAAGTGTGCTCAGGCGAAGAGTCTGTCATGAGCAGAAGAGCAGTCTTGTGGCTAAGGCACTGAACTGAGACTCTGAAGCTCTGGGTTCAGTTCCTGGCTTAGCCTCCCATAGACTTTGTGGACCAGGTCCTCATCTGGTAGAAATAAGTGTAGCTCCACTGAAATCAATGGATTCTGTCAATATATGACTTTGGATAAATCACTTAAACCAAGATTTTAAAAAGTGAGTAGTGGTTTGGGTGCTCACACCTTAGAAGCATTTATTTTCACAGGGTGGATGCTCAGCACTTTCTGAAAATCAGATCTTTTCCAAAAACATTAGTCTGAAAACCTTGGATATAATCTCTTTGTACCTCAGTTCCCATTGGTACAATGATAATAAGAATACTTCTCTACCTCACAGGGTTCCCGTGAGGATATGTTCTATAATTATAGGATGCTACGGTGCTGGGGGCCATGTAAGCAGGTAGATAAATAATAGGAAGTAGGGAACAGTGAATATTGGAGGCAAGCTCTACCTCACATATTTAAGATGAGTATATTGCTTTATTTCAGAATGGTTTGGGGGTGATTTTTTAGTTGAATGTCACTCTAAAAAAGAATCTCAAGTAGGTAAAAATTCTACTCTCGGATCTTCATCATGGCGGTTTCTTGGCTACAGTGTTCTCCCTCCATTTCAGATTCTCATTAATATCACTAAAAAGAACAGGAGTACTTGTGGCACCTTAGAGACTAACAAATTTATTTGAGCATAAGCTTTTGTGGGCTAAAACCCACTTCATCGGACGCATGCAGTGGAAAATACAGTAGGAAGATATTATATATACACACAGAGGACATGAAAAAATGAGTGTTGCCATACTAACTATAACAAGAGTAATCAATTAAGGTGGGCTATTATCAGCAGGAGAAAAAAAACCTTTTGTAGTGATAATCAGGATGGCCCATTTCCAACAGTTGACAAGAAGGTGTGAGTAACAGTAGGGGAAAAATTAGCATGGGGAAATAGGTTTTACTTTGTGTAATGACCCATCCACTCCCAGTCTTTATTCAAGCCTAATTTAATGGTGTCCAGTTTGCAAATTAATTCCTATTCTGCAGTTTCTCATTGGAGTCTGTTTTTGAAGTTTTTTGTTAGAATATTGCAACTTTGAGGTCTGTAATTGAGTGACCAGGGAGGTTGAAGTGTCCTCCAACTGGTTTTTGAATGTTATAATTCTTGATGTCTGATTTATGTCCATTTATTCTTTTGCGTAGAGACTGTCCAGTTTGGCCAATGTACATGGCAGAGGGGCATTGCTGGCACATGATGGCATATATCACATTGGTAGATGTGCAGGTGAATGAGCCCCTGATGGTGTGGCTGATGTGATTAGGTCCTATGATGGTGTCCCTTGAATAGATATGTAGACAGAGTTGGCAACGGGCTTTGTTGCAAGGATAGGTTCCTGGGTTAGTGTTTTTGGTGTGTGGTTGCTGGTGAGTATTTGCTTCAGGTTGGAGGGTTGTCTGTAAGCGAGGACTGGCCTGTCTCCCAAGATCTGTGAGATCATCCTTCAGGATAGGTTGTAGATCCTTGATGATGCGCTGGAGAGATTTTAGTTGGGGGCTGAAGATGATGACTAGTGGCGTTCTTTTACTTTCTTTGTTGGGCCTGTCCTGTAGTAGGTGACTTCTGGGTACTCTTCTGGCTCTGTCAATCTGTTTCTTCACTTCAGCAGATGTGTACTGTAGTTGTAAGAATGCTTGATAGAGATCTTGTAGGTGTTTGTCTCTGTCTGAGAGGTTGGAGCAAATGCAGTCGTATCTTAGAGCTTGGCTGTAGACAATGGATTGTGTGGTGTGGTCTGGATGAAAGCTGGAGGCATGTAGTAGGTAAGTATAGCGGTCAGTAAGTTTCCGGTATAGGATGGTATTTATGTGACCATCGCTTATTAGCACTGTAGTGTCCTGGAAATGGATCTCTTGTGTGGACTGGTCCAGGCTGAGGTTGATGGTGGGATGGAAATTGTTGAAATCCTGGTAGAATTCCTCAAGAGCTTCTTTTCCATGGGTCCAGATGATGAAGATGTCATCAATGTAGCGCAAGTAGAGTAGGGGCATAGGGGATGAGAGCCGAGGAAGTGTTTTTCTAAGTCAGCCATAAAAATGTTGGCATACTGTGGGGCCATGCAGGTACCCGTAGCAGTGAGTTTTGCGCACAGTTCAGAAAAGCACTAATGCACATATTTGAATTCATCCCTATGTGAAAAATTACTTAAGCATTTATTTATGTCCCATAGAATTCAGTAGAACTTCAGCATGGGCTTAAGCAATTTGCTGACTTGGGGCCATAGAGAGAAGAGCATGTCAGAGTTCCACTATGTGGATTTGGGAGAAGTCGTCTGAACTAAAGGTGGCCATTTGGCTTGAACAAGAAAAGTACAGTATGTGTAATTCTGTGACCACTTATAAACACACAGCTATTGTTGGCTGATCTCTTGTGCAGTTTTCCACATTAACAGTGAGGAACTACTCTAGTTTTGAAACAGAAAAGCTTGTGTTTATCAGAAGGCCAGATAGATAAAGTCCTTCCAAAACTAACATACGTTAAAAATTAAAGTTGTGCGATTACCTCAGGAAATGAAATAACAAAAAAATCTGGAGCAGGGTGAAAAACTGAGTTCAGTTTTGTGGAGAACTTTGATGAGTCACTTCCTTATCAGTATCTCTATTCTTCCTGGCAACATTTTATTTTTTACTCTAAATGCTGTATTAAATGAAAAATTACAGTTGTGTTGTGTGACGCAAGAAACACAATAAGCACTTCTGTCGGATTTAACTGATCACACTTGTGATCTTATAGGAACTTGAACTGGGGATTCACAAACACTTTATTAGGAAGTCACAAAGGTTAATGACATTCTTAGTTCTTTGAGATGAGCTTTATATTTAGAATGTATACTGAGAATTTGCTCCATTGTTATTCATGGCCCCTCTTATTTCCTTTCTATGGACAGTAGTACAGATGAGTTTTTTTGTTCTTGGCAAGAAAGTGTCACAGATGCTTGTGTGAATGTATTGTTGCCCAAGAATTTACACCATAAGTGCTCAATTTGGGCATCTTCAAATCTCTTAGTGGGTCTGTTGTTGTAAGATCATCGAGTTGGGGAATAAAAACAATGCCATGTGACACATATAACCAATTCACACAGTGCAAACATTGAATCGTGAATATCAAGTGTGTTCACATATACTCGCATTGAAAAATTTGCAAGCAATCTGTAGGTTGAAGAAAAGATTCATTGAACAATTGTGATGAGTGAACTTATTTGTAGAAATACAGGAAGTCAAACTGCCAAACTGGGAGCTGCACCTCTCCTCTAGGGGAGCTCTCAGAGGGATTGTGATTTAGAAGGCACAGTCCCTCCCTGACATGCAGAGGGAGCTGGATGCTGTACCATCCCTTTAGATTGTGCCACTTGTTCATCCTAGTGCACCAAGCCAGCTGTGCAGGACAGTGCAAAGGGGGTATATCCATGGGGGAGTAGGAAGAAGCGATTCCGAGAGTGCATGGGCTATGATTTGTCCCCTGCCCCAATGCAGGGTGCACAAGGGGCTAGAGGGAGGAAACATTCCTTGCACCTTCCCTCCAGCCAGCTCAGTGTGCTTGCACACAGTTTGAGAACAGGGAGATGGAATGAATAAATCATTCCTTGTTCACTCAGCTCTGGATGTGAGGGAGGAGGCTAGTGTTCGGTTCCCAATAGCGAGGAACCCCCCCGACAAACTATCGTGGACCCAGTTCTGCTCTCAGATCTGCTGTCCCACATTGCTCTCCCACTTTTTCATGGTTGAGACTTCTGCCCATCTAAGGAGAGCAGCAGCTAGTCAAGAGCTGCTGTGTGGCTATGGGAGCAGAATCTTTTCCCAAGTAAATTGCTTGTCATGTGTCTGTCTTGTTTTTTCAAGTTTGTTATTGTGAGAAAGTCCACGTACGGAGTAACCACAGAGAGCTGTTTCTGTTCAGCCAAAATTGTTGGGTCCATTGAGGCGAGCAACACAGCTTTGTTGTGTTCTGAATCTAACCACAGATCTCATCTGAAGCCTGCCGCGCCAGGGCTGCACAACTCAGAAGTGGCTAAACCATAGACACAAACTCATAGCAGGGCTGATGAAGTGGTTTTACTACACGCTGAAGCCTGTTGTCCTGGCTGCCAGGACAGTTGGTTGTGAATGAAGACTTTAGTACTATAAACTGCTTAGAATATTATCACAGTTCAAAAATAGTACTTGCCGGGTGCCGGGTTTAAGAGGAATCTATGTGTATCGAGGATCACAGCAGCAGTTTGAGCCAAGTGAGAAAATGTGAATTACTGGTACAGGTCCGTACTGGAAGGTGGGGACCCTGGGCTGCTGCCGAGACTCTACAGAGCACTGGAGCTGCATTCTTCTGGTTGGTGAAATTCACCCATCCCCACCTACTCTCTGAGTTATTTGGGGATTAAGTGGGAGGTGAGGGGCTGAAGTTCCACCTCCTCCCACCCTCACATACCTCCTTAGGGCTGCAGTGCAGCCCTTCTTTGGCTTTTATTACAGTGTAAGGCCATGAATCAGAGCTCATTGAAGTCTGTGGGAGTCTTTCCATTGAATTCAGTGGGCATTGGATCCCTAACTTGAAGTAGCAGCTGCTGCCCTTCTGCACCTCTTTTTGTGGACCTCTGATGGATCCTTAGCCCCTCCTCTGTCCTGCCCCAAACTGCTCCCTCCAAGGCTTGCAGGGGGTGCAAAGACTCCCTAGTATAGCCTGCCTGCCTACCCCTACCCCTGCGGAGAAATGTACAGCGGAAGTACAGAGAAATCTCATTTGCAACTGGGGAAGCAAAACCACAGTAAATTGAGGTTGCTTTGCATGAAGCTTTGTATACAACAATAAGAATAATTAGCCTTTATACAGTGCTTTGCATCCATAGATCTCAAAACCTTTTACAAAGAAATCAGTATAATTTATCCTCCATTTTACAGATGGGGGAAACTGAGGCACCAAGAAGGAAGTGACTTTCACAGGACCACCCAGCAAAGCAGTGGCAGAGCCAGGCATTGAACCTAGGTCTCCCGAGTCTCTGTCCAGTGCCCTGTCCAAGGAGTTCTTGGTATGGCCTAGGGCACAGACTGTGTTTGAAATGGTGTAGCCATTGTTTTGTTGTTGCCAGTCGCTTTCTTGCAATGTTGAGTATAGTTCAAGGGACAGAACAAAGTGCTCAGTACCCATAATTGGGGCCAGCTTTTCAAAAGAGTTCAGCTCCTACCAAAGCATCTACAATGAAGAGGCCAGATTTCCCCAAAGTACTCAGCATCCAGCAGCTCCCATATGGCCTGAGCACTGTTGCAAATCTGGCCTATTTAGATTGTCAGCTCTTTGGGGTAGGGACTGTTATTTCCACATGCTACACATACACAGAGTAAACAAGGCCCTGATCACAGCCTGGGCCTGTAGGCACTATTACTAAACCACTAATAGCATTGGTAAATGGAAGCTGTGGGATGCTGAGCACTTCTGAAAATCTGGCTCCTAAATCCCCATGATACTTATATTGACCCTGTAATTTATTAAACAAAAATACCAGGGCTGTCAATTAATTGCAGTTAACTCAAAAAAATTAATCGTGATTAAAAAACATTAATTGGGATTAATCGGAGTTTTAATCGCACTGTTAAACAATAGAATACCAATTGAAATTTATTAAATATCTACATTTTCAAATATATCAATTTCAATTACAACACTGAATACAAAGTGTACAATGCTCACTTTATATTATTATTTTTATTACAAATATTTGCACTGTAAAATGATAAACAAAAGAAATAATATTTTTCAATTCACCTCATACAAGTACTGTAGTGCAATCTCTTTATCGTGAAGGTGTAATTTACAAATGTAGATTTTTATTTTTTTGGTTAAATAACTGTACTCAAAAACAAAACAATGTAAAACTTTAGAGCCTACAAGTCCACTCCGTCCTACTTCTTGTTCAGCCAATCGCTAATACAAACATGTTTGTTTACAATTTATGGGAGATACTGCTGCCAGCTTCTTATTTACAATGTTACCTGAAAGTGAGAATAGGCATTCACATAGCACTTTTGTAGCCTGCATTGCAAGGTATTTACATGCCAGATATGGTAAACATTCCTATGCCCCTTCGTGCTTTGGCCACCATTCCAGAGGACATGTTTCCATGCTGATGATGCTCATTTAAAAAAAGAATGCAATAATTAAATTTGTGACTGAATTCCTTGGGGGAGAATAGTATGTCTCCTACTCTGTTTTACCCCCATTCTTCCATATATTTCATGTTATAGTAGTCTCGGATGATGACCCAGCACCTGTTCACCCGAAGCCCCACTACCTGGGTCTAAAGCCAAAGCCTGAGCAACTTAGCTTCACGATGCCCCCTGTGGAATGGGGCCCCGGGCAATTGCCCTGCTTGCTACCCCCTAATGCCGGCCCTGCCTTTTATATGCAGAAAAACAGTTGTTGTTGCACAGCTGGGCCATGGAGTTTCTGTAGCATGTTGGGGGGGCCTCAGAAAGAAAAAGGTTGAGAACCCCTGAGCTACAGCATTTGACCCAAGGTTTAAGAATCTGAAGTGCCTTCCAAAATCTGAGAGGGATGAGGTGTGGCACATGCTTTCAGAAGTCTTAAAAGAGCAACACTCCGATGCAGAAACTACAGAACCCAAACCACCAAAAAAGAAAATCAGCCTTCTGCTGGTGGCATCTGACTCAGATGATGAAAATGAACATGTGTTGGTCTGCTCTGCTTTGGATCGTTATTGAGCAGAACCCGTCATCGTCATGGTCACCTCCTCTGGAATGGTGGTTGAAGCATGAAGGTACATATGCATCTTTAACGCATCTGGCACGTAAATATCTTGTGACGCCGGCTACAACAGTGTCATGTGAACACCTGTTCTCACTTTCAGGTGACATTGTAAACAAGAAGTGGGCAGCATTATCTCCTGCAAATTCAAACAAACTTGTTTGTCTGAGTGACTGATGGAACAAGAAGTAGGACTGAGTGGACTTGTAGACTCTAAAGTTTTACATTGTTTTATTTTGTAATGCAGTTATTTTTGTACATAATTCTACATTTGTAAAGTCAACTTTCATGATAAAGAGATTGTATTACAGTACTTGTATGAGGTGAATTGAAGAATACTATTTCTTTTGTTTTATAAGCACAAATATTTGTAATAAAAAATAAATATAAAGTGAGCACTGTACACTTTGTGTTGTGTTGTAATTGAAATCAATATATTTTAAAATGTAGAAAACATCCAAAAATATTTAAATAAATGGTATTCTATTATTGTTTAACAGTGCAATTAATCACAAAATTAATTGCGGTTAATTTTTTTAATCGCACGATTAATCGCGATTAATTTTTTTAATCACTTGACAGCCCTAAAAAATACTACTGTAATTAAGAAAAAACTATCCTGCTAGTTCAGGCATTAGTATTCAGACGTGTCACAGTCCATGTGGCAGTACAAATCTAGGCAGCAGCAGAAATAAATTGATCTACAGTTTGTGCTAAGCTAAAATCAGAGACCGTGTAAATTATTTCACATGACTCAAATACCTGGCTAGAATGACTAGTAGATAATATGCAGTTTGTGGAAATTGGAAGTTAACTCTGGTTTTACAGCAGAAAAAATTGTTAGAGGGAGTGTGTAGTTTTTGCAGAGCAGATTTTTATATTTCATTGCTCTTCATCACCATGTTTCGCAAGACTCTTCCAGACACTTGGTGAAGAATGAGATTCGAATGTTTATTTTGGCAAACTCTGCTAGGGGAAAGTGAATTTTCTTTCAAATCTGGTTCTTTCTAAAATGCTGGGAGAAACCCTCTTCACGCTGCATATTGAGAGAGGCCTGTTTTACCTACTCTGAGTAGCTGAGTCCAGCCACTAGTTGTACACAGTTATATCAGTGACAGTTGCATATTAATCCTAGGACTCGAGACATATCCAGTTCATGCTGAGTAATATACAGCGTGTCAGATTTACTCATAGAGCGGAAGCCAGGAGAACCCATACTCCAAACCCCAGTGACAAAAGGTTCCTCATCAATGCAAGCTGCTCACAACTCTTGCTCTGCTAGGGGGCCCAGAGCTGGCTGGCACAGTCCCTACAGTGGATGGGCCTTCCCTGGTAGAGGGCAAGGGCTTGGTAAACCAGGGGATGACTGATTCATCTTGGGTAGCCTCTGTCAGGATGTTATTGGAGTAGTGCAGGAATTTAAAGCTGTTCTTCCCTTTAAGAACCCCAGGGAAGAGGTAGGGGCAATGGTTGTATCATCCCCAGCCCCCACTTTACTGGTTCTAGGATATTATCTTGTTGTTGGTGTGGGGGGATGGGAGAGGTGGGAGAACAGGACATAACTGATTACATTTTGGCTAGTGACTGAATATGAAGTAGTGTTGTATTTTCATTGGAGACTGCTCTTTTCCTTAGATGAAAAGCATAGTACAAGTGCTGTGGAAGAGAGGGAATGGATCAGGTAATCCAAAAGGAAAAAGCATAATCTAGAATGAAGGAGTGGTTGAAAGCACTGGCACCTCAGTTTAAACCAACTAAATCTACACTCTAGTCACTGCCCTCGAGTCTTCCTAGGCACATTTGGATGGCTGTTGGAGCAGGGGTGGCGCTAGCAATTTCGCCGCCCCAAGCATGGCGGCACGCTGCAGGGGGCGCTCTGCCGGTCGCCAGTTCCACGGCTCCGGTGGACCTCCTGCAGACGTGCCTGTGGAGGGTCCGCTGGTCCCGCGGCTCCGGTGGACCTCCCGCAGGCACGCCTGCGGATGCTCCACCGAAGCCGCGGGACCAGCGGACCCTCCGCAGGCACGCCTGTGGGAGGTCCACCGGAGCCAGCTGCCGGCCTCCCGGCGACCGGCAGAGCGCCCCCCGCGGCATGCCGCCCCAAGCACGCGCTTGGCGTGCTGGGGCTTGGAGCCGCCCCTGTGTTGGAGGCAAACAGAAATCCATGATCATATATCTTGGGAGTGGATACAAAACCAAAGTAAAAATGAGGCTTAATATGGTACTGTGTGATTTAAATAATACAGAAATAAGAGAAGATCCCACTCTCTGCTTCAGTTTCCTACAACTGAGGTCTTGCATGCTGCTCTGAACAGGACATTTCTGTGTAAGGATGAATGGAGATGTGAAACTCTAAAAGTCAGGATGAGAAACAGAACAGGAGGGATTTTTCAGAAGAGTCTTTGTGACTTGGGAGCACAAGTCCTGTTGACTTTCGTGGGTACTTATACTCCTAAATCACTTAGGCTCAGCTCTTCAAAGTTGTTTAGCACCTAACTCCCATAGATTTCAATGACAGGCATCTAAAAGACCTTTGAGGATCTGGCATTAGGTGGTTTTCAAATTCTTACCCAGTGTTACCTAATGAAAGAACTGTTCCAAAAATCTTTTAGTATTCTTATGGTTCCTTGTTCCCATTACTTGCTCAGAAAGCATAATAGCGTTGTATACTTTCTTAATGACTGACGAATAAAATATTGGGGGTTTTAAAGTAATAACAGAGGGATCATTTGTACTCATTTTTCAACCCATATAGAGAGTGACAGAGTTTCTACCAATCATGCTTTGCCTAAACTGACTCTAATAATGTTTCTTAAAACATTTAGTGTGTTAACTAAACGTTAGGTGTGTCCCTTCTTTAACAAATGCTTGATTAATGTTTCTATAATAAAATATTTTATAAGCATATAAAGATTGAACTTCTCCATATTTTCTAGATGTATTTTTGAAAAACGACAGGCAGCGAGAGATTGATTACCACATTTTTTATGATACCATAAATGGTCAATTTTTAATGTTTACAATATCATTAGAACCCCCTCAGTTTAACTTAAATTTTATTTCTAGTCTCTTGCCCTCCATTCATCTAGATATCATTATATGGGGTACAAGATAAAATGCAGATTGATGAATTTAATGTTTATCTTCAGTACAGTTTTTACCTTTTATCTGTGATTTTGCCCTGTCTGCTGTATTAACTTTTGTGGGAAAAAAATAATATCTTAACTGTGACTTTGGTCACTAGAGCAGAACTTTGAAAATGACAGAGGCAGGTTAACCTGACCTGCTGATCAATTCTAAGCATTCTGCCTGGTACTAACAAACTTTTTTGTGCTTTAACCTGTTGCACATACTTCAGATTCCACTAATGATTCTGCATGGTGATGGTGGTGTTTTGTTATTTAGAAGATAATGTTTGTACTTCACAGCCCAGGAGATACAGACAAGGCTTTCATCTTGGGGCCAAAAGACCAAAAACGTCAGTAGCACTCAAACCCCCACATCAGGATCAGGGCCCTGTAATGCTAGATCCTGTACAAACACACAAGTAGACAAGTTCCCTACCTAAACCCTTTACAGTTTAACTTCCAGCAAGATGTAACAAGTGAGAATGACAAGCAACAGGGAAGATGAGGGTAACAATAAAGAGATTCACATAGATGTTGTGCATAATTTTATACAAACAAAATATCTCTGTGTGTGTGTGTGTAAAATGCATATATATGTGTGTGTTTATATATATATATGTACTTGTAGTATTCTGAATTGTATAGGGAAATGTGTACTTTTACTATATTGTGTGCCAGCTTCTGCATTCAAGTAAATGGTTGCAACAAATGACTGCAGGATCTGGCCTTGTGCCTGTGCTGTGTTTCAGGTTTCTTGTACCATACCTTTAAAATAAATAAATACTAATATGGCAAGAATAATGGCCAAAATTCTGCCCTAAAAGAGTCTGAAAGGTTGCAGAGACGTAAGGGTGAGAATTTGAACTGAAGTATTTACAATTAAATGTGAAAAGAGAATTAATTTCTAATTCCAGGTATTTGTAAAAATAATAAATACATAAGCCATCGTTGTTTTTGTGCCAATTGCACAAGTGCAAGATGAATAATGACTGTGTAACCATTTGTTACCTTTGTTTTTTATTATTGCAAATGCAAACATATATTTTGCATCCTCCTGAGGTTGGCTGTTTTCGTGAGATTTCTGCCCTAGTGAGATAAAAGCTCCTGAGAATGATTTTTATTGATTTGTTAAAGCAGAGCATCATCTCTGATATTTTTAAGGTCAAGCAGTGCTTTCTGTTTAAAGGTTGACTCTTCTAAGTGCTTCTAAATTCACACATTTACTTGGATTGTCTTGAAAATATGTGCCTCACAGGAGTAGTGGGTAGCGTTAGTGGTCCAAATTTGGGGTCATTTGAAAAATGGGTTCCTGAGACACAGCAGCTTTTTATACTGTTGTTTTTTGTGCAGACCTGGGCCACGTAGCATGGCTCTAATTCTTCCCCAGTGGACTTCCGATGCTCAACATTTATCTCAGCTAGTGCAGGGTACCCACTTGCCCACTGAGAAAGTAATATTGAAAAAATTATTAAAGAAAGAGTATAGCTCTCCAAAGAGATTGAAATGCGCATGTGTAACAAGACTAGATAAGAGGGTTTGCAAACAGTCCATTTTAGCAGTAAGTATACACTGCAGTCAGAGGTGTAATTGCAGTTCAGGTAGACATACCCTTGCTAGTTTTAATCTAGTTAGCACGGCTAAAAATGGCAGGGAATACGCAGTGGCCCGGGTTTCAATGTGGGCTGTACTAGCCCCGGATTATGTACTTGTGTTGCTAACCTGCCCTGGAGCTCTCACTATAGCTGTGCTAGATAGATTAAAGCTATTGCAGGTATGCCTACCTCTGCTGCGATCACACCTTCCATCGCACTGGAGACATACCTAGTAACTGGATAGCTCGAGGGGACAGGGTGTGGTCACGGAACCTGAGCTACCTCCATGTATTATAAATTTGAACCCTACCCTTGGTAGAAATCTGCACGTGAGCTCCAGGTCTGTTGGTACTATCCCCTAGTAAGGACATAGATATGTATTTTTTTTTTACTTTTGGGAAATGTGCCCTGCTAATTCGTACAGCTAATTTATTAGGGACCCGAACTATTTTCTGAAAGGTGATAAATTACACATGTTCTGCGCAGATATGTGAGCAGGGTGGATTTGATTTAATCAAACTGGTTTAAATCATTAGTCAGGAAGACTCGATTTAATCATGGATTTCTACATAAAAGTGCATTCTTGTTGGTGGTTATAACCTTAATACATATTCTTCACAACTCAGTGATAGATGTAGATTTCATTTTTAGAAGGTACACACTATACATTTTTTAAGTGATTTATTTTTAAAACTTTTCAGATTAGTTTTACAGCTATATCAGAAAATGAATAATTGTTTGGTTATTTCATTTACCAAAGGTAATTGAAGCAGATATTTATGAAGTCATTGGGAGGCGAACTATCTCCAATTCAACAGGTTAAACATTAATATTTGGAGGATTTTCTTGCCATGCTGTATTAGAGGAGAACATCACCAGACATTTAAATTGTTTTATTTAACTAAAACAACAATGCTATGTATTCCGTATTGTCGTCTTCAACAGCAAACATATAATATTTTAACAAAACAAGCATATGAATTTTTGGATTTAGTTAAACATTCAAGTTTTTTGAAATCAGGTTTGTTTTTGTTAATTGTTTTTAACTAAAATCGTTAAATGAAATTTTAAAAAAATTAAATTGACTATGTCAGCCAGATCAACATGAGAAACTTAAAATATTGGCTTCTGCAGCTAACTCGATCATCTTCACCTTCATTTTCCTGTTTGTTCATAATCTGGAAAAGAAAAACAAGCTTTCCTGCTTCTTCAGGTCTCAAACGATTTCTCAATTTGGAATGAATTAGTCCAGAGGAAGAAAATATTCTTTCTGCACCGGCAGAAGAAGCTACTGCTGTTAAAAGTGACATTATGACTTCAGCAGTCTCTGAATCTAAGTGCTTAAGTGACTTCCATCAGTTCACTGGTGTGACTTTCTTTAAAACATCATCAGCAAACATATATTTCTTGAATGGTTCACGCTTAGCTCTGAAGTTTATTATAGTTGGCATTATGGAGGGATGATTGGTGGATGTCCATGTCATAGCCAACTCCTCTTCTTCAGCAGTTAAGGTTTGACTCTGGTACCGAGTATTGAGAATATTTGCAAGAAAATGAGCTGGAGATAGTGCTTGACCTATTCATTTTTTAATGCTTGTAATTTAACTCTGTCATTGCCTATTTCTCTTTTTAAGATCTCACTCAGTTCCTTCCAAATTTCAACAGCATCAGCAATAAAACAGCTATTTCCCTGAATTTTGTTCAAGGCTACAGAAATAGGCTTCAGGGTACTCAGCATGTGTTCAGCATTTCTCATAAGTCCAATGTGGAGAACTTTGGCTATGACAGTGCCATCTATTTTTTCACGATTTTGTTCACAAACTGTCATCAGATTAGGCCAGTTCTTGATATAGTGCTCAAAACAGTCCACTACTCAATTCCATCACATGTTTTGTGGGAGAGTTAGCTTGGTTCCTCCCACTATTTTCAGAGCAACTGCTGCAAAGTGGTTGTTATGGAAGTATTTTGCAATTTCATCATTAGCCTTTATTTCTGGAATACTGAAGTCTTTGGGTAGGAGGTGCATCAAATGAGCACTGCAACCATATGTTATTAGTTTGGGACTCTCTTCATTCTCTTCTAAAGAATTTCTTCTCATCTTGGATACATTTGCAGCATTGTCTGTGACCAAGCTGCATACTAGACATTCAAATTTTTTTTCACCGTTTGTTATAGCTTTTACTGCTATTTGTTGTAAGTATTCTGCTGTGTGTGCCTTCCCTGATGTATCGTTTCTGTAAGGAAGTCATTCCCTTCTTTTGTCACACAAGCACATACAACAGGATCATTGTGGACATTGATCCACCCATCAAGACTCAGGTTAAAAATTTCACCCTCTAGACCTTTTGCACACTGCTTAATTTCTCTTTCATACACTTTATCCAGCAATTTGCCTGTGACTTCGGCTCTATGGGGTGGACAGTATCCTGGTCTTAATGACTGAATCATGTTAATGAAGTGTTGGTTCTCAATCATACAGAAAGGAGAGGTTGTTGCATAAACAAACCAGGCAATTTTTTCATCAATTACCTCTTTTTGTAATCTGCTGGTTCTCATCACAAATTTATCTATGGTTGTTTTTGGATGATGGAGATTTTTTTTCTTTTTGCTACAGGTGATGTACTGTGGCTATGTGACATACATGATGTGACTGAAACACTATCATTGGCAGATAACTCTGAAACTATAGAAAATGGTGGTGATCTGTATGTTGAGGATGGATTCGCCTAAACAAAATAAGTCAATGCAGTTATTTAATTATTATTACCATACTGCTCATTTAGTATTACTCATTGCATTCACTGACAGTACTACTTTAAAGGTGAAATTGTAAAGGAAGATCTGCCTATTTCAGCTATTTATTTTTTATCACAACTACATCTAAAATGATAGTACCATTGAGTAACAACTATATTTTTTGCTCAAACATGAGAATTCAAGAATAGTTCAGAAGGAAGACAGGAAGTCCTTAAGGAAGAAGTATGAAATAAAACAGTTTACCAACCTGAAGATCCTGCATGTTCAGACATGTTCCTTTCATTATCTTCAAGGCAGCTTCCTCCTGAGAAGGAACACTTCTCATGATGTTTCATTTGGGCAACCAGGCCTTGCATTTCTTTGTTGCACTGTTTGCATTTTGCACGCATGCTTTTACCCACAGATAGAGGAACTTCATTAAAATATTCCCAAACTGGGTCTCTTTTACGGCCTGCTGCCATTATAGGTTTTTCCTTCTAGTGAGAGAATGGTACGGTAGATCTCAAATCAATGAAGGCTACACTCAGAAAGACCTCAAGATTTCTGGAATATGCTGCTCAAACAGTTTCACTTTTGTTTCTACTGCCTGTCCCTCCCTTCTCAAATTTATCTCCAGAGTTCTTCTCCTTGTCCAAATCTATTCCCCCTCAACAATCTTCTATTCATTGAACTTTTTGAAACTTTGCACTTTTAGAGAGAGGTAAGGGATTGACTCTGTGTACACAAATTTGCAGAGGGACAATAGAGTTGAGGTCTGTTATTTCTCACCTCTATATATTTATTTATTTTTAAAAAAATTTCCTGTTAACAAGCATGTTATCTCTGGAGACACAAATCCACAGTTTGAGAACTGCAAAACTAAGCATCTCTGGTGGTATCTTCTAGACTGAGCACTGAGTCCCATTGGGTAGATAGAAAGATTAACCTAAATAATCTATACAGTAGCCCCTGGAACCCTATAAGATTGGGTCTGTAATCCATGAACTTTTAGAACTCATTCACAAAACTTTTCGTAAACATTACATGAATATATTGTCTCATACTATAGAATTAGAATTTATAATCTCTATTCCATGATGCGATATCTTTGAGCTATAATGTATCTTAATTAAAACTATCTTTAGATGGGTTTTTCCCTCAAAAAGCATTGTATCAAAAAAATCTGATTTAAAAATTGGATCTGCATTCAACAGGGCTCAGCAACAGGGTTCTGTTTTAGTCCATCTCTCATTGGTAGGATAGTACATTTAGGATGTGTAAATTACAGTCACATACGGGTCAACATTGAGATCTGGACATGAAGGGATTTAGTTATTTAAACAAAATAGAGGTGGAGAACTGAAGTGATCCCCTGTATCATTTTGAAATAGGTGCATTTGACTGCATTATATAAGATTTTTGATAGATTTCTAAACAAAGATTTGATACAAGAAAATGTACCAAAGGCCCTCGTTTGTATTTATTTGGAATTCTGTACCAGTCTGGCAGATACCTCGCGAAGATGTCGTCTATGGAAATTATGCATGTGAATTGAAGGCCTTATATTTCCAACTCTGCTGCCTTTTGTCATTACCTAAAACATATGGTAGACTACAGAGAAGACAGTATAATACAATACACCTGGCATAGATAGCAAACTCATTTAAAAAGGGAATCTGATTTTGTAGAGGAAGTAGGCATGCAGAAGAAGAGAGCACAGTTCAGCCACTGCAATCTCATTAGATGTTTGGTACATTGTGTCTTGTATTTTGAAGCTGGCTCTGAAACTGTGATTACTTTGGTTTCCTGTACATTGTGTGCCAGGCTCTCCTAGCAGCGGCATTTTGACTGAATAACTTGGAAATGATTAAATGACCCTTAGTGAAAATACGCTTCAGTCCTTCATTGATATACTACATGAACACATTCTGAATAATAAAACTGCAAAGACTGCACTCTGCAGTGAATGGTGAAAGTCTGCACAAGCAACTGCTCTGACTTTCAGAGGTTGTACAGTCACATTTGGTAGGACTGAAGAATAGATTTATTGCACTGCTGCTGATAAACTTGTTACCTTGTCTTTGTAAGAGATACTGCAGTAATAGATGATCAGACTTTTAAAAGGGAAAAGTAGGACAGCAGTCTGATATTGTTATTGAAGGACCAGGGAGGGGGATGGCAGCGAGGGAATTATCCTGGGTGGCATCCAGGAGTGCCTTGTCACAGGACATGCAAAAGAAATTTGCTGGAAGAAAGGGGGGTTAGGCTAACACAGAGTGCAGCATATGTCTGAGGGCTTGTCTAGATGCGGGCACTTAGGAAAGGCAAATCAAATCAAATCATGTTTGAAATCAGTGCACATAAATTCATAGATTCCAAGGCCAGAAGGGACCACTGTGACCAGCTAGCCTGATCGCCTGTATGCCACGGGCCACAGAACTTCCCCCAAATAATTCCTAGAGCACATAATCTTGATTTACAAATTGTCAGTGATGGAGATTCCACCACAACCTTTGGTAAATTGTTCCATTGGTTAATTATGCTCACCATTAAAAATGTATGCCTTATTTCCTGTCTGACTTTGTCTAGCTTCAGCTTCCAGCCATTGAATCATGTTATACCTTTCTCTGTTAGACTGAAGAGCCCATTAGTAAATATTTGTTCCCCATGTAGATACTTATAGACTGTAATAAGGTTGTCCCTTAACCTCCCTGTTAAGCTGAATAGTTTGATCTCTTTGAGTCTATCACTGTAAGGCAAGTTTTCTGATCTTTTAATCATTCTCATGGCTCTTATCTGAACTCTCTCCAAGTTATCAGCATGCTTCTTGAATTCGGGACATCAGAACTGGACACAGTATTCCAGAAGTGGTCGCACCAGTGCCAAATACAGAGGTAAAATAACCTCTCCGCTACTACTCAAGATTCCCCTGTTTATGCATCCCAGGATCGCATTAGCTGCTTTGGCCACTGCCAAATTCAAGCATGGTAAACATCCATCTGGATGCTTTCGTTCAGGAGTAAAGGGGCCTTAGTTCACTGTAATTTAGAATTAAGTTACAGCAAACAAATGCTGCTTTACTCCTAAATGAGAGCCAGCATCCAGAAGGCAAACTGCTGTAGATACCCAGAGCTGTGAGACACTGTGTTAGCCCTCTCTGCCTCCGGAGCTTTTCTGCTGCTAAGATGTGTGAAAACTCTCTGACACACCAGCTTGTCTGCCTTGCTAGCAAACTCCTCAGTGCTCTCCCAGCCCAAACCTTGCCTAGCAGGTAACAATCAGTGAACTCCAGCCCACGAGTTCCCCAGAGATGTCTCTCTGCAATGCACAGCCTCTATCACGATACAGTCACAAAAGCTAGTGTGTTTGCTCTCCTTTAAAGAGACAGAAACAGCAGGCACTCTGGAGTTAATCAGTTCAATCAAAGCACTGGGTTGGTTTAGATAAGAAGTAAAACAAGTTTATTTAACCAAAAAGAGAGATTTTACATGAGTTCAAGTGTAAGGGATAAAGATAGGTAAATAGAGAAAAAGGATTCCAAATAAACAAAAGTAAAATATGCTTTATAATGGCTAAGACTTAACAAGCTACAGTCTTTGTTCCAAGTAGGTTCCTCACCAATCTTTCTTTTCCAGCAATGGCTGTCTAGCTCTTAGCCAGGATCCCCACAGAGACCAAGACACTGACTATCCTTGTCTCCTCTGGTGAGGGATAACTTAGTAGCTTGATCCCCTTCTGTTTATAGTGCAGTAAACCTTTGAAATGTATTCTTCTGAAATGCTTCCCAGATAAAGTTCCTTTTTCCTTGCTGCACCCAAACAAAAAGCGAGAACTAAGTTTTTCTTCGACAGTATTGACATCATTCTGTCTGGTGTAGATTCCATGCTGTCTTCTCCCATGCTGATGATTTTTTACGATGCAAATGATCTCTTTCTGCAACTTCCGATACTAATGAATAGTCCATTGAATATAGCCACACCTGGTTTGAGGTGTTGGCCTCTTTCCTTTGTCTGGAGAAAACTTGTTAACCAGTTCCCCCAGGATGCCTGGTTTAAACCCATTTTAACTATAATTTCAGCATATCTGCATGATCCTTTGCGGGTTGACCATATGTGACAGGGCGTACCTACTCTGCACCCAGCCCCAAGAGGGTTAACACTGCTTTGCAGGCTGAGGAAGCCCCACCCCTCTGCCCCTGCTGGGCATGCTCAGCCTGGAGGCAGCATATAAAAGGTAGCAGCCCAGCTCAGTCTGGGCAGGCTGCTGGAGGGGAAGGATGCAGGCTGCGAGCTCGTTCCAGGGAGTTGCTACAGGCTCCGACTGCGGGACCACAGCTCGCAGAGTGCCAGACAGACTCCAGGCTGCCCAATGAGCCCTGAGAAAGGGCCGCACCGGTGGGAGCCTGGACATTTGAGGGCCCCAGAGACTCAGAGGAACCAGGGATCTTTGACAAAGAGAAAGGGTCAGAAGCAGCCCAGGGGACTTAAACTTTTTGACGGTGAATAAACCGGGGAACCAGTCAGTGTGTTTTGGGGGGATCCCTGCTGACTCGGTGGTGAGCACCCCCACCACCGATAGGGCCCTGGGCTGGGACTCAGAGGAGCAGGGAGGGCCTGAGTCCCCCTGAGTGGTGCCCCACTCTCCCAATGGGCCAACAGGCCATGCAATCCCACAGAGGTGGGCTACTATGCTGACTCAGGCCATTGGTCCACACAGCCCCATGTAGAAGGGCCGTTTGCTGGCTCTGGCCCATGGCCCACACAGCCCCATGTAGAAGGGCCGGTGACTGACTCTGACCCTTGGGCCACATTGCTCTGAGTGGAAGGGCCATCTACTTACTGGCCATTGGGCCATGCTGCGCTGAGCGGAAGGGCTGCCTTATTGACGCCAGCCACTAGGCCAAACTACCACGGCCATACTAAAGGTCATTAGTATAAGAACTAAGTGGCTGCAGTACAGCCTTTTCCCTTCTTTTGGACCACACGTGATCTGACACCCCGTGGCAGGGTGTACCTACCCCGCAACACCATACATACAACACACAAGAATATTATTGATCAGTGAGTTATTTGTTTTCTAGTGACATATTACATGATGCCTTTTAGCTAAGATTACAACAATAGTGAGTTTGGATACATTGAGCTGATCAGGCCAGCTGAAACTCATGTTAGATACCAGGGAGTCCCTTGCTTTCTGGCATAGGGATGCTTTTAGGGTCACAGGGTTTAATGCATTTTAATTTCTGAGTATTTACTTCACACCTTTAATTGATTCACCTTAGCTCTCCTGAGTGCCCCAGGGTAGAAATGCCCTGAGAAAGGGAGTGGATTCGTGGTGGGGTCATGAAAGGGTCTGACAATTGGAGAAGGGAGTTAAACTAGGAACTCCTGTCATTCAGGAGATAAAGGGGGGCCTGCGTGCTTGAAAAGAGGCCTGTTTGGGGACATGTGTTGCTGGGCAGAAGAGGAAATGTGTTTGCAGCTGGGATGTCAGTTTGAGGGAGCTTGTTTTAGAATCACAAAACTAGAAATGGGAAAACCTGCAGTATTAGATCATTGTATCCACTGTATTTTCAGCTGCATAGTCTAGTTTTAAGTGACCCAAACAGTGGTGCATCTGCCATATCCCTTTGGAAGATATCCATACTCTAATCGCGCCCGTTGTCTGGATGTTTTTTAGCTGAGAGAATTACAACAATCGTGTGTCTGACAAGATTCATTCTTTATAAACTCCTGCAGCTTATTGATCATAGTTCCTTTACCCTCTAGGGGTGTTTGCCTTTTTTTTTTCTTTTACTATTAGTGCTGGGACTGAAGTTTCAGTTTACTAGAGAGTAATTGCCAAGATTTTGCAATGGAGCTGGCATACGGTAGAGGGCTTCTCATTCTCCCAGCGATGCAGGCAGGCATCACAGAACTGCCCAATGCGGAAATGTCACACACAATGCATGATGTTTGGTATTTACCCTAGACCTGCCCCATTGGAATGCTCTGTGATTTGGAAAGCACCAAAAGACATTACAACTGCACAGTTTAATTAGAAGGCCAGCAGGCACATGGTGCACCACTGAGGCTGAGCACAGGACAGTTTGGCCTGAGTTCCTTTAAGACAGAGAGAGAAAATGGCTACAAGGGCAGGACGAGCTGTCAGCCAGTGATATTGAAGCTGAGTGGAAAAACTTGTTTCAATATAATTGGCTATGCCAATGGGACCACTGCACTGGGGCAGAAGTGGGCTGGTTTTGTTTACTGTTATGTCCAGCCAGCATATGCAGTAGTTGTGCGTTAAGTTTTAGAGATAAAATCAAACACATAAGAAACCACTTTTGTTCATATCTGAACAATACTTTTTTTTTAAATTTTCAAAATGAAAACCTTTCAGTTTAAGAGAAAAATGTTTAAAGTAACAGAACCCCCAAAGCTACAAATCAGAAAAGAATGAGAACATTGGTGTGTGGAAATAGGGCCATATAGAAAAATCATTCCAAATAAAATAGCAGAATTGAACAAAAATTAATGATAATGAGGTTTTCCTTTTTTGCATTTCTTGTATTGTCCAGGATCTGTTTATATTGGTTTTAGCTATGGTATTCATTTTCTTTCGTTGATGTTTAATTCCACTATACTAATAGGCTGAAGGGGGTTCAGAACGTTTTGTCAAAATAATGATCCGTAATCCATAAATCTTTACTAGTACTCAAATGCAGAACTATGCATGCCATGAGCTTTGCTTTGTACTGGGATTTACTTTGTGTGTATATGTATTTAATAAAGATAAGTTCCTCTCCTGTCTATTTGTCTTAGAGTTTTATACTGCTGCCCATCACAGCAGAATCCGAACTCTTTCCACATGAAATAGCTGGGCAGTAATTAAAGTGTCTAGCGGATTTTATGAAGTCTCTTACTCTTCTCCCTTTAGGGGTTACAGAAGACTCTGGTTGGTGTGAAGTCGTTTGTGTTTGTTTGTTTGTTTCATAGGGGAGGGAAGGAATGAAGGGCATGGCTTTGAATGTCATTCTGGTTAGGGCTGGAAAAGCTTTATCAAATATGAAGGCTTTGGAGTATTTCCTGAAGTGTGTCTCCTGCAGTTGCTGTTTTCATTGTGTGACTATTGTATTAAAATGCTCCATTTTACAAGGCTAGAATTTGAAAGTGTGCAACAGGTATAGAAATACTATAGCCACCTGCCATCTTACTCCATATATTTAAGGGCATGATACAAGGAGTGACTGAGAGCATTTTTCTGTTTCAGGAAATGTGTTTGGAAACCAGTATTGGATGGTAATGACCTGTTTAAATAAGAGATAGAAAGAAAGAAAGAAAGAAAGAAAATTCTTTCTTTCTTATAGAAGAGGTATAGCTAGACATACAGTGACATTTCAGAACCAGAAATTTGAGTGAGAGATGCTGTGAAGAGGCAAAGCATTTACACTGACATTGAGGCTGAAAAGCTTTTCCATCACGCTTTTTGTACTGTATGTTTAGTGTATTTAATATTCAGTGCTTGCATTAACTCAAACAATACAGGTTTCAGAGTAGCAGCCGTGTTAGTCTGTATCCGCAAAAAAAACACTGCAGAAAAATCTTTACTAAAGGTCTTGCTGCAATTGTGTTTCTTTTGTGCTATCACTGGTAATTAAAGCAACACCCTCAACTAGTTTTAGCTCCCAAATTTAGGGGCAGTTCTGCTGCCCTTGCTCTACAAGCAGTAGCACTGGGATCAATGAGATCACTTGTATAGTATGGTGCTTCTGAATAATAGGGTATTGGAATCTAGCCTTTGGAATTTAGACCTAATCCTGCAGCCCTTATGCAGGCAAAATCTCCTTTGCAGTCAGTGGAAACTTTTCTTTCAAGAGGACTATACCAGGACTCCTCCCCCCCCCCCCCCACCACCTTTTTTTTCCCACACAAAGGGTTTACAGAATCTTATAGGCCTAATTCTGAGCCTTCAAGCAAAGCTAAAGTACAAAAGTTTTGCCTATAGGAACTATGAGAGAGTTGGGGGTAAATGGAATCTTCTCTCTAGTCTGCACATACCTGGGCCACATGCGTAGCTAGCAAGCCACACAGCTATAGCTGAAAGCGGTGAGCAGCAGCAAACATGGTACAGTACTCCTCGCATATGCAAGTTTGTGGCCAAGTGGATCTGTGCTGCATTGCCTTGTCCAGATGTCTGGCACACTATATTTCCTCCTTCCGTGGTGAGCTGTGGAATTTGCAGCAAAGAGATCCATGGAAGTGAAATCTTCCAAAATGTTTGAAGGGTGTGTCTTTTGCTCCTTCTGTACCGTGCCTATTTTTCATTACTTTTGGCCTTTCCACCTAGCACAGCTCAATTTTTGGCCCAATATAAATAAAATTTGCTTGTGCAATGTTGCAATTCGTATGCTCTTATTGCCCCAGCTACTGAAGTCATGTGATATCTGGCCTTACTTTTTCACTAAAAAAAAAAATGTTACTAGCTCTCTGGGTTGTGGAGAAAAGCTTGAAAATGTGAATCCTAAAGGCCCCAAAACTAAGAAGCAAATGAAAAGATCCCCATTGTAAAAAACCTCATGATTTTTAAACCCCATGTCATAATTTTGGGGACCCCAACTCATGATATTTGAATGCTTGGAGTTGGAAACGCTACTTACTTAAAAAAAAAAGGGGGGGGGCGTTATTTTGATGTAAATGTTGTCTTGCTATGTTGTAAACTCACAATATCACTGGAGTAGGACTGGACATCCAGAAAATGAAACTGACTAAAGTAAAGTGAAACCAACCTGTCTGTTTCAATTGTCTGAGCTGAGTGAAATGCAAAAATAAGCAAAAGGCACAAATAGTGAAACATAAATTAGATTTTTTTCAACTTCTTACAGCCATAGGCCCCAATCTGGCAAAGAATACACTTGTGCTTAACTTTAAATATATAAGTAATGGGGATTACTCCCATACTTACAGTTAAGTATGAGTATAAGTGTTTGATGGATCAGGCCCCTACTAATCTGTTTTTCCAATTCAGTTTTATTAGTTATTAGAAAAAATTACAAACAAGGCCTTCAAGGATCCTGCAAAACCTAGGGGTGGGTGGGTGTAAATTTACATATCTGAGAAGTCCTATTAATTTCAGTAGGCCTATTCACAGCCATAAAGTTACTTGTCTTTTCTTGCAGAATTGGGACTGAGGCAATTTTTCAATGTCTGGAATCACAAAGTTAGCACATACAAAAATATCTGTCAGTTAAATAAATCAACCCATTCTACAAAAGAGTTTTACTATTGTAAGTTGCTATTAATAAAATGAATAAAGAATATTTTTTAAAACTCCATGAATTTTATAGTATATTTTCCCTTTAAAATATATCATTCATATTTCACTTATGTAACAAATAATACTAAATGGACAAGTCTCTTATACATGTTATTTCAGCTATTTGCCTCTGGAGAGAGTGAATGAAAAATACTTCATTTTGACAGCTGTAATATGCATATTAATGAAAAGTCTGAAGTGCAAAAGAATGATTCCACTTGTAAAAGTCAGTATCATAATAGTTCACGATTTTTTTTTTAAATCCTCTTTTCAGGGCATGTTAGTTTTGTATGGCTTGCCATGCCTTTTTGAAGTAACTTGCAATTGTAAAATAGCTGAATCAGCATCACATCTGTCAGTAGACATTGATAGTCATAGTAAAACACACAGCAAAGGGGACGGGGAGGACTAGCTTGGTGCTGTATTAAGTTTTCGTAGCTAGTTTAAAATTGAATTGGAGCATTGCTACAAAGAAAAAATATTGGGTATGTAATTTAGCAAATTGAATCAGCTAATTTAATTTCTTTAATTTTAAAAGCATTGTTTAGCACACATCTTTGAAGCAGTATAAACAGAAAGAGGTGTTTAAAGAGAAAGTAAATAAAAAGAACTAAGGCTGTCAGGTGATTAAAAAAATTAATTGCGATTAATTGTGCAATTAATCGCACTGTTAATAATAGAATACCATTTATTTAAATATTTTTGGATATTTTCTACATTTTCAAATATATGGATTTCAATTATAACACAGAATACAAAGTGTGCAGTGCTCACTTTATATTTATTTTTATTACAAACATTTGCACTGTAAAAAACAAAAGAAATAGGATTTTTTAATTCCCTAATACAAGTACTATAGTGCAATCACTTTAGCATGAAAGTTGAACTTACAAATGTAGAATTAAAGTTTTACGTTGTTTTATTTTTGAATGCAGGTTTTTTTGTACATAGAGCCTACAAGTCCACACAGTCCTATTTCTTGTTCAGCCAATCATTCAGACAAACAAGTTTGTTTACATTTGCAGGAGATAATGCTGCCCACTTCTTGTTCACAGTGTCATCTGAAAGTGAGAACAGGCATTCTTCTTCGAGTGATTGTTCATGTCCATTACACATTAGGTGTGTGTGCGTCACGTGCACGGACATTGGAAACTTTCTCCTTAGCGGCTCCCGTCGGGCCGGCAGGAAGACCCCCGCCAGAGTGGCTCCTCATGTTGGTGCATATATACCCCTGCTGACCCGACCCCCCTTCAGTTCCTTCTTGCCGGAGACTCCGACAGAGGGGAAGGAGGGTGGGAAGTGTAATGGACATGAACAACACATCTCGAAGAACAACAGTTACGAAAAGGTAGGTAATCGTTTTTTCTTCGAGTGATTGTTCACGTCCATTACACATTAGGTGACTCACAAGCTTACCATAGGAGGAGGGTAGGAGTCATGGAACAATTTGATTGAAGCACAACCCTGCCGACTGCCGCGCCCTCTCTGGCCTGATTATGGACTGCATAGTGGGCTGTGAAAGTGTGCACCGATGACCAGGTGGCTGCTTTACAGATCTCCTGGAGCAGAACCTGTGCCAGGAAAGCTGCTGAGGATGCTTGAGTCCTAGTCGAGTGAGCCGTGATCGCCGGGGCTAGCACCTTGGCGAGCTCATAGCACGTGCGGATGCAATCCACAATCCACGATAATATCCGTTGTGCCAAGACAGGAAGTCCTTTCATTCCTTCCGCAATGGCGACAAACAACTGTGTCGACTTGCGGAAAGGTCTAGTCCGCTCCAGATAGAACGCCAGTGCCCCATGAACATCCAGAGTATGCAGGCTACAGTGACTCGGGTCCGTGTGCGGTTTGGGAAAGAACGCTGGCAAACAAATGTCCTGCCCCATATGAAATTGCGAGATTATTTCAGGGAGGAATTTAGGGTGTGGCCTAAATTGCACTTTGTCTTTATAAAAAACTGTATAAGGGGGCTCTGAGGTGAGGGCCCTCAGCTCGGACACCCTCCTTGCGCACGTAATGGCCACCAAAAACGCCACCTTCCAGGAGAGGTGAGTGAAAGAGCAAGTGTGTGTGTGATCGTTCAGGAAGCCTTAAGACCGACCCAGTTCCCTATCCTGCCCACGGGATGTCATTGAGACTGCTCACCTGCTTAAAGTTACGCTCATGCGTAAGTCTTTGCAGGCTCTGCACTCTAGTGAGAAGTCGTCACTAAACCTGTAAATTAATCTTTTTCTTACTATTTCTCCTCTTCACAGAGATTATACTCATCTGAATAGAGATGGCAGAAATCAGTTCTCCTGCAAATATCAAGGAAAAGGTAGGCTCGAATAATTCATACAGTGCAATCTGTACAATCCTAAACTATATTTACATACGTATTGATCCCCTGATCTTGCACATATCTATTCAACATGCTTAACTTTACCATAAATTGATTTCATGCATAAAGTTAAGCACACACACAAGTGTTTGTAGGGTCAGGTCTGAATGTTGGCTGAAGAAAAATATCTTTATTTTTCTGTGAGAAAACAAAATTTGTCATTTAGATTTCTGTTATTCCCCTACATGACATTACACACTTAGAAACTCCCTTACTGACACATGAAGGGATACCATTCCCTTGAATATCATGTTTCTGTTTTAAAGTGATGTTCCTACTATAGTTACAGGTAATATCTAAAGTTACAATAATTGAAAAGTTAGCAAACAAAATATTTTTTCTGTTTGTCAGTTTGTGCATTTGACAGTGCGTGTATGTATGTCAATGTCACTGTTTCTCCTGCTTAGTGGTAGATCCTCACTAGCCCTGCACCCCTTTGTAAGGGACCAAGGGCCATAAGGCACATCATTACTCTCTTGCATGGGTAATCTGTATACGTGTTGCAGCACTGCAAGGGAAGCAGGCTCTGAGCTGCTACTCACATCCCCCCTCCACCAGAGATGGGGAAGAAGAAGCAGGGCTGGATAGAGTCCTGTCTCTGTTCCCCACAGTGTGTGATGGGTGGAAATGATGTATGCTGTGCCTGGTATAAACTCAGCACAGGACACTTCCTACATGTAGCACAGAGAAGACCAGAAGACAGGCTGTGACCTCTTGCCACAGGTCAGTCATAAAGTGAGGATCTAGCCCAAAGTCCGTTTCTTTTTCCCTGAGAAGGACTTAGCCAATACCAATAGGAAAGCAGGAAAAAAATACAGAATTTTTTTAAAATGCTGTAACAGAAACTAGATTTTTTTGAAAGTCATCAGTTTAAAAAAGTTCAGATTGGCAGTGCCCCTTTAATATCAGAATATTTTTGTGGGATGCTATTTGGAAAAGTGAGGTGGAAGTGCAGAAAGGGCCAAATTGTGGCCTGATTTATACCCCGTGTGTAGTTTCATTAAGACACAGTTTCAAGTCAGGAGTAAGTGCATGTTAAAGTCAGTAGTGTCCATTGCTGTCAGGTAAATACTCCAGGCATATACAGGTGACTTCAGGTATAATAGAGGTGTCAGTGATAGCAGCATTACGTCTCTTGCCTTCACAGGAGTTGCACAAGGTATAAAGAAGGGCAGAGCTTGGCTCAAACAGTAGTTTGAATAAACTATTCCCCAGAATAAAGGGGACAATGCAACAATGAAAAATACACACAAGCCCCATCATATCATAAGACGCAGCTATGGCCCATTGCATACCCTTCAGGGTGGTGAGAATGTGAAGTCGCTCTCTTATCCTTGAGGTTGCCAAAGGAAAGAGAGAAAATATAAATTTGAGAGTTTGGATTCCTGGATGAGCGTTTTTTTCCCAGCTGATGTAAAATGATTTGTTTAGCACAGGAAAAGTTTGTCCTAGGTTCAGTTCTGCAATTCAACAATTTGGTTGAACCAGCAATAGGAAAAAGTGATTTGACGCCAGAAATGCATGGAACCAAGGTACTGTAAATGCAGCTCTCCCACAAAGTGGTAGAGAGTTCAGGAGTAATATAAACTGTGTAACAGAGAGAAGAAATAGGAATCTGGGGCAAGTAATCATCTGTTTAGGTATATGGCCTTTTATCTCAGCATTCATAAATAGAGTAATCAGCATTTCATTCCAGTAATACACATCACTTGCAGGTAACTTAGATATTGCCTTTAGTTTCTAAAGGCTTGATGAACCAGGACAACTGCTGATCCTAAAGTCTTTCTGAGTGAGCTTTTACAGATTATTAATGAAAGAGCCTGATAAATAGTCACATATTAACTCATGCCCACTATATGTCAGTGGAGCTGCTGAGTAAACAACGTATGCAGTAATGGCTTAGATTTGGTATAGAAGAGAGAATGAGTTCGTGATGAGTGTTCTCCCCTTGTCCAGCAGTTTGTCTCCCCCTTTCTGTTTGCTTCTCTTCAAATTTGTTTCCTTTCCTTCATATTGAACCTCTTTGCTTTATAGCCCCCAATGGGGAATCATTTGTTTTCTGATGTGCACAGTTGGGTGCCTGTTTTTCAGAATTCATGTTTTTCTTAATTCATGTTTATTTATTGGTGGAATACTCATCATACTCGAAAATTTGCATGTCAATATGAATGTATATTTCAACGAATGAGGATCTTCCTTAGACCTTGATAGTCTGGAGTTCAAGTTACTCAGTATTTAATGCCTTTTTCAATGGAAAATTATGTCAGTAAATCCCATCTCTTCGTGCTGGGCAATTTACAGTAATTCCAAATACACAATTCAGTGAATCAATCCAAGATCATTTACCATGTGACTTAAATTTCAACTCGTTTGTTCCTGTTTTGCCTTAAATTAAGAATGAAGAAGTGCAGCGTTGGAAGAAACAAAAGAAGAACTCTCACTGACTCTAGAAATCTGCAACCGCAATAAGGCACTATATGTTGGGTGTATCAAGTGGTTTTTGTTTGGTTGGTTATTTTTTCAAAATCATCGGTTATATATGTGTACAGATTTTTAAAGCAAGAAACTTATTGGATCGGTACATTACATTAAATAGTTACTTTTTTTGTATCGTTTTTTCCATTAACATTCAGTGTTACTAAATCCTCATGCCAAGGGGGAACGAGGTTAACAGCAGTTGCATCTTATTGCTTGTTTTCTACTATGGAAAATAAAATTTAATGACCCACTAAATGATGGCCATGATACATCTCATTTTGCTGAAAATACACCAAGCGCATTCAGCTGTTTCTATCAGACAATTCTAAAGGCATATCTAGTTATTGGAAATCTGAGCAAAGAAAAAAACAAATTTGCCTGGCTGACTTGATTTTAATTTTATTCACAACTATATTTTTAAGAAATAAAACAGATCATCAGTTGTATGCACCAGAGGATGTGGATATAAGAAACTATTATACACCTTTACTGTAATCTAATCATAAAACCCAAGGTCATACTCCTTTCCCACTTAGAAAACTAAAATTCATAAAGCAAGAAGCAGTCACAAACACCCATTGCAGCAGGATAAATGTGATGAGTCTGATATTTACTTTTTGTTGTATTTTTTGGGTAACTGAGAAAAACTAAAACAATATTGATTTATTTAATCTCCTATCCTGGGCTTTGGACATCCCTTGCCATTAATTATGTTAAAAAAGTTATTAAAATAGTTACAAAACCTAAACAGCAGTGCATTTCCCTCCCCATTCTTCCTTCCCACCCCATCTCTGGTAGATCATATTATGCATCCAGGCCCTGATCCTGTGAAAATTCACATAAAGTCAGAGAGACTATGTGCACACACAAACTTACTCTTGTGTGTAAGTGTTTGCAGGCTTGTGGCTAAGCTCTCCATGCCTTACATTTCATTCCCCAAAACCAAAATACAGTCCAAAACCCATGAGGTTTAGCAGTAGTGGGTTTAAAAATGGTTAATCCAAATGGTGTCCATCCCCATGAAAAGTGCCGTCTCTATGACCAGTCACTAGTTTTTTCTAGGAAATACCATCTTTATTGCCATTTTACAAGTTGTTTGGAGACTAAGACCAAAATTTTCAAAGCAGGGTACCGAAAGTTAGACTATTAAATTCATATGGGCTCCTAAAGACGATAAACATGGCCTGATTTTCAGAGTTCTGAGTGAATGTTACCATTGCTGAGATACACTGTGATATTTCTGTAAATAATTCATAGTTTCAGCCAAAATAGTTAGTACATTTAGTCTGTTACACGTCTTATTGTATAACACTTTTTCCTGAGAGATTTGCATAAGCATTGGCCTGCAAAGCCAGGCAGCCCAATGAAAATTTCCGTAGCTAGTGAAGACTGCTGCAGTTGTGCTATTCCAAAGCTGTTCTGATTTAATTCATCACATTTGGGGCAAAGTGGGCCAAAATCAGCTCTCTGTCTCATTGCTTTAACTCCAGAATAATTCCTTAGTGGAGATACACTCACAGTAAAGCAAAGTGCACTGCCAGTGAACCCCTCTAGAAGAAACAGACGCTCGGTTTCTGGGGTGATGGAGCCCTCTGAGCAGGAAAGAATGAGAATAGGAGGTACAACTGAGTGTGTAGTGTATTCATATGGTACTACCACAGCATGGATCAGTGGAGGTGCTCAAGCTGGGTTTTATAGAGACGAAGTTTGCAGAGGACCATTCTATGTGACAGAGACTCACTTTGTTCTTGGTCCTAAATAATCAGGATTATTTAACCTTCAGGGCATGCTGCAGGGCCCATCTTCTCTCTCTATCGCTCCCTTAGCTGAAGAGGTTAAGGCAAGATGGATGTGATTGTTTCTGAGGAATGGAGGTTTTGGTGAGGCAAAATATCTCTTTTGGGGTTGTGTTGAGGGCAGAGTTTTGCTGATGTTTTTCTGGGGGTTTGGTCACAGTTTGGTTTTGATTGTTTTGTCATTTAAAATGTCAGAGGTATCCATAGTACCAAACAGGTGTCTTTGTGTGGTAAAGCACAACAAATAAATGTATTTAGATACATTTGCTGGTATTTAAAACGTAACAAGAATGTGAACAAAGGGCTGTGAGATGGCAGTAGGGTGACCAGATGTCCCGATTTTATAGGGACAGTCCCGATTTTTGGGTCTTTTTCTTCTATAGACTCCTATTACCCCCCACCCCCTGTCCCGATTTTTCACAGTTGCTGTCTGGTCACCCTAGATGGCAGGGGTAGAAGAGAACTCATCACAAGTGAAAGTGGTAAGAGAAGCATTTAGAGTGAAAACTGCCTTTGAAAAGTTAGACAGGCCTTTAAAAAGTGTATATATAGATTTCCATCCTTAGAGTGACCCAGTTTTTCTGAGAGAGTCCTTTTTTTTCCACCTGAAATGTCCCAATGTTTCATTCCATTCATCCAAATATTTGGTTTTATTATAAATCCAAAATATTTGTTGAAGACATATTGCTGTATGAAGCAGTATTTGCTCAGTATTTACCAGAAACAAACAATCCAATATCACGAGTGTTGAGTGTGATGAACAGTTTTCTGAGTGAAGAAAAATGTCAAATGAGTATGGACGTTATCAAAGCTTTTCTTTTGTTCAGAGTGAATGTTAACAACACTTGCTCAGTGTCTTATGATAAACTTATTCATATACTTAAGCTACTGGAAAAAGTTCTCTACCCTGAGAAATGTGTACATGTTGCTTTAGGGTCAGATGCTAGCTGCAGCAGCACGAGCCCATTTATTTTTAAATGGACTTTTGTAGGAGTAATCCATGACCTTAAAAAATGGTTGCTATAAAAGTGTTATCTTCTCCTGCATTATGGCTAAAATGCCTGGACTCTGGAATCCAGTAGAACCCTGCAGGGGTCCCCACTAGAAGATCCCATTGCAAAAATTGGGGCATTAGTCTGAACCACACAGCCTTGTCACTAGCATGCATTAAATAAATATGGAAGACATGCCTCTGTACTCACAGATACCCATATTTTTAGAATCAGATCAGCGCATGTCTAGGAGAATCTACTGAGTTTAATCTTTAAAGTGAAAAAAATCCAGTATTGATTTTAGCACTGTTCAGTGGGGTTGAAACAAAATTGGTTGTTAGCTGGCTTGTTAGTTATCAAGATCAGGCATATATCAGGATGGTAAGTAAACACTTTAAATTAATTGACCATAGTAGTAACTTTTTTCATGGGGATTGTGGCAGCTATGTACAAAGGTTTCAGAACAAGCATGAAGTGTGAGCTTTCAGCTAAGTAATTTAGTTTATCATTTTGTCAGGAGTGTATAAACTAACTCAGCGAACCCCAGAGATGTTACTTATTCCTCAAAAACTTCCTCTTTGGGGAAGATGCCATGAGGGAGGGAGTAGAAAAGACAGAAGAAAATAGGCCGTAATTACTGCCTAATGCTTATTAACAGCAGTATTGTTAAAGTTGCCTGGAGACCAGTCGAGACTAGACAGGAACCTGAAAGACCCAAAAGAAAAAATGAAAATGTCCGCATTGGTTTCTGGTGGAGATATGGACTTTTACTGGTACTAGACTGCTTTCACTGTTAGTTTATGCTATATTTATGTATTTTCAAGCTTGGATTATTGGGATAGCCTTATGAGACATGCATCTTGTTTCCATGAGGGTCTCAGGTGGACAGAAGCCACGTATGGCCAAATTTTCAGTGTCCTCCAGCCCTCTGTGGGCATGTCTCACACATCAAAGTTAACAGTTCTGTACTTTTAAAAAAAAAATCAGTTTACTCTTCTTTCCGTTGATTCAGGATTGTCTTCAGTGGGATTTCCCATATTTAAAACAAATCCTACAAAAAACAATTAAATTTGTCTGACAAGATTTGTTCTTTATAAAACTGGGGTAGAAATTAACTACCTTGAAGGGACTTGCTAACATTTTCCCCCTTTTCTGAATTTTGTTGCCACATCTGCTTTTTGCTGGTTGTTGGCACATCCCCAGTAATCCCTGAATTAGGGCTCAGTTCTGCATGTTATTTTGTGTGCACAAACCCCTGTGCCTTCATGGACTACCATTAACTTGGTCCCTGATTCTGTAAAACCTTTAAATATGTGCTTCGGTCTCATTGACTTCAGTGTGACTTAAGGACATGTCTAAAGATAAGCACATGCTTAAGGTCCCAAGTCAGCAAAGTATATAAACATGCTTAACTCTGAGCATGTATTTAAGTCTATTCAACAAAGCACTTAAACCAACAAGATTTAAACACATGCTTACAATTAAGCATGTGGTTAAGTGCTTTGCTGAATCAGGGTCTTAAATTGGGCTGTGTATTGATGCTGGGGTCTGTGTGCAGTCACTTTTAGGACTTGGGGTTTGTATTTTATGTTTTGATTGTTTTTAGGGGAGTGGTTTAAACTGAAACACAGAGTAATTAGCTCTTGCAGCATGATCTCAAGGAGAGCAAACTCAGGCTCCTTCAAACCAATGTGGAAACCTGCTCTGTGTCTAGGCCCCAAATGTAGCTACTGTCAGCAAGAGCATCCCAGCTGATCTCATCTGCCAAGATGGAACACATTAAAAAGTAATTGTCAGTGGTTCAGCAAATTTGTTAACTAACCCCTTAATGCCCCATAATACCTGTCCTGCAACCACATGATGACATGGAATCATTAAAGATATTTAAAGTCCTTACATCTAGACCAAATAAAGACAGATGGTTATGAAATTAAAGACTGTTGAATAGTGCATAAGAACAAAGGTGCCAAATTAAGATAGCAGGGTCAACTGTAAATTTGGCATTTCCTAATTTATGAGTGCTTTACTTTGCAACTTGAATAATGTTCTTGTAGCGTGGAGGTTTTGTTTGGTATGTTAAGGACCATTATAAAGAGGATAGTAATCAATTGTTTTCCATGTTCACTGCAGGTAGGACAATAAGTAATAAGCTTAATCTACAGCAAGAGAGATTTAGGTTAGGTGTTAGGAAAAACTTTCTAATTATAAAGATAGCTAAGGACTGGAACAGGCTTCCAAGGAAGGTTGTGGTATCCCTGTCATTGGAGTTTTTACAAACAGGTTAGACAAACACCGGTCAGAGATGGTCTAGGTTTACATGGTATGAGCAAGGTCCATTCCAACTCTACATTTCTATGATTCTGTGGTGATTCATGGAGTCATTACAAATATTTGACTTTCCGTTAGTCTTACTTTTAATATTTTTTCATCTTATGGTCAGGTTCTGTTGAATAGGAAAATATTCTGAGTTCTCTCAAATAAAACAAGGAAATACCAGTATTAATATAGATTAACTGTAAATGTTTGGTTTTGCAAACTCTTAGGTATTAATGCTATTTCAGTGCTTATGAAAGAAACTATTTCCAACTTCTTGTGCCAATTTTTATCCTGTTTCAGTGACAACTATAATACAATTAATTTACTTTGTTTATTGATGTGAAATCATATAAAATATTAAATTGTTTCAACTATTCTGTCCCTTGCTACATATGTGTGTCATCTGGCAACATCCCAGCACCAGTCATGAAAGGGTTGTTTCAGTTTAGAACCCTTGAGTTGACCCAGTCTGTTATAATCCAAGGAGAATGTGGTTACACTTGAGACACATCTGCTTGCTGACAGAAAGCAGATTCTAAAAACGGCAACTAAATTACGGAATTTCAGTGATGCAAGAGTCTTGGACTGCAAAGAGCATTTTTTTCCCCCAATAAATTCACACAGCACTGTCTTCATTAACATAAAGGTATTAGTGATGCAGCAGCTGAATCAAATCATACCCAGATGAGAGTGGGATTCTTAAATCACTTTGAGCAGATCATTGTGAAAATTGTAGCCAAACCATGATTATGTACAAAATCTGTTAAAAAACAATGTAGGTTGTGAAGCCAAGCATTCAAAAGTTAGGAAATGCCAGATTTCTGGCTGCCCATGCAACCCCGGTGCTTCCATGCTGCGCAGTGTATGAGACACTGGATTCTATGGGGAAAAAAAGCAAGTGATCATGTAATTAAAGACTAGCGTAATACATACGCACATGGAGACCAAATTAAGATGATGAGGCAACTGTATATTTCCTAACTTTTGAGTGCATTACTTTGCAACCTGAATATTTTTCTTGCAGCATAGTGTTTTTGTATGTAATTTCCTAGGGTTTTTTTAAAAGAAGAATAAGATGAAACTCAGTTTTCAGTATGTATAGCTGTAAAAGCCCATTCTGGATCACTGTACCCTGAAGCTTCAGCATAGACTTTACCACTTGAGCTACAGGACTAACTACATTAGCTGGCAGCAGGAAAAGACTATTATCCCAGTGTGGCAGATAGACTACTGACACCACATGCTGGGTCCGGGGATGGGGGGAGCCCAGCTTGGCTCTCTTCTCTCCTGGGAAGTTGGCTGGGGACTGCTTCCCCATATGGTCCCCCTCAGAGGGGGATGGGATGCTGGGGCCATGTGCCAAGTCCAGGTGTATGGTCCCAGGAGGGAGAATCTGGCCTGGTTCAGCCCGTGCAAGCTGTCTTCCTGCTCTAGTAGCAACCCAGTGTTCCCAGTGCTTTGGCAGTGACATGGGCTGTGTTCTTTAGAATGGTCATGCTCAGCTATTATTTTGGCAGGCTCAGGAACACAAGTGAGAGAAGGGAAGTAGCAGGTTTTAATACCACACTATAGGGATCACTATCATCCCCCCTGCCCCATGCATTGAACCCTCTTCATAACTCAGTAAGATGAGGGAAAGTGGCACATACAACATGACTTCTGATATAGTACTCATTAGTACAGAAGAAGAGACTAATAAACAGGTGAATCTTTTTTTTTAACCGAGTTGATAGACTTGGACCACCCTAGATGGAACGATACAAGACAGGAGGAGAATAGAACCACCACATGGGGAAAAGGAAAAAGGAGAAAAGGTAGAAAAGGAAAAGGTAGAACTAGGCTCAGGGGAGAAGAGCAGCCCAAGTCTCCAAGAGTCCTGAGATTCTGCACCTAGGACAGGGCATGGGGAGGAGCTTAGGGGTCAGTTCATGGGACTTGGAGAACCAGAAGCTTTGGGGAAGGAGGAGGACAGGGGCCAACAACAGGGCTGACCCCAAGACAGAGGGGAAGAAAATGAGGCACATGGGCCTACACATTGTACATGGTGTGTGAAGATCTGTGGACTGAGACCAAATTGTGTGGACATTCCTTATGATTTCTGTGGGTCGAGGACGGACGGACCCAGAAAGGGGATCCTACAAGACTTCCCTGGGACAAACAGGAAAGTAGAGAGTCAAGTGCCTCCTACAAAAAGGGCAGGGTGTGAGGGGGAAAAAATGCTCTTGGATAGGGGGAGGAGTGTGACAGAGTACTGAGACCTAACAGATGGGATTGTCATGCTGTGTGTGTCACTCATAAGCCTAGAATGTCAGTTGGGTCAGTGGGCAGTGATGGAAACAACTACAAGCATGGTTGAGAGCACTTTGGGGGCAGAATATCACCAGCTTGAATCATCACTGGCCTCTGGTAGAACCCAATGGAATGTTGAAGTCCAAAGGTTCTGTGGCAGTTGGAATGTGACAGTTGATCAAAGAAGGTGGGAAGCTACATGGGGTAATAGAGGTGGCTGTGCCTCCAGCAAGGTGCAGCTCTGCACACAAACCTTGGGGAACATGTATAAACATCATCATTGCTCATGACAACACAGTGCATGGAAACAGAGAGAGCCCTCCATTTTTGGCTTTTTTTACAGACATGATTTTATCCATTACATCCATGCAACAGAATGTGCTTTTAGTTACTAATCCAAAAATAAGGTGTAAACAGATCTAAGATTCATTCCCTTAGAGAGCAGGCTAGTAATGAGTGCCAGATAATGCTTACACTGCAATAAGGCAATAATCAATATATGCAGGATTTCTCAATAAAATAGCTCAGAAAGCTGATTGGGAACAATCAGATTTTTTGGAACTGATCCCTCTCTTTCTGAAAGTGCTGCCAGTGGCCTCAGTTCATTTGTTTTTCTGAGTTTTTATATTCAATAAAGCTTGAGTAGCATAATCAAGAGACATATCCAATGTGTTTGACATAATTTTTATTTACTGTCAGCTATGTTGTGTAGGAATAAGAAATTAAACCATCAAGATGGTCTCCAGTGGAAATATTGTATTCAAAACCCAATAGAAGAGATCCTGAGTGTAAATTGATCCTGAAGTCAATGGAGCAATACAACTTTACACAGGTTGTGGATTCCATTGACTTCAGTAGAGTGCAGCAGGGATGTATTTGGCCCACCAGGTCATTGTTTCAAATACCAATAGTAAGATATTTAGTACTAAAAGTTTTTGGATCTTTGCTCTCAAGACTGCATTTATTATGAGTGATAAATCAGAGGACAAGCTTTATACATTCTCTTCGTTTTAGCATATGACTTCTTTTATTAATTAGAATACTTTGTAACCATGCAAGGAGCCCAATTAACATTACAAACCTTAATTAACAGAGCTTTGCCACACCCCTATGCAAGGTAGGTCTCTATTTTAAACCCTTTTTATAAATGGGTAAACCAGAGGATAGAGAAACTATATGACTTGTTCAAAGTCACACACTGTCAGTCTAGTTCTTTACTACAAAGTTTTGTTGACATAGCTATGTTAGGAGTGTGATAGAACAATGGCCCCAGCTGACAAAGCTATACAGGCAAACCCCTTGTGTAGATACAGGTATGCTGACAGAAGAGGGCTTCTGTCAGCATAGCTAACATCATTCAGAAAGGTGATGTTTCTACACGGGCAGAAGGACACCTGTTGGCATGTGCTATGTCTACACTAGGGATCTTCACTGGTGCAGCTGTACTGCTATAGCTATACCAGCAAAGGATTTGTAGTGTAGACAAAGCCTCCGAGTGGTATGTCCAGGAATAGAAACCAAATTCTATCAATGGAGTTACTCCAGATTTACACCAGGTGTAACTAACAGCAGGATTTGGCCTCAGGAGTCCTGACTACCAGTTCTAATCACTAGAAGCAATTGCTTGTGTTGGTTGCATACAGTGGTTCAGAAGATGTATAGTATTACAAAGAATGTATTACAAAACTGCAAGCAATTCAGATAAATATGCATTTTTTCCTGAATAACTTTATTTCATCTAAAGGAATATGCTAAAACTGCATATTTTCATCTTTTTTTTCCAGATCAATGCAGTTCGATCAATTGTTCCTAACAAAAGCAATAATGAAATAGTTCTGGTGTTGCAGCAATTTGATAACAATGTAGACAAGGCAGTTCAAGCTTTTATGGATGGTGAGTATACTGTACATATCTCACTAAAGCATGAGGAATTAACACTAAATACTTTCTAGTTGCCTGAAATGTGGGCTGTAATTCTGTTGAAATGTCAAGAACCATGACTGCTTGTCTGTACATTTTTTGTTAATTCCTAGTCATTTTCACCTTCACTCCACCAGTGTTGCCAGCCTGAACTGCCTAATTATTTACTTCTCCCTGTCTTTCCACTTTTTACCACATCATTCTTTATGTGTGGGACTCCCTCCTCGATCTATTCTGTAAAGTCACTTTCCTCCGCTCCTTTAACTCTCTCCTCAAAACCCACTTCCACCCTGACACTTACAGGAAATTGCCACCCAATAGTAATTAGGATGAAGGCAAGTGCGGATCACTGGTAATTATTTACTTACTTATATTTTTTTTAAAAAATTTAAATGATTAATTTAGGCACATACAGCCCATATGTATTACACACATTCTCCTTCTCCTCCTTGCCTCTCTTGTTTGCTACATTTATTTGTCTTACCTTGTCTTAAATTAGAGAGAAAGGATGGTCCAGTGGTTAGGGCACTAACTTGTGACTCAGGAGCCCCACGATCAATTCCACACTCCATCGCAGACTTCCTGTATGATGATGATCAAGTCGATTATCTCTGGACCTCAGTTCCCCATCTGTGAAATGGGGATCGTAACATTTCCTTACCTCACAGTGGTGTTCTGAGGATAAATACATTAAAGATTGTGATGTGCTCAGATACTATAGTAATGGGGGCATATAAATCAGATGGATAGATAGATTGCAATAATATCTTTGGGGAAAGAATGGTCTCTTATTGTGTGTTTGTACAGTTGGGCCCTGGCACTGATAGGATCCTTTGGTGTTATTGCAATATGTAGAAATAATTGTTTTTCGTATCCTATTTCAGCCTTTCAGAGATTGCTTCTAAACATTGACCAATAAAGAAGATAGAATATGTGGTTTGAAAAGCTACAATGTCTGTAAATATAAAGTGAATGAAAACATAAAAATGAATATATCAGAAGAAGGTTACTAATGATAAAAAGCAAGGATGGTTCTGAAGCAAATGCCAAGATCCCCTGAACTTTGTGTGTGTGTGTGTGTGTGTACTGAAATTTAAACATAGATTTGAATTTTGCAAATAGCCTTTACCTTTATAATGGACTGAACCACGTCTCCAGTGAAACGTTGGAGCATTCCAAATCTGGAGCCAGCTTCAAATTTTACAGCTTGATCCCATCTCTAATGATAAATGAAGTCATTTGTATTTAAATAACACTCCTTATGTAACACTAATATATTTGAGTTCTCATTTAAGTCCTTTGATTTGTAAAAAACTATTTTTTCTATGCTTGGCACACCATTAGAAAATCCTGTCAAATCTCAGGGTGTTAGAACTGCTTTAAGAGTTACTGTATGTTTACTGGTTTCAAAAGGCCTAGGCATATTCAAAAACAAACAGCAGCAGCTGGGTGGTCTATGTAGCCTGATTTCAATATAACCCATAGAGACATTATGAGTATCCCACTGTGTTACTCACTTTATATACATGTTGCTTAAAAAGGAGATATTTATAGATGTAGGTATATATAGATATATATTTCTGTTTTAGGATAACTGTCTAAAATATATGGTCCAAGAAGCATCAGTCAGCCTGAGCCAGAAATTATATACCAAGATACAGAAAGCAAATGTAAACACAAAAACTATATACACATGCATCAAAATTCTTCCATCAGATCCCTACGGTGCAGCCTGATACAGGCATCCTACTCTCCATTTATCACTTGCATTGACAACAGTTGGATTTTGATACATTTAGCAGGTACAGGAAATCAGAGTCTATATCTGCCCCAACATGGATCTGGGTGAATGAATTAAATCTAATTATCACATTTTTTTTTCATTTTAACTAGCTACAACAATTTCTCCTAGTTGATGTATGGCCTGGGGAAAGTAGGGAATTTATTTTATTTTTGTGCTTCATGGTTATTCAGTATTATACAGTGTGAGGTTGCTGTTTGTTTTATTTATGTGGACCTGTCGTGTTTTAAATAATTGTCATAGGCATGAGTGCTGAGTAGGTGCCTCCTTGTCGTTTTAAAAGCCCAAAGAAATAAAGCAAATAAATGTTGTTAATTCCTAATGACACTTATTTTTACCCAGTCATACAATTTACCACAGATATGATGGATTCATTTAATGTGTGTGACATTACTTGAGTCATTAGATTGTGCCCAGTACTAGTCTATATACATTAAGGAACAATCCTACATCTACAGGGATATGTGTTAGATGAACTGAAAGGCCTTTTCTGTCAATAGATTTTTTTTAAAGGGTTGTCCAGAGTATACATAAAAAGCACATAATTGTGTGGTGTGTTATAAAAAGTTCATTGGCATATGTTTGGATGACCATGTTTTTGATGAGTGAATTAGGCAGATCATCCTAAAAGAGTGCCAATAAAGCCTTTTTATTTCACCATCATGTCTTCTGAATATGACAGATATTTTACAGGAGATATTGGAGTAAAATGTTAAGTTTTTAAATATTTTTCTTTTTAAATAATCCTCCACCAGTGTACCAGCTAGGCTGTCTTAGAGAGAGAGGTAAGTACTGTTAGTAATGGACTAGGCTACCTTGATACCTTTGACCGCAATGAATCCTTAATTTAAAACACATGAGCAAAGCACTTAAGCATATGGTTTCAATGGGACTTAAGCAGGTGCTTTGCTGATTCAGGGCCATCAAGAGCATATATGCTAAGCAGCCTGCGTTCTATAGTCTAATGTGAAGCATAAGAGATTTCAAACCAGAAGATTATAGATACATTATATAGAGATACTCACCATATACAAGTTTGTGTCACTGTTTTCCTACCATAAATTTGTCTAATTTAGAGAATTTCTTAAGAAAATTTTTCCAATCTCCAAAATAGAATGATGAAAAAATACTAGTTATGATAGGGAGACAGGTAGATGCAAATAATAAAACTATGCATGAACTGCAAATCAAATAAATATGACATTGAGGAACATAAAAATTGAAATACAGCAGATAAATTGTTTCTCCAACATGTGAAACACTTGCAAAAAACAAATATTTTTTTATAGGAATCATTTCTGAGCACAGTTGTTTTTTATCACAGCCGAACTTTTGTTGAAGTATTTTTATCTTTTCCTACTGTAGGCAGTGCAGTTCAGGTACTAAAAGAATGGAATATGACGGGGAAAAAGAAGGTAAGGACTCACTCTTGAGAGTTAAAACATTAACACTATTTATCAGCGTTCTGTAGTAGAGTGTAGCAGCAATCATTGTTGCCAAATCTTGTGCTAATTTGCTAACATGATAAATGATCCACATCTGTATTTAAAAGGCTTCAAAGTAAATGTGCACCTTATTTTCTAATTCACCTCTGTTATCTCTCTGAATTGCTGCTCAGGTAGGGTTTCCAGGTCAGTAGGGTACACACATGGGAACTAAACTCAAGAAATACACAGAATGGCTCACCAAAATAGTACACATACACTGCAATATATATACCTATATATACCTATATTCTGGCCAGCAGCAGCCCCTTGCAGAATCTCCAATAACCACCCAAGGTAGGCTATGGCTGCCAGGAGTATGAATAATCTGTGTTGGGGCAATGTATAAGAATATTACCAAGTCAGGATCATGTAAATCATGCCCCAGATGTCTAGGACTGACCCTCACCACCAAATTGGTTCTCTAAGGGTTCCATCATGGACTACCTGTGGCCATGGATTCTCTAGTTTAGTGATTCTCAAACTTTCACACAGCAAGTCTCTGAGTGCAACCCCCCCTTATAAATTAAAAACACTTTTTTATATATTTAACACCATTATAAATGCTGTAGGCAAAGCAGGGTTTGGGGTGGAGATTGACAGCTCGTGACCCCCCACATAACCTCATGATCCCCTGAGGGGTCCCAACCCCCAGTTTGAGAACCCCTGCTCTAGTGCGCACCTGCCAGAATGAATCCTAGTGGTTTTGTTTATTTAAAGCAAACAACAAAATGCCATTGTGTACGTACTCACTAAACACTCTGCAAGGAATTAGTCACATTACGAGGTCAGTACTTTTGCTTTTGACAATTATGAACTGCTCAGCCAGTGTGATGGCAGACTTTTGTGGAAGCAGCACAGTTCAAATCAGGTACTTGAAAAGAAGCTTCTTATACTATGATGCGATCATGGTTTAAAAATGCAAATATTCCAGGCAGTGAAAAAATAAATGTGGTGTAGAATTCTAACTTCTGCTCCTATTTCATTTTATTTTTGTTTCGAACAATTTATATATTCAGTTGAACAGATAAAGCATATCACAGTACATCATGGTCTGTAAATATCATTACAGTGATTACAGCTTGTGAGGCTTTTTTCAGAACTGAAGAGAATGAACAATTTATTGCTCATATTTTGAGTTAGTTTGACCTATGCTGAGTAATGTTTCTGTCCTTGAAATATTTCTCAATTTAGGATAATAAAAGAAAAAGAAGCAAATCTAAACAGCATCAAGGCAATAAAGATATGAAAGAGAAGAATGATAGAACTGAAAAGGTTTCCCTAGAGCCTCAAGAGAGATATGGCTGCCATCTGAATGGATGTGACAAGGATAACTCTTCCAGTGACTCTGCCAATGAGAAATCAGAAGTCATTTCTCATGAGAACAAAAGCTGTGGATTCGAGGAGGTGGTGCAAGCACATCCAGACATCACAGGTCAGTGTGCTCTGCAGAAGGCACCTTTATAGCCAAGCCTGGGCCAAGCTAACATGCACAAAGAAGATTACACTGAAGTAATGTTGAATTTAATTTTAAAAAATCAAGCAGACAGCTGCGTTTGGGCAAAATAGGCCCTAGTCTTACAAGGAGAACCAAGCAGGAGGACCCCACAGGGGAACATTTCTCTTTGCAAGATCAAGACCTAAATGTCCTTATCTCAAGAGAAAAAAGGACGAAAGTCTAATTAGACTAGTTGAACGTGCCCCATCACCAGGCAGTATAGACAGTTGAGTGTATATGAGAGAGACAGCAGTGACAAGGTCCCACAAAGCAGTGACTCTGGCTTTAATGGGATGTCACATGATTCCCTTATTGCTTAGTCACAGCATCTTCTGCTTGTATTTACATACTGTAGTCCCTATCTAGGTGAATAGCTGCAAAACTCCCAGTGACTTCCCTGGGACCATCCCCTGGTCCTACTGCTGGGAGATTCAATCTGGCAGCTTCTCTGATTACATGCTGTTCAACCAGGATTTGCATGGTGTCTCTGGAACTCCTGGAGGCAGTGATGAAAGCCGCAGTCTCCCTCCATGGGGCTCTTTTGAAATGAGGTTTGTTTGTTTGTTTTTTTGTTACATCAGTGAAAACAAACCTCAGCCTTTTGGGGAGGATACTCAGTGAAAGCCTACATGCCTTTGCCTTCAAGTATCCTTCCATAAAGTTCATGTTTATTTTGATTGTACTTCTTGCTGATATGTTTTTCAACTCCTAGCATTTCAGAACTTCTGAAGGGCCTAGATCAATGCCACTGTTGTTGTTGTTCTTGCTAAATCTTAAGCAATATATAAAAGTTGCATTGCATTAAAGGAGCTTTCCTTGAAGTCACTTTGTTCATGATTACAAACATGCTACTCAAACAAAACTTTAAAGATTTATGCCAAATATATAGCTGTCCTGAAACTGATTCTGTGCTACTTATAGAACACTTTGGTGTTGGTGCCAACCTCTGGCCAACGAGATACAAATTCCAGCAAAACAGAATAGCTGAGCAAGGAACTCTGTCTTGAAAAAGAGATGCCTGGGTGAGGTGCAGCAATGTTCTTATATTTCAGCAAAGGCCCTCAATTCCTATAGCTAGAAATGTGTTGTGACTACGAAGTTCCAAATTTCCATATCAAAGTATAATTATCATTTATTCTGCAGTCTATAAATATTCATGTAGTATTATTTTCTCTGTAATATTTGGTAATGGCTACAAATACATCAAGCTGCCTCAGTTACTGTTTTGGAGGTGCCATCAAGGCTGAATTTTCGAAGTTGGTGAGGTGCATGAATACAGATACATATGCCTAAGGGGGGAGAGGGATAGCTCAGTAGTTTGAGCATTGGCCTGCTAAACCCAGGGTTGTGAGTTCAATCCTTGAGGGGGCCATTTAGGGAACAGAGGAAACAATCTGTCTGGGGATTGGTCCTGCTTTGAGCAGGGGGTTGGACTAGATGACCTCCTGAGGTCCCTTCCAACCTTGATACTCTATGACTTAAGTTTCCATGAAATTTTCAAAAAAATGGTGGATGTGAGTGCAAGGTAGCTGTGCTTTGAGGAGAGTGCCTATATTATTTGAGACGTTGTGTGTGGGGCCAAGGGGTTAGATGTTAGATGTTTTTTCCATCTCTTTCAGTTGATGCAAACAAAAATGTTACATGTATAAAATAAAAATGTAAAAAGTTTTAAGGATCCTTCTGTCTGGCAATTGCAATTAATGACATTGATTTCACAATTCTACTATAATTTTACATGTTAATATAAATGAAAGTATTAACCATATCCAAATATTATTAATTATTTAATAAACAAAAGTATAACTGCAAATTTTCTGCAGCAGAAGCAGATGCTTGCTTAATTCTACTATGTTACCGAAACATTCAAATTTAGGAAAATATCTTCCTGGCAACATTCTGAAATGGTCGTGGAAAGAGTTTCTCCTTTAGTTCACTTTCAACTTGAGCATGAGGTAATATGTTGATTCTATAGAAAAGCGCAGTAGCAGCCTTGTTTCGGTCAAAGAAGCAATATATATACATATTGCTAAACACATATAGAAGTTAAAGGAATGGTACACAGCAAAATGTTGAGTAGGTTCCCTTAGAGGTCAGCTGCCATACTCTTGTGGCTTCTGATCAAGATACATGGCATGCATTGAAGAGCTGGAAAACAGTTTGGAATTCAAACTAGCATTTCTAAGCATCCTGGTTTCAGATATTCCCTTTGTATTGTAATCTCCTTTGTTTTGTTTGTCCTTGCCTTTTTTTTTCACTTGCTTCTGTGTTTTCCAGTGTTCTTGCGTTCCTTTTCCATCAGACATTTATTAATGCTCTCAGTTCTGAGCTCTGCTCTGAGCAGTACATTTATTTGGTTTCCTGGACACTTGGTCCAGGGTCAGTTTCAGATAAGGGGGCATTTTAAATGTATTTCCAGCTGTTCAGGCCTGAAAATTATCATTTGAATGAATGAACTTAGGCAATGACAAGCCTGGTGTGACTTTGTGGACCACAGTTTTAGGCCAGAGGCCAGTGCGCCTATGTGGGTTTTCTGACATAGGGACTAGGATACACTCCCTGTTCCTATTCATGGAGTTTCCTCTGAATCATCCTGTCAGAGGCATGGGTCTAAGCAGGGCTTGTGGAAATGGAAGGGGAGTCCCTTCCGCAACCATCAGATGCTCATGATCTAATGAGGACATTGGGTTCTGCTCCAGGCTCATATGTCTCCTTACAGCTCTTTAGGCTCCCCTCAGCATGAGGTAGGTGAGGCTGCAGCATTAGCTCCCCTGCCTCAGCTTCCTGAGCCATGAAATCCTCAACACACAGAGGGGTTTCTGGGACCAGAAGGGAGAATGCAGCAAAGCTGGTTGTCTCCCCTCACACCACATTCTACTATCCTACCTGTTGTGGTGGAAGGTAACCTGTTGACCACTGTCTTTACCTGACATTTGCTCACCTAGTGGTAATGCTATTACTGCTGAACACAGCCCATTGCTCTTTAGTTGAGGTGCCTTTTTTTGGTTGTTTCTTTAAGAAAATTTTTTTAAATTGGTTTCAGAGTAGCAGCCATGTTAGTCTGTATCCGCAAAAAGAACAGGAGTACTTGTGGCACCTTAGAGACTAACAAATTTATTTGAGCATAAGCTTTCGTGGGCTACAGCCCACTTCATTGGATGCATAAAATGGAACATATAGTGAGGAGGTATATATACATATAGAGAACATGAAAAGGTGGGAGTTGCCCAACCAACTCTAAGAGGCTAAGATCTGTCCTCGCTTACAGACAGCCCCCCAACCTGAAGCAGATACTCACCAGTAACCACACACCACAGAACAAAAACACTAACCTATCCTTGCAACAAAGCCCGATGCCAACTCTGTCCACATATCTATTCAAGTGACACCATCATAGGACCTAATCACATCAGCCACACCATCAGGGGCTCATTCATCTGCACATCTACCAATGTGATATATGACATCATGTGCCAGCAATGCCCCTCTGCCATGTACATTGGCCAAACCGGACAGTCTCTACGCAAAAGAATAAATGGACACAAATCTGACATCAGGAATCATAACATTAACAAACCAGTAGGAGAACACTTCAACTCTGGCCATTCAGTAACAGATTTAAAGATGGCAATTATGCAACAGAAAAGCTTCAAAAAACAGACTCCAAGGAGAAACTGTTGAACTTGAATTGATATGCGAACTAGATACTATCAATTTAGGCTTAAATAGAGTTTGGGAAAGGCTGAGCCATTACACACATTGAATCTATTTCCCCATGTTAAAGTATCCTCACACCTTCGTGTCAACTGTCCAAAATGGGCCATCTTGATTATCACTTCTAAAGTTTTTCTCCCCTGCTGATAATAGCTTCTCTTAATTAATTAACCTCTTACAGTTGGTATGGGTACTTCCACCTTTTCATGTTCTCTGTATGTATAAATATCTTCTTACTGTATGTTCCATTCTATGCATCCGATGAAGTGGGCTACAGCCCACTTCAAGCTTATGCTCAAATAAATGTGTTAGTCTCTAAGGTGCCACAAATACTCCTGTTCTTTTTTTTTAATTGAGAGTTGTGATTTAACAGTCTGCAGATTATAAAGCTAAGAGAAGGTTTAGAGTGAAGTCCAGCTTACTTGTTTCTTACCCGACTGGCCACTAAACACTATGAACATAAACCCGCAGCACTCTGCCATTACTTGGTATTGTCTTAATGTTTAAGTTTCACATGCTTTATATAATCAACACTGACTAATGGGGAGGATGTATCCTGGCCCTCATTGACCTGCTGGTGGAATTGAGGGACTGAGACTGGATCAGCTTCTGCAGCTGGTCATTGAGGGTCTGGATATGTCCTCGCCATTGGCTGCTTCACAGCATTACTCCTGGAGCATACATCTCAGACTCAGAAGTTCTCAGCTGTCCCGAGTACCTGCTTGAGGCAGCTCATGTGGGGGAGGCAAAAGTAGTTCTCAGTTGCTGTTATGATTCCTTCAGTCATGGGCACAGTCAGGGCCCCAACCAATCCCCAAAGCAAGTTAGAGTAGCCACTGGCCTGCTGCTGGTTGAGCCACATGGTCCCCTGGGGAGCTTTCTATCAACAAGGAATGCCTTACAGCGGTGGTTCTCAAACTTTTGTATTGGTGACCCCTTTCACATAGTAAGCCTCTAAGTGCGACCCCCTCCCCTTATAAATTAAAACATTTAAATATATTTAACACCATTATAAATGCTGGAGGCAAAGCGGGGTTTGGGGTGGAGGCTGACAGCTCGTGACCCCTCCTATAATAACCTCATGACCCCCTGAGGGGTCCTGACCCCCAGTTTGAGAACCCCTGCCTTCTGGCTTCCATCAAATGTGCTCCCTACCCTGAATTGCCATCTGCCTGTCCCCTGCCAGCCCTGACACACACCTTGTAGCAGGTAGCCCAGGAAGGTCTGTTGTCAGATTTACACAGGATTCCCTCATACCAGGGCAGCTCTACGGTCACTTTGTGTCACTCTGGCAGCACATAGTGACTTCTGCGAGGCCCAGGATCTGGCCTCCTTCAGTGTCTGCTGTCAAATCATTATTTATCATTGCTCCATTCCTGCTGCTCTGAGACCTTTGGGGCTGCCCCGTCAAACAGCAGTGTCTCCCTCAAAACATATTTGGTGGCTAACACTTCCCAGTAGTTTTCATCTGCTGTATTCAAGCACCACGATGCTAGATGGCCCATCTGCGCCCTTTCTCCATTTACATCCAACCACAATTTGGCCTTGTGTATTTAAAATACTTCTGATTCAACCATTTACCAGAGTGGGGATAGGGAATCCCATTGCAGTTGAGAGACAACCTGGGGACAGTTATAACTGGTGCTGTACATTAAGCAGCTGTTATTTCTCTTTTTAGAAAAGGCTTAGCCCAATGAACACTAATTGTGCCTTGTTGAATGTGTCCATTTAATGAATGATCTTTCTCTAACATGGTGCTTTCAGTGATATCATTCTGCAGCCATACTACCTTTTCCTATGATATTGTAAAAACTCAGAGTTTAAGTATGGTCATGTCATGACAGTACTTAGATGATAAACTGTCAGATAAAACCCAGGATGGTACTAGGAGCACTGTGCTGCTGCAGGTGCCTGTGAGATCTAAACCCAGTTCTGGATCACACATAATTAAAGATCCTATGGCATTGTTTCCAAGGACAAAGATGTTAACAGTTACTCTGAAACAGCCACCGTTTAAATTTTAAAAGAATGTCCTAAAAATAGCTAAATATCAGCTCATGTAATCCCTTAGGCACTATAATTTCATACTAAAAGTAAATCAGGCTGAAAATTTTAAAGCACCATATTGCCACATTATTGTGGTTTTTGGACTTAGCTGAAACCGGCCTGGACCTGGCTTGGCACAAGGGGCTGCACTAGATTTTGTGAAACTGGATACACACATGCCATTTTGAGTCCCACTTTTCTCAGTTGTTTTTCACATAGGGCAATTGTGCTAACTCCCCCAAACTACCTGTTTACATCTCAAGAGAGCTTTTCCTCAGCAAACAATTCTGTCAAGGCAATTTTTTTTAAAGGTTTTGAATGTCAAGGTGTTATAAAAAGATAAAACACACATTCCATGGTCTATGGCGCAGCTGGAGACTCAGAATGAGTTTCTGTAAGCGTTCCATTACTAGCAGGTCTGATAAACGCTTAACTATCAATACACCAGAGATCACATCTTAGACTAGAGTGTTAATGTTCCAAGCCCTCATGAAATACAAAATGCAACAATAATTTACTCTGTTAGCTCTTATTACACAAGTCATTGATTTTTCATTTAGATGTTTGTTAGAGTCACAGATCCCTAATCTTTGTTGCAAGTGTTGCTGAGCTGGCACAGTTCTGCAGGGACTTGATGCAGACTTTCCCAAACTACTTTAATTTTGCTGAATTTCCTCAGTCGAACTTCAAAGTCTTGTTGCAACATGTTTAGATGTTCTTTGCTAGGCTATATCGATCTTTTACTACTGGGCTTCAAAGTACAGTAGAACCTCAGAGTTATGAACAGCTCAGGAATGGAGACTGTTCATAACTCTGAAATGTTCATAACTCTGAACAAAATATTATGGTTGTTGTTTCAAAAGTTTACAGCTGAACATTGACTTAATATAGCTTTGAAACTTTGTTATGCAGAAGAAAAATACTGCTTTCCCTTTATTTTTTAGTAGTTTACGTTTAACACAGTAGTGTACTGTACTGTATTGGCTTTTTTTTATTTTGTCTCTTCTGCTGTCTGATTGCGTACTTCCGGGTCCAACTGATGTGTGTGGTTGACTGGTCAGTTCATAGCTGTGGTGTTCGTAACTCTGATGTTCTACTGTAGAATATTTGACATTTCAAACAAGATGCCAAGGTAAATAACAGATGAATATGTAAATGGTAGAAACTATTTTTAAAGTATAACCACTGGTCAAAGTGGGTTTGTTTAAGAGGAAAGGCTTTTTTCATTTGTTATTTTTCTTCATGAATATCCAAAACTGTAAATTAAGTTCAATAATAGTAATTTTGCACTTAAATAAAGAATATCAAAGCCCTTTACAAACAATGTGCCCAATGTCACAAAACAAGTTGGGACAGATATGGGAATAGAATCCAGGAGTGCTGACTCCCTGTCTGTGGTTTTAGCTGCTAGACTGGTTGCCTTAACTACCTATTAAGACTTGCAGAAGGTTCAAGGTAGTCATGTAGGCACTGAGTTCTTAGCTCCTACTCCTGTGTACAGACTACTACATCTGAACTGAGAAGGTGAAAATTTGCATTTACATTCTTCATAATTAGGACTCTGACGGCCTGATATTTCTTGTTTCCACAGACAACTACAAATTTTTCTAACTTGGCTATTTTTGTGTATGTTTAATTCTTTATCTTCTCCAATATACCTTCTAATCCTCTATAAACAAATAAAATGATCACAGCATTCTACACACCACATATTCATACTTCAAATATTTTGGGGCCTGTTTCTCCCCTGTGCTACTCCAGTCTTATGCAGTCTTACCCCTGTCTAGTTCAGGCCTACTATATTTGACGAAAGATTAAAATGAATGAAGTACATAGCTTATGGAGTAAGATATTTGTACCATTTCAGCATAGAAAAGTCAAATCTCTTTATCATTTTTTGACTGGTGAAACACAAAAATCTGCTCAAATTGGTTTTTAATCACAAAGCCATTGTAATTCTGTTCTGTCAGTCTTTCAGGTTTTCTGTAGAATGCACACTGCTGAAACAGAAACTTCATTTTACCAATGTAGAAACATTCTGATCCAGGAGGAGGGATAGCTCAGTGGTTTGAGCATTAGCCTGCTAAACCCAGAGTTGTGAGTTCAATCCTTGAGGGGGCCACTTAGGGATCTGGGGCAAAAATCAGTACTTGGTCCTGCTAGTGAAGGCAGGGGGGCTGGACTCAATGACCTTTCAAGGTCCCTTCCAGTTGTAGGAGATAGGTATATCTCCTATTATTATATTTAATAACAATGAGTCAGAGTAACTCCCTACTCACTATTTGATGTTCTCTTTCAGACAAAAACCTGGAGCACAAGAGAATATCTGCAGATTTAAACCTAAAGTCTGTAAGTGGAACAGAACAGCGAGATACTTTTCAGTCATCAGTTCAACCTCTGACTAATGCAGGCAGGCTGAAGTCAAAAACATCCACAGTTAAAGCATCCGTCCCTGCAGCCCATCTTGAAACAAAGCCAGATGATTCAATCAAGAAAAAGGGTAAAACAGATTTCTTTTCCTACTACAATTCATCAGTTGTTGTTCAGGGAGGTGATCAGATTTGCAGTGCATCATAGGAGGACTTCATCAAGAGTTGACATGAGGAGGAGAGGCAATGTATTGGGAATGGGATACTAGGGAATATTGCTCTTTACAGAAGACCAGCGTGTGGGTTTTTTCACTCTTCTCATCATTCTGAGGGGTTCATAGGTTTAGTGGATCTGGTTCTGATCTCTTATAAATCAAGGGTAAATTCACTGAAGTTAATGAAGCTACTCCAGTATATGTGAGGGCAGAATCAGGCTCAGTGTAACTAACGTGGGCAGGAGTATCCCTATTCTGTTTGAAGTGCTTGTTCACAAACAAAGTGTCATTTGGGAATTTAAGAATGTGTTGTCAGTGTCTAAAACTAGTGTTTGTTCTAGCTTTGATCCAGGGGCTGGAATGAGGTGAATTTTGTCTAATGTTCTCAGAAGTGGAAGCACCATAGAAATGTTAAGGGTGAAATTGGGGCCTTATTAAGTCAATGGCAAAACTTTCAATACCTTAAGTAGGACCAGAATTTCACTTTAGCCATTCATTACAAGAAGCACTTTGAGATTTTTTTCCCCCCACCAGATTAGACAGCAATCGGTTTGTTCACTTTTGTACAATTTTTTTGTTTGTTTTTAGGTCCAAACATTGAAAAGTCCGTGAAAGATTTGCAACGTTGCACTGTTTCTTTAACTAGATACCGCATGATGATCAAAGAGGAAGTGGATAATTCAGTGAAGAAAATCAAAGCTGCCTTTGCTGAATTACACAGCTGGTAGGTAAATCAGTGTGTGAAAGACCTCTGCAAATCCTGGGCAAAGAGGGTCTCATGCAGGCGTCTCAGGGAAACTTTGTTTAAATCCTGTTTATGTATATCATTTGTTTTTACTCAGAAAAGATACAATGTCAATAAGTCACACCTCTCAGACCTTAAAATGCTAAAAAAAGCATATATTGAGACACATGGGCCCAATCATAATTCCTAACAATAAAATAAACCGACATACAGGGTGGGAGTTGAAAGGTCCTTTGCTTTGGTCTAAATCTGCCCTATTGACCTCACTGGGAGCAGAATCAGGCCAACATTGAACACTTTTGAAAATCCCACCCATAGAATTCATTAAAGTTCTCCCAAAAGAATCCATACAGTGTATAACATAACTTACTGGCCATATTCTGTCCTCAGAGGGGTAAGTGTGATGCCCAATAACTCAAATGGAGGTCATGTGCACACATCTGAAGGAGTTGGCCCTATGGATATATAACAATATAAATGTGATATCATTCTGTGATGGATCTGTTATGGTATCTCATAGGGCTTGCTTCAGCTCCCACTGAAGTCTTTGGTAGTATTTCCAGTTCCTTCATGAGGAGCAGGAGCAGGCACACAGTCCAGTATGCTCAAATAGTGTCTTGAATCAGGGAGTGAAAGGTCTAACTAAAGAGATCACTCATGAGCAAGGATAAATTACATGTAATAAAAATAACCAAGAGTAAAGGTGAAATTTTGCTCTCACCTATGTGGGTGCAGCTAATGGGGTTGCATCCAAATAACTGAAATGATCATTTGGCCCCAAGGCTTTTCTGAGTATATCAGATACAGATTTCTGTTCATATCTAGTGCCCTACCAATACCCTATGCTCTTAGAGGCATTGCTGTGTCAAGGGGGGGAAAGTGAGTTGATCTCTATTCTATGGGGAGTCACACTAATGGAGTGAGACAGTTTAAAAGCAATGACAAAACAGCACCTCTCTCATGTGCCCTGGTCATTCTTGGTCTGTAGCTAGCTTCACCCGCTTATTGAGCTGTCTCAGCCTGCCCCATGTCCCTCCCCTGGGAGGAGAAGGATTGGTTGTAGCTTGTGGCATTCTATTCCCTGTGCAATCACTCTCTGTGATCAAGGGCCACTGCTTGCATTCTGATAGCAAAAATGAACACTGGCCTTTATTTTGAGCAGAGACTCTAGTTCCTGGTGCTTGCTGCTGGAGTTCTATATGTTGTAATTTAATACATTAGGGTAAGAACGAAGACAAACAGTCTTATTATAACATCAAATCCTAGAATGCATAGGAAACACCATCTTGAAAGTACAACCTAGTACCATTAATTTATTCAGCAGTCTCTCCTGTTCAGGATAATAATCAGTGGTCTTACTACGGCTCACACTTCGAGCACTGTACTTTGACTTCGTAGAGTTACATCTCCTTTATACTGGCATAAATGTGAACAGAATTAGTCCCAGAGTCTTCAGTGATACTGTGTACAATAGCTGGGTACTGTGCCTACTATTGCCTTTCTGGTGTTTTCATATTATAGCATTGGCAAGACTCTGTGATTTGACAAAACAAATGAATCTGCACCAAGCAATGTACAGTGGTGTGGGAATAGAATGTGAGATGTTGAGATTGTTTAGGCTTCTGGGCTGGGAACTGTGTGTGAAGGGCTGGCCTTGGGCTCATTCTCATTGGCCAGCTAATTGTAAGTAGGATGATAATTACCCTATGGGTTACAGCTGTGGCTGTGTGGGTTTAATTAATTAATTAGCAATTGTGATTGCTTACCATATTGTATATAAGAGCATGCTGGGAATGAATAAACGCATATGCATACACACACATGCTCTCTCTCTCTCTGCTTGGGATCACATTGAATGCTGAACTTTGTTCCTGCTCTTTTGCGATGCAACAAATGGTGGAGAAGCTGTGGGCCATAGTATCGCTGGCCTGAAAAAAAAAAAAAAAAAAAAGGCGTCCGAGATCCCCCGCCGCAGGAGGGGGAGAGAGGCGGAGGAGCTGCGCTCCGGAAAACTTCCCAGCGCTGTGAAGACGCAGCGGGCAGGGGGCTGAGCGGGGGGGGGGGGGGGCTCGGGTCCCACCTGGCCCCTGTTCCTGAGCCAGCGCTGATGCCTTGCGGTATCGTCCCTGCCAGGCGCTTGTCACAGGCGCTGGAGCGGCGTTCCCGGGGCAGCGGAGTCTAACAGGGCTCTGGTGTCACCTGCAACAAAAACGAAACGCCTTTGCAAGGGCTTTTCCGAAAGCTCCAGTGAGAAATGCCGCGCTCAGCCTGGGTGCGCTCAGTGAATCTTCAACTAGTGTCTGCGCGGCTCCCTCTTGGCAAGTTTGGAGCGTGGCAGAGAGAGGAGAGATCAGGAGTCATAGGAACGGGAGCTACGTGCGTTTGTTACTTACAGGCAATTTGAATCTGTATTTAAATTGGAGAAAGGCCTGGAAAAAAATCCGTGTGTGTGGAGGAGAAGAGGCAGAAGTCAGCCAGTCAAAAGCCTGTGTATGTGTGAGAGTTTATAAGGGAGCAATATTTTCTGACGTGCGAATCTACACTTGGAAACAAAAGTGAAGCATGTTGCATGGAGCAGATTTTACCTTGTGTTTGTAAAATGACTTTGAGGTCTAAGAAATAACCCGTTGGTATAAAAACAAAGAATAAAAAAAAAAAAAAAAAAAAGGGGCGCACCTGAGCTCAGTGTTGAGCGGCAAGCTGCAGGGCGTCTGAAAAGGGAGGCACACCCGAACTCAGAGGTGAGCAGCTAATATGGGAACCGCTGCGTCAGCAGAGGAGAAGACGGTGATACGCATCACGGAGCGGCGGGGAGAAAAGTTCCCCTCTGATGCGTTATCCCGCCTGTTGCGGTGGGGACGAAGAAGGGGACTTTCCGTTAAAACTGTTTGGGAGCGGCTGGGCTGTGAGCTTTGGAAATCGGTGGCTCAGGGCGATAAGGAGGCTTTCTCCCTGAGTCCAGTATGGCTCACCGCGCAGAGAAGACTGGAGGAGTTTGAGGATGAGAGAGAACAACTGCAGAAAATGGCTGATTTTACAGTAACACTGGAACAAGAACTGGAACAGGTTAAATTGATTCTGCATCAGCGAGATCTGCAGTTTGAATCTTTACAGCAAGAGCATCTAGTGCTCATGAAGCAGCTCACCTTAACCCAAGAATCATTGCACACCAAAGAGCAGTCCCTAAATGACCTACAGACTCAATATGATGAGCTGGTGGCCAGGTTAGAGGAATTCCAGGGTGATGTTATTTCCAAGGATGATACGATCCAATATTTGCAGAATGAGAAGATTGTCTTAGAGGTAGCTCTGCAGGCAGCAAAAGCAAGCAAAGAAGAACTTGATGAAGGAGTAAACTTCTTAGGTGAAAGTACTGAGGCAGCATCAGAAATCTTGGCACAATTGAGCCAGGTGGAAAATCTGCAACAGGAAAGTGCCAGCCTGAAGAAACAGACCCAAAAAGTAAAGGAGCAGTTCCTACAGCAAAAGGTAATGGTGGAAGCTTATCGAAGAGATGCAAGTTCACAGGACCAGCTGATTAGTGAATTGAAATCTACAAAGAAGCGGCTGGATTTGGAAGCGAAAGAATTAAAACGGGAGCTACTGAAACTTCAAGGTGAAAAGCAGTCCTTTGATGTTGAACGCTCAAGACTTCAGAAGGAAGTATCCCAGGTTCACCAGCAGATGGTGGAGTTAGAAAGCCACCTACAGTCAGTGCAAAAAGAACGGGCACAAATCGCTGATGGAGGAAATAACCAGGCTTCCCATGAAAGGATTCAAGCTTTGGAGATAGAGCTGCAGGCTGTTAGCCACAGTAAGATGATGTTGGAGACAGAGCTGCAAGAAGTAATTTCACTCACCAGCCAGGAGCTTCAGGAATCTAGAGGTTTCAGGAGGAAGATAAAACGTTTAGAAGAAATAAACAAGAAGTTGGCCCTCGAACTGGAACATGAACGGGGGAAGCTCACTGGTCTTGGTCAGTCTAACACTGCTTTGCGAGAGCACAGCAACATCCCCGAAACAGTACTAGCAAAGAGAGAGGCAGACCTGGTGCAGCTGAATTTCCGGGTTCAAGCAGTCCTAAAGCGTAAAGAGGAGGAGGATCAGCAAATGAGGCAACTTATTCAAGCCTTACAGACTGCCTTAGAAAGAGAAAAGTCAAAAGTTAATAACCTTAAAAAGCAGGTTGCGGCAGCCAAAGTAGATGCAGCACATAACCGTCGTCATTATAGAGCTGCTGTTCTTGAGCTGAGTGAAATTAAGAAGGAGCTACAAGCCAAAGAACTGCTTGTCCAAACCCTTCAGGCTGAAGCAGATAAACTACAAGCTATTATTGACCTCTTAAGACAGAAAGGGGGGATTTGTAGTGAGCGGGCAGACGCCTTGGATAAGACGCCTGCCGCTCGGTTGCTGAAAGCTCTTTACGTGCTTAACTGGTTACATCTTGGTAAAAACAGCCAGGTGCCCCCCGCGATTAAACATGTCAGCGGGATGACTGGGGAAGAGCAGGGTGCGGCCCCCCGACCCTCGGTCAAATGGTTTGATTATCAGCAGCAAATATGGAAAGGACCAGTTGACTTGCTAACGTGGGGCAGGGGTTATGCGTGTGTTGCCACTGATGCAGGTCCCAGGTGGATACCGGCGAAGTGGGTTTGGCCTTGGCTGCATCTTCCGGAGAGCCTTACAAGACGCGCCCAGGCGCCGCGGAACCAGAGCCCCCGGAGGAGAACTGTTTGTTAGCTCTGTCAGGACTTTTCCTGTTTGATCCTCCGTGAATGAGTTACTTGTTTGAAATGATTTTTGCTGTGCCTGAAAGAAATTTTGTGTTTATTATTTAGAGTTAAGATTTATTGTGTTTTTGTTATGTTTTGTGTTGTCTGTTTTCTGGCCAGAATTGTTGTTGTGTTGTTATGTGGTTTGATGTGTCTAGGACCTCCCCCCACCCTCAGTGTCAGTTTGATCGCCTGACATCTGAGGGATCAGAGAGGGGGGAATCCTGCAGAATTTACTGTTGTGTCTTGTTTTTGTTTGTTCGATGTTTTGGGGTTATATGTTAAGGATCGTATCTACTAAATAGAGTAAATTTTGAAAACAGGTATAAAGTTTTAATTTTGGCTTGTGATAGATTGTGGTGTTATGTTGTTATAAGTTGGAAATGTTTGGCGAATGTTTTCATCTTGTTTCCCCTTTTTCTCTTCTTTTGATTGTGAATAAAGGGGGGAGATGTGGGCTCCGAGTAGGACTTGGTGCCTGCCCCCGATCACATGATGATTGAAATACTTGTAACGAATGTTTTTATTTTGTTTTCCTTTTCTCTTCTTTTGATTGTGAATAAAGGGGGGAGATGTGGGAATAGAATGTGAGATGTTGAGATTGTTTAGGCTTCTGGGCTGGGAACTGTGTGTGAAGGGCTGGCCTTGGGCTCATTCTCATTGGCCAGCTAATTGTAAGTAGGATGATAATTACCCTATGGGTTACAGCTGTGGCTGTGTGGGTTTAATTAATTAATTAGCAATTGTGATTGCTTACCATATTGTATATAAGAGCATGCTGGGAATGAATAAACGCATATGCATACACACACATGCTCTCTCTCTCTCTGCTTGGGATCACATTGAATGCTGAACTTTGTTCCTGCTCTTTTGCGATGCAACACAGTGGCAGATCACTTTCCATTGCAGTTCCAAATGTATTTTAGATCATTTGAAAACAAGGTCTCCCTCACCTCCCAGATGGGAATGGAAATATTTAATAGGACAGACACCCTCTAAAGAATACGTAGTACGGGACTGGGTCCTGGATTTAGAGGGACATACCTGCAACTGATGCAGGTCTGCTAGGAAAAAGCAGGAGAGTAAATACAAGGAAAGCCTAGGGACTTGATGACTCATGAAACTGCTAACAGGCTACTGAGCTTTTCATATCTATGTTGCAGCCCAGGTCAGTAGTGACTGAAAGTAGATACCATCTGATGGTTGCTCAATGTCTTTACTGTATGGAAAATAAGCTTAAATCTTGAAACTACTTGCTGATAAATTCACAACTATTTTTAAAAGTAAAAAAGTTGAATTTTGCAGTTCTGGTCTGTTTTCTCTTCTAATTATTCGGTTTGTCTAAAATTGTATTTGTATACTGGACTAGGGAAGATGATCCCACGCGTAAAGTTAAATGTTTATATGGCAATAATCGTCCAATCCATCTAAATAGCAAAGACAGAGCAGGTCACCTTTCTTCTGAAATTGAAACACAAATAGATTTTCCTTTGTAATACACTTTGGCTCAGTGGAAGAACACAGGAAGTGTCAGCCTAGATCATGGCCCATCTAGGCCAGTGTACTGTCTGTGATAGTGGCCAGTACCAGATGCTTCAGAGAAAGGTATAAGGACCCCACATTAGGTAGATGGGGGAAATCTGTGCCCCGCCTAGGTATCATCCTGTTCTCTAATGGCAGAGATTGACTTTAGCCCTAAAATGTGAGGCTTCATACCCATTGCAAAATATTTGTCATAATTAATTACGGTAATAGTGGATGTTCTTGATAACAAGATTTTAAAAGGGATTGGCTATGTTCTTGGCCTCAGCGATTTCCTGTGGTAATGGATTACATAAAAACATAAGAATGGCCATACTGGGTCAGACCAATGGGTCCATCCAACCCAATATCCTGTCTTCTGGCACTGGCCAGTGCCTGATGCTTCAGGGGGAATGAACAGAACAGGGCAATTATCCTGTCATCCAGTTCCAGCTTCTGGCAGCCAGAGATTTAGGGACACCCAGAGAACATGGGGTTGTATCCCTGACCATCTTGGCTAATAGCCATGAACTTATCGAATTCTTTTTTTAACCTAGTTAAACTTTTGGCCTTCACAACATCCTCTGGCAACGAGTTCCACAGGCTGACTGTTTTTGTGTTGAGTAGTACTTCCTCATGCTTCTTTTAAACCTTCTGACTATTAATTTCATTGGGTGACATATGGATTCTTGTGTTATGGGAATGGGTAAATAACACTTCCTTATTCATTTTCTGTACACCATTCATGTTTTTATAGACCTCTAACATATCTCTCCTTAGTGTTCTCTTTTCAAAGCTGAACGGTCCCAGTCTTTTTAACCTCCCCTCATCTGGAAGCTGGTCCATACCCCTAATTGTTTTTGTTTCCCTTCTCTGTACTTTTTCCAATTCTAATATATCTTTTTTGAGATGGGGCAACTAGAACTGCACACAGTATTCAACTTGTGGGTGCACTGTGTGTTTGTATAGTAGCATTATGATATTTTCTGTCCTCTTATCTATCCCTTTCTTAATTATCCCCAGCACTCTGTTCGCTTTTTTGACAGCTGCTGCACATTGAGCAGATGTTTTCAGAGAACTATCCACAATGACAGCAAGATCTCTTTCTTGAATAGTAACAACTAGTTTAGACCCCATCATTTTTTATGAATAGTAGGGATTATGTTTTCCAATGTGCATTACTTTGCATTTATCAACATTGCATTTCATCTGCCATTTTCTTGCCCAGTCACCCAGTTTTGTGAGATCCCTTTGTAACTTTTCACAGTCTGCTTTGGACTTAACTATCTTGTGTACTTTTGTATCATCTGCAAACTTTGCCACCCCACTGTTTACCCCCTTTTTCCAGATCATTTATGAATATGTTAACAGCACTGACCACAGTACAGATCATAGGAGGACGCTGCTATTTACCTCTCCATTGTGAAAACTGACCATTTATCCCTACCCTTTGTTTTCCATCTTTTAACCAATTAGTGATCTATGAGAGGACCGTCCCTCTTATCCCATGACTGCTTACTTTACTGAAGGGCCTTTGGTGAGGGGCCTTGACAAAGGCTTTCTGAAAGTCCCAGTACACTCTGTCCACTGGATCACCTTTGTCCACATTTATTGACACCCTCAAAGAATTGTAATAGATTAGTGAAGCATGATTTCCCTTTACAAAAGCTGTGTTGTCTCTCCCCCAACATATTGTGTTATCTACATATCTGATCATTCTCTCTTTTTTAGCTCTCTATCAGAGAGTACCATAATACTGACTGAGGTTATATAACTCAGAGTGGCCACGTACAAATAGATGGTGGCCAACAGTAAGTGGGGCACTCATTATGCTTAGCCACATGTTTAGAATGAATTTCAGGACACACAAAAGTGAGGTCCTCATGGTGCTAGAATCCAGGCATCACAGAGCAGGGTGCTGTGCCAGCTTCTCCCACTCTGTACAGCCAACGCACCATAGTGCTTACCATCAACAACCCATTTTGTGGCAATCTAGGAGCTCTGCTGAACAGAGACTGCCATTGCTAGTCATGCAAAATTATTTAATGTTTTCAGATAAAAATGCTTTGACGCCATCATGTTAATATTTGCTTATGGCCTAAGTGGCAGTAGTTGCAAACCCAGGTGCATACTGATGAAAGGTGAGTTCATTAACCCGTTGCATCACCGTTAGTTCTCATAGATATTTTGCATGGAACTTTGCATTATAAAACACATTCACAGATTTTGCTAGGAAGCCTTAATGCCTTTTAACTAAGTCAACTGACAGAAGAGGTCTGATTTGCAGCTCATCTTCAACCCACTCTTCCTTTTTGTGCTGGTAGTTTTGCAAATCCAATTAATGTCATTTTTATGTTTAGGTAGTTGCAATCACTTAGTTAGATCTGTAAATGATATTCATTAGGTCATAAAAATGAAGCATGAGCTGTAGAGGTCTGTCTCCAGGAGTCCACCTGCAAATGATCTGTGTTCCCATATTAGTGTGTTCTTCTTCGAGTGATTGCTCCTATGCATTCCAGTTAGGTGTGCGCGCCACGCGTGCACGGCTCTTCGGAAGATTTTTACCCTAGCAACTCCGGCGGGCCGGCTGGGCGCCCCCTGGAGTGGCGCCGCTATAGCGCAGGATATATAGCCCAGCCGGCCCGTCCGCTCCTCAGTTCCTTCTTTCCGCCCGTGACGGCCGTTGGAACAGTGGAGCACAGCTCAGCTGACCTCCACTTCCCTAGCTACTCGTAGTTTTCTCTCGTTCTGTTTATAGTTGTAGTTAACTCTGTTTGTAGAATAGTATAGTGTATTTATTTTACAGGGGTTGGGGTTTATCCCCTTCCCCTCACCCGGGGCCGGGTCCGATGCCCGGTCCACAGGGTTTTCTAATGCTCGGCCGGCCACAAGCCGCTGCCGACAAGAGATCTTCTCCTAAGTGCCTCGAGGGATCTTACCTCACAGATAAGTGCCGCATTTGTGAGGCCCTTAATCCGTGAACAAAGGGGAGCGGGGCTTTCGTTTTAAACAGCTCCTGAGGGAGGCAGCTCTTGCTCCTCCGCTCTCGGCGCCGAGCGCTAGTTAGTTTTCACGGCGCGCTCCCTCGGCACCAGACCGCCGGTGCCGCCAAGGCCTCCTGGCACCACCGTCGCTACCAACGTACCCTCGGCATGGACCCCTCTCCTGGAGGATGAAGAGTTACTCCGGCCAGGCAAGAGCCGTCGAGTCCGGTGCTGAAAAGCTCCCCGGTACGCACCGTGGTCGAGCTCGCCCGGAAGCTGCGTCCGAGCCGCCTGCTCCACAGCTGAGCGCTATGCTCAGTCGGATCGCCCGGCACCGATGTCTGCCACGGCACCGACAATATCCGCACCTTTCACTCCGGCCAGGCAAGAGCCGTCGAGTCCGGTGCTGGAAAGCTCCCCGGTACGGATCGTGGTCGAGCTCGCTAGGATGCTGCGTCCGAGCCGCCTGCTCCGCAGCCGAGCGCTATGCTCCGTCGGATCGCCCGGCACCGATGTCTGCCGCGGCACCGACACGATCCGCACCTTTCACTCCGGCCAGGCAAGAGCCGTCGAGTCCGGTGCTGGAAAGCTCCCCGGTATGGACCGTGGTCGAGCTCGCTATGAAGCTGCGTCCGAGCCGCCTGCTCCGCAGCCGAGCGCTATGCTCCGTCGGATCGCCTGGCACCGATGTCGGCCGCGGCACCGACAATATCTGCACCGTTAACTCCGGCCAGGCAAGAGCCGTCGAGTCAGGTGCCGGAAAGCTCCCCGGTACACACCGTGGTCGAGCTCGCCCGGAAGCTGCGCCCGAGCCGCCTGCTCCGCAGTCGAGCGCGATGTTCAGCCGGATCGCCCAGCACCGATGTCTGCCGCGGCACCGACAGTATCCACACCGTTAGCTCCGGCCAGGCAAGAGCCGTCAAGTCCGGTGCTGGAAAGCTCCCCGGTACGGATCGTGGTCGAGCTCGCTAGGATGCTGCGTCCGAGCCGCCTGCTCCGCAGCCGAGCGCTATGCTCCGTCGGATCGCCCGGCACCGATGTCTGCCGCGGCACCGACACGATCCGCACCTTTCACTCCGGCCAGGCAAGAGCCGTCGAGTCCGGTGCTGGAAAGCTCCCCGGTATGGACCGTGGTCGAGCTCGCTATGAAGCTGCGTCCGAGCCGCCTGCTCCGCAGCCGAGCGCTATGCTCCGTCGGATCGCCTGGCACCGATGTCGGCCGCGGCACCGACAATATCTGCACCGTTAACTCCGGCCAGGCAAGAGCCGTCGAGTCAGGTGCCGGAAAGCTCCCCGGTACACACCGTGGTCGAGCTCGCCCGGAAGCTGCGTCCGAGCCGCCTGCTCCGCAGCCGAGCGCTATGTTCAGTGGGATCGCCCGGCACCGATGTCTGCCGCGGCACCGTCAATGTCCGCACCATTAACTCCGGCCAGACAAGAGCCGTCGAGTCCAGTGCCGGAAGGCTCCCCGGTACGGACCGTGGTCGAGCTCGCCCTGAAGCTGCGTCCGAGCCGCCTGCTCCGCAGCCGAGCGCTATGCTCCGTCGGATCGCCCGGCACCGATGTCTACCGCGGCACCGACAATGCCCGCACCATTAACTCCGGCCAGGCAAAAGCCGTCGAGTCCGGTGCTGGAACACTCCCCGGTACGGACCGTAGTCGACCTCGCTATGAAGCTGCATCCGGGGTGCCAGCTATGGTCGAGCTCACTATTCCCTCCACGCCGGAGACAGTGTCCACGGCGAGGGGGCTGATTGCAACGACAGCATCTACGCTGCCTCAACCCCCGGCACCGCCGGTGGGGGTTACATAGTCGATGGGCAAGCCTGCCTTGATCAGACCACCCTACCTCGGCACCGCACAGCGGCACCGTTCAGAGTCGCGGTCCCGCAGATGTTCTCGGTCCCGTCACCGATCTAGGTCTCGGCTCCGATCAAGCCCCAGGCACCGGGATGCTCGTAGCCACTCCTGATCATCGAGCCTCGCACCCTCGGTCGACCGCCCGGCACAGCTTCGGTGGCAGGTCCCGTTCTCGGTACCAGTCTGTCTACCGGTACAGATCCCCGGTGCCGCATCGAGCGACGTCAGTTACAGACGGAGACTCTACCAAGAGCTTTCAGCTCCTCCAGGGCCATCCAGCCACGCATCAGTGTTGTCCCGTGCGGACACTTCATATGCGTAGCACTCTGTTTTCCGATGTGCCCTCCAGAGTCTTCCAGGAGACCTATCAGTGGTCATTCTGGACGCCGTGGGTGTACTACCACGCCAGAGGCGTACCGGTGATCCCATCTCGCTCCGTTCCCTCCGAGCTCTGGGTGCCAGAGGTGACAATTAGTCGTCCCCGTCCGACCGGTACAGAGCAACCCCCGGTTCGGCACCGGGCTCCCAGATCCCACCGGATCAGGAGGTCGTCCAGGAGCTCGAGCCCACACAGGACCCGCTTGTCCCGGGCCTTTCTTCTTCCTCCTCCCCAGATGAGGCGGGGGCAGGAACATACCCCTCCGGCCCTCCTCTAATCGAAATGCGACCAGCCCCTAAATCCAAAGAGGCTGGGCGTGTGGTCTTACTGGGCCATGAGATGTACCCGGAGGGGGCCCTGCAACTTTGTGTAGCGAACCAGCAAGCCCTGCTTATCCGCTACTGTCGGTGGCGGTGGGCAAATTTACAAAGTCGGTTCTTCGGAACTCCCGTCAAGAGTTCGATGCCCTCCTGCAGCAAAGGACGGAGCTGGAGAGAGCTTCCCTCCAGGCCTCGTTGGACGCAGCTGACTCCGCTGCCATGACTCTGGCCTCGGGTGTTGCCACGCGGCGCGTTTCAGGGCTCCATTTATCGAGCCTTCCCTCGCAGCTGCGGCACGCTATACGGGACTTGCCCTTCAATGGCACAGGCCTGTTCTCTGACAACACTGGCCCTAGGCTGCAGAACCTAAAGGGCAGCAGGGTCACTTTGCTCTCTCTCTCTCTCTCTCTCTCTCTCTGCATACACACGCCGGTAATTCAGCGCCGACGTTTCCGTCCCTAACCTCCGCTCTTACCCTGCGCCTTGACAAGGTCAGGACATGGCCAGCGGGCGTGGCTTACACGGTCGTGGCCATCAATCCGCACCCCAAAGGAGCCAGAATTAGGGTCCTTCTGACCACCAATGGGGCAAAAGCCTACCCATCCTCGCCCCTCCTAAGGACCCCTCTCACGAGCGATTCCTCTGGCAAGAGGTGCGGACGCTCCTCCTCATCGGAGCTATACAGGAGGTACCTAAGGGCGAAGCCTATTCCCCTAAGCGAAGGGAGGTCTCAGACCTATCCTAGGCCTGCAGGAACTCAACAAGTCATGATGCAGATGAGTTCCGCATGGTACCCAGGGCGACCGTCATCCCATCCTGGGATCCCGGAGACTGGTACGCCGCCCTCGATATGAAGGGCGCGTGTTTTTCACGTTGCCATTTCTCTTCCACACAGAAGGTACCCTCGGTTTGGGGCCTACCATCGTTATTCCCAGTATACGGCCCTCCCGGTTGGCCTCTATACAGCCCAGGGGTATTCAAGGTGCATGGCTGTAGTCGCCACCTTTCTTCGCCACCGTCTGATACACGTTCTCCGTGTCTAGACGAGTGGCTCATTCGAAGAACCCCCGGGCCCAAAGTACCAGTCATGTGGGCATCGACACGAACCTATTCCTGTGTCTAGGCCTGATGATCAATAGTAAAATCCACTCTGATTCCCATATAGGGAAGGGAATTCATTGGGGCCGTCCTGGACTCCAGACTCGCCAGAGCCTGCTTTCCTCAGCCTTGGTTTCAGGCGAGGGTAACAATTGTACAAGGTCTACGGACCTTCCCGCCAACTTGGGCTCGCTCTTGCCTCGGTTTCCTGAGTCACATGGCTGTCTACACATTTGCAACTAAACATACCAGGCTTTGCCTCTGTTCACTCCAATCATGGCTCACCTGGGGGTGCCACCCGGGCAGAGATGGCTTACTCGTGGTCGTCTCGTTTCCCCCGAGCAGCCTAGGCTCCCTCGACCGGGAGTCGGCGTCCTCCCCGGTGTATCCGGGGATGCTGTTTCATTCACCCCTCGGGGTCCCTCATGACAGACAGCCCATCTCTCGGCTGGGTGCGCACCTGGTGTAGTTTCGCACTCACGGCCTTCGGTCAGCGCAAGAGCTGGCCTTACACATCAATGTCCGAGAGCTGAGAGCAGTCTGCCTTGTGTACCAGGCGATTCAGCTGGCGGATCGTCTCAGCAGATCCTTCCTGTCTCACAAATGGTGGTTTCCTCCCGTCTTTATCTATTCCGTTTTCCAGAAGTGGGTCTTCCCCCGCATAGCCCTCCTCGCTTTCGCGAGAACGGAAAGAGAGAGAGAAATTCTCCTCGTTCCAAGGCCTCTCCCCAGGCTCGGTCTTGGAGGATTTTCCTGAGGCCCTGGATCAGCCATCTGCCGTACGCTGTCCACTGTCCCCGCTGGTTCACAAGGTCCTGCTCAAACTCCGCAGGGACAGAGCGCCCCTGATCGGGTTCGCTCCAGTGTAACCTGGGCAGCACTGGCACACCATGTTGCTACACCTGTCGGTAGCATTCCTCTTGGCACAGACCCCATGACGTGGAATCAGGGCAACCTTCACCACCCGCTCTTGTAATCCCTGCACCTCACAGCAGGATTCCTGTGTGGCTAAACCGATCCGAGTTACGTTGTTCGGCCTCGGTTCTACGGGATTCTCCGGGGTGGTAGAAAATCGTCCATTCAGTTAAAGTATCTGGCTGAGTGGAAGCGTTTCTCATGCTGCTCCGAAATGCGCAGTGTTTCTCCCGCCGAGATCCCGCTCCATTCCATCTGGTTCCTCAGGGCTTGGAGCGTTTATACACCCCCTCCCCAGTGGGGCCACGCCATAAACCTGGCTCTTCAATCTGGTTCTAACCAGTTTTATGACTGCCCTATTCGAGCCAATGTCAACATGCTCATTGATATACCTGTCCTGCAAGGCAGTTTCCTGTAGTCTTTCCTGCGGCCACACGAGTCTCCGAGCTTCAGACTCTCACATTAGGCCCAAGGTATACTGTGTTCCTCAAGGACAAGGGCAGTTATTACCACGTCCGACCTGCCTCCCTAAGGAGGTGTCGGCCTTTTATATCCACCAGGATATCTTCCTTCCGGTCTTCTTTCCGAAGCCACTCTCTGTGCAAGGAGAGCAACGGTTGCCCTCCTTCGACATCTGCAGGGCGTCCGCAATCTATATCTAGCGGACTGAGCCCTCTCGTAACGCCCCCAAAACCTTCATCGTACCGGCATACCGGACGAAGGGCATACCTGTCTCCTCCTAGAGGATTTCATCTTCAATGACGTTGTGCATCTGCACCTCTTCTGTTTCGGCCCATATGCCATAGAGCCACCTTGCTGCACATTCCGCCAGGGCTCACGCTTCTCAGCTGCCTTCCTGGCTCGCATTCCCTTTCGGGGGATGTGTTGTACACCTATCTGGTCCTCGGTCCACACCTTTGCCTCATTGGTCCAGGAGTCCAGAGCTGTTGCAGCCTCTGGCTTAGCGGTTGCGTTCTGCAACATCTAACTCCAACCCCACCGCCTACGTAAGGCTTGGGAATCACCTAACTGGAATGCATAGGAGCAATCACTCGAAGAAGAAAAGACGGTTACTCACCGTAGTAACTGTTGTTCTTCGAGATGTGTTGCTCCTATCCATTCCAGACCCGCCCTCCTTCCCCACTGTCGGAGTAGCCGGCAAGAAGGAACTGAGGAGCGGACGGGCCGGCTGGGGTATATATCCTGCGCTATAGCGGCGCCACTCCAGGGGGCGCCCAGCCGGCCCGCCGGAGTTGCTAGGGTAAAAATCTTCCGAAGAGCCGTGCACGCGCGGCGCGCACACCTAACTGGAATGGATAGGAGCAACACATCTCGAAGAACAACAGTTACTACGGTGAGTAACCGTCTTTTAGCAGACTGAGAAACATGAGTATTTATTTCTCTATTTATTTCACTTTTAGCTTATAAAGAGCTGCTATGCTAGACAGCACATGCATCAAAATATATTTACAGTGATAAGAAATCAGTTCAAAAGGCACATGGAACCTGCTCCTGCTCCCATTTAAATCAATAGTAAAACTCCCATCTACTTCAGTGGGAGCAGGATCATGCTCATTAGGATACAGAAGTGCCAGCTAGTCTGTAAGAAACTAGAATACAATAGGGCAGGTCCATGCCTCTCAAGTTTCAGGCCCCACAGAACAGTTTCCTTCATACATCACAATGTTACAGCACAGATACTCTAATGGGATGAAGTCTGGGGTGAAAATCTCAGTGATGTGGTGCATCATCTTGCAATTGATTGTTAGTCCTAATTTTTGCCTGATTGAATGTGTGGAAAATCCATCAATCTCTTTGTTTTAACTACCAATACATAGTCATTCCATCAGCCTTCCTGGGAAATAAATATCCTTTCTGGGATAACTTTGTATGCACTGTATATCCTGTGTCCACAATTAGAAGTGACCTGATCATGTGAACACTTGCTCCATGGTGTGGTAACTTAAATGGGACTAGTTACAATAGTAACTGCTGTCACTGGTAGTAAGTGTTTGCAGGATTGGGCCTCATATGTTCAGCATGTAGCACCAGGCTTTGGGATTTTGCTTATGTTACTGATGTCCCATGTTCCTGAATTTAAAGTTAAAGAAAGCATCAGCAGCTGGTGGAAAGAGGATAAGGTAATTAAGAGGAGCACTCAGACTACTGAATAGTTATCACTGTTCTGTTCATTGTAGCTCAGTATATTTATCAGTCTGGTAAAAAGTAAGTACACCTCTACCTCGATATAACGCTGTCCTTAGGAGTCAAAAAATCTTACCGTGTTATAGGTGAAACCATGTTATATTGAACTTGCTTTGATCCACCGGAGTGCGCAGCCCCGCCCCGCCAGAGCACTGCTTTACCACGTTATATCCAAATTCGTGTTATATCGGATGGCATTATATCGAGGTAGCGGTGTAGTTTAACCAGACTCTTGTTTCCATGGCCAAGAGGAGAGCAGCCTGACCTAGTGAGGAATGTTAGTGACATAATGTTATCTTGTTCCCTTCATGCTGGTGATTCCAAAGCACTTACAAATGTAGAGGGATCACTTCACTTCCCGGCTGCAGAAGGAAAGCCACCTATGGGGTGGGAAGGGTCTCAGCAACACTACCCAGCAGTGTAGAATGGAAACTGAGAAGTACCATCCCCAGTCAAACTGCAGGGGTATTTAGGTGGGCTGAATGCATTAAACCAGACTGGAAATTGGCCCATTCTTAGTACATGAAGCTAGCACCCCTATTCTTGGAAAAAGAGCCATGGGATTTTTAATTAACACACTTGGTCAGGACTTTTGTTCTTATGTCTCCCCTGAAGGATAAAGGACGTTTTAGTTTCTATTGTTTTCTTTTAGTTTTGTTTTTTCCTTTGATTCAGTAGTAGGTGTCATCCCTTCCATCCTTTCTTTTTAAGAAACTAGAATACAATAGGGCAGGTCCATGCCTCTCAAGTTCCTTGAAATCAGTATCAAATCAGTCTTTAGGGTATTCCAATATCTCTTTCTGAGAAGGAGTGACTAGTTTTTCACTTCACTGGCTTACCAATTGCAGCAGGAGCAAAGGAGTGCAGAGACAACTTCATCTGGCTGCTTCTTGCCCCTAAACAGCAACTTGTCCCATTATTACAAAGGAAAATTAACATTGCACGTGGTCAGAGACATCTTGAGATTTTCAGCAGATTGTTCCAGAGTGTTTTCTGTCCTTAGTAGCAGAGACTATAGGGCCAGGGGTGGCAACAGCTGGAGGAAGTCTTATGTCTCCAGCCAGCTTGTAAATCACCTTGTGTTTTTAACTGATGGCAGAAGATTACTCCTGAATGAGCTCAGTCAAGGCTGTTGTTAAAAAAGTCACCTATGTGACAAAACGGTGCTTTTTCCCCCATCTTAACTGAAAGGAATTATATGGAGCAGATGTGCTGTGTCGCACTGTAACATCTTGAAGGAATGCAGCGCTTATTTCCTCAATTAACTTGTAATGAAACAGGGCCAAAAAACAATCCTGGAAATATGTCAGTTTAAAAATAAACACCGCAGGACAGGAAGTTTAAAAGGCACTTGAGTCGGTGTAATTCTTCCCTTAAAAGCCCCAGATAATGTGATAATGACATACTTTTATATGCTGCCTTTCATCCCAAAGAATCCAAAGCATTTTGTAGACCCTGGGCTGGACTATGTGTGGTCCTTGTATTACCCTTTTGCTCCCTGGTGCACAATGTACCATGCCTCCTTTGTCCAGATTGTGCCTTGTCCCCAGATTGTGCCTCTTGTGCCACAACTAGGCACTGGCCCAGTCCCTGTCCTGGGAGGAGCACAGGGATTATGCCCTGCTCATTTCCTCAAGAATACTGGCAAACCTCAAAGGGGGTGTGGGGAGGCAAAGACAGGACCTCATCCCTCCTCCACCTAGCAGGCACAACTGGCTGGATGCAAAGAAAACACCCTAGGTGCATGCCCACTGTGCCTCACACGTGCACCTGGAAGCCATCAAGAGGGTTTTACATTGCACATGGTTGCCAGTTGGTTCTTCAGCACACCCAACACTGGCATGTGTCTATCAGGCATACTTGACCTTAAAATATAAATAAAAATCAGTTCATCGACTACTCAGATGCAGCCAACTCTGGGATGCAACTGTGTATCAGCACACAGCCACATTATAGACCAGTTAGGGACAGTACATGAAGAAGAATTCTATATGCCAATTAGACTGCAGGGGGAATTTAGGAAGGCAGAATGTACTTCTCACCCTCCCCCCAATTAGAATTTGATCAAGACACAGTGGCTGGGGCTAACACTTGTATACTATAATAGCATGTTCTCACTTTCCCATGAAAAGGCTGCATAAGGATTTTGGGGGGAAAAATAGCCCCCAGGAAATTTGAGTGAAATGTAGGAAGCACAAAAGGAGCCACAGTCCTCATAACACCTTTCACCAGAAAATCATTTTCACATATCAGACATCTACGCACAAAGTCATATGGAGAACTAAAAGGAACCATCTGCTATTTGCCCATATGGTCCACTTCCCACCACAAATGGAAAATAATCTGTAGAGAATAATAAGGGGCAGATTTAATTACATCGCATGCAGAACTGGCCCAAACAGACATCCTCTCTCCTTTTCATCTCAGACATATTCATAGCTCCAGTGCCTTAAAGTGGACACTAAAAACACTACAGTCAAGATTTTTGATGTGAGCAAATAGTACTTGAAAGCTTTTCCATATGGTGGATAGGAACTGGTACCATAATAATGCTGGAAAAACGAAGACGTATTCAAACAAATCCTGGGCAAAGATGGGTAGCATGTATTCGATGTATGTGGAGGAAAAGGCAGCTTCTTGGTATCATTTTAAATTTAAAAACAGAGTCTGGAATAATTTAAAAGGTTGTATCTCTGCTCTTTGAGCATTGGGTGATAAGTAGCGCTGCCAGCTGTCCCAATTTTAGAGTAGCAGAATGAACCTAATGCATGCCCATCCTGACAATTTAACATGATGGCATTTAAAGATGTTTGTTCTCTATTGCTCAGATAACCCCGTCCGTGCTCTGCTGACTTGGTGGGATTTAATTTTCAGGTATCTAAAAGGCTTTCATAAGGAGGAGGGAGAAAACTTGTTCACCTTAGCCTCTAAGGATAGAACAAGAAGCAATGGGCTTAAACTGCAGCAAGGGAGGTTTAGGTTGGACATTAGAAAAAAGTTCCTAACTGTCAGGGTGGTTAAACACTGGAATAAATTGCCTAGGGAGGTTGTGGAATCTCCATCTCTGGAGATATTTAAGAGTAGGTTAGATAAATGTCTATCAGGGATGGTCTAGACAGTATTTGGTCCTGCCATGAGGGCAGGGGACTGGACTTGATGACCTCTCGAGGTCCCTTCCAGTCCTACAATCTATGAGGATGCTGCCTCAAAGAGGTGGTGATCTTTCTGGTGTTGGTGACCCCAATGCTCTGGTAATAACTGGCTGCGTGGTAGGCAAGAGCAGGCATTACCAGAACTCATTTAGCCAATCTGATAATGCCTCTGAACTATCTTCTTGTCCACTTCCAGGGTTTCCAGGAAGTCCTCTTTGGCTGTATTTCCAGGTCTTTTTCACCAGCTCTTTCCATCTGAATTTTTGTCTTCCTTGTTCCTTTGAACCATTTTCTTTCAAGTCTTCCCAAAGCTCCTTCTCATGTTTGTATTGATACCAGTCTTACCCCAGATGCATGGATGCCCTAAGATCCATGTGAACCTTGGAAAACCCATTGGTTCCTGATGCCTCCACACAGTCCTCGGGATCACACCAGGAAGAAGCCATGCCTCTACTAGCTGTGCAGTAGAAACTGTGAAAGGAGACCCAGAAAGAGTTAATGGAGCAGCATTAACTCCTAGTTGGTTATTTGCTCAAATATCTGTGAAGTCTGGAGGGGAGCATGCCTCAGAAAGCTGCTGCCCTGAAATGCCTGAAGATCCCAAACTCCACAGAACTGCAGCAGAGGGGCTTGTACCTTGTTTCTTTTCCCTTACCTCTGGCAGATTCTGGTAGTTTGAGTTACCTTCCACATGTGCTGCAAGGGGAGCAGAAAACTTTCGTTACATAGCTTTCATTTGGTGCCAAGTTTGATGTGCGGTCCCTCTCCTTACCTCTGCCTTACATTTGGTATTCTGAGGTATCTGACACCCCAAAGAGAGAAGGGGTTTTTTTTACTCTGTTTCTTCCCCTGGCAGATGTAGAAACTCTGTTCGTCTCCTTGCACCTTCTAAGTTATTGAACTTCCTTCTCAGTTTTATTCTTTTAGCCTTAGAGATGTTAACTTGTAGCCCATATTTTCTCACTTTCTCTAAGCCGTTAGTATTGTTTTCTAGCATGTGTCATGTCATCTCTATAGTCTAGATCATGCACACCTCAGTAGTCTGTACATTTCCTCTTGCCTATAGCTATCCACATGGAGAGGGTGACTTTATCCCTAGTAATAGTCACAGATGCCTTGATCTTGCATTGTGATCAACACAGGCAGATTGTTGTACCCACGCAGATCACAGTGTAAGATCAAAGTCGTGGTCAGCAAACACCCCACCTTCAGTCATGATCTCACCAGCTGTCACAAGCTGAGCAGGGTCTGACTTATCCAGTATATGGTGAGGAAGGTTAGACCCATGGTGAGGGCATGAGCTTAGGATTCAGGAGAGCCAGGTACCACACTGCAGCAGGTTTCCAGTGTGACTTGGAGAAGTCCCTTGGTCTGTCTCTGCCTCAAGTCCCCATCCATAAAATGGCAATAACAGCACTGCCCTACCTCCCAGGAATGTTATGAGATATAGTTAAGATTGTGAGTTGCTCGGCTACTATGGTAATGAGGGCCATACCTTAGATACATAGGAAGGAAACACATTGGGTTGTATATAGGAAACCTATTCAGTGTACTGATGACATATAACTCAACCAATGTCAATGGAATTGTTAAGGCGTAGTGAGGTCTTGTGGGTTGTTGTTGTTTCATTCATGCTTTCACCCATGGATGTAGTGCCTCCAATTTCTGGGAATGCATGAGTGGCACCATCATTGTACGCAAAGCATGCATGACATGCTCCAAGACAGGCTGTGCTCACAGGACAATTCTGTCAGGCCCTCAAACAAAATGGTGTCCTCTGCACAGCAGTAACTCGCACATATAATGCACGAGAGGCCACGCTGTGTGGAGGATGCCATTTTGCATGCAAGTGTATGTCACGACTCACAGATCATGCCCACTCCTGGCCCCGTGCGGACCGTGGGGGGGTGCCCCTTTCAGTGAGACAGCCCTTCTCGGGGGTCCACTCTCTCTCCGGGTTAGGCCCCTCCATCTCCTGGAGCCACACCTCTCTGAGCCTTAGCAGACCTGTTTCTCGTCGTGGGCCCCCTCAAGGAGTCCACTTGCTCTGGACCCCCAGGGCCTCCACCCCCCACAGGGGATGATGCAACCCTGTTCTCTAGACCAGAGTGACTCTCAGCCAGCGTAAAACAGGAGGGTTTATTGAGCGTTGAACACAGCACAGGAAACTCTCAGGGCCTCAGGCCTGGCTGCCCTCAGCATAGCACATCCCAGTCTCCCCTGCATCCAGGTGGGCTCTGCCTGCTCCCTCTCTCCAGTCCCAAGCCCCCCTGCTTCCCAGCTGGGCATCTGATATCACTGGCCTCAAGCCCCGCCTCTGTCCATTGTCTTCTCTCCAAGTAAACAGGGTCGCCTGGGTCTCCTCTCTTCTCTTCTGTCCTCTGGCCCCCTCTGGCTGGAGAACAAGCTGGTTAGGTCACCAGGGTCCTCTCTTTACAGTCCACTGTCCTCCCATTGGCCAGAACCGGCTGCGACTCCTGAACTTGGCCTCCGGGTCACCAGGTCGTCAGGTCACCAGTTGCTGAGGTATCCATCCTCCAGGCCATTGACTGGGGTCCTGAGTCCCCTCTCCAGTCTTACGTAACAACAAACTCCCTCTCCCCTCACCTCGTTAAACCAGTAATACCCAGGGAAACTGAGTCCCATCCCCTCTGCATGCAACCGATTGGAAAAACAAGGAAAAAACAAGAAAATCTCCCACTTCGTGACAGTGTACAATTACATACCTGACTAAATATGTCATGGTGTGCCCATAGACAGTGACTAAGGCTGTCATTTAGTCACAGAATCAATGACTTCCAAAGACCTCCGTGACTTTAGCCAGTGCCGGCTACCCCCACAGCTCCCGGCCACCACGGGTGGCAGGGGTAATCCCTGCAGCTCCCTGCTACCACGGGCAACGGGGGGATCTGCCACTCCTGGCCGACAAAGGAGACCCCTGCCACCACGGGCAGCAGAGGGGATCCGCCGCTCTTGGCTGCCGTCGGTGGCAAGGGGGATCCCCACTGCTCCCAACATCGCGGGCAACAGCAGGGACCCAGTGGCAGGGGGAATCTCCACTGCTCCTGGCCATTGCGGGCGGCTGGGGGGACCTTGGCAGCTCCCAGCCACAGCAGGCTGCAGGGAGGATCCCCAGAGCTCCCGGCTGCCATGGGAGACCGGGGGGACCCCCGCAGCTTGGAGTCGCCAGTGGAGGGGGAGCCTGGAGCTCCCAGCCGCACCCCTCCTCCACCCACTGCAGCTGCCCAGGCTTCCCATTTTGTCATGGGTATTTTTAGTAAAAGTTACAGACCGATCACAGCTTCTGTGAATTTTTTATTATTGCCTTTGACCTGTCCATGACTTTAAATATCCCTGACAAAAACTTAACTTAACTATGACCAATAGCACAGATTTGCTTTTTATGACTCATGAATACCAGAAGTATGGTAAAACTCCTCCTGAAAAGTAGTTGTTGTACATGGGAAATAGATTCTTTTTCAGTGTTAATATCTCATCTATTTTTTCTTTCTTTGAAAATATCAGCAATGAGCCTGGTTTGTACTATGAGCTAATAACCTGTGAGATTTCAGCTTTAAAAACAAAGCTATTTCTTGGTTAGCCCAGTATCCCCCCCAAAGCCTAATTTTTCTGTGCTCCCTAATTTTAAAACTGTAGAAGAGATCCTTTTTGTTTTTTTAAGTTATAAAAATAAAAATGCTCTCCCATGCTGAGGACCCCATGCCAGTTTATAGCCGAAACACTTTTTATAGCCAGGTTATAAATTCCTAGCTGATTGTAAAGTGATTTGTAAAGAAAAATGCAAACAGACCTATAACTATTACAGTATTCGTAGGCACCACTATAATCAAGGGTTATTAGATAGAATTATATTAGTAAAGGTAGGTATACAATAATGACTTAAAGTAAACTCACATAATGAAAAGCCCATGGGCACTTTCACTATTATCAGCCGGTGCACTGTAGGGAGAGAGGATTTCAGTGAAATTGATTTACCACGTCTCATGTTTGTCTGCTTTCCATCAGACTGCCTTTGTAGCCAGAATAAAAATGAGCCTAATCTTGATTGCTATGCAAATACTATGTATATACTAATACAGTGATCAAATAGAAAACTTTGGGTTCCATGAAAATTCAAATACAGTTGAACTAATAATGTAAGATTGCTGTTTACTGAAGCATTGCAAAATATGTCATTTAACTACTATTCTTATGGGATTATTACTGTAAAGAAAGCCATTTCTCCAGGCAAGCAGCATTGCTTCAGGAATGTTACAAAGCTTTTAATCACCTGTTACAGATCTCAGGTCATGCATATATATGCACCCAAATCATTCTAGCTTCTTGTACTGTATGTTTAACAGACATAACATTTATGTTTTTTAATCAGAGAGACTGCTTTTTTCTAAACATAAAATCATTATGGAGCTTTGTCTCATGTAATCGCCTTTCCATTCCACCATTGGATCACATATATTAACCTTAGGAGGTAAGTACATACATGAAATGAAAAGTAATGGTCAGAGACATACTATAAAACTAATCCTGGGGGCCTAGACTAGATTAAGTGTCCCTTGAATTGCTGTGTATCCTCAGATCAGGTACAGTAGTGATCATAAGCGTCTCTCAGCCTTCCCTATAATATTTCAGTGGGTTGCCAACTGTCACAAAATTTCGCAGGATATTAAGGGCCTGATCCAAAGGCCATTAAAGTCAATGAGCTTCTTTCCCATCACTTCCATAGTCTTTGAATTAGGCCATTAAAGAGTCCGAGATTTCTTTCAGATGTGATGTTTTATTAGTATGTGATGATGCAACATCACAGCATTATTTGTTTAATCCTTAGGAAAAATACCTATATGTGGCAACTTTAAACTAAGCCCTGAAGTGACCCCGTCTCATGGAAGAGGATAGTTCAGTCTCTGTGCCTCTTTAACCCTTAAAATCTCTTCTGATGCTGCCAGCAAGTCATGGTGGCTTTGTGAGGTGGACACTTGTCCACGAGGATCTGACTGAGACAACCAGTTCATTTGGCACAGGCCCCAAAACAACTGTCAAATGGTAATAGTTTTTGGTCACTACTGATTTGATTTGGCTTCTTGGCCTTTTGGCTAAGATAGGATTGAATTTTCTAATTCCCAATTACTGAGGGACAATCTTCACTCATTGATATATTTGCTTTCCACAACCAACTCTCTGTATAACTTTTCATGAGTGATGTACCTGAATGTTTGGATGCTAATATCTAAACTGTATTTTTAAATTTATTTACCTAAATTTGGGTTATTGCTGTATTTGTACTATATGTATTTTATGACTTTTAAAATAAACATTGTATTTGTGGATAATCTAAGCACTATACCCAGATATACAGACACTTTTTTAACCTATGTATTATATAAATTTTTAACATCAGCTCACATTTGATAAATCCTGTGGCAGAGGACTATAACCTGCTCTTGTAGGAGGACAGAAGTGAAGATCTAATGCATCTTTTTCATCTTAAATTGCTATGTTCCTACAAATGGCCTGAAGGTGAAAGCCTCCATATCCACCTACCGGAGCCATCCAGTCCTTCTCTAAAATGATTCCTCAACTTGGTAGTTAATAAAGTATGCAGCCAACATTGTTTTGTAAACTTCTAGAAGAAAGTTTTCACTTACATCTTATAAGCACTCAGTGGACCTAAAGTGGTTGCCGCTAAAATAATTGATTTTTAGGGAACACATCCTTGTAGAAGCCAAAATCGGTGGAATTATCACACAAGTCCGGGCACAGTCACAAGGAGGCCATGTATGTTGCAGTTCTCTGAATGCCCAGCTGTCAAAGCCCCAGTAACTCCCCAGCCCTGACCGTTTTTCTGCTGACTCAGTCTACAACCCTTTCCTCACTAAGGAAAGACTCAACTACCTCTAACTCAACAATCCAACTTTCTGTCTGCTGATCCCAACCACAAAATATCCCTGACCATGAAAAGCAACCCAGTCTCCAGTTCCAAAGGATATGCCCTACTGCAGTCCTCGAATGCAGTGGTTTCAGGGGGGCCGCCAAGTAAGGCCAGCATTAAACTGGCTGGGGCCCAGGGCAGAAAGCCAGAGCCCCACTGCATAGGGTTGAAGCCCAGGCCCTGAGCCCCGCCACCCACGGCTGAAGCCAAAGCCTGAGCAATGTAGCTTTGCAGGGGCCCCTGTGGCATGAGGCCCCAGGGAATTGCCCTGGTTGCTACCTCCTAATGCCGGCCCTGGCTTTTATATGCAGAAAACCAGTTATTGTGACACAGGTGGGCTGTGGAATTTTTATAGCATGTGGCAAAGAGGGGTGGAGAGACTCAGAAAGAAAAAGGTTGAGAACCCATGCTCTAATGTGTCCCCTCTGACCACACCTTCTTTAGCCTTCAAGCTGAAATGCATTCTATCTCCATGGTAAAATTGTAAAAGGTGCTGGTTTCCTTGCGGAAATTCAGCATCTCCATTGTTACAGTAAATCCTTTGGGCCAAATACAACAAAGCTGCATTCAGGACAGGGACTGCATGAGTGGTGGGAGGAAGGGGCATCTTTGCACCTCCCCCATGCTGGGGTTGCCAGATGCTGATTTGTCCCCCAGCACAGGTTGGAGTAGCTCCTGGGGCCTGATTTTAACATCATGCTGGCGTAACTCTGTTGAATTCAATGGAGTTTTACCAGGGTAAATCATAGGAGAATCAGGCCCATTGCACTTCAAACCCTGCCTCCTGTCATAGCATAGCCTGATTTTTGTGAAGCTTTTCCTTTCTAGGCAGGTATTGCCTTTTCTTTTGAAACAAGAATTTCTTCTCTTTCATTTTTCCTTTTTCTACCTAGTTAGTCCCCTCTCTCCCCAGGGGCTGCTATAAGTAATGAATTCATTGTCATGAGAGAACGGAAGATTGATATATACCCCACAGTACAGAAATAGTCTTATTTTGGGTTTAGTATGGTTGCCAGGAAGGCAGCACAAATAACACCTTGTATTAATAGCCTTCCTGAACAGCGTCTCTGGATTAGATTCTTATGTTATGCCAACACCACACATTCAGTTGTACATCAGATTTCCTCCTCTTATTGCCATTCTTCAGGAATAATAGGTTATTAATAATGACTAGAGCTGGAGGGGAGAGAGTTAGAGGTGATTCCAATCACCTCAAACTTGGGAGTTTTTTGAACTTCATCAGTAGATGAGGTCTGAAAGTGACAATATTGAGGCATAATGTAAAGGCATTCGGAGAGCCAATTTACAACAAGGAAAGGTCATACTGTGGACAGTAGCGTAGCTGGGGGGGAACAGGGGGAGCAGCCGCTCCCCCTGAGCACATTCCCCCAAAGTGGCGCCTTTTTAACTTTTTAACTCACCTGGCGGCGCTTTTACTGACGAGGCGGCGCTCTGGGTCTTCGGCGGCGGGCCCTTCACTAGCTCTGGGTGTCTTCGGTGGCACTGAAGGACCCGCTGCCGAAATGCCACCGAAGCCCCGCCGAAGCCCCTACAGCTCGAGCTGTGGGGTTGTTTAATTGCGATGTAGTCAGACATTCTGGTTTGGGCTGCAGCCTGAGCTCTGGGACTCTCCCACCTCAGAGTCCTAGAGCCCAAGTTCCCGCCTAAGCCTGGTCATCTACACTGCAATTAAACAGCCCCACATCCCAAGCCAGCTGGCACAGGACAGCCAGCAGTTTTTATTTGCAGTGTAGACATACCCTAAAGAGAGCAGGGAAATGGGTTTGCCTCAACACCAGCCCCAGGAGCATCCACTTGTCTTCTTTCTTCTTTGCATCCATGTCTCCCTCTTGGGGTAATGTCTACATTGCAATTGGAGGGGTGATTGCAGCTCCAATAGACATACCTATGCTTGATTTAATTTAGCTAATGTGGCTAAAACTGGCAGTGAATAGGCGGTGGCACAGACCCCAGTGTGGGCTAGCAACGCAGTTACGTACCTAGGGTTTAGGACAAGTTTGTATAGTGTCCGTACTGCTGCCGTGGGTGTGTCTCCCCAAGCTGCAAACACACCTTCAATTTCAGGGTAGATATACCCTTATTTATTTTTCTTCTTTCTGTGTACATTTGTCTTGTATCGTTTTTCCTCTCTGTTTGTCACTCTTTTTCATTTGTTCCCTTCTCTGAAGTTCCATTGGCAGGTGAAGAGTTAAGAGAGTTCTGCACTAACCTCCTTTTGCACAGGGCTCTGCTGAAAAGGGAATTGAATCAGACTAGTCAGTTTCACTCCCAGCAAACCCTGGTCCTGCCATGAATGAATGAGAAACAGACTACACTGACTCGCCACCTTCCAGTGCTATTTGGCATTAGACATTCACTGGGGAAAGGCATATTCCTTCATTAGTTCATAGACCCCTTACAAAACCTTCATGATGTATTGGTGATTCGTGAGTTCCATTTTAAGAACTGTTGATTTACAGCCACCTGCTGGGATTAGGTATGCCATGCTCCTTCTGTAATATAGAATCTGTATACTAGAGATATGGGGCCAGATCTTCTCCTAGTATAAATTAGTGTACCTCCTTTGACTTCAGTGGAGCCAGGTCATTTACACCAGCTGAGAATCTGGTCCTTAAATTAGCTTAGTCTAACATATTATTTATTCTGCTGGTGGCAAATGAACCACAGACATGTCACGTTTGTTTATGCCTCAATCTTCAATTACAGTTAATAGCTGTGAAGGGAATTTCAAAATCATTCCTGTCTATCTAGGAACTTCTGTGTTGTATCTGAGCACCTTCCTGAGGGGTTCTTTATTAGCCAACCAGAATAGATCAAGAGTGAAAACTTATCTAGAAAATGACAAGTTATTACTGTGATTAATTGTACAATATACAAGAAATTTGGGGCTGCTATGATCTCGTTCTTCCTTTGGTAATAAAAGCTTTTTTTATTTGGAATAAAAATGTAATGTAACTGGCCAAGCAATTTAGCATATATTCAAAGATCTATTATTGGAATGGGGAGAGAGCTGGTCTGAAGTGGTTTGGCCCAGGCCTTTTTTGTGAACTCTGTTTACATGGACTTATTGCTTGGTGTTTCTTCATTTTTTCCCCATCTGAAGGTTGTGTTTATATAACCTGTGGCATACTGTGGATGCACTTTTGTAAGTGCCTTTTTGGTTTGTTTTGTGTGCAATTTTCAAGACTCACTGTTGTCACCTGGAGAATTCAGCCAAGGAAGTTCAATATCCTGTGTGGTCATGAATGATTAATAGGAAATAGATTCTGGGAAGCTATTGCTTTTCCGAGCAATAAGCTGGAATTATCAATTGCCCATTTGGATCCCAAGTCTAGTCATATGCCTGGAGAATATTGAGCACCAATTGAACCACTTCTTCAGGTCCTACTTCTTCAGGTCCTGGGACTGACACAGCTACAACTACACTGCATGCAACAGTGGAAGATACTGAATGTAGCTGTCTGAAATGGAAACCCAGACCTGAAGAAGAACTCTATGTGGCTCAAAAGCTGGTCTCTCTCACCAACAGAAGTTGGGCCAATAAAATATATTACCTCACCCACCTTGTCTCTGTAATATCCTGGGACCAACATGGCTACAACGGCACTGCAAACAACCATTTCCACTCGGAATTCTTGTACGTTAGTCAGGTGTTTATACCACAACTAATTTGTAGTTTCCGGTGCTCTGGTGAATCCTTGAAGACCTTGTTCGCCAATCATTATCCACACAATTCCCATTGAGTTCATGAGAGCTTTTTGATCACAGTACTGAAACTGCAGGACTGAAGTCTTGCTCTCGTGTATTCTAAACTATTACATATATTATGGGCCAAGTCACAGCTGCCTAAAAGGGCATGCTGGATGGGGAAGTCAGTAAAGTTATTTCAGTGTAAGAGAGAGAAGAAGCATGGCCTGTATTTGCTTTTACACAGATATTCTTGTATCCTGTGAGTTATTTAGGATCATAATAAGATTAGTCTATAGCAGGAAACTGAATTGCTGAAACTATTTATCAGCAGTGGGTGCCTCTGAACCTGTAATGAACTCTGTGTGTGTTAGTGTAGACTAGGGAAAAAAACAACATTTTCATTGCCTTTTTAGGTGTGATTGAGACTTAATGGGTTGATTGTCCAGTTTCCTAGTACCAGTCAGGCTGTATAGCTAGAGATGGAAAAGACTTGTGCTAGCTACAAAGTTCAGATCTGATCTGAACAACCCCAAAGTTTGGGGGTGTTTGGATGTGGGGTTTTGGTTTGGCCCATTGTGAACAAAAAAGAGGTGCAAAGTTTGGATTAGGATATGAACTTTACTAAAAGGAGGGACTGTTCAGAGCCAGAGTTTTACTCTAAGCCCATCTAGTTCTTGTTTCATCCATCTGCCAATGCAAAATATAGACTCCTGACAAAGGACTATGCACAGGTAAAGCACATACAGTTGGTCTTTGCCAAGAGGAAGCAATTTTATAATTATAAGTGAGCCTATCTATAACCCCATTTTGTGTTACTGTTACATACATACTCTAGACTTACACTGTGTGTAACTACACTTCACGTTGCTGTTACATCACATACATACTCTTGGTTTATACTCTTTATTGGGCGGTAGGACCACATGTACATTAATATCTGTATTTACACATGAATTGCTAATACAATTGTTCCCGTTATGGGCCCAGTTGTGTCAAAGAGGCACAGATCTGTACTGGGGGTGGTGTGAAGCTGCACTGTCCCTTGCTTTTCATACAAATCACATCACCCAATGCAATTATGTTAAGAGTCCTCAAAGAATAACAGCCAAGATGTAAAGGGCCTGATCAACCTTGCCTTATTCATGGAAGGTTTCAGTTCCATTGACTTCTGTGAGTCTCCTCACATCAGTCAGGTTTATTCAGAAAGAAAGCTCTAGTTCCTGGTGCTGTTTTTAGGTCTTGAACTCCTAATATCTCATTCTGTGCCACGGCTTAAGATTTTATGATGTTTCTGTTGTAAGAGCTGAACTTTCCACTTCCCCCAGTAGCGGCCTGCCTGATTTCACTTGTGCTATCTGACCTACTTGCCATCCCTTCTTTTAAAAGCAAGACCAAAACCCTTTTGATTCTGCAAAACTGAAAAATTAATGTTGATAATGGTTAATAAACAAGAACTCTTTTACAAAGTACGCCTCTACCCCGATATAACGCTGTCCTTGGCAGCCAAAAAAATCTTACCGTGTTATAGGTGAAGCCGCATTATATTGAACTTGCTTTGATCTGGCAGAGCGTGCAGCCATCCCCCTCCACCCCCCGCCCAAGCGCTGCTTTACTGTGTTATATGTGAATTTGTGTTATATTGGGTCACGTTATATCAGGGTAGAGGTGTATATCAGAGCTGTGTACAAAAGCACCATCTATTGGGGAGCTCTCTAGTGCTGTTACTTCACTAAATTGCATCATTATGTTAAAAGTTCCTTTGACCCACTGTTAACTCTCAACAGATCCACCTGTCTGCTTGCATTTTGCCAGTTAAAAAGCACAGATGGGGGCTGGGGAGTGCTGTGGCAGAGGGTTGCAGGAGTTCTGCTTGAGTGGGGGAGCTCAGGAGCTCTGCAGGAGAAGAAGGTGGGAGGGAAGTCAACCGTGTACCTGTTTCGTCCCAGAAATCCTACAAAAACTGGGCAAGGAGGGTGAATCTTCCAGCTAGTGACCTTGCTGGGTGATGTGCCAAGGGTTATGTACCTTACATAAGGACAGACTAATTATTTGATTAAAATACCATGTTCTGGAGAAACTTGTTCCCTGGTGATTTAAGGAGAGAAAGCTGTTAGCTCACAGCCATAATTACATTGTTGTAACAAACTGCACTGTGAGGTAAACGAGGTCAACATGGATATTAGCTAGAGTGCATTTTACTAATCCAGAAGTGAGAATATGAACTTGAATACCATTGCACCCAGACAGTACTTGTGCAGCTAAATCAGAGATATCCACATATACATGCAAAAGGATAGTATCTGACTAATAATGTATTAACTTTTTCGTTAGAGATTGGTTAGCACTGGCTGCTGTATTCAGTTAGTCTCTCGTTATTTTATCTCTTTCCATTTAATTTTTCCCTTTATTAATTCCAAAACTCTCAGTAACAGTGTTCTGAAGTCTTTTGTATAATAGCATTTATTAGTACAAGATATATTTTAGTTTTGCTTCACATCATAGTTTTATCTTGAGTTAAATCATTTTTTTTTCCTTTTTAGCATCATAGACAAAGAAGTGTCATTAATGGCAGAAGTTGATAAAGTTAAAGAAGAAGCCAGTAAGTAGAAAACATACTAGAGAGCCTGTGTGTGTTTTGGAAGAGTTGGGAGAACATGTGTTTTTGATTCTGCAGAAAAATTTAGTAGTAAATCAATTCCTCTAGCAGCATTACAGCATTGTTCGTTGTAGACAGGGCCTCTGGTACCACTTCCTGAACAAGCTCTGGCTAAAAGAATTGTGTACCAAAGTTTAATAGATTTCCATCCCTATAAATTCAGCTGGAGTGCTAACATGTATTAGTTAACGCTCCGCGTCTGTTACAGAAGTCACGGATTCCATGACTTTCTGTGACCTCCATGACTTCTGCAGCCGCCAGTGCGGCTGCCTCCAGGGCTGCCCGAGCAGATCAGGCAGCTCCTGGGCCAGTCGCACCGGCCGCTGCTGGGGCAGTTTGGGTGTGGGAGGGGGCTCAGGGCTGGGGTTTGGGGTGCAGGGCGGTGCTTACATCGCGGGGGGGGCTCCCCGAAAGCGTCTGGCACATCCCTGTAGCTCCTGGCGAAGGGGCTAGGGGGCTCTGTGTGCTGCCCCTGCCTGTCAGGAAGTCACTCTTTTGCCTTGGAACTTATTAACCCTTCAGAATATTCGACTGTGGTGACATCACTAATTCTCTAGTGTTCTCTGTTTATATGGCACCTTTCATTCTGAATGACTCAACACACTTTTTATAGACTAATCATCCAGTCCTGCAAACATTCCATGTGTGGAATCCCCATTGATATCAATGGGAGTTTTGTCTGCACCAGGTTTGCAGGATTGAGTCCTGTATACACGCAGCCAAACCCATTCTCTTATGAAAATGTCCATGGGATTTTTAATGATTCTGAATGGACAGAACCTCAGTTTTTAAAGTATGTTTTTGTTCTGAAAAGTGACTGTAAATACGGCACCTTCTTATGACAGATCTGCCCCTGCATGTATTCAGAAACTTACCTGCTGACTTTAGTGACATATATATTTTAACTGCTGATAGCACCCTGTCACACACATGGAAATCATTTTATCTACCTTAGAGGGTTGAAGAATCAACCCAGTTAAGATTTAAACCTGTGATCCCAAGTAATCTAGAGATTTCAAAACTGAGACTTAACCTACTGTTACAGCTTGTAGAGTGCTTCTTGCATTTTCCTTTCTCAATCCCTGCATTCATTTGCTAATGGTGAAACAGTAAAATATATCTCATTAGGTTCACTATAGTACTATATACATGACTTCGAATATATGAAGATATGTAGTGAAATATCACATAATACGGCTATATTTGGCTTTACATCATCAGGAGAGAAAGTTGTAATTATGCTCTTATATTTAAAAGGTAGCTTAAAAAACAGATGTTGATCAAAACCTGTTTTCCTAATTATCTGTTGAGGCAAATCTGATCAGATGCATTCCTGACTTTCATCTAATTTCTGCCTCTTGTATAGGTGTCATCTAGATAGGTGTATTCTGGTGGGGGAAAAGGTAACACACAGTGATTTAATGGGACACTGCAGCAGCATGGTACACCCCACATTAGAAATAACACTTTTAAATCAACTCTAGTAGGAGTATGTCTGAGTAAGGACTAAAAAGGCTGAGCAATGAGCTCAGGATTTGCCCCAATATTAGTAACTCAGGAAGAAGATTTTGTCAGTCACACATGAAGATACTATCAGTCTTTCATTGGTTTATGAACCTAAAGCGCTATGGGGGCAGGTCACAAGTACACATGTTCTTGAGTGCTGCATTTGTATGTAGATCTTGAGTTAGCTGAAAAGTGTTTAAAACAACAACAACAACAAATAATCTGTGTTTTCAGATAAGTTCTTTGTGACTGTACATGTGTGGAGGCCAAAGAGAACAAATTATTCTAGCAAAGTTTGACCATAATGTACTCTTAAAATGTTTCCTATGAGAGATCTTCTAACACAAACGTGATAGACATGTGGATCTGGAGTTCTGGGGGGATCTTTTTTTTAAGATGATGATGATAGAAACATGCCAGCAGTTCCTTGGTTACCTGCAGAGATTGTTATAATCACCTGGTGGGCATATTCCTGCTTCCAGTGAAGTCAATGGCAAAATTCCCATTGATGTCAGTGGAGCAGGATCCAATGCTCAAAGCCACATTTTAGAAATCCACAGTACAGCTCTGATGTTATCAGAGGGCTACACATTAATCTAATCTGAGACTAGAATCCACTTTTTGGGTTAAGTGAAACTAGTTATATTATACAGAGATACTAATTTAGGATGTACCTATTGGGTTTGTGTTGTATTAATATATCACTTTGGATTCAGTTCCCTGCTCTCCCATTGACACTATGTGTGTGCTTGGGCAGGTTTCTGTGCCTTTCTTTAAATTGCAGCTTCTGCTGTCTCTCAGGGCTATTGTGAGGGTTAGGGTCTGTAAAGTGCTTTTAGAGTTTCGGGTTGCTGTTATTACTGAAATGTGTGTAGTATTAACTAATAATTATGTTATTATTTATCTTCACGTCTTTCTGCCACATGGGAGGATTATTTAACTGATGATCATTTGTATTATTTCTATAGGTCAAATACAGAGTACAGAGTAAGAGTGTCCACACTCTAAAGTCACATCCTAGCTTATTACACAATAACTTCCCTGGGTACATAAGCCCTAAGAGCCAACGTCACTCAGGAAATCTGTGGCAAAGCAAGCACAGAAATTAGGGGGTAGATCCAGCTGGTGTAAATTGTCAGAGCTCCATGGAAGTCAACCAACTGTAACAGTTTACATCAGCAGAGGATATGTACCAAGGTCTCTTGGCTCCTAGGCCTGTGCTTCAGCCATAAGAACACCATTGCATAAATGCAAACCCCTCCATTTCCCTATTGCTGAATCAGATTTTGCAAATACATGGATCATCAGTGTTTAGATAACTGCCAATTTCATTGTCCTCCACAATTTGTCATGTTATATAACCCTAAAAATTAAGAAAGGGTTGGCCATTGCTATTGTGGTTCATAATAATTTTTTTCTAATAGCAGATTAGGGAGTGTAAAATAATCATTTCCTTATACAGGGTATACAACCTGTGAAGTCTTGTATATTTAATATTTTTCATAAAAATCGTATGCATTTAGAATTTGTTACATAAATGGAATATGGCTTTATTAGATAAACTGCATAAGAGCATAATCTGTACTTGAAAGCAAAACCATAACTCATAGATTAGACAAACTATATATTAACAGAATTTTTTCAGAAGGGGATAAAATGATCACATCTAAATAAAAGACATCATGCACCCGGATGTAAGGCTGTTGGCTCAAGTCACTTCCTGCATCTCAGCTGAGTCCTTGATGATTTTGTGCTTTAAAAAAAAGCATTGGAAAAAGCTCAAAACACCATGTGTACCACCTAGTTGTCTAAATGCGGAAGGGCAGGTTTAACTTTGGGTGGGGATTTTGATTTTCTAGCAGCATATCAATTTCATATATTTCTTAACAATAAATAGTTACGTTAAATCCATTGATTTGGATTAATCGGTGCAGACGGGGTCATGTGGATGGAAATGTGCTTGGCATGTTGTATGTTTTCCACATGTTGATGTACAATGTTAATGAACAGAGACAAGGTGGGTGAGATAATTCCTTTTCCAAGCTTTCCAGCTGCACAGAGCTCTTCTTCCCAGACCTAAAAAAGTGCTCTGTGTAAGCTCAAAAGCTTGTCTCTCTCACCAACAGAAGTTGGTCCAGTACAAGATATTACCTCAGCCACCTTGTCTCTCTACTATTCTGGAGCCAACACTGCTACAACAACACTGCAAATAGTGTTAATGTACAGACTGTAATTAGTTTAAAAGTGATTACGTTCCTAGCACTAATGTATTATCCTTTTTGCTTGGCAGTGGAAATCTTGACTGCTCGTCAGAAAAGAGCCGAGGAGCTAAAGAGACTGACAGACTTAGCTAGTCAGATGGCTGAGACACAACTGGCTGAACTCAGGGCTGAAATTAAGGTTAGTCCACCAAGACACTTCCATTTGATGTGTGCTCTCTTTACATGGATACTGAGCCTGTGCTGCCAACATAACTTTGTATCCTTATTTTGTGCTATAAATGCTTAGGACCTGAATGTTGCTGACCATTTGTGGATGTGGCAGGGAGAGGCGCCTGCTCAGGGCAAGCCTCTGTACTTCTGGCCAATGAAGAGAAACTAGTATGGAGGAGGTCCAAGCTGCACCCTATTAAATTGCGTAGCAGGGGCTTCTGCTGTGTGTGCATCCCAGAGGTATTAGTCCCAATTAGTTGTGGCCAGTATTGAACCTGTAAGCTTAAAGGCCAGAGAACAAAAACCTCTGCATAGTGGCAGAATGACACAAGCACCTTTTCCCAAATATCATATTGATCCATCAGTCAGTCAGGTTCTTCTTGTGTTGTGCTCTGAAGCACACCAACTCAGACTGCAGGTGACAGCTTCGCTGAGATTGCCTTGGCATAGATACTGACACTGGGGGTGATGTGACATCAGGAAAAAGGCCATCCCCTCAATAATGGTTGCTGCTAAGGCTTTTTAGACTGTAACCAGTACCTTGAAGTGCACTTGTAGGTGAACAGGTAACCCCCAGAACAGCTACGTTATTGTAGCACACCAAATACCTTGCTCTCTCCCCTCCCTGGTGGAGGCATATGCAGTGACCAGGAGGGGCTACAAGCTGGAGCTCTGTATAACTCCACATGTCAGAGCTCTCAGGAAGGAAGTCAAGAGAGTTATTTCTGCCCTTTGGTACCTGTCACAGAGGAGGAAGCAAAGGGCATTCCCAGCCACTTCCACCAGGTTCTGCAAGTGAGTCAGCAAAATCTTCCGGTCAAAATCAAAGGCCGCTGAGAGGCCTAACAATCACCAGGGCTACTTTGGGCCTGATTCCATCTCTGGCATTGAAAAGGGACCTTAAAATGGGTGTATTGTACAGTGTAATTTACACCTACTTTAAGGTCCCTTTACACTGCCAGAGCTTAATACAGGATGGGAAACTCCTCCTGTTTTATTTGCTCAGATTCTGTGCAGAGAGCCTGAGCACTGGTGGATGACAGACAGCGGAGACCTTACAGTGACTTTGGGATAATTAACATTCGAGTGATTTCTTCACCATCCATATAATGAAGTGGGATACATTAGAATGTTAGTAAATGTTAATTTCCATGTGTTTTTGTAGCACTTTGTGAGTGAACGCAAATATGATGAAGAGCTGGGTAGGTCTGCCCGGTTCTCCTGCGACATAGAACAGCTAAAAACCCAAATTCAGCTCTGCGGAGAACGTAAGTTTTGGTGATTTTTGAAGTGTTGTGTGATTGTAGTGACTATTTGACTTCTCTGCACTACCATGATGTCAAGGGACCAGATTCAGCCCTGGCATAAGAGGGAGCAACTGCACTGATTTCAGAAGATGTGTATTGTTTTTTGCAGAAGCTAAATTTGGCACAAGGTATTTCACACCGGTCTTTCTGTAAATTTACTAAGCTGCTCACAACTATTGTCTGCTCCAAAAGTCATGTTCCCCGGATGCAAAATTTGACCTCTCTTATTTCTCATTATATCATGCAAGACTTTGTTTGTTTTTTAAAAACCAAATACTTCAATACTTCCCCCTCCCCCCCCCCAAAAAAAGAAACCATCCTAGCAGCCCCAGCACTCATGAGCAAACAAAAATATGGCATGGTGAAGGAAAAACGATTTCAGGAAGAAAACAATTTCCAGTTTCAGGTTTCCAAGGAGTTACTATAAATAGCAAGAAAAACAAATCGTGAATCTGCCAGAATGAATCTTGTGATTCCATCGCCTAAGAATTGTCTCTCTCGAGTCACAAACAGTTTAATGCACAAGAACACAGGAATTGCTATGGCAGAACAGTCTGAGGGATCCATCTAACCCAGTATCCTGTCTCTGTTAGTGGCCAATCCCAGATGTGCTGGAGGAAAGCATGCATTTCCAAATAATGCATCTGATTATGCACAGTGATCTCATGGTAACTATCTCATGCCCTAAAGCTTAAGGATTTGGAAGATCTTTTATTGTCATTCTAGCTAGTGTAACCACAGTTGCTACTGATATAAACATATCCTCACTCCTTTAATTTTATTAAATATTTCCCTAAATAACCTGCAGCTGCAGTGAACTTCACAGGTTAATTGGCTCATCAATGCAATTACCTAACTCTGAGCACATGAGTTGACCCACTGAATTCAGAACATTGCAATCTGTAGGGCTACTGCTATTAAGGATAGTGATGAGACAGTAGGGCATTGGACTGGGACTCAAGAGATCTGGACTCTATTCCTAGTTCTGCTGGAATAGTTAATTCCTCTCTCTGGGCCTTTGTCTCTCTCCCGTCCTTTGTTTGGCTTGTCTTTTTAGATTGTAAGATCTTCAAGGCAGGGACTGTCTGTCACTGTGTGTCTGTATAATGCTTACCATCATGAGACCCTGACCAAGACTGGGACCTCAAGATGCCACTGTAGTACAAATAATAATTAGTAATGTGCTTATAGCTAAGCATGTGCTGAAGGGCTTTGCTGAATTGGGGTCTTTTTGCAGGAACAACTAACACAAGTTTGTGAAAAGTAAGGAGCTTGTGGGGTTTGAGCAGCCAGGGAGGTCTGACAGTGTAAGATAGCTGTTAGTGTGAAATGAAAGCAACAGGAATGATATACATCTGTGGGTGATGGACAGTGGGATTTTCAAGTGTTCCAGTTGCTCTCTCTCCAAAGTGTAATAATCTCTATAAGATCACTTTAAAATATAACACATCTTCATTGTACTATTTTTATTTTTATTTTTTTACAATTTCCTAAAGGAAAATATGTATTTTCTGTTAAAAAGTAAGCAGCCCACTTTGTGACAGGTAGCTTGATGCTTGCACTGGCTTCCACACCAGCCTGTCTGTCATAAAAAAGACAGAATGGTAGAATTCAATGCCAGCGCAGCTCAGAGCATCCTCTCTGCTTATAAAAGAAAGATCTATAGTTCACTGTTTTGCTCTGTGCAGTTCAGCAGTATGGAGGTACATTATTTTTGCTAAGAGGTCACCTAGTGGTGGGAAATAAATAAATAAGAGATTTAAAAAACACTATTAAAAACTAGCTAGTGCTTGGTTTGTAAATACACTTGGTATTAGGATGCAACCTCTTTTTTCATCCTAGTGGTGGAGAGAAAGGGAATCCTCCCTGAATAATGTTGAACATTAGATAAAACTATGTATCTGGCTGGAAACTTCCCTTCTCTCTGGACGCTGAAGACTCTGCCCACCATCTCTTGCTCTTGATGCATATTGGCATCATATGTGCTTGTAAGACAAAGCGGGACAAGGAAGTTCTGTAATCAGAAGTCAGAGCAGAGTGAGGTGGGGCAGCCATAATCTGTTTACAGCACCAGAGCCCTTTCTGAGACTGCTAATGGGCCAGAAACTCAGATGGCTGAAGACTCTATGGAAGTGCTGTAGGAATCCAGAACTGAAGAGTTGGTTTTAGTGAACTTTAAGCCAAAATCTGTAAGTGTTTGAGATGCAACACTTTGAATGGGGTGATAGCAGGAGTGACAGAAACATGTGAGATTGAACAGTGGCAATTCCTCAAGTAGTTTTCCAGTGGCATATATGAGATGAGTTTTTGGTCTCCATCAAGGTAGTAGTTGACAAGTGTCCGTATCACAATCAGGCCTCTGGGTTGGCAGGCTCCCTACAGAGGCTAATTATTGAATGAGCCATGGAGACTGGACTACCCTCTCACTCGTAGAGATGGCCTTTGCAACTTGTTTTGGCATAAAAAGGAAGCTTGCATGGCTGTTACCCATGCTATGCCTCTTCAGTGGAAGGAGTGAAAACTCCATCTCAGCAGCCTTTTATCAGCATGAAATTCACTTCAGTTTCCAGGCCAAATTCAGTCCAAGGTGTAAAGGGGCACAACCAGCATTGGATTATCACATGACAAAGTGGGCATGTGCCTAGGGCCCAAATTCAGGGTGGAGGCCCAGGGCCTACCGAACAGCCATGCAATACACTCATCACAGCCAGGCTGGCCATGCTGTGGATTCACTAGGACTGACTGCTCATCTTGCTGCTAGTTGTGGTGCTGCTCACCATGATGGAGGGGTGGCTAGGCCAAATCTGAATGGCAGTACAACCCCATGAGCCAGCTAGCAACGCCATTCACTGAAATTTGGCCCAGCCATCTCTCCATCATGGTGAGCAGTGTTCTCTCTAACTTTTCCCACCCATGCGTGGAATGAATTTTGTTATGTGCACCAATACGGAGGCAATGTGTGACTTACCACCTTCATATTGGTGCACATAACAGTATTCATGTGGTGGGGTTCGGAGTGTGGGAGCAGGCTTGGGGCTGGGGCAGAGGGTTGGGGTGCAGGGATGTGAGGGCTCCAGCTGGGAGTGCAGGCTCTGGGGTGATGCCAGGGATGAGGGGTTTGGGGCACCAGAGGGTGCTCTGGGGCTATGGTGGGGAGAGAGGACTCCCTCCAGCTCTCTCTCCCTGCAGCATCACCTGGGCTGGGGGAAGGGAGGGCCCTCACTCCACCTTGGCAGCTCCAGGGCTGGAGCCGCAGGATGGGCACTGGCTGCAGCTGGGTTCAGGCCGGGGTAGGGGTGGCCGGGCTAGGTTGGGGCCCGGGGAGGGGCACCCCTTCCCCGGCCGGTCCTCCAGCCAGACCCGAACTTACAGCTTACAGGGAATTTAGGGTGAGTGGTGCACCTAGCAGCAGCAGGATGAGCAGCCAGTCCCACACTGACTGTACTGTACAGCTGTTCGTTGTTGTTCATATTAGAAGGTAGGGACCTAGAAGTGTATGTTTGCCAAAGAGGCCAACAATGGGTTAAGCTGGCACTGGGTACAACTCCCACCGACCTTGAGCAGTAGGGGAATTATTGGCACTTGACTCTCTCTTTGCTGCCAGAGGATGCTCATTAAAACATTCTGTTTTTCACATTACAAGCACTGAGACGGTATTTCAATGTGAGGAAACCTACAGCGAGTTTGTTCAGCCCCCCCAAAAAAGTTCACAGACTAAGGAGCAAGAGGCACCAGGAATAAAGAGCCAAAATTTTACATTTTTTATTGTTAAAAAAATACTAGCTACAAATCCAGCTGACCTTTTCTAGCCTAGTGCTGGAGGCAGCCATCAGCGTGATGCTGTTTCTGATGCTGGCAATGGAAACACCCAGTGGAAGAGACGGCAGACCTGCTTTCACTGCTCATTTAACAGAGTTTCACATACCTTCAGTCTTTACACAGTGTGTTGATAGTTCTTAGCCAGCATCAAAGCAGCTTGAAAACCAGCTTACAGCCTCTCTCTGCCAGTGTCACAAACAGCACCTCCCTTCAGCAAGATGGGCACCCCAGCAAACAAATATAGACATCCAGGCTCTGGTTTTACTCCTGGGGGACAGTGCTTTTTACCTTCAGGCAGGTCTACTGAGCAAAATGTCTCTTTGCCTTTGGGGTACGCATTGTGCATGGCCCTGTGCAGGTGGACAAGGGATGGAGAAGAAGCAAGAAGCCTCTTGGACAAGAGGGCAAAGGGTACAACTCAAGGACTCCCCAGGGCCCACCAGTGTCAGCACTAAGAGAGAACTGGGTACTGCATACACCCTTCCCAAAGGGGGCGAGGTGGCCACACTCCTGGCAAACATTATGCATGCTCCCAGAGCTCCTAAAGGGGTGATGTGCTTCCACGCTGCCCCTAACATGGTGTTATAGCTCTGTGCTACAATCCAGCTCAGTTTCACTGGGTTGTGTCCATAGCGGTATTAACCCGGATTACATCCCAAGAAGAGTTAGATTGACATAGATCCCAGTCCTGTGGGCTGCTGAGCAGTGAAGCTGATGGGAGTAGAGAGTACTTAGCACTTTGCAGGACTGAATCCATAAAAAGGAATTTGAGATTTGGGTCTTAGCAGCACAGAGAGAAAAAACCTGCAAAACATAATGTGGATCCAGGCCTGCCCAATATGGATGCCCATGCCAGGGCAATTCCTCTCTTGTTTTTATTGCATTCTGAGCCATATTTCCCTTTGGAAGAGCAGCCTCTCCTAAATATTGACCTCTTCCTAAGAGTTTTGAAATTGTGGAGCTTCTTCAAGATTGTCTCCTGCTGAACACATCCTTGGGGTAACTCCACCAGGGTCAGTGGGTTGCACCAGGATTGGCCCCTCATCTCCAAAAATGTCTTGTGGAACAAGGCTGATTCACAGCAGGGGAAAAAAAAAGGGCTATGGACCTGATTCTGAAATGACTCCACTGAATTCTGGTGTAACTGAGATAAGCATTTGGGCCTTGTGTTTTGGTGCTGATGATGTACCTGATAACACTGAGTGTTTTTCTTTTGTAGTTTCTCATCCAAAGAACAACTACTCCTCAAGAACACCATGCAGTTCTGTGCTGCTGTCAGTGACTTCGCATGTGGCATCTGGCAAGCAAAGTACACACTCCCGAAAATCCTCCGGTCACATCAAGAACTTTGATAGTAAAACGGCCAGCACTAAAATGCCAAATCATCTTATTTCCAATCCCACAGAATCCTCTCCCCAAGTAACCCCAACAAATAAACAGGTGAGAAACTACATACGAGCTAGACTGAAGTCCAGCATTCACAAACTCATGGGAAAATCTGCAGTATTACAAGTGAACAACACTAAACCAAATACCATTTTGCAATACATCATATGCAATTCGCCATTCGCATGGATGGACAAAATGAACTAGTAGATGTTTTCCAAATCCAGTTCCATGACTGTGTGGAACATATGTGATGGAGGAACATAGGAATTGTCATAGCAGGAACAGATCAGTGCCCTGTGACCACTACCATTTGCTTCAGAGCAAGGTTTTTAAAACCCTGCATGGTACCCAATTGCCCTATACTATGCTATGGGGAACTATTTATTTCTATTGGTAAGTGATCAGCTCACATCTTCAGGACTTGGTAGATCTTGAAATTTGAACTCTGCCTGATTTCAAGAGAATTATATTATTTCACAAGCTCAGTAGTTCTGCTTACTATATTGTGGCATATTTATATCTGTTTCATTTACAGGAGTACCCTGCAATATCCTTGTCCTGTAGTGCTTACTTAGCTAAAGCTCCTGACCAAGGATTACAAGATGAGACAGATCCATAAAGAGAAAATAAGGGGCATATTATAAGTTCCATGTGTGTATAGAATCTGCTGCCATAGCAGTCATACCACTCAATGGAAAACCACCACTTTCCACAAGTGATAAAAACTTGCTCTCTGTAGAGTGTAAACAAAATGGGCGTCTCCCCCATCCATCTGGATTCTTAACTCTTTTCTTTCTACATGGATTTCCGCTGTTACTTTCTGCAAATCTTATTGTACTATTTACACAACACTTTACTATCCAGAAAAATAGTAGTTGTGTTCTTGGGGGGAGAGTCAAAGTGAACCTGGGTCCAGATCCTCAAAGGTATTTAGGTGCCTCACTCCCATTGATTCCAATAGGAGTAAGATACCTAAATACCTGAGGGTCAGGCCCCACATTTTTTACTGCTACTTACCTTTGCTGCTGGTGTTTCTGTGGAGCTGTCTAATACATCACCTTTTGACCAGCACGCGCATTTGCAAACTGCTCAGGTGCCAGCTCTATAGTGATGGTCTTGTAGATGTAGCTGTTTTTAACAGAGCTCTAGCAATGATCAAGTGTATATGTTCTGTTACATCCAGGGTTAAATAAATGCACTGGCTGCATAAGGAATTTGATTCTGCATATACTTATTAATATTCACTGTGTTATTTGTTTTTAACAGAAACTTTTAAGGGGGCATGTAACTTAACGATCATTCATTTTCCTCCTTGATAGAATGGGCCGTCTAGCCAGAGACGAAGATTTAACTCACAGTATCACGGCATCCGGCTCAATGGGTCTGTCAAGTCACAAGGTGCCAGTAACGAAACAGATCAAAATAATATAAAGAGCAGTTCCAGATATGAACACAGAAGACAACAGCATAATAGTTTCAGACCTAAAAATAAAGGAGCTATGAAAAATCAAGACCAGTCCACAGCTACAAGGACCACAGAGAATCTCACACATACAGAAAAAACCCAAAGAAAGCATCGTACACCAGACAGCACCGAGCCCAGACCATTCCGCAGCAGTGTTGCTAGGGTATCTCAGTGCAATTTATGCCCTGCAAGAATAGAGGCCTCTGCTGATGCCACTGTTCTTTCAGTGCCAGCTGTGACTTTGGTGGCTTAAATTCTCGCCAAGAAGAGAGACAGAGCAGATTTATTTTTTTCCATTTCAGTTTCTCACTCAAGGTGCTAGTTGAAATGCTGACAAAAAGCTAGTCTGTCAGAAAACAGAATCAATTTAAATCAGTTGCTGCTTAAAAACCTGTTGGCATTTTTATTAATTCCAAATAATCAGCAGTAGTTCACCTCATACTTTCAAGGCTTTGCTCAATATGCTCAAGGTTATTTTTGTCATGACAATGCAGCATTTTAGCCAGGCAGTATTTGCTTCTTAGAAAAATCAAATCTAGGTTGAACAAAATAAATTGAAGATTAAATGCATAGTAGCAAGATGCCTGCTATAGATATGTGGTTGTACCAGTCCACTCTGTTGTTTGTAGAGCAGCTAATGTTAGAAAAAATAACAGGAAGTTCATACATCATGGTCTGCAATGAAAACAGATGCTCTTATAGAATTTTTCTGTACAAGTCTATACAGCGCTCTTTCTCTCCATATATATCTCTCTATATTATATACTCACACAATATTGCTCTATACAAAACAAATTAAAAAACATACTGCATTTGATTTCTGTCTGTTATTCCATAGTGAAAGATCTGTAAGATCAAGTATAAATTGTATTTAATACATAATATGTTGGTATTTTTCATCGGTAAACTACCCAGAGTCTGGAAAAATGCTCATTTCTTAAGTTTGGAATGTATATAGTCACAGTTATCCAGGTGCACAGTCCAATTCTCCACCTTTATCAGTCACTTTTTTATGACTAATTGGAATTATTTTTTTGTGTATGAAAAGTTGCAGTTGAATCCAAACTGTTTTTTGCTATAGGAACCATCTCTTCCACAGGAGAGCTATGACTCTTACAAATCTGTTATGGTAACATGCAGCAGAAAGTGGAGATGGCGATCACATCCATCTGAATTTTCTATTTTAAAAAAATCTTGATAATTTTAAATGTTCTGATTCTGAATTTCAAAAACCTTGTTTCTTCCAAAAAAATTAAGTTATTCCCTAAAATCTCTGTAATGTTTGCTGCTTTGCAGTACCAAACCACATGAGCATCTCATTTGTTTATACTCATCTTTGTGGCAACAACCACCCTCAGCATGCACTTTGGGCCCAATCTTGCAGTTCTTATTCAAGTAAAAGTCCCACCAAGATCAGTTCTCTTTTATTTGTTGATTTTAAGGGCTTTATTCCTTGCTTGTTGAAATTTATCTTAGACATTTGGGACCTGACCTAAAACTCACTGATGTCAACTGGAGTCTTTCAACTAACTTCAATGGATGATGGATCCAGCCCTTACTTTCTGTTGTGGACTAGATTCCAATACCCTGAGTCACAATGAATAGCACCTTGAGCCACAAGTAGCTCTACTGACTTCAAAGGGACTGCTTGTGAAGTAACCTACGCTGCAGAAGGTATGAGAATCTGGCCCTCTGTCACTACATTAATGAAATGCCTGACTAGGCAGCTTATTTGCTACCCTTCACTTTGTCATAGTTACCTCTGCCTAATTGTTACTAGAGGGCTTTATTCAGTTGCACTACATGATGATATTTCCCTTCAAAAAAAATCTTAAAGCATAAATGTCCTTGTTAGTTTTTCAAATGAGGGACGTCATTTATGCCCAATCTTTGCTCATTTCTCTGAGTGACATCAATGGAAGTTCCCTAGGTGGATATTGGGCTATATCTGGCTCTAATAAGCAATTAGCGTCTCTTCATCTTGAGAGAGAGTGAAGGAAAAAATAAAAATATGGGGACAAACATTTCCTACTTAAATATTTACTCAATAACAAGGCATTGCGTCTCTACTGCTCACCCTGCAGATCCACCAGGAAGCAGCTCACTTTGCAAAAGCCTTGAATGGTTTGTTCTCCATTTCAAACCCACAAGGTTCACTGACAGCATGCTTGCAAATGGGTGATCAGAAGAGACTGGATTAATGCTAACCTGAGCTGCTGCTGTTGCAAAGGTGGGTGGGGGGAATGACTTCTGTTTTTCAGAGTGGATTGCAGATGGTTGGGCTAGAATGGAATTGTGGGATACTTCAGGCTGACTCCCAGGCTCCAAGTGAACCAGGGCTGTGTCTATACTGCAAAGTGATAATAGGGCTCAGACTGTGGGGCCTGGCTTAATGCAAGCTCAGATCCTCCAGGCCTGCAGGGTCCTGGGACCCTGAACCTGAGCTCCAGGTTAGCGCAATTGCAGTGTAGGCACAAGGCGCGGCGGGGGTGGACTTGAGCACGGGCTCAAGTACAGGCTTACGTTTCACTGCAGCCATAACCATAATGACCCAAGGAGGCCCTGTGCTGCATCACATGCAAGTGAAACTGCTCTGGAGGCTACAGATATACAACTTTGAGTGGCAGCTCTTTATTATGATGAGAGGTATAACAGCATACCGCACATTTCAGAGTGTTCAAGAACGTCATCCAAAAAAACTACAGAAACAGCTTGAAACATTAGTGAATGCTGCACCAGCAGCTGGAATAAGCTGAAAAACAGCTAAAGAAGCCTGTATGAAAATGGCTAAATCTTTAATGCAAATTAGAATGTCTGACATACAGAACTGTCACTGAGCCACCAGCGGGGCAGAGTTGTAAAATCGTAACTCCAAGTAAGGGGAGCTAACTTGCATGAGCCATACAAATGTATTCACTAAAGCAAAACAAACGACAACATTTCCCAGGAAGCTCACAAAGCAGCCAGGCTCTAAAACTTCATTTCCTGAGACTTCCCTCTCACCCGTAATGCTACTATCTTACCCTCCTCTGAGCTTTTGCCTGAAGGGAACCTTAGAATGCTACTGCAGGGCTTTGCTATAGCAGAACACCCATATTGCCTCACAGCCTACTGATTGATTATTACTGCACTTGTGACTCCTTTAATTACTTGTAGCAAGGCTGGCTGGAGCCTATAAGCCTCATTCTCTCTCAGACTTTCAGAGCCGTATCACCTACTCCTTCCTGCTCAGTTTCTCAAGTGAGAGCTTTGACCTTCATAAATTGAAGAGAGAAGGGGGAAAAAAATGATGAAATTTTCCTTTCACTGGGAAACATCATTCTCTCTCTTCCCGGCCATGGCTGAACTGCAGCCACAGTGCACTAATCAGGTAGGTGCTTAAACAGAAATAATTTAAAACTAGTTTCCTCTCTTCACTGGCAAAATGTTGGAAAGTGAGACTACTACAGTGATTACAAAGACAAGAGACAAGATATTTAATATCTGTTGTATGCAATCTCTGCATCCCCGTCTCTCCCAGGAGGAAGACTTCTCAGTGCAGAGAAGGATCTAAAACCTAGCAGTGTATATATAGCGCAATCAGCTATGCCATCTGGCTGCTCGATTTATCCATTATTGTCTGTTTTCTTGTAGGGGTTACAGCAATAGTGGGTATTAAGGAAGGATTTGAAATGGAACAGAGTATTGGCCTTACAGATCAGTTTAGGATTGGCATTACATGAATAAGGGAGAGCGTGGAAGAAAGCATGTAGATATTTGTGGGAGAAGCAGACAAATGGCCAGGCATAGCTGATGTCATTAGCAGAGCAAAAGAGATGACATAAAAAACAAGACTGAACTATCATAATGCTGGGTTCAGAAGACAGGCAGTTTCCCTTCAAGTAACATATTTGTTTATAAAAATGACTATTTGCACTGCATGTTGTAGAGGAACTTCCTAAGCTATTTTAACAGTTAGCTGAACCCAATACCAATTACTAACTCTGTAATATTTCTGTGACTCTTAGCTGAATAACTTTTTAGCACTATCAGTACTCTCCTCCTAGACATTCAAAATGAACATGTGCCTATCATATGAAATAACACTGATTTGTTTCAATTAAGTACAAATAAATTCTCCATATTTTGAAGCAGTTTATTGAATTACAGCTGTATGAATCACACCTACTGTTGGTGATAACAGGCTTCTGTCTCACAGCCCCATGCTCAGTCACATGTGAATGATTTTCTAGGCATTAACTTGGAGTGGTACTCTTCTGCATACTTAACACTTGGACTGCCAAACATTGGGTTGTTTGAAAACACAAAATTCTGCTTATACAGAAGGCTGAGTGACAAGAAAATGACAGCAATGTTTAATCCATCAAACTAAACAGGCAATACATTTTATACATGAGATAATGGCCATTGGACGCTAGTAGTCAGCACAATGGATTGCTAGACTGAAGTTATCTTCTGAATGCAGTTTCTTTTATAGATTTACCTTGGTACATTTTTCAAAGTACCCTGGTTATTACGCACAATTTGACAGACCATGTAAAATCCCAAATGAAGAACCAAGTCTCATCTTTAATACAACTTCCCCAAATCTTTCATGTTACCTGTAGCTGTGTAAGAGTTTGAGTGCAGATATACAATGCCATACAGGACATCCTTTGCTGAAATAGACAATTGTAATTTAATGTAGCAAACTTTCAAGACATTAGGCCCCATGCTGCATTTTTGGACAGGGAGGGGGGGAACCATGGGAATGTAAAAAATCTGCACAAAAACCTTTAACTTGCAAAGATTCTGCCAAATGTTCCCTCCTCTCCAAAACACCAAGTGTGTCCCATGCCATGCAAACTGCTCACTGAGCTGGCAAGTTTCTTTTGGTTTCAGGTTACCTGCATGCTCACAGGCAGGAGCTAAGTGCAATTGCTGCTCCTCCCTAAAAATCTCTTTTGATAGTTATAGGTTGGAGCTAGTGAATACATAATTCTATCCAAGCACAAAATCATACACACATTGGTTATGTGAAACGGTGCAATATCTAGCTTTACAGATTTAAAAAATGGATCAGAATAGATATTTATGTCTCCAACTAAAAGAAAGCATGTTTGTGCCCACTCCATTAATGATGGGCTTGAGCCAACTTCCCAGTTATGTCAACAGGGAATTTGATCAATCCCTTTAAACACAAATCCTGTTTTATTTCCCCACCACCCGCAGTCTGCTCGACTGTTTCATCTACCAGCTGAATCTTGTCAAAAAATTAAATTGTAAACTCTGGTGCGGGGCCTGTCTTTACTACAAGTACATACAATGTCTAGCACAATGGGGGACCTGACCAGTGCCTCTAAAGGCTATTGTAATGAATTTATTTATTTATTTCTTCTCCAGCAACCTCAGATGGAGTTTCTGCCATTTATTTCGGTCTTGTGCTGGACTGTTCAGGCTATTGAGTGTCATGTTATGGATTTGGCAGTAATGCGTATTTAATAATAATAATACTTTACTTTACTGCCAAGGAAGATTACCTAGAGTAAATAGTGAACTGATGCCAGCACAGAAAATTGCACAAGATTTTTTCTGAAAGTGTGTGTTTTTAAATCTTTTAAAATCATCAAACACTGAAGACCAGGTAGGAAGGAAATATTCAGTCTTAGGAAACTTATTTTAGAAAGATAAAAAGTACATTACAAACAGCACCATTATAAAACAATGAAGTAAGGAGTAAACAAAATTGAATATGTATGCAAAAAATTGGTTTTTCATTCAAACTCTCTTCTAAAAATATTTCAGACTCTAGGCCTATGGACACAAGGTACTACACAACGTTAGCATTTTTCCATAATGTTTGTTCTTTTCTACATAATCAAACTTTCATTTAAAAAAAATCAAAGTTTCTATCTTGGGCCATTAAAGATGCAAGCTAGCCTTCAAAATGTAAGTTGATGGCCAGAAAACTGCAGTTTTGCCAACTTCCATGATATTTGGTGTTTTTCTTAGCACCTCAGCTACGGGAGGCATGTTATTACATGAGAATCTCACTTTTAAAAAAAATTAATAAAAGCTAAGTTTCTAGCCCTCATGGTTTCAGAGTAAAGCTTGAAAAGTCTCATGATTTAAGTCCATCATGTGATTTTTGAACAGTTGGGGTTGGCAATGTTAAAACTCTTTTTAGTCAAGCAAGACCAGCAAAGATATGCACTATATAAATCTCATTAAGCAATGCTGGTCTAAACACCCACGAAGAATCAAGGCACTTCTTCAAGACATTGGTGCAAATTCTGCTTTGCTACACAGGTGTAGATCTGCAGTACCCATTGATTTCATTGGTGTTCCTGCAAATGTACACTGGTGCAACTGAAAGCAGTATTCAGCCCATATTTTTGTTCTTTACCCATTTTTCAAACTCTGCTGTTTTGTTGTCTGGGCTTGAAAGAGGCTGAGCTTGTCCCTGCTCATATGTCAGAGTCCCGCATATATGAAGGGAGCGGGGGGAGAACAAAGCAATCACAGCTGTGCGTGGACTCTGGCATAAGAGCCTTTCTGCAACTGTAGGACAGGATGGACCATAACGGTTCAATGCCAGGCTGTATCCAATTCCTAAGGAATTCCTAGCTCGCCCATTCAATGCCCCGCTGGAGAACACTCCCCCTTCGCAATGTAATACATGTATGTCTCATTCTGTGAAAAGATCCTGCCCTGTTGCTTCCATGATAGGCTCTTTCCCCTTACACTCCTAGTCCCTCCTCTGTGGCAGGTGGGAGGATGGCTCCTTTCATTGCTGTTAAATTGCTTTTCCTATATTCTCCCCAAAAAGCACTTTGAAGCCAGCAACCCTGTTCCTTACTCTTGCTAAGTCAGATACCTTTGCAATGTCCAGTATTTTACATACCTGGAGAGTAGAAGACTGAGTCGGGCTCTAAGACTGGATCTCCCCCATTATTAATTAATGTGACCTATTTTTTCCAATTTGAAAATATAAATTTAGGAACCTAAACTTGGTGTCAATTTTTTTTTAAATCCTGACCTTTATCAATAATGAAATTAGCTAGGTTTGGTTTGCTTATATGCGTGCATATTCTATTTTTAAAGACAGTAACATCATGGCAACTTGATTTAAGTAAATATCTGAGAGATGGTCACCATGTATCGCAAAAAATGTTTTTCAAAATCCACACATCCTGCCCCATCCCCCAAAAAATTATAAGTAAAGCGAGAAAACTCATAACTTACTATAAATTTCAAAACCTTTTGCCCATGTACTTTTTACTATTTTTCTCCACAATTTCTTACCAGCTCTAGTAATAATTTATAATCCAGGATGTGTCCCTTGACACCAGGTCAGAAACTCTTCGTTTAGCAGATTATGCCAGGAAATCTCTGCTAAAGAGTTAAACATTATCATCCAGTTTGTCATTCTCCACATTATTCTTGATCTTACTACTCACTGTTGATATATTGGATTCTCTCTCTCTTAGTGATGTAGAAGTAGTAGGAATTTCAACAGCAGGAACTTCCTGTTCATCTGTTTTATTCAGTGAGGAAGATGACTGAGATGGTGACACAATACACAATGGAGTCCGCTTCAGTTTTACCACACGAGTGGTCATGGGTTTCTTAGACAGTGAGATGTTGAATGTAGTTTGATATGCTGCCCCATTTTCAGTACCTTCAGTTCCATAAGATGCCTGAGAACTTGTAGGCAATGATGGGCACGTTGCAAGTTCAGTTTTTGGCACTACTTTGCGCTGTACCAAACTATCACTGCTGGGTCGTTTAAGAGTTACCACAGAATGTGAAGAAGTGTTACAGGCAGCTACCTTTAATGAAGCAGAGTTCTTGACTTTGATGTGGGTACTTGTTGAAGGACCAGAAAATCTAATTGGTTTAGGACCAGCTTTAAAGTTTTGACCATCTTCCTCCTCTTCAGTAAAGTCTATTAATCGTCTGTAAAACAAAAGACTATGTCGTAAAGGAGCAATCTAGGTATTTTAGTTATTCTATGCATCACACATAATTAAGCTATAATTATGAAATGGCTTGTCTACAACATTCATCCACAAATCTGACCTTTTGTTTATTCCAAGGTCAGTTGTAGTTACTCATTTATGCTACTCCAAGTTGTTAGCAGTCATCATTTCCTATCAGCCATACCCCCACAGTACTATAAGAATATCTTAAAAGGAGATGATATTCAGAAAGCGTTAGATGAAAATGCATGAGAGAGTAGTGAAGGAGAGAACTGGGAGGATAAAAGAGTGGGGGAAGTTTAAAATATTCAGATAAATTAGGGGATGGCCAAAGGTCTCCTGTGATACCCAGTAATAAGACCCCAATATATTAAAAAATGCAAGACCTCAGATACATAGGAGCACTGACAAGATTACCAAATTAAAGAGTGTAAAACAGCTATAGGAAAAGCAAAGATCCCAAATGAAAAGAAGATTCCACTAAAGACTTTCAAGAGAACAAATGAAGGGTAAGTGAAGGAAAGACACAATAGGATCTCATAAAAAAAAAAAAAGGGCAAATTTATGTTTTTGGCAGAAGTAGCTAGCATTTCTACAATGTTCAACAAACACTTTCTCTCAATCTGTGTGGCAATGGAAAATGAACAGATGCCAGGAAGATTTAAATTCATCAGGGATATAATAAAAATAAAACTGGTGGAAATCCAGGTCACACTGAAACAGCAGATCAAGAAATTAGAACATTTAAGGGTTGACAAAACAAGGGCTATATTTGATCCAAGCCAAAAGTAGGTCAAAGAGAGAATTAGCAAATTTATATATAAACCTCTCGGGGAGGGGGAGGGTTAAAAAGGGGAGCACAGAGTTTGCAGTGACGCCTATATAATTTTGTCAATACTTTAAAAATGTATTACGGCAAAAGCCAGCAAACTATTAATCTGTAATGCTGACTGCCACAGTGAAAAAGACAAGGAAATTCTCCTGTTATCAATGAGTAACAAAACCTAGAACACTGAGTATGAAACAAACTATACGTATTTGCCATAGGGAGAACTTTGGGGAGTTGACAAAGAAAAGCTGTAGATATAATTGACTTGAACTTCAGGAAAGATTTCTGTAGTGATCACCAAGAGACATTCAACTAGAAAGTCAGTACTATAATTAGAATGTGAAGTTTGTGAACTACCTGAGTAGTGAAAGAACAGATTTAGATATATGACAAAACAATGGATGTTCTTGTGAGTACTTAACACTTTGGAATAAAACGGATTAGTGAGTGCCCCACGGATTCACATTGGAAGAATTAACAGTATCAGAGATCGTTATTCACTAATTTTGTAAAACAGAAGTCAATATGAAGGATAAAGGCAATACTATTCGGATTGATTTGCAAAACCAGTGTAAGGGAATGAGGCAAAGGACATTTTTTTAAGAGAGACACATGAGAAGGGAATGTAGCCTCAATGTCCATATAATACATACCAGAACAGGAGGAGGAAGGGGGGATGAAATGAAAACTAACAACCTAATCTTCAACCCACTGCTTATCAGCAGTAATTAAGAGGAAATATTCCCATTGGAATAACTAGGATTATCTAATGTAAACTAAAAGAAATTATACAGTGCTTCATCTGAATAATGGGCTAGGATCAAGGGTTTCAACTGGGTGTCTGAAAATCCCACTGAGCAGGAATCACACATTTGTGCTTCTGCATATTGACTGCACCTATGAAGATGCATCAAAGCACACTGAAATGGACTACAATTATACCATTCTACTGAGTTTCAAACTCCTTTACTTCTGCATCATGAGAGAGGGGTGGAGGTAAATGGAGGAGACAGTGAAGATACAAATACAAGGTAATAGAATTTGGAAGTGTACAGGAGGGAATGGAGGCTGCTTGGCAATCTAATGGGAAAACAGATAACTGTGACACAGAGACTGCTTGGAAAGGATACCCTGTTTTTTATGAACAACTCTCACCTCAGACCTGACAAACTCATTATGCCAAACAAATATCTTGCCTGATATTTATTCATAAAGACCAACATATAAGGTATCTACAGAAAGCATCTAACTTTTCAAGCTTCATAATCATTGTGCGGTGTACATATGGGTAATATTTTAAGGAACAATGTATCTATATTGAAAGTATGCTTTATGGACTTGGAAAAAAGTAAAGATTAGTCATCGGGATGTTTCAGCAACAGCCAATTTGGGCAAGAGGGAGTTACCCCACCCTGTCTGGCCAGTAATGCAATGCAAAGTTCAATTGTTTAGCCTTGTGCAATACTAAGACTTTGAATGGGAACCCAGCAGAGGCAATGAAAAACAGCCGAAACCATTTGAAGGGAAAAAAATTAACTTTACAACAAGACGGGGTTTACCCTATCTATGAATAGAAAACAAAAGATTGTTTTGAATAAAACAGGATGAGGGGAAGGACCTCCATTCACTGAGGAAAACCCCTGGCGATGGTGGTGAAGGGGGCTGTTTTCATGAATATTTGCATCCTGGTTTGTCTGAAATCAGCCAGCTCTGCAAAAGACCAAACTTTGGGGAGAAAATCTACGTTATTACATAGGAAAGGTAATCACTGATAAGTGTAGACCCAAGTTTGCGTTTTATGTTTTGTTAGTGTTGTAACCACTTGTTTCTACCTCTCTCTCATTTCTAGTTAAACCTTTATTCAATAAACCTTATTTTGTTTTGTTAAAAGTACTCACAAGTGCTGTGTGGTTTATAGGTTTGGTGGTCTAAAGTAAACTGGCAAAACTGGGGTACACTGGTCCTTAGGGAGCAGAAGATTTGGAATTTCTGTAAGTAGCCAGTGCTAGCGACTGGATATCACAGGGGGGGAATGATGTAAGGAGATTTAGGAATAGCGGTGCACCTACTGTTAACCTGCCAGGTGAAGTTAGCACTGACATAATCCAGAGAAGAGACCTTGAGTGGCTGAAAGGCTGGGGGTACCAGGGAGCTGACACCCAACTACCACAAGAAAGACTGCCTCTCCCTAGAGGCATGGGATAACAAGGTAGCTCACAGCCCTGGGTACCCTGAGAACCGTCACACCAACAATGGACTAGGAGTAATGCAGGGATCACTTTTATGTAGGATCCTTCAGAACAAGGTAATAATGAAAAGGTATCACCAAAAAAAGGTGAGTAGGGAAGAACACCAGCAGAAGAAAGAACAAAATAAAGAAGAGGAAAAACTTGTGGAAGGAGTGGAGAGATAAGACGTGCACAAAAACTCTAGATACAAATACACAAACAAATCATACTGGTATAATTAAGAAGGCGATGGAAGGGAAGAAGTAAACAAGTGAATAGTTAAAACTTTAGAGCAGTTTTCAGACAGACGTTTCATTTGGCTGCCAATCAATTAACAACAGATAATTGGATCAGTAACCAAAACACAACTTCTCTCTAAACTTTAGAACCTTCTCTGCCCATTTTAAAGTGTGTGTTTGTAGGGTAGAAGGACTGTAGAATAAGGAAGACCTCCCCACAGGCCAAAATTAAGTTAATTTTATTCTACTGAGGTCAGATTTGCAGTTCTCTTCCCGGTGATAAAAAACAGATTTTATAGAAATGAAGAAGGTGTAATGAAGAGACAGTGAAGAATGAAAGATAGAAACTTGAAGTTCATAATTCTTTCAAAAGCTTACTTAAACAGAGTCTAAAATTTTTAATAAAGAGACTGAGGGCTTGTCTTCACTACCGGGGTAAATCGACATAAGCTACGCTATTCCGGCTACATGAATACGCTACTCCAATGACGCAGATTAGGTTGACTTACCCCAGTGTCTTCACTGTGCTGCCTCGACGGGAGCAGCTCTCCAGTCAACTTATCTTACTATTCTCCGAGAGCTGGAGTACTGGGGTCAACCAGAGAGCGCTCTCCCATTGATTTAGCGGGTCTTCACTAGACCCGCTAAATCAATTCCTGCTGCATCGATTGCAGCAGCGTTGATCTCCCCATAGTGAAGACAAGCTCTAAGTTGTTTTCTCTTATAAAAGCAGTAGTGCATTCTATGGTGCATCTCAAGTAATCAGAGTTTGAATCAGTGAATATACCTTTTACGAACTGGAGACATATGATGGAGACTTCCTCTCAAAGGGCGTTCTTCAAGAGTCCAACATTCTATCAGCTGGGGCATTCTCCAATAGCTGAAACCTGAAGTTCCTAAGACAAGATACTTAACAACATCTGAGGGAACATACTCAATGCATGTGTATATATGTAAAAGCTAAGAATTATTATTATATTCAAGACCTCTGCTTTAGAATTATGACTGACAGGTATCTGTGCATCAATACTATATGTCTTTTAGGCATTCCACCCTTATGTTGGCCAGCCTATCGCACCTTTGAGATAGTAGCTCGTAGGATGTGAAGCTCGATACTCCTTGAAATTCATCTCCATTCAACATTCTCAGTTTAAGGAACACCTGAAAACATGTTTTTCAAAAAATGACTAAGGTTGCTCTCTTACCTCATGCCATTACTGAGTTATTGAAAACATTCAGAAACGTAATTTTTTTTTGTCATTTGGTGAAGAACAAAGCACTTGGGATTTCTTATACTTTCCTACAGAGGTATAACTACTAAAATGGAAGAAAAGAATTAATACTGTACCTTTTCCTTCCCAGACATCAAAAGCATCCATCATCTTTTTCAGTTCGCTCACTGAATAATAACTCCAGATGTATTGGACATTACTTCCAGCCTCTCTAGAAATATTTTAAAAGTAAAAAGTATGTATTAATCTAGTTAATAGTTTTTAGACAACATATGTTGTACAAAACCCTCAAAACAATATTTCACTCCCTTCCTTTACCCACAAAGAAACAAGGATTTCTTAGTAGGCTTTTTGCAAAGCAGACATGAAAATGTTATACTTTAACATCCTTTTCATTTCTATAAATCAGTACCCCTCTGATCTACCTGTCTTTTGCAAAAAATGCCCATTTTCAGCACTGGATATCAGCCATGCATGCTGCTGAACTGATGCTGAACATGGTTTTTGTGCAATGGCTGACATGGACAAATGGTTTATCAGTTTCAGAAACCTGAGCTGAATAAAATTTGTCCTTGCTTATACTTGTAGCTGAAAAGTGTCCAACTCCAGCTTAACTGCACCTGCTGCCGACATGAATGGTCAGAAATTGGTATTTATTGTACAGACATGCCTAATGACTTCTGACTCCAACATTTTCTGAAGGGGACTGATTGACTGCTTTCCCCAACCATTTTTTTTCCAGTATTTTTTTTACAATATGATCAGGTTTTGTTCCCACATTTACTACTTTGTTGTTGTTGTTTTTTGCCTTCGTCTCATCCTGTGGCTGTTTCAAAAAGAAAAGTTACAGAATTCATGACTTAGGCCTGATCCTGCAACTCTCAATGACATGAGTAATTACTATTTAGAGTGACAACCTGGTGGTGAACAGACAGTTAATTCCATACATGCTCAAGTATTTTGGAAAAGTTAAACTTATTCCAACAAAAAAATTAGGAAAACCTGTATTTTACAAGAAATAACTTATCTGTATGAAATTTTACCTACAACCTTTTCTACAGTATATTTAAATCTATGCTTTACTTATATCTGACAAACCTAAAACCTTTATTTTAAGCAAAAAATCAAAATATGTGTAGTGTTACAAAACACATGCCCCTTGGGTGTACCATGAGGTACAAAGTTAAAAGCAGACTGCTTCCAGCCACCCAAAAATATGTCGATGTACTAGTAACTATCATTATTATTAATTATTATTATTATTATTAAAATGCACTACGGTTGTGGTATTGAAGAACATTATAGAATCATAGGACTGGAAGGAACTTCAAGAGGTCTTCTACTCCGGTCCCTTGGTCTAAGACTTAGTTCTGCCTTAGTGCAATCTTGATAGGTGATTGTCTAACCTGCTCTTAAAAACCTCCAGTGATGGAGATTCCACAATGGATTCTATGTCCTTCGATAAATCTGGGCATAAATTAGGCAGTTTCCTTTTGCCTTCATTTCTTCATTCCCCTGTTGTCTATCTCTTCCTCCTGTCTTGTCAAATAAGATTTTAAAATGTGACTCCATTAGTAACTAACAAACGTTGCATTTGTTTTTTGATCTGAGTAAAGATTAATATATACAATTTTCACCACTATTTAATACAAGTATCTGCCTATATGAAAACGTAATTTTAAAAGGGAAAGATGTTTTTAAAACAGTCCTTAAAACAAAATGAGGATTTACAGTAACTGTAAACTAGACACCTTTTGTGGGGTCTCTCTAATTATTGTACTCCCTGCTTAATTTTAGATCTTTACCTTACTAATTTCCAGTAGTAACAACAATGTATTAACTAGATGTTTTCCAAACAGAAAAGAAGATAGGATCCCACGCTGAGGAACTGACAATCTCATTTCAGTGTGCTCTCTGATGTCCAACAATCATCTTACCTTTTGTACATATTTTTATTATTTATTCTTCCTCCCAGTTCCTTGTCAAGTACGTCAGTCCCATCAGCTTTTGTGGCAAACACACCTATAATCCTACTCTCACAGCTTGCTCCAGATGTGTTGAGATAGTGCAGAACCCAAACGGTAGGCTTGGTGCAGGCTAAACCGTAAGAATCACAGAAGTCTATCAAAGCCTGGGGGGGGAAATATAATGTAGGACTTCATGTTGTTATACTAAGATTTTTTTTTAAATGACTACATTTTGTCACATTTAAGTTTATTTGGCTTTAATAATGAACTCTACTAAGTAAATCAATGGTGCAGCCACATCTAGAAGAGTGTGTGCAGTACTAGTCTTCCTACCGCAAAGAATATTGGAAATTGGAGGAAATTCAGAGAACAGCAACAAGAATGATTAGGGGCCTGGAATCAAAACTGAAAAGACTTTAACTGTTTATTTTAGACAGGCGCTGAATAAGAGGAGACATGATAAAAGTATATAAAATAATGGTCTAGAGAAAGTAGATCAGGAGCTTCTGTTCGTGGTGTCTAGATTCTCACATTTAAATGTGATAGGTAACTTGAACTAATTAGCAATCAAGCATAGTAAAAATATCCTCTAGACAAGCCCTAAAACAGTGAATGCTGCATTGTGTTCCTTCTGTGCCTCAACAGAATAAACTAAATTCTAGCTGCCCTCAGTTGCCATAGATTCATAGATTCTAAGGCCAGAAGGGACCACTGTGACCATCTAGTCTGACTATATGTATAACATAGGCCATAGAACTTCCCCAAAATAATTCCTAAAATATCTTTTAGAAAAACATCCAATCCTGATTTTAAAAATGTCTGTGATGGAGAATCCACCATGACCCTTGGTAAACTGTTCCAATGCCTACTAATTGCTCTCGACATTAAAAACATGTCTTCATTCCAGGCTGAATTTGTCTAGGTTCACCTTTTAGCCAGTGGATCATGTTATATCTTCCTCTGCTAGATTGAAGAGCTCATATTAAATATTTGTTACCCATGTAGGTACTTATAGATTGTAATCAAGTCACTCCGTAACCATCTCTTTGTTAAACTACATAGATTGAGCTCCTCGAGTCTATCATTATTAGACATGTTTCTAATCCTTTAATTATTCTTGTGACTTTTCTCTGAATCATCTCCTATCAATATCCTTCTTGAACTGTGGGCAACCGAACTGGACAGTGTTCCAGCAGCACATACCAGTGCCAAATACAGAGGTAAAATAACCTCTTTACTCCTGATATGTCCCTGTTTATGCATCCCTGAACTGCATTATCTAATTAGAGTTTAGCAGAGTGGCACTGCAATGGTTATGTGGGATGATAGAAGAAAATTAAAATACACAGTTTGTCTTTCAGACCTCGAGAAAAGTTTTCAAGACTGACAAAAGAAACACCTTGTAAAGTTATCAAATTAAATCTGAAGTCACTGAAACACAAACATGGAACTTCACAATGCCAATTTTACAAAGTCACTTTTCACAGAAGACCTGCCTTTGAAACTGAAGGTCAAAGTTAGAGTACTGCTTTACAGAAAATGTTGACAATTAATTTACAAAAATACAAACCCATGAAAATAGAGGGTGCAGAATAAAGAGAAATGCTGGTGTATCCTTAATTACCATGATTCTATTAGCAATTCTAATAAGTAGCAAGTGATTTCTTCCTCTAAAACTCTGAGTTGATTGATGATATATACAGGTTATTCAAATATTATTTGGTACCAACTGAACAATATGAATTATGGAATACTTTTAGAAACATAAGAAAATGCCAAGACCTTTTTAAGTTCTATATTTGACCTTAAAGAATATGTCTCAATTTCATTGGCTAAGTGGTCAGACAGACTGTAAGGATAAGGGATGCCAAAGTAATCTGCCTCTTCCTGCAATGCAATTCGCATTTGTTCATCTTTAGGAATCCGAACTTCTCCATGAAGATAATCTAAAAGGTACTCAAAGAGGTTTCCATCTCGATCAATAAGGCAAGCCCCTGAAAATAAAATAAAATATTTTAAAATACTGTTTGTAATTTAAGGCAGAATTTTTGTCATATTCTACCAAATTATCAAGTGGATCCTTCAATTAATAATTTATCAAGTGGTGTATCTATAAGACTTCCTTAATAGTTATTTAAAAAGGTATCTTGCTTGGGAGTGGTATCCTTTTCCCAGCAATATGTCATCACTTATTTTAAAACTGCTTCTTTGCTTCTCTACTGTATTTCTTAATTTGCAGATGAACAAACTAAATTCCCAATCCTACAATCCTAGGGTGGAGTCCTATGCTAGCTGGAGTTCTAATGAGAAATCTGGAGTCAGTCTGTGCAGATCACTTTAAAGGATAAGGGCCTAAACTGATTGTACCGAATATAACCTTACAAAACATGTATTCTATTTAAATGATAAAATCAAACTAACTCTAGATGCATCTGATCTTGCTTTTAGGGAGTCAATGTCCAGTTGAAATCCAGTCTGCTTCAAAAAGAGTTCAGTCATTTCATCTGCCGTACTGCACTTGTCCCTAAGTTTTCCTTTTCGGCTTTTACAATATTCATATTTGTTTTTTCTAAGATCCACAGAAGCAAAAGAAGAAATTGACTGTACAGGGCCAACAATTAAACTGATTATATACAAAGTGCTGTTTTTCTCTGTCTTTCGGTTACAGTAATCTTACATGTAAAAACAGATAAAACATTTCAAACAGAAGTGATTTTTAAGTTGACTGTCTCTTCATAAAAGTGAACACACAGAATGAGTCTAATTCTGCCTCCAATCACAGCAGTGCAACCCCACTCTTTGCAGTAAGGCTGCACAGCGATGACTTATGCAGAATTTGATTCCACTGAAAATAGTTTAAATCAGCTTTTCATATCTAACTTCATTGCTAGTTAAAAAATGCAGTCTTCTTTACTGGCAATGACGCATTCTGGTTATTTTGCACCCTTAAAATCAATCCCTTCAAACAATTTTTATGGTATGAAGGCTCATTAACCATATCAGAAAATCATTCATTATCATTTAACTTTAAAGTTTTCCATTGCATTTTTAAAATTAGTGATAATACTTAATTTATGCCAACTTTTGAATATAATGTTATCATGAACTCTTAAATTCTCAACTTCACTTTCCTATAAAGTCTAGAGATATGTCTGCACTGCAACAAAACACTTGAGGCGGGCCCAGATCAGTTGATTGGCTTGTGGGGCTTGAGCTGAAGGGCTATAAAATTGTAGTGTAGATATGGGGCTCAGGGTGGAGCCTGAGCTCTGAGACCCTGCAATGAGGTGAAAAAGTCCCAGAGCCTGGACTCCATCCTAAGGGTATGTCTACACTGGAAACTCCAAAGCTTTGAAGTGCACACCCGGTAATCCACCTCCATGAGGGAACTAGCTCCCAGCACTCAGAGCCTGTCTACACAAGCACTTTAAAGCCCTCAGACTTGCTGCACTCAGGGGGGTGATTTTTCACTCCCCTGAGCCAGCAAGTTAGAGCACTATAAAATGTAAGTGAAGACAAGCCCTAAGCCTGAATGACTACACGGCATTTTTATTTTGAAAAACAAGAGGAGGCTAGTAAATGTCAATTAATCATAAAAGATTTTATCCCTAAAAACTAAACGCAATTTTTAAAGAAAAAAAGTGTTCTCTAATTTTGTGGTGTCCCTAACTGAAGGCTAGTGGCTTGGTTTTTTTCAGAAGTACCTAGCACCAACAAAATCCCTCTAAATTAATGGAATCTGGAGGTGTTCACCACCTCTGAAATTCAGGCCATAGGATTGTATCCAAATAGCAGCTTTATAATTTATCACTATTTCATCCTCTTACAGTGTCTCTGATTCTGGAGACTTGACTCAGATTATTTGAGAAGTATTCTTGTCCCTTTCTATGTATTACTTTTATTTATTTTTCTATTTGTAACCAAAGCTTTCATAGGTGCCTCTCAAGACTGAAAAAAAAAATGTCGTCAGTTTCTGCCTATTAGCTACAGTAACTAATACGGTACCTCTGTAACTTGAATACTGCATAACACAGAAAAGTATTCTAAAGATTCTAAAGCTACCTGAGTAGATGTTAGATATTTACAAATTAGATTTATTTACCAGACTCATCTATTTTTAGAGGAAAACGTCCACTGAACATAGATGCTAGCATTGAATCCTTAAAGCGGCATAAAGACTTGCGTCTGGCTGTGTACACACAACCTCCCACGTTAAGTCGAAGAATATCTAGCACCTCTTCAGTCTTGCCGTCTTCCATTGCATTTGCAAATTTTAATATTAATATAGTTATGTTCTATTAAAACCTGTAATAAATTTGCAGAAATAAAAGTAGTTAATTCTAATACAAGGAAAGCATATTTCATACAACACATTTAAGTAAATATTGCTGTTCAACTTGGGCATCTTAATGTAACACAATGAAACAAAGCCAAAAAATACTGTACATCGATCTTGAAAATTATCCTGAAAATTTACTAGTGCCCAAAAGCAAATCATCTGCTTTTATGCCAAAGTTAAAAAAAATTGTATATCTCGCTAACTCAGAAAAAAACAAAAAATACCAAACACACACACAGACAACTACTCTCCCTAGGCAAATGCGTACATAGAATTTTGCCTGGCCACTCTATAATGTGAAAGTAGTGGTGGAAGACAATGGAATACAAATCTTAGGTATTTTTGGAAACATATTTTAAAAATGGACATTGGTGAAAAACTGCATAGTTCAAAGGACAAGTAATGGGATATAGTGCCTTTCGCCTTTTCAAAAACCTGTTTTTTAATTTGTGTTGCTGAATACAGGACGGTGTTGTCAAAACGTGGTTTCAACTATCAGATTGATGTGAGATTTCAGTGGGGCTTCCTGTCTACTGGCACTGAGTTGACTGCAGATGAGGACCCAGTGTGACTAAGGGTACGTCTAGACTACCCGCCATATCAGCGGGTAGCGATCCATTTTTCGGGGATCGATATATCACATCTCATCTAGATGCGATATATCGATCCCCGAACGCGCTCCCATCGACTCCGGAACTCCACTGGAGTAAGCGGCGGTAGCAGAGTTGTCACGGGGAGCCGCGGAGGTCGATCCCACGCAGTGAGGATGGAAGGTAAGTCGGAATAAGATACTTTGACTTCAGCTACGGTATTCCCGTAGCTGAAGTTGCGTATTTTATCGACACCCCCCCCTCCCCCCGTGTAGACCAGGCCTGGCACAAGCACCAGAAGAGAAACTTCAATATTTGTTTTTAAAAGTATACATTTTGTATATTAATACTTCTCACTCAATCCTTCTGAGGATCTTCCTGTCAGTCACAAGTATGGACTGATTACGCCTTGCACTATCACTAGAGGAGGTAAAAGACATATTAGAATCCTTTTTATTATGGCAGCCATGACCAACGCAGATTGGCAACTGTTCCACTGGATTCCCATATTGCTAATCTCGCTGCCTGGCGAAGCAGCTCTGCACGTCCAGTCTTTGCAATGACATTTTATTCATGAACAGAGTTGCCGAGGGTCACAAGTGCTTTTTTCCCTGTGATGTCTGTGCTGCTGGGCTACACACAGGGTTGCGGTGTAATTTCACGTGTGACAGGCCGACAACAACCCAGCATCACACAAAGATCAGCGAGTCCAACACCCGCCGCGGTGCGAGTCTCCATCTGCCTTCACCCCCCTAACGCGGCTGGGTTTACGCACCCAGGACCGGTGCCAACCCTCAGGCTCCCGCGTTCCGCCCCCACAGGGCAGCCGGACGAAGCCCGGCATCGCCCCTCGCTTCCCCGAGCCGGGCTGCCGCCGGCGCAGGGTCCGAGCGAGCGACGGCCGCGCTCGGCCCAGACCGGCCGGCCTGACCCGGCCCCTCCAGCGCGGCGCGGCGGCGGCGCTGCGAGGCTCCCGCCGGGAGACGCCGGCCCGGCTCCGCCGAGAGGAGGCGAACCGCCGTGGCGAGCGCCGTATTTCACCTAACGTGCGCGCCGGACCGGTGAGGCGCAGGAGCAAGGCCCTTCCCCCTCCCCGTGCAGGGGGGCGGGCGGGCTCTCCCCTCGGGCCCACCCAGCGTAGCCCGCGGGAGAAGCCAGGCCCCGCCCGCGCTGCGGGGCTGGGGGCGCGAACCGGCGGGCGGGAAGCGAGTCAGTACCTGCTCCGCCGCCCTCGGAGCTGGGACAGTAACCGAGCGCAGGCCCCGCCGCTGCCGCCGCCGCTGCCGCAACGGGGACTGTCCGCAGTCCGCACAGCGCCACCCTGCGGGCCCGCCCGCCCGGGAGCCCAGCGGCTGCGCCTCGGAGCCGGGGCGTGCGTGGGGCCAGGGAGTGAGAAAGGGCCGCACCCCACCCTGCACAGCAAACTGCCCCGTATCCCCCACGGGGGGGCCCGCACCGCGAGCAGCATCTCTGCCCCAGTGTTCATGGGCGGGACACCGCACCCGTCTGAGCCCTCCCTGGGGAGTGAGGTTAGTGGGGCAGGTCACGTTTCGCAGCGCTAGTGTTTCAGGCTAGCTGCAGACTCCAGTGCAGAGAGGTCCGTGTAGTTACACTCCGGTTATATGTTTGAGACCATAAGAACGGCCATACTGAACCAGACCAATGGTCTGTCTAGCCCAATGTCCAGTCTTCAGGCAAAAAGAACAGGAGTACTTGTGGCAGTGGCCAATGCCAGATGCTTCAAAGAGAATGAGCAGAACAGGGCAATTATAGTGATCCATCCCCAGTGATGTAGTCCCAGCTTCTGGTAGTGAGAGGCTAAGGCAGGGGTCCCTAACGCGGTGCCCACCATCTAAATGCACCCACATCCTGGCCAGCGGTCGAGCATCCGCCAAAATGCTGCCGAAATTCGGCGGCGATGCCTCTGGATGACGCTGCTTGCTGCCAACAAGCAACATCATCCAGAGGCGTCGCTGCCGAAATGCTGAATTTCAGCGGCATTTCGTCGGATGCTCGATTGCCGCCACAGTCCTTTGTCTGGCGCCCGCCAGATGAAAAGGTTGGAGACCACTGGGCTAAGGGATACCCAGAACATGGGGTTGCAGCCCTGGCCATCTTGGCTAACAGCCACCAATAGACCTGTTCTCCATTAACTTATCCAATTCATTTTTAAACCCACTTATACATTTGGCCTTCACAATATCACCTGGCAAAGAGTTCCACAGGTTGACTAAGTTGTGTGAAGTACTTCCTTTTGTTTGTTTTAAACCTGCTGCCTACTATTTTTATCGAGTGAGCCCTGGTTCTTGTGGTAGGTGAAGGGGTAAATAACACAACCTTGAGCACTTTTTCCACACTGCTCACTATTTTATAGACCTCTATTTTATCCCACCTTAATTATCACTTTTCAAGCTTTCCTCATATGGAAGCTGTTCCATACTCTTAATCATTTTTGTTTCCCTTCTCTCTATCTTTTCCAGTTCTAATATGTATATCTTTTTTCGCAATGGGGTGACCAGAACTTCACAGTATTCAATGTGTGGGTGTACCATGGATTTATAGAGTGACATTATAATATTTACTGTCTTATTATCTATCCTTTTCCTAATGGTGCCTAACATTCTGTTAGCTTTTTTGACTCCCGCTGCACATTTTTTTCAGAGAACTAGCCACAGTGGCTCCAAGATTTGTGTCTTGAGTGGTAACAGCTAATTTAGATTTCATCATTTTGTAGGTATAGTTGGGATTATCCTTGCTTGTCTTCCTGTCAGTATCCCAGTGTAGGTATTGCGATATACCAGAGACATGCACCCTAGAAGTCTTCCAAACCAAAATACCTCAACGTTCATAAATGTACCAGGTCAGTGAGATTATGCAAATCATTAAGAATTCTGACTACAGTACCACGTGTACCTTAAGGAGAGTTATGATGGCTTTTTAACCTGGTAAGAATTCAAAAATCAAAAGAACATGGAATTGGAAGCCAGTATTTCATGGGTTCTTATCACCTCTGCCATTAGCTTAATATGTGGACCTGAACATGTCACAACATCTCTGTGATGCCATTTACACATCTGTAAAATAATGTTAATGATACTTTTACCTGTGTTACCAATTCCAAGGGGAGCTCTGAGCATTGATTGGTTTGAAGAGTGCTTAGAAGAATTAAAATACCAAATAATGCTAATATTAGAGTGTAACAGACTTTTCTTAGATCTAGACAATGATATTCAGCATAGCCTCTAATAAAAAAAAAGTCTCAAGGTTTACATGAACCCTCCAGTAATCAAGGGTTCAGATAAACTAAATTATGTTTCTGAAACCTGCTAAAATAGGGAGGGACATCTATCTGTTTGACTGCAGAAACAGCTAGAGTGGGGAGGGCAACAATGCTTTTTGGTAAGTGTTGTCTGGATAATTGTGATTGTGCTGAGAAATAAGACACAAAGTGTGTTGGTGAAAATTCACCAACAGAGGGCTTGCATGCTTGTTTTTTTCATAGCTGTGTGTAAATAAAGGGATAGCTCTACCTCCCTCTAATGAGTGGGATTAGGATCATATAGTAAATCATCTAAACATGAGTTTGTTGGAATCCTATATAATATGACAAATGATGTTATTTGTCTGTTGTTGAAGACATTGTTGGTAAAATACTGAGTTTTCATCCATGCATCGTCTCCTTCACTCTTGTGGTGCTGTAGAAGAGTGTAGATCAGTGACCTCTATGACCCATTTGGCATATCTTTCTTCTCCAAATCAACAGTTAAAGGTGTAAGTGCATAAAAAGTGGATTTTCATTAAAATAGCTAGTTTATTAATCTGTGTGAGTATTTAAAATCCATATTTGAATTTAGCTGAGCTTTCAGGTGTTCAGATGATCCCCTATTCTGCACTTAGTATTAAATTATAACAAATCGGTGTTAATTAAATATCTCTGTTCAAGGTTTCAGACTGCAGTGTGAAGATAATGTGGTTTTTTTACTAAACAGGGTGTAGACACAGAATGGCTTTCCTGGGATCCAGTGGATCATCCCTTCATGCACCTGACTGGTGTTAAACATGTCACTGGTGAAACTATACTGTGATGACATCTGTGTTGTGGATGAAGAGCTCTTCTTGGCTGTAGTAACCAATCTGAGACTTCATGCAAAGATCATGTAGATGCATAAATAAAAGTTAATACAAAAAGGAGTTGTAATATACAAGGCCAAATCCCGAAATCCCTATGAAGGCAAAATTCTCATTGATTTCAGTGTGAATTTTGCTTGTGCAGAAAGCGCATGATCATTCTCAAAGTCACTTAACATAAGTCTCAGGAGTTTTCAGTGGACTTTAGTTATGATTCTCATATACAAACATAGTTAAGATTTGGGGGAAAAACCCTTACAAGAAGGTTGTTAGCAAGAAGCAAACATTAAAAAGCCAGAAAATTCAAGGTTATGATTAAAAGTGCAAGAAATAAAAACACGTAAGTGTAAGACATATTATACTTAAGCTACTTTAATTCTGCCTCCTTGACAATTTCAACCTTCCTTTGTTCCTTTCCAAGCAACATGTAGGTTTTTCACTAGGTGAATCCACTAACCTATCTTATTGTTGTTGTTTTTTTATGTCTCTCTTTTTTGGGGGGGAGGGGCGGAGGGAAAGGATTTGCTATGAAGTGGTAAAATACTTAGACTTTTTGGACTCTTGGTCAAATTTTTAAGGTATCATAAATAAGGAACACTTTAACCAACTTATCTCAACTATTGTAGAAGACTTTACCTCCTCTGTGGTTTTGATGCTGATTGTCCTCTATTTGAGGATTTTTGGGGGCATGGCCAAAAATAAGGCATATTATAGGAACTATCTAGGAGCCACTGCATATTCAAAATAAAACTGACCTACAATAGCAAGCACTTGCCTATAAACTATTTTTAGTATGTACACAAAGCATTTAGTATTTTTCCCTAGTCAAAATGAAGGATCTTTTCATTCTCATAAACCTCTAGGGTGAAATTGAAAGGCCATTATTGAACCCCCTGAACAGTACTCACTCCCACTGTGGTGGATTATACCAGGTATTTGCCCTGTCAAGGGCTGTTAGACTATGTGTGCGTCTCAGTAGTTTTGAATGGACCATTCATCCAAATGAACAGGAAATCCAGGATTTCAAGGGTGTTTGGCTATAGAGGAGGTGCCCACAGGACATGCCTATTACCTGTATATGCCTTGGACATTATATCCATTTGCATTTGATGTATTAATGCAAACAAACTTTGAAATAATTAATTGTGCGATTTTTTGACAATTGTTAAAATCCAGTTTACTGGTATTTTACATTTGTGTTAATACAAAATATGTCAGAGTCCTGTCTGAGTTCCCTCTTGTGGCACAGGCAACTGTGTTTGGACCCACATGCTGGATCTGTGTGTTTCTAGGTTCCCTTAGGTCTGGACAGGCTTCAGCCTCAGTCTCTGATCTCAGGCACACTTCCTGGGCACAGACTCACTATCTCGTGCCACTTCTAGGGAATGGATCCTTATGGTTCAGCTCCCAAGATACTTCAGTGGCTCAAGCACACTTTCCCAGAGCAACACCCTTGTGGGTACCCTGATTTTTAGTTTAACCCTTTGGGGTCATATGACAGTTGAAGCAAATCAAACATAGACTTTGTAGAATTTCTAAACCAATCATCACTCATTTACTTATAGACAAAGTACAGGAAATACACAGATCTAGGCAAAATAAGAAACACATATACACAATTCCCACCTTCAGAGTCCTTGCTACTCTTGAGCATTCTTTGAGTTTTGGTCACTGCCTTTGGTGCATCTTGTGGACCCCACTCCCTGTCCTCATCCTCTCTTCCTGCGCACGGAGTCTCCTCTGATTCCTGAAACAAGCATCCCTCAGTCTGGCCACATCAAGCAGTCAAAAGGTCCCCCTCACTCATTACATCATCCTTTGTGTTCCCTGAATCTTCCAGAGTCTGGATTTTTGTTGTTGTTTGTTTTGTTTTGTTTTGAAAGCCAGTTCCAACACTTTGTTTCTTTTTTCCTTCTCTTCTGCTGGGTATTTTTCACTGCTCCAACCATTCCACCTACAGACAACCTGGGTAGAACTGTCAAGTATCAGAGGGGTAGCCATGTTAGTCTGGATCTGTAAAAGCAGCAAAGAGTCATGTGGCACCTTATAGACTAACAGACATATTGGAGCATGAGCTTTCGTGGGTGAATACCTACTTCGTTGGTTGCATCCGACGAAGTGGGTCTTCACCCACGAAAGCTCATGCTCCAATACATCTGTTAGTCTATAAGGTGCCACAGGACTCTTTGCTGGGTAGAACTGGTTTTCCCCTAGGCAGCATCATTTCATTGTTCAAATGTGCTGTCATTTGAATGGAAGGCTATTCCGGTTAATGACCTGGGCTGGGAGGTATGTGACTCCAACCCTGGAAGCAACTGGCTGATTTGTTATATACTAAAACATACAGTGATACAACACTTTCATAAAATCAACCAGAATTCATAAGTTTCACATAGACATATTTCCATCACAGAAGTCTTACCAAAAAACTTTGTTTCCTCCATCAGAGGCCATGTTATAAATATGGACTGGGATAAAGGAGAAGATTGACCATTTGAATATTTTGTTTATGGAACTGCTTTCTCTGAGGTTGAAATTGACTATCTTACAGGAGATCATAAGGTAATGGTAATACAACTTTGCATTTCTATAACACCTTCCATCTGAGGATCTTTTACCAGAACTAATAATGAATTAAGCCTCTGTTGTGAGGCAGACTGGGTGGGTGAAATTTGGGGATGGGGGTCTGGATGCAGGTAGGGTGGGGCTCAGTGGGAGAAGGGCTTCCGGGTTCAGAGGGGCTATGGATGCATAGGGAGTGGATGAGGGATTGGCTCCTCATACAGTGATCCTTCCTGCCCATGGCTGAGAAGCAATGGGGGCAGGAAGCGGGAGGGGGTGTGGAGCCTCCTGAAGCCGGGGGGAGGTTTCTGGGGGTGGGTCTGACCAGCTTCAGCCATTCGTTGCAGGGGAAGAGGAAGTCCTGTCCTCCCTCACCCCAGCTGGGACTAGCAGCTAAGCCCGGCACAGGGTAGGAGCCACCAACCAGGGCATCCCCAGACCTGTCCCCCTCCTCGGTGATTTAACTCTCTGCTGGCTGCTCCAGGCACCCAAAACGATGCGTCACACTGCTGGGGAGGGACGCGTGACTGCTCTTGTGGCTTCCCTTTGCTTCTCCATCATTTTCTGGGGAGAAGCAAAGAAATCTGCAGGGGCCATGAATTCTGTACATGCACAGTGGCCCAGAATTCCCACAGAAGTACTGCCTGTGCAGATCAAGTTGTCGGACTGGGACCTTTGTCTCCAAACTCTTTAAGAAAGCACCTTACCTTTGGTTCAAACAAAGATGACTATTCCATTTTAAATATTTTCTCTATGTCTGATTATAGATAATAAAAACTACAATTAGATCTGGAGCAGGAGTAGTCAATAGGTGGACCACAGGCCAAATCCAGACTGCCAGATGCTTTTGAATGGACCCCAAAATCTTTTTATTAATATCATTATTGTTATTTTATTATTATTATTTTCTCTGGAGTCTGGACTTTGGCTATACTTTGATGAAGAAATCCGGACCTTGACGAGAAATAATCGACTACCTTTGGTCTGGAGAATAAATTCACAGAGATTTTTGAGTTGGTGCTGAACAGAGGAGAATGTACATAGTTATATTCAGCCAATACAATTTACAGCAAAAAATTCAGAAGATTATGAATCAAGAATACTACTTTTCAGTATAATATTGCACTGGTACTACAAAACATACACACATACAAAAATTATGTCAGTATATTGCTGCATCATATATTGATTAGACCATTCAGTAAATTTAAACAATACTTGTTTAATATTTATTGTGCATGTGATCCATAAAGCATGTACTATGTATGATGTATTAAAGTGTTTTGCACTTGCCATATTGTTCTTTCCTAACCTATCTGGTGAATGAAAATATATCAATTTGACTTAAGATAAAAGTAACTGCTGTTTCCAGTGCCACAACATAATTTGCTGTGCCTAAAACTATTTGTAACCATTTGTTGTGGATATTTATGGCTGTGGTTATTGTTGTGGGTATTTTATATAGTTAAATATTATAATACAATAACACAATCTAAATAGTTTGTATTTTTATTTCCAAAGTATCTTCAATCCTTCCTGTCTCCCGCCCCACTCAAAAAAACCCAAACCAACCCTCCCAAACACATTTTGTTTGTTATCCTTCCATAATGAATTCCAAAGTACTTAATCTACTGTTTTCAGTGGCATATTTCTAATCTACAGCAATAAGGCTGCTGTTCTTACCTTTCAGTGTTGCAGTATTAAAGGAATCAAATACAGTAAAGGAAGTGTTTTTTCAATTATTGTAATTTGTTTTGCAACTTCTTCTGCTCTGTAGTTGTCCTGCAGTTTTTTTCACTGAGCTATTACATTTGTAATTATGACAAAAAAGTAAATGAAAAAATACATGAAGATGTGTAGTCACTGGGTGTTTGTACTGGTCAGCTCTCAAATTATATAGCATCTCTCATCTGTGCAACTGCTAGGCATGAGGGAGACAACAGCTGCTTCCTGTGGATGCCACAGGATTCTTTGCTGCTTCTACAGAACCAGACTAACACGGCTACCCCTCTGATTCCTGTGGAATGGTTTTCAACCTCTGGTCCACCGACCCCTGGGGGGCACTAGAGACTATGTCTAAGATTTCATCCACACGTCCACTTGAAAATTTTAGAGCTCTGCAAATGATAAAAAGTTGAAAACCAGTGCTCTAGGAGCAGCAGGCTCCCCCTACCTGTGCCTTCAAAATCATCTTTCTAGCTACAGCTTCTTAGACACACAGTAACCAAATTCCATATGCCTTTATTAAAGGCAGTGTTTTCTGTAGTATGGATAATTCTGTACGTAGTTTACGTATAGCCGTTTCCTGTTCTATTTCCAAACCTCCTGTGCCTCTTACTCTGTGCTTCCATTGGCACCTAAACACTTAGCCCCAAATCCCGTATGTTCTCTTTACATCTTGTATTTAATTACACCTTAGCTGGATGGCTAGATTTTGAATTGGGGAAGGGAAGCACTGGCATTTAAAAGGGCAGTGAACTCGAGTGTAATCACCTATTTGGCAGTTTTCAGCCATGCTATCAATGCGCGTGGTTGTATTATTTGCAAAGACCTGTACTTTGTCTAGTGCTTAACGGGTGAGGGCGGGGGGCCGGGCGCTGACTGAGCAGCAGAGCTGGCAGCAGAGTTCGGGCAGCAAAACCCCAGCAGAGACCAGCAACCGCCTGCCCGGCTCAGGGCGGGCCCTCACCACGGTCCCAGCGCAAGCTGCTTCCCGCTATACGTCTTACCAGGCCACGCCCTCTGCCCTGCCAGCGCGCTCCCGCCGGAGTCTCGCCCCGCCCCCGGTTCAGACCTCCGCCTCGCCTGGAGCCGCGCGCGCGCGCTTCCCCTGCTGGCCTCTCGCGCTGTTTGCCGAGTCTCAGGCGCGCGGTGCCGTGAGGCGGCTGCGCGCGCCCAACGGAGCTGCCGTTTAACGGCCGTTGTGTGAGGGGTCGCGCAGCTGTAGGCGGGCCGGGGGAAGCCCGTCTCAAATCAAGCACACTAATTACAAGCAAGTTTCCCTTTTATATTTTAAGCTGTTTGTACAAGGCTTTGTTTTGGTTTTTTTTGCAACAATTACACTAAACATTATATTGTAGCTTGTTAGAAGTTTTTATTTGCATGTTTATTTATGGCCTTCACAGCACAGACGCGTGCAGACTTTTCTTCCCCTTTTTTCTGTTTTACTGCCGCTTTTTGCTGTTTCGAGCTGTACTGCAGCTGCAAGCTAAGAAAGCTGACAGTTACAAATTTTGCTTGCTGTTTATTAGCATTTTAGGCTTGTTGCCGGCCCAAAGGGCCCGAGGAGGAGCAACAGCGGGGTTCGTTGCCCGGTGTGCGTCGCGCTAATTAACACACCAGGGTGGAGAAGCAAACCAAGTTTATTTGAGCCCAAATAAGGTGCAAGGGAGAAAAAGCATTCTCAAATCCTGCACACCCGCACGCAGGCGGGGTCCCAGCATTTATACCCCCCTTGTTTTCCCCCCTTTCTCCCTCCCCCTTGCAACAGTTACACTTAACACTATAATGTAGCGTGTTAGAACTGTTCTCATTCACATATTTATCCATGGCCTTCATAGCACAGACGCATGCAGACTTTCCTCCCCCTTCTTCCCCCCCCCGTCTTACTGCCGCTTTTTGCTGTTTCGAGCTATCCTGCAGCTGCAAGCTAAGAAAGCTGACAGTTACACATTTTGCTTGCTGTTTATTAGCATCTTAGGCTGGTTAAAGTTTACAGCATGGAAGAACTTTGGTTCACTCAGGCCCAGAGTCACAACTTTGGTTCACTTAGGCCTAGGGACACCAATAGGCTGGTTAAAGTTCGCAGCATGGAAGAACTTTGGTTCACTCAGGCCTAGAATCACAACTTTGGTTTACTTAGGCCTAGGGACACCAACAATTCCCCCCTTTGAGAATACTCAACAAACTTTTGGCTGAATTTTCTCAAATTTGAGGACAAAAAGCAATGAAGATCTGCAGAAATATTTACAACTGCTCTTTTGAGCTTAGTCACCCCCAGCCCAGGAATGAATGCATGGACAAAAGAGTGGAATCTTGTTCATTTAACAACTAAGGGATTGGGGCACTGACTATAAATCAGTTAGGTATACCAAGTGGTTTAATTTCCCAGATGTCTCGGTGAATAATTCAGTTCCATATGCATTCTTTCCATGAACCCGGCAGGATTCGGTACGTGGGAGCCCACACCCCCCTAACCAGTCCATATGCTTGGAAGGAGCACTGTGAATGTCCCACTTCCATCCAGAAAGTGTCCAAGTATGTCTCCATGACCACAGGTCAGATGGTACTCCTGATGTGTCTGTAAGGGCAGTGGGCCAAGTCTGGTGCTCAAGATCATTCCGAATGGCCATTAGCTGGTCATTCAGGAAATCCTGAATTTTTAAACATACTAGATTCCACTGCAATGCCTTCCCAGCCTCAGTGATATTCAATACCATTTTTGTCAGTAACTTCTGGGTCATAGAACTAAGGGTGGAAATGACATGTAACTCACTAACTTCAGCCTGTACTTAAGATAGCTGAGCTCCAAAAATAAGGCTAGTGGCCTTTTTAGTTGGCCCAATTTTTTATTATGTTTTTGGCTTTTAAGAATATTTTAAATGGCTGCTGCACTATTGGCCCTAGCCCACAGGGATCTGGTCAATTTCCTCTTTTTTTAGAGGAAATAACCCAGGCTTTTTATTATGCTAATTGAATGGCAGCCCCTTGTGAGCAATTTAAGTATGTAGAAGTGATCTGAAAACTGGATAACGGCAATGTCATTTAAAATTCAGTTAGGGAGGGCAATACATGCTGAAGGATTTATCCAGGACACAGGGCGCAGCCTGTAGAATAAACCCCAAAATTCAATTAATACCATATTTTTAAGCATGGGTCCCACAAATTTTTTCCTGCCAGTGTATAATTTTTTGTTTTTTTACCAGGGTCAGTTCTTAATGTCTTTTTTAGTTAGGAATTTCTGGACTTTGGCAATGTCAGTGGAGTGAGTGTTCCATTTTCTTTTCCGAAACAGTGTGATTCAGCATCCTACAGGGGAGAGGTTACCAGCACATTACCCTGTAATGGTTTTTGATTTTTTTAGAAAAGTTCAAAGGCACAGTAGGTCTGTCAGTGGACAAGGGAGAGGTTAACTAGCACTTCACCTTGTCCCTTTTTTTTTTTTTTTTTTTTTTTTTTGCTGTCCAGAAGGCACAGTGGAGCTAGAAGGAGAAATAGGCTAATCATTAGTAGGAGAATTCTCCTGATGTGGAGGGGTCTTTTTGCAGTGAGAATCATGGGTCCAGGCAGTCAGTCTTTGGCATTTCACAGCGGTGTTGGTAGTCAGCAGGACTTAATAAGGGTCTTTCCAGCATGGAGCCAAAGCAGTCTTTCGTTGGTGGACCTTTACATTGATCCAGTCTCCTGGTTCCAAGGAGTGGCAGAGCTGCTAGGGTCTTTGGGTAGTGCTTTTTTACCTGTGAGAAAAGAAACCTAACACATTTTATTAGTGCCTGGCAGTGTTTTACAGATTTTATAGCTGCGTGTGCAAATTTAAGTCCCCCCCTTTTTCTGGTTATTAGCCAAGTCTTAACTGTGAGTAGTGTTTTTGAATGGGGCCAGCGCCTTATTTTTAGACTGAGCATGCTAGCTATTTTTTTTTAGTTTATTTATTTATTTATTTATTTATTTGGCTTTTTTTAACTTACAAAGGAAACTTCCACTTTTTACTTATACATTTTTTTAACCATGAACACATAAACATTGCCATTATACAGTACATTAGTTTTATTATTTAATGTATGCCACATATACCCTTCCACTAAAATAACTTTATTACAGAGCTTTGGAACAACAAGCCAGGACAAGCACACCCACTTTGATGAGTTTATTCAATACAATTTTTAGTCCAATAGCTTCCCACCATCCCCAGCCCTCTGGCTAGAAGTCTGAGGTAGCCAGAAGGATCCCATGTACAATATGGGGAGTGGGTTAACTTTTCATGTCCTTGCTTCCAAAGACTGTTGATATGCAAATTTTAATAACAATTTTCAATTAAAAGATTTGGCTAATGAAGTTTCTTTTTTTTATTTAAGGAAATTTATTAGACTTTAGTATATCACATTTTTTTAGGTATCCAAACACTTTGTATTTTAAGTTGAACAAAACAAGTATTTGCATTCCAATCCAACCCTTTTGCTTGATTTTAAACCAGACCATTCCATGAAAATATTAAACAAAACACCACAAGACAGAACATAGAACACAAAACATCATTTCTATTGTGCCAGTAAATGCATGGTACGTTGAATGCTGTTTAGCTGGCATCAGTTTTCTTTGATTATCTGAAAGACAAAAACAGAGGTCTACCCCTTCTGGGCAGTCAATCATTGCTTAAAATATACAAATACCCTTGTTGATTTCAGGCAAAACAGGGGAATTACCCCATATTTTCTTGTATGTGTTTTATAGGCAGCCCAGGTTTCAGTGGCTTTTACTTTATTAGTTAGATAATTTGCATTAATACAGATGCTTTCTGGCTTGCTTTTTACTTTTAACTTTTGCTTTTAAACACTGAAAGAAAACATTACCACTTATAGTGCCCTTAGAGCCTAATACAATTTCAATTACATAGCACTGTATACATTTTTCAGCTAATTCAACGAAATTGTTTATAGCCAAATTACTGCAATCTAATAATTTCTTTGCCTGAATTTATTTATAAACATTTTAAAGACACCAAGAACTTTTCTTTTTAGCATTTTTGCAAAGTTTAACTGCTGTTCCCTCCAGCAACTACAGAGTTAACTTTTTATTTTTTTTTAATTACTTGCTTAAATTACTTATTAATTTAAATTACCATTCCAAATATCCTCCTGGGTATTTGAAATCCCCATGCTTATACTTACTTACTTTTTTTTTACTACACCCTTAAAAGTTTCCAACCTGTTTTTCAATCTTTCTGTCTGTTGCCTGCCCGCCTGGGCCCGATCCTGCTTTTCTCGCTGAACCGTTCCTTCCATGAGCACCAACTTGTTCCACTACCAGTTTAGCTAGGAGGGTGGGCTTTTCAACTAGCCCCCCCCCTTCTGGTCTTTTCCCTAAAACATTTTTATTTACAAGACTACCCGAGTCCTCCCTTGTGAGGCTTGCCACCTGGGCAAAAATACATGGCCATTGGGTAAAGGCCATTTACTTAACATATAATTCAAACCCCTTTAGGGGGTTTACCCAGAGACCCACCCATTTGTCTGCTGACACTTAAACAGAAAAGAAAATTACACAGAGAGCAGAGGGAATTACAGTCTAAGCCAGATTTTCCTACTTTTATTACACTGTCCGTTACAGGGGACGGGACAGAAGGATCTCAATACAACCTTAGAGCTTCATTGCACACAATGGCTTCCACCCTGAGGAATTACGAACGAGAAGTTCAGTTCTGCCCACACACCTAACGCCCAAATGAACAGAGCAGAAAAACAACAGTAACCGGTTAAACAGAACAGAACCAGATAGTGCACCAAAATCAGATAGTGTTTCCTTATTCTATTAGGGCTTACCTTTAATCATGCAATCCTTAACATATAACACCAACAGTACCAAACAAGGCAAACATAAAATAACAAGGGTAAAACAAATAGATGGTGTAAATTCTGCAGGGCTCCCCCATTCTTAATTGCTCACCAAACTGTGACAAATTTTTGTTACCAATTTATTCCTCATGTCAGGTGATCAGGCTGACACTGCAGGACGTTGGGGGAGGATAAAGAAAACACACCATATAACCAAATTTTAAAGCTTCATTAAAAATAATAAAACAACAATGGAGAGTGTTGGGAACGCTCCCACATCACTCAGGAAAAATATGAATGCCCCAAGCCTTAAGCCACTTTAATACTCACACATGTCCAGACTGGCCACGTCTGTGTATAATGTTTAGAGAAGGGGAATAGGTGGACGGGAGATTATCCTGTATATAGCTTGTCCAGAATTTCCAACATGCTTCCGCTCTTGGGAGGGCTGTTCTTTTACACCCTGGAATCTCCTGCAGTGTCTCTTTCAGAGATTCCAGTCCAGGTCAGCTGCCTGTGGCTTCTCCAGTGTCACCAAGCCACACCGGCTCCGGGGTCGCAAAGGCACACTGTTGGATCTCACTGGACAGTTAAGCTTTGCAAATGTAATCTCAGTTCTGTAACTTGTATTGCCTTTGGTTTGCCTGTCTCTATTTTTCCACAGCCAGCTGGGGCCGAAAGCAGTTTTTCTTTGTACTTAGCATAGTCTGCATTGATTTTTGACCTTGAACGCAGAGCAACTTTCTCTTTATCTCTGGGCCAAGCTGAATTTCAAATTAACCCGTTCCTAGACAAATTGCTCACACTGTGTCAGAGGCTCTTCTTTGGTGATTAAAAGCTCCTCTGAGATATATGATCTTATCTATATTGAAGGTACCTTCTAATGGGCATTGTTTAGATGGATTTTCACGTGTGAGAAGATTCCAATTCTCTAAATACCTGCAGGTTTTAGGACCATAATGTACGTACATGTAATATGCTGGGGTACCCTTAGTGGGTGAGGTGGAATGTTTAGACTGTCCCTTACACATTTTCCACTTACACACACAGGGAGGGTGCCCTGTCCGCGCTAGCAGCTCATAAAATAAGGATCTCTCCCTACAGGGCACTCACACAGGAGAGACTAACGAGGATGACCACGACTCCCCTACACCTCCCTTCAGCAAAGAGCGTCGGCTAGTCTCTGGGAGACGGCGCCGCTTACTCTGATTGCGTCCAGTGAGATGATCAGACTGTCAGTAGCCCACACGGAAAGGAAAGGGGAGGGAAGATGGGTTCACACGCTCCTAGACCCAGGTAGCTTCCTCGCCGGACGATGCCAGGCCGAGTCAGCCCACCGTGGATCGGATCTCCTAAAGATCCACTAGTTACCGGGCTTGCATTAGAGTAGTCCTGGTCACGAGCTTTCGCTTCACAGGGTACTCTGGGCGTCTTCCGGTAACAGTCACTCACACTGGTATACACACACACACACCAAGGCCATTATTTCCTATTACCACGATGCATCTTATCTTGCTGCACAGTCAATAAGTTCAGATGGCATGAGCCCAACAGAGACAGACGTCCCAGTGGACAGTCCTCCTCCCAGTGCAACTCTGGGGCATATGATGGGAGATTTTTACAAGAGGTCTCCATACAAACAGCTTCAGAAGCTACTTGTTCGCTGACAAAACAGGAGTAATTGGAGGATCGTGTTGTAATTAAGTGATCCTTCTGGTGGCCACCTTTCCTGGCTCTTTAACTGATACTGAGGCCAATCAACTGTACAGAACCTCTTTAGTTTACTCTTAGTCATTGGATCCAAACCAAACACCTTCCAATTCACTAGAATGCATTCCAGGGGCGTACACCTTGCCCTACCGGCCGTACCCTGTCCCTGCCCCATACCATGGGCATGCCCTTGACCCATTATAGGACTCTCTATCATCTAACGGGAATTACAACGACTGGGCGTCCCCAGCCTCGGGCAAAAGTCCACACCACTGGACTGCTCCTACCTTATCCACGGGACTGGTCCTCACCATCGTCCGCAACAGCTTCTCCACTACTTGAGCGCGTTGCACCGTTGTGTCCTCCAAGGTCGGCCTGACGCATCTCTGCCGAGGCCCCCGGTAAAGGCACCGGTGCGCGTCGGCTGTGACCGTCGTCCACCGGCCGTCGGAGGAGTCCGGGCAAGGCACAATTTTGCCTCGAGCCCCATGTTGGGCGCCAAAACTGTTGCCGGCCCAGAGGGCCCGAGGGGGCAACAGCGGGTTCATTGCCCGGTGTGCGTCGCACTAATTAACACACCAGGGTGGAGAAGCAGACAAAGTTTATTTGAGATCTCAAAGCGATGCCAGGAGACAGACACGTCTCAAATCAAGCACACTAATTACAAGCAAGTTCCCCTTTTATATTTCAAGCTGTCTGTACAAGCCTTTGTTTCTTCCTGTTTTTCCCCCTTCCTCCCTTTCCCTTGCAACAATTACACTAAACACTATATTGTAGCTTGTTAGAACTGTTCTTATTCACATGTTTATTTATGGCCTTCACAGCACAGACGCATGCAGACTTTCCTCCCCCTTTTCCCCCGTCTTACTGCCGCTTTTTGCTGTTTCAAGCTGTACTGCAGCTGCAAGCTAAGAAAGCTGACAGTTACAAATTTTGCTTGCTGTTTATTAGCATTTTAGGCTGGTTAAAGTTTACAGCATGGAAGAACTTTGGTTCACTTAGGCCTAGAGTCACAACTTTGGTTTACTTAGGCCTAGGGACACCAACACAGGTGATGGGGCTACGGACTCGCGTCCCGCCTTTCGGCCAGCCCTAAGCAGTCTGGGGTGCGGTGATGCAGGGACATTACTTCATGGCGGGCACTGGCCCTTGGGTCACCCTCTGGCCAAAGGCTGTGCCGTGCGAGGTAGGCCGGCCAGCCTGGCCAAGGGCTGGGATTTGGTGTGAGCTGGGCCGATTTCCGCCTCCCCCCACCGCCACTCCTCTCCGGAGTGAGGGGTGTTGGGGCCCATCTGTGGGCGTCCGTTTGCTACGTAAGGTTCCCGCCACCGCTCTTCTCTGACACTGCGCTGACTGACGGGGACCGCCCACTGCCCCGATTCCCCCGGTCTTCAACGCGTTTCCCCGCCGGTTCTGCCCGCCTGAGCGGGGCTTTGGCCAGCCACCCCAGCACTAGCGCGATGGGTGCAAGCCAAGCCCGGGTGGCTGGAAAGCAGGGCACTCGCTCTGCTGTGCGCGCCGCAGAGGCCTGACTGTGCCCCAGGGGCTGAGTAGGGTAGTGGTAGGCAGGGCTGGCTCCAGACGCCAGAAAAGGAAGCAGGTGCTTGGGGCAGCCAATGGAAAGGGGCGGCACATCCAGGTCCTCAGCAACAATTTGGCTGTGGGTCCGTCAGTCCCTCTCTTCCTCTTAGAACTGCCACCAAAGAGAGGGAGCGAAGGACCCACCGCTGAAGAATGATGTGACATGATTGAGCTGCAGCCAAAGTGTTGCCGATCGGATTTTTTTTTTTTTTGCTTCACTGATTGGGCCAGCAAAAAAGCTGGAGCCAGCCCTGATGGTAGGCATACTGCGGGACCGCCTCTCTGGGTGATCCCAGTGCTCAGGACTGTAGTTTGCATATTTTACTTCTCCTGCCGGCCTTGCAGGGGGCTCACCCTCCTCCCAGTGGCAGATTAGACAGTGGGCCAAAGGGGTGTACCCAGGGGCCCCAGCCCATTGGGGGTTCCTGGAAAAATAGGTGCCCTGCCCTCTGTGCTCCCCACTAAGCTCAGTAGGTCAGCAGAGTGCATCCTCAATACCATGGCTAGCATCAACTCACAGAGTGGTGCACTGTGGGTAGCTCCACAGTCCCCGCTGCCCATTGGAATTCTGGGTTAAGCTCCCAATGCTTGATAGGGCAAAAACATTGTCACAGGTGGTTTGGGGTTTTTGTCTCCCCTCTCTCCCTCCCTCCTTGAAAGCAGTGGCAAACAATCGTTTTGCGCAATTTTTTTTATGGCATCTGCATGGTTCCCCATGCAGATGCCATAGCACAGCAAGCATGGAGCCCGCTCAGCTCACCGCTGCTGTTGTGAGCTTTGTAAACACCTCATACATTATCCTGCAGTCCACCACCATGAGGACAATTGTGAGGAGGACATGGACACACACGTTCCTGAAAGTACAGGATGTGGCAATTGGGACATCATGGCGGCAGTGGGGTTGATACAGTGGAACGCCAATTCTGGGCCCAGCAAACAAGCACAGACTGGTGGGACTGCATAGTGTTGCAGGTATGGATGATTCCCAGTGGCTGCGAAACTTTCGCATGCGTAAGGCCACTTTCATGGAACTGTGTGAGTTACTTTCCCCGGCTCTGAAGCACAGGAATACCAAGATGAGACCTGCCCTGACAGTTGAGAAGTGAGTGGCAATAGCCCTGTGGAAGCTTGCAATGCCTGACTGCTACAGGTCAGTCAGGAATCAATTCGAAGTGGGCAAATCTACTGTGGGGCCTGCCATGATCCAAGTAGCCAAGGCAATCAGTAACCTTCTGCTAGCAAGGGTAGTGACTCTGTGAAATGTGCAGGTCATAGTGGATGGCTGTGGTGTGGCGATAGACGGAAGATATCCCTATCTTGGCACCGGACGACCTTGCCAACCAGTACATGAACCGCAAGAGGTACTTTTCAATGGTGCTGCAAGCACTGGTGGATAACAAGGGACGTTTCACCAACATCAACATGGGATGGCTGGGAAAGATGCATGACACTCGCATCTTTAAGAACTCTGGGCTGTTTGAACAGCTGCAAGAAGAGACTTACTTCCCAGACCAGAAAATTACCACTGGGGATGTTGAAATGCCAGTAGTTATCCTTGGGGACCCAGCCTACCCCTTGCTCCCATGGCTCATGAAGCCATACACAGGCAGCCTGGTTAGTAATAAGGAGCAGTTCAACTATAGGTTCAGCAAGTGCAGAATGATGGTAGAATGTGCCTTTGGACATTTAAAAGCTTGCTGGTGCTGTTTGCTGACTAGGTTAGACCTCAGCACAACCAGTATTCCCATTGTTATTGCTGCTTGCCGTGTGCTCCATAATATCTGTGAGAGTAAGGGGGAGATGTTTATGGCGGGGTGGAAGGTTGAGGTAAATCACCTGGTGGTCAATTTTGAACAGCCAGACACCAGGGCAATTAGAAGGTACAGGTAGGCATGCTGTGCATCAGAGAGGCTTTGAAAACCAGTTTCATGACTGGCCAGGCTACGGTGCCAGTGTTTGTATGTGTTTCTCCTTGATGCAAAACCACCCCCTTTGTTGAATTTACTTCCCTGTAAACTAATCCCCCTCCCCCCTTCGACCACAGCTGGCAAAGGAAATAAAGTCCCTATTATTTTGAATCCATGCATTCTTTATTTGTTAAAAAAAAAAGTGCGATCACTGACAATGTAGCCCGGGTGGGGTGAGGGAGGAGGGAAGGACAAGGGCACATTGCTTCTCGTAGCCACACTACAAATCAGAGCTGTTCGAATGACAGCCTTCTGTTGCTTGGGCCATCCTCTGGAGTGGAATGGCTGGGTGCCCGGAGCCTCCCTCCCCCTATTCTTGGGCCTCTGGGTGAGGAGGATATGGAACTTGGCGAGGAGGGCAGGTGGTTATACAATGGATGCAGCAGCGGTCTGTGCTCTTGTTGCCTTTCCTACAGCTCCACCAGATGCCTGATCATGTCCATTTGCTCCCCCAGCATTTCCTACTGCAAGTTCTGATCACGCTCACTGAATGCTTTCCTGGCCTCTGCCACCGAATGCCTCCATGCATTCATCTGTGCCCTATCAGTGCAGGAGGACCGCATGAGCTCTGAAAACATGTCATTGCAAGTGTGGTTTTTTTGCCTTCTAATCTCCGATAACTTCAGGGACGGAGGTGATACAGGGAGCATAGAAACATTTGCATCTGCAGGGGGGGATAAAAAGGGAAAGTAAAATTTAAGAAGATACATTTCTGAGAACACAAGGGAGACTCTTTCTTTCACAGTGAATCGAGCAATTCACAGCAGACAGCACATGTGCTTTAGGTACAAAGTCGTATTTTGTCTTTTATATTGAGTGCCTGCCAGTATGGTGAGACATCATACACGGCTGGGCAACAGAATTTGGTTTCCAGGCAGCCATGGTAAGTCAAAGGGTACACAGGGTTGGCTTCTTCTGCCTTCATAACATGTGGGAATGGTTTCAAATTGCAGCGTCCTCCTTTCCCATAGCAAGCAATGCCGGTTGGGTTTGCTGTTTAAAAGGAGGGAGCTGCAGCTTTGGGTTGGATGTGCAGCACCCCTCTCTCCCCATCTTTTGGCTATTCTCTGGGATGATCCCTTTTAGCCAAGCGCAAACAGCCCAGCATGAATGGGGTCATTTTACTGTTCCCTTACATAAATTCCCCTATTTCAACCAGGTGACCGTGAATGATATCACTCTCCTGAGGCTGACACATTAAGATAAAGACTGAATTTGCATGAATGCCACCAAAACCCAGGACCATTTGCTGCCATGCTTTGTGCTGCAGTGATTCCAGACTACTTGCTACTGGCTTGGCATGGTAAAGCTTCCTACCGTGGAGGAAGAAATAAGGCAGCCCTCCCCAGAAACCTTCTGCAAAGGCTTTCAAAGTACCTCCAGGAGAGCTTCATGGAGATGTCCCTGGAGGATTCCTGCTCCATCCCCAGACATGTTAACAGACTTTTCCAGTAGCTGAACTGGCCGCAAATGCATACCAATTCTTCAGGGCAAATCAAACATTAAACACAATTGCTTTTAACCCCTGCAGTGTAGTTACAAATGTGCACCACCAGAGATGTCTTCTCTGCCTTCAGGGTCTGGGCATCTGCCTTGGAAGGGTATTGGCTCCAGGGTGATGAAAAGGTCCTGGCTGCCAGGGAGAATGGATTCTCCGCTTGCCTGCTGCACATTCTCCTCCTCCTCCTCCTCTTCCTCATCCACAAAATCCTCCTCCACGTTGTGTGAGACTCCCCCCTTGCAGGTGTCCACGGACAGTGGTGGGGTCCCTGGCCCAGAATGGCATGCAGCGGCATGTATGGGGTTCTGACCCGAAGCTACCGTTTGCCTCCTTTGTCTTATGGTAGGCTTGCCGGAGCTCTTTAACTTTCACGCGGCACTGCTGTGTGTACCTGGTGTAGCCTGTCTCCACCATGCCCTGTGCGATTTTGGCATATATATTAGCGCAGGGGTAAGTAACCTATGGCATTTGTGCCAAAGGCGGCACGTGAACTGATTTTCAGTGACACTCTCACTGTCCGGGTCCTGGCCACTGGTCCGGGGGACTCTGCATTTTAATTTTAAAAACCTTATTTACTTTACATACGACAATAGTTTAGTTATCTATTATAGACTTATAGAAAGAGAAAATTTTAACATTTTTAGAAGGTATTGCTGGCACGCGAAACCTTAAATTAGAGTGAATAAATGAAGACTTGGCACACCACTTCTGAAAGGTTGCCGACCCCTATATTAGCATTTCTTCTTTTTGATTGGAGTTCTGCCTGCACAGATTCTTCTCCCCATATAGCAATCAGATCCAGTGTCTCGTGTTCACTCCATGCTGGAGCTCATTTGCGATTCTGGGACTACATGGTCACCTGTTCTTCTGAGCTCGCCACGCTGACCAAACAGGAAATGAAATTCAAAAGTTCCCAAGGCTTTTCCTGTGTACCTGGCTAGTGCATCGGAGTTGAAAGTGCTGTCCAGAGCGGTCACATTGGAGCACTCTGGGGTAGCTCCTGGAGGCCTATACCGTTGAATTGCACATCTGCTGCAATTGCTGCATCTGCACTACCCCAAATTCAACCCAAGAAGGCCGATTTTAGCACTACTCCCCTCACCAGGGAGGAGTACAGCAGACGATTGTAAGAGTCCTTTAGGTTGACGGAACGGGGTTGGTTGTGTGGCCACATTGCTTATAAAATAGACCTAACGCAGCTAAATTTGACCTAGCCTTGTAGTCTATAGCAGGGCTAAGAGCCCAGAGATCTCTGAAAACTGAGATATCTCTAGGATTAAGAGGGATAAGTAACCCTAAATAGAGACCTGTTACTTTTTATTTTTAAAAGCACAAGCATAAATGTGTCTTTATAGAGTGGATAAGAACAGAACATAAGCATGACCATACTGGGTCTGACCAGTGGTCCATCTAGCTCAGTATCCTGTCTTCCAACAGTGACTGGTGCTAGATGCTTCAGAGAGAATGAACATAACAGGGCACTTACTGAATGATAAATTCCATGTTGTCCAGTCCCAGCTTCTTTTGGACAGGGAGCGGCTTAGGGACACCCAGAGCATGGGGTTGCATCCCTGGCTGTCTTGGCTAATAGCCATTGATGAACCTATCTGCCATGAATGTATCTAATTCATTTTTGAACCTACTTATACTTTTAGCTTTCGCAGCATCCCCTGACAATGAGTTCCACAGTTTGATTGTGTGGTGTGTGAAAAAGTACTTGCTTATGTTCGTTTTAAACCTGCTGCCTATAATTTCATTGGATAACCACTGGTTCTTGTGTTATATGAAGGGGTAAATAACATGTCCCTTCACTTTCTCCACACCATTTGTGATTGATAGACCTCTATCGTATCCCTCCTTAGTCATCTCTTTTTTAAGATGAACAGTCCCAGTCTTTTTAATCTCTTCTCATATGGAAACTGTTCCATTCCCCTAATAATTTTTGTTGCCCTTCTCTGCACTTTTTCCCATACTAATTTGTGAGGGGGCGACCAGAACTGCACGCAGTATTCAAGGTGTGGATGTACTATTTTGAATTCAGAGCTCAAAAGCTTGTCTCTGTCACTAACAGAAGTTGATCCCATAAAAGATATCACCTCACATATCTTGTCTCTCTGATATCTGGGGACTAACATGACTATAACAACACTGCAAGCAATCTTTATATTGTATCATTTTGTACTTTTTTTCTTTGTGATAAACAGGGCCTTTTTGACAATGGCGAATCAAGCAACTGCTGAAACATCCTCCATTTTCTCCCTGAGTTCTATTAGAGGGCACTCGAAAGGGAAGAAGGATAGAGCTTTAAAAGCTGCAAAACTGAATGCCTCTCTTGTGTCTAAAATCAAAACTAAAATAATAAGTGAGTGTAATTACTTTAAAGTAAACTGTTACAGCAATTTAATCCATACACTGTGTACACCATTGAAGTAGATGGGGCGATGGATGTGCTTAATGTTTGCTAAATTGCCTAAATAAAGAGGATTATTATTAATATAATATTAAAGTTGAGAGTTGAAAGATGGTCTTGTGGCTAAAACATGTTACTTGGAATGACAATTATTGTATTCTTTACCTGGTTCTTCATTAGACTTTCGGTCCTTGACCTTTGGCAAGTCAGCTAGGCTAAACCTTTTAAAAGTGCACACTAATTTCACGTGCCTCTGTGGTAGTTGTGGTTGTTCAATATGTCTACAGTCAAGATGTAGTTATCTCATATTGGGCACCCAAATTAGTGGATTTTTTAAAAATGTTGACATTAACTTCTGTGTGCCTCACTTTTCCTCATCTGCAAAATATGTTGGGGTGTAAATAAGTCATTGGGCCACATACTGAATGATGAGAATAACCAAAGCTCTTTAACAACTGCATCATTCTCCGAGCAGTATCTGTCCTGTGCACTGAATGAGTCAAGAATAGCTTCATTTTACAGACTCCATGGCTAAACACATAGTTTTTGCATGTTCTTTATGAGAGACAATGCAATGAGATATGTGAATGAGACGGGGTTGTCGTGGGATTCTATTCCCATCACTGCTAGAATTGATCATGCAACCTCTCAGATCTTCAAATATCTCAGCTGTAAAATGTGGGAAAATCATAAATACTTATCTGTCTCCGAAGGCAGAAGCTTGAGGCCTTGCTCAATAATGATTTTGAAGGTCACAGAATTAGTAACATAGCCACTGGAAGAACTGCAACTAGAACTCAAGATCTTCTTGCTCCCAGCCCAGAACAACTATTGTTAAGTCAAAAAGTATTTTGATACAGGAATAGAATCAGTTTTGCCTGTGTCTTGTCTCTAGTTTTGTGTGTATAATGCAGAAAACTCAGCAGCACTTTGAATCATACACAGTAGATTAGAACATTAAGACAATGAAGAGCAAGTGTCCAATTGGTTCTACTGTGCCTGTGCAAATAGTGATTTTTTTTTCTGTGACTGGACAGTTTTTCAAAATCACAGTGGAAATCCTCTCTAAGACCTAAGGAGTTTTACCTCCTTTTAAATTTTAAGTTCCTACTCAAAAGCTTTTTGACACTAGAATTGTTCTAAAAACAAATGAACAAATCCAGAAATATATTTTAACATTAGCAAAACTACCCATTATTAACCTTGCCCTCAGAAACAGCTACGCAGTTTTTGCTCAGACTTTACCACACAAAAAAAGTTCAGCTTGAGGCAGAGACCATAAATGGAATAAACTTTTAACTTGAACCTGACTGGATAGTTTTCAAAGTGATAAAGCAACTGGAAACAAAGGTTTGTAATGTATCTTAGGCCAGCTGTAAGCATTGTTACTGCTCCATCAGAACTATGAGTAATGTCATAGACTGTAGCTGAGACAGAGGCAGACTGACAGGAAGAAAATGAGAGGTGAGCAAAAAGTAGAAAATTATTATTATTTTATTTCTTTCTACAGACAACTCTTCTATTTTTAAGATATCTTTAAAACATAATAATAAAGCATTGGCTCTGGCTTTGACTCTGGAGAAGGAAAATACTCGGAGGCTGAAGAATGAGAAGATCTTTCTACAGAAAGAAGTAGAGGAGTTGCATTTTCATAATGTCGTACTTCGTCAAAAATTAAACCGTTTGGTATGCTGTAATTACCATAATACTTAAACTTTCTGAGCAACTAAAAACAAATATCACATTTTAATGGAAACTTAAGAGAAAATTAGTTTAATTTTTTTAACTTAAACATTTAAAAATATTTTATCTACAGTGATTATTTAAAATACACAGTTGCCAACAGGATGGAAAAAGGTGGGGCTATATATTGTCTCTCAGCGTTCTTGTTCAGAATTCATTTTTTCTTAATAGGATCACCTCATGCTTCTGACTGATCCGAAACTCAACAACACACCTCTGTGTGGACATTTTATTCCCAGTTTTACTTTTATATTTTTCAGTAAGCAGATTAATCAAATGTAGAAATTGCTTCTTCCTTTGCCTTGATCATGAAAAGGTTACAAAATATTTTTACTGTTATTTATGATTTCTTCTTGTATAATGGCTTAACTGTTTAAAAGAGAATTCCATCTTTCAGTCCTCATTTATATTTTTATATACAGAATAAAACTCTCATAGAAATAGAAGCATTTATGAATAGCAACCTTTTAACAGCAATTGAAATGAGCAGTTTTTCTGAGGTAAGTGTGTTTTGTTTGAATATTTACAATGTTGTAAATAAAAGGGGGTAAGGCTATTGTCTCTGCTGCTTAGTCTTATAGTCTATACTATTTAATTTTTGACCAAGGGTAAAATTTTCAAAAGCACCTAAGACCCATTGATCTTCAATGGAATGTAGGCTTCTAAGTCATGTAGGCACTTTTGAAAATTTTACCCCAAGTTTTTAGGTATTTGGGATGAAATCCTGGCCCCAGTGAAGTCAATGGGAGTTTTGTAATTGATTTCAAGGAAGCCAAGATTTCACCCTTTGTATTTCGAGAAACTAGTTCTAAAGTTACTTAGCTACTTATCCTGATGAAGCCACGTTGTGCAAAAGTGCTGTTAGATGAGACCTCTGCTTGAAAAATGAGGTATGAATCCTAGAATCATGGCAGAATTCCAATTTAGGTAATACATTTTGCTTTCCTGTATACCTATATAGTTTCAACACAATATTTTTTCACTTCCTGTTCTAAACTATTGAACACAATTGCTGTGCACTCTTATATAGCTTCTGCATTTCAGTGATGTGTGAAATAATTTATGTATGTGTATGTGCTTTGGGAATAAAGTAATCTGTAAATATAAAAAAAGGTTTGTCTGGGCATAAAACAATATTTTTCTTGAAAACACTGTATTCTTTTGAAGGAATGTTCTCTAGGCTGTATAAAAATATATATGCATATCACGTGCAGTGGTAATAGCTATATGATATATTGCAGTTTATCATCCACTTTTCATCACCTCACCTGTTCTCTGCCTAATGATTCATTTACCTTGGGACTGTGTATAATACTCCAGACCTGTAAGCAGTTTCTAACGGATACTTCCCTTTTTTTCTTATTTTTAATAGCATATTCAGAATCCTCTTACAGTGCCAAGTGGTCAAAGCAGCTGTGTTGATCATCAGTCCAAGACTTCATATCATTCAGTTAGGTAATATGGGTCTGTTTCACAAACTGGGTGAGCATGCAAATGTGAAATTCTGCTAAAATCTCTCAGGGGCTTTTATAGACCTCTAGTTGCTGCATGCTGTTCTAGAATAAAGAAGAGAGATTTTTTTTAAAGTAATCGGGAAAGCTTTTGTGTCTAGTTTGTATAAAGATTGTTTGAGACATCAAATTATTAGCAAAATATACAAATAGGCTAAACTGTTGTCTGCATAAATTTTGTCATTTCTCGCTAGCATGCAAAAGAGAGAGTGCATCAGAAAAAAATAAATTTTCCCCTAAGATATAACCAAAGCAAAACACTCTCCACCTGAGTTCTTGTTTTCTGCTTACTTTCATATAGTATTTATGTGATACATTATACAATATATTTCTCCTTCATAGTAAAACTTCCTCTTTTCAGATCTGTAGGAATGCCAATGAAGGTTCCATTAATTGCAGTACATAATGCAAAACAGCAAGGCAGCCCTTCATTGTGTGAAAAGACAGAAGATCTTTGTAACCTCACCTCTGTAGTATCAAATGAGATTTGCCCAGCTCAGATCAGTGTTGAATTGTTGTTAGAGTCTGAGAAAAATAAGCAAAAGTCAAATGAAATAGACAAAATGGAAACAATCTTTGACTCAAATATATTTTTCAGAGGTATGGTGTATTAATTTTTTGTAATCAATTTGTTTTTAGAAATTACTATGTTTAGTATATAAAATAAATTAATTATGGTGAGATACAGTACATATACATGATAAATAAAAGCCACCATTTCATGTCAGTGTAGACTTCTGGGGACTTCGTAAGCCTTAATATTTTCTTTCATTTAATTGCAAACAAGGATGCCCATCCACAGCTATGGGTGAATCAACAATTATTTAAAGATCAATTCTTACACAAATAACTACCCAAGAGCATAACAACGCCCCAAATTATTCTCATGCATTCAGCCTTCCCCAAAAGCCTTAGCAAATAGATGGCCTCTAAAACTTTAAAGTTAACATATTTGGGCTATTTCAGTCCGTGGAAAAACATATTGCAGAGCCAAGGGGTCTCACAGAAAACACCAGGATATTCACCTCTTCTATTCCAAGGTAACATCATCTTGAGCACTTTCACTGACTGCAGCTGTGGTAATATCACATAAAAAGGTAGATGGTTTTCATTAGCAAAATCCCAGGATATCTAGGGCTTTATAGATCGGAACCAGCACCTTAAACTCCCTGCAAAACCCAGTGCAGATCTCAGAGAATTGTTATCATGTCTTCTCTACAAGAAATACTACTTAAATAGAACGGTGCTCCACTCTGCACCAGCTTCAGTTTCCAAATGTTTCTAAGGTGTAGAATCTCCAGTGCTGGAGAATCTACCCTCACAGACCCCACGGTGGGGCCTAGTCAGGAAGTTAGGAAGCACTCCCAGAAGCATGGGACTTCCTGTAAGTCCACTTCAAGGAAATCAGACATGCCTGCAAGCAAATGCAGCAGGTTGGCTCTTGAGGACTTAGTACAACAAGAAAGCCCAGAAACTTTGGGCTCCACCAGCTCTGGACTGGGCTCCATTAGAATCAGTGTCCCTTGCTCCTCACAAGACCCAGGACCCTCTGGCACCAGTGAAGACTGACCATTACCAGATACCATCATCATTGCCAGCACCAATGGCCCTGACATAAGAAAATCAGAATGACCGTACCGGGTCAGACCAAAGGTCCATCTAGCCCAGTATCTGTCTACCGACAGTGGCCAATGCCAGGTGCCCCAGAGGGAGTGAATCTGACAGGCAATGATCAAGTGATCTCTCTCCTGCCATCCATCTCCATCCTCTGATGAACAGAGGCTAGGGACACCATTCTTACCCATTCTGGCTAATAGCCATTTATGGACTTAGCCACCATGAATTTATCCAGTTCCCTTTTAAACATTGTTATAGTCCTAGCCTTCACAACCTCCTCAGGTAAGGAGTTCCACAAGTTGACTGTGTGCTGCGTGTAGAAGAACTTCCTTTTATTTGTTTTAAACCTGCTGCCTATTAATTTCATTTGGTGACCCCTAGTTCTTGTATTATGGGAATAAGTAAATAACTTTTCCTTATCCACTTTCTCCACATCACTCATGATTTTATATACCTCTATCATATCCCCTCTTAGTCTCCTCTTTTCCAAGCTGAAGAGTCCTAGCCTCTTTAATCTTTCCTTGTATGGGACCCTCTCCAAATCCCTAATCATTTTAGTTGCCCTTTTCTGAACCTTTTCTAGTGCTAGAATATCTTTTTTGAGGTGAGGAGACCACATCTGTACACAGTATTCGAGGTGTTGGGTGTACCATGCATTTATATAAGGGCAAATCAGTCTTATTCTCTATCCCCTTTTTAATGATTCCTAACATCCTGTTTGCTTTTTTGACCGCCTCTGCACACTGCGTGGACATTTTCAGAGAACTATCCACGATGACTCCAAGATCTTTTTCCTGACTCGTTGTAGCTAAATTAGCCCCCATCATATTGTATGTATAGTTGGGGTTATTTTTTCCAATGTGCATTACTTTACATTTATTCACATTAAATTTCATTTGCCATTTTGTTGCCCAATCACTTAGTTTTGTGAGATCTTTTTGAAGTTCTTCACAATTTGCTTTGGTCTTAACTATCTTGAGTAGTTTAGTATCATCTGCAAACTTTGCCACCTCACTGTTTACCCCTTTCTCCAGATCATTTATGAATAAATTGAATAGGATTGGTCCTAGGACTGACCCCTCTCCATTCTGAGAATTTACCATTAATTCCTACCCTTTGTTCCCTGTCTTTTAACCAGTTCTCAATCCATGAAAGGACCTTCCCTTTTATCCCATGACAGCTTAATTTACATAAGAGCCTTTGGTGAGGCACCTTGTCAAAGGCTTTCTGGAAATCTAAGTACACTATGTCCACTGGATCCCCCTTGTTCACATGTTTGTTGACCCCTTCAAAGAACTCTAATAGATTAGTAAGACACGATTTCCCTTTACAGAAACCATGTTGACTATTGCTCAACAGTTTGTGTTTTTCTATGTGTCTGACAATTTTATTTTTAACTATTGTTTCGACTAATTTGCCCGGTACCAACGTTAGACTTACCGGTCTGTAATTGCTGGGATCACCTCTAGAGCCCTTTTTAAATATTGGCGTTACATTAGCTAACTTCCAGGTCATTGGGTACCGAAGCTGATTTAAAGGACAGGTTACAAACCTTAGTTAATAGTTCCACAACTTCACATTTGAGTTCTTTCAGAACTCTTGGGTGAATGCCATCTGGTCCCGGTGACTTGTTAATGTTGAGTTTATCAATTAATTCCAAAACCTCCTCTAGTGACACTTCAATCTGTGACAGAAAGAGTCTCCCTTAAACCTCAGAGATCTGGATCCATGGCTGCACCACAGAATATTTTTGCTCTCCCAAAGCCAGAATCTGCCCCCCCTTCAGGATCCTCCATTTCCAGGGATTTTATATCTCCTTCAAGAGACCTTCCCGCAGGAAAAAGCCTATTGCCCTCACCCCCCACCCCAATACATAACTTACATCCATAGGCGCCAACTTCCCCTCTGCCAGGTGGGTGCTCGACTGCCCCGGCCCCGCCCCTGCACTGCCTCTTCCCACCCCTGCTAATTTTACCCACTAATTTTTCCCTGTGGGTGCTCCAGCCCCGGAGCACCCACGGAGTTGGTGCCTATACTTACATCTCTCCAACAGCACTGATGGTACCTCCACTGGAACCCATATCAGCCTTTTCCTCCTCGGGAGATTCAGAACCATTGAAGGAACCACTCCTCCTGTACCACCCTTACCCATTTCCCAGGAGCCCCATACGCCCTGGGACTAACCACTGCCTAATCTGTCACTGGTCTGCCATGGTGATCTCCATGGCCACCTGTTGACCCTCTTACTGGCCATATTGGGGACCCTTGCACCAGTGCCCTCTTTCAGAATCTATCCAATCCTCCAGGGAGTTGCTGCCTGCCTCCCCTCTGAGGGAACCATCAATTTAACCCCAGATCAGATAAAGGAGGAGGAATGCTACACTCTGGTTTTGGCGGTTCTACCAGAACAGGCTGGACAACTATCATCATTGGTGGATGAAGCAGTGACTTCAACATCCCTTTTCCCTCCAGATGACTTCAGGCAGTTCCAAGATCTGCTGTGCAGAGTCACCAGGGGACTTCAGATTGCATAGAGGAGATCCAGGACTCCCAACACAAGCTCTAGGACATCCTCCACACCTATGGACTTACAAGAATAGCCCTCCTGATTAACGAGCCCATACTAGAGCTGGCTAGGACAGTGTGGCACACCCATGCCACTGGCACGTCTACCCTCCCAAGGGGCAGAGAGATGTTGTTATGTGCTGGCTAAGAGTTCAGAATTCTTATTCTCTCACCAAGCTTCCAACTCATTGTTGGTTCAGGCTGCTTTGGAAAGGTCCAGGCAACAACTCCCCAGTCTGCTCCCACAGATAAGGAGGGTAAACACTTAGATCTGCTGGGGAGGAAGGTTTTCTCATCCTCCAGTCTTCAGTTCAGGATAGCCAGTTATCAAGAACTATGGGCTAAATATGATTTCCTGAACTATGCTAAGAGGAATTCACCTACAGCATCCCACAGCAGGATCATACTCATTTCCAAGCTGTGATAGGGGAAGGAAAGTTAATAGCCTGAACTGGCCTCCAATTTGTAGTCAATACGGCCTGTCTTCCTCTAGGGCCGTGGCAACTGCTATTGTTACCCGCACCCTTTCCCCTTTGCTTTGGATCTTGTCTGATTCATGGTGGAGAAGTATCAGAGGGGTAGCCGTGTTAGTCTGGATCTGTAAAAGCAGCAAAGAGTCTTGTGGCACCTTATAGACTAACAGACGTTTGGGAGCATGAGCTTTCGTGGGTGAATACCCACTTCGTCGGATGGTGGAGAAGGAAGTGAAGAGGCGGTTGGTCTGCCCTGCCCTTTATTGCCTCGGTCGGAGGCACAAGGCAAGCCAGGGTGCATGCATGGACCAACAGACACTACTTTCAAATTCTCTGATTCCAGGGGCATGTGGTGCATGTGTAACCACACTGTGGAATACAGATAGGGGCCACACATTTTGAAGAGCCTCCAGTTACAGGTAAGTAAACTCATCTACTTCTGACAGTAAAGGTTGCATCCTCTTCACCAGATGTAGATATAAACATGTATTCCAGATCATTGCTGTTGTGCAACTAGGGCTCAAACTGCACTTTTCAGTTGCAAACATGGGCAAACAATCGTAGAAAAAAACCCCCAAGGACTTCTGTGATATCCTCCAGCTCTCTTTCCTCAACATACTATTATTACTTCAGTCATCTCTGCATTGAGATTTTTTAGACCATCTATTCTTCAGTCTCAACCAGATGTTATCTGTGGTTTCAATTATATTATCTGGGCTGAATGAGTGAGAAAGGGGGAGATATAAAGCTGATGTTATTTGTATGCCAAAATCATTGCACCCTGAGCCTTGAATCTCCTTGACCCTTGTAATTCTGGGAACATGCCTGGTTTTGGCCATTTTATGTATTGGTCAGTGATCTTCTGGCAATGGATGAAGATCAGCTGTCTATACTGATATTTTAAGATCTATACTAGTGGTTCTCAACCCAATCAGCACACAGATGCAGCCCATGTGATATCCTTGGGGTCATACAGGTAGTATATATATTGTATAGATGTGGCCCACATAACACATAGAGAGCTGCATATGCAGCCTACAGTGGTAAATAGGTTGAGAACCACTGCGCTATACCGTTGAATAGAAGCGGTAATTATATGGAACTCTGTAGTAACCGTAACTTGAGAGCCCTTGGAGGGACAGAGCAGTTGCCCATAACTATCCATTGTGATATCTCCAAGAGAAAAAGAATAAAGTCACACTAAAGCAGCATCATTGTTCCACTAGAATTCAAAAGTTAGTAGCACCTCCTGATTGACGCTGTAGAAGGCTGTTGATAGACTCTGCAGGGGAGGGGTATATTATATATGGTACAGTATACTATGTATAAAGTATAGTACAACACTTCACCTAAAATGGGCATCTACATATTTCCGGTGCAAACTTCAGTAATCCATGCTAGTCTGAAAGCTATAAGTAAGTGTGAAATGCACATTTTGGATACTTTTTTTACCTTTTTAAAGTCACTGACATTCACTTGCTTTGGTTGCAGAAAATCAGCCATGTACATTACTAAGCTCCAATAGTGCCCTTATGTCTGATCTGGATAATGTGCCATCTGTGGGGCAGTCTGAAGAGTTTACAAAACCACATGATAGTCCGTTACCACTCTGTGGAAATGTGACTGAAAGGAAAAAACATGCAACATCTTGTAGATCAAATGCTCACACAGGTATAGCGGATTTTAATAGAAAAGTGACCCCAAGTAATGTATCAGATTGGAGCATTGACAAGGGCAACACCACCAATGAACTGAGTGTACAAGCAAAACCAAATATGTTGTCTCATCCTGATTCACCATTTCACCCTAGCAATGAATTTAAGACAAATTCAAATGAGGTCTATTTTGGTAACCAGCTAAAGCCCGAGGAAACTGTTTATGATACTGAAATGGAACTGACTGCCAGTGATGTGGGTAAGATACTCACAATTACATCAAAAGCCAAAAATAAAAGGAATAGTAATGCCAAAACTGATAAAATTTCAGCAAATTTGAGAAAAGTGAGGTATTCAAACACAGGAAAAAAAGATAAAGAGAAAATTAAAAGCAATCCTAAAGGCGGTTCAGATTTTCATAGTGAAAAAAGGCACAAAAATACTGAAAAGATTATAGATTCAAACACTAGTGAATCAGACACTCCAAAGTTTCAGTTGGAGGCAGAACAGGTGGATAAAAGGAATGCTTTGGGAGAGCTGACACTGCAAAGGATCAATAAACATGATGTACAGAATTCCCAATGCAATGATAAAGCTACCAGAAGGACATATCTAGTTAATTTAGCAAGCCCAAGTAAACAACAAAAAACTGATTTACAACAGAAAATAAACAAACAAACTCTCTCAGAAATATTAGAAAATATGGACAAGTTCCAAAGCCCAGATTCTAGCTCATCTAATAGCAAGTCCCCATCAAAAGATTATTGTACTAAAAGCATGCCATGTATAGAAAACCACATCTCTGGTGTATTGTCTTTACAGCAGGACTTAGTGGATGTAAATGAGAAACATATCAAACCAAAAAGAAACTGCAAGACTTCCCAAAACTCTTCTACAATAAGCAAAACAAATTACGGTAGAGAGGAAATTGAGGAGCATTCAGCCAGTAGTTCAAAACGGCCTGGAGCAAAGGCATGCAAACCTGATTGCAAGACAAAACAACACCAGAAGAGTGAATATCACAAAGAAGATAATTACAGTGACAGGAGAGAAATACAGACTTCTAGTCACTGTGTAGATATAAAAAAAATAGAACAAAAGAGTAATAAGGTTTCGCTGGGCAGTTCAAAGAATGTATTGGCAAAAGCTAGCCTGAAAACTAATATACAGCCAGATGATTTTACACAGTGCACACTTTCTGTAAGACAAGAGTTAAAAAATGAGGACATGTTGCACACTGAGATTGTTCATGGAAACAAAACTACAAATACTCAGCAAATTAAAGGAATTTTAGATATTAAGAGCAGTGTAACTGTAAACAAGCAGTGGGCTAGATCTTCCTTGAAGAAGGTGGATGAATATAATGTTAATATGTTAAAGAAAGGGGTAGACAGTATATCAAAGGCAAATAAAAAGACTTGTATTGTCATTTCTCCAGATGATCAGATTAAAAGCAATGAGAGACTTATTTCTGAGACCAGGCTAGAAGAATGTGACATCAGGCAAGTTGACCAGGTGGAACAGAATATTTTAGATGACCAAAAGGTCAGAACAGGGAGAGATCCCTTCATGAACAAGTTGATCAATAAATCAGTATTAACGAACATTATGGTTGAAGAACCATGCCTTTTAAAATTCTCACCTGTGACCTGTTCTAAGGATATGCTGTTTAATTCATGCACCTTTTTGCAGGAGGGTCTCCCACATGTGGAGCTCTCTGCTGTTGACTACCATAAAATTTCAGAAAACTTCCCTGTACTGAAGAACTCTGAAATCTTTGAAAAAACTAACTATGAGAAAGTATTGTGTGCTAATAGAGCAAAGAAGATGGAGACAGATTTTAAAGTGTCTTGCCAAAAACTCTCAGGAACAGGCAGTGGTAAGTTTTTGAGTAGAGAAAGAGATAAGGAAATTTCTTCAGCGTTTCTCAAATGTGGCCACATGCGGCCACCAGGGGCCTTTCTTGTGGCCACAGCCTCCTGGGCTGCGATGGGGGAGGGGAGTAGAGCTCCCTCCCCCTCTCTGTTACTCCTGGATGCTGGGGCCAGCAGCAGGGCTTGGGCCCTGCCCCCCCTCTGGAGACACCTAGGGCACAATGGTGGAGGAGCAGGCAGCCAGCGAGTTCTCCACCTTCCCAAGGGTGGTGGACTCAGGCTTTGGGCTTCAGCCCTGGGGTGGCAGGGCAGCAGGCTCTGGTCGTGGGACTTTGGGCTCCAGCCCTGGGCTCTGGCTGCTCAGTGGCAAGCCACAGGCTCCGGCACATCGCTTCAGGCTCTATCCATGGACCCCATCCTCCGGCTGTGGGGCTTTAGGCTCTGGCCACAGGGCTTTAGGCTCCAGCACCCCACCCCCATCTGCCCTGGCCCCCACTGCCTCTCCCAACCCTCCATCCAGGCCTTAATTTGTCCCCAGGCTTGCCAGGGCTGAGTAAATCTGCTGTGAAAAGTGACACTTACATGTTTGTTAATATCACTTTTCACAACAGACTTACTAGCTAGCAATAAATAAATTACAATGATTTGGATGTATATATGTGCATATTTATTTAGTTTTTCTAAAGCTAATCAAGTATTTTAGGAAAAAGTGTGAGAGCTGCCACCAGCAAGAGTTGGTTTCCGCACTCTGAGACCACCAAAAAATTTGTCCTGAGAACCCCTGTGATTGAGTAATCCCTTGTACAAAGGAAAGGTAACTTCTTTTAGTATTGCCTGTATAGATCACCACTCTTAGTCATAAATTTCCAAGCACCATCAAAGCTAAGTAATGCAGGAGTAGAATTGGAAGGACAGAACCACTGAAGGGTTTTTCTTCGGTTACAGTAGCTAATATTCTTATTGGTTTATAATATAGCCCAGAATCATGTTTAGCCCAAGCAACTTTAAGTTGTTTACAGTCTCAGAGAATCAACCTGATAGTGCCTCTGCTATCTTTGCAATGAATGTGATAGAATTACATGGAAAGATTTGCTCTTGAATATTTAAAATGGAACAGTTCAGGAGGGCAAGCTGTCATCTGTTTCACTGCTGTATAAGGGGCAAATAACAATTTTAAGGTTTATTAGACTCTTCTTGCAAATGGATGATAGAGCCAGGGGTGGCTCCAGGCACCAGCATGCCAAGCACATGCCTGGGGCGGCAAGCCAAGGGGGGTGGTCTGCTGTTCGCCGCAAGGCAGGCAGGTTGCCTTCGGCGGCATGCCTGTGGAGGGTCCGCTGGTCCCGTGGCTTCGGTGGACCTCCCACAGGCTGCTGCCGAATCTGCGGGACCGGGGACCTCCCGCAGGCAAGCCGCAGAAGACAGCCTGCCTGCCATGCTTGGGGCAGCAAAATACCTAGAGCCGCCCCTAGATAGAGCCAAGAGTATTTTCCATTTACTGCTCTTACAGTTCCCACCAGTATGAAATTTCATTAAGAATACCCTAACTTCAACATGAATTCTGAGAACTTTGGAAATAATACCTTGTTCAGAACTTCTCTGATATCTGTGTATAAGGATACTTTGAAGTGCCAGCCTATTTTTCTAATATTCTAATATTTTTCTAATATTCAGAAAAGAAGTTCAAACTTCTCAATAGTCTGGAAGGAATACTGAAATCTACAGAACCAGACTAACACGGCTACCCCTCTGATACTTGCAATATATAGTCTCATTCAACTGTTGTACTTCTGCATTACAGGAGATAAAGAGTTTACAATGTTTAGCTTGAAGGTCTCAGAGCATAAGTGTGCCTATATAGTTGAGGTCCACCTTGTATAGATGTGTTCAAAGGGCACCTGGCATACCTAGCAGCTCTGACTCATACATGGTTTAAAAAAAATGCACCCCTTATCAGTGTCTCTGCAGACTTTACAGTTTAAACAAATGATGTTAATCATTGTTAAACTAGTTAGACTTCATAAATCAGGAATAAACATAATATCAATACTCCCTAGTTCTACTTTTCTGTTCAGTGGTCTTAGAAAACAGATGGACTTCCCCCAGGCACCGAAGGTCAGCAACCTCAGTTTATGTTGGACTGATAATGACTGAATTCCTGAGTATACAGTATAACTACCTTAAATTACATCCAGACGTGAGTAGGAAGCCAGTACAGTTCTTAACGTAATAATGCAAGGTATTTTCTTTGACTAGTCCCACTCAGAAGGCAGCTCAGATTTATCTAAAACAGTTTATTTAGGCAAGTCTTTCTCATGGTCATTGGACAGAACCAGCTAGATCCTGGAGCAGTATCTTTGATGCTACATAAACTTCCACCAGAACAACTGGTCCTTGATGCTACTTCAGGCAGAGCTTGCGTACAATAACATAGAAAATGCAGCAAAGCCCTTTTTTTTTCTTCTAATTGTGAGTTCCACCATCAGTTCTACCACAACTTCCAGCAGCCCTGGACTGGATACAACAGATACACCAAACCCAAGATGACCTAAAAGGCAGCTGGAGGATGCCAAGAAAAGTTATAAACAATATGCACACCATCAATGATAGGAGGGATAGGCCAGAGGGTATGGCTCTAGACGAAGCACCTACACAACGACAGGCTATCCCACAAATTGGACTACCAGTTCCTTGGCCCCTACTGAGTTCACTGGCAAATTAACTCAGTAACCCTTGAACTCTACTTACCCTGTTTCCTCTGAATACACTGTTTTCATATGCAACTCCTGAAACTCATTCCCTCACCGCTCCCAACCACTCCCCTTGCCAGTATGTGTTCAAGACCACAATGAGTATATTGTCCACAAGACACTTGATGCCAGAATCAGACAAGGCAAACTCTGGTATCTCATGGATTGGGAAGGTTACTCTTGATTTGACCCCTGGCTCCATCTCCAGCTTCGACCCTTGGCTTCACTCCTGACTCTGACTCCAGCTTTGACCCCTGGCTCTAGTTCCTGCTTCCCAATTCCAACCATTGTGCCTGACCACTAACATCCCAGTGCTTACAAACAGGAGCTATGTGAGCCCTGACATCAAACTGCAGGAAGTGATTATCAAGAAATAATTTTCACTCCTGCCCCAATCTGCGTTCTAAAGCAAGATATAAGTTGTACCTATCTACATGCATTGAGTCTGAAACCACGTAGGAGGCGCAGAAGTGTTTAGTGTGTTTCTCAGTTCTTCCAAGAGTTTAGAGAATCTCCACATTATTTCAACTTGGATTCCTCTATATGCTAATTCACTTTAGGGATTTTGAGAGGAAAGATGATGTATGGTGAAGATAAAGAAATGTAAATCATTTCAGTATTTCTTCCAAATTATCAAAAAATTTTGACCTTCTGATTCCAAATTAAAGTGGCTGTTGAAAAGATTGGATGGCATTCTGAAATGTCCTTAGTAAACTCAGAAGGCTATGGGGAAGCTCAAATGAAAAAAGAATTTTCCTACCAAAGCTGCCTAATATTTTAATACAGTACTTATGTTTCCCTATTATATGCTTTATGGCAGGAAGGGAACTGAGAAATTTCCCAAACTCTCTAGATCTCTCCATTGTTTAAGGATATGTGACTTAATTCATCATTCCGCTGTGGCCCCTTTCTGCAGCTCTGTAGGTGTGTATGAGCATTAAAGTTAGCAGGTGCTGCTTCCAGGGAATTCCCTTGGCAATAGGGAGAGTTTCCACAAGGTGGTTCTGTGCCATCCCTCTGCATCCCCAGGCATTTGAGGCCATGAGTGTAGCACAGCTGTACTCTGGCAATTCCCGACTGCTACAACAACCTCTTGGGGTCATAGGAAGCCAGGTCCAACTTACAGCAGCCCTGAGGCTTTTTCTAGTTTGCTAGCCCTCAACTGGCTCCAGAATATTTCTTTATCCCTATCCATCAGTCCTGTGCTGAGTGGAACTTGGATTCACTGAGAATCAAGTCCATGTGACTCCAAATAGAAACTACCCAGAGAACTTTAGTTAACAAATATTAGCTTTAAGTTGTTTTTAAAAGGTTTAATCAGTGATTCAGAAATTATTTGAAATGAAAGATGGAAGCATAACTATTCACAGGTAGAAAGGCCCTGCAAGATCAGACAAATACCAGTTTATACTCCCACACTTCCTTGCCTAAACTCCAGAACATTTTAGAAAACTCAACACCACCAGCTAGACGGAGACGAACCACTGTTTGCTACAAAGAACCCAAAATAAGCAGGTCAGTATAAGTAAAGTATTTGTTTTTCTTTCAGCAAATTGTTATTGCATCAGTGTTACTGAAATATCCCTATCAGATATCTCTCTGGTTTATTTCTTGACATGCATGTCTTATCTAAAATGATCTGGGACACTGTACTGAATAGCTAGATTGGTTACGTTTATAGTCCCAAGTTAGTATTTTAATTGAAGAGTTAAATGACCCTGATTCATTCCTGTGTTACTTCACTTTTATGCTGGTATAACTCGCTGAAGTCGGTGTAGTTTCACCAACATAAAACTGGAGTAATGCAGTGGAGAATCAGGCCCTGTGTTTCCAACAGTTAGTAATGGGGTGTGTACACACATAGTGCTAGATACCTAACATTTGGACTTTCAGAATTCATTAAGAAAGCTAGCATTTTAAAGTATATCAAGAGTAGATTTTTTATTCCTATTGAATTTAGATTTTTTCCCAAGAGTATATAGTAGTGTCTGGAGTTTAGTTTGACCCTTTAACCATCTCCAGTGGTCTTTCTATGTCCAATTTTACTTCTGCTGCTTTTGGAAATCTGATCTCTCAGCTAGCTCACGTTTAATTAGTTAATTTCTTCTATTGTACTACCCAAGATCATTTTGAAAGAATATCCATCTTTTATGTAAGGATTAAGGCTGCATAAGAGCAGGTCACTTTGGGTTGATTGTAACATGACTTAGATGATGCTAATAAGTCCGAAGTCCCAGTGGTTTTAACTATAGTAGAAGTGCAGCGAGTCTTGGGGCATTGATGGCCAAAACATCACTGCTATTTTGAAATGTAATTTATATATAAAAACAATGAAAATGTGTCTGTGTATTTACTAAATAGGATAGATGAGCACTAAATGGGCACTCTCTCTCTGATACCCATTCAAAGGACTCCATGGGCTGGTCTACACTACACAGTTAGGTTGATATAAGGCAGCTTATATTGACCTAATTATGCCATTGTCTACACTACAGCCTTCTCCCACTGATGTAAGTGCCCTACTACACCAATGTAATAACTCCACCTCCATGAGAGGCGTAAGGCTTATGTCAATGTAGTTAGGATGATGCAGTGTTCCTGTAGACACTGTTCCTTACATCCGCTGTCTTGTCAATTTCACAGCAGGAGCCTTGAAATTGACAAGAAAGCCTCCACTACTCTAGAGAGCTAGGCAGCTTCAAACCTGGCTCTGGGCTGGGATCTGGGGCGAGAAGCTGGGACATCTTTGGACCCAGCTCCTGGCTGGGAATCCAGACAAGAAGTGTGAGGGACCCCCACCTGCTCTCTGCCAGGAGCCGGGCAGCCTTGTCAATTTTATGCCTGAGTGAGCCATGAAATTGAGGAGGCTTCCCGGCTTCCACGGGGAAGAGAAGCCCTCGGCAGCTTCCTCTCACTCCTGGTAGGGAACAGGGAAGAGAAACTCCAGATAGCTTCCCCTGCCCTCAGTGGAGAACATGGAGCAGTGGGAAGGGTGGGAACAGCTCACCAGAACCTGTGGGGCAACCAGGCTCCTGGCAGGGAGCTGCCAGCAGAGCTGAGAGGCCGAGCTCTCAGCTCCCTCCACTGACCCTCTTAGGTCGGTGGAAGTGCTCCTGGTGAGGACATGCACCACAGACCTAAGGAGGGTAGTATGGATATGCACCACTACAGTAATTACTGTAAGATGTAAGATGACCGAATATAGGTCGATTTACCTTTCTAGTGTAGACATACTGTGTGTCAATCATTCTGTTGCAGCAAAAGAGCCCTCACAGTGGCAATACAGCCTTGTTCCAGTTTTTCTAAAAAAGAAAGTGACATCCAACTAAACAATGAGATAGAAGGGCTACAGATAAGTCCAAAGAAAAACCACACATCTCACCCTTTTCATAATTTAATGCAAAATGCTTTTTTAAACTTAGCCTTCCCCCAGTAAGTTGTTCACACAATCCCTCATACATGAACATAATTAAATCAAAAGAACCTCCTAAATTAATCAAGCTATTTCTTCTACAGTCTGGGAAGCAAAAAAGAAAAATATTATTTCTACACTTAAATACTTGGAAATTGGTCAGATGCTAAGGTGATGTGTGCCATATAAATACATATGTAGCAAAGTTTTGAGGGTTATCAATTTATAAAGTAATTTTTGTTTGTGCACTGGAATTTCAGAAATGTGTGCTTTCCATAAAACCTCCAGGCAACTTCAGTATACCAAGCCCTAACTATTGTTTGCTATTTTAAGAGTTGTGATATGACCTCTCGTTATTTAAATGGCATTAATATTTTAATTCTTTCTTTTCTGCAGTAAATTGAGGCGTGGGGATCAGTTTACAGATATGGAATTTTTGAATTCCCCAGTCTTCAAAGTTAAAAATAAAAGAAGTTTCAAAAGTAAACCAAGACTCATCTGAGGAAGACAAGAAAGAAGAGAACTGTCTTTAAGAATAATACACATTTTAAAATATATAATATCATATTTTTCAAAATTGGGTAAATCTTCCTTACTGTTCTTTTGTTTAACTAAGCTTGTTCAGGTTAACTAAACTTGTTCTGCTTACCTTCCAAAGTGGAGTTTTTTGTGACTGAGGTCCTGGTCTTACACTTCTTAGGCAGAATACCTCCCTGGGTAAGGCAAGTATGATTAGAGACCTCACATTTGTGTTATGAACTTTTTCTCAATAACTTTAATCTGTTTCAAGACTGCTTACCATCTTTAAATTTTAAAAAAAGTTGGAAATTTTACTAAGAATAAAAACAAATCACTAGATTTTAGCGGGGAATCTATTGTGGAGTTTTCACAATACTAAGCAGATTTTTTTCTCATTCTGACACAGGCATCACAGACTAAATCTGGTGGAGACAGTCCCATGCATTCTTTTTTTTAATTACAAAATTATAATCCTATCATAAAACATAGAGCAAAACAAAATGTGATGGAGTTCCCTGACTTTTATGGATTTGTTGGAATCTTGATGAAATTTTAATGAATTGTGTTGTATTGTTTTAGACTGAATTTCCCTTTTTCTGTGACAGAAAGAGTTGTGAAAAGCATATACAAAAAATATACTCTTTCACTTGAAGATTTTCCACTTGGTTTCCTCTCTCAATTCAGAATTGCAAGTTTTTGGTCCTCCAATTTTTTTATTTATTCATTATTTAATTATTTTTTTAAAATGTGTGAACAGATGAGTGGAGTACAAAGCTTGGGAAAGTTGCTAGACAAGGCTGGAAGACTTTGTAAGAAGCTCTATGTATCATACTGTTATTCAGCACTTACAGTATTCTTGGGACTTTACAATACACAAGACTAAAAACACCATTCTCTTCCCCTGCAATCAGATCCATGCATGTGTATCCCTGAGAAGCCTCATTGACTTCAGTGGGGCACTGCAGCAGCACAGGAGACTGCACACACAAATTTGATTGCAGAATCTAGGGCCTTACAGGGATTTTTTTCCCCTTATAATTATTGTAAACTTACTTATGATCCTTGAGAAAAGAAGGTTTAAATAAATATGCAATACTTGGAACTCTGTGTGACGGGTTTGATCACAGAGACCCTGTTGGGACTGTCACCTGATGTGCTGAGACTACCTCTGAGCCAGTTTTCCCTCCCAGTTTGGGACTCCAGAACCCTGTTTTGTTGAGCCAGACACGCTAATCTGCTACACCACAGACCCAGGGTCCGACCCATACCCCCAAAGCTGCAGACTTAACTGAAAACGGCTTAGCAAGTGCTCCTGTCTCTAGCACCCAGACACCTAGCTCCCAATGGGATCCAAACCCCAAATAAATCCATTTAAATCTGTATAAGCTTATACAGGGTAAACTCATAAATTGTCTGCTGTCTATAACACTGATAGAGAGATATGCACAGCTGTTTGATCCCCCAGGTATTAATTGCTTATTTTGAGTTAATTAATAAGCAAAAGTGATTTTATTAAGTATAAAAAGTAGGATTTAAGTGGTTCCAAGTGATAACAGACAGCACAAAGTAAGTTAGTTACCAAGCAAAATAAAAGAAAACATGCAAGTCTAATCCTAATACATTTAAGAACCTGAATACAGGTAAATTTCATCCTCAGAGATGTTCCAATAAGCTTCTTTCACAGACTATACTCCTTTCTAGTCTGGGCCCAATCCTTTCCCCTGGTACAGTCCTTGTTCCTGCTCAGGTGGTAGCTAGGGGATTTCTCATGACTGCAGCCTCCTTTGTTCTGTTCCACCCCCTTATATAGCTTTGGCAGAAGATGGGAATCTTTTGTCTCTCTGGGTCCCCACCCCTCCTTCTAAATAAAAAAGCACCAGGTTTAAGATGGATTCTAATACCAGGTGACATGATCACATGTCCTGTAAGACCCCAAGTCTTCACTCTTCCTGGCCTGACTCACAGGAAAGCTTGCAATTAAACAAAGCTATTTACAACCAATTGTCCTAGTTGATGGGAGCCATCAAGATTCCAAACCACCATTAATTGCTCACACTTTGCATAATTACAATAGAACCTTAGAGTTATATTTCGTATTTCTAGTTTCAGATACAAGAATGATACATTTATAGAAATAGAATAACCACACACTATAAATTATAAGCTTTGTAATAATACCTTACAAGAGACCTTTTGCATGAAGCATATTCCAGTTACATTATATTCACACTTATTAGCATTTTTTTCATAAAATCATATGGAGTGCAATGTCACACTCTGTACCCAAAATAACTTTCCCAAATTCTCAGTTCTCTCCCTAACCATAACTACATTGTCATTACCATGTCACTACAGAAAGTGAAATTATTTGTTTTACTTCCCCCATTGTTAATGTATTTGGTTGTAATTAAAATTTTATATATTTCCCTTGGTATGGGAAGAAGGTAGTTTTCTAAGCCCTGCTATTTTTCTCCCATTCCCATCAACTTTTCACCACTAGCTGTAACAAGAGGGCTTTATGTGGCTTTCTCCAGAACTACCTGATACATGTGAAAGTTTGCCAGAGCGACTTGTTCCATATCACTTTCCTCCATGGATAAGCACTTTTTCCATGTCAGAGGCGAAGAACAAAAGTAGAGTCCCCAAATGTAATTTTATGTGTCAAATGATTGGGCCATTATGAAATGGACAGGCTTGACAATCTAATAGAAACTTCTCTCCCCTTCATTGTGATCACAAATGTGCTCACTTAGAGTCTGATCCAGTAGATGCTGACCATCTCCTGCAGGATGCGGTGCACCCTCATCTCCAGATAAGTGCAGCAGAAGTTGAGGAGGCACAGCATCTCCAAGGTTTGGGCCCTTTGACACTATCTAGAGATTAAGCCTTGAATCAGGTGAGCTGCACGTCTTTCAAAGCTCCTCTCCTGCAAAAATATATAATCAAATGAAAAGAAATATAAACCTGTGGTTTATTTTGAATGCCTGAGATTCCCTAACAATTCCTAGGACATCATAAATAGTTTTCCAAATATAATATTAAAAATATTCTTCAGGATGTCAGCTAATATAATACAGAATACTACTTAACAAAAAACAAAGTGAAATGTGGTCTTCATAGTTTGAATCCTTTTGAGAAATGGTATATCTTCACTGGATTTTTTTAATGGAGTCAAGAGATGGTACTTGACAAATATTAAGATGTAAGTACAGGGGGCAGGATAAAAAAGTTCTGAGATGGGTTGCTTTACAAAGAATTCATTCAATTTAAGAGATTTGTATTTCATTGTAAACTGCAAACGCCATTCAGATAATTTTGAAACCATTATCACACCTGGTCAAAATACTGTTAGAATTTGAGTAATTGAGCATTAAAATAAATTTTAATTATATTCCACCTACTTTTTATGCAGACTGCCCAGTTGTTGCCTAGATCTATACACTTTTTTTTAATATAAATTTTCTTTTGTTACTTTTTTGGCTTTTTCTAGGTATTTCTTTTTGTCTTTGATAAACGTCTGCAATGAGGCACATCATATACAAGTACTACAATTTCAAGGAGATATTCTCCTACTACCTAATTTTCTTGGCTTTAAGGATTTCTCTCTTCCCCCCTCCATTTTCTCATTATCCTATCAAAAGTGAGTCAAAAAGAAGTTCTATATATATACTCCTTATCACCAGTCATACCATGACTCCAGCTGGGGCTAATACCATAGGAAGTAGAAATGATTTTTTTCTCTTTAGTCCCTTAAATTAATAGGTTCTAATTAGTGGTTAGAGAAATCTGACTCTATTTCTTCAACATAATCCAGTCCTAATAATTCATTGGAGAATATTTTCTCTAGAACAGAAACACTTCAAGCTACATTTTATACTTTTGGTGTCAAAATTGGACTCCAAAATGAAATCATACATTCAGAACAATGCACTACAGCTTTAGAAAAAAAATGGTGATGTTAATAAGATTAAGGATTTGCTTATCTGAAATGATAGCACTAAACTCTACCTGAAATACACATTAAAGATAACGTGCTTGAGAGCTGTAAATTAGACTTGGGGAAAATGTTATTAAATCTATTAATATTTTAATTGCCTATATTTGTTAATCTGTTGTTAAGAAACTATTGTCAGTGAAAGGGTTTATTTAACCCAGTGGTCCCCAACCTTTTCATCTGGCAGGCGCCAGATGAAGGACCACTGCAGCGGTGGAGCACCCGCTGAAATGCCGCCGAATTTTGGCGGCATTTCGGTGGCGACGCCTCTCGATGATGTCACTTGCCGTTGACAAGCGTCGTCATTGAGAGGTGTCCCCGCCGAAATGCCGCTGAAATTCGGCGGCATTTCGGCAGGTGCTCTCCCGGGGGCCAGGACACGGGCGCATTAAGATGCCCCCATGGGCGCCATGGCACCTGCAGGCACCGCGTTGGGGACCAGTGATTTAATCTAGTTGTCCCTGTCATTGTGGGACCTTTTGCTCCAGGGGCTGGGCATATCCCGGGCTTCAAGCTGTGTGCCTCATGCAGCATGACCCACACTCTTGCTGTCTAAAGTGTCTGGGGGAATCTCACGTTAAAGAGAAAAGCTTTATCTGCAGGGACTTCAGACCTCGCATGAGAAAGGGATAGGGACATTCGGCTGAAAGCCATTTTAATGGAGGCGGCCCTCCAACCAGCACCTCAACATCCATGCGGAGCACTCCCCCAGCACTGTGCTCCTCCTGGCACCACTCTCCATCCCCAGTGCCGAGAAAGAGGCATAAGAAACAATGCACCAAGAGAGGGCATTTTCTGGTGCAGAAGAGGGACAAGCGGGGAATGGCTAGCATAGTGAGACCCACGTTAGGTCACTCACCCTCCCCTGAGCCTCTGATGGTGCCGCTGACTCCCCCTAGAGTGCTGAGTTGAGTACGGGACCCACCACCAACTCCTGGGAGCAGCCATGGGGTCAGTCATCCTTCAACCTCGGAGGCTTTTCAAGCGGCAAACGACCTGCTGTCCCTCCCCATCCCACTGATCCCTCAAGGTCCTTTGGCAACCACCATGGCACTGTCCAGGAGTAAGCCCTCCATGGTCTTGATGCCATGGTCACTGGCCGCCATTGGTCCCTGGTTCCCTGGCACTGCCCAGAGGTGGAAGTGAGTAGTATACCGCCATGGTCTTCAGGGGAAGAGAATCCTCGGAGTCAGAAGGGGAATCCTTCACTCCACCCAAAACCTACCAGTACACAGACTATACACCAGACTTTGGTACCGGCCCTCCTGCTGGCGGCTGGCCATCAGGCCACTGTCTGATGCAGTGTCAGTACTGGAATCCTTGGGAGTTGCCCCCGATACTGGGCCCCCCTCCCACCGGTCATAGTGGTGTCAGAAAGGTGGCCTACCATTTCTTGCTATCCAGCACCAGACCCTGACTCCAGTACCAACCCCAGTGCCAACATCCAGGAAATGGCCCTAATAGACATGGTGGAAGTACGGAAGGTGGCCAGCACAGACCTCATCATCATCTCTAGACAAGGTGGTCGCAGGCCCTAGTAACCCGCTCCTGCAGGATGACTTCAGGGCCCACCAGGAGCTCCTGAAAAGGCTTGCTGTGAACTTGGATCTGGAAGTTGAGAACTTAAGGAGTTAGCACACAGCCAGATCGATATCCTGGCTGCAGTAGTTCCCTCCAGAGTGGCCTTGCCTATTAACAAAGCAGTGATGGGCCCCGTCAGAACACTGTGGCAGACTCCTTCTTCTCTGCTCCACATCTCAAAAAGGGCAGAGAAGAAATACTATGTCCCAGCCAGCAGGTTTGAGTACCTTTACTCATACCAACACAAACAGCAAGGAGTCTGGTGGCACCTTAAAGACTAACAGATTTATTTGAGCATAAGCTTTCTTACTCACACCACCACCCCTGGGTCCCTGGTAGGACCCGGGGGTGGTAGGACTCGGCAGCGAATGAATGGGACTGTCAGAGGCAGCCAAGTGCCACACCCAAAAACAGAGGTCAAGAGACTGACCTGTTTGGATGTAAGGTTTATTCAGCTAGCAGTCTCCAGTTATGTATTATCTCCAACCAGCAGGCCCTGCTGAGGAGGTACAATTTTAATCTTTGAGTCTCATTGTCCAAATTTAAGGACTCCCTGCCACAGATGTCAAGGGAAGAGTTCATGGGCATCCTATAGGAGGGCAAGACTCTGACCAGGACCTCCCTCCAGTCAGCTCTGGATGTTGCCAACTCAGAAGCCAGAACTATGGCATTGGCAGTCACCATGAGGTGCTGCGTGTGGCTCCAATCCTCTGGCCTTCCTCACAAAGTTCAGCAGTTCAAAGTTGAGCAGTAAGTGATGTCAACCCCTTCCTCCTACCTCAGCCTCCCAGTCAGGCTCACATAGATTCCCCAGTAGGGCCAGGCAGGCCTTTGAGGGCAATATACAAGTCTCGACTCCAGATCCATCCCCCTCTTTGTTTTTGACCACCTGTCGCCCTTCAGATCAGTGTGGTCATATATAACATCAGATAATTTGGTACTGAATACAGTAACAGTGGGTTATACCCTCCAATTTTCATCCACCCCTCCCTCCCAACCACCCTGCACTCCTGTCCCTCTTCAGGGACCCTTCTCATAAGTAGCTTCTTGCCCAGAAAGTGCAAGCCCTCCTAACTGTGGGGACCATAGAGGAAGTTCCTTGAGATTTGAGAGAGAAGGGGTTTTACTCCCGACATTTCCTAATCCCGAAGATCAAGGGGACGGAGGGTTTACGACACATCCTGGACCTGCATCACCTCAACAAATAGCTCAAGAAACTGTGTCTTTTAAAACCAGGAGAGCCTGGCATGTTGAAATTAAAAAAAGAGAGGTCATGGTGGACCAAAAATTACGTAGGAGAGTTTTCACTTTGCAGTGAGCAGAGAACTTGAAGAAAATGGTTGGGGGCGGGGAGGGGAGAGTTTTTTTTTTTAACTATTAACAAACATCTAAAGGGATGGGTAAAACTGGGTTAATTGTATCTAATTTTTCTGTCAATAGGGGAAGAAGCTACCGCACTGCCCCATGCTCGATCTTCAGCCAAGGATGGGTGAGAAGGAACTGAGAGGGTGATGCCGTGTGTGTGCTGAACAGATGTTGCGAGACAGCAGCTGTGCACGTGTGGCCCAACCAGGCTCTGCTACCAAAGATCTTCGATCAACGGCACCGGGACACACCATCACCTGGAGTGGAGCATCCACAGGGACACACATCTCAAAGAACCTCAGTTACTGCACAAGGTGAGTAACCATCTCTTCTGCATGGTCTCCCTGGCCTCCGTCATTCCCTCCCTGAATCTAGGAGACTGGTACGCTGCCCTTGACTTAAAGGATGCTTATTTCCACATCTTTATCTTTCATGGTCACAGAAGATTTCTCAGGTTTCTAGTGGATCAACACCACTACCAATTCTCTGCTCGATGATTTGGCCTATCGGCAGCCCCACAAGTCTTCACGAAGTGGATGGTGGTGGTAACAGCCTTCCTCGGGCATCGAGGTGTGCAAGTCTACCTATACCTAACTAGGCAAATACAATTTAGATGGGGCTACTATAAGGTGGATGCATAACTGGCTGGATAACCGTACTCAGAGAGTAGTTATTAATGGTTCCCAATCCTGCTGGAAAGGTATGACAAGGGGGTTCTGCAGAGTCTGTTTTGGGAACAGCTCTGTTCAATATCTTCATCAATGACTTAGATATTGGCATAGAAAGTATGCTTATTAAGTTTGCAGATGATACCAAACTGGGAGGGATTGCAACTGCTTTGGAGGACAGGGTCATAATTCAAAATGATCTGGACAAATTGGAGAAATGGTCTGAAGTAAACAGGATGAAGTTTAACAAAGACAAATGCAAAGTGCTCCACTTAGGAAGGAAAAATCAGTTTCACACATACAAAATGGGAAAAGACTGTCTAGGAAGGAGTACAGCAGAAAGGGATCTAGGGGTTATAGTGGACCACAAGCTAAATATGAATCAACAGTGTGATGCTGTTGCAAAAAAAGCAAACGTGATTCTGGGATGCATTAACAGGTGTGTTGTGAGCAAGACACGAGAAGTCATTCTTCCGCTCTACTCTGCACTGGTTAGGCCTCAGCTGGAGTATTGTGTCCAGTTCTGAGCACCGCATTTCAAAAAAGATGTGGAGAAATTGGAGAGGGTCCAGAGAAGAGCAACAAGAATTAAAGGTCTTGAGAACATGACCTATGAAGGAAGGCTGAAATAATTAGGTTTGTTTAGTATGGAAAAGAGAAGACTGAGAGGGGACATGAGAGCAGTTTTCAGGTATCTAAAAGGGTGTCATCAGGAGGAGGGAGAAAACTTGTTCACCTTAGCCTCTAAGGATAGAACAAGAAGCAATGGGCTTAAACTGCAGCTAGGGAGGTTTAGGTTGGACATTAGGAAAAAATTCCTAACTGTCAGGGTGGTTAAACACTGGAATAAATTGCCTAGGGAGGTTGTGGAATCTCCATCTCTGGATATATTTAAGATTATGTTAGATAAATGTCTATCAGGGATAGTCTAGACAGTATTTGGTCCTGCCATGAGGGCAGGGGACTGGACTCGATGACCTCTCGAGGTCCCTTCCAGTCCTAGAATCTATGAATACCTCAATGACTGTCTGATCAAAGGTCAGTTGCAGACTCAGGTGCAGCACAGCATCAGTACAGTCCAGGTCAACTTCCAGGCACTAGGTCTGTAGATAAACAAGCAGAAGTCAACTCTGGTCCCAGTTCAGCACCACTTCCTTTGGAACCCACCCCTGTTCCTGAGCCAGACCCTGGGGTGGCTGACCCTAGATTAGGGGCAGGTCAGGAAGTCCCTGAGGACCCAGCTCCCCCACTAGCCTCCTCGTCTTCCTCCCTGGATGAGGCGGTGGTGGGCACTTCCACCTCGGGGCCACACCCTCTATATAGCTGCGCCCACCAGGAACTCCTGCACAGTGTGGCACAGAATATGAACCTGCAGGCCAAGGAGGTGGTAGAGTCGTAAGATCTCTATGGTTGATATCCTGGCACCAGAAGGACCAACTAAGGTGGCTCTACTCCTCATCCAGGCCAATGCAAAGACCATTTGGCAGACCCTGGCCTCTATCCCTCCCACCGCTAAGGGTGGGGAAAGGAAATATTTCATCCCCTTTAAGGGGTATTAATACCACCTATTCACACACCCACAGCCCTGCTCATTAGTGGTGGTGGTGGTGAATGAGAAGGAGAGACAGGGACAGCAAGCTCCAGCGCCTAAGTCCAAGTATGCCAAGTGCCTGGATTTGTTCGGACGCAAAGTATATTTCACGGGGGCTTGCAACTCAGGATTGCCAATCAGCAGGCAATCCTGAGTAGATACAACTTCAATTCCTAGAACTCAATGCTGAAGTTTAGGGAGCTGGTACCAGCAGAGTCCAGGGAGGAGTTTGGGGTGATTGTCAAGGTGGCACAGAGCTCTTTACAGGCCTCACGAGATGCTGCCGACTCAGGAGCACACACCTTGTCCTCAGGAATTGCCATGAGGTGTAGCTCATGGCTTCAGACCTCAGGGCTTCCGCCTGAGGTTCAACAGACTATGCAGGACCTACCTTTTGATGGGGTGGGTCTGTTTGCTGCATAGCATAAAAGATTCCAGGGATACAATTAAATCTTTGGGTATGCACACCCCGGCAACCCAACGAAAGCCCTTTAAGCCCCAACCACAGCAACAGCAGTCATATCCTCTGCAGAGGCAGGGTTTCTACAGACCTAGGGGCAGTAATGGCAGGCACAAGTCCTCCCATCCTCCATCTGGACAGGGCCAGGGCCCTACTAAACCTTTGTCAGACTCAAAGTAGGCATTTTGAAGGTGTACCTGAGGACAGAGCACCTGTCTCAGCCCCGGATCCTTCCCCGTGTTTTTTGAACCATCTATCCTGCTGTGTTCTCTGCATGGTAGAAGTGAGATATTCTCTCCAATTCTGCTCCGACCCTCCCTCCCATCCCCCTTCCCTGTCCCTCTTCATGGACCCTTCACATAAGCAATTCCTTATCTAGGAGGTGCAGGTGCTCCTTGCCATAGGAGCGGTGGAGGAGGTTCCTCAGGGGCAGGGGATTCTATTCCTGTTCTTTCCTAATCCCCAAAGACAAAGGGAGTCTCAGACCCATTCTAGACCTGCAAGGACTCAACAAGTTCATGGTGAAGTTAAAGTTCTGCATGGTCTCCCTCAGTACAATTATCCCTTCTCTGGATCCGGGAGACTGGTTTGCTGCCCTTGATGTGAAAGATGCGTACTTTCACATAGCGATTTGGCCTGCACACAGATGCTTCCTAAGGTTCATGGTCAACCAAAAACGTTATCAGTTCATGGTCCTCCACTTCAGCCTGTTGTCAGCCCCCAAGTGCATGTCAGTTGTAGCAGCCTTCCTCCGAAGGAGGCAGGTGCAGCTATACCCATACCTCGATGACAGCTGCTCAGAGGGCACACCAGGGAGCAGGTGGAGTCTCAGGTCCATCTAGTCAGATCCACTTTCGAGAGACTGGGTATCCTCCTCAACGTGAACAAGTCAGCCTTGTCACCAACCCAAAATATAGAGTTTATCGGGGCGGTGTTGGACTTGGTCCAGGCAAGAGCAAGTTTGCCCAAGTCCAAGCCACGACAGACATCATTCAAAGCCTCAGACAGTACCCAACCACTACACAAGGGGTTGCTTGAGTCTCCCCGGACACATGGCTGCCTTCACGTATGTGATCCGACATTCCAAGCGGAGGCTCAGGCCTCTGCAGGCCTGGCTCACTTCAGCCCACCACCCAGGGCACAACAGCCTGAACTCAGTGGTCATGATGCCACAGCAAGTACAAGGGTCCCTCCAATGGTGGCTCGATCCTCGAGTAGTCTGCAAAGGAGTTCCCTTCAACAGCCCTCAGCTTTCCTTGTCCATAGTAAATACGTATCAGATCTAGGATGGGGTGCACATTTGGGAGCCCTCCAAATACAGGGCCCTATGATCACAGAACGAGCTCTCTCTCCATATCAATATCAAGGAGCTGAGAGCCGTGCGAATGGCATGCCAGGCCTTTCAGTCTCATCTGCATGGCCAGTTTGTGGCAGTTATGATGGACAACACCACTGCCATGTTTTACATCAACAAGCAGGTGGAACCCGTTCCTCACCCATCTGTCAAGAAGCCCTCAGACTCTGGGAATTCTATATAGCCCACTCCATTCACCTGGAAGCGTCCTATCGGCCAGGAGTCCAGAACGTACTGACGGACCACCTCAGCAGGTCCTTCCACAATCACAAATGGTCTATCTGGCTGGATGTCATACGCTCCATCTTCCAAAGGTGGGGATTTCCCCAGGTGGATCTGTTCATCACTCGGAGCAACAGGAAGTGCCCAGTGTTTTGCTCATTCCGGAAAAAAAGCCCGGGGTCAATCTCGGATGCATTCCTGCTACTCTGGGGAGGTTGTCTGCTCTATACCTTTCCCTCAGTCCTTCTCGTGCACAAGGTCCTACTTAAGGTCTGCAGAGATGGGGCGGAGATAATTCTGGTGGCACCAGCAGGAGCGGCTCTAGTAATTTCGCCGCCCCAAGCAGGGCGGCGCGCCGCGGGGGGCACTCTGCCTGTTGCCGGTCCTGTGGCTCCGGTGAACCTCCCACAGGCGTGCCTGCAGAGGGTCCGCTGGTCCCGCGGCTCCGGTGGACCTCCCGCAGGCATGCCTGCGGATGCTCCACCGAAGCCGTGGGACCAGCGGCCCCTCCGCAGGCACGTCTGCGGGAGGTCCACCGGAGCCGCGGGACCAGCGGACCTTCCGCAGGCATGCCTGCGGGAGGTCCGCTGGAGCCGCCTGCCGCCTTCCCCGCTGGATGCCGCCCCAAGCGCGCGCTTGGCGCGCTGGGGTCTGGAGCCAGCCCTGGGCACCAGCGTGGCCTTGACAACACTGGTACACCACGCTTTTGGATCAGTCAGTCAACACTCCAATCACATAGTGCTGATCAGTCAGGATCATGGTTGTCTTCATCACCCAGACCTCCCGTCCCTCCACCTCACGGCCTGGAAGCTTTATGGCTGAACACCATGGAACTTCTGTGCTGGAGCAGGTAAGGGAGCTCTTACTTGGCAACAGAAAGCCCTACATGAGGGCCACGTACCTGGTGAAGTGGAAGAGGTTCACTTGCTGGTGCGACCTGCGTCATACACCCCCACTTCAGGCGCCATTACCTCTGATTCTGGAGTATCTTCCGCACCTGAAACAGCAAGGCCTGGCAGTGTCGACCATAAAGGTACACCTAGCAGCTATCTCAGCTTTCCACCCAGGAGTGTCTGGACATTCTGTCTTCGCCAACCCCATGGTTGGACAGTTCCTCAAGAGTCTGGAATGGCTACTTCCCCAGATTAGACAGCCTGTTCCTGCATGGGACCTTAATTTGGTCCTCTCCAAATTAATGGGGCCCCCATTCAAGCCACTGGCGACTTGTTCCCTTCTCTACCTATCACGGAAGGCAGCCTTCCTAACTGCCATTACATCAGCAAGAAGGGTGTCTGAGTTAAAGGCCATTACCTCAGACCCACCTTATACAGTTTTCCACAAAGACAGGGTGCAGCTCAGACCTCACAAGGCCTTTCTGCCTAAGGTGGGGTCACATTTCCGTACCAACCAAGACATATTCCTACCTGTTTTTTATCCGAAGCCTCGTACTAGCAGCTGTGAGCAGAGGCTGCACTCCTTGGATATTCGGAGAGCATTAGCCTTCTATATCAAACACACCAAGCTGTTCAGGAAATCGAACCAGTTGTCGATAGTGGTGGCTGACCACATGAAAGGACTACCAGTCTCATCTCACAGAATATCTTCCTGGATCACATTCTGCATCTGCACGTGCTACAAGCTGGCCAAGACACCAGCCCCAGCACTTACGGCACACTCCACAAGGGCACAGGCCTCATCAGCTGCATTCCTGGCCCAGATCCCTATCCAAGAAATCTGCAGGGCAGCAACTTGGTCCTCAGTGCATCCGTTCACCCCTCATAATGCCATCATCTGGCATGCCAGAGATGATACAGCTTTCGGCAGAGCGATGCTCCAGTCAGCGATTCCATGACTCCGACCCCACCACCTAGGAAAGGCTTGAGAGTCCCCTCATTGGAATCAATATGAGCAATCACTTGAAGAAGAAAAAACAGTTACTCACCTTCTCGGAACTGTTGTTCTTCGAGATATGTTGCTCATATCCCTTCCAAACCCACCCGCCTTCTCCTCTGTCGGAGCAGCTGGCAAGAGGAACTGAGGACGTGCTGGGTCGGCAGGGTCATATATTGAGCACCATGGAGGCGCCACTCCAGGAGGCTCCAAGCTGACCCGATGGGTGCTGCTAAGGGAAAAACTTTCCAACGACTGTGCATGAGGTGCGCACACACCTAATTGGAATGGATATGAGCAACACATCTCGAAGAACAATAGTTATGAGAAAGTGAGAAACTATTTTTTCTCCCCAAACTTGAATTAGTACTTTGAGAAATCCTGCTTTCTGATGAATCTGCTCAGCTGTGAACAAATTAGGTGGTCTTTGGAGGAGCAGTGAGGGCAGGAAAAGAGAGAGTCTGTATGGTCTGCTCGAGTGAGGTGTTTAATACTTAGGCTCTACATCTACACTACAGCCAGGATCCATGCTCTGAGATTGATCTACCAGCAGTCGATTTATCAGGTCTAGTGAAGACCCTCCAAATTGACAGCACATCGCTCTCCAGTCAACCCCTGTACTCTACCCCTGACGAGAAGAATAAGGTAAATCAATGGGAGAGTTTCTCCCATCAACCCCCCGCGGTAAGTCAACCTAAGGTACGTCGACTCCAACTATGTTATTCACATAGCTGGAGATGTGTAGCTTAGGTCGACTTACCACAATAGTATAGACATAGCCTTAGTCCTGCCATGAGTGTAGGGGACTGGACTAGATGACCTCTCAAGGTCCATTCAAGTCCTATGATTCTATGAATGAGAGGTCCTGAGATTAAAATTCTGCTACCAAACAGAAGTAAGTGTGATGGTTCTTGGGGTACCCTAGACTGTGAGTCACCTTGTTAGCCCCCTGCCTCTCCAGTAAGAGGGAGACTTGCTTATACTTAACCGTGTCAGTTCTGTGGAACCACCAGTCATCCAAACAATCTCCTCTGGGATATGCCAGTCCTCATTTTGTCTTGCAGGTTAATAATAGGTGTAACTCAGTCCCAGAGCCTCTTTGATACATTCCTCGGTAGTGTCCAGCCCCTTCTCTACTGAACACTCACAGAAGTACTGGCTCTGCTGTCCCCAAAGGAACAGAGTACAGCAGGTTGTATGATTCAGCTCAGGATCAGCAACCAAAGCAATTAGATATATGTATAGTGTAATCAACAATAAGTTTATTATCAGAGATTCAAGAGATAGTGAATAAGGTTACATATAAAACAAGATTATAACATGTGTTCTAGAGACTAAACAGGCTAAGCTCCTATTTAAAGAAGTCTTATCTCACCCAAAATCTTTTTCAGTGTTTTCTACCAAGCCAGGCAGAGATCCCATTTTCATGAATGTAGACGTGCTGTCCATTCACTTCCTAGGTGCAGGATAAAGGTGTGCTTTTTGCCTTCTACTATATCCCCAAAGTTCATTATCTATACTCTGAGACAGTAAAACCCTCCGTCCATTTCTCCCTGTGAGCACATGCTCCTCTGGGACACAGAAGAAGAAAGGTCATATTTGAGAGCACCCCTTTATATTGGCAGCCCATCAGCAGAGAGAGAGAAAGAAAGGAAAAAAGCCAAAGAAGCTGAGACAAGAAAGGAAGAGAAAACTGAGATCAAATGGAAAAGAAGTATTGGGGGAAAGTATATTGTAAGGCTAGTATTGCTGTCAGTCAGATGAATTTACCTAAACATACTCATTCTTAAAGTTGTATAATTTTACACAACAGATTCTACTCTGCTGAAATTTCCATGACCAAAGCGTGGGCTGTTTTCCCTCCTGAGACATGAGATGTCTGAATGTTAAAGAAGCTGGTGTAGATTTGTAGAACCAGTGTCTGCTATTGTTTGAGTGGTGAGCACTACACACTGCACTGTTTAGCAGCACACACTATCACGATAACCTCCTGACCAACATGATTTTTGATTATTAGAACACTCTTAATTGAACTAGAACAGTGAGTTTGGTTTCTTTATAAAATGTTTAACTCATGTTACAAGCCCTGTATGAGGCTGAAGGCAGAGTTCTGTCTTTACTGTGTAGAGCTTTTTACTTTAAAAATAAAAATGATCCTTTACCCCAAACAGAAACTCGTGTTGTTTTGCATAATATTAGAACACTTTTAAAATAGTTTAATCATGTAAAATAGTATAATTACTAAATAAGGCCCAATTCTGCGGACTTACACACTTGCTTTATTTCACACATGTGCATAAATCTTTGTAGAATAAGGGTCTAACCTTTTAATAGTATGTTTTACTCACAGCACAACAGTTTCTTTCTTAAGGGATTTTGCAATGAGATCATTGATCCTCATACTGTTACATGGCCTTGTCTTACACTCAGGATGCATAACTAGCTGGCCCTGGTATGATCTCATCTGAGACTCTATGTATGAATTCAGGGCAGCTAGCATATCACTCCACTGTGGCTATACTTCTATTTTTAGTACATTAGTTCAATCAAAGTTAACATGGGTATTCTCCTCAAGTTGTAAATTATACCTTCCAGTTCCAGTGTAGACAAACCTTAACTGTAGACAAATATCTCAAGGCAGATTTCCCAGTGGTTGATGCTTGTCTAACTGTAATGACTTGAACTTTGAAACAGGCACAGAGAAACTTTTCCTCCTATAATCTCTATATTTTACCCTTGGAATGGAAATCAGAGAGAGAATCAATAAAAAAAAAGATCAAAATAAAAATCAAAGTCTCTGTCAGGCACTTAAACATAAAATAAAGGAAATGAACAAAATCAAACTCCATTTAAGTCAATGGAGTTATAACAGATTAACTTGGTACAATAAATAATATTTATTTACAACACTGATTATTATCATATAGGGAACAATCTGTGTGCATAGGTACTATAAGACAATATTGCAGACATTCTGTTCTGGTTTTTTTTCATGGATACATTTAGTCCACCAGTATAGTAGCTTATGCAACTGTCCCATATTCTTCATTGTTTGAGTCATCTACTGGCATTGATCCAATAAAAGATGAGTTTTCTTGTTTTTAAATATTGTGCATCTGCTTAAGAATGTTCTGAATAACATGTTACAAATCAAAATATACAAATGAAACACAGCAGTTGGCCCTGCATTAGGATGCAAGATATACAGGGCTTCAGTGGTAAGAAGGTCCATTCCTCCTTGTCTAGTCTTTCCAATGCACATCTGTATCTGTGTATAATTATTATATTAAAAGGAATTGCTTTCATTTCATTCTGCCTTCATTTGCCCTTGGGCTGAGTCAGCTATCAATCAGAACGTTGGTGCTGTTGTGCTGTAAAAGTAAGTTTTCTGTACAGAGCAATACTGTTCGATGGCTGTGGTCAGGGGCGGCTCTAGGCACCAGCAAAACAAGCTGGCGCCTAGGGCGGCCAAATCTAGGGGGCGTCCCCTGCTGCCGGGGGGGGGCGGCAGGCTGGGCCGGCGGACCTGCCGCAGTCATGCCTGCGGGAGGTCCACCGGAGCCCCGGGACAAGCGGACCTGCCGCAGGCATGACTGCGGAGGGGGCGCTCGTCCCGCGGCTCGGCTGGACCTCCCGCAGGCATGACTGCGGCAGCTCAAGCGGAGCCGCCGGACCCGCGAGCCGTCCGCAGCCGCGGGAGGTCCAGCCGAGCCACGCAGGACCAGTGGTCCCTCTGCAGTCATGTCCGCGGGAGGTCCGCTGCTCCCGCGGCTCCGGGGCGCCTCCCGCGCATGACTGCTTGGGGCGGCCAAAAAGCTAGAGCCGCCCCTGGCTGTGGTTCCTGGCCAATGGGAGCTGCAAACCTAGTGCTCTGGGCGGAGGCTCAGGCTGGCCACATTGGCAAATAAGTGTTACAGATGTAATCTGCTTCTTTTTGAATGAATGCTGTTGTAGTGCATTGCAAAGAACTGCTATTTGCTAAAGATATTGAGATCTGGGTGTTTTAGCTGGAGTTCTGGAACTGAAACTCTCTGTGCAGCTTTGCTGTGACTCCACTGAAGTAATTTAGAATTACTTCAGATTTGCATAATTGGAACTAAGAACAGGAGTTTGCCCTTTTTCTCTCAAGGTTGAGTTAGCTGCTTTTGCTGTTGATGATGTTTTGAAGATAAGCTGGTTTTGAGCATCAGTTCATCAGTCTAAGGGCTTGGCTACACTTACAAGTTGCAGCGCTGGGAGTTACAGCGCTGGTCATGCAGCTGTGGAAGGGCCAGCGCTGGAGTGTGGCCACACTGACAGCTACCAGCGCTGCAGTGTGGCCACACTTGCAGCACTTTCCAGCGCTGTATTGAGAGGTGCATTGTGGGCAGCTATCCCACAGAGCACCTCGTCCCGTTTTGGCGCCGTTTTGGCGCTGAGTATTGTGGGAAGGGGAAGGAAGTGTGCGGGTCATTCCGCTTCCTGTTTGCCAGCGCCCCGTGGTGCATCGCTTCACATCCCAGCATTCACTCTTTCCAGCAGCGTTTGGCGCCATTGTGAGTGTCTTTCTGTTACTCTCTGTGTGAATCGCGATTTCTGTGGCAAATGGAGCCCGATCTGCTGAGGACTCTGCTGATGAGTGTCACCAGCACAACACGTTTGGCAGTCCAGCTATTCCTTCAGCTCCAAAGTGACAGTGAGGATTCCGACGATGATATCAATATGGATTTGCCTGCCGCGTGTGACACTAAAGTGCTTGCGGCATTTACGGAAATGCTCAGCACCGTTGAACGCCGCTTTTGGGCTCGGGAAACAAGCACTGAGTGGTGGGATCACATCGTCATGGAAGTCTGGGATGACGAGCAGTGGCTGCAGAACTTTCGTATGAGAAAAGCCACTTTCATGGGACTGTGTGCTGAGCTCGCCCCCACTCTGCGGCGCAAGGACACAAGATTGAGAGCTGCCCTGACGGTGGAAAAGCGAGTGGCTATTGCAATCTGGAAGCTGGCAACTCCAGACAGCTACCGGTCGGTCGGGAACCAGTTTGGTGTGGGAAAGTCGACCGTGGGAATCGTTTTGATGCAAGTTTGCAAGGCAATTAATCGCATCCTGCTAAGAAAGACCGTGACTCTGGGGAGCGTGCAGGACATTGTGGATGGCTTTGCACACATGGGTTTCCCTAACTGTGGAGGGGCGATAGATGGGACGCATATTCCTATTCTGGCCCCCACACCTGGCATCAGAGTACGTTAATCGGAAGGGGTATTTCTCTATGGTTCTCCAGGCGCTTGTGGATCACCGCGGGCGTTTCATTGACATTTACACAGGCTGGCCTGGAAAGGTGCATGATGCACGCATCTTTCGGAACAGTGGCCTGTTCAGGAAGATGCAGGCAGGGACTTTTTTCCCAGACAGGAAGATCACAGTAGGGGATGTCGAAATGCCCACTGTGATCCTTGGAGACCCCGCGTACCCGTTACTGCCTTGGCTCATGAAACCCTATACAGGGAAGCTTGACAGGAGCAAGGACCGGTTCAACTACAGGCTGAGCCGGTGCAGAATGACTGTGGAGTGTGCTTTTGGGCGTTTAAAAGCCCGCTGGCGTTGCTTGTATGGGAAGCTAGACTTGGGGGAAAGCAGCATCCCCGCGGTTATATGCGCTTGCTGTACCCTCCATAATATTTGTGAAGGGAAGGGTGAAACATTCAGTGAGGCATGGACCACCGAGGTTCAAGTCCTGGAGGCTGAATATGCACAGCCAGAGAGCAGGGCTAATAGAGAGGCCCAGCACAGGGCTACAAGGATTAGGGATGCCTTGAGGGAAGAATTTGAGGCTGAAAGCCAACAATAATGTTTGCTGCCTTGCATGGGAGTGAATTGCACTGCTTACACTGTTATTCTATTATCCATAATAATAATATGATTTGCAGTGCCTCTTTCTTTACTGGGCTAAGGTATCTTTCACTATCTGCTATAATAAAGACTGTTTTCAAAGCCAAGAATTGTTTTATTGAAAAGAAAAAAACTTCCTTGACAGACAGACAGACACACAACATTTCATGAACACAAGAGGGCAGGGGTGTGGGTTGGTGAACTGTACAGTCACAAGTTTGCATATGCCCTGTCTGGATTGCTGTTTAATGAATCCTGCACTTCAGGGTTCATATACTGCATGGTGATGGGGGTTGAATGCAGAGGGTAAGGGTGGTGGTAGGTATCAGGGCTGGTTGGGGAACATACAGGTGTTGGAGGCAGCTGGTGGTGGTAAGAACCTGGATGCTGGGGAAAGGTGGTTTGAGCTGACATTGGGGCACAAGGCACAAAGGACGGGGCGGGTGGGGAGTAGCACGGTAGTGCTCTGCTTGCATGGCAACGAGTGACTCTATAGACTCCGCTTGGCGCTCCAGGATGCTTAGCAGCCGCTCCGTGGTTTTCCTCTTGGCCACTGCATTTCTCTTGCGTGTCCTGCTTTCTTTCTCTCGCCAATCCTTCAAGTCCTTACTCTCTCGAGCAGACTGATTAAGAACAGTTTTCAGCATGTCTTCTTTGCTCTTTCGGGGATTTTTTCTCAAATTTTGAAGCCTCTGTGATGTTGAACATCTGGGCAGTCCAGTAGTCAAGGTCACTGTAGAAACAGAAATGACAACATTTAACACGGGCAGCATTGTATCCACTATCTCCAGACATGAATTGTTACACTGAGGGAGTGAGTTCTTATTTAAGCATTCTTTTACCCACACGCATAACACTACAGAAGCCACGACATGGTGAGTGAGCAGTGCTTATATGGGGAGAAGTGGGGCTTGGGTGTAAGAGGGGAGCTGGTTGCTTCGGGTAATCTGGAGTGCTAGAGGGGTTGAGTGAAATGAAGATGCAGATGCAGGGGTGATCTTATCTCCCTATCTCTTCACTAAAGAGTCTCCCAACATTTTTCACAGGACTTAATCCTGGAAGATGTTTCCCTACTGCGAGTCACTAGGGAACAGCGGGGGGCTCTTTTAGAGCAATGTGGATTCCGCCCGGGACCCTATGCGGCTTGCCTGTGTTCAGAAATGGTCCCCCCACCACTGGCAGAAGAGTGGCGCGGACGCGTCACCGTCACTGGGACAAGGGACACAGTGGCTCTGCCTATAAACCTGCGCAGGCATATTGCCCACGCTCTGGATGAAGCTTTTGCTGAGATAACTGAGGCAGATTACCGCGACGTGATAGACCACATCAACGGGCTATTCCACATCTAGAGGCTGGCATGCATGCATCCATAACCCCCCCTCCTCTCCAGAAACATTTCACCCAGAAAATAAAAGCCGCTTACCGGTAACACGCTCCTCTGCTTGTCCTTCTGCAACTGCTGGCTGCTGCGATTGGGTGCTTTCCTCCTGGCTTGAGAAGAGCTCCTGGCTGCATGCCTCCAGGGAATCTGCGGTTTCTTCCCCCATGCCAGGAGCTTCACTCGCGGTTTCCTCCCCCCCCCACGCCTCCGCCTCCGCCGCCTCCTCCGCCTCCTCCTCCTGTCCCCCAGCCTGCTCAGAAGTGTCCATCGTTATCCTGGGATTGGCAGTGGGGTCACCCCCAAGTATCTCATCCATCTCCCTGTAAAAACGGCAGGTCGTGGGAGCAGCTCCGGATCGTCGATTCCCCTCTCGGGCTTTGTAATAGGCACTCCGCAGCTCTTTAATTTTCACCCTGCATTGTACTGCGTCCCGATCATGGCCCCGATCCAGCATGGCCCTTGATATCTGCTCAAAGATATCGTAATTCCTACGGCCGGAGCGCAGCTGTGCCTGAACAGATGCCTCACCCCAAACACTGATGAGGTCCTGCAATTCACCAGTGCTCCATGCTGGGGCTCGTTTGCCGCGTGGAGGCATGGTCACCTGTAACTGATTAAAACTGATTGCACTCCACACCTGGCTGCAGCAAACAGGAAGGAGATTTTTAAATTTCCCGGGGCATTTACAGGGCGGGTCACCTGAGGCAAGAGCAGTAGAGTGCAAACTGATGTGCAGAGTGGCTGAACAGGAATTCTGGGATAACTACTTATTCCCTGGAGGACAGGTAAAGCGCTGGTGAGTGTCCACACCTGCTGGGCAGCGCTGGATCACCAGCGCTGCACTCCTTATACCCCTGCCGGGATGGGTTTTCAGCCAGCGCTGCAACCAGGGAGTTGCAGCGCTGGTTGTGCCCTGCAAGTGTGGACGGGGTGTTGTTGCAGCGCTGGAAAGCCTCCACCAGCGCTGCAACTTGTAAGTGTAGCCAAAAGAAGTTTTCTCTACATCCAACTCAGGCTTAGTTTGGGTTATCAAAAACTTTTGATCTCATAATATTTATGTCGGAATAAGGGTAAAAGAGTTTTTATGTAAATCTTGGAATGTGGATAGCCTGTTAATGGGAGGGAGGAGAAGGGAGAGGTGCACACACATGCTAATAAAATCTGAGTACTTTCAAGCCTGCCACCATCTAGCATACTTTTCCCCATCTCCTCTTATTAACTGAAACTTGGGTTTATCGATCAAAGGTAGTGCCAAAGCCCTGCTCCTGGGTTTTTATCACCTCAAACCACTATTTAACCGGTACCAGTTAGCAATACATTTAATTAAGTAATGGTTCTGTATCCTATATATTTTTTCTTATATTGATGGCTACCATTCTTGAACATGTCCTTTCATACTATGTCCAGAGTTTGGATTCTTGAAGGTGCTTTCTTCTTTCAAGACAGTATTTCTCTTTTATGTAGCAGTGAAAGAATCAATATTACATTATGAACTTCAGTAATCAAACAGGAAAACAATGAAATCTCTGAACATAATTTTACAGAAAATAGTGGCCTTAATATTCAATGTCCCAGCCTATAAAATCAAGTGCCACATGAAACCAATAGCTGGTGGCTTTGGGGGAAGACAGTAAAAGCTGCTCAGTTTGCAACTTTAGCAGCATTGGCAGCAAACTTTCTTTAAAGAAATAAAATATTGTAATGAGTAAATTAGAGATAAAATATACATAGATAATAGGAAAATGCTTTGCTGATAAATCCATACAGCCCTATCTTGATCCTCCGCTATGTGAATTATCTTCAGTACAATTCCCCTTGACTTTGGCTTCAACTGATTTTTAAACAGTACTTGAATTGTTGGGAGAAAATATTAGTATTGCGAATGAATAGGGATCCATCGACCCATGAGCTTGCTTGGGGGTTAGCTGTCCATGTCCCCATTGTGATTGCAAGTTTTAAAAATCAGCTCTTCCATTTTCAACCTTTCTCTCTTTTTTTTTTAACTTTTTCTTTCATGACTCAAACACTTCATTAGCTTTTGAAAATGGTTTATTTATTTATGTATGCATATTTACACTGACGTCTCTATACATGCTTTCATTTTGTCTGAGGTGGCAGTAAGGATGGGCTTGGTTGTATTCACCCACAGGCAGCTAAGAACAGGTCATGTAGTTTTTCCACAAATGGTTTAATGGGTAAGATGCTGGGCTGGGATTTGGATGCTGGCTCAGTCACAAACTTCTTATGGGACCTTCGGCAAGTCACTTAATCTGTCTGTGCCTCAGTTCCCCATCTGTGAAAATGAGGATAATACTCCTTTTATCTGTCTTGTCAGTTTAGATTTTAAGTTCTTTGGGGCAGGCACTGGCTCTTCCTCTGTGTTTATGCAGTGCCTAGCAAAATGGGGTCCCTATCTCAGCTGGAGCCTCTACAGTGCCTGGCACAATAATGCTGGAGCCTCTAGGGTGTACAGCAATATTAATAAATAATAAAAATAATTGGTTCTACCATAGTTATAAATAATAATAATTAAGTAATGGTCCATTTAGAGGAGTAATGTCTTTGTGCATCTTTGTTTTTCTCTAATCTTACAATGATGTTATTTTGGTAAATCATTCATTTTTAGGATTAGCCATTGCAGTTCCTTGCACTCTGGACCATGGTGATAGTATGCTAATGGGGGGAGGGGGCGATGCCACCTTTTTATAACAGATACATGAGATGATGAACTAACAGTTTGTAATACTGTGAAATGCGAGTGTCTCCTTTAAATTCTGTGCCAGGATTTATGCAAGAGTTATTCCAGCAAAGAACGGAGAACGGTCACGCTTTTCTCGGCGATAGTAACCACTGTCTTTGACTTTCCTGGCGGTGAACCAGTTTTGAAAGTGTTTGGCGCAGGATGGGCTTTTTATATGAGATTGCACAACGGCTGGAAGCTATTTATAGCTTCTCTACAGCCCGCGTGTATCATTTGCGGATCACACCCCCACCCCTGACTTTGCCGCCCGGCCCCTCGAGTTCACAGGCAGCCCCGCCCCGCCCCGCCCCGCCCCGGGAAGTTGATCGCTCGCTTGCTGGACGGAACTGCGCAGCGCAGCTGGTTCGCGGGGACAGGAGTTGTGATTCCCTGCGTCTCGCAATGTCTCTCCCCGCTGCCGGGGGAGCGAGGCCTGATGAGCTGATCTTCTCTGTGAATGGGAGGAAGGTACGTGAGCGGGTTAGGCAGCGGGGCATTGGGGCGGGACGGGAGGCGCTGGCGTGTCCTTTTGGCCACATCTCATGTGCTGGCAACGGAAACACACAGACTCAAGCTCCTCCGACTCCATGTGCAGTTCTCCACCCTCCCGTCCCTTTCTCCTCTGCAGGGTCGGAACAGGAAACAGCCAATATAGCGAATATGAAAGCGCGGGGGATGGTCCCACTATTGTGGGGAACTTTCCTGGCTTCTGCACTACCCCGGTGAAGCGAAAGGATCTGAGTCCTCGCTCCCACTTCCTTTTCCCAGAGGCCTACCTGCCCTTGAGGACTCCCCTTCCACTCTCCTGTCTGGCAGAGTTCTCGTAACCCCGACAACGCTGGGCCCAGGATTCCTGGGGGGCTCGACCCCCAACCCTGCTGTGGTCACCTAGGACAGAGGCTGGGGTGTCCCCACTCCGGGGTACCCTCTCTGCACTGGGCACCTCCCTGACCCACTGATTATTCCATACAATTTAAAACAAATACAGGTTGTTTAATTAACAATTAATTTTTAAACAGAATAAGAAAAAATGGGAAAGGTTACAGGAAAACACATCACCCTGCTCCGTGGCAGGGGAACATTACAAAGAGTGTCTCTGGAATGTCAGGGCAGTTCAGTCTGTTCCTTGTCGGTCCCAGGGCTCCGTCTCAGGCCCTGGGTGTGCTGCAGGGATGCTGCAGGTTGGACACTTGCAATGGTGGTGGCCACACACCACCAGGCTTTGGGTGGTGGGACCCTTCTTCCCAGCATCAGCCCCTCGTCAGGTTAAGAACCCCCTCCCAGCCATGTCTGCAAGGACCCATGGCTGGGGGTGTCTTTCTGCACTGGGTCCTTTGCCCGAGGTCCCCTCCCTTGGCTGGCCCTAGTTGCTCACCACACCTGGCTCTATGGCGGCAGCTCTGCTCCCAGCACAGGATCTGGTCTCCCTGGGCTGTGCCTATGGCTATGTGGCTGCAGCTCTGCTTCCAGCACAGGATCTGCTCTCCTTGGACTGTGTCTCTGGCTCTGTGGCTGCAGCTCTGGCCCCTCTGGATCTGGCCCGGCTCTGCTCTCCAGCTCAGCTTGGACCCCTGCTTTCTCCTTAGCTCTGCCCCACTCTTTCTGACCTAGGCAATTCCAGCTCATACAGAGGACGGGACCCACCCTGGCCTGTCTCCCTGATTAGCCTGCCCGGCCTGTCAATCAGGCTGACCTGGAGCATTGGCCTCTCGCTATTGTTCCTGGGGACTGTCAGTCTCAGGGTCCTGATTTCCCATTGACCCTTCCCCTTTTAGTGCTGGGAGCTAGCCAACTAAAACACCCCCACTGAATGTTAGTAAGGGGGAAGCATGATACTGGGGGGTAGGGGAGATTGGTTAGGAGTTCCTGTGTTCTAAAAATTCTCTTTAGCTGTCACTTCCACACAGATGTGTTCTGCATACATTTTTTGTTTGCAGTGAATGTAAGGAGAATGGCAAGTTAAGAGTGAAAGTTTGGAGTTAATTTCAGGTTCATATCAGGAAGTTAAATATTTAACACAAATGCCTTGTGTCTTTCTTTTATGCAGTTTGCCCCCTACGATGCATTTTTTTTTCCCCATACATTTTTTGTCATGGCACTTTCTATGCACATCAGTGCTAGGTAAATTATTTTTCTTTTGTATAAAATCTAGAGTGCCACGGAGCTGAAGGGTGTTCCACTCCTACTAACATGATACACCTTAAGTGGTGTGAAGTTTAGAAGAGTAGCTGTCATTGAGCTTTCTACCCCACCGAGCTTTTTGAATCTCCTTGACATGCAAATGATTTTCAAAAAGCAGTGGGAGAACAATAACATTTTATCCCCAAACGAACATCCCATAACCTCTCTAGGACTGTTGTCAACCAGTGTTGAAGTGGGGGGCCACGGCAGTCCTGCAGATCATGCACTTTCCTTCCTGCTGCCTGGTTTCTCACAAGATTCCTGTGGATGATGATGCCAGAGGAGGGAAGATTTTCAAAATCACAAAATGGAGTTAGGCCTGCAGCCCTTCCTGGAACATCAGTGGCAGTTGGGTGCCAAACTCTCCTTTCATCCTTTGAAAATTTCCCTCAGAATTTCATGTGTGCAAAAAAAAAAATACTGAAAATTATGTGTTTTGCTTGAAATATACATTTTCTTGACACACAGTGCAATGTGGAGAGGATAAGAAGGCAGATGTCACTAATGGAAATGCAAAAATATAACAAAATATGATAAATGAAATGGAAGCTACTGGCCTAATAGAATGTTGATGTAATGGGAATATAATTACTTACATTGACTATTGATTAAACACTACTTTACGGTTTAGCTGATTCAAGATAATGGGATAAGTAAAAGCAGCAAAGAGTCTTGTAGGATGGGATAAGGATTCCTCTAACCAGATAGGTATGTGGAGTTTCTGGATGATGCTGTTGCTCCATGTAGTTTAGTATTCGTCCTCTGTCAGAGACTATCACAGAATGAATATTGTATTGAATCAGTTTTATGCAGTGCTGGCAGAAGAGGGGGAAGTCTTCCTGACCTGCATAGTTTATGCCCTGATGCATAAAATCTGATTACCATTGTGTAACGTTTTCTTGGCATGGATAGCTACAAATATTGTTAATGGTCACAGCATTCATTACAGCCATCTCATTTGAGAGTATGGTGGGGCATTATAATTTTGTAAAATATTTGGATACTCTGTAGATTGAGTACAGTATAGATCTGTGGGTAAAACTAGGAGGAAGGGGATCCCTGGCACTGGCCTGGCTAATCTGCCCTCCAGTGTTCATCATATGTTCAAATAATAACGAGGCTCTATAATCTGTCAAGAATATTGATTTCCTTATTACATTTCTGATCTGGGGGTGTGTAGTAAACTCTCTTCCTGTGTTTGTATCTTTAATAACTGGTATCTGTAACTTTGCAGTAATACTTCCATGTTCATCTGCGCTATGGAATAGTCTTTGCTCCCTTTCACTTCCAACAGGCCATCAGACTGTTCACAATTCTGAGAGTTCCCCAGAGTGGTTTTGTTTGTCTTTATACATATGAAGCATATGTGCATAGGCTGACATCTAGTCCCATTCCTGGCACCCTTTACCTTTAGAGGGGCTCAGGATGGATTTCCTTTGATGTGGCATTCCTCCTATCACCAGGGTTGTTTTTATTAAGGATAAGCTGTCCTGACAGTTTCTTTTTAGCAGTAGGGCTGTCAGACAAAAAACTTCCAAAGGAAGCAAAAATTCCCACCTATGGCCCTTAGCAAATGCAGTTCTGTTAAGTGGGGGCTGGGAAGGAAGACTATGGGTTTGTGCCCTGAAGGATAAACCTTGAGTATTTTTGTAACAGCTTGTTTTCCTTCCTTCTGCAGATAGTAGAGAAGAATGCTGATCCTGAACAAATGCTGTTGTCTTACCTCCGAAAGAGACATATCCTTTCCTTGTTCATGCAGTTAGGGCATTATCCTGCAGACTGTGTTCAGGAAAAACTCCCACTGATGATAATTAGAGCTTTGCCTGATTAAGGATGACAGGGATTGGGCCCTGGAGCTGCATAAAATTACTATATTAAGTTATGTATCTTTTTAAGAGCCAAACACTCTTCAGTGCTTGACTATATTTTAATGTTAGGAACTCCATTAAACTGTAAAAAATTAGCTTAATGTTATCCCCAACTCAAAGGGATTGTAGTTCACTGGTCCGAGCACATTGCTAAATCGGGCAATCTGGGTTCTATGCGAAGTTTTGCCACTGACTTGCTGTGACACCTTGAGAATGTCGCTTACCCTTTTTGTGTTCATCTATTCCCATTTGTAAGATGAAGATATTAATACTTATCTGCCTTTCAGAGATTAATTAGTGTTGTGAAGTGCTTTGACATCCTCTGATAATACCATGCACTTATATAGCACTTCTATCAAATCACGGGGATTTTGTAATAAATGAGATGAACTAAGCCTCATGGGTACTTGGAAGGGAGGCTAGAAGCTGTGGGAAATGGTGCGTTAGACTATTAATTAATAGAAGATCCACTGTGAATTAGCAAGTGGGGGGAGTTGAATTATCCTTGTCAGATAATCTGTGATAATGTACTGTAATCTAGTTCTAAAAATAATGAATCTTTAGTAATCTGAGACCTGCTGTTAAATCCTTACTAAGAACCAGATTGCAGTCAGTATCTTTGTATGTGGATTATGTGTATATTAGTGAAATGTGAATACAGGATTTAGTAAGTGTCACTTACTCTCTGAACTGAGCTGATGCTTCAGAATGGTGGAAGAGAGTACTGTGCTGCTGGAAGTCCCGTTTTTCAGATAATGTGCAAAACTGATGACCTGATCACTAGTGTCATTAGAACTCCAATGGCACTTTTGGGAAGAGTGGGGATACTAGTGTCAGTGTCCCAGCTAAATTTAAAATACGTAAAAGCAGCAAAGAATCCTGTGGCACCTTATAGACTAACAGACGTTTTGCAGCATGAGCTTTCGTAGGTGAATACCCACTTCGTCGGATGCAAATAGTGGAAATTTCCAGGTGCAGGTATATATATGCAAGCAAGAAGCAAGCTAGAGATAATGAGGTTAGTTCAATCAGGGAGGATGAGGCCTTGTTCTAGCAGTTGAGGTGTGAAAACCAAGGGAGGAGAAACTGGTTCTGTAGTTGGCAAGCCATTCACAGTCTTTGTTTAATCCTGAGCTGATGGTGTCAAATTTGCAGATGAACTGAAGCTCAGCAGTTTCTCTTTGAAGTCTGGTCCTGAAGTTTTTTTGCTGCAGAATGGCCACCTTAAGATCTGCTATTGTGTGGCCAGGGAGGTTGAAGTGTTCTCCTACAGGTTTTTGTATATTGCCATTCCTAATATCTGATTTGTGTCCATTTATCCTTTTCCTTAGAGACTGTCCAGTTTGGCCGATGTACATAGCAGAGGGGCATTGCTGGCATATATTACATTGGTGGACGTGCAGGTGAATGAACCGGTGTGGGGACTGGCCATCACATACAGTCCCCAGCTAAAACCCCTCCAACGCATCATCAGGGATCTACAACCCATCCTGGACAATGATCCCACACTTTCACAGGCCTTGGGTGGCAGGCCAGTCCTCACCCACAGACAACCTGCCAACCTGAAGCATATTCTCACCAGTAACTGCACACCGCACCATAGTAACTCTAGCTCAGGAACCAATCCATGCAACAAACCCCGATGCCAATTCTGCCCACATATCTAAACCAGCGACACCATCACAGGACCTAACCAGATCAGCCACACCATCACTGGTTCATTCACCTGCACGTCCACCAATGTAATATACGCCATCATATGCCAGCAATGCCCCTCTGCTATGTACATCGGCCAAACTGGACAGTCTCTAAGGAAAAGGATAAATGGACACAAATCAGATATTAGGAAAAAATCCACAGACCACCAGGAAGTGTGCCATACACCAAGTGGAGCACCTCTGTCAGACATTTTCTTGTATTGTTGGCATATTGGCAACATTTTTACTCTACTCTTTTCTAAAATCAGGACCAAAAATACTTGCTCAGTGCTGTACAAGACAAATAGAAATATACTCCCTATATTAAATAGCCTAAAAGCCTTATTTCCAGAGGTGGCTAAGTCTCTGCAGCTCCCACTGACTTCAAGAGGTGGGTGCTTAACACTTCTAAAAAATCAGACTCCAGGTGACACTGAGAAGAGTTATTGGGAAACCAAGAGGAGGTGCTGATTCAGATTTGAATTTTTTTATCACTCTTTTTTTCTGCAATGTTGGAATGAAGAAGACAACAGAGTCAGATGGGTTAATGTCTGTGGCATTGTGGAGAAATATGAGATTTGAGTGGGTGGGAGCTGGCACTGAGATTAGGAAGCTGATCCATGCATAGTGGACAAGGTGGAAGAAGACACGAATATGTGAGTAGAAATGAGAGACACAGGACGGTGAGGATGGCATCACTGGGAAAGCAAGGAGGCAGATGATACAACACAAGATCTGAGAGATGGGCTGGGATGAAATGCAGAACCTTGACAAAAAGAACAAGAAATTTACATTTGATGCAGCATGTAAATGTGAGCCAGTGAAAGGACTCAGAGGCCAAAGCAAGGCTTGAGGAAAAATATCTTCCACTAATCTCTGCCTTTGGAGTTTGCGCTGGTTGTAAATATGAAGTGGAATACTTGCCCACATGTTTAAAATCAGTTTGAGACCCATGACATTCAAATACTATACAGTTAATTCTGAGAATTGTAATATTTCAGAACTCTGAAATAAATTCCTGTTTGTTCTATTGTTATACTGCTGAAAAAAGTATTTTTGGCTATTTTAATTTGATTAATTGCACTTTGCCTAGGTAGCTGTTTGATTCCCATTTTGTTCATCTGATTTCCTGCAAGAGTGATGATTTCAATAAACAATGATTTCCATGCAAAATACATGTATCGTCCCATTGTTTAGTTTGTGATATTAACAGACTCAAAATAAACCTAAAGGTTTCATTTTAACCCTACTGGGAATCTAAACATTTTAGTCTTTGGTGCCCTGATTTTCAAAAGCTCTGAGCACTTAGCAGCTCCCATTAACTTCAGTGGCAACCATTTTGAAAATCTTGGCCCTAAGAACTAAGGCCCAGATCCACGAAGGTATTTAGATTCCTAACTTACTTTGAGGCCCCGATTTAGCAAAGCACTTAACTACATATTTAAGTTAAATGTATGTCACCCACGAGTCTTGGGCCCTAAATCTTTCCCCCATGTTACACAGCAAGTTACTGAGTTTACCCAAAAATACAGTTCAGCCACTTTGAAACAGAACATGTGAGCTGTACTGCATGTCTACCGTTGTTTCTGTCCCAGTGGGATATTTACATATTGCGGGCTGCTCTTGCTTCCAAAGGAAGTCAACAGCTTCCAATGAACTTGGTGGGAGCTTGGTCAGTTTATTTTGTAGATTTGGTCTTAAAATAATTGACAATTTCAAGCAATGTAAAAATGAGCTGCTGATATATGTGCCATTGCACTTGTGCAATTACAGGTTCTATATATGTTGTCTTCAGGAAGAAGACTGTCCTCAAGCTTTGCCTAGGTAGCTGTTTGATTCCCATTTTGTTCATCTGATTTCCTGCAAGAGTGAAACTACTGGGAACAGAGCAGAAGCAAAAAATGAATTATTAAATACCCATAAGCTTTTTTCCTTAATGGCAGCTCTTTCACTTCGTCTCACAGGAACTAAGTATGGCTGCGGAGGAGGTGGCTGCGGAGCCTGCACTGTGATGATCTCCACTTATGAACCTGCTTCCAAGAACATAAGGTATCCTTAACAAAATATCTGGAATAGTCAACAATACATTTTTATGACCTTTTAAAAATAAAGGTGATTTCAGCTTACTAAAGGAAATATTAAAAAAACCCAAGAATGTAGATAAGGTTTTCATATGTGATACTGTATTTTAAAAAAAGCTTGTCAAACTTTAAGTTAATATTTAATTTAAATTGATCATTTGCAGAAAAACCTAGCGGTTAGGTCTTGTTAGTTCAAAGGCCATTTAAGTGGAAAAACTGTGCACTGAGTCCAGGGCTGGCTCCAGGCACCAGCAAAGGAAGCAAGTGCCTGGGGTGGCCAATAGAAAGGGGCGGCACTCCGTCCGGTATTGAGGCATCACATCGGGTCTCTGGCGGGAATTCAGCGGCGGGTCCTTCAGCAACTTAGTCTTCAGCGGCGGCTCAACTCCGCTTCAGTCTTCGGCAGCAATTCGGTGGCGAGTGCTTTACTCCCTCTCGTCCTCTTCAGCGGCATTTCAGCGGCAGCTCAATCGGGTTTTTCTTTTTTCTCTTTTTTTTTTCCCCCAACACTTGGGGCGGCAAAAAAGCTGGAGCCGGCCCTGACTGAATCATGTTATGAGCTGGCTAATGTCCCGATGCCTGAATATGTCACTGGCTTAGTGATGAGGATAGCTCCTTCAGAGACATGTATCCACAGCGTGTAGTTACCTAAAACCTCTAAGTCTCCTTGATGGAATTCAGCTCACACCTCAATCACTGCTGTTTTCTGAGTGCTACATCAACTCTGTATTGAGCAAATATTGATTTAAAGCACTGGTTTTCAACCTTTTTTCATTTGTGGACCCCTAAAAAATGTCAAGTGGAGGTATGGACCTCTTTGGAAATCTTAGACATAGTCTGCGGACCCCAGATTGAAAACCACTGACTTAGAGCAGTGCTTATGTCACTGTTTAACTAGCAGGGCACTGCTAAGATCACCTCATCAGGGAGGTCACTGCTAGCTAGTCTTCTATAGTGAGGTCTGTGAAAGCAATGTCATGAAGGAGAAAGGAGAGGTTAGTTACCAACAGTAACTCTTGTTTTCTCACTGTGTTGCTTGGAAAGAAACACCCTGACCTTCCCTCCCGCCCTCTGCATCAGAGCCCTGCAAATAGCGCTTCTGATGGCAGATAAGGATTAAGTGATGGAAAGAGTGAGATATTTATACTTTTGGCCCATAGAATGTTAGGCTTGAGGGGCGTGCACAGGCCCCTAAGTGCCAACTGTTGCATGACCAGGCATGCAACTCCTACAATGTACACAAGAATTACTGTTTATATAATCCCTATCTTTTTAAATCTTATAATTCTAGTTTCACTCAATATGATGATGATGGGTGCTTATAGCTAGAGAGATAAAGTAAAAAGCGTGTTCTTAATTTACCACAGAATACTATTACGCTATATTTAATGTCCTTGATTCTTCTTTACAATCCAAAGACATTATTCTGCCAATGCCTGTCTATTACCTATATGCTCGTTGCATGGCGTTGCAGTCACCACTGTGGAAGGCATAGGATGCACAAAAACCCGGATACATCCAGTTCAGGTGAGAGCATGCTGTAAAAGGATTTTTGCTTTCTTCCTTCACATGCCTAGGATTAATTGGCAATGGTGGCACGGCATTGTTATGATTTTTAAAGATATGGTATTGCTCCCACTACTAAAAGATAGCTGAAGACTCTGGATTTTTAAACTGATTCTGCAGTGTAATTCAGAATGTGTGAAGGAAAAACAGGAAAATATAGTCTTTATGTACAGTTAGCTAGCTAGCAAATGTCACACATGCTGCAAAAACATCAGGAATCTCCAGCATAGTATGGGAACAACCTATTTGCTAAAATAAAACAGTTCTAGATGATTAACTAAGAGTTATGTGATCTGCCAGTGCTGGCACCTCCTTGAAGCCAGAAAGGAAATGCCCACAGGCTGCAAAAATGGCCAAAGATATTAACCTTAAAATTATAGCACATCTATACAGAAAATATTTTAGATTATTTGTCCAGCTCTGCTAAAAAACAAAGTATTGTAAAAGGTGCAATGTGCAATGTTGCTGCTTGCTAAACAGTGCATATACTGTATGTTTGAGGCACAGCAAAGAAGATACATAAACAGTGAGACTTTAGTGGGCCAGCAAAAGTCTGATATTTGTTAGACATTGTTAACGGTCAGACTAACTTTTACTGGAAACCTTGATAATGCAAGTATAAAGTGGTTGATTAAGACGTATTAGAGATGCCCCTTCATGCAGACTGCCTAATATTAACAGAGAAACAAGATAAGTGAGGTAATATCTTTTATTGGACTAACTTCTGTGGGTGAGAAAGAGAGACAGTGTAGCTCGAAAGCTTTTCTCTCTCACCAATAGAAGTTAGTCCAGTAAAAGATATTACCTCACCCACCTTGTCTCGCTCATATCCAGCTACAATACTGCATCTAATATTAAGAGACTGAGGTAAAGACAAAAGAACTCAGTAATTGCCAGTCTGGATCAGACCCATGATCTGTCTAGGCCAATGCTCCATCTCCAGCAGTGGTCAGCACCAGATTCCACAAAGGAAGGTGTAAGAACCCTGAAGTAGGCAGTTGTGGAATAATCTGCTCCCTTCGTCCACCAGTCAGGTATGCTTGGACCCACACATCTGAAATAACTATTCTTGGTTCAGATTTCACATTAGATTAAGTTTCTTCTCGAAATATCTCACATTTCTAAGAGGAAGGCATTTAAGTTTGTAACTTTTGTCGCATTTTTCATTGTGCTAATTAGGTCAGATCTTGTAACCCTTTAAATCATGTTTGTAATTTTTTAAATCAACAGCTTTTTTAAGTGATTGAAAAAAGAAATTTTTTGAGTTTGCATTTTGAAGCAGGGGCTGTTGTTCTGTTTTGTTCCAGGAAAGGCTGGCCAAGTGCCATGGCTCTCAATGTGGCTTTTGCACCCCTGGAATGGTGATGTCCATGTATGCTTTGCTGAGAAACCACCCTGAACCCTCCATGGAGCAGATAACTGCAGCTCTGGCTGGTTAGTTTTTGTTTGTTTGTTCCCCCCAACCCCAATCAAAATGCCATTTTTAATATATGAACAAACAAGATAAATAATCTCTTAGTAAATAAGATTTTTAATGACAGTTTCCTTTCAGAAAGGCAGATGAGGGAAGAAATCAACAATGAATTCTTGACTGCCTAAAATCTGTGAGGTGCCTATATACTAAGCAGCATATCTGTGATGTCATGCTAAATAGCATACCCTCCAGCGAGCCAACATTTTCAGAAGTGACTAGTGATTTGGAATGTCTCAGTTAGGGTGCCCAACTTGGCACACCTTTAAGGGAGTTGATTTTCAGAGGGTAGGCACTAAGCACTTTTTGAAAATCAGGCCCTTTTAAGATGTCTCAAGTTGGGTACTCAAAAATTGAGGCATCCATAATCAGTAGCAACTTTTGAAAATCTTGGCCTTAGATCTCATCAGATACTGAGTTCAGAACATTATAAACCTCAGAACAGTGCCAAAGCTTTTGTGACAGTAATAAAACTATACAATAACAGAGAGACTGGCTATGTCTTCACTGCAAAAAGGTGTGCTTTAGCGAGGGATAACTAATGTGGGTTCACTATCCCAGTGTAAAAGCAGAGGGGAGACGAGGCCAGTTTAGTTTTACCATGAGGCAAACTTGGTGGGGTCAGCCATGGGCAGGAGTCATAGTGCTGACTTTGCCTAGCTACCTCATTATAAACACTGCAAGTGCCTTGTCTGCACTTCAGTTTTTACAATGAGAGAACTATCCCATGCTAGTTATCTCTCTGTAAAAACCCACCTTTGTGTCAGTGAAGCCAAAGCCAAAGTTGTTATGGCCCTGGGTCAACTCACCCCCTGCTGCCATCTGATGCAGCTCTTGCAGTATTTCAGCTTCCTCTTAGCTGCTGTAAGAGTTTCCTTCCCTCAGGAGCTAATGGATGCTGAGCTCTTTTGTACATCTGGCCCATACTGCATTTCAGAGATATACCCCTTCTCCTGAAATCTCAAAAAGACAAACCTTGAAGTCTTGAATCCTAAATTATATGTCATAGATAGAATTAATAGTTCACCTATTATTTTCTGGTATCAGGTAACTTGTGCCGCTGCACTGGGTATAGACCAATCTTAGATGGCTGTAAAACCTTCTGTAAGGTAAGCAGTGGGAATGGTGGGTTCAAAGAGTATTCCTATTCAACTGCTTTGAATATTTGTTCTAAAATATTTTTATGGGATAGTGAGGTATGTGTTACTGTGTATTACAATATCTAAACAACCAGAGACCATTGTGAGTTTAAATACACATCCAATCTTGTCTCTGTCAAGGGTTGTTGGCTGTCCTTTGCAATAATGCAGATCAGCCATCTCTCAGCGCCTGAACCAAAGCTCATTGAAGTCAATGAAAGTGTTTCTGTTAACTCCAGTAAGCTTTGGCTCAGGCCACCAGACACATAAACCTGTTGTTCTGTAATATTTAGCCCAGACATACAAATTGCAGCGTGGCAAAGAGTATTATAAAAATCTGGTTCTAAATATTAACTGTTCAGAAGAGGCCCAAATCTTCCTCACAAAAGTAGTTTCATTGCAGTCAGTGGGAATATTTGTGTGATTGAGGCAAGGAGACTTTGGTCTTTGCTAGTCATGGCATTACATGCATAAAATAAAGTTGAAATAAGATTTGAACTAAAAGAGGCGGTGACATCAATGAGTGTTAATGACCTAAAGTTCACCCTGTCTGCCAACATTTTGTGTAAATTCCACTGAGAAACCTAGAAGACCTTTTTTCATGGAGAACTTTTAACAAAAAAGGTTTTGGTAAGAAAAAGATAATGCCTTAAAACATGAATATTTGCAATTTTATTGAGCCTCATCCAAAGCCCATTGTAAGTCAGAAGAGAGACTCCCATTGACTTGGGATCAAGCACATTATGAGCAGAAGTCATATGTTGTATTAATGGGATATGACTATTTTAGGAACCATTTTGTTGTCAAAGTAAAGAAAATGGGAACTGTTGCTTGGATCAAGAAGACAAACTCAAAGGAGAGAAGGTGAATTTAATTATTTTTTCTTCCTGTTTAAATGTAAAATTTGCACTAGGTGAAGAGTATTGCACTGCTTACTTGTAATTACAGTACATGCAAAGTGCTATGCCATGCAGCATCCTATAGCCAGCTGACTACAGCCCACTATGTCCCATTGCATTGCTCTGACTTTAAAGCCAGAAGGGACCATCATGATCATCTAGTCTGACCTCCTGCACGTTGCAAGCCACAGGACCATTGCTGCTGCTGTTCTGTGAAATTAGAAAGTTTCTCTTAATGTTGTATGTACCATCTTGGGTAATCAGGAAGTTTTTCCATTTTCACAGGAAATGAATGTACTGTTAGTGGTGGGGGATTAGATATGTCTTCAAAGGCATAGGTAGGTGAGTGAAGGGAAATCTTCACCCTTTTCCACTGGAGTCTATTGTAACAATGCAGAGGACTGTTTGGATCTGTATGTTCAAACAATCTTTTGTGTTCTGGAATATTAATATTCTTAGGCTCTGGTTCTGCAGTGACCACTGCATTAGCAATCCCTGTACCCAGGTGAAACCGTACAAAGTCAGTGAGGTTTTGTGTGGGTTCAGGGATTTGTCTACATGGCACTCATGGCAGGGTTGTGTTCACAGAACTGAAGTTTGCCTCAAAAACTAAATCAGAATCATGACACTAATTTTATGTGAAAATTCCCATCCATATGAATGGTTTATTTTATGTAAACTTTCCTTTAAAAAAATCTGTGCGTGTGTGTAAGAGGAGTTGGGGGAAATATGGTGCCAGCTCACCTCTCTATAGTTGAATATAGGGAAGTGTGCAGTTAGGATTTCAGGTCTGTAACGTTCCACCCTCCCAGCTCCAGAGGGGCCAGGGAAGTTGACTAAGCTGTGAGAGGCTGCCTTTCTCCATTTCTTCCACTGCAGCAGCCCCCACTAATACTTGGCAGTTTACTTAGCATCTCATCCAAAGGCTATTAGAGTAATTAGAAAGACTCCTGCTGACTTCAGTGGGCTTCAGATCTAGTCCTTGTGATTCTTTCTTTTTTATAAAGAATTAATTAAGTAAAAAATTGTTTGTTTGTTTGTATAAGATTTCCACCAAGCTGTTTTCAGCCGATGAATTTCAGCCCTTGGACCCCACTCAGGAGTTTATATTTCCACCAGAATTAATGGTAAGTAGAATTGCTCTTGGTTTGTAGCTACAGGGGGGAAGGGATAGCTCAGTGGTTTGAGCATTGGTCTGCTAAATCCAGGCTTGTGAGCTCAATCCTTGAGGGGTCCATTTAGGGATCTGGGGCAAAAATCTGTCTGGGGATTGGTCCTGCTTTGAGCAGGGGATTGGACTAGATGACCTCCTGAGGTCCCTGACATTCTATGACACATGCTGCAACATTTACATGTAGTTCAGTACTCATCTTAATATGCTGTCTAATAGTGGAGTGGTTCCATCAGGAGAAATATCACATATTTTCCAATAGATCTGCAAAGGTCTCTGATGTTTTTTAAATTGTGTTTATATTTACATACAAGAACTACATTAAAAGAACATTAAAGATGTAAAGTCAAGTACTCAAAATGTAGGGAATTAAGGTTGCCTGTGCAAAGCAAGGAGTTGTTGAAGATTCTCAACAAAATAGTTGTATGGATTTTTTAATGTGGGCAAAACAACACATTTTCATCATCTTGTTCTGATAAAAAGCTGAACTGCTTTTGCTGAAATTTTCCAGAAATAATCAGTCTGTGGCAGACACCACACATGGAAAATTTCAGTTTAAACAGTTTGACAAAGTTATAAGTAAGTTTGCGAGTTTGTCATGGAGGTAACGGATTCCATGACTTGCCATGACCTCCATGACTTCTGCAGCAGCTGGTGTGCCTGGCTCAGGGGCAGCTCAGGTAGCCCCTGTGCCAGGCACACTGGTTGCTGCTGGGGCACTCTTGGGCCCCCGTGGCACCCCACTCCCCAGCAGCAGAGTTTGCATGTGGAACAGGGTAGAGGGTTGGGGCACAGGATGGGGTGAGGTGGGCTCTGGGCAGCGCTTACCTCGGGGGCTCCCCAGAAGCAGCAACATCTCCCTCGCTCAGCTGCTATGCAGAGGCGTGGCCAGTCTGAGCCTCCGCCCAGAGCACTGGGTTCACAGCTTCCATTGGCCGGGAACCGCAGCCAATGGGAGCTGCAGGGACGGTGCCTGCAGGTGGAGGCAGCATTCAGAGCTGCCTGGCCACGCCTCTGCCTAGCAGCTGAGCAAGGGGGATGTCATTGCTTCCGGGGAGCCCCACAGTTAAGTGCCACCCAGAGCCCACCTCACCTCGTCCCGTGGCCCAACCCCCTGCCCCTTCCACACCCAAACTCTGCTTCTGTTGCGGGGGGTGGGAGGAGGCGCAGAGCCAGGTAGGGAGCCTGCCAGCCACCCCTCCCCCAGCACCAGTGGGAGTCCCAGGCTGTGCGCCACCACCCACACCCTTTCCCCCCAGCACTGGCAGGGATCCCAGGCTGCGCACGGCCACCCGCACCCCTCCTCCCCCCAGGCAGCTACGCTGCTCTCCCACAACACCCCAGGCAGCCTCCCCTCCAAATTTTATTCACTGGTATTTTTAGTAAAAGTCATGGACAGGTCACAGGCCATTAATTTTTGTTTACTGCCTGTGACCTGTCTGTGACTTGTACTAAAAATACCCATGATTAAAATGTAGCCTTAGTTATAAGCAACTGAAAATAATGTCTTATAATGGATAGTATTAGGCAGCCTCACCTATAGGTGGCTCTACCTATGTCTGGCAACCTTATCTACAGGCACCAGCTAAGATTGGGGGGATGCCTACAGGGCAGCTGGGAGGATACTTCCTAGTGCAGATAGGTAGATTTGAACTCATTCTTCTTGAGCTAGCACACTAAAAATAGCACTGTGGCCATGGTGGCTTAGGCTAGCCACCTGAGTGTGTATACAGGTGGCTGGGCAAGATTGTATTTGTGTCGCTAGCCCGAGCTGCCATCCATGCCAGTACAGCTATGCTGCTATTTTTAGTGTGCTGGACTGAGCAGAGCTAGCACATGTCTGTCTATCCTGCTGGGAACCACTCTCCCAGCTGTTGTATAAACATACCTAAAGTCTCCTCTGTAACATTTGGAATGACTGGTTGCATATTTTATAATTAAAATGGACTGAGGTTCTACCATCATTAGGGCAAGGAGTTTGTTTCCTGTTTAGTATTTTTAGTCTGTTTTAAAGTACCATGTGCTTTCAGAGGTTCTCAAACTGGGGGTCAGGACGCTTCAGGGGGTCGCAAGGTTATTACATGAGGGGTCGTGAACTGTCAGCCTCCACCCCAAACCCCGCTTTGCCTCCAGCATTTATAATGATGTTAAATATGTTAAAATGTGTTGTTAATTTATAAGGGGGGGAGGGGGTCTCACTAGGAGGCTTGTTATGTGAAAAGGGTCGCCAGTACAAAAGTTTGAGAACCACTATTCTAGGACATTATCCAAATAATAATCCTCCCCAGTCCTTTGGTTCAGCGAGGCCTAAAGATAGATATCAAAGCCCTGTGTTCTCTAACTAGTTGGCGACTTATGGAGTAGGGTTGAAAGCCCTGGATTTTTTAAAAAATAAATTTTCTATTGATTTCCAAGGGTGCGGGATTGAGCCCTAAGTGCGTAGTTTGCAGGATATTCAGTATAAACCCTGTTTGCTAGAAACATCTGAGTCAGTTTTAGGCATTTTATTCATGGAGCATTAATTTCCTCCCCATGCAAAGGGCCAGCACAAGGTTGATGCACTATTTAAGTCCCATTTAAACCCAGTTTTGAGGTTTTAAGTATGACTTCCATGGTTAAGGAATTATTTTGGCTCCTAGTCCAGTGCCCTATTCACTAGATAACCGCTGTCTCTCTGTAGCTTTAAATGTTAAATCTACATTGTTTCCCCTATAGACAATGGCTGAAAATCAGCCAAAAAGAACTCTTGTTTTCCAAGGGGAAAGAACAACATGGATTTCACCTGCTAGCCTAAAGGAGCTTCTGGAGCTGAAGGCTAAGTACCCCAAAGCACCTCTCGTGGTGGGGAACACCAGCGTGGGTATGTAGATTCAGAGCACATCCTGTTATGCTTGTGCCAGTGTATGTATGAACAGTCGTGGGCAGCATTTAGAATTTGTCCTTAATATGTGGCTCAACAAATGACGTAGTCACAGTTCCGGAAATGCAGCGATCTTCCTTTTCTCTAAATCTTATTCTACTCTATAGGGCCTGAAATGAAATTTAAAGGAGTGCATCATCCAGTTATCATCTCTCCTGCAAGGATCCTAGATCTGAATGTGGTGAGATACACAGACAATGGTAAGTAAACCCTACTTTTGCCCTTTGAAACACATGGAGATATCTCTGCATAAGATAATACTGATCCCTTCCCTAGTGTGGAAGATGTGAACCGCTTTACAGACATCCTGGCTCTCCAAGAATGTCTAGAGATGCTTGTGACTGTTTCTGCAAATCATGCCTGAGACATCCATGGATCAGGATGGCTATGATCCCTGCCCCAGTGCATGATACATTAGCAACAGCATGGGTTTGTCTAGATTAGGAAAAGAAGTTGAGGTTAAATTGGGATAGCCAGTATGTGTTATCTAACCCTAATCCTAACCATGACCCAATCCCTAGTGTAGATGTGGATTAACACCTTTTACCTCAATTTAGCTGTCTGAGGTCAGCCTTAGGGGGAGTGTAGAAAGTTATTGGCTGTTTGTCCTCCAATGTCTGCTTATGGAGGGGACCCTCAACATTCAGATATCCTCCCTACTACATGGAAGGGGTGGGAGAGTCAGCCATCTCTGCAGCATATCTCCCTCTCCTCCTCTGTAACCCACAGAGGCTTCTCTGTAGATCCAGTGTTCATTCTGGGGGAGAGATAGGAGACTGGGTTGGCCAGGGGGAAGGAGTGGGCAGACTGTGGTGACACCCGTTGTCGCCCCCCAGCACTCTGTGGAGAATCCATGCATGGATCTCACAGTACTTTATAACATGAATTATGCCTCACAAATGCCCTAAGAGATAGATAGTATATATTACTATCCCCATTGTAAGTGAGACAGAGATGAGCAAACCGAGGCAGAAAATTTAACCAATTTGCCCAAGGCCAAAGAGAGAATCTGTCGGAGCTGGGATTACAATTTGGGAGTTCATGGCTCAGAGCATTAGACCACATCTCTCTCTCCGTTTCCAGATGTGCTTAGCTGCTACCCTTGACAAAAAAGGACTCTATACCATGACTGTTAAAGACTTTTAACCTATCCTAGTTTAACTCCAGTTTGCACATGCACATTTTGAAATTGATGCAGTATTTGTTTTGTTTCCTAAATTAAAGCGTAACAAAACTTTTAAGATGTTGCCTTATTCCTATCCACATTCTAATGAGAGCTGACTGTGAGAAAAAGGCATGGCATAATTACAAAAGTACAGTCTGGACATAGTTTAATACCCTGACTGTGGAGCAATGCTCACATTTTACTACTTACAATAACTTGGTTTCAGGACTGACCCTTGGAGCTGCCTGCAGTCTGGCTGTCGTGAAAGATGCCCTGACAAACACTGTCTCAGAACTTCCAGGGGACAAGACAAAGATTTTCCGTGTTCTCTTGCATCAGTTAAAAACTCTGGGAGGACAGCAGATCAGAAACATTTCCGTATGTTGTCTATTATTAGTAACAAGTGGATGGGTTAGCAAAACTGCATGGAATTGTTTCTGTCTGTGCATAATATTTGTATTCACAGCTGAAATAATAGACTTTAAAATTAATTTTATATCACTGTCAGTCTTATGACCTTTGACCAATGTAAATCCTCACACTGTACTGACACATAAAGATGATGACTTAATGACATAATATCCTTTTTTAGTCTTTAGGTGGAAACATTATGAGTAGAAAGTCAACATCTGACTTAAATCCCATTCTAGCAGTTGGCAACTGTACCCTCAACCTGGCATCAAGAGGTAAGAGGAAGGGTACCTCTAAGAAGGTGGCCTTGCCTGCAGTGCCCTGCAATGGCAGGCCATGGCACAACAGGCAGGCATGCCTCAGTTTCCCTTCTTTTTATTCCTCAGAAATAGTCCAAAGCAACTTCCCAAGTAAAAGCAAAGCCCTTGGGGGGCTCATTTATTACAAAAACCCTATGCACATAAATAACAAAACATAGTCCAGAGTTTCCCCACCGTAATCCTTACAGTACATGCAACATACAGCCCTGGTGTCTCTCATCACACACTGGCTCTCCAGTGTAGTCCTCTCCCTGAACTTGTAGTAGGACATCCCAGCGCAGGGAACACCCCCCCAAACACTGCCTCTCTGCTGAGATCATCCTTGCCAGGAGACCATCCCTCGCTTCCACTGGCCCTCTCATGGTTCCTCCAGGTCCAGCTCTCTATTCTTGGAGATGTCAGCGGGAAAGCTCCTCCACTGCTCGCCTGCCTTCAGCCCTCTCCAGCCTTTGTCTCTGCTTCTCTACCTTAGAACCAGCAGGCAATTGCCTCTGCTGCTTCTCCTGTCTCCAACCCTGGTTTTCTGGCTTGGGGACGCCAGCCAGCAAACCCCTCTTGTTGCTCTCTTTGCCTTCAGCCTTCCCCCAGGAAAAACCTTTTTCTTCCTTCCAGGACCTCCTTGAGTCCCTGGTCTCCAGCAGGACTCATTGGGTCTCCCTCTCACTGAATCTCTCCAGGATCCTTTATAGCCCCCAGGTGCTGTACCGCCCTCTTAAATGGCCAAATGGGAGTACTTGTCCTGGCACAGGGGAGCTGGAACTGCTTCATTTTACAAGGGACAGCCACCCTGTGACAGTGCCTCTCTATGTATTTGTACTGAAGATGTTGGAAGTGTGATAAGGAACAAAATTACAACCAATTAATGTTCAAGAAAGCCACTCCTTGCCACGCACAAAGCCATGTCTGTGGGGAGACTGGGGAAACTGATAACATATGAGGGATAGCTCAGTGGTTTGAGCATTGGCCTGCTAAACCCAGGGTTGTGAGTTTAATCGATGAGGGGGCCACTTAGGGATCTGAGGCAAAAATCAGTACTTGGTCCTGCTAGTGAAGGAAGGGGGCTGAACTCAGCTACCTTCTAGCTCTATGAGGTAGGTATATCTCCATATATTTAAATGTATTATTTGTATTATGGTAGTGCCTTCAGCCCCAATCTGATCAGGGCTCCATTGTTCTGGGTGCCATATTAGACAGATCCTGCCCCAAAGAATATACAATCTGAGGCCCCAATCCTGCCAGCACTTGCATGTGCTTAAACTTTACACAGGTGAGCTGTCCCATTGAATTCAGTGGAGTTACTCATCTGCATAAAGTTAAGCACATGCAAAAGTTTTTTTGCCAGATTAGGGCACAACTTGAAACAGAACAAGTGGATACAATAAACAAATGGAGCGAGGATGAGGATAACATTATAGCAACACCTGGGCTATCCACATATGTAATTATCAGTTTAGGTATATAAATAAGCAGTAGGTTTTAATGATGATCGGAGCACTATTACCTGGAAGCATAATGCTATATTTAGAATGTCCTAACACTTCAACACTGTTTCAACAAACTGTATCAATTTACACAGTGTTGACTAAGATATTATATTAACTTTAATTTCCTAGTGTTCCCATGTAAACATTTTATGATGAGGGAAAACACACTGGTGAATTAAATACATATAAAATAGGAATGCTTTAGGAGAAAGTGTGCTAGCTGTTGCTCTTTTCTGATCCATTAGATGGTCATGTGTATTGTTAAATTAGGTGGATATTTCAGAACAGTGTGTAATTTGCAAATATAAGGACACTCGCCAGATGTCCTAATCCTGCTTTTAGATGTTCAGATTGGCATTTAGGTACATTAAGTCTTCTGAATGTCAAACTGTGGGACTGTATTTCCTTGTTTATTGTTAATTACTTACTCAGATACTACAGTGATGATGGTCAGAGAAGTTCCTTGAGATTTGGATGTCCTACTAAGGCTCTCTCACATACAGCCCCTGTCTACACTACAGATGTCTGCCAGCATAGGTGTACCCCTGAACCTGCTGGCATGAAGAGTTGTGATCCCTGACTAATGAAACTATGCTGGCAGACGTCTGTTATGTAGACGCAGTTATACTGGCAAAACTGTGCTTTCACTGTAAGGCTATACTATTGCAAAGCACAGCTTTGCCAGAGTAGCTGCATCTGCACTAGGAGGGTTTTGCTATTAAATCTGGTAAAGCTTTCCTAATGTAGACATAGCCATCGAAACTGGGCCCTATATGTTATATTGCTTTAGAACAGTGTTTCCCAAACTTGGGACGCTGCTTGTGTAGGGAAAGACCCTGGCAGGCCGGGCCGGTTTGTTTACCTGCCGCGTCCGCAAGTCCAGCTCCCAGTGGCCGCGGTTCGCTGCTCCAGGCCAATGGAAGCTGCTGGAAGCGGCGCGGGCTGAGGGACATACTGGCCGCCATTTCCAGCAGCTCCCATTGGCCTGGAGCAGCGAACCATGGCCACTGGGAGCCGCAATTGGCCAGACCTGCGGACGTGGCAGGTAAACAAACCGGCCTGGCCCGCCAGGGGCTTTCCCTACACAAGCGGTGTCCCAAGTTTGGGAAACACTGCTTTAGAACAATGGCCTTTTGCTGGTATAACTTATTTCACTCAAGGAAGTAGACTCAAGTAAGCTATTTGAGCAAATCACTCTTTTGATGGTACAAGCTGCACCTCCATTAGGAGGGTTTGCCGGGGTAATTAGACTGGTATAGCTATACCAGCAAACCCTCTGTAGTGTAGACAAGGCCTAAGTAGTCACATGGTTTTTGGACTGGGAATTTCAAAGGGCCTAATGGAGTTAGGTGCCCAACTCTCTTTGGAAATCTGCCTCCCTCCCTTAGGTCCATTTCAGAATCCCAGCTTTAATTATTAATCTCATAAAATTGTGACCTTTTTAACTTTCAAAACAGTTGATCAAAAAGAGAAAGGAAAAGACAATACAAATTCTTCCTCTGTTAACTATTGAAAATAGAGAGACCACTTACATTTAAGGTGCATGCTATTGATGGGACATTATATGAACTTTAAGTAATTCTTTTCCCAGAAGTATTGCATATTCTTCCTTGACAATTAAATTTGATTTACATATTTAAACTACCAAGAGTTCACTTCTCATTGTACAGAGATTGCCATTTCTTTTTTCTCCAATAGAAGGAACACGGAGGATTTCTTTGAGTGACATTTTTGCCAATGGAGTTGGTAACAATACCCTTATGCCAGAAGAAGTCTTAGTCTCTGTTCACATCCCTCATTCCAAGAAGGTAAATGTTGCTGTGATGTTTGGATTTGTTTTGTGATAAGGATGGTTTAACCAGTGTTTATATGGAATTAAAGAAAGAACAGGGGGAAGAAGTACCATCTGTAGTTTAAAAAAAAAGAAAAACCGCCCAACTAGTGAAATGTTTTGGAGGGCATTGATATATTCTCTATCCCTGAATGCTGCCCATTTTCAGCCTGGCTAGACCTCCAATCATTATGCAGATGAAGCTCCCATTATCTCCTGAGGGTTTTGCCTACATAGGGGCTACAGGATTGATACATGGTCCATGCTTCCATGCATAATTGCTGCACCAGACAATGTTGTTTGCTTGGTGCTGTGTCATCAGTAATACTGTGTAAGGGCAATATCTCTGGGAATTGATAAGCAGACTGTTTGGGAGATACCCGCAGACAGTTGCACATCTCTGGTCTTGAATAAAAATGTGACTTGATTGAATTTAGATGACTAAAGGAAAAGATCTGTAAAAGCAGAAGATAGAGTTGAAATACTGGCTTGATTTGTGCTTGAGTCCAGAGGTTTAGGCAGAGGTTGAGCCTCTTCAGTTTTGTCTCCCATTCTAAATGCAGCCCACTCCCATTCCCCCTTACCTCTCAGCAACCATTTGTGAGAGGGGGATCAGACCAGCTGGGCTCTGCAGGAGATGGAGAGGGAGGCAGGTTTGCTTGCAAGACAACAGTGAAGAGGGAACTGTTGGATGGTTAAGGGAAGGGAATGAATGGTCCTAAATGTTTTGGAAGTAGAATCCATGCTCTATGGTATTTGTTACCTTAGTTCATTTGGGTCTCTATTGGAACATGTTACATTTCTGTGCATACTTCTTAGCCTCTGTTTGATTTTTCTTAGGGGGAGTTTGTATCAGCATTCCGACAGGCCCAGCGCCAGGAAAACGCTCTACCTATTGCTAATGCTGGGATGAGGGTACTGTTTGCAGAAGGCACAGACATAATTTTGGACTTTGGCATTTTCTATGGCGGCATTGGCTCTACCACCGTCTGTGTAAAACAAACCTGTCAGGCACTCATTGGGAGGTACTGTATGAATTCCTAGAGACTTAATATAGCTTTCAAATTGGAATATTGTTAGGGTTTTTTTTAGTGTTTCAGGGCATAAATACAGAGATCCTTCATTTACAGAATGGTTGATGCCATTTATAATCCACCAAATGAACACAGATCAGCCCAAGTGACAAGTCATCTCTCCACCCCAGAATAGAATATTTACACTTTTCTATTCTAAATGTTTTAAAGTCTGTGTATGAATGTTGTGCTCATTGAAAAGTCTCTCCAGAGGGTGAGTACAGTTGCTTTATTAGTGTCACTACATCACTTCGCTGTGGTGCCCCAACCTGACCTCGAGGGACCTCTACCAGTTCTTCATCCATTCAGTCTCTAGCAGCTGTGCTGAAACTTCCGAAGAGGCTGCTAATTAATTAGTATAAGGGAGTGAGGTTCTAAAGTGGGCACTGAAAAGGGACTCATCCCTGCACGAGCAGTACCAGCAGCAAAGGACCTGAGGGGACTTATGCCTCCAGGGTTCAATGGCAGCCAGGGTTGGGTGTGGCCCCAAATGCAGACTAGGGCATGCCTAGGGGCTGCTTTAACTTGCATCCCTCATTGAGGCTGGGGAGGACAGGGATATGGTATTTTAGCATAGACTAGCTCTCTGCATTGTTCTTAGCCAATCAGTAGCAGTAATCAGAACTCACCACCTAGCTAGCAGATGTCAGGTGCAGCTTTATCTATGCTCCTGGCAGAGGAGCATTATAAGGAGGGACCTGAAGGAGGAAATGCCATTGATTGTGCTGGTTGTGATTGGGAGTTTTTCTCACATGTAAGGAGCAGCATGGGAGAAAATGAGAACATGATTTAACCACCAAAAAGCTGCACTTGTTCTAACCTGAACCTCCTCAAATTTCAGGGCCTGTGAACAAACCCCTGGGAAATGTTTCTCTCATGCAACTTATGACCCAATTTTGAATTGGATTTGGAAGGAATTCACGTCTCTTTTAGTATTTCTCTTGTGCTAACATAACATATTCTTGCTGAATAACTACTTGATGTGGTTAAATAGTCAGGTTACCATTTACGTAATGAGGGCTTACAGGATATTTGAGTATTGTAATTTAAAGCATTGATTCTTTTATTGTTAATCTGGGAACTAGGTAGCACTCTGGAATAGGGTATTATCTTACTCACTCATTAGATCTGGGTTCAAATTCTTGTGCTAATCACAGGTGAAAATAAGGCCCTGATGTAATGCTCTTTAAAGTCAATGGGAGGCTTTCCACTGAGTTAAATGGGCTTTAGATCAGGCCATAAGTATGCTTATCTGTTGTGGTACATAGTGGACATTGGTCTACAAAGAGCCCTTTGGATCAGAAGGGTGCTTTATATGTTTTCTATTCCTTCTATATAGTGACAGGACAGAGTTAATTGTTCCTAAACAATCCCTAATATTCCCTGAATTGTGGGCACTTGTTATGTCTAAATAAATAATCCTTTCCCTTTGAGCACCCAATTTAAAATGTTAAATAAGAATTGCATGCTGTTTGTGCAGCTTATGTAAGATGAGTTCCTGACAACCCTTTTCCAGTTGCAAGCTTTTCATTGAACATCATGGCAGACCTACAGTTTATTCACAGATACCCATTCACCAAAGCACGTAAGCACGTACCTAAGTCTATCCATATTCAACAAAGTGCTAAGGCACGTGCTTGATGAATCGGGGCTTTAAATTGATGTAACACTATGTTACACTCCTTATAATTGTAACAACACCCAGTTGCCACAGCAATGTCTATCTCATAAAAATATGTAAACAAATACAATCAGCCTTCTGAATTTTTGTTTATATCTTTAATGTTTATAGCCAGTTCATCAAAAACTAATAAAACATATATGACAAAAAATCTACTGTTGCCCTCAAAGATGTTTGTATGAGAGAGAGATCTTGGATCAACCCATTATATTTAACTGGCCTTCTGTGTATTCAGACAGTGTTCTGTTTTTCTGGTTAGGCACTGACAGTTGGTATTATTGTTCTTGAGTGTCAAGATTTGCTCTAATAGATACAGTGACTAGGATTTTCAAAAGTGCCTAAAGCAGTTAGGACCGCAAGTCAAGTCATGATCTTTTCAACCTCTCTTTAACTGAGAGTTTTTCCAGGCCCTTGATTATTCTGTTGCTCTTCTCTGAACCCACTGTAATTCTTGCAATATCCTTTTTGTGATGGAGTGGCTCCTGGCAATAATTGAAAATGCTGATAAATTGTTTCTCTAAACTCTGTCCTATTGTGCCATTTGATCAGTTTATAAGCTGAAACACCTCCCCTCCATTATCTTTTTGTTAGATTTTGCTACGCCTTTGATCTCTCTCAACATTGTGCACTCAGTTTCCATTTCTTGATCTTGAGGCCAGTAGTATAGCCCTGCTAATATAGTTATATTCTTACAGCTTGGGATTTTTATTCATATAGAATCAACTGTGTGACATACTTCAAAAGAGCAGAATTTTCAGAAGATGCTAAGCCTCCATCATCTGAAAATCTGACCCCTTTAAAATGTCTCAAGTTGGCATCCAAAATCACAAGTCCCTTTTGAAAGTTCAGGCCATTATCTATTGTATAGTGATAATTTTTAATAGAATTAAACTAGGGTGATTAATTGCGCTGTTAAACAGTAATAGAATACCATTTATTTAAATATTTTATTATTGAATATTTCTACATTTTCAAATATATTAATTTCAATTTACAACACAGAATACAAAAATGTACAGTGCTCACTTTATATTTATTTTTATTACAAATATTTGCATAGTAAAAAACAAAAGAAATAGTATTTTTCAATTCACCTAATACAAGTACTATAGTGCAGTTTCTTTATCATGACAGTTGAACTTACAAATGTAGAATTATAACTACATTCAAAAATAAAACAATGTAAAACTTTAGAGCCTACAAGTCCACTCAGTCCTACTTCAGCCAATGGCTCAGACAAAAAAGTTTGGTTACAATTTGCAGGAGATAATGCTGCCCATTTCTTATTTACAATATCACCTGAAAGTGAGAACAGGCATTCACGTGGCACTGTTGTAGCCAGTATCACAAGATATTTACATGCCAGATGTTCTAAAGATTCATATGTCCCTTCATGCTTCAACCACCATTCCAGAGGAGGTGACCATGCCGATGACGAGTTCTGCTCGATAACGATCCAAAGCAGAGAACAACCCACACATGTTCATTTTCATCATCTGAGTCAGATGCCACCAGCAGAAGGTTGATTTTCTTTTTTGGCTGTTTGGATTCTGTAGTTTCTGCATCTGAGTGTTGGTTTCTTAAGACTTCTGAAAGCATGCTCCGTACCTCGTCCCACTCAGATTTTGGAAGGCACTTCAGATTCTTAAATTTTGGGTCGAGTGCTGTAGCTATTTTTAGAAATCTCACATTGGTACGTTCTTTGCATTTTGTCAAATCTGCTGTGAAAGTGTTCTTAAAACGAACATATTCTGGGTCATCATCTGAGGCTTCTATAACATGAAATATATGGCAGAATGCAGGTAAAACAGAACAGGAGACATAAAATTATTTTTTTTGAGTTAATCGCGTGAGTTAACTGCAATTAATCGACAGCCCTAAATTAAACTAGTTTTCATAGATTTATTTTTCAAATAGATTTATTTTATTAGCATATAGGGCTCAATTATGTTGACTTCGTTGAGACTATTCGTGTGAGTAGCAGCTGTTCGATGTGAACCACACCGTGTTACAGATCAAAGTTCCAATCTTGCTCCCATTGAAATCCAAACTACAATTGACTTCTTTGTGAGAAGGATCATGCCCATGTCTGTGATACAAGCAAGTTAGTCTGGTCACCATTTAGTTCGTTCAGCTGTGCCTAATATACTGATCACAGTATTATTATTATTTCTGCTAGGCATTGGAATGAGCAAATGCTGGATGAAGCTTGCAGACTGGTTCTTAAAGAAGTTTCTCTGCCGGGCTCAGCCCCAGGTGGGAAGGTGGAATATAGAAGGACTTTGATTGTCAGTTTCCTCTTCAAATTCTACCTGGAAGTGCTTCAGTCATTGAACAGGATGGTAAATCCATGTCCTGGGTTTATTTTCATGCAGTCTAGTGAAAGGTCTTGTACTCTGTATTTATTTTTCCAGTTTGTACTTTGTGCTGATCATAATTTCTGTGTTCAAAAAGAATTTAAAAAATACATAACAACATATCAGTGCCACTATTAAAAGAGCTCTCACTCTAAAAAAATAAAAAAAGAGAGAGAGGTCATCTTATTTGGTCTACCTCGTCTCAAAAGGACAAATAGCTGGGATAAATAAATGGCTTTGCAATGTGCATAAATGTCACAAACTATCTATACTATGATTTTTTGGTTTGGAGAGAAGATTTGTAGAAAAATCTGTTCAAATGTCATTGTGTGGTTCTAATTTTGATTTTTCTTTCTGAAGGATTCCTGTAATAAATCTGTTCAGTTTCCAAAGAAAAGAATGTTTTCTCTAATTGCCAGCCTTGCAAACTTAGCTTGGGCTCTGAGTCAAGCTGGTTTTTTTAATTTCTCACCTATCACCACCAGCAGCAAAGGTTCTATGTCAGTTTTGTTCATACCTCAAAACAAAGTTAACCTCTTCTTACTACAATTCCTTTCATTGGTCTCCTGAAACAGCTGTGGTGTTGTGTCCAAATGCTTTTTTTTTTTTTTTTTGTATTTTTTAAATAAATATTTTATGAATGCTCAACAGTCTTCACTTCATTTTCAGCTACTTTTTGGGGCTCTTCTAAATAGGGGGAGACTTGAGAGGTTTATGTTCAATCATTGTGGTTACTAATTCTTTTAATAGAAATGCTTGTGTTGTGAAACTATTATTATTAAAACACTTCTCTTTCAGGACCCCCATCTGTATCCTGAGATAGCAGGGAAATATGGGAGTGTGCTACAAGATTTCCAACCCCAAATGCCCCAGAGTGAACAAATATACCAGGTCAGTGAGGCTCTTTTAATATGGCCCTTCAGTTTAAAAGACACTTAAAAATTAAGATACAAGAAGATCCCAAGCAGTGAAGGCCAGATACAGATTTTGCAAAGCACTGAGGATGCTGAACTCTGTGGTTTTGATTTAAGCTCATTAATCATTATGGCTTCAGTTATTTTAACTTACCCCTACTTTAGTACATGCTCAGTCCTTACAGGAACCTAAGTGATAGGAATAGAGTCTGGAAATGAGATGAAGTACAGTAGAACCTCAGAGTTATGAACACTTCGGGAATGGAGGTTGTGTGTAACTCTGAAATGTTCGCAACTCTGAACAAAACATTATGGTTGTTTCTTTCATATGTTTACAACTGAATATTGACTTAATACAGTTTTGAAACTTTACTATTCAGAAGAAAAATGCTGCTTTCCCTTTATTTTTTTTACTAGTTTACATTTAACACAGTTACTGTGCTGTATTTGCTTTTTTTTTTTTTTTACCTCTGATGCTGCCTGATTACGTACTTATGGTTCCAAATGTGGTGTGTGGGTGACTGGTCGGTTTGTAACTCTGATGTTCTGAACTCTGAGGTTCTACTATATGTGATTGAACAGATTATCATGTGTTCAAGTAAAATTTAGCAGCAGAGGGGAGCAGAGAGCTATTCTTCATGTCCTTGTGCAGACAAAATGTTTCTGTTCTGCAAGAATTTTTGAGATTTCAAAATCTTCTTTCCCATCCCAAATCGGGACAAAAAGTCTAAATCTCAAAAATTTTCATGAACCAAAAATCCAAAAACAATTTGTATCAGGGCAATCAAAATGTTTCATTTTGATAATTTCAAAATGTTTCATTTTAATTTTGACTTTTTTTACATTTTTGTTTCCTATCAATTAACTTAAATTACAAGAAGTCATTTCAAACTGAAAAATCAAATTTTTCATTTAGAAAATTACAAAAGAGGACGTTTTAACAATTCTGAAGCTTTTTTTTTCCCTCAAAGTTTTTTTCAAACAGGAAATTTGCAAAGTTCTGGTTTTGACTAATTGGCATTTGCTGATTAAAAAAGTTTAGTCCAAAAATTCATGCCCAGCTCTAGTGATGGTCACCTGGAAACAGCAGCATTATTCTTGGGGCTACACCCTATGTGACAGTGGGAATGGGAGCCAATGGAAAACTGAAATCATTGCTTTTATATTAATATAAGATTGTATCTTACAATTAGAGTTCCAGTTAGAGTTAAATCAAATAAATAACAGAGGGGAAGAGAAATTAAGCAGCAAAGGTAATTGGTGGGAAGAGATGTTGAAATTTGAAATGAGCTAGGGCATCGATGAGGCAAAAAGATATAGAAAGGCTGTTCTAGGGGGCAGTAGCTACAGGGGAGAAGGCTCTTGTACCAGTGGTGACATAGGGACAGAAAGAAGTCAGTATTAATCTGAAAATCTGAGGTAGCAGGGGGGAAAAAGAGGTAGGAGGAGGATGCAAAGTACTTGAAGAATCTGTTACTCTATCATAATGTGCTATTGTCAATAGCTCTTAAACAAAATTATATTTGTGTGAAATTACACAGAAGAGAGCCATATTCTCTGCTGGTATAACTCTGACTTCATTGCAGTAAACATATGGTTCTTACTAGTATAAAGTGAGAGGAGAATCAGGCATAGAAAGTTGTATACCACTTTAAAGTCAGTTTTCTAGCAAAAACAAAGAATGACTGTGTCTCTTTTCTCGTTGTTAAAACATGAGCAAAGTCAGGAACAACAACATCTGGAGGCTTACACAACTGCAGAAAAACACCTCATTGTAACAATAACATATCACAAGGGATGGAACCATTCCTTTTAATATAGAACCAAATCTAGGTCAGAATCAGTGTTTCATTAGTATTTTCATTATCACAACATGTTTGAACAGGAAGAAACTTAAGTAATTGTTTGTCTTCATACATCACTGGCTTTCACACAGGCTTATAAAATTGAACGTTGTAGACAAAACTTGTCATCACCGTTTCACAAGAGGAGTAGCTTTCCTTTTCAGTAAATTTTCCCGTAAGCATAGAACTCCACTCAGTGTCACATGTAGCCATTTACAGATTTAGAAGGTTTTTCAGTAGGTTCAAGAAGTTAATTTGTAGTGAATGATGAGTAATTAGAAACTTGCAACAGGATATTAATATATTGTGGTAAATGGGCTGATTAGCTGCTCCTAAAATGTACTTCTGACTGCACTGCATGTAGGAACATAGAATTGCATACTGGATGGATCAGCGTGTCCCATCTAGTCCAGTATCCTGACAGTGACGTCTGCCAGAAGCTTCAGATGATGGTGCAAGAAACCCTGCAGCAGGCAGTTATAGGAGAACCCCCCACAGGGGAAACACTATCCCCCAGTAAAAAGAACGGGGAGTACTTGTGGCACCTTAGAGACTAACAAATTTATTTCAGCATAAGCTTTCGTGGGCTACAGCTCACTTCTTTGGATGCATAGAATGGAACACACAGACAGGAGATATTTATACATACAGAGAACATGGAAAGGTGGAAGTACACATACCAACTGGAAGAGTCCAATCAATTGAGATGAGCTATCATCAGCAGGAGAAAAAAACCCTTTGAAGTGATAATTGAGATGACCCATAGAAGGTGTGAAGAGAACTTAACATAGGGAAATAGATTCAATTAGTGTAATGACCCAACCATTCCCAGTCTCTGTTTAAACCTACCGTATTTATCGGCGTATAACACGCACTTTTTTCCCCTGAAAATAGGGGGCAAATGATGTGTGCGTGTTATACGCCGATATAACCTTGGGAGCTATGACAGTAACCTCCAATAGGGTCCCCGGGTCCCCGCCCGACCCTCACCGGCCTCCCTGGCCGCGTCCTCCCCCCCCCCCCCGCGTTCCCGGCCCCGCGTTCGCGGCCCTGCCCGCCCCCCCCCCCCCCCCCCCGGCCCCGGGTCCCCGCCCGACCCTCAGCGGCCTCCCTGGCCGCCTCCCCCCCCCCCCCGCGTTCCCGGCCCCCGCGTTCGCGGCCCTGCCCGGCCCCCCCCCCCCCCCCGGCCCCGGGTCCCCGCCCGACCCTCAGCGGCCTCCCTGGCCGCGTCCCCCCCCCCCCCCCCCCCGCGTTCCCGGCCGCGGCCCCTGCCCGGCCCGTCCCCGGGTCCCGACTCCCCGCCCGCCCCTCCCGGGCCGCGTCCCCGCGTTCCCGGGCCCGCGTTCGCGGCCCTGCCCGGCCCCGGGTCCCCGCCCGACCCTCATCGGCCTCCCTGGCCGCGTCCCCACCCCCCCCCCGCGTTCCCGGCCGCGACCCTGCCCGGCCACCCACCCCCCCGGGTCCCCGCCCGACCCTCCCTGGCCGCATCCCCCCCCCCGCGGCCCTGCCTGCCCCCCCCCAGTCCCCCGGGTCCCCGCCCGCCCCGCCGTGGCCGCCCCCCCCCCCCCCCGCAGTCCCGCCCCCGCCCCGGCGGCCCTGCCCCCCCCCCCCCCGTCCCCGGGTCCCCGCCCGACCCTCACCGGCTGCGGCACGGCCCCGGGTCCCGGCCCCCCGCCCGCCCCGCCCCGGCCGCCCGGCTCCGGCCGCACCCCCCCCCCCGGCCCTGCCGTGCCCCCACCTACCGGGATGCTCGGCTCCAGCTCTGGCCGCAGCCCTCCCTGGCTCCACCCGGCCAGCCACCTGGCTCCGGCCGCTGGGCTCCCGCTGCATCCTCCGGCCGCGTGACTCCTGTCCTGGCCCGGCCACGTCCAGGCAGCGCGGTAAGGGGGCAGGGAGGGGGTGTTGGAGAGAGGGTAGGGGAGTTCAAAGTCCTTTATTTGAAATTTAAGTTTTTGTCCTGAAATTTCCCCCTTAAAATGAAGGTGCGTGTTATACGCCTGTGCGTGTTATACGCCGATAAATACGGTAAGTAGTTAGAGATTAAACTATTGTTTAAACCCCAGTAGTTAGAGATTAACATATACCCTCAAGCATGAGAGTTTAAATCCCCTCTGAAACTGCTTGTTTGTTGGCATTTTTAGATCCTTGCTATAACTCTGGATAATCTTACCTATATAAATGACAAATCCTTTTTTGGGTCCCACTAAACTCTTGTGAGAGTAGAACAGCAACCTTTAGAAAGTGACAGCAAAATGGTACAACTGCCATATCACATCCCCCATTCGTTAGAATTAGAATTCACAAACAACTTCATGTCCCTTCAGGAACCAAAGATGTCCAACAGGCAGAAAATATAGCACATGCTGATAAGCAAAAATGTACCACAGCACTGAACAGAAATAGAATCTCTTTTTTAGTGGCATGTTAAAGTATGTGGAGAAGAGTGGCTGATGGTTCAGAGAACCATCATTTGAGCTCCTGCTCTGCCTGGGTTTATGTGCTAATAAAAATGAGATTATATTTCCTTTCAATGCAGTGATAGCACCTGATTTATTTGTGCTTGTGTTAGTCTCACTGCATTTTCTGTTTGCAGTCTTTGATTCCTCAGTGAACCTGGAGCTGTCTTTGAAATGGCAAACCCATTATAATTAATTTGTATTAAAGTATCTCCTAGAGGCCGCTGTCAAGATTGGGACCCCATTATGCTAGGTTTTGTACAAACATAGGCAAGTTGAACTGATTTACCTTAATGTAGACTGCTTTAGTTAAGTCAGTGTGGACTCTTTTTGTGGATACTCTAAAATCAGTTTTAGAGCATCGTATATCAATGTAATTAAAGTAATCAACTTCCAGCTAATTTGTTATAAGGGACACTTGAACTGATTTTCAGATTCTGCTCACAGGTGGGGTGCACCAGTTTAACTTGCTTGAAAACTGATTTAGTGAAATCATTACAATTTGTGTGTGTAGACAAGGCTGTAGTAGACAGTCCCTGCCCTGAAGAGTTTACAGTCTACATAAACAAAGGGTGATTAGGGGAACAAGTGCAGTGGCTTACCCATGGTCAACCCAGCAGGGCAGTGGCAGAATTCAATTCTCCTGAGTCCCAGTCCTGTGCTGCCAGCCACTAGGCTGCACTGCTTTCCACACACCAGATATTCCTGTCTTGGATTTCTTTTTAAGGTGTCAGAGACCACCAGTGGCCTGTCAACAGACAGTGACTAAGTAATACAAGTTGGCATATTTTATTATTCAGATTATTCAGCATTGTGTTGCATGAGTGATTTCTAAGCAAGCCAGTGTACTGCCGTCAGTACTTATCTTCTGCAAATCTGTAGTCTATGCCTTTGTAATATGAGCGATATAATCTTTTAACAGCAGGTAAATAAATGCAAGTACTGAAAGTTCTGTGCTTATTCAGATAAGACTATTGTAATGTTCTGTTAGAGGACAGTTGAGCTGGCTTGGGAAGTCCAACAATCAGGAAGTTCATGGTAGGAGACATCTAATTAAACCTGTCATTTCTCAACGTATTGCTAGTAGCAGACAGTTGACTAAAAAGAAAATGGAGAGAGAGCTACTGGAGGGAGGAGAGGTTAATCAAACTGCCTGTGCATTGGAGACTGTAGGGGGAAAGAGGATTCGAAAATATGAATAAATAGCCAGTTCTCAGCATAGGGCAAGGTTAGTAGTGAGGAGTCAGTGGGATCAGTAGTTCAGGATGTTTATTAATGGACTGGAAAAGCGGGGCAGAGGGGGTCAGTGAGTACATGACAACATTTGCTGATGGCAAAAAAATATTTCTCAAGGAGGACCTAGAAAAATAAAATTAATAGGCAATGCAGTCACATATTAAATTCCTCACAGGCAGCTACGAGGGAATGCACATTGGAAGGAACATTTAAACTGCTTGTCCATACTGAGCAGTGCTGAATTAATTGTAAGCTTTCAGGGGGAAAATCCAGGAGTCACTATGAATAGCTCACTGCACTGTATTGCCAAAAAGGTGAAATACACAACAGAAGTCACTTGAGAATAATTCAGAAAATTATTACAGCATCACTGTATCTATCAATAAGACAACACATCATCCTCTTGAACACTGCATTCTGTTTTGGCTACTTTGGGTACGTCTACACTACGGGATTATTCCAATTTTACATAAACCGGTTTAGTAAAACAGATTGTATAAAATCGAGTGCACGCGGCCACAGTAAGCACATTAATTCGGCGGTGTGCGTCCACGGTCCGAGGCTAGCATCGATTTCTGGAGCATTGCACTGTGGGTAGCTATTCCGTAGCTATTCCATAGTTCCTGCAGTCTCCCCCGCCCCTCGGAATTCTGGATTGAGATCCCAGTGCCTGATGGGGCAAAAATCATTGTCGCGGGTGGTTCTGGGTAAATGTCGTCAGTCATTCCTTCCTCTGGAAAAGCAACGGCAGGCAATCATTTCGCGCCCTTTTTCCCTGGATTGCCCTGGCAGACGCCATAGCATGGCAACCATGGAGCCTGTTTTGCCTTTTGTCACTGTCACTGTATGTGTACTGGATGCCGCTGACAGAGGCGATTCAGCAGCGCTACACAGCAGCATTCATTTGCTTTTGCATTATAGCAGAGACGGTTATCAGTCATTCTGTACCGTCTGCTGCCATTGTAAATTGGCAATGAGATGATGGTTACCAGTCCTTCTGTACTGTACTGTCTGCTGTTGTCATGGGTGCCCCTGGCTGAGGTCGGCCGGGGGCGCAAAAGACAAAAATGGGAATGACTCCCCGAGTCAATCCCTCCTTTATGGTATCTAAAAATAGAATCAGTCCTGCCTAGAATATGGGGCAAGTGTACTAGAGAACCAGAACCAGAGAGCACAGCCGCTCCGTGTCAGATCCCACAGAAATGATGAGCTGCATGCCATTCATAGGGGGTGCCCCTGCAACAACCCCACCTGTTGCTTCCCTCCTCCCCCAGCCTTCCTGGGCTACCGTTGCAGTGTCCCTCCATTTGTGTGATGAAGTAATAAAGAATGCAGGAATAAGAAACAGTGACTTGTTAGTGAGATAAAATGAGGGGAAGGCAGCCTCCAGCTGCTATGATAGTCCAGACAGGACATTAAGCAGTGTGGTGGAGAGGAGCCCAGCATCCCGCTGCTATGATAGTCCCGGCAGTACAGAATCTTTTCTTTACACATGAAGGGCGGGGGCTGATGGAGCTCAGCCCCCAGTTGCTATGATGAAGACGGTTACCAGCCATTCTGTACCATCTACCCAGGCAACTGAGGCCAGCCAGGAGCACTCACGGGCTGATGATGAGGACGGATACCAGTCCTTCTGCACTGTACCATCTGCCACAAGGCTGATGATGACAATGGATATCAGTCATATTGTACCGTCTGCCACCAGGGAGGGGGAAAGAGGATGCTGCAATTCACTGCCACAGCATCGCATCTACCAGCAGCATTCAGCAGACATAGGGTGACATTTAAAAAAGTCAAGAGACGATTTTTTTCCCTTTTACTTCTGGGGGTGGGTGGGGTAAATTGACGAGCTATGCCCTGAACCACCCGGACAATGTGTTTGACCCTACAGGCATTGGGAGCTCAGCCAAGAATGCAAATGCTTTTCGGAGACTGCAGGAACTGTGGGATAGCTTGAGTCCTCAGTCCCCCCTCCCTCCCTCCATGAGCGTCCATTTGATTCTTTGGCTTTCCGGTACGCTTGTCACGCAGCAGTGTGCTGAGTCCCTGCTGTGGCCTCTGTCTGGAGATTTTTTTAAAATGCTTTGGAATTTCGTCTTCTGTAATGGAGCTCTGATAGAACAGATTTGTCTGCCCATACAGCGATCACATCCGTACGGTCCATGATGGAGCTCTTTTTGGATTTGGGACTGCATCGCCACCCATGCTGATTGGAGCTCCACGCTGGGCAAACGGGAAATGATATTCAAAAGTTCGCGGGGCTTTTCCTGTCTACCTGGCCACTGCATCCGAGTTCAGATTGCTGTCCAGAGCGGTCACAGTGATGCACTGTGGGATACCGCCCGGAGGCCAATACCGTCGATTTGCGGCCACACTAACCCTAATCCGATATGGTAATACCGATATTAGCGCTACTCCTCTCGTTGGGGAGGAGTACAGAAACCGGTTTAAAGAGCCCTTTATATCGATATAAAGGGCCTCTTAGTGTGGACAGGTGCGGCGTTAAATCAGTTTAACGGTCCTAAAATCGGTTTAAACACGTAGTGTAGACCAGACCTTTGTGTCATAAAGGACATAGCAAATATAGAAAAAAATCAGGAGAAACTAGAAACAAAATGGGTAGACTTCTGGAAAAAATTGCATAGGGGGGATTAAAGTGACTTCTGGGGACCAGCAGTTTAGTAAATGCTCCAGCCTAATCTGTATATTATGCCAGAAGTAGGTGCTGTTAAACAGAGATTTTCAGGCTCTAATAGAAGGACACCCTGGCTTGTCTTTCTTGGGCTGATGATTGTTTTTTTTTTAACTAAGCAGGAAGTAAACCCAGAGCAGCTTCCCAGGGATCCAATCGGACGTCCCATCATGCACCAGGCTGGTATAAAACACGCCACTGGTGAAGCTCTTTACTGTGATGACATTCGTGCTGTGGATGAAGAGCTCTTCCTGGCTGTGATAACCAGTTCCAGAGCCCATGCAAAGATTGTGTAAGTGCATAAATGCCTGAAAGAAAAGTATAACCATGAAAGCATTGGTTGAGATTTTCAGAGCAGTGTAGGGCGTTTAGATGCACAGCTTTCCCTAGATTGCTTTGAAAATCTCAGCCACTCTGCTTTGTAACAGAGGATAGATACTCAGAACATTCTGATGATGGAATACTAATCTGAATACCAGCTCAACATCTTTGTAAGGCCTGAGTTGCTCACAAAAGATGCTCTGGTATAACTAAAGCCTGGTCTACCCTGGGTGGCGTGGGGTGGGGTGAGGGTGTCGATCTAAATTATGCAACTTCAGCTACATGAATAACGTAGCTGAAGTCGACGTACTTAGATCGACTTACTGTGGTGTCTTCACTCTGGTGAGTCAACTGCTGCTGCTCCCCCGTTGATTCTGCCTGCGTCTCTCACTGAGCTGGAGTACAGGAGTCAACTGGAGAGCGCTCGGGGGTCGATTTATCACGTCTAGACTAGACATAATAAATCGACCCCCGCTGGATTGATCCCTGCCCACCGATTTGGTGGGTAGTGAAGACATACCCTAAGATTGCACTGATTTAGTTAAACCAATGCAGTTTGGACACACATATCAGTTTAAACCTGGTTGTCAGCAGATTAACTTGTGTGTTAACAGGTGCAAGCTAAATTGTTGTAAAATATGTTTAAAACCAATATAGAGTTTAACTAAAATCACCCCATTAATTAAACTAATGTATCTGCTGTGTGTAGATGAGTCCTAAATATTTGTACTTATCAAGTAACCTGATTGCATTATTGATTTTACCACTCTATGCCACAGATCTTTTCTCCTAATGCGGAAGAGATTGACACACCCAGCCTTCTTTTGTGTTTCAGAACACCAGTAAATCCCTGACCTAATACTATTGTCCTAATTTATAATTCCATCAGAGCACTTTGTGTTAATTACATGATTTCTTTAGCATTGTCATTAGACAGGAGATGGTACCAAAATTTGCAGGGTTAACAAAACTTTTGGTATTTAGATAATACCAATACAAATCTTGGCCTGAAATCCCTTGATTTGATTTGTATACTATCCAGGCAAAATACATATGTAGAGTCAAACAAGTGAGAGAGCATCTGAGCTCTTCCTACAAACTACAACACACGTATTTGTTTTTAACATTCAGTCATTATAATACAAGATTCTCTCTTGCTTTGGGAGAAAGGCATACCTTGTAGAGGATGGGATCAAACAGAGTTTTTTCTGTCTCTACCAAAAGAGCTGGAGAGCACAGCAAGGGGCTGGGTGTTTCATAGGTGATATTCCTCTGTGGAGCAAATGGGCCACTGCCATCCTCTCTACCACAATTCTGCTTAATGGGGGAAAGGAACAGTGACTTTCTTATTACAAAGCAAGCTTTTTCTGGAAGGGAAACAGCTCACCAACAGTCTTCCCTTCCCTCTACCACAGCAGCTTCCACAAAGAGCTGTGTGAGAGCAGAGTCTTGTGGCACAGGCTACTTATGTATATATTGTATCGTCTTACTTCACGTGCAACAGTGTGTGGCGCTAACTACTTTATATTTTCCCCCTAGATCGATTGATACATCAGAGGCCCTCAAAGCACCAGGAGTGTTTGATATTATAACAGCTCAGGATGTCCCAGCCACAAACGAGTTCTACTATTACAGTGATCCAGAGATTATATTTGCAAAAGATAAGGTATAAAGTGTCTGTCGGTAGCTATGATTTTTCTTTGGTGATGTCTCTTTGATCCTTGATTTATAATTAAACTAAACAGGAACAATATTGACTCTTGAAGTTTTGTAGAATGTGTATGTTGGGAATTACACCTCTACCTCGATATAACGCTGTCCTCGGGAGCCAAAAAATCTTCCCGCATTATAGGTGAAACCGTGTTATATTGAACTTGCTTTGATCTGCCGGAGTGCGCAGCCCCGGCCCCCCCTCGCCCCCCGAGTGCTGCTTTACCACGTTATATCCGAATTCGTGTTATATCAGGTCGCGTTATATTAGGGTAGAGGTGTATTTTGGCTGCTCTGTGGGCAACTTCTTAGTTCTTTTTCCATTTCCTTTCTAAGTATCAAAATAACCGAACTCTGTGACATACCTCTTTAAATCAGATGAATCAGACTAGTCAGGATATAGGGTAATCTTTTCTAAAGCACCTGACGGTATGTCTAAACTGCAGTTTGGGAGTGAGGGGCTGAGCGCAGCACATGTAGACATACCCAAGCTAGATTTAATCTAGCTAGTGTGAGCACCAGTAGCAGTGAAGCCATGGCAACATGGGCTTCAGTGTGAGCTGGGCTGCACAAGCCCACACTGGGTATTTACTTGGGCAGCTAGCCCACACTTAAGTCTGTGCTACTGTGGCTTCACTGCTATTGGTGCATGAACTAGGTAGGTTGAAGTCAGTTCAGATATGTCTACACTTGCTACACTCACACCTGCAATCACAGTTTAGATATCTTCTGGGTCATGTAGGCTCCCAAGTCTCATTTTTAGAAGTGACTCAGGCACTTGGGAACCTGGGTTTCATGGGAAGTCCATAGGACTTAGGAACCTAAGTCACTTAGGGACTTTTGAAAATGCTGTGCTTGATTCCCAAATAACATTGATACTTCTATTAGTGTATTGGTTTAGGGGAAGGTTTATAACAAATAAAAAGCGTTAAACAAAAACAAAAATTAGAAGGGGAAATGTGAACTCTATTTATTTGAGTCCAGAATTTCAGTAAGCACACCTGGGGATCATTTGAATACAGGAAATATTTCCACTGTACTTTGCAGGTAATTTGCGTGGGTCAGATTGTCTGTGGTGTGGTTGCGGATACAGATGTTCATGCCAAACAAGCAGCTGCAAAAGTGAAGATAGAGTATGAAGATCTGGAGCCAGTGATCCTGACTGTTGAGGTAATAATTAGCCTCATCCTTCTTGCTTTTTTACTGACTTATCTTGGGCAGGGAAAGCAGCTGTTTACTCTTCACTTGCTATTTACTTTTTTTCATAACAAGTGAAGTGTGACTAATTGGATTATCTTTTTAAGGACTAAGGGCCAAATTTTTGCTGTCACTTATACTAGTACATCCCCAATGATGTCAATGTAAAAAGAGCAGAATTTGGCCAAGTTTCCACTTGCACTTGGTTGGTTAGTTAGTTCTTAAGGAAGATCCTCACTTCCTCATATAGTAACAAACAGGGATCTTTCACATCTAAGGATTCCCCTGCCTGTTCCTTTCTGGGATTACCATGTGTTCTTGCTCTCTCTTCAGGCCATACCAGCTGCTCCAGGAAAGCAGTTCTTGGAATTACGCAGTGAATGACAACAATTCAGGATTCCTGATCTGGGAACTCTACCTATAAATAGGGGCAGGTTAAAATTAAATGGGGCCTGTTCTCCCCCATTTCACTGATTAAATAAATAAAATATTGGCTGCCTCTCACAGATTTCAGTGGGTTGAAGTACAGGGCGGATTTTGACTTATACTTTAGTGCCTAGTTCAGACCACACTGCCTAGACAGACATTCTTCCTAGCAACTTGTGTATTAGAGACTTGCTTTATGTGACAGTTGAGAACTTGTCTTTGTTTAGAGTAGCCATGACTGTTGGGGAGTTTGACTGAAGTGTGTGCTCCCCTGATGTGATAGAGACTGGCTTGCATATCAGGAGAAGAAAAGCATTGTGAAGCAAAGCCCATGCTGACTATTCCTATCTTAACCATATAGTCCAGTCTCTTTCTGTTCCATCTTGGTCACTTACAAGCTGTTCTGTCTCTCACCACAAACCAGACTTCCCTTTTTGTCCTAGGGAGAGTCATACTGGACAGCTGTCAAACAGCCTTTGGGGAAATAGTATAATTAATAAAATACTTCTGCACTAGCATTCTGTAGGAAATCAGAGGTCATCAGTAATGCAATATTGAGTCACAGCAACATTTTCTTGTCCAGTGTATAAAATCCTAAACTTCTGGAATCCTGTGATGGAATTTGGTAGTCTGATAACTCTCTGGTACCCAGTTCCCCATATCTTTATGTAAGGGGCATGGCAATCATATTGGTGATAAAATGCTGTGGGAAAAAAAGAGAATATTTAAAATTGTCAAACTCATGTGTGTGTTTTCCACCACTGCAGGAGGCTATAAAGCACAATTCATTCTTTGAGCCACAAAGAAGACTAGAACAAGGAAATGTCGATGAAGCATTTGAAACTGTTGATCAAATACTTGAAGGTAAAGTGCAGAATGTGTTGGGTGGATGGTGGGATGAGGAGAGTTTCTGCCAGTTTGAAGTCTGATACTAACCAAATGGATCTGGGCAAAATGGAAATTGTCAAATCGTCATCAGAATTTATAGGGACAGACTTTCAAAGATTGGCACCTAAATTGCTCCTTCCTATGTCCCTTTTAAGTGCAATTGATGATGTACTGTGCCTATTAGGCAACACCAGTACAGCATTACTATCTGATTAATTTATGAGAAAAAATATAATCCTACCATTATTTACCATGGACTTTCCTGTCTCTGTTTTACTGTGATACAAAAGTGACAATCTACAATATGGAAATGTTGATCCAGAAAACCAATCAGGTGACTAAAACAGCTGACATATGTCCTGCAGAATATGGATTTTACCCTCTTGTTAGTCTGTTCCCTTTCAACCACAAATTCTTCCCTTTCTTCCCCAGCATCAGACATGGCTTGTTTGGTGCTGATCCTGAACAACCATGAATAGCACTTCCCTTCTGCAGAAAAATTACTGTATTCCACGTCTGATTTGATTAACACAAGCTGGCTCAAGATCCTGTCAGCACTCTCAAGCCTTCCACATCCCAGACTCAAGACACTTAGGCTGATATTGACAGTGTGTGTGGCAGATTATCTGGTAGTGTAAATTGGCACAGTTCTGTTGATATCAATGGAGCAGGGCTGGTTTACACCAGCAGAGAGTTTGGCTCACATTTTTATGCTAGATGTTGCACCTGTTGCAGCTGGTTTCTCCTGCCTGGTTGCACCTTAACAACAGTAGCACCAGCAGTTGTGTTGATCAAGTACGTTGAATGTTACGTTTTGTGTAATTTGCATACTTGGCCTAGCCTCCTCATTCCTCCCCTTTTTACCCCCCAGCCCATCAGCAACACTTGAGTCTTTATCTTTGGAACAGGGGAGATCCACATCGGGGGACAGGAACATTTTTACATGGAGACTCAGTGTGCGCTTGTTGTGCCAAAAGGAGAGGATAAAGAAATGGACGTGTATGTGTCAACCCAGCATCCAGCACTGATCCAGGTAATGGAGAGCCTTTTTAGGCAATTCTTTAAAAACTTGACAGTATAGCTCTTTGTGTGTGGTTTGATAATCCATCTGAAGCAGTTTATGATGCAGTAGGAACATGTGAATTACACAGTTGGGTTATCCAATGTCCATTGCTCTCCACTACACCAGTAGCATGCCAGCTCAGCACTGCTGCTCTCTCTGGCACCAAGGTGAGGAGTGAGTAAAAGCCCTTCAGTCCCCTCTGAAAGTAGTCTGTGCTCCAGGGCACGATCCTTTAAGGTACAGAGTTCTCCCTCTGAAGTGCTAAGCACCCTCCACTCCCATCTTCTTCAGTGCTTTGTACGTGCATTAGCTGGGGTGGGGGGCTGACAACTGCCTACTGCCAGAAATATAAAGGGAAAACTCACAAAACCTAACAGGAGAGAGGTCAGGTTGGTGAGGTGATATCTTTTATTGGACTAACTTCTGCTGGTGAAAGAGACAAACTGTCAAGCTCCACAGAGCTCTTCTTCACGACTGGAATAAAACCTAGTATAGCAGATTATCTCTTCTTAGCTACACATATGGCTTGTAAAGCAGAATACATTTTGAACAAAATGCTGAGATTTTATATTAGGTGTATTTTGCCCATTGTTCAGCTCCCATTTTCTGTGTGTGTTACTTTTATATACTGATAACAAAAATCTGCATTCTTTCTTGGCTGTGTTTCATAAATGAGGGACACTCAATCACATTTCTTCATCTGTGACTAATAAGACCGTAGATTATTAAAACCAATCATTTAAAAAATCTAATGTCCTTATTATGGATTTTGCTTACTTCCTGCATTTCTCTCAGCTTGGACAATTGTCTATAGCCAGTTTCACTTTCAGATTCTCCATGTTGCAGTATTTGGGTGCAAATGTTGTTTGGGGGTATTTATTTGTTGAAAAATAGATGTTTCCATGGGAATTAGAAAGAAAATCATGGAGACATAACTTGGTCTTTTCTATAAACTTTTTTTGCAAAACTTAAATTTGGGCCAGATTTGAGCTGACAGGGTCCCTTTAAAATTGCAATGATATAAAAAGGGGATATTGACTTTACAGGAAATGGTGGCCTCATGTTTAGGGGTTCCAGCCAATAGGATCATGTGCCATGTAAAAAGAATCGGTGGAGCTTTCGGTGGGAAAATAGGGAAAGCTGGTCTGTTGGCATCTGTTGCTGCAGTGGCAGCAAACAAGTAAGTGTGTGGCTCCCTGTTGTAAGAGAGAAAAAGGGAGGAATAATAGTTACCCACAAGGTCCCTTCCCTTCCCAGAGTTGCTCCCTCTATACTAGCTAACAAGCCACAAAAACCTGACTGTCAGTGAGTTTTATTTGACTCTCTACTCTGGAAGGGTTATAAACTGGGCTGAGGTGATGTGATCTAAACAGAGCTGAGATTGGTGTCAGCCAGAAATGGCTCTCAAAACTCTTGACCGGCTTATGGGGAGCTACCCACCTGTCAGATTGGGACCTTGTCCACACATAGGGATTGTACTGACCTTGCTACATCAATTTCAGAATTGATTTCGTTAACTCAGTGCAACTTTCTGGTGCAGACACTCATTTTGGTTTTAAGAGTGTTATATTGATTTAGCCTACGTTGATTCCTTACTGATTTGAGCTAAATTGATATAAGGCATTCTTAAAACCAAAATAAGTGTCTACACAAGAAAGTTGCACTTAGTTAACTCATTGTTTTTCAAAAAGGGAAAAGAAGATTCTGTCATGGATCTGGACCCAGCAAAGCACATAAATAGTGCATACTTTATGCACAAGTAATCCCATTAAAATTAAGCAGGTGCTTCAGTCCATCCCTGTTCACTAAAGCATTTAAGTCAATGCTTAAATTTAAACACATCCTTTGTGCTTTGCTAGATTTGGGCCCCAGGGAAATAGCCATCCTTTTAGTAATGTTTGTAACTTTGTCTGAAGCGTAACCCTCCTTCCCCCTTTTTTTACATTTTTAATTTAGAACTGGTCGTGCAGTTCGTTTTATCCTGGACCGGGGGGATGATATGTTAATCACAGGGGGCCGACACCCTCTCGTTGGCAAATATAAAGTAAGTGGAAGAAAAATGCTGTGCCCAAATCATCAGTCCACTTTATGTGAGAAGGTAACAGATTTTTTTAGACAAAGGAAACGCAGTGGATCTAATTTACATCTATTTCAGTAAGGCATTTGATATGGTTCCACATGGGGAATTATTCGTTAAATTGGAAAAGATGGGGATCAATATGGATAAGGAACTGGTTAAAGGGGAGACTACAATGGGTCTTACTGAAAGGTGAACTGTCAGGCTGGAAGGAGGTTACTAGTGGAGTTCCTCAGGGATCAGTTTGGGGACCAATCTTATTTAATCTTTTTATTACTGACCTTGGCACAAAAAGTGGGAATGTGCTAATAAAGTTTGCAGATGACACAAAGCTGGGAGGTATTGCTAACACAGAGAAGGACCGAGATATCATACAGGAAGATCTGGATGACCTTGTAAACTGGAGTAATAGTAACAGGATGAAATTTAATAGTGAAAAGTGCAAGGTCATGCATTTAGGGATTTTAGTTATAAATTGGGGACACATCAGTTGGAAGTAACAGAGGAGGAGAAGGACCTCGGTGTATTGGTTGATCACAGGATGACTATGAGCCACCAATGTGATATGGCCGTTAAAAAAGTTAATGCGGTTTTAGGATGCATCAGGCGAGGTATTTCCAACAAAGATAAGGAGGTGTTAGTACCGTTATACAAGGCACTGGTGAGACCTCATCTGGAATACTGTGTGCAGTTCTGGTCTCCCATGTTTAAGAAGGATGAATTCAAACTGGAACAGGTACAGAGAAGGGCTACTAGGATGATCCGAGGAATGGAAAACTTATCTTATGAAAGGAGTCTCAAAGAGCTTGGCTTGTTTAGCCTAACCAAAAGAAGGTTGAGGGGGGATATGATTGCTCTTTATAAATATATCAGAGGGATAAATATTAGGGAGGGAGAGGAATTATTTAAGCTTAGTACCAATGTGGACACAAGAACAAATGGATATAAACTGGACACTAGGAAGTTTAGACTTGAAATTAGACAAAGGTTTCTAACCATTAGAGGAGTGAAGTTCTGGAACAGCCTTCCAAGGGGAGTAGTGGGGGCAAAAGACATATCTGGCTTTAAGACTAAGCTTGATAAGTTTATGGAGGGGATGGTATGATGGGATAGCCTAATTTTGGCAATTAATTTGGCAATTGATCTTTGATTATCAGCAGGTAAGTATGACCAGTGGTCTGTGATGGGATGTTAGATGGGGTGGGATCTGAAAGTTACTACAGAGAATTCTTTCCTGGGTGCTGGCTGGTGAGTCTTACCCACATGCTCAGGGTTTAACTGATCGCCATATTTGGGATTGGGAAGGAATTTTCCTCCAGGGCAGATTGGCAGAGGCCCTGGAGGTTTTTCACCTTCCTCTGCAGCATGGGGCACAGGTCACTTGCTGGAGGATTCTCTGCAGCTTGAGGTCTTCAAATCACGATTTGAGGACTTCAATAACTCAGACATAGGTTAGAGGTTTGTTACAGGAGTGGGTGGGTGAGATTCTGTGGCCTGCATTGTGCAGGAGGTCAGACTAGATGCTCATAATGGTCCCTTCTGACCTTAAAGTCTATGAGTCTATGAATGGGATTTTGCCAGTACCACTAGTTAAGGTTAAGATTTTGTCATGTTTATTTTTAGCAAAAGTCACGGACAGGTCGCAGGCAATAAACAAAAATTCACAAAAACCTCAGCAGCTCGAAGCTCCAGGGTCCCCACCACCCACAGCAGCTCAGAGCTCCAGGGCCCTCATCACCTGCAGTGGCTCAGAGCTCCAGGGCTTCTGCTGGCTGACAGCTCCAGCCATCCCGCCTCAGGGCACAGGGCTGAAGCTGAAAATATCACAGAAGTTTCTGAAAGTAACGGAATCCATTACCACCGTGACAAAATCTTATCCTTACAACTAGTTAATGTTGTTTTTAACTAGTTGGTCTATTAATGCAAATAGCTGTATTAATTCAGCCTTCATTTGAGACTCTTAGTTAAGAAATTCAGAGGTAAGGTCCGCTAACCAACTTTAACTCTACCTCCTCACTTCTGCCTATATCTCTGCTTTCATTTCTTTTTACTCTTGCATGTCTTCTTCCTCCCATAATTTCTCCCTTTATTTCTTTCTCTCTGGAAACTGGAAGGCATAAAGAGTCCTTGGCCCAACAAAGTTTCTCTGCACAGGTTTACCCTTGAGGCCTTGCTGTGCACAGGTTCAAACAGAGGAACCACTAGGTTTTTGCATAAACACAGAATCAGTCAGGAAAAATAGCACCTTTGGTTACAACCCAGTCCTCCAGCTACTGAATACCACCTCTACTTCACCCAAGGCCTCTTTCTGACCTGATTATTGGTAAAAACTTTTATAGAAGTTCCTGCCCTCTTGTCAGCAGTGATGGACCAAGGTAGCCTGGGCAACACTGACTTAATCAAATCAATAAAAAAAGGCAGAGTCTATAAACATAGGAGTCAGAAAATCTTTGGCTGCCAGGGCTTTCATCTCTGTCTACCTCCCTTGTACTTCCAGAGGGTTATAAGTGTCTCCGAGGCAGCCTGGTGCAAACGCCTCTGGTAGAGAGTTATTGTCCTCTTCAAATCCCAAGCTCATCTGCCACGTCTCATCCTGTTCCTCCCTCTTTATACCTGGGCTTCCCCTCATTAGCTTCAGCAGCTGTGGGCTTGTCTCTTCATAATTGACATTTTCTACAGCTGAGCCAGCATGGGGTAGTTTTTGCTGACTGCAAGTAGGAAGGGTTCTTAACCCCTTCGTGCCTGTGTTTTATGTGCGGTTTGTAGACCCCATAGTACCTTTCTCACCTCCCCTTCCCACCATGCTCTGGTCACAGACTCATAGACTTTAAGGTCAGAAGAAACCATCATGATCATCTAATCTGACGTCCTGCAGGCCACAGAACCAATGAAATTTTTTGCTCCCAGTGCTCCCCTTGGAGGACTGTTCCAGAACTTCACTCCGCTGATGGTTAAGAACCTTCATCTAATTGCAAACCTAAACTTCTTGATAGCCAGTTTATATCCATTTGTCCTTGTGACCACATTGGCACTTAACTTAAATAACTCCTCTCCCTCCCTGGTACTTATCCTTCTGATATATTTGCATAAGAATGGCCATACTGGGTCAGACCAATGGTCCGTCTAGCCTAGTATCCTGTCTTACAACAATGGTGAATGACAGGTGCTTCAGAGGGAATGAACAAAACAGGTAGTCATCAAACGATCCATCTCCAGTAGCCCATTCCCAGCTTCTTGCAAAGAGAGGCTACGGACACCATCCCTTCCTATCCTTGCTAATAGCCATTGATGGACCTATCCTCCATGAATTTACCTTTAAACATTAACATTTACTGATTGTGGCACGGCACACTAATCAGCCATCTCCAGGGGAAGGCACAGGAAGACAGACTTTCCAGCAGCATCCCATTCCATTGAGGTGCACATTGCTAGACAAAAGAAACTTGTGGTATGTGCTGGACAGATGCAGTTCACAATTGGGAGTTTGGAAAGTCTGTTGCTTAACAACCCATTTCTCCATGGTTTCAACAGAGTTTTGCTTAAATTGAGTGGCACAATATAGCCTGAACTGTGTAATTGACATTTACTTGCAAAATGTATAACCTGTTTGTACTTGTGGGTTGCAAAGGGTGAGTGGATTACTGCTAGCAGATTTTGCTGGCAAGTGAAACATAGACAGGGCCAACCCCATGCTGGGAGCAGGGACCTGACCAGTGTCTCTCTCCAGCTTTCTCACGGTACAACCCAGGTACTCTCTGTGGGTAGTGAATAGGAAAGGGCTGCCTAGACTTGAGGTGGCTGGCAGTATATGTACTTTCTTAAACCGAAAAACTGACAAAATGAGTAAGATCAGCGCTACTCAACCTTGGTGTTGGAAAAAAAGAGATGATGGTAATGTTTGTATTTATACTTCCTGTACTGTTTGTTGGAACAAGTGGAGAGTAGTTCAAGGATTGAACACGTCTGAAAGGTCTATATTAATCCATTTTAGGTTGGCTTCATGAATGATGGTAGGATCGTGGCTGCAGATGCCAAATACTATATTAATGGAGGATGCACTCCTGATGACTCTATTCTGGTAAGGATTTTATGAAGGGGCAGATTTTCTAGTCATAACATGGGATGAATTGTTTGCTGGAAACATTGTGGAAGGCCAGATTCCCTTGCTCACTTCTTGTAAGATTGTCCTTTTAGCCTGTGTTGTGGGGATTCTGATTGTGTGTCGGAAAAGACCCCCAAAAGAGAAACCACCTCTCCTGACCTAGCTCAGTGTTCCCTTTTGGCATTTCCCCTCACATTCCCTTAATGGAATATTACTCAGAGTTAGGTTCAAGTTATGGTGGTAGCTAAAAGTCTATTCCCCACAAATGTCCAGTGCCCCACAGTCTGCACAATCATTTTATGGCCAGAGGGAATATGGAAGGTTCTGACAATGGGAAAATCTCCATAGCTCTTAGAATATTAAAGAGTAAAATATACCTGAGATTCCCAGCAGTCTTCCAGTCACGCTCAGCAAGATAATTCTGCATTTTGCAAACTGCAGTCCTCACACAGATACTACTCAGACCTCCCTCCTCTCCCAATCTTCTCCCAGTTGTACATTTGCATTCATATCCTGTTACCACTGACTACATAGATAGATAAACACCACACCCAGTAGCAATTAAGTTCTTAGAGAAAAATTGTCCCATTCGATATATATGCACCATTTCTGCTGATGTCAGTAGGAGTTGTTTGCACAACCAAAGCCAAAATTTGTCCCTGGAGCATTAGGCTTACTTATATTCTGTGAATAATGTTTTAATTTACCATCATATTGAAAGTATTTCCATGCACAGTTTCATTATAGAAAGTTAAGATTGCAGGATCTTCTCTGTGATTGGAGTGCAGTAATATATTTCAAGACTATTAGTATTAAAAACAAACTCTTACACTTTAGAAACCCAGGAAATGCAGAACTAAGGTTACACTTCATGTGGGGGAACCAACAGTCCCTAGTTATGCATTCACCTAAAACAGTTAATCATTTTTTAAAGGTAGAGTTTAATCAACTACATTTTGGTGCTGGGTATTAGAACGGAGCCGGGACAGTCCAGTAAACAAAGGTTTCTCTCTCTTGTGTGTTTTTTTTTCCAGATTTGTAGAAAAATAAACAAATATGAAAACAAAAACCAAAGTTAGAAGACTTTTGTAGTGGTGGCTTCTTTGAGAAATGAACCTTAACTCTGAACATCCTTAGATCCCTTTGTCTAGTTCATTTCAAATTATGTAGAAAATTTTTGCTTCAGGCCCAAATCTAAACTACAGTTTTTTAAATTTATATGAATTTTTGTACATTTTTAGACTTAGGCCAAAATCAGTCCTTTAATGGAATTTCATTTACAGCCTTAACTATTGTGATATAGCACAGCCAGAGGGCAGCAGGAGAGTGATAGATGGGAGACGTGTAGGCCCCAGGATGATGAGAGCCTTATTCCTTGTAGAGGGAAGAGAGACTGCTACAGATTAATTAGAGCACCTGAAACCAATTAAGCCAATTAGAGCACCTGAAGCCAGTCACCTGATGATAAACCCCTTCTTCAATCAGACAGTTGGAGGAGTTGAAGCAGAGTGGTTTGATGTTGGAGCGGAGAGCAGTTTGGAGGAGTTGAAGCAGACTGGTTTGGTGTTGGAGCGGAGAGCAGTATGAAGGAGTTCAAGCTGAGTGGTTTGGTGTTGGAGCGGAGAGCAGTTTGGAGGAGTTGAAGCAGAGTGGTTTGGTGTTGGAGCGGAGAGCAGTTTGGAGGAGTTGAAGCAGAGTGGTTTGGTGTTGGAGCAGAGAGCAGTTTGGAGGAGAGCAGTTTGGAGGAGTTGAAGCAGAGTGGTTTGGTGTTGGAGCAGAGAGCAGTTTGGAGGAGAGCAGTTTGAAGGAGTTGAAGGAGAGTGGTTTGGTGTTGGAGCGGAGAGCAGTTTGGAGGAGTTGAAGCAGAGTGGTTTGGTGTTGGAGCAGAGAGCAGTTTGGAGGAGAGCAGTTTGAAGGAGTTGAAGCAGAGTGGTTTGGTGTTGGAGTGGAGAGCAGTTTGGAGGAGTTGAAGCAGAGTGGTTTGGTGTTGGAGCGGAGAGCAGTTTGGAGGAAAGCAGTTTGGAGGAGTTGAAGCAGAGTGGTTTGGTGTTGGAGCGGAGAGCAGTTTGGAGGAGTTGAAGCAGAGTGGTTTGGTGTTGGAGCAGAGAGCAGTTTGGAGGAGAGCAGTTTGAAGGAGTTGAAGGAGAGTGGTTTGGTGTTGGAGCGGAGAGCAGTTTGGAGGAGTTGAAGCAGAGTGGTTTGGTGTTGGAGCGGAGAGCAGTTTGGAGGAGTTGAAGCAGAGTGGTTTGGTGTTGGAGCGGAGAGCAGTTTGGAGGAGTTGAAGCAGAGTGGTTTGGTGTTGGAGCGGAGAGCAGTTTGGAGGAGTTGAAGCAGAGTGGTTTGGTGTTGGAGCGGAGAGCAGTTTGGAGGAGTTGAAGCAGAGTGGTTTGGTGTTGGAGCGGAGAGCAGTTTGGAGGAGTTGAAGCAGAGTGGTTTGGTGTTGGAGCAGAGAGCAGTTTGGAGGAAAGCAGTTTGGAGGAGTTGAAGCAGAGTGGTTTGGTGTTGGAGCAGAGAGCAGTTTGGAGGAAAGCAGTTTGAAGGAGTTGAAGCAGAGTGGTTTGGTGTTGGAGCAGAGATCAGTTTGGAGAAGTGCTGTGGCCGGCCAGAAGACCAAGACCCTAGGTAAAGGGAAACCCAGCTTGTGCAGAGCAGAGGGACTGTACAGACACAAGGGGTTGGGAGAAACTTGGCCCAAGCGGAAAGAGGGCAGGAAGCCCCAAAAGCTGAAGGGCCGGAGAGGGAAGTAGCCCAGGGGAAGGAATCGCTAGTTCAAGTGGTTTACCACTATCCCTAGGGCCCCTGGGCTGGGACCCGGAGTAGAGGGCAGTCTCGGGTCCCTCCCTCTTCACTCCCCTTTTCTGGGACACTAGTGGGACAGTTGGTACTCCAGTTCCGGGGTGAGAAACGGTGCCCTGAACCTTAAAGGGGAGAAAGCGTGGGACTCATCATAATGGTGCTGGCAATTTGCCACTCTATGGAGAGACTATTGTAGCTCACTAATTATATATCAACTGCTATTGTGTCTACTACAGTCCTTGCATATGCTAACAGAACTATTGAAATGCAAGATCATGCTTTGTGGGAAATGTAGATGTAATGAGTGTAGAATATTCTTGTTACATGGGATTTATAGAAACATTTTTTTTAAAAAGCTTAAAATACTCTTCTGTTGTCCAAATTGTCTCAAGTCCAAGTCCTTTCTCTAACAGGAGGAATATTTACTTGTTTAAATGGGAATGTAATTTTAAGGGAAGAGCTGTTCTGATGTTTAGCTGTACCTGTTCCCATACTCAAGGTAGCAGAGGTAGTCGTACTAAAAATGGATAATGCTTACAAGATTCCCAACTTGCGGTGCTGCAGTCATGCCTGCAAGACGAACTTGCCATCAAACACAGCATTCCGAGGATTTGGTTTCCCCCAGTCAGGACTGATTACAGAATCCTGGATAACAGCCATTGCAGCCAAAAGTGGTTTATCACCAGAAAAGGTAAGGAAAGAGGATTATTAGCATTGAAATTAAAGAGTTTGTTTTTCTTTACTCTTTTGTACTGTACAACCTGTGTTAAAGTGTGGCACACACACTGAAATATTTGAAAACTCCTGGGTTGGCTGACTAGCTAGAACTAATCGTTTTCAAGTCCCGAGTTGACTACAAAGTGTTTGTTGTTATTAGTTACTCTTGTTTTTGTGACTGGTCACCTGAGTAGGATGATATTTTGTCTGTTTCTGGATTGAATGACTAAAATATTTTAAAGATGAGAGTAACAAAACAAAAAACTATGAGTATGAATTTCTGGATGAAATTGTGCTAAAATTTTTAAGTATTTCCCATTCAGAGTTTGACTGCTTTCAAAAATGAATAATATGGCCCCACTGTCATACTTTACCCAACTTGTCATGATTAATCATGAAAACACTCAAGAATGCATTTTGCTTACTATTTGACCACTAATCCCAAAAGCAGTAGTCTGCTTTTATGAAGATGGTACGATCTGGGTTAATTCTCCTTTTTCAGGTTAGGGAGATAAACATGTACAAAGAAACTGAACAAATGTGCTACATTCAAGAGCTTGATCCAGAGAACATGGTAAAGTGTTGGAATGAATGTATGGAGAAGTCTGAATACTACAGCAGGAAAATAGCTGTGGAAGAATTTAACAAGCAAAATTACTGGAAGAAGAAGGGGATTGCCATTATTCCCATGAAGTTTCCATTTGGCTTGTGCACACGTTTTCTAAGTCAGGTCAGTTGGCTTTAAAGCTGCTTTAAAAATGCTGACTAACACAATGGGCTAAGCCTTTCACCCTTGGAAGGCTAGATTTTACCTAGTTTAGATAACAAAAAATATATTGAGATTGTCGTAGAAAAACCACCATGCGTTGTGTTTGGATCAGAACAGCCTGAGGCCCCTTTTATTACAAGCATGCAAGGTGGGAACCAGCGAACCGGCAGTCCCCCTGAAAACAGGTTTATAACAGCTTATATAATGTAAAACCACAATTAGCAACACCTACTTCCCTTGTTAACTTTTTTGCCATAATTGGAATACACTTTCCAGAAAAAGAAGACAGCACCACCCTTTGCAGTTACAAGTTTCTTCTAACACTAGCAGTGGTCAGTTATATTTCACAGGCCTGGTGATTACAAATAGTTCTGCTTTTCTATTTTTCCTTTACCCTGTCTCCAATAACCCCTCCCTCCCTTTCTTTTCTGCCCTCTGGCCACCCATACGATTAACTTGACCAAAGTTTAGGCCTGAGCAAATTTTTCTACCACATAATTTTAATCCCAGATGAACACTTGTCCACATCCTAACACCTGTTATCTATAGACTGCATTGGCTTCTGAGTCACTTCCAGGTGCAATCAACAGTGTTAATTTTGATCTGTAAAGCCCATGTAGTTTGGGCCATGGCAAGCATCCCTGTAAAATACTACATAGGGTAAGAATAGATGAAGGACTCTTACTAACAGTGTCTCAATTTAAGCTTTTGGGTACTGAAGGCAGGACGTCGTCTTCAAAAGGTTCTCACCTCTAGCATTTGCTTCCCCCGAACGCAAGACTGTTGAACTTTGGGCAGTAGGGAAAGCTGCTTTTTCAGACTTATCATTTGCAGGTCGGGGAGGGGGGGAAACATTAAGAAGAGAGAGTTGGAGGAGAATATTTAATTCATATTGATGACTTGTGTGATATGTTTAATGTTGGGGATGTGTTCAGTGCTTGTTCGATAAGCACCTTTTATACATTGAAAAATAAATCAATCCTTAAGGTGACAGAATGTGCCACTCAATTTGCAGTCTCTCCTCAATATTTTACTCACAGGGTCTATTGCAGACTGTGATGCAGCTTGTGGTTGAGTTGTGGGGGTTGGAAGGAAACCCCATTCAGGACTCAACTGGCTCTGACCAGTACTGTCAGTTTATCCAATTCATGGCTCCCCAAAAAGTCCAGAGGCTTGAAAACATTAACAAGAGAGAAAATAGAACTTGCAGCAATGTTTTTATATAAACATCTGTCACAGGGTGACACTGGCCCTTTAAGAGGCCAGTCAGTTGATACCCATTTAGGCTTCAGAGAGCACCTGAGCCCTAGAGGGTAGAAGACCATGTGAGTTGGAGATCTAGTGAGTCAGATCCAGAGAAATGTCTGAGAAAACAGAGCAATAAAAGCAGCAGGTGGAAGCTGCCTGAGAGAGACAAGGACACTGCAGAGAACAGAGAGGTTTCCAGTCCCTGCCTGGAAGTAGGTTGGAATTGGCTAGGAGACCAGCAGAGGGGGCAGTCCCAGGTGACTGAAAAGGGCTAGAAGCTAGGAGACCAGCAGAAGAGTTGGCCTGCTGACCTTCCTCTGCCATAGAGCCAGTGCTGGGAGGCTGAAAAGGGCTGAATTATTGGACTGTGTGTTGGGTAGAAGAATCATGAGACTGGTCACGCTCAGGTGGATGGCTGGGAGTGTGGGGCTCTGGAACAAGGACAGAAAGGAACTGAGAACCAAGTGCTGGTGGACTCAGGTGTGGATGACCTGGAAGTGATGTTCCTGGAGAGGGGAATGGAAAATCGCTGTACCTTGATATGTTTTACTGTGGGAATTAAGAGAACAGTTTTACCATGAGGGGTCTTACATGTATGTGAATAAATGATACCTAGAGGTGGGACTTTGAATTTGACAGTGAGAGAGACTGTTCTTTTTATGGCTGGTCTGAGGGGAAACTGAGGAAGGCACACTTGACATGTGGCAGCCTGCTACAGAAGGGTGTGCCAGATAGGGGTTGCCTTATTAAAACACAATTGGTATGCAAAAATGTGACTCCTCTAGCCATTTTTAGAAATGACTAGACTATGTAGCTGAAAGGGGGTGCAAGTGCTTTGGAGGATAGGATTATAATTCAAAATGATCTGCACAAACTGGAGAAATGGTCTGAAGTAAATAGGATGAAATTCAATAAGGACAAATGAAAAGTACTCCACTTAGGAAGGAACAATCAGTTGCACACATGCAAAATGGGAAATGACTGCCTTGGGGAGTCCTACAGAAAGAAATCTGGGGGTCGTAGTGGACCACAAGCTAAATATGAGTCAACAGTGGTAACGCAGTTGCAAAAAAAGGAACATCATTCTGGGATGTATTAGCAGGAGTGTCGTAAGCAAGACACAAGAGGTAATTCTTCTGCTCTACTCTGCGCTGATTAGGCCTCAACTGGAGTATTGTGTCTAGTTCTGGGGGCCACATTTCAGGAAGGATGTGGACAAATTGGAGAGAGAAGAGCAACAAAAATGATTAAAGATCTAAAAAACATGACCTATGAGGGAAGATTGAAAAAAATGGGTTTGTTTGGTCTGGAAAAGAGAAGACAGAGGGAACATGATAACAGTTTTCAAGTACACAAAAGGTTGTTACAAGGAGGAGGAAGACAAATTGTTTTTCTTAATCTCTGAGGATAGGACAAGAAGCAATGGGCTTAAATTGCATCCAGGACTGTTTAGGTTGCACATTAGGAAAAGCTTCCTAACTGTCAGGGTGGTTAAGCACTGGAATAAATTGCCTAGGGAGGTTGTGGAATCTCCATCATTGGAGATTTTTAAGAGCAGGTTAGACAAACACCTGTCAGGGATGGTCTAGGTAATACTTGGTCCTGCCACGAGTGCAGGGGACTGGACTAGATGACCTCTTGAGGTCCCTTCCAGTTCTATGATTCTATGTAGTTCAGATTCTTTCCTTGTGTTCCTAACATCATGAGAAACAAACCTCCATAAACTGATATGTCCTCATTTGAAGTTTAATGTAGAGACAGAGCTGATCCTGGAATTCCAAATGTGGCCTTTGATTCTGTCGCAGTGGATAAGGTTATAGCATCTAAAATCACAATGCACTTCAAGGCGCCATTCCTTCTGCTTTTGATGCATTGCCCCATGTTAAATGCAGACCCCCTTTCCATTAAATCATAGGGCAGTAACAGCACTCAGGAGTCCATTTCTGCTCTTTCTCTTTAGGCTGCTGCTCTGGTTCATATATATGTGGATGGTTCGGTGCTTCTAACTCATGGTGGAATTGAAATGGGACAAGGCATCCACACCAAAATGATCCAGGTACCAAAATCAAATATTAGCCATGTGCTAAATACATACTATGGACAAACACTACTAATCAGTAGTTATTGGAAAAGCCATAACTCTGTTGACATCAACAGAATTATGGCAGCAGAGAAAAGTCCCTTGTTCTGGCAGGCAAACTGGCCCTGTATATGTGAGCTGCTCCCATAGCCAGCTTTGTTAAGGGCCACAGTGGGAGCAGGCAGAGAAGGCACATAGCTTACAGGAAACACCTTATTATTACTATTACTTATTGTATTACAGTAGTGCCTGGAGGCTGTGGTCAGTGTTGGGCCCCTTTTTGTTTGGCATTGTACAAACCTGTAGTCATTGCCACCAGGAGCATGTCGACTATATGGACAAAACAGACAAAGGGAATGCAGCAGAACTCCTATTTTATTAAATAATTGGGGATTGAGGTGTTCATAAAATAAAAAAGTTAATACAATTGAACATCTCAAAATTACAGCAGGTACAGTGCATAAGTTAATAAATTAACTCTTTGTTGATGGTGTACATAACAAATGGTAATAAATGCATACAGCGTGCTTTATTTATTTATTTTTGTATGAGAGAATTGCGCACCACATCTCTCAGTCTTTTCAACCTTGTGCTGCTGCTTGAATGTTGGCTGAAGGATTGAAGTCACATTGGGTAGCAGAAAGATGACTTTGGCAGCAGAAAAATTATTCATATAACTTGTTGGTCTTTGAATATTGTCCCTATGGGTTCTCCACTCTAGGTGTGTATGCACCCTATGCTCCTCAGATCAGAGATTTTAGGTAGCACTGTTCATTCTGACCGCGCATGTGACCCATGCAGCTTTTTGCCCTGTACCGTAGCCATGTAGAACTGCGTAGGCGAACCACCCTCAGTTCTTCTTTGAGTAATGTTCCTATAGGTGCTTCACTGTAGGAATGTTTGTGTCCCTGCACTGCTGATCGGAGAACTTTGATAGCAGTATCCGTTAGGCCCGCACATGCACTGTCTCTCCTCGTGCTGACCTACGAGGCTAGCCAGCGTGCATGGCCTTAACCCCCTTCAGTTTCTTCTCAACCACCCTGGCTAGAGAGAGAGCTATTCGCAGTCCACTAGGACTATTACTTTAATATGCATTTCTATAGTTAGTTAGCTTACTAGTTTGTAGTGAACCAGAGGAGGAAGTTTCGCAGTACTCCTCCCAAGCTCCGTATGGTGCTGATTATATAAAACTGAATGACTTTATTGAGAAAATTCCAGAAGCATATCATGACTCATTTAAGGCCATTATCCAGGAGGGCCAGTTAGTGGCAAACATATCGCTGTAATCTGCCCTCAACATAGCCGACACAGCAGCTAGGTCCATCTCCACTTCTGGCATCATGGCTCCTTTTGTTGGGTTTCCCAAAGGAGGTAAAGTCCATGGTTAAGCACCTTCCATTTGAGGGTATGAAGCTCTTCGCTGAGAAGACTTATGCCTCCCTTCATTCCCTGGGGTATCTATATACTGGGTCACTGGGTATCTATATACTGGGACAAAAGAGACAATTTAGTCCCCAATTCCAGCATAGACCAAAGTGCTTCACCAGCCTCACTGCCACTACAAGCCGCAAAGAAAGGGAAATTCCCTAAATGCAAACCATCTGACTCACAATCTTCATCCGAGCCCTCTACATCTAAGCAGTTTTGACAGACAGGTCAAGGCATTCCCCCCAACTGACACAGCCAACCATCATTCCACACCCATTTGGCCACCAATTGGTGGCACTCTGCATTGCCTGGGAACACATAACAAGAGTTTACCATGAATAGAGACAGATCACCTCCTCCAGTTAGGAGCCATAGAACTCATAGATCTATGAGACAAGGGGTTCTACTATTGTTATTTCCTAATACCCAGAAAGAAGGGAGGTTGGAGATCCATACTAGACCTCAGCTCTCAACAAGTTTATCGAGGCTCAAAAATTCAAGATAGTCACCTTATCAATGATCATTTCTGTGTTGGAACAGGGAGACTGGTTTTCAGCCCTTGACCTTCAGGATGCCTGTTTTCATATCTCAATCCTACTGGCTCACAGATGACCATTACCAATACAGAGTCCTCCCCTCTGGGATTATCAGCCCCAAAAGTATTTTCCAAGGTTCTCTCACTGGTGGCTGCTCATTAACATTCTCAAGGGATAATGATCTACCCTTACCTAGATGATTGCATCCTCAGAGCCTGATCTCTTCACAAGGCTCACCAAGTCATTGAAGCTACGATATACTTGTTTACGGAACTGTCTACAGATTAACACCCAGAAGTTCACCTCACTCCAAAGCAATGCCTGGAATTCATAGGGGTTGACCTCAGTTTGTTACAGGCCAAAGCCCTCTTACCTCAACACAGGTTCTTATCCTTAGTCACACTCCTAGACACCATTCAAAGTAGCCCCCAAATACCAGCCAGGCTCTGCTCCAACTCTTGGGGCATGTGGTTCAGCTCGGTTTACAGACCAAATAAGGACAGGCTGGACAAATCCCTGTTACCACCCACCAGGAGCAAAAATTCCTTACACTGGTGGAAGGATCCAGCCAACCTTTGCAAAAGGATCCCATTCACGCAAACATCACCATCGTTGCTCCTCACCAGTGATGCATCACTCAGAGGTGGGGCAAGCATCTAAATGGCCTCACAACACAAGGCAAATGGTTGCCTGTGGAGATATTCCTTCACATCAATCTCCTCAAGCTATGAGCAGTCAGGAATGCCTGCACCTGTTTCCAACTACTGATCACAGGATTACATACAAAAATCCTAACAGACAACATAGTCTGTATGTATTACATCAGTCGGCAGAGGGGAGCCAAGCCGCTCCCCTATGCACAGAAGCTATGAGGCTATGGAATTGGTGCATCTCACACAATGTCACACTGTCTGCGGCTTACCTCCCAGGCAGACAAACTTGATAGCGGACAATCTCAGTCACAAATTCCTGCAGGACCATGAGGGGAAGATAGTGCTTCACAACCTGTTCAGATGATGGGGGATATCATCCACAGACCTGTTCCTGACTCACCTGAACAAGAAATATCCACACTACTGCTCCAGAGCAAGGATGGGACAACACTCCCTGGGTGATGCTCTCCTCCTCCCCTGGGACAAAGACCTTCTCTACACCTTTCCTCCATTTCCCCTACTATCAAAGGTCCTACTGAAAATAAAAAGGGATGAAGCTCACTTTATTCTGATTGTTCCTACTTGATCAAGACAGACCTGGTACTCTTACCTGGCACAGCTTGCAATGTACCCACCAATCCCTCTCCCAGCCATTCCACACTTTTTCTCGCAGATCAGAGAATGTACCCTACGTCCCAACTTAGGAATTCTCTGCCTTAAGACATGCTTGGTTCCAACACCAGGAAAGCTCCTGTTCAGTCTTTTTTTAAGGAAAAGGTCATGTTGCAACTGCATCCCAAGTTCTTACCAAAGGTATTCTTGGACTTCTGGGTAAACCAACCTATCCAACTTCCAGTTTCTTCCCTAAGCCACACCAGGATAAAGATGATGTGGCATTACATATACTTGATGTTAGGAGGGCATTAGCCTTTCACCTAGACAGAACTAAGTCCTTTAGAAAATGTCCCAGATTGTTTCTCTCCATTGTGGACAGAACTAAGGGATCTCCAATTTCCAAATAAAGACTGGATATCTGGCTGCATTACCTATTGTTATTAGTCTCATGATCTTCAACCTCTTTCTAGAGTATTAACTCACTCCAGAAGATTCCTTTCTACTTCATTAGCCTTTCTTAAGAGCATTCCTGTACAGAAATATGTAGAGCCATGACTTGGATCTCCATTCAGACCTTTTCTGAACACTATACAGTTACTTGTGTCTCAGCTTCTGATGCCATGTTTGGCTCTGCTGTGCTATCTTCAGCCTTAGACTCAACTCCAAAACATACCCCTCCATAGAGGGCACTGCTCAGTAGTCACCTAGAGTGGAGCACCCATAGGGACACTACTGGAAGAAGAAGAGATGAATCTCACCCTGTACAGTAACTGGTTCTTCAAGATGTGTGTCCCTATGGATGCTCCACTACCTGCTCTCCAACTCTCTGCTTTGAGTTCTTTACCATGGAGCTCCTCAGTAGAGAAGAAACTGAAGGCAGTTCACCCCCACAGCTGTATATGGCCATGAGGCTGGATGGGGCACGTGTGTGGGCTGAACGGACACTACTACCTAAAATCAATGATCTGAGGCTGATGGGGGCACATGCGCACTTAGAGTGGAGAACCCATAGGCGCACACATAACCTTCTCTTCCTAAGATGGATATTCATAAAATCAGGGTTCTACTGTATTGTTATCCACATTTTACTGACTGGGTCTGAAGCATAGAGAGATACTGGGTATATCTGTGCAGCAAAAAAACCTGTGGTGGAAAGTCTGAGCCCAGGTCAGCTGACTTGGGCTTACACTGTGGGGCTAGAAGTAGCAGTTCAGGCTCAGGCTGAAACCTGACAAGGGGGTCTCAGCAAAGCCCCAACATCTACATTATTATTTTCACACCTGCAGCACAAGCCCAAGTCAATTGGCCTGCACTCTGATACTTGCTGCTATAGGGCTTTGGCATATTTTGTTTATTTTTAACTATATAAACACATCCTAAGTGACTTGCCTAGGATCACACAGGAAGTTTGTAGCAGAATCAGGAATTGACCTCAGCTCTCCAGAGAGTCAGTCTAGTGCCTTAGCCACGAGACCATCATTCCTCTGTTCCACTTTATTCCTGCAGACACAGCAATGTGATTACAATCGGAAATGGAAGGATCTGGAACAAGAATATCTAATAATTTCTTTATTAGATCAAATCCTGTCAAATCCATGACCTAGTGTCTAAGGGTACACAGCAAAGAAAAACTCACGGCTGGCCCGTGCCAGCCAACTCGGGCTTGCAGGGCTTGAGCTGTGGGGCTGTTTCACTGCTGTGTAGATTCAGTCATGGGCTGGAGCCTGGGCTCTGGGACCTTGCACCCCACAGGGTCCTAGTGAAAATGAAACAGCCCAAGCCCTGGGTTTTTCTTTGCTGTGTAGACATACCTTTTGAAGGCTGATATTATTGAAATGTTCAGAAATGTGTGTTTCAAATGGAATGAGGGTATGTTCATTCCCCATCCTAGGTTGCCAGCCGGGAATTAAAGATCCCCATGTCGAGTATTCATTTTTGTGAAACAAGCACAACAACTGTTCCTAATGCTTGTGCTTCAGTAGCATCTGCTGGAACTGATGTCAATGGAATGGCAGTAAAGGTAAAGGGTAATGTTTGTCTACTAGTTTACTCTTAAAAGCCCCAATTCATCAAGGTATTTAAGCATGTGCCTAATTTTACGCACATGAGTAGTTCCACGGAGCTTGAAATTACCTATCATGTGGCTATTGCAGGTGGCCACTAAGAATATGAAACATTGCTTCTTGATGAATTCCAAACTCTTTGGTATGTTGTGGTTTGGGGTTTCCAGAACAGAACCCAAAGCTCCCCAAAAAGGCTTAAGGTTTTTTACTAAACAGTCACTGCATATAATGGAGGCCTCTTATCTCGCCTGTGATGAAGTGGGCGAACCAGTTCTTAAAGGCCTGGCACTGACCATGTGCTAGTTCATACTAATCCCAGACATTATTTTAAGGTTTGGGTCAATTTAATTAAACAAATCTTCCCTACCTCTCTCTTGCCCTTCCTTATCTTCCTTAAATCAAGACCCTTAATTCCCTCCCTATTTTTTCATGAAAGAATCACAGGCCTAACTGATCTTTGGTTTCTCTACTGGGCATAGACCTCTTGTTTTTTTTATTAAAACTTACACATTTTGTAAGCTTCTCTGTTACAACGGAGCAGTGTGTCTGGGTGGTAATTTTATTGGGAAGCCTGACAGTGGTGGCAGATTTGGAGGCAGAAACTTGGCTAGTCCCAGGAGAGAGACTTGAGATCTCATGAGTATTTTATTCCTTGATCCAAAGGCGGGGTGGGAAGAGTGGGCATCACAGGAACCCTGGAGTAAGGGATGACTCAGAGGCCCGAAGGAGGCCTGGTTGTGCAGATCTGGGAGCGGAGGAGAAGGATCTGGTTTGGGGAGAGATGGGGCCTCTGTTCTACTACCTCTGTTGAGATTTGGATGAGCATAAGGACCTCCAGATGTTTATCTAAACTGATCAACCCAATGGAGTGTTTCAGGGTCACCCATCTCTAGTATAGCCTTACCAATTAGCTAGATTCATCTATTGTCATATAAATATTGAAAATGTCTGGTCCAGAAGAACTGGAGTCAGGAACAAACTTGAGTCTCCCCTTCCCCAGGATTTGAGGCTTTTCCTTCAAATTCACTGAGGAGGTGGCATGTTTGGGTGGCTATAGACAGTTAGAAAGTGATAAGAGCCTCAAAAGAAACTGATTCACCATCCTTCTCTAAGTGGAAGACAGGTGATGGGTTCCCCAGAAATTCTAAGGAATTCAATGAGGAGTAATGATTTCTAGAAGTAAATGGGATGTCTTCTCTGCTGATAGCACCTCCATCATGACAAAAAATATGTTGAATATTATTAAATACTGACGCATGTCTATTTCTCTACTTTTGCATTCTTTTCCTCAACTTTTCTCTTCACCAGGATGCTTGCCAGACTCTCTTGAAACGCTTGGAGCCCATCATTAGCAAGAACCCGAAAGGTACCTGGAATGATTGGGTAAGAGGCACTTTTGTATCAGGGTGAAAAATCAAACAGGTATGAATTATATTAAAAAAATGTGCACGTACATAGCAATTTTGGTGTGTGTGTGTGTATATATATATATATATAATATTTTTCTCTCTCCTCTTTCTATGGTGATCTCTTACCAGCGGGATAAAAGCTGCCTGCATGGAGCACAGCTTGGCCAGAGCAGAGGATCTGGCCCTTATGCTTTGTTTGGGTGGGTCCCCCCCGCCATATATATATAGTGAGCTGCTAAAATGCATGGTATTGGCAGTACTGGAATCTTGAACATGTAGCAAACATCACGCACAGCCTCTGGCATGTAAGCTGCTCCTTGGATTGTGCAACCAAATGACACTAGCCAATATCTCTGGTCCCAGACACAAGCCTAGGACCCTCCGTCTTGCAGTGTCCAGTTATGCCCGCTGGACACTGCAAGGTTATATGAGTTTGTCAATTTAACAAAGAAATTGATATGTACCAGGCTTGTTATCCCAAGGGGAGTCTCTGACAGGCTTCAAACCAAATGCACTGCGTCAGGTAGAATAAACAAACAGATTTATTAACTACAAAGATAGATTTTAAGTGATTATAAGTCAAAACATAACACATCAAATTTGGTCAAATGAAATAAAAGCAAAACACATTCTAAGTTGATCTTAACACTTTCAATGCCCTTACAAACTTAGATGCTTCTCACCACAGGCTGTCTGGTGGCTCTTCAGCCAGGCTCTCCCCTTTGATCAGCGCTTCAGTCCCTGGGTATGGTGTCTGTAGATGTAGGTGGAAGAGAGAGGCAAACGTCTCTCCCTTTTATTATGTTCTTTCTTCCCTCTTGGTCTTGCCCACCCTCCCCACTTCAGAGTCAGGTGAGCATTACCTCATCGCAGTCCCAAAGGAAGTGGGGGTGACTCACTCAAGAGTCCAACAGATCCTTTGTTGCTGCCTAGGACAGTTTCCATTGTTCCTGTGAGGCTGGGCTGCGTTTGTCCTATACATGCCCTGATGAGGTGTGAACTGCCCCTCTGCTCTTGGGGAGTTTTTGTCTGGGCTTGCTTTAAGCCATGATGATACATTTTTGGCCTCATAACTATATGAAAATATACATATATACATACATATACATGAAATTACAGCCTATAACATTATTATAACATTACTGTGACAACAATTACTATACATCACTATACCCACAATACTCAGTGCATCATGAGCCTTCCAAAGACACCCAACATGACAAATTTTGCATTAGATACCACACAATCATTTTACAAGGATGAACATGGGGGTGCTGGATGTTCCCCCGAGATACAGAGTGTCACAACAGTGTCAAAAAACTATTGATAGGAATAAAACACCAATTGGGGCTCGCTTAGACCTGTAGTATGCTAGAATCACATTTTGCCTTGATAAAAAGCCTTCTTCACATAGGATGAGCCCTCTGTTATTATTTGTATTATCAGAGTGTCTAGGAGCCCTAGTTATGGACCTGGGCTCTACTGTGCAGGTACTATACAAACACAAAACATAGAGACGGTCCTTACCCCAAAAAGCTCTGTCTAATTGGTCCAAACAAATCTGATAAAGCGATTAGGTCTCAATCCTGTATGCACATGCTAAAGCCCCTGGATTTCATTGGGTCTCTGTATGAACCCAAGGGGCAGCCCTGAAGGAACAGCCTGCGGTATCAGGTCTTTCATCTGTGACCACCCTCAATCAGAGTGGGACCAGTCTCTTGAACAGTTGCCCAAATATCACACTGGGAGGAAGGCCCAGGTCATTATTTAGATGCCTCAGTTAGATTTGCATCACCTATTAGAGGGGTAGCCAATTATTGTTTGTCAAGGTCCAAATTTCTCTGGTCAAGGTCCAGACTCCAGAGAAAATAATGAAAAAAAAAATAACAATAATGATAAGAAGTAAATAAAAAGATTTCAGGGTCTGTTCAAAAGCATCTGGTGGTCCAAATTTGGCCTGCAGTCCACCTACTTACTACCCTAGCAGTTGAGAATCAGTCCCTCGATGCACAGGTGCAGAGCTGTAAATGTGGCATAGATATTAAAATCCTATTTTTATTTATACAGTGCTGCATGATGATTTAAAGTCTAACAAAAATGACAATCCCTGCCCTTGAGATACTTACAATCCCAACACACACAGATGTTCCCTCTTAAAGGATTACCACGATTACTCTGCAAAATGTAATCCTTTAAAGTTTGCCAACTATTCTTAATAGAAAATAACAGTGGAACACCTGTGGCAATGCTCTAAGCAAAACTGACACCTACATATGTGAGGAGTAAATCAGTTTGCCCTGACTAATGCTGTTCTAGTGATTATCTAAATTAATTTGGCAATTTAATTTAGATTATTAGGAATGATTGCCATAAAAAATAATGCTGACCCATGCAGAGAAGAAGCTGCTTTGCCTCTTGATAAACTATGATTAGATTCAAAAACATATTTGATATGTATTAAGCAAATCTGACATGGGAATCGCTGAGAGGGAGTAAATTTAGGAGCTCACCTCGCTGCTGGAATCACTTACATAACTGCACTTCAGAGGGTATTTTTATTTTTTATTTTTTTCTGAAAAGTGATTTTTTTTAAACTGGCAACTTGGGTTTTTGTTTCTTTGCCCTCTGTGTCTTATCAACCAGATCTGTTCAGTTTACAAATAGACACTTTTCTGACTATCAGCGCTGCAAACTCAACCTGTAATGTGAAAGTCAAGCTGGATCCTTTCTGGCTGCCATGTTATCAACAGTAAAGATTCTGCAAGCAAAGCTGTTGGAACAAGTCTGATGCTTATGTGTGAACCAAATAAAATCCAGTTCACTCTTCCAAAGCTGTGTTGGCTCTGCAGCATTAAAATCCTAGTTCAGCAGAGCATTTAAGCATGTGTATAAATCCATCCCCATTCAGAAAACCCTATAAGCACATGCTTAAATTTAAACACAGACTTAAGACCCATTGAAGTCAATAGGTCAGCCATGTGCCTGAAGTTAAGCACGTTTAAGTGCTTTGCTGACCAGAGATGAACTGTTGAATCAAGGCGTAACTGCTATGTCAGAAGATATTTTTATTCAGTAATATCAGGAATTACGATTGAATAAAAACAAGGAGCAGCTCTGTTGGGCAAAGTGCCATTTTTGCATAGTCACTTTTCATAGTGGATCCACATATTAAAGCTCAAACTTGAATCAAGTATCTGGGAGCTGCACATGTCTGACTCCCCTTCATGTTGACTGAACTTCTCTGAGCTCCCCAAGAGGGAAGTGTTACTGGGCATGTGAGCAGAATTTTACCGCTGCTGTATTTACATGCATGTTTGCCTGCAGAGGTTTGTGTTAGAACTAGAATCATGGTTTGCAGTTTTCAGAGAACTTACTCAGCAGTTGCCTAGTCTCCCAGTGCAAAAAAATGGAGCTGGTGGCAGAGAGAATCATCAGACATTACCATAGCACTCTTCAGTTCTTTAGCATTTTCTTGTAGTTTGATTTTTAAATAAATAGGTGTATGTTTAACTCCTTCCCAGGTGATAAGTTTACCAATAATATTGTTGTATTTTACAGGTTAAAGAAGCATTTGAACAGAGCATTAATCTTTCAGCTACAGGGTACTTCAGGTAACAAATATTTTTAGTGCTTTTGAAAGTTAAGTTTAGTTAGGCTCACCTCAGTAATATGATGAAAATGTGAATTTAATGAGTAACTCATGAAGATAGTTAATAGCTCGGAAAGTGGAACTGTATAGAGTGGACTTGACAGGCATTTTTGATTGATTTAGCTCATATTCTCATGTAATGGATAGATCTGCTCTTTAGAGGAATGCTATAATTCGGGCGGCAGCACATTGGGCCCATGAAATGAGGTGTCCAGCTACTGCTGCAAGGAGCACTAGGTTCCCCAGAGGAAGTGTAGCTCTCTCTCCCTAACACTCACTCACTTACCCAACCACGGATCTCACAACCTGCAGAGCTCAGAGTTGAGAATGAGAGCCAGATGTATGTATTGTGTGCGCCTCCCTACCAGTGCAGGATTACTCCCTATTGTACCTTTCCTATTGTTGGGTGGGTCAAACAAGAAGGCTTCCACCACCTACCTTGAAAAACTATCCCACAGTCTCATAGATCTCATGCTGAAGAGGTTTCCCTAATGTTCAACTGATCTCTTCCCTTTGTTAATTTCATTCCATTTCACCAAGTTATTTCCTGCTTAGACCCTCCTAAATAGTTCTTCTCCCTTCTTAGGGCTAACACTTTTATTTTGAAGACCATCTTCTTACTCCTCTTAGTCATTGCTTAGCTAAGATCTGCATTTTAGCTCTCTACATCTTTCCTTGTAAATTAATCTTTCCTATGCTCTGACCATTTTATTTCTCTTCTCTACTTCACTCATTTGTCATTGGCTATGTAATTGTTACTTTAAACTTGTCTTTTATACATGATTTCCATGACAATCTCTGTCAGAAATCTGCTTGGATTTGGTTGCTTATCAGAATTTCTAGATTGGAGCAGTTTATCATATTGGTTGCCAGAATTTAACTGACTTTAATGGAGCTAAACCAGCAGGGTATCTGTCCCAGTATTTTAGGTTTAATTTCACATAGTTTTAAACTCTTATTTGCTCTGTCTCTTTATTGTTGTAACACAAAGATTAATAAAACGGAATAAAAAGCCATGCTTCCCATGGACTTTGTTGCTTTTCCCAGAGGCTATGAAGCTAACATGGATTGGGAGAAAGGGGAAGGCCATCCATTTACGTATTTTATTTTCGGAGCTGCTTGTTCGGAGGTTGAAATTGACTGTCTTACAGGAAATCACAAGGTAACCAGTGAATGTCACTAAAGCTCATAAATAGTACAGTGAGGTTCCACCAGTATTTCCCGTTTTGCTTAATGTCCCAAGAATCGTATAATTTGTGCATTGGTAAATCACCTGGCTTTGTACTAATCTGCATGTACCAACTGATGTAAATAACTAGCAATTACAATTAGAGCAGAATGAAAAATGTGCACAAGCAACTAAAAATACAATCTTATTTTTGCTAGATTTGTGAAAATATAATATTGTGTTCAGATTTGGTGCTATAGAGACAGTGTTGCAGGCAGTATTTGCCTTTTCTCTTGGTGCCTGCAGTCTGCCAAATTGTACTGTAGCTCTGTATTACATTTCCAATCTCCTGACCAGCCAGTCATCCCACCTGGCCTAGTCTCCTTACATTTAAGGGCCTACTACAGCAACACATCCCACTGGACATAGTGTGTACTTCTGTAAGAAGTCCCGTGGAAGGCTTTAAATACAGTGAGCTAAAGCCTGCAGTCCTCATACTGGCTAAACTCCCACTATGTCTTGTCCCACTGGATTAAGCCTCTGACTCTTAGCACCTCCTCAGCCATCCCCCATATATCTGTCACCACAATGTACATTTGTATTTTATTGGTAGAACATCCGAACAGACATCGTTATAGATATTGGATGCAGCATAAATCCAGCTGTGGATATAGGACAGGTATGTGCCAAGAATTTCTTACTATTCCGTTCATGTTGTGCTAGTTGTTGTTGTGTTTGTATTGAAGAGTGTCCATTTATTCATCTACCATTAACATCTTATCAGCCCACCTTACAGATAATATCACGGGATGAAATCCCGATCCCAGTGGAGTCAATAGCAAAACTCCCATTGACTTCAGTAGGGCCAGGATTTTACCCAGTATACCTAGTATCACCTTGTGGTACTGCCCACCTGCACCACTGTGCTCATCACTTGTGTAGTTTCACACCGCTGGGCTAGACCCGAGTCTCCAAGCTCTCCTCCACTTTATGACCAGGCCCCCTTCCTCATAGCATGTTAATGCTTCTCCCCACTGCACCCCCTGATCCATTGCTTCAGCCCCTCTGATTGGCATTTCTTCATTCTTCGTGGGGCAGTGAGCTGTGAGCTAGGAGTGTGAATCCCAGCTTGTGTACATGTAGTTACACTAGCTCGATGATAGCACAAGCAGGGCTGGCTTTAGGCACTGTGGGACCTGATTCGAAGGAGCTGCTGCCGAAGTCCCGCTGCTGTCTTTGGCAGCAGCTCAATCACTGCCATGCAGGAGAAGGTCCCTCTGCCAAAATGCCGCCGAAGACAGCGGCAGTGATTGAGTTGCCGACGACGACAGTGCCAGGACTTCAGCGGCAGCTCAGTCAGCTGCCGGTGCCTTCGGAGGCATTTCGGCAGAGGGACCTTCCTCCGCGGCAGCGATTGAGCTGCCACCGAAGACAGTGGCAGGACTTCAGCGGCAGCTCCTTTGGGACGTTGCGGGGCCCTCTTAGGGGCGTGGGGCCCGATTCCGGGGAATTGGCTGAATTGCCCTAAAGCCGGCCCTGAGCACAAGTATATATAGTATAGTAGCCATAGTAGCACAGGTAGTAGCAGCACCTCTCAGCCGTACCAAGTAGAAACTTGCCTGAACCCTCCCTGTGGGTAAATACTCAATGTCACCACTGCTGCTACCTGTGCTATACTACTATGATCTGAAAAGACTATTTATTTATACTTGCGCTAGCTCTCATTGAGATAGCGTGCATATGTGTACACAATCTAAGAATCGCACCCTATCTTGTAGTGTAGATGTAGACTGGACTTATGCAGTGCAGGAGGAGAGAGGAGAGAGCTTTCTGCTTCCCAGCAGCTCCAAAGGAAAGCCCTGAAACCCAGCAGTCTAATAGGAAGGAGAATGCTGTCCAGAGAGAGAGAGAGTAATTGTTGTCAATGTTATATACATTTTACAGCATAAGAAAAGATAAGGTGTTTATAATTTCTCACTCTCAGATTGAAGGTGCCTTTGTTCAGGGCATTGGACTTTATACAATGGAGGAGTTAAAATACTCCCCAGAAGGCGTCTTGTACACTCGGGGCCCGGATCAGTATAAAATCCCTGCAATCTGTGACCTCCCAGAACAGTTCAGTGTTTCCTTGCTGTCATCCTCACAAAATCCTTATGCCATCTACTCATCCAAGGTAAGCAAGTGAAACCTGGGGCTTGATTCCTCTACCACCTATGCTAGAGTGAATCAGGAGTAATTCCATTCAAGTCAAAGAAGGTACACTGGTATAAAATCCCTGTAAGTGAGGAGAACCTCAGGCTCCTGTTCTTTTACATTTTAAAGAGATCTCCACATCATTGTGTTATTTACAAATACAGTAGAAGCTGCAATCTGGGATAGTTCTACTCTTCCATCGTGGTTGCCTATTGATAATTTTAGGGTTTAACAAGTGAACTAGGATCTTCTAGTAAAGCTATCAGTTTACACCAGCTAGGGTCCTAGCCCATTGAATATACACATAAGCAAGATGTAGGGCAGGGGTTCTCAAACTGGGGGTTGGGACCCCTCAGGGGGTCGCAAGGTTATTACATAGGGGGGATCACGAGCTGTCAGCCTCCACCCCAAACCCTGCTTTGCCTCCAGCATTTATAATGGTATTAAATATATTTAAAAGTGTTTTTAATTTATAAGGGGGAGGGGTCGTACTCAGAGGCTTGCTATGTGAAAGGAGTCACCAGTACAAAACGTTGAGAACCACTGATGTAGGGGATACTGCCCAATTCAAGTGCATTGAGCATCATGTCTTCAATTGCCTAGGCCATTAGGGGTGTAATGTAGTCAATTAAATAAAGGCTTCAGAATAAAAAAAATAAAATTTAAAGCAGAAGGATATATTAGAATAATAGTTCCTTCCAAAAACTATTTTCAAATAGTCCTGATGAAATATTTTGAAAGAGATGATCATTTGAAAGAAAATTACAGATCAAAATGAAATAATTACCCAGGGTGGAGTTGATCTAAAGAGCGGCTTTTAGCACCAGTCTTCAAAGTGAGCATACAAAACCTGTTTATCCCACTTTATGCATACAACTCCTATAACTAATTTTAAAATCGTCATTGGTGAATAAAACATGCTTGAAAGTAGAGCCTGTGATACCTTGCCTGAAAATTACGCATCTTTCAATCCTGAAATCTGGTTGTCAGTTTCTTATAGAGGTGGGCTAAAGCTGCAAAATGCAGATCCAGACCAATGTTTCAGGAGTGTTTTGGAGCCTGAGTTTTAGAAAGGCCAATTAGAGATACAATAATGGCCAGCTGAGAAATTCAGATCTCAGTCCTGATGAAGATGCCCAGACTTCCAGCATTTAGGAGGATCTAGATCTGGGGACTGGATTTGATTTGACCTGTGATAGAAATAAGGTCAACTGTGAAACTTGCATCTGGATCAGATTGAGGAGGGCATTCAGTGCTGTTCACATGCAGGGTTTTGTCTCAGCTCTAATTTGTTAATTGGATATGAATCCCTGGAGATGGTTGATTTCAGTTTTATCTGCCAACACTTTACCAAATAATTGATTTTATTTTCAGTTTGAAATCCTGCACAAGTGAGAAATTGAAAGTGTCCTAAAATCTATAGCTGGCATTTGAAACCAGCCCTTACAGATCTCTGCAGTCAGCCAGCAGCTGAAAACCTGCATTGTAAACTCAGTTCTGGGGAATCTGGGCTTATGGACTTGAGTTTTCCAAGCCCCACACTTGAGCATCCATGCTGCATTGTAAACCCGGGTTTACAGTTGCTGGACCAGAGTCTCCCAGCCATGCCAACGTGTCCATACAGCACTATGCAGGCCTTCTGACTTGGATCTGCGGCTTCGGCTGTGTCCTACTGCAAAATAACAGGGCTTGGACCCAAGTCTCAATGGGACTCGGGCTCTGACCCTCCTCCCCAGCAGGGTCCTAGGTACTGAATGCTTGCTAACTTGAATAATACAGATTTGTGTGTGGATGGTTGGGGGAGTTGGGCTCAAACCCAAGTGTGAGCCTGGGATTACAGTGCACCGCAGACATATCCAGTACGCTCTGATCCTGCTTCCATTGAATCAGTGGAAAACTTTCATTGACTCCCATTGTAAATCAGTAATTTGTAAAAGGTTTTCAGATATCACAGATATTAAGACACTTCCTCTTTTAATCAGTTCATAAAGTAAATTTATGTGACAGCCTTTGTTCTCTGCCAGGGGATCGGCGAGGCAGGGCTGTTCCTGGGATGTTCTGTGTTCTTTGCTATCTGGGATGCAGTGGCTGCTGTGTGGAAGGAAAGAGGATTAACTGGGACCTTCACACTGAACAGCCCCCTGACTCCTGAGCGGATTCGAATGGCCTGTGCCGATCAGTTTACTGAGATGGTAATGAAACTTTTCTTTTGGAACACTCCTTTGTAGCTGCAGCCTATTCCTTTTGGCATTGAAAGCCCATATTTCTGTAGTTTTAAATGGTATTTACACCTGGATATGGAGTGCACGCAGCAGAACTCCTCAGTTCAGACTTTTTAATGATTCTTGAATCAAAATGTCTGTTGACAGGCCCAGCCCATTCCAGTCTATGGCATTCGGGGATTGCCTTTTAATAACTCCAATTTTTTAATCTTTTCTCGATCCCTCCTGCCCACACCCTCCCACCTACAGTATGCGCTATCATTATACCCACTCCCACCACCCACACCATTGTCTTTTGTCTAATTTAAATCATAAGCTCTTTGAGGCAGAGTCCATGACAATCCATATTACTGTGAAATGCCATGCACACCTGTGCTACTATTGAAATACTAGTGGGCCAGATTGTCCCATGTGGAAGATGGAGACTGAGTTCCCACTCAGAGTTCTTTCCTAGTATTTCCCTAAGCAGTGGCAGGGTACAGGAATTGCAGGACAGATCAGCCCCAGATTTATCAGTCTACTAATTTCAGTGGACATCTCAGGAGCTTTCCCATAGATGAGGGCCAATTGACACAAAGACCCTGTTCTTCCATGCTGCTTTGGGACCTACCAGCCTCCCTGTCAGCACAGCTTGTATGGGTTTGCCTGCCTTCTGTAGAATGCCCTACCCAGTAGACCTTCTAGTGGTGTTTGATGCATAATTAATGGAAGCTGTAGAAGTTCCAGTAGGGGCCACCTGGGAGAGGCACTGTGAAATATGCAGAGTAGTTTTATGAATAGCTGTAGTGAGTTCTTTCTAAGGGAATACCATTAACAGAATCACTTCTTTCACCTCTTGTTCATTCTCTTAGAGTACGAAAGATGAACCTGAATCCTTCGTTCCTTGGGCCATCTCCATATGAATGGCAAACAGAACCTCGCAAAAAGCCTGAATGAACTCCAGTGGTACTGATTTGTTGATTATGAGGGTGAAGGCTTATTTAATCAACACGTATATTTTATTTTTATTCAAAATCTACCCTCCGGCTACTGAATAATGAGCATTACTTCTTCAGCCCATTCTCACACCTGAGTTTTCAGCATATATTTAGTTGCACTACTACATTTTACTCCTAGAAACACATCTAAATAGATTGAAAGAGGGTTATGTAATAAGATCCAGCTACTACACATTCTCTATGATCATCTTAAATCACCACTAGGGAGGAATTAATGATCACTTTAACAATGGTACAAAATCCAGATTTTTTTCCTCAGGATTTTTCAGAACAATGGAATTCAAATTTATGTCTAAATAATATAGCTAGGTTCACTGAGGTAATGAGATGCGAGAGCCTGTGCTGTGTTGAGCTAGTAGTGCACTGGGGATGGGGTGTGAGGGTTGAGAGTGAACCAAAAATAAGTGCACTAATACTCCTGGGATATCCGTTTGCATCCCAATATTCAGCTTAGGGCCAGAGTTTTAAAGGCATTTAGGCTTTGTGAAAGTGCCTGTGTAGGTTAGATGCCTAAATCTCATTAAAATCAACGGGAGTTAGGCACCTCACCTGCTTAGAGAGTTTGAAAATCCCACTAGGCACCTAATCTGCATCTTTAGGCACCTACAGATGTTTAAAAAACTGGCCCTTATTGACTTCTTATGGTTCTATTTGTGCTGTATGTTAATATTAGTTTATGTAAAACAAATATTTTTCTTACGATGTTCATTCTTGTGCCCATGAAAGTTAAAATAAGCAGCAGAAAAGAGTTCCCATAAGAGGCAAGATAAAATGGCATATCACTGTTAACTCCCATTCTGTCATAACTCCCATTTCCCATGCTGCTTTGAGGCCTGATCCTTTAGTCACAAGTCATCCTTAGTTCCGTACGTAGCCGCATTGTTGTTAATAACTCTGTGCACAGAAAGTCTCATCTTATGCGGGGGTTCCGTGCCGCAGTGAGCGCGTAAAGCGAAAACCGCGTATAGTGAAACACTCATTGAGTTGAATGACAGGTGGAATCACCCGCACAACAGATGCAGTTTTTATATTGTTGTTTTTCTTTTTTTTCCCCTGTTTTTGCCTACCGCACAAAGCTGAATTCGTGCATGGTAAATGCACCTAAGATGCGACTTGCCTGTAAATGGAACCTAAAGAGTGCAAGTAGCTTTCCCATTTTAAAGTGTATTTTGCCAAATTGCACTAAGCCAGACATTTGGAGGAGTCCCGATCACTAATCCAGAGAGACCAACTAAAATGTAGCTGTGGGAGAAGGGAGCTATAATGATGTATCGAGGTATTTTCAGTAAAACACTTTAACAATCTAGTACAGTATTTGATTTCTGAAAGGCTTCAAATAAGACGCTAATTTAGGTTTCAATTCTGCAATAAGATCTCCATGCATGGATTCCATGGCAGGATCGGAACCGAAGTGATCACAATAATTACCTTTTGATCACAGACTTGATGCAGCAATGTGTGATTTCACACAGAAAAGCTGCTCTGTGTGGTGCTAACACCTGTGTACTAAAAACAACTAGGAGGAGACAAGGGATCTAATTCTCCTTTGTGATACCGACGCAACTCCACTGACACTGCATTGGTATAACTGAAGCCATTAGGGTCACTGTAAAAGAGAAGAATTTGCCCCAAGAAACCTTAAGGGTGACTTTGCTACTGTTTCCCTTGGAGACCTTTTTATTTTCTCATGACTTGATCCAAAGCCCATTGAACCCTATGGAACAATTTCCATTTATGTCACTGGGCTTTGGATCAGGCCCTTGATGAGATTGTCTCTGGAAAGTAGTTCAGAATGGTGCCATTGTGTACAACAGCTCAGGATGATATTGGGCCAATCAGAATGCAGGGGAGGTTTGCTCTTTAATTGCTGATGAACACTCTTTTAACCTCAGCAGGGAAGGTGAATATAATGTAAGATTAGAAGATGTTTCACAAAGATGATCAGTTTTCTGCTGACATATAGGGTGTGGTGGGATTAGAACTGCACCCAGAGAAGCACTAGTTTGACAAGATTGAAAAAGAAAAAAGACCTATTGTGCTTTCATGTATTGGATGCTAAACAAGGTATATTCTGTGGGTTACATTTATATATTCTTACATTCTCAGGCAAGACCAGCAAATAACACTGATTACTGAAGTTAGTTAATATACTATATATAGTAATGGCAGGACATGATCACAAAATCCCTGCCAGATTTTGACATCCATCCCCAAGACTGAAGAGATCTAGAATTTTGGCTTTGCACTTTCTAGGGCCATGAAGTTGAGATGCAGATTCTGAGCATTCCCAAGATTTGGTAATTTTTGGTTTGGGGCTTTTGTTTGGGATCCATCTCTAATATACAATATTTACTGTATTGTGCAGGTGAGTCATTAGTTGCCAGATGTCCTGGTTTCATCTGGATAATCATGGTTGATTCTTTTGGGGGGAATGGAAGGAGAGAGTAATTTAAATGTTTGCTTTGTAGCTTTCATATGCTGTACTCCAACTATTCCTTGCCATGTAGTACTGATAGCCAGAGACTGCACCTCCAGTCTCTCAGTGAGTTTTCTTTTACTATGTCCCTACATCTTGATATAGATCAGATTGCCCCTGGGCCATCTACTCTGCTCAGTTTTCTTTGTTTCACACACCCATGCTGATTATTACACCACTGTTTCTTCTCCAGTTGCCACCCAAAGTATCTCCTTCTCCTTTTGTCAGATATCATGCCTGTGACTGAAGTCAGGCTTATAGGTTAATAATTTTTGCCCTTGCAGTTAGAATATGATTTCTGTATTTTTAAATCTGGTTTTATATGCACAGTTTCTATATCCTGGATGAGAGTGTCACTGTGCTTCCTTTGCTGCCTTTTATTGATATTCATTTGGCTTTTATATATCATATGAAATTCAATAAAACAGATTAATCGTAAATGCAATGCCATCTTCTTTCTGGTATGAAAGATTCTGGTCTTGGCTCATTCTGTGGGCTCTGACACCAGACTGCAGGCCCCCATCAGCAGAAGGGAGTTCACAGCAGCAGTCCTCACTGTAGCAGGAGCCTGAAGCCAGCTGGGAAATCCCAGAAAGCCAGATGGGGATGTGGCCAGAGCACCTGTGAGAAGCACTGAACAGCTCATCTCCTGAGCAGCCTCAATCAGCAGAGTTCCTGCGAAGAACCCAGGCAGAGTTTAAATCTGCACCCCCCTGGCAGAACCCTTGAGAGAGAGCAGTGGTGACACTGGTACGGACGTCCCTGCAAATGCAGGATGTTTGATTCCCTGGGCTGAATCATGTCCTAGAACTGCATTATCCTTCCTCCAGGGCTGAATCACCTTGTCTGATTTTCAGTACTTGCTAAACATTATTAATAAAGGTTCCATCCAGCTTCAATACAGATGTACATTTTTTGTTGTCTGATGGCTAAAGAAAAATCTGCACATGCTACTGTAACATGTTTTTCTTTTGACTGAAACCTCTCTGGCCCTCCCATATTGTCCACAGGCCAGGCTGTAATTGAGAAGAACTATTGGGAGCCAGAACAAGTGGCGATTAATCACAGTGACAGGTGATACATTGGTAATATAGGATGTCATGAAACAAACTTTATGCAGAACTCAAAACTTGTTGGGATTTTTCTTTGTTTGTTTGTTTTAATACTGCTAAAAGGTACATAGACTTCAGGCCAGTTTCAGTAACTCTTTTCATGCCTTGGCTCGGAGTAACCTGGCAGGTGTGGGGTCTGTGCAGATTTTATATACCTTCTGTAGCCAGAGGAGCTAGGTGCTTATTTCCCAAGTTAAATAGCCGTGCATCACACATCACCGTCCACAGTGGGGATTGCTACCACTGTGACCCACCATCTTGTGTTAGGAAATAACAGAAATAAAAATCAGATCAAAAGTAAGCACTGTGCAGCATGCACTGAAGTTTGTTAGACTTAGGATCAGCAGATCATCAAGAGGACTGATTTCCAGAGGTGGGAGCCTTCAACGGGGGCAGCCCTGCTGGCCCTCTGAGGTACTTATCCCCAGGAACAAACAGCAGTCATCAGCCATCTAATTTTAGCTGCCATGAGAGGGGGTCTCTCAACCAGAGATTGTCTTTAAAATTCTGGGCAATGACCAACACTAAATAAACCAACAGCCATTAACTCCAGCCAGGAAAGGGGTCTCGTAAAAAATGACCCACTGAAGAAGTTGCTATTTGGCACTTTCTCTTGTGCACCCTCTCCCCCACATATACACTGTCACAGATACCACAGCTGTGTCCAGATGCTAACATTTATGTTTAGCTGGGGATCTGGGAGCCAAAATGTGAATATGAATAGTGGCTTCCTAGAAGTATTTTCCTTCCCAAATATGGGGGAAGTGATGAGAGATTTTGGCATGCTTAGCACCTTGCTAGCCTGGGCTGGCACATTTAAAAGGTAAATAAAGTAAGATGGACACACCTGTGTTGCATTTTAATCAATGTGACATACAAAAATGAATCATTCAATGCTTTTGAAAATCAAATGCAAATACCTTTGGGATCACTTTTTGATTAAGTACCAGTAATTAACTTTGTGCATCAGCTACAGTGCAACAAGCCAGAACCCAAACATCTGCTCTGCAAACTGTGGTCTTATATCGGGTGGATCAGAATATGAGATGGGTTACATCAGTATAAATCCAGATCAAGCCACCTGAGAGGAGTGTTTGCCCCAGTATCTGCTTCTAGACCAGCAGTTCTCCACCAGGGGTCCATGGCCCCTCAACGGGCCATTAGCCAATTTTAGGGGGCAGCAGGGCCCCATGACTGAAGCCTGGCACCCCAAGCCTCAGAGCCCCCACAGGGCTGAAGCCTGGCACCCCAATGCTCCCCACAGGACTAAAACCCTGAGCCCAATGCCCCTGTGGGGCTGAAACTCAGCACCCCAAGTCCAGGCACCTCCGGGGGGCAGAAAACAGGAGTTGAACTGGGGCTGAAGCCTGGCACCCCAAGCCCTGGCACCCCGCAGGGCTGAAACTAGGAGCAGAATCGCAAGGCTGAAGCCAGGCACCCCAATGCTCCCATGGGACTAAACCCCTGAGCCCCAGCACCCCCTGTGGGGTTGAAGCCTGAGCCCACTTTCCTCCCCTACTCATTGCCCCAGCACCCTGCAGGGCAGAAGCCCCAAGTCCCCAGCCCCACAGGGCTAAAGCCCCAAGTCTTTCCCCCCAGCAGCTGAAGCCAGGAGCCCAAAGCGTGTCTCCCTCGCCCCTGCTGGGTCCTGGAGTTTTTATAGCATATGGGGTGTGCCTCAGAAAGGAAAAGGTTGAGAACCCCTGTTCTAGACCATATAGGTGCTTAGTGTAGTGCTTCCCATTTGCAAAATTCCTAGGATTGTCTAGGAAAAATAACGTACGTCTTATGGCTTTTCATCTTACAATATGGTTCACCCAGGGAAGACAAGTAGGTGCAGTGTTTCTGAAGGCACAGGTCTCCCCACATTCTTCCAAATTACCTTGGTACATGACAGATAAGGCAGGGGAAAGGACCTAATTGGTTAATTTTAGCCTACAGAGCTGAGAAGCAATACACTCCAGCTTGGCTCCTCCTCACCCATCCAGGTTAATGCCTTTAAATCTGTGGGGCACAGAACAAAGTTTAGTTGAGTGTTGAAATTACACTTGTTTCCACTGATTTCTTGCTGGTGTTTAAAATCTTCCTCTTTAATTTTGAAGCTACGCTTTTCTGCCACATAATGGCTTGCTCCACACAATCAGATGCACTCGTCTTTTTTGTGAATGGCAGGAAGGTAAGACTTTTGGTGTTTTGTTTTTGTTTTTGGAGGAAGGTGCTTTAATGTTTCTGAATATACACCAAGGGAGAATGATGCTCTAGGGGACCACAGCTCATTTGTGGGGAGAGCCAGAGTAAATGTATTAAATTTGAACAACCCTTGTTACCTGGGATCTTCCTATAGCATTTCAGATATTACAAACTGAGATTCATCTCTGCTGCTGTCTTTACCCTCTGATAAATGGCAGTAGCCATAAACTGGGACAGTAGACAACTTTGCTGTTTTGTTTCTGGACTAAGAGTTTCAAAACTAAGGAATTTGCATGCTCAATTTCCCCTTAAAATGAATGACTGTTGAGTTTCCAAATCTAGGTGGAGCTGAAAATCTGAATTCTACAGTAACTGGTAATTCAAAGAGACTCATTTGGCAAAATATTTTGTATCTACCTAGATGTACTGAGAATATTCATGTAGCACCAGTGACCTGTTATTTCACTGAACGGTTATAATGAATGTAGCAATTAACTAAAACCTCAGCCTATTAAGATCAGTAACTTGCTGCATTTGGAGAAAATAAGGCAGTAGCAAGAGGGTCCCCTGCTATTACTATCAATTTTTTAAAAAATGCAGTCAGAGGAAATAGACTCTTTAATCGCCTCTGTTCTCAGCAGTGAGTGCTAGCGGAAACCTAATACTTCATTTCTACAGGCATTTGTTTTCTCACCTTTTCTTTTCGCCCCGAGTTATGTCATTATAAGTTCCTTTTTATAAATACCTCGTCCAAAAATAGATGCTAGCCTGACCTGGAAAAAATTCATTCTTTCTTTAAAATGTTGTCTGTGTTTTCTTTGAGAACAATTTTTCCAGAGAATTCTTTTATGAAGACATCCTCCCCTCTCCCCACCTCCGTTTCAGGCAAAAAAAAAAAAGTAAATGTCTGCTTTGTTTTTATCTGTATACTATATGGTTGTAAAAGTATACTTCAGGAAGGCTATGTGGGCCAAATTCTAGTGTCTTACCCTATAACTCTTCTGATTTATGCTGGTTCAATAGCAAAATTTGCCCTTTTTGGTTTGTCTACACTGCGTTGTAAACCCAGGTTTGTGGGACCCAGGCAGGTGAACTCAGTGTTTCCAAGCCCATGCGTGAGTGTCCGCGCTGCATTATAAACCTGGGCTTACAATTGCTGGACCTGGGTGTCCATACTGCACTGCACAGACCTTCTGACTCAGGTCTGTGGCTTGAGCTCTGTTCACATTGTAAGATATTAGTGCTTGGACACAAGTCACAGCAGGACTTGTGCTCTGACCCCACCCCCAGCAAGGTCCTAGTAGCTGGTTCCTGAGAGCCTGCTGATCTGAGTTAGACTGATTTGTGTGTGGGCGGAAGCAGGTGTTGAGCTCAAACCTGAGTCAGTGCCTGGCCTTAATGTGCAGTGTAGCTATATCCTTTATATCCAATCTTATTTCCCCTTCATACAAAGGGAAAGTATTCCACCTGGGCATGGTCATTAGTATCAGGGTTGGGAGGGACCTCATCTAGTTCAACCCCCTGACAGATTTTTGCCCCAGATCCCTAAATGGCCACTTCAAGGATTGAACTCACAATGCTGGATTTAGCAGGCCAATGCACAAACCACTGAGCTATCCCTCCCCTCTGAAGGCTTAAAGCCCCAGAAACCCTTCCCCTCTGAAATACAGGCTGCTCCCAGGGCCAGTGCAAGGATATTTTTCCCCCCTAGGCGAAACTTCTACCTTGCGCCCCCCGCCCCCATCTCTTCCCCTGGAGCATCGCTTATTATAAACTTTCGAAAATGAATACTGCATAATGTGGCATTGTTCATTAGAATTAATACAGATTCATCTTGAAAATTTATTAATTTAATTATTTAGTCTACATATTTAATGAAAATAAATGAATAACCTGACAGGGTGGGGCTGGCTGGCTTTGGGCACGGGGGTGCTGCAGGGGTTTGCTGGAGACAGGGGGTGTGGAGCTGTTTGACTTCGGGCAGGGGGTGCGTCAGGGGCTGGCTGGAGACAGGAGGTGTGGGGCCAGCTGGAGGCAGGGCAAGGGGTGCAGCAGGGGCTGGCTGGAGACAGGGGAATGCGGAGCTCACTGGTTTCGGGCACAGGGGTGTGGCAGGGGCTGGCTGGAGACAGGGGAATGCGGGGCTCACTGGCTTCGGGCACGGGGGTGTGGCAGGGGCTGGCTGGAGACAGGAGGTGTGGGGCCAGCTGGAGGCAGGGCAAGGGGTGCAGCAGGGCCTGGCTGGAGACAGGAGAATGCAGAGCTCACTGGCTTCGGGCACGGGTGTGGCAGGGGCTGGCTGGAGACGGGAGTGCGGGGCTCACTGGCTTCTGGCACAGGGGTGCAGCAGGGGCTGGCTGGAGACAGGGGTGCAGAGCAGGCTGGCTTTGGGCAGGGCAGGGGGGCGTGGCTGGCTTGGAGGGCAGGGGGGAACCACCCCCCAGCACTCACTGGCGGCACGGCTGGGGCCAGGTCTGTGCACTTCCCCCCACTGGTGAGTGCAGGCCCGGCCCAGCTGCAGAGCTCAGGGGAGTGGGGGTGGGGCTGGGCAGGGGCCCTGGGGAAGAGCCAGAACAGTAGGGAGCCCCACCGCCAGCCCCTGCTGCACCCCCTGCCCTGCCCGCCGCCAGCCCCTGCTGCACCCCCTGCCCTGCCCGCCGCCAGCCCCTGCTGCACCCCCTGCCCTGCCCGCCACCAGCCCCTGCTGCACCCCCTGCCCTGCCCGCAGCCAGCCCCTGCTGCACCCCCTGCCCTGCCTGCAGCCAGCCCCGCACCTTCTGTCTCCAGCCAGCCCCACACCTCCTGCCCTGCCCTGCCCGCAGCCTTTAAATGCCCAAGGACAAGCTAGTCATTCTCAGTGAGTCCCATGTTGCCTCCCACCCATCCATCATTCCGTACCTGGTTCTCATTAGTACCTGGTTTCCAGCATGACGGGGCATGTCATTGCAATGGCCACAGCCTTCAGACAGACCTGTTGCTCAGCTAATGGAGCCCCTGAAAATCAACAGTGAACTTTGTGAAACTTAAAACAGGTTGGTTTAAAACCCAGCTCCCCTTCCTGCTCTCCATGTATTGATAATTTCCTCCATCTTCCTGCTGCAAGGTCTCTGAGGAGGAAGGGGCTAAGCTTGGCCTTGTTACAGTACCTCTATGGAGTGAGGAGAGCAAAGAGCCCCAAACTGTGTCCTTCACCTTCACTACGGCTTTGAAAATACAGGCCCTGATTCTGTTCTCACCCCTATTTTCTTTACACAATTGTTCCTCTTTTGACCGAAGAGGAGCTACTCCTGATTTACACTGATGTAATCAATTGCAGGATCAGGCTCACGGGTTCTTGTCTTCATGTGCCCTTTCACAAGCCTCTGTTCACAAGCCCTTTCACAAACCTTCTCCTCACTGTGAACGTTCCAGTGCTCCTGGAACATAGTTATTTTTATTACTTCTTTAGCTGTCAATACAAGACTGAGTTTGCTATTGTCAAATACATTCACATGTCTACAGATTCTGATCAAATGAAAGGAACATGCCATAACACAAATACACTATTTTAATACCCAATCAAAGCATTTCAGAAAGGCCAGGTAATCCCAATGGGAAAATTGCAATACATCTCAATAATGTACAATCTCTTATTTTACTTCCTACTGCAGATAATAGAGAAGAATGCGGACCCTGAAAAATTGCTGTTGTCTTACCTGAGAAAGGGACGTATCCTTTTTTGTGGGGGTTGCCTTTGAATGGTATAATCCTACAATAGACTAACATTCCCTTTCTCCCCTTCCCCCCTCCCCCCCTCCCAAGTTAAAGGGGATATTTTGGAACTCAAGGTAGCCAGAAAGCTATATGGAAAACAGCCAAGTGATCTTGCATTTTTTCCTGGCAAGGCAATGTGCTTCATGTGCAATATTTGAGCTAATTATATGCACAGAAGGTGTCTTCTTAGTACATACAAGCATTTCTATAGAACTTAATGTATTCATTAGCAAAAACAATCAAAATTCTTTATTACAGCTCCAAAAAACCTGTAAAAAAATCCTTTCAAAATGTTATTAATTAATAATGATATAATAGTTAAGGAAAGAAATATGGAGCTACTACAATGTCAAGCAATTCATTTACACCCTGATCCTGCCAAGACTATCACATATGCTTATCTTTATGTCAATGGGACTACTTATAGAGCCAGATCCTCAGCTGAAATCAGTGGAGTTCTGGCAATTTATGCAAGCTGTTTATTGGCCCCATGGTGCATAAAATGAAGCAGGTGCTTATGACTTTGCAGATCAGAGCCTTAAACTGTAGATGGTAGAAAGAGAGTGAAATGAGACTAAAGGCTACTGAGAAATAGCTCAATAGCCTGCAGTGGTGGGAGCTAATGACAGCAGACGAAGGGCACTAGGTAATCATGTTTTATCTTTTCACTGGTATCTTCCCAATCATTTACAATTTCAATACTAATATATTTCATATACTTCTTGTTCAGCCAATCAATAAGACAAACAAGTTTGTTTACATTTATGGGAGATAATGCTACCTGCTTCTTATTTACGTTACCTGAAAGTGAGAACAGGTATTCGCATGGTGCTGTTGTAGCCGATGTTGCAAGCTATGTACGTGCCAGATATGCTAAACATTCATATGCCCCTTCATGCTTCAATCACCATTCCAGAGGACATGCTTCCATGCTGAATTGAAATGGGTATTCTGTTATTGTTTAACAGCGTGATTAAAACTGCAATTAATCATGACTATATTTTTTAATCTTGAGGTTGTGATTATTATTTTTAGTTTTTTGACAGCCCTGGGGATAAAATCGGGACTGTCCCAATATTTAGGTGTTTGTCCCAATATTTCACTTTGCCGGCAGCACTTGTGGCTCTTCTCAACCCTCTCCAAGTTATCAACATCATCCTTGAATTGTGGGCACCATAACTGGACACAGTATTCCAGCAACGGTTGCACCGTGCCAAATACAGAGGTGAAATAACCTCTCTACTCCTATTCAGGATTCACCTGTTCATGCATAATAGGATCAAAATAGCCCTTTTGGCCACAGTGTCACACTGGGAGCTCACGTTCAGCTGATTATCCATCACTACCACCAAATCTTTTTCAGTGCTTCCCAGAATAGTTCCCCATCCTGCAAGTATGGTCTACGTTCTTCTATTGTTGGTCACATGCTAGTTACAAGTGGGAATACAAAAGTGGATGAGAATTAACCTGAGCCTAGAGGGATCTAGAAAGTTGACAAATGCAGATGGAAGATGCAGTCTAACACATCTGAGCCAAATGAATCCAATGCACACACACAATGGAAGACAAAGTTGGTAATCAGTAAATCTGAAAGAGCTAGGAATACGAGGAGACTAGCCAATTACATAAAATTTTGCAGAGTGGTGTGGCACCAGAAGAAAGTGGTCCGTCCAATTTGAGGCTTCAGATATGGAGGCCTTGTATCAAGGAGCAAACAGGTGAGGGGCCTTGTGTACAGAGCTCTGGTGATTGCTCCTGGAATATTGGGTTCAGTGCCGGGTACCATACTGCCAGACAGATACGGACAGTTTACAAACAAAAACAAAAAAAGGCAACCAAAACACATAGAGGTCTGGTGGGATTGATTTAAGAGATGTTAAAGAGGGAAAATACATATCACTTTTCCAAGCAACAACATGATTACCATGTGCAAGAATCTGAAGGATATTATAGAGAGGACTGATAGCGCCACTTATTATTAAGGTTGCTTAACACTTCCCATTATTATACTCAGTTTTTAGTTGCTTATAACTTCGCCAAATTTTAAGTGTTTGGGCTGAAATTTTCCATATCAGAAGTCTACCTCAGGCAGAACTTTATGTAAAATTTCAGCCAAAATGGGCATGTCATTTCTGAGAATGAGTCTAGAGAAGAATACATTGGTTAGCCCATGTTAAAAAATTCTTGCAGCCTTTTCTTCTAGACATTCTAGTGTCCCCATGCTCTGGAGCAAGAGCTTGAAATTTGAGCAGAGGATGGCCTTTGCATCAGAGATGTGTCTTTTGCCATTCTTGCAAAATTCCACCCAAATTTGGCTAGTACATAAGCATTTGAAAATTTGCAGTTTGCACATGCTCTGTAGAGACTTCTTAGATTTTAGCATTTAAATCCCCCAAACATTGCATCCACACTGAGCATGTTCCAGTCGGAAGCTCAGTAGAACTTTCCCTACAACTGCAGCTCTGGGCTGCTGTAGGCTGCGCCAGGTCTGCATCTGGGCACTTGGATGAGAGCAGGGAACTCATCTCTCCTGTTCTTTAAATGGCCGCCCTCCCCCCTGCTTCCCTTGGCATGGAGGAAGAAACTGCTTGATTTGAATGGAGAAGGGTCAGGTGTTAACACTGCAGGGGGAGTAGATTGGGACTCCAATCTACTGGGAAGCCTGAGGGGAGGGGACAGCTGTAAACTGGGGCTGGAGAGTGGAAGGGGGGAGAGGGAAACTGGGACTGGGAGTTAGGATCACAGGGAGACTGGCAATGGCTAGAAATGGAGACTGAGACTGGGATGAGGAGCAGTGGGGGGAGACTGCAACTGGCTGAGCAAAGAGACTGGGAGTGGGAGCCAGTGAGGGAAACAGATGCGGGAGACTGGGAGCCAGTTGGCTGGAGGGGGAACACCGAGATCAAATGGGAATTGAGGTGCAGGGAAAGATGTGGGACAGGCTGGGCAAAGAGACTGGGATGGGAAGCCTGAGGAGTGAAGACTGGGACTGGCTAAGTGAGTAAAATGGGCCTGGGACAGGGAGCCGAGGGCTGAGAGAGGGACGGGTCAGCGGGGATGTGGTGGATGATGCTGTAACTGCAGGCAACTTTCATTCTGGAATTTCCTAACTTCTGAGTGCTTGACTTTGTAATCCTAACATCTTTGTGTGTGTGTGTGTGTGTGTGTGTGTGTGTGTGTGTGTGTGTGTGTGTGTGTGTGTGTGTGTGTGTGTCAATTACCAAAGGTGCTCAGGGAGGTGGTAGAAACACCATATGGCGGGAGACTCATCTAAACTAAACTGAATGCAGCCATAGACCATATGCCCTAGAGAACAGCTTTATATTGGGTGAGTGAATGAGTCTCCCATTTCTGCAATTCTCTTCTAACTTTCAGCCATCTCTTGAACCAAAACCATAATGATTTGGCTAACTTTAACATTCTTCTGGTGCCCTTTTGCCTATCATAGCATCAGCGCAGCCCACACAGTAAAAGCTATTGTGTGTTGTGGCATTGCTCTCAGGCAGTGGAGAATCTAGGGTGTTACAAGGGAATTAAGGACTGGGATGTCACTGGTAATTCAGATGTGATAAACTGTAGGTGGCTGTGACCAACCTGGTTGTTGCGATATTCGGCTTGTTGGAATTTACAGGTTGAGTTCCAGCTTCCATTCACCTAATATCTAATCTCTGGAGCTGGCTGGTCACTGAATGAAACAGATGGAATTTTCCTCCACCTTTGCATGCTCCAGTAAAATGAGGGGAACTTGGGGGGAGAGAGAGAGAGAGAGACACCATAGCAACAACATTGAGAACCAGCAACTTTCTTCCTTAACTGCTGCATTTGCAGTTCGTCTCTCAGGAACGAAATATGGTTGTGGAATAGGTGGCTGTGGAGCCTGCACTGTGATGATATCCACATATGAACCAACTTCCAAGAAGATAATGTATCCTTAAGATAAGATTTGGGGTGGAATTTTCTCAAGTGCCTCAGTGAGCGAATTTCAGTGTGTTTTAGGCCCACTGAGGCACTTTAGAAATCACACCCTTGGAAGCTATAACTTATTGTACATAGAAAACCATTGTTAATTGGGAGGGAAGTTATTTGAGTGTTTGTTTTTTCTTTTAATGTAGGTTTATATTTTTGGGTCCTGGCAGATACTTGAAATCTTTTTACTTTACCTTTAACATGTTTTATCTGCATGGAAAACTGATTCACCCAACAGGGATTACAGGTGATGTGACTTTAAATCCCATTCAAGAAACATGAAATCTTCCTGCTCAAGAAACATTTATTTATTCGGAGACCGGACACCACTATTTCCTTGACTGGGGGATCTTTATTTTGTGCAATTACAGCAGCCCTTGTAGCAGCTACTGGAAAGTTGGGACTCTTGCTTGGATTGGACTAGGATTTGTTGCCCTAGATAAATCCTTAGTCAATTTTCACATAGTTCTTATTCAGCACTCTCTGATTTCAGTGATGTATGAAGTAACTAACACAGTAAGTTAGGCCACAGCAGGCTTCGTAGTGCGTTGTGCTTTTTGCCTCGCCCCGTCTTTGGGAGCTCTACTCCTTTAGTAAAGTTGCACCCACCAGTATCAGGTCTGAGTCTGGCCGTTAGGTTTTTGTAGTCTCTGTTGTATTACAAGTTAATTAATAAAAACCCCTTAAAAGTGAGACTTCTGTTTCCTTATTTAGGCTGCTATATAAAGCTTAGGGCATGTTGAAAATGTTGCTACTGTATGTACTGAATACACACACGGTTGAGGTGAGAGAGCTGAGTTATGTACAACTGCTTCTCAGAAACATAACTTTCCCCAGCCATCACCATGCTGTTTAACTCCCGCAGTTCTACACTAGACTGAGTGTAATCTCCACCTGCGCTTCATTCGTCATGGCCCTGCACCACAGAGTACTATGCTATTTCACATGTCACAATTCTCCTTTACGTTCCCAAGGCATTATCCTGCCAACTCCTGTCTCTTACCCATATGCTCACTGCACGGGTCTGCTGTCACTACTGTGGAAGGTGTTGGAAGCACAAAAACAAGGGTTCATCCAATTCAGGTAAGAACCTGCTGTAATTTGTAGGGCAAAATTTGGGGATTTTTCCTTTCCTATACTCTGGCCATATCTGCCATGAGGTTTTGGCCTTGTGATCAAGTTTGGTGGTTCTTTGCAGTAGACAATTGCTCTAAGGAAATAGATTTCATATCCTGGCTTTTCCTGGTCACAGCTTAGAGATGAATTCTCAGCTGAATTGCCAAACCAAACTCTGACCTGGGGGAGGTTGTCCCACCCCTAGTTTCTACTCTAGCACTCAAGATACCTCAAAAGATGAGAATCGGTTCTGAAAAGGCCCCCTCAGGAGAAAGGATAAACCTGAAGCTGTAAAATGATACACCAAAGCTAGCAAGGGTTCTCCGTCGTGAGCAGGTATTGCTGATTATTCTAACAAGAACAGTGCTATGTAAAGAGCCCGATTGTCACTGGCCCTTGTGTGGGCATACAGGAGAGAGCAAGGGGTAAGTAAGGAACTCTTGCTATTGTGCAGGGCTCAGGTGCAATTGCAGTCTCCAAAGCACACGGACTGCTCCCTGCTAGTGCCATGTGGGAAACTAACCCGCCAGAAGAGGCTCAGGAAAGGCAGAGAGCAACACCCTGCTCCTTTCTGTTGGGCCAGCGGCAAGCTCCTACCGAGTCCCTATAAGACCTAGGAAAATAAGGATTAGATTAGACAGTGGATCATACACAGTCTCGCTGTATTTTGGGGACCTCTCCTGGGTTTGTGAAGCTCCACCTCCCCCAACTCAGGCCTGTACTTTAAAGGCACAATCTGACCCCAGTACGTTTTAAAACCTTTTAAAAATCATGTTTCTGTTTCATGCATAATCTTGTTTCCTTAGTGCCTAAATTATGGGAATGTTCCCTAGGTGCTCCTCACTCCTTCCAAAGCCCTAATTTGTTAGCTATTCTGTGCTCTGTCCTTCATGCCTGTAGAAATTTACACAAGGTTGATCACTGTGCTGACAGGTCTTGTCCATCATTCTGCTCTCACTTACACCTGGGAACCCCATGGATACTGGTGGGGTTGCCCGGGGATAACTGAGAGTCTATAATGGCCCTTTGTTTTTCAACAAGATGACTGCACTCAGTCTCTTACATTTTAGTGGTAATGCTGTAACATTACAAATGCGGCAGCTCCTAACTTTAACACTCTAAGCAAGATGCATCTATAAGGCTGTAAGGCAAATCAGTGAAGCTATATTTTGAAGCAGGGGCTGTTGTTCTGTTCTGTTCCAGGAAAGGCTGGCCAAGTGCCATGGCTCTCAGTGTGGCTTCTGCACCCCTGGAATGGTGATGTCCATGTATGCTTTGCTGAGAAACCACCCTGAGCCCTCCATGGAGCAGATAACTGCAGCTCTGGATGGTAGGTTTACTTTTACAAGTAGTAAACTTAAGGAGGTCAAATAAGAAGCCAAGTGTGGGTGTTTTTTACATGCCACATAAGATGCAAGATGTGATTTGACTGAAAGACCAAAGGATAATATTTCAGAAACACATAAAGTCTATATTTGATTATATCTCACTATATCAATTCCCTGCCATGGCAGAGGGTTCAGGCATGGTGCACCTTGGTCCCTCCTGTTCTCTACCTGTGGCACACAAAGTTTAGTCACTTGAAAGCTGTAATACTTTTCTAATCCAGTTTAATGGGTTCCGCACAGAGCTAACGAGGAGGCAGGGCTGTGATATGCAGGAGGTCAGACTAGATGATCTGGTGATCCCTTCTGGCCTTAAACTCTATGACTCTAGATGGGATTTTCAAAAGCACTTATTGATTTCATTGGGAGCAGAGTTAGGTCAATGCTGAGCACTTTGGAAAACCCCACCCCCATTGGACCGACTTTGCTCTTGCACCAGTTCTACACCAATGTAACAGCACTGAGTGACTCCTGAATGATTTGGGTGGAGTGGAGAATCAGGTCCTTTGCTTGCAATGTGAATGGGCTGCCTGCCAACAAAATGAAATCCCTGAGTTCTCCCAGGTACAGATTTCTATAGGCACTTATCACTCAGGAAAATAGCTCACACTGGCGTGGCTGGGTTTAGCCTATTAAAATATTGAGTTTATTTCCTCGTTGAGAACCTTTGCACCATAAATTATACTCATAATTCAAACACCCTTTTTAGTCCCAATCCTCTACCAACTTCCTGCCCCCCAGAAACATCTACCCAAGCAGAGTTGTGACCTTGTAAAGAGAGAAGAGTCCAGAAGCTTCATGAAGTGCCTATGTGACGTCTCTATTGCTATTGATTTCACATGGAGGGCGCTCGAATAGTACAGTGATGGATGTCAGGATAAAACCCTAAAATAGAGAGTTTGTTTGGATTTCATTGAAGAAAATCCAGAGCCATTAATAGTAGCAGTAGTATATCTTCTTGGATGATTTACATCATTTCTATAATGACATAAATCACAGAACATGATAAATAAATCATTATTATTAGAAATGGGCCTGATCCGCAATTCTTGGATTTGGCTCCCAATCAGAACATTCCCCCTTTTCAGGAGTGTTTGACTCTTCTGTGGTTCTGGTTCAGACCACTGGAGAATCAAGAGCCAGGTCTGGTTTTGGATCCAAATTTCCCCAAGTGTAGGTGTGTTCAGATGTGAGGGTTTGCTTCATGGCCATTTCTAATTGTACTATATTAATAATTATTCTTGTATTGTTCCTTATGATTAATGATTTTATTATTCATTTCAGGTAATTTGTGCCGTTGCACTGGATACAGACCAATAATAGACACCTACAAGTCTTTCGCTGGGGTAGGTAGAAAGACAAACAGATCACCATTTTCAAAAGTATCCACTCATTTTGAGTGCTCAGTTTCTGGAACCCCAACTAAGGCCAGATTTTCAGAATTGCTCTGCTCCCATTTAAGCACAAAGAGAATTTGGTGCTCAGTTCTTTTGGAAATCTGGCCATAAGAGTCACAAAGCAGCTGAGTGCTCTCCACTTTGGAAAACCTGGCCCTTACTTAAGTGCCTAAATGGAAGCTGATATTATTTGAAAATCCGGATCCAATTGGCTGTGCTGAACCCTTGAAAATCTGGCTTTCTGCTCTTTTGAAAATGTGGCCCCTTTAAGCACCTGTAGCTCCCACTGACTTGAGTTTTAGATGCTCAGGACCCCAGAAAATCAGGCCTCAAGGCATCCAAAATACATGGCCTGAAGACGTAGGTGGTTGTGATGGTTATGATCTGTTTTGACAGTCTCTGCTACCCTCATAAATAAGGCCTTGATCATGCCAAGTCTTAAGTGTGTGTTTCACTTTAAATTGTGTACTCAAGTCTAGAGAGAATCATGGCCCAAATTGTTTACATGTTGCCTTGCCAACAAACTAGTGTCTCTCAGCCCCAGTCTTGCGTGATCACAGAAAATCTTGTCTCTCTCACCAATAGAAGATGGTCCAATAAAAGATATTCCCTCTCCCACCTTGTCTCTCAGAAAAACTGTGATTGACAGTGTTGAAACTATGATGATTATTCAGTGCAAGGGTAGACCATTAGGATAGAGCCAGCCTGCGTGTGCTGTATGTGTTTTATCATAGCTATTGAAAAATATCATTATCCAGGCTTGCTGTTGAGTCAGTGTCTTACATTTATTCTCAACTGGTTGAAACATGCCGTGTTTCTCATCTGTTAAGAGAAGCCAGAGATGACCAGGCCAGCAATGATGACATAGAGTTTTATATCTGAGTTACAAGGAGAATAACAATAAAGGGGAAATCAACTGAACATATTTTGAGTTTCTTCCCTGCCACAGGTGACTTTGCACATCTGTGTAGTCACAGATCCTCCACATAGTCAGAGCTCCACTGATCATATCTCCATCCTTCCCTGGGCCCAGACCTCCTTGAAAACTCAGCTGTACATTGGTATACACGGTGGTACGGAAAACACTGCGTGGCCCGTTCCTGGCTGGGAAATCATACCCAAGCCACAGAGCTGTGCCCCTTCCACTACCTTCAAGGATGTCCATGGGTCCAATTAGAGCTATAAACACAAATAAAAAGGATAAACTAAGAGTCTGTCCAACTTTCTAGTAGCAGGACAATTTCAGTCACTTCCACACAGTCCTTCTCCAATGCACTCAATAATCCTTTGCACCAGCTTCTGCTCTGCTTCAGGAGCCTGATCCCCCACTGAAGTCAGCTGGAGTTTTTTCCAATGACTTCAAGGGGAGCTGGACTTGGCCCCAAAAGAGGAACTACCTCCTGCAGTGCTTCAAAGGGGACACAGCAAGAATAGTCACCTTGGCTCATGGGTAGCTCCTGAACCAGTTTCAAGTGACTGGACTCATAGACTTTAAGGTCAGAAGGGACCATTGTGATCATCTAGTCTGACCTCCTGCACAATGCAGGCCACAGAATTTCACCCACCTACTCCTGTAACAAACCTATAAATATATACTACCTGCACTGAAGCAAATACCTATTTTAAAAGAAATCACATTTCAATGAAGTTGTATCTAGAGTATTACAGAATGGGGTATTATTTTTTTAGGAAACAGCATGTTGTCAACTGAGAGGAACAGGGCAATGTTGCCTGGACAAAGAAGATGTGTGCTCATCTTCTAACAAGGGAAATCAGGTGTGTTATGGTCTTTTTTAAATTACTTTCTGTTTCATAGTAAAGTTTGTAGTGAATGAACATCTTTGAGCTGTTGGAGCTGGTGCCACATTTTCATCTGGTGGTATCTATAATGTATTGATGGGTAAAGAGTTCTATTCACTCTGTCTGCCTGTCTTAGGTATTTCTAAGGCACCTATGACCAAACATAGTGCATGCCTACACTGCAATTGGGAACCATGATTACAATTACAGCATGTGTAGACAAGGCCAAAATAATTTTGATCTAAGATTAAAGCTAGCTCCAGTATGTATACGGTGGCTGCAATCATTGCTGTGTAGCTATGCCCATAGTTATATTCCAACCAGAGAATTTGAAAGGGCTTCTCTCCACCGCCCCATGATTTAGGGTGTTCTGTTTTATGTGGAAGGAAATTGCTTCTTTGGGGAAGTCTGCATCAAAGAGGTGAGTTGTAGCTTTTGATCTGAGCATGCACAAGGTAGGGCTGCATTGGCATCCCTTTGGTAAGGAACTACACAGCTGAGGACAGAGGTGCTGGAACAATTTCTATAGTGGGGGTGCTTAGAGCCATTGAACCAAACTGTAAACTCTGTATATAATGGAAACCACTTCAAGACAGAGGGTGCTGCAGCACCCCTAGTTCCAGCACCTATGACCGAGGACAATGCTTTGCCCCTTATACCTGAGATTCTACAGCTGTGGATCAAAGTGATTCTTCTTCGAGTTCTGTCCCTGTGGGTGCTCCACTCTAGGTGATGGTGCGTCCCGGCGCTGTTGATCGGCGATTTTCGATAGCAGTGCCTGGTTGGGGCACACGCACTCAGTTGGTATCTCCCGCCTTGTTGGAATCTTCCTGAGTGCGTGCGCCCCACACCCTCCTCAGTTCCTTCTCAACCATCCTCGGCTGAAGACGGGACTCGGGGCAGTGCTGCCTTTTCTTCCCTGGTCTCTATAGGAAACAGTAACAAAGAACATAGAAATAATTATTAATTACTTCCCAGTTGTTTCCCTTCCTTTAGTATAGTTACATAGTTAGTTACTTAGCTTAAAAAAAAAAAGCCCCACAGGCTTGTCTCCCGTTGAGACACTCTCCTCGGCCATCTCTAATTCATAATGCCAGGAGCTTCAGGATTCAAAAAATGCATCTCCTGTCAGGACTCCATGCCACGGTCAGATGGGCACTCACACTGTGTGAAGTGCCTCGGGGACACCCACATCCCTGCGAAGTGCCTCCATTGCGCGAGCCTCAAGTCAAGAGCTCGTCGTGACAGGGATCTGTGGCTCAAAATCATCATGATGGAAAAATCCCTGCAGCCGCTGTCGGAGACAGGAAAGGTTCAACCCGCTCCCACACGCTCCCCAGCCAGATCGGAACCGGTGGGGAGTGTCGCTTCACCCTCCCTGGAACGGAGGCACGAAGCGCAACAGTCTCACAGAAGAGACTCTAACAAGGGTAGGGGGTCTCCCGCGAGATCCCTGCCCTCTGTGCTGACAACACCAAAGACAGGTGCCTCAGCCTGCTCTACTGCCTCAGCCACGGCTCTGACAGAGCACAGAGGCAGGGACCCGACCTCCCTGGTTTTTTTGCCTCCGCAACAAAAACAGCCGCAGTGCTGACAGCGCGCTTCTCTTCCGCACCAAGAAGAACGTCAGCACCGAGCCTGTCTTCTACTCGCGCACCAGCAGCAGACCCCCTGCAGGGCACCTCTAAGCAGTCTGCAGCAACACTCTCATTCTCACTTTCTCCTACTAATGAGCTAGAGCAGAGAGCAGGCTCAGCTCAGCCCAGGGAGCAGGAGCAACAGTTTCTCACCCAAAGTGACCTTTCAGTGCCACCTGAGCCTCACTCTCCACTCCTAGACACACAAGACTCATTTATTGAACCGCCACTCTCTCCACCTGAACTGGCTTTCACTGACGGCGAACTTGATTTACAGCAGCAAGCGGAGTTCTCCCCTCCTGCTTCTCCTCCACAGGTGCCTCTACCACCTCAGGTCATGGCTCAAGCTCAGCATCCTCAGTTTCCCTACTTTGCCCCCCTCTGGGCGGCACCTGGGTTCTCCTACCCTATGCCTTGGCCTCAGTGGTACCCGTGGCAACATCCTCCTACCAATCATCCTCCTTCCATGCCTCAATCTCCTGCTCCGTCCACTTCTAGGGTGCCTGAGCCCCCTCCTGAGACTGGGAGCTACGCACCATATCCTGACTCACCGACCCCTAACTCTCCACTAGCCTCGGATGAAGCCCTCCTCCCTTCACCTCCACAGGCTGTGGACGACTGCAAACAATTTCAAGAACTTTTTAGGAGGGTGGCACTCAGTCAAGATATCCCCTTAGAAGAGGTTCAGGAGACGCAACACAAACTCCTTAGAATCCTTCAACCGTCTGCGCCCTCGAAAATCGCGCTCCCTATAAACGAAGCACTCATGGAGCCAGCTGACACTCTCTGGCAAACCCCAGCTTCTCTAGTACCAACTTGCAAGAAGGCTGAACGTAAATACTATGTCCCTGCAAGGGACGCAGACTTCCTATTTTCTCATCCACCACCGAACTCTCTTGTCATGGATGCAGTTGCACAGAGGACCAAACAGTCACAATATCGACCCACCCCACAAGACAAGGACCTTAGACGCCTTGACGTCCTGGGCCGCAAGGTTTATACGTCCTCTACACTACAATTCAGAATTGCAAACTATTCTGCTCTCCTTGCCAGTTATGATTTTGATAATTACAATAAACTTTTTGAATTTGCCTCCTACATTCCAGAGGATAGAAGAGCAGACTTCAAATCAATCCTGACTGAGGGCCAACTGATTTCCAGAACGGCCCTACAGGCCTCTTTAGACATGGCGGACACAGCAGCCCGTACCACTGCAACTGCTGTGGTTATGCATAGATCCTCATGGCTCTCCGCATCCGGCATTCCTAAAGAACTCCAGACCAAAGTGGAGGATCTCCCCTTTGATAAGGACAAACTTTTCTCCGAAAAAACTGATAAACTCCTCCATACCAGGAAACATTCTAGAGCAACACTGCGCACCCTGGGCATTCACCAATCCCTTCCCAGGAGACAACGATACCAACCCTACCAAAAACCACGCACACATCAGTACTCTCGTCCTCAACCCAGACCATACGACACAACTAGGAATCATACTAGACCCCTCAAGTGCACACAAAATCAAAATCAAGCCATCACCTTCCGTCCATCAGGCAATAAACAACAGTTTTGAAACATTGGTCGAGGGCCTGCACAACCACCCCTTGATTCCACCGCTTACTTGCCCATTTGGCCACCGCCTACAGAATTTCCAACATGCCTGACAGTGGATTACACAGGACCGCTGGGTCCTCGAAATAGTTTAGGCCAGTTACTCCATCCCTTTTATATCCTACCCTCCTACCCTTCCCCCTTCCCCATCCCTCTTCAGGGACCCTTCTCACAAGCAATTACTTCACACAGAAGTGGCATATCTTCTGCAACTAGGCACAGTGGAACCTGTGCTGACGCAACATCAAGGGACAGGTTTCTACTCCCATTACTTTCTAATGCAGAAAAAGACCGGAGGATGGAGGCCTATACTAGACCTACGCCGACTGAACAAATTCGTGAGGATACAAAGATTCAAGATGGTCACACTGGGCACAATAATACCTGCATTGGATCAAGGGGACTGGTTCACAGCCCTCGACCAACAGGATGCTTACTTTCATATATCAATTCATCCAGCTCGCAGACGCTTCCTACGATTCACAATCGGTCACAACCATTTTCAATACAGAGTTCTTCCTTTTGGACTCTCCACAGCACCAAGAGTTTTTTCCAAGTCTCTAGCCGTGGTTGTGGCTCACCTCCGCAAACACTGGGTCACACTGTTCCCCTACCTGGACGATTGCCTCATCAAGGGTGACTCCTATGGCGAGACACTTCAAGCCACGCGTTTTGCCATTTCCCTCTTTCACAGCCTAGGCCTCCAAATAAACTTCCAAAAATCCACTCTGACACCTACACAACAGATTGAGTTCATCGGAGCTCATCTCGACTCAACCCAGAGCAGGGCCTCGCTCCCATACAACAGATTCCTCGCTATCACACAGCTCATACGCACGCTCTCTATTCGTCCCAGGACGCAAGCAAGAATCTGCCTACAGCTCCTCGGCCACATGGCAGCCACCACCTTTGTGGTTCAACACGCCAGGCTACACATGAGATGTCTCCAGGGCTGGCTCAACTCCAGTTTCAAACCCAACAGCCACACCTTAGGGATGCTGCTAACTCCTCCTCCCAATGTTATAGCTTCCCTACAGTGGTGGACAAGTTCAGAAAACCTCTGCACAGGGGTTTCCTTCCAGCAACGATCCCCAACGCTCATGCTCACCATGGACGCTTCCCTAATCGGTTGGGGAGCGCATCTATGGGAACACTGGGCACAAGGCTGGTGGTCCACATCAGAGACGCATCTACACATAAATCTCTTAGAGCTCAGAGCAGTGAGGAGAGCATGCCTTCACTTTCCTCCCCTCATAAAGAACAAATATCTGCGGGTCTTAACAGACAACACAGCATGTATGTACTACAAAACAGACAAGGGGGAGCCCGATCACATTCCCTTTGTATGGAAGCCATTCGACTATGGAATTGGTGCATACGACATCGAATACAAATCATTGCTTCCTACCTACCAGGCTGCCACAACACTACTGCCGATGCACTCAGCAGGCACTTCTCGACAGATCACGAATGGGAACTGCATCCCCCAATACTCCAACAGCTCTTCTCCCTCTAGGGCACCCCGTCAATAGATCTCTTTGCCACGACTGAAAACCGAAAATGCCCCCGATTTTGCTCCAGAGCGGGACTCAGGACTGCATCCCTAGGGGATGCATTCCTCATCCCATGGAACAATTACCTCCTGAACGCCTTCCCACCAATCCCTCTGTTACACAGGATTCTTCGGAAGATCGCGGACGACAAATCCCAGGTCATCCTTATTGCCCCGGCTTGGCCAAGACAGACGTGGTATCCCTACCTACTCTGCATGTCCTCCCGTCACCCATGGGCTCTCCCCAACAGGCCAGACCTCCTTTACCAGGACAACGAACAAGTTCTTCACCCCCAGCTCCAAAAGCTCCACCTCACAGCATGGTTCCTTCATGGTTCCAAACCCATAAACTAGCCTGTTCCGAGCAAGTCCAATGTGTCCTCCTGCACAGTAGGAAAGACTCCACTCGTAAAACCTACCTGCAGAAGTGGAAGCGTTTCACGCTCTGGTGCTCACATAATCACTTAGCACCCAATAATGTGACCCTCCCTAACATTCTAAACTACCTCCTGAAACTAAAACAGGATGGACTTTCACTCAGCTCCATCAAAGTGCACCTGGCGGCGCTTACCACCTTCCATGACCTATTAGATGGGTACTCACTCTTTACCCACTCCATCATAAAACGCTTTCTCACGGGCCTGCAAAATCTCTACCCAGAAATTCACCCAACAGCGGCTGCATGGAATCTTAACCTTGTTCTTCATGCTCTCATGAAACCTACATTTGAGCCCTCGGCTACCTCCTCTCATCTCCATATGTCCATGAAAGTGGCTTTCTTAGTTGCCATAACATCGGCAAGGAGAGTTGGTGAAATGAGCGCCCTGATGGCCCATCCTCCCTACACAATCTTCTCCAAAGACAAAGTCACTTTGAGACCACATCCTAAATTTCTTCCTAAGGTGGGATCAACCTTCCACCTCAACCAACCTATATATTTACCTACTTTCTATCCCAAACCTCACAAGACTCTGCAAGAGGTAACCCTGCATACTCTCGACGTCAGGCAAGCAATCACCTTCTATTTAGACAGGACTAAACCATTTTGCAAGTCTCCATGACTCTTTTTTTCCATCGCCGAAAGATTGAAAGGCACAGCTATCTCTAAACAACGCCTATCCAAGTGGATCTCTGACTCTATCAGATGCTGTTACCGTGTGAAAAATCTTCAGCCACCCGAAGGCATTAGAACTCATTCCACTCGAGCCATGTCGACATCCACTGCCTTCCCACACAACATTCCCATTCCTGACATCTGCAAAGCGGCTACATGGTCATCTGAACACACATTTGCAAAACACTATGCTCTCACGCAAGACACCATGGCTGACACCATAGTAGGCCATACAGTACTATCTACAGTACTCACTGCCGCATCTCCAAAGTCCCACCAACAATAGTGGGTACTGCTATACAATCACCTAGAGTGGAGCACCCACAGGGACAGCACTCGAAGAAGAAGAGACAGTTACTCACCTTGCAGTAACTGAGGTTCTTCGAGATGTGTGTCCTTGTGGGTGCTCCACTCCCCACCCACCTCCCCTCTACTTTGGAGTACTAGTAGAATTCTCCACGGTAGAGAAGGAACTGAGGAGGGTGTGGGGCGCACGCACTCAGGAATATTCCAACAAGGCGGGAGATACTAACTGAGTGCATGCGCCCCAACCAGGCACTGCTACCGAAAATCTCCGATCAACAGTGCCAGGACGCACCGTCACCTAGAGTGGAACACCCACAGGGACACACATCTCGAAGAAGCAAGGTGAGTAACTTTCTCTTCCTGTGTCATGTGTATTTCAGTTCAATTTATGAACCAATTTGTAACTCTCACTTGTCGTCTGTATATGTGTATATGATTATAAGCTTTTCGGGGTAGGAACTGTCTCATTTTTGTGTCTTGAACAGTGGCTAACTCATTAGCATTGCTTAATAAATAATGAGAAATGTTATTTAAAGATTATTTGTTTGATTCTTGCTTTGACTAAAAAAGGCATTGTATAAAACCAAAACCCTGGCTCAGTCTTTTAGTGTTTATTCTGGCAAAACTGCCATTGATATCAGTGGGCGATTTCTCTGAGTAAGAACTGCAGGATCTGGCTATCTGTTATCTATGTTACACCTCACAGTGTAGATGACTGTATGTAGTTTCACATTTAATTTGCACTTGTGGCAACTGGAGTACCTGAAGTGCTTGCTCATGTCCATTCCATAGGAGGTGTGTGTGCTCGCCACATGCACCGGTACCAGAATTTTTTCCCTTAGCAGTATCCATAGGGAACCGGCTCTGGCGCGGTATAAGGGAGTGTTGGGACCCTTGGACAGGCCAATGGCCTTGACATCCCGACCCCCTCCAGTGCTCGACACTTCAGGGGAAAAGACTCCACAGGTCCAGGGGGACCCAGGGGACCAGCCTGCTGGACCATCAAAGGTCGTCGAGGTTCCAGTGGTACCGGCATCATCCTCATCATCGCCCAAGGAGGCTATCACAGAGCCCCCTCCCACAGTTCCTCAGGATGACGCTAAGGTGCACCAGGAACTATTGAAGAGGATCGCATCTAACCTGGGACTTCAGTCTGAGGAATTAGAGGAGCCTTTGGACTCCCTGTTTGATGTCCTCTGCTCCTCAGCCCCTGCCAGGGTGGCTTTACCCCTTCATGAGGGGGTATCAAAAATTACCACTGCCCTGTGGCAGACTCCCTCCTCCAAAAAGGAGGCCCCCATCTCCAACAGAGCCGAGCGCAAGTACTTTGTGCCAACCAAGGGACATCAATACTTATATTTCCACCCAGCCCCCAATTCACTGGTGGTCAAGGCAGTTAACCACAGGGAGAGGCCAGGACAACCTGGGCCTACCCCCAAAAATAAAGACTCAATGAGGCTGGATCTTTTTGGTCGCAAAGTTTATTCGTCTTCCAGTCTGAAACTGAATGTGGCCAATCACCAGGCCCTCCTTGGCTGCTACCATTTCAGCATGTGGCAGGCCATGGCCAAGTTCGAGGCTTTGCTTCCCGAACGGTCTAGGAAGGAATTCTGGGCGATCCTTGAGGAGGGCACGGCTGTGGCCAGAGCAGCCCTCCAGGCAGCTTCAGACGTGGCCGACTCTGCCGCCCGCGCCATGGCCTCCGCCATCTCCATGCGACAGGCATCCTGGCTGCTCCTCTCAGGCTTGTCTCCCAAGGCTTAGAAGACAATGCAGGACCTTCCCTTTGACGGCCAGGCACTAACTGCAGAGCAGACAGACAGCAAGCTGCATGGGTTAAAGGACTCCTGTACTGCCCTGAAAACTCTGGGGCTTTACGTCCCAGGCCCAGCACGTAAGCAGTTCAAACCACAACAGCCTCAAGGACAAGGGAGCCAGCCTCAGCAGGACCCACCTGTAACAGTACGAGACTCACCGCCACAGCACCTCACGCTGGTCATCCTGGGAATTAGCTCTCCAGCCTTTGGAGCGCCCTCTGCTGGCTGATGTCCTGCTTGCCACTGCCCCCCGTGTCTCTCCTGGACCCCGGTGCCCCTTTCTCTTGGGGACTGCCCCCTGGCATTACCCCCACAGTTTCTGGGTCTCCCCGCGCAGGGAAACCCCCACCCTCTATCCCCACCTTGCCTCAGACTATGGCTACTGTCAGTCTCAATCTAGCTCCCGTTCACTGGGGCAGACTGCAGTGTAAGGCCTGGTCTACACTACGGCGGGGGGGTCGAACTAAGGTACGCGACTTCAGCTATGCGAATAGCGTAGCTGAAGTCGAACTACCTTAGTTCGAATTTCCTACCTGTCCAGACGCCGCGGGATCGAACTCCGCGGCTCGCCCGTCGACTCTGCCACCGCCGTTCGCGGTGGTGGAGTTCCGGAGTCGACGGGAGCGCGTTCAGAGTTCGAACTATCGCGTCTAGATTAGACGCGATAGTTCAAACTCCGAGAAGTCGAACTCTCCGCGTCGACCCGGCGGGTAAGTATGGACCTACCCTAAGTGCCACTCATCACCGGCAAGGAGGGTTTGGACCTGGTGCCTCGGCCTACCCTTGGGCTGCCCCTCTTCAACCCCAGTACCCTTTCCGGCCTTTAGCAAGGCCTGCAGCCTGGGGGGTTTCCAGGCTGAAGCTCCCCCAGCTCCTCTAGCCTTCCCTTAGCCCTGCTCCATTTTAGGTATCCGTCTCAGCTCCCAGGCAGCCAGGCCCTTCTCCCTCAAGAGCTAGAGGGAGAGTCCTCTCAGCTCCTGGCTTCACTGGCTTTTATAGGGCCAGCTGCAGTCTGACTTGGGCGTGGGCCAGCGGCAGCTGCTTCCCCAATCAGGGATCCTTGAGCTCGCAGCCCTCTCCCAGGGCTGCCTTCAAGCTCTTTCAGGGCAAAAGCGGGTGACCACCCTGCTACACTGCCTCACAAGGCCAAGGGCTACAGGTGCCGCCCGAGCCACCCTCCCCCACCCTCTGCTCAGTCGGGCTCCACCCGAAACAAGCAGGGTGCCAAGCGATCATTTTGAGGGTGCGCCCGAGGGCGACCAATCAGACTATTCACTGGATCCATCTTCCCCATTTTTTTCCAGATGCCTTTGCTTTTTCCTCCCTGCATGGACCGCTATAATCTCGGACTGCTGGGTCCTGAACACGGTGGTGCAGAGTTATACCCTCCAGGTTCTTGCTACCCCTGACCCCCTCTTCAGGGACCCTTTTCACGAGAGTCTCCTCACGCAGGAGGTTCAAGTGTTACTGCAGCTGGGTTCAGTGGAGGAGGCTCCTCCCAAGTACAGGAACAAAGGATCTTATTCCCAATACTTTTTAATCCCAAAGGCAAGGGCAGTCTACGGCCCATTCTGGACCTGCGAGACCTGAACCGCTTCCTAGAGAAGCTAAAGTTCTGCATCGTCTCCCTGGCCTCTATCATCCCCTCCCCGGATCCGGGAGACTGGTACACCGCCCTCGACTTGAAGGACGCATACTTCCACATAGCGATCTTTCTGGACACAGATGCTTCCTCCAGTTTACAGTGGGGCCCCACCACTACCAGTTTGCAGTCCTCCTGTTTGGCCTGGGGACAGCACCAAGGGTGTTTACCAAGTGTATGTTGTTGGTGGCTGCTTACCTCAGGCATCGGGGAATCCAGATCTACCCGTATCTCGACAACTGGCTAGCCAAGGGCAACTCCAGGTCTCAGGTCCAAGAGGATGTTGCGGTGCTACAAGCCACGTGCTGCTCCCTGATCCTACTGGTAAACAACAAAAAGTCTACATGAGTTCTGGTGCAGAGGATAGAGTTCATTGGAGCGGTGCTCGACTCGACATGCACCAGAGCATTCCTGCCATTAGAAAGGTTCCAGACATTGACGGACCTCATTGTGCAGGTCTCCACATTCCCCCTATGGCCAGGGTCTGCCTATACCTGTTGGGCCACATGGCAGCGTGCACGTACATTGTCCACCATGTCTTGCTCCGGATCCGACCCCTGCAGCAATAGCTGTCGACAGTCTATTCCCAATCCAGGGATCACCTGGAGAAGATCGTTACCATCCCCCCAACAATACTTACCTCGCTGTGATGGTGGACCGATCACAGGACAGTCCTAGTGGGGGTTCCATTCGACACCCCCCTCACTCCATCAAGTTGGTATCAGGCGCCTCGGATCGTACCTTGGGATGCGTACCTTGGCGACCTCCAGACCCAGGGTATCTGGTCCCTGGAGGAGATGACGTTACAAATAAACATCAAAGAGCTCAGAGCAGTCCACTTGGCATGTGGAGTCTTCTTACCTCACCTGCTGGACAACACCACCTTGATGTTCTACATCAACAGGCAAGGGGGAGCACGTTCGTCAACTCTCTCTGTCAAGAGGCACTCCGTCTCTGGGACTTCTGCATCAGCCACGAAATCCATCTGGAAGCTTGTCACCTCCCTGGCATCAAGAACACGCTAGCGGATCACCTCAGCAGGGACTTCTCTCACCATTCTACCCAGAGGTAGCCTGCATGATCTTCCAGAGGTGGGAAACTCCCCAAGTGGACCTGTTCTCCACCAGGCAAAACAGGAAATACCACCGGTTTCATTCTTGGCAAGGTCTTGGCAAGAACTCCCTCTCTGATGCCTTCCTCCTGTTGTGGTCAGGGAGCATTCCCTCCAGTTCCTCTCATCAGCAGGGTCCTAGAAAAGATCAAGAGAGACACGGCACAGGTTATCCTGATCGCCCTGGTGTGGCCCCGCCAGCACTGGTTCAGCACACTGATGGACTTGGCAGCGGCCCCTCCCTGGCCCCTGCCCATCCGACTGGACCTGCTGTCACAGGACCACGGTCAGCTCCTGCACTGCAACCTCACATCTCTACACCTCTCGGCATGGATGCTGCGTGGCTGAACTGGAGAAGCGGACCTTCTCGGATGATGTCCAACAGGTCCTCCTGGAGAGTAGAAAGTCTTCAACCAGACTGACTTACCTGGCCAAGTGGACAAGATTTTCCCACTGGGTGTCCACGCGTGACATCTCCCCCTCGCGCTCTTCCAGAACTACCTGCTTCATCTGAGGAACCAGGGCCTGGCACACTCTTCCATTAGAGTGCATCTTGCAGCTATCTCCACTTTTCACCCACCGATCCAGGGCCAGCGGTGTTTTCTCATGACATAACGATCAGATTCTTGAGAGGCCTCGACAGAATCTTCCCGCAGGACTCCTGTCCCACAGTGGGATCTCAACTTGACCCTCTCTAGGCTCATGGGCCCGCCCTTTGAGCCACTGAGCTCCTGCTCCCTTTCCCACCTGTCATGGAAGGTCACTTTCTTGGTGGTGGTGACATGAGAGAGGCGAGTCTCTGAGGTTAAAGCCTTGACCTCAGAACCACTAACCACAGTCTTCTACAAAGACAAGGTTCACCTGAGGCCCCACCCTGCCGAAGGTGGTATCTACCTTCCATATGAATCAGGACATCTTCCTCCCGGTGTTCTGTTCCAAACTGCACAAGACCAGTGGAGAGAGGCATCTTCATGCGCTGAACATCCGAAGGGCCTTGGCTTTTTACCTAGAGCGTACCAAGCCTTTCTGTAATCAACTCAGCTCTTCATCGCCACAACTGATAGGATGAAGGGCCTTCTGGTGTCCTTACAGAGGATTTCCAACTGGATCACCTCTTGCATATGGACCTGTTATGATCTGGCATGGGCCCCCCTGCCACTGATCATCAGAGCCCACTCAACTAGAGCTCAGGCGTCCTCGGCGGCCTTCCTGGCACACATCCCTATCCAGAACATCTGTAGAGCTGCAACGTGATCCTCTTTCCACGTGGTCCTCTTTCCACACGTTCCTGGTGCATTATGCCATCACTGAGCAGGCCAGAGACGGTGCTGTGTTGCAATCTACATGTCCATGAACTCCTACCTGCCTCCAGGAGTACTGCTTGGGAGTCACCTAATATGGAACAGACATGAGCAAGCACTCAAAGAAGAAAATACAGTTAGCTTTTCCATAACTGGTGTTCTTCGAGATGTGTTGCTCATGTCCATTCCATGACCCATCCTCCTTCCCCACTGTTGGAGTTTCCAGCAAGAAGGAACTGAGGATGAGGGGAGCCAGCGGTGCCCCTTATACCGCACCATGCAGGTGCCACTCCAGAGGGCAACAGAGCCGGTCCCCATGGATACTGCTAACGGAAAAACTTCCAGCACCGGTGCATGTGCACACACCTAGTATGGAATGGACATGAGCAACACATCTCAAAGAACACCAGTTACATCCTCAGTGATGCAGCAGAAGGAAAGGGGAACCCTTAGGTTTTACAGTGAGTAAATTCAAGGCTGTGGTGGTTCTGTGCATTGTTACAGCACCTTTAAGATCTGGACAGTGGCAGTCAGGGTTGAACCTGGGAGTGCCAGGGGGCTAGTTGCAGTTTATAACCAGGACCCATTCATTCTCTTCTACTATTGAAGATACTTGAATTTCCATCATTATGTGGTTTTAATGAGACTTTAATTCAAGAATAATGTCTGGAGAGGCAGAGAGAAGCAACCAGTGCTGGGGATGCAGTGCATCCGGAGCTTCACCCCATTGTAAGCTCCTTCCCAAAAGCTCACAGGATCATATTCTCCAGAGGATTGTAGCTCCGAAGCACAGTACTTTGCAGAGAAGAGATAACCCAAAGTGAGTAAAATAGAGCTGATTTTTATGGTGTCCTCTTCTAATTCAGCCTTGCTGAACTTGGCACAAGCAGCGAGTGGCTCCATTCGGAGGAGAAAAATTACCCCAGGAAATTAAGAACCTGTCATTTTCAAACCTGTTTAGTGTGAACCAAATAAGAGAGTGATGCAAACAATGAGGGGGGGAACACTGAACCTGCCCAACCCAGCTCTATTCAGACCTGTCAAACCCAACCCAGCCTTACAGATTCCAATGGGAACACTGCATTGTGGGTACTGTGTTGTGAATGCAAAGGTCATGATATTGAGCCATGCTGCCCACGAGGAACATAACCCTGCTGTGCAAGTAATGACGACACCTAGCTTTTTTCAACAGCAGAGCTCAAAGTGCATCAAAACTCTAGTTTATTTAGCCTCACAGTGCACTGGTGGGCAAGAAGTGCTAATATTCCCATTTTTGCTGATAGGGAACCGAGTCACAGACAGGCTAAGTGACTTGGCAAAGTCACACAGGGAGTCTGTGGTAAAGTAAAGAATTGAACCCTCGTTGCCCATGTCCCAGACTAATACCCAAACCACTCATAGACTCATAGACTTTAAGGTCAGAAGGGACCATTATGATCATCTAGTCTGACCTCCTGCACAATGCAGGCCACAGAATCCCACCCATCCACTTCTATAACGAACCCCTAGCCTATGTCTGAGTTATCGAAGTCCCCAAATTGCGATTTGAAGACCTCAAGCTGCAGAGAATCCTCCAGAAAGTGACCCGTGCCCCATGCTGCAGAGGAAAGCGAAAAACCTCCAGGGCCTCTGCCAATTTGCCCTGGAGGAAAATTCCTTCCCAACCCCAAATATGGCGATCAGTTAAACCCTGAGCATGTGGGCAAGACTAACCAGCAAGCACCCAGGAAAGAATTCTCTGTAGTAACTCAGATCCCAACCCATCTAACATCCCATCACAGACCACTGGGTGTACTTAGCTGCTGATAATCAAAGATCAATTGCCAAATTAATTGCCAAAATTAGGCTATCCCATCATACCATCCCCTCCATAAATTTATCAAGCTTAGTCTTAAAGCCAGATATGTCTTTTGCCCCCACTACTTCCCTTGGAAGGCTGTTCCAGAACTTCACTCCTCTAATGGTTAGAAACCTTCGTCTAATTTCAACATCCTAAGTAGTTTAGGTTTGTAGAAAGCCAAATCTGGCTGTGTTTGCCTACCCTGAACATGTAACCACTCTAGGAAATCCAGATCTTCCACAAGACCAAATTTCAGAGCCAGTGCAGCAGTACCTGTTTTTGGTCTATGACTGAGATGGATACAGACCCGTAGATTTAAGGTCAATGTTGCAATGGAACTTTTTTCAGGAGTTACAATTTTCTCTTCTCTAAAAACACAAGATGTCCAATAAATCTTGTCTCACCCAAAGGATTGCTGTTTTGTTTATTGTCATCTTGGATTTACCCATCAATCTATTTGACAGACATAGATTGGGGGAGTATATTAATTCTGCTGTGTCTGCATTTTTCCAGTGAGTCTCATACACCCACTACACTTGGCTCTGATGGTCTCCGGAGCACGTACAAGGGCTAGTTGTTGACTTGAGAAGGCCCCTTTCAGAGAATGGGGCAGGTGCTGAAGGTGGGTTTAGGAGCTGATGGCTGGGAGAAGCCTTTCTGGCATTGGGTCAATTTGTAAATAGTTTTGTTTAATTGTTTGTTTATGATAATAGACTTATTTTTAGGAAATTAACTAAAGAATGTGCTTGAATTATTCAATGTGCTGATACGTGTAGCAGTTAAAAAAATAAATTACATGTAGCCAAAGAGTCTCTGCTCTTTCCAGCAAAGTGCAGCGCACTCTTGACACGCACATTCTGGTTTTTTTTCTCCTTCAAGTAAATATTCAAATTAAACTGTTTCCTTTCAGATGCATTCTGGTCTCTGCAATCCTGAAGAATTCCAGCCTGTAGACCCAACCCAGGAGTTTATCTTTCCTCCTGAACTAATGGTAGGAAATGTTATTCTTTCCTGATTTGTCTCCGTTTACATGCAAATGTTGTGAATGATCCAGCATTCGGGTTTACAACATGATAGAAGTCTGAAATAGAAAAGATTGTTGGACTAAATTCATCCTCAGTGGAAGGTGACTGAGTCACACCCAGGATAGAGTGTCATCCAGTCCACTTCCCTACCAGTGCAGGAATGTACCTTAGAATTTCCTGTCTAGGTCACTTAGGCTATGTCTACGCCACCGCGGTAAGTTGACCTACACTACGCAACTCCAGCTACATGAACAACATAGCTGGAGATGACATACCTTACACTGCAGGGGGTCGACAGGAGACTTACTTTACTTTTCTCGTCGGGGGTAGAGTACAGGGGTCGACTGGAGAGCGATCTGCTGTCAATTTGGCGGGTCTTCACTAGACCTGCTAAACGACCGCCGATGGATCGATCTCAGAGCATCAATCCCAGCCATAGTGTAGATGTAGTCTTAGAAATGACAGTGGGCTCCACTACTTCCCTTGGGAGTTTATTCCACAGCCTAACGGATCTCATAACCTAGAAGTTTTTCCTTATATTCAGTCTAACTTATCTGTTCCCAACATCATCCCATTATGTCAAGTCCCTCCTGAAAAACTCTGCTTTGGGGAGCCACCAAGGAGTTGCAAGTGCCCATGAGGTGTGTACAGGATATTGACAGTCATGAAGTTCCTACATAGCCCTTTGTTACACTGTAAACTCGGGTAAAACTTTCCACACAACAATCTCATCCTATACGCACAAGAGTCTTTATTGAACCCAGATTGATTAACGTCATTATGGCTTTGTTTAATCTGTAGGGAGCCAAATCATAATTAGAGAGCCGCTGAGAGGGACAGGAGGGAGAGGAGTCTGAGCTCCAGGGCAGAGCTGTGGTGCAGATTCTCCAGCCTCTTGAAGCACCACTTCCCCTAAGAGCTGAGCTGTGAAGGATGGCAGAAAGGGACAGCTGGGCTGGGGAGATAGAATCACAAAAACAGGAGACAGCTTTCTCACTCACAGCACTAAACTCTTTCAGCCAGCTTGTTCAGGCTGAGTATTTCTCATGCACACCAACCAAAACCAGTTCCACCACCTGTCAAAGCCCCAGCCCCTGTACCTAAAACGCCTTCATCCATATCTTCGTTTCCATCTGTCATAGGTCTCACCCCCACTTAGAGCTGTTGGGTTCCAAAATGGGGACCTGCATGGACTCCTCTAAACTAAAATTCTAGTTTAGATCTGGTAAAAGCTGCCACCACCCAATAATGTGCGTGTATTGGGACACAGTCCTTCCCCAAAATCCTTGGGGATCCCAAGAGCCCCAAATCCATGGAGTTCTTACACCTGGGAGAAATAAATCATTCCCCCCTGCTTCCTCCCCCCTCCCTTTTCCTAGGAGAGATACCGGGATTCAACTACAGAGGGATGCCTTCCTTCTCCCTCCTCCCCTTTCCCTGAGAATTCACCCAAGGAAAGATCAACCAAGTCCTTAACAGAAAAGATTTATTAAAGAATAAAAAGAAAGTAACTGTCTCTGTAATACCAAGATGGAACAATACACAGGGTCTAAACTTATTAATCTCTGGAGAGAATCCCCCCTCCTTTCTTTCTCAGTAAAAGCAATAACAGTACAGAATTAAAGAAATTCTATAGCAAAACACACAATTGCAAATATAAAAAGCAACTTAAAAGACTAATCCGCCTTTCTAATTAATACTCACTATTGGATAGTAGGAACTACTCCAGGAGAACTTGGAGACATGTCTGGCCTCTCTTAGATCCAAAGAGAGAACGAACAATCCAACAAAGAACACAGACAAAGGCTTCCCTCCACAGAGATTTGAAATTATCCTGTCCCTTGATTGGTCCTCTGGTCAGGTGTTTCTCAGGTTACTGAGCTTGTTAACCCTTTCCAGGTAAAAGAGACCTTAACCCTGATCTGTTTATTTATGACACCATCACACTATTGTTTCAGCCACCTAGTTACAATGGTTTCTTTACATTTATTCTGAATGGAAATCGGTGCCCATGCCTGACCCATAACAACAAGATTTAATCTAACCCACAACAACTGCTACTGCCTCTCCCACTCCTCGTGCCACTGCCAGGGACACATGCACAGGCCAATCTGTTACTCAGGTGGGACTTCTCTACATGGAGGGGTAATGTGCACTTTGGGGGTGTGATTTCTAAAGCACTTAATTAATGCACATCATTTTAAGGGGTGCTTTAGAAATCACACCCCTATAGAGCGCATTACCCCACCATGTAGACAAACTCTTAGTCAATTTCATGTCCTTGCACAGTTTATGAGGATTTGTATTTTCGTCTGATTAAGTGGTTTCACATTTTACAAGATCATATACATACTTTACATACCTCACCCTGAATGACTGTTCAACCACAGCCACTCCCTAGCTTGCCAAGGGATTTTTTTGAGCAAGGAGCCAAACTGTCTGCAGCCAAAACCCTTCAATCACATTGTGAAAGCTTACTGTGAAATATTCTCTTTTTAGGTGTGGTCCATTTAACCCTTGCGTTCTCAGGCACATGCCTTTCAAAGACAGGCCAGGGACTGGTAGCAAAATTAGGCTGGCAATGCATAACTACTTCGCTCAAGGGTGTGAAAAATCTCTTGGGGAAATGGATTGCCTATTCCAACAGTAGAATCCTTCCCATCGAAGTAGGTGGTGTCTACACTGAAGTGCTACAGTAGCACAGATGCAACAGTGCAGTTGCAGCGTTTTAAGTGTAGACTAGCCTGGACACGTATCATACCAGTTTAAGGACACACAGGTGCCTCTTGCTTAGGGGTTCTCAAAATGGGGTTATAATAATGGCCATACTGGGTCAGACCAAAGGTCCATCTAGCCCAGTATCCTGTCTTATGACAGTGGCCAATGCCAGGTACCCCAGAGGGAATGAACAGAACAGGTAATTATCAAGTGATCCATCCCCTCCCCCATTCCCAGCTTCTGGCAAACAGAGGCTAGGGACACCATCCTTTACCATCCTGGCTAATAGCCATTGATGGACCTATCCTCCAGGAACTTATCTAGTTCTTTTTTTGAACCCTGTTATAGTCTTGGCCTTGACCCTTCAGGAGGTCACAAGGTTATTACATGGGGGGTCGCGAGTGTCAGCCTCCACCCCCAAACCCCACTCCACCTCTGGCATTTGTAATAGTGTTAAATATAAAAAATGTGTTTTTAATTTGAAAGGGGGGTTGCACTCAGAGGCTTGCTGTGTGAAAGGGGTCCCCCAGTACAAAAGTTTGAGAACCACTTCTCTTGCTTAATATATGCTCTACAATAGAAGGCAGCTAAAAAAAGCAAACAAGCTATGCACTGTGGATCAACCAGTTTAAAAACCAAGCCAACCGTATAAAGATTAATGATCTCTGTAATGCTGGAACAAATCAAACAAGACACCTGCACCTGGCAGGCCCAAAGTGAGTATTTGTGTATATGAAATGGTTGTTTGATTCCAGCATTCAGCCAGAGTCTGGGAACATTTTAAGCAATTAACAAACAAACAACCTCTGGGATTTGAAACAAGAGCCATCACCCACCCCAACTGAGCTACAGGTTCACCTCTCCTCTGAACGGAGGCAACCCTAACTTCTTTGTGCCTGCTCAGACTGATTGAGGTGTGGACACTCCTCCTTTGCCCTCCCAGCTTCCTCCTCCTCCTCTCTCTGACTCCAGCATGGCCTAAACTTCCTCCCTCCTGGCTTTCTTCCATCCCTCTGAGACCCTCCAATAGCTGTTAGGTCTTCTCCGTGGCCCTCCAATAAACCCCTCTCTTCCTTCCCCCTACCACAAGACCTCCTGCTCCTCTGCCTTTACCATGGACCTGCAACAGACCAGGCCTAAGTGGCTCAGAAGCAGGTGGCAAGGGAACACCCCACTGGTTGAGAAAAACAAACAAACCACAACTGAGGTCACTGGGACCCAGCAGGAACCAGAAGAGGGAAGGGAAGGAGCAGCTCACTGCCCGTTCCATCCTGCTGCTTCTGCACTGCCCACACACCCAACCCCACCGCATCTATTATTCTCCTTAACCACTGAGGACAGGACAAGGAGTAATGGGCTTAAATTGCAGCAAGGAAGATTCAGGTTGGACATTATGAAAAACATCCTAACTGTCAGAGTGGTTAAGCACTGGAACAAATTACAGAGGGAGGTTGTGGAATCTCTGTCATTGGATGTTTTAAAGAACAGGTTAGACAAACACCTGCAGGGATGGGTCAGATAATACTTAGTCCTGCCTCAGTGCAGGGGACAAGACTAGATGACCTAGCAAGGTCCCTTCCAGTCCTACATTTTCTTCCTACATTCAGAAAAGCAAGACTTGGTACACTCCTTGTAAATAAATAAGATTGCATCAAAGAAACTACAGGCCCATTGGAACAATCTACAGGGTCTCCAACTTTGACTAGCCACTCAGGTCAAAAAGGGGCAATGAAAAAATCTTTCACATATTGTAGAGACTAGTTCAGATCAGAGCAGCAGCTCTGACCATCTCTGATTGTGTCCTGCTTCTACCTGATTTTTTCATATGCCAGGTGAGATTGTGGCACATGAGGCAGGAAATTCTAATTGCCCACAGAAACCAGATTTTGACAGGCACTCTTCTGTCCACTAGTCCTCCCTGCCTCCTTCCTGCATTAGATAAAATGGCTCTCTCTGAGGGGTGGAGATATGGCTACACAGTGAAAAGACACTATGTGTACTAATATGCAGCCCATGATATGTTTTATTATCTTCATCTTTCTAACTTCCAGCCTTGTAGACTCATCATGAGATCAAGGAGTTAAGCTGGCTCTTCCTTTGTATGTAGCAATATCAGTTATAATGATTCTGGAGGCAACACTAGGGCCCTTGCTTCCACCTGTACAACCACAAGGACATCAAATTATGCTCCATAGCGGTGGCTCTCCACCTTTCTAGGAGTCTGATTTGACTTGCGTACCCCCAAGTTTCATCTTACTTAAAAACTACTTGTTTACAAAATCAGACATAAAAATATAGAAGTGTCACAGCACACTGTTACTGAAAAATTGCTTACTTTCTCATTTTTACCATATAATTATAAAATAAATGAATTTCAATATAAATATTGTACTTACGTTTCAGTGTATAGTATATAGAGAAGTATAAACCATTTTAGTTTGTACTGACTTTGCTACTGTTTTTTATGTAGCCCGTCGTAAAACTAGGCAAATATCTAGATGAGTCGATGTACCCCCTGGAAGACCTCACGTATCCCCAGGGATACACATATCTCTGGTTGAGAACCACTGCTCCACCGCACACCTGTGCAGCCCCACTGTCTCCAAGGGAGTTGCTCAGGTGTAACAGGATTGGAAATTAGTAAACAATTCCATTGAAGTGCAAAAAAGACAAGAATCCAGCTCACTCCATCTCAGCTATGTTGACTCATCATGTTTAACAGGAGTAAAAAGCAACACAAAATGATGATAGTCAAAGTCAGATCTGTCTTTGAATACTAATAGATCAGCTTAGTAAGACTGTGCCTTTTCATATAGTCACTTTTCAGAGCAGAACCTCACTGGAACTGAAATTGCCCCTTGGGGACCTTAAGCCAATGAGAGTTCACCTGATGAATTTCTCTGGCATTCCCTTGTCAGGTGTGACTGAAACTAAATCTTGCTGAAATTCAGTCATGTTTGGGAAGGAGAGCATCAGGCAGCGCATAGCACACTGAACAACAATGGTGTACGTTTTGCTAAAGACACCAGGCCGAACCCTTTCTATTATGTAAAGCTCCAGGGAAAATTTAATGCCCAGGCAGAGAAGGCGACAAAATCTCAGTTCTTAAGATGTAATCCCTTTGCTTTGGCTGGTCACTGAACAACCATAACGGAGGGAGTCTTTGCTAGCGATTAGAATAGGAGACTGGGTGTCAAGACACTTAGGTTCTGTACTACTAACTTGTTATGCTACCTCAGGCAAGTCACTTATCTTCCTTGTGCCTCAGTTTCCCTATTTGTAACATGGGGATAATTAAACATACCATTGTAAAGCTCGATGGGAACCTCAGATTAAAAACACTATTTAAATACAAGGTATTATTAACTGTTATTTTAAAGTGTTTTGTTCTACTTTACACTGGTTGACAAATACTTTTGTTAGGCCTGGAGTACTTAACCTCTGTCATTTCCCCTACAGAGAATGGCTCAGGAACAGCGAAAAATAACTCTGGTTTTCCGTGGGGAAAGAACAACATGGATTTCTCCCACTAACCTCAGGGAACTTCTGGAGCTGAAGGCCATGTACCCTAAAGCACCTCTTGTTGTAGGGAACACCTGTGTGGGTATGGAGGGTCTGAGGGCCTCTTGTCATTGTTACGATCCAGCTGAAGTTAATGGAAGTTGCAAGTGCTCAGCACCCCTGAAAATCAGGCCTTTGGTGCCTCAAACTGGGCATCCAAAGATAGGTACCCAAAATTAGAGGCTCCGTTTGAATATTCAGGTCTGGGTAACTTACCCCAGTTCACATGGCACATCAGTGACACAACTGGGACTAGAACCCTGATCTATTGATTCCATGGTCAGAGGACTATGCCCTGCCCATTGACGTCAGTGAGATGACTTGCATGGAGTAACAACCATTCACATGAGTAAGAGTCTGCAGGGTAGACCTTCAGTTAGACAGAACACTACAAGGATGACAAAGGACATGGTCCATATTGAAAGGACAAGGGTAGGAACTTCTATACATCTTATTGGGTTCCTCAATATTATAGATAGATTTTATTGTTACGGTGTTATTATTTGAGGGGTTAAGTCAAGAGAGCAGCAAGAGTAGCAGAGAAGAGATAAGGGTGGGAAAGCTGATTGAATGAGTGGAGTCTTGAGGAAGGCTTGGGATAGAGCATTTCCAGTGTAGGTGTGCAGAGCACAGGGGCGAGTATTTCAGAGGTAATGCTGGGGTGGGAGTGTAGGGTCTGAACCCCTTCCTCCCCAGGGGAAGTGGTGCAAGTGGGTAGAATAAGAGCATGTCTCATTACATGGAATTCCAGACTGAGCTGTTATCTGTGAATTTGTTTACACAGTGAGGGTGAAACTGAGTCCAAAAAGATTTAAAGAGACTTTAATTTTCAGACACCCCCCCCCACCTCCGTGCTCATCGACAACAGAAACTTTACTGCATTTTTATTTATTAATATAGCACCCATAAAGGTGACCACAGCACTTCACAAACTGCTAACATGGCAGGTTCTTGGGAGCTTGCAATGTAGTCTAAAGATCTGATCCAGTGCCCATTGAAGTCAAAGTCCATTGATTTCTGTGGGCATCAGTCAAGCCCTAAATTAGCTGCATGGCAGGGCTGAGCATGGAGGATGAGGGAGGAAGTAAGCATATTACTACATATATGCACAGCTTGTTAGCTCCTTTTTGAAAATATATTAGGCAAGAGGTCAGTGATGGTTGTCGCAGGCATAGGGGATGATGTGGGAATAAGCATAGAGATGCTGGTGGGAGAAGGAAACAGAAGAGTTATGCAGTTGAGCTGAGCTGGTGGAGTGCAAGACGGAAGCAGGAAGTAATGGGTGACTAGGGAAGAGATGGAAGCAGGGGCACAATTCTGTAGGGTTCTAAAGCTGAGGTGAGGAATCTGAATTTGATATGGAAGGAGACAGGAGACAAGTGCAGGGAACTGAGGAGCTTTGCAGAGCACTGGGAGATACTTTTGCTGGCAGCATATTCACTAGACCTGAGGGGTGCAGCATGAAAAGCAGAGAGTGCAGACGGGAGGAGAGAGAGGAACATGGAATGGGAAAGGCAGCAGGATGGAGATTTTGGGATATTGGACAGGAAGAACCAGCAGGATTTTGCAACTGCTTGGCTATAGGAAGAATACAGGGAAAGTAATCCCATGTGACACAAGCCCTGGTGGCAGAAAGGCTGGGGGTATGTTTAGTTCTTTAGATATATTCACAGTTCTGGAAATCTAACACAGCTGTTTTCTTTTTCTTTTCTTCAATCTCATTATTATTCTGTGTCTTCAGGACTTGAGATGAAACTTGATGGTGTTCATCATCCAGTTATCATCCATCCCACTAGGATTCCAGATCTGCATGTTGTGAGTAATACAAACAATGGTAAGTCCTTGATTTGCCTAAAAATCCTCTTGAGAAATGTGTTGTTAGACACCATAAATTATTAGAATCTTTGACTCATATGTACATCGAACATTTCATTCTCTAGTAGTGCTCAGTACAATACGACCACTATCCAGTCAGTCAGCCTACCTGCCATATGGAGAGAACAGGATGGGGAAGTTCAAATTCTGAAACTCTGCTGCCATAAATTTCTTTGTTCAAACCATCTTTCACTCATTTTTCTGCAGGAGAGGAGCATGTGGGAGAGTCCTATAGTTTTTTCTATTGGTAAAAATTACAAGGTTCTTTGTCATAGTCATTAGTCTGGCAATGTCTACAATCTATATGGAGATGCTCATGCATAGATCTTTGATCCAATATGCCAAAAGATTTTCTTTGGAGCCACTGAGCCAAGTTCTCAGTTGGTCCAAGCCAGTATAATTCCATGGATGCTGAGTATCTGTTCCGTTATGTCACATCTTAATATGTAACATGGAATTGAAGCTGTAGCAAAAGTATGTGATGCACAATTTTTTCCTGGAGGCACTGGACAGAGCTGTTTATAAAAATCAGACAAACTGGGATTTTATTGCAAATGGTTGTTTCCCTATTTGCTTTTCGTTTAGCTCTGGAATTGACATTGAAATAGTACTGATTGATTAATTGAAATTATAAATATTTGTAAATCACTACACCACACACATCCACACAACTGTCCATTTAAATGACACCTTTTATCGAGGTCCACATTAGAGAATGCCCTTAATGAAAGAAGGGCTTTTTACAACCACTGAAAACTTCCAAAATGCTCTACAAATCTCTACTGAAACAGAGCCTGATCCAACATCCATTGAAATCAATGGCATTGTTTCCATTGACTGAAATGGGTTCTGGGTCAGGCCCATGGGGCCAAATTCTGGAATCTTTCAACAGTTTTTACTCCATCCTTAGCCCCGCTCAGTCAGACTGCTATTCGCCTCATGGGAATTTACCTGAATAAAGATCTCAGTGTCTGGCCCAAAGAAAATTACCCTGTAGATTTGTGTGTGTGAAATATACCTGATGAAAGCTGACTATAGAAGCAACATTTCCATGGTCAGGTACAGTTGTGATCATTTAAAGTGTGATGCTCCTATTTCACTATTTAAAATAATTGGGTTTCAGGACTAGTGATAGGTGCTGCCTGCTCTCTGGCCCAACTCAGAGACATCCTGATGAAAGTAGTCCTGGAGCTTCCAGAGGAGAAGACAAAGATTTTCCGTGCTCTCTTGCAGCAGCTGAAAACCCTCGCTGGAGAACAAATCAGGAGTTTGGCTGTATGTTTTCAATGATTATAGTAAACAGGCCAGCACTGAAAGTATATATCTATGATCTTCACTTACAAATCTGTAAAGCTTGTTTAGAGAAGAGCTGGCTGTCTCTGGGGCTTGACTAGCATCTCAGAGCCTTTCCATCTAGGTAACCAGTTCAAATCCAGTCCATGCTGGTAATGATTAAAAGGCATTACTATCTGATAGCTTATGTGAACTAAATCGGGGCTTTCTGTCATTACCAATGGACCGGTCTCCACAACACACTAATTGGCAGCACCCTTATTGGCAAAGGAGCCAAGGACTGAAGTTATCTTTGTCCCTCCAGAATGGGATTTAAGTACATAGCCATCCAGGGCCTTTCACATGGTGCTGAAAAAAAACAGCAGGTGCTTAGCACCCACCAGCAGCCAGTTCCCTTCCGCACCCCCTAGCACCTCCCACCCACCAGCAGCCCCAGCGGTCAACTCCTCCCCCAGCACCTCTTGCCCACTGCGATCAGCTGTTCTGCAGCATGCAAGAGGCACTGCAGGGGAGGAGGAGGAGCAGGTATGGGGCACGCTTGTGAGGAGGAAGTGGAACTGGGTGGGAAGCGGTGGGGCAGAAGGGGGGCCTTGGGAAACGGAGTGGAGTGGGGGCAGGGCCTGGGGCGGAGTGGGGGTTGAGCACCCCTGGGGAAAGGAGGAAGCCACCGCCTGTGTCAGCTACTACTGAAATGCACAAATAATAGCAGAGTTTACCAGATAAGCAGTGACACATTTGCCCACTTGCTGTGTGGAAGCTCAGAATCAAGATGTCCTTTGCTTCTCCTCACTTTGAAAGGCTTTGCATCATTGCCTCTGACCCCACCCTTCCATTTTTCTTTAAAACTCAGTTGCCCTAGTTCTTTTGTGGCCTCTCCTCTCTGGCTGAAGGAGTGGCCTTTTCTCTATTTTTGGGCAGGTCATCTACCCGGGGTCATGTTGGTGTCCTTCGTCTGGGGTTATAGGTCAGGAACTTCCATGAGCTGTAAATTAAAATGAGAGAGAAATTATCATTTAGAAAAATTTGAATATGAAACTTCAATGAAGTTTGAACAATAAATTACCCTAACTTTTTAATATCCCTAAAAATAGGATCATGTTTTAGATCAATATTGCTATATATGGAAAAGACAGCAATTAAAATAGCCTCTTCGTTTGTTAAAGTCCTTAGGTGGACATATTGTAAGTAGAGGTTCAACTTGGGATCTGAACCCTGTCCTAGCAGTTGGCAACTCTGTCCTCAGTCTGGCATCAAAAGGTAAGATTCAGCATCTCTCTGTTACGTATCTGTGAGAGCATCACTGTAGAGCACAATTAGCAGTACAAGTGATGGGTATCTTCACTTGTTTCCTCGTTTCCTCCACATCAGTAGACACAGGACAAAATTATTCTGGTGACAGTGAAGTGGAGTGGCAAGGAAGAGAAAGATGTCCATGTGGTATCAACAACCTCCCCACATTGCTGCCTGGCCAGACTGGCCAGCTTTAACCTACAGTTTCTTACACCCTCCCCATGGTTGCTTTTGCTGCTAATGTCTTACCCAGCCTGAGAAAACACATACCTTATTTTCATACATTTTGAGCACCCACTACTCCTACTGATGTCACTGGGATTATGCGGGGGAGAGGGGTCAGCACTTCTGAAAATAAAGCCCAAGTATTTCATGCTGGCACCTAAAATCAATGGCCACTTTGAAAATCTTGGCCTTAATGAGTAGCAGCTTTGAACCAAAGATGTTCCAGGATAATTTGCTCATCATGAAGTCGGATAATTTCTGCCTTTAAAGCTTCCTGTGTGTTAGCTGTTTAATGTCCTAGATGTTTTTGTTTAAAGCTTTTGACTAAAAAGAGGAGAGCTACTTAATCAGCTTACTAATTCATCTATCTATTACTGACACTAAAATCAGCACTACTCAACATCATGCATACAGCACAGTGTTATTAGCATTTATTATTTGTATAGCACCAAAGTGCGTGCTACTTAACAGGGACAACAAAGACAAGTGTCCCTACCCTGGAGAGTTTACAGTCTAAGACTGGATCCTGAAACATGCTGACCACACTCCCTTGACTTCCATGGGAATGGAGAACTTTAGTTTTAGACCAGGGCAAGCGATTTGCATGCCCCAGAAAAAAATGGCAGCCCCTGATCCAAACAAGCATGGAGGATGTCATTTTGTTCTACAAAATAGTGTCCTTCAGACAGTATGACCTCACATGCACCACCTGGAAGACACCATTTTGTGGAACATGAGGCATCCATGTGTCTAACTGAATACACAAGGCATGTGCTGCAGGAAGGAACCAAGGTAAGCAGAGGTCAGTCAGAGGTGGCCACTGGCCAAATTCTGTTAAACTTATATATAGGAGAAAATAGTAATTCATTGAGCACTCTATAGAGAAATTATATGCACACTAAAATTGCCATTTTAAAAAAGCCGTTAGATAATTACATACATAATTAATGTATTTGAAATGTTACTGTTTTCTAAAACAAGAAATCTATTTAACTGTTTAAGATATTTAAAAACAAGATGTTGCCTCTACTGTTTTCACTTCATTAGTACACCTGAATCTTTTCCTGTTTTAAGTGTATCCTTGAAAATTGCCTTTTTTATATATGCTTCACTTTCACTTGTTCTCCTGTTTGGTACCATATACTCTCTCACCAGCCACTGCTTTGCAAAACAATATTTCTTTGTAAAAGCCTATGGCATAAAGCTTCCAAACAAGTTGCTATATAATGCCCAGTTTGGAATCATGAAAGTCTAATTAATGGCAAAACAAAAGTGCAGAGAAGTAAAGCGAATATCAAATACACCCAGCAGTTGTTCACAGTGATCGCTGTTACCTACCTTTTCCTCACCAGTGCTATCCTACAGCTTACACCAAGCCAGAGCGAACTCTCACAGTAAATGTAGAATGGAATACACAAGGCGTGCAAATATACAGTCAAATCATTTGCGATAGACCAGAGCTAGCAAATTTATTTGTTTTTTTAATAGCAGTGTTACAATATTAGAAAATTTCATCTGTCATCTAAAAAGTTGTTGCATACCTTGCTAAAATTGTCACTGTATGCCACTGAGTTTAGAGCTGGTGAAATCATTCATTGTGAAGGATCTGTTACAGATTTGAGCCCTTTTTTCTTTTTTGTGAATCTGTATTTGAATACTCATGGGAAAATTTTTGCGGGATCAGTCTCATTCCTAGATACCTAAGTACTAGAGTATGAATGTAGGATGTATTTTCTAGTATACTTTTCTTTCACCGATTAGATGATTTGCATCTGCAAAGTGCAGACTTTCCTTTCACACTCCACATTCTCTAACAAACTACACTTCTCTCCAACAGATGGAACACGACAGATTCCTTTAAATGATCAGTTTCTTGCTGAATATGAAAATGCAGATCTTAAGCCAAAAGAAATCATAGTCTCTGTTCTCATCCCATACTCTAAGAAGGTAAGTGCTCTGGGGTCCTTTCTGGGCTTCTTTTAGCAGGGTGTGCTATACGTAATGTTACAGAGCCTTTGAACAAAAGGGAAATCATTTTAATATGCACGGCAAGAACTTCAGTACCAATGTCACCTGGGGACAGACCCTGCAGATGGTTATGACACAATTAATCCTTGCGAGCAGTACCACTGACTTCAGTGGGGTTACCAGGGCTGGCCTTAGGGAAAATGGCCTCCATGGATGCAGCACACCCCCTCCCACACTGCTCCTAGCACCCGCAGGTGTCCCTCCATTGCCCCTGGCCTCAGCAGGCTCCCCAGGCACTCCCCCTTCACCGCTAACCCTGCACCCTCCTCCTGCGCCCACGTGGGGAAACTGACCTGGATGCACAGAGCAGCTAGCATTGCTGCTCACTCCCCCGGACCCTGCCAGAACATTGCTTCTCCGCGCACCCCTAGAGGGCTATGGAGGGGTGAGGGAGCAAGGAGCAACATCAGGGCTCCCTGAATCTAGGTCACTTTCCCCACCTGGAATGTGTAAGGGGAGGGCAAGAGATCAGCAGAAAAATCCGCACCCCTGAGCAACATAGTTATACCAACCTAACCACACACAGCGCTATGTCGATGGGAGAGCTTCTTCACTACAAAGAAGCTGTAGCGCTGAACAGGAGAAGCAGAAGGTCCCTAAAAGTGTGGGGGGGCTACTGGTGCCCAAACCGTGGCCCCGCCTTCTGCGCTGCCCCTTCCCCTGAGCCCTCGCACCATCACTTCGCCCAAGCCCCACTCGCTCCTCTCCGCCCCCTGCCCCTGGTCTCTCGCCCCTACAGCCGGTAAAAAATGGAAGGACCATGACCCCTGGACCCTCCCTGGTCCAGCGCACCTGGCACTGAACATGAAGACAAGCCCTAAGTATCTGCTTTCTTGGGGTAGTGTAATGTCCTCCCAGGTATATCAGCTTGCATTTTGCCAAGCTGAAACTCATTTTATCATCTGTCCACCTTTCTAATCACTGGGTCTCTTTATGTTATTTCTCTCTCCTATAATATGTGCGCAGGCATCCCTCCTCAGTACAGTAGCAGTATAGGATGGCCCATTAATCCCAGTGACGAGGTAATACTGGTACCACATCCGCCAAATGAAAGGCCAGATTCTGCCTCCCCTCCCACCTGGTGATTAGTAACTTGCTCTCTGTAGTCCTGTTGATTTCACTGATTTCAGTGGGACGACTCCCAGAGTAAGACAGATCACTATGAGTGTGTGTGATGGAATCTGGCCCTAAGGAGTTGGGGAAGGGAAATTGTGGTATTAGCAACTGTAGTGTTATTAGGTGTCCCTCTAGTGGATATGGAGAAAACCGCAGAAGAAACCCAGATAAAAGTGAGAGTGCTGAGATTCAAACAGACAAGGAAATGGCCAAGGGAATCTTTGCGAGTGATGACACTGCAGGATCTGCCCAGGTTAAAAAGAGAAAACATGACCCCGGTCATGCTGTCTGGAGTGCCTCACAACTGTGAGTGCCTGCCTCAGGGCAGATTGTCAAAAACAAGGAAGACATCCCAAACTGGTGGTGTGTTCTGTGATTAGATTTCACCAAGCCAGTAACAAATGTGAACTCCTGGATCACTATAAAAGTCTTATCATGCAGTCACAGACCGTCTCCTTAGACTCTCCAGTCTATCTTGCCACCCAGACAAACTGGACTTAGTGATAAATGGTCACTTGCACCAAAAATCACACCACATTCAGGTTGCTTCCAGTCCCAAGAGACCAGTCACTTACATCAGATCAGATGGTACTCTAGATCTTGCACCAAAGACAACACCTATAGCCAGTCATGTAATAAACTATCTAAAGGGTTATTAACTAGGAAAAAGAAATTTAGAGTTTACAGATTAAAGCAAGCAAACATATACACACAAATGAGTTACCATCCAAATCATAAGAGTGACAGAGTTGTAGTGATCTGTCAATTCAAAGTGTCTTTCAGGGCGGATCCAGGGGGCAGCCCCTAGGGATCTCTGGCTTCAATTTGGTGTCTCTAGACCTGTCAGAGTTCAAACAGTAAAAAAAATCAAAAATTTTCCTGTGACTTTGTTTAAATTCCTTCATTCAGCTTCCAAATCCACAGGATGAGTTTCCTTGCATGTAGCATTTCCCAGGTTCGATAGGGCCATTAACCAATCCTTTATATTGTGAAGTTCCTTGATGGGCCATCTGATTTTGATAGTCCTTCTGGATGAGCAGCAAAGAATCCTGTGGCACCTTATAAACTAACAGACGTTTTGCAGCATGAGCTTTCGTGGGTGAATATCCACTTCGTCGGATGCAAGTAGTGGAAATTTCCAGGGGCAGGTATATATATATGCAAGCAAGAAGCAAGATAGAGATAACGAGGTTAGTTCAATCAGGGAGGATGAGGCCCTGTTCTAGCAGTTGAGGTGTGAAAACCAAGGGAGGAGAAACTGGTTTTGAAGTTGGCAAGCCATTCACAGTCTTTGTTTAATCCTGAGCTGATGGTGTCAAATTTGCAGATGAACTGAAGCTCAGCAGTTTCTCTCTGAAGTCTGGTCCTGATGGTTTTTTGTTGCAGGATGGCCACTTTAAGGTCTGCTATTGTGTGGCCAGGGAGATTGAAGTGTTCTCCTACAGGTTTTTGTATATTGCCATTCCTAATATCCAATTTGTGTCCATTTATCCTTTTCCTTAGAGACTGTCCAGTTTGGCCGATGTACATAGCAGAGCGGCATTGCTGGCATATGATGGCGTATTAACCTCGTTATCTCTAGCTTGCTTCTTGCTTGCATATATATACCTGCCTCTGGAAATTTCCACTACTTGCATCCAACAAAGTGGGTATTCACCCACGAAAGCTCATGCTCCAAAACGTCTGTTAGTCTATAAGGTGCCACAGGATTCTTTGCTGCTTTTACAGATCCAGACTAACACGGCTACCCCTCTGATCCTTCTGGATGGTGAGGCAGGACGATTCCCATGCCTAGGTTCACAAGTTCAGAGAAAATATTTTCAAAGTTATAAAGCAAAACTTTACATATTTTCTTATAGCATGGAATACAGACATTACAAGTGAGTTTAATGCATGCAGCAACTTATAAGCATTTCATGGAGTCTAAACACTAAATAAATTCTTATGAGACTAGTACCTGTTTTGAGCATAACTAACTAACATGCAGGCCACAAAAAGAACAGGAGTACTTGTGGCACCTTAGAGACTAACAAATTTGCTAAGTTAAAGGCTGGCTGGCCCAGGTAGATTTCAAGTAAAAAAGCCCCAGACTCTGTAAACTCAGTATCTGCACTCTACACTGAATCTGAATCAGCAGCACTTCTTCTGTTCAGAAATTCTGAATCCCAGCAGTGATTATGGTTGGCGATTAATGAACTGGAGGAGAATTTGGAAGGGGAATATAAACCAGGCCCCTCCAAAGAGGGGAAGGGAAGATAAAAAAGCAAAACTGCGGTGTCTCACTGGAAGTTATAGCATGGAAATCTCAAACACCGGGAGAGCCATTCCCACCTGAGAACAGAAGGGAATGGAAACTAACATTGCTGTCTGACTGAAACGATCACTCACACCTGACAGCCAAAGCAAACGGTCAGTAATAACACTGATAGGATGGTGAACTTCATCAGCCTCACCACAGAAAATGAATCTATCACCATGGAGACCTGATTTGGCCACACTTCCTCATGGAAGATAGGATCCTACTTCTTGAACAGTCCCATTGAAATCAATTACCCATTCACCAAATAAGGTGCTACTTAGTGTGAGCAGGGTATCAGATTATTTGCAAGAAAGTCAAGAAAGCGAAGGGCTGCTAGTGTATGGGTGGAGGCACAGATGGTGTTTTTGTAGCTCATATTCTCACTCTTGTTTATGCCCGTTGTTTGTTGTTGTTTTTTCGGTTTCTGGCAGCTTCGAGTGAATATTGCCCAGGTGATATGTGTGGGAATGAAACATGCTGAGAAAATCTTCCAGCTGTGAAAGGGCTCCCCTCTGGCCATGTAATCCTGACATTAAAATTTCATGTGGGCACCAGAAACTGAGAGATGGGTCTGAGTCCCATCAAACACTAATAGTGATGGATTTAAATCTTGGATCTGGATTTCAAACAGCCCAAAGTTCTGGGATTGTTCAGATCTAGAGGGTTGGCCAGGGCCCATCTCTGACTCTGGAAGGGGTATATTTAAAACCTACACTTCAGGATGAGTTTCTGTAACCCAATGGGGATCCACAGGGAACATGACTTGTTACAGCCCCCAGCTACAGAGCTTTGGCTCATCAGCTCCATGGTTTTAGCTCTGGAGGACCCCAGTTGAATCCCCAGTAAGTGGAACAGCCAAGAAGGCAGCCGTCACATATCTTCAGGCTGAGTATGGAAGAAGCTACTATGTTAATTTAGAGCAAGAGTATTTGGCTTCCAGACAAATCAGAACTGGGCTTCTGAACAATTCAGAATTGGCTGTGTCCAGCAGCTCCCTCTTTAATCTCTGGCTCTGTCGCATGAAGAATAGAAATCCCATTGTTAAAAAACAGTCAGCAAAATCAGGTCCTTTGGCACAGCACAGCCACCTGGTTTTGTGCTGAAAGCAAACTTCAGTAACAATAACGCACCAGTCACATTGGAAGTGACTTGTGCCAATACTGATTGTCCAGCACTTCAAAGTGGGTGCTTCTGACAACACGTTGAACCATTGTGGAAATCTTCAGTTTGTCATATCAGCCTGTGAATAGGCTTATCACAAGCATATCCTCCGGGACATGTCAGACCATCACTAGTTAGTACTTGGAAAAAAATACAAAAATTTAACTGCATCACTGTATAATTTGAGAAAAATATTCTTTTTCTTTCTTTGAGTCACTTGTGATTAATTAAGACTCAGAATAGAGTCAATTTCTGCCAGTGATGGAATTCCTCCTTGCTTTCTTTTGATCAGGATGACTTTGTGTCAGCATTCCGACAGGCTGAGCGCCGGAAAAATGCTCTATCAGTTGTGAATTCTGGAATGAGAGTCCTTTTCAAACCAAACACTGACATCATTATGGACCTGAATATTTTATACGGAGGCATTGGCCCTATCACAGTCAGTGCAAGGAAATCCTGCCAGAGGCTCATAGGGAGGTACTGTATGATTTAGTACATCTCTGACAGAAATGTAGTGGGCTCTATGAACCCTTTGTTCTGCCAAATTCTGCTGATAGAGACTGAAATGTAGAGATCACAGCTGTTGCACATCTCGCCCACAACCCCCACTGTCCGGAAAGTGAGCAGCAATAACAATGGAGAGGGAATATCCAGGATGCTCCACCCTGATACAACTTATCCCCTGGCAACCTCTCCCAGAGGTTCTCCTGTGAAGCTCCAACCCAAAGATAAAATTCCCTTTTCCTGGCCCCGTAGCCAGGGGTGAAGGAATTTGCCAGTACAGTAGCCTGTGCTGGAACAAGGGTGCAATTTACACCTCACTGTCTCAGAAGTGGTGAATTTAACCCAATCAGTTTTAAATGACAATAAGTGATCTTATTAAAAACTGGAGGACTGCATGTTTTCTGTGTAATTATTGTACTGTGTATAGTACTTATAATGAACATAATCTGACGTAAATGTGCATGATGCTGCAGAGCAGTACTATAAAGAAGAGGTTAAGTAATCAACACTTCTAATTAGAGTGGGTTGAAAAATTAAAATAAAATAATCCTGCCAATTTCTAACTTGTTTTTGTTCAGATGGATTTTGAAATTAACCTTTTTTGGTTGGTTGGTTGGTTGGTTGGTTGGTTGTGCTTTGTTTTGCTTTAAACATTTTCTGTTCCTTTTTTTTTTTTAATCAACATTTTTTATTTTTGGAAAATTATATTTTTTCAAAATGGCATTTCAGTTTTGAAAGTGAAAAATATTTACAAGTGGAAACTGGTTAAAATTGGCAGTAGAAAAAAATATACACACCAGTAAATGAAAAACAATGACCAAAGTAACATTTCCTTTGAAAATTTTCAAAAAATGGAAAATTTTGAGGAAATCTGAATATTTTCCTGAACATTTCTATTCCCTAAAAAGGGTCTTAGTTTCATGAGAAAAAAACATTGGAATGAAAAATTCCAACCAGCTCTACAGCTAATACACTATGATATAAATGGTTACCAATTAGTTGGAAACAAATAAGACATGTCTATGCTGCAATAAAACACCCGTGACTTGCCCATGTCAGTTGACTCGCTCACAGGGTTCAGGCAGTGCGGAGTTATAAAACTGCAGTAAACATTCAGGCTCGGGCTGGAATTCAAGCTCTGGGACTCCGTGATGGGGGAGGATCCCAGAGCCCAGGCTTCAATGTAAGCCTGCATGTCTACACTGCAGTTTTATAGCCCCACGGCCTGAGTCCACTGACACAGGCCAACCATTGGTGTTTTATTGCAGTGTAGATTTACCCTCAGTGGTCAGCTTATTAAGACTTGATTGCTGCAATCCTTACATGCACATAATTCCTGCTGAAATCAAAAAGTACAAAAGGACTGCAAGATCAGGCCCATGTGAATTAAACTTTTGTTACCTAACACTTTGGCTTTAGCTGCAGTTTAGTATTATAAATAGGTATGTGTGTGTGTGCATGTCTGTTTCTCCACCAGGCAATGGAATGAGCAGATGCTGGATGAAGCTTGCAAACTGGTGCTTGGAGAAATTTCTCTCTCCCCCTCAACTCCAGGAGGGAAGGTGGAATACAGAAGAACTCTGCTTGTCAGCTTCCTTTTCAAGTTCTACCTGGAAGTGTTGTATGGATTAAATAAAATGGTAAGTGGTTTCCCTCTGCATTTGCACAAATTGACTTCTTTTTCTTGGAAAGGCTATTCCCAATGTTCATTACCAGGTGCTCAGATCTCATGGTGATGGCTGCAGGCTAACTGAATGACCCGACTGATACATCCTTTATTGAATGCAGATTGTGCCCATATTCAACTCCTGCCCCAAGCTCGGTTATTATACCATGCTAAAGAGCCCTGCTAGGCTAAAATATTTGCTCATAGTTAGAGTTTAACACGTTCTCAGTGAAGTGCCAGACCTTTCATTGCCTGATGATGGAATTCCTTTAGCTGTAACAAAATGGTAGGGCTGTGACAACATGTTTACATTTATAAATAATGTTGCTTCTTTGAGAGGGACAGGTGGAGGTTTTAAATATTAGATAGCCTGAGCAGAGCACATAACATGGAGAAATGGCTGAAATCGCCAGCAGGGCCACACTGCATAGCTGCATCAGGCTGTCCAGGAAGATGCCCAGAGCAATAATGCAATAGGGTACACCAATGTACTCTCTGGCTGCCAAACAGCAAAAGTGCAAAGCTCCAGGGTTTAAAGATCAGAAGATAACCACAATGAAACCATGAGATTTAATTCCAGCCTGAAACGTACCTAGAACCCATTCTCAGTACATGATCCCCTGTGTCCATGCCTTCTTGTGAACTATCCCAAATACCATCATGTCCTGAAAGGATCAGGAACACACCCAGAGGGGAGATGGTCCATGTTGCACTCCTTGTTTGCCAGTCAGTTTGAAATCTGATCCTGTCACTCTTTTTACCAACAACCCCTTCCACCCCATCCTGACAATGGACTACCCTCCAACCACTGTGGTTTTTGGTGAGATGGGTTGGGTTTTTTATGTCAGATGACCCAGCTCACATTAAACATTGTCTGCCCAGAATGCTGTTCCAGCTCACACCTATTTCACATCAGTGCTGGTGTATGAGCTGTGGGAACAAACTGGAAATCTTTGCTTCTTTAACATTTATGTTTTTCAAAATCTGTAAATGGAAAATTTAGCTTTAAAAGCAGTGATATGACACTAGTGTTGTTAAATTGCCTTTGTTTTAGTACCCAGCTAAGTATCCTGACTTATCCAAGAAGAACTTGAGTGCCCTAGGAGCATTTCACAGCGAAGCACCCCAGGGTATGCAAACATACCAGGTCAGTGAAGTTGCTTTCATAGCAAACTATGCCAGCTGTGAATTGTGACTGCCACATGCTGTCCCTAATGAGCATTATGCCTTCTGGTTTTTCATTCTAACTCTCCACTTATGCATTGTCTCCTTGTATTTATGTCACCTTGTATTTAGCTGTGACACTCTGACTACCTTTCCCAGACCTGAAGAAGAGCTCTGTGAAGCTTGAAAGCTTGTGTCTTTCACCAACAGAAGTTGGTCTAATAAAGGATATTACCTCACCCTTCTTGTCTCTGTCATATCCTGGGACCAACACGGCTACAACAACACTGCATTTCCTATATATCTTTTCAAAGGTTGTTTGCAGTGTTGTTGTAGGCAGCCATGTTGGTCCCAGGATATGAGAGAGACAAGGTGGGTGAGGTAATGCCTTTTATTGGACCAACTTCTGTTGGTGAGAGAGACAAGCTTTCAAGTTACACAGTGCACAAGGTGAGTAACTTTTTCTTGTAACAGCAGAGAATTGTCTGCAGGGTTTGCATCTGCTGTTCTGGCAGGGTGTGGTGCTGCTTTGAGTTGGTTGGTCCTGGTCTGTGTGGAGCTTTGCTCTGATGATGAGCTTGGTGAGGTTGGAAGGTTGTTTGAAGGCCAGAAGAGGGGGGGTTGGGAAATATTTATTTCAGGATGTGGTCCCCATTGAGTATAGTTTGTAATTGTTTAATGATACCCCATATAGGTTCCAGTATGGGGTGGTAAGTCACAACTAGGGTGGGTGGGTTTTTTTTTTTTCTGTATTGAAGCACATTCTCTCTGGGTATTTGGGTGGCTTTTTCCATGATGCGATCTGCTTCTATGGTGGAGTGTCCTTGTTTTGTGAAGGTAGTTTTAAGTGTGTTAAGATGTGCATTCCAGACTTTCTTCTGAGAGCACATGCTGTGGTATTTGAGGGTCTAAACTATGCTAACCTGAACTAAAAGTTTCATTTAGCCAAAGTTATAATATGTAGGGTAGAGTTGGAAAATACTTTGTTTTTGTTTTTCCAGCAGAAAATTTCCACAAAAACTAATTTTTTTCATTGTCATTGAGATTTTCAACAGAAAATGTCATGTTTTTGTCTGAAAACCAAAAGTGCTGAAAACTAACTCTTTTTTCGCTTTTCAGCAGTTTTCAGCCAAAAAATATCAGCAGTTTTGAGCACTCTTTTTCAGCTGAAAATGTTTGCTTCCAGTTTTCTCATGAAAAATTGAAATTTTTTTTAGAAAAGCTGATAATTTTTGTGGAAGTTTCATTTAGTCAAAAATACAATGTTCCAGAGGAAAAAAGTCCTGACAGTAAATCTTTGACCATCCCTCATAGCTGGGTTGTTTCAGGCTATGCCAAGTGTATCACTGTATGCAATATTGTTGTAGCTGTGTTGGTCAATGTGGATGAGGTAATATCTTTTATTGAACCAACTTCTGAGAGAGAAAAGCTTTTGAGGTTACACAGAGACCTGAAGAAGAGCTTGTCTCAAAAGCTTGTCTCTCTCTCTCCAGAAGTTAGTTCAATAAAAGATATTACCTCACCCACATTGTCTCTCTAAATGTATCATTAGCAGCTCAGCAGCAGAGAGCACCAGATCTGTGTACTGACTAAGGTTGCCATTATGGGCAAGCACATTTTCAGTGCTCTCAATTCAGGACTCTCTCTGAAATGGCAGAAGGGAAGGTTGACTGGAATTTAATTAGTAGAAACCTGAATGAGACCAGTTTTGTTAGGCTAATCCAGGGGTAGGCAACCTATGGCACGCGTGCCGAAGGCGGCACATGAGCTGATTTTCAGTGGCACTCACACTGCCCAGGTCCTACTCACCGGTCTGGAGGGTTCTGCATTTTAATTTAATTTTAAATTAAACTTCTTAAACATTTTGAAACCTTATTTATTTTACATACAACAATAGTTTAGTTATATATTATAGACTTATAGAAAGAGACCTTCTAAAAAGGTTAAAATGTATTACTGACATGTGACACCTTAAATTAAAGTGAATAAATGAAGACTCGGCACACCACTTCTGAAAGGTTGCTGACCCCTGGGCTAATCTATACAAGAACATAACATAAGAACAGCCATGCTGGATCAGACCAAAGGACCATCTAGCCCAGTATCCTGTCTTCTGACAGTGGCCAATGCCAGGTGCCCCAGAGGGAATGAACAGAACAAGTAATCATCAAGTGATCCATTCCCTGTCACTCATTCCCAGCTTCTGGCAAACAGAGGCCAGAACATACATTTACCTATCCTTTCAGGAAAGCAAGCACGGCAGGGTTAAAGTGCTCCCTTAATACAGATCAAGTTTCAAATACTTTTTTCATATAATATGTACCAGATATTGCTCATTTTTAACTTTCTTGAAACAACTGGGATATTTAAGCTTGTGGAATAGCTCCTTGAGCCTGGATGGTATAAGAGGCAGCATGGTCTAGTGGGTAGGTCATTGGACTGGGACTCAGATGACATTGATTCCGAGCTTTGCCATTGAGCTGCTGTGTGAATCTGGACAAATCACTTTGCCTCTCTGTTCTGTCCCAACCTTGTCTTGTCTGTTTAAATTGTAAGCTCTACAGGGCAGGGACTCTCTCTCTACTCTGTGTGTGTGCAGCATTTAGAACAAAGGGGCCCTGATCTCAGCTGGGGCCACCAGGTGCCAAGGTAATATAAATAATAACAATGGAATGACTACATAGAACTTTGGGTTTAGATTGTTGGGCATTAATGCCCTAGCCACAATTTTCTGAGAAATTTCAATGTGTGTTTAATGACACACGCTTATAATGGGAAAACGATTTCAGAAGGCATTAGTAAATAAGGGATTCTGTAGTTAGTGTTTTGTCTCTAGGATACCACATTCTTATTAAACAGGATGTAGATCCAGCGCAGCCTCCCCAAGATCCAGTAGGACGTCCCATCATGCACCAATCCGGGGTTAAGCACGCCACCGGTGAAGCTGTTTATTGCAATGACATTCGTGCTGTGGATGAAGAGCTTTTCCTGGCTGTGGTAACCAGTTCCAGAGCCCACGCAAAGATTGTGTAAGTAAATAAAAGAGATGTAAGAAAAATGTTACAGTATGAGGTCACTTAGATGTTTCCCCCATTTTCTAACAGACTTGGGTCCTACTAATGAAGCATTTGTGGCACCTTAAAGACTAACAAATTTATTGAAGCATGAGCTTTCGTGAGCTACAGCTCACTTCTTCGGATGCATAGAATGGAACACACAGACAGGAGATATTTATACATACAGAGAACATGAAAAGGTGGAAGTATGCATACCAACAGGCAGAGTCTAATCAATTGAGATGAGCTATCGTCAGCAGGAGGAAAAAAACTGTTTGAAGTGATAATTAAGATGGCCCATAGAAGGTGTGAGGAGAACTTAACATAGGGAAATAGATTCAATTAATGTAATGTAATGTAATGGGGACAGGTTCCTTGTAGCTGCCTCAGTCTAAAGATTCCTCAATTAGTGTTACTCACTTCCTGGTTTTCCAGAGTGTCCCTCTGCAGGTCTGGTCTTACCAGGTTTTGTGCCATGTCCTCTTCACGATAGCACCTCGTTAAAGCATGCTGGTACTGCAATGCCAGTCAGTTATTCATTCCTACACTCATTGTTATTAATGGTATTTATGTTGCAGGATCAGGGCTCATTTGTGTTGGGCACTGTACAAACAGAAAAAAATGTATTTTGACCTCTGAATATGTATAGCTTACAACAGAAACAAACAGATTCAGAAGGAGTGTCCTACCACCATCTCAAGGGCTGACTTACATTATGAAGCAAGGATCTCTTTTTTATGCTTTGTTGGTATCAGATAAGGAAGAGTTCACATTCTAATGCATGGAGCTTGTGACGGGGTCACCTCACTACACGACGCCTCCTGCTGGCCATCCTGGGAATTATCTCGGAGTTGCCAGTGCGCCCTCCTCAGGTGGTGTCTCACTGTCGTAACTCCTGTCCCCAAGTCCAGGACCTGTGTTGCTCCCCAGACTGGGTCATCCTCTTCTGGACATAGCCCTCCGGCTGTGCCCCACTTGGTTTTTTGCCCCATTTCTGGGGGACCGACTGTCCTCAGTCCAACCACTTGCCTCAGTGGCAATCTGCAGTCCAAGTTCTAGCCACTCGTCTCAGTGGCAGACTGCAGTCCATGCACTGACCACTTCCCTTAGTGGCCAGTGAGGGCAAGGGAAGCGCGGGGGAGCCCGGGCCTGCCCGCTACTCCAGGCTCTGACCCAGGGATAGACGGCAGCCACATACTGCCCCTCCTCCAACTCTGCCACCTCCTTCCCTGGGCCACTTTCCCCACCGCCCCAGCACCTCCTCTGCCCTTGTATCAGGGCCTCTGTTAGGCAGCCATCAGCCTGGAGCTTTCTCATGCTCTGCTGACCTTGCCCAGCACTGCTCTGTCCATGGTGCTCCAGCCCTCTAAGCAGCTAGTCCTCCTCCCTCAAGCTCCAGGGAGTGACTGCCTCTGCTCTCCTCTGCTCAGCAGCCCCTTCTTATATGGGTCAGCCCGGCCCTGACTGGCTCCTCCAATAAACCTCCCCGTAATTGGTTGGCACTACAAGCCTTTTCCTTGTTGGCTGCCTCCAATGCAGCCTCCCCACGGTGGCTTTAACCCCTTACATACCAGTGAGGGGCAGCCACCCCATCACAGAGCCCTTAACACAAAAGGGAAAATATATATTGGGGTTTCTTGAACTTTCCAAGTACTAGGACTACAATTTAAATAACTATTTTATGCCAGTCCCTGTCTCTTGTTCCCTCCCCCCACTTGTCCCCACTTTCCTCTTCAAATATACCACTACAGCAGTCGAGTATTTTTTTCCCAATACACTATTCAACACATTTCAAAGTGTTTCCCAAGATTATGATGTCTGAAGAGGATACAAGGGGGATTATGTTTCTTTGTCCTGAAGCTTGCAGAAGCATTTGTATTCAATATATTTGTCCCATACATGCCAATTGTGGCACTGCCATTTATATTCTTCTTCCCAGAACAATTGATGTATCAGAAGCCCTCAAAATGCCAGGGGTGGTTGATGTGGTAACAGCTGAAGATGTTCCAGGGAAAAATGGCACTGATGATGAGCAAGCATATGCAAAAGATGAGGTACTTCTTGCTTTTGGCTGAGGTATCTTGGTCTTTAATTAAATACAGTTTATTATGAAGAAGGAAACTTACAACTTTTGAAAATATTTTGCTTATTGAAAAACTGCTCTGAAAATGACTCCAATGTACAATACCAGCCTGACAGTCTAGTTGCAGCACAGTGCATTGCCAATAGATGTTCAGAGCAGGAGCGGTACAGGACTCTTGGTTCCTGGGACAAAGGAATAGGGAAGGATCCCTTAAATCATTCTCCAGTGACTTTTGTGGCTGACTGAATGAATAGTGATCCTGGTTCTGGAGGGGTCTACACCCTGCCCTCCAGGTAGGAGAGAATGGCTATGCCTGGGTGGTTTGCCCTTTGGCGGGAGAGCCGGGGGCCAAGCCAGCCATGATTACAGAATGAGCCTCACCTGAGGGGTATCTGGCAATTTCCTATAAAGAGCAGAAGGTGGCTGCAGCAAGGGGGAAGTTTGGGAGGTTGTAATCAAACTGCTGAGGGTGAGAGAGACGCACTCCTGTAGTGAAAACATAGAGACCAGAGGAATTGCTCCAGCTAGGAAGGTCTCTGACCAGACCTGGGGATTTGGGGCTGTACCTGGCTGAAGCTGGAGGGAAGACTTTTGTGTTTAGTTTTGAACTTTAAGTTAATACATCAGATCCCAAGGAGAGCTGTTGTGAATGGACTGGAAGAACCCTGTGTGGAGTTTATTTGAGGATCCAAGAAGGGAAACTGAGGTGATGGGCTGCATGCAGGGCTGCTCTGGAGCCCCCAGGAGGCACTGTGAGGTAGTCACTTGCCTATACTATGGCAGGAGACCTTTGAGGATCAGAGATAAATAGAATGAGGAAGATCCTCTAAGAGGACCTTACTCCTTCTGAAAATAAAACAAATCTTGGCATGCTAGCCAGTCAGCAGTTGCCTAATCCAGGGCAGAACATGAACAGACCCTGTGTGGCAACACTGCAACTGCAAGCTCTGTTCCTCCGTTTGACAGCTGGGAGCCAGACAATTACAGGGTTTGTGTGTGGCCAAAATGCCCCTTGCCTGGGTCTCTCTCCATCATTAGCAACACACAGCCCAACATTCTGAATATGGTCGGACATTCTGAATATGGTTCCTTTCTGTTCAGGCCTCTTGTGTTTCTACATCTCACGTTTTCTGTATCTTCTAGTCAGTGTTTCTCTTCCTTCCCAGAGGACTTTGAACTCCTTCCCTTTCCTTCTCTTCCTCACTCTTCCTCTTGCTATGGACTTCTAACCTCTTTTCCATTCTTGCTGTCTTTGGTTATTCTCCTCTTCACCTACACACCCCTTCCTGTCAGCCATTCTCTTTCCCTCATGACTGTGCACTGGCATCTTGCACCCTGATTCTCCCTCACTGCCAAATATTGGGCTGTGGCTGCACTGGGAATATGTCATAATTCCATGCATCAGTGGCCAGTCCCTGACATAGATGCATGAGTGCAACTCCGGGGCTGGAGCACCCACAGGGAAAAATTAGCAGGTGCTCCGCACCCACCAGCAGCCAAGCTCCCTCCTCCTCGCCGCCTCCTCCCCTGCCCCCAGCGCGCCATGTCCCCGCTCCTCCCCCGCCCTCCCAGCACTTCCCCCACACCCCCGCCGCCTAACAGCTGTTTGGCGGCACTTAGGACTTTCCGAGAGGGAAGGGGAGAAGCAGCACGCTCAGGGGAGGAGGCGGAGAAGAGGTGGGGACTTGGGAGAAAGGGGTGGAATTTGGGCGGGGACTTTGGGGAAGGGGTAGAATGGGGGTGGGGTAAGGGTGGTGCAGGGGAGGGAAGAGGTGGGGCTGGGGCGGGGCCAGGAGGGGTCGAGCACCCACCAGGCAGAGTGGAAGTCGGCGCCTATGCTGGTGTAGACAAGGAAAGATTTTATTTGTGCTGATGTAGCTTTTACTCCTACTTAATTTAGGGTAATCTGGCCACCAGTGTCTGGGATCAGAGCAAATTCCCACTGTAGTCAAGATCATAAATGTCAGTGGCATTTCTAATGCTAGAAATGCTATCAGCAATAGATGCTTGTTGCCAATAGCACTTCTCATATCTAATGAAATATGGTCTGCTCTCAAACAAATTCTCACAGAGTATATGAAAGCACTGATTATCTGAACATAACCCCTCTCCCATACACAGTCACTGTTCAGTAATGGAATCAACCCAGGGTTTTCACCAGCTTATATGTGTTGGGTGTGTTGCAGGTGATCTGCGTGGGTCAGATTGTCTGTGCTGTGGTTGCAGAGTCAGCTGTTCAGGCAAAACAAGGGGTTCAAAAAGTGAAGATAGAGTATGAAGATCTGGAGCCAATACTGACCATTGAGGTAATAAGCCAGCTCTTTTTTTTTTGTCTTGTTAAGCTGTTACATCATTTCACTCTCTGTTTATCTACTTGTGCAGGACTCTGTCGGGCTTCAGGTTTTAATTTGGTATGAAATGTAGGTTTGTTTAGTGGGGGTGGGTTTCGGTTGTGATTTCATAGTGTAAAAATCCCTTGCACATTTTTCTTTTTTGGAAGCATAAAAGTCTTTGCTTTTTGCTTAGTGGTTGCCTGCTCATCTAATGTATCAGAGGCTAATCTGCACAACAGGGATGAGATGCACAGCAAGGCAGTATAACAGAAAAGTGTGCACTGGGCATGTCCATCTCCTCATGAGCTAGATTCTTAGCTGGAGTAAATCAGTATAAATCAGTTGAAATCAAGTGTGACACCAGCTAACTCTAGATGGAGATTTGGCACTATCCTGCACCAGTGTTCGATTTGGGGAGGTTCTCAGAATCAGGCCATCTCTCTCTCTCTTTCTCTCTCGCACAGACACACCTACCTATCTTATACAAACGGACCTATACAAACGGACTTCACTAAAGTCCGTTACCTATACAAGTCCGTTACACAAGTCCGTTATACAAGTCCGTTGTAAAGTCCGTTACCTATACAAACGGACTTCACTAAAATAAGACAGGAGATCTACATTACTCACTTCACCTCTCTACAAAGGAAAAAGGACTGTAAGCTGTCTAAACTCCTACCTGCCACATGGGGCCACAACCGTGGTACCCCTAACCCACCCAGCAATATCGTCAATCTATCCAACCACACACTCAGCCCAGAAGAAACGTCTGTCCTATCTCGGGGACTCTCTTTCTGCCCTGCCACCCCCACCAACATGATACAGTTCTGCGGTGATCTGGAAGCCTACTTTCGCCGTCTCCGACTCAAAGAATTCTTTCAGGACAACACTGAACAGCGCACGGATACACAGTTACCCTCCCACCAACAGCACAAGAAGAAGAACTCCACATGGACTCCTCCTGAGGGTCGAAATGACAGTCTGGACCTATACATTGAATGCTTCCGCCGACGTGCACAGGCAGAAATTGTGGAAAAACAACATCGCTTGCCTCACAACCTAAGTCGTGCAGAACGCAATGCCATCCACAGCCTCAGAAACCATCCTGACATTATAATCAAAGAGGCTGATAAAGGAGGTGCTGTTGTCATCATGAACAGGTCTGACTACCAAAAGGAGGCCGCCAGACAACTCTCCAATACTAAATTTTACAGGCTACTTCCCTCAGATCCCACTGAGGAATACACTAAGAAACTGCACCATCTACTCAGGACACTTCCTACACTAACACCAGAACTAATCAACATACCCTTAGAACCCTGACCAGGGTTATTCTATCTACTACCCAAGATCCACAAACCCGGAAATCCTGGACGCCCCATCATCTCGGGCATTGGAACTCTCACTGAAGGACTGTCTGGATATGTAGACTCTCTACTCAGACCCTATGCTACCAGCACTCCCAGCTATCTCCGTGACACCTCTGATTTCCTGAGGAAACTACAATGCATTGGTGACCTTCCAGAAAACACCATCCTGGCCACCATGGATGTAGAGGCTCTCTACACAAACATCCCTCATACTGATGGAATACAAGCTGTCAGGAACAGTATCCCTGATGATGCCACAGCACACCTGGTTGCTGAGCTCTGTGGCTTTATCCTCACACACAACTATTTCAAATTTGCTGACAATATATATCTCCAGATCAGTGGCACCGCTATGGGCACCCGTATGGCCCCACAATATGCCAATATTTTTATGGCCAACCTGGAACAACGCTTCCTCAGCTCCCGTCCACTCACGCCCCTTCTCTACCTACGCTACATCGATGACATCTTCATCATCTGGACCCATGGGAAGGAGACTCTGGAAAAATTCCACCACGATTTCAACAGCTTCCACCCCTCCATCAACCTCAGCCTGGACCAATCTACACGGGAGGTCCACTTCCTAGACACCACGGTCCAAATAAGTGATGGTCACATCAACACCACCCTATACCGAAAACCTACCGACCGCTATGCCTACCTTCATGCCTCCAGCTTCCATCCCGGACACACCACAAGATCCATTGTCTACAGCCAAGCACTGAGGTACAACCGTATCTGCTCTAACCCCGCAGACAGAGACCAACACCTAGAAAATCTCCACCAAGCATTCTCAAGACTACAGTACCCACACGAGGAAATAAGGAAACAGATCAACAGAGCCAGACGTGTACCCAGAAGCCTCCTACTGGAAGACAAACCCAAGAAAGAAACCAACAGGACTCCACTGGCCATCACATACAGTCCCCAGCTAAAACCCCTACAACGCATCATCAGGGATCTACAACCCATCCTGGACAATGATCCCACACTTTCACAGGCCTTGGGTGGCAGACCAGTTCTCGCCCACAGACAACCTGCCAACCTGAAGCATATTCTCACCAGCAACTGCACACCGCACCATAGTAACTCTAGCTCAGGAACCAATCCATGCAACAAACCTCGATGCCAACTCTGCCCACATATCTACACCAGCAACACCATCACAGGACCAAACCAGATCAGCCACAACATCACCGGTTCATTCACCTGCACTTCCACCAATGTAATATATGCCATCATATGCCAGCAATGCCCCTCTGCTATGTACATCGGCCAAACTGGACAGTCTCTAAGGAAAAGGATAAATGGACACAAATCAGACATTAGGAATGGCAATATACAAAAACCTGTAGGAGAACACTTCAACCTCCCTGGCCACACAATAGCAGATCTTAAGGTGGCCATCCTACAGCAAAAAAACTTTAGGACCAGACTTCAAAGAGAAACTGCTGAGCTCCAGTTCATCTGCAAATTTGATACCATCAGCTCAGGACTAAACAAAGACTGTGAATGGCTTGCCAATTACAGAACCAGTTTCTCCTCCCTTGGTTTTCACACCTCAACTGCTAGAACAGGGCCTCATCCACCCTGATTGATCTAACCTCGTTATCTCTAGCTTGCTTCTTGCTTGCTTATATATACCTGCCCCAGGAAATTTCCACCACTTGCATCCGAAGAAGTGGGTATTCACCCACGAAAGCTCATGCTGCAAAACGTCTGTTAGTCTATAAGGTGCCACAGGATTCTTTGCTGCTTCTACAGAACCAGACTAACACGGCTACCCCTCTGATACTTGACTACCTATCTTTAGTACCCTTCTCTCTCTCTCTCTCTCACACACACACACACACACACACACACACACACACACACACACACACACACACACACACACACACACACACACTACCTTTAGTATTTCTAGGCTGTGAGAAAGCAGAGAGCAATGAGACCTGCAGAAAAAAACAGCAACAACAGAAAGCTGTCGCTACAAAGTAGATATTGTCACACTGAGTCTAGTACCCACATTTGTCTATGCAAGGTGGCAGTTGAATAGATAACAAATGACTATTCAAAACAAAAAAAAAGGTAGTGCTGTCGGGAGTATTGCAGTTGAGTTGTATGGGTTCTTTCCTTGCTACAGGATGCAATAAAGCACAATTCATACTTTGGAAAAGAGAAGAAACTAGAACAAGGCAATATTGAAGAAGGATTTAAGTCTGCCGATGAAATCATTGAAGGTAAATTGCTGCCTGCACTGGGTGGGAAGTCCCGATGATTGAGTCTGATTTCCAACAGGTGTTTCAGGCCATATGAGAACTTCCGTAGCATTCCCACGGGAACTTACCTTGGGCTTGTCTTGACTACAAAAAGAGCCGAAGTTTAGACTCAGTTTAACTAACGTGCAATTTCAGATTGACCTAAACACAGCCATTTTCATAGCTAAAATGGAGCTAAAGGTGCATGTTACCCTCTAGGGAAAAGGTCAGTGTTAGATCAGGTTTAGGTAGTACATGTTAGCTAAGCCCACCCATAATTCAAACTCATTTTGACGCAAGATAAACCCTAGGGATGATAAGAGATTAGACAGCAACTGCTTCAATGTGACTCAGATGGCGGATCAATCAATGTTTCACTTTTATTAAAACAGAGGGAGAGCCTTTGGCCTCGTTTAAAACAAAAAAAATCTCTTCCCAAAGATTATACTGGTAAGAGAGAGGACTTATATTCATCCTTAAAATAAAATAGCCTAAAATAGAACCATGAATTAAGTGACTTATGATAGATGACTCCATCTATTTAAAGGGTATGGGACCTCACAAAATAAGATTTAATAAAGAAAACAAGAGAGCTAGCTTTTTGGCATATGAAGCAATTGACCACTTTTAAAACAAGACTTGGTAAGAGATCAATAACTTGGCACTGTTTTTGTTTGTTTTACTGTACTTTGAATAAAAAGGTTTTAGTATGTTTTAATCACTTAATTTGCATATAATTATTGTTTCTGTTATCTTAAACCAGAGACTGCAAACACTCATAAAACTGAGTGAAAGATTTTAACACTACTGGTGTCTTCTCTACCTCTCAGTAGCACTTCTTGAAATGTTATTTTGTAAATTCTTGCCGCAGTACTCAGAGGATCACCAAAGATATTCCAGTTTCCGTACTTATGGCACCTTTGGCGGGATTCTTTTTCTCTTGTTTCAGCCGGGGACCAATGCCTTTTGACAAATATGTGCTAAATCATGGGCCTAGGCCTTTAATTGCAGGGTTTCTTGCAGGCATAAGCCCTTCAAATCCAGTGCTTATTCCTCTGGAAGGAATGATCAGTGCCTCCTTTTAGTCACAGTTTTTGACTGCATTTTTCCACTAACGGCTAAATAGTTCCTGTGGAGTACTTCGTTGCAAAAGGGATAGAGATATCTGTGATTTGCGAAGGAATGTTATGAGCTGAAGTAGCTAGTCATACACATATGCTAGTCATTACAGTAGAACTCACATTTAGAGATGTCTTACTAAAATCTATATTTAAACTACCAAGACATACAGACTAAAGGAATTCCACCGTGATTTTAACAATTTCCATCCCACCATCAACCTCAGCCTAGACCAATCCACACAAGCGGTCCATTTCCTAGACACTACTGTGCTAATAAACGATGGTCACATAAATACCACCCTATACCGGAAACCCACTGACCGCTATACTTACTTACATGCCTCCAGCTTCCATCCCGGGCACACCACACGATCCATTGTCTACAGCCAAGCTCTAAGATACAACCGTATTTGCTCCAATCCCTCAGACAGAGATAAACACCTACAAGATCTCTATCAAGCATTCTTAAAACTACAATACCCACCTGCTGAAGTGAAAAAACAGATTGACAGAGCCAGAAGAGTACCCAGAAGCCACCTACTACAGGACAGGCCTAAAAAAGAAAATAACAGAACGCCACTAGCCATCACCTACAGCCCCCAACTAAAACCTCTCCAGCGCATCATCAAGGATTTACAACCTATCCTTAAAGATGATCCCTCACTCTCACAGATCTTGGGAGACAGGCCAGTCCTCGCTTATAGACAGCCTCCCAACCTGAAGCAAATACTCACCAGCAACCGCACACCATACAACATAAACACTAACCCAGGAACCTATCCTTGCAACAAAGCCCGATGCCAGCTCTGTCCACATATCCATTCCAGTGACACCATCATAGGACCTAATCACATCAGGCACGCCATCAGGGGCTCGTACACCTGCACATCTACCAACGTGATATATGCCATCATGTGCCAGCAATGCCCCTCTGCCATGTACATTGGCCAAACTGGACAGTCTCTACGCAAAAGAATAAATGGACACAAATCTGACATCAGGAATCATAACATTCAAAAACCAGTGGGAGAACACTTCAACCTCTCTAACCACTCAGTGACAGACTTGAAGGTGGCAATTTTGCAACAAAAAAACTTCAAAAACAGACTCCAAAGAGAAACTGCTGAACTCGAATTAATATGCAAACTAGACACAATTACCTGTGGTCTAAACAAAGACTGGGAATGGTTGGGTCATTACATTAATTGAATCTATTTCCCTATGTTAAGTTCTCCTCACACCTTCTATGGGCCATCTTAATTATCACTTCAAACAGTTTTTTTCCTCCTGCTGACGATAGCTCATCTCAATTGATTAGACTCTGCCTGTTGGTATGCATACTTCCACCTTTTCATGTTCTCTGTATGTATAAATATCTCCTGTCTGTGTGTTCCATTCTATGCATCCGAAGAAGTGAGCTGTAGCTCACGAAAGCTCATGCTTCAATAAATTTGTTAGTCTTTAAGGTGCCACAAGTACTCCTGTTCTTTTTGCGGATACAGACTAACACGGCTGCTACTCTGAAACCAGACTAAAGAATGTAGCTCTGTAGTGAGCCAAAGAGCCCAGTACAAATGCCCAGACAGTTAATACATGTTTGTGTGTCTTGCTGTTTGTCCTCCCACAGTGTATATTACTCCCACCGCCCTCTACTGTCATCTCTGTTGCAGTCTGTATGATAGTCACCCTCCTCACTGAACATTACGCAACATACACATTGACATGCTTGATCATGTCGCCCTCTTGTGGCTGCAGCTGTGAACCCTAATACTACTACATGCCTCATGGATAATAGCTAGTGCAACATCAACCCAGGCTCACTACAAAGGAGAAGAAACACAGAGTATCAACAGAAAGAGCTTTTGTAATGTGCTGATGGATTTCCATTCATGTAAGGAAACGGAGATAATAGGAAAGTGACTAGACTAGGCAGAACAAAGGGCAATCACAACAAGCAAGTGGCATACAAATACACAGAGGACAAGTAAGAAAGGAAGGGGAAAGAAACAAGATGAGACATTTTCCTCATCTTACAAAGATATTGAAAAGGAGAAAAGGTTACAATAGATTATAGTAGCTAGAGATGGAACAGAGCTACAGTATAAATCCCTTGATGGGGGAATGTATCAGATATTAAACTGACATCACTTTTACCCAGGAGAAGAAAATTATGCAAGGATTAGATGGTTGAAGAAAGAGATTTCCTTCAAATAAACACACCAGGCTCCCACAGAGGCAAGTTAGAAAAATGAGATATAGCAATATCATAAAATAAATATTTCCATTCTTTTTTGTTCTGTGCAAAACTTTCTCGCACACATCTCCTGATCTCATTTGGCTGCAAATACCCACTGATGCTTTTCCTGTGATGCTGACTATAACAGGTGAAATCCACATTGGAGGACAAGAACACTTTTACCTGGAAACTAACTGTGTACTTGTTGTTCCAAGAGGAGAGGATAACGAAATGGATGTGCATGTGTCCACTCAGGATGCAGCGCGTGTACAGGTAATACAAAGCAGTTTGGGATAGCAATTTATTCTCCATCCAAATAACTTTGAGGGTGGACTGCAAAGCCTTGCCAAGACCTGAGTTCAGGCTTTCTGTGTTTGTCCTACAGCAGTCTGATGAAATTCCTAATGCAAATTAATTGACTTGGGCCTTGTTGGGTAATAAAGCCCTGTCTGCACTAGTGCTGTAATAATGGTTCTTGCAAGCAAGATGTTCCCTTGAGCACCCAGTCCAGTGTAGACATGAATGAAGCATGTTGCCAATTGGTGTACAGAATGGTACTACTGATCTGTTTCCCCCTGCACACCCCCACAATCCTATCATGCAGTTTTGTAAGTTGGTTCATAACATTGTTCCTCGCTGTCAACCCTGTATAAGGAAATACTATTAGCAGAGATCTGGAATAGAAAGGATGATGTTTAAATACAGCTCTGGATAACACAAAATTTTAGAATAGTGTCGATGGGGCCAAATTCTGTCCCAATTACACTGGTCAAACCCCACTGAAGTCAGTGAGGTAGTAGTGGTGTCAGGACCTGATACTCCAAACATTTATTCAAGCAAGTTGACTTACTCATGTGAGGAGTCCCATTGAAGTCAATGGGACTATGTGCATGAATGAAGAGTACTCATGTGAAAAGTGTTTGCAGAATTAGGCTGTAACTGAGCAGAATTTGAGCCAGGGCCTGGAGGAAGGAACAATTTTCAGTTCTTCAAACATATGCAGCCGTGTGTGTGTGCCCAGCTTATCGGAATTGGAGAAATTTGCCTAGCAGTAGCCATAGAGGAGTGGCACTCACACCTTGTGACCATAGCCCCTCCCCTGGCTACATAAGGCAGAGCTGCCCCAACCCTCCCTCAGTTCCTTCATACTACCTGTGGCTGGAGATGGAGCTGTGTGTGTGGTCTTAACCTCACAACCCCTCAGCTAATTTAGGTTTTCTCTTGTTGTACATAGTTAGTAGTACCCTTAGTGTTACGTAGTAGTGTGAGTTGTATTAATTTAGTTTTCCTCAGTGATGCTCTCACCGGGGTTTAAATATTGGCCTTCAAGTGGAGGAGTAATCCGCAACAGCGATCGCCACATGCGGTGCTTGCTCTGTCTCAGTGGGGCCCACATTAAAGAGCATTGTGAGATCTGCAGATCAGATTCAAGTGACTCAGGACCTTTTCCTGAAGCAGGCTGCTTCGGCACCAAGGCCTTTGTCAGGTCGGAGATCACCCTTGGGTTCTGAGTGTGCTACTGCTTCACACTCCAGAGAAGGCGCCTCTCCGGAGAAACTGAGGAGCTGGTCCCTGTTGACTGCACGGAGGAAAAGGTCACATAGGACTGATCGAGATTGCTCCAGGTCTCAGGGGGACTCTTCCACTTCCCATAGGAAAAGCATGGAGTGGCATGGAGTTTATGCGGGCAGACAGGGTGACACAGTTACCTCTAACCCATCCCTGGTACCAAGTAGGAGGGTTAGAAACCCTGTACTGTTGACTCTGGTTCCTGCACCCAGGCATCCAATGACTCCAGTACCCACAATAGGGATGCCAGTATTGACTGTCTATGTCAGTGGTGTACCAGGCTGCTACAGACCTTCTCTGCCTTTTGATCTCAACCTCTTTGTTCCAGGACTGCCAGGTTTGCGTCATCTATAGTCTTGTCAACTGAATGAGCCGCTGAACCCTCAGGTCTTTAGATGCCGCACCCCATTGTTCCCCTTCCACAGATTGTGGAAGCAGGGCCAGTACCGGGATTGGTACAGGGGATCTTGGTACCGGGAATCAACTTGGCACCACTGCAGTCAGCACCGCAAACGTTACTTTGGTGGCTTTCACCACCCTTGATGTCAGCACCTGCAGACACTAGGGATTGACACCACTTCTGGCACCAGTATACTTGGTTCTATTGGCAGCACCGCTTCCTGCGTCGTTCTGGGCGACAGCTGGTTACTCGCTGCCGCTGGTCTTGCTCCACCCTTATCCCACAGATCCCGAGGCTCCTCGGTGTCTGAGTTTGGGTGATCATCCTCCCGCGCTCCATCTCCTGACCAGCATTGGAGGCCATCAAAGGACTGGTAAGGGTACAGGGATTGGCGCTTGTCTCATGGTTGAGACAGAGGCCCCGGCCCAGCACCTACTGGCCACCAATGCCTTATCCTGCCAATGGCCTCCATGGAATCCATAGGATGCTCCTCGTTCACGGAGGTCCTGCTCTTTGTCTCACTCAAGGGCAAGATTGCCAACCATGTCTATGGTGGTGACCATCAGCCCAGGCACCAGCAGTCCTTCTCCCTGGAGAGCCTCCAGAGTCATCTCATCCAGGTCCATCAGCCCTGGAACAGCATCTGGCTTTAGCCTAGTTAAGGGCCTTGCCTTCATCTCCAGACAATTCCGTGCTGCCTGGTATATCGTGGTTTGAGCATTGGCCTGCTAAACCCAGGGTTGTGAGTTCAATCCTTGAGAGGGCCATTTAGGGATTTGGAGATTGGTCCTGCTTTGAGCAGGGGGTTGGACTAGATCAGGGGTCGGCAACCGGTGGCTCGCGGCTCGCCAGGGTAAGCACCCTGGCGGGCCGGCCCGGTTTGTTTATCTGCCGCGTCGGCAAGTTCGGCTGATCGCGGCTCCCACTGGCCGCGGTTCGCGGTCCCAGGCCAATGCGGGAGGCAGGAAGCCGCGGCCAGAACATCCCTCGGCTCGCGCCGCTTCCTGCCTCCCGCATTGGCCTGGGACCGCGAACCGCAGCCAGTGGGAGCCGCGATCGGCCGAACTTGCCGACGCGGCAGATAAACAAACCGGGCTGGCCCACCAGGGTGCTTACCCTGGCGAGCCGCGAGCCACCGGTTACCGACCCCTGGACTAGATGATCTCCTGAGGTCCCTTCCAACCCTGATATTCTATGATTCTATATCACTCCCTTCAGTACCAGAGGATTTTAAGGCATACCAAGACTTATTGTGGTGTGTAGCTGCTTCCCTCAAATGGAGTTCTTGCAAGAGAACACTCACAAATTAGTGGGCATCCTTTAGCCGTCTGCCCCGGGGGAGTCACTGCCCTATCAATGATTCACTGCTTGAACCATATAAAGCCCTCTCTAGCATGCCGGCTTCAGTACCACCGGTAGCTAAGCACATGGAAAAGCACTATTTCATTCCCGTGCAGGGATTTGAGGGATTTACTCCCATCTGGCCCCAAATGCCTTAGTTGTAACTGCGGTGAACGACAGAGCCCAGCAAAGCAGGTTTAAATCTAGCCCCCAGGAAAGGGACTTTAAACAAATAGATCTCATGGGCAGGAAGATTTGCACCTTCTCTTCCTTACAGATGCAAATTGCTAACCCGCAAATGTTGCTCTCTAGTATGATTTTGTTAACAGGACAGCTATGTCAAAATTTGCCAACCAGCTGCCTAAGTCCTCATGGGAGGAATTTCAGGCATTTGTCACCGAAGGATGCTTGGTGGCTAAGATATCCTTGCAGTCCACGCTAGACGTCACGGACACATCAGTCAGGGTGATGGCCTCCATGGTCACCATGAGGAGGGCTTCCTGGCTGCAAAATTCAGGCATTTCCCCTGATGTCCAGGAAGCCATTGAGGATTTGCCCTTCAACGGCCAAACACCATCCTCAGACAAGCCTGACGAGATGCTGTACTCCTTTGAGAACTCCAGGGCTACCCTGCAGTCCTTGGGGACATACATGCTTGTGGCGCAGAGGTGCTAAGACAGAATTCAGCAGCAACAGCAGTACCATCCACAGTGCATGTTTGGGCAGCCTTTCCCTCCTCCAAGGCAGCAGGACTACCATAGAAAGAGAGAGAGATCTCACAGGAGAAAGCAGTCGGGCTCGGGGCTCAGCCAGTCCACACGCCCTCTTCCAGCATCCCCCAAGTGCCCATTTTGACTCTGTGGTCCAAAGCACTGTTCCAGTCATTACTCCTGCCTCCTCATCTCCCCCCATGGGGACAAGCTGGCCTGATTTCATAATACTTGGGGCTTGATCATCACCGACAGCTGGGTCTAACGCGGTCAGATTGGGTTATGCCATCTAGTTCCTCTTCACACCTCCTCCCCACCCTCCCTCCCTGTCCCTTTTCACAGACCCATCTCATGAGATACTGCTCCTTGAGCAGGTGTGTTTTCTGCTAGCTTTGGATGCAGTGGAGAAGGTTCCACTGGAACATGGGGTCATGGCTTCTACTCTCAGTACTTTCTGGTACCCAAATCCAAGGGAGGGTTAAGACTCATCCTCAGGCTTTACAGCCTCAACTAATATATCAGGTACATGAGGTTCTGAACAGTCTCCATCGACCATCCTCTCTGCATTGTCTCAGAACAACTGGTTTGCTACTCTGGATCTTCAGGACGCCTACTTTCATGTGACGATTTTGCCGAGCCACAGAAAGAAAGTTCCTTTGATTTGTCATGGCAGAGCGCCACTTTCAATACACAGTGCTTCCATTCAGCCTCTCTTATGCCTCTGGTTTTTACCAAATGCATGGTCATTGTTACTGTGTATCTCAGGAAGAAGGAATTCACATATTCCCATATCTGGAAGACTGGTTACTGAGGGGCAGATCCAGAGTGGAAGTTCTTGCATATATCGGCACCACGCTGCGCTTGCTCAACCATGTGGGTCTCATCCTAAACATCAGTCAACCAAGGCTCCCTCTTGAAAATCAAGTTAATTGGGGCCCTGTTAGATCCCACTATGTCAAAAGCGTGTCTGCCAGCCAAATGTTGTCAGAGAATTCACTACCTTTGCCTCAGTCTCAGCCTTCCATGACAGTTCAGATGTGTCTGAGGGTTTTGTACCACATTCAGGTGGTCCAGTTTGCAAGGTTGTGTCTTAGCCCCCCTTCAGATGTGGCTCAGGACAGTTTACCACCCCATTCTTCACCCTCTAGACCAGGGGGGGAGTGCAGGCCATATCTGGACCACCAGATGCTTTTGAACAGACCCTGACATCTTTTTATTTACATATTATCATTATTGTTGGTTTTTTTAATTATTATTTTCTCTGGAGTCTGGACCTTGACTATACCTTGACCAAGAAATTTGGACCTTGACAAAAAATAATTGATGACTGCTGCTCTAGACAGACTGGTTCATCTTCCTCCACTGGTCCTGTACTCCTTGTATTGGTGGATGCGTTCAGAAAATGTTTGCCAAGGCATTCCCTTTATCCGGCCCTCACCAAACAAGTCGATTGTTACCGACGCCTCCCTGATGGGCTGGAGGGTGTACTTGGGATCACTGAAAGTATAGGGGCTGTGATCGGAGTAGATGGCCTCACTACATATCAACGTGCTGAAACTTTGGGCCATCTATAATGCATGTCACACTTTCTGGGACCATATCAGAGACTCAGTGTGTTCCATGACCCAGCCTCCGTCCGTCTGCATCAGAATCTTATTTGGGGGTGTTCAGTGCAAAGAAACTGAGGGAGGATCAGGGTGGCGCTGCCTTGGGTAGCTGGGAAGGGGCTATGGCCACAAGGCATTGGTGACACCCCTCTACAGATACTGCTAGGTAAATTTCTCCAGCTCCGGTGCACTGGGTATGTGCACACCAAAGTGGAATACACATCTGCAGTGCATCTCAAAGAACCACAGTTACAGTACGTAACCATTTCTTGTTCTATGAAGAAATGTATTTTAAAGCATTACTCAGTAGACAGCAGTAGAGTCTGGTCTCCGTGAAATCAGTGACCAAACTCCTATTGACATCAGTGAGGCTAGGATTTCCCCTTACTGATCTGAGCTGTTAAGTAGTTTTGTGTTTATTTATTGGTTTACTTCTAGAGCTTTGCAATTCAGCTCGAAGAGCCTGATCCTGGTGTCCTCATTTGGACAAAATGCCTTTGGTGTTCATCTGAGTAAGGATTCTCAGGATTAAGCACTGTGCCTGTATTCACACTGTAAAATAAGCGCAATATTACAGCTGCTCTCTATTCTATAGCATAAACAGTCAATCTTTTCCATGCAGCTGGTTAGCTTGGTGGATGCTCTGTATTCAGCGGCAGATCGGTCTTGTACTTCTAGATAGAGAGTATCAATGTTTGCTCTAAAATTAGCAAAGTGTATTTTCCAGAGCTATTGTTCAGCTTCTGCTCCTCTAAAAGGACCAGCTTCTGCTCTCATTTCTGTCGGTGTGAATCTGGAGTAACTCCATTATCTTATGCGGAACTATAGCAGGTTTGCACTAGTAGCACTTAGATGAGAATCTGGCCCTGTTTGTTTATTTCTTTTATGTATTGGTAGTTGTAGGAGCCAAAGCATTTTTATTATGGCTTTTGGTAAATAGCCTGTATAAAATCCAAGCAATTCACTTTCATAGGACTTCGTGGCTTTGGCTTTAGATGTCCAGTCCAGTAAGATCATGTGCCACACAAAACGCGTTGGTGGAGCTTTTGGAGGGAAGGTTACAAAGCCTATAATTTTTGCTGTCGTTGCAGCAGTGGCAGCAAACAAGTAAGTGTTCTGGGTTTTTTCAGTGGTTTTACTGAAACAAATTAAAATTACTAGACAGAATTGTAAGGGAACCTCTGACACAAACACTGATGACATGATCAGCCTGAACACACTTCACTTTGCCTTACCATCTCTTTGGTAAAGACTTGGCTAGAAACCTGAATAGTCTCAGTGCAGCTGGCAGTGCAATTCCCCCTGTGGCAGAAGGCCTGTACCGAGTTCTCCATGCAGTGGCTTTCATGGAGGATTGCCTTATGTGGAGTTCCCCATACAAAGCCCATTAATTCAGGTGTTGTTCAGGGAGGGTGGTGTGAATTTTACCTTAGATATTTGATGCAAGTGCTTTGTACACTGGATTCAGTTCTTATTGACCAGCTTCAGGGGTTCTGCTCCTCAAGGGTTGAAGATTAAAGAGGGATTGGACATTCCTTAGCACACTAATGTTGGGGCATAATAGGATAAAGGTCTGTTGTTTTTTTTTCTTGTTCATTCAAGAGTTAAGAAATTTGCTGATGTTTATGGGCCAAATCTCCCACCTATTCCCCCAGACCAAGCCTGAGTAGCAGGGCTCAGCACAAGGGGGCTCCACAGAGAAGAAAAGGGAGGGAATCTGTCCCCACTACATCATAGAGCACGAGGGTCAGTAGCTGGCTGATTTGTACAGGGGTGGATCCCATAGCCTCATGCCATGGCCTGCCACTGCTCCTCCTCCCAAACCTTACTCTGTAGGGATGGAGAGTGCCTCGAAGGAACTGGACTCTACTGCTCACAGGGTGTAAAAGGGTGAAGTCAGGAGGCTAAACAGAAGCAGGTGACAGGTCACACTGGGAAGAATTTGGCCCAATAACTTTATCTTCCTGGTAACTTGTACTGTGGAGCTGATAAAAGTGAGTCTTTTGTGTCTGGTTTAGGACTGGGCGTCCAATCCGCTTTACCCTGGAGCGAGATGAGGATATGCTAATCACTGGAGGCCGACACCCTTTCTTTGGAAAATATAAAGTAAGTGGGAGGGGGAAATAGCTTACTGAAATATTTAGCACAAGATCCTCAGCTGGTGTAAATTGGCATAGCTTCATTGAAGCTTGTGGAGCTACAGCAATTGACACCAGTTGAGGATCTGGTCCTTCATTGGTTTAGATTTGGGTTTTTAATTTAATTGTTCTCTCTCAAATATTATTTCTGTAAACTAACTATAAAATCGATGGCTACAAAAATGATTCAAAGAGGAATGAATACAGAGCAAGAATAAACTTGAATGGGCTGAATACTTCTCAGAGGTCTTTATGCAAAATATATGCAGTGTTTGCTTGTATTATTAATTGTAGCATTATGTTTATATTTATATTGCAGTAGTGTCCAAATGTTCCAGTCAGGATTGGGGTCCCACTGTAGTCTGTGCTGTATAAACATATAAAGAGACATGCTTTCTTTCCCCAAGAGCTTGCAATCTAAATAGAAAGAGAGACAAGAGCTGGAAGAAATGGATGAAGTGTATAAGCAAAATAATCTGGTCAATGTCATGTTAGTTCCTCGTGGTTCTTTTTGGTTTATTTAAAAGATGCTCCTTAGCCATTTGCTTTTAACTAGAAAACAGGATAGTAGTATATAGTTGAGGACCATTTCTGCAATCTTGGTGCACACTAAACTCCTGCTGACTCCACAGGGCACTTGGGGTGCACTGGGAATTCAGAGACAAGCCCATAAAAATGAATTCACATATTAACATCTTTGTGTAAAGAAAATTGTGCAGATAAAATCTACCTGTCTCACCTGTTCAGAGCTTTTGAATAAGAAAAAAAAAGCTCAAGTGTTCCAATGGATTGATGCTCTCTCTCATTAAAGAGAATATGGACCCAGTCCTCCTGTCCTTATACAAGCAAAGTTTCCATTAAGTCAATGGGACCTTTGCCCCAGTAAGGACTGCAGGATCAGGGCCCATGTGGAGGATTCTAACTTGAGAGAACTACAGTTGCTCCAACAGCAATTTCCTTTCATAGGTCCTCACTCATCAGAGTAGAGAATCTAGGATAGGGTATTCTTGCTGTCACTCCCCAAAACATACTAATATATTTATGACTGGGCATGTGTTCTGCCTTCCCAAGAACGTAGTATCCATCTTTGTAAGTGTATTTCATTATCAATAATAATTATTACAGCTTCCCCTCCAAAACCTATGGTTTCCAACAATTATATTGAACAGGAACGTTATAAATGAGCACTGAAAGAGGCTACATCTATAATATGAGCTTGGGGTGTGATTCCCAGCTCATGTACAAATACTCACACCAGCTTTCAAAGAGTATAAATAGTAATGTAGCCACAGGCAGCTGCACTGGCAAGTACATACTGACAGCATTCAGGCAGCTTTGTACTCAGCGTGGCTAAGCTGTGCTGCCACTGCCTGTGCTACCACGGCTACACTACTATTTATACTCACACTTGCTTTCATTAAGCTAGCACAAGTGTCAGCACATGAGCTGAGAATCACGCCCCTCGCTCATAATGTAGCCATAGCCATAGGCGTCTCAGGATATCTAAATCCACCACCCACAATTTTCATCAGGCTGTCACAATGGAAAAAGGTAGCAGACAAAGGACAAATAACTGTAATCAATTAAATAGCTCCTATGCTGCAGACTAGTGCATGGTCAAGAAAAGCAAAGATCTAGACATGTGCTGAGTAATAAAGAGCCTTGTCCATAAGCCAAATTCTTCCCCTTTGGCCAGCATCTTCCTATGAAGGTCAATATTGGTTTTCAAACAGCTGGAAATCTATACTTTTATTCATTGGGCCTGAGAGAGAGAGTGAGAATGACTCTATAGCCTGGTGGTCAGGTCACTCACTCACCTGGGAAAGGGAACCCTCAGTTTCCAAGCCCTGCTCCAATGACTATTTAGCTATTTGTACGAAGTGGAACAACTTCAGCAGGAGAGATTGAGAAAGCCCCACCCAAGAATCCCCCATAGCCCAGTGGCTATGAGCAGTCACCTGCAATGTGGGAGACCCAAGCTAAAGTCCCTGCTCCAAATGTGAGGACTTTAGCCTAGTCTCCCATATACCAGGTGAGTGCTCTAACTACTATGTACACGGGGGACCAGCTCCTTCTCCTCAGTTTTGTGAATAATGCCTACATCCCCTTGCAAATCTAACCCAAAAGTGTATTATTTTGGCCTAAACTATATGGCAAATTTGTATAGAATTCACAAATAGTTTCTGACAACCTGAAACTGCATTTTTCAGCAAATACACTATATGTCTGAAATATTTTGCCAAGTTCTAGTTCAGAAGTCTGATCATCATGTTTAACTTGTATGCAGGTTGGTTTAGTTACAAAGAGCAAGTTGTCATCAATGACTGAAAAGACCTCTAATGTGTTGGTTAGAATGTTACAGGTAGGATTTACAAATGATGGTAGAATCACAGCTGCAGATATTGAGTCCTACATTAATGCTGGATGTACTCTAGATGAGTCTGAACTGGTAAGTTCTTCTAATCTGGTGGTAACTTCACTGGCCACAAAACAGAAGGAAAATGTTCTGAACAGACTTATATATGGTAAGAGTCTATTTCTGTTAAGTACGACTTTCTGATTGCAGCAGAAATGCATCTGCGGCATGGATTTTTGTTTCAGGAGCCCACCAAGGCCTCTGTCTCCTATCAAGTTTAAAGAACATAGGAAGTACAAATTTTTGATTATAGTGAAACCTGCCCAAGACCCCATGCCTGTTACATAACTTCCTAGCTGCTTAAACCATCTTACAGTCTGGGCTGATTCTTCCCTCACTCACGCTTGTTTTACACTAATGTCATTCCACTGACTTCAAGAGAGTTACTCTTGATTTACTGTAAGCAGCAGCAGAATAATCAGGCCCCCTGAATATAACTCTGCTCCACCTTTAAGCAACCAAATTGTGTCAGTTGCTTGTGTGGTTTCCTAACACAGGTTTCACTATAATTCCAAAGGCAAAGAAACCACTTTAACAGAGATAATCTCTCCTACTACAGGTAATTGAGTTTGTTGTGCTAAAAATGGATAATGCTTACAAGATCCCTAACCTCCGAGTCCGGGGACGTGCCTGCAAGACTAATTTGCCATCAAACACAGCGTTCCGAGGATTTGGCTTTCCACAATCGGGTTTGTTTACAGAATCCTGGATAACGACAGTGGCAACCCAAACTGGCTTGCCACAAGAGAAGGTAAATGAACTGAGTTTAACAAGTAAAATAAGACATAACAGGGGTCTGCTTCTACACCTGCTCCCAAGTCAAAGGCAAAACTCCTATGGCAAAAGTATGGGGAGCTAGAGCTTCACAAGTTCTTTCTATTGAAGTAGTTCATATTGTGCCAGATCCTGCCACCTTTACTCTTGCTAAATAGTATTAGTAAATAAATAGTAATAGTATTTATTGATATCAGTGGGACTGTTCATGGAGTAATACACTATACAGTGACAGAATTCGTCAATGGAAGTTTATTTCTTCAATTTGAAGTCTCAACCAGCTGTGGTCAGCTCCAATCACTATAATAGAGTCTCTGCCCTCTCCATCCCATCAGGTGTCTCTAGTTGCCTATCTTACATCTCCTCCTGAACATCTGGCTGTTGCCTGTAACTCCAGCTGGACTTCTCATCATTCCTACTAACCCTCCTCCTCCATCTCTGTTCTTTGTCTTCACCAACAACTCCAGTCACCTGGTCCTGTAATCTTAGTATCAAACTGACTCTTCTCTTAACTTGTCCCCTCATATCTAGATTCTCACTAATTCCCTTTCCTTCTCTTTCTTTGATATCACCAATATCTACCCTTTCCTCCTGGTACCCACTACTAAAGTCATTGTCCATGCCCTGGTCACCTCTTGCCTTGATTAGCATGCCCTCCTCCTGTCTGGCCTGCACCCTGCCTCTAGTCTGTGGAAAGTATGTCTGCTAATGTAATTTTCCTTTCCCAGGACTCCAACAATGTTGCCTTCTTCTTCAAGTGTTGTCCCTGTGGGTGCTCCACTTCAGGTGTCAGTGCGTCCCAGCACCATTGATCAGAGATTTTTGGTATCACTGCTTGGTCGTGACATGCGTGTGCAGTAGCCGTCTCGTGGCAGCATTGGAGTCTCATCTAGCATGCGCATGGCCCTTTCAGTTCCTTTTCAACCATCCTCAGCTGTAGACAGAGCTCAGGACAGTGCGGCAGCTTCTTCCCCTGTAGAAAGAAAAAAGAGAAATATTAGTTAGATACTTTTAGATAAGTTAGTTATAGTTCTTAGCATAGTCAGTAGTTAACTTGTTAAAAAAAATTATATTTGTATCCTCCCACTCCCTGCTCCTTTGGAGCACTCTCTGAGACATGCCTGGTTCCCCAGGCTTTAAAAGATGCAGCTCCTGCTGAGAAGAGATACCAAGATTTGATTGACACTCGCTCTGTGTGAGATGTCTCGGTGAATCACTCATACCCCAAAAGTGCGTTGACTGTAACAACCTGAAGGCGAGAGCCTGGCATGACAGGGACCTCTGCCTCAAGATGATCCCAATGGAGAAATTGCTACAACTGAGCCCTGACATGGGCCACCAAAAGTCCCTATCTAATGGCTCTCCAACCAGTTCAGAACTGACGAAGAGCATAGCTGAGTCCTCTAAAGCAGCGGTCCCCAACCTTTTTGACACCAGGGACCGGTTTCGTAGAAAAAAAAATTTCCACGGACCTGTGAGATGGTTTTGGGATGATTCAAGCGCATTACATTTATTTTTGTACTTTTATTTCTATTATTATTGTAATATATAATGAAATAATTATACAACTGACCATAATGCAGAATTAGTGGGAGCCCTGCCCCTTATCTGACCCTCACCCACTTCCTGCCCCCCCGACTGCCCGCCCCCCTCAGAATCCCCGACCCATCCTGCTCCTTGTCCCCTCACCATCCCCCAGAGACCCCCACCACCCTGGGACCCCACTCCTGCTCCCTGTCCCCTGACTGCCCCAACCCCTATCACCCCCTCGCTGAGTCCTGACAGACCCCCCCAGAACACCCACAATCCAACCCCCCCATTCCCTGCCCCCTGACCGCCCCCTCCCTGTGCCCTGACTGTCCCCAGGACTCCCTGCCCCTTAGCCAACCCCGCTGGCCCCAGCCTCTTACCCCCGGCTCCCTCCTCACCCGGAGCCTCAGCGCCTCGCCCGACAGCTGCAGTGTGTCCCCGGCGGGGCCTGAGCTCCGTCCCGCTCAGAGCCGCGTGGGGAGGGGGCGGGGCTGGGAGCTCCACGCCGAGCGGAGGCAGCTGAGCTCAGCCCGGAGCTCGCAGCCCCGCCCCCTCCCCACGCGGCTCTGAGCGGGGCGGGGCTCAGGGGCCCCGCCGGAGACACGCCGCTTGATGTGCTAGGGGTCGGTTTGCAGCCCGGTTCCTAACAGGCCGCGGACCGATACCGGTCCGCGGCCCGGGGGTTGGGGACCCCTGCTCTAAAGAAAAGAGGAAGTGAGCATCAACCTCTCTGCAGAGGAAACTGCACAAAAAGAAACAGTCCCCTGCTAGGTCATTACCTTCGGTTCCAACCACCTCTCGAGTCAGCTCTTACAACTCACCTGACACCACCGGCACAGGCCGTACCGCTGAGCCCAAAGCACAAGTAACAGAGTAAAGACTGCCTCCTCCGTCGGAACCGCCTCCTCTGTTGGCACCAACTGATATCACCCTGATGGGTCCACTGGCCACAAAGATGAGCCACAAGGTGGCGGCGCACTATTCAGCTCCTACAATAGCTTTGGCACTGCCTCCATGGGCACCGCAGCAATTCCTAAATAAATTTGTTAGTCTTTAAGGTGCCACAAGTACTCCTGTTCTTTTTGCGGATACAGACTAACACGGCTGCTACTCTGAAACCTAACACAGAAGTATATATCAGTATCTTCGGTGACCCAATCACCACTTCTCGGCACCAATAGATCTCTCCCACGAAGCATCACCATGCAGCCCACTTTTCCCATGGCACCATTGGTACCAAGCAACAGTGAGGATAAGGACCAAGATGAAGGGGTCATCTCCCCACAACACTCCTCTCCTACTCAATATAGGCCAATTGGAGGAATACTGAGGGTCAAAAGTCATCATAGACAGCCCACACATCCCAGGTATGGACAACCATGGATGTGTCCCCCCATGGCATTTCCCATGCAGTGGCTACCATGGGACACCTGGGCAGCATATAGAGCCCACTATGCCAGAACCTCATTGCCATCCAGAGGCAAACTTAGGTTTTAGGATTTACAGTTCGGTTCAGTGCCTCTCAGCACCCTGCCTATAAAAATTGTTCCAGCACCCCTGCTCTCGAGGTACTAAAATCCCTTCAGTGGTGAGCAAAGGAGAAGAATCTCTGCTCAGGGATCCCCTTTTATCAAGAACCACCCTCAATTATGATCACAACAGATGTCTCCTTGATAGGTTGGGGTGCACACCTCGATCATCATGCAATCCAAGGCAGATGGTCACTAGCAGAGACAGATTTCCACATCAATTTATTGGAACTCAGAGGGTACGGAGCCTGCCTCCATTTCCTTCCACTCATAAAGAATGAGATTGTATGGGTGATGACAGACAATATGTTCTACATCAACTGACAAGGGAGACCCCGATCCCACTCCCTATGTACCGAGGCCATAAAACTATAGAACTGGTGTATTCATGACCACATCGACATCTCAGCCTCCTCCCTTCCTGGATGTCAAAATACCACAGCGGACGCTCTAAGCAGATGGTTCTCACAGGAACACAAATGGGAAATGAATCCCACAGTCCTACAAAATATATTTCAATGATGGGGGTTTCCCACCATCAACCTATTCGTTACATCTCAGAATCACAAATGTCCATTATTCTGTTCAAGAGCGGGATTAGGACCTCAATCCTTAGGGGATGCTTTTTTCCTCACATGGGACACAGCGCTCCTATATTCATTCCCACCAATCCCACTAATCCCCAGTGTCCTGCACAAGATACAGAACGATAATGCCAAAATCATACTGATAGCCCCAGCGTGGCCCAGACAGACCTGGTACATGACAGTTTGCACTCCATGAACTCTCCCATTGAGACCAAATCTCCTCTCATAAGTCAAAGGTCAGCTCCTCCATCCAAACCTGGAGAAACTCTATCTGAAAGTGTGGCACTTTCATGGTTCCAACAACATGAATTAACCTGTTCGGAACAAATCAAACGCATTATTGAACAGCAGACATACGTCCACACGCAATACTTACCTTTAAAAATGGAAAAGATTCTCCATCTGGAGTCAGAACAAACAAATCACTCCCAACACTATATCACTGCCACTAGTGCTACAATACCTCTTAGAGCAAAGAATTCAGGACTATCCACGAGCTCTCTAAAGTACATCTCGCAGTGATCACTGCTTTCCATCATAAAATGGATGGATTCTCGGTATTTGCACACCTGACCACCAAATGGTTTCTCACCAAACGGTTTCTCTACCCAAAAGTATGCCAACCCATGCCCACTTGGGACCTAAACCTAGTTCTCAAAGGCCTTACTAGACCACCCTTTGAACCACTGGCCTCTTGCTCCTTGCAGCACCTATCAAAGAAGATGGCACCCTTGGTTGCTAGATGAGTGAGTGAGATAGGTGCTCTTATGGCTAATCCACCATATACTGTCTTCTTTAAAGACCAGATCACGTTGTGACCTCACCCCAAATTCTCAAACCACACAGAAGAACACTGGAGACCATGTTAAACACTCTAGATGGTCAACGAGCAATAGCATTTTACCTGGATAGAACTAAATCTTTCCACAAATCCCCAAGACTCTTTGTCTCGACAACATGATCCAAGGGCTTTGCTATATCTATGCAGAGACTATCTAAGTGGATATCTAAGTGATAACTGCTTATGTTATCAAACAAATAAGACAGAGCCACCAATGGGGATCAGATCCCATCCTACCTGATCCATAGCAGCATCCATAGATTTTTCTGAACAATGTACCCATCTCAGAGATCTGCAGAGAGCTGCTACATGGGCCTCAGAACATACTTTCATTAACCACTACACAAATGCTATACTGGGTATAACAGTCCTCTCCTCCACTATGCATACAATTCCAAAGTCCCCACAACTATCGTGGACACTTCTCTACAATCACCTGAAGTGGAGCACCCACAGGGACAGCACTTGAAGAAGAGAGGGTTACTCATCTTGTGCAGTAACGGAGGTTCTTTGAGATGTGTCCCCCTGTGGGTGCTCCACTACCCACCCTCCTCCTCTCTACTTTGGCATTCGATATAAGCACTCTATAGTAGAGAAGGAACTGAAGGGGGCAGGCCACGTGAACACTAGATAAGACTCCAACAGCACTGCAAGACGGCTACTGCGCACATGCATCCTGACTGAGCACTGCTATCGAAAATCTCCAGTCAACGGCACCGGGACACACCGACACCTGAAGTGGAGCATCCACAGGGACACATATCTCAAAGGTGAGTAACCCTCTCTTATCTCTACTTCTTCCCCCCATTGACTTTCTGTCCTTTACCACATCCCTTGCAAGCTTTTTGGCCTCACCTACAAGGCCCACACAACCTTACCCTACCCTATGTTTCTACTCTAATTTCCCTATCCCACTGCCTATGCCCTTCCCAGCTCCCAGGCCTTGCTCCACCCTTTGCTTCCTTTTCCTCTCTCAGATTTGTGCTTCCTATAAAGCTGCATCCTACACTTATGACGATCTGTTTCTCTGCCATGAGACTTCTCTTTCTTCCTTCAACTCCCCTCTTCAAGCAGCCTGTCCTCCTTTTCTCTCATCATTTAATATTCCTCTCATCCTCCCCAGGGCTGTTGTAATGTGTTTGGCCTGATACTGCAAGCCTTACTTACACTGAGTAGTACTTACACATCTGAGTACTCCCATTGAGACTACTCCGGTACATAAGTACTACTTGGTGTGAGTAAGGCTGACAGAATCAGGCACTTCGATTACCAGTTCTTTAGGACAGGAAATGTGTCATTATATTTGTAAAGTACTGGGTACACTTTTGGCACTACATAAATATTTTGTATCCTCTTATTCACCCTCTTTTTCAGATCAGGGAGAAAAACATGTACAAAGGAGTTAATCTAACTCCCTTCAAAGAAGAGCTCGATGCAACAAACCTGGTGAAATGTTGGAAAGAATGTATGGAGAAGTCTGAATACTACAGCAGGAAAACAGCTGTGGAAGAATTTAACAAGCAAAATTACTGGAAGAAGAAAGGGATTGCCATTATTCCTATGAAGTTTTCAGTTGGATTTAGTGCTACAAAGTACCATCAGGTAAGCTTTGGAAGTGCTGGCTTAAAGACGTAAGAGCTCCAGCATTCTTAAATTATAAGAGGGAGCACAGCTGTCAAGGAAAGGGGAAGGACGAGAGAGAGACACACCTGGGTATCTAATAAGATAAACCCAAGTCTCATCACCAATTCCATTCAGAAGGACTGTGCCAGATCTATGTAACTTGCTGTCCTCTCTCTAACCACTGCTAAAACCACTCAAGAACACTCTCCTCCCATAGCCAGGAGTAGCACTGTGGATTCCTGATTCCAGCATTCTACGGCTGTGTAACTCACTAGCAAAATGTGTATCTTGCTGCTTCTGGTGGCTTGCCCACAATAAGCATAACAACTACTTCTTTAGCTGAAACAGTAGAAGCTTGTGCTGGGGATCTGAAGGTTCAAACCCTGCTGATGATCTTTGTGGGGTTCCTTATAGCTGCATGTGATGTAAGTGTCTGATTTTTGCAGTTTTGCTTTATGTTAATTACATGGTCACAAAATATCCTTCACAATAGGTTTGATCTTCTTAAACAACCCCCAAATATTCTAATCTATGAGTTACAGTGCAATGCACAACAAAATCCAGGTGTTTCACATTTCACTCATTTCAGTTGCTTGTGTCACAAGTTGGCAAGTTTGCAGGTTGAGAGCTCTGAGAGAGTTTCAGATAATTCACCCCACAATGGCTACAGTAAAAGAACATTGAGGCTGTGAGTTACATATGCAAAGGGGGAAATTCACCCTTGTGCAGAGGATCAGTACAAGACGAGACACCATTAAGTTTCACCTGAGGTCTCAAAATAAGGCTTAAATAGGACTTAAGTAGTTCCTTGGTCTTGTGCTGACTTTCTGCACCGGTTGAATTTCAGCCAACCTTCCTCAAGGACCAGCAGCGCAACATCAAACACTGCTTCCTGCTCCTCTGATTGGGAATGAGGGGGAAATGGAGTTTGATGCTAAAAATACTTCACAACAGAAGTGAGATGATGATGAATGGCTCAGTCACCCCGTTTCACAATGATAAAAAAACCTGTTAAAAAAATAATTGTTTAAATGAATGACTGCAGTCCTTGCAGAACTCCAGTTTACAATAAACTACTTCTCTAAATGGCTCCTCATCCTCAATTGCTAACTGCAAGAAGCTTGCTCTTGTCAGACAGCTGGAGGACTCTCTCACCCTCTTAACAACACCCTGATTGCTGTGCCCTCTTGGAGTGAAATCTGACTCCATCCCTGCACTTGTTGGTACATCCCCTTGTTAAAAAGGGTTATTATGTTAGCATCAGCCTTAATGAATTAAACAACAATTTTCTGTCATTTTTCTTAGGCTGCAGCTCTGGTCCATATCTATACAGATGGGTCTGTGCTGGTGACTCATGGTGGAATTGAACTGGGACAAGGAATTCACACCAAGATGTTGCAGGTTAGACAGGAATTAACCATTTGAATGAAGATGAAAATATGAGAAAGATATGTGATTGTATCAGTAGAGAAGGTGAATGGCACTCAGCGGTTCTGCAGGGAAACCCTACAACAGCCAAGGTCAGGATAGAGGCTCAGGTTGAGGTTTATGTTGCATTATTGCTTTTGAATTATGGGTAAAGCCAGATTTCAGGAAGGCGTAAGTTCAGAGACTAATGGCCAGATCCACAAAGGTATTTAGGCCCCAAATGTACAACACAGTAGATGACAAGGACCAAAACAAGGAGGAGACACATATTATTCATGCAGGAAATTAAAATGATGTGGGGTTAATTTCTTCAATGTAAATAGCTATCTCTATAACCTCAGCACCAAGATTCTGCATTTCTGATATAAATACCTGTAAACCATGAAAGTGTGGAGACACCAAACGTAGGTAGAAAGTAGGTAATTTTGGGACTGAAATTAGGTATGCTGATGAGGTATATCTATGACAATGCAGTGTCACATTGTAAATTGGGCATATGAACTTACCTAATAATTTCAAATGATTTGGTTAGGCAGAAAGAAGGGTGAGAGTTCAAATCCAATAGAGAAAGAGCTAATCATTATATTTAAAATCTGGCCCAAAATATTCCATATGCAACAAAAGTCAAGTTAGAGAGAACAGCTCATCTGAGAAAAGATCTGAGGCAAAACTCTCCAACCCACCCTATATCCACCACCTTCTCCAAGAAAAAGGTAGGAAAATGTAGGATATAGAAGACTAGTATAATTTAACTGTTCCCAGCTGTCTCCACCTCTTATTAAGACAATTATATGCATGTCATCAGGGTAGATCTGTAAAAAAACAGCAGTTGAATAAGATTTCAGTGATTGGCATTGTCAAAGTAACACTAGCCATCCCCTGTTAAGCTTGGTTTTGTGTAGACATAGCAATGCTAGTGCTCTTTTTCTTGAGTCAATACTATTTATTCTCAGTGGGACTGGATATTGTTTTGTTTACTTTACTTACAGATTGCCAGCCGTGAACTGGAGGTACCACTGTCATATGTACACTTTTGTGAAACAAGCACAATAACTGTGCCTAATGCAATAGCCACACCAGGATCGATTGGCTCAGATGTCAATGGAAAAGCAGTCCAGGTTACATTTTTTATGAATTATTACTATTTTTATTGCTTCTTTCAAATAATGCATATTGCTCTGAACGTTTGCACATTATTCATCGTTGTAGTTTCCGAGCACCACGAATAGAGCACATCAGTACCCTCACCTGAGTCTCTCTTGCTTGTTTGTCACATGAGCAGTGTAAGGCAGGGCAAATTACTGAACTAGTGCTAGCTCACAACTTTTTCCTCTCTGCTTTCCTGTATCAGATCTAAAGATGCTTGCACAGGATTTAGTCAGAGGAATCGACTGGTCCTCGTATCACTATGGATACTTAAACATAAGCTGATAACAGAGTCCAGGATATATTTCATGTGCATCTGGTGACATGATTACTGTCAGAATGAAACACCTTTACTTTTTTATGTACTTTAGGCCTGCTCCTGCTGGCACTACTGTACACTGACCAAAGCTAGTGACATTATATCGGTGTAAAATCAGTAGGAGATCAGAGCCAGGCTCTTTGTCTTCTACTTGGTGATGGCTTCAGTTAAACATGGGTATGCAAATGGGTTAGTTTCACCCAGGACAGACACCAGTGCTGCTCATTGATAAGCACTGCTTTTGTGGCTGGCCAGCTAGCAGAACACAGAAGAGGGGTTTAGATGTTCATGAGGGTAATGGAATGATGGTCCTCAGAATGACTCTCTGACATAAATCAAACTCGCCTTGGACAGCCTTTGGTCAAAGGCAGCATGGAGCAAAAGTGGGTAGAGGCGGACTGGAGAGATACCTGGCGGGGTATCACTGCCATATTAAAGGCTATAGTGTTTTGAAATTTCAAAGCAGATGTTTCTGCTGCTGCTGTTGTTGAATTCATCTTCTTTTCTCTGTTCATTGTTTCCCACCTCTCTCCTCTCCAGAATGCTTGTCAGATTCTTCGGAAACGCCTGGAGCCCATCATTAATAAAAACCCCGAAGGGAAATGGGAGGACTGGGTCAGTGCTGCTTTTTACATGACTATAAAAAACCACGTGGGCTGATAAATTGTGGGCTATATTACAGCGTCTAGCAACATCCCTGAGTAGGCAGCAGTGTGGAGCCCACTGCCCCAGGGGGAGCTCAGGAGGGATCGTGCCTCAGGATGGATTGTGCAGCCTGCTCCCCCTGATATGACCAGCAAACTCCTGAAATAGTCCCTGGCTCTTGCATGGGGTGCCCTTGTGCTGTCCTCTCCTATGTATCCAGACAGGGGCCAGGAATAACCTGGCCTTATATAAGAATGGGATAGGAGCTGAGGAGTGTTGTCTATGTATATAGCAGCATAGATGCATCAGCTGTGCAGTATTCATCAGAAATCAGTCCTGGAATGGGAGGCCATGCAGCACTATTTGGAAGGGGATGCTGGTAGCTGTGGCTGCATTCCTACATATAACCCTGTGAAAATCACGCTGTTCTATTTAGTGATGACAAAACATTTATTAATGGATGTACTGACATATAATGACCATTCCCTAAATCTCCAGAACATCACGTCATCATCATTCTGTCCATTGCAGAATGAAGTCCTCACCAGAGGGCTACAATCCAAAGCTCGTCTCCCCTGGAATAGGTTTGTCTAGTTAGGCCTGCACTGGATACCACTTCATCTCTCCATCACTGCTGCTCGCTGCTATGGATGCATCTACCTTGTTAGTGTCCATTACACCAAGATCAGCTTTCTCCTTCCTCTTCCTGCAGCACTTCCCAGCACATCACTACTGCACCATTGGCATAGACTTCAGGCTGTTCTTCGCCAAAGCTTTCCTTCTAATCCTGTTTCACCTGCCTTCCCATGCAGCTTTAACCACACCTACTTCATCTTTTTGGCAGGTGCCTGAGTATCTGCCCTCTATGACACAAATACCTAATAAAAACCCACTTCTCTTTAAACTAAGATGCAATTGGTTCTGCACAATTGTTCAGGCTTCTAAATTATTAGTAATGGCAAATATTTCTAGTGTGGCAGTGCCTAAAGTCCCCCATCAGGATTAGGGCCCCATTGTGCTGGGTGCTGTACAAATCTAGAAAAGAGACACTCCCTGCCCTGTGGGGCTAACAGGCTAAAGAATGCTCCTCATACATACTTTGGGGGAGGGTTGTTCCTTCACCTTCCCTTACTGGTTTGAAATAGAGTGTATCAGATTACTTATTCTGATTTATATTCATTAATTAACCACTACACTGAAGTTAGTAGGGTTATGGGTTTGTATCAATGTGCATAAACATTTTCTGATTAATTAAAGTCCAAGTGAGAGTAGTATGGTCTAGTAGGGTGAGAACTGAGAATGAGCAGTTCTCAATTCTAATCATGACTCCCTCTGTCACCACGGGCAAGTCACTAGGCCTGGTCTGTGTTAGAAATGAACTTATTTAAAATGTTTCACCAACACAACCCCCTAAGGCAGATGCAGTGAAACTGATTTAAATCGTGCTTACTGCAGTAACTTCCATTCTCTATCATTTGGGTTTCTGCTGTCCCATTCTGCACCCTAGTGCTCCCCGCTGTTACTTTTCTTTTTAAAAAATATTATTTTTATTTCTTTACTTAAATTTCTATTCACCTTTAACACTATTAACACCTCTATTCTATTTACTTTAACACTAAATGTACCTATTGCAGATTACTGAAGCTTATGATCAAAGTGTGAGTCTTTCAGCTACTGGCTACTTCAGGTAAGGAATGCTGTTATCTTTCTGAAATTACTGGCATCAAGGGTCATAGATGTGGACCTTGGGGGTTTGTCAAATGAGGATAAGAGTCTTCCCCTCTCAGCCTCCCCAATCCTTTCACTCTCCCCGTTTCCTTCTCTATTGAAGGCCAAATCCTGCACCTAGCACACAGTTCACATAAACAGGCTGCATGTTGGGCGATGGCAGGGGCCAGGGAAAGATGTCTCCTCCCTGGCCACTGCTACATCTCCCGCCCTGTGCTAGGTGTTTGGAAGATGGGACCGTGTAGTTTTCTGCACAGCCTTCCACCATGATGGGACATAGAAAACCTACCCTGAGATGTGCTCCATGATACCTAGGAGTCTGGGCCACCTCCTGGATCTCTGTCTCCTTGTGTGCAGCAGACACACAGCAGTGCTGCAACACTGAGGCCTTCTTCACCACAGCCTATGAAAACAGCTGGCTTGGAGCAGGATATTAACCTGGTCTTGTCACATGATTTCCATGATAATCTGCTCTGCAATTGAGAGGGTGGTGGTGGTGGAGATCAAATGCCATTGCTCACTCAGTCTGAAGGATGCTCTTACTCCCACCAGAGGCTATATGGCAAATATGAACTGGGACACAGGGGAAGGCCAGGCTTTCCCATATTTTGTTTTCGGAGCTGCTTGTTCTGAAGTGGAGATTGACTGTCTGACAGGAGATCACAAGGTAAATGGTGCCTTTATGTACACATTGGTTAGACTCCTATATATCTCCCTCCAGAACTACACTGATGTAGTTATTTTTCCTCTTGCTTTTTTTGCTGAGAAGGGAGAAATGGCATTCATTGCATGTTCTCAAGACAGTGCCAAGATTTCTCAGTCTCGTTTGTTAACATTCTAGAAAGAAGATCTGGTGCTAACTAATGAGACTAAGGATGAGAAAGTCCAATAGAACAGAAGATGATAAAGAACAGTTTAATATAATATAATATAATTAATAAATTAATAAACCACCTTATTTTGTGGCTTTTAAATGAGACCTGATAAACTGAACCTGCCCACAAGGGCCAACTGTGCGACAAGATATGCCCAGTTAATTAGTAATGATCCCCTATTGCACATGGTTTTATTGAAGCAATCGAAGGCACTGCCACATAAAGGGGGCAATGTAGAGGGGCACCAGACAAAGACCAGTTCCCAAGGGCATTGGTTTTGTGTAATATGGAGACAGGCAGAATGGCTCCAGTGATACTGAGGGAAGCACATTCAGGAGTGGCAACTACCAGGCCTCTCACAACTCATTGGAAGTGTCTGGCACCATGGGTGGGGCTATGCCTCCCCCACACCTTGTGCTACTCATGTCCAGACACCTTCTCCCACCAGTTAGCAGTGCAACGGGAGCAGGCACTATACCTTCTTCAAGTATAGCAAAGTGGCCACTCCTCTGATTTCCTTCTTCAGGCACAATGCCCCTTGCAGCACTTCTAGACTCACAACCTAACACAGGCACTAGCTAACCACAATCCAAACCTTGGATTGTGAGCAAGCAACAAGTTCATTCTGGGGCTAATGTTCAGCCTGCTCCTTAACTCAGCCCAGGGTGCTAATGTTGCGTTTCAGTTGCCATATGCTCATGGGTGTTCACCAAAACCACTTCAAACAGATTAATCCCTTGTCAGTCCAGGGCCTTTGAAGCTTGCTTCTGTGCTTCAGAATAAATCTGCAATACTTTGCTGTCACCATGGAATATTATTTTATGGCATGGTGTTCGCATTCTTTAAAACCTGCTATTTTTATTGCTTGTAAAGTATGTACCCATAACAGTTTATATTTGTTTAACAGAACATCAGAACAGACATTGTCATGGATGCTTGTTTCAGCATAAATCCAGCTGTAGATATAGGACAGGTATGTACCAATACTTCCATATGCACGCTTGGCTGTAGATGTTAGTGATAGCTTTTTCTTGCACCAAAATACTTTCCATTAAGGGAGCTGTAACAGGGTTGGACTCACCCCTGTGGCGCCTCCTTCTGGTCGTCCTTGGGAATTAGCTCAATCCAGCATCCAGAGCGCCCTCTGCAGGCTGGTGATCCGCCTTTCAGCTACCGGCCCCCGGGTCCCTCCCAGGACCCCGGTGCCCCTTTAACTGGGTCTCCCCCTCCCAGGGGAACCCCCACCCTACTATCCCCACTTTGCCTCAGTATTGGCCACTGCCAGTCATTATCTAGCCCCATGCCCTGGGGCAGACTGCAGTATCAGCCTGTTCATCACTGGCAAGGAGGGTTTGGACCTGCTGCCTTGGCCTACCCCTGGGCTGCCCCCTGCAACCCCCAGTACCCTTTTGGCCCTCTGCTAGGCGGCAGCCTGGGGGCTTTCCAGGCTGGAGCTCCCCAGCTCCTCTGCCTTTCCCCAGCCCTGCTCCACTCAGGTACCCAGTCTAGCTCCCTGCAGCCAGGCCCTTCTCTCTCTACAGCCAGAGAGAGACTGTTTTTCTTCTGGCTTCCCTGGCCTTCTTATAAGACCCTGTTGCTCATTTTGGGGCTTGGCCCCAGCTGCAGCCACTTCCCCAATCAGCCCAGCCTAAAGCCCCTTCCCAGGGCTGTTTTAAAGCCCCAAAAGGGCAGGAGCGGGTAGCCACCCCGCTACAGGAGCCATTCCAGCATCCACTGACGTCAAGAGGAGGCTATCCATTGGCTCTAATAGGTGTTGGATTGGGCTCGGAATTAGGCAATATTTGCTTTTTGTTGCACGTGTTAATGATAACAAGTTAAGTGGCCTGCTACTGCAACATGCTGAACATTTTCTGAAGGATGGTGAGTGACTACAGGTCCTGTAGACTTCACTGGGAACTGAGCCCTTGCAGAAAGCACTCGGCATATCACAGGATTAGGTCACTAATCCCTCTTGTTGTCTCGTCTTCATCTTCACCTCAGCCTACACAGAAAGCAAAAATAATTCCTGAAGGCCAAATCCTGGTCCCATTTAAGTCAATTGCAATACACTTTTGACTTCAATGGGACCAAGATTTGGCAACAAGTTTTCTGGTAGTGGTAATACATATCAGAAAAATGATTTTTCTTTTATGAGGGTGGGTGGGTGAGTGGTTGTTAGTTTGTTTTTAACATCCTTTCCATGCCAATGTTGGCACACAGCAGGGAAATCTTCCATTCCTCTCTGTCATTTGCTGCTACTTCCATTTGCTCTGTGGTGTTGAGATTGACTATCTTGCCATCCATGCTAAGGGTTCTTCTTAAAGTTTCTTTTGGAAACCCTCATCTCCTCGCACCAGTTGGTTTCCACTTGACAGTTAATGTGGGAGTCTGTGTGTTGGCATCTAGAGTATACGTCCAAATATGTCCAGCGCTTCCTTCTGATTCTGGTGAAAATGAGCTGCTTGTTGGTGATTTCTCAGATCTCTTCATTGGTGATGATGACTTTCCACCCAATGCCAAGAATCTTTCATAGAGAGACAAGGGGGGGAGGTAATAGCTCTTATTAGACCAAGTTCTGTTGGTGAGAGAGAGAAGCTTTTGAGCTTACACAGAGCTCTTCTTCAGATCTGGGAAACTAAGGCCATGTCTATTCTACACAGTTAAGTCAACATAAGGCAGCTTACGTCGACCTAACTGTGGCGGTGTACACACTGCAGTGTTCCTCCTGCCAATTTAACTCTCCTGCTACGCCTACATCATAAAACCACCTCGAAGAGAAGTCTCTCACAATGCCTTACTGGAGACAAGCAACAAACCCCTCCAGGTGCTTTTACCACTCAGTACAACCGCATGTGGAGACCCACATCCAGCCAGATTGCATGATTGTTCCCAGAGCTTCTCATGAATCACAGAGAGAGAGGCACCAGCCTAATTCCCCCCCAGCTCCCAGCCTTGTACCACCGGAATATACCATCTTGCACAGCTCAAGAGTCAAGACCTTTTCTTGAGCAATGCAAGTTTACTAATTGGTTCACCACTTCATCAATGGAAAGTGGACATACACCAGCCTTTGTAACCTGAGCAGATTTACCAAACGCTTCAGTCAAACTCACTGGCAAGGATAAACATTAGACTAAGTTTATTGATTACAAAAAATGGTTTTTAAGTGATCATAAATGATAAGTCAGTAGTTACCAAAGGAAAATAAAAGATAAGTCTTTTAGACACAGTCTAAATTCTCAACCCTATTAGATGGGGCAATATCTTGACTAAGCAGTTTTTCTCACCCCAGGATACTGCAGGTTGGTTACAGTCTTTCATATGCAGGCTCTCACTGTTAGCCTTGGGATCAATCTCCTCAGCTCCAGCATTCTCGTTGCCTTCAGCATGAGTAGGGGAGGAAAAAGGACAAACCATGTGGCCTCTGTTCTCTATTTTATATCCTCAAGGCTCCTATGTTTCATCAAGGAGGCAGGGAGGCATAGCTCAGTGGTTTGTGCATTGGCCTGCTTAAACCCACAGTTGTGAGTTCAATCCTTGAGGGGGCCACTTAGGGATCTGGGGCAAAATCAGTACTTGGTCCTGCTAGTGAAGGCAGGGGGCTGGATTTGATGACTCTGTGAGGTCCCTTCCAGTTCTAGGAGATAGGATATCTCCATTAATTTAATTTAAAGCATGAAGGTATTTAAGAAGCTAACTCAAATCATTCCTCCTTCATAAGCATTCAGGTCTTGAGCAGTGCAAGTAAACAACACACATTACAACAAAGCTTAAACTTGTTTTTCATAAGAATTTTAAAAACAACAGTAGCTGCCTATTTAATTTTTAAAACAGCAAAAAAAATCCACCTCCCTTTCCATTTCTTTTAAGGAGTCATGAAGTTTAAATCTCCTCAGTGTGACAAATATGCTTGCTTTGATCTGCTTAGCTCTTGGAAGTCCAGGGGCTACGGACTGCTGGCCCTGTGCTGTCCAGGGTTCCCAGGGACAGCTCTGTCCACCATTAGGGATTTTTTTCCCAAGAACCCCCTGTAACATTTCACAAATCCCCAGGGGTTCACAAACCCAGTTTGGGAACCACTGATCTAGTCTGACCTCCTGCACAATGCAGGCTGCAGAATCTCACCCACCCACTCCTGTAACAAACCCCTAACCTATGTCTGAGTTATTGAAGTCCTCAAATTGTGGTTTAAAGACCTCAAGGTGCAGAGAATCCTCCAGCAAGTGACCCCATGCTGCAGAGGAAAGCAAAAAACCTCCAGGGCCTCTGCCAATCTTCCCTGGAGGAAAATTACTTCCCGACCCCAAATATGATGGAACAATTTACAAGACCCCTAATTTTTGGCTAGCCACTCAGATTAAAAGAGGTAACGCTGTCAAATAAAAGTGTCTGACAACTTTTCTAGGAAGAAATGTCAATTGTCCTCCACAATTCCTTTTTCAGTGTGTGTTAAATTGAATTAATTATTTATATTACAGTTCTTGGGCAAATTCTTGGTCCTGTGAGTACAGCCATTGAAATCAGTAGGCCAGATTCTGCTCTTGGTTACACCAGTGTAAATCTGAAATAACTCTACAGACATCACTGACTTCATTCTGGATTTACACTGGGGTAAAGGAGAGTAGAATTTGACCCAGTGGGAATATTTGTGTGAGTACAACTTGGTCTCATATAGATTCATAGATTGTAGGGCTGGAAAGGACCTCGAGAGGTCATTGAGTCCAGTCCCCTGCCCTCATGGCAGGACCAAATACTGTCTAGACCATCCCTGATAGACATTTATCTAACCTACTCTTAAATATCTCCAGAGAGGGAGATTCCGCAACCTCCCTAGGCAGTTTATTCCAGTGTTTAACCACCCTGACAATTAGGAAGTTTTTCCTAATGTCCAACCTTGCTGCAGTTTAAGCCCATTGCTTCTTGTTCTATCCTTAGAGGCTAAGATGAACAAGTTTTCTCCCTCCTCCTTATGACACTCTTTTAGACACCTGAAAACTGCTATCATGTCCCCTCTCAGTCTTCTCTTTTCCAAACTAAACAAACCCAATTATTTCAGCCTTCCTTCATAGATCATGTTCTCTAGACCTTTAATCATTCTTGTTGCTCTTCTCTGGACCCTCTCCAATTTCTCCACATCTTTCTTGAAATGCAGTGCCCAGAACTGGACACAATATTCCAGTTGAGGCCTAACCAGCGCAGAGTAGAGTGGAAGAATGACTTCTCGTGTCTTGCTCACAACACACCTGTTAATGCATCCCAGAATCATGTTTGCTTTTTTTGCAACAGCATCACACTGTTGACTCATATTTAGCTTGTGGTCCACTATAACCCCTAGATTCCTTTCTGCTGTACTCCCTCCTAGACAGTCTCTTCCCATTCTGTATGTGTGAAATTGATTGTTCTTTCCTAAGTGGAGCACTTTGCATTTGTCTTTATTAAACTTCATCCTGTTCACCTCAGACCATTTCTCCAATTTGTCCAGATCATTTTGAATTATGACCCTGTCCTCCAAAGCAGTTGCAATCCCTCCCAGTTTGGTATCATCTGCAAACTTAATAAGCATACTTTCTATGCCAATATCTAAGTCGTTGATGAAGATACTGAACAGAGCCGGTCCCAAAACAGACCCCTGTGGAACCCCACTTGTTATACCTTTCCAGCTGGATTGGAACCATTAATAACGACTCTCTGAGTTTAGCATTTGTCTTTGGCCCAGTTGTCATGGAAGGAAAAGAGCCAGTTAATGTTGTAGATCTAAAAGTTTAGTTGTATTCACATTTTTATCTTTTAATGTGAACGAAAATAGAAATTGTGTACATTTTTTCCTCAGATTGAAGGTGGCTTTATTCAGGGGGTTGGACTTTATACAATGGAAGAAATAAAGTTCTCCCCAGAAGGAGAGCAGTACACGCTGGGTGCAGATACGTATAAAATCCCTGCTGTCTGTGACATACCTGAACAGTTCAGGGTTTACTTGCTGCCAAACTCCCGAAACCCAATTGCCATCTACTCCTCCAAGGTAAACAAGCCAACTGTGCTGTATAAAGTCATAGCAAGTCCTGCACATGACCAAAGTGCATGTGTGGTATTTTAAAAGTGCTTTCCAGCTGTTGCGATATTACAGATTTCAGAGATGTTCCCTATACATAAAATGGGGAACATCACAGGCACCAGTAATACCTTTAGAACCAGAAGGACCTTTATAAGTTCACCTGCTGTGAGAAAAAGGGTAATTTTCATGCATTAATTTATTTTGATTTTTTTGTCTTTCTTCTTATTATGTATTTGTAAAATTATGGTAGTACTTAGAAAACCTCATCTGAGATTGAAACTCGAGTGTGCCAGATGCTGTACATACACATAGTAAGAGACAGAGCCTACCCTGAAGAGCTTACAGTAAACACAGGGTGGTAGAAAGGAAGAATTATCTCCATTTTACTGATGGGGAAGTGAGGCAAAGAGAGATTAAGAGGCTTGCCCAGTGTCTCACAGGAAAACAGAATACAGATCTTCCATTGTCTTATCCACAAGGAACTTCCTTCATATCCTTTCCATCTTGTGCTGTAAGGATAAATTCACCCCTGTGTAGAGCCAACCCAAGGCTTATGCACCAATTACATCCTCATAATAGAGTTTAAGTAGGCCTTGTGCTGGTAAGAGATGCAGATGTCCAGTGCCCTAGCCTAGTATCTGGAGGAACTGCATCTGAGACATGGGAATTTCCAGGGGAAAGTTCACTTTGGATGCCTACTAGGGATAAATATCTTTAATAGCTTAGAGCAAATAGACATTTTCTAGTGGAGATGATGCTAGAGACAGAAACCATCACAGTTCTTTGGAGAGATTAAACAATGCAAACTTTATCCATTCAGGAACTGGAATAGAGAAAGGAAGGCTGCCTAGTTCTGTTTCATCATATACAATGAAATCCACTTATAAGGGATTTGGATAGATTGGAGGTGTATTTATACTGAAAGTCCTGAATTGTTTCATTGCTTTGCAGTGTAACAGGTGCAATCCAAGTCAGAGCGAACCTTTGCTTAGAGTGGAGATGTGCTATGAATTTTAAAAAAATTATGAACCAAATCCTTGTCCTCAATTCTTCTATGTCTTGGAGCACTCAGAGCCCTGAGGAGATTTATTGTGTCCAGCTGTGTCGATATAAAACTTAGTGTCTGAGCCAGCTCTTCAGCAGGCCTAGCTCCATTGACATGAATCGGCCAGATCTTCAGCTTGTGTAAATCGATGTCGTTTCAATGGAGCTATCTCAATTTGTACCAGCTAAGGATCTGAGCCCCTGTTGTCAATCAGTTTCTAAAGCAAACCTATGTGTCTGCCTTTGTTCTCTGCCAGGGGATCGGCGAGGCAGGGCTGTTCCTGGGATGTTCTGTGTTCTTTGCTATCTGGGATGCAGTGGCTGCTGTGCGGAAGGAAAGAGGATTAACTGGGACCTTCACCCTGAACAGCCCCCTGACTCCTGAGCGGATTCGAATGGCCTGTGCCGATAACTTTACTGAGATGGTAATGGGTTTTTTAATTAATTCTTTGGAAACATTGCTGGGTTAGCCTCCTCCTCTTCCTTACTTCATGTCTTGATTTTGAATTATTCTGTATTCACACAAATTCGTCATTGAGCTGCATCTTTTTTACATATGGCATTACACTCACTGGTGCCTGCATTTTATTTAGTTTACTATACTTTGTTCTATTTTTTTTTTTTGCCAGTGCAGGATATACTGACAGCTAGAGATGAGAAATCATAAACTGGGGGGTTGGCTGAATCAGGCTCTGAACCTACCAATCTGTTCAATTTCTTCACTGATAATGACTTGAATTTATATAGCACCTTCCCTCCAGAAGAACCCAAAAGTACTTTACAAATTATGGGCCGACTTTGGGTATGTTTATACTATGAGATTATTCCGATTTTACAGAAACTGTTTTTTTAAAACAGATTGTATAAAGTCGAGTGCACGCGGCCACACTAAGCACATTAATTCGGCAGTGTGTGTCCATGTACCGAGCTTAGCGTCGATTTCTGGAGCATTGCACAGTGGGTAGCTATCCCGTAGCTATCCCATAGTTCCCGCAGTCTCCCCCGCCCATTGGAATTCTGGGTTGAGATCCCAATGCATGATGGGGCCAAAACAGTGTTGCGGGTGATTCTGGGTAAATGTCGTCACTCAATCCTTCCTCCGTGAAAGCAACGGCAGACAATCATTTCACGCATCCGTATGTGTACTGGATGCTGCTGATAGACACGGTACTGCAGTGCTACACAGTGCTACACAGCAGCATTCATTTGCCTTTGCAAGGTAGCAGAGACGATTACCATCCCTATTGCACCGTCTGCCATTGTAAATTGGCGATGAGATGATGGTTATCAGTTATTTTGCATCGTTTGCAATTGGAAATTGGCAATGACTGTTATCAATCCTTTTGTACCGTCTGCTGCTGTCATGGGTGCTCCTGGCTGGCCTCGCTGAGATTGGCCGGGGCACATAGACAAAAATGGGAATGACTCCCCGGGTCATTCCCTTCTTTATGTTTTGTCTAAAAATAGAGTCAGTCCTGCCTAGAATATGGGGCAAGTGTACTAGAGAACCAGAGAGCACAGCTGCTCCGGGTCAGAGCCCCAGAGATCCCACAGAAATGCTGAGCTGCATGCCATTCTAGGGGGTGCCCCTGCAACAACCCCACCCATTGCTTCCCTCCTCCCCAACCCTCCTGGGCTACATGGCAGTGTCCCCCCATTTGTGTGATGAAGTAATAAAGAATGCAGGAATAAGAAACACTGACTTTTAGTGAGATAAAATGAGGGGGGAGGCAGCCTCCAGCTGCTATTATAGTCCAGGCAGGACATTAAAGGGTGGGGGGAGAGGAGCACAGCCTCCCGCTGCTATGATAGTCCAGAGAGTACAGAATCTTTTCTTTAGACATGAAAGTGGGGGGGGGGCTGATGGAGCTCAGCCTCCAGCTGCTATGATGAGGACGGTTACCAAGCATTTTGTACCGTCTGCCAGGAATGACCGGGAGTCATTCCCATTTTTACCCAGGCGCCCCCGGCCGACCTCACCGAGGCCAGCCAGGAGCACTCACAGGCTGATGATGATGATGGATACCAGTCATTTTGCACTGACTGCCACCGGGAAGGGGATGCTGGTGTTCAGCGCTGCAGCACCCCATCTACCAGCAGCATGCAGTAGACATAGGGTGACATTGAAAAAAGGCGAGAAACTATTTTTTCCCTTTTCTTTCGGGGTGGGGGAAGGGTGTAAATTGACGACATATACCCTGAAACACCCAGGAAAATGTTTTTGACCCTTCAGGCATTGGGAGCTCAGCCAAGAATGCAAATGCTTTTCGGAGACTGCGGGGACTGTGGGATAGCTGGAGTCCTCAGTACCCCCTCCCTCCCTCCATGAGCGTCCATTTGATTCTTTGGCTTTCCGTTACGCTTGTCATGCAGCACTGTGCTGAGTCCCTGCTGTGGCCTCTGTCTATAATAGCCTGGAGATTTTTTCAAATGCTTTGTCATTTCGTCTTCTGTAACGGAGCTCAGATAGAAGAGATTTGTCTCCCCATACAGCGATCAGATCCAGTATCTCCCGTACGGTCCAGGCTGGAGCTCTTTTTGGATTTGGGACTGCATCGCCACCTGTGCTGATCAGAGCTCCACGCTGGGCAAACAGGAAATGAAATTCAAAAGTTAGTGGGGCTTTTCCTGTCTACCTGGCCAGTGCATCCGAGTTCAGATTGCTTTCCAGAGCGGTCACAATGGTGCACTGTGGGATACCGCTCGGAGGCCAATACCGTGGAATTGCGGCCACACTAACCCTAATCCGACATGGCAATACCGATTTCAGCGCTACTCCCCTCGTCGGGGAGGAGTACAGAAATCGGTTTAAAGAGCCCTTTATATCAATATAAAGGGCTTCGTTGTGTGGACGGGTGCAGGGTTAATTCAGTTTAACGCTGCTAAATTCGGTTTAAATGTGTAGTGTAGACCAGGAAGTCCCTTGTGTCATTTCATTTATTTCTGTAGCATTACACCAGTAATGAATTTGTTCCCATACAAGTATCTATATTTACAGTGGCTTCCAAATAATATCTGGATGGCCCTTAAAGTGTTGGCTTTAAACTGTAAAGCTCTAGGGCCTGGTTCTCTCAGATCATCTCATTCTCTGGCCTTTTTTATCACTGGTGGTTATCGCATCCTGGGTTGTATGAGAGACTAGAAGCAGAGTTTCTTTGGTGAGGGTCCTCAACTGTAAAATTCATTCCTCACTTTGATTCACCAGAGCCTAGATCATGTTATATGTCTCCTTTGTTCTCCCAAGCTTTCTATGTGGGGTGGAAGGGAACTGAAGGATGTATTCTGTCACAGTGGGACAGCATTAATTTCTGTGGCTTTGCTGGAGGATTATGTGGCATGACTCAACATGCCCCCACTCCTTGCCCTCCTATTCCACTCCCAAACCCAAAGAGTGCAAAATTCCCAGGGTTCACACAGAAAGGCTTCTGTAGGGTTGGAGGGAGAGGTGCATGATGCCACGTTGTGCCCCCACCTGACAGATTTGGGCCATTTTTGCAGGTTTTTCTGCTGCATTAATCGCCCTCTGTGCTCTAAACATAGAGGGATGACCTGGCCCTGATACATCTGGCCTTGCTTGCCGAGAATCTGTGTCCATTTATAGCCTGCAGTAAAAGAAATGGAGTAAAGCATGGACACCAAACCACATAAATGGCAAAGGCTTGGCCACTATCGTAGCCAAAACCTGTATCCAAACAGTAAAGCAAATCTTTAAATTAATCACCCTTTCTTGGGATGGGAAAACAGGCTCCGTTTTGTTGCTTGGGAGCCATCAAACCAGGCTATGATAAGCGCCTTTATTTAAAGCTTTCCCCTTAAATCAGGGTCTTGTGGAGTATGTGTTTGCAGCCATAACTTGTCAGTGTCAACTGAGGAGTCTCTCTCTGCCTGCTTAGGTAAACACACCACAGCATGTTCTGAACCAAGCTGGTTTTGGTGGCACTATAACCAGGGCCGGCTCCAGACCCCAGCGCGCCAAGCGCACGCTTGGAGCGGCATTTTGCTGGCAGGGCGGCAGGCGGCTCCAGCAGACCTTCCGCAGTCATGCCTGCGGGAGGTCCACCGGAGCCGCGGAACCAGCGGACCTCCCACAGGCATGACTGCGGAGGGTTCGCTGGTCCCGCGGCTCCGGTCGACCTCCCGCAGGCATGACTGCGGAAGGTCCGCCGGAGCTGCCTGCCGCCCTCCCAGCGCACCCTCCGCAGGCGCGTCTGCAAGAGGTCCCCTGGAGCCACGGGACCGGCAGCACGCCCCCTGCGGCATGCCGCCCTGCTTGGGGCAGCCAAATTCCTAGAGCCGCCCCTGACTATAACACAGTAGAGAAAACTATCCAGGCAATTCCCCAGCAGGCTTAAAGGGCAGATCAAACCAGATGCAGATGGAATCTGCTCACAACCTCTGCCCTATCCAATCTTGGTGTTAGAAAAAGGCGATGATGATGAGTGTACTGGTGAGCCACAGAGCGAGGGCCGTTGTGAAACACCGGGAACACATTGCCAGCACAGCTGCTGAGCACAGGGCCATGCAGAAATTCTGCTTGGCCATTCTGTGGATGATAGCACAACCTGACCCTTTTTGCTTCCAACTTTCAAACCCTTGGAAAAACACACACCAGTTTCACTACTGTGCTTCCAGTGGAAAAGAGGGGGATAGGGACCTACACAAAAGCATGTAGCATGATGAAACAATCAGCCATGCCCTCTTCACTCAGGGTGAACTACAATAGGCATGGAGAAACAGTCCAAAGCCCTCTGTGCCGCTGAAGCTCCCAGCTGGGGGCAGGAGGCTGGTCAAAAATGTCAGTATGAAGAAGCCGCTGTGGGCAGGCAGACACAGTGAATCCAGTGGCCCAGACTGTTTGATCCAGGGGCACAGAGGGGCAGCATCTGAAAATAACAGTCCTGGAGGGGCATCCTTGCAATGCCTTTGGCTGCCTGCAAGTTGGGGGAATTAACTCCATCTCCACCTCTGCTTATTTCCCTGCACAATGTTAAATGTAAGCCATACTTATAGGATGGTGGATTCTATCCTAGAAAGCAGTGACTGAGAAATATTTGGGAGACGTGGTGGATAATCAGATGAACATCAGCTCCCAGTGCAACCCTCTGACCAAAAGGGCTAATGCAATTCTTGAATGGACAAATTGGGGAATGTTGAGTAGGGGCAGAGAGGTTATTATACCTCTGTATTTGGCACTGGTGCAACCACTGCTGGAATACTGTGGAGTTCTGGTGCCCACAATTCAAGAAGGATGTTGATAAATTGGAGAGGGTTCAGAGAATGATTAAAGGATAAGAAAACATGACTTAGGGATAGACTCAAGGAACTCAATCTACTTAGCTTGACAAAGAGATGGTTAAGGAGTGACTTGATTACAGACTGTCAATACCTACATGGAGAACAAATATTTGATACTGGGCTTTTCAGTCTAGCAGAGAAAAGTATAACACGATGCAATGGCTGGTAGATGAAGCTAGACAAATTCAGACTGGAAATAAGGTATACAGTTTTAACAGTGCGAGCAATTAACCATTGCAACAATTTACCAAGGATCATGGTAGATTCTCCATCACTGCGTATTTTTAAATCAAGATTGAATGTTTTTCCAAAAGATGCTCCATGACTTATTTTGGGGGAGCTCTATGGCTATATAGGAGGTCAGACTAGATGATCACAGTGGTCTCTTCTGGCCTTGGAATCTATGAATTACTTAGGTTATTATTATTACTTATACTACAATGATGCCTAGAGGCTAGAGGCTGTGACAATTCTTGTTACCCCCGTGCCTCCAACGTAGGTGAGACTTGCTTGTGCACAGCTGGGTGTCAGCTCCCTGACAGCACTAGCCTGTTAGTCACCCAAACGCTCTCCTCTGGACTATTACAGCCTTTGCTTTGCTTTGCAGGTTAACAATAGGTGTACCCAAATCCCCAAGCTCCTTTGAAGTGTTTCCTTGTAGTGTCTAGCCTCTTCTCCACTGAACACCCACAGAAATACCCGGGCTGCTGGCCACAGAGGAACAGTGTACGCACCAGCTTGAATGACTCAGCTCAGGATCACAGCATTTAGATGTATTGGTAGTGAAAACAAGGATAAGTTTATTACCAGAGATTCAAGAGATAGTGAGTAAGGATAATGGAAACAAAAGATTACATATAAAGCACAATCATAACATGCTTTCTAGAGACTAAACTTAACTATTAGGTTAATCTCCTGTCCAATGAAGTTTAGCTCACTCAAAGCCTTGTGCACTGTCCTCCACCAAGACTAGTTGTGATGCAGTTTTCATGAAAGTAAATCCACTGCCCGTTTACTTCCGAGGTGCAGGATGACGGGGTATCGTCTTTGTTTGAAGGCCAGAAGAAGGGGTTCAAGAAAGATTTATTTGAGAATGTGGTCCCCATCCAGGATGGATTGTAATTGTTTGACGATACCTTGTATGGATTCCATTATGGGGTAGTAGATGACAACTAGGGATGGACAGTCTTGGGAGGTTTTTTTAGATACAGTTGCTGCACACAGTAATAACTAGGCAGTGTGAGAAAAATCCATTGACTTGGAAAATAAATGTCACTAAGGATAAGGACATTTTTACAGGCAAATTTTTGTTAATTTCTTTTACTTGCAGATATGCTCCCTGCAAAAATGTGAATGCAATTCTATATCTATATACCCTGATCCTATAAACTTCATGGCAGTGGAACTAAAGACCAGGAAGAGTCCTTGGTTCTTTTCTAGGAGGGCTTCTCACCCACCCTCCTGCCACACATCTCCAGTCCTTTCTCAGCCTCTTTATGGAAGTCTCAGTTCCCTGGTGTTAATAGGGTGTTTAGTAGTGTCCTTCAAGGCTGGCAGTCTGCCCAGGACACAGTATTAGCCTGATTAATTTAATTCCCATTTGCTAATGCCCAGACCTACTTCCTGCAGCCTCAAACTTACTTTCAGAAAAGATCTGCAAAAATTAAAATGGCACCAGCACTGCCATTGCAGTGGGGAGGGACTGAGTCACAAAGGAAAAGACAGGGTCATTGAAGGTTGACAGACTTCTCCCTTGCTGTTTGTGCAGGAATTTCAGTCATGTCTACCGTTCAAGAGCAATCCCTTTACCACATGCAATTCAACTTGTTTTGGTCAGTGACACCAAGTCTGTGGGCCATATTTTCTCCTCTGAGATTTCCTTCTGATGGGGATAAAGCAGTGGAAATCCCACTCCTTTTGAAATCAGAGGCAAGGGACTTAAGGCAACACAAGATAATGTATCTCCTCCCATACCCATCTAAACCCCTGCATGAAAATTCGGCTTGGTTCATCTTATGTGGCTTCAGGGGGAAGCATGGGGGTGGGGGGTGGGGGCGGGAAATGGTGTTGATGGGAGAAAGCTGATTTTTGTGGCCCCGTCATGTTGGGACCCTGCAGGGCTTTCCCCCAGTAAGTTATTGCTGGTGAACATTAACTCTCACTCCACACCTTCAGACTTTCCACAGGGGAGGTTGGGGCTAAGCATAAAAAGGGAAACCAAGACAGAACAGTTCCCAGGGCAGCCATCAGACTAAACCATGGAAAGTCTAAGACTCTGCACTGATGCCCACCCCATCACTCTAAGAATTCCCTTAGATCTGTGCGATTCCCCTGCAGATGTCATGACCTCTGTGGTTTAATATAGCCATAGTTCCACAGACAACCAATCTCTACCCCGCTCCCCGACCCCAGTCACATGATGTAGTGGAAACTCTGCTGCCAATTTTTCTATCTGACTTCGGCCCTTTGGCCTATAGGCTCATCCGTGAGCAGGCCTGAGCTGTCTGTGTTATTGGAGATTGATTTTCATTAACTATGGTTATAAATCTTCAACAAGCTACTTAAGGTCATGGTTGATTTTACAATCTATTATAATCAAGGTGTGAAAGTATGGATTAGCCTGGACAGTGACATTTACATGGATAAAAAGAAAATATTTTGGGCCCACAGATTTTGAATTACAGTGAATTCTCTCTTGTTTAATAATGTCAAACTTAACAAAACTATGATTTATTCTTTTTTTTTTTCATTTTAGATTCCCAAAGATAAGCCTGGAACCTATAAACCTTGGGCCATTGACATAGCCTAATACTGTATTTTCCAAAGTATGAAATAATTATGTGACTGTTTCCATCACTGTTGGTTTAAAGCATTCCAAATGTAGTAGTAAAATATTTGATTTAAAACCCACTCTCTCACACATTTGTGGACCAAGATATTATTAACTGCAGCTCCACTGTACTGATAGAAAGAAGATCTTTAATTTCGGAGAAACTGTGGACCAAATTCTGCTCTCTGTTACATCATTGTAAATCGGAGTAACCCCATGGCCTTCAAGGTAATAACACACTGGCGTAAGAGAAAGCAGAATTTACCCCCAAATTGCAAGCTATGCTTCTTTGTCACTTGCTGCATCCACTTTATGACACACTTACACCCATTGTTGTAATTATTAATTGAGTCGATTGCTGTAGCACCTAGGAATCCCAATCCCATTACACGCATGTACCAAAAAAATAAAGATAGTCCTTTCCCCAGAGAGCTTCAGAGTCTAGGTCTCAGACATGATTCAACAGGTGAATGATACAGACACACGGCTGGGGAGAAGTGGAGTTGAGAGGGAAAAATCACAACAAAATGAACGGAGTTTAACATAAAAGAAAAGGTGTCAGCTCACCACTTGCCCAACCAGTGCCAGATGGTAGTGATTTGTATGTAGGCATCATGATAGAGGTAGGTTCAAGGATGGGTTTTAAAGAAGATGAGGTGACAGCCTTATGAATTTTGAGGGGAATTTTTGTCAGAGAGGTGGGTTAAGGGGGCTCCCACCAATGCCTGAAAAGGTAGGAAGCCATTCAGTCTCATTGTTTCTCATCCTCCACAATGCCTTCCAGAGGAGAGGAAGGAAGCCCTCTGTAATATTACTAGGAAGTCATCAGATGATGCAATTACAGATAGTTTTACAAATTCTGTGTAATTGAATGTGCAAGTAGTTAGATCTTGGAGAAATGTTATATGTTTGTTTGGTTCATATTTAACACCCTTCAGACTTCACCTGTAGACTGAGTGCAAATGATTTTGTCACTGTGTCATTTAACCCTGAGATGCTGTCATCTGTAAGCAAAACTCCATCGTATATGGGTTTAGAACAGGGGAGGGCAAACTACGGCCTGCGGGCCGGATCCAGCCCATCGGGGCTTTCAATCCGGCCTGCGGGATTGCCAGCTCTGTGGCACAGCGGGGCTAAGGCAGGCTTCCTGCCTGCCCTGGTCCCGCGCTGCTCCCGGAAGCAGCTGGCACCACGTCCCTGCGGCCCCTGGGGAGGTGGGGGCAGAGGGCTCCACGCACTGCCCTCGCCTGCAGGCACCACCCCCCACAGCTCCCATTGGCCGGGAATGGGGAACCACAGCCAATGGGAGCAGTGATGAGCTGCCAAAAAATTCCTCCTCACCCCACGAGGGGGTCGTGCCTGCCCCAGGACTCCTGCCCCGTCCAACCCCCCACATGCTTTGACACCCCCCCCCCGGATCCCTACCCCATGCATTCCCTCCTCTCATTCCTGATGGCCCCCTGCCCTATCCAACCACCCCTTCTCTCTGTCCCCCACTGCCCCTGGAAGTGGAACCCCTGCCCCTGACTGGCCCCCACCACCCCATCCAACCTCTAATCCTTCCTGACTGCCCCCCGGGACCCTTGCCCTCCTTCAATCCCCCTGTTTCCTGCCCTCTGATTGCCCTGACCCCTATCCACCCCCCCCAAACTCCCCGGCCCTCTTCCAACACCCTCTCCCTGCTCCCTTACCATGCTGGAGGCCGGGCCGGGGGCGCTGGACCAGGCTGGGGCTGACCCGGAGCCGCTTGGCAGGGACCAGGCCCGGGGGAGCCGCTTGGCCGGAGCCAGGCTTGGCAAGCTAAGATGGGGTGGGGGAGCGAGGAGGGCTCCAGGGAGGTGCGGCGCGGCACGGCCCAGCCCAGTCCTGCGCCAGCCTAGCGCCCGGGGCCTGGTTGAGCAGCCCTGGCCCCGGCCCCGGCTCCGGCTGAGTGGCTCTGGCCCCGGCCCAAAGTCGCTCGGCCAGAACCCGGGCCAGGCCAGGCCAGGCCCAGGGCGCTCGGCTGGAGCAGGACTGGGCCGGGGCCGCTTGCGGCCAGAACCGCTGGGCTGGGGCCGCTCGCGGCCAGAGCTGGATGCGCTCGCAGCCGGATCCGGGGCTGGGGGCGGCCGGGGGTGCTCGGGGCCGGAGCTGCTCGTGGCTGGAGCCGGAGGCGCTGGGCTGGGCCGGAGCCGGGGCACTCGGCCACTCCTGGGCCAGAGCTGGGGCGCTCAGCCGGAGCAGGACTGGGCTAGGCCGCACCACCCCTCCCTGGTCCCCTCCTGGCTTCCCCACCCCACCTTGCCAAGCTGCTTCTTGCTTCTGAGCCCTCCCCAGTCCCAGGCTTCCCACGCTAACATCTGATTCCCGGGAAGCAGGGTAGGGGGAGGAGAAGGGAGGGGCAGAACCTTCAGGGGAGGAGCCCAGGAAGCAGAGGTGAGCTGGGGCTGGGGGCAGGGCGGCCCTTTTAGAACCGGTTGTCCTGGAACAACCGGTTCTAAAAGGGTTTCTAAATTTAACAACCGGTTCCTGCGAACCGGTGAGAACTGGCTCCAGCTCACCACTGAATGGGAGCCTTGGGAGTGAAACCCTCAGGCGAGGGCAGTGCGCGGTGGAGCCGCCTGCCCCACCCCACCCCTAAGAGCCACTGCCAGACATGCTGGCCACTTCTGGGAATGGCATGGGGCCAGGGCAGGCAGGGAGACTGCTTTAGCCCCGCTGCATGCTGCTGCCACCCTGGAGCCGCTCGAGGTAAGCGGCGCCAGGCCAGAGCCTGCACCCCGAGCCCCTCCTGCACCCCGCATCCCAACCCCCTGTCCTGAGCCCCCTAACTCCCTGCCTTGAGCCTCCTGCCGCACCCCTCCTGCACCCCAAACCCTTGCCCTGAGCCCCTTCCTGCACACTGCACCCCCTCCCACACCCCACATCCCCTGCCACACACCAACCCCCTGCCCCAGCCCTACATTCATGGCCCTGCATACAATTTCCTCACCCAGATGTGGCCCTCAGGCCAAAAAAGTTTGCCCACCCCTGGTTTAGAATATCCTCAGGTGCTAAACTTCCTGCCTGAACCACCAAGTTATTCTGGTTTTAACATATTATGTTAACTAACTGTGATATTACTAGGGTGACCAGACAGCAAGTGTGAAAAATTGGGACAGGGGGCGGGGGGTAACAGGAGCCTATTTAAGAAAAAAGACCCCAAAATCGGGACTGTCCCTATAAAATCGGGACATCTTGTCACCCTAGATATTACACACACACATCCACCTAACATGAAGTCTGAACCAGTTTGGCAGGGGTATGAGAACACAGTTAAGGTGCTTTGAGGTATGTTAATTCTGTTTTTTAGTACTTGCTTTGGCTTTTAAATGTACCATTACTTTAAATTTTCTGTTTGCAGCCCATGTTGGTCCCAGGATATTAGAGAGACAAGGTGGAAGAGGTAATATATTTTATTGGACCAGCTTCCTGTTGGTGAAAGAGACAAGTTTTTGAGCTACACACAAAGCTCTTCTTCAGGTCTGGGAAAGATGCTCCAAGAGTCACAGCTAAATATAATGTGGAACAGATTGTTTAACATAAGTAGTTATACATTATAAGAGACTATTCAAGGTGAAGTGGCTCATTAACATATCTGCAGTCATAGGACAAAAAAATGGGTGTTAGTGGGTTACAGATTACTTATTGTAATAAGCCATAAATCCAGTGTCTTTATTAAGTCCATGATTTTTAGTATCGAGCACAGTTATGAATTTAAGCTCCCAGGCTCATCATTTGAAACTCTTGTTCAGGTTTCCTTTGAGGATGAAGACTAAGAGGTCAGATAGGGACTGAGTGCTTTGTGAAAAATGTTCACCCATGAGTGTTAGGGAGTTTTTATCTTTTATCATTTTTCTGTGTGCATTCATTTGAGAGTGTCGTTATTGTCTGGTTTCACATACACAGTTGATACTGGGGCATTTAGTGCACTGGATGATGTATTCCACATGTTGTGATAGGCACCTGTATGATCCATGGATCTTGAAAGGTTAGAGGGTTGTTTGAAGGCCAGAAGAGAAGCTTAGGAAAGATTTCTTTCAGGATGGGGTTCCCATCAAGTATGGGTTGTAATTGTTTAATGATATCCCATATGGGTTCCAGTGTGGGATTGTAGGTAACAACTACGGATATAAGGTCAGAGGCTTTCCTCCTCCCCATATTGAAGCACGTTCTTTCGGGGTATTCCATGATGTGATCTACTTCTCTGGTGGAGTGTCCTTGTTTGGTGAAGGCAGTTTAAAGTGTGTCAAGATGTGTACTCTGGACCTTTTCCTTGGAGCATATTCTGTGGTATCTGAGTGCCTGGCTTAGATAACAGATTTCTTGGTGTGCTTGGGGTGGTTACTGTGAAATTAACTGTAGTGATCTGCAAGTTTCTTGTATATTGTTGTGTGTAGGGTTCCATTGTTGAAGCTGATTGTGATGTCTAGGAAGCGATGCTGGTGCAGGAGTGTTCTAGAGAGTTTAATGGATGGGTGGTGTTTATTGAAGTTGTGATGAAAATCTATGAGGTAGTTTAGGTCATTTGCCTAGAAGATGAAAACATCATTGATGTATCTCAGGTATATCATTGGTTTTGTGGTGTATTTGTCCAAAAATTCTTCCTCAAGGTGGCCCATGAAGAAGTTGGCATACTAGGGAGCAATCCTTCTATTCCTGTCGTAGGGCCAATAAAAGATATTACCTCCCCCTCCTTGCCTAATATCCTGGGACCAACATGGCTGCAACACTGCTAACTCAGATAGCACATTTATATGGGATGCAACCAAATCTGGGTCTAAAAATCAGTCTGCTCAAATAAGTCCCAGTACAGGAAAGCATCCCTATTTTGGAAAGCACATAAGCCCCATTTAAGTCAATGGTACTTAAGCACTTAAAGTTAATTATGTGCTGAAATGTTTTCCTGAATTGGGACTGTGACAGATATGCCTATTTCCTGCATATAGTTGGGAGACCTTATTGAATTAAGTTTAAGTATCTTTGCAATCCATTGTACTAAACACAAAGTTTAGGTATTACTGTGGAGTGAGATTGCATGTAACCTCTCTAGGAGCAGACATGATGTGAGGCCTGGGAGTTCATAGGACTATACTGAGAATGTGTCCGAGAAGAATGGACTTTTGGGACAAGTGTAAAGTGGATTTTCTGGGGAAATACCTACGAAGAGGTTAATGCAAATTCCCTGGTTATACAAAAAACTCAGCCTCTTGGAGCTACGTCCTGAGGAATGGATCACTGTATACTGATCAACTGTTCCCAGAGACTGGAGGTCAAAGGGCTTAGCTGTATAAATAAACAGGTGAACTACCTAGCCTGTGTTCTGGTTCTGAATTATGTTATGAACTTGTAACCAGAAGGAAAATCTAGTTGTGGGTTTTGAAGGACTGACACCTACCGGAGCCTGAGCTTGGAGTTGGGGGGTTACCTGTGGTAAGCTTTCTAGCTATGTGGGTAGGTTCTTTGATTGTTTTTAAAATGTTTTTCTGTAATGCTTTCACGTTAAGAATAAATATGCTTGCTTAGAAAGGACTGTGTGGTACCTTAAAACTGCAGGCAACACACTGGAGAGAAAACAAAGTGCAGACACTAGCCTGGGAATACCAAACTGCAGGCAGGGATCTGTGCAGCCTTAATAATCCCTGGTCAGGAGCAAGTTAGATGTCGTTCTTCGCCAAAGAGAGATGATAGTTGGACCTCAGAATGTGAATACAGGTGCAGTTACCCTAAAATTGTGACAGGAACAATAAGGAGGAACAGCAGAAGGCAAATGTGTTACTGAGAACTTATCTGCAACCAAATGCTATTATTTATTAATACTGTAACTATGATAAAATAACACATACGCCCTAGTTATTCACCCCTTTGGGCTTCAGAGGGCAGTCTATCTATGCCATGTCTGCCCTGCTTAGATTGTAAGTCCTTTTTGTATTTTGTACAACGCTAAACACATTGTTGGTACTTAAACGATACACAACGCTATCATATGTAAAATATGTTTTACATTTTTTAGGGGGAAAAAATCCCTTCTCCTTCTGTAATTTTTTTAAACCTGGGGAAAATTGAGAGCGTCCAACACACTGAACAGTTTATATTGCAACAAAAGGGGAAAAAAGGCTCATTTTGCCATCGTTATCTGGAGGCAGAACACGCATTAGCTCTCAGTGGTCAGATACGGACTGTGTCTATTGCCCAGTGCAATGAGAGTGGGACGCGCTTGCTCTTTATTAGCCTAACGAGGCGGGACGGGTGAGGACAGCCACGTTGGCTCTCTAGCGGCGAGTCACCATTTCGGGTGGCGAATTCAGGTTGTTGTCATTACGGTATTAGCGGCCTCCACCAGACCGGCGCTCGCAGGGTCCATCCCGGGGGCCGGAGCCGGCAGCCGCGCTCCGTAGGCGGGTTTGCGGGGGGAACCGGGCGGGCTCAGCCCAGCTAACATGGCAGCGCTTCCAGCGCACGCGGCTCACGGCCCTGGGCGGCTGCGCGCCGCGAGCCCAGCAGGGGGCGCTACCTCGCCCTCCCTCGCCACTCAACGGGTATGAGTGACGTCCCGGGAAAGCAAACCGTCAACGGCCCCTACCCGGGTAGCTGCGAGTCCCCCCGCCCCTCTCGATGGACTGATCCACTTGCCTAGAGAGGGGCGGTGGGACGGTCGCTGGCCATTGACGGTAAAGCAGGAGGCAGGGGATCTGGACGCGCTCACTGACGGGGTAGGGGAGCTAAATCCGCCCGTTCGCTGCGACGGAAGGGAAAGTGCCCGTCACCGCGGGGCTGTGTGTGGCTGGGACTCCGCGGCGCCCCTCCCGGTAAGTGTAGGTGGGGGAGGGGCTGTGTGCTGTTGGGGTGTGTGTGTGTGTGTGTCACGAAATGAGTTAGGTAGGTTCGTTCCCCCCTCGGGGGTGGGATGGTCTCTCCCAGCGAGTCTGTCAAGGCGAGGCGGGGCCCGCCCTTTCCTCCCTCCCCTTCTCCGCGTTGGTTCCGCTCGCAGCAGGATTTAGCCGCCGCCGTCGCCGCCTGCCGTCGTCTCCGCTTGTAGTGAGGGGCCCCTGGACGTTTTCTCTTTGCCTTAAAGTCGGTGAGGAGCGAGCGGGGCCGTGGCGGGGCCTCCCCCGGGCGCTGGGCCGGGAGGAGCGGGGCCGTGGCGGGGCCTCCCCCGGGCGCTGGGCCGGGAGGAGCGGGGCCTCCTCAGGGTACTGGGCCTGGGCCTGGGCCGGGGCCGGGGCCGGGCCGTGGCGGGGCGGGGCGAGGCCGGGGCCTGCAGGGCTCTTCTCCCCCCCCCCCCCACCGCGGCGGCCTGGCCCGGCCCTGCCGGGTAACAAAGCCCCGGCCTGTGACGGGGAGGCCGCGGCGCTGAGCGCGGCCCGACTGGAGGAGACACTCTTCTCCCCCCCCCCGATCCACCGGCTCCAGAGCGCCTGCAGCGGCCGCCTCCGCCCAGGGAGGCCCGGTGGGTGCTCAGCAGCCCGGCGAGCGGGAGGCGCGCGGGGGCTGGGAGCTCCCCGGTCCCGCGCGGGCGGTGCGGCGTGGAGGCCTGTTCCTCCCCTGGGGGTGGGGGGCCGGGGCAGGGAGCGAGGACGGGCCTCGGGAGGTTACTCGCGCCCTGGTGCGTGTTGTCCTGCCCGCCTGGATCCGGGCCTGCGATCCTGCTGTCCGGGGTCGTAACGTGTCGGCCCGGCCTGCGTGGCGCTGAGCGCGGCTCTGCCAGGTCTGAGATCTCGGTCTAATTAAACACTCCTCACCTCTGTACCGCGCTTTTCCTTGCCTGTCACTGTGCTTTACAACGGAGATCAAATTATCCTTACCTTACAAATAGGGAATCTGAGCTAGAGAGAGCGTGATTTGCTCAAGGTCATTCACCCTGAGGTTATCCTTTTATGTCTTAATTAGACTAATCTGTCTTTGCCATAACAGCTAATAAGTATTGCATAGCTTTAGTGAAAATGTACCATGATCTGTCCCAGAGTTACTTCAGCAGTGTAGATGTTCTTAGCCAACAGGCAGGCCCAGGAACTAGCAGTGCAGGATTTGCATTTCATATCCCTGACAAGAGTGTGGTTATAGTAAAATAGGGGAGGAATGCAGTCTAAGGCTTCAGCCACTCTCAAATAATACTTTCTTTTTAAAGTGTGAACTCCTTCCACGAGGAGATGTGTACAGTAGCTGATACACATGCTTAGAATTAAAGCATGGTGTAGGAATCATCTGCTTCTTAAGGATATCTTGAAGAACTTTTCTTTTTTCACAGGGTGTCTTTTATGAATAATCAAAAGCAGCAGAAGCCAACGCTATCAGGCCAGCGTTTTAAAACTAGAAAAAGAGGTAAATATTAATCATTTTTGTGTGTAGCTCATGGCCAACTCTGTACAGAAGACCTATCGGCATGTGCTGGGCAAGAGAATGAATACACACAAGCTTATTAGTATGTGTCTAGCCCAGAGGTTCCCTGAACTGTGGGGTGTGCCCCCTAAGGGGTTGTGGAGGAACATCTGGGGCCAGTCCCCATGAGGGAGCACCACCAAGACCCTCCTCACCCCCAGCTCTGCTCTGGTCCCACATCCCCGGTTCCCATACCCAGCCTCGGTGCAGCTCCGCTCCCGGCCCCACGCCAACCCCCAGCCTCAGAGGCAGGCCTGTGGCCAGGTGCAGTTCCACTCCCAGCCTTGGGAGAGGCTGAGAGTGGAACTGCACCTGGCCACAGGCCTGGCTGCTGGCCTCCACCACAGCCTGTCTGTGGCTCTGCTCTCTCCTCTACCACTGGCTGTGGCCACTTTTCATCTCTTCTCTCACCTCCCTCCCCCCTTCAGCAGTGGCCCTGCTCCCAGCCCAGGGGGTGAGTGCAGGGGGTGTGACTCTAAAAAGTGGGGGGACCACTGGTCTAGTCTTTTAAGAACTTGTTTAGGTAGGTGTCTGTAAATAAAGACCTATAAAGTTAAACAGATGTACATTTTTACCATAAAAATTAGCCTTTCAGTGTAGGCTATTTCATTTTAAATGTGCCTTGCACCATAAAAAACAGCTTAAATTCTGATTATGCTCCTTTCCAAACAATGCCTAATCTAGAACACCTTCAACCAGTGTGAAAGTTTGTCAGTAATAAAGAGCCTAAATTAGGATGTCATTAGATTTATGGGAAAACTCAGGCTTCTTCAAGGGGTGGGAGGGAGCTGATGGGCTCTTCAGTCTGTGAAGGTAACTTTACTTCCTCTTTCTATTCCTAGATTAGTTAATGGGAACAAATATTTTAACTGTTGAGGAAACAATAAAAGTGGAGATATAGGTAAAAGGCTAGAGTGGAATGGTGGTGTCATTGGTAATTGGAGAGTAGTGTGGCTAGTAAGTATCTAGAAGAAAACTGCCATTCTCTTTTTAAGAGGGAATTGGATGCTGTTATAAATTAAGGGCCTTGGTTTGCTCTAATCTAGGGACTTCTAGAGAAAGTTAGAACCCTCCCCACCTTCAAGAAGGCTAGCTAGCTCACATTTTTCAATTCTCCAATTTCTCATTCTAACAGTAGTGGCTATGAAAGCATCTGATTGGCTTTGATTAGTGTATGTATTTACCTGATTTGTCTCAAGTAGAATGAAATAAGGAATTAAATAGTCTGCGATAATAATGAAGAGGTTCATCAAAGTAAAACACACTGAAGATAGCACTCTTAAGTTGTCGTAGTGTCATCTTCTACACGCATACTTAGGTTGGCATAGCTATGTCAGTCAGGTGTGAAATGACTTAACAGCTGGCAAAACAATGGAAGGAAGCATTTGGGAGGACTCGATCAACTTAAGGTTTCCACCACTGTCTCAGTAGGCATCTCCTACCTAGCTGGCAAATGACGTCTCCTTCAAGGACAACCCTGAAAGAATGATTGAGAGAAACTGTATAACCTTCCCTTTCCATTGATTAGGGCCTTTCTTCGCTGCCAAAAAAAAAGTGGGGTGTTCTGTTAAGAGCAATCTATTTTGGTAGTGAAGACAGGCATGCATGACTGATCCCAAATATAAAATGTACAGGTTCTATCTGGAACAGGAAGAGGCTGAAACATGGCTAATGAAATGTGATTCAGAATCACATTCCTTCTAGCACTTCATATTTAAGACAGGTTTTTATCGTAAATCTGTCTGCTCACAAAGTTCTGACACAATTTACTGTTTTCACACTCTTCCGCCACTTTGAAGCAAACCTCAGAGCAGGACAGTTGCATTCAGAATCTCTTCTAGTTAAGAACTGGACTTGAGTCCTTTCATCTGAGCACAATGCAAATAGTTTTCAATACATGGCAACTGGTTTAGCTGAAATGCAAACACTCTTTGATGCTTCTGTTACAAAAGAGTGGTAGGCCTAACTAGTTATAGTGAATAGTTCAGAAAGCATTAATGTGGATTTAACTAAGGCTAAATATTGGTTAGCCTCATTAGTGACTTTGCACTTCTAATTTAAATGAAAAAATGCCCAGACTAATGTTGGATGATATCTGGATTTGAAGTCTTAGCATCTAGGCTGCAGTCCTCCTCTCTGCTTGTGCTTTGCCTAGGTCAGGTGGCTTGGAGAAGTGTAGGGACCTCCCCTCACAGCAGGAACTCAGGCAGGGTCTCCCCCATTGAATGGGGCTGCAAGCACCCTAGCCCATGACCTACCGCCTATATTGGAGGTACCTGGCCAGAGGGCCAGCTACTCTGCTGTCTCAGGCATGGTCTGGGAGGCAGCGGCTGCTGGGTCTTAGCTCAAACTAGCCAAGGAGGGGCCTGGGACCCAAATGCCTTGGGGCAAGGAGATTGCAGTGGCTTTTTTATATTATAATAGCAAAAATCTGAGCGGTCATGGTAAGGCCATGTCTACGCTACCACTTATATCTGCGAAACTTGTGTCATTCAGAGGTGTGAGAACATGTCGCTCAAGGAGATAAATTTCACCAGCATAAGTGGTAGTGTCCACAGCACTATGTTGGCAGGAGAGCTTTTCCTGCCAACATAGCTACTGCTCCTCATTGGGGATAGTTTAATTATGTTGCTGGGAAAGCTCCCACCAGTTGGTATAGAGCAACTACACGAGAAATCTTACAGCAGCACAGCTGCATCAGTACAGCTGTGCCACTGAAAGGTCTCTAGTGTAGACATGGCTTTAGTAATCTGAGACTCGTTTATTAAATTTAGTGTAACTGCTCCATGACTCTTGGAGGATTTTTTTTTTTAAGATAAATCTTCAGCCCTAGCATAATCTGACTCTCACTATCTTGATGAAGAGACAGTAAAATGGGCAAAACTGGTATTGTTGCAGAATTTAGCAGGAAGAAATTACTGTGGGAAAACAGGCAGGGATTAGAATGCAATACGTGTAGCCTTAAGTATTGGTGCTTCTTGGCTTAAGTGGAAAAAACATTAGGAGTCAAAATCTTGTAACTTCTAAGTGAACAGCTAACTTGTTCAAGGCTAACCATAGTTGCATATTCTCACCATTCAAAAAGTCAATGGTGGCTATTTCTGCAGCTATTGCAGTTGATAGTTGACATGTTTGGGTCAAATGGCTAATGCTAAACTCATATGTATTAAACTAATGGCAAATTCACTGGCTGTTTCAGGCTTCCCTGGTAAACTCAAACATTTCTGAAACTGTTGCCGGTTTAATTACTGAATGAATTCCTGAAGTTGGATGATGCTGATACAGAAGCTGATACAGAAATTGACAGTATTATCTTTAAGTTAAAGTGAGACTAAGCTCCTACAACTAGTAGGCTTATCAAATACCAATGCTTTCTCTTTTATTGCAGATGAAAAAGAGAGGTTTGACCCTACTCAGTTTCAGGACTGTATTATTCAAGGTCTAACTGAAACTGGCAGTGACTTGGAAGCAGTAGCAAAGTTTCTTGATGCGTCTGGAGCAAAACTTGACTATCGCCGCTATGCAGAGACACTCTTTGACATTCTGGTGGCTGGTGGAATGCTGGGTAAGTGTCTAGCTAAACTTTTAAACATGGCTGCTTTGATAGATCACATCATTCTCTCATTTGGACTCAAATGACACTTGCACGCATGCTTAAATGTAGGTTATTGATCTGCTTTGTCACCCAAGTTTTAAAATGGATGCTATTTATTTGGATTGCTTCAAACCTTTGTGGTACATACATTAATGCTCTGTCTCAGCATAATCTCTGCTACATTGGATTGAGGGTGGCTGCTTGCACTGCAGCAGAAATGGCTCACTTTTTAAATCGTCTGTCCTTGAACACAGTGAGAATCACTACTCGTATGATAGTGTCTTGTCTTACGGTGTTTACCCGCTCAAGGATGGAAGAGCTCTTGTGACAGGTTCGGTCACAGAGACCCCCATGAGATTGTCACCTGATGTGCTGAAGTTACCTCTGAACCTGTTTTCCACTGCCAGCTTGGGACTCCAGAACCCTGCCTTATTGAGCCAGACACATTAGTCTGCTGCAACACAGACCCAGGTCTGGTCCATGCCCCCAAAGCTGCAGACTTTAACCAAAACCTGCTCAGCAAGTCACCTATCTCCAGCACCCAGACACCCACTTCCCAATGGGATCCAAACCTCAAATAAATCCATTTTACTCTGTGTAGTGCTTATACAGGGTAAACTCATAAATTCTCCGCCCTCTATAACACTGATCGAGAAATGCCCAGCTGTTTGCTCCCCTAGGTATTAATCACTTACTCTGGGTTTACTAATAAATGTGATTTTTTTTATTAAGTAGAAAAAGTAGGATTTAAGTGGCTTTCAAGTAATAACAGACAGAACAAAGTAAGTTACCAAACAAAACGTGCAAGTCTAAGCCCAGTACATTTAAGAAACCGAATACAAGTAAATATCACCCTCAGATGTTCCAATAAGATTCTTTCACAGATTAGACTCCTTCTTAGTCTGGGCCCAATATTTTCCCTGGTACAATTCTTGTTGTTTCCAGCTCAGGTGGTAACTAGGAGATTTCTCATGACTGCAACCCCCTTTGTTCTGTTCCACCCCCTTTTTATGGCTTTGGCATAAGGCAGGAATCTTTTATCTCTCTGGGTCCCCACCCCTCCTTCTAAATGGAAAAGCGCTGGGTTTAAGATGGATTCCAGTACTAGGTGACATGGTCACATGTCCTGTGAGACCCCAAGCTTCCATTCTTTCCAGTCTGACTCAGATGAACACAGGAAGGCTTCCAAGTAAACAGCCATTTACAACCAATTGTCCTGGTTAATGGGAGCCATCAAGATTCTAAACCACTATTAATGGCCCACAATTTACATATAGTTACAATAGGACTTCAGAGTAATACCTTATATTTCTAGCTTCAGATACAAGAATGATGCATTCATACAAATAGGATGAACACACTCAGTAGAATTATAAGCTTTGTAATGATACCTTACAAGAGACCTTTTGCCTAAAGCATATTTCAGTTGCATTATATTCACACTTATAAACATATTTCCATAAAACATATGAGAGCTGACACATTGCACTCCATAACTATTGGCTTTCTCTTTTCAATTATTTCTTTTTCCGTTGTTGCTTCCTCTTTTGGCCTTTATTGCTTACTACCTGCCACAGCACCAAAGCTTGGGGCTCATGCTTCAGTTTTAAGTTGTCACTGTTCTGATAGGCTTCCAAACAGGACCTCAGCATCCAGTACTGGCAGACCAGCAGCAACACTTCATAATGCAATGTCAAGTTTCATCTGCTAAATCCATCTCCATTTAATTATGGACGCTGTAGCTGCTATTAATCCCTCAACAGTAAACTGCACTTCTTGCTTCAAGTGACTTAACAAGGCTTCTGGTATGCTGCATCTAGGTTCCCTGTTCTTGCTACTGTAGAAGCAACCTATGGCAGTGGGTTTGGGGAAATACATACAGCAGGATTTGAGAAGAATGTACAAAACAGCAGATAGTTTGACAATTAATTCCTCTGTTAGGGATATTCCCCTCTGTGAGGGGACACTGCCTTAAATGAGTGACCTTGAACTCTTCAAAGCTTAAGTGTTCTTGCATTCTAAATTTTTGTGCATAATTTGGCAAGCTTGTCTTCTATATTATAACTTTAAAAAAGGTGAATTCTACTTTAACTTTCATAAAAAGTAGAATTTGGATCATGCAGCATGTGCTTACTCACTGTGATAAAGCTTTCAAAGGATTGGTTCACTTTAAATGGCTACTAACAATGGTGAGCGGACGGGCCGGCTGGGGTATATATTCACTCCAGGGGGCGCCCAGCCGGCCCGCCGGAGTTGCTAGGGTAAAAAAGTTCCGAGATGCCGTGCACGCGCGGCGCGCACACCTGACTGGAATGCATAGGAGCAGTCACTCGAAGAAGGAGGATTGGTTCACTTTAAATGGCCACTAACAATGGTATTTAAAATAATTAACTTGCATTTCTTTAGAACACTTGTGAAGGGCCTAAAGCACTGTACTAATACTAAACCACAGTACTAGTGAGAGGCTTGTAAAGTTGCATATCAGGGAATTAAAGCAAATAGGGTGAGTGACTTGCCTAATGTCTCATAGGCCTTGGCTACACTGGAGAGTTGCAGCGCTGGTAGTGGCTTTACAGCGCTGCAACTTACTCCCTGTCCACACTGGCAAGGCACATACAGCGCTGTATCTCCCTGGCTACAGCGCTGGCTGTACTCCACCTCGGCCTGGGGAATAACGACTGCAGTGCTGGTGCTGCAGCGCTGGTGTGCCAGTGTAAACAGTGATTAATCTTACTACGCTGTAACTGATCTCCGGAATTTTCCCATAGTGCTTTTAACTAAAGAACTCTTTGTTTTGTTGTGAACTCGAAAAACAAACACAACTACTGTTTGCTGTGAATGAGGCAGGCAGGGGGATGAATGTCCAGAGCTAGTGTTTGCTTGAGGAGAGAAACAGCACGTTGGGGGTGGGAGGGAGGGGAAGGGAGTCCCTCAGAGCAGCTGCTTATCTGGTCTGAAGGCTATTTGCATTTAAGAGTGAATGAGGGGTGGGGGAAGTAGTTGGAATTTGCAAGGCAGGGAGCTGACAGTGTCTGCTCCAAAAATCCCCCCTCTCTCCCTCACGCTCCCTGTCACACTCCACCCCACCCCCCTCTTTTGAAAAGCATGTTGCAGCCACTCGAACGCTGGGATAGCTGCCCATAATGCACCACTCCCAACACCGCTGCAAATGTGGCCACACTGCAGCGCTTTCCCTACACAGCTGTACGAAGACAGCTTTAACTCCCAGTGCTGTACAGCTGCAAGTGTAGCCAAACCCATAGTATATTGGTGACTGAGTCAATAGAACCAAAGGGTCCTGATTTAGCCAACAGACTACTTCACTGTGGAAAGCACTACTTATAGCAGTATCCACTATGTGCTAAGCACTCTCCGGATAAGAATGAATTGTTGTTGCCTCAAGAAGCCCATAACCTCTGGATAGACACCTACAGATGTTTACTACTACTCAGGTGGATTTGATGCATGTGTAAGTGAATCTTCGGGAGACTTTAATATGAGAAGTAAGAGCTTTGTAAATTATCTCAAAGGCCATACCATGTATAGAAGGCAATGTGGAAGAAAAAGCTTGACAAATGGGCATTTATCAAGGTTCCCACTTTTAAAACTGGGAAGAGGGAAGAAGGAGATACGAGTTTGGATAAGTAAGGAGGGGAAAAATTATATAGGACTTGAATTACAATGCATGATGCCTGAATTTGATGTGATAAATGGGGAAACAAGTGGAGTAACATGATCAAAATGAAGGGCATGGAAGAGGACTCTTGCTCCTGTGTTTTGTGTAGGTTGGAAGAGGGTAGTGTGTGCTCTATGGATTCCAGAGAGGAGGATGTTGCAGTATTTGAGACCAGAGAAGGCCCTAAATGAGAAATTTAGTGACTGGGTATGAAAAGATGTACGAGTCTTGAAAACTCTAAGCAGAAAGAAGTAGCAGGATTTGAGTGTGCAGGGCAGGGAGATGTCAGAAATCACTTCCACTCAGGCCTACACTCTGGTAGGGAGGATGGCAGTTTTATTAGTGAGTGTAGAGGTTTTGGGATGGAAGATAAGAGTATCCTGTCCATTCAAATAGAATGTGTTTCTGAAGTCTTGCTCTTATCAGATTACCATCTTTTGGGAAACCTCAATCCATAGAGTCCTCAGATATGGATGATGAAACAGGTATTCTAAAGTGTCTGATTTCTTTTAATAAAGAATTACATTAGTTTCCTTTGTAGTATCTGCAAACATTAGAAAAATGTTAACTTGTGCTCCCACTGCTGGCTCTGCCAAAGAATAAGAGCTTTCTACCCACATGGAGTGGTACCATTTTAAATTCTTGGATGTTGTGTGTATTAACACCTGACTTAACTCTTGAATTAAATATTCTAATACCTGATTAGCACCTTCCATATCTGAACTCAAGTGATGGCTTCTCTTTGCTTTTTCATTCTAGAAATGTCACAAAAATCAAATCCCTAACACACACCAGTGTGATGATCAGTTTCTACTGTAGATCAGGCCTCAGTCGCCTTAAAGCAGTGGGTCTCAAACTTTTTTACTGGCGACCCCTTTCACATCACAAGCCTCTGAGTGCGATACCCCACCCCCAATAAATTAAACACACTTTTTAATATATTTAACACCATTATAAATGCTGGAGGCAAGCAGGGTTTAGGGTGGAGGTTGACAGATCACAACCCCCCATGTAATGATCCTTTGAGGGGTCCCAACCCCCAGTTTGAGAACCCTGTCCTTAAAGTAACAGGACTTTGTCGCCTTTAACCAGAAGTCCTGCAGTATAATAAACGAATTAACAGACTAGTCTTGATGTTGCATCTTACAAAGACTCAGGTCTAAATCAAAACTGACTTGAGCCCCACTTGATCTGTCCTTGAGTACTTTTGACTGGCCTCTAATAAATTTGGTGTGAAGATTTAGGGTGGGACTCCTCAAAATTGCTCACAGTTGGCCTAACTCCCTGCCCTGGAATCAGCAGTGAGACTCCCATTGAGTTATCTAGAAGTAGTTGAACCAATGCTCATGCTTTTGAAAATCCAATCTTAAATGTTACAAGTGACTCATGTATTAAAGTGGATATTTTTGGAGCCATGGTTGCTGTTTTGCTTAGCACATTGTTAGAAATTTTCTTCTTTGACTTTATTGAGGTTAGGCTTTAAAAGAACCTTCCAACACTAAACTGCGATGCTTTAATTTTTGAGCCGTTCAAAACTTAGTGTGGACATGCAACTCTATAACAATTAGGTTTTGCTTCCAGGGCTGGGTCACGCAGTTTAAAAAATAAATAAAAATAACTGTTAATTGTGTGTGAAGTGACTTTAGTAGATACGATATTTAGGATTAAATCAATGTAATGTCTCTTGTATCTGCAGTTGGAAGGAAAACTTTCATGATCTGTTGGGGTTTTTTTAAGACAAAACTAATGTATTATGGCTCTCAATACCAAGTGTGTAAAGCTCTTCTGTTGTACAGAATATTAAATCTGAGCATTATCAGTCTATTTGATACATCCTGACTTAAGTTTCAATGCAACAATAGTAGATGACTAAATAAAATTATCTGGAGGCCTATATTTAGTGGTATAGTCACCACTAATCTTCAGTAAAGGACAGCTGTAAGATTCAGCATCGTACGACACTAAACTTAAAGCAGATCAAAAAGTCACTTTTTACTGACTCTTTGCATACTATAAGCAATAGTGTAATCCTTGCTGATCAAAAAAAATATTTAAATATGAAATACCAGTTTTAATTTCTAATGAAGTGTTAACACTAAAACTTCTTCTAGCCCCAGGTGGTACTCTGGCAGATGACCTGATGCGTACAGATGTCTGTGTATTTGCAGCACAAGAAGATCTAGAAACCATGCAAGCATTTGCTCAGGTTAGTCCTGAGTGTACAGTTGAACTTCACTGACTCTCACCTTGTGTGCACAATAGTTGATAACTAGCTGTCATGTTTAGCATTGCTGTGGAATAATGGTCTACAAAAACTGGTCTTGGTGTTCAAATAAACTAACTTTTTTTTTATTTTTTTGGAAGCCTCCCAGCAAATGGCCTTAGACATGCAGCATTTAAAAAAAAACCAACCCATTATGTTAAACTCTGTAGTGTGGCAAACTATCATTGGTACAAAAATGCCAGACTTGACATGTTGAACCAAATGTTCAACAAAGCTGGTTTGAAACTCATTACTTTTTGCCTTGATTAGAGTCCAAATGTAATGTACTAATTTTCTGTCTTCTAGGTTTTTAACAAGCTAATCAGGCGTTACAAATACCTGGAAAAAGGCTTTGAAGATGAAGTCAAAAAGGTATTTAACAGGCTTCAGATAACAGCAAAAAACCCTGCGGCTAAGCTTCAAGACAGCCATGCACGCTAAAAGGAAGAGTGCTGTGATTAAATCTTCACTTACTAGAATAAATGTCCTTGTATCTTAATGTGGCATTTGATTATATAAATGACAACTAATTTAGTGTGGAATTAAATTTCAGTCAGGGTAACATTCTACTTATGGAGTGATCTTGTATTTCTGCCCATCATAAGCTACTATGATCGCCAGCAGCCTTAACCTTTGGTTCAGGGAGGCACTGGCTACACCAGCTGATAATACTTAAAAGCTTTGTGTATTCATTTTGGAAGGATTACCATTCTTTCTATTGCAGCTGCTGCTGTTCCTAAAAGGTTTTTCAGAGTCTGAGCGGAACAAACTGGCCATGTTGACAGGTATTCTTTTGGCCAATGGGACACTTAATGCATCAATTCTCAACAGCCTCTATAATGAGAACTTGGTTAAAGAAGGTAACTACTAGTATTAAACAATTCTGTTGGATGGTGAGGGGTGCTGGGAGCAGGGGACCAAGAGGCATTAGTGACAGATTTAACCAAAGCTAAAATTTGACATAGATGTGAACTGTGGCAGCCACATACTCTGCTGCATAACAGCGAGTCTTATCCAGTGACACAATCTGTTGGCCTAACTAGTTCTGAAGCAAAATTTAACTGGCAGTCTTCTACCTCTCTTCCACCCCATGCACATGCACACCTGTGAGGGTTTGTCATAGTTTGGGTAGCTGATATACTATGGATTTGAAGACACCACAGGATGGGGAGAACCATTAACATTGCAAGCAAGTTCCTCTTCCTTTCATATTGAACTATTAACAGTACCTTTCTAACTCCTGTTGTGCAGGTGTTTCTGCAGCTTTTGCAGTAAAGCTGTTCAAATCATGGATAAATGAGAAAGATATTAATGCAGTGGCTGCTAGCCTTCGTAAAGTCAACATGGACAACAGACTGATGGTGAGTATTCAAATGGATGACCTGAACACTGTTATCTGTCCTTGCTCTTGCAGATACCTCTCCACTTGGCCTATCTGAATTACTAAAACTTGTATGTAGTGTTGTAGTTGTGTTGGTCCCAGGAGATTAGACACAAGGTGGTTGCAGTAACCTTTTATTGGACAGACTTCTGTAGGTGAGAGAGATCAGCTTACATGGAGCTCTTCAGGTCACCCGAAGAGCTCTGTCTAAGGCTGAAAGCTTGTCTCACCAGCAGAAGTTTGTCCAATTAAAAATATTACCTCATCCACTTTGTCTCTAAAGCAAACTTGGTAACCCTTGGACTTTAAATGTGTCCCAATATAAAATGCAGGCACTAATAACTTCTGTGCATAGGAGTCAATGTAAATGTTGGGGTTTATTTTTTTTAGGAACTCTTTCCAGCCAACAAACAAAGCCTTGAACACTTCACAAAGTATTTCACTGATGCAGGACTAAAAGAACTTTCAGAATATGTTCGGAACCAACAAACCATAGGAGCTCGTAAAGAGCTGCAGAAAGAACTTCAAGAGCAGATGTCACGTGGAGATCCATTTAAGGATGTAAGTATACGTATATTTAAACAAGATACAAAAAAAGAACTTGTCACAAAGCTGCTTGACATTTTTGTTTAGTTTATTCCACATAGAATTAACCCACCATTACTTGGATCTTTGCTTCCTGGAATCTTAGAACTGTGATTCTTATTAATAGAGTGAAGGGAAAGGAGTCAATTTACAGAACTGATTACTGGACTGTATCTAGTACCTGAGTGAGAAACTTGGTTGCTGTTGGAGGACTAAACCTGTAATGCATCTGTATGTCTTACCCGACCTATCCTCTCTAGAGGACAGAACTCCTGGGCACTCTGAATTTAGAATGGTGGCAGCAGTAATCATTAGCTGAAGGTGACTGTTTGGGTGTCACTACTTAAATATTAAGCTGCTAAATTCAAATAGAAAGTCTTGGGCTGCGTTCTCACTCTTCTCACCAGCTCAAGAAACTGATATTCTTGGTCTCCAATGTTTACTGGCCACTTGCATTTAATCTTCTAAACTAATGGTGCAGCACCTGACATTTGCATTGTAAAATGTAGAACTCATCCCTGCTTCTTGACCTATGACTGAACTGCTATCTAAGGCAATTCAGAACTTTGAAAGGGTCTTTGGAAGTGAAATATAAGTATTCTGATTATAAGCCACAAAGGAAGCTGTTTAATCAGTAGCTTTCATACTAACATTAACTCACTGACTCTGCAGATAATCTTGTATGTCAAGGAAGAGATGAAGAAAAACAACATCTCAGAACAGACTGTGATAGGCATAGTCTGGTCTAGTGTAATGAGCACTGTGGAATGGAACAAAAAAGAGGAGCTGGTAGCAGAACAAGCCATCAAGCACCTGAAGGTATTTGCTGTAGCTCTGATACAAGAACTCTGAATAACTGAACTTACTATAAAGACACTTAATGGGCTGGCCCAGTCCTTTTTTCCTCTCCCTGACCTAATTATACCCTAAAACGCCTAGACTTAAACACAAGTGAGAATATACTACACCCTTTTCCAAGTAGAACTGCATCCACACTAAGGGAGTGAGTGTACTATTGGTGTAGTTTAAAGTAGTTCAGCTTTCTAGAGTAGACAAGACCTAACTCTGTACATCACCTAGCAAAATGGGGACTCAATCTTGCTTGAGGACTCCAGATGCTTGAGAAATACAAATGAGATGCTACTCAATGATGGAGGAAAAGATGGTTCCTGCAGGTAACTAGTGTGTACTAAAACACCAGTGTGGATTTCAGCCACCATTCTTAAATATGCAGCACTTGATTATTGGACTCAAAAGGATTAGACTATCATCCAGTAAATCTTGATAAGCACCCACTTCACCATTCACCTCAAACTGAAAAGTTTCCGTCAGTAGCAATCTACATTTAGAGAGGCAAAATAAGAAAAGTTTGAGATCTTAGTCTGATTTAAGATGTACTTTGTATATTTTAACATGATGTTGATAACGTGTGCCTTACTGGTTTAATTTTTTTTTGTCATTAAGTAATTCTGACCCCCATACTTACCCATAACCTGAATTTATATTGACAAAAACAGCTTACAAATCAGTATTACCTGCTGAAATTACGGTTTAAAAAATTGAATTCTGCCAAGCCAGTAGATGGATTGCCCCTTAATCAGGTGGTGATAAACGAAGTATAACTAGTTTCTTGTGTAAATAGCAACTTTTTTCAGAAAATTCAAAACTGTTTAAATGGCAAAAATATCACATTTCAGTGTTTGCAGGGAATTAATTTTACAGTTAAACTTAGATGATCTCAAGGATGGAATGAATCCTTGAAATTAAGTAATGTTACTTGTAAAATTCTTTGTCCTTGAAATTGACTAAGGTAACTGTCTAATGCACCCAAAACCAGACCATTTTTCTCTAAGGAGGGGACCTAGTTAAAATCCATTTTGGAGGTATTTTCAGTTTCTATGCCCTCTGAAATAGTGACTTACACGGGGCTGGAAGTGTTTATCTAATGTCTTGTACTCTTTCCAGCAATACAGCCCTCTGCTTGCTGCCTTTACTACCCAAGGTCAATCTGAGCTGACTCTGTTACTGAAGATTCAGGAGTACTGTTATGACAACATTCACTTCATGAAAGCCTTCCAGAAAATAGTGGTGCTCTTTTATAAAGGTAACTAAAGCTTTAAGGCTGCAGCATATAACTGTTTGCAAAGACTTCCAGTTCTTAACTCAGAGCTCTGAAAAGCTAATTTCTGACCTCTGGCAAATGAAATTGTCAGGATTCTCCGCAGTCAGTTAATTGGTAGCTGAAATTCTAGTGCTTGCATGCCCATCTGTACAAATCACCATACCATTGTCAGTTGAGGTAAATTGCTAAACCGCAGTGATCAGCAAGGGCCTCTATCTCTAATGTAGTTAGCGAGGGGAGTTTTAATGTCAACTATTTTTTGGCTGGCGTCTAGTAGCCATGGTGCACTTTTGCCCAATCAGATCAGTCTCACTTCTATACAAAGATAACTTAAGGTTTTCCATCTATTAATAGCAAAAACATATATTGGTGTATGGGGAAAAGAAACTTGGGCCAGTTTTCTGGCAAATCATAGAATCATAGAATTCAAGATCAGAAGGGACCATTATGATCATCTAGTCTGACCTCCTGCAAGATGCAGGAAACATAAGCCTATCCACCCACTCCTTAAGCAAGCGACCCCTGCCCCATGCTTCGGAGGAAGGCGAAAAACCTCCAGGGCCACTGCCAATCTACCCTGGAGGAAAATTCCTTCCCGATCCCAAATATGGCGGTCAGCTGAACCCCGAGCATACAGGCAAGACTCTCCAGCCATACCCTCTGGAAAAAGGCTAACTATCGTATCATTGACCCATTGTACTAATTACCAGTGTGGCACTTAATTGACCTATTGACTAAGCCCGTTATCCTATCATACCATCTCCTCCATAAACTTATCTAGCTTAATCTTAAAGTCATGGAGGTCCTTCGCCCCCACTGTTTCCTTCGTTAGGCTGTTCCAGAATTGCACTCCTCTGATGGTTAGAAACCTTCGTCTAATTTCAAGCCTAAATTTCCTGACTGACAATTTATATCCGTTTGTCCTCATGTCCACATTAGCACTGAGCTGAAATAATTCCTCTCCTTCCCTGGTATTTATCCCTCTGATATATTTAAAGAGTGCAATCATATCTCCTCTTATCCTTCTTTTGGTTAAGGAAAACAAACCGAGCTCCTCAAGTCTCCTTTCATACGACAGGCTTTCCATTCCTCGGATCATTCTAGTGGCCCTTCTTTGTACCCGTTCCAGTTTGAATTCATCCTTCTTAAACATGGGAGACCAAAACTGCACACAATACTCCAAATGAGGTCTTACCAACGCCTTATATAATGGGACTAGCACCTCCTTATCCCTACTAGAAATACCTCGCCTAATGCATTCCAAGACCGCATTAGCTTTTTTTAACGGCCACATCACATTGCCTACGCATAGTCATCCTACGGTCAACCAGGACTCCTAGGTCCTTCTCCTCCTCTGTTACTTCCAACTGGTGCGTCCCCAGCTTATAACTAAAGTGTAAATGCATAACCGTACACTTCTCACTATTGAATTTCATCCTGTTACTAATACTCCAGTTTACAAGGTCATCCAAATCTCCCTGGAGGATATCCTGATCCTTTTCCGAATTTGCAATACCTCCCAACTTCGTGTCATCTGCAAACTTTATCAGCCCACTCCATCTGTCTCTTTCCATAAGTATGCTCACTCTGCACTGACAAAATGGTTTTCTGCTTCATCTTTGCCATATGGCTGCATGATGGCACTCCAGGGACAGGGCTGCTATAGATCTTTCTTACCCACTTCACAAACCAGTAACATATGGAGGACAAACTGTCTACTTTCTGGGATTAGATAAACATAGGTAGGATATGGAGTCAGTTCCTTTTGTGGGAACTTAACTGTTTCCTGACTTTAAAGCAGTCACCCCTGAGACTAAACTTAAAGATGCAATTTTCCCTAAATATAAATCTTGAAACTTGGTCTCCAATATAGCCTCAAGTTGTTACCATGACATACAAGAGCAACTGACTAGTCACATGACTGTCAAATAGACTTCACTCACCTCCTACTGCATCTTTCAGGGAAAAGGAACTTTATTTCCTCTGTCACCTTTAATGTTAACAAATGGTGACTTGATGTATACCATAGACATGCCTGTCAAACTCCACAAATGTGTACTCCATTTAAACAATCTTGTTCCTAGTAATATGTGGAATGGGGAGCCTTAAGGGAATGAATATATTGGGGAGTGGGGGAAGAAGAGTGAAGGGTGACACTGTGACATGGCTGCCAACCAAGGGTGGCTGGGAGAGCCTAGTAAGCTAGCCTCAAAGCAGTATGTTGGTACAGACTACTTCCATAGTAACCCTGCCTTGGCATGTCTTAAAACAGCTGAAGTTCTGAGTGAAGAACCCATCCTGAAATGGTATAAAGATGCACACCTTGCAAAAGGAAAGAGCGTTTTTCTGGAACAAATGAAAAAGTTTGTGGAATGGCTTAAGAATGCTGAAGAAGGTAACTAAACAATTACTGTGAAACTTTAGTTTGAAGTTAAACAAGAAGAATGGGTTTTGTAGTTAAGGAACACTAAAATCCCTGGTATAGATAGTGGTGCAGACAAGAGGAGATGGGCTGTGAAGTCTCCCTGTGTAGCTTCTCTATGCCTCCTGCCAGCATAATTAAACCATCCCGAATGAGTAGCAGTGGCTCTATTGTGGGGAGAGCATCTCCTGCTGACATAGTGCTGTTCTGACCAGTGCTTTTGTCGGTGAAACTTACGTTGGTCAGGGAGGGCTTCTCACTCCCCTGACAAAAGTGCTAGTGTAGACAAAGCCTGATACTCAATTCTGAAATTGTGGGGTAGAAATTCCTTTATGACATGCTTTTAACAAAGCAGAGTGGATATAAGGGAATATTTCATTAAGCTTTGTTCTTCCTGATTGCTTTCCAACTTGGAAGACTGGATCTTGGCAACAAAATCTGACCCCAACCCTGTGTAAAACTTACATAACATGGTGGCTGTTTTGAAACTCTGCTAGCTGCCATTTAAAAGCTCAGATAAAATAAATTGAAACAGCCTAGTTAGTAAACAATGGCTGCCTTGGTAGGCCAATGAGACTAGGCTCAAGACTCATCTATTGTGGGCTCCTCTAGATCAGTGGTTCCCAAATGGGTTTGTGAACCCCAGGGGTTCACCAAATGTTACAGGGGATTCTTGGGGGGGGAATTTCCTAATGGTGGACAGAGCTCTCCATAGGGACCCTGGGCAGCATGGGGCCTTCCAAGAGCTAAGCAATCAAAGCAAGTATATCTATCACACTGAGGAGATTTAAGACTCCTTATAAGAAATGGAAAGGGAGGTGGATATTTTTTGCTGTTTTTAAAATTAAATAGGCTGCTAGTGTTTATAATAATTTAAAAACAAGTTTAAGCTTTGTTGTAATGTGCATTGTTGCTCAAGACCTGAAAGTGTGTACGAGGAACTCTTTGAGTTGGCTTCTTAAATACCTTCATGCTGTTTAACATCTGATCTCGATGAAACATAGGAGTCAGAGGCGCCATATGGGGGGCAACAAGGGTCATGTGCTGCCCCTGCATCGGCACACCCCCTCCACCAGTCCCTCCCCTTTTTTGTGTGGCCCCTGCAGGCCCCCCCACTTTTCTGGTGGTGCCCCCGCAGGCCCTAGGGGGTGCAGGGGCTTTGCCCCCACCTTTTTTTTCTCTCTCTCTACTGGCACCTCTGATATAAGACAAGGCTCCTAACAGCTTAATCAAAAGTGATATCTTGGAAGAGTTGCCATTTTCATACCATAATAAAAATACAGTAATGATAAAGTCAAATTTTATATTTCCAAGATCACTGCTTTTATAATCTGTTGAGGTAAGGGGGAAAATCCCTGGAAACCCTCATTTTTAGGAGGGGGTTCATGAGTTGTTAAAGTTTGGGAACCACTGCTCTAGATGAAAGTCTGGTCAGTTTAATGCTAACTCCTTCTACTGCATTTAAATTCACCAGAATCTTGCTGATTCTGGAGGGGAGAGAGAGCTCAGTGGTTTGAGCATTGGCCTGCTAAACCCAGGGTTGTGAATCCAATCCTTGAGGGGTCCATTTAGGGAACTGGGGTAAAAATCTATCTGGGGATTGGTCCTGCTTTGAGCAGGGGGTTGGACTAGATGACCTCCTGAGGTCTATTCTATGATTTGTGTATAATCTTTAATTCATACATAAATGACTAGAGCAGTAGTCCTCCCAAAAGTACTGTTGACATGCTAAAGTTTACTATAGTATCACATACTTTTTAAAGTAAATTTTGAATCTATGGAGTTGAAGTGCAAAATAGTGTTCTTTAGGCTGAGTTGGCAGTGTCCAGCTGTGTTCTTACAGGTTTATTTTGGAAGGAGTTATAACAATGTTCACACTTACATTGCACAGTCCCATCTCCTAATTAAATTATTTTTCTTTTCAGAGTCTGAGTCAGAAACTGAAGAAGGTGACTGACATGTGAAACTGTCCTCAGTAAAGCAAACAGGAGCTGTAGATAAATGTCAGTCTTGTGTGTCCTTTTTGGTTCTTGCATCCTACCTCCCTGTATCAAGCATGATACAAGGGCTCTCATGGCAAATTTATTTTAACTGTTTTCTATAGTTATTGAAGATACTGGTTTTAGTTTTTAAAACCATGTTTTAAGTAGCTTACAGGAGCTGTAGACTTGACTCTAACATTGCATTAGTCCTTTCAGTTATATTCTACCTCCTGTATTTTCTACTGTAATGTAACTTAAGGCCTTCCACAAAAATAATTATCTTGGGTTTTCTATATAAACACTTACAGGCAGTCATGATTTGGTAAATGAGATTTATTATGGAAACTCTATTTGCAGATTAAACCATACAAGTATCTCAACTCAAAAAGCCATGGGAGGGGGGTGTGATTTGGCATGAAACTTGAGATTCTACTAACTGTATGGGAAGTCTCATCCATGGAACTAGCTTCTCCATGCAGGTCTTTATTTCACAAGCACTGACTTACACAGGTATGTTTAGAGTATTACTTTAAGAATACATAAGTCTAGCCAATACATGGGGGGGGCTTGCCAAAAAAGCCTAAGAACTTAAATTTGTTTCTGCACAACTTCTAAATCCCTGGTTTTGCCATTTTGAGTGACCCTGGCTGGCAAGATTCTGTAGAAACTTTTTTTCTCTTGCCAAGCAAAGCAAGCAGGCATTCTGAGCCTACTGGCTGTCACATGCCTGTTTTATGTGTTTCTTAAGACTATTAAACTTGTCCTTGAAAGTTTTAATGCCATGTATTCTTGGTTATGGATCAATGGACTAGAAAGTGTGTGCCAATAACATGCTATAAAACTGAATGATTAACATCTAAGAGTACAGGGGTAGACCAAAAAGTCAATTGAAGTGTGGCTGACAATTTGTAATTGTCACTAAAGGCAAACTGCTGGAGTGCAACAGGGTCATAGTTTTAACTGTCATTTAAGTTGCATACTGCTCAGGGTTCCACTGCTTAGAGTTCTACTTCACCTCCACCCAAACCCTTGGCCCTTCTATAGTGATAAATGCATGGCCATTAGATGGTAGGATTAAGATGCTGTGCACAGGCATCTTGTGGCAATAGGCTTACTAATGCTAAATGCTGCCAGAGGTTAAAAACCCAACTATGCTAAACATTGAAATGTCTCTGCAGTCTTAATGGAAATGGCATCACTTTCTCAGGACATCCTTGTTGAATCAAGAATAGGGAGAGACCTTTGTTAATGTTGAAAATCAAATTTGGAGTAATGCTGTCATAACCTAACAAAGAATACTAACTGGACCCCTTGTGAGTGAAGTATTTGTTAAATGAGTGATCTTGGTAGAACTTTGGTGCACAATGTATTCAATAGGTTTCTACTGTAGTGATCTGCTTCCTTTGTAACTTGTCTTCTTAAGACTTTTTTTAAAATAAAGTCCATCCTTACACTTCTTAGGTTAGTCTTTTTTTACCAAGCTGGCTTGTGGTGTAAACCATTCTTCAAACCTGAAACTTCAGATCTTGCACTCTAAAAACTAACCATCTTAGAGGGTGAAGCTAGACAAGTTTCCTGGACTAATTAAATAAGCTATACCTATAGTAACTAGTGCAATGGTGAAGCTAGATTAAAATACAGCAAATGCCCCATCTAACACTTCATGTTGTTAGTCCCAGCTTCTGTTCGTGTCAAGATTTTTTGTAACTTCTAAATCACAAGTTTTCCTTGTCCTGTCTCAGTGCAAGAGCAATAACACCCTTCCTGGTAAAACTGGCTTTGTACTAAATAGTAATAAAACTGTGTTCAAACTCAGAAGTACTTTTAGATAAAGCATAGGCAGTCAACAACCACTTCTGCATAGAAGCTATTTCAAGCTTAAGTTTATTTCAAGTGTTCAAATAAGAAACATGGTCATAATACAAAATGACATTTACAAAGCTAACTGTACAAAATAAATAATGCTTGTTTTGACGACTGACACAGTCTATAATCTGCTCTGGAGAACTAAGTATAGATTTTACTTATTTTCCTGTTAAGGCAGAAAAGAAAGGATGGGTCAAAGCCTCCTGAAGAGTAATTCTTTTGGCAGGGTCATACTCTAACATTTTTTGAATGAGGTCAAACAGGTTCTCATGGTCCAAATCTTGACAAAGCATGAACTCCTAAAAAGAAGAGGAAAAGTCAGTTGAAACTTAATTTTTCTCTTTGTGGAAAGAAATCAACTCTTATCCATCAACTCTTACCTTGAGTGGTTTACAGCGTCTTGAAACATATCTACCAGCAGAACTATGTTCATCCCAGTCCAATTGGTTATGGTGGAAATACTTGCGCTTCCTGTAGATTAAGAATTGTTTGAGGCAATCACAAACCAATGTTCTGGAACAGTAATATCACCATAAACTCAACACACTTCTAGTCTCAAAAGGATTAGTTAAGTAATTACTAATTGCAAACCACCTGTAAGTTCCCATCCAATACTCTTAGTCTTAATGTTCAAAGTTTCATAATGTAAGTACTAACACTAAGATTTAAAGAGCAGAAGTTTATTATAGAGGAATGAAGGCACCAGACCAATCTAATCAATGTCATATCCTACCCCAACACATCAAAAGTCAGAGCACTCCAGAACAATATGGACAAGTGAAGCCAGCATATTTAACAGGTTTGACTCAGCTCATCAAGATCAATTATCCTTTGCAATGTATCAGTGCATAACTGACATTCTTTGACCTGTTTCAGTCTGAGGTGAGGTAAAACTGGACAATGGTCCAGAAGAGGAAGTTTTTGCTTTATAATTATGGAAACAATTTAATACTGTACTCAACTAAATCTGATTGTCCCTGTCAGTAAAGAAAGGACCAACCAGTACCTAGCTCAAGCACCTCCATGCCCCTTCCTCATTAACTGACCATGTCAGGATGAAAAGACCTGCCCTTGGGTTCCATTCCTGTATATTCCCTTAGTACATCATTTGCCAACTTTCACCCATGCAGAAAGCTGTAGCGCAGCAGAAGCAGCCTTTCTGTAGACCATCACTTCTGCACTCTGGAAGCAGAACTCACTGCAGCCAGTGATAAGAGGTTTGTTTTTGGGGGGGGGTTAGCTCAAGTTAATATTACGATGTTATGGTATCTATGCCCCATAGACACTTGTATGCATTTTCCCCAATCTCAGTAAAGCTGAATATTGCTATTCTCTGCTTTACTAAGCCATAACTCTGGATGATGTCTAGATTAACCAATACAGGAACTTCAAATGAAATTAAAAAAATTTAAAATTAAGTAAGTCTGAAACAATTATAAAGCAAACAGAGAGAGAAGAAAGGTTTGAGTATAATTACCTGGTTTTCTCTATCATATGAATTGGTAAAGGCCCCAATATTCTCTCCATCATTGCCAAATGCTCTTTACTATCATGTGTCTAAAGAAAGAAAGTGTTTAGCTTATTACCATCCCATAATCTGTTTAAAAGTCTATTCACAGAGATGCTAGGGTTTTTTTTCCCCCCTATTAAGTTAACAGCAGAAAAACCTGGGTTTTCACTGATCAGAAGCTTATTTGTATTTGTCAACTTCCACAAATCATTTACAGCTAAATGTTATCACTAAACTAAGCAACCCTTTCCTCACATTGGCAGATTAAGTTAAAAAATACCAGTTTCTGTACAAGAATTTGAGGTGGTCAAATAAAGTTTAATGGAAGCTATATGTTTTCATCTAAACTTATAAACATTCAGAGTCCTACTTAGCTCTGATATTAAAACACTTTTTAAGCAAGGCTAAAGTATTAAAAGCTACCTTCTCTCTCATAACAGCTTGTTCCCATTACAAGTAAATCCAGGAGACTGGCCTTTTTTGGGCCATGTATTTCTAAATACATTTCATTTTAAACAACTTCTGCATAGCTTGCTACAACATACAAGTTGTTAAAATAAAGCTTACAGTTGAAATAGATACATTACCTCAGTAAAGCTTTATACCTGCTGAGACTTGGACATCTCCAAGCAGTGTACCTAAACTACTGCAAGGGAAAGAACCATAAACTAAAAGGGCCACTGTTTCTCATTTTCAGTTTTAAAAAGTTTGTTACTGATTTAGGATCTTGAATCTATTTGCTGAAGACAACTTTTCTGATCCATTAAGTGACTGAAAACAAGCCAGTTTTTGCATTAAAGTAGCAAAAATATTTACTGCTTATGTATCAGAATACCACCAACATGGTTATTGATATGTGCCTACATAGGCAGGGAGAAGCTTCACAGTGAACAGGGGTCATTTCTGTGCAGCTGTACTTTCTCTTCATGTTCCCATTACAAAACAAAAGGACAAATACTTTTTATAGACATTCTGCTGATGGTCAGGAAATCCTTTTCCCCCATTCTCTTCCCCTCACTCTCCATATAAAGAATTTTCATAGTTACCTACCGGAAATACTGTGAATCCAAGGTAATACTCTATGAGAATACAGCCTATGCTCCAAACATCACAAGGTTGTGACCATCCCAGGGCTGTCAAAAATAAAAAATGTGCAAGATTCATACATATCCAAAAGCAATACCCATTTTAAGTGTATTAAACAGTTAACCTATTCCCAAGTGATGATGTAGACAGATTAATAAATTAAACTAAACAACTGATATTATACTATGATGACAACAAAAAGAGTTTTCTTTCCAGCAAGTAAATGGCCTGCAGAATAGAAATCCAGTATGAGTTTGCCAAAATATTAACTATCATCTTGTAAACACCACCAGTTATAGAAAAAGCAAACTGACCTCAAAAAATGCTGCATATCAGAGAATCACTACTTAGGGCAATAATGTGACAAAAGGGTACTTCAGAATTAATAAGCACTGCAGATGAGTAGAAATTTCTAAATAAGCTGGTTTGAAGTTAAAGTGTTTTCTGACCTAAAATAACTTCTGGAGCTCTGTAATGTCTTGTAGACACCAGAGTACTGTGATGTTCGTCATCATAGGTTGCACTTCCAAAGTCCACAATTTTGATGTCTGGATTTTTTAGCGTGCGTTCATCACGTTTCTAAAATGAAATATACAGCATTAAATGTATGAACAGAATAAGACCGAAAAATATGTTGTAGTGAGAACAATTTGAAACTATAGATTTACCAGTTTGGGGTTATACTCTTCTACATAGTCAGACTTCACAAATAAAATATTTTCAGGCTTCAGATCTGTATGAGTCAATTTGTTCACGTGTAAAACTGCAAGAGAAAATGAAAGTTATCAAACTATTTAAAGAATTGTAATTTCAACAACTGAAAAATATTAAACATACTTACAGTTTACAGATTTGCAAATCTGATATGCCATCTTCCTAATGTGGTCAAGCCGAAAAGGCAAAAAACTGTTCTCTTTGATAAAGTCATAGGTACTAAGTCCCAGTAATTCAAAAACAATGCAAACATGACCATGATGTTCAAACCATTCCAACATCTGTACACAGCGACTGTAAACAAAAAAACAATCCAGTAAAATGTACTGTAATAGACATACAGCAGATATGCAAGTGTTATGAATGCTGATACTGTATTCATAAAATGGCTGTATTTGACCTGAACAATGAGTATGCAGTTATAATCCCAGTATGTAGTAAAATTTGCCTGTATGAATGTATTGTTATAGCTTAACTGGGAGCTAGAACTAAATGGAAGGCAACAACAATTCCAGATAAGCAAACTCCCAGCTAACATCAGGGACAACCACATGTTTAAGCAAGCCTCCTCTGACAATGTATTTCAAATTTTCTATGGCATGTCAGTTGCCCTTTGAACTCTCTCAGAATTACATTGGACAAACCACATTTTTCTCAAATGTTTCAGCTATGTGCAATTGTTTTCAACTGCAGCATGTGTGTACGTGTAACACTTTGCAAATTCTGCCTTGCTGCGCCATTCCTGGATACAGCAACCACTGCACACTTCCAAGCTCCAGTTCAAAGTGACATAGGCCAGTGGTTCTCAACCAGGGGTCTGGGGCCTCCTGGGGGGCTGCAAATAAGTGAGAAAAGAACTGCAAGGTCTAAGCCAGGGTTGGGCAAACTTTGTGGCCCGAGAGCCACATCTGGAATAGAAATTGTATGGCAGGCCATGAATGGTCACAGAATTGGGGTTGGGGTGCAGGAGTGGGATCAGGGCTGGGGCAGAGGGTTGGGACACGGGGGGGGGAGGCTCAAGGGTGCAGGCTCTGGGCAGTGCTTACCTCAAGCGCCATGTCCCTTCGCTGTCTCCTACATGGAGGCACGGCCAGGTGACACTGGACACTGCCCCATCTGCAGGTGCCACCCTTGCAGCTCCCACTGGCCGCAGTTCCAGGCCAATGGGAGTTGACTGGGATAGCACTTGGAGAGGGGGCAGCATGCAGAATGGAACCCCCTGGCTGCCCCTACATGTAGGAGCTGGAGGGGGCCATGCTGCTGCTTCCAGGAGCCGCATGGAGCAGCCCCCAGCTGGAATAGGGAAAGCCCCAGCCTCCACTCCCCAGTAGGAGTTAGAGGGCTGGATTAAAATGGCTGGCAGGCCGTAGTTTGCCCACCTCTGGTCTAAGCATAAAAATCAGACCTGCTGAGGTAATCGTGGTTAGTAACAGGGGACTGCTATAAAAGACCTGGTCTGAGTCTGTGATAATCATGTGATTCCACTCTGAGCAAGATGGTGCTTGCTACAGACCAGGGAGGGGGATCAGAAGAGATCTCAGGTGCATTTCACTCAGCAACTCTAAACTAGTCAGTAGAGTTTACACAAATAGAAATAATTTTGTTGAGGACCAGAAGTATACATAATTAAACTGCAAGTAAAAACACGGTCCCCTACACCAAAGGATTTAAAATCTAGATTAATAATGAGATAGGACACTGGGAAAGATAATAAGCATGAAAGACATAGGAAGCAATTATCAGAATAAGGTTATTAGATTATTTAGGCAGTACAGTGTCAATGTTAGTATGTAATATTAAAATTACAATTATGATTTAAAGAAAGTCACAGGAATTTTAGAAAGTAGTCAAAGGAATGAAGAAATCTTAAAACCAAAGTATCTTCCATTCTAATTCTATACTTACAATGTGCTCTTGGGATCTGATGCATTTAAATGCTCCAATACCTGTATTTCTGAACGAGCTGCTTCACAGTATCTATCAACATTTTTTACTATTTTCACTGCTACGTGTCTACCTTCCCTGTAAAATAAAGTTTTTGAATGGTTATAGACAACTGCAGAACTATAACTATAGCATAACAACCATAACACCCTCCCATACGTTTCCTTTACAGCAGAATTCAACTGCAAAACTCCCCGTTAACTAGCAAATGATCACTACAAACATTAATTTAGTTTTAAGGATGAAAAGCACTATTTTTAAAAGAACCTTGTTTCATACAGACACAAAAAAACTTATCTAATCAATTTTTCCCCACTGCTTATTTGCATTCTAATGTGTTAAATATGCCCAATCATAAATTATGTTGCATCTGTGTTAGTTTGATTTTATCCTACCACTTTATTTTTATAGCCTTTGTTATGTACTAAAATAAAGTCATGTGGGTTCAACATGATAGCAAGTTACAGACTATATACATGTGTCTCTCTCTGTCCCATGTTAGTGTTGGATGAAAGTTTGATATACTAAGATGTGGTGTCTGTCAGTCATCTTAAAACTTGAGATAGTCAGACATTGGATTTACAGTTCTCTTCATTATCATAAGTGAGTAAAAAATTACATTCTGGAGTGAGATATTTGCACATGAATTATGTAACCAATAAGACTGTAGACTGGATTCCACAATGATAGATATAAACAGGTACTATTAATGCAGTCCATTAATTGGATGCAAATGTATGTATTCTTGATTTATCACGTGATTATATACAGGTAATCCAAATATTGGACTGCACCTTCATAAACAGTAACCTTGCAAAACTGTGTGATAGTTTACTCTATTTAAATCATGCTATTTATTGTTCTGTAGATAGGAGAGATACTCAGATGCGCATGAGCAACTCTCAATGACTCAAAATGGAAGTAACATACAGACAGCTGTAGCATAATTTGATACTCTAACTGGTGAAGGTTGAACTGTAGTTCCTCTGTATCAGTGCCATTATATATAAATAGAAAAGCAATTAGTATAAAGACAGTCAAGAAATAACTAACCTGAGAAAAACAAAATTTAAAGGGTCAAATAAAATTTGACTACATATTTACAAAATGGATTCACGTTTGTAGTAAACTAGGCCAGGCTGGCATTGACAAGAAAGTTACACTTATACGAAAAAATGACTTACGCCTTGTGATCTATGCACTCCACAACTTTTCCAAAAGCACCTTCGCCCAGAGTAGCAATAATTTCATCTAAAAGAGAAAAAAATCTCAATCAAAGAAGTAGTGATATTCTAATTATTCACAAAACTAAATTCTATCAATGCAGATTAATCTAGGCTGTGCCTCTTTAAAAGTGTAACTAAACATCTCTAAGCTAGAATATTTATTTTATTGAACAACTCTTCAAAACAGTTACTGCTATGTCATTCCAAATTTCATTAACTTCATTTACTATTTTGGAAAATCACTATCAATGTTTAATTTCTAGAGAAAAAGAAAAACAATCCCCCCACAAAATCAAAATAAAAAAAATTAAAAAAATCAAGAAAGAAAGAAAAGATTTCCAAAGCCCCTGAAATCTTATTCTAAAAGAAATTATTCTATCTGAAAAGTTAATAAATTTTGAAAAATATTCTATACATCTTGCACTTAGTACGTCTCCACTCTGACAGATCAGGTGACCCTCCTCATCATCCTCTACACTCCTGGATCTTTTCCTTCGGTGACTCTTCTGGAAACGGCATGTGGGCGGCACCAAGATCGTCCAGCCAATCAATATACCCGAGTGAATTCAGGGCAGAATACGAAATTCATTCAGCGGGGAGATATTCAGGCATTCAGATACGCGCCAGGCCACAAACGGTTGGCAGGAGCAATTTCAAATTCAGTCCCCAGAAATTCACAGGGCACATAGTTTATGTTACAGGAGAAAAACATGGCAAGGAACAGATTTTCAGATAAGATACTCAAAGTGGCAAGGCAACAAAAAATTACAACACAATTGTTTTTTCGTTTAAAAAAAATGGTTCACTTGAAGCACTGAAATTTATTTTAGGATTGCAGTGTCCTTGTTTGCAAGTCTAATGCTGTAAAACAGCAGGATTTAATATTTACTTGTCTATCTAAAATAGCCTTGTGGCCAAATTAGAATACCCAAGTTAAACAAACCTCAGTTTAAAGTATTCATCTGAATTAAACATTCTTCTTGAGTAATATTTCAGAATAAAAAAAAGTCACAAAAAGATAAAATCTACTCCAGGCTTCTTCAGTTAAAGAGTTATCATAAAAGTATAAACCATATTGTCTTCAACTGTTCTGTCAATTAAAGCTATGCACAACTACATTAAGAGATCAGACAGCATGCCCTGCCAGTGGATAGACAGCATGCATGTCAGATACTCAAAACCATACTGCACTTGTTTATCAGACATTGTGTTAATTAACAGTTGGGGGGAGAGGGGGAAGGAGGACTGACTGCACACATCTCTCCTTGTTATTTCAAAGACATTAAAGTTATTAAGTTTAACAAAGGCAAAATTTAAGTAATAGCTTGTACATAAATGCTTTGGATTTTGAGCAAGATGGAAATATGTACCTTACATGACGTATGAAGACTTACATTTTAAGATATATGAGGGGCAATACCGACGTTTTAGGTAATTATTAAATAAAGGTAATTAATCAGTGGTTATTATTCATTCATCAGTGGAATTCTATCTGATAAACAATTATACGCTCTAGGGTTTAGTGAGTATATCTGTGTGATATAGGAAACTTCTCATCCAAGAGAGGAAAAAAAATAATCTGTTGTGAATATTAGCAATAAGACCTTCCCGAACTCGCACACTTGACTGCTACTGCTCAGATGAGAAGTTATTTTCCTAAAATAAAACAATCACAAGTTTAAAAATTACTCATACCATTTGTGAATGATGATGTGAGGCACTGTGATATGTCTTGTGTTTTCTTTTATAACTACTCCTCCCACTATTGCCTGAAGACTTGCTACTGTGGTTGTGATAACCATTTTCATGATCTCTGTGATGGTGTCCATTTTCATACACTTGACTGTAATCACTTCTATATTCTTCAATGTAACGCCGGTCATGATGATCTCTTTCATTTAAGGACCTGGCTTCCGAATGATGACTAGAAATTAAAAACAAATGAATTCAACGGACATCAATTTTTTTCAAGTGGAACCATCAAGACAATTCTAACTGGAAAGCTTCGCTCTTTAAATACTTTAATTCTGCAAAATACTGCATCAAGAAAATACTAACAAAACAAGTTACAGATGATCTGCTTATGCACTTACTGAAATTTAAACTTAACAGTTCTTAAAACAAAGGCTTAGCAGTTTACTACTATTAAAAATCCAAAATGTATTTACCTATCAGACACTTTGGAGTGATTATGTTTGCAGCGCTTGTTCTCCCGTGCACTGCTGTGTGATCTCTTCTTTCTCTTATGGCTGCTACTGCACTTTCTGGGATCCCAACTTTCCTTTTCATCCCAATCAGGATACTCAGTTCGTTTGGAATGCCGCATCTGTCAGGGACAAGCCAATTCCCCCTTTAAATTACATCCCAAATATAATTACAATTTACCAATACAATGTAATATAAATTGCAGACTGATCTAAACTGCTAACAGAGATTAAAATAGTTTAGTCTTCCCAGTGAACTTTATGGTTTTGTAGAATTCTTTTTGCTCCACCCCCTAAATGAGTTTTTGGTCTCAAAAAAACAAGACATCTATAGAGAGATGTGGACCAACAATCTAACCTCTTATAGGAAATTCTATCAACTCAAATATTTTTACTCTAGCAGGGACCACTCATTCTTCAAATTCCACCCTCCATTAAATCAATTTTTGAGCAAAAAGTGTTTACCTCAACATCCAGCCAACATGCTTTTAAAAGCTAGCAACGTACTTCATGTATTTTAACAGATTTAAAAATTTTATTAAAGTTACTATTTAAAAAATGATATAATACACAGGTTAAGAAATGAGTGTGTGTCTATCTGGGTATAGTGCCTAGATTATCCACTAATACAAAGTTTGTTTTAAAAAAGTCACAACACACATTAGTACACAATTAGCAATAACCCAAATTTAAGTGAATAAATTTAACAATACAGTTAGTTTAGATATCAGAATCCAAATACTCTGACACATCATTCATGAAAAGTTATTTAGAGAGCTAGTTGATTGTGGAAAGCAAATATAGCAATGAGTGAAGATATGCATACTTCCATCTTTTCATGTTCTCTGTATGTATAAATATCTCCTGTGTGTTCCATTCTATGCATCCAAAGAAGTGAGCTGTAGCTCACCAAAGCTTATGCTGAAATAAATTTGTTAGTCTCTAAGGTGCCACAAGTACTCCTATTCTTTTTGCGGATTGCCCCTCAGTAATTAAGAATTTAGGGTAGGTTGTACATTTAGAAAATACAATCCACGAGGAAAGTATTGCAAACCTTCCTCCTCCTATTACACCTACCAGTCAAGCCGCTACCAAAATACACTGTGAACTGTTTAAATGTACTCAGTCTGATTAAATTTATTGCAAAGGGGAAGAGTAGGAAATGAAAAAATATCACTCAAAGCTTCTCTCCTAGGCCACCTTTCAGCCATAAACCAATTCAAGTTCCTAACACACACTCCTGCCACACAAATAAAATAAATATGAACCTGACACCTTGTATCCCCATTTAGAGATTTCGCAGTGCCTGCAACGCTAGCAATCCTGCTGCCCTTGTATTTTCAGGCGCTCTCTAATGCATTAGTCTGATGAGTCGGGGAGGGAAAACAACATTGCCGTTCACTCTAGACTGGGGCGCTTCAGCTAATCCTTCCCATGGGCGCTCAGCATCGGCCTTTCTTACTGAGAGACCCCGTAGCTCTCCACGAACGAGGCAGGGACTGGCCGAGCTGGCCACTGCGGGCACCTCGCTACACGTGTTAAGCCTCTTCCAGGTTTGCGGAGTCACTAATGTCCCAATAGGTTTGCAGCCCATCGTCCGTGACCTGCAGCTCTTTCCCCCCCACGCCCCGAATACCAGAGGCAGCTAAACCCCTTAGGGCGAGGCAGGCACATGCCCTGGCCCCGCGAGGCCGCGGCCTGCGCCTCTCCCCACGGGACCAGCCGCAGCCATTTTCTCGCCGTCCGGCGCAGACAGACACAACATGGCGGCGGGGGGGGGGGCTCCTACCCGGATTAACGCATTTAACGGCCGCCACAACCCCAGCGGAGCCTTCACGGGGTAGGGCGGCTCCAGGCGGCGGAACCAGGGTCCTACCCGCACCCCCCACAGGGAACAACAACCCCCCCCCCGCTGCCCCCTCCAACCCGTGCGGGGACAATACCCCGGGCTTCAAGCAGGGCCAGGGCCGGCGATATCTGCCCGTCCCCCGCTAGACTAGGGCAGGAAACGACACCCCCACCACAGACACACGGGCGGGGGGCAACGCCCCCCAACTCCCCTTTACCTCACCGCCAACCAGCGACTCACCGCTCCGGCTAGTGCCGCTGCTACTTCAGGGGGGGTCTGCTGCTGCTGAGCCGCCGAGTCCGCCCTACACACACAAAATGGTGCCGCCGACTGCTAGAACCTTCTGGAGCGGGGAAACGCGTCACACAGGGGTGCGCATGCGCAGGTCCGTTCGGCTGTTCTGCGGGGCGGGAGGGAGATAGGCGCGCGCGCCCGCAAGTCCCGGAGAAAAGCGCGTCCTCGTGACTGATTGTACTTGCGCGGTGCGCTTAGTGACGTCAGGGGTGTTGGTGCTGCAGGGGGACGGTCTCGGTTTCTATGGCTGCCCCGCCACATGGCCCATGTCTTTCTCAGCCAGGCCCTGCCAGTGCTTCCAGGGAACACCGCCAGAGAGGGGGGCCGGGGGCCGGACGGGGTCATGGGGTTCAATCCCTCCTTAGCGCCCCTGCCGAGGGGTTAACAGGGGATGAACTACTTACCTGTGAAGTACTTATGGTAACCACTCTGTCCCACCTTGTATTTAGCTGAAGCAGCAAAGAATCCTGTGGCACCTTATAGACTAATAGACGTTTTGCAGCATGAGCTTTCGTGGGTGAATACCCACTTCTTCAGATGCAAGTCTTGCATCTGAAGAAGTGGGTATTCACCCACGAAAGCTCATGCTGCAAAACGTCTGTTAGTCTATAAGGTGCCACAGGATTCTTTGCTGCTTCTACAGAACCAGACTAACACGGCTACCCCTCTGATACTTGTATTTAGCTGTCACTCTGGGCATGGCTACACAGCAGCAGAAAACCTGTGGCTGGCCAGGTCAGGTGATTTTGGGTTGAGGGGCTATAAAATTGCAGTGAATGTGCTCAGGCTGGACCCCAGCTACTCTGGACTCCTGTGGGAAGGGAATAAGGATGTCTCAGATCCTGGCTGCAGGCCAATCCCAATACCTACACTGCTGTTTTAGCCCAGTGGGCCCGACCTTTTATTGCAGTTTGGACATACTCTGAAAGCCTTTCCTAGAAGAAGACCTCTGTGTAGCTCAAAAGCTGGTCTTCTCTCACCAACAGAAGTTGGGCCAATAAAAGATATTACCTCAGCCACCTTTTCTTTCTAATATCCTAGGACAGGGGTCGGCAACCTTTCGGAAGCAGTGTGCCGAGTCTTCATTTATTCACTCTAGTTTAAGGTTTCGTGTGCCACTAATACATTTTAACGTTTTTAGAAGGGCTCTTTCTATAAGTTTATAATATATAACTAAACTATTGTATGTAAAGTAAACAAGGTTTTAAAAATGTTTAAGAAGCTTCATTTAAAATTAAATTAAAATGCAAAGCCCCCCAGACCGGTGGCCAGGACCCAGGCAGTGTGAGTGCCACTGAAAATCAGCTCGTGTGCTGCCTTCGGCACACGTGCCATAGGTTGCCTACCTCTATCCTAGGACCAACGTGGCTACCTCACCACTCCAAACAACTTTTGAAAAGATACAGCAGCAATTCAGTGGTATTGTAGCAACACTGCAAACAATGTGCTTTTAAGAATAGATATGTGACTTATGTCTTGGTTTGAAATGAAGCTTGTGATACTGGATTTTAACATTATATGTTTTTTAGTTTTACTGTAGCTCTGGGTAGCCATGATGCACTGCACTATTCATGTTAATAGTGTCTGGCACCTTAGGAAAATTTTCATCCTTCTGTCCTGCTGGTAGTGTGGCAGGCAAACATGCAATCACTTGCTTTCATCTTCTCCTGCTGTTGCCATTGGTTACTACGGACAGAGGTAGAAGATACAAGTAGGGTTGCCATTTGCCAACTTTCTAATCACACAAAACTGAACACCCCTGCCCTACCCCAATCTCTGAGGCCCCACACAAGCCCTGTCCCTTCTCAGAAGGCCACACCCACCACTCACTCCATCCCCCTCCCTCCATCCCTCACTCTTCCCTACCCTCACTCACTTTCAGTGGGTTGGTGCAGGGGGTTGAGGTGTGGGAGGGGGTATGGGCTCTGGGCTGCAGGTGTGGGCTCGGATAGGGCCAGAGATGAGGGGTTTGGGGTGTGAGAGGGGACTCTGGGCTGGGGCAGGGTGCGGGGGGGGGGGGGTTGAGAGCTCCAGCTGGGAGTGGGACTGGGGATGAGGGGTTTGCAGTGCGGGAGGGGGCTCTGGGCTGTGATAGGGGGTTGGGTGCGGGGTCTCAGCGATGCTTACCGCGGCTCCGAGGAAGTGGCCGCCAGGTCCCTGCAGCCTCTAGGCACATGGGCAGCCAGGCAGCTCTGCATGGTGTGCGCTGCCTTCGCACCCACAGACACCCCCCCTGCAGCTCCCATTGGTCACAGTTCCCAATCAATGGGAGCTGCGGAGCTGGTATTCAGGGTGGGTGCAGTGTGTGGAGCCTCCCAGTCCCTGGCCAACCCAGCACCTAGGGGCCGCAGGGACCTGGAAGCAGGAGCAGCGCGGAGCCAGGGCAGGTAGGGAGCCCGGGCCTCTGCTGCGCCATCAACTGGACTTTTAACAGCCCAGTCGGCGGGGCTGATGGGAGCCGCCAGAGTCCCTTTTCGACTGGGCGTTCTAGTCAAAAACTGGATGCCTGGCAACCCTAGATACAAGCAATGCAGAGCAAATATAACCCAGGCTTTGAGCTGTGAAAAGGAATGAGGAATATATGGCAACATCAATAAGCTAATAAGCAGAATCAGAAGCCCCAGGAAGTGAGAAAGCAGCCACCATAGGACAGGCACAACATAATTTCACTGTACAGCCTCCCCATCTCACAAGTTTGACCCAAGAAACTGTTTTTCTTCTGTAGATAAATATAGCTTTACTATCTAGTGCAACTAGGGATTTGTTATTTCCATTAGCATGAAAGCATTAATTTGCAGATGGACTTGGTTAATTGACAGTGGGCCCAATTCAACCCTGGTGTAAACTGTATTGAATTTAACTGGATGCAGCTCTATTGAATCAGGGCTGAATTTGGTCCATTGTTTTATTGCAGGAATTTATACCAACTCCACTGCCGCACCCTGTGTTGGAATATTTAAATAGCATGCCTCAAAGATAATGATATGTAAGCAGCTTTCCTGTACTGTCAAATGAGAGGACTGAAATGCTGAATCTTTCACCATTTCCATTTGGAATAATGATTTTAATTAATTAGTCTATATGAACAAATAATTTAATGTCAGTTACACCCCTACTTTTTCTGGTGTTTTGAAACAGTCTAAATTCTAACTGTTATTGCTAACCCCTTACATGTGACACTGACCACATCAAAGTAAATCTCCATTAGAAACTCCTGTCAGCCTGCACTCCTATTGAGATTCAGCACTGACAAGCAGCTCTAAAGCAGCATGAGTATCTAAACACGTTTAAACACACTACCTCCTTTCCAACCTGCAAATTGGCTGGTTTTAAGCCTCTTATACTTTCTCACACAACAAATGTATTGTCTGTTCTTAGGGACAAAATAATAATACTTTGATACATAGGGAATGCATTTGATTTATGGGTCTCAATGCTTTACAACTCAACCTGTATTATCCCCATTTTACTGAGAGGGATACAGATGCATGGGAATTGAGTGACCTACCTAAGGTTACAGAGCAAGTCTGTCACAGGGTTGGGAATAGAACTCAGAAATCTCTTGAAACCCAATTTCCCAAATTAACCATTTGTGAATACTCTCTTCATATTCAAAGCACTCCACAAACATTAATTATTCCTAAAACTAATTTCAACAATGGAAAGAGGCATCAGAGCAGATTTTACATAATTCAAAGAATCACATAAAATCATCATCTTCCCCTTCGAAAGTAGAACAGTGCATGATCCAAACAGGTCATCTGTATTTGATGGGGATTTGCATGGGAAGTGTATTCAGTGCCAGTGATAAGACACTGAGGTGGAAAGCAGTAAGTCAGAAGGGAGATGAAAAACAGCTGTTTGGACCTTTACAATTATGAGCTCCTTAGTAATTTGTTTGTATATGGCTTCTTGGGACAAGCAATCTATTGTTTTTCTTATACTGGTCATTTCTTTCCCTCTCTTTTTGATGACTTTAGGATAATAAGGTTGCATTAAGAAAAAAGTACCTTAGTCCCACAGTCAGGGGTCATTGGAGATGCAGCGCACTGCTACTTCACAGAATGCTCATAGAGATACCTACCCTAGACCAGCAAGACTGACTTTTATGGAGCATCAGGACAGTTAGTTGCTATGCTTGTTACTACAAGTATTACAGGACACTCATCAATACATCTGGCTCAGGGCTGGGTCCCACCTGAGCAAAAACTGAAGCATACCAAATTAAGTGAGATTCTTTTTGGGATTCTGGCAAGTAGGAACTGAGGATAGTATCAGCAAGTTTATTTTACTTTCAAGCAAGGGCTTACGAGGAGAAAGAGAAGGGGCACAAAATAATTTTAAGGCTGCACTCTTTACAAATGGAGGCTCCTGGGCTTCACTTGTCAGAGGGTTCCTTTCTGTCATCGTCATTACATTGCCCTAGGTCACTGTAGCTCTTATCCCACAACACACTGCTTTCTACTAGGCCCATCTTCCCTCTGCCCCTATTACTTGTGGAGTAACAGGAGGAAAAGGAAGTTATGAATGCATGGTCATCTAGTATTCTTGAACAGTAGCTGTGCAGAGACATGAACATTTATACTACCTGTGACAGAATGTACCTGTATCCACACCCCACATCCTATTGTAATAATCTTTGCACAAAGCATACCTTGTATAGAATCATTTCCTGGTCATTATCATCCTGACAAAATGTGTAGCAACATTGCATGTAAAGTCATGAGATTCCACTGTAATGTGTTATTAATTCATGTTCCAAACTGAGGTTGGCAAACAGGTCTGTCTCAAACACAGGAATGTGTGCTCTGCTTAATTTGCATTTAAGCAGTAAACAGAGTCATCAAACAGGAAGGGAAACAAAGGGCACTCAAACAGGTGAGGAAAAAGTAGCCACGAACATTGTGCCCTATATTCTTTGTCTCCTTAATCTCAGCTGGAAATGTTTTTCAAGAGGGGGACTGACACTCTAAAAAAGAAAGACAAACACCCTAAGATATCCCCTCTCTCTCTCTGCCCATCAATTCACAGCACCCAAAGGAATAAAGGAAGTAGATATTGGACTGGAGAAGGAGTCCTGACCTAAGAAGTTTGATCAGTAAGACTGCTGAAAACATGTGGTGAGAAATTTTGCTTTAATCAGATATAGTGAGTTCAGGTAGGCACCAGTGGCATTTTAACTTTATTTCTTTGTAACCATTTCTGACTTTTATGCCTCATTACTTGTACTCACTTAAAATCTCTCTGTGTAGTTAATAAATTTGTTTTATCTAATCCAGTGTGTGTAAACTGAAGTGTCTGGGAAACTCCATTTAGGATGGCAAGTTATGTGCATATTAGTGCTGTTAAAAGCAAATAATGGACTGTTTATAAACTTGCATTATCCAGGAGAAGCCTGGACAATGTAGGACATAGAGTCTTCCCCCACTCCCAGAAATGTAAGACTTGGAGTATATTGGGGTCACCCTCCAGTATAGCCACAGCTGGTAAGAGCCAAGTTATGGCTGGCCGGCTGCAGCATGCATACTGACATAGCTGGGAGTGACTTGCATTCTGGAGGCTGTTAGTGAGCACTCCAGGCTGGAGCCTACTGCAGTGAGGCATTATAAAGGACTGGGGTGACAGTGACTCATTAGTCTGGATTGTACACTAGAAAAAAATCACACTATCATGTTCAGTATCAGAGGGGTAGCCGTGTTAGTCTGGATCTGTAAAAGCAGCATGCGACGAAGTGGGTATTCACCCACGAAAGCTCATGCTCCAAAACGTCTGTTAGTCTATAAGGTGCCACAAGACTCTTTGCTGCTTTTACTATCATGTTCGGTACTACCAGTATTGTGCTAGATGTATTAAGGGCTGTGCAGGAGGAGAGAGAATGCTGTAACTGCACTTCAGATGGAAAGCAAGTTCTTGGTATGCCCCACTACTAGACATGCCTTCTTTGGTACACAGTTGCAATGGATGGCATAGATTTATTATATATTAGTTAAGGACAGACCCAGGTGATGCAAAACAGGTCACACTTTCCTATTACAAGACTAAAGTCTGATTTTTGGACTGGCTGTGAATTGTCAGCTAAACTACTTATACATTTTTCTATTGAACAAATGTTACTTGCATGTATTCATCTAACAATTGAAGTAGTTACTTCAATTTTCAGCGGTAATAGTGGAGGGAGGAGCAGTTATTTATAATCTTACTGTTAGGTAGATTGGAGAAGTTAGCAGACTTCAACACAGCAGGAGAAATGAAAGGCAGGGCTTCTCTGTGCAGAACCTTTAACCCACAAGCCAAAAATCTGAGAGTGCTTCCACCTAGAAGAAAGGTACATAATGTACCAGTTTTTCAAAGAATTGTTACAGTAGGTTAGGATTTAATGGGAAAGCTTCAGAAGAATAGCAATATGACATTTTGGTCAAAGATTTTAACTAGGGCTGTCAAGCAAGTAAACAAATGAATCGTGTGATTAAACAAATTAATTGCGATTAATCACACTTAAACAATAATAGAATACCATTTGTTTAAATATTTTTGATGTTTCTACTTTTTAAACATTGAATTCATTTACAACACAGAATACAAAGTGTGCAGTGCTCACTTTATATTTATTTTTATTACAAGTATTAGCACTGTAAAAAAACAAAACAAAAGAAATTGTATTTTCAATTCACCTAATACAAGTACTGTAGTGCAATCTCTTTATCGTGAAAGTTGAACTTGCAAATGTAAACACATTAGTAGGAAATAATGTTGCCTGCTTCTTGTTTACAATGTCACCTAAAAGTGAGAACATGCAAATGCCTGTTCTCACTTTCTGGTGACACTGTAAATAAGAAGAGGGCAGCATTATCTCCTGTAAATGTAAACAAACTTGTTTGTCTTAGTAATTGGCTGAACAAGAAGTAGGACTCATTGGACTTGTAGGCTCTAAAGTTTTACATTGTTTGTTACATAACAGCACTCCAAAATCAAAACAAATAAAACATCTATATTTGCAGGTTTCACTTTCACAACAAAGAGATTTCACTACAGTACTTGTATGAGGTGAATTAAAAATACTATTTTTTGTTTACCATTTTTACAGTGCAAATATTTGTAATAAAAATAATACACACTTTATATTATGTGCTGTAACTGAAATAAATATATATGAAAATGTAGGAAAACATCCAAAATATGTAATACATTTCAACTGGTATTCTAGTGTTTAACAGTGCGATTAAAACTGTGATTAACCACAATTAATTTTTGAGTTAATTGCACGAGTTAACTGTGATTAATCCACAGCCCTAATTTTAACTGATGTTATATTAAGACAAAAAACAAAGGATTGAAAAAATATTTTTAAAAAGATTCTTTCCCCTTTATCTTACATGTACAAAAAGTAAACTAAAGTTCACAATCAGAGCCTTGGCAGATTGTCTGGAATAGCTAGAACTAGAAAAGCCAGTTTGAGGCTCCCCTTTGTATCCTGCCTGATGCTGTCAGCTCCTGAAAGTCCTGGATTCAAGCTGTAAAGGTCTGATCCAAATTGACATCTTTTTAGTGTCACTTCAACACTATGATTAGCAGTCAGTCTGACCAGCTTCTCAGGAATCTGTCCAGGCACTTTATGTCTATGAAGCCAAAGGGTTGGCATGAATTGTGACATCCTTAATGTGAACATCGTTAAGAGGTCGGTAGGTTTTCTCATTCACCGGGAGCTTCTCCAGCTCATCTAGGGTCTCCAGACCATCAATTACCCTGGAAAGAAAGCAGAACAATCATGAGAATTCTCTTGTAATGAAAGGCCCACTTTTCTTTTCATAGTCTCGGTACTCCAAAGCACTTTACAGTGAATTAAGGTACCTGCAATGCAAGGACTGAGTAAGGAAGTAAGATAGTCAGTATGAGTTTACTAGTAGTTTAATGTCCCTTCGACATAATAATCTATTGTGAAAGAGAATTTTGAGTGGCCACATATGACTCTTGGGAAGGTGCCACAGTCCTTTTAATTTCCACTTGGGTACCCAGAGAGATCTAATGTTCCATTTAAAGGACAGCATGTTCCTTTGCCCTCCCCTGCCAGCACTTACTATGACACCCAAACTGGGTTATGATTTTTCCTCCCCACAAACCGGGTACAAGTAACTCCCACTGACTTTGCGATATCACAGTTCATCCCAACCCTTTCACTCCATAGCTATAAAGTGCCTGACAGGATTCCTAAGAGGTTGGTCAGACTGATCATAGCATTTAAAACTACACTGGCAAGATACTCATCAAACTGGACTTCACTGGGATATTACTCATGTCCTCTGACTGGGGAATCAGTCCCCAGATGACAGATTCTAATCAATAATGTTCTGACACAGAGGCAGGAGTGGTACTAACAGAACCACTACTGACCATATAAATCTGATAGCTCTGGGACATCCTAGATACTGATTTACTGCGGGATAAATTTAGAGGTAGAGTTTATACTTCTGGGTTTTTGTCCAAGCTGGAAAGGTGGCATGAGAAAGCAACTGAACACTAATAGACACCTTATAACTTTTTAAACAACTGTTACTCTGACCATCTGAGAAAGAGGTAAGGAAACACTATAAGGACAACATCAATATAAAAACCATGTTTCTCTGTGATACTTGTTACAACAGTAGGTAAAAAAGTAACACCTATGCGTAGATGACTATAACTGAAAGATCAGAGGAAAAAATATTGATTTCAATGCTGGAAGTTTATTTTGTGCACTTGGCCTTACTTTGTGTAATATCCCCTGTATAGTCATAGAATATCAGGGTTGGAAGGGACCTCAGGAGGTCATCTAGTCCAACCCCCTGCTCAAAGCAGGACCAATCCCCAACTAAATCATCCCAGCCAGGGCTTTGTCAAGCCTGATCTTAAAAACCTCTAAGGAAGGAGATTCCACCACCTCCCTAAGTAACCCATTCCAGTGCTTCACCACCCTCCTAGTGAAAAAGTTTTTCCTAATATCCAACCTAAACCTCCCCCACTGCAACTTGAGACCATTACTCCTTGTCCTGTCATCTGTTACCACTGAGAACAGTTTAGATCCATCCTCTTTGGAACCCCCTTTCAGGTAGTTGAAAGCAGCTATCAAATCCCCCCTCATTCTTCTCTTCCGCAAACTAAATAATCCCAGTTCCCTCAGCCTTTCCTCATAAGTCATGTGCTCCAGCCACCTAATCATTTTTGTTGCCTTCCGCTGGACTCTTTCCAATTTTTCCACATCCTTCTTGTAGTGTGGGGTTCAAAACTGGACACAGTACTCCAGATGAGGCCTCACCAATGCCAAATAGAGGGGAATGATCATGTCCCTTGATCTGCTGGCAATGCTCCTACTTATACAACCCAAAATGCTGTTAGCCTTCTTGGCAACAAGGGAACACTGTTGACTCATATCCAGCTTCTTGTCCACTGAAACTCCTAGGTGCTTTTCTGCAGAACTGCTGCCCAGCCACTCGGTCCCTAGTCTGCAGCAGTGCATGGGATTCTTCCGTCCTAAGTGCAGGACTCTGCACTTGTCCTTGTTGAACCTCATCAGATTTCTTTTGGCCCAATCCTCTAATTTGTCTAGGTCCCTCTGTATCCTATCCCTACCCGCCAGCGTATCCTACCAGTTTAGTGTCATCTGCAAACTTGCTGAGAGTGCAATCCATGCCATCCTCCAGATCATTAATGAAGATATTGAAAAAAAACGGCCCCAGGACCAACCCTTGGGGCACTCCGCTTGATACCGGCTGCCAACTAGACATGAATCCATTGATCACTACCCGTTGAGTACGATGATCTAGCCAGCATTCTATCCACCTGATAGTCCATTCATCCAGCCCATACTTCTTTAACTTGCTGGCAAGAATACTGTGGGAGACCGTATCAAAAGATTTGCTAAAGTCAAGGAATAACACATCCATTGCTTTCCCCTCATCCACAGAGCCAGTTATCTCCTCATAGAAGGCAATTAGGTTAGTCAGGCATAACTTGCCCTTGGTGAATCCATGCTGACTGTTCCTGATCACTTTTTTCTCCTCAAAGTGCTTCAAAATTGATTCCTTGAGGACCTGCTCCATGATTTTTCCAGGGACTGAGGTGAGGCTGACTGGCCTGTAGTTTCCCAGATCCTCTTTCCTCCCTTTTCAAAAGATGGGCACTACATTAGCCTTTTCTCAGTCATCCAGGACCTCCCCCGATCGCCATGAGTTTTCAAAGATAATGGCCACATCCACCAACTCCTTTAGCACCCTTGGATGCAGTGCATCTGTCTCCATGGACTTGTGTTCGTCCAGCTTTTCTAAATAGTCCTGAACCACTTCCTTCTCCACAGAGGGCTGGTCACCTCCTCCCCATACTGTGCTGCCCAGTGCAGTATTCTGGGAGCTGACCTTGTTCATGAAAACAGAGGCCAAAAAAAAACATTGAGTACATTAGCTTTTTCCACATCCTCTGTCACTAGTTTGCCTCCCCCATTCAGTAAGGGGACCACACTTTCCCTGACCACCTTTTGGTTGCTAACATACCTGTAGAAACCCTTCTTGTTACTCTGAACATCCCTTGCTAGCTGCAACTCCAAGTGTGATTTAGCCTTTCTGATTTCACTCCTGCATGCCCAAGCAATATTTTTATACTCCTCCCTGGTCATTTGTCCAATCTTCCACTTCTTGTAAGCTTCTTTTTTGTTTTTAAGATCAGCAACAATTTCACTGTTACGCCAAGCTGGTCGCCTGCCATATTTGTCAGTCAGCTTCACCAGTTTGTGTGGGTCGTTCACAGAGCAAACAGGGAACAGAAATCATTTTTTAAAATAGGAAAATATGATGATAAATTCCACAACAATTAACAGGCGCAAGTAGTACCTGAAATTGCTTTTAATTTCCTTTTCTAAATTAACTTTATTTCAGGATGAGTCTGTACCTTTAACATCTCTGTTGTCTATTTAGAAACTATCTGCTGAGTTTATCTAATTTGACTAAGACAAAGCTAAAAACTAAATGAAGATGAGATCACTATAGCACCCATACTTTTTCCACGGCCGTTATTACCCAGTCTTTCCATCACTTTGATAAAGAGCTCTAGCTTACCATGATTGCTCAGTGTGCTGTAAAACTGCAGCCAGTGTTGACTAGTATGAGTATGATGCCTATTGGGGCAATCTGGTAAAACAAATCCACCCTTTAGGTTTTGTTGTTGTTGTTGTTTTAAGTTGGTCATTTCCAAGTAACTCCCTCTCACTAAGCAATGGTAACAGTATTTTTTTTAGGGGGGCGGGGGGGAGGGAGGAGAGAAGGACCTTGGAAGGCATGACATGTGCCCTTGCCAACCACAGTGCCAAAGCCACCTTGAAGCATGTGTGCCCTTTAGGGACTTGTTTTTGTGTGTGTTTAAGGAGGTGATGTGATTAGAAAAAATGTTTGGAGCACTAAGTCACTAGGAAAACTCATGATTTAAATATTACATAAAGGGAGCCAACCCCCCACCCCACTCCCCCAAAATAGTAGTCTCTATCTGTTCTGATTATGTAGAAAAAGCAACTGAAGCAGTATGAGACTTCCATCAGTTGAGCAATTTTAAATGCAAAGGGAGATAAAGCAGTGTTTCTCCTAACAGTTTCATCTCCCTTTAAAATAAAAAGGAGGACTGGTATGCAAAATTGTAGTGGTGACCAAAGAGGGAAATGCTACAACCAAAAGAGAGAAACTTACAAAGACACCATCAATACTAACAGGCCCCAAGTTGGACCTACTTTTTTCTTTTCAATTTGTATATATAGTCCTTGTAATTCTTTAAAGTTTCATCCCCCAGAATGCCACGCATATCAATGCTCTTTCCCCAAAGAAATATATGCCAGTAGCCCCCTAGCACTCACTAACAGGACCAACATTAATTCACAGTTTTTTTTTCCTTTTTCTGTTCAACCTGAGTGTCAGATTCCGTGGAAAGCAACTCTTTGATACATATTTTAAAGGAAAGTTTCTGTTTTAGTAAGCTAGTTTAAATCTCTGACTTCTGAGTTCTCTTGGGGCCATCAACATGTACGTTGTCTCTCAGAAGCTAAAATAAGCCCAATAGCAGTATAATTGGACTTACAGTGTAGCTGGTAAAGCACACACGGGGTACCAAAAATATGCCATTCGGATCCTCATTGCACAACACAAGACAAGAAAAATAATTAGAGGTCCAATCCTACAAGCAATTCCATTTAATTCAGTGTGACTAATTGTGAGAGAAAGGGATTTGCAGATCAGGCTACACATTTGTAATGCTATAATTTATAAACATTTTCCATGAAAAATTAATTGCAGCACATTTCATAAAATACTGACTTGTGGTAGGGTTACTTCATTCTGTAATTTCTACATCCAGAGACTCTCACTGGCTGTGTCCAGGAACAATTCTACATAATAAACTAGTGTGTGCCTGGGTGATAAAGATATTCAGCTATTTTAAAGGGGCAATTATGATTAAAAGTGAAAAATACTTTGTTTGTGTCTTTTAAAATACAGAACAACCACCTTATGTAGTATCTAAAGAAGTCAGTCACAGTTCACACTTATGTAGCCAAGCCTTTTACAGGTTTCTGCTGTAAAAAGGACTATAGGTTTCCACTACAGTTGCCCTGATGTATCCTTGCCCTTCACACTGTATCATGAGGAGGCACACTGCTGGGTCACTTACTTCCCAAAGACAGTATACTTCATATCTAGGTGTGGCTGTTTGCCATATGTAATGAAGAACTGAGATCCATTGGTGTTTGGGCCATTGTTTGCCATGGAAACGACACCGCGGACACTGTGCTGAAAGAGAGGTAGAAAGGGAAGAAAATGCATACATACGTATTCTGTGAATGCATGACTGCCGCCAACAGCCAGGGCTTAGTTACCTAGCATTCCGACTCCCAATCTTTATTAAAATATACAACAAAATCTGACTCCCTCCCAGGTGCCAAAACCCTCCTTCATGATCCGCAACTAGCCTCTCAGATCTGACTCTGCCACGTCAAATGCCTCCCTTTGCCACCCCACCCCAAGGATGCGTGACAAACACCTCAGACCAATACAAAACTTCCCCATCTCACCCTCCACAGAGAGAAGCACCTCAAATTCTAAATTCCCCAAACTACTGAAACTCTCCAGTATCCCACTTCAATAGCAAGCCTCCCATTCTCTTACTGTGGGCATGGACTTTAAGATATTGTCAAAAACGTTATTTAATCCCAGTACTACACAATGTTGATCATCTCTTGCTCTTGAAAATGAATAAAATGTGAAGAAACAACAAAAGTATATTGAAGAGCACAGAAATACCTTTAGGTGTTCACTGTATTCATCTTCAAATTTCCTGCCCCAAATGCTGTTACCTCCTTTCCCAGAGCCTGAGGAATAGTGACAGGGAGGGATTACTTTTTTCTCAGGGTTGAGAAAGAATCTCCAATCACAGTCGTTTTCAGAAAAATTTGAACCAGAATATTGGTATCTTAAGTTACAGTTAAAACTCTAGACAGACTGTAAGCTGCCTGAGGCAGGGAATCAGGTTTTCATGTGTGTGTTAGGTGCTGTACAAACAACAAGGACCTGATCCCAATTGGGACATATGGATGCTACTGCAATTTAAATAAATAATAACTTAGAGCAGGAGAACAAGAGACTGAGATATTCCCAAATTCAAATCAATATGATGGCAAACAGCAATAGAAGTGAACAAGTCTTTCCTTTAAATAGCAGACACTTTCTAGTTCATAGTCCTAAATGCTACACAGACAGTGTTCAGAGGTAATGTGACCTGGTCACAAGCATGGAAAACAGGAATCTCTGCATTCAAATGCTGGATCTCCCACTGATTAGCTATCAAATCATGGCAAATGATCATGGAGATAATACTAGGCACAGAATGTTGATTGAGAGGATTAAAATTTGTACAGTGAGTTGAAGATGTAATTAGCTTATGACTAATATTAATATTTTAAATCCAGAGTGAATAGCAACTTCTCTGAAATCTTTCCATAGAAAAGTACCCAGATCATGAAAGTCTCTCTCATCATTACAGCATTGTGTTACTTACCTTGTCTCCCACCTTTGAAAAAGGGCTCAATATACCAGACATTGATGGAAGGATTTACCTGTTGGATCCCCCGTCTGCACCATGAATCCTTTGATATTCCGGTGAAATATGCAGCCATTGTAGTAGTTACTAGCACAAAGAGCCAGGAAGTTCTATGGGAAGAGCAAGAATGCTCATTAAGAAGCAGTCCAGAAGTAACATGTTCTGTGCTGGACACATTATGTTATTCTGAGAGGAATGCTCAAGGGTGACAGGATTAAAATTAACCCTTCCAGCTTTGGTTTGTATTGTGAGCATACTATGCTATCACTTCTCCATGATCCCTCATTACCTCTCCCTTCCTCCTCAAAGACTTACCAAAAATACAAACTGTGCCAGTAACAATAAAAAGTAGACTGAAATCTTTTACACCAAAACCAATGCATAAGGATTGGTGGTTTCCTAGATATACTATATAGAGGGGAAAAAATATCTAATGGATACAAATAGTTGGTCATATTACATGAAAAAACACTCCTCTGTATAGTCCAGTGTTTTATTTATATTCAGACAGGGACTGCTCAAGACTAATTTAGTAAAAGGCAAAGTTTTTGGTTGGTTTTTTTTTTGGGGGGGGGGGCGGGGGAAACCCAACCCAGAAAAAAGGTAAGATGGACAATTTTTTTTCCTCTCTCTTCCCTTTTGTTTTTGAATTCATTTTATCTTTTTTATTCTTCCATGTACACTGGTAACAGAACGTTACAAAGTGGAGTCACTTGTTAGGAAGCTGAGTTAGATAGAGGGTTCTATAAACCTTTTTCATAGATAAATCTTTGCAGAATAGGAGCCTATGTGCATACTTAACTCTAGAAGTTGTGAATAGTCTAATTGAAGTCAACTGAACTACTCTTGCTGCTTAAAATTAAGCAAGTGTAAATATTTTTGGGTTCAGGGCCATAATTAGGAACATAAAAAAATGCCATATTAGAGACTATTTTTAATCCCGCTCCTGTTATTATGGCAGCGGGTCCTGTGGGACTCATGGGATCCTGGTCCCACTGCAGGGTCCTACACTAGTCTCCCGCTGGTCCATCTAGTCTGGTATCCCATCTCTGGTAATGGCCAGTATTAGATGCTAAAGAAGAAGGTACAAGAAGCCCCATCATGAGCAATTATGGAATAATTTGCCCATAGAGGAGTTTTCTTCCTAATCCTTGACAGTGGTTATCTTATGCCTAGAAGCATGAAGGTTTACATCTTTTATACATTTGTATCCTGTCTAACATAATAGTGTTTTCATTTCCCATGTAAATGTCTAATCTTACTAAACTCTTGGCTTTAATGATATCTTATGGTAATGAATTCCACAGATTAATTATGCACTGTATGAAAAGTTATCACGGTATAAGTTTTATATTTGTTCCTTTTCACATTCACTGAATGTTCTCATATGATGCAAAAGGATAAATGGAAACATCCCAAATTTACTTTCTCTATGCCATTCATTATTTTGTTTCTATCATGTCCCATCTTATTTGTCTCCTCTCAATACTAAACAGTCCCAGTCTTGTCATATTACTCACTTCACAGGCCTTAGGTGTTCGCTCACAGAATATCTCTATTTTAATATCTCCCACATCAGTGTGCAGTGTGACAGCCTGAGGGTGAAGGAAAGAAAAATTAAACCAGAATTTTGACTCAAAATCAAAGACTGAGAGCTACTAACTCTGCTCTATTCACTAGTCACCCTGGGAATATAAATGCATTTCCATTTCCAGCTAACTGTCTGTGTATGTGAAGTTAAGATGGAGACCAAAATCTGGATTTGTTCCTAAATTAAGTGAATTCCCTGAGCCCATATGCATGGGATCTCATAGACTCAAAAAAGCTGAACTGCATCCAGAAGCTAGTTAAAAAAAAAAGTTGTCAGTAAAACTGGGAACAAGTATAAAAGATTAATGCTCAGAGCTTTTCTCGTGCTGTCGCCAAGCATCACTCTGAGGAGTGAGATTGCCCCATGGACCTGCTCTCATCCCCAGTGAAGTCAACAAGAAGAGATTGGACCTCATGTGAATAAGGCCCATAATTAAAATGAACTAACAAGGTATTCTTCAGAGTAATAACAAAGCTCAGCTGCATATATTTTTTCATCTCTGTGAACCAGACCAACACACACAGCTCAAAGATGACAGAAAAAATAGCCTAGTCAGTCATATCTTGGCACAGCCATGCTAGAGACCCAAGTTCCTCCCAGTTTCATTCTATGAGATGGTAGTAATGCACTCAGTCAGTCTATAGTAGGAAGGAACAAGTGCCTCATGTCACTGACTTGCAATCTTTCTGGTTGAGTTAGCACGGATGGGCTGCACAAGTGTCCTATATAGTCCTCCCTCAGAAAGATGGTGGCTGCAAAGCACAATTTTCTTCTCAAGGATTAGTAAATGATGTGAAGTATTCAGTTGAAAGGGGAAAAAAATAAAAACAAATCAGTAGTGTCACTCACATGAGTCAGTCTGTGCTCTGGATTATTCATAATGTATTTTGTGTATATGAGAGGGAATGTTGATTGGGTTTTTGAAAATAAGCAATGGGATACATCAGTTTTCAGACAGATGGGTGTGCTAGTTATCCAAGTGTTACACACAAAGCTATCATTCCTCTCTTCACCCAGATCACAAAATCACAGCACTTACATTGAAAGAACTATATTAATGTGGTGACAAAGCATCACACTTACTAGTAGAGACATAATGTACAGAAAAAATTGCAAAACCAATGTTCTGTGGTGCATTTTTTCCATACCTTACATAGAAAGAAGGGAAGACAATTGGCTGGGATCTCTATGGAGCCACAATAAAAGAAGTTTGTGTATCTATCTTGTTTGAGAAATGCAACCTTACATTTCATTTCTTGGGTTTTAATTTTTTTCATTTTTTAAACTCTAACATTCTTAAAAGGTATGTACTCAGACCACAGATATGTATTTACACCCTTAACACATTTTTATGTGGGAACAGAGACCAAATGAGATGACCAAAATGATTATCCAAACCAGAATTTGAATTTAGAGCTCTAGCAGTAGAAAGCTAATGCACTACCTACCTAATCTCATGAAATAGTAAAACTGACATATTCCCTTTTCCATGGCCCACTGGACAGAAATCAATTAAATGGGTAGCTGAGCTTTACATCACAAATTCTTTACAATAAACTAACTTGTGGGATTATTTGGGATGCAGAGCTGCAGTTCAGTTCTCAATGCTAGAGTCACAAAATTTAAAAATATATCTAAAAACTGCCTGTCTCACCATGACTTTTTGTCAGGAGTCCAATGCAGACAGGTCAGATGGTTTCCTGCAAAGAAAACACGTTTATTTTAGTTTTTCTTCACCACCTCCTTTAAAAATTCTAAAAAAATGTATGTGGTCAATTAAATTACACAAGTGATTGCACTATGGATTTTACAGTAGTGTTCATATCAACCTCTTCATAAGCATTTTATGTATATTATTATATATATCTCAGCCTGAGAGCGAGGGCTGGGCAGGGGGGCCAAGCCCGTAACGAGGCTCTACGGGGCTGCGCCCCAGAGCCTCCCGTCCCGACCCCGCCGAGCCTCGCAGGCCCCGCCGCTCGGCCCGGGCCCGGGGCAGGAGCTGGTCAGCCCAGCTGAGGGGCCGCTGCAGGGGAAGTGGCGCCCCGGGGGCAAGGAGGGGCCCAGCCCCGAGCTCCGCAGCCGCCCGCTCACCTGCTTCCCGCGCTCGCGGCAGGCCCCGCCGGCCCAGCGGAAGGGGCCGCTTCCCAGACGGACCAGGCCCTGCGCGGGGCGGGGGCGCTTTTCCGTGAGGCACCGCCAGTCCCGGCCGGGCCGAGGTAGGTGAGTGCCCGGCGCTGTCCCCGCTGCCCCGCCTGGCAGGGGACGTGCCTGCCCGAGGCGCCCGCTCGCGGACAGAGGCGCTGACGCTGCCCCAAGTGAGGGCTGTCAGCGCGGCCGGGCTGGCTCCGGGGGTGGGTCATAGCGCCCTTCCCCGTGGCACCCGGGCTGCAAATGTTCCATTGAACAAACTGACCCGAGCAGGCTCCCTAGCCTGGGGCAGGGGCGGAAGCCACTCTCTGTCAAAGCTTCTTCCCTGGCTCTGCTCCCTAGAGTAACCCTGGCTCCCCAGGCCCGCCAGTGGCTTCCCTACGGTGGCAGGGCCACAGCTTGTCCTACCTACCTAACCAGTGTTGCTAGATCAGTTAGCTTTTATAGCCCTTATGGGTGTGCAGCAAAACCATGGGAATATGCCCGAGCCTGCCCATCTTCCTCAGGCTGCAGAGAGCCTGAAACAGTAGTTCAGCAGGGTACCATGGTGCTGCTAACCCCTGTGTTAAAGGAGTGTGAAAGTAGAGGAAGGAAGACTAGTTCCAACACTAGAAGATGAAATAAAAGTCTGTCTTTATGATGGGGTTTGCAAAGTCAGCCTTAAGATTTTCAAAGACATTGAGCTGAGAGAAGGATTGTTCTGCCCATGACTTGTTATTTAAGTCTGCGCAAGACCACAAAAGCTCAGGATCCCAAGTTCTGTTGTGTTGCATATGTTTAAAGTCAGCCCTGGTTGCTTCTATAAGAGTTTTTATTACCATCTACCTCTATCTCACATGCAGCATTCATCAGTGTTGGAGAGCAAAGAATGTCACATTTTCTTCCCCCCTGTGGCTAGCAGTTCTTGTTGCAGTTACAGTCTGATCAAAAGCCGTGTTGACCTGTCCCCAACATATCATGTTCATCTATGTGTCTGATAATTCTGTTCTTTACTACAGTTTCAACAGTTTGCCTGGTACTACAGTTAGGCTTACCAGCCTCTAATTCCCAGGATCGCCTCTGCGCCCTTGGCATCCTCCAGTCATCTGGTACAGAGGCTGATTTAAGCGATCGGATAGGTTACATACCACAGGTAGTAGTTCCTTCAGAACTCTTGGGTGAATACCATTTGGCCCTGGTGACTTACCACTTTAATTTATCAGTTTGTTCCAAAACCACCTCTATTGCCATCTCTGTTGAAAAATATTGAATGTGATGCCCAAGTGGAGGTGTTTTCATACCTGGGCTGGACATTGTCCAGTCTGAATGCTCAGATATTGGTGTTTAACTTAGAATTATCTTAAACTTCTTCCCTATCCCCCAATATCCCTAATTATGTTTTGCCTCTTTAGATATATGCATGCTGCTGTCCTGTGTGCACCTGATTCGCCGACCTCTCCAGTGCATCCAACCTTTGCTTGTCTTGCCTTCACGCTCCTTCATGGATCTAAAAGCTCTAGTTTCCTCCTTGAATGACTTTGCTTCACTCTCTCTGGCTGAAAGCTGGGACAATGTAGGATTACTGGTAGAACCGAGCCCACCCCATACTGTGAGCACACTCTTCCTAACTAATGACCTTACAGAGGAAGTAATGCAGGAGGCATTGCAGAAGAAGGCAGATCTTATCCTCTCTTACCACCCACCCATATTCCGAGCACTCAAGCGCATAACATGGAAAACCTGGAAAGAGCGTCTTGTGATCCGGGCTTTGGAACACAGAGTTGGCATTTACTCTCCACACACAGCATATGATGCCATACCTCATGGAGTCAATAACTGGCTAGCCAAAGGACTTGGTGAGATACCCCTTTTTTAACTGATATTCAATTTAAATTACTCTTTATCAATACAGTGTAAGTCTATGAGGAATGTCTTTATCAATTTTCCTGTGTGCTTATATGCATGATTTGAGTTTATTTTTTAAAAAGGGTGTTTTTTCATAATTTTAAAGTAATCTAAATAATCATATGTTGGTAAAAAGTTCCAGATAGTTCTAGAAACAAAGTTCATAAATTAAGTCTCTTATTTATCCACAGAGTAAGCTTTCCCACATTGCATGATAAATATGACTCGGCTCTGACCTGAGAGAGAACTTTTAAGGCAGAATTTCCAAACTAGTCTGTGGACCACTGGTTGATCACATAATCTTGGATCTCATCCTTGTTTCCACCTTAGTGAAAAGATGGGAGCTCATGATGAAGTACTTGTTTTTTCACCCAAAAAGGACAACATGTATATTTCACTGTCAGCTAAATATGTATACATTCTTTAATACTTTTATTTATGTGACCCTCATCACATGGTATCTGAGCACCTCTGAACCATTGATGGATTTCATCCTTGCAGCATGTCTGGGTCATAGGGAAATATTATGGAACTGAGGCCCAGGACAGATTGTGACTTGTCCAAGATCAAACTGGAAATGCATTTTTTTCCCCACAGGAAGAGTAATTAACCATTGGAAAAAATTGATGAAGGGTTGTAGTGGATTCTCCATCTCTAACAATTTTTAAATCAAGACTGGATGTTTTTCTAAAAGATACATTCTAGGAGCTACATAAGGGAGGTTTTATGGCCTGTGTTATGTAGGAGACTAGATGATCTCAATGGTCCCTTCTGGCCTTGGAATCTATAAATATGCAGGAAGCCTGTGAAGTGAGAACTGAACCTAGGTTTTCTGAGTCTTAGTTCAGTGCCTTGACCATGAGACTGTCTTCCTACCAAGCAACTGTAAGCAATTGCTATAGTTATCACAGAGAGGTTACGTGATTGGAACTAAAAGGCAAAGTGTTCCACATGCTCATGAATGGTAGGTGTTATTTAATTGGCCAAATGGGTCTCCATAAGGCACTCCAACCAGTACCCAGAGGCAAGTATGCTGACATTTAACACTAGACTAGAAAAAGTACTAGAAAAATATATTGTAAGGAGCAGTCCTGCACCAGCCTCTGGGGGATGAGCCTTATTGGTCTTTTCCATCTGTAATTTCTGTAGTTCTATTATCAAGTGTATGAGAACAGAACCATTTGAGCACATTTGGTGTGTAACTTGACTACAACAGTTTAAGCCACAGATCATACCCCGACTGGGGTGACGGGCATGAGTGAGTGAGTCACTGGATGTGCTCTGGTGTCTCCTGGATAATAAGAGTGGTTCCTTTCATATGTTTAGGGTATAAGAACATTACAAGAAACACATCCATTGATACTTAATAAATCATTCTCCCTCCCTCCCTTCCTTTCTCCCTCCCAGCAATCCTTATTTTAAGTTAGAAAAAAATAACTTTCTTCTGTTTTTATAAAGAGTTACAATTGAGTTCTATGTGTATGATGCGCTCTTGGAGATAGACAAACTTTTGTAAAGTGCAAAGTCTAGCCACTTATACAGTATTTTTGCTACATGAAACCTCCTAGATTTGTATTCTTTACACTGAAAAATGGTTCGGGAATCACTGGTACTATATTTTCTGTAGTGGGCTCTCTGAGGCAGGTGTTTGTACAGTACATCTTTGTGTTTGTACAGTACTTAGCACAGTGGCCCCTAGACAATAACACAACACAATGCAAATAATATGTTAGTATTAGCATACAGATACTTAAAACAGAGTCAGTCCATTGGAGACAGCATGGCTTGGGAGACCACTGTTGGAGTCAGGAGAAGTGGGTTCCAATTCTTTCTCTGCCATTGACTCATTTTGTGACCTGGGACAAGTCACTTCACATCTCAGTGCTTCAGTTTCCTCATCTGTGAAATGGGGATAATAGTGTTTACCCACTTTATAAAGCACTTGAGATCTTTAGATTAAAAGCACTAGAAATGCTATTATTATCATCATCATCATCATCAAGGTGTTGAAGAGGTTACTGTAGACCATAAAAATAAGTTGAGTCTTGTGTCTGATCATAAACCAGCCTTGCAAAATAATTATGGCAATTTACCAACCCAAGAACAAAATCTGATTGTCCATAGTGATGTTGATGATAATAAGGAAAAAAATAATGCTATTTTATTCACCTGTCACAAAAATAAAGTCTGCTGTGGTTGAGTGCACCAGTACAATTTTGCAAAGCTATTACATTTCTGTACTGCATGTTGTTTTCTCAGGTGTCTGTACCACTGTCCCACTACACCCATCAATGGCTCCCAGCTACCCAACTGAGGGCACTCACCGAGTGGAATTCAGTGTGGACCATATTGAGCACCTGGAGACAATCCTATCCAGCATGCGAGGGATCCCAGAGATTTCATCTCTCATTACTCTCCCTGCCAGGTACTGTGCATGGCTCTCTGTTGTTTTCTTCTGTTGCTTTGAAAAGGGAAAGGTGCTTCTTAAGATACAAACTACAATAATGGGAAAAAATATGCAGGTGACTATCTAAGGTCTGGATAAGATGTTATAATTTCTTATTGAACGTTTTTACCATTGTGGGATAGTGGGCCTTTAAACTGGAGATAGAGATTATTTAACTATTATCAGTTTCTCTGGGAATTCTTCAGGCACTGGTTTTTGTGTTCATAGTTGGTGGACTTTTGGATGCATTTGATAGTAAATCTGACTTCCTCAGGTACAGCCTTCTGTGTCAGGACTTAATGAGGGAAGTTATTTAACTTAAAGTGCAGTGACCTCAATAATAATGAGATGGTTAATGTGTCAGCAGAATGTGTGGGCCAACTGGTGTGTGGATGTAGTGGGAATAGCTTTTTGTATGAAACTGAACTTTGCCTCCAGGTGGAAGCTGAAAAGTGGTCTTAGTGCCATAAGGAAACCTTAAAAATCTCATTTTCAAATCCATTTCACAATGTATTTGGAGTGAGAAGAACTGACTGAGCAAGATGGGTGGGCTTTCCTTTTAAAGAAACCCTTTTTATTACCAAGTGTTGCAATTCCAATCTGCTATTCCAAAATAACCTTTGTGGAAATTTTTTTAAACATGGATGCTAATGGCATTAAGAGATCAAACAGAACAGGTGAGTAGGGGGATAGCTCAGTGGTTTGAGCATTGGCCTGCTAAACCCAGAGTTGTGAGTTCAGTTCTTGAGGGGGCCACCTAGAGATCTGGGGCAAAATCAGTATTTGGTCCTACTAGTGAATGCAGGGGGCTGGACTCAATGACCCCTCAGGGTCCCTTCCAGTTCTATGAGATAGGTATATCTCAATATATATTAAAATATATATATATTATATTAACATGTGACCCTTCTATAGTGTTTCATTGGGCAGACAGAATTGTGTTCAGTTTGCTCCACGAAGTCTAAATTTAATATTAAGTACAAACTGGGATTCAAGGATGGCTAGTAACTCAAGAAGTTACAGGTACCAGTCCAATTGCAGAGATGGAGGAATAATTTTGTCATTCAGTTTGATGAGAACAGTATGGCTTAATTCCCTCATTCCCCTTAAGCTGTATGTTTCTTTTATAGTAGTGTGTTGGGCTGTTACCATGTCTCCTTTTTTTTTTCTTCTATGATAGAAAGGATAGTTATTCCATTAACTAGATTATGAAATTCTTTTTTCTTAGTAGACACCAAAAATGTTGTCATTTCTCAGGGCTGAAGGTGAGGAGCAGACACGAGTCAGTTTGAACTGCACCCAGAAGGCACTACTGGAGGTGGTGGCATTATTGTCACGGAACAGCCTCCTTTATCACAAGACTGAAATAATGTTATTACAGAAGGTAACAAAATTCACATACTCCTTTCTCTTTCTGTGAATTTATTGCTTGTGAAAGGCACCAGGCTGATAGCCCTGGAAACAGAAATCCTCTACTCGCAGTCCAGAAACAGCACTAGGAGCAGCAATGCATGTTTCCTTGAGATGCCTCTATCAGTTTGCTTTAACACTGACCTTGAGGGACTTAAAACCATTTTCACAGATTTAGAAAGTGTAAATGCTTTCATGTGACCTACAGTAGCACTTCAACCAGTATTTAGTGTAGATGTGGCCAATGTGTTACCTAGTCCTTTGGAATATCTTATGCATCTTTCTTTTGCAAAGCACTCAGAAACTGACTTTCTATGTTTAATTAATCCTCCTGTACTCAGCACAGTGGTGTCTAGATGTCAGTTCCTGTTAGAGTAAAAGGTGATGTGAACAGCTGCAGTGAGCACATTCACAGTAATTTTTTAAACTTCTACTTCTACGCAGCCTCTGCTTCCACATACTGGAATGGGACGCCTATGCACGCTGAGCGAGCCAGTCTCCCTGTCAGCCTTGACTGAACGAATCAAAAGCCACCTACGGCTGCCTTACATACGCCTGGCCCTGGGAACGGGGAAGACATTAGGTAAACAAGTCCACAAGTGTGTTTGATTTTTCCACTATAATTAGTGCCCCAGACAAGAAGTGAGTGGGGGTGTGTGTGTGGAGTGGTTATTACTGGTCTCTCATGTAGGACTGATATGCTTCCTAGTACCAGCTGGGTCTAAAGAAGAACTGGGAACTGGTTTTAGTAATTATACTACATACATTCTAGAGCAGGGGTCGGCAACCTTTGGCATGGGGCCCATCAGGGTAATCCGCTAGCAGGCCGCAAGACATTTTGTTTACATTGACCGTCCGCAGGCACGGCCCCACGCAGCTCCCAGTGGCTGCAGTTCGCCGTTCCTGGCCAGTGGGAGCTGCGGGAAGCGGCAGCCAGCACATCCCTGCTGCCTGCCACTTCCCGCAGCCACTGGGAGCTGCTGGGGGGGGGGGGGGGGCGTGCCTGCGGATGGTCAACATAAACAAAATGTCTCGCAGCCCACCAGCGAATTATGCTAATGAGCTGCATGCCAAAAGATGCCAACCCTTTCTCTAGAAGACTCCTTTTCTAATATAGTCTGAATTTTAACAGTGAATTTTGTGTTACTCTGGTTATCACTGTGAGGGAGAGAGCATACAAACAGCACGAGCTGTCTTTTTCCGTGAGTTATACAATAGCACCTCCTGTTATAGAGTCTTTCCCAAGACTTTGGGGGACAAACACAGAAATGCCACCTTGCAGGTAATATTCTAGAATCTCTTACATGATGATTTGAGATTTAACTTCTACTTGAAATAGTAAGAATACTGTATACTTGTGTAGCACCATACAAAATATATACATATTTCCTGGTGTTATTAATATTGATATTGGAAACCACCAAACACTAATTTAACCATTATTTTAAAATAACATTATTTTATTAAATTCAAAGGCCAAATGATATTTATACAATTGCTTTAAAGATGCCTAAAAAGCCTAAATAATAAGCAATTTACTACATCCAAATAGTAACAAAACATTAAGCATTTGATTAAGATGCTTACAAGCGGGCTAATCCCAGGGCTGTTTAGACCCATATTGGTTGTCTTCAGTGTGGTCAGGCAGATATTAGCAATGAACCCTTTAAGAATTTCCTTTTTTACCCTTTCACAAACAAATGACTTTGTCATCGCCAATTACTGACTTTAGCTAAAAGCCAGTTTGAGACAATTTACCCTCATTTTCAGTTTTAAATTAGGTAAAATTTACATCCTCCTTTTTTTCCCCAGGCCTTTCCATTTTTATTTTCTCTGACACACTTTGCTTACCAGCAGAACAGTGGGAAGGTTTGGGCTTGTTTTGGTTTTTTTAAAGACAGGTTTGGTTTTGTTTTGTTACTGCAGCTCTTTATTTTATTAGATACTTTTGGAACTATAGGTCCTTTCCACACTACAAGTAATGCTAATCATTTTCACAGCCTTCTTTTCCCTACTAGCCACAAACTATAAAGCAAATATGTTATTTTTTAAACCAATCTTAAGCTAACTTTCATTTGTTTTATTTTATACTTATCCTATAATATCCATGTTTTGTGGGAGGAGAAATTGAGGTACAGAGAAAGGGACTTGCTCAAGGTCAAACAGCAAATCAGTAGCAGAACCTAGAATACAACTCAGGTCCTCTTGGTCATTACCTGTCCTAAACCCTAACTGCCTCCCTTCAATCAGGGTAATTTGTGAGACTGAATAATTGAGAAAGTTTGTTCTTAATTCTTAGTATTGTCCCTGAGAAAGGCAAGTGTTATTAAAAAACTACTGAGATTAGCATCTGTGTTCCTAAACCATGCTTAGTGTTTTAAAGCCCCTAGTTCAGTGTTCTGTAGACCAGTGGTTTTCAAAATTCTTTTCTGGCAACCCAGTAAAAGAAAATTGTTGATGCCCATGGCCTAGTGGAGCTGGGGATGAAGGGTTTGGGAGGAGCTCCAGCCTGGGGCAGAGGGTGTGGGTGCAGGAAGGGGCTCTGGGTTTGGAGGAGCTCAGGGCTGGGGTAGGGTATTGGGACACGGGCTTACCTCATGCGGCTCCTAGTCAACAGCACAGCAGGGATGCTGAGGCAGGCTTCCTGCCTCTCCTGGGACCACGCTGCACCCCAGAAGTGGCCATTAGCAGGTCCGGCTCTGCATGGCTCTTGCCCACAGGCACCGCCCCCTGAGCTCCCATTGGCTGGTTCCTGGCCAATGGGAGTGCAGAGCCGGTGCTCAAGGTGGGGGCAGTGCACAGAGTCCTGTAGCCCCCCACCTAGGAACTGGACCTGCTGCTGGCCTCTTCCGGGGTGCAGCATGGCATCAGAACAGGTAGGAACTAGCCTGCCTTAGCTGGGCAGCACCACCAATGGGACTTTTAACGGCCCAGTCGGCAGTGCTGACCAGAGCCACCGTGACCCAGTGTCTTACATACTGCGACCCAGTACTGGGTCGCAACCTGCACTTTGAAAACTGCTGGCGTAGACTGTAATCCTAGGACTCCTACTTAAGTCAGCAGAAGTTGGATGATTATTCATAAGGTGATACACAGGAGTGTTAAATTTTGAAAATTCTTATGTCACCCAACGTGTTTTGTTTTAATTGAACATGGTGTGTGTGATGGGGGAATAGATTAATTGTTCTTACCATATACATATGAGATCATTTTATTCATTACTAATAAGACACTTTAACAGGTGAAAACTAAGCTGCAGTGGTCAACAACCAGCCACTGTGTAGCAATGTGCTGAAAACATTTTCTCTCTTCTCCACACATCAACTGGAGAAGGTTCCTGCTAGTGAGGAGGAGCTGTCCATCCATCACTAGTTTACAATGACCATGGGTTTTTGCTGCATTCCCAGAGAAGTTAGTGGCCCATATACCTCCTCCAAACTAACATCCCCTCCCAGCACCCAACAAATTTCCATTGGATGTAAGACCAAGACATGGGTTAGCACTGCATTTATCTGTATTGAAGCTGGCATCAAGGCTGAGGGGTAGAAAGGGAGTTTAATTGTGGCATTTGCTGTCTTGCAGAAGCCAAAGTGAAAGTGGCTGCTGTGTGTGCTGGTTCTGGGAGCAGTGTCCTGCAGGGTGTGGAAGCCGACCTCTATCTCACTGGTATGAGACTTCTTGTTCCGTACTTATCTTTATAAAATGGTCACTAGAAAGAGCAATCTGATTGGTTGCTGAGGAATCCAGCTGTAAAGAAGAATGTGGTATAATTGCAAAAGGCAAGGAATCAGTTAGTTACTAAAAGAACAAATAAATCCTACAAGCAACTATGCAGGTCCATTGCTAGACTGACCACCTGGTAACCCGATAAAAATGTCAAATGTAGGAGACTTTCTGTTCAAGATTGTAGCCCAGTGTCCATGTGGAATTTGTCAGTCATCCCATTATAGTGCAGATGCTTGTATTAGATGTATATACATGCAAACAATTTAAGTCTAACAAAATTTTGGGCTACATCTTTCTAATCATTAAGAATAAAATGAGATGGGCTTTTGAAATAACTAAGTTTAAGAAATAAATAGCAAAAACAAGGCTCCAGTCTTGCAATTGAAGGCACATAGGTGCACGCCTGCATGGAGCCCCGTTGACTTAAAAGGAGGTCCACGTGGTGCAGTTAATTGCAAAGTTCAGGGACTAAATCTAGGAAGAGACCTATAGTAAAAACAATCCTATGCTAAGATTCTTAACATAGCATTTTTCTTTAGGAGATGGTTATAATCTAGATTGCAGTAGCTCCCAAAATGTGAGAAGATGATGGTCTACAACCCCAAAGAGCTTCCACCCTAAAAAGAAAAGTGAAGAGTGGGGGAAGTAGAGTGATCAGCGTGAGGCTAGGCATATGTTTCATTAGCTGGATGTTCATTTGTTGGTTTTGTGTATTTGTTTAATTTTAAGTATCTAATTTAAAAATCATGTCTTTCTGCCACACTGGTTCCCAGCTTCAATTCCAACATCCTTAAAACCTGTTCTTCCTATATGTGAGCAGTTCACTCTGAGATACGTAGGTGACTCAGTGTATTGGTGTTGTGGAAGAAGTTAGGATTCTGTAGTCTGCCAGATGGATATGGAACCTCTCCTCTCTTCAGGTTACAACTAGATCTTCCTCCCATTAGATCCAGCTATTCAGTTTTAACTTGTAAACCTGGAAAGCCACCACCTTCTGGACTGTGTGTAGCTCCACATTCCTAAGGCTGGGCAACTCACCTTCATTCTTCCCAACCTGGCTCTCCCAGCACAAAATCCAAACCAAAAGATGCACCTTGTAGAACATGTCACGTTGTTCTAACACAGTTTTCAGCTAAACATTTCAAAACATCTGCTAGTATTACATTACTGCCTAAAATGTGGTAGGTGCTGTGCAGATATACAGAAAGGCAATTATATCACATAAGCAAGACAGCCTTTAACAGCTAGTGCTGTGTGAAAAGCAAACTGTCTGGTGTGTTTGCACAGCCACTGCACTTCCAGTAGCTAATATTGTTTTAAAAGGTACAGTGGGATACTTGCTGTCTGAAAGACGCTGTGTAAATTCAAGCTCTAACCTGTGGCGGTAGAAAAAGTTCCTCATTGGCTAAATCCTCAGGAGGTCTCTGGATAGTGTCTGGGAAAGATAATTTCAGCCATTGTATGACACAATCTAAAATACTGTGTATAATGCTAAAATGTAACTATGATTGTTGACAAAGAACTACATGGTAACGCAGACTCACTTGGAATAGTGTCATAGGGTAACTTCCCCCCAGCTAATAAGAGGCTGTGGCTCCAGAAGAGGGTTCTGGGTCAAGAGAGCCTTGCTGGACATAACCTTAGTCCATCAACTCCACTTCACTCAGCCCCTTCCTCCTCCAGCTAGAGATGCTGGGGGGAATTTGTACAAAAGTTCCAGCTGTAGGTTAAACAAACTAGACCCTGAAGGAGCACTGTTCAGTATACATAAGCCTCACTGGACTTACTGAAGTCCACTAGGGGAAACTGAGGTAGAGACACAATGGTGGTGCTGCCCCAGGCTGGCAGCTGTGTTTTAGGAGTGAGGGCCCTCCCTGTAGATGGATTACATAGCACACTGAAAGTTAGACTTATTTTAAAAAATAGGTTTAAATTATTAGTGCTAAGCGCAGATGTGTTAGAAAACTACATCAGACTATTAGTGTACTATTGAGAATGTCAATTTAAAAATGTCTCCACTGAGTGGAAGTGAGAGAAAAATAGTAAGAGCAAAAATTCCTGCAGAGGTGGGGATTGTGGGGGGTAAATACTCTTCAATTTTATGTAATGGAGTGTTTGAGGTCATTTAAAATAAACAATTCTGTAAAGTTAACATTCATTAATTCTTTAAAAAGAGCACTCTTGTACAGTGGTGGAGTCTATCACAATCTGCACCACATTTCTCCTTTTGAGGGAAATATATTTCCATAGGTCTGTATTCTAGAAAGTGGAATAACATAGCATTTTTGCAGCACTACTCTTCCACAAGAGCAGAGACTTTTAAAATACATTACTTATAATGAACTACAAAATGATGCAGGTCTAAATAGCTAATCTACATGGTATCTCTTCTCATTATGGCAGGAGAGATGTCCCACCATGAAGTACTGGATGCTGTTGCCAAAGGGATAAGTGTGATTCTATGTGAGCACAGTAACACTGAGCGAGGCTTTCTGTCAGAGTTGCGAGATATGCTGGCTACACACTTAGAGAATAAGATCACCATCATTGTGTCAGAGAGCGACAGAGACCCTCTTCAGATGGTATAGAAGAAAGCAAGGGTCACAGCATGGAGTCCAGAGTTTGTGTCCCACACAGACTTAATGCAAGTGCAAATTTGATTAAGATGCTCTGAACTGGTACAGTCCAGAATAACTGTACAATACATTCCCCAAAGTGTGGGAGAGGTAAAATATCTGTCAGGTAAAGAATGTTAATTTTGGGCTGACAAACTATTTCCTGAAGATTACTTCTTGCTGCACTCAGTAGGGATGGGATCATGAGACTGTAACTGAGTAATCCAGCAAGAATAATATAGGCTTGATGTCATCAATCTATGTAGCTTGGTTTCATAGACCCACCAGTACTAGAATATGTCCCTAATCATCAGTACAAGTGACTTACATTTTAGGGGGTCCTATTAACATTTCATTAACTATTTACAGATCGTTGACTCTAAATACTGCTAATGCACAGCAAAACTGTATAAAAATGTGGAACAAGATTTTGGCATTTGGTACTAATATGTAATCCTTGATGTTGCATTAAGGTTCTTCTATGCACAAGAATTGGGAAATTCCAACTTGTTTCCTTAACCTCATTGTATCAGTTTTAATTGGTCTCATCTTTAGAAAGCAGATTTCTTTACCTGTGCTACTAACACTGCAGGATTACCTACATTGAAGTAATGTCTGTTTTTCACCATAAACGTTGAGCACTTACTTTATAGTTCAGTAAAGCTTTGAAAATGAAAGGAAACTGTTCAGGTTTCACATGTTTGGACTTGTGGGCTACCATGTTTGGACTATAGACAAGCAGGAAGATATTGATATTCAAACTAAAAAAGTTTCCAAGACTTTAAATTAAAATGGACACATCCTTGTTTAGTGCATGTAAGAGACTGAACTTAATAAAAATAATCCTCTCTCTCCTGTTGGAGTTAAAGTTGTTTGAGAGAGTAAGGAATTGGATCAGGAAGCAGTCAGGGGAGCATAGGAGAAATATAGTGGTGTGTGTTTTGGAGGTGCGTAATGATTTATAGATCTTCAAGCCTGGATCAATAGATACCACCTGAGTAGAAGACTGTATTCCTACGCACTAAGAAATGGAGTGTTTGGAGGGTTTTTTTTTTTAATCAATACATGTAGGTTCTGGTTGCATGCTGGTTTGAGCCTTTACCAGGGAGTTGCTTCATGTTTTGAAGCTTATCTCAGCAACCATGAAGGCTAAACACCTTTAAAAAAAAAAAAAAAGACAATTGAGCTTTCTTGTGGAATCCTCTGTCCAGTAGTATGGTTTTGAATTAAAACCACCCAGTATCATGACAGTAGGGAAGATGAAGAGTGAATGCCTCCAGCCAGCACTGAGCCTATCCTGCTGCCCTTTCTTTCTGTGGCAGGAAGCTGAGACTTATGCTCATTCCACTTCCCTGAAGATGGAAACAGTTCTGGTAAATACGGGTCACTTATTTTCACACTTTTAGGGTACATCTATACTACCCACCAGATTGATGTATCAGGGATCGATTTATCGCGTCTTGTCTGGATGTGATAAATAGCTCCGCTAATCGACTTCCGGACTCCATCTCTGCAGGAGGAGTAAGCGGAGTCGACAGGGGAGCCGTGGCAGTCGACTCACTGCCTTGAGGACAGCTAGGTAAGTCAAACTAAGATACTTCAACTTCAGCTACACAAATAGCGTACCTTAGCTGAAGTTGCGTATCTTAGTTTGAACCCTCCTGCTAGTGTAGCCCAGGCCTTAAAAGCCACCTACCCAAGAATTCTCATACATAGGAATAGTGAAACGTGATTTTCTGAGCAGTGGAGTTGGAATCTAAACTCAGCTGCAGATCCCTCTAAGCCAGAATGATTTTAATGTCCTCAGAAAATGGAGACTAGTGCTTAGTGCAGCAAAAAGATGGTCACTAGCACTAGACTTTACAAACTAGGCAGAGAGGGGTGATTGGAAACCATGACCCTCTTCACAAGGCAGCAGAGGTGCCTACTGCACTTTCAGTGGAAATCCGAGACTAACCTTTCCCTGTGCAACGTGCCTGCTTTCACAACAATAGCTGCAGGTGTTCCACTTGTAATACAGCATCCCTCCCAGGGCCAGTGGTTTTACAGACCCAATCAGGACCTTCCTCATACATAGTTTGAATGTTGTCATACACATTGCCTTTGTTTGAAGCTCTGAAGAAACTTCACTGACCCAGTCTATGTACAGTTCCCTTTAATGTTAATTTCCTCAAGCCTAGACCTTGCACAATCTAGTTCACTAGGCCCTGCCAGCCCACGGCGGTTAGAAGTCCATTCTTGGTATTAGGCCACTGTAGTGTGCCTGTGAGCAGTCTGAATCCATAGCCTTGAGCATACATGGTACGTGAGGGATTTAGCCAGGAATCTTCACTTAAAGAGAAGTGGAAGCATGTGGTTAAAGATTCTCTGCCATCTAACCAAAGTACTCATTTCATCATTAGTAAAATGTTTTCTGAGGCTAAGCTAGAGTTTATTTTCTTCTGAACTTTCTTTAGGTAAATGAAACAATTATTGCCTTATGCAGTATTGCAGCAGGCTCAGCTTCGTCATATAGACCAGGAGTCGGCAACCTTTCAGAAGTGATGTGCCGAGTCTTCATTTATCACTCTAATTTAAGGTTTCGCGTGCCAGTAATACATTTTAACATTTTTAGAAGGTCTCTTTCTAAAAGTCTATAATATACAACTAAACTATTGTTGGTATATAAAGTAAACAAGGTTTTAAAAATGTTTAAGAAGCTTCATTTTAAATTAAATTAAAATGCAGAGCCCCCTGGACCAGTGGGCAGGACCCAGTCAGTGAGTGCCACTGAAAAATCAGCTTGCGTTTCGCCTCTGGCACACGTGCCATAGGTTGCCTACCCCGATATGGACGAACACAATTGACCATAACTGGAATATCAGCTATGATACTAATTACAACCAACACAGTAAATGCATTATGATGTATCCGATAGTCAAATGTTTTATCACCATTATGAATGCAATTCACTAAGCAGGAAGGGGAATTAAGACAGAATGAAGGACCCACTCCTACTTTAATAAAGTCAATGGGTGCAGAATTGATCCCAAAAAACCTAGAAATGAATTCTGTATTGCAGTAGGCACTAATGGGCAGCCATTAAGTGTCAGGAAATTAATGCACAGCTTAGGCAGTCATTTAATTGTTTTGAGGCTCAAATTTAGACATACTGCAGGGATAATTTACCTGAGCCTACATGAGGCAAGAACAGAATCTCTCTTGCAGACCAACACCTGTCTGTTAGCAGAAATGCACATCATCCCAGGAAGCCATGCAGCTGGTCTGAAAAGGTTGCCTCACTCCTGACACCTCTGATTCATTGACATAAAAAAATCTGAATCAATTAAAAGGTTAAGGGTATTACAGCACCACAGTGCTTAGTCCGAGTGAGTTTCAAATCTAGCAAAAAACAGCTGATACTTAACTCCACTGAAAGCACATAGTTCCAACTCTATCTTTAATAATAAGGGGTGGAGTACAGCACTGAATTATGTCCCTCCAAAATAGAATTCAGTTCAGTTTTCAGTTCTATAGTAACCTGAGTATCAAGTGGTCTAAGCACTGGACTGAGTATGTGATGGGCACTAAAAAGAAGTCCCTCCCTCCCCTGCTTAGATGGGAGTCACTACCAGGAGTTCTGAGTTCTAGCCTGTCATAAACAGATAGTTAAGGGTTAAGGTCTCTTTTACCTGTAAAGGGTTAACAAACTCAGTAACCTGATGAACACCTGACCAGAGGACCAATCAAGGGACAGGATAATTTCAAATCTCTGTGGAGGGAAGTCTTTGTCTGTGTTCCTTGTTTGGGTCTTTGTTCTCTTTTTGGATCTAAGAGAGGCCAGACATATCTTCAAGTTCTCCAAGTTTTCCTGAAGTATTTCCTACTATCCAGTATAGTGAGTATTAGAAAGGCAGACTAGTCTTATAATTAATTTCTGCATTTGCAATTGTGTGTTGCTGGAGAAATATCTTCATTTCTGTTTGCTGTTACTTTGATTATTCTGAGAAAGGCGGGGGGGGGGGGGCGGAAAGCCTCTCCAGGTTTATAAGCTAGACCCTGTAAATTTTTCATCCTGGTGTTACAGAGATCGTGTTCTTTCTTTCTTTTAATAAAATCTTTTCTTTTTAGAACTTGATTGATTTCTTCCCTTGTTTGGATTTTCAGGGGAGGGGGGAAAAAGTGAATCCCTCTTTGTTTTGATTCAAGGGGTTTGAATCAAGGTATCTCTCCCAAGGACTAGGGGAGGGGGAAGAAGGTGGAGGGGGGGAAATGGATTATTTCCCTTTGTGTTAAGATCCAAGGAAGTTTGGGTCTGTGTCCCCAGGGAAAGGTTTGGGGGAACAGAGTGTGCGCTACAGACACTGAAACCTGGCTGGTGGCAGCGTACCAGATCTAAACTAGGATTTTAGTTTAGAGGAGTCCATGCAGGTCCCCATCTTGTGGACGCTAAGGTTCAAAGTGGGGAATAAACCTATGACATAGCCCCAGCTGATACTCCTTTGGAGACCTCAAGTAAGTCACAATCTCTGCCTCAGTTCCCCATTGTGATGTTTGTAAGTGTTAAGTGTTAAGTATTAGTAGTAAAAGGGGATAGACTTCTCTTTGGATTTTCAGAAACACAAGGTCCTGAGAAAATATGGATGAATTGAGATTTTAAATCCACTTCTTAAGGCAGCCATGCATTGTGTCAGCAGTAATGAAAATGGGGTTTCTGTCATCTATACACCAGGAGATCTGTGAGAGAAACATGAATAAAAGTTTATTTAACATTCTGTCATTCAAAACAGTTATTTATAAGATGGATTGCCACAAGATTAGGCATTAAGTTCACGTGTCCCTGAAGTCTGACTGGCAGATAGTTTTATGTAGGTGATAGAACTGCAGAGCTTAAGGTGACCTGCAAAGGAAAAAAAACTACATCTGTGCCTCTTTCTTTCTGATATATGGAGAAGGCATCAAAGTACTCTTAAACTCCCATATTAACCACATTTTTTCTTCTATATTAGAAATTCAGATTGAGTCTCTGGTTTTCCTAGAAGGCACTATAGATACTGGAGAACTGGTAGACTAGACCAGATAAATCATGCAGGTGAAATGAGACTGGACGTTATTCTTATGCAGACTGTTGGAACATAAAAAATAAATTTTAATGTAGTGCCTAAAAAATACCATGAAGAAAAGTGATCTTTGTTGAACTTATCTTCTATTCAGGATCTCCAAAAAGTTCTCCAGGAGAGCCAACTTGGACATCCCTGATTTAAAAAAAAAAAAAAAAACTTTATAGCCTTCTGTACATACATAAAGCAGGAAAAAGTCACATTGTTTTTCCTTCCCTCCCATTACAGGTCACTTTAGAGCCCTTCCCAGTCACAATTTTCAATACAGATTCCCCCTTCTAAAAGGATTTGGATTTTAGGAAAGCTCCTCTATTCTACTGTTAACATTTCAGCAGAGAGGGAAGGTTTAATAAGTTACCCACAACATTCCAACCCCTTGTTTTTTATGTTCCACTTTTATTCCACTCCACCCGACTTGACCACTCAAGGTAGATCACTTGGCATTCTAAAATTTCAGCAACTTCACACGCTAGGAGCCCACGCTAGGCTTGACCAATGTAGGGAGTACTGGAAAGCACTGAGCTGTGAAAAATTACAACTCTCGTACAAACTAAAGCTCTGAGCATGGAGTGATTGCATTCCTCAAGTGAACTGCTCCAGCCAAACCTTCCTCTGCAGAGGGGTAATGAACAGAAGGCACAATCTTACTGAAGAGTTAGTTTTCCTAGTCTGTAGAAGTCGCTGCATAGATACGAAGAAGGCATCACGTGAGCTGGAAGACTAAAAGAATACAAATCTAAACTCAAGAGTAAGATATGTCTTGCATATGGAATTCTTTACCCAGAACTACTCAAGTAATTAGAACACCAAACTTGGAAAGTATCACATTTCATTAAGTGGTCCAGCAGCCCATGGTCAAAGGGACAGCAATTCGAGTTCAGACCCCTCTCCAGCATCCCTTGATAGCAGCTGGTGTAAATGGTTTGGGATTTGAGAAGATTCACATGTCTTCATCCTCTTTTTCTAAGAAATCAGTCAAGGTCCCGTTGTCTACAGGAATTAATAAATACTCCACTCCATCCGTTCCCTGAAAACGGACACATACTGTCAACACAGGACTGTGGCAAAGAAATCGCACCGATGCAAAATGCAACATCAGCCACTAGACAACACTGTTACAAACAGCACAGATTCGACACACCAACATGGCCTTATGTAGTGAGGTGCCCAGCCAGGTCAGTGTTCAGTAGTACTAACTACAATATTAATCCAGGAATATTTCCTTAGCATGGCAACAGGTGAAAAAGCACATTGAAATAATCGGCTCATATCTGGTTTGGGAGACAAACCCCAGAGCTTTAGAAGACAGCTGACTCAGTTACCCTTGCATATTACGCGAGAGAGTGGGAGTAGTCCCTATCCACTTCACTTAAATGATTTACTGCCTCAGGACTTGGGAATGCAGTCTCATTGCTGGAGCTGGCTAGCAGTCTCCATTCCAGGGACTTCAAGTACAGACTTCAAAGCTTGCTAAATAGTCTCTTCTAGTTATCCAAATGCTTCAGATTGCTCCTCGAGATCTTCAGGTAATCAGGGTTCCACTGCATACCCAAAGGAACTCTGTGTCGTTAAGTAACTGAGCCGTGGTGCACTTTTCTGCAGTCTCTTTCCATTGCACAGAAAGTTGAGAGACCTGCATGCAAAAGTGGATAGCATGCTATAGGCCTTCAGCCCTTCACTAATGCACTGACCATTTGTCAGTGCTTCAAACAGTGTACTTTGGACATAGGTACAGCTCATCTCAGGTAAACTCAACAGCTGCAAGTAGTGAAATAAAAAGTAAGGCCACCAGCTGTAGCCACAGTCAAGATAACAGTTGCCTAGCTCACCCGCTTGGTCCGGATGAGCTTGTGGTCCCTGAATTCTGTCAGCTGAGCCCGAAGAGTCAGGTCACTGTTCACAAGGAAGGCCTCCCGACACCGCTGGTAGAAGTCTTGGAAAGATAGTCCTGGGTATGGAGAGGAGTTAAATAAATCAGGACAGCCAGCATCCAAAGCAGATTCATGTGCTCTGGTACAGGGCAGAGTTACTTCCTCTCCTGCAGTCCTGAAGGATAGCTTGCACTGCTTACTCACTAGAAAACAGCATTACTGGGACATGCAATTTGAGGAGCCCCCTTAAAGAGAGGAGGAAGGGATCTCCTGCTATTTCAGTTGCTCCTCTGATCAAATTCAGAACATACATCCTGACCATATTTAATGCATTTGTCAACCACAGCTTTGTTCCACAGATACAGCCAAGCTAAAGGGATTTCAGGAATGGAAAGTGGCAGATCTGACAGTACAAGATCCTCCATTTGGTAAAGACAAACTTTCAGAGCACTCAAGTGCACAGCCCAGTGTGGGATTCTCTTTCACTACACAGCTCCTATATATTACTGTATCTTTATCTTTCTAGATTAATACTATGCCATTTATTTGCAAATTGCAGAGCATTACAGACTAATCTGTAGGTATCATAGGGGGACAAGCCAGGACATAGATTAAGTGGCTTGACTAAGGTCATAGAACTTAAGATCAGAAGGGACCATTATGATCATCTAGTCTGACAGTGGCAGAAGCAGTAGCAGAACACAAGAGGTCTCGACTCCTTGTCTCCCCTAATCAATGGATGGCATGTGACAGTCAACTTCTTCCTTGGTTTTGTAACTCAGCCCCACGTGGAGGATTTCACTATCAGACTGGGTGACAGTAAGAAGAGATCCTCTGAACTCAGCCATTCATCTGATTTCACGTCACACACCAGAACATGTAGCCCAATGCACAGCACTGGTAGAGATGCTCGGTGCTAAACTCACATTCAAAAGCCAGCAGTTTCAGTAAATCTGCTATGGCAACACATGCTAAAATGGGAGAACCCAGCTTCCACCTTGACTGAACTGCCAACGGTGCCACATCAGACGAGAGAAGAAATGCCACGTGCATTCCTACATCAAACACCAGGTACCTGGGTAAGATGGGTTATCCTTGTTCTCCAGATGATACTGGGCCAGCAGTCTGAAAATCCCTCTGTGGAGGGAAAAAAAAAAAGAAAAAAAGAGGCCATTACAGAAATGTTAAACAATTTTTCTTGAAGAACAGAGTCTTGTGCGTACACAGCAGCTGGAGGAAGACTTGCTTTCCAAGAGCCATTCATTTCAAGTAGTCCCATTCCTCCATCATGTAAGGGCTACTGATCACTTGGAACCCAAGTTAAACAATCAACTCGAAAAGTGTCAGAAAGGTGATTGTTCTACAGATAAAGCCCAAATTAAGTTATTGTTCCATAGAGCAGGGGTGGGCAAACTATGGCCCGCGGGCACCCCTGTGGCACCGCGGGGCTAAAGCAGGCTCCCTGTCTACCCTGGCCCTGCACCGCTCCCGGAAGTGGCCGGCACCATGTCCTTGTGGCCCCAAGGGTAGAGGGTGGGGCAGAGGGCTTTGTACGCTGCCCTCGCCTGCAGACACCGCCCCCTGCAACTCCCATTGGCTGGGAACGGCAAGGTAAGCAGCACTGGGCTGGAGCCCGCACCTCGAACACCTCCTGCACCTTGCACCCCAACCCCCTGCCCTGAGCCCCCTGTCGTACCCCACACCCCTCCTGCATCCCAACCACCTACCCTGAGCCCCCTGCCACACCCCTCCTGCACCCCAACCCTCTGCAGAGCCCCCCCACACTCTGCACCCCAACCCCTGCCCCAGCCCTACATTCATGTCCCTGCATGCAATTTCCCCACCCAGATGTGGCCCTCGACCCAAAAAGTTTGCCCACCCCTGCCATAGAGCCCAAGAGAGAGGACTCAGGAGTACACTCATGTAGTCAACTAATTATTTTATTGTTGCCCACTACAAGCAAGAAATCAAAAATGGCAGGTCGTACTGCAATGCAAAGCAATTCTGTAGTTCATACACTGCATTGCAAAGCCAACCAATATGCTAGTCGTGGAACCTGCCCCTTTCATGCAGTGAGCAATATTCACTATGAGTTACAGAAATAACAAGCTTGACTTTCTTAGTCAAATAAGATGCTAACACTGAAGTCATTTAATTATTCTCTTTTTCCCTGCAGGTTTTCAGATTAAAACTTTGAATTTGTATTTTAAAGGAGTCTGAGCTGGATTTAAGGTGAAAAGTCTTAGATGTTACCATACCCCCATCCAAGGGATGGCTGCCAAGCCACACACAGGCTCCTCCATGGACAAAAGCAAGCTGTCCAGTATTGTTAGAAACAGACTGACTGTAGCCACACACTATGTGAAAATGCAGCAGGAAATGCTATAGAAATTGAGATTGAGTTGTGTCTGTGTGGTGATAGAAGCACCAATACAGCAAGCCAGATCCTCCATTTTTTATTTGTATGGCAAGATTCTTGGTTGTTAGAATGAAAGGTCTATTAAACCACCCCAGCATACTAGCTATCTATTTTCTCTAGTGCTGTACACATCAGTGGCTCCTATACTATGGTCCATAGACTACTAATGGTCCATGGTGAACTGGCTGGTGTCTTGGTGAGGGCTCTACACGTCTCCAGCTGCTAAACGGCATGGAAAGCAGCTGCAGATAGGCATGTTCCCAAAGCTGCAGTTGCTTACATGGAAAAGTAACAGCTGCCAAAGGAACATTCTGCAATACTGAATGGGCAGGGAGACGCTCTGCAAGATAATCTTGCTTTAAGAGCTGTCACCTTGCTCCTTCACCAGAGGGCACATTTCACTGACTCAGAAAGAAGTGCTGAGAGAGTGGGTGGAGCTTCCCCCAACTCTTCACCCATCAATGACTCACTAAGCAGTCTGAAGAGGGGCACTTAGCAGATCACAAAATCCAAGTCCTTGTGTAGCCAGACTGTGCTGGCACTGCAATATTTTGCATTCTAAACTTCCTCCAGCTAGACAGAGATCCATGCTGCTGAGAGACAGCCAATGGGGACCTTGCTTTCCAATTATGAGAAAAGAAGTGAGAAAGGACAGCATGTGGTTAAGGAACTGGACTGGGACTCAGGAGATCAGGGTTCAGTTCAAGCTTAATGACACCAGGCAAGTCACCAGGCAAGTCTTAATGACACCAGGCAAGTCACTTAATCACTCCATGTCTCAGTTCCCCATATGTAGAGTCCTGCGCGGATATAAGTCAGTATCTGCGGAACCGCAACAGTGAAAGGAGCAGAACGTGGGGTTGTCGCTCCCAGGAGTCAGCACCCCGCGCTGGCAGCTCCTCCAGCACTGCTGTACTGCCTGCAGCCCCGCCCCCAGCCCCGCCCTGCCCCCTCCACACAGCTGTCTGTCTCTCCTGTCCGAGGATGTGCGTGCCGCTTGCACACAAGAGCGCAACCAGGCACAGCTGCCTGTGAGCCTGGTGCCCACCCCAGTGGGCACAACTTGGGGAGGTACAGACGCACTGGAGGAGCTGCCGACATGGGGCACTGGCTCCTGGGAGCAGTACCCATGTTCTGCTCCTTTTGCTGCTGTGGTTCCTGCGAGAGCCCTGAGTTTCTGCGGATACCGGTTTATATCCACGGATATAAATTTGTATCCACACAGGGCTCTACCCATATGGAAACTGGGGATGGGAGCCCTGTCTCTCTCTCACCCTTTTTGTCTCTTATCTATATAGAATGTAAGATCTTTGTGACTGAGACTGTCTCTTACTACATGTACACACAGTACCTAACACAATCTTAACTGGGGCTTCTAGCTGCTAGAACGATAATGTGATAGGATCTTACCTTGCATTGGGGGTGAGGCTGTGCAAGACATGCGTTAGGGAGCTCAGAGCCAGAGACCCAGATTGCTGCACTAACAGCGAGTTCTCATAGGAAGTTTCTTCCAGGTAGGGACTAAAAGTGGTTGTTTCATACCAGAGCCAGTTATAGAGGCTTTGTTTTGCCTGATCCCACACTAGATACACACACACAAAAAGGAAGAAAAAGGACAGACAGGGTTGCAGATTTAGCTTCTCCCAGTCATACAATATAAACCATCTTAGTGCAGCAGCACCACCTTAGAGCAGTGGTCCTCAGCCTTTCCAGACTACTGTACCCCTGAAGCCCAAGTCCTGCTGCATGGGGCTGAAGCATGTAACTTGGCTTCACGGGGGCCCTGGGGTGTGGGGCCCTGGGCAACTGCCCTGCTTGCTACCCCCTAACACCAGTCCTGCACTTGCAACCTCTCTAAATCCATCCCGTGACCCCTGATCTAGACAAACTGACATATTCCCTGGAAGACCTGTGTACCCCTGTGACATACCCCTGGTTGAGAACCACTGCCTTAGCGAATTCTCACTTACATAGAGCAGTATTATTTACCCAGCCATTTACACTCAGAGTGAAACGTTCCCTGCACCAAAGAATTTACATGCACACTGCACACATCCCCTTTTCCATTCCACTTTCAGATAGCACCAGTCTGAACAACATGGTGTTCGAACCAGTGGTTCAGCGAAGTGTCAGTACTCTATAGATAATCTGACAGTGATTGGCAGCTATAGTCGTATGTTTGTACAGCCCCATGGGCACTGGGGCCCCCACCCTGACCATGGCCTCCAGGTGCTAATAGAAAGCTACCTGTACATTATGCACCCACGGGGCAGAGATAAGGCCATGCACGCAATACACAGAGAGCATTTAACAATCCCAGAAGGGTGGTTTTTCTGGAAGCACAGTGGAGGAGACCAAGGCCCTGGGACTCACTGAGTGGAGCATTGATGTGATCGATGGAGGCGATGAGGTGGATGTTGGGCAGGGATGCTAACTGTGCAAGAATTTGCTGGCTTTTGTCTCCTCTCAACATCTTGCTGTCCAGGTTATGGATGAGGAGATAGAGCTCCAAGGAAGAATCTACAAAGGGGGGAAAAAAACAGCAGGGGAACAGTCACACTAAGGAGCTGCACTAAGAGTGAAGAGATTCCTCGTTCTCACTGTGGTTTGAGTGTAAGCCAGTCCTGTCAAATCCCCTATGCACGTCCATCCAGCACTCCAGTGTCAGAGGACTTTGCCTTTCAGCCTGTATTTCAGGGCATCTGAAATATTTTATACAAGCTCTTTCCACTGTAGCTCTTGCCACCACTGCAGCTTTCCTTTCATAACCCCCTTTTGCTTGCTCATAACCTGTCCAGAAGTTTCTCATTTGGGCTGAAGCTTTCTATGCCTTTAGTTCTGAGCCTCTACACCAGTGCGGGTCGCGGCCCAGTACTGGCTCACAGAACGGAAGGCACTAGGTCGCGGCAGCACTGGTCAGCACCGCCAACCAGGCCATTAAAAGTCCCATCGGTGGTGCTGCCCAGCTGGTGCCTACCTGTTCTGACACCGCGCTATGCCCCAGGAGGGGCCAGCAGCAGGTGCAGCTCCTGGGGGTGGGGGGCGCCACAGGGCTCCGCATACTGCCCCTACCCAAGCACTGGCTCCACACTCCCATTGGCCAGGAACCAGCCAATGGAAGCTGGGGGGGGGGGGCAGTGCCTGTGGGTGAGAGCCACACAGAGCTGGACCTACTGCTGGCCGCTTCCAGGGAGTGGCACGGTCCGCAGTGCCAGGACAGGCAGGAAGCCTGCCTTAGCATCCCCACTGTGCCGTTGACTGGGAGCCACCCGAGATAAGCCTGCCTCTCAATCCCCTGCCCCAGCCCTGAGCTCCCCCAAAACCCAGAGCCCCTTCCTGCACCCCAAACCCCTCATCCCCAGCCCCACCCGAGCCTGCACCCCCCGTCCCAGAGCCCTGACCCCCTCTTGCACCCCAATCCCCTGCCCCAGCCCAGAGCCCCCTCCCACACCCTGAACCCCTCATTTCCAGCCCCACCCCACAGCCCTCACCCCTGCACCCCAACCCTCCGCCCCAGCCCAGAGCCGCCCCCCCCAACCCCTCATCCCCAGCTCCATGGGGTCACGGGCGTCAAAAATTTTCTTCAACTGGGTCGCCAGAAAAAAAAAAAAAAGTTTGAAAACCACTGCTCTAGACAATATGGATTTATTTTAGGAGCAGGGTTTAAATACAGATCTGTTCTGCCACTTTTGAATTATGTAAGTAAGAGACCAAATAAAACCCTCAAACAGAGGATCTGATCCAAAGCCCACTGACTTGAACAGAAATCTCTCTCAACATGCCTTTAAGGAGCTCTGCATGGGTCTCTCTACACAGCAGCTAGGAGATGTAATTCCCAGCGCAGGTAGCGGTGCCCGTGCTAACCTGAGCAGAGCAGTGTGGCAGCGGTGGGCAGCTAGCCTGAGCAGCCAAGTACCATCATGCCCAAGCTCCTAGGTACGTGCGCCAGGGGCTAGCCCTGGCTGCCACACAAACTATTTTTAGGTGCTAGCTTGAGCAAAGCTAGGGCCTGTACAGCTACCCAAGCTGGGAATTGCATCTCCCAGCTGCTGCACAGATGTACTCTAAGACGTATTGACACAGAATGCAAATGAGTGAAATGGGTGATCTTTAAAAGTTCAAACTTGGCCTGTTGCTGCTAAAGCTCCCAAAGAAACAGCTGCTTGGAGAGCCCAGTAAACTCCCTGACAAGCCATTAGCCAATTATAAATTCTGTTTTGTGCAGAAATCAAGTAGCTACTCAACTGCCCATAGCCCTGGGTTTTCCACAGGGAGACAGCTAGAGTTTAGCACCTGTGATGCTGCATAAGAACAGCTACAACTGGGGGACTGCCTCCAGCCAGCCAACCTTTCCCCTACCCACTCTCTGTAGGAAAGCACAAAGACAGATGAAGGATGAACATTTGAGGGAAAAAAAAAAAAGAAGAGTTAAGGCTCCAATGGCAACATCATATATGCACAGATGTAGACACACAAAATTTAGCCACTGGAACCGTACACACACACACACACACACACACACACCCCTATACTGTTACATATGGAACTCAGCAAGCGCTCTGTATATATGACATGACCCATTTAACATTGCTTTTAGAACCTGAATTCCCACGTCCTACTCTGTTTGCTCAAAAGAGCCATCAACAACAGAGGGGTCTGCATACATTAAGTTACATCGCTAGTCCCTTTCAGTCCATTAGACCTTGTACATTCGAAGCTCAATCCAATGTCCATTGAAGTCTATGGCAAGCCTCTTAGGCCAAGGTTTTCAAAGGAGCCTAAGGGAGTTCAGCCCCCTACTCCCATTAAATTTCAGTGGTATTTGGGCATCTGGGCTCTTTTAGGCTCTTGAAATTTTCACCTCTTAGCGTCAATGGGTATTGTTCAGGCCCTCAGGCAACCAGTAAGAACCTCCTTCTCCCATCCACCCCCATACAAAAAGCTTAGGTTTTACCCTTATTCTGTTCTATCAATGAACTTACAGCTGAGGAGAAATATGGCACAAACCCCTCCAATTAACCAAGTGAAGAGACTAAGCACTCAGTAGAGCAGACATGAGGCTCTCAGGCTCATTGTCAGAATGCTCATTTTCTCACTTTTCCTTGGCAATGTGTCCAAGCTAACAAGCTGAAACTGAGGAAAGGGAATGCTGTATTTCCAGGTACTCAAGACACCTTCACACATTTCACAACCAAGAAGCCAAAACCCTGGTGCACTTACGCATCTATTCAGAGAACTACGTATATTTTCCATGAAGGCCACAAAATCACAAGACAGGAAACAGAACAGCAAGAGTCAACACAAAGATTGCAATTGAGCAAGTGGGAAGTATATGTGATTTCAAGGAAAACACCAGACTTGCACAAGCTTTTCCAAGATCAGAGAGAGTCTAAGCTTTAGGGCATCTGCTCAGTCTCTTTACCTTCTTTAAATCTTTTCATGATCAAGTCTAACTGATCCAGAGGGCTGCGGAAAGTCCCCACGTGATCCAGCACCTCCTCTGTTATGGAGTTCAGAATCTGGAACAGAAAAATGCAAGATCATCATCATCCTGAGGGACTTCTGATAACTATGGGCTTAACACCGAATCTAAGAGTTGGGCCTTAGCTAACACCAAGGATCTTCACCAATTCCAGCCATCTGTGGCCAGTTCCCAGCATAGCTTCACATGGTGCAAACCCCTAGGGTAGTCAAGGTAAGTCATGATTTTCTCCAGTTTCAAGCAGAAGTAAATTGTATTGGAGTATGTTGCATATTATGGGATACCTCATCTATACTAGGGAGTTCGCACTAGTTCAGGTACACCAATCCCCAGCGTGGTCAAAGTTTCTTTAAACTCAAGGAGAAGGGAGAATGGGGAATGCTATTCATTGAGGAGTCTGTGTTTAGAGACTGGGAAAGCTTCCTGTAGACTACACTAAACATTTTGTATTGGAAGATTTTAGTGGCTGCAGATAACAACCAGCAACTTAAAAACCTCACAAGCTTTGTCACACTTACTGATCTCACAGTGATGCTGGGGAAGAAGCCATTGACAACAAGGTGAACAGAATCCTGGAGCAGAGAGGTACGAAACTTCTCCAACAGATCTCTCTTTGAGCCCAGTCCATAAAGCACAATACTGAACCCCAGGCTGCAGCGAAGAGAGCAGATTAAAGGAATCAAAATGACAGGTCCTTTTAGAATCTCACATCTGTGTTTCCATTACATGAAACAATCCGATTCCCCTCTCCTCCTATAATCTTACAATTCTAAAGAGTCAATCAAGTCCAGGGTACTTCAGCTTGCAGCCAGCCAGTCCCTCAGTTTGTAGGGGGTTTGAGATGAGTGGGTACGGTGGTTCCATGTAACTAACAGGAGTATTTATCAGCATGCTCAAGACCTGGGAATTTGCTGTCCTCACACGAAAGGGACACTTGTCTGAAGACTATCAGGTCCTCTGAAACAATGCAGACTAACATGGAAATTGCTCACAAAGCCACTGTATAGGCCCCTCCACCAAGCTATTCAGGCACAGTACATTCAGCTTTTCCCATGAATCACAGCAGTCATGAGACAACAAATGGAAGCCTACCAGTTGCTTCTGATGTGTCTTTTCTAGTCAGGTCAAAGGTCAAGATTTCAAAATCAAAACATGCTATTCTAGTACTTGTGGTTTAACCTTTAACTATCCAGTACAGCCAGAGACAGGCAGATACAAGGATGCTTTAGGACACTGCAGATCACTGACCTCTTACGAGGAGAGGCACAGCGTCTAATGCTCAAAGGAAGAATGATGTGTCAACAAAAGAGGGAAGAGTGGGCCAGATCCCAAGGTGCTGTGGGCAAACAACTCCCATTAACTTCAATGCAAGCACATGAGACCTCTCTGGATTTGGCTCAACGAAAATATTTATTGTAAACCTATGTTGCTCTTACTCCCCACACATACCATCTGCCACTCCCCACCTGCTTCCTCTGCCTCACCAGCCTGCCATCTTTCTCACACTATCCCATATGCTCGGGACTGTCCCATGAACCATGACACTGCAATTTCCTCCTTGCACCACACTCCTTTCGCAAAGCCTTCTAGCACTGATGTCCTCCCATACATCTGCACCTGCCCTCCTCTGAGCTACTAGCCTCTGTATCCTTTGTCCCTGTTAGAATCGAATCCTCTAGAGGCAGAGACCTTGTCTTCTGTAAAGCACCATGGAATCTTATAGCTCTATAAGCAACACCCAGTATTAAATACACCTCTACCCCGATATAGCGGTGTCCTCAGGAGCCAAAAAAATCTTACCGCGTTATAGGTGAAACCGCGTTATACTGAACTTGCTTTGATCCGCTAGAGTGCGCAGCCCCCTCCCCGGAGCGCTGCTTTACCACGTTATATCCAAATTCGTGTTAGATCGGGTTGCGTTATATAGGTGTAGAGGTGTATAATGGAAGTGTGCCCTCAAACCCGCTTTCTCTCACACAAATTGACACAGAATTCCAGCTCCTACAGTCCTCAACAGACTCGGCACTTTTCTTCTCGCATCTAACTATTAGATCCCTCACGCTAAGAAAGCTCACTATTACACCACTGAAGAAAACCAGATTCTATGAGAAGTGGTATTGGCGATTTGCTAACCAACCTGTATGCTCTAAACGGTCTCTCCCCCTTTCCTCGTATACTCGACTGTTTATAAAACATACCAATGAGCACTTACTGCTCCCATCAACTGGGGACACTCTACACCTCTAAAAACCCCGGCTGTTCAGCTCATAAAGAGTAAATTTTGCACAACTTGTCTCAAGAGATGCATTACCCAGACTGCGCCCTAAGAAATTACCCTTGCTTATCCTGCAACCTCAGCCCTAATTCAGTCAGTGAATCATTCCATTGCTCATCTGTGGGACAATGATTTAAATTAGCAGAGGCTTTCCTGATGGTATGTTGGGGACTAATGTTCACTGAATCTTCTTAGAGGAATCCATAGATACTTACTGTAACTGCAGCATCCATTTGGAAAACAAGGATTCATGCTGTTGGTTTAGTTCCTTCAGTTCAGCAGTGAAGGCAGGGGGAGCCTTGTTCAGGAGGACAAGCAGGGTTTGCTGTGTTTAGAAGGGGAGAATAGGACAGTCATACAGGGTTTAGGGTTGAAGACAATGACTAAACAGGTGTCTAAATGTGTGCCTGGAGTGTGTGACTGAACCCTTATAAACACTGCACTTCTCCAGCACCTTCCCTTCAAAGATCAGAATGCTTTACCGGTATTAAACAAACTGCAATACTCCAGTGGGAACAATTAGCCCAGGTTTGCTGATGGGGAAGTCAAATGACTTGCCCACTTTTACACAGAAACCTGTGGCCGATCTGAGAACAGGATCAAGGCTGATGCTCAGGCCTGTGTCTTGGTCACCCCATTCTGCCTCACCTTGCAGCATCTGGGCATATTGCTACTGAGACAATGGCACATTCACAGCTCCTTCTGCACCAGCAGCTGGATTTTCTCCGCTAAGCATGCTCTGCCAATAATGGATGCACCAAACCAGAGACAACCCCATTAGCAATGGGCAAGACCAGGGTGCCCATCAATGTGGTTTGCGTTAGTTCAGTTGAGTCAGTCACTAAAGGGTTAAAGGCCATGAGGTATTATGTTTAAAGAGAAGACTCCAGAGTATTAGAAAACAAATAGGAAAGAATTTACCTGCAGATCAAAACTAGCCTCACCAGAGAAAGTGCTATGAGAAATGTTATTACAAATCTGGAGGGCTAGTTCAGGCTTTTAAAAGACATGCCAGAGTCCTGATGTGTAAGCTAGCAGCGCTACTTATAATGTTGGCAACAAAATTGGAACTGCTGTAGCATGAGACCTATGCAGGCTTCAAATTCTCCAATTAATGCATTCACTTCCCACCCCCATGTGGCAGAAGAGAGTTTACTCTGGAGAGAAAACAGAAGGGAACTGTGCTATTTCGAATAAACATAAAGCTTTCAGAGCATCAAGCTGCCCATTAGTCCCTTTGATATCAGCAGAAGATTTAAAACTGCACGTCTGGATTTCCCAATACACAGGAGTGTCCAATTTAACTACTTGGAATCCACCAGAGTTCTCCCTGGGTAATGCATTATGCAGAATCCAGGCAGCAGCCAGTAGGTAATCTGAATGCATGTGTTTTGGTAACATGGAGTTAAACCAATAACCCCCGACACAAAAATCTTATGTATTCACCAAGCAGACAGCAGGCACCAGTACATGTTTCTCTGAGTCCCTGTTCCGGAGGGGCCACCTCTAGGGACAAGGGGATCATTCACTCTCCGTGATACATTCATCCATAGCCTCTCCATAGGGAGTGTCAACAAGTGGTCCATTTAATTTTTTTTTAAAAGCCACCAGAGTTAGATGTCTACTGGGAACCAGACTGGGACAACACTCCCTTTCACACATATACAGAGGCCACTGAATAGCTGTCAGATAGTAATGCTTCGGGCTGCCCCCAACCTGGGTGGGATTTGAACTGCAAACCCAGAGCTGAAATCTTCCCCCACACCATTAATACTCCCCTCAGTTCATCTGGGGGAATAGATGGGTTTTTACTTTTAACAAATTTGTTCACAAAAGCCAGACTTCATTGCTGCCTGGATTGGTAGCAGACTTCATCGCTGCCCTCCATTCGTATCATCCCTTTCTACCTCCTCTGCATTCTGAATTCTAGCGATTGCAATGTTCAACCGACATATTAGCCAGCATCTACTACACACTTCCATCCCCCCCCGTTGCTACCACTTTCTCAGCCCCAATGGTGGGAGCGCTAGAGCAGAGAAGGCGATAGCAGTTTAACCACCCTGTCCCCTGACCCTACTCAGAGCAGCTGTACATCACATAATAGTTCAAACACCAATGTACTGTTGGCACACTGTCTACACTAAGGCTCCTGATCTCTCTAGTACAGCTGAACTGGTGGTAGCAAAGGGGGGAATTTCAGGGGGGAAAAAAATCCACCACAGACAAGACCTTCCATTATGAAGGTGGTTTCATCTGCTGCAACTTTACCTGATCCAGCTTTCTTTTCTGCAGCTTCTGAAGGGTTCGATCGGAGGTTAGAACTTTGGAACTACTGTGTGCCTCAAAGTATTCTTCCACCAGGTTGCTCTGAAAAGGCAGAGTGAAAGGTCAGTCTCAGGCAGGTTCTGTGGACTCGCTCTCTCCATGCCCCCACCCAAGGCTCAAATTGCTGTGTTAGGATGCCACTTCACAGCCACACCCACTCCTCAGTTCAGAGGGGACGGGGGTTGAGGAGAAAACCTAAAGCAGAGATGCCAACCTTGTTCTCAGACTTTTAGAAATGTTTATGAAAAAGATTTGAGAGGACTTAGGGAGGCTGCTTTGACGTCTCTCCCCCGGACCCATCTGTTGCTGAGGGGGAGGGGCTGAAACCCTACCCCCAAACAGGGACACAGAGCATAGGAAAGCTGCCCTCATATGCCACCTACGGCCCTTAATTCCTTGGCCAATGCTAGGTCTGGACCTCCTCTCCAGAATAATCCTCCTCCATCACGTTCCTGCTCTCCTCCTCCTGCCACTTCTCCCCTGCCATGAGGGGCTGACAGGAGACAAGCCGCAGCAATTGTTAGGTGCAGTCTGGGATGCTGGATTCACCACCCATACCACAGGCAGCATGTTGTGTTCAAACTGCCCCATGTGGGCCCTGCTGGGCTACATTAACATGCTCTAGGTATCTAGAGCGCACAAGCAGGGTGGTGAATCCAGCCCCACCGACAATCGCTGTCACCAAGCATCTCTGAATCTCTCCCATCAGGGCTGTATTTCCTCTACACTCACTGTCATTTCCTCCTTCAGTTTCTTAGCTGGTGTTTTTTTGGAAGCAGGAGCTGCTCTAGTTTTACTTGGGGTCTTTCGGTCCAATATGACATCACTGGTTTCTTTGTGGTCCTTGTCTTCCTCCTCCTCCTCAGAGCATGAAGCAGAATAGTCACTCTCGCTGTCTGAACGCAAGCTTGGAGCTAAGGAGAAAGCATTTGAGAGCTGGTAATATCTTTTTACAGAGAACTCTTATTACACATTTCCTGTAGCCTAGGTCTCCTCTTATATTGTCTATCCTTTTTCAAGCATCCAAGTCCTAATCCGATTTCATAGCCATCGTGCTACTCAAAAAAAATCCATTCTACATAGACCTGAAAATATGCACACTGCTCTCTTTTCCCCTTCTCTTTCCAATTATTTAGTAAGGCTCTGAAAATTGGCGCAAGCCTCCAAGTGTGGCTCTACTCTGAAAAGTGACTCTAAAAATGACATTGTGGGATTCCATGTTTCTCTTAAAGACGCTACATCAGTTTATACTAGTAAGAAGAGTTATTCTACCTGTCAGCCCTCCAAACATAAGTTGGGTTTTTTCTGGCTCATGTCACCACTAGCAAAAAAGGGCTTTGCCACGGAAATTTTACTAACAATTCTGTTGATTCAAGAGTAAGAACAGAATCCGGCTCACTCTTTCATGGCTTTGAAGCGGTAAGGAGCAGTAATTTTTTAACAAGCGCAAAATTTTCAAAAGCGCATGAGTGATTTAGAAGACCAAGTCACTTTTGAAAATGAAATTTAGGTAGCTAGGATCCTGAGACCCCCTGTCTCTTAGGCATGTCTGAAAATTTCACCCTCAGCCCAGTGATGAGCTGCCAAAATCTTAACAACGGGTTCCCTATAAAAAGTTCTGATTTAACAACGGGTTCCCTATAAAAAGTTCTGATTTAAGGGATGTGCGACAGCATGTATTTTTTGTACCAATAGGGTTACCATACGTCCATATTTTCCCAGGAGGTGATTAAGAACCGAAAAGCCTGACATGTCCAGGAAAATACAGATGTATTTTAACCCTACCTAAAGTTCTTTTTTAAAAAGATGGGGCTGAACTAGAAATGAGCTCCGTTTCACATGTGTGGGTGGTGATCAGGGACAGTCTCAATTTTTGGGTCTTTTTCTTATATAGGCTCCTATTACCCCTCACCCCCGTCCCGATTTTTCACACTTGCTGTCTGGTCACTCTAGGGTGTGCACATGTGTGGGTCCCAGCTGCTCCCTGCCCCCCCCCATTAAAGCAGGTGTGCAGGGTTACTGCCCTGGGAACTGCAGGGCACCAGTGGATGTGGGGCTGGCTGCAGATAGGGGCGTGGGGCAGGGCTAGCTGGAGGCAGGGAGTGACACGGGCTGGCTGTGGGCAGGTGATGCAGACGGGTGGGCTGCGGGTGGCTGCGGGCAGGGGGTGGCTGCGGCTGGCTGGGGGGGGCAGGGGGCGGCTGGGGGGGGCAGGGGGCGGCTGGGGGGGGCAGGGGGCGGCTGGGGGGGGCAGGGAAGGCGGGGGAGGGGCGCAGACACTCACACGGGGGGGGGGCTGGGAGCTGCAGGACGCAGCCGGGGACTCACCAGGCAGCAGCAGCAGGAGCCCCCAGGCCAGAGGTCCAAAGAGCAGGAGCAGCAACAGGGCCAGGAGGCAGCTCACATGGCTCTCGCAGCACAGCGCAGCGCCCCCCGGCGGCCGGGAGGAGGAATTACAGGCTTCCCAGGCAGAGCCCATCAAAGCTTCCCTCGCAGGGAAGCTAGTTAACAAGCGGTTCTAAAACCGCTTCTAAATTTAACAACGGGTTCGTGCGAACCGGTGCGAACCGGCTCCAGCTCACCCCTGCCTCAGCCTAAAAAGTGACCAGTTATTTTTATGCAGAGTGCATATCCCATGACAATTTAACACAAACTACACACAAATAAAAACAACTGCAAGAACATAAAAGAGGTCTTAATTTTCTGAATTATAGTAATCTATAAACTTCCCAAAGTGAGGTTCAAACAATCTTACTGGAATGGAATTTTCACTAGAATTTTCATATATTTCTACAACAGATGAATAAAGCCCAAACAACTGAGCTTGTCAGATTAAAAGCTAATTTGCCTAGTTCAGTGGTTCTCAAACTTTTGTATTGGTGACCCTTTTCACACAGTAACCCTCTGAGTGTGACCCCCCCCACTCATAAATTAAAAACACTTTTTTTTATATTTAACACTGTCATAAACGCTGGAGGTGAAGAAGGATTAGGGGTGCAGGCTAACAGCTTGTGACCCCCCTGCATAATAACCTGATGACCTTAACGGGTCACAACCCTGTTTTAGAATCCTCAACCTAGCTCAATTTACTGTCACATATACACATGTTAAAACGTGTAAGAACATGACATGCAAATCTCTCCCACACTGATCCTACACATTTGAAGTCAGTCAATGACTTGAAATCATCTACTATAGATATAGAATATTAAGCTTTTCAGAGTGGCTGGGATTTTAACAGCTTCTTAAATCAGTTCAAGTGATTAAGGTTGATGGACACAAACTCCCAGCCTACAGCGGACAGAGATTAGAGAATCTAACAGAAGAACTGAATTCCTCACATTTAGTAAAGCATCTGCATACATGGGATTATTCACATGGTTTTACCTGCTAAGATAAAGTCACTGAAGTAAGAGATTAGGTGCTGCCACTCACACCCCAACACCTCAGAAACAGTATCTTGCAGTGAAGGAACTATGTATCCCAAAAACTGGCTCAGTAAAGATGGCTATTATGCTATTTTTACTTGGGAGTCACTTGAATTCTCTATGTAGACAGCAATGTCCTTGAAGCACCCATGGGGAGATAAATACGCAAGAATGGTCCTACTGGGTCAGACCAAAGGTCCATCTAGCCTAGTATCCTGTCTTCCGACAGTGGCCAATGCCAGGTGTCCCAGAGGGAATGAACAGAACAGGTAGTCTTTAAGTGATCCATCCCCTGTCGCTCATTCACAGTTTCTGGCAAACAGAGGCTAGGGACACCATTCCTGCCCATCCTGGCTAATAGCCATTGATAGACCTATCTTCCATCTAAAGAACTAGATAAATTCACGGAGCTCAGACAGCAGGTTATAGGTAACAGAACACTAAGATCCACCCTAAGCTTTTACTTAACAATGCTACTGTACTCCTGTAAACTGGAGCTTATTGCAAATGGTGCGCCTTACCTGTCAATCTCTTCCTGAGTCTGTAAGGTGTTGTGGACACAAATTCATTATTTTTACTCTGCAAGAACACAAGTATGTTAGTAAAGTCACACGTGCGCTATCAGTAGCATCACTTTGCCAGGCAAGGGGCCAGGGTTTCATTTCTGAGCTCTCTTTCAGCTGGCAGGGACCTGAGAATGCAGAAGCAGGAAGCTTTGCTTGGGAGAGGGAATTCCTGGTGTCAGGTGATCACCCCTTGAGCCCTGGGGGAATGGGGATCACAACTCACAACCAGGATGCGGAAACTTCAGAACCCCTTACCCCTGAAGGAGCCACATGGAAGTGACGACAATGGTAACACTTCTGCCAGACAGAGCCATGATGCGCTAGGTCACATATTCTACTCACCAAAGTCACTTGGAGTTCCAATAAGCGAGCGACTAGCAAAGCATAACAGAGCACTCAGCACTGAGAAGCCCAGCAGCAATGTAATGTGTCTGAGGAGCACTGAGCAGTTTTGTTCAGTCGCTGTTCGCTTAACCCTGTTAAACAGATCATTTCTGTTTTGTGGGGGAAGGAGGTATGATTACGTCTTATGTCCAAGAGAGTTTAACTTTAGAACACACAGGATGTGCAGAGCCACAGAGCCTTCTCATCAAGTTAAACACAATATATTATCAGGACATCAGACAAAGGACTCCTAAGGACAATTTTGCTAAGATATAAACAGATCCTCCCATGGCAAGGCCCTGGTAGGTTTCAAGACCTTTTTTTGTAGCTTTGGACCTTGGTAGCACATTTAAAGTGCAGCTCTATTCTTAAAGTAACTATATACAAATGTCAGTCCAATCTGTGTATGTTCGGTTGCATCAATTTACTTTGTGTAATAAGTATGGGGTTTGGTTTTGTTTTTTTGCTTTGTATTCCTGTTAGCAAGCAAAGCCAATACAGATCTGCAAGAGGGAGCTGGGTTCTGCTGCAAAAACTGTAAACCAAGTTCCAATTGTAGAATCTTTATTACTGAAAAGTAACCCAGAAAGAACACAGCTGGACTCAGACTCCAGGCTGAGTTTGCAATAATTAGAACTGTGTAGATGATGTGTGGAACCATGATGCCATCTTTTAGACTCACTTTTCAGATTAGAACAGCACTTTAAATATGCTTCAGAGCACTGCACACACCTACAGTATGGTGCTATATAAGCAATCATTCACTGGAGTCTGGTCTCTATCTATTTCCCTGCATTCACTTCATGAACTCCCCAAGGGGCAGTCCTGCCCTGATGCAACCTCAGCAGACTCGCCAAGGCCTAACTGAATTATGGAGACTAAACTACCCTCTTACCTCTAGGCTGTCCATCTAGTTCAGAGCTGAAACAAGTTGTTGGGGCAGCATAGAGGAAAGCTTGCATTGCTGCTTCATGAAGTTTGCCTGTTTCGTACTGTACCCGAGCAGGACTTCAGTCTCAATCTTTCCCCAGCATTACATTTACATTATTACTAGTGGACACTAAAGTGACCAAATGCTAATGAGTCACCACAGTTTGGAGCATTTCTGGAGCACTGACATCCTCCAGTCCTAAAATTTATACAATTTCCTCCAGCAAGTTGTACAAGCTGCTGGAAATCTAAGCATTTAACTGCATATTAAAGGGATGTCAAACATGTCCAGTTGCATGAAGCAAGGGAACCATCTCTCACCTATGCTAATTAGTCTGTCAAATCTACTGATCTGCGTGTTCACTCTAAAGCCCATAAATCCAAGATCCTCATTTGCGGCAGTTCCAGCGCTCATTTAAACCCTTCCCTGCCTGCTTCGAAATGGAGACATCTGCATTGTGAAAAATCTAGGGAGGTGATGGGTGGGGAGAGGCTCTTCAAGCCCCAATCCTCATGATAATCAGATGGTTTGTGTTTTAAAATAAGATCAAGCAAAAAGCAGTCACTCACCTTCAGCTGGGCTTTGTTCGAAGCAGAGTACTCTGTAAAGCAAACGAAACAATGAAAGTAGCATATATTTCCAGCAGTGCCAGCTCCTACAGACATGGGCACAAGATGCTCATGTTTCCCCAAGTAAGAAATGCAGGCATCCGCTCTCAGTGTCTCAGAGATACTGTCTCTGCATGTTAACTCTCTGGCCAGTCACCCTCATGGGTGCAAGGTGCAGCAATCCACAGCTGCCCCAGAGTGGGGAATACGCCCCATGAAAGGGGCGGTGGTGCTACCACTACTGGTGGCTTTAGCCAGGGTCCATGGGTACTGGGGACTGACAGGAAACCTTGAGTGAGCAGGAAGGGGATAAGGGTTTAGGTAGAGTGAGGAAGGACAGGGACAGCAAGCAAGGCTATTCTCCATGTCTAGTCCAGCAAGGAGCTATGGAGTGGGCCGGGGGGGAGCCTGAGCCAACCCTGCAGTAGGGGTGTCCAGTTCTTACACTCCAGCCATTGCAGCTTAGAGCAGGTAACTGCCTCCCAGGACCCCTGGGGAGGAGGGAAGCAGGGCTGGATGCGAGGCATGGAGAGGAGGAGCAGGGCTGGCTGTGGTATAGTGCACCCATTGAACTGGGGAACTACCATGGGGAGGTGCTGAACAAGCATATCTCCAGGCTGGTCTGTCCCTGTCCCAACCAGCTCCAGACCCCATTGCAGAACACAAATCAGGGCCTTCCTGCTAGGGTTGGAATGCAGCAAAGGATGTTTCTTCTCCCTCCTCCCCTAGCACTCAAACAATGACATAGCATAGGCCATGTGTTAACAGACTGATTGCTTCCTGGAACCCCCCCCCCCGCTCAAGTTCACACACCAATCCAGGTCAAGACTCCAAAGCCTCCATACCTTCTTTGTTGCGAGACGTGCCACTACGTGTCTAGCACTGATTCTCCATTCTCTCTGCTCCCTGTGCAGAGCACCCCCGGCATATTCTACTCCCCAGTGCACCTGTACAGGGGCTGCCAGTCTAGTCCTTCACGGTCCTCATTAGCCCTGATTTAAAGAATACTCAAGCGAAGCGTATGCAGCCAAATCAGAGGAGTTTCTCAACTGACTCAACGTTACTGTGCATTGCAGCAGCAGAAGGGATAAGCAAACACATTCTGCTCTAAGCCAGTAGGAAAAACACAAAACGATCAAACAGCATGATCCACAAGAGAACTAGAGCACCAAGCAGACTAAGCGGCACTATTTACAAAGCACAAAACTAACCCTGGAATATCAAGTATGCTGGGAGTTCGCCAACCTGAACGCCAACCTGCTTAACTGCCATTTGTGCTGGGATACACCTGCTAGCTACTTTCCTCCAATTCACCAAAGTGTCTCAGAACTTACTCTTGCTGCTTTGAGGGGTGCTGGCTGGCTTCTCAGGATACTGGGAGGATTCAAAGGTTACATTCTTCCCAGGCGTCTGGGCTAGTTCAGAGGCTTTAAATAAAAGAATAGTTCCAAAATGTGATAGGCACAAAACACACACTGGACAGCTGTGAGTGTGTCACAGTGACACACAGAGTTCTTTGCCCAAAGTAATCTCTTACATATTAACCCCATTTCCCAACCTTTCCAAGGAGCTGCACAGATATTTCCCTTCTTTCTCTACCTGTGAGAGTAAATTTAGTACTCGTGAAAGGTTCTTCAAGACTACACTCTTCTGCTGATCCACAAGACAGGTACAGAGTTAGCCTGACTTAAGTGCCACCCTCATGGAGGGGCCACCCCTTGAGGTGAGAGAATATTTTAGTCATGACACTTGGTCCTCTGTCTGAGGCTGCTGAACTGGACTCTCTGGTAATGGCTTGTGTGTTGAGATCATCAGTCCACTGGGAACTGGACTAAACTCACATTTTATTGACTCCCTTCTGATAATCATCAGCGTGGGTTGGATTTGAACTGGTGACTTGAATGCAAAAGGCTATGTATTACAATAACAGTGCTGAGAATCTAAACTTCACTCAGTTCACTCAACTAAGACTTCAGCTTTACCAGCCAGAATCTCTCATTCCACTTGGCTTGTTCTAACCCACAACAGAGCTCAAACTGTTCCAAACTTCACACTCCGCCCACAAGACTAAAGGATGGATCAGCTCAGACTCTGCTGTGGGATTATGGCACACACAGTGGAATAGGAGACATAACGAAGCCCAGCACAAAGGTTCAGCATTATAGTAAGGGAAACCCAGAGCACCAGTGGTTAAAGCCTGAACTACTGGTGACACATAATATAGTGGATGTGAACCTCTGAATTAACACATACTGAAGGGGGACCATTATAACATGAGGGCTGCCATTACAGAAGAAGCAATCACCAATATGTCCAAATCCCGAGCTTCTGTTTCTCAAAACTTTTGATCCAAAGCCAGTCGTAAGACTTTTTAATAGTACTTTTTAAAATACAAGTAAATTACAAGGAGGCTGCCAGACTAAGATTCCAGAAATAATTTATTCACTTGGTAATACTGAAAAGGAAGACATACCCAGCTCTGCCATCTTGCCAGAACGTTTTGGAGTCTGGAACGAGTAAATTTCACCCCCACCTGCACTGGGGCCATTTCTCAAGGAATCTGTTAGAAAACACATAAAAACAGCCATACTGGGTCAGACCAAAGGCCCATCTAGCCTGTTTTCCAAGAATGGCATGCCAGGTGCCCCCGAGGGAATGAACAGAACAGGTAATCATCCTGTGATTCATCTCCTGCCACTCATTCCCAGCTTCTGGCAAACAGAGACTAGAGACACCATCCCTGCCCATCCCAGCTAAAAGCTATTGATAGGCCTATCTTCCATGAATTTATCTAGTTCTTTTTTGGACCATTATAGTCTTGGCCTTCACATCCTCTGGCAAGGAGTTCCACAGGTTGACTGTGCGTTGTGTGAAGAAATACTTCCTTTTGTTTGTTTTAAGACTGCTGCCTATAATTTCATTTGGTGACCCCTAGTTCTTGTGTTATGAGGAGTAAATAATACCTCCTTATTTACTTTCTCTGCATCAGTCATGATTTTATAGACCTCTTTCATATCCCCCCTTCAGTTTGGAAAAGAGACAACTAAGAGTCCCAGTCTTATTAATCTCTCCTCATACAGCAGCCGTTCCATACCCCTAATAATTTTTGTTGTCCTTTTCTGAAAAACTTTTCCAATTCTAATACATCTTTTTTGAGATGGGGCAACCACATCTGCACGCAGTATTCAAGATGTAGGCATACCATAGATTTATACAGAGGCAATATGATATTCTCTCTCATTATCTATCCCTTTCTTAATAATTTCTTACTCATGGATACATAAAACACACACACAAACCTCACATGGTGAGAAAAAGAAATACCTTCAGCACATGCCCCCAAAACAGCCACATAGTTCTGCTCTTTCAGGATCTCCTGGGCCTCATCATCATCAGAAATGTTCTCAAGTGTCTTCACAAATCTCTTTACATTGAGTGCAAGTTGAGCTTTGTCCTTCCGCACTTTAACACCTAGAATCACAACCACAAAAACGTAACTTCTGATAAGCTAAATTTAATTAATAATATTGCAGTAGTACCTCGGAGCCCTTGTCCTAGATCACCCCCTTTCTCCCACCCCCTCAGAGTTGTGCTAGGGGCTGTACAAATAAAATAAAACCCACAGACCCTGTCTCCAATGCTTACAATTTAAGTAATCAAAGCTGCAGTGAATGTCTCTGGCTTTTAACATTCATATGTAAAAGCAGCAAAGAATCCTGTGGCACCTTATAGACTAACAGACGTTTTACAGCATGAGCTTTCGTGGGTGAATACCCACTGCATCCGACGAAGTGGGTATTCACCCACGAAAGCTCATGCTGCAAAACGTCTGTTAGTCTATAAGGTGCCACAGGATTCTTTGCTGCTTTTACAGATCCAGACTAACACGGCTACCCCTCTGATACTAAACATTCATATGGAAACTCAAGACAGCACCTGTCCCAACTGCCAAACAGTGATTTGGAACTGATTTGAATTTGGAACTGAGACATTAACATGACTGTTTTTTTTATTTCATAGCTACTTCTAGATTTCATACCAAGTTCTCAATATCCATATAAGTGATGACATCAGTGCAATTCTGAAGCATTAACTGCTACTGCAGAGTTGCACATATCAGGATTTGAGTCCCATAAAGTCTAAAGGGATCACACAGAACACCATAAAAAGACACCCCAAGCCAAGTTTTTAAAAGGAGATGCTCACATGACATTACCGCTGCTGGGAATATGCAAATTGTTAACATCCAAAATTTTCAGGAGCAACTAGTGATTTTAGGTGCCTCAGTTTTCAGATACTAGTTATCAGGAAGTGCTTAAGCACTTGCTTTCTGAGCAATCAGACCCCTCCAAGATGAAGTTGGGCACCCAGAGGCTACCAATCATTTTGACGACCCTGACCCTTGATACATTTCAATATCTGCAAAATAAGTTGCCTGTTTACGCTTAAACCACTAGTACCTCCGTTATCAGAAATGTGCTTCAGAACATCTTCATCTGCCACAAACCTGGCTTCCAGGACCTTGTTTCTCTTTAACTCCAGCTGACTCATAGCAGACAACCTGCAATGCCAACAAGCGTTAACTAGGTAGGCGGCCGGGCACTGCCCACCCCTCAGCGCACCACGCAAACCCGCAGCTATGCACCCCCCGTTTCCGGGCAGCAAAGCACCACGTGCACCCGGCCGCAATAGCCGCCTTACAGCCAAGGGGCTGGGCACGGAGACTTTGCAAGGGGGGCGGGGGCGGCCTGGCCCCCCAGCTACCCGCGGAACTGGAGGCGGAGGCTGCAGTGGCTCGAGCCCCGCCCCCCCGTCTCTCTCCCGCCCCCGCGGCTCACAGCAGCTCCAAGGCGGGTGGCAGCGGCACGAGCCGGAGCGAGGTGCATCCTTCCTGCCTCCGGGCCGCACAGCACGAATCTACCGCCCTCCCTGGGGGGGGCAACAAGGGGCGGGAACTGCGCGGCACCAATAGGAAACGCAGCTGCGCGAGATCGATCTTCTCGCCAGCAAATCAACAACGCCTCTAGCTGGCTCCTTCCGCCCGTCCCAGGAGGTACTCGCCCTCAACCAACCAAGACGGGGGCGTGGCCAGGAAGGTGTCCCGCCCCCAGACTCCTCCCCCTTCTAGCTCCAGAGCCGAGGCGCCGAGAGCCCCCGGGAGAAGGGGGCGCGCGCGTGCGCGTCGGGCACGCACCGCCTAGGCCCGGCCCGCCTTAGCCCTGGGCGGGAGCCAGGGCCCGCGCCACTGACTTACTGCTGAGCCGGGGATCGCGGCTCCGCTCGCGGGCCCTGCCCTCGCCGCGCCTCGGGGCCGCGCCGGCCCCTTTGTAACGCCGGAACAAGCTGCAGAACCGGGGGCCTGGGGTCTTCGGCGGCGGGGGGCCCCGCTTCGGCGGTAAGTCGGCGGCGGCGGGGGGGTCCTTCCGCTCCGGGACCCGCCGCCCGCCGCCGAATTCCCGCCGAAGCTCAGCTGGGTCTGCGGCGGCGGGGGGTCCTTCCGCCCCGGAGTGGAAGGACGCCCCGCTGGCGAAGACCAGGAGCAGAAGCAGCTCCGGGGCCCCCGGAACACGTGAAGGACCCCGCTCCAGGGGCCCCGGAAAAACTCTCGGGGGGGCCCCGGGGCAAATTGCCTCACTCCCCCCCCCCCCCGGGCGGCCCCGCAGAGCCGTTTCCTGAGGCGATCCCGCAGGGCAGGGCTGGCCCGTCCCCGCCTCGCTGCGGAGCCGGCCGGGCCGGTCACACGCCACCTCAGAGCGCCCTGGCTCGGACACTTGTAACCTGTCAAGCTTCAGGGGCGCCATAGGTCGGGTTCCCAAGGGCAGGGCGCTGGCGTGGGGGAGCAGAGAGGTACAGGTGGGGGTACCTGCCGCGGGGGCAGTCAGTGGCGGTCGGGTGCCCTAGGGCTCCCGCTCAGGGCAGCAAGCCCAGCACCCAGCGACAGCCCTCAGTCAGCGCCTCCCTAAGGGACCCCTTTCCTCAGCGCTGTGGGGGAGGTGGGAGCCAGCAGCTGGGGTTTGCAGGGGCATATAGGCGAACCAGCTGCGGGTGCAGGGGAAGGACGCATGGGGCTTTTTCTGCTCTGGAAAAGGACCCGCCGAGGGACCCTGGACAGAGACAGGAAGCTCAAAAACGAGGCCATGTGCAGAAACCCTTTATGTGTGGTAAGCCTAGTTACTCAAACGCCTCCTACCGTTTGTTTCATTTAACAAATGGGGTTACTTCTTCAACTATCTGTGTGTGGCGTTCGCTGGAGGGTGCCTCAAAGCCAGATTACCAAACCAACTCCGTTCTTGGTGAATGGAACCTGCCCACTTTGCAAACCACCCTCCTGAACACTAAAAACGTTGCTTACAAAAATAAACAAATGCAACAAGGTATGTTACATAATTAAGGAAGACACTCGCAATCTCCTAAAAGTTGCATGAGGAGTACTGGCCCAATTCCAACTCTGGAGATTACATACTCCCTACCGAAAAGTAGTGAGTGGTGAATTTTATGTTTTACTTAACTTCTGATCAAACTGCAGCATAAAACTAGTGTATACTGTTAAACAGCTGCCATGTTTCATCCCAAATTAGATACGTCAGAGATAAAGAAATTACATCTGTATTGAAATTAATTCCAGTCCTTAATGACAGCAGCAGCATTATTCTACATGCTCAAGCAGGTGTCTGATTTAAAGGAGGCTTTCAATGAGGATATGTGCAGCAGAGATCATTACTGTTCTTATTTGTGTAAAAAGTGATTCCACAATCTGAAATTTAGATCAGAAGCCCCCTCTCCTACTGAAGTCTTCCTTCACGGCCATAATATTTGTATAAACAGGATAGCGGAAAGGGCTCTGTCTCTGCTCATAGCAAATTAGCTTACTGAACTCAGCAGCACCTGGAGTGTGCACCATATAAAGATTTAAGCATATTCCAATATTTTCAGAAGAACTAGTCTCTTGGTTATTATGCAATTCCATTTGTAAAACAGTAACAGAATGATACACTCTCCTCACTACCTGTGTCCTCTGGGCTTTCTTCCTCCCTTTTATTCTCTGCACTTTCCTCTTCTTCCTGTTCCTTCACAAGGATAACCTCCTTTACTCCATATTAAGTTTACTTGGAAAAAATAAAATCAGTAAATGCTCTTTTGTATGGGATGAAATGTATTTACACAGACTGACACCCAAGGAAAGTTATCAGGTAAATTGGCCTTAGCAGGATATTAATCTGAAATACCGTCTATTAGTGTTGACAGATATATACTGCATATTAATTGTCCCATACGCCTCCCTTACCACTCAGTATCTGCACTCAGCATAGATCATCTAAGTTTGTAAAATGACCATTTGCATTAAGAAACTGTATAGAAAGATCCACTACATGTTGACACCTTAACAGAAACAAATCTATATATTAAACAAGAAAACCATGCACAAGTTAAAAAATACAATTGACACAAGGTGTACACATTCATCCAGAAACAATATTTATTTAACATCATGTATATATATATATTCTGCATTGCAGACTGTTTTCCATTTTATACATCTCTATTTACAGTGATTTAAAATATTCTTTATTTTTTTAATCTCTGGCAAATATATACAAGGTCAACAGTAACTACATTTCACATTTCAACAACAATAAACAGCATTAACCAGTTTCAGTAAGACAGTTAAGATAATGGCTTACATGCACCAATAACATGATCTTCAATGTGTGTTATCTTCAGCTCTGTAAGAATGAAGATTTTTCACTGGTCCCAGGTTAAAGGACATCATGCAACAGAGACTGCATTTACTACCCATTCTGTTTAGTTCTTCACCAGCACTATATCCTGAATGTTTGGGAGTGCATACCAACATGCAGGGTTACACACTGGTGAAAAAAGAGCATCTACACAATTCAAGCCCTTTTGCCAAACAGATTTGTCCACAGAAAGTAGGTTATTTGCTGCCTGTCCTCCTTTTGTGACAATGATAAAATTACATAAAATGCCAAAGTAGTAAAAATCCTTCAGAAATCTTAGTCCAGAGAAACAAACCTTGTATGACAGAAACAGTAAGAAAATACTATCTCAATCCTTGCAGATTGTTTCATTTTGCTAGTCAAACTGACTGCAAATTCTATTTTGTTACACGAACAGTAAGACTCAAAAGATTCATTGTAAAGTAGAGGAATTTATTACAAATTTAAAAAATACAGCACAGGGTACCTCAGTTTACTTATAGCAAATAAAAGCTACCATAGTAAGTCCAAAATGTATTGTGTTGAGATGATCTACTTATTCAAAATCTTTACTAGCTTTTGCCTGGTGTCCTTGATATGGAAAAATGATTCCAGTTAAATGACTCCCTTAAGGTTATTTACTTTATTACATGGTTTCATTCCATAAATAACCAACTAGTAATGCCCTTGCCCAAAAGTATTTACTGTTTTCTTGCAGAAAAGTGCAATGTAGTGTTTCCAAGTCATATTTGAACACACAAACACAAACATTTTGAACACTAGCAAACCCATGAATACTTTGCAAAGACAAGTAATTTATTCTGAGTGATTGCCAACTCATATTGACTGAAAATTAGAAGCCATGTACTTTTTGATAGTAACATTTTTCATAAACAAAAAATATGCAAGACTAGTGAATGGTCTGAATTGGAGGGAAAATTTTCAGTAGCTTATTTTCTGTCACTTCTAAGTCCTATAATGTCAAGGAGAAGAAATTTAAATTTACTTAGAGAAACTACTAACAACCTGTTAAATTTCCTATTCAGTGCTGGGAAATAGCAGGATCAATTGTCCTGCACCTGAAATAAAGATACAGTGACAAAGCACCATAAAGGAGTCTAGTCTTATTGGAGGGTACATCTAAACTATTAGTTATTTGTGTTACAGACGCGATATAACTATTTGCTCATTTGAAGACATTTCAGTAATTAACTTGATTTTTCTAGAACCAATTAATTTTTTTGTTTGGGAATCAATTTTTTTTGAAATTTAGTTTGACAGAAATATTCAGCCAAAATACTGGGGTCTTCTGCTCTATTCACTCACACTTCACTGCTTGTAAACCTGTAATAGGCATTCATGACAAAATAATTAGTTGACAAAGTCCTAGCTCAAAATGTAGTCCAGGATCTCAAAATAACTGTACAACTGTTTCCATCCATGTTTCCTCACAGGAATAGAAAAGCTATCCTTTACATTAGAAGGGACAATTTTTTGAAGGATGGACCCCATTTTAATTACATTTGGTCCCTTAATGGTCTCTTGGTATACTGTCTGATGCATGTAGGAAAGATAAAAAGGAATTTGCTTTTCTATACTCCTATAGGGATCACACTAAATCCTGAAACAGAAACAGCAGTTTGCATCTAATTTAGTTAAATCTAGAATTAAGCTGTCTGGGTTGGGGTAGATTGTCCACTAATAAAGTTCATTTCTCATCCAGATTGTATCTGAGGTTCTCCGTATTAGACTTCAAGGGATAACTACAAAATAAACGGAACTTATTCTTATTGCAGATACTGACCCTAGCCAACCCTCAGGTAAAATTTACTCATTAATTTAAGTGCCTACAGCTATTTTCTTTCTTCCTGTTTTATGCTTTGCAAGCTCGGCTTAATAAGGTAGGATTTTAAAAAGCCATATTAAAAATATTAGCAATGGTCATATGAACATATGTATGCCAGCCTTGCGAAATCTTATTCTCACACTCACTTGGGGTGTTTTGTTTTGATGTACCAGTGACGGATCAGTTTCCCCCACTCCTCTCCATTGTCTTCCATCGAAATGTAATAGGCTGGTATATATATTGGGCTCTCAGCTGATCTATTATGACAATTTTGAAAGAAGGGTTTATATGTTCATTTATACTTCAGCCATAGAAAATATCTAAATAAACTTTCAGGCAATGCACAACTTTGATTATGCAAATGCCATAAGGAATAAATGAGAAACAAGGGAATTTTCAATAAGGCCCAGGTCCTAGAAACAAAACACTACATTTAAAATACCAAACAAGATACCAAATATTGTATAATCTGGTTTAAGATGAATACTCAGTGCATGTACACTACAATGAATTTGCCCTTTTTATTTTACGTGTTTGGAATGGACTGGCACAGGTTACTTCTGGCTTTGCCCCTTGAGTTCTGCAATCGTTCCTCACTCGAGAAATAAAAATACATGTTCACTGTCCACAATGCTACTCTCACAATGCCAATGGATACAATGAATATACCTAATGCACTTGATAGTAAGTTTAGCATATTAAGGTAACATGTCTTAGAGTTAGGCAATGCTAGATTGCAACTACTTAGGGTTTGTATGATTTAGTATTTAAAATATCAAGACTGTCTTTTTGTTCTGTTTGTACAGTGCATAATAAATAACAGCTTAGCTCATTCTATTTATCACTTTTTTCCACAATTTAGGGGGACAGTATTTTGTACAACTTAATTTCAAAATTTTCTTTGAACAGTCAATTTGGTCATTTCTATCTTCAGGTCGTTTTGATTTTCAAGAGTTTTTTATTTTTGATTAAAAAAATCAAACTGAAATTACTTATCAATCCATTTGTCTGAATTGTTTCCAGGTTTAAGAAAATTAAAACACCTTAAATCTTAAAAGCAGGTAGCAACTGGCTTATCTGGAACAACAAAAAAGTTTAAACTGTTGATTTAAAAATGGCCTCAATGTAGAATAATCTGTTCCAAAATTAATCTTCAAAATATATTTGTGAACCTTTTATCATTATTTTGAATTTTTTCCCCCTTGAACTAAGCTTTAAAATTAATTACTAGTTATCCAAAAAGTAAAGCAACCCCCTTTTATTTGCCACTATTTAGTAGTGGATCGTACCCCCAAAAATTTCTAATATGTTTACATTTATATACAATACACACACAACTGAGGCAACTGATTGTCAACATGTGACAATGTATGTACCTACCCACACACAAACCTCACATGGTGAGAAAAAGCTCTGCCCCAGTACATTCTATTATTCACAAAAGTAGTGCAAATAAAATATTTTGTCAGAAAACAGTATTTTCACTATTCCAATGTCAACGCAGATGATTTTAATTACCTTAAAAGCTAGTAAGAAATATGAGAATTTATTTGTAAATGCCAGATTTATGTATCTGAGACTATTATATTTGCAAACCATACAAATATCTGATATAATACATAACTGGTGTGATAAAATGGTCACTGCTACAGAATGGAAGGACAGGCTCCACACTCCTAAAAAAGCTTTTTCAAGGTCATATCACAAATCGGTATTTGAGATGTACAATAAGGTATAAAGTCTCAATATTCTGAAAACTAAACTAAATGGATGGGTAGTAGAGTATTTAATCTTCACTTGCAACATTCGTTTAAACAGCTATTACTTGTCATCTTGCTGCCTGCATAAAAAATGGCTCACAGCTCAAGCAAAATGCCACTCGAAATAGCTTAAAAGCTGATCAAAGATTTAATTAGCAAGCCTGTTATTTTATATTTCCTTAAATTATGAAGTCCCAGGAAAAAAACAAATTACAAATGCCAGCATATTATTGTACACAGTTATGCTAAAATCAAGGGATAATACATTTATCCTTACTTAAATGTGTATCTACACCTAGCTACAGTACCCATGGTTCTCCACTTCAGATTTGTGCATATATACTATCTTAGATAAGGAGGAATGTCGTATTCTACATTCTGACCTTTTGTATACTGCAACTGTACTCAACTATTGCAGGGGTCTAAAACTAGTGCATGATGTTACATACCAAATGCATTATAATTACGGAGAGACAATAGAGTGAGGTAAGGAAAAAGAACTTAAGTCTAAATCTTTGTCAGAAACCTATTTTAATAGTTTTGTACTTAGTTTAACAGTACCATACAATACCCTCCAAAGTCAACTCTGATTATTCTTTGTTTGTATCCCAAGCATTTCCATTTCAATTAATGCCACAGTACTTTGAAGTTCACTGAAGCTCAGTACATCATATTTCACAACTACCTTGACATGGATTGATGGACACATCTAAAAGCATTAATGATATATAGCACTGACATGACACATTATAATGGCTGCTTCATTTGTGTTAATGGATGAGTCATTCCAGAACATAGAGAGGTTGATCAGTGAACATCTGACACGAAGCACTCAAAGGATCCTTTGGACAAGTTATTATGTATCATGTCAGTCCACAGTGTGGAACATCTAGGATGTTAATAGGGACAGAATTTGAACTCTATCAAAAAGCATATTATAGCGAAAGTAGTGTGCATATACGCACAAAAGCAGATTAACGAATACTTAACAGATTTATAAAATATAACAAAAGGCACTCCACCAAAATAAGGACTAAATACCTGCAAAACTGGTTTAAAAAAGTGACTAAAACTTCAAATTTGAGCACCCATATTTGACTCCCCATTTGAAATCACAGGACTATTTCATTTTGCTGAACTGGTTTAACTGCATTTTGTAAAAGAAATGGATCATGATATGGAAACTTGTTTGCAAAATTTTTAGAAGAGTTATAAATCCCTTAGGTGAAAACTAACCGTGGAAAATATAGAACCTCTATAGCTGACCTACCAAACATCACTATGTATATTTTTGTATATACCTCTACTATATATACATACATACATACACACAAAATAAACACTTGAAAAAATATATTGGGATTCTTCCAAAACTAGCCTGACCGTCTGACTTACATTTCCATCTCAAGAACTAATATAAAGGAATGATTGGTCCTTATCAATTTGAAATTATATTTATCTTTAGTAATATTTCTTTTTTTTTTTAATGTTATCATTCCTCTTTGAATGTGAAATATGAAGATTAAGTGACCAAGTAACTCATTCAACCATAAAAATGTCTTCCTTTACCTGTTTATAAGTTTGAAAGTCACTTTGAAAAAATGCTACTTGAAACGAGGGTGTTAAAAAGAAAAGAATTGAAAGCTCAAAACAACATTTAAACAACCAACCCATTAAAATAACCACTAGCAATGTAATGCCATTTTAGTTCTGAATTTCGTACAATCTTTATAAATCAGAAGATAGCCTGTTATTTGTAGCCATTTGTTTATATTTTTTCACAGTGAAAATTATAAAACAAAAGTGCCTACATAATGAAAAAAATGTAACTCTAATCTGTTCCATGGGTTAATGGCCTGTAAACTTCCAGGTCACAACAGAGTAGAGAAAAAAGACTGAGACTTCCTCTTTTCTCCTTAGTTATCCAAAGAAAGACACAGGCTAAAATATGATGGACATCCTCCTTTGTAATCAGAAATGTACTTTAAAGTAGTGATCGCTAGCATAGGTAGCAATTGCTGCCCATACATCAATCACATAGATTCAGGACTTGGCTCAATGGCATGAGTTCAGAGTTTTCTAGGAGATTGCCTGCCTCCATCAGCAAAATGATCAGATATTTACAAAATGCAATGGATTGTAAATACAAAGGCAGTGAAGTGTGGTCCTTCTGGGAGAAAAGACTACCCCGTTATACCAACATTGTTTCTAGAAAGTGTTGCACATTGATGCTTCAGTGTTTCCAGCAAAACCATTATCTCAATCCCTGATGCATCTCCTTGGAGGATTATGTCTGGACTACAGATTTCTTAATCTATGCTGTGACTGAGCTAGGAACACCTAGAAAGCAGGAGGGGCTCCCTAACAACTATGATACCATAGAATGCAGCCTGAGAATCCCTCTGTTTACCTGAAGATGCGCTTGTTTCAATTCAGTGATCATCACCTCACACAAATAGAAGCAGAGCTAGTAGTTAATTACTTCTGGGAAAGTGTGTCTCTCCTTCCCACTTTTGAATTATTTCAACAGGTTTGGCCTTTCCAAATTCCAGTGTGTAAGCAGAATGACCCTGTGTCCTGGAGGGGAAGACATATAACATAAATATGGCTACAACGCCATAAGTAGTACACTGTGACCTACGTTCTCTACTTACAAGCCCTCTCTTTATCTGAGGGGCAACGACTTGGTAATAGGCATGCCTCCACTGTTGAGCAGGAAGAGTTTCAGAAGTAGGAGAGGGGAGGGTGGGGAAGGAAAAGAACAATTCTCATTTTAATGGAAAAGTGCATTGGTCAGCCAGGAGCAACAATGACATTCCCCTCTCCCAGAATTGATTGCACAAACTCAGAGAGGTCCAAAGTCACATTAGAATCTCTGAGGCACTCCTGGTTCTAAGAAAAATCATGATCCAGTAGTCTTTGCAGTACTATAGACTGATAAAACTAACCCGTTTCTATTTCTTAACAAAGCCAAAGCATCATCTCATAGGGATCACATTCACCATTTCCTCCAATATCACTAGTCTCACAGTGTTGAAATGGGACTGATCAGCCTACGATGGATTGCACATCACCCAAGGAGAAAGGAAGGTGTGGAAAAGGCATACATTTTATACGGCTTCACAACCATGTTCACAAGGGGTGGGGACTGGGAGTGAGGGGAGATTTATTGCTGTTTCATACAAAATACAGGATGATATCTAAACTGAATCAAATGAGATCACAATGGTCAGTATTTTCACACTGTGGGATGAAGGTTCTTGTTTTTGCCCAAGGATGAACTGTCTGTTGGTTAAAGAGGAAGAGGGGAGTCAAAGCTACACCTGGGATATCAGCTGCATATTGAAACTTGGGGATCGAGACTGCTTGGTAAGGGGAGCCCCTGGGGTAAGGAGATCTTTACCTTCCCCAGCTTGGCCTAGCCGGTCCTCCTGTAGACTGATAGTTGAAAACCGATTGGAATTGCCAGCTGCTAGATTAGTAACACCCTCAGTGCCAACCCCAACAATGCAAGCTGCTTGACCACCATTCACATAGTCAAATGATTTACTGGAGGAAGCACTGGCGGTCCGGATTAGGCTCAAGCTACTGGCTTTTGGTACCACCTGCCCAGCAGGCAGGCTGAGGTGTTTCTTTGTAGGTGTCATCTCAATTGTTTCTGCAGTAAGGTCAGTTGGTTGGTGCAGGTGCTGCTTCTGAGCTACTGAATCTCGAGGGCTCTCATTGGATTTAGTGGCAGATGATGTTTCTTTATCCTTAGCTGAACGCCCACTTGCTGCTTTCCTTAAACTGCCCCTCTGGGATGTGGACGATAGAGGCTTGGTCCCAACTGGCTGGCTACTAAGGGAAGCTCCTGATGAAAATCCTTCATCAGCATCATTGAGGTTCACGGATTCCTCTCTTCCATTTATACCCTCAGTATCTACAAAAACCCAACACAAACAAATTAGACCCAGAAACTAAACAGTCACGTTACATGAAGTAGATGTATACAGATGTAAACAAAACGTCACTAAAAACAAACTTCACTTTCTGATCCAAACACTTTCCCACTTTTTAACTGATTCCTGCAACCAAAAATTTTCCCTCTATACATAGTGGAGAGTAACTTTTGTCAGCACCAAATTCCAGTACTCTGCACTAGCAGCCTGATTTACCTCTCACTTGCCTGATTTTACACTGATGTAGCCTCATTCACTTCAAGGGAGTTATTCCTGATTTACATGTGTAAATACAAAAAATCAGGCTCCATATGGTTTATTTATTCTCTGTTCCATTCATATGCACTGTGCCCGGTTCTCTCACACTTGTATAAATCTATTACACTTTTGTTTACACAAGTGAGAGGAGAATCAGAGCCTCTTGTGTACGTACTTTTTATCTGGGTAAACCTCTCATCTGTATTAATTCACCATCTTCTGTAGAACTCATCAGCTCCAGCATTACTAGTAGAGGCACAGATAATTGTGAGCATCTGAACAACTCTCCTTGACTATCCAATCCATTACCCAAGTCAGTCTAAAGGATTCTTCACAACCCCTTCACTCATCCTTTCAGCCTAGGTTGCTATTTTTATCCTGATTTAGGGCTGCATCCTGAGAGGTACTGAATACAGTAAATGCAGCTCCTGCTGAAGTCAATGTGAGTTGCTGCAAGAGCTCAACAACCTTTAGGAACAGGTCAGACCATTGGTCACCAATCACCACCACGCCTGCAGGTGTAGTAGATTTTAGCAGATGCCAACTGGCACATAATGTGACTAAACTTTTTCCTGGAGATAAACCCTAATTCCTATTTGTCATCTCTCCCCGAAACCCCAGTCCTCCTCCTACTTCCAGTAATTACATGAAGCTGGCTTCCATCATATTGCCTGTAACCTGGCTGCCTAAATATCTTCTATCTATAAAATACCTCTTTATATATGGAATACAAGATTAAGCTGCAAAGTGCTGCACACTGTGGAAGAGACTTTGTGCTTCTGAACAGGACCTGCCTGTCAAACAGCAACCTATCACTCCAGGCCATGATTGGAGAACAGAGAAAACCTAGAGGTGGCCTCAGTTTCTTAGGATGCAACCTGAAGTCTGGTTTTGAAAGTTGGGAGTTTAAAACCCAACTGTGAAGGTATGTCTGTGCTTCAATTAAAAACCCATGGCTGGCCCATGGGGCTTGGGCTCAGGGTCTGTTTAACTGGTATAGACGTTTGGGCTAGGGCTGGAGCCCAGGCTCTAGGACCCTGCGAGGTGGCAGGGTCCCCATGACATCTAAACCAAAATTAAACAGACCCTTATCCGGAGCCAAGTCAGTTGGCATAGGCCAGCTGCAGGTGTCTAACTTTAGTGTAGACATACCCTGAGTGTATTAAGTCAGTGACCTTTGGAAATAAGTCTGACTTGACAGGGTGCAAAGGTGGATGAGCTCTGCTGGTTTACTGGCTAAATTTACTGGCAGCAGGTTCCTTTGCAAACTACTTCTAGTTTATGGTTTTCATTTTGCTCCCTTATTTTCCATTACTAAGGAAACAAATGCATTTACTTCTTAAGTGTTTGCTTTCAGTCCTATACCATGAAAAGGGTTGTACAAAAAATAGCAAGTATTTTCATAAAAAATGCAATTTTGTTTCAGGGCATTTTGAAACCCCAAGGAAATTCATAAAGTAGTTTTTACATCAAAACATGACAAAATATGCATTTATCATGTATTTGAACAGGACTTTGAATTTCAAAAATTGTAGTTTTTGCATTTGAGTGAAAGTGTGCTCATTTTCACTCCAGCTGTCTTACTTTCAAGATTAAAAAAGCAAAATTTCACTTTTTAAAAAAAAAATAAAAATAAGGCCTTCAAATTGTAAGAATTTCAGTTTTCCCTGTGATAACCCTAAGTATGACTGCTTGCGGGAAACCCCAGGAAGTGTACATGTCTGACGGCTTCAACTGCTGCATTATTCCAGTGGCAGTTTGCTCACTCTGCTCTGGCACATATCAAAGAGTGTCTGAAGCTCCTTAAATGGTGGCAAAAAGTTTATGAGTAACATACAGGAATGAACCTACACTTCCACAGACTCTTGTCAGTGCACTGACAAAGGTAACAAGTTGTTTTTAAACTTTCAAGTTACACTGCAGCCTATTGAGGCCAGTACTTTGCTCTTCGTGCTCCTTCACTGTGCAAAAATATCTAGCTTGGCTATGCATCATATTTCAGAAGCAGAAAGCAGAACAGCTTTACAGATGGGTTTTTTTGGGTCCCTTTCCCTGGTAGGAAACCCTTTTCGTTGAAGCTAAGATCACTGTTATTCCTGGTTTCAGCCTCCCAAGGGGCACTCAGCCACTTTCTAACCTAAAGCCATTCTCAGTAGAATACAATGCTGGTCTGCTTTATTATGTAATCCTCATAGGATTAATCTAATCTTTAACCTCCCATAAACTGTAAGAAACTTCACAGTACTGCAATCTTCATACCTGGAAAAAAACTTTAGCCTCAGGACAAGACAAGCATTTTAAACTCTAAGGGATATTTTCTAATTATTAAAATGCATTTACTACAACCTCCTGAATACATATTTAAAATATGGGTTTTATTTTTTTTCCCCGTTTGATCAAATCAGTCCTTTAGAAATATAAAAGTGTTTGTCTTCTCATTTATTCACACGAATACTTTCCCACATTAAACAATGAGACATTTTATGAACAACCCACCACCACCGTCCTCAAAGGTGCTGGTAAAAGGATGATACAACCGAAATACCCTGAAACCAAAAGAAGCTTTTCCCATCAGACCCAGCATTTATATTCTTTTATACCATCATGCAAAACTGAATGAAAGTGCATTGATTAGGAACCACGGCAGCAGCTAACACCTCCTCTCTCAACCTTTCCTTATTCAAATGGATGATGTGTAACTTGCAGGAAGACACCCTTAAGCAATATGGAAAAGCTTTATTTGAACACTGATGCAAATACCGTGAAGAAGCACCGAAGTGTTCATGAGAAAATAATCAGGGATGCTAAACAGATTATCCTACTTCAGAAAAAACACCATGAGACAGCAGAAAGAAATTGGAAAGGTAAAACTGTCAAGTATCCATTCAATTTAGAGAGGAGAATGAGAGACTTGGTGCAAGCTTTTGGATGCTGCAACCATGCAGAGGCCCAGGCAGCACAGCAATGCTGAGGAATGAAGAAAACAGACAAGACAACATGCAGGAAAATCTCTCTCTAGTCAGATCCCAGATACTCAGGAAAGTTCTCACTGGAGTGAAGTCTTTCACCTCAGTAAAATACAGCTTGAATATATACAGTTATCCGACTGGATGGTAGTTTTCCTCTAACACTACCCTCAAAGACAAGGAAAAGGGAGAGTGCAGTTCAGTTCTCTATACCCCTTATTTGGAACAGGTAACTCAGAAAAAGTGGTAGGTTTCTTCTTTTCCTACAGAACAGTAACAATCAAAACAACATCTTTCTCCTGAACAGCCCCATAATTGACTACAATCCTGGAAAGGAAAGGAGAAAATGAGAGAGAAAATGACAAGTCAACCACAAAGCTTTTGTCTTCAAGTTTCTCAACATTTTCTATAGGAATTAGTGCTTCTCTAAAGAATGCACTTTTTTTGTGACACAGAAGTCACTACAAAGTAGATCCAGCAGAAGTATTACATTTATTTTTGGATTTGTTCCATGTCAGCTTTCCCCCTACCATTATCTACTGGCCACAAATGACTGTGTATACCTACTGCTGCAACCCGACAGAAGAGTATGAACACACGTAACCCTTTTAAACACACATCCTTTCTGAGGCATCACTAAGCCACCTCTTGGAAACCGGCAGAACATTCCATGTATTGTTTCCAAACACTAGTTTAAAAGGGATATTTATTCTGTTTATCCTTCTCATAATTAGATGCATAAACAAACTTGAACAATGAAAGGGATTACTAGGGTTTACCAAGAAAGATCTTTCTTGTTTCACGCTGTTGTCAGGTAGGACATAGTCACTCAATTGAGGGTATTTGCTAAATCAAGTTTTCTGCAAAATCATCAATTAACAAGGTAATATACATAACATACAAATAATAATTTAAGTATTAGTAGTCAAATCTGCTTTAGCTCCATGGCCACTTTCCACCCCAGAATATTACTGAGTGGCAAAGTTTGTACAGTTTGAGCAAACAGGCAACTGTCAGCTTTCTATGTTCAGTTATCTGTTCAAATATTCTTCACTTTCATATCCAGGAAAACCATGCAAAGTGATGCAGACTCCAAAGGAACAAGTCAAAAGATATGGATATTTTAAAATAACTCAAGTGTTAGAAAGGGAAGGCTACATTCTTGGCAACCATTTTTAATGAAGGTTCTCTGCAAAGCTCAGGACTTCTCCATATCCTTCAGGACATGCACATGCAACGGTCAGTACAGTGGAATAAGACGAATCAGAACAAATGGAGTAAGGATGGGGTAGGGCTCGTTTACTGAGCATGCTCAAACTCACTACGCACCAAGGAGCAGTTTCTAAAACTTCAACAGCATCATGTTTTTGTAAGTATCTTATTTTCCAAAGAAGTGGAATGTTGTGACCCTCATTCATTACGTGCTGATTCACTGTGGTGGATTCCATGGTAACAATACATCAAATCTAGAAGAATCTCAGATTTTTGTTTCCACAAGGACACCCTGAAGCGTATGCAGTACATATGAAACAGTCTGCAAACACCTTCTCTGTTTCAGAGAAATTGTGACCTTTATAGCTGTTGGAAATGCCAAAGGAATGTTCACACAGAAAAGAAAACTTAAATTATAGAAACAGATTAGGAAGATCAGAGGACTCTTGGGAATACATTTTCAGCTAAAAACCTGGGGAATTAAGCACACCACCACCACCAAGAGAAGTCATGAATAAAATTAACTGCATGAAAGCATACCTCTTACCAAGTACAGATGATAAGTTAATAAACTCACTAAAGGAAAATGAACCTGTATCAGACAACTCACAGAATACTACATGTGGCTGCAAGGGCAGCTGTTGCAAAATCCAACAGCATACACCAAAATAACCTGTTTGTGAAGAAAAACAGTCACTGTTTTAAAGTGGCTGGAAACGTTACAACTTGATTCCAGTTAGGGGATTGGTGTGGTTGTTTACAGCCAGTCCACTCACACAGGCTAACAAGATGGTGAAGCTTTAGTGAATAGAAGTGTGGGGAATAAATATAAAAGAATTTATTCAAAGCAGAACACTGGGAATCTACATCTTAGGCAAACCCAACTTTAACAGCGACAGGAAATTCACTTTGGAATTTTGAAACATTGTTCCAATACTATCTTGTTAATCTGAAGTTGTAGTAAGATTCTTTTATACCCTAAAACGGATTCATCAGGTTTTCTGAACTGGGCTCATGCTCATTTGGTGCAGTATTTTTCTCACAAATATTAGAGTAAACATGCTCAGTAATAGGAAATTTCCAAGCAATCTCAATGCTCTTAGATGCTGCCCTTGCCTTTTCGTTAGCCATGCCAAGCTGCCTTTCACCACACAGAGATGCAAGCCCCAGGCCAGCCCACATGATAACAAAAGGTAGTACCTGACCTGGTGCTAGGTATATAGGGGATGTGTGTATTGCAAAGAGAAGCTAATACACCCTGGGATAGTGGAAACACGCACTAGAATGGAAAGAAGTTCTGCTTGGGGATAGGGAGCCAGGATCTTCCTCCGGCAACTGCCTCACTGACTTTTGCCTCCTCTCTGTCCTACCCTCTGTTGTGGCTGCTGTCAAGGTGGGCTCCGGTGAGCCATGCTCAGGGGTCCTGCGCACCAGCACCTCCCCCTCTTGCTCACGTTTGATCCCTAGGTCTGTGGAGCCGTGCTGGATCGGGGAGCCAGGAATGCTTGAGTCAGCCTCGTTTGAGAAGTCAAAGCCATCTGGGATTCAACACACAAAATTTTAGTGCTTTTCTATTCCTTTCTAGGCATTCCAATCCAGGCAGGGAAAAGAGAAGATTTGTGTGGACATGGAAAAACAAAAGCACTATCCACATTTAGGGCTGGTCTACACTGCACTGTACAGCAGGTTATGGGGGGGCAAACTGCAGAGTGCACAACAATGGTATGCTCTAACTGCTCCATGCAACACTGCTGGAGCAAACTAAAAGATCCCTACGCTTTTGAAAGAGGAGTATGTTAAATGCGAACTTTGTACTTTTAGTTCATGCCAGCAGCGTCCACACACGGCATTCTGGTGCACTCCGCAATTCACACCCTTATAATCCACACTGTATGCACTGTAGACATAGCCTTACTTATATACACACACAAATACATTTGTGTGCACACCCACAGAAAGAGGAAGATGAACTATATTGTACGTGAGAGAGACTGGCAAATGAACAAAACGATATCAGTGCTAAGGACAAACATGACTGAAAATCTGCAAAATGGTAACGTTTGCTTCTAGGCTTGGGCAGCCTGACTTGACAGATCATGAAGCACACTGGTTCTTGATACATAAAAATAAACTGTAAAAGAAGGGACAGGGTTTCAAACCAGAGATCAAGTTTTCCCTCTGCGATATCTTAAGTTCCCACTTTTTACTTTCAGCCATTTATGCAGCTTTTTCAATGGATGTTTTTATACATGCAGGAACACAAAGCTTTTAAATATGACAGTGATTTCTAAGCAAGCTTTTTGCCATACTTATACTGAAGGTGCACCTGACCACAAGAAAAAAACTACCACATCTATTTTTCTTCCTTGCACAATTAAATACTATTCTTAGCAATACAAGTATCCCTCAAGAAAAACAGGGGAGTGAAGGGGAATGAGATAAATTAGTCAAAAGTAGTTTAGGAATTTTTCTCTAAAAACAAATGGTCTGATTTAGAGCTGCACAACTCAATCTCCCACAGACTTAAGTAGGATCAGTGGTTGCTCAGGACCACTGAAAAAGTCAGGCCAATAGTACTTCTTGCACTATATTACAGATGGGAAGCAACGTGGTCTAACGGACTGAGTGTGGGACTGGGAGCCAAGAACTCCCAAGATCTAACGCACCTCGGCCACTGATACTCCATGCTACGCAACATGGAAAAGATACCTAACCTCTCAAGCTTCTCCATCTGTAAAAGGAGGGTAATATTTACTTACCTACCTCACAGGAGTACTGTGAGATTTAAAGAGTTCATGGCCATGCAGTGCTCTGAAAAGATGTAAAGCGCTATATATTGTTACAAAATACTGCTGTTAGAAAAACAATTAAATGAAACTATTCTGTCAACATTCAGATTCAGAAGCTAATTGGTAACGATGGAGATGAACACAGTACAGTATGTTATTCGCGGCGCCGTGGGACTGCTCACCTTCTCTCCTCCAGCGATGGCGACGGATGGAAGCTGTCGTAATGGCAGTCCGAGAGATCCTGGGCACTGTAGGAGTAACCTCCACCTTCAGCACCTTCTGGCCTTCTTGCGACATATCAGGGGCATCAAAGGGCAACGAGTTCTTCATGGCATTTGCAACCTACGGTAACAGTAAAATCCTATGCAAATTCACCACCCTCGACTATACTAAGAGCAGTGCCAGATTTCATTGTCAGACTGGATGGGGAGACAAAGATTTGGCAACAGTGTATCAGGCTGCCACACATAGACATGGCAGGGACTTCAGGACTTCATGACCACTGACAGGCTCATTGCAAAGCTGACATATCTGGACTATAGAGGACTTCCTTCTCCCTAGGAAGGTTTGAGCTTCCCCATTCTCATTTTATTAAATGATCTGTTTGTTTTGCTGCAGATTCACTGCAGAAAAAGAGAGTATTCCAACAGAGTCAGACTTCAAATGAAACCCAGTAGTACTACCTTCAAGAATTAGGTCACAAACCATGTCAGTGCAAACAGCACAAGTGCAATCAATGGCTACATAAATAAAAATAGTGTTACCTTCACAAAGGTCACATAATTAGCTCCCAATCTTCAACTACCCCTTTTTGTCAGTTTTCTACAAAATGTTAGAGAACTGCAGCATGACAAGTACAGAAGCTCCACAATAAGTTGTTCTCTACAATAAAAGATAGGTACTAGAACTGATGATAAAGCTGGAGCTCTATTTTTGCAGCTCTGGAGAGCAACTGATCTCTTCCAGTTTTGAGACTTAAAATACTATTGTAAACATAAAAGCAGCTGTAAAAATGCCATTATGGGGTTCCACATTTATTATCTTTCAGTAACTTCCAGATGAAACCTCCCAGTTTACAAATAAAAGGATGGCTGTTCTAATAGCCAACTGCTAACAAACTAGGATATGAAAGTCAAGTTGGGGTTTTTGCAGCTTGTGCACCATCACCAGTATAATAAACTTGCTGTCAGAATTTGGTTCACAACTTTTTTGATAGATGAGAAAAATAGAATCCAGGTTATCATCCGTGGCTGTGTTGACTTTGCAATACTAATACACTAATAAAATAATAAATACTAATACTTTGCACTTGCATATCTTAATTCAAGGATCTCAACATTTATTAAAACTTTCCCCTAATAAAGCAAGCTGATATTACTCAAAGGGGAGTGATAAATTGAGTAACAAGGTATCATTTCCCTAGTTATTTTTCTGCCTTTAATCTCACTCAGTCCCATCCTATACAGCAACAATTGCTATTGCTTTTCTCTGCAATTCGGTTAACAGGCATTAAGAAGAACAATGCTATGTAGTCACCCAATTGTTTTTTTCTTGGATCATTTAAAGTCATCAGTGATTTATCAAAAGTCGAAGCTGCAGAGACAGAAGTATTTTAAAGACTGAAGTTTGTATTAGGATGTATAACAGAGCTGCAAGACATGGCCCTTTTTAAAATCAAGTAATTTATTTGGCTGCTCATGGCAAAGACATGCAAAACATCAGTGAAATATATTTTAACACTGACAGAACAAAACCCAGAGATGGATAGTCCTATGTCAGTTCAACTGAAATCCAGATTAACAGAGAGCAGGCCTACACGACAGCAGGGATTGACACTCTGAGATCAATCCACCAGCGGTCGATTTAGCGGGTCTAGTAAAGACCCACCAAATCGACAGAAGATCACTCTCCAGTCGACTCCTGTATTCTACCCCCGCCCCCCTCCGATGAGAAGAAGAAGGTAAGGCAAGGGAAGATTTTCTCCTGTCAACCCCCCACAGTGTAGACCCCGCGGTAACTCAACCTAAGGTATGTTGACTCCAGCTATGTTATTCACGTAGCTGGAGTTGCGTAGCATTGGTCAATTTACCACAGTAGTGTAGACATAGCCTGAGTATACACCTTTAACAAGAGGCTCTACTGTGACATACAGGCTCATTGCTACCAACTGGCAAAGGGTTCATGACTGTCAGCAACTCCTACTAGGCCTAACAAACTCACTACACCTAACACATTGCTTTCATAGTATTTATCCATAAATAGTGTCCTGTAAAGTATCAAATGAAAGCTGGTCATTGTATTGTTGTGAAATATATGTACTATACTGACATTTAAAAAGTTTTGTTTAGATACTGTAGTATCTAAAGTCTGTAACCAGGCACAGCTGACAAACAGGTTTCCTCCAGACACGAGATAAGATGGGTCTCTCTGTCAAATGTAAATTGAGCACTGAAAGCCAAATCTGCATACTGTGAAACAGGCAGATGGAAAGATGCTGGAGAATGGAACCCACAGGGGGTTGTCTTATCTCTGGGGTGCAAAGACAATGGACTTTGGGGTATAAGAGGGAAGCACAGGGACCACTCTTTTATTCTGCGCTTGAGGGGGTAACCGGGCAGTGCACTTATGCCCATGAAAACAAGATTTCAAACAACCTTGGCTGAAATGGTGTAAGGAAGTTCTTAGATGAGAAATTGCTTCAGATGAGGTTAGCTTGTTATAGTTCAGTCTAAGTCTACCAGAAGTGTGTTATAATTTTATTTTATTTGTAACCTGTTATTCTTGTTACCTCTTCTCACTATCTCTTAAAATCTTTACCTCTGTTATTAAACTTATACAGTAGAACCTCAAAGTCATGATCACCTTGGGAATGGAGGTTGCTCATAACTCTGAAAAAAACATTATGGTTGTTCTTTCAAAAGTTTACACATGAACACTGATGTAATACAGCTTTGAAACTTTACTATGCAGAAGTAAAGTGCTGCTTTTAACCATCTTAATTTTAATGAAACAAGCAGACACAGTTCCGTTGTCAAATTTTTTTTTAAACTTGCCCTTTACTTTTTTAGTAGTTTATGTTTAACACAGTACTGTACAGTGTTTCCTTTTCCTCCCCTCCTAACTCTGCTGCCTGATTGCACTCTTCCGGTTCCAAATGAGGTGTGTGGTTGACGGGTCAGTTCGTAACTCCGTGTTTGTAACTGAGGTTCTACTGTACTTGTTTTCACAATAAATAGATTACAGTGCTGTGTTATCTTGGAGCAGATAGTCATTTGAATCAAACAGGCTGGTGCGTTTATACTATTCCCTTGGGAGTAGGGAACCTGGTAATTGCTGTGAGTGTCAAGTGACAGGGGCTGGATTCTAGAGGGGGATGCTTTTGGAGTAGCTCGAGGCTGGGGTCCAAGAGTTGTTCAACTGTAATGCAAAGGAGGGGCTGGTAGAGCCCTGCGGTGATTGCTTGAATGGTTGAAAGGCTGGTGGCATCTGGGAGCTGACACCTGGCTACCACAAGAAAGACTCCCTCTCGTCTGAGGAGGCAAAAGGTTAACAAGGTGACTTGTAGTCCTGGGCACTCCAAGAAAGTGTCACATCTACTTTTCTGTTAACATGTTCTTTTAGTCCATACTCTATACCAGGGGTAGGCAACGTTAAAATGTATGACTGGCACGCGAAACCTTAAATTAGAGTGAATAAATGAAGACTCGGCACACCACTTCTTAAAGGTTGCCGACCCCTGCTCTATACTTTTAGTCTCTTCTATACTGAAGAGAAACACAGGAAAATGCATTGTTTAAACTGTGAGACGTCCTTTGTCTAAATTCCTGTGGTTGTATCAAATATTTTGTACATAGTTATGAATAAATATTCCTTTGGGAAGGAGTTCTGCCCAAGGAAGGGAGGGTAAGTAATGGCTGTGATATCTTAACTGTGTGTCTTGTTTAACAATATTAACAATTTTAAACTGTAATCCCATTGTTCCCCATGATTGGAGAAATTCTGGTAGAGGGTAGTCTCTCCTCCCAGTTTATTAGCACAGCATAAAATTCTCTATAGTGCCCACAAAAGGTCTGAGGAAAATAAGACAGTAAGGTAGTCATCTGCCCTTTGGAAAAGTGTAACAGTTTATCTTGGAAAACTCACAAGTGAAAAGAAAGGAGAATTTTACACAATGTATGTGGATGTTCTCAGGAACAAGCAGAGTAATACTGTTGTTAAGTTTACAAGCTTCTCCTCTTTCCTTTTTTTTATTACAGTTGTCCACGCTGCCATCCTCTCATCACCCAGGCATGTAACCTGGGGGTTATTTTTGACTCGTCCCCCTTCCTTGCCACACACATGCAGGCCATTTCCAAATCCTGCTGCTTCTTCCTCGTCAGCATCTCCAAAATTCTTCCTTTTCTCCATCCCTAGAGCCAAATCTCTCATTACATTCTGCCTTGATTACTGCAACAATCTCCTCTGGCCTCCAAACACACACCCTGACCCACTTCAGTCCATACAAACCTGATCTTTGCCTGTTGTTTTGATCATGTAAAACGCCTTTTCAAATCTCTCCATTGGCTTCCTATCTGACATAACAAATTTTAAGATTCTTCACACCTTCAGAGTTGTACATAACTCTGCCCCTCCCTGCTTATCCTTCCTTGTCAAGCTTTGTTTGGTCTCACCCCCTCAAACCCTTTTTGTTCCGCTATTGCTCCCAAACCTCATCCACTTGGTTTGTAAGTGTCTCTCACAATCCCCTTCCATGCATTCCCTGATGCATAGTACAATCTCTCTGCATTCGTCTGCAGGGCCATCCCTAGGGAGGTGCGGGGTCCATGACAAATCAGCCCCACTCGGTGGCGCACGGGGCCGGGAGCGTTGCAGCACCCTCCCCCCACTCCTAGTTCCTGCACCTATGTCTTCCGGGACCGACCGCGGTGGCCAATTGCACCAGGCTGCAGGGCCCCCCAAAGCGTGGGGCCCGGATCAGTCACCCTGATTCGCCCTACCCAAGGGACTGCTCTGTTCATCTGCACCCTGCTCATATTCCCTCTTAAAAACTCCTGCTGTGCTGCCTATAGCAAATCAAGCTGACATGGATATAAGATGTACATTGTTGTTCTCCTTCCCTGATCTCTGTCTGTTAACGTTGTCAGTACCTCAGAACAGGGACAGTGCTTAGTCAGAGCTAATGAAAAATCTCAGTGCAACAGCAGCTCCAGAAAAATATGAACCCTAAGTGTGGAAGACTGACTGACAAGCACTTTCAACCCAGATTGTACTGCTAAGGAGAAAAGGGAGGGGGAGAAATCATGCAAGAAAAATAGACCTCATTCAGCAGGAAAAACTTGCTAAAAAGTCCACTTGCATCAGTTCCAGCCCCTCCTGAGAGAAAAGTGATGCAAAAAGATGCAGTGTCTAACTTTAAGCACTGAAATAGGCCTCCAAGGAAGATTGTGGAATCCCCATCATTGAGCTTTAAGAACAGGTTAGACCAAACACCTGTCAGGTATAATCTAGGTTTACTTGTTCCAGCCTCAGCACAGGGGCCTGGATGTATGATGACCTCTTGAGATCCCTTCCAGCCCCACATTTCTATGATACTATCCTGTCTTACTGCCTTATCATCATCCCAAACCAGGCCCATTAAGGCCAAGGTTGGTGATCCCAACCTGAAAGACCCAAAGACACTTCATGGAGGAAGCAGCATTCTGTCTCTGCAAACAGAGCTTGCAACTATCAGTGACAAAGCAGAACAGGCTACAGGCCAGAAACATCCATCCTTTCCCATGAGGAATATATGCTCAGCCAAAGTCAGTCAAGTAAAAGAAGCTGGGGCATCGAGCAGTGTCGGTATGGGATGTGTCTCAATCAAATTAACAGGTCAGTGGGCATAGTGATGCTTGTCTCTTGCTTACAATCAACTATTTTGCCCAACACACTTTGCCTGAGGGTGTATGCTTACTAGGGTAGCCTGGATATCTTGCTTTGCACTAAAGACTGGGAGTTCCTTTTGAAGCATTGTGCACAGGACCTGAACTGGTATAGGTCAGGTGCTTGATAGAGAGGCATTCTTTAGTCCACAGTAGCTGGGCAAGAATATTGCATCTTTTTGCTTAACTTCCCACTGTAGAAGCCCCTCCTACAAAGTTTTCTTTGCTGTGAGACTGGCACAGGACATTTGGTTGCAGCAACTTAGGGTATGTCTACACCTACCTCTGGAGTGATCAATCCAGTGGGGGTCGATTTATCGTGTCTAGTGAAGACGCGATAAGTCGACCACCGAGCACTCTCCCATTGACTCCGGTACACCACCAAAGCGAGAAGCATAAGCAGAGTTGACGGGGGAGCGTAAGCAGTCGACCTACCACAGTGAAGACACCGTGGTAAGTAGATCTAAGTATGTCGACTTCAGCTACTTTATTCACATAGTTGAAGCTGCGTAACTTAGATCGATCCCCCCGCAGTGTAGACCAGGCCTCAGTTTTTCTTCCTGGACTAAGTTATTTTTCTTGCATTACTTTTCTGCCTTTGGTACAGCCCCTGGGCAACACTAAAGGTGCTTGCTGGCAGTCAGTCATTTACCCTTCGTTTTGTAGCTTACTGAGGCTGCTATTTTGGTCATGTTTTCTGTTTAGAGGAACACAAAGGGACATAATCTCGTTTGTACAGGAACACTACATGGAGTTTTCTGAGAAGAAACACCAAACACAGTGGGCTGTGATGTTGCTCTTTTTAATGTAGACCAATAACATTTCCTCAACTATGCAAATACCCTGGTACAGATGTCTAAAAAAATTAACTTTCACTCAAAGCTCCTTTCACTCCTGCATGGACTTCAGATAATTTGCTGTTGTCTTTACATATGCCAGAGGAGGGTGGGATTGAAAATCATGTGGGAGACTAAATGAAGTACTTCACTGAGTGACAGCAATTGCTTTAAATGTTATTTTAAACACCGTTTTATATTGATGCTAGATTGCATGTGACTTCTGGAAAATTTAACTGGATGAAAGAGAATTGTTTGTTAAAGAACCCGAAGGGTCAACTGCCTTAATATGGAGCAAGACATGGGACATGCAATCCATTTGTCCTAGAACTTAACTACAATTTTTGTAAAACATGCTTAGAAAAAGGCAGGGCTTCCTGAAGAGTCCTTTGATAGTTGCAAAAAGGCAGGCTGGGGAGGACAAGCAAATGACCGGAGAAGGAAAAAGAAGTAGCAAAGAACAGGGAGGTGGTAAGAGACAAGGCTACAACAATCACTAACAGTCGACAGAAACTACCAAACAGCTTGTTCAAGAGGAGAAGAGGGAGAAAACTACTTTTGTTAACATTGTAAAAATAAAGATAACCTAGAAGGATTTACAATCACTCGGAAAAAAATTTTTTTTAAGCTGATTGTTCAGTTTTAATCAGGAATAAAAGCTGTTACACCATCAACTGAATTCAAATACAGAGCCACTGACATGCTTTTGTACTGTAGCATGTTCTGATAGATGCCCACTTCCTCAGGTTCAATATTTAATTTAAAACTTCCAATCTAATGGTGCAATGAGTCATTTCCTAAAGGAAATTGCTGTTCTAATAATTCACTGGATAAGATGTATTTAAAATGCTTCACTCAGAAAGCACAAAACTAAGTGTCCTAGCCAATATTAATTCATCACGAGAACAGTTTTATCAGACTTATTGGAGAAGTACAGAATTTATCTTGGGATTGGCCAAGAGAAAAAAGATCCCATTCAGTTCTTCTCTGCAAACAGGCCACTACTCTAAGTTATGGGGAAAAATAATATTTAGAGTTAGCAAATTGATTCACTGTGTGTTAGTCCAGAGGACTACCACCAAAGCCTATTGCCCACATTAATTCCTGATCCAAAAGCGGTGCAAGGTGCCAAAGACTGCAACAGTCCTGTTTCTACCTTCTGCTGATTTTGTTTCCTTACCTCGAATCTCCTCCCAACCTCCACCAGAAAGAAAAAATAATTCCTCCTCTCTCTCTCTCCTTCCCCTCAATCACCTCCAACTTTGTCTGTCTCTCTCTTTGTTCCTCTTCTTTCTCTGTCTCCTTTTTTATTTCTCTCCTTTCATCTTTTAAGGTCAGGCTAGCAACTGCAGTAGAATTTTTTTTTAAAAGCTATATTCTTAGAGAAAAGTGTCTTATCTGGAGGGCTGGCTGCAGAATGGAATGGAATGGAGTCAGACTGGGTGAGTCAGTTTAAGACTGCAGATAGCTCTGTTGATAAAGTTTGTCTGAGAAAGTTCAGCACTATTCCATTTCTGCTCCTCCCACCAAGAATACTGTGGGTGGAGTCAGTTGAACAAATTCTAAACCCTAATTAACCACAGGTGAGCAGAATACCACCTTGTTCACCACCAATATCATGTGATATCAGATGATTACTTAATTTGACCCCTTTGGGTATGTCTACAGTGCAATCAATGACATGTGGCACAGCCTCAGCGGGGCCAGGTCAGCTGACTTGGGCTCATGGGGCTCAGGTTACAGGGCTATAAAATTGCAGTATAGCTGTCCAGGCCTGGGCTCCAGCCTAAACTGGAATGTCTACACTGCAACTTTACAACCTGATCCCTGCAAACCTGACCCAGGCTCTGAGACTCAGTGCCAAAGGTTTTTTTTAATCGCAGAATAGACATATCCTAGGAGTTATCTTTGTGTAGCTCTTGCTACAAGAGTGTATGTATTTTAAACTAGAACATTATATTAGGAAATCCTGTTTCCTAGCACCAAGGAGTTATTATAAGCGCTAAGTACCAGAGCTTAACACTTAAGCAAAAGAGGGTGATATGAATAGTAACTATGTTAAAATACCAAGCATCAGACTACAAATAAAAATCTGGCTGGTAGTAAATGGTTGTAACTGCTAAATGAACCTTTTAAGAGCAATCCATTTTATCAGCACATTCACATGCTTTTTAATCAAATAAAATTATTTCAGTGGCCTCTTCCTTACCAGCAGTGGCTGAGAGTAAAGTTCAAGCTGTGCTCTGTAAATTATGTCATCCAATACCTCTTGGCCAAGACCCCACTGTCCATTATATCTACAAAACAAAACAAACAAGACATTCATCATTCAGTAGTTTTTGAACCCAAACCCTTCTCCTTTGTATCTACAAAGAACATACACTAACACAGCATAAAGGAATAGATGGAGCACCTCAATTATTATTCTAATTGATATTACAACTAATTGTTCTCTCCCATCTCCCAGCCAGAAGGATGTTATCATGGTAAGGATAACAGTAAAGAAAGATGGAGGGGCACCATTTGAAAATTACATTACTTGGTATAATCGTTTCAGATTCGTGTGTTTAGGCTAACCCAGTGGCTTCATGTCACGCTGCCATTCCAGGGGACCCAGGTTTATCAGCTACCTTGAAGCTTGCAAACATTACACTGGTGAAGAGAAGGGATACTGTGGAAGTGACATCCCTGGGAGAGAAAAGCACCACTCTTCAGCACCCAGCACTGGTGACTGAATGCTGATAAAGGCATTCCCAAAATGTCAGCTGGCCAAGATAGCAAGTCAAGGGAAAATAAGGAGATAAAGCAGTTGATCCTCAAATGAAGTAGTGGCTTAATTCATGTTTTCATGCATAAAGACAGAGAGAAAAGAGGGTATTTTAATTCACTAGAAGCCATCCAGCTCTTCTTCTTCCAAACTCCACCTACTTACATGGCATAATAGACACCTGTGAGCAGTTGCACCATAAAGTCAGGATCTAGTACCACTCTGTTACAGAATTCTTTCCAGCGTTTCTCATGCTGCCGTGGAAATCCACTCACGCAAAGCCTGGCAAAACATAATACAGAATCAAAACTCTGACCTCATGAACACTTTAAGAAAACATGCTTTACATCCATTAAATGTGAGACACACAGGTGATAAGCTCTGATTATTCTGCCCAACATTAACTGTTCAGTTTCTTACTGCAGTCTCAAGTCAGCTCTTCATGCATTTAAGCAAGTATCTTCACAGCAGAGCCTTGAAATATTGGCCATAATTCCTGTAGTCTGACTCCATACACCCTTATTCACAACAGCTTGGATGAAATCACCAACCAGCTAGTTGTGAGTGTGGGAGACAGAACTTCTCAGAAGCTAGCCAGAAGATGTGAGAACAACAGTGAATGTGCCTCACATAGAATATTTAGTTTACTGCTACAGAATGGAGAGCTTATCTCCTCTGTAACATACTGTAACAGAATATTAATAGGTGACTGTTTCATTTAAAAAAATAAACTGGGGAAAACAAAGTTGCTTTCTTTATGAAAAGAACTATTATTTCAAATGGCATCTTTTTATATTGTCAACTCCTCGGAGCAGGTGCTTTGCCTTCCCCACATCCAGTTCAGTGCTGAAGCACATCATATATATTCAACGAATATAATCACCACTTTTATTTAGAGCTTTGAGATCTGAATACCGGACAACATGGAAGCTGCACACAACCATTCTAATGTATTTAATGCAGAAGTACACTCACAACAAGGATTTCTCAGGCAAAGAGCTAATGTAACAAGCATTAGCCCTTAAGAGCAAGAAACACAATGGAGCCGAGGGGCTGATGATAAACATCTTAGCTCTTTCTTGCATCAGACATTTCAATGCTCAACTTTTACAGTGAGTTTTACAAAATATTGGGTCTGGAAATTTCTATGAAGGTTCTGGACAGAGCTGGGAAAAGGCTGTAGAAACACCTAACTCAAGCAAAGGGCACAATAATGATATTGATAATGACAGAGGACGGTATTGAGAATGCCAATCTTCCATTTAAAAAAAAAATCCTTTTGGCCAGCACTGCACCATATACAATCCCCTTTTCAGTAAATACTGTAAATGGCATTTTGTACCACTTGTCCCAAAGAGACCCTAGATGCCTGAATATTTCTCTCTCTCATAACAAAAATATGAGGGAATGAATCTGGCTAAGAATAAGATAACCACTGTTTAATATACAGAATCATCTAGCATAAAATACTAAAATAATTTAATCTGCAGTTTGCTGGTTCTAATTCAATCCAGACACAAAATCTATTATTTGATATGTGTTTAATGGCCTATATAAAACGTATTGGTAGTCCAGTCCCTTCCTAGTGGGCAAGGAGAGATATGGACAAAAGCTGATAGCATACATGGCACTAACTGGCAACTCTGGGCAGAGAAAGGAATGAATGGGTCTGAAGATCTAACCAACTTCTCTCATCATTGTGCCAGTGTTCTTCCAAGTCAGGAGTGAGACACTTTGGAAGGAGCCAGGAGGGGAAGTTTCTATGTAATTATTCTGTGAATAGCTAGGGAACTTTTTTCCAGGTTCATTAAACCAGCACCTTTCATGAGCATAAATTCACACACAACAGGGGAAAAGGAAACTCAATGTTTTACAGACAAGCATGTCAAAATGATGCTGATGGAAAGGAGGTGGTTCCTAAATTGACTTCTGAAAGGGTTTCTTTAAGGGGAACTTGCAAGTGTGCACACAAGTGAGAGTTCCTCACTCAAGGTCGTTTGCAATACAAGAACAAGGACAGACACTCACATATTTGTATTTACAACATATTCCTGTAGGTAAAACATGTATTCAGGAGGAAAAATGAAATGTTGAAGAGACCATTATACAGGGCAGATTACGATCATTAGGTAGCAGGAATACTCAGGTTTATAAATGCCAGACCCAGATGAGTATTATCCGAGGATTCAAGTGACAAGGAAAATTGGAAATCCATTGCACAGATTTCAGAAATGTCATGGAGGATAAGAATAGCAGTCAACTAGAGAACCGTGCACTTGTGCCCTTGGCCTACCAGTTTTCCCATCTTTTTAAGAAGTGGGTGTTATCAAGGTGTATGTGGTTTTAGCTGGCTGCTATTGTTAGTCTTGATGGTTTTACTAGATAAGAAAGGTTTTATTATTTTAATGGGTTTGTTTTGTAAGCGTTTTACTGTACATTCACTTAGAGCAAATGTTTGGGTGCTTTAAAGTGTCAGAAATAATTTAATAAGTGTAGCAATTATTTAAGAAAGAAAATAGGTTAACCCAGCAAGCATCTACAAACCTGGAGGTCTAATTTCAGCTATGGGTGAAAGGAAAAAGGAAAACCAAACACTGCATCAGAGGTACAACTTGCATGAGATGAAGAGCAGATGCCATAGTTCTGAGTAGCCTTGGAAAATCTTCTGCCCTGTGGATTTTCTTGGTTTTTTGATAAGTTTCTTAGCTTCTTGTTCCCGGCGTTAGGAACAAATTGTCAACATGCCAAAATCTCAAATTATTCCACCAAACAACTTGTTCTTTACTCCTAAGACCTCTGTCTCATATCCTGCTATCTCTAGAAAATCTGTTGACTGGGAACCTGAACATCAAGACATGAAAGTGCACTGACTTAAAGCCTTGCTGCACTTAAGCAGAGACTGGATAATGTAACAAAATAGTTGTATCATACTGAACCAATTTCTAATTAACTTCAGGATGCTTCTGTAAGATTAATGGAGGAGTTGTTATTTTCATACAGCAAAATTGGAATATGCCTCCTACTGACAAACTACATTTGTTCAGATAGGAAGATTTACTCAGCAATAACCAACCCACTTGGTCATTTGACACTGCCTATTCAGCTGAATTTTGGGTGGAGACATGCACTTAGAAAAGCAAAATCCTTGGAAGTTAAATACAAGAAATACAGGAAAATCCACAGGGCAGAAGATTTTCCAAGGCTACTCTCTGTATGCAGATGTGGTTGCCCCATCTCAAAAAAGATATATTGAAATTGGAAAAGGTTCAGAAAAGGGCAACAAAAATGATTACGAGTATGGAATGGCTTCCGTATGAGGAGCGATTAATAAGACTGGGACTTTTCAGCTTGGAAAAGAGACGACTAAAGGAGGATATGATAGAGGTCTGTAAAATCATGACTGGTGTAGAGAAATTAAATAAGGATGTGTTATTTATTCCTCATAACACAAGAACTAGGAGTCACCAAATGAAATTAATAGGCAGCAGATTTAAAACAAACAAAAGGGAGTATTTTTTCACACAACACATTCAACCTGTGGAACTCCTTGCCAGAGGATGCTTTGAAGACCAAGACTATAACAGGGTTCAAAAAAGAACTAGATAAGTTCATGGAGGATAGGTCCATCAATGGCTGTTAGCCAGGATGGGTAGAGATGTAAACCATGCTCTGTTTGCCAGAAGCTGGAATGGGTGACAGGGGATGGATCATTTGAGGATTACCTGTTCTGTTAATTCCCTCTGAAGCACCTAGCATTGACCACTGTCGGAAGACAAGATACTGGGCTAGATGGACCATTGGTCTGACCCAATATGGCCATTCTTATGTTCTAACTTCCCTTTGAACTTCAATCACAAAGGGAACAGATTCAGCCATATGGGAACATATGTGATGTTCTTTTCTCATACCACCATCCATTTGTAACACTGTTAGCTGTAAATTGTGCTAGAGAGCAATAATGGAACATTTGTAAGGTTGCAATTCATAAGTTCCATAACAAAAACCTTGTGAGAGGTTTTACAAAGGCAAGTTTCTGTTATTGTGGTACTCTGGGATTTTATAGGACATTTTAGGTTTGGACTTGAACACTGAAATTTGAAGAAATATGTTACATTTCTACATATTAACAAATTCTATATCAAGGAATGTTAAGAAAAAAAAAGTTCATCGATTTATAAATGGAAAATCAGGCCTGACAAATTTCTGCACATTACTTGCACTGTTGCACAAGATGAAAGAGTAGACATGGTTTACCTAAATTTAATAAAATACTTTAATAATGTCTCACAGAACAGAGTGACTTACAAAGTTAGAAAGTAAGAGAAAAGAGATCACAAAATTGGTTTAAGGACAGGAAACAGAAGGTGCCAGTGAAAAGGAGCCATTCAGGATGGGGAGTGATGAGTGGGATGATATAACAATCAGTTTTAGGATCACTTCAAATATGTATACAACTGACTTTTGGGGTGTAGGGGACAGAGTATCATTTCAAAACTAGTTACATGCACTGAAAGAAATATTCAGAAGGCTTAGAGGTAAGCATTATTTATTGTTTATGCAGAAGTGTACTAGGCACTTTATAGAAGAAGTAAAACTCAGATTTCTGCCACAAATGTCTAAAATCCAGATGATAAATTATGATAAAAGAAGTGGGGGTAGCAAACAAACAGAAGGAGGTGGGAAAGGGTGAGCTAAGGTAAGAGAATAACAATGTATACAATTACTGGTTTGCACACCTTGATAGCCACATGACTATTTTTAGCTCACTTGTAGGCAACAATGCAGAAGCTAGTTTTTCGGGAGAGACAGGGAGGAGGTGGTGCACTGGTGAACAGGGGAGGCTCTCCACACATATGTGAAGTTTATATATAGTAGAACCAGATTATAGTAAACTTGGATGCAGGGAAGCTCAGTTTATGGTGAAACTGAGTAAAATTTTCAAACTATTTCAATGTGCAAATTACAATTCCAGTTACAGGGAACCATTTTCCATAGTGAAATTATTCAGTGTTAAAATTCAGTCCGTTGTTATAGGTTTTATTCCACTATATCTGAAAAAAGGAAACATTTCACATGTAAAGAAGTATAGTACACTTAGCCAAACTTAGCCAAGGAAAAATTCCACTCTGTGAGATTCAGGAACAAAGGAATTGTAGAAACAACAACTAAAAGAAAAGAATAGAATAGGAACATAAGAACAGCGATATTGGGTCAGACCAAAGGTCCATCTAGCCCAGTATCCTGTCTTCTGACAGTGGCCAATGCCAGGTACCCCAGAGGGAATGAACAGAACAGGTAATTATCAAGTGATCCATCCCCTGACACCCATTCCCAGCTTCTGGCAAGAACCCTTGGTGGAAGTACATATAGTGTTCTAATGGAGTATAAACTGATAGAAGCTATTTTGATCCTGCTGTACACTTGGAAAAACAATATCTGCATTGTGTATAATGCTTGTCAGCAATTTACAGGAAATACACTGCTGAAGCTGACAAGGCATATCAAAAAAACAGAAAAGGATTCTGCTGCTTCGTGAGTATGTATTATAGAGAACGATTAGCCACCCATGGCCTGTTTGTTTTAGCATAAAAAGCTGGTACTAAGGAGAAGATGTGTAGGGGTATCAAAGATATTTAAGATTCTAGAACAAAAAGGAGAGCTTTTATGTCAACAAGCTGTTTTAAATACTACTCAAGAGGTCATGGAAAGGATGGGTATAAAGAATGAGAAATGATGGCACAATTTCTCCAAGTGTGGTGGTGTTATGAAACAAACTGTCAAAATGCTGTTCAAGTCAGTCATCCAAACCAACTCAAAAGTAAATTGGACTAACATTCAGAAGCACAGGAAATAGGTGGTACACTAACCAGGTTACAGGTCACTATAAAGAGATGCAGTTGACTTGCCTTTACTGCAGGTCTTGACACACTACAGTTTTTACTACTAATGTTCCACAAAGCAAAACATTACAATACCGAGAACTAAAGCAAATGCAACTGATAAACAATCAATGCATTATTTTCGTATGCAAAAACAGCATTACATTTCTAATTAAATTATGATCTGTCAAGTTACCAGAGAGGACTGAGTAAACTCATTCACTTTCTTTGCATATTTATAACGCTAGGAATGTTCCTTAAGCATGAGATCCTCACCTGGAACCCATCCTGCAAAGTGACTGATAGGAGGAGGCAGGCATGTAGACAATAGCAGAGTTGTAGCACAGCATGAGAAAGCCGAGCACCTCAAACCTGAAGACAGACAAGAACATGAGACAAAAGAAACTACATGGATTCCGATTTCTAATAGTCCACCAGAAGAACTTAAAAAAAAACATTGTTAATGGTTCAGTCGCAGGACAAGATGGCATCAGAAATACAGTACATCAGCCCGTAGGTATCGCTCTTCCATTTTAATTCATTGACTAGAAATAGTCTATCAAAAGACTCAATATTAAATACTTTAAAAGGCATGAGATGTAACAGATTACTACCCTAATGCCACTGCATTGTATGGAGGAATAATGCAACAAGCTATTTTAGAATATGATTGAAGACAGACATAGTATAGGGAAAGTTTGCATTTCCCATAAATTATTTTAACCTAGTCTATGTCTGCCAATCAGCCTTCCAGACTACTTGGCAACACCACTGGCAGAAATGGATCTGATGGAGAAATTATTTATATCTAATGAATTAGTAACAGACTTACAAGCTCTAAATTGTAAGAGAAGAACCAGGTAAGGCCTGTATACAGTGAGTACCTATTGACCCACTGTTTTATGCTTCAGACTAATGAAGTATCTACAGCTTGACTACTCACCTGTTCTGTGCAGTGAAGGTTTCTCTCTGAGGATGAAGATCACTATAAACCACCCTGATGAGGTCATGTTGACATAGGGCTCCCTCAGTCAAAGCCATGGATCCAATAGTAGAAGGCTTGGGTGGGAAAGGCATGAGGAAAATAAAAATAGAAAATGCTGCCATAAGAAGGATCCAAACCTCACGAAATTGTATCTACTTCTCCCTTGTGGTAATCTGTAAAACTGCTAAAGATTATTCCTAAAAGATTTTAAAGGGGGACAGTCAACTTAAACCAATCACATTTGTGTCTGAAATGATTTACATACCTGTAAGTGTTGTTGGTTTTAATAAAAATTAAGTATGCTAGCACTGAAGGATTAGAGAAATATTTCATTTTTGTTACCTTCTATATTTTGTGTCTAATCAGATTCCCTGTTTCCCATATTGTTTCAGGAAACAATAGGGAGAGAAAGCATTAAAAAATAGGATTGCAAAACCAAGAAACATTGACAGGGAAAACCAGGAGGAATACTTGAGGCTACTTTTAACTCACATTTTAAAATTTCAAGTTGACTCTGTCCCCCTCAAAATGACAAAAGCAGCAGAATCATTCAGTTTCAACTACATGCAAATAGTTTGCATAGATCAATACCCAAGAGCCAACTTTCAACTCAATGCATAGAGCACTAGTCACAAAACACCCACTAATGCTAAATAAGCTGTGACATATCAAGGCCCTCCATTCTGTTTGGAGAACTTAATGGACATTGATTTGTGGGACTGAGGTATATCTGGTGCCACACGAAAATGGGGGAAATAGAAGGGGTATGAGCTATGCAACTTGCCCGACATAGACTCATAAGACTTTAAGGTCAGAAGGGACCATTATGATCATCTAGTCTGACCTCCTGCACAATGCAGGCCACAGAATCTTACCCATCCACTTCTATAACAAACCCGTAACCTATGTCTGAGTTATTGAAGTCCTCAAATTGTGGTTTGAAGACCTCAAGCTGTAGAGAATCCTCCAGCAAGTGACCCGTGCCCCATGCTGCAGAGGAAGGTGAAAAACCTCTGGGGCCTCTGCCAATCTGCCCTGGAGGAAAATTCCTTCCCGACCCCAAATATGGCGATCAGTTAAACCCTGAGCATGTGGGCAAGACTCACCAGCCAGCACCCAGGAAAGAATTCTCTATAGTAACTCAGATCCCAACCCATCTAACATCCCATCACAGACCACTGGGCATACTTACCTGCTGATAACCAATGATCAATTGCTAAATTAATTGCCAAAATTAGGCTATCCCATCATACCATCCCCTCCATAAACTTATCAAGCTTAGTCTTAAAGCCAGATATGTCTTTTGCCCCCACTACTCCCCTTGGAAGGCTGTTCCAGAACTTCACTCCTCTAATGGTTAGAAACCTTCATCTAATTTCAAGTCTAAACTTCCTAGCGTCCAGTTTATATCCATTTGTTCTTGTGTCCACATTGGTACTAAGCTTAAATAATTCCTCTCCCTCCCTGATATTAATCCCTCTGATATATTTATAAAGAGCAATCGTATCCCCCCTCAACCTTCTTTTGGTTAGGCTGAACAAGCCAAGCCTTTTGAGTCTCCTTTCATAAGATAGGTTTTCCATTCCTCGGATCAACTGTTGTCTGTGAAGCATGTGCTGGTGGTCTGTAACAAGCTGGCTGAACATATGAAATATGCTGCAGCCAACCTCTAGACATGGGGTCTGTGTGCCAACCCACTTTGTCAGTCAATGGTGCGTGTTGTCAACGAGTTCAACTAACCAGACTTCAAGGTGGCCTTAGGCCCCTTCGTTCTGTGATGCGGCCTAAGCTGCTGTGGGGTGACTCAGCAAGCACTGCGAATGCTAGAAGATGAAGGGTTATATGGTGCTGACTCTCTTGTTTCCAGTTGTTAAATTGTATTAATACACTTTCAATCATCACTTTTCCATGTTAGAAATTGCTGTCATTGCCTTAGGGGTATTATGTGATTGCAAATAGGACGAGAGGTTGTTTCCCCAAGACGGCAAATAGAAGGAACATGTAGTTCACAAGCAATTCCTCTAATACAGGATTTCTCAAACTTCATTGCATCGTGACCCCCTTCCAACAACAAAAATTACTACATGACCCCAGGCAGGGGGACCGAAGCCTGAGCCCCACTGCACCGGGCAGGGGGGCCAAACCCAAAGTCTGAGCCCCGCCACCCGGGGGAAGGAGGGGGCAAAGCCAAAGCTTGAGGGCTTCAGTGTTGGTCAGGGGGGCTGTAACCTGAGTCCTGCCACCCAGGGCTGAAGCCCTCGGGTTTCGGCTTCAGCCCTGGGCAGTGGTGCTCTGACTTCGGCTTCAGACTCAGGCCCCAGAAAGTTTAACGCCAGCCCTCATAACCCCATTAAAACAGGGTTGTGACCCACTTTGGGGTCCTGACCCACAGTTTGAGAACCTCTGCTCTACTAAGAAGAGGTTCAGTGTTTAGAAAAAGTTTGAGAACTTCTGCCCTACATAGTTCCAGATGCAACAACGCCCCTCAATACTGACCCCTCAATTACATCTTTTATTTAAATACTGGGTGTCTCATATGAAAATCAAAACCTATGTTCATTTTACAGTGATTTTGTGATGTGGCTACACATCTGCTAGGGACTAGACTGAGACCACAAATTCACTTTTACATTCGTGTATGCAGGATTTAAACCCAGTGTTCAGAGAAAGAAGCCCAGTGCAGTAATACATTGCGCCTTTCACCTCACACATTAGTAATTTACACCATGAAAGATGTAATATTGCTGAAACTTTTGACTGTTATTCAGATATATTTTAGACTGCAAAGAGCTATGAATTAGAAGAGGACTGTGTCAATTTTTACACATAAAGGGAAAACTAGAAGAAAATAACTTACCACTGCTTTATGTCCTTGACATAGCTATTTACTAAGAAATGTTTGTTTTTACCTCCAACCCTGAAGAAAAGCCACTGTTGGCAAAAAATCTTAGAGTGGAATCCTATTCGTATTCAGGTCACAGGGAGTTTTGCTACTGACTTCAGTGGGACCAGGATTTCACTAGTAATATCTTAATAAGATCATTTAATACAAAAAGAGAGCCAAATAAATAAAAATCCACTTGAAACTAATTCTAAGGAAAACACTGCTAAATAAGGGCTAATACATGCACATTGTGTGCTGCAGGCTACTACAAATCAGCTCATGAGTCATAGTATGGGATCATTGTTCTTCAGTTTCTACTTTCCTCCACATTCCCAAAGCTCGCACCACAATGCAGCATTTAGGGAACATGTTTAGTTTTCCCTGCTCATCAACTACAGCTGGTAATCTCCATCTTGCTGGAGACAAAGTTATGGTAGCACTAAAACACAGGAACAAGCTGGAGTGGGGCAAAGGAGGATTTTTAAACAGATAAATAGTACATACAGCAGAACAATGCAGTTTAATTTTTGGATCAATTTGTTCCAATATTTGATAAGGCAGAATCATGCTTTAAATATGCTAACAGCATCCAATCAGTAGACATGTGAAAGAATGGGAATCTGTAATTCAATGAAAAACTGAAAACAAACGGAACAAAACATACCATATCAGATGGAAGTACACCTCTACCCCAAGATAACGTGACCCAATATAACATGAATTTGGATATAACATGGTAAAGCAGTGCTCCGGAGGGGTAGAGCTCCACACTCCGGTGGATCAAAGCAAGTTCAATATAACCTGGTGTCACCTATAACGCGGTAAGATTTTTTGGCTCCCGAGGACACCGTTATATCGGGGTAGAGGTGTATTTCATTATTCACCTTGAAGACTTACCTCCACATTTTATTACTTCTATTGGATTAAATTACACTGTTGCAAGAATTTACCCTTGAAAGTTCAATGAAGAAAGATGCATGCAGAATGTTTATCTCTAGCACTGAATGGATCCAATTTTAGTTTTTATTGGACCCAATTCCAACTTACCACCACAGTTGCACTCTTACCTCATGGTATATTGAGGGCTTGGATAACGAAGGGATGGTGAAAGATAAAACTTTGTTGTTCCCATCTTTGTCAGCAATTTCCTACAGCAGAGAAAGTCATGAGGGAACTTGGTTTTGGACTCTTGTGATTATACCACACAAACATTAAAAACATAAATTTTAAAGTAAGGCCCCGATCTTGCAAAATGATTCATCTGCACAGGCCTTTACGCCTGTGCACAGTGCCACGAAAGTCAATGGGATTGCCTCCACTATAGTAGTTTGCTTTGCAAAATCAGGGCCTAAGAAAATTCACAGAAGAGTATTTGTTCTTTTTGTGACCACGACTTTCTCAGACATTTAAGAAAGGATTAAAAGATTTTTCTAGTCCCTCCTCTAATTTATAAAGCATAGAATTACATAGTGAAACAAGACTGATGCTGAAGGGCCAAAGGAATATATATGTATTACTGCTGATGAGTCATTTGCTAGCAATTGGTAATGCCTCTCGATAAACCCATCAAAAGGGAAAAGGTGAAAATGAGGGGACTGATTTCTGCAAGTACTGTGGCAAAGCAGTAAAGGATATATAGAATATTTTGAATACAGCTTTCACGTCAGTAAAAGATGCATTTGCATATGGTGTGCTTGTGTTATAGCATAATAATTATAATTTATTAGAAGCAATCCTGTAAAAATATGCCAGAGTCAGCAAACCCCATCTTTTCACATTCTACAATAAAATTTCTAACACGCTGAGTATGAGTCACTGTAGTTTCAGTGACAATCAATTGAAGGCAGTGTACCACTTCCACTTAGCTTCAAGGAACAGTGTGGAAACTAGAGTTGGCTGCATTGATAAAGCTGCTGTCTGTCTAGATTTAATTAGTTTCTCAAGCACTTTTTCACACTAAAAACCAAAACAGTAATCAGGTTTCAGAGTAGCAGCCGTGTTAGTCTGTATCCGCAAAAAGAACAGGAGTATTTGTGGCACCTTAGAGACTAAAATTTATTTGAGCATAAGCTTTCGTGGGCTACAGCCCACTTCATCGGATGCATGCAGTGGAAAATACAGTAGGAAGATATATATACACACACAGAAAACATGAAACAGTAATAAAGGAAGGATTTTTCTTTAATTTAAATCTGAGAATTTTTCACAGAGAAGATATCAGAATTATTATCCTTTAGCTCAGTGGTTCTCAACCTGCAGCCCAATTAGCACCCAGCTGTGTGCTAAAGAGAGGCAGGGACTTGCAGCAGGGTCCAGGGTCAGGGTCACTGCCCAGCCCCTGTGGCAGGGTCCCGGGTCGAGGCTGCTGCCCAGCCCTACACACCAAGGGTCAGGTTCGGCAGTGGGGTCGGGTCAGGGTTGCCACCCAGCCCTGCACAATGGGGTCTGGCTTTGTGATCAGGTCTGCTGCCCGGCCCCCACACTGCAGGATCCGGGACTGGGGTCAGGGCTGCCACCCAGCCCCACTCAACAAGGTCCGGGGTCGGGGATGCTGGCCTGCCCCGCATGACAGGGGTCACACGGTTGGCAGCAGGGTAGGGACTGTCACCCGACCCCGCACAAGAGTCCAGGTCTCTGCCGCCCAGTCCTACCACCAGGGCTCTGCTGCTGGCCCCATTCTGTGGAGGGGTCTATGGGCTGGGGGCACTGGGCATAGTGGTGGGGGGGGAGGATTTGGGAGTGTGACGGCGCCCTCCATAAGGCTTTATGGAAATATGCTTATGAATATATATGACATAACTGGAATATGTTCTGTGCTACATATGCCATGTCACATATCTCTGGAAAGGTTATGATCTACTGAATCTATTAATCCTATCTGTATGCATGTATCATTTTTTGTACTCAAAGTTATTAATATTGGCCGTGTACTGGCTTGATTTCTAAATAACCTTAGTAGAGCATTTGGTCCATTCCTGGAGAAAGGAATTCACAAAGTTAAGTGCCCAGTCAGGAAGCACTTAAGAAACAATGCATCTTGGAATGCTCCAATCCACATAAGAAGTCTTCCTGGAGACATTCAAGATACCATGTGGGCAATGGCTTCTGCCTGTAAAAACTGAGAGTCATGCATGGACATGTGACTTGCCCAGGTGACTCCAGAACTCCATCTTGGAGCTGGACTTTGCATAGGAGAGAGGAGGGGGTCTCCACCCACAAGAGAGAGTTTATTTAAGACCATGAGAGACCCCTCCATTTTGTCTTCAGATGGCTAAAGAAAGAGCCTCTCCAACCCCCAGGATACCTGAAAGAAACTGGAGCAAAGCACAGTAAAGGGGGTGTGAGTGATTGCTGGACCCAGACTTGCAAGAGACTAGTCTGTAAAAGGAAGCTTATTGGAACTGGTGAGATCTTATCTGTATTCAGTTTCTTACTGTATTAGACACAGACTTGAGTGTTTTATTTTATTTTACTTGGTAATTCACTTTGTTGTCGTCTGCTATTACTTGGAACCACTTAAATCCTATTTTCTGTATTTAATAAAATCACTTTTTACTTATTAATTAACCCAGAGTATGTATTAATACCGGGAGGGAGGGGGAGGCCAAATGGCTGTGCATCTCTATCAGTATTACAGAGGGCGAACAATTTATGAGTTTACCCTGTATAAGCTTTATACAGAGTAGAATGGATTTATTTGGGTTTAGACCCCACTGGGTGTTGGGCATCTGAGTGTTAAATACAAGAACACATCTGTAAGCTGCTTTCAGTTAAGTCTGCAGCTTTGGGGCAAGTAATTCAGACCCTGGGTCTTTGTTGGAGCAGATGGGCGTGTCTGGCTCAATAAGACAGGGTGCTGGGGTCCCGAACTGGCAGGGAAAGCAGGGGCAGAAGTAGTCTTGGCACATCAGTTGGCAGTTCCCAAGGGGTTTTCTGTGATCCAACCCGTCACAGGGAGGTGCTGTGGTTCTCAACCTGCAGCCCAGGTAACTCACTGCGGCCCACAATGATTAATAGGTTCAGAATCACTATTCTAGGTTCTTATTGACATCTGCAGCTAGGTGCCAATATACTTGTGTCTTCAGCTAGAGAAAAGTGTTGTTGAGTCACTCCCCATTTTACAACCTCTTCCTTCTATTTCAGTTTGGAGGGAACGTAGCAGCATTAGCTGCTGTGCTTATACACTGTGAATCATCCGACATGAGTTCCAAAAGGACCAGCTCAAGTGCCTTGATGAAAGCTGAAGCTAATGACAGATACTTACAACCTACTTCAGCCCAGCAGATAAAAATCAAAAGCTAGTAGCCAGATTCTGATATTGCTTACACCAGCATAAATCCAGAGTAACTTGACTTTATTGGAGTTAATGTGGATTTACAAATGTCACTGAGATCAGAATTTGGCTCCATGTCTCACTTCCCAGGCATATGAACATAAAACACCCTGTAATAACTCTAACACACTGCTAAAAGAAAACTTGTCATAATGGAACAGAGAAGGAAAATATTTTAGGACAATTTGTATTTTAAAGCCATGTACAATTTAAATTCTCATGACAAGAAAGGGCATATGCTAACAATATTGCTAATTTACCAGCCATGGCATATTGGCATAAAAATTAAGAATATAAATTTGTATGAGATGCATAATTTAATGTCCCTGACAGAATACTATTTTTGACAGCCTGAAATCATCCCTAAGTTTGACATCCAAATTTAGGAGTCTACAGTGAACAACATCATTATGATGATTTTTTTATAGTCCCAGCCAAAAGATATTTCCCACCCATGCACAACTTGTGATTGAATGTTACTTTAGCCTCAATACTTCACCTTAAAAGGTCATTCTGAGTAACTAAATAGGAGAAGCCCAATATGGAAAGACTGAATAAGCATATTGTTCAGACAGCGCTATCAGCAAATTTCAACTCTTTAGATATTTATACAGACTTACTAAATTCTTCTAGCAAGCACATTATACAGGGCAACAAAAAAGTCTTAATTAAAAAAATGTAATTGTTTACCATAATATGTTTAGTGCTGCGCTGAGGCAGTAAATCTGATTTACAAGCTACCAAAGATACTTCTACAAACATGCTTTTTCTGAACACTCATTAAGTTATGCTTTCCTCTAGGATAAACACTTAAATTTAACTGCATTAATTCATTAGCATTTTTCATATTTTGCTCTGTTAATATTCCCGTGCCTTACTTTATTTCTACTGCTCACTGATTATCTTAAAGCTCTTCACACCCATCCCTCCTTATCTCACTTACCAAATTGTAAATCCCAAGAAGCAGTGCTTCAATGCAACCGTTACTCTGTCTGTCCCTGCTGGCAGTAAGACGCAGATAAACCCAGATCAATTCTGGCAGGAACTGCAGCGTGAACCTCTTGAGTCGAACTTCAGAACTACGGTAGAGTTCAAAGAGTTGGTGGCAGACAGGTTCCAGAAGCTATAGAATGAGAAAAAACAGTTAAATGTTTTAATCTTGTGTATTAAAAAATGCACAAACAAAACCACTGCAATTGGCAAAGCTGGCATCATTGTTGGCAACCTCAGAGATGCCACAGAAAGAATGGGCGTGGAAACTAAGTTACCCCTCCCTGCTAAACATGGTCTTCAAGAATAGGGCTGAGGTACATTGATGAGGATTGTGAAGAAGTTCGCACTACCACGGCCCTTAATGTACCTGATCTGTGGGAGTTTCATCTTCCGACTTAGTCAATATGACACCTTTTTATAAGCAGCAAATTCTTTTACCAGTGAGATGATTTGAGCTGTGCAGACCATAAAGCATGTTCATTTTGCAACCCCAATGCTTTAGAAAAATCTCAGATGTGGAGAATGATTTCACTAATAAGTATTTCTGTCTATATCCAGTATAATGGTAGAGAGTGAATTAACCCTTTATCTAAGTGTGGGTGGGTTTTTTTTTTTGGTTTTTTTTTTAAACACAAACAAGAAGGGGTAGGGGGGCATTTTTGCTCAATTGTGGGCAAACTAATTTTTTTAACAGATAGTCTTGATTTAATTTTGTTCCCTTCAAACTGAAAGGCTTTCTAGCACTAACTAGAGCTAGATTCAATGCAAGTAGCCAAGATTCCCCAAGGCCCTTATCAAGTCAACTCGGTATGGAACCACAAAAACCCTGCATTCCAATAGCCTATTGTGCCTAACTGGCAGTTTTGTGATGTGCATACAATGGTGAATAATTCCTTTTCATTTGTAACCTAAATTAACATTTGAACCCAGGTCTCCACCTTGCAGAGATCCGTTGAAAGCACATATATCTTAACTCTCTTTCCTGGTGAACAGACATATCAGATGCGTCTGAGAAATGTGCTCAACTCACAGAGCAGAAAATAACAAAAACCTACAGGCATCATTTAAACCCCAACTAAAGTAAATGGCCAGATTCCTAATAGGATTTGGTTCAGGTCTTAGGTCAGTATCTACAAGCCACTCAAAAGTGTGCCTCAGTTTTCTAACACATGAAGGCAACTGAGGCACAACTGATTTAATTTAATTTTTTAATATGGAGATATACCTATCTCATAGAACTGGAAGGGACCTTGAAAGATCATTGACTCCAGTCCCCTGCCTTCACAGCAGGACCAAGTACTGTCCCTGACAGATTTTTGCCCCATATCCCTAAACGGCCCCCTCAAGGATTGAACTTGCAACACTGCGTTTAGCAGGCCAATGCTCAAACCACTGAGCTATCCCTCCCCCCTCCAACATGTTACTTGACCAGTCCAAGGTCATACAGCAAGTTATTGGAAGAATCTAAGCACAGAGCCCAGATTCTCCTAACTAAAAGTCTCCTTTTCTAATCAGAAAAAATACTCTCTCTCATTATCACTTACTTGTATTTCTTCAGGACAGGGAGATACACAAGAGTCTTTACATCAAATCATATTATCACTTTTGTAGGACATGAAAAACCCATGTCTTACCACCTTCAGAAAACTTATTTTATTTCTCTCTCATTATAAGTGCTTAGTTTGAACATACAACAAATTTGCATGGAAGTAAACATCTGTATTGCTATGTAAATATATATTCATATACACATGCACAGATTTAAAGGCCTTTACTCAACTGAAAATCTCAGTGACACTAAAAATTAATTCAATACAACCTAGGCCATTATTGTATTAAGAGTAACTGCTACATTTTTTCAACAAAAAGGTGAGGTTAATCATTAGTTTCATTTTTAGCATACAGTACAGTATGGATGGTAAATGTACCATTTCTTAAACCATTAGTTGATTACATAAACTGTGACATCACATCCATGTAGAACATCAGTCAAAACTCTTATTATACAAGGATCTGATATAAGCACCTTGTGTAACAAGGTTTCAGGCTGATAGCTTCATCACACTGAATGAAAAGACTTTTTATAACTAAAGCAAGAGACTAAACAAAGGATGGTGAAGACTGTTCAGCAGGAAAAGTTTAGTCGAAAAAAAATCTTATATTTTAAAATAAAATATAGGGATTTAACAATAAATGTAAGAAATAAAAGCAAGAAAGCAGAGCACCTCAAGACTCTCCTATTAAACTTGGGGTTTTCCTGGCATCGCAAGCCAGTCAAGCCATCGTCATCAGATCTCCTTGATGGAAAAACAGCCTTGTTCTACGTGGTTGAACATCTGGTTATTCTATTTAGCATATTAACTATAATACTTAGCACATATAGCACATTACATGTTCAAAGTGCTGCACTGCCGCCCAAATTTAAAAAAGGTTGCGAAATCAAGCACTCAGTCAAGAAATGCACTGCTAAGGCTATACCAAACCAATAACCATCCTCTTTTCCTCATGACTTAACAAAAGGTCTTTTATATCTATATAAATGTCAGCTAACACACTACGTACCATAATACAAAATGGAATTTCCTTATACAGACTTAACTACAATAAGTTACATAATAGTGCAGTTTTCATACCTTGGTTTGATTTTTTACATCTCAGCGAGGTGTACAATGCAAACCAAGTTTTAAGGAAGTTCATTCATTTTGTAGATCTCACTGAATCTTAACAATAAGGCCAGGTCTTAAAGCTGCATTTGCATGACTGCATATACAATACAAGATAAGGTTACATAAGAAATTCCAGTATTTTATCATGTTAGAATGAATTACCTTATTTTAAGGCATAAGCATAAAGGGGGAAAGTTAAGAGAAATCAGTATGTCTGTAAAGCACTTTGAACACGGGAAAGCACTGGATCAGGGGTCGGCAACCTTTCAGAAGCGGTGTGCCGAATCTTCATTTATTCACTCTAATTTAAGGTTTTGCGTGCCAGTCATACATTTTAACGTTTTTAGAAGGTCTCTTTCTATAAGTCTATAATATATAACTAAACTATTGTTGTATGTAAAGTAAATAAGGCTTTTACAATGTTTAAGAAGCTTCATTTAACATTACATTAAAATGCAGAGGCCCCTGGACTGGTGGCCAGGACCCGGGCAGTGTGAGTGCCACTGAAAATCAGCTAACGTGCCACTTTCGGCACGCGTGCCTACCCCTGCACTGGATACATGCTTTTTTTTTTTTAAATTAAAGATTGAGCTTTCAACGTTAACTCTGGATGTCCTGATTTGAGTACATGATTTCTCAACTTCAACACTGCATTAATGTTACTTTTTGCATGGAGTAGATACAGATTTCAGTTAATTTACTTGCCTTTGCCCCTACCCCATACCAATGAACCAAACAAACAAAAAATGAACTGTCAGTGAACAAATTGTACTTTTAAAAAGTAAGGAAAATATCAAGTACACCACTTACACATTATTCAATTAAATAAGCCACTTATGAGCACTCTTTGCTCTCTTTATTTAAATACTTTATTTAAAACTGCCCTTCTCAATCTTTTCACTATATTAAGACCCATAAGGGAATTTAATACTTTTGCAAAATTAAACTAACTTTACTTAATATTAATTTCTCAGTATAACTGTTGTCCCTGGAGAGCAAGCATTTTCAGCATGATGAACAGCTGCTAATAAAACACACACCTCTAAAGGATATTATTGTAATGTATTTGTTAACCTACTATGGAGCCAGCAGTCTTTGAGAGATTTGTTTTTAAAACAAATTATGATGAGAGCCTATCTGAATGCTGCCAATCTACATTATTCTTTAATAATACTGTAGATTTTAAACAATGGTGCAGCCATGAGGCGGCTCAAGTTAGGCTAAAAATTCATATCCCCCTCTTCATTAGGAAATAATTCCCTAATTCCTTGTACCCAGATTTTTACTACTCATGTGGTAGAATAATAGACGTCTACAAGCAAAAAAATTATCCTCTTGCTAACAGAGTCCTATGAAGATCCCACCTCCTAGAACTAGATATTAGTGCAGCACTGAACATGGTAAAAGAGCCTATTATGTTGTTATATTTCCCTTATGTAGAATAAGTTTGGAAGAAATAAGCTAAGGAAAGTCTTGCCGCCTTGAAAGTCAAGATTTTAGCTGATATTTTTGGAGCAGATTCTGATCTCAGATGCATGCCATATGCACTAGCATGTATTCCTAAATACCTGGGCAGAAGTCAAAGCAGTGGATTTAGGTTTTTTAAAATTTATTTTAGGGCTGTCGATTAATCGCCAGTAACGCATGCGATTAACTAAAAAAAAATTAATTGCAATTAAAAAAATTCATCGTGATTAATCAGTTTTAATCACACTGTTAAACAGCAGAATACCAATTGAAATTAAATAATATTTTGATGTTTTTCTATATTTTCAAATATATTGATTTCAATTACAACACAGAATACAAAGGGTACAGTATCAGAGGGGTAGCCGTGTTAGTCTGGATCTGTAAAAAGCGACAAAGAGTCCTGTAGCACCTTATAGACTAACAGAAGTACTGGAGCATAAGTTTTCGTGGGTGAATACCCTCTTTGTCAGACACATGTCAGTGTCCAGTGCTCACTTTATATTACTTTTGATTACAAATATTTGCACTGTAAAAATGACAAAAGAAATAATATTTTTCAATTCACCTCATACAAATACTATAGTGCAATCTCTTTATTGTGAAAGTGCAACTTACAAATGTAGATTTTTTTAAATGTAACTGCACTCCATAACAAAACAATGTCAAACTTTAGAGCTTGCAAGTCCACTCAGTCCTACTTCTTGTTCAGCCAATCGCTAAGAGAAACAAGTTTGTTTACATTTACGAGAGATAATGCTGCCCGCTTTTTATTTACAATGTCACCTGAAAGTGAGAACAGGCATTCACATGGCACTTTTGTAACCGGCATTGCAAGGTATTTACGTGCCAGATATGCTAAACATTCATATGCCTCTTCCTGCTCCAACCACCATTCCAGAGGACATGCTTCCATGCTGATGATGCTCATTTAAAAAAAAAAAAGTGTTAATTAAATTTGTGACTGAACTCCTTGTAGGAGAATTGTATGTTTCCTGCTCCATGGCTTTATCCGCATTCTGCATATAGTTTGTGTTATGGTAGTCTCAGATGATGACCCAGCATATGTTGTTTGATTTAAGAACACTTTCACTGCAGATTTGACAAACACAAAGAAGGTTCCAGTATCAGATTTCTAAAGATAGCTACAGCACTCGACCCAAGGTTTAAGAATCTGAAGTGCCTTCCAAAATCTGAGAGGTACGAGGTGTGGTGCATACTTTCAGAAATCTTAAAAGAGCAACCCTCTGATGCAGAAACTACAGAACCTGAACCAACAAACAAGAAAAATCAACCTTCTGCAGGTGGCATCTGACTCAGATGATGGTGGTTAAAGCATGAAGGAACATATGAATCTTTAGAGCATCTGGCACATAAATATCTTGTGACAATGGCTACAACAGTGCCATGAGAATGCCTGTTCTCACTTTCAGGAGACATTGTAAACAAGAAGCGGGCAGCATTATCTCCTGCAAATGTAAAAAAACTTGTTTGTCTTAGCAATTGGCTGAACAAGCAGTAGAACGGAGTGGACTTGTAGGCTTCAAAGTTTTACATTGATTTATTTTTGAATGCAGGGTTGTTGGTTTTTTGTACTTTCATGATAAAGAGATTGCACTACAGTATTTGTATTAGGTGAAATGAAAAATAGAATTCCTTTAATTTTTTTTACAGTGCAAATATTTGTGATCAAAATAAATATAAAGCGAGCACTGTTCACTTTGTATTCTGTGTTGTAATTGAAATTAATATATTTGAAAATGTAGAAAACATCCAAAAATATTTAAATAAATGGTATTCTATTATTGTTTGATTGAGATTCATTTTTTTTAATCGCTTGACAGCCCTAATTTACTTAGATGAGTCAATTTTCAATAATACAACAAAGGAGTCAGACCCTTAACATGGATTCTCCTTTTGAAGTTTTGGTTCTTTGTAACTTAGTAACCTATGGAGGTGCAATCAGATACTTTTTTTTCTGTGTAAGGGAAAACCTTTGAAACATTCGAGATACAGATGGCAAGACAGAGAGGGACAGCAGAGGCAATAGTACTGTTACAATTTACAACAGTTTCAAGATGAATTCCAAGCCTCCCAGGAAGGAGGAAAAAAGAGGTCAGTATACAAGCTTTTAGTCCTAGCAGAAAAGCAAAGCAGCACTTTAAAATCAAGCTGCTTGTTAGGAAAGGATTACCTGAACTTCTTCAAATTCAATCCAGTAAACAGCACAGGCACTCTTGGAGGCTGTATCTGAGAAGATAAGAAGCTACTTTCCTGTGTATTCCTCACATTTTCATTTAAAAGCACACAACAGCCTAGAGATGATAAATCTTTCCTGACTCTTTTGATGATTACTATATATAGAGGTTTAAACATAAAGTGGCAAGTTTGTTCAGAGTTTAGATTCATCCATAAGACTTTCCAGTAGTTTTCTCATCCTCTCCCCAGTATTCTATGGAATGGAAAGCTTAATTCTATGTTAACTGTGCAAGTCAGGAGCCACATTCATAGCTATGTTTTCACTGTGCATATTTAAATTTGATTCTGCTCTCAGTTACACCAGCATAAATCAAGAGTAATTCCATGGAAAGCAATGGAATGACACAAATATAACAGTAGTGTAAATGAAAGGAAAATCAGGCCTAGGCATAATTTCACACTGGAGTAGGACATTTATTCCATTCTCCACCGAATTAATAAATCACAAGTGAATAAAATAAAATTCTTCAAGCCAAATTAGTCTAAAGAGTACTTTCTCTCAGCTATGGCTAACTGGCTTCCAAAAAGCAGCTCATACTGAGTTGCAACCTAAAACTTATGTCATGTCACAATGACCCAGCAGCAGTGTTCAATATTCTTTTGAGAGCAACTGGTTTGCCTTCTAACAGAAAGAGATATTCAGCAACTGTAAAAAAAAAATGAGAGAGAGAAAAAAGGGCAAAACCGAGAAAGAATATTCTCCCTGCATCGATCCCAGGTTAGAACAGCAACTGACAGTTCTTAATGACTATGATTTATTTAGAAAAAGAAAAAGGAAATGCCTTCTCTGGGAGTCTCCTACCTCATTATTTGGGTCCTGAATAACCTTATAAAGAGCTGGCACCAGTGATTTTTTCCGGTGCAACGTTGATGCATAACCGGAGATTTGATTTTCAGGTAATGCCTAAAGTAAGAGATATAGACAGCAGTTACTATCATGAGTAGTTCATGTGTAAGCTTTCATGCATTGATAGATATCTATGAACATGATAAATCCAGTTTTGATAACATTAAACACAACAACAATCCCTGAGCTTCAGTCAAGAGAAATTCACAACTTACTACACTAGTAAAGGTGGAATTCTGTCCTTTCAGTACTGATTCAAGCAAGCAAGCTATCCATAAACCTTACAGTGCTGGGACCCAATCCTGCATGGTGCTGAATGCTATGAATATTCATCAACTTGTGTGGTAGTTGAGGACATTCGGCAACTTCCAGGACTAGGTCACTATATAGCTCTGGGCCACTCCATATTAAAATTATCTGCCACAAACCCAGTCTAGTCTCTAGACCCTCTCCTCTTCTCTTCCTCCCTGTTCAACCAGGAACTTTTCCAAACCTTATATAAATTTAAACTTTTTTTTAAACCTATGATAAAGCCTCAGATTATTAAAAGTGAAAGTATTTTGAAAATCCAATTTACTTGTCTCTATGTGCTGTTTTATTTTATATTTCTCTCAGCTCAATAAAGGAAGTTTAGATTTGGTTTACATGTCAAGACAAGCATGGAGTTCATCCATTCTACAAAGGAGGGTATTTTTTTTAAACTATTTTCACTGGAGTTTTTTAAATTGTGCAAACACTTCTATTAATCTTAGATTTCATAAAAAGTTGGTTAAGTTTTTAAATTTTGTAAACAAGTTGACAGTTTCCCTTTAAAGTCTATCAGCTTGATTTACAGAGTGTTATGTTTTTTGAAGTGAGAACTGCATAGCATGCTATATGCTCTGTACTATTATAATAAATATTTGTATTCCAAATTGTGCTTTTTATATTAATACCTTTATATAGACATCTACACATTGTGCAGTAGAACAGATACAAAAGATTAAAAATCAAAATAGGCTTTTACACTTTAAATGTTTAATCATTACCATTCTTAACATTATATGCCATTAAACAACATTATAACTGTCATACACCTACTCAGCTGACCTTGAATTCTGATAGCCATTCTTCCACCACACCACGTTCGGATCCCAGCATTTTCTTACAGCTTATTCTCCTTTCTTACCTTTAGGAACAAAAAAGAGAAGCTCAAAAGGTAGAATGCATTTCTGGCAACAAAGCATAGTTCTGTAAAACCCTGTTCTAAAGGGGAAGACAGTTCCAATATCTGATGGTTTTATTTTACATCAAACATTACCAGATGTTGTAGTTCTGAAAATTAGTCCCGTTTTCTAATGATTTTTTTCAACTGTTCTCTTGATCCTCCTAGACATAAAGCTATAGTACTTCAGCGGGTCAGAGAGGACTCAGTGCTTCAGGCCAAATTGCACATTATCTAAGACAAACACACCATCCATCCCTGTGCTCTTACCAAATATAGTACAAAGAAAAGACAACTGAAACAACTGAAGAGCATCATGGAACAAAGCCATGTGACAGGTTGTAATGACAACTCTGGATATGACACAAAGCAAACACAATTTCATAAAAAATAATATCTTGGAAGTCATGGTGGCAGTATGTTTTATTTCTTAAAGCTGTTCTGGAGGAATTGTGAAGTTTCTCTTTCAACCTGCAACACTGATGATCTATTTTAGCAGTAAGCTGTATTTTTCAGAAAGCTAAACATACAAGCACTATTAGGTTTTTTTAAAACCACACAATTACTATTATTACTTTCCTACCATATAGCAGTTTTATTCTAGTATCTTAAGTTCAGACAAAAACAGGTCTCAACCCAAAACCACGGAGTTTTATGGTGTCTGCTACTTGCATACTATTTTGAAATAAACACCCTAATCTTATTAGCTATCTCTATTTAAGTACAATATTTAAGTTGCAGCTGTTTTCCTAAATGAACGTAGGGTTTTGTTATGTAGTGTGGATTTCTGAGGTATTTAATCATCTAAAAATATTCATATTAAATGGATTCTGAGCCAGTTCATTACATGAACTTTAAACTACCCAAATACAATGTTTAACGCAAGAGAGGGTGCATTAAATAAAGACATTTCATAAGCACCAAGATCAATCCTTCATTGGCAGAGGGCTGGACATGATGACCTAGTACATTCTTTCCCTCTCCAATTTCTATCATTACTTTCTTTTTATTAGTCTCAGCACACAGACATTTAATCAGAGCTATGCTAAGCATATTCACTAAGCTACTGTTACATTTAGAAATTGTTGTGATGTGTCAGCTGCAATACTCTGACCCACAGTCTTGCATTCGGGTCCAAAACCGCCATTACTAATTTGCCTTTTCACAGGAAGACAAGTGTTGTTGCTAAACAGAAATAAAACAGGCGATAGGAAAATGTATATAGTAGATACTAATAGATATGAAAATAGAATGTCACAGAACAAAATATTGTGAAACTATGCATTACTTTAACACCTTCACCACAAGAAGAGATGTCTCACACAAGAAGAAATGCAGGAAAATAGCCATATGCAAATCTGGCCAGCGTAAAGCCCAGTCAGGGCTGGTGCAAGGAAGTTTCGCACCCTAGGCGAAACTTCCACCTTGCACCTCCCCGCAGCCCTGCAGCAGCTCCCCCCCCTCCACCCTGAGGGCCCCCCCCCCGCGGGAAGCCGTGCAGCACATCCCCACCCCAGCTCACCTCTGCTCCGCGTCCTCCCCGAGCACACCACCCCTGCTCTAATTCTCCTCCCCTCCCAGGCTTGCGGTGCCAAACAGCTGATTGGCACCCCAAGCCTGGAAGGCGGGAGAATTAGAGTGGGGGCGGCGTGCTCGGGGAGGACGTGGAGCAGAGGTGAGGAGCCCCATCCCCCCAGCCCAGGGAGCTCTGCGGTACCTCCTCACCCCAGCTCATCTCTACTCCGCGTCCTCCCCGAGTACGCCACTGCCGCTCAAACAGCTGATTGGCGCCGCAAGCCTGGGAGGCGGGAGAAGCGGAGCAGTGACTGCGTGCTGGAACCGCTGGGCTGCCGGCGGCGTGCTGACCTAGGGGAACCCCTGGGCTGCCAGTGGCACGCTGATCCGGGGAACCCCTGGGCTGCCGGTAGCGGCTCAGACTCCCTCTCCCTCCCAGTGCAGCAGCTGCTGAAACGCTTTAATAAAAAAATTGGGGGGCGCCGCTTTTTGGCGCCCCAGGCAACTGCCTAGTTGCCCTAAATGGTAGCACCGGCTCTGAGCCCAGTGCACAACTATATTTCTGTAAGGCTATATAGGAATAGCTTGCAGTCTTCATAAGAGAATCTGTATAGTAAAAATATACAGTAATAATGTATTCAAGTTCAGATGAACTAACATAGTTTAGGAGTTCTTTTTTAATGTATTATGGAAGTTCTTGCTGGAAAAATCCCAAAGATCTCTGATGAATAGATTTCTGAATAAATCAATCTATCGGAAACATATTGCTCATGCTAGCATAGCTTCAAAGGGAAATCAGCATTAAAGGAAGGATGAACAACAAAAAATCATGGCTAACAAAACTTTTGGAAATCTCACCTGCTAACTTATTTCTTTTTCACTTGTAAAGATATAAAGGCACAGTTAGATACAGGAAGTCAAACAAAAGGTAGACACAGTCATAACATTTTCCAAAATAGCTAGTATGTGTAAACTCCTGAGAGTTCTTCATAGTCCCGTTTAGATTTGCACAGAACAGGAGGTTAAAGGAAAAATGTTTGACTTGAGTATATTAATAAATGGGAGTAAACAACTAAAATTAATCTAATTAAATTAGATTTAAAATATACTTTACCATGTCATCTGGAAAAGGCCCTAACAAACAATAAACTATTCTTCCAAATATTAGCGTTGAGACTTGACTTGTTTTCCCTTCCCCTTTGATTTAAATTTTAAATACCCTATTTACATATTTATTTACAGGAATTTCAAAATATGTTTTCTCCAGGGATATCTGGCACAGGCTCAGACAATTAATGTTTCTGTTAAGGCTTAAAAAATTTAAATCAACACCAATACAAAAAAATTAGAGGAATCTGCTGTTATGTAATCCAACCTCTCTTCCCCATTCCACTGTTTTGCCCTTCTCCATTTAGCAAGTTGACGTTTCTATTTCTTATAAAATACAAGTCAAAATGGCTATGCCATTAGCACCAAATATCATGGGTAACATATTCACACAGTTCCAAGACTAGGATCTGTTAGCTGATTTGAACTCCCTCTGCCACTTGGCTACCTTTAAAGACTACATGACTCTCCAATATTTAGCAACAGCTAGCACTGTTTTTAAATTTGTAAGTGAAGGAATTGAGGATTTAATATTAACCCCTTTCTTCCTGCCTCCTCCTTCCTTACAAGCCCCAACCACCAAATGAGGTTGCCTCAAAACAAATCATGGGATTTAACACCACAATAATACATTTGGGGTTCTATTTATTTGCCTTCTGATTTTTCAGCATTTAGAATTCAGGTTTTCAAGCTTTGCTCTGCAACCATAAGATTGCAAACTGAGATTCTCCTGTAATGAAATGACTCCAGGAACTGGAATTTTAGGAAAAACACCAAATATTCATAGAAATTGGCCCTTTAAGGAATAATTCATTAAATCTAGTGAATATGGAAAATTTAAGTATAGGATTTTGGTGTTTATTTTACTTTTAGAAAGAACCAATTACAGTACATTGTGCCAGGATCAGGGCAGCAGGAGTCTCAATCTCCAGTTTGAACTCAATATAGGTTGGTAGCGATCCAAAGTAATTACTGCCTCAAAATAGTTTAGCAGTGTAAGGGCTTGGCTACACTTACAAATTTGCAGCGCTGCAGCAGGGTGTGAAAACACACCCTCTCCAGCGCTGCAAATTGCGGCGCTGCAAAGCGCCAGTGTGGTCAAAGCCCCAGCGCTGGGAGCGCGGCTCCCAGCGCTGTCCGTTATTCCCCACAGGGAGGTGGAGTACGGACAGCGCTGGGAGAGCTCTCTCCCAGCGCTGGCGCTTTGACTACACTTAGCGCTTCAAAGCGCTGCCGCGGCAGCGCTTTGAAGTGTAAGTGTAGCCAAAGCCTAAGTGAAATGAATGGGTGTTTTGAAACCAGTCTCTAGGGAATGTCTGTATCACAGAAACCACCACCATAAGTTGCACCCTTGTCGACAGTCTCAATAGAGAGGTCAAGGATTTCATTGACATGGAGACCCAACTACCCTCATGCTTAGAGCAGTCAATCCACACTAACGTTGAGTTACGCTGGCTGAAAGACTGAACTCACTCCTGGCTACGCTGTACTAGATGTATGAAAATAAATAAATAAAACAAAACAAAATTCTACCAGTTTCCAGTGCTGTCAACAGACACTCTTTAGGAGCTTTTTTAAAAAATGATATTGGTATTTTAATGGAGCACAATGGGATGATGTAGGAACTTTGATCAATTTTGTTAGTAAAATACTCACAAAACATGCACAAGGGATTTTTACAAATTGGAACAGTCCCTAAACAGAGCTTCAACAGATGCATTAAACCAAATTAACATGCTACCATAGAAATTCCAATCTGAAAAACAACCTGATGAGCAATTCAATTAATTTTTATTATACAGCTCTCTGTTAGAAAATACTCTAAGGCAGCATGTCTGTTCAAGACAGCTACTACAAATGTAGCTGACCAGGTGCTTTTAAAATATTATTATTGATATTTAGTATGGCTATAGTGTCTTTTATCCGACAATCTCAGTGTATTTTACTATTAACTAATTCAGAGTCAACATCCCTGCAAGGCAGCCAAGATTTATATAGGAAGACATGGAAATGCCCTGATAATCTGGACAGATAAATTACTACACCTACACAGAAAACCAGCTACGTGGGAGATAAAAAAAGAGATGGTTGTTTATCAGTTCATAGCAACACAATGAAAGAGTTTAGTGCAGGAAATTATGAAGAATCTCTTTTCTAACTAAAATTATTGAGAAAATGTAGACAGGAAGAATGCTGAATTTATTCAGGTCACCATGTTTAAAATACTTACACTCTAATAAAAAAAATGCCAAGGGGGCTTTGAAGTGTGGCTTGCTCCCTATTGATACGTTTATAAATTCAAGAGGCTCATGAGCAATAATTTTTTTTTTTAAGCTTTTATTAAATTTCACTTTTTCCCCCTCAGTGGCTGCACCTCCATGGTGTAGTGGCTAGACCCTGCTCGCCAGGCAGAGAATGGGACTGAAAGTGCTGAAAAAGAGCAGCAAGAGCTGGAGTAAATTTGCCACTTGCTGTCCAAGAGAAGAATCCAGACCCTGGCACAGCCAGTGAGCCACCCGTGGTAGGAGAGGTGCAGGGAACCTTTGTGAAAACGGAAAAGTGTTGGGGGCTGCTGCAGGAGCTAAGGGGGGAGCTCCTGCTGCAGGAGCTAAGGGTCACCTTATTTGTATTTGGGAAAGGAAGGAAGAGAGGCGATGCATGAATAAAACACTGAGATCAGAAGGGGAAGACACTGATCAAAAGAATGGAATTCAAAGGGAGAGATCTGCTATTGCTCTCTTCCTTTTCCATCTCCTTTCAGCTCACTCTCTATGTTCACCTGCTCCGTCAGTCACTCCTTTACATGCTGCGGGCTAAACAGTTTTCCTTTCCTGGTCTTATTGAGCTCCTGCTGAGTGGCTTCCCCCATTGGCCGTAATACTTTTTAGAAGCTGTAGAATCACATGCTTGTAGAGCAGGGATCAGCAATCTTTGGCACACAGCCTGCCCAGGTAAGCACCCTGGCGGGCAGGGACGGTTTGTTTACCTGTCGCGTCCGCAGGTTTGGCCAATCGCGGCTCCCACTGGCCGCGGTTCGCCACTCCAGGCCAATGGGGGCGGCGGGAAGCAGTGGCCAGTACATCCCTTGGCTCGTACTGCTTCTCACAGCCCCCATTGGCCTGGGACGGCGAACCGCGGCCAGTGGGAGCCGCAATCGGCCGAACCTGCGGAAGCGGCAGGTAAACAAACCGGCCCAGCCCACCAGGGGGTTTATCCTGGCGGGCCCGTGCCAAAGGTTGCCGATCCCTGTTTTAGGGCCGGATATCCTAGGTTCAATTGCTACAAGTGACCCACACAAGATTGTTATTGTATTAGTCACCCCGTCAGATGATTTCTGTTATCAGTAGTGAAGCACAGAAAACAAAGTGCAAATCTGTTTGAAGACAGCAAGACAAAGGCCTCAAAATAAATGTTACTACATGCAGGGACGGCTCTAGGGATTTTGCTGCCCCAAGCACGGCAGGCAGGCTGCGTTTGGCGGCTTGCCTGCGAAGGGTCCGCTGGTCCCGCAGCTTCGGACCTCCCGCAGGTCCGCCGAAGCCGCGGGACCAGTGGACCCTCCGCAGGCACACCTGCGGGAGGTCCACCAAAGCCGCGGGACCAGCGGACCCTGCGCAGGCAAGCCGCCAAACGCAGCCTGCCTGCCGCCTTCGTGGCGACCGGCAGGGCGCCCCCCGTGGCTTGCTGCTCCAAGCACGCGCTTGGCGTGCTGGAGCCTGGAGCCACCCCTGACTACATGTGATAAAACTCCCTCAGCTCCAACCTCCCCCACAAAGACTCTTCACACATCTTTGAGAACCCAGGGGAAAATATAAAAAAAACACAATATAGCCTTTAGGAATATCAAGTGAGAAAAACATCTATATAGGAGAGAGAGCTTTTAGATTTAACAAAAGAGCAAGAAGGAAGTAGAAATTAATCATTGCAAAGGAAGAATTCTTCCCTCAGAGTACACAGCTCCCCTCCAAAATACCACAATTGATAAATTATCCTTTTAACCATTTCTCTCTGCTAAATGAAAGATTTCCTCAATTTCTTTATCACAAAAAGCATAGCTGATGTACAGTGTAGGAAGACAAACTTATTAATACTCATGGCTTGTAACAACAGGATAGACAAGAAAAGTGGAGGAAGTTTTAGATCATTGTTAGGAGAATAAGGGAAGGGACAAGCATTGCATTAATATTAACGCAAACTGGAAAAAAGCTTCGTAAAATGTACATTAGGTCAAGTATAATCTAGTGTTGTAATAATGGAGGAAGGGAACTTCTTTCTGTGTACAAAGAATTGATTATGATTACATTAATTTATTAATGATGGTCTGAAATTGCATTTATGCTGAAAATTACTCCTGGTTGGAGCTAGTGAGATTATATTTTAAAATTTGAATACTGTTCCTCAACACATAGGTTAATTGTTATAGAGCTGAGTACAGACTGTTTTAACATGTTTACCTCTGGCCAGAGGCTTTACTAACACACACGAAGATTTTAATAAGGTTTGTGCCTTGTCACATGTATTAAATAGCCTCCTTTTCTTTTTCAACTCTTTTGTTTATGGTTCACAATAAAGAGATTGTGTTAAATCTCTTATCCTGAAGTTTAAAAAGGCTTAAAAATAAGTGTAAGGAGATTGGAGCCTTTAGGTATTTGGACAGATTTAACACAGACCTCTCATATCCACAGGAAACTCACCTCTCTCTTAAACAGTGAAAGGAGCTTGGTATCATTCAAATAGTTTCCCTATTACAAAACTACTTCTTTCCCAAATCAGGATATTCCTGCCCTGGCCAGGGAGTAAAGGAACACGTTGTACAGTTCTGTAGCTAGCCTGCCAGACAAAGTAGCAGTGACACCTGTGAGCACTGGCACTGGAAAGAGTGCAGAAGTGTGGGGTGGGGGCCAAATTTGAGGCAGTGGCATTGTGATCTAGCACATGGGTTTGCCTTTGGCTTCCATTTCTATAGAAAAACCAGAGGGGTGGCCTTCCCCTGCAAATAAGGACACTTCCAAGTCAGCCCTACGTATTCTATTCAGTAACATCCCAGACAGTGTTCAGAATTACATGCATTTGTCCAGAGCTCAGACTTCGGAGCCTATGTGAAGCTGCAGAGCCACTGTACTGACTCACTACAGAAGCCAGATCAGATGGAGTTTTAACTTCATTTTAGGGATATAAAAGAAGTCTGAGGGCCACAGAGAAAGGAACTAGAAAGAAAGACAGGAAGACACTCTGGCTAGGGTTTGAAGGTTGCTCTAGGACAGGGGTCAGCACGCAGCCCATCAGGGTAATCTGGCGGGCCGCGAGACACTTTGTTTATGTTGACTATCTGCAGGCACAGTCTCCCGCAGCCCCCCGTGGCCACGGTTCGCTGTTCCCGGCCAACGAGAGCTGCGGGAAGCAGTGCAGGAGAGCTGCGGGGGGCTGTGCCTGTGGACGGTCAACATAAACAAAATGTCTCATGGCTTGCCAGCGGATTACCCTGATTGGCCACATGCCGAAGGTTGCCGACCCCAGGTCTATGATCTAAAACAAAATCTCACTCTCCTCCTCCTCCTGTTTTGCTATTAGGTGGTGGATAGCGGGAAAGGCACAGAAATGGCCTGGCAACTACATCCATTCACACTACCATCCAGAGTTAAAAAGTAAGTTCCTGGTCCCCTGGGAATAGTGACGAATAATGTCCCAGATCCTGAGCTGCCATGTGAAAGAAACCCTTACTGATACTCAAGTATCAGAGGGGTAGCCGTGTTAGTCTGGTTCTGTAGAAGCAGCAAAGAATCCTGTGGCACCTTATAGACTAACAGACGTTTTGCAGCATGAGCTTTCGTGGATGAATACCCACTTCTTCGGATGCAAGTCTTGCATCCGAAGAAGTGGGTATTCACCCACGAAAGCTCATGCTGCAAAACGTCTGTTAGTCTATAAGGTGCCACAGGATTCTTTGCTGCTTTTACTGATACTGTTTCCATTGGAAAATTGGGTCAGTAATACTGTAAGACAAACAGCTGACCCGCCTCTTCCCCCGCAAGCCCTCCCCATCCACACCAGACCAACCCTTCCCAGAGCCCTTGAGGGAGCACTTCTAACTTAAAAATAAATACTCATTTGAGATATACCTCTCTCATAGAGCTGGAAGGGACCTTGAAAGGTCATTGAGTCCAGCCCCCTGCCTTCACTAGCAGGACCAAGTACTGATTTTGCCCCAGATCCCTAAGTGGCCCCCTCAAGGATTGAACTCACAACCCTGGGTTTAGCAGGCCCATGCTCAAACCACTGAGCTATTCCTCCCCTTCACACACACCCCCACCACCACTACCACCATCCTGACCCTCTCAGAGCCCTCGAGGGAGCCCCCTGCCTTCTCCAGCCTAGCCCTCCCAGAGTCCTTGCCTCCCCCATCCCATCAGCCTGACCCTTCCAGAGCACCTTCCTTCCCCACTCTTTACCTTACCCTCCCTGCTAGTGAGCCTTTCACCCTCGCACGCTGGGTTTGTCCCACTTCCTGGATCTGGCTGCTCCCCCAGCACCAAGAGGAGCCACTGCTGTGGTTTTGGCAGCCGCCAGATGAGGGACCGGCACACAGCACAATGCAGAGTGGGGCCTGGTTGTCACATTGCATATGGTGTGACAAAGAACAAGACCCGGGTGCTGGCCAGGTCACAGCACACCTCCTCCCAGACAGGAACATGTTCAATTAAAAAAAAAGCGGGAGGGAGGGGTGGTGTGAGAGAGACAGGGGACGACACATGGCACCCTCTGTTTCTGGCACCTATGCTTGTGTGCTCTGAACACTGTCCCATCCCAGTCTCTGCAGCCAGAAGGAAGGCAATTAAGAATGTGCTGGAATGGGATCAGAACAATGAGGCAGAGTAGTATGGAAGAGTTTGGGGGCCACATGAGGCATCTGGAGGGATAAAGTGTATTCTAAGAAGGTGAAAATGTTGAAGGGAAGCAAGCAAAACAGATGAAAACAAAGTCTGTGTTACATTAAGTGCCCTTCCTTGTGGAAACTGTATATAGCCTAGATAAAGATGAGTCAATATTCCACCAGGGCTCCTTGAAGTTGTCTCATTTCTCCCAACCTCTATATTGCTGCAGGAGATTTTACTTGTGCGATAGAGTAGGCTTATTTCTAAAATCTTGCTGTGGAAAAAGGGGTAAGATATTGAAGTAGAAATAAATATCCCAAAATTGATTTTTTGAGAACATCAAGGCATGTTTCTTTGGCACTTTGCTTGTTTGAATTGGACTACTCATGACAGTAAGCACTGCACTGGCCACTAAGTAGTTATATGATCACGCTCTGTGAATATACGCTCTTCACGACAAGGATCTGTCTTAAGTGTTTCTTAAGCATGCAGTACTTTTTGGGTACTTAAACAGCGGTAGTATTAGTAACAACAGTAGATTTACTTGAATTTAAGAAGTACCTGTTCTAGTAGAACTGCTTTCTGCATTAGATACTATCAGTAATAGAAGATAACTAAATAAAGCATGCTTTGGAAACAAAAATAGCAAACAATGTCTTTCGTAAGTAGATTTCGGAAGCCAGTGATTAGCAGTCATAGTTTGCATGACACCTGAATACGGTTATTTAAAGAAACCACAGGAAACACCAGAGGAGAAGTTACTAAAAAGTCATGATTCCGTTTGTCATGATTGGTATAAAAATTTGTTATTGCATGTGCCATGTCCAACTTTACCTCGGTTTTAAGAAGTCAGTTCTCTAAAGAAGGAGGAGGAGGAGGAGGAGGAATAATGCAGCAGTTTTCCAGTCTGGAATGCATTTGTCAAGCTTTAAAATATTCCTCAGTTCTGTGAAAGATGAAAATAGAAAATCTGAGATAATCAAAACAAAGACAAGACGGGCTTTGGAAAACTACACACTATACTTATTTTACTTAATACATTTTTCTGCATCATAGACTACAGAAATTACCAGCTAAAAGCATTACCCAATCCACTAAAACACATCCATTCTCCCCCCACCCCCCCCAAAAAACCATCTGTAATAAACAACACCCCAAACGGCTTTTTACCCTAAAAAGGAAGAGAACCAGAGATTATGTGAAATTTACTAGGAATTTTGTAACAGAATTTATAGAGAAGGTGTTCAGATGCTGCAGTGACTGGCACCAGTATAAAACACAAAGATCGAAAGAACACTAAAAATGAAATTTGATAATGAACAGTACATATAAAAGATACCCATAAGACACACTTATTAAAATTAGTATTTTTGCAAGATTAAGCACAATCAATAGTCTGAATCTTCAGAACATAAAAATCAAAAGATCTAAACCATAACAGCAGCATGTCTTAAAAAGTGTTCCTTCTTCCCATCACAAGCATTTTGTTCTGATATATATTTACTACAAGGTGAAAAGTTTCAAAATCACTTCAGGGAAATTGTCACTGCCGAGAAAAGTCAGTATACTTGCCAATATAATGTAGGAGCCATTAGCTAGGGACTTCTATTGCAAATAAAGATTTTGTACATCTCAGATCACTTCAGGGTCACTGAACTCCGAAGACTGCACCTTCTTATTGTCAGTATATTTTAATGACTTCAGTATAGTTGAAGAGTACCTTGGATTATCCTACTGTATCACTGAGCACTTTCAGTTGTACATTCAATACTACAGAGCTCTTTCACTCACGCTAAAGTGTGCACACTCACGAGCCAAGCCTAGGTGGATTAGTGAGAATAAGATGCTGAAATCCTATTATGTGTTTCCAAAGTGTATGGAACTGTTCCATTCTATACTGTTTAAGTTACTATTGTACTTTCTCCAGTACAAACACAGTTAGTAAAAAGTCCCTTTCTCTCAATATTAGTAAAACATATATTAAGCAGAACAGCAGCTCACATTAGGCTAAAGTTCAACTGGTAGCCTTTACAACAAATAAAAACAGGGTGAACTTAAAGGGACAGTATGAATTTTCTGTAATCAAACATTTTCATGCAATTTCTTACAGGAATCTCTATGTAATATCTGATTTTTTTTTAAACCCTTTAAAAAAGGGGATGGTTCTTCTCCCATGTTGATATTCATATGGATCTTTTCAAGCACGTAAAAAAATGACTATCCAAGCGGAACAGAGAAACCAACTATGCGCAGACTGCTGTCAAATGCACAAAATAGACAGAAAAACAGAGAAAAATATTTCTTCACTCTTTCAGCTATAGTCATCTCACTTGTTACTTGAACTCTAAAACAAATTTTTCAGACAGAAATGTTAGTATTTCAAGTGCATGTTCTCCCTTTCATTCACTGTAGCCAAGAACCCCATAAAATTCCATGTTTTAGAACAATAGTTGTGATTAATCTCTGAGCAAAAGTATTGCCAAGCTTAAAATGAACAAAGGTATTGTCAGTGTAAGGCCTCAAACTTCCGCTTTGCAGAGGTGAAGAGGGCACGCTCTGCAGAAGTAAGCTTAGACTTGTGGTCAAAACGCGCTGCAACCAGATAACACATTCTAACTCCTATAAAAGGAGATAAGTGGTGCCCCCGGGCACAGCTTGTCTAACCCACAATTAAAACAACTGGCTACAAGAAAATAAGTAAGTATAAATTATACAGCCAAGGCGACAATGCTAACCACAATAAAGATTTGGCTGACCCTAATTGGTCAGTCTGTTTTAAGACATGGCGGACTGATCAGATAAAAAGTACGAAGGCATGGGACTGTATGTGTGTGTGTTTTGGTCATAAGGGAAACCTGACCCACACTCCCTGAACCAAAGGGACATGCACTTCACAACCGTCTGTACCTGGCCAGTGCGGAAAATGGATGACTGAAGGGTAACGTATTCTCGGGTGAATGCAGGGTAAGGTTATGGAGTAAAGAAGTCTGGTTGCTCGGGCAGAATTGATCTCAAGTTGTATCGATACTATAGTGTTAAGATAGTAGTAAATAGCTAATGAATAATAACTTTACATGTACCTGTGCTTGTCTTCAGTATAACTTGTCATTTATATTAATCCTTATTCAGTGCTGGTCTTTAATCTTGCTTTTTTTATTTTGTCTGTGTTGCCTTTATAGTCGAAAGTCATTAAAAACCTTCTTTGAGGAATATTCAGTAGTTTTAATTTTTCTTATACAGGCACTACTCAACCTCATTATATCTGTGTTGGGTGGTGGGAAGTAGTGATCACCCAGGGACCTGACACGTACCTCCCTCTTCCTTGACCTCCGCAATAGTCAACAGGTGGACCACAGGCCAAATACGGCCCACCAGACGCTTTTGAATGGACCCAAAAGTCTTTTTATTTAATTATTTATTTTATTATTTTCTCTGGAATCTGCTCCTTGACTATACCTTAACCACAAAATTCGGACACTGACAAAAATAATTAGCCCTGTTTTAGAATGTGTTAAATCATTCTTTGGTCCTAAACTTGAAATATGACCTACATGAGGGGATTTATGTCCATGCAGAGCCCCACTAAAAATCAGTGGGATTTTGCATAGGCATATGGGTCTTCCTGCATGGCGCTAATTGCAGGATCACAACCAAATAAGTTAAGACTGGGGGGAGGGATACTTCAGTGGTTTGAGCATTGGCCTGCTAAACCTAGTGTTGTAAGTTCAATCCTTGAGAGGGCCATTTAGGGATCTGGGGCAAAAATCTGTCAGGGACCGTACTTAGGGTGACCAGATCACCCAGGTCAAATATCGGGATGCGGGGGGGGAAAATGGCGGCAGAGCAAAAAAAAAAAAATCCCCCACCCCCGATTCCTCCTCCCTCCGCAAGCGCTGGAGGGAGGCCCGGGAGACTCAGGGGAGCACGGGGCCGGGGTGAGTGTGAGTCCAGCCTGGCCCCGAGCAGGCAGGACTCAGGCGCGGTATCTGGAGGGAGAGTACGGGGTGGCCTGCGAGGCCAGGCAGCGGCTGTTCTCCCCACCTGGGCAGCAGGACTCGGGAGCAGCCGCTGCTGCAGCTCCCACTGCCGCGGGGGGAGGAAGCGGCCGCTGGCCAAGCTCAGCAGCTGCGGCTCTAGCGCCCACGAACCCCCCGAGCCCGGGCCTGCTGCGGGGACCCAGCGCGCACGCTGCGCATACCCAGCCCCTGGCCACTCGCGTCTGGGCTGGCTGCCCAGCTGGTGCAATCCTGCGGGCGGCCTCGGAGTGGGGGCAGCAGGCCCCAGCCCCCCGCATCCCGCTCGGGTCCTGCAGGGGAACGAATGGGACTGGGCTGCCGATGCCTCCGCCACAGGATTGCACCAGCTGGGCAGCCAGCCCAGACGCGACTGGCCAGGGGCTGAGCGCAGTGTGCGCGCTGCCCCGCAGCAGGCCCGGGCTCGGGGGGTTCGGGCCCGGGCACCAAAGCCGCAGCGCGCCACGTGCTTGGCCACTTCCTCCCCCCGCAGCAGTGGGAGCTGCAGCAGCGGCTGCTCCCGAGTCCCCTGCCCAGGTGGGGAGAACAGCCGCCACCTAGCCCCACGGGCCGCCCCCCTACTCTCCCTCCAGGTACCGCGCCCGAGTCCTGCCTGCTCGGGGCCAGGCCAGACTCACACTCACCCCGGCCCCGCACTCCCCTGAGTCTCCTGGGCATGGCATGCTTGGAAAGAGGCGGGGATTTGGGGAGGGAGACAATGGGGGAAGGAGGGGGCGGAGTCGGGGCAGGGGAGGGCGCGAGCCCTTCGGGCTCCGGAGCCTTTGCTTGTTTGTCCAGTGTCCCGACCTAACATTGGTCGGGACGCGGGACAAACAAGCAAATATCGGGACAGTCCCGATAAAATCGGGACGTCTGGTCACCCTAACCGTACTTGGTACTGCTGTGAAGGCAGGGGACTGGACTCCACCTTTCAAGGTCCCTTCCAGTTCTACGAGATAGGTATATCTCCATATAATAATAAACATTTCTCATCATTTATCTGTACTACACAGCAACCAGTCACATTCCAGAAAACCTGCAGATATTTTACTTAAATTATTAATCATCTTAGTATGAGTACTTTTAAAGTAATATAATCACTATAATTTCATTATATAACCTCACAAAAAGACCCACCAAAAACAAAACAAAAACCAGCACAAGGATTCCTCCACATACAGAAAAGCAACAAATCACTGTATTTGAAACAAATTGATACAGTATTTGCTTCTATCAGCTCCTAGACAATGACTCCTCTTTCCATTCTGTCTTCAAACGATTACTGTAGATTGGAAGATTTTGCTAAGATTTTGCTAAGATTTTGAACAAGTGGTCACACCATACACCAGGTGAGCCCAAAAAGGTAAGGCCAGTTCTGCAGTAAGTGCAAATGTGGCTATTTCTTTGGAGAAACCTAGCATAAAGGATGTAGAAATATGCTTTATAAAACAGTCTCCAACAACCATTGGTCTATATATGAAGCAATGTCAGGGTTCCAGTAGGAAGACAAAATATACATTTTATAATGCTGGGCTAAGCACTGAATGTTGCTGTATATTTTAAACAACAAAGGCTTTTTGCCCTCTAGCTCTGAAATTCAGAACAAATGTGCAGTAAGAACACAAAGAAAGCTGACTTCTGTTGAAACACAGAGACTTAGAAGGCTATCAGCAGAAACATATCTCAGACCCATTGTTAGTACTGTTAGATGTATAGTGGAGGTGCAGTGAATGGGAATGGGAGTGCAGTACTATAGATTTAGTGACACAAATTAACGAGTGTGAAGAACCAGTGACTCTCTCCAAGTCAGAATTTCCCCTTACATATGAACAAACCTGCTGTACTAAGAAAATATCCCAATAGTTGAAAAATAGCAAATTCAAAAGCTTCAGTCACATTTTAGAAAAGTCCTAATGTTCCTAATGCAAAAGGACAGAAACGGAGGGCGTTCCAATAGCACAATTAACTTATTTCAGAAATTTTCTGCCCAACCAGCAGTCAGGAGTTAAGTTACACAGCAAAAGAATAGTCAATAGAACACTGTAGCTATAACTTTGTAACAAAGAGCATACTGCAACTGCCCAAAGTGTGTACACATAATCTTTGGCCCTCACACACCCAACAGAAACAACATCACCCACAGCATAAAGATTGTGTCCATTGTTTATTAAGTACCTCCTCTTGGCAGAAACTTTAAAAAACTTAAGCCGGATTAAAATGTTACACGAGTTGCTCGCTGCAAAAGGCTATATTACAAGGAGCAACAAATACAATCTTGCTCTGCATGTTTTTAAAAACATTATCAGAAAAAAGTACCCAATGTACAATACATACACTTTTGGCATGTAACAGATTGTGTTTTCCAGTTTTAGGTTAAAACTGATGAAATCTAAAAGCAAAAACTAAAACAGTGGGGTTGTTTGTTTTTGTAAAACATAAAACTTTTAAATAGAAGTCTAAAGGTTCCTCATGCTCATTCACTTCTGGAGGCAGGAGTTTGCAGTGGGTCCTGGTTTTATTTTTCTCCAGAAGGGGAGTGGTGTGGGAACCAACAAGTTTTACTACTAAGAATGAGCAATAAGTTCTCTAAAATTAAAACATCAAAAGTCAGAAAATAAACTAAATTATGAAAAACAATCAAAAGATAACTGATTTCTATGGTCTCATTTAAACTACTGGCTCAGATATTAGCTTTTGGATAAAAATCCACATTTATGTTTCATACATTGGATCTAAAGGTAGGTTAAAGAAAGAAAGAGAGAGAAAAAGAAAAAGAAAGAGAAAAAAAATAGAACATTTTTATAGAAGAGCTGTTTTTTATTTTAGTCTTTTCTAGTATATGATCTACCTACCTGTCTACTCAACAAAACTTCCAAATGCTGACATAGTAGTTTGATTACATAAGTACAACTGCTTGTTTTGACACTTCCAGGACATACTTAAGAGGGTGTATGTTATCAGGCCAACAACGGGTACATGTGTCCAAATATAAGCACTATCTAGGATGAAGACTGACAAAATAGTCTGTATGCTCACCTGGCATCCCACCTATAGAATAAAAATGTAAATACAAACTATTTTCCCAACGCAATCATGTCTTGCATTTTATGAACATTTTTTAAAAAGTCAAGACTATCAGTTATCATCATTAAAAGGTTCATGGATTACTTTCTACAGATTACAAAGTGGTATTAATTAGGCAGGGTCACAATTTATATTACTTTATAAACACATTCTCTCTCTGGTTCTCATTTAGTCTTTTTTATGTAACAATGTTGCGGACTGTTAGATAGCTGATGTATCCTACCCCACAGATGACTACATTCAGCAGCGGGGGCAGTGTTCCAGGTTTTTATTTTATTAGCTATCATACACACACACACAGAATTTTCAAAGTGCTTTGGATCTGCCAGAATTAAAACAGATACCTAAATGTAAAAGGATAGAATACCATTTCTCAAGTTCATACCCTAGACCAGAACATAAGATAACTCGAGTAAAAAATTAACTAATATTTTTAGCTGCATCCAAACTTGAACTTTGCTAAAAGAAAATATATAGATTTTTTTACATCATAAGGAAGAACAAAATCCATGCACTATACATTGTAAAATACATACTATTTCATCTAATACTGGATTATCTATAAATTACAGAATAACCGTAGAGAAAATTTTATTCTTAATTCCAGAAAACGCTGCTATTCTTAATTCCAACAGCATGCCACTTGCACTTTGAGATACCAAAAAGTGGTAAACAACTATTTTTAAAAGGATTTACATAGTGAGGAGAAGTCGTTATTACCTGTCAGCCTCAGCTGTCTGGGCAAGAGGGGATTGATACATTTTCCAGTTTAGCATAAACTGAATATACAGTACATAGTCAAAGCTTTTAAAAAAAATCCTCTTCACCAAACATACCTGTACAGAAAGGCCCCATTAAGATGGCAGTCTAATGTAACTTCTGCTACAGCCCTGGTTAGCAATAATTGAGCACACCTTTTTAAATTTATTTTGAATTTTTTACATCCTAACCATACACAGTTTTCAAAGAACAATGGATAACAAAAAAACAACTTTGGTCTTTTATTTAAAATATCCCCACATATTTGAATCTACCTCTGTAAATCTCTCTTCTATGTTACCCACTGCTTCCTAGCTACAAAGTGGGACCTTTAATGCCCTACTAACATAGGCAAGGAATATAGTATAGACAGAAAGCCAAACAGTCTACAAAACGATCCAAGCTAGAACATCTGAAGTGCAGGGCAGGGGATCCTACTACTCTGTCCCCACTCCAGGAGTACAACCTAAGCACCTAAAGAAGAGATTAAAGGGTTAAAGGCTGGGGGTGAGAAGCTGGCAGGCTGAACATAAGATCTCCAAAAGATCCTAAGGGAGAGGTCCCACAATCTAGCCCTCTTCTCCACAGTTATTATATAAAGAAGTCCCTGATGACTCCATTCCCTCACCTTACACCCAAGAAGCCTGCCCTTTCAAACCATATTAATACCAGCTCAGTAGCTAATTCTCTGATCCAATCAAAGAAAGGCAGCCCCAGCTCTTCCCTCCCCGTAGGGCTTAGGAACTCACATGCACACCTCCAATCTACAAAACAGAGAGGCCTCTTTTTGCCTATCTGTACCTTCCCCCCAAGCCATTTACCAAGCCCCACTGCATCAGTTTTGAAAAAGTACACACCCACCCTGGCCAAGAATTACCCCACTGAAGCATGATATCGGCAAGAAATTCCCTACCTTGCAATTCAAATGCTGGATGCTGCAAAACATTTTCCAACTTTCTTAATCCACTTCCTGCTCGTAATGGGTTCCTTTCACATCATCATCATAAATCCAGGAGAGGTCTCTCTTTGCAAACAAGCAGTGGAGATTTACAACAAACATTAAAAAACACTGCAAGACCAAGACTGGTATTTTTGTTTCCATTGAGGTTCACACATTTTTAAAGCAAGTAATAAAGGTTAAAAACAACTCTAAATATACTTTGAGAAATGTTTTGCTGTGTGGACTTTTATTAATAAAATTACCAAAATACTCATCATCCCAAAATAATCTACACCCAGTTTTTTAAAATACTTTACAGCTAAAAATGTAAAACAGAAAGGCTTGAGTTAGGAACGCAGTAGCTGCTCACACCTCGAAAGACTGTTGCCTCACATAAATCAGGTTTCAGAGTAGTAGCCGTGTTAGTCTGTATCCATAAAAAGAACAGGAGTACTTGTGGCACCTTAGAGACTAACCAATTTATTTGAGCATAAGCGTTTGTGCCCATGAAACCTTATGTTTCCATTCCACACATGCAATTTCCTTGTTTAAAAAACAAAAAATCCTCTTCTATATAAAATCCTCCTCTATTTGCTTGCTAGAAATAAGTTCCCACTTTAAAGAAGTCACTCCTAACATCAGACAATGTTCACTATATTCTTCCAAAACCTCAGATACAGCTTATTAAAAATCACTCACACAACAGGTACAGATCAAACACTGCATTAATAAACCCTCTAAGAACCTATCAACTTCTGTAATGAAACAGCAATACAGACAAGAAGGATCCAGTCAACTCCTCTAGCTACAGAACATGACTATTATTTAAACTTTCATCAGAATGAAAATACATTGCACAAAAAATCTGAGAATAGCAGAGCTATGCAACATATGGCTTCATGTCCTGCTCATTCTTAGGGGGAAGTCAATTGACAGTCAGAGAGCAACACTTGCTGACAATTAAGGAGAGATGACCATTTCAGCTTTTTTAGATACAAGACTGTTATGCTGGTGTGAAACAGAGGGGAGAAGTTACACAAAGGGACATGACCTTCAAGACAATGAGTCCAACTTAGACTGTTACTAGAGTTCATGATTCATGCAGTGGAGTTTAGACTCCTAGTTGTGTGCTAGGGAACCTTCATCAGATGTGATTGTACAGCAACCTAAAATCCAGGAATTTCAAATTCAAGTGTAACTGACAAAAACTAAGCCAGAAGTCTGGCAAGGAGCTGGTCGTCAAAGGCCATAATTAGTTGTATATCAGCATGTCTTAATGATATCAACCAAGGAGAACGCACCTTTCTTTACAAAGTAACTGGAGTACAAAGAAAGAAGTTGATTACAATTGATTATTTAAATCATGACTTTCCATTTGGTGATTTAAAATCAGCCAGCTCTGCTTTCTCCTTTTAACAGAAGATGAACTCTCCTCTATTTCAGACTTTTAGTCAGATTTAAAAACACATGTTGAGACAAATGCTACATACATATATATACATATATATATATGTAGAGCAAATATGCTATAATATGATTGTTCCTTGTCCATCAGGACAGAGGGGGCAAAGCTGGTTACTGTCAAGGTTTGCTGGAATGGGAAAACTATGGGTAAAAGCCTGGCTCAACAGAAGTCTATGACAACACTCTCATTGACTTCAGTGGGGCTTGACTTTCAACCAATGAGTTCAGTCCCCGTCCAAAAGAGTCAAAATAACTTACACCCCTGCCCAAAAAGGAGAGGGAAAGAAAAGATGCAGCCCATCTCCCATTCCAAAAGGGTTCTACCTCATCCTGAGTGTTAAACACCCAAACTGCCTCCGGTGCCTTCTTGGGTGCCACAAGGCTCCGCTGCCAAACTCTCCATCTTCCTTCAACTAATACAATGAAGTTATGCTTTGTAGATGCAAAATTCTAGCAGCATGCTGAAAACAGACAATTTAAGGCCATCTACAAAACTGAAAAACATTCCAAAATTGAAATGTGTATTGAATTCAATGCAAAAATGTATTACACTGATAATATGCATTTTCCTATTTAAATCAATAAAACCTTCATTTTAAGATTACTTGAAACTTCTGCAAAATTTCCAGTTTGCCACACTTCAGCAATGGAGAGCTGCAGAAACCAGGAAGCCTTATCAGAGAAGCTGGGTCCAGCTTGTCCCTGGGGCCAAAGGACTTGTATAAAATGGAGAAATATCTTGCTCATTTGCAGCAAAACTCCTATTTTTAAACAGCTTATACAAAGAACAAAAGACAGTAGTTTTAAACAATCCGGGGGGAAAAAATCAAAATATTCTCCTTGAAGCAGCTCTGGATTTGAAAAAATACATTTCTACGTTCTATTTAATAGGTTCTGGAAACAGTACTATAACAAGAGAGAACTATTATATAACCTTTAATATAGCAACACACAAGACATCATTATTCCATTAAAATAATAAACTATGTTTGCACTGTTTAAAGTGTATCTTAAGAGCTGATATTCGCTCACCTCATACATGCTTCCAGTACCAGTTTCCTTAGAAACAACATCATGCAGTCATCCTACTTTAAATCAGAAACATTCTCTCTCATCAGCTCCTGTGTGATAACCCATCCTACTCTAAACACAACTCAGTCTCTCTTGCCCTCTCCCACGAGCTCCTATGTAATAACTCTTTTGATGCTAAAACAGACATAGGACACACTTACCACATACCACCACCTTCCCCACAAACAGCCTCTCAAATTGTATGTAGTCTAATAGATTTGTTCTAAACCAGGGGAGGACAACCTTTCAGAAGTGCTGTGCCGAGTCTTCATTTATTCACTCTGATTTAAGGTTTCGCGTGCCAGTCATACATTTTAACATTTTTAGAAGGTCTCTTTCTATAAGTCTGTAATATAGAACTAAACTATTGTTGTATGTCGAGTAAATAAGGTTTTTTAAATGTTTATGAAGCTTCATTTAAAATTAAATTAAAATGCAGAGCCCCCCGGACTGGTGGCCAGGACCCAAGCAATGTGAGTGCCACTGAAAATCAGCTTGCGTGCCGCCTTCAGCACATGTGCCATAGGTTGCCTACCCCTGTTCTAAACCAAACCTAAGATACACAGACTCTGCTTATGAAATATACTAGATCTTTAATAATCCAAATTAAATATAGAGTAAAACGTAGCATGAGAAAGTAAACAGCAAAACTAACTATACCAACCACAAATGAGGGCTGCTCAGTACCAAGTCCACAGACAAAAGCTTAAGCAAGTGCTAAAAAGGAACAGACACCAACAAAAGAAGAAGATATAAAGAAATAGATTTATAGAAGAATGAGTAAACCAGAGAAAACGGATTGCAGCTGCTTATGGTGAGAAGGTAAATGATCACGACCATTGCTGCAGAGAAGAGAAATTTATGCAGGAACAAATAGTTCTAGGAAATATGAATTCTGAATTTTAAACAGCTTCCTCTTTTTCACCCTTACCATCTTTTACTTGATCCAAATCAATGTCTATTATATCATGGAAATAACTCACCTTCAAAAATGAAGTGCTTATCAATTTTAGACCATTAAAACATCAACACACAGTTTTGGCTGCAAAATCTGCTACCAATTGCAATCCATCCAAACTGGAATTTAGGTTAGATACTTAGGACTTAAATTACTTGTTTCTCTAGGTTTGCCTGAGCACTCCCCAAAAATGCCGCTGAAGGTTTCTCTGCTGTTACCTGTTGAGTGCTGGAAGTGAATGAAATCTATCCTTCTAATCTTATCAACTTCTAGTTGAAAAAGGTTTCTCTTCAAAAAATAGAGGGTAACTAAGTGGGACAGCTGACTGTTTCAATGGCTTTTCTTAGATCTCCTTAAAGGGAAATGTTAGATATTTCTGATTCAATTCTATTTCAACCAAAGCTATGCCACAACAAAACATATATTACACAGAAAGGCTACATTAAAAGAATATTAAGGTTGCAAAGCCAAGAACTCAAAAGTTAGAAAATGTCACATTTAAGGTTGCCCATGCATTATGTTACAGTCTTCAGTTATATGATTACATAACATTTTGTCCTTAGGATTCCTGCCTCATTCAGTGCACAGGATGGAGCATGCTCAAGGAATGAACCAGAGTTATGCAGTTAATGAGGCTGCTTCACTTTTTTTATGTAATTTCCTAGTTTTTTAAAAAAGCAAACTGAAAAAGAACAGAAGAAATACAGTGAAACCCTGCTATAACGCGATGTTTGGGGTCCAAAAACTTCAATCGCGCTAAATGCGGGGTCACAGTATAGCGGGGTTTGTCAGTGGTCCCCAACGCAGTGCATTGATGTGCGCCGCCTAGTGCCTAGCAGGGGAGAGGAGCCGCGGCTCCCCACCTGCCGGAGACAAAGAACTCCAGGGCTGCGGGCGCCGGTGCTCTCTGTCCCGGGCAGGTGCTGGGCCGCGGCTTCTCTCCAGCTTCAAGAGGAGCCGCGGCTCCCAGCCTGCCGGGGACAGAGAGCACCAGCGCCCGCAGCCCCAGAGAACCCCCAGAGAAGCTGCGGCCCCGCGCCTGCTGGGGACAGAGAGCACCGGCGCCCGCAGCCTCCGACTTCTCTGTCCTCGGCAGGTGCAGGGCTGCAGCTTCTCTCCCCTGCCATGGTGTTGGGGACCACTGGTACAGTACCGTACTGTATTATGCCTTAAAGGGGAGCCAACCTGTGATCGCATTATATGCGATTTCGCATTATGGCGGGGCGCGTTATTGCGAGGTTTGACTTACCATCATGTGTAACCATATTGACCCCTCACATGGGTCATCAGCAGGGCTGAAACTTTTAGATATACAATGTAGACCTCTGTCACTTGAACTAAGGGGGTAACTGCTAGCAACAGCAAGTTGTCATCCTCTCTGTGGACCAGCACTAGAGGGGGGAATGAATTTTTTTTCCAGTGGCTTTCACAAATATTTGCTGACAACAGAGGAATGTTAAGACTCAGGAATCCGGGCTTCATTTACAGATTCTGGAGGACGTGGGCTTCAGTCAATACAGGCCCTTCTGCCCATCTTCGCCAACTTTTCCCAAGCTCATCCCAGTCCCCACTCCACAAGCCCCTGCATTCCACAGTGCCTTGGCACCAGCAGTGAGGGCACTCAGAGCAGGAGAGTCTCCAGCTCTCAGTTTCTGTGGCTGGCATCACAATAGCCCAAAGGAACAACTACAGGGAATGTTCTGCTCAGCCATAAAGTTCTGGGATGGAGCATACATAGGGTGACCAGATGCCCCGATATTATCAGGACCATCTGGATATTAAGGGCTTTGTCTTGTACAGGATCCTATCAACCCAGCATAAGGTCCTATTATCCCCCACCCTATCCCGCTTTTTCACACTTGTTATCTGGTCAGCCTAAGCATACCTCAGTCACTCTGTGGGGATGGTGCATGCAGTTTGGTCAGTATGCAGAACTCTGTGAGGATGGAGCATCCTCAGTGCAGACAATCTTCAGAGAATGTTGCTGCCAAACAAGTCTCTACTAAGCTTATGAAACTGTGATTTTTTTGCTAAATCTGGACAGATTTTCACAAGGACAGCAAAAGGCAGATCCCTTTGTGACGGGTTGGATCACAGAAACCCCCTTGGGAGCTGCCACCCGATGTGCCAAGACTACTTCTATCCCTGCTTTCCCTGACAGCTCAGGACTCCAGCACTCTGTCTTGCTGAGCCAGACACTCCTGTCTGCTCCAACAAAGACCAAGGGTCTGAATTACTTACCCCAAAGCTGCAGGTTTACCTGAAAGCAGCTCACAGAAGTGTTCCTGTCTTTAACACCTGGATGCCCAACTCCCAATGGGGTCTAAACCCAAATAAATCCGTTTTGCCCTGTATAAAGCTTATGCAGGGTAAACTCATAAATTGTTCGCCCTCCGTAACACTGATAGAGAGAGATGCACGGCTGTCTGCTCCCCCAGGTATTAATACATACTCTGGGTCAATTAATAAGTAAAAAGTGATTTTATTAAATACAGAAAGTAGGATTTAAGTGGTTCCAAACAGTAACAGACAGAACAAAGTAAGTCACCAAGCAAAATAAAATAAAATGCGCAAATCTACGTCTAATCAAACTGAATACAGATAATCTCACCCTTAGAGATGCTTCAGTAAGTGTTTTCCTCAGACTGGACACCTTTTCCAGGCCTGGGCACAATTCTTTCCCCTGGTACAGCCCTTGTTCCAGCTCAGGTGGTATCTAGGGGATTCTTCATGATGGCTCCTCTCTCCTCTTTGTTCTGTTCCACCCCTTTATATATCTTTTGCATAAGGCGGGAATCCTTTTTCCCCTCTCTGGGTTTCCACCCCCTCCTTCTCAATGGAAAGACACCAGGTTAAAAATGGATTCCAGTTCAGGTGACATGATCACATGTCACTGCAAGACTTCACTACCCACTTGCCAGCACACACGTATACAGGAAGACTTACAGGTAAAACACACCCATCTGCAGACAATTGTCCTGGTTAATGGGAGTCATCAAGATTCCAAACCACCATTAATGGCCCACACTTTGCATAATTACAATAGGCCCTCAGAGTTATATTTCATATTTCTAGTTTCAGTTACAAGAGTGGGACATTTATACAAATAGGATGATCACACTCAGTAGATAATAAGTTTTATAATGATACCTTACAAGAGACCTTTTGCATGAAGCATATTCCAGTTACATTATATTCACTACCAAATTTTTATAAAATCATATAGACTGCAACGTCACACCCTTGTATTAGGGTGACCCCTTGCCAAATTTCACATCCGTATCCAAAGCATAGAGGCACCAGAGCTTCTCAATGAAACACTTATTTTTTTTAAACATGGGCAAAACAACATATTCTCCCCAATTTAATTTTTGAAAATGGCTAAACCAGCTTTGCTGAAACAGAAAGATAGACAAATCAGACTGAGGCAGATACCCAGCATGGAACATTTCACCCTGAATGGCTGTAATTTGGCAAAGTTATAAGACACTGAAAACAGGGCCTTATAAGGTAAAGAGTTACGCAACCTTAATGGTAGGGGCTGTTAGCAACACCTCCTAGAAAATCCTTAGTACAGTAAAATATACAAAACCTATGGCACTTAAGAGTTCTTTAAAACAAATTACAATACCTGCTCATTGTGGGTAGCATTAAAGCCATTGTTCTTTTGTCAGGAATGAGAATCATAAAAAACACAAAAATCAAGTATTACCAAACAAAATAAGAACACCTTAGATCACACTCAGAAGACCGTTAGGCTTTGACTCTGATACAGCCAATTTCACTAGCCCTGAACTGAGAAAGGCCTATGAGCACCTATAGCATTTTTAGCCACAAGAACCAACAGCATGATCCTCCCAGCTGATCTTAACTATCATAATAGCGATGAAAGAACTCTCACTTAGGTCACCGCAGCACAGAAAATTCAGATCTTTAAAAATTATCCCCAATATTTTGAAGAACACCTAGAAGTGGATAGGTGCAAAGACCATTAAGCAAAGTTGTTCTGCGTTCACAGCATCTTGCCACACTCACAAGGCAAGCAACTGTATTGTGCACCAGCCAGGTAAACTTCAAATATAACCGAAACAGAACAAATACAGCATATCCTGGAGGTTGACGTATTTCAGGGTCCAGCATGGTTGACCAATTTCAGGGTCCATATTAAAGAATAAAATAGTCACAGACTTAGGAACACAGGACTGAAGGAACTGTCACCTTCTGGGTCACTAAGTTCCGTCCTCTGCCATAGCAGACAATCCAGTTAGAAGTCAGAAATCAAGAGAGAGACAGAGAAAGCTGGAAAGAGTGAGTGAAAGAATAAAGAAGGAAGGATAAAAGAAAGATGAAGTAAAGCTAAGAAGATCTAAAGACCCTAAAGGAGGAATGGTTCCATCTGCCAGACCCCCAAAGATGCAGGTTAAAGAGCAATGGATGAAAGGAAAAGGGCTTCCATCATGACAAACATCCCACTGCCTGCTATTGCACTTAGCAAGTACATTTTTCCTCCATCTTCCCACCTCTCCTTCTAGCTAGCTGTAGGATGATTAAGAGTTCTATAAACAACAGACGCTTAGAATCTAGACAATTTAGATTGCGGTATCCTTGTACAGAAGTGTTTTTATGGCATTTTTTCAGAAAGATTAATTTATTCTAGGAAAAACTAAGACAAATAAACAGGGAAATCAATAGTCTCAAAGGGCATTTAACAGTGAGCTTTGCTGATGGATAAATATAAACAAAGTTAGAATTCAAACTGCAGTTTCACTGGGAAAGAGTCAAACTGGAAAGCATTCTCTTTTCCCTCACATAATTCCAATGCATCATCATCGTATCTAGATGCTAACTCTTTTACAACAGCTTTTCAACAGTTCTGTGTGTATGTATAGTGGGTGGAGAGGAAGTAAGTACTGCAGAGAAACTACTGAAGTGAAAAGAGAAATGTAAAATCTGTTTTTTGTTTCAACTATTGTATAACAACATAGAGATTGGCCTGAGCTCATTTTAAAAATCAGAATTTCTATATGCGGGGAGTAATAATTGTCCAAGAGCACCTGATCGCATTGGCTCTGTGCAATGCCTTCTTGAGTGAAACATGATGATTCACAGGTCCAGAAGAAGCACCTTTAAAATTTACTACCCACATGTTTCTGTCTACCGACTAAGGTGTCTAATCCTGCTCATGAGTAACTTTATGCTCAAGAGTAACCCTACTAACTTCAGTTGGATGGCTCCTGGGTGTAAAGTTACACGTGTATTTGCAGGATACAGTCCTATGTGAAAAAAACAAAAGAAGACCATGTTTCTCAAAAAAGACCTATGGATTTTAATCACCGCACACGATGAAAAGCCCATGTGAAATACTGAAAATAAAGTTTCAAATTAAAATTAGCACTTCCTGGCCTAGCAGCTGGCAGTACCTGCCACCTTGCTGTAAAATAATTGTGCCACTATCCATAAAGCATTACAGTGAAAAACTAAACCAGTTCCTCTCTTGTTTTAATACCAGTTTAATTATTAAACTTCACTGTTGAATAGTTAGACACAAGGTGTATTGTTCACAGTGTACAGTTATTCTTCTGAGGTTAAATCAATATTAGAACAGGATGGAAACTGGCCAGTTGCAGACTGGGAAAAACTTGACCAGTTAATATTTTAAAGCAAAGTGGTCAATTTCACACAGTTTTTCATAGTGAGAAGTAGGTTTTTAAATATATGCATTTTGTGACTCAGTAAGCAGTTTTCTTTTTAGTGGCCTATTTAAGGACTCAACATTAGCTCAATATTAATCTGTTCCCAAAATGTTAACAAACTGGGTCCTTTATCTACCCAATTAAGTAAGAGAAAGCCAACTGCGCTCAATTTTTCTTAGGTATAGATGCAGACGTAGAAAAATGTACATAGATATTGTGGGTCAAATTCAACATTAGTCTAATCAGGTACTGCTCTAATGGCTTCAACACTTTTGCTCATGTTTAATTTGACTCAGGAGTAGCGGGCAAAAATAATTAACAATGGATTACTATTTATTTTCTTGCGTTTGGAATAATCAAGTAAGTTTTCTAACAGTGGACTGAATGAACAGCCTTAAAAGCGTTGTAGGTCATCCCAAGCAATCCACAAATCAGTAGCAATGGGATTTTTCTTCTCCATTCACCATTGTAACTTTGAAGGCAAAAGCCCCAAGTTCTATAACCAGCAGGCCCAATCACTAAAAAAAATGCACATTTGTAGAGTTAACAAATAGACGTGTATGCAGCTTTGGAAGTCCACACTAAACAATATACCTATCTTTCAGGGTGCCCTCCTCTCCACTCAAATTTAATGGGGGGCAGAGGGAAGACTCTACTAAATGTGCTCAATTTACAATGCTCAACTTTGTAAAATAAAATCATATTTCAAAACAAAGCAAAGACACAAATCCTTAACGTCCTCATTATCAAGACTCTATATCAAGTTTCAATGTTGAAACTTCAGCCATTTTTGACACAGCCCTGTTCACATGCACGTTTAGAATATTTTGAGCAGGAATAACATTATGTAACACAAAAAATGGCTGAAAAGATTTCTCACAAACTTTCCATTCACTTTTGCATGGCCCAAGAGGTGAGTATTTCAGAAAGGTAAGAACATGTGAAAAAAAGAGTGTCACAACAAAGTGTTTTGCAGCCTTAGCCAAAAGTTTTCCTTTCAGCAAATTTACTACATTATATCCACTTGAGATGGAAAAACACCTCCAGTTTTTCTATTCTGTCCTTTCATTTAGCGAAATCATCCTACGTGTCTAGACAACGTTTCTGGTATTACACAGTCTCTATTAGTTCACACCCCAGTAATTCTTGTATCTTCTAGGGGCTGTCTGTTCTTTTTGTATGCCCTTAATAAGGACTTTACATCAAGGTCCGTGCCCCAGTTCACTTTACCTAACCTTTTTGACCGTTTCATTGTCTTGCTTCCCTATATAATTCGTGTTGATAGGATGCAGCTGTGTGTCATGAAATAGCAAAGAGTGGCTCCAGGATTTTGGAGAGGAGAGATGATTTTGGAGTTTTTTGAAGTGCAAAAATAGGTTTATATTCTTTAATGTCCATCACAGAATTTATTTCACATCACTCATCCTGGCAGCCTCTCACAACCCCCTGCTCTCAAAGGCAGAAAACCTATGAGAGATTGCTGTTGTGCATCTTGCGGACTTGTCCATCGCCAGGTAATTTCTGGAAAGATGTGGTTGATTACACACGTGACGATTCCACTACAAATGAGCATTTGTTTGTTCTATGTATTCAAAGAGACCATTCTGAACAAATACAAATACTGATGTGGAGATACAGTACTATTACTTTTAAACAACTCTGAGGCAATATTTCCATTTAAGATAACTGCAGAAAAGTCTCCTACTTTGACATGTTTATTAATACTGAGTAGGCAACACAAGTTCGATAGCTATGTTAGATTTGCTGATTATAATCTCTCTGCTTTCATACTTTTTGCATATTTTACTTTTTCCTTTTTGCCACATCTGTCACCCACCAGTCAGGGCATACCTTTTAAATGTCTGGCTCTAACTAGTATTTCTATAACTGTACTCTGACCACTGGTGTTCTAGTCAGTAGTCAGCTTCATTTCAATAATTAAAATGGAGAAATAAGATTCTAACCTCATAGATGACATCTTATTCTCTCACTGCAAAAGTATTAATAGATGCCATGGGTAGGATTTTATTTTCCATTACAGCCATGGGAGTACATACATGCTATATTCATGCACATTTACTAACAGCAAAACTTGCAGGGATTTCAGAAAGTTGAGAGTTGACAAATTTCAATTAATAGATAAAAGATGAGCATCTCCAATGTACAGGAGCCTACGAAAAATAAACATGAAGTACACTGCTAAGGGAGAATACCTCAATACTCCATAGAAGCAGCAGTAAAATGATAATTACTGCTAGAACACTTCCGAAAAATAGGCAAGATAGGAAAATATTATATTTGCTCATTGCTAAGACATGCCTTTTTGAAGGTGTATCTGAAAACTGCCTCAAAGGGGATGAGTTTCTTCAACTAGAATTATCACTAAATTCAAAGGGTAGTTTCCTGATTATTAATAGGAGAAAGTGAGTTGCTTACTGAGTGCCTGACCCTCCCCCTACACACACACGTCACTGTCAAAATTCCCACTGGCTTCAATGGCAACAGGATTGTATCTCTGACTGCACAAAATTGACATGCATCCACCTATGTCTGAACTAATAGCAAATTCTGAAATTATATTCCATTTAACCAAAAATCAGAGGCTTGACCTTAGAGTAGGACAGAGAATAAGTCTGATTTTAAATCGTTAAGTAATTCCATCAGATAGCAGTCCCTGGCAAATTAGATTCATGATAACGTGATAAGCAGAGAGAACGGCTTGGCTAACCATCACACCCCCACAAACCTACTCTGGCCAAGAATGGCAAGGTTCCAGACAAACACTTCAGCGTGACGACAAGGAGCAGTGCTGAAGAAGCTTTTCCACAGCAGTAGGTAGAGAACGGTTGGCAAGGATACCATGCCAAACAGGACATAACAGATCATTCTAAAGCTTTTGCGGTTTAGCTGAAAGCTTAATGCATTAGATCAACTATTAATATCCATAGAGACCCTCTTAACTAGTTTCTACATACACATCTCAAAAAAATTCATTTTACTAAAGGATTAGACACTTGTTCCATTAAGTTCAGCACTCTCTCTAAGGCTTGGTCTACACTACAGAGTTAGGTCGATTTAAGGCACACAGCTTGGGCTGTCACCCCCAGGGCGGATGGGGGACACCAGCTGTGAGCCCCACACAGCTATCAGTGCCCCACAATGCCCCACTTCAGTCAGTGCAAGCGCTCCAGGTGAGAACGTGCACCACCAGCAGAAGGAGGGTAGTGTGGACACCAACTGCCAACTGAATTACTGCTGTGGCTGTAAGTCAACCTAAATTGAGTCAACCTAATTTTGTAGTGTAGACAAGCCCTTACACAGGACTATCCAGTGGTTCGGGAGGAAAAAAAATCATAGCATATTTGGTTAACTGCACATTGCCCAGTACGGTACAGACAGGGAAAAATCCTTTGTAGCCCTTGTGGCAACAGCATAATGCTCAATTACTAAACACTAGCCAACTATACCCACAAATATTAACGTTGATCAAAGTTATCTGAACCTTGACCTGATTTGGAATTTCTATGCCGCAAAAGTATTGAGACAATTTGGGATTTCACTCTACTTCGTAACAAGTTTCACTATATCCAAATTCACTACAAGAAGATTTCACTCTGTAGCTTTAAATTAAGTACACAAAAGGTAAATTTACAAAATGGTATGAATACAGTTGTGTGTGCAAATACTAATAATTCAATTTACTGGTGTAACTCCAACCACCCTTCTGAAAATATTAAGTTAGTATTAGTAAATATTAGTTCAATTAGACATGCTCTGGGGAGTTAAAACTAGATTGTCATGATAATACAAATACCACTAAGATCTTAATATTTGATTCCAACTGAAAGAAAATAAATGGGCACTATCTTACATTTTTCATACTAACTGTAAAAGTCAACTAGGTAAAAATACGAGATTTGTGGCTAATCTGACAACCTGAGCCCCACAAGAAAAAACAACAAACAAGAAAATATATCAGCACACTCAGAGCATAAAGTCCAGTTTGAGGAGCAATTCCTGCAACACAAGGTACGTCCACTTCATCATTCCATCGGTAACCACATTAGGATAGACTTTGTTTATCACAAACGTGTATTATTAAAAGATAGTCAAAAATTATTTTTGTTTAGCTACCACAAGTGTGCAAAAAACACCTTCAACAGGTAACTCCATGCTCCCACTCTTTTCTGAAACAAATTTAAAGCATGGTATTTATGAACCAACAAAAAGATCTAAAATATTCAAAGTCAACAAGGGTAGTTAACCAAAACAGAATACAAAATAAGAATATAAAAACAGCCATACTGTGTCAGACCAAAGGTCCATCTAGCCCAGTATCCTGTCTTTCGACAGTGGCCAAACCAGGTGACCCAGAAGGAATGAACAGAACAGGTACTCATCAAGTGATCCATCCCCTGTTGCACATTCCCAGCTTATGGCAAACAGAGGCTAGGGATACCATCACTGGACATCCTGGCTAATAGCCATTGATGGACCTATTCTCTTATCTAGTTCTTTTTTGAATCCTGTTATAGTCTCGGCCTTCACAACATCCTCTGACAAGGAGTTCCACAGGTTGACTGTGCGTTGTGTGGGGGGAAAAAAATACTCCCTTTTGTTTTAAATCTGCTGCCTATTAATTTCATTTGGTGACCCCTAGTTCTTGTGTTATGAGAAGAAGTAAATAACACTTCCTTATTTAATTTCTCCACAGCCGTCATGATTTTAAAGACCTTTATCATATCCCCCTTTTTTAGTCTCTTTTCCAAGCTGAAAAGTCACAGTTTTATTAATCTCTCCTCATACAGAAGCTGTTCTATGCTCCTAATCATTTTTGTTGCCCTTTTCTGAACCTTTTCCAAGTCCAATATATCTTTTTTGAGATGGGGCAACCACATCTGCATGTAGTATTCAAGATGCAAGTGTACCATGGATTTATGTAGAGGCAATATGGTATTTTCTGTCTTATTATCTATCCCTTTCTTAACGATTCCCAACATTCTGTTAGCTTTTTTGACTGACACTGCATATTGAGTGGATGTTTTCAGAGAACTATCCACAATGACTCCAAGATCTCTTTCTTGAATATTAACAGCTAATTTAGACCATATCATTTTATATGTATAGTTGGGATTATGTTTTCCAGTGTGCATTATCTTGCATTTATCAACATTGAATTTCATCTGCCATTTTGTTGCCCAGTCACCCAGTTTTGTGAGATCCTTTTGTAGCTCTTCGTGGTCTGCTTTGGACTCAAGTATCTTGAGTAGTTATGTATCATCTGCAAATTTTGCCACTTCACAGTTTACCCCTTTTTCCAGACCATTTATGAATATATTGAATAGGACGGTCCCAGTACAGACCCCTGGGGGACACCACGATTTACCTCTCTCCATTCTGAAAACTGACCATTTATTCCTACCTTTTATTACCTATCTTTTAACCAGTTACCAATCAATGAGAGGACCTTCCCTCTTATCCCATGACAGCTTACTTTTCTTAAGAGCCTTTGTTGAGGGACTTTATCAAAGGCTTTCTGAAAATCTAAGTACACTATATCCATGGGATCCCACTTGTCCACATCCTTGTTGACATCCTCAAAGAATTCTAGTAGATTGGTAAGGCATGATTTCCCTTTACAAAAACCATGTTGATTCTTTCCCAATAAATTATGTTCCTCCATGTGTCTGATCATTCTGTTCTTTACTCTAGTTTCAACCAGTTTGCCCTGTACTGAAGTCAGGCTTACTGGCCTCTAATTGCCAGGATCACCTCTGGAGCCCTTTTTAAAAAATTGCCATCACATTAGCTATCCTCCAGTCATGTGGTACAGAAGCTGATTTAAATTATAGGTTTACAAACCACAGTTTAAAAAAAAAACAGGAGTACTTGTGGCACCTTAAAGACTAACAAATTTATTTAAGCATGATCTTTCGTGAGCTACAGCTCACTTCTTCTATGCATCCGAAGAAGTGAGCTGTAGCTCACGAAAGCTCATGCTTAAATAAATTTGTTAGTCTTTAAGGTACCACAAGTACTCCTGTTTTTTTTGCGGATACAGACTAACACGGCTGCTACTCTGAAACCACAGTTAGTAGTTCTGCAATTTCACATTTGAGTTCCTTCAGAACTCTTGGATGAATACCATCTGGTCCTGGTGACTTATTACTGTTTAGTTTATCAATTTGTTCCAGAACGTCCTCTAATGGCACCTTAATATGCAACAGTTCCTCAGATTTGCCACTTAAAAAGAATGGCTCAGGCTTGGGAATTTCCCTCTCATCCTCAGCCATGACGACTGATGCAAATAAATCATTTAGTTTCTCCGCAATGGCCTTATCGTCCTAGAGTGCTCCTTTAGCATCTCCATCGTCCAGCGGCTCCACTGGTTGTTTAGCAGGCTTCCCACTTCTGATGTATTTTTTTTTTTAAATTGCTATTACTTTTTGAGTCTTTGGCTAGCTGTTCTTCAAATTCCTTTTTGGCCTTCCTAATTATATTTTTACACTTTATTTGCCAGAGTTTATTTTCCTCACTAGGATTTAACTTCCATTTTTTTAAAGGATACCTTTTTGTCTCTCACTGCTTCTTTTACTTTGTTGTTTAGCCAGGGTGGCACTTTTTTGGTTCTCTTACTATGTTTTTTAATTTGGGGAATACATTTAAGTTGAGCTTCTCTTATGGTGTCTTAAATAGTTTCCATGCAGCTTGCCCTGCACTTTTGGCCCTGTGCCTTTTAATTTCTGTTTAACTAACTTCCTCATTTTTGTATAGTTCCCCTTTCTGAAATTAAAAGCCCTGTTGGGCTGCTGTGGTGTTTTCCCTGACACAGGAATGTTAAATTTAATTATATTATAGCCACTATTACCAAGCGGTTCAGCTATATTCACCTCTTGGACCAGATCCTATGCTCCACTTAGGACTAAATCAAGAATTACCTCTCCTCTTGTGGGTTCCAGGACTAGCTGTTCCAAGAAGGTGTCAAGAAACTTTATCTCTGAATCCCGTCTGGAGGTGATACGAACCCAGTCAATACGGGGATAGTTGAAACACACCACTATTATTATTTTATTTTTATAGCCTCTCTAATCTCCCTGAGCATTTCATAGCCACTATCACGATCCTGGTCAGGTGGTTGGCAATATATCCCTAATGCTATATTCTTATTTTTAGAGCACGGAAGATTATATGGTACAGTTTGGTACATTTAAGATTTTTACTTCATTTGACTCTATGCCTTCTTTCACATATAGTGCCACTCCCGGACCAGCATGACCTGTTCTGTCCTTCTGATATATTTTGTACCCTTTTATTACTGTGTCCCACTGATTATCCTCATTCCACCAAGTTTCTGTGATGCCTATTATATCAATATCCTCATTTAATACAAGGCACTCTAGTTCACCCATCTTATTATTTAGACTTCTAGCATTGGTATACAAGCACTTTAAGAACTTTTCACTTTTTAGCTGTCTGCCATTACATGAGGTAATTGAATGGGATTCTTTTTCATTTAACTGTTTCTCATCAGATCCTACCCATATTTTACCATCTTCCATCCTCTCCTCCTTACTAGGACATAGAGAATCTCCATTAATAGATCCTCCTCTAAGGGTTGTCTTTGTCCAAGCCACATGCTCATCCGTACCACAGCTCAACACCCACACCATGTGTGGTGTTAAGAAAAATTCTCAAAATTTTTCTCACAAAAAGTCCACTCTCATATATACAAAGAATAATAGTCTTAGCAAGCAAAATAAGAAAAAAATAAATTTGAGAAATTCTGTAATGGCAGCAGTTACAGGTGTTAGCATGGAACTGCTGCACATGTTGCATGGACAGTCTACATGCTCCCAATCCATAAAAACTACATGCACATAAATGCATCCCAAATTTCTCCATTTGAAACCATAACAAGGGGCGGTATTCCCAGCCAGTGCCTTGGTGCTTAGGCTCACTAACCTGCTGGTATACAATAAGCCACGTTGTATATTTAGTTCCTGCTTGCCATAAAGAGTTTGAAAAATTTTAATTGCCATCTCATTTCCTATAGCTCAGCACAATAAGGGGACTGGCAAAGGATCTCCCATCCCAGAAAGTTGGGGGGGAGGGGCCATGGAGTGCCTCACACAAACTCACAGAAGAAGGCAGGAAGAGGTCTCTCCATCTTTTCCGACCATCGGCAGACAGTTGGCATGTGGAGAAGTTGAGGGATCAAAGCAGATGAGAGAAGAAGTCGTAGCAGGTACACAGATATAAACAGATATAGAAGGTGGCAGCCATGTTAATAGCAGCTGTTTTGCTGACACAGACAAATCAGGAAGCATTCATGGAGGTTCCCATCTAACAGCAGTAAATGTTGCTGTCACAGAATACTCATGAAATTAAACAGTGCAGAAACAATTGATGAATGCTGAACTAAAAACATTAGCTCAATCTATTCCTTTCATTCCTAAATTCACTTTATACACTTTCAAGATTCCTTTTAATCCTTGCTGCTCTCTATTTTATATTAAGTAACAAGGAGCAGACATGACAGCACTTAAAGAGCTTGATGGTTTCAAAGATTTTTCTAAACTTACAAATCAAGACAATAGAGCAGCTCCTACGAAACATGCTACTGAAGGCATCTTATTTTGTGGTCTGCTCTAGAACAGCACTTTACTCTAGAACAGCACTTTACAGTTTAATACTCTCCAGGAACTTGACAATAAAAACATTAGAAACTTCCACAATCCACCCACCATACTGAAACAGGTCAGTTACCATCAAACAGTGGTTACAGTTTGGTCAACATCTTAAGGATTGAACACAATAGCCATACTAATTAAGTATTTAGAAGAAACCTGCTACAGCCCAAGACTTTTGAACAAAACTGATTCCTAGCTATGAAGAAACAAGAATAAAAGGCTGGTCATTTTCTACTGTGCATCTAAATTCCCCCTGCTCCCCTTTGACCAGCTTCTGGACCAACAGAATAACAGTCTAAAAAGGATAAAATTGTTAAATTTTCCAGTTACAACCAATGGAAGGATTCAGGCTTTTATTATGCTGATGCTTTGTTAATTTTCCTTACAATTTCTACACTGAGGGACACATTATTTTGTTTAAAAGACGCTGATTTAAAATTATTTGTGGTGTAACTCCAGTGAAGTACATGGAGTGTCACCAAGGATTCATTTATCCCGTTGTTGTTCCTAGAAAAGTTTTATTATAACATTAGACTTTGGAAAAACATTTTTCTCCCATAACAAAATAAATGCTATATTGGGCAACTACTTCTACTACTACAGTTCTACAAGAAATAACATATGTCAGGGCTATGGCACAAAAAGCATTTATGATTTACACCCGCTGAAGTTTACTTTCAGGTACTTTCAGCAAGGCAATAGGTCTAGTGGTTAGAACAGGAGCTTGGAGACCTAGTGTGAAATACCGCTTTCAATTAAATCAATGGTAAAAACAATCAATTGACTTCAATGGAGCCACGATTTCACCCCTTGTTTCTACTGCCCACATCTCCAATAAACCAATGTGTGACCTTGAGCAAAACACTTAGTACATCTATATCTGAATTCCTAATCTGTAAGACTGCGATATACTTACCTACCTTTATAAAGTGCTTTGAGAGCCTTAGCTGACTAAGCACATATCAGGGTTGGAAGGGACCTCAGGAGGTCATCTAGTCCAACCCCCTGCTCAAAGCAGGACCAACCCCAACTAAATCATCCCAGCCAGGGTTTTGTCAAGCCTGACCTGAAAAACCTCAAGGTTCTAGTAGTACAAGGTATTATTTACTACTAGAACCACAGCACATCTAATACAAGTAAAGAACACTACCTGTCATTCTCCATGTTTCAATGCAAGAATCCTCAGAGGCGCTCAAACATCTGGGTAGAGGCCTTCTTTATCCTACGCATTCAATTTGGGATAAACTGCACAAAAAAGAATTACTATTAGCATCAACCAACTAACCTATTTAAAAATAGAGTTATGAATCTTATCTGCAATATACAGTTCCTTGCACAGACTCTCTCCTAGAGGAAGGAATGACTTGCCATATAAACCAGCATACAAAACAAAACATTACAAAGGAAACTCCAAGTTAAAAAAGACACACAGTACTACAGTTAGCATAACCTTTGCAGTAGTGCGAGTATATATTATTAGCATGCACTACCCTTTGCCCCATGGCATAAACACAGAAGCTGTACACAGATGCTTCCCCTGTAATTAAAACAATTGATTGCGAACACTGCAAACATCTGACATATGAGTAGCGCAATGCTTTTTCATTTCATTCCCTGCAGGAATAACTCACTTTAGGTCAAGCATCTGACAAACCCATGGTTCCCAAAATTAGAGATGTACCACCCAAGGGATTGGAAACCCATGACTCTCAATATAGATTGTATACACAGATCTTGAAGAGCAAGATTTTTGTGTTTCTCAATACCCTGCTGCTCACCAGAATAGAGCAGGCAGAACATAGAGATGCAGAGACATGCACATACCTAGTCATGTAAAGACTCACACACCAAAACGAAGTTGGCTGGTAGGCTAATTTTAGGTCTGCTAGACTTAATATTGTTTTAATAACTAATTAAAAAGGGACTCTAATACCTTTTCCAATTTCGTTAGAAAATCTTTTCCCTGAACAGGATGAAGTAAGCCAACATTGCATTGAATCTGTATCTAAGTAGCCATTTGAGATGCAGTCTCATCTTGATACACAGGAGTTATACAAGTATATTCCCAGTATCAGGCATTTTTAAATTACTGGCTAGCCCAAGTATGTCATTTAACAGGAGAGTCCAAGGATTCAAAGCAAATAAGGAGAGGCTGATCTCAAAATTCAAATCTCATCATGTCAGTATCTCAATGTGGAGATTTGTGTTCAGTCAAATATAAAATCAATTAATTTTAAACATGTCAGTTGATATCTAATTAATTCTTCATTAGCCATTTTGGGAATAGCAGTTATTAGAAAAAAGAATATTCTACATAGGTTTTTCTTTAATACACACAGGATGTCCACCTCCAAAGCCGTAAAAGGTGGCAGATCCCAATTTTTTAAAACCTCCCACCTTGGCTTTTACTAAATCTAAGATAGAAATAAGCAAAATACTCGAGTAGTGATACTAAGTGTGTCCCCTACTTTGGTAGCACACACTGGGACATTTGGTGACTTGTCTGTTCCAACCCTCACCCAAAGAGACATTTGTTTGGAAGAACTCCTCACACTTTCTTCCAGTTATTTCAACTAATTGGTCATGAGTCTCCATATCTTGCTGTAGTGTTAGTTATGCATCTATAACATATGCTAAATTATACCAGTGTAACTGATACAGCCCATACAAGAACAGTCCTCTGTACATAAAAATAGTTAACATTTAATTAGCAGGTAAAATCTGTAAGGAATTATATTTGATACATTTTCACCATTAAAAAATAATCAATCTTTAACTTATGATAAGTTAACCTAAGATATTTCCATCACAAAGTCTACTTATTTTAGTCCACTAAAATCCAGTGGACTCTCACCCAGGGCAATTATAAAGCTTTCCTGGGTAAACGCCATCAACTTCTGCAGAATTTTCATTGTAATAAATAGAAACCTGGTTTTAAAAAATAATAGTTTTGAAGATAACCTTCCAAATATTAACCTAGTCTTCATCCACAGAATTTGGCATTTTCCAGGACACCACAAAATTCAGGATTTTTGCAACAGCATTCACCATTTTGCAGCAGCGAATCACCTAACATTTTGTTTTCTGTATCCCTGGTCTTCTGGGACACTTTTGCAACTGTCAAAAGGGGAATACTGGATTACAGTGTGAGCTCCCTGCATTGTTCTACAGACCCATGTAACAAGGAGTCAGGGAACCAGACCTGGAGGGCAGCTTGCAGCCAGAGAATGAGGGGGAACTAGAAGCATAAGTGCCAAGCTGGGCTGCCTAGAGATTAGAGCAGCAAGGACCAGGGAAAGGGCTTACTGAAACTAAAAATTCCTACTTTCATGGTAAACATGCAGTTCTGTGCCAGTGAGTCAACTTAGGCAGCCTAGAGACTACTGGAAAAAAAAATCCCTTAATGAAAATAATTGTTGGTGAATTTTACATCTATTAGTATTTTCAAATATGAACCAGAGGTTTTTTTGGAGGGTTGGGTTAGGAATGAAGGATATTTCATGGCAGGAGAATAAACTGACATTGGGGGGGAATTCAGTTCAAGTGTGCAGAGTACCTGGGGCCCTGATTACATTAGATGGGCATAAAGCAAAGAATGAGATATTGTATTTGAGTTTGAAAGTGGCCGCATCATTTCTTGGGCAATTATATCCTTCTGGCTGCATATTTATTATTGTTCTTATTATACAATAGCTGTACACAAGATTTTAGAACAGTGTGTGCCAAAGAAAGTATTTCCAATACACCATCTCTGTCTTCTCTGTCTGCTCCCACTGAACAGAAAAAAGAAACCTTGCACTCAAATGCATTAGGTCTGACACAAGAGCACACAGCTGGAAGAAGAATGCTAATTGCAGCGCAAGAAGTTTTCTTATGAGATGTTAACCTTTTGTTGGGGTAGATAAACCAGAGCATGTCTTATAAGAACGTAGAAAGTTTATAAATTATCTGTTATTATTGTGCCTGGGCTCTGCTCAAGGTTTCTTCATTTTCTGCTCCACAGACTGCTACTACAGCTCTATTCAGGTAAGAATTTCATACGGTATGGTTGTGCTGGCTAACAATATTCTACTTATATAAAAGTGCTGTTCTACCACACAGAATGGTGGCTTTATATTAAAATTTGCTAAACTGTTTTTCAAGTTCAGAATCCTAGTTATACATGTTCTTGTACCTTCATAACAGATAATACACTTATTCTCCAAATAATTATTTTCAGAAAATGATTGTCACTACTTTATAGTTATTTCTAGAGCATACAAGAAACACTTGAACAGTTTATACAATTCAGGAGTTAATATTTCTTTAAGCACGCAGAACTCCATGAATGCTGAATCAAAAAAGTTCCAAGGAATCAGAAGCTAATCATCGCTTCCCCCTCAAAGGGAAGATTAAAAACAAGGCTGGAATACAATATGTTTAAAGATCACCTGCAACTTTAACTCCCTGAGGGAAACATCAATCTTCAGCAGTAATGAACCTCAGGCAAGTTCCCGACAACGTTCACTAGCCACAATAGGAAGGGAAGCATTTCACAGGTAGAGATAAATGAACCTCTTTTTATGTACTCAAAACCTTCATGAAAAACCCAACCAAAGAAAGCAAACATGTTTGCCTCCCCCCACTCTGACACTGCATCCACAGTACAAAGATCTTACAGATCTTATATCAGTGAAAAATATTAACCTCTGAAACCAGATAGAGACGGTCTAGATTAATCCGTTGGCTTTCTACCCAGAACAGTTTCACTATTAATAATATGATAATGGAATTCCTACTAAAACTCCAGTCTTCACCCTCTACTTGAGCATCTTAATAACAAAAGCAAAATTTGAAATCCCAAAAGAAATAACATTTACATACTAACAGAAGATTCTTCTAAGTAAGCCCATCTTAAAATTGGTCGGTCTCATGCTACAGACCCAGGCTTATGCCCATACAAAGCAAAATATGGTAAATCATTTCAACATGTGTACACTGCCCCAAAAAATGGCGTTATAGCAAAATCTACAATTAAGTAATGATTACACTGTTTACATTACTTCTCAGATTAGAACAAAAAGCAAGGACTACACACTCAATCATGAAGGGAAAAACAATTTGCACTAACCAGGTACAAATATAATTAACTCTTGAAAATGGCACACAAAGGTTGCCATTATGAGTCTTCTTACTACAGTCCTGTTAATCGTTCTCTTCACACATTCCCTAGTGGCAATCAGCTAAGGGAATAAAACAGTAATTACATTAGCAAATCTCTGCCCAAAGAAATGCCAAACTTCCATTTACCTTTTACTGTAGATTCCAGAATTCCACAATGTTTCCCAACTCTTCCTGAGAAAACAAATATTTGAGGATATATTGAGACCCAATAATCCAATCTATCACTTAAGAAAAACCTGTTCTCTCTCTAGATTTGAGTACCAGCACAATTACTATACGTTTTTCTCTCTGACTATATGCGTGTGTATAGTGTGTGCATGAAGAGGGTATCTCCATAGAGATCTGTATGGTGCAGACCTCCTTCCCACTCTGCATCGCTCTTTCTGTAGGAGAGTGTCAGTGTGTATGAGTATAACAGAGAGGTTACATAACCAGTAGATACAGAAATGTCTCTATCATTAGGCTCGTGTACTTGTCCTGTCAAATACTATGCTTTCCTCGCAACTATTGCTGCATGTCTTGGTATCAGGGTTCCTGAGCTAGATCCCTGTCTCTTTTGGGGACTGATGTCAGTAAGAGAGAGCTCCAGAGGAGAAAAGTGTCTGTAAGGAGGAAGGTCTCCGAGTGCCACGGGAAGGGGGGTCTATGAGTGGCAAGGGAAGTGATCCCCGAGTGCCACGGTGAGAGGTCTGGGGGGGGCAGGGGTCCCCGAGTGCCAGGGGAACAGTCCATGCGGGACAAGGGAAGGGGTCCCCGAGTGCCACTGTGAAAGGTCTATGGGGGGAGGCGGGAAGGGGTCCCTGAGTGCCAGGGAAGCAGGTCTATGGGGGGCAGGGTAAGGGATCCCTGAGTGTCGGGGGAGGCGGGCAGGGGTCCCCAAGTGCCGAGGGAACAGGTCTGGGGGGGAGGCGGGCAGGGGTCCCCGAGTGCCGGGGGAACAGGTCTAGGGGGGGAGGCGGGCAGGGGTCCCCGAGTGCCGGGGGAACAGGTCTAGGGGGGGAGGCGGGCAGGGGTCCCCGAGTGCCGGGGGAACAGGTCTAGGGGGGGAGGCGGGCAGGGGTCCCCGAGTGCCGGGGGAACAGGTCTAGGGGGGGAGGCGGGCAGGGGTCCCCGAGTGCCGGGGGAACAGGTCTAGGGGGGGAGGCGGGCAGGGGTCCCCGAGTGCCGGGGGAACAGGTCTAGGGGGGGGCCGGGGCAGGGGTCCCCGAGTGCCGGGGGAACAGGTCTGGGGGGGGCGGGCAGGGGTCCCCGAGTGCCGGGGGAACAGGTCTAGGCGGGCAGGGGTCCCCGAGTGCCGGGGGAACAGGTCTAGGGGGGGGAGGCGGGCAGGGGTCCCCGAGTGCCGGGGGAACAGGTCTAGGCGGGCAGCAGGCAGGGGTCCCCGAGTGCCGGGGGAACAGGTCTGGGGGGGGCAGGGTAAGGGATCCCCGAGTGCCGGGGGAACAGGTCTGGGGGGGGAGGCGGGCAGGGGTCCCCGAGTGCCGGGGGAACAGGTCTGGGGGGGGAGGCGGGCAGGGGTCCCCGAGTGCCGGGGGAACAGGTCTAGGCGGGCGGCGGTCCCGAGTGCCACGGCAGGTGCCAGCCCGGGAAGGGGGGCGGTGTCTCGCTGCCCTCGCACCTGTGCGGACAATGGGGGCCCCGGCACAGGAGCCCGCAGCCCGCCCGATGCCCAGCGCGCCCCCGGGAGGCTCAAGGTCTGACCTCCCCCAGCCCCGCCCCACGGCTACAGCGAGGAGCGCAGCGGCCGCCGCAGCCGCTCCCGCTCCCTGCCCGCTGCCCGTGGTACCTGCCGCCCCCTCTCCCCGTCCCCGTCCTGCCTCCTCTGCGGCCGGCCCCGCAGCGCAACAACGCGCCCGGCCACTGGGCCGCTCCCTCCCCCAACAAGCGCCGCGCTCATTGGCTGTCTCCGCCTCCCGCCCAGCCTGGTGGCTGGGAACCCGGGACTCGCCTCCGAGAGCGGCGGCGGCTCCGACGAAACGGGGCGGGGCCTCAGCGCCGGCTCGGAGCGACCGGGAGCGGGGCAGGAAAAGCGCCCGGAACCTGCGCGCCCGGCGGCGTCCCCCGTCGGAGCTAGTGCGAGACGGCGACTTCCGCTTCCGGGGCCGGCGCGTCTGGACGGAGCGGGGGAGCGGAGCGGCCAGGTAGCGGGGAGGCCCCGGGGGGTGGGGGGCAGCGGTGCCGGTTCCCCCGGTCCCTGGGCCAGGGCACCCGGCGTTACCTCCCCCACCCCCACCAGCGGCTGGGGCACAGACTCGTAGGCCTGGAAGAAACCTCGAGGCTGGAGCGGTCACCCAGGGCCCTGCGCCCCGGGCAGGGCCGAGTCTCAGCCAGGCCGCCCCCGCAGGGGTTCGTCCAGCCTGCGGCTAAAATCCCCCGTGAGGGCGAACACAACCCCCCTAGGCCATTCAGTGCTGAGCCCCCCGGGCGGTTACTGCCCAGCCTAAGCCGCCCGTGCTGCCGTCTAAGCCCGTTGCTTCTGGGCCTAGCCTCAGAGGTTCAGAAGAACAATGCTCCTCCCTCCGCCTTGTTACAGCTTTTTACATACTTAAAAACTGTTACCATGTCCCCTCTCAGTCTTCTCTTTTCCAAACTAAACAAACCCAGTTTTTTCAATCTTCCCTCATAGGTCATGTTTTCTAGACCTTTAATCCTTTTTGTTGCTCTTCTCCAGACTTTCTCCAGTTTGTTCACATCTTTCCTGAAATGTGGCTCCCAGAACTGGACACAATACCCCAGTTGAGGCCTAATCAGCGCAGAGTAGAGCAGAAGAATTAGTTCTCGTGTCTTGCTCACAATACTCCTGCTAATACATCCTAGATTTTTTTTTCAACAGTGTTACACTGTTGACTCATATTTAACTTGTGATTCACGATGACCTTTTTATGACCTCCAACCTTTTTATGCTCAAGATCCCTTTTTGAATTTAAGTGCAACCCAGGATCTACCCATCCTCTTTCCCAAGGCCCCACCCTGCTCACTTCATCCTCCCTCCCTCCATTGCTCGCTATCCCCCACTCTCTCTCACTTTCACTGGGATGGGGCAGGGGACTGGGGTTTGGGAGGGGGTGTAGGCTCTGGTCTGGGGCCAAGGGGTGTGGAGTGTAGGAGGGAGCTCTGGGCTGAGCCTGGGGCAGAGTGTTGGGATGCAGGAGAGGGTGCAGGCTCTAGGAGGGAGTTGGGTGCAGGAGGGGGCTCCAGGCTGGGACAAGTGTTGGGGAGTAGGAGGGGGTACGGGGTGCTAGCTCCAGGAGAGGGCTCAGGGTGCAGGCTCCCGCTGGGCAGCACTTACCTCGGGCGGTTCCTGGTTGATGGTGCAGCAGGGCTAAGGCAGATTCCCTGCCTGTCCCAGCCGCACCTGGAAGCAGCCATCATGTCCCTGTGGCCCCTGAGGAGGGCACATGGCTCTGTGCACAGCCCCTCTCTGCAGGCGCCACCCCTGCAGCTCCCGTTGGCTGCAGTTCCCCGTTCCTGGCCAATGGCAGCTGCAGGGGCAGTGCTTGTGGGCAGGAGCAGCATGCGGAAACCCCAGGGAGCCTGCCTTAGCCCTGCTGGGCCATCGGACTTTTAGCAGCCGAACATCGGGATTGACTGGCAAAGGCTCCAGGATCAGTCAGTCAATTGTGATCTATGGTTGGTGACCACTGCCTTAGACAGTCATTTCTCATTTTGTATGTGTGCAATTGATAGTTCCTTCCTAAGAGGAGTTCTTTGCATTTGTCCTCATTGAATTTCATCGTATTTACTTCAGACAATTTCTCCAGTTTCTCCAGATCATTTTCAATTTTAATCCTATTCTCCTAAACACTTGCAACCCCTTCCAGCTTGGCATCCTGTGTTACTTAACCCTCTCCAACCCATGTGCTCTTCCTCTCCCCAGCCCTCCCGCTTCCACCATCCCCACCGCTGTCCCTGGGAATGGGCATCCTGTGTTACCTAAGTCTCCCCTAGTGCTCTTCCTCCTCCCAGTCCCCCACCCCCCGTGTGCCCCTTCCCACTTTGCCACCTTCACCTGATTCCCCACCCCATACCCAACTTTGCATTTTTGTAATTTATTTACATTTCAGTGACTAGGGGATTTTTTTAATCATATAGCCTCTTCTGACCTTGATTTTCTGCTAGGGCTATAAACATAAACCAACACAGAAATAAATGACCTTTATAGTGGGTGGGAGGCAGTGCAGCCTGGGTAGGGTAAGCACTGGGAGCCAGGAAACCTGGGCTCTGCCACTGAACTGCTATGTAATGCTGTGCAAGTGTCTTTGTGCTTGAAGATTTATGTATGAAAAATGTTGTATAAGTATTTAAACTTTACTCTTTGGAGGCACTGTTCATTGGCCACTGGCTTTGTGCTGTCAACCACATGAAAAGTGTACAAATAGCCTATGTGTGTTTGTCTCGGTGTTTTGTTGCTATTGAAGAATAGCTCACTGAAGTTTAGATGTGATACACTGTATAACTTTTCCCAATTTTTTTTAGTACATCTTCCCTCTAGGAAAAATGGTTCCTAGTAGAAGGATAACTGGGAAAGGGTTATACAAATCTCTTCTTTACTATTTTGATGGGAAAATATATATAGTTATTTCCATCTTTAATTCTCTCATGCTTTCCTACTCTTTGGCCACCACCTCCCTCTGGTCCCCCAGAAGTCTTTGAGGCCCTTTCAATCATCTATTTTTGACACCACTATGATCAGCTAACTTCTGTTCAAAACTAGGAATACTGAATCATTTTTAATTTACTTTTTCCAACAAAATGTGTTGAGATGTGGAAGTCACAAACTCCTGCTAATAGGACAGCGTAATGTTTTTTTAAGAGAGGACACTTAAGTGTCACTTTTTCTCCTCCAGCCCTTCTTTCTTTCACTCAATAGGTATCTGTCTACACCTTCCCCCCAAAATTGCCTTCATTAATCATTATTTTTTATTTATAAAAGAGTCCATCCAAAGCTCTAGGTACTCGTACAACAATTTAAAACTCAGAACATGCCCTGGTATCAGGAAATAACTATCTTTGTCTCCACCCTCATCAACTTGTCCTCTGCTTGTTTACGGGCCATTGATGTTGCTCCATTGACTTCAGCAGAGCTATGCAATCTTATATCAGCTAAGGATCTGGCCCTGTGGTCTATCTTTTTGTTTTTCAGTGATGAGGAGCCAAATCAGCTCCATTGGGGGTTGGTACACAGCTATGACACTATCTAGTCCAAACAGTTAATTAGAATATGGGTTTGGAGAGCCAATGTCCCTAATTAGATTGACAGAAACACTGTTTTTGTAGGCGTCATGTGAGATGAATAATTTTAAAATGTTGTTAATAAATATTAACACAGTTAGTGATGTTAATTTATCTAACTTGGTGATTTCCAAACTGGTCTGCTGTCCGCTTGCCAAGGGCCGTGGAGAGGAGGCTGGTCATATGGAGGAATTTAGACTAGATGATCAAAGTGGTTCCTTCTAGCCTTAAAAATCTGTGACTTAAGTCAGGGCTTAAACACTTGCATAGTTTGATTACATTGAGTCTGCTTAGTCTGATCAAATTCATTAAGAACAAGATGTCATTTATTATTTATTTTTGGTTTATAATACATAAAAAAAGCTGTCTCATGCTCCGGACATCTTTGATGTTTCTTTACAATGCATACAATAGAGAATAATGTATCTGATTCCCACCATATATTTGAGATAATAGACTAACCCCTTAGTGCAAAAATATTAAAGTACTCCCCTGCCCCAGATACCAGCTGTCCAACTTCACTTTCCCAAAAGTTTGAGTTTAAAAAAATGAAGTTTGCAGTATACCACAAAGGTCAACAAACTTGAGTTATTTCAGCCCAGAGAAGGAGAGTGAGATCCAAATATGAGGGGCCCATATATACCTTTGCTGATGTCCGTGGTAACAGTATTGCTCAGGAAGAGAGACGATCTTTTAAAAAAGCAAGTTACAGGCTGTCCTAACTGGCATACAGATTTCAGTACATACCAATTTAAAAAAAAAAAAATATTTGACATACTTCTAAAAATGGCTGTAGCTGTGTACAATAAGACAATTGAGAACAGAGTGCAATGTTTCATGCATTCTGAAATGTACACCTTGTCTCTCAAAATAATTAGTTACGTTTCAAAATATTCATTTGAGTTGAATGTACTATATAATAAGTAGAGCTGGTTGGGAATTCTTTGACAGAACACTTTTCATTGGAAGATGCTGATTTGTCAAAACCGAAACTTTGCAGAAACGTTGAATTTGAATTGCACTTTTGTTGGGAAGGTGTCTCAGGTGGAGATGGAACCCAAAAGGGGGCGGAAGGGGGAAGAGAGAGTTTGTGTACATGCTTGCACACGTCTCTCTCTCTCTCTCTCTCTCTCTCGTTTTCACCAGAAATTCCAAGTATTTTAACACACTATTTGAAAGGAGTTGTAACTAACCAGGTTTATTAGGGTACAGTTGATGCAGAACTAAGCCATAGTAGCATTACATTAGAGCAGTGGTCCCCAACCTTTTTGGCTGGCGGGCACCAGCCGAAGGACCACTGCGGCGGTGGAGGCATTTCGGCGGCGACGCCTCTCGATGACGTCACTTGCCGTCGACAAGCGACATCATCGAGAGGCGTCGCTGCCAAAATTCGGGGGCGACGCCGCTCGATGTCACTTGTCGGCGACAAACGGCGTCCCCACCAAAATGTCACTGCGGCATTTTGGCGGGTGCTCTCCTGGGGGCCAGGACACGGGCGCATTAAGATGCCCCCGCGGGCACCGTGTTGGGGACCCCTGCATTAGAGTATTAAAAGAGTGTCTCCTAAAATGGTAAATTGTGTCTTCCTTCATCCAGTATGAGATTTTTTTGAAGCCACAAGAGTATTTTAAAATTTAAATTATTCAAATAAGGAGATGTAATGGATCAGTGCTCAGAAAAAATGGTAATGTAATTTCCTAAATGGTAAAAAGATTTCCAACATGAAATATTTCAATCAAAAATGTTAGAAATGTTTATACTAGACAGTGTTTTTGAAAACACATTAGCATCTGTGAAAGGATCACAATGATATTACAATATCAAATTTGGATAAACTGTCATCTCCAGTGTCCTGCAGTGTTTGCTTTTATATATTTAAATAATATGTAAATCCTTCCCATCTCCCTGGGCAACGTCTTTAATGTATTCAGCTGTGTATCTGAAAATCCACATAGTGGTAGTGTCTTTGAGTAGAAACTAGCATTGTTCTGTAAAGGAGATAATGCTAGTGTTAATAAATTCCCTTACAATGATTATCAGAGAAGGATGTTGCCTTTTGGTTCACTAGCTGTCACTGGAGTTAAGTGAACTGAACAGTTAGCACTCCAGGCAGATTGGTCAAGTACTGCTAATCAGAAGTGATTTACCAAAACTAGTATAGCATAGCTAAACACAGCATGAAGGATCTCTGCATTATTATTATTATTAGAACTATTAATAAAACATCTATTTTTATTCTGAAGATTACTGTTTACAACACTGCCTCAGTGCGGTACAATGGTGTTAGAAATCACTATCCATCTCCTCCCCAATTTCTGAAAGAGAACGTCAATCTTAGGAAGTTCAAACAAAAGTAAATTGTGCACCTTGAAAGAGTATGGCCTTTTTTTTTTTAACCTTTTCCTGCAGACATGGGGCATGGACATGAACATGGTCATGGGAAAATGGAATTCCCTGACTATAGACAATGGAAGATAGAGGGTACTCCGCTACAGGATGTCCAAGAAAGACTGGCTAGGCGGGGTCTTAGAGATCCATGGCTTCGGTAAGTGAGAGAATGCATCATTCAGATATATAGCTACATGCGCGCGCACTTCCTGTAACCTTGTGATGTAGTCATTGTAGATGGTTCTTTTTAGCAAAAAAGCTGGAAAAACACCTAGACTGCATCAGTTAGCACATAAAAAATGTAGTCAAAGTTCATTTTTTGTGTAGAGGTTACTAGTATTGCATTACCCTCAGAGCCGCCTCACAATGTAAAGTTCAGCCATGCTTTGTGATGTTTTATAATGAGATGAAGGTGTATCCTTTCGGATTTTGTTCTGCAGAATGGAGAGGTGAGCACACTCTTTACCTTTAGCCTGAGCTATCCCACAAATACTTAAATTGGGCGGTTCCATGTTCTTGGCCTTGGTTCACCAAGGCATTGAAGCAATGCTTGAATTTAAGCATGTGAGTAATCCTGTCCCTATTCAGCAAAGCACTTAAGCATGGTCTTAAATCTCATTGATTTCAATGGAACTTCAGTACAGTATGTGCTTAAATGCTTTGCTGAATAGGGACAGGATTACTTGGATGCTTATAGACAAGAATGTGATTAAGTGTTTTGCTGAATTGGGGCCTTTAATCGAAGTTTTGAACTGTAGTAGCAGATGGCTTGGGGTTTCATTCTACTTTGTTCTACGTTTGCTAAGCAGTTCATGAAAATCATGTAGAAAACTGTTAAGGTGAATCAAGTCATGGAAGACCTGATCTTAGTCCCCTGAACTGGGGAGGTATCTTACTCCCTAGAGCTATTCTACATTGTTTAGCTGTAGAGACAGGGCTTTGACCTGAGTCACAACGGGGAGAAATATATAACATTCTCCTTTACCATTCTTTAGCCTTTGGGAATGAAAAGTGTCAGGCTTCATGCTCCATTGTCCCATTCTATGGGAAGACAAAAGCCCTACATTAGCTATTCCATGGTCCTACAGGGAAATCGTCATACCTGCTTCTTCCAATACTCTTATGCAGTTTTTACCATGTTTTTAAAGCAAACTGTTGGATGGATATTGCTGTATCACCTCTTGTTATGACCTATTGGGGGTGGGTTTTGGTGGATTGAGTAATCCTTTATTTCCTTTTATTTGTTCAGGAGATGGTGTAAGAGTATTACATAGTCTCTAACTTTGTTAATTACTATATTTTAATGTTACCTGGAGGAGTTTTACCAGATATTAACTCTCTGCAGTTATCAGCTGTCTCTGAACCCTACTTTCTAAGTCTCTGATATTCAGTTTTTTATTCTTGCTTTATTTCTTGTAAGTTCAAGCTTATAAAATTCACTCTAGTTAAATAGTTAATTTTATCTGGAGCACAATAATATTTCTCTTTTCTGCAGGAGTCCGGTTTACTACCACAAGAAAATGGCCATACTCCAACACATTCTTCCAAAGTGCTGCATAAATAGCCAGTAAATTAATCCCACACCCTCTCCTGCACATGTTTCCTAAGTATATGGCCTTGAAACTGCTCCAAAATATTGTGTAGGGCTGAGAAAAACTCGTACTGTTTATTCCCTTTCCTAGGTGAAAAATTGCTGTGTTTCTCAGAACATTGGTTTGCATTGGGGGGAAAAAAAAGTCAATATTCAACAAATCCAGTAAACAACTCTAAGGGACAAAGTGCAAAATCTCTTAGTAGATTGAAGTATTGGACCTCTCCTGCATATCTTTGCCTAATGCAGAATTATGTATAAAGTAATGCTTAAATCCCACACTGAGACAAGCCTCCAGTACTAGTTTCATAGCAATCTCTTTAGTGAAGACATGATAGAAGTATCAAGATCTGTTTACTACGTTTATTAATGTAGTCCTTCTGAAGAATATCTTGTACTAAGAATCCTAAAGTAGCAAAACCCCTCTGAGCTTTTTTTCTTTTTGTTGGTATTGGCACCTGTCAAAAGGCTGGGAAATCTAAGACCAGTGTAGCCTAATTTATTTACATACAGCTTCTATGTAGATTTAGCCCTGGTGAACAAATACAGATTTACAGCACCGAAGACTGAAATTCTTTATCCACTTAGTAGGTACACAGTACTAGCACCTACAGAACAAGTCTCCCATCCAGTGCCTTAACCCTGAGCTAGAGGGACCACCTATAGGGTAGATGAGTGTCTACAGACCATTCAGTCCTTGACAATTCTGCTGAGATTCTCATCAAAACTATCAGTATCAAGTGCGGTGACAGTGGTTCAAGCTTATCCTCTGGTAGATTGTTTTTTCCTTAGCTATGTCTCTGTATCCTCTGCAGATATGATAGTGGAATTGAGAGCTTTGTTTCTGGAACAGACTATATTATTTGTGCTGGACTTAATATTTCATGTGGATCTGAAAGTCTAAGTACTTTATGACTGAAATGGTAGTAACAGCTGTTGTTCACATGCATGCTCAGTGAGGTAAAGGCTTACATAAGACAAAATGTTATGGTCTTTAGACAAAAAGATAGAAAAAAAGAAATTCTGTCTTTTTAAACAGCACAGAAAGGTCTGTTCAAACTATGCTGAGTGTTAACTTCACCAGTAAGACTCAAGCAGGGAAATGTCTAATGCTTTACAATTAGATGGTAAGCTCTTTGGGTCAGGGAGCACCTAGCATAATGGGTCCTGGATGTTAAAGTAATACAAATTATGATAATTACACCTGCCTCGTTCAAAAGTGGCACAGGAGCACTTGCTTCATTCACTCCATATCTTGTATATAAACGACTTGTGGGTTCTGTTTTTCCAGCATACAGGAAGTAAGTAGGACACAGTAACAGAAGATGCTACAGATGTATAACTAAAGTTGCAGGAAAAAAATATTTTCTTACTGAAAATGTTTTATGTGATCATGTAATATGGTAATTAAAGGTTGGCATAACAAACATGCATAAGGGGGCATAGTTAACTTCATAGTATTTCCTGATATTTGAGTGCTTTAACTATGGAAACCTTACATTTTCAATGCATAGCTTTTTGGACTATGTTTTTTAACTTTTGCATATAAATACATTTGTGTTGGCATATGGAATCAGAGTGGATCTTCTAACTTTGTTCTATTGGTCGGTTTTGTTTTTTCCTAGCAATGAAGCATGGAGATATATGGGTGGCTTTGCAAAACCTGTCACTGTTAAGGATGTTCTCACCAAAGGTTTCAAGTGGGGATTCGTAGCCTTTGTGGTAGCACTTGGGATCGAGTACACACTGTTTCCTCCGAAGAAAAATGGAGGACATCACTGAAAATGGAATAGTAGAACTTCTCAAAGTCATTTACACAGTTCTAAATTAAAACATGTTATACAATAGCTTACTGATTTTGTTGCATGTGTAAAGATGCCTATTAAAATTTCTCATTGGCAAGAGATGTCTCTGTGGCTTTGTCATCTTTTCTTGGGCAAAAAAAAATAAAACTTTCCAATGATGCTCCCAAATCTAAACCTGACTTGATTAATGGAAAAACAAGATATGCATGAGATGGTACACCTCTACCTCGATATAACGCTGTCCTTGGGAGCCAAAAAAATCTTACTGCGTTGTAGGTGAAACCGTGTTATATCAAACTTGCTTTGATCCCCCGGAGTGCGCAGCCCTGCCCCTCGCCCCCCTCCCCCCCCAGGCACTGCTTTACCGCGTTATATCTGAATTTGTGCTATATCAGGGTAGCACCGTATGTACCATCTGTTGAACTAATGAGGAAAACAATATTGGTACTCTTCCAAGCTCTGCTAACTTGAAACTCCAAAAGAAGACGTTACTTGTACTGTATTGTGCAGCTCTTCACAATACTATCACCCCTCCTTTCTTGCAAGCTTTGATCAGCTGTGAAATAGTGAACAGATCAACAGTTAACTAACACTAGCTGTCAGCCATAACTCCATACAGTGAATTGGTGCTGCCCTCAGAGGTGTTGCTCCAGGCTGTCTGCTGACTTAGGCTGACATCACAGTTGCTTCATACTTTTAAGGTTATCTGTGCAAACAAATGGCTAAAGACTTTTTTTTTAATGCCAACTTAGATTATGGAGCATATGTAATTTCTAAAAACATCTTATTAACTGATGACATAGGGCTCTTCTTCACTTCAGCAGTTAGTTTGTTAGTATACTTGAGTTCCTGCCTTTGAGCTAGTCTTGCTCACTGTAAAATGACACTTGATCTACATAGAGCGATTGGCTTAGCAGTAGATGAGTTGTTGTAACTCAGCTGCTGCATTCTCCAGTGTCAGCAGCAGTGTATCTTAACACCCCCCCCCCACACACACACACACCATTCAGCTAGTTTAAGCTTAAAGTACCACAAATGAGATAGAGATCTTGGTGTGACTGAGAGTTGGGTTTGGGGGCAAAGCTTGAGCTATAACTTGGAGTTAACAATGCAGGGTGAGATAATGTTCTCATTTCAATATGTATTCAGAAGCTGGTATCCAAATTTAGAAAAAACTTTGTATCTACAGCTCAAGCATCTCCATTATTTGAGTAGCTAGAAATTATTTTACATCATTCATGTTGTGGAGCAAATATTCTTTGATCCTCAGAATGGCAACCCTATCAAGTTGTAAAACCCAGAAAGATACATTGTCTGTAGAAGCGTCTTTCTGTGAGCTAGCCTAGACTTTTTAACATCTGGAAAAAGCACAGATCCTTTTTTAAAAATGTTACAGTAACCTTTTTTACTCCAGGTGTGAGCTATTATCTTTCTAGTTCAACTGCTTTTCAAGTTTTAACAGTATTATGTGAAACAGATTTAACAGGAATCCTAAACATTGAGCCCTTATTTGCAGGGCTTTGGAGCTGTGCTCCGGCTCTGCTCCAGCTCCAGGCAAAAACCTGCAGCTCCACTGCTCCAGAGCTGCTCCGCGCTCCGCTCCAAAGCCCTGCTTATTTGGAATTCAAAATACTTTGTATATTTTAAGACGAGCAGGTCAAAAATAGTATTAGAACTGAAACAAATTTTAATTTTCCAAGGATGCTAACCATACAATTTTCCTTAGAGATACCAGCAACTCTTATTGTAATTTTGAGTATCCAAAACATATTATTTCTTTATTCCTAAGACTTCCGATTTATTATTTCTTCAGGTCCAGATTCCATATCCTCCAAAGGTAACTTATTTTTTAATTAAGCCATGTACTGCAGAGAAGAAAACTTTATAGAATAATATTAGTTGCAACTGTGGAAACTGATTGGGAAAGTATCTTACACAAGATAATCTACTGAGCCAACTTCAGTGCTGCAAAAAGTAAACGAGAATGTGACTGCGAGATAGGAGAGAGACTTTCTCTTTACTGCCTCAGTTGCACTGGGTGTTACAGAAAGATTTTCTAAAACGTATTTCAAAAACAAAATTTTTTCAGGAGACAATTAAAACAGGATAACAAGGATAGAGAATATATATCCTCAGAACTCAAGAAAATACATATAACTTCAAATGAATATATGAATAGTATATGAAAACCCAAAATGCTCCACACTGCTAGTTGGCAAGGGGTTTTTAATTACACTTGGTCAGAATATCCAGATTTTATACATAAAATAACTCATCTATTCTAACACATCTACAAATCAAAAACAATTTTTTATCCGTAGACTTGACTATATGGTAAAGTAGTACATTCTAATTTGTTGCTCAGAGAGCAGTAATCATATCTTAAATTCGGTTATATAGGAAGACTACGGTGTGATTTTTTTTTAATTAAAAAACATTAACTTTTTGTGAGATGGAGAGTTTAAGGAAGCTCCTTGTGGGATGTTGGCAGGGCTGCTATGGGCATGTCAGCAGCTGGGAGAGGGGAACAGGAATTGATTTCCATTCTCCTTACATTACCTCTGTGAGGAGCCAGGGGCTCCTCTTCACATGGGCCCATGGGAATTACAAATTTTGCAGACAAATATATAAATAAATTGTTCCCTTAGAAGCACAGATAGTTTAAATCTTCCCCAATGTCTTTCAGGAAGAGTGGGATTGGTAGGCTGCTAAAAGCAGCACAAGAAAAAGATTGATGGTTTACTGTTCACATCAACAATGGTGTAATAAGAAAATACAATGGCTTTTATTTTACACAATTTTTGACAACTTTTTGTGAATAAGTGGAAGAACACCAAGATAGAAACAAGTACTAAATATAATGGCTGTTACAGTGTCACACTGAGTGAAAATTACACGATTTCAAGAGTTGGATTTATTTTTTTAATTTGATGTTATGACTTCATTGTATGATTAGAGCACCTAATGTCCCAATTTATATATCAACAGAACATTGTCACACATTAAATAATTTAGAATTCTAATATTTTCTCCATTTATGCTGTTTTCAACAGTAATTAAATTGTTCTGTTGTATGGATTTAGTTTATAGACGTATATATAAAAGTCTTCCATTTGTTACTGTTTTTTAATATGAAGACAAACTGATTGCTCTTAACTAATCCTTTTTGAAAAAGAGACACACCTCACTTTAATATCCTACGTGTGTTGTAATAAGAAAATTTGCTGTGAGTTGCTGCCAGATTTAACATTTGTTTATATATTTCAACTCAAGGTTTTTATTACAAGATGTGAAGGATGTTACAGTGGCTGCTTCAGTCCAGATTTTAAACTTACTAAATTATCCATTCTGTGACATGTCTGCCAATGTGCAAGTTGGAACGTTGCACTATAAAATACATACAGCCTCTTCTCTGCATTGTGTAAGGGGTTAATTCTGATCTCAATTGTGTAACAATCATGTTGCCTTGTGTCTTGAGAATCCAAAAGCAGGACAAATATAGTAAAAGATTTCAAAAATATTAACTTTGGAGAGAGGTTAAAATAACTGGATTTGTAGTTCCCAGAAAAGATCTTTCATTGGGAATGTCAGAATCATAGCTACCAAAGAAAGGAAGTCAATGGAAATCATTTTCTTGTTGCAAATGATGCCCTAAAACAGAAGAAAAATGTAAACACAATCATGGACCTCCTTTTAATGCGTCTGACAAAGTGGGTATTCACCCACGAAAGCTCATGCTCCAATACTTCTGTTAGTCTATAAGGTGCCACAGGACTCTTTGTCACCTTTTAACAGTAAGCTCAGACAATAGAATGATTTGCTAAGGAAAGTTGCTGAATTGTCATAGTTAGGATACCACTTGAGGTAAAGTTAAGAGGGAACAAACGTGTGCTATAGAAATTTGGTTACTATCGTTCATTGATGCAGTGGAATGGACTGCATGACTTGAGCTTCTTTCCAACCCTAATATTTATTATGTACTCTGGTTTTCTGCACTAAACACTTGATGCACCCACATGGCTATTGGCTACTTACATTAATCCTTTTTGGCTAGATAGCACCTTCTTTTTGAGATTTATTTCCTGTCTGTCTTTAGAGTTACAGTTTCTCACTGTTATGAATAAAATAAATTACTATTTACCCTGTTATCTATTTTGGTTCTGTAGTGCTATAAAGTGAGCTTAATTGTGCTATAGCTTCTGCATCATCAAAAGAAGTGTTAGCTAAAAGTTCCAAATGCAAAATATTTAGTAGCAGCGATGTTAGCAAGATCCTATTTTGTCATTCGGATCCTAGGCTGAGTTTGCAGAGCTGGGACTGAAAAAGGTGGTAATAGATTTAACTTGCAAATGGATCTGAAAACCATTTAATAATAAATCTAAAGCTCTGCAGTATTATTTGTTACAGAATTTTTTTAATTACTGCACTTCAACGTTTGGGTACCAAGAAATCATGGGTGTTAACGGCTAATCAACTTAACACTGCATGTAAAACTCGCTCATAGTACTAAATCATTAGTTCGCTTGTATACCAAAATTAAATTAAACTGTGAAGATAGATTCCAAGTTCACAGATGCTTCTGCCTGCTGCCAGAAGAGATGGAAGTAGTGAAAATCCTGAAAAGGTCCACGTGGTGTACTTTGACAGTGTGTAGTAGTACTCTATAGTCAGATAGCTCCTTCATCAAAATGGATACCTACCCCTGAGGATACTGTAGCAAAGGACAGAGACCAAGACATAGGCCATGCATTTTCCCCACCCCATAGTGATAATAGCCCTCAAGCTGGTGTGTGGGGTTTTTGGTGTGAGTGAAGGAAACACAAGCTTTGGAATGTTTTCTCTGCATGAGAAATAGCTCTGATTATATGGATTGTTAGGAATAAATGCAAATATGTTATCTGTATTTTAAACGATAGTGAATGAATAGTGCTAGGTCTACATGTTTATAGCCATTTAATCAACACTCTGAAAATGCATTTTATGAACAGCAGAAAGAAGAAATATTCCAGTTGCCTTTTAGCAGTAGAGTTTGACTGTCCATATAGCACCTCATTCATCCTTGCCATGTGGTCCAACAGCTATAATGTCTTTATGTAGCTTGAACCAATGCAAAGTGAAATTGAAATATTTAAATGAAGAATAAAACCAAAATGAAAAAGCAACAACAAAAATATTAAAATAAATCCAGTACAGGTAAATATCATGGTCTGTCCTCAGTTATCCAGCACCTACCACCTTTACCTACCTCGTGCTACCAACAGCACAGTGTGTCAGTTACTTCAAAGTCAATGTGCCTTAAGGGTGTGCTTAAATGTTTTCCTGATTCATGGCCTTAGAAATATAAAGGTAAGTGCTGTTATAAAAACCTAGACAGATAGAATAGTGATATTTCCTTGCTTATAATGTCCATGGATATACCATCACACAAGGCTATAAAGTCTGCGTTATTGTAGGATATTAAAGAAGGTTTATATTAGAAATGAAAGTGATTCCCCATAATTGCTCCCTCATAATTTAAATCCATAATTTAAATCTCATAGCATTACCAAGTAAAAGATCTCTTGGATTTGTTAATTTACAAGCTACTGTCTGTGTAAAACTTGTAAGCCATTGATTGCATCTGTTCTCAGAAAGATACTTTATTGCTGTGTAAAACTTGCAAACAGTCAATTGACTGTTCTCTGAGCATACTCTGTAATTGATACTGTGTAAACAAATGTAAGCCGTTAATTAACTCTCCACTCAAAACAACTGTTCTTAGAGGCAGCACAGAAAAAAAACCCTCCCTCTGTAATCAAAGGGCAGGGAGTCTCAAGTAAATTAGTAACACCCCGAAAGTGGTGGAGACAGTAAAATAAATGTGATTAAAAGAAGGAATGTATGTGAATGAATGCTTGGTTTACATGAATGATCAGGGAGGTGCCAGCCTAGGAATGCAGTATCCATCGGCTGAAGAAGGTGTCAAGTGGGAACAACCAGATGACCCCAGGAGGACAAACTGGAATCCACCCCACCATCTCAAAGGATGAGAAAAACCAACATCTGACAGCACAGAGCCATCAGGAATGTGCCACCTGCTGATTGATTCAGCAACAGCAGGATGAAGCAATTCCCATAGACTGACATGGGAATAAATTCCTATAAAAATGGATTCTAAAGACTAAGAACTTGTCTCTGTTTCTGCTACCACCCTCCAGGAGCATCAGGTGCGCATGACACAGACTCGGCTCCATTCTCGTGGACAGGATACCTGGCCAGTATTCTGTCACGAGCAACTTCCAGGCTGGTAACTATAACTGATTAATGCAGAACCTGTTTGAGTGAATGAATGAATGTAACAACTGTCTGTATTTGCAATAAACGTGGCATTTTGCTTTCTCCCTCTTATAAGATCCTGTTGGTATATTTTATTAGGGTAACATAATCACTTCCCCTTCTGATCTGCAACCTCTGTTTAGCCTAGGATAACAGGGAGTATGCATGTTCACAGCATTACATGAGGAGAGGTCACAGTTTTCCTTACCCTACTTTTCTATGACATTGCTTTAACACCAAATGTCATGCAGTGTGCTTTCAGTGTGAGGGTGGTGGCAAGAGAGGGTTTCTTGCAATAATCATGTCATGATACAATACAGGAGTGCAAAACTCCTGATTCCTATTTCCTAGAGGAGGAGGGTTACATTTGCTAAAATGCCACTTTTCATACAACCTTTCTTATGACAAAGCTTTATTTTCACAGACCAGTAAATGTCTGTGATCATGGGACTGCAGCTGTACTTTTCAGTGGAGTTTTACATCTCCATATGATATTTTCCCAAGATGATGTTTATACAACAGCTTGTTTTACTAAGGCTTGTTGTCTTATTTAATCCTTTCTTAAGCATCTCATGCTCTTGTGTCATTCTCTGTAAAACAAAACAAGACATTCTGTGTAAGGTACACTATACAAAATATTTCCACACTGAGCCCCAGGTGCCACTGCCTGAATACACATGTGGATTGCCTGGTGTGCACTGTTTATTCCAGCTGGGTCCAGTATGAAATTGTACTTATGATGTCTTGATTTTAGATAGAAGCATAGAAAAAAACACGTATTACTCAAGCTAACACTAGCTACATTATTTTTTAAATGCTGATGAGTCTTGTGCATCAGACGTGTATGCCACCCACCAAACACGCTCTTTGCAGCACAACAGGAATACTGTGTAGTGGTGGTTGGTGTGCCCTTTTGATGTGCATACTTTTGATTTTTTTTTTATGCTATGGTGGCCTTAAGGTATGTCATGAACTGCTAGTGGTTTATCTTAGTTCTCTTACAGTCTTCAAAGAACCTTTAAAAACTAATCTGCAGATGCTATTGTGTTGAGATTTTATTTTCTGTATCATTGTAATTTTGAATCGTTACAGAGCACTCCAAGTGCTTCAGGCGTGTATTTATTTAGAGCCTGATCTTGCTTCCATTGAAATCAGTGGGTGTATTTCCTTGACTGCAGCGGTGCAGGATCAGGCCCTTAAATGTCATGGGTCAGATGTAAATGGCATAGCTCCATTAATTTCAACCAGCTGAAGGTCTGGACATACATTATTATTATTTTATTTTCAAAGACTCTCAGAGGTTCACTGAAAATGGGATTGAACCCAATATCTGTAATCTGTGTCTAAAGACTGTGTAATGTAAAATGTGCCATGTAAACATTTATGCATGTGATATGATTAAGACTGAGAGTTTGTCATGGAGGTCACGGATTCAATGACTTTCTGGGACTTCTGCAGCGGCCGCTGCTGGGCAGTCTTGGGACATTGCCCCCCCCCCCCCGAAGCAGCAGGAGTTTGGGTGCGTGTGGGAGGGGACTCAAGGCTGGTGGTTGGGGCGTGGGAGGGGGTGAGGTCTCTGGGCGGTGCTTACCTTGGGTTGCTCCCCGGAAGCAGCAACATATCCCTCCCTCAGCTCCTAGCTCCACGGGCTGCCTCCACCCACAGGCACTGCCCCCGCAGCTCCCATTCCCACAGTTCACTACCAATGGGAGCTGCAGGGCTGGTGGTTGGGGTGGGGGCAGCACACAGAGCTAGGAGCTGAGGGAGGGATGTCGCCGCTTCCGGGAAGCCACGAGGAGCCAGGTAGAGAGCCTGTCAGCCCCGCCAAACCCCGCCCACCAGCACCAGTGGGGGTCCCAGGCCACCTCCCCCATGCACCCGTGTCACCCTCAGGCCACATCCCTCCCCCCCACCACCCAAAGATTTAGTTAGGGGTATGTGGTACAGATCATGGACAGATCACAGGCTGTGAATGTTTGTTTACTGCTGTGACCCGTCCATGACTTTTACTAAAAAATACCTGTGACTAAAACATAGCCTTAGCTATGATACATTTAATAACCTGTTACATTACTTGATAGATAGTGCTTACAAGTTGTACTTTATAGAGAGCAGATCGTTCTGTTTAAAGATCGTTAACAAACATAATAAAACTGTTCTGATGATTTCAGAGGTTCTTCATTTTCTAGAAAAGAACTATAACAGGAGGACTATATTATAATGAGTTTATAGAGGAACAAGGAACAATATGTACAGTTCTGAATTGCCTAGTCCTGTGTCTTCAGATTTTCAGAATAAGAATAGCAATTGAATTGTCAGTTCCCTGCCTTCTTACTCATTTCAGTCTCAACTCAGTACAGCATGAAAGCAAGTGTTTAACTCCATTCCTATGCAGGACAGCTCTTAAGTGCATGCTTAACTTTAAGCACTTAAAATTAAGCACATGCTTAAGTGCTGTCTAGAATAGAGATACTCTTATGAATCTGGGTCCATGATTATTTGTAGGATGAAGAAATGAAGTAATTTCATAGCCTCATAGACTTTACCTGCAAACAGCTATAGTTTCCCAGATTCAGTTGATCAGGACTGACTCCCGTGAGCCAAATTTACTGCTTAGCTAAGTGATTGCAACTCAATGGTTTGATAAATTACACCAGTGATGAATGTAGCTCATCAATTTGGTTTATGATTAATTTTTGGTGTTTTGTGGAATGTAAAAATGATGTTTAATTTTAAATAAAATGCTTATTCATGTTTTAAAACTATTGTGGTATATATTTTTTTCCTCCCTACATGAACATAATACACTGATTAGAGATAATTTCACCATTATTTTATTGTTACTAATATTTACATAGAAAACACTCCACGATCAGGGATACTAAGAACCAAGTCTGCCTTCACTGTAACCATAGCAATGACTGTCCTAAAAATAAAATGGCTCTCTGCCAGAACAGATGAGATCACTTTACAGATCAAGAATCAGGTTCACAAACAGCGACAGCCACCTGGACCTGAGGATTTCACGTGACCATAAAATAATACAATAGCATGAGAGCCTGTCTCAGTCATATGTGCTTAAAAATAGAATTGGCAATGGTCAGAGCTAGATTCCTTGTGAAATGCAAGCAGAAATCCTATCTATGTCTGTAGACAGAGAACTATTTTTGCTAATCAAAAAAGGCATTAATGAGTCATTTATTGCTTTGCCAACACTGATTTTACAACTTTACTTCACTCAGTACTAGGGCTGTCAAGCGATTAAAAAAATTAATCACGATTAGTCTTGCGATTAGAAAAAATTAATCACAATTAATCACGCTGTTAACAATATAATACCGTTTATTTTAAATATTTTCGATTTTTACTACATTTTCAACTATATTAATTTCAATTACAACACAGAATACAAAGTGTACAATGCTCACTTTATATTTATTTTTATTACTATTTGAACTATACAAATTTTTTTTCAGTTCACCTCATACAAGTACTGTAGTGCAATCTCTTTATCTTGAAAGTTGAACTTACAAATGTAGAATTATGTACAAAAAAATGCATTCAAAAATAAAACAATGTAAAACCTTAGAGCCTACAAGTCCACTCAGTCCTACTTCTTGGTCAGACAATCACTTAGACAAACAAGGTTGGTTACAACTTGCAGGAAATAATGCTGCGTGCTTCTTGTTTACAATGTCACCTGAAGGTGTGAACAGGCATTCGCATGGCACTGTTGTAGCTGGCGTTGCAAGATATTTATGTGCCAGATGCTCTAAAGATTAATATATCCCTTCATGCTTCAACTACCATTCCAGAGGACATGCTTCCATGCAGATGATAGATTCTGCTTGATAACGATCCAAAGCAGTGCGGACTGATGCACGTTCATTTTCATCATCTGAGTCAGATGCCATCAGCAGAAGGTTGATTTTCCTTTTTTGGTGGTTTGGGTTCTGTAGTTTCTGCATCAGAGTGTTGCTCTTTTTAGACTTCTGAAAGCATGCTCCACACCTCGTCCCTCTCAGATTTTGGATGGCACTTCTGATTCTTAAACCTTGGGTCGAGTGCTGTAGCTATTTTTAGAAATCTCACATCGGTACGTTCTTTGGGTTTTGTCAAATTTGCTGTGAAAGTGTTCTTAAAATGAACATGTGCTGGGTCATCATCCGAAACTGCTATAACATGAAATATATGCAGAATGTGGGTAAAACAGAGCAGGAGACATACAATTCTCCTTCCAAGGAGTACAATCATAAATGTAATTGATGCATTATTTTTTTAACGAGCATCATTAGCGTGGACGCATGTCCTCTGGAATGGTAGCCAAAGCATGGAAAGGGCATATGAATGTTTAGCATATCTGGCATGAAAATACCTTGCAACACCGACTACAAAAGTGCCATGCAAATGCCTGTTCTCACTTTCAGATGATATTGTAAATGAGAAGCAGGCAGCAGTATCTCCCATCAGTGTATACAAACTTGTTTGTCTTAGCGATTGGCAGAATAAGAAGTAAAACTGAGTGGACTTGTAGGCACTAAAGTTTTACACTGTTTTGTTTGTGAGTGCAATTATGTAACCAAAAATAATCTGCATTTGTAAATTACACTTTCACAATAAAGAGATTGTATTTCAGTACTTGTATGAGGTGAATTGAAAAATACTATTTCTTTTGTTTACAAATATTTGCACTGGACACTTTGTATTCTGTGTTGTAATTGAAATCAATATTGAAAATGTAGAAAAACATCCAAAAATATTTAATACATTTAAATTGGCATTCTATTGTTATAAGTGCAATTAATTGCGATTAATTTTTTAAATTGTGATTAATTTTTTTTAGTTAATCGCGTGAGTTCAGCGTGATTAATGGACAGCTCTACTCAGTACATAAACTCACTCTACTTTTTGAAAATGCTTTTCTCTGCTAGGGGTTTTACCCTTTTCCTTTTTTAGAACATTGCATTCAACACACAAGATTTTTAAAAAAACCAGTCAGTGGCAACTCATAATGATATTAACAGATACAACCAATTGACCTTGGATATATAAAATACTATTTAAAAAATATAATAGACTCTATTGTTTGTATATCAGGCTTATAGAATTTTAAGTAGTATCAGGGCAATTTTTGAGAGATGTTTTTCTTGAGTTTTAAACAAATACATATGAGAATCACAAAACTATAATAAATTAAAATCAAGAGAAACGTGCTTGAGAGAGAAATTAGATTTTAAACTACAGGACCTCAAGTTCTTTAATGTAATTGAAAGGATCCATCTCTTCTCAGTTATATGCATATGATCTTACTGGTGCATTATACATTTTGCCTTATATACATGTGTTATTCCAGGAGAAGGGGGACAGAGTGGAAGAGATAGTACAGTGTTTAGTTTGAGAAAGGGAAAAATACATTAGTTCATATCTATAATCTGCAAAAATATGCAAATTGCTGAGCAATCATACAACACAATTAAGAAAGTGATTCAAAAGAAAACTGAGGGCATGAATAAATAATGCAGCATGTCAGTCCCTTATGTGTGTAGATGGCCTTGTGCTAGCAAAATAGATGACTTGCCAATTTAACATAGATTTTTGCAGAAAGCAATTCTCTGCACTGCCTATTCATTATCTGTTAGCCCGCAGCCAAAACACCTCAAGCTTTGACCTTAAAAGTCCTCTCCTTCTAATCCAGGTTAGGTCTCTGGGCACTTGGACAGAATATATCCAAGGAAGAAAAGATACTGATTCAGTGGGTGGCATATTTCCTTTTGACCCAATGCCATGGCATGATGACAGAGGTACTATTAGTGCTGCCTTTTAGATATTAAACTGAGATCCTAACCACTTCTGGTTAATACATATCTCATAGCAGGGTTTTGCAAGATAGGATATTAGCTTGGTGTCTGGCCACATTCCAGTGTGAGTAATTACATTTTGCCTAATTTCTCCCACAGTTTCAATGACATATAGTATTGTTCTCAACTATGTATATTGTTCCTGTGTAATGTTATTCAGCAGCTGCATTTCATTGAGTATGAAATGATTCATGCTTACAGTGTTTTGTAAAATGCTTCCACATCCCTCAGGGTGGAAGGTGATATATACATGTAAAATGTTATCAGTAGTCTAGCATTCTAAACCCAGAATTTTTAGACAATAACTCTGAGTTCTACTCCTGGCTTTGACACTGACTGGCTGTGGGCAAGTAAAGTAATTCAATATAACTTTTCTGTCTTTGTTTCCCCATCTATAAAACAGGAGCAATACCTACTTTACAGGAGTGTTTGAGGATTAATTACTGTTTATACAACACTGAATCTGTGAATTGCTAGATAGCTGTGCAGTATTATTAATGATTGTAAGTGCATTAATAAGCCAACACCATGCACAGATCTGGAAGACTTTCACATCTCATATGTAAGCCCCAAAAGGGTTTCCTTATCCAGCACACCACAGAATCTTGAATATATATTGATAAAGGTAACAAACTTTTCCAAGCTCCTCCCTCATTTGTGCTCATTATTCCATTGGAAAACAGTTGACTGAGCCGTGGACAACATGCTAGGTGAGTGAGATACTCAATGGCTACTGGACCTCTTATTGTGCCTGTGGTTCAGGCACGTAGAAAAGTATTTTGGTTATTTGTAGTAAGAGCAATTGTAGAAATGTCTATGTCCCTCATAGCCCTACTGCAGCTGTAGAAACCTATACTACATTTTTATGAATTGTCCTTTAAATATAACATTTGTGAAGATTTAGAGCTAGATTTTCCCCAGAACTGGGCTTACTTTGTGCCACTGCCAGCACAATATGCACCTGAATCCTCCAGTGTAGGACTCTGCAGTGGCATACAGACTTTTATACGGCTCCCCTTCCCTGCAGCAGGGCATTGCCAGGATCTCCTTGCATCCCAATTGCTGTGGAACAGCCTCTTGAAGCCACATAATTTGGCGCAGGCTTCACACTGTTTTCAATTACGCAGCGGGGCTGGATTCAGGCACAACCAGCCACCATGGGGAGCACAAATTTGGCTTTAAAGCTACATGAACGTTTGCAGGATTAATGGTGCTTAAGCCACTTTCCAACGTTTGCAGCATGAGTCACTTCCGTCCCACAGGATGCTGCCCGATTCCTAAGCTGTAAAACGTGGGGAGAGTTATCCATGATTATCCCCCATTATCTGCCCTAGTGGGGGATACTAATATTCATAACTCTCCCCACGTTGTAAAACGAGCTAAAACAGCCGCTGAGAAGCGCTATGTACGTTATTGCATTAGTATAGGAAGGAAGCTACTTTGCGCCGGACAATCGTAAGAGGTAGAAAAATCCTGGACGTGCCTGACTCTCTCCCACCTTGCCGCCCCCCGGGGAAGGCGCAAAGGCAGCGCGGGACCCCCGGGTGCCTGGCTCCCGAGGGCGAGGGCCCGCCGTCCTGCGCGGGGACAATGACAAGCGGCTCCCCGCTGGGGGCTTGGGCAGGGCCCCGGCCAGCGGGGCAGGGCGGCCTCGGAGCGCTCCACCCGCCGGGGCGGCGAACGCAGCCGCGGCTCCGCCCTGGGCCTGGCCGGGTTCCACCGCCAGGCTGCACAGGAAGCTGCTGCGCCGCCTGGGCCCGCCGCGGGCTTCGCCTCCAGCCGCCGCCGGGGCTGCGCTGCGGACCAGCCGCTTTCGCTTTCGCGTCTCCTCCGCTGCTGGAGGCCCCGGGACCCCCCGTGCGCGGTCAGGTGCGTAGCCTCCCGCCTGCCCCCCGCGGCACCCCCAGGCCGCCGCCCGCGGGGTCCCGCGCCCTGACCTGGCGCCGAGAGGGGAGCGCGGCCGCGGCGGGGGCAGCTCCCTGCTCTCCCCGCCTGGGCCCCGCACGCTGGGCGGCCTGGCTGGGCTCCGTCGCTCCCCGCCTGGGAGCGGAACAAAGGGCTGTGAAGGAAGCGGAGCTGCCGGGGAGGAGCTGCCTCAGGTCCGGCTGGGGAGGGAGATTTCGGACTTTGGGTTCCCGCTGGCGCGGCCGCGAACGCCCGGCCCCCCCGGCTGGTTGTTTGGGGCAGGGGGGGTTCACAAGGCGCTGTGAACAGTAGCCAGGGCATTTGGCTGAGGGTAACTCGTGTTAATGCTCTGGGTTAATGTCACAGCGGTCATTTAAACCCGATTTACAACTGGTGCACGAGGCTGGGTGAAGTCTCCTAAACTTTAAAAGCAGTTTATTTCAGTTGAGTTTAAAATTGATTAGGAGCCGGTTATCCTCAACGGAAACTGAGCTAAGAGTGCCCAAGCAAGGGTCTGCACTGCCGCAATTGAACTAAACTAAAGCAAATTGTAAGCAGCCCCAAGGCCTAAGTGTTTCTGATTCATAAAGAACAATGTAGAAGGTTATCAAATGCTTATGGATTTTTTCCCCCAAAGTCTCAAACCTTAGACCCTCTTCCTAGTGCAAGGAAAGTTTTAAAACTTATTTAACAAAACTTGAACATAAGAAAGGCCGTACCGGGTCAGACCAAAGGTCCATCTAGCCCAGTATCTGTCTACCAACAGTGGCCAATGCCAGGTGCCCCAGAGGGAGTGAACCCAACAGGCAATGATCAAGTGATCTCTCTCCTGCTATCCATCTCCATCCTCTGACGAACAGAGGCTAGGGACACTATTCTTACCCATCCTGGCTAATAGCCATTTATGGACTTAGCCACCATGAATTTATCCGGTTCCCTTTTAAACATTGTTATAGTCCTAGCCCTCACAACATCCTCAGGTAAGGAGTTCCACAAGTTGACTGTGCGCTGCGTGAAGAAGAACTTCCTTTTATTTGTTTTAAACCTGCCGCCTATTAATTTCATTTGGTGACCCCTAGTTCTTGTATTATGGGAATAAGCAAATAACTTTTCCTTATCCACTTTCTCAACATCACTCATGATTTTATATACCTCTATCATATCCCCCCTTAGTCTTCTCTTTTCCAAGCTGAAGAGTTCTAGACTCTTTAATCTTTCCTTGTATGGAAACCCCTAATCATTTTAGTTGCCCTTTTCTGAACCTTTTCTAGTGCTAGAATATCTTTTTTGAGGTGAGGAGACCACATCTGTACACAGTATTCGAGATGCGGGCGTACCATGGATTTATATAAGGGCAATAATATAATCTCAGTCTTATTCTCTTACCCTTTTTAATTCCTAACATCCTGTTTGATTTTTTGACCGCCTCTGCACACTGCGTGGACATTTTCAAAGAACTATCCACGATGACTCCAAATCTTTTTCCTGACTCGTTGTAGCTAAATTAGCCCCCATCATATTGTATGTATAGTTGGGGTTATTTTTTCCAATGTGCATTACTTTACATTTATCCACATTAAATTTCATTTGCCATTTTGTTGCCCAATCACTTAGTTTTGTGAAAAGCAACAAGCATAATGGGATAGAGTCAAGTGTCTGTGGCCTCACAGAGAGGTTTTGCAATAGTGGTCCCTAGCCCTGCTTCTGCTGCTTACACAATAACAGCAGAGAGGTTGCACAATGTCCTTGCAGCATGTGGCTGGTATGGTGAAGAAATCCAGGTTATATTCCTGTAGAATCATACAGCAGATCTTATGTTGTGGAACTAAGATGTTTTTCCAAATAGGAGCTACACTGATGATGAATCATGGGTCTCATTTTTGCTGGTTTGGCAATGGCCATTGTGGTTATGAAACAACCCTCTATACGTTATATTCAAGGAACACTGTCAAATCTGTCAAGCACAACATTTATCCTACCTTTAAAATACCGTCGTTTCCCACGCTGTTTGTCTTCTCTTGAAAAACCTTTCAGTTCCCCAATCTAAGGTCTGAGAGGTGACCTTATGGTGGTAAACACCGAGAACACATGCTGCACATACATAGTGCAGACTCTGCTGTCAGGTCGCATGCAGGAAAAACAGAGTCCACTGGGCACAGTTGTAATAACACAGGATTAGAGACAGTAGTTAAAATGCTTGGGGTTGGATGGTACACTACAGCTGCTGTTGTCAGTAGTGAATGACAGGACCCATTTTTGTCAAGGTAGATGCAACCAGAAATACAGGTCTTTGTGGGTAAGTCACTGGTGTATCACTGTTTCCTAGGTTCAGAAGTTGTTGTGGTAGTTTTATAAACTAACTTAAGTCCTGATTTTGCACTTAGGTCTGCATGGACTCAGGTCTGGAGTGTGGTGAGTAACCTGGAGGATCAGGGATTAATTAATTCTATGGTGAGAGTGAAACAGCCTCATAAAAGCAAATGAATGTACTGGATTTTCATTGCTGTTTGATTTGAGTGTGGTTCTTCCTGTTTATTCAAGGAACAGGAATGTTATGGCCTGACAGGTAAATATACTTTTTAATCTTCCCTAGAGAGTCTAGGTTAGAGTGTAACCCATGTGGACAAAAGTCAGGCCAGAATTTGGATAGAAAATGTGTCCTTACCTTAGCATGGTGGTTTCTCACAAAGGCACCTAGGGCCAGACTTTGAATCTCCCTGTTTGTGTTGTAGCCCGAAAGGCAGAGACTTGTATTTAACTGCTGATCCTATCATCCCTTTTGGGCCATGCTTCTTCCCCATCTTTGAGGAGAGAGAAGGGCAGCTGTGCCCTTGTGAGTCACTAGAACCTAGTCCCTTTTACCCCAGAAAGCATATGACTCCCTCCCGGTGGAGTCCCACTGTGCTGTAAGGTCTGTGGGTTTTGGTGTGACTGTGAATTATAATAGCTTTACAATAAGCCACCTGCCTCAGTCATACGCCCCCACTGACACTGGGGCTTTCCCCATTGCCTTTCACAGGTTGAATACATGGAGAGAGAAGAAGCAAGCTACCTAAGGAGGTAGGAAAGGGCCCTTTGTTTCCACTCTGTTGTGAGTAACAAGACCCGCCCATCATGCTTTCCCCTGCCTCTGTATTACTGACAGCTGCAGGAGCGGGAGCTCCCTGTAAAATTTTGTGTCTGGGATGCAGAGTGGTGAGGGTGGGGGAAGCCCTCCCTGTTTCTTCCATAATTGTGTCACCATGTTTGGTGGAGGTTCTGAGGTACAGCTGTATCAGATGGTGCTCAGTAAGACTTATCCCATCCAAAGTGACTCCAGATTTCCTAATAAGGACAATGAAGTAGATGTGGTGTTGCATGTGCTTTACAAGCTTTTTACATTGAGCTGCAGTAAGCAGATGATCTTAGGGGTGGGAGCAGCAGGTCATGCCTATTGTAACCATCTCCTAGCTTTGGCAAACATACTTGATGATGTAGTCATATTATATAACACTTTTTTCCATTCCACTGCTATATTGGGTGGATGTTAAACAAAAGCTACTAAAGACAGATACTTTAAAATCAGCAGGTCCAGATAACTTGCATGCAAGAATTTTAAAAGAGTTGGCTGTGGAGCTTGCTGGATCTTTAATGCTGATTTTCAAAGTGTTGTCACTCCAGGGAAATTCCAGAAGACTGGAAGAAAGCTAATGTTTTGCCAATATTTAAAGGGTGAATGGGAAGATCTGGGTAACTATAGGCTTGTCAGTCTGACATAATCCCATGCAAGACGATGGAGCAGTTGATATGGGACTTGATTAATTAAAGGAGAGTAATATAATTAATGCCAATCACCATGGGTTTATGGAATATAGATCCTGTCAAAGTAACTTGGTATCTTTTTTTTATGAGATTACAAGTTTGATTGGTATTGGTAATAGTGTTGGTGTAATATCATAGCCAATGAAGTTAATCTGAGGTGTGATTATTGCTAGTTGAATACTTAGACTTCTTTAAGGTGTTTGACTTGGTATCACATGACATCTTGATTAAAAAACTAGAAAGATATAAAATTAACATGGCAAACATAAGTAGTTGCAAAAAAGTCTATCATTCTGGGGTGTATTAACAGGAATATCCGATGTAAGACATGGGAGGTAATTGTCCTGCTTAACTCAGCACTGGTGAGGCCTCAGCTGTAGGATTGTGTCTGTTTCTAGGTGCCACAGTTTTGGAAAGATGTGGATAAACTGGAAAAAGTCCAGAGGGGAGCAACAAAAACAAGAAAACTTGACCTATGAGGAAAGATTGAAAAAACTGGGCATGTTTAATCTTGAGGGGGGACCTGATAAGTCTTCACATATGTTAAGGGTTATTATAAAGAGGACAGTTGTTCTCTATGTCCACTGAAGGTAGAACACGAAGTAATGTTCTCATTTGCAGCAAGGGAGATTGAAGTTAGATAAGTAGGAAAAACTGTCTAACTATAAGGGTAGTTAAGCTTTGGAATAGGCTTCCAAGGGAGGTTGCAGAGTCCCCATCATTGGAGGTTTTTAATAACACCTGGACAAATGCCTGCCAGGGACAGTCGAGATTACTTGGTCCTGCCTCAGCACAGCGGGCTGCACTTGACCTCTTGAGGTCCCTTCCCGCCCTACAATTGTATGATGAAATGGATTAAAAACTGACTGATAGGTCTCAAAATGTAATTTTAAATGGGGCATCATCCTTGAACAGGTATGTTTTTAGTGGAGTCCCGCAGGGGCAGTTCTTGGTTTTACGTTATTTAACATTTTTATTGATCACCTGGAAAAAAAACATGAAATCATCACTGATAAAGCAACAGATGACACACAAATTGGGGGAGTGATAAAGAATGAAGAGGGCAGGCTAAATGTAAATGTATACATGTAGGAACAAAGAATGTAGGCCTTATGTACAGGATGGTGGACTCTCTCCTGGGAAGCAATGACTGAAAATGATTTGGGAGTCATGGTGGATAATCAGTTGAACATGAGATCCCAGAGCCATGGCCAAAAGAGCTAACATGTTCCTTGGATGCATAAACAGGAATCTTCAGTAGGAGTAGGGAGGTTATTTGATCTCTGTATTTGGCAATGGTGCAACCACTGCTGGAATACTGTGTGCAGTTCTGTGCCGCAATTCAAGAAAAGTGTTGAAAAATCGGAGAGGGCTCAGAGAAGAGGCACAAGAATATAAATGTTATACAGGAGGACAGACTAACTCATCACAACGATCCCTTCTGGCCTTGGAATCTATGGGTACAGCTATACTGTGATTTAAAAAAAACAACCTGTGGCACCAAGTCTCAGCGCTCAGGTCAGGTGACTTGGCCTCAGTTCTGCAGGGCTAAACATTGCAGTGTAGACGCTGGGGTTGAAGCCCTGGCTCTGAGACCAAGCTGACCTGGGCTCTGAGACTTGGTGCTGCAGGTTTATAATTGCAGTATAAATGTAACAGGTTTCAAAGTGGCAGCCGTGTTAGTCTGTATTGGCAAAAAGAACAGGGGTACTTGTGGCACCTTAGAGGCTAACACATTTATTTGGGCATAAGCTTTTGTGGGCTAAAACCCATTTCATCGGGCGTCTGCTGAAGTGGGTTTTGGCCCACGAAAGCTTATGCCCAAATAAATTTGCTAGGCCTGGTCTACACTGGGGGCGAGGGTCGACCTAAGATACGCAACTTCAGCTACGAGAATGGCATATCTTAAGTTGACTTACCTTGCGTCCTCACGGCACAGGGTCGACTGCCACTGCTCCCCCGTCAACTCTGCTTCTGCCGCTCGCCGCGGTGGAGTACAGGAGTCAATGGCAGAGCGATCAGGGATCGATTTATCACATCTACACTTTTTTTTTTTGGTGTGAGATTATACATTTGGTTGATAAAGGTAATAGGGTTGATGTCATAGACTTCTGTAAGGCATTTGATTTGATACCACACAACATTTTGATTGAAAAACTAGAACATGGCACGTTAAATGGTTTAATTCAGGGGTGGGAAAACTATGGCCCGTGGGCAGGATCCAGCCCTCCAGCCATTTTAATCTGGCCCTCAAGCGCCCGCTGGGGAGCAGGGTTTGGGGCAGCTCCACATGGCTCCTGGAAGCAGCAGCATGACTCCCCTCCAGTTCCTACGCATAGAGGCAGCCAGGGCTCTCCGCTTTGCACGCTGCTCCCACCCCAAGCGCTGCCCCCACAGCTCCCATTGGCCAGGAGCTGCAGGGGTGGCACCTGCACATGGGGCAGGATGCAGAGCCTCCTGGCCATGCCTCCACATAGGAGCCGGAGAAGGGACATGCCACTGCTTCCGGGAGCTGCTCGAGGTAAGCACTACCCTGAGCCTACACCCCTGAGCCTCTCCATGCACGCCTGCCCCCAGCCCTGATCCCTCTTGTGCTCTCCAAACTCCTCGATCCCAGCCCGGAGCACCCTCCTACACCCCAAACTCCTCACCCCCAGCCCCATCCCAGAGCCTGCATCCCGCTCCCTCTTCCCAGCACAAAGCCCCCTCCCGCACACTGAACTCCTCATTTCTGGCCCCACCCCGGAGCCTGCACCCCCAACTAGAGCCCTCACCTCCTCCTGTACCCCAACCCCAGTTTTGTGAGCATTCATGGCCTGCCATACAATTTCTATTCCCAGATGTGACCTTCAGGCCAGAAAGTTTGCCCACCCCTGGATTAACTGATAGGTCTCAAAATGTAACTGTAAATCAGCATTAAGATGGTACATTCCTAGTGGGGTCCTGTGGGAATCGGTTCTTTGCCCTATGCTTTTTAACATTTTTATCAATGATAAACCTAGGAAACATAAAATCATCACTGATAAAATTTGCAGATGATACAAAAATCAGAAGCATGTTAAATAAGGAAGAGGACAGGTGGCTGATACAAAGCGATCAGGATCGTTTGTTTTCTTGGAACCAGATTACCAATATGTGTTTTAATATGTCTAAGTGTAAATAAATATATACATTTAGGAACAAAGAATGCAGGCCATATTGACTGGAAGGGGGATTCTATCCTGGGAAGCAGTGACTCAGAAAAAGATTTGGGGGTCCATGTTATCACCTAGTCTGACTTCCTGTGTAACACAAACCATAGACATTCCCCAAAATAGTTCCTAGAGCAGAAGTTTTTAGAAAAATATCAAGCCTTGATTTTAAAATGGTCAGTGATGGAGAATCTACCACAACCCATGGTAAGTTATTCCAGTGGTTAATTACTCTCACTGTTAAGTATCTGCCTTGTTTCCAGTCTGAATTTGTCTAGCTTCAGCTTCCAGCCATGGACTGTTCTACCTTTCTCTGCTACACTGAAAAGTCCATTATCAAATATTTGTTCCACATGTAGGTACTTATAGACTGTAATCAAGTCCCCCTCTAACCTTCTCATTGTTAAGCTAAATAGATTGAGCTCCTTAAAACTATCACTATAAGGCAGTTTTTCTAATCCTTTAATCATTCTTGTGACTCTTCTCTGAACCCTCTCCAATTTATCAACATTCTTTTTGAATTGTCAGCATCAGAACTGGACACAGTATTCCAGCAGTGGTTGCACCAGAGCCAAATTCAGAGGTAAAATAACCTCTCTACTCATATTCAAAATTCTCCTGTTTATCTATCCAAGGATTGCATTAGCCTTTCTAGCCATAGTGTTGCACTGGGAGTTCATGCTCCACTGATTATCCATCACAATCCCCAAATCGTTTGTGCAATTTTTTTTCAGAGTCACTGCTTCCAGGATAGAGTGCTCCATCCTGTAAGTATAGCCTATATTGGTCCTAGATGTATACATTTACATTTAGCCATATTAAAACACATGTTGATTGCTTGCGTCCAGCTTACTAAATGATCCAGATCACTATGCATCATTGTATAACAGGGATCAGCAACTTTTGGCACACGGTTCACCAGGGTAAGCACCCTGGCGGACTGGGCTGGTTTGTTTACCTGCCGAGTCCACAGGTTCGGCCGATCACAGCTCCCACTGGCTGTGGTTAGCCGCTCCAGGCCAATGGGAGTGGCGGCCAGCACATCCTTCGGCCCACGCCGCTTCCCGCAGTAGATGTCAGGTTTTATATTTAAATTAGCTTGAAGTACTGATCTGCAGTTTTGTGTGATGCGCATGTGACAGACATTCTAGTAAATGTGGGAGTTCATGATGTAGAAATAGCATAAAAAGCCATCTAAAGCAAATCTCAGAAGTATATGAATAATCCTTTTGCATGTTTGAAATCTGAGCTCGGTTGGGAAGTACCTTTTTAGTAAGCTTCAAAAATATGTGTAGGCTAGGATCTTTCAAAAGAGACAAAGGAAACTAAACTCCCAGATCCCCTTGAAATTAAATGGGAGTTGGATACCAGATTCCCTTAGGCTCATTTGAAAATCCCACTTTTAGCTATTAAGAATGGTGGCTTTCAGAGGCAGGTACCATTGGTACCAGCACCCCCTTGGCAGCTCTCTGTCATAAAAAAAAAAAGTCACTGTGTTTCTTCCCTCCTCTGTGGAATTCCCACAATTTTTTGGTTTTAGTTTGAAAAAAACAACAACCCTGTGATAAACCGTTTTCCCTGATAGAGAATTGTGCAAATTACTTTCTGGTGTATTGGGTGGGGGGATTCCTCAGCCCTCATTGAGATCTGAAGATGCCCCATCTCCTATGCCAACCCCTAAAAAACATTAGGTGTGGGTGTACGTTTGTTTATGAGTACGGTAGGTATGTCTGGGGGGTATATATATTTGTGTGTGTGCGCATTTGTATAATGTAAAAATTAGAGCTGGTCAAAAATGCAAATTTTTGCCCCCAAATCCTGTTTTTGTCCAAAAAAAAATTGGATATTCAGATTTTTTCAACCAGTTATAATAAAAAAAAAAATTATCCCACATTTGAAAATTCTGTTGAGAGAAACTGGCAGCTTCTACTGAAATACAAGCATTTCTAGATTGTGTGTTGTTTACTGGCCTAGGAGATCATCCATTTTTTACCGGTGCCACTGTGGTAGAGGCAGCCCTAGGGTTAATTCTCTCACCCCTCTGTCAGCAGACAGAAATGAAACAGCTTGTGTTTCATTTCTCTGGGTTCCTGAATGGTGGACATGATGAGGAAAAGTGTAGTATTATGGTCTCCATTGTAGCTTTCAAAATGCAGGACCATATTAAAGCATACCGGAGGCTTTGCAGGCAAGTGTTGGTGTTTCCTGGTATTGTAGCATAGTGGAAATATTGTGGCTGTATATTTTCCCTACATGTTTACTCCTAGTGTAGTGTACGTATACAATGCTCTTATGGAGACATGAAGTATTAAGTGCTGATTTTCAGAGCAGTGGTTCCCAAGCTTTTTACGAAGGTAACCTACCAGTTGCATTCTGTCTGTTTTGGGGACCTATTAGCACTGCCCCCCTTCTCAGCTCTCCAGTCCCTTGCTCCCTCTTCTCAGCCCCCTGCTCCCCTCTTCCTTCCCCTTCTCAGCCCAAGTTCTCTACTCAGCTCCACCAAGCCTGCTTGTGCTTACTCTCCCAGCCCTGCACTCCTTCTCTCTGGAGATGGGCCATGATAGCTACCAGGTTCGCTGGCTCTGGCTGCTTCCTCCGTGCTGCTGCCCAGATCCTGCTCCCCACACCTCTGCCTGCTACCAGGGGAAAGCAGGATCCAGGCAGCAGCAGCAGCACTGAGGAACTGGCCAGAGCTAGCAAGAGGACAGTTAGCACACTGTCCCTGCCCTGCATGTGCCTGGGAGGTGCTTCCTCTGTGCTGCCACCAGGATCCAGCTCCCCAAACCACTATCCGCTGCCAAGGGGAAGTGAGGTGGATGGGGAAGGCGCCTCCGAAGCACGCGCAGGGCAAGGAGAGGTTGCTGACTATCTGTTTGCTGGCTCCGGCCACTTCGGCTGCTGCCCGAATCCCACTGCCCACCCCACTGCCTGCTGCCCAGGAAAAGTCAGAGCATGGAGGAGAGGGGATCTCCAGGGAACGCAGAATCCACCTAGACCAGGGGTGGGCAAACTTTTTGGCCTGAGGGACACATCTGGGAATAGAAATTGTATGGCGAGCCGTGAATGCTCACAAAACTGGAAATGGGGTGCAGGAGCAGGACCCTGGTCTAGGTGGATTCTGCGTTCCCTGGAGATCCCCTCTCCTCCATGCTCTGACTTTTCCTGGGCAGCAGGCAGTGGGGTGGGCAGTGGGATTCGGGCAGCAGCCGAAGTGGCCGGAGCCAGCAAACAGATAGTCAGCAACCTCTCCTTGCCCTGCGCGTGCTTCGGAGGCGCCTTCCCCATCCACTTCACTTCCCCTTGGCAGTGGATAGTGGGGGGGCAGGCTCTGGGGTGGGGCCAGAAATGAGGAGTTCAGGGTGTGGGAGGGAGCTCTGGTTTGGGGTGTGGGAAGGGGTGCAGGCTCCGGCTGGGGGTGCGGGCTGTGGTGTGGGGTTGGGGATGAGAGGTTTGGGGTACAGGAGGGTGATCTGGACTGAGATTGAGGAGTTCGGAGAGCAGGAGGGGGATCAGGGCAGGGGCGCGTAGAGAGGCTCAGGGCAGTGCTTACCTCAAGTGGTTTCTGGAAGCAGCGGCATGTCCCTTCTCTGGCTCCTATGCAGAGGCATGGCCAGGCAGCTCTGCACGCTGCCCCATCTGCAGGTGCCACTCCTGCAGCTCTCATTGGCTGCAGTTCTCAGCCAGTGGGAGCGGCGCATGGGGTGGGGGAAGCATGCAGAGTGGAGCTACCTGGCTTCCCCAATGTGTCGGAGCAGAAGAGTAGACATGCCGCTGCTTCTGGGAGCTGTGTGGAGCGGCCCCCAACCCTGCTTCCCGCCTGGGTTCGGGAAACACTGTTTTAGAGGGTCTGAGCACTCAGTGCTCCCATTGATTTCAGTTGCAGTCCAATGCTCAGCACACCTGGAACCTAAGGCTTTGTTGGGGATTGGGAACTTGATTATAAATAATTTAGATCTCATCTATACTGCAAAATGGAGCAGTGTTTTAGCTTTGTTGTAACTGAATCTCCCAACAGGTGTTTGGCCGTGTCTGTGATAGTTTTTCTCCTCCAATTTCCCATTGCTGCTTCCACAGACAAAGTGCCAGCAACCAATGGCATTGTAATACTTGTGTCATCTAGGTTTTGATTAGTTCTTTGTAGTGGATTGGCTTGTGGGTTTAATGGGCCTTTATTTTTATTCGGGTATGAGATGTGAGGCATAGGTGTTTACACGAAAGAGATGTATTATTTTTAACAAGGGTCTGCAAGTGAAGAAAATTGCTCCCAGCTGAGTTGCTCTGATCTACTTTAAACTGGCTGGAAGAAGTATGTATTATCTGTTTGCCATTTGTGGAGCCATGACTTCCAGAGTCTGTGGCAAAGGACTGAAAAGCACAGCAGCAGCTTTTAACAGGATAGGTAAAATTCTCAAAAGCAGTTAAGTGACTTAGGCACCTAAGTCCTACTGACTGTCACTTCAGAGAAAAGTACATTTGAAAATAGCTATCTACCTAGGTAGGTACATAGTAATGGAGTACCTCACAAACACTAATGCATTTATTCTCGCCCTGTTCTTGTGGGGGTAGGAAAGGCCTATTACCTATTTAATAGATGGGGAACTGAGACAGTGAGTGACAAAGACACTTGGCCAAGAACTGTGTGGCAGGAACGGGAAGAAGGAACCCTGGTCTCCAGAAACTGAGTCCAGTTCCTTCACCAAAATGCTATTCTTACACTCTAAATATTGAAAATGGTGAGGCATAAACAGATTAAAGAATAGGAAATGCAGGCTATTAAAAATGCAGCACAAGGGCCGTCTGCACCTTCAAAGATTTAGTATAAGTTTGTGTTGGGCTTCTTTTTAAGTAAAAGAAAAACCTTTTTAAAAACTCATTTATAGTGGACCCTTTCTAATTGGCACCAACAACTAAGAGAACCCACCATGGATTCCTGCATTTAATGAACTGACCAGTAAGTGAGCCTGGTGTTTATGCTGATAAGCAAGGATAATAGATCATAAAATGTACTTTGCTCTTCCATTTTGACTAGCGTGCTTTGTTTAATGTATTTACACTAGTCCCTGGTATGCTAAGTAATATGTGCTGTGAATACTAGATAATGTTCTGTAGTACACTTTTTTTAAAGTACTACTTAGTAACCAGTACTAAGTACTGTCTTAGTAACGAGACTTCACTACACCTCTTGGCTGTTAAACTTTTGCAGGAAAGTGCACTGAGACTTTTTTTTTCTTTTGTAAGAATGATTGGGTTTAGATTTTTTTTTTTAATGTATGGCTCTTAACTTTTCATGTTCTAAAACAACTTGAAGACTCACTATTCTCCTTTGTGGGCTGCTATTTTTTGTTTCACTTCCTTTGGAACTTACAGACTTGCGTAATTAATAGTGCTTTACTTAATTGGATCTTCCATTCTCTGCCGATACTGATTTATCATGTACTTTTTTTTTTATTCATAATGAACAGCTCGGGGAACCCCTTCAAGAACACTGGATCTTTGTAAGTAGGATCAGCATTTTGACTGGAACTTGAATGCCTCAAAGATTGAAGTGCAGCAGGAACTTGGATGACTTGAAAGGTTGCTCAGTAAATCATCAATTCAAGCAGGGCCTGTCGGTTTTTTTTTCCCCCCAACAGAACTTCTGTATTTAAAAACATCTGATTAAGATCAACAACCAACCACATGTTCTGTTGCAAATGGACTTCATGACATGTTGGCTTCCTGCTTAAAACACAAAAAGAGGGCAGATAAACTTAAAGGAACAGCAGCTTGTGATGACAAAGTGCCAAGTGCCAGCTGCCCTCATTTACCAGATCGAGCAGGAATTGGACGAAGATGAAAAGGAGATGATGTTTTTCCTGTGCCGGGATCTCGTTCCTGATTTATCAAATACAGACATCAGGGAGCTCCTGGGGGCTCTGAATGAGAAGGGGAAGCTGCTGTTGGGCTTGTCTGAGCTGTTATACAGAGTGAGGAGGTTTGACTTGCTGCGGAGGGCCCTGCGGACAGAGAGAACAGCAGTGGAGACTGATCTGGCGAGGTATCCTAGAATGGTCTCTGATTACAGGTAATTGGTCTGTTTCATTTTTCAAGGGTAACTTTTGTTGTTGTTGTTTTACTATAAATTATGGGTAAAAGAATAGCAGAGAAGAGGATCACACAGCGGTATAATAAAGATGGTCTCCAAAGTTGGGTCCCTACATGCAGCCTGCCGGTTTCTTAGAAGTAGTGGTGTTAAAAGTGTCTGGCTTCATATGTAACAGAGGGGGACTATCTGCATTAAACACTAGGTACCTATGTGATTTATGTAGCCAGAGGGAAGAACAGTGGGGATGAATAGATAGACAAGATCCTGTACAGCATCACCATATTTAGTGACCCCCATTCATCATTGTCAGCTAATTCAAAACCAGGCCACATAAACCTGCAGTGAGGATTGTCCCCAGCAGCATATCTCCCAGTGCTTTGTCCTGTCTAGTTTTAAATGTTCTTAGTGAAGGGGTTCCCTCCACTTTCCTGGGAGAGACTTCCACAGACAAACACTTGCCTCTGTCAGGAAATTTGTCCTGCTATTCACCTGGTTTGACTTCAGCTTTTGTGCGTGCGGTGTGCTCATTGTTGAAGAGGAAATGCTGAAAACCCAGCTGGTTTGTTTGTTAAAACAGTGCTTTTGCTAAAGGGGAATTCTCCTTACATACCATATACCCTCACTTTGGCTATGGTACGTACTAAGAGGAACCTTATTACCCCCAGCAGTGACTATCACATAGGCATTCTGAATGAAGGTGCCCAGGCTTTTGCCCACATATTTTCATTTTGGGATACTTTTTTCCTGGTTTAATTCTTAGTATATCCCTTGCAGCAACTGAGTTGCTGCATTAAATAAAGTTCAACCTGCATCAATTACAGTACATTAAAGGGTGCCAGAGTGCAGTTCTCATTGCACTCCCCATCTTCCTACGAGGCAGAGACTAGCATTTCCATGATGCTTCGGACCCCAGCCATACTGAGGAATGAGACTCTTAACGTCGTTCAGGAACCCGTGAGTGCCATTGGGCAACGTACTTAATCTGGGAGCAAAATCTCATTCCACGGGCACGTTAGTGATAGGTAAGGGTGGTGTCATCTGATTTGTAGAAAATGTACAGAATCATAATTTCACCAGTGTCAACCTTTGCAGTGTGGCAGGGGTGACTCATTGCTCGACCCAGCTTCCACCTCCTCCCATGCGTGGAAATTTGGATGAAACGGTGTCATTGGAATTGAGTCAAGTTGGGCATCATTTGAAAGCCCTTTCTCTCACTAACACAGTGGTACCAAATATGACACCCCTAGAGCAATTATGTAGATAGATATTCAATAAAGTGTTTACAAATCAACACTTTTTTAATGATACTTTATCACAAGGATGCATTATTTACATAAAAAAGACATTGCTCTTTGGTAATCCTAGGGAAGTTAGCCTTGACATGTAGGACTGAAAATATTTATTCATCCAAGTCGTCATCAGTGTTGCCTCTGTCTAAGGCAGTGGCTCTCTGTCTTTCCAGACTACTAGATCCCTTTCAAGGGTCAGATTTGTCTCGGGTAACCCCAAATTTCACCTCGCTTAAAAACTACTTGCTTACTTTTGTATTTTTATGTCTGATTTTGTATCACAGCACACTATTACTGAAAAATTGCTTACTGTCTCATTTTTACCTTATAATTATAAAAGAAATCAATTGGAATATAAATATTGTACTTACATTTCAGTGTATAGTATATAGAGCAGTATAAACAAGTCATTGTCTATACGAAATTTTAGTTTGTACTGACTTCACTAGGGTTTTTTATGTAGCGTGTTGTAAAACTAGACCAGTAACTAGATGAGTTGAGGTACCCCCGGAAGACCTCTGAATACCCCCAGGGATACACGTACCCGTGGTTGAGAACCACTGGTCTAAGGCACCATTGCTAGAAAGGGTATCTCACTCATCCTTGTCTGTCCCACACTGGTTCATCTCTGCATAAGGCAGACTGCTTGTCAAATTTTTGCAGGGTGGTGAACATCTGGTCTTTGGACATGAGCATTTGATTAGCTGAAGGATTGATTCAGGAGCATATGGTATTTCACACATAATTGATGGGATCAGTCATCCTCCAAGTCCCATCTGTGCCCAATAAAGGAGGGTAGTTTTGGATCACTCAGTCATTCTAGAGCCATTCCATTGCTTGATAATTTGCCCCCTTGATAACAGGTGTCAATATACATCTTGTTGGTGGCAATTTTTCTCCATTTGTCTGTTTCTTGGAAAAACATCTGCCAGCATAGCTCTACAAGTGTCATAATGTTGGTCTTGAAATGATGAACTCAGCATATGAACTCCACCAGGGGGCTTATGACCTCAACAGTCATTGTCTCAGCTGTTCTGAGCACCTTCAGAATGAGTGGAGCAACTTCAGTTGGCTGAATAAATGCCTTCCAGTAAGATAATTTGGACTTTCCAGCCAACCTTCCAGTAATGTCACATCCTGAATGATTGTGGAAACCTGGCAGAGCAGCAGCTTTTAATGGTCCAAGTGATAGGAACACATCTCTGAGGGATATACGGCGATTCTCTTCTCCCAGAAGCAGGCAGAGAAAACAGAATCTTGCAGAAGTCTCGGGTAACGTCTTTCAGAGAGCACTAGACCATCTGTGTCTTGTGTAAATATCCAGGGTTTAGTAGCACCTCTCTCTGGCTTTGATGGCATACAAGATAATTTTAGTGTCAACCTCATCAAGGGAACCATGAAGAAACACCACTGAACAGTGCAAGGCATCAGCTTCATTACACCATGCAATGACAAAATTATTTGAGTAATTCTTCGCATGCTGTAGTATTTTTCCTGCAAGGTATGCAGTGAGCTTGTCCTTTTCGTGCAAGTATAAGACAGTAGCTTCTTCATTGTGACACTGGAGATGTTCATGGAATTAATGATTTTATACTGGACCAGTGCAATACTATGGAGTCTCTTCTTTGTGATACAATTTGTAATTGATGCCTCTGCATATGTGTCAAAACACCAGGTGGACTTTGTCATAGGTCCAGTGTTTTATCTGTAGCCTCATTATGAAGTGTTCAGCCAAATCTTGGCAGGTGTTAACAGTTTCCAGTTTGTTGAGAGCTTGTACCTCAGACATACCATTTGTAATTGCTATGCTGAAAGGCTTCTGCTGATGTAAAGTACCAGACGTTGTCAGTAGCTGCTGGCTTGGAAGGCCATGGAAGATGTGCATTAGTTTGCTTTTTGCCTGGTACATATACATTGTTGCATCAATCATGGTACCATGGAGAACTTGCACTTTCCCAGAGTTTAACATAGATTAGCATCACACTGAGATCTGGATATGACCAGAAGACGAACAAACAATGACATGTCTGTGGTTAGCTCTGTAATAGTCCCTGCCACTCTGACTTTCTTCTTTGCTTTTGAGCACAGCTTTAGTCTGTCCTCCTTGATTGGATCCCATAGATGGATCTTTAGATAATTCTTTGGATTTTGAAGGCTTTATACAAGTCATGACCCAAAATATCCATTTGACTGACATCTTTAGGTATCTCATCACTGAAAATTGCTTTTGTCATGACGTTAATGAGCTCCAGTCTGTCGTACACAAAATGGGTTGCAAGTGAGAAAGCTCATCCAGTAGCTTTAAAATTGCCACCCCAGGGCATTTAACAGCATCTAATGCAGTGGTCGCCAACCTTTTTGTGGCCAGTAGCACATTCATGTTTTCAGAAGAGTGTGGCGGGCGCCAACAATTTTTCAAGGCTTATTTTGTATTTGTACGTTAAATAATACGAAAATCATCATATTTAATATTACATAATATATGAATCCAGAGAGAAGCCGGAAAGAAGCCGCGAGGACAGAGAAAACCGGTGCCCTCATTTCTGGTCCCACCCTGGAGCCTGCACCTCCTCTCACACCCCAGCCCCTGCCCCAGCCCGCTGAAAATAAGCAAGGGGCTGGGCAGTTGAACACTCAAGGCCTTTTCCAGCAGGTCTCTCACCAAAGTGAAGACTCCAGGTGGGGTAATGTGCTCTCAGCGTGGGTAGGGGAGCCTAGCCCTGCCCTTTCCACTGGGCTCCGGTCCAGGGTCTACTGGTGGGCAGCTACACTCAACATTTTGGGGTGCTACACCATGGGTCTCCTCTGGACCACTTCCTACCCCAGTCCCCTTTTGCTTCCCAGAGTAACTCACTCTAATTAAGTCTCTGGCCTGCGATCCCAGTTGTCTGCCTCTCCTCCATGGGTTTGCCCAGGCCTGCGTTGCCAGATCCCAGGCAATGAGCTCCTGGCTACTAGCATTTTCCCTTCACAGCTCAGAGCAGTCCTGTGCTCCCTTCCACTGCCTCCCTCTGTACTGCTCTGCTTCATTTTTTAAAGCCCTGGCTCCAGCTTGTACAGGCCGGACTGGGCAGGGCCATGTGCACCCAGAGCGGTTCCTACCCATCACACGGTGCCATTAGAGTTTATCTGTACAGCGACTTTTACAGCAATTGTTCAAAAGGCTAGGAAGGACTGGGAATTGAGTCAATAGGAAATCGTGACACCCCTTGGGAGAACATGTCTGCCTGATCCCTCTCCTGCTTTCCTTTCGTCCCCTGAAGCAGTCGGAAGTCATGTAATCGTAACACTTAATGTTATGACTTGGTGGGTTGTAGCTTAACGTGCTCAGACATCAAGTCAAAGGCAGAGCCAGGAATATAAACCCATCTCCTTTGATTTCCAATCTGCTCTCCTAACCACTGGACCCATCTCCCTACAGAGTGTGTCTTGGAGACTGGAGAGGTATATGTGTTGATGGCCAGGAATGGATTATGTAATCAGATTGGGGAGCTGGATAAAGACTGTTCCTGTGATTTGGGGCAGATGGGCAGGACTGGGATATTACTGAAAGCTAATCCCTTGGAAATGGCTGATCTCTCTTGCAGGGTGCTGATGGTAGAGATTAATGAAGAGCTGGATAAAAAAGAAGTGGGTTCTCTCACTTTCCTGCTCAAGGATTATGTGCCACGTATGAAAATGGCAAAAGATAAGGTAATGCCTACTTTTTGTTTCCATATTGAATTATCTTTTTTGCTCCAAAATGGAAGAGGTAGATGAATGAGAAACTAAAGGAAAAGGCAAGTTAGCAAAATAATGTGAAACCCCAAGGGAGAGAGAAGAGATGCATAGAAACAGTGGAAAAGAGAAGTGGAAATAAGGAATTATGGGGGGGAAGATGATGCATTAAAATCAAATAGGATGGAACAGGAACAAAGATCTAGAGAGATGAGGAGAGGGAAATATGAAGAGTGCTACACTTAGTGGGACTAGTTGCTGGAAGAAACTCAGAAATAAAGCCTCTCCCTTTAAAAGTTCTGCCATTTGAAAGCATGTGGGATCCAATCCCTCTCCCTCCCAAACAGAGAAAAATATGAATGTAACCATGATTACGGGGATAACGTCCCTTTGTGTTTGTCCCCTAGTTCACATATTAAACAAACTGCTTTATTTTACCAAAGCAGCTCTTCTTCCATTTGAATCCCTGATTGTGTCTCTCTGGGTGTTCTGAGTCAGAGGGATGCAGTAATTGGAAGATAATTAATCTGTCCTCACAGAGCACAAGTTTAAGAAATTTGTTGTTTTTTCTTGCAGAGAAAAGGGTGGGTGGGGGAAAAACATACAAATTTCCCAAGGCTTTCATATTCTGTGGCATGAGGCAAGGCTGACTGAGCAGTGAGGCGAAAATGAAAACTGTTTCCTCAAACACTATGATGTGTCTTTGCAATTACATCACACTCTAGCTTCCAGCTAATAATTTGGCATGATGCCAAGAACCCTTGCACATTCCAGACCGGCAGCTGTGTGAATGCTTAGGAGGACTTGCATTCGTAGTCTCTGAAGAGTTAAAGGAAAGCCTGCGTTATGCCCTGTGTTGTTTTGTTGGGCTACTGAGGCTAGCCTTGCTCTTCCCAGGGTTTCTGGTAGGGAACAAATTGCTGGCCTTCCACTTTGTAATGCTTTCTGCTGCCCTCCTAGAGTTTCCTGGCTGTTGTCAGTGATCTAGAGAAACTAAATCTGGTGGCTCCTAATCAGTTGGATTTGATAGAAGACTGTTTGCAGAACATTCATAGGATAGACCTGAAAAAAAAGATCCAGCGGTACAAATGTGCAGGTAAGACACAAGTTTTGCACCTCAGTACTGAATAGGGACCATTCAGTCCTCCTAAGAATTGGATGTGCTTGGGGATGAAGACATTGGATTACATTTTAGAGGAACTACAATGTAAAAAAAAGCTTAGATAAATCACAATGCCAAGGACATTCAGAGGGGGGAATATAACTTTTCCCTTCACCTGCTGCATATTGGAATACATGCTACCATTTTGAAGAGCTTTGCAATATGTAGGTACTATGCCCTTAAGATGGTGATCCAGCTTTGACTGAAAAATTAATTGTCTCACCATTAATGATTATTAATTTGTATTGCATTAGTGCCTAGAACAGTGGCTCTCAAACTTTTTTACTGGTGACCCCTTTCCTATAGCAAGCCTCTGAGTGCGACCTCCCTTATAAATTAAAAACACTTTTTTAAAATATATTTAACACCATTATAAATGCTGGAGGCAAAGCGGGGTTTGTGGTGGAGGTTGACAGCTTGTGACCCCTCCCCCCCATGTAATAACCTCGCGACCCCCTGAGGAGTCCTGACCCCCAGTTTGAGAACCCCTGGCCTAGAAGCTCCAGTCATGGCCCAGGACCCCATTGTACTGGGCATGTAGAAACACACACTCAGCTTGGGGAGAAGGCTGTGCTTTAGTAACCACTACTAATTTCATCTCTGCCTATTTCTGTTCAATTTTCAGTTCTGACCAACAGTGGTTCTCAGCCAATGTATATAAATGCACTTCAGGCATCTCTTCCTAACCTGACTCTCATTGACCCTCCCTACAGTTCAGGGGTAAGTATGCGACAAATCAGCCAAATTCATGGTTTGTCTGTAAAAGCTGTCAGGAGGAAGAAGGAATTCACCTTCCAAGAAGTTGGGGGATAGAGAAAACTAATTGAAGGCACCTGGTACTGCTAGTAATTGGAATATAATGCATTGCTTAATGTATTTATCTAGTCCTTTTGATCTTGACTGAATATATGACAAGTCCCTTTGAGATTATTAGGAGTTTATTCTTGTCGTATGTAATTTATCCTAGATTTGCTGCTGGGTCTTGAATATGTCGTCTGATATTGATGTCTTGATAATTCCAGCTTTCTTAATATAGCCCTTTCCTCAGAGAGAATTCTTCAATCTTATATATTCTGTAGATATAAATGTATAAAGTGTATCATAAATATAATACACACTGAAATGTGCAGTACAACCACAACTTCAACAATAATGTCCTTTCTGTTACCAGTTTGGAAAAACACAAAACTAATTTTCGTAGTTGCTATAGTATAGATACAGCATCCTATTTAGTTCAGTTTAACTGGCTGTTGCTTGGAAAACACCTCATTGGCTTACAGTTTTCTGTTACCCGAAATTGGGCCAGCTAGTAGGCTTAAGGAGGACTAATGACCCACCAGAGTTTGGCAGAAAGCAGCACATTTATTACATTGATAGCAAAGCTAAAAAGAAGGGGGGTGTGTGTGTGTGTGTGTCACACTCATACTCACGCTCCCAGGAGAGGCACAGGAGATGTCAGGATCCTTCAAGGTAAGTGTCCAACAGCGCACTGATGGATGGTTCGATGAAGTTAAGTCTTCCTGAGGTACGATGGAATGCAATGTGGTGAACCACTGGCCAGGCGTTCCGGGCAAAGGGAGGTACGATTTTGGGAGGTACAAACTTATGACTACACTCCTGAGCACATGGCCCCTTCCCCTTTTAAGGACCTGCTCCTCATGGCCTGCGACTAGAGATGACTTGGCCATGTCTGGTTGGTCATACTCCACCTCGGCCAGTGTCCATGCATTGAGTGTGTGAGCGCTGCCTAATTAGAGTCCCAGACACCTTGTTTACCTGGGAGCTCTTCTGATCTTCCAGCTGTTCAATTTCTCCAACTGGACCAATACAACTTCAGCAATAATGTCCTTTTCTGTTACCAGTTTGGAAATACACAAAACTAGTTTTCAGAGTTGCTTTAATATAGATACAGCATCCCATTCAGTTCAGTTTAACTGGCTGTTCCTTGGAAAACACCTCAGTGGCTCACAGTTTTCTAACTCTCGGTGAAGTTAGCTTTGTTTTGACTGAACCTTTGACCAAAGTTTGTGCCTGATGGGGAAAATTTTGCTACTCTTGTTTAGTCGATAGAGCTGTTATAAATAGTTAACCTTCTCCTTTTGAAAAATCTTGTTGTGTGATATTTAACAAGGTGTGAGTGTACATTTCTGGAAAGAGAAAATATGCCTTATTTTTAATTTTTAGATCCAGAATGTGAACAAAGAAAGATCGTTAAGTGGACAACATGCCATTCAGAGTAAGAACACCCTACCTGTTCTTTCATTAACAAAAATACCTACTGTGTACTTCCTTGTATTAAGGGACTAGCTTTCAGTGGTGCTGATTGCCTGCCACTCCAATTGGTTTCAATTGAAGCTTGTAAGCACTCCATATGAGCACTATTTTTTAATATTTACTCATGTATTCAATTTTCCAATGTCCTACATTTTAAACATTCTTTAAAGCATTTGGGTGACAAACTATCTAACTTAGTGAAGTGGAATCTAAGGAAGCAAAAATGACACTTTACTGTTTAAGGTAATAGAATTAGTTTCCTTCAGATACCATCTATCCGCCAGTATGGGAGATATCACATTAAAATAGGATGTGGTATAAAGCCTGTAGACCTGAGCATTGCCCACATCACAGGTATTTTAACCCTTGACTAGATGTGTCACTTAGACCAAGGATGGGATTCAGTACAAGTACTATGTGGGAATCTAGCTGAGGTCAGAAAGACCCGAGGAAACATTCCTAGAGAAAAGAAGTGCAAACTACACTGGGAAAGGAAAGGAATGAGATCCAGTTTACTTTTTGCTGTTAATTGTGTGGACTATCCTGCCCATAAAACGATGTGGTTGTGTATGTTAAAAATTCATATAATCAGTGTGCCTATGTGCTGTTCTTAGGTAAAGGTTTGGTTTTGATGAAAATTCAGCTTTTTTGAAACAGGGTTAACCATTGTAAACCAAGACATAACTAGGGCTAACTTATTTCCCAACTTCTAGATTTTCTATATCCATCTGAGCTGGCCTAGGAAAGCAAAGTGAACTCTTAAGTCTGCAATGTGTTACTATTTTGGCTAACTTATTGCTTGTGAAAGGTGCTGAATTGAAGCCCTGGAGGCTAATATCCTCTTGTTATCCACCAAACTGTAACAATATGAGCAACAGCAGTGCAGGCTTCCCTACACTGGCACACCCATGAGCTGCCACTCTAATGGGACCTCTGACTAGGAATGTAAAGGATAGCTGTGTTTCCATGTCCCTTTAATCCTTGGCATCTCTGCAGAGCCTGCCAAAAAGGGTGGCAATAAGATGTAGGTTTTATCGTGGGCACCTTAGTTCATCAGGAATTAAGCTGAGACCTCCAACTCATTTCACATGTGGTGCTTTAGGAACAGTAATAGGTCACTGTTCCACCAGCGCACGATGATTTTTGGTCACTAGTAACTTGGGCTAGGTTCACTTGGATTTTTTTAAAAATCTGTACTATGTATTTGCTCAGATAGGAATTAACATGGCTGAAGGAGAGAGATCTTGGGTTACTTTTTTTAAATTTAATTTTAATTTGAAAGAAGCATCATTAATATCTACATACTAGAATATCACATAAATGCTGAGAATCATTATGTTGTGTTCTGTAACCACAGCAGAGCCAGTTCACACATCAGTACAGGAATCGGGAGCCACCTCATCTCAGGTGAATACAAAGGTATATGTACACTTTAGGCTCTTTTTTGACTGATTATTTTTTTACGAGACATCCTCCATTTCCATGCTTGGAAAACTGCATGATTGCGTACTACTTGTGCATTTTTAGCAGGGGATTACTGTCTGCATTATTGTTAGCAAGGGAATACTACTCATGGGGGAATTCTGCGCTACTGCGCTCACGCATATTTAATGAGCCCTGCAGATTTCTAATTTTTTGCGGAGGAAAAAAAGCTTCTGCCAGAATGTTGCTGCAGTTCTGCCTTTTGCCCACCAGACAGTGCTTTGGTGAGAGACCAAAGCTGCAGCTCCCCACCAGCGAGGGAAGCGCTTCGCAGCGCTTGTCAGTCCAGGTCAGGAGACAGGGGCTGTGGGGTGCTGGGGAAGGGGGTCAGACAGGGGCTTATAAGGGCTAGTGCGGGAGGACAGACTGGGGCAGGGGTCAGCCAGGGTCTACATGGGTGAAGCTCCCTAACAATCCCTCCTCCCCCCTCCCCCCCCCAAAAAACAAAAAAAAACCCTTGTTCCATACTTTTCCCACCCATACCCAACAACCCTCCAAGTTCACACCCAGGCTCCTTCCCAGCAATTTACTTCCCTCTCCCTCAGCTCCTCCGTTGCCCCTGACTCCCGCAAGCCTTTGCACCGCTTCTGAGGGGGGCGGGAAATACAGTTCTGTATTGTAGTTTAAATGAATTATTACTCAGAGTTCTGTATTAATGTACCTAGTAAGGAATCTATTTGTCAAAAACCATTTCCTGAATCTTTTTTGTTGTCTGTATTGTTACAGACATACTTGCGGACAGGTATTTTGAAATAAATGATCAAAAATAATTGAAACTGGTGTGATTATATTGTGCTATTTTGATAAATAAAATATGCAGAATTTTAAAATATCCACAGAATTTTTAATGTTTTGTTGCAATTTTTTTAATTTTTTGGGGCACAGAATTCCACCACTAGTAGACTACCTATAGCAGAGTGGTGGTAAACTTATTAAAGGGGAGGGATTGGAGTGAACTGAACTGTAACAGATCTGTAGTTTTTCCACAAGATGACTGATTGGTAAGGAAATAAATGTTGTTGTAATTAACCATAGAACACACAGCTAATCCACTTCCTGTTGTGGCAATAAAAAGTTGTCCAAGTCCCATTGTGTACGGAGAGAATTGACAGTCACTCCATCAGGATCACTGCTGTGAATGGCCATATGATTAAGAAGACTCTTCTTAAAGATCTGTCTGCAGTAAACAGCTTTGCAATCAAACTTGCCCCAACTTTCCTAGAAAGTCTGGGTCACGCTCTTCATTTGTTTATGGCTTATGCAACTCCATTAAAGATAGTGAGGTTGCGTGGAGTGAGAGGAGAAACCAGGGTAATAGCAGTGCCAAATAAAAACCATGCACCAATGCCTGCTGAACCTTTCCCAGCACAGAAGTGAAGTATATCAGTTAGAGGGACAGCTGCAGCACCTCCACCTACACTTCTGCCAGCCACTGTGTGTGCAGCATGGAGGGTGAGAGAAGGAGGGGGCAGCTCTGTGTGGGAAGGGGGTTAAAAAGGAGAAGGTCTGTGTGCTGGAGGAGAGAGTGCAGCAATGAAATAAATATTTGCTCTTTCACTTTTCTCAGGTGTATGACGATCGGTACAGAATGCAGAGTTGGCCTTTAGGAATATGCCTGATTATAGATTGCATTGGCAATGACACAGGTGGGTCTCAAGAACATAAAATTCTTTGCAGCTCTACTCTCCAGCATGTACAATATTTTAATGTAAGGATTATGATTGGCCAGACTACATTCCGAGTGTGCAAGTGTGTGTTGCAAAACAAAGATCAGGTCTCATTGGCCATCTGGTCTAAATGTTACTATTTGGTTGGTTTTACAGTAGTGCCTAAAGGGCCCAGCTGAGATTAGCAGCACATTGCCCTCAGTGCTGTAAATGCTCATAGTAAGAGAGAGAGTCTCTGCCCCAAAGATCTTGCGCTATAAATCAGGGGTGGGCAAACTTTTTGGCCTGAGGGCCACATTGGAGTTCCAAAACTGTATGGAGGGCCGAGTAGGGAAGGCTGTGCCCCCGCCCCCATCTGCCCCCACACCCTGACTGCCCCCCTCAGAACCTCCGACCCATCCAACCCCCTGTGCTCCTTGTCCCCTGACTCCTGTCCACACCCCCGCCCCCTGACAGGCCCCCCGGGATTCCCATGCCTATCCAACCGTCCCCTGACTGCGCCCCACCCTCTTATCATGCTGCTCAGAGCACCAGGACTGGCATCTACATCGCCCGGCTGGAGTCAGCCTTGCTGCCGTGCAGTCTAGAGCACCAGGGCAGGCCGGCGGCTCTCACAGCCCCGCTGCCCAGAGCGCTGGCAGCATGGCGAGCTGAGGCTGCAGGGAAGGGGGACAGCAGGGGAGGGGCCAGGGGTTATCCTCCCCGTCAGGGAGCTCAAGGGATGAGCAGGATGGTCCCATGGGTTGTAAATTTCTTACTGCTTTTAAAAATAAAAGCAATGGTGCACTTCAAACAGTGTGGTTACATTGGACAGCATGTGTCTTGAGTAGCTGAAGGCACAGGACCTTTTGTTCATAACACACCTGGGTTTCTGTTATATCTCAGCTTAGCAGAAGCTGATATCACAGCTTTAGAGGGGAAGGAACTGGTTTCTTTAATTTCCTCTTAACATTTTAGAAGCATTTACATCTAAAGTTCAATTCCGTAAATACACAGGTTAAAATTTGAATTTTTCAGACAGTCTTTTGAAAAGCTCCATGTGACAGACTCTTGCGTAAGCAAAAATCTCTCTAGGGCTTGAACCATGCCAGTGGAATACTCGACTGGCTGAAAATAGAAAACCGAGAATGCTTGCAGTCAGCACCAATTCAAGGCTAAGGGCAGGTGGAAGGAAAGGATGTGTGAGCAGCTCTCTGCTGTTGCTTATTATTAATGATCTAAGCAGACAGACCATCTTTCTATAGTATTTATACTTCACAAAGTATTTGGAGAATAGTAACTGCAAAGCATCAGACGCAGCCAGTGCAATTCAGCAGGATCCATATCTGGGCAGGCAAATGGCATCGTAGGCTGACAGATGTAAAACAAGAAAATTCTGATAGCCACCATATGGGGATTCTTGGAACTAGAAGTCATAGGTGCTGGAACTAGGAGTGCTGGGGGTGCTGCCGTGCTCCCTGGCTTGAAGTGGTTTCCATCATATACAGGGTTTACAGTTTGGTTCAGTGGCTCTCAGCACCCCCACTTTACAAGTCGTGCCAGCGCCCTGCTAGAAGTGACTCAAGGTCTTACCTTGATGCAAGAGGGAGAGTGAAGGGAAGGTTCTCTGAATTTTACTGTATATGAGTTTCCCCCTGCTATAGCTTATGTAGCATCCTTCGAGGATGCTGTGCCTTTCCTACTTGTCTAAAGGGAGGCAAAAGTTGAATAGGAAAAAAGATTTGTTCAGACCATGAAGATAAAAGGCCTCCCCTACATTCCTGACGCTTGACCCACCTATGGTAAAATTAAAGAAAAGACTATAAGGAGGGGCCTGTGCAAGTGGTCACATAATCACCTCTGTGACCCACAACATGAGCTGGTGTCTGCCTGAGTTTGAAGACAGCCTGAAACAATCGTTTTGAGAGACGCGTGAGCTACTCATTCAATGGGCTATTAATGCTGAGGCCTAATTATGTGAATTTAAATGTCAACATTAGCTATTTCACTGCTCATCCTTTTAGCAGGAAAAAGGCTAATGTATTTCTCTGGTGTTCAAGTTAGTGGCAGTGTCACGGGATGACCTTGCCTTTTAAAGGGCTTGAGACTCAGCTGCACCTGTGCCAGGCTTAGCCCACCTCCCCAGGTGGAGGGAGCAGTCAGGAAAGGACCAGTGAGGAGGCCTCTCCAGAGCTCTTAGAGAGAAGGCCTGAGAGAACAGCCTTCAGTGAGCAGGAGCCAGCAAGGAAGGGCACATGGGAGAGAATCTCACTAGGAGGAAAACTTCAGCAGGGATAGGACTGAGAATCCTGCAGTAAAGGTATCAGCTGCTAGGAAAGGAGGGGAGAAGGTCTGTATTGCATGAGCTTGGTTCAAGCCAGACTCCCCAGAGAGGAGGGTTATTGGGCAAACACCTGTGTGAGTCTGGGTAACTGGGCAAGAAAGGGAAACAGTTAGGGCAGGGCCTGAAGCCAGATCATATATGTCCCTGCTCTGGTTAAATATCTGAGTAGCTGGTTGCTCCAGTGGAGACAGAGTTATTCAACCCACCATCTCCTCCTCCCCAAATAAGTTGACTGTGCCCAAAATGGGGAACCAAAGGCGAGGGAGCCCTCCCCACAACCAACAGTCCCACTGACTCCTGCTGCCAAAACCTCTGGCTCTCATTAAGAATAAATCTGCTTGCTTAGAAAGGACTGTGTGGTAACACTGCTCTACAGCCAAAATGCTTCTGAAATAAATATAGTCTAACTTTACTAATTCTGGGTCACTGAGAACGAAAATGATGCTTAAAATTGTTGATTGGCTCTGGTTTTAAGATATGCTGTTGGGTCAGTATATACGACCCTTGACTTGGGAATAGCGGAGGATAAGTGAGTTATAAAGGGAAGGGATCTCAATTTAAACCAGAAATGACTAAAATACATCTTTGACTGGATCTATGAATAAATCTATGACTGGGTTTGGACAGTACTTGCTTTTTAGGCAAAACAATGAATGATGCAATCTGAAGCTGGTATTGCGTCATACATGATATGAATTGCATCATGTTATTCCTAGAAGTCATGGATGATGCAATCATAACGAAGCTTACATCACTCTGCTGAACAAATTGCCCTATATCAGCTCTAGAAATCATACAGTGTCGTGCTCTCTTATTTGTCAGTGTTTGATTTTGCAAAGGGACACATTTCTGTTTAGCCAAAGTGAGCAGAGATGCCTCGTATTTGTGTGAACAGTGCAGATAACTTCTGCTATGTTTGTGGTGAAGTGACTTTTGCATCACAAAAGCGCAATATAACCACTATGGTTAAGAAAGCCTATCACCTTTATTTTGGCTGCAAAATTGGAGATCAGGACAAGGGGTGGGCCCCACACATATGCTGCAACACTTGTGCAACAAATCTTTGCCAGTGGTTGAACAGGAAAAGGAAATCTATGCCTTTTGCAGTGCCAATGATTTGGAGAGAGCCAACAGATCATACCAGCAATTGTTACTTCCACATGGTGCCTCCAGTTGGGAAAGGTGTGTCAAAGAAGAAAAAGTGGACTGTGCATTATCCAAACATTCCATCAGCTATACGCCCAGTACCCCACGGAGAAGGACTGCCGGTTCCTGATGCACCAGAATCATTCTCACTTGAGTCAGACGAGGAAGAGGATGAAACTTCTGGTCCTGAACCATCAATGTCACAGGACCCACATTTTCTCCCATCCTCCTCCTCTGAACCACACCTCATAACACAAGGTGAACTGAATGACCTTGTCAGGGATTTGGAACTACCCAAGAGTGAGGCAGAGTTGTTGGGCTCCAGACTACAGCAGTGGAATCTCCTGGCAGGTGATGTTAGGGTTTCCATGTTCCATGACCGTCAAAAGGATCTTGTCCCATTCTTCTTCATGGAAGGTGATCTTGTAGCCTGCAACAACATCGATGGTGTGATGGCAGCCCTCAACATCGTTCACGATCCAGATGAGTGGAGACTGTTCATTGATTCATCGAAGACGAGTCTTATAGCTGTTTTACTGCATAATGGCAATGTTTTGCCATCAATTCCAGTTGGTCATGCAGTCCATATGAAGGTAACCTAGGACAACATGAAACAACTTTTGAGGTGCATAAACTATGACCAACATCAGTGGCAGCTTTGTGGCGATTTGAAGGTTGTTGCTCTCTTGCTTGGTCTGCAGACTGGATACACAAAGTACTGCTGTTTTCTCTGCGAATGGGATAGTCGTGCAAGAGATTCCCACTACATCAAGAAAGATTGGCCACTCCGACAGTCATTGGAGCCTGGGAGGAAAAGTGTTCAGCATCCACCACTTGTTGAATCAAGGAAGATTTTGTTACATCCTTACACATCAAGCTGGGTCTGATGAAGAACTTTGTCAAGGCCATTGACAAAACACAAGCAGCTTTCAAGTACCTCTGTGGAAAATTTCCAAGGTTAAGTGAAGCTAAGATAAAGGAAGGTGTCTTTGTTGGTCCTCAGATTCGTGAACTTCTTCGAGATGATGCATTTGACCATGCACTGCGTGGCAAGGAAAAGACGGCATGGAAAGCCTTCCAGTTAGTGGCAATAAATTTTCTCGGAAACAACAAGGCAGACAACTACAGGTTGTTGGTGGAAAACCTCCTCAAGGCATACAAAAGCCTTGGTTGCAACATGTCACTAAAGATACATTTTTTGCACTCTCATCTAGATTTTTTTTCCACCGAACTGCGGAGCAGTGAGCGACGAGCACGGTGAGCGATTTCATCAGGACATTGCAACAATGGAGAAACGCTATCAGGGCAAATGGAGCCCATCAATGCTTGCAGACTATTGCTGGACAGTGACAAGAGATGCTCCATTTAATGAATACAAGAGACAAGCCAAGAAGCGCCGAGTAGACACTGAATAGGGCTAAACTATGTACATAATAGTTTTTTGCCTTTTGTTTCATAATAAATTTTATTTATATAAACCCTTTTGCTGATTTTTAAAGTGTTACATAAACAGGACAGGTGAAATATTATCATGTAAAGCAACCATAAACACATGAAAAGACCTAGGTTTACAATTTATGATTAAAACTCTACTATCTACACAATATACATAGACATAAAATGTAAAAACTTAAATATCTTAGAAACAGTAGCCAATCAGTTGTTTTAATGGTCATATTTGAATTCAGCACATCAAAATACATAATAAATAGCACATTTTATCTCTGAAGCAGATGACTTCTCAAAAATTGTAGACCAGTGTAATTTGTAACTGGGGATGATACATTGGTCATAGCCTCTGGAAAGAAAGCAAAGTGTAGGTGCTGACCTTTTAGGCAATCTGGCTTGCTGGGGATATCACAGTGTAGGCTGACAACTGTGCAGCCTCGAGAGAGTGAGAAAGGTCTCTGCCCAGAAGGGTGGTGGCTGAGGATCTGGGAGCCTAAAGCAGGTGCCCTTGGTGAAGGAATACAGGTGCACTTATCCTGAAACTGTGACACCTCCCTCATATTCAAGATAGTATGTAGACATCGTCATGTGTGTAATCCTTTGTGACACTGATATCACTGCAAAGACACTAGATTTTGGCTGAATTTCTTTAGTGAAACAAACCTCCTGTTTTTCCAGGAGTGAAACACACAATATTAAGCACAAAATTCACTGAGCCATGAAATACATTCACTTTAACAAATTCCTTCTTCTTTTTCCAGATATACTGGAGGACACCTTTAAAGCTCTAGGCTTTGAAGTTCACTGTTACCAGTATTTAAGTGTGGAAGCCATGAACCAAACATTCCATGAAGTTGCAAGGCTGCAAAAGCACAGAGACTATGACAGCTTTATTTGCATATTGGTCAGCCGTGGGAGCCCTCAGAGCATTTTCTGCACAGACCAGACCTTTCCTGGGTACCCCTTGGATCGGGTGAAGAAGTTTTTTACTGGAGACTCATGCCCTGAACTCCTAGGGAAACCAAAGCTCTTCTTTATTCAAAGCTACATTGTGCCAGCAGATCAGCAAGAACCCACCAGTCTGCTGGAGGTGGATGGGAATGAACAGAAAATCACTGCCAGTACCAGAAGACCTAGGAACTGTAGTATTCCCCCAGTAGCAGACATCTTTTGGAGTCAATGCAAGGTGGATGTGTCTGTGCTAGAAAGGTCACCCAGCTCCCCCTCCCATTATCTACGCTGTCTGGCTGAGCTCCTGTGCAATCCTCATAAAAGGTAAAAAAAACAAACCAAAAAAACCTTTTTCATTCAACGTATTGCCCCATAGCAAAAGAGCTGAGGTTTCATCCTGCTTAGTACTACAGAGCACTTTGGCAATGTGAGAGACCATAGAGGAAGATGGTGCCCAGGCCTGGTGGTCCAGGTGGGCCCAGACTTACAGGGTGCAGGCCAGGTACTCTAGAGATGGGGTGGAGCTTTTAATTCTGGAGTGGAGTGTAAGGGTATGCCAGAGCTTGGGGTTGCAGGGTTACTTCCAGCATGGGAGGAGAAAGTCCAGTCCTGGAGACGATATGTGAACTGTCAGGATTCCCATGCTGTTCTCCCACCCCCAACACACATCCCGCATAGGCTATTGTCCAAACTCAGAGTTGTCTTTAAATAACAGAGTTCTTAAGCAGGACTGTACTTAGAACTATAAACATTTAGCCAGAGCTGCCTGCTCGTGTGTTTTTTGTTTTGTTTTTTTTAATTTCCCTGTGGGACCTCTTGACCTTCCCTCTAGTTCAATCTTCCTCAGAGAGCCATTTGCCCATTTATTACCCTGAGTTGAAGCTAAGATAAAGAGGTCCCATCTGGTCTAGCAGCCAAGTTCAGTGTGAGTCAGCAGAACAGCTCTGTACCTCCCCACAGGGTCCTAAAATCTAAAACTTGGTCACTAGATGTCAGGAATGGAAGGAGTCCAGTCCTCCATAACAAGCTAGTAAGTTTGGAGTATAAGAGATCCTGTCTGATAAATGCATGTGTAACCTCAAGTTTGTGAGCTCTATCTCTGGTATTAAAGACTGAGATTGGAAACATTCCTCTCGCTGAGCCTGTAGCTGCTTGTCCTCTGGTGTCATCTTAAGTTAAAAATGATGATCTCCTCCATTCACTTGTGAGAATTTTGTTTCTCTCTTTGCAGAAAGCTCCCCCTACTGGATATCCATATTGAGCTGAACAACAGAGTGTATGATTGCAACAGGACCTCAGATCCACAGCAACAATACTCACTCCTGCTACAACACACCTTGAGGAAAAAACTTTTTCTTTTTCCCAGTTAAAAGCTAATGGACATTGCATGGGACACGATGTTAAGATGGGGATATCCATGTGGGCTTTATCTTCAATTGTCATTGTTCCATGCATTTTTTTAAGTTCCTGTTGCTGGAGTATCTGAGTATTTTAGAAATGTTTCTGAACTAACTTCAGCTTCCCAATGGTCCCAAGTTGTAGCCCTACCTGAAGTGCTTTACAGTAATCTAATCTCTATGACAAAAGCCTAGGTAAGGGTAGCTAGGCCTGCCTCTGAAATAAGAGATCACACTTGCCACACCGGGCACAGATGGATAAATGTGCTCTTTGCCACAGCTGACCCCTGAGTATCCAGCAGCAGCCCAGGATCTGATGAGACTGCTTAACTGTAAATCTGGCTAGCAAATAACAGCCACCTTCCACCAAGCAGAGGAGTTTATGTAGCTAGCCCAGTTCCTAGGGCTCCTTGCTCCCACCCTTCTAACATTATTTCAGTCCCATCTAGATTGAGCCTCAGACAGCTAGACTTAGTGCATGCTCCAGTTTCAGGCAGACACCAAGTCACCCATTCCATTGCACCTTCAGACTCAGTCATAATGGCAACGAACAACTAGGTATTATCCATGTGCTATAGACACTGCAATCTCTTCACACGCACAAGGTTCAGTTCTTCTGTCCCACTGCATTTGTACGAGACAAAAGACCTCTGCTCAGTAATTTTATTTTTCTTAATTACCTTCTCCATTTCCTACGGGAACAGTAAGAGACAGGGTTACCATAAATGTAGCAATTCCTTTCCCTTCCACCTTCTACAAGGCCCTGATCCTGTGAGCTCTGAGGCAAGTGAGTGTGCATGTGAGTACTTTTGGTTGACCCTCAGTATTTTTGCAGGATTGGGGCCTGGATGAGTCAGTTTTAAGTTTGTCACTGGCCTGACTGTGCTTCCATCCATGGCATGGTTCCATCATCCCCCCCACTCCCTCCTCTGCTCTCCTTCCTCCTCCACACACACTTCCTCCCCAACCCTGCACACTTAAAGTAAGTAAACACATTGAACTATTTAACACAGAACTATTTAACACAGAACTATTTAATAGTTTTGGTATAGCTTCCTGTCTAGCAAACAAACTAAGGCCTTGTCTACCCTTAAAAGGTTTTCTGCTATAACTATACCAGAAAACTCTCCTAGAGTAGATGCAGTTGATATCAGTTATACTAGTTGCTGATATAGCTTATGCTAGTTCCCCTGGCAAAATAAGCCATGGTTGCAAAAAGGACATTTTTCTTGGTATCCCTGCATCCACACGAGGGCTTTTGCCAACAGCTATGCCAGCAAAATATAACGTCCCTACCTGACATAACTATGCAGGCAAAACTTTTAAGGGTAGACCAGGCCTAAGAGAGGGCTGCCAGAGGTGAAGTGCTTGATGGCTTGGCCAGTAAGTGACTATTCTGTTTCCCAAACCCACCGTATATTGCCTGCTGTGGGCTTGGCCATGACTTTCAGTAACTCTCCCTTGAAGCCAGACTGCTTTTAATGTTCATCCCAAAAAATCAGCACAAGCCTTGAAACAGTTCCTGCAGTCAAAACAATGGAAGTTTAATAATTAGCCCAGAGTTGGGCAAAATGTGGCTGAGGAAAGAAGACTCAACCAAGAAAATACAGAAATGCTGCAGAGAAAAATATGTATATTTATTTATACTAATATATAATTTTTATGTAATAAAAATGTGTACATATATAATACATATTAATATTTTCACTTTGTATGTGTCCTAATTTTTTAAAAGATTTTAACAATTTGTTTAGTTTGTGTTTTAATTTCATATTCATTCTGATGTTATGCATATTCTTTGTAGAGGAGGAAATGAGGGATTGTGATAGGTATAAGGGGAGTGGTTGGGTAAAAGTTTGGGATGAATGTGACTCATTCCATGTTGTCACAGATCTGATCAGGTGCCCCCTTGCAGCCACCTCAACACCGAACTACTGTGAGGGGAATCGAAGCCTCTGTGGTTTACAGAGCTTGACTGGAGTCTAGTCACGTTCCCAGTCTTGGCGTCCCTAGGTCACTATTGGGGTGCAGACCTGCTAGCTAGAACCCCATCCTGAGAGCTGGAACCCACTGTCCAGCTGCTTACCCCCTCTGGTGCACTGGTGACCCCCTCACACTTCTCCATATTTGAACACACCCTCTTCCAGAACTCCACTGAAAGGTGTGACGTTTCTGGTTACAATTTAACTCTCTCACTGGCACACAGCAGTTGTGAAGCAGGTAACATACAGAGACTTTCTACAACTAGATGATGCTGTAGGCCAGAATGCCGTGAGGAGTCTGAGGGACAGCTAACAGGTGCTGTGATTCAAAATGTTGCAGGCAAAGGGAAAATGAGGCACAGCCAAATGGTGGTAGTGTGTGTCAGAACTCCCCTGGGAGAAGGGAGATTGGGTAGTGAAGAGTACTGCCAAATTATGATACCCACCAGAGGGGTGTGAACTCTGGCGATCTGGAGAAAATGACTCCTGAGCAGGGCACCTTCTGCCCTTTTGAAACCTTCTGGCCCCTGCTGTCAGCTGGCACCCTTGCCAGCTCAACTGCTTGGGGAAGTGGAAGGGGGAAATGTGCACCTTAATTAATCTATGTTTTCAGTGTGGTCAGTTGGGGGGAGGAAGCACACCACCTCTCCCCAGGAAGTATAAAGAAGGGGCCTGTGCTTGGGGAAAGTAGGGAGATTTCACCTTGCCCCACCAGGGAATGGCAAAAGAGTTGTTCAAGTTAAGTGCTCTTCCATTGAAATGTAATCACTCTACACAATAGATTTTCCTCCTGTCTAGGGGAACTGGTTTGTCAGGAGAGAGGTTGCCTCATCAACAAAGTCACCTGGAGGAGGACAACTTTGTGTGAAAACTGGTAAGGGTGCTGATAGAGGGGGCTAAAAGGTTTTAAAAGGACAAAAGCTGTTCTCAGGAGCCATTTTCTCCAATCAGTGAGGATCCAGCCTGTTTGAGGCTGCCGTCCTGGACACTGATGGTCCCCTAAAGATTCATAAGGGAAGGGTGACCTAATGAGGGACACTGGTTTAAGATCTTTTGTCAAAGAGCAAATGTGTTAGACTCTGTGCTAAGTATGTGTGAATTCCTTCCCAACTGTTGTGTGCCCCAAGAGAGTTCAACTGTAACCCATACATTTAGAGGAGCTCTGGGAGAGGGGATGTTTAAGTACAGGAGAATCTGAGGAGTCCCCACTAGCTGCTGTACAGCAGATTCCAGCTCTCAGGATAGAGTGCTAGACAGCAGATCTATGCCCCAGTAGCATGCCTACGGATTCTAAGCCTGGGGGAATGGCGGGACTCTATTCAGGCTCCAGGGGCTTAAAGTACCCAGGGGATCCAGGGGTGGATGCTCAGATTCCCCTTACAGCAGTCCAGTGGGTGGATGGAAGAGGGCATCTGACTGGATCTGTGACATGTATTTTAGAAACCTCTTTGGAGTGTTATAGGGCAACTGTATACCTCTTTCCCTGTCTAAAACGAGCTTGTCCTTGTTACCAAGTACCAGTAAACCCAGATAATCTGACATTTGGAAGCGTCTCCCCCACCTGAAACTCTGATTTTTCAAAGTTCAGCCATGTGACTTGTTGCCATTTGGATTGTCTTATTCATATAAGGCTTGGAATGAGAGGAAAAATTGGTATTTAAACCAATTTTCACAAACTAGACATTTTCTAAAATTGATTTTTGTATGAGTTGTAAGACTAATTCTAAAGCCAACTCCTTGTGATCTTATCAGGGCTAGAAAGAAATGCTTCATAGCAATGGTTTGTAAAGTAAGATTTGGAATCTTAGAACTAGTTCCTGCAGACACTGGGAGATGAGGCTAGCGGTGTGAGATACGTGTTTGTTATTCTGTGTCTGTTGAATTAAGATGTATTCCCTGGTTATCATGCCCATATATGTGGTATAAATAAATATATGTATTGAGTCTGTATACTTAACTTACTTTTTTCCATTTCCCTCATCAGCCTTTCCCTGTGAAAAACATTTTTGCTACCTTACAGGCCAAACATGGGGAGGGTGAAAGCGAGAGAGTAGGCAACAAAATGTAGGGGGAAGGTGCAGAAAGAAAAATATAAAGAATAGTGCAAACAGCAGGTGAAAGTGAGGGGAAGACAGAATCCTACGTCTATCCTTAGGCATATGCGGCTGCGTAGGGCACCCAAAAATTTGGGGCACCCTTGCTGGCCGTGGCTGGAATCCTCTCTTCTCTGGCCCCTCCCCTGTGCTGGGCTGGTGGGTTTCTCCCTGACCTCAACCCTGCTCCCTCCTTCACGCCTCTGGCTCTGCCGCCCCAGCCCTGGGGAGCCCAGAGCGGCACTGGTGGTGCGGTGGCCCGGCAGCCCAGCCCACTGCCGCCTGGAGTGGAGTCCCTCCCTGGATCCTGCCTGGCTGCCCCGCTCGGGGGCTGGGCCAGGGCCAGAACCAGGACAGGACAGGATGAGTGAAGCTTCCAGAGAGTCAGGGTTGGGGGTGGGGTGGGGAAGCCAGGCCGAGTGGGGGAGCTTAAAGTGACAGTGCGCTCACTGTCTCACACTTCCCTATAGGATGACCAGACAGCAAGTGTGACAAATCAGGACTGGGTGGGGGGTAATAGGAGCCTATATAAGAAAAAGTCCCAAAAATCAGAACTGTCCCTATAAAAATCGGGACATCTGGTCACCTTACTTCCCTAACACACACACACACACACACACAGGCTCTCTCACCCACGTACACTCTGCCTCTCGAGTCTCAGTCCCTCAATACAGATTGTCACACAGACACACACAGTCTCACACTCCCCAACACACACTGTCACACAGTCTGTGTGATGCGGCTCGGCCGCGGTTTGTCCCTCAGCGGGGCTGTGGGGGACCCCACGGCCTCGCTACTAATGGCCTGAAGCTCAGTCCTCGGTTAGGGCGGGGCAACAAACCCGGAGTCAATGGGCTCAGGCCCTCAGGCAGGGCCGAGCAGCAGTATGAGGTTTCAGCTTCTTCAGGCCAGGGAAAAGGGGGAGTTGGGTGGCAGGGGGGGACGCATGCCCCCCCACTCCACTGCGTCCCAGCCCGGGGCCCTAGCAGCGGCAGAGACCCGCTGCTGTCAGTGGGGATCCAGGCCGCAACACACTGACATTGGTTCTGGCAGTGCTGCAGCCAGACTGGGGTCGGCTACCCCCAGTCTACTTCCACTCTCCCCCTTATTGAGTATCTGTGTCGTCGTGGCATCACCAGCGGTCTCGACCACCATTGACTCCTCGGGGTAAGTGTTCGAGGGTGGTCCCGGCCAGTCGTCCTCCTCGGAGTAGCTGGAGCAGGGTGGTCCCGGCCAGTCCTCCTCCTCGGGGTAGCTGGAGCAGGGTGGTCCCGGCCAGTCGTCCTCGGGGTAGCTGGTGAGGGGTGGTCCCAGCCAGTCGTCCTCCTCCAGGTAGCGAGCACGATGCAGGCTCAGCTGGCCAGGTGGGAGCTCCGGCGCACCGCGGCCGCAAACGTCTGGCCCCTGCGGTGGCTGGGGCCCTACTGAGTTCTGCAGGTGCGCTTTTATACTTCCGGGTCTGCACCGTGACCTCTGAGGGGTGGGCGCAGGACCCCGTGGCGCCGCCCACCGCAGGGTTGGGGAAGGCTTGTCCCTCAGCGGGGCTGTGGGGGACCCCACTGCCACGCTACAGTCCCCCAACACACACACACACACACACACACACACTGGCTCTCGCTCTCTCTCACACACACACGTATTATTGTTATTACTGCTTGATACTTCCTGTCAAAATGTTCCTGGTGAGCCAGGAGTGGCTGGGGCTGCAGGAGGGCTGTGGGCTCTGGCAAGATGCAACGCCCATGTGACAAGCCTGCCTGGAGCCACTGCCGCAGTGTCTGCTGCATACAAAGCTCAGTGTGTGTTAGCAATGGGGCAGTTCTGGGAGTCCGTGGGTGAGCATGGTGGCTGTGCCCCCTCGACACCTGGGGTCAGCGGTGCTGGCTGGGGACCGCCTGCAGTAGAGTATAGGGGCACCCATTTAATAATACTGCATAGGGGCCCATAAATCCTAAAGACGGCCCTGTACAGGAAGGAGACCAAAGAGGAGAGATGTCAAGAAGAAATGTGGTGAGGTAGTAGAGGAGAAAGAAAAATTAAAAAACAAAAAGAAAAGGAAGGAAATAGTGGAGGTTCTAGAATTTCTCCAAAGAGTGACATTGAACACAGCTAATACTTAGCTCTGCAGCAGAAAGATTGTCAAAATTACTTCACAGTTTTATAGAAACTCTCTCTATACTTTACAAAAATACCTATCTCAAACACCAGATTCAAGAAACTGAGAAGGTCTTTCAATCAGCTCCTTAGGCATTACAAAAAATAAATACATAAAAAAGGCAGCACCTTTCCTTACAAATGCCTGAGCGGGAACACTTTTACAGGAAACTTTCCCAGAATGCTATTCTGATCGCTGTCCCTTGTGAAAGTAGAATGAATTGTATTGTAAAAATAAGAATGGTTTAAAGAAATGCTGTATGTACCTTTAATCAGAAATAAGGAATGTTGAAATACAGGTGTCAGGAAAAGAAACATTAAGGCATAAACAATAAGTCCACTTAAGCTAATGGTGGAACATTAACCAGAGATTGGTAAAAGTTAGTAAGGAAATTAACTATGTTACATGTCTAGTCTCAGGTAAACTTGTCAGTTCTGCTTTCTTTGTCCTCTTGTTAAGTTCACGCCCTTTTTATCTGTATAAAATAAGGTAGTGTGGGTCCTGCATAGTACTCACATTATCTGGGTGTATTAGCAGAGTGCTTTGCTAATAAAACAGAGTGGTCTGACAAATTGTGAGTCCTGAGTCTGACTTTGACACCCTTTACATTGATCAGATACAAGCAGCTTCTGCAACCCTAAAGGAGCCATTTTTGTAGCTGGCTGATGTTTGCTGTATTTCCCTCTTTCACAGCTGTTCTTGTTAGGCTTTGTCTATCTTCTATCATTGATCTGCTGATACACCTCCTAACATTAGGGGTCTTTCCAAGAATGTCTTTCTCCGGTGCTGTATTAATTAGTGGATCAGCCATGGATACCGTGCTTTTTTTGTTAATTCTGTTTTGCTGGGTATATGTTAATCTCTATATAACCTTGTAACGTGTTGTTTCTTGGGTTTTTTTATGTCTAACTCTGAATAAATTAATATTTCAAAATTAATGTCCTTCAACAACTTGATGTGTAGAAAATGAAACATTATAATAGGCAGGAGCAATTTAAATCAAGGTGGGGTTCTTTAATCAATTTGAAAACATGTGCTATTGCAATTTTAGATCATAACTTAGTTATTATACATCCTAAATGCTGTTTTTTTTAAATACCACTAGTAGTAGCATATCTTGTTTGAAATTTACAAAACTGCTATAGGCCTACCCACAAAAAATAAATAATAATTAAAAAAAAATTAAGGCCCTGATCTTGAAAACAATCAGCTACACAAGTTTATTTACATGAGTAGTTCCATTGACATCAATGGAAGTATTCATGTGATTAAAGTTAAACAAGACTTGAAATAGATTAACCAAGTGATTAAACTTTTTTATATATACAAATGGCCAACGCTCTCAAAAACAAGAATCCAAAGTTGAGCTCCTGAATCCATATTTATGTACCCAAGGATGGGATTTTCACAGTCACCTACGCAATTTAGGATCAAAAGTCCGCTTTACTTCAGGCTGCAAACCATGATAGAAGAGCATAGCACGGTCAAAATGTAAATATAGCCTGGGCTATTTGCTTATCAATGCTGTGTCTGAGTAAGGATATTAATGAGGCCCTGGACTTGTCTTTTTCAGTATGGACGCATTATAAAGACAAACTTCTTAGTAGAAAAATCTCTGTAAAATCTGAAATCTTACTAACAGGAAACTAATTAAAGAAACAAGTACAAAACATCCACTTTGGCAATCCAAGACTATAAAATAGGAAGGAAGTAAAGAACTAACAATATACAAATAAAAAATCTGAATTAAATGTTAAAACTTGATTTAAATAAATATATTTACATTTTAAACGTTGGATTTTGTAGTTTAAAAAAAGTACAAATGATTTATCCACCCGGCTGCATCGTAACCTGTTCTTTCCTCGCTTACAGGAATGCAACTTCCATCAGTTTCAGTGAACCAAATCCGTGTCCTCCCCCCATGTATAATTCCCGTGGATTTACACCAACAATAGGAGCCTTATGGTGTGCAGAGTGAGGGGTCACTAGTACAGACCCACCAGAGCTCCGGTGAGACTCTTTTCTCCGCAACGATAAGGGATACAAACTTTTTTTTTATGAAATCTAGAAAGTCTCACAAAATTACATGATTCCTGCAGTTGGGTCTTCAAGAAAAAGATCAACTATCAGGAAGCTTATGATCACCTTGTGAGAGTTGGCAAGGAAAATGTCACCTGTATTCAATGTTTTCCTCAGGAGTTGAAATTAGGGGAGGATGTTTGAATTTAGAGAGGGGTGAGACTGTGCAGGTGAAGGTGAGCTGTATGGCACTATAGTAAAAACTGAAAAATGTTTCACAGCCATTTTATTAGATTTAACTCGTGTTTTAAAATCATCACACAAATTAAAGTTGGCGACTCAAGCCTCCTATGAAGCACTACATCTACATCCTTCTTGGTTTACTATAATTTTTCACAACTCTGTTAATGAACTTCTCAAATGCAGTGTGTTCATCTTTGGTGGCTTCTCATGTGTCCGGTACTTCCAGTCCTTCATGATATGTTCATGATCAGGCAGAAAGCAACTTCTTTCAGAATACAACATTCTATTCAATGAGGAAAAAGAACGCTCAACTGTAGTTGTTGTGACTGGGAGTAGCAAGAGATGTACATAAGAATGGCCATACTGGGTCAGACCAAAGGTCCATCTAGACCAGTATCCTGTCTTCTGACAGTGGCCAATGCCAGGTGCTTCAGAGAGAATGAACAGAACAGGTAATCATCAAGTGATCCATCCCCTGTCGCCCATTCCCAGCTTCTGGAAAATAAAGGCTAGGGACACCATCCCTGCCTAACCTGGCTAATAGGCATTAATGGACCTATCCTCCATGAACTTATCTAGTTCTTTTTTGAGCCCTGTTATAGTCTTGGCCTTCACAACATCCTCTGGCAAGGAGTTCCACAGGTTGGCTGTGTGTTGTATGAAAAAAATACTTCCTTTTGTTTGTTTTAAACCTGCTGCCTATTAATTTCATTTGGTGTCCCCCAGTTCTTGTGTTACGAAAAGGAGTAAATAACACTTCCTTATTTACTTTCTCCACACCAGTCATGATTTTATAGACCTCTATCATATCTCCCCTTAGTCGTCTCTTTTCCAAGCTGAAAAGTCCCAGTCTTATTATTCTCTCCTCATATGGAAGCCATTCCATGCCCCTAATCATTTATGTTGCCCTTTTCTGAACCTTTTCTAATTTAATATATCTTTATTGTATTCCTACCTCTTTCATCTGAGGAAACAGCACAAAGTTTGGGTCAAACCACTAGTGATGATAAAGAAGTGAAAGTCAAATCTTCGTTCGTTCGTCGTATGACATTCCAATCTGTGTTCACATTCTCTATTCTGTCTTGATCACATGGCAGCCCCATTGCTGGTAGTGTTTCACTCCACTCAACAGTTGATGTCTTATTCGACCAGCATCTGTAAAAGCTATGCAGAGGTTGAGTAGAATCCAGAAGTCGCTGTTGTAGATCTGTAAGAATCAAGTCTGTATACTTTTTCAACTGGCTTAACAAACACTTCTTGTCCTCGTCACTTAAGGATTCAGTATAAGAACCTTAATTAGTCAGCTTCTGGAGTGAAGTCTGCTTCTTCCAGTATGATTGATCCAAGTGTAGCTTCTATTGCTGGACAAAGATCTATGGCTGTTGTAGCAGATGTCTGGATGGCATTGTTTAATTTGTTTAACCCAAATGGTTTCATCAGCAGACTTACGAGAGAGAGAGAATGGCAATAGTCTTCTCTGAACTTAGTAGCAAAAGTAATACACCAGCATCACTACTTAGATCCATCCCATCTCGGTATATACTTTCCAAAGCCAATAATAATGGTTGCGGTAATTTTAAAACAACAGATAAGGATCAGTCATGAGAAAGCCCAGGGTTTTCCCAGGTTGGACTAATTTGAACATCAGTCCCAGTGTATCTTCTATTTTTCCCAAGACATTCAGTCCTTTTGGACTCGCTGAAAAAATAGTATAACAAAGACATTAAATGTATGGTTTTTTAGTGTCTTTTGAAGATTCTGCATCTTGTACTAGTGCAAGTTGGAATAGATCCTCTGCAGTGTATAGTAGAGATTAGGATTACACTTTTCTCTGAGCAAAGTTTGTATTCCAGTGTCTTCCAGAAAAGTTTGCAGCTCCATCAAATGCACAAGCAGCCATCTGTTTGGGGTTCAATTTACAAGCATTTAACTCTTCTAAGATGTGGGTTATCACAGATGCAGCCAATGTGTCTTCTATAACCTGAACATAGAATCATAGATTATTAGGGTTGGAAGGGACCTCAGGAGATTGTCTAGTCCAACCCCCTGCTCAAAGCAGGCTCAATCCCCAACTAGCCCCCTCAAGGATTGAACTCACAACCCTGCGTTTAACAGGCCAATGCTCAAACCACTGAGCTATCCCTCCCACCGCACATCTAGAAATGCATCTATTGGCCATCCTACCACTGACGTGACGATAACCACAATGACTTAATACTTGATGCCCATTTGCATTGGTGCATTCATCAGCCATGTATGCACATTTTTTTTAATGTGATGAGAGTTCTTCACTTTTTCAACAGTGATTACACAAAGTAAAACTATTTCCCCATGCTTATTCCCCCCCCAACACACAGTTCCTCACATCTCCTTGTCAGTTGCTGGAAATGGACCATTTTCATTACCACTACAAACAGTTCTTTTTCTCTCCTGCTGATAATAGCTCACCTTAACTGATCACTCTCCTTATAGTGTGTATGGTAACACCCATTGTTTCATGTTCTCCGTGTATATATATATATCTATCTTCCTACTGTATTTTCCACTACATGCATCCGATGAAGTGGGCTGTAGCCCACAAAAGCTTATGCTCAAATAAATTTGTTAGTCTCTAAGGTGCCACAAGTACTCCTGTTCTTTTTGTAGTTTGTAGTGTGTGGTATCTCTTGCTTAAATAGAAAGTATGATGTGACAGCCATGTTTGTTTGCATAAACTGTGTTTATGTCTCCAGCATTCTCAACAGCCTCATTAAGTACTTCTAAAATTGGATTTTACAGTAACTGGCTTCTAAGGTTTTTTGCATGTTGCTGCAGTCCAGAGGCTTGGTGTTTTGCAGCATTTTCATGTAAGTTGTCAGTATTGGCTTTGCTGATCAGTCTGGCAAACCAAGCTCCTCCACTTTTACTATATAAATCCACGGTACGTTCACATCTTGAATATTGTGTGCATTCTGGTCACCCCATCTCAAAAAAGATATATTGGAATTGGAAAAGGTACAGAGAAGAGCAACTTAAATGATTAGGGGTGTGGAACAGATTCCATATGAGGAGAGAAATTAAAAAAAATTGAACTTTTCAGATTGGAAAAGAGACGATATGATAGAGGTCTGCAAAATCTTGACTGGATAAAGTCAATAAAGAAGTGTTATTTGCTCCTTCACATAATATAAGAACTACGGATCACCCAGTTGAATTAATAGGCAGCATGTTTAAAACAAACATAAGGAAGTACTTCTTCACACAATGCACAGTCAACCTTTGGAATTTTTTACCAAGGGATATTGTGAAGGCCAAAACTATAACAGGGTTAAAAACAGAACTAGATAAGTTCATGGAGGATAGGTCCATCAGTGGCTATAAGCCAGGATGGGTAGGGATGTAAACCATGCTCTGTTTGCCAGAAACTGGAAATGAGTGACAGGGGATAGATCACTTGATGATTACCTGTTCTGTTAATTCCCTCTGAAGCACCTGGCATTGGCCACACTTGGAAGACAGGATACTGGGCTAGAAGAACTATTGGTCTGACCGTTTGGCCATTTTTATGTTATGTAAAAATTAATTATAATATAATAATAAAACTGTTTAATATATAAACTCCCCAAGATAGCGACCTCTCAAGATAGTGATGATGTGAGATAACAACCTTGGCAAATAATGCATTTAAAAAATCTTGGCCTACTAGGAAATGTAAGTTTCCCAGTCACAAATCTAGCATTCTGGAGCAAAGTCACTAAAATATAGTCTAACAAACAAATGTTCTTTTAACGTGTCCCTCCCTTCTCTCTCCACCACCCCTGTTCATAGTTGTTGTCCTTGGTCAATGAAGAACCAGAGTTCAGAGGTGCTTTAGTTTCATGTGAGTTCACCTCCCACTCTGGGGGGTCGGAGGGGAGAAGGCACCTTGCTCTTTTTTTCTGCCACTCGCCCCCGGACACTCACTCTGGCTGCTGTTGTTCATTGTGCCACCGTTCATTCCACTGCTCCATCACTGATGGCCCTGCGCAGTCACTTGTCACTGTGACCTCTGCAATTCGGTTTCTTGAGGTTCCACCCAGCCAGGGCCGGCTCTAACATTTTTGCTGCCCCAAGCAAAAAAAAAAAAGAGTGCCGCACCGCCGAACCCCTCCCCGAGCGTCACGTCGCCCAAGTTCCTGCCGCCCAAGTCCCCGCCCCCCCGAGCGTTACGTCGCCCAAGTCCCCGCCCCCCCCAAGCGTCGAGTTGCACCGCCCAAGGGCCCCCACCCCCCCCAGCGCTGCCAGGCCGAACCAAAAAAACCAAAAACAAACCCTGAGTGCCGCCCTGTCCCAAGGTGCCACCCCAAGCACGTGCTTGGTAGGCTGGTGTCTGGAGCCGGCCCTGCACCCAGCTCTCAGTGAGGGAGCCTCACAGCGAGTGCAGGCTGGGTAGTCTCTTCCACAGCAACACTGTCCCACAGCAGGTCTATGCACTTAGACCTGATTATCAGTGATTTCAGCTGTAGTGGACACTTAAAAAAACAAAAATGGATGAAAATGGGAAGAAAAGAGAAAATGTGATGGTTAAACCATTGGAAGGGGAACTCAGAGCAGATATAGCATCAGAAATTACCCATAACTTTCTTTTAAAACTGACATTCAGGTTAACTTTCAGGTTTCGCATTAGCTCAGTGTCTGCCAGGAAGCTGTTTTTCTCTGTTTACGGATACATATGCTGATACCCTTTGCTCTGATGTGGGCGGAGCCCTTTGAATTGCTATATTTGGTGGATCAGAAAAGGGGTGGGGCTGCTATGTACCAACCTGAAGGGCAAGACTTTTCTGGGCATGCTGTTGTGAAAGTTTGTCATGTCTTCAGTTTTCTTGCTGCAGGTTGTGAACAGGCAATAATGAGAATTTTCTGCAGTAGAGAACATTGTTGTGCTTAGATCTGGGTCAAGCCTATTAACTTCCAGTGGACTCTGGAATGCTGAAGGTAAGTTTGTCTCTTTTCTTTCTCAGACTTTCCTCTCAATCCTTTAACTCTGTGCCAGCTCTGTTATAAATTTTTTTTACTGCTGACATGTACTTTGTTAGTAACAGGGTTTATCATAGGGGAAAAGAGGATTTTTCAAGTCATTACATGACAGTAGATCAGCCCGGTTAAGCACTCCCCTCCTCTCACCCAAACACCCTCGGTCTTGGAAAGGGAAAAGTGAAACTGGGATGGTCACCGTGACATGGCATTTTACAGCAGTTGTCTCTCCAAACAGGAGGATGCTTTGAATGCATAGAGATTATTTTGAAAGTTGTGTGCTTGGGAACTTGTAAGAAGGAGAAGTTGTAAAGGAAATGTAAGCAAGTTCCCAGAGGTGTGAGAGATGAGACAGAGCAAAAAAATCACTGGAAGGATAGTCTGGCCTGTCACCGGCACTAGGTCCCAGTTGTAGTTCTCTCTTTCTCCTTTAGTTCCCCAGTTTCCTTGGGGAGGGATAGCTCAGTGGTTTGCTATCCCTAGGGTTGTGAGTTCAATCCTTGAGCGGGGTCATTTAGGGATCTGGGCAAAATATCTGTCTGGGGGGTTGGTCCTGCTTTGAGCAGGGGTTGGACTAGATGACCTCCTGAGGTCCCGTCCAACCCTGTATTCTATGATTCTTCTAGCCCATTATCAGATACACAGTATTGGGTCTGAAAATCCAGCAGGCTGTGGGGACCCAGTTATAAAACAATGCCAACAATGGCATTTTGTGTTACTGTGTTCACCAATCATGCCACAGCCTTGCCGACTCCAAGTCCAGACTAGCTCAGCAATCTCCCCAGACCTTTGTTTCAGCGCAGCTGGCAGCACACCCGATGTATAGTGTCAGCGGGTGGCAGCCCGCCTGTTTTGAGAGCTGGGCTCAAGCCGGGGCAGGGAGCCTTGCACGCGCTGGTTTTCCAACCACGGTTTACTCCAGCGCCTGCTGAGTCCTGCCCAGGCTGCAAAGCGCCGTCTCGCCCCCCCTCTCCCGCCCCGTGTGTGGGGAGCAGCCCAGGGCAGATTTCCTCCTCCTCCTCCTCCGGCGCAAGCCGGGACTTGACTACACCCAATAACAAGCTGCCACGTCCTGCTCCCGTCTGAGCCCGACCCCGCAGAGCGGCTCGGGGCCAACCCGCTCCCCTCGGCCCTGCCCGGGGGGGGGGCGGATTGAGCGACCCGGGCAGGAGGGTGCGAGGGCGCCGCCCACACCCGCGCATGCGCACGCGGGCCCGAAGCAGGCGGGGGACGGGGTGGGCGCGGCCGGCGGGGGAGGTGCCGGCTGGTCCCGTGTCTGTGGTGGGCGGGGGAGAGACCCCGGCCCCTCACGCGCCCCCCTCAGGGAAATCCTGGGCCTGGAGGCTGGCACCGCTCCGACAGGGATGTGCGCTGGGGAGTGGTGAGCCGGGGGGGGGCCCTGCACCCCGCACCCCCCCCGCAGCCTGCACAAACCTCCTTCCTCCCACTGGCACCCCGCGCTCCCCCCCCGGCATCCCCCAGCCCCCACCTTCCGCAACCCCCCCCTGCACAAACCTCCTTCCTCCCACTGGCACCCCGCGCTCACCTCTGCCCCCCCCCGGCATCCCCCCCCACCTTCCGCAACCCCCCCCGCACAAACCTCCTTCCTCCCACTGGCACCCCGCGCTCCCCCCCACCGGCATCCCCCCATCCCCCACCTCCCGCAACCCCCCCCCCCGCCTGCACAAACCTCCTTCCTCCCACTGGCACCCCGTGCTCACCTCCTGCCCCAACCCCCCCCTGGCATCCCCCACCTCCCGCAACCCCCCCGCCTCACAAACCTTCCTCCCACTGGCACCCCGCGCTCCCCCCCCCGGCATCCCCCCATCCCCCACCTCCCGCAACCCCCCCGCCGCACAAACCTTCCTCCCACTGGCACCCCGCGCTCACCTCCTGCCCCATCCTCCCCGCCATCCCCGTAGCCCCCACCCTCTGCACCATCCCCTCCACCGCCTGCATCATCCCCCCAGCTCCCACCGCCTGCATCATCCCCCTCCCCAATCCCGCCCCTCCTGCACCAGCCCCCCCCCCCCGCACCATCCGCTCAGCCCTCACCGTCTGCACCATCCCCCACCTGGCATTCCCCCCCTGCCTGCATCGTCGTCCCCCACGGCATCCCCTCAGCCCCCACCCCCTGCACCGTCTCCCGCCATCCCCCCCCCAATGTGGGAACCGACTGTGTTACTAGGACTGGCTGTGAATCACTCATCCTGTCCCTCCAGAAAGAGAGGACACAGTACAAGTGTCTCTGCTTCACTTGTGCCTGCCTCTTGGGGAGGTGGTGGTGGTGGTGGTGGTGGCTGGGGAGGTGTGAAACTAGGAAGCAGGGTTTTGTTGGTTGTATTTTGATTTTACAGAGTGGCTGTCCATCCCTTCTTCCCACCCCCTCTCCCTATGTCTGTCTGTAGTGTCCACTAGCTGCTCTGGGTGGACTGGATTCTCTCCACAGTTGTCCTGCTTTTTGTTCCCGTAATCCCTCCAAGATACAAAACATGCACAAGAATTTAAAAAAATGTCATTAATATTTAAAAATGTTAATTACACCATTTAAAAATTAATCAGATTTTTCTACCAGTTTAAGTTTTATATTCAGCAACTGTTAGTTTCAGTTTAACCCAATTCAGCAACAGTGCCAGGTGTGAGAATGCTGGCTGGAATGGTTGGGGAGATAGAATAGCTAAGCCGCAGAATACAGGAGAGGCTGGGATCTGTAACTGATGGTGTCAGGACTCAAGCAGCGAAGATTTGGAATTGGGAAAGCAGCCATATGTGTTCTAGTGTGACTGTGTGTTCAGTTTGTATTATGTGGTTCTATTGGGATTTGACTGACTGGTAGAGAAGTGATTACTGAGGGCTGGTCTGTGCACAAATTTGCCCCTTTTAATTGATAGATCTGCACTTGGAGCTGGGGGTGTGCTTCCTAGCTAGAGGAGATGTACCTGCTTTAGCTCCCGTCTAGCTAGTGCAGTAAAAATAGTAGTGTAGCCAGAACACAGTGCCAGTGGTAGAAGGGGCTTGCTGCCCTTGGTAGGTGCCTAGGGTCTAGGTGCTGGCCCTCCTGCTGTCCTTAGTTAAAAACAAGTCCTTAGATAAACTTGTGTGTGTAGAAAGGCCATAGATCTGTGCTTTCTTGCAGCCATCTTGTTTATAAGTGAAGAGGGTGCTGCGATATGTGGGACAGAAGATTGGGGGAGTTGGGCTGTCTGAAGAGGAAAAGGATGTAAGCAAAATTTGGGGCAGGGGGGTGTATGTAGGTAGATGTGGGAGAGAGAGGGTAGTCTGAACACTTAGTTTCTATTCCTGGCTCTGGGAAGTGTTGTTTAGTGGTTAGAGGAGAAATGGACCAGAACTCATGAATTATATTGCCCACCCACCTACACACACAGCAATGCCCTGCTGACTTCTCCCCGAAACGTGCACTCACCCCTTTACCTGCTGACTGCCTCTCAAGTTTTAGTGTTCATTGATCATCTCCCACTTTTCCTTTTGTCTTTGTATGAAGAAAGCTTTGGTAAAAGTCCTAAAGACGACCTGCTGCCAAATTAAAGTGAGTGGTCCACTGAGGAACCCCAACATGTCCAGGAGAGAAGGGAGCTGGCAGTGAAGCAGAAAGCATATTATTCTCCATTAAATGTAAGAGAATTGTATTAACTTCTCTAGAACCCTGTTAGTTTCACTCCTACTAAATTCTATAGGACTTTTTCATAAGGGAGGTTTGAGAGTAGGAAGGAGACTCTTTGCTTTCACATTTGGTACAGAACAGCAGACTAGCTGCAGAGTGGTGCAAGGGATGGGATGTGCACTCTACAGCTGCCACAGTGCTGAGAACTGTGGCTTCCAGGTGATAATGTCACTGCTGGTGTGTTTCAACCTAGGGGCAAGGAGAGCACCAGCCATTTTGGCACCTGGGCAGAAAACAGTTTCAGTGCCCCCCCTCACCCTCCGTGATTGAGGCCCCCCCCCAAAAAAGCCACACAGCACCCCAGTTTGGTGCCCACCCTTGCTCACCCAGCCCTACTACCAGCCTTGGGGAGGAGCACCTTCTCTTCCTCCTGATCATGGGAAGTGGTGGCAGAGCTCCCATGATGCAAGCCCAAGGGCAGGAGGAAGTCTCACTTTTTTGTCCTCTCCCAGCCATGGCAAGTTGTAGTCCAGCTGCAGGGACCAAGAGCAGCACCTTGTTCTCTTTCTACCCCCACCCATTGTAAAGACACTGGAGCCACGCTTCAGAAGTGAGAGAGAATGATCAGTGGGGGACTCTTCTCTCTCCTGATCACGAGAAGAGGAAGGAGCATATCTTGCCATACTGCAGCAGTGTGGTGCATGCAGGAAGGAGTTAGGCTGTCTGCTGAGTATTTGGCTTCTGATGGTTTGGAAGAAATATCTGGCCAACACAGAGTATCAAGAATGCTGCTTAGTGCCTATTAGAAGCTAAGTTTCAGTTCTCCCCTAGCACCAGTGCCATTTAGTTCATTACATTGGACTCTTCTTTTCCTTTCCATTCTCAGGTTGTGAAGTGTGTCTCCTAAAGAGAGCCTCCAGTATGGGTGATGACATAAAGTTTCACCAGCAGCTTCTAGTCATCGATGAAAACCTGGGAACTGAAGAAGTGGAGGCCCTGAAATTTCTCTGTAGTGACTTGCTCTCCTTCAAAAAGCTGGAAGCTGTAGAATCAGCTCAGGACATCTTCCAGCTCCTCATGGCTAAGGATTTGCTGAATAAAGAAGATACTTTCATACTAGCTGAGCTTTTGTACAGGATTAAATGTCACTTCCTGCTCCAGAAACTTGGCTACACCAAGGAAACAGTGCAAGAAAATCTACCCTGGAAAGGGAAGGTATCTCGGTACAGGTGAGCTTCCTGGGAACTGGGTGTCTCTAGACATTTTCTGCCTTGAAAGGATGTTGATCTGTTACGTGCTATGTGATATTTGAAAGTTACGAAGTGAAGTGAAGTTTGGTGATTAGATCATAGAATCATAGAATCATAGAATTCAAGATCAGAAGGGACCAATATGATCATCCAGTCTGACCTCCTGCAAGATGCAGGCCACATAAGCCGATCCCCCCACTCCTTTAGCAAGCGACCCCTGCCCCATGCTTCGGAGGAAGGCGAAAAACCTCCAGGGCCACAGCCAATCTACCCTGGAGGAAAATTCCTTCCTGACCCCAAATATGGCGGTCAGCTGAACCCCGAGCATGCGGGCAAGACTCTCCAGCCATACCCTCAGGAAAAAGGTTAAGAATATCATATCATTGACCCATGTACCATTTACCAGTGTGGCACTTAATTAACTTATTCACTAAGCCCGTTATCCTATCATACCATCTCCTCCATAAACTTATCTAGCTTAATCTTAAAGTCATGGAGGTCCTTCGCCCCCACTGTTTCCCTCGGTAGGCTGTTCCAGTATTGCACTCCCCTGATAGTTAGAAACCTTCGTCTAATTTCAAGCCTAAATTTCCTGACTGACAATTTATATCCGTTTGTCCTCGTGTCCACATTAGCACTGAGCTGAAATAATTCCTCTCCTTCCCTGGTATTTATCCCTCTGATATATTTAAAGAGTGCAATCATATCTCCTCTTATTCTTCTTTTGGTTAGGGAAAACAAACCGAGCTCCTCAAGTCTCCTTTCATACGACAGGCCTTCCATTCCTCAGACCATTCTAGTGGCCCTTCTTTGTACCCGTTCCAGTTTGAATTCATCCTTCTTAAACATGGGAGACCAAAACTGCACACAATACTCCAGATGAGGTCTCACCAACGCCTTATATAACGGGACTAGCACCTCCTTATCCCTACTAGAAATACCTCGCCTAATGCATCCCAAGACCGCATTTGCTTTTTTAACGGCCACATCACATTGCCTGCTCATAGTCATCCTACGATCAACCAGGACTCCTAGGTCCTTCTCCTCCTCCGTTACTTGCAACTGGTGCGTCCCTAGATTTTACAGTATGCAGATACTCAGACTAATCGGTGACCTTTAATAATTTTTCTTGGGGTGAGGCTGCAAAGCTCAGAGCATTCTTGGGCCAACAACACATTAGAAAGGCCTGGGTCCTCTTCTGTTATTTTGTGCCAGAGGAGAGGAGTGACACAGTGTGCCATCAGCTGTCATTCCTCTCCCATAGCTTTCTACTGCTGTCTCTCTGGCTATTCCTCCTTTGCTCTGCCCCTCTCCCTCTATGAATTCTTGGGTTGGATTGGGATTTTTTTTATATCCTCTTCCTCCTACGACAATTCCTCTGCTCTTCCATATTAATTTGCTTACACCAGTGGTAAGCTCCTGGCCATAACGCTTGTCTGCTGCTCATGCTCTTCATGCTCTACTACGCCGGCTCTAGCTCTCCAGCGTTGCCTGCAGTCTGCCTGCTGCATGTTGACCTTTGCTGAGCAGGCTAAGTAGCGATCACCGCGTGTGTTACAGGTGAAGCAGGTGGCAGCATTGGAGGAGCATAGCAGAGCTTCCAATAGTGGGCACATTACCATTCTCTGAGCATTGCTTTGGGGAGCCAGTGTAGGGTTTACAGTATGTATACAATGGTATTTAGTTCACCTAACTGGATCTATGTCACACAGGCAGATGCTGTATGAACTGTCAGAGGACATCACCAGTGAGGATTTAAAAAGAGCCATGTTCCTCTTGAGGGACCAGCTCCCAAAGAAGCTGACAAATATGGTACGTGGGGAGAGGGTGAAGAACGTTAGAGGCTCTATTAGTGAGACTAGGAGAGAGGGTTTTGCCAACATATGGCATCAGCTTATTGTGTCAGCATGTGACTGGGGCAGTAGATGTTTGGGCAGTGGTTTATTTCTATGCGAGGGAAGGTGGTGGCTGAGTGGGGCTAGAAAGTGAGACCCAGGCCCTGCATTTACACTAAGGACTGTTATGCTGCATTGGCTCTCTGCTGTGTGATGGATTCTGAGGCCTTTCAAGTCCTAGAGGTCACTAGGAAATACCAGGCTAATCCCCCCAGCTGTGTTATAGCATAGTTGGCTCTAGTCTGTGTATATGGGACCAAGACACATGACATTAACTAGTTACTTGATTGTGATACAGACTATAACGTAGTTCACTGATACAGTGTGGTACTGGCTATATAAGCAGGATCAAACCAGATTATGAAGCTGCCAGTGAGCTACCATGTTACAACATGATTTGCCTCCCAGCGCTGTGAAATGTACTATGGAGACACCTCCTTGGTAGTAAGAAGCCAAACAGATAAGAATAAGTATCAAGTGGGAAGTGTAAGAATTGTGAGGTGTTCTGTAGTTCAGCAATATGTATTCCAGGAGAATTGGTGTCTGTTTTTTTTTTTTTTAAAGGTAGGACAGGCTTTTGTAGATCGTATTAAGATTTAAGGAGCAGGTTAAGTGCACTTGACTCTCTCTCTCCTGTTTGACTGGCAGTCCAGTCTAGAGCTGCTGACCTGTCTGGAAAAACAAGACCATTTAGCAGAGAACAACCTGGAAATACTGGAGAAAATCTGTATGGACATTTCACCTGATCTCCTGAAAACAGTAAACAAATACAAAATGGAAAGAGGTGAGTAATTCTGAGTGGGCTGCTGTGTGTGCCCCTCCATATGCTTATCCATTTACTAGAACAGATTGAACTAGTTGCTGTGTCTGGTAGCTGGAGCTGCTGTGTGTCCCCCTCCATATGCATTGCTCCACCTGAGAAACCTAAAACTGAGGCACTTGTGGTCTTTGCATATGAGCTCTGCTTTGCTGCCTCTAGTTTTTGCTACCTGCTAGCAGCAGTGCTGTACGAGTATACATAGTAGCTCCAAAATGGCTGTGGCCAGGCAAAGCGGTCCAGTGAATGGGGCATGGGACTGGAAGTCTGGAAACCCTTCTTCTGTCCCTGACTCTGTCACTGACCCTGCTGTATGACTGTGAGAAAGTCACTTCACCTCTCTGTGCCTCAGTTTTCACATCTGTGAAATGGAGGTAACAAGACTGACCCACGATTGGATAGAGCTTTATAGTGAGTGGATGAAGTGCTATATATTGACCTGCACAGGAGGCAGGGATTCGTTGATAGGTGACAGGCTAAATGAGTGTGTGCACATGCATGTATGTTATCTGTGGTTCACTCTCCAGTAGAGTCTGCGCCGTAGCTCTTAAGCTTATTTAGTTTAGGATCTGTAGGTTAGGTATTTGGATGCTGAAAGGGCACAATGTTTCATTTAGACAGTTATCTAGAACTAGTTTTGGAGAAGCTGGACAGTCATGTCCCCCTACTGACTTCACCTTACAGGCTTCTTATCCCCTTGGTGGAATTTCTGTACATTTTAAGCATCTCTCGCTAGGTGCCTCTTCATGTTTCCCTTATTAAGGAGGTTAGTTTGTGCTGAGCCGTTTCTCTTGTTTTCACAAATTTGTTTATTATGCCTCTCCTGTTAGTTTCTCTAGCTCAGCAAACTGCATCATTTTCCCATCACATCCCTGAAGGACTGTTTCATTCTGGAGGTGATGTCAGGCTATTGACTTCCTTACAGGTATGCTGCAGTGAGCCTATTTTCTTCACTCTTGCTTCTGTATTGTCACTAACTGAAGTCTAACTAAATCATTCCTTCTGATTTGGGGAAGGGAACAGAGTCTGCTATAAATGTGGCTACCAGGGACATCAAATAATTAGTAAGGCTACGATTTAGTCACGGAATCTGTGACTTTACCGGACCTCCGTGTCTTCCTGTACTTCAGCTGTCAGCAGCCGACGCCAGGGCTGGAGGCAGGACTGTGTACCCCTGCCCTGCACCTGGGCTGCATAGCTGGAACCAGTACGGTGCAGCCCCTGCCCTGAAGCTTGCGGGGGGGAGGGGGCTGCAGCCGGGTTGTGAGCCCCTGTCCAGGAGCTGCGGCCAGCTCCAGAGCGGGAGCTGTGTGCTCCCTGTGGCTGCACCTCCACTGCATCCAGGCCCACGGCTTCCGTCAGGGGCTGCATCGGGGGGAAATGTGCCCCGCTCGCGGTGTCCCAGGGCCTTGCTGCTCCTCCCTGCTGTGGCCAGGGCTTGGCAGGGGCTGCAACCGTGACCACGCACCCCTATCCCACAGCTGCAGCCAGCTTTGGAGCAGAGGCTGCACACCCCCCATGGATGCACCGCCGCCCATGTGCAAGCCCTGCAGCTTCGGCCGGGGGCTGCAGCTGGGACCATGCGCCTCTGCCTGGCGGCTGCAGTGGGGACCATGTGCCTCCCTGTGGCTTCCCAGGGCTGCAGGCAGGGCTTGGAGGGGGCTGCAGCTGATGCCGCCCACTCATGTCCCGCATCTGCAGCCTGCTGGAATGGGGGCTGCGTGCCCCCCGTGGCTGAACCCCAGCCTTGCAGCTTACGGTGGGGACTGCAGTGGGGGCCGCATGCCCCTGCTCAGCAGCTCAGCGGGGACTGTGTATCCCCCTCATGGCTTCCCAGGGCTGGTGCCAGAGCTTGACGGGGGCTGCAGCTGGGGCCGTGCACTCATGTCCTGGAGGGGGGATGTGTGCCCCTGTGGCTGGGCCCTCCACTGTGGCCGCTGGAGGCGGGGGGATTGGCCTGTTGGTCCCACCCCTCCAGACTCCATTCTTCCACCCCTACTTAGCCCTGACCCCGGTTATTTTTAGTAAAGTCACGGACAAGTCACGCGCTCTGTGAATTTTTGTTTATTGCCTGTGACCTGTCTGAGACATTTTTATTAAAAATTACCGTGACAAAATTTTAGCCTTAATAATTAGGGTCAGAGCATCCTAAAAGCCAGTTATGCAATATTCCTCTTGAAAATATTTAGTGTTAGGAAGGGGAAGTGTCAAAAGGGATGTGTCCTTAAAGAAAGAACAACTGGATAGCTCAGGGGATTGGGAATGAGGTCAAAGCTCCCTGTAGACAAGAGCTGAGGTACATTGGGTAATCAGGAAGTTTGTGCTGCTGCTGTTAGTGGTGTACCTGGCTCATGTATAAGTTGAGAGCTTCAGTTTCCACAGCTTTCAGTCTGGCATCTTTCACAATGGAAAAACTAGCACAATTGTTTTTGTTTTTAAAGCATGGGTTGCATGAGGCCATTTTTTACTTCTCGCCCCTTCTCCTGTTTCCCTTTTTCATAATATAACAATGTAAAGGCACTCAGGGAGATAAAAAGGTAACATTTAAAATGCTAAAAAAAATATATATACACTTTAGAATAAACCTGAGGAACTTGCTGCTGCAGCATGTTATTGAAGCAAGTAGCTTACTAAGATTCAAAAGGGTTTGACATTTACACAGGTGAGAATGGTATGTGCTAGGATGCAATTGCAAGGGTTCTCAATTCTTATCCAGGGCATAAACTGCTCATCAGCTGAGGCAGGAAGAAATTTCTCCCCATAGATTGTGTACAATTAGGTGCCTCATGGGACTGGAAGCCTTCCTCCTCTAAAGCATCTATTATTGTCCCATGGTTGAAGAGAGGATACCAGAGTACACAGACAGTTGTTTTGCTCTGATATGGTAATTCCCATGTTCCTGAACCATAGGGAATTTTTATCCTGAGTGAACTGTTAGCACCACTGACATCAATAAGTTTTGCCATTGACTTCAGTGTACCCTATGTGATTGTATGTGCTGCAACATCCACTCATAAGTTCAATGGAAGTGTAGTGTTATTTAAGGACACCATATATGCTTTTTGAGTGGAGCTTCCCAGAAAATAAAATCCACTCTGTGGGCAGCACTCTCCTCTAGCTGCGCACCTCTGATGGGCTTGCTGCAGCTGTGAAATGTCTGCTCAACTGCTAAACACATTGCTGTCCTTGGGGACTCTCAGTCTTGCCCCTGTCTGCTTCCCCCTGTCTCTTTCCAAAACACCATATGGCACTGACATTTATCAAGTCTTTTTTCCTGCTAAAATCACTATTAAAATCTATTTTATTGATGTTATTACATTGATTTTTAATGCAGGTATTCCCCTCTTCCTCCTTCATATAGGAGACCCCTATCAAATCTCTGGGTTCTAGTATTTATGGTAAGTCTTTCTGGGAAGTGTTTTTATTTTTAACATCTGTGTTTCTAGTTTTGTGCGTTTCTAACTGGTTTTAGTTTACTTCAGAAAATTTTGAAGGCTCCATTTACAACAGTAGTTTTAAAATAGTTTGACTTATTTGCTTTAGCTTGGCTTTTTCTTTTCCTGTTGGCACAAGCTGGTTTGGCGGGTTGGCTGCTCACATTTAGAGAACAGTTACAGGTAATCAGCAAATGCCCCTGCTGTGGATTGTCACTTGTGACAGGGAAATAGCCAACCTGCTTTCCAGAAAGTTTAAAGAAGGGTTGGTCTGACTAGAGGCAAAAAGCTGGTCCCCCTCCCCTTCCTTCTTAATTGTACACAAATACCATGAGAGAAGGCAATAGGACTATGTTACTGTTAGTATAACTACTGATAATGTCATATTGTTAATTTCAGGGCCCATGAGACCATTTTATTTCTGTCTGTCTTGCTTTTATAGACTCTGGGAGCCTGCGGGAACATGCTGGGAGTGTGCATTTCATAGCTGCCAGACAAGGTCTGTCTTAATACATTTTTCTGTGTTTTTATTTTAAGTAGTTCATATTGCTGTCTGCCTAAAACTAGAGAGTATGAACCTGCTCTGAAAATTCAAACAGATTTGGACAGTTCCTGGAATGTCACTTGAGCAGTACTATGGTCTCTTGCCCTGGCTTGGAGGGACAGGCCAGTTGAAGGAGTAACAAGGAGAGGGCTTATTTTGCAGCTTTCTCTTTCTAAGATAATTGAGAGTGCAGCCTCAGACAGTCAGGCACTCTTATGCATAGGCAGATCACCAGTCTCTTCAATCTCACTCCTTCTCCCCTCCCTGCCACACATACAGGCTCTCCACTGCTCTGCCCAGGAACAATCCCCCCTTTCTCAGCCCTTCTATCTCCTGCATATCACCAAAAAAAAACCCTGCTGCCAGCCCCAGAACTTTGGCAACTGCGTGTGACTGTGCTATTTGCATTTCCCTAGGACAGTAGCATGTTGGAGAAATGACAGTAAATTAAGATAATTAATCAACAGGGAGTCAAGGATGGGGTGGGGGTGAGATTGCTTCCTTTCACATGGTACATCTGTGGTTTAATTAGACTCAATTAAAATCCTAGAGCTACAGGAATCCTAGAGCTACAGGATTCCCTTAGTAGGTGTACAGTGGGAAACGAGAGCTCTAGAGAAGGCAAGGTGTGTGTGTGGGGAAATATTTCTTGCCCAAATAAAAGTAATTCTGATTGTTCTACTCAGCACAAATGGCACTATGAGATTTCATATTTGCCTCAGTGACTGAAGGTCAAATTGCTGTTTAAAAGTTTAAAAACAAAAAAAATCATTTTCCCCCTCTAACTACCAGATCTCTGAATGCAGCCTGGAAATTAGAGTCAAACTGGGCTCTTCCCTGCTTCCTCCTCATCCCCTAAAAAGATTCTGTAATTGGATTTAAGGGCATGCCTATACCACAAGTTCAGCCACCTTTGGGGACTCAGGTAGAACACAGTTGACCCCCAATCTAGTGAAAAATTCTCTTGAAGATCCATGAGGCAGAATCCACATCCTCATTCTCCCAGAGCTGTGTTGATTCTGCAGTACTAATAGGAGTAAAATCTTATTTTTGTCATTGAAGTGTGTGAACAGATATGACCTGGAATAAACAGGAGCGCTGCTGAGTAAGACAATGAAATTTTGACCATCATTTTTTTTTTAGTATAATAGCACTTTAAAATGCAGCAGTTTTCACGATTATTAGTAGAACTCAGGTTTGGTGCATCTACAGACAGTAGATTTCACCCCGTAAACATTTGTATAATTTTTTTTCTAGATGACAAAGCAGTAAATGTTATGCAAGGCATCTCTGAACTAAGCCAGGAACAACCTGTGAGAATCAGCAACCCAGGAAGCAAAACAGAGGTTTGAGGCACTCGCCTAAATACTTTCCTGACTAATCAATAACTTGGAGAATTTGATTCTCAGCTTAAAAAGACAGTGCCAAATTTTCCACTGTTCTTAATACCTTCTTAGAACCCTGATGTATTTTCTTTCTCTCCTTGTACCATTGGGCAACCATGGAATTCCCCCTCTTGTCGTCTTCCCTGTGATGTGAATGGAGTTTTGGTGGGAAAATTAACACTGCTGTTTTTATTTAGCCACTTCAGTTCCTAGAATTTCTTATACCAAAATATTTGTGTTGGTGCATCAGCAACATTAACTGATGTCTGCACTGCTCTAGAAATGGTGCAGTTTGGCACCAAAGGAGTACAAGGCGCTGACCCTGATTCTGTTCCCACTAAATTGGGAGTCACTCCATTATAAAGTCAGTAGGGTTAAACTGATGTAACTGGGAGCAGAGTCAAGTTTGCTGTTTTTGAAGACTCCCCTGATAATTAGTAGCTCTTAACAATCTTGAGGATGAGTTGTAGATTTAAAGAGACAATATTTGGAGTCCAGATGACTTTTCAGTTTTTGCCATAGTCACATTGGTGACTAAGGGCCAGCCCTAGGCATGTACCAAACTTGTGGCCTCGCTTGCCCCTGTTCTGTCAGTTTTCTTTCCCAGCACATGAGTAAAAACTGCGTATGACCCCCCCCACCCTGAGAGACAAATGAGGGGATCCATGTGTCTGTGGCTTCACAGTGTCAAGGGTCCAAGACAGCCCTCCTACTAAGTGTGGAAATAATCTGTTCCTGTCCCCTCATGACAGTTATCCCCAACTCCCTACCATCTGTAGAATTCTGTTGCTAAGCCCTGCCTCAAGTGCTAACCTTTTCCCCCTCAGAGTCAAATGTACTAACAAGTTACTGAAGGCTGCCTGGGGCGCCACATCTGTCTTCTCATACAGGATGATTCCTGAGGCCTAAATTTTTAAAAGTAACTCGTGATTTTGGGTGTTTGTTTCAAACTTTTGGGTGCCTAACTTGATACACCTTAAAGAGGCTTGATTGTTAGAGAGAGAGTGTCCAGCATTTCCTGAAATAACCAGCCTCTTTGAGGTTCCTCAAATTGGGAGCCTGAAAAATTGGAGCATCCAAAATCACTGCTCACTTTGAAAATCTTGGTCTGACTCTGTTATGGGCTGAGTCCTTGCCTGACTAGTAATTATTGTAGATGGTACAATAATATCACTTCTAAATTTTGCTTGGTAGTCCTACCTTTTATCATAGCTATTATATAAGCTGTAAAATAAAGAAGTTTCATTTACTAGAAGTCTGTGGCTTTTAAACAAAGCTTAACAGCACTGTGTGGTTCATTTTTAGAGAAGTTATATGATAAAGGAGTTTGGTCTCCCTTTTCTTCCCCTAATGGTATATACCTCCCATTAATGCCAAATGGAAATATATGCACTGTGGATCTCCCTCCACGCAATTGCTAGAGAAAATAAAATATCTGACTTGCTGCACCCAATCTGAGAGTGAAAACTCTGTTTTAATACAACAGCATATATCACGGAAGACAATATATTTCTTTTGGGGCGGGGGGAGGGTACAGCAAAAGGGGCATCTCAGAAACTCTAGGCAGTACAGGGGATTGAAAACCCCAGGGGGGATACAGAAATAGTAACCTCACAGGTGGATTGCACTCTTGAACCTAAAGGCAATAGATTGTCTTCTTAAAAATAAAATTCCTTCATAAAAGCTGTGAGCTTCTGTCTCCTTCCTGTCAACAGAAGCTGATGACCTATAAAATGGATGGGCCACACAGAGGCTATTGCCTCATTATTAATAATTGTAGCTTTACTGGGACTCTTCAGAAGAGGAGAGGATCTAATAAAGATGCTGGTAAGTCACTTCTGGTTTAGGGTCTGCTCTGCCTCTTCATGGGTTGTACTTCTAATGCCCGTATAGGTTTTATTTGCTCATATTTAAGTACATAGTTATAAGCAGTGTACACTCAGACAAGTCAAATAATGCCACTTGTATTGCAAGTGAGGGGGAAAAATGACACATGACTGATTACTAGATAGGAGTGAGTTTGCATTGGCATCTTTATCAGTGCAACCAAACTGTGTCATTCCAAAAGGGTGTCCAAATTAAAACTTCTCCAGGACTTACTGTAGCTAGACCGATGGTAAGAGAAATATGTTAGTTTTCTCGGAGCACTGAACCCATTATTGTATTAAATGTGACATCTGTTGTATGTAACTGTTAATAGTTCTTTCTCTTATTTGCAGAGGCTTAATGTAAATTAAGCTAATTCACAGATCAAAAATTCCTTCAGGTTGTGATTTATCTCTTTGAGATGAGCCCAAGATATAGAGTTCTTCAGTTATAACAATGCAAAGATTATATTGTTATAATCTTATATAAAATATATTACTGAATGTGCATATTGCAATAGTGTTTAGAGGCCATCCAGGTTGGGGGCCCATTGTGTTACATGCTGTACAGACACAAAGAAAATGACAGTTCCTACCCCAAAAATTTATACATCCAAGTCTTGGTGTGGTTTAGCCACATTGACTACAGTTGATCTATGCTAGTGCAAGTGAGGAAAAAATCAGGCCCTTTAGCTCTTCTTGTTATGTAGATAATTTTGTAATGGACTGTCCTTTTTGTTCGTTGTTTGTTCACATACTCTCTAAATCACCAATTTCTGTAGTATTCCAGAGTCTCCATTGAGTAGTATGAATGAGCAGGGTTCTACTTGAAGCAAACCCAATCTGAAATTCTGCAAAGAGTGCCCAGTGTCTACCAAGAATCCCAGTTTTGCTCATCCAGTTGTGCTGTTGCGCGCACACACACACAAAAGTGTCTGTAGACCTCAGGACTTGCTTTATGAAACTCTGGCCTGAAAAACTCAGGCATGTTTGAACCTCATGATTGTGCTGGGTTTGGGTTCCATTTATCCTGTTTGGCCTCAAATCTACTCTAGCGTGTGTGTTTGTTTGCAGGTGCCACTTTGTGTGAAGTCAGTTACTCTTCAGATTAGCTTGCATAGTGATTTTATATTATGATTATACTATTCTCCAACCCTCCCCAGCTTTTCTTTCTTTCTTTTTTTTTAATAACAGAGATGCTGGCGCAAGTGTTTACATGGCTTGGTCTGGATGTGCAGACTTATATTGATAAGACATCAGTAGAAATAAAAAATCTCATGCAGGAATGGCGGTCTTCGAAAGATCACAGAGACAGGGACTGCTTTGTGTGCTGTATTCTATCTCACGGAGAGTTGGGATTGGTCTATGGGACAGATGAACGAGAAGTACCAATCCGCACGATCATGTCCTACTTCACAGCCAGACAATGCCCACAGCTGGCTGAAAAACCCAAACTCTTTTTTATCCAGGCATGTCAAGGCAAAGAGATACAACAGGCTGTCTACATTGAAGCAGATGCACAGAATCCTGACTTGCTTCCCATTCAGCAACTAGTCTCCCCTTCCGAAAGCATTCCGGAAGAAGCTGATTTCCTCCTTGGCATGGCCACAGTGGGTGGTTATGCATCTTTCCGCCACATAGAGCATGGTACTTGGTACATTCAAGCCCTCTGCAATAAGTTACAGCTCTTGGTACCAAGGTAATACTTCTGTGTAGCTTGAGAGTGAGACCTTACTGATAACATAGAGCTGTATACGTAGCAGGTTAGTGTGTGGCATGCCGGGGGAGGGTGGGGAGAATCTACAGCACGCAAGCTTGCTGTGCAGTAACATCCCATGTAGACGCTGCTACGTTGCAGTGAAAGTCCCGGAGAGCGGATTGGTGTACTGCTGCTTGAAAGTGTAATATGCCAAGCACGATTCCAGGATTTTACTGCGCTGCAGCAGTGTCCACATGGGACTTTACTGCACGGCAAGATGGTGTGCTGCAGTTTTGACCTTGGCTTCCTGTGCAGTAACTTTCCTTGTAACAAGCCCCTATACCCCAGTGAGTGAAGAAATGGGAGTGATGCTGAGTCTTTGCTCACCAAAGGCAGGCCTAAGTCTAAGGGCTTGTCCACCCACAAACTTGCACTAGGTTTTTTTTTTTTTTTTAATTGGTGCAAACTCCTACATGGACACACATCAGTTTAAAACTGGCAGTCTGTTTAGCTTGTCCCTGTAAACTTACATAAATGTGTGCAGCACCAAGGCCTTAGGGATGATCTGAGGAGGCTGGGTTTTAGTTTTACCAAACCAAACTCAACACTAAGTCTGCTTCAGGTCCAGGTTCTCTTTTTGAGTGGGTTCAGATGGAAATATTTGGTTCTACCCAAAACACAGACCATGCAGATTTTAGATCTGTTGTTATATGAATGGCCAAACTTAAGGGGGTGAGGGAAGTTTTGAATGAAGCAGGCTGGCTTTGTCCCATCTGTTAGACACCTACACAGTGTCTTCTAGATGCTATGGTGGAATTATGGAAAACACTAGTCTTACAGTGTGTGTTTCTTTGCTGCTGCGAGGTGTTCAGTTTGAGCCTTTGTTGTAGTAAGGTGCATGATGTTCACATGAGTCCAGCCATGAGGAACTCTGATTGGGTTTGTCTGCTGTAGAGAGTGGCAAGCTCCGGGGGCCAAATTTCATCCCTTGTGTAACCTCACTGACTTGGATGGAGTTACAAGGGGGGAATCTGGCCCAAGAATGCAGATTTAGGTCATTACTTTTCTTATTTCATGACTGTATTGAGGAAGAGAAGAGAGAAAGTGTGCTGTGGATAAGCTATGGCATCAGAGAGTCTCTTGGTCCCAGTTTTACACACACACGAGACAAGATGTCAGAGAGAATGTACGAAAACTTGCAAAAGGGGTGTATTAGTAGTTTATCATAATCTACACCCAAAATCTTTAATTCCATTTCCCTATAGCTCTTACCTCTCAGGCACATCCAGAATTACCTAGGGAGGTAGGCCCCTGCCTATACCCAATTCTCCCCCGTGTGCCTAGGGCTGGAAATGCTAAGGTCAGGGCAGGCTGCAAAAGTGAGAGGAGATACTCCCAAGACTGGTGGGTAAAACTGAAGACAAACTCCCGCAACCAGTCTCAAACTTTGCTTCTGATCCTCCACTCTGGTTATCAAGAAGCTGAAAAAGAAATCACAGAGCCCCCTTTATTGCATTCCAGTTTCCAGGCTCCCAGTCAGCACATAGGTCCAGTACAGTGAGAAGGTATTTCAAAACTTAGTTCACCTATACAAAAGGTTCTTCTGACCCCAAAGGGTCAGCCACGTTACCAGATCAATAGGAGTTTGGCTCTTACCCAAAATACCTCACTTCGAACCAATCCTTTAGTGTCTAAAACTACAGATTCGTTATTACTCCAGAGGGAATTATGTGCCAAAAAAGTGTTCACACAATATTTTAAAATTTTGCAAATTTTATTTGTCAATAAATGTGGAGGCTCCAGCATGGCAGGGGGTAGCCCAGGGCACTGGCTTCACAGAGGTGAGAGATCATCCTGCGGGCCCCCCGGCCCCTGCCTGGGATATGGACTCAGCAGCAAAACTGCACCTGATCCTGACACAGTGCAAGGACCAGGCCTGCCCCAGAAATAGCCTAGGGCCCTGCCCTTCCATGCCAAGCACACTAGATGTAGGCAGGCAGGCTCAGCCCAGTAGGATCCAAGGGGGGGGGGCTTAGTGTGGGGAGATCCAGGTGTGGAGGGTCTTGGTGTGGGGGAGATCTGGATGAACAGGGGTTCAGACACAATGGGACTCTGCAGGGGGGTCCAGGTGAAAGGTGGTTGGGGCTCAGCAGGGGGTCTGGGTGTAGAGTGCTCAGCAGAGGGGTCCAGGTGCTGGCCTGGTGGGGTGCGGGTACTGGCTTGGTGGGATTCAGTGGGCTGGGGATCTGGGTGTGGGGGGCTAGTCAGGGTAGTCCAGGTCCAGGTGGGGTGAGGTTTGTTGGGGAGGGGTTTCAAGTGCAGGGGGTGGTCTCAGTGCAGGGGTGGGGCTCTGATGCAGGGACGTGGAGCTGGAGGGGTATCTGGGTGTAGGGGAGGCTTTGGATGCAGAGAGTGAGGCTTGTTAGGGTGTGGGTTTGGGGGGGTCAGTGGGGTGTTCTGGGTGCAGGGGCTGATCTTGATATGAGGTGGGTCCAGATGCATGGGGGTTCGGCGGACGGAAGAGCAGCTCCCTGTACACTGCCCCCTGCCCCACATGGCTGAGGAGCAATGGGAGCAGGAGGTGTGTGTGTGGGGGGGGGTGATGCGGAGCTTCAGCCAGAGAGGTTTCTGGGGGTGGGTCTGACCCAGCCCAGGCTGCTCCTTGCAGAGGAAGAGGAAGTCCCATCCTCCCCAGCCCAGCTGGGACTAGCAGCTTAGCCTGGCACAGGGTGGGAGCAACTGGCTGGGGCGTCCCCAGCCCCCTGCCCCCATGATTTACCTCTCTGCTAGCTGCCCCAGGTACCCAAAACAATTCATCTGCGCTGCTGGGGAGTGGTGCATGACTGCTCTTGCAGCTTCCCTTTGCTTCCCCATCAGAAAATCATTTTTCTGTGGGAAAGCAAAGAAATCTGCTGGGGACATGAATTCTGTGCACACACAGTGGTGTAGAATTCCCCCAGGAGTATATTATAAAGGAAGAAGAACAAGAAGAAAGTTGTTAGATGATAAAGCACTCAAATACATACAGAGACTTCAAAGTTCATCTATCAGGTTCTTAGCAGTATTGGTGAGTTTGCTGGCTTGAAAGTTCCTTTGGAACACATCCACAGCTTGGTTGGATGGATCATTTAGTCCCTTTGTTCAGAGCTTCATTTGTAGAAAAGTTACTCCAGTGGTAAGAAGCATGAATGAAGACAAAATGGAGATGATGCAGTTGCTTTTTATATTCTTTTGCCATGAGGCTTGTACTTCCTGTGTCCCAAACACAAACTTCACAGCACATGGAAAAGCCTTAGAGTACTTTGTCCATAGGCAGGCCCCTACATGGCTCGCTGACTCATCAGATATAGTCCCTGGTCTTTCAATGGGTTTATTGTACAGTTGCCTCTTGGTGGGCCGTCAAGCAGGCAAGGCAGTGCTGATGACAGTCTGTCTGGGGGTGTCACTCAGATGCACAAATACAGATAAACCCCACATATCTACAACTCATGATACAAACATATAAGCCAGATTATCATACTTAGCAAATGATAACAATTTCGCAGATACCATAGCATATCTGGCATGACTCATTGCAATTTTACAAGTCTAGACCCCTCACACTGCCAGCAGCCACTGAGAGGACTGGTTAATTGGAGTAATTGGCTTGCAAGGCTTTTCTTTTTTTTTTCTCTCCCCATGTGGCAGTTCATTCTGTCACACCAGTATTGTTTGTGTGTGATTCTTTGTGTTAGGTGCATGGGACACTATTCTACTACCATTGAGGTCAATGAGAAAGTTGCTATTGATTTCAGTGCGAGTGGGATTGTGACCTCCATAGTCTTGAAGCCTCATACTGAATTCAGAGAAGTGTTTAGTCTGGTTTAGTGTGTTTGTAGATTACTACTGCATGTTAAGAGTACAATGTTGCAGATATGTACTATTGACATTGTTTCTGTGAATCAGGGTTAATGATAACACTGTGATTAATCAGAGATATTGTCTTTTCTCTGGCTGTAGAGGTGAAGACATCTTGTCAATTCTTACTGAAGTCAATGAAGATGTGAGCAAACGTGCAGACAACTTGGGGAAAAAGAAACAGATGCCCCAGCCAGCCTACACCTTGAGGAAGAAACTGATATTCCCAGTGCCTAGAAGTCCACCCCCATCACAGCAGCAATAGGATTTTTTTTTCTCTTCATTCACGATCCCATCTTGCATTGGATACCATCCAGTACGGCCTTTGGATAAGCCAGCGCTCTTATTAAATCAGGTGGATGGTAAATTATTACCATTCAGGATGAGGTCTTCCTGAAATTGCTAACACATGGAGCTAAAGGAGAGTATGACAGGTACAACCAGTCGGCCAACTACTCACAATGTCTGTTTGCGGAAATGACTGGTGGCGGTGGTGGTGGGGTTTGCTGGCAATATGAATATATACAGATTTTTGCAAGCACTTGTACGTTTCTGCAGGTGAAATAGGTGCTGCATGTGTTACTGTGGACACAATAGGTGCACATGGCTTTCCATATCTACACCAGAGGGGTGTTAATGGTCTGCTTTAAGCCCATTTGTTCTTTTCTCTGTACATTAATGATTTGGAATCCTGCCAGTGAGCTCTCTTATCCTGTGGAATAGTCTCCAAAACCAGAATGAACAAGACATCAGCAAACGTAGTGTAGGGAGCTAATCCTACAATGGCAGGTGGACACTGGTCTATTCCCTCTCAAATTTAAATGACTTACATTCTTTGTGGAGCCACTAGATTCCTCATGTAAAGCATTTATTAATCCCACAGTGCATGCTGTTGCCTTAAAACTGGATGTTAATCTGGTATGTGGTTGGTTTAGCATTCATTGGCCAACATCAAATAGTTCGAGAAGCACAAGATCTGCATTATTGCCTCCTCTAGGAAACCAGCTTTCTCACTGCCTTATTGTAGGGTGGGGTGGGGCTTTCAACATGAAAGAACTGCTGATTATCATTTATCTGTTAGATGGGGCATCTAACACTGCTATGGACACAACAGGTTTTGGTTAGTTTTGTTTTTAAGCACAAAGGTCTATAGGGATTAATTTCTCCATTATTTAAAAAGACCACCACAAATGTGGACATAAGAGAAATTGGTGAGAGCTAGGCTGGAACAAAACTCCTGTCTTTGGGGTCAGGGTGACTATATCCCCTGTTCCAATGAGAGTAGACTAGAGTCTGTGTAAAATCCACCTTGCAGGACTGTCTTGTGAGATTAGAAGTGAAAATCAGTGTATAGTAAAATCTTCAGTGGTGCATCTCTTACCTGGAGGTCTTTTTACTTTATTGTTTCTTGTCCAGGGGTGTTAGTGTCCTCAGGTGGTGACTGGGGTGTATGACAACATAAATGGAAATTAATGTTGTTAAAACTAACTTACATTTCTATAGCTGCTTCCATTTCAAAGTGCTTTGCCAATAATATCCATGCAGAGCTAGCTCCATCAACAAAATACAGCCACTTCTGGTTTAGAAGGCAGCAGCCAGCTTTGTATAGCAGTAGGATGGGTTTTGGGGAGAGGGAAACTTTTGGCCAAGACGAACAGGGCAATTCCCTAGTCCCACAAAACATGCAGTGGGATTTTTAGCATATACATACAGCAGACAAAGCCTCAATATTTTTTAGGGTCTCAATCTGAGACGACTCCTATACAATAAACTGCATAAAACTCATCTACCTCAAAGGCAAGTAAGGTCAATTGGACTCTGCTGAGATATGAGTCTGTGGTTCCAGAAATGCTAGCTATTTCAAACTTTATGCTCAGATAAATCATCCACTCCTGCATGTATAATAAAATGCTGCTATTTTAATAAAAGCTGGTAACATTTATTTTTCTTGGGAGTGGTGTTTTGGATTCTAAAAACTATGCTGCTGAAAAATGATCTTCCCCACTTCACCCAAAAGCGAGGCCTTGAAGTGAAGGATTAGGGCTGGGATTTAAGAGGCCTATGTTCAATTCCTGGTTTTGCCTCAGACTTCCTATGTGACATTGGGCAAATCACTTAATCCCTCTGTGCCTCAGTTCTCTGTCTATGAAATGGGGGGACAATAGCATTGCCCTACACTCTGCTGGTCTGGGGGGTGGGATAAATTAACATGTGTGAGGTACTCAGATACTTTTTGGGATGTGGGGAAGAAAGCTTTGTAAATATCTAGACAGATAGACCTGGATCTCAGGCCACAACATTTAAAGAGAAGATACTTAGGAATAAGCAAGGACCCAATCCTGTAAGGTGCTGATGCCCCACAAATCCCTCTGAAGTAAAAGGGAATTGAAGGGATTCTCCACCTCTCAGGATTGGGTCTTTATTTGCTTTCAAGGCAGAGACTTTATCTCTGCCTATCTGTAGGGTTCCACATACACAAGGGCACTGTAGAATAAATAACCCATGCTGAAGCCATTTAGGAAGCTGGTGCTCTCTGTCTCCTCAGGCTGTCTTAGCAGCTCCATCACACCTTCCTTACTAGCTTCTACACCCCAAGCAGCTGAGCTGAGGGAAAGCCAGCTTCAGAACTCTTTCCACACACTTCCCCACCAGTCATTTGCTTTGCTCTTCTGACCTGTCTTCCAAATGCTTTTTGGGGGGAGAGTATCAGAACCTTTACCCAGGCTCTACTTGACTCTTCAGTGCTGATGATGAGTTTGTTATAGATAGAAAGGTCTCACAGGCTCATTCACACTAACCACAAACACCAAAAGAGAAACATTTCCTACTCAGAGATGGACCTGCTCTGTTGGTAGGTAGTGATGGTGCTAATGCCTTTGTTTCCTGGAAAATAGCCTTCCCTCTGGGACTCCTTTAGTTTCCTAGCCACCTTAATCACTACTAGCCATTCCTCTGGCCAAACAGGTATGGAGGGGGTTCTGTTTTCAGTGCTTCCTTTAATTACCCAGAAGAATTGAGTATGTTACCTCCACTACATTTCCAACTCATGCTAGTATAGAGAGGAAGGGCCAGTAATTAAACCCTGCGACTGCATTGTGGTGGGGCACACAAGCCTACTACTGGGGTAGAAACTTAAATAATTTCTAAAAGGTTGTATATTCCACCAAATTAATTCTCTCCTTCTTATGCCTGTAGCAGAGCTGCTTCTGATGGTTATCTCCAATTAGAACAACTTTTCTGGGCCAACTTCGAGTTTGTGAGATGGTCTTCTGCAGGGGTCTCAAAGTCCCGGCCTGCAGCCATCCGTGGCCTGAGAACCACCCCACTGCAGCCCATGGAAACATTTTAAAAAGTTCTTTCATCTGGCCCTCATGGCTGCCAGCTGAGAGGGACGGGGGTGGGTGAGGGGGTGGAGCAGGCAGGAGAGATTCACATGCCATTCCCTGCATCATTGCTCCATCCTGCTGCTCCTGGGACCCTCCCAGGGGTTGCACTTGGCAACATGTCATTCACCTGGGGCAGCTCCACTCCCTGCAAGCGATTCCCTATCCCTGCTATTGCCAGCGGCTGAGGAGAGACGTATGCAGCCATGCTGACAGCTGTCTACTACAGGCACCGCCCCTGCAGCTCCCATTGCCTGGGGGAGAGGGACCGAGATACTATCATTAGTTGCTGGGCAGAGTCAGCCATGGAGGCAGCGTCACTAGTCGCTGGGCAGTCAGCTGGGACAGCATGAGGCCAAGGGAGCGTGAGAAACAGGCTGGGAGGTGGTGTGAATACCATCTTCAGTGACGACGTTGGCCCGCTGGGAGGATTTGAGGACTGGCACTGGCCCTAAGGTAAATTGAGTTTGAGACCCCTGGTCTTCTGGGTGGTGGTCTGCTTTGGCTAAGCCTCTAGATTTTCTTAAAACACTTTGTCCGAGTGACAGTAGCTCTTGGCAGTTTTCTTTTAATTGGAAGATTGTCCCAAGTGTATTGGGACAATGTCATATTTTGTTATAAGCGTTTATTTTGTGTACACTCTCGTGTTTGCAATATAGTGTGATATTTGTGCTAGCCAAATACCAGCTGAAGACCTCAGCCTAAGTTCTCCCATTGTCTACAGCTGGCCAACACTGCTCACTTCAGTGGCCACTGTGAATGTGACCCAAAATGTCTTATCTGCTCCAAGATCATCCTATAATTCTACAAACTGGAGAGCAGCTCAGGTTCAATTATGGAAAGTATTGATTAACAGCTGCACTTTTTAAATGTTTTTCTTGCAGAATAGTTTTAGGTTCAAGTTGGTATTTGGGTGATAGCATCACCTGACACTACAGTACCAGGAGGACAGGGGAAAGCAATTCTTAATTTGCACTATTAGGATTTTAGCAAATGGCCTTGCCCTTGCCAGACGTGAAGAATTAGAATACATTTGCTGAGGCAAAACAATGGCGCGCTCTTTTTAATACTAAGCCAGTGGCACCCTGGCCAGGGGCATCCTCAGTTGCAGGCTGTTGGGGCCTGCCTGTGAATTCTGGGTTTCTCAAACTTCATTACATCGTGACCCCCCTTCTGACAACAAAAATTACGACATGACCCCAGCCTGAGCCCCGCCACCCGGGGGCAGGAGGGGAAGCGAAGACAAGGCTTGAGGGCTTCAGCCCTGGGCAGTGTGGCTCTGAATTCAGCTTCATCCCCAGGCCCCAGCCCTAACGACACCATTAAAACAGGATCGCGACTCACTCTGGGGTCCCGACCCACAGTTTGAGAACCGCTGCTCTACAGTATGGCAAACAACCCAGTCCTCCTATTCTGCCTATAGTCGAGCACTCAGGAATGTGAAAGGTTTAAAAGAGCAATGTATATACGTGTGTTGCATCCAACCTGAAAGTGCTGTTCTCTTAATATTTCTTCCATTAGTATTTGTATTAGATAACAAGTTTTACTGGTGCTGATGTGGACTAATCACAGGTATAGAGCTCTGCGCATCAGGAAGATGTTTCAAGAGGTCTGGGCAGAGTTCTGTGGGAGCCTGATTGCATCTCTATGGTTGTGCTAGATAGATAGGGAATACCTCCTTGCTCTCTGTCCTCTCTCTGGAGAGAGCTCTGCACAGTTATTTTCCAGTTAAAATATCAAGGTGGTTAACAGTGGGCAGAAGGTCCTCTCATCTTGATTTGTTTCCACAGGACTGTGCCGTAGATTGGTAACTTCAATTTATGCTACTGCCACAGTCTCCCACCATGGTGAGGGCTTGTCTACACACGCATGTTGCACCAGTATCATTGACACTGAGTTACTTAACGCCATACAGCTGTTTCAGTGGGATGTGTTCACACTGCTGTGCTTACACCATAGTATGGCACAATCCTTATGAGCATGTAGCAGCACGCTGCACTGATGTGAGCAGTGCAGTGTGGGGGTGGGTATCCCAGGGTCCCTTGGACCACCTGGGCAGGGAAGTTCAGAAAGCTTGCCAGGCAGGTCAATAGAGCTTGCTCCAATAACCAACATTTCTCCCCAAGTTTCTTTCGTTAAGGACCCAAAAGGGAGTGATGGGTGGAATAGTCTGTCCTCTCATTATTTTGTCCACCATTTAGACCTAGGTTCCAGCCCACTAATTTTAGTTCATTGATTTCCAGTTCTACAGTGTTTTTGTTTACCAGGCATGATCTTAACGGAGTCTTTGAATAACAATGTCAATCCTTTTTGTTTGGACTAATTTGGTTTTTGTCTCACTTTTGCACCTTTTCCCATCAATATTTGTTGTTACAGGTTATTGTGATGTTTGACACTTTCATAGTTGAGTTCACAGTTAAGGTAGACCCAATTATCACTATGGGGGACTTTGCACAACAGAGAACAAAATGGGAAAAAAAAATAGGAATTTAGTAGCGAAACTGGTGGGATACGTAGAGGAAGAGAGAGGAAGCAGCCTGGACACCGGAAAAAGAAGATGCCTCTGAAATTGCTACAGGTGATAAAAGACCAGCCTCAGAAAGAACTGTGTGTGTAAGTGAACAACCAAGAGTTGTCCAGTTGGTAAATAAAATAACTTTCTCCACCAGGCTCTCTCTCCTTTGTTTTCTCTGCTCTTGGTACATCTGTGCAAGTGGAAACTAAATGCAAGATGATACGCTGGACATTGCAGTCTTGCAGAGGCACTGATAAAGCCAGAGAAGTCCAGAATGACATGGAGGCTGAGCTATCCTCTTCTTGATGTTTCTGTTCTGTGGATGATGAGGACTTGTGTTCTCAGGGCTATCAATCCAGGACCTTTCATAAACACTTAAAATGGGCAGGAGGGGTTTGGGGTTTTTTTTGGTAGGAATGGGCTTTTTTTGGGGGGTAGGGGGAGGATCAACCTCCAAATTTATGTGGACTTATATGGCCTTAGCTTTATGGAAGGGGACATCTTATAAATCTAAAATATATTAATGCAAATCAACAAAGCTTATGCCAACCACAATAAGGTAATGGAACCCAGCTCTCCTGATGCCTGTTCTTGTGAAGCATGGATAGCATGGAGCACCAACAACTGGCTGTTTCTGTCCCTAAGAAGTCCCCACAGCAGAAAATGACCATAACCAGCAGAGCATGCCGGATGGATGCATATAGCACTGGAGGTAGAGATCTGTGCTGGGAAGGGATTGAAAAAACTCTTTAAAGCTAGTGCACTGCCTCAGTTATGTTAAAGGCAGTTGTGATGCCGGCACATCAGGTGCTAGCTTATTCCAAGGCCCCTATGTTATGCTCATACAAAGCACATGGGATCTTTTTGGGGGGAAAGGCAAATATGCCACATTTATTGAAAATACAACAATTAGCATATGCTTTTCACACACACGTTCTGCCAGTTGATGTTTATAGTTACCTGTCTGTTGTAGGTCAAGTCAATCTAATGGCCAGTTAGATTGAGCACGAGTGAGGAGCTGGGCTCTGTCGGTCTCAATCTGATGCTCCGAGGCTTTGCAGGACTGAACCCAGAGTTCCATGGCAAAACATCCTAGCTTTATAGTTGTCAATTCCCATTTGAGTCCATGCATTGTGCAATGTCATCCTGTAATCATTAGTCCTTAAGTGATATTAATCTTGGGGTTTTCTGCTGTTATCATTTGATAGTTATTGTTGGGCTTCCCATCGTTATCTCCTATTTGTTGTCTTGTCTTCGGGGGTGCCTGCCTCACTTCTGAGGTCGTCAATGTTGCTAACATGTCGGGCATCCGATACAATGGATGTTTTCTGATTGTCTCCTGGTCTTTCCAAGTCCCTCACTTTTTCTTGACCATCTGGACATTTGTGATGGCTTTCACACCTTATCTCTTCCTGATGCACGCATTCCTCATTCTCACAAACAATCTCTTACAGAAACCTTCAAAGGTATACAGACAGCAGTATTTTATATTCAGGAGAATACATTGTAAATCAAGCCTTGCTAAATCTTATAACTAAAACAATTCACATTGGGGCTTCAGGCCCTCAACATTCCTCTAATCTCCTTAACATAGACACAGTACAAGATCCCATCTCTTACTTTCTAAACCTTAAAACAAAGAAATGTATGTTTAACTAGAGTGCCTAATTTGTAATACATATAGGAAACCATAGCAGACATTATAACTTATCCTAAAACAAAAGGGTGACCATAGTCAGTCATAAGGATTGTTCTGGTCTGTCATTCCTTTCTGCTATTCAAAAAGGGTGTCTGACAGGATGAAATCAAATCATACATTAATTCTCATAGTACAGTTATAAAATCCTGCTCCTACACCTATGCCTCACTGAACACTGACAAAGGCATAGCTGCAAACCAGTCTAGCTCACCTGTGTGTTAGAATTGTTAAAATAGGTGGTATTAGATTTATAGAGATGTGTTTGGACTTTATTAAATGCTTGTGAGTTGCTGCATTGCATCAATTTCCCATGTTATAGGAAGTGTTCACGCTGTAACTATAAAAGGGTTTGCTATGAAACTGGAAACCCCCACAGTCAGAAGAGAAGCATTGCCAAGTGTGAAATACTGCCACGAGACTTGTCATCTCCTGACCAACAGAAGTAGACCAATAGACACCAGACAAACCATTGTGGAACATCAGTGGACAAAAGACTTTGCTGATTGTTTCCCCCACACCCATGAAGATTGGACATGCACCAACGCTGGTATTGAGACAGTATTCCTGTACTAATGGTGAAATCCACATCTGCCTACAATTAGAGATGGCATCATATGATAAATTAAAACAATAACTTTGAATGATCATTTGGAAATTACAAAGCTATGTAAGAGAACTGCTTGGAAATCAAAAGCAACTCATATGCTAAGGGAAATTGAAACTAGTGCTGCTCTCTAAAATGGAGAGGATCTTGGAGATCTTTTCTCTTCATGTATTCATTCTCTCTTTTCCTTGAAACCTCCATCCCTTCTCTGCCTAATTTTGGAGGTGAGGGTCCTAACCACTGAACGCTTGGCTATTTTGGCATTGTGTCTGCCTTGCTGGTGTTTTTCATGAAAAGTTTCGAAAGGTCTCAATTTTGTTGTTCAGCATTGGACCAGAAACGGATTTTGCAACCTGTAAATATATTGCAAAACAGAATTCTTGTTTTTCAGCCAGTGGTAATCACCAATTCATTACAATATATCTTTCTGAAACACCATTCAAGAGAGAATTTAGACTTTACAGTTCCATGTGTTCACTGAGTGCCGGTTGTGTATTTGGTGGTGGTGCCTGTCTCTCTCCTTTTTTCTTTTACATAAATAAAATAGTTTTCCATAAAAAATAATATTGCACGTTAAAAATGATCCAACTGCAAAGAAAAGATGGACACTATAGTAAGATAGATGGGACTGAAGCATGGGTGGGCAAACTACGGCCCATGGGCCGAATCTGGCCCACCATTTGTTTTAATCAGGCCCTGAAGCTCCCGCTGGGGAGCGGGGTCTGGGGCTTGCCCCGCTCCGGTGCTCCAGCTAGGGAGCAGGGTAGGAGGCCACTCCATGTGGCTCCTGGAAGAAGCAGCCTGTCCCCCCTCCAGCTCCTACTAGTAGGGGCAGTCAGGGGGCTCTGCTCTGCACGCTGCCCTGCCCCAAGTGCCACCCCCACAGGTCCTATTGGCTAGGAACCACAGCCAATGGGAGCTGCAGGGGCGGTGCCTGCGATGGGGCAGCGTGCAGAGCCACGTGACTGCACCTCCACATAGGAGCCGGAGAAGGGACATGCTGCTGCTTCCGGGAGCTGCTTAAGGTAAGCGCTGGCCAGAGCCTGGACCCCTGAGCCTCTCTCCACACTCCAACTCCTTGCCCCAGCCCTGATCCCCCTTTCTGCCCTCTGAATCCCTTGATCCCAGCCTGGCGCATCCTCCTGCACCCCAAACTCCTCATTCCCAGCCCCACTCCAGAGCCTGCACCCCCAGCCAGAGCCCTCACCCCCCTGCACTCCACTCCCCCACCCCAGCCTTGACCCCCCTCCCGCACCCTGAACTCCTCATTTCTGGCCCCATCCTGGAGCCCGCACCTGCAACCAGAGCCCTCACTCCCTCCCGCGCCCCAACCCCAATTTTGTGACCATTCATGCCCCGTCATACAGTTTCTATACCCAGATGTGGCCCTTGGGCCAAGAAGTTTGCCCACCCCTGGACTGAAGGATCCAATGGCAAAGCAGGGAAGTGAGACAGAGACAAACTTTAAAGTGGAAAAGCTTTTTGAAGCAAGCATGTTTTTTTCCTGACCCTTTTATTCTTCATTTAGAGGAAACAACTCAAGTCTCCCTTCATATTAGAAGGTGTCCTGATTATGCTACCTGCTGTGCTCAAACTCCCACCTTTTTTACCAGTTATTTATTTTATTTTTACAAGCTCTGTTTCCCATGGGCACCAACTTATATGGGCTCTTGGGGCTAAAGCCCCAGGAATATTCATAATCAGGGGCTCTGCTCCACCAATATTTGGAGCTAGGTTTCCCCCCCCCCAAGCTTCCCTGCCTGAATGTAAAGAGAGCGCACAGCAAGTGTCTCTCTCCCTTCCTTTTGCTGCCGTAGCCTAAGGCTACAGCTGCAGCATTAGCATAAGAACAATGCTAACTAACTGCTGCTGTAGAGGGGGAGGGGAGTGGAGGACGGACATCACTCACCTTAGCAGCTGCTGGGGCTTCCATGAGTGTTTGACCCTATGATTTTTTATTATATTTGAGTGTTTGACCCTATGATTCCCCCCCTGCCCCAGCCCCAGCCCCCACTCCTACCCCCAGTGAGGCGCAGCAGGCTGCGCAGGGGAGGCAGGAAGCCACATGTGAAGGCAATGCCCCCTCCCCCAGCACCCACCAACCCACCTGCCACAGGAGGGATGGGAGAGGGAGGCTTCCTAGACCTGAGCAGCTGGGGCTTGGATGAATCCCCCACCCCATAGCCAGCCACCACCCTGCCTACCCCACTTCTGCCCCATGCTGGGCAAGGGGCAGCCCCATCACCCATCCACAGTGAAGTTATGGTGAGGGGCAGCATGGAAGGCCACCTGTGATGGCAACCCCCCCCCTCCAGTACCCATCATAGGGGAGGGGAGTGAGCTTTCTGGACCTGAGGGGCCCTAGGAGCATGTGCAGTGATTGTGGTGCAGAGTGAGTGTGCTGTGGGGGATAGGGGAGCAGAGGAGGGGTCCCTCCCCTGGAGCTTGCTGCTGCCAGTGGTGGTGATGGGGAGTCCTCTCTGGCCCTAGCCCTGGGGCAGCCTGTCTTCACCCCAAGTTCCTCATCCTCAGCCCTGCCTCATCCCAAAGCCTGCACCCCCAGCACCGAGCACGCTCCTGCACTGTGAACCCCTCATCCCCAGCCCCACCCCAGAACCCTCACCTGAGGGGAAAAACATGCAACTTAAATTTGGTGGTCAGTTTGGAGTATCATTGTATTTAGCACAATATTTGATTATTTTACACCCTTCAAAGTATGTAACTGGTCATATACAGGTGTTTTCTCTGAATACTGTCTGTGTGCCTCAGTTTCCCCAATGCATTTCTTAAGGCTCTAGATGGTGGGATAAGGGGGTGTGATTGTTGTAAAGCCCTAGAGGGCCAGTGTGATGCTGTCTGCACAGAGAATGGCCGACACCCTGTCTCCAGGCAACTGATGGCCTGGGCCACCCCCCTGCAAGGTGCCAACTGAAGGTGTTGGAGAACAAAGAGATCAGGTGGCCTCCTAATGCCTGGAAAAGAGACAAAGGCCAGAGGAGGGAGAGTCAGTGCCTGTGCAGACTTCCGCGAAGCACATGGTGTGGAAGGGGATGCTTTGGAACAACTCCATACAAAGCCAGTCAGGACTCTGGGGGAGCCTCCTCTCTGAGCATACTGTCTCCAGAGCAAGAAGCTCACACATTCCTGGGTCTGACCTCAGAGCATTCAGCATGCCCTTCCACACCATGCACTTTCTGCAGCGAGTGTGCCCAGGCAGGTCCTGGGGGCAACCAGAGGTCCCTGCACCCCAACTCCGCAGTCAGATGTGACTCTCAGCCAGACAGTAAAACAGAAGGTTTATTAGACAACAGGATCACAGTCTAAAACAGAGCTTGTAGGTACAGAAAACAGGACCCCTCAGTCAGGTCCATCTTGGGGGGTGGGGAGCCCAGACCCAAGTTCTGGGCCTCTCCCGATTTCCCCAGCCAGCTCCAAACTGACACTCCCTCATCTGGCCTTTGTGTCTCTTCCGGACAAGGAGGCCACCTGATCTCTTTGTCCCCAACACCGTCAGTTGGCACTTTGCAGGGGAAACTGAGGCACCCACACAGTATTCAGAGAAAACATTAAGAACATTCCCACTTCATCACAACAGATGCAACAAAATTTAATACCGTATATTGAAGCAGGCAAGTGCTGCTTCTGACTTTCCACTTTTAATTGACCCTTGTAATCTTGTGGTGCTGACGCATTGTAGCTTCATTTTATATCAGCTTACAGGGTGAGAGCGGGGGAGGGGGGGGGACCACCATTTTGGGCCCCACCAAAAATTATACGAACCTGCCGCCTATGCGAGTCCATATCTGCAATGTTTGATTAACTGAAATTGTAATGATGACAAGTTCTGGAAGTGAACAGCTCTATTTTCATTGTGTTGATATCACAATTTTCATTCTGTTGTCACTTAACTTAACCTACTATTGTAAGTCACATGACAATACACTCAGTCTCGAGACCAGTCCTTTCCTGTTGCATGACTTCCTGTTGGGACTGAGAAGGAACAAGATCCAGAGGCATTTCATCCACTGAGCTGCCTGACTCCAAAAGTAAGTGGAATCCACATCCTTAAATTCAATCTCATTTTATGTTTGAAGGCAACTGAGTTTTGCTAGGAAATTTCATCCACTGATCTGCCTGACCCCAAAAGTAAGCGAAATCGACATCCTTAACTTCAATCTCATTTTATGTTTGAAGGCAACTGAATTTTGCTAGGAACAAGATCCAGAAGCATTTCATCCACTGATCTGCCTGACCCCAAAAGTAAGTGAAATTAACATCCTTAACTTCAATCTCATTTTATGTTTGAAGGCAACCGAGTTTTGCTAGACCAATATCTCTTTCTAGTTTTTCTCTTTCCCTGTTTTGGATTATAATCTAATGCCAGAAGACAATGGAGTTAGAATTTTTAGTACACTATCCGCACAGGCAGGCATACACACATGCAGATATACTGTCTATTCTGTATACATATATAAACTATAACGTTCAAAGTTTATAGAAAGTTTGAAAGTGAAAGTGAAATTAATTCCCTTTACCTAAAGATCATTTTTATGGCTATAAATTGCTTATACCTTAATCTAGGGGTATGCATGTGTGTCAGAGGAGACCTGTTCCCCCAATCCTATACTGACAATTAGCTATCAGGTGTGTATTCTCTTTTTCCCCCCAGAGAAGTAGCAAATAAGATCAAGCAGCTGAAAGCACCGACTCCTGTCTGAATGACTCATGTGCCTAGTCTCATTAGTTTTCATATGGCCCAGAGGTGCAGATTCTCATGTTTCAAAACTAATTTTACATACATTTAAAAGAGAAATGAGGGCTGCGGAACAGAGCTTTAGATAGTGTGCTCTGTAGGACAGGGAGTGAGTTTTACTGGGTTTTTCTAGACAAGAGTTTAAGGTCCTACTGTATAGTAACCAGTTAAATGATTGGTTTCAGAGTAGCAGCTGTGTTAGTCTGTATCCGCAAAAAGAACAGGAGTACTTGTGGCACTTTAGAGACTAACAAATTTATTTCAGCATGAGCTTTCGTGAGCTACAGCCCACTTCTTTGAATGCATAGAATGGAACACACAGACAGGAGATATTTATACATACAGAGAACATGAAAAGGTGGAAGTACACATACCAACTGGAAGAGTCCAATCAATTGAGATGAGCTATCATCAGCAGGAGAAAAAAAACCTTTGAAGTGATAATTGAGATGACCCATAGAAGGTGTGAGGATGAGCCCCTGATGGTGTGGCTGATGTGATTAGGTCCTATGATGGTATCACTTGAATAGATATGTGGACAGAGCTGGCATCGGGCTTTGTTGCAAGGATAGGTTCCTGGGTTAGAGGCTCGTTCACCTGCACATCTACCAACGTGATATACTCCATCATGTGCCAGCAATGCCCCTCTGCCATGTACATTGGCCAAACCAGACAGTTTCTAAGCAAAAGAATAAATGGACATAAATCTGACATCAGGAATCATAACATTCAAAAACCAGTGGGAGAACACTTCAACCTCTCTAACCACTCAGTGACAGACTTGAAGGTGGCAATTTTGCAACAAAAAAACTTCAAAAAAACAGACTCCAAAGAGAGACTGCTGAACTCGAATTAATATGCAAATTAGATACAATTAACTTAGGTTTAAACAGAGACTGGGAATGGTTGGGTCATTACACTAATTTAATCTATTTCCCTATGTTAAGTTCTCCTCACACCTTCTATGGATCATCTCAATTATCACTTCAAAGGTTTTTTTCTCCTGCTGATGATAGCTCATCTCAATTGATGCAACTTTACTATGCAGAAGAAAAATGCTGCTTTCCCTTTATTTTTTTAGTAGTTTACATTTAAGACAGTACTGAACTGTATTTGCTCCCCCCCCGCCCGCTGCTGATTGTGCACTTCCAGTTCCAAATGAAGTATGTGGTTGACTGGTCAGTTCGAAATTCTGAGGTTCTACTGAACGTGTGTCCTGCCCTAACTGTAACCCATGACTGAGAATTCAAAGGTCACTGGGGACTTTAGGGGCACACAGGGCAGGTGCAAGGATGTTTCGCACCCTAGGCGAAACTTCCACCTTGCGCCCCCACCTCCCCGAGCCCTGTGGCAGCTCTCCGCTCTAAGGCGCCCCCCCGCGGCAGCTCCCCCCTGTCCTGAGGCCCCCCCTGTGCCAGCTCCCCCCGTGCGGCAGCTTCCCACCCCAGCTCACCTCTGCTCCCCCTCCTCCCCAAGCACGCGTCACCGCTCCACTTCTCCCACCTCCCAGGCTTGTGGCGCCAATCAGCTGTTTGGCGCCGTAAGCCTGGGAGGGAGAGAAGCAGAGCGGGGCAGCGTGCTCAGGGGAGGTGGCGGAGCAGAGGTGAGCTGGGGCGGGGAGCGGTTCCCCTGTGTGCTGCCCCCCCCTTACTTGCTGCAGGCGGCCCTCCCCGCGTCCCCAGCTCCTTTCACCTAAATGCCAATGACGACTGGGGTGGTCGAAGATCCGGCCACCACGGTTGCCGCCAAAGGACCTGAAATGCCTCCCCCCAAATGCTAGCGCCCGTCGCCTAATGGGTTGCACTGGCCCTGGGTGCAGAGTGAAATGGGAAACGTATGGCTCTAGCCTCTACTTGAGCTTTGGAAATTATCAGTATGCTCTTTATCTGATCTATATCTTGCAAATGTGCAGTGTGATAGTAAATAGCTTAGCTTGTAAGTGAGCTGTAGTTTGTAAGTGCTAGAGACAATGAGTATAAAGTGAATTATCTTTCCTAACTAAATTGGAGTGGCCTGGTTGCAGGGACCTGCAGAGGCCAGAAAAAAAATGTTTATAGAAGCAGTAGTAGCTTAGGGAAGCTTTTACTACAATTGACACATACATCTGTGATGACAGGTTTCAGAGTAGCAGCCGTGTTAGTCTGTATCCCCAAAAAGAACAGGAGTACTTGTGGCACCTTAGAGACTAACACATTTATTTGAGCATAAGCTTTCGTGGGCTACAGCCCACTTCATCGGATGCATAGAATGGAACATATAGTAAGGAGATACATATACATACAGGACATGAACATGGTCCATGTTTTCATGTTCCGTGGGTCTCATTTATTGCTGACTTTGTTGATTTTAGATCTAGGGGAAATGGGTGTCAGATATATGGCTCTTGCTTCTGGGTAGCACTGAATCTTTAGAAAAAGAATAATGCTGACTTTCCAAAGAACAACAGGCGGGATCTAGGAAAGAAAAAAGGAAGCACTTGCATGCAGCTGGATTGATTCTGCTGCCAGCAAACCCCAAACATTCTCCCAGGGAAAGCAGGAGGAGCTTGTTTCCATGACATTTTCTCTTACCTTTGCTTCTGTTCCCAAGTGCAAATTCCTAAAGCTGATGAATTGAAAGGGGACAAAAGAGACCTAACATCAAAACTATGACAGGGGGACATCAGATGTGTATTTTGTAGCATGTATCCATTTATTATGGAGCATTCCACGTGACGTGGCTCCTTTGTAATTGTGTTGACCTCGCTCACCAATCACATCATTCCATCTTCATTTCACTTTGTGTTTAGATCTGATTCCTCATCTCTCAGCCATAAAATGAGTGCAGATATATACAAGCTTCTCTTCTTCATCAGTGAGGAACTGGACTCAGAAACCCTGATGGCTCTGAAGTTTCTGAGTCTGGAGTACATCCCACTGAAGAATCAAGAAGACATTCAGGATCCCAAGGATTTCTTCCAAAAGCTCCAGAACAAGAGACTGATAGAGGAAGATGATCTGTCCTTCTTAAAGGAGCTACTGTTCAGAGTAAACCGCATAGACCTCCTGACTGGTAAACTGAGCTCCAGCAGAGACGAAATGGAGAGGGAGCTTCAAATCCCAAACAAGGCAAAAGTTTCACCATATAGGTATGGAGTATGATTGTAAGGACCTTTTGGAGCCTCTTGGGCTTAAAAAGCCCAGGTACAGGTGTTCTGTTATGTCCAGCTTCATTCTTGTTTCCTACCTGAATTGTCAGGTATTTAGCTCTATGCTCTAATGCTATTGATTGTGTCCTTGGTACTATTCCGACAGAAGTGACATCTCCATTTTTCTAAAGAGACCCAGTCTCTGAGAAGGTTTTTTTCCTGGAAATTATCTCACAATCATAGTATTGTACTGTAACTAGAGAGGGGTCAAGCAGGCTTTGGGTTGGATTTGGTCCTCTCAAATCCAGACAGAGCCTGATTAGGCCATGGCTACACTGGCAAATTTGCAGCGCTGCAGCAGGGTGTGAAAACACACCCTCTCCAGCGCTGCAAATTGCAGTGCTGCAAAGCGCCAGTGTGGTCAAAGCCCCAGCGCTGGGAGCGCAGCTCCCAGCGCTGTACGTTATTCCCCACGGGGAGGTGGAGTACGGACAGCGCTGGGAGAGCTCTCTCCCAGCGCTGGCGCTTTGTTGCAACCTGATGTGTGCTATGTACTGTCTCGTTCCTGGAAGCACTGCCACCGAGTGCTTCTGAGAGCAAGTATTTTCACTTTGAACTGCACTGATTTTCTGATACCGTGATGTTGTTCTCAGCCTTGGCTTGCAAGGATGTTGTACATAGCAGTGTTAAGGACGAAGCAAACCCCTTTATGTGGACCAGCCCATCAGGCACATGGGGCATACCTGACAGCATTTAGGTAATCTTCATTTTGGCTAATTTACTTCCTTTCTTCTGTTATTGTCAGGCAACTACTTTACAGAATCTCTGAAGAAATAACTAGTGAAGAAGTTGCCAGTGTAAGATTCCTGCTGCAAAAGGAGCTACCGAAGAAGAAGCTTCAGGACAATGCTGTAAGAGCACTTGATTGTGGTGGCTTCCTGTGCAAAGTTGGTTCTGAGTCTCTGGCTATGGCTATGCTACACCTTAAATTGACATAAGTTATATTGCTCAATGGTGTGGTTAGCCACCCCGGTGAGCGACATAACTTATGCTGACTTAGTGCTGAGCACACCGGTGCGTAAATCGATGGGAGAGCTACCGTCAGCAGGGACTGGAGTAATTAAGCCAACGGGAGCTCTCTCCCATCAGCTTAGAGCGGCTACCCAGAGAGCTTACAGTTCAGCTGCACCGCTGTACGGTCTGTAGTAGCCATAGTCTAACTCTTTCCTCAAAGGAGGTAGAGAAAACAGGTGCATGTAAATCCCAGCCTGCAGTGGGGATGGCTCATGATAAGTGGAAGAGCTGTGAGATGGTCTCCATTAGAAAATGGGTCTTTCTTTCTCCCTCCTGTCTTAGTCTCCTTTCCCCACCATTTCATCAGTCTTTCCCACGTTCTCATTGTCTTAGCCACACCATCCATCTCCCTGCCTCTGCCTCCCACAATTCAGCACGCTCCTCTTCTCTACCCACTGCTTTCAGAGTATTGATGTTTGGGTGGCACCCGAAGGAGGAGGATGTGGTCTGGAGAAATTGATCCATTGATGTGGATGTTTGGGAGTCAGACAATCCTAAATTGTAATCCTGGCTCTGTCAATGACTCGTGTGGTCCTGGGAAAGTCACTTAACCTTTCTGCCCCTTTCCTTATTTGTAACATTGGAATAATGATACTTACCTAGCTGCTTCCCAGGCTATGGTAAAGGTTAGATAGACAAATAACTAGCTTTGATGCACCCTTCCTGAGTCCATCATCCACAAGGCCTGCATTAAAACTCTCCCTAAAAGCCCCGCATCTGCTATGGTCCCTATGGGCAGATTAGTTGATACAATTACAAATTTGGAGAGTAATTAGGAATAATTTACGTAATGGAAAACCTACAGCAGTGTAACTAAATTGTTTTTAAAAAATCCATATTAGTTACACATCTGGAATAGAGATGCACTTATCCAGGGTTATACCACACTTTTTATTCTAGTTTCATTTAATTTGGTCAATTACTGGATTAAGCAAAACCAGTTTAAGAATATCTACATTAGTGGTTTGCACTGCTTTATTGAAATCTGTTTTGTTACATATGTGCAGAAAAAACATATGCAGACCAGCTCTAAAATCCCCTATCTTAGCTTTAATTTATTTTCCCATGAGGTGGCTAATTCACATCTCGACACCCGCTACCACCTTCTAACTTGGTGTATTTCTCCACCCCTGCACCCTCCCAATTCTCTGTATGTTTCTGTCTTCAGCCTGTCCTCTCTTCCGAGCAGGGAACCAGGCCTTCCTTTTGGCTTGAGAAATGCCTAATATGTTGCGGTGGTACCTGAAACTAATACATAAGCATATTTTTTTAAACAGACCATATTGAAGCTCTTTATAGAAATGGAAAAAGCTGGGATAATGAATGAAACCAAACTGAAGGTGCTGAAGAGTATTTTACGGGATGTTAGACCTGACCTGGCGCAAAAAATTAATACCTACGAAGTAGAAACACAAGGTAATGATTTTAAACTACCCATTTGAATATTCTTTTGACTGAGCCCCGAGGATCAAAGGAAGTAGCGATGAGGGAGACATTCGATGTAGTCTGCCTGCCTTAGGAACGATTGAAAAATTGTTCTGCATAGTATTATTTTCTGTGCTTTGACCAGTCTAGTTTTAAATGTCTCTAAGATTGAGACCTGCACCGCTTCCCTTGGGAGACTAGTCTGTAGGCTTACAGATCTTGCTGTCAGTGAGTTGCAAGGCTTCATTTTCCATGAGCTAGTGCAAAGGTTGGAAAGAAGATTCATGGAAAGGTTTTGAAAGGGAGGCGTTTTTACTCAAGTCGGTGCCAAATGCTTTAAAACAGAAACTGGGACATTTCCAGCACTTCCAGTTACTATGTTCTTGAGGAGCTTTGGGGGCTGAAGCAGTGACTTGTTCACCTGACAGGCCCAACGTTCAGGAAACAGTTATTGAGAGGCACCATCTTGTGGCCAGGGGAAAGTGAGAATACACAGAATTTTTCATAGCAGGTTCTCATTTGCATTTGGCTTAGTCATGTGTGTTTCTCTGAGGCCCCCTGGATGGCTCTCAGAGCATTTGGACTCTTTCTCCCAGCTACTCTAAGGATGTACTTGTGAAGTGTCACCTGTTTGGTGAGTAGAGCAGATAGTGGCTCTGAGGAAGATAGTGGCTGCATCTAATCAGGGCTGGCTCCAGGCACCAGCTTAGCAAGCAGGTGCTTGGGGCGGCCACTTCGGAGAGGGGTGGCAGGTCCAGCTATTTGGCGGCAATTCGGCAGAGGGTCCCTCACTCCCGGTCGGAGCGAGGACCTCCCGCTGAATTGCCGCAGATCGCGATCATGGCTTTTTTTTTTTTTTTTTGGCTGCTTGGGGCGGCAAAATCCCTGGAGATGGCCCTGCATCTAATCTTGACTATAAAAATTCTCCCACCAGCGATAGCAACAGTGGAAGCACTAGTGTCAAAAGAGCATTGGTGCTTTACCACCACTTGTTGTCTAATGCCGCTCAGAGTAGGTGTAAACCGTACAGTAAACGTCAGTGGGCACCTGAATGATGTCTACTACACAGTCGTGCTCTCCACTGCTACCTCTAGAGGCATTGCAACAGTGGGAGATTTCCAGGAATTTCTAGTGTTGACAAGGACTGTAGCCATGGGGGAAAATTCATCAATTCATCTCTTTAGGTGGAGCAGGAAGGGGACATATTTTTCAGCCCTGTTGCCACTACAAAAAAAAAAACCTTTTCAGCACAGCCATGTTTAAACATGATTATGACTTATTTTTGCCGGTCTAGACAGTACAAAAATGTCATAACTAGGGATGTAAAAGTGTAACTGGTTAACTGATAAGCATCAGTCTTATTGCTTTTGGTTAACAATTAAATTCTGCTGCTGGCTCTGCACCTGGGATGCGGGGCCGACAGCCAGGACCCCTTGCACTCCTAGTTTCCCGCCTGTGTGAACTTCTTAACCGTTAACTGTTTGATAGAATTTTAATAGGTTAAACTGTTACTATTTTAAACCCTATTTACATCCCCAGTCATAACAGTGATGGAGAATTATGTTTTGACCCTAGTAGATGCCTGTGTTACAACCATTTTTCACAATCCTGTTTAAATATTGTTATTTCTGTAGTATAGACAGAGCCTTTAACTCAGCCCAGGGCAACAGAAATGGTCAACCTGTCAATGGGCTAATCCATCACCACGAGGGCACGAGGGGAACCCATTCCTGGAGGGGAAGAGAAGAGAATCATCAGTCACTAATGGGAAAAGGGATCTCCTCCAATATCTAAAAATAAAACCTCAAGGGAACCCTTATTCAGTGGGACGTGACAAATATAGCGAAGAAGCTGCAGAACTGGTACAGCCACAGGGTTTCTTTCCCATGTTGAAAACTGGTGTCAGTTGATCATGATCTAATGTATTGACTGTTTAGGTAACTTCACATAGAGAGCGAGGCTCACCAGAATTGTGTGTACACTGGATGAGTTGTTTCGTCTGCCCAGGCTGTTTGTCCTTTAAGACTTCAGGGTAGTTTCTGTTGAAGACTAGGCGTGTAGCTAACCTGATGCCTTGAGAGTCTTGCTGCACTGAGACCTGGGATAGCCTCCGTTGAATTTGTCCATCATTCTTCTTGTTTCTTCCCGTTTCAGCCCCAGATGAATTGATCATGAGCTTGGAACCTCCTTTTCAGAGCCTGACATTTAGCGAAGGTATTTTGTTACCGCTCCTTAAGTAGATTAATAAATTATAAGGCCAGAAGAGACCCTTGTGATCTGGTCTGGTCTACTGTATAACACAGGCCTTAAGACTTTCCCTGAATTAATTCCTGCATGAACTAGAGCATAGGCTCACTTGATTAAATGTAACGTAGCTAAGAGTCCAGTCACTGCACTAACCATGAAGCTGTTTGTTGCCTGCATTGTTTCCCACCTAGATTCTGAAGCCTGTACAGATTTCATGGTCAGTGCCATGGAGACTCAGCCTCTTGATTCATATGGTTAAAAATAGGGCTAATCATCGCTAACTAAATACACCTAAAATCAACCTGACGTTAAGCAGTGGTAGGCCCATAGGTGCTAAGGTATAGACGTTATCTAAGTGGTAAACAATGATGAAAATGTGAGCAGTTCTCCATGTGTTAGGGGTTGGAAGTTGTCCGCACCCCACTCCTTCAGAACATTTGGATACCATTCTTTGTACTGAATTACGTTAACGTGAAGACATCCCTTTTGACTCTAAATGTCTTTTCGTGCCCATTGTAGGTCATATTCACCAGGAAGTTCCCTGCCCTAAAACATGTGCGTTTGTTGGCCCAGGTGAATCGGGAGCAAAGGAAGCAGTGTCAGTGACAAAGGTGAGAAATCCTGATGTTTACCTTGAACTGCTGCTCTGTTCCTGACCCTGATGGGCATAAATCCCATTTACAAACCCCCCAACAATTGTTGGTGAGGCCCTAGGGAGCCCTCATCCAGAATACAAGAGTAAGCCGCACCCGTTGCTGTGTTGCCTGAGGATCAACACCCCATTAGGGTTAGTGGCAGGAAACAGAGCAATGTCTGCCATTGGGGGAAGGGGGAGAGGGGAAGAGAACCACCAGGACACCCTGAAGCAATTGGAGAGTTTCCGGCAGTCATGGTTAAGCACATCCCTCCCTCCCTCAAATCATGCTGAATCAATGGATAAGAACCAATTAACCACACCAAGCAAAGGAGGTGAGGAGCAGGAATCTCAAAGGTAGCCCCCACCATGTGCTCTTGGGGGGGCGGGGTGTTGGGCTGGGGACAAACACCTGCTCCCTTTCCCTCTACTCCAGAACACTAACCTCGCCTTGGGGGAGGGAGGGAGTGCTCGGGGGGGAGGAAATAGGGTTATTATTTCCCCACTCCCTTCCATCCCCCTGCAGGCGGAGGCTAGAACTGTGCCAGATTCACAGACTTCCCCTACACCGCGTCCCCAGTGCTGCAGCCTGTGGTATGTCTGTGGGGCTTAGATGAGGCAGGATAACAATCTGTGCTTAGTCTCATTTCTCTTTTGGGTACCTTAAAACCCACAGCTCTTTATGCTGCTTTTGAGATCTTGTCATTATGCTCTGTACATCCCTACAGCTCGAGAACCCCTACACGATGGAGAATAATCCTCATGGCTATTGTGTGATACTGAACAACTCTGATTTTAAAAATCCTGATGAAACCAGGAAAGGCACAGACAAAGATGCTGGTAAGTATTTTGCTTGTTGAACTACTGGGATTTTTTTTCAAAGTTGGACTTTGTCTGAGGGAACCATTTAATCTACCCTCATTTGTGGAAGGGATAAGCTCCGGTGTTGTCACTCTTTTCTTTCACGAGACCACTCTCACCAAGCTCCCTTCCCTCCACGGTTGGTCTGACAGACATGTTGGCCATTATGGTATCAGAAAAGCTACAGTCTCTTCACTGCCAAAAAGGGCGGTCTTGTTACAGCTTGATAATTAACCCGCGTTAGTGCTCTCCCTATAAAAGCCTAAGGGAGATAAAAGTAGTTTTTACCTTGTAGTTGTTAGGTGAGGTCAACACTACACTGGCCACCTGTGGATGACCTCACCTGCCTACACTGCAGTAACAAGAGAGGCTGTCTCTGCCAGGATTTTACAGCCTGAGAGCTGACTCAGATTAGTTATCTTGCTATAAAAACACTCCTTTTAGTCTCCTTGTCAACTCCTCCATTAGAATTTGTCTGTTTATAGCTGACAGGCTTCTTTTTACCCTCTTGGACAGAATATGCTAAAAATGTAGTTTAAGGAAGGAAAGTCTTTCTGTTCTGGGCACAAGCTATTGTTTATATAGAGTGTGTATGTATGTGTGTGCCTTTTCTGCTATGGCGTCTTTCTGCTTGATGACTTCTCTTCTCTCTCTTTTTTTTTAATAGTCGTGTTCTTAGAACTGCCAGAAAGTCCTTAAGCTCTCAATTCTGTGTTCACTTAACCTACAGTCTGCAACTGGAGGATATAAGGAGACCACACTGCCAGTTAGAAAGTGTTCTGATCCAGTAGATAGACACATCTGGTTGCAGCAATGCTCAAACAAATCCAACTATTTTATCATCTTGCCATTTGCCTCTAAGCCCTTCCTCCTGCAATAACTCTGTGTCTATCTGAATCCACACATCCTTCCTTCTTAATGCTGCATCTTAAAAAAGCATATATGGCTGAATTTTAACTCTGATCCCTTTCCAGTTGCTCATTTCCCAGTCACCCTCTTTTCTCTAGGAGACTCTTCTCGCCCATTACAAAGCTAAGTCAGCAGGTACTGGGAAAGCTGTGTAGGTCCTTACCTTTGCTAAGAGCCAGATTCTGCTGCTCTTGCTCTGCGCAGAGTAGTTAATTTCAACAGGACTATTTGCAGAATAAGGAATTACTCCTTGGAAGAGTGGCAGAATCCAGCCTTAAATAAGTACATCCTCCTCCTCTTGTTTTATCAAGAGCTATTCATAAGTATCTCATATCCCTGTGCAGCATGAAGTTGGTGAAAGATGCTTAAACAAACTCAACTCTCCTTATGTATAATGATTAATTGCTATGGAAGTGAAACCTGCTTTTTTCTGGGAGGACAGCATGATGCTCAAGGCAAAGGCATCGTATCAGAAGTAAATGAATAGCTGTGTATTTCTTGCTAGGGCAATATCAGTTTGATCCAAGAGGATTGACAGGGTGTGGGACAATAAGGTGGGCTTCTTCGTGGGACTGTAACACTTTCCAAACTGCCTGACAGTGTCTCTTGTTCTCCAGTGCAGTGCCTATGGTTTTATCTTCTTCCCTCTCCTCTGTTTATGTTAAATGGGTGCTGACTCTCCTTCTCACTTTCTCTGCCAGAGGCTCTGAAACGGGTTTTTGAGTGGCTGCAGTTTGAGACAATTGAGCACCGAAACCTAGAAGCAGAGGAAATCTGTAAGACAATCAAAAAGTATAGCAACATGGACCATAGCAACATGGACTGTTTCATTTGCTGCTTGCTCTCACATGGCGAAAAGGGTAAAGTACGTGGGACAGATTGGAATTCTGCAGCCATCAAAGATCTGGTCTCCTGCTTCACTGGATCTGAGTGCCCCTCGCTCGCTGGCAAACCCAAACTCTTCTTTATTCAAGCCTGCCAAGGTATGACAGGGCAGAAAAGTATCCCAGTGAAAGAAGATTCTTCTCGACAGCTGGAGGCAGATGCTTTACCCTTGCCTTCCATTCCTGACTGGGCTGATATCCTCATTGGTATGGCTACAGTGGAAGACTTTGAGTGCTACAGATACATAGAGAGAGGCAGCGCGTTCATTCAGTGCCTCTGCAAGGAAATAGAGTCTTTCTGCCCACAGTAAGTACTACTCATATTCTGCATTTTAATAGCATGTAGAGGACTGATGAAGAGGTGGAACGCATTTGTCCCAGAAACACTTTCTTAAACTAGCTTAATAGAAACCCATTGACAATAGTACTTTCCACTTACTGTATATAGCACTTCGCATCTTCAAAGCACTGCATGTTCATTAATTAGACTTCACAACCCCTCTTTCACGTCGCTAAGTATGTATTGTTATTCCAGTTTTACAAATAAAACCGACTTAAAGTGACTTCCTGAGGTTACATGAATCAGCAGCATAGCCAGGATTATATTGCTGGACCTTCAGGTGCCCAGTCAGTCCCCAGCTCAATCCTCCACGCTGTGCTCCCTCCCCAGATGTATCCTGTACAGTATTTTACAATATTAAATGACCAATGGTTTTGTTCTTCCAATGGGAATTAATGGGAGTCAGTGGAAGCAGGCAAATCTTTTTAGTAACGAACAATGGCAAGAACCTCTCTTCACTAGGCTGCTGGTCTATAAAAAAAAGAATTGCTAGTGTTTTGGTTTAGAAATGAAGGGAAATGGTGTCTGGTGATAAGTCTTGTGTAGCATCCTGGAGAGCTGGGTGAGGGATTGGATGATGTGTTAATTTGTTTCTCCATATTATCTAAATGCTGTTCCAAGAGGGAAGACAAATGTCACTTGGTAGAAAAACACACTGACTGGCCTTTCTGAAATTCTTTTTTCTTCAGATATATGTGGAGTGTAATGGTTACATAGTAGAGTATTCAAACTGGGGGACTAGCCAGGAGTATGGGGAAGCCATTGTCTTTGTCCCAAGGGATCATGGTATCAAGCAAACATGGATAACTTTCCAGACCAGCCTCAAAGTCCTAGTTTGAAAGTACCACGTATTTCTGTGTAACTCTTTTTTCTCCTTGTAATGTGTTTAAGGTGCGTGGATCTGCTGACCATCCTGACACAAGTCAACAAAAAAATGGGAGAAAAAGATTTTAATGGGAAAAAGCAGATGCCGGAAATAAAATCAACCCTGCGGAAGCGACTGATCTTCCAGGTGCCAACGCTAGACAATTAACCAAAGCAATAAGAAGTCTGGGATACACTAAATTAGGAGCTACTTTTTGGGATGGATTCAATTTGCAGTTCCAAAAGACAAATGGACTGGATTTGTTCCGTTAGGTCCCAGTCCTGCAAGGTACTGAGGGCCCTCAACTCTCAGATCTCCATCTCTGCAATGGCTCAGCGTCCTGATTTCCAGATCTGCAGCTGTCCGAGTCACCAAATGGCCTGACTATGTGCGTGACTGACCTGCATCTGTCTACTTTAGTAGGAGTTGAGAGTGCTCAGCACCTTCTAGCATTGACCCCTTGGTCCTGATTCCAAATGAAGATGCACTCTGCAAAATCTTGATTCCCAAACAATGAGGAATTGTACAGTTTCCATTTGTCAATGTTATTCATAGATGATAAGGCCAAAAGGGACCATTGTGATGATCAGGGATCCTATTTTTCTGTGATAAGAAAATCCCCAAAATTCTCCAGTAAAAAACCATAAAAATCCGTATTTTTCCACAATTAAAATTAAAAGCTGAATTTTAGTTTCTCTAGCCACAATATGTATAGGTATCAGTTCAATGCAATGGTTTATTGATATATTTACAATTTTTTAAGCAAGTTCAAAGCCTACCTGTACCATTGGGGGGAGGGGAGATAGCTCAGTGGTTTGAGCAATTGGCCTACTAAACCCAGGGGTATGAGTTCAATCCTTGAGGGGGCCATTTAGGGATCTGGGGCAAAAATCTGCCTGGGGATTGGTCCTGCTTTGAGCAGGGGGTTGGACTAGATGACTTCCTGAGGTCCCTTCCAACCCTGATACTCTATGATCAAACAATAAAATAAAATTAATAGAATTGCAATTTGTATTTTTTACCCATACCAAATATTTGTCTGTATTCTATATTTTCAGAAAATTTTGTTGTTTTTTTTTAATGCATAAACACTTGAATGATACAGTCACAGTGGATTGTTTCTTTACTGTTGCTGGTCCTGCAAGTTCAGCCTCTTTTTTTCATTTCTTTTCATTCAGTTTGTTTAACACTTTCCATGTGCTCTAAAACTGTCTGCCTTTGAATGTAATCTATAGCCTTGCTGCATACAGAACAGAACAGGACATTACCATCAACGTGAAATTTTTCCTTGCCAAACTCAGTGACACAATCTTTAGGGATGGTTTTAAAAGTTTTTGGCCTCTTTTCATAACTTTAATTACTCATGTCTGGAGGCTGAAGTGAAATTTGAGATGCATTAAAACGCAAACCCCTATATGCTGTTGAGTAACCTCTATACACTGGAAGCAGTTTATTGGAGTATATTTAGCTATGTAAATTTAAAATGCATTCAAAAATCAACCACAAGAGGGGGAGGTTGCACGCATTGAATAAGTGACACCGGTACTTTCAGTTAAATTTAGTTAATAGTTAATATATGTTTTTATTTTTTCACAAAATGTAAAAACTGTTTTTTTTTACAGGAAATCTCTAAATTCCATGTTTTTCCATGGCATATGGATTTCTAGGATCCCTGGTGATCATCTAGTCTGATCTCCTGTACTGGAGACGTAGGACTTTCCTGAATTAATTCCTGTTTCAACTAGAGCATAACTTCTAGACATCCCATCTTGGTTTAGCAAAATCCATCTTTACTATCTCAACCCTGCCCTTTCTGACCCCCCTCACCTCCAGAAAACCTTCCTTGATTTGCATTCTGGATTTACAGATCTGATCCTGGGAAGATTCCACATGGTTCAGACACAGTCTCCATTACCAGCATGGACAGAGAAAATTGAGCTATAAATTACCGAGGGGATCAGATCTATCGCATGGTTCTCAGGGGAAAAAAGTCCCTTTATACAGTGACCATTTAATTAAATCCACAAGCAGGAAACCCACCATTTAAATCATGTTTTGCATTTGTACTTTTTAGTAGTTTACTTAAGGAAATGTTGATTTCTCATTAGTTGGTAACCACCAAAGTCTGTTGACTTGCAACTAAATATAGCCTTTACACAAAATTTGGTGGTGATTTTTGCTAACTGGGAGGATACACTATATCTGTACGTATTTATTTAAGCAACAATATAGGTTAATTTATATTTATTCAGCTTCTTTGTTTTGACATTTTTGATTGTTAGAAAATGGTGAATGAGGCATTTCGTTTTTAGTAGATGATTAATTTTTTTATTTGTGACCTTTTTCATACTCTATTTGGGTGGAAATTCAAATTAAATTAAAATTCAGAAAAATAGAATTTTATTGTTTTTATTAAATAAAATGACCTTAAAAATGCTGTATACATAAGAAAAAAGTTTATCAAACCATTAAAACTAACCAATTTATTAAACAAAGGCAGTATTATCTGTGGTTAATGAATTTAACTGATTTGTTTATGGTTACTCTGTCCTTCAAGATTTTAGAACTAGTAGATCTTACTCTCTCAAACCTACTTTTTATTCATAGAGTGGAAGAGAAAAACAGCATTCCTCCTTTTTCAGCTTCCAGTTGGGTTCTTAACTTTGAATGAGCTAGTACATGAACAGAACTAGTTGAATAAACTGAAATGAAGAAAATATTCTCTCTGCACCTATAGAAGATTCAAATTTGTTTAGCGCTTTTTAAAAAATCTATTTGTATCCACCCAGACAGCGATCAAGGAACAGGATGATAATATAACACTTTGCACTTCTCTAGCTCCTTCCATGTGAAGGGTTCAGTGTGCTTTACAAACATGAATTAATTCAGCTTCACAGCCCCAGGATCCACAGGTTTGTGACCAAATGTAAAAGTTGAGGCACTCATTTTGTTTTTTCCCTGACTCCCTCCAATCTCTGTCTAGTGTAGTTTGTTGACTGGCATAGGCATTTGTCTTTTCAGTGACTCTCCTGTGTGTCTCTCTGGCTCTGCAAGTACAGGCAATCCCTTATGGGCAGTAGGGAGACATCCACTTTGAGTCCTGGACCTCGATCACAATAAATAAGTACTTGCTTTTACCTAGCCTTGCCTCTATTGTGTGTCTGTTTCTGCTTTCCTTGCTTGAGGTGAGGCAGCGGCAGCATACAGTAGGTCGCAGAGGAAGAGTCCAGGTATGGGTTCTTTGGTCATTGAAGACAATGGGGCACTGCACTGTATGTATATATATCCATCTCCATCAAATCTCCTCCCCTTCCAGTGATGACTCCTCTCATGTTCTCCCCTTTATGTCCTTAAAGAGTTAATTCTAACATCTCTGTAAGATAGCATAGTGTTATCCTTATTTGAAAGAGGGGGGGAACTGAAGCATAGAGGGGTTAAGTGTTCCAGTGTGTTAAATGTTACGGGGTTAAGTGGATAAATTATAAAATCAGGGTCTGTGCATAATGTCTTGCTTATCTCAAGTACTGAGAAATGTGTGCTCTTGTATCAGAGTAGGATCAGCGTTAAATCAGCCTTCTAATGGCTGGCTCCCTTTTACTCTCAAAAAGGTATTTGCATATGGTGGGCACTTCAGAGCCAGTGTTTACTTATGGTTTAAGCTTTCAAGAGGCCAAGTTTCTCTCTTGAGCCATTACAGATTTTGTTCATTGCGAATCATGCTCATTTATGTAGAGGATGATTTCCTGTTCCTATACATGCTGTCTGATGCAATGATTTTTCACTGTTCAAACTCTATGTTTACAGTTGCATGATGCTTCACATATTTTTTAACTTTTGAGCAAAAGGGAGATGGTCATACTCAATATTATGGTTCTGTTTATAAAGGGTTAATGATTGATTAGTAGCTATGTTTAGGGGGGCCATATTTCCCTATGCTGCATACGGGACACCTGGTAAAATTACTAGTATTCAAGCAAGTTCAACGGCAATCAATCAGAACTATGCAGTACAAACATTCAAATTAACATGAAGTTGACTGAGCCCGTTAAATAGAAATACAGCCTAGTTGGATTCTTTTTATTTATCTTATCTTTAAGGCTTTAGGGTTCACACTGGGACGGGGGATACACCCCCCCCACACACACACACCAGGAGAGGTGACACACCTACACACCTCTCTCACAAGGTGGGGGGTGACTGACCAAACGGACCCTCCCTGCTCAGCGCTCTTCACCCTCCATGCCTGGCTGGCCCCCAGGACCACCTCGCAACACGTGGGGGGAAGCATGCTGGGTCACATGCCCCCTCTTCCCTCCCCCCCCCGCTTTCTGCCAGGATTCACACCAGAACATGGCCAGCAGCAGCCTTTCGGCACAGTGCGGTATGGAAGGGATGGGAGCTGCTTCCAGCCACAGGGACGGGGTCGGGGGGGATATGGAGGAGCAGTGGGGCTGGGGTTTAAAGGGAAAAAGCAGGGAGAAGACAGCAAGAGGAGAGCATGTAAAGGGCTGATGGTTGGGCAGCAGAGGTGACATGTAACCGGCTGGCGCCTACCCACACTCACCAGCCATCGCAGCTCACAGCGCCCAGCCGGAAATAGGGAGGAGGGCGGGTCTTGCTGGCCAAGAGCCAGCATGCAGCGGGGACTGTGCTGATGGACCGGCAGGAGGAGCAGCCGGTCCTGTGCACTGCAGCTTTGCCCCACCGCTAGCCTTGCACGACCCCCTTCCCCTCCCTGCTGGTGGGCGGGGAGGGGAAGAATAGGGATCCACCAGCAGCAGGACCCGCCGGTACTGATGGGGTTGGGGGAGAGACAGCAAATACAGGACAATTTGCCCGTTTTTAAGAAAAAGTTGGGACACCTGTAGGAAGGCTTAAAAATGGGACTGTCCCTTTAAGGATGGGACATCTCGTCACCCTAGCTATGTTACAGAAAGGAGCAGTATGTCTTACAGAGGGTAATAAGCACATCAGTGGAAGGGGTTATGATTATGCCGTAGTTATAAGCAACCTAGTGACCCGCTGGATTCTAACATTTGATTATTTATTAAAACATCTATCAAGCATTTACTAATCCTTTATAAATATATTAAGGTTCCATTTATAAACTGTGTGACTAAGAGAATAGTGTCATGATGCCTTTAAATTAAACATTCTTGTCTATTCCTAAAGATAAGGTTAAATCTGTGACGTTTCTGCAGGTTAGCCTTGTCTCTCCTATACTTCGAGTTCCTTTGCAAATTCTTCAGATTGGCTTACAAAGTTGCACACGACACTTACTTGACACTTAGGGTCTGGCTACGCTTGCAGACGTAGAGCGCTGTGAGTTAAACCCTCCTTCGTAGAGTGCAGTAGGGAAAGTGCTGCAGTCTGTCCACACTGACAGTTTCAAGCGCACTGGTGGCATTGGGAGCAGTGCATTATGGGTAGCTATCCCAGCCAGGGTTGGCTCTGGCTTTTTTGATGCCCCAAGCGAAAAAAAAAACCAACCCGGGTTCAGGGAGCCCGAGCAGTGAACCAAAAAAAACAAAAAAACAATAGGGTGCAAACTTTCGGTGCCACTTACTTGGCGGCTCACGGCTGCCTCCCCTGGCTGCGCTGGCGAGCCTCTGGGCGGGCGGCGGCTGCACTCTGGCTAGCGGGACTCCCTGTGCTGCAGACATGCCCTAGCCAGTGGAGTGTGTGCCCCGGCTAGTCTGGGGGGAGAGAGAAGGGGGGCGGCGAGGGCTTCCTTCAACCGGGGCGCTCGCCACTCGACCCCTCCCGCTGCGCCACCTGCTGGGAGGGCTCCGGCCGCTCCTGCCTGCAGGTGAATTGAAAGTCGTCGGTTGGCAGGGAGGGAAGGACATGGGCTGCCGGCAGTGGTTTCCCCAGGAATTGAAATTAGGGGGGGTGTTCGAATTTACAGGGGGGGTGTCAGGACCAATGAGATATGAAAAGATATATGAATAAAGTAAATGTTTTGTTAGGATTATGCAAATTTAACATAAGAATAATGCAAGTTACACCAAAACACATAACACGTCTAGATTTCTAAAAAAATATATACATTTTTAAAAAAAGTATTTAATTTAAATTGACTTTTGAAAAGTAAGCCATCATAGGGTAAGAGGGAAGATCCTCTCATGGATCAGTAACTGGTTAAAAGATGGGAAACAAAGGGTAGGAATAAATTATCAGTTTTCAGAATGGAGAGAGATAAATAGTGGTATCCCTGAGGGGTCGGTACTGGGACCAGTGCTGTTCAACATATTCATAAATGATCTGGAAAAATGGGTAAACAGTGAGGTGGCAAAATTTGCAGATGATACAAAACTATGCAAGATAGGTAAGTCCCAGGCAGACTGCGAAGAATTACAAAGGGATCTCATAAAACTGAGTGACTGGGCAACAAAAATGGCAGATGAAATTTAATGTTGATAAATGCAAAGTAATGTACATTGGAAAACAATCTCAACTATACATACAAAATGAAGGAGTCTGAATTAGCTGTTAACACTCAAGAAAGATCTTGCAGTCATTGTGGATAGTTCTCTGAAAACATCCACTCAGTGTGCAGCAGCAGTCAGTGATTCCCAACATTCTGTTTGCTTCTTTAAAAAGAACAGGAGCACTTGTGGCACCTTAGAGACTAACAAATTTATTTAAGCATAAGCTTTCGTGGGCTACAGTCCACTTCAACGGATGTAGCCCACAAAAGCTTATGTTCTTTTTGCAATACAGACTAACACGGCTGCTCCTCTGAAACCTTTGCTTTTTTAAGAAAGGGATAGATAATAAGACAGAAAATATCATATTGCCTCTATATAAATCCATGGCACATGTACACCTTGAATACTGTGTGCAGATCTGGTTACCCTATCCCAAAAAAGACATACTGGAAATGCAAAAAGTACAGAGATGGGCAACTAAAATGATTAGGGGTATGAAACAGGAGAAGAAATTAAAATGACTGGGAATTTTCAGCTTAGAAAAGAGACAACTAAGGGGGGATATGCTAAAGGTCTATAAAATCTTGACTGATGTGAAGAAAGTGAATAAAGTAAATGTTTTGTTAGGATAATCCAAATTTAACATAAGGAAAATGCAAGTTACACCAAAACACATAACAGATCTGGATTTCTAAAAAAAAAATTTAAAAAAAAATGTATTTAATTTAAATTGACTTTTGAAAAGTAAGCCATCATGGGGTAAGAGGGAAGATCCTCTCATGGATCAGTAACTGGTTAAAAGATGGGAAACAAAGGGTAGGAATAAATTATCAGTTTTCAGAATGGAGAGAGATAAATAGTGGTATCCTTGAGGGGTCAGTACTGGGACCAGTCCTATTCAACATATTCATCTGGAAAAATGGGTAAACAGTGAGGTGGCAAAATTTGCAGATGATACAAAATTATTCAAGATAGTTAAGTCCCAGGCAGACTGCGAAGATCTACAAAGGGGTCTCACAAAACTGGGTGACTGGGCAACAAAATGGCAAATTAAAGTCAATGCTGATAAATGCAAAGTAATGCACATTGGAAAGCAATCTCAACTATACATACAAAATGATGGCATCTGAATTAGCTGTTAACTCTCAAGGAAGAGATCTTGGAGTCATTGTGGATAGATCTCTGAAAACATCCACTCCATGTGCAGCAACAGTCACAAAAGCAAACAATGTTGGGAATCATTAAGAAAGGGATAGATAATAAGACAGAAAATATCATATTGCCTCTATATAAATCCATGGTACGTGCACACCTTGAATAGTGTGTGTAGATCTGGTCACATATCCTAAAATATATATATTGGAATTGGAAAAGGTACAGAGATGGGCAACTAAAATGATGAGGGGTATGAAACAGGAGGAGAGATTAAAGTGACTGGGAATTTTCAGCTTAGAAAAGAGATGACTAATGGGGATATGATAGAGGTCGACAAAATCTTGACTGGTGTGAAGAAAGTGAATAAGGAAATTTTATTTAATCCTTCACATTACACAAGAACTAGCAGTCACCCAATGAAATTAATAGGCAGCAGATTTAAAAAAAACAAAAGGAAGTATTTCTTCAGACAATATAAAGTCAACCCAGGGAACTCTTTGCCAGGGGATGCTGTGAAGACCAAAACTATAACAGGATTTTAAAAAGAACTAGATAAATTCCTGGAGAACAGGTCCATCTGTGGCTATTAGCCAGGATGAGAGGGATGCAACGCCATGCTCTGAGTGTCCCTAGCCTGTTTTCCAGAAGCTGGGAATGGGCAACAGGGGATGGATCACTTGATGATTCCCTGTTCTATTAATTCCCTCTGAAGCACCTGGCCTTGACCACTGTTGTAAGACAGGGTACTGGGCTATATGGACCATGGGTCTGACCCAGTACGACCATTCTTATGTAAAAATTAATTATAATAAAAATGTTTAGTACAGAAACTCCCCAACATAATGACCTCTCAAGATAGCAACAATGTGAGATAACAACCTTGGCAAATACTGCATTTTAAAAATCTTGGCCTACTGGGAAACATATTTATATAAGTTTCCATTCCCAGTCACAAATCTAGCATTCTGGAGCAAAGTGACTAAAATATAGTCCAACAAACAAATGTTTATTTAACGTGCCCCTCACTTTTCCCTCCACCGCACTCCACTCACCGGTGTTGTCCTTGGTCAGTGGAGACTCAGAGTTCAGAGGTGCTTTCACGTGAGTACACCTTCCAGGTGGGGGACAAAAAGGCACAGTTTGCTCTGGCCACGGCTGTTCGTTGTGCCATGGTTCACTTTACCACTCTGTTGCCAATGGCCCTGCACAGTCACCTTCTGCTGTCACCTACCACTGTGACCTCTGCGAGTTGGTCTCTTGAGGTTCCACCAGCTCTCAGGGTATGGCTACACTGGCGATTTGCAGCGCTGGAAAGCCTCCACCAGCGCTGCAATTAGTAAGTGGCCACACCTGCAGGGCACTTCCAGCGCTGCAACTCCCTGGCTGCAGCGCTGGCTGTACACCCCTCTCGGCATGGGGAATAAGGATTCCAGCGCTGGTGCTGCAGTGCTGGTCATCAAGTGTGGCCACACACCAGCGCTGTGATTGGCCTCCAGTGTATAAGGATGTATCCCAGAATGCTTTTATAAATTACTCTCTTTGTTTTGTTATGCAGCCTCTCTTTGTTTTGTTATGAACGAGCTCCGATCGGAGCTCCGTTGCTTATCTAAAAAACAAACAGAGCTCCTGTTTGCTGTGATCATCTGTACCTGGCTGTAAACAATCAAATGAGAGGCAGGGAGGGAGTGAAACAGCGGGGAGTCGTGTTGGCTGCAGGCTGTTTGCAATTAAGAGTTAAGACTAAGGGGTTGGAAACATGTTCTGATTTTTCAATGCAGGAAGCTAAACACACAGTGTTGGCTCCAAAAATCCCCTCTCTCTTTCCCCCCGCTCCCTGTCACACTAGACCCCACTCCACCCCCCTCTTTTGAAAAGCACGTTGCGGCCACTTGAATGCTGGGATAGCTGCCCATAATGCATCACTCCCAACAGCGCTGCAAATACTGCAAATGTGGCCACACACCAACGCTGGTAGCTGTGAGTGTGGCCACACACCAGCGCTGGCCCTGCACAGCTGGATGACCAGCACTGCAAACTACCAGCGCTGCAAACCGTAAGTGTAGCCATACCCTCAGTGATTTCAGCTGAGCTCTCAGTGCGGGAACCTTGCTGCTAGTGCAGTCTGGGCTGTCTCTTACACAAAAACACTGTACCCACAGGAACACTGTCCCCACAACAGGACTAAGCAGATTGTCAGTGATTTCAGCTGCAGTGGTCACTTAACAGAACAAAAGACTATCTATAGAGCCTAATCAGCTCTGTCTTTAAACAGTGGAGAGGGACAGGTCCCCACCCTCTCTCTTGATGCCTTCAAATCATCACAGGCTAAGTACAGTTCTACTGCCCTTTACTCATACAATAAGAACAACATTTCATCCCCCCTTCCCCGACATTCAAGTGGTTTGTAACCCAACCCCAGCCAAAATCTATCACTTGGACAACACAGCTCTGTTTGCTGGATACCTAGGTAGATTAGGTGTGAATGTAAATATAATCTGGCCCTGAAGCCTTAGCCCCCAGCTCATCACTAGCTGTCAGGGAGAACTCATTTAGACTTTGCTTACAAATCATCATTTGAAATTATTAGGTTGGCCAACATCAACTAAATGAATGCACTGACATCATAAAAAACAGCTGTATAAGGAAGCAAGGAAGCTAGTCTATGTTCATACTTTTCAAATATATTATACTTTTTCAGATACACATATTTTATCAGCAAAGAATCCTGTGGCACCTTACAGACTAACAGACGTTTTGCAGCATGAGCTTTCGTGGGTGAATACCCACTTCTTCGGACGCAAGTAGTGGAAATTTCCAGGGGCAGGTACATATATGCAAGCAAGAAGCAAGCTAGAGATAACAAGGTTAGTTCAATCAGGGAGGATGAGGCTGTGAATGGCTTGCCAACTACAGAACCAGTTTCTCCTCCCTTGGTTTTCACACCTCTACTGGTAGAACAGGGCCTCATCCTCCCTGATTGAACTAACCTCGTTATCTCTAGCTTGCTTCTTGCTTGCATATATATACCTGCCCCTGGAAATTTCCACTACTTTCATCTGAAGAAGTGGGTATTCACCCACGAAAGCTCATGCTGCAAAACGTCTGTTAGTCTATAAGGTGCCACAGGATTCTTTGCTGCTTTTACAGATCCAGATTAACACGGCTACCCCTCTGATACTTGACATATTTTACCATACACTGTATAAGCTTTTAAAGTGTGTATTAATGTTTCAGTTTAAATTCAGATTTCCAAACAGATACTAAATTGGTATGTAACTAGCTCACAAAACTTGGGGGGGTGTTGGGAAAATTCAGGGGGGGTGTACACCCCCCCTGGGGGGGGGTGTAGGGAAATCACTGGCTGCCGGGCTTGTTGCAGACCTGGCACTGGCTGGGGCAGACGGAGTGCGCAGCCTGCTCCCAGCAGAGCACTCCTCTCCTCTGCACCGCCGCCCCCTACAGTGGCGCACTGAAAGTCATCGGTGAAACAAAAGAAAAACAAACAAACAAATAAAACTACCAGGGCGCAGGGTGGCCAGAGCGGCAAACCAAAAAAAAAAAAAAAAAAAGGCGGCTGTGACGGGTTGGATCACAGAAACCCCCCTCGGAGCTGCCAACCGATGTGCCAAGACTACTTCTTTCCCTGCCAGCTCAGGACTCCAGCACCCTGTCTTGCTGAGCCAGACACTCTTGTTTACTTCTACAAAGACCCAGAGTCTGAATTACCTGCCCCAAAGCTGCAGGTTTACCTGAAAACAGCTCACAGAAGTGTGCTAGTCTTTAGCACCCAGATGCCCAACTCCCAACGGGGTCTAAACCCAAATAAATCCGTTTTACCCTGTATAAAGCTTATGCAGGGTAAACTCATAAATTGTTCGCCCTCTATAACACTGATAGAGAGATATGCACAGTTGTTTGCTCCCCCAGGTATTAATACATACTCTGAGTTAATTAATAAGTAAAAAGTGATTTTATTAAATACAGAAAGTAGGATCTAAGTGGTTCCAAGTAGTAACAGACAGAACAAAGTAAGTTACCAAGCAAAATAAAATAAAATGCGCAAATCTATGTCTAATCAAACTAAATACAGATAGTATCAGAGGGGTAGCCGTGTTCACCCACGAAAGCTCATGCTGCAAAACGTCTGTTAGTCTATAAGGTGCCACAGGATTCTTTGCTGCTAAATACAGATAGGATCCTCACCAGTTCCAGAATGCTCCCTTTTACAGGCTAATCTCCTTTTAGCCTGGGTCCAGCAATCACTCACCCGCCCTGTAGTTACTGTCCTTTGTTCCAGTTTCCTTTAAGTATCCTGGGGGGGGGGGGAGGCTCCTTCTTTAGCCAGCTGAAGACAAAATGGAGGTGTTGTGTATTTGGTTGTCATGGGTTTTGTTACTATGGCAACTGAGTTAGACTATTAAGGGATAGCTCAGCCGGTTTCAACCGGCTGAGTGAGCTCTCTGTGTCTGTAAATAAAATGGAGGTTTTGGTTAGCTGTCTGCTCTCTGGCCTCAAGTGATTGTTTCCTACACCGGCTGCCCCAAGGACTTTACACTGGCGACGAGGGTGGGATCCTGGTGCTGCTCCAGTAACAGAAGGAAGTAGAAGTCAAGGTAAAGACCAAACAAAGAAAAAAAGCTGCTTGTTTGCACTGACTGTGAAAGTGAAACTAAAAATCATGGCTACTCTGACCAGGCCCCTGGAGCCTTTTGATGAGAATACAGAGCAGTGGCATGTGTATACTGAGCGTTTTGAGCTTTTTGGTATTGCAAATGACATTACAGAAGCGAAGAAGATGCCAATATTCTTAACTGTTGTAGGGGCTAAAACCTACTCTCTGCTACACAGCTTACTGCACCCTGTTAAGCCTGAGACTAAATCTTACAGTGACATTGTGGAAATCCTGGGGTCTCATTTCTCCCCAAAACCACTGGTAATTGCTGAAAGATATAGGTTCCACAAAAGAGACCAAAAGGAAGATGAAACAGTTGTACAATTTGTAGCCATTTTAAAAAGCTAGCAGAACACTGTGAATTTAAAGAGATGTTAAATGATGCCCTGCGTGACAGGTTAGTGTGTGGCCTCTGCAGTGAAGCTATACGGAAGCGCCTACTGACAGAGGCTCAGCTTACATTACAGAAGGCTGTTGATATTGCTGTCTCCATGGAACTGGCTACAAGGGAGGCACAATACATCGGTGCATCCCCTAGGGTGCAAAAAGTGTCACAAGAACTGACCCACAAAACGGTGCAGAGTCAAGAATGTTACCGCTGTGGTAAGCTGGGTCACCAGGCATCAGAATGCTGGTGTAAGGACCTGGTGTGTCGACACTGTGGCAAAAAGGGACACATTGAGTATGCCTGTAAACAAAAGAAAAAGAAGCCTGTGGTCTGGCCGACAAAAAGAGGAACCTTGCATACCCTAGAGCAGACCCAGGATGATCAAGGTGACACCTCCTCACAAGAGGAAGTGCCACTGCATGTTTTGTCTTTGGCAGCGGGCTCACATGAATACTGGGTAACCCCCTTATTGGAGGGCAAACCTATACGCATGGAACTAGACACCGGTGCAGCTGTCTCGCTGGTTCCTGAGACTGTGTATAAGGAAAAGCTACAGCATCTTCCGCTTAAGGCAACAAAAACTGTTCTGAAGACGTATACAGGTGAAGCTGTGCCCATGTTGGGCACTATTGATGTTAAGGTGGAGCTCAATGGAAAGGCGGCTAAATTGCCACTGTTTGTGGTGAGAGGTAACTACCCAGCCTTAATGGGTAGGTCTTGGCTTGGGAAGATTCAGCTGAACTGGGCAGAAGTGCACCGGATGACTAAAGAAGAAACCAGTCTAACCCCTATACTAAGGAAACATGCTGCTGTTTTTGGAGATGATTTGGAAAGTATGAAGGGAATCACTGTGACATTGAACATTAAACCTGGCAGTCCACCAAAATATCTGAAAGGCCGAACTGTGCCATATGCCATCAGGCCAAAAGTTGAAGCAGACCTGGAGCGCCTGGTCACCAATGGAGTCCTAATACCAGTTACCCATAGCTCATGGGCCACTCCTATCGTTCCAATAGTGAAGAAAGATGGCTCTCTCCGGATTTGCGGTGATTTTAAAGTCACTGTCAACCCAGTGTTGTGTGCAGAGCAATACCCGCTTCCCCGCATCGATGACCTCTTCGCAGGCCTGGCTGGGGGACAAAAGTTCAGTAAGATTGATCTGAGTCAAGCATATTTACAGATGCACATCGATGAAAAGTCCCAAGAGCTGTTGACTATTGTGACTCATAAGGGGCTTTATCGATACTGTCGCCTACCCTTCGGAATCACATCGGCTCCCGCCCTGTTCCAGAGGGCTATGGACCAGATCTTGTGTGGCTTGTCAGGAGTTCAGTGCTATCTGGATGATATCCTGGTCACTGGAAGAAATGAAGAGGATCACTTAAGGAATTTAGAGGCTACCCTACAAAGACTGGAAGAGTATGGCCTATGAGTTCGCAAAGACAAGTGTGAATTCTTCAAGCCCTCTGTTGAATATTTGGGACACATCATCGATTCTGCAGGTCTTCATAAGGCCCCTGCAAAAGTTAAAGCTATTGTGGAGGCTCCCCCACCTCGAAATGTAAGCCAGCTGCGCTCGTTTCTAGGACTCCTGAACTATTATGGAAAGTTCATCTCACAGTTAGCCACACTGCTAAAACCACTTCATGAGCTCCTTGGGCAGAACAAGGCCTGGAAGTGGACTGAAGCCTGTGATGTTGCATTTAACAAAGCTAAGGATGCATTGTTAAATTCTGAAGTTCTAACGCACTTTGATCCATCCTTACCCCTGCAATTGGCCTGCGATGCTTCCCCTTATGGAGTGGGAGCGGTCGTGTCACACATTATGCCTTCGGGAGAAGAAAGACCTATTGCTTTTGCTTCACGCACTCTAAGCAAAGCAGAAACTAACTACGCCCAAATCGAACGTGAGGCATTAGGAATTGTTTTTGGAATTAGGAAGTTTCATCAGTACCTGTTTGGGCGAAAGTTTACTCTTCTTACAGACCATCGACCTCTGACATCAATTTTTGGACCCTACACCGGCATTCCCCCATTAGCTGCTAGTCGTATGCAACGTTGGGCATTGATACTTTCTGCACACACATATGAAATCAAATATCGGAAATCCACTCTGCACGGCAATGCAGATGGCCTCTCAAGGTTGCCTTTACCGGTCAAACATCAAGATAGTGCCCAAAAGGAAATCTTCTACTTTGAACAGGTAGAGAATACACCCATCACTGCTACTCAGATAAAGAAGGCAACCCGCGTTGACCCAGTATTATCCCAAGTTATGGACCCGGTGATGCATGGAAAAACTCGACAAACCTCTCCGGTCTCACCCGACCTTGTTCCCTACATGTCCAGCCGGACGGAGTTATCGGTCCAATCTGGTTGTTTGTTGTGGGGGAGGCGTGTCATTATTCCACCACCCCTGAGATCACAGATGTTAGAACAGCTACATTCCGGTCACTGTGGAATAGTGCGCATGAAGGAAATTGCACGAAGCTATTTTTGGTGGCCTAGATTGGACAGTGCTATTGAAGAGAAGGCAAAAGCTTGTATGTCATGCCAGAGTGTAAGAAATGCACCCCAGTGGGCACCCCTACACCCATGGGACTGGCCTGAAAACCCGTGGCAACGTATTCACGTTGACTTTGCTGGCCCCCTTGAAGGAAGCATGTTCTTGGTGGCAGTAGATGCCCATTCTAAATGGCCAGAAGTCTCTATAATGCAGTCCACTACTGCAGAGAGTACTATCCAAAAACTATGAGGACTCTTTAGTCGTTTTGGTCTGCCAGAACAACTTGTGAGCGACAACGGACCGCAGTTCGTCTCTCAGGAGTTTCAAAATTTTATGAAGGCAAATGGGATACACCACATCACGTCAGCACCATATCATCCGTCCACCAACGGATTAGCTGAAAGATTTGTGCAGACAATGAAAAACGCTTTGAAATCAGCCAAGGGGCAACACTCCATTCAAAAGCGTCTGGATACCTTCTTACTTTCCTATAGAAACACACCTCATGCTACGACCCAGGCTTCCCCAGCCTTTCTAATGATGGGATGACAGCTGCGCACTTGCTTTGATCTGCTGAAACCTTCTGAACCCAGACAAACTGTGCAACATCAGCAGCAATATCAAGTCATCAGACGGGCACCCAGAGCAAAAGACCAAACCTTTAGCCCAGGACAGCCAGTTTTGGCTCGGAATTATACTTCCAGAGCTAAATGGGTCCCGGCCACAGTCATCACTCAAACAGGACCTGTTTCCTATACAGTCCGGACTGCAGAGAATCTTACCTGGCGGCGACATGTAGATCAGCTGTTGCCAGGTCATGCCAGTCTTCAGGACCCATCTGCAGTTGAGGGGTCTGACTTCACCCCTCCTGGTGAGACACCGAATCATGAGTCACCTGTTCCTGACTGTTCTCCTCCATTACTGCCGGCAGCTGAGATACCCCTTTGCCCAGCACGAGCTGATACCGCCTCCTCACCTATTCGTGCTGCGGACCCTGAGCCCCTAGTACTTTCGGGTGCAACAACACCAGAAGTTCGCCGTAATCCACCTAGAGACAGAAGGCCTCCTCATCGGCTGGATCTTTAGTTAGGGCGAACCCACGGTTATGGGGCAAAATAATCCCCAGGGTTTAGCCGGGAATGGAGGCAGTCTACCCTCCTTCTCTAGTTTAGTGTGTGTTTTATTTAGGGGATGTTCTTATTAGGGGGGGAGGAATATGTTGTGTATTTGGTTGTCATGGGTTTTGTTACTATGGCAACTGAGTTAGACTATTAAGGGATAGCTCAGCCGGTTTCAACCGGCTGAGTGAGCTCTCTGTGTCTGTAAATAAAATGGAGGTTTTGGTTAGCTGTCTGCTCTCTGGCCTCAAGTGATTGTTTCCTACACCGGCTGCCCCAAGGACTTAACAGGAGGGGTCTCTCACGGGTTTAAATAGACGCTGTCTTGTGGGTGGAGACCCCCTTCCTCACTCCTATGCAAAGTCCAGCTCCAAGATGGAGCTCTGGCGTCACCTGGGCAAGTCATATGTCTATGCATGACTCAGTCTTTACAGGCAGAAGCCAATTTACACATGGTATCTTGTATGTCTCCAGGAAGACCTCTTATACGGATTGGAGCCTTCCAAGCGCTTTTGTCTAAGTGCTTCTGAATTGAGCAATTAATTTGCACATTCCTTTCCCAAGAAGTGACCAAATGTTTTAATTAAGGCTACTTAGAAATCAAGCAATTATACAGCCAATGTTCATAACTTTGAACACACAAATGGTGCCTGCAAACAACTAGGATGAACATAACCAGTATATCATAACCTTTACATAGACGTGTCACATGGCATATGTAGCAAAACCCTACTCCAGTTATATCATACATACATTTATGAGCACCCCCACCCCATAAAGCCTTATGGGGTACACTGTCACAGCGGCCATGTCACCCTAGGATTGGACGGAATGCCGCCCCTTAGAATCTGCCGCCCCAAGCACGAGCTTGCTTGGCTGGTGCCTGGAGTTGGCCCTGATCCCAGCATGCAAGTGATGGCAACGTGCTTTTCAAATGGGGGGTGGGTTGGAGTGTGACAGGGAGTGTGTTGTGAGTATGTGGGGGGGCAGAGAGAGAGTGGGTTTCTGGGGTGCTGAGAGTGTGTCAGCATGGTGTCTTGTAAGTTCAGACCCCGCCTCTCTCTCAATCACTCAAAGCAAACAGTAAATGTTTGCTTTTCTTGGAGCTGATAAGCAGAGGGCTTCTCCAAAACAGAGCTTTGAAAGGGCATTTCTGCATTCCTGCAGCCATCTCATAACAATGAAAAGAGTGGCCACTTGACTTAAGGGGATTATGGGATGTTTCCAGAGGCTGATCACAGTGCAGTAATGCAACACCTTGTCCACACTGGTGCCGCGGCACTCCAGCGGGGGCGCAGCAAACGTTATTGCACTCGCCAATGTGCAGTACGAGCAGCGCTGTAGCTGCAGCGTCAGAGTGCTCTACGTGCCTTGCCAGTGTGGACAGGGCGTGAGCTAGGGCGCCTGGCGCTGCTTTATTGCACTGTAACTCGCAAGCGTAGCCTTATTCAGTATATACTTTCAGATGCAGTTGTCTGGAATGTGGATGGTGTTGGAAAGCAGGAAATGCTGAGATTAAGTGAGGTAGGAACCGATAGTTGTTCTGTTATAAAAGTAAGAGAAACCCTCACAGAACAGCAGTGAGATTTAGCTTGAATTTTATTTGCTACTTCCGTGACCATGGTTTTAGGTGCTTTACTCCCCCAATGTCTGTGACTGGATCGCTAGTGATTTTGGTGCCTCCATATTTGGGGGTCCAATTCAAGAAACCATAAAGAGACTTGAGTCACCTGCCAAAAATCAGATCCCTTTAAAAGTGCCTCAAACTGAGCACCCCAATCATTACTCATGTTTGAAAAATCTTAGCCTCGCAGGTGTTAAACTGTAGTTTAAAAAACAACAACAACAAAAATAACTGGACCTTCTGGACCAAACTCAACCCTGGTGTTAGCAGCAGGCCAGCAGCAATGCCATTGGCATCAGTGCAGAAAACTCAATTGGCATTCATGTGTGTTTGTACCAGGTAATACCAGGGCTCAATCTGGGCCTCTATATTTTGAGAGTTAATTGACTGTGGAAACAAGAAAATAGAAGTTTTGATGCAGACACTTGAAATGTTATTGGTTTATACCATTCTATATGTGGCTGTGAATTTTTCTAAGCAGGGAGGGGCATAGTGGAGCTGGGGGGCAAAGGGGAAGGAAAGGTGATTTTGGTCTTGGCAGGAGAGCTCTGCTGCAAGTTGAACTGTGTGAGCAAAGCATGCCTACAACTGTGCGGCCTGGCTGAACCTTTCTGCTTGCCTCTTGTCTTGCTTTTCCATTTGCTGTAAGTCCCTTTCTCCTTTTATTCAGCCCTGTTCAGAATGTCAGCCGTAAATTCATCCCAGCTGACCAGGTCATCGTGAACCACTCAGTTCGGTGTTCGGTGCAGTACCCTACATCTGGTCAAATTCCTTGTAAGACAGGCGTGATGATGGGGAGATTTCCGAGGTTCAGTTCTGGTCCCTGGTTTGGTGATAGTTGGTCTAGAGCCACTTAATCCACTCTTTGAACTGGTCACTGGTTCAATAAATTTCCAACACTGCCAGCATCTTTGCTATTTGCTGGTAGGCCTAGTCATTCCTGGTACTAAAATTGAGTGCTTTGCTTGCCTCACACCAGAGAGTCACCAAAATCTGTCTATGTTCCTGCAACCAGGATCATGCTTGGAAAAGGACTTAGTCTGGTTAGTGGCCATGGCAAAGGCAGAAGAATGTTCACTGTGTTTGCAGCTTAGCGATCAGAATAAAATGGAAGGGTTAATAAACACCAAACTGTACTTGAACAAACCGAGTTGGCTCTATCATCTGGGAGCCAAATGGTGAGGGCTAGAGAGGACAAAGAAAACCCGCCTAAGGGGTTGTGGGAAAGCACTGGCAGACTCCCAGGGCCTGAGTTCACACAGTGAAACACTAGGGCTTGAACCCTGGTTCCTGTTTAGGCTCAGGCTCAGACCCTCCACTCGCATATGGTCCTAAGACCTTGGCTCTGAGCCACAATCCAAGACATTTGTGTCTAGACAGGTGGGGGGTGGTGGGGGTAGCACCTGAGCCTGAGTCTCAGCTTGGGCTTGCATTGCAGTGTAGCCATACCCTCATATAGTGTAGCTAGGCAGATAGATAGGTGTTACCAAGACTCATACTGAACTGAAAAGTGGTTTTGTTTTTGTTTTTTTTTGTCCTAAATACTTTTGAGTAGAAAATTCTGCTTCATTGCTTTGTTTGGGAAGTCCCTAAATTTCATTCGTGGGCTTCCCCCCATCTTTTTCTCTTGCAGTAAAGCAACTACTCACCATGACACCACTTCAGGAATTTCCCCACCCAATATGCTATTTTAAGTGCCACAGATTTTCTGTAGGTAGAAAACTTTTTCCAGGCAGCACCTTTATTCCCACCTTGGCCTGAATCTTCCTTTACTTACACTGGTTTTAGATCAGTGGATTTGCACTTGATTTACACAGCAGTATGTGATTGTAGAATTAATGCAACAGCTGCTCTTTCTTCAGGATTTGTGTTCACTAGAAAATTAGGAGTTAACACAATGTTAAATGTGACTTTGCAATCAGTCAGACTGGCCCAAGCCTAAAACCCAGATCTGAAGGTATCCCCCACCTGACATGCCTAAAGTGACCTTAAGTCTATGTTTTTCACCTGATGTAATAGGATCTTCTTTTGGAACACCTGGGATGTCCTAGCGTGTTTTTTTTTATTATTACATCTATAAAAACCATTTTTCTTTGATCACGTAAACTGCTTGTTCAAGATAGAATGCTATACTGAGTAGAATGTTCTCTGTGTTTACAAGGAACAAACAGTCCAGTGGAATGAGAGTTCAGTGTGATGAACAGTTTTTTAAGGGCAGAGAAATACCAAGTACCTGTGGAGGCTTTCAAAGCTGTTCATTAGCTCAGAAGGAATGTTAACCACACTCATTGAGTGTTTCTGGATAGAAATCGAGGGCTGGACGGGACCTTGAGAAGTCATCAAGTCCAGCCCCCAGCATTGAGGCAGGACCATGTAAACCTTAGTGGATTTCAATCTTTCCAGACTACTGTACCCTGTTCAGGAGTCTGATTTGTCTTGTGTGCTCCCAAGTTTCAGCTCACTTAAAAACTACTTGCTTACAAAATCAGACATAAAAAATATAAAGAGTCACAGCACACTGGTACTGAAACATTGCTTACTTCCTAATTTAATTAGAATTATATAATTATAAAATAAATCAACTGGAATATACATATTGATTGTACTTACATTTCAGTACATAGAGCAGTATGAATGTGAATTAATATGCAAACTAGATACTATTAACTTTGGCTTGACTAGAGACTGGGAGTGGCTGGGTCATTACACAAATTGAATCTATTTCCCCATGTTAAGTATCCTCACACCTTTTTGTCAACTGTCTGAAATGGGCCATCTTGATTATCACTACAAAAGTTTTTTTTCTCCTGCTGATAATAGCACATCTTAATTAATTAGCCTCTTAGCGTTGGTTGGGCAACTTCTACTTTTTCATGCTCTCTGTCTGTATTTATATCTTCCATTCTAAGGATCTGATGAAGTGGGCTGTAGCTCACGAAAGCTTATGCTCAGTATAAATAAAGATGCCACAAGTACTCCTGTTCTTTTTGTGGATACCGACTAACACGGCTGCTACTCTGAAACCTATGAAATTTTAGTTTGCATTGATTTTGCTAGTGCTTTTTATGTAGGCATTGTAAAAGTAGGCAAATATCTAGATGAGTTGATGTACCCTCTAGAAGACTTCTGCATACCTCCCCTCTCCCCACCCCCCGGGTATGTGTATCCCTGGTTGAGAACCACTGTCTCAGACTATTCCTGACTGGTGTTTTTTCTACCAGTTCTTAAACACGTCCAATGATGGCGATGCCACAACCTCCCTTGGAAGCCTATTCCAGAGTTTAACTATCCTTATTGTTTGTCCTAATAGCTAATTATCGGCTGCAGATTAAGCCTATTACTTCTTGTCCTACCTTCAGTGGACATGTAGAACCGCTAATCACAGTCCTCTTTATAACAGACCTTAACATATTTGAAGACGGTGCAGCTCATTCAGCCACAAAGTGGTTGAAAACAAATCCACTGCCCTGTGAAATAGGTACGTCACTGCTGTTAAGTCAGAAGCTGGCCATAATGACCCCAGCATACATTTAAAACAACCCGCCAAAACTGCTCTTTTGAGCATTCCACAGCCCTAAAACAGATACCACTAAACTGCCCTTGTTTATGATTTTGAAAATATGGTGAAATGGCACACAAGTGTGTTAGGATTTCCGGGTGCTGTATCTTTTGGGGGTGGGGGGTGGAAAAGGAAATGACATTACAAGGCTCTGACTCCCCCATGCCACGCCCCTTTAAACATACTGCTCAAGCAATGTGGTTACAGGAATAAACATGCGTCTTAATGCATAACACTTCCCCTCAGCAACCAGGCAAGTCAGGCGACCAGGAAGTCTTGAGTTAGATTGTGTGTATACAGCTTGCCTTCATGTAAAAATGTGGCTGAGTTACCACTAACCTTAAAAGCAGCCTGGAGAACTAATTGCAGTGAAGACCGTGAGGTGGGACAACTTTGTAGTTAAAACGTAAGTACCAAGTATCTCAGGAGTTGGCTTTAGAACGGTTGGTGCCCTTTCACAGGTGACTCATGCTGCCTGTAAATATACAGCTGTCACTTTAGTAAGGTACCTCTCAGATTGCTCACAAGCAATTTTGTTCCAGCCTAAAAAAGGCTCATTGGGAACCACACATTGCCAGCTATTTCTGAAATGATATTTTTATTTTTTATTAATCTTAGGATAATATTTTTATTATTATATTAGGCTAAAGCCTGAGGTCTTTCCCCCAGTTCTTACTGACGCTGGTGAACTCTCGTTGACGTCAGTGGGAGTTTGCATGAATAAGGACTGGGCTGGTCATTTGTGTTTCAAGGAACAAAGGACAGCAGAATTTATTTTTATGGGACAGCAGCACATAATATTCTGCTTGTAGTGCAAAAATCATTAATACAGAACTTTTACTTTTCAGAGTGGTAGCTGTGTTAGTCTGTATCAGCAAAAACAACGAGGAGTCCTTGTGGCACCTTAGAGACTAACACATTTATTTGGGCATAAGCTTTTGTGGGCAAAACCCACTTCATCAGATGCCTGGAGTGGAAAATACAGAAATTTTACTTGTGTAGCAGTAATCTGCTTGGCACTGTACAGACACACAGGATACAATACAACCTAAAAATCATCTATTTGTTTATATCCCGCAAAGTATTACTATTATCATTTATTATTATTATTTGTATTACCATGGTCCCTAGGATTCATAGTCAATGACTAAGATCCCCTGGTGCTAGGTGCTGTACAATTACAGAACAAAAAGATGATCCCTGTCCCAAAGAGCTGAAAAAGCTAATCTTTTTTTTTGGCAACACTGAAGGTTCTATAGTGATATGGGAAATAGGCCACAAGGCATCAACTAAGGGGATGTTCCTTTAAGATATGGCACAGCTGGTTTCATCTGTAAGACGTAAGACTGATTCAGCAAAGCACTTAAGCCATGTGCTTGACTTTAAGTACATACATAAATCCAGCCCTAGGACTAACTAAGGATTTTGATATTTGGCATGTGGTGTCTAATCCATTTTACTGCAGAAGAAGGACATTCATTAAAAGTTGACTATAAGTGTTAGGTACAGCAGGAGGTCTCAAATTGGTGGTTGGGACCCCCCCCCAAGGAGGTCACAAGATTAGTACATTGGGGGGGGGGGTCACAAGCTGTCAGCCTCCACCCCAAACATTGCTTTTCCTTCAACAGTTATAATGGTGTTAAATATATTAAAAAGTATTTTTAATTTATAAGGGGGGGGGCAGGTGTCACTCAGAGGCTTGTTGTGTCAAAAGGATCACCAGTACAAAAGTTTGAGACTCACTGGAATACAGCTTGCTGTAAACTGACTTGTTATGAAACTCCATTTAAATTGTGTTAATCTATCAAGTTCTTCTTTGTTGTTGATTTTCCTAAGGTGAAAAAACATACTTTGCTTCTTTATGGCGCATTAAGAAGGCCTGAAAACCTTGGGTGGGTTTGGGCATATCTGCGTGAACCCCCTCTCCCCCTTTGTTGTTTTAAATTAGCAATTCAGCTATTTTGTAACCCTGAAACTCCAGAAAATTGGAGGATTATTGGGTTTATAGTAGCTATTAAATTAAAATGCCTGAGAAACATTTGTGCTGGCTTTGTTAAAGCTCCAGTACTTTTTTTACTGAGGAGGGGCAGGAGGAACAAACATCACAATCTACATTTGATCAGTGTTTAATTTGCAATGAAAGGGATGCTGGGCTCAGGCTATGAACTCCCAAGCCTAGCGGTGACCCGCCAGGCCTAGCGATGCCAGGGCTCAGCCCTCGCACACATTAACTCTGCACTTGAGCCCGCCAGTGAGTCACCTCCCAGCAGCCGGAAGAACTTTGCCGTCTCCCGCCTGCCAAGGGTAACACAACACCCAGCGCACGTGGCACTACGGGTGGAGGGGGGGGCGTGGAGCCATTTCGGGCTGCACCCAGCACCAAGGCCAGAAGCTGGGGCCGCCACTCCCCGCCCCGCCAGGGCTTCATGTGTGGCCGGGCTGAGCCCGGGCACGGCTTTCGTTGCGCCTCCGGCCCTGCCCCCACTCCCCGCCTCGGACTGGGTCGGGCCTGGCTTCGCCGCCAGCGCCGCGTCTCTTTGTTCCCCCCAGCGGCATGGGCGTGCGGGGCAGGGGAGGCGCGGAGCCCCAGCGGGGCGGGGCGGGGCAGCCCTGCGGGACGGGCCGGGACGGGCGGAGGGACGTTTTTGGGCGGCCGAGGGCGCCGTGGCGGCTTCTCCGCGCGGTGACTGCGGGCGTGTGGCGGGGCGGCCGGGCTGGTCGCGCCGCTGCGGGAGGCTGCCCGGGAAGGCGGGCGGCGGAGCCGGCTGGAGCGCGCTGGCGGCGGGCGCCCCTGCGGCTGCCGGAGCCCGGGGTGACGGGCGGGCGCGCCCCGGGAGCGGGCGGGAGGCGCTCCGGGGGCGGGGTATCGTTGTCCCGGCGCCTGGCTAGCGGCCCCTACGTCTCAGCGCGGCCTAGTGCCCGGAGCCCTGGACTGGGGGCGCAGGCCGGTGGGGCAAGGCCCTGTGCCTCAGTGTCCCCCGCTGTAAAATGGGGCAGTGGCTCATACTCGCCCTTGTGAGGCGCAGGGCTGAGGAAGGGCCAGGGCCCGTACACAGGGAAGGAGGGAGGTTGCACAGGGTGAGAGGGCGCCTTGCTCAGATTACATCCAGTGCTGGCTTCCCGCGTGTTTCGGGCGTCCTGGCCCTCGCCTGCCTTCTCCCCACAGGGCTGGTGGGAGAAATCAGAGAGTGAATGAGTGGGGCAGGCACAGGCTTGCCAACTTTCCAAGGCACAAAACCGAACACTCTTGCCCTGCCCTGAGGGCCCCCCCCCACTCACTTCAAACACCCCCCCGCTCGCTCTCCCCCCCCCACTCATTTTCACTCGCTGGGGCAGGGGGTTGGAGTGCAGGAGGGGGTGAGGGCTCTGGAGTGGGGCTGGGGGTGCAGGAGGAGCTCTGAGCTGGGGCCAAGGGGTTCAGGGCTGGGGCAGGGGGTTGGGGTGTGGGAGGGGGGCACCGACCTGGGGTGGGGGGTTAGGGTACAGGAGAGAGTTCAGGCTGCGGCTGGGTAGCGCTTACCTGAGGTAGCTCTCGGTTGGCAGCACAGCTGGGCTAAGGCAGGTTCCCTCTTCCTGCCCTGGCTCCGCGCTGCTCCCCGGAGTGGCCAGCACGACTGGGACCTAGGCTGAGGCGCAGCCAGGTTGCTCTGTGCAGTGCCCGCTGTGATGGGTTGGATCACAGAAACCCCCTTGGGAACTGCCAACTGATGTGCCAGGACTACTTCTGCCCCTGCTTTCCCTGCCAGCTTGAGACTCCAGCACCCTGTCTTGCTGAGCCAGACACCAGAGTGTGAACCACATGCCCCAACGCTGCAGACTTAACTGAAAGCAACTTACAGAAGTGTGCCTGTCTTTAACACTCAGATGCCCAAATAAATCCATTTTACTCTATTTAAAGCTTATCAAGGTAAACTCATAATTTCTTTGCCCTCTACAACACTGATAGAGAAAGATGCACAGCTGTTCCCCCCCCCGGTATTAATAATTTGGGTTAATTAATAAGTAAAAAGTGATGTTATTAAATACAGAAAGTAGGATTTAACTGGTTCCAAGTAGTAACAGACAGAACAAAGTGAATTACTAAGCAAAATAAAATAAAACACGCAAGTCTGCGTCTAATACAGTAAGACAACTGAGTACAGATAAAAACCTCACCAGTTCCAGTAAGCTTCCTTTTACAGACTAGTCTCCTTCTAGTCTGGGTCCACTCTCACCTCCTGTAGTTACTGCCCTTTGTTCCAGTCTCTTTCAGGTATCCTTGGGGTGGAGAGGCGATTTCTTTAGTCAGCTGACGATCAAATGGAGGGGTCTCCCACAGGCTTAAATAGACTTTCTCTTGTGGGGGGAGCCCTCCCCCGTCCTCTCGCCTATGCAAAGTCCAGCTCCAAGATGGAGTCACATGGGCAAGTCACATGTCCATGCATGACTAAGTGTCTTACCAGCCAGGCCACATTGCTGGGAAAGCTCCGATGTGGCTTGGCATCTTAGAGTTCATTGTTGGCTTAAGTGGTTTTTGATTGGGCATTTAATTTGCACATTCCTTTCTCAATAGAAATCAAGCAAGTATCCAGCCAATATTCCTAACTTCAAGTACAAAAATGATACATGCATACAAATAGGAGGAATGTATTCCATAGAGCATAACCTTTACATAGATATGTTACATGGCATATGTAGCATAAAACATATTCCAGTTATATCATATATATATTCATAAGCATATTCCCATGAAGACTTATGGGATACATCGTCACACCCATAGCTGCAGATGCTGCCCCCACAGCTCCCATTGGCTGCAGTTCCTGTCCAATGGAAGCTGTGGAGTCAGCTCTGGGGGTGGGGGCAGCACGTGGAGCTTCCCTGATCGCTCCTGCGTCCAGGGGTTGCAGGGACATGCCAGCCGCTTCTGGGAGATGCGCAGAAGTCAATTGAGATTTATCACTGACTTCAGTGGGTTTAGGACAGGGGTTGGCAATCTATGGCACGCGTGCCAGACATGGCACACGAGCCGATTTTTAATGGCACGCTGCTGCCTGCCGGGGTCCCAGCTGCCGGCCCCCACTCAGCCCGCTGCTGAACCTAGGCCAGTAGTGGGCTGAGAGGGGCCGGTGGCCGGGATCCCTGCAGGCAGCAGCATGCCATTAAAAATCCTGCTCGGCCCAGCCCACTCGTCTCTGCCCCTCCTGCTGGCATTTGCACATGCTTTCCCGACCTCTGTCAGTTCCGGCAGGAGGATGTGTTTCCGGGTTAGCATGTCCATACTGGAGTCTGAGCGGCCCCACCGGCTGTGGCAGGAAGAGGGAGCCGGCTCCACAGGAGTTGTGTGAGGGAGCCTGTGAGGCCTGTAAGTGCGGAAGGGTCCTGGGTCCCAACTGCGCCATGCGCCCGCCTCTCTCAAGGATGGCCAGCTCCGCTCCCTGGACTCAGGCAGACTGCCCTGGGGTTGGAGCCCCGGTGCCGGGATGAGCTTGGCTCTGTAGTGGGGCAGGCTGCGTCCCACAGCCCGATCCCGAGCCCGGGGGCTGTGGCTCGCCGCCTGCTGGACCCTGGGAACAGCTGGGTCGGGTCTCTTTCCCCACCCCAGGTCACTGGACCCCGCTCCCCTCTGGCATTGAGGGCAGAACCCAGGAGTCCAGAGCCCTAGTCTCTGTCTGCCCTCCACTCCCTTGAACAACTAGAGCCCAGCTGGAAACCTAGGAATCCAGAGTCCTTGCTCCCAGCACTCCTCCCCCGAGCGTCAAACACCAGCCCCTTCCCGGAGCCCAGGAGTCCCAACTCCCCCCCCACCCCCACTCCCCCTTGACCCTGCCAAGCCCCTGCCCTCATCCCTGCACCCCCCCCACACACATACCCAGCCCCCACACACACCATGCCCTGACTCTAATAGTAGAATGAATAAAGGCATGGCAGCTCCAAGGGACGAATAAAATAATAAATAGGTACAAAGTTTATTATGAGACTATTTGCAAATTGCTGCCATACCAGATACATGCAGCTGTTTTCTTATTCACAGTCTAAACAGAGGCCACTTGAGACCCTTCTTTCCTTTATCTACGACTGAAATAACCTTTTGTCAGCTGTCTGAGGAAGATGGACTTCCACAAGCTCCTCTACACCATCAGTGAGGCTCTGGCCACAGAAGACCTGGTGGCTCTGAAGTTTCTAAGCCTGGAACACATCCCACTGCGGAAGCAGGAAGTCATCCGCGATCCTGAGGCCTTATTCCTAGCACTCGAGGAAAAGGGCATGATGGAGGAAGACGATCTGTCCTTCTTAAAGGAGCTGCTGTTCAGGATAAACCGCATAGACCTCCTGACTGATAAACTGAGCTCCAGCAGAGAGGAGATGGAGAGGGAGCTTCAAATTCCAGGGCGGGCAAAGGTATCTCAGTTCAGGTAGGTAGCTCTGTGTCATATTAGTGGGGGATCTAATGCCTCGTGAAAAATTAAGTATAAATTATGGTAATGATTTTCATGTGATTTGTACCTGTGGTTTGTCCATAAGTGCTCTCTGAGGGCCTCAGTGAAATCAATGAAAGTTTTGCCTTTGACGTTAATGGGAGCCACATTAAGTCTGCAAAACAGTTATGCAATCCTTTGCATAATGTGTATAAATAAATTGCTATCTTGATGTGCATGTTACTGTACAGTAAATGTATGTGAATCTGACACTGATGCAACTTAAACAACTTGCAAATAATAAATGACAGAGTAAATTGCGCATTCCTTTAAATAGTAGATTGGAAACAGTAATTCATCCCAGGGGAGGGGTCAGATTCTCAGACCCATTAAGTCTGTATTTGCATTGCTCTAGCAGGGCAAAGCAGATTTACATGTGGCATAAGTGACCATCTGAGGCTTCTCCTAGAATGGGGGGAAATCCCTGGCTGGTATGAGCTTGACTTGCGTGCCCTTGTGTCCAGATGCTAGAATGACTGTTGGTGACAGTCAGAATATAGAGCAGCCCTGAGGCTGTCTACTTTATATCAGGGGCCAGGCCGTCACAAATTGGCACTAGGACCAAGAGCTGCAAAAGCAGAAAAGGTCTTTGCGCTATTGCCTTCTCAGCTGTTCTGTGTTTTACTGAGGATCTGGCTGCAGCTGTTTATTTAAATTGGAGGATTACATAGTATTAGTGCTCAGACTAAAGAGCAGCCTATTTTCAGAAAACCAAACTCCTGGTCTAGATAAGTGACATTAAACACTTTAGGGCCCAATTCTATATGATGTTTCAATTGGAGTTGTGGGTGTGTCTATCCGGAGCCTGAAAATGAAAACCAGCATCTTCATTTCCTAATTAAACAAATTCCTCTTCTCAGCAGGCGGGAATCCAAGGAGAGTGCACTTGGCTGATATAAGTGGCTCTCCTTGATGTGGAGCATGGGGAGTAACTGCTGTAACGTGGGATTTACAAGGAAACTGAGGCAAGAGGCTTGTATTCATTGTCTGTCTAGTTAGGACAGTTCAGTACACCCCTGATTCTAGAGCCGGTTGGGTTAGATTAGCTGCTTGCTCCTTAGAGAAGGGAGTCATGTGCAGAATATACAGCAGCTGTCTGCCTCCAATAAAAGCACCATTCCTTGAGGGCCCCCCCCATGACTTCTGCCCAGCTATGGTTTTGAGTTTGCCATCCATCCCTATTGCTCATTGACTGAGTGGAGATCGGCTGTACAGTAGTCCCTGGCTGTGGTCTGAGATAACATGCATACAATGCAAATCCTTCCTTCCTTCCATTCCCTTCCCTCTCACCAATGTGTGAGCTTCTGTCCTGAGAGTTCAGTAAAGGAGGATACCCTTCTCCACCAGCATCTGCCTTGAAAGTTGCCTGTCGTTAGTTCAGTGGCATCCTGTAAAGCCATTTAATGGTCCCAGATGTTTAAAGATCTGTACTTGTTTTTGGTGCATCTGCAAGTTACATTGCCTCCGCAGTGCTGGAGGACAAACTCTGGATTTTGTTCTATGAATTTGATTAAAATACACACATACACACACACCTCGCATGTGAATGGTCCCAGTTTGAGGTTTTTCAGCTCCACTGAGGGTCTTGACGCTGGCTGTAAGATAGATCTGGAACAAAGCATCTCTGTGGGCATTCACCTGCCAGTATAAATATGACTGCAGTGTAAACTGATCTGATATGTCTCAGTGTATTTATCATAGACTATAGCACGTTAGGAACTTGGGGAGTTACTGGTAAGTGATGAAAACTGAGAAAAAGCATTGACTAATAACTGAACTGTAAAAGCCATCAGCCCATAGTGGGTTTTGGTTGGGCAGCTCAACTTAGTTTTTAAAAACTAACTCATTTTGGCTGCATAAAAAGAACTATGTTTGAATTCCAGGTTGTCCTGGGACCAAGCGAGGTTAAAAAAAATCAATTTCCTTTGTGTTAACATTTGTGTCTGTGGAAAAAAAAATACATTGTGTGTGTGTGTATACATCATACAGTTTTCACATTTTATGCCATGTATACTTCTAGTGAGCGCTCAGTAGCTTGCCAGCACAATATTAAATAAAGCTCAGATACCAACTGGCTCATATTGAGCGAAGCAACTCCCTGTTTTCCTACCAGGCACCTGCTCTTCCAGCTCTCAGAAAACATAACAACAGATGAGTTGAAATCCTTGAAGTTTCTTCTGATCAAAGAGCTTCCGAAGTGCAAGCTGGACAATGAGATGGTAAGAATTGTTTCATTGCTTTTAGCAGATCCGGAAGTTGTTTAGGGTGTAGTGGGAGAACAGGGCTTCTTTGGGAATGGCCACCCTATGTTTCCACATCTTACCACTTCCCTTCCCCCCACCTCCAATCGGGAATATTTCTGGCTAGGGACTAGATGGCTTATATGCTTCATTATTATTAATCATGTTTTTTATTGTAGTGTCCAGACTGCGGCCCTGTTGTACTAGATGCTGTATAAACAAATAAGCAGTAGACAGTTCCCTGTGCTGAAGATCTTATAATCTAAACAGACAGGGTAGAAATAGTGGAACGGAAGGGGTAGTGGATTGAACACTTCATTTTCTCTCATTACAAAGAAAAATACACAAAAGTCACGTCAGATCCAATATGGAGATAGGGGCTCTGCTCTGCTGGAGGAATCATCTTTTGATGAGAGATGGAACTGAGGTCTCGGTTGCTTCTGCTGAGTCAGATGAATGCTCAGGCATGAGCCGATTCCTGTGTGGCACTGTTGCTCTGCCTGCCTACGTTCCACTGCACTTTTTGCTGTTGAGACCCCTTTGCCTGTTTTCCTTCCAGAGGCAGCTGCTCTTGAGGAGTAGTCGTAGTGATTCCAATACGTAGTTCAGCAATCGTTAGTTAGTGCCCCATGGGAATCCTTTAAATGAAAAGCACAGTATAAATATGAGATCACCACTGTGGGCCCCATCCTACCCGGGTCTGTGTAGCCAGCATTCACAGTGGTGTGGTGTGGCGTGGAGGGGAGAATGATCAGTGCCTCTGAGGCTACGGCTCCACAAGAGGAGGCACCTCTAGACTGAAGAATGTGGAGGGAAAGTAAATTCTCTCTCTAGCAGGAAATTGTCTTTCTAATTGCCCAGACACTGATCGATGTTTTCATTGAGATGGAGAAGAAGGGACTATTGGCAGAAGAAAACCTAGAAATCCTCAAAACTATTTGTGAGAAAATTGACAAAAGCCTTCTGAAGAAAATTGAAGAGTATGAATTAGACCGAAATGGTAAAAATGGCCTCTTTCACATCAGTTACCTATGAATTAACACATCAGCTTAATGTGCTAAGCAGCTATAGCTAAACAATTAATTTATTTCCCATGCAGTGGAAATGTACATCACGGAAGAACCTGGAGGCCAAACAAGAGTCTCTGAAGGTAACTGACAGATTAGCTTCCAAGGAGATGCCATTTAGAGCTTTCTTAATGAATTTTCACCTCTTTTTCCCACATCTGTCACATTCTTTTTAATCCACCTACCTGTCTTGTCCCACCTCTATATATAGTTACAAAGTGAGCTCTATTTATTTGATCATGTCTAACCACCCCCACTGTTTTAAAGCCCCTTATTTTTCATAGTTACTCTAGTGAGATTTTCTTTTAAAAATGCTCTTTATTGCAATGAATATGCAAGGAGTATCAGAGATGCCTGCTCTCTCTAGCAGGTATTTTATTTTACACACAGGCTGTAGTTCTGCCTCAGGCTCCATGAACACAGATCCATGCGCTGTCTCATTGACTTCACGGAGATGCTGATGCAGGCTCTGAGCCCCAAGGAGTCCAAGGAAAAAATGGTCCATTTAATATCAGTGTATCTAGTTAAGGACTCTAAGAGGTCTTTGTCTCCCCAGCAGACTATGTGGGGTAGTGGATAGAGCACTGTATTGGGACTCGAGTGATCTCTGTTCTAATACCAGCTCTGTCTGTGGCCTGCTGGGTGACCTGGGACAGCTCTGTAAAGTGGGAGATAATGATAATCTCCTTTTAAACGTATTTTGTGATCTATAGCTGAAGAACACTAGCTGCCAGGGAGGTGGTATTATTTTTCACTCTATACATTTTTTGGTGGTGGCACACCGAAAAGTTCAAAATCCATTCCTGGAGGCAAGGAGATTTCATAGAGTTAATCTGGTGTTAGCCAGAAAGGGAGTGGGTGCTATGGATCCAGTAGTCAGGGTCTGTGCAGTAAGGCCCTGTGATTTTAAAGCTACTCACTTACCATGTAATGCTTTCACCATTATGTACCAAAATAGGAAAGGAGTAGGGAGCCATAGAAAATTCATGCTTTACCTGTACTTTGGCTTTTGTCAGTACAGTAGATAGGGAGTTGAAATTCCTATTGGATAAATAGCTTTACCACTTCAGTATTTGGCTTGTCAGCACACTTGTGAGAGTGGATGAAAAACCCATTAGATAAATAGCTATTATCCTAGCAGCGTAGCTTGATACACAAGAAGCAAAGCGTTAGGGGCCTGGTCCTGCTCCCAGTGAATTCATTGAGCAGTTTTGTAATTTTTTTTTTCAGTTGGCACAGGATCAATTCCTGTGTCATTTTACTCCAGTTCAGCTACTTTGAAACAAAACACTTTTTACAACCAACCCCCTGCAAACCTTACTGAAGTCAGAGGGTACTGTATATTCCGGCGTATAAGGCGACGGGGCGTATAAGACGACCCCCTAATTTTTTCATTAAAAAATTAGTTTTGCCATATACTTGCCGTATAAGACGACCCCCCCCCCCTTCTGCGGGGGGAAGTCAGAGGGCTCTGGGCTGCCCGCCGCGGCGGGGAGCCCAGAGCCTTTTAAATCCTAGCCGCGGCGGGGAGTCAGAGGGCTCTGCGCTGCCCGCCGCGGTGGACAGCCCGGAGCCTTTTAAATCCCAGCCGCGGCTGGGGTGTAAAAGGCTCTGGGCTCCCCGCCGCAGCAGGGAGCCCAGAGCCTTTTAAATCCTAGCTGCGGCGGGAAGTCAGAGGGCTCTGCGCTGCCCGCTGCGGTGGGGAGCCCAGAGCCTTTTAAATCCCAGCCGTGGTCGGGAGTTTATACCCGGCGTATAAGACGACCCCCGATTTTTGGGGGTTGTTTTTTAGCCCAAAAACCCGTCTTATACGCCGGAAAATACGGTAGCATTTACTCATTGTACTATGCATTGCTGCTAACAGGAATTACACACGTGTCTCAAGAGCAGACTACTGGGCCTTTTAAAGGTAATTTCCCAGATGATGAAATTTTATGCTTTATCTAGTTCTATGCCTGACTCTCTCTTTCTGGATTATTTTAGTCCAGGACAGCCTTTGGCCTTCTCAGACTGCATCGGATTCTCCAGGCATCCAGGAAGAAATCCAGCAGGTAAATCAGGATTAAAAGTCACTTTAGGGGATCTGGCTGTATATGGGATATTGTTGTGTTGGGCAGATGGTGGGAAGGGAGAGTATCAAGCAGCAGACGGATCTGTGTATGAAAATAAAACCCTACAAGCTCGTGGCAACGGAGGGTAGCCATTCAGTGATTGGCATGAGCTGGACATTTTGATGCGAGTTTTTTGGTCTGTGCAGAGAGGCTGTCTGTGAGGTGGAAACAGGTCACTTATGGGATATTTGTTCTTCTGAAGCCGTGTCAGTTGGGGCACGGGCAGAATGGAGCAGTTATTAAGCTTCAGCAAATCTGTTACTAGAAAGTCTTTTGTTTCACGGGGTAGCTGGAAGGGGCCCATTTCTTGAACAGAGAAAGGGCAGAGTGAGTTAATGCTGCTGAGCAGTGCCAGAGAGTGGAGTGGCTCTGTGTTAGGGTTGGATGGTTGGGTTTTTCTTTTAAACAAAGATGAAAATTTTGATCGGCAGCTATCCTGCTAGATGCTAAATATCTCATCCTGACCCCCAGCCCATTTGATGCTTCCAAATATTGCCATTCATTATAAGAACAGAATGCTACGGTTTTACAGCGATGACAGCTCTATAAGGCCCTGTTTCTCTGCTTCACTCTCAGCCTCTCCAGGCACCATACAGGAGTTGCTCTTGCATAGGTGTCTCTCCTCATTTGCTACTCAGGGCTGACCTTACCTGTGGAGGTGGTGCATTGTTGTTGCTGCAGGCTCCAGGACTGGTCTCCGTCCTTTAGCTCAGGGCACCAGTCTCAGGTGGAACATGGTGGTGAATCAGTTTCTCCTGTCAATTTTATTTAAAATATTTGTTTTTATTCATTTTTGTGCAGTTGAGACTTCTAATCTTCCTCCTCCTCTGCCCCTGGATCTAGTGAACAGGAGCGTGGTGGTTTCAGCCACCTTGCCTCCTCCCTCCTGGAGTCCTCTGCCCCTGCTCTGGCAGGACAAAGCTGTCCTGTAAACACCCAGTTTGAAATCTAAGGTCCTCTCTCTGAAAAAGCATTTGCAGGCTCTACAGCAGGGGAGGTATGCCCTGCCTGGTCCCAGCCAGCTGACCCTTGTGCTGCTAGGGCCCAAGGCCCCCCCCTGCCCTCAGGAGCCACAACGCCAATGCAGAAATGTTCAGTGAGGCTTCCGAGGGAGAGTATAAGGACGAGGAGGAAGCGATCGGGCCAGTGCCGGGGGTAATCCCTGCGACAGAGCTGGGCTGGAAGGGAAAACCCCCTGAGAGGATCCAGTCCCTGCCAGGTGTGTGGGGGCTCCTACGCCGCTCCCCTTCCTCTGGCTGTGAGTCGGGGGATTCTCACGATTAAGGTTAAGATTCTGTCATGGGTATTTTTAGTAAAAGTCGGGGCAAGTTGCAGCCAATAAAAAGTTCACAGAAGCCCATGACCTGTCCCTGATACTTACCAAAAATACCGGGGGAGGGGGAAGGGGGGAGGCAAAGAGCGCTGCTGGGGCTTGCAGCGGGGTGGCCAAAACCGCAGGGTGGCACCTCAGCCTAGCCCTGAAGCCTCCAGCAGTAACAGTGGATCACCCCCAAATGCCACAGGCAGGGGCATGAGCTATGAGTAACGAATAAGGAGAGCAGCTGCTAACCGAGAAAAAAAATTCAGGTAAAAATTTTCTCCTTTGGCCGTAAACGCTGCAGTTTCGCTTCTGGACAGCAGAGGGTGCTCACACGCCCTTCTGCTCTCGGCCTAATAACCCTGTCTCTGCCTGTCCGGGGGGGGGGGGGGGGGGCCGGAAGGCTGAGGAGAACTGGGGGAAAAGGAGAGCACAGGTGTGAGAGTGAAGATGGCCAGACAGGGCCCTGTCGGGGGAGCAGAGGGGGCCACAGGGGTGAACACTGTCAGGAGGTGGCCATGGATGAGGAGCGTGAGAAGGTGCTGGAGGCAGAATGAAGGCAGAGGGAGATGTGATGCAGTAGAGTGGGGAAGGGCCTGGATGCGGGAGCAGAAGGGAGCTGTGTGATGGGGGAAGAGTCAGGGGCAGGCAGGATATGATTGAGGAGAAGGACTATCGGGGGTGGCTCCAATGGGAGAAGATACTAGGGGAGGGTGGGAAGCGATCCAAGGGTGAGATCTCACAGGAGGTGGGGAGAGAATCTAGGAGAATGGGGAGGGCAGGAGACTGAACTGGACAGAGAGGGTGGGAGCGAGGAGCAGGGTGTGGGAGGATTTATAGGGTGGAAAAAAGTTAAATGTAAAGTGGAGGCAGGGGAAGGAAATGGGCAGGTACAAGCAAAAGCAATCAGACTGAAAACCCAGGGAGACAAGGGGCAGGATGAATAATGGGTGTGAAGTGAGCAGTGAGGGAATGGTTGGAGGGGTAGCTGAGGGGGATGGTGGGGCCTGTACATCAGACAGCGGGGAAGGGGCAAGCGCTTTGTGTGATGATAAGGAGAGGTGAGCTGGAGCAAGAACATGAGGAGAGAAGAAGGTGGTTGAGGTAGGCAGAAGGGAGACCCCCCCGCAATGCCCCTAAGTTATGTCACTTGCAGCCATGGTGACTAAGTAGCTGATGGAGCATCCCGACCTCAGCACATCCCTACACCACGGAGGGAAGCCTTGTGGTGCACAGAGCCTGCAGTGAAGAGACGGTGGTGTAGGGAGAATCATTGGCTGCCCCATTAGTGCAGCTCTCCAGCTGCTGTGCACTGGAACCGGGCGTTAGGCTGAACCCGTTGAACGTGCAGCAGGAGTATATGAAATGTGAATGACGGTTGCCGCAGCTCAGGTTGTGGGTTGTTGTTCATCTGTTTTCCCGAACAGCCTGACATGTACAAAATGAGCAGCCGGCCCCGTGGAATCTGCCTGATCCTGAACAATCATGACTTTACAAAAGCAAGATCAGAGGTGCCTAAACTTCAAAACATAAAAGACCGGAACGGAACAGATGCCGATGCAGGTACAGCAAGGACTAGAAAAATTCAGGCGCAGTTTGCATATCTGTGAACTCCAGGGAAATTGGTGTAATCTGAGAGAGGGGAAGAGGTCTGGCCTATTGTCTGAAATGTACTTAACTAGTTACCATGGCGTTCACTGTCAAACTGAGATGGGATATATCAGGTGGGGTTCCACAGTGGTCTGTCCTGGATCCAGTACTATTTAATATTTTCATTAACAACTTGCATGATGGAGTAGAGAGTACTCTTGTAAAATCTGTGGCTGACACCAAGCTAGGAGGGGTTGCCAGCACTTTGGAGGACAGGATTAGAATTCACAATGATCTTGATACAATGAAGAATTGTTTTGGAATCAGTAAGACAACATTCAATAATGACAAGTGCAGGTTTTTGCACTTACGAAGGCAAAATCCAATGCCTAAATACAAAATGGGGAATAATTGGCTAGGCAGCCATATTATAGAAGGGGATCTGGGGATTATACCGCATCACAGATTTAATGAGTCAACAATGTGATGCTATTGGGAAAAAAAGCAAATGTAATTCTAGGATGTATTAACAGGAAAGTTGTAGATAAGACATAGGAGGTGATTGTTCTGCTGTAGTCGGCACTGGTGAGGTTTCAGCTGGAGCACTGTTTCCAATTCTGGGCACCACATGTCAAGAAAGATGTCATTTGCAAATTTGATAAAGTATGCTCTCTACTGTATCATGGAAGTTGTTAATGGAAATATTGACAATATGAGATCACTACTGTTCAGGCCCTTAGATCCCTCATTTCCTCTCTCGTGCTCATTGCTGTGGTAGCTAGATAAATTCCCACTCTGAAAACATAAGTGATGGGGGTGTGGAATTAAATGTATAAGGGTGGGGAAAAAAAGCATGAACCTAATTCTCTTTAGTTACTGATTAATTTATTTAGTAAAAGTTACAAAATGTCTCCCCCCATTGCCCCTTCTGTTTACTCTCCAGCGGCTCTGAGAAAGGTCTTTACCAAACTTCACTTTGAGATAGCAGAGTACAAAGACCTCACTTCAGAGCAAATCCGTCACACAGTGCACGCCTACAGGAACATGGACCACCGTGACCGGGACTGCTTTGTTTGCTGCATCCTCTCCCATGGTGATAAAGGCATCGTATTTGGTACGGATGGGCAGGAAACATCCATCCAGGAACTAACCACTTCTTTCACTGGCATGAACTGCCCCTCACTTGCTGGAAAACCAAAAGTGTTCTTCATTCAGGCCTGCCAAGGTGACACATTCCAGAAAGGGGTACATATAGAAACAGATTCTGCAGAGCTGGATTCTTCTGTAGAGGCAGATGCAAGATTCCAACTGGAGTGCATTCCAGATGAGGCAGACTTCCTGCTTGGAATGGCCACCATGAAGGATTTTGTTTCCTACAGAAGCACAACCCAGGGCACTTGGTATATACAGTCACTGTGCGAGCACTTGGAGAAGAGCTGTCCACGGTTAGTACAACTTATTTCTATCTTATTCATAAAAGCTTTAACACTGATTTGTATATGTACATACATTTTGTCACCTCTTCATTCTTAGCCTTACACCTTGTCTATACAAAATTGTACCCGTTGAACTTAAGCTGTGATTTAATTAAATAGGTGCAAATACCCATGCCGATACCCTTACTAACGTCAGTTTTTAAACTGACAAGTTAAACCAGTGCTAGCTTCTTGTGTAGACAAGGCTTTATACAAGTGGTGCAATTAGTGGGGTGGTTGGGTGTTCTCTGCACACACCTGCCTCACCTGGAGTGATTGTAGGGAGAGTACCTTACAACCGTCATTGATACAAGCGTTGTGTAAACCTGAGGATGAAGCAGTGACACACATGTATAATATAAAATCCTATTACAACTGATCTGTAATTGCTGTCTCCTACATAAGTGAGTTGCACCTCAGTCAGGTATCTGTGGATATATGTATGGAGGCAGGGATGGGAGCATGTACCTATACATGCATGTATTTGTACACACAGAGACAGGTCTCTCTCTGTATAAAATAATAGAGAGAATCTCACACACACACTGCTCCTACATACATACAAAGAGAAATACCTAAATAGGGTCCAACTCACTTGTTTAGAAGACAGCAATTACAGGTCAGCCACTGTAAGTTGTTCAGTGTAGCATAATAAAGTTAAATCCATTATTTGCTCGTTCCACAGAGCAAGCACTGCTGGCTTTGATCAGGATATGGAATAATGTAGTAGCATCTTTAAGCAATCAAAAGGTGTTAGTGGACAGCAGGTTAGGTGAACCCCTTTGCTGTTGCTAATGCTGGGATTCTAATTTTTTTGGCAGAGGAGAGGATATTCTCTCGATCCTGACAGCAGTGAACCGGGAGGTGAGCAGGAAGAATGACAGGCTGAACCAAGGGAAGCAGATGCCACAGCCCAGTTTCACACTCAGGAAAAAACTCATCTTCCCGATCAACTGAACAGGAAACTGTAGTCACCTCAACTTGAAATCTGCTATGGAAAAGTCTGCAGTCAGTTCTGGGCTTTCGTTTGTTACAAACTTACAGCTTTCAGTATGTGCTCTCAGCTTGGGAACAAATGTACCTTTTTTTGAAATGCAGCTTTCCAGAGAGCAGGCTATTTCATTAGAAGTGTTCACTTTTTGTAGTCTGTCAGAATTGTGAGTACAACCAGGTTGCTGGATAGCTCAGTGCTCTCACCAGTGCCTGTAGAGCAGTGTTTCTCAGTGACCAGTCCGTGGACCGGCACTGGTCCCTGATATCTCCCCGACACAGTTTAGGAAGGGAGCAAGCCAGTCCCTGGTATCAAAAAGGTTGAGAAACTCTGCTGTAGATGATAGCAGGTATTACTATAGAGGCACTTGGCCACTTTTTCAAATGATGTATTTTTCAGGAAGAACTATCTACCAAATTTGGAAAACAAGATATTGACTAACTTAGAATCAAGTTTAAGGTTGTGCACATATGTAACTAGTCTATGATAAGCTTGTACAAAAAGAAAATTAAGTTTGAGAAAATTTTCTATCCCTGAAAATAAGGATGCACATTTTAGTCCAACAGGACAGATTTGGAAAAAAACCCTGAAAGTATATGGCAAAGGCTTATACCAGAAGTGCCTTTTCAAAGCACAGTTGCTGTTAACCTGCCTGACCATCATAGTAAGTTCTTTTCTTAATAAAGTGTCCATTATACTTATTCAGCTTCTGTTCTCAATAAATCTAACTCTCCGGTTCCACACGCTGCTCTCCAGTATAGCCAGTCAGACAGTGACAGCAGGAGCCTCTGTTGTCCATATTTCAGAGCATCTGCTTTTAGCAGCCTAAGAATTAAATCAGTTGTGAAGGTGCAACCCTAGGGAAGCCTGAAGTGGTTGGGCAGCCCGGGGACACTCATTTACTTACCTCACTGGTTTTCAAATCCTACTTCTAGTACCAGAGCACAGAAGAATGCCAAATAGCCACAGTCACCACACTCACTTCTTGCAACACCTCCCTTGGTAGATGGGACTCCAAGCACTGCTGGGCTTATGAGCTTTGATGCTATTACAAGGTAAAGACGGGTTGCAAGTGATATAAAATAAAGCGAAGTTAGCTGTCCAGGCCATACAGCCTCAGCCAAGGGTAGGAAGGACTCTGACTAGAAGTCTGACTGCCTGGGAGGAGGAGCATCCCCATTTATAGCAGCAAACACGAAAGCTCATGCTAAAATAAATTTGTTAGTCTTTAAGGTGCCACAAGTACTCCTGTTCTTTTTGCGGATACAGACTAACACGGCTGCTACTCTGAAACCTGTTGTAGTAATGATTAGCGAGGGGGATAAAAACATTAGCCTCTGAGCACCCATTCATCTACACCACACCAACCTGGCCTGGCAAGAGAGAGCTTAAGCAGAGATAAGACTCAGCTGAGCATCATAGTGCAGCACATGCACTTGGGGCCAGCATCCATCTCTCTGTCTGGAAACAAAGCAAGAACAGTGATTTGCAGCAGACTTGTGGCCTGAAGCAATACAGGATAGAGAATAAGGAAACGACAGGACAAAAACATGACACCTTGGCTATGATTGATTGATATGGTTTTGGAAGAGTGAGGGACTGCAGATTTGGCATTGCCTACAGAAATGGAAAATAAACTTGAACGTATGGCTATGTTTGGATTTACCATCATCAGCAAGTTTCCCTTAGTAACAAGGTCACATTCCCATTAGAGCAGTACTGACTTTCGCCGGACTCTTTCGTTAAATGCTTCTTCGCTCTTTGTGATCAGTTTGCGTCTGTGGAGATAGGAAGGGGAAGTGTTACAAAAGGGACAGTAGAGTATCTACTCACATCTGCCTCTGTGATGTAGCCTTTTATTTTATTTAAAGTGAATTTTGTAATGTGGTATTACACCATCATGGGTTCTGCTCCGGTGGCTAGAGTTTCAAGCTTAGCAGAGTGAAAATCACCTCTGCTGCTTGCTTCCGATTTAGAGTCTCTAGGAACACGGAAAGACCAAGGGTAGTGACCACACGTACATTCACAAGTACAAGGTCTAGTCTGTTTTACAAGTTTTATTAAAGTTACAGTTAAAGTTAGGATTAGCCAAGCATATAGAAATTCTATACAGACATACACAAGTTACAAATATATTTATACTCACATCCTTAACAAAAGTGTTAAGATCTGATGGGTCTCCCATGGATTGATCATCAGTAGAGGGATGGTTCTTGCTGAATTTTCCCATAGCGAGCTCAATTTTCCCGCTCTGGGCACCCTTTTATAATGTGATTCTGTCTATAACTTTTTAGCATTTACGTACATTGTGCACCCTGCGGTTAGGGCATGTGTTAGAACAATGTAACTACTGGGTATCTTGTAAGCAAAAAATTACTCTATAAATTTTTTGCAATATCGCCATATGGTACATCTTTCCCCGTAATCTTAGGGCATCAGGTTATTCTTTGGTCACTTATATTAGCATTTCTTAACTCTGTTGCCTAGTATGGCTAAGCTAAAATCTTACAGGCCTCAGCCTGTAGGCCTTGAGTTTCAGCCTTACTTAGATATCCAATACACAATTATCCCTTCCACATATTAATGAGTCTCATACATCTATAATCCTACAATTTAACTCTGCTTAGCTTACAATGATTATATATGACACACGTTAATCATAACATCAATGAACAAACTAAAGTCATTGGCTACAGTTACTATACAGGCTACAGAATTTAAAAAGACTGCCGGGTAAGCAGGTGCAACTCCACTGACTTCAGCAAACTCACACTTATGATCAGTTTACTGATTGTTTGTCCCCAGATCTCTCACACGATAGGAAGCTCAGCTCCCACACAACCTCCACACATGGGTTTCCTTTGCCAGACACAAGCGGAAGCTCTATTTCTGTTGTAACTTAAGCCCTGATCTTTAGTAAACAATACATTAATATGCTTAAATCTTGGCCCAACAGATTCATCTTGGTTACTGTGGAACCTGAGTGCCATGTTCCACAGTAAGCAATGAGAATGATCATTGATGAGTTAAAATGAGGCCACCAAACTCAACAGTGGAAGTCCAGCAATTCATAGCATCCTCTCCCTTTATTAATTCCAGTAAACTGTGACAGTGGTAGCTTCAAGAAGGGAATGGAGATTTAATGACCAAGAATGGGAAAAAATTCCTCCCCTCCTTCCAAAAGACACAGCTTTTTTTCTGTGTTAACACCATCTTGTATATTAGAACTAGAAAATGTGTTTTGAACACTCTAACCTTGTCATCTCCATTTGTTTTTTCTTTACACTTCACTCACCTTAGTGAAACCAGACTGGTGAGTTTCACTTCCTGTGCCTCCGATACTGTCGGTGATCATTATTTTAAGGACTGGGATACTTTTGATAGGGTTTGGATAATTGTTTCACATGAAAAAAGTGCACTCTTAAAAATGTGGTTGGCATTGCTACTGCCAGCCTCTGCCTCACTGATATGCATATTGCTTGGAGGGGAGGATTTTTCCAGTAACTTTGTGTCACAATGGGTTTATCATGAAACACCGAACAAGTATAATTAACATTCTCTCTGTTGAGAGCTCAGATATGTAGAAACTACATGCAGCTGCACTGATTGCAAAGCCCATGTTCTGGAAGCTGACAGGCTGTCTAAGTTTCTTGTGGGGCTTTTCTAAGGCACCAAAGTTTGAGTAGGGGGAATGTATATACCCTCTTGGTGATTCCATGTGGGCAGCACAGCTCTGCTGAAACTGCTTGGCAGATGGCACTTGCATGAGAATGTTTGGATATAAAATCAGCTGTTACTGCGAATGAAAGAACTGACAAAGCCTCATAGTGTAAGTAGGAATGATTAAAAAGAGTGAACTAGTAAATGCTCATGTAGTTGGGTGCTGCTAGTTGAAGCTATCTGGGCTGAAATACTTAGATTTCATTCCTACCTCAGAACAGCATTTTCATCTGCCAAGGAAGTGATATTGAGCTGGTGTTTTAGTTCAACTGCCGAGATTTTCTGTTGAATGTTCTTCTCCAGCTCCAGCAGGTTGCTTTTCTGGGGAAAAAGGAGCACCAGGTAGTTATTCACTTGCTGTACCCAGATGGGATCAGTCGTTTTACACAACGTCCGGACACAAGACAGCAGGGATGACTGAGAAACACAGAAATCAGTCTGGACCGGTCTAAGCAGGCAAAAATTTCTGCCCCACACTTCCTCCAGTTTTTATACTATGGACCAGCCCAAGCTCGACATTAGAATGGTCAAACACTGACGGGAATTAGCCCAAGTTCTTTGCTGGGTGAGACAGCACGAACATGTAAGAAAGGTGGGCCATGGTGGTGCAGCATCAGGGTGCAATAGAAAGACTCATTACTAACAGGCAATGGGATCCCAGAGTAGCTAGTCACAAAAGGCTGACCTGCCAGCACAGTATAATCTGTCACACTTCTTTTAATTTCACATTTGCTTCTATGGTGGACACCACAGTCATCTCTGCAAACAGAATGCCACTGGTTACTGTTCTTATGGCAGGATGTACCCTACTTACAACTAACCCGAGGGCAATAATCAGACCATCACTACAGTTAAGAGTCTGTCAGCATATTCTTGGTACAGCTACTCCTCACTGGTTCCACAGAAAATTCATCACAAACAGAGTGGGGAAGGGAATCCCCTCATCTTTCTCAGACATCACTGAACGGGTCATGCAGCCAACTGGCATTTGTATTGTAACAATTCCTTGGGCCTCTAGTAATTTCACTGGCAGTGTGCCGAATGCTATGGTGTCTAGAAACTTCTCGGCAACGGTAACGATAGAACTCAGCTCCTCTTGCACCAAAAGCACAGGCCCCTACCACGTGAGCTATAGGAGAAGTAGTCAGTCAGCTATTACTGGCGTATGGGACCTACGGCATACAGCAGAGCAGTTCTCCGGTCATTTGATATAATAATAATGCAAATTCTGTTCTGTGCACCAAGACGACACGCCCCCCCGCAAGTCTGAATCCAGCAGCAGATATTAATAATGTCAAATAAATACACAGAAACAATCCACAAGAAAATTGGCTTTAGAAGTGCAAAAACAGCCACCTTTTCCGACATGGCCACTGATTCTGGATGTCTTGATTGTGAGGGCTCAACATGAGATTCTAGAAGTTGCACCCAACACACACATCCCCATTTCCTCAGCAGAGGGGAAATCCTGCCCACTGGGTGACAGGCCTCATTTTGCCAGGGAATTCTGAACCAGTGTCAGAAAGGATTCCCTCCCAACACAGAAACCCCAGGACCTGGGGCTCACTGGCCTACGCCCTCCTGCCTCTGCAGGCAGCCTGCAAATATCTTGATGACACTCATTAACTCCCCAAACAGGTTCTCCTCCCCTAACACCTCCTGCTGGATCTCCTATACCAGGCTCCTAATTCACAACTCTCCCCAGGGATCATACCAAAAGTCTGTCTTAACACCATGCTGTGCCTCACCCAACACTCTCAACACCCTCCTTAACACCTGTCCCCACCCATGCATCCCCTTGTCCTCCAGACCCCAACACTATTCCCCTTAGCACTACTGAGAAAAAAGGAAATTGGCCGACAACAAGGTTTGGATGGTAACAGTTGAAGTATGTTGAAGTGCTTGTCTAAAAGCTATGGATCAGCCCACACCTCGATAACCTCACCCCAATGACTGTAAGGCGTGGAACTTCCCACCAAAGGTTAACTGTGCAATTCTGACCCCAACCTTAACACACCACTCATGAGCTCTGAAACGTGACTGGAGACGATAAACGTGGGACTCAGGACCATTGTTACAATAATTCCCAGACCAAAGGTGCTCAGTTTAAAGGGTAAAATACAGCAGGTAACATCGTCAAAAGTAACTAAGTGACCTAGGAGCCTAAATGGTTCTGCAGTATTAACAAGATGAAAAAGCAGCAATGCTATCACTAATTTGACTGAGCAGCAGGGAGCAGCTCTGCCGAGGAGGAAGGTGTCATTGTTACATGGGTTCTTTTCAAAGCAAAACTGCATTTTAAGTGCTTGATTTAAATGCATAAAAGCAAAGGAATTCAGGGTAAGTCTGAAAGCCTGTTTCTTCACCCTGCCCCTTGTACTCCAATATTTCAGATGTCCGCAAACCCCAACTGATCTTTAGATATTGTCTGTGCTACAGTACATGTGAGCCATGTGGTTCTATCCTCACTTGGACTGGCCTGGTACTTACCATATTTTCCGGCGTATAAGGCGACTGGGCGTATAAGACGACCCCCTAATTTTACAGTTAAAACATAGGTTTTGGCCTATACTCGCCGTATAAGACTACCCCCCCTTCCGAGGGGGGGAGCCCAGAGCCTTTTAAATCCCAGCCGCGGCCGGGAATCAGAGGGCTCTGGGCTGCCCGCTGCGGCGGGGAGCCCAGAGCCTTTTAAATCCCAGCCGCGGCGGGGAGTCAGAGGGCTCTGGGCTGCCCGCTGTTTATACCCGGCGTATAAGATGACCCCCGATTTTTGGGGGTTGTTTTTTAGTATAAAAAGTTGTCTTATACGCCGGAAAATATGGTAGGTCAGAGCTATACCAGGATTTCAGTGGGCTAAGTACAGAATCATCCTGTTCTTCCTACAGGGGAGCAAGATGCTCTAGTTACAGTGCCATCCAGCTGAGCAGAGAGACAGAAAATCCTGCAGCGTGACTTGCCATAGCATTGCCCACCACAGCACACGCCCCTCCTACTCCTCAGCCATCTGCTGTTGCCCTCTTTTAATTCTGGATGCGAACAGTCTCCTCCAGGTGTGGGCTGACTGTATTCCAAGAACAGACAGTGTGCTGCAAGCAGAGATCACAGCCAACCCCTCATCCCCATCTAGCCGCACCAATGCAGGCATATTTCCAACCTCCCACCCACCCCTGTCCAGGTGACCAACTGCCAGGGCCGGCTTTAGGAACTGCAGGGCCCGATTTGAACACCTGGCGGTGGTCCAGGTCTTTGGCGGCACTTTGGCAGCGCGGGGTCCTTCACTTGCTCCGGACCCCCCACTGCCAAAGTGCCGCCGAAGACCTGGACTGCCGCCGGGTATGCTGGCATTGTTCAGTAGATGCGACTGTACAGTTAAGTGTGAGATGCACTGTCAATAATCCACCTTTCTTAGCAGCCAGAGCACAGCCTGCCTTTGAAGGGAAGGGAAGGGAAGAAGAAAGATATTTTACGCTACATGTCAATGGCGTTTGGAAGCCTGAGAACAGCAGCAGCACTTGGTATCTAAGGAGCCCCGTGTGCCATAAAGAAGGGAATGTAGCTGTTCAAGAGAGCCCACAGGCATGAACAGGAGACCAGTTTTCAGTACTCAAAAATAAGGCTACGATTTAGTCATGGATGTCGCAGAATCCGTGACTTCCAGTGACCTTCGTGACTTCAGCCTGCAGTGATCAGGAGCTGCAGGATCCCCGCCCCCCCCACCAGCAGGGGCAGGCAGCTATGGGGTTCCTCAGGCACCTCTGGCAGCCCCGGAGCTCCCAGCTGCCACAGGTGCCTCTGGCAGCCCCCAGCCCTGGTGGGGGAACCCCTGCAGCTCCCAGCCTGCCACCAACGGGGGTACCCCGCAGCTCCGGGCCAACATGGGCGTACCCTGCTGCTCCTGGCCCCCAGGGGCAGCAGGGGATCCCCAGAGCTGCAGGGGTACCCCGCACCCACAGCTGCTGCAGGCAGCTCCTAGCCCCTGCGCAGCTGCCCCACTTCAGGCGGTGTGGGGACCCGCAGATACTTTTACTAAAAATATACACCTGACAAAATGGGTCACAGACAGGTCACAGCTTCCGTGAATTTTTCTTCTTTGCCTGTGACCTGTCTGTGACTTTTACTAAAAATATCCGTGATAAAATCTTAGCCTTACTCATAATGACATCACACACGCTCTCCCACCTCTTTCTTAAGCTCCACCTGAGCGTTCTGCATCGTTGTGGTGAGAGCCTTGAGAATCTGGTCCTTCTCCTTCAAATCGGCTTCCAGAGACTTGATTGGATAAAACAGACACATTCACTTGGATAAAATGGGCTTCTCTCTCTCTAGCCCAATGTACTGTGCAGCCCCCCATCAGCCTCTCCCAGTCATTGCCATCCCGCTCCAATACCTGTGTCACGGTCTGCACTGCATGGGGGCGGGGGTTGGCCTGAACAGAAGCATGGACATACCATTGCCATGATTTTCACGATGCTTTTATAAGCTGGATTCATTCCTATTGGTAGGGGCCAGCTAGTGACCCACGCTGACCTTGTACTTCATTGGGCTAGAGGAGAGTCAAGCATAAGCTCTCCTGCATATGGACTTGATTTACCTAGAGGCCTCTCGAGATAACCCACCACCTTAGGCAAAGCTTCAGTGTTCCACACCCCTCGTGCTCCTTAGACCAGAGGCCGGCATGGGGGGCGAGGGGGCACGGCAGGTTTTCAGGTGGGGGGGGCATGGTGGTTAGGTGGCTATGGAAGAAGGGCAGGGGCTAGCACCAGCTCGCAGTGCCACTCACTCAGGCTTGGCCCAACCACCCCTCCACCATGGCGGGGGGGCGTAGCTGGGCCAAATGTGAGTGAGTGGCACTGCCGCCAAGCAGCTGGGGCTGTTGCGCTGCTCAGGTTTGGCCAGGCCACCCGTTGCCCCAGGCAGAATCGGCCGCCCTAGGGAGCTGTCCAGTTTGCCCACAGCTAGAGCGGTCCCTAGATTCACCCCTTCCCACGCAATGGTGCCGGGGCTACAAGTTACACAGCAGCCGCGTGTGACGCGGGAGCCGCTCCTAGAGGAGAGCAGACGGAACCACTCCCGCACTGAGGGGATGTGTCTACGCCTGGAGCGGTGGGTGCGACTCGCACTAGGTCAGTCAGAGCTAGCTCACTAAAACCTAGTGTAGCTGTGTGGGGATGGGCTAACCACCCTGAGGATGTGCCTAGGATCTTGTCTGGACAGCTGGCCCCTCCCACCACCCATTCTGCCACAGACACACTATTTTTAGCATGCCAGCACGACGAGAGCTAGCCTGGGTATGTCTCCTCAAGTGAGGTGGGAATCACACTCCAAGCATAGACATTCCCCTGAGGAAACCCAGAGCTCTGTGTTACTGTCAGGGGTCGAGAGCAGCCCAGCCAGCAGAGGCTGCACTAACCATTACAGCCTTCAGACACCCAGGCCATGTGGCTCACTGGCCCCCCAGGCCCCCTGTCTGGGGTCTGCCCTTATTTGGAAAGTTTTTTATTTCAGGTTTTATAAAAGCACCAGGGCTACATCAAGAACCCAGAATGAAGCTTCGTTTCCCAATGGAAATTACAGTGAAATTCCCCGAGTGGCTCCTTCTCCTATTACCGAACAGTGCACAAAAGGGGAGCTGATCAGTTTGCACTATCCCCTCCAGAAGCTTGAATACCTCAGCTAAGTCCCGTCCTGCTGACTGGGTGAGAGTGAGCTGCTCAGAAATCTAGACTGTACCATGTGACGCAGTTGCTCAGTGGCACTGCATTCCGTTTTTTGCCATACTTGCCTCCTTGATGTTTTGCAATTCTTTTATTTTCTCCACATCTTCCTGGTGCTGTTTAATAAACTCCTGAAAAGGACACACAGTTTGTGCACAGTTCATGGCATGTCTGTAACATTCCCAGGCTCATCAGTGAGCAGCCGATTCCAGCCACCCGCACAATCGGTGAAACCGAATACACGACCTTCCAGACAGTAACTGCTAGGCAGAAATACAAGTGACTGGTGATTTGGAAGGTGTCTGACATACCCCACACTCCTTAGGATCCCTGGGGTTTAACAGAATTATCCTGTGATGATGGTTTGAATCCAGCCTGTCCCTATCTCTCCCTTTACTCAGAGCATCAGGCCCTTGAGCCTTTGAGCAATAGGAGCCTTATAAACAGACATAAGAACAGCCATACTGGGTCAGACCGAAGGTCCATCTAGCCCAGTATCCTGTCTTCTGACAGTGGCCAATACCAGGCGCCCCAGAGGGAATGAACAGAACAGGTAATCACCGAGTGACCCATCCCATCACCTATTCCCAGCTTCTGGCAAACAGAGACTAGGGACACCACAGACGCATGGATTTTATAACAAACCTGCTACTATTTTACTGGCAATAAGAGTTCATGGGAACTGCAGCACCTCAACATGTAGCTTTATGCTTCCCTCAGGACTAGCTACCTCTCTTCCCTGCTGTGGGAGTTTATTCATCATGGAGTTACCACTCTGATGTGATTTCTTTAGATGCTCTCTCTCCATCTCAAATTTCTTCATCAATTCCTGCTCTGTGGAGAGAAAGAACAGAGGTCTGAGGACTTTTCCTAATCATCCATTTTAATTCTGTATAAGAGGCACACAAATGTACGTGACAACATGGATACGAGGTGTTTGACTCATTTCAGCTGCATGCAATATTTCTACCGCCCAAACACGATGGTGTCTAAGCACCCGATAACGAATGGCAGCGCTGAGTGGTGCCCTGAAGGAGAACGTTCTCATAGTCTCTTCCCATTCCCGTGTACAGACACATGCCCACACACTGGATCACTTTTCCAGTCATTGTCTTGCTCCCTTCTCCTCCCCTTGCAGTCTCTCTTCTTTGCATGGTAACTCTGTAGCTGTCGCAGGTGTTACTTTGTGAGGCTCTGGATGTGGCACAATGTACAATGTAGCCAGAACTAGGTCCTGACCCAGGGACACACTTCCTACAGAATGGGCTAGCAGGGAAGAGATAAGCACATTGCTGAAGCGACAATATGGAGGAAAAAGAACAAGAGTACGTCTGGCACCTTCGAGACTAAGACATTTATTGGAGCATAAGCTTTTGTGGGCTAAAACCCACTTCATCGGATGGATGCAGTGGAAAACACAGTAAATACAAGTGTCCTTGTGTACGCACTTTGCTTTAACAGTGCCTTCTCCCGCTCAGTCCTCTCATTCTTCTTCCAGTCAGCCTGCCTTCTCAGCCACTTCTCCTCCATTTCATCAGAAACACTGTCCTACACACAGACAATATGCATTTTCAGAAAATCTTCCAAAAACCCTGACGGCTCCTGAATCTCCCACATTGCCTCCAATTATGCTATAAAAAGATACACCTCTACCCTGATATAACGCCACTCGATATAACACAAATTCGGATATAATGCGGTAAAGCAGTGCTCCAGGGGGGTGGGGCTGCACACTCTGGTGGATCAAAGCAAGTTCGATATAACGCGGTTTCACCTATAACGCGGTAAGATTTTTTGGCTCCCGAGGACAGCGTTATATCGAGGTAGAGGTGTAGTTAGCAACTCTATAGCCAGTTCCATCCACAGATCCCAAAGTGATGCACCAGGAAGGTCTCCCCCAGGCTAAAGGAGCAGAAGGAGGGAGATCCTTTGGGGGGGGACAGCCTCTGTGGCCACTGCACACCACTCTTCCTCCACAGGGGTGAGGGAGACACCTCCAGCTGCATCCATCGTGCTGCTCCGGCTAGCAGTCACTGAAGTTATGCTCTGTAGTGTCCCCCACCCCTGGGTTTCGGATATCCTGCCTTCCTTACCCACAGTGAAACTGCAGTGAATCCAGCACATCGGGGACCCTGTGTGCCAATGGGGATGGCGGGGTGTGTGTGTGCACTCACTGCAGCACCTTCCTAGGAATCTAAGAGCTATTCTACACTGCAGTGCTACATCGGTGCAGCTGCACTATGCCGACAGGAGAGCATCTCCCACCGACAGAGCAGCAGTTTGGTCAGCGCTTAGCTTGATGTAACGTGCGTTGTTTGAGAGGTGGCTTTTTCACAGCCCTGAGTGATGTAAGTTACGTCAACTTAAATGGTAGCTGTAGCCAAGCCCTAAGCATTAGACTAACAGGACGTGATCCACTTTTGGAGATCACTACAGGGTTGCTGAAATCTCACCTGGTACATTCGGAATGCATTCTTCAGATACTTGTATTCCTTCTGCATCCCCTCTGAGCAACAAGAGAAGGACAAGATGTGTAGTTAATACAGCAATTTTAACGGGAATGTCTCAGCCATGGGGATTTGCACTAAAACCCTGAATAGGTAACATGAAAGCAGACTAGGCATCTCAGTCCAGACCCTACAAGACACGTCTATGTCACAGATTCCACCACATAGTATGAGATTAAGAATGAAGAAACTAATTCTGTTTTTTAAAGGAGGCTCAGAATTAGAAGTGGACTGAGGCTGCGTTGGGGCAGGTTGCATGGAATATCTGCTGACCCTACAGCTGGCCTGAAAGACACCTATCAGTGACTTTTCTGAGCACCAAAAGGCACCCAAAATTAAATAAATAAATAGCTGGGCTACAGTCATTGAATTGAAAGATTTTCTTAATTTCTGTTTACAAAAGTACCCAGCAAATTGCAAAAGGTCTGGCTGGCCATCCAAGAAGTTTTCTGGGCAGCCTCCGCCTGAAATCAATATCTGTTTGGAAACCTGAGCATTATTCAAGGCAGCAGAAATCTGATGAGCTCAGATGTTCTCCAATTCCCTCCTGCTATTTTGGACTGAAATCTCTCAAGACTGCATGAGACTTTGGCATAACTGAATCTCAACCATAACCCTAATTCAGCCTCAGAACACAGACCCCAGTCTAAACCTAATCCAGATCTGGACATGATTTCTGACGTCAGTTTATAATCCCAGCACAACGCTAGCATTTAAAGGGATGACACTCTACCAGCTGCAACCCACCTTCTTTCACAAGTATCCCTCTTCCCCAGTTAGTACTGACAGTCATAGCTCAGATCCCTCTTTGCTTTCAATAGCAAAACATGGAGAGGCAGGGGAAGCTTCCAAAGAGAGTCTGCTGCTGTGACTATGCTAGAGAGGGAAAGAACCCGACAGGAGCGTCTAGCTCAGAGTAACCATGAAAACAACAGGGCTCAGACTTCCCAGAAAGCCTGTCCATACCCATTTTCTCTTGTGCAGAGGCCCTCTCAGTCCTCAGTTCTTTCTTGTACTGCACTTGCAAGGCCTGGAGCTCAGCACAGTGAGCTTCTTGGAGTTCCCTGTGTGACCAATGCACAAGCACATCAATGCAGATAGCCACAGAGCACACTTTCCTCTCATCCACCCACTTGATCGTTTATAGTGATGGAATAATTACAGGAGGCGAATGGCCAGGTTACTGTAACTGTGTACATTATTTTGTTTTCTGTGTACTGCACATTTACATTTCTAGGACTCTGCAGGAGGTGGCTGACATTTTGTGGTCAATTCAGATGTAAATTGCCAGAGGGGAGAGAGACACTGTGCATATCCTGGAGTCTTTACTTTTGTTCTTTCTTGTTTTAAAATAAAAGTCAGCCAGGCTGAAAGTATATGGTTGCTCTTTGTGTGTGGAGAAAATATAACCTGGGGTGTAATTTGATAAGCAGAGAGGCTTGCAGATGTGTCATGCAGATCTTCCTAAACAAGTAGCCATTAGAAGCTTTATGGCATCTCACACCATCATCTATTCTGTTTGTGCTGGGCATGTCCCAGCTAGTCATTTATCTTATTTTATTTGCTCTTGGTACTATTTTTCTTCTTTCATCCTGCATTCTAAGTGCACTAGTTTCTAATGAGGTGATTGATGTGAGCAGAACCTAGTGATGCTGTACAAGGGGCGTTTAAAGTCAGTTTATATATTAGTTTCAAATGTGTATTTTCTGGTTTGTGAAGTAAGAGTTTACTGCCCATGGGGTTGCTGGAGGACGTCAGGTGTTGCTAGACTTAGCCCATCATCCCACCGTCTCAACAGGGCCGGCTCCAAGTTTTCTGCCGCCCCAAGCAAAAATATTTTCCTGCACCCCCTCCGGCCCCGCCCCGACTCTACCCCTTCCCTGCCCCATTCCAACCCCTTCCCCAAATCCCCGGCCCTGCCTCCTCCCCCGGGCGCGCCTCATTTCCCCTCCTACCTCTCCCTCCCAGGCAAGCCTGGGAGGGAGGGAGAAGTGGAGCGCTTGGGGGAGGAGGCGGAGGTGAGCTGGGGGGGGGAGCGGTTCCTCTGCACCCTCCCCAGGGTTACTTCCTGCCGCCCTCCCCGCGCCCCCCACCGCCGCAGCTCACCTCCACTGCCGCCTGCTCCCCTGAGCGCGCCGCCGCCGCCGCTTCTCCCCCCTCCCTCCCAGGCTTGCTGCAAGGCAGCTGATTCGCGTGACAAGCCTGGGAGGGAGGGGGAGAAGCGGAGCGGCGGCGCGCTCGGGGGAGCAGGCGGCAGTGGAGCGGAGGTGAGCTGGGGGGGGGGGGGAGCGGTTCCTCAGCCCTCCCTGCGCCCCCCACCGCTGCAGCTCACCTCCGCTCAGGGCCGGCTCCCAGCATTTTGTGCCCCAAGCAAAAAAAAAAAAAAAGAAAAGAAAAAAGGAGCCAGAGTGCCGCCCCTTGGAAAGTGCCGTCCCAAGCACATGCCTGGAGCGCTGGTGCCTAGAGCCGGCCCTGCTGCTCAATAACCTTTCCCAAGCTGACGAGCTCTTTGTTGGACATTGATACCACAGTGAGGAGGAACCTTATAAAAATGTAGCTTTATCATTTCCAACTCAGACTTCATAACTGGGTATAGTAGGAAGAAAGGACTGGGCCAAAAGGCTCCGTTAGCCATTTGAGAGTCCTGGGGGGACGGGGGCAGGAGGCACAATTGTGCCAAGCTGGCTCTATTCTTTCTTCAAGAGCGCGCTGATGGATCCAGGGTGACCATTAGCCATAGAGAGCAGCACAGCTCAGATTTTCCACCACTCATTCAACGAGTATGCTAGACCCCTACAGCAAGGTACATCATGCTGTGGACTCAGATGCCAACAATGTGCGGATGGCTCCTAGCACCTCATCAGTTGAAGGCAGCGTGGTGCCCTAAGTGTCTGGACAAAGTAGGGACATGAAAGAAACATTTATGTCCCCAACACAACATGAAGTCAAGGTTAGGCTGGTCAGTAAAGGAAAACAGTGAGACACTGGCAGACACACTGCTATGCCCTCCCATTACTCCAAGAAAGTGTCCAGCCTAAGATCTCACAAGAACAGCTGTTCATGTCACATTTTGGCCTATGGATGATGGAAATATCACGAGAGAATAAAATCTCACAATATCTTCACCAGTCATGGTACAAAATCTAAGTACAGATGGCCTCATGATACTGCTGCTCCCATGGTATCCAGGATTGGAAAGTGAGCCTGATTCTGGCCTGGATTTAAAGCCACTAGATCTGGATGCCCCAATAATAATTATGGTATAGAGATCACAGTGCATCAATCCCAAGCTTGGCTCATTTTGTAGAAGACATACTGCCATGTTGTCTCTTAGTCTGAACATCCAAAACCACACAAGATGTAAAACCTTGTAGAGAAAGCTGTGGTCTCCAGCATTCAGTTCACAAATGTGCTTTCTCCTTGCATAGTACAGCAGTTGTACCTGATCTTATTCTCATGCTCCTGTTGCATCTCATTGCATTTTTCTTCCATATCCTTCTCCAACTTGAAAGGAAAAAAGAGACAAGTTTTTAACTAAGGTGTAAACCAGGGGTCAGCAACCTATGGCACATGGCTCGCCAGGGTAAGCACCCTGGCGGGCCGGGCTGGTTTGTTTACCTGCCACATCTGCAGGTTCGGCCAATTGCGGCTCCTACTGGCTGTGGTTCGCTGCTCCGGGTCAATGGGGGAGGCAGGAAGCGGCACGGGCTGAGGGATGTGCTGGCCACAGCTTCCCACCACCCCCATTGGCCTGGAGTGGCAAATTGTGGCCAGTGGGAGCTGCGATCCGCCGAACCTGCAGACACGGCAGGTAAACAAACCGGCCCGGCCCACCAGGGTGCTTACCCTGGCGAGCCGCGTGCCAAAGGTTGCCGAACCCTGGTATAAAGGTACCTACCCTGCCATTTATTTGAGAGAAAATATCTGCTAATGACATAACTCCAGTCAGGTTACTAAAAATCCTGTCCACAGTGGGCTCAGAACTGTGATAGCTACAATTCCCAGTACAGAAAAGGCATTCTTTTTATTCATTTTCCCCTTGAAAAACATGCTGTTTAACTGTTTTCCATCTTAGGCTGGTTATGCAGAGATCTCTTCATTATCTAAGCCCTTGCTCTTTTTTCAGAGTCACCAATTGCAATCAGAGCAAATGCTTCTACATTTCAAACAGCAGTTGTTCAAGGTGGGCTTTCCAAAAGCGCTGAACTCACTTGGGAGCACAAGTCCCCGTGACTTTCAAGTGACTTAGGTGGTTTTAAAAATGCTGCCCTCCACGAAGCAGCTGTTTGGCTGTAAAGGAATCCACATTTATAGCACATAAATAATTAGCCAAGTTCCCCGCCTGCCAGTTCTCTGCACTAACCGCTAGACAACACTGCCTCCTGCAGGCATGTGGACACCTATCAATCTGGGGGCACTTTAGCCAGTCAGGCCTGGTCTACACTACGCATTTAAACCGGTTTTAGGAGCATTAAACCGATTTAACGCCACAACCTGTCCACACTAAGAGGCCCTTTATATCGATATAAAGGGCTCTTTAAACCGGTTTCTGTACTCCTCCCTAACGAGAGGAGTAGCGCTAATATCGGTATTACCATATCGGATTAGGGTTAGTGTGGCCGCAAATCGATGGTATTGGCCTCCAGGCAGTATCCCACAGTGCACCACTGACCGCTCTGGACAGCAATCTGAACTCGGATGCAGTGGCCAGGTAGACAGGAAAAGCCCTGCGAACTTTTGAATATCATTTCCTGTTTGCCCAGCGTGGAGCTCCGATCAGCACGGGTGGCGATGCAGTCCAAAATCAAAATCCAAAAAGAGCTCCAGCGTGGACCGTACGGATGTGATCGCTGTATGGGCAGGCAAATCTGTTCCATCAGAGCTCCGTTACAGAAGATGAAATTCCAAAGCATTTTAAAAAAATCTCCAGACAGAGGCCATAGCAGGGACTCAGCACGCTGCTGCGTGACAAGCATACCGGAAAGCCAAAGAATCAAATGGACGCTCATGGAGAGAGGGAGGGGGGACTGAGGACTCAAGCTATCCCACAGTTCCTGCAGTCTCCGAAAAGCATTTGCATTCTTGGCTGAGCTCCCAATGCCTGTAGTGTCAAACACATTGTCCGCGGTGGTTCAGGGCATAGCTCGTCAATTTACCCCCCACCCCCACAAGTAAAAGGGAAAAAAAATCCTCTCTTGACTCTTTTAAATGTCACCCTATGTTTACTGAATGCTGCTGATAGACGCGATGCTGCAGAAGTCAACAGCAGCATCCTCGCCCCCCCATGGGTGGCTGATGGTACAATATGGCTGATATCCATCGTCATCATCAGCCTTGTGGCAGATGGTGCAGCACAATAGGACTGGTATCCGTCCTCATCATCAGCCCGTGAGTGCTCCTGGCTGGCCTCCGGTGAGGTCGGCTGGGGGCGCCTGGGTAAAAAACTCCTGATCATTCCCAGTAGATGGTACAGAACGGCTGGTAACCATCTTCATCATAGCAACAGGGGGCTGAGCTCCATCAGCCCCCGCCCTTCATGTGTAAAGAAAAGATTCTGTACTGCCTGGACTATCATAGCAGCGGGATGCTGGGCTCCTCTCCCCCACACTGCTTAATGTCCTGTCTGGACTATCATAGCAGCTGGAGGCTGCCTTCCCCTCATTTTATCTCACTAACAAGTCACTGTTTCTTATTCCTGCATTCTTTATTACTTCAGCACTCAAATGGGGGACACTGCAACGGTAGCCCAGGAAGGCTGGGGGAGGAGGGAATCAACAGGTGGGGTTGTTGCAGGGGCACCCCCTGTGAATGGCATACAGCTCATCATTTCTGCGGGATCTGACACGGAGCGGCTGTGCTCTCTGGTTCTCTGATACACTGGATCTCTAGTACACTTGCCCCATATTCTAGGCAGGACTGATTCTATTTTTAGATACCATAAAGGAGGGATTGACTCAGGGAGTCATTCCCATTTTTGTCTTTTGTGCCCCTGGCCGATCTCAGCCAGGGGCACCTATGACAGCAGCAGATGGTACAGCACAAAAGGACTGGTAACCGTCATCTCATTGCCAATTTGCAATGGCATGGTAGATGGTACAGAACGGCTGATAACCATCTCTGCTGTCATGCAAAAGCAAATGCATGCTGCTGTGTAGCGCTGCTGAATCGCCTCTGTCAGCGGCATCTAGTACACATACGGTGACAGTGACAAGAGGCAAAATAGGCTCCATGGTTGCCATGCTATGGCGTCTGCCAGGGCAATCCAGGGAAAAAGGGCGCGAAATGATTGTCTGCCGTTGCTTTCCCAGAGGAAGGAGTGACTGACGACATTTACCCAGAACCACCCGCGACAATGATTTTTGCCCCATCAGGCACTGGGATCTCAACCCAGAATTCCAAGGGGCGGGGGAGACTGCGGGAACTATGGGATAGCTACGGGATAGCTACCCACAGTGCAACGCTCCAGAAATCGATGCTAGCCTCGGACCGTGGACGCACACCACCGAATTAATGTGCTTGGTGTGGCCGCATGCACTCGATTTTATACAATCTGTTTTACTAAACCGGTTTACATAAAATCAGAATAATCCCGTAGTGTAGACGTACCCTCAGTCACTAATAATGGCACTGAAAGGATCCAGGCAGTGCTGTGTGGTCTAGTCAGCCCTTTCCCTATAGTCTTCCTCAGACACTGACTTCATGGAGCACTTTCTGAAAAGAAGGGGTAGATGACAACCAAGTGGACTCACCAGTTTGCGGGAGGCCTGGTGATCTCTGCGCAGTTGCTCCATCATGTCTGTCAGCTCAGCAATCTGTTCCTCTAAGTCAGTAATAACATCCTCCCTACAATGATACACCACCTTTCTGTCATGCATGGGGCCCATTGCTGGGAGCAGTGGTGAAAATAGAAATATCACTACTAGAATTCAGCATCTGGGGCTGGTGTCAGCTCCCTCACTGCTTCTCCCACTCGAGGCGGCAGGGTTGCAGAATGGGTGTGTGATCTTCCCCCAGCCTGTCTTACCACCGGGTGTGAGGAAATGTTTATCAGTGGTTTACCCACTCAGTAGGGATTCTGTCCCCTTCCCTTTGGTAGGACTCCCCCTGGAGACCATCAATGCTGCCGCTTAATCAGCTGGAAAGACCATTGTTGAGCAACACGTGATGTGCTCCTCTCAAGGGACTAAACAAGCTGCTTGTTAGAGCTAAGAGAATGAAAGCTGGGCCCCAAACCACAGAGGGGCTTTTACTGAACACTTCACTTCGCTCTAGTATCCTCCCAATGGCAGCTAGATATCAGATTCAAGGTCACAAGAGCACTCCAAAGAGAGAAAGCAAATGGAGGGATGAAAACATTTAAAGGAAAAGACCAAACTTAATGATCAAATTATGTTAAACTTTAAAACAGAATAATCTGAAATGTTAAATGGGCTGCAACATTTGCACAAGGATTGGCATCTGATAGGCCCAGAACACAACATTCAAATCCAAATCACACAAAGTTAAGGGGTATTTGGCTCCAGATTTTGGGTCATCCCCATCTTCTCAGCAGAATGTATTTCATGTCACAGTAGTTTACAAATGGCTACTGGCTGAACAAGAGCTGAATATACACCCTATTTTCTTACTCTAACATCTGCTTTCCTCACAGGAGATCTACATTTAGACTCAGTTTCCAGCCCTCAACACAAAATAAGCAGTGAGACAACAGTGTTCCATCTCCATGGTGGAAGGAGGTGAGGGAGACACTTTGTATATAACAGCACAACTTGCTGTCACTGGTTAACCAAGGAACAGCATTCAGGGTAAGGAATGAGACCAGATTCCTGCAGGTGGTGGTGAGAAGGAGGTTAAGAATGTACATAAAGTTCATGGTTTTTTATTTTGACCCAAAACGAACACAAAACAAGCAATACTCACGTCTCAAGTTTCACTGGGCTTCTGCAAAGAGAGTGAAAGATTAAATGTACATTATCAAACTTCTGCAGGTTGAGTTAGAGCAGATGACATGAGTTTGTTGCAAAGCAAAAATCTGACTGCATCTAAGAGGCGGATCATTACTGAATGTTCTCTGAAGTTTGTTTCATTAGCAACTCCTCCCATAATGCAGGATACTATACAACACCCAAAAACCTATAATGCTTCTACACTGACTTTTCAGCCTCAACACCCATACACACACACATCCCTTGGTGGTAGATACTAAAAAATAGACCGTGAAGTGGATGGGAGTGCTTGGTGAGAAGGCCAGGTACAGACATTTCAATGCAAGTCAGAAACAAAGCATTTATTTGTCTTATATTTTGCCTGAAAGCAGAGAGCTATGAACACACCCTGGGCAGATGCACCAAAGTTACACTTTCTCCAGCTAGCACTGTGCTATAGAAATGGTCTCTTCTAAAAGCTGAGATCAGATCTCTTACTGGATCTTCAGTGTGGACCTGAATGATCCTCTCACACCAACCTGGGGCCCTCCCATTTTCTTATCGTTCTGTTTGCCTTAGCAACACTCCATCATTAAGAAAATGTTACTTTTGCTACAGAAATAAAACTCCCCTCATTAAAAAAAAATGCTATTTTGGTAGCATCCCTCACTTTGCTCCTTATCCCCCATTTGGGCCTTTGGAAGGCAGAGCACTATGGCTGAGACTCTACAACTGATTCTAAAATTGCAGCAGCACGATCAAATTCCAGTGCACACCTTGTGACAGCCCTGGGAGTGCCACGTGCAGAACAACAAACAGGACCCAACACTCTCACAAACCAGAAATCCAGAGAGAAGCTTGATTCTGCTCTCACTTCTATTAAGTCAATGGAATCGGTCCCGAGTTACTTAAATTAGAATCAGACTCTTCATCTCCCTCTTCACACACACACCAGGTGTTTACCTTGGGGCAGATTCTGATCTCACATCAGCTTTACATTGGTGTAACTCAGTTGGGCTAGACAAAGACCCCTTGTCTATGCAGCATGTGCTCATGAGGGTCATCTCCCCTCTTGCAAGCTTTCACAGGTTCCTCACACACTATTATTTTGTGGGGTGGGGGGTGGGACCAGAACCATTTTAACCATTTAACTGATTTTCTAAGATTACCTGGGAACAAAGTGGGGGGCCGGTTCTTCAGCAGTTTTTCTTTCAAAAAATTCCTCCCCTAGCGTGACGGAGAGATGTTCTTTACTTCGAGTCAAGGTATAACCAGGTGAGATTTCTATGAACTCCTCTGAAGCCTGGGGGCCAAAAGAGAAGATATTCAGCTCAGGAAATCGAGTGTCCGGAACCCTAAACTCATTAAAAGGATTTCTCTCTCTCACCTCTGAAACTGTCAGGAGTGTTTTCTAAAGTATTCCCTGTACCAGCAGAAGGGAAAAATGGGATTCCCCACCCAAGGACCCTTCCCCAAAATCAAGTAGGATCAGATCTGTGCCATTATATGGCTTTTGTGTTTTATGCTGGCCCATGGGTAAAGAGCAGCCCATACATTTCTGCAACAGAGCCTCCAGCTGCCTTCATAGCACCGTAGTAAGAGAAAACATCACATCCTGGGTCCAGCATTCGCCATGCACGGCATCTCTGCACCCAAGATCCAGGCAGCTACAATTTGCTTAATTTTCCTGCTGGCCTGGTGTCCCCAGCAGGGTCCCAGTGCAGAGGGCAGAACGTTAAGAATACTTTATCCAGATTAACTGCAGGGGGAAGTTGGGCAGAATTCTAATGAGCCAAGTTGAAGTTTGTTCAGGATTAGAGGGGCTGACACCCCAGCTTTTGCAAGTGCCAAGGGATCTTTAAGAACTACAGGCAGTGAAGGTCTTTATTTTCCCCTGAACATTGGCATAGCATGCCCTAACACCATGCCTGGTGGGGAAATACCTGCCAGATCACAAACATGAATGCAGGAAGTTATCCAAGATGAAATTCTTAGCAACGAGGCCAGAAGGACCCTTCATTCTGTCTGCTAAGGCCATGAATAGTTGGGTTAACAAACAAAATCATTTAGTCCTGTTTATGTAGAAAGCCAACGCTCTCTAACATCTATGGTGTACAGATGTTGCTCCTTTTTATTAGCATGTGGTTTTGGGTAACACACAGGTAAGTAAATTGTATGGTTATTATGAAAATCAGATACCACTTTAGAGAGAAATCTCAGATGAGGGTGCAAGTACACCTTATCCTTAAGAAAGATTGCATGAGGTGGTTTGGATGTCAGACCATGCAGTTCAACCACCCTCCTGGACACTGTGATAGCTACCAGGAAAGCCACCATTAGGAATAGGTGCAGCAAGAAGTATGTTGCTAGAGGCTCAAACAGTGGGTCAACAAAAATTAGGATCAAGTCCCTGGGTGGATAGGTTCCCTTATTTGAAGGGACAACTTTTCCAGGCCCTTCACAAACCTGATTCTCATATCATTAGGAAATACAGAATGGTTACTCATATAGGGATGGAAAATGGATCTTGCTGCCAGGTGGACCTTGATACTAGAAATCGCTAACTCCTGCTGCTTTAGGTGCAATAGATGGTCCGGGATATGCAGGATAGAAGACTATATTGGCAAGACCCCGGACTGATGAGCCCAGACAGAAAAACACCTCCATTTTGACAGGTAAGCAGTTCTGGTAGAGGGCTTTCTACTGTTTAACAAGACATGGCAAACTTGCTGCAAGCAAGACTCTTTTCTAGCATTTAGCCATGGAGCCTTCTGGCTGTTAAATGAAGGGCCCACAGGTTTGGGTAGAGCAGCTGTCCATGATCTTGGGAGATCAAGTCTGGGTTCAACAGAAATGAAATTGGAGCTGCCACTGACAGATAGCACTGGTTCTCCACTCTAGTGTATCGAGGCCATGCTGAGGCTATTCATATACCTGGGGTCTGGTCCCACTTATTCTTTAGCATCATTCTGTGTAGGAGTGGGACGGGGGGAAAAGTGTAATAGCGTTTGTCCAGGGTAGCATCTGTGATGGAAGCAGGACTGCAGCCTCGTAGGAAGCAAAACTGTCAGCACTTCATGTTCCAAATATGTCTATTTGTGGTGACTCTTAAATGATCTGGTTAGGTGGGCCACCAGCTTGTTCTGCACCCCTGGAGGGTAAGAGGCTTTGAGTTTGATTGAATTGGCCATGAAAAGTTCCATAGGTGAACTGCTTCCTGACAAAGCAGCGAAGAGCGAGCGCCCCCTGACTGTTACAGTAAAACGTCGCTGCACGTTGTCTGTGAAAACAAACAGGCTCTTGCCCTAGACGTGCGGTAGAGGAAGGCCTGGCAGGTGAGGTGGACCGTCCTTGGTCCTCTGGCTCTGATATGAAGAGAGATTCCTTGAGGGCCACAAACATTGAGCTCTGAGGGGGCCCAGATGAGCTGCCCACCCCAGAGCAGACAGGTCTGTCACCAGTCAGCAAAGGCTGAGGGCAGACAAAGGGAACAACTCCACAAACACTGAGTGGGCCTGTCCACCAATCTAACAAAGTTAGTACCCAGGAGGGCACCGAGTTCAGATCGTGGCAACTTAGTGAACAAACAGAGGCCAGCCAACTTTCAAGAGTCCGAATATGAGCCTCCCCTAAACATTTCAAGAAGCGCGAGTTTGGGTTTTTCCTGGGCATCTGCCTAAGGCAAGAGATTCATGGCTTGAAGCCCTATGACCACGGCATCCCTCAGTACCAAGTAATGGAAAAAAAACAAAAACCAAAAAACAACTGGGGCCAAAAACGAAAACTCACACTAAGTCTAGAAAGCGATCTGCAAATCATGTGTAACGAACACACCAAGAGTACTTTCACAGACCAGACAAAAAATTCCAACGATCCTCACAGGTACTAAGAAGGAACTGAGGGAGCCGAGGGGCAGCTGGGCCCTTTATATCGGTGCAAGTGGCACGAGGCAGTAGAGGGTGCTCGAGTTGCCCTGACGGGTAGCACTGAGGGAAAATTTTCCAACGACTGTGCGAGGGGCCCGGGCACACCAAGAGTGGAAGGCACATGTACAATCACTTGAAGAAATTCTTGTTAGCATTTTATGGCAAATGATCCCACCTGTTCTACTCACATCAGGTGGTTCTCTGCTTCGTAGTCGATATCCATATTTTCTGTGGGGCAACATCCCTCTGCAAATGAAAAGCAGCTCCTCAGAAAGTTGCAGACAAGTAGAGTTGCTCAATGACAAAAACTGCTCCACTTCAAACATCAGAGCCAGGCACACTCAGTTAAGCCCAGTTTTCTGGGCTGCCAGGGTGGTGAGAACAAAAGTGCCCCTTTTCGTAGTGATGCGTGAGTACAGCAATACTGAGTTTGCCAACCAGATTCCCTGAGAGCTGCTTGTGATCTATGTTATTACTTATCTGAGGGACTCAGATTTTGTCACATACCGTATATGTATGTACAATAACACCAGCCACATTCACAGAGGTTTTGGTGCTCTATACTAGGCAGTTACCACCACTCAGCTAGGGTTGCCACCCATCAAGTTTTCACCCAGACAGTCTGGTTTTCAGTGTATGCGTCCGGTAGGGTTGCTACCTGTCCGGTTTTCACCAGGACAGTCCATGTTTCAGCTTGTGTGTCCAGGTGCCATTTGACAAACCCTGAAATCCATTTTTTAAAAAAAATCTGTGACAAGCCTAAGTGGAAGGAAGGAGGCAGCGCAGCAAGAGTGGTTTCTGTAACGTGCATTCACTGGTGAGACTCCACATCACTGAGGCTTTAGTGCTTCATGTGTAAATTACCTTAACATCAGTACTATTGGGCTGCTAGTCATGTGAAGTCTTGGAACTGCTAATAAGAGTTCTCTGTTTTCTGCCACTCGTTAGCACACTGGAAAGCCATTTTATGTCACACACCACTCTTGAGCCCTCCACTCTTCTTCTCGAAAAAGACAAATACTTACTTGGATGTGCTGGGAGGTTTTAGAGCAAACAGGAAACTATTTTGGTTTTTCAAGATCATGCCTAGTGAGGAGGACCTGATTTAAAAATATAAACAGGATTCAGACATATTTATGGAACAGACACAACCCAGGTTTACATAATCATGGCCTTCTGAGAGCAGCCAAGCATTATACTTCCCGGAGTCCTTTAGCCAGCTTCTTTCATAGTGGGCATAGACTGTATCCTCGCAACACCCCAGGCACAATCACAATGCCTTCACAATAAGATTGCATTGGGTGTAATTTTGGACAGACTTTGGCCCTGAATCTATACTCGGATGTTACAGCAACTCTCCAGCTATTTGGTTTGGGTTATGGCCTCTTGGAATTCTGCTAAGATAAGCTGTAGTGTATCTAAACAGTAGCCTCTCAGTGGTGCCCTCCCGTAGTCCCATCTCTTCCCTCTGGGCTTGAGGGAAGCATGACAGAAATGACATACACAGCACCTGACACCAGCACTAAACTCATTACAATATAACTTGTGTAAAATACATTTGGAAAGGCGTACATAAAAGTGTAATACATTACTTGTACAAAAATCAGTATGCACACGAGTTACCTGTAAACTTTAAACACATTTCTCTGTAGGTATATATAACTTACCCCCCCAACTATTAATGAGGCCCGAATAAAAGATAAACACAAGAAACTGGTGTTAAGCATTAGAAAGAATGGAATTCCCTCTTCCTCCAATGGCTTCTGCTTACCTGGCTTTCTGATTCGGTAAGCCTGGCATGGTCTTTATTAGCCTTTTACCCCTCACATTCCAAGGGTCCCAACAGGCACAGTATAAAAACGGGGAATGAGACATGTTTGCATAGCAGGATCCCTGGCTGAGCAAAAGGCTGGAGATGAAATAAAGATATGACGATTCAGAAGCATTTACTGGTCTTGGAATTTTTTTGTAAGTCAGATAAAATATCACCTTCTTCTTATGGGAGACCAAGACAGCCACAGTATACACAGCAAATTCAGCCCTTGGATGCATACATGCAACTCCCATTGAGTTCTGTAAAAGTTACACACGTATATCTGAGCACAGAATTCACTCTTACACATTAAGGATTTCCAAGTCTGATCTTTATCTTATACTCATATGCAAGCACAGGATCTTTCCATCTTATTTACACCGACTACCTAACTCATACAGTGATCCACCCAGACACACAGTGGACAGGGGAGGGATTTTGGAGATTTCACAAACAGCTGGCTACTTTCAAATGGTCATGGAGATTCACTACTTTCATTTACAAGTAGGGCTGGGACATATCCATCCTTTGGCGATCCAAAGAAAGATCAATGCAATTTTGGCCTGCAGAGAGAGCTATAACATCACTGAGAAGGCAGGCAATCATCCTACTGTATATGCCTATGGTGCAACAACACCAGGATAACTGATCACTAGTGTAACCATAGGTACAAGGCTCTGGCTTGTCATGGTACCCAACCTAGTCTGACAGTTCCTAGTAGCATGCCAGGTGCATCATGAGTGAGGCTCTAAAGACCCTAACAACTGATGGGTTCCATTTTGCACTCTCCATTTGCCTTCAACTCTGTGCTCTTCCCAGGCCCTTGGCATCCTATCCCTGTGATCCACTCTTCAAAACTGCCATGCAATTTTCTCTTCCTGGCCACCTACCGTGCTCCACAGAACATGGGAAAAAACAGTAACAAATTTACCAGATTACCCTCTGCTGACACCATCACTACTCAGCCGTGGAATCATCAGACTAGAAAGAATTCAGAGGCACTTTAGAGAAGAACAATTATCGGGGAATACAGGAAAGATTAAAATAGCCTAGATTGAGCTAGGAGAGGACTAAGGGAAAGGTGGGGGTTGGATCATGGTAATAGCCTACACGTATTGGAAGGGTGTAACCAGCAAGGGATTATTGTGTGTGCTAACAAGGGAGGTAGAACTAAGAGTAATGAGATCACATTTAGAAATGGAAAAAATTAGGCCAACTATTCAGGCAAAACTTCCTGTTTCCAAGGTGTATAAAGCTGAGATTGTCCCCCCCGCACACCCTAATCTGCTGAAAAACGCTTAGAAACCCCATAGCTGAACAGAGCCCACAACAAATATAAATCAATTAGATCTCTTGGGTCCACAGTTCCAGCTGAAGCCAATGGGAGCTTCGGGTACTGGCACCTCTACAAATCAGGCCCGCTCTACTTGTAAAAAAGAAAGACAAGTTGAAATCTATTTGGGGCCTCCAGGGGGCCCAGCCCTCAAGAAGTTTGTCTGAATGCTCTGTTGGATTTAACAGCTTTTTAAAAACATTTCTGGGTCTTAACAGCAGTTTCAAGTTCTTTAGTTTCTAAAACACAAAACCCAAGAGCTCTGGACTGTGTCCCCTTTGCAGTTCTGAATCGCAAACAAAACAAGGGGGGGGAAAACAACCCTTACATTTTGTGTTACTCTCATACAGCAGCTGGCTTTATCCTTTGGGTCCAGACGTTTCCAGAGACTGGAACCCCTGGAAGTTTATCAAACAAAGCAGCCCTGGTAGGTTCTGTTTCTTATCAAGATCTTTGCTTCTCCCTAGACAAGGTTAGTTTCCCTTGTCACCATGGAAACAGGAGAGTGCCACTTCATTGGCTACTAATATTCATTCCATCTTAAAGAGAAAGTGCACAAAACTCGTTTGCCCAGAGAGTTTGTCTGAAATGATTTAAGGGTGTACAAGAAACTTGTGTGAGAGAAATAGGTGTACAGAGTGTAAGAAGCCCATTATTCCCAAGGAGGAAATAATGTTTTAAGGTAAATGTAATTTACATGAGAAGTTCTGGATTGACAACCCAGAGACTCTCATCCTCTGTTTAGCAAATGAACCAGCAAAGAGCAGGCATCAGCTGTGCAAGCCTCCCCTGGTTGGCATCCCAACACTTCCTTACCCTGAGCAGACAGGAACACCACAATAGAGGAGGTTACTCACCTTGTTAAAAGTTTCAGTCCTTGGCCTCTTTGTGAGGCTGGCAAAAGGGTGAAAAAATTGTTTGTGGTAGTGTATCTTTGTAATGTGACCTCATCTCCTCTAGGGACCAGACAGTAACCACCAACTCATTTTTATTGATCAGTAAACAGCCTTCGGATGTAATGTTTTACATATATGGACAGCAATCCCAGATTTCTCCCTCCCCATATCTGTGATATATTTGCAATGTTTAGACATATAGGGTTACATTGCTTCAGTATCTTGGGACTGACACTACTGTGGTCCTGATCTTGAAAACAGGCAAAGTAACTTTTCACCAGTGAGTAAACACCTGGAACATCCCAGGAACACTCCTGTCAGTATAACTTCCGTGCATGCTGTATTTGCAGGACTGGAGGCTCAGCAAGGAAATCACAGCATGTCAGGTGGAATGCTGACTAGGTACACAAGTAGTTTGCTTTCATCTGACAATGCGCATGTTCTGATGATTGGCTGGTGGATTAATTAGGAAGACAGGTACTCAACTGAAGGACAAAGAGGGCCCAACTCAGGAAGCTTTAGAGGGACAGGTGTGCAGAGATGGCTTTAGGCTGACAAAGAAATGGGTTTCTTTTCCCAAGGGTGAAAGGGTAAGATTTAAGGAAGGGAGAATTATTCATCATTAATTCAATTTGTTTCAGTTTCTCCTCCCATCCTATGACAGGTGTTCGGGACACTTAGCATTATGATGGCAATGACCAGAAAGGAGGTAAAAGAACTGCATGATCATTCCCCTAATTATAAAAGGCTCATTCAGTCCTCCCTTCCTTCCCTACAAGCATGAGAGTAACAAGAAGATAGGTCAGTGGTAGTAACATGGGGGAAGGATTCTTGTTTCCAAACAGGAGACAATAAAAAACTGGAGGCAAGGACTGAAGGATGCTGGTTGATTTTCCATAAATATATGGGAGGTAGTGCCATTCTCTCTCTCTTGGCTTCCTGCTAGAAGTCATCCTAATGCTAAGAGTCCTTAATAGCCATTGTGGGATGAAAGAAAAAGTATGCACAAGCATTAATTATTGCATGCAATCTGACAAGGAGACATTCACATCTGGATATTCTTTTTTTAAGGAAGATTTGAAATTCTTCATTCTCAATAAAAAGGTTTTTCAAACAGCAAAGAAGATATACAATAAACATTGTTATCTAGATTTAACCACCACTAAATATAGATCTACTGTATTTTAGCAACATTTCATTTTTTTAAATGCCAAATCTCCTTTTATAAGAGTACCCACCACCACATTACTCATGTTTTTATATCTATCTAAAAATAAAAATAAATACATGCATGGAACAAACCACAGTGCAACCAGTGTAATGTAAAAGGCATGTTTGTACATGTTTATTATCAAATTTACATTCTGCTATGAAAAATTAAGTGCCAAAAGCAGATGAACAAAAAAGGTTCCCAGTTTCTCAAAAAATGTTGTGCAACTATCCTATGCAGTGGCTAAATGGGTCTCAAACCCAAATCTTTGCTCTTTTCTATGCTGTTTGCTCTGATTAAGTAGATTTTCTTCTGCGTAAGTTAAAATATATTCCATCTCACTGCCCATGTATGCTTTAGTGCACAGGTTTGTATACGTTTCACATCAAAGAAGTTCAGATAGTGAAACTACAGCCCTGTGGTTCTAATGGCAGAAAATGAAATGTGTACTTTGCTTACTTGCCAAAAATATGCTCAAAACCTGAATAAGACAGACACTGAGGTTGGCAGACTGACATCGCAGGAAGCTCTCTCTGTTTCTGGGTCTTTCCTAAAAGGGACGGCTAAATTCCTTTCTGTCTTCTCTGGTGTTTGTTCCATGCTGCAGGTCTGTGGACACAGGACCTGTTTCAACTGCAGTTATTTGTTACTGTTGCCACTAGCTCCACCTAGCTGTCTAAGCAACCTTGAATTATATCAAGATATCCTTTGTAGAATCTTAAATAGATCATTCATGTAAATGCTTATCTCTACTGGGAGGCAGAAAATGCTAATCAATTCTTCCAACTCCACAGGAACTAAATATGCTACCAACATCATCATAAAGGCCTATGACAAAACGTTGTCTTCTAGGTTTGGCACAAACCACTGCTACATCCTTCAGGTCTAATTTTCCTTGACCGTGGAATTTAGGCACAAGTATACAAAATACACCTGGTGTATCCAGCGATATAAATGCAAGATAAAAAAAATCTTCAGCTTCAACTGAATGGATAAATATACAGCCACAATAGTGCACAAGTTCTGCTTTTATCACCTTTCTGCTTTGGACAGGTAGTTGGTGAGACACTGCTCTACGGAAACTTTATTACACATTAGGCTGGGACAACTTGGTATCATTCAAATCAAAACACGTTTTAAAAAGGCTTCATTCCATATTTACATGCATTTAATTATTGTGCTTTTAAATGAACTTAAACAGCAATCTGGTCTGAAAAGAAGTCTGACTCAGTTGTTTTGATTCTTCTGCTGTTAATACACAGCTATAGCAATCATAACAAAGCTAGTTAATATACATGTACATATATATAAATTCTAAATTATTTAATACATGTAAAAGTCTAGCTGTAGTTTACAAGTATTTCTATAATAAATGTACCTAAATTGAACATTAATTTGACACAAATGCTGTTCTCTGTATACACCAGACTGTCTAATTTTCTATTGCTTTGTCACCTGATATTTCCCTGGGAACTGCAAAATACGCAGATGATATACCAAATGCTCACTTCACTGGAGAACAAATACTCACTTTGTCAATTGAGGTAAGACCCTGTGCATGGTTAGGAAAGTACAACCCAAATGCTTTAAAATAAAAATTAGGAACATTTTTTGTTGTTAAAACAGAATTAACCCATATGCATTATTTTAAATTAACAGATTAATCTTTTACAACTATGTGAGCTATCTAAGCAAACTCCCAAAGGCCAACCAATGGAGCTTTGTGAAACCCTGTGAAGCAGTTAGCACTTGGAGTGGTTACTACTTTTCTTTTTTAGAAACAAGCTTTACTATCAAAAAGCATCATTAAGACACCTAAAGGAGTGTAATAGTAGAAAGTGTCATGTTATAAATGACAGAGAAAATATGATCGCTTTATAAATGGATTTTGAATCTGTTCCATTTAAAGTTTTTACAATGCCTGCAGTGCTGCAGCGTCTAGAACCCAAACGAGACTGGTTGTAACTCTTGCCAGTTATAACCAGTCATATGACTGCTTCACTCCAGGGGACCCGACGAGGATGTCACCTAGAGCCCCAACTACACAGGTCTTACAACCGAGTTTGGACATCCTAGTTAAGGGTGGCTGTTAAAACATGGTTGTGGCCAAATCTGACCCTATCACTGTGTGACTGGTCAGAATGAATGGGCCCACAGAGTATTAAAATGTCTATAGAAATTGTTCCAGCGCAGGTAAAGACCATTCAGCTAAAACATATATCGTTTTGAACTCTGGGTTGATTTTCCATCATGATTTGATCCCTTACACTACTCATGCTGGCCTGGTCTCAGTAGGTCTACCACAACTATATTTAACAGCTAGGGTAAAGTATAATTGTTAATTCACTTGTAAAGAAATGGAGACTTAAAATCATAATAATGAAAGTTCCTTGTAACTAAAATTAGGTTACAAATAAACTATTCTATTTCACAGAGATTAAGGACTTGTTCGCAATAGAATCACCTGCAGAGATCTAGCACTGATCAGTTTGGACAGATTTTTTTTCCTTGTAGCTACTTTATAAACCATGATATAGATTATTCAAAGGAACAACTTTTTATGCTTATAGCTAAAATGCTTCTGAATCCACTGGTGATAGGCTCAAAGCATCCTGCTATTTAGCACCCAAAGACACCAATATTTTTTTTTCAAGTGACTTGACTTCGGTCCATTGAGTTTTCCAATGCAGTGACTCTGCCTCTTAAGATCTTTATTACTTTCACTCAGAACAGTAAGGCTTTGACCTGCTCTCCTTCAACAAAGGAGAGGCAGATTATCTTCTGACAATGACAAAACTCATTTCTATTTGATACAGTGGCCACAAAAAACACTCACTGCTGTCTTAATTGTGCTTCAGTGCCAGAGTCTTGAATGTTAGGTTATGTACTGACCACAGTTCCAGGACAACTTTCAAGGACTGTTTCCTCAGTGAAATCTGTGTAACAGAATCCTGCCTAGAATCAGAAAGTATCTTAAATACCAAAGCCATTACTTTTATATTCTGTTAAAAAGCTCCCTCAAATGTAGAGACTATCTAGCAGCCAAGAGCAGAGTCAGTCACAAAACTTCTAACATTCTGTTGTCTTCTGTTAAGAATATGCTCCCCGTTTAGATCAAATAAAAACAAACCTAGAATCAAGCATTTATGTTTTACTCCCTTTTATAACATTAAAATGTGCCTGAGATTTTGTGCGTGTGCAAGCAAACCTCCTTTTATTAAAAATAGATGCATAGCATGCTTTGGAAAGGTTTCTTAGCTCAAAATAAACAATTTTTCCTAGAATATAAAATAATCTTCTGCTTAACTCCTACTGATTGCACTTTCCTCAGTGTGCTTTCAACAGCCTTCAGAAAGTTCAGAGAGAAATGTCATTCTGTTAATACTCCACTAGCACCATTGCACTCATCCAAAATAAAAATCCTCCCCCAACTCCTATTTGTACATGCAATGAGAAGTATAAAACTTAACATACAAAATATTTTGTAAAAGAAGAGGTTCAGTTTAATTTCTAAATTGGAAATGCAAAAAAAAAAAAGGAATCCAAGTTTTCCTGTGCTTGTTCTTCACTACAGAGATGGATTTGGACCGATTATTCGGGTGCAGTAAAGAACAGATTCCTTGTTCCTTTTACTAGTACCTTCAGTTGTACAATGTGACCGCTAACATTTGGCAAAATAATATGATCATGGTGGAAATGGGGAGACAGACCGTTCTACAAGACATTTATTGTCCTAGACACATACATTTGAAAGCAGAAGATAACTGATAAGCATTTGTTATGGTCTTTTATTCAAGCCAGGAAGTCAGATGTCTAAAGGGTCTCAAGATTTAGCTTTGGTTTCTTCTTTCCTGTGATCTCTTCCCAACTCCTCCTTCTTCCTTCCTCAACTCCCTGCAAACTCTTTCTCTCACCCCATCTCCCTTTCTTTTTCCACTTTAACATGCACATTCCTTCTGCAACTCTCCATTCCACACCTGTATCAGATGTTCAGCCGTAATGTATTATTTGTTCTGCTAGAAGTCTGTTACTTGGAAACCACTTAGTCTTCCTTTAAGATACCCATTTTTGATGAGGATGTACAAAATGGAGCTCCAAGTGCCCCAATCATGCCTGGAAGACTCTGATTTCTTCTCAGTCCACCCATCAGGTTTCTACCTGCACTTAAAAACACAGCTGAATCCTGCCGCTGCAGGCCAATTTCTGGCCCTTGATTTTTTCCATGGTCCCCTGTCTCAGGGGGTTTGACTGCTCTGGCAATACCTAACCTCTTCAGCCTGTCCACCAGGTTCATCTTCAATTGGTCTAGGCTAGGAGGGTTATGGGATGGTTTCAGGCCACACCTCTCCTGCAAGAATGTTTCAGCTGGTCGTGATGCCAGAAAGTTTTCAGAGAGATGCGCTCGAGTCTCAAAAGGTGGAGGGGAAGAACAAGGTGAGTGTGAGGGAGAATTTGGGGGAGTGGAGGGAATGGGAAGGGTTCGTAGGGTCTGTAGTACAGGCAGCTTTTCTGGCATGGGGCTATCACAAACTTTGGCAGAGATGCCTTGTTCATGCAAGAGTTTAGCCAGACTGGTGGTGGTGCTCAAGGTAGTGGAAGAGTCTCTTCTGTCGGTGAGGAATTCTCCAATACTAAACCTACAGGACATGGCTGGAGAGCTCACCGTTGTATTGCCAGTACTGTTGCCACTACTTCCAAATGATAATGGAGTATACATGGAGCTGAAAAAAATAAACACACACACACAGAGGATATCATTATTACTGCACCTTGCTCTCTCTCTCTGGAAACTTTCATATAACACAGGGCAAGATAATAACAATCATTTTTAAAATAAGGCTTGTGCTCAAATTAAAAAAAGGAGATTAACAATTCCGTATCTGCATATAACAAGATTCATTGCAACTTTCACAACCTCAACCTTTATAATATTCAGAAATACAAAACATTGCTTTGCAAATCCCACACTGCAGGACAAAAAACCATTAGAAAAAAGTGAGAAGGGGCCATATTGACAAATGTTTATAGGAAATGTTTTTATAGAAAACGCAGCAAATTTTACAGGATCCTACACAACCAAATTACAGGAATAATTACAGTCCAGTACTTTTAGGTGCATTCAAATCATCACGGAAGAAGAACCCTACTACACCTCTACCCCGATATAATGCTGTCCTCGGGAGCCAAAAAAATCTTACCGCGTTATAGGTGAAACCATGTTATATTGAACTTGCTTTCATCCGCTGGAGTATGCAGCCCCCCCCCCCAGTGCTGTTTTACCGCGTTATATCTGAATTTGTGTTATATTGGGTCGCGTTATATCGGGGTAAAGGTGTACTTTAAAATTTTAATGAGAGTATATTTCAGGATGGGGATGATTGCAAAGGTCATGGTATATGTTAAACTCATTTCTTTGTCAAGCCTTAATTTGGAAGAGTTTACCTTTTAAATGCCCTTGGCGCTGAAGCTAGAGATTAACACCATAAGACAGAACTTTCCAAAGCCAATTACTATTTAGGAGTACAGATGCTCCCCGGGTTACTCAAGACCCGACTTACGCAAATCTGCACTTACGGAAAAAGTTCCATAAGCTAGAAATAGGAGTGTGTTTTATTTTATTTTTTGTTTTTTTGCATAATGGTCGGAGATATGTTTCCCACTTACGCAAAATTCGAGTTACGCAAGGCGTTCCATAATGGAACGCTTGCATAAGTCAGGGAGTGTCTGTATATGGTTACATTTGATAGAAATGTTATTAAAAAAGCATACAAAACGTTTGCTCAGATGCAAAACAAACACATTGGTGGAATGAGGCTAAAGGTCTACGCACTTGCAAACCTGATTCTCCACAGCTGCAAACTGGAGGATCTTGTAGAGCTGTCACTTCAACAGAGATGATTCATTTCACGAAGCCAACGATTAACACTGTGTAGTACAAGTTTTTTTCTCTCTCCCATGTATCCCCTGTTTTTAATCCTTATCTTCCATCCCCAATACACAAACATTGTCATTATCACCTCCCATCTGTCTCTGTAACTATAATAACTCGGTGCTTCAGGAAGCAACATCTAGTTTTAATTGGGAAGGTGGGTGCTGGTTTCTGGTGCACCTGTTTATTGGAGGGAATAGGGAGAAAGCTCCGACCAGACTTGGAGTGCCTTCTGGGTAAGAGGTCAATCTCAGAACACCGAGATCCCATAGGATTTTAACCAGATCAGACCACTGATCCATCTAAACTCCTACCCTGCGCCTCAGGAGAAAACCACCAACACACACAAGATCCAACACAAAACCAACTAATAATGCTCCTGGCAAATTATGTAAGGTCACACATGATCCCAAATGCCACAGACGGTCATCTTACATCATCTATCCTGAAGTATAAAATGTGATCACCTTCACTGTATTAATTTGGATAACTACACAGGTGGCATGCAGCTGTACAAGTACATGAAATGAGTTAGTTCTTTTTAAAAACCCAGTCACAGTATAGATCTCAAATATCTCCTGCAAGAATGAATCCCATCAGTAGACTATATGCTGCATAAAGTTATATTTCCATTTACTCGTCTAAATTTACTTCCATAATAGGAACCAATGTGTGGTGAAATTAAAGGGGTCAGGGGTATATGTATTCAAGTGAGTGAGAGAGAGAGAGAGAAATCCATTTTCGCAATGCCTTTCATAATTAAAACCACTAGTAAGAACATCAGTCCTGAGTGCTCCTCTCTGGCCAGATACATCTATCATTCTTTTCTAGATCTGGTCCATACCTCAGGAGCAACTGATTCCATGCAATAACTCTCTGAATGTTAACAACCATCTTACCTGGGGGTAACCTGAGTGACATCAGAGGGGTGAAGGATCCTACAGGTAGTGAAGGTGAATGTGGAGTTTGTGGAGGAGAGACACTTTCCTGGATTTGAGGCTGCAATGCAGACAGAACACAGCCAATGAGGACAGAAAGTGAGAGAAAAGGACTCATTAAGGTAAGGTACCATTATTCCAGGATTTTTTGGGGGGTTTAAATAAAGACAAAAGAAGGGGAATTCCCCAAATATGTTCAATTGAAAAAGATAGTTCTATTTTAAGAGACTTTCCATTCCTCACTTTAATTTTTTTCAGTGTAAGATGAAGTGAAATTGAGACAGCTCAATATTAGAGTTTCTGCTTCTTTAGAGATTGTGTATCTTGGACACTAGCAAGGAGTGTTATATCTAGTGTTTTCAGTGCAGGACTGATCCTGGAATTCATTCCACACACTGATGCAGACTCCTCCCATGACATATCAAGTCTCTCTGTGTCTTGGTTTTCCCATGAGTAAAATAGGGGAGAGAAATACTTCTATGCCTCACAGGTGTGGCGAGGACTAGTTGCTGTGTCTAGTTTAGTGATGTGTCTAGTTGTCAAGTGCTCAGAAGATAGAGAGCACAATAAGTGATTATCTGATTTTGACTGAAGTGTGCTTCAGTTAACATTGTACGACTACTGTCTTCTGGTACTTGGATGAAAAGACTCCCAGCAGGTTACCTCCCCAAACAAGTATAAAATGGAGCTCTGCAAAGAAGTTTGCCTTTAAATTTCCCAGAGACAAATCCAGACTTCTTAATTCAGGAATCTCATATTTCTCAGTCTACCAGCAGGCTATTGTATAGAAATCACTGACCAAGACACCCCTACTGCAGGCAAGTGTATCTCCTCATACCAACATTGAGGGAGAAATCACAGAGTGCTGAAATCAGCAATTTTATTCCCTTACCACAACCTTATTTCTCAATGAATCATTTTTTGAAACTTTACTAAATTCAGTGTTCAAAATACAGTACTTTCCCCAACAGATTAAATTTCTTCCTGTCTGAAATTCTCTTTCATACCTTCTAGCAGGAAAATGTGAGTTGCCATGGTATAAAAAGTTTTAAATTTTTTATCAATATTTTTGTTATTTTAAATAAGAAAATGTCAATTGTTTTTGATACAGTATTTGTTAAGAACATAGGCGTTTTCTTTTGACAAATGTACTTGGTTAAGAATTCAGTTTTTGGTCACATCCAAAATCAGCTTTTCCAGAAGCCGTATGCTCCATTAACAGCACAGGCTTAGAGGGAGAATGCCACCTTCTGAATTGACAGTCTTATATCCTGCAAAACCTTGATGTTCCTGGAGATCCCCCATCCAAGAACTGACATGATCTACCTCTACTTAGCTTTAAAATCTGACTGGGGTAATGCACAACCTTATACAGCAATGAAAAAATAAGCATAATACGGAAGCATCAAGAGTGGAGTATAAACCACAGTAAGAGATGTATGCAAAGTGAAACCATAAACATCCAGGATTCTTACCAGCGAGTGGCACTGTTGCTGAAGTAACAGGTGGCAGGAAGATCCCTGCCTCTGGCTTTGGCACTGCATGTTTCCCTTCCTCCAGAAAGGATTGTTGCACTTGAAATGTTATACCTCCTTCCCCTTCTTCCTCATCTTCCTCCAAGTCAGAGATGTGATAGACGGCATCCTGAGGTAACGGTGTAAAGCCTTTTGTGACAACACCTGGCCGTGGGTCGAGGATGGTACCTAGGTTGGGCTGAGCAAGCTGCTGCCAGTGGAACAGAGTCTGAGATCCTGATGAAGCAAAAAAAGATGCAAGGGGGTGTTTCTGTTCCATCCTACTGAATCATAAAGAGTGGCCAGAACAAAATACCAAAACAACCTGACCAATTGGGGCTGTCATCATGATACGTGAGAAGAATTTAGACCAAGAGATTCAGAGAATTAAACAGGAATGCCTAGTACTGAAACAAGTTTGCTCCTACATTTGGGTCTCTTACCCTGAAGTACCAAGCTAGCAGATAATTGGCTTTAAAAAAACCCTCTCTTTCTCCAAGGGCTTCTGATTCTTGAGTACCAACCCATTCCCAGAGCAACACTGATTTAATTACCAAATACACTGATTCCTCCATAAGCAAAGCACAACATTTCCCTCTGCTAGAGAGAGAAGGCAGATTATTCTCTTACCTTCGAGAGGTTTAACAATTTGTAATTTCTCTGGCAGGAGCGCACGGAGGCAGGGACAGCCCGCAGAGAAGTCAGCGAATTCTGACTTTGTACCCACAGACAGACAACTCTTTGTTGGTGTGCAACAGCCACCAGCCACTTCTTTCTGGTCAGCCAGCAAATGCATTTTACGCTCCCATTCCTCCTCAAAGAACTGTTTTTCACTCAGGTAGTTCTGCTGACGGAGGCAAAGTGTGTGCAGAGCTGTAGCTAAATCATTGTCTCCAGGGGTTCCAGGCTGGCCCAGCTTTTGGTTGTCCCTTGGGGAAACATGAAATCAAAATAGGGAATTAAGACTAAATGTTTAAAGACTACACATCACTAAAGTAAACAGGAGCCCAGGTTGGATTTAGTTTTGGGATGAGGAAAAAAGATGAAGTTGTTTTAAAAACTTCTATTTAATTGGTGTAGTCGGTATCACAATATCTTGCAAAGTCTCAGACTAAAAATCTGCAGACAAATTTGGGAGGAGGCAGCATCTCACAGCTTCACTATTTAGAAACAAAGACAAACAGTGCATAAGATAACCTGTTTGCTTGCTTTTTCTCTGCAGTCACTGAATTTACTACATAAGGATGCTTATAATTTGTTGTATTGTTTGCTTGCTAACATTATCCTCTTCTGCCTTATATGCGCCATTTAATCTCTCCCCCTTCAACCCTGATGCACAAAGCCACAGACATATATGACTTGCTAGCACAATAGGTGCGGACAGCACTAGCAGGTTTAGTATTAAATCAGGTCATCAGTGGAGGAAGCCTCTGGTTCACAATATCCCATGGGGTGATATTGGGAAATTGGAACATTTAGCAGTTAAGAGAATAAGGGAAATAGTCTCAATCACACTGCAAAGTGAAAAAGCTGGTGAGAGAGAGCTATCTCCTCGAGTTTTGATGAGAGCAACATGATTATAGTTTGGCACCGAGAATGACAATTCCTATGCATGCATACAGACTGCCTACCATCAATACAAGTAACCCCAAACCACACTAATATGCTGAGTCTCCTACTTTGAGATTTCCTTGGAGCTGCTCCTCTGGTTCAGATGTGCCTTGCTCTCCATCTGTGGTAGGCCAGACTGAAAGGGCTTTGCGGTCATGATAACACTTGAACGATTAGATCCAGGGATTGGTAGCAGGGCAGGAAATGAAGAAGAGCGACCACGTGTAACGTTAGCAACCTTGACAGTATCAAACACCCGTTTCTGCTGAACCCTGAGAAAGGGAGAGAGAATAAATGCACACAATCCCCTTCTCATCCTTATAGCAAGGAACTGATCAATGACCAATAACGTTCTCAACAGCGTTTTGGGTGGGATACAGAAAAAAAAACAGTTTCAGGCAATCACAAGATTTCTACCAGGCTATCCAAGTCTAGTAAACAGTAAGGAATCAGAGCCCAGAAAGAGTGGAAATTGTCTGAGTGATGAAGTTGCTGAGGAGCACGCTCTCTCCTGCTGGAATAACCACTCTGTAAGGGCTTGAAAGAACAAGAGGAGGTGGCATTAATAAAATGTTTTAAGGTCAGACCCTGCAGCCCTTAGTCCTGAGTAAAGGCTCCAGGAAAAGGCCTTCAAGATACTGGGAATTGATATCATTTCTCTTCAGTTCTAGTTTCCCTTATAGGAAATTGCCAGAGAATTTAATAGAGATGAAACCAATGTGGTAATATAGAAATTAGTTTAAAAACCTACAGAATTCAGGAATAATATCCCTTCAGTAGATTTGTTAACCATTCCAGAGAACTCAATAGGAGGAGTATACATATTGTACTAAATACTGTATTAAATTCCATAAGATTGTTGAAAATAAACTCAACACTAGAAAGGTGATTTTCTATTCAATTATACTGAACCTTTGTAAAAGGCACAGAATATCTAGATTCACCCACTCCCAGCAATTACCTGAACCTCATTGACATTAGTCTTAGCCCTGGCATTGGCATGTCTAGCAACATGTTAAAAGATGATGTGTGTGGGAAGGTGAAAGCTGAACTTACTTTTGTTTACTGAGAGCAGATTCTTCATCTAGAATCAGCTCCATCCGCATTGTCCCCTCAATCTCTGCTGCAAGGGAATCCTGTAGGGAACAAACCAAACAAATAAAACAAAACTGACATTCAAATTTTGGCAATAGACACCCAGTAAAAAACGCACGTTCTGCTCCATTATTATTATTAGTGTCAGTACATAGTGCCCTAAAAGACACAGATAAAGGTCAGGTGCACACTAGAAAATGTTTCTGGCATAGCTCTACCAGCAAACTCTCCTAGTGTATATGCTGTTTATAGTAGCATAAAAGTGGTTTTGCATGTATAGCTTACATTGGTTCTCCAAGCAAAATAAGCTGCAATGGAAAAAACAGTTTTTGTAGTATAACTGCATCTATACCAGGCTTTTGCCAATATAAAAATGTCACCAGAGAAAAATAAAATCACCTCCCTGATATAACTATATTGACAAAAGTTTCTAATGTAATCCTGGCCAAAGACACAGTTCCCCAAAAAGATTATTCTAAAAGAAACCAAAATTTACAATAAAAAGTTTTCCACTGGTCATTTAGAACCATGTCAAGGCTATGCATTTTTTATTGGTGCTCAGCACCAATTTCATAACAAGGAGATGGCAGAGTAGTATATCATGAAGATAAAATCACAGCAACATTGTGCATTATAAAAGGGTGATTACTTTCAAGAACAGGTTTTTTGTTTTTTTTTAAAAAGAGAAGCTGTCAAGCTACTAAGGCAGGGGTCAGCAACCTTTCAGAAGCGCTGTGCCGAGTTTTCATTTATTCACTCTAATTTAAGGTTTCGCGTGCCAGTAATACATTTTAACATTTTTAGAAGGTCTCTTTCGATAAGTCTATAATATATAACTAAACTATGGTTGTATGTAAAGTAAATAAGGTTTTTAAAATGTTTAAGAAGCTTCATTTAACATTACATTAAAATGCAGAGCCCCCTGGACTGGTGGCCAGGACCCGGGCAGTGTGAGTGCCACTGAAAATCAGCTCGCGTGCTGCCTTCGGAACACGTGCCATAGGTTGCCTACTCCTGTACTAAGGTCTCACCAGCACTGCAGAAATTTACCAACTGAACCAGAGGCATTTATTTCTTGAATTTCCCTCAAGAAAACTTCTGAAATCTGCCCTGTTTGTAGCAGAACAGCCATTTAAAAGTTCAATTCATAGCATGTTTCTTTGGGGCTTCCACTGATATAACATGCTAGCAGTCTAATCTCTAAACTATTTAGGTGTGGAGAGACTGGGTTCATAAGATACTGGTTCAAAAAATTAAAAATCCTGAAAGGCATTTGGATTTTATAGTGATCAGCATGATATAAAACTGGGATCAACTTCTGAGAAAAAGAAAGAAGGTGATGTAAGTGTTTGTGATAGAAAGTAAGGAAAGGGAAGTAAGGAACACACATGCAGAGTACATTTTAAAAATCTCTTTATAGTGAATAAATGGCCCAAATGTGGCAAGGTTAAAAGATCACTTCTGACCTTAGAAATCAGAAACAGAAAAGATTAGCTCATCTAATCCATGCCTCTGACACCCGCAGGATTGTTTTCTTTGGCATTCTACTCATAAGAACAAGCAATTATGGTTTTGCCCTTGTGATTCCATGTCACTAAAGGCTGTTGATAGTATTACATGCCTACAATGTAACAGTGTGGATACACCATGCTAAGAGAAAGCTCAAGATTCATTACCAAAGGAAATGCCCCACATGACTGGGGGCGGCAGAGATGTGCAGCAGGGCTGGCTCTGCTGCGCAGCTCCTTCACTTCTTCTTGTAATTCATGCAACAACCCTAGACATTCTGCATTCCGATCCTGTAACTCATGCAGCTGCAACAAAAAACAGTGGTCATTAATGTAGCCAGCAGTCCGCAACAGAAGCAAAGACAGTACTACAATAACCAACAGAATTTGCCCCAGGATAAATCTATACAGACGAATATCATTGCAATGCAGTAATTATGTGTACAAAGAACAGAACAGAGAGCACTTCCCTACAAATTAGCAAGCTGCAATTCAGCCTAGATAACCAGAACTGTGCACATTCACTTGATATAGTCTTCATAACTGTCTGGAGCAGTAAGATCTCTCTCCATATACACCTTACCTATTTTGAGACTCATGTAGATTGTAAACACAGTCGGGATGAGTTATTAGAAGTACTCTGTTCTTTTCCTTCACCCTCTACCCACCATGAGGTTAACAAAACAAAAACAAAACAAACCAAAAAAAATTCCTTGTTCCCCTTTCCCTCCACCTTGCTCTTCTTTTTCTCACCCTATTTCAAATGGATAAATAGAAGCCCTCAATACCTCTCCTGTCAGCTCTCTCTGGGCATCTTTGGAAGCTTGTAGGTGAAGTTTCAGCTCCTCCTTTTCAATCACATGCTGTAGGTACAAAAAGCAAAGCAAAATAGGATGTTCAGATTATTTCCTCCTTTTTAACCAAACAGAAAGTTGTTCCTCTCCAGAACATCCTCTGAAATAACCACACTCCTAAAACAGCAGCCTGTCCCTCAGCCTCTCCTTGCGCTACTGCATGCACACACCTCTTTGAGTTTATGCTGAAGATCAACAATCTGAGACAAGAGGGTTGAGATCTCTTCCTGATAGCGAATCAGCTCTTCACTCTTTTCTGATAACTCTTCTGTCATTCTGGCAATTTGAGCATGTGTTTCCCCTAAAAACAGAGTAAAATATACATTCAGTACACAGCATTCCCTGATACACCCTTGGTAAAAGTGAACACTGTAGTCTTCAAAGGACAGTGAAATTCCTAAAGATTCAATTCAGGATGTACAACAGTGGGAGCTTCAGATTGTCAATATGGTGAAAAGCACACAGGCCCTGAATGTCTGTGGTTAACCTCATGCCATCTGTGGTTGACCTCACCCATTTTACCTTGCAGTAAAACCAAAGTGCCTTGTCTCCATGATGTTTTTACAGTGGGACAGCTAATGCATGTTAGGTATGCCAAGGTAACACACACCTTTTTTAATCACTGAAGACATAGTTCATAACTTCTACCAACTCCTTCATTAAATGGCATAGCTCACACCCTGCAAACACTCAAATGGGTCTTTAAAAAGGTGCAATAACCAATGCATGAGAAACCCAACCTCGCTCAGCCCAGAAGAGCTTGAAATAAAACACGGGGGTGATCTTTAATAACTAGAAACCAGAAAGGGGACAGAGATGCAGTTAGCCTTGTAACAGTAACATGAGGCAAGATACATTTAATTGTATATAAAGATTTCTGTAACCTCGGTTACATGATTCATTTTTATGGCAAATTACAACATAGTGGGATAACAGTAAATCTATGCTGTGAAGAGATAAATTTATGTCTAAAATTAGGGGTAAAAATAATATACTAGAAAGAGTTGAAAAGATGTAAAATAGGAAAAACTTCATAGTGTGCTTCCCCCTTTCTTTTTCTGTGTGTCATCTACGTAGACTATAAACTCTTTGGGCGCAAGATCCATTTTAGGAGTTTCTGAAGTGCCTAGCACACCTTTGGATTCTATAAAGTTAAACAAGAGTTACATCCCTCTTATTGGCGGTACAGTGAAATGGTATGTAGGGCAGAATCTAGCAACCTCCACTCACTGAGGTTACACAGTTTCTAGGAGGATACAATAAAGCAAGTAGACAATCAGATGGGCATTAATCCAGAACACTTGACTGTTATTGAAAATGAGAGCTCGCAACAGTGCAGAGTTCTTTATAGGGATTAATCAAAATAAGAATCTCACAAGATAAGCCTATCTTTCTAGTGAATATGGGAGGAGGCATAGATCAAATGAATACAGGTAAAAGTTTAAACTATCAGATTATCCAATTACCAAAGAAAGTAAATATCACTCCCAACTGCATCAGAGTGTTTACTCACATTTGTACAAGGACAGTGAAAGTTACTGAATTAAGTAAGTGCAAAGGAATGCAAGCATTCTTGTAGAGATTTTACTGCAAATACAGTTGATTTTACTGCAAATACAGTTGATTTTAATGCTCTATTATGCATTATATCAGAGGGAGTTTGTGTGTGTTTATGGAGCTATGAACATTTAGAATGGGTATCCAGGAGGCTATATATTGATCAGTTTAATACTCCAAGAACAGGTGTCATCTACTATTCAGAATCACAGATGTGTCCTTTACACTGATATCTGGGGAGTCTGAAAATCTGTCTGGAGCTCTCATGAGCACTTAGTTCTCTTTTTTAAGAACTCAGGTCTGCAAGAGGCATTCAATTTTTGGCAAATATCTATTTTCTTCTTTTGCACAGCTATACTTTGGTCTCCAAACCAAAGCTCCGTGCCATAGTGACGCTGAAAGAAATAAGTGCTTGTAAACAGAATAATCATTCTGAACTGGTCAAGTAGGTAGACTTGAAACACTGTTCATGGAGATTTCTGAAACTCATATCTGAACCTGGGGATAGCCAAAATATTCTAACACCGGGTGATCAAGCACCTTTTCCCTGGTTCTGCCGAGATACAAACTTGATACTCACGGAGCTCTTTGACACAGTCACTGACCAACTCCCTCTCTTTCGCTTCATATGTAATCGTTTCTGTCTTTAGATGACAAGCCTTCAAAAAAATTAAAGAGACATTAACTTAAAAATTACACTTCCATCTGAAAACATTTCATCTGCAGAAATTACAGGTAATATGCAAGATTATTATCAATGAAAGATTAGAGAACAAAATTTCCCCCGTTTTTTCCAATTTGATTATTTTGGGCATTTGACTGTACTTTCTGCTAAATTTATTTCACTACAGCTAGCTTCCCCTATTTGTGTGGGTTTTCATACAGAAACAGGAGAGAGGGCAGCAACTTAAACAAAAACAAACAGAAAATGTGGGTGTAAGAACATAAAATTTGGTAGGGGAACTCAGAAGCAGACGCAGTACCCGGAACTAGACAACTTGAATTTACTGCAAATAGGTGTCCTCAAAACAGAGGAATCCTGCAGTCTGAAAACTGAAATGATACGTTATTCACACCCACAAAGGCCACAAAAACATTAAAAAAACCTCTCAGAATAGGGACAATACTTTCCTTTCTCCCACCCTTCACCTACCTAGAATTGTAAGCTCTCTGGGCCAGAGATTGTCTTGCTCTGTAAGTATGTACAATAGCAAGCATACAGGGATCTCCATTTTGGTTGGAGTGTCTGAGTGCCACCGGAATAAAAACAAAACCATCAATAATTGCCTCTCTCCATCAGAGAATAATTGTTTGGGACAATTTGCTGACAACTAGTGCTGGCTTATCAGAAACCTCAGTGACTGGGTTTGAAGGTCTATTTCAGAGAAAGGAACTGCAGATAAAAACACTTCCACATAACATAATCACAATGAACTATAAATAGATCTTGGCATTTCTCATGAAATCAGGCCAACCAACAAGGAGCTCAATATGCCAGAGGATATTTACAATAGACAAAGGAAATTATATTAACAAAAAAACAATAAAACACTAGAAAAGCCTCAGTTAAAAGGCCTAGGCAAAATGGCAGGGTGAAAATTGAACCTATCTTTTAAGTGCCATATTTTCATTATAGGTTGGGCTAGTTGCACCACTTATTACTATAGTTACACTTCCCCCATTATAAGACCATTTCCAGTTGCTTATAACTTGGCCAAATTTTAACTGTTTGGGATGAAAATTTCAATGTCAGGTGTCTGCCTCAAGTGGATTATTTATTTATTTATTTAATAGAAAAATTTAGCCAAAATAGTCCAGTCATTTCCGAGAAGGAGCTTAGGGGAAAATGCATTGTTTTGTTCCAGTTAAAAATAATTCTAGGGATCTTTTCTTTGAGCAGCTTTAGTGCCCCAATGCTTAGGACTAGGAGGCTTGAAATGTGGCAGTGGGTGGTGGTCTGTGTGTCAGGGTTGTGCCTTTTGCCATCCCTGTGAAAGGCAGCGCATATTTGACCAAGATACAAACCTTTGAAAAAATCAGTTCACACACTCTCAGTTGAGACTTGCTGGAGCATGGCAGCTAGGGTTACCGCATTTCAAGTTCCCAAAGAAAGGCCACTGCCAGGGATGGGGATGGGGGAACTGGAGGGGGGAGCATGTACTGAGAGGGAGTATTTGGGGGGTGCTGGAAGGGTGTGTGTGTACTGGGATGGAGTATTTGGGGGGTGTTGGAAGGAGTACCTGTGGCCTTGCACTCGAGGTTGGGGGCAGTGTTGCACTACCTGTCATGGTGGCAGGTACAGGCCGGGAACGCAGCGTCAGCCAGTGCCTCCCTGCGGGCCTCTGCCCCTCCCGAGGGCAGGGAGCCAGGGCCTGGCCTTGTCCCCCTCCCAGCAGGCCTCTGAGACCCCACGGTGGGGCAGGCAGAGAGACACTTAGTGGCTCTGCTTACCTGGTGGGCTGGGCTGGGCGGGATCCAGCAGCTGTGGATGAAGGGGAGGGACGCAGGGCGCAGAGACGGTTGTCCCAGACATTTTCTCTTATTTGAAAAATCTGCGCAGACAGAGGGCTTGTCTATACTTCCATGGTAAGTCGACCTAAGTTATGCTACTCCAGTTACGTGAATAATGTAACTGGAGTTGACATAGCTTAGGCTGACTTACCACAGTGTCTGCACCACACTGCGTCAATGGGAGATGCTCTCCTGTCGACCCGCCTTACTTTTCTTGCAGTGGTGGATTACTGGAGTTGACCGGAGAGTGCTTTGCAATTGATTTAGCGGGTCGACACACGCTGCACTGATTGCAGCAGCACTGATCTACTGGTAAGCGTAGACTGGGACGGAGGATCAAAAAAGATGTCTTGTCCAGGAAAACCTGGATGTATTGTAACCCTAATCGCAGCTAAAATCCCAGATGTTTCCGTCTACACTAGGCATGCTTCCACATAGATGAGAGCAGGACTTTTCATTGCATTGCAGCTTCCCCCAGCCTAGGACTGTGACCCTCTCAACAATCTGCCCACGTCCGCTAGAATGGAACAGGGATTGGGAATGTACCAAAACCCTACTCTTAAAAAAGAGAAATGTGGCAGATTCCAACACACTGTTGGCTCACAGCACTGGCACACCCAGCAGGACTGAGGGGCAGTGTGAGAGGAGAGGACAGCATGACCAACAAGCCTGCAAACTGAACACAGCTTCCGGAGGACGACACCTGAAAGGCCAAACCTGCTGACCCATGAGAAGAAAGCTCCCCACAAGTAAAGCTGGAAAACCCTATGCCCTCGGATTTGTACTGGTGATGTGGGCACCACTGTCTGGGTTGCTGCAACTCTCTGAGGTGCACACCTCGGGAACGGCAGGCTACCCATAACACTTGTACCGCAGCGAGCAGAGTGACAATCAGAAAGAGAATGCCCTAGCAGTGCTGGTGGAATACAAAGTGCTCTCTCACAAACAACAAAAGGCTCTTCTTCTGTTTCCTCCAATTGTTAGTCAAGCAAAGTAGTTTGGGAAAAGGAAGTGGCAAGAGACAGGGGACAACGTGGCCAGAGGAAAGGAGAAGACTTTCCCCCCCTCTTTCCTCCTGCTTACAGCACGGAACCAAGATTTCAGTTCCCAAATACATGCAACTTCAGCCCCATACTGACACAGGCTTCTTAAAAGGATCTAATATTTTAAATGGAGGGGTTGGGGCAACTTGGAATTTTAAAAATCATGCTATGCAAAGATATGATGTTGGTTTAAATCCTGTAAATGTTCTCTGTCTCCCTAAGCTATTCGAGGAATCACAGGGTCTCCATCTGCCAAAGCCCAGGTGTTTGATAAGGGACTTTTAAAATGTGAGACATTCCACAGGAAAGGGAATCCCAGACAGCAGAAGAGACTGATTTAAAGGAGGTGCGATTCAGTTAATTTTGTTTTCATGATTCAACATTTCTAATGCTCTCCCGTAAATTAGTCGCAATAGGTTTCTATGTCACAGAGCTAATTTTAAATCTGAGATTAATGACAACTTTCATAATGAGGTATAGTTGAGAGGTTTGTAGATAATATTGGTGATTGACTAGGGCTTAAGTACATGAAGGGGAAGTCATATAAAGGAGAAAAATAAGGCCTGCAAGAAGACCCAGTTCCCACATGCCCCAGGCCTTAAATTCTGCGACTTGACTAGGTTTTCTTGGGTGCAAAGGCCCAAGCCTGTTGGGAACTACAGCCCTAGGGGTAAAACAAGATCCTCTCCTCACGCTAGTGATAATGGAGCACACCAAAACAAACGTATAATCCTTAATTGCGCATCACAAACCTAAGCAACTGCATGATCCTCTTACCGCAGGGTTCCCCCATCCTCTAGTTCTACTAATCCCATGTTCATTATATTTTGTCTTAAAAATTGGGCCTTGATCCTGCAAAAATTGAATACATGTGCAAAAAATTAAGGATAAGAGTATTCTCATTTAAGTCAATGGGATCACTCATGTGCATAAAGTGAAACGTGCACAAATCTGTGCATGACTGGGGCTTTAAATTGTAATATCCTGATCTAGAATACAGAATGACAAACAGTAACTACATAGTCAGATGTCAGCTCAACCGTATTACCAGAAGAGCACACCATCACACGATATTAGATCATACAAATCAGCAAGTCCTGCAGGCCAGTGTAATTCGGGTGGGTAGTTAAATGTGAACCTGTATTAGATCACATACTATAGGGAATTTGGGAACAGTTGGATGTAGCAACTTTTACACTGTCAGAGATGACCCGTGTCTGCCAATAGTGTGGGCGGGAAGTGAGGGCATCTGGCTTCTGCAGTGTTACTGAGCATGCTCGGTCCATGTGCGCATACTCAGTACAAGCCAAGCAGCATATCTGGAGGGTTGCATGACCCCACATGCCCCACCCCCCCCACCCATGCGTTGCCTCTGCACACTGTATATTACAGAACTTTAAAGTCAACTCAGAGTAAAGTGCCAAGTCTGAAGAATGCAGACCTGGGGTGAGATGGTGTATTTACAGTCCTTCTCAGGTAGAGAAGTTACACCAGAGAGCATGGAAGCTGTTTTTTATAACACTGTCCTGCAATGTTACGTATGTGGTACATAATAAAAATGAAGCCTACCTTTGATCGGAGATCCAGGTTCTCCTCCTCCAGTTCCCTGAGTTTGTCCTGCAAGACGTCCAGCTGCAACAGATCATGCGACAGGTTGAAGGAGTCATTGAACCGAAGTGGTGTAGAGCAGCTGGAGTCTGTCTCACTTTCCTCAGAAGCAATTGAAACAATACGAAGCAATGCATCTTTCTTCGATAGTTCATGCTGCAGCTGGTTAACCTATGTTTAAAAAGATAAGTATGTTTTGTAAACAAACCTAACATTGCAACGTATTATAATATATTATGTAGCTTTTGAATTCTCGGAACAAAACTTGGTCCAGTTTAAACTGAGGTAAAAACAACCCCAAATATTATGACAAGATTTTTATTTATTTTTATGCTGGAAATTCAGGTTTTGTCTAGCTTTGAAGACTATGCTGCTATAGAGGAAGTGAAATTATGATGTCATAAGAGACTGGAACTAAGAACTTGTGTAAGAAAAGCCAAGGGAACATAATTACAATGATCTCCAATATGATGAACGCCAGAAGCTGTAGCCTAGCTGGGGAGCCTGGGATGGGCTCCAGCTTCCAGCCTGGCCTGTGGGGCGTCGGGGGGAAGAGGAGAGGCAGGAGGCCAGGCCTGTCCACTTTCAAAAAAGTGGGAGGGCCATGGCCCCTTTGCCCCCCGGCCTCTCCTGGTCCAGCGCCTCTGGGTCATATCTTCAAAGTTAGGTGTGTGCAACCTCGCACTTCCAAGTTCTGGCACAAATACCTGATGTGAATCCACAAACTAAGTCTTTGAACATACATGTGGCCAGTTGTGAGCACACATTTGGTACCTGTATGCTGATCTGTGCTTGCAGTTGTGCTCATTTCACTGAAAAATCTGGCCCTGGTATGCACTGGTCACATCAACAAGGGGAAAGTGTTTTTGATACAGTTTATAATCCTTTGCATGATCCAACAACCTCTTGGTTCCAACTATCAGTGAACACAGGGGATGCATAGGAATTTACAGGGATCCCACGGTGAGGTATATGCATAATAGCTCACCAAAAGATGGCATGTAGATCTCTACAGAGATCCAGTAGCCCATTGGTGGTCATAATAATTAAAATATATATACATGTTTAAGGATACTATTTAAGGAGTTATGTATCTATACTGAAAATTATGTTCTTAAGGTTTTAGAGTTAAGGCATGTTACCAGGAGGTGAAACACTTTGGACATGTTCCTTTCAGGGTGGAGCTTACAGACACTTATCTCCCTGTCTGGTCACATGTACCTCACAATGCAGGTCTATTTTCATACTGAGCCACAGGCAGGAGAAAAGACTGCAAAATCTATGAGAGGAAATTCACAGGAGAAAACAAGACAGCAGGGGGTGTCCTGTTTATGACTAAAAAAAAAAAAAGTTAGGCTTGAATCTGTGGGTACAAAGAAACACACAGAATCCACCACCAAGGATACAAGCTGGATAGCTCAGTGATTTGCGCATTGGCATCCTAAACCCAGGGTTCTGAGTTCAATCCTTGAGGAGACCACTTAGGGATCTGGGGCAAAAAAATTGGTCCTGCTAGTGAAGGCAGAGGGCTGGACTCGATGACCTTTCGAGGTCCCTTCCAGTTCTAGGAGATTGGTATATCTCCAATTATTACCTTTATAACAGTGTCTTTGTCTTGTGAAAGAAGGGTCACAATCAGCCTGTCTGTAAATGCTGCAAGGATTCTGGGTGAGCAATATTCCACAAGATGTGTGAGTATCTTGTTAATTAAGTCAAGGCTCTAGAATGTGAGTAATGATTTTGTTTTATAAGTGGGCTTGGCGGGATCAATTTTTATTTGTAACTTAAGTGCTGACTGATGATTTTAGCGCGCATACATGAACTGACAAAAATATTTCCACTGATGATGACCAAAAGGTAGACAGGCAAAGAAAGAAAATGCTGCTTCAGAACTTATTAGAGTTTGATTTAAGGCTGTTTGCCTTGTACATTTTGACATATGCTATCGAATGATGAACTGTAGAGCGACACAGGGGCCTGCCAGGCCAAGAGGGGAGTGCCGGTGCTGCTGATGGCCAGTGGCGTTGGGGAGCTGACTGCAGGGAAGCACAAACAAGGCCTCTTCACACTAAGGGCTGGTGGCAGCGAGGTGCCTCACAGCCTTCGGTATCCCTGGCAAGTGTCAGACTTTGGTAACCATTTCATCCTTCATTAGTTCCTTTGTTGAGATAGCAGCACGTGAGATGGATTTGAGCAACAGTGGGGAAAAAAAGTTACACGAGACTGAATAAACATGGAAAGATGGATGTGCTTGTGTTTAAAGCATAAGATGGAGGCAGAATCTGGAAGAGATTCCAGGTCTCATGCTACAGACCTCTTCTGTGATCCCAAGCGAGTCACCTCATCTCTTTGGCTGTTTCATCATCTGTAAGATGGGAATAATACCTCCTACTTCACCAGGGTGGGGGAAGCTGAATTCATTGTTTATAAAATATACTGAGTTTCTTGGATTCAGAGATAGTAAGGTCAGAGGGGACCATTATGATCAGCTCAACCTCCTTGAAAACTATTCTAAGTGTGATGTATTATATTTACAAAACCAACATATCACATTCCCCTTAATGACAATGTACTGAATTTCCATAGTTGGATACTGGAATGATGCACTTGACTGGAATACTTCAGTTCAGATACATACTTTTTTTTTTTTTTTTTTTTAAATAAAGGATCCCGCTGTGGCTGTAGAGTAAATGCAATTACCTGCCTCTACACAGTTAAAAAAACCAAAACCCTTTACTCTACATATCTCTCCTCTCTCTGTTTTAAAAATCACTCACTTGGTCAAAGGCTTGTCCCAGTTGTTCTTCTAGTACTTCATTCTGTTCTGTCAGGGCATGGTTCCGCTTAAGAAGGGCTTGTCCAATCCGAGCTGCTAGCTCCAGGTCCCGATCCCGCTGCTCACAAATACCGGGAAATAAATCTTTATTTGTGATCAGACTACATTTAAATTCAACCTAAATTTAAATTCATCCTAATTAATTTAAGATGCTTCTGCCTCATTCACAAAGGCCAAATACTATAGGATGTGTCCCCAGCTCATTTTAAACTGCACTGGCGGTGAACTACTGCAGCAATACATGCCAGTGCAGTGTTTCTCAAACTTTAACCATTTGGGATCTAGAATACACACTGGCTTCCTGACATGACACATCCATTCCCACAATCCTTTGCAACAACAGAGAACTGGGGTCACATTAAAAAAATTAATTTTGGGTGCAGGAATTTTTTATTGTGGTCCTGGATGGTTTGACGTGGGGACTTTAGAGTCGCTACTGAGGCATCATTTTAAAGAGCTGTAGACACCAGTTCCACAGTCTTTGAAGCACAGCGTCCCTCAGAGTAGAGCACAGGTCTGGGAATGGGAGAGGTATGAAGGGGACAGAGTAGAGGTAGCAGAAAGAGGAGAAGGGAAGGAGCAAGTTGCTACCTTCCTCCTCCTCCTCGTCATGGGCTCCCACTAGGTTTGCAGGATTTTGCTAAGTTATTTTGTTTCTCAGCTGGTGCAGTTCACAGGGCTCTCTCATGCCCCATGCCCCGCTGCTCGAGGAGTCCTGTGCTATCGTGTCTAACGACTGAAAGTCAAGAGGCATTTCCTTTTCGCTCTCTAAGTATCAACGGATGCTCATTGGAGAAACAATGCAGACAGGTGGGTGAAGGAACGCTTGTATCCAAATGTATGGTTAGCTCACTACAAATTAATACAACAGTAAGTGGAGATGACTGTACCTCAGCTAACAGATGTGTGACCATGTCAACGTCATTGTAGGTTTTTGTCATCTGCTCCACTCTGTCTGTGCCGAGAACTGAAAACCAAATCCAGAAACATTCACTGCAGTAGTTTATATAAAAGTAGAATACAAGCGGGTAGATGTAAAACTTGCATAGATTACCTAACCAGTATGCAACACAGGGATCTTTGAGAGGATTAACAAGCAGGCTAAGAATATTTAGCTTAGGAAGCACTGGAAAGTTTGAGGATACCCATTTGAGGCAACCCATATGAAGCCTGATCCAGGGAGGTGCAACTCCCAGTTAAGTCAGCTGAAGTTGAGGGAGTTTTACCAGAACCTCTCAGAATTTGGCCCTTACTAAGGTAAATGGGGGAAAATCAATTTTCTGGATGAAGCGCAATTATTGAATGATCTGGTTTGCACTGCAATTGATTGCGGGAGGGGGCAGTCTTGCATACCCCACGTGGCTAAGGATGTCTGTGGGCTTTACCCTTGAAACACAATGAAATCAAGGTGACTGTGTGGTAGTTACAAGCAGGAAGACAGAAAAACCTTAGGGCACTAAGACTGCTGGGACTAATTCATGCGAGTCCCGTAATGCGTGTGTTTACAGGATCAAGCCCCAAGATTACATGGGATAAGAGGAAAATATGCATCATTTGCACCTCCAGATAGCCTACTAGCGCAAACTCGTTGGAACGGTAAGCATGTCTTCTTTGGAAAGCTAATGTCTTAATGAGCTTTTAGATGCTGTTGAAAACTATTAAAAACAATAAGTATTACTGAGAAGTGAAACTGCACTTTCAAAATACTTTAAACACAGGGTTGAGTCAGGAAGAACTTCTAAAGACTAAGGAGGAATCAATGATTACAAGGATCAAAACTGAACATCAAAAACATGAAGTACCAGCGTCTGCTATCTCCTGTCCTTACAAGAAAAAGATGAAAATGGAAAAGAAACCTGAATTACCTTGTGCACATTTCTGAGATCCAGCCAAAGAGGAGGGGGGAAGTTCAACAAGAGCTAGGAGAGCAGAAAATGGAAAACAAAAAAAAAGGGCGAGAGGAAGAGAAAAAATTAAAAGTTAAGAAAATAGATGAGTGTGAATTTGTTTTTCAGTGACTATTGTTGATGCATGTATTTTATATATAAAATCATAATTTCACACTTCTAAAAACCTTCCTACAGCTCTTTACAAACAGTAATGAATTATGTTTTTAAAGTATCAGCTTATTATGTGATACAACCACCAACAGGGGAACTATGTCCTGCACTTGGAGGGGATGGGTATAGGTGGTGGCCTCCACTCACCAGAGCTTTTCCATTTATAGCTTTCATGATCCGAAGTCATAAAGGAAGCTACAACACAATTAAAGCAGCAATAAAAGTTTAACGGAGCCATGAAACTTTTCCATCAGATAAACGTCTCTGTGAACGTGTGCTGAAACTACTTGCAAATGGTATTTTTTTCTATCAGCAGTCATGCCCCCTTTCCTCAAGGAAGTTAGCCATTGCTTGATTTGCATTATGTAAGGGGCTTTAAACTAATATTTTTTTATAAATCAAACTACACACATATAGAATATAGACTATGTCCTTTCTGGGCCTCGGACTTAACTGTGACACAGGGTTGGAGTAAAGCAGATTTGGTATTCAGTCTGGAAGGAGTAATTATGCAGTGAATTGCAAAAGAGAGGAGAAAAGGAAAGAATAGCAAAGAAGAACAAAGTTGCACTGAATTGTTTTCTAAAATACTTTCCTAAAAAGTGAAACAAACCAACCCCCTAAATCAAACATTTTTCACCCATGTAGCTCAGCAGGCATTCTCTCCCCCCTCCCCAGCTCTTTCAGTTTCTAGCGTGTGTGTGTGTTCGTTCTAGTCTTAGTTCTCATAATTTCTAGTCTTAGTTCTCCTAATACTGGATATACAGCATATGCATCTTCCTGTGATCTTATTATGTGCTTTATTCCTCCTTGCTTGTCTCTTTATACCGCCACGACTTCTAGTTCAAATATAACTATGCTTCCATAAGCATGTGTCAGCTAGCATGAGTTATGTTTTCGAAGTAATACTTTTCTTTATTTACATACAGTAAATACTTATGGATTGAACAATGTATATATCATTGTTTCCAAATGATCCTATGACCATGTGAAATACACTAGTGCTCCTATGCCTCTGATGTATGTACACACACACACACACACCCCTAGTCTGCAACCCACCATGTACATTACACATGACAAACCACTAGGAATCATTAAGATACAATAGTGTCTGTAGCACATCCCTGTACAAGGGACCCCCTACAAAAAACAACCCCGAACAGGAAAACAAGGATTCCCTTGTGCAGCCCAAAGACATTTTTCTTTTCCCTGACACACTATACCTGCTTAGGACTCATCATGCCAGACATATTTTCAAAGGCAAGTTCAGAGAAAAGCAGAACTCTCATTTAACCTCTTGTTTAAAAGCCTTTAAAATACCTTTGACAAAAATATTAACTAATTATTCACTTCCTGACCGAAATTAACAACAATTCACTGCAGTCAGTACTTTTATTCTGTTTTGAATTGTTTTTGGGAACTCTGAACTTATTGCAATGTAAATTACAAATTGTGTTTCTGAGCAAGACAGAATCAGAAAAGCTTCCTTATCAAATGCCAAATATTCCCCATCTTATTAGCAAGATGTGCACTCGACAGGTGGGATTTGTTCTACCACTTTAACAAGAGTTGCCTGTACTTACTGAAAGGAGAGGAGACTCCACAGCAGGCGTTAAGTCACTAGGCAGACTGTGGGCCAAATCCAGACTGCCAGATGCTTTTGAACGGACCCCAACATCTTTTTATTTACTTGTTGTTATTTTCTCTGGAGTCTGGACCTTGACTATACCTTGACCAATACATTTGGAACTTGCCAAAAAATAACTGACTACCCCTGCTCCAAAGCCTCATTTTACTCACTAGTCTTGATGATTCAGGTGCCCACTCGCACACAAGCTTCAGCCATTGCAGGTGAAAGAGCATAAAAAGCTCTGTTTTGGTAGATGTTCCTACCATGCCTCATTTTAACCAGATCTGGTCGGTGTCCTAATCAGTACTCACCCTTCTTAGTGAAGGGTTACATTCAGTACATGGCTACTATATCCAGGCCATCTTGGGATTTCCATCATGTCCACAAATACATATTACCCTGGTAACTAATGATTTATGGAGCGAGAATGGCTTTGGTGCTTTGCTCCATATTCTCAACATTTCCAGAAAGCTTAGGACCATGATCACATACAGTTTGTTACACTTTCCTCTCTCTCACACACTCACCTTGCATAGCAAATGCTGTAAGTAACTCTTCATTTTGATTAGTGTCCTTGTTATCTAGTGCCATGTTGCTGTCTCCATTCACATCTACAAAGCAGACGTGAAGAAAGATGCTTTGTAGCGGAGGATTATTAAGATAGTATCTCCTGTTGCAGCACAGAGTCTTCCTGCAGCTCACTGAAAGGCACTCTTCACAGTGTGTACTCAGTGGTTTATTAGAAAAACATGCCTTCAGGCAGCAGTGGCCATAAAAAGGAGGAGCTTAACAGCAATAATCTAGGGTTTTCCCTAGATTAGGGTGTAACGCTATACAGACATTGGGAACTGGCCTGCTTTATGTGCTTCAGAAGCTTTATCAATCACATTTTCTTTCGTACAAGCACAAGACAAGTTTGGGGTTAAAGATTTATCAGAAATGAGCTGGTATAGAATTGTGGAAATCAAACCTAGCAAATGCTTAGATATTATGTAGCAGATTACACTTCAAAGATGTACTCATACTTTGCTTTCATAATGTACATGTAACACAAAACACCCCTCAAGGATAGGATGATTGTAATCTAGTTTCACAGTTTTGGACCAATCTCTTGCCCCCAATTGCTCTAACATACGAAAGAGACAAGGTGGGTGAGGTAATATCTTTTATTGGACCAACATCCAGAAAGCAATGTATGTTTGCATTTCAGTGTGCTTGATTCTTTCCCACTGATATGTGACTAGACAAGGTATAGGTGATTTCTACTAGGAATCACTTTGCACTGGATCAGTTGATTAAACTAGATGGAATAATCCAAAGGGATTGTTCAGTGTAAAGACCATCATTTCTCCTCTAATCACCTCCTTCAGACTCATTATCTCTTCTGGTTTATGTCCAGACACACACATTTATGTACTAATGATAATCAGTCTGAGCTCTGGTATTCCCCGATGCATTTTAAGTTTTAGAATTCTAGCCAGTAAACAATATCTTGTCTCAGATTTATCTGTGATGTTCACAGTGGACAAGGTATTACATTTATAGAGGGCTTGTCTGCACTGTAATGACTTCTACGAGGGTGTGATTTCTACTGCATGCTAATGTGTTGCGATTTGGGGAAGAGTTCCTCGTAAAGGGGGAGAAGGCTATTTAGTAGGATCTGGGCAAGGATCTTCCCTGCGATGGAGAGGAGGGCAATACCTCTGTAGTTCCTGCACAAAGATCCGTACCTTTCTTGAATATTGAAACAATGTTGGCATTCTTAAAGTCAGGTGGAATTTCTTCACAGGTCCAGATTTTGTCGAGGAGTTGGCAAAGTTTGTGCTGGAGCACTGATCCACCAGCTTTAAAAACCTCAGCTGGAATGCCATCTGGGCCTGGTGCCTTATGATTTTTTAGTCTGGGTGATGGCATATTGGACTTCCTCAGAAGATGGGGGAATCAGCAAGGTGTTCCACTGCCGAATGTTGTGGAATAGACTTGATGGTGTCTTCAGAGACCGTGGATTCGCTGTTTAGTAGGCTCTCAAAGTGTTGTTTAATGGCTGCATTTTCCTTGAGGAGGATGCAGCCATTCTGGGAACGTAAAGGGGTTGAATGTTTGGCCCATGTATAGCTTCTCATGTCGTCCTAGTCTACGAAACCCTGAATCTCTGAGGCCTTCTTTTGCCACCACTTAGTTTGGATGTCACTTAGCCTCCTTTGGACTTTGGTTTTGCACAGGTAATAAGCCTCATGTTTTCATTGGTTAGAGGAATAATTTTGCCAGTTACAGAATGCAGTTCTTTTCTGTTGAATTAATGCTAGGATTTCCTTGTTGTTTTCGTCAAACCAGTCTTGGTGCAGATGAGTGGAATATCCTATAGTTTCAGCACATGCACTGTGAATTGTGTTTTTAAGTTGATCCCAGTGCTCTTGAATGTCAATGATGTTATCAGGCAAATTAGAGAGTTTCTCAGACAGGTGTTGGTGCAACATCTCGCAGCTGGCTTGGTCCTGAAGTGCTTTGAGGTTGTACCGCTTTCATTTAATCTTTGGGTGTTTGTGGTGTGGTGGAGCGAGCCGCAGGTACATGACTGATCTTACTAATCGATGGTCTGTCCAACAGTGCTCTGTACCTCTCATGGCTCATGCTATACAGACATCGGCGTAATCTTGAACTCTGACTATAATAGTCAAGGAGGTGGCAGTGTTTGGACCAAGGATATTTCCAGGTGGTGTTAAATTTGTTATTCTGCCTAAAGATGGTATTTGTGATGAGCAGATTATGCTCCACAGATTTGGTGAGGAAGAGAATACCAATGGGGTTTACATTTCCTACTCCTTCTTTGCCTATTGTGCTGCTCCAGAGTTGGGAGGCCCGTCTGACTCTGGCATTGAAATCTCTGAGGAGGATGAGATTGTCTGCCTTACATGTGGCTGTGATGTTATGCTTATAAGAAGCACACAAGATCTTTTTTAGGGGAAAAGGCACTGCATTTACTGAAGATACAACAATTAGCATATGCATTTAATTACACCACACACACACACACACGTGATCACGGGTAGGGAGGAGCCAGGTACATGATGCACCGGGGAAGTCTTGGCATGTAGTAGTAGGATTTTGTGTTTGTATTTTGTATAATTAAAATAAAGAATAAAAATGAATAATAATGTGCATGTATTAAATGTACTGGTGTATAATTTTATTATATTTTGCCAGCCACCCTTTTTTTTTGGTTTGATTTTTTTTGTGCTGCCATTTATGGGTAGTTTTTGTTTGCTTTATTAGTTCGGTAATTTGCATTAACACAGATGCTTTTTGGCTTGCTTTTGGATTTAAAGCCATTAGCAGCTCAGAGACTCTGTTTTAAAAGGGACACAATTAACTTTTACCAGAGTTTTAATTATTTTTTATTTTTAACTTTTGCTTTTAAAACACAGCGATTTGAAAAAGAAAACACAACCTATTGTGGCTCCCTTTGGAGCCATAACAGGATTTTAATAAAGTAGTATGGTATATGTTATTTTATATTTAAAATAATATTTATTGTACATGTTTTGGGGAAAATGCAAATTTTTTTTATAGTTGAACTTTTATAACATTAGCCATATTAATTTTTATATAAGGTGTAACTGGTTTTTTTGTGCTTACAGTTTTTATGTACCCTTACTAAAGTGACAGTTTAATTACACAGAGCCACCTTAAGGCTCAGTGTGGGGCTTTTTTTTTTTTTTTTTTAAACTACATCTTTTATTTGCTATTTTGTTACTAAAAAACAAATCCAGATTTTTTTGATTTTTTTTTTTGGTTTTTGACTGTCCTGCTGCAGCCATGACTTTGGTCTTGGTTTTGCAACTTTGAATGAAAGATTCAACTGGATTTTAGTGGTATGATTTAAAAACAAAACCAATTTATTTTAAACCTACAAAACAAGAGTTTTACAAACCAGGAATGCTGGTTTAGATTTTAAACACTCCACATATTTACACAATATATTTATACACACTTTTTTTTTTAAAAACATTTTTTCTATTGTTCTAATTTTTATACAGCTGTACGTAGATTACGTTTGTATACATTTGGAGGCAGTTAAGTTTTAATAGGGAACCCCCCCCCCCCTTTTTTGTTGTTGCAAATTTGACTAAATTGCTTATAGTTAAATGATTTAAATTTGATTTATTTTTTTTTTTGCCTGCCTTATTTACAGACATTCCTTTGGAAAAGGGCCCATTTTTTCTTTAGAATGGCTGCAAAGAAACCAAGATTTTTTTTTTTAAATAACACTTTTATAATGTTTAATTGCTTAATTTTTTTTAGCCTTCACAGAGTTAACTTATTTTTTTTTAAATTACTTGCTTATTTTTTAAAATAACTCCTTTATTAACTTAGATTTGACTATTTTGAGTATTGTTTTAGGGATCTGAATTTTTTATGCTTATACTTACTTTTTTATTGTATTTTTGCCATTATGCCCTCAGGGCTTTTAAAGTATTTTTAAATGTTTTGTATTTGTTGCTTGCCTGCTTATTTGGGCCCGATTTTGCTTTTTTTGCTGAACCATCCCTTTTTATGGACACAGAATTTGTTTTACTACTAATTTACCAAGGAGGGTGGGATCCTTAACTAGCCCCCACCCGTCCTGGTCCCTTTTTTTAAACACTTTTTTTTTTAAATTGTGAAATTACCACAATATTACTTACAAAAAATACTACACTGCCAAACTCCTACTTTCTTCAGAGTTTGGTTTAACAGAACAACTTCTGTTTAAAAGGAGTAATCTCTTGAACAAAGTATTATCTTTGGATTGCTTCCTTTTAAACATTTTTTACACAGGTGCTACCACTACAGGCCCACACTCCTATATTTTTTAGAGTTGGGTTTTACATAGAAAATACCACTTAAAAAAATTCATTATAAAATATGTTCATCTTTATAACTCTTCCGTGCCCACGCTTGTGCTGAGACTTACAAAACACAGAAGTTTATACCCACTAAAAAGGAACTTTGCCAGACAGAGCAGGAGGAGGAAATGCTAAGCCCCCTACCTTTTCGACTTGATTTTGCTATGACTGAGGGTACACATACCTATGCAATTTTTCCCCGACAGACAGGTACCAGTGAGGACTTTAACCCCTTTTTATGGCCTGGCACTTTTATGACTGGGGGTGTATACTTAGATAGTTTGTATATATTTCATTTGTATAGTTTTTTCCGACAGACAGGTCGGAGCGAGGACTTTTTTTTTTTTATTTGCTCAGTACTTTTACGACCGGGGATGTGCACATCTGAATGCTTGATTACTTTATACATACAGTATACCTTTTAGCAATATTTAGCAGTATTTTTAATAATTACAGTGCATGTTTTCCCCCCTTTCTCAATTCTTCACTAAAAATTATGCTTAAAGAAGCACACGGGATCTTTTTTCGGGGAAAAGGCAATATGCTGTGTTTATTAAAGATACAACAATTAGCATATGCATTTAAATTACACCTCTCACACACACACTTCCACCAGTTGATGTTATAGTTACCAGCTTAGAGTCCAGATCAATCTAGTGGCCAGCTAAGTTGATCACAGGTAGGGAGGAGCCGGGTGCCATTGGTTGCGACACGATCCTCTGGGGAAGTCTTGACAGGAAGAACCCAAAGTTTTATGACAAGGCACCCTTTTCTTCATTGGGACCAATGAGTTTTGCACCGTCATGCTGTAATTAATTGTTGTTTGACGAGTGCTTGTTTTTTTAAATTGTCCTTCTCATTCTTTATCACAGCTATCTTGTTCCCATTGATAGGTGCCTGTCTTATTTTTAGAGCTGTTAATTTGCTCTCCTTTGACATTTTAATACGAGTGTGTTGCAGCCTCCTGGCGCTCTTGCGTTTGTCTTTGGTTCCTCCCTCGTACATCTGGCTCAGTGATGGCTTTCATACTTCTCTCTTTACACATACATTCCTTATTTACACACAAAACAGAATTAATTTACACAGAACATTTTGAACAGGAACATTAAATTGCAATGTAAAAGAAAACAATCATGGCATTCTTTTACTTATTTTAAAATCCTAAACCTACAACAAATTGGTGACCCTCAAAGGTCTGTTACGGCCTTGAAATCAGTTCAGACAGATTTATTTTTACTCATTGTCCCATTAGGCCATTCCTTTTTGTTATTCAAAAAGGGTGGCTAGCAGGATATGATCAAATTATACACCAATACATTTAATACATGCTACATTATTTTTTACTCTTTATTTTAAATTATACAAAATACAAACATAAAATCCTACTACTACAGTGACGACTGCATCAAGAGCACTATAAAACTGCTCCTCGTCTTCCTCATCAAGTGTTGGGGCATATGCACTGATGATCGTGGCATGCTGGTTGTTGCTGAGCTTGAGCCGAAGAGTCATGAGATGTTCATTGATCCTCATGGGAAGCCCCAAAAACTGACTGGCGATCTCATTTTTGATGGCAAAGCCAATCCTGTGAATGCATCTTTCTTCGGGTCGCTTTCCTTTCCAAAAGAAGGTGTAGCCACCTCCATCCTCTTTTAATTGGCTATCATTGGCCCAGCGAGTCTCACTAAGAGCTGCAATGTCAATGTTGAGTCTTGCCAGTTCTCTGGCAATTATGACAGTTGTTCTTTCTGGACATTCACTGCGCTGAGAGTCCAAAAGGGCGCAGACATTCCAGGTGGCGAAATTCATCATCTTTTGTTTTGGCTACGGAGTTGAGTGATCCCACTGGATGTGGCCATCCAGTCAGAAGTGTGAGAGACAGCCTATGTTTGGGGCTCCTTTTCTAGTCCCCTCCCCATCTGGGGTCAGCAGAGGGGATCTTAAAAAAAAGTCTGCTCATTCACAGCCACTTCTGTCTCATCCAAGCACAAGACGACCATCACATGGTTGCCGCCTGTGTACAGATTTGTGACTAAAGATTCCCAGAGATCACTGCTCCTATTGTCACCTCAGGGCTTTGTGCAAGTGAAAGCCCTTTGACAGAGGCCTGCACATGAAATCTTTTAGAGTGGGGAAAGTGGTGCGCAGGCGGTGTGTGACCACACGTGACTTGGCAGGAGGAAAACCCTTGCCCAGTGGCAAGGAGATCCAAGACAACCAGTGGCCTCCCTCCTGCTGCAGCCCTCATCTGCGTTTATAGCCGCAGAGTATTAAAAGGTCCTCTATATGTGCCTGATCCATCGCTGGGGTCTTGTGAAGTTTGGACCGCGATTAATCAGGAGCCTGGCCTCAGACCTCCTCGCCAAGGGGGACCCTACCAGGAGCACAAAAGCTCCGGACTACGTTGCTCTGAGGGTCTTAAGCCAGTGTGATTTCAGGCCATCCCGATGCATAACTGATGTGATCTTTGTGGCACAACAGATTCAGGAGAAGTGCAGACAGCAACACGAGGAACTGTTCATGGCATTCATCAACCTAACCAAGGCCTTTGACTCTATTAATTGTGATGCCCTATGGAAGGTGTTGTGTATGTTTGGCTGTACACAGAAATACATTACCATCATCAGACTACTCCATGATGGGATGACTGCCACTATTCTGTGCAATGGCTCAGAGACCGAACCATTCATCATTTGCACTGGTGTCAAGCAGGGCTGTCATTGCTCCAACACTCTTCCCCATTTACCTTGCTGTGATCCCGATTCTCATCCGTGACTGCCTTTCTGATGGAATCGGGATTGAGTATCATATGGACAGTCAACTCCTCAATCTCTGACATCTCCAAACAAAAATCTAAGGTCACGAGAATTGGCCTCAGTGACCTTCAGTATGCAGATGACTGCATCATTCTCTCTCACACACACACACACACGGCAACCTGCAAAGTACCCTAAAACTTTTTGCAGATGCCTATCACAGCCTGGGTCTCTCTCTCTCTCTCTCTCAACATTGGGAAAACCAGGTACTCTACCAGCCCTCATCTGCACAAACTACTCCTTGTACTCCACAAATAACCATCAGCGGAGAACCCCTGGAAAATGTGGATCATTTTCCATTCCTTGGCAGCCACCTCTCCCAAACAGCCAGCATTGACACAGAAATTGAATACAGGATCCGCTGTGCCATCACATCCTTTGGAAGACTACTCAACTGAGTATTTAAAGATAGGGATGTGCAAACAGGCACCAAGATCGTGGCTTACAAGGCAGTGGTCATCCCCACCCTTCTCTATGGGTGAGAGACCTGGGTAACCTACAGATGACATCTCAAGTGGCTGGAGTGGTTCCAGCAGCTCTGCCTCAGGAGGATTCTCAGGATCAACTGGGAAGACTGATGCACTAACATCCGCGTTCTCTCTGCAGCCAACATGAGCAGTATAGAAGTGCAGGTCATGAAACACCAACTCTGCTGGACTGGCCACTGTGTACAGTGGTGCCACACCATACACCAAGGCACAGCTCACTTTGAAGAGAACAGACGTACTCATGAGACAGAGAATCTACAAAGGAGGAAAGAAAGGGCACAACAGTCCAGCCAACAACTATGTCTCCTCCAAGATTACACCTGTCAATTCTGTAGGAACATCTGCAGGGCACATATTGGGCCTCCTCAGCCACTTAAAAACCCACCAATGAACCTCCGTGGCAGACATCATCCTTGCATTGAGGGACAGCCGAAGAAGAATGTATTGCACGTTAATTTGTCCATGTTGACCCAGCTGATGCACACTAAAGATTCCTTAGTGTGCTCTAACATAGTTTATAGCATTAACATGTAGTTAGTGAGCATCAGCTGGGTCTACACAGACTAATTCAAGTGCAACACATTAGTGTGCTTTAGACAACACATCCTTGTAGAACTCATTAACCCCTATGTACACAAGCCCATAGAGTGAAATTTCCAGTGTTTAAATCAGTATTTATACAGTGATACTAGGATCTAAGCTACTGTTAATGCATTGGGCCAAATATACTTTAGACCTGTTATTTTTTACAGGAACAAAAGTAATACTGATTTGAAGATGGTCTCAAAAGAATCATCTCAGCTAGCATATGGAAGCTCTTTTGAAGAGGTCTAGAAAAAGCTAAAAGCATATTGCTAAGATTGTAGGAAAAAGTACAAGCCACTGAGTAGGTCAGATTCTGCTCCCAGTACACCGGCATAAATCTGGAATAATTTCATTAAGGTCAATTCAGTTACTCAGAATTTACACACGTGTAACAGATTAGAATATAACTTTTGGCTTTATTAATGGCTGCCCCTTTCCTGCTTTTTTCTTTTCAGAAAATGTGCATTTGACTCTTTGATGTAACACTCATTAGTAGTTCCTTCTGTGACAGATGTAACAATATCCTGCAACATCTTGGACAAATCTTAAGGAATTATGATAAACCTTACGGTATTAAGTTTAATACCTTTGGGGTCCATTGTATTAAAAATGCAGTTGTGTATGTGTTACTGTGGAATTGTATGCAACTGCTCTAGAAGACTGACTAATGCAATCTTTGGGAAGGATTAGGAACTTCAAAGCACCAAAAAGACAATATGTATGAAGTGGAGTTCCTAGAAAATACCTGGGATAAGGAGAACGCAAATGATCCACCTCAGAGTCTATCGTTTTAAAGATGGCCTTGAGAAAAACCCATTCTCTACTAATTAGCAGCTTCTGGAAACTCCAGATCAAAGACCCCTGAACTATAAAAAGGATAGACTAAACTCTTCATGAATGTGCTAGTTCTGAGATGAGGCTGCAATGAGGTGGTCTCCAACCTTTTTACGCCCAAGATCACTTTTTGAATTTAAGAGCAACCCAGGATCTACTCTGCCCCTTCCCCAAAGCCCCGCCCTGCTCATTCCATCCCCTCCTCTCTCCGTTGCTCGCTCTCCCCAACCCTCTCTCATTTTCACCAGGCTGGGGTAGGGATTTGGGAAGGGGTGCAGGCTCTGGGCTTGGGCCAAGGGGTTTGCAGTGGGGGAGGGGGCTCCAGGCTGAGCCTGAGGCAGGGGGTTGGGGTGTTGGAGGGGGTGAGGGGTGCAAGCTCTGGGAGGAAGTTTGGGTGCAGGAGGGGGCTCCGGGATAGGGCAGAGTGTTGGGGTTTGGAGTGCTGGCTCTAGGAGGGGGCTCAGGGCTGCAGGAGGTGGTTCGGGGTGCTGGCTCCAGGAGGAGGCTCAGGGCTAGGATGTGGCCTCCCACCAGGCGGCATTTACCTTAGGCTGCTCCCGGGAGGCGGCGCAGCAAGACCCAGGCAGGCTCCCTGCCTATCGCAGTCCCATGGCGCTCCCGGAAGGGGCCAATGCGCTGCTGCAGCCCCGGGGAGGGAGAGCAGGGGGCACTTGGAGCTGTGCGCTGCCCCTCTGTGCAAGCACCACCCCCGCAGCTCCCACTGGCCACAGCTCCCTGTTTCCAGCCAAAGGGAGCCATGGGGGTGGTGCTTGCAGGCAGGAGCAGCGCATAGAGGGAGACCCCTGCCCTCCCGCCCCTAGGGCTGCACTGGCTGCTTTCAGGAGCAGCATGGGGTTGGGGCAGGCAGGGAGCCTGCCTTAGCGGCAGCCTCACTGCACCACCGGAGATCGTGATTGACTGGGAGATTCTCTAGGATCGACCAGTCGATTGCAATCGACTGATTGGTGACCACTGCTGTAATGGAATCTGTGACAAAGATGAGAGCCCCCTGAAGGGATTGAAGGACTTATCTCCTGACAGACCCCTTGATGGCGTTGAAGTGATGATCTCCATTTTCTCTGTAATGCTTTTATCCTAACAATAAATAAGCTTGGACAGAAAGAACTATGTGGTATCTTAACTGTGGCCAATTACATCGTTGTTAGTCTCTGAAGAGAAAGCAAGGAGGGCTGCTCATGCAGTCTCACTTTGCCAGTGAATTTACAGCATAATCAGGGAGCTGTGCAGCCTGGAAATACCCTAGTCAGAAAGGAGAGACGCATCTTCACCCAAGAGAGGCAGCAGCTGGGGAGCCAGAAGCCTAGACTGGGTGCCCTTCCTGGACCATCGAGGGGGAATACAGGTGCAAGTGCCCTGAACTATGACACCTTCTATTATTTTATTCCCAATTATTATCACTTCTAGTGTGGAACCCCATTTTGCCTAACAACTGTTTAAACTGATGCAGTACCCAAGGTTTTTAAACTGAATGACTGTACGTGGATCAGTTCTCTCCATATCCACTGATACAGTTGCTATTGGCTGGGCCCTTCTGTTTGTCTGTAGGATTGCGCTTATAGGGGTTGGTATCATGTGTCTCAGAATCCACGGCCTGTTACTCTGAGCCAGTGTCTGTAAATAAATACAATTGGCAACTCTCCTTGGAAGTGTCCAGAGTTCAGCAGGCGTGCCAGTCATTAATGACAGGATTAGTTATTGTGGGTCGTCTTTTTTTTTTTTTTTTAGTTCCTATAGGGTGCCCAGTGACCATTGTAGGGACAAATCCTAACAATAACAACAATAAAAATATACAAAACCATCCAGACTACATGGGACTCTAAATCCTAAACTGGAGTAGTTCTTCTTAATAACAAGAATTCATCTTACTTGGATGGCGTTTCACTGTATTTGTTAAGGAATGCGTTATTTTGAAAACTACAGGAGTATTCCTACCGTAACATCAAGAATCTCTCTCCTAATCAGGTTACATTTTTCCTTCTAGAAGGGATATTTTTCTTTGAATTTCCTTCTTTTAAGATTTCAGAAAAAATAAATTCCACTGGATGAACTGGAAAGTCATGTTTAGTCCCATTTTGGAGATTTTTGTGAAAGGAAGGAATCCCAATGAATAACTAAGTAAAATTACTGTCTCTTTCTTTGCAAAAATACCACCCACTCTACTACCTTGATTACAATCAGTTGTTAGAACAATTAATTTTCCGAGGGTTTTTTGTTTGTTTTAAAAACCTTGCATCTTACTCCGAAGGTTACGAATTCAGTCTATGATGGACTGCTCAATGGGCCTCTTGTGTGAGAACAGTTTGATACTGAAAAATTGCACTTTCAGACACTGACAACAAAAGTACCTCAGTAAAGCTTGCAAAGTTGTTTTCAACTCTAAGTGAACTGTGGTCTCAGTTTTTCTGGACTCAGAGGCAAGAACACACCCTATTGATACACAGCAATGTGCTTTAAGACAATAGTAAAGCTTTCACTTGACTTGCTTTTTAATTTTTCTTATCAGAACATTAGGGCAATAAAACAGTCTAGTCAATATTTAAACATCTGACATTTAAATAGAATTCTTAACTGAACCTTTGAGTTAGAGAACAAAATTCTGTTTAGATTGTGGGACATCTCAAGCCAAATTCAGAGGATAATTCTTTTTATTACTATACTCCCTAGGAGGAAGCCCACAGACTAATGACAAAATCTTCTTAGTGAGGCATGTACAAGGAACATTTGTTTCACAACGAATATTATATTATATCCAAACACAGTATTAACCTCTACTAAAAGCTATTTTCTTCCAGTTGCTGTTTGAGAAGTCATTTGATTTCCCTATTTTCCTGTGGAAAATATGTACCTAGTGTCCCTACCAATTCATCAAAATACTCAAAGATTCTCCCACCCCCACATTCAATCCTTTTGGGAGCCTATTATGCCATTTCATTTTAACAAATTCAGACTCTTCAAAAATGCTCTATGACTGGGCCATTTTCTCTCTGAAAAGCTGCCAGCTTTACTATCAGGACTAGGGCTATCGATTAATTGCAGTTAACTCACACGATTAACTCAAAAAATCACGATTAAAAAAAATTAATAGCGATTAATCACACTGTTAAACAACAGAATACCAATTGAAATTTATTAAATATTTTTGGATGTTTTTCTACATTTTCAAATATATTGATTTCTATTACAACACAGAATACAAAGTGTACAGTGCTCACTTTATATTATTTTTATTACAAATATTTGCACTGTAAAATGATAAAAGAAATAGTATTTTTCAATTCACCTCATACAAGTACTGTAGTGTAATCTCTTTATTGTGAAAGCATAACTTACAAATTTAGATTTTTTGTTACATAACTACATTCAAAAACAAAACAATGTAAAACTTTTAGAGTCTACAAGTCCACTCAGTCCTACTTCTTGTTCAGCCAGTCCCTAAGACAAACAAGTTTGGTTACATTTACAGGAGATAATGCTGCCTGCTTCTTATTTACAATATCACCTGAAAGTGAGAACAGGCATTCACACGACACTTTTATAGCCAGCGTTGCAAGGTATTTATGTGCCAGATATGCTAAAGATTCATATGCCCCTACATGCTTCGGCCACCATTCCAGAGAACACGCTTCCATGCTGATGATGCTCGTTAAAAAAAAAAATGCATTAATTAAATTTGGGACTGAACTCCTTGGGGGAGAACTGTAAGTCTCCTGCTCTGTTTTATCCACATTCTGCCATATATTTCATGTTATAGCAGTCTCGGATGAGGACCCAGCACACGTTCGTTTTAAGAACACTTTCACAAAACGCAAAGAAGGTACTAATGTGAGATTTCTAAAAATAGCTACAGAACTCGACTTAAGGTTTAAGAATCTGAAGTGCTGTCCAAAATCTGAGAGGGATGAGGTATGGAGCATGCTTTCAGAAGTCTTAAAGAGCAACATTCTGAAACTACAGAACCCAAACCATCAAAAAAGAAAATCAACCTTCTGCTGGTGGCATCTGACTCAGATGATGAAAATGAACATGTGTCGGTCCACCCTGCTTTGGATTGTTATTGAGCAGAATCTGTCATCAGCCTGGATGCATGTCCTCTGGAAGGGTGGTTGAAGCCTGAAGGGACATATGAATCTTTAGAGCATCTGGCACATAAATATCTTGTGATGCCAGCTAAAACAGTGCCATGCAAATGTCTTTTCTCACTTTCAGGTGACATGGTAAACAAGAAGCGGGCAGCATTATCTCCTGCAAATTGTAACCAAACTTGTTTGTCTGAATGACGAGGAGTCCTTGTGGCACCTTAGAGACTAACACATTTATTTGGCCATAAGCTTTTGTGGGCTAAACCCCACTTCATCAGATGCAGATACAGACTAACACGGCTACCACTCTGAAACTTGTTTGTCTGAGTGATTGGCCGAAATAGGACTGAGTGGCTGTGTAGGCTCTAAGGTTTTACATTGTTTTGTTTTTGAATGCAGTTATTTTTTGTACATAATTCTACATTTGTAAGTTCAACTTTCATGATAAAGAGACTGCACTACAGTACACCTCTACCCCGATATAATGGAGTCCTCGGGAGCCAAAAAATCTTACCGTGTTATAGGTGAAACCACGTTATATTGAACTTGCTTTGATCTGCCGGAGGGCGCAGCCCCACGCTCCTGGAGCGCTGCTTTACACGTTATATCCTAATTAGTTTTATATCGGGTCGCGTTATATCGGGGTAGAGGTGTACTTGTATTAGGTGAATTGAAAAATACTATTTCTTTTGTTTATTACAGTGCAAATATTTGTAATAAAAATAAACATAAAGTGAACACTGTACACTTTGTATTGTGTTGTAATTGAAATCAACATATCTGAAAATGTAGAAAACATCCAAAATATTTAAATAAATGGTATTCTAATATTGTTTAAATGCACGATTAATCACGATTAATTTTTTTAATCGCTTGACAGCCCTAATGGGAACATGACCAATTGATAGTCACTGAATTTGTCTGCCTTTCCAGCATGTGAAATGAGTTATGCTGATTGGATTCCTAATGAAGTTAAAAAATATTTGCCATTCGCAGGGAATCTTCTACCACACAAAGAATCCCGAAGCACTTCACATGTGAGTCCAGTCCTGCAAGATACTAAGCACCCTTACTTCTGAACAGCAAATAGGAAAAGAGGTTGGTCAGTATCTCCTATCATCAGGCCCTACACAAACAAAGCAGCAATGAAATGCAGCCACCTCTGAGGTGGAGGGTGGCAATGAACTGGCATTCAATAAATTACTACACAGCATGACAAGAATGGACATTTTTGCAAAAGGCAATGGGGCACACCCTTACTCTTACCGAAATGGCCATAGGATCATTAAGGTTCATGTCAAGTAGATAGCAACTTCGTTTTCATTTGAAAGACGTTAACCCCTGCAACTCCCTGGTTAAAGCCATTTTTTCAATTTCAGAGATGTAAAGCTCCAGGACAATGCTGTGATTTACACCTGTGGATCTAGGGAGTCTGTGCCTACCTACAGTGCTGAGACACTGTTACCCCGCAGAAGAAATATCAGTTTTTTCAACACTAGCTGAAGGGCAGGGAGGGGGGGAGGAATGGCACACAGCAGTATAACTTCATCCCAAGCATGAACTATCATTCTCATGGCTTCAGCATTTTGGAATCTCATTAAGGATATTTCAGGTTAATACCTTCATCAACTGACTGCTGAGGATTTGTGACTTAAAGGTTTAGTAAAACCTCAGTTTCTCTCTCTATAATAACCAGGAGTTATGGGGTAGTAGCCACTGTCAATAGTGAATTTAATTTTAATGTTCCAACTACTTTGCTGCTTACTTGAAAACCTATAAAGTCTAAATGTAAAGTGCTTCCATTTCAGTTTATCTAGTAATTTATTTATAAAAGATCAGAGGGGTAGCCGTGTTAGTCTGGTTCTGTAGAAGCAGCAAAGAATCCTGTGGCACCTTATAGACTAACAGACGTTTTGCAGCATGAGCTTTCGTGGGTACTACTTGCATCCGAAGAAGTGGGTATTCACCCACGAAAGCTCATGCTGCAAAACGTCTGTTAGTCTATAAGGTGCCACAGGATTCTTTGCTGCTTTTATAAAAGATGGTATTACGATATCAAACCTTGACTTTTAAATGTTCTCAATTAAAGTTAAATTGTTAAAGCTAAGAATGCACTCAACTGAAATTAGGTCAGGGGTCGGCAACCTATGGCACGCGTGCCAAAGACGGCATGCGAGCTGATTTTTAATGGCACGCGGCTGCCTGCTGGGACTCCGCGTGCCATTAAAAATCCTGCCCGGCGCGGCAAGCTGCGGGTCCGCGGTCCTGGGCTGGAGCACCGGGCCGAGTGCAGCAAGCCGCCGGCCCCTCCCCTGCTTTCTCCCCTCCCCTGGACCACTGCCGCCGCGTGCGCGGAGCTCTGGAGGCCAGGGCTGTGTTCTCCCACAGGGTAGTGTATCTGGCTCTGCTTGGAGCCTCAAGGTAAGGGGTCTGGGGCTGGGGGGGTGGATAAGGGGTGGGGGCAGACAGGGGACAGGGAGCAGGGTGGGTTGATAGGGGGTGGGATCCCGAGGGGGGTGGCTGGGGCAGGGGTCTCTGGAGGGGGCAGTCAGGGAGCTAGGGGGGGGGTGGATGAGGCATGGGAGTTCCAGGGTCTGTTAGGGGGCAGGGAGTAGATAGGGGTCAGGGCAGTCAGGGGACAGGAAGAAAGGAGGGTCCTGGGGGGGCAGTTAGGTCGGGGGGGTCTCTGGAAGGGGTGGTCAGGGGGCAAGGACCTGGGGAGGTTGGATGTGTCGTAAGTTCGGGGTGGGGGGGCCGTCAGGAGGCAGGAGTGGGGAGAGGGGTTGTGGCAGGCAGGGAGAAGGGGGAGGGTTGGATGGGTCGGGAGTTCTGGGGGTCCTGTCAGGGGGCGGTTGGATGGGGCATGGGAGACCCGGGAGTCTGTCGGGGGTGGGGGTGGGGATAAGGGTTGGGGCAGTCAGGGGACAAGGAGCAGAGCGGCTTAGATAGGCGATGGGATCCTGGGGGGCAGTTAGGGGCAGGGGTCCCAGGAGGGGGTAGGCAGGGGACAAGGAGCGAGGGGGTTGGTGGTTCTGAGGGGGGACCAGTCACCCAGCCCTCTGCCTTGAGCCCTGACCCCCCCCCACACACCCAGCCCTCTGCCTTGAGCCCCGCACCCCCCCACACACCCAGCCCTCTGCCCTGAGCCCCGCACCCCCCCACACACACCCAGCCCTCTGCCCTGAGCCCTGACCCCCCCCACACACCCAGCCCTCTGCCCTGAGCCCCGCACCCCCCCCACACACCCAGCCCTCTGCCTTGAGCCCCGCACCCCCCCCACACACCCAGCCCTCTGCCTTGAGCCCCGCACCCCCCCCCACACACCCAGCCCTCTGCCCTGAGCCCTGACCCCCCCCACACACCCAGCCCTCTGCCCTGAGCCCCGCACCCCCCCCCACACACCCAGCCCTCTGCCCTGAGCCCCGCACCCCATCCCCCCCCCACACACCCCTCTGCCCTGAGCCCTGACCCCCCCCACACACCCAGACCTCTGCCTTGAGCCCTGACCCCCCACACACACACCCACCCCTCAGCCCTGAGCCCCCCACTCCCCCACACACACACCCACCCCTCTGCCCTGAGCCCCGCACCCCCCCACACACACCCAGCCCTCTGCCCTGAGCCCCGCACCCCCCCACACACACCCAGCCCTCTGCCCTGAGCCCCGCACCCCATCCCCCACACACACCCAGCCCTCTGCCTTGAGCCCTGACCCCCCCACACACACACCCAGCCCTCTGCCCTGAGCCCTGACCCCCCACACACACCCAGCCCTCTGCCCTGTGCCCCACCCCCCCACACACACCCAGCCCTCTGCCCTGAGCCCCGGACCCCATCCCCCACACACACCCAGCCCTCTGCCTTGAGCCCTGACCCCCCCCACACACACCCCCAGCCCTCTGCCTCGCGCCCCGACCCCCCCCCACACACCCAGCCCTCTGCCTTGAGCCCTGACCCCCCCACACACACACCCAGCCCTCTGCCCTGAGCCCCGCACCCCCCCACACACACCCAGCCCTCTGCCTTGAGCCCCGCACCCCATCCCACACACACACCCAGCCCTCTGCCCCGCACCCCATCCCACACCCCAGGCCCCCACCCTGGGCCCTGTACCTCCCTCATACACATCCAGCCCTCTGCTTGACTTCTTCACCCCCCTCCCATGACCCCAGCCCTGACTCTTGCACCCCCCACATCCCCAGCCCCCCCACACCCCATGTACCCCCCACATCCTCACCCTGAGCACCAAACAGGAGCTCCTGCACCCCCCCCACATTCCCACCTGCACCCCTTGCATCATATGGGAGCTGCCCAGGTAAGTGCCCCACACCCAAACCTCCTGCCCCAACCCTGAGCCCCCTCCCTCATTCTAGCTCCTGCCCAGACCCTTCACTCCCACCCCTGTGCTCAGTCCACTCCCACCCTCAGCTCAGTGCAGAGAGAGGAAGAGAATGGGCCAGAACCAGGGAGAAGGTAGGTACCCACTGTATGTGGGCAGGGCCGGGACCCCAGACTGGCAGCGGGCTGAGCGGGTCCGGCAGCCGGGATCCCGGCTGGCAGGAGCCAGCGGATGGAACCCCTGCCGGTCTGGGGTCCCAACAGCCGGCCCCGCACAGCCCGCTGCCGGTCTGGGGTTCTGGCTGCCGGACCTTTGCCAGCCGGGGTCCCGGCCACAGGCCCCGTTCAGCCCACTGCCAGCCTAAGTGAACAGAACCCCCGACCAGCAGCGGGCTGAGCGGGCCGGCGGCGCAAGATCAACATTTTAATTTAATTTTAAGTGAAGCTTCTTAAACATTTTGATAACCTTGTTTATTTTACAATACAACACTAGTTTACTTATATAATATATAGACTTCTAGAGAGAGACCTTCTAAAAAATATTAAAATGTATTACCGGCATGCGAAACCTTAAATTAGAGAATAAATGAAGACTTGGCACACCACTTGTGAAAGGTTGCCGACCCTTGCTCTAGGTAGATTAGAGACAATTTAACTTATTAGAGGATACTTTGAATGATAGAACCAAACTTTATTTAAGGGAAAAATGATTAGTTAAGAAAACAGGCATACAATTACCATTTATACTGATGCAACAATTATACTCACATTAAAAGATGAAATGGTGCAACATTGGGTTATCAGACCACTGACAACAGAATGAAGTATAATCCTGTAACCTAATGGTACCTTTTAGTGTTAATTTGCGCTCTCCACAATTTAGCAACGCTACTCCTATAGTATTCCATTTTAATACTAATTAACACTAAACCTAATTATTATAAAACCCTATATTTAGTGCCCTACCAAATTCACGGTCCATTTTGGTCAATTTCACGGTCATAGGATTTTTAAAATCATAAATCTCATGATTTCAACTATTTCAATCTGAAACGTCATGGTACTGTAATTGTAAGGGTCTTGACCCACAAAGGAGTTGTGTGGGTGGATAGGGTTTTGCCAGTTTATTGTAGGGGGGTTGTGGGACTGCTACTCTTACTTCTGCCGGCGGCGGTGCTGCCTTCAGTGCTGGGTGCCCGGCCAACAGCTGCCGCTCTCCAGCCGCCCAGCTCTGAAGGCAGTGCAGAAGTAAGGGCAGCAATATCGCGACCCCCCCCTAAAATAACCTTGTGACCCCCCCTGCAACTCCCTTTTGGGTCAGGACCCCTGTGTGGGAAACGCTGGTCTCCCCCCGTGAAGTCTGTATAGTATAATGTAAAAGCACACAGAAGACCAGATTTCAAGGGGGGGGAGACCAGATTTCATGGTTGTGAATTTGGTAGGGCCCTAACTATATTCTAATTTCCACCACCTTTTCATTGGCTCTTTACATTACACATAATTTAAATTAACATCTGCACCAATAGCCTTCCATGCTATCACTTCAGACAGCATTTTAATAAAATATTCAAAATTCTCTAAACACTTGTTAGAAACTCGGCTAGAACCAGTTATAACCAGAAACACAGCCACAACATAACCCCGAGTCATTTCCTCATTAAATTAAATTTTCCCATCTTCTTGTCTCCAACTTTTACTCAAACTAACAAACTCAATTTCCCATACTCTTCTATACAGTACTTAGCCTAACTTAACCAAAACCTAATTTCTACTTATTTCTCAACCTACCATCCTATAGGCTACAAATGTTTTATGTAATAAAAGTTTTCTAAAAATGTTTTTCCTGACAGTGAACGTGACAGTATATTTATATAGTGAACATTCAAGTGTACATTAATTTGAAAAGGAAACCACATCAAGATGATTTAGGCTAAAAATTAGCTTTGGTAAGAACAAGGTTTTACCAAATTAAAGCAGAAATATTGTAAAAGACGGTTACTCACCGTAGTAACTGTTGTTCTTCGAGATGTGTTGCTCCTATCCATTCCAGTCAGGTGTGCGCGCCGCGCGTGCACGGCTCTTCGGAACATTTTTACCCTAGCAACTCCGGCGGGCCGGCTGGCGCCCCCTGGAGTGGCGCCGCTATGGCGCCTGTTATATACCCCAGCCGGCCCGTCCGCTCCTCAGTTCCTTCTTGCCGGCTACTCCGACAGTGGGGAAGGAGGGCGGGTCTGGAATGGATAGGAGCAACACATCTCGAAGAACAACAGTTACTACGGTGAGTAACCGTCTTTTCTTCTTCGAGTGATTGCTCCTATGCATTCCAGTCAGGTGATTCCCAAGCCTTACCTAGGCGGTAGGGTCGGAGTGAGACGTGGCGGAGTGTAATACCGTGGAGCCGAAGGCTGCGTCGTCTCGAGACTGCTGCACCAACGCGTAGTGGGAGGCGAAGGTGTGGACAGAAGACCAGGTGGCCGCTCTACAGATGTCCTGGATGGGGACATGGGCCAGGAAGGCGGTCGACGAGGCTTGTGCTCTCGTGGAGTGAGCTGTGAGGCGGCATGGTGGCACGCGAGCCAGCTCGTAGCAGGTCCGGATACATGCTGTGACCCAGGAGGAAATCCGTTGGGAGGAGATCGGCTCGCCTCTCTTGCGGTCAGCAACCGCTACGAACAGCTGGGGCGAACGCCGGAAGGGCTTCGTCCGCTCGATGTAAAAGGCGAGCGCCCTGCGGACGTCGAGGGTGTGAAGCTGTTGTTCCCGAGGCGAGGCATGCGGCTTCGGGAAGAAGACCGGGAGGCGACACCACCTTGGGGAGGAAGGCCGGATGTGGTCAAAGCTGCACCTTGTCTCGATGGAAGACGGTGTATGGTGGACCAACCGTTAGAGCACGGAGCTCAGAGACTCGTCTCACTGATGTAATTGCGACGAGGAAGGCTGTCTTCCAGGAGAGGTAGAGCAGGGAGCACGTGGCCAAGGGCTCGAAGGGGGGACCCATCAGCTTGGCCAGCACGAGGTTCAAATCCCAGGTCGGGGCAGGATGCCGCACCGGCGGGTACAAGCGGTCCAGGCCTTTAAGGAAGCGGGAAACCATCTGGTTGGAGAAGATGGACCGACCTTCCACAGATGGACGAAAGGCGGACACTGCTGCCAGGTGAACTCTCAAGGAGGAGACCGCAAGACCTTGCTCCTTAAGGTACCAGAGGTAGTCCAGGATGGTAGGGACAGGGACTACGAAGGGATTGAGGCCTCAGTGGTCACACCAGAGCGCGAACCGCTTCCATTTCGCCAGATAGGTGGAGCGAGTGAAAGGCTTTCTGCTCTCTAGCAGGACGTGCTGAACTGCCACCGAACAGTCCCTCTCTGTTTGGATCAACCACGCAGGTACCAAGCTGTAAGATGGAGGGACTGCAGGTTCGGATGGCGGAGTCTGCCGAAGTCCTGGGTGATGAGGTCCGGCCATAACGGAAGGGGGATAGGATCCCGAACCGAGAGCTCGAGCAGCAGGGTGTACCAATGTTGTCTCGGCCAGGCCGGAGCCACGAGTATGACGCTGGCTCTGTCCCTCCGAAGCTTCTGTAGCACCCGGTGCACGAGCGGGAACGGAGGGAAGGCGTAGAGGAGGTGATCCTTCCAGGAATACAGGAAGGCGTCCGACAGGGAGCCCGGCGAATGACCCCGGAACGAGCAAAACAGGTGGCACTTCCTGTTCGCCTTGGAGGCGAATAGGTCTATCCGGGGAAACCCCCACCTCCGGAAGATCGTGTGTACGACGTCGGGACGGAGAGACCACTCGTGGGAGAGGAACGATCTGCTGAGATGGTCGGCCAGCGTGTTCTGCACTCCCAGAAGAAAGGACGCTTCCAGGTGAATCGAGTGGGTTACGCAGAAGTCCCACAGGAGCATCGCTTCCTTGCAGAGGAGGGAGGAGCGGGCTCCGCCCTGCTTGTTCACGTAGAACATTGCCGTGGTGTTGTCCGTGAACACTGTCACACAGCGGCCTTGCAGGCGGGTGCGGAAGGTGTGACACGCCAAACGGATCGCTCGCAGCTCGCGGATATTGATGTGCAGAGCGAGCTCTTGGGGCGACCAAAGGCCTTGGGTGTGAAGGTCGCCCAGGTGAGCTCCCCAACCGAGCGCTGAGGCATCCGTGGTCAGAGTGGCGGATGGACGAGGAGGGTGGAACGGGACTCCCGCACACACGACCTCCGGGTCGAGCCACCAGCGGAGGGACTCGAGGGTAGGCTTGGTGATCGTGACCACCATGTCGATGGGATCTCGATGCGGCCGGTACACCGACGCGAGCCAAGACTGGAACGGGCGGAGGTGGAGCCGCGCGTACGCGGTGACATACGTACACGATGCCTTGTGGCCCAGGAGGCGGAGGCAGGATCGCACCGTCGTGGTTGGGAAGGTGACGAGGTCCCGGACGATAGAGACCATCGTCTGGTGCCGAGATCGCGGCAGGCAGGCGCGGGCCAACAAGGAGTCGAGGACTGCTCCAATGAACTCCACCCGCTGTGACGGAATCAAGGTGGACTTCTCGGCATTGATGAGAAGACCGAGGCGCTGAAAGAGGGACAGGATTTCTGTCATCTGGCCCATTACCAGGCACCGAGACGTTCCGCGAACCAGCCAGTCGTCGAGATACGGGTAGACATGTATCTGACGACGGCGGAGGGCTGCGGCAACCACTGCCATGCACTTGGTAAACACTCTCGGTGCGGTGGATAGGCCGAATGGCAACACTGCGAACTGGTAGTGTGCGTTGTTCACCACAAAACGCAGGTATCGTCGATGGGGAGGGTAGATCGCGACATGGAAGTAGGCATCCTTCATGTCGAGGGCGGCAAACCAGTCTCCCGGATCCAGAGAGGGAATGATGGTCCCCAGGGTGACCATGCGAAACTTGGGCTTGAGCAGATATTTGTTCAGCTCGCGGAGGTCCAGGATAGGACGTAGCCCTCCTTTCGCTTTGGGGATGAGAAAATATCGGGAATAGAATCCCCTACCCCGCCTGTCTTGAGGCACTGCCTCTATGGCACCCACGCTCAACAGAGTCTGGACCTCTTGTAAGAGGAGTTGCTCGTGAGAGGGGTCCCTGAAGAGGGACAGGGAGGGTGGGTGGGAAGGGGGGGGCGAAACAAACTGAAGGCGGTATCCCGATGGACTGGTTGAAGCACCCAGTTGTCCGTTGTTATTCGGGACCACGCCGAAAAGAAATGGGAAAGGCGGTTGTAAAACAAAAGGGTAGGATCCGGTAGGGAGAGTGATCGGCCGTCCTCAGGCATCCCATCAAAAGGCCTGCTTGGACCCTTGGGGGGCCTTGGAAGGGGCCTGGGCCTGATTGCGCCTGTTGCCGGATGGTCGACGGCGATTCGGGCCTGGTCGCCTGCTGTTGTACGGGCGGTACCGTTGTTGAGGGAAAGACCGGGAGGGTTGTTGCCGGAAGGGCCTGCGTTGAGGAGCCGGTGTGTGCATCCCGAGGGTGCGGATGGCGATGCGACCGTCCTTCAGGGTCTGGATCCGGGAATCATCTTCTCAGAGAAAAGACCCTGTGTGTCAAAGGGCAGGTCCTGTAACGTATACTGCACCTCCGGTGGCAGGGTGGAGGACTGCAGCCAGGAGATGCGCTGCATCGTCACCCCTGAGGCCAAGGTCCGAGCTCCCGAGTCCGCAGAGTCAAGGGCGGCCTGGATGGAGGACCTGGACGATTTCGTCCCCTCCTCCAACAATGCGGAGAATTCCTGGCGGGAGGCTGTTGGTAGGAGCTCTGTAAATTTCGCCAGGGACGCCATGATGTCGTAGACGTACCTGGCGAGGAGGACCATCTGGTTGGCGATGCGAAGTTGCAAGCCGCCCGCCGAGTAGACCTTGCGGCCTAACAGGTCCATTTGTCGCGCATCCTTCGACTTTGGCGTAGGGCCAGGTTGACCATGCCTCTCCCTGTCGTTGACCGACTGAACGACCAACGAGTCCGGGGTCGGGTGAGTATACAGATACTCGTAGCCCGTGGGGGGGACAGAGTACTTGCGCTCAACCCCACGGGCCGTAGGAGGGATGGACGCAGGCGTCTGCCAGAGTGTGGTGGCATTCTTTTGTATCGTGCGCACGAACGGTAATGCCACGCGCACTGGAGCCTCTGCTCCAACGACATTGGTTATGGGGTCCTCGTCCTCCTGGACCTCTGCCACTGGGAGAGCCATAGCCGTCGCCACGCGGCGAAGCAGGTCTTGGTGCGCCTTTAAGTCTATCGGCGGAGGCTCCTTGGCCGACGCTCCGGCCACCGCCTCGTCAGGTGAGGACGAGGAGGATAAGCCCTGGACGACAGCCTCCGACGATGGATCTGCTGTCCGCTCGTCGTCTGGGTCGGGCTGCGTGTGCCTCTGGGGTTCAGGCGGTATGGAAACCGCGCCTGGTGACCCTGCGCTCAGAGGCAGGGGCTCTTGGGGGGAATGGCACCCCCTGAGTCTCGTACTGGGCCCAGGGAACCCAGAAGCCCCACTGCTGTGCCCCACTGCTGTGCCCCTGAGGTCGGCCTTGTGGGGTAGGTGGCAAGTGCCCGTTACTGTCTGCCCCGGAAGCAACCGACGCGGGACGGGATGGCCATGGAGGCGCCGAGGCACTGACGAATTGCGCCGCCGACTGAGGTAGTCCGTCCCCGGACGGTGTTGAGGATCGGTGCCGGTCCACACGGTACCGGGATGGTGACCGAGACCAACGTCCGCTGCGGTGCCGGGAGCTCGACCGGTGCCGGGAGCTCGACCGGTGCCGGGAGCTCGACTGGGATCCGGACCTGCGGCGTCGGGAGCGGCTGCGCGAATCGCGGTGCCGGGAACGGTGCCGGGAAGCAGACCTCCGTCGGTGCCGACGCGACGGCAATCGGGACCTGGAGCGACGCCGGGAGTGCGACCGGTACCGCGATGTCGAACGGTACCGGGACTGCGACCGGCGTCGAGACGGCGACCGGTACCGCGATGGCGAGCGGTGCCGAGATCGCGAACGACGGGACGGTGACCTGCGGCGTGACCGGGAGCGTCGTCCGTGCCGTCTGTCTGGAGAGGGGGGCCGAACCATCATTGCCGGCTTTCCCGCCGAAACGACAGCCCGCACCGGCGGTGCCGGGGGCTCGGTGCCTCTGTGAGCTCTATGAGCTCGCGTGCCGTGGAGAAAGTCTCCGGCGTCAATGGCAGCCGGAGCTCAACCGCGGCCGGTGCCGGGGAGCATGGCGGTGCCGGACTCGACGGCCCTTGCGGCGCCGGAGTCAACGGCCCGGTGCACGTCCTGTGCACAGCCACAGCGGGGACCGCAGGTGGCGCAACTGTCTTGGCTGCTGGGCCCTCAGCGTGGGGCTTGGCACCCGCTTTCGCCGGCTTGCGCTTCCTTGATGGCGAGAGGGAGCGGTGCCGGGCCTTCGGTGCCGGTGGCTGAGGGCGCGTAGTCTCGGTGCCGGAACGGCCCGGGGCCGGCGGAGCGCTCCGGACCGATGAAGCCTTCGGCGCCGGCGCGGACGGTGCCGGGGGCTGGAGCGAAGCCTCCATGAGGAGCTGCTTTAAACGTATGTCCCGCTCCTTACGCGTCCGGGGTTTGAAAGAGGAACAGATAGAGCACTTATCTGCCCTGTGACTCTCGCCGAGGCACCGGAGGCAGGAGTCGTGCGGATCCCCTACTGGCATAGGCCGCTGGCAAGACGCACAGGGCTTAAAGCCCGGTGCCTTGGGCATGAGCCCGCACCGGGGGAGGAAAGGGAGGGGAAAACCCCCCTTTAACCTTATCCTAAGAACTAACTATCTAACTAACAGAAACTATCTACACTAATCACTAAATGAACTATATACACGAGAAAGTAGCGAGAGCTAGGGTTGTGGAGGACAGAGAGCACTCCACAGTTCCAACTGGCCGTCACGAGCGGTAAGAAGGAACTGAGGAGCGGACGGGCCGGCTGGGGTATATAACAGGCGCCATAGCGGCGCCACTCCAGGGGGCGCCAGCCGGCCCGCCGGAGTTGCTAGGGTAAAAATGTTCCGAAGAGCCGTGCACGCACGGCGCGCACACCTGACTGGAATGCATAGGAGCAATCACTCGAAGAAGAACTATAGGTTTGTTTCAAATGTCAATGGAAACAGTGATTTGGATTTAAATGTTGCCTTCTAGTGATTCCAACCCAAAATATCTCAGGTCAGAGCTATTACACAAGAATCAAAGTCAAACTGCCCACAAGCAAAAGTAAAACTGACTAATCAGTTTTCATTAACCAATCTGAGAGAAACACTCAGAGCAAACAACAAGCATTATTGTTTTTTGGCTTTTTAATAAATTAGGTTTCCCTAATCTTAAGATGTTACTGATAACAGGTAAAGATTTTTTTAAATACAAGTTTTAATTTGACAGCATCTCTTTAGTTATATTGGCTGATCCAACTGCTTTATAACAATAACAGTTCACATTTGTTTTTGTTTTTTTAAATAAGTAAAACTTGTTATTAAGAAGAAAAGGTGGGTTTTAGGTTGTTATCTCATCTCTTCACACTTGTGTTTACATAGCCGTATATTTTAAAACAAAAGTGATATTTTAAAACAAGTTATAACTGGGACAAATTATGCATGACACTGAGCAATACCTGGTATATTCCAGGTTTGCTTCAACATACTGAGGGTATGTCTACACTACCCGTTGGATCGGCGGGTAGCGATCGGTTTATCGGGGATCGATATATCGCATCTCATCTAGACGCGATGTATCAATCCCCGAACGCGCTCCCGTCGACTCCAGAACTCCACCAGGGCGAGCGGCAGTAGCGGAGTCAACAGGGGGAGCTGCGAGGACAGGAGGTAAGTCGAAATAAGATACGCAACTTCAGCTATGGGAATAGCGTAGCCGAAGTCGAAGCATCTTACATCAACCCCGCTCCCTAGTGTAGACCAGGCCTTAGGGAACCACATGCACTAATATCATTTCTGCTCCCAATTTCCCCATGAAGCCCAAATGACTTCAATTGCAATAAAACAGGACTATATCTATGACTCGCAGAGCATTACAGCAAGACCCTTTACTGCTTATGCACAGACTCTAGCTTCTTGGAACAGTGAATTAGAAAAATTTCCCTGTGAACAGAGCTTTTTGTTTTGCCTGTGTTCACAGTGCTCTGAATCTTTCAGTAAGAGAGTACTTTTTAATCACGTTAATGACTTCATCACGGAGCTCTTTGCATCATATGAAATGACCAGAAATACTCACTCATGTAACGGAAGGTCTCCTCAGCAAGGACAGGAGAGATGGTTTGGGGGACATGGCTATAGCGGGAGGGGGCCTGGAGCCAGTCTTGGTTGTCATACGGATACAGAGTGTCCACTCGCAGCTTATACTGTGGTAGCTGTTCTTCCAGCATGTTCACCAGTTCTACTTCAGGAAGGTCCTCATTGGAGCAGACATCTAAAGATGAACATGTGCCATGAAACCAAAGCATGCACATTACTATTAAATCTGCTACTTTAAAAACCCACAGATTTGAAAAGAATTGTTCTACATAGGAGGGATTACACAAGGATATTTCACTTTGACCAGCAAATGAATTTGCACTAGAAGCATGATTTTTTAATATTAGTATTTGCAATATCCTTATTCTCCTTAATTGATCCCTTTACTTCTAGTGAATCTAGCAGACTCACTGATTCTCACAGGCTTCCTGGCTCTGACATACTTAAGTTTTATTATTTGTTTTTATGTCTGGCTATTAGCTCTCAAAGTCCATCACAGCTCTCCTAACTTCCATGTTACATTTTACCTGCTATAGGTTGTACTACCTTCTGTAGGCTTTACTCTGGCTGCATTTCCCTTTTCGGAAGGAAATCTGTTTGTCTTGAATATCCTCTTGCACCATTCAATTTAACCACACTTTTTTCTTGCCTTTCTGTTTCTCTCTCAGTTTAGTGATGCATATCCCTTCTGTGACACCCTAATGGTAGAATACATTTCATTTATTTAAAAACTTCACTTTTTTTTTTTTTTAAACCATGAGAAATGTTATGGATTGGAGTGAACACGTGGAGTGACTCCTCCTCACCCTCCAGAATGGACGGCAGTTTCTAATTCTATCTTTGTATTCCACCAATAGCAAAATGAAAGGAAAACACCTAGTAGTATATTACATTTATATACCATCATTTAAAGCACAAGTACACCTAGTTCAGAGGTGTCAGAGCTTTTCAGCCTGAGTACCAAATGTATTTCAAAAGGGACACAATCAACACATAAGGAGAGATTCTCTGTCTTGTTCTGGTCCCTCTGCACTGTTTGAGGGAGGGGAAATGCAAGAAGCCTGCTGAAGAGTCTCCCTGCCCAGAGGTCAGACCCAATTAAGCTGCTCTCCTGGGCATAAGACACCTGCTCTCCTAGGCATAAAGGATGGGAAGTGGCTGGGGCATGCTGTATTCTGTCTATACCTAGCTGGTGTAAGATCCTTTGGGGACCAGACCCAGCTAATGCAGAGAATCAAGGAGCTGTAATTGGTTGCTGTTTTTTCAGTTTTTCTTTTTCACCTCTCCTGGGTTGCCCTGTGTGGGGGAGGGCAGCCATCCTTTGCCAGGCACTTGCCTAGACTGAGGTACAGCCAACCAAGTTCCTATCCTGCTCCTCCTAGGGCTCCCACAGCCCAGCAGGGAAGCAGGCAATGGAGCAGCTAGTGTTACACTCTCCTCCCTTCCCTCCAATGCAGCAGGTGGCCAGTAGCAGTAGGCAAGGGACAGCAGCAGCTCAGAGCACTCACAGGTCTTAACAGGACTTCTCCTGGAGTTCCAGTGACGGCACTGGGAAGCAGTGCCCCTGAACTCCCTCCTCCATGGTGGCAGGCCTGATTCAAACATGTCAGTTTATAAGTCACAGGGCATACATAACTGAGGGTACACATTTTCAATTCATAGTCAAATACAAGTTTTCTTCTCAGGGCCAGTCTTCTTTAAGGGCCACATATTGGACACCACTCCACCGGCTGTCAACTGAAGGGTTGTATTTATACCTCAACGCGCATTCTTTAGAAACCTCAAAGTTTTATCAATGATCTCTGGCATTTTTGAGGCACAACCTCCTCTGGGTTACAAATATGAAAAAAAGGCACATAATTCAGGGGAGTCTGAATAAGTCACAGCAAAGAAATCCAAGAGGAAGGAAGGAACTTGGCCACAATTCTCCACTCACCATGGATGGAAAGGGAGAGGCAGCAGGGGCCTGGATTACGGTCAGGCTTTTTACTTGAAAATATAAAGTGTTCTTACAGCTTCAACTACCACATTTGAAGCCACATCTTTCTTCTTCTGTCAATTCCCACTATTCCTTCAAAAATCACTTGGGATCTCCAACACTCATTCATTCCATCCGTGATAAGAACAAACGTTTATCTACCGGAGGAAAGTTTTATGTGGTGAGAAAAATATAATAATGGATGGTTTGGAGGGGTGGGGAATGAATTAGTTTAGTTTATGAAGAATCTACTCTTCTTGTTCATGTGCACTACTGGATGACTGCTTCACACAATTTCAAGCTGAGATCAGGGGTTTCAGGCTAGCTGCACTGAAAATACTCCATCAATTTGTGGTTCAGACTGGAGCTGCCCTTCCAACTTACCAGTGATGCTCTCCGGATCTCCGTGGTTGATATTCATGAGGGTTTCTTCACGCTTCAGTTATTTAAGAATAGCATTCTGTGTTCATGTTGTGCATGGTCCCTTTCTTGCTTTGGTTGAAGGATGACTTTGGTTTGAAGTGAGATCCATCAAGCTACCTAGGCATCAATTACTCTGGTTTTCTTAACTCACTTCTATAGGCTGGGTTATATTCTTGGTCTACTATTGCCTCATTTGACACTTGATACTTCATCTGAGGTACAGATCAGTAAAATTTTTATGACATACTGTGCAAGCTTCATGTGATGGTTTCTCTTAGATCAGCCATCATCTAGAAATCAAAGACATGGAATATGTTGGATTGTAATTTATATATTACAAGCAAAGAGCAGCATGAAATGAAACAAAACAAAATTCTCTATGAAGACAGTAAATCTCCGTTTTGGTAACTCACAATTCTCATCTATTGCTGTCTACTCATTCCCCCTTCCACCAATCAAATATTTAATGCCTGACAGGGTTGTTCACTGCTGTAGGACATTCTCTTTTGCCCTAAGACATGGCTGCTTCAGCTAAGTAGATTCCCTGCAGCCTCATAGACAAAGGGGTTTAAATTATTTTTCAAGTACAGTAACAGTTTCTAAAGGGCAGGACTCAGTCATCTCTTTAGATAAATAAAAACAACACTCTAACAAACACAAAGCTGTATGACTCTGCTCTTTAGTAAAATTATTTTAAAAGGGAAAAAAATCAAGTGCGTGCCCTAACAGGAAAAAATCACATAATGGGTTCACCATAAAAATCTCACACAGCTGGCTGTGTCTGCTTAGCAGCCCAGGTCTAAAATAGAAGTGATGTTACAGTTTAAGATTGAGGTGAATTGTCAGAACAGTTTAAGGAGCCAAGCTTTTGCTGTCCTCTAGCCAGGACTGCTAGTTTATTATGTAAACTTACAAAAATAGATCTCCCCCCCCACACACACACACACTTGCACAGACAAATAGGTGTTAAAAAAAGAAAATGAATATAACAATCAAAATATAAAACCATTTCAGTTAATCAAATCTCACATGCTTGGTATCAGCAATACTAATGCTTGGCATCAGCAGTACTAATTCTTTAGTCACCCATCAGGCTACACAAGATCTAATTGTTCCAACTTAAAAATAATAAAAAGGAGAAAACCTTTCAAGCCTTCTTTATATAAACCAAATGTAAAAATAGTGAAGAGGACATAAATCGTTTTTCCCCATTTGCAAGTGACCTTACAGAAAATCCACAGGGTTTGAGTTAGTTTTATTCTCAGTACATGACAGTTTGTAGTTAAATCTGAATACTTGATTTCTCCATTTTTTTGCCACCACCTTTCAGTGTTTGTTTCCCCCAATCCTACATAGCCACCATCTGCTACTACCTCTTGTAAAACAACTCCTTTCCCGTTATGGAGAATGCAAACAGGTCAAGAAATAGAGGCAGCAAGAGCACCCAGGCTGCACTTACGCTTTCACAATGGATGCATATCCCTTTCATATAAGCTACTCTGCCCTCCTCCAGGTAATATATATCACTACAAGCACCCTCTAGCCAGCTGGGCTGAATGCAGCTTCTTTACTGCCATATTATGGGTAAATATACACATCGAAAAGCCTTGAAATCTGTAAGCAGGGTTTCCTTCCACCAAAGAGTTAGTAAAAGAGGGGAGACTTCAAACTGTGGAAACTTTTAAAAGACAAACAAGCAAACCCAGCTTTCATTGGCTGTCACAGCTCTGACCCATGACCCCTTCTCAGTCATGCCCCAATCGCTTCAGAAATGCTGCCAAAGGAACAAATTTAGTCTCATGTCGGAGAATAAAAAGCCCTGGTTAGTTATAAGAACAAACCAATATAACTACTAGTTCCGAATACTGATAAACCCTGAGGCTAGTTACAAATCCATTTAGAATGACAAGCCCATATATAAAGTAACCCTGCCATGTGACTACATAAACCAAAGTCTGTACTCCTAGCTCCTCTCCACAGTAATCACGCATGGTGCATACTGTCTATTACACTGCAATAATGAGACAAGTTAATAGGAGCATAAACATGTGACTGTTAGATTGTTCCCCATAAAGTATCACCCCAGGAAGGAAGAAGCACAGAAAACTGATTTGTATATGGAAGCAAATGAGCCACTGTGTGTAACACCCATTTTTGTGAGAAAAGCTTATAAAACAGATTGTTACGGTTTTGTTTTTAGTCTTGATTACACATGCAGTTGTCATTTACAGAGCCAGCATTAGGTAAACGTATGTGACAGTGCCACCTAGAGGTCGTCACTGTGTCTCATTTATCTTAAATCAGTGGTTCCCAAACTGGGGTTTGTGAACCCCTGGGGGTTCGCAAAATGTTACAGGGGGTTCTTGGGAAAAAATTTCCTAATGGTGGACAGAGCTGGGGACCCTGGGAAGTATGGGGCCAGCAGCCTGTAGCCCTTGGACTTCCAAGAGCTAAGCAGATCAAAGCAAGCATATCTATCATACTGAGGAGATTGAAACTTCAAGACTCCTTATAAGAAATGGAAAGGGAGGTAGATATTTTTGGCTGTTTTTAAAATGAAATAGGCAGCTAGTGTTTTTAAATTATTATGAAGAACAAGTTTAAGTTTGTTGTAACATGCGTTGTTTGCCTGGACTGCTCAAGATGAATGCTTGTGTAGGAGGAACTCTTTGAGTTGGCTTCTTAAATACCTTCATGCTGTTTCACATCTGATTCTCCTTGATGAAACATAGGAGCCTTGTTTTATAACAGGCTTATTCAAAGTGATACAAGCCACGAAAGTGAGATCTTGGATGAGTGTTGCTGTTTTCATAATGTAATAAAAATACTGTCATGATAAATAATAATAAATAGTGCATAATAAGCGTGTCACAAAAACAAATTTTATAATTCTGAGATCACTGCTTTTATAATTTATACTCAGGTAAAGGAGAAAATCCCTGAAAATGTTAATTTTTAGGAGGGGGTTTGCGATACTTGACATTTTAGTGAAAGGGGTTCACAGGTTGCTAAAGTTTGGGAACCACTGTCTTAAATGAATGAGCTTCAAACTTTGGAAACAGTCTCCGAAACCAAGCATTTATGATGTCCCTTTATCAATATCTACAATACATGAGCTTTTTAAGGACCTTCATATTGTCTGTGAGAGTCTATTTCTTACAAAAGTCTCACTCACTGCGTTCTCAAAATAGGCTCTGAAAAGTATAATGGAGAGATGCTAGTCATAACATTTGAAACAAACTTCAATAATTGTTTCCACATTCCCTCATGTGTTCAAGAAAATCTTGTTCATAGGTCAAATTCCACATGTGATTTGTGGTGTGAGGAGATTTTTTTGGTCAAAATTTGAAGGGAATCTGGGAAGTTGTTTAAGCTATGAACTTAAAAAAAGATACATGCTTGCCAACAAGCCAGAGAGAGAGAGAGAGAGAGACACACACAGACAGAATCTCCCTCCTCTTGGCTACTGCAGCTCACTGGCGTGTAAGGGTACTGCTTTTTATTATGCACGAGCCAGGCCAGAGGCACAAATGTAGCAGCCCTGCCTGAGTTAATGGATTCATTCTCTGAGACACTAGCAGCCTGACTGTGTAGTTAGTAACATTATTAAAGCTACTGTTTATGGTTAAGTGATCTCATTCTCTGAGGCAGAAATGTAGCGCCCGACTTTTAATGTTAATGTTATTAATGTTTCTATTGTTACTTAACTGTTCCCATTCTCAGTCAATTCCCTCAGGAGCATAAAAATCTGTAAAATTTTAAGGCCCCTACATTGCCAGAGTGATGTAAAGGTGCCTTATTATAAATGACAATTAAGAGCATCCTCACCTAGGAAGATCTATGTGCTTTCTCACTTTTCCTGTGCCAAAGTGGCACAAGGGGTTAGATTACTGCTCAGGATTTATTTTAGTTACCCATTTAAAAACAAACAAACAAACACACACGTTGAGGGCAAATAATACATTTACCAAGCAGTCTATAAAATGTCAGGACAATCAGAACCAAGTACTTCCCCAAGTACCCAGCCAGGTCCAGGACAATGATTAGCAAAACTAGATCGCTGTCATATGTGAAAGTCTGAGCAATTTAAAATGACATTCAAATTTGGGGAGGGGGGGGAGAGGGGCGGCTGTTCGGTGTTGGGTAATGTAATTTAAATGAAAATCCAGGATTATAACTGGAATGCAGATTATTAGTTACCAAGTGTTTGTAACGTAACTTTCATGTGTTTAGGAAATGCTAAATTCTTATTGTGACTTTTTTTCTGTATTGTAGTTTAAATAAATTACCAAAACAATTGACACTGGTATGATTATATTCCATTATTTTGGCAAATAAAATATGCAGAATTTTGAATTGTTTGGCGCAGAATCCCCCCAGGAGTAATAACCAATTAAACAACTGCAAACAAAGAGTTACTATTAATGGAATGATATCAGATTAGAGGGAGGACTCAAGTGGGGTTCCACAGGGATCTGTTCTGGGTCCAATGTTGTTTAACATCTTTATTAACAACCTGGATGTAGGAACAGAGAGCATACTGATCAAATTTGCAGATGACAAAAAGTTAGGCGGGGTAGAGGTTGCCAACACTTTTGAATTTTAGCTCTATCTGCCAATCTTGATAAATTGGAGAACTGGGCGATTGACAACAAATGAAATTCAACAAAGACAAATGTAAGGTGCTAAATTTACGGAAGAAAAGCAAAATGCACAAATATAGATGGGGGATAACTGGCTTGGCAACAGCACTGCTGAAAAGGATCTGGGAGTTGTGATGGATCACAACCTCAAGATGAGTCAGCAATGTGATGCTGTTTAAAAAAAAAAGGCAATTTAAGGTTGTATTAACAGAGGCATAACATGCAAGTCACAGGAGGTAACAGTACTGCTCTACTCAGCACTGGTTAGATGCTGAAGATTCATCACACCACCTTACAATAAACCATTTTTTTCCTTTGCATTTTTATTAATTATAGCATCAAAAATGTCCTCCCCCACCCCAATCCGTGCAGGATGGCACTTTAAATCTCTTCTAAATAAAGTAAGAGCAGAGCTACTACAGATTGTAATCAACAGTGTCAAAAGCATAGTGTTGTTCAAACAGCAGTCTAGTCAACACAAAGAAAATTACTTCCCATTCCAGAAACTCTCTGCAGCTTCTAGGACATCATGCAAATATTAAGCTACAGCATTGTCCAGACAGAGAAAGGCAAATCCATAAGCAGAACCCTGAGAAATTTACTGAAATGTACCAGTACCACAGCATTTCATCTTATTAACATTTGTGGGTTTTCTTATTGCTTTAATACAGCTTGCCATGACTTGGCATTTCCAGGGATTAGAACAGACAGCTCACTGCACAGTACAACCCGTCAAGAGTAATCACGCTCTATTTGTTGAGTGCAACTTGCTTTTCCAAGTTACAAATTTAGTTAGATTTATCCACCTAGAAATCACAGGAATACCCTATTTCCAGCCTGGCTTCATAATACTTAACTTTGGCACAAACAGTTACCACTTCTGGAATTTATATAAAGATGTCTTTTTTGCACAATTTAACGTGTATAATTTTTTTAAAAGTGCTATTAAAGTTAATATCTGATGCAAGTGCCAGACAAGGTTGCTCATCTCTTCCATGATTATTTTATTCATGATATAGTTTCTATCCTCTTGTCTTCTTTTTCAGAAGCAGCATGGCACAAAAAAGTGATATAAGACAAAAGGTAATCGAAATCTGTGGCTAATACAGTTTAAAGAGAATGTCACAATTAAATCCAACATTTGGGGATGATTAAAAATAAATGGGCTGGGTTTTTAAGACATACAATTAAAAAAAATAATGAAAATCACCTATTTGAATTTTAACATTCACCTGGCAGTGACCGTCTCCTAGACATTATGCTAAGGGATGAAAAACCCGGGAGCAGCACGCGATGCAACAGCCGTTCCCCCGCATGGCTCCCTTTCCTTGAGACCCAGCCCCTGCACGGCCCACTTTCCTTGACACCCTGCCCCCATGCTGCCTCTTACCCCCAGTCCCCGCCCTCACGCTGCTTCTTCCCTGCAAGACCACGCCCCCCGCTACTCTCTTCCCCCCCATCGCTAGCCCTTGTGAGATGGTTTGCTGCTGCGGGTGCGGATACGCATAGAAGATGGTTAGTGGATCACGGGTCGGATCATGGGTTGATTCTGGTGGACGAAGACCCACATTTTTGTATCCGCGCAGAGCTCTACTAATTATCAGACACGTAAGTCAGGCAGGATACTATTCTTCCAGCACTGTCTGGCTCTCTTGCAATTCTACTCCTAAAACAGCTGTTGTGACAGATCTGGAGTTGCCCCTGGCTCTGTCATTTTGTCATATTGTGAAGAGCTGTCCTAAATGTGTTTCTTCTGTACAGCACTTTCCTTTAAATGACTAAAGATTTTTTTATCTGATTGTGAAGAATAAGTTTATTTGCATATTCCCTCTCCCTTATTAATGCTAGTGTCATGATTATATAATGAAAGGGACTAGCTCCTTTTGCTTAGACAGTGTTTCTCTGTCATTAAGCAACTGGGTTTTAGAGCCAACTGTAAATCCCACACTATTTTTCTTTATACGTAAGGAACAAAATCTTCAGTCCCTTTGCTGCTAATGAAACAACGTATGTTCTGAAGGAGAGATAAGCTATTAAAATGTGAGGTCCCTATGTTCTTCCTTGGTTTTTTGATGCATACGGGTGGCCTTATGGACTTTTCTCCCTACTGATGATTCTTTCACTTTAGAAAAGTCAAATGTCAAATCTGGTTTCACTGGAAGACTGTGGTCTCAGATACGGATTGTAAGCTCTCACTCGCTTGCTCTCTCTGCCCTTACAAGGGCACCATCAGTTTAACAAGTCCACGCACAAACAGAATTGTTTTAAATTTTTTAACTACTGTTGTACCACATAAAGTTACCATAACTAAAAGATATTGAAGAAAAAGTCTCTATATGTCCAATTTATTTTGCCCATTTAACATAACTTTGTGTTTAGTCAGTTGCATTGTTTCTCCTTTACAGCCATTTTCTCTCATTTATGTAGGTCTTTCACAGAAATAGGTTTGCTTTGGACTTATTAACAACAACATTTCTCTCTGGGAATATACGAGTATTTCCTAATATTTGAGTTGGGGGTTTTGAAGTTTCATGTCCCAAAGAAGTAGAAGGAACAGAGGTACAATTAGGCAGCAGTAGCTTTAAATCCTTCTTAAAAGTTTTTAGTAAGAAAACGTCATTTTAAAAAGTAAAATGTGATTATAAAGCAATCAAAATTGGTGGGGGTGTCTGGAGAAGGTTTCATGTGTGAAACTATTTTTGACTTATTTTTGTTTTTTAATTTGACATATGCCTGTAATTGAAGGACTAGAGATTCTGACTATATAAACAAAGATGTTTTCTCAAGTGTTATCACCTATTCAACCACAAAAATGAAAAAGAAAGAATTTTAGGGGACAATCCTGTGAACACTCATACACATGTAATAACTTTACTCATGCGAGTACTTCAAATGAAGTCCCAGAGACTATGAGATCAATGGGACTATGCAAGTTAAGCAGGCATGTAAATATTTGCAGGATCATGAAAGAAAATGCAGGCAGCAACAAACAACTCAGTCTGTTCACTTGTCCCAGCTGAATAACTGCAAGACTACATCTAACTACATCTAATTGCAGAACATTTCAAAGACTTAAAACCATTAGACATGACTAGGGGCTTGTCTACACAGGAAAGCTGACCAGAATAGCTATTTCAGAATAAACTATTCCACAACAGCTGTCTGTGTGAATACTTTACACTGGAATAAAAGTGATTTTATTCCAAAATAATTCCTCTACCTTATTGTGCACCCACAATAAAAGTCACATTTATTCTAGAATAGAGTCTTCATACGGGAGCTAGCAGAATAGCTTATGCTGCAATGGTTAATCTGATCATTTTCCCAGTGTAGACAAGCCCTTACACACTGAATGCCAGACTACCAGTTTTCTGGATTTAAAGTGTAAAGCAACTGGGAACGAAACATAACCATATGTATGTGTCTCCCAAGTGCCACCATTTCAAGAATAATTAGTTTAATGACAGTCATTAATACCCACTGTGACGCTGACAGGCCAGCTGCTAGCTCTTGACCAGGCTGCAGGCATTAGCTAAGAACTCAGAGCTGGAGACCAGAACAGGTCACTTGTATGTTATTTTGAGCAAAACTAAATATTATACGAATGTATGAATGTATTAAGAAAATATGTAAGTTATGCTTTATACCTTTGAAAATGTTTGCTCTAAACTTGTGAACTCAGGGACGGGAATCATTCCCACTGCCCATCCAGAAGGACTATCAAAATCAAATGGGCCACAAAGGACCACTGCAATATTAAGGACCGGTTAATGGCTCTATCACACCCCTGGAGGAGTATGTGCAGAAGGCCTCATCCCATTTCTCTGAATGCTGGAAAAGGGACATAAAAATAGCTGATGTGAAAATGTTCCATCTTTTTGGCTGTTTGAACTCTGAAGGGCCAAAGATTCTAAATTGGAGCCAGAGATCCCTACAGGCTGCCTCCTGAGTTTGCCCAGAAAGACGCTTTGAACTGAGAGATCACTACAACTCTGTCACTCCTAGGATTTAGATGGCAAAAACTTGTGTGTAGATGTTTGCTTGCTTTAACCTGTAAATAACTCTCATTCCTTTTTCCTAGTTAATAAACCTTTAGATAGTTTGTTACAGGATTAGCTGCAGCCGTTGTCTTTGGTGTAAAATCTAGGGCATCAATTGATCTGGGGTAAGTGACTGGTATCTTGAGATTAGAAGCAACCTGAATGTGGGGTGATTTTTGGTTTATGTGAGCATTTATCACAAAGTCCAGTTTGTCTGGGTGGCAAGATAGGCTGGAGAGTCTAAGGGGATTCTCTGGCCGTCCATGTTAAGACTGTTATAGTGATCTACAAGAACAACAAGGAGTCTGGTGGCACATTAAAGACTAACAGATTTATTTGGACATAAGCTTTCATGGGTAAATAACCCACTTTTTCAGATGGTTTTTACCCACGAAAGCTTATGCCCAAATAAATCTGTTAGTCTTTAAGGTGCCACCCGACTCTTTGTTTTTGTGGATACAGACTAACACGGCTACCCCCTGATGCTTATATTGTGATCTAGGACAGTGAGGGCTGTGGGAAGCAGTGCGGGCTGAGGGATGTGCTGGTCGCCCTTCCCGCAGCCCCCATTGGGCTGGAGCGGTGAACCACGGCCAGTGGGAGCCATGATCGGCCGAACCTGCGGACGCGGCAGGTAAACAAATAGGCCCCGCCTGCCAGGGGCTTTCCCTGAACAAGCGGCTGACTGGCTTTGAGAACCACTGATCTAGGCATTCTCATTTGTTACTGACTTGGTGGAAACTAATTATAGAACAGATCACCAGTTTAGGGTGTCCACCCTGTTTTTGAAAGTCTGCCCTCAAGTAGGCTCTCACAGTCATGAGCCACTCCAAAGAGCATCACACCCATGACAGCTTGAAAGTTTTGTAATGAAAACAGATTTAGTAAATTAAATTGGTAGATTCTAGGCAAATTAATTTAGCTAACTTTTATCTAAGAATTTTTACTTAAAGCAAAGACACATTTCAGATATTTAAATCAAATAATTTGACGCTCTTCACACACTACAATGACAGTACAGCAAAAATACAGGGCAAACACGCTGAAAAAAGGAATATGCTCAGGTAACTGAATAACAGTATTTAAAACAGGAGAAAGCAGAGTTTCTGTACAAAACCATGGCAAAACAAACTGTTCTTATTTTAAATCGATCTACTACAACTTCTGCAAAGTAACCATGTCATGATTATTAGTTCCCAAATCTTTTCTGCACATACACAACAGATACATCACCATTTTGGCAATGTGGGTTTTCTTTTCCTTCTACTTTTACCAAAAGCATCCAGTGAGGCCTGGACCTTTATTTCAGAGAACAAGAAAATATCATGAAACCAATACTTTGGTTAGGGAACACAGCAGGGAAAGCCTGCAATGAAATTCTGATTTCTCCATTCTAAATTTCTGACTCTTTGGGAAACAAAAGGCCCTTAGGTACATGTCTGAGTTAGGTCTGGGTGGCTCCAGGGAAAGTCAGCAAGTGGTGCCTTCATGTCCCTTTGCTACAAACAGGGTATGTCATTTCTTAGAAATTGAGTGAATTCGTGTCAGAAAATAAATATTTTAGCAATGACTAGTGGGGAATCATAGAATAATATAAGCAGCTGTTTCCTTTTATTCTTGGAGGACACAAGCAAGAGATTGGATTTCCCCAAAATAGTAACCCAAATGTGGTTTTCATCAATATGTTATATCGCTGTTTTTATATAAAGATCTTTAGGATAAAATATTCTTACAATATTAAGAGTCTTACTGTACAAGTTTGTTTCACTGCAACACTTAAAATGAGCATGCTGTATTCAGTTTTGTTGAGCATTTAGGGTCACTGACAGATAGCTAGTAAAACACACAATCTGGAAATACTTATCAGTCAAGAGATTGATTTCTTAATATACCTGAAACAGTGCATGATATCAAGATTATAAACAAAGCAAGCAACTTTTTTTTCTTCAACTCAGAAGCAGTAGCTGTTACTTTCATCTGATGCCATTATTTTTTTAAATATATATTTGTTTAATACATCTCTATAGATTTTCAATCACTGTATTTGTAGAGGTCTTCAGAAATTCTACAATGTGATATTTTTTAAATAGTTTGAGAATTTTAGTTCAACACTCAAAAATAAACAAATTCTGCACTACTGTATTTTAAAACAAATTTTGCACTATTAAAATACTCCAATAAACAATAACCTTGCTCGCTGTCTATTATTGAATCGCCAGCCTCAAAATGAGTATAGCCACCATTTTAAGTGATAGAAAGGTTTTGCTGTCAGTTCTGTAATCATCTCTGTGGAAATGAACAATACTTGTCAGTGAATCACATATCCCTAGGCTTCCTCCAGGGACAGGACACAGCAGAAAGGTATTCCTCCCCCAAAGATCCTCTCTTATGGAAGCAAATCACTGTCACGAAAAGTTGTGCTGCATAAGAACTTTAGTCATATAAAGCCTAGGCCTTAGAAATACCTAATAGAGATTAGATAAACTAGGCTACGCAGATATAAAAATATTATGGCAGCATCACCTCATACAGGGGAATCAATACATCAGGCAATGGGAACAAGATTATTTCATATTTACTTCAACAATTTATATGAACAGGCATCTATTCAACGCCCTAGCACCCCTGCCATAAATTACAAGAACAAATTACTTTGATCTGTGACCAATATAAGTGAACTACTCACATGTCACTATATGTCTATTCAAGGAAACAAAGAAATCCAAGAGACAAGACAGTGCTGAAGTGTGTATAAAAAGAAGGGGGGAGGAGGGAGGAGACAAGCTCATTACAAATGATGTTAAATGATGTGTTTCAGAAAAAACAGTAACACGACTAGCCACTAGCTTTACTGCTCACTCCACACAACTCCCCTAAAACACAGAGTATATTTTCCAACAAACAGTTTCTGTTTCTTTTGTAATGTTATTATATGAATAGTATTAACAGTATTGCATTTGTAACTGGGTGACATCAGCTACTGGTAGCAACAGGACTGGAAGGAAAAAAAAATCAACTATCTTTGAATTGTATTATCTGGTTCATTCTATGTAGAGCCAGTGGTAATGATCCTCAATAAAGAGTTAAATGGTTCGATTTAACCCAAAGCACAGAAAGTTGAGGGCTTTATGTAGAAACAAAAGTTTAAGAATTTTGTTTCTAGAACAGGATCTGTAGATGTGAAACCATAAATAAAATACAAATTGTTCTTTATATAGCACCTTTCATCTGAGGCTTTCAAAATGGGTTACGATCACTGACCAATACTGACAACATGCCTATGAGATGGGTATATTTAAAATACCTCTTTAGAGAATACTGCAACAAGAGCAGCTACTTCAAATACACAATTTTTTTTTAGATTCAGCTTAAAAAAAATTATGCCCATATAAAAGCATCATGACAATAATTAGATTTACAACACTAAATATACAAGTAAGTTAACTCTGCCAGCCAGCAGCCTTAGATAAATAAAGATAAATAATAATCTACTGGCTGAGATAAATTATTATTTGTATTACTGTGGTGCCTAGGATAAAAAGTGGGAAAAAATCCAAAAAGTCATTCAACCCTAATTTATAGCCAGTAACATACCCTTAACTTTACCCCACAAATGGTTTTGCAGCATTTCTGAAGGTAATCAAATTCAAGGTATTTTCAAAGGGTGGTTTTTTTCCATCCAAAGTCCCATGAGTCACTCAGTAACACACAGATGTTCTATGAAAAATTCTCTTGTCAGAATTGGTCAAAAATACTTCCGAAACCAAGACAAAAGAACAATGTGTATTTGACTCCATATAATTGAGGACTGATTTCAAGAAAAGATTAAAAGTTGCATTCAAAGTGTAATTTTAACAAAGTATCATTTGAAACAGACCAGGTAATTCATGAAAAACAGGGTTTCTAATAGAAATTCTTACGGTATCACTGTTAATGCCATAATACCACTTTGCAGTGAAGAAGACTGTTGCAAAACCTGGTGAAGTCTGAATCTCTTTTGCACCAGATCTGCACACGAGCAGAGCCACAACAGAATTTTAAACAGCTTTATTTTCTATCAGTAAATATGTAATCTCTAATCATAATATGATTGAAAGGTACTCTGAATGCATGAATGAACTCTTGATTAGGAGCTTAAAGTCATGCCATCTGGCATGTTTGCGGCTACCACTAAAATTTACAATGAAGTATAACATTTGACTGAAAGTATTACAGTAATTTGAGCATTCTTAATATATGTATTCTATATGATGGCAGAGAATACTTCCATGGGTTCCTATAGAATTTTCTTTTATTAAAACAAAGCTCACACTTTAGAGGCTGAAATGCTTGTAATAACTAATAGCTGAATGTTCAAGCTGCTGCATGGGTGCAATTTGTAAAGTTGTCTGTAAAAAAGCCAAAAATGGCTGAGAACTTAAAAAATTGATGGTAGCAGACCACGAAACCCAGAGATGATTCAGCCTGGTGATATTCTGAATAAATAAAATAAAAAAATAATAATAATTGGAGATATACCTATCCCCTAGAACTGGAAGAGACTTTGAAAGGTCATTGAGTCCAGCCCCCTGCCTTCACTAGCAGGACCAAGTACTGATTTTTGCCCCACATCCCTAAGTGGCCCCCTCAAGGACTGAACTCACAACCCTGGGTTTAGCAGGCCAATGCTCAAACCACTGAGCTATCCCTCCCCCAAAACTGGGTAATTATCTCAGTGATAACCGATCCTGGTGATAATCTAAACAAAAGGAGCTCTCAAGCATACTTGAAGCTGTTTTCATTGCTTCCCACTGGCCTAACATAATTTAAAGCCTTGACCCACATTACACTTTTCTAGAGAATCTCCCAAGAAGCAGTAGCAACAGTGGGAGCCCTAGTGTAGATAGGACACTTGCATTTTTACACTGTATTATCTAGTACAGGGGTCAGCAACCTTTCAGAAGTGATGTGCCCAGTTTTCATTTATACACTCTAATTTAAGGCTTCACGTGCCAGTAATACATTTTAATGTTTTTTTAAAAAGGTCTCTCTATAAGTCTATATATTATATAACTAAACTACTGTTATATGTAAAGTAAACAAGGTTTTCAAAATGTTTCAGAAGCTTTATTTAAAATTAAATTAAAATGCAGATCTTATCAGTTTAGTGTGATCCTTGCCCTTGCTTTTCCTTGCTGAGTTTTCCAATGTCTGGCAGGTATTTGGATACTTTAAGCTGCACACAGGCTTCTGAGTGATCAGTTGTTAACCGGCTGGCAGGAGGTCAGTGGCTGGAACCCCAGAGCGGCGGCATGCTGAGCGTCTCAGCCCACCCCCACTCTGGGGTTTCGGCTGCTGGCTCCTGCCAGCTGGGGTCTCAGCCCGCTTCCAGCCTGGAGTTCCTTCACCCAGGCCAGCAGCGGGCGCTGAGTGGGACCGTCGGTGGGACCGCAGCTGGCAGGAGCCGGCGGCGGAAACCCATAGGTTGCCGACTACTGATCTAGTAATATCCTGAGCAGGATTATAGGATATGGCCTACATACAAAACACAACATTGTAATTACACCAATGGCAGCGGAAAATTTCCCCCCACAAAAGGATGGCAATAGAGTAGACACTGCATCAGAGGGTAAGAAATAATTTTCCCCAAGCCATGTAGCAAGTCAACAACAGAAGCAGAAACAAAATTCAGTCTCATGCTCTAGGCTACTCAGTTTTATTCCCTCTGAAACAAAGTGTAAAATAAAGCAAACCTCCCCTAATTAACTTCTTTCAGCAAATGCCAAGAATAAAATGTTCTATTGAGAAAAATCTACCAGGAATCTGTAAACTGAATTAGCTTTGACAGTATAGCCACAGTAAGAGGCCACATTATTGCATTAAGAACAGGAGTACTTGTGGCACCTTATACACATACAGAGAATAAGAAAAGGTGGGAGTTGTCCTACCAACTTTAAGAGGCTAATTAATTAAGAGAAAAAACTTTTGTAGTGATAATCAAGATAGTCCATTACAGACAGTTTGACAAGAGATGTGAGAATACTTAACATGAGGAAATAGATTTAATGTGTGTAATGGCTCAGCCATTCTCAGTCTCTATTCAGGCCTAAGCTGATGGTGTCTAATTTGCATATTAATTCAAGTTCAGCAGTTTCTGGTTGGAGTCTGTTTCTGAAGCTTTTCTGATGCAAAATTGCCACCTTTAAGTCTGTTACTGAGTAGCCAGAGAGGTTGACGTGTTCTACTGGTTTTTGAATGTTATGATTCCTGATGTCAGAGTTGTGTCCATTTATTCTTTTGTGTAGAGACTGTCCGGTTTGGCGAATGTACAATGTACACCATGAGCCATTACATACATTAGCCTCCCACCTTTTCATGTTCTCTGTATGTGTATATATATCTCCTCACTATATGTTCCATTCTATGCATCCAATGAAGTGGGCTGTAGCCCACGAAAGCTTATGCTCAAATAAATTTGTTAGTCTCTAAGGTGCCACAAGTACTCCTGTTCTTTTTGCGAATACAGACTAACACGGCTGCTACTCTGAAACCTGTCATTAGTTATTATTCAGAAACTAATAATTAATAATTAATGCACCTTAGCCATACTCATCTGTTAATATGTTAGCAATCTGCATTTTGAATCATCAACAGAGGAAAGGAAAGGGTGTTAAAAAACCCAAAGAGTAACTACGCCTTCCCACACACATACCTCTTGGAAGCCCTACTTGAGACCATTATAAGAGAACAGGTTTATGAAATGCTTCTTCCAATTTAGTACAACTCTTCCCCCCCACCCCGCCCCCTTCACAAATGGGAAGGAAGTCCCATTGCTCCCTGTTCTATGTCTGTCCCAGCAATCATACTTCCATAGCAGGGCTGGAGAAAACTCATCCTTGAGCCTGCAGGGATTTATCCCAGTCACACAACTGGGGATTCATTCCATGGGTGTCACTCAGAAAAGAAACAGGCCCATTGTTTTCAGTTAACAAGGACGTGGTGGTGAATAAAGGGGGACCAGGAGGATGAAAGTGACTGGATGGGGAGTGGAGATGACTGGGGGTGGGTGTGAAAGGGGGGTGGGTTTGAAAGACCAGGGAGAGGGAGGTGACTGGGTTAGAGGTGGAGGTGACCGGAGGCAGGGTGGAGCTGACTGGGGGCAGTAGGGGGCTTGAGGCGACGGAGAGGGGGGGTGAGTGGAGGGAGCGGGAGAGTGAAGGGGGGAAGGACGAGATAGAGGAGACAGGGAGAGCTGAAAAACTGAGGGCAGGAGGGGGCTGAAGGGCCGGGGAGTGGAGGGCGGGGTCAGGAGACCGTTGGTTGGAGGGCGGCCGGGGAGGATGGAGGGGGCTGAAGGACCGGGGAGATGGAGGGCGGGCGGGGAGGATGGAGGGGGCTGAAGGACCGGGGGGATGGAGGGCGGGCGGGGGGGATGGAGGGGGCTGAAGGACCGGGGGGAGGGAGGGCGGGCGGGGGGGATGGAGGGGGCGGAAGGACCGGCGGGCGGGGGGAGGAGGGAAGGAAGGGGGCTGAAGGACCGGGGGGGATGGAGGAGGGGTGGGGGGGGCTGAAGGACCGGGGGGGGTGGAGGGCGGGGTCAGGTGACCGTTTGTTGGAGGGAGGGAGGGGGCTGAAGGAGGGATGGGGGGGTGGAGGGGGCTGAAGGACCGGGCCGGGGATCACGGGGAACGGGGGGATCATGGGGAGCGGTGACCAGCCCGGGCCCCTCTTACCCGCTCCGGGGCGAGGTTCCCTCCTTGCCGGCGCTTCCGGCCGCCTCCGCTAGCCAGACAACAGCCTCAGCCGCTCCCCGGGAGCAGGGGTCGCGACCCGCGGGGCAGCAGAGAGGCAGGAAGAAGGCGGTGACCGCTGCTCTGCGTCATAACATAGCGACCGAACGCTCCCTCAGGCCAACCCGGGGCCTACAAGTCCCGGCATGCAGCGGGCGAGGCCGGCGATGGAGACTACGACTCCCAGCGCGCGCTCGAGGCCGCGTGGCAGCCTGGGGCTCGTAGTCTCGCCCGGGAGCCGCCGCTCGGCGCTGGACTCGGCTGGGGCGGGGCTCAAAGTTTGAGGCTGTCGCCGAGCGGAGGGATCAGAGGGGCTGTGGCTCCGCGCTGGCCCGGGCCGGGAGGCCGTTACACTGGCAGCGGGGGAGGGGCTGGTGAGCCCCCTCCCCGGCCCCGGCCGCGCTGAGGTGAGAGGAGGAGGAGGCGGGAGTTATGGGGCGCGGTGAGAGGGGGCAGTAGGGAGCTGTACTCCGGGCGGGGCCTGCCTGTGGGGTCCTGAGGCCAGGACCGACTATGCTCTAGCGGGCGAGGGAGTGGGTGGTGCTGGGTCCGCGAGGGGGGCGGGGGGAGAGCGACCAGCTGTCCCGATAAAATCGGGACTGTCCCGATATTTAACCCTTTGTCCCGATCGATGTACGATCGGGACCCCAATTGTCCTGATATTCAGGTAAGGAGGCGAGTGGGAGGGAGGCACCGACTCCGTGGGTGCTCTGGGGCAGCCAAGCTCCCCCCCTCCCCAAGTGCACTGTGTCCCTGCTCCTCTCCCTGAGCTGCTGCTGCCTAACAGCTGTTTGGTGGCCATAGACTTTCTGGGAGGGAGGAGCGGGGACCCAGCGTGCTCAGGGGAGGAGGTGGAGAAGAGGCAAGGCAGGGGCAGGGACTTGGGGGAAAGGAGTGGAATGGGGGTGGGGCAAGGGCAGTATAGGGGCGGGAGGCGGGCGGGGAGGGGTGAGCACCTACGAGGCAGAGGGGAAGTCAGCACCATAGAGCAAGTGGCGAGCCAGTGATAGGTGCGGGATGTGAGGAGGTGAGTGGCAGGCCAGCGGGGGGTGTGAGGAGGCAAGTGGTGGATGGGGGACTGCAGAGGGATGCAGCAAGCCAGCCTCACGCCAGGGGATGAGGAAGGGCATGGTGGTGGGGGGGCCAAGTGGGGAGGATGTGGGACCTGGGGCAGAGTGGGGTGGAGCCTGGGAGGAGTGGGGTTGGACTGTTGGCAGGGCTGACAGCGCCCCAATGTGTCCTAATATTTTACTGTTGTGGTCTGGTCACCCTAATGGGGTTGGGGGTGGGGAGTAGTGGGACAGGCGGTGCCAGGTCCACTGGGTAAGTGGGTGGGGGAGTAGCAGGACGGGCAGTGCTGGGTCCGCTGGTGTGTGGGAGTGGCCAGATGGGGTCTGTTGCGAGGAGGGGGGGAGTGGTTAGCGGGCAGTGCCTAGTAAGTAGGGCTTTAAACTAGGTTCACCAGGGGATGGTGACTTGAGCCCGGAGGGAAGTGGGATACCGGAAGGAAACGCAAGGAGGAGGGTGCCACAGCGGAGGTCTCCTGATTCATACTGAGAAGGTAGGGCAATCTTAGGTGCCTGTACACAAACGCAAGAAGCCTGGGAAATAAGTAGGAAGAATTGAAGTTCTGGCACAATCAAGGAACTATGACGAGATTGGAATAACAGAGACTTGGTGGGGTAATTCACATGACTGCAGCACTGTCATGGATGGGTAAAAACTGCTCAGGAAGGACAGGTGGAGGAGTTGCACTGCATGTAAGGGAGCAGCATGATTGCTCAGAGCTCCAGTATGAAACTGGAGAAAAGCCTGTTGAGAGTCTTTGGGTTAAGTTTAGAGGCGAGAGCAAGAAGGGTGATGTCATGGTGGGCATCTGCTATAGACAGGCAGACCAGGGGGATGAGGTTGATGAGGCTTTCTTCAGACAACTAACAGAAGTTTCCAGATCACAGGCCCAAGTTCTCATGGGGGACTTCAATCACCCTGACATCTGCTGAGAGAGCAATACAGCAGTGCACAGACAATCCAGGACATTTTTGGAGAGAGTTGAGGTCAACTTCTTGGTGAAAGTGGTGGAGGAACCAACTAGGTGCCGTTCTCCTCTTGACCTGCTGCTCACAAACAGGGAAGAATTGGTAGGGGAAGTAGAACTGGGTGGCAACCTGGGCAGCAGCTTGGTCAAGGTTGGGAAGCACTGGATGGTCAAGATCAGGATCCTTACAAAAGGAAAAAAGGAGAGCAGCAGAATACAGACCCTGGACTTCAGAAAAGCAGACTTTGATTCCCTCAGGGAATTGATGGGCAGGATCCCCTGGGAGGCTAATATGAGGGGGAAAGGAGTCTAGGAGAGCTGGCTGTATTTTAAAGAAGCCATATTGAGGGTGCAGGAACAAACCATCCCGATGTGCAGAAAGAATAGCAAATATGGCAGGTGACCAGCTTGGCTTAACAGAGAAATCTTTCCTGAGCTTACACAAAAAGGAAACTTACAAGAAGTAGAAACTTGGACAGATGACTAGGGAGGAGTGTAAAAATATTGCTCAAGTATGCAGAGGTGTAATCAGAAGGCCAAAGCACAACTGGAGTTGCAGCTAGCAAGGAATGTGAAGGATAACAAGAAGGAGGTCAGGCAAAGTATGACCCTTACTGAATGTGGGAGGCAACCTAGTGACAGATGATGCAGAAAAAGCCGAAGCACTCAATGATTTTTTTGCCTCGGTCTTTACAGACAAGGTGAGCTCCTAGACTGCTGCACTGGGCAGCACAATTTTGGGAGGAGGTGAGCAGCCCTCAGTGGTGAAAGAACAGGTTAAGGACTATTTAGAAAAATTGGACATGCACAAGTCCATTGGTCCAGATCTAATGCATCCGAGGGTGCTGAGGGAGTTGGCTGAGGTGATTGCAGAGCCATTGGCCATTATCTTTGAAAATGCTTGGTGATCGGAGGGGAGGGGGCGGCGTATGATTGGAAAAAGGCAAATATAGTGCCCATCTTTTAAAAAGAGGAAGAAGGAGAATCCGGGGAACTACAGAACGGTGAGCCTCATCTCAGTCCCTGGAAAAATCATGGAGCAGGTCCTCAAGGAATCCATTTAGAAGCAGTTGGAGAAGAGGAAGGTGGTCAGGAACAGTCAGCATGGATTCACCAAGGGCAAGTCATGCCTGACCAACCTGATTGCCTTCTATGATGAGATAACTGGCTCTGTGGATATGGGGAAAGCAGTGGATGTGATATATATTGACTTTAGCAAAGCTTTTGATACGGTCTCCCACAGTATTCTTGAGAGCAAGTTAAAAAAAAATATGGATTGGATGAATGGACTATCAGGTGGATAGAAAGCTGGCTAGATTGTCGGGCTCAACAGGTAGTGATCAATGGCTCGATGTCTAGTTGGCAGCCAGTATCAAGAGGAGTGCACCCAGGGTCTGTCCTGGGGCCGGTTTTGTTCAACATCTTCATTAATGATCTGGATGATGGGATGGATTGCACCCTCAGCAAGTTTGCGGATGACACTAAGATGGGAGGAGAGGTAGATATGCTGTAGGGTAGGGATAGGGCCCAGGGTGACCTAAACAAATTGGAGGATTGGGCTGAAAGAAATCTGATGAGGTTCAACAAGAACAAGTGCTGAGAACTGCACTTAGGATGGAAGAATCCCATGCACTGCTACAGGCTGGGGATTGACTGACTAAGCGGCTGTTCTGCAGAAAAGGACCTGGAGATTATAGTGGACGAGAAGCTGGATATGAGTCAACAGTGTGCCCTTGTTGCCAAGAAGGCTAACAGCATATTGGGCTGTATTAGTAGGAGCACTGGTAGCAGATCGAGGGAAGTGATTATTTCTCTTTATTCAGCACTGGTGACACCACATCTGGAGTATTGTGTCCAGTTTTGGGCCCCCCCACTACAGAAAGGATATGGACAAATTGGAAAAAGTCCAGTGGAGGGCAATGAAAATGATTAGGGGTCTAGGGCACATGACTTATGAGGAGAGGCTGAAGGAACTGGGTTTATTTAGTCTGCAGAAGAGAGGAGTGAGGGGGGATTTGACAGCAACCTTCAACTACCTGAAACGGGGTTCCAGAGAGGATGGAGCAAGGCTATTCTCAGTGGAGGCAGATGACAGAACAAGGAGCAATTGTCTCGAACTGCAGTGGGGGAGGTCTAGGTTAGTTTTTCCTAATATCCATGTCACTAGGAGGGTGGTGAAGCACTGGAATGGGTTATCTAGGGAGGTGGTGGAATCTCCATCCTTAGAGGTTTTTAAGGCCGGGCTTGACAAAGCCCTGGCTGGGATGATTTAGTTGGGATTAGTTCTACTTTGAGCAGGGGGTTGGACTAGATGACCTCCTGAGGTCTCTTCCAACCCTAATCTATAATTAAGCTCTCTCTAAGTGGTCTCGGTACCACTAGATGGGACAGAGCACCACACCCAGGAGCTGTGTGGGTTACACAAGCGCTGCCACCTCTCCCAGCGTATAGTCAGAGAGATTAGGGGCCTACTTTTCAGAGGTGCCAAGTACCCACAACGTGAGCTGGAGTTGTGCGTGGTGGGTCAGCATCTTTGAGAATCAGGCCCCAGGTGACTTGCCTAAACTCCCAATGGAAATCTGTGACAGAACACTAAAACTCAGATTTCCCATGCACGGTTTTATGGTTAAGGCAATCCTTCTTCCAGACTTCAGCTACATTAGTCACAGTTTAATTAGCTGAGTTCAAGAGAAAATGAGTCTATCATATGTGCTTATACAAAACTTCCTGGCTGTTTGGGTTTGGAGGGGTTTCTGTAAGCATGTTGGCAGTGCTGTCTTTCACAAATTGTCCCACCATTTGGCCAGGCTAAATTTAATAAAGTTTCTTGAAGTAATAAATTCATGGAATTCTAAACGGTTGTTTGTTTATTTATTTATTTATTTATTGTTGTTCACATCTGGAGTCCTTAAGCCGTGCTGAGTTAAATCCTATGTCTATTTTTTATTATACTTAACTATGCATTGCAGGCACTTGTGTACACTCAATCTGTACATGGTAACTTCAGGAGTTTGCCTGGAGGAAAGCCAGAAGTTTGTGACATAAACAGAAAGATCAATGCTTTCCCTTCTAGCAAGGAACAGACATACCCAGGTAGAAGGGTGGAGGTAGACAGCAAAACAATTTTACATTTCTCATTAATCATCTTATGTCAAAATACCTTGCCAAATGAATTTAAATAGACAAAGATAACAGAAACAAAGCAGCAATCAGTTTGAAATCCCTTGGTTTGCTTGGCCAAAGGAAAGTTTTGGGTTTCCCCCCTCACTGTTGCCTATAAAATCATCCTACGCTCAGTATCACTGCTGTTTTAAAGTTTGGAAGTAAGATGCAGTAGCAAAAATAAAACTGGCTTATGTTTTAAAATTTGGGAGTATGCTATAGTCTCTAATTATATCCTCTGACTGAATTTCAGTTTAGGTTGCCCTGCCAGAAAGTGCATCTCTAACTCAGTGTAATTTTATTCAAGTCAGTGGAGTTTCATTGGGTATAAACTTGGTCCAGTGTGCTTTGAAAAGAAATATTAATGTGAATCACTAAGTACAGCCCTCTGTCAATGATACTGTTGCTGAGGAAACTGATAAATGGGGTTTAACAATGGCAACTGGAAGATGATCCTCCTTTAAGATGCTTCACGGGAGTAGACCTCTTACATGTGCTCTGATACTTCACATCACAGAGGTTTGGTTCTTATTTAAAAAACAAAACAAACCCTCAAAATAGTATAACTGAGGACTATTGATATTCTAAATATCAGAATACGCAATGAGCTATAGCCCACTGTTGTTGGTAATAATGGGTTACAATAGGCTGTGCACATTCAGAGCATTTTCAGGTACTGGGTTTCCCAAAGGCATCCTCTTAGATGGAGATGTCACTTAATCACTCCCTTTACATGTGAAACCTGAAAGAAGTGTGTTAATCCATTTGCTTACCACTCCTGTACAATCCACAGGTTTAGAACAACAAAGGCTAGATAGCAAAACAAATAAAAAGAGAGATTTGGAAAGGGGGTGCTGGAATTGGGGAGCCAGGGCCCCATCACTTTTAAAAGTGGGAGGGCTATGCCACAGTTTGGGTGCCAGTACTGCCCCGACCCCTTTTTAGGAAGCCTCTAACTTCTTCACAGAATAATACTGTTGCTTGGAAATATAGACTATAGTGACATGATCCACAAAGTATTCCTGAACAGAGGAAAATGCTGAGAATTATAAAAGTGCAAAAAGAATTAATAGGAAGATATTCCTTACATAGCTTTACCTGCTTGGCAAAATTGGATTATAGGTAGACATGTTAACTTTGTACTTTTATTGTATCTCTGTAATAAACTTACTTTAACAATTAAGGTAGGTCCTAATGACTATATTTCACAAATTCATTCTCCTATTGTGGTTTCATGTTGCAAACTAAAGAGTTTATTTCTGATAGAACAGAATAGCATATATTTTTCCCAACTAGGAGAGGAAGGATGATCCAGGGGTTAGTATGCTGGTCTGGGACTTGGGAGATGTGGATTCAACTCCCTGCTCTGCCACAGATTTCTTGTGTGACCTTGGGTAAGTCACTTAGTTTCTCTCTCTACCTCCATTCCTCATTTATAAAATGGGATACTAGCACTTAGCTACCTCCACAAGGATGTTGAGGATGAAGATATTAAAGATAATGAGGTGCTCAGATACTATGGTAATGGGGGCCAAATAAGTACCTTAAAAAAGTTTGACCAAATTAAATATGATATATAATAAAAACAAAGACCCTGAGAACTGAGTAGTTAGCTGATATATTTTGTGTTTCTTCAACACTTTTACTAATGGTGGGTTGCTTTGCTAAGGGTTATTCCTGCATATGATTAAAACATAATCATTTTATTTCAAGCCTGACAACCAAGGAGAACAAAACAAACTGCGAAGAGTTACAAAGGGATCTCACAAAACTGGATGATTAGACAACAAAATGGCAGAAGAAATTCAGTGTTGATAACTGCAAAGTAATGCATATTGGAAAACATAATCTCAATTAGACGTCAAATGATGGGTCTAAACTAGCTATTACCACTCAGAAAAGAAATCTTGGAGTCACTGGATAGTTCTCTGAAAACATCTGCTTAGTGTGCAGCAGGAGTCAAAAAAACTAACACGTCAGGAACCAATAGGGAAGGGATAGATAAGACAGAAAATATCATAATACCACTAAATAAATCTATAGTACACTCACACTTTGAATGTGGTGTGCAGTTCTGGTTGCCCCATCTCAGAAAAGATATATTAGAATTGAAAAAAGTATAGAGAAGAACAACAAAAATGATTAAAGGTATGGAACAGCTTCCATGTGAGGAGAGATTAAAAAGACGAGGACTGTTCAGCTTGGAAAATAGACAACAAAGGGGATATGAGAGAGGTCTATAAAATCATGAATGGTGTGGTGAAAGTGAATAGGGAAGTGTTATTTACCCCTTCATATAACAAAAGAACCTGGGGGTCAGCCAATGAAATTAACAGGCAGCAGGTTTACAACAAACAAGGAGGTACTTCTTCACACAATACACAGTTGATCAGTGGAACTTGTTGCTGGGGGATGTTGCGAAGGCCAAAAGTATAACTGGGTTCAAAAAAGAATAAGTTCATGGAGGATAGGTCTATCAATCAAGGGACTGACTCTGTGGATGCTCCAGGGCTGGAGCACCCACATAAAAAAGTTAGCAGGTGCTTAGCACCTACTGGCAGGCAGCTCTGCTCCCTCCCCCGCACTCCCTCTCCTTCCCAGTACCTCCTGCATATTGCAATCATCTGTTTCATGGTATACAGGAGGCGCCAGAAGAGGGAGGAGCAAGGACAGGGCATGCTCAGGGGAGGGAGCAGAACTGGGTGGGAAGGAGAGGGGCCTTGGGAGAAGGGGTGGGGCAGTGCCTGCAGTGGAGGCAGGAAGGGATGGGGTGGGAGCAGGGCCTTGGGCAGTAGTGTAGCTAGGGGGGGAATGGGGCAGCAGCCACTCTCCCACTGAGCACAAGTGGCGCCTGTTCAATTTCTTGGCGCCTTTTTAATTTTTACTCACCAGACGGTGCACCGGGTCTTCGGCAGCACTTTAGCGGTGGGTCCTTCACTCGCTCCAGGTGTGTTCGGCGGCACTGAAGAACCCACGCCGAACACCCGGAGCACCGCCCCGTGAGTAAAAGCGCCGCAGCGGGTGGCGCCTTTTTTGGTGATCGCTCCCCCTGTTCGTTCCACCCGGCTACGCCACTGGTTGAGCACCCTCTGGGCCCATAGGAAGCCGGCTCCTATGCCATCAATGGCTATTAGCCAAGATGGTCAGGGATGCAACCCCATGTTCTGGGTGTCCCTAAACTTCTGACTGCCAGAAGCTGGAACTGGATGACATGGGGATGGATCATTTCATAATTGCCCTGTTCTGTTCATTCCCTCTGAAGCATCTGGCACTGGATACTGGGCTAGAAGGACCATTGGTCTGACTTAGTATGGCCATTAATTTGTTCTTAAGGTCAAGGAGAAAATGTATAAATCTCTATTAGAGCAAAGGGTTGATCAAAGGAAAACAAACAAACTACAGCAGATGATCCATCCTAAAAAAAACTGGGGCGGGAGGAGGAGCAGCTCTTGAGCTTGGAGTAGGGAACAAAATTAGGATCACAATAGTGAGAATGGGGATATGTCAAAGATGCACTCCATCATGCGATTCCAAATGTTCTTTATTAATTTCAACTTGGCTGGGAGGGATCTGTAGAAATAATTACCATGTAGATGATAAAATAGTGGCATCTCACTGTAAGTGTTTCTGGAAAAATTAGAGGATTTACCAAAAAATCCTCATGTGTTTCAAGGATACTCATGATTATTTCTTTGGTGCCTTTTTGAAAATCTCTCCTTGGATCTGATCTAATGATATAAATTCAAGAGCCAATGTTTGGTGGTTAGTGATAATTTTGGGGGGAAAATGAGCTGGTAACTAGTAATTAGATTATGATCTTTCAAGCAATCTCCACTTGATTTTTAAAAAAAATATTTGTTAGGACATTTTAACAGGTTTACAAATCCGTGCCAAGTATGTATCAGGGACAACACAATAATTATAACAGTGAGCTTTTGTTTAGAGAAACATACAGTAATAGATAATCAACAGCTCTCGCTATTCAATGGGGTGTTACCACACTACAGAATGAGCATCTTTATACTACCCATGACATGCTGTTTCTCTGTACCCAATTATTACACATCAAAATGGAACTACATATTCTAGTAGGCCAATAGTCAGCAACTTGGCTAAGAATAACAGAAAGGTAGAAAAATAACATTTGCTAAAGTCATTCTACTACTCCCACTGTGCAATTCATCAACTTGAATAGGTTTCAGCTGGAGATGGTATAATTGTACTTCTCTTTTTTCATGTTTTCAGATTTTTCAAAGAACTCCAATAGCCTAATTTTTTTTCTGGGCATGAGAGTTGGTGGTTAATGCTAAATTTCCTTTTAAATTATGAAGTCTTTTAACCTGAAGTAGGAGGGGTACAGTGAAGTGATTGTATACCTGCCTGGGATGCCCTTTTTTCTAACTGGGTCTAACAGCAGTTTTGTCCTCTCCGTTAACTTCTGAAATGCAGTTTTGCTTGCTTTTCTTGAGTGCAAAGTCCGCTGTCCGTAGCTGGAACTTGATTAGCACAGCTGTGCTCCTTTCTACTGGAATAACAATGTGGTTTTCTTCCCTACACACTGTCAATGATCCATGAATCCATTCCTTCTATTTCAGCCTCTGTTCTTGTAGTTGATTTGTAGGTAACCAATCTACCTGTTCAAAGAGTGACTCCAAATACATGAGTTAGAAGGGGGAACTGCTTATAAGATGAGGTTGCCTATATGATAAAAATGAGTATGTCTGACCAGTGCCTCTATAAACTGTTTAAGACTAGTGTCCAGAAACTTCGGTGAGAGTAAGCAAGTCACTCGCATTCATACTATAAGCTTTCACCATTATGTACTTACTGACAGAATTAGTAGCAGAGGAGGATGCCTTGGTGACACTTTTGTAAAATGTTGGACTTCCCATAGTTTGTGACTAAGAGGAAAGACTGACATTTAGATTAGGATTTTGTTGCAATATTGGGTCATGGGTTGACATAAGAACAACTATGCTAGGTCAGACCAATGGTCCATTTAGTCCAGTATCCTGTCTTCTGACAGTGCCCAATGCCAGATGCCCCAGAGGGAATGAACAGAACAGGTAATCCTCAAGTGATCCATCCCCTGTCGCCCATGCCCAGCATCTGGCAAACAGGATAGGAATGCTTCTAATAGCCATTGATGGACCTATCCTCCATGAACTTATCTAGTTTTTTTTTAACCCTGTTATAGTCTTGGTCTTCACAACATCCTCTGGCAAAGAGTTCCACAGGTTGACTGTGCGTTGTGTGACTAAATACTTCCTTTTATCATTGATATTACTGTAATATTTTATTTTTAGGATAAATGGGTGTGCATGACTTTTCCCTGAACTAAAGCAGTTCCATGTCTTGTTTGGTAAGTATACATTTAATATGGCTTATTTTATGTCATAGTTTTTGACAGTTGAACCTTGTAATTCAATCATGTATCATGAAATAAAACTTCTGGTGATATTTCTTGCTATTTGCTGAGGGAAAACTCCATTCAAGGGATTCTAGCAGTAAACAATAACAAATTCCTAATGTAGATGCTAGCAAAGGGTTCAGGAGAGTGTGAGTTTCTCTTCTAGCACCACAGAATAGTCCAGAGAGCTGATTAGAGTGTTGGTGCTCACTCTTATTAGAATGGGGCTCATTAATATTAAGAAAAAACTTAAACAGCTTTGGAATTTTATACAATGTATTCCTCCACTCTGAAAGGTAGGTCCTAGTAGAAGATAAAATGTCATGGAAGAGGGCAATTGCATTGGGCCCTTAAGTGCTACTGTTCTCAGGGGGACTCTTCCACCTCTCTGTTCCTGGTTTACTTATGTCAAGAGACTATCTGACACAGTGGTCCCAAACTGTGGGGCATGGAAGAACGTTGGGGGGTTGTGGCAGGGCCCAGGCCAGCCCTCTTAGGGAGTGGGGAGGGAGTGCCACACAGCCTCGACCTGCTCCTGGCCCCGACTGCAGCCCCAGCTGCTGCTCTGGCTCCAAGTGGGGCCCTGCTCTGGCTCTCCACCGTGACTCTGGCCCCTCTCCCAGCCCCAGCTCCTGGGGGTGGGGAAAACCAGGTAAGAGAGGTTAGCATAAGCAAAAAAGTTTGGAGACCACTGCACTAAAATGATGTGCACAAAGATTCTTTTTGATGAGGTCCTGGATAACTGGAACATGGCTTTGGGTAACATCTCCCACCCCGTAATACTCTATTGATTACAGTACGTCCATTGCAGTTCATTTACTGATACAGTACTATGTATTTCAAGGATTGTTCCTGTATTCTGCGGACAACAGTTGAATCAATCAGACAAGAAAAGCAATCAGAAAATAGCATCCATCAATACTTGGTAAGAAGAAATCCAAATTGATTTAAGAGTTAACCTGCAAAATTAAATGGAAAAATGTAAGGCTGAGAAATATCAAGCACTGTACATCAGGAATTTCCAAAGATTAAGCTTACTATTGCAATGTTAACTTGGCAAGGTTGTGGGTAGAATATGTAGTATTTTCTAGTCAAATTTTTCTTACATCTAAAGCTTGAATGGATTACTCTTCAATCTGTACTAGAAAAATTCTGAATGGACAATGTCGCCAAATCTCATACTGTGATAGAAAAAAAACGGTTACTCACCTTCTCGTAACTGTTGTTCTTCGAGATGTGTTGTTCATGTCCATTCCAATCAGGTGTGTACGCGCGTATGTGCATGGTAGCCAGAAGATTTTCCCATAGCAGCATTTGTCGGGTCGGTCTGGGCACCCCTTGGAGTCGCGCCTTTATGGCACTCAATATAGAGCCCTGCCAACCCGCCACCCCCTCAGTTCCTTCTTGTTGGCTACTCCGACAAAAGGGTATGAGGATGGGTATTGGAATGGACATGAACACCACATCTCAACGAACAACAGTTACAAGAAGGTGAGTAACTGTCTTTTCTTCGAGTGCTTGTTCATGTCCATTCCAATCAGGCGACGCACAAGCCCATGTTCAGGAGGTGGGGTCAGAGTCATCCACTGATTGGAGCACTGCTCTTCCAAAAGCCGCATAGTCTCTGGCCTGCTGGGTGATCGCATAGTGCATGGTGAAAGTGTGTATGGAGGATCACGTCACTGCTCTGCAGGTTTTCTCAGTGGGATCCTGCACCACGAACACCATTGAAGAGGCCTGAGCGCTGGTGGAGTGCGCAGTGATTGAAGGAGCAGGCACCCCTGCCAGGTTGTAGCACTCCCGGATGCAGGATGTGATCCACAACAAAATCCGTTGAGAAGAGACAGGAAGACCTTTCATTCCATCCGCCACTGGCACAAATAACTGCACCAAGTTTTGGAATAGTTTCATTCTCTCGATGTAGAAGGCTAGCACTCTGCAGACTTCCAATGAGTGAAGTCTTTGCTCCCTGCCACGCGAGTGCGACTTAGGATAGAACACTGGGAGGAAGATGTCCTGGTTGATGTGAAACTGGGAGACAACCTTCGTGAGGAAAGCCGGGTGAGGTCTGAGCTGGACCTTGTCCTTAAGGAACACAGGGTAAGGGGCTCTAAAGTCAGGGCCTTGAGCTCAGACACCCTCCTGGCTGAGGTTATCACTACCAGAAATCTACCTTGTATGAGAGATGGAGCAGGGAGCATGTCGTCAAAGGTTCAAAGGGCGGTCCCATGAGTCTGGAAAGGACCAGATTGAGGTCCCAAGCTGGGACAGGCTGCCAGACATGCAGGTGTGACGCTGCGGTCTATATGGTTTTATAAAAATTTGATGGAGTGAATATAATGTAACTGGAATATGCTTCATGCAAAAGATCTCTTGTAAGGTATCATTACAAATCTTATAATCCACTGAGTGTGATAATCCTATTTGTATAAATGTACAACTCTTGTATCTGAAACTAGACATATGAAATATAACTCTGAGGGCCTATTGTAATTATGCAAAGTGTGGGCCATTAATGGTGGTTTGGAATCTTGATGACTCCCATTAACCAGAACAATTGTCTGCAGATGGGTGTGTTTTACCTGTAAGTCTTCCTGTATACGTGTGTGCTGGCAAGTGGGCAATGAAGTCTTGCAGTGACATGTGATCATGTCACCTGAACTGGAATCCATCTTTAATCTGGTGTCTTTCCATTGAGAAGGAGTGGGTGGAAACCCAGAGAGGGACAAAAGATTCCTGCCTTATGCAAAAAATATATAAAGGGGTGGAACAGAACAAAGAGAGGAGAGAGGAGCCATCATGAAGAATCCCCTAGCTACCACCTGAGCTGGAACAAGGGCTGTACCAGGGGAAGGAATTGTGCCCAGGCCTGGAAGGTGTCCAATCTGAGAAAAAAACTTACTGACGCATTTCTGAGGGTGAGATTATCTGTGTTCAGTTTGATTAGACATAGATTTGTGCATTTTATTTTATTTTGCTTGGTGACTTACTTTGTTCTGTCTTTTATTACTTGGAACCACTTAAATCCTACTTTCTGTATTTAATAAAATCACTTTTTACTTATTAATTAACTCAGAGTATGTATTAATACCTGGGGGAGCAAACAGCCGTGCATCTCTCTCTATCAGTATTATAGAGGGTGAACAATTTATGAGTTTACCCCGTATAAGCTTTATACAGGGTAAAATGGATTTATTTGGGTTTAGACCCCATTGGGAGTTGGGCATCTGAGTGTTAAAGACAGGAACACTTCTGTTAGCTGCTTTCAGGTAAACCTGCAGCTTTGGGTCACGTAATTCAAACCCTGGGTCTTTGTTGGAGCAGAGAGGAGTGTCTGGCTCAGCAAGACAGGGTGCTGGGGTCCCGAGCTGGCAGGGAAAGCAGGAGCAGAGGTAGTCTTGGCACATCAGGTGGCAGCTCCCAAGAGAGTTTCTGTGATCCAACCTGTCACAGCAGGTATAGCCTGTCGAGCCCTTTAAGGAAATGGCTGACTTTAGGGTTGGCAAAGACCAAGCGGCCCTCTGCACCTGGATGAAAGGCAGAGATTGTGGCCAAGTGAGCCCTTATTGATGACATGGACAGTTCCTGCTGCTTGAGATGGAGGAGATAGTCTAATATAAGTGGCACAGAGGCGAGCGTCAGGAATGACTGATGCTGCGCTGACCAGATTGAAAATCTCTTCCACTTATCAAGGTAGGTAGCCCTGGTAGAGGACTTGCCTAACTCATTGGGTACAGCCATGGAACTTCCATGCCATGACGTGCAGCAACAGGAAGATATTGCTTCAGAATTTCCCACCTTTGTGGACTGCTACTGAAGAGATTGTACATTTGCTGAATAGTTTCAAAGTAAGTAATTGCTTCCTTGCCTGATTCAGCACAGTCACCTACAGCACAGTCAACACCTACAAGGTTTAGTGTGTGATTTCCACAGCTGGAGAAAATACAGTTTGAATTATGCTCAGGCAGAAGAGAAAGTTACTCACCTTGCAGTAACTGAGGTTCTTCGAGATGTGTGTCCCTGTGGGTGCTCCACTCTAGGTGATGGTGCGTCCCGGCGCTGTCGATCGGAGATTTTCGGTAGCAGTGCCTGGTTGGGGCGCATGCACCCAGATGGTATCTCCCGTCTAGTTGGAATCTTCCTGAGTGCATGCGCCCCACACCCTCCTCAGTTCCTTCTCTACCGTGGAGAGTCATCTCAGTACTCCAAATTAGAGGGGAGGAGGGTGGGGAGTGGAGCACCCACAGGGACACACATCTCGAAGAACCTCAGTTACTGCAAGGTGAGTAACTTTCTCTTCTTCTTCGAGTGCTGTCCCTGTGGGTGCTCCACTCTAGGTGAATGTGTAGCAGTACCCACTACGGTTGGTGGGACTTTGGAGATACGGCAGGGAGTACTGAAGATAGTACTGTATGACCTACTAGTGTGTCTGCCGTGGTGTCTTGCATTAAAGCATAGTGTTTTGCAAACGTGTGTTCAGATGACCATGTAGCTGCTTTGCAGATATCGGGAATGGGAACGTTGTGTAGGAAGGCAATGGATGCCGACATGGCTCTAGTGGAATGAGTTCTAACGCCTTCAGTCGGTTGAAGATTCTTCGCACGGTAACAGGATCTGATGCAGTCAGAGATCTACTTGGATAGGCGTTGTTTAGAAATAGCCGTGCCTTTTGATCTTTCGGCAATTGAAAGAAAGAGTCGTGGAGACTTGCGAAATGGTTTAGTCCTGTCTAAATAAAAGGCAATTGCTCGCCTGACGTCGAGAGTATGCAGGGTTGCGTCCTGTGGCGTTTTGTGAGGTTTGGGGTAGAAAGTTGGTAAATATATAGGTTGGTTGAGGTGGAAGGTCGATACCACCTTAGGAAGAAATTGAGGATGCGGTCTCAAAGTGACTTTATCTTTGGAGAAGATTGTGTATGGAGGGTGGGCCATCAAGGCACTTATTTCTCCAACTCTCCTTGCTGATGTTATGGCAACTAGGAAAGCCACCTTCATAGACATATGGAGATCAGAGGAGGTAGCCAAGGGCTCAAATGGAGGTTTCATGAGAGCATGAAGAACGAGGTTAAGATTCCATGTAGCCACTGTTGTGTGAATTTCAGGGTAGAGATTTTGCAGGCCAGAGAGAAAGCGTTTAATGGTGGGGTGTGTAAAGAGTGAGTACCCATCCAATAGTTCGTGGAAGGTGGTAAGCGCCGCCAGGTGCACTTTGATGGAGCTAAGCGAAAGTCCGTCCTGTTTTAGTTCGAGGAGGTAATCTAGAATGTTAGGAAGGGTCACATTGTTGGGTGCTAAATGTTTATGAGAGCACCAAAGAGCGAAGCGCTTCCACCTCTGAAGGTAGGTTTTGCGGGTGGAGTCTCTCCTACTGTGCAGGAGGACATGTAGGACTTGCTCGGAACAAGCTAGTTCATGGGTTTGGAACCATGAAGGAACCAGGCCGTGAGGTGGAGCTTCTGGAGTTGGGGATGAAGGACCCGCCCGTTGTCCTGGTAAAGGAGGTCTGGCCTGTTGGGGAGAGCCCATGGGTGACGGGAGGACATGCGGAGAAGGTAAGGGTACCACGTCTGTCTTGGCCAAGCCGGGGCAATAAGGATGACCTGGGCCTTGTCATCCGCGATCTTCCGAATAACCCTGTGTAGTAGAGGGATAGGCGGGAAGGCGTACAGGAGGTAACTGTTCCATGAAATGAGGAATGCATCCCCTAGGGATGCAGTCCCGAGTCCCGCCCTGGAGCAAAACAGGGGGCATTTTTGATTTCGGGTCGTGGTGAAGAGATCTATTGATGGAGTGCCCCAGTGGGAGAAAAGGTGTTGGAGTACTGTGGGGTGCAGTTCCCACTCGTGTTCTGTGGAGAAGTGCCTGCTGAGTGCATCGGCAGTAGTGTTGTGGCAGCCTGGTAGATAGGAGGCGATGATCTGTATTCGATGTTGTATGCACCAATTCCAGAGTCGAATGGCTTCCATGCAGAGGGAATGTGATCTGGCACCCCCCTGTCTGTTTATGTAATACATACATGCTATGTTGTCTGTTAAAACTCGCAGATATCTGTTCTTTATAAGGGGAAGAAAGTGAAGGCATGCTTTCCTCACTGCTCTGAGTTCTAGGAGATTTATATGTAGATGCGTCTCTGATGGAGACCATCGACCTTGTGCTTTGTGTTCTCCTAGATGCGCTCCCCAACCTATCAGGGAAGCATCCGTGGTGAGCATGAGCGTTTGGGGATCGTTGCTGGAAGGGAACCCCTGTACAGAGGTTTTCTGGACTTGTCCACCATTGTAGGGAAGTTATAACATTGGGAGGAGGAGTTAGCAGCATCCCTAAGGGATGTCTGCTGGGTTTGAAATTGGAGTTGAGCCAGCCCTGGAGGCATCTCATATGTAGCCTGGCATGTTGAAACCACGAAGGTGGTAGCTGCCATGTGACCAAGGAGCTGTAGGCAGATTCTTGCTTGTGTCCTGGACGAGTAGAGAGTGTGCGTATGAGCTGTGTGATAGTGAGGAATCTGTTGTATGGGAGCGAGGCCCTGCTCTGGGTTGAGTCGAGATGAGCTCCAATGAACTCTATCTGTTGCGTGGGTATCAGGGTGGATTTTTGGGTGTTTATTTGGAGACCTAGGCTGTGAAAGAGGGAGATGGTGGACGTGTGGCTTGAAGTGTGTCGCCACAGGAGTCGCCCTTGATGAGGCAATCATCTAGATAGGGGAAAAGTGTGACTCCGTGTTTGCGGAGGTGAGCCACAACGACGGCTAAGGTCTTGGAAAAAACTCTTGGAGCCGTGGAGAAGTCCGAAAGGAAGAACTCGGTATTGGAAGTGATCGTGACCGATTGTGAATCGTAGGAAGCCGTCTGTGAGCTGGATGAATTGATATGTGGAAGTAAGCGTCTTGTAGGTCGAGGGCTGTGAACCAGTCCCCCATGATCCAATGCGGGTATTATTGTGCCCAGTGTGACCATCTTGAATCTTTGTGTCCTCACGAATTTGTTCAGGTCGGCGTAGGTCTAATATAGGCCTCCATCCCCCGGTCTTTTTCTGTGTTAGAAAGTAATGGGAGTAGAAACCTGTCCCCTGGTGTTGCAGAGGCACAGGCTCCACTGCGCCTAATTGCAGAAGGTGAGCCACTTCTGTGCGAAGTAATTGCTCGTGGGAGGGGTCCCTGAAGAGGGACGGGGAAGGGGGATGGGTAGGAGGGTAGGAAATAAAAGGAATGGAGTAACCGGTCTGAACTATTTCGAGGACCCAGCGGTCCTGTGTGATCCGCTGCCAGGCATGTTGGAAATACTGGAGGCGGTGGCCAAATGGGAAAGTAAGTGGTGGAATCAAGGGGTGGTCGTGCAGACCCTCGACCAAAGCTTCAAAACTGTTGTTTATTGCCCTGTGGACGGAAGGTGGTGGCTTGGTTTTGATTTTGTCTGCGTTTGGGAGGTCTATTACGATTCCGAGTTGTGTCGTACGGTCTGGATTGAGGGCGATAATACTGACGTGTTCTTTGGTAGGGTTGGTATCGCTGTCTCTTGGGAAGAGATGGTTGAATGCCCAGGGTGCGCAGTGTCGCTCTGGAATCCTTCATGGTATGGAGGGAGTTCGTCAGTTTTTTGGGAGAAAAGTTTGTCCTTGTCAAATGGGAGATCCTCCACTTTAGTCTGGAGTTCTTTAGGAATGCCGGATGCAGAGAGCCATGAGGTTCTGCGCATAACCACAGCAGTTGCGGTAGTACGGGCTGCTGTGTCCGCCGTGTCTAAAGACGCCTGTAGGGCTGTTCTGGAGATTAATTGTCCCTCAGACAGGATTGATTTGAAGTCTGCTCTTCTGTCCTCTGGTATGTAGGAGGCAAATTCGAAAAGCTTATTGTAATTATCGAAATCATAACTGGCGAGGAGGGCAGAGTAGTTAGCAATCCTGAACTGTAGTGTAGAGGATGTATAAACCTTGCGTCCCAGGACATCAAGGCGTCTAAGGTCTTTGTCCTGAGGGGTGGGTCGATATTGTGAATGTTTCCTACAGAGATCAGGGAAGAGAAGGCAGCACTGCTCCGAGTCCCGTCTTCAGCCGAGGACGGTTGAGAAGGAACTGAGGAGGGTGTGGGGCGCATGCACTCAGGAAGATTCCAACTAGATGGGAGATACCATCTGGGTGCATGCGCCCCAACCAGGCACTGCTACCGAAAATCTCCGATCGACAGCGCCGGGACGCACCATCACCTAGAGTGGAGCACCCACAGGGACAGCACTCGAAGAAGAACTGCTTCTACACCTTTGTACTTCCCAGCTATATTAGATCCATTGTCATAGGCTTGACCAATGCAGACTTGAAAATCTAACTTAAAACCTTCTAGAATTGCTAGTACTTGAACTGCAATTTCTTTTCCAGTTTTTCTTTTGAAATTATCAAACAAAATAAACCTTTCTTCAATTGAAAATTTTGAGCTGTCTACAAACTTAACATATCGAATAACCATAGTAGTCTGTTCCTTGTGAGAACAATCTGGAGTGGCATCAGCAATGATTGAAAAATACTTGGCATTTCAAATCTCATCAAGAATTGTAGTTTGTATGAATGACCCATATAGCTCAATAAACTTGTTCTGTATGTGTGTGGAGAGATAATGGACTTACATGTGCTTTTGACTCTCTTGCAATTCTCGAACACGTTTAACATGCTCTGATAAAAGTGGGTTATATTTGCTGAGGAGCTCAACTATGCCTAGAAAGTTTCCATTTGCACGATCACCTATATGTTGACTGGAACCAAAGAAAGCTAATCCCCGCTCAGAAAAAAGAATGACATTCAGGATGCGCTCAAGAAGTTTTTTCCAGTTATTAGTTTCTGTAGAGAGTTTAGTCAAGAGTAAATTCTCAACTGAATTTTCAGCTGATGCTGCCCTACTGGCTGATTTCCATTCAACACAGTTTTCTTTGTGTGATGGTATTCGGTCTTTCAACTTCCTCCAACCTCTGTTGATGCTCCATCCTGATTGATCAAAGAGAACTGATGCATTTTCAGTGCTTTTGTTCAAAATGAAGCAGGGTGCACAGTACAGAGATTGTTTCACCGTACTCCAACGTAACCAGTTTCTTGTGCAAGTCTCACCATTTGGAAGAGTTTTTGTCAGCAGATGAGTAAGGAAAGCATAATTATCAGCATCTTGTGAAATGTTACTTGGAATTTCAAAACACCTAATTTGAAGAAAAGATTGCATTTGGGCAGCATTGCTCTTGTCATTAATTCCAATGTCAGTTACAGTCAAACTTGTAGTACTCATGAATTGCTCTCTCTGTGTAAGATCTACATCTTCCTGTTGCTGTTGAGTTTCTTGATCATACACAGGATCTTCTGCTGCATCTGGTACTGTTGGCACATCTCCTTATTGATTACTGTCCTCGTGTTCAGGTATTGGCATTGAAATATCACCTGTTGCAGTTGCAGAGTTTTCATTATCTGTGCTATTGTTTGTTGGGTAAGGTGTGTTTTCCAGTGGTTTGAGAAATGAAGTTATTGGTTTTGAGCTCTTAGCTGCTGCTTCACTCAGTTGTTTTCGCCTCTCTTGCTTGCACCATTTTCAGAGCTCCTCTTCATAGTGATCTATTTGATCTATTTACACCTGAAATGTTCTAAAGTAAATATGTAGCCTATCCACACTTGAAATATTCTGCTGTAAATAAGTAGCCTATCTACACTTGAAATCTTCTACTGTAAACATGTACACAAATGCTGAAAATATATAAAATGAAGGAATACTTAATTAAGAACATAAAATGAAACAGTCAGTCACGTTATTATCCTTATCACTGAATCAAAACTCAAGCATGGAAGGTATAATATAACAGGCTGAGCTGAAGACAAAGGGATGACATATATATAGTAAACCCAGACATGGATACAGTCAGAGGGATAATGTCCAAAAAATTTCAAATGTATGTCCTCATGAAACTCACTGTACAAGGTTGTTCTCACAAATTTTCACCTTGAATCTGGGCCTATAAACTATAAAAGCCTATGATGATGGCCAAGCTACCAAGCTAGGGCTCAACCAACCAAGCAGTCACCTCTTTTAGTTACCATATGAAGATGATAACGAGAAATTCTCACACATAAATAATTCCTTAGTCAACTAGATGTAAAACTATAAAGACACTAAAATGTAACAATTCTCTACCTTTCTACACAAACTTGATCCAGCACCAGCCACTAGTAGTGGTTTGTTTATATAATCAGCTGATCTGAGAGGACATGTTCATCACAGTGTAATCTTGTGCCATCAGAACTTATATATTTTTATTAATATTTATGAACATTTTTAACTCTTTAATATGAAAAAAACTATATCAGTTAACAAAAAATTGTCTTTTACCAAATCACATCTCTTATTTGCTTAAATTTGCAGCTCTAAGCTGAGAGGGTGCGTCACATTTTGGTCTGATAGGGATGCGCATAAAAACACGTTGCGAAACTTCTTAATTTTTTGGCATTTGATAAGTGTCTAAATTTGAGGCCCCCTTTGAGCTTGAGGCCCAGGCCAAATGGCCCTCCCAGCCCTCCCTCTGATTGGCCCTGAGTGCAGCCTTCATTAACAGGACCTTCAGGCACTGATCTCTATCCTTTGATGTCCTGGGCCGAAAGGTCTTGCAGATGGCACAACGAGCCTTCTGATGACTCTCTCCTAAACACTTCAAACATGAAGTGTGAGGATTGCTTCTGGGCATACACTTGCTGCAGGCTTTGCAGGCTTTGAAGCCAGGAGATCCCAGCATGCCCCAGCACCGAGAGAGCTTAGGAGGGGAAACCCATGCCCCAAAGGAAACTTAATCTAACACTGAGGGCTACTAACTATTTAATTAACCTACAGAGCTAATGAAAACTATGTATATAGACTGCTAAATGTGCTTGCTGAGACAAGATCACAGGGAAGTTCCAGCTAACCATCACTGGAGGTAAGAAGTAATTGAGGGGGAGGCAGGTCTGCAGGGCTCTATACTGAGCACCTTAAAGGCACGATTCAAGGGGGTGCCCAGACCGACCTGACGGATGCTGCCATGGGAAAATCTTCCAGCTACTGTGCACGTGCACACACACACCCTTGATTGGAATGGACATGAACAAGCACTCAAAGAAGAACTGTAATTTCTTGAATCTCAAAAATTGAGTGCTTGATTTTTCCCATCCACACATTTGCACTAGTGTGTATTTATTTATTTTTACATACACAAATGTGTGTACCAATATTAAAAACTAATCCTTTTACTACTAGGCAGATGAACCTGAGTTATCTTGGATTTATCCATATGCAAGAGATGAAACGGTACTTTGTTCTTCTGACGTCTCCCATTATGAACTCCAGGTGGAAATAGGTAATCTAAATCTATGCTGAAATATGCTTTGTCCATACAAGATTTTTCCTGCAAATGGCCATTCTTTATATATATTTAAAAAAAAAAAAGTCCCCTGTGGGGAAAAACTAAAAGCTGAGAAAACATATGTTCTCCTTGTTATAGAGCCAGCCAAAACTATTTTAAGATCTCTCTAAATGTTTGCACACTTCTTGACCTCTGTTCTTAGCTGATTATTTTTCTAGTGTTGTGAATTTCACTTAATGTTTAAAGAAATACAATAGAAATTCACAAAGATACACAAAAACCTGCCTGAATCTGAAATCTCTATTCCAACTTGAAGAGATTTTCCGCTCATCTTGCTGCTAATATTTTTTTTAATAAGTGACCACACTAAATCAGTTACATTGACTGTAAATATAGTAGAGAGCAAATCAGCATTGCGGTTCTGGTGGCTGTGGCACTTGACAGTTGCTTATCAGTCAACAGGCGTGGTAGATGGTCCTAAAGATGGCTGTACTGCATCTCTATATTTAGAATGATTGCCAGTGGTGATAGTTCTTTAAGTTGGACATCAGCAAAGTAGTCAACATTTGTAAGATACTTTATTGGTCCTCAGAAATAAGACTTGCTTAAACAAGTTTCATTAGACTAAACAGAAGCAACAACCATGGCTTGGCTAGTTTTCTGGCTGATGTTACATGTAAGAATGCACTGTTAACTGCACCGTTAAAGCCATAGATTCATTGCAGTCAGCAGCAGTCTGTTAGAATTCTAGGACTGTTTGACTACTAAGGCCTGGTCTACACTAGGGTGGGGGGGTCGAACTAAGTTACGCGACTTCAGCTACGCGAATAGCGTAGCTGAAGTCGAACTACCTTAGTTTGAACTTCTTACCTGTCCAGACGCCGCGGGATCGAAGTCCACGGCTCCCCTGTCGACTCCGCCACCGCCGTTCGTGGTGATGGAGTTCCGGAGTCGACGGGAGCGCGTTCGGAGTTCGAACTATCGCGTCTAGATTAGACGCGATAGTTCGAACTCCGAGAAGTCGAACGCTACGCGTCGACCCGGCAGGTAAGTATAGACCTACTCTTAGTGAAGAAGCAATGTTGTGGGTTCTTTTTAAAACTACCTTTTATAACGTTAACGAAAGGCAGTTGGCTTGCTTCTGGTTATAGGAAGAGGATTCAACAATTTAACTTCGATCTACCTTGCCCGACACACACCTACAGGAACGCTTGTGGCTGTAAGGATCACAGACTTAGAAAGCTGCTCTGAAGAACATTTGAAAGCTTTACAGGTAAAACAGTGGGACTTATATAGATGTCTGAGACAGAAAATATAATGTATGTGAGTATATGCAGTTAACCAGTACCAGAGATAGCCTTGTTATATGAACTGGTGCAAACTAAATTAAGTGGCTTCTTGATAAGGTACTAGAAAATAAACTGAAGTCTTCTGCCATACAACAATTTCTAGCCATGCAGGAATCCCAGTTTGAAACAAACTCTATGCTCTTCACTAGAATAGGGGCTCAGAATTAATAATAAACAAACAGAAGTTCAGATAGACATTGAAAGCTTCAACAGTTTGTTTGAATTTCCATTGCAGGATGTGCAAAGCATCTGCAATTTACATAGTGGGACTCCAAACTTGTTAGCTAGTAGAACTGCATTTACAAAACTGACTTTTTTAAAGTTACTGAGGACCTGTGTAGTTAAGGTTTTGGCAAGATAATTATCTTCCAAATAATGTACTCACTTTTGTTTAATTCTCTAGAATGAGGTGGTGCTATCCCACTTTTTCCAGCACCCCAACATACTGACACTTTGGACAGTGTTTACTACTGGCAGCTGGCTTTGGGTCATCTCTCCGTTCATGGCCTACAGTAAGAATTGTAACTACAACTTGGGAAAAAGCTTACTGAATTAACTCTGGATTAGATAGTTCAGTCCCTAACACCAGGTGTGTGGCTATGGAAGAGCACGAGACAGAGCAATTCTATATTTCCTTTCAGCATCTCTTCTCTTGTAGAGCTTGGATGTGTCCTAGTTCCTCTGTGCCAGCCTTATGAATTTTGCTTCTCTTGGAAGGCAGTGTGGATTGGCTATACAGGTGAAAGAGCTGGTTTCCAGTTCATGGAAACATGACTTAGGATGTGGTAGGCTTCATTGTGATCTTTTACTACTGGAAGAATCACTTTCTTTCAGTGATATACTCTGACTGAGGTGACTTTCTTCATCAGCAGTTGCCTCCCTGTATAAGTCATTATAAAGAGAGAACAATGTTTCTTCTAGGGGGTACATGAACAGTGGAGAGAGTGCTGTGTTATAGTAGGAATAAAGATTTGTCACTAACAAGACCCGAATGCTTAGCGTGATTTTTTTTTTCTTTTCAGATTCAGCTAGTCACCTACTGAGGACCTACTTCCCTGAAGGAATGAGTGAAGCTTTGATAGGAAACATTCTGTTTGGTGCAGTTAGAGGGTTAAATTATATGCACCAAAATGGCTACATTCACAGGTATGAGACAATTAATACCATAGGTAAGAAGTTATAGCAACACACAAGCTTCCAAACTGAAGCTACTCATTAGTCTATTCAGTTTACCAGAAGCCTATGCCTGATTGCTTTAGAGGAAGGGGAGCTCCCTTTCAACACCCATTTCTCTTGTTACTCACAAATTGTTCAGCACTGTGGAGTAGACATGCCCTTCTCTGAGCATTTTCTTGGTTTGATACCCTCCAGGCTCTCCAGCATAGCTAGTTTAGCTGAAGATAGTACTTTTGTTCCTATAAAATGTCTAATCACTTTTGAGCCTTCCTGCCCCAATGACTTTCTGCAGCAGTACATTGCAGAGGTTGAACTATAATGCTTTGTAAATAACTTCCCTTTATCCATTCTAAATGTGTTGCTGTTCAATTTAATTGTTCTTTTACAGGGGGCTGGATGAATGGGAGCACTTGCTTGGTCATCTTTTACTGTTTATACAATGCTTTGGAGATGTAAAGCACTCTAAGTTTTCAGTAGTGTTATGGAGTTTGTTGATAAATTGTATAGTCAGTTGCTTTACCACACTTTTGTTTGTTATGAAATATAATCAAGAGTCCAAATAACCATTGTCAGGTTAATTAATATGGTACAGGAAAATATGTTCTATACAATGCCAATCTCCAAAGGACAGTCCTGTGCAGCAATATTACACATTCACCTTACACAGAAGGTGTGCTCCCCAAAGTTACATCCTTGAAGTCATCTTTTTATAACTTACTTGTTTACCAGAAAAAGGAACTGTATACATCACCTGCAACTGGATTGAATTAATAAGCTTTTTATCTTGTTTGTTTCTGGTACCATGGTGTACCCCGTTATCTCTTGTTCTGAACCCATGCATTCCAGGTACTAAAGAGTGTAAAGATACCTCCTAGGCTTGTAGCAGGATAAATAGGTCTGTCTGGGGATTGGTCCTGCTTTGAGTAGGGGGTTGGACTAGATGACCTCCTGAGGTCCCTTCCAACCCTGATATTCTATGATTCTATTAAATGTCCTGATACTGACAATTTTCCTATCTTTGAAAGCCAAAGTTTACTTCAGCTAATGCAAGCTATTATGGAATACTTAGCATAAGTGAACAGAATTATAATAAAGGTACAGGCCAATTTGGGCTATATAACTGCTATATTAATGCTTAATATTATGTATACTGAAATGCTTGGAACATATATTGGGGGTAGTATTATCAACATATTATATATGTATGCTAGCCAGTGTATATTAGTCAACAGGTTGCAGCACTGACTTCCTAGTTATGGTTATAACTTTTTTTTAAAGATTAGAAAGCTGACACTTGAAGCCTAACTCCAGTTTCCTAAAAAGCTTCACTTGTTCAAACTTTTCATATGGCTTCTAATAAGAGGAGGATTCATGGTGAAAGTATTTTTGAGCTATGGAACTCCAAAAAGATTGTTCACTTTTCCCAAAGACTTCTAAAAAGCCTGAACTTCTCTTAACATCTTATTTTTAAAAGTAACAATTTTGTCCAGAACCTCCACATTTGTCTTATACTAGTTCTGACTATTTAATATCAGACTTCATGGTTTATAGTGGAAGTCAACTTTCCTACAAGTTTTGGGGGGAGGGATAGCTCAGTGGTTTGAGCATTGGCCTGCTAAACCCAGGGTTGTGAGTTCAATCCTTGAGGGGCACCACTTAGGGATCTGGGGCAAAAATCAGTACTTGGTCCTGGTAGTGAAGGCAGGGGGCTGGACTCAATGACCTTTCAAGGTCCCTTCCAGTTCTAGGAGATAGGTATATCTCCAATTATCTTTTTATCTCTTATCTCTCTATCTTTCTACACAAATTCTTACCTCCAAGAACAGTCTGGTCTTAAGCAAACTTCTTGTTGGTTCCTTAACTTGAAGCGTCTATCAAACTGTGAATTTACCAGAAATCTGAAGTGGCACAATGATGCTGCTTCAAAACTGGAAATATGTTTACCATAAACTAAAAATAGGGCCTTATTAGGAAGTTACAGATTAAAAAATAAGGCAAGTCTTGAAATGCATAGGAATAATTTGAAAACAAACCTTAATTTGGACTCCATGTCCTTGTTCACCTCAGTCTGTAGACCAGAAACTTTATATTTCTGCCCACCCTTTACATATCCAACATTCATTCTTCTGTATCTATTCTCTTATACAGTGTTCACTGTATCTGACATACAAATCACCGAACACTAGCTAAAGACACAACCCTGCTCTAGAGATAACAGCATCTTGTATCTTAACTCTGGAATAGAGTTCAGAGAATGTCTCCTTCCCCATCCCCCCAAATCCATTATAAACCAATTATTCCACATTGACCACCTCTCTATGCAGATGCCCCAATATATGTACCTCATTTTTTCTTGTATAACTCTGTGGATGCCCCCATTCACTGTACTCATTGACTGCAGGTGCCAGAGTACTATGTTCACTGACACAGACGGAGGACCTATGTATACTTTACATACATGCTGGCTTGACTGTCTCCTCCATTAGGGAGTATGTGACTACAAATAAAACTGACTATTGGGGAGAATTTAATTTGTTGTATTATAATACCTGTATGCCAGTATATGTGAATGCTAATGGAGACATAGTTATGGTGGCATGCAGAACCTTAGCTTTGATATCTACCTTTTCAAATAGCGATTTCAAAACTCTTTCAGTGAGGCACCGTGGGTGTGTGTGTACCCAAAACATTTTTTTGTTTGGGGGCAGGGATCTTATATATAGGAAAAACTCCAATTTTTAGAATGAACACCATATAAAAGCTTCAGATGGCAAAGTCAGGGTTTTTTAACCATGCATTTTGGATAAGAGATTGTGTTTATATAGTTTCTCTTCACCCATCTTTAACATGCGTCTCAGTCAGCTATAGCATGACGACGTGGTCAGGCTATCTCAGAAATATTTTATAAATATATGGCAGGCTTTCTACTGTAGTAATAAGTAACATTCATTTGAGTGATTTTTTTATAACTACATTTTATCACTTTTTTTCAGGAATATGAAAGCTAGCCACATTCTGATTTCAGGGGATGGTCTGGTTTCTCTGTCTGGCTTAAACCATATCTACAGTTTAGTTAACAATGGACAGAGGTCAAAGGTTGTGTATGATTTTCCCCATCTTAGTACTTCAGTACTTCCTTGGCTGAGTCCTGAGATACTGAGACAGGTCAGTACAGTATAAACCAGTTAATTTTGCCTTGAGTCTCTGGAGATGGCCGTTTCCTTTTTTTAAAGTTTGTACTTAGTAGTCTCGTGAAAGAGCCATAAAGGCTATTCATTTGCAACTTCCAAACTAGATAGTGTACAACATGTTTAGGAACCTTAAAATAAATTGTGGCTTTATGGTGGACCCATGTAGCTTAATGTCTTTACCTCTTGCCTCTTTGTTACAAAGGTTCTAAAAGACGTGATCCTAATGGACACATTTTTTTCCCATAGAAACCTGAAAATAATTGCATTGATTTAACTCTCTCTTCAGTACAAATATCAACTATGAAATCTATTAACAAGAGCTGTGTGCATTAAATCTTTCTTACAGTCAGAGGGTCCAATCTTATATAAGCAGCTCACCCACAACTTGTTGGCTATGGGATATTAGGATTGGGTCCTGAAACTGTATTATATCTACAGTATATTTGCATATGCATATTTTTGCAGTACATATTCAGTAGTTCCCAGTGTGTTGATATAATGCTTTTTCTCTCCCACAGGATTTGTATGGGTATAATGTGAAGTCTGACATTTACAGTGTGGGGATAACAGCATGTGAATTAGCCAATGGATATGTACCATTTCAGGATATACCTTGTGCAAAGGTAAAACATTAAATACTCCTAAATCCTTCTCAAAACTTCATTCACAGGACTATTTTTCTCTTACAGATACTGTCTAATAATAAAGTTACTACGAAATATATTAAAGGGTGGCGCTTTTTTAAAATTTCAAACATATATGCTGCTTCCTAGGTCAAAGGAGCTTCCAACTCCTGGTTTTTCTGAAAGGTCCTATTACAAAAACTCTGTCTCTGGATCTTGACCAAAGTGCAGCCACTACCACAATTTTATGGGCCCTAGGCCAGTGTTTCTCAAATGCGACCACCGTGGCTGCATGTGGCCACCAGGGCTTTTCTTGCGACTACAGTCTCCTGAGCTGTTATGCTGGGGCCAAAGTCATGAGTGGCCCCTCCCTGTTACTTCTGGATGCACCATCTTGGTGCCAGCAGGGGTTGGGCCCTGTCCCCCCTTTGGAAACACCTGGGGCACAGTGCTGGAGAACCAGGCAGCTGGTGAGTTCCCCACCTTCCCGCGGGCTGTTGGGCTGAGGCTTGAGGCTTCAGCTCTGGAGTGGCAGGGCAGTGGGGTAGCAGGTTCTGGCCACAGGGCTTCGTGCGCCAGCCCCACACTGCCTCCCATCCACCCCCATTGTTCCTGGCCCCTGCTGTCTCCCCCGACCCCGCCATCCAGAGCTTAATTTATTCTGAGGCTTGACAGGACTGAGTAAGTCTGCTGTGAGAAGCAATACTGGTATGTTTGTTATTATCACTTTTCACAACAGATTAGCTAGCCAAAAAAAATTATAATGATTTGGACATATATATGTGCATATTTATTTGTTTTTCCTAAAGCTAATTAAGTATTTTAGGAAAAAGTGTGAGAGCGGCCAACAGCAAGAGTTGGTGGCTGCACTCTGAGGCCACCAAAACATTTGTCCTGAGAACCCCTGCCCGAGGCACACACGTGTGACACACTTCTGAAAGAAGGAACCACTTATTCAGCTGCCTAGCTCCTCTGAGCACAATGATGACTCTTTGGACTCTCCCATACTGACACACCCTCTTCCAGAAGCAGTTCACACACTAAATCATACAAAGCCAAGAAGAGTAGATCATACAAAACAAACATCTTAACCACAATGCCACTTTCTAGCTCACCCTTCCCCTGGGAGTCCTTAGGGACCACTGATATCCAGGAAGGCACGGTACAGGTTGAACCTCTCTAGTTTGGCACCCTCAGAACCTGACCAGTGCCGAACCAGAGAATTTGCCAAACCATGGGAGGTCAATATTGTAGCGAGCGGGTCTCTCTTTATTTTTATCTCGCTGAGGCAAATAAATAGAACAATGCTTGCAACACCACCTAGCCAAGGCTTACCGGCTCTCTTCATAACAAAGTGTTAGAGTTGTTACGCAATTTTACTCTATTGACACAAGGAGATATGTAGATAAAGCATAAAAAAATAAAATAATATGAAAAAGAAAGATAATAATACAGGTAAATCTATAATTTACTCACCTAAAATGATGCCTGAATTCTGCTTCGAAAGTGATGTGATAAGAACTGCTAACTCAAATTACATTCAGGTTACATCTGAGGTCTCTGCTGTAGGTATATCTGGGGTAGATGAAGTGGAGATACAGGATTTTCGACTGTAGAGTGCTGCTCACCGCTGCTCTTCGCTACCTTTAACCAATCTTCCAGCTTGTCTTATGTATTTTGGTTTTTCTTTAATGAGTTTTTCTCATATCATGTAGAGCGACATGATCTCTTGCTCAGAAATGAAATGTCTTTGCTCCAGTCCTTTTATTAAATTTGTTGCCAACTGAATCCATTTATCTATAGAAATTTTTTCTGCAACATCCTCATCATCCTCTTCATCACCATCACTGGCTTCTTCGTTATCTTTGTTTTTTCCCTGCTGTACCATTTGCACAATTTCTTTATCCATCATTTGAGTAACAATTGGTTCATCTTTGTCCACTTCCATCCAGTCTAGTAAATTTTCCTCTCCGAAATCCCTGGCCAGCTCAAGCACTACAGGGTGGGACGTACCCTGGTCATCCAGGGAATTAGCTTTTCCAGCCTCCGGAGCACCCTCTTCAGGACAGTGTCCCGCTTGCTGCTGGGCCCGAGTCCCTCCTGGACCCCAGTGCCCCTTTCAGGCCGGGGTGCTGCCTCCCAGCAGTTCCCCCACAGATCTGGGTCTCCCCTCCCCGGGGAACCCCCACCCTCTATCCACCTCACGTCAGACTATGGCTACTGCCAGTCTCGATCTAGTCCCCGTTCACTGGGGCAGACTGCAGTATAAATGCCACTCATCACCGGCAAGGGGGGTTTGAACCTGCTGCCTCTGCCTACCCCCAGGCTGCACTCCTAGTACCTATTTGGCCTTAGACAAGGCCTGCAGCCTGGGGGTTTTCCAGGCAGGAGCTCCCCGGTTCCCTTGCCCTATTCCCCAGCACTGCTCTACTCCGGTACCTTTCATGAAGGCAGGGGGCTGGACTCGATGACCTTTCGAGGTCCCTTCCAGTTCTAGGAGATTGGTATATCTCCAGTTATTATTTCCCAGGCAGCCTGGTCCTCCCCTCTCTACTGCTAGAGAGGGACTCTCTGTGCTCCTGGCCCACTGCCCTCTTATAAGGGCCAGCTGGGCCCTGATTGGGGTGTGGCCACATCTGTGGCTGGTTCCCCAGTCAGCCAAGGCTTGCTGCTTTTTCTAGCAGCAGCCCTCTCCCAGGGCTGATTTCAAGCCCTTCAGGGCAGGAGCAGGTGACCACCCCGCTACAATTTGATTCTTTTGTTTCTTCAAATCATACACTGTAGATGACCCTATATTGTAAAACTCACACAAGGCACATACCAATGTGCCCTTTTCCAATTTCTGCAGCAATTCCACCTTTTGCTGTATGGATATTGACACATGCTTACGCTTAGCAGCATTACCAACACTGCCACTACTTGCTGGTCTCCTAGAAGACATATTTAGGGGTCAATTAGAACTAAATAACAGCACAGAACATTGAGAGCCAGGACTGGCGGGACTTTGCTGGATCGCAGGAAACTTGGCCCCACCCATGGTAAGCAGATATCCAGCTAACTAAAATCATGCCAGACCCCAGATGTTGCCAGACCAGAGAGTGCAGGACTAGAGATATTCAGCCTGTATCCCTTGCCTTGTACAGGGGGTTACATGGTGGGTGATCTCTCCCACAGCTTCTGTGACCTTGCTCTCTCCTGTCCAAGGCTTCCTTTTCCTGTCTGGTTTGGTTTTAAACACAACACACTTCCCCTGGCTTCCTTGATTCTGTCTTTTGGGTAAGTTTCCACTACTCCTATCTACCCCCTCTCTTCAGAGAGTTAGGCTCAAACTGTTTTTCTTAAGGATGCATAATCTTTGTTGGGTTTAAGTACTGTGGTTAACCTCAGGTATTGCCCACTGTCCTGTTTGCTGTGCAGTTGCTATAGAACCTGTCAGAAATGGTAGATCCACATAGAGCAGTTTTTCATAATATCAATCAGATTTTATAAATTGTACAAACATACTGCCAATTCATCACAGCCCCTAGAGGCTAATACAGCCACTGGACTCTTATACTGTCTTTCTCTTCTACCAGATGCTGCTGCATAAGCTGAAAGGTCCCACTTATTGTCCCTGGGATATAAATACCTTCCCACGTGTGGAATCCAGAATGAAGAATTCCCAGTCAGGTGTGGATTCTGGAATTGGTGAAAGCATGACGCACACAATGACTAGTGAGAGATTGCAAACTCCCTCCTCAAAAACATTTTCCCCTGCTTTTCACAACTTGGTAGAACTCTGTTTGCAACAGGACCCTGAGAAAAGGTAACTTACTTCTGAACACTAATATTCACTGTCACTTTAACATAAGATATAGCATAATCTCAGGTGAACTTGGAATCTACTAAGTTGTATACAACTGACAAATTCAATGTTAAGATGAAGTGCATCTGGGTTTCTTTTCACAATAGTAAATTGTCAAAGTGCCAGGCCAACATTGTCTTGGTCTGAAGAATGATCTTCAACATGCTTTTAAAATCCTTTTTCATCAGTGATTCTGAAGCTTTCTTGGATAATGGATTGCTTGTTTCTAAAAACACGTTCGAAAAACCACAGTTTGGGAAGGAGACTCAGGAAGGGCTAGTTCCAGAAACTAGTTTAAACTGTTAAATTCTGCTAGATTTCAACAGGATAATATATCCCTCTAACACTCTGTGGCTACTATGGAGGCTGAAAATTGAATGTACTGGATCAATGAACTCACTGCCTCTAGTAATGCCCTCACAGTAAAGTTGAGGCACAGAATGAAGGAAGCTTGTGCTGCCTCTGTTCAGGTTGCACTTGTTCAGTGGACAAATAACCGTAGGGTCTAGATCAGTGATTCTCAAAGCCAGTCTGCCGCTTGTTCAGGGAAAGCCCCTTGCGGGCTGGGCCGGTTTGTTTACCTGCCACGTCCCCAGGTTCGGCAGATCACGGCTCCCATTGGCCGCGGTTCACTGCTCCAGGCCAATGGGGGCTTGGGGAAGCGGCGCGGACCAAGGCATGTGCTGGCCACCCCTCCGACAGCCCCCATTGGCATACAGCTGCGAACCGCGGCCAGTGGGAGCCGCAATTGGCCGAACCTGCGGACGCGGCAGGTAAACAAACCAGCCCAGCCCACCGGGGATTTCCCCGAACAAGTGGCAGACTGACTTTGAGAAGCCTTGGCCTAGAGTGCATGGTCAATCTGGCATCTTCCACAAACACCAACGCTTATTTTCAAAACATAATCTTGTGTTTTCTATTTTATGATCCAGGCCATCAGCAAGCAGTTTGCTGTCACACAGTTTCTTCAAACAGGTGAGTGTACTAAATTCTTACTGTTGAGATGGGTTAACTGCAGCCTAAGTAAATGGCAAAATATTAAAAAATTGGGTAAAGTAAAAGCAGTTGTAAAGTAAAATCACCCTCTAACAGCCAGGATGCTGCAGACAGCTCTTTTACAAAATGTCATATCATCTAGAATCTTGTGCAACACATAACACAGCAATCGTGTCCTCTGTTAAATGAAATCTGAAAGCTTATTTAAAGGATTAAAATTTATTGAAGTGAGCTTAACCACTGAGATATTTTGGTTGAAAAACCACATTTTAAGTCAAGCTAATCATTTAACTTGACTACAAATTTACAAACATTCATGGTCAATCTACTCTGGAGTGATGAAGCTAGTCTCAAACTCTGCCTTCTCCAGCATTATAGCACACAAGGCTGCTGCTATACCTCTTCATGCACTTTTAGTAAAGATGTACACAGTGTTTCAGTGGACTTGTATGTACAGCACTATTTTATCCTGTTTGTTTTTTCCCCTCAGGTAAAAGAACAAACAAGGAGTTCCTTACTTTCACTGTTGCCACCTCCCATCCAACACAATAGACCGCAATTCTTGCCACTGCCCTCAAGAACAAGCAGGCCTGAGCTTGGGTGTTTTTGCCCAAATCAAAGAGACACAGAGTGGGACTTTTAAAACAATGACAAACCATCATACCTCCCCCATGCTTCAAAGAAGGAAAATGTGATTTCTACTTGCTGCTTTTCTCTGTATTGGTTTAAATACAAATACAAGAGCTATACTTGAACATCTGTGGCGTGTACATGATTTAAAGCTGGCACTGTAAAAATGCAGTGGGCCTCACTTTCCTAACCTCAGGGAAAAAGTTAATCTTAAGAATATTGATGCTTTTTATCCTTCTCTTCTCCCCACCCCTTTGGACTTACATCCCTTGGCAGAAGGCTCCTTCTATAGCAGGGGTCGGCAACCTTTCAGAAGTGGTGTGCCAAGTCTTCATTTATTCACTCTAATTTAAGGTTTCGCATGCCAGTAATACATTTTAATGTTTTTTAGAAGGTCTCTCTCTGTCTATATTATATAAGTAAACTATTATCATATGTAAAGTAAACAAGGTTTTCAAAATGTTTAAGAAGCTTCATTTAAATTAAATTAAAATGCTGATCTTACGCCGCTGGCCTGCTCAGTCCGCTGCTGGCCTGGGGTTCCGTTCTCCTAGGCCGTCAGCAGACTGAGTGGGACCGGCTGCCGGGACCCCGTCTGGCAAGGGGCTGGCAGCCAAAACCCCAGACCGGCAGCGGGCTGAGCGGGGCTGGCAGCCGGGACCCAAGACTGGCAGTGGGCTGAGCGGCTCATCCTGCTGCCGGTCTGTGGTCCCGGCCCTGCCCACATAGAGTGGGTACCTACCTTCTCCCTGGTTCGAGCCCATTCTCTTCCTCTCTCTCTGCACTGAGCTCTTCTTCTAGTACTAAGGCTGCTCTTCCTCTTCCAACAGCTGCTTTTAAGTTAACAAGTGGCCTTTTTGAAGATCTCAATTAAGGCGACTCCATATTTCTCTGATGCACACAATGGAACACACAGACAGGAGATATTTATACATACAGAGAACATGAAAAGGTGGAAGTATGCATTCCAACAGGAAAAGTCTAATCAATTGAGATTAGACTTTTTCTAATCAATTGATTAAACTTTTCCTGTTGGTATGCATACTTCCACCTTTTCATGTTCTCTGTATGTATAAATATCTCCTGTCTGTGTGTTCCATTCTATGCATCCGAAGAAGTGAGCTGTAGCTCATGAAAGCTCATGCTAAAATAAATTTGTTAGTCTCTAAGGTGCCACAAGTACTCCTGTTCTTTTTGCAGATACAGACTAACACGGCTGCTACTCTGAAACCTGTCATATTTCTCTGGAATATCAAAAATCCTTGAACAATTACAAATCCAATAGTAAAAGAAATCAAATAAAGTTTATTCCTCCTCATACACACTTTGTGAACTACTACTAAACAGCACTACTACAAAGCAATACATTAGATTGGCTACCTAACCTTCAGAAAAACAGCTGAAGTATAGCTCTGTAAACTGTCTGGTTGACAGATGCCCAACTACTTCTCCTGATCCTTTATGAATAAGAATGACAACAAATGCAAATTCAAACAAAATACACACACTACACCTATCCATAGTGAGGCAGATCTCAGATGGACACACAATAACAGCTGTATTGTGAAACTAAGTTATTTGAAGTGACAGATTTCAGCTCGGGATTTAGAAAAGGATGGACAAATGGATAAATATAGTTGCAACGCAGAACATCCTGTTTGTATAACCACCGCTCATATATTTCACTCAGCTGACACCATAATTCAATCTATCCAGAATATTGAGGTTAGAGAGGAAAGGTTGCTCATCAGTAGATATACAGGGAACCTCCCACCTCTATTCCCAAATTACAAAAATTGATCCTATTATACATATTGCCTGCCACAAAATAAAAATGTGATTCCTATGTGATGTCACATAACCTTCAACACCAAAATGTTTTCAAGTGAGTTACTCAAGTATTGAAGTCTTAAGGATAGGGTTCTAGAAGGTTTTCATGTGTCTCTAATAATTTTCCAAGTTTTGATCCAATTTATCAATAAACCACATTCAAGAGCTAAATGCTCAGAAAGCTAATATAGTTAAATGAACAGGTATTCAACAACATAATTCTGTTGTGCAACCTGTTCTTTTTAACAATTTGAAAGGCACAAATTTGGGTACCAAAATCATTACCTATGTTTGTTTGTTCATTCATACATAGTTCTGATGCTAAAACATATATTACCTGTCAACATTTCACTGGAGGTTCCTGAATAAATGCCATATTGGTACATCCAAATTTTAGTTGTGACATTTTATTTTTAATGGAATGCTGGAGATCACTAGTACAACTAAAGCATCTGGGAAAAAGTCCTGGCCCCACTGACTTCAATAGAGCCAGGATTTCATACCCAAAGTTTTAGGTGGTTGGGCAAAGGCAGAGTTGCTAATAATAAAGAAATAGGAGAAGGCAAAATAACTGAGGCAGGAGGAAAGGTTGTCAAAGACCAGAGTGCAGCAAATCTCTAGGAAATAACTTTGACAAAGCTGTGAAAATACTCCCTGCCTCCACTCCCCTCTTGGTTATCACCACAGTAAAACATTCATTTGAAAATACAGGCATAAAATCTTTAACATTAAAAGAGCTCAATATTTTTCTTTTCTATATGTACATATTTCTGAAATGTAATACAGACACTTGGTATTCTGTACACCTGACTGATACTAGGAATACAGATGGGAACAGTGGCGCACCCATAGGGATAAAACATCTCAAAGAACTCAAGTTACTGGGCAGGTAAGTAACCTCTCCTCCTTTTATGAGTATATGTCCCTATGGGTGCTCCACCGTGGGAGACTACCAAGCAGTAACTCAAGTGGAGGTGGGTGCTGAGGAGGAAAATCCAAGACAGATTGGAGGACTGTGTCACCAAATGCATCAGCTCTGGAAGCAGGTACGATAGAGTACAGCTTGTCAAATGTATGGATGAAGGACCAAGTTGCAGTCCTGCAGATTTCTGCTATGGAACATCTTTCAGAAGGTCTAGAGATGTTAACCAAGCCTTTGTGGACTGTACTCTCACTCTGTGAGGAGGCTGTATTCCTCCAGGCTCATAGCATGTTAAGATGCAACCTAAGACCCACTTTGATAATCTTTTCATGGAAATGAGCTGCCCTTTCATCTTTCAGCAGAGGATAGAAAGAATATGGGAGATGTCCTAAAGGCCTTGGTTCTAAGTAGAAGTTGAGAGCCCCTCTGACCTGAGGCTTTGGGTAGAACTCCGGTAGATGGATTTCCTGATTAATACAGTATTATGAAGAAACCTTAAGGAAGAAACAAGGATAGGGACATAATGTGACCTTGTCTCTGTAGAATGTAGTGAATGGTGGGTCTGTCATGAGCACACTGAGTTCTCCCATCCATCTAGTGAAGTGATAGTTATAAGGAATGAGGTGTTGAGAGAACAGGTAGCCAATGGTTCAAAGAGAGATTTCCTTAAGGACCTGAAAATTAAATTAAGGTCCCATGAGGGAGCAAGGAATCTGATAGTGGTAAGATGGGCTAAAATTCAGAAGTTCTCAGTAGGTGAGAGGAAGGCTTTAATAGCTGCTAAGTGTACTCTGCTGAGCTCATTGACAGACCCTGTGTCTTTAAGTCCAACAGGTAGTCTAGGATTTTGGACATCAGAACTTCTGAGGCTGGAAAAGAGTGGCAAGAACATCAGGAATGACAATGTTTCCTCTTCTACAAGTCAGTTTTGCAAGTAGTAGGTTTCCTGATAGGTAAGAGGACTGATTGGACATCATCCTGTGATGCTATACCCCATATTCTTCAAAGAAATATTGTTATGATATAAATAAGGCATAACTAAGATGTGTTTTATGCAAGATGGGTCATGTAAGATATCATTGGAAAGGTTAGGATAATCATATTCAGTGAAACCTATTTGTATACACGTATCACTTCTGTATCTGAAGTTAGGAATATTGACTATGTAACAATTACAATGGTGGTTACACTTGGGAAACACTCACCAGACAGTATACAATCAGCCTGGATGAGCCATTAGGAAAGACAATAGAATGGGTCTTTGCAGATGCTGATCTCTCATTTTCCTGGAGTTCCTTCCTATGGACGTTACAAGTAAACCCTGTCTCATGGTTGCCTTAACATTGCAAGGTCATGTGATAATGTCACCTGGTACGGAGTACCATCTTGGACACTGCTGGTATTTTTCCACTGGAAGCAAAAGATTCCCATATTATGTAAATCCTATTTAAGGCGGAGAAGTGAGTCAATCAAGGCTCTTCTCCATTGCCTCCCCACCCAAGAAGGAAGACTGCTGAAAAAACCTGAAGAAATGAAGAAACAAAGGAACTAAGCTGGGGAAAGGCAAGGGCTGAGTCCAGGCTGAAACAGGGGTCTAGCCTGTGAAGAGACATAACTGGAACTCTGAGCTGCAAAAACCCTGAACTTGCCTAAAACAAAATTTAGGGTGAGAAATTACTATTTGTAACCTGTTTCTTTAGTGTATTGGGCTAGTTTGCATGTTTTGTTTTATTTGCTCAGTAATCTGCTTTGTTCTGTTTCCTATCCCTTATAATCACTTAAATTTTACCTTTTGTAGTTAATAAACTTATTTTTTGTTTGTGCAATTCATAACCGGGGGGGGAGTTTGGGGGGGAGCGCAAAGAGCTGTGCATATCTCCCTCCATATTAAGGAAGGGGGCGATTTTTATGAGTGTACACTATGTAGATCTCTATACAGTGCAAGACAATATAATTTTGGGTTTACACTCCAGAGGGTGTGTGCACAGGAGACCTGGGCATTCCCCTAGCTGGGCCCTACCACAGAAAGCTAAATCGCAAACTCTGTGTGATTCTACAGCTGGGTGTGTCCCTGACTGTGTGTGTGCTGGAAAGGGGCTTGAGAGTCTGTCACAGAAGCACAGAGTAAAGGAAACCCAGGCTAGTAGGACAAGCAGGCTCAGTGGAACCCCAGCACATCCAGTGGCACCCCAAAAGGGGAGGGGCAACCCATCACACATCCAAACAGGTCAACTCTATGCCCAAGAACCATCTAGGAACTACGCCTTTAGATTCAAAAATAAAGGGCTGGGATGGTTCAAGGTGCCTGAGTTTTCTTACAGGAGATCCTTCTTGAAGGGATGGCTGAAAGGCATTGCCACTGAAAGGTGAAGGAGGTTCACAAGCCACACCTAGTTCGGCCATGACGGTGCTCTGAGAATAAGCCTCACTCCTTCCTTTCTCAGTTTGATCAACATCTTGACAATCAGAGGTAGAGACAAGTAAGCATACAACAGGACATGCGGCCATGGTGTTATCAGGGCATCTTCCAATGAATTGCAGTTGCAATCACCTCCCTTGGAGCAGAAAAGAAGACATATTATATTGGTTGGGGTAGCAAAGAGATCTGTTCCTGGGAGACCCCATGATTGGCAGATGCTGTAGAAGACAGAATTGCAGAGCTTCAGTTCTTGGTTCTGATGGATATTCCGGCTCAGGAAATCTGTAGTTGTTTTTTGGAGGTACATAAACCACCAAGATTTCTATCTTATGGTAAATACACCATTTCCACAGGTTTAGTGATTCTATGCATAAGGTTTGGGATCTTCCTTCACTTTCTCAGTTTACATTGCTACCTGTTGTCCAGCATTACCTTGACAATATGGCCCTGTACGTCATGAAGGAAGTGTTGAAAAGCATAATGGATTGCTCTCAGTTCTATGATGTTGTGCAGCATAATCTCTTGTGAGGACCACTTGCCCCACATCCCAATCCAAAAGAGAGGCATCCGTCATGAGGATTTTTGAGGGCAGAGAATGTCAGAATGAAGTTCCCTTGCAGAATTTCAATGGGTCCCTCCACCCCATAAGAGTCCAGAACTTTCAGAGATGCTGTTATGGGTTTTGAGAGACTGTTCCTGTTTGAGGTGTACACAGCCCTGCTGGATCTAGGGAGCGTTCTATTAAGAGGAACTTCAACTTATCTTCTCTCTGTCTTTTCTAGAGCTGCCTTTAAACCCTGAGCAGACCTTGTCTTCTAGACACCAGAGACAGTTAGAATGCCTATCATTACAGGGAGAAGACTTTTGGCAGATTTGGCAGGGTTTAAACCCCAGGGTCTTCAGTATAATCCAGCATGCTGAAGTATTAAACCAAAAGTCCTGAAGGGGGATCCCCTTCGAAAGCACAACTGTGCTGATATTAAATATAAATAAATAAATACTATGGGGAAGAAAAATTCATAGCAAGTGAGAAAAGGCAGGAAGCTGTAGAACAGCAGACACCAAGTGCTCCATATCAAACCACAGACGGTTGAGAAGGAACTGAGTGGTGGTAGGTCCATGCCTCCCTATATGCCCTCGTATGTGTAGGTGCAGGCCTATGGACACTGCTTTACAGTCTTCAGTCAAGAGTGCACAGGCACATGCACACCTTACAGTGGAGCACTCATGGAGCAGATATTTGAAGAAGCAGCACCTTTTATATTGGTTAATAACAGAATATACACAATCAAATAATACGCAGCGAGAACATTTATTTATCATTACAATGGGAAAAAAGTTAGAAGATGATGATGAAACATCACCCTCCCCATGACATTTGTCTTAGCCATATCAGTGGTCTGTGGTTGAGTTCATTAGCCATCCTTTTGGGGTCTCAAGTTCTGATGTAATATTCTTTGGACAATCTTACAAACAACTGCCCACTTTTCAGAAGTCATTTCCACCTGCTGCTCTTGACTGTCTAGACTTTCAAATTTTGAACTGATAGCATTTCCTGGATCATCAACCACAGAAGGATCAGGTAAAGTTGTGTAAGAACTTGCAGGCTGTACTCTGCAGGTCTCTTTAGTTTGACTACAAATACTTGGAGCAGTGTGTTGTCTTGCAGAATGTAGTGGCTGGTACATGCTGACTTCTGGAACCTCTCCTAAATCATACAGAGCCCTTTCTACTGCTTTTTCAAGATGCCTAAACATTTCCATGTCTAATTCTTTTTTATCTGCATAATTCTGAATATTAAGATAAAAACAGATCTCATTAACAAATGACATTAACCAACATTAAAGGAGTATAACGTAATAAAAATGATCTCATATTTCCAATAAAAAACCCAAATAAAAGCATTCTGAACCATCAACACAGTAACTGGATCATCACTTATCCATAAACCATGTCCCTCTTTGTCTGTCCCCTTTCTAGAGTATTTTATCCTCAAAGCTCATCCAATTATTATTATTATTATTATTCATAATAATCATTTGTATTGCAGTAGTGCCTCAATCAGAATTTGGGTTACAATGTGCATTTTATGAGTTTTCTGTGAAGAACTTAGAATAATGATGGCCACTGTGTGTGTATATTTATATATATGGATGGAGTGGTGGAGGGTAGAGCAGAAGTGCACTTTTTTATTCATGGATCTCAAACTGCTGCGCCAATTAGCTCAGTAATCCCTTCACCCGCCACCTCAGTGTAGCCACCTCTGGGGTGAAAAAGAAAAACTGTTTAAAAGAGCTCAGCAACACTTACACAATAGTTTAAAACAGGATGTGTTGCCTATCATAATCCATTAAAACTACAGGGAAATCTAGGAGTGTGGGATGCAGTTATACAAACTAGAATTTGGCCAGAATAATATGAGTAACACCCCATCTCTCACAAAAAAGTGACACTGGATCTTTATAATGATGAGAAATAAAAGTGAACCACACTAGAAATGTAAAAAAAATTTTCTGGGCAACATTGCAAAACACCCTGAGAAACAGCTAAATAAGCTCAACTTCAAAATCCAAACTGAGATAAAACCAACACAAAAAGTGTAACTCAAGCTCTCAAAATATAAGTGATATGAAATGGCCCCAAAATCCACAACATGCTTCTTCTTCAAGTAGTGTCACTATGGGTCTCCACTGTAAGTGCGTCTGCCCCCCCCCCAAAAAAAAGGAGAAAAAGAAAAGGACTTTGTTCTTTTGTCAACCCCCTGGGCAGGTATCCCCAGCTCCCAGGACTTCAAGAAGTGCCTCAGTTGCAAGGAATTTATACCAGTGACTGGTGGACACTCTCAGTGCTTTCACTACCTCGGAGAGAAACACATTCCACAGAAAAAACGGTTACTCACTGTGACGGTGCACCCCCTAAGGCTTTATGGAAATATGCTTATGAATGTATATATGACATAACTGGAATATGTTTTATGCTATATATGCCATGTAACATATCTCTGTAAAGGTTATGATCTACGGAATCTATTCATCCTATTTGGATGCATGTATCATTTTTTTATTCTAAGTTATGAATGCTGGCTGTGTACTTGCTTGATTTTTAAGTACCCTTAGTAAAGCATTTGGTCAACTTCTTGAGAAAGGAATGTGCAAATTAAATGCCCAATCAAGAAACGCTTAACGAACAATGGATCTTGGAAGGCTCTAATCCACAGAAGAAGTCTTCCTGGAGACATTCAAGATAGCATGTGGGCAATGGCTGCTGCCTGTAAAAACTGAGTCATGCATGGACATGTGACTTGCCCATATGACTCCAAAACTCCATCTTGGAGCTGGACTTTGCATAGGAGAGAGGAGGGGGTCTCCAACCACAAGAGAAAGTCTATTTAAACCCCTGGAAGACCCCTCCATTTTGTCTACAGCTGGCTCAAGAGATAGCCTCTCCACCCCAAAGGATACTGGAAAGAAACTGGAACAAAGGACAGTAACCACAGGGGGGGTGTGAGTGATTGCTGGATCCAGACTAGAAGGAGACTAGTCTGTAAAAGGAAACTTACTGGAACACCTCTGAGGGTGAGGTTTTATCTTTATTCAGTTTTCTTACTGTATTAGGCATAGACTTGCATGTTTTATTTTATTTTGCTTATTAATTCACTTTGTTCTGTCTGCTATTACTTGGAACCACTTAAATCCTACTTTCTGTATTTAATAAAATCTTATTAATTAACCCAGAATAACACTGATAGAGAGATATGCACAGCTATTTGCCCCCACCCCAGGTATTAATTACTTACTCTGGGTTAATTAATAACAAAAGTGATTTTATTAAGTATAAAAAGTAGGATTTAAGTGGGTTCAAGTAATAACAGACAGAACAAAGTAAGTTACCCAGCAAAATAAAACAAAATACACAAGTCTAAGCCTAATACATTTAAGAAACTGAATACAGGTAAATCTCACCCTCAGGGATGTTCGAATAAGCTTCTTTCACAGAATAGACTCCTTCTTAGTCTGGGCCCAATCTTTTCTTCTGGTACAATTCTTGTTAATTCCATCGCATGTGGTAACTAGTGGTCTTCTCATGACTGCAGCCACCTTTGTTCTGTTCTGCCCCCTTTTATATCTTTGGCACAAGGCGGGAATCCTTTATCTCTCTCTGGGTTCCCACCCTTCCTTCTAAATGGAAAAGCACCTCATTTAAGATGGATTCTAGTATCATATGACATGTTCACATATCCTGTGAGACTTCATTACTTGCTGGCTGGCACCCAGGTATACAGGAAGGCTTACAAGTAAACAGAGCTATTTACCACCAATTGCCCTAGTTAATGGGAGCCATCAAGATTCTAAGCCACCATTAATGGCCCACGCATTGCATAGTTACAATAGGACTTCAGAGTAATACTTCATATTTCTAGCTTCAGATACAAGAATGATACTTCATACAAATAGGATGAACACACTCAGTAGATTATAAGCTTTGTAATGATACCTTACAAGAGACCTTTTGCATAAAACATATTCCAGTTACATTATATTTACATTCATAAGCATATTTCCATAAACATATGGAGTGCAACATCACAAACACGAAGAGTGGACACTGTCCAAACACGCTTGCAAAGCAAGAGCAACAGGTTCTTTCAGCTAGCCATCACCAGCGGTAAGAAGGAACTGAGGGGTGGTGGGTCAGCAGGGCTCTATATTGAGTGCCATGAAGGTGCGGCTCCAGTGGGTGCCCAGGCCGACCTGATGGATGCTGCTGGAAAAAGTTTCCAGATGCCGTGAATGCACATGCGTACACCTGATTGGAATAGACATGAACAAGCACTCAAAGAAGAAGTGTGGTTTGTGTCAACAACTGAAGCCCAGATCCAGAAAGTACAGAGAATTGAGGCTCAAATTCCTACGTAAGTAGTCAGCCCTTCAACCACCTGAGCCATGGCAGGGAGACATCACCACAACTCTCTACTTCCAAGGGAGGTGAGCCCAAGAAGATGCTCGCAAGCCACTCACATAAAGCCTCTAAGAAAAGATCCTTGAGTCTCCATAGCAAGCCCCCACTGAGTCGAAAACTACCTCCAGCTCGATCAGTCAGTACTGATGGCACCAAAGCCATCTAAATCCAGTACTCACCGTATGTCAGGTTGACCAAGGACCCAATGGGCACAGGCAAGGAACCATCAGTACCATCAGGCTACGAGAAAGACAGAAAATCTGCCCCGGGGAAGGCTCCACCAGATTGGGCATCATTACCACCTGTGGTACATCAGGCACCAACAGACCATACTACGAGGTCCACATCACCATCCCCATCGGTATAGGCCTCTCAGCATCTACAACCACTACTAGTACCAACACCTTCGGCACAGCTGGACTTCTAGTGTGTAACAGATCTTTCGGTATCTGTTGCACTGGCTCTCCTCTTCTCAGTACCAGGGCCCTTGTACTAAGTTCACTCAGAGCCTTTGACTCACCGATGAATTCTTGCTGTGCACCTCCCTTTTCATCTTCCAAGTCAGAAAGTGAACAAGAGGATGTGGTCTCCCACTGCTCTTTTCACCCACCACATGGTGTCCAATTTCACTATGGACCTCAGTGATATCGTCCTTTTGATCCACAGCCTCCCTGGTTTGGACATCCGTGGTGCCAATCACCGGGTCCCTTCCCACCCTCGCAATGGCTATACTGAGATCCCTGGCAGGCTCAAAGATAACAGGCCTCCCGTAGTTCTAGTGTGGCCTACCAGAAACCAAGGAAACACACTCCTCCAGCTGCTGCAAGGGCTTCTGAATCCCCTAAAAAGGCAAGGGAGGAACAGGAGGAGTTGAGGAGGAAGTTACCCCTCAAGTCCATTTCTCATCATTATTGCCAGATGAGACGGTGATGCCCCTTCCATCATCTATCGCAGATGACTTCAAACTGCTCCAGGACCTGACACAGAGAGTGACAGAAGCTTTACAGATACCACTACAAGAGGTGACCGAGTCACACCACAAGCTAGTGGATATTTTACATATCTACAGTGGAGCACCCATAGGGACACACATCTCAAAGAACCCTCATTACTGCACAAGTGAGTAACTTCTTTCAATCACTTCTTCAGTAGTGAGTACCCTGATAGATATAATAAATGTAACAAAACAGTAATAAAAAAGACATGTTAAAAATGACACAAATGTGAAGAAACAGAAAGAGAGTAGGCCTAATGTCTGAAATAGGCTTGGTGGTAATAACCTAGCACATTTCATACCGACATCCAAATATTTGTTTTAATACAGTGGATTACATTCTGTTCTCAGACAGACGTTTCATTGTCTATTGATCTAGACAGAAGTTTGATGGATACAATGGCCAAGTTCTCCTCTTAGTTATGCCAGGCAAGCTCCAGTTTTACCTTTCACAAAGGCATACTAACTCTCACCTATTCACTTATGCAACCCATAAATATCTCAAGTTTTTCCTAATTTAGAGCAAACTTCACCAAGTCAGTTGGAGTTTTGTCTGAACCAGTATTGAGGGCTGTTCTAATAACTGGGCGTACAAATTTACTTTAATTGTAAGCTTAACTGGAAAAAGTATATAAAAGTTCATAAACTGTTACAATAACCTATAACAACAAATGTTAATAAAAAGTAAGTTAAATTGCTTTTAATAATTAATGTTACAAACAGGTGCAAAAAAAATCCATCAAAAAAACTAAGTCCAAACAAAAAGGCCACATTGATATAACTCAAGAACTGAGTTAAAATCATGCTTGGTTAAAAAAAAACAACAAAAAAACCCCCAGAAAATGTGGAACCAAAAATTAATGAACCAAAATTAGTGTGTCAAATATTAGGCCTACTTGGTGGACATAATAAGGAGGGGATTGGCTATTCCACCCATCATTCCCTTTTTGGGTCCTTAAAGAAAGAGGCTTTTGAAGGCTTTCATCATCCTAATCCTGAGAGATGTCCTGATCAGATCAGGCCAGAGAGAAGGACCCAGGAAACATCCACCACTACTAGCTCCAGGTAAATCCCAAACACCACCTGGAATAAAATGGGATTGGATTTTAACAACAGCAGCTCCAGCCCATCTCAACTAACTTCCTTTACCCAAAAGAACAGTTATTCCATCCTTAATACCATCTAAAAGACTATCAAACAAGGGGGGAAGGAGGGTCCTTTTAAAACTCTCTCCAGCTAAAAGGAAAGGGAACAAGAAATGTTGTTAAAATAAAACTCTTACTTAATACTTTATATTTCAAATTCTCTACCTGTTTTTCCTTCTTTTCTGTATCGTTAATAAAAGATTTTAAAGGATTTTTAATGGTTTGTTTGCTATGGTACCAAGCAGGCTAAGGTGTCTGCATACCAAAACCTGAACCTTGTTTAACATTGTTTAATATTGGACAGTGATTGGGTTATGTTAACACGTAGCTCATATATTCCACTTAATACAACAGGGCCCATACCTTCATACCTTACTCACCTGAGCAGTTCCACTAAAGTTAGTCCCAGCAAACAAATCAAAGAGACCATTCTTCACCTTTGGGAGAATAGGTGAAGGGAGCTTTTAAAGGAGACAGCTCCCTTTCAGCCTGGAGGTCTGATTCAGGCCTTGGCACTGAGGGAGGCTTACCAGCCACACTACACATGCCTGAGAGACCTTTCTAGGAAAAACTCATCCATACTCTCACCTCCAAAGCCTCTGCAGGTAGAGATTCTGGATTAGTGTGCCTTTTGGTGCTTCTGGGCTTTATCTGAGAAGGACTTGTGGGTATTACAGTCCTTGGTCATGTACCCTTCAATGGGGCATAATCCTTTATCATGTCCACTGGAAGCAGGGAACATAGGGTGAGTAAAAGGAACATCTCACATTCCAAATTCTTAGATGTCTGTAAATGCCTGAGGCAAACCAAAAACTATAAGAAACTGCCAAATTCCCGCTTTGCAAATGTAGACTAGAGGCTACATTTACTCTCTAATAAACTTACTACATTATTTATAGTTATTCACTATTATTTCACTAACATGCCAGAGAAATTGAAATGCTGGCTTTCTTTGAATTCCCTGGCAGGGAGAAGGTGAGGAACAGCTAGAAGAGTGAGGTATTTAGTTTTGATTTTTCTTCCCTATTTAGGTGACATTACAAACACTTGGGAGGGGGACTAGGGCTGAGGGGTAACAATGATTTCAGTGTTGGGCCTGCCTACTTGGAAGCTATCCATTTATGAAGAGACATTGTACTAATAATTCTGCCTCCAGATATTTAGAAAGTCATGTATTTAGTTTTCTGTTTCAGACATTCAAGAGGTGGAAATTTGAGAGAAAATTATTATTCTTACAGGTCTATTTCCTTCTGCACACCAGTCAAATGGAAACTACTCACGTATGATTTTTCTTGCAATGCTTTTTCAGAGTGCTGTAGCTGTGGTTCAGACACTGTGGCTGTTGGTATCTTAATAGACTTGCTAAGTGATTTCTTTGGTCTCCCATCATCCTCTCTTTCTTGCTCAGCTTTCTGCTTCAGGCTTTCCTTTTTCAAAATGTTTGAGACTGTTGAGTCTTTTGAATCCTTCTTGGCTTCTGAAACACATGATCTTGGAGGTGGTGGTTCAGAATGTTTTCTATGTTTTTCCTTTAAGATCTCCTTACAGTTATTCAAACCATGTTTTTCCTTTTGAAACTGTGTGCACATTAATACTTGTCCCTGGGGTGGGTAGCATGATGCAACATGCTTCTTAGAACGCTTAGCATGCTTTTTTTTGCCTTTTGACTTCTCATGAGACTTGTTTGGTGATTTAGTTTCTTCCTCAGACCCTGAATGTACAAAGATAAATGTTTGAGGGTTTACAGGAAAGGACAGTGTTGGTTTGGAGAGATATTCCTTAAGTTCTGTTTGGATAGCAATATCATGGGCACGTAAGGAAGCTGAGTCTGTTGTTTCATGTGTTCCCCTCAAAGTCTCATTCAGGGGCTTTGGTTTTAAAGATTTGTCAAAATCTGTGTTTGAATGTGCTACTTCTGCTTTACCAAAACAACTTTGTGGGTCTTGACTCTCTTTTTCTAAAGTATTTTTTTGAGGAAGGTGTATTACACTATTGATTTTGGTTTCATTGATTAGATTTGCCATCACACATGTTACTTGTCCTGGAACATTCTCTACAGGAAGTTCTAACTTCTCTTTTCTTAAAATAGGCTTTTCATTTATTATAGTGAGTTTATCAAGACTCTGCTTAGAATGATATTGCCCTATCTCAAGTATATCTGTATCAGTAACTACCAGTGGTTTTCCTTTAGCATTCTGGCACACTCCCTCTAATTGTATCTCATTGATTAACCCAGTTTCTGAAGCACTTTCTATATGAAGGTTTTGCAGGTTGTTGCTTAAAACAGATTTTAGACTTTTTATTTCTGTTTCAGAAAGTTTGTCTCTATGACCTTCCTTCAGTATTTTGCTTAAAAGAGAGTTTAGATGTACTAGTTTTGTTTCTGAAAGTCTATCTTTAAGGTTTTGGGTTAAAAGAGATTTTAGACTTAGATTTTGCTCTTCCCCAGGTAAATCTGATTCCACATCCCATGACAGTCTTTCATTAGCTCTCAGCACAAACAAATTTTGGTATATCTTTCTTAACTCTTCCTCTGTGATCAACCCTATTTCAGAAAGTCGTTCTACAAGATGGTCTTGGATCTTTTTGCTTAAAAATGACTTTAGATTCATTATTTCTGTTTCTGAGAGTACCTCAAGAAGGAAGTCCTGTATATGTCCACTTAAAACAGGTTCTCCTTTTATTATATGTGGTTTAGCAAGATTCTCACCAGAATGAACTCGACTTATATCTGTCTCCAGTGTCATTGGTTGACCTTCCAGAATGTTCAGCAAGGAATGGTTCTGAGGTACTGTCTCTAATTCTTCTTTTGTGATTAATCCTGTTTCTGAGAGTTTTTCTAGGAGATGATCCTGGAGACATTTGTTTAAAAAATCCTTTAGACTCATTATTTCTGTTTCCAAAAGTCTTTCTATGAGAGAATCTTGGAGAGTTTTGTCTGAAGCAGATTTTAGATTTATTTGTTGTTCTGAAAGCCTCTGCTTGTGACAGTCTTGTCCTGTGCTAGGTGAATTTTTCTCCATAACCACTGGCAATTTGACTTTGATGATCTGCATTGAGTGGTTTGGGTGCTCTTTTCTTAACTCCATCTCTGTGTTTAAACCTGTTTGTGAATGACTCTCTATAGCACAGTTTTCTATGTTTTGACTTAGATATTTTATTATTATTTCAGGTTCTGAACATTTTCCCCTGGATTGACCATTCCTCTTCTTCGATAAATCTGCCTCAGGCTTTGGTTGTCTCTCATCAATCTTTGACAAAGAAAAGTTTTTGTGTTCCTTTCCTAACTTCACCTCTTCAATTAGCCTTGTTTCGAAAAGCCTCTCTAGGGGAAGATATTGTAGATTTTGGTTTACAACAGATTTAAGACTTATTTCCATTTCTAAAGGTCTCGTCTCACAACTATCATGCATTTTCTCAGCTAAATCCGTCTCCAAAACCACTGGTGATCTATCTTTAATTCCCTGCAATGATAGGTTCTGGTGCTGCTTTCCTAACTCCAAATCTGTGATTATCCCTGTTTCAGAAAATCTCTCTATGAGACGATCTTGCAGGTTTTTACTCAAAACAGATTTTAAATGTATTATTTCTGCTTCTGAAAGCCTTTCCTTGGAAATATCTTTTCTTTTTTCAAGTAACTCTCTCTCTAAAACAACTGGTGATCCATCTATAATACTCTGTAGGTTCTGGTATTCTTCTCCTAATTCTATCTTTGTGACTATCCCTATTTCTGAAAGTCTCTCTGCTACAAACCCTTCAAGATTTTTGCTTAAAACAGATTTTAGCATTATTACTTTTATAAGTCTATCTATAAGAAAGTCTTCAAGAGTTTTACTTAAAAAAGAGTTTAGACGTACTATTTCTTTTTCTGAAAGTCTCTCCTCTTGCCATTTCTCCGGCAAATCTGTTCTTATAGCATGTGTTGGGGACTCTTCTTTAACGTTAATCTCATCCTCCTCTAATTCCATTTTTGATTCTATAAGTTTTAATATGGACAGGTGCTGACCGTTCTTGCTTAAAATAATATCTGGACTTCTAGGTGCAAATGTTGAAGATGCCTTGACAGGTGGATCTTGGTCTTCTTTAATCTCTGCACATGAAAGTTTGTTTTTCAGAAGAGTGAAAATAGGCACTTCTTGATCTTCTTTCTTTTCATTCTGTGCACTTGACTGTGTTCTACCTACATGTCTCAAAAAAGGTTCAAACTTGTCTCCACTAAGAATAGGTTGCTGGTACTGTAACATAAAACACAAATCAACTAAGAAAATATTTTTCAGGGGGGTTAATTAACAATTTTTATATTACAACAGTGCACCAGTTATTTAATTTTCCTCAGAAGAGTTATTCAAGACTGATTAAATAAAAACATAAGCAAGAAAAAATGTTCCATGAGAAATTTCAATATGAATAATACCCAAAATGTGTACAAACATTAAATTAATCCAAATAAAATTTCTGTGAGATTGTAAATTGGAAATAAATGCCTAACAGTGAAACAAACACAGATTAAGGCTAATATTTTCAAACTTTAGTGCCTAAAATTGAGCACCTAAATCCTTATTATTCACCTAATAAAGAGGCTTGATCTTCAGAGGTGCTGAGCATCAGCAGCTACTATTGCTTCCAATGGAAGCTGTGAGTCCTAAACCCCTCTGAAAATCAAAGCACTTTTTTTTAAGTTGTCTACATAGATATTTAGCAGCCTGACTTTGGGCACTGAAGCTTGAATATTTTGGCCTAAATGATTTACCCAAAGCTACATAGGGATTCAGTGACAGAGCTAAGATTAAAATTCTGGATTGCCTGGCTCCCTTTCCTGTGCTTTTATCACTAGACTTGACCATGCTGCCTGCCTACTGCTACTTTGGGAACATGTACCGAACAATCAAAAATCATAGTCTTCAACCCTATAAATCATGAAATCTTCAAAATTCTGTGTTATGTTAAGGCTCTAACACAGACTAACAAAGATAAAATTAAGATGCTACTGCGTCTCACCTAAAAAGCTTTGTTAAGCAAAAGACACTTATGATCATATTTTACAAGTAGTTACCTCTAATTTTCCATGCACAAAACTGCATGCAAGCAAGTTTCTGCACATACAGAGCCGTTATTTGGAAGACTAACTTGTATTTTACACATTCTAATGCCTGTTTATTTGCACAGATGTAGTAACAGTGCACACACTATTATTATTACTATAACTGAAAGAGTAGGTGAAAATTTGGCTCAGAGTACCTACAGCAGTTCCCCTTCAGAAAAAGCAAGCATGCCTCTCCACTGTACCTAGTTATTAAATAAGGAACTTAGAACTTGTCTACAAGGGAAAGTTTTACCAGTTATACCTGTATCACTATATCTGAACTGCCTGTTCAGACACACTTATTCTGGTAGAAAAGTAGATTTTTTCGATTTAGCTTAAATCGTTTCCCAAGCAACATAAGCTAACCTGAAAAAAGGCATACATACTGGAGTGTCTACATGGGTGTGTCTGTGTGTGTATTATACTGGTATAAATATTGGTTTAAAGTCACATGTGGGATCATATAGATAAGGCCATGTTTTAGACCCAAATTTACTTCCAACCTCCACAGAGAATTACTTAAATCTAGAGCCCTAACAAATTCACAGCCATGAAAAACACATCATGGACCGTGAAATCTGTTCTCCCCACATAAAATCTGGTCTTTTGGGTGCTTTTACCCTATACTATAGAGTGTTCACAGGGGAGACCAGTGTTTCTCAAATTGACGGTCCTGATCCAAAAAGGAGTTGTAAGGGGGGTCGCAAGATTATTTGGGGGGGGGGGTTGTAGTATTGCCACCCTTACTTCTGTGCTGCCTTCAGAGCTGGGTGGCTAGAGAGCAGCAGCTGTTGGCCAGGTGCCCAGCTCTGAAGGCAACACCCCGCCAGCAGCAGCACAGAAGTAAGGGTGACAATACCATACCAGGCCACCCTTACTTCTGCGCTGCTGGCTTTGGAGCTGGGCAGCTGGAGAGTGGCAGCTGCTGACTGAGGGCCCAACTCTGCAGGCAGCAGCCCCGGCCAGCAGCCACCGCTCTCCAGCTGCCCAGCTCTGAAGGCACCGCTGTCGTCAGCAGCAGAGCAGAAGTAAGAATAGCAGTATCGCAACTGCCCCTACAATAACCTTGCAACCCCCCCACCCCCACAACTCCCTTTTGGGTCAGGATCCCTACAATTATAACATCATGAAATTTCAGATTTAAATCGCTGAAATAATGAAATTTATGATTTTTTAAATCCTGTGACCATGAAATTGACCAAAATGGACCGTGAATTTGACAGGGCCCTACTTATATCAAATAGCTATTCTCTAAAGATAGGAGACACTCAGCATTCTTGGATCCATGCTACTGAGTAAAACCAAGGAGGGAATTCTCAAAGCTTGAAGCCACTGACTCCAGGAGCATGAGTCCTGCATCAGCCTCTGAAATGAAACTTAGGTATCCCCTTATAACCTTAGCCTTGAGTGTCAATTTCTTTTCCAAGGGAGATGGAAACTACTTAAGTAAAAAGTGATTAAAAAAATTAAATATGACAAAAAAAGTTACAGGCTCAACACTGTGGAGAGGAGGGTGGATGAGTTATCATCAGGCATCACAATGTATATCTCAGAGAATAGCCATCACAGGAAATTCACTTAAATTTTAAAAAGAATGGTCACTTAGGGTATGTCTTCACTACCAGCCAGATTGGTGGGCAGCCATCGATCCCCGAGCACTCTCCCGTCAACTCCTGTACACCAGCTCAGCGAGAGATGCAGGCAGAGTCGACAGGGGAGCGGCAGCAGTCGACTCACCGTAGTGAAGACACCGCAGTAAGTGGATCTAAGTACGTCGACTTCAGTTATGTTATTCACGTAGCTGAAGTTGCGTAACTTAGATTGAGCCCCCCACCCCCACCCCGCCCAGTGTAGACCAGGCCTCAGGGTGTAATGTTTGAGAGAAATAGTTAGATCTAGGTTTGGAGCACTTTAAATAAACTCACTACTGAAGCTGGTGTACTGAAACAGTCTGTATATTGCAAATAGATACCTGTATTTCTATTACTGGATAATTTTCTAAACCTGACAGGTCAGGCCTCTTTGATGATATGCCTGCTGGTTCCAGATCTTCTGTTTCTTCTTTTCCATGATTATTTCCCAATTTTGTTTCCCTCTCTAGAGCTATAGCAATAATACTTTCTGAGTCCACAATTTTGTTTTGATCTTCTGAAGATTTCCTTGGCAGTTTTTGAGAAATAGTAGATGCAGATAATATTCCAGTCTTTCTGGGAACAGAAAGATGATTTTCTTCAGATTCTGCATGTTCCTGGGCATCACTTAAATCTGATTCCACACTTCTCAGTACGGTCTCTGCAATTCTCAAGGGCAGGTCAAAATCCTTGCTGGGTTCAGTCTGTAATTAAAGAAAAAATAAAATTATTTTTTCTCTAATAATTACTAATATTTTTAAAGGTCAAAGTCCAAAACGTAGCCTAGAATGAGTAGAGGCAACTCTCATGGAAGTCTCTGTGTCAATTTCAGCAATGAGCTAAGTGATGGTATATAGTTAACCATCAGATTTAAGTTGGTACAGTGGGAAAGCAGTTAAATTGCACTGATTTGGCATTCAGCAGTTTGCAAAACAATCACACTTTACACAGTCACTTTTATGAATTTACAACAGTGTAGCAGAACAAAACTTGGCCTACTGAGTAGGGAAAGTAACAAAAGTGGGCAAAGTAAAGTAAGCTCCCCTACTTTAACTTAAGCCCATGCTGTTCCCAACACCACAGGCTAAATTCACCTCTGGCGAAAGCAGGTGCACAGTTCACAATGAATTCAAAAGGAGATGCACCCACTCAGACCAGGACTAAACTACTACCCAGAGAATCCTACACTGTTATAAATTACACTCATTCTGCATCCCCATTAAATGCCAAATCTGTGCAGTACTTTACCATTCCCATCTGTTTTATAATCAACTTTCACCACCATGTATGTAATTGGTAAATTTGGCCCAGTCTGGATTTTTTGCTTATAATAAAAAAATCCAATATTATTTAAACATTTGAAAGTAAAGATCAAAAATCCCCCTTTAACAATAACTCATGTAAATAGCTTTTAAATATCCAACATTATGCCAATCAATAAAACAGAAGCTACAGAAAGGAGGATAAAAGTAAATGAAATGAGAAAATGTTACATTAAAATAAAATGTATCAGCATTACAGTACTTCTATTAAGGGCCTCAGCCAGCTCCCACCAAAGTTAATGGCCAAACTCTCATTGACTCCAGTGGGGAGCAAGATCAGGCCCCTAGAAAAGGTAAACAACATGATCAAAGTTAGCATTCTTTTGATTTTTTTAAAAATTCCTATATATTACAGGCATTGCTGGACGATAGGTTCCCAGATAAGGGCTTTTCCTACAGAATCTGTCATAATGAGTGCTACTGTCTCTGCGTGTACGTTGTCTTGATGACCTGAATAGATTAAATGTTTTTTCTCTTACTTGAAGCACTTGCTAGTCACTCCTGTCAGTCTGCTCTCATAGATGCACAGCATTTCAAATCCACAGTTATCCACCTCCCTCCCTTTGATAGTTGAAAGATTGTTCTTATGTTCCAGTAACTGACTCTGAAGTGTTTTCTTGATGCCACCCTCAAATTCTGGGGGGTTCTGCTTTCACCATGAGACTTCATGAAACATGAAGGGTCAGAAAGTGTTCTCTATTAAACAGTCATTTTTATCATTTCTATAACCAATGAGGTATGTGGTTGGTTGGTTTGTTTTAAATAAGCTAGTTGGTTAGCCTTGCTCTCAAGCCTCTCCACTTTATCTGGGCTTGGAACCGGCAGCATACACATCAAAGTGCAGAAGGTGGGGTATCAGAAGATAGGAGAAAAGGCATCCACTAAACTCAACAATGTATAGAAATAAAAAATATACAGTACCAAAACAAAACAGAGATTTCAACTCAAATGTCACCTGAATGCTAGTGTATAGCTGTCAGAGCTGGATAGCTATTAAAAATGTTAGATAGAAAACTAATGCCTTCCAAAATAAATGTCTATGAAAGATTCTGGGCATTGGATGGAGAGACTTTATCAACAACCAGCAGCTCATCTCCACTAGAAGGAAGCATTGGATATATTTGGGCCATCTACTCTGCATGCTAACATACAGACTCCCACATGAAGCTGTCAGTGGAAACCAACTAGTGTGAAGAAATGAGGGCACCCAAGAGAAACCTTAAGAATCCTTAGAAGGGAGGGTAGACCAGTCTATCTCAACACCATAGAACGGATGGAAGCAGCTGCAAATGGCAGAGAGGGATGAAAGAGACTAGTTTCTGCCCTGTGCACCAACATTGGTGCGTGAAGGATGTAATCATAATAATTGTTGGCCAGACATTCCCTTTTCTAGAAATAGGATTATTTTCTTGTTTGTCTGGGGAAACAAACATCTAAATCTCTGAAAATTCTTCACATCATATGTGTCTCACAGAAAAGAAAATTATTTAAAACTATGCTTGGTACTTGGAGTAACTTTTTGCTTTCTGTTTATGAGATAACAAGTATATCTTGGGCTGTATAACCTACAAGGCCAAGGTGTTTATAGGAAATGTGTTCTCAGGCCAAAGAGTTTACTGATCCAGTGTATGGTTTTTAGTGAGTTAAGAGAAAACGTCCTCAGGTTATTAATTGTTGAAGATCTTAATTTACATATTAATTCTTAAATGAATGGGAGAACAGGATGTCAAATGGATATGAAAAGTAAATGGTTTTTAAAAAGTTTTTAAAACTCTTTGGGTCCTTCCACCCTATCTTCTCTCCCTCCTTCACTGTTTCCTTACAGTTTAACAAAGTTCTTCTCATGAAAATTACTGCAATATATTTCTACTTGCATTGTTCTCAAACTAGTGATCTGTAAGTGTGGAGTTTCTCCCTGTGAAACCAAACAATGTAAACACAAAACAAACGATATCCTGGTAACAGGAGTTATGCTGGGAAGAGAGAAATGGGCTCAAATGAATTTTTTTCAGAAGCTGCGGACTGCATTTTCTTTACTTTTGGTACTTTTCCCTTCTCGCTCCCTCCCTCTCTTTTATTTTTATTTATTTATTTATTGCTTCAAAGGAAGAGGGTCAAATAAAACTACAGAATCTGATTTTTCTAACTGAACACGCACCAATCAATCCAGTTCAAAAACTAAACACATACGGTTAATACTAATTAGAAATCAGAATTCCTAGTCATGACCTTTGCAGCTAGATGTATTTGTTATTGATCTGCTTACACAGGTTTCCATTTCTTGCCAGGCTTCTAAGTTGAGCCAGTTAAGCATTCTGGCTATTAGGTGTATGGCAGGGGTAGGCAACCTATGGCACGTGTGCCGAAGGCGGCATGCAAGCTGATTTTCAGTGGCACTCACACTGCCTGGGTCCTGGCCATTGGTCTGGGGGACTCTGCATTTTAATTTAATGTTAAATGAAGCTTCCTAAACATTTAAAACACCTTATTTACTTTACATACAACAATAGTTTAGTTATAGATTATAGACTTATAGAAAAAGATCTTCTAAAAACATTAAAATGTATTACTGGCACGTGAAACCTTAAATTAGAGTGAATAAATGAAGACTCGGCACACCACTTCTGAAAGGTTGCCGAGCCCTGGTGTATGGTAAGCTCTTTAAGCCCTATTTCTGAAGCATGAATGAATGGGGAAGAAAATGCGTGAGACGATGCATATGTGCAGATAGATGGGTGTGGGTGGGAGAGAGAGAATAATTAAAGTTACAAAAGAGAAGTCAGGGTTGTGAAAGATTTTGGGGAGACATGAGGAAGACAAATATAGCAGAGAAGTTAGAGTATAAAATATAGGAAATGGAAAGGTATATAAAGAGGTGGAGGGGAAAAAAAAGAAAAAGAAGACAGACATTGGAAAAAACGTACACAAAGATGACCACAATCTAGCATGGAAAAATAATGCCAGTGAATAAAAGCAACAAATCAGAGACACTCGAGTTACATTTTTAAAACTGTATTAGCAATATGTTACAATAAATAGTGTGCGACTGTTTAATTCATTGCAGCTGAGTGTGTGCTTCTAGTGGTGGTGCAAAGGCAAAGGTTTTTTCCATCATAACTAGTAGGTGTGAGGTAAGTGTTCCACACGTGAATTCCAGCTACCCTTGCACTGAAAGGTGGCAGTCAAAATATAAATCAGACTGGGTAGGAAAAACTGTAGCCAATGATATGAGGGCAAATCTCTACTCAGACAAAATGTGCTATGGGATCTTTAATGTCTACTCAGGACAGACAGGTCCTCCATTTATATCATATCTTCCAAATGACTACCACCAAATCATCACTTGAAGATAAAGTGAAACCCTGACCACCTGGTAGCCAATAGGAGTTTTGCCTTAGATTTTAATGGAGCCAGCATTTCACCCATTGAGTTAAAGAGCACAGAGAGTTAATCCACCTACCTCAGAAATGCAAAGAGCTAAGATGACCCTTGCTGGGATTTGAACTAATGGTTTCAGGGCATTATGGTATTTCAAACCCTGAGTACAAACATCAACATTTCATTCTATGAAAATGCAAATTAATTTTTAAGGAATAAACACCTTTACCTCAGTTTCAGACAGCTGCTCTTCCTGTAACTGTGAATCAGCTTCAGGTGAGAAAAGGATAATTAGACACTATATATATTCTTAATCTTACTAACAAGGTATGAAGTACAGCACAAGCAGAAAAAATGTTTAAATTCTAATTTATTCTTAATAAGTTTAAGGGACACTGCCAAGTTACACAGAGCAGGTAAAAAACTGATTTACTTTGTAAATTTCATCTCCTAAACTAGCTAGCTCACCAGGCTGACTAGATAATAAATTTCAACAGATTACTTTATGCAATTTCACCTATGACTGCTGAGATACTTACTAACAATATAATCTTTAAATATTTCCTTTATAGATTTTAAACATTCAATTCTAAAGGCTTTATTATGTTACAGTAATAACTGACAAAACATCAGTCTTATTCGCAAAAGGCTGATTTATATTCCAATCACTTGATTTACTTCTTTATGTTGAACATACTGGATATTTGCCAACATGACAAGTATAGTCCCCTGTCTCTGTATGTAATTTTACTGTGTACTGCTCTATAATAAATGAAAACACAGACCATGGTAGATTTTTGCTTTGGTCAAATCTCATAGGTAATAACATGTCCAATACAGTTCATAAAACTGAATGTAACAGCTCACAATAGGTCATCTACAACACCTGGTTACTGATAATTCATATGCATAATCTCCCAATATTCACACAAATTCTAGCAAGTCATCCATTGACTAATCATTACCATAACAAATAGCCTGTCACAAACCCTAAAATTCACCTCACAGGTTTGCATGGCAGTATCTCTAAAACACATGGCATCTCCCTAAATTATAACGAAAAACAACTTAAAACTGAACTAAGACCAAAATTTGGAGCACATATTTTGACTCTGACTAGGAATATTTCCCTGCTCTAATACGGCCTCTTTAGTTATTTTATTCATAATTCTTTATATATACACCAACTACACTGAAAATTGTGAGCAAAAAGAATTATATATTTTGCATTGGTAAGAGGCTTAAAAATCATCATTTTTGGCACTGTCCTTGCCACTTGCCATTTTTTAAAATATGAAATACTAATGTTCTCCAAACCTGATGTGTCAGAACAGCTTCTGATTCCTTCCTCGGTAGCATGTTGTATCTTTCCAACCATTTCCTTGAAGCGAGAAGCCTAAACCCAAAAAAGGTGAAAAGTGGAAGGTTATTTGTCAGTATCGTATCCGAATTTCTCTTCGTGAGTTATCTTCATTACAGAGTCACACTTTTTGATGTGCAAATTCTCAGAGTGCCACTTTGTGAACTTTAGTAGAGACATTTTAAATCTGTCAAGTAAGCTCAAACTGTAGCTCTGTATATTGTTAATAAACTCTAAAAAGAGACCATTTGTTACTACATCTTTTCTTTTCATCAGCTCATTCTGTCAAACATAAGCCAAACACACAAAAGGAAGTCTCTCTTCTTGCTAGGTGAAGTTCAAAAGGGGGACGCTTCACCACCCTCCTAGTGAAAAAGTGTTTCCTAATATCCAACCTAAACCTCCCTTACTGTAACTTGAGACCATTAGTCCTTGTTCTATCATCAGGTACCACTGAGAACAGTCTAGATCCACCCTCTTTGGAACCCCCTTTCAGGTAGCTGAAAGCAGCTATCAAATCCCCCCACATTCTTCTCTTCTGCAGACTAAATAATCCCAGTTCCCTCAGCCTCTCCTCATAAGTCATATGCTCCAGCCCCCTAATAATTTTTGTTGCCCTCCGCTGGACCCTTTCCAATTTTTCCACATCCTTCTTGTAGTGTGGGGCCCAAAACTGGACACAGTACTCCAGATGAGGCCTCGCCAATGCTGAATAGGGGAGAATGATCCCGTCCCTTGATCTGCTGGCAATGCTCCTACTTATACAGCCCAAAATGCCATTAGCCGTCTTGGCAACAAGGGCACACTGTTGACTCTAATCCAGTTTCTCATCCACTGTAATCCCTAGGTCTTTTTCTGCAGAACTGCTGCCTAGCCACTCGGTCCCTAGTCTGAAGCAGTGCATGGGATTCTTCCGTCCTAAGTGCAGAACTCTGCACTTGTCCTTGTTGAACCTCATCATATTTCTTTTGGCCCAATCCTCTAATTTGTCTAGGTCCCTCTGTAGCCTATCCCTATCCTCCAGCATATCTGCCACTCCTCCCAGTTTAGTGTCATCTGCAAACTTGCTGAGAGTGCAGTCCATGCCATCCTCCAGATCATTAAGGAAGATATTGAACAAAACCGGCCCCAGTACTGACGCTTGGGTCACTCTGCTTGATACCAGCTGCCAACTTGACATGGAGCCATTGATCACTACCCATTGATCCTGACGATCTAGCCAGATTTCTATCCACCTTATAGTCCATTCATCCAGCCCATACTTCTTTAACTTGCTGGCAAGAATACTGTGGGAGACTTGTCTGATGCTCATCTATTGAAAGTGTGGCACCACCACCCAGCCACCCTAGACCTCCAAACCAGAGTCTCCCAGAAATGGAAGATCTTCTAGGAACTCCCGGTCACTTATACATGTTCGCCCAGAGTTCCACGTAGGCTGTGGGCACTCTGGGCTTCTAGTTTATCCAATCTGGGACAACGAGGCAGGAAAGCAAGGAACACAGGTTTTGCAAAAGAATTTCTTAACCAACAAGATTTTACTGTTAAAGTACTCAAGAGAGATACAGATCTCTGAAAACAACAAAAGTTCTGAGATGCATCCTCCCCATTTCTCATCTCCAAAGTTTGTCAGTGTTTCTAGCTAGGCAAAGTACACCCTGCATATCCTTCTTATATATCTATATCAGCGGTCCCCAAACTGTGGGACATGCCCCCTAGGGGGGCATGAAGGAAAGTTTCGGGGGGGGGGGGAAGACAGGGCCTGGGCCAGCTCCTACAGGGGGCAGGGAGGGAGCGCCACAAAGCCCTGCTCCCCCCTCATCTCTGTTATGGCTCCGGCTCCTGGGTGCGGCTCTGCTCCCGCTCCTGCCCCCAGCCTCAGCACTGGCCGTGGCTCCATTCCCAGCCCCAGCTCTGCCCCCAGCTGTGGCCACAGCCTCGGTCTCCTTATCCCTGTCCACGCGTCCCCCACCCCCACCCCCAAGCTGCGGCTCTACTCCCGGGCAGAGGGAGGAGGCTCAGATAGGGTAAGCGAGAGGCATGACAGTGAAAAGCTTGGAACCACTGTTATATGTGGTGATAACTGGCCCTCATGCACAGAGCACAACCCTGCACTTAAGTACGGTCTCTTCCTGAGCTATGTGCTTAAACCAAGAGCTACAGACTGCCCCCAGTAATCTTGTTTGCCCCATCCCCCATGTGGGTGTTTCTGTAGAAGGCCCATTGTCCCCTGGGGACAAGCAAGCAGTTGAGAATCATTCAAAATCCCAGAATGCAATCTTAATAGCGCTTGGTGACAGTCCTTTAAAGAGATTTGAAACATTTTGCAGGGCAAGGCAATTATGTGAAATTCAGTAAAACAGGCAGATTTTGAGCAAGTTTAGATGTGTTCAACACAATATAAAATGAAGTTCATAATCTGTTTCCCCGCCAACAGCGTGCAGGGAGAAAAAAAGAGGGAGAATGCTGTAATTATCCCCAAATCAAGCATTATAACCCCAGGAAATTCAAAGTTAAGATTAAACTTAAAAGAAACTCTAAACACTTAAAATATGGAAATGCTATGTTAGGGCACCCAAACAACATTAACTCTGTCCTGTTAACTACTTCAGTGGGTTAAACAGAAAGACCAGCATCAATTCATCTGTTACTAATAAGTGACTTAGAAGGACAGTGTTTGAGAAATACTTGCATGCACTAACATGTTCTCCAGTTTGTACTGAGCTTTACATAAATCCAAAATGTAATGAAAATTAGTCTTATTTAATGGAAATGTTTCGCCAATAAGAAAAGCAACAATAATAAAGTGTATACAGAATGCTTTCTACGTGCTCTCCAGTTACCATATTCTGCTCTGTTGTCATTTTAGGTCCCCTTTTCATGATGAGTTGGTCTAAATACTCAGCCTTTTCGGGCCATGTTTTCAGACCCCGATATTCCTTTTTCATTTTTTCCAATCTAAAGTGAAGAATCAGTCAAGACGTTTATATCTAAACTTGCAGGGTTGTTCATCAGTGACTACAACATGTAACTAAGGAAAAGGCAAAGAGCTTATTGCATGAACTCACATTTTTTGGCATTTACAAGTGCTGTACGGTTAAAAAACATAAGAACTCTAGATTCAGTACACATTTATCACTACAACAGACATTTTCCTCACCAACTCACTTTGTTTAATGACAGGCCCACCCGAGCAATTTGAAGGGTATTCTTCCACTATGCTGTCAGACAGACAGGTGATAGCAATTACAACTAAGATGCTCATCAAAGAGGTCATCCTCTTCTCATTCCTATTGCTCCTCTTCTTTGAGTACTTCCATTAGCTTTACTCTGGTTCTACCTTTATTTATAAGCCCAACTCTCTATTTCCTAACAAAATCTTTTCTGGGTGAATGTCTGTACTGGTATAATCAAGTCACGGATAGTAAAATTAGCAGATAAAGAGAAAAATTGCATGTGACTGTGCTGCCATCAGTGCAGATTGTGAAGCATGATTCTGCACAGCATGAAGGCAGAAACAGTAAGTACCTACTCATGCCCCCAAATCAAAACTATTACTACTACTTTTTAAAAAAACAATGAGGCTAAGGGCACAAGTTAAATAAGAAGGAATCCATTTTGTCTCCTCTGTACAAAAGTGCACATTTCTTGCCTGTTTCGAGGAGGCATTTCTAAACCATCAGAAGACACACCAGATGTTGTAGGAATATCCTTCTCAAGAGTCTCTTCTCTCACATTCAGATCTGGGGATAAGAATGCTGGGTATCCCATGTGTTGTGATGTGGTAATGTTACTGCAATAAAACAAACCATTATAAGATCAGTAGTAAAAGAAAATTGTGTAAGGAAAATGCACAAATCATCTTTACAAAAACAATGAATAATCTCTATGCTACTTCAGGGTCACTGTAATGTCACAGGTAATAAATTAAATGCGCCCCCCCCCAGGATCTTAGATGTTAAGATTTTATTTGGAAGGGGAAGAGAAGTCCCTCATCTCATAATGATGACAGATGGCTCCAAAGTGATTATTCTTCAATTAAAAAACCAATGCTATAGCTACAGTTAAGAAAGCATGCTGTATAAGTCATTGTTTTCACACACTCAGGGCCGCCCAGAGGGGGGGGCAAGAGGGGCAATTTGCCCCAGGCCCCGAGCCCCACGGGGGCCCCCACCAGAGTTTTTTGGGGCCCCTGGAGCGGGGTCCCTCACTCGCTCCGGGGTGCCCGGCAAACTCTTGCGGGGCTGGGCGCAGGAGCTTCTGCCGCTCCCGGTCTTCACCGGCGGGGGGTCCTTCCGCTCCGGGGCGGAAGGACCCCCTGCTGGCGAATTACTACCGAAGACGGAGCGGGACCCGCCGCCGAAGTTCAGCTCGGTCTTCGGCGGTAATTCGGCGGCGGGGGGGCCCTTCCGTTCCAGGACCCGCCGCCGAAGTGCCCCGAAGACCCGTGGCGGGGCCCCCCCGCCGCCGAATTACCGCTGAAGACCTGGCTGCACTTCGGCGGCGGGTCCCACTTTGGCGGTAATTCGGCGGCGGGGGGGCCCCCGCCGCGGGTCTTCGGGGCACTTCGGCGGCGGGTCCCGGAACGGAAGGGCCCCCCCGCCGCCGAAGACCCTGGGCCCCCGGAATCCTCTGGGCGGCCCTGCACACACTTTCTGAAAAAAAATGACCTTTAGTTTGAAATTTCTCATGCTCTCTCTGAGCTAAGAGAAAAATAATTTTATAATTTTTTATAAAATTCTATTTTGTAAAGATCCATTATCAGACTATAAAAATGGTATTTTTCATGCTTCATGATTTTTGTACTCAGAATATACCTCTATAGCAGTGATTTCCATGGTCTATTGTGTCACTGGGAACACCAAACAATTTTGATGGTTGTACATTAATTTATTTTTAAATTATGAAACATTTGCCATTTGGCTTTGCATTTTGGAGCCACCCCATCAGCCTGCATGGCCATGGTGACAGTATTATGTCACAAGCAGACAAATAGACATGTTGAGATGATTGACAAATTTCTGGACTAAATGGATGGTTCTGACCATTTTCAACATGTGTTATCATGATACCATGTCTGTGACTCAGTCATGAACCTCTGTTCTCCTGCTGATAGTGTAGGGGAGTGGGGGGAGAGGAGCCATAATACCTCTGTAGGAATGAAAGAAGGTTGTCAGGCCCGTTCCATAGTTAGGGCTCAGAAAGCGCATGTACAACAGATGGGAGCCTCGACTGGTAGCTTTCATACCCAGACACTATGTCTGCAAGGAAGAAGTCAGCGTTCTGCTCACTCTGCCTGGGAATGAAGTGCCAATCACTAAGGATCAGATCCTGCAACGGAATCCATATGAGCAGAGCCTGTGCTTGCATGGAGCCCAACTGACTTCAATGGGGGTATAGGGGTACACTCCTGCATATCCTGTTGCAGGATCTGGCCCTTAGCAGGTACTCCATACACAGTTAGGGAGCTCAACTGGCCGTTACTGAAGTGTTACGGTTGCAGAGGTAGGGGAAAGGAGAAAGTCCTGGGGAACTCTCCTTTCCTTTCCTCCTTACCTTCATGCAGAATAGATGAGAGGAAGACAAAGAAGTATGATCCTAAATTCCTCCAATTTAGGTTGACTATTAGAAAATTTATTTCCCCAGTGATGCAGAAAGTATGATTGCTGAATGAATAGTACTTACTTGCAATAGTTACATTGTGAAATGTCATATAAACAACACGTGGACAGACACATAGATGTCCATGATATTTTTAAATATCACTAACAAAAATGATTCTTAAGAACCTTTCAGGATCTGTTCTGTCTTCAGGTGGTGGAATCCGAATAAACATGGAATGTTTAGTAGTCTTCTGAAGATCTGCCTCAGAATGTTTCAGCTACAGAAGGAAAATACTGATATTAAGGTGAATAATTAGCATTGATATTGTAGACAGTACTACCCAACAATTTGATGGACTCAGGAAATATCTGAATCCTTCAGTAAAACCAGAGAGACTGAAAAATTTGGGAGGACACAAGAAAAAGTTGTACAGCGAGCAAGTGAGGATAAGGTACTGTTTTCCTAATAATTTATCAAAGCCAATTACTGAAACCAATTTGTGGGTTGCATAGTACTATAACTGAAATATTTTGTAAAACCCACTCACATGGTTCCTATTATAGAAGGATGCTAGTTCCTCCATAATTAAGGCTAAAGTTAGTTTCTCATTAGAAGACTGATTTTCAAAACCAAACCTTATCTCACTAAAACCGAACCAACCTATTTGAAATTTCTTATGCCACATCACATTCTAGGATAGAAACTTTTGAGAAAGTTTGGGACAAATCACACAAGGAATATTACAGACATGGGGGTATAAAAACTTCTAGGTCATTCAAATTTCAGATTTTCCTAATGTCTTTTTGGCTTATCTTGGCCTTTCATACTGCTGGAAAAAAAATAATAATCAAGCTTCACTTCTTCAAGAGTTCCTGAGTAGAAGTGTTTTTCCCCTAAGTTTTATGGGGATGTGTGGCAGGGTATACCAGGTCTTCATGGCTCCCTGCTGGAGGCCCTGTGGTCCTACTACACACCCACCCCAGGAAAGGAGCTGTGAAGGTGGATCCTCCAGCATGGAAGCAGCCAATCTTAGGCCAGCGGGCTCAGATAAAAGGAAATGCAGGGTCTTAGCAGGTCTGTTCCTAGTTGAGATTACAGGGACAAGGAAGGATGTGCCTCGTTGGCCAAAGAAGCTTGATAGACAATCAGAGTTTGGTTCTGGCTGCATTTTGCTTAAGCTTGGAGAGAGAACCTGAGAACTTTAACTCTAATGAAAGGGCTGAATATAAAGGTGCCAGGTGGGAAGAAGCCCAGGGAACAAGCAGCAATTAATTGAAGTGAGTGGTACATAGCTGCTGTTTATAGGGTCCTTGTGTTGAAAACCAGAGTAGTGGATGGGCCCTTGTTCCCCCAACTGCTCACCAGCAAAGTAGTCTAAACCCTGAGAAGGGCACAAGGCTCCTTTGGAAGCCTAAGTGAAGGGATGAATTTAAAGACCTTGCATACTATAGATGTCAAACTAACAGGCCTGTAGTTACTCGGATCACTTTTTTTTCCTTTCTTAAAAATAGGGACTATGTTAGCAATTCTCCAGTCATACGGTACAACCCCTGAGTTTACTGATTCATTAAAAATTCTTGCTAATGGGCTTGCAATTTCATGTGCCAGTTCCTTTAATATTCTTGGATGAAGATTATCTGGGGCCCCTGATTTAGTCCCATTAAGCCGTTCGAGTTTGGCTTCTACCTCGGATGTGGTAATATCTACCTCCATATCCTCATTCCCATTTGTCATCCTACCATTATCCCTAAGCTCCTCATTAAAGACTGAGGCAAAGTATTTGTTTAGATATTGGGCCATGCCTAGATTATCCTAAACCTCCACTCCATCCTCAGTGTTTAGTGGTCCCACTTCTTCTTTCTCTGTTTTCTTCTTATTTATATGGCTATAGAACCTTTTACTATTGGTTTTAATTTCCTTTGCAAGGGAAAACTCTACATGGCTTTTGGCCTTTCTCACTTTATCCCTACATGTTCTGACCTCAATAAGGTAGCTTTCTTTGCTAATCCCTCCCATCTTCCACTCCTTGCAGGCTTTCTGCTTTTTCTTAATCACCTCTCTGAGATGCTTGCTCATTCAGCTTGGTCTGCAACTCCTGCCTATGAATTTTTCCCCCTTTCTTGGGATGCAGGCTTCTGATAGTTTCTGCAACTTTGACTTGAAGTAATTCCAGGCCTCCTCCGCCTTTAGATCTCCAAATTCTTCAGTCCAATCCACTTCCCTATTTTCCTTAATTCTTTAAAGTTAGCCATTTTGAAATAAAAAACCCTAGTCCCAGATCTATTTTTGTTTATCCTTCCATCTAGTTTGAACTGAATTAGCTCATGGTCACTCGAACCAAGGTTGTCCCCTACAACCATTTCTTCTATGGGGTCCTCACTACTCACCAAAACCACATCTAAAATGGCATCCCCTCTTGTTGGTTCTTTAACTACTTGGTGAAGGAATCCATCAGCTATCGCATCCAGAAAAATCTGAGCCATATTATTATTAATAGCCCTTGTCCTCCAGTCTATATCTGGGAAGTTAAAGTCTCCCATGATCACACAATTCCCATTAGTGTTTACTTCATTAAAAACATTAAAGAGGTCTCTATCCATATCCAAATCGGATTCTGGCGGTCTGTAGCACACCCCAAGCACTATCTCAGGGGAGGCTCTAGTAGCTTTCTTTCCCAATGTGATTTTTGCCCAGACAGACTCTGTCTTATCCATTCCATCACGTGTAATTTCTTTACAGTTTACCTCATTGAGATACAATGCTACTCCACCACCTTTGCCTTTATTTCTGTCTTTCCTAAACAGCACATAGCCTTCAATACCTGTACTCCAGTCATGACTACTATTCCACCATGTTTCTGTTATCCTTATAATATTCGGTTTCACTTCCTGCACCAGTAGCTCTAGTTCCTCCATTTTGTTACCTAGGCTCCTCGCATTAGTGTACAAACATCTTAATTTTTGCCATTTGGCTTCATTGACATTCTTTACCCGATTAGGCACAGACATTCTACCACCAGTATCACCTATTAGACTGGTATCTACACTACCCTTCCTCCTTATGTCCATTCTCATACCCACGGCTGTATCCTTTCTTACTTTGTTTTCTTTCCTTTCAATGTTAAATTCCGGCGTGGAGATTACCTGGACATCTCCTAACCATCTCCCCCAAATTCCTAGTTTAAAGCTCTCTTAATCAGTTGTGCCAGCCTCCATCCTAGAAGTCTATATCCCTCCTTACTCAGGTGAAGTCCATCCCAAGAGAAAAGTCCTGTCCATGAATGCTTCCCAGTTGCCATACATCGCAAAGCCCTCCTTATAGCACCACTGCCTGAGCCATCTGTTGATTGCCATAATCTTGTCACACCTTTGTTGCCCTTCTCTAGGAACAGGCAGAATCCCACTGAAGATCACCTGAGCCTTGATTTCCTTAAGCGTCTGGCATAGTCTCCCTTGATATGTTCCAGCGAGAATCTAGCTGTATCATTTGTTCCCACATGAAGGACAATCAGCAGATTCTTTCCTGCTGTTAGGATCCTTTTCAGCCTCAGGTCCACATCCCGTATCTTAGCACCCGGCAGACAGCACACCCTTCTGTTCTCCGGATCAGCTCTAGTTACAGGCCTGTCTATTCTTCTCAGTAAGGAGTCCCCAATCACATAGGCCTGCCTTTTCCTGGTGATGGTGCAATTCTCCGGTCTATCCCCTGTTCCCTCTGGCTGCAAGTCCTCTTGATTTCTAGTGTTCCTTGCAATCCTCCGCAACCCATCCCATATCCTCCTGGGGCTCATATTTGGTGGTGTTGTCTCCATGGACTCTTCCCCTCTTCCTATAGGACTAGCTGCTCTTCTCTTCTTCCTTGCCCTCTCACCTTCAGTGACCACCTGCTGTGCCCCTTCTTCATTTGCCAACTCTGCAAACCTGTTCCTGAGCTCTATTTCTCCTTCACTGGCCCGACTTTTCCTCTGCCTTGTTCTCTTAGCCACATGCTTCCACTGTCCACTTTCCTCACCCAGCAGTCTGTCCTCAGAATTCTTTGGTCCTGCTTCCATCTGCAAGTCTGAACTTTTCTTGTCAGCCTCCTCATGTCTTTGCTTCATCATCTGCTCGAACCCCCTTCTAAATTCAAGCAGAGTTTCCATCTGCATCTCCAATCCTTGGATCTTTTCTTCCATCAGCTCTATCAGGCAGCACTTCATGCAGACGAAACTCTTTTCAGGTACCCCCTCCAGGATCACGTACATGCCGCAACTTCCACATCCAGTCATCCACATTGTGTCTTCCACTGCTGCCTCTGTATCGGTCATAGCCTTCCACCTAAAACCTGTTAGTTCAGGAAACACAAACCAAAGCAAACCACCACCACCTACAGCAAAACAAACCCCCAACGGGCACCAGAACACCGGCAGAACACCACCCCCTCCCTTCACTACCCTGTCTATTCCTCTGCCTAGGTCTCTTAGTCTCCCCCACAAACTCCCACTGAAACTCCTCTGTTTACAACTCTGTTTGCTGGCTCCTGTGCTGCTGCAGCTGTCTATGCCACTGCCTGACTGGCTGGCTACCTTTATAGGACCCCCTAAGCAGAGAAGCCCTGCCCCCTAATCAGGGCTCAGCTTCTCTCCCAGCACACTGCCCCTACCAGCCTCCACACATATAACTACAAACTACAATACACAACTGGCTCTGGCTGGCAGTTGCTGCATTATCTCCTTGGTGGCCAGACCAGCATGGGGGTTTATTCACCCCATAACAGACCTCCCCACTTTGGATGGAAGTGTTCTCTGCAGAAGAAGTGCTCCCCACTTCTTGGGAGAAGAAATCCTCATTCTTGTTTTGACAGCCAGGGCAATGGTCAACTGAGGAGGCGGAGGATGATTGTGGTCATGGGCGCCGACTTATATGGGCTCCTGGGGCTTTAGCCCCAGGAATATTTACAGTCAGGGGCTCTGCTCCACCAATAGTTGGAGCTAGGTTTCGCCCCTTTTAAATCCCAGCCGCGGCCGGGAATCAGAGGGCTCTGCGCTGCCCGCAGCCGTGGGGAGCCCAGAGCCTTTTAAATCCCAGCCGTGGCCAGGAATCAGAGGGCTCTGGGCTGCCCGGAACCGCGGGGAGCCCAGAGCCCTCTGACTTCCGGCCGCGGCTGGGAGTCAGAGGCTCTGGGCTGCCTGCAAGCGCGGGGAGCCCAGAGCCTTTTAAATCCCAGCCGCGGCCGGGAGTCAGAGGGCTCTGGGCTGCCTGCAGCCACGGGGAGCCCAGAGCCTTTTAAATCCCAGTCGCGGCCGGGAGTCAGAGGGCTCTGGGCTGCCTGCAAGCGCAGGGAGCCCAGAGCCCTTTAAATCCCAGCCGCGGCCGGGAGTCAGAGGCTCTGGGCTGCCTGCAAGCGCGGGGAGCCCAGAGCCTTTTAAATCCCAGCCGCGGCCGGGAGTCAGAGGGCTCTGGGCTGCCTGCAAGCGCGGGGAGCCCAGAGCCTTTTAAATCCCAGTCGCGGCTGGGAGTCAGAGGCTCTGGGCTGCCTGCAAGCGCGGGGAGCCCAGAGCCTTTTAAATCCCAGCTGCGGCCGGGAATCAGAGGGCTCTGGGCTGCCTGCAAGCGCGGGGAGCCCAGCGCCCTTTAAATCTCAGCCGCGGCCGGGAGTCAGAGGGCTCTGCACTGCCCCAGGGGCAGGGAGCCCAGAGCCCTTTGAATCCCAGCTGGGGAGGCGGCTGGGATTTAAAGGGCTCAGGGCTCCCCGCAGCTGCCAGCAGCCCAGTGCCCTTTGAATCCCAGCCCCTGGCCGCTGATTGCCCCCTCCCCAGACCCTTGCCCCAACTGCCCCCCAGGACTCCCACCCCCTATCTAAGCACCACTGGTCCTTGTCCCCCGATTACCCCCTCCCGAGACCCCTGCCCCTAACTGCCCCTTGGGACCCCAGCCCCTATCTAAGCCTCCCTTCTCCTTGTCCCCAACTGCCCCCTCCTGAGACCCCACCCAACTTCCCCCCAGAACCCCTCTACCTGTCCCCTGATAAACCTCCTGGACTCCCATGCCTATCCAATTGCTGCCTGTCCCCTGACTGCCCCTCCGAACCTCTGCCCCATCCAACCCCCCCTGCTCCTTGTCCCTTGACTGCCCCCCGGAACTCCCTACCCCTTCTCCAACCCCCAAACCGCTTACTGTGCCACTCAGACTAGCGTGTCTGGCTCCGTGCAGCTCCAGACAGTTGCTGCCATGCTCCCCCATGGAGCCCACAGCCCTCTCCCACCCCCAGCACCTGCCTTCCAGATTTGAACACCTCAAAATTCAGGTGTGCTCAAGCTCGGTTTGGGCAGCTTTTACTTCATTTCTCCCAAATCAGTTTCCCCTGCAAGGTGCCAACTGAAGGTGTTGGAGAACAGAGAGATCGGGTGGCCTCCTAATGCCTGGAAAAGAGACAAAGGCCGGAGGAGGGAGTGTCAGTGCCTGTGCGGACTGGGAAGTGCACGGTGTGGAAGGGGATGCTGTGATGCTTTGGAACAACTCCATACAAAGCCAGTCAGGACTCTGGGGGAGCCTCCTCTCTCGGAGCAGACTGTCTCCAGGGCAAGAAGCCTACACCTTCCTGGGTCTGACCTTGGAGCATTCAGCATGCCCTTCCACATCATGCACTTTCCACAGCGAGTCTGCCCAGGCTGGTCCTGGGGCAACCAGAGGTCCCTGCACCCCAACTCCGCAGTCAGATGTGACTCTCAGCCAGACAGTAAAACAGAAGGTTTATTAGATGACGGGAACACAGTTTAAACAGAACTTGTAGGTACAGAAAACAGAACCCCTCTGTCAGGTCCATCTTGGGGGGTGGGGAGCCCAGAACCAAGTTCTGGGTCTCTCCCCATTTCCCCAGCCAGCTCCAAACTGACACTCCCTCCTCTGGCCTCTGTGTCTCTTCCAGACAAGGAGGCCACCTGATCTTTGTCCCCAACACCTTCAGTTGGCATCTTGCAGGGGAAACTGAGGCACCCACACAGTATTCAGAGAAAATATTAAGGACATTCCCACTTCATCACAACAGGTGCAACAAAATATACCGTAATACTGTATATTGAAGTAGGCAAGTGCTGCTTCTGACTTTCCACTTTTAATTGACCCTTGTAATCTTGTGGCACTGATGCATTGTAGCTTCATTTTATATCGGCTTACAGGGCGGGAGCGGGGGGGCCCCACCATTTTGGGCCCCACCAAAAATTATACAAACCTGCCGCCTATGATAGTGGTAACACCTCATTACTCTTGTGTTTATTTCTTTCATGTAGTTCAGTCATTTTAGTGGGGTGTGGTCAGTTATCAGCTTAAAGTGGTTGCCTTGTAGATGGTATCTTAGTGTCTCAATAGCCCATTCACTGCAAGGCACTCCTTTTCAATTATTGTGTACAGTAACTCCTCACTTAAAGTCGTCCTGGTTAACGTTGTTTCGTTGTTACGTTGCTGATCAATTAGAGAACATGCTTGTTTAAAGTTGCGCAATGCTCCCTTATAACATTGTTTGGCAGCTGCCTGCTTTGTCCACTGCTTGCAGAAAGAGCAGCCCATTGCAGCTAGCTAGTGGGGGCCTGGAACCAGCGTGGGCCAGCAGCCCCACTATCAGCTCTCTGTTCCCCTAAGTTCCCTGTGTGGCAGCCGCCCAGCAGGCTATCAAATGCCGGGCAGTTCAGATGTCCCTCCCCTCACTGCCATGTGCTGCTCCTTCCCTCTGCCTTGGAGCTGCTCCTAGGAGCCTCCTGCTTGCTGTGCAGGGGCGGTGGGGGGGAGAAGAAGGGTGCTAATGTCAGGATGTTCCCCTCCCCCCTGCTCCTGCCCCCCACTTACCCCATCTCCATAGAGCTCAGGACAGAGGGAGCTTGCTGGCAGCATCTTCTGTCTCATCTTGCTGATCTACTTAAAATGGCAATGTACTTAGAGTGGGGTCAGCCTACTTAAAGGGGCAATGCACATCTTTCTCTCTCACACACAGGGTGTATGTAACTGTCTCTCTCTGCCATGCTGTCTCCCCTCCCTCCCTTCATGCTGCCTTGTAGAATGTGAGGCTACATTAACAATGTGTTAACCCTTGGGGGCTCAGCCGAGTGCTAGTTCATCATTTAGCAGTAAGGCATTCCCTGGGAAATATCCCACCCTCTTCCACCCTCTGACTCCACCACCTCAACCAAGCTTCACAATCATCATTGCTGTGTATATTATTAAATTGTTTGTTTAAAACGTATACTGTGTATATGTGTGTATATGTACACAAAATATAGTCTTTTGTCTGGCGAAAAAAATTTCCCTGGAACCTAACCACTCCCGTTACATTAATTCTTATGGAGAAATTGGATTTGCTTAACATTGTTTCGCTTAAAGTAGCATTTTTTTAGGAACATAACTACAACGTTAAGCGAGGAGTTAGTGTATGGTTTTCCACAGGAGAGTAACTAACAGAAACTTGGTGGAATGAGCATAATCAGTGAGGGACAGTAATACCATGGTACAAAATATATCAGAAGGACAGAACAGGTCGTCCTGGTGGGGAAGTGGCACCATATGTGAAAGAAAGGGTAGAGTCAAATGAAGTAAAAATCTTAAGTGAACCAAACTGTACCATAGAATCTCTATGGACAGTAATTCCATGCTTGAATAATAAGCATATAGCAGTAGGGATATACTACCAACCACCTGACAAGGATGGTGATAGTGACTGTGAAATGCTCAGGGAGATTAGAAGCTATAAAAATAAAAAACTCAATAATAATGGGGGATTTCAACTATCCCCATATTGACTGGATACATGTCACCTCAGGATGGGATGCAGAGACAAAGTTTCTTGACACTTTAAATTACTGTTTCTTGGAGCAGCTAGTCCTGGAACCCAAAAGGGGAGAGGCAATTCTTGATTTAGTGCTAAGTAGAGCAAGGATCTGGTCCAAGAGGGGAATATAGACAAACCGCTTGGTAATAGTGACAATAATATAATTAAATTATATTATATATGTGGTGGGGAAAACACCACAGCAGCCCATCATGGTAGCTTTTAATTTAAGAAAGGGGAACTATACAAAAACAGGAAGTTAGTTAAACTTATAAATAAACTGTTCACCCTCTATAACACTGACAGAGAATTATACACAGCTGTTTGCCTCCCCAGGTATTAATACATACTCTAGGCTAATTAATAAGTAAAAAGTGATTTTATTAAATACAGAGAGTAGGATTTAAGTGGTTCCAAGTAGTAACAGACAGAACAAAGTGAATTACCAGCAAAATAAAATAAAACATGCAAGTCTAAGCCTAGTACAGTAATAAAACTGAATACAGATAAAATCTCACCCTCAGAGATGTTTCAATAAGTTTCTTTCACAGACTGGACACCTTCCTAATCTGTGCACAATTCTTTCCCCTGGTACATCCCTTGTTCCAGCTCAGGTGGCAGCTAAGGGATTTCTCATGATGGCCGCCCCATTTGTTCTGTCCCACTTATATATCTTTTGCATAAGGCAGGAATCCTTTGTCCCTCTGGGTTCCCACCCCTCCTTCTCAATGGAAAAACACCAGGTTAAAGATGGATTCCAGTTCAGGTGACATGATTACATGTCACTATAAGACTTCATTACCCACTTGCCAGCACACAGGTATACAGGAAGACTTAGAAGTAAAACAGAGCCATCTACAGTCAATTGTCCTGGTTAATGGGAGCCATCAAAATTCCAAACCACTATTATTGGCCCACACTTTGCATAATTACAATAGGCCCTCAGAGTTATATTTCATATTTCTCATTTCAGATACAAGAGTGATACATTTATACAAATAGGATGACCACACTCAGTAGATTATAAGCTTTGTAATGATACCTTACAAGAGGCCTTTTGCATGAATCATATTTTAGTTACATTATATTCACACTCATCAGCATACTTTCATATAATCATACAGAGTGCAACATCACACTTATGTTCTTATGTACTCTCACAACTATTTTTAACAGCTCTGTTGCTATTACCACCGCTGTAGTGGTGTGTGGAGGAACTGGTTCTGGTTAGCAGGTGACATAGTCAATGCTAGCCAGTATGTATTAATAACTGGCAGTGCTCTTCTCTACAGGTGATGACGACATGTACTTCTACCCGCTTGAATGGGACTTCCACCAATAGAGGGGGAACCAATGGGGCCAGTCATACTTGTTTGGGGACTTCCAGTTGGTGATCAGGACAGGAGACACAATAATCTCTTATCTTCATATGGATTCTGGGCCAAAAGAAACAGGGTAATAGACAGCCAAGAGTTTTCTCCTGGCCGAGGTGGCTCACTATTGGTACCTGATGAGCCAACTTGAGTATTTCCTGCCTGAATATGTGGGATACAAAGAGTTGGATGTACAGTTCACCATCCAGCGTACCCTGTGCTAGGTGACAGAGTAAGTCTCCCCGTAACTCAAAACAAGGCAAGGAAGTGGCTAATTCAGGTGTCACCACTTCCCCATCTATAAGAGCTATGCCTTCTTCATAGACTCTCCTGAAGGAATCCTCCCTCTGCTGTTTGACTTGCAGGTCAGATGATCCCTACAGCTTCCCCAAATCCACTAGGTCTCATTCCAGGTTTGGAACTCTAGGAATACCCATTCCAGTGGGAGTTGTCTGACTCACCCAGACAACAACGCTGGTCTCTTTTGCATAGGTCGCGTCCCTCATATCTGGCAGCGCATTTCTCATTCCTGGTCTGCCAGGCCTTCATTGGGGTAGGAAAAAGTCCTTGTCCTTGAAGGGAAAGAGGTCGCCCAGTCTATTTCACCAGCCATCTCCATTCAGCTTCTCAAGAGCATGTGTAATAGTGTCTGAAAGTGAAGACAATCCCATCCCAACAGGATTGGGTAATACATGCTAAGCCTACCATGAGGTGGCCAGTCTGTCCACCTGCTGTTAGACTTTAGTACAGGAGTAGTCCCTCGTGTACCCATGGTGACACATTAAGGATACTGTGCCTTCTGAGTGGACTTCAGCTTTCCTCAGCAGATCTTCTCTCACTAGGGTTTGTTCACAACTAGAGTCCATTGGGGCTCATAACTCTAGCTTGTCAACACGCATTATGGTTGTCAATTTCAAACCGCCTAGCATTTGGTTGAGGCTGGGTAAAGAGAAGCCTGCCTCTTAATTAGACTCAATGGTTGGACAATCTTTCTTGCTATGCTCTTGTTCACACTGGAAACAGATCTTCCTCCCTAGTGAATCCTGTAATTGTGGGTGTGACATTCCTCTCTGGTGTTATCTGGACTGGTGATCTGCTAGGTCACTCCAAACCTTGACTTTGGGAGCCAGCCTTACCCTCCTCTGCTGTGAGAACACCCACTCCTGGGCTGTTCATGTACAGCCTCTGTCATGTAAGCTGCTGCTTGGATTGTGCAACCAAATGACACTAGCCAATATCTCCAGTCCCAGACACAACCCTAGGAACCTCCATCTTGCAGTGTCCAGTTATGCCCACTGGATGCTGCAAGCTTATATGAGTTTGTCAATTTAACAAAGAAATTGATATGTACCAGGCTTGTTATCTCAATGGGAGTCTCTGACACGCTTCAAACCAAACACACTGCTTCAGGTAGAATAAGCAAACAGATTTATTAACTATAAAGATAGATTTTAAGTGATTCTATGTCAAAACATAAGTCAGATTTGGTCAAATGAAATAAAAGCAAAACGCACTCTAAGCTGATCTTAACACTTTCAGTGCCCTTACAAACTTAGATGCTTCTCACCACAGGCTGGCTGGTTGCTCTCCAGCCAGGCTCTCCCTTTTGATCAGCGCTTCAGTCGCTTGGTCTGGTGTAAGTAGGTGTAGGTGGAAGAGAGAGTAAGAGCATGGCAAACGTCTCCCCCTTTTATCATGTCCTTTCTTCCCTCTTGGCTTCGCCCCTGTCAGAGTCAGGTGAGCATTATTTCATCGCAGTCCCAAACTGACCAAAGGGAGGGGGGGTGACTCACTCGAGAGTCCAACAGATCCGTTTGTTGCTGCCTAGGCCAGCGTCCTTTGTTCCTGTGAGGCTGAGCTGCGTTTGTCCCATACATGTCCTGATGAGGTGTGAACTGCAGCTCCACTCTTGGAGAGTTTTTGCCTGGGCTTGCTTTAAGCCATGAGGATACATTTTCAGCCTCCTAACTATATACATGAAATTATAACCTATAACATTACTATAACATCACTGTAACAACAATGCTCAGTGCATCATGAGCCTTCCAAAGACACCCAACATGACAAACTTTGCATTGGATACCACACAATCATATAATAAGGATGAACATGGGGGTGTAATGTGTTCTCACAAGGTATAGAATGTCACAGTGGGATAGTCGGGGTCTTGGTCTGGTGCAACCTTCAGAGTCTGGACTGTCAAGGGTGAGGCCAGCCCTGGTCTCAAAATAGCCATCCTCCACCCCCTTAAGGGCAGCCCTAGTCAAACCGGAGGAGGCAGGCTCAGGTTTGTGGGGTATTACCCTCCAAATAGTTCCCTGCTAGCCTCACCACTTCTTCCAGAGTCTCTGGTTAGTACCTCTGCACACACCCTTGCACAGCTGTGGAGAAGACCCAGAGAAACTGTTCGAGGATGATCAGTTCAGCTATCTGCTTGCTCATTCTAGCCTCAGGACTCATCCACTTCCAGCTGACACCTTTGAATTTCTTTGCCAGTGCCTGGGGCTGCCTGAATGTGCTAAATCTCTGCTCTCTGAAATAGCAACAAGTCTCTTCACTTAATTGCAGCCAGTCAAATATGGCTGCCTTTACCATGGGTAGTCAAGGGCGGATTGTTGTTGAGAGCCTGTGGTTCCCTGGTCAAAACAGGAGCTAAATCTCTGCTCTTTGAAATAGCAGCAGCAAGTCTCTTCACTTAATGCAGCCAGTCAAATATGGCTGCCTTTACCATTGGGTAGTCAAGGGCGGATTGTTGTTGAGAGCCTGTGGTTCCCTGGTCAAAACAGGAGCTAAATCTCTGCTCTTTGAAATAGCAGCAGCAAGTCTCTTCACTTAATGCAGCCAGTCAAATATGGCTGCCTTTACCATTGGGTAATCAAGGGCGGATTGTTGGTTGAGGGCCTGTGGTTCCCTGGTCAAAACAGAAGCTAGGTGGATGATCCAGGTCTCAGGGTCCCAGTGGGTGCAGGTGGTGAGGTGTTCAAAGGGCCTCCAGGTCATCTTCAGCTCCCATCTTGGACAGCACAGGACTGCTGGACCAACTCACCACCTGTGCCGTAGCTCCAGCCAGTGGGGCTGGTGCTATCCTAAGTGTTGCCCCCATACATTTACCCAGCTGCTGTTGCTCCATGGCCACATATCCAACCTTTGTTGGCTCTGCTGTTGAGCCATGGCCTGGGTGGCAGGCCTCCTGCTGTTGTCAGTGAGAGACTGTTTGCAGGTCATTTTGCCGCTGCCGGGCCTGTAACAAATGTAGTGTCAAGGTCTGCATCTATTGTTGTTGCTCCTGGTTCGTTGCTTGCTGATCCAAGGCAGCAGCCCACTGCTGGGCTAGCAATCTGAGTGTTTCCTCCATCTTAGGCCTTACTGGGGGCTCAGACACAGTGAAACCCCACTTTTGGTACCATGTATAGGCTGGTGTGCTATGGTATCAGTGCCCCCTTTGGTCAGACGGAGCACTGCACAGAGTTTGCTCGGTCCAGCAGGACCGTGAGTCGGCTCTTCTTGTGAGTCTCTATGGCAGGCCTATTCTGGACTATGAAGGGTGTTAATTTCAGTCCTTCTGTGGTGCACACCTTTCCCCTTATACTTGGCAGGGACTAGCTAGTGTTGGTCCTCAGGGGGCCTGCAAACCCCTTTTGATTCTTAAGTCTCTGTTGAGGGATTAGTAGTGGAACCCAGTGCCTCCAGATCAGGGCCCTTAAACCAGGCAGGCAGAATCAGTCCTCAACAATTCTTTCTTCTGTACCCTGAGCTCCTTCCTACTTCTTTTGCTTCTGTGAGCTACTTCAGCCTGTGGTTCCAATCATCCTTTCTCTACAGAGTTGTCCCTGGATGGCTTCTCACCAGTTTGCTGGCAGGACTTTCCTTCTCTAGTCTGCTTGCTGCTCTGGCAGCCACTCTGTCCCTCTGCCTCTCAGCTCTTTTATTCTCCCAGTTGCTGTGAGGATGTGCCAGTCAGCACTGGGTAGTTGCTGCATTAACCCTTAGACCTCATGTCAGCATGGGGTCTATACACCCAGTGAAAGTATCAAGAGTACAAAAACTCAAGTTATACTGTTATAATTTATTTGCTAGCTAGATGAACGCCATATATATAATATAGTTTTAAGCATACAACTTTTTTTATCTTCATCTCACTCAAATACCATATCAATGAATTTTGTTCAATCTTTACAAAAGAATTCCACATAAGGATTAATCCAAGTTTGAAAAATATCATCCCCAAATACAAATTTTTATGGAAGTTATAAATGTCTGAACTTTGGAATGGAATAGCTCTAGTCCAAAATTATAACAGATCAAAAAGAAAAAAAAGAGGTCCTAACCTGGTGCGAGTAGCCATATCCGAAACTTCCATAGCAGAACATAAACTCCACTTCCACTGTGCAGAAAACCTGAAAATGTAACTTTTTTTCTTTTAAATGTAACATGTAATTAACTCTTACAGCAAATACATTTACAAACAAGTTCCACAGTAAACAAGTACAAGTATGGTAAGCAAAGGGAAAAATACATGACATACCCTTTTTATTAACATGTTAATTATTTAATAGGCAATTCCTATTAGGGATAAAAAAATCTTCACAGTTACTTTCCTATCTTCCTCAAGATGTGTTGCATGTGTACATTCCACTGTAGGAGTACATGCACCCAATGTACTTGAGTCAGAGACTTTTACTCATCATACCATTGGGTAGTACGTGCATTCCTGCTATCCTTGTGTACCAAGCTGAGGGTATAAAGATGTGTGGTCACCATCTCCCTCTCTGTTCCTTCGCACAGCTGGTAAACTAAACCCAAAGCTGCAGGGAAGATGGGAGGGTCATGGAATGTACATATGCACAATACATCTCAAAGAACAAACAGTTAGTGTACAGGTAAGTACATTTTTTTCTCCTTTGAGTGATTGTGCAAATATGTATTCCACTGTAGGTGACTCACCAGCAGTTTATTTACAAGTGATAGGACTTCAGACTACTTGAAGAGAGACTGCAATACTGACTTGCTAAAGCTGGCATCCTCTCAGGAAGCTTGAATAATAGTGTAGTACACCTCTACCCCGATACAACGCTGTCCTCTGGAGTAAAAAAACCTTAACGCGTTATAGGTAAAACCGCATTATATCGAACTTGCTTTGGCCTCGAGCATCTCCATTATTAATAGTCAGCAAACAGCCCCCTCCCCATCTGACCCCCACCTACTTCCTGCCCCGACTGACCCCTCAGAACTCTGGACCATCCAACCCCCCCACATCCCTAATCACCCCTGGGACTCCCACGCTGAGCCACGCACCACACCAAGACGGGCGCTAGGACCCAGGGAGCTGGCACACGGAAGCGCTCACACCTGCTCAACCACATCAGCTGGGGCAAGCCCCGCGGGGGCAGAGCAGGGGAAACTGGCCCGGCGGCCACTGCCCTGTCCGCGTAGCGCACCCAGCCCGGTGCGACGGCTAAGCCTGCGAGGGGGAGCAGGGCAGGCAGCCTCGCCCGAGGTGCCCGCGTGCACCTGGTCCCCACCCCGCTATGGACCCAGAGAGCCCACCCGGGGGCACTTCTGTAAGCGGGGCGCAGCCTGCCAGCTGGGCCCGCTGTGTACCGAGCCCTCCAGCGATGGGACATGGGTACCTGCATGGCGCCATCTAGGACGGGCATCTCTCCCTGACCTGGATCTGCAACTTCCCCATGTGGACCAGTCTTCCCCAACTTCTCGGCGCCGGCTGGAGCCCATGTGATGTTCCCCTGCACTGCAGCTCCCCTCCTTGGGCTGTGGCTCCCCCCTACTCCCTGTCCCCTGATCACCCCCCAAGACCCTCTGCCCCGCCCCCCCAGAGAGCTGCTTTACCGTTTTATATCCAAATTCGTGTTACATCGGGTCGTGTTATATCAGGGTAGAGGTGTATCTGGAGAAGGGATGTATAAATGACCACACTGCTGCTTTACAAATGTCTATTATAGCAATGTTGACAAGAAGGCTGATGAAGTGGAATGAACCCTAGTAGAGTAGGCTGTTATCCTTGGTGGAAGAGAGACCTTTGCCAGATCATAGCACATTTAATACAATCTGACATCCAATGTGAAATCGCAGACCTAGAACAGGTGGTCCTTTAATGCTCTCAACATAGGCTACAAACATCCTGGGAGAGGATCTGAAAGTCCACTTAAAATGCCAGAACACTCCGAACATCTAAGGTATGAAGCTTCTCTTCAGCCTTGGAAGAATGAGGCTTTGGAAAGAACACTGGAAGATTTAGTCTGGTTGAGGTGGAATGGTAGTATCACTTTGGGCATAAACTTAAGGATATGGATAACTTAAGGATATCAAGTGATACAAAAAAGATGGAAAATCCATCCACTGCTGGGTGTACTGCATACATGACCGTTAAATGGACTCCCATTGAACTGAGGATTTACAAGCGAGACCAGAGGATTTACAATGCAGTAGGTAGTCTTATCTCTATGCTATCAGCAGATAGCTGATGACATTCTTCCCAGATTTAAAACCTTTTCCATTTTGCTGCACATGTGGTGTTGGTGGAATCCCTTCTGCTGTTCACTAGAATGGCTTGGACATCACAGGAGCAGACTTTCCTCACTGCTCAAATAAGATCGTCCATGCCATTAGGTGTAAGTTGGGGTGTAGTGACTTGCCTTGAGACAAGAGATCCTCAGCCAGAGGTAGAGATACAGGTGGACGAATGGGGAGCTGATATATAGCTGTATACCAGTACTATCTTGGCCAGGTCAGGCAGGCAGGTGCTATAAGAATTAAGTTTGCCTTGGCTATTTTTCATTTCCTGATCACCCTCAGAATCAGAGGGACTGGAGGGAATGCATACAGTAGATGGTTCGACCAGGGAAAAAGAAAGGCATCTGTCATGGAATCTGGGCTGTGACCTGCCCTGAAGCAGAAGCTCCTGTAGTTGCTGTTCAGTTGGTTCCAAAGAGGTCTATTATTGCACAACCCCTCTAACAGAAGATTTGCTGGAGAACATCCCTCCCTATTGACCGCTCATGATGGTCTCTGAAGTTTCTGCTGAGGAAATCTGCAATAATGTTCTTCACCCTGGAAGGTGAAAAGCCTTTAGCAAGCTATTGTTCTTTATACAGAAGTTTCACAAGTGGATTGCTTCTTGGCACAGCTGAGAGGACCTCACACTTTCCTGCTTTTTCAGATAAAACATAGCAGTGGTGTTGCTGCTGAGAACTTGAACCACCTGCTCCCTGATGGTAGTAATGATCATCTCACAGGCCCAACAAATAGCTCAAAGTTCCAGCACATTTACATGGAACAAAAGTTCCTGAGGCATCCAAAGTACTGGAGTCTGGAAGCTGACCCAGGTGGGCCCCCAAACCCCAGTGGATGCATCTGTTACCAAAGTCACAGTTTGTTCTGGTGATAGGAAAGGAAGCCCTTGCATACATTCTAAGGGTCTAATGACCAGTTCAGGGACTGATCCACTCGTGCAGTGTGTCCAGTGAATGTCTGCTTGGATGATATACTGAGTGAAGCCAGGCCTGCAGACATCTGAGGAGTGCAGTCTGACATGCTGAGTCATGTATGTGCACAAAGCCATGTGTCCCAACAGTTGTAGACACAAGTGCACTGTTGTCCTTGGGTTAGACTTGAGATTCTCACACAGAAAGACTATGGACCAGAACCAGTTCATCACTGGGAGGTAAGCCATGGTAGTTGTGGCATCAAGATCTGCCCCTATGAAACCTATTCACTATGTTGGTTGTAATGTTGATTTCTCTACATTCAGGTTTCTGCTGGTAGTAAGATCTGTCTCACATTTGGGGCTTAAACAGCTTCCTTTTTGTTACTGGGATATAGAAACCCAGCAAATGAAGGACCACATGAGAATCTTTCAACATGCACATGGTGTCACTGGTCTTCTGAGAAAACAGTTTAGCACTTTCAAACAGCAGATCTTCTATTGTATTTTGTAGATCTTTTGGGATACCGGAGGGCTGCAACCAAGAGCATCTCATTGAGATGGCTGAAGCCACTGAACATGACATGGTATCTGACATGTTGATAATTGCCTGGAGAGATGACTGTGTTGTGAGATGACCCTCAAAGACTAAAGTTGAAAAGTGATCCTGTATTCTTCAAGCAGTTTGTTCACAAATTTTGAAATTGCTGACTAGTTAATAAAGGTGCATTTGGACAATAATGCCAGGTCATTTGCAGGGCCGTCCCTAGCCACTTTTTGTGCCCTATGCAGGCCCTGCCACGGGGGGAAGGGGAGGAGCTGGCTTGGGGGACAGGGAGAAACCGCCCCCCAGCATGAGCCGGCAGAGTGGAGCAGGTTGGGGCCGGGTCGTGCCCCTTCCTGCTGCCCGGTGAGTACAGGGCAGGCCCGACCCCACACTCACGGGGCGGCGGTAAGTGGAGCGACCCAGGCCCAGCCCGCTCCTCTCTGCTCCCCTTGCTCCCAGCCTTGGGGCTTGGGAGGAAGGGAGGAACCGCCCCCAGCACTCACTGGCAGTGTATCTGGGAGCCAGGGAGCGGAGCAGGCTGGGGCTGGGTCGCTCCACTTACCGACACCAGTGAATGCAGGCCCGCCCCCTGTTGCAGTCCTCAGGGGAGTGGGGGTGGGGCAGGGGCAGAGCAGGGGCTGGGGTAGAGTAGGGGTGGGAAGAGGCAGGGCTGGGGTGGAGCATGGGTGGGGGCCAGGGGGAAGAGGCGGAGCGGGGCCTGCAGCTGCATACTTTGCATATGGGTAGGGCCAGCCCTGGTCATTTGACACCCTCATTTGAAGGCTTGCAGTGGCATAAACCTTTCTACTGTACAAGTTCAGTCTCTATACTCCTTATCCTTCAGGGTAGCCAGAAGGTAAGACTGCCTTGAATGCTTGTTTACCACTGCTCCTGATAATACACACATTGATCTGAGCACTGAATTCAGAAAACCCATGTTCACTTATGGGCTTTGCCTACAAAAGGATAATGTACCAAAAACTCATAGTGTTTAATCTGTCTAATGCATTTTCAAACTTGTCATAAAACACTCTGAAACCTGCCATAAAACACCATATACATTTAAGTACATAAAGTAGCATAAACTGTATGTACTTTGTTTCATACTGCTATGAGTCATAGATAATGACAATATCTGCATTCTCCATATTGCATAGACACAATGGGCTAGATTCGTCTACACAGCGCAGGAGGGAAATTCATCATGGGGAAAGAGAAGGCATCGTTTCTCCTGCCAACTTCCCTCAAGGGTTATGGCATGGGAAGGCAAGTTTAGTTTCTGCCAAGGTTAACATAGGAGCTTCACCAATAGAGTCTGCCAGGGGATGCACTGAATTGGTGCATTTTCTGATCATCCTGGCTATGCCCTCTTTCCACTCAGCACTGTTCAATGTTGTGGATACAATGGGCACCTCTGGGTTCCTCTGCAGATAAGTTTTTGTTGCCCTCAAGGATTATGCCACGGTAAGGCCCTACATTGCCACAATCTCAATCCTTGCCTGAATTGCACCACCAAACCTACAAACCAATCTGTGTCAGAAACTGGAGATGGCTCAGTAGGTTACGAAAATTCACATGGCCTAAACATTTGGCTAGCATAGAGTAGGTTAGTACACCAGTTTTACACAGACTGATTTTTGTGTATTACTTCTCCCTAATAATTTTAAGAGTGGAAATTTTCTTATTATGCAGACTATCTAAATTCTGTTGTCAGTAGTATCAGTACAACTCCTCTGAAGTCAATGAAGCTGTGCTGGCATCACTGTGTAGACTATGGCCCATCCATTGTATGTGAACCTTATGACATCACTGGTGCTATGCTGATTTACTGCAGCCAAGGATTGGGGTCTACTTGCCATTCTTCTCTTTCACTATCCTTTTCTCTCTGTTTTAGTCACTTTACCATTCAGTGCTCCTGGAAGGCTATAATGCAGTGTTCAATTGATATGCATGTATCTGTATGCAATTAAAATTATATTGCAATGACATGAAGTCACCTGTGTATACTATTTTGTCATTTCACCAAAGAAATCCTACCATGTTTCCAATCCTCATGGCACATGTTTCAATGAAGTGGCCTTTCTGGGTGAGTGGGGAAAGAAAGAAAAGGAATATTTAGATTCACAAATCTCCAAAACCAGTGTTTTATAGCAGTATATTACCAAGCATGTAAGAGGAATACACAAAATTTGTAGCTACAATAGATGAAGATGCCACATACTTTTTCCACACATTGTTATAGTTCAAAAATCAAATAAAAGGAAGCATACATGGAAATGCAGTTAGGCAATCTAGTTGTCTGATCTTGAGATTGTGAGTTCAAATCCTAGTTTTGCCACTGTCATTTTTTGTCTTTACAAAAGTTATTTAGAACCAGATTTTCAAACTTGAGTGATGAAAATTAGGTGTCAAAGGCCCAGATCCTGCAAACACACGCAACTAACATTATGCATGTAGTCCCACAGATTTTAATGCTACTACTCACATAAGTAAAGTTATGCACACGTCAGTTGTTGCAGGATTGGGACCCAATTCTATATTTAGGTGCCTAAACACTTGTTTTAGGAAATAACTTTTGACACCCAAGTTTGAAAAACTGGCCTTAAGTCCTCAGTATCTCACAGATATTGAAATTTATTTATCTACAATATTTTGCAAGTCTTGCGAGGATTACATTTTTGTAGGCACTTCAAAGATAGAAAGAACAATATAAGTACCAACTATTATTATTACAGTACATTATCACCCAGTCAGCTAACAACTGGACACTTACATAAGGAAATACTGCTTTCTTATATTAACTGCTCTATCGTTTCAGTACAAATATTTGATATTGTGAGTATGGTTTATCTTGTGTACTACTTGCCAAAGTATGTGTGGAACAAACAATTTAGAACACGTCCTAGATAATCTTTTCTTTTGTCAGACCCACCTTAATGACTTCATAAAGATGTACAGTTGCACTCCCCAGCAACCTTGGAAAGTCTTTTGGACCTTGAAATCCTACCAATTCTAGAATAATCCTATTCCGCTCATCCTGTTGTCGCCTTGGAACCTGAAAATTAAATCACAACATCTACATGCTATCCACATGGAGCAACAAGAGCAACTGAGAAAAGGGTTAAATCTGGGGTAAACTGACCTATTTGCTACAGCACTCACTACACAGTTCTGAGGGGAACAAGTGAAGGCTGGGCACTCACAGATCTCTTTGAAACTGATGGCATGGTAGCAGGCACCTTCCATTTAGGCTAAAAGGGTGAACAATTAAATGCCCCTCTGTTTAGTACTGTAATAGTTGAAATAATGGAAACTTCCAATGAAGGAGTAGACTTCGCACAAGGTCTGGGCAGTAGGGGCCATCTGGTCCAATAGGATGCCCTGAGGGAAAATAAATGCAGGGACTGGCAATTAATTGAACTGCAGTTGCATGTCAGAGGCAGGCAGAAAGCCAGGAGACAGTAAGAGAAGAATTGGTAGCATGGGCCTGACAGAAAGCTAAGAAAAAGCGTTTGGGGGCAGAATGCCGGCTGGAAATGCAGGCTTGGAATTATGAGCAAGGAAACTGCCTCCTGCTGTTTGACCTTACTGCTTTCAGAGAAACAGGACTTTGTGCACCTTCTTTTTAAGCAAACAGGACTGCATCAAAGAAACATCTGACTATCATCAATTTTTCCTAAAGGAAACAACCCCAAACACCCTAAATTTTGGCTTACCACTTGGGTCAAAAGTTTCAATTGCCCCAAATAATAGGAATTTATGCTCCACAGCAAAGGCTAAATGGAGAACCTCATCGCACCCACTAGCAAAGGCATTCTGACTTCCCCCATATCACCCAGCCATGCTTCACATCAATCCCACCACCTTCCCAGTAGGCACAGCCCAGATTAAGTGTGCTTAGTTCGACAAAGATGATATGGCGTGGTGGAATTGGCTACATTGGAGCTAAGAGTGCGTTTTTAGTAACATATACCCTACATATCACTGTTATTCTTAAAAATGAGCCCAAAAACATTCCACATCAAAACAAGTTAAGCTGGACATAAGGTTGTAAATATGTACCAATAACTTCAGAGGGAAAATATCTTAATAAAACATTGCAGTTAAAAAAAATACAAATATCTGGAAGCTCGGAAATTCAAAGTTAAGATTACACTTAAATCAAATATTGGAAAGCATGGAAATGCAGAATTTTACTACCCAAAACAATCTTAAATCTTCCCTTTTATTCCCTCCACTCTCCAATCTAAACCATGGAACAACTGTATGCCTGTTCACAATTTAGCTTGAACAGTGATGAGCTGCCAAAATCATAACAACCGGTTCCCTCCTCACCCCAGGAGGGATCAGGCCCCCCCCCGGACGCCTGCCCCAACCAACCCCCCGCGTTCCTTGATGTCCCCCCCACTCCAGGGACCCCTGCCCCATCCACCCCCCTTCCCTGTACCCTGAGTACCCTCCGCCACCCCATACAACCCCTCCTCTCATTCCTGATGGCCCCCCAGGACCCCTGCCCCATCCAACCACCCCTTCTCTCTGTCCCCTGACTGCCCCTGGAACCCTTGCCCCTGACTGCCTCCCACCGCCCCATCCAACCCCTGATCCTTTCTGACTGCCCCACCAGGACCCTTGCCCCTATTCAATCCCTCTGTTCCCTGCCCTCTGACCCCCCACCCCCAAACTCCCCTACCCTCTCTCCAACACCCCCTCCCTGCCCCCTTACCGCGCTGCCTGGACATGGCTGGCGGCGCTACAGTCCGGCCGCTGCTGGAGCCAGGAGCCCAGGGAGGCGGGGCCAGGACAGGAGTCGCGCAGCCGGAGCCGGAGGATGTGGTGGGAGCCCAGCGGCCGGAGCCAGGCAGCTGGCCGGGTGGAGCCAGGGAGGGCCGCGGCCAGAGCTGGAGCCGGGCAGCTGGGGCCGCCGCCACGCCCAGACCCACGCTGCCGGAGCCAGGCCCCATGGCAAAACAGCAGGGGCGGCTGGAGCCACAGGGCCAGGCTGGGCCGGAGCTGGGGGGCCATGTCCAGAGTCGGGCATCCGGGTAGGTGGGGGCACGGCGGGGTCGGGGGGGGGATGCGGCCAGAGCCGGGCAGCTGGGGACGCGGGACCGGGGGGGGATGCGGCCGGGGGGGGGGGTTGGGGCCGCGGGGCCGGGCGGCCGGGGACGCAGGGCCGGGGAGGGTCGGGGGGGCAGGGGCAGGGCCGGGGCCGGGCGGGGCTGCGGAGGGTCGCGGCCGGGAACGCGGGGCCGGGGATGGGCTGCGGCCGGGGCCGGGTGGCCGGGGAGGGTCGGGGACGCGGGGCCAGGCAGGGTCGCGGCCGGGAACGCGGGGCCGGGCAGGGTCGCAGCCGGGAACGGGGGGGGGGGGGAGACGGGGCTGGGGTGCCGCGGCCAGGGGCGGTGGCCGGGGAGGGGCGGGGACGGGCGGGGACCCGGGGACGGGGTGGAGGCCGTGGCCGGGTGGCCGGGGAGGGTTGGGGACGCGGGGCCGGGCAGGGTCGCGGCCGGGAACGCGGGGACGGGGGGGGGGATGCCGCGGCCGGGGACAGGTGGCCGGGGAGGGTTGGGGACACGGGGCCGGGGAGGGTCGGGGCCGGGCAGGGACACGGGGCCGGGCGGGGAGGGCCGCGGCCGGGGCCGGGGTGGTCGGGGCCGGGGCTGGGTGGGGACGCGGAGCCGGGACCGGGTGGCCGGAGAGGGTCGGGGACGCGGGGCCCGGCGGCCGGGGACGCGGAGCTGGGGAGGGTCGGGGCCAGGGAGGCGGGACCGGGTACGGGCCGCGGCTGGAGACCGGCCGGGGCACACGGCCCCCCCTAGTTTCCTACCTCAGCGTCGTCTTCCTGGGCCGGGGAAGCCTGCTTGCTTCTCAGCCCTCCCAGGCTTCCCGCGCGAACAGCTGATTCGCGGGAAGCAGTGGGGGAGGAGAAACAAGGAGGAGCATTCATGGCAGGAGGTGGAGGCAGAGCTGAGGTGAGCTGGGGCCGGGCAGCAGGGAGCGCTTGTTAAATTTAAATGCCCTTTTAGAACCAGTTTGTCCCATGGGGAACAACCGGTTCTAAAAGGGCTTCTAAATTTAACAACCGGTTCACGCGAACCGGTGCGAACCGGCTGCAGCTCACCACTGAGCTTGAACAATGACAGAATGAGCCACATATCCCCAGTACACTGTACCATACTTGACAAATGAATATAAAGCACCAAGCGAACACTATGGGCCTGACTCACCAATCCATTATACCAGTTTTACACCAATGTAACTCCAATGATTTCTACGATATTATGATGTATGTGCACCCTACTCAACCAGAGAATAGTCTCCAATTCATCCTCCCTTGACCAGATAGCAATAATAATCTCTCAGCTCTGGGCAGAAGAAAAACAGTCTTGTGGTTAAGGGACTGGAGCGGAGCCTGCAGACTTTATTGCAGTTTTACTTTATGAACCCAGATGAGATGTACATTGATAAAAAAAAGAGAATAGTCACGAAGTACTACAGTACATGAGATTCACTCCTCCTTGCTCCTGAAAAAGCAGCTCTAGATATTCAGTGTCATCATGCTATTAAACCAGTAATGAGAATTACATTATAAAAGAGCAGAAGCTGTAATAATACCTGTACAGAAAAATATTTCACATCTTCAAAATGAATCACAATGTCCTTTCTGCTATTCTTTAACTGTGATCTGAAAGTTTGTGGATTTGTGCATTTCATGACTTCGTTAACTGTAATGCGAAGCAGCAAGTTTGTATTTTCCTGTATATTGACTGAAAGTCATTCATTTAGGAAACATATAGATCTTTTTAGTGAGTCAGCAACAGTAAAGTGGGTTTATTACATGGTAGTGACTACCATGAAAATAATGAGCAATATACAATAAGATCTAATTCTCCTCACTGCGTGTGTGCGAACCCAATTAATAAACATGGGTATACTTTTAAGATTCAAATTTATCTTTTTCTGTCCACATTGGCACTTAACCAAGATCATATTACTATTTCTTCTTTCAGAAATAAACAGATATTTGACCACTGGCAGTGGTCAAAATATGAATTCACTATTGTCAATTTTACTGTTTCCCTTTTATGGGTAATTCAATTGCACTTGTATATCTTTAAAACAGCATTATTAATGTTTTTAATATCAGACTGCAAATTCACAAAAATTGGCAGAGGGACTTAATGGCAGGTTACTTTGATGTTGCCGCACTGAAGAATGCAGTGCACTGAACTGCGAGACTTGTGATTAAAACATTCAGAAATAAAACACATCCACAGACTGCTTGTGATTAACTGTAATGTTAGGAAGCTGATGTACTGTTCATGGGGGGAGGGGGAGGACACCTGAAAAGAGAAATAATAAAACTCTCAAAGGTTTATTATTAGGGCGCTACAAAATTCACAGTCCATTTTGGTCAATTACACGGTCATACGATTTAAAAAATCATAAATTTCATGATTTCAGCTATTTAAATCTGAAATTTCAGTGTTGTAATTATAAGGGTCCTGACCCAAAAAGGAGTTGTGGGGGTGGTCAGAAGGTTATGGTAGGTGGGATTGCAGCACCGCTACCCTTACTTCTGCGCTGCTGCTGACTGTGGCGCTACCTTCAGAGCTGGGCAGCTGGAGAGCGGTGGCTGCTCTGAAGGCGGAGCTGCTACTAGCAGCAGCGCAGAGGTAAGGATAGCATGGCATGGTATTGCCATCCTTACTTCTGCACTGCTGCCTGTAGAGCTTGATACCAGTCAGCTCTGTGTTTTGAGGGAACCAGGGTGCAGTGTCTGGCCTATCTGACTCATGAGGGACACCCCTGCCCCGGTTTCTGTTTGAACCAAGACCGATCAGAGAAAAGGTTTGCAGAGAGCAGTGAAGGGCATTGGGAGACACACCTAGACCCCTCCTGACAAGGATGACAAGATTAAGACATCTCCATTTGCATACAGAATGGAGAGCAGAGACAACTCCCCTAGCCTCATCTGTATGAAAGATGGGACAGGGATTAGCATACAGAATGAAGAACCGAGAACTGCACTGAACTCTGGAACCAGAAAAGCAGGGAAGCACTGCATCATGGGAATCTCTGCTCCAGATGTTAATGAACCTATGCCTGCCCACACCCAGCTCAGCAGTTATCTGACCAATTCTAGTAATAAATCCTTGATTGATATCCAAAATATTGAAGCAGCCTAGTTGCATTGTGAGCTCCCTGGAAGAAAACACCACCCATAGCCAAGAGTGATCAGCCCCTATTGTCTAGCCTTAAGAAAACCCTTCAGTCATCAAAAAGAATAGGAGTATTTGTGGCACCTTAGAGACTAACAATTTATTGTAGCATAAGCTTTCGTGGGCTATAGCTCACTTCATTGGATGCATGTAGTGAAAAATACAGAACGAAGATATATATACACACAGGGAACATGAAACAATGGGAGTTACCATACACATTATAAGGAGAGTGATCAGTTAAGGTGAACTGTTGTCAGCAGGAGAGAAAAATAACTGTTTGTAGTGGTAATGAAAATGGTCCATTTCCAGCACTTGACAAGGAGATATAAGGAACCAGGGTGGAGGTGGGGGAGAGAGATAAGCATGGGGAAATAGTTTTACTTTGTGTAATGGCCCATCCACTCCCAGTCTTTATTCAAACCTAATTTAATGGTGTTCAATTTGCACATTAATTCCAATTCAGCAGTCTCTTGTTGGAGTCTGTTTTTGAAGTTTTTTTGTTGTAATATTGTGACTTTTAGGTCTATAATCGAGTGGCCAGGGAGGTTGAAGGTTCTCCAACTAGTTTTTGAATGTTATAATTCTTGACGTCTGATTTGTGTCCATTTATTCTTTTATGTAGAGACTGTCCAGTTTGGCCAATGTACCGGTACATGGCAGAGGGGCATTGCTGGCGCATGATGGCATATAGCAGTCATCAGTTTACCCATAAACAAATCTAGTGTTCTCCCTTGAACCACTGTTGTTTCTCTACAAAAACCCCTACCTAGGTTCAAGTAAGTGTTCTGATGCATAGACCCAAGCTTTGCATCAGTTCCACTGGGACTCCATCTCCTGACTGATCGTGCCTGTCTCCTGCCCTCAGGGCCCTGAGCTACCACCATCACCTGGGAACCCCGACCAGTTCAAACTTCAGGGAGTGGTGAGATCCCCTTCTTTCTCTCTCTCTGTTTTCCTTTCTACCTTATGTATTAACCTTTAATAATGTTATGGTGGTTTAGCCCTCCTTGTGTAGCTATCACTATTATTCAATAAATAACTGTTATGGTTAAGCTGGTTGCTTCTCTCTCTCTTGCTGAACTTTACTCTTTTGTGTTTTTAGCTTCCCCCATTTACTCTACAGTAATGATTCTTTTGTCTAAGCTAAAGATCCCTGCAGCGCCCAAAATACTGTGGGGTTTGCTTATCAAGTAGGTTACTATCAGTACAATTGTGATGTGAGAGTGCGGATAGGGACCTGCTGAATCTGGGACACATAAGGGTGGCAGCTTGAAAGTCCTGCCTGACCCAGTCCATTGAGCCCAGGGCACATAAGGGGAGCGGGGGGGAAGCTTGAAAGTGCTGCTTGATCCAGCCAATTGAGTCCAGGGACATATAAGGGGTCAGCTTGAAAGTGCTGATTGACCCGGTCCACTCAGACTTGTTCTGTTAATGTATGTGTGTGTATGTGTGTTCATCCGGTTCTGGGGCTGGAGGAACCAAGCCCTAGGGAACCTAGGTCCTGCAGGATAGCTCCATTGGGAGGGGATTTGCATAAGGGAGAAGTAGAGCGCCATATGAAAACACACGTGACAAAAGCAGTACATTGATAGAATTACAGAACACCCCCCCCGTCCCCCGAAGAGTAACCCGAATAAATGAGCATACTCCAAAGTAACGGGTAGATCTGGTAACAAGCTAGGCCCTCAGTCAGCGGCCACCACTCTCCAGCTACCCAGCTCTGAAGGCAGCAGCGCAGAAGTAAGGGCGACATGGTGTAGTATTGCTACCCTTACTTCTGCACTGCTCCTGGTAGGGCGTTGCCTTCAGAGCTGGGCGCCTGGTCAACAGCTGCTGCTCTCTGGTCACCCAGCTCTGAAGGCAGCACAGAAGTAAGGTTGACAATACCATTACCCCCTAAAATAACCATGAGACCCCTCTGCAGCTCCCTTTTGGGTCAGGACCCTCACCTTAAGAAAGGCTGGTCTCCCCCCGTGAAATCTGTATAGTACACGGTAAAAGCACACAAAAGGCCAGATTTCACGGTCCGTGATGTGTTTTTCATGGCTCTGAATTTGGTAGGGTCCTATTTATTATATATTGTTTTCATTTATTTAACAATAAAAAATAACATTACTTAAAATGTGAGCAACATACTATTTACTCAAACATGAAGTTTTGTGTAGACTGCCTGAAATACTGTACTTAAGATTTCCCAGGTGTCTTCTGGTCACTAACAGTAACAATGTAAATGGTTTTAAAATAATTTGTCACCCTTTCATGAGTCAAAAATTCAGTCTAGATAGAGTACTCATAGACTCATAGGCTTTAAGGTCAGAAGGGACCATTATGATCATCTAGTCTGACCTCTTGCACACTGCAGGCCACAGAATCTCACCCACCCACTCCTGTATCAAACCTGTGTCTGAGCCATTGAAGTCCTCAAATCATGGTTTAAAGACTTCAAGGTGCAGATAATCTTCCAGCAAGCGATCCGTGATTGCTATATAACAATCCTAATAATTAAATATTTTTGCTTTTTAAAATTACAATTGTTCTCTCCATGTAAACGTGTCTTTTATTCCTACAGTACATAAACAAGGAAGTCTACTCAGTGAGTCTCCTTAGGATTCGATTACTGGACTCTGGCTCACTGCTAAATTCCTCATAAGTTCACACACTAAATGAATGTCAAACTCAATAGCTAGATAAAGAAAGCATTATCTCTTAAGTGAACTGCAAGAACCTATAGAGTGAGATGCTCTATACTTTCCTGCCAGAATACTCTAAAGATGTGGTCAGTGCAAAGAGAGAGGAAAATATGCTTAGCAGAGAGTAGGGAAATAGAAAAAGGATACATTTTGATGTAAAATCTTTGCACACCTTCACATGAACAGCCAGGCAACCAACCTAATGAAACCCAAAAGAGGACAAATGATAAATTAATCCCATAAAAATCTTGAAACTTTCTGTAGGTCCTGATACAGCAATTTGTTATAGGCACTTCTTAACACAAGAAGTCATTTGTAAATGCATTTGTTGCTTTGTGGCAAAATAATGTAGTAACTTCGTCTTTATAAAATGGTGAGAAGAAATACAGGATTTCAAAAAAATTACATGCTTCCAGCAAACCCAGAAAAGGTGCAAACCTTTTCCCACTAACCATTAGGCCAAATCCTGGATTCTTTATTCAATTTTGCCTAGGGAAATATTTCAGGATTTAGTCTATGTAGAATTCCATTACTCTTTTTTAAAATGTAAAATATACTGCTCAGAGATACAGAAGTTTCAAAACTAGACACGGAGAAAAATTAAGCAATGATAGCAATTTTAAAAAGCAATAAGGCACTACAAAGTATACAGGGATGGTGAATAAATGACACTTTTTGGAGCCCATACAGGAAACAACCCAAACATGCCTACACTTTAGGCAAGGTATTATTGCTTCTTTAACAATGTTTTAAATAAAACATTAAATAATTTGTTTTTGAGTGATACAATATTTCTTTATATTTTTTATAGACCAGATCCATGGATCTGGTATTAGATCTCCATTTGATATAGGCAAAGTTTGCAGTTGCTTTGTAAAAGACAGTGAGCTCTCTGGAGATAGGGGCTATGTCTCCCTTTTAGTTGTACAGTGCCTGATCCACAGACCAAAAAAAAAAAAAATTCATCAGTAAACTGAACAATGAGTTTCTTGGCTTCAGCTGTGAACACAGAAGCTTATTAGTGAAATGAAAATCAAAAGCATTCTGCAATATAGAACAATTTCAAGGACATCCCTGAATGAGTATATTCAAGTAAATCAGGTGATTAAATTTTACCAAGAGTTGCATAGTAATTTTTAAATCTCTGTAAGCACATAAAAGCTTGATGCAGGGGTTCTCAAACTTCTTAATTTTGTAGATATCTTAATAAAGAGATTCTCATAGATCACGTCTCCTCTCATTATCAATCATATGAACAACCCCCCTCTAGTCTATGATTGCATTAATATCCATGTGACAACTAGAACAAATACTTAACTAAAAATACATAAAACACTGACTTAATATTACTTTTATATGTTTTTAAATGTAATTCGGTAACTGAAAACAAGAAAGAATCACAGCAACTCTTCATTGATGACCAGCCAACTCTTCATTGATTGCCAGCTAGTTCTCCAAGTACCACAGACTACTGTCGGAGAACCAATGGTCTGTAGTGTACATACCACATCTCCACAGGGGACTAAACTGTGGATGTCAGCAGGTTGTTCAGTTCCTTTATCAGATGACTTCAGGATTTTCTGCAACAACTACCAAAAGTAAGAAAAAAAGATTTTGCAATTGCCCTTTCAAAAAGAAAATACAGTACACTATTTCCTAATTAATTTGGAGGTTAAAAACAAACAAGTATATTTTGCAGCTTCCAAATAAGAGAACACTCCTATGACTCCACCAGTGAATAAAAACCAACAAAATCTAAAACCCTATAAAAATATGAGTCTCTCTTCCATAGGAAAGCATACTAACACTGGTGTTTGGACTCTAAACATGTATTCCTATGTATATTAATGGGCATACCTCTGCATTTCATGGCCAATCACAAATGTTGCTCTATTCAATCTTAGAGTAAAAGAGCTTTGAAATTGAGAAAGCATGTTTTCCCACAACAGGGATGCATAAGGCAACACTCAAGAAGCATAGTCACATAGGTTATCATCTACCACAGGAGTAGGCAACCTATGGCACATGTGCCGAAGGCGGCACGCGAGCAGATTTTCAGTGGCACTCACACTGCTGGGTCCCGGCCACCGGTCCGGGGGGCTCTGCATTTTAATTTAATTTTAAATGAAGCTTCTTAAACATTTAAAAAACCTTATTTACTTTACATACAACAATAGTTTAATTATATATTATAGACTTATAGAAAGAGACCTTCTAAAAACGTTAAAATGTATTACTGGCACGCGAAACCTTAAATTAGATTGAATAAATGAAGACTTGGCACACCACTTCTGAAAGGTTGCCGACACCTGATCTACCACCATATTCAAAAAGTTATTTTGGGTGAAGCCTAATTCAATACTTTTTAAATATGTTTGAAACTGAATTCTATTTTTTCACATCTTCTGAGCACAAGGCATTTTTGACAAAACACAGTCTTGTACAATGGATGGACTCTTAGCATAAAAATGGAATGATAAAACACTAGCCAAAACATGTGACAACCTGGTGGCAAAAGGTTTTAGGGCCCCCACAAACTGCTGATGATAAACTACTGTCTTACATCAAATGAGAGTTTCTTGTTGCTAAAAAATAAGGAGACACTACTCCAAATTATTACTATGTAACAGTACCCTCTAGTGCTGAAAACAAAAGGAGTTTCTGGCTGCTTTTCTTATGAATATTCACAATTTCAACTTTCTGGATTAGTAGATGAATGAAAATAAAATGTGTTAGCCATTCACACCATTATAAGTATCTCCATCATACTGGGTAGATGTCCACAGAGAATACTGAAGTGACAAGGCCTTTATGTGAATGGCCAAGCTAATCAAAGAATACTTAAGCAGCAAATACAGCCTTTTGCTGAGAAGTGAAACTTCTCTTCAAGGCCATTTCTGAGAGCTATGAAAGGTACAGCTTGCATGAGTGTGTGAATGGGTACAAGCGTGTGCATGCCCAGCTGGTGTGAGATGGGGAGATACCCAAGTGCAATTTCAACACCCCAGTCTACCAATACCCACTCATACCCCTGCACCCCACCCTCCAACACGCTCACACCACACCAACCCTCCACACACCCACCCCCTGCCCTCACCCCCCTCCCTCTAACCCCCACCCTCACCTCAACACCCCAGTCAACCAATACCCACTCATACCCCTGCACCCCACCCTCCAACACCCCCACACCACACTAGTCCTCCACCCCCCCACCCCCTGCCTTCCACATCTCCACCCCCTCCCTCTAACCCGCCACCCACACCCTGCCCTCACCTCCCTCCCTCTAACCCCCCACCCTCACCTCAACACCCGTCAACCAATACCCACTTATACCCCTGCACCCCACCCTCCAACACCCCCACCCCCTGCCTTCCACATCTCCACCCCCTCCCTCTAACCCGCCACCCACACCCTGCCCTCACCTCCCTCCCTCTAACCCCCCACCCTCACCTCAACACCCGTCAACCAATACCCACTCATACCCCTGCACCCCACCCTCCAACACCCCCACACCACAGCAACCCTCCACCCCCCCACCCCCTGCCTTCCACATCTCCACACCCCGCCCCCACCCCGCATCTCACCTTCAGCAGGGATCGCACCCTGCCGACCTTGGCCGCCCCGCGGCTGAAGCTCCCCAGCACCGAATCCACCGAGCCGAGCCGGCCGGAGCTGTGGCCGGAGGGGGACAGGGAGTCCGAGAACATGGAGCCCCTCGCCCCGGGGGCCGACATCGCGCCGCCCCGCGCCTCAACAACCCCGGCAACGGCCGCTTGCCCCAGCGCGCGGCCCGCGCCCTCGGGGGTGGGGGGGGGAGGATCTGCCCCGAGCGCCTCTGCCCCGGTCCCAGCGCGCACCGGCCACAGGCACCCGGCGTGTGGAGAGACGGGCCTGAGACCCCCACGCTGCGGGGGCAGAACAAATCTAACGCGGCGCTGCCCTGACTGAGGGGCCGCAGCACCCAGCAGTACCCGAGCCCCATTTCCTTGCGTAGCAAATACACCGCAGCCCGCGAGACGGGCGGGGGCGCCGCTAGACACCGCTGTCACGCGAGGCAGAGATGTTAGTTTAAACACAGATTGACCAATGTCTCTCTAAAACGGACCAGTAAAAATCTATGCAAAAACTTTACCCACGCCGACTCCTTCCACCAAGGAACACCACAGGGGGTAGAGTGAGGCCCTACACCAGGGGTCGGCAACCTTTCAGAAGTGCTGCGCCCAGTCTTCATTTATTCACTCTGATTTAAGGTTTCGCGTGCCAGTCATACATGTTAATATTTTTAAAAGGTCTTTTTCTATAAGTCTACAATATATAACTAAACTATTGTTGTATGTAAAGTAAATAAGGTTTCAAAATGTTTAAGAAGCTTCATTTAAAATTAAATTAAAATGCAGAGCCCCCCAGACCGGTGGCCGGGACCCAGGCAGTGTGAGTGCCACTGAAAATCAGCTTGTGTGCCGCCTTCGGCACCCGTGCCATAGGCTGCCTACCCCTGCCCTACACTCTCCCTCTCCCTCACCTTGAGGGTTTGCACCTACAACAAACATACAGGGCTGATTTTCAGAAGTGCTGAGCACCCACCCTCCGTGAGCTCCATGCCAGCGCCACTGAAAAATAACAATGTTGACAAATAACAATGAACTAACCCAGACTGATAAAATGCCTATTACAGCACTGATGAATTTAGGAATATCTGCCATAATTAAAAGGAAGTAAAAGTAACTATTTTATGAAGATATAGAAGATAATTCCATTTGGATGTTCTTCCCACTCTTGTCATTTTTAGTGTATAGCAGGGGTAGGTAACCTGTGGCACACGAGCTGACTTTCAGTGGCACTCTCACTGCCTGGGTCCCGGCTACTGGTCCAGGGGGCTCTGCATTTTAATTTAATTTTAAATGAAGCTTCTTAAACATTTTAAAAACCTTATTTACTTTACATACAACAATAGTTTAGTTATACATTACAGACTTGTAGAAAGAGACCTTCTAAAAACGTTAAAATGTATTACTGGCTCACGAAACCTTAAATTAGAGTGAATAAATGAAGACTTGGCACACCACTTCTGAAAGGTTGCTGACCCCTGGTCTATTTAAATCCCTGGGAGACCCCTCTATGGTGGTCTTCAGTTGGCTAAAGAGAGAGCCTCCCTACCCCCCAGGATACTTGAAAGAAACTGGAACAAAGGACGGGAGCAAGGGGTGTGAGTGATTGCTGGACCCTGGCTAAAAGGAGATTAGTCTGTAAAAGGGAGCATTCTGGAACTGATGAGGATCTTATCTGTATTCAGTTTGATTAGACATAGATTTGCGCATTTTATTATATTTGGCTTGGTGATTTACTTTGTTCTGTCTGTTACTACTTGGAACCACTTAAATCCTACTTTCTGTATTTAATAAAATCACTTTTTATTTATTAACTCAGAGTATGTATTAATACCTGGGGGAGCAAACAACTGTACATATCTCTATCAGTGTTATAGAGGGCGAACAATTTATGAGTTTACCCTGTATAAGCTTCATAGAAAGGGTAAAACAGATTTATTTAGGTTTAGACCCCATTGGGAGTTGGGCATCTGAGTGTTAAAAACAGGAACACTTCTGTTAGCTGCTTTCAGGTAAACCTGCTGCAGCAGCATGGTTCCAGTGGGATCTGAGCTCGCAGCCCCGCCCCCTTACTACATAGCTCTGAGCAGGAGGAACTCAGGTCCCGCTGGAGCCATGCTGCTGCAGCACTGTCGAGGGCAAATCTTGGATGCAGCGTGCTGAGGCTCCGAAAGAGGGGAGAGGCGGGGGTAACTCAGGAGCAGCCCTGGATAGTGCTGCAGCGGCGTGGCTCCAACAGGGACCTGAGCTCCTCCTGCTCAGAGCCGCATGGTAAGGGGGCGGGGCTGTGAGCTCAGGTCCCACTAGAGCCACGCCGTTGAAGTGCTGTCCAGGGCTGCTCCTGGATACGGCACGCTGAGGGGCTGGGGGGGAGCCTCAGACATTCTCATGGGGCCAGGAGCTCCTGGGGAACCCGGGGAAAATTGCCCCACTTGCCACCCCTCTGGGCAGCCCTGACCCTGAGGATGAAGTGGTGGATGAGGAAGTGGAGTTGGAGGATGAGATGAGACAGGTGAGAGGGTCATCCTGTACCATGGCAAGCCAGGACCTCTTCTCAACCCTGAAGGGTTCAAGCCAGTTCCAGCACTCTAGCTCTGGTGCACATGATGCAGGAGAGGGAAGCTCTGGTCAGTGCTCATTTTGATTTAATGTTGCCCAGCTATGTGAGGTAGAACTGTCCTTTATTTCATTATATGGTAGAAGACTAGCAGTGTTTCCATCTGCTTCCCATTCCCCTGTGCAGCGGGGGCTCTACAGAAAAATGTTGCTTCAAATCCTCCCTGATTCAAATAGCCCCCCGTTGTGCCCCTCTAACAACCATGGTATCTGGCTGCTCAAAATCAGCTGCCAGGGGATCCACCTCCATGCTCTAACCCTGGGGAAATGTTTCCCTCTTAGTTTCACAAATATTATGCACAGCACAACATGCTGCTATGACCATGGAAATATTCTCCTCATTGAGGTCTAACCTGCCATAAAAGCAGCACCAGTGCCCTTTTAATCTGCCAAATGCACATTCAATGGTCATTCTGCACCTGCTCAGCCTATTGTTGAATGCTCCTTGCTGCTGTCCAGGTTTCCTGTGCATGGGAATAAAGGGTATGCTTTCTATAGAGATTTCAATATCCCCCTTTGGAATTTTCTGGTCTCGAAAGAAAGTCCCTGCTTGCAGCTTTCTGTACAGGCCAGGGTTCTTGAAGGTGCATGCATCATGCACCATTCCTGACCACCTCGCATCGATAGCAGGAAACGACCTCGGTAATTCAGAAGTGCCTACAATACCGCAGAGAAGTACCCCTTTCTATTGATGTATTCTCTTGCAAGACAGCCCAGGGCCAAAATTGGGATAGGCATGCCATCAATCACTCTGCCACAGTTAAGGAATCCCATTGCAACAAAACCATCCACTATTTCATGCACATTTCCCAGTGTCACAGTCCTTGGTAGCAGGATGTGATTAATGGTCCTGCAAAATCTGGGTGAATGCAACCCACATGGTAGACTTCCCAACTCCAAACTGATTTGCGACTGACCAGTAGCAATCTGGAGTTGCCAGCTTCCACACAGCAATCGCCACATGCTTCTCCACCAAGAGGGCAGCTCTCATTGTGGTGTCCTTGTGCCATAGGTCAGGGACGAGCTCCACCCAGTTTCAGGAAAGTGGCTTTCTGCATCCGAAAGCTTTGCAACCACTGGTCATCATCCAATATCTGCATAACGATGTGATCCCACCACTTGGTGCTTGCTTCCCAAGCGCAATGGTCCACCATGTGCAGCTACTCCATGAATGTTAAAAGTAATTTGGAATGGTTTCTTTCCATGGCACATAGCGGGGCAGGCACCACGGATTCCTGTTCAGATTTGCAGCTCATAAAATACTACATGATCAGCCACCTTGTGTTCATAACACTTATCACAAGACTAGACAGCAGTGCTGGATCCATGATTTCAGGTGGAGAGGGTGGGCACATAGTTTACAGGAGCTGTTGAAAAACGGCGTGAAACATAGTCGGACACCCATGGAATGATGGGACAGAAAAAACTGCATCATGGGACAGTGAGCCCGCAACAATGATGCACTCTGATCTATTCCCCATTCCCACAACTCCTAGCAGCAGAAGGTGGCAAGTTGCACAGTGGGCTAGCTACCCATGGTGCATTGCTCTCTCTGTCAATGCTAGAGAACCAACTGTTGATGTGCTCCGTTGACACAGCAGCATTATGTAAACATGTGCAATCGATATTGTTATTGCAGTAAAGGGTTGTCAGCAACACTGGTGTCAACTTAACTCTGTACTGTAGACACAGCCCTAGACAACCTAATTCCTTACACCAGCAACACATTTTTCTAGGACAACTAAAACAGATCACCCTAAAGGACTGTTAGTTTTCTCTCTAACCTTATATTCTGTTAAAATAACTTTTATTCTACTACTTTTTCGTAAGATGACTTGTGTTTTAATCTTTACAAATATTTAACCAAGTAATATGTCCTAATCAGATGAGCTGACATTAGCATCAACACCCAAATGCAACTGGTTGAGGATAAAAAAAATGCTACTCACAAAAGCATTTGCCCACTTGATCTTTTGTATCCCATCAGTCTTCTTCCCATGCTAGGTAGGTAGTGATGTTTACCAAACTAGTTTTGAGTTTATCTACCAGAAAAGACTCACTTTATCAGAAAAAAAAATATAAAATGTTTTATACTCCTATATTCAAAAATCTTTGGAATTTTTTAAAATAGCATAATTAAAATAAAAGACCCATCAGAAACAAGTACATATAAAAATATACAAAAATACAAATTTTGTTTTGTAGAAAAGCATTATATACAGGTACAAAACATGTATAAGTGCTAAGTCCTCAGTCTCAGCTACAGTATTTGAAGATGCATTTTCTGCACTACGACTGGACATTGAGGCCTTTATCCAGCTGAGGAAATTCTTCTACTTCAGTATGAAACATCAGTTCTGGAAGAGAAAACAAACAAACAAAAAAACAAAAATGCTTTAGTGGAAAACCATATAAATGATTGCTGAATATTTCCTCCTGCTTTTCTCCAAACTTCCTCTTTGAGTTGTCTTCTAAATAATACCACCAACACCAGGGCCATCCCTAGCTATTCTGGGGCCCAATGCAACCTCTCCCTGGGGTGGGGGGGGAGTCTGATCAGGCCTCCGGGCAGGGGGGGAGGGCGACTGGCTTGGGGAACAGGGGGAACCACCCGCTAGCACTCACTGGTGGTGCAGCTGGGGCCAGGTTGCTGCACTTCCTGTCGCTGGTGAGTGCAGGCCCAGCCCTGCTGCAGTCCTCAGGGGAGTGGGGGTGGGGCTGGAGCGGGGAAGGGGTGGGGGCAGGAAAAGGCGGGGGGGAGCAGAGGCCTTGGGGAAGAGACGGAGCAGGGGCTGGAGCAGCGCACAGCTGTGCAGGGGCCCCAAATTTCCTGGTGCCCTACGCAGCTATGTACTTTATGTATGGGTAAGAATGGCCCTGACCAACACCTTGATAATGGCAAGAGACACCCCTGTCTCCACCAAGCTGCCACTGTACTAAAAGCCATAGTATGACGAGGAATGCTCAATGCCAGCAAGCCACACACAGCAGCATTCTCCATTTGGACTACTGACATTATCAAAAATAGAAATTGCAAAATTAACTAACCAGCCAAGTCAACATTAGAAACTTTTAAAAATTACACTCGAATCAAAAGCAGAATTCAATTTAGAATATGCTGGTCAGATGGCCATTTTTTTACTCAATGAAGTATGATTGTTAGACTGTTTTTGAATAGTTTTGAGTTTCCTTTGGCCTGTTTGAGATAGTCCTGAGATGAACCTTTTCAGATTCTCTCTCTCTCAACACTTTTAAGGCACTGTCCTCTAGTCAGTGGTTAGAGCCTGGAAACACGGGGGGGTTCTGGGCCAGACCATGCCATCGGCTCACCTTGGGCAAGTCAATTTCACCTCTTTGTGCCCCAGGTTCCCCCCTTCTAAGGCGCTTTCCAATAATACTATTGTATATTGCTTGTAATCCAAAGATTTTAAAATCCAGCTGGAATTTTTTAATTTCAACTCACCCCCCAGCACGTATGAATGACACCAGGAAAGGGAGTAGGGGACTGCAGGGGACTGAGATATAAAAAGTTGTCAAATAATATAAAACAGGTTGAAGAAATATTTTAAAGCTCCATAAATCTACAAAATACTATCAAAGAGGATTTTTGTGTGACATCAGTTGATGTGATTGAAATCCATGCAACCTACATATTCACCGCAGGTTCACTGGACTGGCTGAGCTGTGCTCGGTACAAGTCTGGGAGGAGTGGTAAAGGTGGCATTAAGCCACCTTTTGGTTCCTGATCCTGGCACCAAAGGGCACTAGCCCTGGTCCAAGATAAGAGAGCAGCATCCAGGCTCTGCACCAAACAGACAAAGGGACTACGCACTGCCCCTGAGCTCTGGAGATCCCAGTAACACTCAAAGCCTGAAAAATTTGAACTGAATAAGTAATTCAGTCATCACATAATAAATGATGCACTATTGCTGTGTGAGGGAGATTAATGGGCCTGTATCACTGGATGGGGGGGAGGGGTGGAGTGGGGAGGTTGAGGGTGTAGGAAGGTCTAGGTAAAGACTACTCCTGCTTTTCTAGTCTGTTGAAAAAAGAGTTTGCTGCCCAAGCTGTATTGTACATACATTCAGCAAATGTCATTTGTGAAATGTGCACTTTAAAACGTAATATAGTTTTCCAATATACAAGCAGAGTAGAGAATTTTCAAAAAGTTTGAACTTTGTTAAATCAAAGTCATGCTTCCCTCCAAACAGTACCATATTTCAAAACTCATCTTATTTTGCTTTAGTCAGGACAAATTACTGGTTAGGTTTCTTTGTTTGTTTAAAACACATAGGGGGGGAAATTCCATCCTACAGCATTCAAAAATGACATTATTTCCCCAAACTTTAAAAAAAAAAAATCAGAAGAGACCAACAAAGGACAATTTCATTCCAAGAAATGAATTCTTTGGCATGTTAAGAGTATTCAGAGGGAGAGAGAGAGAGGAAGAGAAAAAAGGATTCTAACAGAAACGTTTTATCCTTAACTATAGCAGCGATACACTTCCAAGGACCAGTTCTGAACACAGAACAAAGTAGATCTGGGAGAGCTAAAGGAACAGTCTCCAAATTTCTTCTAGGCTTCATGTTCCATACCTTCACTGTGATCTAGCTCTGGTCGATAAGATAAGAAGAGCCAGGATAGCCCAACTAGAAGAGCTACCACCAGATTCACCACAATCCATGGCTGAAGAATCTGTTCCTCTGCACCTGCGGTCCTGAGAAAAGCATTAGATACTTATTAGAGGGCAGATAGCGAGGCTTATCCTGGTGTGTAGATATTATTATTATTTTAACAACTTCTACCATGTGGCACTCTGGCAGCTAGATGCTTTAACTGGAGAAATTAAAAACATCAAACAAAAACAAAATCAAATACTGAACAATAAATGTTTCTCACGTGCTCTAAAGGTTTTGGGGTCTGAAGGGCTGCAGAGGAGAGAGAATACCAAAGGCTATGACCCAACTGAGAAGCCCCACTACCTGGCATGGAGTGAGTGTTCAAGTTAGATTTCAACACCAACCCCCCTCCCTAGCTAGGAGACAGAAAACAAAGAGTAGGATTAAATGGTCAATTGTCATCCTGGCAAAAGGTTAACAACAGGGGGCCTCAAGGTTCCATATTAGACCCAATGTTGTGTAATATATTTATTAATGATCTGGAAAGGGGAATGAGTAGTGCGGTAGCAAAATTTGCAGAGGAGACAAAGTTTTAATTATGATTGTGACAGAGTGGGATATGTCTATATCAGATTACCAATTCTGTTTTTACTTTGCATTGAACACTTGTCTGAACTTGCCTAAGGGCTGTATTCCAGACAACTCTCCTGCCTAGGAAACGAGTATGACACCTTGGACTGTCTCTAAGAGCCATGAAGACTGCAGACTGGGAACATCAGATTTAATTCTGTCTCAACTACTGGTCCACCCTCCAAGAAGCAATAGTCTTTCTACACCGAGGTCGATAATTCTGCAGTATCCTCTTGATCAATGTCTTTTTTATGGCATTTTTACCTAATTTGTTGGACACAGGGTAACCAGATAGCCAGTGTGAAAAATCGGGATGAGGGTGGGGGGGTAATAGGAGCCCATATTAAAAAAAGCCCCAAATATCAGGACTGTCCTTATAAAATCAGGACATCTGGTCACCCTAGTTGGACAGAATAGATAACCTCCTGCAAAAATGACACTGGCACTCCATAGATTGATCTGCACAAGGAAAGAAAATGTGCCACCTCTGTGATGTGCCATTTCAGTTTAGTTACTTCCAAAACAGGGGCCTCAGGACTGAGCTAATCAAAGTGTATAAAGGATACATTTAACCATTAGACACAGCGACCCCTATCATGTGAGTTGCTGAACACCCTCAATTCTCAAAGTCATCAAGGGCTCAGTTTAAGGTCTCTAATGCAAAAATATTAGGACAGGTTTAGTATTGGGAATCTTTTATAACACTTTTAGTTGTGTACTATATGACATCACTAAACCATTGTTAAACAAACACTCTTACACGGTCTGTGTCATAGAAGGGGCAAGAAAATGTTAAACAAATAATGCTATCTAGATTTCCTACCAGAGGCTCCCATTCTCCGAAGGTGGTGTATAGAGGTTGATTCTGTCACTTGTCATCTGCTGGCTCAGAGACAAGATGAGAGCAACAAAGTATACTGGGAGAAATGGAAAGAAATTTGCAGCTTTCACTAATTTTACATAAAACACTATCTAGTCACAAAATAATGATTTTTACCTTGCTCTCTCTCTCCCTCCACCCCACTGTCTCCAAAGTCATAGAATGTACTGCTCAGTCTTCTTCTCCAGCACTCTCCTTAACTCCTCAAATCTGACTTATGCCCCCTGCATTCTACCATCCTGACCAAGGTCACTAACAACCTGCTGGCTAAGTCAAAGGGATATGTCATTACTCTTGTTCTACTTGGTACATGTGCGGCATTCAAAATGGGAGAAAATAGCATTACAAGGGGTAAGGAAGAAAAAAAGGATTCTGAAGCACTAAAAATCCCATCACTTATTCCAAACTTTTACATGAGACTAGTTAGTGAAACATTCAGCTCTTTGACCCTCCATTTTTATCTAATAGACTGAAGTGATCATATTTAATAGTGATGTAATTTTTTTTTAAGTAAAGTAGAGAGCAATTAGGGATGAAATTTCCATTAACAGTAGTGGAGACTGCATGTTTAAACTCAGCACTGAAAATGTATGCCAAGATGCATAAAGGCTGTAATTTTCTGCACAGGGACAATTCACAAGCAAAAAAAAAAAAAGATAATCTAATGCATTTTCTTCCTATTACTTACAATTTGTAATCTTAGAGGCTTAGTTCAGATATGGCGTTGGGAGATATATTTTCCCTGCCCGGATTCCTCACTGACCCAGAGGGAACAAAGGAACACAAAACAAAAACCTTCCCCCACAGATTTGAAGTATATTTTCCCCTTATTGATCCTTTTGGTCAGGGGCCAACTAGGTTATCTGAGCTTCTTAACCCTTTACAGGTAAAGGAGGGATTTTTGCTACCCTTAGCTGCATGTTTATGACACTCACAGAAAGAGGCTATGGCTGCTGGATCCAGGGTCAGGAAGCCTCGCACGGCTACTGATGCTTTAGCCAAGTCAATCCTGGACAAATATATATATTTAAAGAAATTAAGGTTACTTACTTATAATCAAAATTCTTCAAGATGGCTCTGTGTATGCACACTTATGGGTACTGCGCCACCTCATGGTGCCCTGTGGTAGAACATTCTTCCAGCAATGTAAGAAGCATTCTCACACCCCGCCCCCCACCTCAGTCACTGACATTCTGAAGCCAAGGATGTATAGGGATAAAGTTCCTTCCACCACAAAGCCAGAGAAACCAAACAAACAAGGACTCTGACAGATAGAGAAAGTCTGGTGGGAAGTGTGAATATGCAGAGCGATCTCAAAGAACCTTGGTTACAAGGAAGTAACCTTAAGTTCTTCTTTGCATTGTTCTGCATATTCCCTCTTAAGGGACAGAGCAATAGGCAGTGCTGAAAACTGACCTGGAGCTGGAACAGTCCTAATTGAATAGAGCATGTAGCATCGCTTTACGAAATCCAGTGCCTACCCTAGAGGCTAGGTCCAAGGCATAACGTTTACTGAAAGTCCAGGCTGCAGCTCTGCAAATTTCAGCAACTGGCACCTGGCTAAGACAAGCGAAGGAAGAAGTCACAGTGATAGAATCAAAGCAGGTACAGGAACTTTTGCTAGTGTGTAACATTCTGCAATAAATCGTTAATCCATCAAGATATAGTCTGGAAAGAAGCCATATAACCCTTTCAATTTTTAGCATTAGACACAAATGATCTTGACAATTTACAAAACCTCTTAGTTCTATCCATATAAGCAGCAGGGGTCCTTCTGGCATCCTCCTTATTAGAACAAGGCCTTGGGGGAAAACAGCAAATTAATTGTCTGCTTGATATGAAAATCAGATACCACCTTAAGTAAAAGCCTGGGATCAGGTCGGAGAACTACCCTGTGTATGAAAAGAAGTGAAAGTTGGATCAGACAAAATGGTATTCAATTCACTCACTCTGATGGGGATAATAAAAGCCATCTTGATAGCCATCAAATGATACAGGGCAATACCAAATTGAGATCCCAGGAAGGGACAGGATCTCTAACCGGGGTGTGTGTGTGTGTGTCACATCTGCTAAACCCTTAATAAACCTTTTGACTAAACACGGAACAAACAGCGATCTTTCATCAATTAAAAGTATGATATGCTGAGATGGCTGCCAAATAAACTTTTAACGATGAGTCAGATAACACTTCAGGCTTCAAGTATATTAATTATTCCAGAACACAAGGAATGGAAGCAGATACAGGGGCATCAGGTTTTCCCTTCATCGATGCTTGAAATCTGGTCCAATTTAAACTAATAGCTTCTAGTGGACTGTTTTCTAGAGTTAACTAGTATGTCCTGCACAGGCAAAGAAAATGACTGCTCAGGAGCAGACAGAGTCAATGTTCAATCTCCCACATCATCAGGTGAAGAGACTGTAAGGTCTGGGCGAAAGATCTTTCCCTCCTGCTGAGACAGCAGGTCTGGAGACAGAGGAAGACACATAAAGACTCTGCTGTACAGTTGCAGGAGATCGGTAAATCACTGTTGACATGGCCAACCCAGGGCAAGGAGAACCATCTTTGCCCTGTTCTGATATAGTTTTCTTCCTACCTTCCGGATCAATGGAGAGTGGGAAAAGACATACATTAGAGAGTCTTTCCCCAGTGGAGAAGGAAAGCATCCAACAGGGACAGACTGTCTCTGCCTGCTCTGGAACAGAAGAGGCAACACTTTTTGTTGGACCTCATTGCAAACAGGTCCACATATGGGTGATCCCAGCTGAAGAATGTGGTCTGAACGAACTGATACTTTAAGGACCATTCGTGCACTCTCTCTGCTAAGTTGATCTGCAACTACATTGTTTTACCTTGCCAGATGCAAGGCCACAGGATAGACATCGGGAAGGAGACACCAATACAACAGATTTACAGTCTCTGCACACAAGAGCAGAATGAACACCCATGCTTGTTGATGTTCTACATTGCCGACGTACTGTCCGTGACCACCTGCACCACCTTCCCTTATAGGTGAAGGAGGAAGTCTTGAGGGCCAAACAAATAGTTCTCAATTCCAACACACTGATGTGCAGGGTGTTTCCTGATAAGATGAATGCCCTTGAACTGTCAGCTGATTAAGATGAACCCCCCAACCCTTGCTTGAAGCATCCAACTTGATTATCAGAGATGGATCTAGGAGACTGAACTATATACTTCTGAACAAATTGTTCTCACTGACCACCATTTCAGGGAGGCTATGATGTTCTGAGGTATAATGATCAACATATGGAGGCTGTCCCAACTTGTTCTGTAGACCCAAGACATTCAGTGCTGCATAGGTCTCATTCTCAGATAAGCAAAATGAGTAACATAAGTAGTGGCCCATGAGACCCAAAAAGAATTTTATTCTTTGAGTGACACACCACTGAAATCTTTCATCTGGCAGAAAAGCTCTCCCTTCCACAGAGTCTGGTATACAGCCTGTAAAGGGAATCCTTTGAGTAGGTCAGAGAATTGACTTTGGCTGGTTGAGAAGAAGTCCAACATCTGAAAAGAGATTAGTTGTAAAAACAATATGGCTTAACAGGTCCTTGCGTATAGCAGCTTCAGTAGCCAATCATCCAAATTAGGGTAAACAAAAATACCCTCATTCCTCAAATGAGCCTCTACCACAGGGAGGCATTATGTAAAAATTCCGGGCACTGTGGAGAAGCCAAATGAAAACACCTTGTACTAAAAATGGCATCTGGCCACCATGAAACAGGGGTACTTACAAAGAATGACAAATCAATATAGGGAAAAAAGGAGTCATTTAAATCAAGAGTTGTGAACCAACTCATGACTGAAAGCAAAGAGATGTCAACATAGGGAACCGGAACTTCCAAATGTGCTTGTTCAAGTTGCTCCAGTCTTGTATCGGATGAAATCCCTCCCATCCTTCTTCCACACCAGAAAGTAATGGGAATAAAAGCCATGACTCGCCCCCCGCTCCAGTATTTGGGGACCTCCACAACTGCTCCCATCCAAAGTAATTTTTCTAAGAAGACTATCCTTGTGAGAGGGGCCCCTGAAGAGTGAAGGGTAAGGGAATAATGGGGGAGGATGATCATCAATCTTTTGAATTGTATGACACAGCCCCTTTCTATAATCTCTAGAACCCATTGGTTCAACATAATTTGTCTTCATGTGTTAATAAAGTGGGCTAGCCTCTTTCCAAAGAAGGGGGCTGACTGGTCGGTTCTTGATTTTAATCGTCTTGTCAAAATTAAGGCTTGCTGTTTCATGATGACAGTGCTGATGAGGAAGTGGATTTTTCAGATTTAGACCTTGGGCTGAAAAAGGCCTTTTATTATGCTGGCTCTGGAATGCTGCAGGTTGTTGATATTTTTCATGTCTCTGACCTGACAAAAAGTAAAACCATGGTAGAGCTGTCTCTGGTACCAGAAAGAAGAAGGAGTAGAGGGTCTACTCCTAGCAAAGGAAATCATACCCAAAGAGCAGGCAGTTGATCTCATGTCCTTTAGTTTTTCTGCCTGCAGGTGGTGATCTAGAGGGTGGTACACAGAGAGCCACAAGTCTCTGCACTTTTCCTCTATCTTCCTCCTGGAAAGGATCCAGATCTGGATCTGAGACAGAATGCACCAGGGATAACAGCAGATCCAGAGAGAAGTATGGAGATCCAGCTCTTTGTGGAGACCCTGTATGGGGTGCCAGGAGGAAGAAGCATAAGGTGTTCCAGGAAAAGACCAGCAGCACTTTCTGACCACTTCTTCCTAACAGGAGACAAGGGAGAAGATCTTGGAACCAGGATAACATGCCTCTTTTTGGATGACTTGTGTTTCACACTCAGAACTAAGACGTGAACTGCAGCTGGAATATGAACTTGGGCTGCCATGGTGACAAAGCTCTCCAGAACTGAGGATATAGGCGGAACGGAGCCAGGAACTGACAACGGATCTGACAATGTGGACAACCTCAGATCCAACATTATAAATAAATCCATCTTCCTTGTTACTGAAGGTAAGTCTGGAACAGATCTCCACTTTGGAACTGTAGAGGCCCTGTCAGAATCGGATGGATCTGATAGTTCTGATGCCCAGGAACCGTCACTGCTACAGTGACCATTTAGTCTCTAAGCCTCTTTTTCTTCAGCACTGTGACAGACTGAACTAAAGGTGCTGATGGCCCAGATTCTGATACATCAATCAGTTCCATCTTCCTGGATCCAGAAGTGGAAGTCAGAACCGACTCTGTTCCATAAGAGTTCCATCAGGGCCAGGTAGCTGGGATGAATGAGGTACACAACCAGTGGCCAAACTCTTGCTCAACCTCTCTTCCAGAACAGGGGCAGTCAGATCCAACCACATGCCACTTGCTTTGGACACCTGTATCCTCGGGCGCTTAACGGAGGGAATCTGCAGGAACCAAATCAGGTTCTGACAGAGGTTGCAGCTTCTTGAAGCCATTCAGGTCACAGGGGCAGAGACTGGCCTCTTAGAGCTGGGATCCAATGCCTGAGCGGGTCCAGAAGTTCTAGCCTTGAGAGTTTCCTTTAGAAAGAGGAGTTCTTGCAAGTCTCCCTATCTTTACGGTCTCTGGGAATAAAGGTTTGGCAAATCAAACACAGTCCTTCTCCCAGGCACTTAAGGCACTGAACGTGGTCACCAGATAGTGGGAAGACAGCCACGCAGGAAGTGCAATTCTTGAGTCCTGGCTTCCTCTGTTTCTTCATTTCCTTCATAACCGAGAATCAGGAAAAACACAAACTCTACATAATTAGCTAATACTAACTATTCCTAAGAAACAAGAAACTCCACATAGACCGGAGTAGTTCACATCTGACCAGGCATATGGTTGGAAGCAACTGAGGCGGTGAAGATGCTCCTCTCCTATATAGCCTTGGCCTCAGAACATCAGTGACCCTGACAGGAGAGGTGGGAGGCACAAAAGCGCTCTAGCTTACACAGCAAGAGGAAGGCTCTACCACAAGGCACCACAAGAGGGAGCATACAGATCCACTCAGGGAAGAAAGGCTCATTTAACACAGGACACGGGGACAGTAAATAACTTTCTCCTTTGGTACTTTACCACTCTGTTATTTTTGCAAAATGTATGTATATGCACCCGCTACATTCCCTTAATGTAAAAATATATGGCATATATACATTGAGGATAAATCTTCTTTTGTCAAGGTAGAGCAAGGTAGAAACTATCTATAGTACATTCTATCACAGGTGAGAAAAGCGCCACAGAAAGAAATTTTATGACTAGATGACTTTAGAATGGGATGTATGGCATACAAATTATGTAAGTTATACAAATGAACATTTTACCTGTCAAAGGCTGAAACTGTGCTGATAGCCAACAACAAGTAAAGGAAACTCTGGGCAGGATATGCTAAGGCCTTGTACTGCTGTAGCAGGTTTGAGAGAGTGGATAGCTGGTTTCCTGCTAGAATGTATATTACAATAATGTTCCACACAGCATAGCCAGCAAGGAAGCCATGAGTAAAGAGTCCAATCACCCTAAATGGATAAGAGATTGTTAGAGTTTTTGTAAATAGCTGTAATCTCAGCAAAAGTTCATGGTCCAGACTGTCATAGAAGCTAAAGATCCATTCCATTTCTGTCAGGACAGGAGGATTGTTCCTTACATATCATTTTCTAGCAATTTGTCCAGTCTAGTTTAAAAAGTCTCAAGCAATAGGGCTTCCACCTCTTCCCTTGAGAGACCGATTCACAGCCTAAGAGGTCTTACTAAGGAAATTTTTCCTGATGTTCAGCCTTTTCTCTATCCCATTACTCCTATAGTTATAGGAATTATATTCCTTTGCAATGCTCTAAGTAATTCCTCTCCAAACTTGATGTTCATACTCTTCAAATATAGAGGCTATGTGCACTCCTCCCTGCTGTGGCCCCCCAATTCCATTTTAGTAGTATTTTATCTAAACTATACGTATTTTTTCCCCCTGATAAGTCAGTCCCTCCGGCCCAATGATAATTTTTGCTATTTTTTCTCTGAACTCCTTGCTAACGTATTGCCCAGAAGTGAACACAATGTTCACACAGTACAAATACACCAGAGCCAGATAGAGAAGAACTATTATTTTCCTGCTCCATATCATAATGTCTCTGCACAGCCAAAAATCACACTGGCCTTTTTGCTACTATATCACATTGCAAAGTCATGCCTAATTTGATTTAAATTTTGCTCCTCTTTTTCAGCATTACTAATTTCCAAGTTTTTCCCTCATGAGCTACATATTTTTCAAATATTTTCTTCCCAGATGCATTACAGTAGTTACGTATATCTCATTTTTAATCTCTTTCCTCTGTAGGTCCCTTTGTATTACCTCTGTCCTCACTAACATTTGCACCTCTTTCCACTCTGGTTTCATCTGTGAATTTCAAAGAGTTTATTACTTCTTCAAGATCATTGCTGACAATGTTAAATAAGACTGGACCTAACACAATCACCTCATACTAGCTCATTACACTGCTGTTTATCATTACATTTCCCTTAGGGTGTTACAACCTCTTTTCAGGCTAGTCCATTTGCCTTTTTCCTACAAATGGTACACTAAAAGCAGCTTCTGCATTTCATTCAAACTAAAAATCTGTTATTTTTTTAAATTATACATGATACATTTATGGTCTCTCCTACAGTTTAAATTCTGGCTTCTATACTGCAACTCTCCTCCCTGCTCCCCCCCTCCCGGCCCTCAAAAGCAGGCACTCTCAGTCAAAACAAAACAAACTATAGTATAATTTGCTAGAGTGTGAGACGCTTTAGGCCCAGTCCATCAACAGAAAAGCTTGCAGTTATTCAGTTCTGCACTCATCCATTGTTTGTTAAGTGTGTCCAAAGAGACTAAAACAGACATTTACAAGGCAGACAGAAGGTGTTCACTTCAAAAGCATTCTCTAGCCAGAGAGAAAAAGAAAGGGATTTCACACAAAAGACCCCTTTGTTTCATCAAAATATTGACCCATCAGATACCTGAAACCACGGTGCACTGAGAGTGCCACATCCCTGGTGGTCCATAAAGCCTTTACATCCATAAATACATCAATGTTTTCTGTGGTTTTAACCAATTCTGTGCGGTCAGCTGCCTGGAAACGCCCTGAAAAGAAAAACAACTTTACTCAATCATGAAGATTATTACTACTTCCTATTATTTATATTGCAGTAATACTTTGCCCCTTGTCTACACTAGAAAGTTTTACTGACATTCTGCTACCAACATAGCTATTTCAGTAGAATGCATTTACATGAGTACCAGTGCAGTGTGTCCTCAGGATCAAGTTGTATCAGCAAAGGACATGCTGCACTGTAAGCAGCCATCCCAGTGTCTCCCATATCACCATCAGGCACACTATCAACCAGGAAATGTTTGCATTATATTGTGGGATATCATCACTCCTCTCTGGGAACTGTGGGAGTTTGGGATCAAACCCATAATCCACTCTTTCACTCTGTTTTTAAATCCCTCATTTCTTGCATCCAAAAACATAGATGCTGCACAGACCAAAGAATCTCTCTTGTCTATTTTAAGGACAAGGCAAGTGACTCTTTTATATTTGTGGAATCTTGGTAACTCATCATGTAAAGGGGATACTGAGGAGTGGATGATACACACAGTGAATGAAAGCAACCAGCTGCTGCAGATATTCATTGACTACCTGCTCAGGGGAGCGGTGGTTCTTGGCACCGAGTGGTGGGACCAGACTATGATACAAACCTGGGATGACCTATAGAACTTTTGGATGCAGAAGGTCACATTCCTGGAGTTGTGTTCTGAGCTCACCTCAGTCCTGTAGCACAGACATTCCAGAGTGAGAGCTGCTTTAATAGCAGAGAAACAGATAGCAATCCCTTTCTGGAAGCTTGCAATCCTGGATTGCTATCTGTCAGTAGACAATCAGTTCAGGGTTGGAAAATCGACAGTGGGGATGGTCATCATCCAAGTATGCAAGGCCATTAAGCATGTCCAGCTGGACAGGATTGTGACTCTGAGCAATGTGTAGGAAATAATAGATGGATTCTTCCCTAACTGTGGTGAGGTAATAAATGGAACACATATCCTAATTCTGTCCCCTGTTCCTACCTTACAGCTGAGTACGTAAACAGTGACGATCCCCAAGATGTCCTGGCAGAGTACCATGAAAAGGTATCCTACCAGGGTGAGAGAAATGTTTCTCACACGGAAATGTTCAGAACTACTCGTTACAGAGGAGAGAAAACTAAAGATAAATGGTCTTCTCTGCAAGGATCAGAAGGCCCCTAGGACTCCTGGAGAGCAAGTGAACCTGTCCATATCAAAACCCTCCTTCCCCTCCCAAAGCTACCCACACTGTTTTTAATCTCTTTCCTGAACTGGATGCAAGTAATGAGATTTGGAGCTGAAATCCTGCATTCAATCAGTTTACAATGGATTTTCTGCAAAATCACATACAGTAGTATGAACGCTCACTTACTGAGATGTGTGTAGTTTACAGTCAGTGCAAGTATGTTTTCTGTTTGTAACGTATTGAATTATACTTGGTTATTGTCAAGCATTGCCAGTGAAAGTACTGGCAAAAGTATATATTTGCAAATGGTTTGGGCTAATTTATCCTGATTCTCTGTTTGTATTACTTACTAGTGCCAGTTCACACCCTGGAAATAAACTGGCTATTTTAAAACAGAATTCCTTTGTTCCCTGCCCATGCACAGTCGGCTGCCAATTTGAGGAGGGAGAAAACGGTGACCTCCCCTCCCCAGTGGGCCTGGAGAAAGTAAAAAACTGCCATGCATTAACAGTTATAGTAAATTACACCTATACCAGTCCTTGCCCCCTTCCTCAGTGATTAGTTCTCTCTCTAGCTTCAGCTGGGTCTCAAAGAGGTCCTGATGTCAGACTTGCATCATCCACATCCCCCTCCTCAGCAAGCTCCTCCTTGGTCTGCAGTTCCAGGGTGCCCTGCTCCTTGGTCTGCAGTTCCAGGGTGCCCTGCTCTGGAACTTGCAAAGTTCCCTCTGTCACTGGTGGGTTCCTCGTGGATACTCTACATGGCGGTGAGCTCCACACAGGGTGGATAAATATCAATGATTATTTTTATTAATTAAAAAAATTGCATTTTTTTAATTTAAATCGGATTTTTTGATAAAATGCTTTTTGAGGAAAAATCCTATCTAAAGATAGTTTTAATTAAGATATCTTTGAACTATAATGTATCTCATCATGGAATAGGGATTATAAATTCTAATTCTATAGTATGAGACAATATCTTCATGTAATGTTTAAGAAAAATTTTGTGAATGTGTTCCAACAGTTCATGAATTAGAGACCGAATCTTATGGGGTTCTAGGGGCTTCTGTATAGATTATTTAGATTAATCTTTCTATCTATCCAATGGTACTCAGTGCTTAGTCTAGAAGGTACCATCAGAGATGCTTAGTTTTGCAATTCTCAAACTGTGGATTTGTGTTTCCAGAGATAACATGCTTGTTAAGAGCAAAAATGTTTTTAAGTAAATAAGTAATATATAGAAGTGAGAAATAACAGACCACTGCAAATCTGTGTAGCAGAGTCAATCCCTTACCTCTCTCTAAAAGTGCAAAACTTCATAAAGTTCAATGAATAGAAGATTGTTGGGGGCGGAATAGATCTGGACAAGGAGAAGAAGTCTGGAGATAAATGTGAGAAGGGAGGGACAGGCAGTAGAAACAAAAGTGAAACTGTTTGAGCAGCATATTCCAGTCTTGAGGTCTTTCTGAGTGTAGCCTTCATTGATTTGAGATCTATCATACCATTCTCTCACTAGAAGGGAAAACCTATAATGGCAACAGGCCGTAAAAGAGACCCAGTTTGGGAATAAGAACCATTCAAGAAATATATGTTTGCTGGATGTTTTAAAGAAAGTCACACCAGTGAACTGGTGGAAGTCACTTAAGCACTTGGATTCAGAGACTGTTGAAGTGATAATCTCACTTTTAACAGCAGTAGCTTCTACTGCCGGTGTAGAAAGAATATTTTCTTCCTTTGGACTAATACATTCCAAATTGAGAAATTGTTTGGGACCTGAAAAAGCAGGAAAGCTTGTTTCTCTTTTCCAGATTATGAACAAACAGGAAAATGAAGGTGAAGACGACTGAGTTAGCTGCAGAAGCCAATATTTAAAGTTTCTCATGTTGACCTAGCTGACATTGATTTAATTTTAGTTTTTTTAAAAAACATTTCATTTAACTACCGTATTGTCCCGAGTATAGGCCGCACTTTTTCCCCCTAATTTAAGTCTTTAAATTAGGGGTGCGGCCTATAATCAGGAACTTAAAAAAAAAAACAATAAAAATACTTAAAATCCCAGCCGCGGCCGGGAATCAGAGCGCTCTGGGCTGCCCGTGGCGGCGGGGAGCCGGACTCAGAGCGCTCTGGGCTGCCCGCCGCGGCGGGAGCCCAGAGCCTTTTAAAGCCCCGCCGCGGCGGGGACTCCGCGGGCTCTGGGCTGCCCGCCGCGGCGGGAGCCCAGAGCCCTTAACCTCCCAGCCGCGGCGGGGACTCAGAGGGCTCTGGGCTGCCCGCCGCGGCGGGGAGCCCAGAGCCCTTTAAATCCCCGCCGCGGCCGGGACTCAGAGGGCTCGGGGCTGCCCGCCGCGGCGGGGAGCCCAGAGCCTTTTAAATCCCAGCCGCGGCGGGGACTCAGAGGGCTCTGGGCTGCCCGCCGCGGCGGGGAGCCCAGAGCCTTTTAAATCCCAGCCGCGGCGGGGAATCAGAGCGCTCTGGGCTGCCCGCCGTGGCGGGGAGCCCAGAGCCTTTTAAATCCCAGCCGCGGCCGGGACTCAGAGCGCTCTGGGCTGCCCGCCGCGGCGGGGAGCCCAGAGCCCTTTCAATCCCAGCCGCGGCGGGGACACAGAGGGCTCTGGGCTGCCCGCCGCGGCGGGGAGCCCAGAGCCGTTTAAATCCCAGCCGCGGCGGGGACTCAGCGGGCTCTGGGCTGCCCGCCGCGGCGGGGAGCACAGAGCCTTTTAAATCCCAGCCGCGGCGGGGACTCAGAGGGCTCTGGGCTGCCCGCCGCGGCGGGAGCCCAGAGCCCTTTAAATCCCAGCCGCGGCGGGGACTCAGAGGGCTCTGGGCTGCCCGCCGCGGCGGGGAGCCCAGAGCCCTTTAAATCCCAGCCGCGGCCGGGACTCAGAGGGCTCTGGGCTGCCCGCCGCGGCGGGGAGCCCAGAGCCTTTTAAATCCCAGCCGCGGCGGGGACTCAGAGGGCTCTGGACTGCCCGCCGCGGCGGGTAGCCCAGAGCCTTTTAAATCCCAGCCGCGGCGGGGAATCAGAGGGCTCTGGGCTGCCCGCCACGGCGGGGAGCCCAGAGCCTTTTAAATCCCAGCCGCGGCGGGCAGCCCAGAGCGCTCTGAGTCCCGGCCGCGGCTGGGATTTAAAAGGCTCTGGGCTCCCCGCCACGGCGGGCAGCCCAGAGCGCTCTGATTCCCCGCTGTGGCTGGGATTGAAAGCGCTCTGTTTCCCCGCCGCGGCGGGCAGCCCAGAGCGTTCTGTTTCCCCGCCGCGGCTGGGATTTAAAGAGCTCTGGGCTCCCCGCCGCGGCGGGCAGCCCAGAGCCCTCTGAGTCCCCGCCGCGGCTGGGATTTAAAAGGCTCTGGGCTCCCCGCCGCGGCGGGCAGCCCAGACCGCGGCGGGCAGCCTAGAGCCCTCTGAGTCCCGGCCGCGGCTGGGATTTAAAGGGCTCTGGGCTCCCCGCCGCGGCGGGCAGCCCAGAGCGCTCTGATTCCCCGCCGCGGCTGGGATTTAAAGAGCTCTGGGCTCCCCGCCGCAGCGGTCAGCCTAGAGCCCTCTGAGTCCCGGCCGCGGCTGAGATTTTCTTTAAGTTAAAAAAAGTTAAAAATTTAATTTTTTTAAAATAGCACCAAACTTTAAGGGTGCGGCTTATAATCAGGAGCGGCCTATACTCGGAAAAATACGGTATTTTAGTTAAACCAATTTTAACAAACACAAACCTGATTTTAAAAAAATTGAAGGTTTAACTAAATTCAAAAATTTGTACACTTGTTTTGTTAAAATATTATGTTTGCTGTTGAAGAAAAAAAATCCAGAATATATAACGTTGTTGTTTTAGTTAAATGTCTGTCTGGTGATGTTCTCCTCCTAATACATCATGGCAAGAAAATCTTCCAAATATTAATGATTAACCTGTTCAATTGGAAATAGATATTTACGAAGTTATTGGGAGGTGAATTGCTTCAGTTACCTTTGGTAAATGAAATAACTAAACAATCATTCATTTTCTGATATAGCTGTAAAACTAATCTGAAAAGTTTTCAAAATAAATCACTTTAAAAATGTATAGTGTAGGTTTCATTTTTAGAAGGTACACATCTATCTCTGAGTTGTGAAGAATATGTATTAAGGTTATAACAACCAACAAGAATACACTTTTATGTAGAAATCCATGATTAAATCGAGTCTTTCTGACAAGGGGCAGTTCTAGGTATTTTGCCGCCCCAAGCATGGCAGGCAGGCTGCCTTCAGCGGCTTGCCTGCGGGAGGTCCCCGGTCCCGCGGATTCGGCGGCCGCCTGCGGGAGGTCTGCCGAAGCCACGGGACCAGCAGACCCTCCGCAGGCATGCCGCCGAAGGCAACCTGCCTGCCGCCCTCACGGCGACCAGCAGAGCACCCCCCGTGGCTTGCCGCCCCAGGCACGCGCTTGGTGTGCTGGTGCCTGGAGCCGCCCCTGTTTCTGACTAGTGATTTAAATCAAATCTATCCTGGCTCCACATATTAGCGGCACCTCTTAGGGGAAGTGCTAGACTTTTTATTGCCTTCCTTTTTCTTCTGTAAGCTTACTGCAGCTTCTTCCCCTTTGCCTGGCATAGGCCCTCATCCTTGCTGTGTCCCCCTGCTTCTGCATCTCCTTTGCAATATCAGTATATACAATTCTTGATTCCTGTGGGAATCCACAGCTGTGCCTGTACAACTCCATCTGCTTCACAGACTGAGGAAATCCAGGACCTCTTTCCTGGAACAGGTAGCAGCACAAGGTTTAGCTGGAATCATGCTTGTACAAGAGTGCTTGTGGAGGTGGCAGGCAGGTTAAGAGGTATTTCCAAAACATGCTGGGAAATTTAAATGGGAGGCAGGCTTCCAGTCACTGCGAGCCCTGTGTAGCAGAGTTCAAAAATTTGACCAGAGGGATCACTGCTGCTGGGACAGCTGCATTGTGGGTTTGTTGCTGGAGGGCTGCATTTGCTGGTACAGGTATTTCTGTCTCCTCACAGGCAATTTGATTGCACAACCTATACTGATAGAGGTGTTATGTCACTTGGTGAACTGGTTTAATTTTGCCAGCAAAAGTTCAGGGCTTTGTTGGCTGGACTCAGTTTTTAGTGTGGATGCATGCAGAGCTGTGCCGAATAAAGTTTTGCCAGTAAAACCTGGTGCAGACCAGACTTTAGAAATCTCAGTCAGGATGAGGGCCTTGTTATGCTGGGTGCTGCACATGGAGGAAGCATTTTGGCCCTTATGCTCCATAATCCTTACCAAGACCCCACAAAACACACCTGGTTTCAAGAATAGCTTCAGAAGAACTACAATTTTCACTTAAAAGAAAAATGCTTTAGCATCCCATTTTGTCTCCCATAAAAACCTCTTTCATCCCTCTTCCTTTATATTCAAAAAGTATATGAACATACAGGCCTTCCTATAGTATGTTTTCCCTAAAATTTCTCACCAGGGTAGCAACACTGAAAATACTAGCTGGATAAAGCTCTGTCATCTTGACTTGCTCTGAGCAGGGTCATATAACTCTGTGATTAAAAAATTAGTGCTTGTGGGACTCGTGTCAAGATGAGTGCAATAGTAATTCTTGCTTTCCATTAATTTAACTTCAAGGAGCGTGACATTTTCAGAAAGAATGCTCTACTTCAGAGTACACAATGATATATTTTAAGTCAAATTACACATATGCAGAAATTTGATAACTTTAAAAATATACATAAGGCCACATGCTCAGCTGGTTTTAATGTTGTAACTATTTCTGCAGAAAAACACATCTGGACAACTTCTCTTTTTTAACAGGACAGCATTAACTTTTTCATTATTATTAAAATATCTGAAGTTACAAGAATGAGAAATGACTTACGATTTTTTTCAACAAACACTTTGCTCACAGGCTGGCTAGCACCAGTGGGAGCAGCAAACACAGGTTGCTGATCTGGACTTTTTGTTTGTTCATCTTCAATAATGTCCTCTTCCTCCACTCCCAGTTCATTGGAACACTGCATTTCTGCTGGCCGAGTCTTCCTATCATCACAGGATATGTGGAGAGAAAAAGAATAATGTCTAAAGCTTTAAAGACTAATGCTCTAATTCTGTAAACACTTAAGTACATGCCTAATTTTACTGGTATGAATAGTATGGAATACTCACGTATATAAAGTTTCTTTTGGGTGCAACTGCTGGTAAGATCAGGGCCTAAAATTCTTCTTTACAGAAGCACAAAATCACCATCATCAAGCAAACCCCCAATAACTATTTTAATATTTTACTTTTGTTTTGTGACAGACCACTCAGGTGGAAAAAAAAAAAAAGACATGAAAATATTACTGTAATAGAAAGAATGCAGAAGAAATAAGTTAAAGAAATAAGTAAAAGAAAAAAGTTAAAGGCAGGAAGAGAAGCAAAAGTGTTTTAAAGGAGCAACATTCAGAAGCTGAAGGAAAGTGGAGACAAAATAAAGAGCAAAAGTAATGTTCTGACAAAGTTAAGAAATAAGAGTGAAAGTTAAAGAAAAGCAGAAATCAGATGATTAGGTTATATCTACACTACAGACTCCTACCAGCACAGCTATGTCAGTCAAGGGTGTGAAGAGGTATGATCCCTGACTGCCATAGTTGTGCTAGCTGAAGTCCCCAGCCACACTTTTACTGGTATAGCTTGTTTTATTTGTGGGAGGTTGTTTCACGATACCAGTACAAAGCACAGTTTTGCCAGTATTGCTGAATCCACACTAGGATCACTTTTGCCAGTGTAGTGGTGGTATTCCTATACCATTAAAGCACTCTAGTACAGATATGGCCTATGTTACATATTCTGATTTACTTTTTAATTTATGTGATTTAAGTATTGTATTTATACTATCATGTTCGAATTGTAGTGTAGATTTGAAGAAAGATTAAATTAATAAATTGCCAAAATTTACCTCAATATTTCTTAATACTAAATCCTTAGCATTCACTGTGACCATGGATTAAAGAAAACCAAGTTAATCCCTGACCCTGCAAAGATTTACACACACGCTTATCTTTGCACACTGAGTAGGTCCAGAGACGTCAAGTCTTTGCAGGATCAGGGCCTTAAATACTAACATATATTAATACATTATCATAGGTATTCTTCAACAAGAATTATAAGGCACCTTAGAAGCGCTCACTTTGTTTTTTTTCGATGTTTACGAATCACTGTTTCTTCAGAGGGCTGGGGATCCATGCCATTTCCAGTTTGAAAAAAGGATGTGTTGGGCACATTCTGCTGGATGAAAGAGGTCTCAGATTCTGAAGATTTAAAAACAAACCACAAAAAATCTAATCTGCAAAGTAGTACAGATTAGGAAATTTATGCACTAAGATAGCTGTATAACTATAATGCAATCATTGTGAACAAAAAGCACCATGTTCTGAGTTTCAGTTAATACAAAATGTTAACATAGGATCATCTATAATTCTCCACTTCCAAAATTTGATGTTTCAATTAATCTTGTGACAATTTTTAACCTATTTATCTTTTAATATACTTTTAACAATTTAGGAATTGTGATTGTGTGCTGCAGTACGGTGCCAGTAAACTAAAGTGTTACATGTTTTCAAAGTAACATTTCCAAGTGTTTCAAAGGCAGCTTTCAGAGCAAGGACTGGTGTGCTGTTTGTCTCATTAAAAATATTAAATCTGGGATCAGCACTGGAAAGCAATTCTCTATTTTTCACTTTAAGAAATAATCAAAGCTCTTACATTATTTTTTTATGATCACACAAACTCAGCCCACCACTGGTCTTGAAATCTTTTAGCAGATGCAGACACCTCAACGTGTTTGCTTTTGGACTGAAAATAGCTACTTGAATAAAACAATATCCTAAAAAAAATTACAAGATTTCTCTAATTTATTCCATTGTTAAAATCAGCAAATATTCACAAAAGCTAGCAGTAATGAAACACTGGAACATTAAATATTCAAAACTCAAGAAATTCCAAAATATAAGTTTCTACTAGAACACTGTTGGCCCCAATTCACATTATATATGCATATACTTTATGGTGTAGATTACAAAACTAGCAGCAGTAATAAAATATGGCTCATATTTAACAAGATAAACAGGCATAGAAGATACTACATAGATGCAAGACGGCAGAGTTATCACTCCAGTAGAAACCTGAACATCTAGAATTGCATGACGCTTGAGTGATGGATTTCTTAACCTAATGCTTAATTGACATGAATTTTCACTGACTCCATGGATTTACGCCAGAGATGACTTTGGCCGGTCATCAATGCAGATGGACTTATTCTAATGGTTTAAGAAATGGAAACTTAAGAAGTGGGCTAGCGAGGCTTTATGCTGCCAAGCCTAATTCCATCTTCCATCCTTTCTGTCACTCTCCACATACCAGGAAGCATTCTCTTCTTCTTGCGTTTCCTCTGAGGTGGAGCATCCTGAACCTCAGGAGTTAGAGGCTCGCTACTCTCAGATGGCCGACGGACAGCTGCATGAACAATACCCTCTGAAAAGCAGAATAAAAGAAAAAAAAAACTCAGTTCAACGGTAGCGTCAGCCTTCCTGGGAAGGCAACCAAGACATATCTGCACTTTGCTACTTGGTGGAATTCATGTGGAACGCACTTTGTGAACAATCCATCTCCTCTGTGAGATGTTAAAGAATATCTGACAATATTTAAATCTATTACAGAAACAGGCATAGTAGCATTTACTTGGATTTGTGTTGAGTCCATTCAGAATTTAGAGCACTTAATAAAATGATCAATTTGAAAAGCATCTCATGGCTGTGGATGACTGTCCAGTCTCAAGGACCCAAGCAACTGAGGTAACCAGAAAGGGAAAAAATAGCAAGAAAAAAACGCAAGCCATTTTTCAGTGCTGTATCAGCACCTGCTGCTTTATCAGTAACCAGAATGGAGGGGGGGAAGCCCAATGACTTTAGTATTCAGACTATAATTCTAACTAATACCGCTTCAGAATAAAAAAACAATGTATAAAAACTGTGACAGATATGGACATTTCCTACAATATCTTTAGGAGATATTACCGAATTACATTTAAATAGCTTTGGAGTCCACTGTATTATAAATGCAAGTGTCACAGAGTGTCGGGGAGTCAGGGCCCTGCACCCCTCTTCCTGGGATTCACCGAGACTGTCAGCCAGCCAGTAAAACAGAAGGTTTACTGGAACGCAGTCTACAGCAGAGCTTGTAGGCACAACCAGGACCCCTCAATCAAGTCCTTCTGGGGGTTCAGGGAGCTTAGACCCCAGCTTGGGGTTCCCTGTGATGCACCACCCAGCCCACACTGAAACTAAAAAGTTCCTCCAGCAGCTTTCTCCCCCCTTCCCTCTGCTCCTCCTCTCCTTTGTTCAGTCTCCCAGGCAGAAGGTGTCATTTCTCCCAACCCCCCTCCTGGCTCAGGTTACAGCTCAGGTAGCTTCCTTCTCATCCCCAATGTAACTCCCCTGCAACATTCCCAGGTCAAATCCGCCCCGCTCCCTGCTGCTTAATGTATTATTGTGGATTGTATGTAACTTTTCCAGGGGAGAGACATGGACAATGCAAACCCTGGGAAACGTTAGGCGCTTCAAAGGACTATCTTCAACAATGTAACAGAAAAGAAGAAACTTTCAGGACCAACAAAGTTAAGTGGTTTTTTTTTCTTTGTTTGGGTTTTTTTTTTAGGAAATATATGGAGGAAGGGGAATGCAAATCCCCACATCAGGACCTAACCTTTTGAAGCTATGCCCTGAGAGAACCACTGGCTCGCTGGTTACCTATTCATGGTTTCTGAAGATCAAAGACTCAGGCTATATAAAGGAAAGGCTAACTGATGCATGGGGTGCTTGTTTTGAGGGAACAGTTGTTAAGAACTTGTAATTACAGAAAAAAACCCATGGTGGGATTTGAAGAACTGATCATGTCCCAGAGCCCTTGCTGGAGTTTGGGGTTATCTATGGTAAGTTTATTAGCATGCGTGTAAGTTCTTTTATTGTTTTTAATACATTTTCTCTGTAATGCTTTCACTATAATAATATAATGTACTTGCTTATATGTTTATAGTCTCTGAGGAGAAAGCAAAGCAGGCCTGCTTTGGCAATCTGATTTGCTGGGGAATTCGCAGTGTAGGGAGAGAACTTTGCATCCCAGAAAAACCCCAGTCAGAGGAAAGAGAGACACAGGTCTCAGTCAAAAGAGAGGTGATGGCTGGGGAGTCAGAACCCTAAAAGTGGGTGCCCTTGCTGGACCATGATGGGGAAATACAAGTGCAATTGCTTTGAACTGTGACAATAACCAATGAAGATGAATGAGCCAGAAAGACTAAAAGTTGCCCTGTTAGGAATGGTAGGTATGAAATCTAAGGATGCATTTGTCAGGAGATCAGCTACAGAACAGAGTTCCTCCAGCATTCCAAGTATATCTTTCACTCCTGGCAGCTTCTTACCCAGTGCATTTTTTCCTTTGGGCTTCTTTCTTTTCGGACGACTAAGTGGAATTTCATCTGTAGGATGTAAAATAAAAACTAATTACACACTATGGAGGAATCTATCCTCTCTTTCTAACAACTCTACCTCAACCCAGAAAGGGGAATCCCTTTGGAAGTGAAGAAGATTGGAGTTTCCTAGCCCCTTTTTTACACAAGCCATGACAACTCCCATCAGCAGAGGAAAGAGAAGGAAGAGTACAGCAAGGAGTGGGGAAGTAATAGAAAATAAAAAACCTTGCAAACTGCAACATACACCTCTACCCCGCTATAACGTGGTCGTGGGGAGCCGAAAATCCCTACCGTGTTATAGCTGAAACCCCATTATATTGGGGTAGGGGCGGCAGGGCTCTGGCGGTGATTTAAAGAGCTCCGGGCTCTAGCTGCTGTGTGGAGCCCCAGGCCCTTTAAATCACCAGCGAGCCCTGCTGCCGCAGCCCCGGGGTAGTGGCGGCAGGGCTCCAGCGGGATTTAAAGGGCCCAGGGCTCCCCGCCGGAGCCCCAGACCCTTTAAAGCACCGCCAGAGCCCCGCCGCTACCACGCTATATGCAAATCCATGTTATAGGTCGCGTTATAGCGGGGTAGAGGTGTATGTTAAAAACACACAGGGTGGGCTTTAAAAAAAAAAAAAGGAAATTATAATAATGATGCACCATAGAAAAAACTTCTCATGTAGAGCATAGTGTCCAATTCTGGTGACTTCACCTCAAGACAGATATAGCAGAGAATGAAAAAGTCCAGAGAAGGAAAACTGTGAGATGGGGCCTGCACAACAAGTGACTTTAAAGACTCTCTTCTCTTTTCTAAGCTAAATAACTCTCCTCTGAAAATAAGGCCCCTTTAAAGCGTCTCAAATTGACCACCCAAAAGCATAAGGAACTTTCTAAAAATCTTTAACCATGTACACATTAACACTAAATAAATAAATTATAATAGTTAGCAATCTGCTTTTAAGCAAAACATTAAAGTGCGGCACTAAACTTTAAAAATAGGATCAACTGAAGTCAACAGGAACTGTTAAACAGAAGTATATCCATGCACAGCACTTAATATTGAACAAACTCACCTTGGCTTCCACTTCAGATCCAAGATTTTGCCATTTAAGTTAAATAAAAATAATTTAAAAAAAAAGTCAGAAAGGAATATAAAAAGAACAAGAATGTTAGTTTTGAATCAGTTACAACGCAGAACTGTGTTAGAGCTCACAATGCAATTGGTTTATGGGGTCACAGAATTTACACATAAGAGCCATCCACCTCCCCTGAACCCTATTTCTTTTTACAAACATTTGAATATGACAAGGTTGATGCTGCTTAGCAATAGACAAAACAATAGTCTGTTTGCTTCTTGTGACTATGTATAGTTTCTTGATTTGTTAGCTGTTCAGAAGATTAAAACTTTCATTTTACCTGGCTCTTTAATTGGAACCTGTCTTACTATCTGACACAAACTAATGGGAGAAGTTATATGACAGTGAAGAAAACAGCTAACAAAATATATTCAGACTCCTCAATGGTGTTTATGAGCTACTATGTACATATGTCTTAAGGCACTGAAGAGGATTTTCGACTTAACACACCATAACAATTGCCTTTCCTATCATCAAAATCTATCTTGGCTCATGGATCATTGAACCCTCAGAACTATAACCTCGACATCTTTTGCATCAATATGGTATACATAGATCTTATTATTTATATCACACTCAAAAGTATGGTAGGCACCAGGCTGATTTTTAAAAGTCTCTGCCCCAGAGTGCTTGCAATTTAAAATATAGATGAGAGACAGCATTCAACAGCAATAAACAACGAGGCAAGGCCAGGAAAGGAGAACAAGGGGTTGAAAATAGAAAAGTTACTGAGACTGAAGTAGTTTTTAAAATCTTTGTTGCATTTTTCCCCGCTCCAAATGACAGAAGCAATGAGATATGAATTAAACTGTTTCCCAATCTATTTACAACATTAAAAATTTTTAGTACTATATGATTGGAAAACAAGCATCCGATACCCCAAGACCTCTGGAATGTAAAGGAGGAAGTTACACATTTAAATAAAAAAAAAAGTATTTGGGTAACTAATTTTTAAAAAATACCTTAAAAATGTAAGTTGTTTGCTGCTAGGTTAAAACTTACATAAAAATGTTAGTCTATTGCAATTTTTTGTGATGAAATACGAAACTAAAATAAAGCTAGGTTTATAATGAAATTGCTGACATAGCCTTAACCCTAGCTTCACAAATGCAAGTTTAATTTTATTTTAAACTTTGTTTAGCACAGAATTGAAAGCATATTTGTCACTTTAAGACACTTAGCAAAATCTCACTGAAGTCTGTGAGAGCTCTGAGATTTTTGTTGAGCTAATTTTTCTTAATTTCACAACTTTCAAGTACATCACCCCAGTGCACAAAAATTAACATAGTTCATATAATCAACTAATCTTACCTTGGAACTGGGGGAAGGGCACGGGGTGGGCACTGAAATAAAAAAATCTTCCATCAGTACGTTATGAAAACATCTCCCTTCTAAGCCCTTGCTAAGCCATTTCACAGAAACCAGCTAATTCCAAGCATGACCGACACATCCAACAAATATTAAGTCTTCTGAAAGGCGATTCTGAACATCACATACATAAGCAAATGTACACAATTACACTGAGATCCTTGGATGGAAGGTGCTATGTAGAAATGTAAAGTGGTATCTAATACACATTTGATGTCAATGCCTAAATTCAGATATGTGCTGTATTTTAGAGAGATACTATAGATCAGGGGTTCTCAAACTGGGGACCCCTCAAGGGGGCATGAGGTTATTACATGGGGGGTCCCGAGCTGTCAGCCTCCATCCCAAGGGGTTGAGGCTTTGCCTCCAGGATTTATAATGGTGTTAAATATATTTAAAAGTGGTTTTAATTTATAAGGTGGGTCGTACTCAGAGGTTTGCTATGTGAAAGGGGTCACAAGTACAAAAGTTTGAGAACCACTGCTATAGACACCTCAGAGGCATATGTAGCTGTTATCTTTAAATATTTTTACTTCTCTTATAATAAACTACACAAACAGGAAAGTTAATTCATCACTCCAGTCAGTTATTGAAAATATCTACAAAAACACTGCCAAAAATTAGGCATTTAATATCAACATATTTGCAGATTATAGTATGAAGAGTTGCAGGTACTTTACTAGTGAAATTATAAATTTAGAGATAGAACAGTCTAACATGATAAAATGTGCAATAAAACAACTTTTTCAAATTATTTTGACCATAAAGTCAAAACAAAATTAAAACTACATAATAATAAAACCTCTTGTTAACAGACTAGCTGAAGCATAGTTCACACACCTGATACATTTTTCTCACCTAGAAAAAATGAGGCAGCTTAGATTCCGATTTTGTATTAAATAAGTGAACTGGACAAAGGAAAAAAATCTCCATGCTCCAAAGACTTTATTTCGATTAAAAAATACACAGATAATGTAATTAAAGGCTCCCTAGAACTGAACTCACCACTTGTTTCTTCCCCATACCATTCAAAGTCAGTCCTTGAGAGAGACACTGAACAGCTTCCTAAACCCGACAGTGTCGACTCTGACCTCAGCTAATTCTGCACTAAAAATAAACTTCTGATAGACAGGATTAGCTGGACATGAACCTTGCTGTCCCTGATATCGCTCTTATTTAAGTCTATGGGAGTTTTGCCATCAACGTTCCATTTGGAACAGCAGTAGGTCTTACAGCTGCTTGCAATTAGAAATCCAAGATCCCATGACCCTTTACTCACAAGAGTAATCCTTACCCATGCTAGTTTAATTGAAGCAAGTGGGACATCTTGTGCGAGTGATGGTTTGCAGGATTGGCCTCAAATCTCTGTCCTGAGTTTTGGCCATGTGGGCTTGCAGAGACTGACAGTAAATAATATTTTCATGCAGGTGAGGCTGACCCCACCAATCAACACCCACCTAGCTAGCTACTACTTACCCTTCCCGTAAGTGTTAACAGAATTCTATACAGGGAGTATGGCAAAAAGTGACAAAATGTTGGTAAAGCGAGGATGAACCCAAAATCAGTCCAATTTTTGCTTATTTCTATAGCACCCATTATAAGGTTTCTAGGACACTGGGTAACTTTAAAATTAATATCTGAAAACCTTCAAACAACTTTATGTAATTATTCTGTATGCAGTAAACATGTTTTGTTATCTACATGTGATAGTTGTAAAGAGCTGTAAAGAGACCAAGAGTTTCTCTGAGATATTCCTCAAAAACAGAACAAAAAATTAAAAACAAAAACAGTTGCCGGCAAAGTCTGTTCTATTCAGATTTTATAAAAGATCCAGCACTGTGATATATACAATAGTTTTAACTCCATTTCAGATTTGAAATTACCAGGACCTGAAAAACCTCTTTTCCCAACTCCATAGAAAAAGTGTATTGCAGTGCACCTTTGCAGATGAATGTTGTAACAAAACTACCACTAACCATTTTCTGTTTATAGAGCACCTTCCATGCCAAAGGATCCCAAAGTGCTCCACACATTATATATGGGCAGGACTGCTGAAACTCAGTATTTGAGTGTGCAAATACTGTTCCAAGAGAGTGCGGAAAGAAGTATCTTTATTTTCTAAGCAGGAATACAGAGCAGACAGGATCTTGGTTTTAAAGATCACATCCAAAAGTGACCCAGGCTAAATTGCACTGAACTGAATTTATTTGCCACAGAAACATAACAGGCTAAGTCAGTACTGTCAGGATTTAAACAAGTGGTTCTGGGGAGTGTAGCTACTGCAAGTCCTGAGGTTTAGACCATTATTTTTATAGCTCTTTACATCTTCAAAACACAGTACATTGATTTCAAAAACCCTGTGATACAAGCATATTTATTATAAGGATAAGGAAACCAAGACAATAAGAGAGACTTGCTCAAACCCACAACAGAACAGGGATCAGAAATTCCTGGCTGCCAGTTGCATGAGACCATGACTATATTCACGTGCAAGACTTTGCTAGTTATTTGATCAATGAAGAGGATTAATATGTCCCCTTGGAAAAAGTCACTCTTTTTGGTCTACACTGGGAGGGGAAAGGTTGCAAAAAAAACAACCACCTCAAAACAAAAAAACACAATTGTTAACACTGGTGAACTCCAACAGCGACAGCATCAGTGTAAACAATGCTCCCACGAACACTAGCATTCTGAATACAGTGTTATGTAGGTCTGAGTAGGGTTAACAACACTGTTAAAAAAGCTGGTGATCACAGGAACTTGGTCTACACGAGGGTTCTCCATATTGCTACAACTAGGATGCAATTGTAAAATACACGCTGTCTGGTCAGCTATTCCAGCAAACTGATTTTAAGCACTGCTTTTAACGCTGCCATCTGCTAACATAGCCATGCTGGCCAGCTCCGAGGGATGCAGAACTTTACTGAAAGGGCTTTTAAAAAAAAAAAAAAACTTTTCAAGATTAGTCTGTATCATGAACAGTTCTTAAACTACAGCTTTTAATCAAGATCTGGGTCACATTTGCACAATGCAGAATCCATATTCAACACAGTTACTTAGCACAGCTGAAAATGCAGGTCAGGTTGTGGCCTCAGTAAGCTCAGCAGGATTAAAAGCCTCCATATAGCCATCTGTGTTACACACTGACCTGGGGACCCTGGGAAAGGGAGATAGCAAAACCCTGCCTCCAACCTGAGAAGAAACTATAAAACTCAAAAGTAACTCTGAGTTCCCCTCCCATCCCGTACACTCCCCCCATGAGGGGACCCTCCCCCACCACCACCACCTATACACGACCCCCATGAAGGAGCCTCTCCCCATCTGCAACCCCCTATGCTCCCCCCTACATGCCCTCCCCCCACCTGCGACCCCCAACACATTCCCCCCATAAGAGAGTCAGCCACACACAGACCCCTCCCCCATCTCCCCTCCTCCCACTGCGGGACCTTGCCCCTCCCGTACCCCTGCCCGCAGCCCAGCGAGGGGGCCGGCCCAGGCCCCTCACCCGGCGGGGTCCCTGCGGCGGGGTGGTCTCCATGCCGCGCCCTGCCTGCAGCTCCCGGCCGGCTGCACAGCCCGCCGCGCCCGTCGCCAAGACGCTGGAGAGGCGGGGGAAGGGGAGGGTGCTGCCGGGCGGGGATTTCCGGGCGGCACCAGGGGCTCAGCAAACAGGCTGCGGGCCTGGGGGTTAACGCGCCCCCCCGACCCCGGGCTGCACAGCGAGGTGGGGCCTGCCGCAGGGACACCCCCCGTCCCGGCCGGAGCCCGCGGTGCGTGAGGCGGCGGCGGCCGATTCCCTCTGCCCAAGGCGGGGGCTGTAGCGTACGTGGGCTCCGGCCCCCGGCCCCAGGGGAGGCGCGGGGCCTGGCGGGGGGGGCCTGGTGTAGCAGCTGGAGCCCCGCGGATAGGCGGGGTTGGTGCGGCAGCCCCAGGGCCAGCAGCCCCAGCTTTCCTTTAAGCCCCCCCCCCCCAAAACGAGAGGAGCCCCCCCCCCCTGCTTGGTCACGGAGCCATCACCCCGAACCGGTTCCCCTCTTAGGAATAGCAGCAAAGAATCCTGTGGCACCTTATAGACTAACAGACGTTTTGCAGCATGAGCTTTCGTGGGTGAATACCCACTTCTTCAGATGCAAGTTCTTCTTGCATCCGAAGAAGTGGGTATTCACCCACGAAAGCTCATGCTGCAAAACGTCTGTTAGTCTATAAGGTGCCAAAGGATTCTTTGCTGCTTTTACAGAACCAGACTAACACGGCTACCCCTCTGATACTTGACACCTCTTAGGAATGTGCTTCACTGTAAGGTGTGGGCATCAAGCAGGCCCTAGAGGCAGTGGTTTCCCCAGGAATTGAAATTGGGGGCGGGGGGTGTTCGAATTTACAGGGGGGGGTGTCAGGACCAATGAGATATATAAAAGCGATATGAATAAAGTAAATGTTTTGTTAGGATTATGCAAATTTAACATAAGATTAATGCAAGTTACAGCAAAACACAACAGGCCTAGATTTCTAAAAAAAATATAGATTTAAAAAAAATGTATTTAATTTAAATTGACTTTTGAAAAGTAAGCCATCATGGGGTAAGAGGGAAGGTCCTCTCATGGATCAGTAACTGGTTAAAAGATGGGAAACAAAGGGTAGGAATAAATGATCAGTTTTCAGAATGGAGAGAGATAAATAGTGGTATCCCTGAGGGATCGGTACTGGGACTAGCGCTGTTCAATATATTCATAAATGATCTGGAAAAATGGGTAAACAGTGAGGTGGCAAAATTTGCAGATGATACAAAACTATTCAAGATAGTTAAGTCCCAGGCAGACTGCGAAGAATTACAGAGGGATCTCACAAAACTGGGTGACTGGGCAACAAAATGGCAAATTAAATTCAATGTTGATAAATGCAAAGTAATGCACATTGGAAAGCAATCTCAACTATACATACAAAATGATGGCATCTGAATTAGCTGTTAACACTCAAGGAAGAGATCTTGGAGTCATTGTGGATAGATCTCTGAAAACATCCACTACATGTGCAGCAACAATCACAAAAGCAAACAATGTTGGGAATCATTAAGAAAGGGATAGATAATAAGACAGAAAATGTCATATTGCCTCTATATAAATCCATGGTACATGCACACCTTGAATACTGTGTGCAGATCTGGTCACCCATCCTAAAAAAATATATATTGGAATTGGAAAAGGTACAGAGATGGGCAACTAAAATGATGAGGGGTATGAAACAGGAGGAGAGATTAAAGTGACTGGGAATTTTCAGCTTAGAAAAGAGATGACTAATGGGGATATGACAGAGGTCTACAAAATCTTGACTGGTGCAAAGAAAGTGAATAAAGAAATTTTATTTAATCCTTCACATAACACAAGAACTAGCAGTCACCCAATGAAATTAATGGGTAGCAGGTTTTAAAAAAACAAAAGGAAGTATTTCTTCACACAATATAAAGTCAACCCAGGGAACTCTTTGCCAGGGGATGCTGTGAAGACCAAAACTATAACAGGATTTTAAAAAGAACTAGATAATTTCCTGGAGAACAGGTCCATCTGTGGCTATTAGCCAGGATGAGAGGGATGCAACACCATGCTCTGAGTGTCCCTAGCCTGTTTGCCAGAAGCTGGAAATGGGCAACAGGGGATGGATCACTTGATGATTACCTGTTCTGTTCATTCCCTCTGAAGCACCTGGCCTTGACCACTGTTGTAAGACAGGGTACTGGGCTATATGGACCATTGGTCTGACCCAGTATGACCATTCTTATGTAAAAAATAATTATAATAATAAAAATGTTTAGTACAGAAACTCCCCAACACAATGACCTCTCGAGATAGCAACGATATGAGATAACCTTGGCAAATACTGCATTTTAAAAATCTTGGCCTACTGGGAAACATATTTATATAAGTTTCCATTCCCAGTCACAAATCGAGCATTCTGGAGCAAAGTGACTAAAATATAGTCCAACAAACAAATGTTTATTTAACATGCCCCTCACTTTTCCCTCCACCGCACTCCACTCACCGGTGTTGCCCTTGGTCAATGGAGACTCAGAGTTCAGAGGTGCTTTCACGTGAGTACACCTTCCAGGTGGCGGACAAAAAGGCACAGTTCGCTCTGGCCACGGCTGTTCGTTGTGCCACCGTTCACTCCACCACTCTGTTGCCAATGGCCCTGCACAGTCACCTTCTGCTGTCACCTACCACTGTGACCTCTGCGAGTTGGTCTCTTGAGGTTCCACCAGCTCTCAGTGATTTCAGCTGAGCTCTCAGTGGGGAACCTCGCTGCTAGTGCAGTCTGGGCTGTCTCTTACACAGAAACACTGTACCCACAGGAACACTGTCCCCACAACAGGACTAAGCACTTAGACCTGATTGTCAGTGATTTCAGCTGCAGTGGTCACTTAACAGAACAAAAGACTATCTATTGGAGCCTAATCAGCTCTGTCTTTAAACGGTGGAGAGGGACAGGTCCCCACCCTCTCTCTTGATGCCTTCAAATCATCACAGGCTAAGTACAGTTCTACTGCCCGATACTCATACAATAAGAACAACATTTCATCCCCCCTTTCCCCCACATTCAAGTGGTTTGTAACCCAACCCCAGCCAAAATCTATCACTTGGACAACACAGCTCTGTTTGCTGGATCCCTAGGTAGATTAGGTGTGAATGTAAATACAATCTGGCCCTGAAGCCTTAGCCCCCAGTTCATCACTAGCTGTCAGGGAGAGCTCATTTAGACTTTGCTTACAAATCATCATTTGAAATTATTAGGTTGGCCAACATCACCGAAATGAATGCACTGACGACATAAAAAACAGCTGTATAAGGAAGCAAGCAAGTTAGTCTATGTTCATACTTTTCAAATCTATTATACTTTTTCAGATACACGTATTTTATCATACATTGTATAAGCTTTTAAAGTGTGTATTAATGTTTCAGTTTAAATTCAGATTTCCAAACAGTCACTAAATTGGTATGTAACTAGCTCACAAAACTGGGGCGGGTGTTGGGAAAATTCAGGGGGGGTGTAGGGAAATCACTGCCTAGAGGGATATGTAGTGAGGGCCCCGCCCCGGCTGGGTACCCCCGCAGCACTTGCGCCAGCCCCGGGCGGCGACCTGCAGCCTTTTCCGGAGCACCTGGATCTGGGGGACTATCGCCCTCTGAGGCACCTGCTGCTGACAGGTAACCTCATCTTTAAGTGGCTCTTGAAATGTTTTTTTTTTTTTTTTTAAACTGGACAAACTTGGGCGAGGGGGCTCAAGCAGAACAGCAGGGGCCCTGAGCTAGTACTTTGCATGGCCAGACTTGGAGCCTTTGCTCTCTTACCAATCGAGTTAGCTCATGTTGTTCATTTGTGATTGCTCTGGCCAATTCAAGGTTCCTCTGCAGTCCTGAACAGGCAGAATGGGAATGGCAAAGGGGGCTTTGTGCACTCAGGCTCTTAGAGGGAGGGAATAATATAAGTACAGAAATAAATATCACAAAAAATGAAACAAGGAAGAGGAATCCAGACTAAGAAAAACAAAAAATATGGATTTGCCCCATTCTAAGAAAAATCTAAACAAAACTCTCACTATCTAAACCAGGCTCTCAGTTCAATGACAATCACACATACAAAGGCAAAGTACAGGAGTGACAAGGATGGTGTGAAAGAGCTCTGGGGGGCTTGTCAAATCCAACAATTATTTTCCAACTCTACCATTTAATTAAAATATGCTTTTAATATCACCACTTTTAAATGTTCAGGGGTTTTTTTTTGTTTGTTTCTTAAAGAAACAGCCTGGACTGGCAATTATGAGAGAGCAAAGAGTGCATTTTAGAAGCTCTTAAAGAAAGGAAAACAAATGTAGAAAAGACAGGAAGACCACGTACACCAATTCCCAAGGTGCCCTGTGATCAAAGGAACGGATTGTGGGGAAACACACCTACACATGAACACTGCTTAGTGATTCAGAGAAAGAGAAACTATCACCAGGTTCTTGTCAGTTTGCTGGTAGTAGGGAGAGAAAGGTTTCCAGTCCTGTTCCTTTACACTGTCTTGACATGTACTTTACACACTCACCCAGAGTAGTGATGTATTGGCACATGCTGGTATAAGATACCAATCTCTAAAAGTGCACTCAACTGAAAGTGTATTCCCTGGGTTTAATGTGTATTGTAATTTTTAGCTGGAGCAGTCAGTAGGTGCAAGAATTGTGCAAAGGGAAAACCCAGAATCTTTTCTGTTAGACTTAAACCCACACCCATAAGTAAAGTAAAAGTTAAGGCTATTTCCTGTAATGGTGAATGACTGGTGCAACACCTACAGTAAAAAACTCAGGTGCATAAGGCACTGGACACTGAGCTCCACCCTCTTGCTTTCCCTAGCTTTGGAAATAAAACACTTTTTTGCTAAATGCTTTAACCCTCTAATTGTTCTGTTTTAAATAAATTAAAAATGACTAAGTTTTACCAGTTTATCCAACTGACCTTGCAACACATTTCAGTTATACTGGTTAGGATGAGAGAACAGTGCAGAGTAACCAATTGCAAGTAAGTACTTGATGAGTTTATAGTGTTAAACTTCTTCTATGTAAACTAGGACATCAGAGGATTCAGTTCTAAAAATACCATTATTCTTTAGTATATCACACACACCTGTTCATTATCAGGCATAATAAATACACATTTGCTTCTACTGGACAACAGTGGATTACTAGTGTAAGCCAAGATGCACCAAAGGGAGTCTGGAGTTAGAGTTACCAGCAGCTGTCCTTCCTTTGATGGTGCATCTCATTTCTAAACCCTGGGCCAGAAGCAGGGTGCTGCCATCAATCAATTGTGCACATCATCTCCCATTCTTATTGACTGCTGTGTTTGGGAACCCTTGTAACCAAAGGACTCAGAACCCAACGATGCTCTCTTACACTTAGGCATACGAGTAACTTCACTGATTTGACTTCAGTTAGACTAGTCATGTGAATAAGCATTTGCAATGTCAGGCCCTTAACCTGCTCCTGCTTCTAGACTGATATAAACCTTCTCTTGTAAATTGCTTGGGCTAACCTGCTATGGACTAGATCATCATTATATTTAGCAATGTGTCTTTACAAAGCTGATATCTGTCAGCATTCGATGGCTGTAAAAAAATTAAAATAGTCAGTTTTATTATACAGGTTAACGTGAGTTCTGGAGTCATGTGTGTTGTGAATAGCATTAAATCTGTATTTCTAATTTAAAAACAAACATCAGCTAAGAAACTTGTTTGAGACAGAAGCAAGCAGCAGAATAATACACCTCTACCCCGATATAACGCGACACAAATTCAGATATAACGCGGTAAAGCAGTGCTCCGAGGTGGCGGGGCTGCACACTCCAGTGGATCAAAGCAAGTTCGATATAATGCGGTTTCACCTATAATGCGGTAAGATTTTTGGGCTCCCAGGGACAATGTTATATCGAGGTAGAGGTGTACATTTATAAAGCACTCCCCTCTGCTGTATCAAGTCAATCGACTAAGCGTATTCCAGCTTTGTTACATCTTGATATAATTCCCCATAGCTTTTTTTGGGGAATACACAAGCATCATAAAAATCAAGAAGCCTCTAACAAAAAGGAGGTATGGGAAGCACTTTTTCTTTAACCCAGGTATGAATAGACCACACAAGTACATGCAAGAAAACAGATCTTTTATTTTTGTAATTCTGAGAGACTACAGCACTTTTTAGGTACAAAACTGATATTAAGCATCACATGTTGCAGTAAGAACTACAAAGAAGACAGTATGATTATCTTATTTAGCTTTTTTCCTAATCCCCCTGCGAAATCTCTCCACACAAAGATATATTTTTACAATCTTGACAGGATTATTCTTGAGGTAAAACAAAAGATATAATCGTTGTGAAGCTTCCTGCTTCTCAGAATTATGGCTGAGTGTCTGAACATATCCATGTAGCAGGGACCCACTGGGGCTCATCCTGTGCCTGATGGACTGCAGACAGCAGCTGCACACAGGCCTCTTGTAAATTGTCATTTACAATCACTTGATCAAAGAACTGACCAAACTGAACTTCCATTTTCTTAGCACAATCCTCCATCTCCTGCAGGTCTTCCTCCTGTAAGAGACAGTACAGCCCTATAAAACATTATAGTTTCATGTGGGGCACTTTTGGATGGGAATAGGTTTATCCAAGTTTTCACTTTCAACCCTTCCAAAGAGGAACTGGAGGTTACTAGAAGACAGAACTGGGAGCCAGGAGATTGGATTTCTCTTCCCAGCTCTGCCATTCACTCAGTATGTATCTTGCCCAAGGTCACTGAGCCTGTCTGTGCTTAAATTTCCAATTTACAAAATAAGGATACTACTACTCCCTTACCTCAGAGAGAGATTATGAGGGTTAATTCACTGATGTTCGTAAAACACTGAGATCCTGAGATAAAAGGTGGCATAGAAATACAAAGTCATATTATATATAAAGACCTTCTATTCTGCCATGGTTCCCCCTGAAAGTGGTGCAGGCATTCCTTCAGAAAACTCAGTTACTGTATGTCAATGCCAAACCATTTGCATGCTTGTCCCATTATAAACCTCATGCTTCTTGGAATAAGCTCCCCTGTATTAAAATATGATCACTTGATATTCATTTGAGAATAAGAGAGAGTTCTTGCATGTAATTTTCAGTGGGACTCAATCCTGCAAACCAGCTGCAAGCAGCAGGTCTGACTGAAGTCATTGCAAGTTCCACGGGACTTCCAGGATCAGTTATTTTGTATGACTTTTCAGGGTAGAGACCATTTGGAAAACCACACCCTGGGCCAGATCCTCAGCTAGTGTAAATTGGTATAGTTCTAGTGACTTCAATGGAGCTGTGACAATTTACATCAGCTGAGGATTGTCCCTGTCTGTAAATGTTAACACAAGTGGAAATTATTCTGACTTATAACCTATAACAACTCTAAGATACGCATGCCATGACAACAATAATCAATTCTAAACCTTTGGCGCACGACTGATTGCTTGCATGGTTCACAAGAAGTCTTCCTTTATCCCCATGTGCTGCATTGCGCAGTTGCCTAGATGCTGTGAGGGTGCTGTTATTTGCCTCTGAAGTATCACTGTACTGGCTAATGCTACAGGCAGAATCCAGATGTGATAGACCAGATGTCTCATCAGTTTTGCCACACCTTTCCTACTAATCTGTATTTCAGTTTGTCAGCAATATTTCCTCACATTCCATGTTTTTAGCTATGTAATTATGATCACCCCCCCCAGACAAAATGAAGGACAAGAGAGTCTAGGAAGTCATCAGAAAACTAAACTTTTAAAACATACAGTGCTAGATAATGAAGGTCAAACTGAAGATTAAAAGTTATAGAAACAAGTGTGACATTCTATTTTTTAATCTTGTTTAATTTTTGCCACGTGTCTAGACAAAGTAAGGCATCTATAATTTTACTGTAATATAGGTAGGAATGCATCACATGCAGACCACCACCACTGTGCTTTTGTTTGAAGTATCAATAGCTGATGTCTATAGGAAAAGGGACTATGACAGCACTGAAGGAAAAGGGTTCCACATATTTCAATTTAAGCATGGAAGTGCCTACCCAGAGATCTAGGCACCTTGGCTATATACTACAAAAACAAACCAAATAATGCAAATATAAATACAGAAAGCAGACTTCCACCAAAGAAACCCACTCTAGCCACATATCCCAACCCCCAGCCCTCTGTACTCTACTTCCACTCCAAAACACCAGGAAAAGAGAGAGAGAGAGAGAGGCGCTTCACAACATGTGCTGAATGTCCTCAGATCTGATTTATTTCAGACCAAAGACACAAAGGTCCTTTAAAACATTAATACAATATAGGAATGTGGCAGGTTCTGACTGAACAATCACTGTTGCACCTCCTTCATTCTCTAAAATTCACCTTGAATTTCATGTTCACATAATAGTCTGTAATGATCCTGGCGTTTTTCCGAGACTGTCTCATGCAGCTCATGCTGGGTGGCTTGATGAATATAATATAGGGTTTTAGTTCGTGGGTCCGAGCCATTTGTATACCCTGCAAGTCAAGGTCAGATAGTGGTTAAATTAAAACGTACAAGTCGTATCCATCCCACATTTTATTTCTATTAAAAACAAATTGTTGTGTACCATTTCCAGATCATGCAGTATTCAAAAACATCTGTTATTTAATAAACTGCATTAATAATCCTCAACCCAGACACTGGTCAGCGACTGCACCACACTAATTAATTCCGTTCAGTAACCTTCTTAGATGGGAAATTATTTTAACTACAATGAATATAAAAATCCTAACATGGCCATTAAAAGATTACATCGGCTACCTTTCATGGGAGTTTTAAATCTTCAATTGTAATTCTCTTTTAGAGGCTCAAAACTGTTTTGGTTTTGGGTCTGCCTTTGGAAAAGATTGGTTCTCCTGCTCTATGTTTTGCAAGGCACCGTCTGCCTTTTGTTTAGTTCTCTCCATGCATTGATGCAATCGTTGAGGTCAACAGATCACTGTGAGTAAGTAATGTTTATAACCTGTTGTGAAAAGCAGGGGGAGTTAAACTAATGAGTACAAAGTAAATAGCAGCAGCATGTTCTGCCACAGTGGCAAAATCAAATTTCCTTTTTTCATTGAGAACTGAATTCAGGCGAAGAAATGGACAAGAAGAAAAACTTGAAAAGCAGCAAGAGCACAGGGAACTTCATGGTAGGTTGTTTTGTTCTAGTTTTGAGAACCTGAGGCTCTCCTTCACACCTGAGGCTGTGAAACTTATCTCATTTCTTCAACCAGCACAAGCCACTACACCAAGACAAAGCTTGGACAACTCTAGGTCCAGGTATCTAAAGGAAGTTTCCCTCTGGAATTTATTGGGTCATGGAGCCTGTCTTCCAGTTCTGTCTTTAAATGATATTTTGTTAGGTTCCCAGAGACACCCAGGTATGGAAATTCTTCTAATTTTATAAGGCTAATACCAGCAAATAAGGGAGTAATTTAGAAAAATCTTAGAAGGACTTCAAGCCTTCAGCACCTTCTGACAACTACTAACTCAGACCTTTATTAGCCTTATCCCTCCCTACCAGCAAGCCCAGGGCCAGAGATTGGAAAGAAGTCAGCCTATGTGAACTAGCAGCATGCTGACTTTTTCATTTGGCTGAGTGGTCTAGAAATGGATCAAGAATAGTAAAGGTAGCTGAGAGAAATCTTGTTCTTTTCTGGCCTTAGAAGAAATATTTTTGCAGTGCCCAGAAGAGGCACGTATGTGGAAATTATCTTAATGTTTGAGGCACTGATTGTGACCATCAGTTAAGTATAGTAGCTCCATCTAAGGAACGTTTTTAGACCTTTAAGGTGATACAACCTAAACTTCTCTAACCAACCACCTCGCTGAGGAGATATAGTGACCATTCCTCCTCATAAAAATAAATCAAGTCACACAAGCAACTTCTGAAAAATTCTTTTATCATCTTCACTCTGGTTCTCACTGATTAGTGAGAAGGAAGGAAGAAAAAGGGGTTCTCCCTCTAACCATTTAGAGAGATTTGGGGAAGGTGTTTCATCAGTGACATTGCAGTGCCTCATACACATGGTACTACTTTTACGTCTAAAGACAACAATGTAAATTTAAGGTGGGGACACTTTAGCCTCTCAGGTGAATCATTCTTAAATGTTCCTGTCTCTCCTACTGGATTAAGTTTCCAAGCTATGAACGAACAAGCAGTTTTCAGTTGCTAGTAGCATTCGTTCAGGATGTATTGTCTCATTGTACAAAACAGTATAAGGCAAGATGGGTCAGTGTCCATTATTCCTGGAAAATTTTCAGTTGGAAGTATGTGACACAGTAACCAGACTAGACTTCTAAACCATGGTGATAAGCACATCAGAAATGATAGCATGTGTGCATGTATATGCTCCATCTCACTTTGTTGTTCACAATGTACACAATCTTATTAATGAATCCTTATCCAATTTTATAGTAAGTTTGCTAATTGAACCTTCTCTCCAAGCAGCAACCATATTGTGTGTAGTGAGCATGCTGCAAAAACCTGCCTCCTGGTGATTTTCAACCTGTATCTAGTAATTACACTAATGAGTCCCACTAATATACAGGCATCTTGTTACTGCATAGAAGCTTCACTAATAAACCCCCGAACTAGTGTCAGTAAACTAATGAACTCCAGCTTAGACCACTAAACCTTCACACCCTGCAGATACTTATGGGGATCATGAAACAGACAAATAGCCCTGTGCAAGCCTTCCCTTCCTCTACAGCAGATGTTTTAAAACTGTGATCCACAGACCATTGGTGGACTATGGAAAACTTGTTGGTGGCTCTTGGAAAGTTGGCTGGTCACATGTGCTAGCTGCTCTTCTTTATTCCCACCTGTTAAATTGCTTCAAAGAAACCAAGAATATACTAAATACTTCCCTAGCGTTACTTGTTCATTTAAGCAATTGCTGTTGATACTGCAGGGATGGTATGCGATTGCAAAGAGAAGAGGCGATGTCCGGTACAATCATATGACAGATGACAGTCTCTTCCATGAAGTTTAAGGGCTAGTCTACACTGGCAACGCTAAAGCACTGCCATCGTGCCTTGGGTGGTCACGGCGCAGCGCTGGGAGAGCGCTTAAAAAAAAAAAACCCACCTCCACGAGGGGCGTAGCTACCAGTGCTGGGAGACACTGTCTACACTGGCCCTTTACAGTGCTGAAACTTGTTGTGCTCAGGAGGTGTTTTTTTCACCCCTGAGCAAGAAAGTTGCAGTGCTGTAAATTGTCAGTGTAGACAAGCCCTTAGTCTTAGATCCCCCTATTTACCTGTGGTTCCAAATCCACTATACAGATCTTCCCTTCATCAAGAACTGTTCGCACAGCATCAACACTGGTGCCATATAGGTGTCCCTTGTATTCCCCATGTTCCAGCATTCTGCAAGGGTGAGAAGGGAGAATGAGAAGAGAAATGAAGCAGACCCTAAATGACAGCCTCTGAAATTTTGCATTTAGCAATGAAATCTGCAGATTAAATCAAGAGGCCAAAGAGCTAAAGAAGGATTAATCCTCTGTAAAAACAATGATATTAAGATATAGTAACCTTTATAGAGGATAAAAATCTAGATTAAACAGGACTGTCAGATCCAAATCTCCAGTCTCTGAAGAGACTCCAAAATTATGCAGCTCTACCCACTTCCCCTCCAGATATACATGAGAAGGTTCAGGTTATGGTTTTGATTGGTGTCAAGACAGCTATATGGAAAATCTACACTGGTATTTACTGCAGTGATAACAAAAACAAATACTTTGCTGTTATGTAGGGCCAACCGTTGGGATTTCAAAAAGACAGTTACCTTTTTCATAACTAGTGTTCGAGATATGTTGTTCATGTCCATTCATCTTAGGTGTGCGCACTCGCCACATGTACCGGTGCCGGAAGTTTTTCCCTCAGCAGTATCCATAGGGGACTGGCTCCAGTGCCCCCTGGAGTGGCGCACACATGCTCAGTTCCTTCTTGCCGGAAACACTGACAGTGGGGAAGGAGGCCAGGTTGTAGAATAGACATGAGCAACACATCTTGAAGAACACCTGTTACAGAAAAGGTAACTGTCTTTTATTCGTTGAGTGCTTGCTCATGTCCATGCAACTTAGGTGACTCCCAAGCAGTACCCCTCAGATGTGGGTAGGAGTTCACGGATGTGTAGATTGCAACACCACTCTGCCAAACCCAGCTTTGTCCCTGGCCTACTGAGTGATGGTGTAGAGGGCTGTGAACGTGTGCACTGAGGACCACACTGCAGCTCGACAGATGTCCTGGATCGGGAAGTGTTCCAGGAAGGCCACCAAAGATGCCTGCGCTCTGGTTGAGTGGGCTCCGACGATTGGCAGCGGAGGGACTTCCGCCAATTCATAGCAGTTCCGAATGCACGAGGTGATCCAGTTAGAAATCCTTTCCGTGGACACCAGGAGGCCCTTCATCTTATCAGCTGTAGAGATTAAAAGCTGAGTCGATTTAGGGAAAGGCTTTGTCCGATCTAGGTAGAAAGCCAGGGCCCTTCTTACGACCACAGCATGAAGGCACCTCTCTTCACTAGTCTCATGGGGCTGTGGGCAAAAGACAAGAAGGAAGATGTCCTGAATCGTGGAAAGTAGATGCCACCTTGGGAAGGAACGCCAGGTGGGGCCAGATCTGGACCTTGTCCTTATCGAAGACTGTGTACCGCAGATCTGAGGTCAGGGCTCGCAGCTCAGAGACTCGCCTCGCTGACATCACCACCACCAGGAAAGCTACCTTCCATGATAGGTGAGACAGGGAGCACGAGGCCAAAGGCTCAAAGGGCAGGCCCATGAGCCTGGACAGAACCAAGTTGAGATCCCACTGAGAGACCAGGGACCGAACTTGAGGAAAGTCTCTCAAGACCTCTGAGGAACTTGACCATCATGTCATGGGAGAAAACCATCTGCCCCTGGATGGACGAAAGGTGGAAATGGCCATCAGATGCACCCTGATAGAGAAGTGCGTCAGGCCCTGGTTCCTCAAATGAAGTCTAAGATCAATTGCACTGAAGAATGTGAAGGGGAGATGCCCCATTCGTCCTCCCAGTGGGAGAACCTCGTTCACTTTGCCAGGTAAGTCTGTCTAATCAAGGGCTTTCTACTCTCGAGGAGGACCTTCTAGACCTCTTCCGAACAGGTCTGTTCTTCAGGGTTCAGCCATGCAACATCACATTGTGAGGTGGAGGGACATGAGGTTGGGGTGCAAGAGAGTCGTCCATGATCCTGTAACAGCAGGTCCAGTCGGTTCGGCAGAGTTCACGGAGGAATCGCCGATGGGTTCGATAGCATCCCAAACCAGGTGCTGGCAAGGCCACGCCAGGGCGATCATGATAATCTGAGCCTTGTCTCTCCTGATTTTCACTAGGACTTTGTTGATGAGCTGAATCAGAAGGAATGCATACAACAGGCAGGAGGAAGGTGTCGGAGAGGGAGCCCTTGCCCAGACCCTGTCTGGAGTAAAACCTGTGGCATCTCCTGTTCTGCCTGGTGGCGAACAAATCCACTTGGGGAGTTCTCCACCTCTGGAAGATCATGCCGGCTACCTCTGGGTGGAGCACCCACTCGTGGTGAGAGGAGAAGTCCCTGCTTAAGTGATCTGCTAGCGTGTTCTTAGCACCCAGAAGGTGACATGGTTTTACGTGGATTCTATGCAAAAGTCCCAAAGACAAAGTGCCTCTTGGCAGAGAGCTCCCCCTTGTCTGTTAATGTGTTGTCCATCAGGACTCTGACCATGCTCTGCACACTGCCCTGATCTCTGACATTTAAGTGTAGCATCGTTTTCTTTGGGGACCACATACCTTGGGTCTGGAGGGTGCCGAGGTGTGCCCCAGCCAAGGTCCAAGGCATCCGAAACCAACTCAACTGAGTGAGGCGTGCTGACGAAGAGAACTCCTTCCAGGACTTTCTTGGGGTCAGTCCACCATCACAGCGAGGTAAGTACAGTCATGTGGATGTGACCCCTCCATCAATGGCTGGTGACAGTCTACTCCCAGTCCAGGGACCACCTGGAAAAGATTGTTACCATCCCCATGACTGTACTTACCTCACTGCGATGGTGGACCGACCCCGAGAAAGTCCTGGAAAGAGTTCTCTTCATCAGCACTCTTCACTCAGTCAAGTTGGTTTTGGACGCCTCGGACCTTGGTTTAAGTGAGGGTGGCTCTCCTGGCCTTGAGGCTGCTGCAGCTTAAACTGCTTGTGGGCAGGGCCAGGACCATACAGGCCCAGTTTTTAAGAGTTGTGTGGGAGTCGTTTAGGCCATGAACCTTATTGTCCATCTGTTCCGCAAACAGGGCTTGCATCGACTGCTGAGCCTCCGTGGACAAGCCAAAGAGGAGCAGCCAGGATGCCCGGCACATAGCAATTGCCGAGGCCATGGTTTGGGCAGTGGTGTCCTCTGCATCTGACACCGCCTGGAGCGTTGCCCTGGCCACAGTTTTGTCCTCATCCATAATAGCCCAGAACTCCTTCCTAGAAGCCTCAGGAAGAGAGCCCTTGAACTTTGCTATGGCTTGCCACACAAAATCATAGCATCCCAGGAGGGCTTGATGGTTGGCCACCCTCAACTGGAGGGTGGAGGATGAATAAACCTTACAGCCAAATGAGTCTAGTCTCTTAGAGTCTTTGTTCTTAGGGGTAGCCCCGGGTTGACCTTGTCGCTTCCTGTGCAAGGCAAAGTCCTGTCCGGGACCTACGAAGTCTCTAACTATAGCTAAGGGATTTATAAACACTAACACACAACTACATACACTAATACAAGAGATAAATAGTTTGTACGAATGAGCAGCAACAGCACTAGCTGAAGCAGCAACAGTTCCAGCACCGTGACTGGCGGCAAGAAGGAACTGAGGGTGGGGGGAACCGGTGGCACCCTATATACCATGGCATGTTCGCACCGCTCTGGGGGACGCTGGAGCTGGTCCCCTATGGATACTGCCGAAGGAAAAACTTCCGGCACTGGTGCATGTGGCAAGCACACACACCTAAATTGAATAGACATGAGCAAGCACTCGAAGAAAAAGGGTACATCTACACAGCGCAAATAAATAAATAAATAAGTACCACACCCAAACCCCAGAGAGTCTCAGAGGCTGGGTTTACAGACTTAGGCTCTTGGAGCTTGCACTATGAAGCTTAAAAAACAAAACAAACAAACAAAAAAGAAATAGCCATATTACAGACCTTCTGGCTTTGGCCTGAGCTCAGGCTATGAAGCCCAGGGAAGAGGGTGGGTTTCAGAGCCCAAGCTGAACGTCTACATCGCTATTTTTAGCACCATGGCGCAAGCCCAAGTCTCTAGACCCAGGCTCAGACTTGCTGCTGCAGGATTTTTTTTGCTGTGTAGATGTACCCGAAGTGCTTTACATGCTTTAATGAATTATGCTTCCTAACAGCCCTTTGAATTAGGTAAATATCCTCATTTTACTAATGGGGAAACCGCAGGGTACAACTTAGAGGGCACTTTTGAAAATTTGGTCCTTGAAGGCACCAGAACCTTGAAGGCCCACTGCGAAGCCCACGCCCAGTAAAAATGTGGATGTGGGATCAGGGCCTGAATTTGGGTGCTCGGTTTTAGCCGTATTTTAGAAATGTATAGTCTGATTTTCAGAAGTGTTGAGAACCCATAACTCCAACTGAAGTCAACAGGAGTTGCAGGTGCTCAGCCCTTCTAAGAATCAGGTCTAAGGTTGCTAAAATTAGGCAGTCAAAAACCAACACACTCCAAAGGAGAGGCTACTTTGAAAATCTGGGCCTAAGGGTATTTGTGTGTAGACAGCAATTAGATACCCACGTCTGGGCAGTGCCAGCTGACTCAGGCTCATGGGGCTGTTTAATTGTAGGCATTCAGGCTTGGGCTACAGACCTAGCTCTGGGACTCTCCAACTTCAGAGTCTTAGAGCCTGGGCTCCAGCCAAAGCCTAAACATCTACACTGCAAGTAAACAGCCCCTTAGCCTGAGCCCAGTAAGCCTGAGTCAGCTGGCATGGGCCAGCTGTGGATTTTTAAGTGCAGTGTACACATATCCTATGGCTCGCACCAGAAGTCTGTGGCAGTATTATGTTCTATAATATAAATCTATATTCTTTGTTACTTTGTTCCTACAGAGACCAGGGAAGAGAAGCAGCACTGCCCCGAGTCCCGTCTTCAGCCGGGGATGGTTGAGAAGGAACTGAGGGTGGTGCGGGACGCAGGCACTCAGGAAGATTCCAACTAAATGGGAGCGCCTGCATCCCGACCAGGCACTGCTACCGAAAAACTCAGATCAACGGCGCCAGGACGCACCGACATCTAGAATGGAGCACCCACAGGGACAGCACTCGAAGAAGAACCCTGGTCTTCTGACTATCAGCATTTGGGCTAAACCACAAGACTACCCCTGCCTTGGAGCAAGTTAAACTTTAGAGAAGAAAGCAATAGGAATCCCAAAATTACCTGTGACTATATACCATGTTTTCAAATGTTTCCTTTGATACATAGTGATACTCACGACCATTCTCTTCATAGCTCTTCTGAGCACGAGTGGTGTCTTAAGAAAGAAAAATTAAAATTTTTTAAAGTTCTTGTAAACATTTTCTTTCTTCAGTAAATCAAATTGAGAACAAAGTTCCTAGTGAAAAGCCAGGACTCCCAAACTCCATATATGGAGATGTGAATATATAAATTTTAAAAACTCTGTTCATTTTCACAAGTAATCAAAAGGAAATAAAACTAATGGTTTCTACTTTCTAGCTCACAGAGGTCAGCAAATCTTCCAAAATTGAATCTACCCCTTGGGGTCCATTTTGAGCACAATGGGCATTGTTCCTGAAAGGACAGTAAACCATTAGACTTACACCTTGTCTACACTACACAGTTTTGTCAACAAAAGTCAGCTTTCGTTGATGAAACAGTGGAGTTGTACACACTACAATGCTCCTCCCGCTGATTTAACTTTCCTGCTACACCGAAAAAATAAAACCACCTCGACAAGTGGCAGTGCATGAAGACTTCTGTAGTATTTTAAAAAATTGCCTGCACAACTCCACTTTATATTATGTTAATTTATTTGAGAAGGCTAAGAAATGTAAGTCTGAGGAACTGGAGCAATTTATCAATTTTAAAACTGTATTAAGACACATTTAGAGCCTTGCACTCCTGGTGTTTTATCTTCACAAAACCTTGTATCGAATGAGCAGAGATGCCAAACTTCTCTCCATTCAAGTCAGAGATGAGAAGTTGTAAGAATCTGCTTTAGATTTGGTATGCTAGGAGGGAAATCTACAAGGCTTGCTAGTTTCCTGTCTATCTGGGTATTTATATGGCCCTCATTTCCATAATATCTGGACACCTTATAAACAAACATTCAATGAATTTATCTTCACTACTCCCCTAGGAAGGCCCCTCAGTCCCATTTTACAAATGAGGTATAATGAGATTAAGTGACTTGTCCAAAGTCATGCAGGTAATCATAGAATATCAGGGTTGGAAGGGACCTCAGGAGGTCATCTAGTCCAACCCCCTGCTCAAAGCAGGACCAATTCCCAACTAAATCATCCCAGCCAGGGCTTTGTCAAGCCTGACCTTAAAAACCTATAAGAAAGGAGATTTCACCACCTCCCTAGGTAACCCATTCCAGTGCTTCACCACCCTCCTAGTGAAAAAGTTTTTCCTAATATCCAACCTAAACCTCCCCCTAATCCATTGGCATAACAAGAATCAAACCCAGGCATACTCAGAATCAAATCAAAGTAACAGTGTTTTAACCCCAAGACCATCCTTCCTTTTCCCCTGCCAGCTAGAAAACCTGACAAAAGACAATATTTTAAATAAAGCCCAGTAAAAGAAAGTAGCTTTTCCTTCTTTCCTGTAGTTCCCACAAAAATAAAAGGAAATGTGTATTGTTAGTCTAGGCATCTGTGCCCTGTTAACAAATTCATAAATTCAGAGACAGCACAATATTATTGATTGATAGAGAAACCATCCCTACAGCAAAGAGTCTATAAATATTCTGTGGCAGGAGAAAGGGAGTTGATATTTCATGTTTTCTTTCCCCCAAACAGGAAGTTAGAGAGTGAAAGGAACATGTCACATACAGGGTACAGCACTTTGAAAATGATGAGGGTTCATTCCAATAAGTCGCCGCCTTAGCTCATTCACGCCAACCCCTGAAGGACCTGGATATTTTAAAACAAAGCCACACACAGTAACTCCGGTACATTAATGACTGAAACTACACATAAAATAGTTTACTAAAACTATGGGTGCATCATATTTATGACAGTCAAATAACATGTTCAGGTATTATCTCATATGCAAGAACTGGTGAAGCAAATGACAGGCATGGAAATCACATTACTGCTTCCTCCACTGCGCTTCCCAACTGGTGGCATCACAAATTAAGTGCCTGACTCTGAAAAGTGCAAGGCACCTACAGTTCCCATTGAATTCAACAGGAGCTGTGACTATGTAATACTCCGCAGGATCAGGTCACCACTTTCTAGCAAAACAGCCACAGCCAGTAGGGGGTTCAGCAATACTCATTTGAATTATATCTATACACCTAGATCTATCTCAAACGTGTACAGCTCTAGGCAGGGGAGAGGTATTTCCCTCACCACAAATATCCAGGAATGCTGCGCCTAGCAAAAATATGAGCAGCTTCCATTCAAAACAGTTATTAAATCTAAAATTCCATTTTAGGACCGTCAACCTATCACATATCATGATACTCGCTCAGGGCCAACCTTACGGGTGGGCAGTGACGGCAACTGTCCAGGGTGCCAGGGAGTTGGGGTATGCCATGGTCAAGGGCCATGCCCACCCAGGAGGCAGGAGGAGGAGATAAAGGGGGCTGCGAGGCAGGAACCATGACAGCTGCAGTACTGCTGCCGCTCCACTTGCTGATATCCACATGGATATCCTGTTAGCTTTCCCAACCGCATAAGACTGAAGTTTTCTAGGCTGGGTTTTTAACATCCCTCCCTCCATTGCTGTTTCTATTTGTTCATAACCATAGTCCTACAAAAGCATCACTTCAAGGTATTGGTCACAAAGGATTTATAAATGTTTTATCATTGCTATTTATATAATAACCCCACAGAAGCTAAACTGGACTCTGTTTTCGTGATGAAATGCATTTTCATCCAATATTTGTTACTGTAGGGTTGTCCGATTGTATTGCATTGCTGAAACTTTTGAAGCATTGAAGGAAATGTTTTGGAACAACAGAAACCACATACAAGCACATAGACTTTATAAAACTGGTGTTTGGAAAAAGTAAAAAGGTAGGTCAAACTTTGGGTCCACCACCCTTCAAGAACTACCTGTTAGGGCCCAAGTCAGTGCCCACCGCAGTCAGTGGGAGGACTCCCACTGGATGGGGCTTTTATTGAATTTCTCATTCCACAAGAGCTTGAGCAGTAAGGACTCTTCCCTCTGTATTTACTAGAGCTTGTATGATTTGCATGAGTAGGTGCATCCCTGTCTGGGGGCATGCTCCTGTCAGTTGCTGCAACATACCCACTAGCACAATTAGTCGGTTTCGATCTGTGGGATGTCGCTGGTATCTCACCACCTCCTCATAAGGGGCTGCTGCTGCGCTGTAACAGCTGCTGGGACACCGTGCATAACAGGGCTGCTGGCTGTTCTGGGATTTCCTGCGGCACAGACGCATGCTTCTACGGAAACCAGCTGGGAAGGGCAGAAAGTAACTAACATTGAAAGGTTTCAGAGTAGCAGCCATGTTAGTCTGTATCCGCAAAAAGAACAGGAGTACTTGTGGCACCTTAGAGACTAACAAATTTATTTCAGCATGAGCTTTCGTGAGCTACAGCCCACTTCTTCGGATGTATAGAATGGAACACACAGACAGGAGATATTTATACATACAGAGAACATGAAAAGGTGGAAGTACACATACCAACTGGAAGAGTCTAATCAATTGAAATGAGCTATCGTCAGCAGGAGGAAAAAAACCTTTGAAGTGATAGCCAAGCAGTGTGTGCAGGTGATTACTAGTTCCACTATCTGAATGATCTCCAACTGGACTAACAAGAACATACTGTGAGTTGTAGCTTTTCTTAAGGTAGAAAATAATTTATTTATAGTTCTTGATACAACAGTTCAGTGGAGACTCTGAAAGCAGCTTGGATTTTCAAAATAGAAGCACAAGTATTGAAAGTCACTCTAACTTTGCCCAGAATTAGACCCCCAGAAACAAGTCTGGAAAACAAACCAGAGGGAGATTTCCAGCCATATATATCATCATTAGGAATGAGTGACTTGCTCTGGAAAATTTAACTGCTCCAAAAATTCATCCAACTTCTCAACTGTATTCAACCTTTTTTTCAGCTCAATTCATAAGAGTTCTGTAGTTCACTTACCAGAAACAGACTTGCTGCTTGGCCTCATCCCCAGCAATGGAAACCTCACACGGTCTGCATTGTACAGCTTAGGAAAGCCCCAGAAGCCATTCACACCACAGCATGAGATTTAAGGAGGCAATCAGAAGGACCAGAAGCCTAGTGCAGCTAAGTTATGCAGGTGCTGGCAACCTACTGGGGAGGTGGGCTTATTGGAAAAGAATCAACAAGCAAGGGAAGGATGGCTTACTGGGATCTAGAAAGGCAAAGTGAATACAGAGAGGGTCAGGGAATCTTCAGAGGCAAGGGAAAGGAATGCTTCTGAGAAAAATCACACACATTGGATTTAGCTTCAGACAAGCATCCAGTCTAAATCAAACCTTTTGCCTATCACTAATCACCACATACCAATAAAGACCCGTTGGCCAGATCCACTGAATTCCTCCTCTTCTGGGCATGAAGAACAAACAAGCAGGAAGGAGAAAGGAGGGTGAATATTGAACAGTCAATTGAATTTCCCCTAATCTTTTATATCACAGAATTGGAAATATTGAAGTTAATGATAATGTCACTGAAATAAGGTCATGAAGTACAGAGACCAGTTTACTAAAGTATCGTATAATATCAAAGATTTAAACCAAGTCACTGACATTTCTATGAAAGTGAAATTTAAGCTCATCGCTCACTAGTAAGTCTAAATAAGAGTTTAAGTGCCACACTTTATTTATCTTCAAAAAAGAATAGCTAAAGGGCCACACACTGTTTTTAAATATTCATAATGTAGAAGAGTGGTGTGCAATTAGAGTTCTTCAGGTGGAATCTAGCCGGCATGAACTCTTTAAAGGCAATATTAAAATAATCAAGAATCTGGGAGCTCAAAGTATCAGTAAACCTAAAAAAATCCCAGAACAATTGTAAAAACTTCTTCTGCCTACACCTCAGCCTTAGATTCCACACCCGAAGGCACTTTTGGGCACCTCCCCACTGCCCAAATCACCTGCTGAACCAATCTCCTTCATTTCCTTCTGTTCTCATTTTCAGACCTTCTCCCAGGCTGTGCTGTGTGCTTGGAACAGCTTTCCTGAACAGTGCACACATTCCCTCCTTAAAACTCCCTTCTCCTGCAAAGCCCCTGAATTCTAATTCCCCACAAATCTCATATCATTCTTCTCTAATAAAACATTTCCAAACCTTATAATAAACAAGATGAAGAAAGTTAAAAATAACTAGCAAGAAACCTATTTTGACGGCTGTGTTCCAAACTCATTTCCCATGGGAAACTGCCTTGCCTCCCCTCCCCTCCCCCCTGTCCAAGCTAAACTGTATCTTTTTTCCTGTTATTCAGTTTTATTCTCTCTACATCTCTTCTGTCTGCTGTCTTCTCTTTGTCTCTTTCATCTAACTTTATATGGAAGTTGTTCCAGAGCAGGGACATTGTCTTTACATTCACTTGGAAAGCACCAGGCATGCTATGGGGTTACCTTTTAAAATTAGATACTACACTGATGGGTGCCTCATGTACAAATAAGTGCCAAAAGAGTAACTGAGTCACATGGTATTGTCCATAGTGGACTTGATAATAGATTCTACTCTTCACTTCTCCCAGCTTTGCCTCCTGCCTGTGTACACCAGTGGATGTACACTAATAATACCTCATCTTCGGTTATAGTGAGAAGTCTCTGACAAATAATGGGTTGTGGAGCATGCTCTGAAGACATTCAGACTAAGGTATATAGCGATAATAAATCGCCTCGTTTGCAAAGATGACAGATTTCTGGATCAGAGTAAAGTAAAATTGCATTGCAATCTGCCTACCTCACTTTCTTTGGTCATTTCCTCCTGAGCTCTTCTTTGTTCCTCTGCCTGACCTAGCCTCTCCACCCAGAGCTAACAAGCAAATTCAACAACTATGTACTGTAATGGGCCTAATTCCTGAAAGTAACTGAGCTATTGTTTGTAATATTTTTCTGGCTTTAGCAGATTGCTGTTGAAAATCTATAGGAGTCAAAAGTTTAAAGTTACCTTCTTTAAGCTCCTCTGGAGATTTGGATAAGTATGTACAAACAAGAGAGAGATGAAAAATTAGGGCTCTGAGGAGACCAAGTTCAAGTCTAAGTGGGCAAAACTGGACCAATTCATATGTGCTTCCACTTGAGTGCAAACTATGAAACACACAATGCTGGTTTAAAATTAAAATAAGCATGTGCCAGACAAACCACAAAACTTGGATCTGAATCCTACCTCCCTAAACAAGAGGGTGCTCAGCTACAGAGTTTGGCTCTGGCCACTCTCCAATAGTGGAAAGTACAACCTAGAGCTGCTTCAATAACTCAGTTGTCAAGGTAGAGTGGAAGCCTGAGCTGGGAGTGATCTTTGGACTTTTCCCCCTGGCTGCCTGGAAACAGAAAAGAGGTGACTTAGATAATGAGCAGGATCTGAACTAATTCCCCAAGAACGCAACTATTGCAGGGAAAAGGGCATTAGTGGCCCTGAATAAAGATGCAAGTGACTGCCTCACAAACTCCCTTATTCTGTTTTGTAAGCCTCAAGCATTGCCCTCAAAAGCGGAGAAGAATGAAGCCTCTGAGTTGGAGTTAAGCGGATGGGGAAGAGCCCACATTCAGATCCTTGGTACTCTTATACAGTAGCAACAGCACAGCAGGAAAAAGAAGAGGGCAAGTAATTTAACCAAAATAAGAAAGCAAATTATTTGAACTGAGAAATTTAGAAATGATGTGGGATCTAATTTGTTCCAAAAGACCAAGTTTTGTAGAGCTTCAGATACACAGTTGAACATGTATGGCAGGGCTTTCAAAGTGTGATTATTCTCTGAAAAGTGTCTATAAAAATGGCATCCTTAGATTCCATGATTGTGTCTCATGATTTTATATCTGAGGTGCTCAGTTTACAATAATAAATATATTTCTGTTTCTATGCCTGCCCTGAAAACGCAGACTAGGATTTAACAGTTAAACAGGTTCTTCATTCTTCTTCATCCACAGTAATAAAGATACCGTGGACTAAATTAGGGTCTCAGTCATACTTGAGAAATCCCATTATCTTCCAGTTATCCCCTCTGACACCTTGGGTTTGCACACGTGTAATGGATTAGAGCTTAGTAAACATGACTGTCGTTGCTGCACAAGAAGGAATAGAACTGAGCTCACTTTCCCTTCTGTACATGGGCTCTGCAGGGCTAACAGGAAGAAACAGCAGTAAAAATTTATTTTGGTCATTGAAGTCACCCAGACATGGCTCTGGATAAACACAGGGAGCAGTTCTACTGAGTAAATAGTAATTATTTTAGAGAGTCACTTTTCAAGAGAGAATTGCACTTTAATCTGATTGCTTTTTGGTTTGGTTTGGTTTTTGTTGAATACCTCTTACATGTCTGAGAGTCTTAGAGGATGAGACAGAACTGGAATTAGGCAGGAAGAATTTGACTTACCAGACTCAAATGTTTCTTCATCTTTTACGTCACCCAGATAGCAAAAACAGCAAATACATTTAGTTTCAATACTATTTCTGCTTAAAATAATGTTATCACATCAGAAATTATTTCCCTTCCAATACTGGAAGGACCACAGAAGGCTCTCAGACTCCTGCCAACTTCCCAAACATACTCCCACTGCTTTCTTTTAGTTCAATTAGAAATGATCTTGAGCTGCTAAGTGAGAATCTGGATCCAAACTTCTGTCAAAGTTGCTGAAAAGTGAGAATTGGAATCCAAATGTCCACCAGAGTTTGAAGGTGTTGGATTTGGGGTTTTGATTTTTTTCCATCAGTGAAGCACTTCCAGCTCCTTGTATTTCATGCAATCCCATTCAGAAGGTTAATGTTCCAGAAATCAAACAGTATATATGAAAGCTCTGATATGAACATCATCCCTAACTCAAACTCCTTATTGACTTGCATTGAGAAATAAAACACAGTGGAAAACAGATCCTGCAATATAGGAACTGCCATACTGGATCAGACCTGCAGTCCATCTAATCCAGTATCATGTCTGCAAAAGTGGCCTTTGCCTGTTGCTTCTGAGACTAGTGCAAGAAATCCTGTTATGGAATAGCCTGCCTCCATGAAATCTTTCCATTTAACATCATTAGTAAGAGTTTGATTTGTGCTTTGAAGCAAAAGGGTTTATTATCCTTTCCAAAATTCTTGTTTTTTTAAAATCTTTATTAGTATAACTGCATAGTCTTGTTATCAATATATAAGCATCCAATCTGTGTTTGAATCCAGCTAAGTGTTCTGCCTCAATGAAAACGTGTGGCAATGAGTTCCAGAGTGTCTTTAAAACCACAGTAACTTAATAATATTATAGGTTTAATGAGCCAAATTGAGACCAACTATGTTGCACCCCTTTACACCAGCTCTGAATTTGGCCCACTGAGTCTATAATCTGCACTGTAAATGCGCTGGATCTCAAATAGAGTAGTATGTATTTAGAACAGCCATTCATTTCTACAGACTATCTTCACTACAAGCAGAGATTCATTATAACCAGAATTGCAATCTGTTCATCCGCAGTGCTTTGAAATGGTCTGGGACTTTCACTCTACTTCACTATAAATGGAACTTCTCTATATATGAGCTCACTATAAGGATGTTCCATTTTATTCAAGAAACACTAGTAGTCTTTGTCTAGCTGGTATATTGCTGCGTACACAGACGAATCTCCTTAAATGAAGTCAGTTACCTGTTTCTACACACTTCTCATCGATCTGCATGTCGTCCTCTGCAGGTTATAACAGACAAAAAGAGAAAGGAAATTAAACGATCTCCAAAAGCATTGAAAAAAACTCACCAAATTCAAGACTTCAACATTAGAATAAAACTAATCCCCCCTGAAGCTCAAATTCGGTTAAAACATTTTCAGTATTTCAATAGCGCCTTGCTCTAAAGTACTAATGACATTCTTTCAACAGGCAGAGGAAAGATGCTTCTTATACCAATGCACCAAAGGGTTCCCAGCTGGGAGGCAAACATGGCTGATTTGAATTGTCCAGTTGAAACAAGGAAGGGTTTTAATTTGAACCGATGCAGTGTTAATATTTCAGATGATTTGAGAAGGATCAGTATGACTATCATCAGAACATCATTCCCCCCCAAATACCCTTTGCATATTTTGTATATGTATGTTTTTCTAGAATGCTATGTACACTGACAATTTTTTAAATTAAAATTGGAAAAATAAAAGCTTTTTAAACATCTATGGGTATCTTTAGTGAACAAACCACAATGAAGCATTTCTTTAGTCACCCTATTTACACATGATGCAGATAGACTTGGCAGAGAGATGTAAAAGGAAAACTGCCCCAACCGATCCTGACATGTATCCTTATGAGTACAAGTAAAGCATCTAGTCATTTTTAAAGTCTTTATAAACAAGATAGTATCTTGTACATTTAGAGATCAGCTAATGCTGGACTTGCAAGCAGATGTGAGGTACTGCAATGTGATGTAATCAAGGCATCATCTCTTACCTTCTTCCACAGTACTCACTGTCCACAGCAAATCCATTGAAGCAGTTAAAAATAAATACACAGCTAAAGTGACTGCCAGTGCTACAGTTACCAAGTAAAATCAACTGCATCAGAAAGACTCTTGAAAGATGAAAATACAGAGCATTGACTTAACTGGAAATTCACCTCATGGGTCATAAAAAGTATTAGCAAGTAATAATGCAGACCACAGAAAAACAGAGAAGTTGTGGGAGAGGGAAAGGGGAAGCAGGAGGGTATTTTCTGGTACAGAACTACTAGCTATGCCTTAGTCTCCCTTCCATGGAAATCTACAATCAACTTGTCTAATAAGCGCTTCAGGAGGGCACAGACAGTAGAGATTTCTTGCTACGAATAGCCTACATACAAGGCTCAGTTCTAGACAGTGTTGAGTACTCTCAGCTGCCATTGACTTAAATGGGAATTCAAGGTGCTCAGCACTTTACAGGATTAGATCCTAAATGTACTGTATTCTGATAACAATAATGATCCTTAGAATCCAAAACAGGTTAAGTGCCGAATTCAGATACACCTGCTACACCCACAGATTTCAGTGGGGATTCTGAATGCATTTCTGGAGGTCACAATATGGCCCAATGAATGATTCTTGGTATATACACTCATTTGATTATGTTTAATTTCTTTATTACTGGATGTAAGAAACAAAAGAACAGACTTCTCCCTCCCCACTCTCACTGGCAGCTGGAGAATTTTGCACTCACATATTGTTGATTTGAGACAGACATGGGGCTGGAAGGGCTGAGACCACCAGAATTCTCGCTGCTTCCTGAACAGAAAGGAATTCATCACAATAAGAAATCAATTCAGCATTGCATTACTTCCTACTTAGATGCTCCATTCTATCACCTGCACACAAAATGACATGAGTGCTCAGAGCTACCTGACGGATAAACACCATTACCAACCACCAAGAGTGGAAGCATAGCTAGTGTTCTACCCCACCTGCAACTGTTGGAGGGAAGCCAGTGTCCTACCACACCCATCTGAATGCCAATATTCTACATCATTGGCCTGAAAGTATTGCCCTAAATTAATGCACGTAATGGAGGAGAGCAGTATTAACTGTATTGTGGTACACATGGCTGGAAGTGGGAAGTGTGCTGTATTGGGTTCTTTCTGACACAGAGTCTTAATTACAGCTCCCTCTGGGCTTGTGTGCATTACAACTTGAAGCTTAACAGTAGTCAGTTGTCTGGCACAATTAGGGGTATCCTGTGCTTTTTTTGTTTGTACTCTGGATAGTACAACATGGTTACAGAACCATGCTAGAGAAGCTGTATAAACTAGGCAACTTTGCAAAAGGGTCCTTTCTAAATATAAACTGACTATATGCAGAAAACAGGGAGGTGGTTTTCTGTTTCTCATTAAAAAAACATCTTTCAGCTCTGCTTTGAGTATGAAAAACACAAAGCTGCAGATGCCTCAGACACACCTTTAAAATATTGTACTGATTTTTTGAAATAATTATGCCTCTGTAGCAAATTCTGATTTTTCTCCTCTTTACATTTTTTGTATCACGAAGGACAGTACTGAGAAACCAAATCTTTGTCTAAAGCTATTTATTTTAGTTTATGTATATAGGTCAGATACTGTTAGGGGCTTTACACACTAATATAAAAACAATGCCTCTGCCCTGAATGACTTACAATCAGGTTTAAGGTGAAAAAAATCCTGTTTTCACACAAACATCCATAGTACTATTAAAACAGGAGAAGACACATACAGAGGGCTCACACTGTCTGCAGGCATCAGTGCGTCTTTATTGACTGAATCAATCTGTTCTATAATTGCTAAGTTCAGATCATGAAATCCAAGGTAACTGGCTCATTCTCTGGTTTGAGTTCAGAAACCCTACATTTTCTTACCTCTTCAGAAGATGGTTTGATGGTATCAATCCAGCACAGGCACTCAGGTCTGAGACTTGCCTTGCCTGCCACCAGAGGACATCATTCTGGTCAACAATCTGAAGGATTTCACCCTTTTTAAAGGGCAAGCCTGCATCAGCACAGGGTATTGCAGGGTCCTGCAGGGGCCAGTAATCTGCCATTGCTCGCACATAGAGCTGGTATAGAACATTCAGACATGAGTGAAGGTGAGCTTCTTCAGAACAGATACAGTAACAGTGTGAATATTTACAAACTAAGGACCTGATCTGACTTCAGATGAAGTCAACAAAAGTTTTGCCATTGACTTCAATGGGAAGAGCACCAGGTCTGAAATCCAACTACTGGTATTTTCCTGATCAAGAAAAATGTAGTCACCTATTATACTGTGAACAATTTGACCTTCTCCCTCCTCTGGATCACTCCAGAGATGCCTTCACTACCTTTAACTTTATCACAGCTTGCTACATTTAATTACATTACCTACAGCAAACTATTAATTTCAGTGGAGACATATGTCTAGGCAAGACATGTTATTAGAGATTTCTGTGAGCTGGGCTGGCAATACATGCTTCTAAACAACCTTACCCTCATCTATCACACTGTGCAGAGTGCCCATTAGACATTATTGGATTAACTGTCTGCAGTAACCATAATAATCTGGAAGAAAAAAATAAGTGAATCTCTTACTGTTGTTTGGTTGCTGACTGGCCGATCAGAAACTGGAATCAGTTTGAACATAATTGTTCCCTGGGACAGAGACTAAAAGATTTCAGAAGAAAAAAAGGTCAAAATATATTTGCTACTGGTAACACACTGAAAGCATTTTAAGTTTCATCACTGCAAGACGAATGATGGCTCCAAAAGCCCATTATAAATATCCTTATTATAAGAATGGAAATTGCTTAGCTCCAGCAGAATGCCATATACAGAATCATTGTTAAAACAAAGATCTTTAAAAGAAAGATTGATTTAGTTCCTGTGGGGGAAACTTTGGAACCTTGCTAAGATGTCTAATTCCCTGAAATATGTGTTTTGTTAAAAACATACATATTTTCAGTATCAATTCACAATTAAATTTTAGTTCTGAAGTCTAATTTAAATTAACTATATAGGGCTGGGCTGTGCAAGCATGTTTTCAAGATTTGTAGATTTTGCGTTATGGTGAAGTTTGTATTTCTAATGGTGTGTTATGCATCTGAAGATAGGTGCAAACAGAGAAATCATGAGAGAGAAACAAATAGAAGAACAGACACTAACCCAGAGTGGAACCTCACTGATTGGCACTAACAACTAGAGAGCCAATGGAGAATACTAAATATTGTGACCTGGTGAGCAAGCTAACAAACATCAGGGATAGTGCATCACAGAGTGATCTTTGTTTGCTAATTTTAATAAAAGATTATTTTAGTTTAAATTATTTATGACAGTACTTGGTAACATAGGAGTTAATGCATTTTGTTAAATGAATGAAGGCTTAGGAACGCGACACTTTATGACAGCATTCTGCAACTAATCCTTTACAGAGAAATGGAGTGAGACTGCTGGAGGGTGAGGGTTGGCAGAATTACTGATTTTAGATAGAGAGAATGAGTGAGGTTCTAACTGGGTTTTGTCCCTAGTTCAAAAGGCAAAGGGTGGAATGCACCCCTGTACAGATGTCCACGACAGGGTTTATGTACCACGTAGGCTCTATTTGGAGGGCTTAAATAGCACATAGGCCATGTGCTGGCTCACTGCACAGGATGAATTTCACCCACAATGAAGAAACAGACAAAGTGGTACATTACATGTAAAATTATTGCTGGTGTGTAGGTCTTCCTTCCTCTAGAAATTTACATTGAGAATTTAGGCTGCTCTTTTTAAAGGAAGTGCATGTATGAGTACATATAATTACACTTGCACTACAGAGAAATGAAAAAAGAGTAAAATGCATTTCATACCAGAATATGGATAACTTGCTCTGGCTCTAGTCCCTCCACTGGGACTCCATTCACCTCTACCAGCTTGTCTCCGGCATACAACAACCCTAGAATAAAAAGGTACAGGAAAGAAGACACACTTATTATAGAGAAGATGTGATTCTGAAAAAGTTCAGAGATGCAACAGAAGACTGGAGAACAGCCCTGAAATAAGAAATGCCCCTATCCTAGATTTGGACCCGAGTCAGGAATTTCAGATCTGAAGTAGTATTGTGCTGTGGATAGAGCAGACAGCTCTGTTATAGGCTTCATTGTGCAATCTCAAGCAATTGACTTGACTTCTCTGAGCCTCAGTTTCTCTATTTGTAGAATAGGTGTATTCATTCTTCCTCTTTTTTTGTAAAGCACTTTGAGATCTAGTGATGATGAAAAGGACTCAAGGAGTGTTAAGTATTCTTATCCAAACTAGAGTGCCCCCAAAACTGACATGTTCAGATTCAGAGTTCTGGTTCTGACCATTATAGTAATAGGCTGAGTTACAATGTTCAGATCTAGATCTGAAACCCTTCATGGTTCAGAGGAAGTAATGGTGGTGGGGGAATATGATCTGGTGTTTGGGCTCATCTCTAGTTCCTACAGAAGCAAGTTTACTAAAGATAAGCAAGAAACACATGATCTATCATGCAAACCACAAGTGGTAGTTGCATCTTCCCCTTCAACTCAGTTAAACAGGTTATCTTGTGTATCTTAATTAATCCTAACAGGATCTCATTCAGCTGCTGTATACAACTTTGGTAAACTTATCCTCCAGACAGAGGCCATGGTACAGTAATGGGAACTATTTTATGATGGAGGGACTAGAGCCCGAGCAAGTTATCCACATTCTGCTATGAAATGGAGTGTGCTGGTGTTCATACCAGGTGGCACTATTTTGTATTACTGCTTAACTCATGCCAGATTTATCCAGGTGTTGATGTTGAGTGTAAATACTGTAAGATTGTGTTTGACGTTGGCTTTCTGTCTCACCTTTTTTGAATGCAACACATTTACCCCGGAATGAGAGAATTATGAAGAAATAAAAAAAAAAGTCAGAAGTACTTCAGCATGAGGCAATTATTACTATTTATATGGTACTGTACAAGGTATGTGCTTAAAAGTTCTAATAGGAGAAAATTTACAGTTGCAGAAAAAAAGGCTATTTTTTCCCTGCTGTGTGTTTCAAATGATACTTACCACTTCTGTCTGCTAGCCCACCATGGATCACCCTGGCAACCACAATGTCACCTGTTATCTCATGGCGTTTAATGGTGGCACCCTGGCAAAATAAAAAGAATAAATATCTTTTGATTCCTTTCAAACTGGAAATCTGATCTCCTTAACGACTGGAGATTACTGAAAAAGATTCCTTTTCTCCTTAAAACTGCACAGTATTGCAGGACCCGTAAGTACAGTGCACAGTACATTAAAAGATGGGTAAACCTAGTCTCTCAAGTGACATGAAAACAAAATGGTCATTATACAGCCCAGTTTCCCACTCTCGCAGTCTATAAAATCGTACATAGGGCCTACTGTAATACATCTTTTCCATCTCTAATGTTATGATTTTCCAGTGCTAATCCCTGTATTTATCACAAATATAGTACAACATAAAAGGGCAAACGACTTCCAAGAAATGTTGTTAGTTTTTTTCCCCCTTCCCACTCCATTTGCCAAGGAGGCACTTCATTTGTTCAAGCTGAGTCTCTGTCAATTTAAGAGAGACTAGAACTAACAAAATTTCCATAGCATTGCCTATAAATAACCCATTTATACAAAACACTTTATTGAATCTATTGCACAAGTTCAAATCATCAAAATATCAGCAAGCTTCCTTACCAGGGGCTGCTTGTTTTTCACTAAGCAGACAATCCTCATGGCTTCTTCATTTTCAGGGATGTTATCTGGTAGAGGGGGAAGGATTGGTTCAAAATCTTTCTGGGCCACAGTATCATGAGCTGATAGTAAGGCCTGTGACAAGAAGAAAGAAGCAAGCGAAGGTCATCCCAAGAAATAGCTTTGCCTGGGGCTGTCCAGGAGTCAGAAGCGGGAGGCTGAATTCGTACATGAATACAGACCCACACGGCGGTGGGTGACATCATTGCTCTTTCCACTGAAAAACTCAATCACTGGACATTTTCCTGTTTTCTTGGAATTTAATCTTAGGAAAGCTGTGTCCTTGTTTGGGGATATAGCACAAGCACACAAGCTTTGTAATAGTTTTTAAGACAAAACAAGTTTGTTCATGAAAAAAAACTGCCCTATGTCTCTAAGAATTTTTTTAAATAGATCTCTCAAAAGCACAGATATTAAAAACAGCAGCAACCATCAGTCTGTTGTGCATACTGTAGATATTTAATTCTTTCATGAGGTAAGGGATGAGAGACAGACTTCAGAGGTGGGGGAAAGAATCCCACACTTGCAAATTCACAGCTACCATTGTCCACTAATTTCTTCTTGCCATAACTAATCCAAATCTCTATTGCCTTCTTTGCGGTCTTCTGCAGACAGCTGCAAAGTTCATTCCCCCCGTACTGAAGTAATTTAAGTGAGAGATGTTTCGACTCCCCTTTCAATGCCCAGCACTTGCCTTCAAGTTTGGATTTCGCAGAAGTCGTCTCAGCTCTCTGATCTCTGTAGATTGAGGGACTCCACGCAACAACTCCACCACCTGGTGATGAGAGAGTGGGAACTGGATCCATCAGGAATTCCTATTTTAAATACTGTAAACAACTTTATTTGGTAATGTAATAGACTTTTTTCTTTAACTCCATGCTATGAGACTAAGTGAATTCCCTTCTCCAATTCTACAACTAGATTTCATCACCAGTATAAGTTTCTAGCATGAACCATTAAGCTTCCAGCTAATTCTGTCCTGAACTTATTAAAATCATCCTATCAGAAATTCATAGATTTGAGCCAGGCTCCTTTATGGTCAGCTTTTATGACAAGGCAGATTGTGAATTGGGGAGGAGGGATGATCTAGCAGTTAATACACAGGACTCGTAGTCACTCTGCCACAGACTATGTGATTCTGGGAATTCCACACCTTCTATGTGTCTTTGATCCCCGATCTGTACAATGGAGATGATTAACTACTTGTCTCACAAGGGAGTGAGGCTAAAGTAATTAATGCTTGTGATGTGCACTCAGATCCTCAGACAGACTGCACCACAGATATGCAGAGTATTATTATGTGCAATCAAGTTAACAGATTAGGGTTTGGTTAAAAAAAGGAATCTAGTCTTATATAATCTCACCTCACGAGACAGTGCACGTGCTTGGGGTGTGACTGGGACTGGTTTTTTTCTGATAGATTGATGGAGGCATTCATAAACCTATTGGGTGAAATAAGGAAAAGGGAACAATGCAATACTACTCAATGGATTCACACCCATGGTGTGATCCACTCATATGGAAACACACACACACACACACACACACACACACAGTAATGCCACATCACTAAAGATTTTCTAGGACTAGCTAGAATAAAAATAATAAATAAGGCTACGATTTAGTCATGGAGGCCACGGAATCCATGACTTCCAGCAACCTCCATGACTTGAGCCTGCTGTGGTTAGGAGCTGCAGGGTCCTCCGCCACCAGCAGGGGTAGGGAGTTGCAGGGTCCCTCTGGCAGCTCCCTGAGCCCGCAGTTGCCAGCAGGGGAATCCCCAAGCCGTCCATGCTGCAGGCGGCTCCTAGCCCCTACGCAGCTGCCCCGCTTCAGGCAGGGTGGGGACTGGCAGATCCCCTTTTTGTCAGATATATTTTTAGTAAAACTCATGGGGCAGAGTGTTGAGGTGCAGGAGGGGGTACAGGGTGCTGCCTCGGGGAGGGGGCTATGGGCTGGGGCTTGAGGTGCAGGAGGGGGCTTGGTGCTGGCTCTGGGAGGGGGCTCAGAGTGGGACTTGGGGTGCAGGAGGGGGTATGGGGAGCAGGAGGGGGTTTGGGGTGCTGGCTCCAGGAGGGGGCTCAGGGCTGGGGGGCAGCCTTCCGCGAGGCAGCACTTATGTCCGGCGGTGCAGCACTTACGGTGGCGAGCGCAGCGAGGCTAAGGCAGGCTCCCTGCCTACCTCGGCTCCACACTGCTCTCAGAAGAGGCCGACACGCCTCAGGGGAAGGGCGGGGAAACGTGGCTCCATGCACTGCCCCTCTCTGCAAGCACCTCCCTTGCAGCTCTCCCGGCCAATGGAAGCTGCGGGGGTGGTGCCTGCAGGCAGGAGCAGCACACAGAGGGAGATCCCTGCCCACCCCCCTACCCGTGGAGCCACGCTGGCTGCTTCCGAGAGCAGCATAGGGCCAGGATAGGGAGTCTGCCTTAGTGGCAGCCATGCTGTGCTGCTGGAGAGCGCGATTGACTGGGAGATCCTCTAGGATCAACCAGTCAATCATGATCGACTGGTTGGTGACCACTGACCTAGAAGGGTTTTTTAATTTTTGTTTTAACAACTTTGGACCTGTTTACAGACTTTAAAAAATTCCTTTCCTGCTAAAATGTTTAACTTAATTTTTTGAACTGTTTTGTCTGGGAAGGAAATTTTTCCTATTGGTTAGGGTGACCAGATGACAAGAACAAAATATCGGGACACTTGGGGGATGCGGGGGAGAGAGAAGGGGGCTGCCGAAGCCAAAAAAATAAAAGCCGGAGTGCAAAATATTGGGATAAATGGCGTCCCAACCATACATTGGTTGGGACGCAGGACAAAGAACTAAATATCGTGATTTTATCAGGACGTCTGGTCACCCTATTCCCAGTTCAGTCTGATGCTAACATACAGCCCTTGATTATACGTCACAGCAATGCAATCAATAGTAAATAATATTTCACACTCGTATAGCACTTTTCATTCATTCATAGAAAACAAAGATATCACACCCATTTTACAACCTGGGTACAGATCAGCACCTACAGCCAATCTTAAATCTCCCTGTGATTGCATGGTATTACCCAATTAGCCAGGTACACTGGGATTTTCTACCTTAATCTGAAGTATCTGGATTAATTAACCTACAATCTCCGCATGGCACAGTGAGGCAGATGCCTGTTGGAGATATTGTTCTCCAAGGAAGACTGGCCTTGCAGACAAAGAGGGCTTTACCTTTAGGAGAGCTTGCAGCCAGGGAGATCTGAGCAGGTCGTATAACACTCCAACTCCATTGACATCTCTTTTACAGAACAGGCTCAATTCTTGTAACACTAGAGTCAAAACATGAGATAAACATGAGCCCAAGAAACAAGAGAGTGCAGTACATGTCAGCACAAACGGCTGATCAAAAAAGCCAAGTATTGGCCCAGATCTCTGAGAAGGTAACTCACTTGAATTTATATTCCCTCATAATGTGTCCCAGATACCCAACTGGTAATTCCTTAAGAAGAAAAGGTTCCCTGTTGTCAGCTCTATGGTACATACCTTCTTATCAGCTGTATTTGTGCAGGGCAAGCAATTGTCCACTGATCAGAGAAACATATTCCCCATGGGCATCCCACACCTATTTAAGTTTGAATCCAAGTTGACATTTATTCCATCCATGCACTGTAGTAACTTTGCCTTGCCCATGTTTTAGGGATTTCTTTTAGATTGTTTCTCTCTCACCATTTGAAAGTGCCCATCACATCTCAAGGGCTATAGAATATATAATAAAATAATAACAACAATAATAGTTCACATTCCAGTCTGACCTGAGAGTTCAGTTAATAAATCTGTACCACTATCAGCCATCCTGTACATTGCCTCCTAGGAATGACTCTTTCCCCATTCCCATCAGAAACAGCCCCATTTCCCCTACATAAAGAGAACAGGAATAGTGTGCAGACACAATGAAAATCTAGACCTATTTGAAAACTGAAGGAGGCATAAGAATTTTAGCCCTTATCAGTTTATGACCATTATTCAAAATCAGGCCTATATGCCACAGGAAACTAGATTTTTATAACAGTATTGGATCATTTCTAAAGTCTATGCTGTGCCCAGAAATTATGAGAAAACTGAAAATATTAACATACAAAAGTCTGAGGATAGGTAGCTAACTCCCATTGAAAGTAAATAGGACCTATGCACCCAATTCACTGAGGCACTTTGTAAATCCCACTAGGCACCTATCTGAATCTTCAAGTACCTAAATACCTTTATAAATCTGGTCCGAGATGATTCTGACAGAGGCCAAATAAAATTGATCTGCTCCCTCACTCCCTAATACACTCTGATTTTCAACACTTTCTATTATTTCCTCTCTTCCTTTTTTGTGCTTTTACAGGGTGACTATGCTTCTCTGTCCTGCCTTAAGTCAAGCATCTCACTTGTAAAACAAGTCAAGGGCCAATTGATTCTCTTAATTTCCTTCTCTCAGTCCCCTTTGTTGTTAAGCACTGAAGGCTGGAATGTTGTTGCCACAGTAACACTGTCCAGGCTGCTAAGCTGTTACAGATGCTCAGAGCTTCTCGTTCTTGGAGCTCTGGTGTTATCAGCATTGGAAGAGAGTGCAGCCTGCTAACTGAGCAGACCTTGATGTTACACATAAGAAAGACCACAGGCTCAGTTTGGTGACAAAAGCACTTGGCCAGGTTTATTGCTCTCAAGACACAGTACCGCTCCCTGGCTCTGTGGTTACAGGTACACTAACACGAGTGCCCAGTGGTAAGGAGTGGCTCAGTCAGCTGTGGGAGTCTCTGCTGTCCCCTCAGCTGCACAAAGAGTGAAGGCGAGGCACCCTAATATTTATTGATGAGACAAAACTTACGTACTACCTTATGGTTTCATGACATCTGCTTGTTATCTCCCCTTGTACCTTGCTCCTGATATCTTCTGTCAAACCCTCTTATCTTGTGCTAGGTCAGGATGTACCTGGGCTCATCTTTTGGAAGGTGTTCACATACATACCCAGTGCCTGGTACTTCTTAGGAGTGCCTGTCTTTTAGCAATGCTAGCAGTGCCCTTGCCAAGTTCATGTATTAGACAGTGAACTTGTAAGCATCTGCTTTAATACATGGCCTGACTTTGGTTCACAGCTTAGCCTGGCTTTGCTGACTGTGGTTCAGGCCTCAAGTCTTGCACCAGGCCCCATGCTCCATGCTCACTCACTCTCTCTACACTACACCCTTTTTGTGCTTTTTTCCCCCATGCTGCCTTTATGCTTGAAAATGTCTCCCTGATCTAGTGCACCGAACAATTTCCTTCTCATGCAAATGTCTCCTGAAACCTCAATTCTTCCACCAGACTGATCACTCCCTCTCAAAAAAATGTATATTTTAAAAAACAAACAAACCAAAAAAAAACAACTAGTCACAATACAGTCAGCTTGGACCACTGCAGATAACTACACCAGACAAAGACTACATCTCTTCTTTTGTTTACTGCTCTCCTTCCACAGCCTCTCTACATGTATTGACGGTTCATTTTGGTTTTGCTATCACTTTAGGCCTTAAGCCTGTGCTTAGCATTAACTGACTTCAATTATATTATTCAGATGCTTGTTTGCCAGATCAGCACCTTAGAATGTCAGCTCTGAGGTAGCGACTTTGACCTAAATTATTGGGAAATACTAGTGATTTTAGATGCCCAATATGAGAAATTTTAAAAAAGGTACCTGATTTGGAGGGAAAGTGCTCAGCACTTTCTGAAAAAATCAGACTCTTTTAAGGCATTTAAAAGCAGGCTTCCCAAAGTCACTACTCACTTATAAAAAAAATTAGGCCCTTACCTCAATTGTGCCTGTAAAGCTTGACTCACACCTGTCTGGTACTACATAAAAGAAACAAATAAGACTAAATTCCAAGCAAGAATGGGATTTGTCATATATACTATCAGTGATATTTTAAAATATCTGCTGACTTGATAAGAAAATCTGCATGTTTCTTTCTTGTTTTGAAAAAGGAACACAAGAGTTATGTGCTGTACCAGTCTCCTGGCCATGTACTGCAAGCATCTCCATCTTCTCCTTCACTCTAGGAGATTCTCCCCGTTTCTCTGAATGGATCATTCACAGCAGCAATGTTTCACAAAACAGACTCCAAACTGTGAAACGAAGAATAAGCATGTTGGAATAACTTTCGATTTGTAAGTAAGAAAGTAGAATAAAAACAGACTGGGGGATAAAAATAGTGTTTCAGATTCAAATGTCACAAAACAATATCACAACCAGTTTAAATTAGATATGGGCTGAGAAAACCGAAGTCGACAGGACTTGCATCTCAGTTTGAGTCCATGTCGACTGCTAAGGTTAGGGTGGGATTCAAATTAAATGCTTTTAGTCTGGTCCATCTCTAATTTAAACAGAGCAGAATAATATTGTTCACAAAGCCATGGTGCCCAATGGGCGGCCTACAGGTCAAAAGTGGTCCATGGCTATATTTACCTTTAGTAAGTAGATGTATTCTCCATGGGACACTTGTGCTAAGGTGCATTTCTTTACCTTGATCAAAAGAGTCTCTCTGGCTGCTTGTAGCACATCTTGGTGCAAGACCACATTTAATACCATCAGCAGTTAATGGGAAAGGTTTATCTGATCAAACCTTTAAACTGTTCGAATTCTACCACCATATTAAACAAGGCATCACTCAGACAGTACAGCTCAAATCTATTTACTCCTCACATAGAGCCCTCAGGCTCATGGTAAGTTGCTAATGTGACTCAGCCGGACAAAAATGTGGGCATCCATAGTCAAAAGTAATTGTAGATTTAGTGGTAATCTTATGTGAATTCGTAATTAGCAATACTTTGAAGAGTTTGCCCCATTTGCCATAAAGCTGTTATAGTTTATTGGGTACATTCATATTTTTGAAATTTTTTTAAAACTCAGTTTAGATATGACTGAGCTATAGTGGCTCCTTGAGTGGGAGGGGAGGGTTTAAGTTGCATGTTTTCAAGGAGTGTCTATGAACTCAAAATCTGCGTTACATTAATGCACTAAGCCACTGTATTTAAATTATGAAGTTTCCATTGCCCCCTCAAAAATAAGGCACCCTTGTGAAAACATGCTATACACCAAATTTTTAAATGCACTGCCACAGACAGCTGTAATTTATTTCCCCCAAGATATCTGAAAATAAAAAATAACCCATTTTTCAGTCTACAGGAACTGTCAAGTTAAGAGTCATTTAAAAATAAACCCAATTTCGTTTCCTATTACTACTGTGTTAGACTTAAAATAGAAAGAATTTTGAAAATCAGATTTGCTTCCTCCACTAATGGGGCCAGAATCTGCAAAGACTTCTTCATATAAAGAGTTTAATTGCCTCCAATATGAGTAAAGTTGCTCTGATATTGAAGACTTGGCAGGGTATTCCAAGCTATTTACTTTTTGTATTTCTTTCATCTTGGACAATAAAAGTAGGCTTATCACTATCACATCCTAGTTCTCGTGCACTAGTTAATGCTACAGTGAACAATGGAGAGAGATCATTTAAATCCAAAGTGATTTTCAATTTCATTAAAATTACAAACATTGCTATTAATACAGGCTTTCATCAAACTTATTGCATGAACAACCGTACAGTATCCCTTTAAAATTTTAGGTATAAAATTATGAAATGTAAAGCATACACCAAAAACAGCATTAAAAAACAATATATTCCATTATTTGTTTGCACTCATAAAAACAATTTTTCCCCTCAATTTCTAAAAATATTCCTTCCAATTTCTCTGATAACTTTAAGCCCAATTTAAATTTTTATGGTCATCTTAATACAGCAGTCACCCCAAAAAACTTAGCAACTTTGCCTTAGAGAATGAAGATCCTGAAAACACTTATAAACATGCTCAGATGTACCCAGGTGACATCACTAGGATTGATGGCTAGAGTAAAGTTAAGCATGCGCATCAGTGTTTGCAAGACTGGGGTCTAAACAGCCTTAGCTCAGTATTTGCAAAATAATCTAGACTTCCCTATACTTTCTGTATGGAAAAATGAAGACAACATTAAAATTATTTAGTAATCAAAGGCAAAATTTGCCTCTTTTAGGGCAGCCCATGATATAAAACCTGAAAATGGTGTTTTATAAATGGAAATACTAATACTTTCCACAGCAGCATGAATCATGGCATTCAAAAACGCTTGCAACTTAAAAAAAAAGTTAAGGACTCGTTTAAGTACACAATATATGGGCAAATTAAATCTGTCAGATTATTACATTTTAAATTAATGATTAAACACCATGGACCACACCCCCAGATTGAAATCAGAGGAAACTCTCCATTCCATTTCTTTTAGCAAATGTTGCTATAGGGAGACTGAGTCAAGGATTTTTAGAACTGGTATTTTACAGTGGCAGAAGAGTCAATCATCTATTCTAGAGAAAACTGAAGTTGTATGTTCAGTTTCTCATTTCCAGCAGCTCAGTGCCATCCATGGATCTGAAGGAACAGGATGAACACACCACATTCAGTAACATGTAATCTATCCGATTTGAAACCTGGGTCTCCAGAAGTAAAAGGTCTGTATCAACCTAGTATGTCTCCTGGACCCTACTTTGATCTGTGTCTTCAACAGCGTTCTGTGTAAGGTTTCACAGTATAGCCAAAATTACAAATTATAAAACATTGAAGAACACCTTTCCACTGAGAAATTCTTGTTATAGCTCAATCCAAAGGTAATGCCTCCCACGAACATTAATGAATTGTATCACAAAACATTTGAACAAGGGAGCCAATAACAATACTTATGTACAAGTAGTGAATACCATACCAACCTGTGTTAGATATATGCAGTTTATCTTCTGGATTACCAAAGCAAGAAGGCAGCCATTTTCCCACGACTGCGGACAGGAAATTTATAAGGTACAGCAAGAGATTTATTACCTCAATCTGCTTACAATCTGTCACTTTTACTGCACTTAGTGCCTATTTTTAGAAGGCACTTCTTCTCTTGGGTCCTGCCCTATCTTGAAAAGGCAGCTGGGATCAGGGAAAGAATTCAGAAGAGATACCTGATTATGGTTTAATCAACGTACTATTGAATATACCCTATTCACCACAAATTTGCCCCATAAGGGAACAAAGAAGAGTACCATTTTAAACCTTTGGGGATCTGGTATGTTCTTGTGTACTTCTTGTATAATTCTATTCCAAGAGATGGTAAAGAATATAGTCTTTGAAAACATGTCTTATTGGTTTTTTTTTTAAAAAAAACAGAACCCAGGCTTCCCCCAGCAGAGTGTGATTTTCCTACCCCAGTGCTGGTAGAATACACTGAGCAGTTTCTACTTCATTTCTTCCAATGACTCCAACTATTGTTCATACATTTTATACATGTGGAGTTCCCACGCCTCACCCACACATCTTATAGGTGCCGGTATTTAATGTTCCTCAATAACTTTGAATCTGTTCCTTTAAGACTGTCTTCCCCTTTGATAAGCAGAGCTGATCTGCCTAATGCTGGGATTTAACCAAGGAGGCTATGTAAGACAGATCATTAATACCTGCTTCCTAAACAGCTGAGCCATTAGAAAGAGCAATGCAGAAATCCTTTATTGCAGGGTGGCAGAGTGAAGGAAAGAAAATACTATACGAAGGAGTAAATTGAGGATGGGGGACCCCTAGTTTCCATTCATTTCAGTCACATTGAAACACATTACTAACTGCAGGACTGTGTGATATATTTGCAGTTTAGGTGCAATTATTCAGACTGGTTCAAAAATGCAAGTGCAAACTGCACCCACAGAAGGGGAGGCCATGTTTCTGTAAACGTACCCCTATAATCTGTGTGGAGAAGTCCAATTCATTTCTTATTGTGGAAAACCTGTCCTAAACCATTTGTTGCTTGTTAACTATTCAGACATTGAAGTGGACATATGTCTCAACAGCTCTGAACTGGGAATCTGGAGCCAGACCTGAGTGCAATTTATTTTTAAGATTATACTGATAAGACATCAATACCCCATCTGAGAAGATTTTCTTGGTTTAAAAAAATCCCTTTATCTTACATAGGCTTTCTGGGTTGCCATCTGCTGAAGGAGCTGAGCAGCTGCGGTTTACATTCAAAAGTTGAAGCTATGCTGGAAAATTTCATTTTGAGTAATCTAAAAGTTTTTAAATTATATAGATGAGCATGGTCATCTCCATGTATTTGTTACCACATATATAATTTTGTAGTACCTGGTGAATACTAGACAAAGAAAGACGACTTTTTTTTTTAATAGAGCCAGTCTTCCATCCTCAAGGATCTCAAAGCACTTTGCAAACTATACAATTCATTAACAATAAAAACCAAACTATTAAGGCTAACCAAACTTTTCAGCTGTGATAATCACATTGATAGTCCCACCAGAGTTCTGATCCCTCTGCCTCTATTTTCTTGACTATTATAATCACCAACAAAAGTTGCATGCTGATGTACTGCCCGTTGCGTAAGGGAGCAGAGTTAAGTGATTGTATCCTCTTATGATACAAGCAAGTTGAAAAATGCTGGATCTCAATGAAAGGCCCAAATAAGTACTGCTTACCACCTATAGGGAATTCTCTTGGGCAAGAAATATTGGTATCAATATTTGACCCATGAAGGGAAACTCAGGTTTAAGTATTTCTCAGCTAAGATAAAGTATACACAATAGATATGACCCCCAAAACAAGAAAACCCACATTTGTAGCTATCAGAGGCATATTTTACAGTTTTCCCACTGGGCAGCTATATTTTGCTACAGCAAATAGTTGTGAAATAATTAAGTCATGCCAGAAATAAAGCTCAGGCACATTTCTGGAAGGGTTAATTACTTTTGACAGCAATGTCTCTTTAAAATTTCTGGCAGATCCCTTACTCTGTTTTCCATTAAACTAATGTATAGCTCTTGTTTACAGATAATCTGTTTTAATTGAGAATGGATGTGGGATTGGTCTGAAAGTAAGTGCTGTAAATGTTACCTAATTTTGAACTTGCCTTTTGCCTTATGGTCACTGACCTCAGTTCCCATGACACTTGGGTTGGGAAAGCTGCTGCCTGCTGTTAGCCAGCAACTGAGTGGGAACTATTGTGTAGCTATCCGATACCAGATGTTGGTGTCAATAGACAAAAATCAGTTACAGATTTCTGGGCACTTTTACCTTCTAAAGTAGGAAGCCTACAGTTACTTTGAAAGAGAAGTTTCCATCAGCCAATCAGATTCCTCTTTCTCACAAGGTTCACTTCATAGGTTAAAGGTGGTGCATTGCAAAGGGGAGTGAACACCCACATACCTCAGGATTGTTCCAGGGCATGAGGCACTAAGCCAAACAGAGGACCTTTCAACTTGTGAGACCCATGAAGACTGATTTTAGTAGATGCTAGTGGTGAAAGATAATCCGGAACCACTAAAGGACAGACACACGCCTTGTTCCTAGGCAGGCTGTTAAAAAGAAGCAGCAAGCAAGACTCATCCAACCACATGGCCTACCAACGTAGCTACTGGGGGAGGAGGGACTATATATTACACACATTTTAAAAAGTATCCATCACCATAGTATCTGGGTACACCACATAATTTGGATGAAGAGGCACATTTCCTCAACAGCAGGATGCAGAACTTCTGCATCTATTGAGCCAACTATCTTGAACAAAGTAATACTGGCAGGAGATTAAGTTCAAGGGAAATTCCAATACCTACCATTAGTCACATGGGTGCAATTTACAGAGCTTTCAAACCTGGCCAGATTTGAACTCTGATGAATTTCTACTGCAAATAAATGCCAGAGATGAAGTCCTGACATTCAGAAAATCCTGCCTCCATCTCCTGCAAGCTGCCTTGCAATATCAGTGATGCTACTAGAACAGGAGTACTTGTGGCACCTTAGAGACTAAGAAATTTATTTGAGCATAAGCTTTCGTGGGCTACAGCCCACTTCTTCGGATGCATAGAATGGAGCATATAGTAAGGAGATATATATACACATACAGAGAACATGAAAAGGTGGGAGTTGTCCTACCAACTTTAAGAGGCTAATTAATTAAGAGAAAAAACTTTTTTAGTATCAGGGGGTAGCCGTGTTAGTCTGGTTCTGTAAAAGCAGCAAAGAATCCTGTGGCACCTTATAGACTAACAGACGTTTTACAGCATGAGCTTTCGTGGGTGAATACCCACTTCTTCGGACTTGCATCCGACGAAGTGGGTATTCACCCACGAAAGCTCATGCTGCAAAACGTCTGTTAGTCTATAAGGTGCCACAGGATTCTTTGCTGCTTTTTTAGTGATAATCAAAATAGCCCATTACAGACAGTTTGACAAGAAGTGTGAGAATACTTAACATGGGGAAATAGATTCAATGTGTGTAATGGCTCAGCCATTACCAGTCTCTATTCAGGCCTAAGTTCAGCAGTTTCTCGTTGGAGTCTGTTTCTGAAGCTTTTCTGTTGCAAAATTGCCACCTTTAAGTCTGTTACTGAGTGGCCAGAGAGGTTGAAGTGTTCTCCTACTGGTTTTTGAATGTTATGATTCCTGATGTCAGATTTGTATCCATTTATTCTTTTGCACAGAGACTGTCCGGTTTGGCCAACGTACATAGCAACCTTCATCATCTGGACCCATGGAAAAGAAGCCCTTGAGGAATTCCACCATGATTTCAACAATTTCCATCCCACCATCAACCTCAGCCTAGACCAATCCACACAAGCAGTTCATTTCCTGGACACCACTGTGCTAATAAGTGATGGTCACAACCACCACCCTATACCGGAAACCTACTGACTGCTATACTTACCTACATGCCTCCAGCTTCCATCCAGGACACACCACACGATCCATTGTCTACAGCCAAGCTCTAAGATACAACCGCATTTGCTCCAATCCCTCAGACAGAGGCAAACACCTACAAGATCTCTATCAAGTATTCTTAAAACTACAATACCCACCTGCTGAAGTGAAGAAAAAAAAACCAGATTGACAGAGCCAGAAGAGTACCCAAAAGTCATTTACTACAAGACAGGCCCAACAAAGAAAATAACAGAACGCCACTAGCCGTCACCTTCAGCCTCCAACTAAAACCTCTCCAGCGCATCCTCAAAGATCTACAACCTATCCTGAAAGATGATCTCCCACTCTCACAGATCTTGGGAGACAGACCTGTCCTTGCTTACAGACAGTCCCCCAACCTGAAGCAAATACTCACCAGCAGCCACACACCACAGAACAAAAACACTAACCCAGGAACCTATCCTTGCAACAAAGCCCGATGTCAACTCTGTCCACATATCTATTCAAGTGACATCATCATAGGACCTAATCACATCAGCCATGCCATCAGGGCTCGTTCACCTGCACATCTACCAATGTGATATATGCCATCATGTGCCAGCAATGCCCCTTTGCCATGTACATTGGCCAAACCAGTCTCTACGCAAAAGAATAAATGGACACAAATCTGACATCAGGAATCATAACATTCAAAAACCAGTAGGAGAACACTTCAACCTCTCTGGCCACTCAGTAACAGACTTAAAGGTGGCAATTTTGCAACAGAAAAGCTTCAGAAACAAACAGACTCCAACGAGAAACTGCCGAACTTGAATTAATATGCAAATTAGACATCATCAATTTAGGCTTGAATAGACACTGGGAATGGCTGAGCCATTACACACGTTGAATCTATTTTCCCCACGTTAAGTATCCTCACACCTCTTGTCAAACTATCTTGACTATTACTACAAAAGTTTTTTTCTCTTAATTAATTAGCCTCTTAGAGTTGATAAGACAACTCCCACCTTTTCATGTTCTCTGTATGTGTATATATATCTCCTTACTATATGTTCCATTCTATGCATCTGATGAAGTGGGCTGTAGCCCACAGAAGTTTATGCTCAAATAAATTTGTTAGTCTCTGGGGTGCCACAAGTACTTCTGTTGTTTTTGTGGATACAGACTAACATGGCTGCTACTCTGAAACCTGTCAGTGATATTACTGATCACTGATGTGGCACAATATAGAGGTAGAAGATGAGTCAATCTTTAAGATTACCAGGACCTAGTCAATTTAGCTCTTTGTAGATTGCAAATTAGTACTAGGGCAGGGTGAATAATGAAAAAACCTTAACTGAAAAAAATAATGAATTGTTTGATGAATATTCAACCAGCTGTGAAATGTGAAATGTAAGGCAGGCAGGGTATATGGCAGAGAACAGATACAATGTGCTTCTACTGACCTAACCTTCTCAAAAGTTTCTAATGCTTTGTTAAACAACAAGTAAACTGGTCAAGTATCTTGATTGCTATGCCTCATTTTCCTCATCAATGCAATGAGAATAGTATACTTGCCTGACTTTGTAAACTGCTTTGAGATCTACTGATCAAAGATAATATTATGGTTTTTTATATATATAAAATTTTGGATTTACTCTACCACGTTTTTGACATCGAAAGAGTAAATATTGAAATCTGTTCTTGAAGTTATTCCATGGTGCCATGGTATTGGTGTCCACATGCTAAAGTTGCTAATGTAAAAAAATATGCTCTCATTATTTGCACTGATCTACATTCAGTTACATGTTGACTTCTACTTCCCTCCTGAGCAATTTCCAGTACATGCGTGTTAATATTGTTTATATGGGGACAGATCCATTGTCAAAGTGTCTGCTCATTAGGTAGAGTATTACATAAGGAAATTACAATTTACAGTGCATGTGGAGTTCTGTGAAGCAGTCATCATGCTCTCTTTCAGCTGATAATTTGGCCTTGTCTCCACACATCAATCACAGTTAGTTCATGGTTCTTGCTTTAAAACATGATGGCTGACATGTATAACAAAGTATGAGAATTAACTCATTGAAACACATGGCAAAATCATTCATCACAGGAATGAGATAGTAAAAAAGTTGTTTTAAAAAACAAATCCAAAGCAAGGGATATTTGACCAGTTACATTACATACAATAGCAATAAAAGCAGTTAGAAAATTAATCTAGATCTTTACTAGCAGAATAATTACTCATTCTACCAGGTATAACCTGCAATGTCACAGTGGACTTCTGAAGATTTGGAAAAATGCATTTGTTGAACATTACAATTTCTCCATTCAACAAAATTCTGTTAACAAAATTCACATGATCCTATTTTTATTAAGGAATAATTTTTCTCCTACACAAGTTTCCAATGTCAATTTTTTAGCTGGCAGGCAAAGAACTAAACAGATGTCAGAAGTTTAATTAGGATTCCATTGGTACAAGCCAGCATCTTAAAGACATTTAAATTGGTTTACCTAGAATTATGTTGCAGCAACGACATCAAAAACAAATTTCACACTTGCAGGTGAGAAATGCATCTATGCTGTACAATTTGTCTCTTTCAGCAGAGTGCAAAATGTCTTACCTGTAAATGCTGCAGTATACACCATGTTCCAATCATGCAGAATTGCCACGGGGAAGAATATTTGTGGGCTATTAGTAGCCTAAATCACCTCACCGCCTTAGCTAATCTATGGACATCCTCTCCTTTCTAATCCGCAGAAATCTAACCTCAGAACCAGGGAGAGGAGAGATCTTCTTAACCCTTTTCTTGCATAAAAAGCCTACTTTTAATCATCCTTAACTTACGTAGTTGCTTGTTCCCACCAACTTTCCCAATGACCAACGCACTTGGTTCTTAAGGTCTCTCCACAGTACCAAGCCTGTAAATGCAGATGGAGAATATGTAATATTTTAGCCTTGATCTCCTATTACACTTAAGCCGAAATCCTGTAACAAGGAAGAAATACCCAGATTTTAATTTAATGAACAAAGTATGGTGACACTGAAGTAATAAAGGGAGAGAAACCCTGCAGGTTAACTCATTTCTTGGTTAGCTATAGGAACATACAATCAAAGCTGCCCCTTACTGCTTTCTTAATGCATTACAGACCACAGAGGTTGAAAAGAGGAATCTGGTCAGATACACATTTAATCCCAAGAATCTCATCAGCTAATAATTGAGCCATACATTGGAAAGATCAGAAATAATCCACTCAGACATTCAGTTGTTTCCACCAATCAGAGGACGAAACACATTCACATCATCATTGAGTTGCATAAGGGGATTATAAACCTAAAGCAAGTTATTCAATTCTCAGACTTCACATCCAACAATCAGCACTGTTAGAAGTTGCTACATCTTTGCAGGTACAACATCCCTTTCATGAAAAAGAAATGGGGAAGGACTGCGGGAGGGGGGCGGAAAACCATTTACTGTCCTTAAATTAGTTGCATTTTAAGGTTAATTTTTTTCCCTCCTTTCTTTCTCTCTCTCTCTCACACACTTTAAAACATGAATTGGGGCTTTTAATGTGCTATGAACCAGAGGTCAAGGTTAACTGTTTCTTCTGAAACAGACATGGATTTTGATCTTTTAGAAGGGACACAGGAAAATACTGTTTGTAATGTGATCAGCTGTTCTAGAAGAAAAACTGAACCCTGAATTTAGATCTTGGCAGGTAAGCAGAAGGAGAAAATTATTTCTGTTAATTTTAAATTGTATTTGCTCAAGTCAAATCTGCATGATATTTAGCATGACATACTGTTCCTTTTCAATAGCAGTTCTCCCATTGCATGTTTCAACTTAATTTTTAGAACTTCTGTGTGCAGAAAATATCATCTACATGGAAAGTGTACAGCTAGAATAATAATTTACATTGCTGCCTAACCTTTCTTCCTCAAATCGATCATGGTTCTACACAGTATTTGAAAATACTTACTTCTCTTAGGACCAATGCAATTTTATTTTTCAATTGTCACTTATCCCTGACTCCCCCCAAAATATTCAGTAGTACATACGGCTAACAAAACCACATTTTAAAGTTAACAATTTTGTTCTCAATGCATCAAAGAGGCCTGATTTTTTTTCCCTGTTGAATTCAGTGGCAAAGTTTCAGTAGGACAATATCAGACCCATCAACCATACGTAACTGCTTTTGGACTGAAAGGACAACTTTTCTCAGATACATCCAAAAACTGCGGCCTGGGAAGAAATCTTTCTTCAATTCTACAAACTATGATTTCAAGGCTGAAACCTTTTGAGATCACTTAAATATTAACGTGATGGCCACATAAGTGTCTTGATAAATTAGGAGCTATTAAAAAGATCAGAAGATAGTTAAAATGCACACCTATTTCTCTGTGAAGTAGTTCGTCATTTCTATATTGGCTAAAAAGGCTTGGATGACTTGTATCCAACACCTTCATCTTTTCTCATGTGCACATATACTAAATATATAGTCACACAAATATGGTAAAGATGTTTAAATAAGAACATTATTTTTATTTGACTTCCCAAGAATGCACTTGTAGAAAAAAGAAAGTAATCCCTTTGGTAACTCCTGTTTGTCACCATAAGCCAACAAGATTCTGATTAGATGAGTCACTTGTAAGATTGGAACCTCTGGGGCCAATAAAAGTTTGACCCTCTTATACTTAAATATATTTTTTGGGGGTGGGAAGGGGATAAGGAGAAAGGAGAGGACAATTGGTTTATAAATGTTTTTACTAAAAAGACATGTATTTAGGATGATCAAAGACTACCTGGCTCTCTACACAAACATCCCACACACTGATGGAATACAAGGTGTCAGGAACAGTATCCCTGATGATGCCACAGCACAACTGGTTGCTGAGCTCTGTGCCTTTATCCTCACACACAACTATTTCAAATTTGATGACAATATATATCTCCAGATCAGTGGCACCGCTATGGGCACCCGCATGGCCCCACAATATGCCAATATTTTTATGGCTGACCTGGAACAACGCTTCCTCAGCTCCTGTCCACTCACACCCCTTCTCTACCTACGCTACATTGATGACATCTTCATCATCTGGACCCATGGGAAGGAGACTCTGGAAAAATTCCACCACGATTTCAACAGCTTCCACCCCTCCATCAACCTCAGCCTGGACCAATCTACATGGGAGGTCCACTTCCTAGACACCATGGTGCAAATAAGTGATGGTCACATTAACACCACCCTATACCGAAAACCTACCGACCGCTATGCCTACCTTCATGCCTCCAGCTTCCATCCCGGACACACCACAAGATCCATTGTCTACAGCCAAGCACTGAGGTACAACCGTATCTGCTCTAACCCTGCAGACAGAGACCAACACCTAGAAAATCTCCACCAAGCATTCTCAAAACTACAGTACCCGCACGAGGAAATAAGGAAACAGATCAACAGAGCCAGACGTGTACCCAGAAGCTCCTACTGCAAGACAAACCCAAGAAAGAAACCAACAGGACTCCACTGGCCATCACATACAGTCCCCAGCTAAAGCACCTCCAACGCATCATCAGGGATCTACAACCCATCCTGGACAATGATCCCACACTTTCACAGGCCTTGGGTGGCAGACCAGTCCTCGCCTACAGACAACCTGCCAACCTGAAGCATATTCTCACCAGTAACTGCACACCGCACCATAGTAACTCTAGCTCAGGAACCAATCCATGCAACAAACCTCGATGCCAACTCTGCCCACATATCTACACCAGCGACACCATCACAGGACCTAACCAGATCAGCCACACCATCACCGGTTCATTCACCTGCACATCCACCAATGTAATATATGCCATCATATGCCAGCAATGCCCTTCTGCTATGTACATCGGCCAAACTGGACAGTCTCTAAGGAAAAGGATAAATGGACACAAATCAGATATTAGGAATGGCAATATACAAAAACCTGTAGGAGAACACTTCAACCTCCCTGGCCACACAATAGCAGATCTTAAGGTGGCCATCCTCCAGCAAAAAAACTTTAGGACCAGACTTCAAAGAGAAACTGCTGAGCTTCAGTTCATCTGCAAATTTGACACCATCAGTTTAGGATTAAACAAAGACTGTGAATGGCTTGCCAACTACAGAACCAGTTTCTCCTCCCTTGGTTTTCACACCTCAACTGCTAGAACAGGGCCTCATCCTCCCTGATTGACCTAACCTCGTTATCTCTAGCTTGCTTCTTGCTTGCTTATATTTACCTGCCCCTGGAAATTTCCACTCTTGCATCCGACGAAGTGGGTATTCACCTACGAAAGCTCATGCTGCAAAACGTCTGTTAGTCTATAAGATGCCACAGGATTCTTGGCTGCTTTTACAGAACCAGACTAACACTCTGATACTCCATTTTATAGTTACTGACAAATTCCCAAGTAATGCTTTCCTCTCTCGGAGGTATGCTGAAACGATAAATATATAAGATATGAAGTACTGTAAGATCCACTAATAAAAAACACCATAAGAGCCAAATATTATCATCATCAATTATTATTATAGTTTAAGAAGTCTTTGCTACGTTGGAGAATTCTGCTCTCAAAAAATGAAACATCTTACATTTTAAATAGATTTAAAATACCATTTAAAAAATGTATCTTCTTCCTTAAAAAAAAAATAAAAAAAATCTATACTGAAACGATCCGTAAATCCCAGTAGTCATTATATGTTGATCTGTTCAACACAACTATTAGCTTGGGTAGCCAGAGCTACATATTACAATTTACGTATCCTTGACAACACTACAAAACATGCTAGTTGGTTTCAACTGTCCTCCATTTCAAATGTCGTCGTCTTGTTTTCTGTAGTGCACCATGCAGACTTTGCATCAACCTTGTACTTGGAAGGATAGGAATGTCTTTCATCTTCGGGACTTGTACATAAACAGGCAGCCTGCCAGAATACCAAGTATCGGGGGTAGCTGTGTTAGTCTGTGTCCACAAAAACAACGAGGAGTCCGGTGCCACCTTAAAGACTAACAGATTATTTGGGCATAAGCTTTTGTGGGTAAAAAACCCACTTGCATCTCAAGAAGTGTTTTTTTTACCCACTAAAGCTTATGCCCAAATAAATCTGTTAGTCTTCAAGGTGCCACCAGACTCCTCATTGTTTTTGCCAGAATACTAGTTTCTTGGATTGACTAGTTCATCCATATGAAAAGCCCACTGTATTGCTGAACCTACAGTTCCCTCAGTGGGGCACATAGCCTGAAAGCTCTGAAGTGCCTTTACTAGTCAAATATGAGAGTCTTGTTGTATCGACACAAATAGATTACTTTATCAAGATTGAGATAACAGCTCAATAGAATTTGGCAATGAAGCTCAATTAATATTTCTAATTTTTATGTTGTACACATATTTGGCTTTATTGTGATAGTCTTTATTTACACCTTGTTTGGTTTTTTCCCAGAAAAAATGTTCATACCCAAGAGGAGAAGAAACAAAAGCACATTTGCAAACAATATTGGTCTATGCTTAAATATTTTTATAAATAAGCTGTTAACCATAATCAAGAATGGGTGTATAAAAATAGGTTACCGTAAATGCTCAACAGCAAAAGTTTTGTTTATCTAGAAATTGATTTATATCAGGCATTGCAAGTTCTATAGGCTGGTAGAATGAAGATTCAGCTATATCAATTGCACCCAGCTAGGGAACATTTGGATTTTCATGTAGCACGCTCTTTTTCAGTGTAATCTTGGGTAAGCAGGTAAGCTGTTTATGAACAGACAGTATAAGATAGGCAGATATAGTGATAAATAAAGGAGCAGCAGTATCATGATAAAGTTTTGAAGTACAGAGAAGAAATACAGGTATATGTCTCAAAGGAAGGATTAGGGAGACAGTATGTATAGGAGTGTGAAACAGAATAGGCCTTTATAAACATTTTGAGCCTAATCCTGCCCTCTGATGTATGTATTTGGCTTTCCATGACTTCTGCATACAGGAGAAAAAAAAGAAGAGTTTGGCCTTATTTAGAAAAGCATAACAAAATGGGGGGACTTTTCGTTGCATGGAAAGGTAAAGACAGGAGGTGGTCAGTTTTTGTCACGTTTTCTAATTTCTTTGCAGCCTTCAGTGGTTTAATGTCAGCTCTGCTTCCATGTTTTTAGTATAAATGTTGGGACTTCAAATCTGTCAAAAGATGGCTGATCAGTAGACCCCACTTCCTCTGCTGGTAAGATTTTTACGAAGCAGTATAAGGTAGCCTTCCCACATTTTCCACCTCCCCATTCCCAGCACTTATCTGCTTTCAGCCATTAGACTGGGACCTCTCTAGGAAGTTTTTGTGCTTTGTTCCAGCTGGGCCTGACTGTTATAAAAAGGCAGTCAGCTGCGAACCAGCTGAGCAGCGAACAGCAGAGAGGCAAACAGAAGGAGTTTGCCTGGAGAAAGCCTACTGAGGCCCCCCCTCACAGGTTTCCCTGAGTAGCTTCTGCCACAAGTAAGGAAACTCTTAGAAGGAAGAGACTATGGATGCTGAGCGATCCGCTGTTGTGACCTGCACAGGATGCGCCATGTTCGTCTTCCTTCCACAGGATAGGAGCGACTTTGTCTGTACAAAGTGCAAGCTGATCTCCATATTGGAAGAGAAGATTCAAGGTCTGAAGAAACGAATATCAACCCTGCGTTCCATAAAAGAAAATGAGGATTTCCTGGATAGACGTCAGGATCAGCTTCAGTGGGCACAATGTTCTGAAGATTCAGAGCAGGCTACGCAGCGGGGACAGAAGGCCAGTGAGGATAATTGGCAGCATGTGACTTCCAGAAGAGGAAAGAGTACCAGAAATGTCCATGTACCAGTAACACAGATGCAGGTGAGCAACCGTTTTCATGTTCTCTCCGCAGGTACTAGTGCAGAGGGTGGAGTGGATGATACATCTGAGGGAACAGAGCAGAAGGAGACTCCACTGATTGGAAGGCATGAGATGTGCCGTCCTAGGGATGGGGGTTCCACGACCACCACTCCCAAGAGGAGGAGGAGGAGGAGGGTGGTGGTGGTCGGGGACTCTCTCCTCAGGGGGACTGAGTCATCTATCTGCCGCCCTAACCGGGAAAACCGAGAGGTGTGCTGCTTGCCAGGGGCTAGGATTCATGATGTGACGGAGAGACTGCTGAGACTCATCAAGCCCTCGGATTGCTACCCCTTCCTGCTTCTCCACGTGGGCACCAATGATACTGCCAAGAATGACCTCGAGCGTATCACTGCAGACTACGTGGCTCTGGGAAGAAGGATAAAGGAGTTTGAGGCGCAAGTGGTGTTCTCGTCTATCCTCCCTGTGGCAGGAAAAGGCCAGGGTAGAGACCGTCGAATCGTGGAAATCAACGAATGGCTACGCAGATGGTGTCGGAGAGAAGGGTTTGGATTCTTTGACAATGGGATGGTCTTCCAAGAAGAAGGATTGCTAGGCAGAGACGGGCTCCACCTCACGAAGAGAGGGAAGAGCATCTTTGCAAGCAGGCTGGCTAACCTAGTGAGGAGGGCTTTAAACTAGGTTCACCGGGGGAAGGAGACCAAAGCCCCGAGGTAAGTGGGGAAGTGGGGTATCGGGAGAAAGCACAAGTAGGTGAGTGCAAGAGGGGAGGGCTCCAGCCCCATACTGGGACACCAGGATGATCAGTGAGTCATCTTACATGCCTATACACAAATGCAAGAAGCCTGGGGAACAAGCAGGGAGAACTAGAAGTCCTGGCACAATCAAGGAATTATGATGTAATTGGAATAACAGAGACTTGGTGGGATAACTCACATGATTGGAGTACTGTCATGGATGGACATAAACTGTTCAGGAAGGATAGGCAGGGCAGAAAAGGTGGGGGAGTTGCGTTGTATGTAAGAGAGCAGTATGACTGCTCAGAGCTCCAGTATGAAACTGTAGAAAAACCTGAGAGTCTCTGGATTAAATTTAGAAGTATGAACAACAAGGGTGATGTCGTGGTAGGAGTCTGCTACAGACCACCAGACCAGGGGGATGAGGTGGACGAGGCTTTCTTCCAGCAACTAACAGAAGTTGCTAGATCACAGGCCCTGGTTCTCCTGGGTGACTTCAATCACCCTGATATCTGCTGGGAGAGCAATACAGCAGTGCACAGACAATCCAGGAAGTTTCTGGAAAGCGTAGGGGACAATTTCCTGGTGCAAGTGCTGGAGGAACCAACTAGAGGAAAAGCTCTTCTTGACCTGCTGCTCACAAACAGGGAAGAAATAGTAGAGGAAGCAATAGTGGATGGGAACCTGAGAGGTAGTGACCATGAGATGGTCGAGTTCAGGATCCTGATACAAGGAAGAAAGGAGAGCAGTAGAACAGAGACCCTGGACTTCAGAAAAGCAGACTTCGACTCCCTCAGGGAACTGATGGGCAAGGTCCCCTGGGAGAATAACATGACGGGGAAAGGAGTTGAGGAAAGCTGGCTGTATTTTAAAGAATCCTTATTGAGGTTGCAGGAACAAACCATCCTGATGTGTAGGAAGAAAAGTAAATATGGCAGGCGACCAGCTTGGCTTAACAGTGAAATCCTTGCTCGTCTTAAACACAAAAAAACAGCTTACATGAAGTGGAAGATTGGACAAATAACCAGGGAGGAGTATAAAAGTATTGCTCAGGCATGCAGGAGTGAAATTAGGAAGGCCAAATCACACTTGGAGTTGCAGCTAGCCGGAGATGTTAGGAGTAACAAGAAGGGTTTCTTCAGGTATGTTAGCAACAAGAAGAAAGTCAAGGAAAGTGTGGGCCCCTTGCTGAATGAGAGAGGGAACCTAGTGACAGAGGATGTGGAGAAAGCTAGTGTACTCAATGCTTTTTTTGCCTCTTGTCTTCACAGACAAGGTCAGCTCCCAGACAGCTGCACTCTGCAGCACGGTATGGGGAGGAGGTGACCAGCTCTCTGTGGAGAAAGAAGTATTTCGGGACTATTTAGAAAAGCTGGACGAGCATAAGTCCATGGGGCCGGATGCGCTGCATCCGAGGGTGCTAAAGGAGTTGGCCGATGAGATTGCATGCCGATGACCATTATCTTTGAAAAATCATGGCGATCGGGGGAGGTCCCGGATGACTGGAAAAAAGCTAATGTAGTGCCCATCTTTAAAAAAGGGAAGAAGGAAGACCCAGGGAACTACAGGCCAGTCAGTCTCACCTCAGTCCCTGGAAAAATCATGGAACAGGTCCTCAAGGAATCAATTCTGAACCACTTAAAGGAGGGGAAAGTGATCAGGAACAGTCGGCATGGATTCACCAAGGGCAAGTCATGCCTGACTAACCTAATTGCCTTCTATGATGAGATAACCGGCTCTGTGGATGAGGGGAAAGCAGTGGATGTGCTATTTCTGGACTTTAGCAAAGCTTTTGATACAGTCTCCCACAGTATTCTTGCCAGCAAGTTAAAGTATGGGCTGGATGAATGGACGGTAAGGTGGATAGAAAACTGGCTAGATGGTCGGGCTCAACGGGTAGTGATCAATGGTTCCATGTCTAGTTGGCAGCCGGTATCAAGCGGAGTGCCCCAAGGGTTGGTGCTGGGGCCGGTTTTGTTCAATATCTTCATTAACGATCTGGAGGATGGTGTGGACTGCACCCTTAGCAAGTTTGCAGATGACACTAAACTGGGAGGAGTGGTTGATACGCTGGAGGGTAGGGCTAGGATACAGAGGGACCTAGACAAATTAGAGGATTGGGCCAAAAGAAATATGATGAGGTTCAACAAGGACAAATGCAGAGTCCTGCACTTAGGACGGAAGAATCCCATGCACTACTACAGACTAGGGACCGAATGGCTGGGCAGCAGTTCTGCAGAAAAGGACCTAGGGGTTACGGTGGACGAAAAGCTGAATATGAGTCAACAGTGTGCCCTTGTTGCCAAGAAGGCTAATGGCATTTTGGGTTGTATAAGTAGGGGCATTTCCAGCAGATCGAGGGATGTGATCATTCCCCTCTACTCAGCACTGGTGAGGCTTCATTTGGAGTACTATGTCCAGTTTTGGGCCCCACACTACAAGAAGGATGTGGATAAAATTGGAGAGTGTCCAGCGGAGGGCAACAAAAATGATTAGGGGGCTGGAGCACATGACTTATGAAGAGAGGCTGAGGGAACTGGGATTGTTTAGCCTGCAGAAAAGAAGAATGAGGGGGGATTTGATAGCTGCTTTCAACTACCTGAAAGGGGGTTCCAAAGAGGATGGATCTAGACTGTTCTCAGTGGTAGAAGATGACAGAACAAGGAGTAATGGTCTCAAGTTGCAGAGGGAGAGGTTTAGGTTGGATATTAGGAAAAACGTTTTCACTAGTAGGGTGGTGAAGAACTGGAATGGGTTACCTAGGGAGGTGGTGGAATCTCCTTCCTTAGAGGTTTTTAATGTCAGGCTTGACAAAGCCCTGGCTGGGATGATTTAGTTGGGTTTGGTCCTGCTTTGAGCAGGGGGTTGGACTAGATGACCTCCTGAGGTCCCTTCCAACCCTGAGTTTCTATGATTCTATGAAGTAAGAATAATCAAATAGTTACCATGGGGGGGAGGGGGAAAGACCTCTATATTGATGTCAAATGATTTTAATTTTATTTTGTTTAAGTCATTACAAACTTGTTTGCATAGTTGCTGAATACTAATATAGCTACAAGAGTGTTATAGCCAGAATACTTGGAAATGTAACAGTATACATCTATAGCTATTTCTATTACAAAATGTTAAAGCCAATCAAAAATTCGAGAAGGGTTCTGCTTGTCCTTGGGAGATAAAAGCAAAGAAACCCTTTGACTAAATAGCGGAAGCCAGATCCAGGAGGTGCCAGAAGAGAAATAATTAGCAAGAGTTGGCCTACCATTTCTTGTTCCTTGAAACTAAATATTTTTAATTGTTTTAAAAACAAAGTAACTTGGCATCATCATCGGTGACCCCTTGATTTGAGGATGATCTCTAATATGGCTTTATATATGGGTCCTGAGATGACTCAGGAGTCTGATCCTGGAACCAGAGATCTGCCCGCAGTAGGGTACAGACATTTCCTAGCGGGCCAGCTGCCTGCTGGGAAAAGGTTTTTTCTTTTTCCATCCTCTCTCTCTCTCTCTCTCTCCAGCTTTGAGGGCAAAGTGCTTCTCCTCAAAATAGGCCATTGCCTGATGAAGGATGTGGCACCATTGGGGTTGGTTGGTGGTATGCTCCTTCCAGCTTGTGATGTCCATATCAGTTGTCTTGATACACTTTCAGTGCGTCTTTGTAGCGTTCTCTGACCACCAGGGGATCTCTGATCATGGGTGAGTTGAGAGTAGAGAACTTGTTTTGGGAGGTGAGACTCTGGCATCTGCACACAATGTCCAGCCTAGCAGAGTTAGTGCATGAGGATCATTGCTTCAATGCTGGAGATAATGGCTTCAGTGAGGTGCTGGCATTAGTACAGTGATCTTCCCACTTGATGCAAAGAATCTTACAAAGGCATTGTTATGGGTACCTCTCCAGACTATTGAGATGTTGTTGAAAAGTTGCACATCCATAAAGGAGTGTAGGAATAACAATTGTCTTACAGACCTGGATCTTGGTGTCCTGCCATAGGTCACGGTCCATTAAAACGAGTCGGAGTAATTTCCCAAAGGAAGCACTTGCAGGCTGGATCTTGCGGTCGATTTTTGTGTTTTCTGGAAAGGAAAATCTGCAGAGGACAGGTGCATTTATGGTGTCAGTTTTGCAATTAGGAATAGGTTGTCAGTCAGCTTACAATAACTTGGTGTGCAACAATTTAAAGCTAAACTTTTCAACCTTGCACCATTTAGGGACAAAAGCATCACTGTCATTTGGCCCGGGGGGGGGGCGGAGGAGGAGAGGAAGAGAGACACACAATGCCAGGTATTTCTCAACACTTTTCAAAATTCATTTTTAATACACATTTTGATTTTAGGCAATATTAACTGTAGCCAAATAAAGCCCTGATTAATTTTCTATTGAAATCAACAGGCACAAGATGCAACTATTACTTACTTGTACTGTGACTTGTTCTTCAAGGTGTTATGCAGATGGATATTATATAAAGGTGTGAACGCGCCCAGGCAATACTGGAGAATTTTGCCTACCATTAGGGGCAGGATTTGCACCCTGTGACCATAGAGCCTCCTCTGTCTATAGGAGGGCACCACCACCCAGAGCCCTCTCAGTTCCTTCACACTGAATGTTAGAAGTACAAACTCTGAGGCAGCGGGGACAGAGGATGGGTGGTGGAATAAGTGTCTGCATCACATCTCAAAGAACAGCAGTTACAATACAGGTAAGTAACCATTTCTTCTTCTCTGACTAGATGCAGCTGTGTGGTCTATGCAGGTCACTCACAAGCAATACTCGCAGGAGGTGAGTCTATTTAAACAAGGACTGCAGGATTGCCTTCCCAAAGTTTACATCTGATCTGGATGCTGTAATAATGGCATAATGGTTTGTAAACGTATGCACAGAGGACCAAGTGGTAGCCCTGCAAATATTCAGTATAGGAACCTCACTTAGGGTACGTCTACACTACAAGACTATTTCGAATCTACTTAATTCGAATTTGTGTAATCGACCTTATGAAGTCGAATTTGTGTATCCACACTAAATACACTAATTCGACTGTCTGAGTCCACAGTAACGGGGCCAGCGTCGACTTTGGAAGCGGTGCACTGTGGGAAGCTATCCCACAGTTCCCGCACTCCCCGCTGCCCATTGGAATGCTGGGTAGAGCCCCCAATGCCTGCTGGGGGAAAAAATGTGTCGAGGGTGGTTTTGGGTAACTGTCATCATTGAACCGTCAATCACGCCCTCCCTCCCTCCCTGAAAGCGCCTGCGGGCAATCTGTTCGTGCACTTTTCTGCTCAGTGACAGCGCGGGCGCCACAGCACTTTGAGCACGGATCCCGCTGCAGTTATGGCCGTTGTCAACTCCTCGCACCTTATCGTCCACCTCTTCCACAGTCAGCTGCTGAGAAATCGGGCTACTTTTCAATGGTGCTGCGAGCACTGGTGGACCATGGGGGACGTTTTACCAACATCAACGTCGGGTGGCCAGGCAAAGTTCATGACGTGCGTGTTTTCAGGAACTCTGGTCTGTTTAGACGCCTGCAGGAAGGTAGTTTCTTCCCGGACCACAAAATAAGTCTTGGGGATGTGCAGATGCCTATAGTGATCGTCGGGGACCCAGCCTACCCGCTAATGCCCTGGCTCGTGAAGCTCTGTGCAGGCACCTTGCACAGCGACAAGGAACTCTTCAAGTACCAGCGAGCAGCGTGACCTGTGACTGTTCAGTTTCTTTACAGAGAAGCTGAACCTGCCCCTGTTTCTTTACCAAGTTACTGTTGACTAGCATCTGCAGTTACATACCCCGCCCACCCCGCTTCCCCAACTTCCAACACACGTATAAAAATAAAATACATGTTCCACTGTAACTTTACAAAGGTTTCTTTATTGATGACTTTGCGTTACAGGGTTGAAACTGGGACACGGACTGTGCTGGGTAGGGTGTGTGGTGATGTAAAGACCGCCTGTAAACTCGAGGAATGACAGGCTCCTGCTCCCAGAGCGGTCTGCAGTGCCGGACTGGATGTTTCAACGGAGCCTGCCATCCCTCCTTTTTGGGACTCTGTGTGCGTGGGCTATGTGGCCTTTTGGCGGGGGAGGACGGATACAGATTCCTCTGCTGCGTGGCTCTGTGGTCCAGGACAGGGACCGTTGCATGAGATCTGTAACCCCCCTCCCCCGCTACAAAGTCACGTACCCCCCCACCCACACAGAACCTGCAAACCACCTCCCATACCGACCAGGGTGCGTACTAACTGCAGTGTGTGTGTGACCTGCTGCTGATCCTGCCCCCGTGTCTGTACCCTGGTAAAGGTGATTGTCCTGTCAAATTACCAACCCCCTTTCCCCCCCTTCAAACACAGTCTCCTCTAAAAGAACATGACGGAAACAGTAATTAACAGAAAAGTATTTTTTATTATCAACTAGACAGTTAGGGGATGAAACTGGGATGGGGGCTTGGGTGAGGCGGGAAGGAAAGGACTTCTCAAAATTTAGGCTGAGAGCTTTTCAGTACTTGAGCACTCTGCTGTGGTGCAGTGACAGTTTACACGGCCTCTGGCGCCCCTCCTTCTGGTTATTTTGGGTGAGGGGGGTATGGGACTTTGTGGCGGGGGAGGGCGGTTGCAGATACACTGCAGGGGGGCTCTGTCCTCCTGCCTGAGGTCCTGCAGAACATGCACAAGGCGCAGGAGCATGTCCGTTTGCTCCCTCATTAGTCCAAGCAGCGTTTGAGTCGACTGCTTGTCTTCCTCACGCCACCTCTCCTCCCGTTCGCTGTGTGAGCGCTGGTACAGAGAGAGGGTCTCCCTCCACTGGCTCTGCTGGTCCGCCTCGTCTCGGGAGCACCCCATAAGTTCTGCGAACATCTCGTCCCCTGTCTTTTTCTTTCGCCGCCTAATCTTTGCCAGCCTCTGTGAGGGGGATGCTGTGGCAGGTCTGGAGACAGTCGAAGCTGTGTGATGGGAAAAAGGGAGTGAATTCCTTGCAAAGATAAATTTTTGCGAACAATGAACACAGTGTAGTCTGTCTCTGTGAATTTTGGGTTGAGATCCCAGTGCCTGATGGGGCAAAAACCATTTTCGCGGGTGGTTCTGGGTAAATGTCGTCAGTCATCCCTTCCTCCGGGAAAGCTACAGCAGACAATCATTTCAAGCCCGTTTTCCCTGGATTTCCCTGGCAGACGTCACAGCGTGGAAACCATGGAGCCTATTTTGCCTTTTATGCCTGTCACCGTATGTGTACTAGATGCCGCTGACAGAGGCGGTCCAGCAGCGCTACACAGCAGCATGCTTTTGCATGATAGCAGAGATGGTTACCAGCCATACTGTACCATCTACCATACCATAAATTGGTAATAAGATGGGCATGGTTACCAGTCCTTTTGCACTGCACCATTTGCTGCTGTCATAAGTGCCCCTGGCTGCTCTTAGCCAGGGGCACAAAAGCCAAAATTGGGAATGACTCCCTGAGTCAATCGCTCCTTTTTGGTATGTAAAAATAGAATCAGTCCTGCCTAGAATATGGGCAAGTGTACTAAAGAACCACTGTATCAGAGAACCAGAGAGCACAGCTGCTCTGTGTCAGATCCTGCATAGATTATGAGCTGAATGCTATTCACAGGGGGTGCTCCTGCAACAACCCCACCTGTTCATTCCATTCTTCCCCAGCCTTCCTGGGCTACCATAGCATTGTCCCCCCACTTGTGTGATGAAGTAATAAAGAATGCAGGAATAAGACACAGTGCCTTGTTAGTGAGAAATGAGTGGAAGGCAGCCTCCAGTTGCTATGATAGTCCAGATAGGACATTAAGGAGGGTGGAGGAGAGGAGCCCAGCATCCTGCTGCTAGTCCAGGGGCAATTGAATCTTTTCTTTACACATGAAGGGTGGGGGCTGATGAAGCTCAGCCCCCTGTTGCTATGATGAGGACGGTTACCAGCCATACTGCACCATCTACCAGGAAAAATTAGGGCCAGGCGCCCTTGATCGACCTCACTGATGCTAGTACGCATGGTTACCAGTCCTTTTGCACTGCCCCATGTGCCAATAGGCTGATGATGACGATGGATATCAGTCATATTGTACCGTCAGCCACCCATGGCGGGGGGGGGGAGTGAGGATGTCGGTGTTCAGTGCTGCACCATCGCATCTATCTTCAGCATTCAGTAAAGATACGGTGACATGTAAAAGAGTCAGAGGATTGTTTTCCCTTTCACTTCTGGGGGTGGGGGGGGGTGCGTAAATTGCCGAGCTATGCCCTGACCCACCGCGGACACTGTGTTTGACCCTAGAAGCATTTGGAGCTCAGCCAAGAATGCAAATGCTTTTCGGAGACAGCAGGAACTGTGGGATACCTTGCGTCCTCAGTCCCCCCTCCCTCCATGAGCGTCCATTTGATTCTTTGGCTTTCCGTTACGCTCGTCACGCAGCAGCGTGCTGAGTCTGTGCTATGCCGTCTTTCCAGAGTTTTTTGAAAAATACTCTGGACCAGGCGTAACATTACAGTAATTCCCCTAATTAGATGCAGGACTCTCCGAGCGAGATCACCCTGAGGACGGTCACTGAAGGAGATAGAGAGCGCATGCTGCGTGAAAGCCAGCACAAACCAGGGCCCTATGCAGCCGTGCTCGGGGAGGCAATGCTCCTTGAGTACCTCCTGAAAGCCTCGCACGGAAAAGTGTGCTGCCACGGAGCACCCAATAAGGCAGCTCTCCCCAGGAACCTCCTGCGGAGGCTTTTCGATTACCTCCAGGAGAGCTTCGTGGAGATCTCCCAGGAGGATTTCTGTTCTATCCCCATATATAGAGAGACCTCCTTTTCACATACTTCAGATTCCTGTTATATTAAGAATAAAAGTTTACACGGTTAAAGCACTTACCGAGTGATCCTTCCCCTGATTCAGGGTCCGGGTTAATGGACGGGGACGGCTGGTAGGGGATCTCCGTGACGGTGATGAAGAGATCCTGGCTGTCGGGGAAACCAGCGTTGTAAGCGCTGTCGCCTGCCTCGTCCTCCACAAACCCTTCCTCATCTTCCCCGTCCGCGAACATCGCCGAGGAACTGGCCGTTGACACTGTCCCATCGTCAGAGTCCATGGTCACTGGTGGGGCAGTGGTGGCAGGCTCCGTAGCGTCCATTTGCCGCTTTGATTTTTTGGTAGCCTTGTCTGGGGTCCTTGATTTTCACGCGGCGCTGCGTGGCATCCCAGCTGTATCCTCTGTCTCTCATGGCTTTGGAGACCTTCTCATAGGTCTTTGCATTCCGTTTTTTGGAGCGCAGCTCCGAAAGCACAGACTCCTCGCCCCACACACCGATCAGATCCAAGAGTTCCCGGTCAGTCTATGCTGGGTCCCTCTTTCTATTCAGAGATTACATGAACTCCTCTGCTGGAGAGCTCTGCATCGCTGCCGGTGCTGCTGAGCTCGCCCCGATGTCCAACCACGAAATGAGATTCTAACTGTCCAGACAGGAAAAGGAATTCAAATTTTCCCGGGACTTTTCCTGTGTGGCTGGTCAGAGCATCCAAGCTCAGACTGCTGTCCAGAGCATCAGAGTGGTGCAGTGTGGGATAGCTCCCGGAGCTAGTAAGTTCGATTTGCATCCACACCTAGCCTAATTCGAGATAGCCATGTCGAATTTAGCGCTACTCCCCTCGTCGGGGTGGAGTACCGAATTTGAACTAAAGAGCCCTCTAGGTCGAATTAAACGGCTTCCTGGTGTGGACGGTTGAGCGGTTAATTCGAATTAACGCTGCTAAATTCGATTTAAAGTCCTAGTGTAGACCAGGCCTTAGAAAAGCCACCGACATTGCCGGGCCCCTTGTGAAATGATCTTGCACCTTTTGAAGGGGCACAGTCTGAGCTACTTTGTATGCTATCTTGATGCAGGGAGTTATCCACCTGGCAACAGTCTGTGAAGAGAGTGCTTACCCCTTCATTCAGTCCGCATATGAAACAGACAGATGAGATGAATGGCAATGTTTAGTCGTATCCAGGTAAAAAGCTAAATACTGCATGACAATGTGTGAAGATGCTGCTCATCGGGGTTTGAATGTGGCTTAGGGAAAAAACCCTGATAGATATATAACTTGGTTCAGGTGAAACTGAGAAGCCACTTCAGATAAAAGCTTAGGGTGCATAGCAACTGAGTTATTTTGTCTTTGGAAAATTGCTAGCAAGGAAGCCCTGCCATCAAAGCCTGCAACTCTCACGCTTTCCTTGCAGACGTTACCATCACAGGGAAAGCAATTTTTTGATACACAAGGGAGAAAGAAGTTGCCAGAGGATCAAATGGAAGAGCCATTAAGACAGCATTAAAGTCCCACAAAGGAACCGGTTCCTTAACCAGCAGGTGGATATGATTGACGCCTTTCAAGAACTACACTAGCATGGAGTTTGAAAACCATGGATGGGTGGATGAATTGCTGCCAGATGCCAGCCAGAATTGCTGCCAGATGCACTCTCAACAAACTAAGTGCAAGACCAGAAGACTGGATACAAACCAGCATCATTTGAACTCCCCAGGCTAACGATCATATCAAGAATTGCTTCCATTTGGCCAAAACAGGCCACTCAGGTGGAAAGCTTTATATGATTAAGCAAGATTTGCCAGACAGCCTCCAAACATCATTCCTTCTCCTCATTTCAGCTTCAGGATGACTTGAGGGATGGTCAGAATTGGAAGAAAAGTTTACCAGAGTGCTGATTCCAGCTCAGGTGAAAGGCATCAGTTGATGCCTGGACGGAGACCCCCTCGAGAGCAAAATAGACAGCATTTCTTATTGTCTCATGCGGCAAACAGGCCAATCATCAGTATGCCCCAAACCATCAAGATGGACTGCAGGATACTGGACTTCAGAGACCACTCGTGATTCAGGGAGAAATTTCTGCTGAAGTGGTCTGAAAGGTAAATGGATTGGCCATGGGGGTAATGTTTTCCCTAGTGCAAAACTTCCAGACCCTGATCACCTCCTGACACAGCATGCTGCAGAGTGCTCCTGCATCTGTTCACATAATACATCGTGGTGGTACTGTTGGTAAGGATGTGCACTGCCTAGTCCCCGATGTAATCTTTGAGAGTGTTACAAGCACTGTATCTGGCACAAAGCTCCAGAAAGTTGATATGCAGAGAAGCTTCCTGTTCCAATCAAGGCCTTGAACTTTCAGCAATCCCAGATGCACTCCCCAACTTATTAAGGAGACATCGGTGTCCAAAGTCTTGGTTGGTGGAGATTCAGTGAAGAGAACACCCTGAACCATCCAGCACTGTAAGGAGCTCAGGATCGGCAAGGCAAGTCAGACCAGTCTGTCCAAGGGATGATGGTTTGGATGATAGACTATCTTCAGCCACTTTTGAAGAGGACGAAGGCACAACCTAACATATTGGTTACCTGTGTGCATGCAGCCATATGCGCAATCTGTGATTGAGGGTTGAAACTGCACTCCCAGACAGACAGCGAATCCACATGGAATTGGTCAGTTGGCAGAAATGCTCTCGAACTCAGTCTATAAGGGCTCCAGTGAACTTGATTCATTGAGTTGGAACCAATGTTGATCATCTACACATCTTGTCCTAAACAGTGGGAAGTCAAGTAAGTGTAGCATGAACTGAACATGAGAGAGAACTTCTTCTCTGGACTTGCCCCTCCGTAACTAATTGTCCAGATGTGGGAAGAAGATATGAATTGCCCTCTTACTAAGGTATGCTGCCATCACAATCGTACATTTGGTAAAAACCCAGGGAAGAGAAGACCGACCAAGAGGGAGCATGGTGTACTGATAGTGCCAGCCCGCCACGACAAACTGGAGAAATCTCCTGTGGCTCAGAATTGCTATGTGGAAATAAGTGTTCTGAAAGCCCAGGGCAGCAAAATAGTTGCAGTGATATAACACTGGGAGTATAGTTGCCAGGGTGACCATAGGGAATCTCACCTATATGATGTATTTGTTGGCAGAGGTCAAGGACAGGTCTCATTCCTCCGTGGGGCTCGGGAGACAGGCAATATCAGGAGTGGAATCCTTGTCCACGATTCTGCCAGGCAACATCCTCTACAGCCCCCAAAGCCAGTAGAGACTAAACCTGCTTGAGGAGCAGTGTCTTGTGTGAGGGGTACCTGAAGAGGTGGGGTGGGGAGGAAGAACGGAGAGGAAATGTATGGCATAACCGGAATGCCGGTGCTTAGGACCCATCTGGGTGTGGTAACTGAACTCCAAATACTATAAAAGCAAGCCAGCCTGTCCATGAACAGGGGGAACAGAAATGGAAAGGTCACCACTGGATCGCTGGCCAGGACACCCAAGTCAAAATGACCACTTGCCGGATGCCAGGGGAGGACCAGCCAGCTGGCTAAATCCAGAACCAGAGGGCCTTAGCCTCTGGGATCTATGTCCCTTCCTAGGGTAGTCCAGCTGCCTTACAGGAAAGGAGGACAGCCTGAAGAAATACTATGAGCAGTATTGCTGCTGACTGCTGTAATGGCATCTCTTTACAGTCAGTGCATAAACGACCAAGGAACACAAAGTAACTCATGAATCCTTTTAAAAAAAAAAGTGGAGGGTCTCATCAAAAAATAAGTCCTCACTGGTCTGCTGTTCATTGGGCACAAAGCCTGAATTCCGCAGCTGAGAGACCCTCCTCATGGTCACAGCTGGTGCCATAATCCTGGCCCAGGCATCTGCCACATCCAGAGCTGACTGTAAGGAAGTCTTGACTACCATACACCCTTCTACAATGAATGCCTTAAACTCTTCTCTGGAGGCTTTTGGCAACCTGTCTGCAAACTTAGACATAAGACCATGAGAATGGTCCTACTGGGTCAGACAAAAGGTCCATCTAGCCCAGTATCCTGTCTTCCGATAGTGACCAGTGTCAGGTGCCCCAGAGGGAATGAACAGAACAGGTAATCATCAAGTGATCCATCCCTGTCGCTCATTCCCAGCTAATAGCCATTGATGGACCTATCATCGATGAATTTATCTAGATCTTTTTTGAACCCTGTTATGGTCTTGGCCTTCACAATATCTTCTGGCAAAAAGTTCCACAGGTTGACTGTGTGCAGAAATATTTTCTTTTGCTGGTTTTAAACCTGCTGCCTATTAATTTCATTTGGTGACCCCTAGTTCTTGTGTTATGAGGAGTAAACAACACTTCCTTATCTACTTTCTCTACACCAGTCATGATTTTATAGACCTCCCCTTAGCTGTCTCTTTTCCAAGCTGAAAAGTCCCAGTCTTATTAATCTCTCCTCATATGGAAGCTGTTCCATAGCCCTAATCATTTTTGTTGCCTTTTTCTGAACCTTTTCCAATTTCAATATATCTTTTTTTGAGATGGGGTGACCACATCTGCACACAGTATTCAAGATGTAGGTGTACCATGGATTTATATAGAGGCAACATAATATTTTCTATTCTATTTTCTATCCCCTTCTTAATTATTCCCAGCATTCTAATAATTTGACTGCTTTTTTGACTGCCACTGCAAATTGAGTGGATGTTTTTGGAGAACTATCCACAATGATTTCAAGATCTTTTTCTTGAGTAGTAACAGCTAATTTAGACCCCATCATTTTTATATGTATAAAAATGCTTTCCAATGTGCATTACTTTGCATTTAATCAACATTAAATTTCATCTGCCATTTTGTTGCACAGTCACCCAGTTTTGAGAGCTCCTTTTGTAGCTCTGGACATGGCCCTTTTGCAGCTGTCTTTTGTAGCATTGGTCATGGCCATCCAATGAACAAAGTCGTATTTAGAGAGCAATGCCTACTGGTTCACCATGCAGATCTGCAGGGAAGAGGAGGTGTAAATCTTTCTTCACATCGAGTCCATCCACTTGGACTCTTTGTCTTCAGGTATAGCTTTCTACCTTCTCTGTCATTTGCTGCAGTTACATAAGACTCTTAGGGGTTGAATGGAAATTGAAACCCTCAAAACCCTGCATGGGGACTGTAATGGGGCACTCACCTCTTGAGTGCAGCCTATTGGATGGGTGTGGTACTGCAATTTTTCCCACTCTTGGTGCACCCAATAGGTTACTGATCTCACTAGGCGGGTCTTCAGTGGCTCAGACCTCTGACTAAGTCACACAGTGAAAAATAGACCCCTTCCAGGGCAGGAAAAAGTTCAAATTGTCTGCCCTTCTCAGGGTCTTCAACCTTGTCTCTAGGCCTTTTAAATCCAGTCCTTTGCTCAGTCTTGAAAAGAGCCTTTTCCCTTTCTCAAAGCTTCGGTGACTTTGCCAGGGGCCAGTGGGAGGGAAACTCAGGCCTGCCCACTACTTCGGGTTCCAACACAAGCACTCTATAAACAGCAACCATATACTGCTCCAATTTGGTTGCTGCTGCAGTCCCTGGGCCTCTTCTCTCCTGGTCCATTTACCTTCACCCGTTACCTTAGGGTTAAAGTTCACAGGTCCTCTCTCTCCCAGGTCCAGTAAATGCAACCAGTCCACCTCCTTTGGCCAGAGGGGAACCTTTTTCGGCCCTCTGGTCTCACCCAGGAACTGACCTGCTAAGGCCCTGCAGCTCCTTTTAGCTGAGCCTGCTGGGCTCTGATTGGCTGCTTTCATGAGTCCTCTCCAGGCAGGAGAGGACAACCCATCTTCAATGCTCTTTCCTGGGGTGGGGTGTAGTAGGACTACAGGGCCTCCAGCAGGAGGCCACAAAAGGCCAAGCACACCCCATCACAGGGACAGGTACCACTTCTCGGCATGCTTTGCCATGGGAGGCAATGAAGCAGAAACATTCTAGATGGCCTTTGCAGGATCCAAGATATCCTCATTTATCAGGAGGGCTACTCTCTCTGGAGCTAATGATGGGAGAATATCCAACAGCTTATGCATATTCTCCTGCAGAAAATTCAGCCTGAATGCCTAAGGGGGTGGCCATATGCCTAAGAAGGTACTGATATGCCTTAAAGTCCTCAGGCACTGAGGGAGAGCCCAGCACAATAGCGTCACCCAGAGAGGACGAAGAAGCGGTTTGCTGCATCAATGATGGGTCCTGTTCTTGAACCCCAGGATCCATTCAGGATAATCCTGGTGGGTCTAAGAATGGGACCTCAAAGATCTAGGAACGTCCAAGGAGGCTACTGGGCAAACAGATCTGGCATTGGTGGCCAGTAGGCACTAGGCCAAAACAGCCCTTGTCCTGACTGTGATACTGAGAATGACTTTGTTCCCAATGGTGACATGAGGACAGTCTCTTATCAGGGCAACAAAGGGGAATATGAGCCAGGAGTCCCAGAGATTCTCAGAGACAATGGAGGAACCAGTCCTGACGGGGCAAGCAAACAATAGGACTCATCCAGACCCCAACACAGGGGCAGCATCAGTGCCAGTGAGAGAATATAGAATCGGTACTGGCAGAACCAAGTAAGATACACTCCCATCCAGTATTAGGAGGCACTGGCACAGAGGCCAAGGGCAGTACCAAACTTGATAACGGGATCAGCTGCCAGAGCAATGGCAGAGCCGAATGGCATACCAGCATTGAGGGAGTCTTTGGGGCTTGACACAGCATCAGCCTCGATTCCAGTCTGGGACCAGGGCAGTGAGAGCTGTAGTGCCGACAAACCCAGCAGCTCTGCAACGCATCCAGAAGGTGCCAAGGGCACAACAGAGGATGAAGCAGTACAAGCTATAGACACCAGGAATTTTTCCGGTGACTATGCTTGGAGCGCGCATACACCTACACTGGAATGGACATGTGCAAGCACTCGAAGAAGAAAACTCCTGAACTAGTGGAAAGTCAGGCACAGCAGGTCTGATGCTGCTCAATATGCCACCAGCATCGAAACAGTAGGTGCTGGGGCAGACATGATCAGTACTGGATTCAGATGCCCCATCGCCAGAACTGGTGTTGACAGTATGAGCTCTCCCTGATCTTAGCGTGGTACCACAGAGCAGTTAGACAGACCTTCTCCATCCCACATGCCAGAAGAAGTATGGTGCCAGTCAGTATTCCTTTTAGAAGATGAGGAAGCATCTCCCCAAGCCCTGGAGTTGTTCCAATTAGTCTTATGGGACCTCTTCCTCTTTGCACCGGAAGAGGGAGAATAACTCCTCCTCCTATTAGAGGGAAACATCAGAGTCCAAAAGTGAAGGGGCATCACTTCCAGTTCCAAAGGTGACCACTGATCTGATGAGGACCTTAGTGCTGAGGCAGATCTCATGGCCTGCTCCAGAAAGTGCTGCTTCAATCATAAGTCTCTCGCCCCAGAGTCCTCTTTTTGAATGATTTACAGTCAGAGCACCACTCCTTAACGTATCCCTCACCCGCGCACAACACACACCTTGCGTGGGAATCATTATTGAAGATGCTTCCCCCTATGATGGACAATGCTTGAACCCTGGTGAGGGTACCACGCAGAGCCGCCATCTACTCTAACACAAAACTAAACCTAATGTACTATTATCATCTAGAGAAAAAACTCAGAAAACAGATAAAAAACATGAGATGAAAACACCCCACAGATCTCTGAATCTAGCTGCCAAGAGAGGGGCTTGGTTCACAGGGTGCGAGAGCCATTCCTACCAGTACTGCTCAGCAAAGTTCTCCAGCTTTGGTGCTATGGGCACACGCACATCCAAATGGAACACACAGCTGAATCTACTCAAAGAAGAAATGGTTGTAAAGTACTTTAAAGGGGAAAAAAAAAAGGCCAAAACAAAAATCCACACGCTGCAGTCTTACTCCCCAAAAGCTCCTGTCCCTTAAGAGGTTTTTGAAATTCAGTAGGAAACAGTTTACTTAATTAAAATAGCTATTTTTGATCTAACAACAAATATTTTCTCTAAGTACACCTTTGATCATTATTTGTATTAAAGAGACACCTTTTAAAAGAAGATATTAGTGGTACTCTAGAGATAGGTGTTATGTTAAATGAGATTTTAAATAGACTCTTGCTGTACCTTTTAAATTTTCTTTTCTCCAACCATCCACAAAAACAGTCTCAAAGACAAATACTCTTTACTTTATTGTGAAAAGTGCTACTTTACAGTCACTGCTCCCAACAGCATTTCAATGAACAGTTTTGTTTCTATTTTTTAAAGGGTCAACACACAAGCCATGATTCTGATTTCCAAAACCGATTTAGCCTTTGCTATGCTAATTCAAGGTAAGTTGATGAGAACATTTCATATATCTCCCACTTTTCTGTCAGACATGGTAAAGAACAGCACCCATTTTATCCAAATGTTCACTGGCATTATTTGTATAAATCAAGATAAATGTAAACCACAAGAGAACACGCACACACACAAAAACCCAAACACTGAGATTAAGTTTTTGTTTTACGATACCTTTGAGAATATAACAGTGAGTTTTCCCTTGCCAAGTACAGCATAATAGAGGGAGTCAAAATCTCAATCCAAATCTAGTGTCACTTAGTTTAAAACATGTTCTCATTCTCCTGCAGCATGGACTTCACAAGAAAACTGTTCCAAAAACAGCCTGCACATTGTTCATCCTTGGGACTTAGAATGCAAGGCTAGGAACAATGAAACTAATTGCTCTGCAAAAACTTACAAAGTACCAAATTCAGCAATGAAATTCAAACCCGCTAGTGCTTTTTGTTTATGAAGTTAATTAAATAAGAAGGATATGTTCTTACCACTATGGACGTAAAGGGGCCCATGACAATTTGATGATTTCCATAACAGCAACAAAGGGCTGCTTTCAGCAATCCTGCTACAAATGATTCAATCAGAACCCTTCCAGACAGATATTATGTAAACTGCATGTTATAAATACTAACACAGCAACTTTTCTTTTTCCCTTTTTCAGACACAAACATAATTAGCAGCTTAATTCAGGAAGACACAGAGTGGTTCTGTGATGCAATGTAATCCTTTTAAAGCAATCTGTGGTCAGTGCAGGTAGATTCAGGAAAACCAGAAACCCACTGTCTAAGAAGCCATATGCCCAGACTACTCTTTACATATTAACTCCAAGTCAATGTCATGCCTTTTAAAAACACTGCTGATTTGGGAAGAATAAACAATCCCTCCTTTAGACCGGCAAATAGTCTCTCTTCTTGGAAACTGTTGGACAGGCCAAGTTTAAGTATTACTTTTCTGCCTCTGTCATGTCCTCTAGTTTGCCTCAGTAATTGTTTTTTTCAATCCTTATATGAGGTTCAGAAGCAATATCCACATCTCTGTTGTAAGTGCCATTCTAGGGAAGAACATGGATGTTGCTGAAGCTCCACTCAGTAGATACTCATCTACTTAGGTTGCAGAGGCGATCTAGGTGAGCTTTTCATGTTGAATCTGGTAGTAACAAGCCTGAATTGAAACAAAATTCAGTTTAACTTAAACATACTACTTTCCATGATTCCCCCCACCCGCCCCAGTTAACCTACAAAATGCGCTACACATCTATAGATTTAATTTCTCCACCCCTCAAGGACCCCAGGAAGTTAGACTCTCTGTGGTCACTGCACAACTGATAACATTCACTGTGCAGCAATCTTGTTAGATGCCATGAAGTATCAGGGGGAAGGTCTGAGCTTTTAAGTTAAAATAGTGTTTACCTCCTCATGGAATGGGAGGATGGTTTGGGACTCCAGATCCTTGGGTTCAGTTCCAAGTTTTGTCACAGATGTCCTGTGTAACTACTTGCAAAAACCCCATGGCAGCAAGTCTCAGAGCCTTGGTCAACTGACTCAAGCTCACGCTGCAGGGCTAAAAATAGCAGTGTAGACTTTTGGGTTTAGGCTGGAGCCTGGGCTCTGAAACCTGGGAGAGGGAGGAGGGGGCTTGCAGCCCCAGCCCAAAAGTCTACACTGCTATTTTTAGCCCCGCAGCATGAGCCTGACTAAGTTGACCTGGGCTCTGAGACTCACTGCCAGAGATTTTTTAAATTTTTTTTGCTGTGTAGACAATCTTTCAAATAGATGTTTTTGATGTACCCAGACATTACAATGAAAGGTCCTAGGAGTAACTAGAAAAAAAGCCCTAGCTTAGACAGCCATTCAGTTCTAATTAACTGTTTCATATATTGTTTAGATAGGTAGCAATTGGAAACTTTGGGAAAATACTCATACCAATGGCAAAAAAAACCATTTACCTACCTTTTCATCACTGTTATTCTTAGAGATGTGTTGCTCATGTCTATTCCATTCTATGTGTGGGCATGCCCACGTGCATGGTTGTTGGAGATTTTTGCCTTAGCGGTACCCATAGGGTCGGCTGCGGTGCCCCTTGAGTGCTGCACTTATATGTCAGTATATCAGGCGCTGCCGGCCCTATGTCCTCTCAGTTCTTTCTTGCCGGCAACTTCAACAGAGGGGCAGGGGGGCGGGTAATGGAATGGATATGAACACCACATCTCGAAGAACAAGATATGAAAAGGTAAGTAACTCTTTTTTCTTCAAGTACTTGCTCATGTCGATTCCACTCTAGGTGACTTACAAGCACTGTCCATGGAGGTGGACTCAGAGTTCACAGTCATGCAGCTTGGAGCACTGCTCTGTCAAATGCAGCATTGTCTCAAGCTTGCTGATTTAGTGCATAATGAGATGCGAACATCTGGACAGATGTCCAGGTAGCGGCTCTACAGGTATCTTGGACTGGAACCTGCTCCAGGAAGGCTGCTGATGACACCTTTTCCCTGATCAAGTAAGCCGTCATGAGTGTTAGCAGAGGTACATTTGCCAGCTCATAGCAATAGCGGATGCAGGCAGTGATCCAGAATGAAATCCTTTGAGCAGAATCTCATTCTGTCTGCCACCGCCACAAACAATTGCATCGACTTACGGAACAGCCTTTTCCTGTTTATGTAGAAAGCCAGTGCCCTCCTGATGTCCAGAGCGTGCAGCTTGCGTTCTTCATCTGATGTATGAGGCTTTGGAAAGAAGACAGGTAAGTATATATCCTGGCCAGTATGAAACTGGGAAACAACCTTGGTTAGAAACACCAGGTGTGGTCGCAGCTGGACCTTATTCTGAAGAATACCATATAGGGCGGCCCTGAAGTAAGCAAGCACCCCGATCTCAGACATCCTGTGGGCCAACGTTATCGCAACCAGCAACAAAACCTTCCAGGAGAGAAGCAGGAGAGAGCAGGAGGCCAGGGGCTTGAATAGGGGGGACCCATGAGTCTTGACAGCACGAGATTCAGATCCCAGGGAGGGACAGGATCCTGGACGTGTGGGTAGAGATGCTCCAGACCTTTCAAAAACCGTGTTGTCATATCATGAGCGAAGACCGACCTGCCTTGGAACGGAGGGTGGAAGGCTGCAATAGCGGCCGGGTGGACTCTGATTGATGACAGAAACAAACCTGTTTGAAGTGCAGAAGATAATCCAGGACCTCCTGCAGAGAGGCCTGCTCGGCCCAGATATGCCATTCCGAGGCCCAGCACCTTTTCCATTTGGCCAAGAAAGCCACTCTGGTGGAGTATTTCCTGCTACCCAACAAGAACTGCTGAACACAGGCCGGGCATTCCTGTTCATCCCGTTTAGCCATGCAGTCAGGCGTAGCGCCACTAGGTTCAGGTGCAGAAAGCTGCCATGGTTCTGGGACAGCAGATCTGGCCAGAGGAGCAGCTGCAGTGGGGTGGCTACCAAAAGGTTTGGCAGCATGCTGAACCAGTGCTGGTGAGACCACGCAGGGGCTATTAGGATAACCTGTGCCCTGTCTTGCTTGATCTTCACAAGGACCCTGTGAATCAATGACACTGGCCAGCAGGCATACATTACAGCCCCTGACCACGGGATGAGAAACACATCTGACAGGGAGCCCCTGTCAATCCAATGGTATGAACAGAACACATGGCATTTCCTGTTCTGCCTGGATGCAAACAAGTCCACCCGGGGAGTCCCCCACCTCTGGGGGATTATACTGACCGCCTCTGGATGCAGTGACAACTCATGTGGATACAAGAAGATCCCGCTGAGGTGATCTGCTAATATGTTCCTGATCCTGGGCATGTGCGCAGCTACCAGACGAATGGCATGCAGCACACAAAAGTCCCAAAAGGCGGAGAGCTTCTTGGCATAGGGCCGACGACCTGGCTCTGCCCTGTGTGTTGATGTAATACATTGTGGTGGTACTGTCCGTCAAGATCTGCTCTGCCTTGCCCTTCGGGTGGGGTAAGAAAGCCTGGCAGGCTAGGTGAGCCACTCTGAGCTCCTTGACATTAGTATGGAGAGCTAAATTATCCCACAACTAATGGCCCTGGGTGCTGAGCTTGCCCAGGTGGGCTCCCTACCCAGGTTTGATGCAATGGAGACCAGGGTCAGCGACGGGGCCAGGGCCACGACGAGAACTCCCTCCAACACCAACCAGGGGTCCAACCACCAATCCAGGGACGACCGGATGTCAGACTGACTACTAGGTCTAGGTCATGCCTGTTGGGGATGTAGACCGATGCCAGCTTGCAGAGTCCAGAGATGGAGCCGGACATGACTGACCATATGTACATGCGGCCTAACAACTGCAGGCAGGTGTGAACCATGGTGAGCGAGTGGTTCTTCACATGGGAGATCAAGTCCAACATGCCCCGAAACGTGGATCCAGGCAGCTGAGGCATCGCTCTCGAGCGCACCTTCAAAATGAGCACTTCTGACCCCAGGATGCTTTGCTGGGCTGGGCTTCGTGGGTGAGCGGAAGGAGGAGGAGGGACAGCGACTAAACCTCGTGTCTCTATCCCTTCTCCTTGCAGACCCGTCGAGGCTGTCAAAGCCTTGACAGCAGGGGGAGGCCAGAACTGCTTCTTTGCAGACTGTGGCGTAGGTTTACCCAGTGAGTGAAGGGTGGCCTGAGTGTCCTTCAACCCATGCAGCCTTGCATCCATCTACTTTGCAAAAGGAGTCTAATCCCATTGAATGGGAAGTCCTGAATTGCTGCACCTCCTGACCACTGCCCTAGCCACCATGTCCTACATGTTCTATGCAGTGATCCCTCTAAAAAACTTTTCCCACCAATGTGTGGAATTAATTTAGATATGTGCACCAATATGGAAGTGATGTGTGACACCTGGGCTAGGGGTGAGGGTCGCCTCTCCCCACTGCAGCAGGTCCGTGCTGGGGCTGGGGGAGGGACACCTCTCCCACGGCTGTGGCAGGTCTGTGCCGGGACTTGGGGAGGGGGGCCTCTCCCACAGCAGGTCCGGGCCAGGCTGGCTTGGGGCTGTGGGAGAGGAATCTCTCCCTGCCACAGCCCTGAACGCCTGTGCAGCGCTTAATAGGCTGCTGTGCAGATTACAGGGAACTTTGGTCCTATGCCATTTGGAGAGAGCACCTCTCTGCTGTGGTACGCTCCTCCACCACTGGGTGCCGAATTCTTGGGCCAAATCTTAGAGGAGGGACTCCTTACATTTACAGAGGGAGTCCCGTAAGTTAAAATTATACCTGCCCAAGAGAGCCTGGTGGTTTGCTTATCCAGAATTGCAGGCTAGCTGTCGAATAGTTTCCCCCGAAAAGGTCCAGTCTTTTGGCCTCCTTATTTTTAGGAGTTTAACTGGTATGCCCCTGCTTGTCTTCCTCATTGGCTGCAGAAATGACCAACCAGCTCAGATGCCAGAACAAAGTACTTTTTTTCAGGCCTTTTGGAAGTGGAAGAGATGGATGATGGGGTTTGCCAGAGGGCTTGCATGATTTTCAGGACTCCATCATGCACTGGTAGGGCAGGGGTAGAGGCCGAGAGCACATTAAACAAGGTGTCTGCCTGCTCAGCCAGCTCCTCCACTTCTAGGCCCAAATTCTCAGCCACCTGTCGAAGCAGGGCCTGGCCCTTGAGCATCCCATGACCACCCATGGTCACTCCATCCAGAGGATGATTACTGTACCACCAGGGGTGTCCCTGGGGCATCATCCCCCATGGGGGAAGGGGGTTTGGGGTGGGCATTGTCTCCCCTACCCCTGCCGAGCCCCCTGCCATCAACTGTTGCTCTGAGATGGTGGTAGATGAGCTGTGCGAAGGGTGCATTGGCATCACCAGCATGCCCCATGTGCTCCAATATCACCACTGCGCTGGCCACATTGCCATGGTGGCGCCGTGGAAGTCGACACAGCCTCTGGTGCCCAACCACGCTGGTGGGGTCTTGACAAGGGGCTAAACTGCCCTTCTGTGCTGGAGGAATCCCCTTCTGGTGACCACGGCAGGGCTGTCAGCGCCTCTGTTTGTCTGCAGGCCGTTGCCACCAGAAATTGGTGCTTGGGAGTGGGAGGACCATTGCTGGTGTTGGGGGGGGACTGGTGCGGCAGAGAGTGCTCCCACAGAGTGGGTGACTGAGATCTGCATTGAGAGGAAGACTGGCAGGAGGGCGAACGGCACTGGTGATGCAGTGACCGGCGCCTCTCACTAGGTGATCCGCGTCGAGATGGTGGGGACTGTGAACGTGGTGCTGGAGATTGAGGGCAAGCCCCAGAGGATCTGGGCTGCGATGTTGGAGATCTGCGGCACAGAGACAGAGAGTGCTGCCTTGGCTCAGGGGGATCGGCAGCACTCAACTGCCCTCTGGGGGGGGTCTCGATGGCTGGCTTGCCCTCGTAGGGAGCCTTTTCCAATTACTGCAGCACACGCAGGGCCAGTGGCACAAGTGGAGGCCTCTGCTCTCTTGGCATTGGGGGAGCTTGGGAAGGCATTGATGTCACCACCAGTTTGGGTCCCCAACCCCTCCCGGGAGTTGGTAGTGAATCCTTTAAGGGGACATGGGACCTGACTGGGGAGGCACGTCCACATGACTCCGGAGTGGCTGGGTGGCCCAAACTGGGTCCTTTGCCCGATGCCCCATGGCCTTTCTTGCTTGGTGCTGGGGAGCTGTGCTTCTTCTGGGTTTTTTTGGGCACCGGTGCCAAGGAGCAGTGCCGGGTGAAGCCCCGTGCCAGGGGTGCACTGTGCATTGAGGCCGAAGTACTAGGGGTCAACTCCAGCTAGGATGGCTCAGAAGTCGGAGGGCAGCCTCCATGAGGAGAGCCGTCAAACGAATATCACACTCTTTCTGGGTCCTGAGTTCAAAGTTTTTGCAGATATGACACTTATCCTTCATGTGTGATTCCCCCAAGCACTAGGGGCAGCTGCGTGGGGGTCACTTACAGGCATAGGCCCGTTAAAATCCGTGCAGGGCTTAAACCCTGGGGACCAAATTGGACTCTAACTTCTAACTACACTTAATACTTAACACTAACTACTATAAACAACTATTTACAAGGCCCTAAGACTTGAAGTCAGAAGAGGAGAAACCACTAACCCTTGTTATGCAAGGAAAGGCGCTCCGACTAACCACCATGGGAGGTAAGAAGGAACTGAGAGGGTGTAGGGCCGGCGGCGCTTGATATACAGCAATGTATGATCATGGGACTCAAGGGGGCGCCACAACAACTGACCCTACGGATATCGCTAAGGCAAAAATCTCCGATGACCGCCGCACACCTAGAATGGAATTGACATGAGCAACACATCTCAAAGAAGAGCCGGACAGATTGTGTGGTTACTAATTTAACAAAAAGAAAGTTTTTTATATTTCACCTAGAATTTTAAATAGCAGCATTCACCTCTCCTCTTTTCTGCACTAGGACATAAAAGCAATTCCACTTCCAACTTCCACATTGGAACCCTTGCACACTAGAACAGAACATCAGATGTTACTACACACTGGAGAGCTCAATCATCACAGGAGCTGCATGTTCAAAATCTCTTTATACCAGGAATTCGATTTTTCTGGTGACAGAGGGATCAGAACCAGCACATTAAGTTTAAGTCTGAGCAACACGAAGTGATTTTGTACATGTACATCCCATTTTATTAATAACCAGCATTAACAGGGCTTTGTTACCTTGAAATTTTATCAGTGGGTGGTGCTAGAAGTGGTTGAAAGAATTTGTTGTTAACTTTCATTGGAATGTAAATTGGCTCTAGTTGTGGCCATTGCCATAGGAAGGGTACAAAGATTAGCTGCCAGAGAAAGGACAATAGGAATTTTAGACAGTTGATATGTAAATTTCACACTCACCTTCAGAGTAGTGAACATGATGCCTTGTTCCCCATGCTGGAGATACGGATCCATAAGGTCCTCGATCAAGTGCACCTCAGACCCCAAATTCCTTATCCTGTCACGTGAGGAAGAGATGACATTTTTTTCTAGCCTTTTATACTTTTTGAAATGGGCAAAATGTTTTTTGCAGCCTCTCTCTCAGAAATGGCCGAACTAGTTAGGGTTACTAACAGCTCTACCTGCACTAACAGACTACCCTTAAGACCCTCCAGCTGTACTGAGTAAAGTTCTGTTTCAACTTTAATAAACCATCCCAATTCAGGAAACAATTTAGTTGGTCTGTGGGTTTTATTACATACTTTAAAAAACCGCTCACCTGGCTCGTAGCACCACATAGAGAAAAACAGGAAATAAGTCATCCATTGACCACAAGAAGTCTTCCTGAAGAGTCTCAAGCACACTCTGAGAAATCTCTTCAAAAGTCTGCTGGATCACCTTCAGCTTGTCAGATGGGGTAAAGGTTGTACTATTGGGAAAAGAAACCATCGGGATTACAATGAAGAGTTGCAAATCAACTTATCTTAATAAAAAGACAGTTTGTTAATTTGTGGGTTTTTTTCTTTTCTAGAAAGATAGAACCCTTCAAAATAGCCACTGATCACATTTGCATCACAGCCACAAAAAGCTGCCCATTTCTAAGCCTATACCAGCTGCACAGCATACTGAGTTGCAAGTGAACCAGATCAAGAGATATTACTGAACATAAAATAATGTTATGTAAAGCTATTTTAAATCAGTGCTTGCTGTTTGAAAAGACTTTCTTCATTACTGCCACTCAAACATTTTTAAAACGAGAAGACCAGCAATTAAGATAGTTTTCACAGCTAATGGCTGGAAACTACCTCCATAAGCAAGCCATTTTGTCCTGACTGCTTAAAAAATGCACATACACAATTGATTATGTATCTTCTCCCTTTTGTTTCTGTCAAGGTAGCTTACAAAGACCTGCCTTGAAGATACCAACTACCCACATAAAAGGGCTCACTCACCTCCTCACTGTGAAGAGTTACTAACATTTTTGGCAGAAAGACAGAAAAGTCTTTCAAGGCTCCTTGTTCAATGTGAATGGCAACAACATCCTGAGGCAAACTGAAGACCACAATCTAATAACCAAATTAAGGGTTTGCCTACACTACCCACCTTTTAGCGACATAACTGTGCCGCTTCAGACATGCCGATAAAGGCATGCAGTGTAGCTGCTGATTGCCAGCAGGAGAGAGCTCTCCCGCCGACAAAAACAAAAAAAACAAAAAAAACTTCCACCCCCAACAAGCAGCAGCAGCTTTGTTGGCAGAAAAATGCTCCTGCTGACAGAGAGCTGTTCACACCAGCGCTTTGTGTCTGTAAAACTGTTGTTGTTTGGGCAGGAGCAGCTCTAGGGATTTTGCCGCCCCAAGCACAGCAGGCAGGCTGCCTTCGGCAGCTTGCCTGTGGAGGGTCCGCTGGTCCCGCGGCTTCGGAGGACCTCCCGCAGCCACGGGACCAGTGGACCCTCCGCAGGCAAGCCACCAAAGGCAGCCTGCTTGCCGCCCTCACGGCGCCAGCAGAGCGCCCCCCGTGGGCTTGCTGCCCCAAGCACGTGCTTGGCGTGCTGGGGCCTGGAGCTGCCCCTGTGTTTGGGGATAGAAAGGGGGGGGGGGAAATGTGGGGGTTTTTTGCCCATGAAGTTCCAGTGTAGACAAAGCCTTAGACTGAGGCAATATTCTGAGCAGGAAAAGCAAGTCAGAGGGATAAAGTCAAAGGATTACCTGATCTGTTGTAAACATTCAACTGCTGAGGCAAAGCAGACATCTTTTGTGTTTGGTATCACCTAGGTAATCAGGAGAAGATGAGAATCTTTCTAGTAAATACCTCTGACAGCTCATAAGAAAGTGAACATGGCTATTGCAAAGTTAGCTATCCAACTGTATTAAATATGAGTGAGAAAAATGCAGTAAAATAAAATATTTTTTTATAAAGTGATTTTGGGGCTCATAAAAGATGCTGGATTGACTTAAACTGAAGTCCTTTGTCAACAAAACGGTTATCTGTCTGGGCACTGTTGACGTAGGTTTCCTCATACTGCCCCACCAATAGATCTCAACTCTGACCTGGAAGGATCAAGTCTAGAGGCAGAGAAATTCAGTCTCTTTTTTGATTCAGTCCTTCGCCTTCACTCCTCATGATGCCAACCAGGAGGCCAATTAGAGTGAATTACATTGAAAATATGTCTGTGATGGTGATATTTGTCTAAAATCAGTGGTTCCCAAACTTGTTCCACCACTTGTGCGGGGAAAGCCTCATGCGAGCCGAGCCGGTTTGTGTACCTGCCGCGTCTGCAGGTTCGGCCGATTGCGGCTCCAGGCCAATAGGGGGGAGGGATAGCTCAGTGGTTTGAGCATTGGCCTGCTAAACCCAGGGTTGTGAGTTCAATCCTTGAGGGAGCCACTTAGGGATCTGGGGCAAAAACTGGTCCTGCTAGTGAAGGCAGGGGGCTGGACTCGATGACCTTTCAAGGTCCCTTCCAGTTCTAGGAGATTGGTATATCTCCAATTATTACCTTTATTACCTTTAATGGGAGCTGCTGGAAGCAGCGGCCAGTATGACCCTCAGCCCGCGCCGCTTCCAGCAGCTCCCATTGGCCTGGAGCAGTGAACCGTGGCCACTGGGAGCCGCGATCGGCCGAACCTGCAGATGCGGCAGGTACACAAACCGGCCCAGACCACATGGGGCTTTCCCTGCGCAAGTGGCGGAACAAGTTTGGGAACCACTGGTCTAAAAGGAATTGGAAGGAGACCACCAAAATAGTCTCACATAACAGCAACCATCTGATGGGAAAGAAATTTGGTTACTACTGACCTGCGCTGACTGAAGTAATGACCTAAAACTGAAAGGCTTCCATATCTCTATGGAAAACTGAATTTGAAGTTTTTGATTAAGATTTCCATCTACAGCATAAATCTAGCCATATACTTCAACAAAATATTTAGGTTAACTAGTAAGAGACTTCTGATTGTTAAGCCACCATTAGTGGGAAATAGAAACTGGCTATTGTTCCTAATTGTATAATCTGTTCCTTCATCACCAAAAAAGGCATTATTAATAATGATGATAATCTACAATAAAAGTGGTATTACCCTATTTTTAAAAAGTCTTTATCAAATGCAATTTACAGCTTAACCCTGGTAAGAGATGTTTCTAACCTCATCTTCTTTCACAGCTGTGGACCAAACAAAACACATGCAGGCTTCTTTTAAAAGTTCTCAGAACTATGCATCCTCTAATATATGGAATAATGGAATTCTGGATAGAGCTGCACTTCTGAAGTGACAGCTGCTTACAGTAAGGACGTCTAACGTAGCTTTAAAATACATACAAAAGGTGTAAGCCTAAAGGAAAAATAAGAGAATAATAAATAAGTTGCCAAGTGTGTGAGCTCATATGTTCCATTAAAAAGTGGATATACCTTTTTACTTTCTCCAAGGATGGACACAGTCACTGGCCAAAATTTGCTGTAAGAAACCACATGTATTCAATTAATAGAATGAGTTACTGTTTTTAAAAAGTGATTTTAACTTATCTTTTGCTTGATGCACAGAAAGGGACCCTCAAGATTTTTCTAATTTCCTCCCCCCACTACATGATTACCGACACTTAGCAGAAATAGTTGAAAATACTATAATTTGGAACACTACCCTCCAGTTCTTAAATATAAAAAACTGGAAAATTATCAGGCTACTTCTTTTCCTATCACCAAGTACCATATTAGTTTAAAATGATCATATGTGTGATCAGCCCCCTCACATACTACTTACTACAAAGATAGTTACATATAGCTGTTCTGATAGTCAAAAGAAAAGGAAATATTGACCAGCCCATGACAGATTAATACAGCGTAGGACAGCAGTTCAACCCGCGGCCCAATTAGCACTCAGCACACAGCTGGGCCACAGCTAACAGCCACCAGGCCACACGGGGTCCAGGTTCCTGGCTGCCTGGCCGGGTTGGGGTTGCCGGCTCCACATGGTGGGGGTCCGGGGCTGCCGCCCAGCCTCGCAACAGCCCCCTAGAGTCGGGCTCCAGGGTTGGGGTTGTCTCAGGACTGCTGGATGGCCCCTATGGGGTCAGGGCCCAGGCTGCCGCCTGGCCCCACAGCTGGGTCCAGGGTCAGGGCTCCACTTCTGGCCTCACTCTGTGGCGGGAGGCACTGGATTTACAGGTCTGTGGGGCCCACAATGATAAATAGGTTGAGAACCACTGGCATTGGAAGGTTTTTGGTACAGTGCCTTCACTTGGCAATGGTTTTCCAAATATCACAGTTTTGTTTTAGTGTTAAAGCCATTACTTTTAACAGCATACTCACAGATGAACTCCGAGAAAGCTCAGAAGAGCTGTATCTGACTGTTTGTTTAGACGAAGAACACATTCCCAGTAAATATCCTCCTCACGTTCATTGTCCAAGGCATATAACATAAACAAAGGAGGGTAGAGTCGTGGTAACAACACAGGAAGCAGCAGCCCAGAACTGGTTACCACATAACTGAAAAAAGCAGAAAAGAAATGGGGGGAGGGGGGAAGAGACAAGAATACATTTATAGAAAATGAACTGAGCCAAACAATTAGAACATATGCATAGCCATTTCAAAGCATGTTCAGTAGGGGAGAAGGATAAGGAGAGGGTGCAAGCTTAAGGAATTAACACTTGTGCTAAATTTACAATTATGAGTAAGATTCTTTATTTAACAACACAGTCCAGGTATAATGCTGTAGAACCAAATAGGTACAAGTAGGCTTTCCTACACAAGACCATAAGAACAGTCACCGGGTCAGACCAATGGTCCATCTAGTCCAGAATCCTGTCTTCCGGCAGTGGCCAGTGCCAGATGCTTCAGAGTGAATGAACAGAACAGGGCAATGTGTCAAGTGATCCATTCTGTCATCCAGACCCAGCTTCTGGCAGTCAGAGGTTTAGGGACACCTAGAGCATGGGGTTATGATCTTGACCATCTTGGCTAATAGCCATTGATGGACCTATAGCCATGAACTTATCTAATACTTATTTGCGCTCAGTTATATGTTTGGCCTCCACAACATCCCCTGGCAATCAGTTGCATGGGTTGACTGTACGTTGTGTGAAAAAATACTTCCTTATGTTTGTTTTAAACCTACCACCTATTTATGTCAAAAGGTGCCCCTGCATTGTGTTTTATGTGAAGAGGTAAATAACACTTCCTTATTCACTTTCTCCACACAATTCATGACTTTATAGACCTCTGTCATATTCCCCACCCTCAGCTGTCTCTTCCAAGCTGAGCAGTGCCAGTGTTTTTAAATCTCTCCTCATACGGAAGTGGTTCCATACCCCTCACCATTTTTGTTGCCTCTCTCTGTACCTTTCCCAATTCAAATACATCTTTTTCGAGATGGGGCAAATCAGAACTGCATGCAGTGCCTGCAATGCTAACACTCATCTCCCAGTCATTCAAGTATGGTATTTGAATTTAGTCTCTACTTTAGTCCACTAAGAATGATGTTTGCTTATGACAATCTGTCTTCGGAGCCAAAAGCTATTTTCCTCCCTCCTTACTAGATATATTTTTCCCTTGGAAAGTGTTTAACATAGGTACAAATCTAAGGTCTCATTTCAGGACAGCACTTAAGCACATACTTAAATGCTTTCCTAAGAAAGGATTGCTTTATGAATTGGGTACTAGTTTATGAACTGACTAGTTTATTGAAGACAATTTTTCCACTACACACCCAGGTTCAGGAGATTCTGATCTGGAGTCCATTTTCCCACTACAGAAGGATTTCCTTCTCTTTGTCTCAGTCACCAAGAGTGGAATTGTGCTGCCCTCTTCAGGAAGATCAGGAAACAAGAACCTCAAAGATAAAATATATAATTGCATCACTTGATTTATTAGAAGAGTCCATAAATAGCTAATATATTCATACTTCTAAGGGAAAGCAGAGGAATTTATTTGAGAGACATTCTTCTAACACAAGTTGCACATGGTGATTTCTCCTGGGTGAGCCTAGCAGCAGAGCCATATCCAATTACTTAAGCTTATGACACAAACAGAAACAGCTTGATACACATTAATTAGGTTATTTTTCCTCAGCTCCGTTTTCATTTGGCTCCTCTCTTCATTAGCTAACTATTCAGGCAAGATCGTGTCTTAAAGATACGACAATCTCACTAAACTACATCTGGGACCAGTAATTTTAAGAAACCATAAACTATTGACATCATGCAGCCTTACAAAAGTGCTCAATAACAATCAGATTCCTGAAAAATTTGGAGACACAGAAAACAAGTACGGAATTATGCAATATAGCACAGAGAATGAATTAGGGCATACTGTGGGTTGAGAGAGAATTGTTTTCCTAATTTAAGATTTTTGTCCCACATAACCTTATTACTATTTAATAATCAAAATTGTCATCAACTACTGACCTGGATAGAGTAGCACAGTGTCAGAAGATTTGCAGAGACTGCAACTACTGTTTGGCTTGGAAAAAAAACTTAAAATGTGTTTGAATATTCTACAGTTTTCTTATTCGTATTTAGAGATTTCTTATTTAAAATACATAATCTTTTTTAAGAACATACTGGGGTTCACAGTACGTGTCCACATGTGTAACCATAAGGTTTAGTTAAAAAAGTCTCAGTGTACGTTGGTGTAATGTTTTCCTAGTCAAAATTAAAAACATGCAGTTTTGCACAAACCTTAACTATATTAATATCTACATCTACACTAAAAATGCAGATATCCATAGAAGAATAACTTACTGTACTACAACTATAGCAGCTGGCAAAAATCTAACCACAGCTCTTCACTTTAGTGTGAATGGAGATTACTACCAAGAATTCTTACAGAATACACTCCTGTGAACCCTGTGCTACGTGTCTGAGCTTGGTTTATATACTGCTCTAATACTATTCCCTCAAACATCCCTCGTATACACTGGTTTGGAAACAGACATTAGGGAATGTCTACATGATGGACTAGTCCACACTAGACAGGCATAGAGTGCGCTAGTGTGTTGCGTACTAACTGGGCTGGCATGCACTACAAATCTGCATTACTATAGCACTCTTTGCAACAGGCCAGTTAGTGCACAACATGCACTAGAATTTACACTCCTCTAGTGCAGACTAATGCACTATGTGGACAAGCCCTTAGAGCCCAGCTAGAAACCACCACATTGAAGAATGCCTTCCACTGTGGCCAGAGCCTTAATGGGTTCCACTGTGGACAGAGCCTTCAGGGGGAAAGGGTTTTCTGTCCAGATTCATCAAGTCAGCTAAGCACAGAATCCTATCATGACTCTTCAAATTTAAGAGGAATAGGGGAGTGCTGTTACACAGAGCCAAATTAATACTAACCAGATTAGGAGAATGAAATGTTTTTCAGTACATCCAGCAGCAATCTGACTTAAAACACGATGCTTCTTACCTGATCAACTGGAAGATGCGTTTGAGGTAGGATTTAATTTCTCTTACTGCCTCCTGTAGTAACCGCCGATTGGCTCCCACTCCAACATAGGTCATTCTGTATACAGCTACTAGTGTCTCCACAAGCCTCCCCAGAGGGTGGAGAGGGGTGTCACAGGCCTGAGTGGAGAGGTATTAGAGAGTCACCAGCTATGCAGCCGTAAGTGAGACAGATCCAAGAGACAGAAATGTTATCCCTTGTGAATAAAAAGAAACTTGAGTACAAGAGACACAAGCAGGAGTCTCAGTTCAACTAGTCAAGGTTCAATAATTTAACCTTTTAAAAAAGTTATACATGCATATCAACTACACATACAACATACTACACATACAAACTAATTTCAGAAATAGTCAAAACTTTATTTTGACTGTAAAGTTTACACCAAGCTGAAAAGTGTAGCAAACTCCTCTATTATGTAAGAATTCACACAACAGCCGCCTCAGGTAATTCAGCAAATCATCTATGCAGTTATACAGAAAACCCACAAAATATTTCAGTAACCTCACAAGTACTTCAAAATTCCACAGAATGTTCTATTGGGACTCAGCACTTTTTACGGTGATGAAACATAAGAAGCATGGAACGGACTCCATGAGCAGATTGGTATTACCAGAAAAGTGACCATGAAGGCTGAGGCTTTAGAGAAAGCAGCACCCATATATTTTTCTTATTAATTGGTTGGTTAGGTGAATTTGGCAATTACTTGAGAGAGCAGAACTTAACTAGGACCCTAAATGTGCAAGTACAGAAAGTAACAGACACTGTACATTGATACTGACTGAAATCAGCTGGATAATTTAAGTGGCAATGAGCAAGTTACGAAACCTAAAATCATGCTTTATAAACAGCCAGCAATATTAGATAATGCTCACAATACCTTTATTAAATATTTCTTGATATTTTCATATTTCTCTAGTGTGAAGGCACCAACATGTTGTGGAATGAACTCTAAACTCTCCAGTGTCTGAGTGTGTGAACGACTCAATAGTTCTGGGCTGCAGAGATACAAGGACAGAGATATTGTATGGATAATACATGAAATATGCACAGTACATGTGCATATATTTAATCAGATTTTAGAGTCTAAAGATATATGAATAATATTTTTTTAAGTGAGGTGGGAGGATAATTGGTGGATTAGGAAACATTTCCCTTCTCAAACCTCTTCATGTTGACACTGTTGTTCATGATGAACTTTCTTGCTCCTCCTGCGTCTCTACCTGCAAATGTGCCTATCACCACTTCAACAATATTGCCTCAACTTCACCTCTGCTGAAGTCCTCATCCACACTTTTATCCTCTCTCAACTCTGCTACTGCAATTTGCTTCTCTGTGACCTCCCGAAAATCTCACCTCTACAGAATCTAGAATGTGCAGAATGCTGCTGCCCACCTTGTCGTGTCTGTGAAACAAAGGCACCCCACTATATCCCTTTGATAGAAAAATCCATAGAGCTGAACACTGATTTCAGTATCATGTTCAAAATGGCTAATTTGTTTGAAAAACCCTGCATAGATTTGCTCCAGCTGTCTCATGGATCTCTCCTACCTTCATCTAATGCCAACTTCCTCTTTTCCTTTGCACAATTGACACTCTTGGTACAAGAGCCTTCCCTGAAGCTCTTTACAGCCTTTCTATACCTATTTTCTTTATTAGTGATTTCCAAATTTCATCTATTCTCCCTAGCTTCTACCTCAGTCTCTCCTCCTCTGCCTTTATTTCTTATTTGAACTTTTCAAATACAGTATGAATCTTTGAGAAGTATAAAAGTTGGATTATGTTCTGTACTAACTCAAGCCTCTATTATAGAGTTCACTGTATATTTTAATATACTTCAGAACAGATTTAGATCATGACTGTTTCTAAACATTTAAAATAAGAGACACATTTACATAAATATGTTTAAGGAAAATCTCTTCTAATACACCTCTACCTCGATATAATGCTGTTTTCAGGAGCCAAAAAAATCTTACTGCGTTATAGGTGAAACCACGTTATATCGAACTTGCTTTGATCCGCCCCCTGGAGCACTGCTTTATATTCGAATTCATGTTATATCGGGTCACGTTATATTGAGGCAGAGGTGTACATATCAATCTGTTGTGACAGATATGGCAATTTCCCAACATATCCTGGACAAACCTTACTGAATTAAGTTTAAGTATCTTAGGAATTCATTGTATTACAAAAGCAAATGTTTATGTATTAGTGTGGGATTGTATGCATTGTCTTTGGTGGGGGAAGATATGACTACTGTAAACCCTGGGAGGTGTTATGAGCTTCAAAAGACTCTTAAAAATGAATCAGACAAGACAACTTTTAGTTGAATGGGTACCCCTAGGAAATACTTGGATGAGAAGGATGGAATTCCCCACCTCCGGACCCTCCTTTTGAAGCTATACCTTGAAGAGAAACCCATTGTCTGGCTGATTACCTATTCAGGGTCTCTGCAGATCAAAGACCCAAACTATATAAAGGAAAGACTCAGATTCATAGATATGTTTCTTCTGAGCTAGCAGCTGTTACAAACTTGTGACTCCTTCGCACGGTTTGAAGGACTGATCACCTGCCACTGCCAGAGCCCTTGTTAGAGCTAGGGTAATCTCTGGTAAGCATACTAGCATGTAGGTAGGTTTTTTGTTGTTGTTTTTTAATGTTTTCTCTGTAATGCTTTCACTTTAAGAATAAATATGCTTGCTTAGAAAGGGCTGTCTAGCTAACTTATACCTATGGGCAATTATGCTGTTTATAGCCTCTGAGGAGAAAAACAAAGAAGGCCTACTTAGATAGTCTGACTTGCTGGGGTACTCAGTGAAGGCAGGGAACTGTGCAGCCTGAAAACCCTTCAGTCAGGAGGGAGACAGACACGTGTCTCTACCAAACAGAGGCAATGACTGGGGAGCTGGAAGCTTACAAGTGGGTACTGTTGATGGACGAGAGGGAGAGAATACAGGTGCAGTTGCCCTGCACTCTGACACCTGTACCCCCTCACACATATATTGCACAATATGTACAACACCATCTGTAATGATCCAAACTTACTCCTATCAACTGATCTGTTCTGAAAAAAAGAGATTTTGCATTATGAGGTAATTTAAACAATGCACGTCTGAATTTTTCACTAACTACAGAAATCTCAAAGAAGTTTCACTAGTCTTCCGTTGGTGTGATCCCAGGTTTTTTTAAAATAATTTCTTCAGCCTGGCGACTACACTAACCTGTCTTTGTGTTGACGTCGGTTGGTGGTCAGAGCCACAGCAATGCTGTCCCACGCCTTCCATCTGTCTCCCTGGCCTGGATTCTCACAACCCAGCTGGTGCCAGCATTCTTCAAACACTGCCTTCCATTTCTCATCAGCAGGCACGGCTAGGATTCCAAGCTTCCTCCTAAATAAATCATCACCAATTGCCACTCTGATTCATAACAGTCTTGGAACACAACCCAGCTGTGAAACTGTGCCTAATTATATTTGTGTGCTTGTAAGATGTTCACACTTGTTTGAGGAAATCTGAACACTTAAGATTTTATGACTATTAAGTCTAGTGTCCAAAGTTATCTTATTGGACCATTGTAAGATGACCTGGTATATAAAATCTTTTCTGTTAAGTGTTCGGATTGACTCTAGAACTACTCTGATCTACAGTAGTTTGACTATCAAAAGTTTCTGAAAGGAGTTAATTTAAGGATCAGCGTGGCCCTTATGTTTCTCACTGTCAAAGAGCAGCCTTGAAATGTACAGCAATCTGTGTACCTAATAACATTAACAGATTAAACAGAAACAGATACCCCTTCCACAGTTAGAAATGCCAGTCTCTACTCTTTTTAATAGTGTCTTCCTGTTATATGATACACATAATCTGTTCTAATATGGAATACATGTGGTTCTTCAATATGCATTGCTTTGATGTAATAAATGGTTTTGAGACAAAAAGGAATGTGCTGCATTTGGCTATGTCTACTTTCACCATTATTGATACTCCCAGAAAAAAGTTTGGAGACCCCCAGAAGGAACAAAAAAAGTTTCCAGTGACTGACAGTTTTATACAGATTTAGGTATAGCCATTAACATGTTATCGATACTGATAGTTTATGAGTATTAATTTGTTTCACCGCACTTGAGAATTAAGCACAATGAAAACTGCCAGTACTTTGAAACTTTTCTAGTTTCATACCACCACAAAAGGTGAGTGCTAGTCCTTTTTACAATGACACCAATAAATTATGAACATCAAGGCAACTTGAAAAAGAAAAAAAAAAAGCTAGAACTCTTGCTGTTTCACAGCCAGTCTTCACAAGTGTGTACATACATTTATTCATAGACTCCCTACTGGGGTGAAAAGCAGACAGCTAGCTAAGATTGCAAGTGTTCAGTTCAGCAGAGATGCCTGCTTAACTTTGCATCAGGTTGTAGGTGTCAATGCTGTCAAAAGAAAGTACCAGTGAATGCTTCAGGAAGCATAGTGACAAGTCAGCCAAGTAAAAACATGTGGGTTATAGTTCTCATTCTAACATACATTTCTGAAATTTCAGAATGAGCTTTAGTGATCCTGAAACTGAAGAATCCATAATACTAGTATAACCAGGCATAGTGCTAGTAAATACTGTGAAATTTCATCCACAGCTCTGCCAATGAATCTTTGAACAAATAAGAAAAAGGATGAAATCAAATGTATCTTCATTATGACTTAAAATGAGACTCAAACACAGGTCTTAAAGACAACAAGTCAGCAGACTAACCCAACGTGCCACCTGTTCCTCCAAATGAGAGTTTTATTGATGCTTTCTAGAATTAGCTTTGCCAAAGTGTGAAAACACCATCAGTTGTGATCCAGGAGGTTCCCCCAGTACATTTCCAGTTGCTGTTAACTACTTTCTATGCACAGCCCTAGTTCTACTAAGATGTTTTTTTAAAAAACACAGATTCCTCCACAGAACTAATGACAGGTCAAAAGGTCTGTGGCCAACAATTCTCCAAATATAAACTATTCCATTCTTTTCCCCTGCAGTCTCTGAACTCAGCCATATAACTTGTGTTCTGAAGCTGTCATTACTTTCACCTCCAGCTAGTGTTCTGGGGAGAAGAAAGGAAAAAAGCAAACACGATAGAAAAGTAAGCCTCCCCAAGTCCACCATCCTGCACCTTGTCTTCAAGGACCTGCAATTCCTGCTTAGCAATGCAATGCAGTAATGCCATTCCCTGACCCTTCTCCAACTCCAACCGCAGAGTTGCTATAATAGACTCTAGAAAAGCTACAGAAAGAGAGTCAAAAGACTTTGTTCTATATCAAATGTTTTTGCTGAACTAGCTAGCTTTGAATGAGATTGGTATTTAATTTCAGTTACACTCAAATGCATTACTCTACTCTATCAGACCAGAAGTGATTCCCCACCCATAACTCACAATGCTTTAGGTCTGTCCTTCTCACTGTCATACAAGCTGGGTTTGAAGTAGGTTCCAGTGATTTTTATCCCAGATCCCCATTCTCCACTGAAGAGACCTTCAATGTAATCTCCATTTGGCAAGGTCAGGGTTCCCTTTGTGGGGGGGAGAAGAGAAGGAGCAGAGAAGAGAATTAACAAACTGAATCCCATTGAGAAATGATTCAAAGAAGAGAGAACAAATGTAGAAAAAGGAACCCAAAAAGTACAAATTACAACCTTTCCACTAAGGGTCCAGTCATCCGAAAACTCTCCTTCATAAACTGTATCATCTTCAGAAAGCAAAATCCCAGTCCCCTATATAAAGAAAAAAAAATAAACGTAATTAACACAGAGCAATTATGGACAGATGGCATATACAGTAGTCACGATTAAAAAGACCACATTCTAGGTATAGAGATACACTATGATATCTCAGATTATATCCACTGGCAACTGTTGACTTTTTAAAATGACAGCTACTGTAGGAGATTTCAGTAAAATATAGAGCAGTAATTACAAAGACTATCTTAAAATTACAGGACAGAACTGAAGTGTTAGATTTTGACAGTGATATTTAGAGTGCTGCACAGGATAAACAATAGCGCAGGGGGGTGGGGGGACGGACGACAGACACCACAATATGCAGTTTAAGGTCCAACTCACCATCATTTTGTTGTTGCTAAAAGCTCCTTCATAGTACAGTCCAAACTGAGTAACCACTACACCATTTCCCTGGCAGAGGTCATCTTGCCATGTTCCCATATATTTTTCTCCTCTGCAGAAATAGGAAAGCATAGCTAGATAAAATAGCCTAATTTTTAAAGGAAAGAGTGTTTCTTATATCTGCTCTCAATTGGGCGCCACTATGGCACTGAAGATGTGATGTCAAGTTCAGGAAGTCATATGCCATACATTTGAACTCTGTATGGTGTTTTTTAATCTGGTTTCATTAGTTCAATGGAAAGAGGATTCTCACCAGCAGAAACATACATAAACCTTAACAAAAAATACTCTGAAATGACTGGATGTAGCAAGATTGTTACTATGAAATTTAATATTTCAGATGTTTGGGAGATAGAGAGTGTATAAAGAATAATAATGGAGAATTTCAACTATCCCCATATTGACTGGGTACATGTCGCCTTAGGACGGGATGCAGAGATGAATGACTGCTTCTTGGAGTAGCTAGTCCCGAAACCCACAAGAGGAGAGGCAATTCTTCATTTAGTCCGAAGTGGAGCACAGGATCTGATCAAGAGGTGAATATAGCTGAACTGGTTGATATCATCAACCGTAATATAATTAAGTTTAACATCCTCATGGGGAGGAAAAAAACCACCAAAAAAAGCCCACCACAGTAGCATTTAACTTCAGAAAGGGCAATACACAAAAATTAGGAAGCTAGTTAAACAGAAATTAAAAGGTACAGTCACAAAAGTGAAATGCCTGGAACTTGCATAGAAACTTTTAAAAACACCATAATAGACTCAAATTAAATGTGTACCCCAAAATTAAAAAACATAATAAGAGGATCAAAGTAGTGCCATTATGGGTAAACAAAATGAAAGAAGCAGTTAGAGGCAAAAAAGTTATCCTTTAAAAACTGGAAGTTAAATTGTACTGAAGAAAATAAAAAGGAGCATGAACACTGGGAAGTCAAGTGTAAAAGTATCATTAGGCAACCCAAGAAAGAATTTGAAGAGCTACTAGCCAAAAATTCAAAAACTAACAGCAAAAAGTTATGTACATCAGAAGCAGGAAACAGCCAAACATTCAGTGGGGTCACTGAATGATCAAGGTGCTAAAAGGAGCACTCAAGGAAGATGAGGCCATTGCGGAGAAGCTAAATTAATTCTTTGCATAGGTTTACACTGCAGAGGATGTGGGGGAGATGCCCACATCTGAGCCATTCCTTTTTAAGTGACAAATCTGAGGAACTGTCCCAGACTGAGGTGTCAGAAGAGGAGGTTTTGATTAAACGAACAGTAATAAGTCACCAGGGCCAGATGGTATTCGCCCAAGAGTTCTGAAGGAACTAATATGAAATTGCAGACCAAATAACTATGGTATATAATCTATCATTTAAATCAGCTTCTGTACCAAATGACTGGAAGATAGCTAATTGCGATCCTGGCAATTACAGGCTGGTACACCTAACTTCAGTATCCGGCAAATGGTTGAAACTATAGTAAAGAACAGAATTATCAGACACAGATGAACACAATATGTTGGGGAATAGTCAACATGACTTTTGTAAAGGGAAACCATGCCTCACCAATTTATTGGAATTCTTTGAAGGGGGTCAAATATGTGGACAATGGGGATCCACTGGATATAGTGTACTCGGACTTTCAGAAAGCCTTTGACAAAGTCCCTCACCAACGGCCCTTAAGAAAAGCAATCAGTCATGGGATAAGAGGGAAAAGAAGTAATCAATCAGGGATCAGTAACTGGTTAAAATACAGGAAACAAAAGGGCAGGCAATGGTCAGTTTTCAGAATGCAGAGAGGTGAACAACAGTGTTCCCCAGGGATCTGTACTGGGCCAGCGCTGTTCAACATATTCATAAATGATCTGGAAAAAGGGGTAAACAGTGAGGGGGCAAAATTTTCAGATGATAGAAAATGATTCCACATAGTTAAGTCCAAAGCAGACTGCAAAGAACTACAAAGACTCACAAAACTGGGTGACTGGACAACAAAATGGCAGGTGAAATTGAATGTTGATAAATGCAAAGTAATACACAATCCCAACTACACATACAAAATGATGGGGTCTAAATTAGTTGTTACCAACCAAGAAAGATCTTGGAGTCATTGTGGATAATTCTCTGAAAACATCTGCTCAATGTGCAGCAGCAGTCAAAAAAACTAACAATATTAGGAACCATTAGAAAAGGGATAGCACATAAGACAGAAAATATCATAATGCCACTATATAAATCCATGGTATACCCACACTTTGAATACTGAATGTAGTTCTGGTCTCCCCATCTCAAAAAAAAGATATTAGAAATGGAAAAGGTATAGAAAAGGGCAAAAAAAATTAGGGGTATGGAAGGAGAGATAAAAAGGCTGAGAATTTTCAGCTTAGAAAAGAAACAACTAAGAGGGAATGTGATACAGGTCTATAAAAATTGTGACTGGTGCAGAGAAAGAATAAGAAAGCATCGGGGTCAATCCAATGAAGTTAATAGGCAGCAGGTTTAACACAAACACAAAGAAGTACTTTTTCACACAATGCACAGTAAACCTGTGGAACTCCGTGACAACCTTTGTGAAACTCATTGCCAAGGGATGCTGAAGGCCCAAACTATAATGAGGTTCAAAAAAGAACTAGTTAAGTTCATGGAGGATAGGCCCATCAATGGCTATTAGCCAAGATGGCCAGGGATGCAACCCTGTGCTCTGGAGTCCCTAGCCTCTGACTGCCAGAAGCTGGGACTGGATGACAGGAGATCGATCACAAAATGATTACCTGTTCTGTTCATTCCCTCTAAAGCACCTGGCATTGGCCAGTGTCAGAAGACAGGATATTGGGGTAGATGGATCATTGGTCTGACCCACTATGTCCGTTCTTATGTTTTTATTTTCAGAAACTGACAGTTTTAATACAGCAGAACACAATAAGCCAACATCTAAGCAAGTAGATCTGAACAACTGTTACAGAATTAACAAGGGTAAAGCCTGCTGGTTGATCTGGATCAGCATAAACTGAGCTTTGGAAAGAGCCACGTATAAAAGGAGATCCTTACTGATGTGAGGCATGTGCAGAGGGTGGGTGAAGGTTAGATAAAACAAAGTAAGATTTCCTTACAACTTTTTTACCCAGACCTCTTGACTGAGTTTCATGACAAACTAACCTGCCCTCACTTGAGCGGGCCCACATTATATACTAGGGTAGGACCAATAAGGGGGGGAAGAAGGCTAGTTCCACAGCTTGCAGTTAAATTCAAGAGGGTATGAGGGGGGGGAAGACATGGTCAGAATAGTCATTTGGTTCATGGACTAATGATATTTAAAGCAAAGGGCTGAAATAAACCAAGTCAACCAGACACTCATTTTGAGGGTTCTGCGGTATCAAAGATAGAGGAAATAAGAGCCATTTTGAAAGAGATATTTTGGATAGCAACTAAACAAGATTGCTGTCAAATAGATTAGAGGATCTGATTTATTTCTTACACGTAAACATGTGAATCTTTCAAGGCCACTGAAAGACACACTCAAAGCGGCCTTTCCTTTCCAAGTCAAAAGGATCAGCTTAGACTGTATGAATTTAATTGTATGCTTGGAAGTAGATCTAACACTCTCTTCATTTGCTAACTGTCCTGAAAAGGCATATGGTTTTATGCATTTCACAGTCTTCAATTAGTAAGTGAAACCAACTTACAAATTACGCACCCCCCCCAAAACAAAAATGGTGCCTGCCACCTGGTATCATGGCCTAGTGGGAGATACTGGTTTGATTCATGGTTTCAGCCATTCGTGTCCGATTGGGACTTGTTGGAAAGCAGATGCAGCAGGCTAAGCTTCTGGGACAGAGAAGGGGAGAGGTAAATTCCAGGCTTTGCTCAAAGTCACTATCACTGCCCAGTGAGACACTAATAGAAGAAAGCAGTCTATCCATTCCTTATTCAGGGTGCCTTGAGTAAACATACTGAAAGAAATCCTCCTACCCAAAAAACAATGTTATTAAAGTTAAAAGAAATATAAATTCCACATTGCCTTTGATTTTTAATTATCCACAGAGGCGGCAGTGAAAGCTACATTCTGAAGTCTCTTCCAAAATTCTAGCTTTTCATAAAGCCAAAACTGAACTCGCAAGTGAAGAGTATTTCAATAGCAAGAATGGCAGGTCGGATATGTGATTAAATATTATGGAAGTCTGAAGAATATTGTGAGGAAAGTACCTTATGACCAGGACCAAATGTGAAACTGATGTTAGGAACAAAAACTACAGAGGCCAGAACAATTCTCCCTCATCAAAAACCCAGACCTTGGTCATGGCTTTTCACTCTTCTATCTCATAGATGGGCTTCCAGCTCTGAACTAGGACCAGCCACCTTAGCTTCCATGAAAAGCTCTTAGCTTGGTGAAAGGAGACCTTGGCAGAGAAGACTTGAGGTGTTTTGTACAGGTGGCTTCTATTAACTTACCGCTGCTCAGATAGAATCAGGTTTTTAGTACACTCCTGCTACTTACCCCATCTTTTCATTTTGCTCATTCATGAGGAGATGAAGTAACTTGCCCCCAGCTGCCAGAGTGAATCAGTGGCTTTACCTGGATTAGAATCCAAGATGACCTAGTTCCTAAATCTTTAATCAATGGGCAACTCAAGCTTCTGGTTGGTGGGATGAGAGAATACTACATATGCCATTTGCAAAGCATGCAGAGGTATGGATGGTACTGAAGAGGCTATCAGAGTCAGTGCCACACTTCAAGCAGAAGTATGATGGAGAGCATGTAAAAATATTGGCTTCAAACAGAAGCAGTGGAATGGAACCCATACTTTGAACTCCTAATCCTCCCCCATCAGCCCCAAAAGCCTATAATAGACTAAAATCCAATTGCAGAAACTGAAAACATGTAAAGAGATATCTACTCAACCCTTTCCCCTCCAAGTTTATGTAATTTTGGGTCAGATTAAAAGTTTAGGATTCCTGCCATCAACACATTACCTTGTGATATCATCGAAGACACCATATCCAGTCTTCTTATCCATCACCCACTGGCCAATGAACATACTGGGAGAGGAAGATGTCAATTTGCCACTGCGTAGGAGACCATGCCCATGACGCATGTTATCCTGAAAACATCCTTCATACACCTCACCAGTGGCATAACTGTAATGACAAAAATAAAGGGTAAGGGTCTTATGATCTGTATTCTTTCATCCCAAGGTTTTCAGGAATAGATACTGAATTTTTCCCTTTTCCTTCAGGGACTGCACTAAACCCAAGCCCAATTCTGGAATCAGATTAACAAGTACGTTTAGGAGGTGAATAAAAAAGGGTCGCTGCTCATGGGTCACTACAACAAAAGTTAAGATCCTTTTTCAAGTGAGACATGAAATACCATGAGACATCTGTCACAATGACTTTCAAGAGAAAACCTGCAGGTTGAAAGGAGGAAGCAACATTAAAACAGAGACAGTGTAACAGCTATCAGAGTGTGTGTGAACATATACGATAAGAACTGAGATTTCTTGGCAGTTTTAAGCCATAGTAACTGCAGCTCGGAGTTTAGGAATATGAAAATAGCAATAGGAATGCTAGTGTGGAGACCTGAAACATTAGCCCCATCCCGCAAAGAAAACAGAGTTCCAGTGCACCAACCAAAGGGAATAAACTGCTACTGAAAGCTGCACTTGATATGTTAGCTGAAGTTCAAATAGTTATTGTTCCCTCTTGGACCACACACTTACTATTGCAAGGAGCAAAGATTATCTTAATGAAAGAAGGCATTACCTGTAGACTCCTTGTCCACACATTTTGCCCTCCTTCCAGTATCCCACATAATGGTCATCCTTGGTCAGTGCTTTGTTTGGTATTTTGTATTCACCATACCTGCCAATGCATGAAGATCAAACATGAGCAGCCATGATATGAATGTATAGACAAATCCAAACTCCGTTATTTACAAAAGGAGATATAAAATCAAAAACAACGTATTTCAACATTAGACTGCACTGAGTGGCTGTCTCCAGCTCCAGCAGTTAGAAATTGATTTTTGTACTCAAAAAAAAAAAAAAAAAAAAAAAGAGGAAGTTCTAAATCACTAGATTTTTTTTACTCTGTACTGTTTTCCACGCATTTAGTTCTGGCCTGTAGTAAGCCTTCCCTTCCTCCATCAGTGCTTTGGCTTTTTGTGCTCCACAGTAGAACCCTGCAGCGCAACAGCATGGCCTCAACCTACTCTTTGCAAGAATCTCTCTTATTTCAGACCCTAAGGGCTGATCTTCACTATGGGGAGATCGGGGAGAGTGATGCTGCTGCAATTGATGCAGCAGGGGTTGATTTAGAGGGTCTAGTGAAGACCTGCTAAATTGATGGCAGTGTGCTCTCCAGTCAACCCTGGTACTCCACCTCTCTGGGAAGTGTAAAGAAAGTTGACCAGAGAGTGTCTCCCATCAATGCAGCGCAGTGAAGACATTGGGGTAAGCCGACCTAAGCTACGTCAACTCCAGCTACATTATTTACATTGCTGGAGTAGCATAATTTAGGTCAACTTACCCCAGTAGTGAAGATAAGCCCTAAGTCTGTCTCCATCTCCTGTGCATTGTTCAGGAGAAACAGATAGATCTACCTTCAGTATTATTGCAAGCTAAGTTCTTAAATCTCTTTATACCTTTATGGGTCAGTCATAAACACTGTTATTTTGGCTATGGACTTAAACATTTTATAACCATTGAGAATATCTGAAGTAAAAGGATTGTAAAGTGTCTAGCTAGATGGGGAAGGTGGCACAGGTCTTTAATGTGTTTATAAAGTGCCAGAGGCTCAAGATATTGGTGCTGCTGTCTTTCCAGACTGGCTTGTGGTTGGGTAGATGGTTCAGACAGCAAGTAATGGACAGCAAAGTATTCAACACTGACCACATGAGCTGCATACTCCAAATGTGTGTAGTGGTGTTTAATTACAAAATTAGTAGTTCTAATCGTAACTACAGCTTAATGTTTTTGACCTGGAGAACCTTTCCCCCCACCCCTTTTTTTTTGTTTTGTTTTTTGTTTAAATGTCTATTCCCGAGATACACTGATGGTTGCGAATGATCAAATGGCCAGTTGGGGCTCTTAGATCTGTTACATCCTGGCAGCTGAGCGATTAAAGTTGTCTGCAGGCTGTAAACATGCCAATCCTCCAGCCTCTACAGGTTCAATTACATACATTAGGAAGTCTTGTTGCAATTTCTAGGCTGAAGTCCCTTATGTAACCATAAATTCCTTATCCATATAAAATTATCCATATAAAATGTCTATTCCTCATTAGAAAACTATTAAGCTCTTGGTTTCAATGATATAGTGTAGAAGCAAATTCCGTGAGTTAAACTATATGTTGTGCACAAAGTTATTCCCTTTTATCAGTTTTAAATGCTGCTTCTCAGTTTTATTGGATAGCTCCTTTATCTTGTATTATGATATGGGAATGCCTATTTATCAATTTTTTCTACTCTATACTATTCATTTTACATATCACTATCAACTCTCTTAAAAATAGTCCTAACCTCCAGGCTTCTGTTTATGGAATCTTTTGCCTTTATATTGCTGTTTCCTTTCTCCAGGCTTTTTCTATTTCTACTCTTTTTGAGATGAAGTGACCAGAACTTAATACACTATTCAAGATGATGGTGCACCCCTAATTTATATAAAGGCATTATATGCCTTTTGAAAGAGCAAATAAATGATTCAGCTTCATGATTTTTTTTTTTTTAAATCTTCAGATACAACAGAAGGCCTAGCTGGTAAGCAAAGATAAGAAAGTGGACTGATTTTTGCAGTCAGACTCCTTCTTAAGGGAAGTTAGCACAGACTCACTTGTCCATCTCTCAGCATCCCCTCCTCCACCTCCAAACTTCATTTGGTCTTTGTATTGTTTACTTACAGACTGCAAGCTTTTTACGCGCGCGCACACACACCCTTGACCTAAAGAGAGGCACCACTATCTACCATAAACACTTTTTCTGTTTGCTAGCTCAGAGGGTAGCGAATTCTGCTCTTACCCATCTTCCAGGCCATTTCGGAACATCCCAGAATACATCCTTCCATCAGCCCATCTTAGGATCCCTCTGGAACACACACATACACCCACTATAGTTAGGCCAGTTTCACTAGTATTTCATGTTTTATGCAAGCAAAATAATGACTATTTTGCACAGCAACCAAACTACCTCTTCCTATCCCATTCATCTGTTCAGTTTGAATGCTTTTACCTGCCATGGGGTTTCCCGGAAAGCCATCGCCCATCATAGGTGGCATCTTTAAGCCGAGGGTCCTTGTAAAAGGTGTATTTTGCACTACGTGAAATAGGAGGCTCCTGTCTCTGAATATTCCCACCACTTCCATAAGGTGGTATGTCAGATGTCCCCCTTAGGGCCTGATCCACAGCTTGGCTTATAGCCCTCAGCCACTTTGTCTGAAATAGACAGTTTATGGAAGAGTTTATTAGTAATCCATCTTGTTTAGTAATCCATCTCTCTTTACACAGGTATTATTGCAGGACAAATGTAGATAAAATGAGACTTTTTAGTTCCTTGGATGAACAATGTTCACATGTGATATAAGTAATGTGAGACAAGACATCTCTCTGTTTCCCCCCCCCCCATCTCCCCATTATAAAAGGATGCTTAGTATCACCACACACTCCCACACTGTGGAAGAAAAAATAAGGGGGGGGAAGGAAAGAGGGAGAATCAGGAAAGTTACCTGAAAATCACACAAGAAATCCTAAACAACTATAAATATCTCAATCTATATCTATATCTCATAACAGCCATCCAACAGAAAAAACAAAAAAAGTGAAACTACAACAGACTGCCACCTCCAGGAAAAAACCATAACACCAGTACCCACCACTTGGACACTACATGACACCTGATCATCATCAAATTTAAAATCAATACTACCCCTACCTGGAGCTGAATTATCTTTACTCTCTAAGGGACTGAACTTCTACCCTTCCACAGAACCGGATACCATATTAACATGTGGAGCACCAGAGAATTACTCTAGTGATTCTGTTCACACCACTCACAATTACTATCTCCCCACTGACAATCATAAGAAAAAAGGAATTATCTGACTGGACACCATAGAGTGGACAAAACCACACTTGATCATTACATGGATTGCTTCAGGGGGCAAAAAAACCCAAACAAGAACAAAAAAAAAGGTGTGAAATCCGTAACATACAGCACATCCACCACAATCTTTCCACTGCCAAGAGGACAGCTATGCAATCCCTGAAACCTAACCACCACACAGTGCTCAAACCAGCAGACAGAGGGGGCACCATCATAGTTCTCAGCCATGATGACTATGTGAACGAGGCCAGCTGACAACATTCTGACACCACCTACTATAAAGAACTCAGACGACCCAACGCCACAATTTTCCCAGGGATTTAAGGATATAATCAAATCCTTCCCCAAACAACTCCAAGAGAAACTCTATAAACCTCATCCCCAACAAATACACTCCAGGGACCTTCTACATGCTTCCCAAGATACATAAACAAGGGAAGCCAAGCAGACCCATCGTATCTGGCCACAGCATTCTCACTGAAGGAATATCAGGATTTACAGAAACCATCCTCAAGCCACTCACCACACAAAGGGCCTGCTTCCTTCAGGACACAAACTGACTTCCTCCACAAACTCCACAACATTAACAACCTCCCTCAGAACACCATCCTTGCCACCATGGATATCATTCCCTTTACACCTACATCCCTCACAGTGATAGCATAGCTGCCTGCCTCCAATATTTACAAGACCATGGACAATCCTCAGATATCCACCCAAACACATCAAACTCAGCCATTTCATCCTTGCCCAGAACAACTTTACATTCAACAAACAAACACTTTGTCCAAACCATGGGAACAGCCATGGGTACTAGTATAGCTCCCCAATAAGCCAACCTCTTCATGGGCCACCTTGAAGAATTTCTGGACAAATGCACCCAAAAAAAAAAACCCAACAACCAATGAAATACCTGAGATACATTGATGCTATTTTTAATCACCTGAACAGATGACTTACATTCCCTCAGATTTCCACCACAACTTCAACAACCATCACTTCTTCATTAAAAACTCTTTCTGGGACACACTCGCACTAGCATTAACTTCCTGGACACCACAATCAGCTTCAAACAATGGAACCCTACAGACAACTATATACAAGAACCCCACCGATCACCCCACCTATCTTCCTAGATCTAGTAACCTCCCAACCAACCACCCCAAGAAATCTGTTATCTACAGCCAGGCACTCGGACACCACAGAAGATGCTCTGAGAAGAAAGTCTGGGATACACACCTTGACACACTCAAAACCACCTTCACAAAAGGATGCTCCACCAGAGTAGATCACATCATGCAACAAGCCACCCAAATACCATGACAGAACCTGCTTCAATACTGAAATAAAATCCCCTCTGACTGCACACCCCTAGTTGTCACCTACCACCCCACACTGAAACCCAAACGGAGTATCAAACTACAATCTATACTCAATGGGGACCCCATCCTGAGAAATCTTTCCTGAACCCCCCCACTTCTGACCTTCATACAATCCCGAACCTCTCCAAGCTCATGAAAAGCAAACTACCCACAGACCAAGATACACCTACTCAAAGCTGTACCAGACCCTGCCAGAACAGATGCAAGACCTGCAGACATATCTCCACTGCTACAATCATCAACTCCTCCCATAATACACCTTTCAAGATCTAGGGTCCTACACATTTCTATCACAACATGTGGTCCTCACCCAGTGCACTAAATGCCTATGTGGGTGAAACCAGACCATCACTACAATCTTGAATGAACTCTCACAGGAAAATGATACAAGACGAAATACACCAGATCACCTGTGGGTGAATACTTTTCACAAAACGTTCACTCTATATTTGATCTCTCAGTCCTCATCCTCAAAGGAAATGTGCACAACACTTTCAAAAAACAAACCTGGGAGTTTAAAATTAAAACTTTGCTAGACACTAATAAAGACACCGGATTTATGGCTTATTACAATAATCTATAAGCCATTACTGCTCCCCCCACCCTCCGTTTTTGTCTTATTACTACAGAGGTGTTAACAGTCCACTCTACCTTGAATGGTCCCAGAGAGTATGTGCTAACTACTTATACTAAACTATCTGTTCAATCTTGTATTTAGCTGTGACACACTGAGTATGTTTCCCAGACCTGAAGAACTCTGTATAGCTTGAAAGCTTGTCTCGCTCACCAAAAGAAGTTACTCCAGTAAAAGATATTAGCTTACCCACCTTGTCTCTCTAGCATCACCAGAGGTAATTAAGAAGTTCTGCATCTGCCTACCTTACCTTTTCCTGTGGTGTTGATGAAAGAAGAATGAAATGTTCCTCTGGTGTAGTAACCTTCAAACCATTCCTAAGTGGAAACAAGAATAAAACCAATCAAGAAAAGACCTTTCACTAGCTGGTGAAATTTTCAGCCTGGAAAAAATAACCTAGACTTCTTACCAAAGGAGGAATAGGTTATCCTTTTTAAAAAATGAGTGTTACAGTGAGTGTCACTTAGCTTTAACTACTAGTTTAAAAGAAAACAGTAACACAAGAAGCCTCAGAAATGGCTACTTTTTGCACTCTTCCTCATCACCTCAACTGTTTGTGTAGTCATGTGATTTACAAGTACAAAACAAGAATATAGCAGAATCCTATTTTAATCAAGCACAGTGAAATACAAAAGAAAAAGAAAACTTTAATTGGATTAGAAGAATATATGGACCAAGTACACATCCCATACTGTGCCTAGCTTACAAGACTTACCCCAAATGGTTGCAAATTATTTTATTATTATTTAGGAACAGACTATTTCAGCAATAAAAATAAGAATGAACCCTAGTTACAGAGGAATACTCACACATTACCAGCTTCTTCTGAAAGAGCCTCCACCCACAGCGTTGAAAGGGGGAAAATATGATGTGTTGAGAACTGCAGCAAGGGGAAGGAAGGGGGAAAACAAAAAATAAATTGCTGATACACCCATTTGCCCCACCCCAAATTCCTTATGATGCATCTTCCCCCGCAGTTTTGTCTCCCCACAGCTGAGAATAGGCATGAAACCCGTGCCCTGAAAGCTAGTTGCTCCTAGAAGTGCCAGCTGCAAACCATGACACCTGTGAAGCCATAAGGAAGACCTTGATGTATGAATATTTTTTATGTTTGACACACAGGTTATTTCAACTCTCTCTGGAAACAGGCAACACTTCTCACTTTTAGGTGTCCCAACACCATTGTGAGACACAATATAAAAACCTAGATTAAGAATGACAGACTCGCCATATGGAAAAATTGTCACATGCTTTCAACCAGCTGGGGTGAAAATAGTTTTCATTTCTGAGAGCTACGGGAGTTGGCTCACCTGAGCATGGACTAGAGCATCATTGAAGAGGATGAACCAGTTCACGGAGAATCTCCCGGCATGCTGTAGGGACAGCCCCCGATTACTGCTTTCACAAATTAACCGACGTTCTGGTCTCCTCAAGGAATCCTACGATTAAAAAAAAAAGTGCTTGATAGTTTCTGAAATTCAGTGCTGTTTGTGTTATGATTATTGTTCACAAGAAGGGACAAAATTGAGATACTGCATTAAAAACTTCCAAAAATTAGAGAGGCTTAAGTAGAACAACATCATCATAAAGCAGGGAAATGTGCGGAGAGGAAAGTAGTGACTTCAGAGCCAGGCCTATACAAACATGCAATAGGACGCTAGTGATAATAACTCATACCGTCATTTTCCCAGGAAAGGTCTTCCAGAAGCTCAGTGTGTATTCTGCTTCCTTCCTTTTCCTATTGAGATGGACAGCAAGAGTCTCATAGCAAGAACTGGAATCTTGTAGTTTTTGGTATTCTGGAGATGTCTAAAGGGTAACAAACAAAAATAAGTGGTTTTGTGAGACACATTTCAAAGGATGTGTACCAACCACAATGGGTTAGTAGTTATGAGCCCCTGACTGCAGGGGAGGTCACCCTGCTGCTGAGTGGCTCTGTCCTCAGGCCCTTTGTGACAGCAGAGGTGCAGAGGGCTCTGTGTGCTGCCAGTGACCGATGATCCCTTCAGGTGCGGGGAAGGCTGCGGTCCTGCCTGGCAGAGCAGAGACTCTCAGCCAAAGCCACAAGGAGGACGACGCGTCCCTGACGATGGGGGAGGCTACCCCACTGTTAAATTGCTCCTGCCCAGGGGCGCAGCCCTTTAGAAATAGGATGGCCTCCCCCATGCCCCATTCTCCTCCTTGCTGTCACAGGCACGAGGGAGCAGGGCCATGACAGCAGGGCCACAGAGGTCTCCCTGCATGGTGGCAAGGCCAGTGACACTCAATCCCTGCAGGCGCAAGTGGGGTGGGAGGCCGCATGCCTGACAACTATTACCAATCAATATATTTTTTCCATCAACTTCAGCATGTCAGCTGAAATCAACATGTACTGACAGTGATTAAAATTGAATTCTGCCAAGCCTACTTATAAATCTAAAGCGATAAGGGTTTTAATCAAATTGTTTTAGTATAATATTTGTAATAAGGCTAGTTTAGTGATTTCATGGTTTGGTGATACCAATGTGTAATCAAAGAACAAGCAATTTCCCCCCCCTCTCCTCCCCAAAATCTCCTACCAAGTAAGTTTCATACATGACAAGATGGCTTACCACTTCAAAACACGTAGCAAGCTTTAGCAAAACTCTAGCATAGTTATGAAGTCGTCTGACTGGCAAGAAAAACAGGGTATTTAGCACTTCGACCAACTGTATGTTTTCCTCCTTCATTTCAGCTAGATCTTGTAACAATTCCTGGTTTTTACCTAAAAAGTCACTAAAGGTGAAAGAAATGACATAAAACCTTAGTAATGCTTTGCAGTACTATTACAGAGGTCCCCTTATGGGGTTATATCAAACCAGCAGAGATTAAAAAGAGCAAGATGAACAGCACATAGGATCCATTCCCATTATGGTTTAAGGAGATTTGTTATAACATAGTAACATAGCTCTATGCTAACTTCAGTATTTGTTTTGGTACAAGTAATGGACTTATTTGCTGACGTTAGTTAATTTAGTGACTGTATGTATGAGCAGATTTGCTGAAAGAAGAGTTTCAGAGTAGCAGCCGAGTTTTTTCATGAAGTTGATGGATTTCCACTCCATACGGCTAAATGCAGTGCCTTGCATAATGACAGGTTTCAGAGTAGCAGCTCATCTCAATTGATTAGACTCTTCCTGTTGGTATGCATACTTCCACCTTTTCATGTTCTCTGTATGTATAAATATCTCCTGTCTGTGTGTTCCATTCTATGCATCCGAAGAAGTGAGCTGCAGCTCACGAAAGCTCATGCTAAAATAAATTTGTTAGTCTTTAAGGTGCCACAAGTACTCCTGTTCTTTTTGCTGAAAGAAGAGTTACTCTCCAAGGAGGAAACTAGACAACTACTTGCCTTTTTCCATTAGGTCTCCAACTAGCCAGGTGAAAATATATATGGAGAATGGGTTTCCATGCCACCTGTTAAACTAATGCATCTCTAACACTGAGAAAAGTGATGTGCATAACAAAGTGCAATGAAAAAGTCCCTATCTTTGCTCCAGTGTAACTCCCTAAACACATTTGTGTATTCTATTCCCCACCACTGTTGTTCAATGAAGTTGAATAGCCCTTTCCCCCAGCTAGAAAAATCATATCCTCCCTCAAAGATACACAGGGAACTTAGTCAATCCTCAGTCCGATTTCCTAAACGGAGGATTAATTTAGTTCAGGTAAGAGGATGGAAATAGTTATAAGAGTACTACATTTGGGAGCAAGAACAGGATTTCTTCATACACAAAAATCAACCCCACTTGTCCTTTCGTTCAACACAGCTGTGGGTGTGGGTGTGCGCGAGAGAGGGATGACAACACACACAGAGGCAGTTATTCGGAGAGAAGCTATTTGAACAGGGAATTCTGTGAGGCTCAAGCAAGTTGAAAAGGCAAGTAACAGAACAAAGAACCAGCTTGGAGACTTGCACAGCAGGACACCTAAGAAGAGTTCTACATGATTAGCAAGGTGCTGCCTCACAAATATCAAATGAATATACCTTGCCTAATTCTGCCCATGAGATTTATGAGCAGTGATGAGCTGCTAAAATCTTAACAACCGGTTCCCTATAAAAAGTTCTGATTTAAGGGATGTGCCACAGTATGTATTTTTTGTACCAATAGGGTTACCATACGTCCGTATTTTCCCGGGAGGAATTTTTAAATTTTAAAAATTCCGCCCGGACGGCGATTTAAGAACCAAAATGCCTGACATCTCCAGGAAAATACAGGTGTATGTTAACCCTACCTAAAGTTCTTTTTTAAAAAAGATGGGCCTGAACTTGAAAGGAGCTCCGTTTCACATGTGTGGGTCCCCACCACTCCCTGGGGGTGTGCTAGGGTGACCAGACGTCCTGATTTTATAAGGACAGTCTCCATTTTTGGGTCTTTTTCTTATATAGGCTCCTATTCCCCCCCCCCCCCCGTCTTGATTTTTCACACTTGCTGTCTGGTCACCCTAGGGTGTGCACATGTGTGGGTCCCAGCTGCTCCCTGCCCCCCTCGTTGAAGCAGGTGTGCAGGGTTACTGCCCTGGGAACTGCAGGGCACCAGTGGATGTGGGGCTGGCTGCGGGCAGGGGGTGCGGCAGAGGCTGGCTGCGGGCAGGGGCAGGGGCTGGCTGCGGGCAGGGGGTAGAAGGCAGGGGCTGCGGACTGGGGGTGGCAGAGGGTGCAGGTACTCACACGGGGAGAGTGGCTGTGAGCAGCCCGAGCAGCAGGACCCAGCGGGGAACCCACCAGGCAGCCGGAGCCCCAGAGCCAGAGGTCCAAGGAGCAGCAGCAGCAACCGGGCCAGGAGGCAGCTCACATGGCTCCTGCAGCACAGCGCAGCGCCCCCCGGTGGCCGGGAGGAGGAATTACACGCTTCTGGAGCCCATCAAAGCTTCCCTTGCAGGGAAGCCAGTTAACAAGCGGTTCTAAGACCGCTTCAAAATTTAACAACCGGTTCATGCGAACCGGCTCCAGCTCACCACTGTTTATGAGCTTTCTTGTTCAACAAGCGTAAGGGGAAAAAGAGCCTTCTTTGGAGATAAAGCTGCATTTCTTTGGTCACAAGACTAACAATCTGGATAGTTTGCATTTTTAAAGTGCTTTAAGATCCTCACAGGGAAGGCTCCATAGCAGTATCAAGTAATAACAGAGTCCTCATGCGCACTGGTCTTACTCACTGTCTCAGAGGAAACACCCAAGAGTCTGCCAACAAATTAGGACTCCTGGTGAAACTTATATGTAAAAAAAACAAAAAAAGAAAAAGTATAAGGTTTGACTACTAAAATGTCTATATTGGGAAATATCTATAGGAGACCAGCTGACATTAACCATTGACAGACTATCCTGCTGAAAAGCTCTCAAAGAATGAAGGATTAATTCTGAAGACAATTATCTGCAAAGAAACAGCCTTGTTTTTTTGCTACAAGGAACAGACCAGATTTCTAAAACATATTTCCTCCCTGAAGTTTCTGAACCTGAAAAAGTGTTAGCTATTTAATGAGACTTAGTAGTGACAGCTTCTAATACTGACACCAGACAGTGACACTAGATATAAAGAATTCAGTATGCTGAGTAGCTCCACCATCTGAAATGATCAGTGGATCCACAGGTTTCAGAGTAGAATCTATTTCCCTATGTTAAGTTCTCCTCACACCTTCTATGGGTCATCTTAATTATCACTTCAAAAAGTTTTTCTCCTACTGCTGATAGCTCATCTCAATTGATTAGACTCTTCCTGTTGGTATGCATACTTCCACCTTTTCATGTTCTCTGTATGTATAAATATCTCCTGTCTGTGTGTTCCATTCTATGCATCTGAAGAAGTGAGCTGTAGCTCACAAAAGCTCATGCTGAAATAAATTTGTTAGTCTCTAAGCTGCCACAAGTACTCCTGTTCTTTTAGTGGATCCACAGTTTGTTCTAGAAATTTTGCCCATATTGGGAGTTTGAATTTAGAGCTTGCAACACTTCACCATTAAAAAAAATTGACCAATGCACAGGTAGATGGTTCTGAACTTTTTTCCATTGAATGGTTTCATATTTAGCAAGGCACAGATGATCCTCAGATGCACTCTAGAATTCTTTGCATTGGCTCCTAGGACACTTTAAAAGGAGGTAACACAGACATGTTTTATGGAGTGCTTTGTACACCAGAAGATGGACAACTAACTGAGTCATTCCCATATCACTGGAAGAATTGAGACAAGAAACTTTTGCAAGATTGCAACTTCTTAGACACCAATTTACAACCCCCAAATTGCAACCATTTTTCCAAAGAATGAAGAGAGCCAAAAGATGTATTAGGTCGTTAATTCTGCATTGACTGAGAGATGAACTGTTACTTTCAATTGTCATCAAACACTGATAACCATCATTTTAAACACTAAACGTCAGTGACATCATGCAGAGCAGCTTGAGAGAACCAATGCTATGGAGAGTAAAGTACAGTTACTCTTCCTTCTAGTCAAAAGAAGAGTTCCACTCACCTAATAAGGGACAGCGTTCTCCTTGACGAGAATAAGATTAAAAGAATAATATTCTTAAAAAGGGTTGCCTTAAAATGCTGTACTATTAAATATTGCAAAATTAACAATGAAGATAAGTTAGGAGAAGTATTATTTAAGCTTATTAGCTCTTGAAGAAAGTTTACTCCCAAGTAAATCCATGGCAGCTATGTAAGGATCATATTTATAGGCATTGTGAATGCGTGATCAAGGTTTAGCCTTCAGCTAAGGTCTCATGAGCCATGATCTGACAAATCTATTTAAAGTAAAGTTAGTCAATTTTGTTTACTCTTTCTTTCTCCACCTTCAAGAGAAAGCAGACCTAACTAAATACCTTCACTACTATTTATAAAAAGAATAATACATCATAGGCTAGGTCTTCACTGGGGGGGGGGGGAGTCAACCTAAGATATGCAACTTAGCTGAAGTCGACGTATCTTAGGGCGATTTACCTGGCTGTGAGGATGGCGGCAAGTCGACCACTGCCACTCCCCCGTCGACTCCGCTTCCGCCTCTCACCATGGTGGAGTTCCGGAGTCGACGGCAGAGCGATCGGGGATCTATTTTATTGTGTCTACACTAGACACGATAAATCGATCCCCAGTAGATCGATCACTACCCGCTGATCCAGCGGGTAGCGTAGACATACCCAATAGCTGAGGTCAGGTATAGTGAAATTTCTCTTCACCTGATGGGAAAGAAATTATGGTACCCAGAAGTCCTGAGAAATCATGTGAGGGAAGCCAGGAAAAAAGGAAAAAAAAAATTCCATCTGCATGTCCATTAACATGCATATATGATAACACAACAAAGTAAGTCTGATTAAGAAAATAAAACACTAGAAAAGATTTACTTACATTGCTGGCTTTGCAAGAAGCATGAATCCTCCCATCACCAGAAAGTTTGTTACAGATGTGCAATACCTAGAACAGATAAAAAAAAAACCAACACCTTCTGAAATCTCTGGGGAAGAAGGGCAGTGAATTCCTGTATCACTCAGCATGTTTACCAAATACCAGGAGATTTTTAGTGCCTACTTTATTACAAGATGGCTCATAAGATGCTTTTAGGTCAGGTTCTCTCCTATATGTATATAATGTAGAATATAGAATGTAAATGTGCAAGTGTATCATATATATCTATCTATATCTATATATATAAAAAATCACCTTAGTTGAAAAAGATTCACTTGCACATTTACATTATCAACCATAATGCAGCTCCGAGGTCAAGGTTTCCATAACGAACTATTAACTCAGCCACATTCCACACGGTGTACATTGCTTTCCAAAGTACCGATTTAACCGTTAGTGCAACGTAGCTCTGTTCCAAATGCTAAGGTTTCTATAGCAAAGTATTTCCCAATATCTGTGTAACCACGAAATGGCTATCTGGTCCTACACAATGGGCTAGTTTAATTTCTTATTATATTAAAAAGGTTAGGATATCTTTCCTGCCATTTCAACCACTCCCTTGACCAGAAATTTGAATAAACATTTCTCTGGAGTGCTTAGGGGCAGGCCTTCTACAATCTGAGCAAATGGATTCTCTTGGCCATAGTATTTAATACAACCAACTGGCAGCAAACAAAACCAAATCAGAAGCAGCATGTGTATGGGATATTTTCTGCAGTGTCGGTTTGAGCTTTTCTTTTTAGGAAAACTGGTTTTGCACTTCATCTTTTGTCCATACCACAAGGGGCTTTTGTTGAGCAGTACTGATCTTCAGAAGAGAGATAAAGTATGACTTCCATTTTTGCCCTAACAAGAACGTTTGTTTGTTCAATTAATCTTTTGGCATTACTTGGGCATGCCTGCTTAGCCTCAGTGATACCATGAAGCTGTGGATTTAAAGGAATACAAAAGTTCACAGTTTTGATCCTGAATGGAAATAACTTTAGTTTTTTGCTGGTTTCCTCCCCGCTTCTTTAATCTTCTTCTCTCTTACTGTCTCTCAGGCTGGATGTTAAGCATACTGATGAGTAGAGCCCTGCAAATCTGTGGATATCCGCAGATGCGATTTCCACAGACCATTTTTGCAGATTAGATGTGAATACAAATTTTGTATCTGTGCAGGGCTCTATTGATTATTATTTTATTAGTCATTGTTCTTGAAATATTCAAGAACAACTTGTCATAAAACCTTGTCCTACGAACCTTCAGGTTCAGATTAGGAACATGCTCTTTTTCTTCAAAAAGGCAAAAGGGGAGCTGCTGTAGGAAGAAAACATTTAGTCTGGATCTTCATTACTGTTGGATGAAGATCTTGAACTATGAGCCCTCTTATTCTCTCAGACTAGTGCCTTGCTAGACACTGTTTTCCGGAGAGGAAAAAAGATAAACTAAAAAACGAGAGACTGCTTTAAAAAAAAAACAACAAATCAAATTCTTGGGCTTCTTTCTTTGTTTATGTTTAGAGATGTACAGTTCTAAAGTCAAGGAGAAATTCCATTTCTGTGCAGCTAGACAAAAATATTCATCCAGATCAGTGAGACAGTTTTGGTTTTCCTGAGGATCAGAGGTAGGAGCCTGGGGATTTATATCTGAACGCAGAATGACAAGCACTACCTTGGAAGCATTAAGTAAAGGTTAAAAAGTCACCTGGAAAGAAAAATAACCTGAGCGTGTACCTTTTATAAAGAAAACTTGAAAGGATTTCCCCTCACCCGCACGGGACAAATGAGAAAGTCAGATTGTGTCAATCACAGGAGATTCTATGGTGACTGAAGAACTGATCAATTTATGATATCACAGGAATTGAGAGGAAAGGCATTTTTAATCTTACTATTTTGAACTGTTTTTTTAAAAATGGGTGTAACATCAGTACCCAATGAACATTTGGAACAAAGAATATCTTCGTTAAAGACAACATTGCTGAGATTTCTATCGAGAAAAAACAAAACAGAACCAAAAAAAACCCACCACACACACCAAGCAGATTTTTAAAGAGCTCCACAGGTCTTCACACATCAAAGCATTATATATAAGGGGAAGGCAAAACTATATAAATAATTAGGCTTGGTCTACAATTAAGACTTTTAGTAGTATAACAACCATTTCTTTGGTTTAAAAAAAAAACACACAATATAGTTACAGCAATATAACTTTTATGTTTAGAAAAGCCCTTAAGAAAGGAGGTGAGGCAGTAAGAAGGTCTCCACTGACACAAACCTTCCCTGTTTCCCCAAAGACAAATATATACCTGAGGCCTCTGAAGTAACTGTAACCTTCCTGAATACGCTGAATCTTTGTTTTCTCACCAACTGCAAGAGATACAGGGCAGGCCACAGAAGTGTCTGCCATAATCAACAGTTTTGTGAGGTATAAAATCCAGCTTTGCTTTTCTGTTGTGTGGGTGGAGGAGTAAGGGTAGAAAAGCTGTTAAAACATCTGCTGTATTGGTAGTCTGAGGGGCTGAAGAGGACTAAGTTCTCCAACTTGGGTGATGCCAGGCTGAGAGGGAGGTTATCTCTAGCTCTGCTGCTTTGACTGCACTACTTTTAAAAAAAGGCACAAGTTCCCCTCAATATATAAGTGGAGTATTCAATGTGTCCACTTCTTGAGGTACTGTTCGAGCCTCTTAATTTTGTAATTGGTTCTCTCAGTCATTTGGCGATTCTACCTAGAAATGAAGGAGCTCTGCTAAGGTGCTTCAGAAAAGAAGGTGCTAATTATCAGAAGACCCCTAAAAGCTAATTTGGCAATATAAGCAAGTTGCCAGATATGCCCCTTTTAGGGGGTAAAATTGCTGTTATTTATGCTCTGAAAAGTGGGAGGCCTGAAGGTAGCCAGGTCCTGCTGTGTGAGTGTGTGAGAGAGAGAGAGAGAACAATATGGCAAGGAACCAAGAAGATAGGATTTAAACCGAAGCCAGAGTAATTGGTCCTTACCCCTGAATCTGCCTGACAACAGGCTAGCCCCACTTTACCATGTCTGTCATTCTTATAATGGCAAAAAAGTGTCACTATTGGCAATGCTGTAGTATAACGATCAAGGACAACTCGAAAGAGTTTAAAGGTCTCTTTCAAACCTCAGATCAGAAACTGAATCTGTAGACTTGGGGAAAAAAATATCACAAATCAATGCACTTTCAGAGATGTTAACATCAGTTCAGGTTCAATGTTTCCACCACAACAGCCAGTAACACTAAACTGTATAAACAGTGCAGCGGGCACAGGAAGAAAGTAGTGTCTAAAGAACAGCACTTTATATTTTAATATCTAGATTAAAAGACTCCCTATAGGAAAAGATAGAAAATGGCTTTACGAAGGTAGCATAGAAAGACTGGCTGGGAAGTAACAAGTTCGTAGTGTCTGGGGCCACAGGAGAGATTCCCATCGGAACAAAGGACCATCACAAACTTCACCACGTCTGCTCTCAGTGCAAGGCGCACGCCTTTGACCTAGCCTTTTCCAACATGAATATATGGCAACATGTGTTTAACCCTATTTTTATAGATTAAAAATAAATTCCCAAACAAAAACACTCCACAGTACACTTCTCCACCTGGACAGAAGTTGACAGAACACATGACAGATACTAGCCATGTTGCTTAATGCACTACAAGAAGGCATTCAGATATGACCATGACGAGTGAAGTATAAGAACCTATAGAGAGTAGAATGGATGGAGAAATATGCAGAGGAGGTTGAAGAGAAAGACAGCAGTGATGAAAAACAGCAGCAGACAGGAGGTGAAAAACAAGAGGAGACTCAAAAAGAATATGCAGAGATCTCAGATGAGAAGGAAACAGAGAGAGAAACCAAGAAAACCCACCCTGCCAGAAGCAGCACCCCCTTTTAGTCACCAATAATGTGGAAAGCACCAACTACATAAAAACTAACTAATAGTAAGAACCAGCTCTGGAAACCAAGTCACAGGAAAAGTTGTATCTGGAACAGACAGGAACAGAGATGGTGGGGAGATGTCTGTTGCTGAATAACTCATGGGATGTACTTATGCATGATGGGGTTTGGGGTTGTGTGTGTGTTATTTTTTGCTGAGCAAAAAAACCTATATCTGCTGATATTGTCAGTTTAGCTCATTAAGAGAAACCAAGTGCCATTTACTGTTGCAGACAGAAACATGAAAATTGTCATCTCAGACATTAAGAGAGGGAAAAACCGGTTATTCCAATTATTTTTGTTTTAAAATATATTCATTCAAATACAGAAGATTGCAAACTTAGTGCTATCTTTAACTGTTATATGGTGGACACCATGGCAATTAGTGCCTTGGGAAGGAAGAAAAAAAGGGCTAGGATATTTTAAAGTAATTATTCTAGAAACTAGAATGGCTCCAGCTTTTGGATAGAAGTTTGTAGCTAGTTTTCAAAATGTGTGTACATAGTTAAGTACTGCTCTTGTACTGGGCAACTTACACAAGTATTTGCGTAAATACCTCTGAGACTGAATTATCTCCAAAAAAAAAAAAAAAGGGCATTCAGATTAAACTGGTAAAACCCTTTATAGTATACGTATATGTATTATATTGATGCCAGAGATGCATTGTTCTGTAATAAACATTTTTTACAATATTACTTCCTGCAGATGTATGTGCAGCAGCCAATCAAATGTGAATAAGTGAACCACTACATTTTTCTTTTTAAGCATCAAAAAGATCTAGGACACTCTATAGACAAAGGACTTAAAAATCTGTAGTTTTTAAACACATGGAGGGCTCTTTAAGGGAAAAAAATCTTATTGCAAATTATTTGAGTTAGGGTTTATCTATGCTTAAAATGCTACAGTGGCACAACTGCAGCACTACAGCTGTGCTCCTGTTGCTGTAGCTAATCTAGCTCCACAAGAGGTGGTAGTTAGGTCAACAGAATTCTTCCATTGACCTAGCACAGAATACATCAGGGTTTAGGTTGGCATAGCTACATTTCTGAAGGGCATGGATTTTTTACATTCTTGAGACAGGTAGCAATGCCAATGTAAGTTTTCAGTGTAGAACAGCCCTTATATTGCAAGATATTAAATTTGCAGAACATTAGCATGATGCTTGGCAACTGAGGTTTCCTTATGCCAGTCTCCTTATTATCTATTCTTCTCTGATTACAGAAATATTCTGCTCTACAGAATAAACCTGCAGACACTCAGTATGAGACAGATTTTAATACTTGCTCTGTATAACTGTCCAAGAAGAGACTAGAATGCTTCAGGATGGACAAGCTCTTTGCCTCCTTTATCCCATGAAGAAAACTACTCAGAGAGGCTCCATGTTGACCAATCAGATAACACAGCTTGCTGAACCTGCTTGCCATATCCTGCAACTGCTGGACTGTAGCTGCAGTGCCCAAGTTATCTGTAAGAAATAAGAAAGCAATATAACGTACATTTCCAAAAGAACAGTACCAGGTATATTGATAATGGGAATTAATCCAGGCACTTAATCTGCTATTAGAATTTTTTATTTCAAAGAATGTTATGACCTAGTGAATGTCTTCAGACTAACTGGGGTCCCCATTCACTCACACTCACACTCTCTCTCTGAAGGATTCAAGGAATTCTCTTACCTAAACCTAGAAGGGGTCTGAGGACCTGAGATTTGATCTCACTCAGTTTGCAATAGAATTTTCTCTCTGTGGAAGCCAACTCGTGCAAGCTTGCAATATATCCCATAATGTTTCTGTCCACCAAGGCCAAACAGTCGTCCCCACCTGCTGTCACGCTGCTTATGTACCCTAACTGAAAGGAAAAAAAAATAGAAACTGCTTTAACATAGTATCCTAATACAAAATGAGAAGTAACCTAAGGTGATGAGCACAGTATAAAAACCTAGACTGGCAGATTAGGATCTTTGCTGGTACTAAATAATTTGATGTCCAAGAGCGTATCTAATACTAGGAAAGTTACCCACTGTCAACTAATGAGTGTCAGCTATCTGTTCCCCTTCTTCCCCACCCATCTATGCTAGCAACCAACCCATTTTCAATGCTTTCTGATTGGAGAATGACGGAAAGGAGGAAGTGAGGAACCCATATTTAACATCCACTGTCAACCACTGGTAATTTTACCAGTGTCAAAAGGGCCTAGGAGAAAAAAAGATTACCCTTAACTCATGCAGCTGTCACTCATACAAGAGATTCTGACCATGAATTCAACTACTTTCAAAACTGCAAAATGTTTTAGATTTAGCTTTCCCTCAGTTTCTTCATGCATACACACCACATTCCACCCTCAAACAAACGATTTCTCCTTAGTAGAAAAAAGATGATTTTTGCTCTTTTTCAATGTTTGGGAGGCACACTGTTCCATTTTTCTCATTTTTTTCAGAGCTATATCAATCAGCTCCCTTTCTGATGTGGAAGACAAGAGTTAACTGATTGAGTAGGAGTAGTATTACAGTGCTAATTATGGTGTCTACACTGAATTGTATCATCAAGGCTGCAATACTACTCCTACTCTATCAGTTAACTAATGATTCTATAAAGCAGAATGCCTCACTATAAAGGTCACCGTGAGCTCTTATGACTTACTGTGGAGCTCCACCAATACTAACTCAGTTTCAGCTACATATAGTGACAATGTTTCAGATCTCTACTTTTAATTCCCATTTAGTTAAATCTTAAAGATCTTCTTGGAAGAAACACTGAGCCATCTCAAGAAAGCATCAGTACTATCTAAGCCAAACAGAAGGAACAAGTAGTACTCACCTTACTACAGGCTAGCAACGGAGTTGGACTCTTAGTGCAGTTGTTTCCGGGTGAATTATTTTCCCTAGTCTCCTCTCGACCACTGTAATATAATCCAGGCTGGAAATCTTCTCCATCCACTAAGAAGAGGGAATAATCTGGTCCTGCTGCTGTGCTCCAGACTCCACTATCATCACACACCTGTAGTTTGGGGGGGGGGAGAGAATAGTATCCACCACTTATCAGAGAAGGGAGCCTCAACCTCACACAAGAGCTGTTTCTACACAAAACTAAGAAGGCTGAGCACCCATAAGAATCCTGCAAGGACTGACATTCTTTAGATGGACATTGGTCTCCTTAACAAGTAAAATGCCTGTGTCTTGTTGAAAACGTGGCATGTCTCAATCCTTGTACACCATGCCTGATGCTTTGTAAAATTAATCTGCTTTGTAATTTAAAAGCAAACAGACAAATATGGAGATGGTTCAGATGCTGCTCTCTATATAAATTCCAACAGCATAAGAGACAGCCATTTAAGTTCCTATCTACTAGTTTGTAGGGGAGCTGCAGAACTTTCCTAGTTGTGTGGCTGATGTTTGCCTGGCTGAATGAAACAACAAAGGGCACAGACAAGTGGTTTAGTTCAGGGGTTCTCAACCTCTCTCTTTCTGAGGCCCCACAACCACAACATGCTATAAAAACTCCACAGCCCACCTGTGCCACAACAACTGGTTTTCTGAATATAAAAGTCAGCCCTGGTGTTAGGGGGAAGTAAGCCAGGCAATTGCCCGGGGCCACGCCACAGGACCCCCCCCCCACCCACCCACCAAGCTACATTTCTCAGGCTTTGGCTTCAGCCCCAGGTGGTGGGGCTCAGGGCCCTGGGCTTCAGCACTATGCAGTTAGGCTTCAGCTTTCTACCCTGGGCCCCAGCAAGTCTAATGTTGGCCCTGTTTTGCGGCCCCACTGAAACCTCTTGCAGCCCACCAGGGGATCCAGACACTTGGTTGAAAACCACTGGTTTAGTTGAACCTAAACTCATCATTTGGATACACATATCTGATCAAAGAATTTGCTTCTAAAGCCGATCACAACAAACTGATTCTTGTGTCAGGCATGACTAACATCTCCAGAAATATACAGACAAAATGACAAAAATGGTAATTAGGTGATTAGGATAAAATGAATGAACAGCTTTAACTAAGGTTATAGTCTGAGAATTACCAGAACTTTGAGGGAGAAAGATGAATAACTGGGAAGAGACAAGTTATGCTATCAACACCAGATCTGAAAATTATCTTTCAAGGAATAGTATCATCTTAGATTTGCACAAAGAGGTAGATATATTTTTAAAAAGACACTTTACAAAATCTAAGACTAAACATGTTGGAAATTTTTGTTTCTAAACAAATAAGGATTTAAAGTCAGAACACTGGAGCATTAAGAATGTGAAAGAGGAAACTTAACAGAAAGGAAACTTGTTTGAAAGAAATGTAAGATAACTTTCTCTGTTTGTAACTCCATGTCACAATTTTTTAAAATAATTCAGTAGAGACTAACTTCATGTAAAAGTGATGTTTTTTATATTAACAGTGCCTCTTTAAATAACACTGCTGCCAGTTATCATGGGATCATCTGAAGATCAGGGTAACAATGGAAACCAAAAGGTTTTGCAACTTTAGAGCAGTGCCAAAAGCTTTTTGTGGGGGTATTTTAATGAAAGAAGGTCAGACAGTTTTTCAAAGTTCCTTAAGACTCTCTGCTCTGGGAGGAGCCTGTATTATCAAACAGATATGGAATTGAGAAATAAGACAGTACCTTTGCAAGGCGAGGGACAGTAGTTGGAGAATGTAAGTGACCAAGCTGGCCAAAGGTGTTACTACCCCACGAATATACCTGTGTAAAAACATGGGGGGAAAAAAAAAATATAGTTTGCATGCACCGAGTACACAGTAATAAATCCAGCGTGACAAACAGCATTTATAAACACTACACTTATTTTTTTTAATATATATATATATATATATATATATAAATAAATAAATACATACATCACTATGGATAAAAATTGTAAACAAAAAAATAAAAATCTATATTTGAAGGGGCAGCTGAAGAGAAATTTAGGGAGATGCAAGTTCTCCAAAGGAAGTGCTTCCTTATTTCCACTCTCTTCCTACTTACATTTCCTCATCTGTGTGTGTGTGTGTGTGTGTGAGAGAGAGGTAACCACACTCAAACTATTACATTCTTGTAAGCATAGCAGCAAGGACACATGCTCATACAAAACGCACAAAGTTAATGCAAAAACAATAAAAAATTCATCATGCACACCACTCAAGACTCTCATTCCACATAAGAACAGAGAGCTTGGAAGCACATAAAATAAAGACCAATCCAGAAAACAGCGAACAAGACAACTATGCTGTGGATGCATGATAATAGTGACCGTTATCCTCATACCTGTGATTTGGCAGTGAGTGCCAAGGAATGGTGGCCACCAGCCGACAGTTGTATCACTTCTTTGCTGTCCAGACTTTTTACACATAATGGTTGAAGCCTGTAACACCCAGCACAAAAACGGAATCAGGGGTACTCAGCATGAAACATAAGAGGCAGGGAACACCGAATATAAAATACTTTGTATATTTTTGAAACAGAACAACATGCACCACAGCACCAGAGATCACAAAGCTCTTTGGTGATAAACTAGCTTAGTCATCAGGAGAAGACTACTGAGCCGCTCCTCTGACACACTAAGTATAATTTCACAATTGACTTCGCCACTGGAACCAGGATTTTGCCCTTCAAAGCCACTAATTATCCTGCATAAATCACATTCGTGGTAATAGTTAAAACCAAGATTTTCAAGAACAGGAGCCTACCTTTGGGGTCTTAAGACTATATTCAGGTAGTTGACAGACTTTCAAGAGTTTTGAGCACCCAAAAACTCCCATTGTCCCATGGGGTAAGATTAGCTTTTTGCCACTGAAATCTTACCTTGGCAGGACATCACCGTGTCCTAACTGTCCTTCCTTCCCTTTCCCCCAGCTCCACACCTCAGTCCTTAAAGATGGGAGAAGTGCATCAGCCTCTCCACTATAGGTTGGGGTCAGAGCCACTGTCCTCATTTTCGCCCGTCCTACTTTTCTTAGGAGCCTTGGAGAAACTAGAAGCAGACCAGGAGAAACTAGAATCAGTTTTCTTTTTTAAAAAAGCCCCACACAGAAACTAAGATAGACAACACTAGTTTATCCCTATTTTAAATTAAACACAGCATTTACACAGAGCTAGTGTATTATATGATATGGGTACCATTATACTGAGTCACTTGACTTCACTGATAAAGCTTCCTCTTTAGGTATTTTACTTAAGATTTAGTAATGCTGGAGAGCAAAAAGGTACATAGTTGAAGGCAGCTTTAACAGCATATATGCCAATACAGATCTAGGTATTAAACAGAGTTTACCCATTATTTCCTTTCAATAGCTGTAAACGCAAAGTATGTAGTTACACTGAAGTGAATATGACCTGTGACATTCACTGCCAATAAGGTATTTTTCCTGAAAGAAAAACCACCCTGTAGAGATCATACATCTTCCGATAATTTCTCTCAGCTTGGAAAGAGTGTCACTGAACTCAGCCTTACCACTGTGTGTTACACAAACTACTTGCATATTCAGAACATTAAAAGCAAGAAAGAAGGAGACTGGCTGAGAAGTTTGGTAATGGGACAGGGAATTTTTCTAAACCATTGGCTCCAAACCAATCAAGAGTAGTAGTGACAGAGGGTCAGACCAACTGACATCTGTTATGCAGCCTACATGAAGTGAGTTGGTGGTTACCAGTCCCTTTTGTAATGAACATCCATCCATATCACCAAAAGTGGCACCACAATGGGTTTGGGATAATCCTTATTTTAAGGTTAAAGAACAGTCCTTTGTCTTGCTCAAATAGCATGCATTTTCCACTAGTCTTCTCCCCTCTCTCTCCACATTCAACAAGGTCTGAAGGACTGTTCCTTACACACATCTCAGCAGGGGGTTTGAATCTGTGTTCATACTATAGGTAATATTGTTAAATAAGACACACAACTAGTAATTACCACACTACATTAACTCTCCCTGGCCTCTTGGTTCCTCCTAGTCACTATCTTACCTTGGGACAACAAGCCAGGCAGGGAAAGTCTTCGACTGACTCCTTCAGATTCCTCTTCTCGAATATCCACTAGGCTAGAACTCTTCTTTCCTTGCATTGATTCCAGTTTGACTTGCTCTTCCCGAGTGTCCTTCAGCCCCTCAGGACCTGGGGAAGGACTACCAGACTGAGAACCTAGTTCACCTGGAGTTGTGCCATAGAAGTTCATTACTTTCTTCAGAGACAATGCCCCAGCTTCATATGTAGCTGCAACTCTGACACCAACTGCTGATGCACAAGAGACCACCAAGCTGTTCAAGGCAGATGTACTTACACCTGGAGGACCGGGGAGACAAGCAGTGAGTTCTTCTTCTTGAGAAGGCTAAAAACAGAAAGAGAAATCAATTAAACCTATCATAATTCCCAACCCAGGGCAATAGCGTGACCTTAAATAAATCTAGTACTCTTACCCCCTCTGTTGCATTTATCAGACACTGTTAAACTTTTTAGTAGTTTAAGTCTACACTTCATAATAACCCTTTATAGCTGGAAACCAGTACCTGTTTCTGTATAAAACAGGTTCTCTATTTCATATTGGTTTGGCAGTGAAGGGGTGTTAATTCGTGCTGGGACGATGGTGTGTGTGTGTGTGTGTGTGTTTAAGAGAAGAATGCATGTTTTGAAAAAATAAAATAACTAGGGTCATTGCAAACAAATATAAAAAGAGGGGTTAAATTCTGGGATTATAAAACTTTAAATTCAAGTCTCTGCTGTTGACTACAGTATATCATCAAACATGCTACCTTTATGAGCAGACAGCTGGGAAAGCTTATCAAAAGAAAACAAATGATTAACTTTGCTCATACTGACAAACAGACATCTAGTTAAAAATTGTTAATAAAGCTTTATACAGACAGCAGTATCATAAGCAGTAATGTACCAGAGAGGCTTCTTCAGGCAGACCTCAGAACTTATGGCTCTGGTATAGATCAGAGGACAGTCATCTAAAGTTTACTGTTATAGTCAGCCAATTAGAACCAGCCACTATATAAAAAGCAGTATACTGAAGCCCTATCAAAAACACTGCTTTCAAGCTATTGACAGATATCAAATACAAAAGGCAGTAAACCCCATTTCCCTTCTTCATATAGGTCCCTTAATACAAGGCTGCCTATAGCCTCCCTGTCAAAAGGGATCCTTTTGACATCTTCCTTGTGAATAAGGAAGACTAAGGGATACTGGAATAATTCTTATTTATGAAATACAAGTACGACAGATGTGACAATTTCCTGCAATATTGTGGACAAACCTTACTGAATTAAGTTTAAGATTTTAGGAGAGTACTGTACTAAAAACATAAATGTTTATGTATTATTGTGGGATTGTATACAATGTCTGGAAGGGGAAAAGACAGATATGACTAATGTAAACCCTGAGAAGTGTTATGAGCTTCAAAAGGACTCTTTTAAACAAATGTACCAGAGAAGAATGAACTTTTAGTTGAGTGGGTTTCCTAGGAAATACTCAGGAGGGAGGGAATGCAAATTCTAACCTTCAGACCCCAACCTTTTAAAGGTACACCTTGAGGAGAACCCCACTGTCTGCTAATTACCTGTTCCAAGGGTCCCAAGATCAAAGGCCCAACCTGTCTAAAGGAGTGACTCTCAGATTCATGGAGGTTCTTGCTCTGAGCAAAAGATGTTATGAATGTGTAACCACAGAAAAACTCCTTTGTGGGGTTTTAGGGACTTACCATCTGCTAGAGCCCTGGTTGCAGCGGAGTGATCTCTGGTAAGCTTACTAGCATGCAGATAAAAGAACTTAATATGTTCTCTCTCTAATAATTTCACCTTCAGGATAAATATGCTTGCTTAGGAAAGGCTCTGTGGCAACTTCTAACAGTGGGTAATTATGCTGTTGATAGCTTCTGAGCTGAAAGCAAAGCAGGCCTGCTTAGGCAGTCTGACTTGCTAGGGAACTCAGAGTATAGACAAGGAATGGTTCAGCCTGCAAAAACCCCAGTAAGGAGGGAGAGAGAAATGCAAACCTTCTCCAAGAGAGGAGAAAACTAAGGAGCTGGGAGCCTAGAGTGAATGACCATGGTGGACCATAAAGGGGGAATACAGGTGCAGTTGCCCTAAACTGTGACAGTAAGGATAAACTAGCAGGCTACAAACACTGCCAAGCAACCCAGAAAGATACAGTCCATTTGTGTACGGAAGCTATATCAAGAGGGAAAACCTCTAACTGCCACTGTAAGTGAAACATTACACAATCACCTTCCGTGCTTATCTTTCCTCTTCAAAACAGCATCCATATATTGCATGGTGTTAAGATTCAGTTGAGTCTTCAAGGCTTTGAGGTAATACTATACTGTATTTATGGGAACTGTGCATGAGAAAGTATTTTCAGAAATATTTGGGGGAGCAGGAGGGGGAAGAGAAGAAAATGAGCAGGAGACTACTTGTTTTCTACTCCTCAGAGGAGTCCACAACTGTTGAAAATAAAAAGTTGTTTTACTTTTACCACCTCCTCTTCCTTGACTGCCAAAATCCAACAGTGTGGGAGTATGGAACTGGCCTCTCTAGAAGAAATCCCACATACTTACAAAAGATAAGCTTAAGAAACTGACTCACACATAGTATCTGCAGCTACTGCAGTAACTTTCCAAGTTCAGCTGTGAAGCCACCATACTGCTTGTACAGTGAGATGCCATTAGCAGTACAAAGGATTTTCCTAGCAAAAACAAACTTCCCTAGCATAAAGTTATCTAGTGGGACAGACCTTGGGTAGGGATGGGGAGACAACACTGCTGGACAGAAATCTGGTGTGGTCTTCTACAGAATAATCTACATATTACATCACTTAAATAGTCTTAAGTCAACCAAGTGATTATTTCATAGTTTGAGAGATGACATATAGGCAAAAAGTTTGAAATTGGTGGTTTCTTTACACATTATACTACCTTTCCTCTTCCCCTAACCCTCCAAAATAGCAACACATTTTAGCAGATTCGATAAGTCAAATCAAGAGTTTCCCTTCCGATGGCTACTAAAAGGTCTGCTGATTACTGCTGTCTTCCAACAGTCATAACATAACATAAGTTTGACATGTGGAAGATTAATTCACCACTCATTACACTGTTGGTGAGGTCTCCCAAAGTGGGGCAAATAGGGAAAAAAATGTGGATCCTTCTACTTCAATAAAAAGATAACTATCCAGCTAAAATCCTTAGCTTGACTCAAGAAGAATCAGACAAAATTGTGAGGGTGATGAGGGTCTCTCTCTTCATAGGAAGGCAAGTATTATACCAGCTGGCCAAATCCCAGAATATTGATCTAGCTCAGGGGTCTCAAACATGCGGCCCACGAGGCTCTTGTGTGTGGCCCGCCAAGCTCCCCCCGCTCCCCTGCCTACCCGCGGGATTGCCCCCTGTGCTGCTGCAAGCCCTGTGCCACTCTCTGAAGCAGCTGCCAGCACGCCCCTTCGGTCGGGGGTGGGGAGGGGAGGGGAGGGGGAAAGGGGAAGGAGGCAGAGGACTCCTGCATTGCCTCCTTCCAGGCACCCCCCCCCAGCTCCCATTGGCCGGGAACAGGGAACCGTGGCCAATGGGAACTTCATGGGAGGTACCTGGAGGAGCGGCAAGAGCAGCAGATGCATGGAACCCTGAGGCCCCCTTGCTCCCCCAGGGACTGCAGGGACACGATTCCAGCTGCTTCCTGGAATGGAGCAGTGCGGGGCCAGGGCAGGCAGGCAGGGAGCCTGCCCTGGCCCCAGTACGCACCGCTGCCACCCCGGAGCCGCTCTAGGTAAGTGGCGCCGGGCTGGAGCTTGCACCCTGAACCCCTCCTGCACCCCAACTCGCTGCCCTGAGCCCCCTGCCACATCCCACACCCCTCCTGCACTCCCTGCCCTGAGCCACCTGCTGTACCCTGCACCCTGACCCTGTGCCGCACCCCTCACCGTCTTGCACCCCACACCCCAACTCCCTGCCCTGAGCCCCTGCCACATCCCACACCCCTCCTGCATCCCAACTCCCTGCCCTGAGCCCCCGCCGCATCCTGCACCCCTCCTGCACTCCCTGCCCTGAGCCACCTACTGTACCCTGCACCCCGACCCTGTGCCACACCCCTCATCCTCTTGAACCTCACACACCAACTCCCTGCCCTGAGCCCTCTGCCACACCCTGCACACCTGGGGCAGGGAAGGGGTGGGAAGAGGAGGGGCCTAATGGAAGGGGTGGAGTGGGGGCGGGGCCAAAGGCAGCGAGGGGTGTGTGTCAGTGATGTGGCCCTCGGGTCAATGCACTAGTCCTCACGTGGCCCTCGTGGTCATTTGAGTTTGAGACCCCCCCCAATCTAGCTGAACATTATAGCAATATATCCTAAGGCACTAGAGAAGGGAATGGGAAATGGGTTTTACTGGGTTCTCACCACTGCACAGTCCACAGCACACAACTAGAGAACTATCTGGCAAGGCTGCTCATATAAAGGCCCAGGACTGAACAAACATGATGACAATTCCACTCTCAGTCCAAAAATCACTTCTGTATTTGGGTTTAATTCCTAAAACTGTGAAAGAAACACTGTGATAACTCCAGAATTGTAGCTATAGCTTCAAAATTATGTTAATATTGAGAATCCTTTAGTTTTCATGAGCACATTACAGGATTTCATGAATACAGTACAAATATTAAGAGAAAAAAGTATAGACCAGTGATGGTTGGTACCTGTTCAAGTTCCGTACTGATGCTTTTCTCCTGGTTGTCATTTAATGGGTCATCTGACAGATTCTCCAAGTATTCTTTTACCGCTTTTTTGTCAGGAAACAAAACATTTCCAGGACTGGAAATACCACTATCTTCCTGTCCATCATTGTTAGAAAGCACACTTGTCATCTCTGATTCTGAAGCAGCTGGCTCATCTTCTACAAAGGTTTTCTGACAATCCTCACTTTGGCTACCTGTAGCACTTTTCCCCTCAAGAGTCTCCAATGAGGAGCAGGAGACATGGTTTTCTGATTGTGAGTCAGCCAGTGCCACACCTAATGGGCAGCAGTGACTATCCGATATGATTACATGGTCTTCTTTATCTGTCATCGTAATAAGGAGCTGGCTGCAATGGTTGCATCTCTCTGGGATAGGTTTCATGTCCTGTGCAGGGAGACATTGTACAAGAGCCAGGCTGTGGTAGGCTCCACAGGAAACTTGGAGCACAACGCGTCCTGCCAGGTGTTCTACCTTTTGTGGCTTGGTCACTGGGAAAGTAGTTGTTATGAGACCTAGCTGACAGCCACTTCCCCATGCCCATATTTCTCGGCTTAATGAAAGTGCCAAGGTGTGCTCCTCTCCACATGCCAATTGCAAAATCCTGACTGACAGCAGGGGACTGGTTTCAGAGTCAGAAATACTAATAGGATTTGGTTCTCGCAGATAGGGCTGGTTAGCCACTGCACACTGGCCAGCAGAATTGTTTCCCCACATGTATACCACACCACTCTCAGTCACTGCTCCATTATGGTAGCTTCCAGCTGCCACAGTAGTAACATGTTGTCCAATCAAAGCATTTTCTAAGATGGGGCTCTTAGTGCAAGTTTCCTCTAGCCCAACCCTCCAGGGAAGTTTTCCAAAGCTGTAGACCTCACCACCTGAAACACAGCATCATTCTAATGAAGTTAACCATATAAACAACTGAGGAACTCATTTAATAGGATTTTCATTTTTAATTTGTTCTGGGCTCAGTGTTAACTGCAGTTGTTGAAACCAGATCTCTCAGATACTTTCAATAAATAACTATTAGGGACTCTCTGCTATTGCTGGCAAGAGGACCTACACTTGATACTGATTTTTCTGTTGGTCCATTCTAGTAAATCACTAGCATGGATGCATTATATAGTGGGGATTTAGCCTATTATTGCATGCTGCCTTTAAAATGAATTGTAGTACATCCAACTTCAATTTTTATCTATGGTAGGCTCAAAAGCGAGCTTTTCAGTTAATATCTTCATGAATGAGTGCAATTCACCCTGATAGTGCTAATCATTCTGATATACTAATGTCAAGAGAATTTGCATAAAATTCTCTTAAAATGCATAAAACATATTCCATTTCTTAATATTTACACTTTTCATCTTCAGTAAAAGTTCATTTTGGACCATCATTAATATTGTAGTATCAAACTTGAAATATAACAAAAGAAACTCTAAACTGAGGCTTCCACAGAGACTGTGGGCCTACCACGTACACTACAAATACAACAACGTTGGCAGAGCAGGTTAAAGCATGGTTCCCTTCTCGCTGTACAAACATTCAGTGTCCCTGAAGCATGCCAAAGTGCTGGCCTTTGATATGTAGCAAGAGTGCATAAAACAGTAAACATTTGTCCTACTATTTATTCCTTAATTATGGAAAAATATACTTGTTGGTTTGACCTTTTAAACAGAGATAATGTTGATGAAATTCTAGTGAGGCTAAGATTATGGTAACAGTGCCAACTCATTTGAAATGAATCAGCAAGCAACAAAAAAAGTAGACTCCTATAAGGAGGATTGATTTGGCTAACACTTTTTTTGATAGTTATGACTGTAGTGATCACTGTTATATATCCATAAAACAGTACACTTCAAGTCAAATGTACATAGAAGCAAAGTTTTTCTAGTTCAGAAATGTTCTATTAGGCAATGGAGTGAAATGGCAGGTCAGATTACAACTGGCTCTAATTGGCACTCCCCTACACTAGAACATTCTTTACCTGCAGCTCAGTAACATTCAAAGGTGTGAAATTCTTTTCTTCCTTTGAAAACATCAGAGAAATATCAAAGACATTACTTCCAGTCTAATCTTTACAACAGTATGCCCATTGATCAGTACAATCAAGTGACAAAATATATCAACACCCAAAGGAATGGTCTTTCGGAAAGTATTTTTTGATTCAAAGAGTCAACTGATCAAACCAAATTTCTCTGCTGCATCTACTTGCTTGCAATTTTTCAGAACTTTAAAAAAAAAAACCACCCACCCAAAGTTATTGCATATCAAGAGGACTGACTTTTTGTAATGTTGTATTTTTTAAATCCAATAAATTGTTGTAACATGCATTTAGAGGTAACACAGAGGGTGAAATAGATCCAAATTATCTTGCCATTTTATAAGTAATGCTTCTCAACTTTGAGCCACTTTTTATTAAAGAGAAAAATTAACCCAGTGCAATTTAAAAAGACTGATGAAGATAAAGTAGAAAAAAAAACCTGTCTGTCTCTTACTCAACCTTTACAATAAAGACATTTTGGCAGTAATACAAATCTTAAATATTTCTTTAAAGTTTCTTTTAGAATTTTACACTAGTTTCAATCTAGAATTAAACAGGAATTTTAAGTTGTTCATGGTCTGTGACCTAAAACAATACTGTCATATACCTTCTGTTAGAAGCAATCCATGGTTTATTCCAAGGGCCGCCTGCAGTACGGTCTTTCCATTCCAGCCTGGAAGTCTCTCAGGCGTTACAGAGCAGGAACCAGCCTGCCAGATATGGACCAGGCCTCTCTCTTTGGCTCCTTCTGCCTCTACTGAGCTATTTAAAAAAAAAAATAGGAAGAATCAGCTTGCAATTTTCTGCACACCTGTTTACTTTTCATCTACATATAGGAAAGAGAGGAAGGATGGTTCAGTGATTAAGGTACTAGCTTTGGACTTGGAACCAAAGTTCAATTCCCTACTCTGCAACAGACTTCCTGTGTGACCGTGAGCAAATCACTTACTTTGTGCCCTTTTTCCTGGCCGTAAAAATAGCACTTACCTACCTATCCTAGATGTTGTGAAGTTAAGTGCATTAAAGATTGTGAGATGCTCAGTTACTATGGTAATGGGGGCCTACGGTAGAGTATGAAGTGACACCTGACCTCTAACAGTCAAAAGACCCTAAAAACAATTAACCTCCTGCTAAGGGGTGATGTTCACACTTTTGAGCATGGTACATCCATTACTGTCAGAAGGTGGCTACAGAAAATATTCATACATTTTAGAGTAGTCTCATCAAACCATCTCTAGCTACGAAGAAAGTCTATTTTTGAGAAACTCTGGAATACCCAAGATCAGGTAAGACTAAGTTGTTCAAATGAAATGTTGTCTTATTTCAGATTTTTCTTTCCACTGGATTTCCGTATCAGAAAGCGGAGGAGGATGACAATGACCAACAAGAGCTCTTGTAAAGTTATAAGTACATCATTTGGTCCAACTAGTAGAACCAATATTTAAATTTAAAGAGAGTTTTTACTTTAGATAAATAATTTCATTTAAAATAGAGTTTGCTGAAAATTAACTAACTGGATTTTTATCCAATTAGGAAAAGTAGTAATTAATGTGACATATTTTGGATATTTTACTAAAAATTTAGTAAACTTTAAAAAAAGTCACAGTTGCAATAAATTATGGAGAGTACCAATCATCCCATAATCCTGTAGTATGATTAAGCTACTACATTTTTTTCCTTTGGTCTAAAATACTGTACAGTATTCTAAAAAATGATACAGTAACTCCCCACTTAACATCCTCTCACTTAACGTTGTTTCGATCTTATGTCCCTGTTCAATTACAGAACATGCTCCATTTAAAGTTGTTCAATGCTTCGCTATAACATCGTTTGGCTGCCTGCTTTGTCCACAGCTGGCAGCCCCCCAGCAGCTCCCCTACGCCCCCTCCCCCGACAACGCCTCCCACCCACCGGCAGACCCCAGGGTTCAGCGCCTTCCCCCTCCTCCCTGCGGCAATCAGCTGGCTTTTGGCATTCAGGAGGGAGGAGCAAGGACTCCCGAATGCTGCAACCAGATGATTGCCGCTGTGGGCAGAAGGCAGGGGAGGGAAGGGGTTACCTGTGCGCCAAGTCCTCTCTCCTCCCCCCTCCCTCCCGATCATCATAAGCCAGCTGATTGCCGTGGGCAGAAGGGAGGAGCGAGGACGCGGCGCATCTCCCCTCTCCCTCCCCTGCCTCCTGCCAGTGGCAATCAGCTGGCTTGCAGTGTTCAGGAGGCAGGGGAGAAGCGAGGACACAGCGTGTGGAGTAAAGTGGGGGTGGGGGGGAGAGAAGAGGCAGGTTAATGGTGGAGGCTTGGAGGAAGGGGTGGTGCGGGCAGGCCGAGGGTTGAGCCCCCCACCCCGGTGCGGGCAGGCCAAGGGTTGAGCCCCCCACCCCGGTGCTTGCAGAGTAAGGGAAGCTGCTGCTGCGCAAAGTGCTTCTCCTAGCCTACAGCACCTTCAGCCTCCTTGTCTCTGGTGCCAGTGGGCTAAGACGAGGGCTTACTATAGTACTGTACTGTATGGAAAAAAAATTCCCTGGAACCTAAGCTCCCCCCCCGCCTTTACATTCATTCTTATGGGGAAATTGGATTTGCTTAACATCGTTTCACTTAAAGTCACATTTTTCAGGAACAAAACTACAACGTTAAGTGAGGAGTTACTGTATTGACAAAGAACATTTGGACTAGAGCTGTGCAAACCGATACCTTGATTAGCTGGTCAAACTGGAATATAAGCAGAAAAAATTGTTTCAAGATGGCACAAAATGAAAATTTTTCAGAAAACAAAAACATTTTTGTTTCAGGTTGAATGAAATGTTTCATTTAATGCAAAATAAAACTATTTTTAATAAAACTAAAAATCAAAAGAAAGTCATTTAAAATCTAATTTAAAAAAAAGTGAAACAAACCATTTTTTCCAGATTTTTTTTTTTTACTAAAATAATCTGCTGAATTAAAATACACGTTCTTAAAATGTTTTAGTTGATTCTCACATGCATTTTTGGCCCAAAAAAGCCTGTTCAAACATTTTTGCCAAACTTTAATTTAGACCTTAGAAATTAATTTTAAAGGCAGTTATTAACTGAAATGGTTTTATGGGGTCTGCATGGTCTCAGCAGGTTTTTACCTTCTCTCTTGTTGGTCCATCAGTCAGTGAAAGCACTCCATCACCAAATCATTCCTCTTTGCAGAATGTATGGGACAGCTCTGTCAACTGTTCGGTGAAACGGTAAGATGAACAGGCTATAGAACTGCACATCACACGTAAGCACTGTAAAGACAGTGTGTATTCAAAGTTTAATCTTAAATGTCCAATAAATGAACATCCACACAGTATGAGAATGCTTAAAAGTATTTAGACTATTTCATACTGAGTTGGCAAACAAAAGCTAAACAGTCAGACATATTCTGCCCACTCATCCTACAATGGGGCCATAAACAGATTGAACAAAGCCTATTTCTAAGACAGAAAAGAATCAACCCATATGCAGGCTGTTTGAGCTTTCCCAACCAGCAACATTCTTATTACAAACCGCTAAAAAGTAGTATTTAGGATTCAGAAATCTCCAGAAAGTGTTGCATTGTTTTTGCAATCACATTTCTCTTTCTTGGACATTGCTATAATACTCAAAAAATGTCATTCAAAAATTTAACAGCAAGACAGCAACTTTTTCACTGATGTCTGGTAGCTTAACAATAGACTTCTATACTCAAACTTAATAATACAGCAATAAAGCATTACTGCAATCAGCTCACACAATTAGGAGTGTTGAATCCATAAACTTATTCCTGAATCATAAAATACATACTACCACTGCATACTAACTGCACAGTTATTAGGCCTTGTGCTATAGTAGGAATTTAATAATGCAGGAATTAAATTATAGATTCAAGACACTTTACTGTGCAATCTTATAAAGGAGGCCATAAGATTCTTATATACAGCTTTATGAATGCAAAGAAGCCAGAGCACCTCTTTCAAATCGTTTTAATTTTGTTTATAAGAAACAAAAATTACCAAATGACTTTTCACTCAGTTATCAACATCCAGAAATTGAAAACTTTGATTCTTATTGGCCAAATGCCTTGCTAAACACTGAACTAAAAATAATCCTTGATAAAATGACAGCAGTGCATGCAGGTGATATCTTATCCATTCAAATCAATTTGGTTTTATGTACAGGAGATCTTCAGAAAGTTTTACAATATTATAACAAGACAACAGTGTTTATTATGACAGGGAGGTGTGCTGAAAAAGCATTCAGTTTGATTGAATGGGTCTTTTATGCATCAAAGGAAACAGAGAAAAGATTCAGAACCAGGATAAGTTGTAAGCCTTTTACTGTAGAAAGATTGGAACTAAAACTCTGCCAGTCACATTCATGAAGTTTAGTTATGTGTAGATAACCTCTTGTACTAGGGCAGATGCATCTAGAATTCTACAATTTAACAAAATATTAGGTAACTGAGAAATATTGTAGATTGAGTTGGGAAAAAACAGAGTTTTGGGGAACCAGAACACAAAATCCAATTACGCCAAATAATTATATATTTGGGAGAAGGGGGGCAGGCAGGGTGACATTTCAGATACATAAAGTTGAGAGGTGATAATGGCTGTGGCATAAAAATTTTCAGTTGTCCAAAAACAGTACATTGCACTGTTGTTGTAGCCATGTTGGCCAACGAATATGAGAGGAGACAAAAAGTAGGTGAGGTAGTATCTTTTATTGGACCAACTTCTGTTGGTGGAAGGGAAAAGCGTTCAACAGTCTTGAAGAAGAGCTCGATGAAGCTTGAACGCTTGTCCCTTCCACCAACAGAATTTGGTCCAATAAAAGATATTACCTCACTACTTTGTCTCTTTCAGAGATGTTACACTGATGCATATTCTAATAAAAACTAAGTCCAAGTGATGACATTTTTCAGAGATAAAATAAGTTGAGCTTTCTTATTTGGTGGCTCTTTTATTTAATATGGTACAATCTTAAAATAATGATAAAATAAATTAAATACCTTTGATTAAATATTGTGGCCCACTCTCTAAGAAATAGGACACTTAAGCCATATTTGCTACAACACAGTTACTAACTGAGGCAGTTACATTTCCAGTTACCACCTGTTGCAAAAAGTCATTTTAAAATGATCTTTGATTAAAATCTCAGTCAGGATATGCAATACCTGAGAATAAGCAATAAACCATAGCTTAATTTTTTTTTAAATGAGTCACAAAATGTTTTTGGAACCTCTAACCATGTGAAATATTCTTATCCAGAATAATAATACATCACAGTGAAGAAACTCAAGAAAACACAAATTCTTTGAGTCTGATGACACTTTCTAACCCCAAGATTCATACACACTTTAATTCACCAGTGCCCCCATCACTGTGGGCAACCCAGGCTTCAGAGATTGGAATCACATTTCCATCAGATACCTATGAAGGAAGACTTACACAGATAATGTTAAATACCCAATGATTAGATTGTAGTCATAAGCAGAAACTAAGCTTATTCAAGATCATGCACATATATGCTTTGTAACATCAGAGGCTACAAAGTTTTAGTTTTAGTTTTGTTTTTGTTAAGGTACTAAAAACAACTGAACAGCAGACTAAGTTTTAGATATCTGGCAAGATCTCTTCTAGCACTCATCTGAAGAATGGCACAATACAGTGGATGTAGTTATTGAGTAAGAAAAAATTACAACATGGATTGATACTAGGCAAAATAGAAAAGGTAAGTGGTGTTTTAATTTTCCTTACACTAAAATTAAAGTTACTAGGTATACTGATTAGAAAGTATTATTTAAATTACACATTAACCATTTTAGCTAAGTTATCTTTATACAATACCTTGCCATTTATTAGAGAGACAAAGTGGATGAGGTAATAACTTATTATACCAACTTCTTTTGGTGAAAGAGCCAAGCTTCTGAAGAAGAGCTCTGTGTAAGCTAAAAAAAAACAAACTTGTCTTTCACCAACAGAAATTGGTCCAACAACAGATATTACCTCACCGACCTTGTCTCCTTGGAACAACACAGCTACAGCCACATGGCAAACTTTTATTTGTCATTTCTAAGGCATTTAAAACCTTTAAATTCTATGTAAGGATTAATTAAAGCTTAAATCACTCCTGTGAGGTAGTTGTTTATTATTTACATTGTACAGATAGGTAATTGAAGGACAACATTTAAATAACCTGCCCAAGCCAGCTAGTGAGTAGCTCGGATTAGAGCTCAGGAATTCCCAATTTCTAACTACACTCTCTGACCACTGGACATACTACCTTAAAAAACAAAACAAAAAAACCACCATTTACTTCTTTTACTGATCTTCATACATTCTTAAGTTCAGCTTTACAGAATATTTGTAAAATTTTGTAATACAATACATGAACATTTAAAAAATGTTCCTTATCTCCATGAGTTTAATGCTATTCCAAACCTAGGTCTCTCTTGACCAGAAACTACAAAATGCTGAACAGAGCCAAATTTTGGGATGGTTTTGTTTTGTGGACAGATGGTGACTTTCAAGAGATGGAACTAATTTTTCCATTGGATTTTAACCCAAATGCTCCAAGAAGTGAAACATCAGTGCACTATCCTATAACCTAGTAAGAATTATTTCAAACGCAAGAAAAAAAACCCCTACAGTACAGTATAAAGTATGCCGGTTACTATAGAACTGTGTTCCTTATTGACCATTCAGTGATAAAATCATACATATTCGATGCCACAATACATTTTCCATTACACTCAAAACGCAACCAAAACAAAGGACCTCATTTTTGTACATACTGTAACTCCTATAAGCTTTATAACATGGCCATCCCCCCCTTTGATTTACTTACCATTTCTATTTAATAACTAGACCACACATTTCAGTGACTATACAAAACACAACTAACTAAACAGTCACAAAGAAAGTTTTTATAAGGATGTTCCAGCATATGCTTCAAATTTATATTAACAAAAACATAAATTTGCAATATTTCTGTCAAACCGATAAAGCAGCAGCAGGGGCTCTGGAGGAAGTTACATCCACCCCTCCTCAGTCAGGCAAAAGTTGGCCCTGTTGATGTTAGGAAATTTTTCTGTAATTGTCACCTTGTTGCTAACAGTGGTTCAGGTCCACTGGTATTAACAATGCAGGTAACCCCCATGTATGTGGGCCACTAGTTGCCAACAATGTTTTTAACGCTGTGCCAGTTACGTCTGCCTTAGTCAGGTTAAATGACATAATGTTAAATATGAAGCAGGGCTGCAGCAGGTGGTACATCTATGTTAGGGCTCCCAATGTTGCTAACATCAGTGCAGGTGAACCTGTAATAGCAATTTCAGACAGCACTGACAGATGGCCTTTGGAAATGTGATCCTAGGAGACCTAGGGTAGAAAGGTAAGTATAGTGGGGGAAGAGGATTTTAGCAAACCAAGAGGAGAGACCAGCTAAAATAAATAATTTTTTAAAAAGTAACATCCGGATAAAGAAGAGGGAAGAGCAAAAACAACAGAGAAGGTGTGAATAGCTTACTATCAGGAGGAATCTGGTAGCTGAAAAGCAATAGTACAGCCCCAACACAAGGGGAAAGAGTTTACTGGTTAAGTAAACATAGATCTCCAATAAAATATTTAGGCTAGAATTGCTAGTCCCCTCTGTTTGACAGCGTGGGAGTCAGTAACAAAAAAAGAAATTAGATCTGTGCACCCTTACAGCTATTTGATTTTTTAAAAATTAAGATATTTGATCTGTGCACATATTTCATGTGACGTTTATGCCATATAATTGGTCACAAAAAACACATCCACACAATACTATTAACAACAGTGCATGCTCCTCCATAAGCACACTTCAGCCTGGCCCTGGAAGAGCCACCTTTAATAAATACGGACTATTTAGCAATCCGTGGTCTCTTCTGAAATTATCAACACGTTTATCAAATGAGCACCAGACAAATTGGATCCCCCCCCCCCTTCATGTGGGCACTAATCCTCTGGGGACTGGAGTGACATTACCAAACTTATACACTGAACAGCCGCCAGACAACTTTCACTTAACTCCCGAGGGAGCTGAACTCAACCCACCAACCCAAAGAGGCTGGACCGGTCCGCGGACTATTGCTGCCCCATGAGCCGAGCGCTCTGGCCGCTCCCGCTTTACCTGCGTGAGGGGGCTGCTCCGCCGGCTGGTGCATCTCACTCTCCGGCGGGCCCCTGACCCCCACCCCCGGCCTTAGCCCCCCACACCGAGACGCCACCGGCCCCTCTGGCAGGTCACCGACACCCAGACCCCGCCCCGCTGCCCTCCTCGGAAAGGCAGCGAGCACAGGCGGGGGGACGTGCCGAGGCCACACAGGGGCCGGCGCCGGAGCTGGGACGAGCCCCCGGCTGTGGGTCCCGCGCGGAGCGGAGCTCTGAGGGGGACGGCGAAGGATGGGGGCCTTGCGCGCCCCGGGGAACGGGTGAGGCGGTTGGGTAACTGGAGCGCCTCTGCCCCCCCGCCCCGTCACGTGACTCAAGTTTCACTCCCCGCCGGGCTCCAGCCCTTCGCGCCCCCCTCACTGAAGCCGGCGCTCGCGCTACCTCAGGCGGCCGGGAACCACTTCACCTGGCGCCGCTCTCGCCTTAGCAGCCGGATCGCCGCGGGCTTCTGCGGCTCAGAGATCAGCTGACTCACAGGAGGGGGAAAGGGGCGGAGCCTAACGCCAACTCCCTTCGTGTCAGGGCGGGTTGGTAAAGAGGTCGAACCGCGGGGCGGGGGCGGGACTGAGCGCGCAGACGGACGCTCGTCTGGGACAAACTAGTGTGAGGGGCGTTAGAGAACCGTCCGGGGTGTGAGCCCAGGGGAGGGAGAGTTTGCACAAGGCGGACCGCGTGGGAATGGTTTGCCTCCCCTCCCGCAGTGGTGTTAGGAGCATCCCTCTCGAGGGGAACGTGCACATCAGTAGCCTTAGACTGGTCCCATAGGGCCCGGGGTAAATGCACCTTTCCCTGCACCCCAAACACCGTCAGCGCCCACCAGCGCAGGGCGAGCCTCAGCCACACCGCCCCATAGCACCCCATCTCATTCTCCTGCCTCCCAGCCCTTGGCCTGCATAGGTAGCATCCCCACATTGTCAGCTGCAACCAACCAAGCGTTCAAAAATCATGTCAAGCCCCTCAAAACCATGAGATGGGCTTAGAGATCAGGGTTCTTTTTATTTGCCTTCTGATGTCTGAGTCTCTGAGGTGCACTTGGGTCATGTTTCAAGCTTTTCTCTGTCACCACAATGGTTAGAAATGTTAGAAAAAATTAAAACAGAATCTTCCACATTCACATGACTCCAGGAACTGGTACTTCAGAAAAACAATCAGATATTGTGATGCAATAAAATGGTGGGAGTCGGTAACACTGCATCCTCAGTCAGAACACCGGGATCTCCTCCAACCCCACTCCACTCTCGCTCCTGTGGTGCTAGGAAAGGGGTTCTCAACCTTTTTTGAATCATGTCCCAACTTTAGCATAGTTTTTTTCACAATAGCAAGACGGATGCTGCCACTTACCATTGATAATGCGTTTCTTCAGGAGATACCAGGCAAATTACTCAAAAATGCAAGTAAAATGGTACTATAAAAACACCCCTTACCTGCATTAGTGCTGACAATGCCAGCCAGTGATAGATTTGAGTCAGTGGTTTGCAAACTTGCGCACAGGGTCATAACACTGTTCAAATTTGGCCCATCTGCCCCTCTGTCATGACATGTAATTCCTGAATTGTTAGAAGCCTTGCCACATTCCCCTAGAAAGTTTGATGCATCCCTGCCTGCCTCCCTGGTTGATGAGGTGACCAGACAGCAAATGTGAAAAATCGGGACGGGATCGGGGGTAATAGGAGCCTGTATAAGAAAAAGACCCAAAAATCGGGACTGTCCCTATAAAATCAGGACATCTGGTCACCCTACTGGTTGAGAACCTCTGTACTACAGCAAACCACTTTATATCATTGTACTGGAACTTGACACACACATTAAAAACACCAGTAAAACCCAGAGTTTTACACATTCAAAACACTGGACTTGTGTCACTTGCAACATCGATGTAAAGGGGTTCAGCATTATTATTCCCACTTTACACATTGATCAATGGTGGCAAAGAAAGGCAAAGGGACTTGCCCAAGGTCACAGTCGATGACAGCACTGGGTTTAGATCTCAGCAGCTCCAAACTCTCTATTCATTTCTCTTACCACTAGAGGTCTGCTTGGACTAATTTGAAAGCCTGACTCCAACTAGCCCACAACCGACCTGAACCCAACCCGAGTCTGAGTGTTGAGTCGTTTTCAGACCTGACCTGACCCTGACAGTCCCCCTCTGTAGGATGTAATATGTAGACTGTCAGTGTCACCACCTCATCTTTGGGGTTTGGCCTGATGGGGTTTCCTGGTCCCCAGTCCCTGTGCACACAATCCATCTCCTGCCACGCCCTGCCTCTGGGGTTGGCTCAGCAGCTGCTGCATGCCCCATTCCTGACAACCTGCACACCTCACTGCACTGTGTGTGTGCCACTTTTGCTGGTCGCAGCGAGGTTGTGGCGACCAGCAAAAGTGGCGCACACAGCCTGGACCACCGCGCCAACCCCACAGGCAGGAAGAGGTGATAAGAGACCATTGAACCAGTGCTTGAGAGTGTTGGTTGTTTTTAGGGCTGACCGAACCCTGACGCTTGTAGTCGGGTCCCATCAGATTCAGGTCACATTGCAAGACTCTAACTACCACTTACTAAAGCCAGAATTGCTGGTAAGTAATAGCAGACACACGGTGGATCATTTCTGAACCCATCCAGTAGAGGGCAGTGTTGGCACATACGCACTTCCAATTCATTACCATATAAACCATGAGAAGGTACAGGAAAAGTAAAAAATGTTAAGTAAAATTTAACTCGGTATGTTACATCATATAATAAATGCTAAGAAGCAAAGTCATGACCATTTTTTTCATATTATTATTATTATTATTATTATTATTATTGAAACTTATATCTCTCACCTACCTTATTTCTATTATTTGCAGTGTGTCAAAGGAGAAGCAAGAAGTTATATTTTCAGTATTACCAACTCTTACAATTTTATTGTGACTCTCATGAAATTTGGTTTTATTCTTAAAGTCCCAGCTCCAGGAGTCATGTGACTAGAGTGTCTGAGCTTTCATTAAAAAAAAAAAAGTAAGTTTCTAGCCCTCAGGAGTGCCGAGAAAAGTTTCAAAATGTGATAAAAGTTCATAAAGGCTCAAAACTAGAAGGCAAATGAAAATAATCCAATATTTATAAATTCTTAACTCATCTCATGATTTTTAAACTAATCTCATGATTTGGGGGCCTGACATGTTTTTTGAACATGTTGAAACAATACTGTGTTTTACTCTGAAGCTTTCAAAATACGATAAAAGATCCAATCCTTCCTCAACTCACAGAACATCCTTTGTACTTCTATGGCATCTTTCATCTGAAGCTCTCTAAGCACTGTATAAACATTAAGCTTCTTAATACCCCTGCATAGTAGCAAGTGTTATTACTGGAGAAACTGATGTACAAAGAGGTTAAGAAACTTATCCAAGCTCACACAACAAGTCAGTGGCACACCTGAGAACAGAGACCAGAAGACTTGACTCCTTTTCCTCTGAATCAACCCTCTCATAAATTATCACAGCCTCTTATGTGAGAGTCCACTGGCATGTCCAATGACAAGATTATTATTATGTTTATAGAGTTAATTGGTTAGGGGCTATGACTGAAAACAAGGAGGTAGGAAAGTATAACAAGTAAGTTAGAGGAGGAAACTGAAAGCTACTATTTACAAACAGTGTGTTGTTCTTATTAAGGCATTGCCAGCCTGTAATTAACAACTAAATTATTTTTATTTAAACATTACATAAAATCAACAAGAGTCTGCTGTAGGGCCTTGTCTACATATGAAAGATTTTTTAATATATCTTTAGTTTTTTTGGCATAAGTACCTGCATCTGCACACAAATGATCTTTTTCTACCTTATTTTGCATCTTATCCTGCTATATATATATAATTACTCCATTTTGGAAGCAACATATTTTTGAATGAGTTATACTGCTATAAGGTTAATGCGGATGCAGCCCTATTTCAAATTAATGATACCACTTTAGGTAGTCCTTCCATTGCAATCCCACACTTCACTGCTTCACATCTGGATTGACCTGTCTGGTTACCTGTTACCTGCACTGCTTTGGGGCCATCTTGACCAGATGTCCCCCTGTATTTGAATGCTGGCACACACCTAAGCAAACCGGCTTATGACTCCAGCTTGTGGCAAATTCACAGACCCTGAGTCCATTATACTCACCTTCCTCCTGCTTTCACATGGTCCTGTCAGGAGATCCTGGATTTCCTTGCCTTCTGGGGAAAGTTCAGTCTTATCTTTCCAGTAATCACCAGAATGCAAAAATAGACCAGTGGCTTGTAGAGCAAATTAAGGGGTATTCCTAGGATGCATGCCAGTGCCATGCCAAAACCAATGAACTGCAAAATAATTTCAAAAACACCAAATTACACCAAACACCAAAAGGCAAAAATAAGACCGGTAGTAATACTCCCGGTACACGTGCTTGAGTTTTGCTCGAGGCACCACAGAACTTCATTATATGTTAGACAGTTTGACTGCAGCCTGCTACACCATAGTGCAGGGACCCTATCACCAAGGAAATAACTAACAAGTCTTACCAGCTTCAAGTGCATAATAATGAGCCATGATGGTAAATTAATAGTCACTTTAAAATACAAATGATATAGCATGTGCTTAGAATTACAGAAAGAACTGAGTGTGTGTGTGTGTGTGTGTGTGTGTGTGTGTGTGTGTGTGTGTCACGCACACAGAATACAGTTTTTTAGGAGATATTAGAACCTGTGATCTAACATAAACTCATTAAACCTTCAGCATTACCAAGACAATGAAAATCTTCTTGAAATCAAACCACACTGTATCCATTAGCAGCAACAGCTGCTATTACAAAATCTAGATGGCTTTAAAAGTGGCTAAACAGTCTACTCTGGCTTGGTGGGAAAATTAAACTTGCCATTTACCTTTCTGGCAAAGATAGCTGTCTATGAACTACACAGTACCAGACTATAGCTGAAAACCCCAAACTCAGCCTCTCCAAGAGAACTATTAAAGAACATACTTAAACTGAGGCTCAGCCTCAGGAACACTTAGAAGATAGGGAAACTGAAGAATGGAGAGGTTAAGTGATTTGTGCAAGCCCACGACGGAGAGATAGGCACCCAGACCACCAGTTGGGCACCTATCCATGCATTTAAATTTTTGAAGAAACAAACATATAATAAAGCCCACACAGGAAGTCTGTGGATGGTCTAGTAAGCAACCAACAGGAGTTGATCCTACTCTACTGAAGTCAATGGGAGTTTTGCCATGGAAGTCAATGGGAGCAGGATAAAGCCCCAAATTTCCAAAGTCCCAGTCCGGGGCATTAATTGCAAGGCCATTCTTTGTTTCCTTTTTTTTTTAAATTATATTTAAAACACTTTAATGTTTCTAAAATAATGTGTTCTTTTGTGTAATTATTTATGTAGTGATAAGAATGTCTTTTATATTACCTTGCAGCATTTCTTTAGATACTGAGGTGCCATAATGCAGCAGTTACAGGGAGTCCGGTATTTGCTCTCACCTTCCCTCACAGTAATCATTATAACAGTAAATTAGAGAGTCTACCTCTGCTACATGGGCTGAATACTCCATTTTTTTCAGTACTCTGAAGTACAGACCTATTGTGATGCTTTGTTCGTTTCACTGCTTCAGCTAGCTGGTAGAAGTGACATTAGCATTTTTGTTATAACAAAGTGATTTTTTCCTGTGATTTAGAATGAGATGTGTCACAGAAAAATAAATCTAATCTAATCTAATCTAATCTATCTATCAAAAATTTACATCTTTCATTTTAAAATGTATTTTAAAAGGCAGTTTCCATTCACTGGGGTTTGCACAGGTGTACCTCTCTAATTTCCCTAACCTAGACAAGTTTTGACTCAAATATACACACTTAGGATCCTAATGGAGGAACAAGAGTCAGAGAATCCAGAGAAAGGAGATAAATGCTCAAGAAATAGGATGTTCAATAGTGGCTATAGATTGTTAACTGGGGAACTGCTTGGGTTGGATTGGGAAGGGAAGTCCATGTAAATGAGATACCTGCTTTCCGTGTGCCATAACTTCTGCCCCCAGGACACTCAGGACATGCCTCTTCCCACCCCTTATACTGGGTTGGAGGGGGAAAGTTGGCTCAAGAGGCATCAGAGCCACTTCCACTGGCAGAGGGTTTCCATGAAAGGGAGAGATTCTTCACTGTCTCTGGCCAGTTTAAGGCCACTTTGCACTGATTATGCAATGTACAATTGATGGGATATGTTCTGGGCTGGATTCATCACTCTGCTAAAGCCACTTTGTGCTCTTAGCCCAAAATATATTCCATCAACCACAGCTTGCTCTGTCCTTCAAAAAAAATAACCAAACAAGGACATGCAGTGCCCAAAGCTTATGTTATTATTACATGATAGCTAAGAATTTAGATGCACAGAAGTGAGGAAATTCAAATGTACAGTTTCTGCAGAAACCATAGCTCACCCACACTGTACATATAAAATGGCATAAAACCTAACAGCATGCACTATAATTAATACAAGCTATTATATATGTACAAGCAAACCAAGCCACTGTTGCTGGGGGAACCAGTACATTTAATTACTTGGTAAATTACACTGAATTACTTAATTAAAACAATATTGAATTAACAGATTTTCTTTTCCCATTGAGCTTATACATAAATATTAGCAGTTTTTAGAAGCTATTGGGCCAAATTAACTGAAATCAATGGAGCTACATCAGGGATGAATTTGACCCATTGGGTGTTGGGCTGATGGAGAAAAACTACTGAAATCATGAGACTACTTGAGGCACAGACCTCATGTGAGTCATATGAACACTCTGGCATAACACGCTTCTAGCAACAGAGGAGCAGAGAGTCGAAAGAAAGAGATTGAGATAATATTTTTTTACCGAACTCAGGAGAACATGGGGGAAGCGCTGTGTGTAAATGCTCTCAAACCTGGATCATGCTGTTGCTGTTCAGAGAGAAAGGGCTCTCAACGCAGCCAGAGTACCCAGTCCGTGGAAGTGGAGTCAGAGTCTATGATGGAGGTATTCAGTATCCCAGCCAGCGTTTTAGCAGAGAGATAAATGAAGGAGCTCAGTCTTCCATTCTGTTTGGAAGTCTGAAATGTCTGCTGTTTTTTTCTAATCCACTAAGGGTCAAACTTTCCATTGAAACCACACAGAGGACTTCTAGCTATCTCAGCTCTAGTCTTGTGGATTCCCTGCTGAGAAGAATTATAATCGCCCCATGCTTTAGCTTATGAAGAATTCCCTAGATCTGATGTTTTCAGAGGAGAAGTCCCACTCCAGCTATCTCTGTGCAAGACAGGAAGGGGAGCCAAAGATTTACATCTTGCTAAAGGAGGCATCCTGCTGTGGATTATAAATCCTGTTACATCTGGATTAAATAGTATACAGGCATCCAACTCCAGTGCAGTTGGGTTATATGTGTTTGGAGGCTGCACACCATTAATTATTATTTTTATTTAATGTAATTTCTGTAATTCTAATATCACCATAACTTTGCATGGTGTTTTACAGCAATGAATAGACAATGGGTCAAGTTCAGAGATGATGTATAAAAATGTATCAGTTACATAGTGGTAAGAGAGTCCCAGTATGAAGGGTAATTGTGGGGGAAGGGAGCAGAAGAAGGTGTAAATTTAGACTTCTGTAAACCTCTCTTCTGAATTTGGTTTGCAGTCCCCACCCCAAACAGATTACAACCAAAATAGAAGGGTAAATCAGCCCAGTTATTGATTCATTCTTAAATATCAGCTTCACAAGCTATACCATTTACAAAAGCTGTAGCATTTAAACAGTTGCTCCCATTATGGCTACTTAGAGAATCGGCACATGAGTGTGGGAAAGGAGATGGAAAAGAAAACAAGAGCTGAAAATCAGAGAAAATGAGGAGAAAAGAGAGAAAATCATGAATAAGTAGGAGGAATTTGTCTTTGATTTAGTTTGCTTCCCCCCTCCCAGTTACCAGATCTGAACAGAGTGCCACATCCCATGGATTCACTCCAGTGGTTCCAAACACTCCAGCTACAAAAGTCTGGGAGGAAGAGACCACGGAGTAACAGCGAACCTTCCCAGGAGACAGATTTTGTGAAGAGATTCCAGTGGGTGAGTGTGCAATATGTATACAGCCATTATAAGATGTTTATCCAGAGATGGTCATTAGCCATGAATCACAGTGTAATTACCAAGCATTGTGTACAGAATAGACGTCATGCAAATAGCCTCTGTTTTTGCTGGGGGACAAAAGGATCTAAAAAAAATGCCTTTTCCTTATCTAAGCAGAGACAGGGCCTCCCGTTTGGAATGGCTTCATCCTACCTGAATCTGGAGAAGCTGTGCGAAGGTTCTTACTCTACAGTTTACAAGGGGATTAGCAGGTGAGCAGGTTCCAGAGGGAGCTTCCTGCGATTTTGCCATTTATTTAGTCCACTGAAACCAGTGGAGCTTCCCAGGAGTGAATTTGAAATTAGAAGATTGTGACTATTCAAAATGAGAGAGGAGCAAATAAAAGGTTTTGTTTTCCCTTTACTGGGATATTACACACACTGGTGAGCCCCATTAAGTTTCTCAGAGAAGTTATTTGTTAAGATGAAAGGCGCTTTGCCCTATCAGAGCTGTGCAAAGTCATCTTAAAGCTGTTCCAGAGGAGGCGCTCTGGATTCCCCTGGCAAAGCAGAACCCTCGGATGGTGTGAAGCTGGTTAAGTCTTCATTGTGGTGGGCTGCCTGGAGGCGAGGAGGGTGTGTTTTGGCATGTGGAGAGGGCAGAGTGGAAGTATAATACATTCCACTGACACTCAGCCAACAGAATGGTTCTTAGTGGACTGTTTTAGCCAACTCAAATTTGTGCCAGTGCCCAAATGGCAGCAACCTGTCCAGGATCAGAGGAGCCAATCACCTTTGCTGCCCCTTCACAGTTGTGCTGAATATGACCTTGGCAGAGTTTGGGACTGAGCCTTTAAACGCCTTATTAGAAAATCACAGAATAGTCCCCAGCAGTTAGCATTAGTTGGCATGTTAGGCACTGATGGGCACCTTCTGAGTCCATTTATGTCCTTTCACTCCAACCTTTTAGAATAAATGGCCAGTTGGTGGCTTTGAAAGTAATCAGTCTGGAGACAGAGGAAGGAGTGCCTTTTACCGCCATCCGAGAAGGTAAGGACATGTAGTCAATCCAAACATTGAAGGGAGAGTGGGAATATCATTTTTCAACAACATGTATTTTAATTTAAAACCTCCATATGTGGCAACTTCCTAACTTCTTTTTATTTTCTTGCCTGCTCTGCTCTTCTGCTTATACTTTATTATGAGCATTTACATAATTCTGTTTGCCATTGGTGGGTTTAGGAACAAGCGGAAGTTTGGTTTTGTGATTAAGGCACTGGATTAGGACTCTAGACATCTGGGTTTGATTTGTGTGTCACTTAACCACCTAACCTCTCTGGGCCTCAGGTTCTCATCTGTAAAACATGGATAATAACACTTCCTTTCTTGCATCCTTTATCGGTCTTTAGATTTTGACTGCAAGCTTTTCAGGGCAGACACCATCTCTTACTGTGTTTGAACAGTGCCTAGCATAAATTGGAATGTGTAAGTGCTACAATAATACAAATAATAAATAATAACAATTGTAGATCATTGAAAATGTCCATGGCAATAAAGATATAAGAGTTGACAGTGACTCTTTAATAATACAGTAATACTTTTGATGAAGATCCCAAGTGCTTTATATAAAGGGTAAGTATTATTATTAAGCATTTTACAGCTGGGAAACAGAGGCAGAACGAGACTGAGTAATTTACCCAAAGCTACACAAGAAGTTAGTGTCAGAAATTGGACTACTGCTTAAGTCTCTTGACAATCAAAGCTGTGCTCTAACCACTAGATAAGGCTGCCTGTGGGGGAAAAATAGCATGTGATCATGTAATTAAGGATTGTGTCATGCATATGAACAAGAGCTTTGCAACCTGGATGCTCTTTTAACATTTTGTAGGTAATAGATTATCATACTGATGGCTGCTGATATCAGGAGCATTAGAAATTCCAGTCTGATGGAATTTTTAGATACGGCTGACTTTTGGGAAAATGCACCATTTCAACATGGCAAGAAATGTTTCTCAACATGAGACCTCACAGAGCACTGGACTAAATGTCTGCAGCTTTCTTGATTTCTTTCCTTTATGTCTTTGCTTAAGTTCTTGATTTTTTTGTCTTATAGCTTTAGATGCCCCTACATACATAACTTCCCAAACTGCCTGTTTAATCTACCATTAAGGCTGCTTTTTAGTATGCTATAAGATCCCAAAGGAAATATAATCCAGTTTCTTTTTTACACTGAGGAGAATAGAAGTAGAAATATGTAACCTTTCTGCCAGTCTGTTATCTAATATAAGTAAGATCTATAAATGGAAGGGGTCATGACACTCCAGTTTTATAGTTCCACTGAGTATTGCACTTCAAAGCTGGGGTTGATTTTGCCAGTGCTCACATTAGTGGTATGCAGGGGGAGACCAGATGGCCCACATTCATAGGACAACCCTAGAACAGAGGAGGTCCAACCTCTGATCTCAGTTATACCAGTCTAAATCCAGAGTAGCTGCAGAGAAGTCAGTGGAGCTGCTTCAGGTTTACACCAATGTAAACGAGATCAGAATTGGTGTGGACACTTTACCTCAATTCTGGGTGAAAGCAAAGAGGGATACCGACCTGTCCCTATTTGCAGGGAAGTTCATCTTATAGGGCCAGTGACACTCAAAGTAGGACCATTGGCTGATCTACTTACTACAAGAACTTACCAGTACAATACGCTTTAGAAGAGAATCCCTCCAACATTTACCTGCTTAGAACTCTGGTGCTAGTTCTTTGCTCAAACGATCAGGCTCCCCTAATTTTAGGGTGAGCTGCTTAATTGAGGTGCCTTAATTGAAATGCCAAGAGCCTTTAACTGCCATTCACTCAGATAAAACTAGAACGTTCCTAAGAAGTGTCTATTTTAAATAGTTCTTTTGTGCTGTGTTGAGCTTTGTGACATCTGACATCTTAAATTTACAATGTGAGTCAATAGTTCAAGTGTCATTAAACAAAGCTTTAGATTTATTAACACGTTGCACTCTATGTTACTTTGAAGGAGTGGCACTAAACACTTAACAGCCAAAGGGGTAATTTATCTCAGAGAGCCTCAAAAGGATTAAACATACTTAAGGCTCAATTATGGCTGTAATGCTATGGTTGAGGGATGCTGAGATGCACCAGCTGAAGAGCACTGAGACCTCTAAGAGGCACTATGTCCAACGCAGGACACAATAGTCTTGATTCTTCGTTTCACTACAGATCCTTTGTGCTGCTCCAATGGTACAAAAGGGCGGGAAATCCACAGGATCTGGCCAGCTGGGAATTCCTCCATGACAGAGGAATCTCTGGGTAGCATAAAGCCAGTGTAGTTGCATTATGTCTCTCCTCTCCCCGGCATAAGTAAGGGATATGGCTGAAGTATGTTTATTCGATCCATAGGCAGACAGATATAATTTTTAGAGAAGCCCTGAGGCTGCTCTCTTATGTCAAGGGCTTGACTAACCCTGCCCTGGACAGCCTTGGAATCAGGAGGTCTCAAAAGGCCGCTTTTACCAGCCTCCGGGTGTCCTGGACTGAGCACAATTTGAGTGCAAGAATTGGACTCAAAATCTCTGGAGCACCAGGGATCTGAGGGCCAGCAGGCTCTGCTACATCCTTTCTCCTTCCTCTCCATTGGGAAAGCTATTATTGTCTCAAGCCTCAGGCAGAGCAAGGCTTCTTCAATTACACTGCAGTTACAAACCTGTGGCTAAGTCAGGCTAAGGAGCTGTTTAATTGCGGTGTAGACATTTGACCAAGGCCTGAAGTCCAAGCTCGCAGGATCCTAGAACCCAGGCTCCAGCCCGAGCCAGACATCGACACTGCAATTAAACAGTCCCTTAGCCCAAGTCAGCTGGCACAGGCCAGACGCAGGTTTTTATTGCAATGTAGACGTTCCCTGATTGGGACTATCCCCTAAGCAAGGCACAAAGTGCTGAGACTTTGTGCAATCTCTTCCTGCCAGCCCGTCTCTGCTGTGCCAGGCAATCTAGACCTCAGAATGCAAAGATGAGTGTAACAAGCTTGTTTTATAATAGTAAGTAATGCGGTCATCAGCACACGTTACAGGAAGAACTACAACCATGAACCAAACATTTTCACTTACCTAAATTGGCTACCAACATAAAGATTTAATCTGGCTGTGTTTCATTTTAAATTGGTATTTTTACCCCTGGAGTGAACCACCGCAGTGTCAGGATGAGAGCTGTGCATAACTAACTTTTTGGTTCAGTGGCCGAATCAAAAAAATCAAAAATATATTTAATTTCAGTTCAAGCTGAAATGAATTTTTTTTTAATTTTTCGGCAAACCCAAAAAGTATAAAAATAAAATAAAATTGTTTAGGTTTGAACAAAACATTTAGATTAATTTTATGGGGTTATTTACCTTTTAAAAAAATAAAACTGAAGTAAAATTTGAATAAAAAAGTTGTTTCAAATAAAAATGTAAAATGTTTTATTTCAAAAATGTTTCAACTTGTTTTATTTTTTTTAATGTAAACAGTTTGGCGAATTCAAAACAAATTCATGAAATGTTTCAATCAGTCAACCCAAATCTGCATTTTTCAGCCAAAAAGGGTTTTTCTGAAAAATTTTGTCCAGCTCTAGTCAGGACATCATGTGATGCCTGCCCTAAGTTGGAATGCACCGTGCTTGAGCCACATGTGGCTTGTGAATCTGCTGGTTGAGTCAATGCTCTTTTTAAGGCAGAGATTGCCTGTTAATATGTGTGTGTACAGTGCCTACCACAATGGGACCCTGATCCTGATTGGGGTCCCTGGACTGGACTGTATTGCAAGCAATAAATACTAATCGCTCTAGCAATTAATGTCCATTCAAAATTCTAGAGACATTCTGTTGGGAAGTTTCCTTCATGAGATTGTCAGCTGGAGCCCTAGTGTGAGAAATGCTAAAGCATGCCCACGGGGGAGAGTTGAGTCTAGGGGGCTGTATACTTGCAGTGGCTCTGAAGTTATATAAGTTATATAAATGCAGTTGAGATACTGTTAACTTAATAACTGCACTCTTGGCACTCAGAGAACAGTTCTGTGGAGCATTAAGGTGTGAGAATTAACCAATATGCTTTTCAGAAACAGAAACGGGCTAAATCCTGCCTACCATCTAAACCAGTTTAAACTGGCATAGATATCAGCACAGACTCCCTGATATTGCACTTCTAGAAAGTGACTCCAAATCCTCTTCTGCACAAAGTCAACCTTGCCCCAAAATTGGGTGGCACTTCCCATGTGCAGCCTAGGAAGTCATAGAATGTGCTGAATCAGTGAATCTTCTCAGAAACCATAAGAGAGGACAAGTGGTGACAATGTTGCCAGCCTTCCTTTAGGGTGAAATCCCCCTTGCAGTACACAAGGGGCCAGACTGGTGCATGAGGGCATAGTTTACATGTAACTCCCTCCCTCAGCTTCAGAGTATCTGGCTCAGCGCTTTTTCCAGACAGCCTGATTGATGGAGCCATGTACAACCCAAGCCATAAATATGCTACTTCCACTGCCAAAAGCAGCTCTTGGGATCATCGCTTCATTTCTGTTTCACTAGCTTCTCTTCTCAAGAGTCTGAAACATGCCAATATTGTGCTCCTGCACGACATTATCCAGACAAAGGACACGCTGACATTTGTCTTCGAGTACATGGTGAGTTGCTCTTTTGCTAGTTTGGTGATAGTATAATGAATGTTAATATTTCAAAGCATTATAAAAGGAAGGTGTTACGAACAATTTCATTACAGTGATTATTTCTTTCACTCTTGATATCTGACTTCAGTCTATATGGCCTTGGCTCTTCCTGCTTCCTTTCTCCCTTTAGTGACAGCCACATTCAAGAAGGGTCTCCCATCGTATTTACACTACACTGGCAGAAACTGATTTCCTTCATTGCTACCATGATAAAGTGATGAAAACCGTGCTGTTGAGCCACAGTTTCTCTCACCGTGGATCTCAGTCAACAAGCTCCCTAATTTCAGCATCTGTTTTGGTAAAAACCAACAAAAAGACCCCTTAAACAAGCAGGAAAATACATGAGCCATGGTTTCCTCTATTTGCAGTTTTATGATGAATTCTGACAACTAGTAGCCCCTGGTCTTAAACTGTTAGGGATGAGCCAACATGCTGATCAGGGCCCTGATTTCATGTACCACTTAAGCATGTGCTTAACTAAGTGCTATGCTGGATCAAGGCTTAAGTGAAGTGTTTCTTTCCAGGGTGAAAAAAAATACAGCTTTGCAGCCTGTGTTGTATACTACACTTCAGTCACAAAAGAGTCAATGTCATTATATGTATGTTGTACCACTGGCTAAGAGACCTGTGGATTTGACTTCATAGTGTGACCTAGTCAGTCTTCCCTAGAGTTGATTCACCTGCAGCTTTGTCCTAAGTCTTCTTTCCTTCTCCCCTCCACACTTATTTAGCACACGGATCTGGCACAGTATATGGCCCAGCATCCTGGAGGACTTCATGCTCACAATGTCATGGTGAGTACTTTAAGGGACAAGTATCCCTTAAAGCATGAAATGTATGTTTATATTCCATTAGGGAGAGTCATTGTAAAATGCTGCAGTACTTAAAACATCTTAAATCTTTTGCTAATATCTATTTATCTCAAATACCTGACAAACAGTTGGGAGAAAAGATCTAGTTGTTAAAGATTCAACCTTACTCACTCTTCAATTGAAGACTGAAAAAGTCCTCACTCCAGTTTTCTGACTATTCAAGAAGGATTTCAGCTTTTGGCCTCAACGACATCTTGTGGCAATGAGTTCCATCTCTATTTAATTCATTACTTTATCATCTCCCCACTAACTGGTCTCTTCTCAAAACTCAACCATTTGTCTCTCCTAATATGGAATTATCTTCATGTCTCTAAGCTTTCTAGATCCCATTTATTTCTGCTATATCTTTCTGAGGCAGGTTGACTACAAGCGAACAGGGTGAGGGTGTGCCATTAATTTATAGAAGGGCATTGTAATATTTTCTGTATCTTTTATCCCATTTCTTACACATCCTCAACATTTCGATTTCTTTTTTTGACCTCCACTGCACACTGAAAAGCGGTTTCCATTGAGACGTCCACAATGAACCTCCAGGTCTTTTTTCCTGAGTAGTTTCAGTTAATTTAGAACCCAGCATTTATGCATAATTCAAACAACTCCTCCCAATGTGCCCCATCTTGCATCTGTGAACAATGAATTTCATTTGTCATGCTCTCCTAGCTTTATTAGGCCCCTCTGAAGTTCCTCAAAGTCTTCTACCATCTTGACTAATTTAAATAATTCTGTCATCTGCAAATTTTGCCACTTTACTGGTCGCCCATTTTCCCAGATCATTAATAAAGTTATTAAACTACACCCTTTCTGTTGGTCAACCCCCTGTAAATCTTTTGCCTTGCTTAAAAATAAGGACTTATCTGAATCCTTGTTCAGATTTCAAACACTCTCAAAGTTCAGAGATGTCCAAGATCCAGTGTTTTGGTTTTGGCACAGTTCTGCTTTTAACAAAATCTTTGTTACATTAATATTCTAAAACAAAATGGCAGGTTGCAAGTTCTCTGGAACAAAGACCACATCTCCCCCTACATTTATATAGTACCTAGCACAATGATTCTCTGATCCTGGTCAGGGCATCTTAGTACAACTGTAACATAAATGTTAAATATCTGAAATATTTAAGGCTGAATTCTGGTTCCATTAACTAAAGAGGAGTTTTGCCACTAATTGTAAGGGAACCAAAATTCAGCTCTTAGGTTGTTAAAAAAAAGGAAGATTTTTTAGTGTATAGTAAAATAATGTAGGAAAAGCAGGTTCATACCCTGCAGTTTCTACTCTCCCGTAGAGCACTGCATGAGCAAATGGCTCCTAATATTTTTAAATTAAGGTTACGATTCAGAACGGAAACTTAAAATAATTGGAATGGAATTCCTAAGGTAGCTGTGCTTGTGGAGCTCAGCCCTCGCCCATTATAATTCCAAAATTAATGCCAACCTTGACTGACAAGGGAGATCTCAGAAGCATGTGGGCAATTGTCACTTGCCCCTGAAGATGGAGCTGCTCGGTGTCTCCACTTCCAGGAAACGATGGGTTGGTGCATCGCAAAAGTGCTAGGCCACCAGGAAGGCTTGTTAAAAAACAAAAACAAAACTGTAACGTGTCCTGACTGGCACTTGCATCAGTAAACACCAGCCAGCTGCCCTCCTTAGATGTTTTCGTTCCTCATTGACAAGAAGACTGGAAAACAGCAAAGTGATTTACTATGAGCCTGCAGCAGGGTGTCATATGGCTTGTTTCTTTCATCCTTGCAAAGCAATTTTGGAGATCTCACATGGAAGATGCTATAACAATGCAAAATATGATTATATATCTGATTTTTGTTTCACCTTAAAGACTAACAAATTTATTTTAGCATGAGCTTTCGTGAGCTAAAGCTCACTTCACGGCTGCTACTCTGAAACCTGATTTTTGTTTGCCGCTTTTCCAGTCGAAAAGCTAACCATGGATGTCACCTTTTTTCCTAGTCTCCAGGAAAGGTCTCAGATAAAAAGTGTTTCCCCTCTGGAGAAGGCTAATAACTTATGCAATTAATTGTTTGCTATCCTTCATGCCTTTTCAGTTCCTGTTCTGGGCCTGATTCTCATTTACTTTAGGCTCACTTTCCGCTGCCAGAGTAGTGAGAATCTGTCTTTATTTTTCCCTTCTGTATCTTCTTTCTTCTCCTTCTCCCTCTTTTCTTCTGTTGTTTTTCTTCCTCTGCCTTCGTTTTTCCTCTCTGGTGTCTCCCTCAGTGATTTACACCAATACCAGGACGTCTGACATTGCAGATGCTGAGTCTGTGCTTTGGGAAGCCTTGCTTAATCTTTGCTCCTAAAATAAACAGTTAGATTCTAAAGGGAAGCAAAGCTTTTGAAATGCCCATTTAGGATATGAAGAGTGACAGCTCCTTCACTGCCACAGTATAACACACTGAAAGCATCAGGGAGACTGGGAGGAAGCATATAACCATCAGCTGATGTAACTATCAAAGATTCCATAATTTTTATTGTTGCAATTTTCCAGTCCCCCTTCTCAGCCTGTGCCATTGCTGAACAAGTTGACAAAGTTTTTACTGATTCCTCCCTCCCTTTTGCACTGTTTCATTGTAAAGGTTTTCCTGACATTCAGAGTTAATATACTGATGCAAAATCCCACAAATCTGCTTAAGTTTGTTGCCTGTTTTTTCTAGCTCTTCATGTTCCAACTTTTGCGAGGCCTGGCTTACATCCACCAACAACACATTCTTCATCGTGATCTGAAACCCCAGAACTTGCTCATCAGTTGCCGGGGTGAGCTCAAATTAGCTGACTTTGGTGAGTCACTGCCTAGTTACAACTAGTGCATCTAAGAGCCGTGTTTTCACATACTTATATTTATGCATCTAAAGCCACCAATGGGTATATGAGCATAACCTCTCTCACTGCACTTCAAGAAAAGCATTTCTGTGATCAATCTGTAGACCTGATCCTCCTCTCCTTATACTGGTATACACTGAAAGTAACTTTATTTAAAACAGTGCAATTACAGTAGTATAGGACTCATTCCAGGGAGATGAGAATCAGACCCTTACATTAAATATGTAGCATACAAAATAGATGATTATATAGGGAAGAGTAGAGATTTTATTGGCATGAACTGGCTTTGCCAAAACTGAATTATACAGGTCATCCCAAATGTGTGCTAATAAAACCTTCCTTCCACACACCATCATGTATTCTGCATATGCCACATTTTACAGGACAAAATTATGTTAGAAATGTTTGCAATTTACTTTTTTTTTTACTTGGCAGCATTTCTGTTACCCTTCCTCTCTGTAAAGCCAGTTCGTCTCAGCCCCATACAGCCAATGATACGGACCATGTAGAGAGAAAAAATATAACTAAACTTCCAGAAACCTTGAAATAATTTGTATAAAAATCATAATGTTTTGATTTTAAGGTCTGATAATTTGTGATCTAACAGGGCTACAAACAAAGACCTTGAATTCTCCCTTACGCAAAGGCCCCTTTAAACCTCTCAGACAGTTACACCCACTTTAAGGGCCAAGCTACCGCAGTGTCAAAGGGCCTTAGTATAACCGAGAATTCAGGCCAAATGCTTCAGAGCTGTGGGAAGGAGGGATTCTCAGCTCTCCAGTGGTATAAGGCTTCCTTTTTCCAGCCCTGATGAGTCTCACCGTATTTTGGGACAGATCCTCAGCTGGTAGAGTTGCCACTTTTGAGTGGACGTATTCCTAGAGGTTTCATCACATGACATAATCTTTAATTAAAAATTAATCTTTAATTCCTAGGGACTGCAGGACAATCCTGGAGGGCTGGCAACCCTACCAGCTGGTGTCAATGGTCATAGCTCCATAGAAGTCCATGGATGGAACTATGACAATTTTTACCCCAGCTGAGGATCTGCCTTTCTATCTTAATCTGCCATGATCTAGGACTGACTCTGGGACATCCTGCACTTTGGATCCGTATTATTTTGAGGAGTGGGGAGAGAATGTCACATTTTGCAGGAAGGAAAGGAACATTCTGAAGGTGTCTGTTCATTCTAAAATAGTAGCTGTCTGAAGCTGCTCAGAAGTTTGCAATGCCCATAGTTGTCTCATCCGATTTGAATCAGTGGGCTAAGTGAAACACTGAAAAGGTGGAAGATAAATGCAATTTATCCCATGGCTATAAATACTGTGTATGTATAAAATGTATGTAAATATTATATACACACAAATCAGCATATGTGCTGAAACTGGATATTTCAGACAAATTCCAAAACATGTTTTAAATATATGTCGTACATATCTTTAAACTGCATGCTCTCTCCAGTCTTCTGAAAGAGAGAAATTAAGTACCAGAAAAGTAAGTATAAGTGGGTCTTTAAGTAGAGACCTTAGAAGCCAAGGTCCGTCTGCTTTGCATAAAAACTGGTGGCACTTTTTTTAAGAGCACGGCTTTGCCCAGTGTCTTCAGTCAAAACATCCTTTTTTCCTCCTCACTGTTTTACAGAATGCAGCAGGTTGTATTCTACATACTTGGTATGTATATGTCGATTGTAAAGTGCTTTGGGATCACTTAGGATGAAAAGTGCTACAGAAAAGTAAACTGTTCTTCTGATTATTAGGACTCAGGTACTGTCCAGGCAGAAGGAAATGGTATGTCACAATGAGTTACAAAGGGACATGGAACTGTAACTAGATACATGTTTTTCCTATTCTGGCAGGTCTTGCTCGTGCCAAGTCCATCCCCAGTCAGACATACTCCTCTGAGGTGGTGACGCTCTGGTACCGTCCTCCTGATGTGCTCCTCGGAGCCACTGATTATTCTTCTGATTTGGATATCTGGTGAGAAACCAACTTTGACACATTTTGGTATCTCTCAGGGAAACTGAACTATCATTTGCCTCATCTTTAGATGACTGAAATGGAGTCAGCCAAGTTTGAGCAAAGATTGTCTGAGGGCTTGGCTACACTTGAGAGTTACAGCGCTGGTGGTGGCTTTACAGCGCTGTAACTTACTCCCCGTCCACACTGGCAAGGCACATACAGCGCTGTATCTCCCTGGCTACAGCGCTGGTTGTACTCCACTTTGACGAGAGGAATAAAGAGAACAGCACTGCTGTTGCAGTGCTGGAGTGCCAGTGTAAACAGTGATTAATCTTACTACGCTGTAACTGACTTCCGGAACCTTCCCATAATGCTTTTTAAGTAAAGATAACACTCTTTGTTTTGTTGTGATGCCTCTCTTTGTTTTGTTGTGAACTCGGGGCTCCCGGAGCTGCTTATCTAAAAAACAAACACAGCTACTGTTTGCTTGAGCAGAGGCAGGGGGATCTGGAATGTTTGCTTGAGGAGAGAAGCAGCATTGCGTGCCGGGGGGGTGGAATCCATTTTGAAGCAGCTGCTTATCTGGTCTGTGAGGGGAAAAAAACAAAGAGGGCTATTTGCATTTAGTGAATGAGAGAGGGGTGGAGGAAGGGGTCAGAACTTGCAAGGCAGGGAGTTGACACAGTGTCAGATCCAAAATTCCACTCTCTCTGTCTCCCCCACGCTCCCTGTCACACTCCACCCCACCCCCCTCTTTTGAAAAGCGCATTGCAGCCACTTGAACACTGGGATAGCTGCCCATAATGCACCACTCCCAACACTGCTGCAAATGCTGCAAATGTGGCCACACTGCAGCGCTGGTAGCTGTCAGTGTGACCACACTGCAGCGCTTTCCCTACACAGCTGTACGAAGACAGCTTTAACTCCCAGTGCTGTACAGCTGCAAGTGTAGCCAAACCCTGAAAGCTGTGTCAAGGCCTGTGAGTAGTGAAGGTGCTGTGCTTATACTGTTGGGTTCCTATAAGAGGCAAACATCAGTAGCTATGCTTTCAGGAATATCATCCTCATATCTCACCTACATACCTCCCAGAGGTGTCATGAGTCTCAGGTCACTAACCTTTGCAAAGCTCTTTCAAATCTAATGCAAACGTGTATTATTCTGGAGGTATCTGACTGGCTGAGGCTGTGGTATCATTCTGGAAAGGCTGCTTTCTGGAGGCATAACTAGAAGAATTACACCAAGAATAAATTTGACCTTTGATAACAAAACACAGCTCTGGCCACCAAAGAGTCCTAGATGGGTTTGGAGTTAGAAGGATATTGGGATTATCTTTACTTCTGTGATACCTCATCTTTTACACCACTGATCATTTCCTAAACACACTCCACAGTTAAAATAGGCAAAGCCTCATGTTCTATACAATTACACAGCTGAGTAAACTACTGCACAATTTCACTCCTTCCTCAAGTGCCAGTAACTCCTTGTAACTCCATCATTCTGCTATGACTGCTTCTGTGCCTGACGTTTAGCCTGTCTTTCCAGAGCTCAACAGCTCTGCAAGGACAAAGACCTTATTAGGGTCTGGGGGACTGGGCAGGAGCCTAATAGACTGACAAAATCTGCAAGAAGCACAGGGAGACTTGTGTTAGCAGGTGCATGCCCAGCAGAACTCCAGCGCCACAAGGTAGGCATCTTCTCCAGCAGCATGAGCCTTATCAGAAGTTCTGGTTGGCTTGGGTCTAGAGGGCAGTGCAGGGGAATGGGTGCGCTAAGTCTCTTCCTCTCTCCAAGGCTACTGCCACTTTAATCGCATCAAATTTTCAATAACTAAAATAACCTGTTTCTCCATTATAATGGCTCTCAGCTGCTGGGCAGATCTAAATTGTAATGTCCTCCCCCGGCCTCTCTCTAAGCAGCCACCAGTCCATTACCTCCTCCCCAGGCTAAGCCACCTACAGCCATTCATGGACTGTTGAAGAAGATGCCTGCCTGCCTAGTGGAACATGCAGTTGTACTCAAGGGTGTCAGAGCCTTCCCAAAAGTAGGGAAGCAGCGGGCTCCACCCCTGCCCCCCTCCACCTGCCCTGGGCCGGACAGGGAGCCTGGGGGTGGGGACATGGGATGGGGGCTGCTCTCAGCCCCCCCACTCCCGCATTGCAGGCAGATGGAGGGTCCGCATGGCTCCCACAACTGCCCGGGCTCCCTGGCTGGGCTCAACACTGGTCTAGCTGGGGGGCGGAGCCTTGAGGGGGAAGAGGAGGGGAAGGGGGCGGGGCCCACCTCAGCAAAAAGTGGGAGGGCTATGGCCCCCTTGGTCCCCCAGTTCCGGCACCACTGGTGTACTAGGCAGTCACCTCTTGGTATCTGACCTCCTGCTCCTCACTGACTCGAGGTCAGTCCACGGGCCTGATCATCCCCTAAATATATAAACCTGGAGTTCCTGCTGTACAAAGCCGGGACCTCTGTTGCATAAGTTTGCCCTAATGTACCATGTAGGACACAGGGGCTTGACTATAAAGGTTTCATCCAGCACTCTCTGTCACCAATAGCACAGCATAAGGGACTTTGAGTCCCACTCCACTACATTCCAGTATAGCACCTTTGTTATAACATCTCCTCATAATAATAGCATTCAAAGTGTTTGCCTTTCAGAAAGACTTCATGCTGAGAGAATGGAAAGTATGTGAACTCTATTCACTGACTTCCTCTAACAAGAGTTATTTATTATCTTCATGTAGGCTCCATATAAGTTCAATTTTTATCTATTAGGAAAAAAAGTCCATTCACAGAGATGTTACTTGTTTATCAGGACATGGCAATTTACATGAAGTCGGGTCAGAATGCCCTTGGTAATGGCATGTAACAGTGAGTGTTATAGCCTTGGTTTAAAGGAACCAATTATAAAAAATAAAACATGATGGCAATTCATCCATAATGCGCGTGAGCAGCAATACTGTCAGTGGGAGGCACATGGAAAGTGAATAGGGCCTTGAATAGATTAAGAGAGATATAGAAGGAGGCTCAGTAGCTCTTGGACTAACTTGCAGAGCTTCTTTAATCTCTTAGTATCCTTTCTCTTGCTCTCTTTCTCCCTCACTATCTTTCCAAGACCTTAGAAGATTAAATTAAGGGACTTCAGGGAGACTAACAGAATGTTTTGGGAAGATTACACTGAACATCAGGGCAATTTTTTTTTAAACACAAAATCTGTATGCATGAAGAGAGTTGGCTTTCAGCAGCTGCTGGTTTCATGAGTACTGCCAGCTTGTCTGTATATCTTATTTTCAGTCAACCCCGCCCCCACAAGTGCCCAATATAATCTTACAGGAATATTACACCCAGGGCAGATTCATGCAGACCTGGAACCCCTGTGAAGTCATTTCTTGGGGATCTGTCCACTGCAAGGCCCTAAATTCAAGATACAAGCTTCTTCTCACTCCTGCCTCAAATTTCTCTGCTCTCTATGCCAGCTAGGGCACTCAAAGGTGTTAAGGACAAAAGGAAATGCATCTAGAACTAGGAACTGGACGTGAAGACGAGGGGAATAGTGGATGAACAGGAGGAGAGGGAAGCCTGCAAATAGGATGACCAGATGTCCCGATTTTATCGGGACTGTCCCGATATTTGCTTGTTTGTCCCGCGTCCCGACCAATGTTAGGTCAGGACACTGGACAAACAAGCAAAGGCTCCGGAGCCCGAAGGGCTCGCGCCCTCCCCTGCCCCGACTCCGCCCCCTCCTTCCCCCATTGGATCCTTCCCCAAATCCTCGCCCCCATCTCCGCCCCCTCACTGCCCCATTGTCTCCCTCCCCAAATCCCCGCCTCTTTCCAAGCATGCCATGCCCAGGAGACTCAGGGGAGTGCGGGGCCGGGGTGAGTGTGAGTCTGGCCTGGCCCCAAGCAGGCAGGACTCGGGCGCGGTACCTGGAGGGAGAGTAGGGGGGCGGCCCGTGGGGCTAGGTGGCGGCTGTTCTCCCCACCTGGGCAGGGGACTCGGGAGCAGCCGCTGCTGCAGCTCCCACTGCTGCGGGGGGAGGAAGTGGCCAAGCACGTGGCGCTCGGCGGCTGCGGCTTTGGTGCCCGGGCCCGAACCCCCCGGGCCTGCTGCGGGGCAGCGCGCACACTGCGCTCAGCCCCTGGCCAGTCGCGTCTGGGCTGGCTGCCCAGCTGGTGCGATCCCGTGGCGGAGGCATCGGCAGCCCAGTCCCGTTCGTTCCCCTGCAGGACCCGAGCAGGATGCGGGGGGCTGGGGCCTGCTGCCCCCACTCCAGGGCCGCCCGCGGGATTGCACCAGCTGGGCAGCCAGCCCAGACGCGAGTGGCCAGGGGCTGGGTATGCGCAGCGTGCGCGCTGGGTCCCCGCAGCAGGCCCGGGCTCGGGGGGTTCGTGGGCGCCAGAGTCGCAGCTGCTGAGCTTGGCCAGCGGCCGCTTCCTCCCCCCGCGGCAGTGGGAGCTGCAGCAGCGGCTGCTCCTGAGTCCTGCTGCCCAGGTGGGGAGAACAGCCGCTGCCTGGCCCCGCAGGCCACCCCGTACTCTCCCTCCAGATACCGCGCCTGAGTCCTGCCTGCTCGGGGCCAGGCTGGACTCACACTCACCCCGGCCCCGTGCTCCCCTGAGTCTCCCGGGCCTCCCTCCAGCGCTTGCGGAGGGAGGAGGAATCGGGGGTGGGGGATTTTTTTTTTTTTTTTGCTCTGCCGCCATTTTTCCCCCTCTGCCCCCGCCCCCCGCGTCCCGATATTTGACCTGGGTGATCTGGTCACCCTACCTGCAAATTACCCTTCTCAGTGACATGATAAAGAGGGAGATTGAAATCCTGAATCCCTGGAGGGCCCAAGTTCTTATCACCACAGAGATCACCATGGCCCAGGAGCATGAGCAGCAAGTATTTAAACCTGTCCCTGGTGAACTGAGAGATGCTGTGACAGCAGATTTCGTAGCATTGTCTAAACCTGCCCTGATTACACCCACTTGAATTGAAGAATCTAATACTAAATTTTACATCTCACTGCACATCAGCAATTGGTATCTTATTTTACAGCCCACATGTACATCAGGAACTTGTTGAAATCACAACTGTAGGCCCCTTCCTGAGGGATTTCACGAAGGGATTTAAGATAGCGCTCCCTATTATTTAGTATTGGGGTTGGTAGGAAGGTCTGTTCAGGTTGGGTCACAGGAGGTGGAAGAGAAAATCCAGGACTGAAAAGCCAAAAAAGGCAGAAAACGTACTCTTAATTGGGTTAGATGCAAATATCACTTGCCCCAATTTTACACCAGAAACTAAGGAGAATAGTTGTAGAAAAAGTAAGAACCAAGACAGCTCATCACACATACACATTTAAATAAATTAGGTTGAATGCTCATTGGAAAATTGTTTATGTTTAGTTGTTTTGGGTTCAGTTTTGCAGTGAGGAATTAATTACTTCTGCAGGAAAACTCTCTGAATGCACAATGTCTTCTATGCTTTCTCTGGTGTGGTGTGACAGAGGCCAAAAGCCAGAAAAAAAGCCCTATCTGTATCACTGTGTAAGTGCCAGGGACCATGACTACAATACTATTTACCACTCTACCCAGAGTTACATTAACATCTAGGCCAAGATGCTGGAGGATAGACTTTTTTTACCTATATATATATACTGTACATGCCGCTTACTTGAATGAGTTGGTATTTTGTTTTTTGCAGGAGTGCAGGCTGTATATTGGTTGAAATGCTCCAGGGTCAACCCATGTTCCCAGCAGTTACTGGTACTCTGGAACAGCTGGAGAAGATCTGGGCGGTGAGTAAAATACAGCCAGGAAAATGAGAGGAAAATATCTATATTGTTAAATTTTACATCCTGAGCATGGCTGCTTTATACAAGAGACATAATTTGGTTTGAATCCTCAGTCCAATGTGCTAAGTTTACAGCCATATCCTATAAACCATTTTATATTTGGTAACTTTCCTGTAGTCACTAGAGTACATCAAAATGATTTTCCTTTGATGTTTGTCATCTCATCAAAATTTTAAAACCAATTACACTGACATCAAACTGAAGGAGGCATAAAAGGTATGTAGTTACTGCAAATCCTGTTCCCTTACTTGGCCAAGGCATACAGTAGATTGTCCTCTTTCAAGAGGTGTTAACATTGTCCTCGTGCAGCGTTTCTCAAACTGGGGTCCTTACTCCAGAGGGTCCGCGTGCCCCACTGATCAATTCCTCCCCTGCCCTCCCTCCCTCCCCATCCCAGCGTCTCCTGAACACTGGGGAACAGCTGTTCAGCGGCATGCAGGAGGCGCTGGGAGGGAGTTGGAGGAGCGGGGACAGGGCACGCTCGGGAAAGGGGGCGGAATGAGGCAGGGAAGAGGAGGTTTAGGGGTGGAGCGAGAGTGGGAAGAGGTAGAGTGGGGGTGGGACCTTGGGGGAAGGAGTGGAGTGGGGGCGTGGCCTTGGGCTGAATGGGGAGCTTGGGGGTCCCTGAAAAAATTTAAATCAAAATAGGGGTCCTTGGGTTGCTAAAATTTGAGATCCACTGTCCTACTGGCTTATGCTGTTGATTTGTGATTGCTGCACTGAAAATGGCAACAAGATTCTGGGCTAGTCTACACTAGAAAATTAGGTCGGTAGCTAAACTGACCTATGTCCCCATGTAAACAGCATTAGGTCAATGGAAGAATTCTTCTGTTGACCTAGCTACTGCCTCTTGGGGAGGTGGATTACCTATGCTGACAGGAGAATCCCTCCCATCAGCGTAGGTAGAGTTTACCCTAAAGTACTACAGCAGCACATCTGCAGAGTTGTTACTGTAGCTTTGTACATGTAGACAAGCCCTTTAAGGACACACTCCTGTTCCCATTGATGTTAATGTCAACACTATCATTGACGTCCGTCAAGAGGAGTAGATTGAAGGCCTAAGCCCATACAAGAGACTCCTCATGGAACTATATGCTGCTGGATAGTTAAGAGGATTAGGAAAAATCAACAGGGTCTGCCATCGTTCTGTTTCATAGACCCTCTCAGAAATTCTAGTTTTAATTTTTCATCTGGTTCCAACTGATGTTGGACTCGAACTATGGGTCTACTGATGTCCATGGGACTCCTGGTGCACCAGCAGAAAGCAAGAAAAAAAGACAGTTACCTTTTCCGTAACTGGTGTTCTTCGAGATGTGTTGCTCATGTCCATTCCATACAAGGTGTGTGTGCTTGCCACATGCACTGGTGCCAGAAGTTTTTCCCTTAGCAGTATCCGTACAGGACCAGCTCTGGTGGTCTCTGGAGTGGCACCTGCATGGTGCAGTATAAGGAGTACCACCGGCTCCCCCCACCCTCAGTTCTGGAAACTCCGATAGTGGGGAAGGAGGGCAGGTCATGGAATGGACATGAGCAACACATCTCGAAGAACACCAGTTACAGAAACGGTAACTGTCTTTTATTCTTTGTGTGCTTGCTCATGTCCGTTCCATATTAGGCGACTCCCAAGCAGTACCCCTGGAGGTGGGTAAGAGTTCACAGACGTGTAGATTGCAACACAGCTCTGCCAAACCCAGCATTGTCTCTGGCCTGCTGAGTGATGGCATAATGAGAGGTAAACGTGTGAACAGAGGACCACGTTGCCGCTCTACAGATGTCCTGGATAGGGATGTGCACCAGGAAGGCCACCGAAGACGCCTGCGCTCTTGTTGAGTGGGCTCTGACAATTGGCAGCAGTGGAACCCCCGCCAGGTTGTAACAGGTCCTTATGTATGAGGTGAACCAATTGGAAATCCTCTTCCAGGACAGCAGGTGACCCTTCATCCTATCCACTGTAGCGATGAAGAGTTGAGTCGATTTTCAGAAAGGTTTGGTAGGTTCTAAGTAGAAAGCCAAGGCCCTCTGGATGTTCAGGGAGTGAAGACATCTTCTCACTGATCTTGTGCGGTTTGGGACAGAACACCGGGAGGAAGATGTCCTGGTTCATATGGAAGATGGAGACCACTTTCGGCAGGAAGGCTGGGTGGGGCCACAACTGAACCTTATCTTTGTAGAAGACCAGGTATGGAGGTCCTGAGGTCAAGGCTTTAATTTCAGAGACCTGTCTTGCCGATGTCACCGCCACCAGAAACGTAACCTTCCATGACAGGTGGGAAAAGGAGCAGGAACCCAGCAGCTCAAAGGGCGGGCCCATGAGCGTAGAGAGGGTCAAGTTGAGATCCCACTGTGGGTCAGGAGTCCGTACCTGCGGGAAGAGTCTCTTGAGGCCTCTCAAGAATCTGACCATCATGTCATGAGAAAACACCGTCTGGTCCTGGATCGGTGAGTGAAAAGTGGAGATGTCTGTGAGATGCACTCTAATGGAAGAGTGTGCCAGGCCCTGGTTTCTCAGATGAAGCAGGTAGTCTAAGATAGACTGTATGGAAGAGCGCGTGGGAGAGGTGCCATGCTTGGACGCCCAGTAGAAAAACCTTGTCCACTTGACCAGGTAAGTCAGTCTGGTTGAGGGATTCCTGCTTCCCAGGAGGACCTGTTGGACCTCATATGAGCAGGTCCGCTCCTCCGGGTTCAGCCACGCAGCATCCATGCCGAGAGGTAGAGGGACATGAGGTTGGGATGCAGGAGCTGACCATGGTCCTGTGACAGCAAGTCCGGTCAGTTGGGCAGGGGCCAGGAAGGACCGCTGCCAGGTTCATGAGTGTGCTGAACCAGTGCTAGCAGGGCCACACCAGGGCGATCATGATAGCCTGTGCCGTGTCTCTCTTCATCTTTGCCAAGACCCTGCTGATGAGAGGAATTGGAGGGAACGCGTATATCAGGTTCCCTGACCATGACAGGAGGAAGGCATCAGAGAGGGAGTCCTTACCCAGGCCTTGCCACGAACAAAACCAGTGGCAATTCCTGTTTAGACTTGTGGTGAACAGATGCACTTGGAGAGTTCCTCACCTCTGGAAGATTGTGCAGGCTACCTTCAGGTGGAGCGACCACTCGTGGTGAGAGGAGAAGTCCCTGCTGAGGTGATCCGCTAGTGTGTTCCTGATGCCACGGAGATGACAAGCTTCCAGATGGATTTTGTGGCTGATGCAGAAGTCCCAGAGATGGAGTGCCTCTTGGCAGAGAGTCAACAAATGTGATCCCCCTTGCCTGTTGATGTAGAACATTGAGGCCGTGTTGTCAGGAGAGTTGTCAAGACTCTCACCACCTAACCTGACAGGTGAGGTAGGAAGACTCCACATGCCAAGCAGACCGCCCTGAGTTCTTTGACATTTATGTGTAATGTCATCTTCTCCAGGGACCACATACCCTGGGTCTGGAGGTCGCCAAGGTGCGTGCCCCAGCCGAAGTCTGAGGTGTCCAATACCAATTTGATGGAGTGATGGGGGGTGTCAAATGGAACCCCCTCTAGGACGTTCATGCAATCAGTCCACCATCACAGTGAGGCGAGTACCGTCAGGGGAACGGTAATGACCTTGTCCAGGTGATCTCTGGACTGGGAATAGACCATGGCCAGCCATTGCTACAGGGGATGCATCCAGAGCCTGGCATCGTGGACAACGTTTGTGCATGCTGCCATGTAACCCAGCAGGCACAGGTAGACCCTGGCTATAGTCAGGGGGAACATGGAAACCTGCGCAATGAGGTCCATCAACGTGTGGAACCTTTCTAGGGGCAGGAACGCTCTGGCACAGGTCGAGTTGAGCACCACTCCAATGAACTCTATCCTCTGCACCAGAACGTAGACTTTTTGACATTCATCAGAAGGCCAGGGAGTGGCACATGGCTTGCAGCACCGTGACATCCTCTTGAACCTGAGGCCTGGAGTTGCCTTGACAAGTCAGTCGTCGAGGTGCAGGTAGATCTGGATACCCTGATGCCTGAGGTAAGCAGCCACCACCGACATGCACTTGGTAAACACTCTGGGTGCTGTCCCCAGGCCGAACGGGAGGACCACAAACTGGTAATGGTGGGGTCCCACTGTAAACTGGAGGAAGCATCTGTGACCTTGAAAGATCACTATGTGGAAGTATGCGCCCTTCAAGTTGAGGGTGATGTACCAGTCTCCCAGGTCCAGGGAGGGGATGATAGAAGCCAAGGAGACCATGCAGAACTTGAGCTTCTTTAGATATGTGTTGAGGTCCCTCAGGTCCAGGATGGGCCACAAACCACCCTTGGCCTTTGGGATTAAGAAGTACCGGGAATAGAACCCCTTGTTCCTGTACTCAAGAGAAACTTCTTCCACCACACCCAATTGTAGCAACCCCTTTACCTCCTGTGCGAGGAGACTCTCGTGAGAAGGGTCCCTGAAGAGGGACGGGGAAAGGGGACTGGGGGCGGGAAGTAAACTGTAGGGTATAACCCTCCACCACAGTATTGAGGACCCAGCGGTCTGAAGTGGTAGCTGTCCATGCGGGGAGGAAAAAAGAAAAGCAGCTGGAGAACAGCAGGACAGATGGATCCGGGGTAAAGTCTGGTAGGTCGCCCTTGAGCGCACACTCAAAACGCTCGCTTGCCCCCCTGCTTATTGTGAGTTGAGCCTGACTGGGCGGGGGGAAGAGGTGGGTGGCTCGGATAGTGCTTGTAGCCCCTAGTCTTCCTAATTGGAGCTCCTGGCAGGTTTAACTCCCTTGGCCCTGAGATTGCTGCGGTTTGAACCACTTACAGGCTGTACTGGGAATGTACAGCCCCAGAGTTTTCAGGGCAGTGCGGGAGTCCTTAAGGCCAGGCAGTTTACCGTCTGTCTGTTCTGCAATCAGTGTGTGGCCGTCGAAGGGGAGTCCTGCATCGACTACTGAGCCTCCGTTGACAGACACGAGAGGAGCAGCCAGGATGCCCTTCGCACGGAGATGGCTGAGGCCATGGTGTTAGCCATGGAGTCTGCTACGTCCGAAGCTGCTTGGATGGCTGCTCTTGCTGCAGCCGTGCCCTCTTCAAGGATTGCCCGGAATTCCTTCTTGGACCCTTCGGGCAGCAAGACCGCGAATCTGGCCATACACTGCCACAGATTGTAGTCATAGTGGCCAAAGAGGGTTTGGTGGTTGGTCACTCTCAGTTGAAGGCTGGAAGGTTAATACATTTTTTGCCCAAACAGATCCAGTCTCTTCGAGTCTTTATTCTTGGGCGCAGCCCCGGGTTGACCCTGCCTCTCTCTTTGGTTTACGGCTTCAACTATGAGGGAGTATAGAGATACTCATGGCCTTTAGCTGGCACAAAATATTTGCGCTTTGCCCTTTTTGAGATGAGTGGCAGGGAGGAGGAGGTTTGCCATAAGGCATTCATTATTTCTGATACCCCCTCGTGTAGGGGTAAAGCCACTGTAGCGGTTGCCATGGACATCAAACAGTGAGTCTGACAGCTCCTCAAGTTCCTCTGCCTGGAGCCCCAGGTTAGAGGAGATCCTCTTCAAAAGCTTCTGATGAGCCATGGCGTCATCTTGTGGAACTTGGCGAGGGGGATCCGTAATTGCTTCGTCCAGTGATGATGAGGACAAAGCCAGCGCCGAGGGATCCACCACATCCCCCGGTGGTCTGGTGGCTGCTCCCCTGTCCTCATGGGTCTGGGGGGATCTTTGCCTGGGGGGCTTCCACCTCCTGAGGAGGGCGGGATGCTGCAGCCGATGGCCTACCTGAGGCTCCCGCCACCAATCAGGATGCTAGGGAAGGCTGGGTGGATTCCAGGGGTACCACACTGCCAGCCATTGACCCAGAGGCTATGGGATTGGTTGCAGTGCCAATGAGGTCAACAGTACCACTGGTGCTGGGGCCTGTCCTGTTATCAGGGACTCCTGATCAGCACTGGAGTCGTAAGCAGAATGGATGCTGCGGAGTGACCATGACCGGCTGGCCCGATGACCCTCCTCACCACGGTGCTGGCCACTGTGCCTCGATGCCGACCTGTCTGATCAGGACGAGTTCCTCCCCGGGGATCTTTGGTGTTCGGCAGATCTGTGTCGGTAGATTGGCGATCTATGCCTCACGCTGTTTGACATGTACCAGGATCTAGAGCGGAACCAGGAGTCGGAGTGGGCTGGTCATCGATAGAATCTCCCTGATCGAGGGGATTTGCATCTTGGGTGCTGTTGGGCAGGTGACTGGTGACCTCGTTCCACCGATTGGTTGCAGGACCAGTACCGAGAGGTTGGAGACCTGATGGGTCGGTCTCGATGCTCATACCAAGGGGCGCGTGCCTCCGCAGGTCTGTGCCAGGTTACCGGCGAGCCATGCCTTGAATCCTGCTGTTGGTGCTCGTGGTCTGGAGATTGAAGAGGGTTTTTCTGAGCCTGCCTCCCAAAGTTTGAGGCATGATGGCTCCATGCAGGCGAGCACTGGCAGGATGTCCCCCATGATGGGGAGCAGCGCTGCTCAGGCAGGGACACTCGGAATGGTCCCAAGGCGGGTTTATCCCTGGGCTTGGGTACCATCAGAGCTGGTGTGGGCAGCACCGGTAGCATCAGGATCTCCTGCACTGCCTGCAGGGCGTCAGGCGTCAACGGGACTTTGAGTTGGCAGAGACCCTCAACACTGTCAACATGAGCTGGGGCCCGACTCCCTGACAGAGGTGTTGAGCCATCCAGCATGGGTCTTGGCTCTCCTCCGGTCCTCTCCTTTCCCTTATGGGAAGTGGGAAATCTTCCCCTCGCAGACCTCTTGGGCTTCTTGGCCAGGGAGAGTGATTGGTGCCGGCTTGTAGACGGCACCGGCAGGGCGCTCCATACTGATGTTGCGGTGCTCGGGGCTGAGTCGGACCTCTGCTCCGGTGCTGGGGTCAGAGCCGACTCCATCAGGAGTGCCCTGAGACGGATGTCTCTCTCCTTTTTTGTTCTGGGTTTGAACAACTTACAGATGCGACACTTGTCGCTTATGTGTCCTTCTCCTAGACCCTTTAAGCAGCTAATGTGTGGTCACTGATGGGCATGGGCCACTTACAACGACTGCATGGTTTAAAGCCTGGGGATCGGGGCATGCCCCGTCCCTAGGCTGAGTCCCATTCGGGACCAACTAACTAGAACTAATACTAAGGGTAAATACTACACTATATACAACTATTTTACAAAGAAATGTTCATGAGACGCACTGAACTAAGTGAAAGCTAGCCGAAGCAGCAGAAGTTCCAGCACCATCCCTGGCAGCAAGAAGGAACTGATGGTGGGGGCAGCCAGCGGTGCCCCTTATAATGCACCATGCGGGCACCACTCCAGAGGGCGCCCGAGCCGGTCCCCTACGGACACTGCTAAGGGAAAAACTTCCAGCACCGGTGCAGGTGGCGAGCACACATACCTATTATGGAATGGACATGAGCAAGCACTCGAAGAAGAACTATAAGGAATAAGGAGAGACCAGCAGGAGTATTCTAATGAAGTCTACTGGGGAATTCACTAGGGGATATAGAATTTCTGAATGAGAAATCATTTCTATGACCTGCAGTGTCCCATCCTTTATTTGTGCTACTGAATGATCTACATCTCCCTGCACTTGGGCTAAATCAAGGTGGATATAACCAATATATGCACTGTTGTATATTGCTGTTGGTCATTGACTCTTCAGAAACGTGAAACATTAGCTTCTTGTTGTTTTTTGCTTTGAGTGGCCAACACTGCCATCCTCTGGCCACATCTTCAGCTTCTCTGTGGACTTACCCCTCTGAAATGGGACTTTCCCAAAGGTGGTTGATCCAAGGAGGAGAAAACACAGAAGTTCGCAGCCAAGGCGGTAGGAAAATGGTTCTTTAGCCTCAAGCCTGAGGCTATGTCTACACTACAAATTACTTCGGTATAATTTAGGTCACTATATATATGAGCTGGTTGAAACCTTCTTATGCATTGGGTTAATAATTCATACTACAAAAGACAGAAATAATATTTAAGAATCGGGAAGGAAGGTCTAAGAGCCATGAAATAGTTAATCCATTACACAGAAGGTTCATTGTTGTTACACATTTACATCGGGAAGACAACTATACTGAGACCAAGATTTTCAGAACTGATTAGCGACTGTTGGGTGTCCAACTTGGAACACTTTAAATGATGTTTAGAGGATAGGTCCTTGGTATTTTCTAAAAATCAGGTTCTTTAACATATCCCAATTTAAGTACCAAAAACTGAGGCAATCTACATCACTACTCACTTTTGAAAATCTTCAACCTACGTCTGGTGTGCTTGTCTCAGTTTGAAGCTGTTTGTATATAATCGGCACCAATGTGTTGAGTTGAACTGTAGACAGTTCTGACTCTGTGAAATGAGCATTGATCCAACCTAGTAAGCAAGGCTGAGAGTCTGATTAGGTAAAATGTGTTCTTTAAAAACTTGTGTTGTAGATAGAAGTAAACTTAATAAGCTTAAATTATTAGCACAAGTTCCCAGGTGTCAGACATGAATTTTGCACTAGATAGCCACACATTCAGTGGCTGTCAGTGACTTCTGTAGGACTCAATGTGGGTACAGGAGTTCACCCGTGTGATTCTAGGAATGGGGGCAAAATAAGGCAAGCTCTACCAATTAATTGTCCAAAATGTTACCGAGCTAAAGCACGCAAGGGAAAAACATAAAAGGATTAGTAACACAAAGCAGCCAACAGACAGGATGGGAGGGTGGGCTCTGTAGAATATAACGTTGCATTTGTATGAATTTTTTACAAACTGTTTTATGAATGGTGGCAAGTGCTCTAGCCCCATCAGGCTGTGACATTTTCTTACCCATGTCTTAGTTCCAGACGTGTGGTATAGGAGGATATTTTTCATCTACAGCATTCTGTAGGACTGTGTGACATCGGGAAATAAAATGCTTTGGACTGTTTTTATACTGAATATGTCAGGTGTGTGAAATGGTAGTGACAGCTAGATTCAGCACATGTAAAATCATTTTGTTTCTTTATTGTGGTGTTGGTGCAGCTGATTGAATGGCAGAACAATATTATGAGGAGGGAACAATATCTTTCCTGGTGTAGGAATTAATATTTTATTTTTGTTTGCAGGCTGATATTGAGTGAGTTCTACAAGTGTGACAATCAAAGGGTGTTTTATATTTTGAAATGTGCAGATTTTGTGGCTATTTTTCAGGGACAGGGCTTCAATCAGATTGATTTTAGAAAATGGCAAGTAATTTGTTTCAGACAAGAGGTTAAGGTATGCAGGAGAAATCACATTCTGTTCAGTCATGCGCCATGCTCACTGGAACAGACATTTTGCCGTTCCTATATCAGATATAGTGATGCTGCACCGTGAGACTCTGGGAAGGACAAGATGCCTTGTTTCCTTGACCAATTTTAACTTACTAATGCTAATTCTACGCTTCTTATTTTTCCATAAAAAATGTTTGATAACTTGACCCAGAGATTTGTTATAGCTAGATTAAAAGACTGTAGAAAGGATTGTAAAGGGTAAAGTAATCTTAGGAGTATGTTTATAGCAATTAAATATATATAGTCCAGGCCTACATTCTGATCAGGCACCTATTCATTGAGAGGGTCAAACTCAAAACAAAGCCCTAGATCCAAATCCCTGGAAACTGAACACTGGACCCAAATGTCATGGCTTGCGACCACATCAATTTTTAAATAGCAGACTGAAAAAACGGATTTCTAGCTTCTGATGAAATTGTGCAATTGATACTATATAGTGGTATTCCAAACCCTTGCCTCATTCACACTCCAGTTCAGCAAAGCATTTAACCGTGTACTTTAATCCCTCCCTGCTCAACAAAGAACTTAAGCACATACTTACAGTTAAGTGCATTCTTAAGTACTTTGCTGAACTGGAATTAATTCTGTAGGAATTAAAGACTCTCCATAGCTCAAAGAAGGTGCTCAGCATATAGCAGAATCAAGGCCAGAATTACAGCAGGAACAACACTTCAAACCGTAGAGCTGGATTCAGGGCCGGCTCCAGAGCCCAGCGGGGCAAGCACCCGCCTGGGGCGGCCCTTTCCTGGGGGGGCGGCAGGCTGGGCCGGCGGACCTGCCGCAGTCATGCCTGCGGGAGGTCCACTGGAGCCCCGGGAGCAGCGGACCTGCCGCAGGCATGACTGCGGAGGGGGCGCTCGTCCCGCGGCTCCAGTGGACCTCCCGCAGGCATGCCTGCGGCAGCTCAACCGGAGCCGCCGGACCAGCGAACCGCCCGCCGCTGCGGGAGGTCCAGCCGAGCCGCGCGACCAGCGGCCCCTCCGCAGTCATGCCCGCGGGAGGTCCGCTGCTCCCGCAGCTCGGGGGCGCCTCCCGCGCATGACTGCTTGGGGCGGCCAAATTTGTAGAGCCGCCCCTGGCTGGATTTTCTACACTGTGTATTTCAGGGATTTCAGATTCCAAGTTTTGATGTGGCTTGTTAGAAAGATAAGAGCCTACTGCAAAATTCTGAATTCAGGTTCAGATTATAAATGACTCCCTCCCCCACCACAATTTAGGGTATGCAGGTCTGGGGTTTGCTTTGAGCCAATCTGTAGCTATAACATGTTCTATTTGTGCTATGAATTTGCTATTTATAAATTAATGTATCCTCATCCACATCCAGACCAGTCACCCTAACTATTCTGCCCATCTTGCAGCGTATAAGAATTTGCATCATAGCCCTATTATTGTTTCCAAAATATATATATGAAAAAGACATGCCACTTTTAATGACCACTCTCCGTATTTGCTGTCTGTATCATATTTCAGTGTTATCAACTCTTGCAATTTTATCACAAGTCTCGTAATATTTGGTATTTACTTCAAGCCCCAGCTCCTGATGCCAGGTGATTACATGAGAATCGTAGCTTTCATTTTAAAGAAATGTTAAGTTCCTAGCCCTCCTGGTTGCAGAGAAAAACCTGAGAGTAATCTAAAGGCTCCAAAAAGCAGAAAGCAAATAAAAGATTTTGGGGGCTGACTCAGATTTCTGAATTCCTGGAGTTGGCAGTACGTTTTTTATCATTTCATGCCATAAACTGGGTATGAGCTTTACGTGTTTGGTACAGGTCATTTACAGAGTGTTATACACAGGGCACTTTGTATGTAATAAATAATAACTATCACACTGAACAGCTGCAATTCCAAAGAGAACATACATATATATATGCTCAATCTCATAGTCCTCTGCAGCAAAAGTGACCTTAGGGATACTTATTGGCCTGAATTCCACTACTTGAGGGGTGCTGAGCCACACTGATTGACATTCAAGGCAAAAGGAGATATTGAGGCTCAGCACCTCTCAGAATCAGGCCCTGAATTATTTTTTAGCACCTGTCAGTAGATGTTTACCATCTTTCCTTTTTGATCTCGAAACAGCAGGGGTCTCTATTACAGCTACAGTGCACGGCCACTGAATGCATATCATGTGGTGCAAGTACAACTGCAGAGAACCACTCATCAATGTAATCCTGGCCCTAGAGGGACATCTTTAGCTGTAAACACGGCTATACAATGACCCTGTTATTGCAAATACCCTTGTAAATGACACCTGTCAGTGCAGCTGCACATGTACATTGACATTCCAAGCAGCAGTGGCATTAAACTTTGGCAAGTCCCTTTTTATTAGAAATTCAGCGGTACTAAAGCATCTCTCTCCTTCACACATAGGGCCAGATTTCAATTTCAGCTGCACTAGAGTAGGTCCAGGTGTAATTGCATTGATTTCCAAGGGATTACTCTGGATTCACACTAGTGTAACTGAGGTCAGAATCTGACTCTCAGACTGTACAAATGGATTCACAAACAGTTGATTTCTGTTCTCTTGCTTTTGCTTCACACAGGTGTTGGGGGTTCCAACTGAGGATACCTGGCCAGGACTTTCCAAGCTTCCCAACTATAAACCAGGTACAGTCTCACTGAAAGAGCTTCTACATGCACTCTGAGTAACTAACCTTTTAAGAACTGGATCAGTAATTTTCCATACAAAAATTCAACATTTTGCAGAAATTAGGGGGGTCTTAGTATATCCCATAAGCTTAGATTGTTTTAACATTTTGTTGTACCAAGTGCTGAAGAGTCAGGCTTTGCCTACACTAGTACTTTTGTTGGCAAAATTGTGTCGGTCAGGGGTGTGAAAAAACACACCCCTGACCGACGTAAGTTTTACTGACAAATGCGCTAGTGTGAACAGCACTATGTCGGCGGGAGATGCTCTCCCACTGACATAGCTACTGCCACTTGTTAGGTGTGGTTTAATTATGCTGGTGGGAGAGCTTTCTCCTGCCAGCATAGAGCAGCTACACAGGAGACCTTACAGTGGAGCAGCTGCAGCACTACAGCTGTGCCACTGAAAGGTCCGTATTAGACAAAGCCTTAGTTAGGCTAGTCTACACTGGCAAGGTTAAAGCGCTGCTGTGCCAGCGCTTTAACGTGGCTTGTGTAGTCGCTCTAAAAACCCACCTCCACGAGGGAATCCTGTGGCACCTTATAGACTAACAGACGTTTTGCAGCATGAGCTTTCGTGGGTGAATACCCACTTCTTCAGATGCAAGTAGTGGAAATTTCCAGGGGCAGGTATATATAAGCAAGCAAGAAGCAAGCTAGAGATAACGAGGTTAGATCAATCAGGGAGGATGAGGCCCTGTTCTAGCAGTTGAGGTGTGAAAACCAAGGGAGGAGAAACTGGTTCTGTAATTGGCAAGCCATTCACAGTCTTTGTTTAATCCTGAGCTGATGGTGTCAAATTTGCAGATGAACTGGAGCTTTGTTTAATCCTGAGCTGATGGTGTCAAATTTGCAGATGAACTGGAGCTGAGAGAAACTGATACTCCACGAGGGGTGTAGCTCCCAGAGTGCGGCTCCCAGCGCTGGTGCACTGTCTACACTGGCGCTTTACAGCGCTGAAACTTGCTGCTCTCGGTGAGAAAATTGCAGCGCTGTAAAGTTCCAGTGTAGACAAGCCCTAATTAGTCTACTGCTCAACTGCCAGCATCTCCTATTTTACACTGGACGAGGTGACAAATGCTTGTAGGTATGGTCTGTCTATGCCTTTTATTCTTATGGAGCTGAGGTCTGAGGCCTTTAAACCTTGTTTTTAAAGGTCACTGCCCCTGATTTTGATGTGGGCAAGGTGAGAAGTGTGTGTGATTTATAAAGCTGGTTTCCCTTATTTCCATGCAGGCCGGTTGAGAAGTCTGTGTCCTGGACTTCAAAGGGCCAGTTGTTTCTTATTTTGATGTGGGCAGGCTGAGAAGTATGCTTTGAAAAGCAGGCGCTCTCTCTCTCTCTTTTTAATGTTTTCTCCTGGGATATCTTTCAGTGCAATATATCCAAGTGTCAATGAGGGGGAAATGATGAGCACTGATTCTCAGCCTCTCAGCAGGATCATTCTCTAAGAGAAATATAAAAGTGAAATATTAAAAACCCTGGAACGTGAAATCCATCCATCCGCCGACCTAGCCAGTCTCTCTAACTCACTCCCTGAGAGGTGGGAGGGGGGGAATATCTATCTTGAAAAAATGTGGAGGAGGGAAAAGAAGTGCTTTGAGCAAGAGGTTTCCATGTTTAGTAGAGCATAGTAACATCCCTTCAAAGGAGTGGGTGTTGCTCTGTGACCCACTCCAAGACACCCCTCCTTTGACTCCAGCATTTGGACACTAAACATCCCCCATTTTCACATGCTAACTGTGATTGGATGAACAATAACCTGGTCTCACATTCTAAAGGACTGGAATCTTTCACACAATTAGCCGAGACACATTAATCAAACTGGCGTGAAATTTGGAATGTGTCGCCTTCTGCAGCAACTTGCTAGTCTGGCTGGGAAGGGAGCACAGAGCAGACAGTTGGGGGGAAATGATTGGTTTTCCTCCCTAAGCGCTGGACTGGGATACTCTCACTCATAACTGTGATCAACACTTTATAGCACAAACTGTCCCAGACTGCTTGTGGAATAAGGCAATCCTTATGCGACTACGGGTAGCATAATCTGACCCAAGGAAGGGAATTTTCTGATGTCAACAGAATAAACAGGCCCACTCACAGGCAGAGTTACCATAAGTTTTAGCACTAAACTCTACCCAATCCAAACTGTACACATTCCAATGCTGTCCCAGGTGACTGTGAAGCAGGCCAGGATTCTAGGCTGTCTTGAAATTGTTTCAGTGAAAATGGATCAGGCCATCTTGGGCAGCTCTCTATCTGGTTTTGAAACTGCTTCATCTGAAGTGGTCTGAAAACCGGTGAGAAAGTTTCCACAGTGTAGACAAGCCCTAGGAATTCATGAGGGCAGAGCAGGCTTCCCATCTGCTGTGAAGCCCACAGGCAAGGCATTTCTGTGGGTGGGGCAGAACGGGGGCATGGGAGCTGGTGGACACATCCCTGTATATGTCCCCTCTATTCAGGCACCCACACGGGGGAAGGAAGAAGGATGTGCTGCAGTCCTAGCAGCTACTGAAGCCACTTCTTTGTAAACTAGCAAGGATTCCGTTCCCGTCCTCAGAGCCCCCGAATGACTCCTGCACACACCTGGCGGCTCTTGCCATACTCTCGAGCCAGCATTTGATTCTAAATCAGGAATACATGAACCCGCTTGGATAAAATAAGAACCAACCTGGGCATCTGCCCTAGACAAGAACTGAACCAACCCATTTCTGGGGAGGGAGGGTGGGGGGAGAGGGATAGATGAAACAAACATGGTCTCTTTTTTTAAATGTATTTTTCATTTGCACACTGTTCTGCACTTTCTGCTTCCAGCCAAAGCAAAAGTGCTGTTATCCCTAAGATATGCCAAGCCCAAGGAGAGGCTGCGGAGATCAGATGAGAGAACGTTTTCTCTTGAGATTATTTCCAGCCCAGCTGTGCCGATCTAAGTGGCCGCGATAGTTCAGCTAAGCAGACAAACTTTCGAGTGCTTCTCCAAACCTAGATACTAGTCTGTATATAGCTAGTACCATTGATGTTCACAGCACTGCACTATAAGCACAGAGAACAAATAACCAGGTGCATGCCTGGAGACGCAGAAGGAGAACATCACAAAACAAAGCACAGCAGGTCTGATCCTATTCTCATTGAAATCAATAGGAAATCTCCCATTGGCTTCAGTTGCACAGGATCAGATTCAGAACTGCGGTGACCTCACCATGTTGTGGTCGGAAGGGTTCCTGGACTAGATAGGTCTGTAGGATCCTATTAAAATGGAACCTCCAGGTGTACCTGGCACCATGAGGGGCTCCCCAAGTGTAGCTTTGCCACAAACCCTGACCAAGTGGTGGCATGCAGTTGTGCAGGCCCTGGGGTCTGGGCTGCAATCACTTCCTGCCCACAGGAGGGGAAGTACCAGCCCCCCCGGAGGATGCTCTCTCCTAGCCTGTACAAGGCAGGAATAGGGCACCTTAAGCCTCTTTGCTCCCTTGCATAAAACAGTTCAGAATAGGGCCCTATATTAAAGAAAACTCTGTCCTTCCTTTACATCATTTTAACTCAGCTATTGTTGCTTATGTGCCAAATCCTCAGCCCAGGTCCAAAACCCAACTGAACGGGAAGGTGAGGCAAGGAAGTCTCCCTCGGGCCAGAAGCAGTGCCCTGGGCTGCAATGTCCACACGCTAGCCCTTGCACTCCCCCGCCTTACTTAGTGGATATACATAACTGTGGATCCCTGGGCACCCGGCCCTTACTCTGACCCTGCCTGCACGGCTGCAGAACCCGTCACTGCAGCATGTCATGGGTATGGAAAGCCCCTGTCTGGCCTCTCAGTGGCCCACCTGCCAGTCCCACTGCACTCAGGAGCCACTATATCCTCAACAGCAATGGCAAGACTTTGCCCTGTGTTTGTTCATGTTTTTGTCTCTCTCCTTTTGCTTCCTGTGAAAGGGGCAGTTGTAGCTCTGTTAACACTATTTTTGAAAGCTCTCATGCTGTGTGAGCTCAAATCCTTGCATTAATCTACTGCTGTGTTCATTTCACCACACTGAAAAGCAAGGAGTTTAAATCCCCTCTCAACTCCATTTGTGGCACGAGAAGGCCAGTGTCTTGATCCACCTCCACTAATGGTTACAAGTTAGAATCTAGACACCAGGCAGGAAAGAATTAGGAATAACAGCACATGACATTAACCAATGTTTTTGCCAGATTGTAATTTAGTTACTGATATGCTGAGTTTTTCACATCTCCACTTTCTGACACACGGATTCCAAAGGGAAGGGAACAGTTCATAATGTTCTTACAACTTTGTTAGCACTAGTTGCCTTAAATGCCTTTTAATGCTGAGCAACAGAAGAACATTTGGTGTTTTCTATGTCAGTTAGTATCATCTCAATCATGATAGATGAGTTTTACAAGGAAATTCTTCTGATGTAGCAATGACATTTAAAGCAAAAGAGGCTCACTAGGATCATTTATTGAATATATGCAGGCGGCTCTGCTACCAGGAATGGGATTTAGATGCTTCTAAAAATGAGCTCCCTCCCTACCTCCAAATACAGAGGCATTTTCAGTGTCCCTGGCTTTTTCAACTTTCCACCAGCAGATGGAAGCAAGAAGCAACAAGCACTGAAACACCAGCATTCAATTACATTTTTGCATACAAATGAAGTCTCAGCTCTCAGAGTGGTGGTTTTTTTTAATCTCACTTTCTGTACTGAGACTTCATTTAACAAGAAATCTCTATGGGAGAGAAGGAAACTGAATCCTAAAATGATGGAGATCTTTATTTCGTAATAAACTGCATATAGTTTTGGACCCAAAGGGAATAGGAACTCAGGAGCAGTGCCGTCAGTCTGCAGGGCAGCTCGCTAGGTCTGGCATTGGGCATGTACTGCAGTCTATGCCACACAGATTCTGTCCTGCTGCACCACCAGTTTTGCTGATGATAGATAAATATTTTCTTGAGGCAAGGTGGGTGAGGTAATGTCTTTCATTAGACCAACAGAAGTTGGTCTGAAGAAGAGCTCTGGGTAAGCTTGAAAGCTTCTCTCTCTCTCACCAACAGAAGTTGGTCCAATAAAAGATTTTATTAAGATGATGTTTTTTAAAAAAGTGAATGGTACAGAGTTTAAGCACAGAAGTTTCTGGTTATCAGGGAATATCATACAGATTATCAAGCGGTGTGAAGATCAGGTGGCATACGAAATACATAATCTGCAATATCCCCAATTGGGGGTAAAAGGTTGACAGGTCAAAGTGCAGACATTGAGATATGAGGGTATGTTGTTCATATAATGGCTATGTTTGGGTGCGGAGTATAATGAGTGGATACGATGATGAGGATAGGTTGACCCTCATTTGGTGAGATTTAATGTTCAGTCAGTTTATGGTTCCAGTTTATCACCTCACCCACCTTGTCTCTCTAATATCCTGGGACCAACATGGGTACAACACTGCATACAAGTGTGCACGTATGCAAAAACATTGCCTTCAAGTAGCAGCATTTAATATAATCTTCAACGTTCATCAGATGGGATTGTTTACTACTTTAACTTTTGTCCTCTAGGTTTGCTTGTCTCATTATCTGCCCATTAGCAGTTTACCTTTGTTTTGCAATGGGGAGGTCTTTTCTAATGAGCAGACATTGCATTTTGTATTGCTAGAAAATAACAGAATTACTGAGTATCTAGGGTTTGCACTCATTGTTAGTTAAGACCAATCAGCCATAAATGGTATCATTATCTTGTGTGTACATCACCATAATCATATATCACTTGATCAGTATTTCACCCATTTTGTTGAACAGTATTCAAAGATCCTTGAATTCCTTTATCTTCAATCAGTAGCTATTTACATTGCTTTAAAACTGTAGATCTGTTTTACCCTTTGGGGCAGGAACTATATTTACCTGGGTGTTTGTAATGTGCCGCTTACAAGAGCGCCTCAAGCCTGTCTGAGGTCTTTGAGAACTACTTCAAATAAGAATAGTAATAATATTTTCCACACTAATGAAGTTGGAAGGTGTCCATCTTGCCACTGGCCTTGTTCAGAATATAGGAATTGTCAAACTAGATCAGACCCAAGGTCCGTCCAGTCAGTCTCCTGTCTCTGACAGTGACCAGAACGAGATGCTTCAGAGGAAGGGGCAAGAAACCTTGCAATGGGCAGATGAGGGATACTTTTCCCCCTCCACCAAATTAGGTCTCATCCTGATCCCTAATAGTTAGAGATTGCCTTAAAACCTGAAGCATGAGGTAGTTACAAATTCTGGCAGATGTAAGTACTTGTAAAGGATTTGAAAAACGTGTTTTTTAATATTAGTCCTGTATCCCCAGGGATTAAAGGAAGTAGCACAATTTTGTTAGCTCATCATATTTCAAAATGATGTTTTTTAAAAAAACCGCTTACATTTCGTCTAGTCCCTCATTTACTGTATTTAAAGTTCCTTTCTGAATTTTGCACCTGTTCCCAACTGATATAATAAAATAGTAATTCAGACCACAATTCAGGGAAAGATTCATGTTCAGGAAGGGCACTGAAGCACATGCTTTACTTTATAGTTAACTTCAAGTCCCAGTGAGCTTTCCTGAATAGAGATGGATTTAAGCACATGTGTAAGTGCTTTTCCTGAAGCAGGGCCTAACATTTATAGCGTTTTGCATACATTTTCAAAGTTCTGTACACACCATATGGCAAACACAACAGTACTTACTGAAGCAAAAGACTCCTATGGGAGTTTTGCTTGGGCAAGGACTGCAGCATGTTGCTCATTAGCTAACCCTAATACCACCATTCTGAGGTAGATAGGTATTATTCTCCCCATTATACAGGTGGGAAAACCAAGCCAGTGAGGTTAAATGACTCACCCAAGTTTGCACAGCAAGGCAGTGGGATATTCAGGAGTAGAATTCAGGAGTTCCTGGCTCCCAGCCTTGTGTTCAGAACACTAGACAACACTGTATCTCTAGCCTAATTTAAGAGGTAGAGCTGGTTGGAACCCAGAAACTCATTCAACAGGAAATTTCAATTTTTTTCATTCCAAATCAGAATGAACATTCAAAATTTTGAAATTTCCCACAGAATGGGAATTCCGAGATTTTGCTTAGGAAAAATCAGAACATTTCATTTTGATTTTACTGATGCTGTTTTTAATATATTACCTGTATATTGTAGATTATAACATAATAAAATGTAACATTGAAGTCTAATTGAAATGTTTTGGTATGGTCAAAATTAAATATTTTGAATTGTTTGAATGATTTTTGTCAAAAACTTTGACTAAATCGATACATTTCCATAAAACATTCTGATTTTGTCAAATCAGCATTTTCTGATGGACAACCATTTTGTCAGAAAAATTTCAATCAGTTATATGAATAGGCAAAAGGTTCTATAATAAGCTAAATAATTATAAATCATGTAAAATTATAAATAATTTTACACTCTCTTTGGGATAACATTATTTCGTTTCATCCCTTTTCTTTGCTCTCTGCTTTAAAACAAACTGCATCTCTACTCAAAACAGACAAATAATTACCACAAATTTACTAAAAGGTGAGAAAACAAAATAAAACAAAAAGGAGGGGGAAAGGAAGATCCCAGGGAAATGATTAACAGTGATCCAAAAGGGATACGGAGCTGAGTTAATTTCAATGATTGATTAGAGGAAGGGGTTATAAAAGATGCTAATAGTAACTCCCAGGGAGATATTTCCAGAGCTCTGGCACTAAAACAGTAATGAATCTAATCACAATTTATACAGTCAGCTACTATTAGTGACTTCATTAGCATTTGGAGGCAGGAGTCTGCTACATTTCTGAAGTATTGCTTACATTGTGATACAATCTAAAGGTGTCAGCTACTTGTTCGCCCAGCCTAACGGGGAAAAACTGTTGCTGAAAAGATTAAGTTTCGAGAGCTTATTCATTTATGTCTTTGCAGACATGTCTGCATCAAATGAAATAATGCATGACCCAGCCCTAAAGCCTGGCTCACCACTGTCTCGCACCCTGTTTATTTATTCACAATCACTTTCCAATGGTGTAAATTACTACACAAGGTGCAAGGAAGAAGAGAATCAGGCCCCCAGTTAATAGTCTACCCTGAAGTAGCTTGTGGCTCCAAACAAGGTGGCTGTATTAAGCAGTTACGCTGCTACCAAAGGCAAACAATGACCCTGATTCTACACTGCTGTTTTGCACCTGTCCACTGGCACAAAACTGGCTTAGCCAGCTACCTGAGGATCTCTCTGGTACAAGGGTAGCCCCATGTGGCATGGGGCTAGAATATGTGGCTCTATGCTACTCCATCCAGTTTCTCTTAGGACAGAGGATGTGGCCAAGGAAGAGGGGCATGTAGAACACCCTTGTTCTCCAGAGATCATCATCGGTCACAGGTACTTGAGGGCCTTTGCAGATGGGCACAAGCTAGAGCACCCTTGAAGCTGCTCTAATGTATACTGGGGCCTGCCCCAGGACAGGGGAGCATAAAGGTAGCACACAGCCTCCTTCCAGCTCCCTGCCTACAGGACTCCATTGAAGTCATGCTGCCTGAGCTTTCCCAATCCCAACCCACCACTAGCCCTGAAACTCCTCTAACTTTGAGGGACGTGTGACAGGGAGCTTGTCCTGGGATGCATGTGCCTGTCCCAGCAGCCTGTTTCAAGGGGGTTCCAAGGCAAGGAAAGGGCTCCAAAGAATATGTAATCTAGCCTCAGGCTGCATTAACTTTTCTGAAGACTCCTGGTGAGGTTGGTGGAACAATACTGCACTCCATTCCTCCAGCCTGGCTTACCTCCTTCCTTTACACTGAACCTGTAGAAAGCTGTTCAGAGATCTGGGAATAAGTGGTGGGGTGGGACCATGTGACTGATATAACCAATGTTCCCCTTTGGAGCAGAAAGCATAAGATCTGCACACTGATCACCAGGAGCTGGCTCTCCTACAGCAAATTAATTACACTCCCTGAATTGTACATCTTTGTGTTTTCATCAGAATTAAAGAAGAATTTGAATTTGGAGTTGTTTAGGTTGCCTCAGATTCTCCTCTCCAGTGTTTTCCTAACACTAGGATTTGAAAAGCCAATCAGCAGAAGGAACCATCCCCCATCAGGAGGAGGAGGGATGGGAGAAGATATCAAAGAACTGCCATCTGTCCATTCACATGTTTATTAATTAAGTTATAGTTCTCAGGATGTTCCAAGTATAAACCTAGGGTGTATTTTTGATCTTACCTAAAATCCTATTTTTTTAAGCGCCTACCTACTCTTCTGTACCATTGTGCAGATTACCATTGTGGCAGATTACTAAATATTACATTGCACTGTAAAAGTGAACACTGGTTTGTCATAGAGCTCAGTCTTAATTCTGTTTGTTTGATAAATCATTGTAAAGTTATATGTTAAGGCAGCTAAGTAAGACTGGTAAGTTTTATCCCTTACTATCTCAGATCAGTAGATACAGTGCATTGCCTTGTGGCAGTTTTGGGAGTGCTACTTCAATTACACTCAGTACTGCAAAGGAATCCTGTAGTCATTGTAGTAAAACGATGGTAACTATACACCTGTATAGCTCAAACTTGTAAGTCAACATGGGGAACATTAATAAGACTGTTGTGCTTTCAGTGAGACAGCACTATGGTTAGGACATACTGTGGACCCAATCCTGAAATCCTTACTGACTTCAGTGGGAGTCTGGCCTATGAAGAGATTTCAGGAATGGTCCCAAAATTAATTTAATTAATTTAGCAGTTTCTTGTAATATTACTACAATAGCTATAGCTCTGCCTTAACCTTCGCCTTCCTGTCAAACCTGTGGGTTTGATTCAGTCCTGCTGCTAGGGATGCTTGGAGTTAGCTGTGCTCTAGAAGTGTTTGCACTGCTATCCACCATCCGTGATCTGCCAAGTGAGGGCAACTTTTAGAAGTAGCTGAGACTTCATAGGAGTCCTCTGCCGATAGCTTCTGACTCTGGCCGCCCTGGCCAGCACTGCACACTTTGTGTCACATTCATCCCTGTTCAGAAAGCCTGCTTAATACATATCAACCACTTAAATCCCAATTAAGTCCCATTTTGAACACCATGTGCTGTACAAGTCTGCTGTGGGCTTTCCACACAGATGTGAACATCTTCTTGGAAGCTGCACTGGGTGATTGTGGACATCCTAGCAAAGTGGGGAATCACAGGTGCTTTGTGCCTCTACAATCCCACCCCAACGGACTTTGCAGGAGGCATAAGGAGTGGTGAAGAAGGCTCTTTTCACTCTCCCCACCTCAGTGCACTCATGCAACAGCCAGGCGCTATCTTGTGACCCTAAATGTGGATATACAGGGCCAGATCCTTCACTGCTGTAAATTGGCACAGATCCATTGAACTCAGTTGGCGAAATCCTCAGAGGATGTACATCATCCTAAAACCACTGAAGGCAATGGAGTAATATGTCACCACCACCAGAGGATCTAGCTCATGGAATTTTTGGACTACAGACTACTGCACTGTGGAAAATAATGGCTCCTTCTTGAGCCATTTCAATCTAAAGGGTGCAAAGCAGCTGCAGGAAATCTCACATCAAAAATTATTTTTAAGGCTTTGGTGTTATAATGGCTGTGAAGATGCAAAAGTTCCCTTATTTGAAATGAAATACAATGGACCCTACTGATAGTTTGGGAGCGAGTGAAACTCCATTGAACAGTGAAGTGGAATGAAAGCCCAGAACTGTGTCCGTGCAATGCAATGTGCAGATTGCAATTCCAGTGACAGGGAATTGTTTGGTAATAAGAATGTACCAGTTAAAAAGCTCAAAGGGGATTGTTTCTTTTTCTCTTTTTTTGAAAGCTTCAAGTGACTAGTCTATACTATCGATGCCATACGTGTGACGTTACATTAATTTTTGAGCTTGAAAAGTGGAAGATGATCTTTGAAAAATTTGTTTTCACTCTCAATGTATAAATAAAAAAGATTCCAGTTGTTCTGAAAATTGACCGTTAAAAAAACCAACCCCCCTCCCAAACCCAAAGTCTGCAAGGTTTCAGTCTGCTAGAAAGGTTATAAAGCAAGCATGGCAGTGGGAATCTGGCTAAGCCACTTAGCCATCCTAGAGCAGTGGCTCTCAACCTTTCCAGACTACTGTACCCTGTTCAGGAGTCTGATTTGTCTTGCGTAATCCCAAGTTACACCTCACTTAAAAACGACTTGCTCGCACAATCAGACATAACAATACAAAGGTATTACAGCACACTGGTACTGAAACATTGCTTACTGTCTCATTTTTACCATTATTTTATTTATTTTAATTATAAAAGAAATCAATTTGAATATAAATATCGTACTTACATTTCAGTGCATAGTATATAGAGCAGTATAAACAAGTCATTGTCTGTATGAAATTTTCGTTTGTACTGACTTCGCTAGTGCTTATTATGTAGCCTGTTGTAAAACTAGGCAAATATCTAGATCAGGGGCAGCTCCAGACCCCAGCACGCCAAGCGCGTGCTTGGGGCAGCATGCTGCGGGGGGTGCTCTGCCGGTCGCCGGGAGGGCGGCAGGCAGCTCCAGTGGACCTTCCGCAGGCGTGCGTGCGGAGGGTCCGCTGGTCCTGCGGCTCCGGTGAACCTCCCACAGGCGTGCCTGTGGGGGGTCCGGTGGAGCCGCAGGACCAGCGGAAGCCACGCGGGACCAGTGACCGGCAGAGCGCCCTCTGCGGCGTGCCGCCCTGCTTGGGGCGGCTAAATGTCTAGAGCTGCCCCTGATCTAGATGAGTTGATGTATCCCCTGGAAGACCTCACGTATCCCCAGGGGTACATGGACCCCTGGTTGAGAACCACTGTCCTAGAGCCCTCACTCAAGCTCTGTCCTGCAATCAGATCCATAAAGGCGAACCCTGGACCTCAGTGTGGGATTGGGTGTAAGGGTCTGCCCAAGCAGATCTGCTTGCTGGATTGGGTCCTTGGTTCTGACTAGGCAACACTACCCCTGATTTCTTAGTCTTAGGTTTTGGGGACTGACCTTGCTTCTGTGAAAGTCAAAAGCAGAACTCCCACTGGCTTTAGTGGAAACAGAATTAGGCCCAAGACCTGCTCTCATAGGTGTATGAAAAGAAAGGGTTACAGACTGCTAACAGCCTTATTAACATCAATGCGGATATCCAAGTCCTATAGGAATAATGTATATTTATAAATGCTACAGTGACAGATTCTATAGGAGCCTTTGAAATTCCAAGTGCATGTTTTTGTAAGGGCTCAAAGAATGGTTGTTTGCTTGATTTTTGTTTAATCTTTTGATTGCATATTAACTTTCTAGAGAGGGTCGTCTCCAGTAGACCTCAGAGGCTCCAGATGATCTGTGCCAGGTAAGCTACCTATGACAGCAACGTCAAAGCAGCCTCTGGGTTTGTTTGTTTTTATATGCAACCATTTAACTTTAAATGAGCTCCCTTCAGTGAGTTCAGGATGAGTACGGCAGTTCTTAGTAATAATCAAACCTGCCATAAGGTAAGCATCAGATTCTGAGAAACTGCAGTAGGGATAGGCACCTACTGGCTTTATTATTCTCAGACAAGCAGCAGTTCCACAGCATTATGTGTGACTATCTGAGGGGCACAATTTGATTCAGGAAGATCATGCTTTCCCAGGCCCTCTGGAGCAGACTTGATGACCAATTTCTCTTGCATAGAAATAGCTGATAGGAATATTGCCAGAATGAGTTAACTAAGGCATACAGTGGTCTTGTCAGAAAATGATCTTGGGGTTAGTTAAGGCAAGAGAACTCACATTCTTCAGTGACCAAATGCTACTAGAGATAGCCTGGGCCTTGATTTAGCAGCTCATCCTAAAGACAGCACTTCAAACAGTGCAGAGTAGAGCACCTTTCTCACTCACTCTCTCCGGTGCTAGAGTGTCAGCATTAAAATAGCTCCCCCTCCTCCTTCCCTGCACTGCCAAGGAAAGGTATTTATAATCTGGGAAATTGCTTTTCACTCATCACAGTACCCACATCTATTTCAGAAGGCCTGGTCACTAGTGTCTGATTTGATCAATAATAGGGAAGTATTATTGTGAAGTGGCCCCGAGAGAATTGAAGTCATCCCTGGTCACTGCTAGCTGGCACTTTTTAGCCACCTAGGTCACCTCAGAGATAACATCCCTGCACCTTAATCCCTGAAGATCGGATCTGAGGTCAGGAGGGGAACATTGCCTGATCATGGACTGGCAGCGGCCATGCTGTCATCTGTGATGAACCTGGCTGCACCAGATTAGTAATAACACAGTGGAGGTGTTCGCTGCCCAGAATAAAGCTGCACAATGTGGCCAGGGACATTCAGCACTACAGACCTTCCCTGTCTAAGCACCCCATTGTGCTAGGTGCTCTGCACTCATAGGCTAGCTGAAAAGACTATTCCCACTTATAGCAGAGTGCAGCTGGCCTGCCTGGTGCCTGCCTCTGCTATGCTCAGATAAAGTCACTCAGCCACCTTCGGGTTCTGAAACCACTAACGCTTTTATTTACAGGTTTGTGCTCCCACCACCTTCTCACCATACAACATGTACAGCTCTGGGTTCCTTGGGTCTGAACCCAGGCAGGAAGGGCTTTCTCCTTAGGTGCCCTCCCTCACTCTCCTCCATCCCACCACCCCACTGCCTTCTTCCCAGCCTCTTATATAGCCCTGGCCTGGCAGCTGGCTCTCATTCCCCAGTTAGGGCAGGTTCTTTCCAGCCAGCTCCAATTGATTCACCTAAATGGGGCTGGAGTGGCAGGGGGCTGATTCTGCAGTGTTTCTGCTCAGCGCCCTGTCACACTGCTCCAAAGCGCTCACACACCTGTAGGTCCAGGGTGGAATATGGCGTTTACACAGTAACTACCCTTTTAATCATCATTGTTCAGTACCTCACTTCTTTGTCCAGTACCACTCCAGGGGAAAATATGCTCTGCTGTAGAGCTGGCATCCTTAGCCTCTGTTCTGAATTTCTAAAAGGAGACGCTGCTGAAGTCTTCAGAAAAGTACTGTTCTTAGACGCACGTGTAATTTTAATCCATGTCTCCAGAAACTTTCAGGAATACACAAACTATCACTTCTCTAACTTGGATACCAGGCTCCCTTCTTGCTACCATTACGAACAGGGAAATGGATGTATTCTCTGACACCATGCTGGGTGGCACAGCTTCCGTCTCACTCGCCACAGTCCCTTGGTAATAGGACCCAGTCGCTCAAACTTGAAAGGGTCCATTACAGCTAACACCAATGAGCTGGTCAGCACCTTAGTGACAGAGTTCTGCACTGAATGCTACGCCAGCTTTGAATCTTCGTTTCTGACTCTCTAAGTCAGCAGGATCTAAACACTATAGAGGCAGCACACTGAGCTCTTGAGAAGGGAAGGAGAACTTCATAGTGTTAAACCCTCCATGGCCAGTTAAGGAGCTCTACCCAGTGCTTGGGCGCTGTGTGGAGCCTGGAAGAGGGGTACTGGCAAGCTTGGTGGCATAGCATGCAGTCTTGAGGATGGGGATACCAAGCAGGGCAAAGGAGATCACAAGGAGAGGGGAAGAAGAAGAGCCTTGCACCCTTTTTCTAGTGGTCTGCCTTACCACAGGCTAACACCAAGAATTTGAGTCCCAGTATCTTGCTCCCCTAACCAGCAGGGGCTGGTATGGTTTTGCCTGAGGTGAGAATTGAGCAATCATCCATCACAGCCTAGAGTAGCTAAGACCCGAGTTTTTCCAAAGCTGTGTGCTCTAGTGTCTCTTTTTTAACATCCTCTCTCCTCACCCGGAGCGTGAGGCGCTCTGTGCAGCATAAGCATTAGAGGAATGAAACAGTAGGACACATGGGCGATACCAGGCCTGTGATGTCATTTAGAGGGGAAGCACCAGCTGGGGTAGTCAGTAGAAACACAACAGGCCAAGCTCTGATGTGCCACCTGATGCTGAAACACCAGGAGCAGAGCAAACAAAGTAAAAGCTGTAAAACCAAAAGCCCTGTTTTTATTTGTTTGCTTGTTTGTTTGTTTTCTCTCCTTCACTTCCTAGTCTCCCAGCTGCAGTCGGCTCTGGGAGTCGGCCACTTGCCATTGACATTTACTGGGCATATTTTCTTGTTTAAAACATTCATCCTGAGCAAGTGATTCACATCGGCGCAGCTCCAACACATGTACAGCCCAATTGCACCGTCAAACTGGAGGGTAGCAGATGGGGAAAGGATATTTTATTTGGCTTCTTAATTCTGAACGCAAATCTGGAGTGGCCACTGAAGGTATATCTCTACACAGCTCAGAAAAACCCACGGCTTGCCCATGCCAGCCTACTTGGGCTCGCAGTGCTTGGGGTACAGGGCTGTTTCGTTGCTGTGTAGACTTCCAAGCATGGGCTGGAGCCCGAGCCCTGGGACCCTCCCACCCTGCAGGGTCCTAGAGCCCAGCTCCAGCCTGCGCCCGAAAATCTACACAGCAATGAAACAGCCCCACAGCACGAGCCCGACTTGCTGCATAGACATAGCCTGACAGGTCTAGCAGAGTATTGGCAAGCTGACATTTGACATTTTCTCACCTATGCATTTCTAAGAGCCTGACCATAATAGTAACATGTGAGGTTCTAGTTGTGACACATGTAATATTCAGCCCTCCGTAATTGCTAGTGTCTTTTTTTATTCCAATCCCTTTCTTTGCTAAGTAACAATTTATCTTCAAAAGGGAGAAGGGAGGATTCTAAACAGGTTTATTTGGAGATAGGTCTGAACCAAATTCTTGGACATATGCACCCTCAAAAATGGAGTACGTTCCCATGAAGCTCCAAACTTCAGGACAGGCCCATATCTCCATAACGGGCATACACAAATTTCCCAGATTGTGCACCTCTCCCTTTCCCTAACCCCCAAGCTTTAAAGGAAGTTCAGATCCAGATCTGGTTCCAGATCTTAGCTATCTGGCTTGGACCCATCTCTGGTGCAATTTATTTCTCTTGCTTTTCTAGGCTGGGCCGGGTGCCAGGAGCTGAAGACCTGGCATCGAAAATGTTAAAAGCTTTTCCTCGAGAGCGGGTCTCTGCACAGGATGCACTTGTTCATAACTTCTTCAGTGCTCTGCCATCTCGGCTGTATCAGCTTTGTGACGGTACGTTATCTCCTGATCCCATCTCAGGAAGAAGGGAGCTACTTCACATTTGATTTGTTAAGAGCATCCCTAGTAAATTCAAAGCCTGAGGGCTCCTGCTAGGCTCCCATAAGCTGCAAAGTTTTGGGGCTCTGAGCTGCAGTTTGAACAAGTGTTAGCTTTTTTTCCCAACACATGACACTTGGAACATGGAGGGGACATGGAGGGGACCTTAATATTGGGGGTTCATTGAAATAGGAATGGTGTGAATGCCTTGAAATAGTGCCATCCTTCCCCAATTGTGTAACTACGAGTCCAAAGTTCTTTCCTAGAGCTGGGTGATGCTGTATTTTCAGAGGGAGTAGTTTAATTCAAATTGTGATTTGCTCATATCCTGAATTCCCAGCTGCTTGGCGCAATGTGTTAGCCCTTGTTCCCCAAAATAGACCTCCTGCTGCCTTTTGAAGTTTGAAGACACCAGCTGTCCTTTGCATCCTGTCATACCAGCTCTCCCTTAGAACTACCTGCATTTACTTCTCTCTCCCTCTGTAGCTCACTCATCACATACAAACAAAAACCACACATTCACATACTACTCCAGTACCTAAAGAGAATGGTGCCTGCCTAGCTACGGAACTGGAAAATCTCTTCCTCGCCCTGTATAATGTGCCCAGTGGTCCTGGCATTCTCCAAAGATTCCTGGGCACCAGCTCCTTTTCTAGATAAGGGTGATTAAGGAGGAACCTTCTTGGCCCAAGCTGCAAAGTTATTTGAAAACTTTTGTTTTTGGATTTTCTGACATATCCCAAGTAAAGAGGCTTGCAGCTAGCATCTCTCCTGCACTGCCACCCTTCTGAAGGTGCTGTATGTGAGTGAGAGAGACACATCTGTATTCCTTTTCTGTTCACCCAGTCACAGAGCACAAATCTACTTTGACACTTTCAGAAAAATGAAAGATGGAATCTCGCAGGAGCCTGCCTGTGCTGGGGGGGAGGAGGGGAGCACTCACAGCAGGAGGGAAGTTGACTTTTCTTTATACATATAGGGTTTTTTCCATGCAGAGTTTAAATTATGCCTGATAAAAGGAGTTTTGTGGCTGTTTCAGTTCTTTCAAACCCTCCTGGCTTCCTCCCAATTAAATGAGGTTTGTCAAAGCCACAGGGCTCTGCTGCTGCCGGAGAGGCGGACAAGCACTTCCTGCAGTGACATCTCAAATCCCCAAGGGAGGAGATGAAAGTGCCAGTGCCAAGAGACAGAGAAAGAGAGAGTGTGGAAAAAATAGGTACAGAGACAGACAGACAGTAAGACAGAAAGGGGGGGGGAGAGAGAAAGGAGAAATAGGAGAGGGAATGAGACAACAGATTGGCACAATGTGTCACTCTCCTGGACAAGATATAATATCCAAGGCATATTTCCATACAGGAGATGAATTCTTTTCACATGGGTTTATATACCATCTCATATTTATTGTCACTGGTATTGCACTGCATAGCAGTGAGAGGCACCTCAGTGGACAAGAAATTACATGTCGTTAGCATAGCAACGAATATGCTGGGAACAAAATTAAAGTCTGTTGGATTGAAACAAGTACAGTATGATTGTACAAGATCATATTCATGAGCAACTCATTAGGACTGTACAAATTAGGCAAGTTTGAATAATTCCCAATGCATCCATCTCCATTGCTATGATCATGTAAGACATTTGTTCTCCTGTGTCATTTTGGTATCACGTCATTTTGGAATTGAAATTTTGCATTCTGGTTGCTATGATAACAGTGCAGATTTTAAATATGTTCTGTTCCTACTCTGTTCTGAAGGATGCTGGGGGGTAGTTTGTGTCCTCAGAAGGAGAAAGTTAAAGCAGGAGGGCAAAGAATGAGATGGTGATAAAGGTAAAGGGGGGGGGGGTTAGACTTCAAGGGATGCAGAGAGGAACCAAAATAAGGGGGAGAGAAACCAACAAAATCAACATAAAAAATGCTCCCCCTGGAAATTCTTTTACCTTTTTGTGAAATAATTGTAGCTTGAACTGTCCTTTACATAAGTTGCCCTGACAAGTTTGTAGCCGGAGGATATCTCCTAAAGGTTACATCTGAGGGGAAATTGGGGAACCAATGATTCAAAGGCAAGAGTCCTCCTAAATAACATCTTTGTGATGACTGAAATGAATGCTAATGGACAGACAGTGGCTGCTGGCCCGTGAGCCTGAGAGCTGGGTGACAGGAAGCAGGGAGCTCTTTCTTCCCGCTTGAGAACCTGAGTAGAGGGGGCTAGAATGGGATCTTTGTGCTCCATTGATACAAGATACTGGGGAAGTGGTGTAACCCACACGAACAGAGTATGGGTCTTAATCCTCCCTCTACTGGTTGGTCCACATAAGAAGCTGCAAGCTGCCAGCTAATGTACTCCACCTTTAGCGCCAATGACAGAGATTCAAGCTTTCAGCACAGTAGGTCCTAGGTTCAAACCCCACTCACAGTCCAGCTACACTCAAATATATCAGCACCCCTGTACTGCTGTATATCAAAGGGTCACGGTCCTGCCTTTTTCAGAATGAGCTGGTAGTCTGGAGCCAGCAATGCTGTTCCCTTTAAAAAGGTGTAGCAAGTTTCACCCCTTCTCACCCTGAACTACCCTATGACACAGTCCCCTGCCACAGCAATGCAGATAAAGCCACAAGCTAGACCAGTGAATTGCATCCTGCTGCCTGGTATGGCTCCGTGTTTACAGCCTGAACACCAGCATGTCGGATGAACAATTTATGTGGAAAAACAGAGCTCCCTCCTCCTTTCATTCTAGTACCCCATTTCTAACGGCCTTACACTAAATTAGCCCCCGAGGTTGTGTGCCATCAGAACTAAGGCAAAGTAATATTTGCCATAGCTGCAAATGTAGTTTATTTTTACATTTCGTTTGCCTTCAAAGGCTTTAGAACTGTCCTTTGGGATGGGAAGGCAGCAAGCTGCGGCACTTTGTGGATGGCACCAACATAGTCCTGTAGGAAGAACTTAACTAGAGAGCAGCTTCACTCAAGAACCCAAGACTGTGATGCTTGATTACCAAGGGTAGAGGAAGCACAGAGGTCTGAGCTTGATGTGCCGTCAAGTTCCCATTGGATTAAAGGCCCAGCTCAACAGAAGCTTTTCTCACCTGATCCTCTGCACAGGTGACATCCAGCCCTGTGCAGAGGATCAGCCCAAGGCCTGTGGACCATTAAGGCTCACTCAAGTCCTATTTTGAGGGGCTAAGTAAGATTTAAGTGGTGCACGGGCCTGATGCTGGGCCTTTGCTAGGAGGGGAATTTCACCCTTTGTGAACTGGTGATGAGAGATTTCAAGACATGCAAAAGTGCTTCCCAGCCACCTTCAGGCACACATGGTGTGTCTGCTCTGCCTGGCTGGCCTAAAATTCCCCATTGTTGCTACCACCACTTCAGTTCCAGTGTGTGGGGTGCTGGCGTCAACAGGGCACAGGCCTTTTTGCCACTGTATCAAGTAACTCTGCTCAGAGCAGGCCTAGACAACACAGTGGTTAAAACAGCACTACCTTGTCAATGCCTACACCAGAGCTTCCGCTGCTGCTCCCACTGGCCCAGTGCAGTGTACTGTAAAGTCAATAGGCAGCCTGCAGGAGGCTACTGTCTGTGAAATAATCTCTTGAATGAGTCAGCTGCTTTGATTAGATTATGTACTCGCATCAGTGTCCGACCACGTGCCTGTTCCACCGCTGAGTTCTGCCGTTTGGATGGAGACATCCTCAGGACTCACTGTTAGACACCTCATGTTGAAAATCAATTTTAGATGCATTGAAAGTTTTAAGGCCATTTTAAATGTATAAATCCAGTTTTAATATGTCTTATATGGGAGTGACTCAAAGTTCTGCAGTTGGTATTAAACAACAACCTCAGTTTATGCTGGCCCATGAATCAAGGCAATCCTTTCTATAGGGCAGGGGTGGGCAAACTTTTTGGCCCGAGTGCCACATCGGGGAATAGAAATTGTACGCCAGACCATGAATGCTCACAAAATTGGGGTTGGGGTGCAGGAAGGGGTGTGGGCTCTGGTTGGGGGTGTGGTCTCTGGGTGGGGCTGGGAATGAGGAGTTTGGGGTATAGGAGGGTACTCTGGGCTGGGACCAAGGGGTTCAGAGGGTAGGAGGGGGATCAGGGTTGGGGTAGGGGTGTGGGAAGGGGTGCAGGTTCCAGCTGGGGGTGCGGGCTCTGGGGTGGGCTAGGAATGAGAGGTTTGGGGTGCAGGAGGATGCTCCAAGCTGGAATCCAGGGGTTTGGAGAGTGGGAGGGGGATCAGGGCTGGGGCAGGAGGTTGGGGCGTGGGGAGAGGCTCAGGGGTGTAGGCTCTGGGCACCGCATACCTCAAGCGGCTCCCGGAAGCAGTGGCATGTCCCTTCTCTGGCTCCTATGTGGAGGTGCGGCCAGGCGGCTCTGCATGCTGCCCCATCCGCAGGCACTGCCCCTGCAGCTCCAATTGGAGTGCCGGAGAGGGCCATTGGGGCACGTAGGAGCTGGAGTGGGGCCATGCCAGGGCTTCTGGGAGCTGTGTGGAGTGGCCCCTGACCCAATGCCCTGACTGGAGCACCAGAGCAGGGCCGAGCCGAGTAGTGCGCCCTCCCCCCCCCGACCCAGCGCCCCAGCTGGAGTGAAGCTGAGCCGCATGGTGCAGCCCCTGACCCAGCGCCCAGGCTGGAGCGGGGCCGAGCCGTGTGGTGTGGCCCCCGACCAAGCGCCCCAGCTGGAGCACTGGAGCGGAGCAAACCCCAGACCCTGCTCCCCAGCGGGAGCTCGCGGGCCGGCTTATAACGGCTCATGAGCTGTATCCACCCCTGCTATAAGGTTATTTCGGGACAATTTTCCAAATCTTTTCTCATTCCTTACTCAGGCAAAATTCCCATCAGCCTCAAGTGACCTGATTTTCAGAGAGGCCGACTTGTATGGAAGTTCTGCCTGTGTAAAGACTGAGTGCCTTTATACCACAGCTGTCGGTAGCAGGCAATGCAAAGGTGCACCACCCTAGAGCAGGAGCTCCTGGAGGCACAGGCCTCTGGAAATGTAGCCTCTGCTAAACCCTTTGAAGTGCCTGCAGCTGACTTTGTGCTGCCTGAGCGCAAGGAGTAGGACTGTGCCTGGCCCCTGTACAGGAGCACAGGGGAGTAGGGCTGGGTGATGGGAAGGAAGGAAGGTTCCCTGTGCCTATTCCCCCATTCATGCTCCTGAAAAAGTACAACTAGCCTCGAGCATAAACCTCAAAGTTTGGCCCATATGCACTCTGGCAAACTAAGTACAACAGACAATGCTGCTCTCAGTCATCCTGGTGTAAGTCCAAAGTAACTCGACAGTGGGCCTATGTTTAATAAGTAAATGTTCAGGCAGCAGAACGTCCATGACCGATGGGTGCTGTTAATACTCTTGAATATTTACAGACACCACACGCTAAGAGGTTACTAGACAGTCTGTATTATTTTGTCTAATTACAAAATTGTATCAGGTTTCTTTCAGTTGCACTTTTCCTTTAAGACCATTGCAGGCAAATCTAAAAAGATTTAGTTGTCTTGTTTGCTGTGAAAGGTGCTGAGACCAGCAATACCATTTAGTCACTTTCCACTCTCGACTGCACTTCTGCCTTCATCAGGTTATCAGCAGAGAAGCGTAAATGGAGATGCAGTGATCAGATTTCTAAGGCACAAAAGTTAACGCTAAGTTTGAGACAGTGACAGCAAGCAGCCATGAGCCTAGGAACTCAATTAGTCTGAAAGACAACTATCTCATTATCTTTCCCAAAATGATATAAATACATAGGAATATAAAAATTTAAAATAAACTCTCTCTATTGACTGTCTAGATGACTGAATTTCCCTTCTCAATTTCTTTAAACACCCACTTTAGTATTTATTTATTCTAAGCGCGAAGCAGCTGTGATAATTAGACTGTCAGATTCGGTAAGTTAATGAGGAGTCGCTGGAGTGGAAGGTTTTGCATTTGTGAGATTGCTGAAGGAGAGAAGCTCTTTGCCTTCGCTCTCTCGCTCTCTTTTCTTTTTCTTTCTTTTCTCCCTCCACCGGGTGGGAAGGAGAGAGCTTGGCAGTGCACAGATCGATCTGAATCCTTTTGATTAGCAGGTTGCATTCCCACCACTGTTCTGCCAAATAATGTTTTCCTGTTGTTTGTTTTTTAAAAAAGGAGCAAACAAACAAAAACATAGATGAGATTTTTAGGGGCAAGGGAGCCTGAGTTTAAGAAACACACCTGCATTCTCTCCTTCCCTCTCCAAATATGCATAAGAAAGTGAGCGCTAAGAAGTTTCCAAACTAATTTATGTCAGGTGATATGAACTGCCAGTAGTAGCAAAGTAATAGTGTAAGATTCCCCCTTCCTCACACTTTACAAATGGGGGTACTGTAAACCAAGGAAAGTGATTACAGGTTTGCTTCAACTGAAACTTAACAAAGGAATTTCAGCAGATCTGCAGTTAAAAAGTTCCCCTCTTTCCACTGGCTAAACAAAGTTTCAGTGGATTTTAGTTCACTAAAGGGGGGCCTGATCCTGCAAAGCACACAATTAATTTTATTCCTGTGATCAGTAATGAGATTGCTCATGCGCTGAAGTGTTTGCGGGATCAAGTTCACAGCTAATATGTTTTACAGCATCCTAGATTTTGTTTTTCTAAAGTGCCTGCTCCTGAATTAAATGCCATATTTTTAACACCAGGAGTTGGGGACAACTGTGATTCAGATAAACAGTTTATCTGCACTAAGATGAATTCAAGTGGAAGGATTTGCCTGGGTGAACGTTCCACGTATATGAAACTATATTTCTCTGAACAGTGGCTTTGGGAAACATTAGGGAGATCAGAGCTTCCCTGGTGTCTCTGTGGCCGTTGCTGCTCCCACCCACAATTTTATATTAAGAAGCAGAGATATTTGCGGGTGGAGTGAGAGTGTAGACGATACAGAGCAGGTATGGTGAGGAAAACATCCTTTTCAGTCTCTCTCCTCAAACTTGGTTTCTCCACAGCACAGTCACTGTTTACAGTTCCAGGAGTGAGGCTGCAGCCAGAAATCTGTGACCTATTTGCTCCTTACCAGAAGGGTCATCACCAAGCCAGTTCAAGCAAGTTTTGGTGAAAAACAAGAATCTTCAACGGCCTTTTAGGTAAGGAACTAAAAGAACAGTGCTTGTTTTTCACTATAGAAGCTACTGCCAACATCCTCAACAAATGAGATCCCACAACGAGTCTCCATGTGGGCTGGTAAGGCCCTAAGGTGGGGAGAGCGGGACAGAAAGGGGTTACAATCTCTCATCCCATGGCAAAACCCATGGCTGACGAAAGGTTAAGCAGGAAATTCTAAAAAGTTCTTATTCCTGAGCTTCCATCCAGGTGGAGGAAGGGGGGATTGCAGGCCTGTAGCCTCCAAACACAGCTGCACCGACATCCACAAAGATATCCCACAGCTCTCAGAATAGCCAGACAGAGGGCAGACCAGAGGTGAAAGTAAGCTGGTACGGGCCGGTACGGCGTACCGGCAAGAGCCAATACACCATGCCGGACCGCACCGGGGATTTAAAGGGCTCTGGACTCCACACCGCAGCAGGCAGCCCAGAGCCCTTTGAATCCTGCCCACAAGTCGGGCGGCCAGGCTGGGGCCGGGATTTAAATGGCTCAGAGCTCCCCGCGGCTGTAGGCAGCCCAGAACCCCTTAAATCCCACTCGCGGCTCCGGCGGCCGGGCTGGGGCCAGGATTTAAAGGGCTCAGAGCTCCCACAGCTGCGAGGAGCCCAGAGCCCTTTGAATCCCACCCGCAGCTCCGGCGGCTGGGCTGGGGACGGATTTAAAGGGCTCAGAGCTCCCCGCAGGCCACACCCCTTCCGGATGAGGCCACGCCCCCTCAGAACTCCGGCAGTACCGGTAAGTCCTGTAAGTTACTTTCACCCCTGGGGCAGACCCTTCTGCCACTGACCCCTGGGCCCTCTCCCCTACCCATCATCTGAAGGGTGTAGACAGGGGGAGGAGCAGACTCTGCAGGAGTTATAGCTCATAGGGTTAGAAGCATCGGCTCCCATGGTAACTTCCCCATCCCTGTTTTTAATAGCGACATGTTTGCCATATCAGCTCTCCTAACTCTGAGACCAGTGCCCTCCCCGTGAGGCCAGGATGCTCCTGCTTCCCCCCCCACCTCAAATATTTTTGAATTTTATGTCATTCATAATTACAAGACTGCTTAACATTTTTCTTTGCTTGGTCTGCATTTGCCAATGGTGAATTAATCAAGTTTTACAGTTAGCTTCTGAGCATGATCAGCAGTTAATTTTTTCCCAAACATTGTTCAGTCATACAAAGAGATTACTGTTGAAGTAACTGGGGAAAGGTATAGGTGCTCTACTTATCTGAACTGGGTTAGTCATAACAAATGTTCCCTGTCATGCTTAGATTTTGCACTATATACATTCCTTCAGGGGTGTGTATACCCTACATTAGATTATCTGAGCCTAGGAACGACTGATGGATGGCTTCTCAGCTCCTGGGACTGCTCTCTGTCATATTAACCTATTCTAGTTCTCCACAGATCTGGAGGCTCAAATTTACTGTGTAGGCCTTTTCCTTTTAGGGTTAAAAATGCCAAAAAGTGGACATATTTCATACACGCAGGTATACTCCCCACTACCACTCAGATCTTCATTATCTAAGGCTATGTCTACACTTGCAGAGTTTTTGCGCTCTTAGTTTCACCGGTGAGAGGGAACCAGTAAAAGAAAAGCGCTGGTTTGTGTACTCACTGACTTCCACAGGTGTCAGATCCTGTTCACATTTGCAGCACTTCCATCCCCGATGAGAGCAGTGCACTGAGGGCAGCTATCCCACAGTGGAGCTCTCTCCATTTTGAAGATAGGTCTTGTGGGAAAGGAAGGGGGTGATCGTGGGGCATCCTGGGTCCCTGCACAGCCTCATCTCCCCAAACCCTGATCAGCTCCAGTAGCACAGCATTGCTCCAAGCAGGGGATCGTTTGCTCCATGGAGCAGCCATTGTCACCTGGCCAGATGATAAGTGAGCACTTGCCAAGAAAACAGGAAGGAGAGTTTCAAAGTTCCCCGGGGCTTTACAGGGGGAGGGATGGACGTCTGTTTACCTGGCATCAGAGCGGCAGAGCTGCTGGCCAGAGTGGTCACCTAGGCACCATGGGATATCTTAAACTGTGTAAACAGGAAGAACGTGTCTTCACTTGCACATCACCGCAAAGTATCACTGGTAAGAACTATACACCTCTTGTGGAGGTGGTTTTCTGTTTGCGGTGAAACTCAGACGCTCCCGTGGTTTTTGCGCAAAAAAGGGACTTTTTGCGCTTTAAATGGCAAGTGTAGACATGCCCTGAGTAACTCAGCACACATGCCATGGATCAGATTATGCTTTCAATTACATCATTGTAAAACCAGGACCACTTCAGTAGATGGAATTACTTTGGGTTTAGATCAGCATAACAGTATTATGAGAATTTGGCCCTACGTGTGCTCTAATGTCTGAGAAGAGCTAGGTAAAGATGCTGAAATTGTCTTAAATCATAACAGCATTGATTTTACACGGTGTGTATTTCAGTTTTACTGGGAAACTATTAACTTAAAAATCCTACTTCAGTCTGAATACCTTTTACCTACTATTGCAACAAATAACACCTTAGATCACTATTACTGAAAGAAAATGCAGAAAAAAAGTTCAATTTTTTTCCCCCATTTGTTTACTTTGTGCATTTGTCAGGCGATTTTGTGCAGTCAGTTTTGCTGTTTCCTCTGTGCAGTCAGATAGGTGTTCGCAGGATCAGGACCCGAGTAACTTTATTCTTGTCAGTAATTCCATCGAAGGCGCTAGACTACTCACTTGAGTAAAGTTATGCTTATGCTTCAGTGTTTGCAGGATCAGAACCTTAATCAGTTTCCCCTGTTTTTGTGAGTCTTTCACACACTAAATTTTTAAAATAGCACAATCACAAAAATAATTATTTTTTAAAATATTTACTAGATTTCATGTTGACACTGTTCCTTCTTATTTCCCCATCACTCTCTCTCTCTCTCTCTCCCTCTCTCTCTCTCACACACACACACTTGCCTTACATACTAGACAAGTTAAATATCAACTCAAGTTCTCTTCGAATGTTCAGTTAGATGTAATCTAGTAGTGTACAAATTTAGATTTTTTTAATTTATTTTTTTTTAAAAGAGTGAGATGTTAAATGTAATAGAAATGGTTTTAGTATTTTAAAAGCTGCCAATTAAAAGCAGGTTTAAAATAATCTAAATAATGGTAACTTGGCATCTAAAGCACAACATTGAGCTCATGTATGAGAAAGTGAAACTGACTAGAAACAGTGAAACTGGCAGCCTGCTTTCACTACTCAACCTGAATGTGGTACAAAAATAAAAACAAAGAACAGAACATAAAAGGTTCAATGGTGGCTTTGCCAGGAACCCACAGGAAGGGGCACCACGTCATTGTTACAATCTCCTCCCTGTACTCCCAGTGCTCTGGGAGGAAATAAACTGTGCCATGCCCAAATCCAGGATGTTGTATGTTCCATGCCATAGCTCCGTTCAGTCTCCACCCGGTTGTATCTCCGACCATCCATCGGCCGGAGGGGGAATTTAGTGGCTCTGAGGAGCCTACTTCCCCTCTTACACTGGTACCCTTACTGCAAATATCCAATGCAGGGGCCCCCTTTATAGTTCTGTGCTACTGAACTAGCTGGGCCACAGGGGGTGTCCACGCAAAGCTTAGAGTTGTTTTAAATTTATCTTTAATAATAATCAAAGTCACTAAAGCAAATAAATCTGCAGAATATTTGGGATTATTGGGATGTTTTTTCTTTCAATGTATAGATTTAGCCTATCAAGAACTCTCTAGGCACAAGATTTTTATCCTGATCGCATTCTTGGTTATAGGGGCAGATTCTGCTCTCTGTTACACCTGTGGACATCTGGAATGACTCCTCTGAAATCAGCAGATTTACACTGATGTAACTGTGAAGACAATCTGGTCCAGGGAGATTTCTTTATAAAAGTCACCTTTCAATGGGAAAGAAGACGACAGTGCAGATGCCCTGATGTGTCTTTTGTATTTTTTAGAAAGCAACATCAGGAAGATTGACTTGGCAACCAAGAAGTAAAAGCACAGCCTAGAGTTTGGACCCTCCGAATAAACCCAGCCATTTGTCTTTTAATAGAGAGATCCCTGGACCAGAAGATTGATGAACAAACAGGACTGATGGCGGTTGACAACTGAAAGAAAGTAGGGACTGATCCAAGTCTTACAGAGACCTGTCAGGCCTGGGGGCTTGCCTACAATCTCCTCCAACAAAAGAGCTCCTGAGGGAAGCAGGGGATTAGTCTAAAGTTGAGTGAAGTTTCCAGGGAAGATGGTTTCTTGGATAAAGTCAACAACAAAAGGAATTGTTTGAGACTATTTGTTATAATTTCCAAGGGGGAGCTTCTGCCATTACTAACAGGATTATCACTCTACCGATTCCACACCAGCAGAGCATTAGAAATGTGCATTGTGGGCCAGCTGTTTAAAGCCTAATTCAGAGGTCTTCTTATGCTGTATCCGAAAGATGTGTAGGTGTTGATGAGAGCGACGGCAGTGAGGAATTAAGATGATTGAAAACAAAGATTGTTTATGGTAAAATTGTTGCACAGAGCACTGATGCGCTAGTGAGTTACCAGCTGGTTTTAATCCCCTTGATCTCTGGGCTGCTGACAGACTGTGAACAGAAAAGGTGCTCTCTGGTGTCTCCTGATGGGGAAAGCTGGTGGGAGTAGCTGGGAATTGTTTCACTCCTACCATATTTCTCACAGAGATTCTTCCTGGAAGAAGTTAGAAGAAGAGTTCTTACTAACAGTGCTTTTCTCTGTTTCATTCAATCATCTGAAGCACCTTTGCTCATCTCCTAGTATTTGGGGAAGTCCAGAAACTGGAAGCCTCAGGATAGCCTCAACGCAAAGCTGTGAGGGAAATTTAAGCAAAGAATTCATTCTAAAGGCCTGATCCTGCAAACCTTACATGTATGAATAATCCTTACTCACCTAAGTAGTGCCATTGAAGTGAATGGGAGAACTTGTCTGGGCAAGGAATATGCTGATGATTAAAGTGGGCAGGATAAGACCCTAAATCAGTGATGGCTTAGGACATACTTTGAATTTCTTAGCATATTTCACAATCTTAAAATACTATCTAACTTGACAGGGAGACGAACTAGGACTTTTCAATTTCTACATTTTATGGACCTAATTCTCATTTACACTAAGTCCCTTTTACACAACCTCAATGTGGGTGTTACTTATCCATACTGTCCAGCTCCTTTACAGTATCAGAGGGAATTTAGTGTTAAGTTAATATGACCTTCTGATTCTGATTTTGAGCTGATTTGTACAGCTTTAAATCAGGAGTAATTCCACTATTCAGTGGGGTTATACTGGTGTAGGTGTGGGATAAGCAAGATCATAGATTCATAGATTCCAAGGCCAGAAGGATCCATTCTGATAATTTAATATGACCTCCTGTATAGCACAGGCCATAGAACTTCCCCACAATAATTTCTGGAGCAGATCTTTCAGCAATCTTGATCTAAATGTTGTCAGTAATTGAGAACCCACCAATTTACCCTTGGTAAATTGTTCCAACGATTAATTACTCTCACTGTTAAAAATGTATGCCTTCTTTCTAGTCTGAATTTGTCTAGTTTCAACTTCCAGCCGCTGGATCATGTTATATCTTTCTCTGCTAGAATAAAGAGCCTGTTATCAAATATTTGTTTCCCATGTAGGTACTTACAGACTGCAATCAAGTCATCCTTTAACATTCTCTTTGTTAAGCTAAATAGATTGAGCTCCTTGAGTCTAGCACTATAAAGCAGGTTTGCTAATCCTTGAATCATTTTTGTGGCTTATCTCTGAACCCTCTCCAATTTATCAACATCCTTCTTGAACTGTGGACACCAGAACTGGACACAGTATTCCAGCAGTGGTTGCACCAGTGCCAAATTTAGAGGTAAAATAACCTCTTTACTCTTTCTCAAGGTTCCCCTGTTTATTCATCCCAAGGATCACAACAGCCTTTTAAGCCACAGTATAACAATGAGAGCTCACTTTCAACTGAACTTTTTCAAAGTCACTGCTTCCTAGGATAGAGTCCTCTGTCCGTAAGTATGGCCTAGATTCTTTGTTCCTAGATGCACACCTTTACATTTAGCTGTATTAAAATGTATATTGTTTGCAGTACACAGTTTACTAAGCGATCCAGATCACTCTGTATTAGTGAGCTGTGCTCTTCATTATTTTACCACTTCCTCATCTTTTGTGCCATCTGCAAACTTTATCAGTAATAATTTTATGTTTTCATCCAGCTCATCAATAAAAATGTTACATAGTGTAGGGTCAAGAACAGCTCCCTGTGGGAACCCACTAGAAACATACCACTTGATTAATGATTCCCCATTTACAATTACATTTTGAGACCTATTAGTTAGCAAGCTTTTAAGCCATTTAATATGTGCCATGTTAATGTTATATTGTTTTATTTTTTAATCAAAACATCATGCAACACCAAGTCAAAGGCCTACAGATGTCCTAAATACATTACAGCAACAGCTTTGTCAACCAAATTTTTCAACTCATTAAAAAAAAAGATATCAAGTTAGTTTTACAGGATCTATTTTCTATAAACCTATGTTGATTGCTCATAAATATATTATCCTCCTTTAATTCTTTATTCATTGAGTCTCCTTTGAGCCACTCCATTATCTCGCCCCAGGATCAATGTCAGACTGACAGGCCTATAATTATCCAGGAGATCCCATTTACCCGTTTTAAATGATGGCACAACATTAGCTTTCTTTCAGTCTCCTGGAACTTCCTCAGTGTTCCAAGACTTACTGAAAATCAACATTAATCATCAGTTCTTTTAAAACTCTTGGATGCAAGTTGTAAGAACAGCTATACTGGGTTAGACTGTCCTGTCTTCTGACAGTGGCCAATGCCAGGTGCTTCAGAGGGAATGAACAGAACAGGGCAATTATCAAGTGTCCCATCCCCTGTTGTCCAGTCCCAGCATCTGGCAGTCAGAGGATTAGGGACCCTCAGAGCATGGGGTTGCATCCCTAACCATCTTGGCTAATAGCCATTGATGGACCTATCCTCCTATCCACCTATCTAATTCTTTTTTAAATCCAGTTATACTTGCGGCCTTCACAGCATCCCTGGCAATGAGTTATTCAGGTTGACTGCATTTTGTGAAGAAGTACTTCCTTGTATTTGTTTTAAACCTGCTGTCCGTTAATTTCAAAGTTACTCCCGGTTCTTATGTTAGGTGAAGGGGTAAATAATACTTCCCAATTCACTTTCTCCACACCATTTATGATTATATATACCTCTATCATATACCACCTTAGTCATCACTTTTCCAAGCTGAACAGTCCCTCTCTTTTTAATCTCTCCTCATATAGAAGTTGTTCCATATGCTTAACCATTTTTGTTGCTCTTCTCTGTACCTTCTTCATTTCTAATATATCTTTTTTGAGATGGAGTGACCAGAAATGCACGCAGTATTCCAGGTGTGGGCAAACCATGGATTTATGTAGTGACATTATGATATTTACTGTCTTATTATCTATGACTTTCCTATTGGTTCGTAACATTGTTAGCTTTTTTGGCTGCTGCTGCCCAATGAGCAGATGTTTTCGAGAACTATCCACAACGACTCCAAGATCTCTTTCTTGAATGGTAAAAGCTAATTTAGACCCCATCATTTTGTATGTATATTTGGGAATTACATTTTCCAATATGCATTTATCAATACTGATTTTCATCTGCCATTTTGTTGCACAGTTGCCCAGCTTTGTGAAATCCCTTTGTAACTCTTCACAGTCTGCTTTGGACTTAACTATCTTGAGTAATTCTGGATCATCTGCAAACTCTGCCACCTCACTGTTTACCCTTTTTTCCAGATCATTTCTGAGTATGTTGAACAGCATTGATCCCAGTACAGATCCCTGGGAGACACCACTATTTACCTCTCTCCATTCTGAAAACTGACCATTTATTCCTTCTCTTGGTTTCCTGTCTTTAACTAGTTACTGATCCATGAGAGGACCTTCCCTCTTATTCCATGACTCCATGGTTGCTTAAGAGTCTTTGGTGAGAGACTTTGTCAAAGGCTTTCTGAATGTCCAAGTACACTACCTCCACTGGATCACCCTTGTCCACTCTCTAATAATTCTAATAGATTGGTGAGGCATGATTTCCCTTTACAAAAGTCATGTTAACTCTTCCCCATCAAACTGTGTTCATCTATGTATATGATATTTCTATCCTTTACTATAGTTTCAATTAATTGGCCTGGTACTGAAGTTAGGCTTACCAGCCTGTTCCCTCCTGTGATTTGGTGGTCTGTAGAACACCCCAACTTGTGCTTTATCTATTAAGACACTAATTAAGACCTGAAGAAGAGCTATGTGTAAGTTTGAAAGCTTGTTCCGAGGCATCTAGCATTGGGTACAGACAATTCAACAATTTCTTCTGTTCATGTCCTTTGGTTTCGTGATTAATTTTGTTCATGGGATCTTGATTCTGTGCTAAAATTTTCTCTCTTTTTACCCTCCTCTTTTTTATTAGTTTAACGCCCGTCTGCCAGCTGACTGGATTCCCTTCTACAGAGGTGGAGGTCATCCATACTATACAGACCCATCTCCCCACAGAAGGTGGACCAGTGTTCGACAAAAAACAGACCTTCCACTCTAAACCACTTACCTAGCCCATGGTTCACTTCCAGAATCTTCTGTCTTCTGTCTTTCTTCGCTTGCGGGACAGGAAGATCGCTTGGGTAGTCTTCTTCTTCAGCATGCGCCCAAGTTCTATGATACCATCTATTATCGGTGAGATATTCCGCAATGCAGTGTCTTTAATGCCAACTTGAACCACGACCAACAGATCCTTGCCCATCCATTTCAGAAGCCTAGCCAATCTTTGAGTAACATCTAATGTCTTGGCTCCAGATAGGCAGAATGCCATGCTGTTGTCCACTTCTATGTTCTTTCAGCTCTTCTGAGTACTGAATCCCTAACATGGATCATCTATCTTCCTTGGACAGTTGGAGAATTCTTTGTGAGCAAACTGGCTTTTCTTACGGGTTGGGCCAAGCTGCCATCCACAGAAGTAGGCTGCTGCATTTCTATGTTAAATTCCAACATTTAATCTTGTCTGGGGGAAGGGTTGTTTATTTTTCAAAGAAAAAAATCTCTCCAAGGTACAGGAGTCAGTTGTTAGTTGGTAACAGCTTTTAACAAGTAGAAAGGCGTGGTGCATTTCCAATGTGTATTATTGACCATAATGGCTCTCCATTGTCCTTGTATAGTCATTTACAAGTGCAAAATGGGTGTCAAAAGCTACCAAGACAGAATGGTAGTGTTTTGCACTCTCTTTGCAAAGGTGTAAATGAACACACAAGGTGCAGGGCAGTGGAGAACCAAGAGCTATTTGGCATGATTATGGTCTAATGTCTCCTCCTAACTAGGGGCCATTAAGCACCAAAAACATGTTAAATGAAAGGATTTGTAGTGAATAGAGGGTGACAGAATTCTGTAAACTGGAAGATTGGAAGCAGATCACTTTTGGGACTATGCATTACAGATTCCTATGGAAAGTAGTTTTTGCAATTGCAGAACAGCTGCTTCCCTTGCCCCATAAAACTCAAATTGCCAAAGGGACAAATCATACTTTGGGCTCCTGTGGGTGGAGGAACATGAAGATCCTGGCAGAAGGATGTACTGCCCCTCAGCACTCTTCCTATTCCTCATTGAATGATGGAAGTGGTCCATTGATTGTCTGTTTAAATAATTTGTAGGTGGGACTTTGGGATGGAGAGGGCAGGGAAACTGCTTTCTCTACACAGCATCACTGATACCACCTGCCAACTCCACAGGGATTTTCTTCCTAAACTACTGATGACTGGGGAAGCACTAACTTAAGCAGGTTTCCCTTCTGTGATGTGACACACACAGCCCAGCCCAGCCCAGCCCAGCAGTGACTTCAGGGGCAACAGCTAGCCGGAGAACACCATGCCTGGAGTTGCATTGCCATGGAGGCTGGGGAGGAGGGGCTACACAGGAATACAGAGGCACTTGCCTCTAGCAGATCTCCTAAGATCCAGGCTGAGTGCGAGGGACCTTGCAAATGCTGTGGGCTAAACTCCCTATCTCTTCCTGGTGCATCAGGAAGGAGAAAGGGATGAAACTGTGAAGTGGATTTTATGGTCCGACACTATTTTTCCAAATGTGGAGATAGCTGACTGTGGGGGATGGGGGTCATGCAAGCCAGACTCTTTCACCTCTAGGGGGCCAGTTCAAATCTAGCCCTCCTGGGCCAGTCACAAGTCATTTACCACGCGCTGAGTGAGCCGTTCTGAGGTAATAATGAAAGTGCTTCCAGTGTGTAAAGTGGGATAGTGTGGTATTGTCATCACTGCATGGAGGTCTGTGTGAAGTTGTGCATTTGCCAATGGACACATCACAAAAAAAAAACCCTTTACAAATGGCACGAAGAGGAAACCTTGACAGCAGCATCAGCAGAGAGGTCAAGGACTGAGTGAACTGTCCTCTCCCCCGACACTCCCTCAAGACAGGGAGGTGGTTCATTAGTAGGGCAGGGTGGGGGACACAAGTGGAGAACTTCAGGCTCCAGCCCCACTGCCACATCAAAAAAGCAGGTCACACAAAAATACGTAGATTTAAAAGAAATTTGAGTGAAAAAGCCCTTTAATTTATAAACATCCTTTTTTAAAATGTGCACAGCTTAACAGCAGATATTTTTAATGAATATATGCCTTTAAAAAATAAATAAATCAAACACCCTCCTTGCCAGGTTAAGAGTCTCTGTGTTTTGCATCAGCCGAGAGCGAACTTTTATGTCCAATTTATAAATCCCAAGAAAAAAAGCAGAGTTTTCTAATACAAATGCTGACAAAACTCTATCCATAATGGCACAAATGGGCAATGCACCGTGCACAAAAAAATCCCACCATAACCCAGAACTGCATTTGGGGAACACAGATAAAAGCCCTGACTTGGGTCATGTGACAGGTGTCACTTCAGTAATGATATTGGGGGCAGAGATAAAAGTCCTCTCACTCTGGTCATGTGACACAGCTTCATTACTCTCGCAGCAGGTGGTCCGCGAGGCTCAATGCCTTTATTTTATTTATTTATTTATTCTGTGATAATGAGAAAATGTTTAAACTCCCATCCCTGTGTTTAAACACTTCTTCCTGCTGACAGCAGCGGGGGGATCCCTTGATCAGCTGTCAGATTGGAAAGTGCAATTTTTCTGGAAAGTAAACAGCATGTTTGCCAGTTGGAAATAATTTTCTGTTTGTTGGGACTGCTGGTGTTGGAGTGAGGGAGCCATGTCATGGCGTCTGACAAGTCAGGAATGGGGAATAAGAAACAGGCTAAAAAATACCTTTTGTACTGTGCCTCCGATAACAAGAGCCTGAGATTTTTTGATATTTCACTATTGTCATGTGGTAAAAATACAATCACTTAAGGATTGTATATGAAAAACTTTTAAAGCAGTGGCTCAGCCTGAGGATGGACATGTGGGACCTACTGCTTGCTCAATCCACTATGTTTTAATAGAAACTTTACTTCATCTCAGGTGATTAGTCAAGATGGTCAGAGATGCAACCCCATGCTCTGGGTGTCCCTAAGGAAGGACTGGATGACAGGGGATGGATCACTCAATAATTGCCCTGTTCTGTTTATTCCCTCTGAATAACATAAAGGAGACTCTGTGTGGGATGAGATTACAAAGTGGATTTTATGGTCCTACATCATTTTTTCAAACTTGGGGAGCTAGCTGGCTATAGGCAATGGATTGGCCACCGTCGGAGGACAGGACACTGGGCTAAATGAACGATGGGTCTGACCCCGTTTGGCCATTCTTATGAAAATGAAGTAGAACTAGAGATGGTGCTCAGATACTAGGTGATGATGATTGTATCGGGAAGAGTATATTACATGGATCTGATGTCACAGCAATGAGATGTTCCCTTTTTTTCCAAGGATGAGAAAAATTAAAGACAACTATCATACAACACATAAACCATGAGGGTTAATGGAAGCCAGTGGGATTTTGGAGTGTAACAAGGACTGTAGGTCCTATGATTACAGGAATTAAACCCAGCTATGATGATTGGTGTGTTATGTCTGAAGTCATAGGTACATGATACCATGAAACTGTTCATAACTGCCTTGGAATCAAACAAAATATAACTTTATGATCTGTACATTTTCTCTCTTCTATTAGACAAATAGCTTTTAAATCAATTGTCATTAAAAAAAACCCTAAAGATACACTGCATATAAGTTTTCCATTAAAAATTATTGTTCAAATGTACATTCACACAGAGACTCACACAGCATTGTATATGCAAACAGGAGGCACCATGTTAAACTTGATTGCAATATTCAATAAACTAAATGGCAACATTTGCTTACAAATAATTATGAGAAGTTTTCATTCCACATTGAAAGTTTATTGAATTTATACTAAGGGCTTGGCTACACTTACAAGTTGCAGCGCTGGGAGTTACAGCGCTGGTCATGCAGCTGTGGAAGGGCCAGCGCTGGAGTGTGGCCACACTGACAGCTACCAGCGCTGCAGTGTGGCCACACTTGCAGCACTTTCCAGCGCTGTATTGAGAGGTGCATTGTGGGCAGCTATCCCACAGAGCACCTCGTCCCGTTTTGGCGCCGTTTTGGCGCTGAGTATTGTGGGAAGGGGAAGGAAGTGTGCGGGTCATTCCGCTTCCTGTTTGCCAGCGCCCCGTGGTGCATCGCTTCACATCCCAGCATTCACTCTTTCCAGCAGCGTTTGGCGCCATTGTGAGTGTCTTTCTGTTACTCTCTGTGTGAATCGCGATTTCTGTGGCAAATGGAGCCCGATCTGCTGAGGACTCTGCTGATGAGTGTCACCAGCACAACACGTTTGGCAGTCCAGCTATTCCTTCAGCTCCAAAGTGACAGTGAGGATTCCGACGATGATATCAATATGGATTTGCCTGCCGCGTGTGACACTAAAGTGCTTGCGGCATTTACGGAAATGCTCAGCACCGTTGAACGCCGCTTTTGGGCTCGGGAAACAAGCACTGAGTGGTGGGATCACATCGTCATGGAAGTCTGGGATGACGAGCAGTGGCTGCAGAACTTTCGTATGAGAAAAGCCACTTTCATGGGACTGTGTGCTGAGCTCGCCCCCACTCTGCGGCGCAAGGACACAAGATTGAGAGCTGCCCTGACGGTGGAAAAGCGAGTGGCTATTGCAATCTGGAAGCTGGCAACTCCAGACAGCTACCGGTCGGTCGGGAACCAGTTTGGTGTGGGAAAGTCGACCGTGGGAATCGTTTTGATGCAAGTTTGCAAGGCAATTAATCGCATCCTGCTAAGAAAGACCGTGACTCTGGGGAGCGTGCAGGACATTGTGGATGGCTTTGCACACATGGGTTTCCCTAACTGTGGAGGGGCGATAGATGGGACGCATATTCCTATTCTGGCCCCCCCCCACCTGGCATCAGAGTACGTTAATCGGAAGGGGTATTTCTCTATGGTTCTCCAGGCGCTTGTGGATCACCGCGGGCGTTTCATTGACATTTACACAGGCTGGCCTGGAAAGGTGCATGATGCACGCATCTTTCGGAACAGTGGCCTGTTCAGGAAGATGCAGGCAGGGACTTTTTTCCCAGACAGGAAGATCACAGTAGGGGATGTCGAAATGCCCACTGTGATCCTTGGAGACCCCGCGTACCCGTTACTGCCTTGGCTCATGAAACCCTATACAGGGAAGCTTGACAGGAGCAAGGACCGGTTCAACTACAGGCTGAGCCGGTGCAGAATGACTGTGGAGTGTGCTTTTGGGCGTTTAAAAGCCCGCTGGCGTTGCTTGTATGGGAAGCTAGACTTGGGGGAAAGCAGCATCCCCGCGGTTATATGCGCTTGCTGTACCCTCCATAATATTTGTGAAGGGAAGGGTGAAACATTCAGTGAGGCATGGACCACCGAGGTTCAAGTCCTGGAGGCTGAATATGCACAGCCAGAGAGCAGGGCTAATAGAGAGGCCCAGCACAGGGCTACAAGGATTAGGGATGCCTTGAGGGAAGAATTTGAGGCTGAAAGCCAACAATAATGTTTGCTGCCTTGCATGGGAGTGAATTGCACTGCTTACACTGTTATTCTATTATCCATAATAATAATATGATTTGTAGTGCCTCTTTCTTTACTGGGCTAAGGTATCTTTCACTATCTGCTATAATAAAGACTGTTTTCAAAGCCAAGAATTGTTTTATTGAAAAGAAAAAAACTTCCTTGACAGACAGACAGACACACAACATTTCATGAACACAAGAGGGCAGGGGTGTGGGTTGGTGAACTGTACAGTCACAAGTTTGCATATGCCCTGTCTGGATTGCTGTTTAATGAATCCTGCACTTCAGGGTTCATATACTGCATGGTGATGGGGGTTGAATGCAGAGGGTAAGGGTGGTGGTAGGCTGGTTGGGGAACATACAGGTGTTGGAGGCAGCTGGTGGTGGTAAGAACCTGGATGCTGGGGAAAGGTGGTTTGAGCTGACATTGGGGCACAAGGCACAAAGGACGGGGCGGGTGGGGGAGTAGCACGGTAGTGCTCTGCTTGCATGGCAACGAGTGACTCTATAGACTCCGCTTGGCGCTCCAGGATGCTTAGCAGCCGCTCCGTGGTTTTCCTCTTGGCCACTGCATTTCTCTTGCGTGTCCTGCTTTCTTTCTCTCGCCAATCCTTCAAGTCCTTACTCTCTCGAGCAGACTGATTAAGAACAGTTTTCAGCATGTCTTCTTTGCTCTTTCGGGGATTTTTTCTCAAATTTTGAAGCCTCTGTGATGTTGAACATCTGGGCAGTCCAGTAGTCAAGGTCACTGTAGAAACAGAAATGACAACATTTAACACGGGCAGCATTGTATCCACTATCTCCAGACATGAATTGTTACACTGAGGGAGTGAGTTCTTATTTAAGCATTCTTTTACCCACACGCATAACACTACAGAAGCCACGACATGGTGAGTGAGCAGTGCTTACATGGGGAGAAGTGGGGCTTGGGTGTAAGAGGGGAGCTGGTTGCTTCGGGTAATCTGGAGTGCTAGAGGGGTTGAGTGAAATGCAGATGCAGGGGTGATCTTATCTCCCTATCTCTTCACTAAAGAGTCTCCCAACATTTTTCACAGGACTTAATCCTGGAAGATGTTTCCCTACTGCGAGTCACTAGGGAACAGCGGGGGCTCTTTTAGAGCAATGTGGATTCCGCCCGGGACCCTATGCGGCTTGCCTGTGTTCAGAAATGGTCCCCCACCACTGACAGAAGAGTGGCGCGGACGCGTCACCGTCACTGGGACAAGGGACACAGTGGCTCTGCCTATAAACTTGCGCAGGCATATTGCCCACGCTCTGGATGAAGCTTTTGCTGAGATAACTGAGGCAGATTACCGCGACGTGATAGACCACATCAACGGGCTATTCCACATCTAGAGGCTGGCATGCATGCATCCATAACCCCCCCTCCAAACCAGAAACAATACACCCAGAAAATAAAAGCCGCTTACCGGTAACACGCTCCTCTGCTTGTCCTTCTGCAACTGCTGGCTGCTGCGATTGGGTGCTTTCCTCCTGGCTTGAGAAGAGCTCCTGGCTGCATGCCTCCAGGGAATCTGCGGTTTCTTCCCCCATGCCAGGAGCTTCACTCGCGGTTTCCTCCCCCCCCCACGCCTCCGCCTCCGCCGCCTCCTCCGCCTCCTCCTCCTGTCCCCCAGCCTGCTCAGAAGTGTCCATCGTTATCCTGGGATTGGCAGTGGGGTCACCCCCAAGTATCTCATCCATCTCCCTGTAAAAACGGCAGGTCGTGGGAGCAGCTCCGGATCGTCGATTCCCCTCTCGGGCTTTGTAATAGGCACTCCGCAGCTCTTTAATTTTCACCCTGCATTGTACTGCGTCCCGATCATGGCCCCGATCCAGCATGGCCCTTGATATCTGCTCAAAGATATCGTAATTCCTACGGCCGAGCGCAGCTGTGCCTGAACAGATGCCTCACCCCAAACACTGATGAGGTCCTGCAATTCACCAGTGCTCCATGCTGGGGCTCGTTTGCCGCGTGGAGGCATGGTCACCTGTAACTGATTAAAACTGATTGCACTCCACACCTGGCTGCAGCAAACAGGAAGGAGATTTTTAAATTTCCCGGGGCATTTACAGGGCGGGTCACCTGAGCCAAGAGCAGTAGAGTGCAAACTGATGTGCAGAGTGGCTGAACAGGAATTCTGGGATACCTCCTTATTCCCTGGAGGACAGGTAAAGCGCTGGTGAGTGTCCACACCTGCTGGGCAGCGCTGGATCACCAGCGCTGCACTCCTTATACCCCTGCCGGGATGGGTTTTCAGCCAGCGCTGCAACCAGGGAGTTGCAGCGCTGGTTGTGCCCTGCAAGTGTGGACGGGGTGTTGTTGCAGCGCTGGAAAGCCTCCACCAGCGCTGCAACTTGTAAGTGTAGCCAAGCCCTAAGTTGTGAATTAGTAATATTTCATTTCTGAGCATGGTCAAGTGTGTCCCCTGTGTGAGATAGCTAAGAGACCTTCAGTGTACTGATGAAATGGACTGTGAGCTAGTTGTATGTGAAAATACGCTGAATGGAAGCCTTGTTCTCACAACATCTTACTCTGGTGCCTGAATGTTAGTGTCCAAGGGACAGAATTAGATTGTGTTTTTTTTCTCTTGATAAATGTCAGTACTAAGGACTCACTTTTCCCCCGGTTACATGAAGTTTTGGTTTGTTAAAAGAAAAGATTTGAGGCCAGATTCTGATCTCATTTACACCACAGTAAAAATAGAGTACCAACCACTACCACCGGGAGTATATCACTTCAGATACAGGCCCTGATTCAGGACAGCACTTAAGCACATATTAACTGGAAGCATGTGCTTAAATGCAGTCCTGAATAAGGGCACTCTCCTGAATTCAGCGTAGCCAACTCCTCTGCCTTTCAGTGAAGCTATGGCACTCCAGGGCAACAGAGATCAGAATCTGGCTTTCTGTCAGCAGTCATTAAAAATGTACAATTTTTTAAAGGATAACATTCATTTAGCAAACTGACATTTTGCATCTCTGAAATGGGGGATTTCCCTGGGGAATCTCTGAGTCACTACAGCCGCTAACACTGAAGCTGCTCTGAACAGTAGATTATCCCTCTCCAAACCGAACAAGTATGAACAGGCCAGACACGAGGAAGGGTTTATTTGGGGTTATATAGGAAATAAAGCCCCTGCTTTGCCTCAAGACCCGCTAAAGGTGACAGCACAGAGTGTTAGTCACAAATGTTGGAAAGAACCGGGAGGATCATGGCACCAAACTGTAACTGCCTTAGACATGAGACTCCCCTGATCTCTGATAAACACTCTGACATTTGGCAGCCTGACAGCTTCACAGTTCCATAAGAAGCTTCCTAATTAGAGCCTCCGTGAGAAATAATCCACAACTTGAAGTTTGTCTCTGACTTCCTCGCTATACTTTTTTCCTTTTTTGTTAGTTCCCGTTCTCTCTCTTTTTCTCTCATTTTCTTCTTCTTCTCACTGCCTTCTCTCTCACTGCCCCTCCCCTACATCTTTGCAGGCTGAGGCAGTGAAGTGTAAGGCAAGACAGATGTTGATTTCTTTCTGTCCCTTCAGCCAAGTACAACCATTGGGCAGAAGTGCACCTTCTGCGATCTAGTGTCACCTTTGGATCAGAGGGTAGATAATACTGAAGAGAGCACAGCAGAAGGTGAGGCAATGAGGCAAACATGATTCAGCATAACTAGTCTGCAAAAAAAGGCCTAATTTCATCCGAGTTTTAATAAGCTAGAACAAGAGATGGGCCTAGACCAAACCCCTGGATACAAACATTTTCTAACTGTGGGGGAGCAGAGACTGTATATTCTCACCTGGATCCAGATCTGAGTTTTGCAGCTGTGTCCCAAATCTGTACTGGGCTGACCCAGTATTCGGGATCTGCACAACCGTGATTTTTGGTTGGATGAGAGGGTGAAATATGGAGGAGAATTTGGCAGCCCAGGCCCCTGTATTTAGAGCACAGCTTCCAATATAAACAGTGCTGTTGTGTGGGGCAGGAGGGATTCACCCAGGAGACCTGAAGAGGAGAACATATCCTTACATGTACACGTACCATTAAGATTGTCTCTTGTTTGTGGAAATTGTCATTTTGGGGCACATTCTGCCACCTTGATTCACACTGAGTTGTACCTTACTCTCCAAGTAGTCCAAGAATCAAGCTCTTGGTGAGCACTTTAAACACAAAGAGCAGTGCTATCACACTTGGAATCTGACCACATTAATAAGCAGCATCTGCTATCACAAGTTTATGCAACTTAATGGATCAGATTCAATTGGGGGGGGGGATTCCCCATTAGTGGGATAGATTGTTTTATATGTGATATCCCAAACCCCTTTACAGAGCAGTGAGACTGGCAGCACAGTCACCAGGGCCGGTGCAAGGATGTTTTGCACCCTAGGCGAAACTTCCACCTTGCGCACCCCCCCCAGGCCCCCGCCCTGAGGCACCCCCCTTGCGGCAGCTCCCCACCCTCCACCCTGAGGCACCCCCCCACCCCAGCTCACCCCTGCTCCGCGCACAAGCATGAGCACCCCGAGCACGCCGTGGCTGGTTCACTTCTCCTGCCTCCCAGGCTTGTGGCGCCAATCAGCTTAGGCACCGCAAGCCTGGGAGGCGGGAGAAGTGAAGCAGCCACGGCGTGCTCGGGGAGGAGGCGGGGCAGGGGTGAGCTGGGGCGGGGAGTTCCCCTGCATGCCGCCCCCCCCCCCTTACTTGCTGCAGGCAGCCCTCCCCGCGCTCCCCTGCCCCAGCTCCCTCCGCCTAAATGCCGGCGGCGACTAGGGTGGCTGAAGATCCGGCCACCGCGGTCGCTGCCAAAGAAAATGGTGCCCCCCAAATCCCAGCGCCTAGGCGACCGCCTAGGTCACCTAAATGGTTGCACTGGCCCTGACCGTCACTAATGCATGACAGCCATTATTTCACTCAGCAGTAGCTTACTCATGGGCCTGGGCATTAGAACCAGCTTTACGGAGCCAGGGAATTCAATTCCCATCCGCTACATTTTTCAAAGGAGTGCCATAGACTCTAACCCCCCCCCGGACAGTCACCAGTGATGGGCAGAAGCCAAGGGATTTTGGCTGAAGCTGATACATAATGGATAGGCCTGCATATATACTATAGGACTGCTCTGCAGGTGCATGAGCTACTATTAAGATTAGTACAGACACAGATGAAGAGGAGAGCACAGACCTGGGGAAGGTATTCATTCAGCAATGGCCTGAAAGAGGTTTGTGGTAGAGAACACAGTGGAAATGAGACAAAGGCACAGGTGCCGACTTTCAGCTTTCCCCAGGGGTGCTCCACCCTGAGGCCCCACCCCTACTTCGCCCTTTCCCCCAAAGCCCCACCCTCACCCTGTCTCTTCCCGCTCTTGCTCCGCCCCTCCTCGAGGCTCTGCCCCACCCAGCCTTTCCCACCTCCTCCCCCAAGCGCACCCCACCCTTGCTCTGCCCCTTCCCACCCCCACTCCTTCCCCTCCCCCCCAGTGCCTCCTGCCTGCCGCTAAACAGCTGATTGGTGGCAGGTGGGAGGTGTTGGGGGGGGAAGTGGGAGGAGCTGATTGGCAGGCCTGCCAAACAGCTGATCAGTGGGGCTCACCGAACAGCTGATCGGCAGATGGCTGGTGGGCGCTAAGCACTCACTATTTTTTTTCCGTGGGTACTCCAGCCCCGGAGTAACCACAGAGTCGGCACCTCTGGACACAGGCGGCAAGATGCTCTGCTTCTTAGGTAGTTCTTTACGCCAGTGCAAAGTGGATGCAAAAATCAGAATGGGAGCATTTAACATACGCTTAGCACCAGTGTAAACTATTTTCAAAAGTTCAGATAAATCAGTCCTTAGAAGACTTAATTACATTGACATATCCACAATACCATAGAAAAAAGAGTTGCTTCTGTTTCTGTTAAACTACACGTTTTTCAGGGGTTTACCATTTAGTCATTTTAATCCACTTCAGACGAAAACTTGAAATGCAAGTTGGCAGCCCAAAGGAATTTATTTTGTAATTTTTTTAAGGGCTTAACTCAGTTCGATAGATTTAGAGCATTTTTAAAAGGTTTGCTGGTTTTAAAAGCTTAAAGGGAAACAAAGAACAAGGAAAAACCAGCCACAGTGAAAAACTGAAGTTTGGCAAAGGCCAAATCCTTTGGGCAAAACTGGCCCAGGAGAATATCTGCAGGATTGATCTCAGATAAGCAGCAGAGAAGATGACTTATCTCGCAGCTGCAATGCAGAACTGTGACTTCTCCAGATACTTCCATGCTCCAAATAGGGATTTCTATCATTCGAATACCAGATTGCTCTGGTCCCAATGGAGCTCCATAGGGAGCATCCTCTAGCTAATATGGAATTCACTAACGCAGATTATACCATCTAAACACTTGTGAAAACTAAAGTCATGTTATGAAAGGTCCTTCACACCTTGAATTAAATGCTGCTCAACAGCCTTCCCTAGACGGGAGTGTGGTTACATGCCTATACCCACTTATACCAGTGAGTCTGACAAAGCAAATATTAGCAGTCAAGAATGTAGAGCTGATTATGCAGACTCTCTGAAGGATATGCCTTCCTAGGACTTGATTTTATTGGTCACTAAGGGTGGGATTTTCAAAGGCACTGAAGGGAATTAGGTGCCCATATCCCATTGAAAAATCACAGCTTTAGCAACAACCCAACATTAGCTTCATCTTAAAACTTCCTCCCCATGCTTGGTTGTTCCTAGGTTTTCCCCACAGAAACTTCTCTGTTCCAGACCCTGGTTTTCTCTATGCCTGAAAGAGGCCATGGTTCATCTTATATCCTGGCTGTATCTAACTAAATCTACTCAGCACTAATTACATTGTAACCTAATGCAACATTCCAGCACCTGGTAACAGGATGATTCAATAGAGGAGCCCTGTGTCCTTAAACAGGGTGCTTGAGCCTGCCACTCTCTTGTAAAGAAGACGCAAAACTACTACCACAGGTAAGGCCAGATACAAGTAGGCTCAAAGCAAACCCTTAGCACTACCCCCGTTGCCAGTAATCACAAGGTCAATCACTTAGAAAACAGGAAGAAACTAACATGCCGAACACCAAGATGACTTAAACTCCATTTTCAAAGGCAAGTGCTGCACATGCAAATGCTGAAATGGTAACCTTGTCCCAAAACATCAGACGTGACGTTAAGGAGGTAGCCCAGCATGCATCTGATTAGTGCAAATGCTGATCAGGTATGAGACAAACCAAGTTATGGTTCACAGGATGTGTGACCATAGAATCATAGAGCTGTAGGACTGGAAGCTCCATCTAGGTTGAGTTTCCATAATTTGTTTATGAGAAGGTCGTGTGAGACAGTATCAAAAGCCTCACTCGAGTCAAGATATATCACATCTACTGCTTCCCCCCATCCACAAGGCTTGTGACCCTGTAAAAGAAAGCTATTAGGTTGATTTGACATGATTTGTTCTTGACAAATCCATGCTGACTGATGAGATGCTGGAGCTTGTCACTTTAGTAGAAGTCACAGCAAGTCTGGTTCAGGCACACCTGGGATCCCCTAGGAAGCCACTCAGTTGGACATGTGTCTGCAAGATCCAAGATTCCATTATGTCCTTCTCCTCTACAGCCAACCTCAAACAGCTCCACTGTAGGGGGTAGGCTGACCAGACAGCAAGTGCGAAAAAAATCCAGGGTCAGGTGGATAGTTGCTGTATAAGACAAAGCCCCTAATATCGGGATGTCTGGTCACCCTAATGGGAGGGAGGGAGGGAGGTATTAGTTTTGTAGTGTGGGGGCTTGCAGAGAACGCACCCAGAAATGGTTTGTGCATTGCCCCTAGAGGGACTGAGTTATCTTCACAGAACTATCAGCCAGCCCTAAGAAGCTTGGATTCCACACCAGGAGCAGGAGTGGTAAACATGTCAGTGTCATTTCACCCTGGTCATGTGGGGTAGGGTTCCAGTGACCCAAAGCACCTCTGCTGCTACAGTTTTGGCAGTTTTGACAGCCTGGACTCACAGGGCAGCTGCTAGGTTCAAAGCTATAAACATCACAAGGCAGGCGGTGCCCAGATGCTGCAGGACTACATAGAGCAGAACTGCCATTTTTAAGCAGACAACAGACACATTTTTAATTCTTCAGGGCTTCATGCTCCACTACTTATAGAAGGTCATGTCAGCTTTTGCAAGGTAGCCATGGGGACAATATCCCATCCATACACACCCTGAAACCTATGTGAGAAATTCAAGAAAGCAGCTGATTGGAGTGAATAAAAGGAGCCAAGCCATTCAGGTTTGGCAGATGAGCACATACAATTCTCTATATTTTCCCATATCCTGTAGTTAATTATCTGTGTGTGACAGTTTGTACCACAGTCACACCCATGGAGGGGACTCTGATGGAGTTCATGCATTAGCTCAAACTCAGTTATCCAATCGGAAAACAACAGGGTCTAGAGGAGCTGTGGAGACCAACTGCTCACCTGCTCCATCCCTGGTGCTGGGTCCCAAACACCTGTGAAATCCAGTCCCCAGGAAGGACTTTCCTGGGGTGAAGCGGATATGCTCTGCTCTGTTCCCACCCTTCACAGCAAGCTCTGCTAAGTTTAGCTCCCCTCCATTCACATGAGCAGAGAAGGAGAATGTAGCCCTATCTGACATATTGCTGTTGATTCTGCCATGCTCCTCGTTAACAGTTCAGAGGGCAGTAGACACAGAAGCTTGTCACTGATAACTGGTGTCTCAGCCGGCAGCAACGGCCGACCACCAAGCCAGGGTGCTCAGGCTTAGTGGTGGAAGCGAGAGTTCGGCTTACCAATTAGAGCTGTCTCTAGGGTGGGCAGAGTCCAGGAAACAAGCCCAGGGTCAGTATCAGAGGGACGGAATCCAAATGCCACGGTCAGGGGTAAACCGGAGTCATAAGCTAGAAACGGAGCCAGACATCAGCACCAGCGAGGCAGAAATCAAATGCCAGAACTGGAGGGTCAGCAAGAGGCAGAACAGAGGATCAAAGCCAGAAGAGTGGAGCTAGGGCCCGGCACACGGTACACATTGAGCAGCCACTGATCTGCTGGGAGGGTCAGGCTTATAAGCTGGGCTGTGGCCACCATGTCAGTTCCAAGGCAGTGCAGGTGGGCTCACTGGCTGCCTAGCAGTGAAATTAGGGAGCTGGTCAGCACTGGTCCTAGCAGTTCTGGGCGCTGACAGCAGCCCACGTTTCAGTAAGGTGCTGTACCTCCACGAGCCACACCAGCTCATGCTCCACTGAAGGAACAGCGAGTACCATAATGCACGGTTAGATCCATGTCGATGTAGGTTTGGTCTCTCCTTTGTTCAAATGAATCCTCCAAATGGCACTGACACAAGCAAATGCAGCCTTCCCTGTCTCAGGCAGATGTCTGAGCTCTCAGCATGGTATCCAGATTTACCATGTGTCCAAAACCACTTTAAAAGGGTTGGACAGTCTTTTTATATATATTATAAATTCTCACACTCTCTCTCTCTCACACACACACACAAAATAATAGTACTAATGAGAACTGAAGCCAGTCATTGTATGAGCTCACTCTAACCCATTTAGAGAATAATCTACTCTAGATATTAATATTTTGATTAATGTAGATCCTTTTATCCGTGTATCTTGGCACCAGGTTCTGATTTATTAATAGCTGGTTCCCCCTGGACTAGGGGGAGCAGGATGCCATGTTGCAATAATCTTGAATAACTCACTGTTGGCCGTTAGTAAATCACATGCTAGCACTTTGCATTCATGGAGAGAATTGAGTTCGTTCCCTTCACCTGAAGTATCTTTGCCCTGTTGTGCAAAACTACCTGCTAAATGATTTTTATTAAACCCTCTGAAATCTTTAACCTGGATTCAGCGGGCTTTGATGAACTTTTAACTATATTTCAGGGAACAGAGACCAAGTGCGATAGAAGAATTAAAGAATTTCACTGCGTGTTGCTGCCCATTTCATACCAGGGTGATTTTCCACAGGCAGCAGCATAGCAGGCAGCAGAATTAATGTATTTATTATTTTAGAGGAGCTCATGTTTTTTTAATGTCCCCCCAGTTTGAAAGGAGGGTTGAAATTAAGGCCAACCTATTTGCATTGTGAATAAAGTTATCCACCCTCCACAAATATGCAGAAATAAATGCCTTCTAATGAACCCTGGAGGGTTGAGCCTTTGATATGGATCCTTCCAGAGGCATTCGGTGTGGGGGAGAGAAGTTCCAGCATGGCAGGGAGGATAGGCGGGCCAAGCAGTCTTCCTCAGAATGAGAGAGAAAGGAAATTGGATTATCTCGCTAGCAGTTGGTGTTTTTCTATCTCCAAGAATCTACAGCTGAGAGGCCCCAGTTGGGAAGTTAAATTCAGCCTTGTTTAAACAGTGTGCCTCCTCCCTCATCAAAACAAAACAGATCATTGCATCAGAGATCCAAAAAGCTTAAATCTGCTGCTCTGGCTGGATCCAGAGCTGGTGGAGAAAGAATAAAAACTTCTGGGTTTGAATGTTATTCTTGTGGCTGCAGAGAGAGAGAGAGAGAGAGAGAGAGTGAGTGAACACAGGCAGACATTACTCGCTTTGAATGTGACATCTGGCTTTCAAGGAGCTCCCACAGCAGGCAGAATCAGAGCAGCACACACTTCAGTTCCCTCAGACAAATCTATTGCAGTTTACAACTCACCAAATAAGCTCAAAAATCAACAAATGCTGCTGAAGTCCCTTAACAGAGAAAATCTGGTTAAATGGGTCGCTTCCTGGGAACAAATTGCTGGATAAAAGAATACCTTGGCAATGGGGATGTCCTCTGTGTTGTCAAGGGGTCCCTTAAAAAGACCATTTTACTATGTTAACTCCTTCCTTCTAGAAAGTCAGGGTATGCAGTAGCAGGACACCAATGGCTGGAGAGTGGCAATGTAGAAAGATAACCTGAGTAGAACAGTTGTTGAAAAAATTGAGTATCCAATGTGATGCCATAGTTACAGTGGGCAAATGCAATTTTGGGATGTAGAAATGTGGGCTTCACATGTCACGGCAGACCACGGAGGTAATCCTTCCTCTTGACTTGCAGACAGAACTAGAGGCATGTTTCCTAACGGTGGGAGCACAGAACAAGCAGGCTGGTGTCTAGGATCTGCCACTGCCCTCCTCCTGGGGAAGGGGAAAAGGAGTCACTAAGATCCCCCTTCTCTCCAGGTTGACTAGGGTGACCAGATGACAAACATGAAATATCGGGATGCGGGGGGGGGGGGGGGCGGAGCAAAAAAAAAAAAAAGCCAGAGCGCCCCCCGCCACCAGGCGGCAGTGGCACAGCCCTGTCTCCACCCAACTCTCAGCTCTGACCCCCAATACACTCCCAGCTCCCCCATCCCCTCGCTCCTGGGCCCCAAGCTGTGCAGCCGAGGCACGCTCCGGACCCCTCTTGCAGCTCCCGGCCCAGCCGCTCCCGGGCTTCATTGCACCAGCCCCACAGCAGAGACTGCTCCACTCTGCCCCGCCTGGGACACTCGCCCCGGGCAGCCCCGCTCCGGCTGCAGGGAACTCGGGGACACCCCCACCCCGGGCAGGGGGCAAACCAGGCAGCCGGGCCCGGCCCCTCCTGGCAGGAGCGTGTCTGCCCCACACGTGTCTCTGCCCCTGCCTGCTCCGCGCTGCCCTGCATGCTGCAGGGCTGGAGCAGCCTCCGTGCTGCGCTCCCAGCCCCGGCCATGGCCCGTGTGCAAACCTGGGAGGGAGGAGGAATGCCGCATGCTTGGGGAAGAGGTGGGGCCAGGGCGGGGAGTTGGGGAGGAATCCAATGGAGCAGTGAAGGGCGGGGTTGGGGCGGATCCAGGGCAGGGATTTGGGGAGGGGTCCAATGGGGGAAGGAGGGGGATGGTCGGGGGAAGTGGGGGGTGAAAGCCCCTCCAGGCTCCGTCTATGCACCGGAGCGGAGGGCAAAATTGCTTGTTTGTCCAGTGTCCCGACCGAACATCGGTCGGGACGCGGGACAAACAAGCAAATATCGGGACAGTCCCGATAAAATCGGGACGTCTGGTCACCCTAAGGTAGACATGAAGATAGAGGAGAGGGGGGTAGGGAAATTATGACACTGAAAGGGGCCACAGAAAGCCACGAAGGAATCAAGATGTGATGTCCCAACATTGGTTCACAGTGTCTGTTCCACAATGCTGCATCAGTAAATGAGTCACAAAAAGATGCAGCATCATAATGGACTAGTGCAATGTCTCAACAGCAGTGGGTCAAAACATTTATTATTAAATGTTTATTTATTAAATAAACTAAACGAAACAATTTATTAAAGACTCTTTGCAACTCCATTCAGTGGCATACGAACTGGCCTACCCACACTGTGAGTTGTTAGAATCCTTCCGAATGAGGCGGTGAGGTACTGAATGCGTCCTGTGAAGCGTTGCAGAATAACGTGAATAACGTAGCTGAAGTCGAAGTATCTTAGATCGAATTACCTACCGTCCTCACGGCGCGGGATCGATGTCCGTGGCTCCCCATGTCGACTCCGCTACCGCCGTTCGGGTTGGTGGAGTTCCGGAGTCGACAGGAGCGCGTTCGGGGATCGATATATCGCGTCTAGATGAGACGCAATATATCGATCCCCGAGAAATCTATTGCTACCCGCCGATACGGCGGGTAGTGAAGACGTACCCTTAGACTCAATGATTTACCGGAGGCCTCTTCCAGCCTTTACTCTTTTGCATTCTATAGCTCTCCATTAAGATGTGGTCCTCAATATGGGGAAAAACTCAAGAAACCTTGTCTTACACTGTTATCTAACAGCTCTGTCAGTCATGTCACCATAGAGGAATTCACATCAGTCTGTACTCGAGTTGCCTGCGATAGCCTAAGTAGGTTGCTTTTGGCTACAATGGTTTAGTATAGAAAGGCATCATGGACTTTAATGATCACAGGTGGCCAGGACAGGACCCCAACACTATTCTGGGTACTGACCCAGGAGAAAGCACCACCTATTGAATCACCAGTGCCACTCTCTGCCCCACCTGGGTCTTCCCTAGAGATCTCCCATCTAATAAAGAAGTTCCCTCAAGCTGTATAAAGCCTTGTAGGTGAATGCCATGGTAAAGTATTCCTGATCCAGACCCGTCAAGACATGCCAAATATAGAGGAGACTTTGTATACCCTCTGAATGCGTCAGGATTGTCATTAATTTGAACAATCTTGGCAAGGGGAGAATGGGGAAGGTGCACACCATTTTCCTAATTTAAGCAGGCAGGGAAATAGAACCCCCTTATCCAGCTGTGAGCCTTTCCAGTATGCACCCTGGCAGTATGGCTAATGTATATCCCTCACACAGCTTGTGGGGTTTGATGCTATTCCAGGCATGCCTCATAGGGAATACACTGTTCAAAATAATTATCCAATCCACGCTAAAGCCACTCTGGCTGCTATCTGGGAATGAATTGCAAAGCAAATGTGGCTATGTGCATGCCTATCGATCTCCCCAGTAATTTAAATGTATAGGTCTAGAGAGCATCAGTGACCAAAGAAAGGAGGTGTCCAAATATTGCAACTTTCTCCTGCGCAATGAACCAGCTCCACAGCTGGTGTAAGTCGGCACAGCTTCACTGATTTCAATTAAGCCAATTTACACCAACTGAAGATCTGGCCCAATATTTCTAAGATCCGACCTTTTCTCTCTGTCCATGCAGTTAAAGCTCTCATCCGAGTCCTCATATCCCATGTTGATTCCTGTCACTTCCTCCTCATGGCTTCCGACACACACACACAATGTTCTACCTCCAGGTCAGACAAAACAAAGAAGATGATTTTAGCAACTTTGCCTGGCAATCTAACGGTGTTGCCCTCCACCAGATTTCACGTCTCCTTCAAGCTTCTTGTCACGGCCTTCAAGCTCCTGCATAGCTACTTCTCCCAGTGAATCCATCTCATCTCTAATTCTAATGCTAACTGGTTGCCCTTCATGGCGCCAACAATGGCTGCCTGCTTAGTTGCCCTGTTTACTTGCATCACCCCCCCGCCCAAATAGTCTCCCCACTTACTTTCACGTTGACCACAATGCATGGAATGGCTTTCCTGAATAGGTTTGCAAAACCAATACCAACCCTCATTTAAATCCCTCCTGAGCATCCACATCATCTGTGATGACCACAAGAAACTAGATGACTCAGCCCCCTACTTATCCATTTTACGTATTTATCTCAGGAGTGAACTGCTCACCTACGGCGACCTCTATACTTATGGCAGAGTGTAGAGTACAGACATTGCATGCCCAGTCAGCAAGGGCGTACACAGCAGTGTAGATGGTCAGACACGGCATCGACGAGCCAAGTACTGAACCCAAACCCCCAGTGTATGTGAACCGAGCGGTGCCTCTCCCAGCTGCACTGCTATTTTTAGCAGTATAGCTTCCCACTCCTCCCCCCTGCCAGACCCTTTCCCCACCCCAGCAAAAGACTCCGGCAGCAGGGAAAGGCTACAGCAGAGGACAGCTGCAGGATCCTTTTCCCGCTGCCTCCCCACTGCTGGAGCCACACACCACAGACAGAGGTGTGGACACAGCCTGCCTTTCTACGTGCAGCCATAGCCTCTATGGAGGGAGAGGGTTGAATTTTAAAAGGTTGGGGTGCAAGGCCATTGGAGTTTAAGCTGGGAATCGGTATAGGAGAGACACATTAGGGCTGAATTGTGAGGAGAATTTTGTGTGCGACTTAAACAAAACCAACAACCGTGTAACTACTGGCATGTACCTAGCAGCACCGTGATCACTCCCCCTCCTGAGGCTCAAGCGTAGGCTGCAACGTGTGACAAAGAACCATGATTAAGGATACAAAAATCATTCACGCAGGAGACTAAAAGTGCTGTGGGATTTATTTGTTTTAGTGTAAATAATCCTTTCTGTGACTTGTCTTGTGATTCATTCTGATGCAAATCAATTTTCACCAACAGGAGTGAGGGAAGCACCAGATTTGTATGAAATGTAGGCAAGGCAAGACACTGATTGAAATTTGAGAGGTCTGGCGGTCCACATATTGTCTCTCTTACCCCTACCAATCATCTGACTGTCTCCTTTAAGACCATAAGCTCTTTTGGGGCAAAGACTGTCTTCCTCTGTGTCTGTAAAGCACATAGCATAGTTTGGGCATGACTGCAATCGAAATTAATAATAATTCTAATGTAGTTGCAACTAGTCGATATGACCAAGAAAGAGGAAGTTCTTGACAAATAATCATGAGCAAAGGCAACATGGGAGGGAGCTGTCCATAGGGTAAGGAACGTTGTGGGATGCACCCCTTATATCCCCACAGGCTTAGGAAAAAGGCAGAACATAGGAAGGAAGATAGTGGTCATGGCCACAGTGCAGGGAAAGGGTTAAGTGGATTCTGACTCTCTCACTGTTGAACTCATTGATTCATTTTCTCTGTTCCTATTTCTTTCTTTCACTTTCTTCTCTGTCTTACAGCCTGATTAAAAACTCTTTGAGTTTGAAGGTTTTTGTGTCAAAACAGCTCTGCTGCCAGCTGGGTGCCAAGCAGTGAATATTCATGGTATTTAAATGTGACAGTATGGTGGGGGCTACAGGCCAGGCTAGTTAGCTCTTTTTAGATGGAGATTAGCTGCCACTTTGCTCCTTGTGTTCTTAATCACCACTGTTGTTAAAATATTACAGCTTCTGTTACAACTAATAATGGCCTAAACGAGGAACAGGCTCCTCCGAATTACATCAAACATGAAATGGTCACTTCTACTTTTCGGTTGCATTTCTTCCCACTTTGGTAACGTGTGTTTTCATTTTTAACTAAAGATGTGCCCTGGTACCACGTTGCGCAGTTGCAAGCTCTTAATATAGGGAGGAATCGGGATGGCTCAAGAGAGTGGGGAATGGGATCTGGAGCTTTCACCTCTGGGTCACTGGTTCAGTAAGGTCAGGAGCTAGCCAAATGGTATTTACTGTCCCAGGGCTGCTTGGAGCCACACCTCAAATGTGGTGATGTTTATTTCCCAGTAGACAAGCATCCATGATCTGCTGCCTTACTTGAAACCCCTCCTCAGCAGGCTCATAAGAGAGGCCAGTGACAGAAGGTCAATGAAGAATTAGGTCTCTTCTTGCACCTAGCCTAGGTGGTCTTTGCAAGGCAGAGATGGGCACATCAGCAGAGCCAGGTGAGAGAAGGGGCCCTGCAGCTCCCCGTGTTGCTTTTGTTCTGTGGATCAACAGAGGCAACAGTTTTCATTTCTGCAACAGCAACATTAACTATGGGCCAAATCAGAAGGTCCTTTATACTCAGCCCTCACTCAGACACAGCTCCCACTGGGTCACATCCTGAAACCCCTACTCAGTCCTTACTCAGGCAAAATTGCCACTGATGTCAAGGCCTGAGTAAGCTCTGTCTGAGGGATTTACACCATTCACAGAAATATCTAGAACAGCGTTTCCCAAACGGCAGGTCACCACCCACCCAACAATGTTGTGGGAAGGTTCTAGCTGAGTAGTGGGCCTGAAAGCAAACCTGCCCCGCACTCACCCCACAGCAGTGGCTCCTGTCCCAAGGGGCTGGGCCCAGCTCCCCATTCCCAGCAGTACAGGGTAGCACTGCCACTCACCAGCAGCTGGGCCAAACCTGGGTGGGACTGTGACCCCATACTCCAGATTGCAAGGCCTGAAGGAGGGAGCCAGGGCCTGTGACGCCCAGGACAGGAGCCACCACTGAGTGAACGTGGGGTGGGTTCCCTCTCCAACCCCCTCCCCTCCACATTTGACCAGGTTTAAGGTTGTGGTGCCAGGGCAGAGGGTGATACTGCAGGTGGCCAGTGCCTGTTAGGCAAAGAGGAGGTAGTGGCAGCAGAAGAGAAGGATGCTGACCTATGATTTGGAGGGGGGGGGGCACCCTCCAATTAATTTGGACCATGGGTAGGTTGCAAAAAAAATAAAATAAAGGGGAGTAGGGGGACAAAGTGCAGTTGGTGGGTCACTTTACTAAAATGTTTGGGAGCCACCGATTCAGACTGAATCTTGACAGAAGAGATTTCACAGTAAAACGTGGCACAGTCCTTGAAGGAAGTGTCTACCACCACTTGGAACCAATCTGCATCCATCCACAGGCAGTGTGAGGAGGAGACACAGGTGTGGTCCTTAGAGTCTGGCAGAACACTGCACTATTGATTTCATGTTTGTTTGAAAAACCAAAATCACAATTATGGAGTGTACAGGACACAGCTATAAGCATAGGAATATGGTCATCAGCCAAGTCCAGCCTCCCATACAGGCAGCACCAGCAGGCCCTTAAATGGCCAAAAGCACACTCAGTCATTCTTTACTTGCTCAACCTGTTGTTGAACCGTTTCTTGCTGCTGTCAAGGTTCCCCGTGTATGGCTTCATAAGCCATGGCATTAAGGGGTAGGCAGGGTCTCCCAGGATCACAATGGGTATTTCGACTTCCCCTACGGTGATCTTCTGGTCCGGGAAGAAAGTCCTGCTGGCAGCTTCTTGAACAGGCGAGTTTCCGAAAGATGTGTGCGTCATGCACCTTTCCGGACCAGCCTGGGTTAATGTCCATGAAATGCCCACTGTGATCCATGAGCGCCTGGAGAACCATAGAGAAATGCCCCTTCCAATTAATGTACTCGGTGGCTAGGTGGTCTGGTGCCAGAATTGGAATATGTGTGCCATCTATCACCCTTCTGCAGTTAGGGAAGCCCATTTGTGCAAAGCCATCCACAATGTCACACACATTGCCCAGAGTCATGGACTTTTGGAGCAGGATGCAATTAATGACCCTGCACACTATCCAACGGCCAACTTTCCAACTCCGAACTGGTTAGCGACCAATCGGTAGCAGTCTGAGGTAGCCAGCTTCCACAGTGCAATCACTATTGTCTTCTCCAATGACAGGGCAGCTCTCATTCTCATGTCCTTGCACCGCAGGGCTGGGGCGAGCTCATCACACAGTCCCAGGAATGTGGCTTTCCTCATCCGAAAGTTCTGCAGCCACTGCTCATCATCTCAGACGTGCATGACGAGTTGATCCCACCACTCAGTGCTGGTTTCCCGAGCCCAAAAGCTGCGTTCCACTTTAGTCAGCACCTCGGTGAATGTCACAAGCAATCTCATGTTGTAGCTACTACGCATGGCGAGATCAATGTCAAACTCCTCTTGCCTTTGTAGTTTAAGGAATAATTCCATTGCTACTCGTGACGTGTTGGTGAGCGCGAGCAACATATTGGTCGACAGTGTGGGATCCATTCCTGCAGACCGAAGAGGCAGAGTGCGCAGTACACAAACCATTGAAAGATGGCGCCAAATGCCGATGGAAGCACAGGGATTACTGGGATGGGAAGCAATGTATCACGGGGCATTGGGACAGGATCCAGGATGCCCCATGACCCCCTCCGCCTTCCCACAACTATTAGTGGCAGAAGAGGAAGAGATGCTCTGTGGGATAACTGCCCAGAGTGCACTGCTCCAAATATTGCGGCAAGTGCCGCAAGTGTAAACAAGCTATTGCGCAGGCAGCTGACAGTGTGAACACACAACAGTGGTTTCCTTTCAGTGCTCTCTGAGCAGCGCTGTAACTGCCAGCGATGTAACTCTGCCAGTGTAGACATACCCTTACTTATAAAAAAAAAATAAAGGCACAGAACCATGAGATTCTCTAGAATTCAGATCTTTCTCAGTAGAACAGATGGACAGAGATTGCATGTTTGGCAAGTTCACCAGGAAAGAAAACCAAAACAAAAAAGCATTCAGAGAACCATTAGAGAACAGCAGACCTGAGCACTGGCCTGTTAGAATCATTAGTTTCCAGGGGTGGCATCTGAAACATACTGTCCTGGCCCTTTAAAATTCCTCTTGTCTGGCTGGGAATGTTCTTGCCTGCAGGGAAAATTCTACTGAATAACAGTGAGTTCCTGTAACAGAAGTTTAAAGATATTCTCTTCTAGCAAGAGAAGAGGAATTTTAAAGGGTGAGAACTTTGGTGAATCCACATTTTAGGACTCCATAGATTACACTTGACATTCAAGATGCTTTTGGGCAGCTTGGTTGCAGAAGGAAAGTTCTGTAACTTTATTTCATCCTGGGTACCTTTGTAAAGTACATCCCATTTAGGAAAAACAAATTAACTTCTATTTAAATAGTCAGAAGAATCGACTAGCCATATTATTACTTAGAGCAAACAGCTTCCCAAGATTCCTGGTGCTGTATTTAAAATCCCTAATGTTCACAGTAATAATACTAAAGCCTTCAGGTGTCTTATCTATTGAAGTTAAAAGTGGCCTGAATTGAATGCGATTTTCCTTTGAACAGTGGCTGCCTCATTTTTTGTGTGTGTTTTTTTTAGTAAAATGGATGGTACTTGGAGCACACTTCTGGAGGAAGGAAAAAGAAAAAGAAAAAAAAAAAGACAGATGGACTTGGATCCCAGCAGGCAGAAGATTGGTGCTGTTTTCAAACACATTGACAGCCCCAGTCTATTCTTTGACAGACTGGAGTGTCTCTTCCCTTCTTAAAATATTTTTCTTCAAATCTCTTAGCAATGTAAATTGTCAGCATGAAAATGCCTGTGAAAATGAAAGACCTAGGACACTGCAGACTGGAAAATACTCATAGTAAGTCACACTCCATGGCTATAAGTGGTTAGTAAGAAACAGTCCATAGAATACCTTCCAGTTTGCAGTGTTGTAGCCCTGCTAGTCCCAGGATATCCGAGACATGGTGAGTGAGATAGTGTCTTTTATCAGACCAATGAGAAGCAGAATGTTAACATAACTATAATAATAAGACTTTTCACTACTTATTAGTTCCTAACCTTCTCTGTAGGCAGATTTTCATACATCATACAGTGAAATGCATCACACTATTTGATTGGCTGTCATGCCAAACCCAATTGCAATGGGAGAAATGGAGCCACAAATCACTTCATCTGCTCCCATTAGTGTCACAAAAGGAAGGAATCTGTAAAAACTGGCAACCTCAATGATGGCACCATTTCCCTCTAACGCAGGGGTCTGGAGGCATCTCTCTCTTCTTTCAGAACTACAGGAGGGGCAGATTGTTTTTTAAGTAGGGGATTATTTAAAAAAGAATGGTCATTTTCTAAAAACTATTGATCTTGATTGGAGTTAATTAGAACAGGTGAAAAGGCAAACAAAAAAAATTCAATGGGTCATCAGAGATGTAGCCCTGGGGCCATAGAGGAAGTGGTGAATCTGATACCTGCCCTCACCATCTCCATTGATAAAATCCTTGTCTAGTCTCTTGCCTGGATTACATTCCCCCTCACTTCTTCCCACTAGTCTAACCAAAATGCAGCTGCTGAATTAGTCTTCCACGACCTTGGTCCAATCGTGTCACCTCCCCCCCGCCCCACAACCTTTCATTTAATTCTTGTCCCCACATATTCACCTCCACCTCCCATTTGAGGCCTATATTTCTGATTTCAGTCCCTATTCACCCCCTACATTCCCCCCAACCCTCTCCCCTTACTGCTCCCTTTTCACACACACACAGCTTTGCACGCATCATCATGCTGAGCCTACATGCTTGGCACAGTCTCCCCTTTCCTGATCACCAAGCCACCCACACCTTAGGCACCACCTTTTAAAGCAATTTTCTCCTCCTTCTCTCCCCTCCCACCCTAAGCTCTTCCCACTGTCCCATGTCTTCTCCTGTGTGTTAGTCTCACCTGTCTTGATCTGTAAGATGTTTGAGGAGACAGCGTGTCTTACTCTATGTTTGTAAGGCACTATACATTTACAGAGGTGAACAAGTGATTTAATAAAGTTTTTATTTTCTTGCTTTAGTAAGAGTCTTGGTGTCTGTCTGTTGTTAATGAGGTTCACAACCAGTGGGTCCTTTTAGATGCTTAGCTGGAATTCAAGGTAGTACACCTAGCAAAGTATGAGTCCTTTCATAGGTCTTCACCTCTTCTTCTACGGCCACACTATACAACCCCGGTTGTCTGGGCCTTTATGGCCTCCAGACTACATTACTGCACTGCACACTACGTAGGGCTGGTCTTGAAGCTCACTGGAAGACATTGAATGCAAAGTGTGACCGTCGGCTTGCTTCTCAGAGCCTCTCCATTACAGCATGTTACTCCTGTGCTAGGCAGGCGGGTCTTCACTTACCAGTTTGCCTCAAGGCTTGATCCAGAAAGAAGTCCTCTACGGTTTGGATCCTGGCTACATGAGAGACCATTTGTCTCTTATTCACATTCTCAGCAGTGGAGAACAACTGGGCTGCTTTGCTAAATAGCCACTGGGCTACCTTCACCTCTGATTTTTGCTGGTTTCTGTTGGCATAAGCCAGATGTGGTGCTCCTGTCAGTGAAAAGTCTGCCAGAGGATAGGCTGAAACAGTAGACAATGGAAGTAATCTTTCCCCAGCAATCAATGGGCAGAACTGGCTGAGAAAGGGTGGCTAACCTGTATTCTGGTTCTAAGCAGCCACGTGCCCACATTCCATCATTCCCCCGGCTCTGAGGAGGATTCCTTTTTGGCATGTGTCTCAGGTATCCCTTATTTCCAGGGACATTCCTCATTTTAGTGCCAAAATAACCGATGTTCCACACAAATGGGGTGTCCCGTCTCTCTGATAAAAATATGTCCACCATTATTCAGGAGACTGAGGTAACACAAATGGATGTTTACATCAGAGGAGTTTCCTGCATCAACCAGTTGTGGGTCCTTCATTTTGCACCCCACAGCTGGGGCTTGTCAGGGTGAGAGATGTGCTTCTGGATGGTGTAGCTTCTTATCTGAGTAGGCATAGGGGCCCATTTTCAGCTCAGAGGCATAAAATTTTATGCACAGGCATAAAATCTGAACCTTTCCCTGAAAGCCTACCATGCCTCCTCATGAAAAGCCAGCCAAACAGCTTCTCTGTCAAGGAGGCACCATTGGGACGGACGATCGCCAAACTAAACTCACTGCTGGCCAAGGATTTTCTTGCACACACCTATGAACAGCACTGACTAGAATTTGGTATCTGCAGCGCATGAATCCTCTAGCCTCTCTCTTCCATTCAAGCAAGAGTCCAGCTTATGCTCCTAGAGAAGAATACGCCTCCTGCTCTGCGCGCACGCGCTCTCACACACTCGCTCGATCTTAACCTCTCCCCTCCCTCCAGTGTAGTTTGTTTTTAAGCTTATTATTTCCATTTTCTAGTCAAGATCATTACATCTCATTGGGGTTTTGTTCATTACAGCAATCTGTATTTGCCATAGTGGGTTGTGGGTTTTTTTGACAACTCGTGACTGCCTTGCCACTGATCTGTCGAGCAGTATTAAGCATGAAGAGGAAATTGAATACAAGGTCTGGATTCGTTTCACAAGACAAAAGCCTGGTTTTCCTCTGGGACAGTCATGTCTCTGCACATCACCTCTGCAGTTCAGACCCACAAGGACCTTTGTGCTTTCTTCAAGGAGCTTTGGATGAGGTGCGCCTGCACCTTCTTACTTCACAGACAAATATTGTCTAGAGGAGCAGGTCCTTAAGTCAGCCCCAGCTTCAGGAGTCTAAACCCTGGGCAGGATTAATTACCCGGCAAGCGGCTTGTTAGAAGCTGTGCTGGCACGCAGATAAGGGGAACTGTAGCAGAATCAGCCAATTAACCAGCCGATGGTGTTGAACTAAATGTGACCTCATAGCTAATTGTGGAAGTTGTTTCTCAGCAGTTTCTCATCGCACTGGGTGCTTTGGTGAGGGGAGGGAGAGGGTACTCATATAGGTACTTAATTTATTCCTGCTCACAAACAGGAACCATGGAATATAATCTTAATGACAATTACAAGGTAGAATTTTCATTCTCAATGCACCTGCACTTTGGTCTTTCCTGAAAACAAGGTGAGTTTACATCCAGACGTCTCCTTGCTCTCTTCAGCACACTAAACAGCTGTCCAATATAAAGAAGCCTTCCTAATGTAGTTTGCCTACAGCTCCACATAACAGGAACTCTTCTTGCTCTGTTACAGAGCGTATGGCCCAGATGTACTGTACATGACTGAACATAATGCTTTCTAAGAGTGCTGGAGGGAGAAAATTAGAGATCATTCCAATCCATGGTCTTTGTACCTGGATCCAAACTTTCCCAAAGTCCAGAGAGCCTTAGTTCAGCCCATTACAGAGCCAGAGAACCAGATGCAAAATCTGGAAAGGAGTTTCCCTAAAATCCAGGAGAATTCAGATCCTGGGTTTGCTTTAGAGTTTAGATCTATCTCTAGGGATGACCTTCTTTGTTTTACTGCACTTATGGGGCAAAGATTGTGTCTTTTTGTGGCCTCTCCCTCCAAGGAACCCACTGAAGAGCTCTTTGTAACAATTACCCCTTCCATGGGCTAGCATTATGATATGAGTTAGCATCAGCCACAAGAAACATGATCTTCATTATCAGAGGGGTAGCCGTGTTAGTCTGGATCTGTAAAAGCAGCAAAGAATCCTGTGGCACCTTATAGACTAACAGACGTTTTGGAGCATGGGCTTTCGTGGGTGAATACCCACTTCGTCGGATGCATCCGACGAAGTGGGTATTCACCCACGAAAGCCCATGCTCCAAAACGTCTGTTAGTCCATAAGGTGCCACAGGATTCTTTGCTGCTTTTACATGATCTTCATTGCAATGTGTAATATTAGCTTCTGTAGAAGCTAGATCAGTGATCTCACCATGAACCTGGGTGGGAAACATTAATACAGACTCTTTACCTGAGAGATATTTCCCTCACTCCTCCACCTATCTGACAGGTGCTCGTGTGAGCACGATCATCCTTCTGGATGAGGAGGACTGGTTGTGACCCCTTAATCAGCCAGAGGCAACACAGCTAAGTGATGCTACACACAACACTCCTTTTCTGTCCTAAACACCAGCACCCTTCCTGCTGCAGCCAGTTCCCGCCATCCTGATCCCTTCCCCACCACTGCAAATGCCCTAACAGAGAGATCATAAACTAAACCCTGGGCTCCCTTATAGTAACTCAGAGCGCAGCATTCAGGATTTGACTCCGGCGAGAAGAAATCGGAAAGAGTGCTTTGGACTAGGCTGTGAAAACGACAAGCTTGGTCAAACTGCAGAGAAGAAAATGTCAACTACTGTACTAGTTTAGACCATTCCCTGAAGGGGACCAGTGTGGGATGGCCGTCTACAGGATATTTTCTCCAGCTTGGTTTTAAGTGCCCAGTGCACTGGGGCTTCCACTCTTTCCCATGGGGGACTATTCCACATCTCACCTTTAGGAAGTTTATCCTGACATTAACTTAAATCCCCCCTTTTTGTCATTTAATTCCATCACTCCTATTTATATCACCTTATAGCAACTTAAATAATTCCTCTCCCTCTCTGGAGCTCACACTCTCATCCCCACCCCTTTGTTATTTAGCCAAGCTATACTTATTTCTTCTAATCTTTCCTCATAAATCAGTCCCTCCAGGCTTGTAATAATTTAGTGCTCTTCTCTGAATTCCCTCCAATTTTATCTATACCTTTCTACTGTGAAGTAGCCCAGAACCAAACGCAATATATTCTAGATGTGCTCTCATCAGAGGAGCAGAGAGGAATTGTTCCCTTCCTTATCCATGATTTGATGTCTTGCCATATTGCCTCATTAGCTATTTTTTCTTGCTGCCATCTCACATTGGATACAGCGTGAAACTGCAATTTGCTGTCCACTGTCACCCTCCTGTCTCTCTCAGCACTACTGCTTTTCATGTGTCTCTCTCTCATTAGCTAGCTATGAGCCAGCTTCTCAGCTAATGTTAGTGGAGTTATGTCAGTTTACAGCACCTGAGGATATGGCCATATGTTCTGAATGTAGCCTGCTTTTGACCAGGCTGAATCTCGTGTTTTATTTCCTGCCTGTAACCTCACTAGCATCCTGTGGATTATTTCTCTGTTCACAATTCCTCCCTGTTTGGTATCACCTCCATATTTTCACTAGCATATTACTCACCCTCACCAATCAGATAATGAATGAAGTTAAACAAGATGGGCCTAACACTGATTCCCCCCACCAACCCCCACATACCTTCCCCAGAGGAACCCACTAGGCACCTCCCTCAACACAATGCACTGCAATTTATCTTTACATTTTGTTTATGGTTCTTCTGCAGGTCTCCAGTCCAGGTGACAGTGTTAATTCCCCAAACAATTTGAATTAATTGTTCAAGCAACACTGTGCCTGTTTATCCAACATGTTTGCCCAGTTTTATGCGGTTGGAACTCTGACTCCAATGGAGTGACACCAGCATGGAGTTGTAGTAATGCAGCAGCAGAACAGAATCAGGCCCACTGTGTCAAAGGCTTCCCTAGCATTAAATTACATCTAGACTGTCCAGTGCAGCAGCACTAACTCCTGCAGATCTCTACATTTTAGTTGCTGAAGCATAGTAGAGGCTAACACCTTAGTTTCTCTGAGCCCAATCCTTCATCGCCAACTGCCTAACCCTGCAGCAGAGAATCTTCCAGGACTAGACTAATGAGAATAGTTTTGACCTGTATGCTCTCAGATGGGAATTGGATCCCTTGCTAAGCCACGGAGATGCTTCACATTGCGACACCAACTCCCTCCTTGTCACCATTCCTTATATAAAGGGAGGGGCCGATGTATTCTTTTGCCAGCTGTTAGGAGAGCTGGGATATGCAGCTGCAGAGAGAGATTTCATGTAACCCTCCACTATACCAGCGAAAGAGATGGCTGTCTGGGTTGGAAAGTGAAATAGCAAGTATGACTTAGGTATAAGGGAAAAAGTAATTTGGCATGACCATCCCACTACTCTCTCCAGTACTCTCCACGGCTTGCCTAGATGAAGAGGCGAGCCCACCTCAGGTGCCACAGCAGTAGTAAAAAACATGCTTATTTAACTATTAATAAAAAATTCCTTCATATTTTCCCCTCCCATTCTCATGAGCGCTAGAAGTTCAAATCTATAGCGCAAAGGACCTTACACAGATTTCATAGAGCACCCATGTTCTAGAAGTGCCTTGCATGTGAATATGAAGGATGGTGCACAACTTCATAAACAGAACATCTAATAGGGATGAAAGGGCAGGTCAGTCAGTGCCCCGTGAATGGGCACGTTACCCCCTGCTGAAAAGGAGGAGGAGCTGGCCCCGAGATTGGTGCTTGTGCAGTGTTAGTGGAGTGGGTCAGCTGGGTCAGCAGTGGGTCAGTCCTTCAATAAGCAGAATTTCTCAAGATTTTAGGGTGCTGTCCCGTCATTACAAGAATAAAGCCTATTAAGATGACGTCACACTACTAGAAATCAAAGACTCTCCCTTCCGCTCAGAGAACCTGAGGTATAACCCTGTCTTGTAACTGCCCATGGCTCTTCCTTCTCAAAGGCGTTCTCATACCTATGCTTACCAATCCTACTCCTTAGGGATGGCTGGACTGGACAGGACAAAGGACACAGGATAGGGATAAAGGTGGCTTTACACTATCATATGCTTCCCTACCAGTTCTGGGGCTGCCAGAAGCCAATATGGTGCATGCTGAGAGTTACAGCAGCCTCAGGGCTTCTCTAACTTGCACTTGGGGTTATCTGGCAGTCAGGACTCATGGGAGCTCAGCAATGCCCCAGCCATATCTCCTACACAAGGGGCTTCATGTGGGTAGCATAGACCCAGGTGTGCTGGGTATACCAGGGAAATCCTCAGCTGGCTATTTATGCCAGCATTAATTCCCTTTGCCATACTGGAGTGGTGCAAGCGGGCCAGAGTGGGGCAAAGGATCTAACCCACAGATTCTCCTGTATACCCAAAAAAAGCATGATTGAACCTTTAGTCTTGAGCCCGACTCCGCCCTGAACATGTGTGTGAAGATTGAGCTGGAAGTCAGGTAGGGCCCTGCACCCTGTCATAATGCTATTTCAGGGTCCATGCAACTCATGAGTGTCTGATTTAAACCAGACAGCAGCTCTGAGTAAACAAATTACAAAGATGCAATATATAGGTTAATCCCCCCTTTCCCTCGCAACATACATGCCTGGTTGCTTGCTATATTTCAGTGAGGGGCTTCATGTACTCCATGCTCCTGCTCCTGCCCCCCAGTAGGTTAGGAGAACATATTGTAAAGACACTCTTGGGAACTCATTCAAGCTCTCTGTTGACACAGCAGATTGGTGGCTTCTTGTTTGAAGTCAGGATTTAAGCTGTTCTTTCTAATTACAGAAAGACTCTGAAACCTGAGATATCTACTGCTGAAGAATAAGCGCATGCATGCGCGCGCACACACACACACACAAAATGCTTGTATAGTTGGAAAAAATGCTACATCCCAAACCCCAGAGTTCACGTTAAACAATAGACCCCTGCAGCAAAATAAGACACATGCTTATTTTCCTTTTATATTCTTTTCCTCACTTCTTTTTTTGTTTATCACCTCTAGTCCTTATTTATCATTGCCATCACTCGAGCACATTAGTCCCAGTGGACGGGGGATGCCAGAAAGTGACTGAGTCCTAATAACCTTCAGTACCCAGACAAAGGAAAACCTGTGTATTTCTACAAATCTCCAAATCAAAGATGGTGGTGGGATCCTACAGAAGTAGATTACATTAATCACACTATAGGCTGAAGTTCATTTGAACTAATCAGACCGTAATATTTCCCGTAGGAAGAAAATGGAAACACCATCTCCCCTGCCCTTTCAGAAAGGTGGTTATTTAAAAATTATATATATTACTTTAACAAGCAGCTCTATTATTGTGTTACCAAGAGGTGGAGATGGGCCTGAGCCACAAAGTTTGGATCCAGATCCCCAAATTTAAATCTAGAATCCTAAAATTTGTATGGTCCATCTTGTAGCAGGGTGCTAGTGCAAAGGCACCTAATTAGCCCCTGCTCAGCCAGCCCCAATCAGGGGAAATAGATTAGGGCTGGGGAGAAGTCTGGTGCCTGGCCTTTAGAACTGGCTGCACCTGCGGGCCTGAGGGTTCAAGGGCTATACAGGCTGGCTGGCAGCCAGAAGAAGGGGGAGATGGCCAGGGGAAGGTCAGTCTCCAGGCTGAGGGCAGACTCTGTGCGGAAGAGGAGACTGTAAGGCCTGCTCTGTATATGTATATCACTGGTGGTGGGAGAACATGTGTAAATAAAGCCACGGGTGCTGCAGAAGGAGAAGCCTCTCTGTGCTTTATTGGGGCAGCCATTGGGCCCCAGGAAGAGGGGCGGGTAGAGGACCTTGTTACAATCTCTATTTGAGAGAAAGGACAATGTGGGCAAGGCACTGCATCGGGATTCAGGAGATATGGGAACTGGAATACTACTACTTAGGGCTGGTCTACACTACCGCCATACATTGACCTAACGTACACAACTTCAGTTACGTGAAGAACATAACTGAAGTCAACGTCGTTAGATCCACTTACCGCGGTGGCTACACTGCGCCGTTGACTTCCATTACGCTTCTCGGGGAGGTGGAGTACACAAATCGATGGGAGAGTGCTCTTCCATCTATTTAGCGTGTCTTCACCAGACCTGGTAAATCAACACTCGCTACATCGATTGCAGCAGTGCCGATCTACCCATAAATGTAGACGTCCTTATTTTCACCCAACATTTGTCTGTCTTGTCTATTTACATTGCAAGATCTTCAGGGCAGAGGCAGTCTCTTACTAGGCTTGTGTACAGCACCTATTACAATGAGGTCCTGATCTCAGCTGGGGCCTCTAAACACTACTGCAATACAAGCAATACTATCAGCCATGTAAAATAGGAAATGGACATTATTTTGGGCTTACCTTGCTATCCCTAACAAGTGCAAAGCTTTGGCTGTTGATGGAGGAAGAGGAAATCTGGGAAGAGACTGTGGGAACTTCCCAAGCACTATCTAAACTGCTGCTTAGTATTAAAGCAGCACCAAACAATAACTGACCTGGTTCCCACTTCATTTCAGGTGTGTTATCCAAGGCAGGAAATGTTAATCACGCATTAAACAAGAGAGGGCAACACTTCCAATAGGATAAAGTGCACTTGGTGTGACAGTGAGTCCAGCTCTCCACTAAAACCATCCAAGTAAAAGAAAAATCATATACATTTGTCCCAGCCAGTTTTCCTGCTCTGTGCTGAGAGGGTAGCAGCTTTGTAATCAGATTAATGGCCTCAAACAACAGCTGTGTTTGTTCTATAGTTTAACAGCAGAATAATTGTAAAGGATTGTCTTCCTGTAAATTAAAAGACTAAGTGTCTCCTATCCTCGTGTTTTCCAGTTTGTTCTCAGAATAACTACACCCCAGCATTAATAGCAATGAAGTATTGCTGTTTGAATCACATTGATCTGTGTAGACTTTGTAGCAATTATATCTGAAAATGACTTTAGGAAACGGGGCCATAAATCCCATTGAAACTGAATTCTTTCCAGTCTTATCCAGCATTCAAATGGATATAGGCTGAATAATTGGGCCTGATTAAATAAAAGCTGCAGAGCACCAGAGGGTGAGACCAATATAGGTCCTCACGTTTTTTGGGGGGCAGGGGTTGTGTGTGTTTAAGTAACTTTTGCACAGTCTTTTAAAGATATATCAGCCCTTTCTCACTGCTTCCTTCACTGTAGACCAAGTGATACCTGAAAGTAGGATTGTTTTTGCTAGCGTAATGGCTGCCATCTTTCTTTCATACTGTGGGACAAACCAAGTGATTCTCACAGCATCATGGCCTGGTGCAACACCGCAACAGCATTCCAATGTGGACACCCCCCCAACTAATTTAGGGGAATGTTCCAATGTCCAACAACACCCTGGTACTTACATGGCCCTCATCACTGAGTTTCTGAGCAGTTCATAGTCATTAATGCGTTTTATTTTCAACATCCTTGGGAGGTAGGGAAGCATTACCCCCATTGTAAGCGTAATTAAATGACATACCCAAGGTCACACAGCAAGACTATGGCTGAGCTGGGGATGGAACCAAGTCTCCTACCAGTAACTTATCCACTAGACCATCCTTCCTACCTATCAACACTGAAGCTGCCATTATTGCTACCACAGTGGAGCTGCACAGGTTGTAGATTTCCCAGTGAAATATAGTGCAGATGCAGCCCTGGATGAAAAATATCAGAAAAAATGTAAAGAGTGAACCAAAGTTTGATGCTGTGATGAGATTTAGACTCCATTTTCTGTCCTGCGTTGCCAGCCTTAATATCACATGGACACAATACACTCAGTAAAACCAGGTTGTTCTAAGGAAAACCTGGGATGCCAACCAAGCTCTTACTCCGTTAAATCTCCAGTTGAAGTCAGCGAAAGTTTTGCCTGACTAAGGACTGTGTTATGTCAGAAGCAGGAATTAGCCTAGTGGAATTTGTAAAAAGAGTTTCCATTCCAGCAGCCACACAGGGGTCAGAGGAGAGTGTAGGTATAAAGAAACGGTGTGAAGTCTGCACTGTACGTAAGTTGTTCCTCCCCCATGCCTCACTTATGGTCACTGGCTTCCCCCAGTTTGGAAGATTATGCACATAGCTGTAGACCATGAAACAAGTGATTCCCTTCATCAGTGCTGAAACAGATAGGAGAGTAGTGAATAAAAGGCAATAGACAACGCAGCCCCCATGCAGGAGAAAGGCTAACAGGATATTGAGAGTGACACCGGCAAGACTCCGTTGCTGTTTAAAGTTGACATTACGAAGTATGTTTTATGTATGGGGGGAAAAGCTAAATTCAGCTCATCAGCACTCCCCAAGCTCTTTGTCCACTGGGAGAATCCCCATGGGGCGATTTGTGACGTGGGGAATTCCTCAATGGTATGTAGAGCAGGAGTCACAGTGCTGATGGTAGGGTGCCAGCTGACTTATTCTAACTCAATTTGAAACTCCATAGTGAAGTGAATCTGCCCCCTGCTTGGGTGGAAAAGTTCATTCTCTTGCTAAGAGCTTCACTCTCCCTCTTCTCTCTCCCATTTTGTCTTTATTCTAACAATCTCCAGAGAGTCTCTCTGTAAAACGTCAGCCAGAAGCAACAGCTGGCTTTTCTACAACAGTGGAGCTGGGAACAGAATTCAAAGTTACCATCAGCTCTGCTTTAATCCATACCTCTCAGAAAACAGTCCCTTCTATTCAAGTCAAAGTAAAAAAGTGTTAGTTGTCTATCAACTAGAATAGCATCTGCCTCCCATTCCTGACATTAGCCGGTTTTAAGTCAGACCATAAGCTCCTCCAGGCAGGGGCTTAAATAAATAACGGTAATCTGCAATTATACTAGCTAGGAGAATGGGGGGAATTCTTATTCAACATTTTACCAAAACTACTGCGATAAGATACTGAAAAAGATCACCCAATGGTTTGAGTGTTCCTATATTAACTGGAGCCAACCAACTGTTGGGAAAAACGCAAGCAAGTCACTGAATTAAATAGCTTCAATACAGAACTCCCCTTGCCTGAAAGGTTAGGCAATTCACTGTCAGTGGTGAGATGGACAACTATAAAACACTGAAACAATTTCCATGTAAGAGGTGTGATCCTGCAGTCTTTACTCAGGCATAACTCTCATTGACTTCTGAGTTTTTAATTGTCAGTAAGAATTACACCACTGGATCCTAAATCTTGGATGTTTAACCCCAATTTGTGGTTTGACGTATAGTGTACTCTGGTGTCATTTACAGTATTAAAAAGATAAAACTATAAAACTTCTAAACCAAATTCCTCTAGGACTCTAATGGTACATCTCACAGTACCACAATATGGAGAGACACTGATCTGAATCCAGCTCCAGGCAACACTGCCCAAAAGTTATTATCTGATGGCCATATGATAAAACTATGTTTAATGAGTTGTAGTCTCAGTCCAGTTCACTGTGGACAAGCATGCATATTAGACATCACAACAGGCAATAACTGGAAATCATTTTGGCAGTCTCAGCAGAGCCCAAGGACTGAATGGAGTGACTATAGAGAGTTTTTCCTTTATAGGTGATCTCTCACAGGGTTGAGGGACATTGGTGAGACAGTGTAGCATAGGGAAGCTGTACAGTGTTGCTACATGTGCTGGTGCCTGTTCTCTAGACAGAAGACTTCAATTTCGAGCACCATATTTCAAGGGCACAGAATCCACACACACACATGCACACACAGGAGTTGAGCTGATACAGAGCTGGTATGGGTGGCTTAGGGCTACATAAGACAAGATCATCCTCAGGTTAAACAAGGATGCCCCCAGATCAGGGCTGAAGAATGGAGAACTGTAAGAAAGAAAAGAATCAAATGAAACAGAAAATGAATGCCCTAGTGCCCTTGAGACAGAGTTCAAGGCAGGAGAGTATATTCAGTTTAGGGTTGATTCACAGAGCAGTTCAGAATAGCACTTAAGTGACCATTCTTAATTTGCCATAAACCTTCAGTGCACAAAGAGTTAATACTATAAAACGCATTGTCCATGCCTGCAGAGTTGAAGTTTAAGTACTGTACAACCAGACAGGAAAAGTCAGAAAACTGCTAATGATCCTGTAAGCCCTCCAAACTGTCCTTTGATGGTCCCCAGGCAGGAGACTGAGAGCACTGGCAATCACTCAATCAATCAAGACGTGTGCCATTTTCTGTAGTCCATAAGACAAAGCCAAGAGTTTTACAGACAGTGCATTCTGCTGCTTGAAACTAAGCAGCCTTTTAAAAGTCAAAGTCACATAACTGTGCGCTCTGTTACTGAAGAAAGGGCTGGAGTTATCTGTTAGAGAGAGGGTGGGGGAGGGGGCACAGCTGCCATTTTCTCCTGCCGTGTTTGCTTAAGGAGTCCAGGGCACCTGATAAGTTAGTCCTAAACGATTTAATGACTCAGAACTTCCCTCTCCTCTGACCTTGCAATCAGACTGCCTAGGCAGAGGTGCTAGCTCACATAAGTATTTGTTGATTTGATCTGCTTAGGTTTGTAATGAAAGGTCTCCCTATTTATTGCAATAATATAGGTAAAGATGTTCCGGCAGCCAAGTACAGAACTTCTTCAAAATATAAGTATCACTAGAGATTAGACTCTTATCTGGGTAGCTAAAGAGCTTAGGGGATAATTAGTAATAGAATAGGGAGTAGGTCACCATCTCATCCATCGGTCACTGTATCAGACCAAATCCAGTTCAGTAGGGACCCAAAAAAATAAAAAAATAAAATTACCATTTGAAGCCTGTTCTGTGGCTTATATGAAATGAGTTGGGTGGTCTCAGTCCAGTTCCCAGTGGAGAAGTGCCCAAACCACAAAATCCAATGGCACTGACTAGCACCTATGTTAGCATTCTCACTAGGGAGGCCAAGAAGTGAGTGGGCAGGGAGACTTCCTACAAATGGTCCCCCCAGAACAAGGGCAAAGCACATTTGCAGCAATCAGGGGCGGCTCTAGGCACCAGCAAAACAAGCTGGTGCCTAGGGCGGCAAAATGTAGGGGGCGTCCCCTGCCGCCGGGGAGGGCGGGAGGCTGGGCCGGCGGACCTGCCGCAGTCATGCCTGCGGGAGGTCCACCGGAGCCCCGGGACGAGTGGACCTGCCGCAGGCATGACTGCGGAGGGGGCGCTCGTCCCGCGGCTGGGCTGGACCGCCGGCCGGCATGACTGCGGCAGGTCAACCGGAGCCGCGGGACCACGGCACCCGCCGCAGTCATGCCTGCAGCAGGTCCGCTCGTCCCGGGCTCCGGTTGACCTGCCGCAGTCATGCCTGCGGGAGCTTAACCGGAGCCGCGGGAAGAGGGGACCCGCCGCAGGACCGGGGAAGGGCGGCGGAGCGCACCGCGCTGCTTGGGGCGGCCTGATTTCTAGAGCCGCCCCTGGCAGCAATGTCTCTTTCTGAAGGCAGTCCTAACATCACAAAGCAACGCCACTGCCTTGGTGTCAATGCTCCAGACAATCCAGGTCAAGCAATGTTTTAGTCCCATATTTCCACTTTAAGTACTTGGTTAAGGACCCACATAAGCACCTGAATCTTTGCCAGGAAAAGTGCTGAGACTTAGCCAGATCTCTGACTCATCTGCCTGAGGAATCAACACCAATGGGTTCTCTTAAACTTGCTTTAGCCCTGGAACAATAACACCCTCTAGATTTGATATAGTGCTTTTCACCCATAGAGCTCAAAGTGCTTTACACAGGTGGTAATTATCATTGTCCCCATTTTACAGACGAGGAAACAGAGGCCCAGGGAGGGAAGTGACTTGCCCCAGATCACCAAACAGGCCAGTGGAAGAGCCGGAAATTGAACCCAGGTCTCCCGAGACCCAGTCCAGTGCTTTATCCACTAGGTCACACTGCCGGCTTTGATTCCTTCAGGAGTGACAATCTGTCCTTCTCAGCAGAGCATGAGACACCAGGCTGCTAAATATTAAAATGATATTTTTAGGAGTTTTGCAAAACTGCACAGCATAGCATCAATAGAAGCCAGTAGGCTTCGGTAGTGGTTGTAATATTCCCACCTTATTTTGCATATAGTACTGTAAACATTCACAGCCGAGTCTGATGGGTAAACTATACCCCAAAGAGATTACACTCCACAGGCACTCTCTGGATATATAGAGGACAGTAAAGTACACTACGATTTCATACAAAACATAGATAGACTGGTCAGTGCTGTGCACAGCTGGAAATCTTCACAGAGCAGGTGGGTTTTCAAAGGGTCCCGACGCAGGACATGGAGGGAGGCATGGTGAACATTAATTAGGGATGGTGCATACAGGTACGTCTCAGAGAGGAGGAGTTAACAAGACAGGCTATGGAGGGGTAAGGAGGATAGTTTGTTTTAAACTGAGATGGGCCTAAAACCAACACACATTCTGAGACTTTGGGGATTCAGAGCTGAACTGTGCAGATCTGCTACAAATGTGTTCTATGCAAATTAGTCTCTTAACCTTTCTAACTGGCAGGAAATGCACTTGGTTAAATTTTAGTTTAATGTATTTGCAGGCCCCCTTTAATTCACAAGATAACTACAGCATTTTCTCATTGAAGTAATTTTTGGGCCAAAGAGCAGCGTTATTTTGCGTGAGTAGGAAACGCTTATATATTCTACTATCTGCTTACACACAAGTCCATAGCCCCCCTTTTTAGGAAAGAGACTTTCTGCCTCTGTAAAGTTACAGGTGTGTTTTCATCACCAACATGAAGATCAGGAATTAACTCTGCAACATAAGAGTCTGAATCTCACTGTGCCAAACATGTTTTGTGCCAAACATGACTCTGCCTCTTCAGCATGTTGGTTGCTCAGCATACTTGGCATAAACAATCAGCATTGGCAGGGTTTCACAGTAGGGCAGCTTGTTACTGCTCATCAAATACCAGCAGCTTCCGCTGTGAGCAGCAGAAATTGGGAGAAATGTCTCTCATCACATTCATTTTTTTATGCGCGATGGTATCAGCATTTTTCTGAGATGCAGTTAGGCTCTGGTACAAAAGTGTCTCTTCACCTTTGAACAGACGATAGTAACATTTCACCTACCCCCCCCCAAGAAAGTCTCTCTCTGGAGATTAAAACATAAAGAATGTCACCCACCACCTCTTTTGGAGAGCACACAGTAATAAACCTGTCATCTGTTTGGCAGCAAATAGCATGGCAATTAATGCAGAAAATCCTTTCTGAAATATATGGCTCATAAATAATGAAATACTGCAGGACCTTCCCAGAATAAAAATATAAAAGCAGATGTGAAGAAGAACCAAGTGTTCACCAATGCCTGACACCACCACCCTGGTCATCACCTTCCATGCAGATACAACAGAGCTCCTGCAACTGCAGTGTATGGGACACACCTGCCATACCCTATCAGATATCCTTGCTGATATGCCAAAAAGGGAAAAAACATTTCTCAGCACAAAACTGGGGATCATCTCAAGCCTGTTCGTGTAAGCAAGAATCACCATGTCTAAAATATAGACAACAGTGTCAGGAAACACACTTACAGCACTGTTGCAGAATGTAGTGTAGATGTTAACCATGTTAACCATGTTCTGGAACAGGATTAATGTCCCATCTAGATCACAAATTGCAAGTGTAGTAACCAGGCCAGAGGAAGTCAACACCCCTGACTCAGTTCACAGTATTGCCAACCCCAAATGTTCAGAAATCATGAGTCAGGCTCACCAAAAATGAGATTGGCTTTAAAAAAACAAAAATCACAAGACTATGTAAATAGAATATATTAGATATGCTTTTTATTTGCCTTCTGCTTTTTGAGTGCTTAGGGTGCACTGAGGTCACATTTTGAATCTTTCTCTGCAGCCATGAGGGTAGAAACTTACTTTTTCTTTAAGAATAAAGGCTGAAATTATCACATATTCACTTGACTCCAGGAGCTGGGGCTTTAAGGACAACAATAATTGTCATGAGACTCATGACAAAAATCATGAACGTTGACAATCAACACTGAGTTCTATATACGGAGATGGACTCAGCCTGCCTGAGTATGGACATTGGAAACTTGGATAGGTAAAAGAGAGAAAATAGAAGTTTAAAAGATAATTCGACTATGGGGGAGGAGGGGAGCCACCCTAGCCACATTCACTGTAGCGTATTCTTCAAGCAAGACTGAACAAGCATGCTGCCCACGGTGGCAGTAGCAAGAGAGAAAGACACCTTTGATTTTGCTGGGGAAAATGCATCAAAGCCCCCTTCCCAATAGCTTTTCTTAGGTGCGAAACCTTAACTGTAGTGATTGTAATTTGCTCTGTTATACAGTCAGGACGTTGGAACCTAGTTTTATTTTTCAGAGGCAAAGCAAGCAACCCCCTCTGGCTGGCCAGCCTGTGCTAACCCAGCTCAGCCAAAGCTGTTTCTGTTTCTCTCATGGTCCACATAGGTGGATGCTAATTTGTTTCTATTTACTCTTTGCTTTTTCTGCTTGTAATTTTTTTTTTTTTGGCACTGACCTGCACTCATCTATAACCTAGAAGCCGGGTTCAGCCTCTGTATATCCAACAGAAACGGACATTTCCACACATCCTATGGTTAGCCTAACATGAAACAAAAACTTCTGGCTGTATTATCATCTTTTCTCTCACTATCTTCCTGGGCTCTGTGCTGTTTTTAGAATCATGCCATCTCTGAACATGAACACATCTGAATGCCTAAGCCCTGAATCCAAATCTGAACATAATTACATAATTGTCAGAAACTGAGCATATCTAACATGCACCAAGACAGACAGGAGAGAGGCTTCTAAATATGCAATTAAAAGCTGCCTGGAAAAGTTATTAGCTATTTTATTAATAGGTCTGGGATTCCATATGCTCAGCTTTTAGCCTTCACAATAAAGAAAAGAAGCAATAGCAAATTTGCTTTTGAGGCAGCTTCCAAAAGTCAGAAAACAAGCAGCATTTCTGAGCCTAGCAGGAACATATGACTGAGACTGGGAGGGAGAGGCACTCATGCTTCTTTGTACCTTTGAGACAGCAAGAGTTGCAAATTTGGGGACAGGAAACCTCAGGAGGCTTTTGAGAAAAAAAGTTGCATACAGGCAGGGACATGAATTTCAGCAGAGGTGGAGAAGAAGCAGTGAAGTGCAGCAAAATGTGTTTATAGATGCTTATCACTCCCACTGAGTGTATATGTGCTGAAGGCAAAATTTGAAGGTAAAGATTCAACATTGACAACTATGTTTCTTGGTCTGATAGCCATGTTGGGCCCATTCCCCCACTATATTGCACCTTGGGCATTTAAGCAAGGTGAAGGCAAATTAGAGGTAAAACTTAACAGGCCGGATTCTCTGTGCACAGCTCTGCTGCAGCAATGGGCCTGTAAAGACAGCAGTGCTGGGAGCCAGAAACTCCCTTTTTGTCACTCCAAGGAAAGGGAACAAGGCTGGAGTGTCTCCTGCTCCAGCTATTTCTGCCTGTCAGCGGGACCTCGTGGGGCCATAAGCTCCCAGGCACAAATTAGAGCAGCCCTGAGGCTGTTCTAATTTATACCAGGGGCAGCCCCCAGAACCTAGGCGTTGCAAAAGTGGACTGACATCACCTTTACTCAGCTGTCCTTCCCCCGCCCCCCAGTCCTGCATCCAGTGCAGCTCAGCTAGACATGTGAATCAGGCCCTTCCATTCCACTCTAGCAGCATTTTATACCCCTTTGCATGAGTGTAAGTGACTATGGAGGATACAGAGCAGTGGAGAATCAAGCGTGTTATCTTCTAACTATAGACTAGGTTATCAATTGAACCCTGTGTGTTGGGTTCCTATTGTATGTATTTTGCCCAGCTGTAAACTCGTTTTATGTTACCATTCTATACAACTCTTAGGAACTGTTATCATGGTTGCCTGTCATTACATACACCATTTTAATGCTCCTACAAGATAATTTCTGTAAAATATGGAAGTTGTCACTGTTGTGAGTGTCCATACAGAAATCTCTGGCAAAAAGCACGGCTTATATCTGAGAAACCTGAGTCCTCATCAGCAAGATCATGAAAGATCTCACCGGCACTAAGACTTCCCCCACCCGCACTAGGATAGATGCGAAGCACTGATGGGGATGGGCACTGTAGAAATCTCTATGACAGGCAGACAGACAGACAGAAAACTACTATATACACAATAGGAAAGGACTAATTCAGTGAGGATAGTTTTCCCCTCTTCTCACCTACTATCTTTCCCCTTTTAACTCCTGTTCCTGTTTCCTGGCTCATCCTTTTGACATCAGGACAATTGCAGCTATTCATACCTAACCCTCAGGCCACCTGCCTGTGGGCCATTCTCATTCACATGGGGCTAAAGATCAGGCACAATGCATACCAATCAGAGGTATTTTTAACAGGACACCACTGACAGCAAGTCTCTTTTGGCCCCCACTGAGTACATTCAGGGCAGATGTGGGCCCTCTTGATTGAATTCCAGGGAGGATTGTGGGTTAGAAGTTTCAAAGCAGAAAAGATGCCTGACTGAGCCTGTCTTAGTTTGGTGACTCAAGGACCAGTCATGTGAAATTGTTTGCTATAGGAGGTTTGGTAAACAAGAATTCTACATTATGGACAAAAAACCTGCCTAGCAGAACTGGATTTGAAGACAACAGGCATGGCAATCTGGTTTAAAATAAAAAAGCCAGTGGCAAGTTTGCATAATTCCTCTTAGTTACAAAGGAGGGCATAATTACACAGTGTGAAATGTCATCCCCGTTTGGGGTTTGATCCAAATCCACTGAAATCAATGGCAGCTTTTCTATCGACTTCAGTGAGAGCTGGGTCTTGCCTGTGGAGAACAAACCATAATTTGGTACCAACATTGCCCCTTTCTGATAGCATTTTTTGTTATTTTTCTTATATATTTATACTGGTGCCTACTTTTTACAGAACTAAGGAATTGACGCATTGCCAGAATTATGATAAATGTATAGTAATTGATCTGGAGGCAATTAAAAAGATCTAGTAAGAAAAAAAACCTAATATACACAAAGACTATCTGAAGTTAACACTCATAATGGTCATGCTTAAAAACCTACCAGTTTTCATAGATAACATTACTTCAATATGTGCAGTATTCCTTATATCAACCAATATTTAATATAGAAATACCTAGGGAATGCTATAGATACCAGAGTAATGCCATCTGTGAAAGAAAAGGGGCATGGTTAAACCACCCTTGAACTCCAGCAACCCCTGTCTGCCAAACAGCCTTTCAGGTCTATGGGCAGGCAGGTATAACTTAGAGCAGCCTTGAGGCTACTAAATTACGGCAGGGAACTAGGCCCTAAGAATGCAGAGGAATATTACAAACATTTTGCCTGTGAAATCTATTCAGGACATTGATGAGTTCCAACATCACAAGCACTGTGAATGCAAAATAAAATTTTAAAGTTGAGATTTTCCAAAGTAACTTACAGTATGTAGACACAACCACCATTAAAACTGGTGGGATACATATCTCTAAATCCCCTATATTGCTTGGGATAACTCAACTACAATGTATATTTCTGCAAACATGAACAAATTACTGCAAAATTCTAATTAGACGCATCACTTAGCTACTAAAACAGTGGCATGAACATGCACATATTTGAAGATGATGCAAAAGTTATTATGCATACTCCTGCCATATTGCAGCTAGCAGGAGAACTGGGCAGTCTGTGCATACTACAGCCTTTAAATAATGTTCACAATATGTAATTTCATCCAACGTCAACAGGAAGCTAGTCTCAGATATGGTTCTAACTCATAGTTCACTAAGGCCCTGACTGAATGCTCCCTGAGCCGAATGGAAGGACTCTTTTTGATTTCAGTGGGAGCTGGATTGGGCCCTAGGGCAATGGATCCTATTAGGGCTATACATTTAAAAGGGCCTGGGCACTTTAGTGCAGCATTATCCTAGGTTTTGAAAGCACGTTGGCTGATATGGTTTAGAAGCCATTTTCTACACTGGTTTAGTTATCTATCGGCAGGGCTTAAAACTCTTGCTTTTGTATGAAGAATTGCATGTTGGTCACTTGCTCGCTGCTTTTGGGGACTTATAATTATGAAGACTCACACACCACAGCAAAATAAGACTAATAGTTGGTCACTAATAGACATGGAGCAGACTGTCCATGTGTGTGCAGGAACCAGCTGCTGTGCCAGCTGCTGAGCAAACCTTCTCCTTTCATTTCCCTCTGTTGTGCTGCCTCCATGGTGCTCCAGTTACAGGTGCTGCATTAATGCCTCAGACACTTAATCATTTTGCACTTTTGAAAGTCCAGTCTAATTTAGTGACAAAGTAATTTTGCCTTGCATGTGAGCTAAGGATTTGATTCTAAGACTCCTTTCATCTTCTGATCTTCTCTCATCTCTGCCTTTCTTGGAGCCTTGCGGGATGCCAAGGACCAAAAGCGCTATGCCCTTTAAAAAGGCACAGCATGCTCTCCCCCGGCCAGCACCAACCCCAGACCGAGGGCTGGGGCTTATGGGGAGCATCTCACCTTTCTAATGTTGTGCCACCGACAGTGCTGAGACTCCTGTCTGCAGAGCTCATAGGGTGGAAGCTCCAAGAGTCTAATGATCTCCTCTGGGAACATGCAAGAGAAAGGGCCCTCTCCCCTGCCCCGTCCCCACCCAATACACCCATTCAAGAGCTGTCACAATTGGGACCACAGCGCTTTCTAATCCAGGGGCAGACTAGCCCTGTTTTATAAGGCGGGCACTGGGATTCCAATTATTTATATCGTGGTAATGCTCAAAAACATCAAACAGGATTGGGGCCCCAGCATAACAAGCACTGTACAAAACACAGGAAGACATGATCCCTGTCCCAGTGCACTTATGGTCTAAACAAGATGCAAGAGAGAGAGCAAACCAAGTAATAGGAGGGCAGGAAGGGTAACAGGAACAGTAATACGAATGTAACAGAGCACAGCTTTGTGCACAACTGAGTGGTTTTTAAATTAATAAATTATATCAGCCATTCCTGAGTGCCTCTTAGCCTAGTTGGCTGATTTCCAGTAGGCATCACACAGCGGTGGGTCTTCAAGGATCGGACTGAGGTAAGGGTAGTAGCTTTACGCATAGAAATTATGCCAGTCTTACCAGACAACAAAAGGATAAGTGGAATCTACCTTACTTAGATTGTTCTGTTGTCACAAACTTTATCCCTTGGTTTTGTCATTGGGGGCTCTATTCTGATCATTCCTGTCCAAGCCACACACCCATTCTGCCTTGGGGCCGAATGCTAACACAGAAGAAGAGTGGGAGAGCTGTAGAGTCTTTGCAAACTCCATTAATAGCTGTCTAAGAGTTGCCCACTTAGAGGGGATGAGGAGTGATCAGTTCAGAACCTCCCTTCCCCTTTCCCATTCCCCCAGCACCAAACATCATCTCTTGTATCTCCACAATATGCCTAATCTCTGCTGGTTGGCAAACTACAATCTCTTGGCCTCCCAAACACAAGTGAAACATGGGACTGCCGTTTTTTCCAAGCCATTCCCCTTTCGGTTCTTAAAATAATCTGTCAAAAATATGTTGCATTTAAAAATAAACAGCACTGTGGGGAGCAGTGCTGGGGATTGAGTAGATGGTACTCCTCCCTCTGCATCAATATCAGAGCAATCTCAGGAGGGGGTTGGGTGGTGCTGTGCCACTATGATGTAAATGAGCTTTGAACATGAGCATTTATAGTCTAAAGATATCCTGTAACAACAGACGGAGTGTTAGCCACAAAGTCCTTGCCTAATTTCAGTGTGGGTAATTACATTCTGCCTCTCTGAAATTCCCCTGAAATTTAAAATGGCTGCCTTATTCTTCTGCCGCATCTCCCTAAATTATTGTGTACAGTTGCTGAACACTGGTAAACAACTGTTGCAGTCCATCCCCGAGGCTGGCTGCATTTCAATGGTGGTAATTCCATACACACAGAATTAACCACTTCAGAAAGCTCCATGCTGACCTGAACAGCTCTAAATAAATGTAAAAATAATTTGCAATAGACATGTAAATCATGTTATGCAGAACTATTTTAAATGTATATTTTACAGATGGAATTCTTTGGAACACTTCAATAAATAAAACATATTTAAATACATATATATTTTGTATATCACACTAAGAAACTAGAGAGACTAACAATGCAAGAGAAAATTGCTTATTTAGAATTAATTTCATTCTTATCGGGCATATATAGATGAAACAGAAGCATTCTGTTACTGATACTCTCATAGCACATGGATTTTAATCTAAGAAGCAATGGCAGACTCCATTCTAATGGTATGAGGGCCACTTTGCTGTACGTAATTCACAGTGTAAACATCCCAAAAGGTAAACCATATGCTCTGAAAGATGGCTATCAATTATCTGTAAGGCTGTACTTTCAAGGAGAAGGATATCCTTTCAAGGCTTGGCTAATTTGTTTAGACAGCTATACCAGTGGAGGAGTTTCTTTTGGATACCTTAAGTCTGCAATATTTCCAGATGGAATATTTTTGCAAAATAAAGTTAAAGGTCAAATGGGAAAGTGAAAGACAAGCTGGATGCATACTATCCATGGACTATCAATGGCACACATTGTTCTGCAACAAATCACTAAATAGGAGTGTGACAGGACATCATCCTGCTCTGTTCTAGACACAAACTGCTCAGAGACCTTCTGGTTCAACACCTCATGCAATTTATTTACAATGCTCTCCCCACCACCTTTATAAACTTGTACAGCTCCGTACTTACAAGCATACAATGCATAGCTCACTCAGCCATGGGGGCAGGGGGAACAGAGTATTTTCCCTGCCCCAAGAGATCTCACCTGCTTTTGACTCTCGAAAACCTCTCTTCCCCCAGAGCACTTCCTTCCTTCCTGTGCCTTTTCTACTTTCTGGGCTAATGGACGAATAAGCCTTCTGGGCTCACCTTAGCCCATCCCAATCTATCAATTAGGCACCGCTCTGCCCCTCAGGTTTACTCCAGGGCAATTTAATTGGTGATCCAGGGATCAGAGCTGGTATAGCTGCTGTCACGAGGAGATATTCAGATCCTGCAACAAGTAACGGGAGAATGCTACACAGAGAAGGAGATGTCATATGTTCAGGCATCTCTGCATTAGGTAGAGAAAAGGGCACATGGGGGAGAGAAAGACGTCAGAAAAAGAAGTAAGGATTCTGGGCCAAGGTCAGCCATGTTGTAAGATGACAGGTCAGTGGGGGCACATGTTTAAACTTGGACCTCCAGCGGCAGCAGCTAGATGACAGAACATAGCCCAGAACATAGCCAAACCCTGGCTCTGACACCCAAAGCCAATATCCAGATCTCATGGAAGGTCAGAGGAAAAAGAGGCATTGTATCAATGCCGCATACCAGTCCTTAGCTGCTGACACTCCAGTGTCTCTTCTGCTCTCTTTTCAAAAGTGTTTGTGAAGTTACGTGTGATAACAAAGCACAGCTCGGGCTAGCTGGACTGAGGCCTGGTCTACACTACGCATTTAAACCGAATTTAGCAGCGTTAAACCGGATTAACCCTGCACCCATTCACACAACGAAGCCCTTTATATCGATATAAAGGGCTCTTTAAACCGATTTCTATACTCCTCCCCCGACAAGGGGAGTAGCGCTCAAATTGGTATTGCCATGTCGAATTAGGGTTAGTGTGGCCGCAATTCGATGGTATTGGCCTCCGGGAGCTATCCCACAGTGCACCATTTTGACCGCTCTGGCCAGCAATCTGGAGTCGGATGCACTGGCCAGGTCTGGGAAGTAATTCCCTTGCTGCAGCCGTTTAAACAGAATAGTGTTCCTGAAGACGCGAGCGTCATGAACCCTTCCCGGCCATCCCACGTGGATGTTGGTGAAATGTCCCTTGTGATCCACCAGTGCTTGCAGCACCATGGAAAAGTACCCCTTGCGGTTTATGTAGTGGGTGCCCTGGTGCTCCGGTGCCAAGATAGGGATATGGGTTCCATCTATCGCCCCACTACAGTTAGGGAATCCCATTGAAGCAAAGCCATCCACTATGACCTGCACATTTCCCAGAGTCACAACCTTTCGTAGCAGCAGCTTAATGATTGCTTTGGCTACTTGCATCACAGCAGCCCCCACAGTAGATTTGCCCACTCCAAATTGATTCCCGACTGACCGGTAGCTGTCTGGCGTTGCAAGCTTCCAGAGGGCTATTGCCACTCGCTTCTCAACTGCGAGGGCTGCTCTCATCTTTGTATTCTGGCGCTTCAGGGCAGGGGAAAGCAAGTCACAAAGTTCCATGAAAGTGCCCTTACGCATGCAAAAGTTTCACAGCCACTGGGAATCGTCCCACACCTACAACATTATGCAGTCCCACCAGTCTGTGCTTGTTTCCTGGGCTCAAAATCAGTGTTCAATGGCTAGAACCTGCCCCATTACTAGCAGGATCTCCAAAGCGCAGGGGCCCGCAGTTTGACAGAATTCTGTGTCCATGTCCTCATCACTCTCATCGCCGCGCTGCCGTAGCCGCCGCCTCCTCGCCTGGCTTTGCAGGTCCCGGTTCAGCATAGACTGCACGAGAATGCGCGAGGTGTTTAAAACGTCCATGATTGCTGTCTTGAGCTCAGCAGGGTCCATGCTTGCTGTGGAATGGCGTCTACACAGTTCACCCAGGAAAAAAGGCGTGAAACGATTGGCTGCTGCTGCTTTCATGGAGGGAGGGGTGAGGCTGTACCCAGAAGCACCAGCGGCAATGTTTTTTGCCCCATCAGGCACTGGGATCTCAACCCAGCATTCCAATGGGCGGAGGAAACTGCGGGAACTATGGGATAGCTATGGGATAGCTACCCACAGTGCAACGCTCCGGAAATTGACATTAGCCTCGGTATATGGACGCACACCGCCGAATTAATGTGCTTAGTGTGGCCGCGTGCACTCGACTTTATACAATCTGTTTTAAAAAACCGGTTTCTGTAAAATCGGAATAATCCCGTAGTGTAGACATACCCTGAGTGAGATTATTAGTTAGCATAAACCAAAGGTTTGAGTCCAGAAGGATTGCAGGGTGCACCATCCTTGGAGTCCTGAACATATCTGCTGCGCATCCCTCATTGTCCCTACTAAACCACATATAGTGGGGTGTCTGCATTTTTTTAGTGAATTATTCCCTAGGTTTGCATTTAGGCTTCCCATCCGATGAATAACTTCCTGCTGGATTCTTAGTACAGTATTTTGTCATTAGAGCAATTTCCTGTATGGCTAACCATTGCTCTAATTCTGTCACCACCCTAGGATTTATATCTGTTAGTTTCGCAGACTATTCCCAACAGCAGTGGTGAGTGTAAAGGTAGGATATTGTCTGAACTCCTCTTTCACACCTGCAGTAAGCTGTCCATCTCATAACTACTCCCAGCCTCTGAGAACACTTCCCCACACACCACAAACATGGACAGCCCGATCTTTGGATCATTCAGCCCTCACTTTGGGCTCATGGAGACGGAAACTGCTTCATTGCTAGTGATCTGGAATTTACTGCTGGTGAGAAGTGCTGGCTTGACAGCCTTGAAGAATGGAATCCTCCATTTATGCCCAGAATGGAGACAGAACAGGCAGCAGCAATACACGCTTCTCCGCATCACCCTATCAATGTACCTCAACCCTGACCTGGAGGCAGCTTCCCTAGGGCTGAAAGGGAGTTCATTCTCCGTGTCCATTCAGTACAGTACTTACCCTCCAGACTGAGACTGCACTCTAGTGCCATTCTGGGATGGGTTTTGTGATCTAGGCAATTTGTATTCTGAAGTGCCCTGATATCACCTCGCATTTTAAACCCAGTAGGTTACCAATAGCCTTCAGAATGAAGCCATTACCAGACTGGGCCAGATTTGAATCAACAACCTTGAAAGTCTGCCATCCAACCTCTCTCAGACATTTTATTTTTTTAAATATCAACTCAAATATGTCCAAATAGCACACGGTACATACCTTCTCAGCATGGTCAAGTGGATATGGCACCAGCATAGGAGCTGGGAGACCTGGAGTCTAATTCTTGGTTCTGCCACTGATTTGCTGGATGACCTTGGGCAAATCACATCACAGCTCTGTGCCTCAGTTTCCCCAACTGTAAAATAAGGATAAGAATACTGTGTAAAATCCATTGAGATCTATGGATAAAATATAAGCAAGGCATTATTTCTGTGGATTGCATACCCTTCGGGTGCTTGGAAATCACCTACCATACTACAAGAGCTACTACGAACGAAAGAGTGAATAGCAGTAATATGTATTCATTTATTATTCTATGCACTGGAAAAATATACTTCTGTTTCTGATATATTGCTGGATATCTGACAAATCTTGTGCTCAGAAGCAACATCAATCAGGAATTACATTTAGTTAAAACATTATTTTGCATTGTTCACGGTTATCTAGGAGACACACAAACATAAGGTTGCATCACCCAATGTCCTTGAGAATATTCCTGTGGTTTGGTCTGAAACTGTGTATACCATGAAAATACACAGCTTGATTTCTGGATCTAATATTGTCTCGCACATGCTCCTATCAATGTGAGGAATTTAATTTTCTTATTTAAAAAGAATGGAGGAAGCACTGATTTCATGTGTGTTTACATTAGCTCTGTGCAATCCTTTCCCCCCTTTCCTTAAAGATCATATAATATTTGTCCTAAAGCAATACGGGCTGACGCAGCATACGCAGCTCTGCGACTAAACAAGGAGGGTCCTTCATATGTCACTGCTGTCAACTTAGAACAAAACCTGAGATGAATGAGAAAAAATAAATAAATCTTTTGTTTTCAAAGCTAAATAGCCAAAAATGCAGCAAGAAAAGTTCCATAAAGGTTTAGCTTTCAGCAACACATAGTGGAAACAAAGCTGATTCCTCCTCTTGCTGTGCCCTCTGACCTATGAGTTTTATATGTCACTGCCTAGAAGGCCTCCAGTCACGGCAGCCTCTGTGTATGGCTTTCCCAGGACTTTCAAGGTTTTCCTTGGGGGCTGTTTGCGGGGGGGAGGGAGGAAAGGGTTTTAGCACCAGCCTCAGATTTAAAATAGCAGGGGGAGTTTACTTATTAATATTCATGAGGAGGGAACAGTCTGCTTTTTGTTACCCTTGCCATTTCTCATGCAAGGTGCGTTTAAAGGGAGGAATACATTTAGAAACATATCCGACTATCACAACCACCACCACCTTTCGAGATATAGAAAGGCAGGAACCTAAGCAAAGCTCAAATGGTAAATATTTAACAGGGAAAGAACTTGCCTCTCCTTCTGTCCTCTCTTTCTCTGTATATATTAAGCTCATTATTTCATTTTAACAAGGGGAACTGTGTTTCCCCAAAATCTCCACTCCCATTGAATCTCTGGGCCAAAGTGGATAGTTCACACACATGCCTATAAATCCCCTCCACCACTGGCACAATTGATTGTGTTCCTTTGTTTGCTTGGTTTTTAAAGTCACTACTGAATATTCACTTTGTAGCTGGGAAAACTTTTAGTTCTATTTGTTGAGACAACACTTACAGGGACTGATTCTGTATTCACTGACACAAACATGAGTCAGGAGTAACTCCACTGAAGTCAATAGATTTACACCAGTGTAAAGCTGGAGTAAAAAAAAGAAGAATCAGTAAAGCAAAAACTTTCAAAAGTAGCCTCTGATTTGGGGTGTCTTCATTTTTGGACACCCAACTTGAGAAACCTTGTGTCTGATTTTTAGAGGTGGTGAGCACCCATATGTTCCTTTGACTTCATTAATGGCATTCAACACCTTGGAAAATCAGGCTAGAGTTCTCATGTTGGGCACTCAAAAATCGGTGACCACTTCTGAAAATTTTAGCCAATGATGCAAAGCCTTTCAAAGTGAAGAGAAGCAAAGGATGTCTTGATTCTGAGCTTCCACCCAGCAAGCGGGCACGTATCATTGCTTATCTAGTAAACTCAGCTTTTATTTGTGCATTTCAGTAGTAGCTGATTTAAGAGTGACATCACAGTACACATGTTCATACCTGAGCTCAGAACTGGGCCAGTGAGAGACTGAGAGAACTTTAAATGTCTAAGAACTAAGAAATTTTCTCCTGGTCTCTTCTCCCCATAAGAAAAGAGGCACTTTACACACATGGGGGCATTTTCAGAAGGGTTTAACTGATTTAGAGTAGTTAACAATGGTTTTCTGTCAAACTGGGAAGGTGTATCTGGAGGGGGGGGGGTCCCGCAAGGGTCAGTCCTGGATCCGGTACTAATCAATATTTTCTTTAATGACTTGGACAATGGAGTGGCGAGTATACTTATAAAACATGAGGATGACACCAAACTGAGAAGAGTTGCAAGGACTTTGGAGGACAAAATCAGAATTCAAAAAACCTTGACAAATTGGAGAATTGGTTAGAAATCAACAAGATGAAAGCCAATGAAGACAAGTGCAAAGTACTACACTTAGAAAGAAAAAGTCAAACGCACACCACTGCAGAAGGGGGACTAACTGGCCTGGTGGTAGCACTGCTGAAAAGAATCTCAGGGTAATAGTGGATCACAAATCAATGAGAGTCAACAATGTAATGCAGTTGCGAAAAAGGCTAATATCGTTCTGGGATGTATTAGCAGGAGTATTGTAAGACATGAAAAGTAAGTGTCCTGCTCTACTCGGCATTGGTGAGGCCTAATCTGGAGCACTGTATCCAGTTCTGGGTGCCACTCTTTAGGAAATATGTAAACAGAGAGTCCAAAGAAAGAAAGAAAGAAAGAAAGAAAGAAAGAAAGAAAGAAAGAAAGAAAACCTGACCTATGAGCAAAGGTTAAACAAAACTGGGCATGTTAAGTCTTGAGAAAAGAAGACTGAGGCAGGGACCTGATAGCCTCCAATACAGCTGATAAGCACAAGTTGGAGTGTTTCCTGCGGCCTGATGCAGCCCTGGTGGTGACTGTTCATGCTCCCATCACTTTCCCCCCCTGCCTCAGTACTACTGTTTAAACAAAGGAGTAACGGAATGCACGATCTCATCGCCACAGGCTTTCTGCGCTCAGTGGATCCAGACAGAATCATCATCAAGCGGCTGGTGCTCAGTGGTCACCCTTTCAAGATCTTCAGCAGGACGGCTGTAGTGCGGTACATGTTCTTTAACAGAGAGGATGTGCTGTGGTTTAAGCCAGTGGAGCTGGGGACCAAGTGGGGCCGTAGAGAACACATCACAGAGCCGCTAGGGACTCATGGTCACATGAAGTGTCATTTTGATGGGCAGCTGAAATCCCAGGACACGGTGCTGCTGAATCTGTACAAGTGCGTCTCCCCTAAATGGACTTATGACCCGCATGTGCCGGAGCCGGTACCATGGGTGAGAAACGAACAGCAGCTCCCCGTGCAGGAGGTGGAGATGGAATAACCCTCCAGGCCTAGCGTGGCTGCTGTGGTTCGCACCTCCTGCACCCCACATGGGTGCTTGGCTGTTCCAAGCCTCGTGAGAAGTAGGGAGAACTGCCCTGGACTTGTTAGTGCAGTGCCTTTCCTAGGGTTTGTGTCTATCATTCACGCTGGCTGCTGCAGCATTAGATCTGGCTCACAACTGCCTATCCCCTGGCCTCCAATGTCAGTTTATTTCAATGGTAAATATATTTTCACTTCAATGAAAAAAAAAAAAACCAGCCTCCAATACATTAAGGGCAATTATCAAAAAGAGGACTGTGATCAGCATGTTCACTGAAGGTAGGACAAGAAGTAATGGACTTAATCTGCGGGAAGGGAAATTACAAAAATCTTTCTAACTATCAGGGTAGCTAAGTCCCAATAGGCTTTCAAGAGAGATTGTGGAATCTGGGTCATTAGAGGTTTTTAAGAGTGGGTTGCACAAATCCCTGTCGGGGATGGCCTAGGTTTACTTAATACTGCTCCAGTGCCAGGGCGAGACGTGATGACTCCTCAAGGCCACTTCCAGCCCTACAGTTCTATGATTTTATACTTAAGGAGCACAAATCCCACCGAACGCCAGGGAGACCTGTGCTTCTAAACCCAAGTCTGGAAACTCGTGTCAGTGTAATAATGTTGGCTAGGGATTTGATTTTCTTATGCTGTTTCTATACCAAAAAGCCCTCATAGACATTAAGACCAGAAGGCATCATCGTGATCATCTTCTAGTCCAATGTCCTGCACATTGCAGGCCACAGAACCTCACCCAGTCACTCTTATAATAAACCCATAGGCCCTAGCATAGAAGCTGTGATACCAGCAAAAAAGTGCCTTTTGTTTATTTTTGTTGTTGTTGTTGGAAATGGTATAAGCTATAACAGTAAAAGCACATTTTTGCCAGTAGAAGCTGCATCTACACAAGGACGGCTTTGACCTGGTCTAGGGTAGATGAGCCCTAAATCACAGTGCATTTGAAAATCCCACCGCTAATCTCAGCACTGGGACTTTTTATTTCCTTGAAGAGTCACAAATAAAAGTGAACCATTTTTTTTCTAGATTGCAGCCCACTGTGTCCCTGCCACAATCCTGAGGACCCATCTTACAGGACTTTCTTCACAGCCCATCAATGGTACTACTCCGCCTCCTGGGACCAAATCCTGGGCCCTCACTCATACAGAAGCAAGCTGCATGATGGTTTAGCCAATCCAGAGGCTGGGCAGATTGGCCTTGTGAGGGGTGAAAGCTGGCTCAGACACTCTGTAGACAGGGAACAAGGAACTCTGCTGGGCCCTGCAGAGCCTGGTCCTTCTTCTCCTACATGCAGTGAAGATGGAGGTTATTGCTACAGGGAGTCTCTGGGGAGCAGCTTGCGGTAGACACGGAGTGGCAGTCCAGGGACCTGGCACTCAGAAACAGCCCACCAGGAACAGGAGTGCAAGGGGAAAGGTTGGAAGAATAGTCCATGTGGCTTGTACACCCCCAAACACTTCACTTCCTCTGGGTGGTGGGCATCTCCAGACCTGATGGACCCATGCCAGCTGACAGAGCCAGCGCTGATGCTGCATGAGAAAGCCGACAGAACAGTTGTGCAGCCCTCTTAATGTCTCCTCAGGTGTCACTCATTCAGGGTGTCCCAAACACCACCCCATGCTGGCATCAGGCCCCCCAGCGACTCCTGCTGCCAGCCATGGCAGTGTGGTGCAGTGGAGTTAAGGCCTCCACCACCTGGAGAAAAGGTCATGGCTGGGCAGCCTCAGGAGCATCTCTGCTGACACTGCCACGGTGGACCTATCCTCCCTGAATTTGCTTGCCATGCCTTGGGTGTGGATCCCGGCTGGTCCACAGAGCTGTGATTGCTCACCTTTGGAGCAGCAGAGTCAGGATTTGTCTTCTAGAGTGGGTCAATGTTGGGCAGTGATTAAAATAATTGGAAACAGGAGCGTGAGCTCTCATCCCACCAGCCAAAGTGGAGGAAGAGCTGTGAAGGAGCACTGCTTTCCCAAGCCAGGGTAAGGGAGCCATGCCCCACCCCCAAGTCCCTGGCTTAACCCCTGCTGTTGAGTGACACCAAGCATTTCCAATCCTACCCCCACCTCAAGTACCACGTCTGCAGCTCTCCTGCTTTGAAGAGTTATGCCTGACGCTGATCCTATTGTGAATGCAGCGCATGACCCGTATTAAGCAGGTAGGCCAAGAAAACCTGCATCTTTCTGCCTTTAGGGACCTCCTCAAAATACCTTGAAAATGTTTTCCATACTGTTTGATGCTGTGGAACCATCCGTGGGAGTACAGAGAGCATTAGATGGGTGGTTATTGATTTGTTCTAGTTTTATTAAATTAAGTTCATTCAGACGCTTCCCTCTCCACATTGAAATATCTATTCTGAACACTGCCTTGGGGGGGGAGGGGGAGAAGAGAACTTGAAAGTTGAAACATTTATCTAAAGAAACCTGTGATATGAAAATGGACTTCATAAAAATATATATATTATTTATATCACTCATATATTCTTTTGGGGTATAGTATTTCCAGCCACTTAAATTCTGGAAAAAATTGGAGTTGTGTGTGTGTGATATTTCTAATGACAAAACATACATATACATAAAAACATGAAGAGAATAAAAATGAGGCTACCAAGGGACTTTTTCCTTTTGTCAAGCAAAGAGGGGAAAGGACGTTTATATCATCAGCCTCGTTCTGTGACCCTGAGAGTTGAGAATTATGTTCTTTGTAACCTATACCCACAGAGTAATGACAGACACATTAAGTGCCCGAAGTCACATGATGACCAGGCAAGACCTTTTATCCTTCCCAATTCCGATGTTTAGACACCACTGGAGCAAAACAGATTTAAAGAAAATTTTATAGATTAAAATGAAAGTTGTGAGAATTAAGGGTGGTCAGCATTTCAGAGAAGGTGCACTGGACCTTACAGAGGTTAAAATTTGCAGTTCTTTCTCCTCTCTGGCATTGGATATATTTTGAGTCAAGATGCATTTGTGTCTGAATCAGATTTTTTTTAAATCATTAATTGAAACTGTCTCTCTCTATCCCCCCTCCATTCTCCACCCAATGAATCAGTAATTTGTAACAAGAGAATCTGGCTAAACAAGTTTCTAATTCAAATGCCATCTTATGGACAAAGAACTCTTTGAAAATGGTTTCCATCTTCCGGCTCCTTGGGATGGAGTGGAAAGTTGCGTTTTTACTGTTGATGGAATTCATCTGTGCCCTCAACTCTGTCAGATCTCGAGTGCTGTACAGTAAGAGAATGTGGAGTTCAGTGAAGGGGTGGAGGGGTGGGGGAAAGGCCCTCTGTTATCCAAGTCCAAGTCAAGCAATTTCCTGCCAATTAACATACGGCTGCTGCTAACATTTCTCCCAAGAACAAAGCTCCAGCTAAGGGGGAATTTTATACCAGTTGATACAAGGTTATCAATAAAAGCTGCCCTTGCTAAGGTCCTGGTCTTGCTCCCATGGAAATAACTGACTTCAGTGCAAGCAGTATTGGGCCCTAGGGGAGTCCACAACCAAACTTACTTTGACTGCTGACATTAAATGATTGATAGAAAACTCCCATTTTATAACAGACGACTTCAAAAGCAGCTTCTAAACTTGCACTGACCATTTATCACATCTACGTTCACACTTGGAAGGTCCACATACAAACTACATTTGCATTAGTCTCATTGAGTACACGGCAGGGTGTTGCAAGGCCAAATTAAATAATGTTGAGATCCTTGCTATAGAAATGCCAAGGATTATTAGACCATGATCATAAAACTAAAAACCACCTAGGAATCTTTGAGACTTCTTTCTGCAAACAAGTGTATTCAATTAACTTAATTATACAGTGAACCAGTGTGTTGGGAGGCCTGAGTGAAATGTAGGACTTGGGAATCAGAATAATAGATACTGGTAATTATAACTATGTTGGACATTTTGTATCCTGAGATTAGGCTCTTTTCCTTTCCTCTTCTGAATCTTGTAGCTTCTTTGAGGAGGCTGGTGGGAAGAGGTTAAAGGTCACATTGAGCTGCCAGTAAGAATGAAAAATGGTGGATCCTGCCTCTGAGCTTGGACTATGAGTTCCATTATTTCCCTTTGTAATGGTGATACCTTCCCATGGAAGGCTTGAATGTTGCAAATTAGCGTTCTGACTTATCTTTCTAATTACCTCTTCAGGTGTAACAGCAAGCCAGCTGTTGGGAAGAACAAAAGAAGCGGCTTGCCAGTGTCCAGATTCAGGCATCTGTTACAAATGCCTGGAGAACAGTAAAGGGCCTGATTTGTTTTTAAGTGAATAAATAAAAAGGTCTTTCCCCTCTTCCAGAAGAAACAAGGATCATACCAACTTCACTTCAGCCCTGCACAATAATGATGGTAAAAATCTCAATTTCAAGAACAGAAACTTCAGCAATGAACTGCTTGTCCACATAATTAGGTGAACCTTAGAGAAAATGTAACATACAAACTGAGCTCAGAGGGGGAGAGATTACTAATTATTAAAAAATCAGAGAGCGAGAGAGAGAGAGAGAGAGAGAGAGAGAGAGATGAGCTTAAAATACACTCCTGGGTCTGGATTTGGGGAGGCTGACTTCTATGGGGGCTGGGCCTGAGAAAAGATTGAATAAAGACTGCAGGATTGGCCCTTGATGTCCACAACGCTCTTTCTATAGAAACATTAAAAACTCCCATTGATGGGAGTGGACGATTTTATCCACAGATGCACAGGGATTGACTCTGCAACCTTCACTCATGTTGGCGAGAACTTTCACAAGAAATCCCACAGGTACTTTAATTTCTCATGTTTTCTCTGAATAACCCTTTGTAAACCTTACACTGAAATGTGATTCCTCAGCAAAATTTTCTTTCCTCATCTCACACCCAGGCTGCTTGATTATTGTAGGATATTGCTCCTGGGGACTGGGATTCGGCCATTTGGGAGAATTTTTTTTGTTTCGATAAAATAATCGTTGACATTAGAAAAAGAAATCTCTCATATAAAGAATTACATGGACTTTGCAAACCAACAGAAGGAATAGAAGACAAGTCACATTTTGGTATGACAGATTTGGGACTTGATTTTTAGTAAGCTATGCAAGTGGGTTTGGTGCATGTGCTTAGGATCTGATGCAATTCCCATTGAAGTCAATGAAAAAAGGCTTTCACTGACTTCATTTGAACTGGATCAGGCCCTTATTGCATGTGCACATACAGTGCAAAGATTTGTGCAAGCACATAGCCAGACAGGTTCCTATCAAGCCACATGTGGACATAATCCCTGGGCACTGCATGTGGACATCCACCATGAAGCAGATGTTCAAAAGACCTCTGCATGTTGGGTACTGAGCACTTCTTCGGAAATCTGGTCCATAATTACATTCCTAAATGGGAGCTGAGCTCTTGAGTATCTGCCCCTGTTATGAGATTATGACTTTACAGTTGAAAAACATAACCATCTGACATCAAAGTGTGACATATGACTGGCTGGCCGCTGGAGAGCTTTTTAAATTTCTTATATATGGCATATTAAGGGGATTTACAAAGATTCAGAATAATGATTTGATGTTCTTAAATAAAAAGCACTACAATGTACCCCCAAAATTTTGTGTATGCAAAATGTAGTCCTTCAGTATACATCCTCTCTACATAATGTGTTTATAGAGTGCAAGCTCATGCCCATATCACAAGTACAGAACTGATCACTAAACGAGGCATTTTCTTTCTTTTTCTCTTTATAGGAACATATCAATTACTAAGAGCTAAATTCTGCTCAAGATGACCTATATTTACTACATTATTATAGTGTATAGTCTCTGGCAGGTTGCTCTCAGGAGAGAAGGATGTTGCATATTATAGATGGGTATTATGCTATGGGTTTATATTATGGATTTCAATAGTGCTATTTCAGTGACAGAGGGCATTAGAGTGACAGCACAGTGAAACTCTTGTTAAAAATTATTTACTTGAGGAGAAAAATACCCTCCTTTTCCCTTTGGTTTCCGGCAGCTGCTCACATGATCTTATTAAGTTGCATACAACTACTTAAACTGGGTGAAATTCATGAGTACGTCTTGATAACATAGGGCCTGATCTCCATAAGTCCAGACGACTTCAACCAGTATCATGCGTGCCCTAGGACCTAGCAGGACCACCCAATAACTAACAAGACTATGAAAACAGACAGGGAGCTCCCCCCTCAGAAAATGTAATTAAGAGAGATAAATTATTAATACATATTTTACACAAAGATGAGAAAGAAAACTAGAATCTTGCCTTGTTCCAATCAATTGGAAAAAATCATTCTTTAATAAGAGGGTGGAGATCAAGCTGCATGCTTTGACTTTCTCATTGGAAGGGATTCTCCAATAATCAGTTCTCCATCCCGTTCCATGTTTTTCTGGTGTGCACTACCTCTTCCCCTCAGCTCACACAGAGGAAAATCCAATAAACAAAACACCCTACTTCTATAGCAGGGGCGGCCAACCTGTGGCTCTGGAGCCACATGAGTCTCCCTGTATAGGCTCCGACTCTGCGGCTGGAGCTACAGGTGCCAACTTTCCAACGTGCCAGGGGGTGCTCACTGATCAACCCCTGGCTCTGCCACAGGCCCTGCACCCACTCCAACCCTTCCCCCCTTCCCCTGAGCCTGCCGTGCCCTCACTCCTCCCCCTCCCCAGAGCTTCCTTCACGCCACAAAACAGCTGATCGGGAGGTGCGGGGAAGGAGGGGAGGCACTGATTGGCGGGACTGCCAGTGGGTGGGAGGTGCTGGGAGCGGTGGAGGGCAGCTGAAAAGCTGATGAATGGCTGCTGACGTATTACTGTGGCTCTTTGGCAATGTACTTTGGTAAATTCTGGCTCCTTCTCAGGCTCAAGTTGGCCGCCCTTGTTCTACAGCATTATACCTAAAGGCAATTATTAGTCAGGAGCTCTAATAGCTGAGAGGGGTCAACTGCAAGAGGAGAAAATGTTATGATGACAGAGGGAGACTAAACAATGAATGTGTGAAACTGTGCAGTGTTTAATGTTTGGGGAGCTGGAGAGAGGAAGGCAACGTTCTTTTCTATGCTTGCCATTGTCTAGAGTAGTTTTTGCCCTGAATCCTATTTGTTTACCTTTATCATGATGATGATATTAACATGCTGCACTTGTATACCAGGTTCCATGCCAGGAGCTCAAAGTGCTTTAGGTGGGTGTCAGCAGCCACATTTCACAGTTGTTATGTTTCACAGCATACAGACAGAGAAGTTGACAGAAGCATGAATACTCTTGCAGGAAGGTTTCAGTATAACGCTACTTGATTTACTCATTGACTTTAAGGCCAAAAGGGACCACAGTGATCATCTAGTCTGACCTGTTGCACATCACAGGCCTCACCCATCCACCCCGTAATAGACTCCGAACCTCTGGTTGAGTTAGTGAGGTCCTCGAATCATGATTTAAAGACTTAAAGTTACAGAGAATCCACCATTTACAGTAGTTTAAACTGCAAGTGACCTGTGTCCCATGCTGTAGTGGAAGGTGAAAACCCCCAGGTAGGGTGACCAGGTGTCCAATACCTGGTCGAAAAGGGATCCTGGCAGCTCCGGTCGGCACCGCTGACCGGGCCGTTGACTATCCAGTTTGTGGAGCCAAGCAGCAGGGCTGGCAGGCGCCGTTCAGCTTCCAGGAAGCAGCTGGCATGTCCCCCTTCAGCTCCTATGCCTGGGGCAGCCAGGGGGCTCCGCACACTGCCCCCGCCCCAAGCGCCACCCCCGCAGCTCCCATTGGCTGGGAACTGTGGCCAGTGGGAACTGCAGGGGCAGAACCTGCAGACAGGGCAGCGTGCAAAGCCGCCCAGCCATGCCTTCACGTAGGAGCTGGAGAGAGGGCATGCTGCTGCTTCCTTGAGCTGCTTGAGCTAAGTGCGACTTGGAGCCTGCAGCCCTGACCTCCTCCCAGGCCCCAACACCCTGCCCCAGCCCTGATCCCCCTCATGCCCTCCAAACCCCTCAGTCCCAGTCTGAAGCACCCTCCTGCACCCCAAACCCCTCATCCCCAGCCCCACCCCAGAGCCCACACCCCCAGACAGAGCCCTCACTCCCCACCATACCCCAACCCTGTGCCTCAGTCCTGATCCCACTCCCGCCCTCTGAACCCCTCAGTTCCAGCTGAGAACACCCTCCTGCACCCCAAACCCCTCATCCCCAGCCCCACCCCAGAGCCCACACCCCCAGACAGAGCCCTCACTCCCCACCATACCCCAACCCTGTGCCTCAGTCCTGATCCCACTCCCGCCCTCTGAACCCCTCAGTTCCAGCTGAGAGCACCCTCCTGCACCCCAAACCCTTCATCCCCAGCCCCACCCCAGAGCCCGCACCCCCAGACAGAGCCCTCACCCCCCCATGCCCCAACCCCCTGCCCCAGCCCTGATTCCCCCTCCCACCCTCCGAACCCCTCGGCCCCAGCCGAGAGCACCCTCCTGCACCCCAAACCCTTCATCCCCAGCCCCAGCCCAGAGCCTGCACCCCCAGACAGAGCCCTCACCCCCCCATGCCCCAACCCCCGCCCCAGCCCTGATTCCCCCTCCCACCCTCCGAACCCCTCGGCCCCAGCCGAGAGCACCCTCCTGCACCCCAAACCCTTCATCCCCAGCCCCACCCCAGAGCCCGCACCCCCAGACAGAGCCCTTACCCCCCCATGCCCCAATCCTGTGCCTCAGTCCTGATCCCACTCCCGCCCTCTGAACCCCTCAGTCCCAGCCCAGAGCACCCTCCTGCACCCCAAACCCCTCATCCCTGGCCCCACATCAGAGCCCTCACAACCCCCCACCACAACCCCCTGCCCCAGCCCAGAACTCCATCCTGCACCCTAAACCCCCATTTCTGGCCCCACCCAGAACCCACACCCCCAGCCCAGAGCCCATACCTCCTCCCACACCCCAACCCCCTGCCTCAGCCCAGAGCCCCCTCCCATACTCTAAACCCCTTGGTCCAAGCCCAGATCACCCTCCTACACCCCAAACCTCTCATCCCCAGCCCCATCCCAGAGTCTGCACTCCCAGCCGGAGCCATCACTCCCCTGCACCCCAGCCCCTGAGCCAGCCCGGTGAAAATGAGCGAGTGAGTGAGGGTGAGGAGAGCAAACAACAGGAGGGGTGGGATGCAGTGAACAGGGGCAGGGCCTTGGAGACTGGGTGGGGCATGGATGGGGCCTCGGAGGACAGGCAGGACAGGATGGGGCAAGAGTGTTTGGTTTTGTGCCAGTAGAAAGTTGGCACAACTTAGGGTCTCTGCCATTGTCACCTGGGGGGGGAAATTCCTTCCCAACCCCAAATATGACATTCAGTTAAACCCTGAGCATGTGGGTGAGACCGACCAGCCAGACACCCGGGAAAGAATTCTCTGTAGTAATTCAAATCCCTCCCCATCTGGTGTCCCATCTCCAGCCACTGGAGATATTTGCTGCTAACAGTCTCAGATCAGCTACATGCCATTGTAGACAGTCTCATCATACCATCCCCTTCATAAATTTTATCAAGCTCAGTCTTAAACCCACTGAGGTTTTTTGCCCTCACTGATCCTCTTGGGATGCTGTTCCAGAACATCACTCTTCTGATGGTTAGAAACCTAATTTCAAGCCTAAACTTGTTGATGGCCAGCAGTTTATATCCATTTGTTATTGTGCCAACATTGGCGCTTAACTTAAATAACTCCTCTCCTTCCTTGGTATTTATCCCTCTGATATATTTATAGAAAGCAATCATATCTCCCCTCAGCCTTCTTTCAGTCAGGCTAAACAAGCCACACTCCTCGAGTCTCCTCTTGTAAGGTAGGTTTTCCATTCCTCTGATCATCCTAGTAGCCCTTCTCTGCACCTGTTCCAGTTTGAATTCATCTTTCTTAAACATGGGAGACCGGAATTGCACCCAATATTCCAGATGAGGTCTCATCAATGCCTTGTATAATGGCAATAACACTTCCCTATTTCTATTAAATACCTCATCTGATGCATCGTAGGATTGCATTAGCCTTTTTTCACGCCACATCACATTGGCGACTCATAGTAATCCCGTGATCAACTAATACAGCCAGGTCTTTCTCTTCCTCTGTCATGTCCAACTGATACATCCCCAGCTTATAGCAAAAATTCTTCTTGTCAGTCCCTAAGTGCATGACCTTGCACTTTGCACTATTAAATTTCATCCTATTGCTATTACTCCAGTTTTCAAGGTCCTCCAGATCTTCTTGTATGATATTCCTGTCCTCCTCCATATTGGCAATACCTCACACCTTTATGTCATCTGCAAATTTTATTAGCACACTCCCACTTTTTATGCAAAGGTCATGAATGAAAATGTTAAATAAGATTAGTGCCAAAACCAATCCCTGAGAAACTCCACCAGAAACCTCCCTCCAGCCTGACAGTTCACCTTTCAGTATGACACCCTGTGGTCCCCCCTTTAACCAGTTCCTTATCCACCTTTTACTTCTCATATTAATTCCCATCTTCTCCAATTTAATGAATAATTTCCCATGTGGAACCGTATCAAATGTCTTACTCAAACCCAGGTAGATTAGATCTACAGCATTTCCTTTATCTGAAATATCAGTTATCTTCTTGGTCCGGCATGATCTACCTTTTATAAAACCATGTAATATTTTATTACAATTTACCTCTATGTCCTTAACTACCTTCTCTTTCAAAATTTGTTCCAAGACCTTGCATATCATTGAAGTCAAACTAACAGGCCCGTAGTTTCCTAGATCAGTGGTTCTCAAACTAGGGCCGCCGCTTGTTCAGGGAAAGCCCCTGGCAGGCCAGGCCGGTTTGTTTACCTGCCGTGTCCGAAGGTTCGGCCGATCGCGGTTCCCACTGGCCTTGGTTCGCCACTCCAGGCCAATGGGGGCTGCAGGAAGGGCGGCCAGCACATCTCTCAGCCCGCGCCCCTTCCTGCAGCCCCCATTGGCCTGGAGCAGCAAAGGCACAATGAATCCCACCTTGCTTTAAGCTGACTCTTAACAGAATGACTCTGCTGTCATGCTTTGTTACAAAGAACTCAAGCCTGCAAGCAGGGCCAGCAAACTCCAATTCACCCCACCCCACGGCAATAGCTTGCAATTCCAACACAGTCTTCAACACAAGATAAAAGTGAGGTGCTGTGGTCACAGAGGTAGGGAGCTGGGACTAGAAGCCAGTTCTCCCAGTTCTGGACTTTAGCCACAAGACTAATCTTCCTCTCTCGTCTCAGACAGCAAATACACATCTATTAGTATCACAGAATTATCCAGCCTTTCAAAAAATCCAGCTGTAGCATTTGCCTCTAACTTCCTGCAATAGTGAATTCCACAGACAGTCCATATGCTACACAATCATTTAGAATAACAGGAAATTCTTCTTTAGCATATTTCCTTTTATTAGTTCTACATATTTTGGGCTTGAATCATCCCTGTTAGTCTAAGGGGGCTCAATTTGCTCACACACACCCCTGCCAGTGGAGCAGCTAAGCCAATCAATGCATTCCTTCCAGGAGACAGCAGGGTGTGGGTTCCAGGTAGCTTGCATTATTGCACCCCAACTCCAAGCAAACTTTCCACCTGCAGCCTGGGTTCTGCCGTTAGGGTGAATCCGGCCCACTGGCTTTTATTCCACTGAATATCGCCAAATTCCCAGTACAATTTTCAGCAGGCCTTTGATACCACAATCAAGTCTCTTCCAACCACTGCTCCTCCCTATGCTAAATGGCTGAGATTCTGTCCCACAGCACAGATCACACAACTACCCCCGCGCGTCCTAATTCTGGGATGATCTGTGGGCCAGTGTGGCCTCCCTGTGTAACTTAGCAGGCCTGGGTCAGCACAGCTCTAAGTAACAGCCACTTCCTGAGGCTGCCTATGGCTTGCAAAGCAAGACAGAATGTTCATAGCAACGTGCACTACAGCTCTGCCTCGTGCTCCGGGGCAATTCTTCCCCAGCCCCTTGCAAGACATTTACAGCCCCGGTATCCTGCTGAGATTGTGTATAGGGCCAGCGAGAATGACCCCACCCAATAAGGCTAGTGTCTCCATTCTCTCATTACAGTTCATCTTCTGTGTGACTCTTCACATGCTAAAGTGAGCATAAGCACTTCAATCTCAGCCTGCTCCAGCCTCTCAGCTGTTTCCCTCCATCCCTTAAAATAAAAACACGCAACTCAGGCAAACGATTCTACTTGTTGCTCTATTAAACTAGAGTCCCAACGAGGAAGGCACAAGTGCAGCTCATCAGGAGGCAGTGTATGAGGGGCATGTTGTGTGCCTAAAGCACTGGCCAATCTGTTCAAGAACTGTTTACTTAGACCAGGGGTTCTCAGACTGGGTGTTGGGACCCCTCAGGGGGTCACAAGCTTATTACATGGGGGGTTGTGAGCTGTCAGCCTCCACCCCAAACTCCGCTTCACCTCCAGCATTTATAATGGTGTTAAATATATTAAAAAAGTGTTTTTAATGTATAAGGGGGGTGTCGCACTCAGAGGCTTGCTGTGTGAAAGGGGTCACCAGTACAAAAGTTTGAGAACCACTGACTTAGACCATGTCAGTGATGAGAAAAAGTTTATTACTTTTTGATGCCAGATGTGGCCTAGCTAAGTTCACAGTGAACAGGTGAGCAAATCACAATAGCCATCTCCCTAACTAGCATTCCTGTTGGCACTCAGCAGAAGTGCGCAGGAATCAGGGCTGGGGTGGCTCTATGTTTTTTGCCACCCCAAGCACGGCAGTCAGGCAGCCTTTGGCGGCATTTCTGCGGGAGGCCCGCTGGGGACGCGGATTCGGCGGCGTTTCTGCGGGTGATCTGCTGGTCCCGCGGCTTCAGCGTACCTGCCACTGAAGCCGCGGGACCCGTGGACCTCCCACAGGCGTGCTGCCGACTGCTGGCTGACTGCTGCCCTCACAGTGACCAGCACGCTGCCCGCCGTGGCTTGCCGCCCCAGGCACGCGCTTGCTGCACTGGTGCCTAGAGCCGCCCCTGGCAGGAATCAATGGTCATGGGTGTGGAACTATCCCCTAAACCCCAGAGGCAGCCCACTGAAGTCAAGCCTGAGGTACATCCCTGCGGCAACATGCTGCCATACTCTGCTTGTGAACAGAGGGTTTACTTTTCAGTGCTGCAAATCTAGTACCTTTCACTAACACTATATACACCTTCAGTCATGACACCCTTTAAAGGGAATTATCTGGACAAAGGGGACACACATTTCATTGTCCTAAAATCTGTCTCTGAATGCTTTTCATTTGGTGGCTGTGAACAGAAAGAATTTTTTTTTTTAAGTTTTCACATTGTGTTGAAAAGTAAAATGCTGCTGCATCTGATTTTTGGTGGACATCATATATGATTGCCGAGGTGAAGAAATGTTTAAAAACACAACTAACCTTTTCTATTCTCCCCCTCCCTGCAAAAATAACTCAAAAACCTATTAAAAAAAAGAAAGTGCAACTCTTTTAATCATCATCAGTAGTGCTTTAACCTCACAGGAAAGGGAAGAGGAAGGAAGGATTCTAAGAAATCCAGGCAGGTTAAAGGTTAATCCTTGCTCTTGGGATGAATCCTTGCGTCATCTCTCCTCAAGTACAAACAGGCATTTAGTATATACACCCTGTCACACTGAACATACATGCTCCCTCTCTGTCACTATGTAAAAACACACCAGGTTTACATTTTTTAATGGAGATAGGGGCAGCAGCAGGAGGAGAGCAAATAAATAGGCAAAAGTAAAAGGACAGAGAAAACAAAGGCAGTTTGTAAAAATGACAGAACGATTGACCTAACCTGGAAATGTTCGCTGGCTATGTAGTTAAAATTCTTATATGAAATGTATCAGAAGGCTATTCTTGTGGAGGTCTTATTAGGACTATAGAGAGTCTGTCTGTCAACACCGCAGACTTTTTTTTCAGCTCTTCTTGGCCTGTGCAAGAAGACATTATCACTCGGCACTTTAGCTGCCACGATCAATAAAAGAATGGCTGAGGGAACCTTATTATTTTACTACTTTTGGGGAGAGAAACTGTATACATGCTCATTGGCAAGAGTGGAAGAAACATTTTGTGCCCATGCATGGAACCTCGTGCAAGCAGCTCGGTTCCATCAGTCCCATAGCAGCGGGCTGGGTGACCTGACCATGGATGCTGTGACATTCCCCTGGTGTTCTCTGGCCTGGTGATCTGCCAGGCCACTCCAATCCTCGACTCTGAGAGCCAGCCTCACCCTGCTCTGCTGTGAGAACACCCACTCCCGGGCTGTTCACGCACAGCCTCTAGCCCAGAGGTGGGCAAAGTACGGCCCGTGCGCCACATCCGGCCTGTGGGACCATCCTGCCTGCCCCTGAGCTCCCAGCTGGGGAGGCTTGCCCCCGGCCCCTCCCCCGCAGCTCAGCTCACTGCGCCACCGGGCAGCTCAGCCCTGGGCCACCCCCCGCGAGGGGGGGGGGCAGGGAGAACAGGGGGGAGGCTCACCCCCAGCCTCAGGGGAGCAGGCGGGAGGTGTGGGCGGCAGGAGTGCGGCGAACGCGGCCGGAGGAGTCAGGTGGAGCACTGGGCGGCCGCACAGCCGGCTGGAGAGAAGCTGCGCTTTAAGGGGGAAAACGCTGCTTCTCTCCAGCTGCCCAGCTGCCCCTGCTCCTCCTGAGTCCTCCGCCCATGTTTGCAGGGCCACATTCCAAAAGGGGTTGGGGCGGTTGGATAGGGGGTGAGGTCCCAGAGAGGCGGTTAGGGGCAGGGGGTCCTGGGAGGGGGCAGTCAGGGGACAGGGGGTTGGGTAGGGGGTGGAGTCACAGGGGGTGGTTAGGGGTAGGGGGTCCCAGGAGGGGGCAGTCAGGGGACAGGGGGTTGGATAGGGGGTGGGGTCACAGGGGGTGGTTAGGGGTAGGGGGTCCCAGGAGGGGGCAGTCAGGGGACAGGGGGTTGGATAGGGGGTGGGGTCACAGGGGGTGGTTAGGGGTAGGGGGTCCCAGGAGGGGGCAGTCAGGGGACAGGGGGTTGGATAGGGGGTGGGGTCACAGGGGGTGGTTAGGGGTAGGGGGTCCCAGGAGGGGGCAGTCAGGGGACAAGGTGGGGAGTCAGATAGGGGGTGGGAGTTCCGGGGGGCCTGTCAGGGGCAGGGATGTGGATAGGGGTCAGGGGGGCAGTCAGGGAACTGGGAGCAGGGGGGTTGGATGGGGGTGGGGTCCTAGGGGTGGTTAGGGGCTGGGCGTCCTGGGAGGGGGTGGTTAGGGGATAAGGAGCAGGGGGGTTGGATGAGTCAGGGGTTCTGAGGGGGGCAGTCAGGAGGTGGGAAGTGGCGGAGGCCAGGCTGTTCGGGGAGGCACAGCCTTCCCTACCCAGCCCTCCATACCATTTTGCAATCCCGATGTGGCCCTTGGGCCAAAAAGTTTGCCCACCCCTGTTCTAGCATGTAAGCCGCCCCTTGGATTGTGCAATTGAATGACACTAGACAATATCTCCGGCCCCAGACACAACCCTAGGAACCTCCGTCTTGCAGTGTCCAGTTATGCTTGCTGGATGCTGCAAGCTTATATGAGTTTGTCAATTTAACAAAGAAATAGATAAGTACCAGGCTTGTTATCCCAAGGGGAGTCTCTGACATGCTTCAAACCAAACACACTGCTTCAGGTAGAATAAACAAACAAATGTATTAACTACAAAGATAGGTTTTAAGTGATTATAAGTGATGGGCAAAAAGTCAGAGGGGTTCCAAAAGACAAGAAAATACAAGCGTGCAGTCTAAACTCTCAACCCTATTAGACTGGGCAACATCTAGGTTAAGCAGTTTTTCTCACCCCACTGGATATTACAGCCCTTAATATACAGGCTTGTTCCTTAAACCTGGGCCAATCTACTGTGTTGGAGTCTTGTCTTCTTCTCAGTGTCTTGGGTGGGGGCAAGAGAAGGGCCCAGTATGCGTCCACTCTGTCTGTTTTATACCCTCCGTCCACGTGCTTGGGGAGCACAAGTCCAGGCATGTCTGGGGGGCATGTCTGAGTCTCTCCAAGCAAAGTTGAGCAATTCCCCTGGTGTGGCCTCATGCAGATGAGTCACTGCATTATAGCTCCCTTGCTGGACAATGGCTGTTGATGGGTTCTTTGACACCCTGCCTGGGCATTGGTTACTTTCCTTACTGTTGCTTCTGGGGAGCTAATATCTGGCTGATTTCCCCAATTTACAGCAGGTTTTAGTGGCCACCATACAACACAATTCTCTTAACTTCATATGCATTAACGTTACACATATATGGATAGAGAAATGACTTGCAGCAGATCATAACCTTTCCCCTGACACCTTACAAGGCCTGCTTTATATGTAAGATCATGAGTATATGAAAATGAGGAATAGGGGGGGTTACAATATGCTCCCCCAAGGTACAGAATATCACAGACACCCCACAAACACATGCTCCATTGAGGGGAAATGAGTCAGCTAAAGGGACACTGAACACATTTCTGTCTGAACGTTTTTACCTAGTATAGGTTGCTTGCTGCAGAGTTAGTTTCACTGCTTTGTTATGGCCAGTTGCCTTCTCCTCACACACAGCTCAAGGGGCTGCTCATGCACACATATCCCCCCAGGCCCTGAGGGGGGCATGACCAGGAACACAGCAGCAGAGCTGCAGCGGCCTCAGTTTGGGACCCGGAAGGGTTGTCTTTTCCTTAAAAGTCCCTGCATGAAGCTGAGGCGCAACAGCAACTGGTGGGTATGCATGGGACTGGGGGAACCCTTGTTCACCTCCAACAAGGCCCCTGCATGGAACTGTGGGGTGGAGAGAAGAGACAGGAAGACACTTCATTCCACAAACCTCTACATGGGGCTGGTGAAAACTGCTCTCCTGGTCAGGGCCAGGCCCTAATGAGAGCTGGACAGGGGAACCCAAGGGAGCCCTGTTCTTCACTCCTCAGACTCTAGCTGCAGGAAGGAGCGAGTTCTTCATTCCCTAAGGATCCCTCTTCAAGTCCCAGGGAGGAGGTTAGAGGCTGGGAGGCCTTACCTCAGTTATGCTGCTGCTGCTGCTACGGAAGAGCGAGGCCACTAGCGTGCATGCTGGGTGGGAGAAAGTCATTGCCCAAGCACATATGATGGGGTTGCTCTCTGGCTCCCTCCCTCTTGCTGAAAGGTCCTGTAAGCTGCAGAGAAACAGAAAAAACCCTTATAAAATGTCTCTTAAACGGAATTTCAAAATTAAAAAAACCCAGCACACACACAACCCTCAGGACGAGAATTTAAAGGGTAAACAATCAAAAATCAGGATCTGTAAAAACTGAACAGTTTAAAAAAAATAAGTTGACAATGTTCCCTGCAAGTATGAAAGTGCCTTAATAATCACATTACTCACCACCTACAGCATCCTCAAGCCCAACCTATGTGCATGAAGGTGTGATTATGAGTGGACAGGAGTTGGTGACATTTGCACAGGGAACTGCAAAAAACTGTTTCACAGGCCTGCCTACAAATGCTTAGGAAGGCTCTGCTAAGGCAGGCTCTTTAGACTTTCTCTGACTTAACTGACTGGGATAAAAGAATTTCAAAATATAAACCAGCAGTTACACTCTTCTTGCTCACTTTAGGCTCAAATCTGTATGATCTATAATGTACTCCTAGCAGTATTCTTAAAGTTGCAGTAAAACTGAACACCACTTGGGAAAAGCGATAGGCTGCCTGTATGCATCAAGAAAAGAAAGCTATTGTGCAAGTATGAAAAGTGGGAGGAAAATGTCAGAGTCAGATTGGCAGGGAGACACTGACAATGAAGAAAGCTTACAGGGTGCACTAAGGGCTCGTCTCTAGAACTGATTTTTGCACAAGTACAGCTGCACCAGTGTAGCCACACACATCCCATGTAGATGCCTGCCCCCTCAGACCAGAGTAAATCCAACTTGACATAGCTGCTGATGAGCTACACAGAGTTTGCATCTGTGTAGCTACACCAGGCAAAAAATTCCAATATAGACAAGCTCTGAGTTTTCCTGCTACCACCTCCACAATCACTCAGGAGTCAGGGCAGCAGGCTTGCATAGATGGCCGGTACTTGGCACAGTTAAGTTCTCACGCCACCAATGGATACTACAGTTGCTACAGTGATTAGGCTTTATCAAATCCTGGCAAGTAGCAGCACAACCCTTGTCAACTCACAAATTATCCTGTAGGGGAAGATAGCTTCCTATTTCATATTATTTTGAAATGCACATTGCAGTGGAAAGAGGACACAATTCTGTTTATTTAGGGCCTGATTTTCAGAAGTGCTGAACAGCCTCAGTTCCACAGAGGTCAATGGGATCTGTGTCTGGGTGACATCTCTGTAAATCATTTGCAAATGGTTTAATAACCATTATTTGTGAAGATAAAATAAGAGGATTAACCAACCAAAAGAGAAAAGCAAACATTTCCCTAGGTAGGCTTCATTAATTCCTTGGGGAGGGAGAAAAATCAATTAAAATATTGGTTTAGGTTCCCGATCAGAGTGTGGAAACAGAACAGTGGCTTTTTTGTTTGAGAGAGTGAATGATAAAGTGAGCTCAATCCACTTTCCAGTTTGATTTCATTTGTTCATCAGTTTGTATTGAATATACTTAAAAATGCCAGCATGAGAGCTTGTTTTTTGCAGACATTTTGCAATTCTACGAGGAACAGAAATGCACTGGTAAGGTTAAAGGCGCTACATTCACGGTAGTCTCTCTATTTAATTTGTGTGTGTTATTTTTAATATCATCAAGCACCCAAATGTTACAAGGATGGGTGATGGAGAAATGGCCAATATTAGAACTGTAAATATTGACGAAGGTAATATTGATAAATGACACTGATGTCAATCAACATGCTACTGTGTACATTTTAACCAGATGAATGGCACACAATTCTGTACAATAGAAAAATGATTAAAATGTGAATGAGTAAAACAAACAGAATGGATAGAAAATGCCATCTATTTCATTATATCTGACTTATCTTATTTAAACTTTAAGTAAAGTATGAGGAGCTGGACCCAAACACAAAAATGTTCTCAAGATTCCTTTCACCTGGGCATATTAGTTGGAGGAAATGAATGATCCTTGGGGACAGTTCCTCAGAAGAAAGGAAGTGTTTGATGAATGAGGCTACAGAGGTCTCAAAGTAGCTGTGTCATGCCTCAGCAAGGGCTTCCACAAAGAAGACTGATGGTAGTTACTTACTGCCTTTACAGATGTGGGAGGATATTCAGGCATCTGTGGGACACTGTGCTCTTAAAAAAAAAAAAAAGAATTCACTATGTTTCTACAGCTTCATCAGAAGCTATTGGAGTAAACCAGATGTAATATATTCAGTTGTTTAAGTGCTATAAATCAAAGTTTTATGTTAAAACAAAGATGGGGTGGAAGAGGTGTTTTTATGTACTGGGAATTACACACACACAATCTGAATCTGATCTCTCTGACAACAATTCTAGACTTTCAATTTCACTGTCACTCAGGGACAAAATTAGTGAATAAAGGAAAAAAAGAGAGGGAAGGTATATAGACAAACAGAAAAACTGCAAAAAAGGGACAGAGTAAGCTAATAAATAAAACAAGAGCCTGATGGGAAGAGCTCCTTTGTCAGAATATAAATATTTCCCTTCCCCTTTTATCTTTAATGTGGTGCGTGGAGTTTATTAAAGAGAAGTGTTGCTCTGTCCCTGGAGCTCATCCGCATAGCCGCCCAGGGAGCTGAATTCAAGGCTACTAGCATAGCCGCTCATTTATAAACTCTTCCCTGCTGGAAACAAATGTAAAATGTAGGAAGTAATGAAAGGAGAAGAGGGAATCCATTGTGGTCATTAGAATTCTTATCTTGATGGGCCTGGTGTGGCATTTGTTAATCGTTGGGCTAAACCAACAGAAGCCTAAATAGGACTGTCTGCTCTCCTGGCATTTGAATTCCAGGGAAAGCTGACATTACAGATATATTTCAAGTATTAAATTGTCTCTTATGAGGCGTGAACAATGCCCCAATTTATGACAAAGCCAAATTTTCTTTTCTAGAGAATGAAAGTGGGGAAGGAGGAAAGCCCCAAAAAGTGTTGGGGCCTTGATTCCCCACTTGTGTTACTTAGCAGCCCTCCTCATAGACCACACCTTGCAGTCCAGTGTACCAGGTAAATTATTCCTTTTTAACCACTGTTCAGCAAGGACTGTTCCTAACGGCAAGGAGGAATTTACCTTCTCCCCGGTGTTTCTCTGAGTCCTGAACATAGGAAAGGAAGACACTGAAACATGAAACAAAACTAAGAAGAAAGCAGCCTTCCCCTGGCTTCAGTCCGTCAGAGATCTGGTTTCCAATAATGACTTGGTTTCTATTTCCAGCTCTGGCATCGGCACCTCTTTGCTGCCCCTTCAAGATGTTCGACCATATGGCTGCACAAAGCTAAACCATCAGTCAAAGCTTCCAAGTCAGGAAGGGGGTATCATTTCAAATGGCTGCCAGGAGAGTCTTTCCTTCTATTTCCCTTGCTTGAGCTGTCACAGATACAGGTGTCAAGTTAACCTGGGTCCTTTACTGCCTCTTCATCTCCCCCTAACAGACAATGAATAGAGAGTCAGGGGATGGGGAGGGGGGATACTTGGCATTTCCTCTACTCAGACCTTAAGTTGAAAAATATGAGAAGAATTCATTGTTGGTGCTTACTGAATCCCCACCCCGCTGTAGCCCCCTGAGGCTGACCAAACGAACTCCACAGGCCTGATTACGCAGCTGCTATCACACTGCAAGCAACTAACTCCCACTGATGTCAATGGGCATTTCTGATATGACCTGGCTGCCTAAGTTGGACCCGCGGTAGTTTGGTTTTGTTTCTGTCTGGGGGGGTGAGGGGAAGGGGTGTATTTATTTTCACGTCTATATTTTGTTTAAACAATGGACCCAATTCTCCTCTTAACTACACCAGTGTAAATCGGGAGTAGAACTGGTCAAAAAAATTTGCAAAAAACATTTTTCATGGACAATTGTTGGCATTTACTTGGTTTAGAATGGTTTATTTTGGTTTATTCTTAATTTTTGTTTTTCTGAATGCAGAGATAATGTATGTATGTACCTTTGCCACTAAAACACCCACCTGCCCTTGCAATAGCCACTATGGAAATAATGAAGTAGGTATTTAGCCGACACCAGAGTGAATGCCCCTAGTTTTGCAATAAGTGCCATGAGATGTTTAATGGCCACCAGTGTATTTCAGATCTCACATCTCAGTTTTGTTGCCCTCTTTTGTAAAGTGCTTTGAGATCTATTGAGGAAAAGTGCTTATATAAGAGCTAGATATTACCCCAAAGACAGCACCTTCAGCAATACATCTCCCTGGTTCAGAGAGAAGAGTGCCACCTACCGGCTTATCAATCCCACTTCCTGCACCACCACAGGTTTTCCTCAAAGTCCTAGCATGTAAGATTGCTATGAGATAGCTGCTTGAGACGGTATAGTCACAGGTGCGTTTATTAAAACTGTGGCTTTACCACTCCTGTGCTGCAGCTGAACAAGAAGTGGCTTTAGGAGTTGCTACATGCATTTTTAAATGACAAAAACACCCTATCACCTGTGGGCGAACACTTTTCCCAAAGCCATCAACTATGTGTGACCTCTCAGTTCTCATCCTCAAAGGAAACCTGCACAACATCTTCAGAAGATGAGCCTGGGGGCTTAAATTCATAATTTTGCTAGTTACTAAAACCATAGACTGAACAGAGACACTGGATTTATGGTTTATTACAGCAATCTATAACCCACTTACCCCCCACCTTCCACCCTATGACTGGAGAGGTGTTAATGGGCCACTTCCCATCAAATAGTCCTTGGCAGTATGTGATAACTACTTATACTAAACAATCTGTTCCACCTTGTATTTAGCTGTGACATTCTGAGTATGTTTCCCAGACCTGAAGAAGAGCTCTGTGTCACCTTGAGAGCTTATTTCTCTCTCACCAACAGAAGTTGGTCCAATAAAAAATAATTTACCTCACCCACCTTGGCTCTCTAATATCCCGGAACCAACATGGCTGCAACAACATTGCATACGTCATTAAATGACATTTAAAAATCCAGAGGCCAAATCCTGAACAACTTTGTACTTGTGTGAGTAGAGTGAGCCAGAAATCCAGATTTAGGATTTGATTCTTCAAGACCCTGAGTCCCTTGTATGGGATGCTGAGTGTCCTCAGTTATCTTTTAAATCATTGGGACTACATGTGTGAACCAGACAAGCAGGGCTTGGCCCCCGCACTTCTAAAAGTTAATAACTGGCCTGATAGCATCACAATCCATCACATCAAGGCTGAAGAGTGTAATTGCCTGATCCAGAATTGAACCCAGCCCCTGGCAGTGAAAGTGCCCAATCCTAACCACTAGACCACCAGGGAGCTGTGGGGGAGGGAATAGCTCAGTGGTTTGAGCATTGGCCTGCTAAACCCAGGGTTGGGAGCTCAACCCTTGAGGGGGCCATTTAGAGATTTGGGGCAAAAATCTATCTGGGGATTGGTCCTGCTTTAAGCAGGGGGTTGGACTAGATGACCTCCTGAGGTCCCGTCCAAGCCTGATATTCTATGAGTCTAAGGCTGAGCCTTTAGACAGTAGATCCTAAAGAGATAAAATGTCTTAAATCATGCATATGTCATGAAAGACTGAGAGAATAAGATTGAGAGAATCAAATTTAATTCATACACAGAGTTATGTCTGAAACTCCATTCATAATCACTCAACCTATTGTTCCAAAGTATGGTGAAGGTTTTGACCCTCTAGCCATTGTGCATCCTAACCAGGATCTCTCGAACATTAAAGGTTGCAAATGCCAATTGCCAAGCTGTATTAGGGTGAGTCAAGAACAGAATTGCAGCCTTTACTCTGAACATCCTGACTTTGGTAGGTGTAAGCCAGAGATGTAATGTTATTTCATTTTAGTCTGTGTGAGAGAATTGTATGTGCTGCTGAAATCTATCTCAGATAGTAGTGTTTCCACATCAGAATAGGATTTCTTTCTTGTTTTCTAATGCAGTGCATTGCATCACACGTTTCTAATTATTGTTCAATTCAAAAATCTGTTTCTGTAACTATTCACAGGAGTTTCAAAAGGCACTTCTATGTAGGCAAGCAGCATAGCACATAAATAATTTCACAAACTATTAAACAGTGGACGCTGCATGGCTCTCCACTCCAAGCTGACTGCGTGGTGTTTAAATAAACCTCTATGGCTTTACAATAAATTACTACAATCTCCCAGGTGACTGAGGTGAGGGAAGAGAGGGAGGAGACCACTAAACGTATTAGTGAACATGTAATTAAGAAAATGGGTCCTCATTCCCACCAGAGAGTCAACCTAGCAGGAGAGGATTATTTAAAATGTTGCTTTCTGGTCCCCCCAGGGAAATCAGCTTAATGACTTCAAAGGCAAAAAAAGACCCACCAGTCGCAGATCTAATCAAGTTCAGTCAGTACAGACCATCACTGAGACGAGAGTGATATTTTTGTAATGGTTTGCTGAAGAAAAGGCACTATCTAGTATTCTACAGGTTGCAGTAATTGTCTGCCTGTCTTTTCCTCGCCCCTACTATTGTTTTGTCTGTATAAAATTTCACTTCTTGATCATATGTTTGTCTCCTTAGTAGGATCACAGTATTCTGGAGGCTTCTGTTTCAGGTAAGGACTTTCATAGATCAAATCACCAGGAGCCAGATTACCCCTTCCTGCAGTAAACCCCATGGGAGATGAGAGGGGATGAAGGGGAGGAAAACGCTCTGAAGAGTTCTTTTCAGAGTTTCTCCTCTATTGTTTTACCAAAAGGAGAGTCCTCCTCCCAGCCCACCATGGAATGATGTATGAGGCCTAAATATAACCCCGTAGATCTGATCATTGGGGAACAAGGAAGCCATAGCCAACTGCATGGAGGCATGTGCCTCTGTTAGCTCTGTGCTCCTAACAGTTCCTTTTCCCCATGCTGCATGGCTCCATAAAAGGAATTAAAATGTTTGTTTTTCTGTTGGCTCCAATTTTGGAAATACAGTCTCTGTTAGGAAAGTTTTACCCTAAACAGGGGGGTAGTAGTAGTGATTGGTAACTTAAGCATGGATGAGAAAAGGGGAGAGGATTTTGTAAACAAAGGCTTAAGGATTCCCCTGCTTCTTTAAAAGACATCTGGCAAATTCTGTATCAAATAACAATTCTTCTTTTCTCCTTTGGTCGGCTTTGGAAAACAAGTATTTCAGGAGACTATGCTCTTATTTGGCAAGTTTTCATCCAGCAAAGATAAACCCTTTGTTTGATTACCTCAATTGTGTGATCTGTAGAATAGCCTCCCACAAGACCCTGTGGTAGCCCCATTGCTTGGGGCATTTACAATTAGACTAGAGAAGCCACTAGGAAATTCTTAGAGGACTAGATGATCTAAAAGGTCTTTGCCATCTTTTATTTGGGCCAAATCCCACCCACCTTACCCAAGCAAACACTCTCACCTAACTTAACTACAGTACTCACCCAAGGGGAGCAGGATTAATTAAAGGTCCAACCCTGCTCCCAATGAAGCCAGTGGAGAAACTTCCATTTACTTAAATGGGGACAGGTTCAAGCATTTAGTCTGAACACAAAAGAAAGTAGCCCTGGGATTTAAAATAAGTTATCAAATAACCGATGATACTGAAACACAAAGTTAAACAGGGCAGGGAGCAGACTGTATCAAGATGCAGCAAGAAGAGAGTGACCAGTGGCCTCCTTGTTAAGAATTTATTTAGAGAGCATCAAACGATGTGCGCCACACTCTGCCCTGTGTTGTACATATCTAGGGATTTTTAATACATTCATCACAGTGGGATCTGTGAGTGCAGAACGAGAACAATTCCAGTTGATTTCAAAATAAACAGCACAATAGCATGCACTGTCCCAACATTCTGCCTGAGCATTTGCAGTGGAAGAAACTGAAAGACGTCATAAAATGTATGCTGCCATCCTGATCTGTTGGCCTTTATCAATATAGTACCGCATATGTCCTCGTGCCTGATGCTATGCCCATGCCGCCTATGACCAGCAGACTATAGTCTCCCTCATTCAGCAAGGAAGGAGGAAAAAGCATCCTCTTTCCAACACTGACCCTAATAGCAAGCACTGATCAGAGCAACCAGTCAATCACTCAAGTTTCCACCAAGGTAGGAACTGAGCAGGAGATAATTTAACATTTGTGGATTGTAGTGATGCCTTTCATAACAAAGAGTCAGATGGGAACCTGTGTGATTAAATTACATCATGGTGATCAGTGAGGAATGTTCCTCCTTGATGAAAGGGAACTGCAGGCATGGACCCCATTTTGTTCGTTGTCACCGGAGGCCTTTCGTCATCATACACAATGACATCATTCTATCAAAGCAGGATGCTAAACTGATGCCACGGATCCCAGACAACACGTGTATTGTCAATAATGCACACAGCTAAAGAAATACACAATCTCTTCTACATTTTAGTTCATAAGCTTGACATCTAGAGCACTGCAGCTTAAGAACAATACAGGTTATTAAACAGATGAAATTTGTTTTAAGCCAGAGGTGCCCAAAGTGTCACCCAAGGGTTAAATGCAGCTCATGGTCACTTTCTCACCAAACTGCTGAGTGAGGATGAGAAGATTAACTCCACATTTTTTTAGTCACAGAATGCAGAGATGAAAGATCTCTAAGGCCAGCTAGTCCATCTCCTCACCAATGCAGGATTGTTCCCTCTTGCATATTTAATTGTCCAGGTTGATTTTAAATGTGCCAGGCAAGGGAGCTTCTACTGCATCCTTTGAAATATTACTCCATAGGATAATAATTATCTAAGAAATCCATCCTGCAACCAGCTTTTACCTCTCTCACTGTGGGAAGCCACATCCCCTGCAGCAATATCCCCCTCCTTTTGTCATTTGTGCCCTCCCATATGCTCTTTGTCAATCAGTTTGTTATGTCTTCAGTCTAACTTCAGATTAAGCTCCTTGGGAGGCAGGGGCATGGTCTTTTTTCCCCTGAGAAGCATCATGCTGTCCTGTGTCACCAGATAAATACCAGATCTCATTGATAAATTTGAACAATAAGCCATGGGATTAGTCTATCAAGGCCGATATAAGTAAAAGTAAATACTATAATTGTGCATTTGTTTTATTTTTATTATGCAAATTAGGGGCACAGCACAGCCTCCTGGCAAGGTGTCCACATAGCCTCAGGTATCACCAATTTTGATCATCCCTGCTCTGTAGCATGCCTGATCATGGATGAACATACACACAAATATGCTTCAGAAATGTTGAGGTTAAAAATGACAGAGAAGTTATATAGCTAAATGAAACACACTAAAAAATGAATTAATCTAGATCAGCAGTTCTCAAACTTTAGCAACTTGAGGACCCACATTTTGGTTTAAATTTTTTCATGGACCCCCAAGCCACCCCCGCTCAGCCCCAGCCCCCACTCCACCCCTTCCCCCAAAGCCCCACTCCCACCCCACCTCTTCCTAGCCACACTCCACCCCTGCCCCATCTGTTCCCCACCTCTTTCTGCTCCCTCCCCCAAGCACACCCTATCCCCGCTCCTCCTCTCCCTCCCAGTGCCTCCTGCACACCACTGAACAGCTGTTCCACAGCATGCAGGATGCACTGGGAGTGGGGAAGAAGAGTTGATCAGTGGGGCCGGTGGTTCCAGACATGATTCTACCCCCTCCCCCAAGCATGCCCCGTCCTCACTCCTCCCCTTCTCTCCCAGTGCCTCCTGCACGCCAGGGAACAGCTGTTCAGCAGCATGCAGGAAGCACTGGGGGTAGGAGTTGAGGCGGGGGTGGGGAGTTGGAGTTGATCAGCGGGACTGGCCAGTTTGACAAATGCTGATCTAGATAAATCTGGGGCTTTGGCAAACTAAGTAGGAAAAAAACCAACACATGGGAGCCAATGAACAGCAGCAAATTTCTGCAGGATGCTGTCTATTGGGAATGATGAAATACAGAAATACAGACCTTTGTTATTTGTTTGATCTTTGTTATTTTAAAGGGCAGTGATGATTGGAACTCTTAAAACAGATAATCTAAAAATGTTCATCCTGAGGCTTCCAAAGTAACTAAGTGATGGGCTTTTCCCCCTTATGTGAAGGGTTCAGAATTAGATAAGAAACCCAAAACTGAAATCCACAATGCTGAAAAGGGACCTTGCACCAAAAGGAAAAGCCATCAGACGGGGGTGCCTTTCTTCATTTAATAACCTAACTTGGAAAAGAAACTTTTTTTAAAAATGCATAAAAATAAAGAAAGAGACTCACCGCTTAGAATTTCTTCATCTCTGCAACACTCCCCATATGTGATGGGTTAACCTTGGTGGTTGTATGTTCAATCCATACATCTGACCACACTCTAGACTGGCTGTTTGTGCTCTAGATTAGATAGTTGGATATTATTCCTGTGTCAGGGACCAATCAATGCCTCCCACAATTTGAGGTAAGGGCCCCTCTCCTACTGGGGCAAGTGTCCTGTTTTGATGGGCTCATGGAACTCAGGTGTTTCCATAGGGTTCTGAGGGAGAGTAGTGTAATGCCAACAAACCACTCCGTTGATAGTCTCTTGTCTTCAATGGCTGATGAGGATGCAGAATGACTCCTCTATTTCAGTTTCATACTCACAGTCACCATGGTTTATGGCTGAGATACAAAAGATGATATGACAGGAAAGACAGAACACTAGTGGGGGACATCTTATGCAGCTGTTGAGTGATTGCATCAAAAAGATCTTCTGGAGTCTTACACAGCGGCAAAGAAGAGTTTCTCAGCATCTAAGTCTGTTCAGCAGGGGCATCGTTTGAGGAAATAATTGGGGGAGGGGAGGCAAAGTTGTATCAGCATATAGAACATATGTGATTACATCCTGCAAAGTCTGGCGGGGAGGGGTAGAGAATGACAAAAAGTGGAGTAAATAGACCTGTTCAAAATCAGAGAGGAGGAACCAAGGCTGGGGGTATGTGTGTGACTGCCCCCCTTGACCCGTAGAAAATGATGCCCCTGCTGTTCAACAGATTTGTTCTGGGTGACTGACAACCCAGTTAATGTTGGCTGCCTTCACTCAGCTGCTGATGAGAATCCCTCCTGTTGTGCCAAAATTTAAGTTGCTTTGCAGATTAAAACTAGTGAAATTTAGACTGAGCTGCCTGTATCAATGAAGACAGGGCAATATCTCAGGAGACAAGTGCTATGAATTTCCTGCTTGAGTTTCAACCAATGTCATATGGAGATTCTGGATGTATTGGGAAAACTGCATGCCACAACCTGTGTGACCTCTGTTCCAGAGCAGGGATACGAAAAGCTGGCAGGACAGGAAATGGACTGAATGCCTCTGAATTTCTTGAAACTTGCAGTGTTGCCAAGTCTCATGATAATTGTTTTCCTTAAAGTCCCAGCTCCTGGAGTCAAGTGGATATGTGATGATTTCAGCCTTCATTCTTAAAGAAAAAGTAAGTTTCTAGCCCTCATGGACATGGAGAAAGCTTTCAAATATGACCCCAGTGTACCCTAAAGGTTCAAAAAGCAGAAGGCAAATAAAAATCTATTATTTTTACATAAACTCATGATTTAAAGCCAATCTCATGATTTTTGGTGAGCCTGATTCATGATCTTTAAACATTTGGGGATGGCAATACTGAATTTGTCAGTAAGGATTCTGACCTGAGTGGATAATGATCAGGTTCCCAGGCAGGTATTATTAGATCTATCAGCTGCCTTTGATGCTGTGGATCAGGAAATGCTCTTGACGTGTTCGTGTTCCCTGGCAAGAGTGGAAAGGGCTGTCCCTGGTGGGGTCATTTCTTTTTCTCTGAAAGATCCCAAAAGGCAGCGTTGGGGAATTTATTTTCTGCCTCAAGGACTCTGGTGTGAGATATAACCGTTGGCCCTCAGGATTCTTTCTTTCTGGCTGGCTGAGGGGTGGGGGTGGGGGGGATCAGGCAGCTACAGACAGCCAACACTTCAAGGCTCTGTTCCCGGGCTCTAAACAAAGTTGGCAGACTGAGTTATCCTCAGACCTCAAACTGCCACCCTGGGATCACTTTCTCTCTTACAGTGGTTGTTTCCTTTGTTCCTGGGGTCTCTGTTTTTCAGGCGGGGGGGAATCTGGAAGGGCACATGCTTCAGAGACTTCTCCTCTCAGTCTTAAAGGGATAGCTGATTCCTGTTGCACATTTCTACCATCTGGAACAGTCTTTCAGTCCTTCCACCTCCTCAGCTCTCTCTCTTTTCATATCTCCTCAGGAACTAATTAAGGCACCCTTTCCTCCTTGCCTGTACTTCAAGTTCGCCTTCTTTCTGCTATTGGATCACATGATGATTACCTGTTCTGTTCATTCCCTCTGGGGCACCTGGCATTGGCCACTGTCGGAAGACAGGATACTGGGCTAGATGGACCTTTGGTCTGACCCAGTATGCCATTCTTATTATTGAACTCAAGCATCTTTCAATACAGTATTATGAAATATTGTATAAAGTGTATGACTATATTGTGTAAAGCATCAAAGTCTTCCATGTCATTTCTCATAAATTCTATGATGGGTTGGACCAATGGCCTAATGAAGGGGCTGTTAAACAATGAAAAACTAGGGGATCCTCAGGGTTTCAATAGGAAAGTTGAGGGTTGAGTCTCCCATTTCCCACCACCCTAAAAATGTAAAGCATTAAAATATTATTTTTTGTAAAGAACCACAAACGTATGTCTGAAACAAAAATGCAACACTTCAAAGTGAAAATAAATATTTGGGTCATACTTACAGCTGTGGTGTCAATGGGTACAGCTTCTCTGAATTCAGTGAACCTATAGCTGCTTCCCCTAGGGTTGAATTTGGCCCTGCATGCTTAATTTGTCCCATTGTGGGGAACTGCAACAGGGCGTTCTGATTAGCCCATGATGTAATCTGCCACATGATCTACAAATCATTTTTGAAGTTTCTTGGTCTCATTGGTTTCAGTCACAATTTCTATATTGCTGAAACCTAGTTCTGTACAAAAAGAGGATCTACTGCAACATCATTTCACCAGCTGTGAATCCCTGATTCCTTACATCCAGAAATCAGATTGGGCAAAGCAGGGGGCAGAAAGTCTACAGTTAGTTTTTTTCTCTGCATTGTCACTGACTGATAGTGAAGCATTTATTTTCATATAACATTCTTCATAGATAATATCACAAAATGCTTTGCAGATGAAGCAGTCATAATCTAGAGAGAAAATGAAAGTTTTAGGGCAAGTTTTAAAGAAAACTAACTCAGCAGCTCGAAGTATTAAAAAAAGCTGGGATGGCAAAAAGTGAAATAGTAATCTTTTAAAATTGCATTAATGGCAAAGGGGCAAGCCTATCATTTTTGCTGGGGGAAAAAAAGTAAGTTAGACATTGAAAAATCATGTTTGGTTAGTGGATGTATGAAAGGAAATAAACCATACCAGATGGAAGAAGAAAAGGTTCTCTGGGATGGTCTCAAACTTTTGTAATTGAAAATAAAGGAATGATGGGTTTCTTTTCCAGAAGCTGGTCCTGCAATAATGAAATGAGCTGAATCATGCCACCCCATGTATCTTTGAGAGTACAGTGGTTTGGTTTTTTAAAGTATACTTTTAGAGAACTAAATACTTAGTAGAATGCCCATTCATTACTGTATCTAATTTTTGTATCCAACGTAACAAAGGTAGAATTTTCCAATGTGTTATTAACACTGGGCTACACTGTAGCTGCTCTAAAGAGCGGTATGTAAGTGTAGGAAACAATTTTCCCCACAAAGTACATCCACACAGATTAGTCAGAACGTCAGTGTGAGCTCCCTGCTCAATTCTGCTCTCTGAAGCCAGTGTAAATCCGAAGTAACACCAGCAGGATTTAGTCTAGATTTACACTACTGTTACTGAGAACACAGTTGGTCTCCTTAATGCAAGAGGTTGAGAATGTACTAGCATGGTTAGCGGAGCTCCACAGACCACTCTCCAAAGGAGGATGTGGCTGGGATGAGCAGAGCATGACTAGGGCCCGCTCCCCTTTGTCATTTAGTGGTGCTCAATGGCCTTTGCAAAAAGAAAGCAAACACAGTTTATTCTTTAAAGGGTATAATAGGGTTTTTTCCTGAGAATCAAGCAAAGGAATTCTGCTTGCCTCTATACTCCAGAGGCAGGATGCCTCCAGCAACTGTTGCTCAGATGGTGCACCTTAAACACAGATGTGGCTGCAAAAGCCACATTCTAGCCTTTGTCCATAAATTAGTCTAATTTTGCAGATACTCCCAGCATTTTGCAGATATTCCCAGCCCTCTACTGATGTCTATGTCCTAAGCTATGAGGTTCACCTTTTTCTGAAGGGTGAGGTATATATTTTCATAGAGAAACTTTAAAAGAATAAAGGATCTTAAGGAAAGTTAAAGTTGAAAGTAAAATGTGGGGTTTTATATATGATCTCAGCATACAAGATTGTTATGGTGGAGACTTTGTATCAAGATTATGAATGTAATTTTAAATTTCTCAGTGGTCTATAACAAACGTGTTTAAAAATGCTTTAAAAATCTGTCTAAAGATTATAGCCCCATCACAAACTCATTTATTTTGCCAGCAAGAATAATAAAGCTTTATGTAGTGATAAATCTCATCCTCCATAAAAAAATAAAGAATCACACACACATCACAAATCCCAACAAAGTCACCCATTTACTCTGTAAATGTGAAGAGGATGTTGCTTGTTTTTCCATTTTAATAATTCTTGGCATTTGTTTAGCTCGTTTACATTTTCAAAGCCTGTGCAAACATTACTTAATTTTAGTTTATTAAAGCCACGCTGAGCACAATCTCTGAATCTTTCTCCTACTCAACCTTCCAGCTCAGCAATCTCCAGACGGAATTTGCTGAGGGCGCCTGGTATTCACACCGAAAAAAAAATTGTTTCTGGGAGGGGGAAAGGCAGATCTTTTCAGACACAGTTCTCCCACACCCGATCCGCCTTCTACACTACCCCATGCCCCCTTAACAGGTGGGGGAAAAGTTTTTCTCAACTTTTCAACTGAGAGATCCCTCCCATCACAGTCCAGGCTCCTCCTCGCCCTCCCTCTTCCCCACGCCCCTTTCATCTGTTCTAACCAATTCTAATCAGAGCTGTGGAGGCAACAGATGCCGCAATTGGCAGGAGCTGAGGTATAGAACCCCGCCTGCTGTGTGGTTTGTGAATGGGGAAGGGGCGGGGCTCCGTGGAATCCTCAGACATATATGTATCTTTTTTGTGTGCTACAGGACGGGAGTCGCTCGCTAGAGGAGAGGTTCCAGTGGCTGCTGTATCCTCGCCTCGGACTCTGCCCGCTGCTGAGCGGGACGAAGGCGCGTTTCGGCGGCCCCGCCAACTGATTAGGAGCCCAGAGGGGAAACCGTCGGAGCCGGAGGGAGGATCGCGCAGTAATTGGATTTTAAAAGTTATTTAAGCCCCCCAGTAAAATACACGGATCAGTCGAGCGAAGTAATAATCCGTTTAACTGTAACCTAAATCCCAGGCTTTAGGGCTGAGCAGCTAGGCGGGGAGCGGAGCCAGCGACTTGCCGCCGCCGCCACGGGACTTTCTGCGGAGCTGGCGAAAGACTTTGCCTAGGTCTGCGGGTGTTTTGTTTCCCTCCCCACACTCCAGGCATCTCGGGAAACTTCGCGCGTGGGGCGACTCTGCCTGGCCGGGGCTGGGCGGTGGGGACAGACTCGCTGCGCCCAGGGAAGACGGCAGACTTGAGGCTGGGACTCAACGAGGATTCTCCAGCGCCTGGCCAGGGCTCACAGAGCTGGTTTAGCAGCGATCCGTCCGCACCCTCCTCCTCCTCCACCCGTCTCCGCGTGAGCCTCCCCCGCTGGCTTCTCGGGGCCCCTGATGTACCTGCCGCAGCCCGCCGCTCGGCTCTGAAGGGCTCCCCGCGCCTCCGCTCTCTCCAGCTGCCGCGGTGATGTCGGCTGCCTCTCTGGGCCTGGCCGCCCTCCTGGGCGCCCTGCTCGGGGTGCCCGCGGGCTCGGCGGCCCAGCAGTACCACGGCGAGAAGGGCATCTCGGTGCCGGACCACGGCTTCTGCCAGCCCATCTCCATCCCGCTGTGCACCGACATCGCCTACAACCAGACCATCCTGCCCAACCTGCTGGGCCACACCAACCAGGAGGACGCGGGGCTGGAGGTGCACCAGTTCTACCCGCTGGTCAAGGTGCAGTGCTCGGCCGAGCTCAAGTTCTTCCTGTGCTCCATGTACGCGCCGGTGTGCACGGTGCTGGAGCAGGCCATCCCGCCCTGCCGCTCCCTGTGCGAGCGGGCCCGCCAGGGCTGCGAGGCGCTCATGAACAAGTTCGGCTTCCAGTGGCCCGAGCGCCTGCGCTGCGAGAACTTCCCCGTGCACGGCGCGGGCGAGATCTGCGTGGGCCAGAACACCTCGGAGGCCCCCAGCCGTGCAGGGCCAGGGGCCGGCGGCCCCACCGCCTACCCCACCCCCTACCTGCCCGGCCTCCTCACCCCGCCGCCGCCCCACGCCGGCTTCGCCTTCTCCTGCCCCCGGCAGCTCCAGGTGCCCCCTTACCTGGGCTACCGCTTCCTGGGGGAGCGGGACTGCGGAGCGCCCTGCGAGCCCGGCCGCCCCCACGGGCTGATGTACTTCAAGGAGGCGGAGGTGCGGTTCGCCCGGCTGTGGGTGGGCGTCTGGTCGGTGCTGTGCTGCGCCTCCACCCTCTTCACCGTGCTGACCTACCTGGTGGACATGCGGCGCTTCAGCTACCCGGAGCGGCCCATCATCTTCCTCTCGGGCTGCTACTTCATGGTGGCCGTGGCCCACGTGGCCGGCTTCCTGCTGGAGGAGCGGGCGGTGTGCGTGGAGCGCTTCTCGGAGGAGGGCTACCGCACCGTGGCGCAGGGCACCAAGAAGGAAGGCTGCACCATCCTCTTCATGATCCTCTACTTCTTCGGCATGGCCAGCTCCATCTGGTGGGTGATCCTGTCCCTCACCTGGTTCCTGGCCGCCGGCATGAAGTGGGGCCACGAGGCCATCGAGGCCAACTCGCAGTACTTCCACCTGGCCGCCTGGGCCGTGCCGGCCGGCAAGACCATCACCATCCTGGCCATGGGGCAGGTGGACGGGGACGTGCTGAGCGGGGTCTGCTACGTGGGCCTCTCCAGCGTGGACTCGCTGCGGGGCTTCGTGCTGGCCCCGCTCTTCGTCTACCTCTTCATCGGCACCTCCTTCCTGCTGGCCGGCTTCGTCTCCCTCTTCCGCATCCGCACCATCATGAAGCACGACGGCAGCAAGACGGAGAAGCTGGAGAAGCTGATGGTGAGGATCGGGGTCTTCAGCGTGCTCTACACCGTGCCCGCCACCATCGTGCTGGCCTGCTACTTCTACGAGCAGGCCTTCCGCCAGACCTGGGAGAAGACGTGGCTGCTGCAGACCTGCAAGAGCTACGCCGTGCCCTGCCCCGGCCACTTCGCCCCCATGAGCCCGGACTTCACCGTCTTCATGATCAAGTATCTCATGACGATGATCGTGGGCATCACCACCGGCTTCTGGATCTGGTCCGGCAAAACCCTCCAGTCCTGGCGGCGCTTCTACCACAGACTCAGCAGCGGCAGCAAAGGGGAGACAGCGGTATGATGAGACCTGGCTCCCCTTCCCTGATGCCGGCGGCTGCTGCTGCTGCTCCTGGAAGAGCCACGCGGACACCAGAGTGACCCTCAAAGGATTGGGAGGGGGCTCCCTGGGGTCTCACAACTCTGCCTCGCCGAAGACAACATCCTCAGACAGTGGCTTGGTGGCTTTCTTGCCAACCAAGTTGAAAAGCACCGAGTAAGGACCCTTCTCGGACTGCTGGTGGGGAGCGCTTTCCCTGCAAGCTGGTCCCTTTCTAAAAAACAATGACTGTACTGTCTGCGCAAAAGGTTCGGCTGGATCCGCTGTGCTGCGACCGATGTAAAAGTGTGGGCCAATGAAACTTTGAGTCAAGAACTGGTCCAATCATAGTTTACTTCGGTGGGGTCATACAGTATTGGCTTAATTTCCTGAATTCTATTTTACTGTCATTCAAACCCAGAGTAATCACGTGAGTATTTTAAAAGAAGCTACCAATTATAATCACGTGCTGTTTAGCGTCCCATATTCTGTCATATAGAAGGGGTTGCTTTTATATCTAACCATCACTTATCAAAGAGAATCCTAACTGGAGTGGGGGGAACCTTGCTGCTTGGAAGGAGGGAGGTGCTATTTAATACCCTAAAAAGATGGAACTTGCTGCTTTTCAGCCAAACATTCCCCCCCACCCCACCCCTGCCTTTGTTATAGGAGACAAAGAGGAAGCAAAAGTGTTTTTCTCTGTGGAAAGGTATAAACATGAGGCTGGTTTTTACGGGCAAACTAACAAAAAAGTCGTTAAAATTCAACCTTGGATGTGACTAGAACAGGTCGATAAACATTCTTTTTATGAAAAAGGAGGCGGCAGGATGTTTTCCTACACTGTTCAATATGAGTTTCTGTCCTAGCTAAAAGAAATGCCAGACTTCTTGTTAAACACGCTTAATTCAGAACACCTGACAAAACAGGCTGCATTAAGATATGTAAGATAAGTGTATAAATTTTTTTTTCCTTCCCATAAGCCTTATTTCTTTGCTGTTTATGTTGGATTGCTCTAGGGTGTACTGAAAAAGCAAAGTGACTGGATGGGAGGGAATAGTTGAGACCATGAAGTGCCAATTTGCCTTGTCCTCTAATTCCCTAAACAGCACTGTAACTAATAATGGTGCAGTGTTGTTTAAGATGGAACTGGTCACCTTGGATTAGGTACTTTCTGAACAGAAGTACAAAGACTTAAGTTCCCAGTGATCATATCTGAAACGTTGTCAGAGAAGGGAAACTGAATCAGGAGAAATTAAACTTCACTGTTGTTCATATTCCTTTTGATATGTGACCAGTGACTTATTCTTTCAGACTCTTCAATCATGTTACATTTCTGTATTAAATTATAGGTTGACTTTCATATTTTTATTTCTGAAATACTACTTTTTAGCTTTATGATCTAAAGAGTTTTTTATTTTTGCCTAAAGACTAATCAGGGAATTAAGGATTTTTAACAAGCCCTGCCCCCTAACTCCCCCCCACAAGTCTGTAATTGCTGCTTATAATAAAGAGCAGATATCTGAAATGAAATTTTAAAAACTGTTCAGGGTGAAGAGAACAGAGTGCTTTTGTCTAGTGGGCAATACAGTAGCTTGGGGTGGGGGAGAAGGAAATATCCCATCAGTCAAATCCTCCAGTACATCTGATCCCAAATTCATAGGATTTGTTTGGTCTTTTATGATGTGCACATGAAAAACTGTAAGACAAGTGCAGTATGTATATTTTGTAAATGTCACATTTTGTAAGAAAATATATATGTATTTATACATTTTTACTTGATTTTTTGTTTAGTTTTGGAAGGCCTGAATGAGGCCACACTTCATCACATGTACAGATCACTAAATAAATTGGTTTTGTGTTTTTTTAAATACAAAGTTTCTTTCTCTAGACTAGTTTTATGTATTCTGTATATTGGAAGAGAGGGGAGAGAGAGAGAGAGAAAACAAGCCCCCCCCCATTAGGCCCTGTTTTCTGGGGTGGGAGGGAGGTAAAGGGGATGAATACACAAGAGATCTGAAATTCAAGGTTCCAAAGTATTGTTTCTGATGTAATGTGACTTCTAACAATAGAAGAAAGATCCAGTTTTTTCAGGCTATTGCTTTAAATGTGTTTGCCCTCCCTGAATTCCTTGTGGTGCTTACATCCCAGCCATGCCTAATGTTTATCCCTGGATCTCCCCTTGACTGTAAAATGGGGGGAGATAATACTTTCCCACCCCTTACACACTGAGATCTAGGACTGAAAAGTGCCATCCCTTTGCTAAGATGTAGTTTGACTAATGTTTTACGGTGTTTCTTGGTCAAGTCAGAATTGAAACTCTTCTAATGGTCACTGAGGGGAAAATGAGCCACTTTTAAATAGCTTTCCTTATGGAAGTGGAGGGGAGTTTTATTTTCTCCCCCCAAGTCCTTCCCACTGTGCCTGGTTTTTGCTTTTCCAAGCCTGTTGGGGTGAAGTTGCTTTAATTTTTTAATAGTCTAGGCAGCAGATGGAGGTGGGTTTGGGGGTTGTTGTTTTTTTTGTTGTGTGTGTGTGTATTTTAGCATAGTAATCTGAAAGTTGACAAGACCAAACATCTCATACATAAACTATCACTTATTTTCACTACATTGAACTCTGCAGATCTCTAACAGTATGAGCTCCACTGGCAAAGTGATATGACAGATTCCAAATCCACACAGATTTTACAGTCACAGAACTTTGTTTAGCAACAGATCTGCCTAAGTATTAGTGACACAGTAGTATTTGGATTTCTGTCTTCTGACTTAGTCTGTTCAACTTCACTTTTCAGCTTCTAGGATGAGATTTTAGTAAGGCCAGTTCTTAAATTCAGTCTTTTTGTTGTTACAGGGTTGGGGAGGGTTTTTTGTGTGGGGGCAGGGTGTAAATATATTGACTTTATACATGGCCACAGTCATCTCATGATGATGACTGATCTTGTACTCCCAGACTTTACTGGCCAAAGCTTCTGGCTCCACAGGCCTTATTCACTGACTTTTAGGAACAATGGATGCACCATTCTTTTAGGACACTTTCTGATCTGAACATTGTGCTCTCAAACATTTAAAAAATCATTTGCATTTAAGATGCATAAAATGTGGTTTCAAGTCACTTTCAGAGCAAGCCCATTTATGCTGCTCTACAAAAGACACCTTTATGATTTTCAAACACCACTAACTACTCACCAAAGTTGTTCATTTCTATCAGATTTCCTTTGCTTCCTACTACAAGTTAGACCTCTTCAAACTGTTCCTAGGACATGATGAACAGTGATAACTGCTGAGAGTGCTTTCACTCTGTTCACTTAGGAAACCTGAACCTTTCTATAAACATTGTGCTCCCATAAATCCATCACTTTACCATCTGTAGTGGCTGAAGCAGTAAGGACTTCGAAAGAATAGGAACTCATTAGCAGTCTTATGAATGATGCCTAAGTCATACTCTGTTTTCATATCTCTAGTGCAAAATCTGCAATTAATACTTAATGTGTCAAACAGCTAAACACTCAATTTAAACAGACTGAACACCTAAACTGTCTTTCTATTCCTCTGCTCTTCACACTAGGTGATGAGTAGGACTGCTCAACCTTTAAAAGTTGTTACTCAAATATGAAACTGCAGTTAAGTGCAATATTTTCTTTGTCCAGGAACTAGATGAAAGAACTTCAAAGAAAGGCTTTTTATTTATACCAGAGACAAGCACAGGGTAACAACTTTGTGAGCATCTTCCTGAAAATGCGATGATTCTCTCCTGAAACCATTAATACTAAAGCAGTTATTTGACTGGATATACCTTATTAAGAAATACTTCTGTATTTGAAGCCCCTTATATTAAACTCTAATCAGCTATTCTCCTAGATTTAATCTGAAACTTTAGGCCAAATTCAACGTGTGTGTAAATGGGAGAAATTCCTATTAACTTGTAAGCAGATATGACTCATACTAGGACAGAATTTGATTTGTAGTAGAAACAACTATCAGCCTTGCAAGCAATGATGGTGCTTGGATTGTTGGAGCAAAAATGTTACTACCATACCTTATAGTCTCTTTGGGAAGAGGAGGTTATGCTAGCATGTTACCACTGCCTGATATCACACTGGCCCTACCTTCTTTGATGGAACTAAAGCAATTTTAAAAGTTTGATATTTTGTGACGCAATCTTGAAGACAGTGGTAGGGATGGGGGTGGGAAATAGACTTTTGCTAATCACAAAAAGAAAATCCACACTGATCTCCAGTACCAACTTTCAATTCATATTTTCTAATTTTAACAGACATTTCAGATATTTGACACTTTTTGCCTTCAGTTCTCATGTAGGCAGGAATTCTCACCTCACAAGACTGTGGCAAGTAATGATTATCATGAAAGATCCTAGGTATTTTTAGATACAGAGCGCTCCACTGCACATGAATCTTAGCAATGACTGGTTTTACTGAACAAGTTTCAGAGGGTATAGGTTCATCAATGGCTATTAGTCAAGATGATCAGAGATGCAAACCCTGATCTGAGTGTCTCTAATCTTGGACTGGACGTTGGGATGGATCATTCAATAATTACCCTGTTCTCTTCATTCTCTCTGAAGCATCTGGCATTGGCCACTTTCAGAAGACTGGATACTGGGCTAGAGGGACCATTGGTCTGACCCAGTATGGCCGTTCTTATGTTTTTACCCAAACTGTATTAAGATCAATTCATTTCCCCCCCCCTTTTCATGACAAACACAAAACCTTACATCCTTGAATATTCAGACAGTACACCTGAGCTGCTTTGAATAAGAAAGAACTTGCCTGAAGTGCTGGTAAAGTGGAATGCCTACAGCAGTTTTGAATCCCACAAACAGCAGCAGCAGAATGTGTGTGTGTGTGTAATCTGTCTACAAGTAAATAAGTGCTTTTATACTACCCCCATTTTATATTTGTTAATGGAATACCCAGACAAGCAAATTACTATCTTTCAGTACTTCAGCCACAGCCAGCCAACAGGTTTGCATGTCAGTGAAAACCACACACCTTTGTACTTGTCAACTGGCAAAAATAAAAAAATTGTATACTTTCTCATGAGTTTCAAATCAAAATTGTTAGCTTGTATGCTGAGCAGCTGTCCCCTTCTGTAGATCATCCTCACTTCCTTTCAGACCCTTGTATCTACTTTGTATACAGTCTACTCTTCACATTTGCCATCTACTCCTACTATTTAAAACCCTGAATCTGGCTGACAAAAATTCAGTCTGTTGCTTGGAGAGGAAAGAAGAATCCAAAGGGAAGGCTTTAAAGTACCCTTTCAGCATTATGACTGCTCACTGAGGTAGAATAGCGCCAAAGACTCTGCTCTGTATAAACCAGCCAGCATAAATGCATGGTTTTGGCAACTCTGATTCTGTATAAGATAATACAGGAGGGTATAAACCAGGATAATTGTTTCATACCCACATAAGTGCATGGTTCTGGCAGATCTGATTTTGTATAAGATAATGCAGGAGGGGAAAAAAAAACAAATACAGGGCCAGCTCCCAAATACCCCCTTAAAAGTAACAAATTTCAACTAACATGACGTCCAAACTATAAACGTAAAACAAACACATCAGCGCTCAGCAAGTCTCATATGTTTACTATTTTGCAACAGGAACAGAACTGTGAGCAGTCGAACCATGTTTAAACATGGTTGTTGCTAGCAGGGTTTCCCTGATTAGTTTGGACAGATGTCTTAGAACCACTCTGCTGTACAGGTCCACTCTACGGTGGCTTTCCAACTGTTTAAAAAACATGCCGAAGCATAGCGTCACCATGGTTGCAGCCAAACAGAGTCCTGTCTAAACTATGGCAGACACGAACACTGCTCTAACGTAGCTTGATCCTCGCCGCTCTGACCAGCTAAACCATGTCAGGAAACATATGGATGAAAAGCTGGAGTAGGGAGGGCCTAGAGTTTTAACTATAATTATAAAAATCTCTCTCCAGGTTAGTCAGGGGAACTTTGCTAGCAACACCATGTTCATGGGGGCTGGCCAACCCATGTCACAATTTGGCTTGGTTATAACAAGCTTCAACTTTGCTTAAGCATGTTATTGTTACAAATATAGCTGAAAAGACAGTGTATACTACACAGTCTATACAATAAGGCTTTAGCTGCATGGCTCTCGGAAATAACCATGTGGCGGTCAGGGTAACCATGCTAAAACATTGCTAGTAACAATTGTGGATTCTCTGGGTAGAATGGCACCTAGGAAAGGGATACAGTCCTCCTACAACTCCTGCTCTGCAGAGGGGCTTAGAACCAGCTGCCACGACCCACAAAGAAACAGGAGAGGGGTAGTGCCCTTGTCAGTGTATATAATGGTATATTCCAAATGTCTATTTTTCTCCCATGAACAGAGATAGGTGCTTTATTAAAAGCTCAAGGTCAACAGGGATATTTTTGTAGAACAAGGTTGATGTCGAACTCGAAGAGAGAGAGGATGGTCCATCAGTTAGGGCGCTAGCCGGAGACTGGGTTTAATTCCCTGCTCTGCTCCAGACTTCCTGTATGGTGTTGGGCAAATCACTTAGGGCCAGATTTGCAATGGTATTTAGTCACCTTAAGATGCAGAGAGGTGCCCAGTGGGATTTTCATAAGTACCTAAACACCTGGGAGTTAAACATCTAACTCTGCATCTTTAGGTGCCTAAATACTTCAGTTTCCTATCTGCAAAATGGGGATAATCAAATTCTTTACCTCCTAGGTATGTTGTCAGGATAAACACATTAAAGATTGTGAAGAAATCAAACCCGATGGTAATGGGCCATTTTAGTATGATTGATAGCTGTCTGCTCAGTGGCCACAGTGTGTGAATAGGCCCAATTCCAGAGACAGCTAAATTAAGACCTCCAACAGGAATTATTTGTATTTTTCTCATAAGTTATGTATGTTAGGCAGGCTAACCACATAACTTCACAGCAGTGTCACCCAAGCCAGGATTCAAATATAAGGTACTAGAGGGTAAAGAAACCTAAGCTATTGCAAGGTAATCAGAGAAGTACCCTGAACTGTACCATGCGTGTGAATGGGAGGCACAACAGGTTCACTACAGGTCAAACATAATGGGCTAATCTCTGCCCTCGATTATACCCATGCATTTGAGTAACTGAGATAAGTATTTGGACATGCGTGTGGGTGTTCTATATATTTAGAGATATACACAGTGCTTCCAGTGCACCTCAATCTTAGGTCATCTCTGTACTATACAATCAATGGACTCGACTATACACTGTTGTTCCTCAGTATTCTTAAAACTCAGGGCTTGTCTATACCTAACCAAACCCCAATGCATACTAAAGGGGGGTGATTTCTAAAACGCACTAGTGTGCCACATGCTAACTGGCCAATACAGATGCTGATGGCATGAACTAAAAATTCCACAGTCTGCATTGATGTAGTGCTGTACTGTATATTAATGTGCACTAGAGAACATTTAGTTGGTGCCAACAGGGCCTACATGGGCCAGTCAGCATACTTTTTAGAAATCACACCCCTCTAGTGTGCATTGCTACTTCATGTAGACAAGCCCTGAGTTCCAGCTTGCATTTGAACGAGACCTAACCATATTATGTGTTCAGATCCAGTAAAAAGCATTGGAGATATCCAAGGCTTCAGCCCAGTTCTTAAATCCAGTTAGGGCCTAACTACATTACTGTGTGGTAACTGTGTTGGAGAACTGTGCTGTCACAGGGTGCCTCACCACAGTTAATTGTGCAGTGCAAATGTCACCATAACCTGCAACACACCTTTCTCTGCCCTCTGGTTTTCTCCTCAGTAGAGCTGGCAAGTAGGTAAATTAGGTGGCAGTTTGTTGAGGCAGGAAAATGTCCATCAGGTAACAAGTTGAGACAGTGAAACTTCTTTCATTTGTGACCTAAAATACAGAGAAATCTAGGCTGCCTGAGGTAAAACTTTTCCACGTTACCTTACTAAATCTCTTTGCAGCGAGACACGTACACCACCCACACAGCTCCATCAGAGTTTACTTTTCTTGTCAATAATTTACCTTTTTTTTTTTTAAACAAATACATCAAAGCATGTTCATGGACAAAAAGCTGCCTTTTTTTAAAATAGAATTTCTATTGAAGACAGTCGATGTGAACTGCTTCCCAAATGTTTGCGTAAACCAGGCACCAGATCAAGTGTCTGCCATGGCCCCCTTCCAAAACTTTCCCATACAGTATTTTCTTAAAAGCATAGCAGCTGAGAGAGGTACAATTGTAGGTAAATCTAAGATCAAAAACGCAGCAAAGAGGGAAAATCAAAAGGCCCATGCCCGGTGCAGATGCCTGCTAATTAAACACTGGTGTTAATTGCAGTATGTGTCTGAATCCCACTCCCTGTGTTTGTTGTGGTGCCTGTGTGAGCTTTGGTTTGCTCATAACTTTCACATTCTTGCAAAAAATGAAACCACGAACAAAAGGAATGAAAGGCTGTGACATTATATATAGGGCTATTTTTAAGGGAAAAAATTTTTTGTGTGTGCGCGCGCACTACTTCAAAGCCAGCTTTGATTATTCAAAGGGAGAGTCAGATTTTAGAAAGGAAAAAAAAGTAAACGTAGAGATGGAATCTTTTGTGTTTAATCCATGATGAAAAGAGCATTTCTTACTTGCAATGCTTCTCTCTCTCGCTCTCTCTCTCTCTCTTTTAATTAACAGAGAAATGTAGACGTTTGAAGCAGTATTTCCCGTCCTTACTTTATGAGCTGTGCTAAGCAGCATTCCATTGGGGCCAACAGCCAGTAAAATGGATGTCATTTGACACCCTTAAACATCTACACATACCAGTCTGAAACTGAGTGGCATTATGTGAGTGGATAGAAAGCCATTCTGGAAAGGATTTATTCATTGCTTTTCTTACACATTCTCTTCTCTCTGGACAGTAATTCAGCCCTTGGATACGCACAAACAACTCGCATGAAGTCAACAGGACTTAGGCAAAAGTAGCTAAAGGCAAAATTTTGTCTATACTAAGTAACCTATTGCTACTAAGCAGTGCCCTTATTCTGAATACTCCTGCGCTACAGAAGGAGGGTGGGTTCAGAATCCTGTTTCAAATTCCATGGCTGATTTCTACTTCTGTGAGAGGCTAAAACAAAATCCTGGATCTGAATTTTAGGGAATTTGAAGTCTACGTCTGGATCCACATTTTGCATTTACTATTGGAAAGAAACCCTTTCTTCAGTAAGGAATCACCTATCTGCATAGATGGATAGATCAGTGAATACTTGTGCTGTGCTTTGAAGATGTAGAGCTTTATATAAGTGCTAAGGAACACAGACTTTGGGCTTTTTGCCTTCACTGTTCCTTGTGGTTTTTGCCAGTTTGTCTTAACTCTGCTCTGCTTGTTATCCTCAGTTTAAAAAGATCTGAGGGGCAGAGTTAAAAAATCTTGATTAAAAACACTCAGGAACACACAGAATGGGAACAAACAGAACCACCTCAGGGATTTAAACGTTTTATTTCAATGCTTGTGTCTAGTATTTTTCTACTTATGTAAATCAAATTCATAGTTCCCTTAACAAAACCGACTTTCAGTTGAGCTTTTGGCCACTGTCCTCAAACTTAAATATATTTAATTAATTAAAATGTTTAAGAGAAACTAACCAGATGGATAAATAAAAATAAGGATAGAGGATGATCTTTTGTTGTTATAACCCTTGTACTCCCAGACCCTGTCTCCCGCCTTTTGTCGTGCCATTCCTGGCTGTATTCAGGCTTATTTAGACTGTAAGCTTGTTTAGTCGGAGCCAGGCCATTTTATTTGTCATGAAATATACCATTGCATAAATAATCATTGTATTAGTAACAGAGGCAGTACGGTCCAGTGACTAGGGTGCTGGCCTAGGAGTATGGAGACCTGCATTCTGTGCCTGGCTCTGCCAGGGACCTGCAATTCCCTTCAAGCCTCTGTTTCCCTTCTGCCTTTGTTTATTTAGGATGTAAGGTCTTTGGCGCAAGGACTCTCTCTTTCTATGTACATGAACAGTGCCCAGCACAATGGGGCCTCTAAGTGCTACCAGGCCACAAATAATTCTTAATAATAGAGAGCAGGCAGGCTTCGGTGAAAAATGAACATGCACTTATTTTCTGTGGGGGAACAGTCAAATACTAGTGGCAAAGTGGAGACGCGTGATTAAGTTGGGTCTTCCTAAAGGAATGAAAGGCAGAAGTGTTCCTCCTCTTCCCACCCCAGGTACTTTGTATAACGTTTGTATGGAATGTTCCCTTCACTTCAGTGCACTTTCTGTGGACTGATTCAGATGATGGTTGTTACTATCACCTGGTCTCTCCTGCCTCTGTCCCTTTTGGTTGTTGAACAAATTGCTGTCGTGCACTTGTCATGCTGTGTGATACCAAGTCGTGCAAAATATCTATAGTTAAGCCAGATCTGAGCTAGCCAGATAGATTGCTGGTTGGCTGACCACTGACTAAAAATAAAACCAGCCAGTTAGAAAGCTAGTGTATTCATAAAGGGACAGGACACAATAGTACATTCATCCACAATGAAAAAACAATTCACTGCGTGTTTCTGCTAAAATGATCAGCAGTGATATAGTTAAGTCATGACATTTAAATAAGACAGACAAGATGAGTGAGGTAATATTTTTTTATTGGACTAACTTCTGTTGGTGAGAGAGAGACAAGCTTTCGAGCTAACACAGAGCTCTTCTTCAGACCTGTTCAGACTATATGCTGTGGTCACACTGAAACTGAGCTACACCCATGCACTGTAAATTTGAACCGTACCCTGGGCAGAAATCTGAAAATGATCTGTTACTACTATCTGTCTCTGTTAAGGTTTCCCCCCCACACACCTTTTGGGAAATATGCCTTGCTAACTTGTACAGTGGGATTAGAAGGAACTCAACCTATTTTTTGAAAGATAATACATTACATATACTCTGCATCGATAGGTGAGAATGATTGATTGGCATATTGCTACTTTTCTGCCTGGGGGATTATTATACCCAAGTGCCAGCATTGATTAATCAATTACCATTAATTATCTAGAGGGCAGATGAAGGACAGTTAGGATATTATAGTCATATTTCCTGAAAAATAGAACTGAGTGTGCTTATGGTCACGGGGTTCCTGATATGCAGCTCCCTAAACATGAGGAGCTCATAACATTTTTAGATTCTTACAATCTTTTGGTGCAGAGTTAAGGAATACTGGAGGAGCGGGAAATCAGAGCAGTGAGAGGGCTTGTGGGTGTGTGGGGGAGCAGTACTGGGAGTGTGGGAGTTGAGAGAGTGCAGGAAGGGAGGAGAGATGGGCGGGGGATGAAGGAGAGAGATTTGGTGCAAGGGGATAAATTAGGATAGGTGATAGGGCAAAGGGTGAGGACTTGGAAGAGCTCAGGCCCGGGAGAGAGGAGCTTAGTGGCTTTCCAGGATGTGGAGTCTCAGCTAAACGTAAACTTTTGAAAGTCAAAAATACAAAATTAAGTTCCATGCCATCCCTGTGTGGGGCAGAGGGAGTGGCTGGCTTGGCGTGGGGGCAGACTGGGTGGGCCAGGGGCATGGCTGAAGAGTCCTGACCAGAGTGGGGGAAAGGGGCCCAGCTGCGGGTGATCATGTAGTGAGGACATGGGGCCTGGCTCAGTGACCAGCTCAGCCTATGTAACCAAGGAAGCAGGCAACCCTCTGGCCAGCTGCTACCTGTGATGTGTATGCAGCAGCAGAGGGCACCCGACGGAAAGGAGCAATTTTTTCTGTGCTAATGAGTTCTAAATAGCTAATGGCTTAGTGAGACGGGAAGGGGAGGGTTGGCTGCAAATACTGGGGTGGAGGCTGCATGTTGCAATTGACGGAGAGAGGGTGGAGAAGGAAAAAGACACACCAGTCTTTTCACGTGAGCTGAAGTTACTGTAACCAAAATGGAATAATACTGTCAAGCAGAGGCGGATTAAGGTTTACTGGGACCCTGGGCCAGAGCAAGTGGGGGACCCCCTTCCTATCCCTTCCCCCTATGGTCCTGCTCCTGTTCCGCCCCTTCCACTGCAGCCCCGCCCACAACCCCACCCCTTTCTGCCCCTTCCCCAGGGCCCACTCCTATTCCATCCCCCACTGCAGCCCCACATCCCCTTTTCCTCCTTTCTGCTCCCCACCACTGTGGCCCCAAGACCAGAGAAGCTCTGTCCCCGCACCACAGCCCTGGGGCACAGCGGGGAGTGAGAGCTCCTCCAGCCCCAGGGCCACAGTGGGGGTTGCGGTGCTTGGGCGTCCCCTGCCATCCCCCACACTTCTGCAGGTGACCAGGGTCAGGGCCCAGGGGCTTGCCCTGCCCCACTCCCCCATCGGCCGGGGTTCTGCCCCCAATGGCAGATTTTTTCTGGGGCCCCGCTGTTGGCCGAGGCCCTTGGGCACAGGCTTTGTGAGCCCAGTGGCTAATCCGCCACTGCTGTCAAGACTTTGGGACACAGACCATGTGTGGTTTCTCTCCATGCCCTGCTAGCAACTCAATCCTCCAGACATTTCAAAGCATGACCATGACAAAATTCCATTGACACAAAGCATACAGCCCGGGGAAGGACCACCTAGGAATCATATAGCATTCTTTACCTTTAGCTAGGCACAGTATTGCCTCAACTGCAAATCTACGGGATAACTACAGCCTATGTCGACAAAATTTATGTCACTCAGGGGTGTGAATGTTCTACCCCGAGTGACATTAGTTACACTGACATAAGCACTTGTGTGCACAGAGCTATGTCGGCAGGAGAGCTTCTCCTGCTGACACAGCTTCTGCTGCTCTCAGCGGTGATGTTTTTATGCCAACGGGAGAGCATCTTCACCAGATGAGCTGCAGCGGTGCAGTAAGTACAGACATATACTTAGTCTCAGACTTCAAATCCTAGCCCAAATGTAATCAGTATCCAAATACTGCTTTCTTGGCACCTCTCTAGTAATAACCATTGCATTTCACATAAAGGGATTTGTGACCAGCAATGCAAGTGTTACCCAAGAGGGTCATAAGAACAAAAGAACAGCCATACTAGGTCAGAACAAAGGTCCATCTAGCCCAGTATCCTGTCTTCTGACAGTGGCCAGTGCCCCAGAGGGAATGAACAAAACAGGTTATCATCAAGTGATCCATCCCCTGTTGCCCATTCCCAGCTTTTGGCAAACAGAGGCTAGGGACACCATCCCTGCCCATCCTGGCTAATAGCCATTGATGGACCTACCCTCCATGAATATATCTAATTCTTTTTTGAACCCTGTTATAGTCTTGGCCTTCACAACATCCTCTGGCAAGGAGTTCCACAGGTTGACTGTGCATTGTGTGAAGAAATACTTCCTTTTGTTTATTTTAAACCTGCTGCCTATTCATTTCATTTGGTGACCCCTAGTTCTTGCGTTATGAGAAGGAGTGAATAACATTTCCTTATTTACTGTCTCCACACCCGTCATGATTTTATAGACCTCAATCACATCTCCCCTTAGTTGTCTCTTTTCTACACTGAAAAGTGCCAGTCTTATTAATCTCTCCTCATACAGAAGCTGTTCCATAGCCCTAATCATTTTTTTTGGCCCTTTTCTGAACCTTTTCCAATTCCAATACATGTGTTTTGAGATGGGGTGACCACATCTGCATGCAGTATTCACAATGTGGACGTACCATGGATGTATATAGAGGCAATATATTTTCTGTCTTATTATCGATCCCTTTCTTAATGATGCCCAACGTTCTGTTCGCCTTTTTAACTGCTGCTGCACATTGAGTGGATGTTTTCAGAGAACTATCCACAATGACTCCAAGATCTCTTTCTTGAGTGTTAGCAGCTAATTCAGACCCCATCATTTAATATGTATAGTTGGGATTATGTTTTCCAACATGCATTACTTTGCATTTATCAACACTGAATTTCTTCTGCCATTTTGTTGCCCAATCACCCAGTTTTGAGAGATCCTTTTGTAGCTCTTCGCAGTCTGCCTGAGATTGAACCATCCTGAATAGTTTTGAATCAGTGGGTCAACCCACTGTGGCTCTACCATGTTTTAAGGCGGTGTTTCCCAAACTTGGGATGCCACTTGTGTAGGGAAAGCCACTGGTGGGCTCCCATTGGCCTGGAGCAGTGAACCATGGCCAGTGGGAGCCGCGATCGGCCAAACCTGCAGATGCGGCAGGTAAACAAACTGGCCCGGCCCGCCAGGGGGTTTCCCTACACAAGCAGCATCCCAATTTTGGGAAACACTGTTTTAAGGGATTACAATGCATTTGCCTGGTTTGGGTTGTCTAACTGTTGAACTCCTTTAGAAGCAGCTACAAATGACCCTTTTCTGACCTGTGAAGGATCTTTCATACATTAAATCTTAGGCCCATTCTAGTGTGGAGATTCCTCCTAGAAATAAATAGTTCTGTAAACACGATCACATTATCTGCTGAGAGTGAGAATCTTATCAGTTTTGGAGAGAGATATAAATTGAAGCTGTTTATAAAAAAAAAAAAAGATCCAGAATTTACTAAAAGCAGCTATGATTTCAGACAGGAATTAATTAAGGCAGATGAAACACTTCTAATAGGATTTATGCTATCAGATCATTTAATTAGTTCTGGCTTTTAGTTCATGATAACAAGTTTCTGTGAGGGTGAAAAAGAAATAATTGTTTTTTCGAATGGCAATAATTTGGGTTTCTCTAATTGACTCCTACTGTGAAAGTGCTGATTCCTGCTGTTTTCTAAAATGAAGGGTGGAAAAGTTCCAGTAAGAACTCAAATTCCGGAGGCAACTCAAGGAGTCCATTTTCCACTGCCGCCTGTGTCTGTGATCTCGGCTTGATTTCAGTCCTATCAATTCTCATGGTTTGGCTGTATGCAGCACAGTGATATGATGGAGCTTAGCCATTTTGCAGTGCCAATGGGCTTATTGAGAATTCTAATGCAGAACTGATGATATTCTCTAAATAACATTGGCGAGATTGAAATATATTTTTTCTACAGCAGGGGAAAGAAGAACAGATTTAGTATTTTGGACAGGAAATGTTTTAAAAAGAAAAATTCAGAAAACCAAACAAACAGTCTCTGGAGATGCGGGGGGGTCTGGGATATACCAAAGTCTTAGAAAAAAGAGATGCAGTTTTTTACTTAACTAGATTTAATTCAGAAGTTCTTGCCCAAGAACAGGGTGGAAATTGATTTTGCTTTTCCATCAGGGCCACGGTCTATATATTTATCAGTAATCAGGGGTGCTGGAATTAGGTGTGCAGAGGGTGCAGCAGCACCCCCTTGCTAGAAATGGTTCCCATCATACACAAGGTTCACAGTTTTGTTCAATGGCTTTCAGCACCCCCTTTATAAAAATTGTCCTAACACCACTGCCAGTAATATAAAGACATGCCAGCGCTTTTAAAAGTAGGAGTGGTGACTGCCTCCTTCCTACATTGATTATTAATTTGTCAGGTGCGTGATGTACTAAGGACCCAATTCAGCAGAAAGGCAAAGTATTTGCCACAGGGTAGAAGATTATACAAAGCTGAGAAAGTGCAGAAAAAATATTTTTGCAGTTTTAAGCCCCATAGAAGCCAGATTATTGATTTATATTCTAAATCATTACTGGCTTGAGTCACTGCTGTCAAAACTGTCATTACATTATTTAAGACCTGATCAGACATTAATGAAATCCATGGGAATGGGAACAGACCCTTTGATTGTAAATTCTGTGAGGCAGGGACCTTGTCTTCATATTTGTATTTAAACCTTCAGGCACAATGTTTGATCTATATAATGTGTTCCATACAACAAACTACATTATAAAAAAATGTTAAGGTTGAAAAATGTCAAGTGACAAAAATTCCCATATAACCTTAACTCTGCTCCTTGTGTGTAAGTATTATAATGTCATCTTTAGTTATATGATCATGTGTTGCAGAATATTTCTTGGACAGGAGCCACTTATTCAGTGCACAGGATAGACCATGCTCAAGGAATAAGGCAGCTGCTCAATATTTCTTTTAAATCAAATTGTTCAGTATGTAGCCCATGCCTCAATTACTGAAAATCACACAAACAATGCTCAGAATAAGGGAATTTTCCTGTTCTTTATGGACTTTTCTGCGGTGCTCATCATCAGTATCTGAATGCCTCACAAAAATTGATACATTTATTCCCACAACACGGCTGTGCCGTGAGGGAGTATTATCCTCATTTCACAGAGAGAGAGCTTAAGTGTCTTGCCTAAAGCCAAATAGAAAGCCTGTGGAAAAGGCAGGAAAAGAATCCAGTCCTAGGACTGTTCTTCCAGGAGACTTCTACCTTTATTCATACCACAGCTTCTTCAATGAGTTGAGCAAGGGTGCTACAGACACAAGCCTCATTCATGACATGCCATAAAACTAGTGCACTGAACAAGGCTGGGTTGCTCTGGACTGTACACAACCCTGCCATGGGTGCACTGAATGTGGAATTCAACCTTTTGCAGAAGGCCAGCCCAAAGCGTATGCACCACTTAGATCCTACTTCAGCCTTCAAAACAGAGCATAAGTGGGACGTAAGCAGTGCTTTTGCTGGGTTTCTGAATTTCACCCCTAGAAGAAGCAGAGGGTCCAGCAGATAAACAGTACACATTGGATCAAGTAATTAAAGATTTGTGTGTATGCACTGTGATTAAAAGGGAGAGGAGTTAAGGTTACACAGGCTTTTGTGAGTGCTTTTGAGTGCTTCATTTTGTAACCATAAAGTTCTTTTAACATAGCTTTTTTGTTTAGAATTTCCTACTTTTTAAACAAAGAAATTCCACCATATTTAACCATTTATTACACAGCACTAGAATGTTCTGTACTGCAATCAGTGAGGCAAAAGCCCTTGCTTCAATCCATACATATCTTTCTATATCACATGGAAGAAAGCCTCAGATTTTTCAGACCCCGGCCTCCCTCCATATATACCCCAGCTATTGTGTAGGAAGGAGGCAGGACTCCATATGTATCTTCAGCTATCTTGTCCATACACACCTTCACAGACCATTTGCACATTGCACTTTGTTAAGCACACATCTGCACATTCAACAGAATCTTGAGACAATCTCTCCAGTGGAAATTTTCACTCATTTTAACCAAATTCATGGTCCATTTTGGTCAATTTCACGGTCATAGGATTTAAAAATAATAAATTTCACAATTTCAGATATTTAAATCTGAAATGTCATGGTGTTGTAACTGTAGGGGTCTTAACCCAAAAGGGAGTTGGGGGGCGTCACAAGGTTATTGTAGGGGAGTCTTGGTATTGCCACCCTTACTTCTGTGCCGCTGCTGGAAAGCGGTGGGAGCCCAGTTCTGAACACCAGCAACAGCACAGAAGTAAGGGCGGCATGGTATGGTATTGCCACCCTTACTTCTGCGCTACTTTCTTCAGAGCTGGGCCCTCAGCCAGCAGGCACCACTCTTTGACCACCCAGCGCTGAAGGCAGCAGCACAGAAGTAAGTGTGGCATGGTATGCATTGCCACCCCTCTCCGCTGCTGCTGGTGGGGCCCTGCCTTCAGAGCTGGGTGCCCGGCCAGCAGCCGCTGCTCTCCGGCGACCCAGCTCTGAAAGCAGTGCAGAAGTTAGGGTGGCAATACCATGACCCCCCTACAATAACTCCCCCACAACCTCCTTTTGGGTCAGGACCCCCAGTTTGAGAAATGCTGGTCTCCCCCATGAAATCTGTATAGTATAGGGTAAAAGTACACAAAAGACCAGATTTCATGGTCCGTGATGCATTTTTCACAGCCATGAATTTGGTAGGGCACTACTCATTTTCTATATGCATAGGCTCTCCCAACATTCCATAATCCAGTGTGCAAACAAAGTCTGTTTCCTGAACTCTTATAAAACTTAGGCAAACCAAATCTGATTTTCACTGGGCTAATGAAAGGCACATCTACAATCCAGGGAATAGGACCCATGCTGAATTCCAAGTTGTCATCACTTTTTCCTTGACCTAGAGCTGGTCAAAAAGGTCAATTTTTTTTCTCAGAAGAAAAGCTGTATTCCTCCCCCTATACTCACACTCCTTCCATGCTTGAAAATGGTTCAAACGTTTTGATAAAACCTTCAGAAAAGAATAGCTCACTGCCTCAAAAGCAAGTGCACTAAATTAAAAAAAAAATGTTATGGTCAAAACAGGTTAGTTTTTAAACTTCGAGTACTTGCCATGAGCTCATCTCTCAGGGAGGACACACAGTGTCAATGTGTGTGAAGAAATTGGGTTCACAAAGTTAGAAGTGACTAAAAACAACATAGCTGTCACATGCATAACTTAATTCATTGCTGCTATTGCCAGTTGTTTATAGCTTTTGAATTTCTTCCTCTAAAATATATTTTAAAATATGTACAGGCTTTTCTGTGGCTCTCGGTACTGTAGTATCTGAACATCTCTCATATATTAATGAGTTTATCCTCACAACATGCCTGTGAGTTCAGGGAGCATTATCCTCATTTTACAGATTATTGTTATTATTACTATGCTTAATGGTTTGTATTCCCATGTATCTAGAAGCCCTAATCAGGGAACTGGACCCCACTGTCTTCAGCACTGTCCCCACATAGAACAAAATGATAGTCCCTGCCTAAAGATTTTACAATCTAACTAAAGGGTGAATTGAGGCCACAGAGATTAAGTGGCTTCCCCAAAAATCACATAGAATGTCTGTGGCTGAGCAGGGACTTGAACCCAGATTCCCAAGCCCCAGTTCAGTAATTTAGTCACCAGACTCTTCTTCCTTAGGTACCTATCACCTTAGCATCTCAGAGCCAAAGAGCAATAATGAATACAAAGCATAACTTGCCCCAAAAGGAGTTTTCCTCCCGTCTTTCCCCATATTCAATGGAACATGTGGATTCCTTTTATCTTTTAAGTGGGTGATGTTCTTAGGGAAAGGCTGTATCGAGAGGGTGGGGTTTATATATAGATCCAATCAAAGCAGGTTTAGTTTCAGTCTTCTCTTCTCTGGCAGGGAATTTCATAACAGGGGTCCCAATGCTGAAAATGCTCTGCCCTTCCACAGCCCAGGTTTTAAGTCTGATACCAGGTGTCTCCAGCTGCATCATATCTGTGGAGTGCAACTGTCTCTGAGGGTCGTGGAGGATGAGGCAGTCTCCAAGGCTGTGGAATAAGGCCTGGGAAAATAAGGGAAATTTCCCTTTTAAACTTCTAGTCAATTAGGCCAAAATAATTCTTCCCAGGGAAGCCTGGTGAAGGGAGTGTTAATTGCCATGTTTATTAATCAGGGCTCCAGTATGAACGCCAAAAACTAGAAAGTACAGGGGGTATGTCTGTGCCTCCAGTAGAGGCCTTTTCAACTTCTATGCAACCTCTGAAGTGCCAGAAATCCCATTACATGAAGCCCTTGAAGTGGCTTAATGTGAACTTTTTATTCCCATTGTTCTCCAGTTCACATGTTGCGAGATTTCATCTTCCTGCTTCCTTCTTGTCAGGGGACAAGACTTTGACAATATGGATTTTATTGTGCACTCCCCTGCATCCCACTACTGCCCCTTGTCAATAGCAGAGAGGCCTGACACCACGCGAGCTAAAAACAGGAAATGACTATTCACTAAACACAAAGGCTTATGGATTTGTGCCTAACCGATTATTCCTAAGGGGACTCTTTAGGTGCTGACCCTGTATCTCCTCCAGTAGAAAACCAGATACCTTCCAGTGTACCCAATACAAACCAGTAAATGCACTGTCTGGGGGCAGGTGTACTATATAGCCTCTTAATCTTCTCACATTCACAAGCACTATTTTTTCATACCAGCTGCCTCTTAAACTCTCAGTTAAGATGGTGATTAGTGGTGGTGGTGGGGTGTCACAGTGGGAGCTTTCTTAAGAAGAAAAGGCTTTGATTGAGCCAATGAAAGCTGTTGCCAAGGAACCAGATGCTATGAACACACCACTCCAGCAGTGTAAGAATACAAACCATGTGAGTGCTGGACTGAGTGCATTTGGTGGCTGAGGCCTGAAAGATATCATTAACTCTTTCAGTACCTGGCAGAGCTCACACAATGGATCAAGAAGGTGGCAGTCTGTTAGAAAACTGTGAAGGGCCCAAGCATTTGCCAGTATCTCCCTATTCGACCATACTGAGCCAAAAGAACAAAAAGGGAAAAACAACACCTCCAGTATCTGACTGACAGAGAGTTTAACAAACAAAAATAAACCATACATGATTAGTCAACTTCTCTTCAAAACAGCATTTAATTTTAAACAGTAGGGGGAACAATCAGATAAATCTAGAGATAACCCTATCCCATTAATAACCACCTTTATGTAAAAGGTGTTCCACGTTAGCTCTGATGTTCCAGTGTGTTCACAACTCAGTTCCTCTGCAAGAGGAATAGAATAGCTTGGATTCAGCTTTTCCCAGATCTGGCTTGGTTTCCAACACAAATGTTACCAATTTGAATTTTTATCTGATCAGCTGCCAGTTTGTTTCTATGTTGGCTTTCCACTCTGATTACTAGACAATCCTGTGTGATATTGATAGTATATTTTTCTTAATGTAAATTCCACGGTGCTCTGCTGCCTGCACAGTAAAACACAGCTGAAGGCTTTAATTAAAAATCATGCCTACCATATGTCAAACCGTAAGTACTAATACTAAACTAACATCATGGTTTGGAAACCAAAGCTTTTTCAAACATGGGAGCCTTCTGCCCCATTTTGAAGCAGTTACATTTCGAAGACTGGATAGTTCTGAGGGTGGCAGTGATTGGACACAGACATTTTCAAAGGGCACGGGCCTGACTGCATTATTGCCTCATCATATTGCTTTAGCAGCACAAAAGGGCAGCAAAGATTTTGGACACCGGGAGCCACTGGAGAACTGGTGCAGAAGGATCCTCAACTGCAAAGAAGCAGCATAACAGCTCTACTCAGTCCCCAGGGCAGGTGCCTGTGGCTTGGGGACAAGGGGCATAGTTATATCCACATTATGCTCCACCTGCTGGAGAGCACCCCTCATGACCATAGCCATCGGGATGTAAGTTAGTGTGGCCCAAGGGCTACTCTAACTTACTTCAGGGTTTCAGCATGACCTTGGTTGGCCCAAGAAAAAGGGAGCAAAACAAAAGTGGTTTAAAGTTCACTCCCATTCCTGCACCTAGCAGAGTTTGGCAGGAAGAGAGAATCAAGCCCTACATATTCACAACACAAAACTCACCACTGCAACGGACACTCAGCATCCCTCTTATTGGCAGTCTCATCAGAGAGACCAAGGAGTGCATGGGTATAACAACTTTGTTACCGTCTCACCCCTAAAAATCGGTGGGGAAACATTCCCTATGGTTGCCTGTGCTATTACCTATGTAATGTATGCAGTGTTGTTGTAACCGTGTTGGTCCCAGGATATTGGAGAGCCTGGGAACTTAAATTCATAACTGTGCTAGACACTAAAAATCATGGATTTAATAAAGACACTGGATTTATGACTCATCACAATAATCTGTAACTCACTAACCCTCCTTTCTCTTACAAGGGGCAGAGGAGTTAACTGCCTACTTCACCTTGCATGGTCTGTTGAAACATATGTTAACTCCTTATCTGTTCTATCTTGTGTTTAGCTGAGACACCTTTCCCAAACCTGAAGAAGAGCTCTGAGCAAGCTCCAAAGCTTCTCTCTTTCATCAACAAAAGATTATTACCTCACCCACCTTGTCTCCCTAATATCCTGGCACCAACATGGCTACAATAACACTGCAAACTGCAATTCACTTGAAAGAAATAAAACTTGATTAAAGAAATGAAAAGGTGGCTAACTGTGCAATAACCACCGTCCAGAGGGGAGAAATTGCACATCATTTGGGCATAGAAGGAAATATATGGCACCATCCATTCGGTTGCTACAAGCCCCTCAAGACTAGAAATCCTATTCTCACTGGACTAAGAACAGAAGAACCCACAGAATTCAAGAAACTACACACATTGGTTCTGATTCTTTACTGCCTTACACCTTGTGAATGTGTGGTAATTTACACTGGCACAAATGGGGGTAAAACACTACTAGAGCAGCATGGTAACATTCCACCCCTGTTTTGCATTGACTTTGTACAAGTGTAAATGACTAAGTTAGTGAAGCATCCGGCCTATTCTCTTGGGGGTACTGAACATTAAACACAGAGGTCCAAACACATCCCTGGTTTAACTCCCTTGAAGATGACTGAGTTAGACTGGGGATGAATTTGGCCCCAACATCTTAAACTCAAGCCACAAACCAAGAGGCAGTCAGTGTGTAGTGAACGAAGCAATAGTTTGTTATGCAAGAGCAGAGACCACAAAAAAGCATGGGTGGTTTCAAGAGTGCTAAATACTTCATTAGGGATAGCTAAACATGCAACAGTCAGCATTGCTTGTGGGTTTAGTGAGGTCTACAATATTAGCTCTGTTATTCATCACACAGGGAAGCAGAATCCCCTTCACTTCCTATTAATAACTACTGCCTGGCCATATTGTACATCTGTTGTAGGGATAGAGCAGCTTTTTAAGCAGCGGTATATATAAAGCATATTGCAGTACTAAAAAGTACACTTTGCATTTATATAGCACTTTTACATCCCAAACAATTCCCAAGTGCTTTATCAGCTATGGGCCAAACCCTGAGGTCCTAATTCAGTTGCAGTTCTGTCCTGATTTAGAAAAGGTCCCTGTTGCAGTCAGTGGGAGATACCTGAGTAAGGTCTTACTAAATTCTGAGTAAAGACCTCAAGATCTGAGATATTGTATGTATAAACACACATACATACATGTACAAGGATCGCTGCACCCATCCCTACTGCACATCATCTGTATGGTGGAATACAACTGTTTTACCGTGTTTTAAATAGTGATGTAATCCTTGTTTTTAAATAAAGCATTTAAAAAATAACAGTGTCTAGCAACAGTGCACAACCATTTAGGTTAGGAAGTGAAGAATACCATATCTACTTGAATTTCAATAGGCAGAATATAATTATCCAAGTGAGAATTTGGCAGCATGTCAGAGCTAAGAACTGTCTCATAAAAGATCCCATACAATCTTCAGTGATTACAAGTGGTCTCTATGTCATCCCAAAGAGAGCACAGTGACCCAGGAAGCCATTCTGGTACACTAGTTTAGCAGTGACTTGCAAGGAAAGTGCCAATTACTGCATCAACACCATGACTTCTGGTAGCATATAAGCCTCCTTTGGAGATCTCTCATCAAGGGTATTGAGCTGCTGCTTTGTTTGTGAGCTCTGACAGAAATCACAGGATGAGACAATATGGTTGCAGGCCACTAATCCTGTCTCAGGGCGGGTCTACACCTAAAAAGCTGCAGCAGGAGACAGGAGAGATTCTCCGGTGGGCATAGTTAATCCACTGATGCGAAAGGCAGTAGCTATGTTGAGGGTTAGGGCAGTATTGCTTGGGGTGGGGAGGGAGGGATTTTTCACATCCCCATGTGACATAGTTATACCAAAGTAAGTTTGCAGTGTGGAACTTGGCCTTAGTGTCACAAAGACATTAAAGATGCATTATAGTTCTCAGGTCAGAGAGTGAGATGAAAGCTTGAGCATGGCTATCAACCTTCCACAATATTCTAATCTGCCCCTGGTCAAAGACTACAGACATATCAACCCCAAATTATACATAAGCACACATCAAAAATGATATTAAAAGAACATTAAGTTGGCAAAGTCAAGCTCCAAAAGTTAACAAATGTCAGAATTAAGGTTCCCTGTGCAATCTTAATTTGGCCACCTTCTGGGTATGCAATGCCACAGGATGGAATTGCTCTGGGGATCAATCAGGGTTGTGTGGTGAAGGAGGCTTACCTGCAGGACCTCTGCTTTGTTTGTTGCAGAAGTTGGAAGGTGTGTAGAGAAAAAGGCAGGGATTGCAGGACAAAGGAATGGTCTCGCGGGTAAGGCAGTTGAATGCTGCCTTGGTGAATTGGATTCTATCCCTGCTTCTGCCACGGCATTCCTATGTGAAGCTGGACAAGTCACTTACAGGAGACTTTTCACAAATGGTCAATAATTGTTTGTGTTTCTGGGTACCTGACTTGAGGTCATGGGGGGCTGATTTGCAGAAGTGCTGAGCAATCCCTGCTGCAAGTGAAGTCAAGAGGAGCTGTGATTTGAACATCGAAAGTGCTATATAATGCTAACTACTCTGAAAAAATGAGGTCTTACGAGTCTCAAATTGGGCACCCAAAATCAGTGAATGCTTTTGACCTTAATCTCTATGTGCCTTGGTTCCTCCCCCTGCTTTTCATTCAATCTGTCTCTCTCCCCCCACCCCACAACCCCCAGCCACATTCACTGTCCTCACAGGCTTCCAATCCCAATCTCCTCGTCCAGCCTCAGAGTCCTCTGCTGATTCCATGTCCCACTCTCTCAATCCTCTCCCCACATCTGGCTCCTCCTCCCCTCACTTAATGGCTCCTTCCCCCTGTCCCACAGGGTCCCCGTCTCCTTCCCCTTCTAGGCCCAGTCTGTCCCTATGCTCCTCACCTGATCTCAACTACAGTTTTTCAAAGGCTATATTGGGCGGATTTTCACAAGAATTGCAAAAGGCACATCCCGGACACAAATGCCACCCTTCTGTCAAATCTGAAGTACCCATTCCAAAGTAACAGGCTCTAGAGACTCTCAAAGAACATTTTTCACTAGCCTCATTCTCTGAAACAGCTCAACTGTTTTGGCCGAAATTAGAAATAAATAAATAAATAAATAAATAACCCAGCCTGAGGCAGAAATCCAGTGAGCAAAATTTCAGCCCAAATGGTTAGTTTGTGAAATTTATAAGCAATGAAAACAGTCTCTTCTAATGGAAAGCGGTGACCAACCTTCACAGGCAGCGCTATCAGGCCATGCTTCCTTTTTAAAAGATACAACTTCAACCAGTCGGAATTAAGTGTGTCATTCTAAGTATATGCTTTGAGTACCGCAGATACATTAGCTTCAATGAAGGACAAGATAGTTGTTTTTCCCAAGCAAATCTCTTGGGAAAGTCATTGTCTCAGTGAGATAGAGGCAATCTGGTGTAAACTGAAAAGATACTCAGAGCTCAGTAGAGCTACAGATTGTGACTCTGCTACACCATTGCATTACTCTGCATCTCTATTGCTGTAACTTAATAAAGTTTAAATAAATGGAGTTACACTGGCATAGAACTGGTATAACACATTGGAGAATCCCAGCTCTAATTTTTTCAAAAAATATTCCTTTTAGATTTAAGGTGACCATCAACGTCTATTAGAAAAATTCCAATCACAAAGACTTTTGATACCAGAGGTTAGGTAAATATAGCCCCATCTTACTTCATTAACTGATGTTTATAAAGCACTTGGGAGAACCATGGATGAAAACTACTATAGAAGGACAAAGTAGGAAATTAATCACAAGGTTTGGATCTGAATTCAGATACAGATTCTAATTCAAATCTGAATTTTTCCAACATATTTTGTGTCCTGAAGTATGGAACAACATCTGGATCTAGAACCGAAATTACCTCAAGTTTGGGAGGATTTGGATCTGGTGTTCCAGTGCAGATGTGTGTCTATTACCATTCTACCATGGAATGGTCCACTTCTGCCTGTCCAGGAAAGCTGATCTTCTGTTTGAAGGCTTATTTGATCTGTACACTTTCTATTGCCGTTTGTATACTGTAAAGCACTTTGAGCATAAGTTCCATGAAAGGCACTATATAAAATGAAGGTGAAAGTAGAAGGGCTGGAGCCAGCTGTAAATCTTTGTACATGGCAGCAGGGAGCACTTCTACAAGACTGATGCTGAAGTGCAGTTGACCGAATATACTGGTTTCAGGACTAACTGGATTATCCAGAGTGCATGTCCCATTAGTACAAACAGAAAATGTTTTTATCAAATGGTTACTCCCTTCCCTCTTGTTCCTCCTGAATGCTCACGGCAAATTAGGTAGTTTAGCAAGCAAGTTAAAGAAACAGAAACTTTCACCTGTATGAAAGATAAAGAAGTTAAGGATTTGCATACACATACACAGAAAGACAAATCACAAAGCAGGGAAAATGTCATCTCAGTTTTGATCGAGAGATTGGATTCTCAACCTTGGGTCGTGAACAGATCTGGGAGGCACACAACTCCTCTCTGTTTTATGGCTAGTTGGGAGGTTGATCCTGAAACCTTTTCCTGTTGTAATACAGGATCACTGTATGGAAAAGGCTGAGAACCAGAGATGTAGAGTCATCAGAGCCCTGCACAGACACAAATATGGGGGTAATGAGTGTTACACTAAATGACCCAGGTATTGGTCTCTTTCAGTTCTAACAATTCTGTGTCTCTATTAACACCAGGGTTTACAAATAATGGAGGTTTGGGGGTTGCTGGGAAGAAAAAATAAAAAAGCTGTTGGAAGGATAATGTCGTTCCTTCAGCTAGGGGTGATTATTGCATGGCAGTCTCTGCTCTTTCACACTGTCTCGCTGGTTTAAGGAACTTAATTTCCTTTTGCTGCCATAGCGACAGACAAACAACCTCTGATCACAATAAAAAGGATGGTTGTGTTTCACAAATCCTTAGATGTACCAAAGCAACCAGAACAGAAGGAACAACAAGTGCACAGAACAGGCAGGAGAAAAGTAATTTGACTCCACTTAGAAATGTGAAGGAGACTGAGGACTCCGGAAACCCAGTGAGGCTTTTTTGCTATTCGGAGCTGCACATTAAGGAAGAGCTGATCTACAAATTATCATATTTCATAACAAAGATCTTGTTTACAAAGCTCTCTTGCAGACTGCTCTGATAACAAGTTTACAGTTTTAGAGGCAAGATGAAAGGTCACTAAGGAAAAATGCCCAATCTTTCCCTATTAAGCCGTGGTACTGGACAGGTGGTCAAAAAAACCCAGGAGAAATTGGAGGTGCACTTTGAACCAGAGGTGAGTCCTGGTTACAAAAGTGCAGAAAACAAACCATTATGGATTGTATGGTAATTTTCTGTTCTGTGATTTTAACTAATATTGAAATAACTATTATGGAGATAGAATTTTTGTCAGTGATGTCTTATTTGTTGTTGAAATTAAAATGCCGTAGTAACCTAAGAAGTATGTATGTCTGCTGTAATTAAAACTGGAGAATCTTGAACCCGAATGCTTGGCACACAAGTTAAAGAAACAGAAACTTGTACCGAGAAATCCAGAGGAAGAAACCTAAATATAAAGAAATAGATTCTTCAGGGAATATCCTTATTGTTTGTTTGTTTTTTGTTGACTATTAGACTAATTGGTTACTAGGCATACACATCAATTCTGGGATCTGCGTGGAGTTGTTCTGAATCAGAATCGTATAGCTGAAGTTTACTGTGCTGCTTTTAAATAATATTTTGTTTATCTTACAGAAATTGCACAGTCCAAAGCAATTTTACAGCAGCTAAAATCATAGATTCACTTCGCTTAAAATATATCCATTAAAGTTATAGTTAAAACAGTGAATTCCTATCACCGATCTTATGCCATAAAGTATTTTATATAATGGCACTTGGACTTCAGAATTACCTTTGTGTGACCAACTGCAAATCAGAAAAATATTTTTTTTAAGGAGTGTGGGTCATAATCTAATTTCAGTTACACTGGGGTAATTCCACTGAAAGCAGTTGAGTTACTCAAGGTTTGTACCAGTGTAATGGAAATCAAAATCTCATTTATATCAGCACAATTCCATTTACATGAGTAGATTTGGACCAGAGTGTAGGAGGGAAGAATTGGCCTTGTTTGTATGCTAAGTCATCTTACTAGCAGGGAGTAGCTGGGGCCTGCCATTTCAATTCTCTACAGTACAAACCATGGAAACCAAGCGTAGTTATTAGTGAGAGAAATTATCATCATGTAATGAAATTTTATGTAGTTGAGAAACAAACAATGGTACTGTAGCTTTAAGTCAAGAAGAGTATGTGAATGCATCTATTAACAGAACAATTTGGAAACTTCTGACTAATTTGAGATTCTCTAATGAATCTCACCCACCAGGTCAGTGTTTTTACTAGGGTAGGGAGACTGTTACATGGCTATGTTCCATGTCTCTCTTCATGGTCTATGACCACTGATACATCAGAGTCCACTCTAACTACCTCACTCAAAGGCATGCCAAGTCTGTCTACCTTACTTACCTATGCTATTTCTAAGACACCCATCACGGTAGTATTTGAGTGCAGTGGACAGTATCTCAGGATAAAAAGAGTAGGGTCTGAAGATTCCTCCAAAGTAGATTATCATACTCTGCTATAAAACGTTCCGCGTTGCCATCCAGCACACTGTAAAGACTCAAAAAGTACTTGAGACAGATCCCATGCTTGAAGATCAGACCACCTTACGGTTGCTGTGCACAGTACTACTCTGCTTTACAAACTGATCAATAAATAAGGGCTTCTCAGAGCAGGGGTGAAAGTGAGCCAGTACGGCGTACCGGTAAGAACCCGCACTGCCCATACCCAGCCCACGCGCTTTAATGTTCCTGCCCCTTTTGCCTCCCCTGTCGGCAGCCCTGCTGGTAGGGTCCCTACTGGCAGGGCCACCGACGGCAGGGGGTGGGGGAGTGCGGCAGTGCTTTAAGGACGCTCCTTTGCTGCGGCAGTGCTTTAAGGATCCTCAGAGCACTTCCACTGCAAAGGACTGTCCTTAAAGCACTGCCACCACAGCGCTTTAACGTTGCTGCCCCTTCCCCCCGTCGGTGGCCCTGCTGGTAGGGTCCGTATCGGCAGGGCTGCTGACAGGGGCTGGTGGGGGGGAGGCACAGCAACGTTAAAGTGCTGCTGCGGCAAAGGACCCTGCAGTGCTTTAATGTCCCTGCCCCTTTTGCCGACGGGGCGGGGGGGGGAAAGGGAGCAGTTGCCCTGGGGCCGGTGATTTAAAAGGGCCCAGGGCTCTGCTGCCGCTAGCGCACCAGTGGCGTCTGGAGTTCCAGGCCTTTAAATCAACACGGGAGCCCCAGGCAGCGTGGGCCAGGCAGCCTGGAAGGGCTGGTTGAGGGATGCTCCCCTGGGCCTCGTACCGGTAAGTGTCCTGACTTACTTTCACCCCGTCTAAGAGTAACAGAAAATTTAAAAGAGATTTTAAAAAAAGAGGAAGCTGTTTGGGGCAGGAACAAGGTCTTCAGATCTGTTCATAGAGCATCCAACACAGTGGGGCCCTGATCCTGATTTGGCCCCTGATGTTAGACAATATTTATTATTATTATTATTATTATTTCTACTTTGATAGCAATAATAGGCCCCAATCTGGGATCAGAGCCCCATTGTGCTAGACATTAAGAATGCTAGACACACAAAATGCTAAAACAGCCCATGCCCCAAAGAAATGATATTATTTTAATGATACTACAGAAAGGGAAGGCATTCATAACATAATTAGACAATGAATTGCAATTGTTTTTAATTACTAAAGAAATCTGGTAAGTTGGTTTTTACATTTCAAAACCACTAATTTACAATGGGAAAAAACTGTTTTGGTATAACAAACTGCCCTCTCATCCTAATGGATCTGGAGTTCTGATCTAGTAAAATTAACATAGTTCACAATATGGTTTTAATCCAGACTCTCATTTTGGAGGGCCTTTAAAAATGGAGTGGTATGTTATATTAAGGATCAATGTGAACATTGACTTTAGAATTTAGGATTATCAACTGACACCCATCACTTTTCTTAGCACAATAAGTACTCTGCTATAAATATCACTGTTTAAGGTATGTAAACACTCTAAGATAAACTTTTTGTGCTGAATCATAGAAATTAGAGATGAAAAAGTGATAATAGTTCATCCAGCCCAAGCCCCTTGCCAATACAGGATAGTCCCCTATAGTACATTTGCTAGGGTTTGTCTCTAATCTGGTATGAAATATTTGAAGCAATGGATTACCATTGCTTGAGCCCATTCCACAGCCCACTAGATCTGTTGGTCATAAGAACATAGGAATAGCCATACTGGGTCAGATCAAAGGTACATCTAGCCCAATATCCTGTCTTCTGACAGTGGCCAATGCCAGATGCCCCAGAGGGAATGAACAGAACAGGTAATCATCAAGTGATCCATCCCCTGTCGCCCATTCCCAGCTTCTGGCAAACAGAGGCTAGAGACACTAATAGCCATTGATGGACCTATCTTCCATGAATTTATCTAGTTCTTTTTTGAACCCTCTTATAGTCTTGGCCTTCACAACATCCTCTGGCAAGGAGTTCCACAGGTTGACTGTGTGTTGTGTGAAGAAATACTTCCTTTTGTTTGTATTAAACCTGCTGCCTATTAATTTCATTTGGTGAACCCTAGTTCTTGTGTTATGAGGGGTAAATAATACTTCCTTATTTACTTTCTCCATGATTTTATAGACCTCTATCATATCCCTTCTTAGTTGTCTCTTTTCCAAGGTAAAAAGTCCCAATCTTATTAATCTCTCCTCAAATGGAAGCTGTTCCATACCCCTAATCATTTTTGTTGCCCTTTTCTGAACCTTTTCCAATTAAAATGTATCTTTTTTGAGATGGGATGACCACATCTGCACACAGTATTCAAGATGTGGGCATACCATGGATTTATATAGAGACAATATATTTTCTGTCTTATTACCGGTAGCTATTCCTTTCTTAATGATTCCCAACATTCTGTTAACTTTTTTGATGGCTGTTGCACATTGGGTGGATGTTTTCAGAAAACTATTCACAATTACTTCAAGATCGCTCTCTTGAGTGGTAACAGCTAATTTAGATCCCATCATTTCATATGTATAGTTGGGATTATGGTTTTCCAACGTGAAGGACTTTGCATTTATCAACATTGAATTTCATCTGCCATTTTGTTGTCCAGTCGGTTTTGAGAGATCCCTTTATAGCTCTTTGCAGTCTGCTTTGGATTTAATTATTTTAGTAGTTTTGTATCATTTGCAAATTTTGCCACCTCACTGTTTACCCCTTCTTTCAGATCATTTATGAATATGTTGAACAGCGCTGGTCCCAGTACAGACCCCTGGGGGACACCACTATTTACCTCTCTCCATTCTGAAAACTGACCATTTAATCCTACCCTTTGTTTCCTATCTTTTAATCAGTTACTAGTCCATGAGGGGACCTTCCCTCTTATTCCATGACATCTTACTTTGCTTAAAAGCCTTTGGGTTAGGGACCTTGTCAAAGAGTTTCTGAAAATCTAAGTACACTATATGCACTGGATCCCCCTTGTCCACATGTTTGTTGACCCCTCAAAGAATTCTAATAGATTGGTGAGGCATGATTTCCCTTTACAAAAACCATGTTGACTCTTCCCCAACAAATTATGTTCATCTATGTGTCTGACAATTCTGTTCTTTACTATGGTTTCAACCAGTTTGCCTGGTACTGAAGTCAGGCTTACTGGCCTGTAATTGCCGGGATCACCTCTGGAGCCCTTTTTAAAAATTGGCATCCTCCAGTCATTTGGTACAGAAGCTGATTTAAATGATAGGTTACCGATCACAGTTAGTAGTTCTGCAATTTCACATTTGAATTATTTCAGAACTCTTGGGTGAATACCATCTATTCCTGGTGACTTATTACTGTTTAATTTATCAGTTTGTTCCAAATCCTCCTCTAATGACACCTCAATCTGGGACAGTTCCTCAGATTTGTCACCTAAAGATTTGTCCTAAGGTAAGTGTCATAAAATGTTCCCACACATTTCTAAAGGGAAATTTCTATTAACTTTTCATCTACAAAAGACTGGCCTTTGATCCTCAAATCCTCATACAGGCAATGAGAAATCAATGAAAGTGCTCACTAACGTCAGTGATAGTCCAGCCCCAGTAAAGCCTTGCCTACACTTCCAGCGGTGTGTAGAGCATGTGTAGCTACACACGGAAGTGAAAGGCTCCAGCAGCAGGGAGACAGCAGGACACTACACTGCTAAAAATAGCAGTGTAGATGTGGGAGGCACTGCTTGGGCATGTAGAGAGCTGTGTAGGGTATATGTCCTAGAGGTTCAGGCATATAGAGCACTCCATTCTACTCTACTTGCCTAAGCTATGACTCACTGTCTGCACTGCTATTTATACCCAAACTAGCTGGGCATGCAGTGTCTGCACACTACACACCGCCGTAAGTGTATAGGTACCTTAAGAATAGAGTAAGACCTTAGCAAACAATTCAGTGTTCACATTGAGTCAAATCCTAAATTCACTAAGGCCAGAGTGGTGTAAGCGTATAAGCAAAGAATAATTTCCTGTGTATCTGGTAAGCCACATACTCTCAACCCCAGGGTGAGAAAGATTATTTCCCCCCCAAATTCTATCCTATGTTTTAATTTTTTCCATGCTAGGATTATCTGAACTGGAAGTCTCATGAAGGTTACTGCCATGTCAGCAGATTACTGAATGAGAGGCAGTTTATGAAGGGCTGCTGGGGTCTGTATCTTCCTAAAACCTACAGCACAAAAACTGGGGCACTGGTTCTCTACTCTGAAGATTTAGCAGAGCCATCATGGAAACAAAGAGGAGGGAGAAGTGGCCAGCAAGGCCTCAGACACAGAAGGAATAAGCTACAGATTGAATTGCACACACTCCAAGATTTGACAAGAGCCATTTTGGCATACGGAGGCAGACAGGTAAGAGCACACAGGATGGTTCTTTCACTACCAGAATTAAGACGGCATGAGATCCCTTAAAATGCTAATCCTGCTCTTCTGGACTTTAACACCATGGGATTCCAGGAGCCCTGATAATGTATTTTTTAACTGAAGAAAGCAAGTTCCTAATAGGATAAAACCTGATTCTGTATTCAAGCAAACACACAAGCAACATCTTGTTCTTCTCCTCTTCCCTTTAAGCGCTCTCTGGTATATTTACATATGGGTTGCAATTTTACGTGCTCCGGTTTTGAGGGCTTAAGAGGGGCTTAAGTGATCACTAGGCCTTGTGTGGGCCCTCTAGACAGGGTGAATCTCACCCTTCTGTAACTCAACACAGAAGGCAGCGGTAGCCCTTTCCCTGAAGCCAACATGGGGTGAAATCTTGGCTCCATTAAAATCAACTGGAGTTTTGCCATTGGACTTTAATGGAGCCAGGATTTCACTCCTGGGATTGGCCCCAAACAGCCTTGGTGAGGGTCAAGTCTCCCCTGTTTATATAAAAGTGGGGAAATTTTCATGCTAAAATGACATTTTTCATCCTTGACCTCAAAAAGAAAGTGTTGCTCATCTGTCAGCCAACCATTCTCGTGCCACAAGAGCATAATCACATAAACTCTTCTGTTTCCCAAGCTATGGTATAAATCTCAAACTATTATATATTACTTGTGAACATCTCTAAGCTCCACCCATACCCGTGACATGATTATTTCTATGTTCTAGTAACTAAAACCCTACTTCAAAGGGGAAAACGTGGAGTGAGATTTTTAAGACGACAAAGACATAGTATCTAACCACAACAAAACACATGATGGTGTGAGGTACCATATAGTTGTTACTGCCACTTGTCTGGGAAGACTTGCATAACTCTATCTTGGCTTCACTGCTCATGAAGTAATGAGCTCATCCCAGATTTGTAGCAATTTTTTTTTAACAACATCCCTCATCAGCACATATTCCATGTATAGTCACACACAATTATCTGTATATGGAGAGATGTGTGTGTATGACAGTAAGTCCTCAAATTTAACTCACATCTGATGTATTACTTTGCTGATGACACAGCCTCCTAGTAAGTGAAGGTGAATATCAAACATCAGGGATCTTCACCCAACATCATGTATTCTCATACTCCCTGTCAAATACATAAATATCATTATACGAAGAGTCAGAGCTGACTAAATGTTTTAAGAGCCAAGCCCATGCAGTGGTTGTGCACGTCATTGTCATATAGTCTGCTATAAAGATCAGTGTCAGAGGCTGAAAGGTTCATACATGGGGTTCGATTGTGCCCGTGGGCACCCAAGGCATGGGCAGTGCAGGCAAAAAGAGACTGTCCTCCATATCTGTGTCCTCGCTCAGGGACCGACACCATCCTGGTCAGTGCACTCCTGGCATGAGACATAAACGATGACTCTGTGACATGGTTGCCCACTTAATACATGCTGGGCCAGATCCTCAGCTGGGCCAGAGCAGCAGCTGGTGTAGCTGTGAGGGTTCTGTGAAAATATGACTTTGCGCCATCTTTGCGGTTCCCTGACCCTGAGGTCACCAGAGGACTGCTCAGCCCCAGAATAATTTAATGCCAGTTGGAGCCATAGGCAGCCAAGTGCAACTTGCAGCAGCCCCAAGGGGTCATTCTAGCAGCTGAAAACTGCTGGAGTGAAGGAGCTCTCTAGCCATGGCCTCTTTTCCCTGCCTATTCCCATTAAACCCTAGTCTGGCTCTATACCATCAGGACCTTCCCCCCTAGTGGGAGAATCCTCAGGAGGCCTATTAAACTGGCTTTGCACCCCTTTCTGCTGCTGGGTGCAAACAGGCCAGAGTGGGGCCAGGGATCTGGTTCACAGCGTATTGATAGTTCACAATTTGTTTAATAAAGTGTCAGTAGACAATGCTGCAGAAGTGCATTTTTAGGGAGACAGGAATTCTGTGTGGGTGGAGGCTTGTTGAATAGATTTTGGAAGGGTGCCCTGAGTGTCAGGGTTGGTGGGGAGGATAAGGAAGAGACAGCACCTTGCAGAGCCAGTTCCATACATTCCATCTACCATCAGTAATAACAGCACAGAATCCAGCCTTCACAATGGCTACCATGCAGTTAGGCCTGATGTTACGAAGTGTTGAGTTCTCGCTTCTCCCTCTAAAAAGTCAATGGGAGCTGCAGATATTCAGCACTTCTGAAAAAAATCAGGCTCTGATTAGTAAATATTTCCTGCAAGACAGCATCAGAAGGCAGCATTTAATCCTTAGTTGGGAAATGAAATACTTAAGAGAACTACTTCTCCATGAAGACCATGTCACTGCATTTTCCTGGCCGGTGTGTCAGACACAGTATTCTCAAGTTCTTCTTCTGAGCCCTTTCCTCCCTGATTTTCAGTCTACCCACAGATGTATTTACTTTTGTTTTACAATAACTTGTACCTTTTAATAACATGAACTGAGTGCTAATGGAAAGGTGGCAACTGGACAGCACTGAAAAACATAATTCTCTGTGTATCTGCAAATCAAGCACATGTTGGTCAGTGGAGAAAGCTTCCTCACACCACTCCATTGCCACTAATATCCCTCAGCATTGTTGTCAAGCAACCAACGGTAGGAGCAAGAGGGTAAGGACAGGCCTCAGGAGGTGAATGACATAAGTCCTTTGCGCACTCACAAAGCGAGACACAAATGAGTGTGTATAGGCCATACATAAGGGGCCAGAGCCTTGTCTTCAGCCTTTCTGTGCATGCAGCCTACCCCACTGTTTATTATTGTTTGTATTAGGTAGCACCTAGAAGTCCCAGCCAAAATCAGGGCCCAGCTCTACCAGGCACAGTACAAACTCAAACTGAGGCTGTCTCTGAGCAGTCTAAACAGTCAAGACAGAGAGAAAGGAAGTTTTATTGTCATTTTATACAGATGAGGAACAGATGGCCCAGAAAGGCCAAGTGGCTTGCCCAAGGTCACACAGGGAGTCAGTGGCAGAGCTGGGCATTAAACCCAGACCTCCCGAGTCCCAGTCCAGTGTCTTAAGCACAAATCCAATCTCTCTCTCCAGTTTATAGCCAGGGTCACGCCAGCAGCTCAGGAGGAAGCAGGAGGGAACTCACAGAAGTTCTAGTCTCATTTGTGGCAACCCTGGTGCCCCTATCCCCAAACCAACACCAGCCCAGGAATTCTCCCAAAATTCCGGGAGACCCTCGGCCAACCCCAACAATCACCTCATGGCAGTTGTGGGGAGGATAGTCATGAACAGGAAAGATCACTGCCATTGACCTTTCAGCCATGAGATTTTCATGGTTAGAACAGCTAGAAACTTCTCAGTTGCAAAACTAAATCTGAGATTAGCAGCCTTGCCATTTAAAGGATCTCCTGCTCCTGCTCCCCATCCCTCTGCCCCCAAAAAAGGCAACGCCAGGGCTTGCAGGCTAGCTCTGGAGAGAGTAGTGTTTAGTGTTCACTCTTATTCCAAGCTTGAACTCTCTGCTGTGTCTGTCAACAATTATGCAAATGATCTACTGTACACTAGGAACTGGAGCAAGAACACCAGTACAATCAGTTAGTAGCAAGTTTCAGTCACTATCTTTCTGACCCACATTCAAACCAGCAACCTACATGTGGGGAGAACCAGATCCCATTTACCAGTATCATGACCACCATCCAGTCCCCTATTACATTCCATTTTAAATCTATAGCTACCACAAATATACAACAAATGTGTACAGCCATTCCAATGTTAACGTACTTATAATGTACAAAGAGAAAAAAGTGAAGGCTTCAAATTATTAATCACATTTTGCAAAAAATGTTTAGTTGCTTCAATAGTTGCCTCATGGAGGTCTAGAATTTGTTTTTGACAAATCCTGCTTTATTAATTATCTGAATTGCAGTAGCATTTAGAGTCTGTATTCCAGTTGTAAAGGCATTGTACAAACCCATGATAAAAAGACAGTCCCTGCACCCCAAAGACTGTATGCTCATATAATCTAGTTTATATAACAGGTATTTATGAAATTGTCATTTTCACTATATGCAACACACATACACATAGTCTCTAAAAAGCCAAATCTTAATAACTTAAGTAAGTAAAACTTTAGGAGACACCTCAAATACTTCAGCTCTACCGCAGTAGCAAAGTGTAAGTAGTAAGAACAATTAAACAATTTGTCTGATTAAAATGATCTCTGATACAAAGAATTCTGTACAAAATACGTTCAGAACCCTGGAAATAATCCCAAGTAATGACCCCTCCAACCCCAATTTTACAGTTAAAATATTAATCCAACTTCTCTGCTTATGATACGAGAATTTAACTTTAGATATAAGAGTGCACACTGATGACCCCAATTAAATATTTGGAAAAGTCCCAGGAAATTCAACCCATGCATATTCAGGAATGAACATTTTGCACACTCCTAATTATGGGACTGTTTTTTGGGGTTTTTTTTTAATTACTTCAGTAGCAGCATTTATGTCAGAAGAGCAGCCCTATCTCAGCTCCATCACATCAGAGTGAAGATATCCTTTAGGGATCAAAAGTGAGCTCTTTAAAAGGAGACAGCCTTCAATAAATCTTCTGAACCAGCATCTGAACTAATGAGGAAGACCTCAGTCCAATCAAGGTAGCTCTTGCCTAATGCATCCAGCATTTTGGAATAGATTAAACTGGTTGTAATGGTCTGTGATATAGCTTTCCCTTTAAAAACCCTAGGATATCATTAATAAATATTGGCCATCCCACAAGGAATCCACACTTCTGGAGTCAAGGCAAAACATCTTAAATGAAATCACTGCCTACTGTGTCATCATGATCTACATCAGTGAAACCAGGCACAACATTCAAAGATTAAAAGAAGAGAAAACGAATACTGCTGTGACCAAACACGTGAAATCATGTGCTGACTGCCACAAACAATTAGAATTGAGCAGGGATATTTTCAGGCATTTGCAAATCACGTGGCCACAGGAGGTCCGAGGAAATGGGGCTGGGATTAACCCATTATGCTATCTTCAGCCATAACAACGCTCTACTATTGAAACAGAGTTAAGAGCCATCCTAGTAGTAAAAATTGCTCATTTTTGTAACTACCCTTGAGACAGATTTAATTTTTTTCTGTTGTCAGTTAAGGAGCCAGCCAGTATCTTGTGGTTAATGCTTTGCTCTATGGTATGGGAGACATGGGTAAAAGCTTTCCTTCACCAAACCAGCAACTGATAAGAACAGCGTGCAGGCCACATGTTTAATTCCTTTGAGGAAGGGGGCATCTCATATCAGTCTGCCACAACCCTTCTGGACAACGTAGGAGTGGTGTTGAAGGAGACAGCACTGTTGAACTCCAAAGGGAGGTCCATCCTGCCCTCTTTATCCAGAAGGTAGATCACCAAAAAAGTAGAGTTTGGGAGCAGTGTTTGTGGGTGATGGGTGGTTAATAGTGGTCCTCAGAGCTCTAGGAGCACGTGGAGAATTCCTGTGCAAACTGAATCAGGCAGAGCAGGGACTTAAACCTGGATCTCCCACATCCTAGGTGAGTGCCCTCATGCATCACATTACTGGCTAGTCTGGGGTCTCCAACTGACACATTTTCACAAAAAGTTTAGGTTTTGATGAACTGGCATTTTCCAACAAAAAACATTTCAAGACATTCCCAACCAGCACTTACTATAACTAGGGCCCTACCAAATTCACAGCCATGAAAAATGGGTCACGGACCATGAAATCTGGTCTCTCCCCACGAAATCTGGTCTTTTGTGTGCTTTTACCCTATTCTATACAGATTTCATGGGGGAGATCATTGGGGGTCCTGACCCAAAAGGGAGTTGCAGGGGGGGTCACAAGGTTATTTTAAGGGGGTTGCAATATTGCCACCCTCACTTCTGCATTGCTGCCTGCAGAGCTGGGCGGCCGGAGAGAGGCAATACCATACCATGCCACCCTTACTTCTGCATTGCTGCCTGCAGAGCTGGGTGGCTGGAGAGTGGCAATACCATACCATGCCATCCTTACTTCTGCGCTGCTGCTGGCAGCAGCTCTGCCTTCAGAGCTAGGCTCCTGGCCAGCAGCCACTGCTCTCAGCAACAGCACAGAAGTAAGAGTAGCAGTAGCACAACTTCCCCTACAGTAACCTTGCAACCCCCCCTTCCTCCCACCCCCACAACTCTTTGTTGGGACAGGACCCCTACAATTACAACACTGTGAAATTTCAAAATGCTACAAGTGAGGTTCTAGCCTGCAAATGCATTTAGTTCATTTAGCCTGGAGGTAGAGCTGTGCAGGGGAGCAGTTTCCAAAGGGAAACATTTCCTGTGTTCAGTAAAAGCTAAGGTTCACATTTTCAACGATTCATATACACAAATGCCTCAGTTTCCAGATGCCCAACACAGGACCTGACTTCAACTGGAGTTGTGGGTGAAAGTCAGATTCTAAGTGCATCAAGAAGGGCCTTCAATTTGAGACACTCAAAATTAGTGGACACTTGAAAATTTAGGCTTAAATATTTTATTAAGCGAGGCAACTGGGCACGATGTGATTCTTCAATACAAAACAGGTCCTATTTGGGGGGAAAAAAAACTCTTGGTAGAAGAAATTTACTGAAGCCAGAAATGCCTACACAAGTAGTCGATGAGACAAGTGTAAACGGGGACCTAGGAGCAGAGCGATTACATACAGTAACTGGCTGTGGCACCAAAGAAAATGGACGAGTCTCAACATGCCTGCTGCTATTATATGAAGCACGGTGGCACTCTGTACACGCTAATAATTCAGCTCAACAGAATCTAAGTCAACTAGAAACTGAGGCTAACTGGCAAATTTTGCTATAGCACTATTAGATGTCAATTCTTCTGAATTAGAACCCAACCCGGCCTTCCTGAAGCTAATGGGAATTTTAACATAGCCTTTAAATGGAGCAGGATCAAGGTTCTAGTTGTGTCTCTCCTTTTTAGGCTCCTGTCACAGTTTTACAGTCTTCCAGGTCTGACCGATTGGTTCCTTGCAATTTAGGATTGTCAAGAGACACAAAGCTCTGGGGAGCTCACATACAAACGTGTCATATCTCATCCCTCCAACACAAAAATAATATTCCACATCTATGGTGATGCTTTAGAGGAAGCTGAAGATTCCTGTACCCCATAGTTTGGGATAGTTACATTACATCTGCCACACCGGTGAATAGCAGCAGCCTATTGTATTTTAATCTGTCCAAGACTCACCCTATATCCTGCGCTCTTACACTGCAGCTGTGGGCCCCTTCAGTCATTTCCCTCTCATGCTGCCCTTGCCCTCTCATCCCCGCTCCCAACTTTGCACTTGCCCTTTGTGGAGTTATTATAATTTCCTATATTTACTTGCTTATTTTACTTTCCATTTCCTTCTTCCAATAGAAACAACGATTTTCTTATAAAACCCAAGTATTGTATCCTCCTGATGGCTTAACAGGAAAGATACGTATCTGGGTATTTTTAATTTGCCCACCCTAGTGGCATCTGAATGGTAGATTTGTTAAAGCTTTAAAATAAGATTAGAAAACAGTGATTTAGTTTACCTTAATGTAGATGATAAATCCATTAAAATAATTATATTCTAAAATATATAAATGTGAGTGGAATCCAGCTTTATTTAAGTCAATGGGAGTTTTGCCACTGACTTCGACGGGGCCAGGATTTCATCCTTAACATTACTGAGATTAAAATGTACAGTAGAACCTCAGAGTTACGAACAGCTCAGGAATGGAGGTTGTTCAGAACTCTGAAACGTTCGTAATTCTGAACAAGACGTTATGGTTCTTTCAAAAGTTTACAACTGAACATTGACTTAATACAGCTTTGAAACTTTACTATGCAGAAGAAAAATGCTGCTTTCTCCTTTTTTTTTTAGTAGTTTACATTTCACACACTACTGTACTGTAATTGCTTTCTCTCTTTCTTTTTGTTTTTGTCTCGGTCTCTGCTGCTGCCTGATTGCGCACTTCTGCTTCCCAATGTGGAGTGTGGTTGACTGGTCAGTTCATAACTCTGAGGTTCTAGTGTATCTGTTATAGAATTGCTTTTCTCTCCCAAGTGTGACACTGAGTTGCTCCTCTGTTTTCAGCACTTTCACTCCTGGTGGCTGTGATATGCAGGATCCAAGTCTTTCTAGCTGAAGAAGAGTGACAGGTCTCCCTTTGGTGGAATGTCTCAATGCTACTCCTAACTAGCCAGAAAAGTTACTGTAGGGCAGAATGAAGAGCTCCTTCCCTGCCTAATCAGGGACTAAGTGTGATGCCCTCGAGGGATTCTGTAGGCCTGCTATTCATAGTATCATGCTTGCAAGGCACAAAAAGTTCTCAGAATCATTTCCAGGACATGTGAAGCATCACTTTGCAGTGTGGTGTCAAAACACCATAATACAATATCACGATGTTTGAAAGCAACCTCGCTACACTGAGCCATAGCACAAGGACACCAAGTCCCAGAATCACAGCATAAACTTTACAAACATTATGAGAGTGGAGTTTATCCCATCTGACTAGTATAGACAGGTGCACAACCCAACAAAAGAGAAATAAAAGAATTAAACCTGGGTTTCCCACATGGTAGCATATAGTGCAGCTTGGTCTCTGGCCTAGACCCATCAAGATGCTTTTAAACAATCAGTATCTAATTCTATTGAACAGTGTGGTCTCATTTAAATTTAAATGAAGTCTACATTCCGGGACTTTAAGAAAGGTATTTGTTTCAACCACTCTTACACTTTGATTTAACTACATTTGATTGGAAAATATGGTAGCTCTTGAAGCCCAGTGACTTGGTTGCATTAATGATATTAACGAGAGCTCTGATAAAATTAGAAAGCATCAGAAAGCTAACTCAACTTTTTCAAGCTTCAGCATCCTGTCAGGGTTTGGTTGGGAATTTCAGTTAAGCTCCAGATCAGTTTTTATTTAATCCACTCTCATTTTCCACATGGGTAGAGAGATTTAAAATAAATAAATAAATAAATAAATCCATGGCCTGGTCCTGCTCTTGATAAAATCAGTTGGAGCATAGCCATGAACATCAAAAGTAGTAGGATTAAGTCCCTGATGTCCAGAGTATAACTTTTATTTTCTTGACAGATTATCTTTAGCCTTCACTGGTATTTAATTTTAGCTGAAGATCTGAATTGTTCCCTTGTTTTGTTTTGTTTGTTTGGGGGTTTTTTTGGGCAATTTCCAGACTCTCACTCCCAACCTGTTTGCTTTAAACTCACCATCATGTGATTTCCCCATCATAGTCTACCGTCTGGAGATGCCTGTTCTACTATGCCTGCAGGCAACTTCAGGGTTTTTTCCCCTGAGTTATTGATTAGAATCTGTTAACATCAACTCACCAGCTGCAGGGAGAAACAAAATTTAAAGCAACTGAAGTCTTGCCATGCATATTATTGCTGCAGAAGGATCAGAAAGGGACAGCTTGGCATCCACACCTCCATTTCCTGAAAAAGCCGGATAACCAGATTGACCGACAGATTCGCCCAGGCTATTCAGCCAAGAGGTACCTCTTCAGACTCTCTCAGACCTGGGATCCTAGCATTATATACAGGCTCCAGTGTGCAGGTCAGTAGAACCTAAAGTTATGCAAGGTTCGTGCAACTATTTCTAAGCTAACATTTGGGTGATTGTGTGTTACAAGTGGAATTAAAAGACCAAGCCCTTTCTTGAGGATAAACAGAAGGAATAGACTTCATCTCTAGATGCCTAATCCAATTTCCTTTGAAATCAATGGAAAGACACAGATTTCAACAAGAGTTGCATTGGATCTGCTTGTTATGTTTACTTAATGTTTATGAAAGCTACAGTACTGAATACTAGTATCTGATATGCTCATAATTTAAATACAAGTGAGAAGTAACATGGAAAAGATCCATGTTCTGTACTTACTGATGTGGAAGTTTCTCACGTTCTCAAATCTATCAAAATGGAGGTGGGCCCAAGCTGCAAAATTTGTGTCCTGAGTCAGACCTAAACTTCCCCCAAATTTGGGGGTGTTAGTTTAGTCCACTATAGCAACAGAGGACAATCACAAAGTTTGGATCTGGATCCAAATGTTACCGGACTTCAGGGGAGTTCAGCTCTGAGGTTTTGGTTTGGGCCAATGTCTAACTTTCAGCATCTTCCATAGATGAAGGTTTATTCATGGTCCATATGTATTTTTAATTCTTCAGTCTGTACACAATTGAATAACCTGCAAACTACAGGCAATATATGTTGGAGTTTACAATCTGAGCCAATATACTGTACTAGACTGGTTGAAAAAAAATTTTTTTTTTAAATGAATATTCATGAAAAATTTCAATTTTGTTAAATAAGGCCATATTTTTATTTCCATTTTTCAAACTATTTTTCAACATTATTGGAAATTAAAAAAATATCTTCTCCAGTTTTTATTTTATTGGTTTTTTCCCCCCCTTTTCAGTGAGAGAACAAAAAGAAAATGAAAATGGGGGGCAGGGGGAAGGGAAAGCCAAATTGAAAACAGAAAAAATTAGAAATTTCACAACCAAAATTGTTGAATAGACAGAAACTCGTCCTTTTCAAAACCCGTGGAAGAAAAATGGCTTCAAAATTGTTCAGTATTTCCCCTTCCCTCCATTTTTCAGTCAGGTATAGCCATTACATGCAACATTCTCTCCTGTCCTATCTCAAGTAACATATCTTTGCTTTGCAATATATGCTTTCCAGGATATATCAGGGACCCTTTATTGCTTCAGAATTCCCTAAACACACCAAATCACAGAATAGGACAACAGGACCTGTCAGCTGTACCCAAAAAATATCACCTCCTGCCTGTGTTCCCATCTTTCTGGGCTGAGCTAAGCCAACACATCCATCCAGGTATAGTAGCAGGTAGTTATTTTTTAATAGTAAAAACATCCACCCTGGGTAAGATTTAATATTTGATTCAGTGTTTATGCCTGTAGGCAGATCATGTGCATAATAAAGTCTTCTTCGAAGGAATGCATTATTACTAAGTTATCTTATGAGATAGCTCTCAATAAGGAAACATTTCATAGAAAAGGTGTACTTCAAAAATTAGTAAGGGAATGTTTGAGATTAGAACAAAACCTATTGAAACCGTCAGTGAGATCTCCAGATAAGATAAAAGAGTGAGTAAGCAGTACAGCTAAGGGCAAGGAACGAGGACCTACACATGTACAATCCTCTGTTAAAGTTAAAGGAGTTGTGCACTAATAGTTTACATCCTTAGGTTTCTACTTCATGCCATTATTCCTGCACCACAGCCGCAAACTGCAAACACAAGAACCCAGCATTTCTCTACTTAGCATGTCCTTCATTTTACAGTAGGTGTAGAAAAGCGCCATGATATTGCTCTTTCTTCCATAAGACTGTCTCCAAGGTTATCTGTGGTGATGCTGCTGGCACCACTCTGAGACATGACTAATGTCTCCCAAACTCATTTAGGTCTGATCCCAAGAGACACTATAGTGCCCTCAACTCCCATCGCAGGCAGTGGGGGCTGAGAACCTCAGCACATCACAGGAGGTGCCGAGAACATTTCAAGGGTAACCCTGTACTCTGCCTGCTCATGCACTGGCCCAGCCATTCCCCGGTTTGTGCACAATGGTCACCCTCAGCTCTGGAGCCAGGACTGACAATTCCATAAATGTAAACATCCTTTTGTAAAAAGTGGATTTTTGAAGTGAATGTAGTGCTTCAAAAGGGTGCATGCACCAAGACGGAGTGCTGCCTTTATCCACAGGAACAGCATGAGCAGCAGCAGAGCAAGCTTTGCCACAAACCTGTCAGGTACATTTGGTTGTGTGGATACTTGTCCACTGGGAACTGGACTACCAAGTCAATTTACATAGGTGACTGAACAGCCCTCAGGCAGTAAGGACTCATTACTGAACAGTCTGGATTCAAGCCCAGTGACCTAGATGAAGAGCTCTGTATCCCATTACCAGCCTTCCCAGCTCTCCTTTAGCCTATTTAATTGATTCATTGCTGCTACTCCAGTACACATGTTCATACATATATTTCCAAGTGGTGTCAATAGCCAAAAGCCTCTTTTCTCATGCACACCTGGGAAGGCAGCTGTGACCATTTCTCTCTGATGTGGACCCTTGCCTCAGTTACCTGCTGCCTTTGCAATAATCCCATCTGGAGGTCACAAAGGGTGTGTTTACACTGCAGCTGGGAGTAACCCTCCCAGCCCAGGTAGACAGATTCACACTAGCGGGGCTTAAGATAGCACACTAAAAATGGAGACATGGCTGCGCCAGTGGAGGCTCAGGGCTGGGCACCCGAGCTAGACCCAGGAGGTTGAACAGGTCTGAGCTCGGATGGCTAGCCCAAACCTCTGCTGGTGCAGCAACACCCACACAGCTGTTTGGAGCGTGCTAGCTCAAGCTCTGCTAGTGCAAGTCTGTCTACCCACACTGGGAGGCATGCTCCCTGCTGCAGTGTAGACATACCTACTGGCCTCTATATGGTGTTATCCATGAAGATCACTCAAGAACCACACAGCTGGTTCCAAATACAGCTAGCTGCCTGCCTGCTTGGGGATGTTAGCTGAAGCGAGCACATCATACCAAGAGCCACGCCCTGGCCTCTGCTCCAGGAATACAAACCATCTACATAGCTGCTGGTCCTGTACCATCTCTCTCCCTAGTCCCCAGCATAGGAGGTATAAATGGGGCATCAAGATACCTTGGTGATTCCTGACGGCCAGAGTGAACCCTTGGGGCGGTGGGCAGCTGGGTACAGGTTTGATACATCCCAGGATCTAGGCCCAGTTTTCCAATGACTGCACTGATTTCCTGTGCGTTTCCACTACAAAAATAGATCAATGTCAGAAGCCCCTATAGAGCTGTCAAAATCCCGCTCAAAAAAGCCACACAAGAGGCGGCTAGGAGAGGGTGGGAATTGTCACAGGTCCCCGTGCTGAGTTACCCTCTAATTGTTTCCTGGGGGTAGGCAGGAGTTTGTTTAGCCCCCCCCAAACTGGGGGATCTGCTGCAGGCCCTGTGGTTTCACTTTGCTTCCCAGTCCCCTGCTGCTTTCTCTACACAATTCTAGGCTTAGACAGTTACTGCTCCTGGAGCCTCCCTTTAAGGAAGTGAGGTTTCTGCTACATGGAAGGAGCTCCCCTCAGAAAAGTTACACTGTACAGCGTCAAGCTGCATGAACTCTGAGTGGATTCCCCTTGGGGTTGGGGGAAGGAGGGAAATGGCGTGTACCTTTCCCTTTCTGACACAAGGATTCTGGAGCCCAGGAAGCCTGCTACATGGAAAGGGTGGGATGATACTGTTTAGTGACCCAGCTCCCTTCCCTTCCATGCAATAAAAGGCATATGTGGATCCTTCTAGGCCAGCACAGCCCAGTCTGAGCCCTGGCTATCAGAGAGATCTCCATATTCCTTATACACCAGCAGGAAAAGCAGAAACCACGAGATGTACTCTAACCAGCAGTCATTAGATTTGGACATCTAAGAAAGATTGTTCCTCAGCAGAGAAACCCCTGATCCAACAAAACTAGAATAATCATTTCAGGGCATGGTGTCACACTTTCATCTCCTCTCGAGCTTTTGCTTGCAGGGGGGTGACTGTGGCATGTATACACACAGAGCCGGCTCCAGGCATTAGCGAAGGAAGTAGGTGCCTGGGGCGGCCAATAGAAAGGGGTGGCACTCCGTCTGTTATTGGGGCAGCACGTCCGGGTCTTTGGCAGCAATTCGGCGGCGGGTCCTTCACTCCCTGTCTTCCTCTTCAGCAGCAGCTCAATCAGGTTTTCCTTTTTTTTCCTTCACCGCTTGGGGCGGCAAAAAAGCTGGAGCCGGCCCTGTATACACAGTTTGTTCTGTACGGAGTAATAATAAATAACACCACCTTTTATATTGCACCAGTTCAGTTGCTTTCTGTCTGTTGACTGGTCAGTGCATTGTTTCAGTAATTCTGAATTTGCCCCCAAGGATTATGTGAAGGAAGCATTATGAATCTAAAACAAATTAAATAAACTTCCAGTGCAGCCAGACTGCTTCAAGGAGCTACATGAGCAAATCCAAATCAGTGTGTACCTAGTCTGTTGGCCCCACTGAAAGCTATTACAATGGGCCAACAGTTCTGGAGCAACCAAGGCTACTCTGATCTTTCTCCCCTGTGAGGCAGCAGGTGGCCACTGGAGGGTGTGGGAAGGAGGGAAGTGCTGCTGAGCACAGAGAGAGGCTAGGAATAGTAAAGGGTCCCAGTGTTCCTGGCCACACCACAGCTGCAGGGCAAGATGTGAGAAGAAGTGAACCCCCAACTCCTCCACAGCAACAGGCATGACTCAAACACATCAGTTTAAAAATTGCAGGGAGCAGCTCAGGGGACACGTTTTCAATTCATAATAAAATGCACAGTTTTTTTCTTAACACATTCATCCTCTGAAACCACAAGTGGCCTCAGGGCACAGGTTAGCTGTGACTGCTCTAAAACATTACTGAAATATTTGTTAACTTTGCAGAAGACATATGTCGAGGCAAACTCTTTGCTAATAAGAAAATGCCAACAGAATAAATGTACTGAACAGACCATAATGCTGCCGAAAAATTTGTTGCAAGCCAAGGCCTTGCTGACCATAGAGCAGGCTTGGAGCATGCATCTGTCAAAGTAGTAGTGGAAACCCCATATAAAAATACAGTACAAGGAAAATCCCCGGTACAGTGAACCTCTCCCACATCTGCCTGAGGCTTGAAAGTTAATTTCCATAGTAATTTCCTTTTCAACTTGATGTTGCTTTGCTCTTGGTTCAATGAATACCTCCCCTGTTTACAGTCCCTGCTAGGATACAGGATGTGAATTATTAATGCACGTTGCATTCAAGTTATGTTTCAATCCTTTCTTTGGGATGCATAGTTTTAATTTCCAAAGCACTGGGAAACACCCTAAAAAAAATCCAATCATTGAAGTGAACCCCTACTTTCTTGAATATAGTATCAATTCTGAGACACATTGTGATTCACCTGTTCCCAGGTACATGGGAGAGCACACAAGGAGCTTTCTACCCTTTTCATGCCCTGTAGAAGGGCCGCTCACCATTGCTGTCCCTGAGCTCAGGTGGCTGTGGCCCCACCCTCCTCCATATCAGCCCATTCCTAAAGGATGGTTCAACCTGCTTTAATCACATATGCTCCTTTCCTGAATGGCTTGGGGATGTCCCTGTGGCACAACCTGGCCCGGCTCTCTTGCTGGGGTGGTACAGTTCCCAGTGGGGATCAGTGGCTAAATGCCACAATTTGGCCCTAAATAACTTAGAACCTCTGTGAAGTGTAACAGTTCACTTTGTAATCCAGTCCTGACAATCTGTCTTGCAGGCCAAAGTTACTCAGTTCAGAAGGAGGCCGAGAACAGAGAAAACCGGGTGGAAGGAGATGAAGTAGAAACACGTGGCCAGAGGAGAGCTCGAGTACCTGTTCGGGTTTCAGTGAGAAGATTGAGTCTAGAACTCAGACTTTCACCTGCAAAGGAGGCCACCTGGAGTCAGAATGCAGCATGCACAAAGGTCCCACAGGTACCACTTCTTCATTATCAAAGATGATATCTGTCTTCATACAGATCAGAATCCCCTCAGTTCCCCTTGGTGCTGGACTAGCAGAGTGGTTATTCTTACAGCAAAGTTTTGCTAGTATGAGCTTTGGCTTCAACATGCAGCAGATACTAGTTGCATATGATAGCTGGACATACACAAATCTTTAATCGTCCCAAGACCCCACCTCCTCCTGAAACCCTCCCTTCCCCCATCCCCCACAGTGCTGATGTGTTTTTTTGTTTGTCTCTCTCCTCCAGTTGTTTTTTAACAAAATAATTGTTTTGGTTTGAAAGCAATCTTTATTCCACTAATCAAAAGCAAACAGAGCTCGACAAAGCAACAGATAATTTCCTTAAACCTTCACAGTGCATCATCTGCACCAATCACAATCACCTCCTAGAATTACAAGCACTGCACTCCTGAGCATAGCAACAAATATTAGTGGTTTTCAGCTACAAATTGCTGCAGTTAGGGAAGCCCATTTGTGCAAAGCCATCCACAATGTCACGCACATTGCCCAGAGTCACGGCCTTTCGGAACAGGATGAGATTAATGGCCCTGAACACTTCCATCAACACGAGTCCAACGGTCAACTTTCCCACTCCGAACTGGTAGCGACTGATCAGTAGCCATCTGGAGTAGCCAGCTTCCACAGTGCAATCACCACGTGCTTCTCCAATGACAGGGCAGTTCTCATTCTTGTGTCCTTGCACCGCAGGGCTGGGGTGAACTCATCACACAGTGCCATGAAAGTTCTGCAGCCACTGCTCATCATCCCAGATGTGCATGACGATGTGATCCCACCACTCAGTGCTTGTTTCCCAAGCCCAAAAGTGGCACTCCACTGTGGTCAGCAGCTCAGTGAATGCCACAAGCAATCTCGTGTCGTAGCTACTACGCGTGGTGAGATCAATGTTGAACTCCTCTTGCCTTTGTAGTTTAAGGAATAACTCCACTGCCACTCCTGATGTGTTGGTCAGAGCGAGCAGCACATCGGTCTACAGGAATGGATCCCACGCTGTTGACCAAAGAGGCAGAGTGCGCAGTATACAAACTGTTGAAAGATGGCACCAAATGCGGACGGAAGCACAAGGATTGCTGGGATGCGAAGCAATGCATCATGGGGCATTGGGACAGGACCCAGGATGCCCCATGACCCCCTCCACCTTCCCACAACTCTTAGCAGCAGATGAGGAAGAGATGCTCTGTGGGATAACTGCCCAGAGTGCACTGCTCCGAATACCTCTGCAAGTGCCGCAAGTGTGAACACGCTATTGCGCAGGCAGCTGACGGTGTGAACATACAACAGCGGTTTCTCTTCAGCGCTCTCTGAGTGGCGCTGTAACTGTCGGCTCTGTAACTGTGCCAGTGTAGACATACCCTTACTCTTCTATAACGCTTTTAGTCAGTAGATCTCAAAGGAGGGCAGTATAATTAGCCCCAAAGCATGCCTTGGCAGCACTGACTGAGTATACTGAACTGATGTAAAGAACAGAAATGAAGCGGTTATATTCTTAGCATTTGTCTCTTCCTCAACACTGTGTCTTTTTCAACATCTGATTTAAGAATTGCTGAATAGACAATAAAAGATCAAATTTACGTACAAAACAGGAGCTACCATGCAAATGGTCATAAATTAGTACATATTCAGAGAGACAGCAGAAGAGTAATACCCAGCAGCATTATACCCATTAGAAGTTCTCAATCTTGGGGCCTCCCATCTTGCACCACTGAGGTCAGTGGGAGTTTTGCCATTGATTTCAATGCAAGCAAACATAGTCCCTTGAACTATATGGTGTGTGTGTGTGTATATTTATATATATATATATATATAAAAATAATAAATTTCACAAAAAAGAAGTGGTTGTATATTTAAACAGTTGATACCCCACATAGAACGAAACCTGTGACAACTGAGAAGAGAAATACTTAGCATTATAAGTCAGGCTGAAACGGTATTCATGAATGTGGGCTTGTAAAAAATAGATGGTTGAAAATTTTCTGTTGAAAAATGGTTTAATGGAAAATTGGTTTTTGACTAAAATTCTGTTGAAAAGAGTCTGCTTTCCAAAGAGAGTTTTTGCATTAAAACTGAAGACTTTCAGTTTTCTGATAAAAACTTTAAAATTTTCTGTGGAAAATTGACAAAAACGATTCCTCCCCAATCTCCATTTTCATTTAAGTTAGCTGCAGGGAAAACCATTTTCTATCCAGCTCTGTTGTAAAGCCAGTCATTCTGCCATCTCCTAGGGCACAGAGGTGGAAGATCACCAAGATGTGGAGCGTGCAATGGAGGGTCAATGGCACGGGGAAAAGCCACACCAGACAGAGAGTCAAGAGTACCATGAAAAGCTGAACCAAATTGTCAAAAGCTCTGTTGGGAATGCCACTATTGATACTTCTCAGCTTTTGAGCGAGAGATCCTACATGACTTTCTATGGAGGCTATTTTCCTGGAAGAAAAAAGCCCTACAGTGGTAAGAAATACACCTCCTTATCTTTATTTCTTGTCAGAGTTTTGTTTGTAATAAATTTACCGGACTTCTGAAGACTGAGGAGAGTCCAGTAAACGTTACGTATACTGGTTATAACAGTCACCTCTGGATTACGAGCACAGCAAGAATCTCTGAGGTTGTATTTTAATTAACGACTGTGGTCACGTGTTGCAGTGCTCATTGGGAAGGGGGCAAAGAGCTGTATGAGGAAACTTTCCTTCTCCTTATTACCATGGGGGTGCAGGGACTGGTCAATGTAATTCCTCCTCCTGTCCTCGACAGGTTCAATGATAGAGTAAATACTGACCCTTATCTGATGCTATTAATATTTAAATGTCATCCTCTTTTCATCTCATCTCCATTTCCCCCCCCCCCCAGTTAAACAAGGGCATCTGAATAACCAGGATGGCAAAGAAGAAGGGCACCTTATTGAAACAGGTTTTTTCCCTCCTATTCAGTCTGCCATGGACTCGGAGCAAGGTGTGGTCAGGGTGGAACACAGAAAGGTCAGATTTTTAAAAACAAATATGCAGTTGTTGGGATAACGTATGAAGTGGGCTCCTCTCAGGGCTCATAACATGAATATAGGCAATTTTGTGCACATACAAATTGCCATATTGGATCAGACCAGTGGCCCATCTAATCCAGTATCCTGTGTCCTACAGTGCCAGGATCAGATGCTTTAGAGGAAGGTGCAAGAAACTCAGTAGTGGATAGTTATTGGGCAGCCTGCCCCTATGGAAAGTTCCTTCTTGAACACCAATAGTTAGAGGTTGGCTTATGGGTTTCTATCCCCTCCAAAACACATTTATTTTTAAATATTTCTCTATTTAAGTGTCTGCCCCTTTCTGTAATTGTGAAAATGGAGTTTTATCCATTTCAGTATATACAAAATAGTGAAAGTGAAGCTATAAAGGGAAACGAAGTGCTATTCCCCTCTTTGAGGATGCAACAGAATGCTGGAGATGCTTATACATGAATGTTCTTGAGGTCAGTCCTGAGGCTACTCTATACCACAGGGATAAGGGCACTTGAAGTGTGAAAGTAGCAGGTGATGCAACAAAAGACACTGAAGAAGTGAGGGAAAAAATACTTATGGCCACATCAGCACTACAAAGACAAGCATGGTTGTTCCTTGGCAGGGCTGCAACACTGTAACAGATTATATGTCTAGGGTTATAGTTCTTGTTACCACATGATCAGGTACCATCCACAATACACATTTTAATCAAGTTGTAACTGCATCAGGGGACAACCACGTGGCAACCAGGCCTCATGATACAACTATATTTATAGGGTCATCAGATTCAAAATGGAGCAAGAGAGTGTCCAACAGGAAAAGAGCTGTGAGTCTGAAGCCCAAATGCTGGTACCCACCACAAATCCTCAATAAATAGACTGTGCCTGGAGAGACTGAATGCTTCTGTGCATGTGCATGAACACATGCATGTGCCCCTCTGCAGGGAGGGTCTGGGGTATCCAAGCATGTTGGTTCTTCAGATGCCCCAGTTGCTTGACACTTACAAAACCAAAACATGGAGGCAAATCTCTCTCTCCTTAACCATGCCTGTCGTCATAACCTCATTTGTATATGTCTACACTTAAAACATGACAGTTGCTGCTACGCCATTGTAGTGTTTTAGTGCAGATTACTACTACAGGGATGGGAGGGGTTGTAGGTATTCCACCTCTCTGAGAGGTGATAGCTAGGTCGATGGAGGAATTATTCTGTTGACCTAGCTCTATTTGCACTGGGGGTTAGATCAGTTTAACTTCATATCTGTGGATTTTTTACATAGCGATGCCAGTGTAACTTCTCAATGTAGACCAGCTCTAAAATCTGATCCAACTCCCATTGGAGTCAAGAGAAAGCTTCTTGTTAACTGCATTGTGTACGTGTATGTATGTTTTAGAAAAACAAAGGCTTTAAACAATTCAGAACCATCAAGTTAAGCATCCTGGGCCTAATCCAGCTTCTTCTTCCACTGTGTTCTGGAGAAGTCCAAGGCTTTGATGTGGTGGCCAGGACTGGGACAGAATTGGGAAGGGTCAAACAGCCCATGCTCCACAGAAGATGCCCAGCGGAGATGGGGAATGAAAGAGAATGGAAGAGTGAAACCAGCCTGGCTTTGTTGTGCTAGTAGGTTGTGCTTTAGCAAGCCTATAGAGTGAGGAATAAAAATGTAAGTCAAAAGTAATGGGACTATTCGGGGTTTCTGACACTTTTGATTTATATCTTACAGCAGGCGCCAGAGACTTTGAAGTTCCCTTCAATCTCAGAAGAATCACCCAGAGCCCAAGTGCCTCACAGGAAACAATTTAGATCCAGTGATCCGCCAAAGGAGCTTCTGATCCTGCCTTTGCTTATTCAGTTGCAAACCCAGCCCGAGACCAAAGCAAAGAATCAAACAGGTACCATCAGCTGCAGACGAAAGATTCTCTGATCTATCTAAATTCAAGGTATCTGTAAGTTACACAATGATTAGATTGGGACTCCAGAAAAAGGGAACTCTCCCATCCTGGACTGTGTCATTTCAGTGTTAGATCTTGTGTTCTTGAAGATATTCAGAGCAGGTTTATTTTGGATTCCACATGGTTTATATCCCAAAGATGAGTCAGAGCTCTCCACCTCAATACAGCGTAAAAGCAGCAGAGTTTCTGCTAATACTGGGCAAACTTCAGCAGATTCAGATCAGATAAAAGACCCCCAAACTCAAATTGTTTTTCCAAAGCTTATCTGAATAAGCCAAACATTTTTGGCATGAAAAGGGTGGGCTGGAGATTGACTGATATTTCAATATCAGTCGAAGACAAGGAACATTGGATATGACATAAAGACAGTTCATTAAATTGAGGCACAGGGAGGTTGGCTGGGGGCCCAAGAGCTGCACGTGATTTGCCTTAGATGGAGAAGATTGCAGCCTCCTTTATCTTGAACACAGAGGTGTGCCTCACCTAGACTGCAGGTCCTAACATGCAATGCACCATCTAGATTTGAGTGGCCTGCTTATCAGATCAAGATAGAGCACTGCATGCTGGCCCCTGCTTTCTGTAAACAAGCAATCTGAAGACTTTCACATAGAACTATGTTGCCACTTATAACTAGTTATGCCTCTTCCCCAATTTTCTCCTTCTCTGGACACCTTTTCCCATTCTACCTCATTCTCTTCTTTCCCTCCCCTTTTCCCACTGTTCCCGTCTCCCTCTACATTAGTGTTCTCTTCTTTTCCCCCCACATTTCCCCTCCCTTCATCCTCTACCCACCTCTTTCTCTCCCATTTTTCATAACGCTACTTCCATAGATTTTAGGGCCAGAAGGGATGCTATGACCATCTAGTCTGACTCCTGCATAACACAAGCATAGGATTTTGGTATCTCCCTACAGCTCCTCTTCCCCTGCCCTTTTCAGCATCATCCAGCTGTCACCCAGGGAGCACATATTTGCTCAAGCTGACTCAGCACTCTAAGAAGCAGCAACTCCTTTCTGTCTGGCTACTGATTTTATTCCCTCCACACAAAAGGAACTTTGCTACAGCTCCAGCTCAACATGAACTAGGGGGGGGGGGGGACATGGCCCAGATGCTCCTGCTCCTCTCAATATTTGCAAACGTTAAATAAAATGAGAAACCCAATAATCACGGTAACAAAATTGTTGTAGTGCTACATATAAAAATATTGCTACTGCAGTCAATAGATCTTCATGAGAAACCACATGGGTAAAACTAAACTGTATCCCAGAACAACTGCAGGAATGATTAGAGGTACATTATTTTATTCAACAAAGCAGCATGCCGGTAACCATTTAGGGCCAAGTTCTGCCCTCAGATAGATGCATGTAACTCCCAATGAAGTCACTGGTAGTTGCATAATTATACCAGTATCTGAGGGTAGAACAGAATGTAACATCAGTCCCACAAGCCTAGAGTCTGGCTTCAGTGAGATACTCAGAACTGTGCACTAAACAGAGGTTGTTCAAAAAAGTGAAGAGAACCCGTGTGTAGAACCCCAATATTGAATCATAGGAGAATATTCTCATCATGGAGGTGGAGTCCATGTTTCTTCAAGGCCAGGTGTTGACCAAAGAAGCTGTTAAGCTCAGCTATCAAATATGCTCCTGTTAGGAACACTAATCTGGTTCGCCCACCACTGTAGTTTGATTTCTCCCATTCCACCATTGCACCAGTCTTGCTGGCTGAGACAGCAAGTTATGTCAGTCAGTTCAATTTCTTGACATGAATAAGAGTTTAAAGATGCTGCTTGTGGCTGCTGTGTGTCCTGGATTTCACCAAGTCTGATTTCACAATACAAGACAAATAACAGGAAAATACAGAGGTTCAGAAACTTTTTTTTCCAATAAACTGGTGAAAGAATGAGTCACATGAGCAGTGGCTAGTATCTCCATTTCATATTCCTCTTTCATTCCAGCAGCTTCTTGTGACAAGTCCAGATCAGAGGCTGATGACGACTGTGAGAAGTTGTTGGCTCCTTCACCACATGATCTCATTTCTGGGCCAGAGGGTACAACTGAACAGCACCAAATAGTGATTGGCGAAAACACAGAGATACATCAAGGTAGCTTCTTCCTACCTCCAATAACCAATCGAAAGTTCACTCTGGAGGGGAGGAAGGCAGGAATAAGAGGGGTGAATGCTGGAAAGGAGGGCCACTATAAAAGAGGTCAGTCAATACAAATCAGAGATTCAGCTTTTGCCTCAGTTGTAGTTAGACTAACACCATCTCTGCTATAAAACTAATTCAGCTTCTAGCTATTCACCTACTACAGCTTATCTTTGTGGCGATATTAGCCAATCACACGTGGTGATTGGCCACATTAGCCAATCTGATGGTCACTCTAAAGGAATTTATTTCACATTGAATTGTGTCAGAAGTATGTGTTGCATCTAAGCTTTGCATTAAGATAACACTCTAAGGGGCCTGTTATAATGAAATTTTGTTAATTCCTAACAACTGACATTTTATAACACTTTTCATTCAACAACCCCAAGAGGTTTAACAAATTTTATAAACCAGTTACAAGTCATATTAGGTTTTACTTCATTTGTTATTGAAATGCAGCCGCTTTTGCTATGGAAGATATCAGACAGTCCACTGCACAATAGTCCAGTAGAGAAATTAAAGAACGTCTAGGCCAGTCGAAACTACAGGGGAATTTTAGGTAGACGGAATGCATTGATTAAACTGGAATTTAGCCTGAATACCAAAGTAACGAAAGTAGGATCTTTAATAACGACACTTCGTCATAGCCTACACCTTACATGTCATTTGAAAAATGGCACCTCCAGCAGCACAGCACCACTCTAGCACCAATACAGAGTCTGTCTCAAGAATGCTCCCCATGAACTACCACCACCACCTTCCTGCAGCAGCTAGATTTTCCTTGGAGCTCTTGGAACCCAAGCACTGGCTGCAAATAATTGTACAGAACAGAAACCACTGCTGTGCACTTAATATCTTAAGGGTATTAAAGTCATCAAGGCAGCAGTTATTTTCTATAAACTATAGTGATCGCCAATAAAAATTCAACATTTACACATTGCCCACAATTACCCAGTGGAATCTAAGATACAGCAGTTATTTTCTATTCTAAGTAGAGGGAGAAACTGTTGTATCTCAGATATCATTAGAGTGTTACTATAGGAAAATGAGTCTTTTTTTCAAAGGCAACTACTGTAAGTCTGGTATCAGACCCATCACTCTAATTCTGTACCACAGCTCATAGTTCAATAACAATATGTTGATGGAACATTTCACGTTTCTTTAGGTTGATACAATTGCCCATCAGTTTTGTGCAGCACTTTGTAGACCACACAGCACTTTATAACATTGGCAGTGAGAATAAAGATTAACTAGATGGGGTAGTTTAGCAGGATAGACAAACAACACACCAGTAAGTCACTGATTAATTGTGGCCATTTTGTGCATTCACTCCCTCTGCCTAGGTCTCTATTCCGTGCCCCCCCCCCCGAAATGTATTGTTTTATGCAGCTCTTTAGTATTGTTCCTTATATGCTTTTTCCAAGATGGTGATTTATTCACCCAGAATTCAGTCCCAGGATTAGATCTGCTGCCCCCTATATATGGAAAGAAGGGTCCAGGGAACCAGAGTAGCAAGACGAACTTCAAAATGTTCAGCAACAGCACTATGACCAGCAGCACTTCTAAGACTCTCCCGATAGGAATCACTCGTGGCACCCTACCAGAAGAGCTGAGAGGTAACATGTTTGTAGCATGCATGGATTCTGTAATTATGTTTATCTGTTTGTACTGTACGTGCTGGAGGGACACAATACTTTTGTTTTTAAAGCTCCAGAACTTCAGGATAAACTAACATGCTGGTTTTGACAGCAGCACTGGGAATTCTGGGAATTAATATTCAGTGTGTGCATGTTTCTAGAAAAGTTAGTTCCTGATATAAGATGCTACTGAAAAAACATGCCCATTATATGGATTCTTAGGACCTGAGAAGGGGAAGGGACAATACTTCCAGCAGGAAGGAGATAGCTACCCTATGCTGCAAACAGACATGACAAAGCCAGCACACACCAGTGGCATGCGCACAGGCATGCCGGTTAAATACAAAGTCAGTAATTCACAGGGAGAAGCCAGTGATGGAACTAAACTCCAAATGCCTACAGTAAGAAAGTATAATTCAGTTAAAGTCAATGGAATGGTGCCCATTTACACCAGGGAGTTATTTCATCCCATGTTTATTAAACACGTGCTCTTGCAAATCCACAGTTCCGTTTCTATGCCAGATAACATCAGGCAGCCAAAAGCAGTGATCAGTTAGTGTCAGCACCTGAAGTTGCCACTGTATCAGAAAGAAAAAAGATAATGGATAATTACCAAACTGGAACTTCATTTGCAGATGGTGGGTGGGGAGTGGCATGAGGGGCAGATGGAAAAGAAAATGCCAAACAAAGTGCATTTTTCATGTCATAATAGGCTCAGAAGAGTCACGTTCAGAAATACAAAAACTGTAACAAAAGTGCTGGATTTCCAGGCCGCCAAGCTTTGGAGGAATGGGGTTCAGAACTCAAAATCTGACCTGATCTGAAGGTCATACTGGACAGATTCTAAACCTCAAATAAAACACTCATGAGCCTTGGGGGTGGGTTTCAAAATCTGCTACTGAATGCTGTGTTCCAACCCATCTCCTGTAATGGACAGAGCTTTCTTAGAGTCACCCTGTTTTTAATTATGACAACATGATAATGTGGATGCAAGCACAGAGCTACTGAGAAGGATGTTTTCATGCAATGAACATCGGTGCAGTAGGTCTCCAGGTATCCTTCTGGATGGTGTGTATTAGTAACAATGTTCATCTTTATGTTTTCAAGAGTGTTATAATGGTACTTCACTAGGCAGCCTCATAATGGGTCCTGATGGAGAAATTGTCTGTCTGTCCCTCTTGGGATCTGTCCAAGATGCAGAAGTTCCTGCTCAGTTTAGCTTCGTTCCAGATAAAGGTAAGGACACATAATCTGCAGAAGTTTATTTTCCAAGAGGTAGAAATGGCATGCATAGTGCTCCAAAGTTTCAGACAAACTGAATAAATAAAAATCAGATCCAGATCAGTGTTGTTCTTTTCACTGAGACGGTAACTTCTGCCAACTCAGCCACCACAGCTAATGTTTGCACAGCAAGTTCACTTGTACTCTAGGATAGGTAAGATCATGGAATGGCTATTAAAAGGGATGCTGGATTGTGTAGCTGAGTTTTAAAAGAGGTTACAAAACTGCTGTGGAATTTGCCCAGTATAAACAATGTCCTTCTCTCCTTTAAAGTGAGCCTCAAAAAGAGGAGATGGCTAATTTATAATCTGCTCAAGTATTTGTGCTATGTGCCTCAGACAGCCAGTGTGAGTCATCTTCTGACAGACACGTCATGCAATCTCCAAAAACTGAAAGGGATACGAGCTTGTGGGAATAGAAAATGATTTGTTCTGAGAAAGCGCCGTCTCACGAGAAAAGACGCCCGAGAGTGGTTAGTGCCAAGCAGCCAATAGACAGTAGGATTTGTTTCCCCAAGAATAACCAAGATGTGTGCTGGCGAGCTAGAGAGCTGCTGCAAGGAAGGTGTGATTCATGATAAGAAGGTCAGTACAATTTGCATGAGGAGGTTTAAATGATCGGTTACTACAGAAGCAGCTGGCTTGTATCATTAGAGAATGGCCAAGCCATTTGACCAAAGAAGCCCACAGCACAGCAGCCTTTGGTCTGCTGCTTTAATCTCTGGCTCAAAACCCAGATCTTTTCAAAGGGGAGAGATGCTTCTGCTCCCCAGTGAAGACATTATCTGAAAGTACCACAGTATTTTACAGTAATGATATACTTCATCCCTGCAACTATGGCCCCTTTGTGCCCGCTCCACTGGAGTGAAGGGGCCGGCCATTAATTGGGAATTCCCCAGACATAGTGTCCCTCGCCAACTAGTTCTACACCACTGTCCACAGAAGTCAGGGCATTCTCAGAGCTCTGCTGCACTCCAGCTATTCCCACGAGTGGCTACAGGCAGCTGGACACAAGTTGCCCTAAGTAGTGTCAGGAGTCAAAGCAGCTCCTGCTCAGACCAGATCAGGGAAAGAGCAAAGGTGACACAAAACCACCTTACTCCATCCTCCACCCTCTTTGCACCATATTCCCACCCACCCAATTTGCACCATCTTGTTACTGTATCTAAGTGTTTTCTTTGTATTGTTTACATAGTTTACTGGCTAAAGCAAATGTTTGTTACTGACAGCACCCCAGTGTCAATACTGCTGCAAGCTTGTAAGTAAGTGGATGCTTCTTCTAAGTGCCCAACTCACTCTGGTATCAGAGAGCTGGGTTTTCATTCTCTGACATCTTCACTGGTAACAGAAATCCTGAAGGCCAAGTTAGGGGTTCAGTTACACCTGTGCTGCTCCAGTATGTTCAGAGTCTGCCCTCCGTGACACCTATGCAAACCCCGTTGTCTTCAGTGGCTTTGGACAGATGCAACAGGTAGACCATTATGTTGATACACAAGAAGGAACAGAATCCAGCTCATTCTTCTTAGCTAGGCTGAGTCTTCCAAGAGCAAGACTGCCATATTTGGGGTCAGGAAGGAATCCCACTGCCACCGCTGCCCCACCCCCCGGTCAGAGTGGCAGAAACCCTGAGGGTTTTTCACCTTCCTCTGCAGCCTAGGGCACGGGTCACTTGCTGGTTTGAATTAGAGTAAATGGTAGAGTCTGTGTAACCTGAAGTATTTAAATCATGATTTGAGGATTCAGTAAAACTCAGCCCTAGGTTATAGGTCTATTGCAGGAGTGGGTGGCTGAGGTTCTGTGACCTGAGATGTGCAGGAGCTCAGAGTAGATGATCACAATGGTCCCTGCTGGCCTTAAAGTCTATGAGCAGCACAGACTGTGTCACTGAAGTAAGCTATGGCTATACACAGGAGATAGGACTGTTGATTACAAAGAAGGCTTTTTAACATAGTCTTGCTTGAGAGCACAGCTGCACTTTGAGATTTGATTCCATAATCTTGGTGGTGACTGATGATGAAAGAAGAAAGAATTGCACAGCTTAACTTTCAGAGCTCAGGGTGAGCTTGCAATTAGATTGCTTTAACCTGTTTTACTGATGAAGAAGAGATGTAGAACATCTCGATTTCATCTTTCAAAAGTTAGTAAAGATAGTTAGTTAGAAAACTATCTTCAAACAAAGTTCTGCAGCCAGTGGCAGAATCTAGGTTTTATAAGGTCACCTATTGCCATTAACTGATCAGCACCCAGGATTTATGCCCCCTAGAACTGTACATGGAAAGTGCCAGTTATGCACAGATCTGTCCTCCCATATGCAATGGAGACTGTCACCTCCATGGTACTCTCCTACATCCCCTTTGGATCCTGTGTAGGCCTCTCCACGGGGTCCTGGATCACTGCAGAGGCAGGACATGGGGGCTTGGCAGGCAGGTGCAATGCACATCATTCCCCGTCTGGTCCTACCGAGATCCCCTGAGAAGACAATACACCCTCTGGCTGCAAACAGGAGGACATGGAGGGATCTTTGTGAGAGAACCATTGCTAATATTTCCTCCCCCAGCACCTCCTCCTGTGGGTTTTTTCTATGGTCAGGGATTAACTGAGCCTTCCTGACATTTGGTCTGGGTGCTCGATGTCAGACACAAAATTAACCTTAATCCATATAAACCCACAGAGATATTTTCTGACGATATCAAGGATCCCATTTAAACCCACTAGAGCAAGGAGGTTCTGAATAAAGGCTAAGACCTTGTTCTTAACCTACCTTATCATGCCTACACAACAGAAGTGACAAACAGTTGGGAAACGTGCTTGTACCTCTGCCTGATCTTAGAACCCAGACAGCCTTCCTCTTGGCAGCATGGAATGAAAAAATATCATTTCAAAATGGTGTTGGGGAAAGGGTTTTAGCCTAGGTCAAGAGACTTAGGAGCATGGTCATGTTTCAGAACCATGTTTGAATTTGATCATTTTTGTAGAATGAATAGGGCCTTCTATAAACTATAATTTTAACCTTGCTAGAAATAGCTCTGTACAGAAATGATTGTCAAGCATGTCTCCAGAATTGTACAGGCAATAGCCTTTTTTCCAGTTTTCCCTGTTCATTATAGTCAGGGCTTTTTTAATTTTAAGAACTGTTCTAGACCAAGCAGTGCTAAAGTATCCCCCTTATCATGTGCGACACATTTTATAATCGTGTTAACCATGGATGCAAACTGTGTTAACCATGATACTCTTTTTTTTAAGCATGTTTAAAAAATAGTTTCAGGGATAGTTAACTCCCCTAAGGCCCCATCTGCACTGGCTTTTAAACCATGCTTCAGAATGGTGGTTGTCTGAATATATGTTACTTCTTTGATAATATCCCATGCTTTATAGCCAATGACCCTTTACACTACAGGACAATGATAGAGGCTACCAAATAAGCCACAATAAAATCTACATTACTAGCCCGTTGGGACATGACCCCCAGTGGAAGGACTCCTGTGGACTTCAGGGGGCACTGTGTCAAGCCTGGGGTGCCCACTGAGGCACAAGAAGTAGAATACCCTCACAGGAATCCTGCTCATGCACACCCTGGAGTGGCTTGTTGTTCATTTAAAAAAAACTCTTGTGCAGGGTCAGAGGGCAGAGTTACTAAAGTATCCTTCTCCTAGCAATGAGTTCCACAGGTTGACTGTGTGTTATGTGAAGTAGAAAAAAAGCATTCATGTTTATTACATATTCCCTCCCCACCACCCTTACGAGGTTCACTGGACTATTTGGACCATGCAAACAGATTTTTTTTAAAGGTTTATAAAACTTATCTTAATGGGGGGGGGGGAATAGTCACAAGCACATCCCTGACACAAAAGCCATCCTCCTGCCACATTCCAAGACCCTGCTCCAAAGCATGTAGACACTAGAGCTTCCCGACTAACTGGTTGTAAGAATTTTTGTATTTTATTTTTAACATGGGCAAAGGACATATTTTTCCCTAACCTCATTCTTGGAAATGGCTGAACCTTTCAAAGAAATTAAAGCAAAAACAGAACCAGACACTCAGCCTGAGGCAGAGACTCTGGGTGGAAAATTTAATCCCAAACAATTCAAGCTTGGCAAAGTTATAAGCAAGTAAAAACTAGGTTGCCTGGCACTGTGCATTAAAAGACCTTAACTGAAGGTATTGTTACCTATACTGCCTATAACAACAGTATTGCTAAGGCCCTTTGTTTTCAAGGGTTTATTTATTATTAATTAATTAATTATTATTACTACTACTCAGGAATTTATCAGTATTTATTCCAAAATTTACAAAATGGATTAAAAAAAATCTATAAAAAATGAAAGCCAGTGGGCTGTGGAGAGGGGAGCCTGGTAACTCACAGGGTGCAGTGGACACATGGGCTGGTATTCATGATTAAGGCTAAGATTTTGGCATGGTTATTTTTAGTAAAAGTCATGGACAGGCCACAGGCAATAAACAAAAATTCACAGAAGCTGTGACCTGTCTGCAAGCTCCATGGTTTCCCCCACCACTGTGGTGGCTGGGAGCTGTGGGGTTCCCCCTCTGCCCATGGCAGCTGGGAGCTGCAGGGTGACCATATTTCCATATTATTATTTTAAGAGTTAAAAAATATAAAAGGCAGACATCAAACCGAAATGTTCTCATTGATCTGCCCAGGAATTTTTTTTCAGTTTATTGGTTTGTGAAAATTCAAGATTGACTCTTCATCATGATTTGGGATCAGGAAATCTCCAAAACTCTCACAGACTGGAAAAAATCTCCAGCCCAGCTCTAGCTGTAATCGAGATGTCATCTAGATGCTACAATATGCACAAATCAGCCTCTCTTTCCACCTCTAGACTAATCAGCCAATGTATATCTTCAATCTATACACACTCTGTTCAAATTATAACACTGATAGGCAGCTATCAAGCTGCCTACAAGACATAACATCTAGTCACCACTAATACTCTGTACACCACACCACAGCTAGACTCCAGCATCTATTATTTTAATGTTCTTGCTCCATCGGAAAGTGGTAAATAGTGAGATTCTCCAAGGATGTGTACTCAGACCAGCGCTGTTGAGCCTATTCATAAATGATCTGGAAAAAGGGAGTAAACAGTGAGGTGGCAAAGTTTGCAGATGATACAAAATTACTCAAAATTGTTACGTCCAAAGCTGACTGTGAAGAGTTACCAAGGGATCTCACAAACTAGGTAACTGGGCAACAAAATGGCAGATGAAATTCAAATGTTGCTAAGTGCAAAGTAATGCACATTGGAAAACATAATTGCAGTTATACATACAAAATGATGGGTCTAAATTAGCTGTTACCACTCAAGAAAGAGATCTTGAAATCATTGTGAATAGTTCTGAGAATGTCTGTTCAAAACACAGCAGCAGTCAAAAAACCTAACAAAAGTTAGGAACCACTAGGAAAAGGGTAGATAATAAGACACAAACTATCATAATGTCACTATATAAATCCATGATATGCCCACACCTTGAATACTGCATGAACTTCTGGTTGCTCCAACTGAAAAAGAAAGATCTATTAGAAACGGAAAAGGTACAGAGAAGGGCAACAAAATTAGGAGTATGGAACAGCTTCCATATAAGGAGAGATTAAAAAGACTCTGTCTCTTCAGTTTAGAAAAGAGACAACTAAGCGGGGATATGAGAGAGGTCTAGAAGATCATGACTGGTGTGGAGAAAGCGAATAGGAAAGTATTATTTAACTTCACATAACACAAGAACAAGGGGGTCACAATTAATAGGTAGCAGATTTAAAACAAACAAAAGGAAGTACTACTTCACATAACACACAGTCAACCTGTGGAACTCATTGCCAGGAGATGTTCATGGAGAACAGATCAATCAATAGCTATTAGCTGAGATGGTTAGAGACACAACTGGCAACTCAGTGCTCTGGGTATCTATATACCTTTAACTGCCAGAAGCTGAGCCCGGATAACAAGTGATGGATAATTGCACTGTTCTGTTAATTTCCTCTGAAATATCTGACACTGGCTACCATTGGAAGACAGGATACTGGGCTAGATGGATCATTGATCTGACCCAGTATGGCCATTCTTAAGAGATTACCTCATCCACCTTGTCTTTGTATTCAGATATCAGTCATGAAGAACCACGGTCAGGTGTTTGGCACATTCTGGTGGGTAAAGTTGCAGTTCTCCCATTCTGTGTTCTGCAGTAGGATCCTGTTATTCAAATAGCCTCTATCAAAGGTGCAAAGAATAACAGCATCCATCAAAGGTGCAAAGCTTCTTCAATTGGAGAAGACTTTTCTACTGGAGAGGTTCCACAGGGAGGAGGAACATCATTCCCTAAAGGGAAGGCACATCAGTACACTAATTTAAGAATTAGTACACTTGGACAGGTGGCATTTTCTCATTCTAAGATCCAGCCACAAACAGGAGTTTTTCACACAGAAAATATCTCTGAACCTATCCCAGCTCTGAGAAGACTTTCATGCATGAGATGGTTCCTTAACATTTTTGTTAAATATGTGGGGGTGGGGGGATAGGGAGGTGAAATCAATTTTTTAAATTCACATTCAGTTTAAAAAAAGAGATGTAAAATTGTTTTTGATAAAGTAATACCTGTGTCAGGATTTCAGCAGGAACAACTGAGTCACCACACGTTCACCAAGGTTTAGTGACAGACTGGGATGAGTTGATGCCTTGTGTGCCAACTGGTCTGCAAGCTATTCAGTCTAAGTCTTTATTAGGTTGGACTAGAAAAGCCTCTATACAAAACTTTTTAAGCATTCAGACACATATTTCATTACATCTCACTATAGCTATTTTCCATTCTAGCCAAAGGGATTCAAGAGAAGTTTTAAAACACATGAGATCACAAAGGTCAAGTTGGTCCCTTTGTTACAAAAATCTAAACACTACTGGTCTACAAGATCATCATAAAAGATTTCTCTCCTATAGTACGTGGGTAAAGGCTTGAGCTTTACTGTTAGTGGACAAGATGCTATAGGACCCTCTTGGATGTCTGAGCAAAAGCACATAAAGTATTTCTAGCAGTCAGTCATTTTTTTACCTTGAAATCTCCATGAAGAGGATGTTTGTAATTGGATTGGAGGGGGTCTTTCAATATAGATGAGAAAGGAAAGAACACACAAAATGGTCCCACAAAAAGAGATTGTGGAAAAGTAATCACATGAAAAGATCCCAACTATATTTGATGGTATTTGAACTTAATTGGTATAAAAACCCTACAGCATCCTGTTTGGAAGAGCAAATAGTAGAAAGCCAGACTGCCTCTGTCTACTCCTTGAAAAGCTGCCATGCCTATGTGGAGCTCTTTACTAGCTAGAAAGCAAACAGTGTGTTTTCTGAGTTGTTTCTGGGATTTCACAGTGGCCCTTCAAGTGTATCGCACAAGATCCCACAGATCTTGCTTAAGCAAGAAGTTGAGAAGTGAGGAGTTCTCAGAGGAAAGGGTAGGTGCTCGACTGTGGAATGTCACATTCAGATTGGTCCTTGACATTTTTAGGTCATTTCTACAAGAGGCCGTGACTGTGACCCTGCTCTGGATACAGCACAGTGTTTTAACTCTGGAGTCTCCCGGTCTAAGCCCATTTACACAGGCACTGACAGACGTCAGGACAAGAGACAGCTGCTTTCATTAACCTGATAACTAGAATTCTTGGTTCTGCCTCCCAACACTGACACACAAATGACAAAAATCCTACCTCACCATGCTGCTGAAACACACAGGACCAATGCTGGGGGAGACCCTAAACAGAGTAAATTCCTGCTATGCAGTTTTTAATCCTCCAGTGCTAAATTAGCCAATTTTCCAGTATTCAGGCATTTTGCATCATTGAATCTACCAACACAATTGGCACCTTTACAGCACTTTTATCAGTGAAACCCAGGATTGGATGCGCATGGAGCCTATTGCATCCTCTCACCACTAAAGAGTTCAGCTAGGGACATATTTGCAGGGTCTTGTGGGGAAACTTGCACTGCTTATGTTGTAACATTTCTGTAACAGAGAGACAACTTCAGTCTCCAGGACTGTCAATCTAGCATGTTTTAGAAGAGCATTAAAATCACTCTATAAAAATATATAGAAAATGTTATATTTTTATATCTATATCCTGATCCAGATTTTCTCATTTTCATTGCAGGAGACTGTGGATTACCCCTTGAAACAGGAACCAGCCTTCATATAAATCCACATGAAACCTCCCCTTTGAGGCAAGAAATGAATGACAAGGTGTGATATATGACAATGTTTTGTACATTCAATACAGAGGCAAGATGGAAGTAGTGCACATAAAATATTTATGGAAAGGCCCAGTATAAGCTTGCTTTGCATCAAGTGAAGAAAGAATTAGATGTGTTTCTTCCCAACATCCCTTGGTGATTTTCTCCACAATTTGTACAGCTATTCAGATTAAGTATACCTATAATTTGTTTGGGGGTTCACCTTCTTCTGAAAAATCCCATACTGGCCATCGCTGGAGGCAGGATCTAATCTGGTAGAGCAACCCTCTCTTAGGTAACCTGTGGAACAGTATTTAGGAAGAGTAAATATTAGAAAGAAAGACGTTGATTTGAAAAATTCTCAACGTTATTTGAAAATAGAGGAATAAAAATTGATGAAGTTGTTTAAGTGGAAACGTCAAGACTGAGGGTCTCTCTGTCTTAGGCAAGTCTGAAAAGAGACTGGTCCTTTAATTTACTGTGTGGATAACAGGGGCACCAAAGATAGCTCCAGTGTGCTTCAGTTAGAGTTTATCTCCCAGCCTCATTTTGCATTTACTTCCCTCTCCCTCACATACTTTCAACAGAAAAGATTTTTTTAACATATCAAGTTTTGAAAATCAGCTGGGCTACCTGTGTTTTACTGTAGGCTTTCTAATCCATCGATCCTCTGACCTACAATGTAAAGGTGGAACACTACTAGTAGACATTTAAAAAAAAAAAGCAGCTTTTTCACTCTCAGTTTTTAAACCACCCCCCTCCCTGTTTAGGGTGACCAGACAGCAAGTGTGAAAAATCAGGATGGGGGTGGGGGGTAATAGGAGCCTATATAAGAAAAAGACCCAAAACCCAGAACGGGGTGAGAGTTGCAGAATTTGGATACAGATTTTAAACACCAAAATCTAGGGTTTTGGTTCAACCCATCTCTAGCATAAAGAGAAGCAAACCGTAAATCCTTAAGGCTAGAAAGACAGCAAGACACTGATTTTAGGAACACTGGTCTTTTGGCAAAGTAGAGAACTCGGGTGTATGAGGGCTGATGGCAAGTACTGTATCCAATTCAGCAAATCGCATTTTAGCTGGATCAGCAGCAGGAGGGGAGAAAAGCAGTTACTTGATTGGCCTCACAGCTGCCAACTTAAGTGGCAGAGCAGGGGTGGGCAAACTTTTTGGCCTGAGGACCACATCGGGGAATAGAAAATGTATGACGGGCCATTAATGCTCACAAAATTGGGGTTGGGGTGCAGGAAGGGATGAGGGCTCTGGTTGCGGGGTGTGGGCTCTGGGGTGGGGATGAGGAGTTTGGGGTGTAGGAGGGTGCTCTGGACTGAGACTGAGGGGTTCAGAGGGTGGGAGAGGGATCAGGGCTGGGGCAGAGGTGCGGGAAGGGGTGTAGGTTCCAGCTGGGCTCTGGGGTGGGCTGGGGATGAGAGGTTTGGGGTGCAGGAGGGTGCTTCGGGCTGGGATTGAGGGGTTTGGAGAGTGGGAGGGGGATCAGGACTGGGGCAGGGTTGCGGTGTGGGGAGAGGCTCAGGGGTGCAAGCTCCAAGCAGCGCTTACCTCAAGTGGCTCCTGGAAGCAGTGGCATGTCCCTTCTCCAGCTCCTATGTGGAGGCACAGCCAGGAGGCTCTGTATGCTGCCCCATCCACAGCACTACCCCTGCAGCTCCCATTGGACCACTGGAGGGGGCCATTGGAGCACATAGAAGCCAGAGTGGGACCATGCCATGGCTTCTGGGAGCTGCGTGGAGCAGCCCCTGACTCTGTGTCCCGGCTGGAGTGCCAGAGCAGGGCCGAGCCACGTGGTGCGGCCCCCGACCCTGCGCCCCAGCGACAGCGCCAGAGCAGGACAGAGCCATGTGGTGCGGCCCCAGACTCAGTGCCCCAGCTGGAGTGGGGCCGAACCACATGGTGCAGCCCCTGACCCAGCACCCTGGCTGGAGCGCCGGAGCAGGGCAAGCCCTAGAACCCGCTCCCCAGCGGGAGCTCTCGGGCTGGCTTAAAATGACTCACAGGCTGGATCCAGCCTGCGGGCCATAGTTTGCCCACTCCTGGTCTAGATAATACTTAGTCCTGCCATGAGTGCAGGGGACTGGACTAGATGACCTCTCAAGGGCCCTTCCAGTCCTATGATTCTAAGTATTTATGAATGCATTTTTGTTTATTAATAATCATATGGAGCATATCAAGTGTGGGAGTTTTAATTCCTTTTTAAGGTCCCTCCCTCTGCCCCTCATTTCACCCACAGCTTGCTCCCCTTTCCATAAGGGCCCAGATCAGGGCCACCTTCCTTAGAAGCAAAGAGGGCTGAATGTTCTGAGACTCCATCAATCAGCTGAAATAGTCACTTGAGTGTAACACAAGCTACACCCTTGGCCCCAGGGAATGAGTGCACGGACTGCACAACACATCCAATGCCATGAAGACCAAGAGGGGAGAGGTCTGTCATTTTGAAATGCATTTTACTAGTCACAGAGCCCTGTCAGTCCTGATATAAAGGTCTGTTTGTTTCAGGGATTCAGCTCTGCTTAAATAAGCAGATATAACAGGGCAGACCCCGGGAGCTTTGCCCTGGAGAAAAATGGGGGCAAACAGGAGAAATTCAGGAGCAGTGTTTTAATCTCATGATTTTATCCCAGCTCTTATATTAAAGGCCCAGCTTCTGGAATCATCTGGTTACAACATGAGAATCTCAGCTTTTTTTTTTTTTTTAAAAAGTTGATTTTTAGCCCTCATGGTTGCAGAGAAAAGCTTGAAAGCACGACATGCCTGTGACCCAAAGGCTCAGAAAGCAGAAGGCAATTGGAAAGAACCCCACATTTTTAAAACGTTATTTTTAAGCCTTTTTTTAAAGGCCTGACATGATTTTTGAACACTTGGTGTTGGCAATACTGAGTTCTGTTACTCAGCACAGCTACACCTCAGGACAGGTCTACACTTAAACGGTGCACTGGTGTAGCTGCGCTGCTGCAGCAAAGATTCTACCTACACCGATGGGAGGGCTTCTCTCATCAGCATAGGTACTCCGCCTCCGCAAGACAGTGACATCAGTGGGAGGTTGCTGGGGACTGAGGGGACTATGGAGTCCTCAAATCTGTACCTTGGCCCACCCACCATAATAAAACATGGAAGACATCAATGGGAGATAAACGGAGCAATTCACATCACTTGGAGCTATTGTTTCAGCCTCTTTGCAGACACAGGCATTAGATGCTGCCTCGGTTTTGTGGTTTTCTCCACGACCGTAAGAATCATTTTTTAAAAATTAAAATTTAAGACAAGATTCTAGAGCACAATTCTGTGGCGGAGGTGGGGGTGAATTCTGCTGCAAGCTCTGTCACAATGGAATTGCACAGTCTGCTGGGCCCAACTCCGGGGCCTCTCTCCACTCAATCCTTATTCAGACAATTATCTCACCGCCTTCGGGGAAAGTTTTGCCTGAGTGAGGACTGATTAAAAACTAAGTAAAGTCGTCTAGATTTTACCCTGTGATAGAAGGCAAAGGCCTGGTGTCATGTTTTAAATTATTTGTACTTGTGGTAGGATTGCAGCTATTCAGGTGCTGGGGAAAAAATCATTTACAGACTGAACCCTTTTTATTAAAAGTATTATTTGCAACATACAAATAGATCTTATTGTAGCACAACTGATACTATGATTACAGCATCAGAAAGCTGCCTTTGTTACAAACTAACGGGAACAGCTGACCAGGTCAAATCAAGGTTCAGAGGCTATATTGGGCATTTAGAACTCTCTGAAGACCAAATTACATACTCCTTGGTAGGGCCTTGTTTTCAGATGGCAGGTGCTCAGTACTTTCTGTAAATCAGGAACCTTAACAGCATCTCAAATGGGGCACCCTAAGTCACTAGCCACTTTTGAAGTTCTTAGCTGTAGTTTAAAGTAATCAACACCAGAGATTAAACAATTGTTACTTGGTCAGTCTCCTGGTATCGGATTCATCTTGTTTCATGTTATAAAAGCCAGGAATCAGTTCCTGAAATTCTCAAGTAGGCAACACATTGCACAGCTGAGAAGTGCTTTTTTGGGAGGGTGCTGCCTATATACACGCTATCAACTGCTATGCCCTTACTAGCTCTTAAAAGCAGAAAAGTGTTTTCTGACTGGACAGAGAAAAGACAAGAGGTAGGCTATAAGAGGTATGGGAAATAAATGCACAGTCAATGCAATCTTGCAGCTCTATTGCATGATCCCAGTAACACAATGGGAAGTTGCCAACTGGCAGATAAATTGACCTGTGTGCTCATGAAAATGAGGTACTGATACCACCAGCTAGAACTTGCATTAAAACAAGCTTCCCACACATCTGTGCCAATTCAGGCTCAATCCTGTCCTGCAACAACCTAGCTATTCCAATCCTGGGCCTGTTTAGAGCAAAGGTTGCCAGTCAATGTGAATGAACTGTGCCTCGAAATTGTGTGATGGTTTGTGATTAAGCGTTTTTAAACACGGATAAATAGTGATGATTGTTATGTGAAAGCATCAGCTGGCAGCAAAATTACCTTTCTGCAAGTTACTGCCTATCCACTATGATCAGATCATAGCACTTAATATGTAATCCTAGTGAGCACCACTGTACTTATAGTTAATTATTTATACAGCACCATAAATGTACCCAGCATTTTATAATACACAAAATAGAGACACTATCTCTTTGCAAGTTAGAAGAGCTCACGCTAGTTCAGGGCAACAGCTCAGGAATGCGAGAACGTGGATACAACAATGATGAGGAAAACAGTGCAGGTTGATTAGAACTGAAGAAAAAGAGCACATGGTGATGAAGAAGTGGGAGGCTGGTCCAAGCATAGGGTGAAGCATAACAGAAGGCATGAAGCTTCTTCTGTGGCCTCATTGACACTAGACAAGCATACTAACCACATCCTCCAGCACTCCTGTAAAATGCTTCCTGAAGTATCCTACAAGGCCTTTCAAAATTTTCCAGAATCTACTGCTTCTAGGGGCTGTGCCAGGATCAATGGGATATGTATCCAGTTGACATTGCACTAGTGGTGTAGTGCAGAGCTAGTGTGATGAGAGACAAAACAGCAGCAGACTCTTCTAGTTAACTACAATCTAGTGTGGACACACCACACCATGGGCACACAGTGGTGCAATCTGACCCATTCAATTCTCCAGGACAGACAAGCTGTGTATGTCCTCAGAGGTTAACATCTTAACAATAAATTTGCTTTTTGTAACACATTTCATTCAAAGGTCTCAGGAACACTTTATAAATATTACTTAAGACAACACCCTGGCAGAAAATAGAATGTACAGGAATCACTTCGCCCACCACTGAAATACGCCCACCTCTGCTCTGTAACACAGCAGCTGTTTAACAGTGTGCAGCAACACTGCACGGCTATTTAGAACAGGGAGATGTGTTAATCATAAATCAGTTTGTGCTAGTTTCAGGCTGCACTGAGGAGTTAATGTTTTCTATTATGAAAGCTATTTCTGAAAATATTTGTGATATTAAATAGCATTCATTGCAAGTCAAACCTCTGCAGTTCTTGTTTATCTTCACAGAAATGCTCCGAGTCCTTGGGAGCAGCTGTCCTGAAGAAAGAAGAGCCTCAGAGTTTTATAAAGAAAAAGCTGGTATGTTAAAACAGGAAAAAATTACATAAGTAATGTATAATATGTCATTACAGCCCTTTATGGACTCAAATTTTAAAAAAGATTTTAGTTACATTGCAAAGAATATCTTCTAGATTTTTTAAACTTCTCAGTAACAAAATTGGGAATAGAATCCAGCAAAGGAGATAAAGTGAAAAAAAAAATTTCAAAATAGCTAAACCAGGTATTTTCAGCGCACATTTAAAAACTGACTTGTAAAAGATAGTCTTGGGGCAGTTTTATTGGTTAAAATCTAAAACCAGAAATACTAATTTTAAATCACCTCTAAATGTTATAATCCACAGACATTCAGTCAGATGCTTAGTTGCGATGAAACAGTACATCTCCATTGACTTTAACAGAGCTACACCACCTTACACTAGCTGAGGATTTGGATCACAATCTGCCATTTAGTCACAAAACTGTCACCCTTCATTTCCTTTGCTTCTTTTAAAATAAGGTTCAAAATGCCCAAAAACTAAGCATTTTGTTTGACCCAAAACAATGGTTTTCAATTGTACAGTCAGTGCTTTGCATCTCAAAGTGCTTTGCAAAAGGTATCATAGTTTTTAAGGCCAACAGGGACCACTAGATTATCTAGTCCAAGCACCTGATCAGTATTCCTGTTTTACAGGTGGAGAAACAGAGTCACAGTGAGACAAGTCTGATCTCTCAAGTCCCTGCACCACTTCAGAATCCCAATCCAGTCCTGTCCATGGGATGTTTTGGCTGAAGTGATCAGTGTTTACATTTAAATTGGTTAATAAATAGGTTACAAAATTAACACACCATTGAGAGGAGTGTGGCAGTTTACAAGTTTTGGTTTCAGGCTGTCTGCCCAATTAACAGAGACATCACTGCATCTTGTTACACTTCACGCCTGGTTCACATTGCTAAGATTTTCTTCACAACCACAAAGTCTAGAAACATTATTTTTAAATCATTATATCTGGTTCTGGAGCATAATTCTGTGGTAAAGGGATAAATTCTGCAGCCAGGTGGCTGAAGGGGCCCTTTACATAAGTTATTGTACTCTTCTACAAGATGTTACACCTGCTGTCCTTTGAGTTGGACCATAATAAATAATGTTTCCTTTTCATTGTTTATTAAGCATCGACAACATGCTCTGGACCCATCTTCCTGACCTGGTCCATCATGGCTCTGCTCTTTCCTCCTATAAAACCCTTTTCCGTGAACAGTACAAACCATGTCCTTCCCTGAAATACGCAGTACTGCACAGCCACACAGATCAAAGAGAGCTCTCAGAACCTCCATGACACACATTACCAGCCAAAACCACCCAATGATTTTATTGCTGTTTCCCTCAGCCTCCTTTCCTCACAATCCCTTAGCATTTATCATAGCTGCTTGCCATGAAACTTTGGCTGCAGTCCTTCACTTGGGGCTCTACATAGTGCAGAAACCTGCCCATGAGGATCTGATTTCCCCATTGTGGCCTTTGCCTATAACTTCTTTGTGGCAGAATTTACCTGTCTGTAAGATACAGTGCATATTTGTGATGCTGTGTAAGCAAACAACAGACGTCCCTAATCTCATATACTATATGAGAGCTTTTCCTTTCTTTAGTGTTTGTTCTTATTTCAATGGTTGATATCAAGAGGCATGAAATCAATAGATGTGAGTTGTTTAAGCAGTATAATTGTCATGCCTCTGATGGGATTTATCTTCACAGGAAGTCACCCTGCCCTTAGAAACAGCTGCCCTGAAGAAAGGAGATTCTGGGGCTTGTACAGCTAAAGGTCTGGTATGTTCAAAATAGAAATTCACCAAATGTATTTAAATGGATGGAAGGAAACCCTTGGACAGAACACACAACCCAAGTGAATGGGCTGTACATTCAGGAAAATGCACGTAGAGCTGAGGAATGTGGTCCTCAGCCTAAAGAAGCTCACAAGTGGCCCCATAGCCTGAACTAGCAGCTATGGAGAGGAACAGTGATGTAGCCTGCAGTACCTTGGTGGGGTAATCATCCTGTGGATTTTAGCTGTGTATGAACTCCCTGGCTGCACTGCCAGTCACCAAACCTCCACCCTCCTCAGCTGCAGAACAATTCAGCTCCCTATCGTGGGGAGGAGGGGGGGAAGAAGCAGGGTTGCAGAACCCTCCTGCAAAGAACCCTACTTTGTGCCCCTTACCTGAACATAGTCCAAATGCTGCATTTAAGCCTTGGAACATCCATAAATGAGGCCAAAAGACTTGCCCCACTATGCATAAGGTTTCAAATTTGCCATGAAAATGAAACATTTAGATATTGGAGGAAGCCGTTACCACCCAACTGCTGTTCAGTAGCCTGTGTCAAGTTAGAATGGTTTTCTTAGGCTCTCTCGAGAGTTTTTAAACTGTGATTTGCAAGCAGTTAGCAGCATGACCACTTAAACCAATTACAAGTAATATGGTTCAGTTTGTGTCCATCTCACACAGAAGTTCTTCCACCATCCCAGCCATATTTGTATCAGTATTCTGGGCAGTAGGGGACAGAGTGCCTAAAGCACATGGCATTAGCATGGCATAAGTAGCACATGATTCAATGCACTCTGGAGGCCCTATTTCTCACAGAGCTGGGAGAAAGGAGGATTGGCCAAACCAATTAGACAAACATAGTTAGCATGTCTCGTACACTGTGGAGACAGCGTGCTGAACTGGTCACAGGCAGACACCAGGTTATAAGCTTAGGCCACTGCAGACATAAAAGCACTGAATAGCATCAACAGAAACACAAAGTTCCCTACACATACAAAATCCTGTCCCCCACAAGAATACACAATAGTCAGAATATTATCGGTTCCACAGAACCTTGGCCTGTAGGTCTCCAATAAACTATATCTCAAGCTCTCGGAACAACTCCTTCTCTAGTACTGCTTCTCCAGCACTCCAGAGGTAGGCGTGCCTGTGCTGGGGTAGCAACAGATTCTTCTCCTTCCCAGTGTGCCCTGGTAAAAGGATATTCGCAAACGGGCCTCCTCTCCCCCTACTCTTTCATGGACCAAGGCTGCTCTACAGCATGCCTTGAGTCTACTTCCGAGGTAGGGACAAACTTCCCAGGCCCTACTTTCCCTCCCTCCCCCTGACAAAAAAAGCCAGGTAACAGTGGGGAAAACGGGAGCCCCAACAATCAGGGAGATTTATCCCAGCTTCTTAAATAGCATCGACTATCTCCCCACTGAGGCACCATCCTTTTCTCCATGACTGCTTGCTCTGTCACATCACTGTTTAAATGTGCTTAAACTTAATGGGTATAAAACCCCAAAATATAAAGAATTCTACTGGCAATTTAGGATGAAGAAGGCACGTGTGTGAATTCATAAGCAAGTCAGAGGGGAGGTGAGAAGAGGTGACCCCTTCTTCCCCACTAAAGAAGTTTAAAAATAATTAAACCAGATAAAACTAAGCAAAGCTCACAGGAGGCATGTGGTACCACCCACACTTCTCTTTTGTGCAAAGTACATTACACACATTTTGAAAAGCACTTGGGTGTGACTTTTTACTAGCTTTAACCAAAACCCATGAATTTTGCCATGACAAATCTCTGATTTTCTCTCAAATTTACCATGGCAAGACTATCTTGCACAATAGTGACAACAGTGGCATAAGAACTCAGGAATTCTACCTGAGGCTAGATCTGTTCAATGACTAGTGATGCGGAAGAAGGAAGCAAGCTAATTAACCCTATGTACCAATCAGCCACTGTCAATTGCCTGTGCCAAATAGAACATGGTGTTCGTTATGGACACCAACTAACCTCATAACTGAGATAAGAGGAACTAACAGAAACAGCATCTGAAGAAAACAAATACGAGATGATTAATAGGGCCACTGAAGTCAGTGGAGTTTACTCCAGATTTGCTTGGGTGTAAAGAACAGCAGATTTTGAGTTAAATTAGAAGCCAAGGGCCTGATTCTGCTGTCCTGCCACAGGCAAACCTATTGAAATTAATGGGAATTTTGCCTGTCTATGGTCTGGAAAATCACGCCCTTTGGAATTTGTTAAGCTCTCTTTTCCCAGCTACCCTAGATATGAAGGTTTCAGAGTAGGCTCAAACCTGCAAGGTGGGAGTTGAGGGAACTCTGCTTCTCACTGGACTGCATTTCGTAGCCATACATCTCATGCGCCACAGACAACAATACATCTCATGCTATTGTGCAGTTTATAGTTTCCTGCACTGTCTCAGTTTTTGTAGTCTACAACCATCTTCACTATGTGCAGCTCCAGCAGTCAGATGGGGATCTGCTCTTGAATAAGTAACTTATTAATCATCATTAATACGGGAGCGGTGCTACTGTTGCTCCCAGACATTTCTGTCTTCACTTTCCAATGTCTCTCACTGCCTTGTCTGTCACTACCTTGTTTGTTCATTTTCTTTTCATAGACGTTATTACTTGAGGGAGGACATGTGATGCAATATGAAAATTAATTCAACTTCAGTGGAGAGACCTGGTTTAGTGACAGAACTGGGAGCCAAGAGCTCCTGGCACTCAGTCTGACAGACTCCTTCCATGATTTTCTGAAAGCAAAATCTTCCTCCCTCCTGCACTAATCCCACGTAGCCAGGTTCAGGACAGGGAAGGTTCCAGGGGATAGAAGGAACCCTTCTCCCAGACTGCTCTCTGAATACTACTGCAGCAACCTATTCTGCAGCTGTGACGGGAGCAATGGGACTGCTCTTCACTAGACAGTGAGTTAGAACATGACCCTAAGCAGCAGTTAACCAACAGATTGCAAAGTTCTGGTCAACAGTCACCAGAGACAAGGACAAGGCAAGTTCCTTGCGTCAGATGGTCTTGCGTAAACCTTACTGGGGTCAGGATTTTTATGACCAGCTGCCACAATGTTGCATTTTACTTGGCTCCATCTACACTGACTGTTCGTATTAAAAAGGTGCTTCTCTTTTTTTTTTTCTCCTTTTTTTAAAAACAAAAAAACAAAAAAAACCAGGAAATTAGAACACAACAAGGATATAGACACTGCATAGAAAATGAACATAAAGGTAAAATTAGTTGGTGCTTATTCATTCATTTTAATTTTTACTGCATCATTTGATCTATGAGCAAACACTATTGCTAATTCTTCCTCCATTTTGCCAGTAGGAAATGGGGGCTCTGTTCCTGAATTCAAAGAGAAGAGCCAACATGGCCAAGACAGTCTCTCTGGACACCTCAGGTTGACACAGGATCAACACACTAAGTTGTGCTCTGACTCACCGATGCATTCCAACGGTGTAACACAGACACCTGGAGCAAAGCAGCAGGAGGACAGTAACTTTGTGAAAGGTGAGAAATCCATGATCATCTCTTTTTCAAAAAAGGCTGGTATCTGTTTACAGCAATGTGAGAAAAAGATTTTTCTATCATTTGAAAATGTAGTTTGCATGACAGGAACTCTTGAAAATTTTACACAGAATTCCTAAGTCCCATTGGACTCCCAATGAGATTTAGGATCCTAAGTGCCATAGGGACTTTTGAAAATGAGATACAGAAGCTTTTGAAAATTTTACTCCTCTGTATTTTTTTTTCCATTTTAACATGCGTGGGAACTTCATCTTTTAGCCAACAGTGAGTTGGTACCTTATTAATCAGCAACCATTCTATAGACTAACAGGCATCTGGGAGTCTTCAGGTTTGGGTGCACAATAAATAAAAAATATATATTTGTTTATTATTGCTCTGGATTCAAGGCCTAATGTTCCAACTCAGCCCTTATTCAGATGACACTCCCAGTTAAATCAGGATTTGACCTAATATTATTAAGCACAATTTCCCTTACATATACAAACTTTCCATGTTAGGAGATGGGGATTCTGACTCAAGCTGAGTCATTGAATTCATTTCAGAGGAGGGTTTGTGTGGACATTTACTTTGGTTTCAATCTGGATGGTTTACACCACTTGGCCCAAAGGCATTTCCAAGGTATAACAGCAGAATTTGGCCCCTTCCATTCCAGGTTCAAACAAGCCAAAAACTTAAAGCAAAATACACTCAAAACAGAGGCACTACCATATGTGAATCTGAGCCAACTTAAAACAGAGCCAAGGTCCAACTCAGAAGTTTGAGAGTCTTGATGATCCTTTCAGTAAAATGTATCAAGTATTGAATTTCAAATGAAATGCCAGAACAAGAGAGTTGTATATAGTTCTGGGATTTCACTGCAAACATTTCACACAGCTCTAATCCCAAAGTTACTCTTGAACCCAGATCTCATGTATGATAGCCATGGGGCCAGTTCATCCTTGGTGTGACTCCATTGAACTCAGTGAAGTTACACTTGGATTAAACTTAAACCATTGTGTTAACAGCAGAGGACCTGATTTTGCAACTCTTATACTGAGCAGCATTTACGTGAATAGTGCCACTGCTACTACTTGGTACAATTCAGCATAAAGGTTGCAGAATTGAGCCCCAAGCTAACAAAATGGACTTTGATGTCATTTGCCAATTGGTTTTGTATGCCAGAAGTTGTTCAGATTCTGACTCAAAAGAATGCATTTTCCCCTTGACTAGTTTGTAGCCTGCACACAAAAGAAAGAATCGTTTGGTTCACGTTGCTTTGTTTAACTTCCAGTACAGTTTTATTTTATTTTTCAAAACCACAGGTCAGTCAATGACAAAGATGTTTTTCTTCCAGACAGTTCACTCACTTCTGGAGGCAATCGTGGAGAGTTTGACAGCTTTATCTTCTTTCTGAGTTACTTACACCTATGACTTCATTACTTTGAAACTGATTTGGGGTTTGGTCTGACATGAAGTGTAGATGTCAATGATTGGGGCTAAATGTGTCACCTGCATTTGTTTATCTTGTAATGGCCAATTTAATCATGCATAACTTCTTGTTAAGGCGTGTAGGTGAGGTGGAAATGCTGGCCAGAGTTTCAGGAAATTCTTTCCTTGCTGCTAACAGACCATTTAATATCTGATAGACAATATGAAATGTTCTCCTAAGGGCTTAGAATATTTGGGGTGTTCTTTTTATAGAGCAGGAGGTCATTAATGAGCAAGTGAAAGAAATGTGGAAATAGCTTGACAGGTCCTGTTGAGTCAGTGAGAAACTGTCACTCTGTTCCTGTGCTTTTTCTTCTCGAGCCTAGTAACACTCATGTATGTCTGAAGAGACTGACGTTACAGGTCTATTTTAATACTTGAATCATTTCCCTGGTTCTTAGATCTTGGATCATAAGGGAGTGTAGTTTATCCCCTTTACATATGACCCTTTCAAAACATTACCTTCTAATTCTCTCTCATCTTTTCCCCCTAGATTCCTTGAATTTCATAGGCCCAGCTCAAAAATTCAGACCTGGAGCAGGTAGGAACAGCTTCCCTTTTGTCACTGGATTACCACACACTTACACCGGGTCTGATTTTGATCCCAGACTCCATTTACTATCTCAGGTTTTATAGACAAGCCAGAGAAAGCTGCCACATTCTCCCCATTTCTGCACTGTTGTGGACTGGATTGAAAAGACAAACGATAGACAGGAGCCTAGCAAAATTCCTAGAAAGATTTTTTGGTGTTACACAGAAATTAATTCCCATTTACTTTAAGGGAAGTTACTTAACTAAGGGCAGGTCTACACTTAAAATACTGCAGCAGTGCAGCTGCACTAGCGCAGCTATGCACCACTGTCGTGCTTCAGTGAAGACGCTGCTACGCTCACGGGAGAGCGTCTCCCATTGGTGTAGTTAATCCACCTCCGTGAGAGGTGGTAGCTATGTCCATGGGAGAAGGCCTCCCATCAACATAGCACTGTCTACACCAGGGGTTAGATCAGTATAACTACGTCGCTCAGGGATGGGGATTTTTCACACCCCTGGGCCATGTAGTTATACCAACGTAAGTTTGTAGTGTAGCCCTGGCCTCGGATGCTGCACAGTGTTTTACTCTTAATTGTTCACTGCCAGTAACCTGAGTCTCATAACTGTGCAGCCTTATAATATAAAGCCTGTCTGTCATGTGACAGCAGTAAAGAATCCCAAAGGAATGTGAACTGTCCTCTAACAAAGAAGGACTTTTTTTTTTTTTTTAGAAATAAGGAAACTGGTATTACACTTTAAGCTACCCTGTCTCTCACTATTTCAGTGGAGTGCTTCTGCCTAGCACCCTACCAGCCCTGCCTGCTTGTCCTCTTGCTATATATACACTCACAGATCGGACCAAAATTACCAGCATTCCACAATTTTCAGTACACAGAGTTTTCCCTTATAAAGCATTTTCTGCTAGCAGGTCCTGATGTTCCCATTGTCAAAAATGGACTCTGATTAGACTGAAGTCTGATTCAAAGCACCACTGGTTAACAGTAAAGAATCAGTAATAAGAACTGGTCCAAGCCCCTGCAGACCCATTAGTTTGAGCCCACTCTGTAATTATTCCATTGAAAGGAGTGCTGAGCCAGAACAGGAAGCAAGAGGAAAAAAACAGCACCATCCAAGTGGGTATCAACCAGGGGCACGTAGTCCTGGAACAGCCGCAAGTTAGAGAGAGTAGGTGATGGCAGTGTTAGGAGAGGCCCTGTATAATAATCCACACAACATAGTTACACTGACCTAAGCGCTGGTGTAGACAGCACTATGCCAACAGGAGAAGCTCTTGCGGAGGTGGAGCTATTAAGCTGACAGAGAGCTCTCTCTCATCAGCTTAGAGTGTCTTCATCAGAAGTGGTATCTCACAAGGTTGGGAGGCAGGGTTTACATGTTGCCATCTAGCAGCTCTTGAACATCCCTGCTGATTGATGGAGGCTGGAGTGACCAAGCACTGGGACATTTTTCATCTCTAGAAGGCAGCTATCAGCACAGCTTGCGCTCTTCTTTACAGTTTGGAGGAGGAGGGAACAGCAAGCCTCCCATCAGCCATGAGAATGACTATTACCACTGCAGTTTCTGCAGCCGGTCTGAACTGGCCCTGCCAACTGGTTCAATAAACATTAGGAAATGTTCTGTCCTGACCCTGATCAAGTTGTTACGGCTATGTGGCAGGGCCCCAGCTTTTAAACAGTCCCTTGGAGGAACTGCTTCGATGTGGCAGTCCCCCAAGTGGTCTCAATCTTCCTTATGGGTCAGCCACGTGCCTCAGTGCCTCCAAGACTGAGCCTCCAGGCTCTAGCACTCTTGCTTCACACCGTGAGCTCTGCCCAATGGATCCAACGGAGATACACACCTGATCCAAGACGCTCTCCCACTGACACAGCTTCCGCCTCTTGCAGAGGTGGAGTAATTATGCCAACGGGAGAGCTCTCTGCTAATCGGCATAGAGCATCTTCACCAGACCTGCTGTGGCTGCGCCGATGTAGTGCTTCTAGTGTAGACTAGCCGTTAGGTCAGGGGTAGGCAACCTATGGCACGTGTGCCAAAGGCGGCACACGAGCTGATTTTTAGTGGCACTCACACTGCCTGGGTCCTGGCCACCGGTCCAGGGGGCTCTGCATTTTAATTTAATTTAATTTTAAATGAAGCTTCTTAAACATTGTAAAAACCTTATTTACTTTACATACAACAATAGTTTAGTTCTATATTATAGACTTATAGAAAGAGACCGTCTAAAAACGTTAAAATGTATTACTGGCATGCGAAACCTTAAATTAGAGTAAATAAATTAAGACTCAGCACACTGCTTCTGAAAGGTTGCTGACCCCTGCATTAGGTTAACAGAGAGAAATAAAGGTGAAGACATAATCCAGTCTGGCCAAGCCAACTCTCCCCACCCTGCCAAGCTGCCATTGAATTCACTTTTGGCTGTCTCCTGTTGTCTCTTTTTCAGTCCAAGGTGAGAGCTGCTGAGTCCCTCCAAAAGCCAACTCTTATCCCAGTATCTTGACACTTCCTCTTCCATTGCCTTGCTGCAGAGGCACACTGAGCTCCCACGCTCCGTCTGCTGGAGTTTCCCATTGTTAGGTGTTCATTGTTCAGTCCTTGGAGTTCCCGTTTTCTTTTCTGGACCCGCCATTGATATGGTCAATTTCAGCCACACACTTTAATAACCTGACCCATTCATTCACCCCAGGCAGTTACGACACAACACCTCATAACTCTTGCTCTGCCCCAAGAGTGGATTTAACCCTTTTGCACCCTCTGGGTAGCAATGCAGAGTACAGAGGGAAACTGAGGCATGCACCCGCATCATAAAAATATTACAGAAAATTCCCACTTCATCACAGACAACTTTATATCGCCATTTCATCCAACACAGAGGGTGCTTCAAGTGTCTGTGTCTGGTAGAGATCAGGTCTGGCATGGGGACAAGTTTGTGAAAGCTCAGTCTGGATAAGAATGAGGTAACGATGGTTGGCTGGAGAAAGCAACTGGAGAATGTGGCAAACATTATATGGGCAAATCTGACTGGAGCTGTGCTTCTACTAGTTGTCCAAGTTCACTATGGGGGGTGGTTAGATTGCCAGCTGCTTTTAGATGAGCACATAGCAGAAGTGAACTGAAATCTGGAAAATTCCTTCCTCATCACCCTTTCAGTGTCTCCCAGTCATGAAAACCGAGGAACTGTCAGGCACCATTATTTTTCTCTGGAACAGATCCAGGATTGTAGTATGGAACCTATCACTAGGCACAGAGTAGAGGCATTACAGATATGCCCTGCTGGGAGGCACTTATGACTTGTCATTTGTTCACAGTTCATCAGTGGGAAGTGTGGCAAGGAAATCTGGGCCTGATTTTTCACTGGCCTCCAGCTTGTGGAGCCCTTTAATCATGTGCAAAGGGAATGTAAAGAGCTACCCTTCTGATGTGGGAGTGCTTTACATACACTTGGCACAGGTTTCAATGACTACACCAGCCGGTGGAGACTCAGGGCAGGGAAAAAATGATATCAGGGGCTTAGCAGGTTAATGATAATCGGGCAGAAGATTAATAACCTGAATCAGTCTCATTCACTTAAAGTGCCAGCTGGCTCTGCCTGGGTTACAAGGGAGTGAGAGGCCACAAGGAGCAGTCCCACAATCAGGATGCAGAGTGCAAGGATGGCATTAGACTGGGGTCACTGGTGACTGTAGCCTCCCCAAAAGTGGTAGGATGTAACCAGAGCCATGGCCCTATTTCTCCTTTGCATTGTCAAGCAGAGCCAAGCTGGTACAGTGGACAGCAATAAAGGTATGTTTACACTGCAATTAAACACCTGTGGCTGGCCCGGGTCAGCTGACTCAGGCTCGCTGGGCTTAGACTGTGGGGCTGTAAAATTGCTGTGTGGATGTTCAGGCTTGGGCCTGAGCTCTGAGACTCCACAAGGGTCTCAAATGTCTACACAGTAATTTTTAGCCCTGCAGCCTAGCTCTGCAAGCCCGAGTCAGCTGACCTGCGCCAGCCACAACCATGCCAGGAGTCTTTTATTCCAGTGTAGACATACCTGTAGTGCCACCGTAACACTTCAGTAGAGCACCTGCTTTCCCTGAGCCTTTGGAGGAATTTTGACAGTCAGACAAATTTCTTCCAGTGACCTGCATTGTGGTAGGATTCTTTCTCAGCCCCTATAATGGGGCTAGTAGCTAAAACCCATGAGCTGGCCCCAAGTAACTTAAGTCAAATTTTCATACCTGGAAGCCTCAAATTGGGCCCCTAAATCTTTATTTAGGCACAGAAGTGTCCTGCTTTTCACAGGTGCTCAGCAGCTGCAGCTCCCATTGACTGTGGCCACCCGTGTTGGAAAGTTACAGGACACAATCTCGTACTTAGTATGTCACATTGGAAGCAAAGACATTGGGAAGCTCCATTCACTGTTCCATTCCTTCAGGCCCTAAGCCAGAAAAGGCTGGGAGTGCTACAAAAGGTAGCGAATTCAGCACCTGGAGGGAATGGATGCTTTATAGCAATTCCTCCAACCTCCTAGTATCCTGTGGGTGTCCTGCCCAGTCCTTCAAAGCCAGAAAGACAGTGACTGCAATATTGGGTCTGAAGTCTGAGTGGAATAAAGCAGAGGGAAATGGAGGAGATCCTTAGGACTCCATCAGGGATCAGGAATACTCTTGGGGAAAAAGTGAACAGGTTTAGGAGGAGGAGAAGTGAATTGACATGGATCTTCTTTCCTATATTTTACAGAAGCAGGACTTCCATACATATATCAGACTATAACCACTACAACTGAGTAATTTCACTTCTCTCCTGCTGTCTATAACATTAAAGAAAACAGGGCAGTGCATAAGCAGGGGAGTTTCATTCTCTTATCTGTGATTCTCCAGCATTTGTTAGCTAAACCTCTTAACTCCCCCAGCTATCCATTACTCACACCAGGGAAGTCCTTAAAGCACACCTTTTCACACAGCATGAGTTTTATCTCTTAGTTGATTTCTCCTTCTGAACTCCACACACATGGAATTTCTTGTTAGTAAGCCCATAACGGCTATACAATCCCACTTCTGAAGACTCCCTCTACAGCTGTATCCAAAGAACTCATTTTTAGGTTAGTTTCTTTTCTCCTCCAGACAACAAGCCACCAAAAATCCCTAGATCTTTCACTGCCTAGTGGTGCTTCCTGCAGCACAGATGCAAAGACAAGAAGCTGAATTTGCTGGAGGTTTAGTTCAATATGATCATACAGGAGGGTCTAGGTGAAATCATTTTCAAAGGCCACTGAGGGGGAGGGGAAGAGGGGAGATGATGTGGATATATCTCAGGTCTTAGGTACTGTAGTATGTCACAAGCTTCCTGTGATTAAATTAAGGTGTGTCACTTTTTTGTTTGTTTGTTTTTCCAAATATCCTTATATTTTTGCCTGGTCCGTTGTGACTCATTGTCTTACCTTGGGGAAAGTTCCCATCATAATACCATTGGTGCTGGTCTACCATTGTTAGCAACAGCAAAAGCACTAGCATAGACTGGCTGTCAAGTTTTTACCAGAATGTTCTAAGCCACTGGTTCTCAGGGAGCCACAAGCAGGTTTCAGGGGGTCCGCCAAGGACTGGGCTTCAGCCTGGGGTGGCAGGGCTAGGGCTCAGTCTTCAGCCATGGGCGGTGGGGAGGGAGCGTCACCTTCACCCTCTGACTTACCTCAGTTGGCTACGCAGCCTGTCTGGATTCGGGGGGGGGGGGGACCAAAAAATGGTAGCATCACTGCAGAAGAGAGATCTCCCCATCATCAGAAGGGGTTGCCTCACAGCCATTGACTCCATGAGCAGGCAGCAGCTAGCCCTGGAGACACACCACTGCTCTGCCCTGCTACAACAGCACATCATGGAGCAGGACCAAATGGAAGGTAGAAACCTGGGGGTCACATGACCCTGTCTGTGCCCCCCCCATGGGTCACCTCTGGTGGGGAGTCCACAGGTTTGTCTATTTTACTTTAGGGGTCTCTGGGTAAAAAGAGGTTGAACTACTGCTGTAAGCAGGGCTAGATGACCAAGTGTTAAGGATGCTGGTCTCCTCTCTGCACTAGCGCTCTTGCTGTTACTGTCACTAAATTGCAATGGTGGGAGACTTCCCCAAAAAGGTTCAGTGTAGACCAGGGGTAGGCAACCTATGGCACGTGTGCCAAAGGCGGCACACAAGCTGATTTTTAGTGGCACTCACACTGCCTGGGTCCTGGCCACCGGTCCGGGGGGCTCTGCATTTTAATTTATTTTTAAATGAAGCTTCTTAAACATTTAAAAAACCTTATTTACTTTACATACAACAATAGTTTAGTTATATATTATAGACTTATAGAAAGAGACCTTATAAAAACGTTAAAATGTATTACTGGCACGCGAAACCTTAAATTAGGTGAATAAATGAAGACTCGGCACATCGCTTCTGAAAGGTTGCCGACCCGTGGTGTAGACACTACTATAGTGTACTCCCCACTACCATAGTGTACTCCCCACTACCCTTTATATAGTCTTAGCATTGCAAGCACCCCCGGCACTCCTCAAGTGCCAGTAGGGGCAGCTCCAGGCACCAGTGCTCCAAGCACATGCCTGGGGCGGCAAGCCATGGGGGGCGCTCTGCCGGTCGCCACTAGGGCGGCAGGCAGGGTGCCTTCGGCAGCTTGCCTGCAGAGGGTCCACTGGTCCCGCGGCTTCGGTGGACCTCCCGTAGGTGTGCCTGTGGAGGGTCCGCTGAAGCCGCAGGACCAGCGGACCCTCCGTGCTTGGGGCAGCAAAATGTCTAGAGCCACCCCTGAGTGCCAGGATTGCCCCACAGTGCTGCGTGTGATCTGCACACCACACACGTGCAGCGGGGAGTGATGTGTGCAGATCAGGCGGTACAGGCTCAGTGGTGGAAGCTGCCTAGACAACATTATGAGCAAGGTTAGTTTGGGAAGAGAAAGCCAGCTGGCCTTAAACATCAGTTACAAGTTAATTAGCTTCCAGTTTTAAATAAACCTATCACAGGCCTTTTAAAAAAAATTGTATTGTTTGGTAAGGGAGAGAAACAGAAGGGGCAAAGTGGGGAGAAGCAGCAGCTAAAGCAAGAGCCGTGTAGCACTCTAGCGGTTAGAGCAGGGGAGTGGAGTATCAGGACTTCTAGGTTTTGTTCATGTGGCTCTGTAACTAATTTGCAGTAATTTATATTAAAATCACTTAACCTCTCTGTGTCTCAAACTATCAAATGGGGATGCCTACCTACTGCACAGAGGTGATGTGAGAATTTCTTCATGTTTGTAAAGTGTTCTGAGATCCTCTGACGGAGGTCTTATAGAAATGCAAAGTATTGAACATTACTGAGAGACTCGGTCTTTTTACTGTTCTGGGACTTCTCTCAGAATTTTGGGGAAAAAGCAGAAGTGCTCTGGAAGAGTTAGTGCCAATAGACATGTGACATCTCTCCCTTCTGAGCTCCCTCCGCCCCTTAAGTCAAGTGATTCAGGCTTTCCTGCTACTCCCAGATGCCTCACTTGCATATTCTAAAATCAGCACTTAGTTATTATTTGATAATAGGGTGACCAGACAGCAAATGTGAAAAATCGGGACGGGGTGGGAGGGGGTAATAGGAGCCTATATAAGAAAAAGACCCCAAAAATCAGGACTGTCCCTATAAAATTGGGACATCTGGTCACCCTATTTGATAAGCAGGGCGGTGTTTGGCAGGGTGGATTTCTCTCACTCTTTACATGGATTTTTTGTTTGAAGCTTTGATAGTGAAAGATGTGCCTGTTGTCGGTAAAGGTGTGCTTTTCATGCTGGCATCACGTCTCCTCAGGGCCTCCCTAGGTTTTGCTGGGTATTACACAAGTATCACACACAGATGGGGTGCTATGCGGCTCACTCCTCACCTGTGACTAAGGGCATGTCTAAACAGCAAAAGCCGTGCACAGGCTAGCCTACCTACGTTAGCTTGAATCCAGCTAGTGCAGCACAGGTCACAATGGCAGTTTGCAGACAGCACAGCATGGGCTGAGTAAGCCAAATATGTAGCCAGAGTCCATGCCAGCCTTGTATTACCTGCGCTGTCTTCGCTGCTACTGTTAGCTGTGCTATCTCGATTCAAGCCAGCTTGGGTAGCCTCGCCTATGCAGCTTTTGCTGTGTAGACCCGCCCTAAATCAATACATCAGCCAACATGAGGGAGCTGTGCAGGTGTTGCCTTTCCTTACAGGCAGAAAGACAATGGGAGTTTACCTCTCTAAGGCAGGAAACAAGCTGTGTGAAATGCATATGATGAAATCTTAACCTGTGCAAATCTTATTTGGTTTCACATTTCATCACCGAGCTAACTGAAAGGTTAGCTAAGGTGAGAGAGAACTGGGCCCAGTTGATGGTTTTGTATCACAGTCATGTGCAGGGCCAGGTTAACCTTTTGTGGGCCCAGCACCAAACATATTTGTGGGCCCCCATGGAGGCAATGGAGCATGACATGGGGAAGTCAGTCTCCAGGGCGAGGGGCCAGCCAGGGGCAATGGGGCATGGCATGGCAGGGGCAGCCCAGCACAAGGGCACTATTTACAAACTGGCAGTTGCCAGACACACAGTGGCCGCCCAGCCCTGTGCTACCAGCATACCCCTTCCCCTCGGGGGCGGGCCCATGCCACACCACACAGCCCCCCCACCCAACACCCCATAGGCGCTGACTCTGTGAGTGCTAAAAATAGTGTGTGCTGAGCACCCACCAGCAGCCCCGCCATTCAGCTCCTCCCACGCAAGTTTCTGTGCCACATACTCCATTCTTTTAGTCACTCCTGTAAGTTACACTTGGAGTGTAAACTGATCATAAGACTCAGGTAAGTGCCAAAGCATAACTTGCTCCCATTTGGCATTTAGTGGGTTGGGTGTGCAAAATGAGTGCAACTTACATGCTGAAACAGTTGAAGAGGGAGGAGTAACAGGAAGGTATAAATTAAACCAGGCCAGATTTTCTACTTTAGTTTAGACTCAGCTGCACCATCCCCAGCACTCCTCGGGATATAATAGTGAGCTTGGCATGAGTGGGTTAAGTTCAGTGGGCACTGCACCTACTGACACCAAGGCTGAATTTGCTTCCCACAGATTTTGATGCAAGTTACATAAGTCACACTCTTACTGAATGTCAGATTGATAAACAGAACAGGTGTACTTGTGGCACCTTAGAGACTAATAAATTTATTTGAGCATAAGCTTTCGTGGGCTACAGCCCACTTCATCGGATGCATAGAATGGAACATACAGTAAGAAGATATTTATACATACAGAAAACATGAAAAGGTGGAAGTACCCATACCAACTGTAAGAGGCTTTTGCTGATACAGACTAACACATGGCTGCTACTCTGAAGACTGATAAAAGTTTAAGCAACTTAGCCATTTACAACCTTTTTATACCCAATATATCATTTATGCCATCATTTGTGACATGTGAGACTGGCCCACTGGACTATTTTGAGACTGGCTGTGCACTGTCCACCCTCCCAGAAGCTGTCTATTTATGTAAAAAAATATGTCACTTAAAGGCCACATGTTGCAAAAACAAGTGTTGAAAAGCAAAGGCACAGAGCTACAGAAACCATACCTGCTTTCTTGGCTCCTCATGTGACTTTGTCCAGGTATTTCCGTACAAAGTAACAGGGAAGGGTCCTTCCATAAAATAATTTATTTAATTTAAAACAAGTGAGTTTTCGCAATAACACAGCCCTTGGAATGGTATAAATCACTGAAAGCAGTCAACACTGTCTGACTTTTTATGCATGCTTGGAACAAGGGCTCTCTCTACTGGTGCCTTAACACAGGCCTGTATCACAGGCCAGCTCTACAGAGAAAAGTAGTGGTCTGATATGACAGATTATTCCTTTAAGAGTAAATCTTACACCCGCCTCTGCAGATTCAAAGCCCCCCTGCAGTGAATGCTTCCCAACACTATCCTGTTTATGGGCATCAACCCCAAAGTGGAGGGCCCACCTCTAGGCACAAAGGTTACTTTAATCTCTATGTCCCATTCAGTCCTTGGGCTTTCTGCTGAGATACCATCAAACCTGCCAAAAGAAGTGGTAGTTTTTGGCAGCGGGAGAAGATCCCAGTGCTGTGAAGTCCCTTCATGTTTATTTTTTATAAACATTCTGGATTTCATTAGAACTGGCCTCAGAATTCACAATGTGGATCCAGTGCTTTGGGTTCAGCCTGTTAGAGAGCAACAAGGGTCCCCTGCAAAATTCATATATCTATTGTTGAAAACAATACCCACCTCAAAGATTGGGGCTGATCCCAGATTACTGGCCTCTAGATTTCATGAAACTTTTTAGAGTTTCAAAAATGTTTAATAAAAATCTAGATATGGGTCTGATCCAAACCCCTCATATCCAAACCACCTCCCCCTATCCCAACACACACACACCCCAACTTTGGGGGGAATTCAAAATTTTGATATAAATTTTGCTTCTGGCCAAGAAAACCCTCAGCTCCAAAACTGAGTTCTGTTCAAGCTGTATTCTAAATCTAGATTCCAAGATATTTAAGTGGGTTCTAAATCTGGCAAAAATTATTTCTCCCACATCTTGTTTTTGGACACTTGTCCACAGGGAATGGCCACATGCCACCAATGCTGCTCACTTTAAACTATGTTAAGCCTGGCTTTAAAACAAAAGCACAGATACAGGTATAGCAATGATACTGAGTAGTTTCACCAGTTATAACCCTGACTCAGAGAATAAGAATGTTTTACTTTTACAGATCCAGGTAGGCAAATGGATGGAGCACCTGGATCCCATAGTATTTCACACCCAGGATCCTATGGAGGCCATACAGTGAGCCCTACTGAAGAAATGTGAGTAGTAGGTGCTTTTATCTTTTAATTAAAAAGGTTTTTTTTGCATCCTACCTTGGTTTTCAATTACATTTCATTTCTATTGGAGAATAGAAATGCAGGAAGCTGAAATTGATCTGGAGCCAGGGGCTTTGAATCGTGGTTGAATTACTTTCTAGTGAGCATTGAAACATCAGAGTAGGATTTCTCTCTCATTGCGACTTATTTAAGCATATTAGGTAGTGAGAACTACATTCCAAAAGGATAGAGGGCATCCACACTCTCTTGTTATACAGCGTCAGAAATACAGTTCTCCTCGGATGAGAGGATATGACTGTAGAAGGAACTATGGGGACAGGTCTTGCATCATGCTCCAGAGTCTAATCATCTTGATGCAAGACCCTCCTATAACCAGGGTTGAGAGAAGAAGAGGAGACTCCATGAAGTCTGCTGAGAACCTCCCTGTGAAGATCTTATTTAACTCAGCAGCGCTATGATGGTACAGTCTTGGGAAACCCAAGACAGCCAGGTAGTAGTGTTTAGGCACTTTGGTATCAAAGTGATAGGAGATTTGGAAATACTTCAGATGGAATCACCTGTCAATCCTACTTATCTTACCCCTCGCCCCGTGACACACCTGTAAAACTAATGGACATCCAAGGTTACGTCACGGTGGTGCAAAGTCCCTTACTTTCATGAATTTAAAATAAATGCCCCTCCTCCTCCCACACACACAGTGCTGCCTTTGAGGCACTCTAATGCTCTTAAGCAGCGCAGTCAGAGAATAACAGATCTTTCTGGACAAAAATATTGTTTCCTACTGTAAATTAAATTACAGGCAGGGAAATGGACTACTGTAGCCTCCTCTTCCTCTGTCCACCTCTCATCTTTCCCCTCTCCAGACCAGTCACTTTTGCCTAGAGGCAATCAATTAACTTGAGTTAAAACAGAACCACAGACTCTTGTCTAGACAAACCCCAAAGTAAGAAGGAAAACAAACAGTGGTGGATTATGCAGAAAATCCATTACTGAAAACTATCTAAGACGTTTGGATAACACTGAGCTAAATTCTTCAGTATGTTCTGTCTGCTTTGCACTGCTCCGGTGATGAAAAGCAGCTGGTGACACACAGCACCCAGCCATTTAAGCCAAATCTGTGGTTGCTTTGCATCAGTGAAGTGGTGCAAAGCACCTGGAACATACTAGAGAATCTGCTCCAAAAGGAAAAGGTAAAGATAAGATCTTAGACTAACAGAGGTATGGAGAAGTCACAGTGTCTAGCTGAAGGAACAGATCTCAATGAGATTGCATTGGGTGTACATCAGGGCAGAATTTGCCCTTGTCAATATTTTTTTCCCCTGTTAGTACTATACTTTATCATCGGATAAATCACAGCCCCTCACCTTTATTAAAAACTGATTTGTTACACGGAAGTTCCAACTTGAGCTAGAACTGCTGCACCCCCTGCTAGGAATGATCATTATTTATTTCTTTGAGTATGATGTGGTATTATGTCCCTTAGCTCTGGTATTGCTTTGACTGCTAGAAGAGCAGTAACTTGCATTAAATGAAGGTGTTTAATTTAGAGTATGGATTGAGGTCACACCTTTTGGATTCTATTCCCAGCTCTGATACTGACTCACTGTGAGACTTTCAGCAAAATTCTTACTCTCTGTCTCAGTTTATTTTACAGTTATTTTATTAATTTGTATCCAGCATTACCTACCTGCATGGCAGATAGATGCACTGAATACAACAAGGTTTCATATTCAAAAATATGTACAACACCTGCTTATCAGAGATGGTGTGAGATTTCGTCACCTGAGCGCTGAGCACTTGTAGTTCCCATTAACTTCAGTGGAAGCTGTGGGTACTCAGCACTTCTAAGAGCCAGGACATTGAATTTTGTAACATTTTTTAGATCTTAAGATGACAAGTGTTACAGGAGTGAAAAGTATTTTAATATATATGATTTTGTTATTAAATGGCCAAGGCACCCGCCAATCAGTCTTTGGATCTTTTTTACAGCACAAGAAAGAATGTTACTTCCTTTCCTCAGTAATGAGGAGACAAGAGAGCTCCAAGCAGAAAAAGCAGCTACCTGCTGGGGGCATTACAATTACATAAGTTGTTCACTGTATGATACTGACAGATTACTCCAAAAGGTTTCAGGACTTGCAAGGGAAAAAAAGAACACACATCAGCTTTCCCTACTCCTTCACAAGGAGAGACTATCTCCAGAGCTCTAAGATTTCACCAAAATCTTGGTCTAGTTATTTGTATTGCTTTAATTTTTAAGGGGTCAAGACTCTGAATCTGGTAACTATCTCCTGGGACCTTCCAGTCACAGGCCGATGCTACAAGAGAATGTTGGAGTAGCCATGAGTCATTCTGAAAAGCAGCATGTGATAGAGAGAGAAAAGACCACCCAGCCAAAGGAGCTCTGCAAGCAAACGACTGCCAGCGTCAATGCTGTAAGTATCACAGGACACATCTCCAGTAGCAAAATACCTATTGCGTCCTCCTCCTGGAAGGGGTTTGAGAAGAGAGTTAACATTATTCTTACTGGTTATTTACATTAGAACGAAACAGACACTGACTTCATCACTTACCGCCTACCTCAGGGTATGTCTACACTATAAGAGTAGTTCGATTTAACTTAGGTCGAATTTGTGGATTCGACCTGATGAATTCGAATTTGTGTATCCACACTAAGGACACTAATTCGACTTTGTGAGTCCACACTAACGGGGCAAGCGTCGACATTGGAAGCGGTGCATTCTGGGCAGCTATCCCACAGTTCCCGCAGTCCCTGCTTCCCATTGGAATGCTGGGTAGAGCCCCCAATGCCTGCTGGGGGAAAAATGTGTCGAGGGTGGTTTTGGGTAACTGTCGTCATTCAACCGTCACTCCCGCCCTCTCTCCCTGAAAGCGCCAGCGGGAAATCTGTTACCGCACTTTTCTGGTCAGTGACAGCGCGGACGCCACAGCACTGCGAGCATGGAGCCTGCTGCGATCATCGCTGCACTTATGGCCGTTGTCAACTCCTCGCACCTTATCGAACACCTCTTCCACAGTCAGCTGCTGAGAAATCGGGCGAGGAGGCTCCGGCAGCGCGGTGAGGACATGAAGTGTGAGAGTGGCACAGACCTCTCACAAAGCACGGGATCCCGCGCCGCGGAGATCATGGTGGCAATGGGTCACGTTCATGCTATGGGACGGCGATTCTGGGCCCGGGAAACAAGCACGGACTGGTGGGACCGCATAGTGCTGCAGGTCTGGGATGAATCACAGTGGCTGCGAAACTTCAGGATGCGTAAGGGCACTTTCCTTGAACTGTGTGACTTGCTGGCCCCTGCCCTGAAGCGCCAGGACACCCGGATGCAAGCAGCCCTGACTGTGCAGAAGCGAGTGGCCATAGCCCTCTGGAAACTTGCAACGCCAGACAGCTACCGGTCAGTAGCGAACCACGTTGGCGTGGGCAAATCTACCGTGGGGGTTGCTGTGATGCAAGTAGCCCACGCAATCGTTGAGCTACTGCTCTCAAAGGTAATGACCCTGGGAAACGTCCAGGTTGTCATAGATGGCTTCGCCACGATGGGGCTATAGATGGCACTCACATCCCTATCCTGGGACCGGCCCACCAGGCCAGCCAGTATATTAACCGAAAGGGCTACTTTTCAATGGTGCTGCAAGCACTGGTGGACCATAGGGGACGTTTTACCAACATCTACGTCGGGTGGCCGGGCAAGGTTCATGACGCGCGTGTGTTCAGGAACTCTGGTCTGTTTAGACGCCTGCAGGAAGGTAGTTTCTTCCCGGACCACAAAGTAAGTGTTGGGGATGTGGAGATGCCTACAGTGATCCTCGGGGACCCAGCCTACCCGCTAATGCCCTGGCTCATGAAGCCCTATACAGGCGCCCTGGACAATGACAAGGAGCTCTTCAACTACCGGCTGAGAAAGTGCAAAATGGTGGTGGAGTGTGCTTTCGGACGTCTCAAGGGGAGATGGAGGAGCTTACTGACTCGCTCGGATCTCAGCGAAACCAATATCCCCATTGTTATTGCAGCTTGCTGTGTGCTCCACAATCTCTGTGAGAGCAAGGGGGAGACCTTTATGGCGGGATGGGAGGTTGAGGCAAATCGCCTGGCTGCTGATTACGCTCAGCCAGACACCCGTGCGATTAGAAGAGCCCAGTGGGAAGCGCTGTGCATCCGGGAGGCTTTGAAAGCTAGGTTCCTCAGAGAGCAGGGTAACCTATGACTGTCCAGTCTCTTTACAGAGAAGCTGAACCTGCCCCTGTTTCAGTTACTATTGACTTTTTTCAGCGGTTACATACCCCGTTCACCAGGTTTCCCCCCTTCCAACAGACGTTTAAAAATAAAGTTATTGGAACATTTTTAATTAACAAAGTTTTCTTTACTAACGAATTCTCGTTCAAGGGTTCCAACAGGGACGCAGACTGTGGTGGGTATGGTGTGCAGTGATGTACAGACCACTTCTACACTCGAGGACTGACAGGCTCCTGCTCCTACAGCGGTCTCTGGGGGGAGGACGGTTACCGGAGGGTGTGCAGGAAGGGGTGGGTTTGCAGGAAGGGGTGAGGGGTGTGTGGGAAGGGTGAGTAGGTGTGGGGGGATGATGGCTCTGGCTGGGGCTCAGGGCATCAGAGAGGTTCATGGCTAGGGTGGAAGGGCATGGTAAGGGCAGCCTGCCTTGCCATTTGTGGATGCCAGGCGCTCGGACCTGGGGCAACATACACCTCCCAGACTGACCTGGGGCAGCAGACACCTCGCAGAGTGACCCGGGTGCCTAGTGACTGCACTCTTTGTGTGACCTGCTGTTGATCCTGCCCCCATGTCTGTACCCTGTTAATGGTGGCTGTCCTATGCAATTAACAAACCCCTCCCCCCCCTTCACACAAAGTCTTCTGCAAAGAAACATGACGGAAACAGTAATGAACAGCAAACTATTTTTAATACTCAACTACACAGTTGGGGGATGAAACTGGGATTTGGGATCGGGTGAGCCAGGAAGGCAAGCAATTCTCATACTTTAAGGAATGAGAGCTGTTTGGTACATGAGCGCTCTGCTGGGGTGGAGTGACAGTTTTTACGGCCCCTAGCACCCCTCCTTCTTGTGATTTTGGGTGAGGGGGGGACAGGACTTTGTGGCGGGGGAGGGCGGTTGCAGATACAGTTCATGGGGGCTCTCTGCTCCTGCCTGCAGTCCTGCAGAACATCCACAAGGCACCGGAGCGTGTCCGTTTGCTCCCTCATTAGTCCAAGCAGCGTTTGAGTCGCCTGCTGGTCTTCCTGCCGCCACCTGTCCTCCCGTTCGCTGTGTGAGCGCTGCTGCTGAGAGAGGGTCTCCCTCCACTGGCTCTGCTGAGCTGCCTCGGCTCTGGAGCAGGCCATCAGTTCAGCGAACATCTCGTCCCGAGTCTTTTTCTTTCGCCGCCTAATCTGCGCCAGCCTCTGTGAGGGGGATGCCGGGGCAGTTTGGGAAAGAGCCGCAGCTGTGTGATGTGAAAAAGGAAGTGATTTCCTTGCAAAGATACATGTTTGCGAACACTGAACACAGTCTACTCAGTTTCTGTGAACAAGACCATACAGGGCACCTAATCTCATGTGCTCTCAGGACAAGTTCGAATTTTCGGCATTCGCTTTCATTGCCTGGGGTCTTGCACTGGAGATCGGACAAGTGGGGCAGGACAGCAGAATCCGTGTAGCAGCCAGGCCTGGTAAGCCGGAAACTTTAGGCTGCTTAACAGTTAATGGATAGCAGTGCCCTCCTGCTGCAGGCAATCTGGAAAGCATAAAGTCTGACCCTGTTCCAGCCCCTCGCGGCTCTCCCCGGGAAAGATCCCTGTATGCTTTTCCTCTGCAGCCTCCAACACGTGGCTGTTAAACGACGGTCATTGTTATGTAAAGGAAAAGTCAAGCATTCACAATAGTAACATTAAAGTAATTCCCCTAATTAGATGCAGCAGTCGCCGAGCGAGATCACCCTGAGGCGGGTCTCCAGGAGAAACAGAGCGCATGCTGCGTGAATCCCTGCACAGACCAGGGCCCTATGCTGCCATGCTGGTCGAGGCAATGCTCCCACTATACCTCAGGATGGCCTGGCATGGAAGTGTGTGCTTCCACGGAGCACCCAATAAGGCACCTCTCCCCAGGAACCTCCTGCGGAGGCTTTTCGAGTACCTCTCCGAGAGCTTCGTGGAACTGTCCCAAGAGGATTTCTGTTCGATCCCTATATGCATTGACCTTCTTTTCATATAGTTTTTATTCCTGTTTTGTTAAAAAATAAATGTTTACATGTTTATAGCACTTACCGACTGATCCTTCCCCTGATTCGGAGTCCGGGTTAACGGCCGGGGAGGGTTGGTAGGGGATCTCTGTGAGGGTGATGAAGAGATCCTGGCTGTCGGGGAAAGCAGTATTGTAACCGCTGTCGCCTGCCTCGTCCTCCACAAACCCTTCCTCATCTTCCCCATCCGCGAACATCGCCGAGGAACTGCCCGTCGACACTATCCCATCCTCAGAGTCCACGGTCACTGGTGGGGCAGTGGTGGCAGACCCACTGAGAATGGCATGCAGTGCCTCGTAGAAGTGGCACGTCTGGGGCTGGGCTCCGGAGCATCCGTTTGCCGCTTTGATTTTTTGGTAGCCTTGTCTCAGGTCCTTGATTTTCATGCGGCACTGCGTTGCATCCCGGCTGTATCCTCTGAGTGCCATGGCTTTGGAGACCTTCTCGTAGGTCTTTGCATTCCGTTTTTTGGAGCGCAGCTCCGAAAGCACAGACTCATCGCCACACACAGCGATCAGATCCAAGACTTCCCGGTCAGTCCATGCTGGGGCCCTCTTTCTACTCTGAGATTGCATGGACTCCTCTGCTGGAGAGCTCTGCATCGCTGCCAGTGCTGCTGAGCTCGCCACGATGTCCAACCAGGAATTGAGATTCCAACTGGCCAGACAGGAAAAGGAATTCAAATTTTCCCAGGGCTTTTCCTGTATGGCTGATCAGAACATCTGAGCTCGGACTGCTGTCCAGAGCGTCAACACAGTGGTGCAGTGTGGGATAGCTCCCGGAGCTAGTAAGTTCGATTTGCATCCACACCTAGCCTAATTCGACATAGCCATGTCGAATTTAGCGCTACTCCCCTCGTCAGGGTGGAGTACCGAATTCGAACTAAAGAGCCCTCTAGGTCGAATTAAATGGCTTCCTGGTGTGGACGGGTGCGCGGTTAATTCGAATTAACGCTGCTAAATTCGAATTAAAGTCCTAGTGTAGACCAGGCCTCAGACACAGAACACAGTGCAATAAGGAAGTGGCCTCTGGTTCATGTTACCAAGTCAGACTCGGTTCTATACCAAAAGGATAGAATTAGGAAAGCACAGAATAAGTCTAGTGCTACCAAAGGCCAAATAATAAATACTGTCCAGGACTGACACCAAGTGGGCAGGATAGACTGGTACTCCACCACTATTCCCCCAGGTGCACTGCCTCGTTGGGGCCAGCAGCCCTGGTGGACACACTAGCAACAGAGAAGAGAAGAGGAATGCTATGAACCAATGTTTCCAAGGACAATCCCGTCCTTCCTTGCGGTCTGTTTTTGGTCCAGAAACCTGTGATTGATTCAGGATGAGGTGGAGCAGTGGGAACAGAGGGAAGGGAATGGAATGATGGATGGTACATTATAAGTGATTGTGGGCACAGTGACTGACCTATCAAGCATAAAGCTGCCCTCCATTTTGTTTTACAGCTTTGACCCCTGAGTAATAAACATAAGCTTTTCTTGTAGCCCAGGTACAAAACCCCTTATAGAGGGAAATAGCTTTCCTCTGTATGCCAGAAAGTCACTTGTCAGTGGTCCTGAAAATATGGGTAATTCCAAAGTGCCAAGGCAATTTCTAGACTGATTCCGAAGTGTGATTTTCAGAAGTGGTACCATAGGAAAGCCTTTAACGTGGGATGCTCTGAAAATAATATATGTTATTGCTGCAGATGTGGTGAAGTTCCATTATGACTATGAAAAAAAGGTACTCTTCTTTATCATTTCATTCTGAATAGTGTTTGAGGCTGGGCTGCTTGGTACAAAAAAACAAACCACATTCTTGTTTTTAACTAAAAAAAATATAAAACTTATCAGTAATAGTGTTTGTCTGAAACATACTATCAATTCTAGTTCCAGGACACAGAAGTTGCAAAGAACAAAACCATGAAAAGGCAGAGAAATGAATTGACCAAGATGGACCCAGTAGCCAAAGCACAGAAAAAAAGCAGTAACAAAGACAAACGACACAGCAGAGAAGAATTTGTTGTAGGTAAGAACACACATGAAAAGAAAGTTTCAGCTCCAGTATCTTTTTTTCTTTTAATAAACACACACAGACAAATCAGAGATCTGGAAGAAATATCACCAGGAGCAGAATATTAGAACCAAGATCTGCCATGCAGAACTGAAAAGACAATATTTTTATGGTGCTTTTGTTTTGCTCTCTGATCTGTAGCTCAAAAGGACCAAGGGAGATTCTGGCATTCAGTTCTTATTTTTAGATGTGTGATCAGTTTTTATTAAGATTAATTCTTGCTATTTAGCATTGAATCAGCTAAGGCTAGCAGTCACTGCAGCAGTAACCATGCATACCTAGAAGGAAATATCTTCTGTTTTGCCAGAAGCAAATAACTGTATGTAGTTATGCAAATAGACAGGGTTTGTAGCTAGGTTTTTCCTCCAAGGGTGATTTCAGTGTAGCAGAAAAGAAACATCCATACTGAGAGGTGCACATACATATTAACTGCTCTCCTTTTTCATGTTATTTCTACATTATTACTTATTTGTATTATAGTAGCACCTAGGGACTGAGGTTCCCATTTTGCTATTCACTGTACACAGATTAGTCGCTGCCCTTAAAGGTCTTACACTGCAAATAGACAAAGGAGTGGGGGCGGGTCAGAAAGAGGAAGTGATTTGTCCAAGGTTATAAAGCAGGTCAGTGGCAGAGCTAGGAATAGAACCCAGGTCTACTGGATCCCAGTCCGGTGCCCGATCCATTAGATCACACTGTCTTTTACCATTTGTTCACAACAAGAGAGAATGTACCTACAAATGTCAACATCAGCATTTCATAATAATTTTTGTCTAGAGAGAGAAGGCCTCCAGCAATACCTTAAGAAGAAAAAAATACAACTAATGCAGTAATTATGATTGCTGTTTGATATAAGAATAATAATTAGATAGTAAATTACAGTTGGCTGTCTCAAAAATCTAATGAAGAATTTCTGGATAATTGTTCTGATATTCATCTCTAAACATTGACAGAGCTATCTTCCTTATTTTTAATTTCATCATTGTAGTCAAAAAAAGGTATAATGTTTTGGCTCTTTAAATTGACCAAACTGATCAGGAAACATGACAAAACCAGAAAAACGAGGAGCACCAAATTCTTCTTTTCAAAATCACTAAATTCTGTGCAAGAAGGAAAAGTTCATGTCTAAAATGAGTGTTTAGAAAAAAGTTATGTATCATACCTAATATTTACACTGCCTGCCAATAAACTAACACCAGCTCCCTATAATAAAAATATGGAATAGATTTGCCTATGGATTTAAGTACTTGCCTTGTAGATGGGCACATAGACAACTAACTGCAATATTGGTGACATCTGGAAAACATTCTGAAACTTGATTAGAGATCAGGTTACAGTGGATTGGCTAGATCAGCTGACACCAGGGGATGTATGCAGGAATTAAAATTTGACCGCTTTGGGAGGGGAACGTTCTGGGTCCCTGCCACAGCCCCAGGGCTGGAGCAGTTCTGTGCCCATGCTGATTATTGGAGAGGCCCATGCCCCTGCTTCCCCCCCCGTGCATGCCCTTGGCTGACACAAATTGAGATTTGGAATTAATTGTGTTCTTACAGGAAAACCAAGAGAAAAAAAGGCCGATGAGAAAAGAACATCCTCTCTCAGGAAAAAGACTACTGGAGTCAAAAGACCAGAGACCATCCAAGAACCAAAGCATAAGGAAGGAGGGCAGGAAGCAGAAGCAGATCAGAGCAGTGCAGCTGCTGGAGATGAGGAGTTATGTGATGACAGGAGCCCTTCTCCCTTCAGCTCTCCTATTAAAGACCATTTGCTCCCTCCGGAGAGCCCTCAGTTTTGTTCTGAGCATTATGACAGTCCTTCTGGTTCTAGTCCAGTTCATGAAAAATTTACTCAGACTCACCCAATAATCACCACAGTTAGTGGCACTGAATTGGACGCAGGCATAAGCAATGAGGTCTCAGAGGTAAGAACTGGGGTTTTCCTTTATGGTCAGAGATAGGGAAGAATGATTCAATGAGCCGCATCCTACATTCTAGGACTGCAGTAGGAACCTACCTGGTCTGGCTCAGGGCCCACTTCATCTTCTACGGTTCCCTCACCCGCAACGCGGGTTGGCTACTGAGGTGACTTAGCCCTCTGGCCAGATCACAACAAGCGCACCCCTTCCTGTGCATCAAGTCCAGACACAAAACAAAAATCTTCTGCCCCAGTCTCAAGGTGGTCCCAGCCTTGCCTTATAGAACACCTCCACAATCGCTCTGCCGCTCCAACTCTGGGGCTCTGCTCAGTCCCTCCAGCTTCCTCTTGATCACAGTGTCACCTCACTAGGTGGCAGTGCAGACTGTTTCTTAGTCCTCTGTAGTAGCTGAGGGAATCCACAATCAAACACACCCTCTTCTACAGGCTCCCTGGTCTGGGAAACCAAAACAACTGGGCTTACTGCCCGTCCATCACTCCAGCTACGCTGACCTCCAACCCACCCACCAGCCCATCCACTCCTGATAGAGTGGTGACAAGGCTGTTTTCCCTGTTTGGCTCCCCAATTGATTGAATGGCCCGCTGCTCGTTTTCCTGCAGGCCTGCTCTTAGCCACAGGCTGCCCCATCATACGACTTTGCTCATTCCCCTACTTGGAAAGGCAAGTTCTCTAGAGCCGTGCTCCTCAGTCCAAGCCCCTTAAAGAACCAGCTCATTGCTACCTTTTGGTTATTGCAAGTCAGCAGGTTATTCACCTCACGGCAATCCCTGTCTATTACAGCAACAAGCAATCACTCGATGAGGTTTATGGCTGGTGAACTTAGAACAAACAAAAGGAAATATAGCAGTATAGTCAGCTTTGTGGGCCTCACTGCCACCCAAGCATTAAATACTTTAAGGAATTAAAAAGGCTGCTTAATATTATGACCAATAACATGTAATTACATTTGCTGCAGTAAATATAACAGATACTTTACCTTCTTGCTATGGGGAAGAGAGCACTGCCTCGGCTGCTCTTCTGAAACAGTCATCTCCAGTTTAGTAGGAGATGCTGGGGGAAAATGGAAGGATATGAAATCAATTAATCCTCTCCTTCTGGGTCAAGCAAGCTCATTTGTCCTTTCCCCAGTGTCAGCTGTGATCTGCCCCCTTGATAAGAGTTCTACCCTCTCTGGAAGCCCTGGCATGGGGCCTCTAAACAGGTCAACACCAAGCCTTGAGTCTAGCCCTGGACTGTATTGTCCCAGGCTCTCTCCTTCTCGTTTCACCCCTCCCAGGTTCTTCTAGTTTGTTTCTTGACAGGCCTTTCCCACAGCCCCCCAGGCTCTCTTAGTGGAAAACCCTGTACTAGGTTTCAGGCCAGATATCTATCAATCAACCTCTCTGACTCACACATCTGAGTGTTGCTTATGTTCCTCGGCAGGCCTTCCCACTTCCCAGCATGCTCTGTGGTAGCCTACAGTCCTATAATCAGAATGCCAGTCTTTCAAGAGCCAGAACTCAGAGAGGGGATGAGCAGGCCCAGGCCTGTCCTTAAAGGGAATAAGGGATAGTAGATCAAGTGATTGTGAAGAATAACTGAATCTTGTGCTTCAACAGGGGTGCAGACATTTTTTATTTGGAGAGGCTAGAGTTAAAAAATAATAGCTGTTGTTATCTATCACTTCAATGAGTAGTTTTGTACCATAACTAAATTTGTCCACTTTTAACAGAGAGAGATGAACAAGCTTCTGTTCCAAATTCAGCGTTTCCTTTATTTATTAATGCAATCCCTAATATTTTTGGGGAGGCAAAGCCTCACTGAGCGCCCAGCTGTCTACACCAGGGGTGGGCAAACTATGGCCCGGGGGCCAGATCTGGCTGGCAAGCCATTTTAAGCCAGCCTGCAAGCCACACCATGCTGCTTGGCCCCGGTCTGGCGCTCCAGCCGGGGCTCTGGGATGGGGCCGCACCACACAGCTCGGCCCCACTCAGGCCAAGGTGTTGGGTCAAGGGCCGCACCACACAGCTCAGCCCCGCTCTGGTGGCGGCGCTGGGTCAGGGGCTGCTCCAGTGCTCCAGCAGGGGCATTGGGTCAGGGGGCGGACCACGCAGCTCCCAGAAGCCACACCATGGCCCTGCTCTGGCTCCTACACACTCTAATGGGAGCTGCAGGGACAGTGCCTGCAGATGGGGCAGCATACAGAGCCGCCTGGCTGCGCCTCCTCATAGGAGCCGGAGAAGGGACATACCACTGCTTCCAGGAGCCGCTTGAGGTAAGTGCTGTTCAGAGCCTGCACCCCCTGAGCCTCTCCCCATGCCCCAACCCCCAGCCCTGATCCCCCTTCCTGCTCTCCAAACCCCTTGCTCCCAGCCTCAAATGCCTCATCCCTAGCCCCACCCCAGAGCCCACACCTCAACCCCAATTTTGTGAGCATTCATGGCCCACCATACAATTTCTATTCCCCAATGTGACCCTCGGGCCAAAAAGTTTGCCCACCCCAGTCTACACCCATGTTGAAGATATCTTGATCATCATAGGGTCAGAAAAGACTCCCTTTCCCTAACCCATGTACAGTGCTGCACCAGTGCCTTATGAAGCCGGTGGAGTCTCCTTAAAGCATCAGCTTTAGCTGATGCTACTTCCAGAAATTGGATAGTGGACCACTGGATTATCAAATCCAATCTGGCATTGCAAATCTTACAATCCTATGTTATTGATGAGTGTTCAATTTATTCAGAGCCTAGGTCCCAGATTAGAAACTCTGTATCCTCAGACTTCAATGCTGAGACCTTTCATATCCTTCCATTTTTGTTGTAGGATTTTTAGATTTGTTTTCATTATAACCATTCTTTTGCCTTGCAAATATGAGGCACATCATTCATATCAATTTCCTGACAATGCAAGACAACTTGCTTCAGGGTTTTGGAGTAAACCCAGCCCTTTTTCCTCCACCTCCCCAACAGATTTTTGGACAGTCAAAGCGTTCCCAAAGAAATAGAGAGGAGGTGGTATCAGAAATCTAAACTTGAGCTGGGCTTCATAGAATTTGGTTTACAATAGTGAAAAATCAGGGGAATGTAAACTATAGGGGAGCCTTGTGATAGTTATCAGATGTCATAATGCAAGGCACCTGCTAGGAGTCACCCATGGGGTGAGAGGAATATTTACTGTACAGAGTAAATGGCACAGGTAAAGTCAATCACATTAACAATGAGTGTCCCAGGTAAGGCAAATGTACCCTAGGATATGTAAATCTCATATGAAGTGTGTCCATTTCACAGACTGTGCATTAACAATAGAACAAATGAACCAATCAGTAGAGTGCAAACTTTATTTAGTAGATGTCTTTTCCTTATATCCATTCAGGATCTCCCTAGAAATCAGCAGGAGGAGAAATTATCACGGGACAGAATGCGAGCAGAGAAGGCAGAGAGAAGACGGCTAGAGGTAGAGAGGAAAAGAAGGGAACAGGAGGAACAGAAATGGAAACAGCAAGAGCAGCAGGAGCGTATGGAAAAAATGAAAGAAGAACTGGAACAGGAGCAGAAGAGAAGGGCAGAGGAGATGCGGTTAGTGGGGATACGGTTCCAGATGGGAAAGGAAATATTTGGGTCGAATGGCAACATAAAAAGCATGATTGTTCTTTGCCATTTAAGGAACACATCAAGAACTTAAACCTCCAAACTCCATCTACCCATACATCAGGAAATACACCTCTCCAAATATCCCACTCCTCACACCAGGAACTCATTAAGACATCTCAGGGTTGGGCATCTCCTTATACCAATACTCCCTGACTGCATTTCCAAACAGTAGAACAAGGCAGCACAGATATATAAAAGAAGGTTCCAGAATATCATTTTTTATATATAAAATAAAAAGTAGGGTGGTCAAGCAATTAAAAAAAATGAATCACGATTAATCGCGTGTTTAAAGAAACTAATTGCAATTAATCGCACTGTTAAACAATACCATTTATTTAAATATTTTTGGATGTTTTCTACATTTTCGAATATATTGATTTCAATTACAAAACAGAATACAAAGTGTACAGTGCTCATTTTATATTTTTGATTACAAGTATTTGCACTGTAAAAAAACAATAGTATTTTTCAATTCACCTAATACACGTACTGTAGTGTAATCTCTTGATCATGAAAGTTGAACTTACAAATGTAGAATTATGTACCAAAAAATGCATTCAAAAATAAAACAATGTAAAATTTTAGAGCCTGCAAGTCCACTCAGTCCTACTTCTTGTTCAGCCAGTCTCTCAGACAAACATATTTGTTTACATTTGCAGGAGATAATGCTGCCCGCTTCTGATTTACGTCACCTGAAAGTGAGAACAGGCATTCTCATGGCATTGTTGTAGCCAGCATTGCAAGGTATTTACATACCAGATGCGCAAAAGAGTCATATGTCCCTTCATGCTTCAACCACGGTTCCAGGGGACATGCATCCATGCCGATAATGGGTTCTGCTAGATAACAATCCAAAGCAGCATGGACCGATGCATGTTTGTTTTCATTATCTGAGTCCAATGCCACCAGCAGAGGGCTGATTTTCTTTTTTGGTGGTTCGGGTTCTGTAGTTTCTGCATCGGAGTGTTGCTCTTTTAAGACTTCTGAAAGTATGCACCACAGCTGATCTCTCTCAGATTTTGAACGGCACTTCAGATTCTTTAACCTTGGGTCAAGTGCTGTAGCTATCTTTAGAAATCTCACATTGGTACCTTCTTTGCATTTTGTCAAATCTGCAGTGAATGTTCTTTAAATGGACAACATGTGCTGGGTCATCATTCAAGACTGCTATAACATAAAATATATGGCAGAATGCGGGTAAAACACAGAGCAGAAGACATACAATTCTCCCCCAAGAAGTTCAGTCATGTTTAATTAACACATTTTTTTTTAAACAAGCATCATCAGCATGGAAGCATGTCCTCTGGAATGGTGGCTGAAGCATGAAGGAACATACAAATGTTTAGCATATCTGGCATGTAAATACCTTGCAACACCAGCTACAAAAGTGCCATGAGAATGCCTTTTCTCACTTTCTGGTGACATTGTAAATAAGAAGCGGGCAGCATTATTTCCTGTAAATGTAAACAAACTTGTTTGTCTTAGCGATTGGCTGAACAAGAAGTAGGACTGAGTGGACTTGTACACGCTGAAGTTTTACATTGTTTTATTTTTGAGTGCAATTATGTAACCAAAAAAGCTACATTTGTAAGTTGCACTTTCACGACAGAGATTATACTACAGTACTTGTATGAGGTGAACTGAAAAATACTATTTTGTTTATCATTTTTACAGTCCAAATATTTGTAATACACACTGATTTCAATTACAACACAGAATACAATATATATGAAAATATAGAAAAACATCCAAACTATTTACTAAATTTCAATTGGTATTCTATCGTTTAACAGTGCAATTAAAACTGCGATTAATCGCGATTTTTTTGAGTTAATCGCATGAGTTAACTGTAAAGTGAAGCCAATGAGCCTGTGACCCCCAAGACAGAGTCATTGCTCTATTCATTACTATAAAATTATTCAAGGCTATTGTGAACTTGCCAGAATGGAGGGAACCAGTGATAGCCCTTAGGGCATTTTCATCTCTACAGCCACCCTCCTTAAAAAAAAAAATTGAGAGTTGAATCATACCCCCTAGACCTGCACACAGATTTGCCTCTGCCTGACTGGAGATGTGCTGTGCTGTCTCCACAGCATCATCTGTGGAAACCTGGGAGCTCTGAGGGCTCAATGATCCACCAGTGGGGAGGGAGCAGAGTGAAATGGCTATGGGTACACATCTTCCAGAAGGGAATCCACTCGAAAGTTATACAACTCTTGGGTCTACAGAGGTTTTACTTTTCTGTGCTAGCCCTCTGTGCAAGAGGACCCCATCCCTCAACCCTTTATGGAGAGTTATAGGAGCAGTCCTGGCCAGTATCGCTCCATTGAGAGCCAGAGGAGGTTAGGGAGCTCCAATGTCAATGCACAGTTGCAGGGTCTCTGTGCTGATCCCTGAGATTGAGATCTGTAAGGTTTGGGAGCAGGACCTCCTGCTTCTTCCTATACCCTCAACAGAATTCACTGGAAGCCTGACAAGGAGGGATGCTGCTATGTTTTCTTTCCCTCCAGTTGAATGACGACTTTAAAAGGAGCTGGACAGAAAGAGTCAAGTTTCAGGAGAAACATTCATCCATGTGGGAGGGAACTAGAGGTTCCCCTGAATGCAAAGCTAGGCCCCAGCTGGTTCCTGTGTGTAGCTCACAGACAAACAGCAAAGCCTCAGCATTTTCAAGCCCCACATCTTATAACCCTGCCTGTTTGCTGCATCACTGACCGCTAATGAAACAGGGTGGCAGTGATTCAGCTGCAGCAGCTATCATCATGAGCTACAGTGCATGGCATGAAGCCCCCAGGAACCCTGAATTTTGCAGACAAGAACTTAGCCCTGGCATGGAGCTGGAGGAAGCAGGAGTTTGAGCTGTACATAGATCCAGTCATGCGGGAAGAGGGCAAAAGCAGGAAAGTAAAAAAAACTTATTTTATCTCATGGGCGGGGGGGGGAAGGGGTGGGCAAGGTAAGAGAGGAATGTGCCAGGCTGAAGCACATAGTGCTTCCAGATACCTATTGTTCTCCTAAGTGCAATGAAACTCTGGAGCAATCCTTTATGGAAGGATGAGAGACTGGCTGATTTTATGATAACCAACAAAAGAATGAGCCTTTACTGCCACACAACCTTCCTACCAGCCATGGAGAAGGTTGGAGTGGATTTATTTACCTTTTAAGGGAAAAAAGGTTTTAGTTACAGTAGATTATTAGTCCAACTTCTGAGAGGTGGCTACCTTGATACGAGAGAAAGGGAAGTGATTTGCAAATTAAAGGCACATTTTGCAAGGTATGACATTCCAGACACGATATGTGCCAATAACAGACCTCAATTTACCTTTCAAAAACTCAAGAAATTTATTTGATCATGGGCATTTGATGATCACAACACTTCCCTAACATAGCCACTGAGCAGCTGGACAGTGGAGTCAGCTGTAAAAACGGCAAAGAGACTATTACATAAGGCCATTTTCACAGGGTCAGATCCCTGCCTAACACTCTAAGCACACAGGAATAATCCAGTGCAGGCCCCAATGGGGCACAAAACCAAATCTTTGCTGTTGATGAGGAGACCACAGCTGTGAAATTGAGATGGTTGATCATCATAGGATGCAAATAATTAAAACCGATCAGCTAAAGATCTACCAGCTCTGGAAGAGGGCACTGCAGTGTGTATCCAACCTATAGAAAGACACAGGAAAGGATAGATTAAAGGAGTCATGTAGTGGCTCCCAGGTCATACAAGGGGATCACAAGTCTCCAGACACAGAAACAGGTGACACTGAAATAGTGTGTCCAGATCCAGTCATCCTGAAGGAAACAGCACTATATTTATTCTTTCAGGTCTTATACAGCACTCATTATTGTGGTATCTAAGCACCTGTATCAAGGACTACATATCTATTTGACTTAGGGTTGCCAGGTGTCCGCTTTTCAACCAGAACGCCCGATTGAAAAGCGACCCTGGTGGCTCTGGTCAGCACCGTCAACCAGGCCTTAGAAGTCTGGTTGGCGGTGCTGCAGGGCTAAGGCAGGCTAGTCCCTACCTGTCCTGGGACCGCGCTGTGCCCCGGAAGTGGCCAGCAGGTCTGGCTCCTAGGCGAGGGGGCCTGGAGACTCTCTGAGCTGCCCCTGCCCTGAGTACTGGCTCCACACTCCCATTAGCCGGGAACTGTGGCCAATGGGAGCTGGGGGTGTGCGCGCCTGCAGGCAAGAGCAGTGCGCAGAGCCTCCTGGCCCTTCCCGCCTAGGAGCTGGACCTGCTAGCTACTTCTGGGGCACAACGTGGAGCCAGGGCAGGCAGGGAGCCTGCCTTAGCTCCACTCCACTGCAGACCAGGAGCCACCCAAAGTAAGCCCACGCTCCAACCCCCTGCCTCAGCCCTGAGCCCCCCCACCCTCAAACCCCCTCCTGTACCCCAAGCCCCTCATCCCCAGCCCAAACTGCCTACCTTGCCCACCACTCTGACCATGTTCAAACCTTCTTCAAATCCCTGCACTGCCTTCCCCTTGCCTTTTGCTTCACATTTAAAGCCCTTGTCCCCACCTCCAAGACCCTGCACAACTTGGCTTGACTCATCTTTGTTCATTTCCATTTGCTCCCCACCTCTTGCTCCTTTACTTTTTCCATTCTAGCTCTCCCTTGGTGTCCTCCTCCCACTCTGGTCTCCATGCCTTCTTCCATTCCATGTGGTCCAGGCACTTAGAACCCCCCACTCCTTGGTCCCGTCTCCCTCATATCCCTCTTTAAAACAGACGACTTCTAGGAGGCTTAAAAACTCTCATCCACTCCTCAAAGGCAGATTAAATGAGACAGTAGAAACTATGCTTTTTTTAAAAAAAAAAATTAAACAAATTTGTGGAACCAAGATGACATCACTAATCAGCCACTTTGTCCTGTTTTAACCATCCCTTCTTCTACATTGTATTTATTTGTAGATTTTTGGGTCAGGAACCTGCTCTTCTTACTATCTGTAGAGTGTTCAGCAGGCCCTCGGTGCTCTATCAATCAATAATTTATGTTTCAGTTTACGGAAACAGGAGCTAGAAGAACAGCACCAGCGCCAGGAGGAAGAGGCAGCGAGGAAGCTACAACACGAGAAAGCAGCACAGGAACGTATCCGACAGCAGCAGGAGGAATATCGCAGAAAACTTCTGGAGCTGCAGAAGAAGAGACAGCAGGAGGAACAAGAACATGCAGGTGCTCTAAAGAAGGGCTAAAACTTACTGTATCTGCAGATAATTCACCCAGAAGGGTGGTTTTCTGGTGAAGGCACTGGACTCAGACTCAGTCGCTCCTGGCTCTGCCCTGGAATTCCCGAGACACCTTTGGCAAGTCTCTGAGTTCCTCATCATCTGTACAATAGTGATGATAATACTCCCCTTCTTCATGGAGTGTTGAAAGAGCGAATTAATGTCTGTAAGGCACCCAGATACTACAATGATAGGGGCCATCTATGGAAGTACCTAGATAGGAGTTTCTTCATTAAATTCTTCCATGGCTCTAGTAATAAGAGTTCCAGAGAAATTCACCACAGGTGGCCTAGTATCTAATGAGGCAGCAGAGAGGTTTCTCAAGCAGTCCTCTTTGATCATAATACAGGAGAACCTGATTATAGTGGAGTGAAAATCCCAAATTGCATCAGCATAGTTGGAGAGAATTTCATACCACCAGTGGTGGGGTCCATTGTTCTAATTCCTCTAGGAATATTTCATTCCAAGGAGACATTTACCATCCCCCATCTCTGTTTGACTGAAAAGAAGCTGCCACTACTGTGTGGGTGGGTGAGAGGCAAAGGAATCCTTACCTTCTGCTTTGGCTGCAGCTGCTGGAAGTGAAGACATGGCTTTTGAGAGGCACTCGTGTAGCTGCTAGTGCCCCCTCTGGCAGGGGGGTGGGTTGAAGACAGCCCCCCACCCACAGCTGAAAAGGGGAGCTGTGTCATATTGGCCCTCTCCAGTTACAGTGAAATTCAGCTTATAGTAACGTTTTCTGGAAACATATCTTGTTTAATTACACAAAATCAACCGTGATGCACTCCAGTCCATTTGCCTGATATTAGCGCTACTGTGAGAGGGAGTGGTTAGTTTCTGGGTTCTATTTCCAGCTTTGCCAATGATTTGCCCCCATAAGCTTATGCAAGTCACTTAACCTCAATGCGCCTCATTACCCCTATTTTGCAGATGAGGGAAATTAATATTTCATTACTCACAGGTATCTTGTGACGATTAATATGTCAATTAACGTTTGTAAAGCACTGTGAGATTTTGGAAGAAAGGCCCTCTAGAAATACAAAGGTTGTGTTTGATGCCCCAGCCCTCAGGCAAGAGCAGAGAATGAAAAACTAGAGCTGTCAAGCAATTAAAAAAATTAATCGTGATTAATCGTAAGATTTTAAAAGTTATTTGAGATTAATTGCCGTTTTAATCACACTGTTAAACAATAGTAGAATACCATTTATTTAAATATTTTGGGAGGTTTTCTATATATAGGATCAGGGCTGGGGGTTCTGGGCTTCAGTCCTGCTCAGAGCTTCAGATACTCTTAGGGCACGGGGCTTCATCCCTTCTCGAGGTGCGATGCAGGGCTCCGGGTTGCAGCCCGGTGCAGGGCGGGGCTCAAGCCCCTCCGCCACCTGGGAAGCTGCGGACTGGGGCTACTTCAGCCCTGCCACCGCAAATGATGCCTCTTGCCCGCCCACGCTCCCTGGAGCCATATAACTACATGAGAATCTCAGTTTGCCTTAAAAATGTAAGTAATTGTTTAGCACTAATAGCTGAAAACAAATACTTGAAAATGTGCTGAATGAGAAGTTACATTTCAAACAAAAGTCTCAGTTATGGGGGCCTGGGGTTTTTTAAACACTTGGGGTTGACAGTACTGCAACAGCAATATCATTTTGTGTTTTCAATACAGTTACCCATTTCCTAAATAGGAAATCTTGGCAGCTACTAATTATCTGGTCATCCACCCCCTAGAGGCAGAAAAACGCAGACAGAAAGAAAGGGAAATGTGGCTAGAGGTGGAACGACAACGGCTAGCAGAGATGGCAGAAGAAGAACGCCTGGAGTATAAGAGAAGGAAACAGGAGGAGGAGGAACAGGCAAGGTGTGAGGCCGAGGAAAGGAGGAAGAAAGCGGAAGAGGCAGCTAGATTAGCTTTGGAGGAAGCAAAGACACAAGCACAACTTCTAGCCAGGTAAACAGCCTTATTCAGAGAAGGAAATTATTCCTGCTGAAGAGTAACACATTAGTAGTTAACATCAGTCACTGGGGGCCAACCTAAACAAAAACACTACTAGGGCTGGAACTATTTCAGTGAAAATATCTTCACTGGTTCACACTACTGGAATTCCAGTAACGAGCCTCAAATTCTAACGTTTGGTCTTGTATACTCTAGAACTCCAAATTACAAAATGATTCTCTGCGGTGTAGACAAAACTCAAGCATGTTTTCGTTGCGTCTCCAGACTGTGTGCTAAAGCTTTACATGGATCCCAGGTTTTTGAATAGTTCAGGGACACAGCTAATATCCCATCTATCCTACAAAATGGTGCATAGCGTCCGGTTTTCCAATACAGCTGAAATTGTAGTATGGCTGAAGTAAAAAGTTACACCAGCAATGAATTTAAATTGCTGAGTTTATAATTATTTAGCAAAAAAATATTGACCTAGCCTACTCCTAATGAATCAAGGAACACTAGCTGCCTTCCTTTCATTTATCTCTAAATATTTTAATTAGTACTGTTTGTTTGCAGGCAAAGAGAAGCTCTGGAGCAGCACCTGCGATTCCAGCGGGAGTTGCTAGTGGAAGCCAGTGGACTGGAACATACACAGCAAATTTCACGGCCATGGGTTTATTCTTATTTTCAGCTGCTCCAAATACTAGGCCTGGAGACAGCAAAAGAAAACAAATAAATGCGAGGATACTGAGAGGATGGGGGTTATTGCAGTGGACTCTCCCAATTCACTGAATCCAATTAAGAGTTCTCTTGAACTCGTCCGACCCAATGGGAAGTACAAAACATGGCCTAAGAGTTCCCTATTCCTTCTTGGGGAGATATTTTCTCTTCTAAATCCACTTCCCCAGTAGATAAGTACGCTTTATATGCTCATCCAATAGGTGGGAAAGCAAGCACTCAGGATGCTATAGTTAACCAATAGACAACCTAATTAACAGCCTGAGTTAGCCCTACAGTCTCTTGTGGCCCAAGAGCAGACTTCTCCTACCCTGTGTCCCCCTCCCAGATTCTCAGGACCATTCTGTAGAAGCAGGGCAGTACTTTTCCACAATCTTGTGGAGGGTATGAGAGCCTCTCTGACATGAAGGATCCTCAGGCCAACTAACTTAGCTATGGTCATCAGATCCAGAAACAGCTAGATTTTATGCATATTAGCATCATGCAATCCCAAGAAGCCAACAAAGATGTCAAATAAAGACTGCTAGCACCAAGAGAACAACTCTTGTTTCCCAAAATCAGGCTAATCATGTTTTCTTCTGCATTGTTTTCTTTTATAGCATGTAACAAAGTTGAAGTTATATGTGCAAACCATACTGCACATTTTCAATAGATTTGACACAATATATCAGAAATATGTTTATGCTCTTGCTGAATTGGAGCTGGACTTCATTTAAATTAAATGCGCATTAACTACTAGTGCTAGAAGCAAAATAAACTGATTTACAGTACTTGAGCTTTCCTGAAAAAAAATGGTACTGAGTGGTGTCTTAATGTACGTAGCTCCTTTAACCCTCCGTATATATTGCCTGTGGCTGATTCTTAATAAGCATGTCTGGCTGTGCACCAGCAATTCAGAGTTTGCACTTGCTGGACATACACAGCCCAGATATTTAAAAATATTCTATATACAAAAATAACTTTCCCAATCTACATTCTTATAATGAAACAGTATCCACCCACCTGCAAGCTTTTTCCATTGTATCTATATGTTAGAAGACCTCTTAAATTAATAATATCCTTATTTTACATAGATGCAGTGTGTGTTATAGGCTTTTAAAAACAATGTATTACATTTTGTGCATGGTATACAATATGAAGAGTGATTTTGAGTGGAAGGGCAGAATTTAGGTGATTTCTCCCCTTCCCAGCAACATGCAAGCAAAGCCCAGTCCACCTCTGGGTAAAAAAGACCTGGATGCAGCTTGCATAAGACCTTATGAATTCTGTTCCTACAGAACTCCATTTTCAGCCAGAAATGCTCCTTTCACACACACCCTAACTCCTTCTAGGGAGCAAGGGGCCATGGAAAAACATGTCAAAACCACAAAACAAGTATCTGCATGTGATTACGTGGGAGAGACAAGATGGGTGATTATCTTTTTTGGATCAACTTCTGTTGATGAGAAAGACGAACATTTGAGCTTACAGAGAGCTCTGTGAAACCTACTCAGTGTCACAGCTAAATCCAAGGTGTAACATTGTTTAGCACAGATGAGCCTGGAAGTTTTAATTTGTAACTTTGCTAGATACTAAGAATCATAGACTGAAGAGACACTGGAACAGTGTCTATTATCTTCCTACATGAAGCCTGGGTTGAGTTTCCAAGATTAGTCTTGGGGAGGGGGGTGAGAAAGACTATAGCATACACTCCCCTAAATCTTCCCAACAGTGCAGCTCCACTGATGGTTATAATGGTAGAGGAGTGTTAACTATAGGTTATCTAACTGCTCACAGCAAGCCCGGATAAAACATGGTTGCCCAACAGCATTGTAGTATGCAGTTGAAGGAAGAGCAAACTCCCAGTCGGAAATCTTAGGGGAAAAAAGTCTAGTACAGAAAAGACCTCACCATTTCATCTTCACTGGGGTGAAGGAGAGAAGGCCATGTGCAGCAAGCTCTCCACCCAACACAAGCCTGGTCTACACTACGCGTTTAAACCGGTTTTAGGAGTGTAAAACCGATTTAACGCCACAACCGTCCACACTAGGAGGCACCTTATATCGATTTTAATGGCTCTTTAAACCGGTTTCTGTACTCCTCCCTAACGAGAGGAGTAGCGCTAGTATCGGTATTACCATATCGGATTAGGGTTAGTGTGGCCGCTGATCGACGGTATTGGCCTCCGGGCGGTATCCCACAGTGCACCACTGACCGCTCTGGACAGCAATCTGAACTCGGATGCAGTGGCCAGGTAGACAGGAAAAGCCCCGCGAACTTTTGAATATTTCCTGTTTGCCCAGCGTGGAGCTCCGATCAGCACGGGTGGTGATGCAGTTAAAAATCAAAATAAAGAAAGAGCTCCAGCATGGACGATGCGGACGTGATCGCTGTAAGGGCAGGCAAATCTGTTCTATCAGTGCTCCGTTACAGAAGACGAAATTCAAAATCATTTTTTAAATATCTCCAGACAGACGCCATAGCAGGGACTCAGCGCACTGCTGCGTGGCAAGCGTAACGGAAAGCCAAAGAATCAAATGGACGCTCATGGACTGGAGGACTCAAGCTATCCCACAGTTCCTGCAGTCTCTGAAAAGCATTTGCATTCTTGGCTGAGCGCCAAATGCTTCTAGGGTCAAAAACAGTGTCCGCGGTGGGTCAGGGCATAGCTAGGCAATTTACGCACCCCCCCACCCACCCCCAGAAGTGAAAGGGAAAACAATCCTGTCTTGACTCTTACATGTCACCCTATCTTTACTGAATGCTGCAGATAGACGGGATGGTGCAGCACTCAACACCAACATCCTTGCTCCCCCCGCAATGGGTGGCTGATGGTACAATAAGATTGATACCCATCGTCATCATCAGCCTATTGGCACATGGGGCAGTGCAAAAGGACTGGTAACCATGCGTACTAGCATCTGTCAGGTCGATCAAGGGTGCCTGGTCCTAATTTTTCCTGGTAGATGGTGCAGTATGGCTGATATCCATCATCGTCATAGCAACAGGGGGCTGAGCTCCATCAGCCCCCACCCTTCATGTGTAAAGAAAAGATTCAAGTGCCCCTGAACTAGCAGAGGGATGCACTCCTTACTGTCCTGTCTGGACTATCATAGCAGCTGGAGGCTGCCTTCACTAACAAGTCACTGTGTCTTATTCCTGCATTCTTTATTACTTCATCACACAAGTGGGGGGACAATGCTACGGTAGCCCATGAAGGCTGGGGGAAGAATGAAATGAACAGGTGGGGTTGTTGCAGGAGCACCCCCTGTGAATAGCATACAGCTCATAATTTCTGCAGGATCTGACACAGAGCAGCTGTGCTCTCTGGTTCTCTGATACAGTGGTTCTCTAGTACACTTGCCCATATTCTAGGCAGGACTGATTCTATTTTTAGATACCAAAAAGGAGGGATTGACTCAGGGAGTCATTCCCAATTTTGGCTTTTGCACCCCTGGCTAAGAGCAGCCAGGGGCACTTATGACAGCAGCAAATGGAACAGTGCAAAAGGACTGGTAGCCGTGATCATCTTATTACCAATTTATGGATTGGTAGATGGTGCAGTATGGCTGATAACCATCTCTGCTGTCATGCAAAAGCAAAAGCATGCTGCTGTGTAGCGCTGCTGAATCGCCTCTGTCAGCGGCATCTAGTACACATACGGTGACAGGCACAAAAGGCAAAACAGGCTCCATGATTGCCATGCTATGGCATCTGCCAGGGCAATCCAGGGAAAAAAGGCGCGAAATGCTTGTCTGCCGTTGCTTTCCCAGAGGAAGGAGTGACTGATGACATTTACCCAGAACCACCCGCGACAATGATTTTTGCCCCATCAGGCACCGGGATCTCAACCCGGAAATGCCAAGGGGCGGGGGAGGCTGCGGGAACTATGGGATAGCTACGGGATAGCTACCCACAGTGCAACGCTCCAGAAATCGACGCTAGCCTCGGACCATGGACGCACACCACCGATTTAATGTGTTTAGTGTGGCCGCGCGCACTCGATATTATAAAATCAGTTTTACAAAACCGGTTTATGCAAATTCGGAATAGTCCCGTAGTGTAGACGTACCCTAAGACTCTCTAGCAGTCTCAAAAGAGGGTTCTATGCAGTCCCTCCTCACCTGAGAAGGGAATGTAAATCAGCATATAAAACACAGATTGGGAGGAAAAGGATCCAGCAGTTGGTATGCTAGCCTTGAAGTCAAGAGATCTGGGTACAATTCCCAGCTGTGCTACAGTCTCTCTCTGCCTCAGTTCCTCCTCTGTAATTTCCTACCACACTGAGATGTTGTGAGGATGCATTTATTAGAAAGATGGAGAGGTGCTCAGATACTGCTGTTACAGAGGCATGTAAGTACCTAAGATATAGCTATTTTTGGTATTTTGGAAAGCATATAGGAAACAGTATTTTGCTCCACCATATGTTATATTGGTGATTTGTTCTTTTGAAGGTCATTTTTCTTCTGGGAATCATTTGGTTAAACAGAACACTTAAAAAATTCCATATTCTCTTTTTTAAACCAAAATTTTAATATTTTAAAATAATTGTTTAGTGCAGCTAGGAGTACAAAAGAAGTGTACTACTAGATTGGAAAAGGGACACAAAGCACAAGCATGAAAGGAAATGCATTTATAATTGTACAGTGAGCTCCATAAACAACCCTCAAAACCTATCTGCGAAAATATAAAACATATTTTAGCAAAATGGCAATGTAAATTGAGTTTTCATGAGAAGTGCTTGATGTAAAAACCTGCCAACTCAAGTCCTGTTTATTTGCACATCACGTGGAGCACAGGCAGAGCAATGCATTTTTCTACACCGTCCTCCCAATCCACCTCCTACCTGAGCTGTAAGACCCATTTGAGTGTGACATTGAGTATGACACATTCATAATTGTGTGATGCACTGTTGAGATGGCCCAGGCAGGTACCCACAATGGTGGTACCTCGTGAGATGTGGGCTCATTGCAATTCCTAACCAGGTATCCATAACTCATTTTAGATAGAACACCATTCAACTATCAGATGGTAATTACTTTGGGGCACTATTGACCTGGACCATATGTGATGCAGTGATCTAGAGCAGGGGTGGGCAAACTATGGCCGGTTTTGGATCCAGCCCGTGGGATTGCCCCCCACCGCTCTCAGAAGCGGACAGCACCATGACCCTGCGGTCCCCAGGCGGGGGCGGGGGGGGGCGGGCAGAGGGCTCCATGCATTGTCCCTGCCTCCAGGCCACGCCCCCTGCAGCTCCCATTGGCCGGGAACGGGGAACCACGGCCAGTGGCAGCTTCGGGGGAGGTACCTGGAGGCGCAGCAAGAGCAGTGCACGCAGAGCCCTCTGCCCCCTCCCCCACACACATGCCTCAGCACTTCCTGGAACAGTGTGGGGCTGGCAGGCAGGGAGCCTGCCCTGGCCCCGGTGCACACAGCTGCCACCCAGGAGCCGCTTTAGGTAAGCAGCGCCGGGCCAGAGCCTGAACCCTGCCCAACTCCCTGCCCTATGCACCCTGCCTGCACCTCACACCTCTCCTGCACCCCAATCCCCTGCCCTGAGCCCCCTCGTATGCTCCACACCCCTCCTGCACCCCAATCCCCTGCCCTGAGACCCCTCATACATCCTGCACCCCTCCTCTGCCCCAATCCCTTGCCCTGAGCCCCTTCCTGCACACTGCACCCCCTCCCACACCCCACACTCCCTCCCGCACCCCAACCCCTGCTCTGGCCCTGCATACAATTTACCCACCCAGATGTGGCCCTCGCCCAAAAAAGTTTGCCCACCCCTGATCTAGAGGGAAACGGTTAACTTTTTTGGGGGGGGGGGGGGAGAAGACGATTATTTCCTTCCAACTCTCCCTTGCAAGTTACAGGTTTTAATCTAACCTCTAGTGTTAGAATCCAAATTGAAGCTCCAAGTACATATCTTCACCATCCAACAGGTACTGGAAACAGTTAATAGCTTCAAGAGAAAGGAATGCACATTACTATTAAAAAAATAAAAATCAATGAGTATTGAATACTTGGAATAAGCAGGGAACAACAGAATTCTAGTTTACAGCGTATATTTTAAGAGTATAATATTTGCTGGCTCTGATCAATATTTACTAAATAAGCACATCTCTTGCTCTTTCATCTTCAAATATTTGAAAAGAAAATACAAATTGTTAATGTTTATAAAATTGTTTTTCTTGTTTATTTTAATGAAGCTGGTACAGACAACGTCCATTCAAAACCCATGTCCCAGGCCAAAAGGTACAAACGAGAATGTCAGAATACTACAAGTGTCTGCTGTGTACATTCTTGCATGAATATCTGTGTATTAATTGCTATATGAAATAACTTTTCTGGGCTCCTCTGCCAAAATTTAAGAATCAACAGGGTTTTCAATTTTATGTCTTCTGCGTAGCCATCTCTGGAGGAAAGTACAGATGACACCAGTTCTATCTTTTTCATTTCCAACTGGACACAATCTTCTTTCCTGGGCCCCCAGCACAATTTAAGGAAAACAGCTCTCAATTATGGACACACAATTTCTCCATTGTTTAGTTCTCTGAAAAACTTCATCTCCCACTGAAAGTTATAGTCCAGGAGTGAAACAGTCACACATCAAAACTTCAGGGCTGATTTGGAAGTCATTAGGAACACTTGCTCACCTGGCAGATCTTACAACCTTCGTGCCTGAAATGCACGATCCTAGTGAACATACAAATGCATGTGTGTACATGTAATTTTAAAGGGGAGGGGGGAAAGGAGCAGGGCTGCAGCTGGATCACAAGAGTTCAGCACAATAAAAACAGAAATCATAGTGTATAATGAGCACGAGAATTCAAGATATCAGATGTTTGAAAATAAAGTTCCCAGAGATGGGGTGCCAGTTTCAGTTCAGTGTTGAACGCCACATTACAAAAGAACTATTATTTAAAAATAAAAAAGGATTAAGGGGAAAGAAAAAACAGACGGAAGGATCTAAACTGTCGAGTGACCCCCTGTCTGTTCCTGATAAACTTCAATCACATCTTCCTCCTCCATCCCCAGCTGTGAGAACAGGGAAAAAAACAAAAAACAAAACACACAAAATTGTTATAAATCAGATGTTTTGAATGCACAGCAGCTCCTGGACAAGCAAGGGAGCTAAAGGTTTTCTTCCTCTCCCCAGCCAAAAGGACAAAGTGGTGGAAAAATAATCCTCTGTCACTGCCTTATTAGCCAACACTACCAACTTTATTTAGTCCGCTCCCCCACCCCCCAAGTCACTTGTTTCATCTTTGCAGCACATCTAGTTCAGAACTGGCAATATTCTGTGGGAAGTCCAAATCCTTTTCCAGATCTCAAAAAATAATTGGCTATTTTAAAAAAACAAACAAAAAAAACCCACCACCCTTCTCTAACTTTATTCTTGTGCAGCTGTTGCATGATTGTCATGCAATTGTGTACCAATGGCATAATGACTATGCAAATTATAGATCATGTAGCTTACTTGGTTATAACAAAGGACTTTCACCTCAGAAACTACAACTGATATCTAAAGTTTTCAATTCTCCCCTTATGTAGGTTATTCTAGCCAACTGAAAGTTTAAGACCAAAATATGTTTACATTAAAACTGCATAATTCACATCCTGAGTCCAAAAAGGTCAGTCTTTATAACTTCTGCAATACCAGGAAGAAGTTTATGCAACAGTTAAGTATAATCATGATATGGATGGTAAACAGAAAACAAGCTACTTGTGTTTTCCCACCTTTCTCTGGTAAAGATGAGTACATATACTTGTATTAAAAAACATTTTCAAGCAGATAATGGAGGTTTTGACTGAAAAGTGAAATCCCTAACATGTGAAACACAGTCTGACTATTTTTTTTAGTTGTCCCAGGATGCATTGTTTAAGCTGCCACTTGCCTTCTATTAAGGAAAGAAACTCACCTCTTTGGGGGTATGATTATCAGTAATTCTCTGACCCTCGAAGAGGAACCTGAGCGAATTCATTGGAACTCCCTAAAAACAAGCCACAGAAATGTTTAGTAAAGCACATGGAAGCTTTTAAAAATTGATATATTGAAAATGTAAATATTATTTGTGTAAGCAAAGAATTTGAAAACTGAAGATTAGGTACTAGCCCCTGATGTGCAGGCATCTAAGCTGTGTGTATTTTATTACGCACCTAGTGCACTAAAATAGTTATGTGAATGTTAACCTTAAAGAACAATTTTATTCTGAAAGCAGACTGTAGTTGTGTATTTGTCGCAACCACCACCACATGAAGTCTATCCAGTTTACATGAAAAAAAATGTTTTTTTGACTCCTCTCCACCCTGCAAACTCTACCTAGTATCTGAAAGTCAAGCTGGGTTCTTTCTGACTTGCAAATCAACAGTAATACAATTTTTGTTCTCAGAAATAGGGTAGCGTTTCTGTCAATTATATGTATTCTGCCACCCTCTTTCCCAACGCTCCCACACCCAGCATCACCACAAACTGACCAGACTCCTTCCCTCACTATCCTTTTGACACAAGTTGGAGGGGAAGGGGAATCACTCATGTCTGGGAAAAGGGGTGCTGGAAGGCTGGCATCTCTAACGGGGATGAGAAAATAGTGATGCTTTGTCTGTGGTGTATGGTGGTTGTGCTAGTGCAGGGGTAGCCAACCTATGGCACTCACACTGCCCGGGTCCTGGCCGCCAGTCTGGAGGGGGGGTGGGGGGGCTCTGCATTTTAATTTAATTTTAAAATGAAGCTTATTTACTTTACATACAACAATAGTTTAGTTATATATTATAGAAAGAGACCTTCTAAAAACGTTAAAGTGTATTACTGGCTCGTGAAACCTTAAATTCAAGTGAATAAATGAAGACTCGGCACAACACTTCTGAAAGGTTGCCAACCCCTGTGCTAGTGGTTAGGTATGTGTCTGAGGGGAGAAAGAGGGTATGAACAGTTAGACACCGTAACTTTTCCTTTTCCTTGTTTTGTGGATTTGGGTTAGGTATGTGTGTGGGCCAGCTTTAACTGAAACACAACACGGTTTGGTGTATTAATTTCCCAGGTTTTTTCAGATTAAAAAGGATCTCTAACACAGCAATGTCTGACTTAATTAAGAACAGGATTTTTATGAAAGAGTCCAGCTGGCTCAGGAATTTTACTGAGGTCTTTCTTAGAAGACCTATCCAGCCATGCTTCACGAAGATGTATTTCATAGCCACTGCTTTGCCAAAGGTCTTCATCTACTACACAACATAAATGCTGCTTGTACTAGAAAAACCTGCTCCTCTTCCATTAGGACCACTTTGGGACATAAGTGTGACAATAGGCAATGTACTGCTCTCCTAAAGTAGGGCTGGTCAGAACTATATTTTCCTTTTCAACAGACCTTTTGGCTTTTCATCAGCTAACCATTGGTCAAAAGCATTCTATAATGACAAACACCACTAAAAGCCTAAGAAGAGATCTCCAATACAACAGCTCCATGCACAAAGACCTTGATATTTGTCAGAAGCCACTGATTTGTCAAAGACGCTATATTCTTTGTGAAACTATTCCACTGGTACAAAAGCACCACTCCTGAACCTACTGAATTTTCTCACAGACCAGAATCTCCATGAATTGTTCCACCAGTTGAGTGGGTTCAAAAAGAACAGGCTCCTCAACACTCGTTGCTTTGCTGAAGATCCTGTTTTTCATTGAACTGTTCAACTTTACTCCTGAACCAACTGAACAGCTTTGCCAAGATCCAGTCTTCAAAAGTGACAATGTCCTTTGTCAAAGATCTTCTCTGACTCCCCAAACACACTCTTAGATTAGCAAAATTCATTCCCTATGCACCACGTTAGCCACAATTATGGATGCAAGGAAATTACTGGGGGCATACATTAGAAGGCAGTGTTGTATTCTTTCCTGAACCATTCAAAAAGGCTTTTGCACCCCATGTTGAAGAATGGAAGTAGCTGACATAAATGTTATTCATCTGCTAACTGCAGCACACATGGGAAGAGTTAGGGTGAATAATACTAATATTTAAACAAAAAAAAAACCACCCTTCATTCTATAGTATACACATACTACAGTGGTATCCATTCAAACTGCTATAGAATGAGCTTTTGTTATTTAGATATACAAAGTAACCTACAGATGTATGTATCTCACACACACAAAAAACTTGTGCGAAAAGGTTCACAGCATCAGGCCCTAAGATTTTAAGCTCATCATGGCAGTGTTCTCTCATTCATCTGAAAAAGATCCAGCATACATTCAATGAGATGTAAGCAATAAACACTAATACTTTCTTTCTGTACGCAGCAGCAAATCACACAATGACAAGGACACAGAAAAATGAAAACATCATATGACCAAAGAATAAAAAAAGCTTCACTACAAAGCTATTTGTCAACAAGTTTAGTTTGTCTCTATTAACACAAAAAGGTTAGCCATCATTGCTTATGGTCACAGTTGGTAGGGTGAACCTGAAGAAACTCCTGAAGAAAGGGCCACATAAAAGGCTGCTGCTGATTCAACACAGAACAGGCAAACAAGAGAAGTGTTAACTGGTAGTTTTAACAGAATTTCATGTGGAAGATAAATTTGATCCCTTGTATCCGCAGTTAGTATTTAGAGCACAAAAAATGTCCCTATTGGGCAGACCAATGTTCCATCTTGCCCAGTATCCTGTCTTCCGACAGTGGCCAATGCCAGATGCTACAGAGGGAGTGAACAGAGCCGGGCAATTATTGAGAGATCCATCTGCAATTGTCCAGTCCCAGCATGTTGAAGTCAGAGGCTTAGGGACACCCAGATCATGGGGTTGCATCCATGACCATCTTCGCTAACAGCCACTGCTGAACCTATGCTCCATGAACTTATCCAATTCATTTTTTAACCTGGTTTTTAACCTTGTGACCTTCACATCTCCCAGGCAACAAGTTCCACCCATTGACTGTGTATCATGTGAAGAAGTACCTCCTTTTATTTATTTTAAACCTGCTGCCTATTAACTTTATCATTTTCCTTGTGTTATGTGAAGGGATATAACACTTCCTTATTCACTTTCTCTCCACACCATTCATGATTTTATAGACCTCTATCATATCCCCATTTAGTCGTCTCTTTTCCAAGCTGAACAGTCACTTTTGTTGCCCTTCTTGGTACCTTTTCTATTTCTAATGTATCTTTATTGAGATGAGGTGGCCAGAAATGCATGCAGGATTCAAGGTGTGGGTGTAGCATGGATTTATATAGCAGCATTATGATATTTACTGTCTTATTGTCTCTTTCCTAATGGTTTCTAACATTGTTAGCTTTTTTTGACTGCCACTGAACATTGCATGGATGTTTTCAGAAAATTATCCACTATGACCTCCAAGATCTCTTTCTTGAATGGTAAAAACTAATTTAGACCCCATCATTTTGTATGTAACACTGTGACTATGTTTTCCAATGTGCATTAGTTTGCATTTATCAACCCTGAATTTCATCTGCCATTTTCTTGCCAGTCACCCAGTTTTATGAGATCCCTTTGTAACTCTTTGCAGTCTGCTTTGGACTTAACTACCTTGAGTAATTCTGTATCATCCCCAACTTTGCCACCTCACTGTTTACCCCTTCTACCAAAGCGTTAATGCAATGAATTTAGTAGTCGCACATTATCAATTTATTACCATATTAACAGTATTGGCAGTTGTAAGTCTAATTCTGCTCCCATATAATACTGAAAAGTATTCCACAATTCTAAGTGCATTTCACTTTGAGCTGTAAGAGGTAAAGCATCTTTTAAAATACCCATAAGTACATACATGAGCATATTAAAAAAAGGGAGCATTTGCTTTTAACAGCAATTTGTAATTTCAACCAATAATCTGAACACATAACAACAGGACAAAGGTCCACACCATGCTATCCAGCACAAATGCTAATGACTGTCAAACTCAATCAGGAGGTCCACTGTACTTGTTCTGTGGTTGTTGGGTCTATCCCTCTGGTGGGACAAAGATTTGACATGAGTTCACCTGTCCAAGCAGATTCCTTTATTGGGGAAGGGAGGAAAAAGAGGTTAAAGTGCTTTTTCAATAGGATAGTGCCATTGTTTCACAAACCTGTCTCTGACAGTATGATTCTTTGAGTTTCTTGAGATGTGTCGTCATTTTCACCTTGAAGTGAATTTCACTGCTGTCCTAAGAACAGAACAGGAAGAAGTTACCCCTCTTTGTAATAACTATTTGTTTTGTTTGAAGCGGGTTTTAAATTTCTACACTTTATTATTACAAAGTGTATCCAACACCAGCTTTACCGGACAGCTGGACCATCAATGTGCTTACAGTAATGCTTCATAAGTTATCCTACTAGAGATTCATATAACACATTAATCAGAACTCAGCATTCACTTCCATGGGGAGTTCTGCTTAAAAATAGATGGCATGATATGGTTTGTGGTTTGCTAAAGACATTTTGAATTTAAAAAATTAATAGTCTGTCTCTCCATCTTTATCCTCCTCTCTGCCTAATAAAAATATCACCACACACAGCAGATCTCTGGTCTCACGTTCCAGAAGAGGCAAGTTAAGCTCGCACTTCAAAATACATAATAGAACACTGCTCATTTAGAGAGTGTATCACTGTAGACATGCTGTCTCAGCAATACAATAGTAAGTTAAAGTGAAGCTGTAAAGAACTTGTCCTTGTCCTACAAAAAGATGCATTTCTAATCATTTTGTCACCTCTTGCAGTAATGTAAGTGTTTGAAATATCTTCTGTGTCACTGGGCCACATTCAGCCCTTATCTAAGTGATTACAATATCTACTGAAGCTAATTGGAATTGCACCATCTTATGCCTAGACTGAATTTGGTCCCCAGATTCCAACCAGCACCAAATTGCCAGGCTAATAAAGTCTTAACATTCCTAATAGTAAGAGAGTTCAAGTGAACCAGTAGCTCCTGCAGTACTTGTGGTTCTACACAGATTTACTTCAGCTCATGAAGGAAGGCCTTGAAGTTCTCATTCCCGGCACTACTGAAAATTATAGCTTTTATCTCCAAAGAGGAGAAGATGGCTACAGTCTGAATTGGACTCCCCTCCACAAACTGTTAAGTAAACAACCAGTGGCAACTTCACCCCATTCCTGTCTAGGAGGAAAGATGGTCTTTTGCTTAATACTGGATAGGGACTCGGGCTATCTAAAACCAGCTGCTACAGACTTCCAGTATGACCTCAAGCAAGTCACTTAGTCTCTCTGTTCATCAATCCCTCATCTGTAACACAGGGATACTACTAATCCATTCACTCACAAAGGAGTTGAAAGGATAACTTAATTAATGTTTGAGACACTTAGAGCTGTACTGAGAACCGCCATTGGCAACTGGTAAGTAGGAGGGTAATTTGGGGGGAAAACTCCAGATCAAAGAATTGTTAGGGTACCAGAATTCAACTGTTCGTGTGCAATTAAGAGAAATGATCCATCTGTAAGCTATATATATGGACAACCTTGAAATATCCACGAGTAACTGATTATGTAGAAGAACTCACCTGCCCAATGACTTTGAGTTTAATGTATTCTCCCTCTTTCTTATCTCCCAAGTCCTCAGCTGAAGGTTTTGCTTCCTGAAAGAAAAACATTCCACAGGGATATTGATAAATCCCACTTCTTAACTTTCATTGGACAATACAACAATTTCTCCCTTATTACAATGAATCAGCACTACACCAGTGACTCAGCACTATACCAGTGCCTAACAGCATCTTCGAAAGAGAACTGATGAGAGAAGGGATGAATTAGAAGACAGATATGAAAACAAAATGAAATTTTACACCAGTTTAACTCCATTGAAATAAGCTCAAAAACAGAAATATGGAGAAAGCAGTACTAGATCTTTCTCTGTCCTATATGGTAGAATAGCGGCAAAAGTAAACAGATTTTGTTGTGTGTAATAGCATCATTGTGTAAAGATGCATCACAAGTCACTACCACTTTCAAAGCATGAGCAGACCCCTCACTCCCATGTGTAAACAGCATCCTCAATTAATAGCTTGTGTCATGGTTTGTTTGTTATGAGTAAGGCTGCTAGTTTATCACGGAGGTCATGGATTCCGTGACTTTCCGCGACTTCTGCAGCAGCCGGTCGCCTGGCTCAGGGGCAGCTCAGGCAGCCCCTGTGCCAGGCTGCTGCTGGGGCAGTCTCTTGGGCCCCCGCACCCTCCCACCCCAGCAGCAGAGTTTGGGTGTGGGAGGGGGTGGGGCACTTACCTGGGGCTCTCCCCAGAAGCAGCGACATCCCCCTCGCTCAGCTGCTAGGCGGAGGCGTGGCCAGGCAGCTCTGTGGGCTGTCTCCACCAAGAGCACTGGCTTTGCAGCTCTCATTGGCTGGAAACCACAGCCAATGGAAGCTGCGGGGGCAGTGCCTGCAGGTGGAGGCAGCCCGCAGAGCTGCCTGGCCACACCTCTGCCTAGCAGCTGAGGGAGGGGGATGTTGCTGCTTCTGGGGAGAGCCCCAGGTAAGTGCCATCCCATCTGGTGCCCCTATCCCCTCCCACACCCAAACTCTGCTGCTGCCGCAGCTTCCGGGAAGCCCCTCAGGTAAGTACCACGCAGAGCACGCCTCACCCCGTCCCATGCCCTGACCCCCTGCAACCTCCCACATCCAAACTCTGCTGCTGCCTGCGGGGGAGGCATGGAGCCAAGTAGGGAGCCTCCTGGCCCCACCAAACCCCCTCCTCCCTCCAGCACCAGCAGGGGTCCCAGGTGGCGGTACCCCCCAAGCAGCCGGGCTGCCCTCCCCCAGCACCCACAGGGCCCCCAGGCAATTCCCCCCCCCCAAGTTTTATTCAGTGGTATTTTTAGTAACACTCATGGACAGGTCACAGGCTGTGAATTTTTGTTTACTGCCCATGACCGGTCCGTGACTTTTACTAAAAATACCTGTGACTAAAACGTTGCCTTAGTTATAAACCATTTTATAAAACACTGTGTGGGACTAAGTATCTAAGAAATGTTTATAGTTTTAAAACCATTGGATAAATGTGTTATGGTTAAGAATTGTAATGTCTACTTTAACTAGATCAGGATACATTTTATAGGCAAGTCTGATGTATGAACTCTTGAGCAATAAGGTCTTCTACAGGAGTGAAATACACTGAATAATACATTAACTGAGCATTAAACAGAAGAGCTTTCATATTAATTACTGACAGATTAGACACAAGTCAAAGATTTGGTTACATCTAGCCCCATCCTACTTGTCATTGCATATTTTGGGTTAGACTTCCAGTTTTGTACATTTTGATGGATGTGGTGTATTATGGCACTGAACAAGGTTACATCTACACCTCTAGTCACTGCATAAATTCAAGCAGATTTCAGATAGAGAAATCTTTTTAAAAAGTCTTCAGAGAGGAGGATCTCACCAAACTACAGGTCATGTTTCAATCACCTTTCTTCAGCATGCTGTTGCCCAGCAAGATGGACAAGATCATCAAAGCTGTTATAGCTCCCCAATGCCAGAATTCCTTCTTGGCAATAAAAACTTCCATCCTCCCTGCCATTCCCCTTCCACTGTCCTGCCATATTAACATGCCTCAACCCAAATCTCAAGGGACCACTTGTAGGAGTGAGAGGATAGTTTGGATCACATTATTGGCTAGAAAAGGACCAAAAAACAGACATTTTCTGGATACCTAGATCATGGACCTCCTTCATCTAATGGCCAATTGCTCTCCTGAGAGTATAGAAAGGGTTTGCAGAAAGAACATTTTTTGCATTTGTGCACTGGATAGAATAATTCTCCAAAAGAGGAGAGAGACTAATCTCTGCACACCCACTGAAGTATAACATAACTTCATGCTGATTAGTCATTTGCTTTGCTAACACATATGAAATCCATCACTACAAGGGGTATTTAAATTCTAAGTGTATGTAGTCACCATCTCTGTTCACTATGCAAGAGAACCAATTTGCAAGCCAGCCTGCTGTCCTAATAAGAGAAGACTTCACTACCATGCAGAGGATTCAGATTAACTCTTGTCATTGCTCTATCTATCTAGCTGTCCTCACTAGAGTTTCTGAGCTCATGTGGGGTATCGCAGAGTTCATGCTCTTGAGTCTGAAGCAGAGCACCACGACAGCCCTCCTTGGTTGATATGAGTGGAAAGCAATGATCCATAGGAGGCTTGATTCCTGTCCTCCACTCCAGGAAACTGAGGCAGTGCAAGCCAAATGCAATGAGAAAGGGGGATAGTAGGAAGATAAAAAGGGAATTACTGGGATCAAAATATCAGCATGTCACAAAGATGAAGATTAAAGCCTCAGGTAACCCCACTGTACACCAAACTGGAGCAAAAGCAGAGCTGGAATTCGTTTTTTGGGGGGAAGGGGGAGAGAGACTGAAATGGGTTAGAGTCAAGAATGGCATTGCCAACAACTGAAGTTTAAAAAGTAAAATCCCAGTAACCTGGCTCCAAACAAGGGCAGGCAAAACTGAAAGAGATCCCCCTATTGCAGGTTTAAGGAAAGAAAAAATGGGTGGATGGGAAAGCCACCAGAAGAAGTTAAAGAACAAATGCACAGAGTTAGTTGCCATCAAGTCTACCTAAGTTACAATCACTCCTTTGTAAATTAAACATTTCACTAACAGATCACGTGCAAGTCCCTACCACTTAACATGAAGTTAAAAGGCTGGTATTTACTATCATACTAGGAAAAGAAAGGGTTTTTTTACTAAAAAACTTTTACTAAAAGAAAAATGTTAAATAAAACCACTTCTGAATCGGATTCTGACTTTTCAATAGGGCGATAAAAAGTTCCTACAGCCACTGTTTTACAGAAAGAGTTCCTAAGCAGCATAAAAAATGTTCTCTAATACTTACCTCACACTTATGTCATGAGGTTTAATTAATTAGTGCTTGTAAAACAGTTTGAAGTCCTTGGATGAAAGGTGCTGAAAGGGTCAAGTATTTATTATTGCAACTAACGGAACCACAAATCAAAACACTCCAAATGCCGCATTTTAATTTGCTCATAACTAATTTATTGTTACCTAATTGTTTTTTAAAAATAGATCTTGAGCTTCAATTTTCAAGAACATAATATGCAATAAGATTTTAGAATCATGATGATTCGTACACACACCACCAGTGCTGACATTTAGCAAACAAGTGGTGCTAATTTATGTATTCTGCCTATACTTCTAACAGTTTGCAATATTTTAGCTAAAAGAAATGCTACATGAAGCCAATATTATGCTGATTCATTCTTCTATATTTAATTAGAAGTTAAATTTGCTTTATTAGATTCTACAATTTCCCCCTTTATTAAACCAATCTAGACGCCTACCCCTCCTGTGACTTTGTCTGTACCCCATATTCTGGGATTGTTACCTAGGACCCACGAGCTTTTCGTATCCCCCTCCTTTTTTTCTTTATGATCAGTAAGATGATCTTTTATCTCATCCTAATGAAAACAGAACTGATTATATCCCACTTTGGGAATGGGCAACAGGGGACGGATCAACTGATGATTACCTTTTCTGTTCATTCCCTCTGGGGCACCTGGCATTGTCCATTGTCGGAAGACAGGATACTGGGCTAGATGGACCTTTGGTCTGACCCAGTATGGCTGTTCTTATGTTCACTGTTTATATATAAACAGTTTGTTTTAAACCTGCTACCTATTAATTTCATGGGGTGACCCCTGGTTCTTGTGTTATGGGAAGGGGTAAATAATGCTTCCATATTCTTTTTTTCCACACCATTCATGATTTTATAGACCTCTATCATACTCCCCCATTAGTCATCTCTTTTCCAAGATGAACAGTCCCAGTCTTTTTAATCTCTCCTGATATGGAAGCTGTTCCACATCCCCAGTCATTTTTGTTGCCTTTCTTGGTATGTTTTCCAATTCTAATATATATTTTTGGAGATGGGATGACCAGAACTGCATGCAGTATTCACAGCGTAGGTGTACCAGGGATTTATATTCTGGGATTATGACATTTACTGTTTATTATCTATGCTTTCCTAATGGTTCCTAACATTGTTAGCTTTTTTGATTGATGCTACACATTCAACAGATGTTTTCAGAGAACTATCCACAATGACTTCAAGATCTCTTTTCTTGAGTGGTAACAGCTAATTTAGACCCCCATCATTTTATAGGTATTGTTGGGATTATATTTTCCAGTGTGCATTACTTTGCATTTATCAACACTGAATTATGTGTGCCATTTTCTTGCCCAGTCACCCAGTTTCCTGAGATCCCTTTGTAACTCTACACAGTCTGCTTTGGATTGAACTATCATGAGTAATTTTACATCATCTGCAAACTTTGTCATTGCAGTGCTAACCCCTTTTTCCAGGTCATTTATGAATATGTTGAACAGCACTGGTATCAGTACAGATCCTTCCACAACCACGCTATTTACCTCTCTCCATTCTGAAAACAGACCATTTATTCCTACCCTTTGTTTCCTGTCTTGCAAGAAGTTACTGATCCATGAGAGGACATTCCCTCTTATCCCATGAAGATATTTAATTGGAATCTGATTAGTTATTATGGAACACTGTCACATCATTGAACAACTTCTCCTTATCTCTATTACTAGTATCACATTCAATTCAAATGGAAAGAGTTCTTAGAAACAGGGCTTTATACTGCAAACTATTATTAACTTGAATAATCCTTACCCAGGCAAGTAGTTCAATTTATGAGAAAGAGCACTACTTACATCAATAAGGGCAATTATGTGAGCAAAGGTCTGCGGGATCTGGTCCAAAGTTTCCTCTCATCCTCCTCCATATTTATACTGCTAGTTTACTTTCTGCATTTTATTTAAGCCTTGTCTACTTGTTGGGGGACTTATTCTGATGACAGCCATGAGCTGCCAGACACCTGCAGAGCTTCACTAGTGTAAACCCTTAGCAGCAACAGGCAATGCCATTATTTGTACTAGTTAAGTCTACTTCTGCTTGAACTCAGGGTTAAAGTCCACTAGTGTAAATAGTGACTTTTCCTGTCCACACTAGGGATTTCTTCTACATTCGCTACATTAATAGCGGTAATGGGGTCCACACTGGGGATATGTCATGGTCTAATTTTCACTTTCCCTTCTAGCCAGTTTTACTTACTGATTCTCCTATATCAACAGTGCTTGGTTTCTCAACACTGCAGAAGCATTTTAGAGCATTTCCAATTAAAAAAAAAAAACCAAAAACACCACACATTGCAGCTACTCATTAGGTTTCAAAAAACTTCTATGAAAAATTCACATTTTTCATGCCAATACTAGTTGAGAGTGTCATCTAAAGACAGAATACATACACACAAACCGCACACACTACAATTTAATGAACGTCATTAATATTTCCTGAACAAATCTTGGGAATGAAATACGGTAGCCATGATGTGATCTGAATTAGGGGCACTAAACACAACACCACCACCCCAGCATGAGGATAGGCCTAAACAGGAAAGAAGCTTACACTCCGGCTGCAGCTATCAGCCCTCATCTCCTGCTGTCAGATCCGAGCCAGGCTGCAAACCCTGGGGCTGCTTCTCCCTCCTCCGGCCCCGAGCAGGGGGGTCATGGGGCAGGCCGGAGCCGGGGACACCAGCGAATGACCCCCCCCCCCCCATTAAAGCAGGCCAAGGAAGGCTTCCGTTGTATGACCTGGGGCCTAGGCAGAGTGGGAGGCCGGGCCAAGCAGTCACGGGGGGGACCCCGCAGCCCCGGCTGGAGAGGGAGCAGTGTGGGGAGGCATCGCGGAGTGGGGGGGGGGCGCTGTCCGGGCCCTTCTCCCGGGAGGTGCGAAGCGGAGCCCCGCTGAGAAGGCGCAGGGTGGGGGCTGCGCCCGGGCACTAGACGGGGCCAGCCCCCGCCGCTCAAGGGGCCTGCAGGGCCCCCCTACCCCGGCGCCTCTCCCCTCCCCCCCGTCTCCATTGCGGGCTATGGAGAAGCGACGGGGAGGCCGCCGGCCGGGCTGGCTCGGAGCCTCGCGCCCCCCGCCCCGGCCCCTACCTGGTCAGACATGGCTCTGCCCGTGGTCTCCGGCGCCAGCCCCGCTCGGTCGCTAGGCTCCTTTCTCTGCCCCTCGGCAGCACAACACAGGCCAGGCGGGCGGGATTTCCTGTGCGCTGAGCTCACTTCCCGCCCGGCGTGGCGGCCTCCCTCCCTCCGCCCGTCTGTCCTTCCCGGGGCAGCCCTGCGGGGAGCGGGCGGCGGCAGCAGCTCCCGGGGGCGGCGGGGCGCTGCTGCGCTCTGTCCCCAGCCGGGCGGGCCGGGCTTTCGGGCCTTGTCAGCCGTGCCGGGTTTCTCCGCCCTGAGCCAAGTTCAGCGTCGGGAAACTAAACCCGGGGCCGGGCCTCGGAGCCGGGCTGCACGGACCGGCGGGGACCGCACACATCTCCCCACTAGCCTCTGCGGCGCCAGCTCCAAGCTGGAACACAGGCTCCAAATGCGCACCCCCGTTCACCACAGGGCCGGTACTGGTAGGCCTACAGGACAGAGTTCGGTCAAAGTTGCCTTAGGTTAGAGTGACCAGACAGCAGGTGTGAAAAATCAGGATGGGGGTGTGTGTGTAATAGGCTTCTATATAAGGAAAGTCTCAAAGGTTGGGACTGTCCCTATAAAAGCGGGGCATCTGGTCACCCTACCTTAGGTCAACCTATGCCCGCACCTGTGTGCATGCAAGTTGGTCTCCTGCTGACCGGGGCACCCTTACAGCAAGTAACACCATCCCCTGCAGGGCTTGGAACCAGGCTTAGCTGTACTCATTCACTCATGTGAATGGCTTGCCAACTACAGAGCCAGTTTCTCCTCCCTTGGTTTTCACACCTCAACTGCTAGAACAGGGCCTCATCCTCCCTGATTGAACTAACCTCGTTATCTCTAGCTTGCTTCTTGCTTGCGTATATATACACACACCTGCCCCTGGAAATTTCCACTACTTGCATCCGACAAAGTGGGTATTCACCCACGAAAGTTCATGCTCCAAAACGTCTGTTAGTCTATAAGGTGCCACAGGATTCTTTGTGGCTTGTACTCAGGGGAGCAGCCGGCCCATCATACAGGCACAACTTGCAACCAGTGTGTGCAGGATGAAGGCCCGAAACCCTACAGCTACATCTTATCAAGGCACAGGGGGCAGAAGAGCCATGCACAGATCAAGAGTTTGTATCCACCTCTGCTCCGCAAACATAGTCAGCGGATATAAAGCAGATATCCGCAGATTTTCAGGGTTCTAGGGAGCAGCCCAAACTGCTCTGATATGTTCACTAGCTTACATCAAATTTCCTGCTGGACATCATTTCAAGGCTGTTTCTCTCAAAGGGACTGTGTGTGTGTGTTTTAAACACAACTCTTGCCACTTATTTCCCACTAGAAGCTGTTACTCATCTGTTTTACATAGCAACTGAGCTCTATGAAAATGTCACTAACATGATTAATTTAACCAAATTAAAAAACAGCAGGAACAGAAGAACTCTAACACCAAGATCAGGACAGACAAGACAGTTTGTCTCTAAATAGGTTGCCTTTCATAGCTCTCATTAATTAACACAGGAATTGCCATAACAGATGACCAGAGGTCTATCTAGTCTTGTATTCCGTCTCCCATAGCAGCCAGTACCAGCTGCTTCAGAGACAGGTGCAAGAAGCAAGCAATTGCTGAATAAAGCATCCACAAGAAAAGTTTCATTCTGACCACCACTAATTAGAGGTTGGCTTATGACCTGAATCATGAGGGTTTACAAAGCAGTTAGTTGTGATCTTCAATCCAGTGGTTGGGACAATTATACATGGCTCTATTTTAAAAAAACACATTAATTTTATTGAATATTCGTTCATTATGATCGCTAAAATTTTAAACAAATATATATATACTTGGCAATGGGCTTTTAAAAACTTTTCTCAGGTTACAGTAGGTTTGGTATACAGGTGAAGAAAAAAAAATATAATGCTATGTAAATAATAGGATTGGTCTAATGCACCAGTGCAAATCTCAGATGTAGACACATGTTGAACCACTGCAACGAAAGCTCTGGTTTGCAGCAGTGCAGCGCAGCCATGGCAGAGGTATGCATCAGTAGCGACATTGGTGAAAATTCTTCTAATGTAGACTGACCTACGGTATTGGTGGGTTGGACTGCAATACTTACTAGTATTCTTTTATGCCAGATATTTAAAAAAAAAAAAAAAGTAGTACTTAGGTTCCATTTTGTCTTCTGAACATGCTCACTGTGGAGAAGACTATATTGGTAAATATATATTTTGCTTTAAGTACTAACTACATGTAAAAATACATGTAATAAGAGCTGACTGGCAAGGGGTAGTGGAAGTACTTCTTCAGATAAATGGATATAATCACTCGAATTTGGTCCCAATGGAAGATGAGAATCCTACTTGAACTCTCTTACCTAGCCAGGCTTTTAACTTGATTGAAACAGCTATCTATTGAACAGGGAAATCACACTGTCCAGGGACATCAGTTCTGAGTAGAAGGGGCAGGATGAATCCAGTCCCTTGTTTAGTCCTTTATCCTCATGCAAAACCCTACCAACTCTGAGTGGTAGTCTTTTTACACTCACTTTGCACAAGTATAAATTAACAGACAAGGTGAACAACAGAATCTGACTTTACATCTGCATTGCTGTGTTTCATAATCAACTGAGGGCTTCTTGAAACAACACTGCATCAAGGGGCAGACTTGCATCAACCAACTGGGGGATGCATTACTACAGTTCTGAGAAACTGTTTATATGACAATTCATGGAATGAAATCAATGGAGAAGGAATTACTATTTAGTTGTGGCATTAAAAGACAAAAAGCATCAGAAAGAAACAAAAGTTCAACATGGACCCACATACTCAACTACAAAAATGCATTTTCTTCCTTTTTAGAAAAGCTTTCTTGGACTGCAAAGCCAAAAGCAGCAATCCAACATCATGAGAGCTAAAGGTAAAAGCTCATAATGAACAGAAGAGACTCAAGAATCCACAAACAAAAAATGAACTATATGGATACTTTAAACTAACCCAGATAACACTAACAGAAAATAGCAGATACCAAATCATGTTCCAAGTTCTATTACTTAGTTTCACCATGAATACATTTGTAACAGATTATTTTGGGATTTAGATGTGTGTTCAATTTTCAGCTCTACCATACACTTCCTGTGTGACTTTGAGCAAGTCCCCACACTTAAAATGGCAATAATAATACATCTTTTTGCCCACTGTCTTGTTTACAAATAAATTCTTTACAGCAAAAAGCATTTCTTACTATGTGTTTGTACCATGCCTAGCACAATGGGGTCTTGATATTAGCTGAGCCTCCAAGAACAAATGATGATAATACATCAAGGCAAATTACACAACGTACACCTCAGCTAGAGCTCAAGCACCTTCAACGCGTACTTCATTTAAAACTAAAATACAACAAAAAGTACCCTGTCTTTTAAGAACCAGATATACACACCAACAGTTTCTCTCAGCCATGTCCACACTAATCCTTGCTGGCACAATCACAGCCAGCACCTTACCTCTTCTGTAAGCTCACTTCTACCTCTTTCAGTTCATTCCCAGGTGCTATATATAATCTTTCCTTCTTATTCTTATCCCTCCCCATCTTGTAGGAAAATCAGCTGCCTGATGCCAATAAGATTAATCACCATTCATTCAATGAGCAAGTAACCTACCCTTATTTACAGAATTAAAAGGCTAATGACTGTTTGGGAAAGGTTTTTAACTACTTCCCTGCCTGTCTCTGTGTTGGCCCCTTTACTCCACCACACAGTTCCTCTCATATCTTTAGTATGGGACCCACTAGAAAGCTCACAATACCAACCTGCAAAGCTGGATGGTGCTTAGATACTAATATAGTGGTGGGCACCCATACAAAACCTGACATAGATAGAGACGATGAGTAATATTCAGTGCTGAACCAGGGTCACCGTTATAGTCAAAACCTTTTGAACCAGAAAGCCTAGAAACTGCTTTTTTATACCAGTGGAATGCTCTTCTCAGTGGAATGAAACATCTTTTTCTAGACAAGATGACTGTCAGGTACTGGATTTTAAAATCATGGCATTAACTATTTTTTAGAAGCTGTTATAGATCATTTTAGAGGGTTTTTTTACATATAATTAACTAGTATTTTTGTTCTCCCTCATAAATCTATACAGCTGGATTCACAGTGCTAATTAAACCTAGCTAGAGTGATTAAAAAATCACGATCAAGAGACAAATCATGATCACTTTAGTAATTAGAGAACTTGCATTACCTTCAGTGGCATTACCTGTATGAATAAAGTGAACAGATCTGGGTAAAAATTTGGGTCAGCTTGGGATCAAAACTCTCAAATACTATAATTTTTTCTCTGAAAAATATAAATTAACATAATATTTTGCTCTTCTGTAGCAGCTTCCATCTGTGAATCTCAAAGTGCCTTACAAACATCAATTATCTCAGCTTCACAAACACACTTGTCTATGGGGCCTGATCTTTGTAAAGGCTGGGCACCTGCTTCTCTTATTTAAATAATGTGTCACTGTTTCATTTGGGTATTTTTTTTTAAAGGTACTAAAATATAAAGGAAAACTGTTAATCTTGAGGAGCCAATGCTAAAGTCTTTTCACATACAAAATTTCCATTGAAATCAATGGGAGTTCTGTGCATGGAATGACTGCAGAAGTAGACCCTTATTTATGCAGAATTTGACCAGATTTCTGGCTATTGGCCCCACCATGTATTCCTTATTCAAGAAACAGGAAATAAGAATTCAAATGGAGGCTGACTCAGATCGAGTTCTGGATTAAACAAATCCCCTTAGATGGAGTAGTGAGTGTCTGACAATTTATCAGGCATAGGCATCACTTGGAACCTCTCTTTCCCCTTCATTTTTTAATTCCTACATGTTCCCATGTACCTTGAACACAATCCTGCATTCCTTACTCAGGTAATAATCTATCTGAAGTCAATGGGAGTTTTGTCTGAGAAAAGACTGTAGGCTTGGGCCCCTTGTCCCTTATTTAATTTTCAGCCTTTCAGTTATTCAAAATATACATGAAAGTAGGTCAAATGCAATCATGCAGAGTGAGGGTGCACTTTCTCAAGAAGCCAGTAGGTGACACACAAGAATGTTTTAAACCAGTCATGTCTGGCAAACTTCCTTATTTTGAAAAAGCATTATGATTTGGGTCCTACCAAATTCACGGCCATGAAAAACGCATCTCGGACAATGAAATCTGGTCTCCCCCTACAGATTTCACAGGGGAGACCAGCATATTTCAAATTGGGGGTCCTGATCAAAAAGGGAACAGGGGGTCACGGTATTGCCATTCTTTCTTCTGCACTGCCTTCAGAGCTAGACCACTAGAGAAAGGCAGATGTTGGCCGGGCGCCCAGTTCTAAGCAGCACCCCACCAGCAGCACTGCAGAAGGATGGCAATACCATACCATACCATCATTACTTCTGCACTGCTGCCTGCAGAGCTGGGTGGCCAGAGAGCAGCAGCTGTTGGCGGAGCACCCAGCTCTGCAGGCAGCAGTGCAGAAGTAAGGGCGACAATACCATACCATGCCATCCTTACTTCTGCGCTGCTGCTGCTGCTGGCAGCAGCCCTGCCTTCAGAGCTGGACTCCTGGCCAGCAGCTGCCGCTCTCCAGCTGCCCAGCTCTGAATGTAGTGCCGCCCCCAGCAGCAATGCAGAAGTAAGGGTAGCAGTACTGCAACCCCCCACCCCAAAACTCCTTTCTGGGTCAGGACCCCTACAATTACAACACCATGAAATTTCAGATTTAAATAGCTGAAATCATTAAATTTGCGATTTTTAAAATCCCATGATCATGAAATTGACCACAATGGACCATAAATTTGCTAGGGCCCTAATTATGATTTTACAAATAATCAATAAACAATATTAATACACACATATTAATGAAAAAGCTTTTCTAGTACACATGCCTGGGGGGTGTGCAGGGCTGCGGGGCTCAGGGCTGGGTTGTGGGGGGGGGTCACGGCAGAGGGCTGGGAGGTGTGTGAGGGGGGGTCAGGGCAGGGGGCTGGAGGGGATATGCCCCTATTCAACCACCGTCCCTTCCGCCAAGGCCCTGCCCCTGCAGCGTGCCATTAAAAATCTTTACCACCCGTGCCATAGGCTGCTGACCCCTGATCTAAGAATTCAGTACTTCCACAAACTAATTTAAATTAGAGAGAGATTCAGGGCTGATTCTCCTTTAGTCTTTGTCTACATACAAAAACTGAAATACTTTAACTATGCTAGTATAATTACTCTATCCCCTTGGTATGAATGTAGTTATATCATGATATTTGAAATCAGTGTTCTAATTAACTCATTGTAGTGATACATTCAACTCATAGACCAGGGTAATAATTCAAACTTCCTGAGTTCCAGGAGCAGGGCCAGGATGCAGTGTTCTAGTACAGATGCATTTTTTAATCAATTAACACATTATATTTCTATTTAAATTTTGTTTCTTGGGAAAAAGAACAAATGTGGTATTTGATCTGTGACAACTGTCAGAAAATGCATTTCCCAAAACCCAAAAGAAAAGAAAAAGCCTTCTTGAAACTTCAAGATAAAAAAACAGAGCGCACACGCTGTGTACGTAATCTTTCCAAAGCAAAGCAGTTTCTGTCCAGCTTGAAATGCAGTTGAGATACCACGTGAGTGCACAACTGCTGAGTAAATTAATTTTAATGTTCTTCCTTTAGTGAGAGGAAAGTGAATCTGTGTTCAGTAACCTACTAAGTTATGAAAAATAAACGAAGAGTTAAAATCAGGAGGACATGGAAATGTTATCAAATAAAACTAACAAGACTAGTGCAGTAAAACACATAAAGACAGCATTCTGTTACTATGAATGATATATTAATAAATCATAACATTCTGGATAGTGATTTGAATATTTAGAAGTAGAATGTTTAGTAAGAAGTTACTCAAACATTTATAACTACTGCGTTATAGGAGCAGTTGGTAGAAGATTTAAGAACTACTTTTCTCTGCACAGTTCAAAACAACACAAACTGTAACATACCTTCTGATGACAAAAGTTATCTCAGAATATTATTTCTGTGGCTATGGGCTACAGCATTGATGATGAGCATTTTAGAAAAGCCCTGCCAACATATATACATGTAAGTAGTCCCATTGTCTTTAATGAGACTATATGCAGAGGCTCTTAATTAGACAGCAAGACCCAAAGGAAAAGAGATTACCAAGTCTCCTAGCTATCCAGAGAAAATAAAAGAAAAGCTTCTGATAAATAAACTACTGTCCACTGGCTTTGTTCTGTAATTTTTTTTTCACTGATCAGGACACTGTTCGGTTTTTGGACGTTATGTTCTGGTCCCCTGTAACAGAATAGCACAAGTACCGGTATTTTTCAGGGTAATATATAAAGTTCCTCAAATTAGAGCCATCTATGGCAGTGATTTTCAAAGTGCGGGTTGCGACCCAGTACTGGGGTCATCACAGAATGAAAGGCACTGGCCACGGCGGCTCTGGTCAGCACCACCGACCACGCTGTTAAAAGTCCCATCGGTGGTTCTGCCCAGCTAAGGCAGGCTAGTTCCTACCTGTTCTGACACCACACTGTGCCACAGAAGCAGCCAGCAGCAGCTCCGGCTCCTAGGCGGTTGGGGACTAGTACGTCCCGCAATCCGCGCCGCTTCCAGCAGCTCCCATTGGCCTGGAGCAGCGAATCGCGGCCAGTGGGAGCCACGATCGGCCAGACCTGCGGATGCGGCAGGTAAACCAACTGGCCTGGCCCGCCAGGGGCTTTCCCTACACAAGCGGCGTCCCAAGTTTGGGAAACACTGATCGATGGCATTCACAATATACACACAATCCCCATCCATGTCAACTGCAGTTTCAGTTTCATCTCCTTCAAGGACTTCTTAAACTGTTATGTAATGTCGCTGTGCAATGTTAAACAGTTGCTCCACTTCAGTGCTGGGTGAAAAAAATCCTGTATATAGTTTGTAAATCTATTGGTAATGTTTATATAGCACTGTGGGATCCTTCTGCATTAACAGTGCTCTATAACGTCATTATGTGGCTGTTGGAATTATTGTTATAGATATTAGTAATATAGGATACCACCAGACATGAATTTAACCATCAATTCCTTTATTAAATCTAAAGGCCCAATGGTATTTATACACTTGCTCTGAACATGTCTAAAAGCCTAAATAATAAGCAGTTACTACACCCAAACAGTAACAAACATTCATAGGCATTTGATGAGAATACTCACAAAAGGATAAATCCCAGAGATAACCCTCTTATCCTGGCTTGTTCTAGCATATCAGAAAGAATCAGATAAATACTCCTAGCAAGCCTGGTTCTTTTATACAGTGTAACAAACAAGTTATATCTTACTGACCTTTATAAAAAACAGGTTTTGGCCAGTTTGTGGTTGACCTCTTTCTTGGCCTTGGCTGAATCAAAATATGACAGTGAGGCCTCTTTCTTTCAAATGATCCTAAATTTATGGATCTTAAAGCTAGGTTCACTTTCTTACACAAGCCCATATTTTAAGATAACACTGGTATGTTGGAGGTTACTATAAGTTTATCACATCATAAGACAACTTCTCTTTGTCTATTAGAACCACTTTGTAATAATTTCTTATAGTTGAGAGGCCCCCTTTTCCAGAAACTCCTTTTTATCTTATTAGCAATATTCCAAGTTCAGCATCCTCTCCAGATCTTGTCTTGCTAGATGACACTTTCTAACTTGTTATTCTCAAGGCCCTGTTACATTTGCTTAACCACCTACAGTCTACAAAAGCTACAGAAAACTAACCCATTTATCTTAAAACCATCTTACAATGGCCTTAAGTGCAGAGCTCAACTTGAGCCAGAATACTCAGTATACCCTACCAGCACTTCTCCAGGTGCTAATGGCCTTTCTGTCCTCCCTAAGGATTTCTTTTGCTTTCAGGATGGATTCCAGCCAGTATATGAATGGACAGAAAGGCCCTACAACTGAAAACCCACCCCAGGTGTGGGGACAGAGGAGACCAATGTCAAACCAGTTCAGATCCAACACTTAAGACACCAGAGAGCTGAAGGCCAATTGAGCCTGCTTAAGTTCTTGTGCTGGGGTGCCATTTTCCAACAGGGCAGAAGACACTAAGGCCAGACTTGCTGGATGAAGATCCTGGAGCCCACCAGGATAGAGGTAGATGAGAAGAAGCCAACAGTCATACTCCAGAGCACAGACAGTTGCAGAGGAGATTGGTTTGGGCTAAAGAAAGAGGTGAGAGAAGGAACCAGGGAAGACTAGAAAGGGGAAAGCAGATGGGAGTGCAGAATCATTGGCTGATTGTGTTTTGGGGTAGAGAGAACTATATCAGCACTTTCTTTTCTATTAGAGCATGGTCTAAGCATCTGATACAAGTGGTCAAAATAGGGGGACTACTAAGAACAGATCACTTCCTCTGTCTTAATAAAAAATAAAGGTGTCAGAGTACATTTTCTATGAACCTCATAAGCCTAGAGCACAAGACAGGTCTACGAGCAAGAGTGAAAACGTAAACCTGGATTGTCTCACCAACCGGAAATCCAAACAATTCAGCAACTCTGATCTAGAGACAGCTTCTACGCTGATTTGAGTTGTAGGTATATCCTGCAGCTTATTAACCCCCAGGACATTCTGGGGGGCAGGAAGGGGCAGGGGTTCAAACAGCCCTGATAAAATACAACGTAGTCACCTGCAGAAATGACCAGTGATATCAGTTACATGAGCTTCCCAACAGCTTGGGGGCTCTGGAGGAATGTAACTGTGCCCCTCCAAGAAAGCCCCACTGGCTTATACAATTACAGAAGTGTAGAACTGGCAGGGATGACCTTGAGAGGTTATCTAGTCCAGTCCCCTGCACTCAAAGCAGGACTAAGTAATAACTAGCGCATCCCTGACAAGTATTTGTCTAACCTGTTCTTAAAAACCTCCAGTGATGGAGATTTCACAATCTCCCAAGGCAATTTGTTGTGCTTAACTATCCTGACAGTTAAGAAGTTTTTCTTAATGTTCAACCAAAACCTCCCTTGGTGCAAGTTAAGCCCATTGCTGCTTGGCCTATCTTCAGACATTAACGCAAAAAAAATTTCACCAGCCTCCTTGTAACAACCTTTTATGTAGTTGAAAACGGTTATCATGTCCCTTCTTCGCCAGACTAAACAAACCCTGTCTTTTGAATCTTTCCTCATAGCTCGTTTTCTAGACCTTTAATCATTTTTGTTGCTCTTCTTTGAACTTTCTCTAATTTGTCCACATCTTTCCTGAAATGTGGCACCTAGAACAAGACACAATATTCCAACTCAGACCTAATCAGCGCAGAGTAACATGGAAAAATTACTTCTCACTTCTTCCTTACAACAGCCTGCTAAGGCTTCCCCCTTCATCCCCCGGCCAGCCCTGCGCTGCCAGGAGCCCTGCGATCAACAGCCAAGTTTGAGCAAGGCTGAGCCAGCCCCTTTCTCACAGCCCGGCCCCCCGCCCTCTCCTCACGGCCCCGCCGCGTCACGCGCCGAGCCCGGCCCCCCGCCCTCTCCTCACGGCCCCGCCCCGTCACGCGCCGAGCCCGGCCCCCCGCCCTCTCCTCACGGCCCCGCCGCGTCACGCGCCGAGCCCGGCCCCGCCGCGTCACGCGCCGAGCCCGGCCCCCCGCCCTCTCCTCACGGCCCCGCCGCGTCACGGGCCGAGCCCGGCCCCCCGCCCTCTCCTCACGGCCCCGCCGCGTCACGCGCCGAGCCCGGCCCCGCCGCGTCACGCGCCGAGCCCGGCCCCCCGCCCTCTCCTCACGGCCCCGCCGCGTCACGCGCCGAGCCCGGCCCCCCGCCCTCTCCTCACGGCCCCGCCGCGTCACGCGCCGAGCCCGGCCCCCCGCCCTCTCCTCACGGCCCCGCCCCGCCATCCGCTGAGTTCCGCCCCCGCGTTCTGGCGAGGCCCGACAGTTTCCGGTCTCCTCACTTCCGGTTCGCCGTGCGCGCTGCGTCTTGCTGCTGGGAGCTGGGCTCCTCTTCCCGCACGTGGTGGCCCTGTCCTGCCGCGCTCCCCGGCGCCGCTGCGGCCACGGCCGTGACCGACTCTCGCTGACCCGGCCCCGCGCCTCTGCCCGCCATGCTGGTGCTATTCGAGACCGCGGCCGGATACGCCGTCTTCAAGGTGAGGCGGGGGCAGGGGTAGGCCGCCGCCGCCTCGCCGTTCCCCGGCCGGGCCCGTAGCTCTCGCGGCCCTTTCTGCGGCAGCAGCGCGGGGGAGGGGGCGCTCGCCGTGCCCGGGCTCTGGCGCCCACCCACGTGGCTGTGGCGAGAGCCCGGTCTCCGTCCGCCTGGTCGCCCTGCCCAGGCTGGGCCCTCACGAGCTGGGCCTGGCGCCCCGAGCCTAGCGCCGATACCGAGCTGGGGAGCGGGGTCTGGGAGGAGTTGGCCTGGCTCAGGTGCGGAGTCTCGTCTCTCTGGCTTGCCCCAGGGGTGCAGGCGGCGGGAGCAGCTTAGCACAGGAAAGGGAGGATTTACTCTCGCTCCCTGCGCCACGAAATTGTTGTCTGCCTCGCGTGGCACCTTGGAGGGTAGGTCTGACCGCTGCCTGTTGCAGCGGCAATTGGTGGACCCTTCTGGCGGGGTAAAAGGGACGTAACCACTCATGCAGTGTAGTGCAGGGATAAATTCCTTCCTAACCCTGCAGCGGTTCGTTTAGGTATGAGGTTTGATACAGTATTCTGTTTGACTCCGGCTGTGGCTACACTTGCGCTGCCGCGGCAGCGCTTTGAAGCGCTAAGTGTAGTCAAAGCGCCAGCGCTGGGAGAGAGCTCTCCCCGCGCTGTCCGTACTCCACCTCCCTGTGGGGAATAACGGACAGCGCTGGGGCTTTGACCACACTGGCGCTTTGCCTAAGTGTAATTGTACGTGTTAGGTTTCAGCATGGTAGCTGTGTTAATCTGTGTCAAAAAAGACTGTGGTATTTACCCCTAAGTAGTCCTCAATGATTTTCCCCCTAACTGTGCTCACATTGCATCTATTCCTGGAAATTTTAGCATTTGTTGTAATTGCTATCATGATTATAGTTCCTAAGTGAAAGGACTGAGGCAAATGTAACAGCATTTACATACAGTAATATATTTTAAATACTGTATTTATAAGATGTGTTGGATTTAATTTTGTCTGCTATTGTTTATGTAAAATGCTTGGCTTGACTGGTGTACATGTGTATTTGCATGCTGGCTGAAATTGGGAGAATTCATCCGCTGTACTTGAAAAGCAAAGATTCAGTTCCCACATCTTTCACTGGACACACAACCCTATCATGACATAAGCATAGATAGGCTGATGTGCCATGCTGCTGAACTGGTGTAGTCTGTAACCTGTTTGCCAGGTGGAGTCAGCAGCAACCAGGGCCAGGTTTAATATCTAGGGATTCCTTTTCAACAATACAGCACAAAACCAGTAACATGGGAAAATTACACACCATCCCTTGAATGCTTCTAAGAGGCAATACTTCCCCTCTTACAAGCACAAAGTCTGAGTATAGAAAAGAAATTTTTAATGAAAGGAGGGAAGTCACCCGGTATTAAATAAACTAATAGGAATATTTCCATATATTATTATTATTATTATTATCTCATAGAACTGGAAGGGACCTTGAAGGTCATTGAGTCAGTCCCTTGCCTTCACTAACAGGACCAAGTACTGTCCTTGACAGGTTTTTTTGTCCTCAAACCCCTGAGCTATACCCCCTGCCCCCAATTAATTTTGGAAAATGCCACCAGCAGGATTCAACCAAAAATACCCACCCTAGAGTATTTTAGATTATTTTATGATATTCGTTTTGCGATAGTCTGAAGTAGAACTTCTTAGCTGATTTTACCATTTGCTTTACTTCGCTGCTGCTTCCTTCTCTAGATGTTCTTGATTGTGCTGTTGCTGCTAGGACTGCATTGTCTGCCTGTAAAATGATATAGAAATCCCAAACTCCACAGGGCCAGGGCGTTGTTTAAATTAGTGGTTTTCAACCTTTGGTCCGTGGAGCCCTGGGAGTCTGCAGACTATGTGTAAAGGGGTCAACCATAGGTGACTATGAAAATGAAGTTTCATAAGAACAGCCATATTGGGTCAGACCAAAGGTTCATCTAGCCCAGTATCCTGTCTTCTGACAGTGGCCAATGTCGGGCCTGAAAGGGAATGAACAGAACAGGTAATCACCACTCATTCCCAGCTTCTGGTATACAGAGGCTAGGGCCACCATCCCTGTCCATCATGGCTAATAGCCATTGATGGACCCATCCTCCATGAACTTCCCTAGTTCTTTTTTGAACCCTGTTATAGTCTTGGCCTTCACAACATCCTCTGGCAAGAAGTTCCACATCTTGACTGTGCTTTGTGTGAAAAAATTACTTCTGTTCGTTTGTTTTAAACCTGCTGCCTATTAATTTCACCTGGTTACCCCATGTTCTTGTGTTAATGAGGAGTAAATAACACTTCCTTATTTACTTTCTCCACACCAGTCATGATTTTATAGACCTCTATCATATCCATCCTTAATTGTCTCTTTTCCACGATGAAAAATCACAGTCTTATTAATCTCTCCTCATTTGGCATCCATTCCATACCCCTAATCATTTCTGTTGCCCTTTTCTGAACCTTTTCCAGTTCCAATATATCTTTCTTGAGATGGGTCAACCACATCTGCTCGCAGTATTGAAGATGTGGGCATACCATGGATTTATATAGAGACAATATGATATTTTCTGTCCTGTTATCTGTCCCTTTCTGAATAATTCCCAGCATTCTGTTTGCTTTTTTGACTGCTGCACTGCATATTGGGTGGATGTTTTCAGAGAACTATCCACAATGACTCCAAGTGGTAACAGCCAATTAAGACCCCATCGTTTTATATGTATAGTTGGGATTATGTTTTCCAATGTGCATTACTTTTCATTTATCAACATTGAATCTCATCTGCCATTTTGTTGCCCAGTCACCCGGTTTTGAGAGATCCTTTTGTGCTCTTCAGGTCTGCCTGCGACTTAACTATCTTGAGCATTTTTGTATCATCTGCACATTTTGCCACCTCACTGTTTATCTCTTTTTCCAGATCATTATGAATATATTGAATAGGACAGGTCCCAGTACAGACCCCTGGATTCCACTATTTGCTTCTCTCCATTCTGAAAACTGACCATTTATTCCTGTCCTTAGTTTCCTATCTTTTAACCAGTTACCAATCCATGAGAGGACCTTCCCTCTTATCCCAGGTTGGCTTACTTTGCTGAAGAGCCTTTGGTGAGGGACCTTGTCAAAGGCTTTCTGAAAAATCTAAGTACACTATATCTGCTTAGACCCCTCTTGTCCACATGCTTGTTGACCCCCGCCCCCTCAGAGAATTCTAGTAGATTGGTGAGACATGATTTCCCTTTACAAAAACCATGTTGATTCTTCCTCAACAAATTATGTTCATCTATGCGTCTGATAATTCTGTTGTTTACTATTGTTTCAACCAGTTTGCCCAGTTCTGAAGTCAGGCTCACCGGCCTGTAATTGCTGGGATCACTTCTGGAGCCCTTTTTAAAAATTGGCCCCACATGAGCTATCTTCTAGTCATTTGGTACAGAAGCTGATTTAAATTATAGGTTACAGACTACATTTAGTTGTTGGGGCCCTGGGCGCCTGGGACCCTTGCAATGAACGCGTGCTTCAGACCTGTGGGGTGGGCCGTCGCTACGCGCCGCTCATGAGATGCCTAATGGTCTCAGACACTATTCGCTGGTCCAGAGACATTTACACGGAGCACATCACCGGCCACCGTCAATACCAGGAGTGAGCGGGCGTGACTCTGTGCACCCGCAGGGGAGAGGAGACCTGTGGACCCCCCTGTTGGACTCTATCCCCTAAGCCCTGAACCCACCCAACCGAACTCCACCATGTGAGGGTCGTCCTAGCCCCATTATTCAGCCCGCTTATTCATGCCCATGACTGTCTGTAACCTGTTTGTATGAGTGATGTAACCTCACTGTTTGTTGGCTGTACCTTGAACTCACCCACCGTATACCCCGCATTGGGGACATGACAGACTGTATATGGTATGTGCTGTCTAACACCAAAACGCTAACATCCCCCTACAACCTGTACGTTACCCCCCAATGACACAGTAACTGACGCTTCAAACGCTTCGTATCGTTTATTTTTTAAATATTCTCTAATAAGCTTTAAATCTGTTCTGCAATTTCACATTTGAGTTCCTTTGGTCCTGGTGACTTATTACTGTTTAGTTTATCAGTTTGTTCCAAAACCTCCTCTAATGATACCTCAGTCTGTGAAAATTCCTCAGATTTGTCACCTAAAAAGAATGGCTCAGGTTTGAGACTCTCCCTCACATCCTCAGCCAAGAAGACCGATGCAAAGAATTCAGTTAGTTTCTCCACAATGGCCTTACCGCCCTTGAGAGCTCCTTTAGCTTCTCAATCATCCAGTGGCCCCACTGATTGTTTAGCCGGCTTCCTGCTTCTGATGTACTTAACAATTTTTTTGCTATTACTTTTTGCGTTTTGGGCTAGCTGTTCTTCAAATTCTTTTTTGGCCTTCCTAATTATATTTTTACACTTCATTTGCCAGAGTTTATGCTCCTTTCTATTTTCCTCATTAGGACTTAACTTCCACTTTTTAAAGGATGCCTTTTTGCCTCTCACTGCTTCTTTTACTTCATTGTTAAGCCATGGTGGCGCTCTTTCAGATTTCAGATCCCAGAAAAGGCATTCTGGTGCTCTCATCAGTCAGATGTACGTGAATACCCCAGAAGTGTGGTTACCACCATAGAAGCCCACAGTTTAGCGCCCTTTCTCACTCCGTGTCAAATGCCTTGCTGAGCACTTGCAACGTTTATAGTTGAATTCTGGTTAGTCAGTTTTCAGCCTAAGACTTCTATGGTAGGGGTCTGTGGACCACAGGCTGAATTTCCAAAGGGGTCTGCACCTCCATTTGACATGTTTTAGCCATCCGTAAACGAAAAAACTGAAAACCACTGTTTTAAACGTTCAGTTCTGAATAAGGAGGAGGAATTGGAATTGGGGGACTCAATAGAGGATTTCAACCTGTGGGGCACAACTCCCTAGGAGGGCGCAGAGTAACATTGGGGGGGGGGGGGCATAGTTGGGTCCCAGACCAGCCCTCACAGATGACAGGGATGGAGGGAGCACCATCCAGCTCTGTTCTTGGTCCCATCTGCCAGCCCCACACCCAGGGATCCACTCCCAGCTGTATGCCCAGGGTCTTGGCTGCCCACCCCGTGCCCGGGGATCCTCTGACTCTGTGTCCAGCTGTAGGCCTCAGCCCCTGGCTGCATTCCTCACTCCTGGCTCAGGGGGGCGCAGACGGGTAAGGGAGGGTGCAAGGTAAAAAGTTTGGGGACCACTGCAATAAGGTAAGGGAAGTTATTAGCTGCCCCAGAGGCTTGTTTTGCTTGATAGCTCTGTGGGAAATGTGTTACTGTGTTTACTTGTTTAGCTAATAGTTAAGTTTTAAAAAAAAAAAATACAGTTCAAAAGAACCGACTTGGTCTGGATTTAGAAATTTGTGAGGAAGCGAAGTGGCTTGCTCATTTGCACGATAACCAGAATGATTTCAGCATTCCTTCTGTGTTAAATTGTAGTTGTGCTGTATTTGATTTGTGGGGACAAATCACGATGGTTTTTGAACATGGTACAAAGAACCACATTTATAGCTTTGAAAAAGATTAGTACAATACTCCTTTGCATTTTACTAAGAATTCTTAGGCCTTGTCTACACTACAAAATTGTTGACCTAAAATAGGTCAACGTACAGCCACCACATTAATTGCTGCAGTTTTTCATATCCACACTACCCTCCTGTTGGTGGTGCATGTCCTCACCTGAAGTGCTTGCCCCAATTTTAGGCGGTAGTGTGGGGGGTTGATAGCCTGAGCTATCAGGCCTGCACGGGGCTCGCTGCTGGATTCCCCCTTTCCCCAGGGCTGACAGGCTCATCGCTGGAGCCCTCCAACAGCAGGGCTTCAGCCATGAGCCCAGCACTGTCAGCCATGGGGTGAGAGGTGGGGTGGCTCCAGCTGTGAGCCTGACAGCCAACAGGCAACGTAAGTAATACATTGTCTACGTAGACACTGCATCTCCCTAACTACGTTGACCTAAGTGCTATGCCTCTCGTGGAAATAGTTATTAGGTCAGGGTAGTGGGCAAGTTACATTGGCAGGAGAAACATTGTAGTGTAGACCAGGCCTTAGTGCACTGCAAATTAAGTGAACGCAGAATACGGTGGAGTAGTATAACTAATCTCAACCCACCTCTACCCACTAAAGGATTTATTTTTTGGACAGCACGCTGAAATATCAGTCTGTTAACCAAGTGTAACATCTTGAAAATTTACTCTTGAGGCTGTATTGGTATGGATGCACTGTACTGCAATGAGGGGGAGCTCTGTTTTAGAAGTAGCCTCTTTCTTCCTCAAGGAACTTGAGGGTCTTTATGAAGGTGACTTGTTTTTGTATTTTCCCATTGGTGGTAGTGTCCCTGATCAGCTGGTGTGTTCACAAAGAGGTAGTAAGTTTGGTCCCAGGTCACTGGGGATGAGACAGATACTACTAAGCCTGGTTCTTAAAAAGAGAGAGAGAGAGAATGCAGATGTTCAGAGAGGGCCTGCCTTTATTGGGGGTGAAAAACAATACAATACAGCTGTGTTCCTGCTGAAAGTAAAAGGCTGTTAATATGGTCAGATATTGGTGGGGCAGAACTGGAGAGAAAATGGTAAGTAGTGGTCACAGACTGGATGGCTAAGAGCTAGCCCATTAACTCCATTAACATCAGCTTTCAGGCAGGACACACCATAAAAAGTGGGGTCAGGGGTTCTATACCGAACAATGATCCCAAACATCTTTCAACGCTGGTTTAATGATTCTGTTTTTTATCCACAGGTCCTGGATGAGAAGAAACTTCAGGAAGTTGACAGTTTATGGAGAGAATTTGAAACACCTGAAAAGGCAAATAAAATGTAAGTAGTTTGAAGGGCTAGCAGCCTGGCTTTGGAAGATGACTGCATGTTCAGATCAAGGAGCAAGGCCCTGCTTTGTTTTTCAGTATAGTTCACAGCTTTTAAATATTAGAAGAACGATCTGACCCAAGAACAAGGGATGGGAGATTCAGAACTGATAAAAGGAAATGCTTTTCCTCACAATGTGTAATTAAACTGTGAAACTCATTGCCACATGAAGGCGTTGAAGCTGAAAACTTAACGTTCTAAAAGGGATTGGACATTTATATGAATATAAAGAATATTCTGAGTTTGACAAACTTTTGGAAGGTATATTAAACTTCTGTCTTCAGGGGTTAAGCTAGTCTCAGTATTAGAGATCAGGGTGAAAGCTAACATGGGTGAGTGTGGCTGTGGCAGAGTATCCTACGTCTGCCCACTGCAGGCTTTTTACACCTTCCTCTGAAATGTCTGATGCTGACAACTGTCAGACAGGATACTAGCCTACATGGCTTTGGTCTGATCCAGTTATGAAATTCCAATGTTTCTGAAAAGATGTTTGTCTCACTCAGCCTTGCAGCATAAGCCTTGAGCTGCTGTTGGAGATGACGCATGTGCAATTTAGTAAGTTAAGAGAGGGTAGCTTTATCTGTGACCTTGCTTCTGTTACAGATAATACAGCTTTTTCTGACACAGATTAATCAGAATTGGACTAGAGTCAAAAATCTAGGTCTGGAGATAATTGTCCTGGGTCGGGATGGCTTCTTAAGCACAACTCTTTAGATAACAGAGAGGAAGATTACACCAGGAGGAGGAAGTTGGGCCTGGGGAGGTGACACAGCTGATGTAGCTGGGAACTGTCCATAGGCTACTTGGACCTGGTAAACTGATGGGGAATAGAAAATCCTTCCATACACACATGGATGTCAGTCGGTGTTCTCATATCCTTTCCCCAGAGCCAGTGATATGCATTTAGTGTGCCTGTTCTCCACCCCTTGCCTTTCAGCCTCAATAGTGTATTCTTGGTGCATGCTCCCAGCATGGCTGTTCTCAGTTTCTCACCCAGAAGGGCAGGGTTTCCCCAGATGTCTGCTCATGTGGAGGGGCAGGGAGGAGTTGGACACCGTGGATTCTGGCTCACACATAGGAAGGGAAAATGTGGGGCCATCTTGTGTTCTCACCCCATATCCTTCCCACTTGCTCTGCCACCCATTTATTCCTGCCCCATTATCCTCTCTCCCCTCCCTGCAGTCCCAGACTCCTTATCGCATAATTCCCCATCCAAGCGAACATTTGTATGTACAATTTGTTTTCTTTTAAAAAATGGGTTGAGAACCTTCTGAATTTTCTGCTATTCTCAGATTGTTTCCTCCAAATAAAAAAAACAAAACAAAAAACACAGATTGTAGGTACATGCCTTCATTTTCCCCCAGTTTTCATCACGGCCAAATTAAAATGTCCAGTGCCAGGGTGTTGCTCAGGTTTGATGACTGTAATACATCCCCTTGACTCATACAGGTTTTGTGAGTCCTCGTTTGCACATGTGCAGTGTAATCCATTTGGCTTTGTGAGTGTTAGGGATGTGCCTATCTGAAGAGACAAACTTTTTCATATGCTGTTTTCAATATTGCTTCTCCAAGGGGTAGTGGGTGCCGTGCAAAAGCAAAACAGAAAAAAAGTAAAATCTTTTAACTTTAAAAAAAGTTGTTTTGGGGGGTCTGATCTCAGAAATTCCTTGGTCAAATGACCCCAAATTTGGATGTATGCCCTGTGCCTCCATGAGAGTCTGTACATTTCAAGGAAATCCAAGTAACTGGATTGTAGAGCTCTTGGAAGAGTCACCTGGAAACAGAAAGAGTTTTGTAACCCCAACTCTAGTAGAGCTGGTGCTCTGCTATAGTAGAGGCAGTATATTCCTTGCTTTTACTAGTTAATCAAAGGAGTAGTGTTCAAATCTGAATAGTTGGTGTCTTAAATATGAATTGCAAAACAAAAAGATGGTCTTATGTTTTTTTCAATTTTTTTGTTTGTATTTTTTCATTAGAAATATTAGATCTTGATTTCTCACCTCTTTGGAGGTCTCTAGCAAGATCTTTGGGAGACTTGGGTGATGAAATAATGAGTCTGAAAGCTGATGTATAGTTCCAAGACTTGGACTTCCTTTCCCTTCATTTGGAGGTTGGGAGATCTGAAAATCAAACTTCAGCCTCCTGTGATGTTCTAGGGAAGTAGAGACCTGTTATTTATGATGGGAGTTTGGGAAGTTAAGACAGATGCTATGCATCATAAAGGAAGAGGGAAGGACAGGGCTACTCTATTGTAAACTTGAATGTAAAAATAAATTTCCTTTCCCCTAGAGTGAAGTTGAAACACTTTGAAAAGTTTCAGGACACAACAGAAGCCCTTGCTGGTAAGTAAAGATGAGAAAGTTAACTCTGAACTTTGCAGCTTGGTTCTTTCTGAAAAGAACCAATCGCATACTTTCATTATATGCCCCATACTGTCCTCTCACCCTCTTATTATTTCTTCATTGTTTATCTTTTAGATTACAGGTGCTTCAGAACAAAGAATATAAGTATTTGTTTTCTCAGGCAGCTGCTGTGCTTCTGGACACTAGATAAAAATATTGAAATCTAGTTATTTGCTCCTGTGTTTATGGTCATGAGTGCACAAATCAGTAGTGAATAGAACCCTGTTGTCAATGATGCATTGGTGTTAATACTGAATTCTAATGATTTGATTCAACATTTCGTCACTACCACTGAGACAACAGATAAAATGCTAGTAATAGATACATTAGGGCTATTTACTCTGCACTTCATGGAGATGTATCATGGAGATGTTTGTGTATTCGATAAATGCCTATTTATCTTAACATCATGAATTCCTGAATTATTTGTAATCACATGCAAAACCTGCCACTTGAGTGATTCTTAGGAATTAAGCACAAAAGCATTATAAGCTCTGAATAATCTGAACTGAAGTGATAGAAGAACATAGGCTTATAGTTATTTAGGGGTAGCCTGACTCCTGTTCTTGAATGGAGTGTTTTTGTGTCTCCATAACAATAAAATCAGTTGATAAATGTCAAATGTAGCATTTTGGCCAAATGACGAGTCTCACTACATTAGAGTTGTTGGGATCACAAGTATAAAAACAAAACAAGGAAAGTACAGGAAAGGAGACCACCTTTGAACATGGGATAATGAAATCATAACTGAGATTGAAATTACTGTTTTTTCCCACGTACATTTGTGCCCGCTGTCTAGGGTGAGTGTGGCCTTGTTATAGCACTGGGTGCCAGGAATTCCTGGGTTCTGTTACTGTGATACAGAAGAAGCTCTGTGACTTGGGCAAATCACCCAGTTTCTCTACCTCAGTTGAGGAATCTGTGAAATCAGGGATACTTAAATTACCCAGCTCACATGATTATTGCTAGGATGGATTTGTAAATTGTTTTGAAGATAACTGATAATATGTAGCTAAGCATTATTTAAATATCAAATGGTTTAAGAACTATCTGTCAGATTTAAGGTTACATAGCTAATGTCCCAAATAGCAAGGGTGAGAGGGCATTTATCACAGCAGTTATATTTGTTCTTCTATTTCTTTCTTTCAGATTTTTTGAAATAATGGGTCACTGGGTTCTGCTTCACACTCCAGGCTGGAAATGTACCAATCCCAGAGGTCAATGGAGCGTGGAGTTAACTTGTCAAGGGAGTTGCATAAGTGACCTCTTAAAATATGTCATGTGGGTTTGTGACGCTTTTACAGATTTATTTATACTTCAAAATAAAGATTCTTTTAAAACTCCTCAAATCCACATCACATACCTTAAAAAGGGCTGTGTCTGACTTCTGCCATTCCCACAAGTTGGCTTCATGCTTCAGTGGACTTTCATGAATATTGCAACATCATCATAAGAGAGTATATATAGAACTATTGCCTGTGGTGGGAGCTAGTGATGTATGACTTCAGGGGGTCTGAAAAGGGATTGGGTAACTCAATTATATGCTAAATCTTCTTAAAGTTGCTTCTGGGGATGTTCCGTACATCTCTAAAATTGGTGGACTGTTATCTTTAACAAAGTTGGCAGAACTAAGAGTCAATCCTGGTGATTTTCCATATATAGGGAGGAGGGAAAAATTAGAGGAGAAATATTCTCAAATTAAGAACAGGAAATGTGCTAACATTTTACAACATTCATTTAAACAACTTCAGGGTCAAAATATTTCAAGTGCAATTTTGGTTAGTATAGTAGCTTGCAGAGGTGTGAATATAAGTGTACAGCCTGGTGTATCAAGTTGGACATGGTATTTTGAGTACCTGTTAGATTTTAGAAAGTTTTGTTTTTGTTTGTTTAGCCGCATCTTCATTCTCTTCTGCCCTCTACAGCATCCACAGCTCTGGTAGAGGGCAAGCTCAGCAAGAACTTGAAGAAGATTCTAAAGAAGATAGTGGCAAAAGATGCCCATGAACAGTTGGCCATAGCAGATGCCAAACTCGGCGGTGTCATAAAGGTGAAAACTGACTTTGCTTCTCTAATTTGGTTTTATTCTGCTGAGATGTTATGAAGAGGGGCCTCTGTATTTTGTGGTCCTGTAGCCATGGATTGTGCTGCAGATTATGAGCTTTCATTAGAAAAAAGTTTCTAGTTCAGAGCTGGAAAGAGAAACTTTCAGATGTGAGCTGAATATAAGCTGATAGGATGTTGTCTGCTCTGCAGCTGGACAGCCTGAAACTGCACTCAGGTGTGCACACTTCTTCTTGTCTCAGTGGGGTATCAACTATGAAAGCAGACACAAAAATATAAACTGTTGCCCTACTGATCTTATTTATAGAAACATCCAGTTGATGTGCTTATTCACTGTTGGTTGCTTTGGCAAGTGAGGCAGCTGCTTATTATAAGGGTCGCTGGGAGTTCACATTCCCAATGGCCCCCAAACATGTGCATGTATTCTCCAGTCCTTGTCTGAAAGGGGGGAAGTATAGAGGAGCTGCATTAGGTTTATATTCTAAATCCTCACTTGTCTCTGAGATGTCAAAACCCCAAACCATCTCACATTCCTTCCTCGGAACCAGAGCCAGCTACCAAACCCTCCGCTTCCTACTGTGACCTGTTCAATGGCACAGTTGTGGGTTGTTGATAGAAAAATCTGCATAAAAGGTAGTGTGCAGTATAGAACTAATCAGTTACAAAATCCTGGTGTTGCCCCAGATCTTAGGGGCAGAGTACACAGGGCCTTACTTACAAGTCTTGTTGCTCCTGATACCCGGATGGTAAAGTGAAAAATATGTATGATTATTACAGTGCTAGAAATCCTGATGTTTATTACCCGTGAAGGTTGTCACTGCTTTTGATTTTTTTTTTGCCTATCATAAATGGGTAACAAGTATACCTTAGTAGGAGAAAAACTATAAATATAGTAGTATTGAAAAAGAATTTGTAAGAGGATTTAATTAACTTGGTTAACACCTAATATTCACCTTAATTTTATAGGACAAGCTGAACTTAAGTTGTATTCATAGCCCAATGGTTACTGAACTGATGAGAGGAATTCGTTCTCAAATCGAGGGGCTTATCACTGGCCTTCCATCGCGGGAAATGGCAGCTATGTGTTTAGGATTGGCACATAGGTGAGTTGCCATTGAAGCTGTAGTTCAGTACTTTCCACCGTCTTTATTCCATTCCTGCATCCTTGGACGCCCAAAACTCCGTTTGGTATCAGCGGCAGTCTGGGGTGTGAAATGAATGCAGGGTTAGGCCCAAAGTCTAAGGACATTAATTTTGGTAAATCTTGCTCTAGAAGCAAGCTCTTACAAAGTTCACTGTGTTTAGCACCACAAGTTCAAGTCAGACCTCTCAATATTTGCTGTAGCGTTAACCTGAGTTGAGTAGTTTTTTCTTGTATATTATGTACGTAATTGAATAGTATCTTTAAAATGCAGTCATTGGCAATATGAAAATGAATTTTACATTAATTCATCACCACTGAGGTATCTGATACTTCAGTGCTTAATGTAAATGTTGGACTCAGTGTTTCATGGATATGTAATTTATATCTCCATGTACATATCGCAGTGGTACATAATATAAACATTAAATAAAGGCAGTGTTCTCAACTGTAGATTTAAGCAGAGCAGTAGCTCTGCACACAGCCACGACAAGTACACAATTAGGTGCTAGAAACTTGAGCTTCAATCCAGACTCTGAATGGAACTCGCTGCATGGCCTTGGGCAAGTTGCTGAACCTGTCTCATTTATTCTTCTAAAATGGAGATTGTTACCTTCCTTGCTGGGGTAATTGAGAGGATTAATGCTTTTTGAAGATATAAATCCAAGTATAGATGTTGGGCTGGTGCTAAAATGAGGTTAGAAGGACGAGGGAAGTTCATCTATTAGTTCTTTACAGTCATATTCCTGAGTTTCACTACTCTATAGACACAGTTTCCCGGGGATCAATCCCAACCACTGCAAAACAGGAAATACTTGCTCTACTTGTTTTTGTGAAGAAATTTGCAAAAAGTAATGAACAGCAAATTTCCTGCCACTCTGTGGATGTGGACTATGCAGAGAGCCAGCCAGCCAGCCATGCTTCTCCTTTCTGGTGCCTTGGTTCAGCCCGTCATACTGGGTACTGTGTGTGCTGCCGTTGTTATGGGACCAACTAGCAGCAGTGCTTCTCCAAACTTCCCATTACATCCAGCAGAGGCCAGTCCTTGGCTTTAAATTAAACAAGTGTGAATGAGCCTACAGCTGGACTCATTCATGCAAAATAAAACAGGTGGAGAATGTTTTTTGCAGTGGAATGCCAGGGGTGCAGCTAATAACAATATCTTTGTTTTTAGCCTCTCCCGATACAAGCTGAAATTCAGCCCAGACAAAGTAGATACAATGATTGTCCAAGCAATCTGTAAGTATATTCAGAATTTCATCTTTAAGTATTCTGCTTTTATCAGTTATTAAAATGTGCCCTTTTCAAGATTTTTGCTAGTGTTTTAGTATAACAGTGCAGTTTGAATCAACCCAGCAGAAGTTTTAAAAACTATTGCTTATGAAAGATGTTACTGTAATTTAAATATCAAATAGTCGGAGAGGATGGTATTAAAAGGTGAAGACCTTTAGGTATCCAGAAAACAGCTATAGCAGATGCAGTGAGAGTTCAAGCCTCCCATTGCTTCAATTCCCAGTGTGACTCACCCTGACTAGTGATAAGAAGTTAATAGTTCCCCTAAGAATTTGGTCCTTGGTACCTCTGCTATGGGTGCCATTTGTGGTGGTAGCTTGTGTGAAGTGAACTGAGACCACAATGCAGTAACAGTTTTAAAGATGCGTGAAAATAACTATAAAAGGTAGTACAGTACCATGTTCTGCATCGTGGCTTTTCTCAAGGGAAACAGACTAAAATTTCTTTGTCAAATGGAAAATAGAATATCCGGACTAATCCTTTCTTTTTCTTGAAGAATGCATGTTATAATCGAGTTGCTCAGTCTCAGGGAGCGGTGAATGGAAGACTTCAGTGCTGCAAATTCCATGCTCTGTTGTCGATGGAATCTTGTTGAGCTGAAAATAATGATTGAATTCACAATTTCATCACTACTGCTGAGACAGCAGATGGGAATGTCCGTATTGCATTACAAGAAAATGCTTGTAGCCTTGGGGCTTTGTAACAGTATGTGCAGTGGGTGTTCTACCCTGCTGTAATAGAAATAAGCTTATAGCTTATATCTGCAGCACTGGAGTAGACAGTCTATTGCATTAGTTTTAGGTATTATATTTTAAATAAGCTTAAAGGGTAATTACAGCTGAAAAGAATTTCTCTGGGCTGAAACTAAATCTTTTCAGTTTCTTTCATTATTGCATTGGGGGGGTGCTATGTGGTCTCTTCACACTTAACTGAAACACAGATTGTAACTTAGATTTCATATGGAGGTGGGCATACTTAGTTTACTATGCATGTGCAGTAACTACAAAATAGTGTATCACCTCCACACTGTTTGTATCTACATCTGGTTGTACAGTGCCTCACACAGAAGGGCCCCAATCCTGATCTGGGCCCCAGGGTGCTACTGTAACTTAAATATCAGATAGTTGGACAGGGTGGCTTTTGACATCTGCATCCTGTTTAAAGAAAAAAAATGGATTAGAGGGTTAAGATTTACACCTGAGACACAATCCCGCCAGAAAGTCACACATCCACCATCTGGAATGGATGACTTGGAACTCCCAGATAGCCAAACTGCTGCTCTTTGTTTCCCTATAACCATCACTGTTGCAGGAAACTGTTCATATGCAATACATTCAGAGTATGACATGTGAAAGAGGCCCATCATTTGAGTGGCAGGTCTCTGTGATGAAACCTCAGGCCTTACCATCATGTTTTTAATAATTTGAGATATACTTATCTTATAGAACTGGAAGGGACCCCGAAAGGTCATCGAGTCCAGCTCCTTGCCTTCACTAGCAGGACCAAGTACTGATTTTTGCCCCAGATCCCTAAGTGGCCCCCTCAAGGACTGAACTCACAACCCTGGGTTTAGCAGGCCAAAGCTCAAACCACTGAGCTATCCCTCCCCCGTAATCTAATGGTTCTTTTACATTATTGTGAAGATGATAAAAGTTTGGCTTAAAGAAGAGTTTTGACAAAATGAACAAAACAATTCAAAATCAAAACTCATCCTTGTGCCCGTCCTTGTGATCATATGGGATTATTCATGCCCAAACACTGCAAAACCTAGGTGAATTGGGATGAGTTAAGAATAGAATGTTAGTCATAACCCTAAGTTCCCTATGTTTCCTGGTTGTAGCTACCTATGGGAAACACATTAGCACCCGTTAAACTTTCAGAAAATCTTTTCCAAAGTGACTTTGTACAGAAGATCCATAGCATGTATGTTGCCCAGTAAAATTAACATGGAATCATTGAGTGAGGAAAAGATTTGAAGGATTTTCATCAAACTGTGCATTAAGAGGTAACTTTCAATTTCTGAGGCTTGTTTCTGTGGAAGATAAAACAGCTGTCTTTAAGAATGCAGGGTTGCATTAGCATCCTTAATTCTGGCATGTCCTGACTTTTGAGTGTTTTATGCAACCTTAATGTTCTTTTAACGTAGTGTGTAATTTGATCTGTTTTGAAGAGTCTTGTGGCACCTTATAGACTAATAGACGTTTTAGAGCATGAGCTTTCATGGGTGAATACCCACTTCGTCGGCATTCACCCGACGAAGTGGGTATTCACCCACGAAAGCTCATGCTCCAAAACGTCTGTTAGTCTATAAGGTGCCACAAGACTCTCTTTGCTGCTTTTACAGATCCAGACTAACACGTCTACCCCTCTGATACTTGATCTGTTTTGTTTGCAAAGTACATTTCTTCACTGAAACAAATCCTTCAATGATTTTAAAATAAAATGACAACCAACCTGGTCACAGTACATTGGCGGTTGTATTTGTGCAAAGGAAACGTGGAAAAATACCTTGATATTTCCCGTTGCAGCGTTCATTACATCTGACTTTAAAATGTTCCCCTTTAGACTATACTTTTTTTTAACATGTCTGTCCTGTCTGCAGCCCTTCTTGACGACCTAGATAAAGAGCTGAATAACTATATCATGCGCTGTAGGGAATGGTATGGCTGGCACTTCCCTGAACTAGGCAAAATCGTCACAGATAACCTAACATACTGTAAATGTGTGCGGAAAGTTGGTGAGTAACAATTTTGAGCATTCATGGGAGACTGTTGAGTATTAGTATGAATTGCAACTTAATAGTGCATTATGGGCCAGATTTCCTGCTGTTCACTAATGTGCAGGCCATTTCACCTGTTCACAATCCTGTATCATCTCAGTGACACTCTAGAAAATGCTTATGTGGGAAATTGATGTTAGGGAAGTAATATAATTTGGCAGTAGTTTGTTGTAATCTAGTAGTTGGAAACAAGGAGAGCTAGCACTGGCCAAATCTCCCAGGTCCACTAGCAAGTGCTCTGTAGACCACCGTTAGTCCACAGACCATAGTTTGGGAACTATTGCTTAAAACTGATATAGAGAGAGAAACGTTTAGTGTTTTTTGGTGTTCCCTGAGATCACAGCTGGCTTATATTTACTCCTTGGAACAGAAGTAACAATGGGTTTAATCTTGTGGACATCTGCATTTCAACATCTAGGCATGTTTTTTTCCTATTGATTTGTACAGTGATGTGGTAGCTTTGCAGTTCAGAGAGGAACTTAATTGTTTCTCGTAGGTCATGTTTTCTTTAATTTATGTTGCTCTCTTCTGGGCTTTCTCCAATTTGTCCACATCTTGGCACCATAATTCAGTAAAGAACTGGACAAACAATACTCCAGTTGAGGCCTTATCAGTAGAGTGGAAGAATTACTTCTCCTGCCTTGCTTACAACACTCCTTCTAATACGTCTCGGAAAGATGCTTGCTTTTTAGCAATAGTATTACATGGTTTGTTTGTGATCCACTCGAACCCCCTAGATCCTTTTCTGCAGTACTCCTTCCTAGGCAGTCATTTTCTCTTTTGTATTTGTGAAATTGATTATTCCTCCCTAATGGGTAGGTGTTTCCATGTTGACACAGTTGGCTCTTACCTCTTTATACTCTCTCTGTTTTTGATTTACTTGATCATCTTTCTCCTTTTCTCCCCACCTTCAATCTTGTTCCACAGGAGACAGAAGAAACTTTTCTACCTCCGACCTCTCGGAAGTCCTGCCAGAGGAGATTGAGGAGGATGTGAAGGCTGCTGCAGAGATCTCCATGGGGACAGAAGTATCAGAAGAAGACATAAACAATATACTGCATCTCTGTGACCAGGTGTATATATACATTTAGAGCTTTAATTTAAGATGTGTAGCAATGTGGGCTACTACTTCTGCAGACAGCTGTTTTCCTAAGGAGCAGTTTTCCTATGGTTGCTCCAGCACACTTTCTTAATGGCAGTGATGATTCCTGTATTGTTGCTCGCCTGATGTACAAACATGAGGGCGCACAGTCACTACCTCATCTGATGCCATCTTCGATTGCTGACATGGAGGGGAGATGGAGGTTATTGGGTATGATTGTGAGAGGAAAGCTAACATATATTAAGAAGTGCTCAGAGATCCTTAGAAAGAAGGATGCTATGTAATTTCTACGTTTATATAGCCCCTTTCATCTCCGTTTCAAAATGCTTTATAAAAGTATAGTGCTAGCCCCATTTTGTAGATGGAAAACTGAGGCCAAACGGATTAATCTTGCTCCCATTCTCGTAAAAGATAAAACTCCTGTTTCAGTGGTGCAGAGTCAGGCTATTTGTTACTTACCCAAGCCAACACAGTCAGTGACAGTGGTAGGATGAGTAGTAAAGAGTTCCTGGCTCTTAATCCCAAACTCAGTCTGCCGTATCACGCTGACTGCCCACTGATACGCTTTAATTTTTTGTGTCTAACATTCTTTGAAGTAAAGAATATCCCATCTTAAGAGAATGGTTACAAATATTTGTGTTAAAACAGAATGTTCCAGGTTTTGTATTACAGAAAATAGCCTCAGTAATTGTCCTTCACTGTACTTGGCATATTGGGGTTTTACTGATAGCAGCAGCATAGTGAAGAGAAATACAAATCCTGTGCATTGTATTCGTGTGAAGCTGCCCATATAAAGCTTTCAGGTTAACCTCACTTTTGGCTGTTAGGATTTCACACCCTGTTACATTTGTCTGCTATAACTCACTCTGACATTATACATTTGAATTATACAATTGTAATTCAGTAATACAATTACAAATTCACTAACAGCCTCCTGATGGCAATCCTTGGTGTTTGACACACACATTAACGCTTTTACAGTTGGTTGTTAGCTGTTAGATTCCTTTAACCTGATCTTCCGATGTCTGTACCAGGTGATTGAGATCTCACAGTATCGAACACAGCTGTATGACTATCTCAAGAACAGAATGATGGCCATTGCACCTAACCTCACTGTTATGGTCGGGGAATTAGTTGGAGCGAGGCTTATTGCTCATGCAGGTAGGTCACCTTGATCAGTATATAGCAAGTTAGATGTGAACTAGCTTTACGAGATAAGTTCATCAACAGCTTTCCCTAAGGATCTGGCCAGTTGAAAGCATTGCGCTAAGCTCTTGATGTAAAGCATTTTGATGAACGCCAGAAGAACCTAGTGTGATGTCAGAATATTGGCACGAGCTCAGAAGTAGTCAATGATGATTCATTTTTCAGTTTGCCTGACTTCTTTTCAGAATATGAGGGCAACTTAAGTCACTACCTCTTCTGAGACGTTTTCTGAGCCTGTTGCCAACAGTTTGGTCGCATCTGAGTTAATCTGTTAAGAGGTTGGGCTTTAGTTGATGTCAGACTGACTTGAAAAGTGTTAGGTTTATCTCACCTTCTCAAAGTGTAGTGCCAGCTACAGATTGTGCTGTCAGCATTCTTACTGCAGAGTGCAGTCAGCACTACCCATTAATCCAGTGGGATGTTTTGTGTCAAGTCAGTCTTCCCACCTCCTTTCCAAATGAAACCTGGAGATACAGAATTGGTCTTAAGCATTGTTACTTAAGTAGTAGAGGATCAACACCACTTCCCTTCCTCCTCAAAACTAATGTAAATCATCTTATAAATCCTCCACCATCAAAGCTTGAAACTTGTCTCCTACCTTCACTCATTTCCTAGTATCGGTCTCAGACTTGTAACGGTGTGTCCACACGGCAATAAAATACCAGTGGCTGGCCTGGCTCAGCTGACTCGAGCTTGTGGGGGGTCAGGCTGCGGGGCTATAAAATTGCAGTGTAGAGGTTTGGGCTCGGCTGGAGCCTGGGTGCTGGGACCCACGGGGTTTCAGAGCCCAGGTTCCAGCCTGAGCCTGAACATCTGTACTGCAGTTTTATAGCCCAGCAGCCCAAGTTAGCTGACCCAGGCCAGCCACTGGTATTTTATTTGCGCATAGGCATACCGTAGGCTGTTCCTATTCTGATTAAACTGATAAGGCTGTGACTTTTTCTGCCCTAGGTTCCCTTTTGAATCTGGCTAAACATCCAGCTTCCACTGTTCAGATTTTGGGTGCTGAAAAAGCACTTTTTAGAGCCCTGAAGACTAAACGGGACACACCCAAGTTTGGCCTGATTTATCATGCTTCCCTTGTGGGACAAACTGCTGCAAAAAACAAAGGAAAGGTGAGTTGCTGAAATGATTTATCTTGCTGATTAGCTTTTTCTGATGCAGGTGAATGTCTGTGGCGATTAGATGGATAACTTTAGAGTCCTGATAGGGATTTTTCCACTGCTTGCTATACTACTTTCTTTTGTGATGATGTGCAGAATACCACTGCACCACAGATCTTGCAGTCAGCTGTCACTTTCTTTCCTATTAGAAAAAGGGAATAGAGTTGTCAATGCAAAAGTCTCTGAGTGATAACTTGAGTGACAAAATCCTGCTGGATTATTTGATTAGCACTGGGAACCAAACTTTCTTAAGACAGGTTAAATTTCTTTGTTAGTAAAATACATGAAAATAACATTAGGCTTCCTCAATTTCAGAGGAGGAAATCCGTGAAATCATAGGCTTCTACTCCATATTGGAACTAACAGCTTATATTTAAAGGATATGAGGAATTTTAAAGGTGTTTTTTGTAACATGACTTTGAATGTGTGTTCACATTGAGGAAAAAGTTCTTCCATCAGTTTTTAAAGGCAGATTGCTTCCCGTGTATATGTCAAGTTGGCCTGATGTGAGAAGGGTGAATGGTGAAGTAAAGTTACCGTATCAAAAAATCTTAACACTGAAGTGACTACCTTGTGTCCAATCTTAGCATTTAACACTCACCTCTTTTTCCAGATCTCTCGAATGCTAGCAGCCAAAACTGCATTGACTATTCGTTATGATGCCCTTGGAGAAGACTCCAGTGCTGAAATGGGAGCTGAGAACAGATTAAAAGTAGAGACTAGACTGAGACACTTGGAAGAGAAAGGGGTGAGCCTGGGATGCAGTGATGAAAAGATAATTAAATTAAAGCTATCCAGGAGAGAGGAGATATTCATTTTGTTTCTTTTATGTGAGGGCTGTGGTTCCGAGAATGCACTTCTCCCAGCTCCTCTTCCCTGCATAAGGTTGTGGTACTTTCCCTTGCCATACTTTTCCCTGGCCTAGACTGGGACAGACAGTGGGGGACTTCAGGGTGAGCCCATCCGTGCATTCCTAGGCCACCACTTGCATTAGCTTTCCCTCATTCCATATCTACATTGAGATGTCAGTGTGAAACCTCAGTTCTGATCCGGGAGCATGAGTGAGATGCAGACATATGTTCCACTGACATGGATGCTGCGGTTGCTTGATATTTTGTGGCATTTCTGTGTCTGGGAAGTAAGCTCCCTAGAGCTTTAAGGATTCTTCCCTTCTAATATTGCCCACTTTGGTCAACGATATGTGTAGTCCACAAGAGCCCCCTCTGGAGCCAGTAAACAGAAAGCCATTGTCAGCCAAAGAGGATGCAAAGTTCTCCATTCTTCTCCTATCACCAAGTACTAAGCACCCTGCCTCCCCACACCAGTATTGCATCTGTCTACATAATATCACTGCCCTCTTCTGGGTGAAGTATCCACCCTGCTCCAAGTACGTGGTCCTGTTTAGCTCCAGTGGCTGCAGCCTTTAAAGCTTAGACATTCTACTACACAAGCTTCAGTATTGACATTTCTTGTAAATTACAAAAAGGGATCTGCACTTCGTGAACCTTGAACGGGTTAGAAATACAGTGCACTTGACATCTACGTTTCTAAATCCAAATTAAGACCCCTCTCACGAGTTTGCCCCAAAAAGTAAATATTGTTTAGTTATACTTCACTGGCAGCTGAGAGCATGTGGCTTTTTTGCCAGGCGTTGCATGCCTGTCTTTGCAGTTTTAATTCCTTTCAAGGGCTGTGGAGTTTGTTCTAAATTGTTTTTGTTATGAGTAATTTGTTTTTCACTTCTAAATTTTTGTCCTAGATAAGAAGAATAAGTGGCACAGGAAAGGCCTTGGCCAGGGCAGACAAATATCAGCACAAGAGGTGGGTAGTTTTCTGTTCAGCTTGGCAGTGTATAACTTCATTTTTATCACCCTGAGACTTGGGTTTTGACCTCTGTTGACTTCAGTTCCAGAAAACATTTTTCATGCACTTAAATACTGGCAACATGCCCGTTACGAAGTACCACCTACTTTTCTTTCATTTAACACAATTGTGGCAGAGTAAAGCAGGTAGGTTAGGGTAACTGCCCTGACTTTCTGAGAATGGGTTGCTGAGATCCTCTGAGAGAACATTGGGTATTATTAGCATCAGTTGTGAAAGCTTTGATAGCTTTGAGGGTCAAAGACTAGCTGTTTTATTTCATGCTAGTCAGAATTATTTAACATTTTAGAAATACAGGGTTTAAGGAAGCTTTTTCCCCCCATAACACATTTGAAAGCCACACTAGAAACTTCCTTTGACAGTTTCATTTTAGAAAATGCCAGTCACAAAACTCCCAGGAGAAATCTTCAAAATCTTTCAGTGATGTAGATTGGTTCCAGGACGTGATCTATGGCAGGGTTTTACATATAGAAAAGCTTTGAAATGGCAGCAGGTGGAGAACAAGTGGCTTTTAGGGTGGAGAGTAGGAGGGTGGTCTGATACGTGTATATCCTCAGCGTGTTGACTTGGGGAGTCCTGACTTCCTGGCTGGACATGTGTGCAGAACATTTCAGCACTAACAAATGGAGCTCTAGGCTTAAAAGGAGAGCGGACTACAGATAATTTCCAATCTGTATGGCTCAGTTTAGCAGTCAGGAATAGAAAAGGTGAGATGTACATTTTACCACAAATAAACTGTAGACATTAATATTTCTGAGTTTTCATCAAGATGGCCACTTCTGATAGGAAAGTAGCAGCTTTTCTGATGCAGGTAATGTGGGAGACAGATTGTAAGTCAGATTCTACCCTACGGTAATACTGGTTTAACAATAAAAATTTTCAAGTGTTAAATGTCAGTTCTCTTTATGACTGAACTGATATCAAAGTGTCTTGGAGCTTCTGTTACAATCTGACATGGACCACCCTGGAGTTACTGACAGTGTCGCTCATCTAATTTTTGACCAAGATGGCCATCGCCAGTCGGATCAGAAATATCCTTCTCACAGTCTGTATAGGGTGAGAGACACTTACTGCCACATGAAAGCTTACATTTACTGCAGAATGGGGTGCAGTTTTTTTCTAAGTCATAAATGTATCAGACTGCACTTAGAATCAATTGTATGGTATTTTGTAACAAACACCCCTTTCTCCCCCCCCCCCCCCCCCCAAAAGCTTTGCAAGACATTGAACTTTGCTTATCTGTAATAGCTCATTGTAGCCCTTTGATCATCAATAGTATTTTAGTGATGACCAAAAGGAGGATTACTATGGTGGTGCGCTCCTCCTGTCACCACTACTGAAGCAGTATATGCATACCCATAAAATATTCTGATTGTTAGTAGGATCAATATTTAAAACTCCTTTGCTTCAGTAGAAATACTGTTCTTAACTGATGCCAGAGACCATGCCTCAGCGAGTAGCTGTCATTGGATGGGACAAGCTTTTAACTGCCCCAGGGTCTGGAACAGATGTTGCGATATTGAAGGAAGTCTGAATTAGAGGAGTGGGCAGAGTACTGAGATGGGGGCATGCTGATGAGGGTGGCTAGAGCTGGAAAGGTTTCAGAAGACACAGGAACTGAACAAAGGAGGAGTCTCAGGTATGTCTACACTGTGTGTTTTTAAAACATGTGGCAGCAAGTCTCAGAAACTGGATCTACAGACTTGGGCATGTGCTATGATGTTAAAAACAGCAGTTTACACGACGCAGCTTGGGCTCCGAAACACACCCTCTCTTCTCATTTCAGTGGCTGAGCTCCAGTCGAAGCCGAAACGTCTGCACAGCTGTTTTTAGCACTGTAGCATGAGCCCAAGTCTGTAGACCCAGGCTGTGAGACACTCTGCTTTTAAAATGCAATGTAGACATACCCTAAGACACGTGAGAGCAGAATTCCCAAGATGAAAATCAGAATTAGATATCTAACTGCCTCTTGTGCCTGGCTTGTGCATGCTGTTGAGTAGACTTTCTGAAATGCAGGGAATAGCTATACTGCATTTTAAAACTTGCAGCAGCATGTCTCAGTGCCTGGTCTACAGACATAAGTCACATTTGAAAACATAATCCCGGCTATACATACAAAAAGATGGGGCTACACTAACTGGTACCATTCCCAAAAGATATCTTGGAGTCATTGTGAATAGTTCTCTGAAAACATTTGCTCAATGTGTAGCAGCAGTCAAAAAAAGCTAACGATGTTAAGAACCATTAGGAAGGAATGGATAAGAAGACAGTAAATATGTCACTATATAAATCCATGGTACCCACACCTTGAATACAGCATGCAGTTGTGGCAGTCTTTTGCAGGGCAAGTACACCCTGTCACCCTGGGGGTGGGGCAAGGGCATGGTAGCCCTGCAGTTAAATCGATATGGCTGCCTTCAGCTTCTGGGCTGCATGGACCGATGGCCAGCATCAGTGGACTCCCCTTGTCTGCATGGCAGTGCTGCCTAATAGCTAGAGCCAGTCAGATGCCCCTTGGCTGTAGGGAAGCATGGCCTAATGGCCAGACAGTAGGCAGGGGTTTGGTGGGCTGTCCCCCCCCCAATTAGGGCCGCTGGGGTGGGGGCATGCAGGCCCTCCCTACTACACCAGGTCCCAGTCCAGGGCCCTGGTAATGGCAAATGGGTTTGCCATTAATCCGGCAGGGAATCTGCCTGAAACATGCCAACTGCTGCAGAAACACTGGCTAGTCCCTCCCTGGGCTACTTCCTACTGTGATTCCTGCAGTTGAAGTCACGGTGTCCTCGTCTCTGGGCTCCTTGGGTAGTGACTGCAATCTCCCTGGGACATCCTCAGGTACCTGGGCACCTGCCTGGGCTTTGGCATTTCCTGCTCCCGCGGTCCTGGATCCTGGCTGCTCCTCAGCTGGAGCTGGCATGGTGCATCCTTCCTCCTTGGTGTTCAGCCCAGACTGAGTTAGGCTGCTCCCTTTTTATACTGCAGCAGCAGTTGGAGCATGCCCAGCAGGGTTGAGAGGGCGTGGCTTCTTCTGCTAGAGTGCTGCCCCTTCCACTCCAGTGAAGGGCAAGTACACCCTGCCATATCATCCCAGCTCAAAAAAGATGTATTAGAATTGGAAAAGGTACAGAGAAGAGCAACAAAAATTATTACTGGTATGGAACAGCCTCCATATGAGGAGATATTAAAGAGACTGGGACTGTTCATCTTAGAAAAGATGACTTTTCTAAGAGGGGGTATCAGAGAGGTGTATAAAATCCTGAATGGTGTGAAGAAAGTGAATAAGAATTATTGACCCCTTCACATACAACAAGACCCAGGGGTCACCCAATGCAATTAATACACAGCAGGTTTCAAACAAAGGGAAGTGCTAATTCACACAACACACAGTCAACCTGTGGAACTCGTTTCCAGAGGATTTTGTGAAGGCCAAACTATAACTGGGTTCAAAAAAGAATTGGCTGTTAGCCAAGATGGTCAAGGATGCAACCCCATGCTCTGGATGTCCCTAAGCGTCTGATTGCTAGAAGCTGGGAGTGGACAACGGGATGGATCACTTGATAATTGCCCTGTTCTGTTCACTTACTCTGAAGCATCTGGCATTGGCCACTGTTGGAAGACAGGATACTGGGCTAGGTTGACTATTAGTCTGACCCAGTATGGCCATTCTTATATTATGCTTGTGCACCTGGCCACACCCTCTTGAACGAAACAATTCTTCAGGCTCAACTGTGGAGAGAGCAACATAATGGATGCCGTGGTCTCAGACTATAATAGAATTGAAATCTTGATTACAATGACCCTTATAATAAAAAGTAAAATTCACCACCTGAACTGGCTTTTCTGGGCAGATGACAGTTGTACTCTGTTTTCAGTGGAGTTGTAGCCTTGTTGGTGCCAGGGTATCTTTTACTGGACCAACGTCTGTTGGTGAAAGAGACCCACTTTTGAGCGACACAGAAGAAGAGCACTGTGTAGCTCAAACACTTGTCTCTTTCACCAACAGACATTGGTCCAGTACAAGATACTACTTGTTTCTCAATTGTACTACATGGAATACAGCTCCTGTGTTCGTTTGTTTCTCCATAAATGGAAACCAGGCCACCAATGATTCTTCACTTTTCATTAGCTGTCCTGTCTCCACTGAAAATCATACAGTGAGGTGGTGATGGTAGAGAATTGAAAGTGAGCATTTCACCATTGTATCTTATTTACAGTGCTGTTTCTTCCCTTGCAAGGTTGCAACTTAACTTACTCAGTTTTCTTCATTCCAGTGAAGTGAAGGTATATGACCCCTCTGGTGACTCTACACTCCCTGCTGTTCCAAAAAAACGTAAAATTGAAGAGGTGGAAGAAGAGGAGACGCAGGTTACAGTAAAAGCAAAGAAGATCAAAGTAGAAATTAAAGGTTGGTTATTGTATTTGTGTCTAACGCATCATTTCCTGCGAGCATTGTATAACGGGAATTAGAGTGGCATGTGGTGGCCTTTCAGAATACGCAACTGTTTTTCCATGAGTTTGACATGGTTTTTTTTAATCTTGTTGTGGGCTGAAACTGGACTGCATTTGTTTTATATACATTTCTAAAAGGCCAGTGATGCTCTAAGCATAATATAGAAGAGGTTTAAAAAAAAAAAATCAGATGTCTATTACAGAATTACTTGCTGAGTAGATTAATCCTTAACTAGCATTGTTTGGTATCATGAAAAGAAATGGCTCACATTTTTAAAAATTTGGCATTGTGCTAACTTGTTTATCCCATTTACTATGAGTATGGATAAACCCCTATTATCCAAATAGTTTGGGTCATATCCAAAATTGGGGAGAATCTGAATTTCAGATAATTAGAGTTTGGATAATAGTTTATTTGTATGTGTGTTTAAAAATAACCACTCCATTCTAGAGTGATAGACCTTGATAAGCTAGCTACCAGCTCTGAGTTACCTTGTGAAAGATCTTGCATTGTTAGTTCGGAATGGTTATTTTTTGTATTGAGAATTGCTTTGCAAACTGCCGATAGCTGTGCTAAAAAGCTACTTATTCCTCAGCTCCAAAACATCAAAACTACCCTGATGCTTGCTCTGGTAGAGGAGCACAGAGATGCTGCATTTGAGTTTCTCTGAGCCAGAGTTGGCTGTGAGCTACTCCAGGTTATGTCAGCTGCAATGATCTAATCACAATAATTTACTCTTGGGGGAATTCTGTGCCAAAAATTTACAAATTCTGCACACGATATTTTAAAATTCTGCAGATTTTGTGTGTCAAAATAACACTATAGAACCACACCAGTTTCAATTATTTCGGTAATTTATTTCAAAATTCCTGTCAGCAAATATGTCTGTAACAACACAGACATACAAAAATCCCCCCCCGGAGTAGAGAGTTGAAGAAACTCCCATGACAACCCAGTTCCTGCTTCTCTGGCCGCCCTGGCTGGGCTCTAGGGAGGAGGGAGCAGACACTGTCTCCCCACCCCCCAGAGCCCAGCTGTGGGGTCCTCCCTGGCCTAGACACTCACCACCACCCCTCCCAGAGGCCAGCTGCAGCTCCCCCCCCCCCCGCCCTGAAACTCGTACACCTTCTCCACAGCTGCACGCCACCTCACCCCAGACACTCACATCATCTACTCCTTAGAGGCCAGCATCTGCTCACACCCTCTACCCCCAGAGGACATTCACACCCTCTACCCCACAGAGGCCAGCTGGGGGGGCCTCCAGGGATCCCGAGGGAGAAACCACCTGATGCTGGGTCCCAGGTTTATACGGAGTTTCTTGCATGCGGCTGCCTCCTTCCTTCAGGGCATGCTGGGAACTGCAGCTGCTGGGAACCCTCCAGTTCCCTCCACCTCACACTGGTCTTGCCTTCTATTTCCAAGCTGGGCTCTACTGGTCCAGTGATCCCTATTGGCAGCCAACATCTCTGCAGCCCATTTCTGTAGGGGGGAAAAGGGAAACTCTGTGCGCACAACATTAATTTCTGCAAAATTCTGCATTGAGCAGTGGCGCAGCATTCCCCCAGGAGTAAACAATGGCTGGCAAAGGCTGTAAGAGCAGCCAGGGCCGCTACAAGGGATGCCTAATCCACAACCCCCCCTACAGCCACCATTTTCCATGCACCAACATTGGACAGTGAGGGTGATTTCAGCGCAGTTGCGCTGGCTCTGCATCATCCTCAGGTCCCCTAATGCCAAGGTGATCTTCCTAGGGGCTGGCTATGCTGGCTTTATGGCATCTTGCATTGGTGGAGTGGCTCACGGGCTCTGTAACTTAGCTGAAGATTGGGGCTACCCTCTCCCGTGGTACAGATCTGTCTTTCTGTAGTGTTGGGGGGGGGAAAAGGTCCACATCATGACTTTTGCTGTGATATTTAATACAGTAATGAAACGGACACATGAGTGGTCTGTGATGATTTCAATGTTCTTTGCCTAATTCCTTGTGGAGTATGTGGACATTTTTAGTCACTACCTCTTCTGAGACCCTTCTGAATGTGTTGTCAGCACTAAATTAACCCTTTATTATAGGCACAGAATTGTTTCCATAGACTACCTTTCCATTGTAAACCTAGATGTGAAACACTCATACTTATGTCCCTACCCCAAAACTGCCTCAGAAAACATGGTTCCTTGCTGACACTTCTCTCAAGTATTCTCCTAGAACAGTGGTTCTCAAAACTTTTGTACTGGTGACCCCATTGACATAGCAAGCCTCTGAGTGTGACCCCCCTCCCCCCCAATATAAATTGAAAACATGGTTTTGTATACTTAACGCCATTATAAATGCTGGAGGCAAAGTAGGGTTTGGGGTGGAGGCTGACAGCTCCCATCCCCCCCCAATGTAATAACCTTGTGACCCCCGAGGGGTCCCAACCCCCTGTTTGAGAGCCCCTGTCCTAGAAGGAGAAAATCTACAGCCAATTCCATATTAGTCAGGTATGGCTCTTAAAGATTAGTTTAACTTTTTTTTTACACTCATGAGCATGTCTACTAATGGATTATACCACAAATACCTTTGCCTACGAATCATATCTCTGATTCATTTGGCCATACTGAGTTACTGGTGCCTCTTAACATTTTGGGGATATACAAAGCTTAGTTTTGGTGAGAGCTTGGAAAATCGGAGCCACCAATATCATATGTGGCGGGCAAACTTCAGCGTGGTTCAGTGGATTGGCAAAGTTAAACTTTGCCAGATGTCCTGGTTTTGTTGGCAAGTCCAGAGCTGAGCCATGGTCCTGTCTTTCCAATAAAGAGGTGCATTGGTGAGACACACATCTTAAAAATCTAAGTAGCTGCTATCGTCTGCAAACAAACTTTCTTAAATTAGAATTAAGGGTGTAAACAGTTCAGGAAAAATCATTAAAATTTACTCCAAAAAGAAAAAAACAAAATACCCAGAAAACACTGAAGAGCTGCAAACTCCTAAGTGAAGTTAGAAGTGAGAATTTGAGTTATAGGAATGCCAAATTGAGGTACCATAAACCACCTTCATGGTGTCTTTCATCCTCCATCAAAGCACACAGCTGTACATCTTACTTCATGGCCAGTAACATATATGCTTTGCGCTAATGTTTACAAAATTTCCCCTTCACATTTGTGCACTCTGCCCATCCAGACCTTTCTCCCAACTCTAATTCTTTTTAAGCCAGCTGTACTATGCTTAGTAGTATCCATATGTCCCAATCATGACTGAGGCGTTATTGTGCTAGGGGCTGTACACACTGAGTTAGGTAGATCTGAAGAGCTTATTTATCTCTTACCATCCATGTGCAGACATATCCTTTCTCATTGTCCTCTTATGCCCTTTAAAATCGCAACCTCACAAGGTTCACATATTACTATTGTATCTACGAAGTTCACAAATACCTTTCCCAGCCACCATTCTGCTCAAATCCAAACTTCTGTTTATCCTTTGTATACAGTTGCAAAATAGAACTTTACTTAGCACAGCACCACTCTATTCTCAATGTACCTCATACTACTCTCCACCCACATTTAATCAGCTATCCATCCACCTTACACCCTCCCCATCCTGTGGACTGTCCTTCCACCAACCTGTGTGGTATTCTCTGAAACAGGACAGATCATGACCTCACTGTTTTCAGGTAGATGACAGAAGAGCTGACATGTCCATCATGTGTTGTGGCAGTGGTAGCTTGAGAAGTTTGGCAGGTAGCTCTAAGTGGCATATGGAGTGCATTGGATGATTTAGAAATGCAGAGTTAAGGCTTTATATACTTAAACCCCAAGTGTGTTTAGGTTCCTTGGCTTTAACTTTTTTTAAAACTGCAGTGCTCTATTGAGGTGTCTTCTCAGCATTACAACCTGAAAGGGACACCAACTTAAAAATTGTGTGCCTGATGTTACTGTAACAAAAATAAGAGAATTTAGTTTCTGTTTCCTCTGAGCATTTGGTAGCGCTTTGGACGTCACTTTCAATGTTTCCCTATTTGCGTGGATCTTTCAAACAGCAACCAGGGGCGCGCACGTGCTTTTTAAACATAGTGTTTGGAACCCCTTCAAAAATTGGCAGGCAGAGTATCTGAAGTCACTTAACTTTTTTAAAACTGTCTAGAAAATAAGTTGACACTGTCCCTGGAACGCCACTGTTTCAGTGGGAGTGGGAAACCTGGTATGGGAGTATACGTTGGACAGAATGACTTGAGGTTTTAGTCTTCTAACATGACCACTAATAGTGCTCACCAGTAAAACATTCAGCTTACTTTAAAGGTCATAGTGTGCAGCTATGGCTTGTCACTAAAACTCCTGTACTGCAAGAAAGGGAAGCATCTTTTTAAAATAAATTAATGGTGTTAACCCTGCAGGGAAGGCTCAAGTGACGGGGGCTACCTCTCAGGGCACATTTTAATCATATGCTATTTGACCTGTCATCTGTATGCTGGAAGAAGTGGGTGGAGTATGATGTGTATACAAAGTGCTTGGTATGTAAAAATGCATTAAAGATTTTTGTATGGTAAAACACTCATGGTGGAACCCAGGGTACTGATCTCTACACTGTATAGGTACTCGTAGGTACATCAGTCAAGCTAAGCTATTCTGGGTGCTGTTCTGTCTGGTTCAGAGCCTGCTGACAAAGGCTCTTGCCTCTCTTGTCAACTGCTGTATTGCAAAGAAACCCTACTGGGCTGAGTGACTTGCTCGTGCCAGGTCTGGAGGGAAAAGAACAGCCTCCCTGGAGCTGTTATCCTCATTCTGTCCAGGTTCGAACATGTGAAATCTTGTGATGAGCTCTGTTGGAAACTAGCAATTTAAGTCTTTATTAAGGCATCCTGCTGTTCACTGTGAGAAATTACAAGACCTGTGAATACAAAATACATTATTTTGCATTGAAATTTGTGACAGTTCCCTTGGTGTTTCAAAGCAGATGACACAGTAATAACATAGGTTATTTTCCAAAGGTAACCACACAGCACATTGCTCAGTATCCCAACAGCATGAAAACTTACAGTACAGCAAATGTGACTCAAAATAACGTATGTCACATTGCATAGCAAGATAAATGTATGAGTACAATTATTTGTATGTTATTACTTCTCTTTACGTATATATTATCAATTTGTGTAGGAGGTTGTATTATATGCACACACTAGTTGCATGTTGGCCCGCATGTCTGTTGTGGAATCAGTTTATTATTGTACACACCAGGCCTTTCATCTAGAATCCTCTTCTAATGAGGGTTTGAGCATTTTTTTTATTGGTAAACTGCATGTATTGCTCTATTTGGCTGGTTGCAAAAGGCCGGGGGGGCGGACAAAAAACAGATTAACTCAACAATCCAGCTAGCCTCAAAAATAAGAAACAAAACTCGCCCAACGCCAACGCACACAAACAAGCTCTCTGCTGCCTGCCAAACAGCCAAAAGCCTATAGATTTAAAAAAAAAAAACTAAGCCAAACCAACCTAACAAGGTTGCAAAATTTAAAAAAATTGCAAAAGCCAGTAAATTAAAAAATAACAGCCTTTCAACTCTAAAACTGGTATGTTTTAAAAAACCTAAAATAGCCACAAAAAGCCGGTTCAAACTAATACAAAGCACACAAAAAAGCAAGGGTCCCTAAACAAAAATGTCCCCAAAAAACCCAGCACTTTCAAACCCTTCCAAAAACTAAAGAAAGTCAAAAATTTACAGCAAACCCTAAACAACCTCTGCACAGGGCAAAACTCTCATCTGCCCTTCCCCCTCTTCTTCTTACATTACACCCAGGCTTGGCCAGCTGTGGGTTGTGCATGTGTAAGTATAGAAGTGGGTTAGGGCTCAGGCACTTCCTTCCTCTAAATAAGGTGGGGCGTACCCAGCACTCACTGCTGTTATTTGGTTAATAAAGCTTTAAACTTAGTCACTTGGTGTGCTCCTTTATTTTCTCCCCTAAAAATCCTGTGGCTTCAGCCTGATCACCTAAAGCCCCAGGCAAATTAGTAACATAAATCTGTCACAATGTGACCAGGCATTTTATACACTGGAGTCAATTTTGTGTCTTATGTTTGCACTTGAGGCAAATGTTAAAACGTTTTTTTGTATCATATTACTCTTCTGCTGGTCTGAACGAGTTAACTCTACTGCTACATTTTTGTAATTTTAAGGGAAAGTCCAGTCTGTTCAGTTTATTTTATCTGAGATGTTTCTTTACTTTTTTGTGTTACTTGATTCACCTTCTCACTTTCAATGTTGAATATGTTCTGATTTTTGGAAGTGGTATACTAATTGTTTCCTCTTTTGAGTCATGACTACATGCCACAAATGCTGCTGGCATCAGCATCCCAGTTAAGTAGAAACTGAAGTAATGTTGCTACATCATGAGTTTACGCATTACAAGGCATTGCGTGCTAAAGAGTGTGGTATCCAAGATTGACTCAGTTAAGCAAAGAAATTTAATGAGGTGGGGCTTTAGTGGTATTGTGACTCTGCTGCATAAGATATCATATGAGTAGTGCTTTATGCTTGATTTCTCTATCTGAAGGTTCCTAAAGCTAAATGGTGTGTGTGTGTGTGTCTGTAATATCAATCAGTAGTAGATAATACTGTACTTGCCCATACATTCTGTTGGAAGACAGAACTGAAAATTAATTGTAGATAGCTGTGTGTTCAGGTCTGTTTGAATGATGATATTTTGAGTCTTAAGCAGAATTGTGAGCCCTGATACCAGCGGGCAGTAGGCACGTGAAAGGGAAATATTGGGGAGTGGGAGAAAAGAGGTGGTGAAGAGAGGTAAAATTGCATGAAGGACTCCTGAATGCACTGTGACATGCACAGCTTCATCATCCTCTCATGTAACACACAGTGCAGCTACGGCTTTCTGCCTTAAATACTTTTGACAACTGACAGCCTAATGTTTTGCTTTTCTGTGACACAGAAGAGGCAGATGTAGAGGAAGGTGAACTGGTCAAAAAGAAGAAAAAGAAAAAGGAAAAAAAACAGAGAGCTGAGGAAGAAGCAGCTTTGGCTGAAGAACCATCCACTAGCACAGCGGTGGAGGTGAGATGAGAATCATTCTAAATGATCAGTTGCATTGAAATCTGCAAGGATATTTTCTTTCCGAAACAGTGAGGGGGAGAAAAATACCCATATCTGTATAGCTCAGTGTATGGGGACTATTGTTTTATATTCTCTTCAGCCCTTTTATTTTGTAATATTCAATATTGAAGGGTATGAAAGGGATCAGGTTACAAATTAGGGTAATGGGAAATTCATGACTGTCTCCAAGTACACTATTTCCTGCTCTCTTACCCTCCTATTTTGATATGCGATCTCTAATTTTATACGTCTACCCTTCCAGTTCAGCTTAATGCCCACTACTCTTCTAAAGACCGGACAGGGTGTCCTTCAATCCGCTCAGTGGTATTCACTCAGCAACGTCCCTTAATAGCTCAGAAAGATTTCTGTGCGACACTGGGGCTGCACCATCCCCTTTCGCTGCACCAGCTAGGCTGCTGCTGTGAGCCAAAAGATCTCCTAAATGGCAATACAGAGTGGCTGCCAAACAACTAAGCACTGAATGAATGCCACATTCTTTAAATGTTTTCTGTTTTGGGCCGCCAGGGGTCTTAAACTATGCTAGCTACAATTGTGAGCTACCAGCAGTAGTGACTCACGACAGTTTTTCCTGTAAAAGTGGACAAGGATTTGTTTTGAGACCTGTGCCAGCGAAACCATACTGTAAACCTGTGGAGTGCAACCCGGAAATGGAGGGAATGCCAGTTGGGTTGCACCCTTCTGGCTGAGTACTAAAAGCTGGGGTCACTAGAACACTGTGGATGCTTAAGGAGGGAGGGAGCACCTTACTCTTTGCCCCGCCCACTTCCCACCTAATTCTCAGGCCACTTCCCTGCCTGCGCAGTGCTCAGCTCCAGGGGAGGAGTAATAGCATTTCAAGGAGGCTGTAGAGCTGGCCCTGCAGCCCCTCAAAATGGAACTCTCCAATCCTTGATGTTGATTGCCAGGGAGAGGAGGAAAAAGCATTGCTAACAGCAGCTCCTTCAGGCCACATCCCCACTCACCCACTGTTCCACTCTAGTGCACTCCTATAAGACCCAGAAGCTTCCAGTCTTTCTCTCTGTGACCCCAAACCCACAATGTTGTGGCCACAGTATGTTGGGAGGCTATGGCGAGTTAAGGAATGATTTTTCAACTGTGTTCTGGGTTGTGGACCAAAAAGTTTGAGCACCTTTGATAAATGTTACTCCTCAGATAGCATGCAATAGTTACCCTGTTCTGTGCTAGTGGTGGAATTAGCACTGTTTAGAAAGTAGTGTGGACATTCCCTTTTTATTTATTTATTTTTTACAAATGAGCTTTGGTTCCACTAAATGCTGAAATCTGTAGAAGAATCTCAGTTGCAGACCCCTATTGCTGATGACTTCTTCCCATATGGGTACAAAAGGATGTCTTGCTTTGTGAAGTCCGTAGAAATTAGTCTGTTCTGTGGCTGAGCTCCATGTTTGCAGGCTTCAGTTTGCCCTGCTTTGCACTGGAGGTAATTATGGGTTCCTGCAGTCCAGTGAGCATCCTTTTCTTTGAGACTAGGGAAGGAAATGAATGAGTTTGTGAACCCCTAACAACAGTTTAACATTTGTAAACCACTTTGTGAATATGAGCAGCACTATCCAAGTCCTAAGTTATCTAGCTGTTCCTGTTAGTGTTCTGCATTACCTGTTCCGTTATCGTATGTTCATAGAAATGTTTCATTTGTTTTGCAGAGTACAGAGAAAAAGAAGAAAAAGAAGAAAATCAAAGTAGAGCAAGAGGATTAGTGGGGGAGAAGCAATTCATTTGGACGCTTCAGTTCAGAATATATTCCCTAGAATACTTTCTCTTTAAATACTTGCTCAAACACCATAACTTCCCCCAATAATGGGAGAGGGCAGGTGGAAGATGAATTTGATAAGTCTTTGCTGTCTCTTCCTCAGAACAAAATATTTAATTTGTTTTTGGCTCCTTAGGTGGACCACTGCCTTATTGCAGTTTCATTAATTGAGAAGGTCACAATAAGTCTTTGTTCATATGTGGTCTTTTGTGATACTGAATAAAAACCTTCTTTTTGTATCTATCTGGAGCCAAGATTGTTTTGCCTCTTTCTCATTTGCTGGCACACAGTAACCAATTTAACTAACATTTCTAAGTCAATTTAATTTTGTAAAATGTGTAACCATGAAGGGGAGGATCTGGCTTTCTTACCTTTTTTAAACCTTAAAGGTTTTTATTGTGATTGTTCTCTACAAAGGCAATTCAGAAGCTGCAGTACAATTCCAGTATTTCTCATTTAGGAGACATACCCTAAAATTAATGTGAATAGCCATGTATTCATAAGAGTTTTGCTTTTTACAGAAGCCAGAACAATAGAACAGATGAGCTACATTATCAGTAGTGTACAGTGCAGTCTTCATGAGAGACCTTGAGAGAATTTGCAGGCAAAGATTACAGGGTTTTGCGAAAGACTGACAAGACAGAGACTTACGTTTGCAGTAATGTGAGTGAACTTTTTTTGTGGTTATCATTCAACAATTCCATTTTACTTGCCACTCAAAAATCCAAAGGATTGACTTCTTCAGCTGCTTAGTGACTCAACTGAAAAGGAAAGCTTTTCTTTTGTTTTTGAAATAGAAACGACTTATTTCAACTATTGTTAAATGTTTTTATTGCTTCTGGGTAGCAAACAGTATACTGCACTGCTGAACCTTCAAAAGACTTATTCGATCCTGACTATAGGGTTTGCAGTGGAAAAGCAAATTCAACTTTAACTGTATAATTGACCTTTGCCCAATATTTAGTATATGTTACCCTTGCATATTATCCCATGCATTCCCTTTTCTTATCTTTTTTATAAGGCATCTTATATTCCTCCCTAACAAAACAGGGAATCCTGTCTCTGTCTGGAAGATGTTTGATACCTGCTTTATGCAGTTGATGATTTTCTATGGTAGATAATTTATTGACCAACTCTTCACATTTAACTGCTTACCCATGTTTGCTTTGTGACAGTGTAAAGGGACATGTGTTGTTGACTCTCTAATCTAATGTTAATCTGCTCTCTTGATGTGTAGAGGATGCAAAATGCCGCCTCCTTCTCTGCCCATGTTAATGCTTAGCCACTGCCTTCCCTGGAGCTCCAAAGGAGGGCAGTTTTAATTAGCCGAGGGAGGCTTCTCAGAGGATGCTGTGAATCAGCATATCGGGCACCTATCTCTGGCACATCCTACTGCTCTGAACCCCTTGCTTATCCTTGAGAGAGTCCGGGTTGCTGATCCTTGTCGCCCTTATGAGATGATCTTTCCCCCACTTGGAGCTTTGTGCAGTGGAATTCTCCAGCAGCCAATGGTAATCTCCAGAATTTTTGAGTGCATTCTAATTTTACTGGCTAAGTAATAAGACACATTAAATCTGAATCTTGCAGTGGAAAGAAAAACCATGTGCAGTTATCCATGAAAGACAGAAATCTTTGATGTAATGCCCTGAGCTTTTTTTATTATAAATGTATTCTCAAATACAAATAATTACAGATGAGGGATTTCATTATCCTCTTTAGCATTAATGTAATCACTTGCCCAAAAGTCTTAAATAAATTATGTATTCAATACTCAGATACTGTCCTATATAATTTATCCAACTCAGAACATTTGCATGAACATTTTATTAGCTAAATGAAAGTTATTAGTCGGATCAAGATTTTTAAAGATTATTCACATTTCCATGTTCTTTTAAGTGCTGCAGGTTCTTATATTGCAAAACAAAATTGCACTGTAGAAAATGAGGTGGTGCTGAAGGCTTTCAGTCTTTGGTGAAGGTGATGGTCCTTTTGGACCAAAGAACACGGGAGGGAAACCGTTCAAGTTTTGGATCCTGGATAGGTGATACATTGTATCTCTTCTTTCCCACAGTCCCTCTTTTGAGCAAGGCTGGAGATTACTTTGAAATCAGACTTCTAGTTTGAACTGCTTGAGAGCAACTAATTGTCTGACTGCAATATTTGGATTAAGCATAGTTCTGCAAAAATGGCCAGTGACCGTGAACAATGTTATGTTGACACTGAAATGGTAATCACTATACTCCAGAGTTAACAAGCTGAATCTGTTTGCTGCTATAGGCATTTAACAGCAGCTTGGTTATGCTGAGTTCCCCTTTTGAAGGTAGTATACACTGCTATAATAGCTTTAGAAAGGAATTTGAGCTGTGCTGCTTATAGGAAAGTATACTTTTAAATTGGGCTGTGCGTAAAATAAAAAAGAAACTAATAAAATGGATTAAATATAAGTCTCATGTAACATGGGTACAGAAACTTCATTTTAGACCAGGATGAAATTGATGGCAGTTCAGCAAGGACAGTGGGACCCATACAATCACAACTGCCATATATGCTGCTCCGTGGAAGGATTGTAGAAGTTTCACTTTAGTTTCAAAGGGCTTTAGTTACCTGAAATGTGAGCTACTGCGTCTTATCTTTTCAATTTATCTTATCAACTTTTTTGGAAAGATTTTATGAATAAGTTTCACACTGATCGGTGGGTCAGGCCCAGAAAAAGGGAGAGGGGTCTTTAGTGAGGTTGCTGATAACTTTGGAAGCTATTTCTAGTCCAGTTTAGGCAAACTGATCTTATATTCTAAAGTGCTTGTAATGTAATAGAATGAAACAAAAGAATCTTCTTGTATCTAGATGAGTTGTAGAGGTGTCTCCAGCAAAAGTCTCTTTTCTGCCTGCTGGAAAGCACAAAGTCTGCATCTTTTTTCACTCCTTGGCTAGTGGATATACTAAAATAAAGCAGACAAATACCTGCATCTATCTTCAGCTGTTGAAGTGACTTTATCATCTTGACAGAGGAGGACTGGCTGCTGTGATCAGTAATGACCTCAGTGCTTTATGGTAGCACCACTTGGACTGAAGACAGGAGTGGGGAAACTCCAAATAGTTTGTTATACTGTGTTGCTGAAAACACACATCATTGTGAAGGTTTCATTGGTGTGTGCCAATCACTATGCTAATTCCTCGGGAAAGAGCAGATTGTATTCAAGGTCCTGATCATGTATTCAGAGCCCTGCTTTGGGCATCTCTTATCTCAAGAACCACTTCTCCCTCTGATAGTGATAAGGGAATAGTCATCTCCAATGGTAAAGGGTTCTAGGAAGAGCAGGCGAGGTATCTGTTGGAAGACCTGAGACTTTAGAACTCCCACAAGACTTGTCACCAGAAACCAAAATGTAAGGCCCACCTCTTTGATAGCTTATCTACTGGAACATGGCCATAGAAAATAGGAAGGGTAATTAAAGTGTGATAATATATGTTCTGAGGTGCTGAAAAGTGCTTATTCAAGTATCGGAGCAATATATGTTGTGTGTGGGCCAGCAGCGCACTCTTCTCTCTCAGCCTGAGAGATTCTGCCATTTAAAAGTATGGAGACTGGATGGTTCTGGGGCTTAGAAATTGGACACACAACCTTTCCCTTGGTTCACACTTGGTCCAGGCTGGCAGTGAAAGAAAGTTACCTAGCTTAGGGTTTTGTGTAGTTCCATCACTATAGTGCCTAAGTGCATGGCAATGTCCACAGTGGGCTTTATGGAGTTTTCTGATCTGTCTCCCAGCTTCTAGGAATCTGTATTTCCCCCTTCAGTTCTCATGGGGAAGCTTTAGCAAACCGCGGTCTTGTAGCATGTTCTCATTACCTTCTGATGTCTATTCAGGCTGTGTTTACATGAACTTGTGAGCCCCTTTCCTAGTAGCCAGTACACACTGCTAGTGCTTCTGTACCTCTTGAATAATGAATTCATTGTCTTCTAATCTAGAGGATCATTCTGGCAACTTTCATGAGCTCTAGAGTTTGTTCAGAATTAATCAGGAGATATAATTTTTCTTTAAATTAGAATGTAAATTTTACAAACTAAGTTGAAACTTCTCCCTATTAAGTCACTGGGAGAGAGGAAAATATCTAACATCTTAATATGGGCTTTAGTACCAGGGCATAGCTAGAGCACAACTCGTCATAAAAATGACTCCATAAAAATGGCACTACCTTACTGAACATATTTGCCTTTTTTCCCCTGAGATTGCTGCAAACAAAATTTGATTCATATTAGCCGTGTACATCCACTATGGTTTAGGGAAGTGTGAGCTGGATTCTGTTCATGGGCAATTGTCTATGAAGTTCTCCTTTTGTAACTTCTATTACTTTATATGATGCATGAGGAGAAAAGAAAACAACGTGGCTTGATCTGGATGCTATTGAGAGAATAAATATTGGAGCTCACTGGAGGATGAAAATTCTGTTTTGCAGCAATTCTCAATGTTTAGAAATTGGTTTTGTTTTGGATTGGAATGAAAATAAAACCTTTCCAAAGATTTCACCAAAAAAGTGTGTATGCATGTTAACCATTCTTTATAGCCTGGTCATTAGGGTGCTAGGCTGAGATGTGGAAATCCCAGGCTCAAGTGCGTGTTCCGCCTGATTCAGAGCAGTTACTCATCCCAGTGCAACCTTTTGTCTAGACTTTACTCTGAGCTTGCTTAGAAGACATAATTTAGAATGGCAGGTGCACCTTACGTTAGGAAAACATTTCCTTCTGTTTTCTCCTGTGGGAGAGAACTGGAATATGTCCTAGAATTATTCTAATTCTTCACAGATATAATTGTATCCAACCCCATACCAAAGTTGTGCCTCATTTGTACAATGAAAAATTCCAAGACTTAACCAAATCCAGGAGGTGGTGGGAAGCTATCTAAGTTAAACTTGCACATAGAGAGACTTAGAGTTTCAATGCAAAATAAAACAAGTCTTAATATAACAAGTAGAAAATTCAATAATAGTTTTCATAATCTAGAAATTTTATTTTGTGTGCTTAAGATCCTCTATCCTTCTGTTTCTATCTGTGAGCACGTTATAGAATGGACATCTTTCGGTCAGGCTATTTGTTTCCCTGCCTTTATAGTCAGCAGGATTTTCAAAAGCTCTCATTGGCCTAACTGCTTCCATTGAAATAATGGTAAATTGACTTCAAGGGGAGCTGCTTCGGCCAATGCTGAGCACTTCCACTCATCATCAATTTTTCATCCACTTTTTAATTAGTCACATATTGCAAAACAACCCTTTTTGTGTCTAGCATCCCCTCTTGTTCTGGTGATTGTAGACTTTGATCCAATGCTACCCATACAAGTCAGAGAGATCAGGTACAGTTCCTTGGGTTTACCTAACCATCCCCAGTGCCCCACTTGGTGTTACAATTTTAGTCAGTATTCTATGCATCTCCCTTGAGTACATAGGTCATGATCCACCCCCGCTCTATCCCATTTTCATTTCAAAAGCAACTTGCATGAACAGTTACGTGTCTTTACCACACGCAATACTGTCCCCTCATACAGGCTTGGTTTATTAATACATACCCCTTTGTGTCCAAGATGGACATGTGACTTTCAAACCAGATTAACGTTCTTCACCCACTCTCTGCATAGCCTGGCTTAATTGTTAGACAGTATGTCATTCCTGTCCCAGCCTTAAAATTGCCAAATGTTCAGTAATTCTGTATCTTCAGTAATATCAATCTACAGCAAATAGGATTTCTTGACAGTATCTCATCATGGTTATATAGAAGCTAAGGATTTTGTCAGTAGTGATAACCAAATGACAAATGGAAATAGTGATCTTGTCTGTGCACAGATGGGTCAACATGTAATAAACTGATCGTAACAGGAATTGAATGATACGAAATTCATGATAGATACCTCTGATGAAGGATGGTCCGGGAGCACAGGACTAGGAATTGGGACACTTGGACTACAGGAGTGGGCTCAAAGGACAAGGCTTGGTTCTGGATCTAAACTGCTCCAAAGTTTGTGGGGTATTCAGATTTTGTATGCTGGATCAGGCCACTCCCCCATGGTTTTGCCACAGATTTCATCTATGCCCCCCAGATATAAGTCACTTTATCTCTCATTTCTCCTCTTTAGAAGTGAGAAGGTTCTTCCCAACTCATAGAAGTGTACAAGACTTAATTCAGTAATATTTGTAAAGCACTCTGAGAACCTCCGATAAGAGGTTATGTAGAAGTGTATTATGTAGGGGGAGGAGAGGAGTCCTTCAGAACGCAGGGTGAAATTACGGCTGTTTGAAACTGCAATTAAATCTCTTATAAAACTGCTGCCAAGGGCTCTGTCATGGTAGCCATCTCAGATTCATTCCTGCAGAAAAGGGAATTAAAACACCTACTTAGAATCTTTAAATGTTCCATGTTTAATTTTGAGTGGCATAATAGCAATAGCATTAACAAAATGACCCAATAATGGCCTAGAACCACTTTAAAATCTCAGCTTTTAACTAAAAATGAACATTCTAGCATTTATCTGGGGGGAGCGCAGACTGTTGCTGAAGTCTGACTTCTCCTTCTATCCGTGTTCTTGCTCAATTGTTAGATCGTAAAGCTCATAACAAACTGCAGCCACAAAGGATGGGAGACTGACTATTTATACAGCTGTGAATGCAACACTGTAACATTAGAGATAGGAAAAAAAATAGTACCAATTACCCAGAAAGTGTATTGCAACACACTGAAGCAATAACGGACAACAATGTAGCAATGGCAAGTTTGTCTCATATTTGGTGTGTCAGTACCGGGGTGGGGAAGAATAAGAACATTAAAAACAATACGTGGCCTTTATTACTAGTCTCTGCATTTTTATTCGATTGGCGCCAGCCAACCAAACTAACAAACAGGAAAACCTACCTTACCAAACAGAGTGAATATCAGTAATAATACATATGTGCTGCTCCAAGAATATCAACAGGTATTACAAGGATCAGTTAACTCACAGCAGCTCACTGAGGGATTAGCCTAACTCAGAAGAAGGCAGAGTGAGGTTAAATGCCATGGCCAAAGCCATACAGGGTGAAATTGACCCCTTTGTAGAAAGCCAGCACAAGGCCCGTGCACTGTTTAAGTCCAACTTCAGCTCTCAAAATAGAGCTGAAGCAGGCCTCAAATAGTTCATATGCATTTAATGGCCCTGTGTATAGAGGGTCAGTTTCAATTATAAGGAGTCAGAGCCCACAACAAATGGAACCCAGGAATCCTTGCTTCCAATCCTCTGCGATACCCACAGAGCAACAATGCTGCTGTGCAAGTAATTAATACCCAACCATTGTAACATTGATATAGAAATCAATTTACTAAGGGTGTAATAAACAGAACAAATATAAAGGATCAACCTCAAATGTCAGATAAATGAGCCTGTCACTACCAGAAAGGAGATGAAAATAGAAATCCATGTTCAAATATTTGTTTTATAGCATCACTCATTTTTTGCTCTGTCTAGATGTGTGTTTTACCAAAAAGCCAAAGGTTATGTTCCCATTGTACCAAACTGGAGACTGGCTGGCTAGAAAATTGCAGTAATTCTTTCCTGGAGGAAATCCTTTTTGATCCCCAGTAGTTCAGGGCTCTAATTTGGAGGGAAAAAATAGTTTGGCATTCTTTCAAGCAACATGATTTTTATCTTTTAGCAGTCTCCAAAAGCCTATTGTGTTCTGTTCCTGTGGGTCACAAAGGGTGGCAGTCACTTTATCTCCAGCCTTGTTGGCTAGGGATTGGCTTCAGTTGGGAATCCTGTAGTATTGTTTTATGGAAATAGGGTCCTCCATCAAATCTGTAGCCAAAAGTTTTGGTGAGAGACCTTCCATGAAACTGAGGGTATTATTGCCTTCCCTCCATCCACGGTTCCTCAATATTCCCTCATTGCGAATGCTCAAGCCTCTCTAGGCATCCCTTAATTCCTCAGGAGTTATTCAGTGGTGATGTCTGGTGTATTTGCTAACTGCTACCATCCTCCAAATGACCCTGGATTCATTCTTTGTTTCAGGCAAACAGCCTATATTCTACCATCAATTTTTAACCAGGACCCACCTCAGTGTTTTCCATGGAGACTTCTGCTTAAAGTCTAATGGCAGGACATGGGCTAAGGGGAGGCAAGGGCACACTGCCCCTCTCAGAGCTGAGCCATAAAGATTCTTTGTCCAGACACCAACCTACTTTACAGTGAGTGTTCAGAACTCTGAATAGCAGAGTATTCAGTTTCTGGACCCCAGATTAAATAAAATGAAATATTTGGCTCCCTCTACTCCCTCCTTGGTCCTGTAGAAGGCCAGAGGATTTGTTTGGGTTTAGCCTCTTTTTCTATCAATAATTAGGCTCTGATATAATTAATGTAAATTTTTTTTAACTGCCCAGTGCCTAAGTGTTATGGTAGGATAACTTCCTAAGAGTTACTGCAGCTTGTTTCTCTGCTCCAAGACTAAAGGGCATGGCTACACTTGCAGATGGTGAGCACCGGGAGTTAAACCAGCCCTCGGAGACCGCAGCAGGGAAAGCGCTGCCATGTGTTCACACTGTCAGCTGCAAGCGCGGTGGCGTGGCCACATCTGCGGCACTTGCAGTAGCATTGGGAGCGGTGCATTATGGGCAGCTATCCCACAGAGCACCTCTTCTCATTCTGGTGCTGCAGCTTGTGGGAAGGGGGTCGGGGGGAGAAGGGCATCCTGGGTCCTGTCCCAATGCCCCGTGATGCATTGCTTCGCAACCCAGCAATCCCTGTGCTTCCATCCACATTTGGCGCCATCTTTCAACGGTTTTTGTACTGCATGCTGTCTTCCTTTTCGGTCTGCAGGAATGGATCCCGAACTTGTGAGGAATATGCGGATGGCTCTTGCCAGCACGTCACGAATTGCAGTCAAGTTACTTAAGCGACAAAGTGACAGTGAGGAGTCCGACGATGTCGACACGTATAACGCATATGGCATGAGATTGCTTGTGGCATTCACAGACATGCTCACCACAGTGGAACGCCGCTTTTGGGCTCAGGAAGCAAGCAGTGTGTGAACACACAGCAGCGATTTCCCTGCTGCAATCTCTGAGGGCTGGTTCAACTCCCGGAGCTCTACATCTGCAAGTGTTGCCATGCCCTTAACATCTACAGTAGGAGTAAGGGCTTTTCTGCCTGAGAAAGTTGCACTGGTTTAACAAAAGGTGTTGTTTTAAACAGATTTAGTTAAACCGGTGCAGCAGGCTGTGTGGACACTCGCTTCAGTCTAAACTCATTTATTTCCATTTATCTTAAGGCCATTGGGGACAGGAAGGGCTACCAATTGTCACGCATCTCACATGCTATGCACCTGCCTGCAGCTCAGCCTGAATCTCGGCCATTTGCCAGAGCTGTGGGAAGGCAGCACTGAAGTTCAGCCTTTTGGCAGCAGAGCTGCTCTGGTGCTGTTGAGCAGGCAGCCAGGCACAGCTGGGTGGGTTCGCTGCTGGGGGGCTGCTCCCTCTGCTGGGTGCCAGGCAGCCAGGAAGGAGCTCTCAGAATGAGACAGGGGCAGCAGCAGGAGGTGTGGGGCCGAATACAGGTGGTCTGGTGCCTGGCTCCCCACTCAACTACACCAGACTCCTTCAGCTGCTTTAGTAGCCCCCATGCCACTGCACCCTCTGCTCCTCAGCAGCCACAGATCTCTCTCTCCCTCTGGGGACCCCAGCAGCCAACCCTCCCATGTACCTCCCATTTCCCACTCAGACTCCCTGACCCAGCTGTGTCCCCAGACATCAAGTGTGATGGAATGCTAAACACTCATTGGTTTTCTCAGCAGTTTGTCACACTGCATAATCAAAGCACCCATTCTGGTGTTTTGACTTAGACCCTTATTGAAAAGTGTAGATTACAAAGAGGTAGGGTGGTAGATTGTCTTTGTCAGTGGTTCTCAACTGTTTGTATTGGTGACCCCTTTCACACAGTAAGACTTTTGAGTGTGAACCCCTTATAAATTAAAAACTTTTTTTTTATATTTAACACTATTCTAAATGCTGGAGGTGAAGTGGGACTTGGGGGTGGAGGCTGACAGCTCACAACACACACACACCCCCTCGGTAATAACCTCACAGCCCCCGAAGGGGTCACAACCCCCAGTTTGAGAACCCCTGGTCTTTGTCATTTGACTTGAGCAGATATTTGAACAATCCATATTGTTGTAGGCCTGTGTGGCTGCTTTAATGTGCCTATAGGTCTGATATCTTTTATATCAAGACAGTTTATCTGCTTAGACCCTTCCCTCTCTCTTTTACCATGTTTACAGCTTACTTATCATTCTAACTTTGTATAGCTCCCATCCAGCAAAGCACTTAAACATGTATTTAACTTTAAGCATGAGTAGTCACAGGGTTAAGTATTTTGCTGACTTGGGTCGATGTTTGGTGCATCCTTCTTATCTTCCCATTCTAGGGATGAGTAGGAGCGACCAGCTCCCATCAGCAATGTCTTTGGGTGGTGGATAGGGAACATCCTGCAGATATGCATGACAGTTGCAAATATTTAATAAGCAGTTGCAGACCAACTGGCACCATCTCTCAGCAGGCTGGGGTGGGGTAGCTGGTGGTGTGGCTACCTCTATAAAATGCCACTTAGACCCTATGATGAAGATGTCAAGGGAAACAGTGACCACCTTAAAATAAGTCTTGCCAGGGCAGGTGTGGCTTGTCATCCTTGGCAGGCAGTTCATCTAGGCAGGGCCATCCTTAGGCATACGCAGCATATGCGGCTGGGTAGGGCACCTGAAAATTTGGGGCACCATTTCCCTCGCTGGCTGTGGCTGGAATCCTCTCTTTTCCAGCCCCTCCCCCAGAGTGGGTCGGTGGGCTTCTCCAGCCTCCAGGTCCGCCAGCCCAGCCCCAGGGAGTGTAGAGTGGCGCGGCTGGTCACTGGCGGCACGGCCCACCGCTGCCAGGAACGGAGTCCCTCTCTGGACCCTGGCTGCCTGCGCCGCTCACTCGCTCTCCAGCGGGGGATGAGCCGGGACCAGGACAGGAAGAGTGAAACTTTGTGAGTCAGCAGGGTTGGGTAGGGGGGATGGACTTAAAGTGACAGTGCACTCACTGTCTCACACGTCACTCACACACACACACACACACATAGAGTCTGGCTTTTACACCCACATACACTCTGCCTTTCACGAGTCACAGTCCCCCAATACAGATTGTGTCACAAACAATGTCTCACACTCCCCAACACACTCTGTCACACAGTCCCCCAACACAGTCTCACACAGGCTCACTCTCTCTCACACACGCAGATTTTTTTTGATAAAATGCTTTTTGAGGAAAAAACTTATCGAAAGATAGTTTGAATTAAGATATCTTTGAGCTATAATGTATCATCACGGAATAGGAATTATAAATTCTAATTCTATAGTATGAGACAATATATTCACATAATGTTTAAGAAAAGTTTTGTAACTATGAGTTCCAGTAGTTCATGGATTAGGGACCCAATCTTATAGGGTTCCAGGGGCTTCTGTGCAGATTATTTAGGTTAATCTTTTTATCTATCTCATGGGACTCAGTGCTCAGTGGATTTGTGTTTCCAGAGATAACATGCATGTTAAAAGCAAAAACGTTTTAAATAAATAAATTTATAGCGATGAGAAATAACAGACCTCAACCCTATTGTCCCTCTGTAAATTTGTGTACACAGAATCAAAAAGTGCAAAGTTTCAAAAAGTTCAATGAATAGAGGATTGTTGGGGGTGGAATAGATCTGGACAAGGAGAAGAAGTCTGGAGATAAATGTGAGAAGGGAGAGACAGGCAGTAGAAACAAAAGTGAAACTGTTTGAGCAGCATATTCCAGAAGTCTTGAGGTCTTTCTGAGTGTAGCCTTTGTTGCCGGCACAGAATACCCGAGGCAGCAACAGCGGTTCGTTGCCCGGTGTGCTTCGCTCCAATAAACACACCAAGGTGGAGAAGCAGACAAAGTTTATTTGAGATCTCAAAGCATGATGCTCGGAGACACAGACACGTCTCAGATCAAGCACACAGCTACAAGCAGTTTTTCCCTCTTTATACATAACTTCAGCTAAGCATTCCTATTATCCCCACTACCCCCCCTTCTTCCTCCTCCCGTCTATTTTTCTATAGCAGATACATCATGCAAGTAGCAATTACATTAAGCAGTTAAGTCATACTTGGCAACAACCACTTTAGCTCATTAGTAACTCTTCTGTGAACAGTTATCTTGTTTTATTTCTTTTGATCTGTTATTTTGCCCCTTAGCCAGGAGCAAGCAGGCCTCATTATAGCAGGCCTCATTATTGCCTTCTGGTACAGGTGTTGCAACTGATAACCATTCTCTGTTGCTGGCCTGTTAGGTCGATTAAAGTTCAAACAAACATGGAAGCACTTTGGTCAGACATGGAGTGACTTTAGTTCATTCAGGCCTACTACAGAAGGGCTTCATTGACACTGTGGTTTTCCACCCTCCTGAGTTACCTAGAGTCATGCCTAATGACACCAACACCTTCATTGATTTGAGATCTACTATAGCATTCTCTTACCAGACGGGAAACCTATAATGGCAGCAAGCTGCAAAAGAGACCCAGTTTGGGAATATTTTAATGAAGTTCCTCTACCTGTGGGTAAGATGGGCATGCGTGCAAAATGCAAACAGTGCAGCAAAGAAATGCAAGGCCTAGTAGACTGAATGAAACAACATCATGAGAAGTGTTCCTTCTCAGAAGGAAGCTGCGTTGAAGATGATGAAAGGAACATGTCTGAACATGCAGGATCTTCAGGTTGGTAAACTTTTTTTATTTCATACTTTTTTCTTAAGGACTTCCTGTCTTCCTTCTAGACTATTCTTGAATTTTCATGTTTGAGCAAAAAAAATATAGTTGTTACTCTATGGTACTATAATTTTAGAAGCAGTTGTGATAAAAAGTAAATAGCTGAAATAGACAGATCTTCCTTTTACAATTTCACCTTTAAAGTAGTACTGAGTGTCAGTGAATGCAATGAGTAATACTAAATGAGCAGTATGGTGGTAATAATTCTTCGAGTGCTTGCTCATATCAATTCCAGTTAGGTGTGCACACATGCCGGGTGCATGGATGTCGGAAACTTTTTCCCTAGCAGCTACCCGTCGGGCCGGCTGTGAAGGCCCTTGGAGTGGCGCCGATATGGTGCTCTATATATGACCCTGCCGGCCTGACCCCCGTCAGTTCCTTCTTATGGCCCATGACGGTTGTTGGAACAGTGGTGTCTTGTTCTCAAGTGCTCCACCACTCCCTAGCTATTCTACTTATCTCTGTATATAGTTACCCATTGTTAGTTAATTGTTATCTTTAGTTGTTAAGTATAGTCTTTAGCACTTGAAGGGGTTTTCTCTTCAACGAGTGCCCCACAGGGCTCTGGGGCATGCCATCCCAGGGCTTCAAACCTTGTCGCTCCTACAGCAAGCCTAGGCCCACTGGCGACCCCCACAACTCCTGTCTTTGGTGTCTGGGAGAGGCCCAGCAGGAGGATAAGTGCAGGATTTGCAAGGTATTCAAACCTCGCACTAGGAAGGAGAGGGACATTAGACTAAAACAACTCCTCATGGAGTCTGCTCACTGTCTGCCACAAGACTTGGTCCCGAGCACCTTCGTGCAGAGCACTCCTCCAGCGGTGCCGTCTACAGCACCGAAAAAGGACTTGGCACACCTTTCTAGGGCCCGGTGGTCTCCTGGGGCCCTGTAAGGGTCCGGTGTGGGGGCTCGGCCGTCTCAGGTGCGGCCGGGAGCCAGGCCGCCTCACTACACGGTGGCAACCAGCAGTCAGTCTCTGAAGGTCCAGGGGTTCCGCCCCTCAGGCGGGGCTGAACAAAGGCATGCAGTCAATAAAGCCCGACCTCTCAGTCGGGGCGGGCAGCAAATAGCAGTTCTGAGCTCAGACCCTCAGTCCGGGGCTGAGCCACCGAGTCAATGATATACCCCCAGGCCCTCAGTTAGGGCGGGGCAGCAAAACATCAGTTCTAGGCTCAGGTCCTTACAGCAGGAGCTGAGCACACAGAGTAAATAGCAAGCCCAGGCCCTCAGTCAGGGCGGGGCAGCAACACAGCAGTTCTAGGCTCAGATCCTTACCGCAGGGGCTGAACAAACAGAGTCAGTGGTTTAAGCCCCAAGCCCTCAGTCAGGGCGGGGCAACAAACAGCAGTTCTAGCTCAGACCCTCAGGCAGGGGCTGAGCAAACAGCAATAGTTCAGGGCTCAGGTACTTGTAGCAGGAGCTGAGCCACAGCAATAGTTCAGGGGCTCAGGTCCTTGTAGCAGGAGCTGAGCAAGCCACAGGCAAGTGCAGGCTTCTATGCCGGAGCGCTGGTTTGAGGGGGAGACTGCCACCCGTGAGTGGGGTGGCAGGGGGGGGGACACAGGCCCACCCACTCCACTGTGTCCCAGCCCGGGGCCCTAACAGCGGCAGTTAGTCTGCTGCTGTGTCGGTGGGGTCCTGACCGCAACACACCGACATCGGCTCTTCATCTGTCGTAGCCAGACTGGGGTCAGCTACCCCCGGGCTACTTCCCATCTCCCCCTCCATGGATACCTGCTCATCGCTGGTGTCTGCAGCGGGGTCCCACACCATGGGCTCCTCGGCAGGTTGAGGGCTGGTCAGGTCGAGCTGCTCCTCTGGACTCGGGTCGGGGAGACGCTCGGGCAGCTCCTCGGGGTACCGGGCTCGGGGAATGCTCGGCCAGTCCACCTCGGGGTACCGGGCTCGGGGAATGCTCGGCCAGTCCACCTCGGGGTACCGGGCTCGGGGAAGGCTCGGTCCGTCCTCAGGGTACCGGGCTCGGGGAAGGCTCGGGCCAGCCGGAGCTCGGTCCGTGGCGTCTGTCCTCTCCAGCCGCTGGGCTGCAACTGAGCGCTGGGGCCGGGCCTTTATACTTCCTGTCCCGCCCCTTGACTTCCAGGGGGCAGGGACAGGTGGCAGTGGCTCCGCCCACTGAGGGGGCTGTTCTGGCTCCTCCCTCTCAGGTGCGGCCGGGAGCCAGGCCGCCTCACTACAGGCCCAAAAACACTCACCCAGCACCGCTCCCACTCCCCAGCTGCCTGTAAAAAGCAGGCCCCAGAAAAGCCTCCTCAAAGGCTTGAGGTGGACACTGCACCCCTGGCAGGGCACAATGCAGGCCAGGGACATAAGGCCAACAAACCTTCCAGTAGGCCTCAACCTGCACAGGCCCCCGCCTCCCTGGGAAGCCCCACACCACCGGACTCCCTGCAGGTGGAGGAGGTCATGCTACCCTCCACACCTGATACTTCTGAGGCTGCTAGAGGGCTCATTGAAATGACAGCGCCCAAATCCCCGGTCTCGAGGCCTCCACCATCTTCAGCCCTGGTACCGTCAAAAGGCAAACCAGCAATCTTTGGGCTGTCTGCCCCCAGACCAGCATCACCATGCTATTTTCTTTCTTTGGACTAATTCATTCCAAATTGAGAAATCATTTGGGACCTGAAAAAGCAGGAAAGCTTGTTTTTCTTTTCCAGATTATGAACAAAACAGGAAAATGAACGTGAAGACGACCGAGTTAGCTGCAGAACCGAATATATTAAGTTTCTCATATTGACCTGGCTGACACATTTAAAAAAAAACACCACCACCACAAAAATTAAATCAACTATCTCATTTAACTATTTTAGTTAAACAATTTTACGAAAACCAAACCTGATTTAAAAAAAACTTGAATGTTTAACTAAGTTCAAAAATTCATATACTTGTTTTGTTGCTGTTGAAGGAAAAAAATCCAGAATACGTAATGTTGTTTTAGTTAAATAAAACAACTTAAATGTCTGTCTGGTGATGTTCTCCTAATACAGCACGGCAAGAAAATCCTCCAAATATTAATGATTAACCTGTTGAACTGGAGATAGCTCACCTCCCAATCACATCATAAATATCTGCTTCAGTTACCTTTGGTAAATGAAATAACCAAACAATCATTCACTTTCTGATTTAACTGTAAAACTAATCTGAAAAGTTTTCAGAATAAATCACTTGAAAATGTATAGCGTGTACCTTCTAAAAATGAAACCTACATCTATCTCCGAGTTGTGAAGAATATGTATTAAGATAATAACAACCAACAAGAATGCACTTTTATGTAGAAATCCATGATTAAATCAAGTCGTCTTTACGAGTGATTTAAATCAAATCCACCCTGCTCACACCAGGGCCAGCTCCAGCGTTTTTGCCGCCCCAAGCGGGGGGAAGCCACGATCGGCAGCACTTCGGCGGCAGCTCTGCCGCCGCTTCATTCTTCAGTGGCAATTCAGCGGCAGGTCCTTCCCTCTGAGAGGGACTGAAGGACCCGCCCCCGAAGAGCTGGATGTGCCGCCCCTTCCTGTTAGCTGCTCCAGGCACCTGCTTGCTGCGCTGGTGCCTGGAGCCGGCCCTGGCTCACACACCCCAGCTCTCTCTCACACACACACGCTTGTGGTGGTGGTGGTGGTGGTGTTGTTACTACTGCTTGGTACCTCCTGTCAAATTGCTCGTGGTGAGCCAGGAGTGGCTACAGGCTGCAGGAGGGCTGTGGCCTCTAGCAAGATGCAGCCCCCATGTGACAAGCCTGCCTTGAGCCACTGCCGCAGTGTCTGCTGCACACAAAGCTCAGTGTGTGTCAGCAATGGGGGCGGGGGAGGTTCTGGGGGTCTGCAGGCAGGGGTGGTGGCTGCTCCCCCTCGAAACCTGGGGCCAGCAGTGCCAGCTGGGGACCGCCTTCAGTGGAGCATAGGGGCATCAGCTTAATAATACTGCGTAGGGCCCCATAAATCCTAAGGACGGCCCTGCATCTAGGAGAAGGAAACTCCTATTTCAAACCAAACCTGTCAAGCTTGGACAATTGACTTGTAAATCTCCCCTCATAGGTATGTTCATGTGAACTGATGTCCATGTCAAATATACCCCAGAGGGCTAATGCATTGGTTCCCAAACTGTGGGTCGTGTGCCCCCAAGAGGGGTTGTGCCATCAGCAAATGGGATCACAGCAATCCCTAGTGTGCAGAGGAAGCCATTTTGCTCTGCACAGCATGTCCTCCCATGTACAGTGCATGCAACGTCACGCTGTGTGAAGGATGCCATTCTGCTGTTGAAAATGGTGTCCATGCTGTCTGGGGGTCCCAGGAGGAAATTCAGAATGGGGTCATACCAGCAAAATGTTAGGAACCCCTGGGCTAGGGCATTCCCCATAACTGCCATACAACAGCATTGCCTGACTCTTGTAACTGGGCAAGAGCTGCTAAAGCAGTGATTCTCAAACTTCTGTACTGGTGACCCCTTTCACACAGCAAGCCTCCGGGTGTGACACCCCCCCCCCTATAAATTAAAAACACTTTAAAATATATTTAATACCATTATAAATGCTGGAGGCAAAGTGGGGTTTGGGGTGGAGGCTGACAGCTTGCAACCCCTCCCCCCCGTAATAGCCTCGTAACCCCCTGAGGGGTCCCAACCCCCAGCTTGCGAACCCCTGTGCTAAAGTTAAGGAAGTGAGTAAGCTGAGATGTGCAAGTTGGAATGTAGTAATGCTGGCTGGACAAAGTTTGGAGCTATGTGAGGTCTTAAATTGGAGAAGAGTCAGTGTGGCATGTGTACAAGAGACCAAACAGAAAGGTTGCAAAACCAAATTGCTTTAATTACCATAATATTAAAACGAAAGTTATACAGTACCTAGAATCAAGGTGCTCTTAAAAGCTGTTCTCTTCAAAGATCAGATAGTTACAACATGAGGCCTAAGAGGACTTGGTAAAATCCTGTTTGAATAACCACCAGAGGGTGTCTGAACGGACAGGAACAGAAATTTACTAACACTAGCAGCTATAAAAAATAGTCCAACAATATTTTGATAAAGCTATTGAGTTTATTAATTCACAAAAGTTCATCCTCTAGTTTGCATCAACTTCTATATCAATACAAGAGTTCACTAAAATCTATGGGCCAAATTCAGGCCTAGCTCCTTTATCTTCAACAAATGCCAGGGAAATTAAATCAGGAGGAATTCTTGTATTGATGTAGCCTAATCCGGCCTACTGCAATTTGATCACCGAGATTATAATTAACAAGAACCCCCATGTTCTCACTCTTTGAGTTTGTTTCTCTAAAAATCCAGCATGCTTTGTTTGCTTTACTTTGTTTGTATCTGATCTTACTTTAAGTAGGTCTACATAAAACGCAATTCCATAATCTTAGGAACTGTTATGGAAATTTCCCATCCACTGTGGTCTGAATAAACATGATACTAGTTCTTTATTTCAAATTTAGCTTAAGTCACTAAACTGTTCCATTGATTGCGCTAAAAAAAATGTTTGTTTTTCCCAAAGACTTAGCAGAACCACCCTCTTGAACCTTGATAAAGATTTTTTTTCTACCTGGTCTGCAACAAAAAGGGCTTAAATTCACTATTTAAGGGTAAAATTCTGCTCTGTTACACCTGAGTAAATCCAAAATACAGTGGTGATGCTAGCCCAGGGGTCAGCAACCTATGGCACTTGTGGCAAAGGCAGCATATGAGCTGATTTTCAGTGGCACTCACACTGCCCAGGTCCTGCCCGCTGGCCTCAGGGCTCTGCTGCCGACCTGGGGTTCCGTCTGCTGGCCCCCTGCCAGCCGGGGTCCCAGCCGCCGGCCCCCCTCAGCCCGCTGCCAGCCTGGGGTACCGGCTGCTGGCCGGGCTCAGCCAGGGTTCCATCTTCTGGCCCCGCTCAGCCCGCTGCCGGTCCTGGCCACCAGTCCAGGGGACTCCGCTGCCAGCCCAGGGCTCTGCTCTTGGCCTCGGCCCAGCACTCTGCAGCCGCCTCCAGCTGTGGCCCACTGGCCCCAGCCTGGGGCAGTGAGGGGTACAGACAGGGGCAAGAGGGGGCGCAGCTCAGCACCCACACTTAAAAATATCCCAGTGGCACTGGAACAATTTTTAAAGTCTTGATTTGCTGCTTATATCAGGCCACTTGGAACAGCACACTGCATTTGACGTTGAGCGTGCCGTCTGTCCAGTTTTTTTCCCCCCACTGTGAGTTGAGGGGTACATTTGACAAAATGTCAGCTCCTAAGAAAGCAGTGTTAGACATCTGTTCATTTCAGTCTTCTTGGACAGACACATTTGGATTTATTCAAAAGAAGGACCGTGCTGTTTGTGCTTTCTGTTGTGAAAGTGGTGTTTGTCGCACATCAAGTGTTCGACATTTTGAAACGAAGCACAAGAAAACCTTTCTTGACGAAGCAGACGGGACTGAATTGATCAAAAAGGCAGTAGCAGGAATGAGATGCAAAGCAGTGGTTTTAAATGCTTAAGTGTAAGTAAAAATCAAGCTACAGAAGAAAGTTACAAGATTGCACAGTGAATTGCAAAAAAAAAAAGAAAAGCCGTTTACAGATGGGGAATATATAAAAGAAGTTTTTCTCAGCAGTTTAGAGGTTTTGTTCAATGATTTGCCAAATAAAGATACGATCATATCTAGAATAAAAGAACTGCCTGTCTCTGCCAGAACAGTTGAGAGACGCATAAGCGAAATGGCAGAAAACATTAACAAAAAACAGACAACTGCATTAAAAGACACAGCAGTGTTTAGCGTTGCAGTTAATGAGAGCATGGATATAAATGACGTTCCACATTTGGCAGTTGTTGCAAGATATTGTGCTTCCAATGAAATCCAAGAGGAACTTTGTTACCTAAAACCCCTACATGGCACAACAAAGGGAGAAGATATAGTGGAAAGTTTTGTAAACAATTTTGAAGAATGAGGAGTTGACATCAGAAAAATATTTTGTGTGACAACAGATGGTGCTCCTGCCATGGTCGAAAAACAGAAGGGATTTGTAAAGTTACTTGAAGATCAAATTGGCAGCCCAACAGTCAAATTTCACTGCATCATCCATCAAGAAAACCTGTGCGCTAAAATTTCTAATTCAAAGCTTAATGTGATGAATACAATGGTGCAAATCGTGAATGTCCTTGTTGCTCCATTTGCTTTGACTCACAGACAGTTTCAAGCACTGCTAGAAGAGATGGACAGTGCTTATAACAACATTCCACTTCACAGCAACATTTGGTGGCTAAGTCGTGGCAAGGTTTTGGTGCACTTTGTAAACTGTTTTGATGCAATCAAGGCCTTTTTGTCGGAAAAAGAACAAAACTACCCTGAACTGGATGATGACAAATGGCTGTGTAAGTCCATGCTTCTAACTGACGTCACCGTTCACCTAAACAAACTCAACCTCTGTCTCCAGGGTTCAGGGCATACGGTTTGAAGAAAATTGCGTTTGCAATGGTTTCAGCATTTGGATCCACGTACCTGGTGAATAGGTATTTTCACACATGAAATCTGTGATCTGTCCCTCTCAGAGCCGGTTAACAACTGATCACTCAGAAGCCTCTATGCAGCTTTAAGTATCTAAATACGTGCCAGACATTGGAAAACTCAGCAAGGAAAAGCAAGGGCTGGGATCACACTTAACTGATAAGATCTGTATTTTAATTTAATTTAAAAATGAAGCTTCTTAAACATTTTAAAAACCTTTTTTACTTTACATACAACAATAATTTAGTTAGATATTATAGACTTATAGAGAGAAACCTTCTAAAACTATTAAAATGTATGACTGGCACGTGAATCCTTAAATTAGAGTGAATAAATGAAGACTTGGCACACCATTTCTGAAAGGTTGCCGACCCCTGTGCTAGCCCATTGAGGGCCCTAAACAGGCCCCCACAACACATAATAAAAAACTAATAAGAGACCCCCATGAGTTGTTTGTGGCCCTAAGCAATTGTTTAATCTGTTTATGCCCAGTGCTGGCTCTGCCAGAATAATAACTCCAGTAACTTCAGTGGAGTTATCCTGGATTTTTAATGGGTCACTGACAGCAAAGGGCCATTGCAGCCAGGTTTCGTGAGATCCCTCTTGAATGCTGTATTTTTCTGATGTGGTTTCATACAGCTAACATATTAAGTGTGAGATTGTGTTCTGTGCCTCCTGGAGATATAACATGCACGCTCCAAGGGAAGCAAAGTGGCTTTAAGGTCTATCTATTTTAACTTTGCCCGCTGGTGTAAAATACTTTTACCTGAAACCCCTTCCAGTTATTTCTTCCTTTTGAAACGCCTTAAGCAAGCTATTTCTAGTGTTTCTGACTGGAAAACATTCTAGCTTTATATTTTATTATAGGTATTTGGGTTTGGTTTTTTTTCATTTTAGGATGGTCGATACAGGTCCTTGTCTTTTATAGCAATGAAATGCTTCCTGTTCAAATATTAATTATTTTGTCATGATTGTATTTGGTACCACTTTAAAAATTACAGACTGCCAATATATTACTAATGGTAATGCAAGGCCAAAAGCATTGGTTGGGAATGCGGATGTGCTTAATGGCCCTCAAACAAACAGGAAAGAGAGGAGTTCTCCTTGAGACGTGAAAAATGTTAAAGCACTACTGCATTGAATTCACTTGCAGGCTAAAGCTAAATTTAATTAAGGCTGACTGGGTCTTGTAATTTCCAGGTGCTTAAATGTAAAACTATTGAATACTAAAATTCCACCATTTACAGATTCATAGAAGACAAGATAATTGGATGAAATTCAATGGGCAGAAGAGTTGTTGGAGACAATATTTGCATGCCCATTGTCAATATACTGATCGGTTTTAATCCAAATCAATTAATTTTAAAATGTGTTTTTGTGCTTGCTTAGCTGAAACCTACAAAATAACACCCTGATTCTGCAAAGAAAGTAATTTTACAAGTGAGCAGATTCATTGAACTCAATGGCATATGCATCAAGTTAATTGCATGTATAACCATGTGCAGGATCAGAGCTTAAGATGTTCTTCCTTACCTCACGGGGTAGTGGGAGGATTGACTGATATTTCTAAAGTGCTTTGAACATGTAAATTATTACATAAGTGCTATGTTACTATTATTACTATTTTATTTTTCTTCCTTTATGGTGGCATTCTATACTTTTATGGTTTCTATTATACAGGAGTAGAAAATTAATACAGTTAGATGTGTGTCAGCAGAAATATTTAAGTCAGGTACTAAACATATTCTAAGAAGTTTATTAATGTATCTTGAAGTATATATTATTGCAATGCATTGTTCCTGCTTAATCATATATCAGCCACACAACTGATCAAACCAGGGCTGCCCAGAGGATCCAGGGGGCCTGGGGCAAAGCAATTTTGGGGACTCCTTCCATAAAAAAAATTGCAATACTATATTCTCGTGGGGGCCCCTGCGGGGCCCGGGGCAAATTGCCTCACTTCCCCCCCCACACACACACACACCCTGGGTGGCCCTGGAACAAACCCTGAAGATAATATATTGTATTTAGCTTAATGTTTGTGGCCAGAGCCAGCCGGCCCTGCCCTTGCCAAAATAATCAAAAATATTTCCATCGATAATAACTGAATTTTACAGATAGGCAAAGTAAGAAAAATGCTGCTTGAGAACTTATATATTTTGATATGTGATGTTGACAAGTTGTTTTAACAGTTATAAAGCTTTAACTTTTTGCATCTTAACACCTATGTAATTAAATAATTACTTTTGACCCCCTCCACTTTCCCACAACTGTGAAAATTTAAATCAGTACAAATGAAAAAACACGTAACCTCCATGTATCGGGGCCAGATTCACCACAGCAGTGCCTCCTGCTGGTTGGTTTGGGAATTAGCTCTTTCAACAATGTGCCTTCACTAGTGGTGTCTCACCCACCGTTACTCTCTCGGTCGCCACTGTCCTCACAGTCGGACCCACGTCACTCCCAGACCACGGCATCCACTTCTGGACACTGCCCTCCGGCTGTAGCGGCCCCGCTGGCTCTCCCCCCCCTTCTGGGGGACCAGCAGCTTTTGGTTCTATCACGTGCCTCTGTGGCTCACTGCAGTCCTCAATGTAGCCCCTTCCTCCAAGGGCAAACTGCAGCCTGGTTTAGCCAGTCTCATCACTGGCAAGTGGGGGTAAAGGTGCAGGCCTGCTTGCCTGCTACTCTGAGCCCCAACCAAGGACCCTGTAGCACAGGGATCGGCAACCTTTGGCCCGCAGCTCACCAGGGTAAGCACCCTGGTGGGCCGGGCCAGTTTGTTTACCTGCCGCGTCCGCAGGTTCAGCTGATCGCAGCTCCCACTGGCTGCAGTTCGCTGTTCCGGGCCAATGGGGCTGCAGGAAGCGGCGCGGGCCGAGGAATGTGCTGGCCGCCCTTCCCGCAGCTGCCATTGGCCTGGAATGGCAAACTGTGGCCAGTGGAAGCTGCAATCAGCAGAACCTGTGGAGGCAGCAGGTAAACAAACTGGCCCGGCCTGCCTGGCTGCTTACCCTGGCGAGCCGCGTGCCAAAGGTTGCTGATCCCTGCTCTAGCGGCAGCCACTTACTGCCCTCTTCCAGCTCTCCTCTACTGCCTACTTCCCTGTAGCCCCAGCACCTTCTCTGCCCCTTTGTGTCAGGACCCCAGTCGGGCAGTTGTCAGCCTAGACCTCTCCCAGCCCCGCTCTGTCTTAGGGGGGTGTGTGTGTGTGTGTGTGTGTCTCTCTCTCTCTCTCTCTGTCTCTCCGTCTCTCTGTCTCTCTCTCTCTGTCTCTCTAAAAGAGCTAGTTCTTCTCCCTTTGCCCTCCAGGGAGAGAGTCTGCTCCTCTCTACCCTGCAGCTGTCTTATGGGGCCCAACCTGGCCCTGACAGGCTGCTTTCAAGCCTCCACTTGATTAGCTCCCAATAAGCCTTTCCATGATTGGCTGGGGCTCTGCACAGCCTCTCTGGCTTGCTCCAACTCCTCCCTCGGCAGAGTGGGGCAGCAGCCCCACCGCACCCCATCATTATATGCAACAGTGAAAATTTAAATCCAAACAAATTGAAAAAAAATGCTTAAAAACAAACCTTTATATTATCTGTCAAAATTATATTAAAAAAATCTACTTCAGCCAAGCCTAGCTAAAGGTTAGCAATGCTTCCAAATACAATATGAGAGCATATCAGTGCAGTGTTGTGTGGATGTTGTGATACTCAAGGCAAGTATCTTAAGCCACTTTAGACAAAGCAATGTATATGCACACCTTCAGTTTAGTTATACCTGTGTAACTGTAGCAAAACCAAAAACTATGAAAAAAAAAAAACCCGGTCTCATAGATCAGTCCTAATTCCTGTAAATCCTGTGCTTTTCTAATCAGCCTATTGCATCAAACAACAGTTGGTTTGAGCAGTATACACATCTGGTCTTGGCTTTACTAAAGCCTTCATAATAATCTCTAATAGAAACCATTTCTAGAAGCAAATTATGACTGCTGTTTGGACTGAATGAGATCTGAATAGGCTTGGCTCTTTAATTGCTTCTTTTATAATTAACAAAAGCTCAGTTATTAGTATTAGGTCAGGCAGAGTGAATAAGTTTGTAAGATCCTTCTGTACTTCAGCTGATTTATACAGATATAAATTTGAGCCTGGACTAATGATTAAGTTTGAACTTCTACACTGAAGAGAACTAGGTCTGTGATTACGGATTTTTTATTTTATTTTAAGGGAAAGCATTTTAAGCCCCAATTTGCCCAAGGTTTGTCAACAAGAATCTCTAAGATACATAGAACAGTAAGTACCAGTGCTGAAATTGAGGCCACGTTTGTTGAGATGTATTTGACCATGACAAATGGAAGTTAGAAAGGAAGAAAATTACTAGTTTATAAGGGGGTTAGCAGTTAAAAGAGTAGCCACTTGCATTAACTACTTGTATCTGTGGAAGCTGTGAAAGAAGATAATACAGTAGCAACAGCTGCCCCTGAAATTATTTGTACACATGTTTGGTTTCAGAGATTCCAGTGAAGCTGGCTGAAGGTCATTGTGAGGGCTGATAAGGATGCAGACCAAATGCCAAAAAGAAGAGAGGACAAGGTCATAAGCCTTCCTGGTGAAAAAGCGGAGCATATTTAGCAGACAATGCTATTTTTAAAATTCGGGTAAGAGATTTGATCAGAGAAGAAAACAGTGAAAGTACGAATTCTAGAAGAAGGCAAAAGGTTCCTGTTTAAATATGGCTTTGTCTTTGCTTAGGGGATGTGGATATTGTCCATTTACTTTCAAAGCTGAGAACAGTGTTTTGGATTCCCATTGAAGATTATGAATACCAGATTTGTTTAATTTAAAGATTTTTCCATACAGAGGAGTTGAGTATTAAGATAGACAGAAACTTTTAAAAAATGTTTTTCACATGACTGTAGTGCAGGCAAAAGGTGCCAACCTGACAGCCCTAGAGACTGAAATCCTTTAATTATCCACAGAACATGCAGTGCAGTGTAAGCTTCCACCCTACTGCCTTGCTAATGTGCCTCAACTCTACCTGTCAGGAGCTGCCAGGCCAGCAGTGTCACCCAACAGCAAGAGTCAAGGGCTGTGCTGCCTAGCAACTATAGCCCACAGTAACATTGCACAATGGCAAGAGTCATGGGCCCTTCTGCCTAGTGGCTATAATCCTGGGGATGGGCGTAGGGGAACCCAGGCCCACCCTACTCCATCAGGTTCTGACCCAGGTCCCTGCAAAGCAGACCACATGCGTGGCCTAGGGTCTGATACCCCTACTCACACTTCCTGGATCACTTCCCACCCCTGTTGCCTGTACCTCCATCAATGTCATGGCTCAGTCTTGGGATCCCTTTTGACTTCCTCCCAGATTCATTTCCGGAGCCCCTTCCCTTGACAGCAGTGAGTCATTGCCCTCAGCTCCCATGGTCGATGGGCTTCCAGCAGTTTGGCTGGGAGGCTCAGCCCCAGTGACTTGGAGTCCTGGCAGCTTCTCAGCAGGAGGCTGCTGCACCCAACTGCTCTCCTCCTTGGTCCACCCAGACTGAGCTGAGCTGCTCCCTTTTGATTGTTCCCGCCGCTGGGAGCATGCCCAGCAGAAGGGGTGTGTGGATTCCTGTGTCCAGAGCAGCTCCTTAACCTTTACCTCACCAGTGTGGGGTTGATACACCCTGTCCCACTACCTAAGAGATGAAAGGGTGATTCAGTCTCTGTCTTTTCAATCCTCAATCTCTCTGCAAAGAGATGACAATAATGTCCTGCCCACTGGGAACTTAACAGAGAATCACATATTTAATAGAGCCACCATTGAACAGCCATCAGATAATAACAACTTTCATTCACTATGTATCTGAACTAGAGTTAAATTGGGGACCTAGGAATCAGATTTTTTTCTGATCAAACAGAAAGGCTCAGTAAATAGCCTTAGATTCAAAGGGCCTGATTCTCCACTGCCTTACAGCTTTTTATAGTCATCTAACCTTGTCCAAAGTGCGTGCAAAATGTCTGTAAAATGCTGCCATTCAGTAGCAGGTGCAAGGCAGTTGAGAATCAGGCCCTTTCGCAGATACTAGGTAAGAAAACTAATGGCCATCTTGGAATGGAGTACTCCCAATAACAAACCTCCCACCAGCTGCTTCCCTTTCCCATGACCTCCTGTTGGACAGACCAAAGGGGATATGTATCAAAATAAAAAAGACTTGAGGGAGTTTAAGTTTTCCTTTTCCTTCACATAATGACGGTGATCAATTGTTCTGCATTTCCATCAAGGAAGGAGTAACAGCTTAGTTTACAGCAAGGGAGATTTAGGTTAGATATTTGAAAAAACTTTCTAACTATAAGAATAGTTAAGCACTGGAGCAGGTTACCTAGGGAGGTTGTGGAATCCCTATCACTGGAGTTTTTTAAGAACATGTTAGACAAACATCTGTCAGAGATGGTCTAACTACCCTTAATCCTGCTCAGTGAGGCAGAGAGGAATGGACTAGATGACCTCTTGAGGTCCCTTCTAATCCATCATATCTGTCATTCTACACATGTATTGCATGCAATGATATAAAAAAGGAGAAAGGAAAAATGGAAATGCTGTTGATGATAGTGTCACTATGTGACTTTACTACCAAATATGTGACTGTCTCAAAGGAAAAAATTAATCCACAGGTAGGCTATGTATTATATATTATACCTAGAGTTCCTCTGAAAGGCTGTGAGGATCATAATCAGAACTTCTGATTACCCTGGGAGAAGAAAGCAACCCAGTCCTAATCTGGAACTGTGTATTTTAATTTAAAAGCTTATTTTAAATAGCAAGTAGGGGAGGAGACTGCAGGGAGTCAGAGGACAGCATACTGGAAATGTCATTGGTAGATTTAAGTCCATCAGTTTTGGTCTGAAAATGACCTTTGCACACCAGTGTTTCTCTTTTGTGAATCAAAGCTTATAGACCTCAGAAATTATGTAGAATGCCCTAAGGGAATGTGGGAGTAAAGGAAGTTATTGTGCCAACTAAACTGGCTATGTGCCTGAGGGACCAACCACTAACTTCAACAGAAAAATAACTTTTCTGTTCTAATATAACTTTATCAAAAAGGCTCATTAAGAGGTGGTTGGTGGAAGCAAATATTTGTTTGGGGTTAAAAAATTATTTTTAAATATTTATACAGAATCCAGACAAACCCTGGGGATATAGTGAACTTCTATTTCTCATTAAGGTAGCGTTAAGGTATTTTGCTAGGATATGAGGCTCTGACTCAGGTGAAAAAAGAATATCTGTAAATGTTACACAATAAATTTCAGGTAAAAATATATGGAATAAAAATCCTACTGATACAGGGTAGTGTTATGACTCATTGCACTCCTGCAACTAAATCTCAGAAGGCACTTGTAGGCTGCCTGAGCAATCTAAATTGTTAAAGAGGAACATTTTTTATTGATTCTTTGCAGTTTCCAGAGCAGAAAAAGATTAAGATGTATAATTTCCTTAAAAGCAGTTGCTATAGTAGCATCTAAATGTCTGTTTAGGCCTTGAAACTCCACAACCTGCCTGGCAGTGACCTCTGGCTTAGAGAGGACAAAGACAGAATGTGTGAATTAATCATTTTATATCATCATTAAATTAAACTCCTAGTGGGAACTCAGAAAGGGCAAAAATTCAGATTTGATAAAGACTTCTATATGTGTTGAGAGTTTCATGGAATTTAGGAATAACTTTAAAACTGCTTCCAGGAAAGGAATTTAGGAATAAACATATAACAGCTTCCTTCTAATCACAAAAACTGAGAGTTTTGTTCTTGTGTTATCTAGAACAGATAATCTAATTTGCTTTGTCCAGTACAAAACTGATAGTTTAGCTTACTTTACTTTGATAGGTATTAGTGGCCTCGGTGTTTATTGTACCCAAGATAGAAATGCTGAGCAGGCATTGCTCAAAGCTGCATCTTTCCTTTGAAAGGGATGTCTCCAACTAAGGTCTGTCCTTCATTATAATGTTTGTGATGGCAGTGAACTCTATAGTTAAAAGACATTTCTATTCTAACCTCTCTTTTCACTAGCTCTTGCCTTGTGAAAAATTTTTGCTTTGAGACTGAGTCTGCATGCACCTTTTCTCAGTTCAAAGGTGAACTATTGTGAGAAGTTTGAGCAAAATCTATTCACTGGAGACAGATGTTATCTCTCTTTTTAAAAGTGATGGTCCAAATAACAATGAGGTTTCTATATAAGGGAACACCAAAGGTTGAGGGCTAAATTGTGGCAGGACTTGCAGTGGTCATATAGTGTGGGGATGGAATAATGACACACGTGATTGGCCACTATAAAAGGCTCTTCACTTGAGGGAGTGCAGAGGCTGCTGCTGGATTGCTTCCCCAGGAGGTTAATTGCCAAAAAGAAGGTGGTAAGAGGTCTGGAGTAGGCAGTATCATGACTCTGCCACCACTATCCACCAGCCAGCAGGACTAACTGGCCATACAGTGGGGAGTATACTGCACCCTTTAAAGGAGTGGAACAAATTTACTCCCTGACCCACCAGTGTGACTGGAGAGCTGAGGCAGAATGCCTCTTGGTACTCCCTCCGAGGCAGTGCAGCACTATACCACTCCTTTCCATGGGCTGTGCCTAACAAGCACAATTTAGCCCTTGAGAGGTCAGTTCTGTCGAACCCAGTATCTTTGAGGATTCTAGAGAACTGGTGATTGAAGAGGTTCCAGCAGTGAAATGTGCTTCTTTGATGCATCTAACAATGAAGCCTTTGAGACCTGCATTCAGGAAAATACAGTAAATACTGGATTTCCTTATGTACCAGAAGAAGAGCATCTACAACATGTGCCAGTTTACACCTAGGTGGGGCAGTTTTCCCACCCCAAAGCTTGGTGCCTCTTTCCTAGGAATTTAGATTCCTTTCAGTGGCTTTGGAATAAGATTAGTAGCTGAGGGTCATAAAGCCTAACACCACTCAGGATATCTTGAGATATGTTTAAAGGAATTACTAGTTTAGCTTCAAAATATGTAAAGTAATAAGTCCTTTAAAGTAGTAAGTAACCATTGCATGTGGTAATATTGCTAAAGAACCTGTGCTGTGACAAACTTGTGACCCCCATCCCTCCCATGGGAAATAGCTCCCATAGACATGTGATTGGCACTTGGCAATCCCTGAACTCCATGTCATGACTGCACATGGATGCACATTTCTTCTTACTGCCCTATTTTCTCAGCCTCAAATCAAATGCAAGTCTATGAAGGTTAATAATGTGGTTGGTTTGTTCTCAAAGTGTAATTTTTTTTCTGAGCCATTCAATTAGCTTTCTTCTGTAACTTGTGTGTTGATTATATCGATATTATTATGTCTGATTGTATAAACAGTTACAGAACAAAAAGAAAGAGTAGCTTTGGAAAATCAACATGCCTTTTCACTGGGAACCAGCTGGGGTGGACAGTGATTTTTTTAAGAGTAATACTAACTATACACTTAGTGCTAGTTCTGACAGTACCACAGCGAATGCGAAAATATGATTGTTGACAAGAATGAAAATATGAAAGTGATTGTGACAATGACATACCCCTTTTGTTCACAATGTGAAGGTGAATTCGGACAGGACTCATATCTCTATTTCTGACAAGGTTATTGTTGGACTTAGCAAGTAAGTGTTATTTGAAATAACAAACACCCTCTGGTAAATTTCCCACTTAATATTATGATGAGTAAGCTAAGAGTTTCATGCAAACACTAAGGATGTGTTTACTCTGAAAAAACAGACCTGTGGTATGGCCGCAGCTGGCTTAGGTCAATTGACTCAGGCTTGCAGGGCTTGGGTTGTGGGGCTAAAAATTGCTGTGTAGGCATTCAGGGTCGGGCTGGACATTGAGATCTGGGGCCCCACCCCTTCCAGGGTCCCAGAGCTCAGGCTCCAGCCTGAGCCTGAATGTCTACACAGCAATTTTACAGCTCTGCAGCCCCAGCCCCATGAGCTCAAGTCAGCTGACCTGGGCCAGCCATGGGAGTTTAATTGCTGAGTAGATGTACCCTAGGGGGCCTTCCCCCAGGACTCAGTGAAGACAGGAGGTGCTTCTCAGAGGTACAATACAAGAACAAATAAAGGAGGGCATGGGCGGCACATGAACTGCCAGCTGGGGGAGGCTAGCCCACAGCCTCACCCCTTCTGCCTGAAGCACCACCCCTTCCATGCCCCCTCTCTCTCCACTGAAGCCCAAAGTCCCCGCCCCCCACAGCAGCCCTCACCACCACGCCAGGCTACTGCCCCCAGCTCAAGTGCCCCCTCCAGCCCTCCCCAGCCCAGAGCACAGGGAGAGTGTAACCATGGTGAGCGGAAGCAGGAGGGGGGCCCTGGGGGCTGTGTGTGGGCGGGGCCACGCCTGGCTATTTGGGGAGGCACGGCCTCCCACAGCCAATGTTACATGCCGCCCATGAAGAAGGGCTAAAGTTACCAAGAGCCAAGCTGTATACTCTCCCAGGCTAGACAGTGCCTGCTATGAGCCATGTTGGCAGTTTGTACATCACACGTGAAGTATCACACGGCATGAAACCTGAAGATGACAATTTGAATGTCAGCATTAACTATTTCACTGCTGATAATCTTAGGACCAGACACATCCAGCTAATGTGCGTATCCCATAATCCTCTACTTCTTCTTCTGCTTTCCTAGACAACAAAGCTGCTATCCAGCTAACACCTCCAGTTTTGACTCTAACAATTTCTAGAATGCGGTTATGCATTGTTGATGCAAAAATATTTGGCATATTGAAAATGTGGGGACAGCATAAAATAAATTGATTTTAATATCAAAATAAACAACACGGGCTACTGTAATGGCTGTATAATTAATTCTCATATTGAATTAATTCAAAAACTTTTTTAATTTAAACAACGCTGTCACATAATTTCCAGTCTGACATAGTAGAGTGCCACCGAATCTTCCTGCTGAATGTAGGTTCTGCTTGCAAGGGATTACATAAAGCCTTGACCCTACTGCATGGTATAGATAGGAGGAGAATGATTCTGGAAACACTTATTAATTAGTAGTCACAAAATGTGTTTTTTTTAATACCTGATATCTGATACACTCTGGTATATTTCAAAGGGAAAAAATATGGTCTTCAGACGTATTTTGTTGAGTCCAAGGGGGTGGCAAAAACCCTGGGGCCGGCTCTGGGAATGGCACAGGACCCAAACTAACTATTGGGCCACTGTCTTCCCAGGCCCTCCCAGTGACCAGGGAGCAGAGAGCCCTTCTGGCGCTGCCAGCACCGTGCATGGCATTGGATCTGGTGAAGGCTCCCTACAAGGGCAAGCCTGCCATAAGAGCCCCCCCAGAGGACTGGCAAATGCCATCAGTCCCTGGAGCTGAGGCAGAATTCCCTGTGTCCATGACCGAGATCTCCGTCTCCACAGCAGTCTCCGATTGGCAGACCTAGATCACCGGCACTGCGTTCGTAGTCTCCGTCCATTAAACATGGGTGGCTCTGAGGGAGATATCAGTCACCATATGCCTGGCACCGATCGTCTTCCCATCCACTGGCTTCACGGTGCAGATCCTCATCTCTCAGACTCCATAAACAATCTCTGGGGTGGTACTGATCTCCACGTTCCCAGCAGCAATCTCCAGGAAGAAGGTCCTTCACGAGGTACCGCTCACCTATGGTGACAGATAGCCATCAAACTACTTCTAAATAGAAAAGTACCAGATTTAAGATGGATTCCAGTATCAGGTGACTCACCACATATCTCAAGAAGTTGAAGTGCTGCATGGTCTCCCTGGCCTCCATCAGTCCCTCCGTGGATCCGGGAGAGTGGTACGCTGCTCTTGACCTCAAGGATGCTTATTTTCATCTTTCCATCTGTGACGTTGCACTCCATATGCTTTATGAAAATATGCTTTGAATGTTAATATAATGTAACTGGAATATGCTTTATGCAAAAGGTCTCTAGTAAAGTATCATTACAAAGCTTATAATCTACTAAGTGTATTCATCCTATTTGTATGCATGTATCATTCTTGTATCCGAAGCTAGAAATATGAAGTATAACTTGATCCTATTGTACTTATGCAAAGGGTGGGCCATTAATGGTGGTTTAGAATCTTGATGGCTCCCATTGACTAGGACAGTTGGTTGTAAATGGCTCTGTTTACTTGCAAACGTTCCTGTTTACGTGTGAGCCAGGCCAGGAAGAATGGAGGCTGGGGTCTCACAGGACATATGGTACTTTTCCATTTAAAAGGAGGGGGTCCAGAGAGACAAAAGATTCCTGCTTTGTGCCAAAGATATATAAAAAAACAAAGGGGGCGGCCCCTCATGAGGAAACTCCTAGTTTCCACCTAAGATGTCTGCTGGAGCTAACAAGGACTGTACCAGGGGAAAGGATTGGGTCCAGACTAGGAAGGAGTCTAGTCTGTGAAAGAAGCTTATTGGAACATCTCTGAGGGTGAGATTTTACCTGTAATCAGTTTATTAATGTATTAGGCTTAGACTTGCATGTTTTTGCTTTATTTTGCTTGGTGACTTACTTTGTTCTGTCTGTTATTACTTGGAGCCAATTAAATCCTCCTTTTTATACTTAATACAATCACTTTTTTATTAATTAACCCAGAGTAAGTGATTAATATCTGGGGGAGCAAACAGCTGTGCATATCTCTCTATCAATGTTATAGAGGGCAGACAATTTATGAGTTTACCCTGTATGAGCTTTATACAGAGTAAAATGGATTTATTTGGGGTTTGGATTCCATTGGGAACTGGGTGTCTGGGTGCTGGAGATAGGAGACTTGCTGAGCAGTTTTTGGTTAAAGTCTGCAGCTTTGGGGGTGTAGAACAGACCTGGGTCTGTGTTGCAGCAGGCTAGCGTGTCTGGCTCAACAAGGCAGGGTTCTGGAGTCCCAGGCTGGCAGGGAAAACAGGCTCCAAGGTAACTTTAGCACGTCAGGTCTCTGTGACCGAACCTGTCACACCATCTTCCACGGATACAGATGGTTCCTCTGTTTTATGGTAGGCCAGCGCCACTTCCAATTTACGGCGCTAGCCTTTGGTCTCTCATCGGCCCCACGGGTATTCACAAAATGCATGGCCCCGGTAGCTGCTTACCTGAGACATTGAGGGATCCAGGTCTATCCTTATCTTGACAATTGGCTCATCAAGGGTAGATTGCAGGATCAAGTGCAGAGGAATCGCAATCTGGTGCGCTCCACCTGTCTCGACTTGGGCCTGTTAGTAAACGAAAAGAAATTCACCCTCATACCAGTGCAACTAATAGAATTCATAGGGGTGGTCCTCGACTCTATGCAGGCCAGAGCCTTCCTTCTGGAGACCCGTTTTCAAGCCATGTTGGACTTGATCTCTTCATATACAGGGCCACCCATCACCACCACCCTCACCTGCCTGAGGCTATTAAGTGCAAGCTGCCATGTAACCTATGTGATCCGTCATGATAGGCTCCATCTACGGCCTCTGCAAGCGTGGCTGGCATCAGTCTACATCCCTAATACACATAATCTGGACCTGATAGAGTACTGTACCACATCCGGTTGTTACTGGAATGGTGATTGGACCCCAGATCAGTGTTAGAGGGAGTTCCCTTCACGGCCCCATCTGCATCGCTGACCCTGGTTTCCAACGCCTGGACTTAGGCTCCCCAGCCCATCTGAGTGAGCTCAGCATGCAAGGCCACTTTCCATTCCTACCTGGAGGGCAGCAAGTCCTGACAACAAGCAAAGTGGGGCCAGGTCATCAGCCATTTGCCAGGAAGCTCTCTGGCCCTGGGACTTCTGTGTGCAGCATGCCATTCATCTCATGGCCGCACACCTTCTGGGGACATGGACTGTACTAGCAGATCACCTCAGCAGAACCGTCTCATCTCGCCATGAATGCTTACTCCATCCTGAGGTGGTCAGCGTGATCTTCTAAAGATGGGGAACTCCCCGAGTGGACTTGTTCGCGACCCATCAGAACAGGAAATGCCATGCATTCTGCTCGATTCAGGAGCTTGGCAGAGGCTCCCTGTTAGACACCTTCTTACTCCTGTGGTCAGGGGCTCTGATGTCTGCCTTCCCACCAGTGCCATTAATCTACAGGGTCCTCATGAAGATCAAACAGGACAGAGTGAAGGTAATCCCGAGAGCCCTGGCTTAGCCTCGCCAACACTGGTTCACCATGTTGCTGGACCTCTCGGTGACGGCCCCGCTGCAGCTGCCTCTCTGGCTGGATCTGCTGTCCCAGAACCACAGCATTTTCTGAACCTGGCAGTGCTGCACCTGATGGCTTGGCTGCTGCATGGTTAAATGTGGAAGAGCAGGAGTGCTCGGCCCGTGTCTAACAGATCCTGTTGGGCAGCAGGAAGGCCTCCACCAGGGTGACCTACCTGGCCAAATGAAAACGGTTCACATGCTGGGCCTGGAACCAGGGAATTAGGCCTGAACAGGTCTCGCTGCAGTTGATCCTGGCCTACCTTCTGCATCTCAAGCTCTTGGGCTTGTCCCTTTAATCAATTAAGGTCCACTTGGCCACTATATCAGGCTTTCACCCTCCATTCCAGGGCAGGTTGATCTTCATTCACGACATGACAGTCTGGTTTCTAAAAGGTCAGGAGCAACTCTACCCCTATGTCCGGGACTCTATCCCTCCTTGGGACCTGAATCTAGCGCTGGCGCGGCTCATGGGGGGGGGGCCCCCTTCAAGCCATTGGCTTCCTGTTCCCTGCTTCTACTCCCCTGGACTTCAGGAGCGCTCTAGCCTTTTACATTGAAAGGACCAAGCCGTTCCATAAATCAATGCAGCTATTCGTCGCAGTGGCAGACAGAATTAAAATCATCTGGTGTCCACCAAGAGGATTTCATCATGGATTACCTCCTGCATCCAGTTGTACTATGAGCAGGCGAAAATACCTCCACCGGCGATTATAATTGCCCACTCGACTAGAGCGCAAGCCTCCTTGGCAGCCTTCCTGCCCCAGGTGCCAATTCAAGATATCTGCAGGCCCACTACCTGCTTGTCTATTCACACGTTCACGTCTCACTACGCACTTACCCAGCAAGCCCAAGACGGCGCTGGCTTCGGTAGAGCAGTGCTGCAAGCCACATGACTGTGAACTCTGAGCCCATCTCCATGGATACTGCTTGTGAGGCACCTAGAATGGAATTGACCATGAGCAAGCACACGAAGAATCAAAAACAGTTACCTACCTTTCGTAACTGTTGTTCTTTGAGATGTGTTGCTCATGACCATTCCGTTACCAGCCCTCCAACCTCTCTGTCGGAGTTGCTGGCAAGAAGGAACTGAGAGGGCATAGGGTTAGCGGCACCTATATACCAGCGCATGGGCGCAGCACTCAAGGGGGCGCCACAGCCGACCCTACACATACCACTAAGGCAAAAGTCTCTGACAACTGTGCATGTGGGCACGCACACACACCTAGAATGGAATGGACGTGAGCAACACATCTCGAAGAACAACAGTTACAAAAGGTTGGTAACCGTTTTTTCTCCAGAGACCCAACAGTAATAAACATAATACAGCTTCAATACTAAAGAAATTACTGGAAAACAATAACTGATCCTGAAAATCTCTTAAAAGTGAATGAAAACTGTGTATTTAACAAAGAATATGTCTAAAGTTATATTAAAATATTTTTATATATTTTATTGGTTTTTACTTTCCACTGATTGTAAGATTATCTTTGAAGCTTGAAAATGACTTCTCCCCCCCCCCCGCCCCCCTCAGATGCCTGGTAATTTTCCATTTTCCTAACCTGTGTTTTTAATGGAGTTGAAATTAACAAGGGCATGTTTAAATAACGTTAATTTTTGTACTGTCTTCTCTTAGGTTAATAATATCAAGACACCTTTGTGTATGCATCAGCATCAGTGACGGCAGTAGATTTATGGGACATACTTTGTCCCTGATTCTTTTCAACATCTGCTCTGTGCGTGGATGTAGTGAAGTGGGCAGCCACAGGGGAAATGACTGTGGCTTCCTGATTCAGAACTGCCCAGTCACGGCAGAAGTTAGGGTTTCACAGGGGTAGACCTAACTTATGCCACATGCCTAGAGTCGTAGGGGTGAGGGATCTTACGCAAGTGAAGAGCTGGGCATAGAGGAACTCATTCTACTCTGTCTCCTGCCAGTGCTTTGCCCCTGGAATGCTCCTGACACATACCCCTCCATTCCTTATATTGGGACTGTGTGTGCAGCTGGTGTGGGAGGCAATGGAAACAGCTCCACTAACTTTACATAAGTGAAGAGTTCCCCTGTGCACTGGTCATCTCCAGCTACCACTGAAAAGAGGCCTTAATAGACTAGAGAATCCAGCCCAATGTCTTATGTCACAAAAGCCCTTTAGGGGGGCACTGGGCAATAGCTGCCCAAGAGTCAGTGCTTAGTGTATCAAGAGTTTTTGTTTTATAATCTATTTATTTATATATGTATTTGTATTACCATAGTGCCCTGGAACCCTAATCATGGACCTCATTGTACTAAGTAAACTTTTCTCAGTTTAGCTCAGTACAATACTGTCAGCTTTGTGGGCATTTTTTTCCCCCGTTGGAAATCCAGAGCACTAGTTAGAAGAAAACCTTTGGCCTTTTTGGCCTTTTTCGGTTTCTCTCTTTTTTTTCCACATTCTTATTTGGAGTAACATAGTAGCTTGGTATGTAACAGTTTTGTGAGTTTTCATTATCCTCAGTATTTTTCTTTGGTTTTCATTTCATTGTTATTGCTGAATACTAGTTTACTGGGTTTCCTGCTTAAAGTTCAAACTTATAAAACATCACCAAAGCAAAGAACTGAGAATATTTTTTTAAATGCTTTAAATACTTAGAGAGCTAACTTGCAATCTGCCTTGAGAAGGGATGGCACAAATCTTCACTGTTCCATGAGAAGATCAGGGAACAAACTGATTCTGAGAGTTACAGTTTAGTCCCTGTTTCCCCCGCTGTGGAAAGAATCTGCTATGATGGTTGGCCAGCAGTGTATGGCTGGCTGGTATATTGGGGTGGCGGAATCCAGACTCAACCCATTCCTTGACCTGACCTGGCCTGGCCTCGCCCTGCCCACCCACTCCACTCCCAGGGAAAATGAAGAAGTAACTTCTGCAGTTCCTGTTCTACCCCAGCGCTGTGACCAGTGATATAGGTAGGCTGTGCAGGGAAGTGAGGCATGCTGGGCAAGTAACAATCTTGCCCTTAAAACTTACCCATTTTGCAGAACTGAATATTGCTTGTGGAAGAGTCTTAATAATCCCGCACACCCCACACTCACTGGGAGCTCATCTCCAGGAGAGCCTAATAAGCCCCCGGTCCTGAAATGAGCTGTATGTGGGCAGAACCCTGACTTCAGTGGGTTTCTGTGAGGATACAGGCCTCTTCCTATACAAAGCTATTTTCAGGATTGAGGCCCAATTTTGTACATAACTGAAGGGAAAAATTATATAAAAAATTGTATAAAATCCTACTTTCTCTTGAAAAAGCAAACAAAAAAATACCCACTTTAATTTCCCTAAAAATACCCCCTTCCTCACAATCAGTGGAAAAATAAGCATCACAACCCAGCTTGGTTGTGGGTAAGAACCCTAAGAATTAATAGCCCAAACCTGCACCCATTAAAATCAATGAGACTTTTCCTATTTATGCTTCAAGAGCAGCAGGTTCAGGCCCTTTGTTTTCAATATATATCATATATAAAATTACTGTAATTTTCTTTTACCATCTAAACAATAAATGTGTTGAGTAAAACATTGTTAAATTCTTGGGTTTGGTGAATAGGGTGGAACTATCCACTGTTCTATTGATGGGCATAGCTAGTCAGAAAGCATGCTATGTTGTCAGGTGTTTTTGCTAAACCAGGGAAGAACATCATTTTTTTTCAGCCCCATGAAAATATTGGCTGTAATTTTTTTTCTCTCTTGAAGGTAAAACTATTTTTTAGGTTATTTCTGGACAGTTCTGTTTCCACAAATAAGAGGAAGAATGGTTGTGTGGTTAACATGTGGTTGTAACTCTGAAAAGTGACAGTGAAAAATGACAATCTGTGGTTTTATGTTTGTCTCTGACTGACTTCCATATAAAATCTGTTCAGGTAAGAAGTAAAAATATTGTAACCAACATGTTTTTCTGAACTGCCTGCTCAGCTTGAAATATTAAGTCAAACTATGTTGTTTCTGACACATGTACCGCTAACAATAAAGATGCTAATATTGGAATTTAGTTAATTCGGTAGATAATACATGACCCAGGAAATAATCCAGACCATTCAATCTTATCTGTGCTGGCCCTTGAGGCATGAGTAGTGTAAAAAAAATAGCTAAAAGCTTATTTTTGTCATCAAAATCAGTACATTTAACATTCAGTTCATATAGTTAGCAGAACTGTTGAATAAAAAAGCATCATTTGTACATAAATTTTCTGATACCATTTTAAGCTCCTGGACTGGGAATCTAGAGACCTGGGAGCCTGATTCTTCGTTCATCCATCCTGGAATTTAGTATAGGAACAGGACGAGGACAAAGATGGTTTTAAGCCATTTTTGTATTCCCTATATTCTGGGCCCCAGCATAAATTATAGAAGCCTTGAGGTTGGACAGGTGTCGAGCCCTTACAGAGTGACCCCTTGTGTGCAGAATGTATGTTTAAGAGGCCTTTTCCATCCCATTTAAAGCTCCTTTAGAGCAGTATAAAGAGGCCTTACGGTGACAGAGAACCAGGCACTAATCAGATTCTAACCCCAGTTTTACCACATACTTCTGAGGCCTGATCATCCCTTCAGTTGTGTGTGATAGAATGATCAGGGCTGTGGTGTGACCTTGGGCAAGTAATATAATCCCTCTTCCTACACTGATTTTTGTGTGTGGAAATCTCTTGCTGTTTTTCTACCACCTGGGTAATTCAACTGTTGCTAGCACCAATGGATGAACTGGTGTAGATTAGAGCTAGAGCAATAGTGGGAGAACTTCACAAAAATCTTGGCATAGACACAGCCTTTGTTTCCTTATCTGTAAAATGAGAAAATGTTGCATAAGATCTGTGGCAATTTTGAGGCTAAATTTATTAATGTTTTTAAATGTTTTCAGATTCTCAGGTGGAAGTCACTATATAAGTCAAAAATATTAGTAAGAGGACAAAGAAATAAAAAAATGTCACTTAGGTACAGCACAAGCCCTATACAATATATTAAATGAAGATAAAAACCTAATTCAGAAGTCTGGGGATATTCCCACTTGTATTTATGTATTTATCATTATTATAACAGTGGAGCCCATATTCCCAATTGAGATCAGAAGTTATTGGATTAGGTGGTGTATGGGCACATTAAAAGATAATACCTACGCTGAATGTTACAAATTTAAACTACTAGTCAATGTTCCTGTGCCACAAATTCCCTTTTAGATTACTCAGTCCTCAATCTTCTGACTCAGTAAAATCTAAAAAGAAAAAAATGATTTTAAAACATCAAGATTTCACTGAAAACTGGATGCTGTGCATGAGTTGTTTCCTGTCACATCTGAGATATAATGTAAAAATATTTTAAAATTCACAAATAATGTAAAATCAAGTAATTTTGAGTATTGATTTCCTGTTCCTAGTTGTGCTTCTTAAATATATCAATATTATATTAATGCTGGGAAATAATGATTATTTGTTTCAAATGGAAAATATGCTTGACATGCTTAGACAAAAATAAAGTGTCTGCATTGAAGAGTTTACATTCTAGAAGGTAAAAAGATTACATGCAGAGGTATGAAGAGCTTAGTGGATTTGCTGTGGCTTTCTTATTTTAAAAAAAGTTTTAAACTCACTTCTTTTAAAGATCATGGAAGAAGTGGGTTTTTTTTTAAGTGACTTGAATGGGAAGCAGTAAGCTTGGTGAACTGGCTTGGGAAGAAAATGTAATGCAGAGAGGTGGCAGGATGGAAAAAGCATGGATACTGGTCTGAGGGAGAGCAGAATAAGGCATTAATATTGGCGTTGTTGGTGATGCAAAGGGTTTGATGGGGAACATGGCCGGAGACAAAGATCCAGGATGTAGGACAGGGTAGAGTTTTCAAGGGCTTTAAAGGCCAGGACTAGAAGTTTAAAGTCTATGTAGTGCTTAAAGGTAACTACAAAGGAATGGGTTTTGCTCTTTCTTTGTATTATGATGTAAGATGATCTAAGAGGTTGATTTTTATTTTTTAAATACTTTTTTCTATTTTTTTTATTTTAGAAATATCCGATCTAGTCTTTCCTGGTTTTGCTGGAGGAGTGTGTATGTATCTCTCACAGATGTTTCTTATGAAGGGTAGGCAGTTGAATTTGTAATAAAGATATCCCTTCCAACAGTCTCCCCCTCATTATCGTTATTACTGTTTGTGTGACAGAAGCACCTGGGAACTCCAGTCCAGAGTCAGGGCCATACTGGTATTGCACTTGTACAGGCAAGTAACAAAGAAGACTCTGCCCCCAAGAGTTTACAAACCAGGTACTGATGGAAACCAGGCGGACAAACATGGGTTGGGATGCGGTGATGAGGATGAAGGTACAATAGAGCAATGTTTAGCAGAAGTATCTTCACTGCACTCCCTCTCCTAATGCCCAGGGAGGCACGAGAAGCTTTGCAATGTGGCCAGGTTTCAAAACTCCAGGCTCTGACAGTGTGTATACCAGAGCATGCACTCCAGAGGCAAAGAGCCCGCACAGAACATGCCCTGCCCCTGCAGCCATGGATGTGAAGGAGCAAGCGACGATGGCTGTCTTGTCCTTTTTAATTTCTCACTACAGAACACCACGTTGGAACATCCCTGTGGGGAAGTCTCAGCCAGGGGCTGCTGCAAACGGGAGAGAGCGAGCTCCTGGCCTGCAGGAGATGCTTTCACACAGTGCTCTGCCAGCAGCGCTGCACCTACTGCTATGAGGAAACCGGCCAGCTCCTCCTCCAGCCCACCCGCCCACGCACTTTTTCCTCAAGGCCGCAATCTGGCAAACGAACAATTCTCCACAAACATGGCGGTGCGGGAGGGGCGCGGCAAGCTCCCCTGTCAACCCCCTTCTCCTCCAACCCCCCCGCCCTACAGAGACTGAGGGGGCGGTGCCGCGACCCCTCTCTAGCTACCTGGAGGCCCACCTCTATGATCAGGGGCCTCCTCAAGCTCTGAGGAGTGGGGGGAGCGGAGTGTCTGGCTGGCGCGCGGCGACCAGCGCGGCCGTTGACGGGGCTGGCTAGGCACGAGACCCACGGGGCGGGGCCAAGCGCGAGGGGGGTGGAAGAGGTGGGGGCCGGGAGCCCAGACTGGCAGTTAGCAGCGACTCCCCTTTGTGTCTGGGCTGGGAACGGGGAGCGAGTCGGAGCCAGCGCCAGCCGGGGCTGGGAGGCGACGCGTGTGAATCCCCCGCGCCCCTTCCGGCCGAGCCTGTCTGCGGAGGGCGAGGGCAGGGACCAGGAGCTGCCGCGTGCGGGAGTCAGCCCGTGGGGAGGCGCCGGGCTCCGCTCCCGCCCCGGGGGTACCCCACAGCCCGGGGCCGCCGGCTGGAGCCCCGGAACGCCCATCGCGGGCTCTCTCTCTCTCTCTCTACGCCGAGCGGAGCGGGGCGGGAAGGGGCGAGGAGGAGGCGGAAGGCGGAGGGAGCGGGGCCTCTGTCGCCCTCCCGGCCGGCTGCGCGCAGGAACTGGCGCCTGATCCATTGCTTCGCTGGAGGCACCCGGGCGGGCGGGCGCCCTCCCTTTCGGAGCGGCCAGGGCTGCGCCCGCGTCCTGTGCGGCTGTAGACACCAGATGGGCCCAGGCGCAGCCTGTGGATGGAAGTGACTGAGGGGACCTCGCCTCGTTAAGAGACACGCAGAGGCCGAAGGAAGGACCGGGACCGTCCGCGGGATGGGATGCCTCCCTGACCCCCGTCGTCTTCCCAGCTTGTCCCGCGTGCCCAGGGCCGAGTGAGGAGGCGCCAGAGGTGACCGTGGCTATCCATTTCCCCGCCTCACCCCTGGATATGTTTCATGCTCAACCTGGATGCTTCTTTGATATCGTGAAGTTGCGTGGGAAATAATCTGGGTTTCCGGTGTGACCGCAAGAATAGCTGCTCACCCAGGGGAAGGGAAATGCATCCTGGTTTGGAGACAAAACCTCCCTTTCCTATAATCGTTAGAAAGAAGAGGAGCCAAGTTCCGAGGCATGAAGATAGATGTGTGTAATGGAGTAAGACCTCAGACAGCTCCTGTCATCTGCCGTTTGCCCTTCCAGACTGGATTGTGATTCAAGCGAGTTTTAAGATTGTTTAAAGGGAGAAAAATCCTCCTTTCGGTATTTTTTTTTCTTCTGCCTCCTTCTTTGGCTTCCTCAGGTATGAGTGCCTCGCTGCAGCACCTTTTGCTGGTGCTCTTGCTCTCCAATGCCACCCTGCTGCTCAGCACTGCGGCTGGTAAGTAGCTACCTGGTGTAATATACTAGCCATTTTGACACAGGGAAGGGGGTGGGGTCCATCAGTATTTCGGTATGTCTGTGACCCATTAAAAAGTAGTGTGTGTGTCTCAGTGAAGTGTGATAATATTTTTAAGTGAGGCCCTACTGACCATATTTGAGAATAAAACATGCTTTATTGTATAAAGGAACCCAATCTGCAGTGAGGTTTATTTTCTCTTGGTCTGCTTATGCTGGTTAATGGCTTGTTCTCACTCTCTCGCTCTCCCCCCCCCGCCTTTTTTTTTTTTAAGAATAATTTGGCGTGGTGTTTTTTTTTCTGTGAAATGTTTAACATCTTTGTGAGGTAATGCCAGAATTTTAAAAATACAATTGAATCACAAGCAAGAGCTATGTCTGCTTGCTAATGGGGTCTTTGGGCACAGCCATTTTTTATTTTACTAACATCGATGCTATTAGGGGCATTTTAACTACAACATTTGGTATCTGTTTTAGGGAAAATAGACTTATTGCATATTTGTTGGAGCTTGAAACAAAATGAATTTTTTTCACCATTGTCATTTATAGAATAGTAAAATAAGATGAGGAATACTGCAAGATCTGAGTATACATAATGTTATGTACAGTAAATGAAAGTCTAATATTTTTGAAAAACTGCTCTATTTTAAATTTTTTGAAGCTCAATGTTAGATGCACAGAACAATTTGCCATGAGATTTAAACAGTATATAGCCCTTGCATCTATTGGCTTTTGGTCATTTGTGGCAAATTAGCATGAAGGAGCTCTCTGAAGTGTTACCCAGGTTTATTAGGTGCTAATACTTATTCCTCCCTTCTGTATGCTTTTAGCAGTTTTTGGAAGAATCATAATACCTTGGTATCTTTCTTTCCACTAAGAAGCCAGTGTAGAATGCTCAATCTTCCCAGCATTCTTTTTATAATATACGGTGTGATCCTCAGATATAGGATAATAGAGAAATGTGCAGTTTCTTGTGAAGATGGCATAAGAAGATTGACAGTTGGCGCACATATTTTTTTTTTTAATTTTAATGCATTTTGGTCAGTGTTCAAAATAATCTGTCTTTGCTAGTAGAATAATACTGTGAATTGGACGTGTTCAGTCAGTTTCTCCATTGCTTTACTAAGAATGGATAGCCTTCCATTTTATAAAAGGCTTTCTTTCGGGAAATATTGAACTGAAATGATTGATATGGAGCACTTTCCTGCATCAGCCTGACTTTTGCCCGGCCTTGACATTTTAGATTATCTACTATGTTTCTCTGTGATAGTTTGGTAAGAGGATTTCTTTGAAGAATAAACCTTTCAAGGTCAAAAGCTTTGGTATTAAAATGTGTATGACTCTAAAATATCCCATTATCTAACCTTGTCCCTTAAATGTGAAACTTAAAAAAATAGTTTTGTTTCTCATTTAATTACCTTGTTAAACTTTTATGAGTTAATTTTTCTTTGTGCTGATGAGAGTGAAGGTTTAATGGCACTGATCTGAGCCAGGAAGGGGATGGGCAGGTGCCTACAAGCCTACTTAGTGAGCTTTGCCAATTTCACCTCGATTCTGATCTGTTATCATCACTGCTACTTCAGTCCTGGGTTTGTCTTGTACAGACTGATGGTAATGTCACATTCTTTGGTCATCTTGTGAAATGCATGAATAGGAACTCATTTTCACATTATGGCTGTATAATACTTCTGCTGTTAATATGTACAATACAAAAGTTCTGTACCGCTTAAAAAGTCTTGGTGACAACTATGTCTAAGAATGTTAATATTTTGAGATTTAGCTAAAATAACCATTCTAAAGCTTGACTATAAATTTAACAGTGTATTTCAGAAAAGGGGAAAAAAAAACATAGGAAACCACACAAGGTGAAGGTCTGCCCATATGTGTATATATGTGTGTATGTGAATGACCCTCTCCCGCACTCCCCCCCCCCCAAAAGTAGGAGCTGTGCATTCACATCTGAGTGCATAATTTTGGCCCTGTGCAGCTCTGAAATCCTTCATTAATGGTCCCACACTAGTCTGATCTAGTGAATGGATAAGACAATAGTACGTGAAATGCATTCTTGATAAATGTGAAGTAATGCGCAGTGAAGGGAAAAATTTAATTTAAAACTTAATAAGGCATATGAGTAATTGAGCATCAACTTAGGAAAAATATCTAGGCATCCTTGGAGGACAGCTCAGTAAAGACCTTTGCAGCTATAGTCTAAACAAGGGAAGATGTTAGGAGCATAAGAAATGGGGTCAAATATAAATGGCATTAGAAGTCTATGGTTTACCCTTATCTAGAATACTGTATGCAGAAAAGGAGATAGGGCTCTTCCTGTCCATTTAACATTTGAAGACCTAATCAGGGACTTAATTTGTTATGGGGTAAGGCTCCCTCCATCCCTCCCTGACTTTTCATAGGTCTATATCCTCCATGATACCTTCCATTTCTTGCCCCCTCTCTTCCCCCCTGGACTTTGCAGGGTATAATATAATCACATATAATATTCTATATGCTGACACAATTCCCCCTCCCCCTGTGATTTTTTTCTGAAATGACACTGCTGAACCTAATAAATACGTAAAACTGAAGACTCAGAATTCTTCCTGTCCAGTCACTGTGAGGAAATCTACCACTTCCCTGTATAAAATCTCTACAGATCTTAATAAGTGTCTAGTTTTCTTCTATTAAATTTGTATAGCCCTCCCTCTAAAGAGTAATGCTACTACTGTGAGGGGAAAAAGTTTCAACAAAGGGTTGATAGGGCCTTTAAAGATGACCTATGAAGGGAAGGGAAAAATTGGGCTTGTTCCACTTTTATTTAGTTTTATTTTGTATAAAGAAGGCTTGACATACTTCCTTGTACTTCTTTCCTTTAGAAATATCAATCATATTGAATTTTCCCTTTTTTTTTTCGTTGAGGGACTTCTTGGATGACTCTTATATCCCAAGACCTTAACTGAAGAGGAATGGGTATTGAATCCTTGAACTTTTCTCGTGTGGCTTTTGTTAAACTTTTTTTTTTTAAACATTAATTTAATAATCTGAATAAAAATCACTTCCCCTCTAAATCAGTCAGTTTCACTACCTTGGTATCTGCGATGTATAATCCTCAAGGACCTGCATTTCAATTTTTTTTTTAACATTACTAAAATCAGCATATATTAGAAAAAAATGGGTTTGTGCCTTTTTAGGACATCTTTAAGAAATCCATTGGTCTTTATCTGCATAGTTTTTGTCTCAGTTATTAATATTAAAAAGCTAAAGTACTTTTAAAATGGGTGGAGTTGTATCATGATTGAAGTCTTTTTAAAAACAATTAAAATAACATTTTAAAATTTTAAAATGAATGAATTGGGGCAGTCTTATCTTGTTCTGCTTAGAAAGTTAGTTTCCTCCGTGTTTCAAAATTTTATTCCAAATGCGAAATTGAGAGAGGTGGGACAGATTGGCCATTAAATTCAATTTCTCTAGTGAGCAGTATTTCTGACTCGTGATCTAAGATGGTGTCCTCCTGTGTGGACTACAGATCTTGTATATCAAAGTGGTTGCCTGAAATCATCTCTACACCAGATCCCTGCTACTTTGCCATACATGTGCCCATTCCTAGGGCCCCACCAAATTCACAGCCATGAAAAATGTGTCACAGACCGTGAAATCTTTTGTGTGTGTGTGTGTGTGTGCTTTTACCCTATATTATACAGTGTTCATGGGGGAGACCAGCGTTTCTCAAATTGGGGGCCCTGACCCAAAAGGGGGATTGCAAGGTTATTTTAGGGGAGTCATGGTATTGCCAGCCTTACTTTTGCGCTGCCTTCAGCACTGGGCGGCTGGAGAGCAGCAGCTGTTGGTCCGGTGACCAGCGCTGAAGGCAACGCCTCGCCAGCACCAGTGCAGAGGTAAGAGTGGTAATACCATACCAGGCCATCCTTACTTCTATACTGCTGCTGGTGGTGGCTCTGCATTCAGAGCTGGGCTCCTGGCCAGCAGTTGCCGCTCTCCAGCGGCTCAGCTCTGAAGGCAGCACTGTGACAGCACACAAGTAACGATGGCATGGTGTGGTATTGCCACCCTTACTTCTGCACTGCTGCTAGTGGGGATGGGATGCCTTCAGAGCTGGCTGCCCAGCGAACAGCTGCTTCTTTCTGGCTGCCCAGCCCTGAAGGCAGTGCAGAAGTAAGAGTGGCAGTACTGCAACCCCCCACCCCTCCGGCCCACCATATAACTTTGTGACATTCTCTCCATCCCTCCCCTTTTGAGTCAGGACCCCTACAACTACAACACCATGAATTTTCAGATTTAAATAGCTGGAATCATGAAACTTATGATTTTAAAAAGCCTATAACCCTGAAATTGACCAAAATGGACTGTGAATTTGGTAGGGCTCTGCCCATTGCCTATGACCATTGGATCTTTCCTTTCTCATTTGAGTAGTAGTCAGGAAATCCAATTTTTGATAGGTAGATGATGGGAACTTGTTCAAAGGGAGTTAGCCTGGGAGACAGAACCACTCTACTTGCTTGAGGGTATGTTAGTACATAAACCCTTCCCCCACATTAAAGTAGGTATTGATTAACTTTTCTGAGGCCTTACTCTGAGTGTACCAGCCCCTCCTTTAATGGTGATTTCTGTATGTCAGCTGTGGTTTCAAAAGTCATGTTGCCAAGGTGCCAGAGAACAGAGCAGTGCACAGACAGTGCTTCTGTGTGAATGGCCCTGCCCTCTAGAGATTCAGGGGTAACTGGGTAGCTGAGTCTCCTGCTTCTTTTGATCTGACGTAGGGCAAACTTCACTACTTTGCCCTGAACGAAGAGATCAGGGGAATTTAGCTGAGTTTTCCTTTTTCACTGGAGCCGAGCCTCTGCGATGTTTGCTTTTCTTTTTTTGCAGAAGAGGGGTTGTCTGGCCTTGTGTTACTTTTCTAGCAAATATTGCCTAAAAGGGACATCAACTTAAAAAAAAACCAAAACTCACTGCTATTTTAATTTTTTTTTACATATTAACACCAATGTTTAATATAACTGAAATAGACTAGAAAAGAATATTTTTCTCAATTTTTTTGTGTGCTTTTTTCCCAGCAATTTGTACAGTCAATTTCGCTGTTTCCTCTGTAGAGTCAGGAAGCCAGTACCCTTTTTATTGTCTTTCACGCAGCAACAGGAGAGAGAACATTTTAAAATGTGACTGTGAAACCACAGAAATTAGAGAGGTACTCATTGAAGTGCTTGGGTTCTACACCAGAAGGCCTTGTAATTCATTGTTTAAAATTTACTAGATTTAAAGTGGATGGGTGTGCCCTAAATATGGACTTACTTGGAAAAGTGCTAATACAATTTCCCTGGCCAGTGTGAAAGGGCCTTGTATGAATGGCTGCATAAATCCCATTGAGAACAAAATGCTTAATCTAGAATGAAAGAGAAACAACAGTTATGCTGGATAACGATTCTTAGCCTTTTAGGAACACGAGCACAGCTTGCTTGCAGCTTTGACTGTCTTAGTAAGCATCTTATCTGGTCCTATGTATTTAGTGAAACTGATGCTCATTTTTCTTTTTCTTAGATTTGTCAGTTTTATTAACCTTTATAATATCAAGCAAAAGAAGAAGTGAAAATAATCTGTTCTTAAAAACAAACAACCAAAAACTTGTTTGAATACAGCAGTCTCTATTGAAATATTAAGAATTATTATATTAGACCAGGCTAGTCCATCTAGTCCAGTATTTTGTCAAGTACAGCTACTACTATGAGATGTTTCAGAGGAAGGCACAAGAAAAGTTATGGCTGGCTTTTGCCCTAAAACATGAGGGTTTGTTATCAGTGTCAGAGGCAACTCCATAAAATTATGTTGAAATTTTGGAAGTAAAATAGGATTAAAACCCCTTTGTTTTATGCTCTGGTTGAGTTTAATCTTCACATTTGGCACAATAATTCATCACAAGATGTTTGAATTTTCTATAAATCTTTCAATTAATTTTACTATTCAAAGGGCATATTTTAAAAATGCTCCCCTCTTGCTCAGTTTCTAAATATTTCTTTGGGTTCTTCTAGCTAAACAACCAGTCTTGCCAAACTCCAAATTTCTGTCACGCACATTCTGGTAACATTTTCGGCAGAGGAGGCTTCTGAAATCTTAAAATTAAACACTGAGTCAGTCTCTTTATTCTGGACAATCTAATGGAGCAATGCCAAGATGAGACAGAAATGTCAAATTCTGTCAGTCACTTCTGGTTTCTGGTGCTGCCAACATGATTCACCAGGTCAGTTCCTCACAGAGGTTGAAGGCAGGCTGGGCAGCAAGCGGTATGGAGTGCCACAGAAGTGAGCAGAGTCTGAGTGCACGTGAATAAAGATGGAAGAGAGGTAGGCAGATTAAAAGGGAACTTGGAGGCATGAGGAGTTGAGCTGTGTTTTGAGGGTAGAGATGTAGTAGAGATGAGGGGGGAGTGAGGTTATGTATGGGAAGAATGTGGAAGTCTGCAACTCTGCAGGGGACCTGGGTCCTGGTGGGATGGAGCCTAGTGCCTTTGCACTGAGGTATTGCTATACAGATACTCAACTCCCTCAGCACTGCAAAGAGCTGAGGCACCACTGCAGTGCTCCCCAAGGCGCTGCCACATGAATGTCTCAGTGCAGAGGCTGTGTACTGGGGCTTATACGAAGGAAATCTCCACAATGTTCCCCTCGCTGAGCTTCTTCTGATCTTTCCACCAGGGAGGAAGGGAGGCAGGTGAACAGTACAACCCATATGTAGATCCTGTCCCTGTCCCTCCTCACTGGCTCTGTGCTCCTAACAACTCCATCCTGACTCCCGAGTTGCATGGCTCCAGTGGAGCTGCCCTACCAAGGACTCCTTCTGCATGCAGATGCTTTAAGAACCTCTGTGACATTTTGGAGATGAACCCAGACCAGTGAGAGGTTACGTCAACACCTACCCTATCATCCTTGGTGCGTTAAATGCTCTGCTGGCGTGTTTCAGAGCCCAGACACCAAAAGCCAGCACACAACCATGCAGTTCCTTGAGTGTCTGTGTGATGTGCAGCCTGCCTACAACACAACAGCCCCACACTGGTCTCCACCAATCTCGGTTACTACTTGCCAGGGCCGCCCAGAGGATTCCGGGGGCCCAGGGTCTTCGGCAGTGGGGGGCCCTTCCGTTCCGGGACCCGCCGCCAAAGTGCTCCGAAGACCTGCGGCGGGAGCCCTCCGCCGCTGAATTACCACCGAAGCAGGACCCGCCGCCGAAGTGCAGCCCGGTCTTCGGCGGTAATTCGGCGGGGGGGGGCCCCACCGCGGGTCTTCGGGGCACTTCGGCGGCGGGTCCCGGAACGGAAGGGGCCTCCCGCCGCCGAAGACCGGGCTGCGCTTTGGCGGCGGGTCCCGCTTCCCCCCCCGCCCCCTTACCCCCGGCTCCCTCCTCACCCGGAGTCTCAGTGCCTCGCCGGAACAGCTGCAGCGTGTGGCCGGCAGGGCCTGAGCTCCGTCCTGCTCAGAGCCGCGTGGGGAGGGGGCGGGGCTGGGAGCTCAGCGTGGAGCTCACAGCCCCGCCCCCTCACCACACGGCTCTGAGCGGGGCGGGGCTCAGGGGCTTGGCCGGAGTCTCGGCGCTTGATGCGCTCAGGCTCCAGGAGAGGGGCGGAGGCGGGAGCCTCCGCTGTTCTCTTGGGGGGCCCCTGCGGAGCCCGGGGCCCGGGGCAAATTGCCCCCTTTGCCCCCCCCTCTGGGCGGCCCTGCTACTTGCAGGGTGACAGCGACACACTCCCAGGCCCGAACTTTCCCAAAACCATCTGCCCTGAAGTATCCTGCCCTTTCCTGAACAACTCAGAGAAGTAGTAAGGTTCATTGCTCCTTTAAAGAGTCTAAGGCACAGCTTATTACTTTTACTGGTATTAACAATCACTTCAATTCAAACATGTCACTGGGTTGGTTTCAATTAAAAGTAAAAACAAGTTTATTGACAAAAAGATAGGTTTTAAGTGAATTCAAGTACAAGGAATAAAGACAAAAACGGTTACAAACAAAAACAAATAAAATACTCTTAACCAGTGGCTAAGATTTAACTCAACGAGCTACAGCCTTAGCTCAGGGCAGATTTCTTACGAATCTTTCTACTTTCCAGACATGGGTGACTTTCTCTCAGTCAGGACCTTCCACAAAAGTACAAGGTGATGGTTTCCCTTGTTGTCCTATGTGAAAGATGCAAAAATGGCTCTCTGTTTTCCCCTTATAACTCTCAGAGTCCATTGACCCCGATTAAAGAGGCAGGATGACCATGCTGTTCTACCCTTCCAGTGGGCTTCCCATTCCCCAGCTGATTCATATGCAAATAGGACATCCATTGTTTTGATTTCATTATGCTTACTTTACACATTGGAGACAGGTAGATAGCTCCCTTCCGTCTTGTCTGACGGAAAATTGGTTTATCTCTGTGTTTGGTCACAGACTTAAAAGCATAATATCAGTAAGTATTCATTATTTCCAATACAGTGTTAACACACACATTTCACAACATCAATCATCAGCGTGTCACCAACTTTCATAAATGACCTTACTCAATACACTCTGTATACAATATCATATTATAATAGGTTGATGGAACTCATGCTTTGGGGTTTGAACCCCCTGTCTTTATAGATCAATAAACCGTGGAAATGTATTCTTAGATAGAGTTCTTTTTCTCCTGCTGGGAAGAAATGCCATGGAGTCTGATGAAGACTTCATGCTAGTTTCTCCCCTGCTGGTGATAGCTAAGTTGTTACCACCTCCCCTTGCTATCTTGATAGCTTTCATGTAAATCATAGAATCACATGACTGGAAGGGACCTCGAGAGGTCATCTAGTCCAGTCACCTGCACTCATGGCAGGACTAAGCATTATGCAGACCATTTTTGACAGGTGTTTGTCTAATCTGTTCTTAAAAATCTCCAATGATGGACATTCCACAACTTCCCTAGGCAATTCATTCCAGTGCTTAACCACCCTGACAGGAAGTTTTTCCTAATGTCCAACCTAAACTGCCCTTGCTGCAATTTAAACCCATTGTTTCTTGTCCTATCCTTAGAGGTTAAGAAGAACAATTCTCCTCCTTTTCGTAACAATCTTTCATGTACTTGAAAACAGTTATGTCCCCCCCTCTCAGTCTTCTCTTCTCCAGACTAAACAAACACAGTTTTTTCAATCTTCCCTTATATGCCATGTTTTCTAGACCTTTAATCATTTTTGTTGCTCTTCTCTGGACTTTCTCCAATTTGTTCACATCTTTCCTGAAATGTGGTGCCCAGAACTGGATACAATACTCCAGTTGAGACCTAATCAGCGTGGAGTAGACCGGAAGAATTACTTCTTGTGTCTTGCTTACAACACTCCTGCTAATACATCCCAGAATGACGTTCGCTTTTTTTTGCAACAGCAATACACTGTTGACTCATATTTAGCTTGTGGTCCACTATGACCCCAGATCCCTTTCCACAGTACTCCTTCTTAGGCAGTCATTTCCCATTTTGTATGTGTGCAACTGATTGTTCTTTCTGAAGTAGAGCACTTTGCATTTGTCCTTATTGAATTTAATCCCATTTACTTCAGACCATTTCTGCAGATCATTCTGAATTTTAATCCTATCCTCCAAAGCACTTGCAACCCCTCCCAGCTTGGTATAGTCTGCAAACTTTATAAGTGTACTCTCTATGCCATTATCTAAATCACTGATGAAGATATTGAACAGAACCACACCCAGAACTGATGCCTGTGGGACCCCACTCATGATGCCCTTCCAGCATGATTGTGAACCAGATAACTACTCTCTGGGAACTGTTTTCAAACCAGTTTTGCACCCTCCTTATAGTAGCTCCATCTAGGAATTATTTCCCTAGTTTATGAGAAAGTCATGCGAGACAGTATCAAAAGCCTTATTAAAGTCAAGATATAGCACGTCTGCTGCTTCTCCCCATCCACAAGGCTTGTTACCCTATCAAAGAAAGCTATTAGATTGGTTTGACAAGATTTCTTCTTGACAAATCCATGCTGACTGCTACTTATCACCTTATTATCTTCTAGATGTTTGCAAATTGATTGCTTAATTATTTACTCCATTATCTTTCGTGGTACAGAATATACCTTCATTGTGTCTGCCCAAGAAACAAGCTGGTCAGACAAATAAATATACATTCCTTTGTCTAGGGCAGACTGGGCTTATATACTGCTTGCCAAACACATCTGAAGAAAAAAATTCCAGCACAGGAGTTCTCAGACTTAATTGCACCATGACCTCCTTCTGACAACAAAATTACTACAGGACCCTAGAAGGGGGGACCGAAGCCTGAACCTGCCCAAGCCCCACCAACCCCAGGTGTGCAGGGGCCAAAGCTGAAGCCCAAGAGCTTCAGCCCCAGGTAGGGGGCCTGTAACCTCAGGGCTGAAGCCCTCAGGTTTGGGCTTTGGCCCCGGGCCCTAGCAAGTCTAAGCCAGCCCTGGCGATCCCATTAAAACAGGGTCACGACTCACTTTGGGGTCCTGACCCACAGTTTGAGAACCGCTGTTCTAGCATGTACACATAACTCACTGTACTTGCCCTGTGCATTCACCACACAAGAATACTAATAATCAGTGCATCTTACATGACACTTTTCAGATGCAGAATATGACAACTGTGTGTTAGGTGTAGGGAGCATGTCAGGCCTGACGAAAGTTGCTGACACAGAATAGTGAACCACAAATGGGTCTCTGTGTCACAACCTTCCTTAAAGGGCAATTTTTCCAGCCTGTATTATCTTTTTGGGGGTAAACTCAAAAAGGACAGCAGGGAAAATACATGCATCCTCTCCTGCTCCACCCCACTCAACACAGGGCTGCCTGCTCTTCACTCCAAGCACAACCTGCCCAGGCCCTGCTTCCTCTACCTTCCAGACACAAAGTTCCACTCACACACAGTACCTTCATCTGGGGTTCCTGGGGGAATACTCTGGTCTACTGTAGTTAGTTGAGATCCCAGATTTTCTCACATAACTTGTCTGTTAGACTATTAGCCTAACCCAATTGCAGGCTCCTTCCCAAAATAGATAATGTTGCTTCAACCCCTTCCCCTTCACCCCACAATTTTCTCAATGCACTTTTAGCATACTGCTTGGGTGGTAACCGGCAAGAGGATCAGGAATGTAACAGAAGGAAAAGTTTGGAGGGAGTCTCTGGTAGGAATGAAGACGTGATTGAAGGAAGGATAAAAGTGGAGTGTTTCGTCTCTCACGGGTACACAGATAGTTTAACACTGAAAAGAAAAAAGGACTGAAGATGTCATCTTCATCTCTCTAGATTTTAGGAGTAGGTAGGGGGTGTCATCTTAGCTTTTCCCCTCTCCCTTTCACCCCACACTTAGACCACAATGGAACCCTCTCACTCTTTTCTCTTCAGTAGTTAAAAAAATCCATTCTTTCCTTCCTATCTTAACATCCAATCACTCTTCCATGCCCTAATCTTGTCCTCTTCATGTGTTTTTTGTGACTAATTTAGCCTTTCTTCCATCCAAAAACATGTCTGCCAAAATCTTTTCTTGTCCATCATTTTGACTATATCAGCTCCCTTTTGAAATCCTTAACTGGTTCCCTAAAGCAGTACACACTAAAGCTATGTCTACACTACCGCGGGTAAGTCGACCTACGCTACGCAACTCCAACTACATGAATAACATAGCTGGAGTCAACGTACCTTAGGTTGAGTTACCGTGGGGAGAAAAAATCTCTCGTCAACTTACCTTACTCTTCTGATCGGGGGTAGAGTACAGGGGTCGACTGGAGAGCGATCTGCAGTCGATTTGGGTGGTTTTTACCAGACCCGCTAAAATCAACTGCTGATGGATCACCACTAAATCGACCGCTGATGGATCGATCTCAGAGCGTCAATCCCTGCCACAGTGTAGATCTGCCCTCATTCCTAACTTCTTGTCCTTTCTTTCAAGGCTCTACATCACACAGTCTGACAGCATTCTCCTTGGACCCTGCCACTCCATGAGTGACACCAGTTACAACATCTCTTTCATTGTCTACTCTTACAAATACCTCTGAGTTTTCTTCCATGAGATACCATATGCTTGGAATCCACTCAAATTCGTTTGCCAAGCTACGTCCCTTTTTATTAAAAAAAATATATATATTTTTTAATTTTTAAATTGTGGAACCATGAAGATGTTCCTTACTGAATAGTTGCATAATCTTATTATTGTCACCATTCTCCTTCCTCATTCTTCTACTATAAGTTTCTGAAATTCTCTTGCTGTCACATCATATTTAGACCACATACTTTTCTGTGCATATTCTACATGTTTATTTTTGTGAGGCATACAGTACATTTTAGTGAGCTGCAAAAATAAAGGGCTCTTTTTGTTTGTTTTGCACACAAAACATGCTGAATTATTTCACTGGTCTACCCTTAAAATGAACGAAATTAAAGCTTCTAACAGCATCATGAACAATATGTGGACCAACAACTTCTGACAGGAAACAATGGAAGCAAAAATTTTTTTTAGCTTTTTAACACTTGTAAATTTACTATGAAACATAAAGGAAAATATTTAGCAAAAGATTTTAAACAATTAGGTAAAACCAATGTTTTAAAAAGGAGATTAGCCAAATAACTGCTGGTAGGTGCAACAGTGTGATTGTATAATACAATGGTTCTCAAACTTTTGTAGTGGTGAACCCTTTCGCACAGCAAGCCTCTCTGAGTGCGACCCCCCTTATAAATTAAAAACACTTTTTTATATTTAACACTATTATAAATGCTGGAGGTGAAGCGGGGCTTGGGGTGGAGGCTGACAGCTCACAACCCCCCAGGTAATAACTTCACGACCCCCAGTTTGAGAACCCCAGTGTAGTAACTACACTTCAGTTAAGCCAGATGTACACCAAAAGCCAAATCTGGCCTAGAGAAATTACATAATTGACATTTAATGAATACATATTAGATGAACTATTTGAACAAAGGAAAGTGGTGCTAACGATTCAATATGTCAGCATAAGGTGATTGCCTAATTTGCGAAAATTAAAACGATAATTTAGCAATAACAGATTAGTATGCTTGTCTGTTACCCAAAGGTCATAGCTACACTCTACAAAAGTAGCTATGTTTATTATAAAATGTCTCTACAGTATCTAGAATTCGTAACAGAGTCAGGGACTTTACTACATGTGCTGTACAGAGAAACTGTACAAGGCCAACAAAATAGTGGGCAGGGTGTTGGAAATAATTTCAGCATCCAAACCCCTACCTCATACTATTGTAGAAATAAGCCATTTTCAGATCTTACCCGCCCACTTAGTTTCACAGATTCTTTTGTACTAGTCCACAAACCACAATATGAACAGAGTATTATGAATTAAGAAGCTAAAAACTTACTAAGTCTTACTAAAAGTATCAAAAACAAGCTAGTCCCACAATACCAATCATCAGTGTATGCATTATAACTCAGTTTGTCTGCCAACTGAAACAGGAGACATGAAGTATACATATCTATTTCAACCATGGCAGCTGCTCTAGTTGCAGTTCCTTGCCTGAGTGAATACAGCAAGAAATTTATGTCTACATTACAATAAAAGACCACAGCATGGCTGCAGCTGGCCCAGGACAGCTGACTCGGGCTTGCAAAGCTCGGACTGCAGGCTTATCAACTGCAGTGTAGACGTTCTAACTTGGGCTGGAGTCCAGGCTCTGAGACCTGGTGAAGGGGGTGGACAGGGCCGGTGCAAGGATGTTTCGCACCCTAGGCGAAACTTCCACCTTGCACTCCCCCCCGTGCTCCTGCCCTGAGGCACCCTCCCCTGCAGCAGCTCCCCCGCTCCGCCCTGAGGCGCCTCCCTTGCGACTGCCCCCCACCCTCCACCCTGAGGCGCCTCCCTTGCGGCAGCCCCCCACCCTCTGCCCTGAGGCACCCCCCCCGCCTCAGCTCACCCCTGCTCCGTGCATGAGCACGAGCACCCTGTCGCTGCTTCACTTCTCCCGCCTCCCAGGCTTGCGGCACCTAAGCTGATTGGCGCCACAAGCCGGGGAGGCGGGAGAAGTGAAGCAGCTCACCCCTGCCCCGCCTCCTCCCCGAGCACGCCGTGGCTGCTTCACTTCTCCCACCTCCCAGGCTTGCAACGCCAATCAGCTTAGGCGCCGCAAGCCAGGGAGGCAGGAGAAGTGAAGTAGCCACGGCGTGCTCGGGGAGGCGGCGGGACGGGGGTGAGCTGCGGCGGGGAGTTCCCTGCATGCCGCTCCCCCCTTACTTGCTGCAGGCGGCCCTCCCCATGCTCCCCTGCCTCAGCTCCCTCCACCTAAATGCCAACGGCAACCGGGGCAGCCAAAGTTCCGACTGCCGCGGTCGCTGCCAAAGAAAACGGCGCCCCCCAAATCCCAGTGCCGTCGCCTAAATGGTTGCACTGGCCCTGGGGGGTGGATCTCAGAGCCCAGGCTCCAGACCAAGCTGGAACATCTTCACTGCTATTTTTAACCACACAACCCACCCAACTCCAAACCCTAGTCAACTGTCCCAGACTCTTGAGACTCAGTGCCACAGGTTTTTTTTATTCTAATATAGATACAAGAGAAGAGCTTAAAGAACATCCAAACATAAGAAACTAACACTGTGAGGGTATCTATACCAACTTCCTTAAATAGCTGCTTTTGCTCTTAATCTGATTGCCAATTAAAATATTACTTATATACAGAAGGTCTGCTCATCATCAGAGTATTTACTTTGCACTGGTAGTTCCAATATTCTGAAGGTTCACCAGTTTAACCTAGGATATCACACACCACAAGAAAGTATGCCTGCTACAATTTTCAGTTTTATTTAATTATTACTATATTGCCACTATGTATCAATTCCATCTCAGAGGAATGAATAAAAATTAAATTAAAAGCTCTATTAGAGAATGGCAAGAAGATTAATCCTAGAATAAGCAACATCCTTGTCTTCAAATAAACATAAAAAGAGAAAAAAAAAAGAGTCTTAGTGATATATTCAGAACAAGTTTTACATTTAGAGGAAAATTATATTTGTTTGGTCTTGAGTACAGATTCTGCCTTAACAGATAAGATCGCTGGAAAAGCATAACAAGTGAATCTGTGATAATATATTTGGTAAGTGTTTCTGCAAAAAAAAAATAAAAAGCAAAGATTGCTAATAATCTTAAAACCTAATAAGACTCATAAATAAGTGCTTCTGAATCTGTGCCTGCAAAACAAAAACAAAACAAAAAATAAAAACACCACACATATTAACCCCCCAGAAATGCAGACCAGGCTTTTTCAATCAGCAGAGCCAACTTGTACATGAATGGGGTATCTTCTATCAAAAAACACTGGTCTAGTTTTGGCGCACTTTCTTTAAAGAAGCGCTGCAGAAACTGTCCGATATCTCTCTCTCAGCAGAACAACATAATATTGTGAATAAAATCAGTCCACAACTAACAAAAGCACCAGCAAAAGGTTAACAGTAGTTGGTCAAACATTCCATATCAGGACCCCAAGTTATTTAATATATTCAATGATGTTGGGTCCTAAATTAACCATAACCACTTAAGAAAATAATCCAAGAATCCCTGTGGTTCTGGAGAGTTAAATGAAAATCTCTGCTGAATGTGCAAAGATAGTCAAAAAAATAAGCAAAAACATTAGGATACATAAAGAATAGGATCAAAAGATACTGAAAACACTATATAAACCTGTTGTTTAGTCCCGATCTAGAATATTGTGTTGAGTTCTGATAATCCCATCTGATAAAAAGATGTAACAGAAACAAAAGGGGTGCACTGATATGCCATGAAAGTTAGCCAGATGAAGAGATTTCTGTATAAGAGATGGCAAAAACTGGGAATGGATAAGGAGAAAAGAAGAGAAGACTAAAATGGGATACTGAAGGGTATAAGTCAGGTGCCCCGATTTATAATTTACAGTCTCATGATATAAGAATAAGTGAACATTCAATGAGATTGAAAGGCAATATATTTGAAATTGACAAATGCAAAAACACAAACACACTGTGGAACTCATTGTCATAATATACAGGCCAAAAGCTCAGTAGGATTCATAAAAAGATTTGATGTTTATATGAATGGATCATATCACATTCAGATTTGTGTGTTAGAGAGAGGGGGAATAAATCTCATTTTAAGGGTTATCCCCCCACAAGTTCACTAACAACCAGGTTAAGGTTATTCAAGTGCATATACCACTAACATAACCACAAAAGAACCAGGAAAATACTAGTTAAATCTTCATCCAACGCTTTCAACCCACAATTACGATTTCTTTGTCTCCACACGCCCTCACCCACATCCCTACTCACAATACACATACAACCTTTCTCTACCTCCACGCAAGATTTTCAACCTGTTATTCAATGTCATTAGAAACTGATGTTTTGTATTTGTTCATGAGACTCAACTGGGGCTGGGTTGATGGTAAGTGCATATTGTGTAGATTCGTAGTGGATGGTTATCTGTTGATGTGTATTGTGCTGGACGATTGTTAATAGAACGAAATGTTAGATTTTAATGGAAATAGTTTTAATAGCATTTATCATTTTGGAAGACACTGTTTATAAGTTTGCAGTTGTGTTATGTAGACAAGACATAGTATGGTGGCGTATTTTTTTTTTCCCAGTAGCTCATGTTTGCAGTCAGTCAAGCAAGGGGCAAGGATTTCAGAAACAGGGAGGCTGAGCAAAGATGTTGTGAAGGGATCACAAGGGAAAGGAAAGAGAGTGCAGTCTAAGGGTACGTCTACACTACGGGACTATTCCGAATTTGCATAAACCGGTTTTGTAAAACAGATTTTATTAAATCGAGTGCGCGCGGCCACACTAAACACATTAAATCGGTGGTGTGCGTCCACGGTTCGAGGCTAGTGTCGATTTCTGGAGCGTTGCACTGTGGGTAGCTATTCCGTAGCTATCCCATAGTTCCCGCAGCCTCCCCCGCCCCTTGGAACTTCCGGGTTGAGATCCCAGTGCCTGATGGGGCAAAAATCATTGTCGCGGGTGGTTCTGGGTAAATGTCGTCAGTCACTCCTTCCTCTGGGAAAGCAACGGCAGACAAGCATTTCGCGATTTTTTTCCCTGGATTGCCCTGGCAGATGCCATATCATGGCAATCATTGAGCCTGTTTTGCCTTTTGTGACTGTCACCGTATGTGTAATAGATGCCGCTCACAGAGGCGATTCAGCAGCGCTACACAGAAGCATGCTTTTGCTTTTGCATGATAGCAGAGATGGTTACTAGCCATATTGCACCATCTACCATACCATAAATTGGTAATAAGATGGTCATGGTTACCAGTCCTTTTGCACTGTGTCATTTGCTGCTGTCATAAGTGCCCCTGGCCGATCAGCCAGGGGCGCAAAAGCCAAAATTGGGAATGACTCCCTGAGTCAATCCCTCCTTTTTGGTATCTAAAAATAGAATCAGTCCTGCCTAGAATATGGGCAAGTGTACTAGAGAACCACTGTATCATAGAGCCAGAGAGCACAGCTGCTCTGTGTCAGATCCCACAGAAATTATGAGCTGTATGCTATTCACAGGGGGTGCTCCTGCAACAACCCCACCTGTTGATTCCGTTCTTCCCCCAGCCTTCCTGGGCTACCATAGCATTGCACCCCCACTTGTGTGATGAATTAATAAAGAATGCAGGAATAAGACACAGTGACTTGTTAGTGAGAAATGAGTGGAAGGCAGCTTCCAGCTGCTATGATAGTCCAGACAGGACAGTAAGGAGTGTGGAGAAGAGGAGCCCAGCATCCCTCTGCTAGTCCAGGGGCAATTGAATCTTTTCTTTACACATGAAGGGTGGGGGCTGATGGAGCTCAGCCCCCTGTTGCTATTATGAGGATGGTTACCAGCCATACTGCACCATCTACAAGGAAAAATTAGGGCCAGGCGCCCTTGATTGACCTCACTGATGCTAGTCGGCATGGTTACCAGCCCTTTTGCACTGCCCCATGTGCCAATAGACTGATGACGAGGACGGGTATCAGTCGTATTGCACCATCAGCCACCCATGGCGGGGGGGGGAGTGAGGATGTTAGTGTTGACGGCTGCAGCATCGCGTCTATCTGCAGCATTCAGTAAAGATAGGGTGACATGTAAAAGAGTCAAGAGAGGATTGTTTTCCCTTTCACTTCTGGGGGTGGGTGGGGGGGTGCGTAAATTGCCTAGCTATGCCCTGACCCACCGCGGACACGGTGTTTGACCCTAGAAGCATTTGGAGCTCAGCCAAGAATGCAAATGCTTTTCGGAGACTGCAGGAACTGTGGGATAGCTTGAGTCCTCCAGTCCATGAGCGTCCATTTGATTCTTTGGCTTTCCGTTACGCTTGTCACGCAGCAGTGCGCTGAGCCCCTGCTATGGCGTCTGTCTGGAGATTTTAAAAAAATGATTTTGAATTTCGTCTTCTGTAACGGAGCGCTGATAGAACAGATTTGCCTGCCCTTACAGCAATCACGTCCGCATGGTCCATGCGGGAGCTCCTTCTTTATTTTGATTTTTAACTGCATCGCCACACGTGCTGATCGGAGCTCCATGCTGGGCAAACAGGAAATATTCAAAAGTTCGCGGGGCTTTTCCTGTCTACCTGGCCACTGCATCTGAGTTCAGATTGCTGTCCAGAGCGGTCAGTGGTGCACTGTGGGATATCGCCCGGAGGCCAATACCGTCGATCAGCGGCCACACTAACCCTAATCCGATATGGTAATACCGATACTAGCGCTACTCCTCTCGTTAGGGAGGAGTACAGAAACCGGTTTAAAGAGCCATTAAAATCGATATAAGGTGCCTCCTAGTGTGGACGGTTGTGGCGTTAAATCGGTTTTACGCTCCTAAAACCGATTTAAACGCCTAGTGTAGACCAGGCTTGAGTGGTTGAATTCCTGTTGGGAGTTTTAAAAATAATACATTTGCAGCAGTCATTACTTTTGTAGTATGAAGAAGTGAACTGCCCCATGAAAGATGGTGATCCTATTCTTTCTGCAGGTTTGGATGTATATGTATTTTATGTATATTTATGTGCCTTTCATATCTTTGTTTATGTAGTGTTTCTTACTATATGTCAACTTCAATAAAACAAATAAGTTAAAAATGAATTAAAAAATATACTTTAGAGCCATAGCTTTCATTCATAAAGACTCATAAAGAAATGTCTTTTCAGCACTGAAGTTCCTGAACATTTTTCACTTCATACGACCACTCTCAATCTTTTTATAAAAACATCAATGCATAAGTAAACTTTAAAAAAAAATCCTTAGCAGTGCACATAATTCACGCTTTAATCAATATCATATTAAACCAGGATAGAGCATGGCAAACAGCCAAATCATTCTTTTGCTAGATCAGTTGGTTGGTATTAATTACTGGTTGTGCTGACTCAGAAGAAAACTGCAGGAAAACTTTTAAATAATTCAACTCTTTCTCCATTACAGGGATGCCAGTTTATACCACTTTAGCTAGATCGTTCTGTCAGCATTACTATCATGGGCACATATTTTGATCTGTTTAGGGTTTAACTGAAAATTCATAGCCTAGATTACTTTTTCTAAAAGATTAATAAAAATGTATTTGGTACTACAGTTTTGTTTTCAAATGCTTTTGGGACCAGAACTGCAATATAAAATAGCATCTGCTTTTTCCAGCATATCTATTCTCTATTTGTCTTTATACCATATGGATTTAAATTTTTTTTATTACTGTTACTCCTGTAAGGCTAATAAAACTATGGATGATCAAGCATTTTGTAGTGATACCATGAGGGAAAAAATGAAAAATGTCTAATGTGTTTTTAAAAATCAGTTACATTTAATCTAGAACTACAAGCACAGCTATGCACTAATCAAAATTGTATGTTTATTTAATGATGTTGCTACACGGCAGAGTTAGGGTGTTGGGGTGTATTAATGTATTTGATTTAAGATTAACTCTGAATTTCCTAGATTTGAAATGTTTTTAAGGATAATCACATCATCTCTGTAATGACTTTATCTTTAAGTTACTGTTATGTATACAGCAATTAATGTCAGAGGTGAGATGAACCAAATAAGTCTCAATTCATAATTTTAGGGTTTGATTAATTCTCATTTTCACTGGGGTAAGGGGATACAAATTGCAGAGGTGGTTGTATTACAAAGGGGATTCATCTTGGTTGGCAGTTTGTATGCTTTTACCTTTCCCTTCATTAAAACGTCCCCCAAGTGCTGTACTGATTAACTTTGGGCACCCAGATGGAGTGGAGGATACAGTTTCATTTAATCCCCTCCAGGGAGACTTTTATTAGCAGAAATAGTAGGTACTGGATTATACTTACAGCCTTGTTCAGATACAAAATTTGTATCCGCATCTGATCCGCAAACATGGTCCATACATATCCTCAGATATAAAGTGGATATCTGCAGATTTTCGGTGCTCTAATTACTCTGGTAGAAGCTGATGTATTCTAAAGATGAAATAAGCACAAATTCAGTTTAATTCAACTCAGTAATTTTAGTTCAGGTTAAAATTGGTTGTCTTGGTAACTCATTTCAACATTCCTTATGTCTTTTCTTTATTATTAAAAAATAAAAATCCATTTGATCTGCTGTTTGGTTAAATACTTTATTGCCTTTAATCCTGGGTTAGGTTTAATATGAAACCTGTATATTACCTTTCCTTATTTGTGATAGACTTTTTGACATGAAAATCTCTCAAATATTTTTCTTACTATGGAAAGCTGAAATTAAACTAATTCTAAAATACTTTCAAACCAGACAGTTATTATCTGTATCTGTTTTATTTGATACCAAATTATATTTGGGAATTCTCAGTTTTTCCCAATGCTAACCATGAGGGTAGATTTTTGGATATTATTGAATATGCCATATATATCAGGAAAATAGCCCAAAACGGAATGGTTAACCAAATAACTGAGGATGTGAATATATATATATATATAAGTCATGGTGTTCTATGAACTCTCTTTTTCAGTGTATTAGCATCATTTCATATTGGTGTTTGAGTCTTTTAGCTTATATAATATCTCCTGAGAGAAAGATAAGTAACACATGCTAACTTTGACTTTTGGACACTCTTCATATCTAAGGCTTCAGTTGTGCTAAAATTTAATATCCTATCCAACAAAATATTTGGATCAACTGATAATATAAATTCTGATCAGATCTACAGATTCCTTCACCACTCCCAATTAACTCATCCCCTCTGATGGTAATGTGTGTTCATTGTTTTAGCTTAGTTCAGACACTTGGCAAATAACTTTTATGGGATGGAGGTAAGTACATGAAATTTAAAAAACAAACCCTTTCTTGGTGGACTTTTACCCTGTCAGAAACTAGTCTCGTAATCATAAACTGGATTCTTATTCTGTTTCTGGCTGTGGTGCCTAAACCCAGTTAGAGCATAATTTAATTAACATTTCTCCAAGGCTTACAGAAGAGTAAGTGGAGTATATAAAATACCACACTGCCATATCAAAACATGAAAACACATAGGAGATTTCAGTTATGAAAAAAAATTAATTTTGTTACTATAGGAGTGCTGATATCATTAAAGGTGGTGTCAGTATTTCCATTATAAATGTTGGTGCCATTTGCAGGGGCCAGGTGAAATAACTATTATTCTCTATTACAAGGATTAGCAACCTTTGGCACGCAGCCCGTCAGGGAAATCCGCTGACGTGCTGGGATGGTTTGTTTACCTGCAGCGTCCACAGGTTCGGCCAATTGCAGCTCCCACTGGCCGCGGTTTGCTGTTCTAGGCCAATGGGGGCTGCAGGAAGTAACTTGGTCAACATCACATCAGAAGATTGGCAGAGTCAGGGATTAAGACTGAGCTTTCCTGTGTGGTAGTCACCAGCCTTAACCGCAAGACCGTCCTTTTTCTTCATTTACTCCCCTGCTGTGTTCTTTATACATGTTCCGACTTCTAGAACAAATTAGATGAGCATTCTGTGCATCAAATGAGTCAGGGGTCCAGTGGAAAAAACAGTATGTAACTATGTAGTTAAAAATGGTATCATTTTTTGTGTGCACAAGAAGCCAAATTAATGCCGTACAGGCAACGCAATTTTTGGCATTTTCCAACTTTGGAGTACTTGACTTTGCAGCTGGCAAGTGCTAAGTGCTGTACTTAGAGGGAAAGTTTAACTTTATTGTGACAAAGTGAGGCTGGATGGCTGCAAGAGGGTCCTGGAAGGCTGATATATTAGCCCTGGAATGTTAAAGGCCCTTTTTCCCACAAGCTGAGAAGGGATTACCTCAGGTCAATTAGGGACACCTGAATACAATTAAGGACTGCCTGTGGCCTTTAAAAACCCTTCCTCTGGGGTTTTGTGTTTATGAGACGGTTTCCTTTTTTGTTTGGTTAAGGATCACCCCTTAGGCTGATCCTGGGGCCTACAAAGGAGCACAGAAGGGGGAAGGCAAACACTGCCCAGAGTGGAGATGATTTACCCCCGGCCTGCCACCGCCAGAGGGGAAGCGCTAAGTCTGGCAAGACGAACGAGGTGCCTTGCAATTAGGGCATGTCTACACTTGAAACTTGGTGCAGGTTTGTGTATCTCTTTTATGTGATCCACAAGTGCTCTGTGAGCAGTGCATACACACAATTATCTTATAGGTAATATAGTTTTGCCTCACATCATTGCTGCCATATAGCCCAGGGATGTTTCAAAAATATCACTTAGCATTCTGGTCAGACATCCCATGGTGCATTGGTCCACTGCTGTATTGTATGTATTCTGGGCATACTGCACATTGTGGGATTCCTTCTGGGAGGTAATGGGATTCTGGGTGTTGGGGTCAAACTAAATAATTCCCATGATTCCTCTCCTTTTATCCCATCATCCATCTTGTTTTGCAAGCTATTTTCAAAGTGCTGTCCAAAAGCATGGAGGAAGCACTGAGTGTTATGATCCTCATGGTGGTGAATATAAACAGGGTTGCTGCGAGCATATCTACATTTAGGTTTGTGACTTCAAGACTAGGGAGATAATGGTCCCTGAGGACAAGCATGAAACTGAACAGATAGTTCTCCTTGATTGTTTCTGGTGGAGCACTGCTTTTGGACTCTGCCAACTAGCCTTGACCAGTGGGACAGGATAGTGCTGCAGACCTGAAATGACCAGGGTGCTGGCATAACCTATGGATGTCAAAAGCCACTTTCCTATAAATCTGTTCAGAGCTCTTGCTGAAGCTGCAGCAGTGAAACACCTACTCGAGAGCTGCCATTGGTATGGAGAAGCATGTGGCCATTACACCTCTACCTCTCTATAACGCTGTCCTCGGGAGCCAAAAAATCTTACCATGTTATAGGCGAAACTGCGTTTTATCGAACTTGCTTTGATCCACCGGAGCGCGCAGCCCCGGCCCCCTGGAGCACTGCTTTACTGCGTTATATCCGAATTCGTGTTATATCAGGTCACGTTATATCGAGGTAGAGGTGTACTATCTGGAAACTCTTCATATCTAACTGCTGCTAGTCAGTAGCTAACCAGTTTGGTGTCAGTAGATCAACCACAGGGGCAACTGTGATGGAGGTGTGTGCTTCCATCAGGAAGGCGCTTCCTCCCTCCACCCTCCAGTCATAAGGCTGGGCAACGAACAGGAGATTATTAACAGGTTTGTACAGATGGGGTTTCTGAGTTGCATTGGATTCTTTTTTTAGGATTCACATGCCTATTCTTTGCCCCTCATCTGTGCTTTGGAGTTCATCAACAGAAAGGTATATTTCTCTATGGTATTGCAAGGTCTGTTTGGTCGTCATGGATGGTTCACAATACACCTCTACCCCGATATAACACGAATTCGGATATAATGTGGTAAAGCAGTGCTCCGGGGGGGCGGGGCTGCACACTCTGGTGGATCAAAGCAAGTTTGATGTAATGTGGTTTCACCTATAACGTGGTAAGATTTTTTTTGACTTCCAAGGACAGCGTTATATCGAGGTAAAGGTGTATTAATATATAGGATGTTTTGGAAAGCTCCATGACATTAGGGTCTTTAGAAACTCTGGGTATTTTTTTTTCTCCACCGTGACAAATGGGACTCTTTCTCCAGTGGTGTTGATGGAAATTGATGACATTGCCATTTTTCCAATCTTTCTGGGGCACCCTGCTTACCCTCTGCTTACCTGGCTTATGATGCCTTTTACTAGGCAATTGGATGAGCAAGAGGAACTACCCTGAGTAGCTGCTGAATAACTGGAATGTGCATTTGGGAGACTGAAAGGTAGATATAGGCATCTGATGTTTAGGCTGGATGCTGATGAGAAATAACTGCTGCTTATGATAGCTACTTGTTGTGTTTTGCACAACTTTTGAAAGAACAAGGGGGAGAGCCTTGCAGATGGATGTGAGGAAGAGATTCGGAGACTTGCTGAACATTTTGAACAGACAGAAGATGCCTCTGTGACGTGCTACAACTATTCAGGGGCACAGTCAAGGATGCCTTATGCTCCTACTCTGAAGCTATGGGCCACTTATGATCAGCGTGTGTACATTTGCTTACATCACGATTACTGCCCTTGAATTCATGCATATGAACAATGGACAGAGCTTTCTTCATGACATACATAGGGGTTCTATTATACTTTGTGGTGATTTTAACATAGTGTATCTAAGGATTTTATTATAGGACATATGAAGGTGCACTGGAAGTAGCCATTTACATGAATTGTCCTAGATGCAGAATCATGACTACAGAGATATTTTAATAAAAAGTGTACCAATGGACTGTTTTAGTAAAAAAACAAAACAAAATATAATGTGTAAATAGAAAAGGAGGAAAAAGAACTACCCCTTCCCTCCCCCCTCTAAGTTTTAAAAAGGAGCATGCAAGTTTTTGAAGTGTGGCCACAGATGTGTACATGTAGGACACTCAAAACTGTTCTTGGAGTGCTGGATGCCAATGGAAAGATATCTCCCTTTATATGTAAGGGAGTTAAGGGGGTCTCCCACTGTCTACTGTCTTCTTTATTGTCCTGTGGCATAGAATGCTTAGAGAAGGATCTGTTTCTGGGCATTGTTGCAGTGAATTGTGTCCCCACAAAAGTGGAAGTCTCAGAGGTTAGAGGGCTGTAGGGGATGTGAAGGCTGTGGCACCATCCTTACAGAGCTACCAGGATGGCTTCTATAACAGCTGTGCTTGTGAGGGCATGTCCTTTTTCTTTCTCCTCTTTGTGCTTCAGACACCCTTCCCTCCATGCCTCTGTCTTTTTTATGCCTCGCTTGGGATGTGCACAGGAGTTCTTTGAACATCTTCCACTTACATAGGTTGGACAGGTGTTCACTTAATACTAGCACCTCTGACCTTGGCCACCACAAGGTGTCAGCTGCTATTGGGGGTGGGGGGTGGGGAAGGACAACTGGTTATTGTGAAAATTGAGGTCTTTGTGCCAACAGTGATAAAATACTGCTTTCTCCTTGATTTTTTGGAATTCCATTTCATAGCCTCTTCCTATTCCTTGGTGATCTTGTAGAAGATGGTACGGTACTTTTATGTTCTTCCTCATTTCTGTACAATCCCTGGGCCTGTGATGGGGGAAGAGATAGAGATTGTTTTGCCAATGTGGGAAAAGGGTTAATTAATGCAAGATGGATTCTGGCCATCGGGAGTACGGACTATTTAAAGGCAGTGCAGCCGAGGAAGAATGGTAATTTTGTGTGTTTCTCTAGCTAATATGATGGGCTTGGAATGGGGCCTGCAGATGTAGGCTAGTAATTGCATGTGTACTTATTCAGGCGGTCCTTATTTTGGAGGGTGTTTACTGTGATGTGCGTCTCCAAAAGGCAGATGAGCACTCTCTTTAAAAAGCAATGGACAAACTGTGAAAACAAGCTGTTTGCCAGGATGATGCCTCCAGACTTATGCACGGGTAGAAGGAAGACAAACTCTATGGGCAGTGTCAGGAGAACTGCACTGCTGTGTAGTCTCAGTGCCAAATTAGACACTGGTTTAAGTTCTCTCTTTATTTTAACACCTGCAAAACAGTGTAAAGAGCACTACAAAATTAATAGACTTCTGCAGTTGCACAAAGGGAGCTGATATTAAAGTGCCTTACAATAAATTTCTTTGAGGAAATGGTTCTGTACCATGCATGACTTTTCAGAGGTACCTCATTATACCTCATGTTGGGTTGTAACTTAAAATGATCTTATTAACCAATTTGGTGTCATCATCTTGGTGGAAAAACTGATTTTTGAGGGGTGGAAGGGAAGAAATTAGATGTGAGAGAGAGAGAGTAATAAATACTGCAGGAGGGCACTGTGGGGTGTGACCCAGCAAGCTTAAGCGTAAGCTGTGGTTATGTGTTTTGTAATAAAAGTTTATAGATTTTGTACACTGTCTGGAGTGGATGCCATTTTGCGCAACAGGTGAGGGGGGATAAAGAGAGGTTAAAAGCCATGTAGGTGGAGAGAGCCTATACCAATAAGACATGGATTTAAAGGCCAGGAGTTGGAGAGAGCCTACACTAACACGGGATGGGTGCAACATGGCGGCACCCTGCTAATGTCCAGAACTAAGTTTTTATTTAGTTCAAATTCCCCCTTTCCCACTTACTGATGAGATCATGTAATCTTAGTGGAAGTGGTTCCTCCCTAGTTTAGGTGCCTGTCTGTGATCTGAGTGGTTCCTCTGGCTCTGCACCTGTCTCCAGCCTGTTTTGGTTTTATCTGAAATTGGGGATGTTGTATGTAATTTCAAAAGCAGCAATGAATAATATTGGAATATCCTTCATGATTGTGGAGGATGGCTCATCTTTGATCGTAGGTTGTCCAGAAGAAATAGTTTGGGAGGCAAACCCGTAGGTGACCATTGCAGAAATGAGGTCTATAAGGAAAACTTCAGTAGCTTGGATGTGTATTTAGGCCCTCAGTGGTTTTTTTTTGTTTTTTTTTCTTTTTACCCAGAAAAACATCATCAAACAGGTAAAGGGGGAACTAAATGCAAACCCACTGGAGGAATGTATAGGCTTCCACCTCAATATCTAACAATTATTTCTTATAGAGTGCTTTTTACCTAAGGATCTCAAGGTGTATTAGAAAGATAAAGTAGTAGTAATGTTCCCATTGTACAGATGGGGAAAGAGAACTTCTTCTAAACATTGTCAACTTCTGAAGGTATTTGAGATGGTGGTACAAAAATATACTTGTATCACCAGAGTTGTAACACATACAGACAGTGGACTTTCTTTTGTAGTTGTGCTACAATTTTTTTTGCGACTTTTGCCTCTTAAGTACATGAGTATAAAATGCTGGTACTGTACAAGACTAATAGGGACATGATTTGGTCCTAATCAGGACAGTAGTAGCCTCCATGGCTGCTCTGCCCTCTGTCTCTCCAGATTTCTTGTCCACTGGAGTTTTAGATCTAAGCACCTTAACTCAAACCTCTCCCTGTGTACAAGAGCAGAGATCGATCCCCAGAGCAGAGGTATGGTATTCAGGGAAGTAAGGTCCTGCAGTATGGGCTTCCTGCATCCTGTTCCTTTCATCCCTTCTCTCACAGTGCCTGAATCATACTATGTAACTCCACCAGTTCCATTAGTTTAGTTTCAGAGGTTTCTGCAGCCCTTACTTGGAGGAGAAGCACAGACTGTTAAGAGCAGAATTTAGCTTATGCCAGTAGGCCCTCCTTGTCTCCGTCATGAACCTGTCCGTCATGAACTTATTGAATTCTTTTTTGAATCCAGTTATACTTTTGGCCATCACAGCATTCCATGGCAATGAGTTCCACAGGTTTCATTATGCATTGTGTGGAAAAGTATTTACTTCTGTTTGTAATAAACCTGTTGCCAATTAATTTAGTCAGGTGACCTCTGTTTTTTGGGTGTTTTTTGGAATGGAAAGAGTAAATAATACTTCTCTATTCACTTTTTCTGTGCTCATGATTTTATAGACCTCTATCATATCCCTCCTTAATCATCCCTTTTCTAAGAGTAACAGCCCTAATTTTCAGTCTCTCCTTGTATGGAAGCTGTTCCATACCCTTGATCATCTTTGTTGCCCTTTTCTGAACCTTTTCCAGTTTCACTCTCCCCTTTTTGAGGTGAGAGGACCAGAACTGGACACAGTATTCAATGTGTGGGTGCACTGTGTATTTATATAATTGTATCTGTAATTGTTATGTGGGTTTAATTGGATTGCACACACTCCTTAGTGTGGTTATGGCCAACTTTACCTCAATTTAAACCATGTGTAACATGCAATGATATTGAGGTGCTATGTTCCATTCTTCCGGTTAACTGCTGTTTTTTTTTCCTTTCTGATTATAATGGCAAGAAATGTTGCTAATTGCAGATACTTGAGGTTTAAATATATTGCATTTCTTGAAAGAGAGAGGAGAACAGAGTCCTAACATAATTGAATAAGTGAAATTACAGATTGAAAAGACCTCTTAGATCATCTAATTTATCACCTTGCCTGGTCAGGATACTTGTGGAACTCCCTGGTATCCAAATTATCATCAGGATGCCGTGGGACTTTACTGTCAAAATCCTATATTAAATAAATCAAGCTAGCTACAAGAAACGTGTGAGAGCTGTACAAAAAACCATCATCACTTGGTCTTAGGCACTGGGCTACAGTTTGTTTGGTGTATGAAGATCATGACATGAGACTTATGATTTTAAGCTCAGTCCATGTGAGACAGCCATGAGAAATTCAGTAAAATTAAAAATGTTATTTTTTCCTAGTAGCATAGAAGAAGACCAGATGAAAATAGCAGTTTAGTCTGCTGTATTACCAGTCATAAATTAAAATGATTTCTGAGAGATACTCCTAGGGGAATTCTACGCTGCTGCATATGTGCATAATTAATGAGCCCTGCATATTTTTAATTTTTTGCACAGAAAAAAGGTTCTGCCCAAATCTTGCTGCAGTTCCACCCTTTGCCCACTAATGGGCGCTGTGACACAAGAACCGCAGCAGCTCCTAGCAGAAAATAACTTCTGCAGTTCTGCCTTTGACCAATAGCGGGTGCTGTGGCAATAGAACAAAGCAGCAGCTCCCTGCCATCCAGGGGAGAGAGAGAGCCTGCTTCCTTCACAGCAGGCCAGGTCAGGAGATGGGCTCTGGGGGGAGACAGTGTGGGGTGCTGGGGAGGGGTCAGACAGGGGCTCGCAAGGGCTAGTGGGGGAGGATAGACTGGGGCAGGAACTGAATTGGAGTGCAGGGGCAGGGCCACAGCGGGGAAGGAGGTGCAGGGCCACATGGTGATGAGGAGGGGGTACAGGTCCACATAGGGACAGGGGAGTGGCTGTGAGGGGGCACAGACATATGAGGAGGGGGTACAGGAACACAAGGGTAGGCGAGTAACTGGATGGGGGCACAGAGACACATGGGGAGGTGGGAGAGGGTACAGGGACAGGGGAGTGACTAGGTGACACAGAGACACATGGGACATGGGGAGGTAGACAGCCACATGGGGTGAGGGTGGTGGTACAGGGCCACATGGGGATGCGGGGGAGTGGGTGTCTGAGTGGGGGGTGGAGGGACACATATGGACAGGGAGTGTAAGGACACATGGAGGTGCAGAAACACATGGGGATGGGGCAAATGTACCTGACTGAATGGGAGAGGCTAGGGGTCAGCCAGGGTCTTCCTGGGGGCAGTGCCCTAACAATCCCCCCCCAAAAAACAAACAAAAAACCCCTGTTCCATATTTTCCCCACCCATACCAAACAACCCTCCAAGTTCACACCCAGGCTCCTTCCCAGCAATTTACTTCCCTCTCCCTCAGCTCCTCCGTTACCCCTGACTCCCACAAGCCTTTGCACAGTTTCTGAGGGGTGCAGGAAATACAGTTCTGTATTGTAGTTTAAATGAATTATTAATCAAAGTTCTGTATTAATGTGCCTAGTAAGGAATCTATTTGTCAAAAAACATTTCCTGAATCTTTTTTTATCTGTATTGTTGCAGACATACTTGCTGACATGTATTTTGAAATAAATGACCAAAAATAATTGAAACTGGTTTGATTATATTGTATTATTTTGACAAAAATATGCAGAATTTTAAAATACTGTGTGTAGAATTTTTAATTTTTTGGTGCAGAATTCCCCCAGGAGTAGAGGGAAATGGCTGCTATTATCCTTTTTCTGCTTGTAAACAAGAACAACACTAGCGAGGCGGAAGAGTGCTGACATAGTTGAAAACTTTTTTGCTAATTTCCATCTGCTGCTGAGTGAATGAAACTCAAGACTCCAGACTAGTGGGAAGAATGAATCTTCTGATTGGGTACTACATAAAGAAGACCATTTTAGAGATAAGAATAACAAAACAACTCAATAAGCATTGAAGATACTGAACAATAATTTCTGGAGGAATATTGTGTTATGCCCAGTCTTTTTCTGGGTTCTTTGAGTAAATCTATATAGATAAACTTCGTTGTCAGCTTAATGATGCACAAGGTTCGTGTGTAAATACCACTTGAGACTTGAGCACCAATATTTTTATTTATCCTGCTGTTTTCCCTGAAATGCAGATTTTAACTAATGTTGTTGAGGGTAGAGTAATCTGTGCAGAGCTGATGTGTTCTTTTACTTCCAAGTCCCCCATAAAAGTATTATATGTGTATGTAGTGTTGAATGGTTTTGATTCTTATTTTTTTCTCAGATTCTCAAATCTTTTAAAAAATGGTGGTATAATGAAACATATTTAGCCACTCCCCAAAGAAACAAACAAAGGTTTTGCTTATCTGGAATATCTGTCTGGGACTCTGTTACCATAGTATCTGAGTGCCTCACAATCTTTAATGTATTTACTAGTAGCTGAAAGCCTGTGCTGTCACAGGGGTGTAATTAGTACAGTCATACATGTAAAAAAGCTGAAAAATTTAATGGAAATTAAAAATTGGATAGAAACAGACCTCGAATCCCTTGAACCTGGTGATACTCTGAACAAAAAGAGCTCTCAACCTTTCTTGTAGCTATTGGCATTGCTTCATACTTACTCAACAGAGTTCCATGAGAGGACCTTCCCTCTTATACAGAGTAAGCAGTCATGGGATAAGAGCCTTTGGAGAGGGATCTTGTCAAAGGCTTTCTGAAGTTCAGGTACACTATATCCACTGGATCACCCTTGTCCACATGTTTGCTAACACCCTCAAAGAATTCTAATAGATTGATGAGACATGATTTCCCTTTACAAAAGCCACAATGACTTTCCCAACAAACCATGTTCATCTATGTATCTTATAATTCTGTTCTTTACTGTAGTTTCAACCAGTTGGCCTGGTACTGAAGTTAGGGATACCGGCCTGTAATTGCCAGGTTTGCCTCTGCAGCCTTGTTTAAAAATACCACAGTTAGTAATTCTGCAATTTTATCTTTGAGCTCCTTCAGAACTCTTGGGTGAATACCAACTGGTCCTGCTGACTTCTTATTGTTTAGTTTATCAGTTGCTTCCAAAACCTCCTCTGTTGACACTTCAATATGGGACAGTTGCTCGGATTTGTCACCTAAAAGAATGGCTCCCTCACATCCTGTGCAGTGAAGACTGATACAAAGAATTAATTTAGTTTCTCTGCAATGGCCTTATCTTCCATAAGTGTTCCTTTAGCACCTGGATCATCCAGTGGCCCCCCTGATTGTTTGGCAGGCTTTCTGCTGATGATGTACTTAAACTTTTTGCCATTAGTTTTTGACTCTGACTAATTGCTATTTAAATTCTTTTTTGGCCCACCTAATTATAGTTGACTTGCCAAAGTTTATGCTCCTTTCTATTTTCCTCAGTCAGATTTAACTTCTAGTTTTTAAAGGATGCCCTTTTGTCTCTAACTCCGTCTTTTACTTTGTTATTTAGGCACGGTGGCACTTCTTTGGTTCTCTTACTATGTTTTTTAATTTGGGGTATACATTTAATTTGAAACTGTATTATGGTGTTTTTAAAAAAGTGTCCATCTAGCTTGCAGGTATTTCACTTTTGTGACTGTACCTTTTAATTTCCATTTAATTAGCTTCCTCATTTTTGTGTGGTTCCCCAGGAAAGTCTTGCTCATCTTGTTGGGGGTGGAACTTGCCTGCCTGTGTTTGATACCCTGAACCAGGGAATCTCTGAGGTTCCATGGAGCCCTTGAGCCTTTCTCCTTCTAGTATTACAGTTCCTTATGGAATGTTGACTTGCCTTGCAGATACTTAAATCAGAATTGACTTCCCATTAATGGGTGAAGCAGAGAAACAACAACAAAGCATATCTTCTTCCCCTAAAAACCTAGAGGCCTGACTCCATTGAACATCAGGGGAGGAGTTTTCACAGGGTTCCAGGGCGGAAGTGGAAGAGCATACTGTGGAATCAGCCTTCCAGCCTCATTTACTTCCATACTCCCTGGGCAAGAGCTGATGGTTTTGGTGGTTCTGCCCTTGTGGAAGGGAAAATATTTTGCATGATTAGGGTATGGGAACAATTTTAAATAAAGCTCTAAATAATGTGAATTTGTGAGGGGAATAAGGTATAACTAAAAAGATCATAATAAATTACTAGATTTTCTTATCTAACAGAAGTGAGAAATTGCATGAAAATAATTGAGTTTTGGTTTCCTAACTAATGAGAAAATTACTAAAACCATAGATACAGATGGTTCTTGTTACTCGCATAGGGGAAGTGTACAGATTTTGGTCTGCTGTGACAAAACAAAGTTGCTACCTCTTGGATCTCTGAAGTATTCTTAGACTTATAACCTCTCCTCTTGATCAAGAAATACCATATACCTTATGATCCACAAATAGAAAAACTTTGTATCATGGGCTAACGTACCTTTAACCAAAATACTGTTGCCCTTCTGCTGAGGGATAGGCCAGGTTTGGGGCCTTGCAGGTTAGTTTCCCATTGGAAGGAAATAAATTATTTAGAGTCTGGATATTTTTGTAGAGAAAATTGTTTTATTTACACTATATATACACCCCTGTCCTTGAACAGTGGTGAGCAGACAGCATGCAGGCAATCCCTCCTTTTCTGGAATCTGAGCCCAAACACCAATGCTTGGTTCCCAAGGGAGCAACTCTGTCCCAAGATTTGAGTATTTAAACTAATCAGAGAGCAAACTCTGCCTTGCTGTTTGCCGCAGCTCCTTCCACTCAAAAAAACCTTCATCACAAAATTAAGAACAATACAGCATTTCTTCAAAAACTGAACAATGCTCAACTGCCAAGATTTGTAAAACTATGTGTAACAACTCCATCTAATGCCTTTTGCTGTGACAATACAATTGGAACTTACCAATTGGCTTATGTTATCTCGCCTTAACTGGCAGAATAAACATTCTTAAATGATGATTTTGCCTAGATTTGCACATTTGAAAATATTCCACTTAAAAAAAAATTCTGTGAACACTAACTGCATTATTGCTTCTTTTCTATGGGCCAATGGAAGAGTCAAAGTGAGCATAAACTCTTCAGCTATCTGAGGGTATCTTTGCTTTCCCTATTTTCAGAAAATTTATTTTAGCTACTCAAATATAATTTGCTGCCCCATGGTTTTCCAAAGACAAAGTTACACTTGCTGAATCATCAGATGGATGATGAGTGACTGGTTTGGGAGAGGGGTTGAGTAGTCTTTTGACAGATCTGTTGTGTTGCGCCAATTGGGGTGGAGGTGAGTGGTAAAGGCCATAGAATGTTTATAACATGTTAGTATGTCAGAGAAATGGTTGGAAGCAATTTTGTCTAATAAACTGAAATCCCTTTATCACAGAATCTGGCTACACCATGAAATTCCGGATAATTTAATATTTCAAAAAAGGCAAGTAGAGACTTTGACAATGATGACTTCTTCTGGGACAGAAAATTAATTTATATTTGAGGTCTGTCAGCTCCTTTCTGATGTAGTTCCCATTTTCCTGTTCTGATATTAAAAAATCAGGATTCAGAAGGCCTTGTGGTGGAAGGAGGGGAGCTGATAAGCACAGCCATTTCTATAGCTGTTTGCTGCTGAACTAGTTCATGAATTCCAGATGCTTCAGAAGAAGATGCAAGAACCTTGCATTAGGCTCTGTGGTTGGGTAATCTGCCCTGCATATAGGTCTCATCCTGGCCTCTAATATTTAGGCCATGTCTACACTACCAGCTTCTCCCGCCGATATAGCTATCGCCACTCCTTCAGGTGGTTTTATTATCTCAATAGGAGAGCTCTCACCCGTCAGCATAGAGTGGCTACACGAGTGATCTTACAGCAGTGCAGCTGTAACCTCGCTAGTGTAGGTATGGCCTTAGATTGGCGTAAGCTCTGAAGCACATTTTAATATATATTGTCATTATTTATAACTCTGGAAATTCTTATTGAAATATCTAATCCTTTTGTGTATCTTGTTATATCCTTGGTCACAACAAGTCCACAGTTTAATCTCAAATTGTAAATAAGTATTTCCTTTTATTGATTTTTGCATTTCCCACCCTTCAGTTTCACTGAATGCCCTTTTTTTCTTGTTTCAAGAGACCGGGAGAACAAAGTTCCTGACCTATGTTCTCTATAACATTCATTATACCTTTCATTATTTTATCCTTTCCCTTCTTATTCTTCTCTTTTCTAAGGTAAACAATCCCAGTCTTCTCAATCTCTTTTCACAGGGGAATTTTTCTAGGCCTTTGATTATTCTCATCACTCTTCCCTGAATCCCCTCTGGTTCTGCAGTTTTAAGATCAGGTGACTTGGTACTGCATACAGTATTTCAGATGAGGCCACACTGTTGATTTTATATAAAGGCATAATGTTCTCTGTATAATTTCACCATCCCATAATAATAATTATCTTCTTAGCTTTTTTGTCCACAGCTGCACAGTAAGCTGTGGTTTTCAATGAGCTGTCTACTTGCACCCAGGTCACTTTCTTGAGTTGATACAACTGATTGAGAACCCTGTAAAGTTCACAAGTAGTTAAAATTTTTCCCTTTAGTGTGCATTATTTTGCATTTATTGACACTGAATATTATTTGCCATCATGTTGCAGCCAGACCTAGCTTGTTTAGGCATCTTTGAAGTTCCTCACAGTCCTCTCTGATCCCGATTAGTCTAAATAACTGTGTGTCCTCTGCAAATTTTACTACATCACTGCTCATCCCCCTTTCCAGATCATTAATAAAAGTATTTAACAGTATGGGATCTGATATGGAACCTTGAGGTATGCTGCTGTTAACCTTTTGCCATGATTAAAATTGACCATTTAATCCTACTCCTTGCTTTGTCTTCTACCCAGTTGTTGATCCATGACAACACTTTGCCTCTCATCCCATGGCTACTTAGCTTTTTCAGTAAGCTCTTGTGCAGGATCTTGTCAGAGGACTTCTGGATGTCTAAATAATCTGTTTTCTTTTATCCATTATTTTGACATAGAATTTTGAGAGATTAGTGAGACACAATATTCCGTTGCAGAATCCATGCTGGTCAGCTCTGCTGTATAGTCTTTACAGCTTTGTCTCATTTGCGGCATTTTTCTCCATTATTTTAGTGTTTTATTGCAGGAAATCTCTGCAATCTCTGGGAGCAAGAAACAAAGACAAAGGATTTATTTTGTATAGCAACACAGATTTGTTACCTCTTGGCTACCAGGTCAGCCCAATATTAAAATTTTTAATATTTGCTCTTTTATGCTTTGAAAGGCTACTGTAGTGTTCAGCTAAGAGTATATCCTGTCACTTTATGACAAAGTTAGCATCCTTAACATTGGCTTCTTCTGAAACTAATGTTTTATGGGAAACAGAATTCAGACCAATACAATTGTTGTTGCTTTGGTAAGTAACTATAGAAATTATATACTGAAAAAACATTCCTGTGAAATTACAGTTGATTTATCTGGTAGGGTAATCTGGGAATTGTATCTACATAGAAGAACACTTCTATCTATATTCCAGGTTTTCATGATTTTAAAATATTTGCTCCAGGGTAGCAAAAAAATGTATCTTGATTAAATAAAAGATTAAATCAAAAAGTCCTGTTAAAATATAAAATGGTAGAACCTCTTCTTTTGTTAGCCTTGTAACAAAAACTGTTGTTTTCATACTATAGTTTGTTTCCAGTATATTTTTAATGAAGTATATATCAGGGATTTGATGTGTTCTGACTGTTTGAATAGATTATATTTTTGTTTTAGCATTTGTCAACCATGAAATGCTGCAGTGTGTGGGTTCTGAAATTCCCAGGCTAAGAGTATAGAAGAAGCAGCATGGTCATAGTCCCTCTGGCGAGGCATTTCTCATGTACTTTTCAGCCAACTGTCTCCTAGGCCTCATCTACATTTAAAAGTTAGGTTGACATAGCTACAGCACTCGGGGGGGTGTGAAATTCACACACCTGAGAGCTGTAGCTATGCCAACCGAACCCCGGGTATAGACACAGCTAGGTTGATGGAAGAATTTCCATTGACCTAGCTGCTGCTGCTACTGCTTCTTGGAGAGGTGGATTGCCAAGAGTGATGGAAAAGCCTCTTCCATTGCTGTATGAAGCATCTACCCTATGGCACTACAGCAGCATAGCTGTGCTGCTGTAGCTCTGGTAGTGTAGACATGGCTTTAACTCTGGAAGGAAAGATTGACACAACAATAAAAAACATTTAAAGGTGACTTGCAACGGGTTAAAACTCTGCCTTTTTCCACATCAGTGTGACTTATAAAGAAAGCCTCAAATGCTTATGTCAAAAATATTTATTTTTCTGTTTATTTTTTAAATGTTAGTAATTCAAGTCTTGTTTTATTCTGGTAGGCTTTATGGTGACTGGGGAACTAGTGAAATTATGACATTGCAAAAGTGTGAAAATGGAGTGAGCGAGAGAAACTTTTAATCATACTGTTAAAAACTTTGTTTCTATTAAACTTGAAAGCCTAAATAATGTGGTGGAGAAAGGATGTCTTTATTAAAGCACTATTTTAGCGTGTCATCAAAACAGTGGATAAAGGGGAATTGGTGGACGTAGTTTATTTGGCCTTTCAAAAAGCCTTTGAGGAAGTCCTTTACAAGAAGCTATTGAACAATCTAAGTCTGAGAGATAATGTTCTGTCATGGATTAGAATGTTCTGTCATGGTTAAGAGACAGAAAAAACAGAGTAGGAATAAATTGTCACTGTTCAATATAGCAAAATGGTTAAAGGGTGTGTGTGTGTGTGTGTCTCAAGACTTCATATTAAGAGTGGTGTTTAATAATCTGGTAAAGGTGTTAGACTGTGAAGTGGCAAGTCTGCAGATGACCTTATTTATGTTACTTAGGACTGAAGAAGAACCTGAGGAACTTCAGAGGAACGTAAACAAATCTAGGTGATTGGGAAGGAGTATGGCAGATTGCAATTTAGTGTTGACAAGTGCAGAGTAATGCACATTGAAAGGAATAATTGGAACTACATGTACACATTGCTTGGTATGAATAATAATCACTTGCGGGGGAGGACGAGCTGGGTGTCCTTGCAGGCAGTTCAATTAAAACGTCTGTTTAGTGGGTGGTGGTAGTCCGAAAAATGAAGGAGGCTCTGATTATGACTCCATACCTATAGTTGAGTTCGACTTTGCACTTAAAGTAGGGATTCAAATGCTTTGTTTTACATGGAAAATACAATATATTCTCCCCAAACTTGCACCACTTATTCTGAAACACAGTGAATTTTATGAGAATTTACAAGTAAATCCATTGGTTTGTGTTAAACTTCTTAAAGAATCCACTTTTTAATTAATATTAACACCTGTGTTGGTCTTTGGAGTCCCAGATGATATTGACTATGGAATGCAAAATACACCAAACTTCTCATATAAATGAAATATTATGCATAGACTGTATCTGAATAAATTTGGTTGTAAATAAGTTATTAATGGTTTTTGTATCTAAGTGTTATGGTTATGTAGGCTGCAGATAGGGTTATGTAATTCTCAAGTTGGACCATTCTGACATTAGAGATAACTCAATTGATCACCACCCTTCATCTACAGCTAATTGGTATGTAACAATTCTTTTGGCTGTAATAAGTCAGTGGTGTGAGGGAGACTGGACATAGTCAACAGTTCTCACTGGTAGATTGTGTGGCCCAACTGTCACTGCTTGTTAAGATTTTGTGTCCACATGCTATCTTGGACCCTTAGCTTGAAAGGCTGTCACTGGCATTGTTGTAGCAGTTGCACTGTGCATTGAGGCAGCACTGCTAGAGAAACTGGACAGATATATAGGGGGACCCATTGAAACACAGTCACCGGGACTCAAGGACTGGTCTTTCCCTGCCCTCTGTTACATAATGTTAGTCTCACTGACAGTGCTTATAGACTGTTTTGCCCGTGTGTTCTCAGGATATGTCTACACTGCAATTAAAAACCCACAACTGGCCCATTTCAGCTGATGCAGGCTTGCAGCACTCAGGCTAAAGGACTGTTTAACTGTGGTGTAGAAGTTCGGGTTCAGGCTGGAGCCTGGCCTGTAGGAGACCGTGAGCTGGGAGAGTCCCAGAACTCAGGCTGCGGCCTGAAAGGGTATGTATGTCTACGCTGCAGTTAGACATCTGCGGTTGGCCAGTGCCAGCTGACTCGGGCTGGAGGGGCTCCGGCTGTGGGACTATTTAATTGCAGTGTCGACTTCTGGGCTTGGGCTGGAGCCTGGGTTCTAGGACCTTGTGAGGTGGGAGGGTCTCAGAGCTCAAGTTGCAGCCGAAGCCTAGAAGTCTACATTGCAGTTAAACAGCTCTGCATCTGGAGCCTTATGAGCCTGAGTCAGTTGGCACAGGCTAGCCCCCAGTTTTTAATTGCAGTGTAGACTGACCCTTAGCCTGTTTCTGTTTCCCTCTGCTCCTATCCATGCACCCATCCTGGCTCCTGTCCCTATGCCCCTCTTCTGTGTTCTTGTTACAGCTCTTTGCTTCTGTCCGCCTTGGCTCCCCCACCCCCCGGCTCCTGACTGCCTCCTTTGCTTCTATAGTGAAAGTATCTAGATGGTGCAAAGTATCTTTAAACTACAGAGAGCCTGTATTATCATTGTGTGGCCAACTGGCTGATCGTTTTCTAGAGGTTGCATCGTCACATGTTACAAAGACACCCCAGTGCCACATTACTTTCTAGATTTTGTTCCTGACTCCACTGCTATGAAAGTCACTGACTTTGATGGGAATGGTCTCTTTATCTTTGCCTAAACCTAAGGCCCTCTGTTTTCAGTTTTGTTTCTGTTTAAAATATCCTGTGATTTTTATCAATGTTTAGTACAAACATTAAAAAATGTATGAAAATCAGTGCAAAAAATTAACTTGTCAGTTTTCTGAATAAATATTGGGGTTAATATTGGGGGCCAGGAGGACAGAAAACACAACAAATAGAGAAAAGTAAGAAGATTGAAAGTAAAATCAGTTTAATGCTGTGGTTTATTTCATGAACTATATTAACAGTACGTATATACACACACACATCTTCTACTGCATTGCCTTACTTTAACAGACAGCCCCGTATTTATACTTAAACTAATTATTAGTAACATAAACACATCTACCTAATATAATGTATTGGATCTTAACATAATAAATATTTTCCTGTACTTAAGTTAGCAATGCTTGAGGAGAGCTGATGGGTGCTCGTTGTCTGCGGATCCAGGGGACTAAGGCTATGTCTTGACTACTGCAGTAAGTTGACCTACGCTACGCAGCTCCAGCTACATGAATAACGTAGCTGGAGTCGACGTACCTTAGGTCGAGTTACTGTGGGGTCTACACCGCGGGGGTCAATGGTAAAAAATCTGCCGTTGATTTGCCTTACTCTTCTCATCAGGGGTAGAGTACAGGGGTCGACCAGAGAGCAATCTGCAGTCAATTTGGCGGGTCTTTACTAGACCTGCTAAATCGACAGCTGATGGATCGCTCTCAGAGCGTCGATCCCTGCCATAGTGTAGACCTGCCCTAAATCATAGAATATCAGGGTTGGAAGGGACCTCAGGAGGTCATCTAGTCCAACCTCCTGCTCAAAGCTGGACTAATCCCCAACTAAATCATCCCAGCCAGGGCTTTGTCAAGCCTGACCTTAAAAACCTCAAAGAAAGGCGATTCCACCACCTCCCTAGGTAATCCATTCCAGTGCTTGACCACCCTCCTAGTGAAAAAGTTTTTCCTAATATCCAACCTAAACCTCCCCCACTGCAACTTGAGACCGTTACTCCTTGTTCTGTCATCGGCTACCACTGAGAACAGTCTAGATCCATCCTCTTTGGAACCCCCTTTCAGGTAGTTGAAAGCAGCTATCAAATCCCCCTTCATTCTTCTCTTCTGCAGACAAAACAATCCCAGTTCCCTCAGCCTCTCCTCATAAGTCATGTGCTCCAGCCCCCTAATCATTTTTGTTGCCCTCCGCTGGACTCTTTCTAATTTTTCCACATCCTTCTTGTAGTGTGGTGTCCAAAACTGGACACAGTACTCCAGATGAGGCCTCACCAATGTTGAATAGAGGGGAATGATCAGATCCCTCGATCTGCTGGCAGTGCGCCTACTTATACAGCCCAAAATGCCATTAGTCTTCTTGGCAACAAGGGCACACTGTTGACTCATATCCAGCTTCTTGTCCACTGAAACCCCTAGGTCCTTTTCTGCAGAACTGCTGCCTAGCCACTCGGTCCCTAGTCTGTAGCAGTGCATGGGATTCTTCTGTCCTAAGTGCAGGACTCTGCACTTGTCCTTGTTGAACCTCATCAGGTTTCTTTTGGCCCAATCCTCTAATTTGTCTAGGTCCCTCTGTATCCTATCCCTACACTCCAGCATATCTACCACTCCTCCCAGTTTAGTGTCATCTGCAAACTTGCTGAGAGTGCAATCCACGCCATCCTCCAGATCATTGATGAAGATGTTGAACAAAACCGACCCTTGGGATACTCTGCTTGATAGCAGACATGAAGCCATTGATCACTACACGTTGAGCCTGAAGATCTAGCCAGTTTTCTATCCACCTTATAGTCCATTCATCCAGCCCATACTTCTTTAACTTGCTGGCAAAAATACTGTGGAAGACCATATGAAAAACTTTGCTAAAGTCAAGGAATAACATGTCCACTGCTTTCCCCATAGAAGGCAATTAGGTTAGTCAGGCATGACTTGCCCTTGGTGAATCCATGCTGACTATTCCTGATCACTTTCCTCTCATCTAAGTGCTTCAGAATTGATTCCTTGAGGACCTGCTCCATGATTTTTCCAGGGACTGAGGCGAGGCTGACTGGCCTGTAGTTCCCCGGATCCTCCTCCTTCCCTTTTTTAAAGATGGGCACTACATTAGCCTTTTTCCAGTCATCTGGGACCTCCCCCGATTGCCGTGAGTTTTCAAAGATAATGGCCACTAGCTCTGCAATCACCTGGGGAGAGGTGTGGGGGGTTTCAGAGGGATGGGTGATAGTGTCTGTGAGAGGTGGAGGATGCAGGGGACAGGGTGGTGGGTGTCAAGAGAGATGTGGGGAGGCTGGGGTGGGAAGGTGCTGGGTATCTGCAGGGCTTTGTGGATATTGGGTGTCGGGGGCATGCAGGAAGCCACGGGATTGTGCAGGAGGCCACGGGATTGTGCAAGAGGCCGATCTACAATCCGTATGTTATGTTTTGTGGAATGTTATTGAAAAACAACTAGAGTGACAAAAGGAAGATAAAATCACATTTATACACTTTGCATCTGCTTTAGACTCAGTGCATCCATCAGTACTATGGATACTGATACACTAGTATGGGGTGCCTGAGGACCTACTGTGTCTAGTGGAGGAACTTTATCATGGTACATTTAGTTGTGGCAGGGTCAGTGATTGTATTAGGGACTTGTTTTCAGTAAAATCAGGAGTATGCCGGGGATGCATTCTCTGATCTACATTGTTTAATATTCTAATAAACTAGCTGATGACAAACCTGACTGAGGCCCAAATAGGATGTGTAACACTTGAAGATTGCTGGAAGATCTGGGGGAAATTGCAGTGATGAATGGTGATAAAATCACAGCTATACATGGCTCCTATAAAACAGGAATGAATGGTGGCCGATGTTGCATGTAGATGGCAATGGCATTGAATGGGTGAATAGTTTTATCTGTCTAGGTAGTTGGTTGATGATGGCAAGAGGTTCTATAACCAAAGAAGTCACATGTTGGATCAGTTTTGTGTCAGTGGCATTTCAGTGTCTTGAAAAGCTTCTGTTTGGGTAGCGGGATGTTTGTGTGACAACTAAGATATGAGTGTTTGGTGGTGGTGGTGACAACTCTGTTATATGGAGCAGAAACATGGCCATTAAAAACAGCTGAGGAGAGGAAACAAAACAGTTGTCAAAAGTGTCAAAAGTTGTGTCAATGTCAAAAGTTAAGGCATGTTCTTAACATCCATTGGTTTGATTTTTGTCTCAAATGAGGAGATACTTAGAAGATCCTCACAAGTTGCAGTCTTACATCCATGGAGAACAAGATGCCTGCAGGGGCAGGTGATGTCATGTCCAACGTGCAGAAGAATGTATGCTTTTTACGGAAGGTCTATACAGTTGAGGTTGAAGGAAATAGAGCATCAGGCTGACCACGAATGAGGTTGGGATTTTGAGAGATTTAAGTCATCTACATTCTCCCATACTGACTTGTGGTGAAGAAAGAGTATTTGCAAGGGACCCCATTCAAGCTAGAAGTCTATTCTGCACTCCGCCATTGCTACCTCATAGCCATGTGACCTGCTGTTGCTTTGCATTTGTACTTTATTTTCCCAAAGAGAAGTTGATTTTCATTAGATGGTAACTATTAAAACATGCTGGTTTGCAACATAGTTGCAAGAGATATAGTCTTTATGCTAAATCTGGTACTACTTTTACTAACCAGGATGATATACTATCTATACACATTTATTTAAGCAATTATATAGTTTAATTTATATTTATTCAGATTTGTAATTTTTACTTTTTTTATTATATTAGAAAATGGTGAATGATTCATTTCTTATTTACTATATTAATTTGTTACTTATGATTTATGTCAAGCTCTATTTAGATGGAAATTCAAATGCAATTAAAAATGTACAAAAAACCTATTTTATTTAAACAGCTACCTTAAATGTGCTGGATACATAAGAACATTTATTTAAAATATATTGAAATATTTTTCATCTAAAACTAATCTATTAAACAAAGGAAGGATCTATAGCTAGTGAATTGAGTTGATTTGTTTCTGGTCACCAGGTCCTTCAGGATTTTTAGAACTAGTGAATCTCATCTTCTAACACCTAGTTTTTATTTACAGATTAGAAGAGGCAAACAAGCTTTCCTGCTTCAACTCCTAATTAGTTTCTTAACTTGCAGTGAGCTAGTCATTGAACTGAATTAAATGAATAAAACTGAAATGAAAGGGATCCTATCACTGCACCTCCAGAGGAGGCTATTGTCAAAAGCTGGTTTAGCACTTCAATATGCTCTGATTCCAAGTGCTTAACTAGTGACTTCCACCATTTCAGGGGTTTGACTTCCTTTAAAACTTGGCAGCAAACATACTGCTGAATATTTTTTTTTATTTAATGTAAATGATTTAATAGATAATAGTATGTTTAGGCCTTGCATAGGTCTATTTCAAATATGTTTATTTTTTAAAAATAAAACTATATTTAATTTTAATTTAAAAAAATCTGATTTAAATAAAGAAATATTTTTAATGGACATTTGTCCACCCTGATTTCTTCCCATTCCTATATCACTCCACAATCAAGCTGACAGTCACAGAAGGCTACGTTCTAGTGAATGTATGTATGGTATACTGCATCCTGCTTGTAAGCAGGAAGATGTTTGTGTTTCCTTCCTTATATGTATTTTACAGATTTTTTTATCATCAAGGAAGACATTAAATGTTAAGCTGTATTGAGGGTTGTATGTTCAACTATCATAGACTTTAAGGTCAAAAGGGACCATCATGATCATCTAGTCTGACCTCTTGCACATTGCAAGCCACAGAACCTCATCCACCCACTTCTGAAATATACCCCTAATCTCTGGTTGTGTTACATGTGATTATCAGTGTTACTGAAGTCCTCAAATCATGGTTTAAACACTTCATGTTATAGAGAATTCACCATTTACACTAGTTTAAACCTGCAAGTGACCTGTGCCCCATGCTGCAGAGGGAAGTGAAAAACCCCAGAGCCTCTGCCAATATGACCCGGGGGGAAATTACGTCCCAACCCCAAATATGGCAGTCAGTTAGATCCTGAGCATGTGAGCAAGACCCACCAGACAGATACCTGGGAAAGAATTCTCTGTAGTTACTCAAATCCCTCCCCATCTAGTGTCCCGTCTCCAGCCACTGGGGATTTTTATCTGTGTATTATATAGCCAGCAGGTTTAAAGTTGCTTCAATTCTGCCGGCTTGCCCCTGCCACAAACAGCCGTACTATGGCTCATTGTGTTATGAAATTGTCCTCTGATAATACTTGATCCTTTTGTCTCTCATGTTTAGATTTCAGAGTAAAGGCTAACACAGTGCAAAATCTGTAGTTCATCATGGAGAAATGATCCTGTAACTAATGAAGTACATTATTTACAGAGGCAGGGCTAGATTGGCAGAGGTTCCCGTATTGTCAAGTGAAATTTCCCTAAAGTAATGGAACAATTGAGGGCAGAATTAGAATGGAATTTAAACAAAGTAAAGATTTTGTGGTAGGCAGCCAGAAGACCAGACCCAGTATTCTGAAGTACCAGCTGGGTCTGTTTTCATAATCTGATACTGCAGTGTTTCTTGTCTAGTTTATAGTTGACTAAAATTCATGAGAACTGCAGTATCCCCTTAAACTAGGAATTGGTGGTAGTTTTTGTTGTGGATGTCTGCAGACGAGAGGTTCACTGATCCTGTTGGAGTGTTGGCCAGTAACGTGGAGGCTAGGTCACTTCAGTTCATCTCAACATACCTCACTTATAAATTGGCTAAATTGACCCCTCTTGGTACAGTTTAATAATAAGTAATAAATAATAAAACAAAAAAGTTAGTGACTCATTAACAGGAACAAATCAGCTGTCAAAGTCTACCAATGGATTAGAATATTAGCCTCTGAGGTCCAAAAGTGCACTGCTAGTATGAGCAGGATGTGAGACATTTTGTTGTTTCCAGTTATGAGTGCAGTCTACACTGGAGATTAAGAGTAAGATCAATTCGCTGTGAACTAAAAGCATTAACTATGGAGAAGATTTACTCATTAGCAGCTAGTGCTGTTTCATCAAATATTGTTATGGCAATGTAAACAGAACTAGTTTTTCCTTTGGAGGGCTGTTGAGGGGGGCCAATTTCAAACTGCTTGTGAGAATGCTGGCTTTCAATAAAAGGAGACAAAGAAAATATTTGCTACTGTTTCTAATAAAACCAGAACTTTATTAGCTATTCATTTATCTCCTGGCTAGCAGTAAACATGCTGATGCCGTAGAAGCACCATGCACAATACCAACTTTTGTAAAGTGCTTTGAGCTCCTACAATGCAAGTTATTGATTGTTAGTCCTAATAATTCAGCCCTGCTATTTTATGATTAAGTTTATTTTGGGAATTACCAGGACGGTTAGATGCCAAAACAATACCTATATGTACAATGTAATGCTGCAAGTGGCGAATGTGCTTAGTTGAAAAAAAAAAAACTAATAAAAGGAAAACCTATGGCAATTTTTCTCCAGAGAAATCAAATTTTAACAATATTGGACTTCCCTGCTTTTTTCTCTTGGGTGGTATTTCAAAGCGAGCTGGCTAGATTGTGTCTGCAAAATTTGCATGTTTACTAAGTTATTGTGTACCTACCAGTTTGTGTGCAGAAATGCCAGATCGATGGACACACAGTTTAGGTGATTGTTTTTGAAAATGTGGTTATTTTAGATATGATAAATGTGGTTACAAGATAAGTTTTATAATGTTATGGCTCATCTTTTAAAATGTAAATAATAAAAGGTTGCATGGTTTGGTAAATGATGTGTATAGTATATGCACATTCAGGAAATATTGTATGTATTTGATTCCTTTAACCAATTTTAAGTCTCACTTCTTTCTCGTGTTCTCTTTCTCACTTTCTTTCTATAAATAAACCTTTACATGTTGTATACTAAAGAATTGGCAACGGCGTGATTATTGGCTAAGATCTGAGTTATATATTGACCTGGATATGTGGCTGGTCCTTTGGGGTCAGAAGAACCCTCTGATGAAAGTGGTTTTAAATAATTACTCATCATTAAGTTTAGTGTCTGGGTTTTGAATCTAGGACTGGAATACCTAAGGAGGCTGCATTTCTGACTTCTTGTAAGCCAGTATGGTGAGACAGAAGTTTACTTTTGTTGCTGGTTTGGTATATCTTATGGAAGAATAACCACTGGTTTTGGGGTGTGTTTGCCCTGTTTCTCAGCAGCTTGTCCTGAATTTGGTTTTCTCAGTTGTGACCCACTGAGACATGGTGACAGACGGGCATGAAAGGAATTTATTAGCAGACTGCTGACTAATAAGACTGTTTATATATTAGGATATGAATTAGCAAAATATTTCCTCTAAAGATTTTTGAGAAACACTACAATTTTTCCCTCCTGTATCTGGTCTTATTGATATTTTTGTTAATTTATTAACGGTAGGGAGGGGCTTATTTTTGGCATGATCCCAGGCCCACTGAAATCAGTGGGAGTCTTTCCATTGACTTCAGTGTGCTTTGGATGAGAACCTTAATAGAAAGAAAATGGAGAATGAGTGGCTTTGTGCCTGTAGTTCTTTGTGACACCAGCTGACATTGACCTTCTGTTTTGAGAGGGTCTACAGTGATGTTACTTTGCACTTCTATCAGTAAAGTGGTGGGAGTTGGCAAGGGGAGATTTAAATTGGATTTTAAGTAAACCCATTGTGTATTGGAAGTAAGTCCATTGTGTTGCTTTGTAGTGTTGTGTTTTTTGAAAGAAAATCCAGTCTGTTTCTTGTTTTTCATTTAGGGTGCTACAGAATGTTAAAATATGTTAATTTCTAACAGCAAGAGAGTGTCTCTTGCATCCAAAGAAGTGGGTATTCACCCACAAAAGCTCATGCTGCAAAACGTCTGTTAGTCTATAAGGTGCCACAGGATTCTTTGCTGCTTTCTCTAATTTTTGTTTTTGCTGGGCCCTTGGTTATTTGCTTAAGACAATACAGAAAATGTAAATAATGTAATGTAAATATAAGTAATGTTCATAATATTTACTGAAAGCAGAAGTATGTACAGTACAGACGTTGCTTAGTCATAGATTCCTAGACTTATAGCAGCCTTGTAAAACTGTCAAGAACCTTTAGTTCCTTTCACCATTTACCATGATAAAGAGCAGGAGACTTGTTTTTGTAATAATGTTTTACTTTCCTGCTCCAAAAAACTACTTGCCGCAATTAAGTGAGCAAGTGGAATTTTGCAAGAATGTGACATAGTTATAACCTGAGTTGCTTATAGGGTAGAGCAGGGGGTAAGCAACCTATGGCACGCGTGCCAAAGGCAGCACGCGAGCTGATTTTCAGTGGCACTCACACTGCCTGGGTCCTGGCCACCGGTCTGGGAGGCTCTGCATTTTAATTTAAATTTAAATTAAGCTTCTTAAACATTTTAAAAACCTTATTTACTTTACATACAACAATAGTTTAGTTATATATTACACATTTATAGAAAGAGACCTTCTAAAAAGATTAAAATGTATTACTGGCACGCGAAACCTTAAATTAGAGTGAATAAATGAGACTCGGCACACCACTTCTGAAAGGTTGCCGACCCTTGGGGTATAGTATTCTTAAGGCCTTTCATTTTTAGTTGTTTGTTTTGTTTAAAATTTCCAATAATGTATCTGTGTTTTACAAAAATTTTAAAATGGATGAACATCAGTGCGAAAAATTAACTTCACAATTGTCTGGGTAAATATTGGGGGATAGGAGGGCAGAAAAAAGCAACAAACAGAGAAAAGTAAGAGGATTAAAAGTAAAAGCAGCTTAATGCTATGGGTTATTTCACAAACTGTACATACACCCGTATATGTGCACATATATGTATCTTCTACTACATTGCCTTATTTTAACAGGCAGTCTCGCATCATGTAATGTATTGGATGTTCTTAATATGATCAGTATTTTCCTGTACTGGAGTGATCCAAAATTCACGTGCAAATCAGTCAAAAATAAATAGCATTTGTAAAACCTGGGAATTGTTGAGAAAGGATCAGTAAACAGTGAAAACAAAGGGCCTTAAGTACTCTTCATGGCTCACTTCATGTCCTTTCTGGGGAAGGTGAGTTAATTTTGTCCATTTTGGGTTATTTGGTAGGGTGGCTGCTTCTCTGTGGATGCAGTTTTATGATGATCGTTCTAAATGTTTGCCCTCTGTTCCCCTATATAGTGATTGGTATTATGTAAAAAGTGGAAGAGTGTGTGTGTGTGTGTGTGTGTAATCTAAAAGAGTTTGAGTAAATTACACAGGCCTGATTTTCCTAACCCACATCTCAGTTTCTGAAGAAAGTAAGTAAGGGTACGTCTGCACTACAGGATTATTCCGATTTTACATAAACCGGTTTAGTAAAACAGATTGTATAAAGTCGAGTGCACGCGGCCACACTAAGCACATTAATTCGGTGGTATGCGTCCACGGTCCGAGGCTAGCATCGATTTCTGGAGCGTTACACTGTGGGTAGCTATTCCGTAGCTATCCCATAGTTCCCGCAGTCTCCCCCGCCCCTTGGAATTCTGGGTTAAGATCCCAGTGCCTGATGGGGCAAAAATCATTGTCGCGGGTGGTTCTGGGTAAATGTCATCAGTCACTCCTTCCTCTGGGAAAGCAACGGCAGACAATCACTTCGTGCCCTTTTTCCCTGGATTGCCCTGGCAGACGCCATAGCGTGGGAACCATGGAGCCTGTTTTGCCTTTTGTCACTGTCACCGTATGTGTACTAGATGCCACGGACAGAGGCGATTCAGCAGCGCTACACAGCAGCATTCATTTGCTTTTGCATGACAGCAGAGATGGTTAGCAGCCGTTCTGTACTGTCTACCATGCCATTGTAAATGGGCAATGAGATGACAGTTACCAGTCCTTCTGTGCTGTACTGTCTGCTGCTGTCATAGGTGCCCCTGGCTGAGATCAGCTGGGGGCGCAAAAGACAAAAATGGGAATGATTCCCCGAGTCAATCCCTCCTTTATGGTATCTAAAAATAGAATCAGTCCTGCCTAGAGTATGGGGCAAGTGTACTAGAGATCCAGTGTATCAGAGAACCAGAGAGCACAGCCGCTCTATGTCAGATCATGCAGGAATGCTGAGCTGCATGCCATTCACAGAGGGGTGCTCCTGCAACAACCCCACCTGTTGCTTCCCTTCTCCCCCAGCCTTCCTTGGCTACCGTTGCAGTGTCCCCCCATTTGTGTGCTGAAGTAATAAAGAATGCAGGAATAAGAAACAGTGACTTGTTAGTGAAATGAAATGAGGGGAAGGCAGCCTCCAGCTGCTATGATAGTCCGTCCAGACAGGACATTAAGCAGTGTGGGGGAGAGGAGCCCAGCATCCCGCTGCTATGATAGTCCAGGCAGAACAGAATCTTTTCTTTACACATGAAGGGCGGGGGCTGATGGAGCTCAGCCCCCTGTTGCTATAATGAAGACGGTTACCAGCCGTTCTGTACCATCTACTGGGAAGCAGTAGCACTCATGGACTGATGATGAGGACGGATACCAGTCCTTCTGTACTGTACCATCTGCCACAAGGCTGATGATGACGATGGATATCAGTCATATTGTACCATCAGCCACCAAGGAGGGGGGGCGAGGATGCTACAGTTCACTGCCGCAGCATCGCGTCTACCAGCAGCATTCAGTACACATAGGGTGACATTTAAAAGAGTCAAGAGACGATTTTTTTCCCGTTTCCTTCTGGGGGTGGGGGTGGGGGGTAAATTAACGAGCTATGCCCTGAATCACCCTGGACAATGTGTTTGACCCTACAGGCATTGGGAGCTCAGCCAAGAATGCAAATGCTTTTCGGGGACTGCAGGAATTGTTGGGATAGCTTGAGTCCTCAGTCTCCCCTCCCTCCCTCCATGAGCGTCCATTTGATTCTTTGGCTTTCCGTTACGCTTGTCACGCAGCACTGTGCTGAGTCCCTGCTGTGGCCTCTGTCTGGAGATTTTTTAAAAATGCTTTGGAATTTCGTCTTCTGTAACGGAGCTCTGATAGAACAGATTTGTCTGCCCATACAGCGATCACATCCGTACGGTCCATGCTGGAGCTCTTTTTGGATTTGGGACTGCATCGCCACCCGTGCTGATCGGAGCTCCACGCTGGGCAAACAGGAAATGATATTCAAAAGTTTGCAGGTCTTTTCCTGTCTACCTGGCCACTGCATCCGAGTTCAGATTGCTATCCAGAGCGGTCACAGTGGTGCACTGTGGGATACCGCCCGGAGGCCAATACCGTCGATTTGCGGCCGCACTAACCCTAATCCGATATGGTAATACCGATATTAGCGCTACTCCTCTCGTTGGGGAGGAGTACAGAAACCGGTTTAAAGAGCCCTTTATATTGATATAAAGGGCCTCTTAGTGTGGACGGGTGCGGCGTTAAATCGGTTTAACGCTCCTAAAATCGGTTTAAACGCGTAGTGTAGACCACATCTCAGATATACTTTGCCACTCTTTTGGTAATAAGCAGACTTTGTTGCATGAAAAATAGCTATACAATGCCAGGGAACTTAATGTGGGAAATAGAGATAGGCGCAGGCAAGAAGGTATTAATTTCACTTCTACATAACTCAGTTTTACTGTGCTCTCATCTTAAATGGAGTACAGAGTCACAAAGCCATGACTGCTTGAGCCTTAATCTAGTCATACACTTATGCATGTCCTTAACTTTAAATACTTAAAATTAAACTTGTGCTTAAGTGCTTTGCTGAATTGGGGCCTTGAAGGGCAAATCTTCTTTGATAAAAGAACCTGTAATATTCCTTTTATTTTTATTATTATATTATGTTGGATTTTCATAAAGAAAAGTAATATTCTTCTTGGCATTTAAGATTTTGTGTGTTTGTGTGTAAAATAATGTTTTGTAATAGATTTATTTACAATTATTTCTCTTTAGCATGGCCTGGTATATACGATTGCACTAATGAATTATTGAAGGCTATGAGTAGGGCTTACACCTAATAAGAAATGAGGCTATAATCACCTTTTCAAACCCCAGAGAAAAGAATAATCACTTCAGGACTGATATGGGCATTGCTGAGAGAGTAAAAAGCTATTTGCTCTGAAAACAAAACAAAACAAAAGTTACTTCCTGACCTGAACATTGATTTAACAAAGAATATTAAAGGTCTGGTGAATTTGACATATTTGTTATAGTATATGGAGCACCCTTGAAATGAAGAATATTGATGCTTTTTTGCTGTTTAACAAAAACAATTAAATGGATTTTTTAAAAGTACTAATTCACATGGGGGGGATAGCATAGAATAAGAAAATCTTAATATTTGCCAAATATCTCTTCTTCAAAATGAGCAGTTACTACCCCTTTAGCTCTACAAATGCATTAGAACCATTGTAAAGTTGATAGGAATTAACATAAATCAGAAGCTAGGAATTATAGAAAATTGATAAGGGAAGCAAAAGGACACAAGGAGAAATCTATGGCCATCAGCGTTAAGGACAATAAGGAGGAGTTTTTTATGTATATTAGAAACAAAAATAATCCTAACAATGGTATTGGTCCATTACTGGAGGGAAATAGCAGAATGATCAATAATACAGAAAAGGCAAAAGTGTTCAGTAAGTATTTCTGTTCTGTATTTGGGAAAAAGAGATGATGTATTCTCATTGTATGGTGATAACACCCTTTTCATTCCACTAATATCTCAGGAGAATGTTAAACTTCAGCTACGAAAGTTAAACATTTTTAAATCAGAAAGTTTGGAGATCTTGCATCCAAGAGTTTTAAAAGAGCTGGCCTAGGAGCTTACTATGCCATTAATGTTGATTTTCAATAACTTGAAATATTGGGGAAGTTCCAGAAGTCTGGAGGAATGTTAATCTTGTGCCAATATTTCAGAAAGGTAAACAGGATGACTGGACTAATTACACAGGCCTGACAGTCTGATATTGTTCCTGGGCAAGATAATGGAATGACTGTTATGTGATTCGATTAATAAAGAATTACAGGAGGGTAATATAATTCAGGCCAATTAACATGGGTTTATTGAAGGTAAATCCTGTCAAACTAACTTGATATCTTTTTTGATGAGATTACAAGTTTGGTTGATAAAGGTAATAGTATTCATAGAATCATAAGACTGGAAGGGACCTCAAGAAATCATCTAGCCCAGTCCCCCCGTACTCATGGCAGGATTATCCCATCCCTGACAGGTGTTTGTCTAACCTCTTAAAAATCTCCAATGATGGAGATTCCACAACCTCCCTAGGCAATTTATTTCAGTGCTTAACCATCCTGACAGTTAGGAAGTTTTTCCTAATGTCCAGCCTAAACCTTCCTTGCTGCAATTTAAGCCTGTTGCTTCTTGTCCTATCTTCAGAGGTTAAGAAGAACAATTTTTCTCCCTCCTCCTTGTAACAACCTTTATGTACTTGAAAATTGTTATCATGTCCCCTCTGTCTTCGTTTCTCTAGACTAAACAAACCCACTTTTTTCAATTTTCCCTCTTAGGTCATGTTTTCTAGACCAGAGGTTCTCAACCTTTTTCTTTCTGAGGCTCCCCCGCCCCCTTCCCCCAACATGCTCTAAAAACTCCATGGCTCATCTGTGCCACAGTAACTAGTGCCACAGTAACTAGTTTTCTACATATAAAAGCCAGGGCCAGTGTTAGGGGGTAGTAAGCCCTGGGCCCCAGTGAGTCTAATGCTGGCCCTGCTTGGAGGCCCCCCTGAAACCTGCTTGCAGTCCCTTAGGGGGCCCTGGACCCCTGGTTGAGAACTCTTGTTCTAGACCTTTAATCATGTTTGGTGCCTGTCTCTGGACTTTCTCCAATCTGTCCACATCTTTTGATATAATATACCTAGACTTCTGTAAGACGTTTGCCTTGGTAACTGCATGACATTTTGATTAAAAATTAGAAAGATATAAAATTAACGTAGCACACATTAAACTGCTTAAATGCTAGCTAACTGCTTGGTCTCAAAATGTCACTGTAAATGGGGAGTCATCATCAAACAGGTGTGTTTCTAGTGGGGTCCTTCAGGGACTGGTTCTTGTCCCTATACTGTTTTTAACATTTTTATTAATGACCTGGAAGAAGATTTACAGACTTTCAGTGATGACTGTATATAACACAAAAATTGTAGCGGTGTAAATAATGAAGACAGTTAATTGAAACAGAGTGATCTATTTTCCATGGTAAACTGAGTGCAAGCAAACAGTATGTGTTTTAACATGTTTAAATGTATACATATTGGAATTAAGAATATTGAAAAATTGGAGAGAGTTCAGAGAAGAGCCATGAAAATGATGAAAGGATTAGAAAACCTGCCTTATGAGGTTAGGCTCAAGGAGCTCGCTCAATCGATGTAGTTTAACAAAGAGAAGGTTAAGGAGTGATTTGTTTACAGTGTGAAAGTACCTTCATATTTACTTGAGTCTAGCAGAGAAAGGTATAATACTGTCCAATGGCTGGAAGTTCACTCTAGACAAATTCAGATTGAAAATAAGGTGTAAATTTTTGACAGTGAGAATAACTAACCATTGAAACAATTTACCAAGAGCTGTGGTGAATTCTCCATTTTTAAATCAAGATTGGATGCTTGTATAAAAGATATTCTCTAGGAGTTATTTTGGGGAAGTTTTATGGCCTGTGCTATACAGTAGGTCAGACTGGATGATCACCACGGTCACTTCTGGCCTTAATCTATGAATATGGCTAGCAAATTGGGGAGAAAGTGAGAAGCCTTAAAGCAGGGGTTCTCAAACTTTTTTTTGCTGGGCCCCGCTTTGAAAATATTTCAGGCTGTGACAACCCACCACCCCAGAAAACAGTGATAGCAAATTACTGTACATACTCATAGAAGCACTAAATTAAATATGTAATCATTATCCCTGCAGTCAAAGGTGCTGAAGCCTTACAAAAAGTGTAAAGCAACAGTATGGTATTGCCACCGTCAGGGGTGGCAAGTTATATGGGCCCGTGGTGCCCGGGCTGCAGCAATATTCAGGGCCTGGGGGCCTGCCACCCCCACGTGCTTTCCCCGAGTGTCCCGTGGTCCCCACTTGCTGCCCCGGTGCACCTCCCCTGGGCCCTATAGCGTCCCTGCCTTTCGCCTGCAGCTCTGCGCTCCGCTCTGCTGGCTCCTGGCATCGACTGTTGCCGCAGGGTCCTACTGCCCCCCATGCACTAGTGCCAGGGCAGGCTGACCCTGCCCATCCACCAAAGACCCTTCCCTTTTCCAGCATAGGGGGCCCCCGTGCCCACAGTCACTGCTCCTGCCCCATGCTGGGCAAGGGGCAGCCCCATCCCCCACCCCCAGTGAGGCTACAGTGAGGGGCAGCAGCAGGGGAGGAGGCGCACATGTGATGGCAGCCCCCTCCCCTGCACCCACCACAGAGGAGGTGAGGGGGCTTCCTAGACCTGAGAGGGGCCCTAGGACCACATGCAGTGACAGTGGTGTAAGGTGAGTGTGCTGCCAGGGGGGAAGAGGGGAGCCCCTCCCCCTGGAGCTTGCTGCTGCCGGCGGGAAGAGGGCTGGGGGGAGTTCTCTCTGGCCCCAGCCCCAGGGCAGCCTGTCTGCACCCCAAACTCCTCAAATCCACCCCAGCCCAGTGCACACACCCCCAGCCAGAGACTCACCCCCCCCATACTCCAACCCTCTGCCCTAGCCCTGAGCCCCTCCCACACCTCAAACCCCTCATCCCCCCCACAACCGAGCCCTCTGCCCCAGCCCTGAGCCCCCTCCTGCATCGTGACCCCTCATCCTTCGCCCCAACCCACAGCCCTCACCCCTGCACCCCAACCCTCTGCCTGAGCCCCTCCCACACCCCAGAGCCCTCATCACCACCCCCACCCCAGAGCCCTCACATTTTTACATCATTAAAAAAAATATATATCGGCTTACAAGGCGGGAGTGGGGGGGCGGGACTTGGACCTGTTCTGAGCACCACCAAAAATTATACAAACCTGCTGCCCCTGGCCAACCTTATTTCTGGGCTTCTTCTGGCCAGAGAGTGACGGGTGCTTGTCCTCTGTTTGGAACTTGAAATATGGTAACCCTAGCAAAGGATCTAAAAGTTATCGCAATATTTTTTGTGATCTTGTGACCCCTCTACAATAGCTTTGTGAACCCCGGTTTGAGAAATGCTGCCTTAAAGGCTATTAGTATGTGGAAACAGGGTCCTGTTGAAAGTGTCTAAAATATAGCTAAAGACACAAAGTTATGTGGGTTTTGATATTTACTACTCATTTTTACATTCTGAAATTTTTTTTTAAAACACACTTTTCAGTCCTTGAGATGACAGTTTTTTTCATTCGTGGAATAATAGTCTCCCCTGCTGGAAAAGCTCTAGCCTTTTGCTGTATACTGAAAATTAAGAGACTGTTGGTATGCTTTCCTGACAAATTAAGAATGCTCAGTGTTCTGTACCATGAGTTTTCCATGTCTGATATGCATTGAATGTATGTTTTAAGCTATTTATTTTCTTGTTATGGAAAGTTGAAGAAAGATAAAATAAAGACTACAATTCAGTGCTCTGGGGGGTGAGGGGAAGAGAGAGATTTGGACAATAAATCCCCAGAACTGGAAGTCTCAACTTGTGGTGCTTTTTTGCTCCGTGCTGTCACGTAGGCAGGGTGTGCCATCTTGACTCCGGTGGGGAGGTCCAATTTCCTCACAGTTCCTTCACTCTGGTACTGCTGATCCTGCTGTTTTTCTGCTTCATTACCCTAATATGTGTATTGTTGGTGCCTTTTCACTTCCAGCCCTTCAGACAGGTTCAAAGGCTACTTTAATGGAACCAAAGAAAAGCCCTACAGTGCCACAAAAATATTCAACCAATTTACGAGATATTCAATAGTATGATTACAGAATTAAATTCAGCTGCAATGGTACAATGACAGGCTTAAATGAAATCTGGACTGAAGTTCAACCTCTTTGGTGAGAAGTTGATACAGTGAAAAACCTGTTGTTCTATTTAACAGACTGCTAAATTATGGGCTGCTGGAAGTGAGTAAGAATAGCAAACCTTTCTTGTTGCAGTTAATAATTATGGCAGAAGTAAGTGTTTCTACACAAAGATTCTAATATCAATTCTTATTTTTTAATCTTAAAATGTAATTTTTTAATACTTTTGTGTTTGAAATGAATCAAATTAGCTGGTGCTACTATTGGAAAACCTTCAATATTAAGATGAAAGATTTCTATTAAATTGAGCAGTAGCTATTGTGTAGTCATTATTCACTTATAAACATGGTCTTCTGATTCAGTTGACAGCAATATTGTATGCAAATTCCAGTTTAATTTGTGGTTATCATCATTGTGACAAACCTGTTTCCATATAATCTGGTTTCTGTAACATTCTTCTATGCTAATCCAGACCATGCTTTATCACCACCTTTGCAGGAAGTGGGCTTGCCAGTTATGCTTCTGGTTTGTTGTGTTTTTTTTCTTATTTCTTTTCCATTTCCCTTTATGACCACCTGTCCAAAGAATCTGGCATGTGGCTACTTCAGTTTTACTACCACTACACTACTGACTTAAATATGTAAGCTCAGCAAAATATCAGAATAATACTGCATTTGGAGGTCATGTTTTGGAAGGTACTATACAGGAAGAAAAGCCTTAATGTCATACATCAATCTATAGACATCTTTTCCTTTTCAGAAGAAATCATAACAAAGAGGATCGTTAGCGCTCTTTGTGTTGAGAGCATTTATTATGCCTCAAGTTCCTACTTGCTAGGGACTCCTCAGTCAATCTGCATCACATATGGGTAGCCTGTTGGTCTCAGGGAATATCCATTTGGTCCCTGGAAATTTTGGTCCTGAGAGAGTTTCCCTGTACTTTTATTTGACATTACAAACAATATGTAGTGCATCTTTTGATGCAGCATTTGAACAGCAGGTGTTGCAGGCTGCCTTTCATATGTAGCCCTAGCCTTAGGATCTGGTCTGGCATTATGCTAAGGAAGGGTAATTTCTTAAATGTTAATAAGATTTTTTTAAAATATTTGTATGTCACCTAGACATCCTAGGCAGTTAGGCTGAGATGATAGGATTGTTCTTTGATTTCTTGTTGATAGTTACTGCTAGACTGTTCAGCTGGAGCTTGGCAACCACGGCGAACTGTATGTATGGAGAGTCTGGTCCTCTCCATCTCTTTGAATGAAGGTGATGAATTTAGAAGAAGTGAGGGAATATAGCAATCTATATATTCAATTCAGGAAGTCCCCTGCATATGTGGATTGAAGTTATCTTTGGGGGGAATTTGAGGCTTTTTAACCGGGCTTTGGGTTGAGTCCTCTAATTGGCACTGGATCAGAAACAACTAAGTTGTATTATTAATTTAACAGGTTTTATAAATGCACATAGAGACATATAAGTACTTTTCTAAACAGAATCAAATTAAATGGCATCTATTTTCTATAATGATAGTTTGTATTGTTTGGGTCAACCCTGTAACTGGGGCCTTTTATAGAGGAGTAATCATTCTAGAGCACTATCTTACAAGTAGATGTAGTGTGAACGTGCATTATTTTGTTAACTGTTTTAATTTTTGTTTTTGATGACACGCGTGCTGATATTACAATGTCTATAAAGTTATACTGAACTTTGTCAAACTCATTAGATTACTGCTTTATTTCATTAGTTCAAAGCATCAATACTTTGATTATGGTGAAAACATGTGTATTTGCTATTTGCCCAGCCAGAGTAGGGTAGAAAATACATCAGAACTGTTTTGTTGTTAATGTAACAGTTTTGTCTTGGCTGCTACAGATGTCTGTTGTAAAGACATACATTTCTAAAATCTGCAAAATGGCATTAAGTTTCTTTTACCCACTGTACAATTGTAATACTGCTGTAAACTTTTAAATCTGTGTAATACTTCAGTCAAACTGTGTGTTAATTATAACAACTCATTAAAGATTCTGGTTATGATGGAAGAAGGAGGATTGAAAATTACACTAGATTAATTTAGCAATATCTGAGATACTTTATTTTCTAGAGTCCTTGTTTGTCTCTTCTCTTTGGAAGTAAAAGCCCTGCTGTCAGGCACAGATTTGCCTGTGGTTCCTGTCTGTTTGGTGGAGGCTGTTTGTGGTGGCTGGAGAGGCATCTGTAATGCTGGGGAGTTGCCAGGACCTCATTAAGTGCATCTTGGATCACAGCCAGACATCCAATGCAGTGGAGCCTCAGCATTTTCTTTGAGAACCAAGAGAAGCAATTGAAAAAGGGGGAGGGGAAAGGGAGAAAAGTCTGCTTCACCTATGAATTGCTGTGTTTTATTGTGTTAAATGGGTTTAGCTGAACTCTTGGAATTACATTTAGCCCTTAATTTCTACTAGTTGTTGTAAAGCTGAATAGAGCATCCCCGGCCTCCTCCTTTTTTTTGTTTTTGTTTTTTGTTTGTTTGTATTAATGAGACACAACAATTGTAATAGGGCATTCAAACTTCTGTCCTTCAGTACTGTTAATAAAAGTGACTTTTCTTTTGCAGTTTTATGACCCAGATGAGAATGAAGAAAACAGTTGTTTGGAGGACTCTTTAAACATGACAACTGTAGCAAAATAAGGCAGTTTAAAAGATCCTTTGTGAAGTTGTTTAGGCCTCAAATTTTCCATATCTTTAAAATTGTACATTCTGTTGAAAAGTAAATGTCAGTTGATTCTATGTCCTTAAATTGCTCACTGTAACAGTAAATGATGTGAATTAAATGCTAATGTACATACATTTGTGCATAACTTTCTGTAATGCACATGCCAAGGTTTCTTTAAGGTATATAATACATGCAATAATTAAAATATTATATACTTCAGTTACGCAGCTGGAGAAATAAATGTTTAACTGCAAGAGGCCATATTTTAAGATCTTCTTAGATATTTGAGACCTAAAGCAACTCAGTCCTTTTGAGATCAAACAAGAAAGTTTGTAGCTTTCTGAAATGAAGTTCTTCTAATGCAAAAGGAAAAAGAATGCAACCTGTGATCATACTACTAAACTAAATTCAAGCTATTAAAAAGTACATCTTTGTGGTGCTGGTGTAGCTTTGAGTAGTGCTGGCCATAAAAAGCTCTTTGTACAGACACAGGGTAAAAAGTACTGCCTTTATCAAATGTTTTGAACAACTCACATGTAAAATTGTACACTGAGACTATCTAAGCGTGAAGGGAACCCAGAATAGTTTAGTGTTCAGCAGTTATGTGATTATAATGTGAATTGATCTCTTTGAATGGCTTGGAAGAGTGTTACTTGGATACGCCTCAATCAGTCTTCTCTGTCTTCCTCACACCCATTCCCACAAAGTCTACAATACTGCATGAAAAAAGACATGAAAATTAAGCTACAGTGTGATACTATCCAGCACTGTCAACTGTGAAAGGTATTATTTGTTCATGTTAGCTGATTTGTTATGTAAATTAGCAGAATAAATCTCCTCCAGGCTTTTAAAATTTTGGTTCTTTTGCAAATACCTGAGTTGTAAACTAATACTGGGAGATCTAATAGGATATCCAGGAGAGAGATCATTTTTCCTGGAGGAATGGTGGATTTTTGTTGTTGTTGATTGTGTGTATATATATGGTAAACTTCCATATAGCACAATTTTTGTTGTACACTGTGAACATGGAAACTAAAAATGTGCCAAGTTATCTATGATACTGGATTGCAAAGTACATGGAGACATAAAATTCATGTACTCACAAATGACCCCAGACTAATCAGTTTGTAGCAGAGCTCTTAGAATAAGTTGAACTGTTTGTTGTTGCTGTGAGTACACTACAGCTTTTCTGTGAATTTTACAAGCAATTACTGTGGACAGCTTTGCCCATTTTATGTTCCATACTTATTTTTTAGTATAAGATTTTTGTACAGCAATGAATATGTATTGTAGGTATTTACTTGACATCACTGTTTAAGATATGGGAGTTATTCTCGTATTTTATTTGAGCTTGTGAAAATGATTCAAATTGAGATGAACTATAGTCAGAGAAATTGGACACCGGTAAACACTGTTGCTCTTTGTACAGCAGCAGATTGGTTAATAGATTCATGCTGCTGCTCTCTGCAAAGGAGCCAGGTCAGAACAAGAGGCCCACTGTTCCTGTGTGTTCTGGGATGTGGATATATTCATAGTTGGGATCTTTCTCTGGGGACAGTTGGGCAACCCATGGTTGTTGGCTGTTTTTAGTTTTTTGTTTTTTGGTTTTTTTTTTAAACTACTTTTGTTTTGGCAGTGCAAGCTGTAATATTGATGAGTGATTAAAACACTTTTAAAAAGAAGTATTGAATTTGTGTAAAACCATTCTGCAGTGTCTGAAAGAAAACGTTGTTACTTTCATGTTTTTTTCTTTCCTCTCTCACATTGACACTTATTGTTGATGGTTGTTTTTTGTTTTTGTTTTGGTTGCTGTTGGATTCTTGAAAAAGGCTGCTTGATCAACTTATTATTTAGTCTACCTGAACTGTTCTACCTCTCACAAAGTAAGACTTCAGGGGGAAAAAAAATTGGGTATAAACAAATCAGTGCAAGCAAAGGAGTCCACTGAACATCCAAAAAGTAATACATGAGCTGGCAAAAGTTGACCAATATTTCAAGTCGTGCCATAATTTACCAGAGAACTCTTAATGTATGCCTTTTTTTTAACTTTGTAGGCTAATAATGTTAGTATATACCAGACTACTGATGTGTTTGCTGTTAAAATAAATTTTAGTTATGCAAACTTTGAAATCATTTGGAGCAAAAAAAAAAAAAAAAAGTTCAGAAACATTGGTGCACACATTGGAAAACTGCGTTTGTTGTACTTTTTTAAGGCTATTGATTTTTCACATATATATATCTCTGTCACATAGAAAAAATGCCTGGTTGTTGGTAATGGTCAGGGGAAAATGATTTTGACCACCGCAGCACACTCATTTATTAAGGAAAGGACAGGAGTTAGGTACTTGGAAGAAGTATGTAAATATATGGTTTAAAAAAATGATGAGGTAGTCCATCTATACATAATCACATCTCATTAATTTTATAAAGAATTATTTTTATGTGACCAGTTAGTCAAATTAATATGCAAAATAGTTTGTCATTTCCACTACACATATGTCTGACTAAAGGATTGTTCCTTTTATATGACAAAGGATGAATATAGGACTTTGGACGACTCAGATAAGGAAAACTGTGTTTAAAAGGGAACTATATTTAATTTCCATTTTAACTATCTTATCCATTTTAACTGAATAAGCATAAAGTACTTAAAACAAAATTTAGCCAGTTGGATCTTTGAACTGTTGATTTGGATTTTTTTTAAACTGTAGATGATACACCTTTCTCGCTGTAATAATTGGAGTCAACATTTTGGTTTGTTTGTGGTTTCCACTGGAACCTCAAAATCAGATTGCAAGCCTGTACAGCCAGCCTTATGGATCTGTGACTCATATGCCCATCATCCTTTTTTTGCTCCTAGAAATAGTACGGCTAAAGTCTAGCAAATAATTTAAAATTAATAATTTTATCCATTGAATTATTTCTTTCTGGTCATAATTTCCACATATCAACTATCTAAAATATTTTTTACTCTGATTATTCAAAATTTGAACTTTCTTGCAACTGGTTAGCCCAGTTGCACTACATTTTTTTTTCTATTTCTTGCTTGTGTACCAGAAGTGCTTATATACTCATCCAATTTTGCACATGTGGATTTAAAATTTGGTTTCCTTAAATATCCATCTGTGACTTTTTGAAATTTGCTTTCTGCAAACATTTTTGTCAGTGAAATTTAATTGCTCAGTTGTTCATGGAAAGTGAACACACAGATTGTAAGCAAGACAAGCAAATTCATTTAAAAAAATGTGAAATTGTTTTTCATTCATAGTTATTGTTCTAGCTTTTAATTATTTAAAAACTTATTTTAGATGTTATTACTCAAGCTCCAAACCAATGGGCTTCCTGAATATATTTTAAAAACACAAGAACTTAAGAGATGCAAAGTAAAAGTGGAACAAAGCAACAGCATTTCTTCATCACCAGTAGTGACAAATACAACGTAAAACCTCCCATTGAACTTTCTCACTAGTTGGAAATCCCACACTTCATTGCTTCAGTCCTTCACCAATGCCTGCTCAAAAGGATGGGCTTTGCTGTGTGTCTTTCAGGTCAGCAAATCCTGGCTATTTTGGACTTTGGGGCACAGAGCATTTCAAAGGAAACTGGCTGTTACCAAACGTCTTTATAACACAAAGGCATCAGGCTCAGAGAACTTCGCTGATAGCAATTGTGGCAGGATGACCTAGCACATTTAAATAATGTCTAGCCCTTTTCTTTGAAAAGATAGCCTTGAAAATGTAAACTGATTACTAGGACTGAAAGGTTTTTTTCACTGCTTTTCATTCCTACTCTGAAGGAGAGTCACCAGGGATGGGCCCAATGGGGAATCCCTGAACTCCTTTCAGGTTTGCAGAGAGCTGTCATTTTGGGGTAAGCCTGTGTTGGGATTCCTTCCAAGACCTATTCACTTGGACTATCCAGAACACTTCGTTCAGTTCTGGAGGAAAACTTCATACAGTTCTCTGGGATCCAAAAACTCAGTTCAACTCCAGCTCATCACTCAGATTACTTCATTAGGCATGTAATAGCTCTTTTTTTTTCCATGCTGGCCAGGCCCAGGTGCAGGCATAGGTGGCAGGTTTGTATAATTTTTGGTGGGGCCCAAAATGGTGGTGCCCCCCCGCTCCCGCCCTGTAAGCCGATATAAAATGAAGCTACAACACGTCAGCGCCACAAGATTACAAGGGTCAATTAAAAGTGGAAAGTCAGAAGCAGCACTTGCCTACTTCAGTATACAGTATTACGGTATATTTTGTTGCACTTGTTGTGATGAAGTGGGAATGTTCTTAATATTTTCTCTGAATACTGTGTGGGTGCCTCAGTTTCCCCTGCAAGATGCCAACTGAAGGTGTTGGGGACAAAGCGATCAGGTGGCCTCCTTGTCCGGAAGAGACACAGAGGCCAGAGGAGGGAGTGTCAGTTTGGAGCTGGCTGGGGAAATGGGGAGAGACCCAGAACTTGGTTCTGGGCTCCCCACCCCGCACGATGGACCTGACAGAGGGGTTCTGTTTTCTGTACCAACAAGCTCTGTTTAAACTATGTTCCTGTCATCTAATAAACCTTCTGTTTTACAGTCTGGCTGAGAGTCACATCTGACTGCAGAGTTGGGGTGCAGGGACCTCTGGCTGCCCCAGGACCCCACCTGGGCGGACTCACTGCGGAAAGTGCATGGTGTGGAAGGGCATGCTGAATGCTCTGAGGTCAGACCCAGGAAGGTGTAAGCTTCTTGCCCTGGAGACAGTCTGCTCAGAGAGGAGGCTCCCCCAGAGTCCTGACTGGCTTTGAAGGAGTGGTTCCAGAGCATCCCAGCATCCCCTTCCACCCCATGCACTTCCCAGAAGTCCGCACAGGCACTAACACTCCCTCCTCTGGCCTTTGTCAAGAAGGCTAACAGCATTTTGGGCTGTATAAGTAGGGGCATTGCCAGCAGATCGAGGGACATGATCATTCTCCTCTATTCAACGTTGGTGAGGCCTCATCTAGAGTATTACGTGCAGTTTTGGGCCCCACATTGCAAGAAGGATGTGGAAAAATTGGAAAATCCAGTGGAGGGCAACAAAAATGATTAGGGGTCTGGAGCACATGACTTCTGAGGAGAGGCTGAGGGAACTGGGATGGTTTAGTCTGCAGAAGAGAAGAATGAGGGAGGATTTGATAGCTGCTTTCAGCTACCTGATAGGGGGTTACAAAAAGGATGGATCTAGACTGTTCTCAGTGGTAGCAGAGGACAGAACAAGGAGTAATGGGGGAGGTTTAGGTTGGATATTAAGAAAAACTTTTTCACTAGGAGGGTGGTGAAACACTGGAATGGGTTACCTAGGGAGGTGGTGGAATCTCCTTCCTTAGAGGTTTTTAAGGCCTGGCTTGACAAAGCCCTGGCTGGGATGATTTAGTTGGGAATTGGTCCTGCTTTGAGCATGAGGTTGGACTAGATGACCTCCTGAGGCCCCTTCCAACCCTGATATTCTATGATACTCTAAACTGACCACCAAATTTAAGTTGCGTGTTTTTCCCGTCAGGTGAGGACTTGGGGGCAGGGCTGGGGATAAGGAATGTGGGGTGCAGACAGGCTGCCCCAGGGCTAGGGCCAAAGAGGACTCCCCTCCACCCTCCCTGGCAGCAGCAAGCTCCAGGGGAGGGACCCCTCCTCTCCCCCGCAGTTCACTGCACATGGTCCTAGGTCCCTCTCAGGTCCAGAAAGCCCACTCACCTCCCCTAGGGTGGGTACCGAGGGGGGAGGTTGCCATCACGTGTGGCCTCCCCTGCTGCCACCCCTCACCATAGCCTCACTGGGGATGGGGCTGCCCCTTGCCCAGCATGGTGCAGGAGTGGGGACTGCAGGGTGGTAGCTGGGGAGGGGCACAGTATCACAAAATTCACCTAAGCCCCAGCTGCACAGGTCTAGGAAGCTCCCCTCCCCAGTGGTGTAGCCAGGTTCTAACATCAGGGGGAGCGAACACGTAAAAAAAGATGCCAGCCAACATATCCAATTACTAATCAGGTAGTTCTATAACAGGCTATAACAGGCTGCCCTGGACCCCATCACCCCCTGAAGCACAAGGTAGGGGTAGGCACCACCATGTTGTGCAACAAACACTTGACAAAATTACTGGACTTAGTGATGGACAATGCGGGCAGGTGGGTATTATGTCATTCAATCATTCAACCCATAAAATTGCACACATTTTGCCTCAGTGAAATTAAATATCCAGAGAATTACTGGGCCTGTGATGATGACCAGGGCTTGCTCACCTGTGGCTCGGCCCCCCCCTTCCTGTGCTGTGGAGGCACAGCCAGGCAGGTCTGCATCTGCAGGCAGGCACCCTGCCTCATGTGCAGCTCCTGTGGGCCCTGATAGCCACTAGACTGGGAGCCTCCCGGCCAATGGAATGGGCTGGGCTGGGGGGCGGAAGGCAAAGGGGGAGATTGTAGGGAGCTTTGGAGGAGGGGAGGCAGTGGGGGAGGGGAGTGGGCTGGCACAAAGGGGAGGGCTCTCTGGAGAGGAGTGACAGGGGTCATTGGGAGTCTCTCGAGGGGGCAGAGGGTTGTGTGGGTCTCTGTGGGGCAGGGGGCTATGATGGGCGGAGCCAGCTGCAACCTGGGTCTGCTCTGCGGAGGGTGTTGCTATAGTCCCCTCAGGAAGCTCCCCCCATCCTGTGTATTTTATACCAGCCCCGGGGTGCTCATTGCTGCTCCTTTCCCCACCCACGGCTCCATCTGTCTGTCCCCACAACCCCCCAGCTGTGTCCGTCTGTCTGTCCTCACAACTCCCCTGGCTGTGTCCCGGTGTGTGTCTGTCCCACAACCCCCTGGCTGTGTCCTTGTGTCTGTCTGTCCCACAACCCCCAGCTGTGTCTGGCTGGCTGCCCCCACCACCCCCGGCTGTGTCTGGCTGGCTGCCCCCACCACCCCCCTGGCTGTGTCCTTATGTCTGTCTGTCCCACCACCCCCGGCTGTGTGTGTCTGTCCCCCCCCGCTGTGTGTGTCTGTCCCACAACCCCCTGGCTGTGTCCTTGTGTCTGTCTGTCCCACAACCCCCTGGCTGTGTTTGGCTGGCTGCCCCCCCCCGCTGTGTATGTCTGTCCCCCCACAACCCCCCGCTGTGTGTGTGTCTGTCCCACAACCCCCTGGCTGTGTCTGGCTGGCTGCCCCCACCACCCCCGGCTGTGTCTGGCTGTCCCACAACCCCCTGGCTGTGTCTGTTTGTCCCCACCAAACCCCCCTCCCCGGCTGTGTCCATGTGTCTGGCTGCCCCCACAGCTCACCGGCTGTGTCTTTCTGATAGAGACAGACCCTGCTGCTGCTCTGCTCAGGGCTCAGCTCCCCCTCCCTGCTGTGGAGGCGCAGCCAGGCAGCTCCGGCACCGCCCCCGGCAGCTCCCATTGGCTGGGGTTCCCGGCCAATGGACTGTGAGCCCAGTTGCTGCTGGGGCTTCTCCAGGGAGCTGCCGCTGCAGTGAGAGCGCCCAGCATTGCAACGCAGGGACCCCCCAAAGCACAGGGCCTGGGGCCCAAACATTGGTGGAGCTGGGCCCACCTTTAGGATTATTGGTGGGGCCTGGGCTCCACGGGCCCATAGAACTCGCCGCCTATGGGTGCAGGTAATTTAGGTTCAGGGTGGTATCACAATCACAATTCAGGTCACACACTACACAATTTACATACATTTTTCCTATTAACGGCTATGCTTCTTGCATGTGAGGACCAATCGCTTTACAGCTTGCATAAGGCAAACTCATCAGGTCAGTGTGTTTCTGCCTACTTTTGTTTATAATAAACATTCACAATAGTTAGTTGTTTCAGAAATTAGTTATTTGAGCTTATTCAGCAGTTACTAGTTACTTGTTCAGGCTTGTCTTGTCTTAACTTGGGCCTGTTCATGTCAGCTAAATTATCCCTACAGCCTGTTTAAAAACAAAAAACAAACACACACAAACAAAAAACCCTCCACCCACAAAAATATTTCCCCCCTTTTTCCCACTCATAAGAAATAATACTCCTAGCCACCCATCGGTGTCTGCTACGACTAAATCTTTTCAGGACGACTAGAGGGAAGATTAGTTGAAGCACCTGAAAACTTAACTGACATTATTTATATGAAGTGGAGGGGGAAAGGGGTGACTTTTCAGGCCATAACCTGCTTCCTGCTGCAAGGTTATTTGGACAATTGACCCGTACCCAGCTCATGTAAATATTAGCATCTGAGCCTTCCACAGGCAGCTGGGGTGCACTTACCCTGTAACAGCAGACTGAAGGTTCTTCCCCAAATCTTCACTTGTAGCTGATGATTGGGAAGATTGGACTTTTATGTTTGAGGGATGACAGAAAAGGTAAAAAAAAAAAATTGTTTCCAAGGCTCACCCTAAAAACCTAAATATATATTGCTTTTTGTTGGTTCCAGACCTGTGAGTGTTACATTACTGGAGCTTCAAAAGTAAGTTGCTGTAGTAATGCTGCAGCAGAGCTTTCCACTGTTTTATTTTTTTCTGAAAACTGTGTATAGAGCCAGCATATATAACACCAAAAAAAATGAAATGTGATGAGAGAGAGATGAACAGTTTCAGATCAGTTTAGATCTTTAGTATATTGCTGGTCAGAGAGGTTTTTTTTTGTTTTTTTTAATTACCTGCTTTATCCATAAGAGGCAACTTGAAAAAAGTCGGTGTGATCGCTCTCCTTCTCCATGTTAGTATAAATAGTAAATTTCTTCTAAGGCTTTTGTAGTCAGGAATGTGAATTCTTGTGAATTTCTGGTGTGGGCAGGATAGGATTAGGGTGTATCTCAGCAGAAGGTGATTGCGGGGTGCATAAATTCTATGGGATTCTGATGTTTAAGATGCTTTACAGACTGGTTCCTGCTCTGAGAAGCTTAAGTCTAATGTAGATTATAACGCAGCAAGACATTTAGTGTCCTACTTCATCTTCTGTTCCATTTTAAATTAATTTGATGGTAAATCCAAGATGGAGAGTCTGTATCAACTTTTAGCTTGATTGTATGAGATTTACAATTTGTATCTGATTTACAATTTTGAGTTGAATATCAGTATTTGAAATGTAATTGGATGTTGTTAATCTAGTACAATTTACGTACAAAATGAATGTCAAAATGTGTACACTGGAGGGTTACAGAAGTGAGTGAGAAGTGAATCAGAGCTGCTGATCTAATGGATTTGTGGTATTGTGGGATTTTGGGAAATGCAGAGGTCAGGTCTCCTGTGAGTGTGGCATTTAGATCTGGTATTTTGGGGAGAGAACTACTAAAGTAAGCCTTTCTACCCCTCAAAAAAACCCACACACCCCTCCATTTCATTTGAAAGAATATTGGAAAGGAGATTTTCCCATTGTCACTCACTACACACACTGTACGAGTGGAAGGATTTTATTTCTTTTGTCTAACATAAATGCATTTATAAGGGCATAAATAAATTTATTTAGTGCTGGATGTGTCCATTGCTACAAATTTTTAAAGCGTGTATTTACTACAGTTGCCTGAGTCCTTATAACAAGGCTGAAATGTGTAGTTTGGCATGAAGAATAGGCTTTACAGGCTATCACGTATTACAAATTCCTTTTCTGGCTCTTAGAACTAGCTTAAAAGCAAGGCAACACAACGGTGTCATTTTTTTTGCCTTTCAAAGGTATTTTTATAGTAACACTGATCACTAAACCATTTCATGATGTTGGTACAAAAAGGCTGTTATGTTTAGTTTGAAGGTCACTAAAACATTGCTACTGTACAGTATGGGAGTCTGGTCTCTCTTTAGTGTACATATAAACATGAATAGATGTAACGTGCAAATATTGAGTAAAACTATAGCAAATGTTCTCAAACTATTGCATCGTGTGGACTATATTTTAATACATATTTTCAAAAACTCAGTTTTTGAGCATGCTCGCCTCTCCTCTCCGTCATGATGACTGTCTGGCATCTTGTTTGTGATCACATATAGTCCTTGTGGCAACTATCCCAGTTGCTTAGATGAAAAAAAGGAAAGTAGTTTATGTCTTTTAATGCAAGTGAGCCATTAGGAACAAGGAGGAGAACTGGTACCATGTGACCAGCCGGCTTTCTGTGGACCACAGTTTGAGAACCACTAAAATATAGGCTAAGTGGTAAATGCAAAGCTGAGTAGAAAGACCAGTCTCAGGTGTGCCTATCCAAGTGTGGATAGGTATGAGATAAATCTTCATAGAATGCAGTTATTTACCATACTCATTCACTGGTATGTGTTATCCCCAAACTCAAACTTTCACCTGTTTGTGTATTTAGATTGTACATGCTCTGTTTGTGTATTTAGATTGTACATGAGACAGTGATTGTCTCTCTCATTTTGTTTTGGAGATGTACAGCACCCAGTACAATGGAGCCCCAATTCCCAACTGTGGCCTGGAAGTGCTACAGTAGTACTTGAATACTTCAATAAATATTCTAAAATGACCAATAAAATGTAAGTTTTTAAAAACAAAGCTGTTTTTAAATAATCGGAAATCAGTTAATGAATTAAACCCCTGTAAATGGGAATTTACATTAGAAACACTGAAGCAACCTTGATATATTAATAGGAGCCAGAGTGTAGTGAGTGGGAGATTTCTGATGCATTTAATAAATTAATACTTACTTTTCTAGCACCCAATGGTATGGTAGATTATTCACAGAAGAAATAAGTTCCCATACAAATTGTTTACAATAAAAATTTAGAGAGACTGCAATGAGTTAGGGTGACACACAATAAGGAAGGAGAGGGGATAGGTTGAGGAACGACAAGGATAACCGTAGTACAACCATGTGATTACTCATTTTAAGGAGTGCACACGTGTTGGTGATTTAAAAACAAAACAAAACTGTTAAGACAAAGTTATAGTAAAACATTAACAATACATCTTGTTCAGGCTCAGGTTAATATTAAAAGAACCTCACTAAAGATTCTGGCTTGCGGGATGGGGAACCCTCCTCTGAGTACACTAGAAAGGGTGACCAGATATCTAAATAGCTATCCTCCTTTTTGTGCTTCCCTTGTCTATGCCCTTTGTGTGAAAGCTTGTCTGTTATGAGAACAGTCCATATTTCACTGTACAATTCCATAGGAGGAATTTTTTCAGTAATGTGCAATATAGAGTCTAATTGTCGCTATGTTAGCCCCTGCTTGTGACTGTCTCCTGCACCGAACCCTGTTCCTGGTTCCAGCTCTACTCCTGGCTCTTGCCTTACTTCCACGTTTGCTCCTGTTTCCACCGTTCTCTTGCTCTGTGCTTGATCCTTGCCTTTCCCCCTGCCCTTACACCTTGCTATTGAACTTCAGTGACCATTCCTGGCTCTAACCCCGGCCTTTGACCTTGATTCCGGCTTGACCTTTGGCTCTACCATTTGGTATCTGATCTCAGTTCTGACTCTCAGCTTCAATTCCTGGTTCTGACTCTGGCTTGACCCCTGGCTCTGGTAACTGGCAGTTCACTCTGGTGCCTACCCTTAGCTTTGTTCCCTAACCTGGATGCCTACTCTTCCCTTAGACCTGACTCCTCCTTTGACCACTATGCCAGACTATGATCTATCTGTGTGTGTGTGTGTGTGTGTGTGTGTGTGTGTGTGTGTGTGTGTGTGTGTGTGTGTGTGTCTCTCTCTCTCTCTCTCTCTCTCTCTCTCTCTCTCTCTCTCTCTCTCTCTCTGCTTGCTACTAAACCCTGTTATTGACTTGAATTCCGTGGACCAGATTCTTCAACCACATTCTTAGTAGCATTTACAAGTATAGTCCTTTTTACTATAATTAGACTACTTTTGTGATTAAATATTACTCAGTGAGTAAAGATTTCTGCATGTGGCCATACTTCACATACAATTCCCAGATGCCTTTTCACTAAGTTCTTTATAAATTATTTAAACAAGAATTTCAGATGATGTAGGATCCTTGTGGGTTTTTTATTTGCCTTCTCCTGTAATACTTAAAATACCCATAATCTTGGCTTGCCTATAGAATATCTCAAATTTATACCTTTCTGTTTACAATTTTCTTTTGTGCTGTCTTTTTATTGCCTTTACCTTTGGCTCTGTGATCGATTTGAAATTGGGCTGCTGGTGGCTTTGTCAGGATAGTCTTTTTTTTTTGTTTGTTACCTTTTTCTGTTTAGAGAGATCTTAGTCATGCATGAATAAATGCTTCATTTTTTTATGCCTGAAATGTTGTTTTTCCTCCATGAGTGATTTTACTGTCTTGATGTCACTGAATGTGAACAGTTGCAAATTTTGCTTGCTGGGATTTCTTAAATTTCTTGGTCTCTCTCCATATAATGAGACAGTCACATTTGGATTTCCTTTGTTCTCTGTTTAGGCTTTTATTTTCCTCTTGATGCACAAGGATTTGTGCATCTTTGGCAATTCATTTTATTGCTCCCAGTTTCACATTATGGTCTCCAGGTGATATTATGGTGTATGTGTTCTGACAGAAAGCAATGTAAGATACAGCACTAAGACACAAAAGTGGAATGTAGAGATTGGCAACATACCTAAATTTCCCTCATTTTGTGGGTTTTAACTGGACTGATTGTAGGGTAGTTTCTTCAGATAACTTTATAAAAAGGCTTCCTTGTCAATGAACAATACCGCTATTGGGTAAAAATTTCAAAAGCACCTAAGTCGTGTTTCTCCTCCTCCGCTTTGCAACTGTGATTTTTACATAGCTCTTTTAAAAAAAAAAATGGGCAAGACACCAGAAAAATGTCATAGTTACTTCTGGGGAATTCTGCACCAAAAAATTTAAAAATCTGTGCACAATATTTTAGAATTCTGCATATTTTATTTGTCAAAATAACCCAATATAATCATGCTAGTTTTCAGTTATTTTGGTGGTTTATTTCAAAATACCTGTCAATAAGTATGTCTGTAACAATACAGACAACAAAAGATTCAGGAATTTGTTTTGACAAATAGATTCTTTACTAAGCGTATTGATACAGAACTTTGAGTAATTCATTTAAATTACAACACAGAAGTGTATTTCCCACACTCCTCAGAAGCAGTGCAAAGGGGTGGGGCAGTCAGGGGTAACGGAGGAGTTGAGGGAGAGGGAGGTAATTGCTGGAAGTGAATATGGAGGGTTGTTGGGTGCAGGTGGGAGAAGTATGGCACAGTTTGGGTTTTTTGGGTTGGGGGGGATTGTTAGGGAGTTGGGGAGCCTCCCCCATGCAGACCCTGGCTGACCCTTAGCCTCTCCCATTCAGCCAGGAACATTTGCCTCCATCCTCGTCTGTTCCTGCACCCCCATTCAACCTCCTCTCCTCCGCCTGCCCCCATGTGGCCCTCCACCCCCTCTTCCCTGTCCCCATGTGGTCCTGCACCCCCATTCCTATTCAGCCCCTGGCTCAATGCTGTCACCCCAGTCTGTCCCCTACTAGCCCTTCTGAACCCCAGTCTGTGGCCCCCCAAATCTTGTGCCTCCTTACCTGGCCACACAGGCAAGGTTCTGTGAGGAAAGCAGCCTCTCCCCCTTCCTCTCCACGAGCCGTCTGCCCTCTCTTCTGGTGCCACAGCAGCCCCTGGTGGGCAAAAGGTATAATTTCAGTGCCTCCCCAGCAGAATCTATTTTCTGTGGGGATGGGGGGGGAGTCTGGGGAGGGATATGAATTCTGTGCATGGACAGTGGTGCAGAATTCCCCCAGGAGTACATAATAAATTCCAAAAAGAAAGAGCCTAAAAAAGGGTGTAAATGAACTGTGTTTAGTGCATCTTAGCAGCCTTCAGTTGTATAATCCTTCTTAATATTGTTGAAAAAGTCCACACATTTTTGGGCAGAAGAAACTTAGAGACTTTATGTGTGTCATTTCTCAGCTTGGGAATGGAAAGTCCCGTTACTGCGAACAGGCCTGAGAGAGGGACCTCTGCAGACAAGAGACTGAGGATGGGACTATGGCAAGATTCTCCCATTTCCAGTACTCTGATTTATCAAGACGTTGCATCTGAAAGCAGTGTGCTCCAGTTATTACAGCTCCTACATAGGAAATACAGAGACCTTGAATTCCCCAGAAGGTGAGATAGACCAAGCAAACTAGAAAAGGGGCAGGTAGAGATATTCTCAGTCTCACTTGCTTAAAGTTTTTTCTGAACGGTGTTTATATATCTACTGAGTGACATAACTGTGCGCCTGAGTCCTTTCCCAGAAGCTCCCTCTTCACTGGGCTCCAAATACTCCAATCTCAACTTCCACTTGTGAGAAGGAACATGAGCCAAAATGATGCTATGCATCTTAACTTACAGGTCTCCCAAGGCCCTATATTTCATTCCAAATGATATTGAATCAGTCAGTAATGAACTATTACCCTTGTAAAAAGTGTCATGAGTCTTCTAATGACTGGATGGTCAAGGACTCCATTTTATACTTAAAGGTGACAATTCCAATAGCACATTGGCTAACAGATCAGATTCAGCTGGTTACCATGCTTAGATAATGGTTCAGTGTCAACTGAAAGGACCATTGCCACCATTTCCTTCCACGTATAGATTTCATTGGTAATTCTCCATCACAGTACTAACCAAGTCAAATTCTACTGGGTAGAATTGAAAGATGGAAAATTAATGAGACCTTAAAAAAAATTCTCTTTTGGCTTTACCAATTATGAAGGAGAAAATCCCCCAGTTCTTTTCTGAGTGGGTTTCTAGTCAGTGTTACTTACCATAAATAATGATACTGTGTAATTAGTCAGATGTCTATGGAAGAACTAATATAAACTTCCGTACCTTAAATCAACACACTGCCATTAATATTTAGCACCTCTTTTAAAAGTGCTAATATTATCAGTCTGGGCAGTGTACAGGATATAATATAATAAAAGGATTCGAGCATTTGAGGCTCTCTAGTCATGGCAGTGCTATTCAGAGTCCATATTCTGAATTTTTTTGCTTGGCTCAGCTAGTCACAAAGTGTATCCACTGGAAGGGCTGTTTCTCAGTGGTTCTTCAGGCTTTGGTGTATCAATGGGGCAACTGAAAGATTTCAACATTGGATCTGAAAAAGGACATGATGCTAGAATATTCAGAAATTCATCACTGTTTGAAAAGCTACAACAATTAACTCCTTTCCTCCAAAACATGCAATGGACATTAATGGGGTTGCTGTCCTAATTGTTGTGGTTGATCCTGTCTATCTTTTTGCTTCTCTGGCTCATGAAGCCATATATTGACAATCTGGACAGAAACAAGACGTCATTTAATTACTGTTTGTTTAACTGCAAGATGAGTGTGGAGTATTTGGCAGATTGAAGGGCTGGTGAAGGTATTTAATAATGCGCCTTGGCGCCTCTGAGAAATACTTCCCTTGCATTATGCGTATGTGGTGTATATTATACATTTGTGAGACAAAAGGGAGAGGCAGTATCGGAAGAAAGGAAACTTGAGGTAAAGAGTCTGTCTGCCAGTTATGAGAAGCCTGAATGAGAGATGTTCCCACTGTTAACAGCACGCTGGCTAGAGTGGGATTAAGATCTCAAGATCATTTTGAAAATTAGGCCATATTTTGGTTTGGTGAGGTAGATGTTGAGGGGTAGGTGTCGGGCCTATGAATATGTATGTAAATGAAATATAGTGAGATGTTATATTTTGGGCTTTTGGTACCTCATACTAATTTCTACACTGTGTGCTTTTGATACCTTCAGTGACTGGTGCTATTGCAATGAGAGGACTGCATGTATTGGTGTAGCTACATCAGTTTATGTAAGCCTTCACAGTGATCCTATATATTAATTTAACTTCAACCCAGATAGAATTTCCCCAGTAAAATGGGGGCAATTATATTGATTTTGCTATAGACATCTATTGATGGGAGGCAAAGATGGGTGTGGACTTGTGCCTTCCCACTGGAAAAAAAAAATTCAGTTACAGTGCCATGACTTTTGAGTGTAGACTAAGGCTTGGTCTACATGGGCGGGGGGTGTGGATCTAAGTTACACAACTTCAGCTATGCGAATAACATAGCTGAAGTCGACATACTTAGATTTACTTACTGCGGTGTCTTCACTGTGGTAGGTCGGTGGCTAATGCTCCCTCGTCGATTCTGCTTCCACTTCTCGCTCTGGTGGAGGACCGGAGTCAACGGGAGAGTGCTCAGTGGTTGATTTACTGCGTCTAGACTAGACACTATAAATCGACCCCCACTGGATCGGTCACTGCCCGTAGATCCAGCACATAATATACACATGCCCTAAGCCTTAGAGAAAGGGAAAAATGGATTGTTTAGTGAGAGCTGACCCTTTAGTCTCTAGGTTCCGCACGGTGTTTTTCTACATTAGGGCCCCTGGAAGATGGACCTCTCCTGGGAGTCTTAATGCAGTCTCAAAGTCCTGAGCAGAGTCCCCCTCTGTTGGAATTATTATTATTTATGCAGGATATTATGATGACACTAATTCAACCATAAATTACTTTATTAAATCCAAATGCCAAATGCTATTTATACAGTTGCTCTAAACATGAGTAAAAAACCTAAATAATAAGAAATTTACTATATTCAAACAGTAACAAAAGTTTATAAGTTTGCTGAGATTCATATTGGCTGGCTCCAACATGGTCAGTGATGAACCCTAGAAGAGTTTGCTTTTTTTGTACCCTTTAATAAACAAGTGATATCATTGCCAACTACATGCTTCAACTAAAAACCAGTTTGAGACAGTTCACCCTTATTTTCGGTTTTAATTCAGATAAGATTTAAAACCTAATTTCTCTCCAAGGGCTTTCCTCCCCTTGTCACATTTTTTTTCCATTGCACCTAGATTCACGTAGGCCCTAATTTTTGAGATAACAATGGTATATGGAGTGGAAAGGTCCATGATAGCTCCTTCTAAGAGATTTTCTTTATCTTATTTAAAACCGTCTTTAGTCAGTAAGGGGTCTTTCTTTTTAGAAACTTTTTATCTTATTACAGTAGTTATTTCTTGTACCAGGCATTCTTCGTAGTCTATTCTTTTTGGTCTTACAACTCATTATTTTTAAGGCCTTCCTTCTACTTGCTAGTCAGGGCTTTACTTTACAACACATATAGTTTCTTAAACAGCTTAAGGGAACTCTAATCCTTTAATGTTATATTTATTCTCCGCCCTCTTTAACTGTTTAGGCCTTGTCTACGCTCGGGAATAACCCTGTTTCAGCAATCAGTGAAGCTGCCCTAGCGTATACCCCAGAGGCCTTGTCTAAACTAGTGTGTGAGAGCAAGCTAAGATGTGCTAGCACGTTTTAAAAGCCTTGCCTTTCTATACCGTGGTAAACTGGTCCAGTTAAAGTCTAGGCTTCCCTGTTAGGCTAATGCATTCTAACATCATACCTTAAATTCTAGTGAAGCCCAGGCCAGTATGTAGAAAAGGATATGTAGGAATTTACACCAGTTAACAAATCAATTCTTTTTGAAACACAGTTTCACAAATTAAACATAAAAGTATTATCATCAAGTACCAACAAATCTATATTTTTTTCACAACACACAATCTTAACTCTGACTTGGACTTATTCTTTATTAGTCAATATATAATGAATATATCAAACTGATGGGTGTATAAAGACATATTTTAAAGTTCGTGATGCATTTATGTTTAAGTGTATGATGTGTATGTATAATACACATGTATCCCTCTTTTGTATATAATCATCTGTATTTTGGTATTTGTGAAAACTCTGATATAGCTAAAGGCTTTCTAATTCATCCTAAACATTCAAGGCACAATTATTTGTTAAGAACTACAGAATAAGTGAAGTTTGAATTTATTTTTATTTTCAGAGATAAGATGAGCTCAAAACATGTGAAAATGTTTTGAAAAGTGAATGACAGAAAATTTTAAACAAACCTTCTCTTTCAAATTACTTGTTTAATGTGTCCCAGTCTTTCCAGAATTCTACCCCGGAATCTGATGTGGTATGTGAACTTTGAGGTAGATTTGTTTTGGTTTTAGTAAAGTTGAGGGAAGGGCTTGAAAAGTCAGATTAATAATGGGGAAACTGGCTTTAACCTGAGTTATGCAGGGTCCAGCATCCCACCATAATATATATTGCAATATACTGTATTTCTGTTCACATCATTGGTTCACCTTGAATGTTTCTGTTTTTGTTAGTTTATAATTTAAAATAAATTGCTAGAAGATGTATAAGAAAATGTTTTACTTTATTCCATTTGTTGATGTACAATGACATTTTGAATTACTATCAGATTATTCTTTTCTAGTCTCATCTCTGAAAACAGCAAGAACGCCTCAAAATGCTTTCCAACTAAACCAGCTGTCTACAGTGGATGCTAATCATTTATAATGGCATCCAGGCATCTGGCTTGCTGATCCTTTGATTGAAGTATTAGTTTGTCTCAGAGGTCCTGAAACCTGTCTGATCCTGTAAATTAGTGTGCTGAATCTTGTAGCATAAATTAGCACAGATAAATAAGATAGTCTATAATGCACATTCAGTTTAGGACAGTAGTGTCTTTTCTCTGTGCTAATAAACTATTGTGTAACTACAACTGTAGCAAAAAAACCCACATGCCTGGGGCTAAAACTATTTTTATTTTAAAAACAAACAAACCAACCTAAGTTCTCTTGGCACTGGATGGATTTGTAGGTTAGTCACTAGAACTCGTTCTTATCAGGTTTATCACCATGTCAAATAATTCAGTCTCAGAAAAGAATGTCTCATTAAGAGAGTTACCACAAACAAGATTTTTATTATATAAATCTATGAAAAACAATAAAGAACTGTTATGCATGTAAGATTTACCTGGAATATCCAGTGTAATGTACATGTATAGCAGCATATTCAGTATAGCAATAATGTTTGACATAGCAGCAATTAAAAATATACAAATGGATTATATATCTTTGCTATATTAATATGTATTTGCATAAATTAGAATTTAGAATTAGATATTAGTTTTGAACTAGATTACTAGGAAAAAAGAAAAATGAATTTATATATTTGAAAAAAAAGACAAATCTCAGTAATCTGTGGTTTTAAATTAGTTATTTTTCTTGTAATCTGCTACTTCGAAAGCAATAAAATTTTAATGTAAATACCAGAGCACTATAAAACCTTCAAATGTTATGCCTTCTCTTAAAAAAAACAACAACCCTGAATATTGATTGAGCTAAAGAAATACAGTAAATCATAATGGTTAAATCTGGAAAAAGAATGAACAAGAATCCATGTTCTAGTGACATCTGAAATTAGATAACTGATTGTTGTTCAGTGTTCTTGTAGCAAAATATATTCTATTTCAGAGGGGTCTTTTGTTGACTCTAATGTAATTACTGGTTTGCTAGCCAGCTCCATATCCTCATTTTGTGTTTTTGAAGGATTCAGTAAAGATAGAGGAGTTCAGAAGCAAAAAGCTCTTTCTGGGAGATTCTGTCTTCAGTAAGTCTTGAGTTTTTTCTCATTATCCTTTCTATCAGGTAGTTGAGAATGACCGTTATGCTGTTGTCCTACACATTAACTTCAGTTCTATTGTTAATTCGTCATATTGGTGTGTACACTGTTTTTATGTATACTAGAGCTTAATGGGATACAACTGACTTCAACCACTAGTGGATCACAGCCCATTCTGGAGGAACCTCTGTGGACAGAATCACTCTTTTCCTTTTGATTATTCCTTCATACCTGCCCAATGTAAAGATCTAATTTTTCCTTACAATTAGATCAAGACTACAACAGCCAGTTTTTCTTGAATAACATAATTTTCCCCTGTGTAAAATGAATTACTGGTCATGTTTCCCAGATGTTTTTTATTTCCAAGAAGTAGATTACATGTTGGCCCCACATACTCTGATACTGCAGGTGTGGAATCTGTGAGGAAATCAGTCCTTGTAGCAGGAGTGTGGTTATGGATGCAAAGAAAATCTGTACAGAGTGTAAATAATGCAGTATTGTCTTCATAACTCAGGGAAACATGACAACAGTACCACTCAGCTTAATGAGTCGCTAATTCTGAAACCTAATGAACTTAAATGGCAACACTAACTTTTCACTGTTGACCTTTTTAACAAACATACAGTAAATATTCTTAGTCTACCGTCTATCTCCTTCCATACCTTCTCTACTCAGATTTTTGTACCTCCTCGTTATGATACATGGAGCAACTTCTCCATTTCTGCACCTGGGAGAGGGATTCTTGTTGTTGTTGTTCTCTCTCTCCCCACCCCTCCGCCAAGAGCTATGTGTTCTTATTAATGAAAGCTTTTCACTTGGAACACAAAGTATCAAGGGTGGAGGTAGTTCTCAGTTCCTGCAGCAATGGGTTCCACAGTCTTGGATCAGTCCCTGGTAACACACTGCCCCCTGCATAATGAGCTTTCACCTTGCAGTGGATAATTTTGTTGTGCCAGCAGAGTGGAGTTGATGGACCAAAGTGTTGATCCCAGACTATGGGACGAAATCATTAAATACATTGAAGATTACTACTTTGAAGTTGACCCAGTATTCTCTGGGGAGTTATGAGAGGGCAGGTTTGATGTGCTTGCAATATCCCATGTTGCTGAGAGGCAGGCTACTGCCTTCTGCTCCAGTTGTACTTCTGTCAAGCCTGAGGGTTTCAAGATAACATTGCTGTAGTCTACCCATCAGGATGAAAAAAAAAGTGTGTACTGTTGAAACTAGGACATTGTCCACTAGGATGGTACAAAATTTCCTCATCAGTCATGATGGTAGAACATATTTGCCACAGAAGGGGAGTTCTTTGGAATACATTGTAAAATACATGTATATTATATATATCATAGTGTGTATATGTATATATACTGCTTTTGACTAATTTAAAGGTATTTGAAGAAGCTTTCAGGAAAAAGACTTGGTTGTAAGAGTCTGGTGGAACTGCCTTTGGAAAATTAAATGTATATTTTATAATACATTTCCCATAACTAACCCTTACATTGATATCTTTATATATACTGAAATCATAATTGAGTTTCTACAAGACGTTTGTCACATCTGTGTTCTGAGAGAGATACCAGTACTTTGCTTTACTTTGCCCATTGCTGCAAGGCTTCCTGTGTTGTTCCTAGCAAATACTTCACTGTGACAGCTCAGATAAACAGAAGCCTGGCAATCATATCCAGAAAAAGTCCCTGAACTCCAGTCCAGGGCAAAGATAAGGAATTCAGTCTTTTCCAGCTCCAATGAATGTACAACAGCCACTGGGAAAAGTTTGTGACTCAGATTCTAATTTACTTCTCGTTTGGCAGAATTGCAAAACAGTAGCGTGTGTGTATTTAAAAAAAATAAAAAAGTTGATACAGTACCATCTTGGTTTAAATCATGCAGAAGTATTGTTTAATGACTGCCAGGGACTAAATTTAGGCTAGGATTTTCAAAGGGAACTATGAGAGTTAAGTCTTCAAATCCTGTTGAGAGGTCATAGAAATTGGGCCCTAACTCCCTTAGACTCTTCTGGGAAATCTCATCTTTAGGTGCATTAACTATGTTGTTTCCCGGTAATAACTGTATAATATGGATTGTGTGTATATTTGAGCAAAAAATGTTTTAACATGAGTTCTAAGATTTTCATTACAAAAATTTCTAATTTTCAAAAGTTCTATCTGCCCAGGTATGTAAACTCTAATTGTTTTTTGCTTTATTATCAAACATCATAGAAAGGAATGGGTGAGTAGACTTTGTGTTTGAGCTGGTACATTTTAGTTTTGCAAGGTTAATATAAGTGTCTATATATACACACATTCACATTCTTAAAGGGCAAACAGTGGAGAGCACTTTGGTGCACCTTGACTGAAACCGCTAATATTTCGACTTAAAATATAAGAGTGTTTGTTTTAGAATCAACAGTGCTGTGTATCCATGTTCTACCTAGAATACAGGAGATGTTTCTTTTGGAACTGAATTCTTCTCAGTTGTTAATCATGGAAGCATCCTGCCTTACAGTATTTGACTTCATGTCAGGGTTGGTTTGGAATTGCCACCATCTTGACTAAACATAAACAGAAGTCTTTGCTTAATAATTATTCAGACAGACAAAACTCCATTGAAGTAAATGTAAATATTGCTGAGTGAGTGAAGGATTTGGTCCACTAACTGAAAATACTGCACTCACCTGCTCCAGGTTCAAGACTAGATAGATGTTCCTATTTAGTTTTAATGGGAAGCAGAACTTTAAGGTTAAATGTAAAACAAATTAAAACTCAAAAGGATTAATTGCGCTTGGATCATTTTACTCCTTTATGTACATGTGAATTGATTATGTGCAATGTTCTATTTAGTAAAATGGTCCTTTTCTCCTAATAAAGAGAAAAAAGGAGGATAATTTCCAGAGCTTATAGACAACATGATATCTCTCACTCATAGCCTGTCTTAAATACAATTATTTTATTTTATTTATTTGGGACCATATATTGTTTAGCATTTTAGCATGGCCCTATGGTAAGAGTTGGGAATAATTTGCTGTATTTGTCACATTGTATGAGATGGAGAAAGAGACAAACTGAACTTTTTCCATAAGCAATTTATCATGTATAACTGGTTCCACATGTAGAAGTGAAAAACTGATTTTCAAGCTGGGGTTTTAGTGGCCTTCTGAATTGGAAAACTTAATGACACACTATACCTCATCTTAAATTAATAAGGATTATCATTTCAGGGTTTTTGACCTATTCTGATTACTTTGTCTGAAAGTAGCAAATACATCCAAAATGTCTCAAACTTTAATTATGAAACTAAATTCAATGAAATTCAACACTATAAATTTAACTTTTTATGATATATAAATATTGGAGCCATAGTGTTAACTCATTATATTTTTTGTAACTATCATCTGTTTTATGACAGGTTTCAGAGTAGCAGCCGTGTTAGTCTGTATCCGCGAAAAACAGGAGTACTTGTGGCACCTTAGAGACTAACACATTTATTTGTAGCCCACGAAAGCTTATGCTCAAATAAATTTGTTAGTCTCTAAGGTGCCACAAATACTCCTGTTCTTTTTAATCTGTTTTATGTTTCATTTCTTGCTTTAAAAGAAATCAGAGTGGAATAAAAAATATTCATAACTTTTCCCCTGATATCTCTCCTAAGAGTTGACTGCAATTTGCACCCAAGCTGCTTCCCTCTTTGGAATTAATAAATCCAGAAATGTTGTTAAAAACTACAGCTTTTTTTAGTGACTATAACATAAAGCAAGAGTAATGATGGAGGAAATGAAGAATTGCTTAGAAATACGACAGTCAATCCCTGTAAAGTAAGTTTCCAAGACCATGGGAGATCAGACAATAAGAGACTTATTTATTCCAGCCTAAGAAACTTCACAGTGAAACATGTAGGCTAGGTTTTTACAAAAATGAACTTCTGACTATTTTGTTAACTCTTGAAAAACACTGGTGGTTTTTATTACATACATACATATGAAGGGGTTGGGTTTTTTTTTTTAACAAACATGATATTATTTGAAGAAGCTGATTAAAGTATGGGAGATTTTTAAAACAGTTTTAAAATTAATTTAATGCTTTTTTTGCTACATGCTAACTTGCTATTTTCCAGGAGGTTTCACAAAGGTTTATTTGAAAGGTCTTGGCAGGTATAAGCCAGAAATGTCAGAAGATCTCTTGACTTCTGCCTTTGATCGGCCAATCATGTCAGCCTCTGTGGCACCCTGTTAAATTTTCAAACAAGCACCTCCATGCTTTCTCCTATGCTGCTGCTCATGATTGGAAGGTGCTTCTCCTAACTTTGTCTTTACAAAATGCAAGCTGGTCTCCATATTGGAAGAGAAGGTTCAAGGTCTGGAGCAACAAGTATCGACCCTGCGCTGCATAAGAGAAAATGAAGATTTCCTGGACAGATGTCAGGATAGGTTTCTACGGGCACAACGTTCTGAAGAATCAGAGCAGGCTGCGCAGAGGGGACAGAGGGACGGTGAAGAAATTGGGCAGCATGTGATCTCCAGAAGAAGAAAGAAGAGCATCCCTTTACCAGCAATGGAGATACAAGTGAGCAACTGTTTTCATGATCTCTCCACAGGTACTAATGCGGAGTGTGGGACTACATGATACATCTGAGGGAAGGGAGCAGAAGGAGACGCCACCGATTGGAAGGCATGAAATGCACTGTCCTAGGGATAGGGGTTCCACGACCACTGCTCCCAAGAGAAGGAGGTGGTCGGGGACTCCCTCCTCAGGGGGATTGAGTCATGTATCTGCCACCCTGACCGAGAAAACCGAGAGGTCTGCTGCTTGCCAGAAGCTAGGATTCACGATGTGACAGAGAGACTGCCGAGACTCATCAAGCCCTTGGATCGCTACCCCTTCCTGCTTCTCCACGTGGGCAATGATACTGTCAGGAATGACCTTGAGCGGATCACTGCAGACTACATGGCTCTGGGAAGAAGGATAAAGAAGTTTGAAGCGCAAGTGGTGTTCTCGTCCATCTTCCCTGTGCAGGGAAAAGGCCTGGGTAGAGACCGTCGAATTGTGGAAGTCAATGAATGGCTACGCAGGTGGTGTCAGAGAGAAGGCTTTGGATTCTTCGACCATGGGATGGTGCTCCAAGAAGGAGGAGTGCTAGGCAGAGATGGGCTCCACCTAACGAAGAGAGGGAAGAGCATCTTCGCAAGCAGGATGGCTAACCTAGTGAGGAGGGCGTTAAACTAGGTTCACCAGGGGAAGGAGGTCAAAGCCCTGAGGTAAGTGGGGAAATGGGTTACCGAGAGGAAGCACGAGCAGGAGAGTGCAAGAGGGGAGGACTCCTGTCTCAGACTGAGAAAGCGGGACAATCAGCGAGTTATCTTAAGTGCCTATACATAAGTGCAAGAAGCCTGGGACACAAGCAGGGAGAACTGGAAGTCCTGGCACAGTCAAGGAACTATGATGTGATTGGAATAACAGAGACTTGGTGGGATAAGTCACATGACTGGAGTACTGTCATGGATGGATATAAACTGTTCAGAAAGGACTGGCAGGGCAGAAAAGGTGGGAGAGTTGCATTGTATGTAAGAGAGGAGTATGAGTACTCAGAGCTCCAATATGAAACTGCACAAAAACCTGAGAGTCTCTGGCTTAAGTTTAGAAGTGTGAGCAACAAGGGTGATGTCGTGGTGGGAGTCTGCTATAGACTACCAGACCAGAGGGATGAGGTGGATGAGGCTTTCTTCCGGCAACTAGCAGAAGTTATGAGATTGCAGGCCCTGGTTTTCATGGGAGACTTTAATCACCCTGATATCTGCTGGGAGAGCAATACAGCGGTGCACAGACAATCCAGGAAGTTTTTGGAAAGTGTAGGGGACAATTTCCTGGTGCAAGTGCTGGAGGAACCAGCTAGGGGCAGAGCTCTTCTAGACCTGCTGCGCACAAACCAGGAAGAATTAGTAGGGGAAGCAAAAGTGGATGGGAACCTGGGAGGCAGTGACCATGAGATAGTCGAGTTCAGGATCCTGACACAAGGAAGAAAGGAAAGCAGCAGAATATGGACCCTGGACTTCAGAAAAGCAGACTTTGACTCCCTCAGGGAACTGATGGGCAGGATCCCCTGGTAAAATAACATGAGGAGGAAAGGAGTCTAGGAGAGCTGGCTGTATTTTAAAGAATCCTTATTGAGGTTGCAGAAAAAAACCATCCCAATGTGTAGAAAGAATAGTAAATACGGCAGGCGACCAGCTTGGCTTATCAGTGAAATTCTTGCTGATCTTAAATGCAAAAAAGAAGCTTACAGGAAGTGGAAGATTTGTCAAATGACCAGGGAGGAGTATAAAAATATTGCTCAGCATGCAGGAGCGAAATCAGGAAGGCCACATTTAGAGTTGCAGCTAGCAAGAGATGTTAAGAGTAACAGGAAGGGTTTCTTCAGGTATGTTAGCAACAAGAAGAAGGTCAAGGAAAGTGTGGGCCCCTTACTGAATGAGGGAGGCAACCTAGTGATAGAGGATATAGAAAAAGCTAATGTACTCAATGCTTTTTTTGCATCTGTCTTCACAAACAAGGTCAGCTCCCAGACTGCTGCACTGGGCAGCACAGCATGGGGAGGAGATGACCAGCCTTCTGTTGAGAAAGAAGTGGTTCAGGACTATTTAGAAAAACTGGACAAGCCCAAGTCCATGGGGCTGGATGCACTGCATCCGAGGGTGCTAAAGGAGTTGACGGATGTGATTGCAGAGCCATTATCTTTGAAAACTCATGGCGATCGGGAGAGGTCCCGGATGACTGGAAAAAGGCTAATGTAGTGCCCATCTTTAAAACAGGGAAGGAGGAGGATCCGGGGACCTACAGGCCAGTCAGCCTCACCTCAGTCCCTGGAAAAATCATGGAGCAGGTCCTCAAGGAATCAATTCTGAAGCCCTTAGAGGAGAGGAAAGTGATCAGGAACAGTCAGCATGGATTCACCAAGGGCAAGTCATGCCTAACTAATCTAATTGCCTTCTATGAGGAGATAACTGGGTCTTTGGATGCGGGGAAAGCAGTGGATGTGTTTATTTCTTGACTTTAGCAAAGCTTTTGATACGGTCTCCCACAGTATTCTTTCCACCAAGTTAAAGTATGGGCTGGATGAATGGACTGTAAGGTGGATAGAAAGCTTGCTAGATCGTCGGGCTCAACAGGTAGTGATCAATGGCTCCATGTCTAGCTGGCAGCAGGTTTCAAGCGGCGTTCCCGAAGGGTCGGTCCTGGGGCCAGTTTTGTCCAATATTTTCATTAATGATCTGGAGGATGGTGTGGACTGCACCCTCAGCAAGTTTGCAGATGATACTAAACTTGGAGGAGTGGTAGATACATTGGAGGGTAAGTATAGGATACAGAGGGACCTAGACAAATTAGAGGATTGGGCCAAAAAAAACCTGATGAGGTTCAACAAGGACAAGTGCAGAGTCCTACAGACTAGGGACCAAATGGCTCGGAAGCAGTTCTGCAGAAAAGGACCTAGGGGTTATAGTGGACAAGAAGCTGGATATGAGTCAACAGTGTGCTCTTGTTGCCAAGAAGGCTAACGGCATTTTGGGCTGTATAAGTAAGGGCATTGCCCGCAGATTGAGGGTCGTGATCATTCCCCTCTGTTCGACTTTGGTGAGGCCTCATCTGTCCAGCTTTGGTCCTCAAAGAAGGATGTGGAAAAATTGGAAAGAGTCCAGCGGAGGGCAACAAAAATGATTAGGGGGCTGGAGAACATGACGTATGGGGAGAGGCTGAGGTAACTGGGATTGTTTTGTCTGCAGAAGAGAAGAATGAGGGGGGTTTGATAGCTTCTTTCAACTACCTGAAAGGGGGTTCCAAAGAGGATGGATCTAGACCAGGGGTCGGCAACCGGTGGCTCGCGGCTCGCCAGGGTAAGCACCCTGGCGGGCCGGCCCGGTTTGTTTATCTGCCGCGTCGGCAAGTTCGGCCGATCGCGCCTCCCACTGGCCGCGGTTCGCGGTCCCAGGCCAATGCGGGAGGCAGGAAGCCACGGCCAGAACATCCCTCGGCTCGCGCGGCTTCCTGCCTCCCGCATTGGCCTGGGACCGCGAACCGCGGCCAGTGGGAGCCGCGATCGGCCGAACTTGCCGATGCGGCAGATAAACAAACTGGGCCGGCCCGCCAGGGTGCTTACCCTGGCGAGCCGCGAGCCACCGGTTGCCGACCCCTGATCTAGACTGTTCTCAGTGGTAGCCGATGACAGAACAAGGAGTAATGGTCTCAAGTTGCAGTGGGGGAAGTTTAGGTTGGATATTAGGAAACACTTTTTCACTAGGAGGGTGGTGAAGCACTGGAATGGGTTCCCTAGGGAGGTGGTGGAATCTCCTTCCTTAGAGGTTTTTAAGGTCAGGCTTGACAAAGCCCTGGCTGGGATGATTTAGTTGGGAATTGGTCCTGCTTTGAGCAGGGGTTGGACTAGATGACCTCCTGAGGTCCCTTCCAACCCTGATATTCTATGACTATCCACAAACTACCTCCATTATCCTCTTTTCCAGTCTCTACTTAAAACTCTTCTTTGCTGTGATGCCTACAATAAACTTGACAAAAGTTAGGCTGCTGGTGTGCTGATATAAGTGCTTATCATGCTGACCAATGTGATCTTATTGTTTCCTTGTACTCCCCTGTCTGTCGGTCTATCTGAGAATGTAAACTCTCTGGGGCAGGGACTGTCTTTTTATTTTGTTAGTGCCTAGTGTGATCCACGATTGGGGCTGTTAGGTGCTACTGTAATACAAATAATGCTAATAAAAAGAACTGTTCGGCATTGAGCAATTTTGAAAATTTGCCCCTGATTTAGATATTGTATATGGTAGCTGAGCTATTTGAAAATCTGGCTCCAGTTTTGAGCACTTCACAATCGGAGACATTGAAAAACATATTCAAAATGCTAAGCATTGAAGTAGGGATGTCAGAATAGGATGTCAAAATGCAGTAGCTCAGCGGTTCTCAAACGTTAGCAACCCGAGGACCCCCATTTTGATTTAAAATTTTTTTGCAGACCCCCAGGCATCCCACTCAGCCCCAGACTCCACCCCCACTCCATCCCTTCCCCTAAGGCCCCACCCTGTCCCCACCTCTTCCTGCCCCTACTCCACTCCTGCTCCTCTTCTTCCCTGCCTCTTTCTCCCCCTCCCACAAGTGTGCCCTGTCCCTGCTCCTCCCCCTCCCACCCAGTGCCTCCTGCACAACTGGGAACCAAGGGAACTCCTAGGGGGCTTGTTAGCCCCACTGCTCAATCCTCCCCCTCCCTCCCTCCCTCAACTTGTGCTCCTCCCTCCCAGTGCCTCCTGCACACTGGGGAACAGCTGTTCAGCAGCATGCAGCAGGCACTGAGAGGGAGGGGGAGGAATTGTTCAGCAGGGCCAGCAGTCTCATCCCTGCTTCGCCCCCTCTCTCTCAGTGCCTCCTACATGCTGCTGAACAGCTGTTCACCGGTGTGCAGGAGGCACTGGAAGGGAGAGGGAGGAGTTGATCAGCAGGGCCAGCAGACCCTCTGGAGTACTGTCGCAGACCCCGGTTTGAGAAATGCTGCAGCAGGTTATTGAAAGTGACATTGTTTCTTATGAAGTTAATTTGAGTACTGAAAAGCTTTTCTAAGTTCACATAGCTGGCTCAGCTAGTGTCCCAGTGTACCCAACAACCATATTACCAATTGTCATCCACAGTAAAGGCTTCAGGATGGAAACCTCTCCTGAGGATCATAGGGGGTCTGTAGGAGATGGGCTTTCCACTTTCAGAGCTCTGTAGAAACCGAGGTTTACAATAAATTCTACAGGTTGGCAGCCATAGTATCAGGGGAACTCTTTCAAAATCTGTGGAAGTGCTGGTGAAGTGGGAGGATTAAGGATTTAAAGCTGGATTGGATGGTCATGAAGAAAGCCATGCAAAGGTAAAATACTTCATGGACCTCCAGAGATAGCTGTGTCCTGAAGTGGTCTGTGGTTCTAGGAGCTCCTCAGACATTCTGTCTGAGCACACAACCTTAAAAAAAATCCATGAGACAGCCTTCTGACTCACCCTGTAACTGTATTCAGTGTATTCCCTTTTTCCTTCCATCCCTCTGCCTGGCCTGTTCTTTCCAAGCGTGTCCATTCTAGTTATGATCAACTAAAGTTTTCTGGCTTTGGGAGCAGGCATGATATAATTGTGTGGATTGCAATTATATATTCTTCAAATATAAAAAATGCTATGTAAACAGTTAGGGCTGCCAAGGCACAATGCTGTAAAACTCAAAACCATCAAAATACAGGAAATACAGTTTAAACCCATGTCCCTTCATAAATCACCTCATCTTTTATGAACACCCACAGACACTCACAAACAATATTTCAAACATTTTACCAGTGGTAAAAACCTGAAGCTGAACTAAGCTCCAAGATTATTACAGAAGACAAGGGTATTAGTCCGGAGTTAATAGTGTTCAGTTATGCTTTTTTCTTCATTAATTTATTAATATTAGATACATACCTTAAATGAGTGTAGTTAAACACAATATGTGATTGGAAACGTCTACAATATTGTATTTTATGGCTTTACCATTAAAATTTTATTTTCATTTACAGTTGCTTTCCAGTAATTGACTTCTCTTTCGCTCCAGGGAATAATTTTGATACAGGCCATTAGAGGCCTCTGCACAGGGCGTAGACTCTTGGATTGACAACCTCTTACAAAGAGATGGTGTGGCTTATGCCAAGGCATTTCCATGCAGGAAATGTTAGCTGGACCCTGTATGACTATGGAACTTGTAGTTGTACAGTGTATAAATTGTAACTTTCTTATAATTTGGGGAAAGCTAAAGATACTGTATTATAAGATTAAGCAAATAACTGCTGAAATAGGATTATAAAAAAAGTGAAAATCCATTTTGTATTGTTAACACTCTCCCTCCCCAGGCGCTTTAATCTGTTGCTGCAAACCATTTAACTATTTTTCTTTGTCAGTGAATGTTTGTGTGAGGGAATGTCAGTCATGCACAGTTACTGTGAGATAATCTTGTGTTTAATGTGTGAGAAGGGGTTTTTCACTCCTGGTAAACCTGATATAGTCAGAAATTATATATTGAATAGATTGATACTTACCTACCATATCTGTTTGTTACACACTTGTCCTTTTATTTTGCACTGTGATAATGTAATGTTAAAATCAGTAGATGTGTATTATAAAAGACGCAAAGGAGGAAGAAGGAAATCCATAGAACTAGATTAGTTCTTACTTTCTATACCAATGTCTTAGTTCAGTCACAGCTGAATGTTTTTAAATAAAAGTCAAATCTTCTTGTAAATACTGAATCGTTAGACTATATTTGGAGAACTTTTGTTACAGTCTCACAATACAGCCTCTTTAGAAATAATTACTGTACAAATTTCCATCATCTTTCTTATTGCGTAAAATGATAGAAATCAGATATGGAAAAAAACATTAGGTCAGCTGGTCTAGTCCTCTGCCAGTGAAGGATTGTATTTTATGGTATGCTACTTTCCAAAGCCCCGGGCAATGGCTTTGCCAGAGGGTGACTGACCCTTTAAGAGGTAATGGGTCCCACCCCTCTGTGGCACAGTCAGCCTTCCTCCTGAGGTGGGGAAAATTAGTATAGCCACATAACAGGAAAGTTATGTGGTTAAATCAGCTCATGCCTGGAGATAAAAGAGAACACTACAGATAGGTAAAGTGGGGGAGAGGAGGCCAGCCTGCTTTGCCTGTTTGTCTAGGGAGAAGGGACAGAGTTGAGAGGGGACAGCTTGGCGAAGCTGAGTGAAGGTCACAGCTGGTTGGAGTTATCCCACACAGATCCCAGAAGGAGGGACTCCTTACCTAAAGAGGGAAACCTAGGCAAGTGAGCAGCCCAGACCTCTGACTTAAGGAGCAGAAATATACCTGAAGTATCACAAACAGACCCCAGAAAGAAAACGATGAGATCTCCGAATCAAAGGGAAGAAGGGCTGGACTTGAGGGATGAAGGAACAGTGTGATATGTTGTAAGAAGCTCAATAAATGAGACCCCATCTAGGGGTATCTTACTTTAAGTATTCTGGTCTGGGAGTGAGATTTTACAAGAGCCAGACGAGGGAGCTAAAGGCAGTACATCTGCAGGGCTGCATTATGCCCCAAGGGGGTGCCCTGAAATGGCCCTCTGGCTCAAGATTATGTAAAATGACTTGAGAAGAATTATGTACCAGAAATACCTTTTTCAGTTTTATCTCTGTTAATAAAATGCAAGTTAAATTTTTTTGAGTTGTTTATTTAGCTTTCTTATAAGAAAATGGGATTAGGGGTAAAAATTTTGAGACCCAATTTCAAAGGTGATTTAGGCACTTAGCCTATATCTCGTTGACTTGTAATGAGACTTAGACTTCTAAGTGCATATGTCATTTTTGAAAAAAATGGGACCTAGGCTTCTAAGTCACATAGGCACTTCTGAAAATGTTACCCTTGCTATCAGTGCTATATGAATGCAACACTATAATAAAATATGTGCAATTTGGAGCATGAAAAATCCGGTGTTACAGCGTGATTTCTTCCAAACCCCCTTTTGAATATCAAGACTAATCTGAACTTTTTTTTTTAAATGGCTATAACTCTTTTTGCTGTGAATATATTTTTTAAAATGTAAACTGTTAATTAGTGTTATAGTCTCATGGTTATCTTTCTTAAAGATCCTGTGGCATAGGCGCTGACTCTGTGGGTGCACCCCACAGGCATCTCCCCTATCAAAACCTCCCCCTCTCTCCCAGTGCCTCCTGCCTGCTGCAATCAGCTGTTTTGCGGTGTGCAGGGGGCCCTGGGGGGGCGGGGAGCGAGAATGCAGTGTGCTCAAGGGAGGGGTGAAGTGGTGGCGGGCCTGGGTGTGGAGCCTTGGGGGAAAGGGTGGAGTGGGAAAGTTGGCACCTGTGTTGTTACAGCTGCTGAGGGCTGGCCTTCTGTAAAACCCATACACAGTTCCCTTGATTTTTAAGAGGTCATCCCAAACCAGTTCACAGCTGTGGGTGGTGCCACGCAAGTTGTCACTGGTGGCACCGTGGTTGCTTCAAGTTCTCTTCCAGTCAGCTCCTGCATTTCAAAACCTGAAAAAGCCTCTGGCCTTGGAGTGGTGGAAAGTGTGGAGGAGTGAGAGGAAACCTGGTGTACCAGACTAGCCGCAGGATTGAGGTCGAGGGACACACATGCATTCTGATCATTGCATGAATGCTGACACACTCTGTAGCCTGAGGGAAGCCATTTAACTTTTTGTTTGTTTCTCTGTCTAGAAAAAAGAGAAATAACCCCTATCCCACAGGGATAATGTAGTGATTAAAGTGTGTAAAGTTCCATGTGTACCTGATTCCCCTCTAACACTTCTATGAAGTTACAGGTCTGTCTCGTCTTACTCTGGGGTTACGTTCCGCTGTCAGTGCGTAAAGCGAAAATCGCATATAGTCAAAATTACATTGAGTGTAATGGTGGGCGGAATCGCCCGCACTACAGAAACAGTATTTAAATTGTTATTTTTCTCTCTTTTTTGTTTTGTTCTTGTTTTTGCCAACAGCGTAAAGCTGAAATCGTGCATGTTAAATGCGCCTAATATGTGACAGACCTGTACTTCTGATTCTCACCAATGTGAGAGGAGAATCAGATTCTGTAGATGCTAACATTCACCAGACTGGACACACATCTCTCCTGTTGCTATGGTTTTAAGCTCTGTCTAGCTGCTTATTTGCAGAATTGTTGGTAACTATGCATGGACCCTAGTGCAAGTAGCTGACTTCCATTTCTACATTAGGACCCAAGAACTTTCCTTCTTCCACTCTGTTTTTAATATAAAAATGATCAGTTAAGTTTGGGAGGGAGATGGGCAAAAAGAATTTCAAAACACTTGATACCCCCCCACATCAAATCCTTATGCTGGCCTTGTGCATAGCAATATGCACACAGAGGACAGGAACTGATAGAATTTGAGGGAGAAAGTTAGGCCTTGTCTAGACAAAGTGTGTGACAATCTGTGGTGTAAATCTACAGCACACTAGCGTGCCACACACTAGCTGTCCATATGGACCCTGCTGCCTCACACTAGAAGTTCTCTGGTGCGCTTTAATCTAGTCCTGTTTCAAAGCAGAGTAGATTAAAGTGCACTAAAGAACTTTAATGTGCAGTAGCAGGGCCCCTAGGGACAGTTTGTATGTGGCACACTAGTGTTCTGTGGATTTATACCCTAGCTGGCTGTGCACTAACTAGTCATCTAGATAAGCCCTAGGTGATGGTAGACTCTCACCCCTCCCTCCCAGTCCAACCAAAGATACCAAGGCTAGATTCCATGTAGTATAAAACTACAAAAACATTGACTATAGACTAAAGGAAAAAGAGCATTTTATTTTACTTAGTTTAAGTGAATATCTGAGTCTGTTCTTATGCTATGTGCTCGTAACTCAGGGCTGGCCGTGGTGTTCTCCCTGTTGAGGCAGAAAAGGTTTTCAGGCCCCTGCCAGAAACCCTCCTTCACCCAGCAGCTGAGAAACAAAATTAAAGAACAGCCGCATGGAAAAGAAATGAGATGCCCCTCTGGAAGTGGACAGTAACCACCCTTCTCACCTGCCCCTAAAAACATTCCTGACAAAACTCCTGCTGCTGTTCATTGATAGTGCAATGCAGGAGCATAGTGCAAAGAGGCTTGATCATCTATCAGCCCTGGGATTAGGAAAAAGGAGAGATCCTGAACACAACATTCCAGGGACATTCTGTACCTAGAGTTGACATACAAAAAGGATAGCAAAAGCCAGCCAAACAAACAACCTCTATAAAACAGCTGATGAAAGGTAAGTTAAATAGCAATGTTGCATTGAAAATAGTAGGACAAGTTAAATTATATAAGTAGGTTACTGTTGGTTCAGAACTGGTGAATAAGGCCATATATAGATAGGAAAATGAAATATTCAAGGCTTCTACAGCTTTGTAAGCCAGGTGTATTATTTATTTAATTCAGACCTACGTTTGCCTTAAATTTGTAATATAGAGTCCTAAATTATGAATTTCCTCTTTAAAATCTGGTAAATTAAGTATTATTGGAGTAGCTAGTGTTACAAATTTTAAAACAATTGTCAACGGCTTTATTCAAATACCATGGATTTACAGTTGACTGAACAGACAACACACAAATGTGTTCATAAGATGAACACTGAAATAGAACACAGGCAGTTTGAAAAAGGAAGTAAACAGGCTTCTGTGTCAAATCAACAACAAACATTTAAGTTGTGTAGGAAAAAGAAAGTAAAATGGAAGCAGTAGTGTTAAGGAAAAAAAAAAGATACCAAAAAATTGGAGTAGTAAGATGATGCCAAAGTTAACAATTTGAATTTGGGAATCACAGAAAGTACAGACAAAAATATTTTTTTAAATTTGATAACGAATACATGTTATGTTCTATAGGAAAATTTGGGTTGGCTGGCTCATCAGGAGATGTCGACTACAGTTTGTCAGCTGCTAACACAATAACTTTGTGTAGAAATCCAGTCACTCTGTGTGCCTCGAGTGTTATTTTAGTGTGACCACTCTCACTTGAGCTAGGCTAACTTTTGAGAGACGTTAACTCAAGTGTATGTAGATAACTTTAGTTAATTCTATAGTGAAGACATAGCCAAAGATATAACAAGTTTTTACTTCTTGACAAATCCATATTGCACTATTTCGCTGTTCTTCACCTGAAAGTAGTTGCCCATTGATACTTCAGTAAGCAACTGAGATACCAGTGCACAGAAATCTTGTTTTCCAAAAAGGCTAGCATTTCTATCAGTGCTGATAATGCAGTCTGCACACTGCGCTGCCTTAGAGAGGGGTAGAACACAGACTTCTAACTAATCACTTTCTTAAAGATGGGAATGAGAATGTGAAGGACTAAAACATATCCAGATTCAGAAAACAACAGAGGAATGTATCTTCTAGTGTTTGATGCTATTTTAGATCAGCAGCATCTTGTAATGAAGTTAAATGATTTAAAGCTGTCTGCATTCTCAGTCGCTTCATCATTTTGAAATTGAGATGGTACTGCCAATCATTGCAGTTTTGGCACTGGTTTGGATTCACAAGATGGCTTTGTGTAATTGCCAAATATTTGAAACTGCTACTTTGCAAAGTGAAAACAGAATAAATCCAAATAACTTTCATTAATATAAATGTGTAGTATTTGGGGCATGAACTAATGTGAATGAAATATTCCCAATGACTTTCATATTAAATATGAACTCTCACATTTCTGGTATACTGCAATATGTAAGCCATATTAAAATATAAATCAGAACTCAAACAACTTTCACATTTGTTTCTCCCCTTGTGTTAAAAGGCAGGAAAGGGTTATAATTTTCTAAACACTTTCTTCTCCACTACTCTGACCCTTTGGAGTCTCCTGTTTATTTAATCTTTTTAACTCCAATTCTCTTCCACAATAGGCTTCTTAGGGCTTGTCATCACTACTGGCTAAATTGGTGCTGTTGCAATCGATGCAGTAGGTCTAGAGAAGACATAAGTCGATGGCAGAACGCTCTCCCTTCAACTTCAGTACTCCACCTCCCCGAGAGGCACAAGCTATATCGACGGGAGAGCATCTCCCATCGACATAAGGTGGAGTAGACACCACTGTAAGCCGAACTAAGCTACTTCAACTTAAGTTACATAAGTTATGTAACTTAACTAATGTAACTTAGATTGACTTATCTTGTTAGTGTACACCAGTCCTTATACAGTTGATTGTTTTTCTGGTAAAGCGGGGTTAGCTTCCTTTGGAATCCTTCTGCAGTGCTCCTAAAACTGCCAAGTGCTATCCTCCTGGAAGCTGGGCTAAAGGTGAGGAATGAAAAATTTCTAATTTTTGGACTCTTTCCCATGCTTCATATCACATTGTGCTATTAATGGCATCCTGCTAGGCAAGGTTTTGCGTCAATTTAAAGTGCAACAACATTTAAGATCACCAGTAATTTAAGGCTTTTCACCATAAATCAATATTTCAGATAGTCTTTGTCTAAAATATTATTTCTTTGACGGAGACAATACTTTTTCAGGGAAGATTAGCCTGTAATAAGAATCCTGATGAATTTACATTTGGTGCTAACACAATGGAACCTACAAGCATGTGTGTGAGGAAACAAGTGGTTACTAAAATGCCTTCTTGTGTTGAGCAATAAAATACAATGTACAAAATAAAATACAACACAGGATTCTAAGTGATGATTCTTGAAATTTTGTTTTGTACATCAAATGTCAAAATAATATCAACAGTTTAATGAATAAACTTAGTTGTGTACTAGTATGTGTTACTTTAGTCACATGTGCCCCTTCAATGACTAGTGGTATAAAGATGCATACTGCTACCTGGTGCTTCCAATGAGGTGAAAGTGTCTTCATACAGTTCCCAAAACAGATTCGTGCCTTAATGGCACAAGAGCACCCAAAAATAGCATATGCCCTGCAAAGGGGGACAACTTTTACCATTCTGGCCTTTCTAATTTAAAATCTTATTAATTAAAGAGGCAAGTCATTTTGGACCAAAAATTTAATCTGCTTTCAAATTGTTGCAATCTAGTGGGGGATTCCAAGAGAGATAGGTAGTGGGAATTATATAGAGGCAGAGAGACTATTTTTGGAGAGCTCCTATCAGAAACAACCATGTCTTCTTCCTTTGCTATTCTGCATGCTCTTCCCTCACCTCCTTCTACTTGTCCTATTATAAATATAACTACACAGCTATCTCAATATAACACCACCCGATATAACACGAATTTGGATATAACGCAGTAAAGCAGTGCTCCGGGGGAGGCGGGGGGCGGGGCTGCGCACTCTGGTGGATCAAAGCAAGTTCAATACAACACGGTTTCACCTATAACACGGTAAGATTTTTTTGGCTCCCAAGGACAGCATTATATCGAAGTAGAAGTGTAGTTGTACCAGTAACTAGGTATAATATTTTGATCATCTCTGTTATTATCAACTACCAACATGTAGCAATTCTGCCCTATAATGTTGTTTGCAAGTTTTTGTTTTCTTTTAATTTTCATTTCTGACTTTCACACATGGTTGCAATATCAAAAATCCTTTCCCCTGAAATTACTCCTTCAACCACAAATGTTGATTTCAGCCTGACCAACAGAAATAAGAATAGAATCGCTAACAGAAATAAGAATAGAATCTTTAAAGTGTAGCAGTGTCAACATTGGAATCCATTGTTTTCCTTTTCCCCTCCCTTAGGAGTGAATGCAGCACACAGTATTGAATAGACAGGAGAAGAGGACATGTTGATCAAATACTAATGCAGTTGACTTTCTGTGGTATTAATGAAAACATGACTCATGTTTTAAGTATTTTAAATTGGATTCTTGTAAAATAACTTCTGATATTTCTGTTTTAACTTTTTTAAAAAATCACATACCTATGATTGGTATTGTACAAAATAATTGCAGAGAACGTTAATTTGTCAGAGCATGTCCTGACACGAATGAGTCTGAAATCCCTATCAAATTAGCTTTAGTAAGCAGACAACAGACACAATTTAAAAGTTTATCTTCTCCATCCAGAAACATTGAAACTGGAATAATGATAAATATTCAAATAACAAAATATGACAAGATGTTCCTGCATCCTGGTCTGACACAAACATCCAGCATAGTCATGAAATGTTCAGGTGTCTGTTGGTGAACATTTGAAAATGCCAGTATATTAAAATTTATTTCAGAAAGTGTTGTGTCTAAACTTTCTGGTTCCAAAATGCAGGAATCCCTCAGTTGTGGGAGACCATCCTCAGCTTTGTCCACCAAAGGGGTTAAAAAGTTTAGAAAATCCCCAGTCACAGTGAATCCACATCAATAATTTATAACCAAGCATGAATACTTGGCCTCACAGGTGTCAGTCTCTGTTGAAAGAGTCAGTCCTTGACGGTATAGTTCTGCCTGCGAGAGCCCCACTCGGGAGGTGGCAGTGGCCCACTCTCTCTGCTCCCCACAGGGGTCAAGCGAGCCGGAAAGGTGCCGGAGAGGAGTGGGGGCTCTGGCTGGCTTGGTCCCTGTCCCTGGCAGCTGGGTCCAGGAGGGAGTGGGCTGCTGCCATCTCGTCAACCTTTCCTTGGGTCTCATTAAATGCACCCCACAGATGTCAGCCCTCAGTCCTTCATCTCTCTTGGGGTGGATTCTGCAATTCTGCCATTCTTAGATCAGGACCTTAGTTACAGCCCCCTGAGTACCAACCATGACTACTTCAGCAGGTCCATCTGGGGTTTGGATCCTGCTGTTGACTTCTGTACAGGAGCTATGATAGTAGTTAATACACAGTGACCACACAGCTTCTTCAAACAGTATTATTTCGTATTAACACCAGTATTACAGCATTCAGAGACATGCATTAAAAATAACACAAAAAGAGGCCTGGATCTTACTTGGCCTTTCAGCTGCTCCAGGCTTAGATGCCTTGGCCCATCTTAGAAACAGACTGCCTGCCTACAGCTCCTTCTTTTCTCCCAGTTTCTGTGTTAGCCTTCCTATATGCTGAACAGTTGTTCCTGGTAGGAAGGGAAGGGGGACCTTTTAATCGGTCAGGATCTTTTCATCTTTAGGATCTCCCAGTAATAGTTCCCCAGGGTTCTCTTAGTTGCTTTGAAGGTGTACCTGTGACAGTCTTATCTCTTAGTCCTAACTTCAGTTTCCTGCCTAGGCCAACCCTATCTGACTTAATCCTTTGAGTTCAAGGAGGCAGCAATACAAAATTGAACAGGGAAACCAAGTCACACACAATATTAATAAGATTAGTACTGATACCTCCCAGTTCGTCACACCTAGTCAAAACAGGCACTCATTTCTCTACCACTATTTATTGGTATTGCCAATGCTTGTAGTTGCTTTTTATTCCCCAGAATGCTGTTTGTAGAGGAGAATCTATTTCCTTTTTAGACAGAAAGCTCTTTAGTGCAGGGACTGTCATTTACTATATTTGTACAGTGCCAAGCACAATGAAGGCCCCACCTAGCTGAGACTAGGCACACCTCTACTTCGATATAACGCTGTCCTTGGGAGCCAAAAAATCTTACCGTGTTATAGGTAAAACCGTGTTATATCGAACTTGCTTTGATCCGCCAGAGTGCGCAGCCCCGTGCCCTCCAGAGCGCTGCTTTACTGCATTATATCCAAATTTGTGTTATATTGGGTGGCATTATATCGAGGTAGCGGTGTGCTACCACAATGCAAATAAAAATATTATTTAAACTTCTGAGTAGAAAGCAAACATAAGAGCCTTTCAATCATTTAAACCACTCTAGCAGTTTTTCTGGATTTACTTCATGTAAATTAGCCTCTTCCTTAAACTAGCCACAATGAATTTTTATAAGGAAACAAAGTCTGGGTGATTTCATTGTCAGTAAAGGCTAATTATTAAAGGTCCCATGTAGCAGCAACTTGGGAAGGTAGAAAAAACTTCTTTCACATGTGATCCTAGCCATATTCAGCTACCACATGCAACTAATTTTAAAGTCTGCAGGGTTTCCCTAGGAGAAGATGATAAAATGTCTCAAGGATGCATGATTTCTTCCCCTTCCCTCTTGAAAGTCATACATTTCAGTATTTCTGTGATAATTCTCAAATTTTACTTTTCAACAAGGAAATTAGCTTCAGTTTGGGAATGACAGTATTCTACCATCTTTTCATATATTTGTTTCCTTGGCCAGTCCCATGTCATGGAGCAGAGAATGCAGGACAGCTGAGTATTCCAGGCGTGAAGCATCTGTTCCTGTGAATAAAACTACTGCATGTGACTGGCAAGTACTTCTCAGGGCAACATATGCTAGTCGATAATATAGAACCTTTTTGTCCTCAGCAACGTGACTGACTATCCTCATTTGAAAAGAAAGGGATAGATATGAAATACTAGATAGCCAACTGAATTTTCAGGCTCATACTACTCTTTGGCATATTCACATTATAATAAACTCCACTTTAAGTGTGATATGTCCCTTGTAGAACTCTAATTAGGGACTTGTAGTGTAGCTGAACACTGTATTATAGGTGAGGCTGGTAGGACTGCCAGTTATTCAGGTTGTCCATCATTTCCCATTATAAGACCCTATTTTCAGTTGCTTATAACTTTGCCAAACTTTAACTTTTTGAGCTGAAATTTTCCATGGTGGTTGTCTGCCTTGGGCTGGATTTTTTTTTTTAAAACAAACATATCAATTCAGCTGTTTCCAAGACAAGGTTAGTGAAAATATGTTGTTTTCCCCATATTAAAAAAATATTTGAGAAGTTCTAAGAGCCCCATTCATCAGAGAAGAGACTTCAAATTTGGCAAGGGGCGTTGGCTTTTGTGTAAGGGATATAACATTTGCTTTCCCCATGAAAATCTGCTCCAATTTGACTAACTTCTAAACTTTTGAAAAATTGCAGTTCACACATTCAGTAAAGACTAATAAAACATTATCAGCTAAATTATCTGATGATTCTGTCCACACTGTGTACACTCCGGCACAGGCCCGAGCAGGACTTCCCCTGCAGTTGTAACTCTGTGCTGCTGTGAGCATTCCAGGCCCCTGTACTGAGGGCAGAGAGCCTGTGTTTCCTGTGCTCTTAAAGCCCCCCCACCCCCCCGCAAAAGCTGCATGAAGGAGGAAGCTGTCTAATTCAAATGCACATGGGACAAGAGCCAGACCTGCAGGAGGAGGGAGAGTAGATTGAGACAAGGAGCTGGAAAGGAGAGACTAGAACTGGCTGGGAAAGGGGATGAGCTTGGGAGCTCAAAGTAGGAAATGGAGACTAGGAGCCAGTATGTGAGAGGGAGACTGAGGTTGGATGAGGAGCCAAGGGCTGGTTGAGCAAGACTTCTGGGACTGGGAGCTAGGGACAGAGACTGGGACTGGTTGGGCATGGAAACTGGAAGACAGAGGAAGAGACTGGGACTAGATGAGCCAGGAGACTGGCAGCTGGAGGGAGGAGACTGGGATTGGCTGGGAAAAGAGACTGGAACTGGGAGGTGTTGGGTGGGGGTAAGGGATTGAGATTGGATGAGAAGCTGGGGGGAGATTAGGACTGGCTGGCTAAATAGACAGACTGAGAACCAGTGTGGTAGAGGGAAAGAGATGAGGGGGAGACAGATTTGACAAGGAGCTGGAGCATGGGGGAGGTTTGGGACAAGGAGCCATAGAGGGAGGTTGACTGGTGAGCCTGGAGAGGGAACGCAGATGGTGAACATGTATGAGGGTGGAGGTTAGGATGATGGGGAGAGTCAGGAGCCAGGAGGAGAGGAACTGGGACTGGCTGGGCAAGGAGACTGGAATGGAGAGTCTGAAGGAGTGAGATTAAGATTGGGATGGGGAGTTTAGAGGAGCGAGACTACGACTTGCAGGGCACGGAGACTGGGACTGGAATGAGAAGCTTGAGAAGTGGCGATTAGGACTGGCTGGGTGTGGAGAATGGGACTGGGATGAGACGCTAGGTTGGGGAAGAGATGGAACTGGGACAGGAACAGTTTGGAAGATGAGGTAGAAGGGGATCAAGCTTGGGGGGAAATGGACAGAAGACACTGTGCCCATTAGACACACTTCCCTACAGAGCCTAGAATGGGCCCAAGAAAAATTCCTGAGTCTCACTATTCTGCTGTTGTCAGCAGATATCTGTGAAGCCTCCTGGCAAAGTATCCTATCCCCCTCTACTACTGGCCTACATAGAGGACGACAGCCTCCTACTACTATTAGTTACTCAGCTTAAGTCTGCGTGGTGTATCTAAAGGTTCTCACCCTGCTGATGATCCATGTGGTTGTCAGTACAATATAACTTGATGGATTTTCTGTATTTTCAGTTTTTTTTTAAACCTAGAACATTATACACAAAAATAACCTAATGCTAAAAAGAATATTATTAAGGTTCCCATGTCAAGCCCTTAAGTTAGGAAATGCCAAAATTTAAGGCTGCCTGTGCAACATTAATTTGGCCCCCTTGTTTATACGCATTATGATACAATCTTTCGTTATATTTTCATATCCTACTTTTTCCCACAGGGCCCCTTTCCCATTCAGTGCACAGGGTTGACCTGATCTTGGGGTGAATCAGGGTCTTGTAGGTGGTCACAAATAGTGTGTTCCTCATTTTCTGGTGCTTGATGTGACTGGGTGCCTGGGAAGGGCCACAATGAGAGTGCCACCCATAGGGTAGATTGTAAGAAATAGGACAGACTATCCCCAAATCTGGTGGTTTGCTCTATAATTAGATTCACCAAACCCATAATGAAACAGTATCTGCAGTACCACACTGGTTAATCAGAAGTGAAAACAGACCCCTTTAGATACTCCAGCCCTTGGCTCTCATCCAGGCAACACAATCTAATATAGTGCGAGGTTATTGAAAACTCATTTCACCTTATGTGAGGTTCTTTCTAATCGTAAAGGATCAGACGCACATCCCTGGGTCAGTATGAATCTCAGATCTTACCCAAATATCATGCTGCCAGTCAATCCCTAGTAAACTAACTAAAGATTTATTAAGAAAAGAAAAGAGTTATAAGAACATAAGAGTGGCCCTACTGGGTCAGACCAAAGGTCCATCTAGCCCAGTATCCTGTCTACTGACAGTGGTCAGTGCCAGGTGTCCCAGAGGGAATAAACAGAACAGGTAATCATCAAGTGATCCATCCCCTATTGCTCATTCCCAGCTTCTGGCAAACAGAGGCTAGGGAGACCATTCCTGCCCATCCTGGCTAAAAGCCACCGATGGACCTATTCTCCATGAATTTATCTAGTTCTTTTTTGAACCCTGTTATGGTCTTGGCCTTCACAACATCTTCTGGCAAAGAATTCCACAGGTTGACTGTATGTTGTGTGAAGAAATACTTCATTTTATTTGTTTTAAACCTGCTGCCTATTAATTTCATTTGGTGACCCCTAGTTCTTGTGTTATGAGAAATAGTAAACAACACTTCCTTATCTACTTTCTCAGTCATGATTTTATAAACCTCAACCATATCTCCCCTTAGCTGTCTCTTTTCCAAGCTGAAAAGTCCCAATCTTATTAATCTCTCCTCATACGGAAGCCGTTCCATACCCCTAATCATTTGTTACCCTTTTCTGAAACTTTTCCAATTCATCTTTTTTTGAGATGGGGTGACCACATCTGCACACAGTATTCAAGATGTGTGATAAATGGTTAATAGATCATATATATAAATATGATTGCAAAGTCCTTATATCAGGTTTGTAGCAGTGACGGAATAGACTGCTGGCTTGTAAAGTCTCTCTGGTAACTTCCAAACGATTGGAAGGTTCTCAGCCCATAGTTCAAGATTCTCCTTTTAGTTGTAAATTCACAGTCCAGAAAATTAGAGCAGGGAAGAGGCAACATGGAGGTGCCTCAGGTGTCTTTTTATATCTTTTGCCCTGTGCATGGAAATTTACTAACCCAAGATGGAGTCCAGAGTCACATGAGCATATGGCATGCTCCTACATATTTTGCTGAATTACAGGAGGTGGACATTGGCTTCTTGGTGTGTGAAGCATCCTCAGGAAGAGCTATCTGGATGGGATGAGTTTCCTCAATGGCCCATTGTAAGAGTGAAGTGTCCTTGGTAGGCCATCAACACATAGAATTTACATTAGGGCTAGATAGCTCTTTGAGGGGTGTCACCCAGGAATACAACACAGGTTTAAGATGCAAGTACATAGCCAATATTCATAACTTCAGATACAAAGATGATACATGCATAAACAAAATAATCATATTTAGCAAATCATAACTTTTTCATTGACACTTTACATGACATTCTTTGTACAGGATTTGTTGCAATTGTGTAACAGTAGTATCAACAATGATACAAATGGTCATCTTTCATATATATATATAGCATCACACTTGACTTGAGACACAGGGGTCTTATTTGCAGAAGTGCGGAGCAGTCCCAGATGCAGCTGACATCAGTGGGAACTGTGCTTTGAACATAAAGTGCAATATAACGCTAAATCCTCTGAAAATGTAGTCCAAGGTGTCTCATATTGATCACCTAAAATTAGTGTGTACTCTGACCCTAATCTCTCCGTGTTTCAGTTCCCCATCTGTAAAATGGGGATAATATCTCACCTCCAATGTTCCCTCTATTTTTTTACATCCATGTGTGGAATTAATTTTATGTCCACCAATATGGAGGTGATGAGTGGCGTGGTTGGGGTCTTTGGAGTGTGGAAGGGGGCTCAGGGCTGGGGCAGAGGGTTGGGGTGTGTGGGGGAGTGAGGGCTCGGGTTGGGGGTGTGGACTCTTGGGTGGGGCTGGGGATGAGGGGTTTTGGGTGCGGGGGTCTCAGGGCTAGGGTAGAGGGTTAGGGTGTGGAGGGGTGAGAGCTCTGGCTGAGGGTGGGGCTGGAGATGAGGGATTTGGGGTGCGGGAGGGGGCTTAGGGCTAGGGTAGAGGATTGGGGTGTGGAGGGGTGAGGGCTCTGGCTGGGGCTGCGGGCTCTGGGGTGGGGCCCAGGGATGAGGAATTTGGGGTGCAGGCTGCCCCAGGGCTGTGGCGGGGAGAGAGGACTCCCTCGAGCCCTCTCTCGCAGCAGCATCAGCCCTGGGCCAGGGGAGAGGTGCCTCTCCTTGCCTGTGCGGTCCTTGATAGCTGCGCAGCTTAGATGGAATTTAGCTCACCGCACAGGGTGGTATGAAAATAAATAAATTAATGTTTGTGAAGTATTCGGATACTATAGTGATGAGCACCATAAGAAAGCCAGTGAAGAAAATAATTCTTCATAGTAGGGTTTGAATAAGGTGCAGTAAATAAGATCTGGGGTCACACAGTGAACAATGAGCAGAGAACAAACATTGAGTAGCTGCTCATTAAGTGAGCATCATCCATCAGGAGCACAGAATGAGGGCAGGGTTTCTGTTTAAATAGTATGTTGTTTTGTAATTAAAGATTGTATAATAATACATATGCAGAAGGGGCCAATTTAATGTTGCACAGATAACCTTCAAACAGACATTTCTGAACCTTTGAGTACTTGATTTTGCAACCTTATTATTGATATTGCATTGTTTTTGTGTGTAAAGTAATATTTATAGATACCAGAGTGTTGCTGGGATTAATTATTTATAGGCTAGTTTGCTTAGCAGTCTACCTTTATATGGGGTTCTCAGGATAAGGAATAACTTGAGATTTTGAGCCCTTAGTGCCTATTTATGGTTTTATAATTAAGAGTAGTTTTCTTCCAGTTTTGGAAATTTTATTTAATCTTATTGCTACCAAACAGTTATAAACACTTTTGGGTTGGTTATAATATGGGAATGTTATTGCAGTATTAATCAGATTCTCATAAAGACATGCATCTTTGTGGGCCAGCAAAATAAATGCATTTAATAATTTTACAATTTTATGTTCTACAATTTAATGATTTTTTTTTAAAGTTCAGAGTTAATTATCCCAAAAGGTCACTTGTCTATTAAACAATGCATCCTGTTAGTAGTAATCATTTCCTGGAATTGAAGGAGCTAAGATTACAGCTGCTTACATGTAGATGTTTAGTGGAAATTCTTCACAGGAAATTCTTTGCTACGGAGCATAGTGTAGACCAATATCATGGTAGTGTGCTTGAATTCATGCATCCACGTTCCCGTGCGTCTACTTTAGTGTGTCCTTTTCACAAAATCACTTTCAAGGAAAAGTATGTTGGTGTTGTAAAAAGTATGTTCATTCAACTAATTTAGATGCTTCACACTTGCTGACTTTCAACTGAGGTCCTCCTTAAAGATGTTTGTTGTTCTGTTACTAATGAAAGTATGATATAGGCTTAGTATCATGAACTATGCCTTTATGAAAGTGATGATGATATAAATAGAAAAAAGTACAAAAATCCTGTGGATAAAAGCTTTGAATTCCTAGATATTCAAATATTTTGAAGATTGTTGATCTTTTAATATTAACGCTAAAAGGAATATATATATTCAGAGAAGGCTAATGATAATTATCTAAGATTAAGAGATAATTTGGCATAGGATCAAGGTATTCATTTTCATCCTCTTTTAAAATATCCTACTGTGATTCCCACAGGGGAGGATTGTGCATGTGCTGCTGCTCCTGTCAGCGTTTGTTTTCCCAGAAGCATTGGACAGTATCATATCATTTTCACTCTACTGTAATGCTCTTTCTTGGCATTCTTTGCTAAATCTGGTGTGCAGAGGCAGCAATAGGTGTGATGCTGGGGAGAAGAAAGTGGTCCCAATGGAAGAGTGGAGACAAAAAGAAAATGGAATGGGCTATTCCATAGGTGGCACGTGATTCTTTCATTTGGGGTGGCTGGGCATGAGCCCTGGAAGCTCCCTAAAAGTGTGGGGAGGGGCACTGGTGCCTGGACTATGACCCCAGCTCCCACTCCACCCTTGCTCAGCCTCCTCCCTCCCAAAGTCCCCCCCGTACTCTGCCTCAAGGCCCTGCTCCTGCTTGGCCTCTTATCCTGAGGCCCTACCCTCACTCTACCTCTTCCTGCCCCTGCTCCCCCAAGGCGGAGAGGAATGAGCGGCGGACGGCAGGGAGCCTCTGGGGGAAATGGTGAAGCAAGGGCGGGGCCTCGGGGCAGAGTGAGGGCAGGTCAACGGTCTGGGTGCCAGTGGCCCCCCACTTCTCACAGGCTTCCAGCGGCAGTACTCCAAAGGTGGCAGGCCAGCACGCCTCCAAAGGGAGGCACGCTGCATTCGGCATTTCTTGACCATGTGGGGAGGCTTAGCCTCCCAAAGCCTCCTATACCTGCCGCCCATGGGTGATGAATACACAATATTGGACTGGACGGATAGTCCAGTGGGAGCCCATCAGCGTTCAACTTGATTTAGCTCCTGATGCCAAAAGGATCTGGAAGTAATTAACTGATAATACACTTAGCCCTGGCAAAAGGATGTGTACCACGTCGCTACCGAGCAATCATAACAGGTAGGCTGGAGAAGCCTCCCAATGGATGCACACTGTGCATTGGTATAATTTGTATTCCGTACCTGTAAAGTTTCAAAAATCTACATTTTTTTTAATGCACTTAGTAATGTTTTTCTTTTGTCGTCGTCATATTAACCTTGTGGTAGACCTTAGCTTTGTTTGTGACTGCAGGATTACAGGTTAAAGGATAGATGTTCATATGCCAAGAACAAAATAGTCTTGAATGTTGGCTTTTGAAAGGCCTAAATCACCCTTTCTATGCAAGACCTAGTGGGCTGATTATGATGTATGCATATATACAGACATTTTTATAAAAAATTGGTTACAATCTAGAAATTGATTTTCTTGTTTTCTTTTTTTCTCAAGCTACCCAGAGTGAGGAGCGGTTGTGTGCATTTAAGGACCCATATCAACAGGACCATGGAATCAGTGAGAATCGAATCTCTCAGGAGAATGGCACAATTTTATGTGTGAAAGGCACCTCCTGCTATGGACTTTGGGAAAAAACACGAGAAGGAGACATACATCTTGTAAAACAAGGTAAGTAACAGTTAAGCTTTGCTAATCCTTTTGTGTAGAAGTAACCCGTTGGTATGAAGGCTTTAAATTGCGAGGGTTTTTTTTGCTAAACAATTAGATAAATCTTGTTTTTCTTCTTCTGAAACTTACTGTATAGCAGTTTATTAGGTGTGAACAGAAAGTTCCTTTTGAAAAAAAGAAAAGTGCTTTGAAAGACTAATAGGTACATTTTCAGTGCATAGTTCAAGGCAAATTAGGCATAAAACACCTTATTACCTTGCATGTCAAGATTAAAGCTGCTTTCCTGGGTGAATTGTACATTTCCTAAGTAGGCAATATGTCTGATAGGGAGTAAACTTCTCATTAATCAGAGATGTTCATTTTACATTAACTGTATGTATTTGATTATGAAGGACTCTATACATGAATATAATAAATGTCACAAAATTATAATTTTCTCAAAAATACTTCTACTAATCAACCAATCTTGCTCACTAGAGAATTGGTATTTAGTGATCAAGGATGTTAAGAGAGTCATAGCTACAGTAAAAGTCATATTTACTCTGATCAAATGCCATTTAATCCAGGAGTAGAACTTTTAGGCCATTTCTAAGTCATTTTTCAGCAGAGACCGAAGGCTAGAACATTAAATTAATCTTTCACTTAGATTATCTCTGTTTCTCTTTAATCAGTAGTTAGAGGTAACTGAATGGTACTTTAATCCATTCTGGATGTAGAAAATGTTCTTTTCCACAAAATTTTAAATATATTTAGAGGAAATGATTGGGGCTTGATCCACTACTGCTGGCAACATAGTTGCAGATTACAATCGTTTGCATGATAGGGCAACTATGCTCTGGGGTCTTCACCTCAAGGATATTTGCTCTTTTGTCCTCTAGAGTTTCTACCAGGGAGAACAGTTTTAAATTGTGGCCAGCGTATCCAGGGCAACACTGGGTTACTGTAGATCTCCTGGAACGGGTGATGATTGTGGGTGGCTCATGCTATTGAATGGCCTTCTCCAGAGACTTTCCATTGCAAGGGGGTTCTGTGCAGTGGATTAATCCAGTCAAAGGTAGCATAACAGAGGGATGATTTGAGCACTTCATATTTAAAGACACAGTGTGCAGTGTCCCAGTCAGTTACTCTTATTATTTTAATCAGTTTTTTTGTATATATTGGGGGGGGGCGTTAATTAGGGGTAGAGGTTGGATAAGGGATAATGGCAGGAATAGGGCAGTTAGTAAACCTAAAAATAAGAGCATAGGAAAAGAAATTAAGGGGAAGAAGGTTGGGAACAGTGGTGAAGGGAAAGTGATGGGGAACATTGCAATAAATTATTAGAGCTGTTAAAGAAGACAAAGCTACATTTGGAAGGGCTTTCAAACTAAATAAACTTTTTCTTGTAGAGCTGGTGGAACTCAGAGTGAGGTAATGTGGTCAGAGCAGCAAGCCAGGAGGATAATCTTAACGGCAGCATTTTAAATGGATTCGATGAGACAAGTTTGCTTTAATGAATACCAGAGAGGAAGAACTTGCATTTATCAAGATACAAGATAAGAATAGACAGAATTTTATAGATATTACATAAGAATAATCTGCAGGATTTAGACATGGCCTGACTTTATGACTTTAGAGAGAGGATCAAGACAAAGATGACATCCAGATTGTGGGCCCAAGTGACTAAGAGGTTGGTACTGTTGCCCGTGGTGCAGAAATGTAGGAAAAAGGGAGGATCTGCGGGGGGAAAGATCAAGTGCTCGGTTTTGGCCATGTCGAGTTTAGGGTGACACCTGGATACCTGTGAGGAGAAGTCAGAAAGATAGGTAAAGATGTGGGTTTTGATGAGTGGAAGAACAGGTGAATTTGTAAGTCATTAGTCTGAAGGTGGTAGCTCAGTGGTTCTCAAACTTTTATACTGGTGACCCCTTTCACATAGCAAGCCTCTGAGTGCGACCCCCCCCCTTATAAATTAAAACCAATTTTTAAATATTTAACACTATTTTAAATGCTGGAGGCAAGCAGGGTTTGGGGTGGCAGCTGACAGCTCTTGACCCCCCCATGTAATAACCTCGCGATCCCCTGAGGAGTCCTGACCCCCAGTTTGAGAACCCCTGTGGTAGCTGAAGTCTTGCAAGCATATAAGATTAACCTACTCTTCTGTGGAAGGAAAGAAAGAAGAGGTCCAAGGATGGAGCCATGTAGGAATCCCACTGAAAGTTAGTTTGGGGGATAAGAAGGATCCACCAAATTAAACAGTGAAAATATTATTAGAGAGGGTAGGAGAAGAGCTAGAAGAGGGGGGATGGAGTTACAAAAGTTGAGTGAGGACAAGATTTCAGGGAGAAGTGCGTGTTCGTCAAAGGCACAAATCTAAGAGAGGAAGATGGAGTACTGGCCCTGAAATCTGGCCAGAAAGAGATCACTGGAGATTTTGGGTAGAGCAGTTTCAATGAAGGAAGCACAGAGGGTGTATGCTAGATTTGGGGAGTGTCTAGGATGGAACTGCAGAAGAGGAACTCCAGATTACAGTTGTAGATGGCACATAGGAGGTATTTGGAGATGAAGGGAGGAAGAGAGCCTAGGTGATTAGTTTTACGAGTGAGGGGAGCCCAAGGATGGATGTTTTAAGATGGGGGAGACTAAAGTAGGCTTATACTGGAACAAGAGAAGCCTGATGAGAGTGAGAGATTGAGGAGAAAAAATAGTTAATTAATTATATTTATTAATTATATTTAGTATATACAAATGTAAACACTGGTGCAAAATCAATTTTGGTACCATTTGGTACCATTTCACTTCCTTCCTTTTGCAGGATGCTGGTCTCACATAGGAGACCTACAGGAGTGTCAGTATGAGGAGTGTATAGTAACAACCACCCCTTCCTTGATTCAGAATGGAACGTATCGCTTCTGCTGCTGCAGCACTGACTTGTGTAATGTCAACTTCACTGAAAACTTTCCTCCTCCTGACCCAACGGATACACCACTTTTCAGTAAGTCAAAACTTCTAGATGTACATGATTTCATGGTTTAAGTATAATTAATTTGAGAAAGTCTTTTTTTCATGCTACTATGGAGTATTGGTAGAAACCTAAAGCTATACTGTGCTGCTTCTGTTGTTGTTTGTTGTTAAATTAAAGCACATTGGCACTTCACTGCTGTTTTTATTCTTTCACAGAGGTCATACATTATCATGCTTTGTACTTTCAAATCATTTAGGTTCTGTACACATTGGGATTGGAACTATGCGATCTCTATAAGAACGTTCAAATATGGCTGTTGCTTAAAGAATTCTAACATGGTTTTTCTGCCTCTTGTGGTCAGGGGTTATTTTCCAGTGCATGCAAGCCAAATGGTACCTTAGACTGTCCCCTTGGGTTGTCTGTCATGGGGTTATTTGTCAAAAAGGCACTGTCCATTCTGATCAGGGAAACCATGCTAGAATCCCATTAGCAACAATTATATATAAATATGGTTATAACGAGCACCCTTCTGATCCCACTGTGAAAAGGGCATTTTAGATTCTGTATACAATGTATTGTAAAGTTGTACACAGTAGTGCCCAAAAACTTAAAGCACAATATGGTTTGGTTAGAGTATATGGGACCAAAATGTATTCCTTGATCATTGTACAGTCTTGGATTTTGTAGGGCTGTAGTAAAGTTCAGGAACGTGATTAAAACACATTCAGAATCTACATAGCAATACTGGACCACCTTGATAAGCATATTGGGGTGCTACAGAGTTGTAAACAGACTGCCCAACATAGTAACTTTATACTGTAAAGAGACCATATCTTATAGCATAAGTCAGGGGTTGGCAACCTTTCAGAAGTGGTGTGCCGAGTCTTCATTTATCACTCTAATTTAAAGTTTTGCGTGCCAGTAATACATGTTAATGTTTTTAAAAGATTTCTTTCTATAAGTCTATAATATATAACTAAACTATTGTTGTATGTAAAGTAAATAAGGTTTTAAAAATGTTTAAGAAGCTTCATTTAAAATTAAATTAAAATGCAGAGCCCCCCGGATCGGTGGCCAGGGTGAGTGCCACTGAAACTCAGCTCGCGTGCCGCCTTCAGCACTCGTGCCATAGGTTGCCTACCCCTGGCATAAGTGACAGTAGGAAGACGCAGCTAAAACCAAAAGAGATGCTGCTTTGATTAAGGTTTAGATAACAGTACTGCCAGTAATCTCCAGAAATCTGAACTGATGAACTTTCATTGCCTTCACTTTGACAGAAAAGAGTGAGAATTAAAATAAGTGAAAAGATTTCTGTGCAAGATGAGTTTCCTCACTGGAATCTTCACAAGCTATTCTAATCTCTGTTTTGTTTTTTAATCGTGTAATTTGTGACTATCAGCAGTTCTTGCCTGCAATACATTTTTCCCACCACCCAACTTCATAGTGTCAGATCATGACTCACAAAACTCAACCTTGAGCTACTATTTGCATATTTGTGTTATACGAACACACAAAAATGATATTCTTAAATTGAATCTAGAGTTGTAGAGCTAGCTTAATTTATGTAATTACACTGGAATTCCAAGAACGTGGACTACTCCTGTGTTATATGATTTTACTTTGCTCAGTTGTAGTTAATGAAGACTGAGGTGTAATGCTCATGTTCTGTGACCTTTTAATGCTAGAAATTGAGATGACTGCTCTACTACTGTAGTTTGAATATAAAATAAGAGAATATATAGATCAAGACTTTGGCAATATAATTTGTTGTGCTGCTCTGTTACATTATTAAAAGCAGTAATGTATATTAACTGAAACATATGGCAAGTCTAGATATGCCATCAAGATATATCATAGCGTATTAAGAATTTCTAGAGATAAAATTATTAGAGATACATTATTGAAGTATGTGAAGCTCAAAGATATCTAATGTGATTAATATGCAGCTTGTAAATATTAAACATGCAATCTTCCCTCCACTCATTTGCTCCACATTTTACAAATTAGACATTTGTCTTCTATGAAGCACAGACCCTGTGGGAAAGGTATTGCTTTCCAGAAGCTGATCAAACCTAGAATCACAGAAATGTAGGACTGGACGGGACCTCAAGAGGTCATGTAGTAGTCTATTTCCCCACACTGAGGTAGACCAAGTACACCTAGACCACTCCTGGCAGGTATTTCTCTAAGGCCTGGTCTACACTGGGGGAGGGGATCAATCTACGTTATGCAACTTCAGCTAGATGAATAATGTAGCTGAAATCGACGTACTTAGATCGACTTACCGCGGTGTCTTCACCCCGACGAGTTGACTGCTGCCGCTCCCCCGTTGACCCTGCCTGCCCCTCTCGTGGAGGTGGAGTACAGAAATTGACGGGAGAGCACTTGGGGGTTGATTTATCACATCTAGACTAGACACGATAAATCGACCCCCGCTGGATTGATCGCTGCCCACTGATCCAGCGGATAGTGTAGACATACCCTAAGCTGTTCTTAAAAACCTCCAAGGATGGTGATTTCACAGCCTCTCTAGATAACCTATTCCAGTGCTTTAGTTAGTTAGTTTTTTCTGCTATCTAACATAAATCTTCCTTGCTGCAAACTAAGCTGATTACTTCTTGTCGTATCCTTAGTGAACATAGAGAACTGTTGATCACTATCCTATTTATAGCCAACTTATATGTATTTGAATACTGTTATCATATCCCCCATCTTCTCTTTTCTAGACTATACATGCACAATTCTTTCAACCTTTCCTCTTAGGTCATGCTTTTTAATCCTCTTATCATATTCGTTGCTCACCTTTGGACTCTCTCCAATTTGTTCAAGTCTTTCTTAAACCCAAAATTGGACATAGTTCTCCAGCTGAAGCCTCCCGCTTACATATGACATTCCTGTTAATACAGTACATTCAAGAGTGATATTTGTCTTTTTTCACAACAGCATCACATTGTTGACTCATTACGTTTTTGATCCATTATAACCCAGCTCCTTCTCAACAATGCTACTGCCTAGTCAGTTATTCCCCATTTTGTAGCTGTGTGTTTAATTTTTCATTTCTAAGTGTAGTACTTTGAAGTTGTCTTTATTGAATTTCATCTTACTGATTTCAGCCCAATTCTCCAATTTTCATAATCTGGAGATATTAGCCTCGCTGAGAGTATTATAATTTATAAATCCATCTTTCTTCTATTTTGCTTTGCTATTACCATTCCTCTTACTTGATTTTGTCATGGGCACAGATTTACCATGTTTATTTTTCGTTACAATTGTTTGGTTGAATGGAGTCATTAAGATTAAAAGGGACAAGGACAACCTTTAAGCTTTAGTTGTAAAGCATTCTCAAGTGCCATCTGCTAATTCCTACACTTTTTCTAACCTGAATGTGGTCATTGTGAGACAGGTCTTAGCATGCAGAAAGTTTTCAATAACAAGAGGCAGATAGACAACCTAAGTAGTCTTGAGCACAAAATTGAATGCCAGTAATGTAGAATAGATCTGTTTTAGATCACTGTATTAAGTATGAATAACCTTATTTATGCAGAATACAGAATTATTACTTTAAAAATCTCTCAAGGGAATTTATCGCTCCTGTTTTCTTAATTAGGTATTTTCTGTAAAAGCACTTGCTTCTGTCCAGTAATGTGGTAAATTTACAGATTGAAATTTGAAACAAAGCTTTGTCTAGCACTAGGGCCTTGTCTACACTAACACTGTAAGTCTATCTAAATTACTCTAGTTAAGTTACGTAAATTATGTAACTTTAAGTCAACATAACTTGCATCGACTTAAAGTAGTGTCTGCACCATGTTAGGCTGACGGGATTTACCACGGTAGTGGAGACAAGCCCTGATCCAACATTTAAAAAAACACGATTTATTTTTTATCTTGATTGAACTGATTAAAGTTTTCGCTCAAGTTTTGGACTACACCAATTAAGTGATAGCCCACTGAGGTGCCAAATAGGATTTACAGGCCAAGTGGCTAATGAATGCTGAGACCACTGTTGAACTGTGCGTGAACATAAGTTGCTGCATTCCTCAGATGAGACCCTCTGTTGGTGAATTCTATCATGTGATCCGGTCTAAGAAGTCACTACCCTCTATAGTATTGTGGTTCTTTTGTGATACAGTAGAACCTCAGAGTTATGAACACCTCTGAAATGTTCATAACTCTGAACAAAACATTATGGTTCTTTCTAAAGTTTACAATGAATATTGGCTTAATACAGGTTTGAAATTTCATTATGCAGAAGAAAAATGCTTCTTTTAATCATCTTAATTTAAATGAAACAAGCACAGAAAGAGTTTCCTTACCTTGTCAAATCTTTTTTTAAACTTTCCCTTTATTTTTTTAGAAGATTAAGTTTATTGTATTTGCCCTTTTATGTATGTATGTATGTCTCTGCTGCTCCCTGATTGCATGCTTACAGTTCCAAATGAAATGTGTGTTTGACTGGTCAGTTAATAAATCTAGTGTTCGTAACTCTGAGGTTTTACTGCAGGGGTAGGCAACCTATGGCATGTGTTCCGAAGGTGGCACGCGAGCTGATTTTCAGTGGCCTCACACTGCCCGGGTCCTGGTCACCAGTCCGGGGGACTCTGCATTTTAATTTAATTTTAAATGAAGCTTCTTAAACATTTTAAAAACCTTATTTACCTTACATACAACAATAGTTTACTTATATATTATAGACGTATAGAAAGAGACCTTCTAAAAACATTAAAATGTATTACTGGCACGTGAAACCTTAAATCGGAGTGAATAAATGAAGACTCAGCACATCACTTCTGAAAGGTTGCTGACCTCTGTTCTACTGTATCTGAGGCCTGGTCTACATTAGGGGTGGGGTTCGAACTAAGGTACGCAAGTTCAGCTACGCGAATAGCGTAGCTGAACTCGAAGTACCTTAGTTCGAAGTACTTACCCGTCCTCACGGCGCGGGATCGAAGTCCGCGGCTCCCCCGTCAACTCCGCCACCGCCGTTCGCGGTGGTGGAGTTCCAGAGTTGACGGGAGCGCGTTCGGAGTTCGATATATCGCGTCTAGATGAGATGCGATATATCGAACTCCGAGAAGTCAATCGCTACCCGCCTACCTGGGCGGGTAGTATGGATGTACCCTTAGTGTCTTCCAGGAGTGGGCATTAACAAAAATGAATGTATGCCTAATGTGATAAATCTGAACCCTACTGCCTTACCAGAGGAAAACTGTGTGTGTGAGTGTAGTGTTTCTTTTTTTAACTTCATGTCCTTTATAATGTTCAAAGGGAAGGCAATTTCAAAGTAGCGCACGGTGTATTTGGACTGGAATGTAGCGAGTTTTTTGATAAATCTTAGTTCTGGTTTGAGTGTGTGTTATAGTCAGCCTCTGAGAAAGCCCTACTTCCTGTGCAAACAAGCATTGCCCTTGTTTTAGAAAGTTCCATTGGTTCTGAGGAGAAAGTCCCAGAAGGTGAGGTAATCTTTTAGGTATGCTGGGCCAATGCCATTTAGTGCTTTGAAAATAAGGACTGATTTAATAAATTTACATTTAACAATGTGTTCAGAGGGCAGCCAGCAAAGAGAGCAGAGAACACCATGGCAAGGTACTTTGGTCATGTGTATTGCTGATTAGGAGTGCTACTGCATTGTGCATCGATTGCAGTTTTTCTTAAATCTGATGCTTTCAAGCCCAAATAAATTGTGTTTTTATAATCCAGACAGGAGGTGATGAAGACACTAAAAGCTTCACCAGTGACCCCATATACATAATTGTGCTATTAAAATCCCTGCTGGCAAAAGGGAGAGATTCAAGAAAGATCAAGGGGAAAAAATGTACTTGTGGTTTTTATATTTTGCAGGGTATATGTACAGCTGTTGATTATATTTTAATTATTTAAAGAGCAATTCTTAATCACGTTCTGAATAGCAGTGCCAAGGTGAGTGCAGCGAAAAGCAAGATTCTTGATTCTATAAATTCACATGAAGGGCTTGAGCAACATGCCAGAATAACAACTGAACATAAACATTCTAAAGGACTGTGCCCATATCCTGCCTGTCACCGCTGGTTCTAGTGCAGCAGTTGCACACGTTTCACAGGAAACTGCATGGGGAATGCCATCTAGGAACTGTTAGAGCAGTGGTTCTCAAACTGTTGTACTAGTGACCTCTTTCACATAGCAAGCCTCTGAGTTTGACCCCCCCCCGTATAAATTAAAAACACTTGCTTATATATTTAACACCATTATAAATGCTGAAGACAAAGTGGGGTTTGGGGTGGAGGCTCACAGCTTGCAACCCCGCATGTAATAATCTCGTGACCCCCTGAGGGGTCCCAACCCCCAGTTTGAGAACCCCTGTGTTAGAGCAACTGTCGTGATACAGGGTAAGAGAGACTAGAACTGTGCCATACCTTTAATGTGCCTTGTGTGGTCGCACCCACCTCCACGAGGGGCGTAGCTACCAGCGCTGGGACACTGTCTACACTGTCGCTTTACAGTGCTGAAACTTGCTGCGCTCAGGGGTGTTTTTTTTCACACCCCCGAGCAAGAAAGTTGCAGCGCTGTAAATTGCCAGTGTAGACAAGCTCTTAATAAAGTGTGAGAGAGAAACTTGTCATTGTTGCAGTTTCCATTAGTACTGGTTTAGGAACGGGAAGTCTGATTATTCGGGCTGTTAGAAACCTACGGAGTGTTTTCCTAACTGGGGCTGCTTGCTACTATCATAATGGATACAGATCTTTCTAGATACAACATTTTTTCTGGTGCATGTTTGTTTAGCGTGCTCTTATGTTTATTTTAAGAAATCTTGTTTGATTTCACCAGTACATTAAAGGATATTGCAGTGTTTGTTCACAATTTAAAATTTTTTAAGGAACAGATATGTGCTTTATCTTAAAATCTAATCTATAAAAGAATAAATGAATGGATCTTGTGGATGGTTCATATAGTGCATATCCATACAAATACAGGGCCACAGCTTTTAAGAGCCTAATTCTTTAGATAACTTCAGCAACATGTGATTTATGTCCAAACAGGGTGAATTATGAATTCAACCCCCAAGGGCATGTGTCGAAACTGAAAGAGGAAAGGTGTAGGACAGGGTTTCTCAAACTTTATTGCACCGTGACCCCTTTCTGACAACAAAAATTACTACACAACCCCGGGAAGGGGGACTGAAGCCTGAGCTCCACCATCCCGGGCAGGGGGGTAAAAGCCCAAACCCTGCCATCCTGGAGGGTGCAGAAGTTTGAGGGCTTCAGCTCTGGGGAGTGGGCGATCCCATTAAAACAGGGTCGCAACCCGCTCTGGTGTCCTGACCCACAGTTTGAGAAACACTGGTATAGGAGAAAGAAGAGACCCTTTTAAATGTGTTACTAAGCATTATATTCCTCATTTTAAAAAAATCACTATATTGTAATCATGGTCAACATGACTCATGCTCCTTGTCCAAGCCACATCTAGTCCTTACCTTTTTCATGTGTTTTTTTAAGATAGAGATAGAAGCTGGGATTTTCAAAGAAACCCAATGGAGTTTGGTGCTCAGATCCCATTGAACCTGAATGGGACATGGCCACTTAATTCCTTTAAGCTCCTTTGAAAAGCCCAGTCAGACTGATTATATATTTCCAGACTACCAGTCTTTTTTTCAGTTAGCAACCCAGTTCTGCTGAGTGCCTTCTGTCTGGTTCAGAGGATGTTTACCTCCCACTAATTTGCATAGAAATTGAGGACTCTCCACCTCTCAAAAGATTGGTTCCAGTCCTGCTCCCATCAAAGCAAAAGGCAGAACACCCATTTCCATACCATTACTATGCTGGTAAAACACCTCATGTCCATTTATAAAATTTCTTACAGTAGTGCACAGATATACACACACTCTCAAAGTTATACTTAGTCCAAGCAAGGCTCAAGCACCATTGCATCCTTCATCAGGTCACTGCAGCATTGTAACATTTGGACCGGAAATGTAAGTGTTGGAACTGCAGTAGTAAAGCTAATTCTAACATTGTAGCCAGACAGTGTTCCTGCTTACCAGGTGGTGGCTCAGAGCTCTGGCTTTGCCACCTGTCAACCTATTCACCAATTGTATGTACAAGGCTGAATCAATATTCAGCTGATCTATGCTATGTCCAACCCTACTCTTCATTTGGAGCAACTTAGGATGTTCTTTCTTGGTCTTGGCTCTCTCTTTACTCACTCACTACATGTGTAACAAAGGGATGCAGAAATAGGTTTGCCAAGTCCAACTTTATATTTTGTAAAATAGGTATACTTTAAAAAAAAAAACATATACGTTTTATCCCATGAAGTTTCACCTGGAAAACAGAGAAAAAGTCACAGGTTAATGAGCAGACTAAGATGAACAAACACAAGTTCAGACACACCCATTCTCCTGCTCTTCACAATGTAGGTACTTTTCTGAGGTGAGGGCAGTTGCTATGGTAGTCTCTGTGCTGCTTTAATAGAATCTCCGACACACCTGAGATCTGAAAAAAAGAACACAGTTAAAGGTTATGCAGTTGTGCTACTTCTCATACTCATTCCTTATATCCAAAGTGCATCCACTTTCCTCCTATCTCCCCCCTAAAAGAATGACACGTTCCCAGGAACCTCATTGCACTAGCTGACAGAGGAAGCCACAGTGAGAGACATGGAGGAATGTCTTTCCTTTTGGACACAAGTCCTGATACCCCTGTCTCTGGAACCTAGTGGAAAACAAGAGAGAGAAAACTGTTAGTACAGCTGCAGTACAAAACACAAAAAGCCCAACCACAATTAAAGGAAAAATAGAAAGCTATCTGAAAATATCAAATAAACAAATTAGAAGAATGGAACTAAGCTTCTTTGCCTTTCTGAGCACTGCTAGCAGACCCACGGTCAGTCTTGTCAGCAGCTATAGACGTCCCTTAAGGTATTTACATTTGTGTAGACATAGCAAGCACACCCCTGTCTTCACAAGACGTGCCCAGATACAGGATGATTCAGAGATAGCATCCATTGGAGCAAACAAAAAATATGAGTAGATTTAAATATATACTGTAGACCAAAGGCACTATGCATCTTCTCCAGAGAGCTGTGCCAGGAGTTTTGGCAGAGATGCACTAATCCACAAGCCCTGCAACTCTTACAGGAATGTTGTATGTCATTTCAGTGCACGTTGTGCGCCTGAAACTTGATACATAGTGTGGATGCACTGGTCAGTGGGGCAGTTCTTTACCACAGACATGGCATTATTGTATCATCTTTTTTAAAATGTTTTTCTTACCATTTCTTTTGGGTGCTTTTATTTTGCTGTAATTATATATAAAAAAATATTTTGCTCCTGTTTAAAAAACAATTACTGAATATAAATGTAGAAATAAAAGGTTAGACAAATTTCATTAGTGTGACTGTTATAGACCTGACCTCTTTGTATATTAGTAGCTGTATTTTATAAAAGTATTAAATTCCATATTGTCATTAGTTGCTGTTTTTAATTTTAGTAAAAGGTGTGTATTTTAACCATATTACAGGGATATAGTCAGGTGTCTTACTCAATGAACACTGCTATTCTGTACTTTTAGATACATATTAGATGCAAATCTAGAACAGCCATGTCACTTCCATGACCTATTTATTAGGTAATCTTTACCACATTTTTTATTTGTCCTTAAATGTGCAGCGGGAGGGAGGAAGAAGAAGAGGGCACAAATATAACAATCCCAAAATGGAGATCAGGTACATTTATAATCCTCCTTTTTTATGGATTCTCAGAGTTAGCTTTTTCCCTTTGATGATTTTTGACACAGTGCTGAAACGAGAGTTTCAGTTTTTCAAACTGCTGACTGTACTGTGTGGCACTGGCTGACACATTCAGTAATTTAAATAAATTCAACAGAATCAGGAAATTAATGACCAGTCATCTCTGAATCTTTTGTCTGAGAGGTAAATCAAAAATGTTTCTCTTGAACTTAGCCAAATGGTTAACATCTAGTGAGACAGGTACTTGATAGACCTGGGCAGAGACTGCTTAGTCTTTGAGAGTAAATAAGAGACCAGATTTCTCGTTTTCAGCAGCAAACTGTCAGTCATTATCATATCATTGCAAGTGTGTAATGTCAGCGTGAGAGCATACAACAAGCAAATACTTTTAAAACAAATTTATGAGATTTTTGAATATCTTATGAACATGTCAATTAAATTAGATTGATTTCCAAATTAAGAGAAAAGATATAAAGCCATGCAGAGAAAAAAGGTGAAAAGGATTTAGAGTGCTGCAGTGCATGTTGTGAAGATTATAATGAAGACTAAAATTTCCTAACGGAAAAAACTCCAAGGTTGTAAATTCTTTATCTCTTTTATAGTGTTTCAGACAGATTAGATCAGCGTGAAACATGATACAAAAGTTGTTAATGTGTATAAGTTCCCCCCACCCTATATTGAGCTGGCTCCTCCATTGAATTGGTGCAGTGTTATATGTATAAATACTAGTTTACACAGTAATGAGTAGGATGAGAATAGAGGGTAGCGGAGTCCTGCATGAAGGAGAGCACAGCTGGGTGGCCACCATATTATTTTCATGAGTAGCAGAAGTATTAACTACTGTAGGGGGAGTGCATGGCTAAATACTTGATTAGCATGATGAGGATCACACATTATTCCCTGTCTCTCTAGATAAACCCATTTTCTGCCCAAACCCTGCCTCTTACTAACCTGATGCTTGTAAGAGAGAAAAGCGTATGGGCAGTGTGGCTGGGGTTTGATACTTACCAGTCAGCATCAAGAATTCAGATCATCACTTGATTTTGCTTGCAGCCATTTACAGCCTCCACTTACCCTAGAGCTGAAGTGCCTCAATCTTGCACATTTTACAAGGATCAGTCAAAGTGGTACTGATACTGTCAAAAAAGCTGATACTGAATATGCTTAATTCAGTTAACAGTGATAAACCTTTATTGTGTGTTTGAAATCATAGCAGTTGCATTGATGTATTGGCTCCTTGTGTTATGATGTCTGTCAAAGTGTCTTGTACATTTATTTAGGTACCGTTACACTGTCAGTAGATGAACGTTTTTGTCTTATAATGTAGCCATTGAAATAAGAATGGAAACATCTATCCCATTGATTTTAAATATTTATCAAATTAAATAGAGAAAGTTACTTTTAAGGTGCTCTGAAATAGTTAACTGGTTGTCCTTCAGGAGTATCATAATGATACTTTGTTGTTTGGCACAAAGGATTTCTATCCTTTAACAGGTCTACTTTTTGCTATATGTTTCACTGAATTTCATGGTACATTCAGGATTTGAGCAAATCAGCATGCAGTATGTTTGTCAGAAATAAATCTTCATTTTATGCTAGCATTTTTTAAAAATGGTTGGCTAACTCATTTCTAATCAGATTACTACAGGTTTTTCCAGCAAGTGTTTATGTAAAGAATCGTTGCTTTGTGAAGTTATTGCTTGCGGTGATAAACTTATCTAGTTTTACTATGTGTTTTTGAAATGGTCAAAGAAGGAGTATATCAAGGCGCAAGATAAGCAAACGGAACATTTTGGGATTGATTCAGTAGTGTTTGTATTTTAATAGATTGCAGATAGTATTCCCAGAATAGAAATGTTAAAGGCACATATATTTACAATAGCTAGGTATTTCGGTGTGCAAAAGGTTTGACTGAAACAATAAAAGTACTCAGAAATCAGCTTTGAATTGAATTCACCCTAAATTTTGAGTTCCTTAGAATTTTGGACTTTTGTCTGCAAACTTCCTGAAGAGCTCTGCTTAGGCGCAATAGCTTGTGTCTCTTACCTACAGAAGCTGGTCCAATAAAAGATACTACCTTACCCACCTTGTCTCTCTGTTCAGTCTCTTTGTGAACTTCTGTATTATTGACTGTTCGGGGTGCACTTCCAAGTTTGTTAATATAGGGTAGGTGGGACTTGTCACAGTGGAAGTAGCATTGTATTTTTCCAAACATACTCTGTAGTAGTGGGGTAATCTATTGGTCTGAGCAAAGGGCTTGGAGTGTTCTGATCCCAGCCCTACTCATTCCATCCACAGTCAAACTATTTTAGATCCTTAGGAATCTTCTGCATTTGTGCAAAATGTGTATTACTCTTTATTACTGTTGTACTTTTCATCTTCAAGATATTTACCAACAAGTGTCACGACAGGCCTCTGAGATTAGGTAAGGTATTATTTTCCCCATTATACAGATGGCTAAAGTGAAGCACAGAGAGGTGATGTGACCTCCTCCCTAGGGTCACACAGTGAGTCAGTAGCAGAGCTGGAAATAGAACATAGAATTCTTACCTTCTGGTTTTATAGTCTAACCACTAGAAAATACTCTTTTTCCTTTTTTAAAAAAAAAGTTTGTATACAAGAGCTAGTTATATATTTGGTGAAAGTCAGCAGGGCAGAAACCACTTTCAGTTGGTTTCTCAGAAATGAAAACTGCATTTCAGTTGTGCTGTTTGATCCTGGGTAACTATCAGGTGTAAACTCTGTAGTTGTAGCCATGTCAGTCCCAGGATATTAGAGAGACAAGATGGGTGAGGTAATATCTTTTATTGGACCAACTGCTGTTGGTGAGCAAGACAAGCTTTCGAGCCACACAGAGCTCTTCTTCAGGTCTGGGAAAGGTACTCTAGTGTCACAGTTTATTGCAACAATTTGTAACCCACTAACTCCCTCTTTTTGTCCTATGACTGCAGAGGTATTAATGGGCCACTCTACCTTGAATAAACCTCCCTCCCTTCCCCCATGTGATGGATTGTTGGATAGGCAATCTTCTCCTCCAGCCTTCTATTTCCTCAGGGCATGCCTTTAAGTGGTTGCCCTGTCTCTGCCTTCTCTTCATTTTCTCTTAGGCCTGGTCTACACTGGGGAGGGCAGGAGGGGATCGATTTAAGTTACACAACTTCAGCTATGTTAATACGTAGCTGAAGTCAATGTATTAGATCAACTTACCATGGTGTCTTCACCGCGGAGAGTTGACTGCTGCCACTCCCCCGTCGACTCTGCCTGTGCCTCTCGTGGCGGTGGAGTACAGGAGTCGAGGGGAGAGTGCTCGGGGATCGATTTATCACGTCTAGACTAGATACGATAAATTGACCCCCGCTAGATCGATCACTCCCCACCGATCCAGCAGATAGTGTAGACATACCCTAAATCTTCTCCTTTTCTATTTAACTTCTGTCTCCGCCTCCCCACCTCCCTTAGGATTTTTTTCCTCCATTTTTAAAAACTTTTTTCATTTTTATATATTTATTTTTTCTACCCAGTGGTCAGAATGAATCAAGGATCACAAAGGTCTTTTCTCTATTTCTGCTACTTCCTTACTTTGCCCCACATACCCCTGAACTAGGGAGAGAGACCCCTGCAGGAGCTAATGTTTTATGTCCAGAAGGAAACTGAACCCTCCCTTGGGCAAGGATAGGAAAAGAGGAAGAACAGCCCTTCCCAAAGCCTGCCATATAGAAGAGGAGAAGGCTGTCCTTTTAGAGCACGTCTTCACTGGCAACATTAAAGTGCTGCTGCTTTAACGTGGCTTGTGTAGTCATGGCCCAGCACTCAAAAAAACCCAATTCCACGAGGGGAATATCTACCAGCGCTGGGAGCGCGGCTCCCAGTGGTGGTGCACTGTCTACACTGGCGCTTTATAGCAGTGAAACTTGCTGCGCTCAGGGGTGTGTTTTTTCACACCCCTGAGCAAGAAAGTTGCAGCCGTGTAAAGTGCCAGTGTAGACAAGCCCTTAGTCGGCAGTGTCCAAACGAAAAGATCTAGCCATGGCAGGTTCCACCTCTGCTGTACAATGGGAAGGGACGCAGAAGATCCTTGGTAGTGTGGAGAGAGGACTCTGCAATGACATTGGGTGCTAGCTGGGGCTGGAAGGAGGAAAAGGAAAGAGGATAACTGAGAGAGAGAGAATGGTAGAGAAAGAGTGCTGGCAGTGCTGGGAATGAGAAAAAGTTAAAGTGATTGGGTGCTAGCTGGGATGGTGAAAGAGGGAGGTATTGTACACCATTTTCCTCAGTGACAAGGGTAAAGTACAACAGAAGGGCATAGACACATTTGGAGAGTCTTTGCTGGCCTGAACTGCCTGCTGTGTGTGCCTCAGTTATCCACTCAACTGTCTACACTGCTGGCCTTCCCAACAGTTATCTGACCTGCGGAATCATCTGGTAAGATAAACTGCTATTCAGAAGAATGAACAAGAATAATTATTCTGGTAACATAACTGGAAAAAACCTAATTAAGCAAGATGGTAAAAGATTAAAAAATGGTTATTGAAGAGAAGGCAGATGGGGAAAACAGCAGAGAAGTTGGAGGGCTAGTGGGAAAAATGGGGCTCACATTTAGTTTTTTGCCTGGTCCCTCTGACTCCTCTAGTTTTACAGGCCACTGTCAATATATATGAATTATTTGGACATTTTAAAATCTCTCTAGGCATGGAATAAACACAGTACATCCATGGTTTAAATAAACACAAACAATTTTCCCGCTCATTACTGACCAACAGAGAGATGTTTTTTGTTTTAATTTATTTAAATATAGGAAGTTTTGTTCATATGGAACAGTTGAGGCTTACACTGTTATCTGGAGGCATAAATAATGAGGCTTTCACACCTTTCTGTGTAGACACTTCAACTTTGTATCTCTGCATAGTCCTGTTTCTTTCCCTCTCACCCATGCCCCCAGTATTCTAACATTAGACTTTCTTCCAGTCATACTGTCAGTTCCTCCGGACTCTGGTTGTTTCTGATCAGGATATATTATCATTGAAGATGGGATCAAAAATCTTAAAAGTATTTTACTGTGTGTAATGCAGGCACATTGACTGAAATCCGTGCATTAACCACTGAGTATCTATAGGAAAACAGCACTGGTTATCTGAATAGACACCCTTCAGACAAACTCAATAATTTTTGAAATGTCACATAAGTGTTTAACCCGCAGCTCCATAACCATAACACGTTCCTTCAAATTAGAAAGTACAGGAATGTTGTGTTGTATGCGTACAATGTTATGCTGACTGAAAGTACGGGAATGTAATGTTGTATTGATTTATTGAAGAGCTACATTTTAGTACTAGAATATTTGCTATAAATTTGACTTAAAACTCGACTGAATCCTGAACCAGAAGGCATATGGCTTTGTTAAAAACACATTAATCCTTAGTTTATCTTTCTGAACAGGACTGTAAAAGGATTAAGGAATCTGGGCTGGGGCGTTGTATTTAAACCACCCTTTGCTGCTAGCACAGCACTGTTGTTCTTTCTTTGACGCAGACCCAGACAAAGGCTGAGTGTAGCAAGGAAGCAGACAGCACGCTGACGCCTCCAGTCAATGCCCCGGCCTGGCTCCAGGATTTGTAAACAGAAACATCCTAGGCTCCAATAAGGCAGACAGTGGCTCTCCTTCTGATCTGCATGCAGGAAGTGCCTGCTTGTACAAGCCCAGCTATTGCACATAAGCACATATAACTCAGTGTTTAGGTTTGGCTGAACCTTCTTACTGTGAAAATTATTGGAGAGGGGAGGGAATATGGGTTTACTGAAATCATAGACAGCATTCCTAAGTTTTGTAACACCAAAAAGATATTTTGAAAAAGAAAAGTAATAACGTTGAAGTTACAGAGTGCTTTCCATTTAAAAGCCAGATTTTTAGACTGCTCGCATTTGCTGATGACACAAAGTTGGGATGTGTTGCCAATACGAAGGAGGACCAGAATATAATACAAGAAGATTTCTATGACCTTGAAAACTGGAGTAATAGAAATGGATGAAATTTAATAGTGCAAAGTGAAAGGTCATGGAATTTGGGACTAACAAGAATTTTTGCTATAAGCTAAGTACAAATCAATTGGAAACGACAAAGGAGGAAAAAAACCTGGGTGTAACTGGTCGATCGCAGGATGATTATGATCCACCAATGCGATGTGGCCATGAAAAAGGCTAATACAATCCTAGGATGCATCAGGCAAGATATTTCCAGTAGAGAAAGGAAAGTGTTATTACCACAGTACAAGGCACTGGTGAGACCTCATCTGGAATACCATATGGAGTTCTGGTAACCCCCCCCCCCCCCGTTTCAGAAAGATGAATTCAAACTGGAACAGGTGCAGAGAAGGGCTACCTAGGATGATCAGCGGTATGGAAAACCAACTTATGAGAGGAGACTCAAAGAGCTTGGCATGTTTAGGCTAACCAAACAAATGCTGAGGGGAGATAAGATTGCTTTTTATAAATACATCAGAGAAAATAAACACCAGGGAGGGAGAGGAGTTATTTAAATTAAGGGCCAATGTTGGCACAGGGACAAATGGATATAAACAGGCCATCAAGTTTAGACTTGAAATTAGATGAAAGTTTCTAACCATCAGAGGAGTGAAGTTCTGCAGGGTTGAAACCTCCCAAAGGGAGCAGTGGAGGCAGAAAAACTAACTAGTTTCAAGACTGAACTTGATAAGTGTTTTGGAGGATGGTATGATGAGATTGCCTACAAGGGCACATGGCGCATCTGCAACTGCGAGTAGCAAATATCTCCAACAGCTGGAGATGGGACACTAGATAGGGAGGGCTCTGAGTTGCTGCAATGAATTCTTACCCAGGTGTCTGGTTGGTGGGTCTCGCTGTCATGCTCAGGGTCAAATGATTGCCATATTTGAGGTCAGGAAGAAATTTTCCTCCAGGTCAGATTGGCAGAGACCTTGGGTTTTTTTCACCTTCCTCTGCAGCACGGGGTCACTTGCTGATTTAAACTAGAGTAAACAGTGTATCTCTGTTACTTGACATCTTTAAATCACAATTTGAGGACTTCAGTAACTCAGCCACAGGTTATGGGTCTATTACAGGAGTGGGTGGGTGAGGGTCTTTGGCCTGCGATGTGCAGGAGGTCAGACTAGATGGGAATGTCTACAGTACCCACCGGATCGGCGGGTAGCGATCGATCTATCGGGGATTGATTTATCGCGTGTAGTGTAGACGCGATAAATCGATCCCCAATCGCTCTCCCGTCGACTGCTGAACTCCAGATCGGCGAGAGGCAGAAGCATAGTCGACAGGGGAGTGGTGGCCATCGATCCCGTGCTGCGAGGACGCGAAGTAAGTGATTCTAAGTCAATCTAAGATGCATCGAGTTCAGCTACGCTATTCTCGTAGCTTAAGTTGTGTATCTTAGATCGTTCCCCCCTTCCCCCACTGTAGACCAGGCCATGATCATGACGGTCCCTTCTGGCCTTAAAGTCTATGTAAATATTTTTCTAGCAGTTTTTCTGCAGTTTCTAATATTTTCTGGTCTGTGAGATATATCCAAGAATGTTGCTCTTGTGAAATATTTAATTATTGAGTCTGTTGCAATTAAAATAGTTTTAACCTGCCTTTGTAAAGTAGTCTCACTTTCATAGTTCTGGTACATGCATTCTTTTGTGGCCCAACATTTTTACAGATGCTAAGTAAGTGACTTCCCTCAATTGAAAGCAGTTAGCTGCTCTTTGATTTAATGTCAGAAATTAAGGCCAATGGGTCCAACATCAATGTAAGGGGACATTTTATCTTTCAGTGAATTTTTTTCTCATTTATTAAAGAACATTTTTTAAGTTTTCAAATAATTTTCATTTTCATGATTGCAAACCAGATATTGTATATGGCTTATCTTCCAGCAGCTAAATGCTAATCTTGAAACCACGATAAAGTGTACTTCATTCAATTTGCTTTTGGAGGTGAGACCTTCTCTCACTTTACTTCTTCAGTAGCCAAGAATCTATCTCTTTACTTTTTTAAAATGCAGTTTGTTGTGTAGCCTACTTCAGGTTTCATTTCACATTAGCAAGGCACTTCAGATCTATCAAGACTATAATTAGAAACAGTATTTTAGTATATGGCAGTCTTTTCACACTGTACTATTAGAAGCTAACCCACAGATGTCTCTGGACTCAGAGTAATGAAAACAGAGAGAAAAGATGAATCGGTCTTTTAAGGACTTTGCTGAAGAAAATGACAATTTTTACACATAAGACTTGAGTCTAGATCAAGCCTTCCCATACTAAACCCAGAGGCACTAGAGGAGGTCTCGGTGAGGACTTCCTTGTGTAGATGTTCCCTACATTATCTCATGACAGGGCTGGGGTGGAGGAGTGGGCACAGATTTTTTTCTACATGTGTGCAAAAATGCCAAGGGCCCAAACCTCAACTATAGATTCTGGTGGATTTGCATGGAGACAGAGAGATATGCATGGAGGACCACTGGAGCCACACTACCAAAATCTTGCCATGCTTCTTCAAGGACCTCTCTGGGGATTCCGCTAAAAAGATATTACAGTCCCAGCTGTATTATCTCTCTCTCTTTGTGGAACTAGAGGGGTATTAATGTTGCCATCTCTCGTGATTTCATTGCAAGTCTCATGATATTTGGTGTTTTTTCTTAAAGCCTGAGTTCCTAGATTCAAGTGGTTACATGGAAATCTCAGCTTTTGTTTGTTTGTTTGTTTGTTTTTTAAAACCCTACCCCAAATGGTTATCAAGAAAAGCATGAACATGTGACCTAAGTGTACTCTAAATGCTCAGAAATCAGAAGGCAAATAAAAATATCCTCAAATTTATTATTTAAAAATCTAATAAGTTTTTAAGGACTGATTCATGATTTTTGAACACTTAGTGTTGGCAATACTGATGATATGAAACACACATATTGACATCATGTGTCTCTTGCCTGCCCTCTCCTCCCAGTCTGCTCACTCCATCCACTCCTCCCTCTATGAGGTCCAGAGGAGTCGTCCTACTGAGCTATGAGAGGAGATTGGCCTCCATTCCACCTGGTAATGAGGACATCTCCCCATACAGAGACCCCCTCCATGAACAGATATCAGGGGTATGATCTGGTCCTTGGAATTAAAAACAAATACCTAAATCAGGTACTCTTCAACTATTTATCTATATTACTTATAAAAGTAGAAAGTGTTCCTTATAACGTTTAAAGAACTGAAACATTTGTTTCTGTTTTTTAATTAAAATACCTAAGATTTCAGTAGATTACAATACACAGGTATAAAACTACACTTTAAAAAAAAAAGTTGGAATTTATTTATGTTACAAGTTAAAGGTATGTCACTCATTCCCAGCTTCTGGCAAACAGGCTAGGGATACCATTCCTGCCCCTCCTGGCTAATAGCCATTGATGGACCTATCGTCCATGAATTTATCTACTGTATATACTCGTTCATAAGCCAAATTTTTTTAGTAAAAAAGGGAAGCACCAGAGAAGGCGGTCGACTTACGAACGGGTATAGAGAGGGAGATGTGGGACACAGCTCCTCCCCCCAACAGAGGCAGCACAGCCAGCAGAGCCAGAAGGGAAGAGGCGGGGTCAGAGTCTCTCCAGTTCTGGCCACGCTGCTCTCCCCCCAGCCTCTGAAGCAGCTGCAGCTTGGGGGCTGGCAGGCAGCAGCCATGCTGCTCGGCCTCACCCCTCGAGCAGGCTGAGCAGAGGGAGCAAGGAGAGGCAGCACAGACAGAAGGGAAGAGGTGGGGCCATAGTCTCTCCGCTTCTGGCCACGCTGCTCTTCCCCCAGCCTCCGAAGCAGCTGCAGCTCTGGGGCTGGCAGGCTGCAGCCGTGCCGTGCCGCTCCACCCTGCCCCGCCCCCCAAAGCAGGTTGTGGCTGTGCTGCCCGGCCCGCTGGAGCACGCTGCGATCATGCAGCCCGACCCAGCCTGCTTGAACACGCTGCGGCCATGCCGCCCAGTCTGGCCCACCGGAGCAGGCTACGGCCGTGCTGCCCAGCCTGCCGGAGCAGCTCCAGCCAGGCTAGAGACATCCTCCCCTGGCCCTCCCCAGATAAGGTGGGAAAGGATGGGATGGGGAGACTGTGGGGGTCCCGGGCTAGGGGTGGGGTCATGTGTGGGGGGGTCACAGGGGTTACTTCCCTGACCCCCAGCTTCTCCCCCCAAAAAAATTTCCCCACCAGTTGCTGTCCCGGCCCATCAGGGTAAACAGCTGGCGCACCGGGACACTTTGTTTACTTAGGTTTACCTCCAGGCCTGCGGACGCAAGGTAAACAAACCTTCTCGGCCCATCAGTGGCTATTCCTGATGGCCTGGGAGCCAAAGTTTGCTGACCCCTGAATGATAGGGTCAGCTTATGAACAAGTCATAAACATTTTCTATTTGTACTGATCCATCTTGGAGGGAGAGGGGTCGGCTTATAAATGAACCAGCTTCTGATCGAGTATATACCGTAGTTCTTTTTTGAACCCTTTTATGGTCTTGGCCTTCACAACATTTTCTGGCAAAAAGTTGCACAGGTTGACTGTGCGTTGGGTGAAGAAATACTTCCTTTTGTTTGTTTTAAACCTGCTGCCTATTAATTTCATTTGGTGATCCCTAGTTCTTGTGTTATGAGAAGTAGTAAACAACACTTCCTTATCTACTTTCTCTACACCAGTCATGATTTTATAGACCTCAGTCATATCTCCCCTTAGCCGTCTCTTTTCCAAGCTGAAAAGTCCCAATCTTATTAATCTCTCCTCATACAGAAGCTGTTCCATACCCCTAATCATTTTTGTTGCCCTTTTCTGAACCTTTTCCATTCCAATATATCTCTTTTGAGATGGGGTGACCACATCTGCACACAGTATTCAGGATGTGGGCGTACCATGGATTTATATAGAGGCAACATGATATTTTCTGTCCTATTATCTATCCCTTTAATTATTCCCAGCTTTTTTGCGAATAATTTGCTTTTTTGACTGCCACTGCAAACTGAGTGGATGTTTTTGGAGAACTATCCACAATGACCCCAAGATCCCTTTCTTGAGTGGTAACAACTAATTTAGACCCCATCATTTTATATGTATAGTTGGGATTATGTTTTCCAATGTGTATTACTTTGCATTTATCAACATTAAATTTCATCTGCCATTTTGTTGCCCAGTCACCCAGTTTTGAGAGATCCTTTTGTAGCTCTTCCCAGTCTGCCTGGGTCTTAACTATCTTTAGTAATTTTGTATCATCTACAAATTTTGCCACCTCACTGTTTATCCCCTTTTCCACATCATTTATGAATATGTTGAATAGGACTGGTCCCAGAACAGACCCCTGGGGGACACCACTATTTACCTCTCTCCATTCTGAAAACTGATTTATTTTCACATTTGAGTTCCTTCAGAACCCTTGGGTGAATACCATCTGGTCCTGGTGACTTATTGCTGTTTGTTTTATCAATTTGTTCCAAAATCTCTCTAATGATACTTCAATCTGGGACAGTTCCTCAGATCTGTCACCTAAAAAGAATGGCTCAGGTTTGGAAATCTCCCCCACATCCTCAGCCGTGAAGACTGATGCAAAGAATCATTTAGTTTCTCTGCAATGGCCTTATCGTCCTTGAGTGCGCCTTTAGCGTCTCAATCGTCCAGTGGCTCCACTGGTTGTTTAGCAGGCTTCCTGTTTCTGATGTACTTAAAAGATAATTTGATATTACTTTTTTGAGTCTTTGGCTATCTGTTCCTCAAATTCTTTTTTGCCTTCCTAATTGTATTTTTACACTTCATTTGCCAGCGTTTATGCTCCTTTCTATTTTCCTCACTAGGATTTAACTTCCACTTTTTAAAGGATGCCTTTTTGCTTCTCACTACTTTTTACTTCATTGTTTAGCCACGGTGGCTCTTTTTTGGTTCTCTTACTATGTTTTTTAATTTGAGATATACATTTAAATTAAGCCTCTATTATGGTGTCTTTAAAAAGTTTCCACGCAGCTTGCAGAGATTTCACTTTTGGCACTGTACCCTTTAATTTCTGTTTAACCAACTTCTTCATTTTTGTATAGTTCCCCTTTCTGAAATTAAATTCTACAGTGTTGGGCCACTGTGGTGTTTTTTCTGCCAATGGGAGCTGTGAAGTCGACTCTAGGGTCAGGGGCAGCACATGGAGACCCCCTCTCCATAAGCAGGAACATGCTGGCTGCTTCCGGGAGCAGTGTGGAGTAAGGGTGGGCAGGTAGCCTGCCTTAGCCCCTGCTGCAGTGGCGGCAGCCGGGGGCCCCTGGGCCCTTTTAAATCACCCGGGCCTCTGGGCAATTGCTCCCTTTGGCCCCCCCTGTTGGTGGGCCTGGCTGTGGGTGCTGGGGGCCCTGCAGAGTTCCCAGCCGCCACAGGCAGTGGGGCTACAGCTCCTGGCCTCCGCAGACAGCAGGGGCCCCCTGCAGCTGGAGCTCTGAGCTGCCCCTCCCACACAGCTCCCAGCCACCGCAGGCGGTGGGGCTCCCTGCAGCTCCTGGCCGCAGCGGGGCCCCCTGCAGCTCCCGGCAGCTGCGGAGCTCCAAGCTGGGTTCCCCATTTCGTTAGGGATATTTTTAGTAAAAGTCAGGAACAGGTTACGAGCTTCCATGAATTTTTCTTTGTCCGTGACCTGTCCCTGACTTTTACTAAAAATATCTGACAAATATCTTAGCCTTACTCATCATTTATATGCCACACATAAGGCTAATATTATTCTGGGGTTCATTAACAGGAGTGTCATATGCAAGACACAGGAGGTAATTGTTCCACTCTACGCAGCATTGGTGAGGACTCATCTGGAATACTGTATCCAATTTGGGCTCCACACTTTAAGAAAGATGTGGACAAATTGAGGAGAGTCCAGAGGAGAGCAACAAAAATGATAAAAGGTTCAGCAAACCTGACCTGTTAGGTAAGGTTAAAAAAACCGGGCAAGTTTAGTCCTGAGAAAAGAAAACTGGGAGTGGCACCTGATAACTCTTCAGTTAGTTAAGGGCAGTTTATAAAGAGGACAGTGATCAATTGATCTCCATGTCCACTGAAGAGAGAATTAGAAGTAATGGGCTTAATTTGTAACAAGGAAGATTTAGGTTAAATATTAGGGGGGGAAAAACTTTCTAACTGTAAGGATAGTTAAGCACTGGAATAGGTTACTATGGGAGACTGTGGAATTCCCATCACTACAGGGTTTTAAGAACAGTTAGACAAACACCTGTCCAGAATGGTCTAGTTATACTTGGTCCTGCCTTGGTGCAGGGGAATGGACTAGTTGATCTCTTGAGGTCCCTTCAAGCCCAACATTTCTATGATTCTGTGCTTGCTGAATTGATTCTTTTTTTGTGTTTATATTTTAGTGTGGTTTCCTGAGGGGTCAAGTGGATCAAAATAGTTTCAAATATTTTAGAGTATAAATAATAAATGTTTTAGCTGCCATTTTTAGTGAGGAGACTGATACTGGAAATTAGATCATACAGACCATTATGTGATAAACCAATCAGTGTGAGATTAAAATTTAGAATGACAGCTGAAATACTTGAGCTCTTGGAAACAGTTGATAATATTATGTATCTGTTCAGAGAGCTGGAAGCCAAGCACTGTCATAAAAGTCCTGCAGGGACACTGTGAAAGGAAATAATTTTAGAAGCAGCTAGAATTAATTATACTTGCAAGGTCCTTTTTTCCTACTTGGAAAAGCTACATCTTTGCAGCATTGTGTTCAGTTCTCCACAGCTGAAGGCCACATCTTGCACATATTCTGTAGTTCTGTTTTGTATTAAGTTCATGCTTTGAACTTCAGGATCTTCTCTATGTTTGTGTGATCTCATCTCCAGTGTCATTCAGATTCCTTACTTAAAATCACCAAAACAAAAAACCCTGCAATAACAGTTTCAAAATGAATATTTTAAACCCGTCACAACAGAGAAACTTTATTGAGAGCTTTAAGACCCTGATCCTTCAAAGCAATCTGTCTGGGCATTACCTTAGGACCACGTGAAGTCCTGTGTACTTTGATAGGAGTCCACATAGGTTGTAAAGGTCTGCCTACACGCAATATTTTGAAGAATCAGGCCTCAGGCTGCACTGTTAAGAATTCAGAAGTGAATACAACAAAGTTAAGGTCCAAGACTGTCATTTTGTTCTGTGGCTAGCACAATGAAGTCCTGGTCCATGATTAGGGCTCCTTGGTGCTATAATAATACAAATAATAACAAGGCCCCATGTACTCTGATGCAAGGTGGACCTGTATTCTGCAGCAAAGCCACTTTCGTTTCTGCAACACTCTGGTACATGAGACTAGAAATTCTGTGGAAGCTTTGTGCAAATTTTAAGATGGAATTTTTTGTTTGTTTAAATGTTAAAATGAATATTATCACTACCATATCTTTTGTGTTACTTACTAAGTCTTGATTATGAAAAACTTACATGTATGTTTAACTTTATATGTTTTGAGTAATCCTGGTTAAATCAGCTGGGTTACTCACTGCACAGAGTTAAAAGTGTGACCCTGTATAGCAGGGGTCAGCAACCTTCAGCATGCAGCCTATCAGGGTAATCCACTGACTGGCCGCTAGACATTTTGTTTACATTGACCATCTGGAGGCACGCCCCCAGCTCCCAGTGGCCACGGTTCACCATTCCTGGCCAGTGGGAGTTGCGGGAAGCAGTGGGCTGCAGTGCTAGCCGCCGCTTCCCACAGCTCCCATTCTCTGGGAACGGGGTGAACCATGGCTGCTGGGAGCTGTGAGGGGCCATGTCTTTGGACAGTCAACGTAAACAAAATGTTTCGTGGCCCGTCAGCAGATTACCCTGATGGGCCGTGTGCCGACGGTTGCCGACCCCTGCTGTATAGGATTATGGACGTAGTAAATTTAGTGTTGCATGTTTGCTGTTAGCAGCTCATTGAGCAGAACACCTCTTCTTGAACAATTGTTAGGTTGTCTGAAGAATTAGGAAGACAACATTGTCCTGTCTGTACATTTTTTATTATTATTTATTATTTGTATTAGTTCACATTTTACTGTTTTCCTTGCATGTTTAAAGGTTGGAAACTTCATTAGTGTTTTAAATGAGAGCTTACATTTGGAGTACAATTATATGGCAAGAGTTAATGTCACTATATATTACAGACAAAAGATCATGGACTACAGAGGCCCCTGGTTGAGGTTCCACATACAACCTTATGTGAACTCCTGCCCCCTTGTGTTTATTCATTACAATACAGTTTTTATTTAAATAATCACAAACTATTTCTCAAGTAATGCGTTACCATAAAGTGTTTACCTACAACATACATACATATATGCATATCTTCTAGCACTGTCTCATGTTCTGTGTATGCCAGAAAAACGTAATCAGTTAATCATTTACTGTATGGAGTACAAAGCAGACCATACATGCACAAGAGCACTTGAGCTTCAATGGGCAACATAGAGGACTAGTGGGAAGTTGTTTAATGTATATAAAAATATGCATTACAATACAGTCTTTAATGATTTGATCACATATTACTTCTGAAATAGAATGATATGATATATATAATACACACAAATCTGCACAACTATCCTACATTGTCTACTTGTTTATATATATTACATGCAAAGAGCTACATTAAATGAATGTTATGATTGCAAAATCAAGCATTCAGAAGTAAGGAAACCCCACTTTTAAGGTTGCCTATTTAGCCTTAATTGGGCCCCTTCTGTGCATGTAATTAAAGACTATCAATATATAATCACATACTATTTTTTCTATAGGACCCTTGCCTCGTTCAATGTACAGCATGGATGGTGCTCACTAAATGAACAGCTATTTAGTGTTCCATTTTATCCTCGTCATTCAACGTGCTACTCCAACCCTTGTTTACTGCATATTAATCACATCCTGCTCTAAATGCAGAATTATTCACTTCCTCATAGGGTTTTTTTGTAATGTTTCTCGTGTGTGTGTGAGAGAGAGAGAGAGAGAGACAGTTTATGTGACTGTGTGTTGGGGGACTGTGACTTGTGAGAGGCAGAATGTATGTGGGTGTGAGAACTGGTCTGTGTGAGAGAGAAACTCTGTGTGTGTGTGTGTGTGTGTGTGTGTGTGTGTTAGATATAGTTAGGGAAATATACTTTAAGCCCCCCCTTCCTCCCTCCCCCGCTCTGCCCGACTCTTCCCTGTCCTCCCTCCCCACCGCCGACTCATGTGGAAGTTTCACTCCTCCTGTCCTTGCCCTGGCCTGGCCCCCGCCGGAGACCTAGCGGCACAGGCAGGCAGGGTCCAGAGAGGGACTCCGTTCTGGGCATTGGTGGGCTGGGCTGCTCTTGGCTCCCTGGGGCTGGGGCCCTCAGCTGGCCAGCTGAGGAGGGAGTGAGTGAGGGGGTGGGGTTGAGGTTGGGGAAAAGCCCGCTGGCCCAGTGCACGGAAGGGGCCGGAGAAGAGAGGATTCCAGACGCAGCCAGTTTGAGGGAATGGTGCCCCAAATTTTCGGGTGCCCTACACTGGGCAATGCTGTGTATTCCTAAGAACAGCCCTGACTGAAGGTTTTATAGGGCCTTGCAAACAGTGCTGTACACACACTCTAAATATCATTTCCAAGGCCAACAGCCATTAAGGTCCCTGTGACATCTTGTTTGCTGGATTTTCCAGTGCCTAGGGCTGCCCCATTCGGAGTTTATCATAAACTTCCATTATTTCCTTTCTTTGCGCCAGTGAAGATCCTAGCTGGGGTCATGGGCCTGGTATGGAAGGGAGTCCCTGGGGGCGAGGTGATAGGAGAGCGAGCCCTCCTCACACCCAGCACTGGTGGCTCCAGTTCCATGGGGGGATGGGCCTGGGTCTGGGTGTTGTGATCTCATGTGCGAGGTCACAGCAACACAGAGGGTCAGCTGGGCCAGGTTTTAGTGAGTGGCAGGCCAAATGTGAGCAGCACTGTAACCCCACGTGCCAGGTTGCAAAGCCACTGACTCAAGTCTGACCCAGCCCCACTGTTGATACACGGGGTATGGTAGCCCATGGCCTAGTCTATGAATGGGAGAATAGCGAAATTCCACCTCGGATAGATTAAATCATGAGGCTTGACACCTGAGTGGGTGCATTTAGAGAGACCAGGAATCAATTCAGGGCATTGGGAGATACCATCAACCTTTGAATCTAACTTGTTTTAATTTCAGCTACTGATTGATTTCCTAGATTTCATGCTGCAATATATTTCTGAAGGATTATTATTCATTAAAGAAAACTAAGGATTTTAATTATATTAAGATGTCTTGATTTCAGATATAGTCCTTGTACAGTTTATGGGTTTCAAAACCTAGAGAAATGAGGGATGAGAGGAAAACAAGTGAGTTAGAAGTAGAAATCATAGGAAGATAGAGGAGCCTTCTGGTGAATTTATATGCCAGGTTCATTAAATCAACATAACTGAATGACCCTTTTAGAAGAAGTCCTGAACATTATACTACTATAGCATTTTCTAGTAATATAATGGCCTTGTTACAGCTTTTGTTGTTCATAACATTGGCCCACCTCTCCAATTTGTATTTTTAACAATCAACCTTGTGTGGTTGTTCTGTACATTGCCATATGGAAGACAGTGATTCAGTTTCCAGTTTTGGAGGTCCCACTCTCCATACAGGCAAGGAATGCCCTGGTGATGCTGCAGAGGTAATGTTCTCAGCCATGTTTAGCTAGTCAGCTGTTCTCTCCTCAAATTTTAATGGTAAAAATAAATTAGGGACATATAGTATAATCCATACAGCATGATTTGTTTCTGTTACTTTGTCTGTTGTATGGTCCTGAATCTTTCTAATATACATTTTAAAAAATGACATGTACTCTTTCTCCTTTCTTTCAGATTCATCTAATTCTTTTCATCGAGATGAAACTATTGTTATTGCCTTGGCTTCAGTCTCTGTATTAGCTGTTTTGATTGCTGCTATATTCTTTGGATATAGGATGCTTGCAGGTAGAATTCATATTATTCTTTTGACTGTTCTTCACAATTATAATTCCCTTACCTCCCTCTATTCCCACCCCTTTAAATACACCTCTACCCCAATATAACGCGACCCAATATAACACGAATTCGGATATAACGCGGTAAAGCAGCGCTCCGGAGGGGGCGGGGCTGTTCACTCCCGTGGATCAAAGCAAGTTCCATATAACGCGGTAAGATTTTTATGCTCTCGAGGACAGTGTTATATCGGAGTAGAGATGTACATTTCTTAATGGCCCATAGAAATTTATAAGGACTCCCACATGTTTTCAATCTGGGTTCCATTTTTCTTCCATGAATCCTCTGCTTAACAAATAGCTGGAGTGGAGCCATCAGTCTTCTCTAAGGCCAACACCAGTGGGATTCCATGTAGTGCATGAAAGAATAGTTGTGTAGCAAGTAGCCATCACCTTCCCAACCACTTACTCTTCCCATCTTAGTTTTACTAGCTCGGGGGAGAAGGGTTTGCAATGTTACTCCTGGCTTGGCATGTCCTTCACTGTAACAGCCACTGGTGCTGTCAAGTCCCAGAATAGTTCTGTAACCATTCTCATATGTACTTTTGCATAAAATCTTAACTATCAGAACTTTTGGTCCCTGTATCTGCAGGGGACCGTAAGCAAGGTCTACACAGTATGAACATGATGGAGGCAGCAGCATCAGAGCCCTCACTAGACCTGGATAATCTAAAATTGCTAGAAGTAAGTATGCCACTCAGAATTTCTGCCTCTTTATTTACTTTTCATTGTTTGCTCCACCTGTGATCAAATTACCTGCCAGATATTGTTGTAATATTTAAGAAACAGATATATGTAATAAATGTGCTATGTTTTCCCACATTTGTATTGTCCTGGTTGTATCTGTTGTGAACTGTTTTCAAGTCCACATGGCTTCTCCCTTGGTCCTGGGGCTCCTGTTTGTACAGTTTGCAGAGCAAACAGGAAGGTTTCACTGGAGCCTCTTGAATCTCCTGGGAAGGCAAGGTTGGTGGGAACCAGGAGGGAAGACATTTCTGCTCCGAGCCATCATGTAGGCAATGTCCGTGCTGAGGTGGTTGAGAAGGCTGCAAAGCATCCCCCCTTCCCACAAGTTGTTTTACCTGCAAGGCTTCAGCCGTCATGAAACGTGCCTTCCTCTGGGAGTGAACCATCTCAGAAAATGAGTGCTTGAGATAATAAGGGAAGGATATTCGATACAACTCACTCATTGTCCCAGGGAGAAGTTTATCCTTTCCCCAAAAAAATAATAAACCAACACTATCAACAAGACACTTCATAGCATCAGCAGATGATGGATGGGATTAGGAACTTTGCTGTGAGTTTTTTCTCAGACCTGTATGCCACAGAGCCTTTGTGTCCATCTGAGACTTGGTGGCTCCTTGAGGATCTTCTTAGGATCTCAGCATTGAATGTGGGCGGACTTGAACAGGATCTGGCACTCTCAGAATTGACTTCTGCACTAAATGACTTTGCTCTAAGGGAGGCACAAGGTATTGATGGTTTGCCTATTGAGTTTTATAAGGCCTTTCGGACCCTTCTTGGGCCTGACTTGCTTCAGGTTTTTCAGGGGGTATCAGAGAGAACAGCCACTCAGTTGTCATCAAGTGGTTCTTCTTGTTGCCTAGGAATGGGGACCTTGGGGAGGTGAAGAATTGGAGACCTGTGTCCCCACTTTGCCCTGAATATAACCCTTTTTCAAATGCCTTGGCAAATAGACTGAACATTGACTGGTTCAGTCATGCACCCTGATCAGACCTATTGCGTTCCTACAGGTCCATTTTTGATAACCTTTTCCTAATGCAGGAGGTAATTTCAGCCTCAAAAATCTTTGATTTGCATATTGGGTTGATTTTCCTTGACCAAGAAAAGGCTTTTGATCATGTAGATCATAGATATTTGTTTTTTGCATCCTTTGTGCTTTTGGTTTTCAGCCCAGGTTTGTCCTCTGCATTCAGTTGCTGTAGTGTATAATGATATAGTCGTCTTCTTAAGATGAATGGTATTTTGAGTGCCCGCTTTCCAGTCTATAGGGCAGTGGTGGGGAACCCGCAGCCCGCGGCTCGCACGCAGTCTGTCAGGGTAATCCGCTGACGGGCCGCAAGACAGTTTGTGTACGTTGACCGTCCCCAGGCATGGGCACTTGCAGCTCCCAGTGACCACGGTTCGCCGTTTCTGGCCAATGGGAGCTGTGGGAAGCAGCATGGGCCGCAGGGACGTGCTGGCCACCACTTCCCGCGGCTCCCATTGGCTGCGAACAGCAAACCGCGGCCACAGGGAGCTGCAGGAGGCTGTGCCTGCAGACAGTCAATGTAAACACTGTCTTGCAGCCCACCAGCAGACTAACCTGACGGCCCATGTGCTGGCTGCAGGTTGCCCACCACTGCTGTAGGGGAATCAGACAGGGTTGTTCCCTGTCTGGGATATTGTATGCTCTATCAAGCCTCTGTTCTGCGTATTGGAAAAGCCTTTCTCTCCCTGTTTGAGCTTGTACCCCAGTGAGTCTCCACGTAAATTGATGATGTGACTCTGTTTATTACTCATGATTGTGATGTTCTGGTTTTGACTGAATGTCAGCACTCTTTTGATCAGAATCATAGAATCATAGAATTCAAGATCAGAAGGGACCATTATGATCATCTAGTCTGACCTCCTGCAAGATGCAGGCCACATAAGCCGATCCCCCCACTCCTTTAGCAGGCTTCATCAGCTCTCATAAATTGAGAGAAGAGTGACGCACTCCTGCTGGGGCTTGGGTGATCTCTTGTCCCCCAACTTTGCTATGGGACTATTGTGGAGCCGAACTGGTTTAAGGCACTGGGAATTATGCTGGGACCGGATTATATTTTGGATCAGAACTGGGAGGGAGTTATGGAAAAGTGGAGGTTGCAAAGGTGTAAGTTAGATTTTCTTGACTTTCCGCAATAGATTATAACAGTTTTAAATCAGAGCAAATATAGACCCTAAACAAGCTGAAAGTATGTATGTCTTTGAGGGTGATATGCAAACCACTAAAAGCAAGGAGAGGTTGAGACAGCATCCTTAACTCGTTGCTTTTGTTCTTTGGGTTTTCAATACATACAGCAAGTAAGATTACTTAGTGCTCATAAACTCCCTAAAATAGGTTCCATAGTACAGTTAACTGTGAACAATGAGATTGATTGGTCATGCATGAGTTAAAAAACATTTACTTTGCAAAATATTAGATGGTAAGAAAATTAGTTAGCAGTACAGAAAAAATATGGGTTTTATCTGTGCTGTGTTTTTTAAAAAATATGCTGAATAAATGAGTTAATTTATACATTTGGATCAGAGAGAAATGGAGTAAAGTCTAGTTTTGCCTATGGTTACACTGGAACGTCATATAGACTTTTGGACAACGTTGTGTTATTGTTATACAGTACAATATATTCACTACAGTGTGTCTATGTGGTTGTGCAGTAGTGACATTTTCATGATGCATTGCAGTGTAGGATCTGTAGCTCCTTCAGGACCTTCTATACAAAAACTATGAAATGCCAGCAGATTGTCTTGCAGCCACCATTTTTTATTTGTTCCTTTTGAAGGTCTGTGTCCCAATGGCTGCTTTAAAAACTCTATTTGGGATTTAAAAAACAATTTCAAACAGAGAAATGTTTTAAATTGCTTGGTTTTAAAACAAATTTTTAAATAACATTTAAAAATTATTCTACCCTAAAAGGTGAATATTTATTTTTAGTAGTACCCTATAATTATTGTGTCTCGCTAATTTCATATCAAGATTGTTCCATTTAGAAATAAAAATATAGGGTTTTTTTTAACTGCTAGATGCAAACTCCTCTTGGGCTCTGAGAGCCAGATTTGCTTCTTTTCTTCTCATGCATCTTAATAAATATATTGCAATTCTACTTATGCCCTCAGTTACACCTGTGCAACTCTGGCTGAAGGCTTAGGGGACTGCACAAATGTAACTGATAGCATCATTTGAAGATAATGGGATGTCTAGATGTAACTGAGTGCATAATTTGTGCAGCAACATTATCATCACAGGTGGTGATGTGGGAAAAGGAAGGAACCCGGCTTGACTCAGGCTGACTTTGCGGCGGGCATTTGGAAAAGGATCGTTCTATTTTTAATTTCCGAACTTTCAGCAAGCTGTCTGTGAAAATAAGTGAGACACAATAAACATGGAATTCTACAATGCCATTTTTACAATATAACTACTCAAAGTAGTACCACAGTTGTAAATTGTGACACTGTGCTAGGGTTCTTGGAATCATGAGCTGCCATGTTACCTCTCTCAGCCTCAGCAAGTGAGAGCTTTGCTGCTGCTAAGCTATATGTTAGCTCCCTACACACCGGCTTGTCTGCCGTGGCAGCAAACTCTTTTCAGGACTTTGCCAATCCAAACCTTGCTTAGCAGGTTATAATCAGCTAACTCTAGTTCTTGAGCTCTCAGAGACATCTTTTCTCCAGTGCACAGCCCCTCTGACTGTAGGACATACAAAATCTTATGTTCACTGCCCCCTTTAAAGACACAGAACACAGCATCTTATTAACTTAACTAGAGGGTTAACACACCCTTCCCTTCCATCAAAGCACTGAGTTGGTTTATGGTAAAAGTAAAACCCAGTTTATTAACAAAAGGACATATGTTTAAGTGATACCAAGTATAAGTAATAAGGGTAAAAATGGTTACAAACAAAAGTAAAAAGATGCTTCTAAGACTACAACTCAACTTCAAACTAGTCTTTTGTTCAAAGAAGTTTTTCTCACCAGTCATTCTTCCAGTACGGCAAACCCCTTCATTAACCAGAGCTCAAAGCACTTAGTTTCCTTGACTCTTCAGGTGAAGGATGATTTAGGGGTTCGCTCCCCCCTTCTTTATAGTCCAGTCAACCTTTGAAATGCATTTTTCTGAAGAGTATCTCCTAATAAAGTTCCTTTCCCCTGCTGGATGTAAATGTCACGTTGTCTGGTGTAGATGCTATGCTGGTTTCTTCCCCGTTTATGATTTTTTTTACAATGCAAATGATCTTCCTGCAGTCTCCGATACCCATTGTCTTTTGGCTGTACCTGGCTTGAATAACATGGAAGACACACTCAAGCAGGCAGACCCACATTCCTTTGGCTAGAAAAACATCTGTTTTACCTACATGGCTGGTTTACAGACTCTGTGTAATTTTATATATAATGTTAATGTGTACATTTCACAATGATATTAATCACCAGTGTGTCACCTGTTCACATCCGATACCTTACATGACACCTTTTAAATACAGATTATGACAACAGTGAGTTGGGGATCTGGGCTGGTCAAGCCAGCTGAAACTCAGTGCTAGATACCAGAGAGTCCCTTGCTTTCTGGGTTTGAGACACTTTTAGGGTCACAGAAATGCAGCTGTAGGATCTGTCTTCTCTGAGAACATATTCAGTACAGTGTTCAAAACTTCATAGTTTACTTGGAACCCTGCTCTTTCTCTCATGGGGCAGTAACAGTTTTAAAAAGAAACTTTTTAAACTGGAGTTAGAGGTTTGTATTCCAAAAATTTGTGCACACATGTATATTTCTTTGCCTGTACATAATGAGTAATTCCTTGTGGAAGTATAGTGCTATCCCATTATCAAATTTTAGCATATGTATGCATTTATTTCATGCAAATCTGAACCTCAATTTTATGAAAATGTATTTCTTGAATGCTGACACTCTATTTGGTAATACATGTTGAGTATACGATAGTGAAATTTAGAATGTGGCCCATAACTATACATATCCATTCTACTTTGCAGCGTGAAAACCTTTCTTGATCATTACTATTTTAATCGACGTAATGACTACTTTTAACTTTTTACAGCTGATTGGCCGGGGGCGATATGGAGCTGTGTATAAAGGTTCCCTAGATGAGCATCCAGTGGCTGTAAAAGTATTTTCCTTTGCTAACCGCCAGAACTTTATCAACGAGAGGAACATTTACAGAGTCCCACTGATGGAGCATGACAATATTGCCCGATTCATTGTGGGCGATGAGCGATTCACTGCAGATGGACGTATGGAATATTTGTTGGTGATGGAATATTATCCCAATGTAAGTACTTCATAGAAAATAAATTGGTTTGTTTATACCTAAGAATAGTAAAATAGAGAGGATGTAGTAGTGTCCACGCTGGTGCTTAGGTCGGTATAACTTATGTTGCTCAGGAGGGGTTTTATTCACACCCCTGAGCAGTGTAAGTTATACTGAAATAAGTGATAGTGTAGACCCAGCCTAAGGGATTAAGGGGTGAGTAGCTACTCCCTCAGGTATGGCCAGTTGGTTGATCAGCAACAGTTGACATAAGAAACTGCAGCCTAGGCAGAAGGGGGTTGCTGCCAGAGAGGCTGAGAACCACTTTGCACCAGCAGCAGACTGGCAGAAAGCTATTCAAGGAACAGGATTAGAAGCCCCTGAGGACTGATATGAGACTGCTGGGGAGTGATTAAAACTGAAAATGCCTCTGAAAAAGCAGTAGCAGTGATAGATGGATGTGTAAGTAGAGAGACCTCTACAAACCAAGAATTCCCACAGGAAAAGCTCAGTCACATGCAGACCTCAGGTGCAGTGGTTTACACAAGCAAAAAAAGTGTTGTGATTGTATATCAGAGATATTCTGAGATGTATGATGTAAAAGTTTACAGAGTATTGTCAGGCAGTGAGGTAGTAGCCTTTTTGTTACAAATCACTTTCCCAAACTTAATTTTCTAGTTGAAATTTTCCACATTTGGTCATAACCTGAGAGAGAGAAAAAATTGTTCTTGAAAGATCAAGTAAAACTGGTTCAGCTAATTTTCAAATATGAAGACAGTGGAAAAAATACGCTTTTGCCATTGTACTATTTATGTATCTGAGTATGAAATGAAGCGGGTCTTATAGGCAAACATAGTATGCAATCATGTGAATAAGCACTGTATTGTAATGCATATACTACCCCCGGGGGAGTTCTGCACCACTGTGCAATGCAGAATTTGTGCAGAATTAATGTTCTGCACAGAATTTCCTTTCCCTCCACAGAACTGGGGCTGCAGAGCTGCTGGCTGCCACTAGGGGACATTGGACTCAGCAGAGACCAGCTCCCTAGCTAGCAAATATAAGACACTGTTGGGAAGAAGGGGGGGTCTGGAGAGTTCCTGGCAGCTGCATTTCCCAGCATGTCCTGAAGGAAGGTGGCAGTGTGCAGGAAACTCTGTACAAGCCCAGGACTCAGCATCAGGCTGTTTCTCACTCTGGATTCCTGGGCTTTAAGAGGAGGGCCTGCAAGTGTCTGGGATGGGTGGGGGGTACCCCACAGCTGAGGTCTGGGGATAGTGGATGTGGCTGTCTGGCCTGGGGGTGTGCCCTATGGCTGGGCTCTGTGGGGAGGGGGTGCAGGTGCCTGGCCTGGGGGAGCACCTCATGGCTGGGCTCGGGGAGGGGGCAGAGGGTCTGAGTGTCTGGGCTGGGGAGCGCTCTGTGGCTGGGCTCTGGGGGGAGGGGAGGTTTAATGGACTGTAATGTTAGCAAGACTACTTGCATAAAGGAGTGCTTGTGGGAGTAAAGATTGGCAGGATCTAGCCCTTATTTTACTGGAATCTTGCATCTTCCAGATAGAAGAGACTGGAGTTTTTCCTCTAGACACGTTTTGAAAATAAGAGCTATCTGGAATCTTTTCAGTTCCCAAAATGACAGCATTCCGTTTCCCTTTCAGATTTGTTCCTCCACAGCTTTGTTAGGAGCTCTATTTCCTTGTTTAACTTCTCTCGGTGGGAAAGGGGATCATGATGTTCCTGTTTCTATCCCTACAATGTTTGCTGACTGACTGAGGGCTTGTCTACACTTATAGCACTTAGTGAAGACGCTGTCTACGTCGACATTTATATTCCACCTCTCAAGTAACTATGTCAACGGGACAAGCCCTCCTGGCTACGTAGCGCTATCGACACTGCAAGTTCTTCTTCGAGTGATTGCTCATATGCATTCCAGTTAGGTGTGTGCGCGCCGCGTGCACGCTCGTCGGAAGATTTTTACCCTAGCAACACTCAGTGGGTCGGCTGGGCGCCCCCTGGAGTGGCGCCGCTATAGCACCAGATATATACCCCTGCCGACCCTCAGTTCCTTCTTACCGCCCGTGACGGTCATTGGAACAGTGGAGTGCGGCATCGCTGTCCTCCACAACCCTAGCTTCTCGTTCTTATTTCTAGCTTATCGTGTATATAGTTCAACTTTAGTGTAGTTATAGTTAGTTTTTACTAGTTTAGTTATAGTTAGTGTTTGTAGTCCACCGGGGGATTGGGGGACTAGCCCCTTTTCCCCCTGACCCCGTGCGGGCTCATGCCCAAGGCACCGGGGTTTAAGCCATGCTCGGCCTGCCAGAAGCCGATGCCGGTGGGAGACCCTCATGAATCTTGCCTGAAGTGCTTGGGAGAGTCTCACCTTCGTGATAAGTGTCGAATTTGTAAATCATTCAAGCCAAGAACAAAGAAGGAGCGGGACTTTCGCTTAAAGCAGCTCCTAATGGAGTCGGCACTTAGCCCTGCGGCACCGGCACCGACTGCCCAGCGGTCTGCATCGGTGAGGAGTGCACCTTCAGCACCAGCTCACTCCGGTACCGAGACCTGGAACCGACATTAGCCGGCACCGACTCCCCGGCACCGATCCCTTTCCCCCTCTGGGAAACGTCGTGCGGTGCAGGCCACATCTTCTAGAAAGGAGCATGCACCCAGGCCCACAGGCCAGACCCCGGTACCTGCGCCAGCACCATCAACTCCGGCACCGCAGCTCCAAGCTCCTCCTAGCGCGGCACCGTCAACTCCGTCACCGCAAGGGCTGTTGAGTCCAGTACCACACAGCTCCCCGGTTCACGCTGCGGTTGAGCTAGCTCTCCCTTCAACTCCCGAGACCTTCTCGATGGCACGAGAGCTAATTGCGCTAACGGAGTTGACACAGCTTCCACCCTCGGCACCGCCGGTGCAGGTCGTCAAGTCAGTTGGCAAGCCGGCCATTATGAGGCCCCCTTCCCCTGACCAAGAGAGGCGTCACTCCAGATCCCGATCTCGGAGACGTTCCCGCTCACACCGGTCCCAATCCCGGCACCGCTCGCAGTCCCGGTACTGCTCTCCATCGCGGTACCGGTCGTACTCGTGGAGACGCTCACGATCCCGGTCTCCGGACAGACATTATCGGCACTGGTCCGGCTCCCGGTACCGTTCTCTGTACCGTACGTCCTGCAGCCGTTCTCGCCACAGAGACTCGAGATCCCGGTCGACCTCCCGGCACCGGCACGGTAGATGGTCCCAATCTCAGTCCCGGCACCGACAGGACCGGTACCGTTCTTCGGTACCGCCCCGGGACCGAATGGCTGAATCGGCGGCACCGTCCCAGGGTCTCTCGGCACCGCCATGGCCTTCAAGGCACCCGTCCATCTCATCCCACGCCGGCAGTGCTTCCTACCAGCAGTCCGAGGCATAAGGCCAGGAGCAAGGCCCCCCTCAATGGGCTTTCTGGACTCCGTGGGCATACCACAAGGCGCAAGGTGCCCCATTCACGGCTCAGCGTTCAGGTCCCGCTGATCATAGAGCCCCCGAAGCCACGGTCAGTCGGCCTCCTCCCACGGGCACAGACGACGAGCCACTTGTTTCTGCGGAACCCAAAGCTCCTCCTGACGCAGAAGGAGCTCCGCCGCTCACTGACCCACCACAGGACCCCTTGGTACCGGGCCTCTCCTCCTCCTCGCCTGATGAGGGAGTAGCAGGAACATCCTCCTCGGTTCCTCCTCCTATTGACCTTTGGGCTCATCAGGACCTGTTACGGAGAGTAGCTCAAAACATGAACCTACTGGTCGAGGAGGTAGCTGAAGTAGAGGACACAGTGGTGGACATTTTGACGGCGGATGCCCCCCTTCGAGTGGCCCTCCCGTTTATCCGTACTGTACAAAACAATGCTGACACCATCTGGCAGTCCCCAGCCTCTATTACACCTACGGCTCGGGGAGTGGAAAGGAAATACATGGTCCCGTCGAAGGGCTATGAATATCTATATACCCACCCACCTCCCTGCTCACTGGTGGTACAATCTGTAAATGAACGGGAATGGCATGGCCAGCAGGCGCCGGCCCCTAAGGCTAAGGAGGCGGGGCGCATGGACCTCCTAGGCTGTAAGATATACTCGGCTGGCGGCCTTTAGCTTAGGGTGGCCAATCAGCAGGCCCTCCTCAGCCGTTACAACTTTAATTCATGGGTGTCTGTAGGCAAGTTCACTGAACTACTACCACAAGACTCCCGCGCGGAATTTACGGCCCTTTTGGAAGAGGGTAAAAAAGTAGCCAGAACTGCCCTCCAGGCCTCCCTGGATTCAGCAGACTCGGCAGCCAGAACTCTTGCCTCTGGAATAATGATGAGACGCATATCTTGGCTCCAAGCTTCGGGTCTCCCACCTGAATTGCAGCAGATAATTCAGGATCTACCCTTTGACGGTTAGGGTCTCTTTTCAGAGAAAACCGACCAAAGACTCCAAAGCCTCAAGGACAACCGCATTATAATGCACTCGTTGGGCATGCACACTCTGGTAACCCAACGTAGGTCCTTCAGGCCCCAGCCGTACCGCCCCTATAATCAACCCAGGCCGCAACAAGACACCAGATGTCGTGGCAGGGTGAACCGGCGGAGACAATCTGGCAGCCAGGGAAACCAAACTCAACCGCCCCCAAAACCATATTCGGGGTTGAAGCAAAACTTTTGATGGGACGCCCGAGGACGGCCCACCAGTTTCCCTACCGGATCCTTCACCCTCTTTTTCCAACCATCTCTCCCATTTCCTCCCTGCCTGGTCCCAGATAACCTCCGACAGCTGGGTCCTCCGCGCAGTGGAAGCGGGATACCACCTCCAATTTGTTTCTTCCCCTCCCTCCCACCGTCCCTACCCGTCCCTCTTCAGGGACCCCTCTCACGAGCAGTTCCTCTTGCAAGAGGTTGAGACACTCTTGAGTCTGGGTACCATAGAGGAGGTGCCAGAGGGCATGAGGGGCAGGGGGTTTTATTCCCGCTACTTTTTAATCCCCAAGGCAAAGGGAGGTCTACGACCAATCCTAGACCTGTGAGAACTCCACAGATTTAAGATAAAGCTCAAGTTCCGCATGGTAACCCTGGGGACCATTATCCCATCCCTGGATCCGGGAGACTGGTATGCCGCCCTCGATATGAAGGATGCGTACTTCCACATTGCCATTCACCCGCCACACGCGCTGTCTTCGTTTTGTCTTCAACTACCAGTTCACGGTGCTCCCCTTCGGCCTATCCACGGCCCCGAGAGTCTTCACCAAGTGCATGGCCGTGGTCGCTGCCGCCGTCGTCGAATACACGTCTACCCGTACCTCGACGATTGGCTCATTCGAGGGACTTCCCAACTGCAGGTGTCCCAACACATGCGTGTAGTCACAGACCTCTTCCGGAGGCTAGGCCTTTATGGTCAACACAGAAAAGTCTACTCTGACTCCAACGCAGCAGATAGAATTTATTGGAGCAGTTCTGGACTCCAATCTGGCCAGGGCCTGCCTCCCTCTGCCACGTTTTTAGGCAATGTCTTCGATCATTCGAAGTTTCCAATCCTTCCCGACAACGTCGGTGCATACCTGCCTCGGCCTCCTAGGTCACATGGCGTCATGCACCTTTGTGACCCTGTACGCAAAACTCCGGCTTCGGCGCTTTCAAACATGGCTCGCGTCACTATACCGCCCACACAGGGACAATATAGACTCGGTGGTCACGATTCCCGGGACATCCTCGACTCCCTCAATTGGTGGTTAGACCCTGTGGTAGTTTGCGCAGGAGTACCATTCCACCCTCCCCAACCCTCCGTGGCGCTGACCACGGATGCATCATCTCTGGGTTGGGGTGCCCACCTCGGGAACCTACACACTCAAGGCCTCTGGTCACCCCAGGAGCTGGCCTTACATATCAACGTGAGGGAGCTGAGGGCAGTCCGCCTAGCGTGCCAGGCGTTTCGAGTCCATCTACAAGGCCACTGCATGGCTCCTGCGTGGTTGACCCAGGCGGAGCAGAGTTGTTCTGCTGCGGTACAGCAGGTGCTTTTGGGGAGCAGGAAGCCTTCCACTAGGTCGACTTACCTCGCCAAGTGGAAGAGTTTCTCCCACTGGTGCAATCAGAACGACTTCGATCCTCATCTGGTGTCTATTCCAACAATATTGGACTACCCTTGGTCCCTCAAGGAGCAGGGCCTCGCGGTCTCCTCTTTAAAGGTGCACCTGGCAGCTATCTCGGCCTTCCGACCAAGCGAGGGTGGCCATTCTATTTTTTCTAACCAGACGGTTTCCCGATTCCTTAAGGGACTAGAATGGTTATACCCACAGGTCCGGCGCCCGGCCTCTACCTGGGACTTAAACCTGGTCTTAGCCAAACTTATGGGGCCCCCTTTCGAGCCTATGGCCACGTGTTCCCTTTTATATCTTTCCTGGAAGACAGCCTTCCTCGTCGCTATCACTTCGGTGAGGCGAGTCTCAGAACTTGGCGCCCTGACGGCTGACCCACCTTATACAATCTTCCACAAAGACAAGGTGCACCTCCTGGTCCGGCTACCTGGTCCGACCACACCCCTCCTTCTTCCCTAAGGTGGTGTCTGCTTTTCATGTAAACCAGGACATCTTCCTCCCTGTTTTCTTCCCGAAACCGCACTCATCGCACCGGGAACAACAGCTTCATACTTTGGATGTCCTTAGGGCTCTCGCATTTTATATAGAGCGGACTAAACCCTTTCGGCGTTCGCCCCAGCTCTTCGTAGCTGTAGCAGACCGCCAGTCTCTTCCCAGTGGATCTCGTCTTGGGTAACATCCTGTATCAAGACATGCTACGAGCTTGCTCATGTTCAGGCTAGCCATCTTACTGCTCACTCTACAAGAGCGCAGGCCTCTTCTGCCGCCTTCCTGGCCCATGTCCCCATCCAGGAAATCTGTCGGGTGGCTACCTGGTCATCGGTTCACACCTTTGCTTCACACTACGCATTGGTACAACAATCCAGAGACGATGCAGCCTTCGGCTCAGCAGTCTTACATTCTGCCACGTCTCACTCCGACCCCACCGCCTAGGTAAGGCTTGGGAATCACCTAACTGGAATGCATATGAGCAATCACTCGAAGAAGAAAAGACTGTTACTCACCGTTGTAACTGTTCTTCGAGATGTGTTGCTCATATCCATTCCAGACCCGCCCTCCTTCCCCACTGTCGGAGTAGCCGGCAAGAAGGAACTGAGGGGCAGATGGGTCGGCAGGGGTATATATCTGGCGCTATCGCGGTGCCACTCCAGGGGGCGCCCAGCTGACCCACCGAGTGTTGCTAGGGTAAAAATCTTCCGACGAGCGTGCACGCGGCGCGCACACACCTAACTGGAATGGATATGAGCAACACATCTCGAAGAACAACAGTTACAATGGTGAGTAACCGTCTTTTTGGTTGGTAGGAACGTGTTGCTCAGGGGGGTGGATTTTGCACACCCCGAGTGACATAGTTATGCTAACATCAGTTGGTAGTGCAGACCAAGCCTAAATCTGCTGGGACTGGGAAAATATCAGGGAGATAAATTAGTAAACCTCTTATTATGACTAAAATCCTGATATTGTTCAAAGTCCACCACTTTGTACTCAACATAATAGTTTCCTCAGTTACCTTTGTTCAGGCACTGTTCATCAGGAATTTCAGAATATTATAACAGCTGCAAAAAATAAATGCAGTCTCTTGGTTTATCTACTTTCATTTTCTGACTAAACCAAAAAACCAGTAGCAGCAACAAACACTGATAAAGGTAAACTTGGACCCTGATCCAGCAACTGATAGGATGCAGGTAGACTGATGAGCAATTTCAGGATCAGGGTGTTAGGGAGTACCGTGTGTGATGTGGGCCCTTGAAAAGGTTTTGACTTGGTTATTCAACACAATAAAATTTCAATGCACTGTTTTTATTCTTTCTCTAGGGTTCTTTGTGCAAGTATTTGAGTCTTCACACCAGCGACTGGGTGAGCTCCTGTCGTTTGGCGCATTCGGTAACAAGGGGCCTGGCATACCTTCACACAGAGTTACCTCGAGGAGGTATGATCAGGAAGGGACATGTTTACACCACAATAACTGGGCTGGTACCAGGTAGTAGTTGGGGGCGGGGGATGGTTGTTTTGTTTTTAATGTTAGTAGTGAAGAGAAAATGTATGGTTTGAGAAATCAATTAATGTGAGCAGATGATGACTCAAAATACAGACTACAAAGAGCTTCCTGTAGTACATTCTGATCTCCTGAGTACTCCAGGACCATGACGTAGATCTGTAGACATTTTTATGAAAATGTGGAATGAGATGCTAGAATCCTATAAACAGGCAAGCAAGAAGCAGAGTTGCACAATGCTGCTGTATCATAGCAACAAATTACTAAAGATCTAAAGAATTTAACGTACAGTATCTAAATGCAAGAAAATGGATGAAGTGTTCTCATGCATTGTGCAGTTCAGATATAGGTCACTGAAGTAGTGTATGTGGTTTAAAAAAGAGTGGGTATGATGTATATGGAAGGAAAATATTTAAATCTTCTGTTTTATTGTCGTTTTATTTTTCATACTATTTCATTTTTTATTTCAGGACAAAGATCATATCTTTTTGGTGTCTAAATGACATCACCTACATACTTTAATGGTTTATTACAGCACTAAATGGGACAACATATTGATATAAGGGTTTTTCTTCTGTGCTTGCATGCTTCATTTAACATTTTGGGAGCTTAAGTATCATGATTATATACCAGACATATTCTGAGATGTGTGATGTAAAAGATTACAGAGTATTGGCAGGCAGGGAGGTATAAGCCTTTTTGTTACAAATGGAAAAGATAAAAAGCTGTGGAAAGATCAGTTCACCAGTAACTACTAGAATTTGAGAGGGTGCTGAATTTTCGATTAAAAGCAAGGTTACATAAAAATAAGGATTGATATTTGCTAAGACAGTGAAAAATAAAGGAAAATAGCTACCTAAATACCAGCCTGGTGCTACCATACTTGGTATTCATGTACGCTAGTGAAACTGCAGCCACCACCTTAATTTAATCATTTTGAAATGTACATCCAGGTATCTCCGTAAGCAGCTATAATTGTGTAAGCCATCCACCACCATAGAGATAGAGCAATAGACTGATTTGTAAAAGCCAGCAAGGAGCTCGCAGTGTTTAAGCAACTCCTGTGGTTCTATGAACATCAGATCAGAACAAAATCACCTCTATAGTCTTGGCTGTTGTAGTAAACAAGTCTTGATTCAAATAATGGATATAAACTCTTCCACTGTCTAGCAGTAGTAACTTGAGAATTCTTGTTAAGATTATAGTCACAATATTTTATGATAAAAGCATTGCCAAGCCTTGGTAATAAACCTTTCCAGAAAGGTTTATAATTAATTTGTTCAGCTATATTATACAATTTATAGTGAAATCCACAAAAATTTGCTAAAAACATCTATACTGCAACTAAAAACCTCTGGCTGGCCCGTGCCAGCTGACGTGAGCTCATGGGCCTAAGGCTAAGGGGCTGTTTAATTGCAAGGTAGATTTTCAGGCTCTGGCTGGAGCCCAGGCTCTAGAACCCTGCAAGGTGGGAGGGGCCCGGAGCTTGGGCTACAGCCTGATCTGAAACCTCTACACTGCAATTAAATAGCTCTTTAGCTCAAGGCCCACGAGTCCAAGTCTGATGGCCCAAGTCAACCATGGGTGTCTAATTGCAGTGTAGACTTACCCATGTGTGTTCAGTTGTCCAACTGGAGTAGTAAATTTAAGAGGAATCCGAGGTTCTCCTGTGGGGCAACTGAGATCCATTTCAATAGTACTGTAGTGCGTTCAAGCATTGGAATAAGTGTGAGACATATACTGATATAAGTGCCTCATCTGTCCAGTTTCTGCACAGACACCAAGCTAATTATAGTGAATTGCTGGTGCTTTCTTTTAAATGAGGACTGTATGAATATGGTGATCTCATTTGGACTGGCCATTAGATCCGCGACAGCAGATCCATGCTTAAATACACTACAGCTAAAATGCTGAACTACTTTTGGAATCAAAAGAAGCTTGTTGACTATTATTAGATCTATGTATCACAATTATATAATAATGCATTGCACATAAATAGCAAAATATCATGAACACCTGTCAGTGTTTCAGTAGTTAATAGAGCGTGTTGCAGTGGTCACTGTAAGCAGGGGAAATTGTTAGCGGCCTTAAAAACAAAAGTTCTATAAAAACCAAGTAAACACAATTTGGTTCCTCTTTTGCCAAGCAAAAGAGCTACTCAAGTAGTAATGAACATTTCCATCTATCCCAATAGACCATTATAAACCTGCAATTTCCCATCGCGACTTGAACAGCCGTAATGTATTGGTGAAGAATGATGGAACATGTGTAATTAGTGATTTTGGATTATCCATGAGATTAACTGGAAATCGACTGGTACGTCCGGGTGAGGAGGACAATGCAGCCATTAGTGAGGTGAGCATGAATTAAGAAAACACAATGATGGGCATTTGTAAACGGTATCTAGCAAGAGAAAAATGAATTTGGAAGCAATCTTGAAATACTTGCTCCTCAAGTCATAGGGTAAATGCAGTGGTTGCACAATTTCTATGAAGGGAAGATACTGAAAAGAGTGGGTTATAGCATTGGGGCGATAAGATTCTTTGGCCCTTTTAATAAAACATTTTAAAACAAATGTAGTGTTTTTGAAAGAGGACATATAGACAGCCCTGGAGTTGGAAGTCCTCTTTCAATAGAATAGGTCTGACAGGTCAGTGGCATTGCACATTTTCCCACCAAAGCCCCTTGGTCCAAACTTGGAGAGACCACTGCTAGGTCCCAGAGAGTAATTGACTCTCCATACCAATTCAATCCTTTGTCTGTGCTGAGATCTGTAAACACAGGTGCAATTGCAGTGGGGTTTGTTGTGGTGTGGATACACAGTCTTTAGGTCTTGTATTGAGATTGCCAGTTCTTTTCGTATAGGCCCCAAACAACCTTCAGATGGTAATGATCTTTTGTCATGACCAACCCTGAACTGGATTTGAAGAAGTGGCATAGAAGTAAAGTCTCCATGTCCCACTTTCAGCTTTCTACAAGCCATTTAGACCCTTCCATCATCCCCTGACATCATTATATGGTCAGATTGTGGAGATTGAGGGGTGATGGCCCATGCAAAATGTTTAAGAACCTGCTTCTTTCTGTAACTTGTAGAAGCATGAATACAGTGGAATCTGCTTTAAGTGAAGAAGAGTGAAAGTTCCAGAATGCTTCAGTCCATTTACAGTGAAGTCTTACTTCTCAATGTGTGTTCAACTGTGTTAATGTAATTCCCTTGGAATTCAGCTATAATAATAATAATATAATATGCTATAAATAAATAATTCTTAATGCTTAGATGTTAATTCTCTAGAAATACAGAACTTAATGCCTAACTGAAGAAAGAAGCAGAGAGAGAATAAGTTACCACTTTTTAAAGGGCAAGCATAAGTGGAACCTAACACTACCCGATCGGTAACGAAGAAGGGCTGGGCTGACCTTGCTACCTGTTCCCCAATGAGAATAAATATGTGTGGCGATAGACATGCAAGTAGGCATACAGTTGTCAGTGTTCCCTGAACCTGTAGGAAAGAAGGGGAGGCCCTGCCAACGTTCCTAGGTGAAGAAGATGAATTATTTTTCCCAGTAGGTCCTCTCCTGTTACCGTAAAATACTCTGCTATAAAGTGAAGTTATTTGTGGAATTATTATTCCTCTATCAAAGGCTTTCCACTGTGTCCTGCTGAATATGAGGACACAATACAAGGGACATAATCATTTATTTTGCATGTATTTGATAAGTACAACAGAAGCAACATTGCTCAGGAAAGGTTTTATTATGACTAGGCTGGTGATAAGAGGTTAGAGTCCAAGGATATACATAATGGAAGTAACTGCTTTTTCTTCTAAATGATAGAAGAAAACACAAGGTAGGATAAGAATAATAAATATGATCTATAATAAACTGAGTCAAATGTAGTCTTTACCTCGTGAGTTAAGAGTGCAACTGTTTGTTCCTACAGGTTGGTACAATCCGCTATATGGCTCCTGAAGTGCTAGAAGGAGCAGTGAACTTGAGGGACTGTGAATCTGCTCTGAAACAAGTAGATATGTATGCACTAGGCCTTATCTACTGGGAGATCTTCATGAGATGCACAGACCTCTTCCCAGGTAACTAAAGGATTGACTGAAATAATGAAGTTAATAAAAAATATGGATCAGAAACCAAATTTGTGTTCTCACATTATAAAAATACAATCCATTACACTTGTGTTACAGAATAGATTTTTCTCCACTGTTTTTCACCATTATCTCAGTGCCATCTAGTGTTAAGGATTTTATTGGAATTAGTACAGTGTACTCAGTTGTAATACAATGGACATGGATGAAACACATGTCCTTGTATAGTTCATTTGCCCTGTTAACCATCAGTACATGCAGCCCATTGAATTGATGTAGCATCCCATGTTTCTCTCAAACAGCCCTTTCTAGTGTGCATGGAAAGTTGCGATGATTCAGTGTGGATCTTCACAGCTACTCCTTTAGCATTTCATGCTAAACTCTTTCAATACCAGTATCCCCTGAAAACTCACTCAGTGCCTGTAATATGGTAGAAGGGGACATGGGCAGGTAAAGTGGAACCCATGGGAATGCAGCCCATAGCCACCCTTGTATGGTGAGCCAGTGAGGTGCAGCCAGTGGATTTAACAGGTGTTGGCATGTAGTATTCCATCTATAGCCGAACAGCTGTACATTGCATGCTGGGACCTATAGTCTGATTGTGCCTCCCTCCCATGTTAAATACAATCTGTTTGGTTTTTTTTTCATACAAATTAAATGTGTCCCACAGGTTCCTGGCCAGTTGCCAATGCACCCATCAATTGGGCAAAGCTTTGGGTGCCTCCCTAGGCAGTTCTAAACAATGACTTGTTCATATTTAACTAACTCAACTACATTTTGTTAATTTAAAATGTCTGTTTTAAGGGAAAGGGAAAAAAACATCATAGGGAGCAATCTCCATGCCACCTCCTCTCATGTAAAAGTTCTTGATTCCCTGTTCTTTTTTTTACAGCTGTGATTTCATTATGGGGTTTTTGTTTGTTTGTTTTTCTTTCCTAACAGGGGAGTCGGTGCCAGAGTACCAGATGGCATTCCAGGCAGAAGTTGGAAACCATCCCACTTTTGAAGATATGCAAGTACTGGTATCTAGGGAGAAGCAACGACCAAAATTCCCAGAAGCTTGGAAAGAGAACAGTCTGGTAAGATAGAAAGTTAAAAAGAAGCATTTGCTTGAGGCAGCTAAGTCGTGCTCTCACTTTTCAAAGCCAAATGTTGAACCCATTTTTTTCTACTTGACATTAATATTTAAAGTTCTAGAGCTGCTCCAGGCTGGACTTTTTAAAATACTGAATTCAGTTTAAAAGAATTCATTGTTATAAAACAGTTCAGATTAAAACTAGGGGTTTTAAAAGAGAAATACTGTAATTACCACCGGATTTTTAAGTATTATAGGTGCAAAAGTACATTGTATTTATTATTAATATTATTATATGCCAAGTGCCTAAATTTCCTCAACGTAAACAAGGCAGAAATATCAAGACAGTCCATATCTGGAAATTTTATAAACTAAGAATGCCCCAAAATTTTAGCTAGTAAAAATTACATAGTATTTGCTATTGAAGCTAAGCAACATAGGGATTGTAAAGCTGAGTACTTTCTTAAATTATATCTTCTTTTGCCAAGATGTATATTCTTCAGCATTTGCAGAGCCTACAGCTTTCACTGATCATTTAATAAATATTACCAGAGTTTAGAAATATTATGTTGCTTATTAATTTGATATTCATTTGAAACATTTCTATTCTCAAAAAATATAAATAAGGCAGTTTTCTGGTTAGGAGATGAGAAAAATTTCCCAACTTTTGTCTGTTCCACTGAGCCGATACAGCATTGAGAATATCTGTTGCAAACTACTCCCTACTTAGTAATTGAGTTAAAATAATCTCTGTAAATTGGAGGTGATCTTTAGGCTGTTTATTAAAGGTAGACAATGCAAAGTATGATGATTTACATGTTTATGTCACAACAAATATAAAAATAGTCAAAGAAGTGAGAGAAATTGTGGGTAAAAAAATAAATGGACTAAATATTTGGCTTTTAATAAAAGTGATTTTCTAGTTGTATTGTTTCAATGGCTGAAATTGTCTTCTTGAATCATCAGACACTTTGGTAGTCGACGTGTAACAATCTGCACTGTCAAGGTGATAGGGAACCTAAGGCCATATCTGCTCTAGCATGTGTCAACATGTCTTAAACCATTTCAGATATGGACACAGTCTACCAGAGTAATGTTATTGCAAGACATTGTGACGTTTTTGAAAAAGTGAAACTACCTAGAAACGGTTGCACAGTTTCATCATGTTGTTCAAGAAAACCATGGTGCACTGTTCTCACTACAGCACTGATGTTATATTGCTGGTAAATACCGCTCTGGAAGAACCACGTTTGGCACAGTTGTAGCTAGTCCAGTTCACAATGTTGATTGGACTCTTTGGGTATGTCTGCACTGCAGTAAAATACCTGTGTCTGGCCCGTGTCAGCTGACTTAGGCTTGTGGGGCTTGGGCTATGGGGCTGTAAAATTGCAGCGTAGCTGTTTGGGTTAGATGAGGCAGGGCGCTGGGATCTCAGGGTGGGGGAGGGTCCCAGAGCCTGGCCTCCAGCCCCAGCCTGCACTGCAGGTCTGCACTGCAATTTTATAGCTCCACAGCCTGAGCCCCACAAGCCCAAGTCAGCTGACATGGGGCCAGCCAGAGGTGTGTTATTGAAGTGCAGACATACCCTGTTGATGCTCAGGTTGGGTTATGTTATTTTACAGATTTGCATTTTAAATGCTAATTATGTTGAACTATAGAACTATTAGGATTATTATGGGGTGGACTGGTAGCCCCTATATTTAGGTGACTACCATTTTTCTTGTGTTGGCACTAAGATTTTGGCAACATTCCAAAATAATAACTGAAAATGTACGTTCTAATCTAAGGCTGGGCCTATGCTGCTTACAAAATAATCATCAGTAGCAGTACACAGGGCTGCGGGGTGGGGAGGGCAAGTGAGACAATTTGCCCTGGGCCCCACAGGGGCCCTGCGAGCCATGGCCGAGAATCCCTTTCCTGGCTAGAGGCACTTTTTAATGTTTACTCACCCAGCGGCGGTCCGGGTCTTTGGCGGCACTTCGGCGGCGGGGGGACCTTCAGTTGCTCCGGGTCTTTGGCGGCACTTCGGCGGCGGGGGGACCTTCAGTTGCTCCAGGTCTTTGGTAGCACTTCAGTGGCGGGTCCTTCAGTGCTGCCGAAGACGCGGAGCGAGTGAAGGATCTGCCGCTGCCGCAGACTCGGAGCGCCTCCTGGTGAGTACAAGTTCCGCAGCTGGTGGCGCCTTTTTTAATGTCCACTGCCCCGCTTTGCCCCAGGCCCCCTGAATCCTCTGGGCGGCCCTGGTAGTACACACACTTCAGTAGGAGCACTAGGAACAGACAACATCTCTCGGAGGGGTGGGGGAAAGAGCTGGTCTAGGCATTTTCTAGTAATTTCCCTCACCTCCTCCAGACCCAAGACATGGTCCCACTGGCCCATTTCCCAACTCTAGGGGCACCAGTTGGGGAAAGAGCTCTCCCTACCTCCTGGGTGGAGTGGGAAGAGAGGGCTGGGCTCCTCTTGACCACTCCTTAGACCGCTGGGGACATATGCTGGGTCCATGTTTACCACTCCACCCCATGGGAATAACTGCCTTGTGTTCTGCGTGAAAGTTTCAGGGTTCAAACTCCACCAGTGATGCATGATACATGACAGTTACAGTTGCACATAATGCATTTTTTAGCAAATTTACTATTTGCAGAATTTTTTTTGCTGAACTTGAATTATGATACAGTCTATAATTACATGATCATGCTCTATTTTTTCCATAGGGCCCCATCTCATTTGGTGCACTGGATGGTGCTCTGGGGAATAACCAGGGTGGTGTAGTGAATGAAACAGTCTGTAGATTCCCTGCTTTATTTGCTCTAGAAGCTGGAAGGTGTGTAATTGGCTCAGGGAGGGAAATACAGGAAGAAAGAGGATGGTCTTGTGGTTAAAGCAGATGACTGTCACAGGAGAGCTCAGGTCTATTTCTGCCACTGTTTTTGTGTATGACACTGAACATGAAATTTAGATTAAAATTTTCAAAAACACGTAAATCCCATTTTCAAAAGAGGCTCTGAAATACTGAGGGGAGTTTTGAAAATGGGTCCTAGGCTCCTAAAAAACACAAGCTCTTTTGAAAATTTAAACCTTAAGTCAAAATGTTAGCAGGTAGCCATTAAGTGTGTTCTCATTTCCTCTGTGCCCCACTTACGACCCTGGAGAAGTAGAAGTGTGGAGCACTCGTAACTGCAGCTGTGCATGCTCCACACCACTATGTGTGAAGCATGGCAGCATGGTCTGGAGGAATGTTCAGAGTCTCACATGCCTCTGCCACTGACTCATGGAATTGCCGCAGGAGAGTCTCTCTCTCTCTCTCTCTCTGCATTTTGCCATCTGTAAAATGGGGATAACAACATTTTCTTATCTCTCAGTGAAGAGAAATTCATTGATGTTTGTGAGGTACTCAGAGCCTACAGTGATGAGCAGTCTGGAAGAGACGGGGAGGAAATAAGTGATCTTGCATTGATTGCGTCTCCAGCAAAATAAAGCAGGGACTGTCAATTGAATGACGAGGATAAAAATGATGGTATTCCTGAGTACATTCTGTACATTGAATGAGGCAGGGCCTCAATTAAAAAAAAAGTATGTGATCATGACACCATAATCCATATGTACCAGAGCCAGAAGGAAGGTTGCACAGGCATCATGTAAATGCTCACTCTTTTGTGTAAACTAACTTTAAATGAACAGATTTGTGCATTTTTACCTTCATTCTCTCATTAAAATGTACACCAGCTTATGGCTAAAAGTCAGTATTTCACTTTATTCAGATCACTGTCAATCATAAGAAAGTAGATTAAAAACACAACATGTAAAGGAGAATAATTTGACACAAAGTTTCTCTTGCAGGCTGTGAGGTCCCTTAAAGAGACAATCGAAGACTGTTGGGACCAAGATGCTGAAGCTCGACTGACAGCCCAGTGTGCTGAAGAGAGGATGGCTGAACTCATGATGATTTGGGAGAGGAACAAATCAGTCAGCCCAACAGTCAATCCTATGTCTACTGCCATGCAGAATGAGCGGTAAGAAGTGAAGTAGTCTGGTGTAAGTCAGCTGTCCTCAGTACACAGGTCACCCTGGGAGTGAGATTAGAATGTTAACAGTAGCTGAATATTCTTGGGAACTGGCATATTTATATGAACATGTGTGAGCTAGTGTGTATATGGACTTTGCATAGTTTTGTGTAGATTTTTCACAAACTTACTATATGAATCCACAACTAACTGATTCCTTGTAGCTTTGGGTCCCCAAATTCCCACAAATTCAATACACCTATGATGTACACAACTGTATTTTGGGGAGAGAGGATCAGACCTTCTGACTGAGTTATATAGCTACCTGAAAAATAGCCTTGAACTTTCACAGTCAAAATAAAGAAGTGATTATGAAGTGTCTTCAGGAACTCTTGCTAAATGATTCATGACATTTCTGTTTAAAATGTTTCTGCTAAAAGCTTTGTGTGTTCACTGCCAGCTGAAAGACATGAGTTCAGGAAATCATTCAGATTCCCAGTCCTGTATTTTTTAAGTAAGGAACCACAAGGTCAGCATTGACTTTATAATGATTCTGACCTGCAAAGAGAGAGAGAGACTGCGTATTTCCCTTTTCTGACTGTAAATGATCCAAAGGGAAGGAGAGTCCGCTGAGTTGATATTACTGCTCTGTGTATACTAGAGATCCTGTTTGGGGATACTCTTGATACCCAGGGCAGTGTGTCTTATCATATTAAACTTGTGTTTAAAATGATGTATCATGGATTTTTATCATAATTTGCAACTCCATGATTTTTCCTGTTTCATTTCCTCCATCCTCTCTGCAGGGCTCTCTTCACCTCCCTCATCCCAAGATCTCTTCATTGCACTTAGAGTGGAGCCTCAGCAGTGAAGTGGGCAGTCATCAAATGGGATGACAAAATTCCTTACTTTTGGCTTTAAAAACAGTTAAGAGGCTTGTTACATAAATAACATCCATGATGAAACCTGCTGCCCTACAAGTTCAATTTCATGGCAGCCAGAATTTTTCATGGAAGCTATAGTGTGTTATCAGAGCTCCTTAAGTGGTTGGTCTTCGGATTATACATGAGGGAAAAATAGAGGCCTTCAGTGGTGAGAGGCAGTTTGTTTGTTTATATATATATAAAGTCTTAATGTCAGACTTTTTCTTTTCTTTTCTTTTTAAAGCAACCTGTCACATCACAGGCGTGTGCCAAAAATCAGGCCATATCCAGATTACTCTTCTTCCTCTTATATTGAAGACTCAATCCACCACACTGACAGTATAGTGAAGAACATTTCTTCTGAGCATTCAGTGTCCACTACACCATTGACTTCAGGGGAGAAGAACAGAAACTCCATTAACTATGAACGACAGCAAGCACAGGCTCGCATCCCTAGCCCTGAGACTAGTGTCACCAGTTTGTCCACCAACACAACTACCACCAACACAACTGGCCTCACGCCTAGCACTGGCATGACTACCATCTCTGAGATGCCTTACTCAGATGAAACAAACCTCCATGCTACAAATGTCATGCAGCCTGTTGGACCAACTCCTGTTTGTCTGCAGCTAACAGAGGAGGACTTAGAAACCAACAAGCTGGATCCAAAAGAAGTAGATAAGAACCTAAAGGAGAGCTCTGATGAGAATCTGATGGAGCATTCCCTTAAACAGTTCAGTGGACCAGATCCACTCAGCAGCACCAGCTCCAGCTTGCTTTACCCACTGATCAAACTTGCAGCAGAGGTGACAGGACAGCAGGACTTCACACAAGCTGGGAATGGTCAAGCATGTTTGATTCCAGATGTCCCATCTACTCAGGTCTACCCTCTTCCCAAGCAGCAGAACCTTCCGAAGAGGCCTACTAGTCTACCTTTAAACACCAAAAATTCAACAAAGGAGCCACGACTGAAATTTGGTGGGAAGCACAAATCAAACTTGAAGCAAGTGGAAACTGGAGTTGCCAAGATGAACACGATCAACGCTGCAGAACCTCATGTGGTAACAGTTACCATGAATGGAGTGGCCGGGAGGAGCCAAAGCATAAACTCGCATGGTGTAACAACCCAATATGCCAATGGTGCAGTGCCATCTGGCCAGACAACCAGTTCAGTGGCACACAGGGCCCAGGAAATGCTGCAGAATCAGTTCAGTGGAGAGGACAGTCGGCTGAATATTAACTCAAGCCCCGATGAGCATGAACCTTTACTGAGACGGGAGCAGCAAGTTGGCCAAGATGAAGGTGTTTTGGATCGTCTAGTGGACAGGAGAGAGCGACCGCTGGATAATGGCCGAACAAACGCCAATAACAACAACAGTAATTCATGTCCAATGCAAGACGTTACTACACTTGGCACCCAGAGAATGACAACATATCCTGGGCAGACCCAGACTAGAAGAGCACAGAGGCCTAATTCACTAGATCTATCGGCCACAAATTCTTTGGACAGCAGTAGCTTGCAGTGTAAGTGTTGACAGGACTCAAAAAATTTCCCAAACATTTTCTTACCTGAGAATTAAACATAAGTACGTGGATGAAAAATACCTGTATTGTCTCACAGCCCAAATAGCCAACCCCCTCCCCACAAATTGCATGCATATTTAATTTCGATTAGTGTAATTTCACTCCTCCCATTACATTAAATTTGTAGCCCCTGGCCTGAAAATATATCAGTTCTTTCTCCCTCCCCCATCTTTGGAATAAATTGGTCCCCTTTCTAATCAATTCTGCTTTCACTCTCCAAATCCAATCACTTCTACATCTCTTCCTCTTTGCAGAGCTTCTCTGCTACTGCTGTCCCGGTTCCACTCCTGGGTATATTGGAGACCCTCCTAAGCCTTCTCCTCCTGTCCAATATTTCAGGGTTGTTAAAATAACTGATTACAATAACTAGTTACATATGCCATTATTTTTAAATGACTGGTTGCACTATATTATTATTAGCTTTTCAGAATAAGTACATCTGATTTTATTGTGGTAAGTAACAACAATTACAATTATATAAGTTACTTTTCTTGAAATATTCCAATCCTGTGAGCTGATGTCTTGGTACCCAATACTGGTAGGCAGCTCTCACGTATGATTAGCATTAGATAATGCTGATCTAACGTACTGATCTTCCAGGGCTGAGACCTGGAAGATCAGTACGTCCCATTAGGGGGGTTCAGACTAGATAGAAAAACTACAGTCTGCTCCATACTTTTGTCTGAATCCCAGTGTAATAGTAAATATTTCATCAACCTAGTGTCTGTGTTGAAGAAATTAATCAACGGTAGCATAAAGCAACATATTTTCAGATATAAACAACTTTAATAGACTGTAGAATAACTGTAATCACCCTTTGGGCTTCAACAGCAAAGGACACAAGAAGCCACAATGGGCTTTTTGTCTTTTCCCTGCAAGGCAAAAGTAACAAAAGGTTACAGCTAAGCTCTCCATTGGTTATAGCCTCCATTAGTTATTCCCTGTTCTGTTCAGTTTCAAAGGGACTGTTGGAAAGGCCTGTTTATCTTTCTTGGGCGGGGGGCATTTCCAAAATACCCTGTGTTCTTGGAAGGAGCCAAGGTAACTGGGATTGGAAGCCTTTGAATGTGCTTAGGCAGACAGAGAATATAATATTAGCGAAGTTATTTGGATGTGGGGGCTTTCCCAGCAGAAACTGAGACGAGAGACACATGTTTAAGTTAGCAATGTAAAACACACTGATACTTTTTGGAAAGGAAGAGTGCAAACCAGCAACAGAGCACTCATTAAATACAGTTAAATGTTCACTGGTGGAATGTTTTTCTAGCTTCAGTTTGTTCTAATTAGGAAAATGAATTCAGTTAGGTTTGGGGTTGTTTTTTTATTATCCTTTTTTCTTACCTCACCTTTTTACAGGTTAAATAAAGAAGATGTGTAGGGGTTTTTTTGTTTTTTTTAAACAGTCAAATCTCAGTTGCTGATATTTAAACACAGAAAAGGTGACAAACAACTGTCTTAAAGGTGTCACCATCCTAGACTCAAGTCCTGGTTCAGGAAAATCAGAGAATAGACCAGGGGTAGGCAACCTACGGCACGTGAGCTGATTTTCAGTGGCACTCACACTGCCCGGGTCCTGGCCACCGGTCCGGGGGGCTCTGCATTTTAATTTAATTTTAAATGAAGCTTCTTAAACATTTAAAAAACCTAATTTACTTTACATACAACAATAGTTTAGTTAGATATTATAGACTTATAGAAAGAGACCTTCTAAAAACGTTAAAATGTATTACTGGCACGCGAAACTTTAAATTAGAGTGAATAAATGAAGACTCAGCACAGCACTTTTGAAAGGTTGCCGACCCCTGGAATAGAACATTTGGCCTCAAAATGAAAAGCTAGGTTTTGTCTGTGGTCATGTATGTCAGAACCTATTTGCCAGGTAGAAAGGAATTTAAATGGTAAATGATGTAATTGATACCATTTAAAAACTCAGCATTTACTGCCCTGTAATATTGCAGTAGTGCTTTGTCTCCCATTCCAAGTATAGAAAAATAGCATGGATACAAAAGTCACATTAATGTAAATGCTGAGGGCTCGATTCTACTCTTTTACACCAGTGTATGCGTAGGGTAACTGAAGTGACTCCACTGGAGTTACTACAGATTTACACTGTAATAATGGAGAGCACAATCTGGCCCTTTGTTTTAATGGCACCCACTGTACATAAATACTAATCACCTTTCTTGTCACTATTGCTAGTTTTGACAGGATTTGTTTTTTTCAGCCTACATGTACATGTAACTACCTTGAACTCTCAAGTATACTCTTCCTGTAACATTTTATTTTTGACTTTTATTTTCAGTAGGTGACTCATCACAAGATGGCAAACCGGGCTCAGGAGAAAAGATCAAGAAACGTGTGAAAACTCCATATTCACTTAAGCGGTGGCGCCCTTCAACATGGGTCATCTCCACTGAACCACTGGACTGCGAGGTGAACAACAATGGCAGTGACAGGGCAGTCCACTCTAAATCCAACACTGCTGTTTACCTGGCAGACGGAGGTACTGCCACAACAATGGTGTCTAAGGATGCAGGAGTGAACTGCCTGTGAAATATTTTAAAAGCCGACAAAATGACATTTTTGCATTATTTGAAACAAACATGCAGAAGACATTTTAAAAAACTGCTTTCTCCTCCTGTCAGCACCCCCTGCCAAGAACTCGCTTTAAATAGATTTCAGCTATGCAGAAATTTTTTAGCTTATGCTTCCATATTTTTTGTTTCATTTTTTTAACGTTTTTGCACTTTTATTTAGTATCGCTAAAGTTAAGTCTGTCTGTTTTTGACCACAGAATTATATATATGTGTATCAAAAATGTGGTCTCAAAATATTTTTTTAAAAAAAATAACAAAAAAATGTATTGCTGATAATCAGTTTGGACCAGTTCCTAAAGGTCACTAAAAACATAAGCAGACTATAAGACAGGTTTGACTGCAGTGGTGTCTTGTACCCATGTTTTGATTTCTGTGCACAAGTTAATTAGTATGTTTCTATGTTACAGAGTGTATTATCTTTTGAACGCCCTACTTTTCTTGTGTTATGTTGAAATGTGCAATAGTCTATAGTTCACAGTATGCTTTATTGGAAAGTGTGTTTATAAAACTGCCACACATTCTCCCCCTATTCGTATTTGTTAATTTTTTTCCTGACAGTTTGGCAGTCGGTCATTAATGACAGTGAACTTTGCACACCATAGCCAGCTTGAAGCAGCTGCCTATATCTATCAATGAGCTCTAAGATTATAATGGAAAATGCATGAATTTTCCCCACCTTGAAAGGACTTTTAAAAGGAACAAACAAAATATGATTTCAGCTGCCTTTCTTTTCAACCTTCCATATCTTAACCAGTTTCCTTCATAGGAGACATAACACTGGAAGGGGAAGCTTTAAGCAAGACAGTGTTGAACAAAATGTGAGGAAACAAAGTAAGTCTGCCATTTTTCCATTTGATTTTTGCTGCAGTTTCAGAGTTTGTATTTATGAACATTTTTTATTGATTGCTATTAATGTGTATTTATCAGAAATCCTAATGAACTGTCCTACTAAGATCTTGAATATAAGTAGGTTGCATTTTGTTACTTACAAGAGAAAAAAGCCTGACTTATGATTGACACAAAACAGTCATGTGATGAGCAGCTAAGCGTCTATTAAATACCTCTGCAGAGGTAAATATTGAGGTCTGGAGCCATGTCCATCAAATTGCATATGCAAGTATGTTTATCCTAATTGGCGGCAGCTGAGTTAAGTAAAAACTAGTTTTCTTAGAGTTTTGTATAGACCTCTTAATTCATCTTGCTATTAGAATTTTAAACATACACTTTTAAAAGTTATGGCCATGTGGAGAGATTTCAATTTTTTATGGTGAAAACACTCAGAACGTATGTAACACTACATACATTGACTTCATGTATTGTGACCATTAATCCCTTGAGGTGAGTGACCACAACTTCTTCCCAGGGTAATAGAACTTGTTGTCTATTTAAAAAGAAGTAATTACGTCCTTACTGGCCATTCCAACCACATGAGGCCTTTGTCTCAAGAGTGATTATTTACCCTGCTGAAATAAATTTAATAAGAAGTAATTAGCTAAAAAATTGAAGTATCTAGCGTAGTGTGGCACTGAGCAAAGCTTTGTAGCTGTATTTGAAAATGGCTCATGTTCGAACACCTTAAACTGTGGAAAAATGATTCCGTCAGCATGCCAAATCCCTATGGCAGGATGCTGGCAGTCAAGATTTGCCACCAAACTTGCCTTTTTTCAGCTGACTGAATCTGATTTTCTGTCCTTTCAAGACCATTCATTTCCTTGATATTGCTCTGGTACAATCTTTCCCCATAAGGTAACTTTTTCTAACTCTCTTTGAGCCTCTGATGATTACCTGCCATATGTAATATATGGCCTTCCATATCTGACTCTGTTTCCAAGCTTCCTTGTTTGCATTCCTGTCTCTCTCTGGCATCTTATCCTGCTTCCTAAATGCTGTAGGCCAGATTCTGCTGTCAGATACACCAGTATAAATCCAGAGTTACTCTGTTATTATACTGGTGTAACTGAAATCAGACTCTGGCCCAGTGTAGTTGCAGGAGTGTAAATCAGGGCAGAATTTGGCCTCCAGCTCTTTAAGCACTGGCCAGGTCCTTACACACAAATAAAGGCCCCTGCTTTTCTCTTAGGCACAACTCTGTTAACCTAATGTATAAATATACAGCTGCTTCTCTTTATGTTGCTAAAAAATTTTCTCCATTTTATTTTCAGTTCTTTCTCCTGCTTGCCATCTGCTGCAATCTTACATCCCAGATATTGAAAACTTGCCACTTGTTCAGTTGGCTTGCATTACACGCCGGTCTGAATTCTTGGCACTATAGTCATAATATTGCCTGTGCTTTTTGTTTCTTTTGGGGTTTACCTTCACTTGAAATTCTTCACACTTTTTGGGTCTATGTGTGAATTTCTGGAGTACAATACTACTTTGTTTTTTGCAACAATCACGATATCACGTGCATAATGAAGATTGCTCACATCTCTTCTAGTGACTTTTTGCTTTGCCTTAAGTGTAACCTTTATCATCGTTTCAGAGTGTTAGTTTAAAAAACATCTGTAAAACACTCTGTGACAGTTCTCAGGGCACCCAGGACTGTCTCTCTCCTTGGTTACCCCCTACCTCCAGCAAGAGGAAGTCTTTCTTATGGTAGCTAGGTGTCAGCTCCTTGACACCATGAGCCTTTCAGCCACTCACGCACTCTTCTCTGAGCTATGCCAGCCCTAACTTCACCTTGCACCCCAACCCCTGAGTCCTTTTGAATTATTCCCCTGCGACATCCAGCCCCTAACGTTAGCTAGGGCAGGTCTACACTACAGGGGAAAATCGATATAAGATACGCAACTTCAGCTACGTGAATAACCTAGCTGAAGTCGAAGTATCTTATATCGAATTACCTACCGTCCTCACGGCGCGGGATCGATGTCCGCGGCTCCCCATGTCGACTCCGCTACCGCCGTTCGGGTTGGTGGAGTTATTGAGTCGACATGAGCGCGTTCGGGGATCGATATATCGCGTCTAGATGAGACGCGATATATCGATCCCCGAGAAATCGATTGCTACCCGCCAATATGGCGGGTAGTGAAGACGTACCCAAACTCACAAAAATTCCAGACCCGCCCATTTTATCTTAAATCACGGCATCTGTAAACCACGCAGCACTTGTGAGCATTCATACAAAAACAAAACTAGGGTTATTTAAGAAAGAATAAAGATTTAACTAGAAGTTAGAGAAAGTGATAGAAACTTATGACAACGCAAACCTGGGTCTACACTTACCAATGATTACCTTTCCTATATAATAAGGTAGTCTTTCCCCTCAGGGTTCAGTCAATTGCTGAGCTGGCTGGTGTCGCATAAATGTTCATGAAAGCCCCCTGCTCCGTAAGTGGTTTCCTCAGTGAATGGATCCAGAGTGCCTTTCACTCTTTTGTCTTTATTCATAGCCCTGGTGATATTCTGCCTGCTGTAATATTCCTTTTCACCTCCAAGTGGTTTCAATCATTGGCAGTTGTCTTTGACGGTTTTCCATTGACTGTTCTGGGATGTGGCCAGGTTAGATAATGGACCCTTGCATTGCCCTGCCAGCTGACTGGGGAGGGGTAACAACTCCCTCTTGCTTGAATGAGACATCATTGAAACATGTTGCTCCGGTGACTAATTTTTACTCCAAGTCCATAAAGCATGCTTTCAGTATAAATACATTAGTTCTTAAATATCCGTACACACATCTCATAATGATTGAGTCTTGACAAGTTATGAGCTTTCTATAGATACCTTTTATGTTACTCTTTATGGATAAATATCCTGTAAGACGTGTTTGGTGCAGTGAGTTTGTCAGGTCTGAGGTCAGAGAGGTTTGCAAAGAACAGGGACCCTTTGCCAAGGAGCATCTGTATCACACACTCACACTCTTATCCAAGGGTTTGTCTACACTACAGCCTATGCCAGCAAAATGTATGTCGCTCAGGCATGTGAATATTCCATCCTCCCTGCACAACATAAGTTACACCGACATAAGCACTCATGTGCACACTTGTATGTCGGAGGGAGAGCTTTTAATGCTGACATAGCTTCTGCCACTTGCAGAGGAGGTTTTATTATGCCAATGGGAGAGCTCTCTCCTGTTGGCATAGAGCGTCTTCACCAGATGTGCTGCAGCGGCGCAGCTGTACGTATAGACATGGCCTAAGTTGAAGCATGCTAGGAAAAGAAAAATTATTTGCTCTAAATACTACTGCTTTCTGCCAAGGCTGCTTTTGCCAAGCCTGATTACACCAGTCTTGTAGCTTTTGTTTTAGGCCAAACCTTTGTAAGAATTCAAACTTTTTTATGCTTGATGCAATCAAAGATTTAATAAAATCACTGTACCAGATGGAAAAGTCTTTCTGGCATTCTGCAATTTTCCCTAAGCATCCTTAAAGCAAATATAACTTTCACATTTCTCGTGTCTTTCTCTAACCTTTTGTTGAAAACCTTTGGGGTAAATCACAATTGTCAGAAAGTATTTGTTGTATAATCTATCATGGATAAATATCATTTGTAACATAGTAGAAATATGTACACTTTATCCCAATATGAATTCTAGATCAAAAGGAGCAGCTTTATTACTTCTAAAGGTCAAGCCATACAAATGTTAGGTATATATTAAAATGTTCTAATTTTGCAGCATTAGATGATGTGAGACTAAATATGGCTTAATTCTGATGTATAATTAGCAAAGCCTTTGTTTTGCTCACAGTAGGTAATCTTATCTTTTCCACAGAACACAATTCCTGTAATTAAATTACATTGAATTAAAGCTCACAAAAGTACCTTGGAGAGTCATACTAAAGGTCAAGTCAAATACAAGAGAGAGAATTCTACAAATCAAACCTATTTGTTAACTAATGTACAGTAAATCAGTTTTGGAAAGTCCAGCTTATTTATTTGTTCTTAAAAAAATACATCAATGGATAATGATGAAAGTTGATAAATTACCATTTTTCTAAATGCATATTGCAGACAATATAAATGTATCAAAATGACAATAGACTGATAATGTAAATAGCAATGGATTGTGCCAATGTCAAATAAGCAATGGTAGAATATTTTATATGTTCACTTCTAATATGGAATTCAAGTAAAATGTTACAACAAACATAGGTGACCTAGCTATGTATAGGCCACTCAGAAATCTTATTGGTTTTAGAAAATCACACGTATTAAATCTAAAGGACTTGTCCACGCAAATATGTTGTCTGTTCACACATTTCCTACTCCTATTAAGTTATTTATCAACATCACACACTTAGTTTTGAGAATAGGAATTCTAGCCATATGTGTAGACATGCCTATATGGTGATAGATTTATTTTCTTTTTAACAAAAATAGAGATTTATGAGTAGATTATGAGGAAATTCAGGGGAAATGTTCCAGATAGTGCTCCACAAATGCATATGTGCACACTGGCTAAATAATTAAACGATAATCCCACTCTTGCTATTCCCAGGTGTATTTAAATTGCAGAACTAAAAGTAAAGAAATACTTCATTTAAAAGAAAACCAGGATGCATTGTGATTATATCATCTTCGAACCCCGGGAATACTTGATTGTAAAAACCACAAATTTTGTCTGTATTATGTTTTGTTAATATAATAGTTCACTTCACAGTCTTTTCTGTCATTCATTCACATCTAGAAAATTACCTGGTTTTAGTCGCAATGCAGTTTTGTTATTTTTTCAAAGTTTATTCGGGCAGAAACAAAAGTGAGAGGGATGTTGGCAGGTTTCAGGGATAAACTGAAAAATGTTTGATATGGAGTTGTTTAGAAAGTAAATATCCTTCCACCCAACAACTTACTCCAGAAAAGCTCTTTAATTCTGAATGCTGCAGGAAAAGATACATATATTAAAAAAGACATGAACATAGACATGTATGGAAGAGATTATCAAACAAAATTTGATAAGTACTATATTCTTACTCAGCAGATACATCTTATGTACATAATATATATGCTGCATAATTTCAGGGCCATGCAGTTTGCTGGAGCCCTCCATGTGTTCTAATGATATTGCTAAAGTACTTTTGAGAGAGAGAAATTAAAAATATACATATTCTACTAGTGTATCTCTCATGGAAATATATTCAGATAGTCATTTTGTAATGTGATAAAAAATGAAAACATCACAACTATTTTGTCCCTTAACATTATCTATACAGCATAGCCTTTCTGGAAATAGTATATATGCTGTGTGTTTTACTGCCAAAATGTGTCCGAACAATGTATCTTTGTTATCTTTTAGGTTTGATTTTTGAATATAGATTTACATTCACAGCTTCCAGATCCTGACTTTGATCTATACAATCTGTCGTTATGGGTGCTTAGCACCTCTCAGGATTGACCTCTTATCCATAATGAAATTTGCTTCCCACCTTTTTTGGTACATATAAAAAGAGTTAGTAAACCATGGGCAGCTATAAACACAGAAATTCCAACCTGAACATCTGCCATGAGTAAAATGCATACACGTAAGTCAATACAGGGAAAGTGTTTTAGATTGTGCTGTGATTTAGACACGCACACAGGCACTGAGTTTTGTTTTTCCCGGTAGGTGCTCCACCCCCTGCTCCACCCTTGCCCCGCACCCTCCTCTGAGGCCCCACCTTCATGCCTCACCTAATGCCCCTCGCTGCTCACTCCTCTCCATTCCCTCTCCTGAGGCTGCCCCAACCGCCACTCCTTCCCCTCTGCCCTGCCCTCCCCTAGCACCTCCAACCAGTCACTCGCTGATCGGCGGTCAGCCCGAGAGCTGATCAGCGGCCAGCCCCGGGGCCGGAACCAGTGTGGCTGGTGGACGCTGAGCAGCCCCTATTTTTTTTCCATGGGTGCTTGAGGCACAGAGCACCCACAGAGTTGGTGTCTATGTACATGCACCAAATAATAGTTCCTTATCGCTACCACAGAGAAAATGATAAAGGAAAAAACAAGATTAAAACAATCTATAGTATAGAGTAAATCCGTAGGTTGTGTCCTTATCCAGATGTCAGAACTCATTTGTAACAATCTAACAAAACATTCACCCACAGATAGACATCTCATTAGCCTATGAAAACTGGGCTGTAGATCATTCAGCACTTTCTCTACATTTAGATCGCGGATTTTGCACTCAGGTGCGCAGCACATCAGTTAGGTAGATTTGTATTTCTCAGTTGCTCATCACATTTTGTATGCATTACTTTTTAACCCTTTCTTACTGCAAAAGCTATACATACTGCAATGGAGCCATAACATATTTTTGTATTTGAAATATTGTGTATGTATTTAGATGCATATGTGTTATGCATTAATTCCATTTTTAAATACTATGAGTTGGGTATGAAATAGGCACATATAATGTCCTGATCAAATATGTAGTTTTTCACAGGCCATTTTTAAGTTGCGTCTTCTCCATATTGCAATAGAAATTGGACTACAACTATGAAACTAATACAATTCCTCCTAAATACTTAATATCCCTCAGAATAGAACCTGGTCATTGACTGTGTCTGTGTGTACTTTGAAGAAAGGTAAAAAATGAGGAATACAGTCAATATGAAATGCCTTTGAAGCTGAATAATTAAAGGTTGTTGGGGTTTTTTTTAAGTTTCACTCAGAATGTTAAAATTAAGTCTGAAATAAATCTAAGATATTTAAAGAATATTTGACATTTTCTTTTACAAGACCTTTGTGATGTTATAGCTAAGGTTATGTGTGCAGTTCCAATATAAATCCATTTTTTCACAGGGCCTTAAATCTACTGAAAAAAAATTTCTTCTTGGGTTAAAAGTTATACAAAGCTTCACGTCAGGAGTATATCGTTTTGGTTTTGTGTGTTTAATTTTTAAAATGTAGTTTAGTTTTGGTATAAAATAATAATTAAACAGATGTAACATTTTGGGGTTCCTTCTGCTCTCGCTGAAGTCAGTGACAAAACTTCCAATGACTTCTGGCAGGATCAAGCTTTTGGCTCTCCTGGGAATTCAAATGGGAATTCTATTTGGTATAACTTTGTCTAAGAAATAGTTTGTATAGGACTTGATTCAATTTCCATTCAAGTCAGTGGGAGTCTTGCCAGTGATTTCAGTGGAAGCAAGATCAGGCCCCCTGGCCGCCTTTACAGCAGATTTTCCCCCTTTTTATAATTTCTCATCATTGTTACCACTGGTGTAGCTCCAATAGTGGGAATGCTAATGTACATAGGCCACTTCTGGGTGCTGGCATTTTGAGCAGGGTTAGATAATCTAACTAAAGCTGCACCAGTGGGAGCACAGGCAGGACATTTGAAGATAAAGGGCCTGTTTCTCATTAACTGTAAGGTTCCTTTATAGTGGTCTGGGCTCTGCTGTAGTCACAGCCATTGTCCAGGATTCATATTAAACACTGTTTTACTTTACTGCACATGCCAATGCCATTTTAAATAATCTTACTCAAGTGGTTTAATTTACATAATTGCAAAATAAAACAGAACCCAATGAACTGCTGACCTGTAATTGAAGTTGACAGTGATTCCAAAGGTGCCATTCTAGTTAATTTCAATACATAATCCATGTTTCAACAAATTCAGTAATTGGCCTAGGTTTGGAAAAGCTCCTTCAGATCTCTTCCATTCTCTTGGGTAAATTAATCCATGAGTTTGGGGACAAGGGGGCGGAGTTGTAGGGGTGGCTAATTGGCTGTTTTACAATTGACAACGAAAGGTCGTGGCCATTTCCACACTTTTGCCGTTTTGTTAAAGATTGAAACTAGCTCCCTTCTTTAGAGTTTAGTAGTTCGGGGGGCTTCCAAAAGTTACCTTTTCACAGTTGATTTACTCATTTTTCAGGCAGAGTAGTAATTTGCAAGATTTCTTTCTGGAGCACTTGATTCAATCTTGTGTCTTCAGAACCTGATGATGATGTAGTCTGCAGCCTAATTGTAATATGTCTTAGGCTACCACATGCATGTTCGGTCACCACTGAAAGGAAAGGAAATAGTTAATGGGATTAAGTAACATTAAGGTGGTGAGGAAAGCAGGTAAGGCCTAGTGAATATTGAGTTCATTTGTCACTTTGATTTTCCTGGGTTGTGGCTTTTATTGCTCTCTCTCTCTCTCTCACACACACACTTTTAAAAGATTTTTGTATGAATTTTTTCTTGTCTGCTTCTTGTTCTTAAAGGAAAATATGCTGTATTCACATTTATATATGCTGGAATCATACCTTACAATTGTTGGTGGTTACTTCCACCCCCCCACCCTCCCGATATACAAGGACAGTGGCCAAACACTGATTTGTAGGGTTTGGTGTTTTACAGAAGCTGAAGTGTGGAGATGTGAAACTGCTGTTCTCCTTATGAAAGAAAGGAAAACTATAACCTAGAGAGCATTAATTTCTGAATGAGCTTTTCTGGGGGAAAAAAGCCTAAAATAATTTTGGAGTATCATCAGAACCCTTTTGCTAATGGGTATTGTTGTGGGTTTTCTTCTCTCAAATTACAGATGAAATATCATGTATGAATTTATAAATAGTTACTTTCAGTTATTTTCCTTTTGTATAAGCTGCCCAGTACCTCGCTATGCTGTATAAGTTGTGTTTTATGGAACAGTGTGAGTATGAAATCTAAAAAGCTAATTACTTTTCCTTTTTTAATCATCTGTGGATGCCACTATGAAAGCTGACATCGTTAAGCCACTACAGAGTTTTCTATGAATACTTGTAAGAAAATGCTTTGTTACATATGAACCTAAATAAAGAGATTGTATTGATTCAAACACAGGGATAAGAACATTTAAAGACTATTCTTTAGGTTTAAAAGGCTTGCTGTAAAACGGTGCATTATTCCATTTATTAAAGATCATATTCATGACAAAAAGTGTGGACTTTCGTGAGTTTGTGACAATACCATTAGCAAGGCCACTACCGTGGCGGGGGAGTTAGGTAAAATCGTACTGGCTAAATCACATGATCTTCGGAGACGTTTTGGCCTTGGTCCTGCCCAGAGGAATGTGCAGTGTTGCATGTATAAAGCACTAACCAAACGGGTTCAAGTGATTTCAGAGTAAAACTAGAATCTTCCCATCACCCATAAATAGGATGTTCATCATTTATCACTTGGATTTGGCCAAAAGGTTTTGCACCCGGCTGAACTTGGACTGAGTGCATGAATTTAATCTTTTAGCTCCAAAGTCTACCACCAAAGCAAAATCAATTAGTTGTAGTTGGGAATTTATCCTATCGCAGATATAACTAAACTTTTTAGAGGAAGGGAAGAATGTCCCAATGGTTAGGGCACTCGTGTAGGACTGCTGAGACCTCGGCTCAAGTCCCTGTTCTACCACAGACTTCCTGTGTGACCTTGGACAAGTCACTTGTCCTCAGGTCCCCCATTTGCAAAATGAGGATAACACCATTGAGAGAGAAACACATTAAAGACTGTGAGGTGCTGAGATTGATGGTAATGGAGGCCATATATGTACCTCAGAGAGCGGGGGGGGGGCGGTCTCATTACTTCCCATATAAAGCAATGATTCTCCTTATGGCCCAAGGTGTGTGTGCCTTTGCAGGGGTAGGCTAGAATAGAAAGTGCAGCTGTAACCCCTTCTCTGCCCAGAACACCTTGCATAGGAGGCAGCACACACTGAATGCCAGCAAGCACTGCACACCCCAAGGGAGTTGTGACCATGTTGATACTTGGCATAAATCTCTTAACTTGCCAAAGTCCAAATGTGAGAACCAAAATGAAGGCTGCAAACATGTTACTCCTGGAGGCGCACATATAGGGCAGCCCATCTACTGCCATGTCCTGTGTCCAATAGTGGCTAGTAACTACTGCTTCTGAGGAAGAAATCTGTTTTAGAGGAAGGAACTACTGCAATAAGGAGTTATGAGAGAACCTGCACCCAGGGGGAAAAGTTTGCTCCCAAGTTCCAGTAGCAGTTACCTTGTGCCTGAAGCTTGAGGGTTTAATGCCTTCTGAACGCCATGGTTAGTTTATTAATATTTCCTAGTATAATTTTAGCTATTCCTGTTATTCACATACATCTAATCCTTTCTGAAGCCTCGGGATCCTTCACATAAAAGGGACAAGGAAAATGGCAAGCTGGATATTAAAATCATTACTGATCTGGAAACTTACTTCTAAATCACACTGCCATGAAGCATAAAACAAATCCTATTATCTTGCTACTGTGCTTTTGTTACTTTGACTGAGTCTAAGCTACACATTGAAACTACAAAGCCTGTTGTGCTTTGCTCATGTTAAGAGTGTGAGAGGAAATGTTACCATTTTTGTTTTGGTCTGTATGTGAATAGTTATTGCAGACCATTTACTTTTATTTCATATTTGCGTCTCTGCAATTCTGTACTTTGCTCTGTTTTCTATCCCCAAATAAAAGTATATTTTTTAAAGGCGCTTTGATTCTAGACTGTTTATTTCACAGTCAAGATAACATCAAAGCATGAGTCAAAGTCTCTATGAAAGAGAGAGAAAGTACAGTATAGTGTTGTGTTGTGCTCTCAGCATGTGGAAAGGCAAGGAGATGCCTTACATTTATAGGTGCAGAACATCTCCCTGAAATTTAAACCACAGAAGGGCAGTGGAAGCTGAGGACCATGTAAAAGACCCAAGCTGGATTTTCTGGGGTATGTCTGTCTGTTCTTTGGTTATTCCAAATTTCTGGCCAGGGGGTCATCCCCAAGATGTCAAAATGTGACACAGTTATCTCCCAGGCACAGCTTGAGGCCCAAACTCACTCAGGCTCTGTTGGGTTAGGTTCACTCTTCTTTGTATCACCCGAATGGTCTCTGGGGCAGTAGTGCGCTAGCAGGGAAGATGAGACTCCCTGTCCTTCCCTTCTTTCTCCAAGCTGAAGGTAGCTTGTTTGGAGTTTCTTGCTCTTCCATACCTGCAAGGGTAACAACGAGCTATAGCTCAACGATGCACCACATAAGCCCATACCGACCTGAGGCCTTGTCCTCTAGCCTCTATTACTTTTCTTATTTAAATCAGGATGTGTTGGTAGAGAGTGGGCACACAGTACCAGTAGCTGGTAGACTGCTATTAGCCTGTATTTGCTGTGTTTCCAAACCCAGGTGGGGGTCTGAAGCAGTTGGAGAGCATTCCTCACTGGCTCAATATATCTGAACAGTGGAATGCAGCCATGAACTAGGCAATGCTGTGCAAGAACAAGGGGGCCACCAGGGGCGGCGAGTTATATGGGCCCGTGGGGCCCAGGCCCCACCAATAATCCAGGAGCTGGGCTCAGCCCCACCAATGTTTGGGCCCCAGGCCCTGTGCTGGGGGTCCCCGCGTTGCAACACCCGGCGCTCTCACTCACCGCAGCGGCAGCTCCCGGGAGGGGCCTCAGGAGCGACTGGACTCCCAGCCCATTGGCTGGGAACCCCAGCCAATGGGAGCTGCCGGGGACGGTGCCGGAGCTGCCTGGCTGCGCCTCCACAGCAGGGAGGGGGAGCGAGCCACAGGCAGCGGCTGAGCCCTGGGCATTGTGAGCAGCAGACAGACACAGACGGTGAGCTGTGGGCAGCCAGACACACACAGCCGGGGAGGGGGGGTTGGTGGGGACAAACACACACAGCCAGGGGGTTGTGGGACAGACACACACAGGGGGAGGGGGGACAGACAGACAGACAGACAGAGCCTGTGAGCTGTGGGGGCAGCCAGACACACACACACAGCCGGGGAGGGGGGGTTGGTGGGGACAAACACACACAGCCAGGGGGTTGTGGGACAGACACACACGGGGGGGGGGGGGGGGACAGACAGACACAGCCTGTGAGCTGTGGGGGCAGCCAGACACACACACACACACACACAGCCGGGGAGGGGGGGGTTGGTGGGGACAAACACACACAGCTTGGGGGTTGTGGGACAGACACACACACCGGGGGACAGACAGACACAGCCGGGGGGGTTGGTGGGGTTGGTGGGGAGAAACAGACACAGCCAGGGGGTTGGGGGTTGTGGGACAGAGACACACAGCGGGGAGCAGACAGACAGACAGACACAGCCGGGGGGGGGTTGGTGGGGACAAACAGACACAGCCAGGGGGTTGGGGGTTGTGGGACAGACACACACAGTGGGGGGCAGCCAGCCAGCCAGACACAGCCGGGGGTTGTGGGACAGACAGACAAGGACACAGCCAGGGGGTTGTGGGACAGACACACACAGCGGGGGGGAAGGGGGACAGACACACACAGAGCCGGGGGTGGTGGGGGCAGCCAGACACACACAGCCGGGGGTTGTGGGACAGACCGACACAAGGACACAGCCAGGGGGTTGTGGGACAGACAGACGGACACAGCCGGGGGAGTTGTGGGGACAGACAGATGGAGCCGTGGGTGGGGAAAGGAGCAGCAATGGGCACCCCGGGGCTGGTATAAAATACACAGGATGGGGGCGGGGCTTCCTGAGGGGACTATAGCAACACCCCCCGCAGAGCAGACCCAGGTTGCAGCTGGCTCCGCCCATCACAGCCCCCTGCCCCACAGAGCCCCACACAACCCTCTGCCCCCTCAAGAGACTCCCAATGACCCCTGTCACTCCTCTCCAAAGAGCCCTCCCCTTTGTGCAAGCCCACTCCCCTCCCCCACTGCCTCCCCTCCTCCAAAGCTCCCTACAATCTCCCCCTTTGCCTTCCGCCCCCCAGCCCAGCCCAGCCCATTCCATTGGCCGGGAGGCTCCCAGTCTAGTAGCTAGCAGGGCCCAGGGGAGCTGCACCTGAGGCAGGGTGCCTGCCTGCAGATGCAGACCTGCCTGGCTGTGCCTCCACAGCACAGGGAGGGGGAGCCACAGATGAGCAAGCCCTGGTCATCATCATCATCACAGGCCCAGTAATTCTCTGGATATTTAATTTCACTGAGGCAAAATGTGTGCAATTTTATGGGTTGAATGATTGAATGACATAATACCCACCTGCCTGCATTGTCCATCACTAAGTCCAGTAATTTTGTCAAGTGTTTGTTGCACAACATGCTGGTGCCTACCCCTACCTTGTGCTTCACGGGGTGATGGGGTCAGGGCAGCCTGTTATAGAACTACCTGATTAGTAATTGGATATGTTGGCTGGCATCTTTTTTAGTAATTGGATATGTTTGCTCCCCCTGATGTTAGAACCTGGCTACACCACTGGGGAGGGGAGCTTCCTAGACCTGTGCAGCTGGGGCTTAGGTGAATTTTGTGATACTGTGCCCCTCCCCAGCTACCACCCTGCAGTCCCCACTCCTGCACCATGCTGGGCAAGGGGCAGCCCCATCCCCAGTGAGGCTATGGTGAGGGGTGGCAGCAGGGGAGGCCATACGTGATGGCAACCTCCCCCCTCGGTACCCACCATAGGGGAGGTGAGTGGGCTTTCTGGACCTGAGAGGGACCTAGGAGCATGTGCAGTGAACTGCGGGGGAGAGGAGGGGTCCCTCCCCTGGAGCTTGCTGCTGCCAGGGAGGGTGGAGGGGAGTCCTCTTTGGCCCTAGCCCTGGGGCAGCCTGTCTGCACCCCAAGTTCCTTATCCCCAGCCCTGCCCCAGAGTCCTCACCTGACCGGAAAAACACGCAACTTAAATTTGGTGGTCAGTTTAGAGTATCATAGAATATCAGGGTTGGAAGGGGCCTCAGGAGGTCATAAGGTCCAACCTCATGCTCAAAGCAGGACCAATTCCCAACTAAATCATCCCAGCCAGGGCTTTGTCAAGCTGGGCCTTAAAAACCTCTAAGGAAGGAGATTCCACCACCTCCCTAGGTAACCCATTCCAGTGTTTCACCACCATCCTAGTGAAAAAGTGTATCTTAATATCCAACCTAAACCTCCCCCACTGCAACTTGAGATCATTACTCCTTGTTCTGTCCTCTGCTACCACTGAGAACAGTCTAGATCAATCCTCTTTGTAACCCCCTATCAGGTAGTTGAAAGCAGCTATCAAATCCTCCCTTATTCTTCTCTTCTGCAGACTAAACCATCCCAGTTCCCTCAGCCTCTCCTCAGAAGTCATGTGCTCCAGCCCCCTAATCATTTGTGTTGCCCTCCACTGGATTTTCCAATTTTTCCACATCCTTCTTGCAATGTGGGGCCCAAAACTGCACGTAGTACTCTAGATGAGGCCTCACCAATGTTGAATAGAGGAGAATGATCATGTCCCTCGATCTGCTGGCAATGCCCCTACTTATACAGCCCAAAATGATGTTAGCCTTCTTGACAAAGGCCAGAGGAGGGAGTGTTAGTGCCTGTGTGGACTTCTGGGAAGTGCACGGTGTGGAAGGGGATGCTGGGATGCTCTGGAACCACTCCTTCAAAGCCAGTCAGGACTCTGGGGGAGCCTCCTCTCTGAGCAGACTGTCTCCAGGGCAAGAAGCTTACACCTTCCTGGGTCTGACCTCAGAGCATTCAGCATGCCCTTCCACACCATGCACTTTCCGCAGTGAGTCCGCCCAGGCGGGGTCCTGGGGCAGCCAGAGGTCCCTGCACCCCAACTCCGCAGTCAGATGTGACTCTCAGCCAGACTGTAAAACAGAAGGTTTATTAGATTATGGGAACACAGTTTAAACAGAGCTTGTTGGTACAGAAAACAGAACCCCTCTGTCAGGTCCATCTTGGGGGGTGGGGAGCCCAGAACCAAGTTCTGGGTCTCTCCCCATTTCCCCAGCCAGCTCCAAACTGACACTCCCTCCTCTGGCCTCTGTCTCTCTTCCGGACAAGGAGGCCACCTGATCTCTTTGCTCCCAACACCGTCAGTTGGCACTTTGCAGGGGAAACTGAGGCACCCACACAGTATTCAGAGAAAATATTAAGAACATTCCCACTTCATCACAACAGGTACAACAAAATATAATACTGTATATTGAAGTAGGCAAGTGCTGCTTCTGACTTTCCACTTTTAATTGACCCTTGTAATCTTGTGGCGCTGACGCGTTGTAGCTTCATTTTATATCGGCTTACAGGGCGGGAGCGGGGGGGCACCACCATTTTGAGCCCCACCAAAAATTATACAAACCTGCCGCCTATGGGGGCCACCCCTAGAGAGTGATGATGTGAGAGGAAACCGTGCATACACATTCAGTGGTGCACTCACTCTGCTCTTCTCAGGTCGACGGCACCACAACTGCACCCTGTGGGGCTCCAGAATGGACTGCAGACAAGGAAGCCTCCAATAGCACCTAAACTCAACTACTGCCACGTGACCTGAGTTATAAACACGGCTGGGAGGCCCTTGGAGCCAGAGCCAGTGATCTTTCCACCAATCCCAGAGCAGTCAGGAGCCCAGGTTCCACAGGAATCATGGCAAGAGCAGGATGAATAATGTATTTTTTCGTTCACTGGCGTAATCGAGTCCAGTCATGGCTAGTCACCTTCTTACGACCACGTGTGCCGCACAGCTCTCTGGCGGGACTAGCACCCCTTGCCAATTGTTACCCCCGTGCTGTAGAGGTTTCTCTGCCTGGTAACTCGGCCCTCCAGCCAGGTCACATCTGTAGTTCACCCCTTCTGGGGTCCCAATTGTCCCAAACTAACAGCCAGAAAATATCTTTAGCAGAAACAAAAATCCTTCCAATCCTTTCTGGGGCTCTTCCTCAGCCAGTCTTCAGCTCAGTCTGCCGCTCCATTGCTGGGCTCAACCACCCTTACAATGGGCTTGTGCTCGGGGCAGGAAGGAGAACCTCAAAGGAAACCTGCACAACATCTTCAAAAGACAGGCCTGGGAGCTTAAATTCATTGCTTTGCTATACATTAAAAATCATGGACTTGGTAAAGAAACAATGAATATAGACATCACCAGTCAAACCAATACAGCTTTTGAAAAGTCATTCACCGTGATAGGCAGAAGATTCTCATAAGAACATAAGAACATAAGAAAGGCCGTACCGGGTCAGACCAAAGGTCCATCTAGCCCAGTATCTGTCTACCGACAGTGGCCAATGCCAGGTGCCCCTGAGGGAGTGAACCTAAAAGGCAACGATCAAGTGATCTCTCTCCTGCCATCCATCTCCATCCTCTGACGAACAGAGGCTAGGGACACCATTCTTACCCATCCTGGCTAATAGCCATTTATGGACTTAGCCACCATGAATTTATCCAGTCCCCTTTTAAACATTGTTATAGTCCTAGCCCTCACAACCTTCCCACCCTAGATCCTGTGGTCTCCACAAGTATTTCTGCCTAAAGAGAAGGTCAAGCAAGTGAGTGATGAGGGGAAGCTTTCTCTGTACAGCCCTCTGGAACAATGACAGTGTCAGATCTCTCTGGGGAGATGCATACACTGCTGTGCAGGGAGCCAGGCACACGTAAATCAAGGGATCATGCAGACTTTTATTACATGGAAAGGCTGACCTAGGGCTTGATCCTTCAAGGGTCCAAGTACCTTTAGTGATATCGGTGGGAGCTGAACAGGGGGCTGCATCTGCAACTATTAGCAGACTTGGGAGACTAGTGTTTATCACTGAACAAAGAGTGACTGTAACTGAAGCCTTTGAAATGGTGGCTGAAAAACATTGAGGGGCATATGTGGATGCCTTCATGTAAAAACTGAAGACTTGGAAACAGTAGCTTCAATGTTGGTAATATCAGCCCCTGAGTATGGAAGGGACAATATGACCAGTGTGTCCAAATCCTGACCAGTGAGATCCACCACGTCACTCCATCTTGGCCCCAATCAGAACCAGAGCATTCTAGGTTCCTGAAACCTGTTTTTGACTCATCTCTAGTAATAAGAGCTTCTTTTACCAATTCTGATTTTTCCACCTTTTAATGTCATCAGCTGTCCCCTATGTATCACAATGTTTACTCAGATCATTTCTGTTCCCTGCGGTGTGGGACCAGACTTCGAGGAAGCTCCATAAGCTGAAGCTTCTACAGGAGCTGGTAGAAGACAATGGATTGGGAACAATTTGGGGCTGCTAGGAGGTAAAGTCTCTTTAAAGAGGGCTCTGTGGTGATCACACCTAGAACTTTGTGCCCGGCTGTGGCTATCTCAATAACAGGGAGATATTGGCGAAGTGGACAGAGTCCAGAGAAGAGCAATGAAAAATGTTAGGAAGAAGGAGAGATGGACAAGTGGGAAGAGAGCTAAATAAGTGTAGCTAAGCAAAAACACGACACTTCAAACATCTGAAGGGTGTAAGCACCAAGAGTAGTTCCAGGGGATAGAGCTAGGAATAATGGGCTGCAAGGGGAGCATCTCCCTAAGTGCTGGGTTTTCCTGTCAGGGAAGGGACTATAACTACACTATGGATCTGCTAATGTGAACAAAAGAGCCTAGATTCTTCCTTCCACTGACACAGTGAGTAAACTCAGGGGTCCTAACATCAAAGATCTACAGATTCTGTCCCCTTTGCTGCGTCGTCCTCTCCTGGAGGCAGGGCTGGGAACAACAGACGGGCCAGGGGACATGGCCACCTACTCTCCTAGAAGGTTGAGATATCAGACTCCACAGACCTCCAGGGAGCAGTAGGGTGAGCACAGGCACTAGAGCCATATACTGCTCTTTGGCTCTTCCAAGCAGCAGCAGTACAGTTGGCTTTTAGCTCTGCTGCCATTGTCTTTCCCCCACCCATCCAATGGGGAGGGTCACAGAGCATGTTGCCGAGGAGCGGGGAAGGCTGGTTGGCAAATTCGTACATGGAGGAAGTGGAGATGTTTCCACATGAGCCAAACCAGCCAGGAGCGGTGGAAGTGCCCGGAAAGTGCGGGAGCCACAGGTGCCCAAACTGTGCCCCCACCGCCTGCGCTGCCTCTGAGGCCCCACCCCTTGTCCTCAAGCCCCTATCCTCATGCTGCCCATTCCCCCAAGACCCTGCCCTCGTACCCCCAAGGCCCCGCTCCTGCATTGCCTCTTCCCCCCCAAGACCTTGCCCCTCGCTCACGCCTCTCTGCCCCCTCCTCCCGTCGTTCGCCCTTATGACTGGTAAAAAATGGGAGAGCCATGGCCCTCTGGCCTCCCCTGTTCCAGCATCCCTGAAACCAGGCGCAATTAATAGACACAGTACTGGGCAGTAAATAACCAGAGTGACTTGCGCTGCAAGAGAGTGCATCTCCCAGCTCTGCAGCACTGGAGCAGCTAGCATCTCCAGAGTGTGGCTAGAAGTTTGAGCTGCAGGGAAGATATCAAGAACTCCAGGATTGTCTGACTACTTTTGTGCTCACTCTCCACAATTTACAGTTTGTTTCAATGCTCTAAGCCCTTAATTGCTAACTCTGTGTCTTACAGATCTCAGAGCATCTCCCTGTAGCTGTGGCACTTCTGTTTCTCTGCTGTCCTGGGGAAGGGCTGGTTTAGAAAGGTACTTTTCCCTAAAGACTTACTAGAGTGGCCCTTAAAAAGTGACACTCAGCTGTGGGACTAATTCCCCTGCCCGTCCCCTCTTTTAGGTGTTCCTGGTGGAATACAGGCCTCTGAGGAAAATGGTGACTCTGAAAACCATGGAGAAGTCAGAGCTACGGGATGGGGACCTCACAGAAAGGTGAGTGGGAAGCAAGTCAGTGGCTGTGATGCGTGAAAGTACAGCCATTTGCCTTAAAAAGAAACAAGGGGCTACAAGGAAATCCCATTTCTAAGCATCACAGAAGCATTGGATGGGGCCCAGCATAGACTTTATTACAGGCTGGAGCATCCAGCTTTCTCAAAAGCGACTAATGAAAGAGGCTGCATGTTCTACATTGTCCTGTTGGGTGAGTGAAGCAGAAGGACCCAGCCTGGTTACAAGAGTAACTGAAGCTTCAAGTAGCTCTTGATGCCCTTAGAAATGCTGGAGGGAATTTACCCCCCTCCTGCCTATACCATTGGCTCTGATCTTGTTTTGTGTTTGCAGCCTGATGTCACAGAAGTGGGTACTGGAGGCTGTCAGTCAGGAGAAGATACCCATATTTAGTCCAGCTTTTCAGGTTCTTCCAGACCACAGGCCATCTGTGCTTTGCCTTAGAGTACACTCTTGGGGGGCATTTCTTTACCTTCTGCCAGGCGCAGTCCTCTCTGGACTTAAATCTTTGTCTAGGAGTTTGACAGATCCACAAACTTCCCTCTGCATGAAATCTAGGGTCTGATCCTGCTTCCATTGGAACCCCACTGACAATCCGCCAAGAGCGAGTCCGTCATTGACACCATTGGGAGCAGGACAGCATCTAAAGAGACATTTTCAAAGTCTCTCTCTCTCTCCCCCCTCCCCCCCACCCCCCAAAAAATCTCTCCAACAAGTCCTGCACAGGAGGGAGGATCTGGAGAGGGCATAGCAGAGAATGTGGCTGCTACCCAGCCACTCTCTTTTCCATGTCATGGAGCAAGGCCACCTCCCTTCCTGCCACAGATCCTTCCCCAACTGTCACAGAAGACTGACCCCGTGGAGACAGGGGAGGGACCCTGGAAGTATCAGATACCTTTCTTGATGTGACAGCAGGAAAAGCCTGTCCTGCCCATAGAGAATCCTGGTGGGAAGAGGGAGGAATTGGGAACAATCAGGATGCAAGTTTGAAGAGAAAATCCTGACTGAGGGCAGGACCGTGAGTTGTTCTCCTATCAATTCCAGCAGCATCTCTGTAGTTTGGGGCTTGGCTCATCCATGGCCCTCAAATTACCTAGGTTGCTGCTGGACAGGGATGGGTTTGTGAAGATGACCATTTTGGCCTCTGCAAAGAAAGTATCTGTTCACTTGGGTCGCTCTGCTGCCATCTCAGGATGTGGACACTTGCCAGGTGCATTTTCCATATAATTTAATTTCATTACTCTGTTTGATATTTCTAGCCATTGTTCCATCAGTGTCACAGATCTGAAATATTCCAACCGGATTTTCAGCCAGAATAGATGCAAAACCAACAATAATTGATTGATAAAGAAGACATTTAAAGTCACACTGTAGGGCATAAATACCAGGGATCTTAGAAAGCAGCACCATCTAGGGGTTCCTGGGGGTGTCCTCCTGTCCCCAGGGAATATTGCTGAAAATACTCACTGTTTGGTGCATTCCAAAGGCATGATTACTGCTCTCTTGGAGGATCTTTAAGAGACAGAAATAAATCAGTGAAGTGGCTGAAATACCCTTTCCCATTTCCCCTGCTGTTCTAATTCTGCAAAGCACCCAGTAGTTTGCATACAGTGAATTATAGTCTCTTAAGAATCTATGTTTTGTTATAATCTCAGTTAATCTCAAATTCACCCCTGCTTTGTATTAGATATTGCTGTGGCCAGATCTATAATACTGACGTTCATACAGTGAAAGGGTTTGCTGGCCCTGCTCTGAGTTAGATACAGTGTGATATTTACCCACCACGGGGCATTGGCACTGAAGAGGCCTCTTTTTTCTTACACCTCACCAGCCCTACCTTTATAATGGGGAAGAATGTTTATATTGCTTTGCCACAGATCATAGGACTCTTGTTCTGCTCCATGGGGCAGTAACTCTGACATCCTCAAATTTGGTAGCAGGATTTGTAATATTTAGCCAAGTCCAGACATTATGCACTTGGGGTGGAGGGAGATGGGCTAAAGGGCATTGCTTGGTTTCATGGAGATTTTCATTCTTTCAGGCGTTGGTTTCAGGACACTACAAACAGCATCTGTAGCACACCAGAACCATTGCTCCAGAGGTCCTCCGAAGGGAGCCAAACTCCAGGGCTGTGGACTGGTGGGGTCTTGGAATAATCCTCCACCAGTTTATGGTTGGAGCAGTAAGTGTAGGCACACAAGCTATTCCTTCTAAGAGGGAAAAAGAAATTGAAATTTACACCCAGTGTGGCTCAGGGTGAACTAGCTTCAGGTGGCTGATTCCATTATCATACTCATGGAGATAATACTTTTTCACACCGGGTGTCAGAGGCCAAGAACTTAGCATGATTCAAAAAGGGATTGGTCATTTATATGGATAACAAGACTATCCAGATTTAGCATAGTTAATTATAACAAACATTTTGGAAAAGCTATTAAACCTCATGCTTCACGATTTAAGCCAATCTCTACCTATTAGAGAGCAGGATGAGACTTAATGAAAGTGAAATTGTTCTATCTGGCACTGTGGGGTTCTTACACCTTCCTCTGAAGCATCTGGCACTGGCCACTGCCAGGGACAGGAAAATGATCCTTAGGTCTTCTTATCCAATATAGTCATTCCCATCTTCCTACGTTCTTGCAATACAGGATTTCAATACAAAATTCAACTATGCTGTTATCCACTTTTGTCCACTAGATGTCTCTGCTTCCATATTCCAAGTATAGAGTAGACTGGGATAGGCAACCTATGGCACGCATGCTGCCTGATTTTCAGTGGCACTCACACTGCCCAGGTCCTGGCCACCAGTCCAGGGGGCTCTGCATTTTAATTTAATTTTAAATGAAGCTTCTTAAACATTTTAAAAATCGTATTTACTTTACAACAATAGTTTACTTATATATTACAGATGTATAGAAAGAGACCTTCTAAAAACATTAACATGTATTACTGGCATGCGAAACCTTAAATTGGAGTGAATAAATGAAGATTTGGCACATCACTTCTGAAAGGTTGCCGACCTCTGGTTTCTCCCCCTTTACTTCTGCTGTGAAATGCTAAGATGCAGGTACTGAAAGAACAAGGAATACTTGTGGCACCTCATTCTTTTTGCTGATACAGACTAACACGGCTACCGCTCTGAGGTACTGAAAGGTATTTAGATCCCTAACTCCCATTGATTTAATGTAAGATAGATCCTCAAAGGTATTTAAGTACCTGGGCCTAGATGCCTGTCTCTTCTAGTTTTTTAGCTTCTAGCAACATGAACAAACTAACATGAATAACTTTCCAGCAGTAGAATTTTCTCTTCCGTCTATGAGAAGAGCCCTGTAGTGGTCCATCTCTGCTGCAGCAGTGGTATAAGTCATGATAAAGGAGAATGACACAGCAGGAAAGAGCACACGAGATGCCACATCTGAACAGTGCATGGTATAAATGCTGTTATCGGTAGTGGAAGAGAAGTTTCTAAATCCCCCTAGACTGTGTTGGAAACTCTCAAAAGATCAAAATGTCACCCTCCAAGATGAATCTACAGGGAATTTCTGACAACAGATGTAGACAACATGCCAGTGCAGTTCAAACTTAGTGGGCTTCTACTCAGCAGGATGGTGAAAAGGAAACTATACATGTTAAGCAATCCCTATGTCAGGTTGAGACGTTAGCAAATTACATAAAGACACAACTATAACTTTGTGGTAGGAAATCTCCACCAGGTATTTCTAAGCAGATCTTTTCCCAGAGACAAGAACTCCACCCTCCTTCTGCTAGAGTCTACTCAAATAGAGCTAATTGGTTTGTCTAACTAGAGGATTAGTACATATATAACCAAAATTATTTCAAAATCTCTTCCTTTATAATGTGTAGAGACCATATTTATTTGTATTTCACACTCCCTTTAATGTTATATAAAAAACAAAACAAGACTGAACTCTTGAGGGCAAGGACCATATTTTCACTACATTCTCTAAAAGCACAAGTATATGTACAGCTTTCTATCAATCATTTATAGATCATTTATCACCAGAGTATGGTAATTGGATAAATGAGATCTGAGCTGCCATGGTTATTTCCTATTCTAAATATACTCATGGTGTGGATAACTTTTAATAGCAGCCACTATTAGTGCCACTAATAAAGAGTTCTCTCTTCTTATTCAAATGGAGTCTTCTGTCTTGAAATTGGAACTAGAGAAGCACACTTTACATCTCCATATAAATATGGGTCCCACCTCCATCATGCTGCTAGAATAAGCTGTGTGTCTAGGCTTTAAAAATCTTAAACTTTCCCAAATACACTTAAGGAAAAATAATTTGCTTGCTCATGGCCACGCCCCATATTTAAAGTTGGAAGATGCACTTTTATCTCCAAATACAAATTAACCTTCAGTACATTGTCTGCAACAGGTAAACTTACATATTTTATTTTCTTGTGCTTTGTTTAGATGGAAGAGAGGCTAGTGTCTGACTCCAAAACCAAAAATCAGTATGCCTCAGAAATCCTGTGGGTAATATCTTTTTACTGCTGTTGAACCTTTCCCCAAACAGAAGTTCATAACAGGTTTCAGTCACTTCATTCTAGTCAAGGGGAAAATGGACCACATTCCCCTTCAGATGCTTTCTAGGCTGCTCCTTATCAGGCAGAGGGATGAATTTTAAGTAACTCAAGTCTCTCGTTCTCCTCAATAGCTGAATCTTGCTCACAACTAGGCTGTTTTTAATGTTGTCTCTTAAATCATATCATGAACTCATCATGTACGCTATAATCATGTACATACATGTAGTGTGTTGACTCTTAAAAAAAATTAGCCTGGTACCTCTTCCTGAGTAATTACATTGTTATAAGGGGGGGGGAAACTTTGTTATGGGTTGAATTAAAACCTCACTGAAATTGATAAGTAGGAACTTCCTCTTCAATTAACAAAACTGCAAGGTTAAGGCCCCTCGCAGACAAAAAAAGCTGGGAGAGAGACATGCAGCTGGAAGGAGCAGCTTAAAGCACAGGGTCTGACCCATGAAGAAACCTGGGAAGAGGTTTTTGGAGTGTGGATGCAGGCTGAAAAAAGTGTGCTTGGTACTGTGAGGAAAAAAAGCTGTTTCCTGCTATTTGATTCTCTCTGCATTCAGAGACATAGGATTTTCTGCATTCTTTGTAGATATCCCAAACTGCATCAGAGAAATACATGACTATCACCAATTTCTGCTCCCAACTGGAACATCCCCAGAGCTCCAAACTTTGACTACCTACTTGGGTAAAAAGGGGCAATAATATGTTGCACATAGTGGGCTTGTGGGTGGAAGTACTGTCTGCTTTTGTAACACAGTTACACTGGAGAACAGGGTCTGCCAGACAAACATGCATTATCTAAATGGAGGTAAGCGGATCAAAGCCTTGGGATACTGTTTTATACTAAAACATTTTTTAAAAGACATTAATAATGTAAATGTGGTGGCGCTTCTTGTTCAAGTTTTTAATAAGATTTTATGGTATCTACTTTGATTTATATTCAAGCACACATCCATTGCTCAGGATGCTTTTACATAAGTTAAACCCTGGGGCGGCTCTAGGATTTCCGCTGCCCCAAGCACGGCGGTACGCCGCGGGGGGCGCTCTGGCAGTCGCCGGTCCCGCGGCTGCGGTGAACCTCCCGCAGACGTGCCTGCAGAGGGTCCGCTGGTCCCATGGCTCCGGTGGACCTCCCGCAGGCATGCCTGCGGATGCTCCACTGGAGCCGCAGGACCAGTGGACCCTCCGCAGGCACGTCTGCAGGACGTCCACCGGAGCCGCGGGACCAGCGGACCATCCGCAGGTATGCCTGCGGGAGGTCCACCGGAGCCACCTGCCGCCCTCCCGCGGGACGCCACCCCAAGTGCGCGCTTGGCGCGCTGGGGTCTGGAGCCGGCCCTGGTTAAACCACAAAATATCTCACATCCTTCAGTCCACTCACCTCCCCAAATGCCAAGAAGAAATATGTTTTACAGCTCCTCTGGAAGGTTAACAAATTGAGGATCTTGCAGACCTAGGTGCAAGTTTCAGAATCAAGGAAACCTCACAGTCCAAAGCTTTATTAGCACTCCCTCCTGTTAAAAAGAGACAACAACATGAAATCTAGTCAGCTAAAAACATTCTAAATAATTTAATATTATGCCTGCTCCTGTGTCCCCCCAGGAAGGCTGACTATACAGGGGATTTATATGCAAAGTTCTGTCACGTGGTTGTGGGGTGGAGTCTAATTTTTGGATTAGAATTAGAATTCTCTAATCTTTTAATTACAGCAATCATAGATGTTGTTTGTAATAATAGCAGGTTAAAAAGATTCAGACACAAGTGTGACTTCTAAAGCATCCCTTTAACTCTATTGCTTTCCATAACGGCTGTGCTGTTGTATGGGGAAAAGAGGCAGCATCTTTGGTAGCCAGGTCCTTCTAACCCATTGATTTAGGTTTGAGACAAAGTTGTAATGTGTTTTGAAATTACTTGTGTTGTCTGTTTTAACAGGTTTTTTCTTTTTAGCACAATGCTATTTCTGTGTACATTAGGTTGAGTAGTGGACAGTTCTACTCACAAACCCTTGGTCTTTAGTCTGCAAAAACTGCCTGTGAGGACATTGGTTTTAACTGAGACAGGACTGCAGGTTTGGCCATTTGTTTACTTATATTTCTTTCTTTGATTTCTCTGCTTTCTGTCATGTTTACTGTTTTGCCCATCTCTCTACCTTGTTTACCTTCATGTTTTATGTACATTCCACCTGATTTGAAAACACTTGTACATTTTACCTTTCTGTCTCTAGGGGCATTAAGAATTTACTACCTGACATGCTTTTAAACAAACCTAACTAATGAATGAGTGTTGTGTATTTAGCTCTCCTTGGGCACTGTTTGCAATACATGTATTTAACAGGATCCTTGTAATACTGATAGATCTAAAAGCAAATCTACCAACAATGGCTTTGCTCCCAGGACGTGAATCAAATACCCAGATTCAAGAAACTAGAATTTTGGGGAAAGTTAGAATTTGGATCCAAACTTTGTGGCTTGGAACTTTATTTAATTTTTAAAAGCCTCTAAAAATCTTTCAACCTGCATATAATTGGAGGTTATAATCTTCTCAAATGTTTGAGATCTCTGGCTTAGTTGTTTATATCACTTGCATGAGTTGTGGGAGTAAAATCCTGTTGAAACACATTCATTACAGCTAACACAAATGAATATATGAAGTACGTGCTGTTTTGATTAGGACCGTGTACGTGACTTTACATGCTGAACTTTGACTAGGCATAATGCATGTAAAGCCATCAAAACTGTTAATTAGTGAACAGTGTTTTTAAACGCTTTGCTTGTGTTTCTCATAGCAACCATATGGAACAGTGCCTTTTTTTCTTGGGGTGTGTCCATAATATGGGGAGTGCTATAGCCCTTACTGAAATTTCTATCCATAAGTACAGTCAGAATTGTGGCTTTGTTCCTTGCCATATACCCTAAAAACAAGCATTGATCAATGTGCCTTTTACCATTTGGTCTTTCAGGTGCAGTAAGAGCTCTTGTGTGAAATTGTTATGAATGTTTTTATGCCTTTTTATGCCTTTTCTGGTTCTTGTGGTGTGTTTGGTTTAAAAATTTTTTTTAGCAACTTGCTACCAAATGAAAAATATTTCTGGAAGAAGTAAAACTTTTTCTCAGGAATAACACTGGCAATGACAAAGAATAAGTAGAATTTCCTAGGTGAAGACAAGAGGAATGGTACAGAGGTGTGACAGATGTACTAGGCCCAAAGGCCCCCTACTGGAAGAACAGAACAGCCATAATCGGTCAGACCAAAGGTCCATCAAGTCCAGTATCTTGTCTTCCGACAGTGGCCAATGCCAGGTGCCTCAGCGGGAATAAACAGAACAGATAATTATCAAGTGATCCATCCCCTGTCACTCATTCCCAGCTTCTGGCAAACAGAGGCTAGAGACACCATCCCTGCCCATCCTGGCTAAAAGCCATTGATAGACCAATCCTCCATTAATTTATCTAGTTCTTTTTTGAACCCGGTTATAGTCTTGGCCTTCACAACATCCTCTGGCAAGGAGTTCCACAGGTTGACTGTGCATTGTGTGGAAAAAAATACTTCCTTTTGTTAGTTTTAAACCTGCTGCCTATTCATTTCATTGGGTGACCCCTAGTTCTCCTGTTATGAGGAGTAAATAACACTTCCTTATTTACTTTCTCCACGCCAGTCATGATTTTATCGACCTCAATCATATCCCTCCTTAGTGGTCTCTCTTCCAAGATGAAAAGTCCCAGTGTTTAATCTCTCTTCATACGGCAGCTGTTCCATACCCCTAATAATTTTTGTTTCCCTTTTCTGAACCTTTTCCGTGTCCAATATATCTTTTTTGAGATGGGATGACCACATCTGCATGCAATATTCAAGATGTGGGTGTACCATGGATTTATATAGAGACAATGATATTTTCTGTTTTATCTATCCCTTTCTTAATGATTCCCAACATTCTATTTGCTTTTTTGATTGCTGCTGCACATTGAGTGGATTTTTTCAGAGAACTATCCACAATGGCTCCAAGATCTCTTTCTTGAGTGGTAACAGCTAATTTAGACCCCATCGTTTTATATGCATAGTTGGGATTATGTTTTCCAATGTGCATTACTTTGCATTCATCAACATTGAATTTCATCTGCCATTTTGTTGCCCAGTCATCCAGTTTTTGAGAGATCCTTTTGTAGCTCTTCACAGTCTGCCTGGGACTTAATTATCTTGAGTAGTTTTGTACCATTTGCAAATGTTGCCAACTCACTGTTTACCCTCACGGTCCTACCATACCCCACCCCAGGTGAGTCCTCCAAGGTGCTTAGAGAGGCTGAGTGTGAAGCAGCCAATCAGAGCCCAGCAGACTCATGTAGTAAGATGAGGCCCTGAAACATATACTCTTGTGTCAGAGGCCCAGTCTGAGGCCTGAAGCCTGAACCAAAGTACTTCCAGGCATTGCTAAGCAAAAGCTGGGCTGTGAGCCAGAGGCAGGCCTCACTCACAGAAGTTGGCGAGAAGAGGGTTGTTAGAAGCAGGTGCATTCACATATAAGTGCTAATAAGAGGAACTTGTACCAAGATGGCACCTGGATAGCCTGACACAGGGACACTCCATAGCCCTAACAAGGAACAGGCAGGTGCATCTTAAAGACAGGGTCAAAAGGACAGCATGATGGATAGATCTGTTTGTCTGAAACAACATGATCAAAGGGGGAGACAGCACTCTAATGAGCCAAGGGGCTGTACCTCAATACGTCACTAGGGATGAGTAGAGTAATTTGTCCTGTAACTATATAAAAGTAGGTCCCGGAGTGTCCAGGCTAGGGGGCAGTGGAGTGTCCCGCCACTGACTGGGCTGTGTCCATTGCCAGGGGGCACATATTCATAGTATGTCCTGTAGAGTCTATAGGAAACTATTACTGTGCTTCATTTGACAATAAACCTGGCTCGGGTTCCTTTGTACCTTACTAGAGTTTGTGGTCTTTGGGGATTCTCTCAGGGTTTGCTGTGTCAGCTATCTGTGCAGTCGGGGCAGCACACAGTGGGAACATGCACACAGCCGACTGTTATCATCATCAAATAAGACCAGAGCACCACACCGGTAGCTACTGACAACAACTCATAAAAGGAGCTGCTGGAGCTGAGAAGTTCCATTGCTGGCTGGAGCCAGAGGAGCAAGGCTGGTGCTCTTGGTTTGGCTACAGGGACTCAAGCAAGACTTCAGCCTGAGGTAAATGTAAAGCTGAACATGCTGGGGGTGTGGGGGAAGTAGCCTAGGGAACAGTAGCAGCAACAAGTTAGTTAAAGGGATGCAGCAGGTGGCTGCTATTTGTAGGGTCCCTGGGTTGGGCCCCAGTGTAGTGGGTGGGCCCAGGTCTCCTTCTGCCCTTCCCTGCTCTATCAGCCCGCAGGGGAAGTGGTTGAGTGCCCTTAGAAGGGAGATTACATAGGTCCAGGAAAGAAGCTGAAGACCCCAAAGGGGGGTCATATGCCTTGAACTTTAATACCCGGGAAGAGGGATGAACTGAACTGAAAGAGTGGGTCAGCTGCAGCTCGCTATAGTGTGAATAGTCTACAGGGAGGAACCCCTGGGGGCACTACTCCTTTCCAGAGCAGGGACTATTTGAGAATCAGCCCAGAGAGGGCTGCAGAAGATCAGCAAGGGTGCTGTGATAGGCCCTGTTGGACTGTATACCCTAGTCTATTTTATTTCACACATGGACTGTGTGAGACTCAGCTGGAGGGCTGAGTCACTGGAAAACCCATCTGAAAAAGAGAAACTGTTGGTGGAGAGCACTGCAAAAGCAGAGAGAGAGAGCGGGCATGTGTACACCCACTAGGAGGTGCTCATGCGAAGTGAGAGGCCTTGCCCAATAGGGTTAATGTAACAATGCTTTTAGAAGTGAGAGAAACCTTGATGTATTGGAATCACCAGATACAAGCTTGAAGTAGGTTTAAATACTATGGCCCTGATCACCACCTCCTACAGAAAAATCCTCACTTTGAGGATGTTTGCTGGAAACTCCAATATTCCCTTGATGGAATTTTCTTCCTATTCTTCTCTGGAAGCAGAAGCGTATCTAACCTTGCACTGGAGAAACAGGTGTACAAACTTCAATTGTACAATAGAAGGAAAACACAACATATCAGCAAAACTAACACAAACTCGTGTAATTTCTGAGGTTTATCACATGTAGAATCTTATTCTTTTGATTTGTCACACTTAAATCTTGATTATTTCATTTAAGGCATTTTTTGTTGTAATTTTTAAACTAGCTAGTTTCCATTGCAAATCTCTTGCAGCAGCAACACTGTAATAATCTCAGTTTGTCCCTGATTGGGGAGAACGATCAGTAGTAGTATGTAGGAGAGAGAGAGAGAGAGAGTGTGTGTGTGTGAGTGAGTGTGTGTGTGTGTACGTACACAGCCACAGCCCAACTGTTTGGAGAAGGAGTGAGCTGAATAGGAGGGTTGCTGACCAGCTTGTTTTTAAATTTAAGGGAGAAATTAGGATTTTTTCCTATAAACTAGAGTTAAGGAAGCTAGAAAACATATCTGTTAAGTAAATGATTGTGTATGCTTGCATGCGTCTGGACATGTATTTTTCAATATTATAATTGCACTCCATTGTGGCTGAACCAATAGCAAACTGCTCCGGAGATCTCTTCCTTTGTTCATTTAATCTCCTTTTAGATTATGGGGTATGAGACTCAGGGCCACCTAGAGGCAATAGGAGTTTGTTTTTCACAGAATGGAGCTGTTCCACAAAGTCTTTCATTCTTTGGCTTCCATTTTACTGGTATAAGAAGTGCTATATTAGTCCAAATCCTATTTGTCATCTTCCTTGACCCAATGTAAAAACTGAGTACAGAATTTAGCCCAGTGGATGTGACCTAATTGTGTAAGGAAAACAAGAATTGGCCTTTCATGTTAAGGCAATTAAAACATTTTAAGTATCACTACTGACACCCAAGATCAAGTATATCAAACCCACAAATCCAACTCTTGGAAAAAATGAAGAGCTAACTTTACTCTGCACATTCCTTGGCCATTCTATTCTTAAAAGAAATCCCCTCAAATCTAGGAAGTGGAGCTGAAAATTATGTAGCTGCCTCCTCTAACATTAGACCATGTGTTCATATACAACAAAAGGTCTTACTTATCTGGGATAGAGGCCACTTTTTTTTGGAGGCATTGTAGGCCCTGAATGACCAATGTGCCTTAGCAACACTCCAGCACAGTGACCTTTCTCCAAGTATTTATGTGGTGGTTCTTTCTTCACCACACCAAACCTATGGAGATTTCACCATATATGTTTGTGGATTTTTTTTCCCCCTCAACTCTTCCTTGCAGTAAGCATATAAGGTATTATCAAACAGGATCCTTTTTCATACTTGTCTATTTGCTCCTTGAGTGAGTGATGCTTTCCTGCTCCCTTATTCTGCTATGTGGTTATGGTGCATGATGCATGTAATTATGCCTTGACCTTATTGGGTATAATGCAAATGATCCTTCTTTCTATTATATATGAAATCAGTGGTAAAATTCCCAGAGAACTGAAACATTCATGGACATCCTTAAAATTAAGAACCCTCAAGCATACAGTAGATAACTGGCATTTGGAACACTATGCAGAAGTGAGTCAAGTAGTATTAGCAACATTAAGGAAAAGATGGCTAGTCACATAAGAGAAATTATTATCGGGGTATATTTGTTGAACGTTGAGCAACAACTGCCAAGAAAAAGATGGACTAAACAGCTTTGTGAGTCTGTTTATACACACACACACTGTGTGTGTGTGTGTGTGTGTGTGTGTGTGTGTGTGTGTGTGTGTGTGTGTGTGTGTGTGTGTGTGTGTGTGTGTGTGCGCGCTCAATATACATATAGTACTATTGAGTCGAAAATAGGGCCTTTAATGTGTATAAAATTGTATCCAGTTGATACTTGATGAGATTGAGCTTGTAAAACATTTGTAAAAGCTCTTTGTCATATCAATGCATCCCTTGTACAAGAAAGGTTAATATTTAACACTTCAAATGTCTTATTCTTATTTGTGAAGTACCTGAAGGTTGTTTTTTTTTCATTTTTGTGAATTAGGTGATCTTATCTCCATTTTACAGATTGAAAAACTGGTTGGAGAGATTGTCAAATCTCAGGCACCTAATTCCAGTTTTAGTTACCTGAGTAAAAATGGCTTAACTTTTGAAGTGATGAACACCTACAATTCAATCAGTGGGTGCTGTGGGTGTTCAGAAAATCAGGCTACTTGTATTTAACTGTCTCGATGTGGATTTAGGTACCCCTGGGTGACTCATGGGAGGGACACAAAGAGGGCACCAGTTAAAGGGGGGAGCAAGTGACCTCCCCACGTGACTCCTCCCATAGCCTCTCCCATGACGCTTGTATCTTATTGGCCTGGAGTGCTTTCAGGACCATGACTTGGTCACCTACTCCGAAGGAATGCTCTCTGGCATGTTTATCATATCAGGCCTTTTGCTCTTGTTGAGCATCCTGTAGGTTTTCTTGAGCAAGGGAGTTTTTGTAACCAACCTGCAAAACACCCTCAAAGTCCAAAATGTTAGTTCCTGGAAAAGATGTAATCCCCTCCCATTGCTGCTTTACCAACTGTAATGGCCCCTTAACTTCATGGCCATAAACAAGTTCAAAAGGTGATGATCCCACACCGGGATGTGGTACAGCCCAGTAGGCAAAGTGTAACTGCTGCAACACTAGGTCCCAATCATTGGAGTGCTCATTCACGAATTTACATATCATGCCCCCCCCCCCAAAGTCCCATTAAACTTTTCCACTAGGCCATTTGTTTGGTGGTGGTAGGGGGTGGCAACCAAATGGTTTACCCCATGAGCTTTCCAAAGACGTTTCATGGTTCCTGCCAGGAAGTTAGTTCCCAATCTGTAAGGATGTTGGAAGGCCAACCTACCCTGGCAAAAAGTCTGTCAATGCCTGGCTCACGCTTTTAGCCCTGGTATTGCTTAGAGCTACTGCTTTCGGCCATCGAGTGGCAAAAATCCATCAAAGTCAGCATGTACAGCTTTCCTCTGGGTGTTTTCTTAGGGAAAGGACCCAGAATATCCACAGCTACACACGTTGAAATGGAACCTTAATGATGGGGAGTGGCTAGAGAGGGGTTTTGACCTGGTCTTGGGGCTTTCCGACCCTCTGGCACACCTCACAAGAGGGGACATAGGTAGAAACATCCTTGCACATCCCCTCCCACTGGAATGACTTCCCTAAACGGTCCATGGCCCTGTTCACCCCACCATGGCCACTAGGGTGATCATGGGCTAAGCTCAAGAGCTTTTCCCTATACTTAGTTGGAATTACCAACTGTCTCTGCGGATTCCAGTCCTCCTTGTGTCCACCAGAAAGGGTCTCCTTGTATAAGAGTCCTCCTTCTATAACAAACCTGGACCTGTTAGAAGAGCTAAGAAGCAGTGGGTCGCTCCGTGCCGAGTCTCTCATCCACTTCCTGCTCTGCCTGGAACTGCTCCCTTGATGCTGGAGACATTAGTTCCTCGCTGGGTTGTGGACTTGGGCTTGGTCCCACTGGAAGCAATGCAAGTCATGGGGTTGTTTCCATTGACTGTGAACCACTCTCCGCTGGTGCACTAAGTGGTATTTCAGTCTCTGGTTCAGCCTCTTGCGTCAGTTTAGCTGCTGCTGCAAGTGCAGGCTCTGTGGCGCCCTTTGGTGCTGGCTCCCCTGACTCTGGTGGGGTTGCAAACACGGGCTTCCAGGAACTGGATCTACAACTGCTGCCATAGACGCTTGTCTGGAGTCTCGTTCCACCACCTCTGGCTGGGTTCCTGTAGGAGGCTCAGGAATGAAGTTAGGTGTAGAGGCCTGTTTAGCCTGGCTGCAGGTAACCATCCCCACCCTTTTTGTTAGCCTCACATGGTTGGCTGTCTTCTCCCAGCAGCATGGGAATGGGATAATCGTCATAGACTGCAAAAGTCCACATTCCTGACCAGCCCTTGTACTGGACAGGCAACCTGGCTGTAGGCAAGTTAAAAGGGTGGGCCTTAAAGGGTTGCACTGTCACTTGGGCCTCTGGGTGGATGAATTTGGAGTCTACCAGGGATTGGTGGATAGCTGACACCTGTGCTCCAGTGTCTCTCCATGCAGTAATCTTCCTCCCACCCACACTAAGTTTCCCTTTGCTCTGGGGGTATTTGCGAGACATCTGGGCCAGAAGGCTCTTGGTGGGACTCCGGGGTGATGAGTTGTAGTCAGCTGGTGCTCTTGGGGCAGTTGGCTTTCTCATGCCCCAGCTCATTACATTTAAAGCATCGCCCAGCTGACTGTGGGCTGGAACAAGGTGGGTGGTTGGAGAGTTGGGTGGTGGGATGAGAGGGCATCTGGGGTCTCCCTGGCTGTGTGGAGAACTCCTCCTTGCTGGGGCTTTGGGCTGACCCTGATGGTGGGATGTTGTCTTGGGTTGCCCCTTCTGGCATCCGCTCCAACTGCTACTAGCTTTCCTTCTTCTCCATATCCTCCACCCATTTGGTTCCGATCTCCCCCGCCTCGGTTACAGTTTTGGGCTTCCCATCTAGGATGTACCTTTCTATTTCCTCAGGAACACCCTCTAAGAACTGCTCCATTTGCATTAGGAAAGACAGATCTTCCAGAGATTTAACTCTTGCTCCTGATATCCAGGCATCCCCATTGTTTACAATGTGGTAGGTGTGTCAGGAAAATGCCACATCTGGTTTCCATTTTACGGCTCTGCACTGCTGACGGGCATGCTTGGCTGTTAGCCCCATTCTAATTCTGGCCTTTTGTTTTAAAAAGGTTGTACTCGTTCATGTGTTGTTTAGGCATTTCAGCGGCCTGATAAGGGTCCACTGAGTTGCGGCCTCAGCTCCACCATATACTGCTCTATAGGGCTGTTGTACCCAAGGCATGCCCTTTCAAAATTTTTCTAAGAAAGCCTCTATATTGTCACCTACCTTGTATGTGGGGAATTTCTTGGAATGGGGAGCAGTACCTGGAGAAGCACTGTTAGGGTTACCTGGTTGATCCAGCTTAGCCTTTTCCAGCTCTAAGTGCTTCAGCTCTAATGCCTCCTCCAAGAACTTCACCTGATTTCCACCTCTAACTGCTTCGCTCCTTTCCGCTTCCGCCTCCAAGCGCTTTGCCTGTCTCCTCCTCCTCCTCCACCTCCAACTCCAAGTGCTTTGCCTCCCTTTTGTCCTCTGCTTCCAAACACATCATCTGTAGGAAGAAATCCCTGTCTTCCAAAGTCAGAACTTAGTCTAGGTTAAGGGCATCCTTCCAGCTTAGCACCTGGATCTTGGTCGTGGGGGAAGGCTGACCCTTCCCTCCTGGAAAGTCCCGGTCCCCCATCCGCTCCCTTCATTTCTGTCATGGAGCTGGATGTCTGGGCTTGATCTGGGTTTGTCTTCTCCATGGCGTGCTGCTTTGGGAAGATTGATTTTCAAAGGTTTTGGTGCCTGATCTCAACCTCATGCACAGGCTGCATAGCCTAACTATTTTGTTGCTATGAAGCTAGAAAAGAAAAAAAATAAACTGCTTGTTGGACTCCCTGGCTTCTATGGTGTGTCTGTTCCCACTCAGGCAGCAAAGAAAAAAAGGGGGGGGGGAAACCCCTCCCTGGCTAAGATGTGAAAAAATTATTTAAGTTATTTTCAGTAACAAAGAAGGAAGGCTATTTTGCCAGTTGTGGTAGGTAGGGAGCTATGGTAAGAGAGGTTCATGTATCAATTTTGTCATGGTTTGAAGCTGAAGAGCTTTTCTGTGTATTCCAAATAATCTGAACATATGAACTATAAGGCAGTTAAGTTAGTTTTACAGGTTTCATTTCAAGGATATGAAATACGAATCCATCAGATAGCTAATGCTGAAACAATTACAGCTAATACTTTTTGCTGTCTCCTAGATAGATGGTAGGATCAGTAAAGCCAATTAGCCAGAGTGATGTTCTAAATTTGGTGCTGTGTAACTGTGCTCTCATTATTGGTTTACTGCATTTTGAACTAATAACAATGAATTGGGCAATCCAATTCCCTGTTCATCTTCCTACTTCCTTTCTGACTTTGGACATCTCCATTGGTCTCTCTGTCACCTAATTTCCCATCTGTAGAAGAGGGATTATAGTAGTCCCTGGCCTGTGGTGGGCAGGGTGGCTCCAAACAGAAATACATTAAAGAACCCTGAGTCGTGGTGATGAGGGCCAGTTGTGTACCTTAGCTTGAATTGTAGACAGATTTTGTTAGAATGAGTGAGTTGTGTAACTGAGGCAAAACATTACACGTGCCCATATGTGATCTAAATGAAAGGTCCGTTCAGAGAGTGGTGTGCTACAGCACTGCTTCGATGTAAGTCCCTAACTCACTTGTACAGGCCACTTCAGCTCTAAAATGGCTTGGTCTAGCACCGCCCCGCGTACTTCTAGGCGTAGCTGCGACACTTGGTCAGTGCGTGAAGCCAGTGCAGGGGCTGTGGCTGGGGGTGTACAAAGAGCACGCGTGTAGCCTGGAGATTTATAGCCATAACCTACCTGGCCACCTGCTGCTGCTGCTGGCGGCACCTGCTGGACCGCGGCCGAGGTGAGGGGCGTGTACGGAGGAAGGGAAGCGTGGGGCCCGCCAAGGGAGACAAGAGCCCGGGTGGGGTGGGCTGCAGCCGGAGGCGTGTGCAAGGGGTTAGGGCACGCGCACATACACCCACCGCGGGGCCGCTTTAAGAGCCCGCAGCCGGCCACTCAGGAGCGCGCCCCGTAGCCAATCAGGACGCTGCAGCGGCGCGAGCGGGGCTGAGGCGTGTCCAATGGCAGGCGGCGGAGGGCGGTGCGGGCGTCCGGGGCACTATTGTTGATGAGGCACACGGAGCAGGCGGCTCGGCTGTTGGCAGCGCGAGGGGCCTTGCGCTCGGGGCGGGGGGGCGCGAGGGGTTTACACCCCCTGGAGGAGCCGCCCGCGGTCTCTCCCGGAGCCCCGCTTCCCGGAGCCGGACACGCGATGTCCCACCAGCGCGTGAGGCGCAATGGCTCCCCCACCCCTGCTACCTCCTTGGGGGGAGGGGGGGCAACTGTGGCGGCAGGCGGGGGAGCGAGCAGCCGCCTGCAGCCCATGCGGGCCACGGTGCCCTTCCAGCTCAAGCAGCAGCAGCAGCAGCAACATGGCAGCCCCACGAGGAGCGGCGGCGGCGGCGCGTGCGCCTCAGGCGGGGGTCTCTCACGCGCGGCGCCTGCCTCGCGCAGCACCAGCCCCACGCGCGCAGCGCCCCCGAACGGCGGCGGCAGCGCGCGCGCCAGCCCCGCGGTGGCCACGCAGACGCCCGGGGGAGGGGGCGGCAGCGGCCCCGCCGCCTCTGTCTCCTCGCGCGGCAGCCCCACGCGCGCCGGTGGGGCGGGAGCGCGTGGGAGCCCCCCGCGCCCTCACCAACTGCCGCCCCCTCCTCCCCCGCCGGCCCCTCCGCTGCCGGGCTCTGTTCTCTCCCCCTGCGCCTCCCCCGTCCCGCCTTTGCCGGAGGGCAGCGCCACTGCCTCGGCGGGCAGGGTCCGGCATCGCCAGCGGCGGCGCTCCCCGGAGCAGGGCAGGAGCTCCCCGGAGAGGAAGAGCCCGAGCTCCCCCGTCTGCAAAGGTGAGAGTGTGGGCAACGGAGACCCTGGGGCGCAGCCGTGACGGTGTGAGGGGGGCAGCAAGGCCCTATGTCTGGGGGTGGCACAGTGGTAGCAAGGGGCGGGGGGTGGTAGAGGGAGACCCGGTCAGGTGGAAAGGTGGTTGCCTTGGGCATTGGAAATGTGGGTCATGGTGGTGATGGTGGCTGGGGCCCCAAGGTAGTAGGGAGAGGGCGGCATGGGGCATTAGAAACGTGGGCTGTGGTGGCTCAAAGCCTGCGTGGTTAAGGTGGGTAGGAGATGCCCTCATCTCCTGGGGGTGATGGCAGTGCTCGGCCCAGTGTGGCTGCACTGAGTGCTGAAGTGCCACAGCAGCCAAGGTAGGCGTGGAAACTTTTTCTATCAGGGTATGTTTACACTGCAATTAAAAACCTGCAGCTGGCCCATGTCAACTAACTCACGCTTGCAGGGCTTGGGCTAAGGTGTTTGTTTATTATGGTGTAGTAGTTTGAGCTTGGGCTGGAGCCTGGGACCCCTCAAAGGAGTCAGCTGGCATGGGCCAGCCACAGATTTTTAATTGCCATGTAGACATATTCTTGCAGTAATGGATGCTCCAGCTCCTCAGCATATCACTTGCTGCAGAGGAAAGTATTGTTTAGAATGGGCCTGAAAGTCAGGACATTTTGTGTTCTATGCCTGGTTCCTCCACTGACTTGCGGGTCTTTGAGCAAGTCACTTGAGAATCAGACAAAGTGATGTCTGACTGTAACTCAGGTATAATGATTTTCACTTTGGTGGCAGAGGGGGACATGGTAATTAACTTTTTGAACAGCAATTTACGTACATAAAGTTCTGTGTAAGAACAAGTATTTCTGGAGGGCAGAGGAGGTTTGGGAGGGTGAGGAAAAGATGGGGATGTGCTCAGACTTGTCTGACTTCAGGACCAGTTTAACTTCACTTACTGGCTTGCTGCAAATGTTTATGTAGTGAATGGCTGATGGCACTCTTTTCACTTGCTAGTTCCATCATCTTTCAGTTACAGAATGGCAGTATTGCAGTATTTTTTTTTATGCTGTTCTTAGTATTTACAGAAAGCGTAGAGGGAGAAGAAAATGAGATAAAATACTAAGACCTTCTGTAGAGCACTGGTTCTCAAACAGGGGTCCAGGGTCCCCTGGGAGTCCCTGAGCAGATTTCAGGGAGTCCACCAGGGACCGAGATTTAGCCCCATTACCTCTGCCCCCTGACTCACGTCAGTGTGCCACCCAGCCTTTCTGGGGTGGAGGGAGATGCAACCAAAAATTGGAGCATCACTGCAGAGGAGAGATCTCCCCCTGCCATCAGAAGGGGTTACCTCACAGACACTGATTCCATGAGCAGGCAGCAGCTAGCCCAGGAGACACACCGCTGCTCTGCCCTGCTACTACATCAGCAGTTTAGGGAACAGGGCCAAAAGGAAGGTAGAAATCTGGGGGGAGGACACAACACATGACTCTGTGTGTCCCCATTGCCCCAGGTTTGTCTATTTAAGTTTAGGGGCCCTTGAGTAAAAAAGAGGTTTTGAACCACTGCTGTAGACTACTAGTCCTGATTCAGACCCATGAGCTGTGTGATGTTGTCTAGATTGTAATGTTGCACTGGGACCATACAAAGGGAACAACGAGAACTCCTTGATTTCCATGATAGTGCTGCCTGTGAGTCTGTGATCAGGAGGAGGTAATTGAAGTATTAATTTTAGGGTACTCACAATTTTTTAAAATGTATGTGCAGTGCCTCTCTCGCTAACTGCCACCGGTGTCAGCCCTGCAGAATGATGTGTGTGCAGGGGAGTGATGACAAACTTCCAATATAATGAAGCATTTTGGGAACAGCACATGCTACTATTAGTAAATTGTGTAGATAATTAAAATATATTTCCTAGTAAACTAAAACGTAAGGGATATGTAGAAGCTGAAGATGGTACTAAATGCTTGCATATTCAGTTTTGTTTTGCCTTAAATAGTGTGTGTGCAGGAGCACTCCTCATACTTCAGGGATCTCAAACTCAAATCACCACGAGGGCCACATGAGGACTAGTACACTGGCCAGAGGGCCGCATCACTGACACTTTATCATACAAAGATACAAAAGCCGCCCCCCATGTCCCTGGCCCTGCCCCCACTCCACCCCTTCCAGGAGGCCCCTGCCCTGCCTCTTCCAACCCCTTCCCCAAATCCCCAGCCTCTTCTCTGCCTCCTCTCCTGAGCGTGCTGCATCCCCGCTTCTCCCCCCTCCCTCCTGGAAAGTCCTAAGCGCTGGGAGGTAGGCGGAGGAGCAGGGACGCGGCACGCTTGGGGGGATGGAGGCAGGGGGTGAGGGGAGCTATGGCGGGCTGCATGAAATAACTCCGCAGGCCATGTGTTTGAGACCCCTGCTTTAGTTTGTGTAGGCTGAGCTTATTGTACATACCAGGGGCTCTTTGCATCCCTGCATTCCCCCCACAAGCTCCTTTGTCACTCTCCCATCTTTCCTCCCCCCTCCGCGCCCCTGACACCTTGCAACTTCCCGTTTCCTTGTTGAGGGGAGATGGAGGGACCTCAGAAGGAGGGACACAGAGCCCCTGTCGTCAAGGGCATGGCGGGGGAGTGGGATTGACAGTGTAAACAGAGGTTCTGGTATTAGGAGGAGAATGGGGGACCCTGGTATGGGAGCAGGGGGAATGGAGGGACACACAGAACACTTGGCAGGGGGAGATTATGGGAGACATTAATGGGTGCCATGAATGCAGTTGTTTTGAATGATCTGTAGACAATCACATAGGTGCTTGAGGCTGTGGCTATGCTAACAAGCCATCAGGGGCTTCACGTGTCCCTGTTTTTCCCTCTTTCCATTTTCTGACCACCACCCCTCTGCCCCAGATAAAATCAGTAGGGTTTTGGCCATTGATGCCTAGAACATTCCCTGGGATCTTGGAATTGATTGGATGTGGTGTTCAAAAGTTATCACGTTACAGATGCAGAGAAATGTTACTGAGTTGAATGTAAGGCCTTTGCAATCTTGGTCAAAAAACTTAGCCTGAAATAGTATGAGGGAGTATTTATAATTATTTTTCCCTACAAGACTGTGAAGCATGTGACAACAAGTTATGGCTACTGAAGTTGTTACTGTCTCATGAAGTTGCGTGTGCTGATAGACACTATAAAATTTGTGTCTTAGTAGTTGTAATTTTCAATTCTTTCACCTCCCCCAGACTGAAAGCCTCATTTTGCTCAATGTTTCTGTCTTATCTGGCCAGGGGAGATATACAAGATTGCTTCTGAACCTGTGTTTCAGGTGGCAGTGTACAGTCCTTTATCAGACCATTAGATAGGAGCACAGTCCTGTCTGCACAGTCTTTAGTTCCCTAGTCTAGAAAACTGACAATCCTACTTTACTGTCTATCTGGCTAATTATTTTGTTTACATAAAAATCAAGGTCTGGCAACAAACCAATAACTTGGTCACTAATTGTACATATTTATGCAAACGTATCTTAAATGTATAAAGGAACTACCTGTTCTCTATCAGGATGTGGGAACACTTTGTACCATAACATGCATTTAACCAGTAGCAAGTGTCTAAATACCTTAAACAGCAGCTTTTGTGTTGACCTGAATTATGAAACAAAGCAAGCTTGTTTTTCATTATGGTTGTTACTATTTATACTGAGTGGTCCATTACTTTATATATTGTTGGTAGTTACAATGAGTTGACTAGACTTTTTTCCCCCTTGTGTAGGGGGAAAAATTGGTGTATTGTTAACTGGTTTTGCTAATAAAATTGAAGCTAAGGACCTGCAAACTACTTCATGGTGATGTTTAGATAATCTACTGCTCAATAGTAATTTCATCTTTCTAGCTTTTGGAACCGGTTAATGATGGCTTAAACTATTGCACCTATGATTGTAACCACAAATTTGGAGATTAAAACTTGCCTTGGGATTAGCCAAAATATGTCTGCTTCTAAATTTAGATGCTGCTTCATAACCTTTGTGCAATTTTCTACTAAAAGGTGTGATCTTTCTGGCAAGCAGCTGAAGAGAAATTTTGAATGGATAAGTTTGCTAAAACCTGCTTGACTCAGTGTTTGACTAGGACTGATACTCGAAGCTTAGAAATATGACTAGCTGTCTTTTGATTTTTAGTTTAGGGATTTTGAACTGAGTTGTGACTTAGATGAGGATTGACATTTAACTCAATTTGCTGTTTGATTTTTTTCCCTAGTTACGGCTGTCTAGTTCTTCCTATGCATCTGACTTGTAAACTCAGAAGTTGAGGTTATCAACTTTTACTCTCTTCTTGCTGTTAGCCTCCAGTCAAAATGGAGCACAGAAAAAGGCTTAAGTATTGGCATCACCCTTTGGGGAAAAAACAGCCTTTGATTAAATGCTTCAGAGGTCAGAAATGTATTAGGCAACAGAGGAAGATAAATTATTTTTCCTCCTTGTGGTAATGGCCCTCTGTAATTATGTCCACTAATAGCCTAATTAGTAGCTATATAAAATATATACTATATTTTAGCCACATGTGATTGGTTTCTTGATTCTCATGTTTGTTAAGGTGAGAGTTCAATAGATCTTGGCTCCAGAACTCTTGTTCTTAAATAGTATGAACATAGTACCAATTCACCAATAAAGATTTTGTTGCCTTAATGGTGAATTAACTACAACGGGGTGTACTTTTTCCGTATTTTTTCCCTGCTGCTTTCACTGAGGACAAGAAATGTCTTTCTCCAGCTCCCTCAGTCTAGATACTGATTAATTTGTTCACTTTATTCCCACTCTCCTGGCTCCTCCTCAGAGTGTCCTTTCTTGGATTTGTATGTTTGCCAGCTCTAGCTCCCTTTGGCCTGTCAGGACCATGTATTATTATTCATAATAACTTGTGTTATAGTGTGATCTAGGAACCCCCACAAAGGAACATGTTTTTGTTGTGCTAGGCACTGTAAAAACAAATAACAGGCAAGACAATCTCTGTTCCAGAAAGTGCATACACTGTGGATGAAATAGAAAGAGAAGCCAATTGAAAGCTGGGCAAAGGTTTAACAAAGGATGGCCAAGTTTAGTAGAATAAGCAGGAGATGATTTTTCACTGTCCTAACCATTGACATAGGCTGCTTTTGGGAAGGCAGAGAGGTTTCTCTGAGCTCTTATTAGTGCCGTCTCTTCAGTTTTCCCCCCCTCATCTTCCATTCCCCTATGCTTAGCAGCAGTCTGGTAGTGGGAGAGTTTTTTTCTGGAACAGCAGAGGAAGGCGCTGGATGTTCTTAATACAGGAGCTGTTTTCACAGCGCTTCTAAGCAATTGCAGTGGTGTAGCCAAACCCAGCAGTAAGATCAATGGGCTGCACTGTCATCAAATGACATTCTCATTTGGTGCCAAATTAATGATCTGGGAACAAGTTCTTGCTATTTAGTATTCTAGTAACTCATCTTTCCCTGTTGATACAGTGCCCCTCAAATTATATCTTCTTACTGATTTGGCTGTTAGTACCGTACTAGAAGCTTCTAGCGGGGAGAAAATGTGCGCTTTTGGGAACCTTGGCTTCCAAACTGTCACTATGAGATTAGAGTATTCTTTTGCCAAAAATGTCCCAGGCAGGGCCCAGTTCTGGGCATGTTACTTCTTTTTGCCTCCCATCCACATCTTCGGATTTCTCCAAACAGGGGCTCCTAGTTTAAAACCACCCAGTTTTTCCAAGTGTTCACTGATTGATCACCCCAGATTTAAATGATTTGAACAGCCTGTTTGACTCAGGAAAGTCTCTCTCTATCATCCCCTTCTGGCCCCTTCCAGTCATGCATTTTTAACACCTTTGATTAGCTTTGCTCCTTCAAGCCCTATTTGCAGGATACCTTGAGGATGTAGCTCATTAATCCTGGAAATAACTCTGCTTATTCAGAGATGTGCATGCATGTGCACTCTACCAACCTAAAAGAAGCTTACTGCATGTTGCAATATGTTCACACCACTAATGCTTCCTGTGGTTCACAAGCCAAGAGACAAACTGCCAGTTGCAAGTAATGCCTTTTGGGCTGGTATCTGCTTCTTGGGTGTTGTGATGGGGAATTGTCTCCTTAGACCATGTTCTCTACTGGTCAGAACAGTGGTCAGCAATACCACCTAGTGGTTCAGGTCCAGGGGGTTGGCAGTAGTACACAGTGTTTCAAGTCCAGGGAGTTGGTGGAATGGGAACCAGGGCCCTCCCACTCCTCTGGGTTCCATCCCAGGGCCCTGAGGCAAGCAATTCAGGTGTGTTATTTGGGTATGGGTATCGTCCAGCTTACTTCCTGGGTTACTTCTACCATATCTTGGCCACTTCAGAGGCAAAGTGAAAGCTTGGCTTATGATCTGCACAGTACCCTCTTCAAGAGATTGCCTTCCCCACTTAGGAGCAGCTACTCTGCTGTCTCTTCTGTGGTGGCTAGTAGTTCTGAGTTGAGGTTGGCTTCACGGCAATATGAAATTCCTGCTCCATTGCACAAACTGCCACGACGGAGCTGTGCTGGGTCCTTTTAAGCTACACATCTGTTGAGAGCACACCCAGCATGTGTGGCTGGGTGGAGCCTCCTGTGACCAGAGCTGCCCCTTGTTCCCCAGTGTGGGATTTGTACACCCATCACAGGTGTTTATGAACCTAGAGGTTATTTTTGATAGCCAGCCGGAGAAAGGAAAGCATCCAGGTACACTACTATCTAGATGACCTTTTAATGAAGGCTTACTTTTTACAAGGTTGTAGTGGTCCTTACGTGCAGTGCAATGCTGGTACTATATTTTCATGGTTTCATCGTGAATTGCCAGAAGAGTTCCCTGATTTCATGTCACAAACTTCTCTTTAGGAGAACTCTTGACCCAACCTCACTCTTGTTTCACTTCTTGAAGAAAAAGTTGTGGAAATAAGCTTCTTCAGACAGCTGAGGAGCCAATTGTAAGAAAATAGGGATTATGGTAGCACAAGTAGACTTATGGTCCCTTTGCACCATACACCATCTTCACAACTTCATCCAGTGGGAAGATTAAAAGTTGCTCCTGTAAGTGACACAGCCAGGTTTGAGAGACCAATTTGGTCACTTTCCCTCTGCCTGCTCGGTAATATTCCTATAATTTAAATAATTACACTGCTTTTGAAGATTAATACATACACTTCTCTGGAAGTTTTCTGCTACTTATCAGTAGTTAGATGGAGGGAGCAGTAGGTACCCACCCAAAGGTGATAAAATTACAAGTAGGGGAGCTAACTCTCCCTTGATTTTTTTGAGGCCTATAACTTCCTTTTTTCTAGTACAGTAAAAGCTTTGTTATCCAGCATGCTGTGGGAATGGGAGTGCTGGTTAATTAAAAATTCCAGTTAGCTGAGATATACTTACCAATGGATTACCAATGTTCAAAGAATTAACATACAATAAAATGAATAAAGTATAAAATACTATACAGGTGCTCACCAATCCAGTAGTAATACTGCACTGCAGAGTGGTTGGTTTCTTAATACACTTATGTGTATATGGGTAAAATTTTCTATACAGTAGGTTATTTTATGACGCTACATATCACTGTGGGCAGCGTATGGTGTACACCCAGATCACTAAAAAAAATTTAACGCTAAAACTATACTGAACATAATTTAATCTTTCTTTGATGATTCAGAAGGCACTTCAGGATCTTGCAGTGCCTCTGGTCATCATTATCAACATCAATTATCACTGTAGATGTAGAAGGCGTAGGAGGTTTGGCTGAATCTGTAATGACCTTATGACATACCCTGAAAGCTGCTTTTTTTTTTTTAATAAATCCATGATATCAGCCTGCTTACTTGTCTTCTGCCTCTTTTGCATAGAAGTAGAGTGCAAAGTGTGCAGTTTCATAACCTCTTGGGCTGTATAGTAGTTTAGGTTACTAGATTGAAGATTTGTATTAGGAGATATCAGAAATGCCAGTCAATTTCCAGTTGATTAAGTGCCAGATATCACACCTTTTACTATAGTTAAACTGGTTCAGTTACATTTGAGTAGAATGAAGAGGTTTATTGTGTCAGTTATAATTGATTGGGAACTTAAATCTTCTGTTCCAGTATAATTGTTTTTGTCTACTTGTACTGGCTATGTGGCTTAAATGTTGGCTTGCTAAACCTACTACTGAAGACTTGATGCCAGTGTGTACTTAGTCTGTTGTGTGTGTTGCACAAAATAAGTTTTTATTAAGCTGTAATGTCCTAAAACATGAAAATTAAAAAAAAAAAGTATCTTTTAATAAGGTTCAGGAAGTAAGCACTTAATCTTAGCTTAAAAGTCTGAAACTAAAGTTTCAGTAGCACTTTTTGTTGTAACATGCAAGTATAGGGTGACCACATTTCCCTATGCTGAATGGTAAAATTACTCATATTTAAATGAGTTCAACAGCAATCAATCAGAACTATGCAGTACAAACGTTCAAATTAACATCAAGTTGACTAAGACCCTGTTAAAAAGAAATACTAAGTAGTTGCATTATTTTAATTTACCTTCTTATCTTTAAGTCTTTAGGGCTCACATGGAGAGAGGTGACACACAGACACTCCTGTACACCTCTCTCTCAAAAGAGGGGGATGACAGACCGACCCGACCCTCACTGACTGGCACTCTCTGCCCTCTAAGCCTGGCTGGGCCCCCAGGATGGACCTGCCTCTCCTGGTACCTGGCATCCCGTGTTCCTGAGGCAACACATTGGGGTGGAGTGCCATGCAAGGTCACATGCCTCTCCTCCCCAGATTTCTGTCAGGGTTCACACCAGAATGTGGTCAGCAGCAGCCTTTTGGCACTGTGCGGGAGGGAAGGGACAGGAGCTGCTTCCAGTGGCAAGGGGGAGGAGAAGGAATGACCTGCCCAGTGTCTTTGCAGCACCCATCTGCCCCCTCCCCTCCCCTGTGGCTGGAAGCAGCTTGTCCCTTCCTGCCCGCACAGTGTTAAAAGGCAGCTAAGACCTCCAGTCTGCTGCTGGTCATCAACATAACCCAGCTGCCTCCTGTCCCCTGGTTAAAGCACAAGCAGGAAGGGGTTAAGCTCTAAGGATGTATTGTGCAACAGGGCCCAGGGAACCTGACTGTAGGGGCTTCAGTGAACACAGACAGAGAAGTGGCTCAGCACAGAAGGGTCCCTAGAGGACAGGATGGAGCAGCCCCACACTCCCTGGGGCAGGACCCGGAGTTGGGGGGCAAAAGAGCTAAGCCCCTGCATGGGGGGCTGCTGTGCAGCCTGCAGGGTTGGGGTGCAGACAGGCTGGAAATCGCTTCCCATCCCTCCCCCGCCACCCTAGAGCTTAGCTGAGGGGCGGAGAGGCTTTCCCAGTGCTGTGCGGGGCTTTGGCACATGCAGGGCTTGGCTCCTCCTAGCCAGTGCCCTGGGCTGGAGTGTCTTGGGCTTTCCCGGGGAGCCAGCCCAGCCAGAAACAGGGGGCAAAGGAAGGAGCCTGTTGGCCAGGCTGTTAGTGAGCTGTGCTCTCCGACCAGGGGCTGGTTTTCCGCACAGCACTGGGAGCAGAATGCGCCCCGGTGGGGGTAGGGAATATGGAGGCGCAACGGGGCTGGGTGGGGGAGGGGGAAAAGCATGGAGAGGACAGTGAGAGGGGGAGCTCATGGTGGGCAGCAGAGGTGACATTTAACCGGCTGCTGCCTGCCCACAAACACCAGCCACTGCAGCTGACAGCGCGCAGCCAGTGCCAGCCGGAAGTGGGATGAGGGGTGGGGCTCAAAAGCCGATACGCAGCAAGGGCTGCACTGATGGACCAGCAGGGGGAGCAGCCGACCCTGCGTGCTGCGTCTTTGACCACCCCGCCCCCAAAGCCTTGCACACGCACCCCCATTTTCTGCCATTGGACCCGCCCCCACTCACCATTGGTGGGCAGGCGTCTGGTGAGCAGGATCCGGCCAGCAACAGGAACTGCCAGTACTGAGGGGGAGGAGATAGAAAATACGAGTCAATTTGCCCATTTTTAACAAAAATTCGGGACGCTTGCAGGAGGGCTTAAAAATGAGACGGCTGGTCACCCTATGCAAGTAACTTAGATTCCAAGAATGAATTAAGATATTTATAATGGAACATTGTTATGCCTTTTTAAAAAGTGAGTTTTCCAATTCTTGCAGTTGTGTCAGTAGCTGGAAACTGTGATACCTGTCTTTGTGATGCATTGGCTGGCAGATGTCCTAGTTTAGGGGACCCCATTATTGGGGGGGCGGGAGGGGAGGAAATGGAAGAAAATACTTCAGTGTAAAGTAAATGTACTGAATTTCATTTTTATGGAAGAGGAATGTTGCCCTTATAAATTCTGACTGAATTGTATACACAAATATTTTGCCAGTAGTCTTTATAATAAAAAATGACCAATTTAGAGTAGAAAGAGAAACTGAATGTGCTTGAAAAATATTAATGAAAATCACAAATTAGTACTTTCAAGATAAAAGTTGTCAGGATCCTAAGTACAAGGCAATGTATTTCTGCTTAGAGAAGTTACATTCTTTAAAATAAATCAGGATCTTTAAAATGTGTGGTCTGAGTTTCCCTGAGGATTTTTGAAGGCAGAAGCAGTAACTTCTTTTGTGTCAAAATACAAGCATTTTATTAGTAATTAATAATCCTCCCCTTCAAATACAGTAGAACCTCAGTTACGAGTACCTCAGGAATGGAAATTGTTCGTAACTCTGAACAAAACATGACAGTTCTTTAAAAAATTTACAACTGAACATTGACTTAATGCAGCTTTGAAACTTTACTATGCGGAAGAAAAATGTTGCTTTAATCATCTTAATTTAAATGAAACAAGCATAGAAACAGTTTCCTGACCTTATCTTCCTTACCTTAGAAACAGTTGCCTTACCTTTTAAATCCCCCCCCCCTTTTTAAAGTAGTTTAACAAGGTACTGTACTGTATTTGCTTCCCTTCCCCGGCTGCCATCTGATCGCACACTTCCGCTTCAAACATGGTGTGTGAGGACTGGTCATTTTGTAACTTTGGTGTTTGTAACTTTGAGGTTCTACTATAGTTAAATTATTGCATATTTCAATAATGTTCCTGAGCGCTTTCTGCAAACTTGGTCCCATGTGTGAGTATGTTTGAGGCTCTGTACACAGTGGCACTGTAGGACTGAACTCTGTGGGAGCAACCCCAGATTTCACAGCAATGCTAATTTATTCTGTTGGCATGAAATATCCTCATTCCCATCCCAGCTTTCCCACACAGATACCCACAGCTATGGTTTATGGTTGAAAATACGCATTGATAGATGTAAAACTTGTTTTCTACTGCCATTTATTTTCGTGGATTTTTAAGGCTGGAAGGGACCTTTGTGATCATCTGGTCTGACCTCCTGTATAATGCAGACAATAGAATTTCCCCAAATTCCTATTTGAACTAGAGCATATATTTTTAGAAAAACATCTCATCTTGATTTAAAAGTTAACTAGTGATGGAGAATCTGCTTCACCCTTTGGGAAGTATTTCTTATGGTTAATTATTGTCACTATAAAAAAAAATGCACCATATTTTGAATCTGAATTTGTGTAGCTTCAACTTCTAGCCATTGGAATTTGCTATACCTTTGTCTGCTAGATTAAAGAGCCCTCTACTGTTTAACTTTTGTTCCATATAGGTGTTTATTGACTAAATTCACCACTTTATCTTCTCTTTGTTAAGCTAAATAGATTGAGGCCCATGGTAAGGCATGTTTTCCAATCCTTCTATCATTCTTGTGGCTCTTTTCTGAACCCTCTCCAATTTATCAACATCCTCCTTGAATTGTAGTCTTCAGATCTGGACACAGTAGCCCAGTAGACATTGCCAAATACAGAGGTAATATAATATATCTCTAGACCGACTCAATATTCCCATCTATATGTTTGGGAATCATGTTAGTTCTTTTTTTGCCACAGCATCGCACAGGGACCTTGTGTTCAGCTGACTTTCTACGTAAGTCCTTTTCAGAGTAACTGCTGTCCAGGATAGAGTACCCCATCATGTAAGTAAGGCCTACATTCTTTGTTCTTAGATGTATAATTTTATGTATATTGTTTGCTTGTGCCCAGCCTAGCAAGTGATCCAGATTGCTCTGTATCAGTGACCTGCCCTCTTTATTTACCATTCACCCAGTCTTGGTGTTATCTGTAAATTTTATCAGTAATGATTTTGTTTTCCTCCAGGTTATTGGTGATGTTAAATAGCTTGGGGCCAAGAAACAGTCCTTGCAGGATGCCAATAGAAACACACCTTCTCAGTGATTCTCTGTTTACAATTAAATTTTGAGACCTATCGGTTGTTAGCCAGTTTTTAATCCATTTAATGTGTGCCATGTTGATGTTTGTATCATTCTAGTTTTCTTGATCAAAATATCATGCAGTATATAGTCAAATACATTACAAAAACCTGTATTATGTCAATGCTATTGTCTTTATAAACCAATCTTGTAATCGTGTCAAAAAATCTAATTTGTTTGACAGGCTCTATTTTCAATAAAACCGCATTGTTTGGCATTCACTATTCTTGTCCTCCTTTAATTCTTTGTTAATAAAGTCCCATATCAGTCATTCCATTATTTTGCCTCTGATCAATGTCAGGCTGACAGGCCTATAAATACTTGGGTCACCTTTTTATTCCTTTAAATACTGGCACAACATTAACTTATTCTAGTCCTCTGGAACTTCCCCAGTGTTCCAAGACCTATTTAAAATCAGTAGTAATAGTATAGATTGCTCCTCAATCGGCTCTTTTAAAACTCTCAGATGCAAGTTATTGAGACCCACTGATTTATTTTTTTTAAATGTCTAACTTTCATAGCTGCTCTTTTAACATCCTCCTGATTTATTACTGGGTGGAAAGTATTTCATTACGATAAGAATATATCTGGCATTTTCCCCAAATACAGAAGAGAAATATTTGTTAAGCACTTTTGCCTTTTCTGCATTGTTATTGGTCAATTTACAAGATGGAAATGGTAGATTTGTCAGTACCATTGTTAGGATTCCTTTTGTTCACTATATACTGAAAAACAAAAACTGCGTATCACCCTTAACGCCATATAGTTTTCTTTGTGTCCTTTTGCTTCCCTTATTAATTTTCTACAATTCTTAGTTTCTTATTTATATTCACTACTATCAACTTCCCCTTTTTTCCTTTTTTTTTAGATAGCTGTTTCCACCTTCCCTCTGAGTTAGGTGGTTGTTTTAACAAATACTGTCCCTTAGGTGTGGGGTTAGGTGGTTGTTTTAACAAATACTGTCCCTTAGGTGTGGGGTTGTGGACTTTTGGGCATCTAGTAAAACATTCTTAAACAATTCCCAGTTATTATTCGTGTTTTTCTGTTGAAATTATTTCTATCCACTGATTTGGCTCAGAATCTTCACCTTTGTGAAATTCGTTCTTTCTAAAGCACCAGTTATGTTACTCATTTGGGCTTTATTTTGTTTGCACACAAGAAATGTAAGCAAGTAAGGCAACACTAATTATTTAGCTTTGTGATCGGTTCCTCTTTATCTGCCAAGACGGTCTAGTGTAGAATTCTCCTGTGTTGGATACAACACTCTCTTTGAGTTAAGAAACTGCCACCCATATAATTTTTAGAAATCACGAGGATGTTATGGTTCTGAGACCTCCAGCCTATGTCACTCCACTGAAGTGCTCTGTGATAACACAGCTTTTTTTCCATACACATTATAGATAAGTGCTTAAGGAGCTGTTCACTTTGTCTTCAAGGATGGGTGTTTGTTATGCTCTCCAGACTACTGAGCTGTGTCTAGAGGTATGTTTACACTGCAATAAAAGACCTGCAGCCCCAAGTCTCAGAGCCTGCGTCAGCTAACTTGGGCTGTGGGGCTAAAAATAGCCGTGTAGATGTTTTGGGCTCAGGCTAGAGCCTTGGCTATCAGACCCTGTGAGGAAAGGGGTGGGTCTGAAGAGCCTGGATTCTAGCCTGAGCCCAAATGTCTACACTACAATTTTATAGCCCTGTGAGCCTGATTCAGCTGACCTGGACCAGTATTGGCAGTGATGTGGGTCTTCTTTTTCAGTGTAAACATATCCTAAATTACTTGGCTTGGAACCACCTCCTGCCTGTGTACCCATGGACCTTGGGAGCCTGTATCTGACTTCAGATGATTCTCCCTGATCTCCATGCATTCTAGCTTGGTAGTCTATACTTTTGTCTCCACTACTTTTTTGCTCTAAGCAGGATTCAGTCTTTTGCTCTCCAAGTGCTGCTGCTTGGAATAGCTAGGATTTTTCATTGTAATTAAATTAACTTCCCCTTGTGGGGAAAGTTGCAGGACAAGAGGCAACTGGAAGCAAGCCCAGCATGATAGAGACTGGAAAAAAAGGTTGAGAGTAGCTGGCTTCAGTGTAATACTGGATTCCTTGCCATCTTGAAAAATGCCAAATTATGTAGCCACAGAATCAGTCCTTAGGGCACTGACAGATTGAATAGGACAAGTAACACTGTGGGTATGCCTGCGCTATGTGCCCCTGGAGCCAGAGAGTTTTGAAAGCAGTGTCTGTTGGTCTGCATTTGCACCCTAGCTCCCCTTGTATCTCCGACCAAGAAGATAAAAGGCAGGGCAGACTGGCCACTTCTCCAGTTCCCTATCACAGCCACACGGTTTGTGTTGGAACCTCCAGTGTCCAAAGCTTCCGCTTTATTCCTTTTTCTGTGAACATATATGTAGACATCTGTAAATAGCATTTAGAGTTTTATCGATCGTTTTTAGAGTTAGCTGTCCACACCTGACCCCATCCCCAGGCATCTTTTGGGGGTTGTGTACCACTTTTTTTTCAACAACTGAGGTGCAATAACAACGGACATATGGATATTGAACATCATCCATTCCGGCTATACAATAGCATACTTCCCTACACCCTTCAAAACTTCCTTTCTTAGCCCTTTCGGGCACCACTCTCACAAGAAGATTCTCAAACGAGAAGTAGAATCCCTCTTACAGTGGGGCCCAATAGGGCGAGTTCCTCTTCAGTGGAAAGGGAGGGGGTTTTATTCAATTTAATTTCCAATACCAGAAAAGGTGGCCAGTTGGAGACCAATTTTTGGTTTTTGCCATCTCAACTGTTTTGTTTGCAAAGTCAAGTTTCACATGGTCACATTGGCATCTGTAATTCCATCCTTGGAAAAAGACGTGGTTTACAGCTCTTGACATGAAGGATGCCTACTTTCATGTGGATGTTCATCCCACTCACAGATTCTTTCTCAGATTCATGCTGGACTCTGATCCCTTTCAATACAAAGGGCTCCCTACTGGCATTGCTACTGCCTGTAGGGTCTTTACCAAGGTGTTCTCTGTAGTAGCAGCCTATATCAGATGCTGTGGTTTCACGGTCTTCCCCTAACTTGATGATTGGCTCCTTGTTGCCAAGTCATACCAAGAAGCTTATGCATCAACTTTGACAATGCTGCAACTTCTCTTTGGGGGTCAGCGTAAGCACCAAAAAGTTCATCCTCACTCCTATGCAGACTAGTTTGAATTCAGTCACATAAAGGGCTTACCTGCAAAGGGACAGGTTTCATACTATGAATGATCTCATAGACCAGATCATAAGCAGTCCTTGAGTACCTATCAAGATTTCTCACTCTCCTAGGTCATATGGCTTTGTTCATTTATGTCACACCATATGCCTGGCTCCACCTTCAGTGCTTACAGGTGTGGCTTCAAACTGTACTCACCAAACCAGCAGTCCATGAACACCATAGTGACTGTTCCCGCCAAAGTGATGTGATATCCCTGTCAGGTATGCGTGGGCGTTCTCTTCTATGCCTCCTCACTGGACAGCATGGCCATTACAGATGCTTCATGGCAAATCAGGGCAGAAAAGACTCAGCCGTAGACATTTGTCTTGGATGTTCTACCCTGCTGCCTCCCACAAGGGAATTCTCTCTTAAGGGAAGAAGCCCAGCACTCCAAATCAGAGACATAGGTAGTTAAAATATATTGAGGGGGGGAAAAACAGAGGATAGACTTTCAGTCAAGAGCATACTGAGTATTGTAAACTATTCTTATGACAACCACAGATGCCCAAGGCAACATATGACTATATCTTTCCTCTGTGGGAAAGTGTAAAGTGGGATAGGTTTTTCCTGCCACACCTAAGACTTCTAAAGAATTGGGTTGTAATTTCTTCTTGCTGCTGTTTGTCACCATGTCCTAATGTCCAGATTATTGTTCCCAGCTTCTTCTGCAGGTTGCCAGGCCCTCGCCACCCCCTCCACCTCTTTCCTCTTGCAGATTGCTATGGAATGAGGAGAGGGACAGCAGCCCAGATGTAGAAGAATAGGCAGGCTTTTAGAGGCCTTTTGGTCCCCAATTTTTTGTCATCCCTTCCTTCCCCAAGCCACTGTTTTGTAAGGCTCAAAGGTTCCTCAGTGTACACCAGTCAAAATTTATTCTGGCATCACTAACAAAGATAAATATGCCTGTTTTCTTGGTGGTCAGGGACTTGTCACTTCTAACTGGGAGGTTTTGTTGTGTTTTTTAAGACCTTAGAGAGTGGCCTTTTTGCTATACAGGCTGTTCAAAAGGTAGCCAAGCCTGGACAGGCATCATCTCAGCCCTCTCCTTCGGATGTGACCACTCTCAGAGCCAACAACAGAAAGAAAGAAACCAAAATGAACTTGTCATCTGAATATAAGTGCCCCCTGCATGCTTTCACAAGCAATACTAATATGGGTAGGGAGCATTGCAAGGTATGGTTCCTCTCAGACTTACTTTTTTTAAAGTGCTCTTTTTTTTGAGGACGAGTGGGAGTCAGGGCATGCGCATAGTCATCCTAGCTCTCCCATGATTAGGAGCAATGGAACCTATCCCGTTCTTACAGAGGAAACAAGGCATTTACTCCTTATTGTTTCTAGTCCAATAAAAGTTGGCTACAGAGCAGTTGTAGAACAGCTTGTATCTCAACAGATCTATGAAGGAAAAAAAATTCAAGACAGCTTTTCAAATGTATACTAGCTGCCATCAACATACAGGGCTTCATGATACACAAGTATATTTGAAAGATACTTATCTCCATCTCCCAATTTGACAGTTTCACAGATGGCTTCCTATACTTTGCTGTTAGAGCACAATTGTACCAGTACAGGTACTTGCCTTGAGGTTTAGCAACAGCCATGCAAGCGTGTATGAAAGTGTTAATAGTAGCTCTCAGATGGGGGGGGGGGGCATGTCTATCCCATGTTGGGCAACCTCTTTAGCGAAGCCTCATACAGTGGCAGGGTCATAGATTGCACCTTTGAGTTAAGGAGCTGCAGAGCCAGAGTTTTGTAAAAAATGGGGAATGTCAGTTAACACCATCTCAGTAGATTCCCCATCTTTGAGTGGAGCTGGATACCGTCCTCCCCAATCCAGTGTCTAATAGCAGGTACAATTACAGTGCTCAGCTCCTGTGAATCTTTACAAGACATCTTGTGGAGTGGAGAACAGAGTCTCTTAATTTCAGGATATACATTGTCAAACTGCCAAGTTTTGAAGACCCCCCAGTGGTAAGTCGTCATGACACAGTGGGGTCTCATGTCATTGCCAGTTTTTAAAAAAAAAAATTGAGTTAGTGCCCTCAAGTTGTTACAACACAACAGGGTTTCACTGCTGCTCATCTAGTATCTTTAGTGTACTTTGGTGCTGTACTAACACGTACCTTGTAAAAAACACAAACCAAAGGTTTGTGTTGATATGTCCAGTTAGGGATGATGTCAAATATTTCATTAACTCTCCAACACACACAGAGAAGCAAAGGTACTTAATATTGCCGATACACTGTTTAAATAAATCCTTTCCGCAGACAATTCACTCCCATGAGATCAATTTGGTCTCAGGAATTCCTTTCTCTCCCCTACTGGGGCACTTACATTCAGCCTTGTAATGACCACTGATATACATACACCGCTACCCCAATGTAACACTGTCCTCGGGAGCCAAAAAATCTTACTGCGTTATAGGTGAAACCACGTTATATCGAACTTGCTTTGATCCCCTGGTGGGCGCAGCCCCCCCCCCCCCCGAGCGCTGTTTTACCACGTTATATCCGAATTCGCGTTATATCGAGGTAGAGGTGTATTTAAAGTTGTTAAAGTGTAAGCTGAAGCAGAAAAGATAATCCAGGTAAATAAGTTAGTCACAGTCACTGGGTAAGTTTTTATATGTTCAGATAGAACAGACATAACAACAGGGAAATCAGCTTGGTGTAAAACTGAACAGGTACTCAGTTCACTGCTACTTTCAGTGGTTTTTAGCTTTTGAAGTGGATGCAGTTCCTCCCACCAACCTTAAAATAGATCTGAGCTGGAATCTTGATAAAATGGTTGAGTCCTTCTTGCTTGACAGGCTACCTAGCCTGAGCTAGAATCCCAACTGTACTCATCACTCCCCTCCCCCCCCCCCCAAGTCAGAAAACTCAATGAAGCTAATTTCATTTTTGTTTATAACTTCATTATCAGGTTCCATGCCACAAAGTGTTCAGGGTAATGCATATTTTTTAAAAAAAACTTTTTAAAATTGGTATTAAAACAAAAAATCTGGTTTCTTTGGGATTTATAAAACTTGCATTTGTAAAGTGTACATTTTGGGCATGCTCCTACCAGAGGACAGAATTTTGGACTATTAGAAACAAAAGAACCAAATGGTCCTCACCTAAATGTTTCTTCTACGCTACACAATTGGTGAAAGATATTGACATCCAAAATAAAGGACCATATATGTATTTTTTTTTTCTCATGAGGTCCATTACATTCAAGAGAACCAGAATCAAAGATTTCCCTTTTGTACCTTTATTTTTTTCATTGAAACAACTTTGGTTTGGAGTATACTAAGATCATCAATCTTCAAACTATATTTTCATGTTTAAAATAATAATTATATTTTTCTTTAAATGTTCCCTCTGTTTCCCCTATCCACTGTTGTGAATTTGAAGTTCTTCTTCGAGTGATTGCTCCTATGCATTCCAGTTAGGTGTGCGCGCCGTTCGTGCACGGCTCTTCGGAACATTTTTACCCTAGCAACTCCGGCGGGCCGGCTGGGCGCCCCCTGGAGTGGCGCCGCCATGGCGCTGGATATATACCCCAGCCGGCCCGTCCGCTCCTCAGTTCCTTCTTACCGCCCGTGACGGCCAGTTGGAACAGTGGAGTGCTCCCTTTCCTCCACAGCCCTAGCGTTTCTCTACTCTTGAGTGTACATAGTTGTTAGTTGTTAGTTTAGTTGAATAAGTTTAGTTAGCTATAGTATAGAATAAGGGAATAAGGGGGGTTTACCCCTCTTCTTCCGCAACCGGTGCAGGCTCATGCCCAAGGCACCGGGGTTTAAGCCCTGTGCGACTTGCCAGCGGCACATGCCTGTCGGGGACCCACACGACTCCTGCCTGCGCTGCCTCGATGACTGGCTGGTTCGCAGGACATCCCGACAGCTGGTAAAGGACCAGATGACAGAGATACTATCCCTATTTCGGTTCCTCAGCCTTCTCATCAATGTCGAGAAGTCCACCCTAGCTCCATCGCAGCAGGTGGAGTTCATCGGAGCGGTCCTCGACTCCAGTTTGGCCAGGACCTGCCTCCCTCGATCTCGGCACCAGACGATGGTCTCCATCATCCGGGACCTTCTCATCTTTCCCACAACAACGGTTCGGTCCTGCCTGCGCCTCCTGGGCCACATGGCGTCCTGTACGTTCGTCACCGCGTACGCGAGGCTCCGCCTTCGCCCTTTTCAATCTTGGCTGGCGTCGGTATACCGCCCGCACCGCGACTCGATAGACATGGTAGTCACTGTCACAAAACCGACACTCGCTTCGCTCAGCTGGTGGCTGAACCCAGAGGTCGTGTGTGCAGGAGTCCCGTTCCGCCCTCCTCGCCCATCCGTCACCCTGACCACGGATGCCTCGGCGTTGGGATGGGGGGCTCACCTGGGCGACCTTCACACCCAGGGTCTCTGGTCGCCCCAAGAGCTCGCTCTCCACATCAACGTCCGGGAGCTGCGAGCGATCCATTTGGCGTGTCACACCTTCCGCGCCCGTCTGCAAGGCCGCTGCGTGACAGTCTTCACGGACAACACGACGGCAATGTTCTACGTGAACAAGCAGGGCGGGGCCCGCTCCTCCCTCCTCTGCACGGAAGCGATGCTCCTGTGGGACTTCTGCGTGACCCACTCGATTCACCTGGAAGCGTCATTTCTTCCAGGAGTGCAGAACACGCTGGCCGACCATCTCAGCAGGTCGTTCCTCGCCCACGAGTGGTCCCTTCGTCCAGATGTGGTACGCACGATTTTCCAAAGGTGGGGATTTCCCCAGATAGACCTGTTCACCTCCAAGGAGAACAGGAAGTGCCACCAGTTCTGCTCCTACCAGGGTCGCTCTCCGGGCTCCCTATCGGACGCATTCCTTTACTCATGGACGGATCGCCTCCTCTACGCCTTCCCTCCGTTCCCACTCATACACCGTGTGCTACTCAAGCTTCGGAGGGACAGGGCCCACCTAATACTCGTCGCTCCGGCCTGGCCGAGGCAGCATTGGTACACCCTGCTGCTCGAGCTCTCCGTTCGGGATCCCATTCCCCTTCCGTTATGGCCGGACCTCATCACGCAGGACTTCGGCAGACTCCGCCACCCGGACCTACAGTCCCTCCATCTTACAGTACCCTCCAACTTGGTACCTGCGTGGCTGACCCACGCAGAGAGGGACTGTTCGGCGGCAGTACAGCAAGTCCTGCTTGAAAGCAGAAAGCCTTCCACTCGCTCCACCTATCTCGCGAAATGGAAGCGCTTTGCGCTCTGGTGCGACCGGCGCGGCCTTAATCCCTTCCTAGTCCCTATCTCTACAATCCTGGACTACCTCTGGTACCTTAAGGAACAAGGGCTCGCGGTCTCCTCCTTGAAGGTGCACCTGGCAGCCGTGTCCGCCTTTCGTCCATCCATAGAAGGTCGATCCATCTTCTCGAACCAGATGGTTTCCCGCTTCCTTAAGGGCCTGGACCGGTTGTACCCGCCGATACGACGTCCTACCCCGGCCTGGGATTTGAACCTGGTTCTGGCCAGGCTTATGGGAGCCCCCTTTGAGCCCTTGGCCACGTGCTCCCTGCTCTACCTCTCGTGGAAGATGGCTTTCCTCGTCGCGATAATGTCGGCAAGACGGGTGTCCGAGCTCCGTGCCCTCACGGTTGGTCTGCCGTATACTGTCTTCCACGCAGACAAGGTGCAGCTTCGACCACACTTGGCCTTCCTCCCTAAGGTGGTGTTGGCCTTCCATCTCAACCAGGAGATCTTCCTTCCGGTCTTCTTCCCGAAGCCGCACGCCTCCCCTCGAGAGCAACAGCTTCACGCCCTGGACGTCCGCAGGGCTCTCGCTTTTTATATCGAGCAGACGAAGCCCTTCCGGCGTTCGACCCAGCTGTTCGTAGTGGTTGCTGATCGCATGAAAGGCGAGCCGGTCTCCTCTCAAAGGATTTCCTCCTGGGTGACGGCATGTATCCGGACATGCTACGAGCTTGCTCACGTGCCTGCATGCCGCCTCACTGCTCACTCGACGAGAGCGCAGGCCTCGTCTGCCGCCTTCCTGGCCCATATTCCTATCCAGGACATCTGTCGAGCGGCCACCTGGTCTTCTGTACACACCTTCGCTTCCCACTACGCGTTGGTGCAGCAATCTAGAGACGATGCAGCCTTCGGCTCAGCAGTCCTACACTCTGCCACGTCTCATTCCGACCCCACCGCCTAGGTAAGGCTTGGGAATCACCTAACTGGAATGCATAGGAGCAATCACTCGAAGAAGAAAAGACGGTTACTCACCGTAGTAACTGTTGTTCTTCGAGATGTGTTGCTCCAATCCATTCCAGACCCGCCCTCCTTCCCCACTGTCGGAGTAGCCGGCAAGAAGGAACTGAGGAGCGGACGGGCCGGCTGGGGTATATAACAGGCGCCATGGCGGCGCCACTCCGGGGGCGCCCAGCCGGCCCGCCGGAGTTGCTAGGGTAAAAATGTTCCGGAGAGCCGTGCACGTGCGGCGCGCACACTAACTGGAATGGATAGGAGCAACACATCTCGAAGAACAACAGTTACTACGGTGAGTAACCGTCTTTTTCAGGTTTGCTTTTCTTCATTGTGTGATGTCCCTATAGGGAGGAAACCTTCCCTCTTGTTTTCTTTCTCCCCTCCTCTTCCCCGTACCCCCGCCCCCCCCAGGAGATAGCTTGAATTAAACTCCCTATGGGAGTCATTGTTCGTTCTTTATGAAAGAATTCATGAAATACCGATCATTTGCAGTGATGGGTCTAAATTCTAGAACTTTTAAAGTACTTTTACTTAAAAATTAGTTTAGGGATCTAAAGTTTGTTACTCTAGCTTTGTTGTGTTAAGTTACAGTTATGTTAGGCTCCTTGCCTGCCTCAAAATATGTATGTACACGTAATGAAAGAGAGTACTTGCTTTTCCCTATAGGCCTACACAACATCCTGTGTGCTCTATTGATACTTTTTAAATTTTTATTATTTTTTTTTTTTTGCTTTTCTTAATTGAAAATTAGTTGCAGGAACGCCTTGTTGTAAAACAGATTTAGTTGTGGGAGGTGGAAGGGTTGATAATTAGGCTAATTAAAACAGATCTAATACTCTTCTGTTCGTTGGAACAGCTCTATTGTTTTTCGTCAGCACAGCTGTTGTAATTGTTGTCTTGATGGAAGTGGATCTCTTGTATGTAGGTCACATCAAGGGAAACTAGCAGATGAGCACTTGGTGCAAGTAATATAGCATGAGAAACTGTAGAGGAAAATACTACAATGAGAACACCATGAATAGTTGACTGAAATGGAAATTTGCATTTTGAAACAAGCAGAGGAGTTAAATGGTAGACTTGCCTGATTGTAGTAAGGCAGGATTTAATAATTTGGTGAGTGTTGGTCTATTCTTAAGAGTAGACGTCTGAGTGATTATTAAAACTGTATTTCAATGTCAACTCCATTCCATCCCATCTAACTAACAATTTAATAAAATTCAACATTATGGTATATTTGGGGGCAATAGAAGTCTAGGGAAATATTCACACTAACTGTTTTTAGGATCTGATATGCATCTCTAATAAAATTTAGACAACTGCTTAGCTTGGTTTTAAATAACTAACAAAATAATTCTTTCAATTATCATTTAGTTTATTATAGTGTTTGGAGGTGGGGTGGGTGTATCAGTGGTGGTTTCCAGTTCTTTCTTTTGAAGCAGTTATTTATTTTACTAGTAAGGTAACTGACCAAACTTGGATTGCTAATTTTTAGCTCTCTTTGGCTTTCTCCTCTTATAGAGAACTTTATTGAAGAGGAAGAAAAGCTTTGAAAAATATTTTGATCTTTATTTAGATATGAATGTGATAACCATTTCTCTGATTAAAAATATGACATTTCTTATATCACTTCAGAGGCAAATGTAACCTCTCTAATAAAGAGTTGTACATGAATGTGTATTCTAGTTCACTGTTGACCAAAGATGATGATTTTTTTTACCTTGTGCTATAATGTTAAATGTAACTGACCAGTTTGATAGTACGGAGAGCCAGATTGAATGAACAACTATTACGTGTTTTCTTTGAGAATCACCTAATGCAGTGGTTCTCAACCAGGGGTCTGGGGCCCACTTGGGCCAGAGGGGAAACAGATTTCAGGGAGTCCACCAAGCAGGGCCAGCAATAAACTTGCTGGCGTTCAGGGCAGAAAGCTGAAGCCCTACTACATTGAGCTGAAGGCAGGGGCCCTGAGGCCTGCCACTTGGGGCTGAAGCCAAAGCCTGAGTAATGTAGCTTCTCTGGGGCCACTGTGGCATGGGGCCCCAGGCAATTTCCCTGCTTGCTATTCTGTAACACCACCCCTGGCTTTTATATGCAGAAAACCAGTTATTGGGACACAGGTGGGCCATGGAGTTTTTATAGTATGTTGGACGGGGGTAAGCAAGGAGGGGCTCAGAAAGAAAAAGTTTGAGAACCCCTGACTTAATGTAAGCTGGAATGCAGAAAGTGATTCAGATTGGCCCTCTCAACAGTGATGATCCTATGTGGGATCGTAATGTGAGGAGCGTTGGGGCCAAATATGCCAGCAATTTAATTTTGATTGTATTTTTTGGTCCACCCTGGCCCTAACATGGAGCACAGTGACACCATGGAGACTCGTGCTGTGGTTAAGCCTTGCTGGACACAAATCTTGTCTAAATGGTGATTGGCATACATGTATGCTGTTGGCAGCAATTTTGTGTATGATCCTGAGGAGTCTGACAAGGCTGCTAGTCTGACCACATGTTAACATGCCAATTCCCTGTAGTATGTGATGTGGAGAGTACTGGAAAGAACCTTTTTGATGATTCAGCTTCTCTTCTACAGAATACAGAACCATATTACTATGCAAAACACTAGTGTGGTGCATAGTAATATTTAGTGAATTTGTTTGATACAGAAAAATCCTCTTCAAACCCTTACATCCATGTGGGATTTTGTTTTTTTGTTTTAAGGCAATTTGTCTTTGGGACATTCAGGACAGACCTTCTCTAGGTTTTATTGAATGTCATTAAGAATAAACCACTGGTGGAGTTGGAGGTTCCTGAACTGATATGTGCACCATAGTTAGAAGGCTAATCACATGAAGCTAGTTTTCATTTTCGATTGCTAAATTATAGCATTTTTAGCTGGGTGGTGTTTTTTTATTTTTATTTTTTTATTATTTTAGTGCACACACACTCCTGATATTTTCCATGCAAGCAATTGTTGCTGTAGTAACAATGGAATGTTATCTGATTGTCTCATGGACTGCCTCTCCTCCCAACTGCAATGTTCCTACTAAAATGTGGTCTAGCTACAGAAAACTTCGAGGACCCCAGCTGTCATAGCTGATAGGATATTTCTGATTTTAAACAATTGATCATACATTTTCTTGTTTACTCAACAAAATGAAGAGCTTCAGAATAGCATAGGATATATTTTGTAGCAATTTACTTAAGTCAAACCGACAGTAGTTTTGGCACATGACTGCATGTTACTGGAAGTTATATGGATTTTTTCTCAAGTATTGGAAGGCTTTTATTCAGTAATCAGCTTGTAAACAATTCATAGTATATTTCTTCCCCTATCAGTAAAAGTCTGCCATACCAATTTTCTAATTCTCATCATTTGAAAATATATATGACAAGTTTTAAAACTCTAAAATTCATAAGAATAAAAAGCAAAACTATTTTGTTATTCCAAGGATTCTTTTATATTGCTGTTCTCCAATAAGGACAGTGTTTAACTTGGCCATGGTAGGTATCTGTAGAATTTCTGTGTTTTTTTTTGTTTGTTTATTTTTTCCTTTCATTTATTAAATGTAACACTCTAACATGGTACACTTAATGCATTTTTGTTTGTGGCCAAGTTCAAGTTGCCACATTTAACAAAAGTTGTTCGAATTTCTTGAGAATTAAGTGCTTATTCTTGCAACATCAATTTTGCATTAACAAGGTTTTTTTGCATTTAATACTAAGTATTTAAGTATTTAATACTAAGTTGTGTATATGAAACAACAGAACTTTATAAAAGTATAATTCTCTACTGAGTAAGAATTCATTTGAAAACATTACAGGTTACTGAGTGAGGTTGTGGAAGCCCTGCCATTGGGGGTTTTTAAGAACAGGTTAGACAAAAATCTATCATGGATGGTCTAGGTATACTTAATCCTGCTTCATCTTGGAGGGATGGGACTAGATGACCTCTTGAGGTCCCTTCCAGCCATAGATTTCTATGATTCTGTTGTTATTGTTTACTTGGGAAGTCTTATACAAAGACTGGAAAAGTTGGTCCCTTGCACTAAAGAGATTATATATTGAAAACTAGAGATCAGACAAAAACACATTGAGAGACCAGATGATAGTTCAGAGTTAACTTTTTATATATAAAATTTTGGGTGGTGCTGGCCTGTTTTAAAAGGGATTAATGTTTGTAGGCTCCACAAGTGGATTTTGGAGAGGAATTTGAAGTAAGAGGGTGTGTGCCTGTCACTGTAGGATGGGGTGGTTTATTCTTGGTAGTACATAAAAGTACAGTGCACCAAGAAAAATCGTATTTGACTACATAGTTTTGTGAGAATTTTTAAATTGTGGTTGTGGAACTGAAACAGCCAGCTGTGGAATTCAGAAATAATGATGGTCAGTTTTTCCCTTTAAGTGTTTAAAAAAAAAAAATTGAGGTACTACTGTTATTAATAAACACTCTTTTTCTTGTCATCAGACCTCTTCCTAGAAATAGTTTTAGTATATAAAGTGTGTATTAATAACAAATATAATGAAGCTAATGTTTATTTCAATGATATATTTTAAGATAAATTTTAAAGTAGTCTTTTCAAAAGTGTTGCAAGTATAGCTGTGCTTGTAAGGCTTCTCTCACCTTTCTCAATTAGAAGAATTTCAGATTTAAATGTCGGTGTCCAAGTTTACACTGGTATTTGTTTGTACACTTGTTAGTGTTGACTTTAATTAGCCACTGTCCTGGCTAAATGCAAAGTAACAATATATAAAGTTTTTAGAGACCCTGTCAGCTACAACACTGTTAGATGCTTGAAATTAAGTCTCTTTTCACTAATGTCCCTCCTCATTCATTCTTAACAGACTGACTTGCTACTATGTTGCCTTTAAGGGTATGTCTAAACAGCAGTTAGGAGGGGCAGTTGCAAGGTTTGTAGGCATATCTGAACTAGCTTTGATTTGATCTAGCTTGCTAAAAAAGGAGTGTAGCCATGGCAGCACAAGTGGTAGTGTGGGTTAGCCATCCAAGAACAATCCTGCCTGTTACCTTAGGTATGTATTTGGGTGGCTAGCATATACCACTGCCCAAGCTGTTGCAGCTATGCTGTTAATTTTAGCAAGGTAGCTCAATTAAAATTAGCTCAGGTAGGCCTACATGTGCTGTGTCAATTGCAATTAATACAACACCCTAAAAATGTAGATTTTAGGGTGTGTCCTCTGCCCAGCAACTTAGGCCAATATCCGTCAATAACTTTACAGTTGCACATAAATTTGTATGAGGAATATTGCTGGTAATATGGCTACCTTTTTCATATAATCATTTCTATCTTGGTACAGGCAGGAGGAATATAGGCCTCTGCCTCCATCTTTTCTCTTCTGTTGCTCCTCTTCTTGTCCCCTGTGTTCTAACCGTTCACCTTGCCCCTTTGTGTTCCCTTACAGATAGGTTTAATGTGGGAATTACTGGACAAAATTTTATGGCCTTTGTTACACAGAGTCAACTCAATGATGTAGGTTGACCTTTCCACTTTAACCTTGTGTTTTCTTACATGCTGCAGCCTAACTTGGAACAACCTCTTTCTTTGTGTCTTGCAGACATCCTCACTTTCCTTCATATCCCTCCTTAAAATTCCCTATTTTTGCCTTGCTTTCTATCAACTTCAGTTCATGTGCTACCTATTTTTTCATTTCCACAGTCACAAATTGCTACTTAAAAATAGAATTTGTATGAATCACTCGCTGTACAACTTCAGTTATTTTTGATTTAACCCATATTCCTCCTTTCCTGTGTTACTTTCATGTTCTACATTAGTCTAATTTAAATCTTTTGGCTCTTTGGGGTTGGGATTCTTTTTTTTTTTTTGGGTCTCTAGAATGCTGTTGGAAGCTGTCTCTACGCAAATATTTTATTTAAAATTAGGACTGTGAAGAGATTTAACAAATTAATTTCAATCACGATTAATCGCACTGGTCAACAATAGAACACCATTTATTTTAAATATTTTTGGATGTTTTCTACATTTTCAAATATATTAATTTCAATTACAACATAGAATACAATGTGTACAGTGTTCACTTTATTTTTATTACAAATATTTGCACTGTAAAAAACAAAAAAGTTGTATTTTTCAGTTCACCTCATACAAGTACTGTAGTGCAATCTCTTTATCATGAAAGTTGAACTTACAAATGTAAAATTATGTACAAAAAAAACTGCATTCAGAAATAAAACAATGTAAAACTTTAGACCTTACAAGTCCACTCAGTTCTATTTCTTGGTCAGCCAATCACTCAGACAAACAAGGTTGGCTACAATTTGCAGGAGATAATGCTGCGTGCTTCTTGTTTACAACGTTGCCTAAAAGTGAGAACAGGCATTTGAATGGTACTGTTGTAGCTGGCGTCACAAGATTTTTACATGCCAGATGTGCTAAAGATTCATATGTTCCTTTATGCTTAAACCACCATTCCAGAGGACATGCTTCCATGCTGATGATGGGTTCTGCTTGATAACAATCCAAAGCAGTGCGGACTGACGCATGTTCATTTTCATCATCTGAGTCAGATGTCACCAGCAGAAGTTTGATTTTCTTTTTTGGTGTTTGGGTTCTCTAGTTTCTGCATTAGGGTATTGCTCTTTTAAGATTTCTAAAAGCATGCTCCACACTTCGTCCCTCTCAGATTTTGGACAGCACTTCAGATTCTTAAACCTTGGTTCTAGTGCTGTAGCTATATTTGGAAATCTCACATCGGTACCTTCTTTGCGTTTTGTCAAATTTGCTGTGAAAGTGTTCTTAAAATGAACATGTGCTGGGTCATCATCCAAGACTGCTATAACATTAAATATATGCAGAATGCAGGTAAAACAGAGCAGGAGACGTGCAATTCTCCCCCCCAAGGAGTACAGTCAAAAATTTAATCAACACATTTTTTTAAAGAGCATCATCAGCATGGAAGCATGTCTTCTGGAATGGTGGCTGAAGCATGAAGGGGCATATGAATGTTTAGCATATCTGGCATGTAAATACCTTCCAACGCCGGCTACAAAAGTGCCATGCGAATGCCTGTTCTCACTTTCAGGTGACATTGTAAATAAGAAGTAGGCAGAAGTATCTCCCGTCAATGTAAACAAACTTGTTTGTCTTAGCAATTGGCTGAACAAGAAGTAGGACTGAGTGGAATTGTAAGCTCTGAAGTTTTACATTGTTTTGTTTTTGAGTGAAGTTATGTAACCAAAAAAATCTGCATTTGTAAATTACACTTTCATGATAGAGATTGCACTTCAGTACTTGCATGAGGTGAATTGAAAAATACTATTTCATTTATCATTTTTATACTGCATATATTTGTAATAAAAAAAATAAAATGAGCACTGTGCCCTTTGTATTCTGTGTTGTAATTGAAATCAATATTGATAATATAGAAAAACATCCAAAAATATTTAATAAATTTCAATTGGTATTCTATTGTTATAAGTGCAGTTAATCGCGATTAATTTTTCTGAGTTAATCACATGAGTTAACTTCGATTTAATTGACAGCTCTACTTAAAATAAATATTAACGAGTTTGAAAATATCTTGGTAAGTTTCACGCAAACTGTATATGATGGCAGATCATTCTGAATGTAATATAGAAGGGGAAACGGTTACTTTTCAAAATTTCTTTTTAAAATTTATTTCAACGCTTTGTTTCTCAAATTAGACTAGCAAAATTAATTATTATATATGTCCCTTTCGAGATGTCTCCTGTACCATACCTTGGAGTGATACCAAATTGGGGTAACTGATGAACTCTTTCAATTTATGTAATGTGTCCTTAAGAGAAGAGTAGGCGAGAGAAATAAATTGTCATTGTCATCAGACTTCCTTTTTTTTGTTTATAATTTTTTTTTAAAAAAAAAAGGAAAGAAACCTTAAGGGGGGAGGGAATGCTTGAGCAAATACTTGAAATCTGCTCTCAAATCTATGCTGCTAAATTTTGATTTTCTACTTCACTCACAGAATAAAGACAGTAAATTAGCAATAAATTGTCCTGCACTCAGGTTATTTCTTTCAAGGTTTCCAACAAGCTTTTCTCATGTAAATCTCCCTGAGTAACTTCTACAGACTATTTGGTGCATTTTGAGCATACTTTTGAACTATAGCTCTTAATATGTATCAAGTCACAAATAAAGATGTTATGGCCAAGGCTACGTTTTAGTCACAGGTATTTTTTAGTAAAAGTCATGGACAGGTCATAGGCGATAAACAAAAATTCATGGGCCTGTGACCTGTCCATGACTTTTACTAAAAATACCCACCATTACTAAAACTTGGAGGGTTGGGGGAGGGGGCGGTCCAGGGGCTCTGCAGGTGCTGGGGGGCGTGGCGTGGCGGGATGCAGCATGTGGCCTGGCAACCCCACTGGTACTGGGTGAGGGAGGGCTGGCAGGGGTTCTCCACCTGGCTCCGCATCCCTGCAGCTCCTAGGTGGTGGAGTGCATGGGCTCCTCCACTGCTCCCGCCACAAGCGCTGGCTGCCGCAGCTCCCATCAGCCAGGAACTGCAGCCAGTGGGAGCTGTGGGGATGGGGCCTGCAGGCAGCGCAGAGACCGCCTCCACCACCTAGAAGCTGCAGGGCGGCCGCACACCCCCTGCACTCTCCAAACTCCTGCCCCTTACCCTGAGCCCCCTCCCACACACCCAGACTGCTGCTGATGGCCCAGGGGCTGCTGCAGAGGTCACGGAAAGTCACAGAATCTGTGACCTCTGTGACAGACTCATAGCCTTAGTTATGGCATTTTTTAGTTTTGAAGTGCCATGTTTTTGAGATATAAAACATACATGTAGGCCACTTAAAGCTTTTAAAGATTATATGGTACTTCCCTCAAGAGTAATAAAACTTTACAGATGGGTAATGTGAGATTAAGGGCTTGGCTACACTTGCAAGTTGCAGCGCTGGTAGAGGCTTTCCAGGGCTGCAATTAGTAACCATCCACACCTGCAAGGCACATCCAGCACTGCAACTCCCTGGCTGCAGCGCTGGCTGTACACCTGGTCAGGTTGGGGTGTAGCGATTGCAGCACTGGTGATCCAGCGCTGCTCATCAAGTGTGGACACACACCAGTGCTTTTATTGGCCTCCAGGGAATAAGGAGATATCCCAGAATGCTTTTAACTAAATTACTCTCTTTGTTTTGTTATGCAACCTCTCTTTGTTTTGTTGTGAACTCCGATCGGAGCTCCGTTGAACTGCTTATCTAAAAAAACAAACACTGATCACAGCAAACAGGAGCTATCTGTACCTGGCTGTGAACGATCAAATGAGAGGCAGGGAGTGAATGTTTGCTTGACAGAGAAACAGCGTTGGATGCAGGCTGTTTGCAATTAAGACTAAGGGTTCGCGAACATTTTGTGATTTTTCAATCCAGGAAGCTAACACACAGTGTTGGCTCCAAAAGTCCACTCTCTCTATCTTCCCCGCTCCCTGTCACAGTACACCACCCTCCACCCCCTCTTTTGAAAAGCACGTTGTTGCCACTTGAATGCTGGGATAGCTGCCCATAATGCAGCACTCCCAACAGCGCTGCAAATGCTGCAAATGTGGCCACACACCAGCGCTGTTCCTGCACAGCTGCATGACCAGCGCTGTAACTCCCAGCGCTGCAACTTTCAAGTGTAGCCAAGCCCTAAGTGACTCGGTCAAGGCAACACAGCAGGTCCATGGCCAACTGGGATTAGAACCCAATCCTGTTCCCATTGAAATTAAAAAAAAAAGTTTTGCTATTGAGTTCAATGGGAACAGGCTTTGACATTTGGAGAGGAAAGAACAAAACCACTCAAGCAAGGGCCATGTTGCTTATACCACAGGTATCAAAGGCTGCTGACTCATGTGAGAAAGTCAGCAGACATCTGATCTTTGTCCATTGCAAGGGAAAAATCAGCCTTCAATGAGGCTAGAACAGTTTCTGTACCATATCCAACTCATAAGTCCATCTGTAAAGGATCAAGGAAATATGAAGGCTTCAGATTACCTTAAAGTCCTCAGTCCTTTGGTTAGAATGGTCCCATCAGTATATGTTCATAGTCCAGAGGCTGGAGCAGGGTCAAAACCACTGTTTAAACACCTTCCATCTGTCCCACCCCCTCCCCTCTTGAGGACTCTCGACCAATTTAACAGCAGAATACATATGCTAACAAATTTAAACAAAGCCTTTGTTTAAGTTTGTTAACATATGTATTGTGCTGTTAAACCCATATAAAGAATGAATGTCCTCCCTAGTCGCATTCTGCTCTTTTAAGGAGCAGAGTGCAGCTCCCCCACCCTCTGGAGGGGGAGGGAAGGCTAGCCTCCCCAAGTGTTTCTGGTACCCTGTACCCGCTAAAAATCTCTTGCCGGTACTGCATATTGGAGCGTACCAGTCTACTTGCACTCCTGAGTATTCCTCTCCCACCATCCACCTGATGGCTTGTTAATCTCCCACAAGTAGGAATGCACAGAGGCCATCCACGAAGAAAAAGGTTACTTATCAGTAACTACTGTTCTTTGGGAACTGCCTCTGTGTAGTCACACTATCCACACACCTACCCCCTACTTAGGATTTCTATGAAAAATCAGGTTTCTGTCCTTAAAGAGAAGGAACTGAGGTGTTTGGGAAGGTGCACCCCTTTGTATAGAGTAGGGTGAGGACTTCACTTATGCATCAGAATGCTCATGTACACACACATCCTTCCCTCCTGTACTGCTTTTCAGTGCTGTTTCACAACTTGACTCTGAATTCCACAAGTCTGAATGCACAGTGGTGCCTCTCTAAGAACAAGCTATTGGTAACCTGTCTTTCTGAGACTACCCCATTTATTTTCAGTATGGAGGACAAGCATTCCATGCATCATTTTAAAACCATATTCTAGGTAGATCACATTTTGAGTCTAAATTACTTGTTCTTCCAATATTAAGAAAACAAATGTAAATATTTTGCATACTGAAATGTCTAGCAGCTAAATATTAACTCTTTATCTTTACGTCTATGAAGTGTCTCATTCTGAACTCTGATCATGTGCACTCTTTCTTTTTTTTCTTTTTTTGGGCTAGGTTACCATATGCGTAGTCCAAAGTCATTAGCAGCCTTATGCATAGCTGTCCATCAGGATGGCTGTTTTCTGCTTAGTAGTATAAGCTCAGTTTTGTTGATCATTGTGGAAATAAACTATGCAGTAGTTGGCATATGGATCAACAGCCTGGGCTTTAAAAATAAATCCAGTATTAAATTGGGCATAAATTTTGGTAGTACTTAAAAGTCACAGCAAAAAAACAACAAAAACCACCCTAATAATATTGGTAATTGCTTTGTTCTGTGCTTTTATAGGGAAACTCTGAAAACACATTTCATGAGAGCAATGTAATCATGGGGCAAAGTTTAAAAGAACAACAACAAAAAGCAAATTCTGAGCTTAATTTCCAAGTGGTGTCTCATAGCTCCTATGGTATTACATTTTGTGTGTGTGCACTCTGTACTGAATACATAACAATTCTGTTTCCAGTATGGCTAATTGAAAATTTGCTTTATTGAATTTTACACCCACACTTCACTTGTGAAATCTTATTATTGTTTTTATTTTTTCTAGTTGACAAATCACGACCACCTTCATCAAGCCCTTCCAGTATAATTCGCCGCACTTCCTCACTGGATACACTTGCTGCTCCCTACCTCGCTGGACAATGGCCTCGTGATAATCATGGACAGGCTGCTCCCTGTATGAGGGACAAAGCCACGCAGGTAAGACAGTTTTGTTAGGGGTGTGTCTTTTTTTTTTTTTTTCCTGTATTCATTCACCTTCCAAGCTCATTTCTTTGGAATTTTTCTTCCCTTCCCAAATTCCTGGAGAGAGTTTGTTTTTCTATTTATTCCCAAATTCTTTGCACCCTTGCACGTCCCCCTCCCCCCCAAAAAAGGGGGGGGGCAGAAGAGACAAGATCTACCTCTGTTGTCACTCATTTAAAGTCAGAAAGGCACTAGTGCATCATGCATCTAAACTTGTTTTTTATTGCTCAAACTTCAAGTGCAGATTAGAGGACCACATTGGTGGTGGTAATATTTAAACTATTACATGGGTATTATTGCATGACATTTTATTTGTATAGCTCCTTAATTATAGAGGCAGCTAGTATAGAGTATAGTATAGAGGCACAACACTTTCCATTATCAGGCATTCTTGTGACTTTTTGCCTTTGAGAAGCATTAACTCCTTTATGGTTGGCAGCAGGCCTTTGATGCTCAGCAAAGAGAAACCTCTTAGGTTATGGAAGTGGCTTTTCTTTTGTTCTGTGAAATTCTAAGGAGATTTAGCTGAATTGCAAAATATTTAAAATCACCATATTTGAACACTTGCTTGCTTGTGTGGGAGTAAGTGCCTGAGGAATCCTGGTCTGGGAATCTGTAGAGAGCATCAGAATCCTTCACTGCTCTGAAAATGATCACTGCTGCTTGTCTGTTAAGGAAGAAGGCAACCATTTTTTATAATATTTAGAGTATGACATAGAATGAGAATTATTTTCTCTGGCTTTTCCTTCAGAATTTGTAGTGATTTGTACACCAAACCATTTAAAAAACATGTAACAAAATATAAAAGCGTGTTCCAGTCTTTTGCTACTGACTTCACACTGTGATGAATTCAAACCAACCTGTAAAAGTTGACTGTCAGCTTCTGTACTGAACACAGCATTCAAAAATACTTGCATTTAGATGTAGGGAGTTGCTTAATTTTGTAATTGTTAAACATTTTGGCATATTTCTATGTTCTTTATAGCAAGAAATGGAAAGCAGCATCCTCTGATCTCTCTCTCTCTCTCTCACACACACACACACACTCTCTCTCTCTCTCTCTCTCTCTCTCTCTCTCTCTCTCTCTCTCACACACACTCTCACACACCAACTTTAAAAACCTCCTACTCTCATCTGATCTTAGAAGAATATATAGAATTGTCATCCATCCCTGCTTTCTTCCACCCCTTCTCCTAGCCAAATGATCAAGGCAGGAAAGTAACTTAGAACATTACTAAGTTTAAACATCCTATTTTACCTTTTACAGTTTCCAAAGTTAACATCCCCTTAAAATTTCTTTACATATTAGCCCCCTTGAAAATACTACCATGGAGTGCCAACACTCTGTTGTGGGATTCAGTGGTGGGCATATTCTCACAGCATAGCATATGCTGGGATATCGTAATTGAGTAGGAACTGGTGTCTAGGTGTCAAAGTCTTGACAAAAGAGAAGTATATTTTGGGGGGTAAAAAACTTGGTCGTTTGAGTGGTTTCAGCTCATTTATCGCTTGCAACAGAGATGTAGAGTTTTTGTTTTAATGTAGAACATAAGAAACTATTCTCCAATTGCTCACACATAAATCAAATTTTTATTTCATCTAGCCAGTTAGCCTCATGCTTACAGCAAGTATATCTTGATTGTACTTTCCTTGAATGCTTTTCCCTTGAGTGCACTTGGTGCAATGAATCTTCAAAACCATGCTGTGTAAAAGTGTTGGTTTGTCAAGACACAAAATAGATACATTCTGTTCTCTCTATAATGCTTCATTATTAGTAAAAGCTGGAGGCCTTATTGGCTAGTGCATTTAGCAGAACCATGTAAGCAATATCATCTGAGTGTTGGTTTTGACGTCTAAGATCCTTTATAGCTTAGGATCTGGCTACTTGAAATTCTCTATCTGTCTGTGTCTGTCTCTGCAGAAATGCTACATCTGTAGTTAGCTGGATTTGGATCACCCTTGGTTCAAAAAAGAGGAAGGTCTTCTTCTTTGAGTGGCTCTGCTCCCTCTAATAGGTATTGCAAAGAAGCTTCTCAAAGCAATATCCATGAGACCAATCCCCCTCTTACCCTTCTCCTCAATGTCACCAAATGTTCTGGGGGCAAGGATGTATAAGAGTGCGCAGTGCCCTCTATCATGTCAGCCATTGTGCTATATAAGAACGGCCATATTGGGTCAGACCAAAGGTCTGTCTAGCCCAGTATCCTGTCTTCTGACAGTGGCCAATGCCAGGCTCCCCAGAGGGAATGAACAGAACATTCCCTCCCTTCCATTCCCAGCTTCTGGCAAACAGAGGTTAGGGACACCATCCCTGCGCATCCTGGCTAATAACCATTAATGGACCTATGCTCCTTGAATTTATCTAGGTGTTTGGGTTTTTTTTAACCCTGCTATAGTCTGTGCTAGACTGAAGTGGACCACTCTGGTCTGTTCGGATCCGAGGTTTTTCTCCATTCTTTGCTAATCATTTAGGATGGTTGTAGTTTAGTGCTGAGTATCCTTTGGTACAGATTTCCAGAAAGTAAGGATCCCCTCTGTCTTCTGAACAGATTTCAATCTGTTATCTTCCAAAAGTTCTATTATTTCCCTCTGGGATATTGCTTCATCAGTGACTAAAGAGGGATTCAGACAATTGGCTTCAGCACCAAAAGGGTCAATCAGAAATCTGATCTGAGGTCTTTTCCACTGTAAAACTTGGAATCTTTCCTCAAAACTGTCCTTAGGATCTTTAATCATGCTCACATCTAGTTGTGCTCCATTTTAGAGATTCTGCTGCATCTTCTTTTGCTTTGGCTTGAAGTTGTGACATTGAGGGAAAGTATGTCAGCTCTCCCTCAAGCATTTGTCTGTGAAACAGCTGCAGTTTGTTCATGAACGCAAATACACTTTGCACTAGATCAGACAGCAACCGGAATTTTCTTTGTAAGTCCAGGTTTATCCAAATGCAGCAGCATGTCCGCAAGAAATGCCAAAGCTAGAACCCACCCAGGATCTGTAAGCTCAGGGTGTATTCTGTGCTTTTTCTCCATAAACAATTTTACTGGTTCCAGGAGCTCCAAAAAAGGGAAATAACTTTACCTCTCGAGAGTCCTCGAACTGCACAGTGAAATGGCAAATTGGCAGGGAAGTCGTCTTCATCCAGATCTTTTGATTAGATTTTGAAATTGTCTGTGATTGAGTGCATTTGGGCAAATGAAATTCACAATGTGCAAGACAGGTTTCATGACGTGATCAAATTTGAGATTTTTAGATTCCAGTTGCTCCTGATAAATACAGTGAAATGGCCAAAATTCAGGAAAGCTCTCGTCAGACTTACAAAGCCCTACTAATCCATTCACAGATCCCCCCATGGATGGAGCCCCATCCGTTGCAATGACAGTGAGCTTCTGTAAAGGGAAGTGGTGTTTCACAACTAACAACATCAATACCTCCTTTAGATCTCATCCACAAGTTCTGTCCTGTTAGTGGCACGATATCCAGGAGTTCTTTCCCTTTACAACACAGTCGTCAGACACAGTCTGGACAAATACCGATAATTGCGGTTTATTCTGTACATCGCACAACTCATCTAAAGCGATGCTCAAATACTCACACTGTTGAAGTTGCAAGTACAGTTGCGATTCGATGTCACTGTTAAGATCAGAGATTCTGCATTCTATTGTGTGGTGTGAAAGCTACGGGCCAGAAATTTTCTTCTGTAGATTCTCGCTTCTCTGGTGACAGGATTGACTTCACATCAGTGAACCATGTTTTTATAAACTCACCTTCAGAGTAGGGCTTTTTTGCACGGGCTATGTGCCAGACCACATAATAGGACACTGCAGACTGCAGCGTTAATCGGTTGGCAAATCTGGTGAAGACCTGGGCTTCTACATCTGTTTGAAAAAACAAAGTTTTCAGTTTTAAAGTGCAGTGTTCAGAACCTTCTAGGAATTCTTGATCCATATGTGCATGGCTCGAAGCAAAATGACACTGCAAGTTTTGAAGATTTGAAGTGAGATACACACGTCTGGCAAAGAAGACACATGGCCTTACCATTATGTTCAACGAAAAAGTACTTATTCTCCCAATCCTGTTGGAAGCCTCGATTTTCATCTGTGTATTTTCTTTTCTGTTTGCACTTGCCTTCCATTGTTAGATGGTGTAAGAAAAATTTTGATTAAAAATTTCCATACCAGCTAGTCGCTATGTGCTTTATTGAAGGAGACACAGGCGCTGGCCAGGGGTTGCTATAACCCTGGCTGTACCCCAGGCCCTGCCTCCAACTCCACTCCTTTTACCACGTCCCCAACCCCACCCCACCTCTTCCTGCCCTATCCCACCCTATTTGGGGGCCTCTCCTCCAGTGAGCCATGTCCTCACTCCTCCCCCCCAGAGCCTCCTCAGTGCTGAGCACCCTCCATATTCCCCCCAGAGTTGGCTCCTGGCAGGAGCTTCATATTATCTTCTGAAGAGTTGCATGCGGCTCCAGAGCCGCTGGTTGGCCACCCTGATCTACACACATGCTGATAAGCTTACAAGAGATCACGCCCAACTCTAGGAAGGGCTGTGGCAGGTAGGTGCTCAGTCCTTCAAACTCCACAATGGGTAGGGTTTTTCTGTACTCACAAGTTCATACCAGATTTTGCTCAGAAAAAGAACACCCATGAATCTGTGAATCACTCCTTTACGCTGTTTGGTTCTTTGATTTTGGGACTCTGGGAACAGGTAATCGCCAGACAAAGGTTCCCTTCTCAGGGCGAAACTTTGAAAGGCTGAGTTCTTGCATAAACGGAGGATGTATGTTTGCATATGCCTCCCCCCAGTAAATTCTCTAACTTTGTCCGATAAATTCATTCTTGTCTGGCACATAGTTTCATGTAGTCTTTTGAAGCTCATGACACTTCCCAGGATTTATATTGGTCATGTCTCCCCCTATAGAAATTACATATAATTCCACAATTCATGAACTTTGCATCTTAATACAATGGACTCCAAACCTACTAAAACTTAAATCAATAAGGTAAATGGCTGCATCTGTCACAATACCCTCTTTCTGTATTCAGGTCAGGATTTGAATAGTATACAGTAAATAATGCCTAGGCCACATATTGAACAATGAAGATAAAACAAGCTATTGATTAGTTGGTTATTCAGTAGCACCATCCATTCTGTGCACTGAATGACGCAGATGACCTGTGGGAAAAATATGTGATCATGTAATTAAAGACAGTATCATAATGCATATACACCAGGAGGTTGAATTAAAGTTGCCCAGGCAACTTAATTCTAGTATTTCCTAACTTTTGAGTGCTTGACTATAGTATAGTTGTTTGTGTGATATTGCAATCATTAATTGTGCAGTATTGCTTATATACCAGAATGTTTGTTTGCTTGTGGCATGTCTACACTATGAACTTAAGTCGCTGTAATGTTAGGTCGACTTACAGCTGCCACAGTAATTACTACAGTGGTTCATGTCCACGCTGGCTGCCTCCTGTTGGTGGTGCGCATCCATTGATTTAAGAGGGGCAGTGTAGGGAGCTGAGAGAGCCTGGGCTCTCAGTTCTGTGTGCAGCTCCCTGATGGAAGCCTCCCTCTCCCCCCAGACTGCATGTTGGGAGCACGGCTTCCCCTGTGGCTTCTGTGGGGAGCTATATGCCCAGAGCCCAGGCAGAAGCTCAGTTCAGGGTGAGGAGTCCAGAGCCTGGACAGGAGCCCATCTTGGGGCAGGGAGCCCCCCACCCACCCCAAGCTGACAGCCAGGGCTGTGAGCCAGGCTCTCTTGTCAATTTCTTGGCTCTAGCACGGAGCCGTGAAATTGATAAGAATGAGGGCCAATAGTTGATATAAGTAACCTGCAGTGTCTATATGGACACTGCATTTCCCAAACTACGCTGACATAAGCCTCGCATGGAGGTAGAGTTATGTCACTGTAGTAGGGCATTTATATCGGTGGAAGCAAGGCTGTAGTGTGGAAACTGACATAATTAGGTCGATATAAGCTGCTTTTTGTCGACCTAACTCAGTAGTATAGACCAGGCCTTTAGTCACGTACTCAAGCAGTACTAGAAATGTCTGTTAACACACAGGATCAAATTAATCCCTGGTCTGAGTGCTAAAGTGATTGGAACTTGTACCCACATAAACCTAATGGGCCAAATTCTTTCCGTGTTTTAAGTGAAATTAAATTAGAGTTAATACTTCTGTTATAGTTGGGGGTGATAAGTGTTCATATGAAATAGGGGAGAAATCTACTATGTAGATTATAGGAGTGGCTGAGGTGACATCTTCATACTGATTATTTATAGGAATATCAAAGTTGCCATAGAGGGCTTTCATTCAGTGACTTGTGCTTTCCAGCAGTGTCTGAATCCAGAAAATCATAATTACATGCCCTCTCTTAGCTTACTTGCTTCTAATTTCTCTTCTTTTGTTTTTTGGCGAGAATAAGCATACCCTTTTAAAATTAATCCTTTAATCTTCTTGTTACAGACAGAGAGTGCCTGGGCTGAAGAATATTTAGAAAAGAAGAAAGGATCTCACAAGCGTTCAGCATCCTGGGGCAGCACAGACCAACTCAAGGAGGTCAGGAAAGCTATTGTTTGAAATAGAGTTGGGTCAGGCTTGTTGTCTGCATATTTTATTACCATGAGGTTTGAAGAAAGTGCAAACGTTTGTGTTTAGTCTTGTCATATAAAGATTGGAGGTGGAGAAAATAGAAATACATAATGGCTGATCTGTGTTTTAACTGATAGGATCACCGTGCAAGACACCAATATTTAATGAAGTGGGGTAGGGAAAGCAATGAGAAATCGAGGAATTATCTGTTAGCTGAGAGAGGAGTTCAAATGGTAGTATAATTCCCGTCAAACTGAATTCTTCTTTTCGTGATGATCCAATATTGTATTCCACTGAGGGTTATGCGCCCCGAGCCGGAGCTTTTGAAAGTAGTACTGTTCAGCGGTCCACACATGCACACTGTGCCGCATCATGGCCTTGCCTGAGGTGATAAAGGGCATGGTGGGCTATCAGCATCTCCAGTTTTTTCTCTCCACCTCATGCTATGAGCCACAGCTTCTACTCTCCAATCGTCCTTGTGACACACTTTTTCTAAAACTTTTCAAAACCTATCCTTAGTACTGTTAGTAGTTTAGATTTCTTAGTTGTTCTGCATTTACTTTTTCTGTTTTCTGTTCAATTCTTGCTTTCATATCCGATTTAGGACTTGGGACACTGCTTCAATGGTGTTTCCTGCCAAACGTTACCCCACCCCAGCACCCGGGCCTGGGTACTAGGTATGCTGAAGATGCCGGGGTTCAAAACCTGTGATTCTTGCCCCCACTCATTTTCCATCAGCAACATGCACCAGCATGTACTGCTTGGGGGAAGCCCCACATTGCGTCCAAGTACAGTATCTGCCTCCCTTGCTCATACTCAGGAGAACCAGATGCTCTGCCTCAGGAAACACCTTATGGAGGCTGCCATGGGATCAACATAGAATCCCAGCTGGGGAACACCCCCTTTACATTGGCCTAAACAGATGAAGAGCGCCCCCTCTACTGCGGAACCCTGCACTGGGGCCTAGTCATGAACCAAGGAAGCATGCACATAAGCATGGCAGTAAGTCTTTCTCCAAATCTAATGAGGACTTGTCACCATCCACAGTTTCCGGCCACGAAGTATCCGTGCGTTGTAAGTCTCACAAGAATAAGAAATGGCAGCACTGATCACTAGATCCACTGGTATCAATCACAGACCCAGTGACTCCACTGGCATCCCACAAACCATTGGTCTCCAGATAGATGCAGTTCCTGATACCGACTCCTCCAGCGGAACGGATACCATTGACCCCTGGGAGAATTGGAGGTGCCCTGGATCCCCATGAGTTATTCGCACTCCACGACCACTGATCCGATCACCAAGTTGAAGGGACCCTTTGCCCGCTATGCTCCTGCTACCTCCCTTTCCAAGAGTCCTAATGGCACCGCCATTTGGTGAGGTTTGTGAATCCTCTGTTTTGGATTATATGGATCTCTGACACGGTCCACCACTCCTGTTCTGGAAGCGCGACTACTGGAAGGTTCCGACAACACTGGGGCACTTCCCCACCTTGCTTTACCTGCAGAGTTTGTATCGGGCGCTGTGGTCCCAAGCTACACAACAGCAGGGTCAACCGGGTTGGCCATACCGGAGATCATGGCCACAATATTCACCCTCTGAACAGTCCCGCTTGGTCTGGGAGGACTCCCCCACTTCATCACCACAACTCTCGTCAGACAAGCATTCCAACGTGGCCCTGGATGCTGCACTGATTAGCCTGACTCCAACAGTACTGACAGATCCTAAGAGGCATCCCTCATCTTCCCAGGACGCAGCTGCCTCTTCAATCCCCTCCTTCCCCACTGATGACTATCGCCAGTTCCAGGAATTGCTGTGGAAACTAGCTAATGCCCTACACATTACCATAGAGGAGGTACTAGATAGTCAGTTGTAAATTGATGGGTCCACCCTTCGAACCGCTGACAACTTGTTCCCTGCTCTACATGTCATACAAGGGGCGTTTCTGATAGCGATAACCTCAGCAAGGAGGGTGTCTGAGCTCAAGGCCCTAACATCAGAGCCCACTTACACCGTGTTCTATAAGGACAAGGTTCAGCTCAGGTCACATCCAGCTTTCCTCCAAAGGTTGTCTCCCAATTTCATATGAACCAGGACATCTTCCTCCCAATGTTCTATCTTAAGCCGCACTCAAGCGGCAAGGAGCAGAGGCTTCATTCATTGGATGTCCGCAGAGCAGTAGCCGCCTACTTTGAAAGAACAAAACCATTTATGAAGTCCATTCAACTGTTTGTGGCCATGACTGACAGGATGAAGGGTCTTCTAGTCTCTTCCCAACAAATTTCATTGTGGATCACGCCCTTCATCCCTGAATGCTATAATCTGGCAGAAATGCCTGCCCCTCCGCTTACAGCATACACTACTAGGACTCAGGCTTCTTCAGCAGTGTTCCTGGTACAGGTTCCGACCCAGGAAATATGCAGAGCGGCCATGTGGTACTCCATACATACATTCGCCTCACATTATACGATTACCAAGCAGGCCAAAGACATTGCGGCCTTTGGTAGAGCATGCACCAGTCAGTGGGAGTCTAGATGAAGGTGGTTGGGGCTCAGTGGGTGGGGTCTGGGGCTTGGAATGGAGGTCTGGGTGTGAGGGACTCTGGGGGGGGGAGAGGGGGGTGCAGAGCTTCCTGCAGCCAGGGGAGGTTTCTGAGGGTGGCTCAGCCCCGGCCCCTCCTTCTCCTTGCAAGTGAAGAGGAAGTCGGTCCTCCTCTATCCTCAGCCCAGGCTAGTAGCTGAGTCTAGTGCAAGCTAGGTGCCACCAACTGAGGCATCCCCAGCCCCGCCCCCCCCCAATGCACCAGCACTGCCAGAGAGGAGCCTGTGACCGTTCTTGCAGCTTTCCTATCAGAAGTCATTTTTCTGTAGAGAAGCAAAGAAATCTGTGAGGGACATGAATTCTGCATGTGCGCAGTGGTGCAGAATTCCCCCAGGAGTAACGTATGAAGTGCGGCCATGTGGTGTTCAGTACACACCTTTTCCACACACTGTACACTAGTGCATGATTCCACAATGGATGCTTCATTTGGAGCAGCAGTCCTCCATTCCACAGTGTCCTTGCACCATGCTCCCATATAGGTACTGCTTGTTAATTGCCCTCAGTGGAATACAATAAGGGACCATCACTGGAAGAAGAAAACAAGGTTACTTACCTGTAACTGAAGGCAGTCTGCCATACCCTTTATTGCCTTGGGTGAGACTATAATGCGGCACTACTTTCAAAAGCTCCAGCTTTGGGCATATGGTGCATGCACGTAACGCTCACTGGAATACAGATAGGGGCTCCGCATCTCAAAGAACCTTTGTTTACTGGTAAGTAACCCTGTTATCTTCAGGTACTGTCATACTAGTATGTGAGAACTGGGAATATGTGCAGGTCTTCATAGAAAAATGAAAGCTAATATTTTAGTAGTTTTTTATCTGTAGAGTAGCTGACTCAACATTATATCAAGTAGATTCTCATAATTAGCAATGTTTCCACTTTTACTTTTTTGATAATAGTCCATGTAGTAATTGAATTGAATATGCGAAGGGAAATCTGAGACTCTTGTTCTTTCCCCTGTCAGATTGCAAAATTGCGTCAGCAGTTGCAGAGAAGTAAACACAGCAGCAGGCATCATCGGGATAAAGAAAGACAGTCTCCATTCCATGGTAACCATGCAGCCATTAATCAGTGCCAGGTAAGGCTATGTCACTTCTCAGGGCATTGTGGGAGTTAACATAATGTTAACTCCTGTGTGTTCCAAGTAGTGATTTTTATAGAAAAAATACCACCATATGTTTTGAAATACTTGATTACTGCTGAATGATGTATATCTGTGAAATGTATAGAACCTTTTTGTCTTATGAGATGAAACTGATTTTCTGTAGCATGCTGAAGTGGGGTGTGTGTGTGTTTTCTCTAAATTTTAAAAAACTTTAAAGGGAGTTTGGTGAAGAATATACTAATTTACAACGTAATTTGTAAGGACTCCGAGGCAGAAGGATAATATAGTTCAGTTCACTGAATTAGAAGTCAGTCAGCATAGATAAATTTAATCTAATTCTATGAAATAATCTTACAGGTAAAGTGATGTGTCTAGGGTTATGAATTTGCATATAGAAAACTGCATAGAACCAGCCTGGTGGTATAAGTGGTAGCATCTTGAGAATAAAGTTTAGTTTCTTCTTGGCTCTTGGGTACTGGGCAGTCCTGGGCTGAGTGCTATGGAGGTATCCCAGTTGTCCATCTGGTAGACATGAAGGGATTAGGAGTTGACGCTGACTTCCTTTCAATGGAGTCCCATTCGGTTGGAAAGATGGTAGCTTGTGAGTGACTCAGGGAAGAATAGTGAATCCTCAGTCACAAACTGCAGAGGAAGGATGATAAGAATATGTTTACAAAGCATTTAATTTTTCCTCTAGAACTGTAGAGGGTATGAAAATATCCATTCAAAAGTTCTTTACTACTTCTGTGTCACTAAATTCATCCTTGTGTTTAGGATGAAGGGAGAAGCATAGATATCTTCCCAATAGGCGCATGTTCTTGTATCTTATCACAGTCTGAATTCCTACCATGATTCCTCAAAAAAAAACTTCTTTAAATTTTAGTATCAGACATGTACAACTAGTTGAAGAAATTGTTGGAGTTGCAGATCATGATCTCTGCACATCTTAGATTTTCAAATCGGTTCCGTTTTGTATCTAGCAATGTGAATTTGAGAAAAAAGTTCTTCATGATCATGTTAATTGTTCCTAATAGAGAGTTTCTTCTGACGGGTTTCCCCCAGGGTGCCACCTGGAACTGGGGTACCACCGAGCCCCCCTGACTCCCCAGCCTGGGCCTCCCCTCACACTGTGCTGCTATAAGTTTCCAAGCCCTCCAAGCTTGCTTTCACTAGCATACACACAGGTAGGGACACACTTAGCTGCAGAATTTACAGGCTGCTGTGATCAGCTCTGCATGGGGAAGCTACAGCTAAGGAACTGCCACGCTGTTCAAGAGCATTCCCCCCTCTGGGGTGTGAACCCAAAATTACACCGTCTTGTGCTGCACAGAGATCTGTACAGTGTAAGCTCATGAAATTTGCCCTCTCCCTCAATGTGGAGAGAGAATATACAACAGCTTTTTGCCTCAAGGTACAACTTCCACACACTGGTTTGTGATGAAGCAAAGGCAAATTTATTACCGTATTTTCCGGCGTATAGGGCGACGGGGCGTATAAGACGACCCCCTAATTTTACAGTTAAAATATAGGTTTTGGCCTATATTCGCCCTATAAGACGACCCCCCCTTCCGAGGGGGGGAGCCCAGAGCCTTTTAAATCCCAGCCGCGGCCGGGAATCAGAAGGCTCTGGGCTGCCTGCTGCGGCGGGGAGCCCAGAGCCTTTTAAATCCCAGCCGCGGCCGGGAATCAGAAGGCTCTGGGCTGCCCGCTGCGGCGGGGAGCCCAGAGCCTTTTAAATCCCAGCCGCGGCCGGGAATCAGAAGGCTCTGGGCTGCCTGCTGCGGCGGGGAGCCCAGAGCCTTTTAAATCCCAGCCGCGGCCGGGAATCAGAAGGCTCTGGGCTGCCCGCTGCGGCGGGGAGCCCAGAGCCTTTTAAATCCCAGCCGCGGCGGGGAGTCGGAGGGCTCTGGGCTGCCCGCTGCGGCGGGGAGCCCAGAGCCTTTTAAATCCCAGCCGCGGCGGGGAGTCGGAGGGCTCTGGGCTGCCCGCTGTGGCGGGGAGCCCAGAGCCTTTTAAATCCCAGCCGCAGCGGGGAATCAGAGGGCTCTGGGCTGCCCACTGCGGCGGGGAGCCCAGAGCCTTTTAAATCCCAGCCGCGGCGGGGAGTCGGAGGGCTCTGGGCTGCCCGCTGCGGCGGGGAGCACAGAGCCTTTTAAATCCCAGCCGCCCGCTGTTTATACCCAGCGTATAAGACGACCCCCGATTTTTGGGGGTTGTTTTTTAATATAGAAAGTCGTCTTATACGCTGGAATATACGGTAACTACAAAAGATAGATTTTAAGTGATTATAAGGGGTAGCAAACAGATCAAAGCAGGTTACCTAGGAAATAAACACAAATGCAATCTGAGCTTAATACACTAAAGAGATTGGATATAAATAGCAAATTCTCACCCTAAATGATGATTTAAGCCAGCTGCAGATTTTAAGGGGCCAGCTGCCCTTGCTTGCAGCTTAAAAACGCCAGGTGTTCCTTTCACAGGCTAGAAATCCCTCTAGCCTGGGTCCAGCAGTTCTACCCCAGTTCAGTCTTTGTTCCTCAGGTGTTTCCAAGAGTCTCCTTTTGGGACCAGAGTCAGTGAAGAACCACAATGATGTCACTCCCCTGCCTTAAATAGCTTTTGATATGGTGGGAACTCTTCATCTCCAAGCTTGGTTCCAACGCTCTTCAGTGGAAAAACACTGGTATTCCAAGATGAAGTCTAATACCAAGTGGTATGGTCGCGTGCCCCGGTAGTGTCATAGCAGCCATGACTAGGAGGCTGTTTGTAGCATCCTCAGAATTAGCTTCTTCTAAGACCTGTTGTACTCCTGAATGGGCCCTTCCCAGCCAGACACCTAGACTGACGATCTTTTGCCTAGTGGGCATATCCCAGGTGTAAACACGTTTCTAATAGATACATAGATAATATTCTTAACTTCAAATACCAAAATGATGCTTGCATATAAGTAGGATAATCATATTCAGTAAATCATAACCTTTCAATGATATCTTACATGACCTATCTTGCATAAAATGCATCATAAATATGACATACTCATATCATAATATTATTATGGAGATTATGGGGTGTGGTGTCACATTTCCATTCTAATCTAACAAATTGCAAGCAGGACCAGTCATGCCAAGCATAGGTCTCTGGCTCCTTCCCTTGCAGATTTTTGTTCTTGTTTCCCCTTGGGCAGGGAAAAAAAATGGTCATGCAAATCATCACTGATTGCCAAAATGAGCAGTAAGTCTAATTTTAGGGGAAGAGCAAAATTGGGATGTTTCTTCTTTTTTGTTTAATGTGTCTTCCAAAGAAGAACAAACACACCTCAGATCTTAATCAAGAATTTCTGGATTAAATCAACAAGAACATTCTCACAGTTAATCCAGGGACTAATAGAATGCTTCTCTAATAGACCCTGTCACTATCGGTACTTGAGATTCTTCTAGGGAAACTGTGTTTCCAATTCTTTGCCCTGCCACTTGGGCTAGCACCTATCCTCTGAGTTCTCTCCAAAGGTGACAGTAGAATTAAATTTGAACGCTTTCAGGAATTGAAGGGTGAGCATTATCTAGATGACTGCTGATTTGTACCCTGTCTCTAAAACTGGTTGTCAAAATAGTTTCCCAAGCCCCAGACCCAGGTCAATATACCAGTCAGATCTTACCCACAAATCATGCTGTTGCCAGTCCTTTAGAATCTAAAATCTAAAGGTTTATTCATGAAAAGAAAAAAATGTAGATGAGAGTTAAAATTGGTTAAATGGAATTAAATACATACAACAGTTGCAAAGTTCTTAGTTCAGGCTTGTTTCAGGCTTGATAAGATTACTGCTGATTTAAACCAATCAAGTCTCTGGAGTATAAACATCCCAGCTTGGATGGGTCGTTCAGAGCTTCAGTTTCAAGCACAGTTCCTCCAGAGGTCAGAAGCAGGATTGAAGACCAAATGGAGGGGTTTCCATGGCCTTTTATATCTTCTGCCACGTGGAAGGAAACCCCTTTGTTCTTACTGTGGAAAATCACAGAAGCAAGATGGAGTTTGGAGTCACATGGGCAAGTCACATGTCCATGCATGACTCAGTTTGCAGGCAGCAGACATTGCTCACATGCTAGCTTGAACATTCCCAGGAAGGCTCCTCAGATGTAGATTGGAGTCTCCCAAGGTCTAGTGTTAGTTAAGTGTTTCTTGATAGGACTATTTTGAGTAAGTGCCCATTCTCAAGAAGCTGACCAAATGCTTCTACCAGGTAGATTTGTTTCTGGATTATTTAAAGACAACAGTTTCTCTAAGGCAGGGCTATGCTTTAGTAATAGTAGTAAGTAATAAGTAAAAGTAGCAAGAGTAATAGAGTAATTAGTATATTAGGAAATGTTACCACATAAATATATGAGAGAGAGAACTCTGTGGCAATTTCTGCTCAGGAAATGCTTGTAACTCATTGTTCATGTAAACAACAAAAATTCAGCATTCCCAGAACCACCAAACTTGGAAAAGACTTTTAACAGTACTCAGACTTCAGCAGAACATGGAAGAAGTGCATGTGTGGTGGTGGGAAAAGTATGCAAGGAAAGTAAAGATAAGCCAGCAGAAAAATGTGAAAAGTCACTGATGAAGCAGCCCTCCCAATTCTAACCAGGGAGAGAAGCAATAGCGACAGAATTAGCAAGCTTATATATAATATATCTGCTCTGATAACAGCTTTTATTAGTGCTATTATCTTTTTCACCATAATTTCAGTGCCCAAATACCCTGAGATTATCACCATTTACATCAGCAATGAAAGAGAGAACTACTAATGCCAGAAATACATTGTTTAAAAAAAACAAAAACAAAAAAACCCATGAGCATGCAGTAGTGTGGTCTCCTGAAGGCCATCACATTGCTGCAAGAGAAAACGCAAAATATGTTGCTCATGTCATGTGTGTTAAGTTGCCTGAGCAAGTGCTTCCGCCAAAGAAGCCTGTTCTTTCAGTGTGGTTGGGGAATTCCTTTGGGTGGCAGTGTAGTCAGCACAGAGTTGTGCTGTCTCCAGTAGGTCTTTTGGAACCTTCCATTATAAGGTTGGATGGGAAGCAGGTGAGTAGTGAGGCAATTGTTACATTTATTTTAGTGACACAAGAACAGAATGAGATTGGCTTTTTAGGTTCAATGTTGATTTGGGCCACTACTTCAGCAAACCTTTGAATTTCTAGCTATTTTTAAATTTATTTTTCTTACATGAATTTTTACTCCTGAGGCAGTGAGTAGCACTGAAGGTGCTTGATGATCCCTCTTCCATTATTATTTGTTTTGTCCTTTGGTTCTGATGTTAATGTTGCAATGCATTTTCACTTCGGTAAGATTTACAGACCATTTCATGGTTTCTAGCTCAAATGTCTTCCCTCCCCTGTATTTTGTTCCTAAGAACGCTGTTTTCTCTCCACAGTCCACTGCCCTACCTATCTGTAAATCAGGCTAAGCTGATTTTACACCAGTTAAAAGATCTGGCCCCCCATCTTTATCTTCCCCCAGCCTCAGACCTCACTACTTTATCTTCTCTCGCAGTCTCCCCACATTCATCCTTGGATATTTGATGATCCCACTGACTTGTCTGGCTTTTACTTACTGACCTGCTTTCTTGATTTACTGCCTTGGATCAGTCTGTCCTGTTCCACCCTCCCAATCACTTCCTTGACATTATCTTTGACCAAGAAAGAATATAAATGTAGAGAAGCATAATATACACTTACTTGGAGGTATAGGATATTGGGGTCAAAGATTTTGGACATGTTTGGGAAAAATAGAAGTAATTATCTATATTGGCTTTCAGTTGTTTTTCTTATGGAAAAGTCTAAATTTTTTCAAACAAGAAGGGCGGGGTGGAAGGTGGAGAAGCAAGAGTTGAAAAAGTAATGACAACCTGAACTATGGAGCAGCTAGTGCTTTGATTATAACATGGATGAAGATTTCCAAACTTGTGGTGTCTCCTGATGTCATTTATGATGTGCAATCCATCTAAACTCACCACACTAGCTGATGCAGAACAGGTGCTTCATTAAATAGATTACCTCTTTTCCAGGAGAAGTAAGGAAGATAGTACACAGTTCATGTTTCTCATTCCATAATAAAAGAACTTGAGCAGGTTAGGAAAAAAAAATCAGTTTAAAATTGGCCAAAATGGGGTTGGGGGGTGGGGGTTGGGAATCATGAGTTATTCTTTTATTTTGATCAGCTGTAACTGGAACACTGGGCCTAGGCATTGTCCTTCAAGAGATCAGCACACAGCTAATCATAGCTCTATGAAGAGACTGTTTTTTTGTTTTTTCTTTAACAATTACCAATTTAAACCCCTTGAAATTGGAGGAAGACCTACTAGTTGTGTTGTGGAGAGACTTTTTTCCAACCCTGGAGAGTCAAATCTAATGTGCCTGAAGACTTGAAAGTGCCTCACACTTCCAATCACTGGCAAGAGCTCAATGGAAGAGAGCGCTCAGTTGCTAGGAAGAACATCAGGCAAATCCCAGAGCAGCACCATCAGTAAAAATTAGAATGAATACCAGGAGGGAGCAGGCTGGCTGATTGTATTTACCACTCTCTGTTTCAGCTTTCCTCTGTTTGTAATTGTTAATCTGAAAGTAATTGGAAAGTCTTAGAATCGAAATGGTGGAAAACGTCTTGAGTTTTTTAAAAAAAAGCCCAGAAAACAAATTATGTAAAACAAACCAAATGAACATTTGTAATGTACTAAATCTTGAAATGCAAAAAGATGAGGAGATTGGCAGTAATGAAATATTTCTCTCTCAGTTTAGGCCATTCTCTAGTCAGCCTATGACTAAAGCTGCACTTGAGCAAAGGCTTCTGCAGAGCATTCCACTGATCTGTCTAGCTTATGGTTGGGGTACCAGTACCGAACCTCTTCTTGCTGTTAGAGAAGATACCACTCAGGACAGTCCCTAAAGTTCCTGCTGATGCAAGAAAAGGTCGTCTTGAACGCTGTACCATGCCTCATCTGCAGTTACTTTAAAAACTGCAGTGTGGATGTTACAATGTTTCTAACCCAGTATAGGAGAGCTGCAGAAACTTTTCGGAAAACTGCATGAATCTCCATTCTTCATGTGGAATCCCCTATGGGCTGCTGGTTCCAGGAAAATGATCTAGATTAAGCTGCAAGAAAGGTCATGTAACTCCTGTGGAAAATTTCCAAAGCAACTAGTGACTCATTTATTTTTTCCTTACTGCCGATGGTGAGAGACCAAAACAAAAAGCATAAGCAAAGATTTCCACAAAGTACATGTCATGAACATACAGCTAAGGGTAGCATAAAATCCCTCCTTTACCTGTGAAGAGTTAAGAAGCTCAAATAACCCGGTTGGCACATGACCAAAAGGACCAATAAGGGGAGAAGATACTTTCAGATTTGTGGGGGAAGGTTTTTCTTTTGTATCTTTGTTATCTCCAGGACAGACAGGGACCAGGGTAGGAAAAATATATCTCCTAAAGCCATATCTGAAATAAGCATCTTAGATTACCAACTGTAAGTAATAGCAAGGAAATGTGTTAGATTATCTTTTGTTTTAGCTTGTGAATTTTCCCTATGCTAAGAGGGAGATTTATTCCTGTTTTTTGTAACTTTAAAGTTTTGCCTAGAGGGGAATCCTCTGTTTTAACTCTTACTACCCTGTAAAATTATTTTCCATCCTGATTTTACAGCGGTGCTGCGTTTACTTTTTTCTTTATTATAAAGTTTTGTTTTTAAGAACCTGATTGGTTTTTAGTGTCCTAAAAACCCAAGGATCTGGTCTGTGCTCACCTTGTTTACCTATTTGAGTGGTATATTATTCTCCAGCCTCCCCAGGAAAGGGGTTGAACGGGCTTGGGGGGATATTTTGGAGAAACAGGAACTCCAAGTGGTCCTTTTCCTGAATCTTTGTCTAACTCACTTGGTGATGGCAGCATACTGTTCAAGGACAAGGAAGAATTTGTGCCTTGAGGGAAGTTTTTAACTAAGTTGGTAGAAATAAGCTTAGGGGGTCTTTCATGCGGGTCCCCACATCTGTACCCTAGAGTTCAAAGTGGGGAGGGAACCTTGACAACATATACAGTGCACTTCTCTTAAATTGTTGGCCCTTCCTCCTCTGCCTCAGATTTGGAACAATTTCCCTAGAAGTTGAGTTGCAGTGCTTAAAACAACTGGGACTTTCATTCTACTTGGCTGTGAGCCAAACTTGAGTTCCTTATTGGAACAAATTCCTGTATATTAATAGTTTAGTGAGGGGAATAGTGATAGTTTTAGTGAGGGGGGGGGGGAAATAGCATTTAAAGACTTAAGAATTTTGCCCTGTACATGGAATTTCACTGTATCCAAGTTAACTATGCTATCAGTGGATTCCCTTGAACTCTGTATAGCTGCTTTTGGATGCTTATAGTTCTTAACTGTTTCAAATACAATAATTTACTTCCTTTTAAATTAAGATAATTATGATCTCAGTGTAGAAAAATTTAGAAATTATGGTAATTTCATATTAATGAAACGATTCAATGCTTTTTCAGTTTTCTGTACAAAATCAGTATAGATAATGTGTATATCTGTGCAATCTAAGTAAGCATTTCCAACACCCTAAAGTGAACTAGTAAAGTTTTGAAAACTAATAATTGTCTCAACCAAGCCATTTAGTACATTGAAAATTCAGAAGTGGGCTTCTGAGAGGATGTAGGTAAGAGTTCAAGGACATTGAAATTAAAACGAAAATAACATTAGTATGATGAATGCTGATATACATAAATAAGGTGTCCTTAATACTTTTGATTGATTTTTTTATTTCAGTGGAATTAAATAAGCCAGTCTTTTGGTAAATACGAATGATTTAAAAATCACTCATTATCAGTGTGTTTGGGAAGTTGTTCCATTATCAGTGTGGTTTAACTTTTTTCCTTCCCTCCTTTGAGAAAAGTTGTTGCTCCCCTCTCCCACTTTACTGTTTTAAAAACCTATGACAGGATTTAAAAACCAAGAGTTACAATGTACAGTAGGTAATGTATAGTTACAGAAGAAAATGACATCCTAAGTTTATAAAGTTGGACCCTGATTTGAGTTATATAAGGTACAGCTCTAAGAATATATTACATTTCAGTACATACACCTTAGTGTCTACGCTGCACACTAAGCACGGACTCTGACTCAGTTTTGAGCCCAAGCCACCCTTCTGTCCACACACAAATCAGTCTGACTCAAGTCAGCAAGCACTTAAGACTTGGGTCCTCATCCTGCTGTGACTCGGGTCCAAGCCCTTTCATTTTGCACTGTGGATGCAGGTCAATCTACATACCGGACTCGGAAAGTCAGGGTAGTGCAGTATGGTCACATTAGCATGGCTGTGAGACCCTGGTCCAGTGTGAATGCTCAGGTGCAGGCTGGGAAACACCAAGTTGACAAGCCCAGGTCCCACAGACCTGGGCTTAGCATGCAATGTAGACATACCCTATAAGGGCAGGTTCTGCTCTCTACTCACAATATTTCAAAGAACCATTATGCCGTGTTACAGGAAGATGGCTGCCTAGATTGGTTCTGCCTCTAGCAGGAAGGGGAGGGACTGGAAATCACAGTCCTGGTGGCCAGTTTGGCCATAGTTTGTCCTTTTATTTCCACCAAGAGCTATATTGATAGCCCTCATCCTCAAAAAATATATCCTGAGATGAAACTCCCTACCCCTTCTTGGCTCTCTGGGAGCAGCTACAACCTTCCTTGTTAAGTATTATGTGAGGTTCTGGTCCCAGTCTTACCACTGCTGTTTAGGAGGTGGAAACATGTCTGTTTCTGAAATGTGCAGATATTTGAAATCTTCAAGGCAACTACATGGAGCAATCCACTTGTGTTTGTCAAGCATGGATTGGATGTAGCTGCTAGATTGGATATCAAATTTGAGAGAGTAGTGCTCCAATCTCTATTGAATTGATGTTACTTATTCCCACCCTCCTCAGAAATACTCATCAGCCACCTACAATGGGATCCATACTGACACTTGAGGAGAGAATGGTTAATTAGCCCTAGAGAAACTGCTTCTTTGAGAAGTTGTAGTCATGTGGATCCCTGCCCTGCCCTCCATCCCCACTTTTTGGAGTGCACAGCAGACACCGGTTTCAAACTGCAACTGAGAGAGTGCTGAGGCTAGTCTTCCCTTTATGTTCCTCACATGGGAGCATGAGGAGGGTCAGGGTTCATGCTGATGGATACTGCTACTTAGAAAAGATTACAAGCTTGTGTGCATAGGGCTATATGCACCTAAAATGTAATTCACACTCACTACAACTTCTCAAAGAGCGACAGTTACTGTGGAGTAAATAACCATTTGTTATTGGTGTTTCCTCTCTCCTCTGTTTCCTTCATCTGCTATTCAACTTTACCACTTAGTTAAAAAAAAACACTAATGCTTAAATCAGCCTTCTACCTCTCATGTTAAGTTCCTTCCCTCTGCTCCAAATCCAGGGCTGCCCAGAGGATTCAGGGGGCCTGGGGCAAAGCAGGGGAGTTGCAGCGCTTGTACTCACCCGGCGGCGGTCCGGGTCTTCGGCAGCATTTCAGCGGCAGGGAGGCCTTCAGTTGCTCCACGTCTTTGGCAGCACTGAAGGGCCCCCCGCCGCTGAAATGCTGCCGAAGACACAGGCCAGGCCAGGGCTCACGGGGCCCCTGCGGGGCCTGGGGCAAATTGCCCCACTTGCCCCCCCCCCTCTGGGCAGCCCTGTCCAAATCTTCTTTCCCTTATCCCATCGATAGGTGTCGGGTCACTGTGCAAGCATCTGCCATCTTCGTCTGTCTGAGGTGACACTAAGATTCACCTCCTTCCCATCTGCTTAGATGCAATCCGTCCATTGCTTCCTCAGCTTTCTTCAGGGTCTCATTCCTACTACCCTCTTCTTCCATGCTGTCTTTGCCAGGTCCTCTTCCTTCATTCTCTGTATGTATCTGAACCACCAAAGTCATGGTTCCTGGATTTTATTCACCACATCATGAACTTTGACTTTCATCCTAATACTTACATTTTGAAGTCTATTTGTGTAACTCTTCTTACGGGGCAAAGATGCCTCATCACAGACACATGAAGGTGTTGAACTTCCATCTCTGTATCACTAATGTTTCTGCACCGTATAGCATTGCATGCCATTGTTGCATACAGTTGGGCTTTTAGTCTCAGTGGCATACACTTGTCCTACGCAACCCCTGAGATTGTATTTGATGCTCGTCCAGCACTCCCCAGTCTGCACTGTATCGCATGTTCAAACACATCGTCTTCTGTAATCCAACCGCCAAGGAACTTGAACTGGTCAGTCTGATTTAGTCTCATTCCATTAATCACTGTGTCCAGTTTCTTGTAGCATCTCTTCAGACCTAAATGACCTCAGTTTTAGTCATGCTCATTTTCGTTCCACGCCTACTCAGCTGATCACATTACTGGTTTAATATTTCCTCTAGGTCATATTTTGAGGATGGCGTTTTTGCTATGTCATCTGCATATAGCAGGTTCTCACCATTTCCTACTAACATAGTTCATCAATATGATAAACAGCAGCAGACTGAGAGCCAAACCCAGCGCAATCTGACTTTCAAAAGGGTGTGTCATTCCAAAACATGTTCAGATAATTGTTTTGGTGATCTGTCTAAGGCATTCACCATAGTTAAGTCCTCAGACTCTCCATCTTTCCTCAGCACTGGTCTGAGAATCCTTCTATGAGCCTTCTGGTATATCTTTCTAGGTCTATAAAAGCGCAGAAGCTATCCTCTTGGTCCCTTAGCCATTTTTCCATTCCTCCCTGAATTAAAAACATTGTCTCTGTGGTTCCTCATCCTTTCCTAAAGCAGACCTGCTCTTGTTTGAGATGGGGTTCTGTTATCCTCCTAATCCTAGAATCTAAGACAGGGGTCTCAAACTCAAATGACCACGAGGGCCACATGAGAGCCACATTACTGACACCTCCCCCCTGCCGCCCTTGGCCCTGCCCCAACTCCACCCCTTACATGAGGCCCTGCCTCTTCTCACCCCTTCCCTGCCCCCATTCCAACCCCTTCCCCAAAATCCCCACCCCAACTCCACCAGGGGGTGCAGGGGGGGGGCTCAGGGCAGGGAGTTGGGGTGTGGGGTTCAGGAGGGATGGGGGGTGCAGCAGGGGGCTCAGGGCAGGGAGTTGGAGTGCGGCAGGGGGCTTAGGGCAGAGGGTCGGGGTGCAGGAGGGGTACGGGGTGCGGCAGGGGGCTCAGGGCAGGGGGTTCAGCTGCAGAAGGGGTTCGGGGATGTGCACTGGGGGCAGGGCAGGTTTTCTCTGGCCCTTGTTTACTAGTACTCTCCCCAATCATTTACAAGTGAATATGTGAGATCTGAGAAAAAAAAAAGAGTACTTTAGGTGGGCATTCCATGTCTTCATATCTAATATGTGGTGAGGAAACAAAACATAGATCCATATTTATGTAATTTTTTTCTTCACCAATTGTACTAAGTCAGTGTAAATTTAAAGTAACCTTCTGGAGGTACTTTTTAAGGAGAAAAAATTATTTCCTTTGCTAAACAAAACTGCCTTAAAATTTCAGCAAGGCTATGAATATACAGTAAGTGAAATGCAGATGGAGTGGAATTGAGTGTTTTAAACTACATTTTTAAAAATACTGTTAAAATAACATTGTTTCCAAAGTAGAGCACTCACAAATCCAGGAAATCCCAGGCAGAGAGCAGGAAGGTATCTCTGAGGAAAATTTACTTCTCCAAATGGAAAATTTCTTAATATTGACTTTTATTATTATTACAAAAGGTTTTTCTTCCTTTATTCCTTAATAATAATAAGCATTCAAGGTTAGCTTTCCTGTGTTGCAGAGCAACATGGGAGCTGGAGGCAGACTGGGTAGTGGTCAGGGAAAGACTTTTGAGATTAGGCGGCTATTTAGAAATTGTCTAGTTAATAGTTTTTCTCCTGTTGCACATAAACTTGCAAAATCATCTCAGAACATCTGTTCTGTTTTCATCTAAAGGCACATCTTTCGTCTTAACACAACTAAGTTTGTGCTTTGTTTTGATAAAAATTCTTTCAGTGGAAAACAGTATTCTTTAAATTTTTTAGCTTCTTTTCTTAAGTGTAAATCTACAATATTTATTTACTCATCTTCCCTTTGGTTTTCCAGGCTCCCATCCCAAAAAGTGTAATTGTTCCTGTTATACCCATAACCAAATCGACAGGATCACGTTTCCGGAACAGCATAGAGGGGCTGAATCAGGAGATTGAGATAATAATTAAGGAGACAGGAAGCAAGGAAGAACAGCTGATTGTAAGTATCTACTGCCCCCAAAAAACTGTTTTCAAAATAAGCTTCCTTTTTTTTAAGAGAATTTTTCTTTTCGATTGATAACTTACTGTACAAACTTGGTAATGTAAATTTGCACATGATTAACTTGTCGTCTACTACTGAAGCAGAATAAAAAATGTCCTAATGATTAACTGTCTTCCACACCACATGAATAGAAAATAACTTCCTTTAAATCTTTTGCTGTTCTCTTCATGTTTACCATGTTTACACGGATGCATTTATGCCATAAATAATCAACAGAAAAAGGAACAATTCTCTAAAACATATTTTGGTGAGAATTGCTTCAGTCATTTTTATAGCATTTACTTTCTTCTTTCTCTTCCCCCCCCCCCCAAATCAGGAAAATTCTTGCCTTTTTTTGCATCAGAATTCATGGTTGTCCTTTTTTATAAGTGACTTTCAGAGGTAACTATTTCACACACCCAACCCTAAAAAGGAACCACTGGTGTTTTATATTAAATTGTTACTCTTCAGTGATTGCCTAGCTATGTTTTCATATGACTGTTGCCTTTTGGAAAACTGTCTTCATGGCTTTCTTTAAGTGTATTGTTCTTCAAGGAATTTCCTACTCTCCTGAAGTCTGACCTATCATATCATCTGTTGGAGTCTGTGTAGTACAATAATTCATCTTCCTCAGAATAGGCTTCTGTTATGTAGTAGACCAGGTATAAGAAACTGCTTAAGCTGTAAAGTAATCCCTTTCCTGATGAGATGGGCAGCCTCACACATATGAAAAAGTATGGTTTTTGTTTTTGTTTTGTAACAGCCACAAGATATTCCAGATGGGCACCGTGCTCCCCCTCCGCTGGCGCAGCGCAGTAGCAGTACTCGCAACATGGATACCCAAACACCCGGTGGAGCAGACAGAGGCAGTAACAACAGCAGCCGTTCCCAGTCTGTGTCCCCCACCTCATTTCTTACTATCTCAAATGAGGGCAGTGAGGAAAGCCCTTGCTCTGCTGATGACCTTCTTGCTGACTCCAAAGATAAAGGTACTACATAAATGAGCTCTACTGTTATGCTGCTCTTACAATTTAAGAAAGAATTGGACTATTCAGCATTTGGTCTTAGTATTTATTTCATTCTTTTTTTAATAACACGTAGCCGCCCATATTCAAATGATGGATTTTCCTCATTCACTGTTCTGCCCCAAGGTGTATACTAGGAGAAGGAGTTTTCACGTCCCTAGTATAGTGATGGAAAGTTAACTTTTCTTTTTCTTCTAGGCAACCTTATTTTCCCAATCCCTCCATGAGTGAAGATATCGTGTGTGCATGTGCGCTCTTGTACACCTATCAGAGTTTGGTAATTGAGAGGGGGAAATTCTGATCAGAAACTACTGCTTTAGCTAGTTTTTAGAGAATGCAAGGACAATGCATACTATATTTCTCTTTTTTTCTGTTTGAGACTGTGAGCTCTAACTCTGCACACCATGAGGTACATGTTGCCATAGCTGCTATCAAACAAGCCATAAGGGTAACTTACTGAAGGCTTTTTGCGGGGTGTGGGTGTGCGCGCGTGCATCTTTTGTTTTTGTTCTTTCTTTTTTCTTTAATTAAAAAGAGAGAGAGAGAGACCTGTAAACTTCCTTACAGATATATTTTGGAGATATGTAAGCAATGCCTACATGCTATTTGGAGCATAAGGCTGATCGGACATACACTGACATCTATAAAAAGACTCCTGTTGACTTCAATGTATGTTGGATCAGACCCATTGTGTGGTTATTTAGTTATAGGTTTCCTGTTATCAGAACCCAAAGCTATTGCACCTAATGCATAATTAACTTGGGAAACTCATTGTCATGGGATGTTGTGATGGCCAAAATATAACTGGGTTCAGAAAAGAAGTAGGTAAGATTATGGAAGATAAATTCATCAATGGCTGTTAGCCAAAATGGTGAGGGATGTAATGCCATACTTGGCGTAACCCTAAATTTCCAAAATTGCCCGCTATGTACACTATCCCTGAAGTTCTGGTACTGGCCACTGTCTGAGACAGGATACTGGGTTAGATGGACCATTGGTTTGATCCAGTACGGCCATTCTTACTATACACATATTTCTAAAAAATTGCCAGAGCACTCGGATGATTTGTGTTCATAAACAGTGAAGAAAAGACTGCCTATGGACAACAGTGAAAAACACTACCCAAACTCCTCTAAAAGTTTAATAAACCAGTGACTGATAAACATCAAGATGGAAGTAGTATAAATGGAACTTGCCATGGCACCTGTCAATTTACTGACTTTTCTAAATTAGCCCATTATATAAGGTTACTTTTTGATGGCAACATCATGACAAATATTTTCATAAATTCTGTAGTAGGTTTAGCGACTTATATTTTGATATGTCTTTATCTGAGACTGAAAATAGTGCTTATAAAAACCTTACTTAAATTAACTCACTGACAGGGGTCTCTGTAGCCCATTCCTTTTTTCTTGTGTTTTATAGACTGAGAATAAAAGCATATAGGGTTCCTTTACTTATAAGGAAAATCCTGTCTTAATATGGGAATTTGTCTCTGTTCTAGTTGTACCTTAAAATAAATTCCAGGAGAACATGCTATTAATAGCCATTTTATCATATCCTATCATATAAAACATGACCTTTAATGGGAGAATTGTGCATTGTTGAATATTCTGTATGTCTAAACCTCCAGTTAGAAAGTAGTAAATGGCTAATAGTAAAAAAAACACACTTGCCTGTTACATGCACCCCCTAGCATTGCTATATTTAATTTCTCTTTGGTTACTAGGAACATTTAGGTGGTAACAGTAAAAGGATTTTTGTTTAATAAGAGTTCATCTCTTGCTGCTGCTTAGTCTTCACTCGAAGACTTGGTTTGTATCTCTAGGGTAACTAATTGTGATGGCCTAATCAGACAGACCTGCTATATCAGGCCAACATTTGCAATCTCCCATTGATTTTGCAAGATGAATAAAACAGCATACTTTAATTCTTAATAAGCAAAGGTCTCGTTTTTATATAGATGTTACTAGTAATTAAAAATTATAAAGCTTACTATACCTCTACCTCGATATAACGTCCTCGGGAGCCAAAAAATTTTACTGTGTTATAGGTGAAACTGCGTTATATCGAACTTGCTTTGATCCACTGGACTGCGCAGCCCCACCCCCTCCACTCCCCAGAGCACTGCTTTACCACATTATATCCAAATTTGTGTTATCGGGTCGCGTTATATTGGGGTAGAGGTGTATCTAGAATATTTTCATAATTTTTTTCCAAAGGTTACTGGATTTTTAATACTGTGCTTATTAAAATATCTTATCACTAGCTAAAGGTTTGCTATCACTGGACATAAGTGATATGAATGACAGATTTTATTTAGTAGAATTGAGTTCTGCTTATAATAAAATAAAAGATAAACCTTTTAAAAGAGGGGGAAATTACTCTTTTTCCTTTCCTTTTATTTGTAAACTACCTGGCAAGAGATTCTGGTAACTAGGTGCTATATAAACATTACACTAACTAAAATTGGATTTCAGGTAAGCCATCTTAACAGATATTATTAACCTAAACTTTCAAAAGTGATTAGTGATTTTTAGGGTACGTCAATTTTATGTTCCCCAACTTGAAACACTTATAAGGGATCTTGCCTCCCGCCTTTACAAGGAAAGTGCTTAGCACTTTCTGAATATCAGACTCCTTTAAAGTGGTCCATGTTGGGCACCCCAAATCAAGTCACCTTTTTAAAGTGTAGACCTGTTAAAATAGCCACTCTTCCAAAACTTGGCCGATTATACATTATCTTGCTTATTCAGCAACAGGAAGTAGGAGACGCAATGTAGTTCAGTAGATGCTTTATTAAAGCAATCAGAATACCTGAGTTCTCTTGGTGGCTCCGCCATTGACTCATTATGTGATGTTGGGCAAGTCACCTAACCTTTTTCCTAATCTGTAAAAATGGGGCTGCTAACAATTATCCAGCTTTAAAAAACATTTTGAGATCGGCAGATGAAAAATGTGATTAAAGACAGCACAGCCTTAAAATCTGAGTCTGTTGGGGACAATTTCCTAGAACTGCTTGACTAAAGGAGGACTGGATGAAAGGCATGAATCCACATGGTCCATTTTCCCTCTTCCTTTTAATTTCATTAATCTTTTTTTCTTTAATTTTTTGTTGTTTTTGATATGTGCCACAAAAATCTCTGTGTTGGGAATATTGCAGTTAACATATGGCAATCTAAAAGTTGTGTAAATATTTTGGTTTTGTTTTGGATCTATAGTACTTGTTCTGTATGTTGACAATCTAGAATTTGTTTTGTTTGTTACAAAGAAAAAGATTGAAAAAATTATATAAATAGTGTTCAAGGAATGTGTGATTTAAAAAGTTTTAACACAATTCAGCAGCAACCTGTCCTGATTTAAGGTGCATTGCTGATAGACCTCAAATGAGACCTGTCCCGTCATCTTGGCTGGATAGGTTGTGATTAAGATTCAGATGAGGGATTGTAAAAGTGGAGTGCTGTGGAGCATATACAGGGGTCTCAAAAGAATATAAAGGAGTTGTGGGAGGGGGGAGGTTGAGAGTTGTGATATATGAAGAAGTCCATCTACAGGTGGAGGAGAAAAATGTTCCATAGAACATGGGTAACGGGGAATGGGAAAACTCTTTATTTAACTTTGTAATGTTGGTAACAAAGTCAGTTTGGATTTGTTTGTCTTTCTTTTAAAATAAGTGGGTTCATTTTAAATATTTTGGTATATTTGAGTAATTTGATATTCTTTTCACACAGAGAATGGGAACAACTCTCCCTTGCCCAAATATGCTACCTCGCCAAAACCCAATAACAGCTACATGTTCAAGCGTGAACCTCCTGAGGGCTGCGAGAAGGTGAAAGTCTTTGAAGAAAGTTTGTAAGTAGTTCTTCAGTTCATAAGAAATATATAATTTATCATTCAGGCAGATCTGACATCAGTTAATTTAGTTCAGTGTCTGGCACAGAAACTGCTCCTCAAACAGTCTCTTAACTATTAATACTACTACTACTGTTAACATTACTACTTCTACAAAGGCCTCTTTGTTGTCCTATGGTGCTCCTGGCATCGAGCTATGGGATTGTCTTGAAAAGCTGTGTACGTTGGGGTGGTGCATGAGAGATCATCCTGCCCCATCCACTTCACTTCCTTCGCTGTGAATGGAACTTGCCTTTGTGTCTGCGGGCTAGTTCTTCCCTTACTCTAGCTGCTTATTCTCTTGTATAGTAGGTTAGTATAGAGTAGCAGGGAATAGTGCTGCATACATTGCCTGCCCTTACCAAGGGAGTCTTTGGCTCTCATTGGGACCATGGGAGGTCCTTAGCCCTCTAAGGACTTCAAGTGTTGCCCCCTCTTGCCAGTCATTCATACCGGAGACTGATCTCCATATTCGGTGCCTTTTGTGTCTGATGGAGACCCACTCAGTATCCTAGTGTGAGGTTTGCTATGGTTTGCACCCCACCCTAGAAGGGAGAGAGACTTGTGGCTCCAGATTCATATGGCTTCTCAGTACCTAAAGCCTAATCCTCCAGCAAGCCATTGAGGATTTTCCCTTTGATGACCAAACGCTGTTCTAGGACAAAACTGACGAAATGCCACACTCCTTCAAGGACTCCAGGGCTACCTTGTGGTCCTTGGTGTACATGCCAACAGTGCAGAGGCACCACTACCATATTCAGCAGCAGTAGTATTGTCCACTGTGCATGTTTGGACAGCCTTTCCATCTTCCGAGGTAACAGGACTACCCCAGAAATAGGGACAGATTCCACAGAAGAAAGTGGGCTCAGGGTTTGGTCAATCCATACGCCCTCCCACTGCACTCTCCAAATGCCCATTTTGATTCCTTGGTCTGAAGCATTGTTCCAGTGGTTGCTTCCCCCCTACTCATCTCCTCAGTTTGGGGACAGGCTGGCCCACTTTCACAATCCTTGGGAACTCAGCCTCAACAAATGTATGAGGTGCATGAGGTTCCAAATGGTCACTCTATCAACTATCCTTGCATTGTCTCAGAACGACTGGTTTGCTGCTCTGGACCTTCAGGATGCCTACTTTCATGTGGCGATTTTGCCAAGCCACAAAGGTTTTTTTGGTTTGTTGTGATCAAACACCGCTTTCAGTACACCGCATTTCCATTCAGCCTTACTTCCCTGGGTTTTTACCAGATGCATGGTCATTGTTATGGTGTATCTCAGCAAGAAGAGAATTCACGTCTTCCCATATCTGGATGACTGGTTACTGAGGGCAGATCCGGAGAGGGTGTTCTTGCTCATGGCAAACACTACACTACACTGTGCTTGCTCGACCATCTGAAACTCACCATACGCAGCAGAAAGTCAGCCTTGGCTCCCATTCAAAAAATGAAGACCATTGATGCCCTGTTAGATTCCATGACATTAAGAGCATTTCTGCTGATCGACAATTTTCAGACAAGTCCTCCGTTCAGGCCCCTAGCATTTTGTCCCTTTCCACTCTTGTGTCAAAAAACTGCTTTCCTGGTAGCGATAACATCCACAAGGAGTGCATGAGAGTTGCAGGCTCTGATGGCAGAGCCTCCTTGTACACAATTCTCCAAACACGAAGTGACTTCATGACCAGACCCCAAACTTTTGTCTAAAGTGGTCTCTGAGTTACATTTGAACCAGGCAGGATATTTACATGTGGGTTTTTTTTTCCCTAAGTCACATACATCTCCGGAGAAGCAGCATCTCCATACCTTAGATGTCAGGTGATGCCTAGCCTTTTATCTGGACAGGACTTAAAGCATTTCATGCATGAGACACGAATAAGTGAAGCAAAGCAACATAAAAGATCAAGTCTCTTTGCAGACGATCTCCAAATGGAAACATCCTGCTTCAAAACGGCATATGAGATAGCTTTGGCTATGCCCCCTCAGCTGGCGTGAGCTCATTCCACGAACGCACAAGCAATGTCTGGAGCGTTCCTCAGGGATATTTCCATATTGGACATTTCCAGGGCTGCTCTGTGGTTATCAATACGTACATTCACAAACCATTACACTATAACTACATCTTCCACGGTGGATGCAAACTTTGGTAGGGCGGTCCTGCAGTCCTTGTCTATCTAAACACCGAGCCCTGCCTCCTGGGGATGGGAGGTAATGCTTGTCAGTCACCTAAGTGGAATAAATGTCTGCATCTGTTTGAAAAAGAAGAAACGGTTACACATCTGCGTCACATTTCAAAGAACCACAGTCGTATTTCATAACGTACCCTCTGCATCAGAATCTTGTTTCTGGGCCTTCAGCGCAAAGGAACTGCGGGAGGGTCGTGGTGGAACGCCATCTCATGTAGCCAGAGCAGGAGTTACGGCCACGAGGTGTGAGCACCGTCCCTCTATGGATACTGCTAGATGAATTTCTGAGGTGTCTGTGCGCTCAGCACACTGGAGCCAAAGTGGAATACACATCTTCATCTCAAAGAACCATGGTTATAGTAAGTAACCATTTCCTATTGATAATATCAAAGGGATATGTTTTGACTGAGTGGAAAAAATTGCAATAGGTGCTTTGATGCCAATATTCAGAATTGTTCATAATGGCTTAAGACACACCTCTTCCAAACTGAAATTAGGTATATTGGGAAAGTGAGACTTATTTTTGCGATCTGGTCCAGTGGTACTGGAAGATCAACATTCCCTTGTACTTGGGTAAATAAAACAGGATGGTGCTGTGAAGGCTGTCTGCTCAGTCCCTGGGAGGAGGGAGAGTTCCTTGTATCAACCAGAGAGGCTGCCAAAAAACATCAAGCAACAGCACTGATGGGCTCTGAAGAGAGTCTCATTTGGTAGAGAAAAGGTCACTGCAAAGTTGAGCCTTTTGAGGGGAGGAGAAGTTAAAGGAAAAAATGAGCAGATGCTTGTGGTTCAGGGCTGGGGAGCTAATGTAACCATTTGGCTGTAGGAGCCTGCGTTTTCTAAAGCTTATTCTGCATTAGTGCCTAGAGTTTTGATGACCGGAGTCAGTAGAAAAATGCAGTAGTTAAACTGGAAGAAAACACTGAGAGCCAAAGTGTTTTGGAAAGGTGATGAGGTCCATCTGCAATACACGGGGGAGGCAGAGAATACATACATATGAAGGAATCTACAGTTAGTTGTGGAAAACCTGTCTGTTGTGCATACAAATGGGGTAACTGCACTCTCATAATAAGTGCATGCACAAATAATACCCAGTTGACTTCTGTATACAACTAGGTACATACACAGTTTTTGCGTGTGGACCTCCACCTTGTTTGTTTTTTTTTGAAGTCTTGGCAACTTGTTTAACAAGCTGACCTCGGTCTGAGAGGGTGAATTCTCTCTCAATAATTACTATTTAGTATATTTACTACTGTTTAAAATAATTATGGAAATAATAAGTAAAACAGTTGGAAAAATCTAGAAAGATATGTTTTAAAAAAAAACAAAAAAAACTCTTCATGTCAGCAATCGTTCTTCCCAGCAGAAAATGTTACGCCAAAATAACGTATAAAAGACAACTTATAGCACTAGAGGGTTAGGAAAACTGGCTATATGTACTTCCTTATTTCTGATGAAAAAAAATGAAAATTTAGCATAGGATAATCTATTGATACATTTACTCTTATGTAAATTATCATAATTTGTGCAAAAAAAAATACACCCTTGAGGCTTACAGGACTTTTATAACTGACAAAAGTGTACAGTAGCCGATGATAATGTATATAGAGAGTTCAGCAATATTCCCAAGCTAGTTACAGAATGGTGGGAATATTTTAAACAGTTGTAAGTCAGTGCCTAAATAGGGTGAGTGTGAATTGGTTTGATTTTATATATACCACCTTGGCTATTATCTCATTAGATCTTATAAACTATGTATAATTAAATTCAGCACATGGAGTTTTTCTGTCCAAGAAAAATGTGTGTTAGAGGAAAAGGAGCAAAAGCCTTATTCAGAGCCCAGTGAAGTCAATGAGTGTCTTTTTTTCCATTGACTTCAGTAGGCTTTGGATTGGTCCCTTGGTGAGTCAGTGGGTGGCACTTTTCTCTTGAAGGACCACATTGTTCCTGACAGGCACTGACGAAAGTGGACAGACAATGTGGATATCCATTGTCCCAAGGGAGAGTCCTAAAGGAATTGTCTCGGGGAGACGTGATCCCTCCCTGTGCTCACTGGTGCGTACACTGGGAGAAGGAGGAACTTACAGGCAACACAGTCCACTAGGCTAGTGCTACTTGCTCTCCCTGGAGCGTCTGGTTTCTCTTCATGGGCCAGTGCAGAGCCAGTGGGGCAGTGACTGCTCCCCACCCCTGTTGGGGGTGTCTTATCTCGCATGGAGGACACAGAGGGAGCAGTCGCTCTGCTCCTTTGAGCACAGAGAGTGGAATTGTGACTGGTCTTTAGAGAAGATCTGCAGATGTGTGAGAGAGGCTCTTTGTGTCCTCTACAATCCTAAGCATCTACTAAGGGAGTCCGATTTTGGCTCTGAGTTGGCACAGAACTAGTGCTCTGTTTACTGCTAGGGGGACTTGGCTACTGGAGGAGTTGTCTTTTAGATGAAACAAAACCCTGACCACATGTAGTCATTAAAGGTCCTGAGGTACATTTTACAAACTGGCTTAGCTCCCATAAAAATTCCAATTCATGTGACTTCCTGCCCCTCTCTTTTTGTATTTGTAATTTGTAGAATCAGTAAAAATTGTTTTCTGTTTCTCTGCAAAGAAAAGAATAGTCTGTTAAGAAAAAATAATTGCTCTTATGACAGGCACCTGTAGATGTAGTTTCCATATTACTCCTGGGGAACTTCTGTGCCAGAAATATAAATTCTGCACACAATATTTTAAAATTTTGCAAATTTTATTTGTCAAAATAACACTACATAATCATGCCAGTTTCAATTATTTTGGTAATTTATTTCAAAATACCTGTCAGCAAGTATGTCTGTAACAATGCAGAGAGACACAAAATTTCCCCCCAGGAGTACAGAGTTAAAGAAACCCCTATGATAACCCAGTTCCTGTTTCTCTGTCCCCTCCCCCCCAGAGCCCAGCTGGGGGGGGCCGCCCAGCCAATACACCTTAACCCCCTACCCCTCAGAGCCCAGTCACGGCTAGCCCCCAGAGCCCACCCGCAGGACCCCCCAGCCCAGACACCCGCCCTCTGAGAGACCAGAGATCTGGAGTTTCCTGCTAACCACCATCTCCTTCCCTCAGAGCATGCTGGGAACTGCAGCTGCCGGGAACCCTCTAGCTCCGTCTGCCCCAGCAGTGTCTTCTAGGTGTGAGCTGGGCTCTGCTGGGCCCAGCGGCCCCTAGTGGTGGCTAGTAGCACTGCAACCCATTTCTGTGGGGGAAAGGAAATTCTGCACGCAGAACATTAATTTCTGCAACAATTTGCATTGTGCAGTGGCACAGAATTCCCCCAGGAGTACCATATGGAGGCTTCTTTTAGGAAAGTTTGAATCACCTAAAAATAAGGTTTAATTGAAAATGCTGGAATAAACTTGTAACTTTGCCATAAGGTCTGACTACTGGTTAAAACTATTTAAGATGTAGGAACACAAATAATACATTGTAAGAGTAATATTGAAATAATGTTGCTTTTTATTTTCAACTTGAAGAGGAGGGAAGGTCTTTAGGGACTGAGCATATTATTTCCTCAGAACTCTAATCTCTGAGGATAATTCAGTTGTCGGTTAGTTCAAAAACTATGTAGCTTTTCAAGCGGCTCCAACTCAAGAAGAAATTAGACTTGGAGAATGAAAGACTACAGATTTCAAAGTACTGGACTGAGGATTACATCCAGACTTTTTAGTCTGTTACCAAGTGCAGGTCTAATAGGTGGGTGACAGTTCCTAAAGAGAAATGCTTCAAATGTCTCAGATGAAAGCATTAATATAAATGTTTGACTTTCAGAGATACTGAACATCCATCATTTCCACTAAAGTCAATGGGAGCTGTGAATGCTCAGCATTCTGAAAATCAGGCCAAATGGTACATAACACCCATTTCAGAGAGTAGGACACAAAGTGACACTCATTTTAGAAAGTCTTCCTCCTTTGTCTTCTGTGATGCTGATACATTAGGCCAGCGTTTACTCAAAGAAAAAAATACAATGACAAGTTGTGGAAATCTTCCTAAAAGGGTCAAATTAATGCCTCAGTGCAGTGATATGCAGTGAATCACATCATTGCCAGGCTTAATTCCCAGACTTTCTCAGCCAAGAAAGGTTATCTCCATTGGTTGCCTATCACCTCATCCTTTACTTAAAATATAATCTGTTTTTTTAAATGTCTGGCTTGTAAATTGACTAATTGGCCATCTGCAAATTGCCAACCCAAAAGTACACACAAGCTTAATTTGTAATTATATGATTGGTCCTATTAACTTGAAGTTAAGATGGTATGTAAATCTTTACAGGGTTGGGTTCTTGGTTTGTAGTTTTGAGGAGCAAATGAGTGTATAATAATAGTTGAAGCAGTAACGTAAGGTGTCTAGTTACACAGCTAAGCCGCATGCCGCTGTTGTGCTACAGTATGAGGCACAATGTAAAAAATAGAGTGCCTGCAATCACTAGGCCAGGGGTTCTCAAACTGGGGGTCGTGAGGTTATTACATGGGGCCTCGCGAGCTGTCAGCCTCCACCCCAAATCCCACTTCACCTCCAACATTTATAATGATGTTAAATTAAAAACATTTTTTAATTATATATATATATATAAGGGGGGGTCGCACTCAGAGGCTTGCTGTGTGAAAGAGATCACCACTACAAAAGTTTGAGAACCATTGCACTAGACTGATTTTTTTTTTTCAGGGCAGTCTCAGTGTCATTGATGGACCCCAGTATTTTAATCCAATTCTTGTAACCCCCTCCTGAAAGTGCACCTGAGGGAGCTGCTGGGCAGCTACGCCAGTGAATCTGACAGAAGGCTGACATGAACAGTGAGACAGTGGGAGGTTTCACTGTCAAGCGGACTCCACTTTATTATAATGTCCATTTTATAGAGAATAATAGGGCAGAGAAAAGAGATCTCTAGGGAGAAAAACCACCATCCCTAGAGATAGATGTATGATCTAGGGATGGTTAGTCTAAATATGAGTATCAGGCTGCATCATTGCCTTAAGAGGCAGGAAAGGGTAGCAGACAGTAAATAACTTGAGGATAAATTTGGTACACTAATGTATTAGTTCTGCTCTGAAAAATGACTTAGTACAAATAGCATCATTGATACCATGTTTGTCAGTGATTTCCAGATCATATTTGCTCATTTTACAGGTATAAAGATGTGTTTAATGGCCAGCCCTGCAAACTCAACGTGGGGTTTGAAAGTTAAACTCTGTTTTTCTATGTTGTGCAGCATGACCACCAATGAAGGCTCAACAGACTAAATTATATCCTCAGTTACCCCTGTTCAATCCTGTTCTATCCACGGATGTTTCAAAGGGTAACTAAGGGTAGGATCTGGCCCTGTGTTTTGGGAGTTAGACTGGTATTTTCAAAAGAGTCTAAGTGATTTAGGAGCATGAGTCCTACTCTCTTTAATTTTGACTTGTGCTCCTGTCACTTAGATGCTTTTGGAAAATGCCACCACTAGTTAACAGCTCTGCCTTAGGATGCAAGAGTCAGAATAGAATCCAGCTCATTCTTTGTTAACTCTGCAGTACTATCCAGAGTAAGAAGTAGTAAAACTTGTGTGTCACTTAATTACTTGAATAAGAAGTTTTGGTTTTGACAGTCATTTTCCAGTATAGAAGAAAAGTACTTCAGAGTCCCTGATCTGAACCTGTTTTTGTTGTATATGGGACAATGTGTTAGAGAAAAGAATAGCTTAGGTCATAGGAGCATTGTGAAAGAAATATGTACAGGAATCAATAATTCACCCTCTGAGAGATAGGGCATTGTACATATCAGTCGTCGTCATAATTTTTCCTGCACTATTAGGTGCATATCATCTTGGGCCCATTTTTCCATGTCTTCTGTGTTTGGATGTAGTAATGTCACCTCAGCCAATATTGTGCTATGGAGTACGCCTTTAGCTTGGGCCGCTCCTGTCCCCCCTCCCCCCGACCGACCGCCGCTCTGTAACCCCTCTCCACAAAGTGGAGGAGGGGATAGGGCTCAGGGACAGAAAGGAGGGAGCTTGCTGGAAGCTGTTGCTTCCTGTCTGAACTGGCTGATCTGCTTAAAAGGGCAACACACTTCAAGTGGGGTCAGCATACTTAAAGAGAAAATGCACATCTCTCTCACTCATGCACACACACCCCAGCACCTGTGTAGCCGTGCATGTGCTGTCAGGAGGAGGGAGGGGTGCGCTCCAGCTGGATAGTGTGGGCTCATCATCATGTTCAGTTTTTGCAGGGAAGTGTTTGCAGTGACTGCCCTGAATATATTGTGTTTCCTCCCTCCTGCCTCAGTCCATGCTGCCTTGTAGAGTGTGAGGCTACATTAGCAGCGTATTAACCTTTGAGGGCTCAGCCAAGTGCTAGTCCATCATTTGGCAGCAAGGCATTCCCTGGGAAATATTCCATCCTCTTACTCCAGCCAAGCTTCACAGTCATTCATTGCTGCATACAATATTAAACTGTTTGTTTAAAGTTGTTTAAAACTTATACTGTATATGTATATAAGGTCTTTCGTCTGGTGAAAAAAATTTCTCTGGGACTTAACCCCCCCCCCCAATTTACATTAATTCTTATGGGGAAATTGGATTCGCTTAACATCGTTTCACATAAAGTCGCATTTTTCAGTTGTAGTTACGTTACCGGGGGAGGAGGGATAACTCAGTGGTTTGAGCTTTGGCCTGCTAAACCCAGGGTTGTGAGTTCAATCCTTGAGGGGGCCACTTAGGGATCTGGGGCAAAAATCAGTAGTTGGTCCTGCTACTGAAGGCAGGGGGCTGGACTCGATGACCTTTCGGGGTCCCTTCCAGCTCTATGAGATATAGGCATATCTCCATATATCTATCTGTTAAGTGAGGAGTTACCATATATTGAAAGCTGTTCAAATTGCAGTGGACAGACTTATTATTTTTCCAGGATTCTGCTCCATGTAGAAGGACACTTAATATATATTGTAGTGCATGTAGTGCAGTGTAGGCTGCATATGGTCTCCAAATTATATAGAGTTATACAGAAGGGAGGATTTAAAGCTTTAAACACTCCTGATTCTGAAATTGTATGCTATTGAAGCTCTGACATGACACTACATGCAGAAATCATCAATCCAGAATCTACCTTTCAAATTATGACCTTTATCCTTTTTAAGATGACCTGCAAATAAATTTAGTTATATAAGGAATATCTTGAATAGCAAGAGTAAGAGGTGTATTCTGTACATAATATAGGACCATATTGTACCCTCCTGCAGTCAAACCCATAGAAGGATGACTGGGGGTCCAGAAAACTTCAAAATTCACCGTAATTTCCTTCTATCAGTACCCTCAGTTGCAGAAGGAGGAGAGTTTAGACAAGGCAGAAGGTTTAAATTCCCAAACCCAGAGTCCAGGGGAATTCTGCCATCAGCTTTGCGCATCATGGCGCTCTGAGGAAGGCTGGCCCCCTGTGGTATTATCTTCCACCAACAACATTTGCACCCAACAGCATGGCTCCCTCAGGGACTGTACTCCCATTGGACATCTTCCTTTATGGCTGTGTACTAGCAGCCATGGAGAGGCTGTCCTATAAGAAAAATATACCATAATGTGTGTATTTAACAATACCATGATTTTGTAAAATCTAAATTGGACTTAGTTTGCATCATATGCATAGGCACAACGTGACAGGGATAAAAGGGACATAGTTCCCCTCCACCTGCGCGCACACATTTTCCTTCCTCTTAGTGCTTTTCTGTGCACATGCATACACAGCGCTGCTGATGCATTGTAGGGGGAAACAATGCTATAGACTTCTCCCAGCTGCTGCTTTTCTCCTTTCACCACAACCATGCCACACCCTTTGCCAGCTGAGTCCTGGTGAACACACGTGTTGACAAATGAGGCATCAGGTAAAACTGCAGTGTTTGGTCTTTTCTCCCTGCTGGTGATGCTGTTATGCAGCTACCACCTCCATGTCATCACTTTCCTTCCTCCTCACTGTATCCAGATGGGAATAAAGAAATAGTATTCTGGAAGGGAAACCAGGATGAGAATTGGGGAAACATCAGGAAGGGTAGTAGTGGGAGTCGAAATGGATATGTTTATAGTTAAAGATGCTATTCCTCTGAATACTCTTCAACAAGCTCCCAAATGTTTTTTTTGTTTTTTTTGCAGTTATACCTCTGGTTCCTTGTATCGGTTACAAACTTTTGTTCCAAATGTGGTTTTGCTTTGGAAAGTCGATGGGCACTTTCTTACTCAATACCACTTCTCTGTGTATGTCAGTGTCCTATCCGCTAACTTTAGTGTAAAAAATATAAGCTTTAACTACTTTTTACTCCTACTTTACACCAACACAGCCTAAGGAGGAGTAAATTGTGCTCTGTTTTGGTTCCTACATCAGCAAGAATTAACTAGTTTGGGGGCTGTAATTTACTTTCCATTACAAATGTGTAACATTTGCAGATGACCTGGGGCTCAGTTGGGTTGAACTGAGCTGACTTTTGTTGGTAGAATCTATAGTAACAGTGATGCAAAAATCAGAACGCAGCTTGATTTTTCATTTCAGTACCTAGGAGCAGTTTGCAGGACTGGCAGTTAGAAAAAAAATCTATCTCTAAAAAAGGCAGAGTTGATTCAGAGTCTGAGAAACAACACATGGAAACCCACAATGTCTTCTGAACAGAATTACTTTTCAGAGTAGAACCACACTTCTTAAGCCTGATGTAGTCTAGAGCAGACTTCCATAGTTATACCATAGTGCATCTTGGGAATCAGGAGACAGTAGGTCTGCAAGGTGGGATGTAAGTGTTTGATCTTCAGTTCTTCTCCAAGTCACAAATGCTGTCAGTTATATGATGAATGCTGTTACTCTTGCTGTATGGGCATGCTGCAAATTATTCTAAATATGTTGATTTTTTTGTCACAGTATGCACAGGTCACCTTTTAAAGATAGTCTATGCTTTTCTGCCAGAAAGTGAATCTGATTTTTCTGTGTTGAATTTAAACCATTTTGTTTTGTGTTTTATTTGCAGGCCAAAGCCATTGCATGAAATTCCAGCCTTCTACTGTCCTGACAAGAACAAAGTGAATTTCATTCCTAAAAGTGGCTCTGCTTTCTGCCTTGTCAGTATTCTCAAGCCGCTTCTTCCCACACCGGATCTTACACTCAAAGGCACTACTCATAGCCTGACTGTCTCCTCTGGCATGACACCTAATTTGTTACAGCCCATTGCCATGGCCTCCCTGTCTGCAAACACTGAGCAAGACCGGATCTCTCGTGGAACAAGTACAGTAATACCACAGACCTCTATACTCCAGCAATCAGGACATATCGAAGAAGCTGAGTGATGAGTCTCCATTTGTGCAGGCATTGTTCTGGAGAGACTGCTAGGAAGACCTTGTTTAAACTAATTGTGCGGTCACACCTGTTCATTTTAACAGCTCATGACATTGTCATAGTCATATTCTCCTGATCTCCATGACAATATTGGTAGCATGCTGAGAAATGTAGGAGGAAGCAGCAGATGAAGCAGTGCTGTTCTCTGCTTGTGAAGACTCACGTTCAGTTTCTCACCTGCATTTTTTTTCCAAGCTCTGATAAGACAGACTGTTACTAATTCTTTGCCATTGGAAGGATCAGTTATTGTGATGCTTTGTATCCTTTAGACTTTTTCAGCAACAGCAAAAATTCTGAGAGACAGCTGATGCCAGCAACCACTGTAACTTACAGAGGGAGGGGTAACCATATGGCACTGCAAGACCCATCTTTTGTATGAAAATGAATATTTTATAACAAGTTTGCATTTTCTGATACAGAGCGGGATGTTCAAAAGACACTTTCATAGCCACTGTTTTCCCTTCTTTGGGTGGTACGTTTTTTCTCAGCTGTTTTCCAGCTGCTGGGACCAAAGGATTGTTGAAATACTTTAGCAGTCTTCATCATGTGACCTTGTTCAACAGTTCCTACCCCCAACAAAAGCAAATCAATTAATGCATACAAAATGTAAAACAAAAGGAAAGAGAAAACAATATTAGTATGTTATGTGCATTTGTTTTTGATATCAGAGGTTTGTGCTTTGGTAAACCACATTGTTCTTGAACTCCTACTCCCTAGATAGAATTCCTGTGTACATTTAATTACATGGGCAGAAAATAGCATTTTAGAGCACTTGTCCCAGTAGTGTAATCACTTTTCCATAGAACTTTTGTTTGGGTTAAAAAAAGTCTCTTCCTTGCCTCTACCCAAACAAACAAACAAAAACAAAACCTGCCACTTGACTCTTGAGAGATCTCTTGGTTACTTGTGTAATTCAGTCTGAATCATGCATCAGTTTTTGGCACAAAATTCACTCTGTTGTGGCTGACCACTGTACTATAGACCCTAGCCACATGATACTGAGATGGCTATGCATGATTCCTCGTCTTTGTCATAATGCTGTTTTGTGGGTGTGTTGAGGGTAGTAGTTTGTTAGGCATGGTATTTGTTACACAGCAGTCAACAGCAACAGATATGTTCTCCCTTTTTGACTAGCAACATTGTCGAGTGTGTCAGAGAGAAGATATGTTGATACCTGGTTCTGGTTTGCAGCTGTTACCAGTTTCCTGTATGCCTCTGTGGTTCTTTGACTGTTGAAATAAAAAATGAAAATGGGGAGGGATGTTCAAAGAGAGCTTGTTCAGGGACTGCAGTAAGGTTTCTCCCAGAGTACTGAAATGCACTTCTTGCCTTTAGATAAATATCACAGTCCAAACATCTGCAGCTGCTTTGATACCAAAGTATCTTCAAGTTACAAAAATCAGTTGACAGAATCCCTGTTTTGGGGTGGTGGCTTAATGTATAGTCTCTGGGTCTGAATAGTCACCCACTGCATATGTGCAGCTCTCATTGACTTACATACAAACAACTCCCATGGATCAGCTGCATAATCACACACCTGTTTGTAATTACATCTTTTTAAGAACCATATCACAAATGTAATAGTTTTGTTCTTTGTGTAACACAGTGAGAATTTGGTTGCAGACACCTGAGGCAGGAAAAATACTTGTGTGTCTTAGCAGCTGATAGTTTCTACGTACTTATGATGCACATTGGGTAGTTCCTATAAATCCCACATAATAACATATAGCAATAAATCTACTAAAAGAATAACTGTAAAATGCACCAGCCTACATAAGTGCTGCATTTGTGGTATAATGAGCACCCTTTTTAAAGTTACCTAATAACCAAATTTCACCACTTAGTCCATTGTGGTTATTTATGGGGTTATTAGATCTGTTAAATTACTTAACAAATTGAGGACCAAATCCTGCTCACTTTACTCATTCCCATTGAAATCAGTGGGATTTCTCATGTGAGTAAGAGAACTTGGTCACGAATGAACATATTTGGTCCACACCAATAAACTTGGAGGAGAGGAGAGTTTGATAAGATAGTGGTTAGTAGGTCAAAGCTACATTATAAAAGATTACCATTTTAGGAATAAATGGGACATTACTAGTAAATTCTATGGACGCCTAAGAGAGGTCTCCTTTCTAAAAAATTTAAAAATCATGGTAGCTTGTTTAGACAGCGTTGGGGTTTGGACAAAATCTGATATTTTTGGCTTTGTGGAAGATGGGAATACTTAGGCAAAGGGGCTTTTTGTATGGCATCCAAACTAATTTCTACTTCTTTCATAGTAACAGGTAAAGTGCTTCTGCCATTAATGCCAAACAGCATGGTGCTTATCAGGAGATCTTAACTGGATAGTTAAGTACCAAAGGGCTAAAGTCAGCATGTAATAAAACTTTTAGTCTTGGGGTTAACAGTCGTCCGTCCAAATGCATTCTTATGTCTTTGTTCAACATAGTGAATATTTTGAAATAGGAAATGGGATCTCCTCTCTTAGATTTTTCTGGAGTATCCATCATTGTAATAGTTGAACATTACCCCCTCATTTGGTTAGTTCACATAGAAGTGCATGATGAGACAATGTACTATATAAAATAGTGGGCTACTCCCCTAGGAACCAAATGTAAATTCTAGTTTTTTTATAAAAGTTGAAAAACCCCAATACTGAATTAGACGTTTTTTAATGTTAAATTTTTTTGAACATGCCACAGCAATGACTCATATTAAGGTGGTAAGATGGCTTCTATTTGAAGATAAACTTTGCAAAAAAAATTCTTTAGCCTTAATTTTTTCATGTTCTTTCTTGTTCCAGAACAGAGGTATTTGGTAAAGTTTTATAGGTCTTTTTAAAGACATGGATCTTAGAATAGTGTATTGGTTTTTAATGTCTTGAAAATGGGGGGGTGTTCCATACATATCTCAAATATGGTATGACATAAAGACGTCAAATTAGTTGTGACATACCTATCCCCAGTGAAAACTAGTGCACAAGGCTAGCTACCTTTTTGAATTCTCTAATTCTTAATTATTTAGTCAAAAATTGTCCAGTGACGATTTACATGGGTTCACAACTTGATACACCTAAGACTTGTTTTTCTGAGGTGTTGAGTACTCCCAACTACAGTTCAAAGCAGTGGGTGGTTCAGTGCTTACCATCACTGAAAATCAGGCCCTTAGTATCCTAAACTGGACATCCCAAATGTGAAGCATCCAAAGTTAGTGAACACTTGAAAATGTAGGCCTTATTTTCTACCGACATTAGAGAGCTTATGAACTCCACAGACATTGGACTGTCTTTAGAGTATAAAAGGCCTGTGCCATTGTAGTAGTAGTAATACAGCTCTAGGTTGGCAGTTGCAGCTATTAGAATATTTTTCTTCCTTCTTTACTCAAGGCACAGGATAATAGGATCTTATTACATTTTCATTTGCTTCTGCTGCTTATTCCTCACCTGATGCCATAATCCCATGTGTGACATCACAGTTTAATGGGATGTCAGAGAAAAAAGAATGACATGCCAGGAGTATTAACTTTTAAGAAAAATCCTGTTTTCATCCATGCGACCCCAGTAAAGAAGAAAGGATGGAAAATACAGAAAATACTATTTCCATAAAGCCAACAAGTTTCAAAGTGGTAGCCGTGTTAGTCTGTATCAGCAAAAACAACGAGGAGCACTTGTGGCACCTTGGAGACTAACACATTTATTTGGGCATAAGCTTTCGTGGGCTAAAACCCACTTCATCAGCTGCATGGAGTGGAAAATACAGTCGGAAGATATCTATAACAGTACATGAAAAAATGTACTTTTCATGTACTGTTATAGATATCTTCCGACTGTATTTTCCACTCCATGCATCTGATGAAGTGGGTTTTAGCCCACGAAAGCATATTCCCAAATACATTTGTTAGTCTCCAAGGTGCCACAAGTGCTCCTCGTTGTTTTTGATAAAGCCAACAGCAGTTAAGGATATTTACTCTCAAGGCTATTCTTTTAGTTTACTTTAAATTATGGTTTACCAATCTCAAAACATTGAAATTATTGGAGAGTACTGTAGAAGTTGATTCTATTGGGGAAAATAGGGGACCTATATAGATAGGCACTTACATATCCCTCATCCTTGTAGTATCTGGGGAAGTTAAAATATTATGAACATTATACACCTGTTAGCAAACACATGAAAAAACATAGTGCTGGTGAATTTTAGGCCTATGGCAAGGATAGCATTTCTCAGTCCTTATGCCTCAATTTACCACTTTTAATTCCTTTTCCCAATGGGTTAAAGTTGCCAAGAAAGCTTTTCAAGCAAGGAGTTATGAGAAATTAAAAAATAAATTTTGGTAATGAGAAAAATTAACAACTAGGGACATCCATTAGCCTTTCCCCAATCTCAGGATTTACTTAGCTTTGCTATTGGTGTCATCGGTGGCAAATAAATGGTCATGCAAAAGTCCCTTACAAGAGTACCCTTTTTTTTTTTCTTCTCCACCATCTCTGAAATAATGTGGTGTGACTTCCACACATCAGTTCACTGCCAGTGGTATCAAAAAGGTTTTACCCTTTCTGATTTATTTTCTCTCTTGCTGAAGACCAGTCATCTTTTCCACATAAACTTTAGGGGGAAAAAATCTGATCTGGTAAACTGCATGGAAATAAAATGTGTAACATGTAGTTGCAAAGACCAATAATATTTGGGTACCCACAGGTATTTTGATCCACTTCTGTCTCTTAATGCACATATTAGTATTGTTTGGGGCCTTTTTCCTCTATTTTTATAGATTGATGTGAGACTTATGTCTGCTAGAAATTTCTTCTTGAACAAACGTTCAGACTTGTCCTACCCACCCAGAATTTATTCACACATTTTCAATAAATATCTCCAAAACAGGGCTTGTGTGTTGTTGTTCATTTATTCTTTGTTTTCATTTAATTATTGCCCTCACAATAAACAATCAGTGACCAAAAATAAAGGGCCTGGCCATAGGCACCCAAAATGATTGTTACTAGAGGACCAGGGCCTCTTCATCCAGTCCTGAAGTCAAGGGGCCCTTCACACTTATTGTACTCAACAGGAGCTGAGAACTCTCCAGACCAAAGCTGTTTTTCTTTGATAAAGCTCAAGTTAGTAAAGGGATCATCCATCGTAATCAAAACGGATAAAAAAGCACAATGTAAGAGCTAAATGTCATTACTGTTAAAGAGCTTTTATGAGATTATGGTCACAGTTTTCAAAGCTGGGTACATAGGCACCTAAAATCAGGGCACTTTAAAAATGCAGGGTCCTGCAGCTCCCATTGATTTAGATGGGATGTGGGGGTGCTCAGCCTGTATATTTAGGTATTTAATTCAGACACACTTTTTTTGCAAATGTTGGGTTGTGTGTATAGTTACGGGGAAAGAATATTAACCATATTTCATCCAATGGTTCAAACACTGCTTTCTTGGATTCATTTTGTCTTTTGCACATAGGTTTGTGAACTTCAACTTTGCTAAAGGATTGATGTTTGGTAAAGCAGCAGCTCTTGTAGGGCTGAATTGCAGAAAGGTAATCAAAAATTGCAGTCAACATTTCAAATCAGATCTTCATAGGAAATGTATCCTGCAAGCATTCACAGCTTCAGAAATAACCTATTTAGTCACTTCTTCCAATCTGAATCCTCAGTATATTGATAATTAAGAATATAATTTTGATTTTACACTTTGTGAACTGCTTGCTTTTTATTAAATTGTGTAATTTGGGAGGATAGCGGTAAGAAGATACTGAATTCCCCCTTCAATTTTATTTTCTATGTTAACTTTAACTGTCATTTCTTTCCTCTGTTACAGTGATAATTTGTGGAGATGCTCATATATATTGTACTGATACAGTAGAAAAGACGGTTACTCACCGTTGTAACTGTTGTTCTTCGAGATGTGTTGCTCCTATCCATTCTAGTTAGGTGTGCGCGGCTCTTCGGAAGATTTTTACCCTAGCAACACTCGGTGGGCCGGCTGGGCGCCCCCTGGAGTGGCGCCACTATGGCACAGGATATATACCCCTGCCGACCCATCCACCCCTCAGTTCCTTCTTGCCGGCTACTCCGACAGTGGGGAAGGAGGGAGGGTCTGGAATGGATAGGAGCAACACATCTCGAAGAACAACAGTTACAACGGTGAGTAACCGTCTTTTCTTCTTCGAGTGATTGCTCCTATGCATTCCAGTTAGGTGATTCCCAAGCCTTACGTAGGCGGTGGGGTCGGAGTTAGATGTTGCAGAATGCAAAACTGCTGAGCCAAAGGCTGCATCAGCTCTGGATTCTTGGACCAATGAGGCCAAGGTGTGGACCGAGGACCAGGTAGTTGCACGATACATCCCCTGAAAGGGTATGTGAGCCAGGAAGGCAGCAGAGAAGCCTGAGCCCTGGTGGAATGTGCAGTAAGGTGGCTCTATGGAACATGGGCCAAAACACAGGAGGTGCAGATGCACGACGTCATTGAAGATGAAATCCTCTAGGAGGAGACAGGTATGCCCTTCGACCGGCATGCCAGTATGACGAAGATTTGGGGGCGTTACGAAAGGGCTTTGTCCACTCGATATAGATTGCGGACGCCCTACGGACGTCTAGGGAGGGCAATTGTTGCTCTCCTTACGATGAGTGTGGCTTCGGAAAGAAGACCAGAAGGAAGATCTCCTGTTGATATGAGAGGCCGACACCACCTTAGGGAGGAAGGTCGGACGTGGTAACAACTGCCCTTGTCCTTGAGGAACACAGTATAGCGTGGGTCCATCGTGAGAGCCTGAAGCTCGGAGACTCGTCTGGCCTATGGCAAGGCTACGAGGAAAACTGTCTTCCGGGACAGGTATAACAGCGAGCATGTTGTCAGTGGCTCGAATGGGGCAGTCATAACTGGTTAGAACCAGGTAGAAGACCCAGGTTTTGGTGGGGCCAACTGGGGGGGGTACAAACGCTCCGAGCCCTTGAGGAACCTAGAAACCACAAGGTGTAAGAATACGGAGCGGCCACTCTCCACTGGGTGGAAGGGAGAGATGGCTGCCAAGTGTACCCTTAATGATGATCGCGCTGCTGTTTGAGAGACCAGAGGTAGTCCAAGATGGAATGGATCGGGACCTCGGCGGGAGAAACATCGCGTGTTTCGAAGCAGCAGGAGAAACGCTTCCGCTTGGCCAGATACGTTAACCGAGTGGAAGATTGCCTACCACCCAGGAGAATCCTGTAGAACCGAGGCAGAACAACGTAACTCGGATCGGTTTAGCCACGCAGCAGCTATGCTGTGAGGTGCAGGGATTACAAATCTGGGTGGTGAAGCTTGCCGTGATCCCGCGTCATGGGGTCTAGGCAAAGAGGCAGGGGAATAGGGTTGGCTATCGACAGGTGTAGCAACCTGGTGTACCAGTGCTGCCTGGGTTACGCTGGAGCGATCATGATCAGGTGCGCTCTGTCCCTGCGGAGTTTTAGCAGGACCCTGTGAACCAGCGGGAACAATGGAAAAGCGTACAGCAGATGGCTCATCCACGGCATCAGAAAAACCCTCCAAGACCGAGCCTGGGGAGAGGCCTTGGAATGAGGAGAACTTCTCTCTCTTTTCGTTCTCGCGAGAGCGAAGAGGGCTATGTGGGGAAAGTCCAACTTCCAGAAAACGGAATGGATAATGCCCGGAGGAAACGACCACTTGTGAGACAGGAAGGATCTGCTGAGGCGATCCGCCAGCTGAAACGCCTGGTATGCAAGGCAGACTGCTCTCAGCTCTCGGACATTGACGTGTAAGGCCAGCTCTTGAGCCGTCCGAAGGCCGTGAGTGCGAAACTGACCCAGGTGAGCACCCAGCCGAGAGATGGGGTGTCTGTCGTGAGGGACCCCGAGGGGTGAATGGAACAGCATCCCTGGATACACCAGGGAGGGCGCTGACTCCCGGTCAAGGGAGCCTAGGATGCTCGGGGGGAACGAGACGACCATGAGTAAGCTATCTCTGCCCGGGCGGTACACCAAGGTGAGCCACGATTGAAGTGGATGGAGGCGAAGCCTGGCATGTTTGGAAACAAACGTGCAGACAGCCATGTGACTCAGGAAACCTAGGCAAGTGCGAGCCAAAGTTGTCGGGAAGGCCCGTAGACCTTGTACAATTGTTACCAGCGCATGAAACCGAGGCTGAGGTAAGCAGGCTCTGGCGAGACTGGAGTCCAGGATGGCCCCAATGAATTATATTCCCTGTGTGGGAATCAGAGTGGATTTTTCTATTGATCATCAGGCCTAGACACAGGAATAGGTCCGTGTCGATGCCCACATGACTGGTAACTTGGGCCCGATGGTCCCTCGAATGAGCCAATCATCTAGATACGGAGAACGTGTATCCGACGGTGGCGAAGAGAGGCGGCGACTACAGCCATGCACTTTGAATACACTTGGGCTGTATAGAGGCCAACCGGGAGGGCTGTATACTGGAAACGACGGTAGGCCCCAAACCGGGGGTACCTTCTGTGTGGAAGAGAAATGGCGACGTGAAAATACGCGCCCTTCATATCGAGGGCGGCATACCAGTCTCCGGGATCCAAGGATGGGATGACGGTCCCCATGGGTACCATGCGGAACTTATCTGCATCGTGAACTTGTTGAGTTCCCGCAGGTCTAGGATAGGTCTGAGACCTCCCTTCGCCTAGGGGATTAGGTTTCGTCCTTAGGTACCTCCTGTATAGCTCCGATGAAGAGGAGCGTCCGCACCTGTTGCAAGAGGAATCGCTCGTGAGAGGGGTCCCTAAGAGGGACGAGGATGGGTAGGCTTTAGCCCCATTGGTGGTTAGAAGGACCCTAATTTTGGCTCCTTTGGGGTCCTGATTGACGCCTACGACCGCGTAAGCGACGCCTGCTGGCAAAGTCCTGTCTTTGTCTAGGCGCAGGGTAAGAGCGGTGAGGCTGGGGACGGAAAGATCGGTGCTGAAGCACCGGCGTGTGCATGCCGAGAGAGAGCGCAAAGTGACCCTGCTGCCCTTTAGGCTTTGTAGCCTAGGGCCAGTTTTTTTTAGAGAACAGGCCTTTGCCATTGAAGGGCAAGACCTATATAGTGTGCAGCAGCTGCGAGGGAAGGCTCGATAACTGGAGCCATGAAATGCGCCCCGTGGCAACACCCGAGGCCAGAGTCGTGGCAGCGGAGTCAGCTGCATCCAACGAGGCCTGGAGGGAAGCTCTAGCCAGCTTCTTCCTTCGTTCCAGGAGGGCATCGAACTCTTGACAGGAGTTCTGAAGAACCGACTCTGTAAATCTGCTCAGCATCACCCATAGTAGCGGCTAAGCAGGGCTTGCTAGTTTGCTACACAAAGTGGCAGGGCCCCCGCCGAGTACATCTTACGGCCCAGTAAGACCATTCGCCTAGCCTCCTTAGATTTTAGGGGCTTGTGCCTGCTGGCCATGGCGTTCTGTCCCATTAAGGGACTGGACGACAAGGGAGCGGGGGGCGGGGGGTAGACGTACATATAGGTACTCGTACCCCCTGAATGATACCATGCACTTGTGTTCCAATCGGAGGAGGGCCCGAGGAGTATGTTCCTGCCCCCGCCTCATCTGGGGAGGAGGAGGAAGAAGAAAGGCCAGGGACAAGCGGGTCCTGTGTGGGCTCGCGCTCCTGGACGACCTCCTGATCCGGTGGGATCTGGGAGCCCAGTGGGTGAACCGGGGCTTGCTCCATACTGGTCGGAGGGGGACGGCTAATTGTCGCCTCTGGCACCCAGAGCTCCGATGGAACGGAGCAAGATGGGAGCACTGGTATGCCTCTGGCGTGGTAGTATGCCCAAGGTGACTAGAAGGACCACTGATAGGTCTCCTGGAAGACTCTGGAGGGCACATCGGAAAACAGAGTACTGTGCATATGAAGTGTCCGCACGCGTGGCTGGATGGCCCTGAAGGAGCTGAAGAGGCTTTGGTAGAGTCTCCTTCTCTAACTGACGTCGCTCGACGCGGCCCCGGGGATCGGTACCGGGAGACATACTGGTACCGAGAGCGGGACCTGCCACTGGAGCTGTGCCGGGCGGTCGACCGAGAGCGCGAGGCTCGAAGTTCAGGAGTGGCTACGGGAGTCTCGGTGCCTGGGGCGGTATCGGGATCGGTGCTGAGTGTACCGGGCCAGCGAACGGGACGCTGACCGGTGCTGCGAGTACTAATGGTACCGAAATAGAGAACGGTGCCGAGACTGCGAGCGGCATCGGGACCTCGATTGGTGATGGGACCGAGAACGTCTGCGGGACCGCGATCGGGAACGGTGCCGCTCTGCGGTACCGACGCAGGGTGGCGTGAGCAAGACAGGCTCGCCGATAGACAATATAACCCGCACCGGCGGTGTCGGGGGTTAAAGCAGCGCAGGCTATGCCCTTGCCATCAACTCCCTCGCTGTGGAAATGTTTCCAGCGTGGAGGGAATAGTGAGTTTGACCACAGCTCGCACCGGGGAGCGTTCAGGTGCTGGACTCGATGGCTCTTGCCTGGCCGGAGTTAACAGTGTGGATACTGTCGGTGCCGCGGCAGACATTGGTGCCGGGCAAAGCGACTGAGCGTAGCGCTCGGCTGCAGAGCAGGCGGCTCGGACGCAGCTTCATAGCGAGCTTGACTACGGTCCGTACTGGGGAGCTTTCCAGCACCGGACTCGACGGCTCTTGCCTGGCCGGAGTTAATGGTGCGGATATAGTCGGTGCCGCGGCAGACATCGGTGCTGGGCGATCCGACTGAGCATAGCGCTCGGCTGCGGAGCAGGCGGCTCTTACGCAGCTTCATAGCGAGCTCTACCACGGTCCGTACCGGGGAGCCTTCCAGCACCGGACTCGACGTTTCTTGCCTGGCCGGAGTTAATGGTGCGGATATTGTCAGTGCCACGGCCGACATCGGTGCCGGGCGCTCCGACTGAGCATAGCGCTCGGCTGTGGAGCAGGCGGCTCAGATGCAGCAAGTATATTGTGCCTCTTCATCCTTCAGGAGAGGGAACCATGCCGAGTGGACGTCGGAGCCAGCGAGGGCCAGTGCCGGGAGGCCTTGGCGGTACCGGCGATCCGGTGCCGAGGGAGCGCTCCTTGAAGACTAACCAGCGCTCGGCGCCGAGAGCGGAGGAGCAAGAGCTGCCTCCCTCAGGAGCTGCTTGAGACGAAAGTCCCGCTCCCCTTTGTTCTCAGATTAAAGGCCTCACAAATGCGGCACTTATCTGTTAGTTGAGATTCCTCGAGGCACTTAGGAGAGGATCTCTTGTCGGCCTCGGCTCGTGGCCGGCCGAGCATTGTAAACCCTGTGGACCGGGCATCGGACCCGGCACCGGGTGAGGGGAAGGGGATAAACCCCGAACCCCTGAAAATAAATACTATACTACAAAAGAAATAAAGTTAACTACAACTATATACTAAACGAGAGAAACTACGAGTAGCTAGGGAAGTGGAGGTCAGCTAAGCCGCGCTCCACTGTTCCAACGGCCATCACGGGCGGAAAGAAGGAACTGAGGGGCGGATGGGTCGGCAGGGGTATATATCCTGCGCCATAGTGGCGCCACTCCAGGGGGCGCCCAGCCGACCCACCGAGTGTTGCTAGGGTAAAAATCTTCTGAAGAGCCGTGCACACGCGGCGCGCACACCTAACTGGAATGCATAGGAGCAATCACTCGAAGAAGAACACAGAGTTATGAACTAACCAGTCAACCACAGGCCTCATTTGGAACTGGAAGTACGCAATCGGACAGTAGCAGAGACCAAAAGAAAAAAAGCAAATACAGTACAGTACTGTTAAACGTAAACTACTAAAAAAAATAAAGGGAGAGTGACATTTTTCTTCTGCATAGTAATGTTTCAAAGCTGTATTAAGTCAATGTTCAGTTCTAAACTTTTGAAAGAACAACCATGACATTTTGTTCAGTTATAAATATTTCAGAGTTACAACCGACCTTCATTCCTGAGGTGTTCGTAACTCTGAGGTTCTGCTGTAGGCTTTGTTACATGTAAGTTGAGTGAGTGAGGTGTCTTCCAGAAATACTGTGCCAAAAGGACCTGTTTCTGAGTTTACGCTGTTGTAAATCTGGAGTAACTCAATTGAGTTAAATGGAGTTGCTCTGGATTTACACCGTTCTATCTTTGATATGCTATTTGTGCCCATGCTACTTTTGCCTAACAGCATGAATCTGAGTTCTGACTTGTGAACTCTTTCCACTGAAAATATTCAAAATCTAGAATAGGTGAATTTGCCTACAATAAAGTAGTAAAATTTCCAGCTACTTTTTTATCCTTTGTTGTTTTTGGCAGCTGAGAAGGTTTTATGTGCTGTGGTGGCCTGAACAAAGGCATGAGGGGTGTGAAGCTTCCTCATGCCTAATGAGGGGTGCTTCATTAATTATCCTGAGGGTGGTGGATGTTTTCGCTGCATCACACCTGAGCCATGGCCCTTTCAAAGGAAAAGTTAGAAAGGGGGGATATAGGGAAGATTTGGTTGGAAGACAGTAGGTTAATCCTCACCCCTATTCCCCACTGCCTCAAAGAGACACATTGAGAGTGATTTTTCCCACCTATTTGGTAGGTTCTATAGACCCTTTGACACCCCTCATGCCTATGATCCACCCTGTTTAAGGAAAATAACAGCAATCTAGAGAATTGGAGAGGCGAGCTCCAGCAGATGGCTCCCTGAATGGATGAGTGGAGAGAAGAGGACACGTGCATTCCTCTGGAACCTAATTCACTGAAGCCTCTGCACTTCATTACTAATTAAGTGGCCTATAGAGAGGGCAACCTTACAGAGGACGCTGCTCAGACATTTCCTGCAAATCAAGCTCCATACCGTTCTGGGTTTTTTCTTTTTAATGTATTTTGGTTCAAGTAGCCTCCCCAAATACCCTTTCAGCCCCTGAGTCAGAATTGGCTTGTTTTGCTGAGCTCTACACACACAAATCAGACCTACTGATGGAGGAGGCTTTTGCTGCAGAGACTGGAACTATGCTCATCCTATGCCTGTGAGCAACAGTAGCTCACTTCCTTGAAGTCAGGTGAGAGTGCTGATTGTTGCTAAGATTTGTCTGCTCTCGGTAGATCCTTTCTGTTTAGAAGGCCAGAACATTTTCCCTTCTGACAAATCATCCTGAGCCATATATGAGCTCAAGATGGTGGAGCAGGACTGATGCTTTCCTGGAAATGCCCACAAGGAGTAAAATCAAGGTGAGTGTCCAAGTGTATTAGATTTCTTTTAAAAAATAAAGTGAATAGATTGAACAGAAAAATAAATAGGCTGCTAATCAGAAATTCAGAATAATAGAACAAGATTACTGACGTTTTTAATGCACATCAGGGCTCCTGAGGCAGGAGACCTATTAAGAAGTGATTTGTCCTCAGCCCACTTAGACTTCAGGAGACTCTCACCCCAGCCTGGCCTCTCTAATTCTCCACATGGGGTTCCTGGGAGAATCCTAGGAGCTTTTATCTCTTTTAGACAGCGATAAGGTGTCTGTCAGCTTGGTGTCACTGCTTCCCCAGAAATCCCCTTTTTAAAATGGAATTGTCTTTTTTTTCTTAAGTGTTGTCATAAAGCCCCTCTTTTTATGACAAAGTTCCAAAAGCCTTTCCTGCAATTTGCTGTTGAGGTGGGCCCAAGGATTCTGTGGGCCTGTGAAGGTAGTGCCCTATAGAAATAGGCACAAGTGATGCATGAGTACCCCCTTGATGAATATGTGGCATGAACGAGAGAGAGTTTGGGTTCTGGGATATTTTATTAACCTTTGCTGCTATAGGGAGACAATGATACTATTAGTGTTTGGTCACTTGTTCTTTTCAATTTTTGCCTGCTAAGTAAAATCAGTTCAGGTAAGCAGGATGATGGGACAGTAATCAAACTTTCCACTATTACAGTAGAGTTCTTGTATGCAATTGCAGATACTGTGTGTAAGAAGTGGAAACGATTCTTTAGTTTCAATGCATTTTTTAAAAATCCTGATCATATTTGTTGTTTTTTGTTCTTTCCTGGTGGTTGGTTGGTCGGTCTTTGGATACCCTTAGAAATAACCCTAGCCATTTTTTCCTAGTACAAAAGACACTGCATGCCTTGGAGCATGATTAGAATTATAGGAGACATCAGACAAGAACAAAAACAACAACATAAGTGAGACCATGTTGCCGATTTGTTTACTGCCTTAATGTAAGAGATTTTCTGTAAAACTGCTGTAGACTAAGACTAGCAACATCTTAAACAACAACTAAGAGTACTTCAACAAACCAGTGCCGTAATTCCCCAATCTTCACTAATCTGTCTCCAGTCACTACAAGTTTAGAAGGAATCCAACAGACAAGAAAGATTTGCTATTCCCCTTCTATTTTTAACAGATCCTCCTTTGCATTTCAAATGTCTGTCTGCTATCCAGTTGATTTTGGAAATATTACAAAAGTGCAGAAACCAAATAAATTATTTTCACTTATTCTTCTTATGGGTAAAAAGCGTAAGAACAAAAGCTATAAAAACCAAGTTGCTTAAGATAAATCAAATTCACTGAATGAAAAATGGATCTTTCCTCATGACTGTTAGGAAACTGTTGATGAGATTGGGTGTTACTAGACTGGTATGAGGTGTTTCCTGTTGAAGTACTGTAACTAAAAGACATTCAAGTTCAGAGTTGCTTTTAAAAGGCAGATTGTTACCTGTGTGACTAATGATAAGCAGGTTACTAATACTGAATATTTTGGGGAATTTCTCAGGCCATGGGGAGTGCTTTCAAATTCGTACAGGTTTTTAGCAGTGCATGAAGAGAAAAGAAATGGAAAGATTGATCCTGTTTAGTCAAGTTGCAAAGAAGACAGTTCTTGAATTCTTGAGATTGAGTGTTGTCCCAATGTACTTACAATAGAGAATGTATTCATTTCCTCCATTAAATAATCATAATTTATTTGTGAGATGGTGAAGATAAACCTGGGGCAGGATAATGTCAGCTATGAGGAAATTTCTCAGGCCTGGCAGTTTCCCTTGTAGGCAGACATAGTTACACAGCAAGTCATTATCAGGCTGTAAGTATAACTCAGGCTCCCAGGCCAATGCTGTACCATAAGCGCTTTCTCCTACCCCCATGCAGTTGCTCTACAACCTTCTGAAGTGTGATTCATTAAATGCATAGGCATCTTACAGTGTAACAGGGATTGATCCTGGACTCACTCCATTTCAGAAACTTATGGATTTTCTCTTACATGTTAGTTTCCATGGTTAAACTGTTGTGCAAATTAAACATCCGTGTTACTGCAGTGCTTCTAACCTATAGCACCATAAGGCATCAACCACTTGTTGTAATTGAATTGAGTATTTACGTTATGACTTCACTTCAAAATATGGGACCACTCCCCAAGTGCATGACAGATCAGGTGCTGGTCCCAAATCAGGTGCTCTGCTCCTTAAGATGGTGCACAGTCCTAGAGTATGTCCACAAGGACCTCCCTATAGACCTTACAGACCCTCTGCTTCTCAAAACCAATGCCAGCCTGACAGGTTGGGGACCTGAAACAGCACAAGGGAATCCAATGCTGTGTTTCCTCTTCCCAAGGCTCCAATCTCCTGGTGCTGAGAGCTGTTAAACTGGCCCTATGGAGGGTCCAGAGCCACCTAGAGGGAAATCACATCTTAGTTCAGTCTGACAACATGACCAGCGTCACATACATAAGCAACCAAGGAGGGACAAGGAGCCTGATGCTACATGTAGAAGCAATGGACATAATCGGATGTGCAGAACAGTCTCTTTCTTCCTTAAGAGTACTTCACATAAAAGGAGAACTGAACCAGAAAGTGGATTGGCCGAGTAGATGCAAAATCAAAAACTTGGAATCATGTCTGAACCAAGTTGTTTTCAACCTGATCTCGCAGCAGTTCAGTCTGCTGTCAGCCAACCTGTTAGCAAATCGAAAGGAATGCAAAAAGTCCAAAGAACTACACCAGGAAAACAGAGACCCTGTCACACAAATGGCTCTAGGCCTGCTATATCCTTCCCATTGCGAGGGAAAGTATCCATACAAAGTGGGAATAAGCAGTGATTATAGTGATAATCCCACACTGGTCAAGGGGACCCTGGTTTTCTGACCCAAGAGAGCTAAAAATGGAACCAACATTACAGCTACTAGTGAGACCAGGCATTCTTTTCCAAGGTCGTCCTCTTCTTCCAGACCAACAGCAACTATCAGCCTGGCTATTGAAAAATAAGTGTTAGCAACACTCTGCCTCCATTCCAGTCATAAGACATTTTTCTCTCATCCAGGAGAGTCTCTGCACTAGAAGCCTACTCCTCCATCTGGGCCAACGTCAGTGTCTGGTGCCAGGAGCACACTGCAGTAAGGTGCAGGGATCCCAGCTATTTCAGACTTCCACCAAGAAGGTGTGTACTAAGATCTTCAGCCAGGTATCAGCTGTTAGTAGCGTTCTAGTAGCAGGATCCTTGTGTTCCTTGGCAAAGAACCCCCAAGTATCCAGGTTCAAGAGTAGTGAAATTGGCCAAACTGGTGGTCAGGTCAGTCTTCCCAAAATGGGATATACCACTGGTGTTGAAAGCCCTAATAGCTCACCGCTTCAGCCTTCTGATTTCAGTATCAGCATTCCATCTCTCCATCAAAGCCTGTTTATTGGTCATCATTAGGTCTGCTAGGTGAGTATACCAGGTGGCAGCCTTATCTATGCAGGAAACTTACTGCATGTTCCATGATAAGGTGGTGCTGGGAACGCCACAGACATTTCTCCCCAAAGTGAACTCCTCTTTCTTTGTCTCCCAGGACATTATCTTTCCCTCATTCTGCCCAAGGCTACTGCATCCAGCTGAGAAACTGTGGCACAATTTTGATGTCAGATATAACAGAACTGTGGGAGATGCTGCTAGCAGAAAGGAAATTATTGGGTAAGAACATTTACATTGCTGTCTGTTCATTTTCTTCCCCCACCCCCACCCCAAATTGTCCTCAGAACAACTGAGAGACTGACTTGCCTTTCTGCTATTGCTTCATAGAGGAGTGGGAAAGGGCTTTCTTGCCATGTGACAAGAACAGTACCCCCCACACCTCATTTTTGTATTTTAATTACTCTTTCCAGAATTTCAATTGGTTTTATATATTATCTGAAATCATCACTCCTGGAGACATTATAGGAGCTAGAGTGGCCTTTGGAGAGTCCATTGAGTGCCCATTTCCCTCAACAGTTGAAAGAAATATCCAGGTGAATGCTGTATTGCCCAAGACTCCTGAGGAAATTTTATTCCATCTGTATATATCACCACTACACCTTTTCTCCAGTTCCCCTCCCCTCTCTCCCAGTAGAACTGCCACATATAAGTAAGCCTTATCACCTCCCAATTCATTAGCAGCATCCAGGCCCTAGTTCCACAACCTGCTACTCCCAGCTATCAACCCTGGGCTCAGACTTCGCCCATTTCCCAGTATCGCCTTGCTTGTGTTCTCCAAGCAGCGTACCAGCACTTCAAAGAGTTTACCACTGGGATGCTACTTGCCTTCCCTTCTCCCTGCTGCCCCCAAATCCCTTGAAGATTTTGAATAGAAGAAAGGTAGTCACCAGATCTAACTTGATCATATATAAACTGGCCATCAGGAAGTTTAGACTTGAAATTAGATGAAGGTTTCTAACCATCAGAGGAGCGAAGTTCTGGAATAGCCTTCCAAGGGGAGCAATGGAGGCAAAACCATATCTGGCTTTAATACTAAGCTTGATAAGTTTATGGAAGGGATGGTATGATGGGATAGCCTAATTTTGGCAATTAATTGATCTTTGACTATTAGCGGTAAATATGCCAAATGGCCTGTGATGGGATGTTAGATATGATGGGATCTGAGTTACTACAGAGAATTCTTTCCTGGGTGTCTGGCTGGTGAGTCTTGCCCACATGCTCAGGGTTTAGCTGATTGCCATATTTGGGGTCAGGAAGGAATTTTCCTCCTGGGCTGATTGGCAGAAGCCCTGGGGGCGGGGGGTTTCGCCTTCCCTCTGCAGCGTGGGGGCAGGGGTCATTTGCTGGAGGATTCTCTGCACCTTGAAGTCTTTAAACCACAAGTTGAGGACTTCAATAGCTCAGGCATAGGTTAGGGGTTTGTTACAGGAGTGGGTGGGTGAGATTGTGGCCTGCATTGTGCAGGAGGTCAGACTAGGAGATCATAATGGTCCCTTCTGACCTTTAAGTCTACGAGTCTATGTAGAACTATTCTAGACCTTCCCCAATGCAATGTGTAGTAAGAACTAGGCAGGCCCCTAACAGTGTTAACACAAAACTCTTTTGCATACAGGGGTATGTAAATTCTTGTCTCTAAGCACTTGTTCACACTTACTGGAGGATCAATGCTGTGGCGATCGATGCATCAGCAGTTGATTTAGCGGGTCTCATGAAGACCCACTAAATCGACCGCCAATTGCTCTCCCATCAACTTCTGTACTCCACCTGACTGAGAAGAGTAAGGGGAGTTGACGGGAGAGCATCTCCCATCAATGCCGCTTAGTGTGAACCCTGCGATAAGTAGATCTAAGCTATGATGATTTGAGTTACGCTATTCACGTAACTCAAATTGTGTAGCTTAGATCGACTTTTCCCTTTAGTGTAGATAAGGCCTTGGTATGCAGCAAAAGCACGTGCATCAGAAAAAGTCCCCAGCCCTAACCAAGATCAAAGACTCTTGGATTTGTTTTGATACAGTAGCACATCAGTAATGAATAACACTTTCTTGCATCCCTCTTGGTGTAGTTGCTTATATGAAGTATTTCAATATTAGCCTGAAAACTAACTGCTGGAAGCAAAATGGTGCTCCAGTCTAAAGTTTCTGCTTATCCTGCTAAGCACTAACATGGAATCTCATTAATTCCTACATATCAGTGTTCATTTTCAAACAACATGTGACCAATTTTTGGTTTCACTTTTCTTCACATTTTATGTCCGAATGACATTTCTGTTTAGCAGTACAGTGTAGATTTCCATGCTGCAGCAGTGAGTGTCTAAATGGGCTTGTAGAGAGGTTTCTTCCCCTGCAGCAACCTCATTGCTGTGTCTTTGTGATCCAGAGCTGAGAGTAGCATGATTTGCTAGAATTTGGGGGGTATCAGTCACAGAGGTACCAGGAATCCCTTGTCTTGCAGTGAGAAGAAAACTATGGCCTCCATTGTGGCTTGCAGAGAGTCTCGGAGGACTTGAGGATTATGTCTTAATTATCTTCATCTGACTGGAGATAATCCGACCCCACACCAGGTGCCTGGCTTTAGTTATGACCTACCACCGCCAAACTGGGATGGGGCAGGTACACTCATGAACCTGAATCACAAATCATCCACTCACCTAATTACAATGAGATTTACATCATACCATAATTCTGCAAATCCATTAATATTCCTCTTTAAGAATCTTGTTGGATCACAGTAAACAGCTCCCAGCAACCTGAAGCATGAAGGTAAAAAGATACAAACTTGCCCAACAAGATTTAACTTGTAATTCAAAATAAAAAAATTAGAAAAAGTTACCGTATATGTGGGGGAGTGAGTTGTCCAACATGCTGCAAGTGATCATGTAATGAGGTGTTAAATCTCTCCCACTCACCAAAGGCTCAAAACGTACAGGTAAGCTCTACTTGTTCCCTTTTTAACAAAATACTTAATCTAATTAACAATACAATGAAAAGAAAATGTCTGTCTCTACAGAGGAGAAAGCTGGGTAATTCTGCTGCTGCTCTATCTGGTTTATAGTTTTACAGCTTCTGTAACTGATGAATAAAATGGCTCCTTGTTAGAATAACTGCTACTCTAATGGCATTTACTGTAAGCCAACTTCAGTTGTGATTACCATCTCTGCAGCCCCTCTAAAGTACCTGCAGTTGCAAACAAAGGCAGAATTTGGCCTGTGCTTTCTTGTCTAAGGTTAATTGAATGAATAGGCTGTGTCCTGCCCATGATACAGGCCTTCTGTGCTGCTCTGTCATGGCAAAGTGTCTGTAAAGCCAGTTTAACCAGGTACCTAGAGATCCTCCACCTCAGCTGTCTCACAGCTAATGTACTGGCTCTATGCCTTTCCTGGCCTAGCTGAAAGGGAAAAGTGGATGTGACTAGTGTACTCCTGTACTCTGGCCCTTGGAAGCACAGGCAGTTTAGTGCAATTTACAATAGCCCTGAGGCTGTTCAAAGTTGTGCTGGGAGCCACACGTGCTCATGCCTTCCCCCAGGATCAGGAAGTCACAAAGACAATGTAAAACCACCTCTGCTCCCTCCCCATTAGTCCTGCCTCATGCACAAATTGGCCAGATTAGAGGGTCTGGCTGAAGATGTGCAATTGTCTTGAAGGTTAATGAGGGTCCTGTAAAAGAGCCAAGGTACTATCTGTCCTGAAGTATTTTCTGGAAATTAACATTTTCACATTGACATAAGGTAACTCTTTTTTGGGGGAAAGGGGCATGCAGGAAAGTAACTAGTTTGATATAGCTTTGTTTGTCTTGTAATTTTGTCTTGATGAAACTGAGCCTTTTCAGTGTTGATCCTAAACAGCTTGCCGTATTTTCATATAACATTGAAAATAACCATAAAACCAAGGCATCAAAGATAAAGTGACTTTCCTCAATTGCTCTCAACACCACCCTTAATGCTTTTTCTATAGTTTGGGACTTTACTGACTGACATTATGATTACAGTTTCAATGTTGTGTTTCTGGGCTAGAATCTGAAATCCTCTCTAGAAAAGCAAGAGGAAGTAAGGTTCTATATTTAAGGCCGCTGTAGTAAGACATAGTAAGAGCTTGTCCATTGGGTAACTGTAGTCAAGCATTGAGGAGATCATCGTCTGAGCGCCCAATGGCATCTGGATTTGAAAGGGGATCCAAGTCTGCAAACAAACTGAACCAGGCTGACATATCTTGATTACTGCTCTCCATAGCTAGAAAAAAAAAGCAAATAAAATTACATTCTTTGTTGAACTGCTCTTTGACTCAACCAGACCTTTTAAGTAATAAAATATTTAAGTTGGCCTTATCACATTTATTTAGTAAAATGAATTGGATAATTGCTATGTGTTCTCTTTAATCAAAAACCATAGCTACTGGACTAATTTATTAACTCCATTAGCACTTCAGAACAGTTTATTAAGAATGAAGATAAGCTAATAACTTATCTACTATTCCACAGGGTGCATGCAAGATAATTTTAAATAAATGCACTGTAAAATGGTTTAAATCTTCACTGTCTACAGCATGTGAATTCTCTAGACCAAGCAAAACATGCAGACACATGAAATTGAGAAGTGTTTGTTATACACCAGCACATGCACTGCAGTTGCGGTAGAAACTCTCAACTCTCCAAGTTACTTTGGACTTTACATCTGCTGACAGCAAGACACTGGTTCATGTACCCAGTACACTATTGAAAACGACCATAAGGGTACAGTATCTGTTTTACAAGTCAGACCCCCAAATTCCAATCTCATTTTGTAAGTGTTTACAGTAGTTACTCGTGCTAATATATATGAGCTGGTATTGATATGATGCTACAGTCTTTGCTGGAAGATACTAGCATCCAACCTTGAAATAAAATACAGAAGGATAGTATTCACAGATCCATGTGCTAAAGTAATTTCCCTGTTTCTATTCTAACTGCTCAATGCTAAGAGATGTGGACAAACATATCACTACTTTCAGAGTTATCTTGTCTCTCACCAGCAAAGTATTCTGTTTGGAATAGTAAGCCAAAAATGTTAGGTATGAAACACTGCTTATGAAGAAACCTCGCTGCTGCAAAGATACAGAAATAACTTACACGTTGGTGATATCTTTGGAGTGCTGTGTGAAGGGAATGGCTGGTTACCAGGCAGTGAGTGCGTAAGAGACAGCACGGATTCTGACTGAGATGTCCAACCTTAGAGGAAAAAGTAATGGATTACCGAGCAACAACCACATACCGAAGATATTGTAAATCATCATCTGAGTGAAACACATAGATCCCACGTAGAACACTGATTATTTTGTGGTAAATGCAATTAACTATGAACTTGCACTAATGCTGGTAGGATTCAGACTTTTTGCTTTGGATAGCCTAAGGAAATATTATCCACCTACAAAATGTTTAATGTATCAACAGTAATCGCCCCCCCCCCCACACACACACACACTCTTTAGGATAGTTCTGGATGTCCCACAGTTGCAAACATGCTACAGTGTGATACTTAATATTCACAAAGTATATAAAATCCTGCTATTTCTGTTCTGGGTTACGCAAGTGTAAACCAAGAAAAACTGAAGGTAATCTGGATTTAGGCTTGCGTAACTGGAAACACAATTTGCCCCAACACTTTCTTTGAATGTTCTTGAAGAAATTGGAAATTCTAGGGTAACTCAGACTCAGCAGTTCAGTTCAAAGTCTGTATCTGACTTTACTATATTATAAAGGGCTTAAAAATAAAAGCCAAAAAATATAAATATTTAAAATGTCTAAACAGTGTGTATTTTATAGATAGTGTGGTCACCAAAAATAAGGACTGTGGAGATTTTCCTCAACATGTGCTATTAAGTTAGCAGATTTTGCTCATACTTTGTGGATTCAAAAGCACTATTGTATACATGACAAATTCAGGATTTGTGCAAGTCTTACCCACATAAATAATCCTTATTCATGCAAGTGGTCCCATTGACATGAGGGCTACTCACAAAAGGTTGGAAGATCAAAACCTAATTTAATAAATTGCAGAGCTACGTGTTTCCAAATCTGAATCAATAGATTTTGGTTATGTCTATACATTGCCAGAAGGTAATGGAAAGAAGCAAAACTTTGTTATTGGAAAGGGGGGATAATTTACAGATTTCCTGGCTGGATTAGTTAATATTCTGAGCTTCATCACTGCAGTACTTGCCCAACCTCTACTGCAATATCATTACTGCAAGACAGTTCTTTTTAGTCCCTAATACATTTGCACCTAATCCTTCTATGAAGTTTTGCCATTATTGTCAAATGGAAGCAGCACCTGGCCTTTTGTACAAACATAAAAAAGATATCTATAGTTTGAGTAATTCAGATGCTTACTACTGAAGCTTCCAGCAGCATGAAGGCCAAGGTCAAGGAGCTGTGAAGGTAGGAATCCAGATGAACTAGGCAGAGGTTCTGACTCTGTAGCAGGATTATGTGAAAGGAGACTGGTATGAGGACTCCCAAGCACGTTTTGACATTCCTGGATGATCTCTCCAGCACTTGAACAGGGACTCAGTATGTTATCCAGGAATGACAGCTCTTCCTCAAAATCTTCTCCTTCCAAATAATCTACTAGCAGATTGCTGGAAACTGAAGGAAGAAAGAAAATGTTGGAAGAGCATTTTTTTGAGAAAATAATAGCACAGACTGTGGTCCTTATGATTACTAAATTCCTGCTAACTTTAATATAAAATGAAGGGTCATATTTTGCTCTGTTACAAAGGTGTACCCATAAGTTCACTCTGACTTATACTTCTGTTACTGAAAGCAGGATTTGGCCGAAAATGTGACTTCATATTGCACAGAAGACAAGATAAGACAGACCCTCACATCTGCATGTGGTTTTACTGACGTTAGTGGGTCACAAGAGCTGGTAGCTATGTTGGTGGGACACACTCTTCTGCCGATATAGCACTGTGTACACGAGCGCTTATGTTGCCTAAACTTATGTCACTCAAGGGGGTGGGTTTTTTCACACCCCTGAGTGACAAATTTTGCCAACATAAGTGCTAGTGTATATATGGCTTTCCTGTGGATGCCTTAGTCTCCAAGTGAGCAATGGCTGCTCCTGTGAGTCAAAGCCATGTAATGGCATGTGATCCTGGACTCCATCTTGTGCCTGTACTTTTCCACAAACTGTGCTGTGGGCTCTGTTTGGGACAGTAAAATTTCATCGACATGGGAAAGGGTATAAAGACCTTGGAAACATCTCCATTTTGTCTTCATTTCCTGCTTCACTTCTTTGGACAGGACTTCTAACAAGGCAGCTCTAAACAAGGACTGATGACCCCCAAGCTGTTTGGATAATTTCCAGAGAGACTTCTGCAAACTAGCAGTTTATTCCATCATTGCTTCAAACATGATATAAGAACTGTGCAATCACTTGCATGCATGTGATTTCCTTAACCATTGTAAATCTCTTTCTTTTCTCTTATAAATAAACCATTAGATTTTAGTTACTAAAGGATAGCCAGCAGCGTGATTATTGGGTAAGGTCTGAGTTATATACTAACCTGATTTTGTGGCTGATTTCTTGGGATCAGAAGAACCTTTTGTTTGATTAAACTGATTTTCAATAACCACTCATAATTAAGTCTAGTGTCTGGGTGGTGAAATGCCTAAGGTGACGGCATTTTTTACTTCTGGTTAAGCAGTGTGGTGAGCCAGAAGTTTACTTTTGCTACTGTCATGGTATAGCTTATGGTTGAATAATAACCACCAGTCTGGGGTAAGTCTGCCCTATTTCTCAACAGTTTGTCCTGAATCTGGCATCCTCCGCTATGACCCACTGAGGCATGGTGACACCTTGTCTTTAAAATAACACCACATGTATACCCAGAACTGAACAGGGTATTCAAGGTGATGATGTGCTATTGACTTACTGAAAATAGTATACTGTTATTGTATGTATTTTCTCTCCTTTTTAATACATCCTAATATCCTTCTGCATTTTTCACAACTGGTCAATGAGCGATTTTCATTGAGCAGTCCAAAGTGAGTACAGATCTCTTCCTGAACAACTACAATTAATTTATAATCCAGCAATGTGTGAGACTAATACAGATGCTGTGAGGGTATTATAGACTTTTCAGCACCCAAAAGGCAGGGGGAGGGGGAGCTCTGTGGTCATGTTATACCACATCCCAGCTTCCCTAATGAAAGGAGGCAATACTTCTCTGGGAGGTAGAAATATAGGATCCAGAGGAAAGGGCAGTCAAGGAAAGGAGGCAAAACAACTACACCTAGTTCTCAAAAGCACATCAAAGGCAGGTAGTCTCCTAGGAAGGTTGTTGCTGGTAGGAGACCAGTACTTTGGACTCCCCAAAGGATTGTTGCAGAACATGGGTGTTTATTTTGTATTATAAACCTTGTTTGAATAAGTAGCCTGAGGAATTGAGGGATTTTAGGAAGAGACTTAATGAGCGTTGGCTTTAGAGTAAATATCCAAGCCCTCTTTTCCAAAATGAGATTTTTTTCCCCCCTGTATCAAAAAGGGTCATTTGTGTGTGGAAGAACTTTGAAATTTGGTCTGGCCATTTTCCACTGTGCATTCTCTTGTACTTATCTATGCTCAGTTTTTATGCCACAGTGTTGCCCAGTTGACTGACTTTATTGGATCCCTCTAAAATTCCTGAGTCCTTCCTTGTTTTGACTAACCTAAATAATTGTCATCTGCAATTGTTGACCTTCATGTCTATTCCCTTTTCCAGATTATAAATAAATATATTCAACACTATTCATCCCAGTATGGCTCCTTGGAGTTATCCCACTATTAACCTACTTTCATGTTGAGAATTTACCATTTCTTAGTGTGGCAACATTCCTCCTCTCCTCTAGAAGGTCCTGCGCTTATTGGCGGATTTCCTCCCCTCAGTGGTCTTCCTCTTGGATGAAACCCACAGTCTGGATCAACTCCTCCTATGGCTGATTAGGAGTAGCAAGGCTTGGGGGGAACCCGGGCCCGCCCTCTACTCCGGGTTCCAGCCCAGGGCCTTGTGAATTGTAGCAGTCTCTAAAGTGCTACTTGTAACCGCTGATTGACTGCTACAGCTCCCTGGGCTACTTCCCCATAACCTCCTTCAAATACCTTCTTTATCCTCACCATAGGATCCTCCTGGTGTCTGATACAGCTTGATTGTATGGTGTTTCCTCAATCCTCCAGTAGTACACCCTCTTAGTTCCTTGTGTCTCTGACTCCCAGCTCCTCATTCACACTTCCTTCCTCTGGCTCCTCCTACTTGACTGGAGTGAGCTCCCCTTTTTATACCAGGTGCCCTGATTAGCCTGCCCTGATTGGCTGCAGGTGCTCCAATCAATGTAGCTCTCTCCGGTGCCTTCTAGAGAGTTCTTAATTGGCCCCAGGTGCCTTGATTATCCTGAAGCAACTGCCATTTTGGTTCCCATGGTACTAGGGATTTGCTTAGCCTGGGGCTAACATACCTGTTCCTCAGTACTTTCCTGTAGCCATCCGGCCTTGCTCCATCACATTAGTTTCTAATCCATGACAGAACTTTACTTTTCTCCCTGTGACTACTTAGTTGCCTTAATTGTCTGTCTCTCTTGAGAAGCTTTGAAGTGAACCAAGTGGGTCTTTATTTGGCTGAAAAAGCAGGAACTTATTAGGTCTTTTTCTATACCCAGGAATTGCCCTGATTCAACAAACTGTGTAGATACAGGGGTGTTCACCCTTATGTGCATAGAAGGGCAAGCTTGAGTTTATACCCATTGTGCTAATCAGGGGCCATATAAACCATGATTAGCTCAATCCATCCTAAGGCTGGATTGCCCTTGCCTACACTTAGGAGTCAGCTCACTGGTGCAGCTACAGACACAGCTAAATTGGGGCTATTTCATGTGTAGACAATGCCTGAGAGACAGTAGGGCTGGGCCTTGTAAAACAGCTTCATTAAATGCAGTCTAGAGATTATCAGACTTGCTGCTACAGTAGAACCTCAGAGTTATGAACACCTCGGGAATGGAGGTTGTTCGTAGTTCTGAACAAAACATTATGGTTGGCTTTTCAAAAGTTTACAACTGAACATTGACTTAATATAACTTTGAAACTTTATTATATAGAAGAAAAATGCTGCTTTTTACCATCTCAATTTATATGAAATAAGCACAGAAAGTTTCCTTACCTTGTCAAATATTTTTTTTTAACTTTCCCTTTATTTTTTTAGTAGTTTATATTTAACACAGTACTGCACTGTTTTATCTTTTGTTTTTGTTTTGTTTTTTGGTCTCTGCTGCTGCCTCATTGCATACTTCTGGTTCAAAATGAAGTATGTGGTTGACTGGTCAATTTGTAACTCTTAGATTCTACTGTATATTTTCCTTTACTTGCTACTCTTGGGCTCATATACTGCTTGGCAAAAATCCTATCAATTCACATGTACATTCACATTTAATGTTTGTTTCAGTATAATATGGTTGTGTTTTTACTAAGCCATCTAGGGTGGGATGTAAGCTTGTATACGTATTTCTAATTGAGGACCTCCTGATGCTGCGCTTTTAACTATTTTTTTTAAATCTCGGACTTTTTTTTTTTTTTACTATGACTGATCCTACCAGGCCAGCACAAAGAGCTGATCATTCTGTAAAAGGATCTTAAAAATAAGTGTTCTAAAAAATTACACGTCCTAATATCAATTTTTTAAAAAAGTGCTTAATTTGATGTTAACTTTCTCCATATACTGAGATTTCTTAACTTTCTCATGGCTAAAAAGCTTAGATTCACAAAGCTCATTCATCTGAATTTTTTTTCTTCTTCTGTCACAGGAATAAAACCGGGGGGAGGGGGAAAGGCCTAAGTCAAGAGAACTATCCCAGAAAAGCTGCAAAGTAAAGGCAGCAGCACAGATGAAATTCCCAAAAGAATGGATCCAGTTAATCACTGTTTATTTTTTTTTTAAGTTCATATATAAAATGTAGACAGTGAATAGTCCACTGTAGAGAAGGATATTGTTATCCTACCTAAAAAACTCCCAAACTTTACATCTTCATAGTGTTCCTTAAAAAGGATATTGATTGATTTGATTTTTAGTCTCCACTGTTTGCAATATCCTCTTAAATAATACAAATATTTTCTGTACCCATCAGTTTTTTGTCTTTTATATTAAGCAACTATAGATATTTTCCCTCTATCCCCTCTCCCCCCCCCCCACGTGGATTTCACCCTTTGGAATAAAGAGTGTGCCCCTCTTAAGAAACACCTACATTTATTTAAAAAAACAAACAAAAAAACAATGATCATGGTGGGTTAAGGTAGCTCAACACTTCCCATTGTAACACTGTTTTCAGTTGCTTATAACTTTGCCAAATTTTAACTGTTCAGGCGGAAATTTCCCAGGCTGCATGTCTGCCTCAGCATGAGCATTTTGGGGAAATTTCAGCAAAAATAGTTTAACTCCTGCCAAGAATGAGATTAGGGAAAAACACGTTGTTTTGCCCATTTTTCCAAGGTCCTTACTATGTATCCTCTCCATCCATGGCCTTCCCCAACAGCTCTACCCAGAGACCTACATAATACAAGGGGCATGGTATTGCTCCTCTATTCTCCCCCTGAAGACGCGCACACACCCAAGGCAGATTTCACACTTTTGGAATGGTACTCCCCCTTTTAAGAAGCACCTTTATATTTACTTAAAAAACAAAACAAAAAACAGGAAATGTATGAGTGGAGTGAAAAACATTGTTTTTGTTGCTTGCAAAGGTAGTGGCTTCCCCTCCAGTAAGAGTGGGAGATTTATTTTTAAAGATGGAGTACCCATGTGTAATCTATGCAGCTATTTAATAGAAACAATTTAGATTGATCTGCAGAAGCCATCGCTTAGGGCCTTCTAGTACAGTTTTAGAAAGAGCTCTATATAGAGATTTATACTGCATATGTGGTTTATAATAACCAAAGAATAAATTCCTTTGTATCTACAACCATAGTTTTTATTCCATAATTACACAGTTTATTCTATATGTTTAGCACTTCTGGCTGCCTCAATTTCCTTCTAATCCATCTCCAGTGGGACTACTGCGAACATTCCAATCCTCTGAGCAGCTTTCTGTTAGCTGCTGTTAAAAGTAAGAAGAGAAAGTTTTTTCTCAGTTTTCTTCCCAAGTATGGATCAGGTAAACACTGAGAGCCAGATTCTTCTCTATACCAGTTCTACTCCACTGTATCTCCACCAACTTTAATGGAGTTACTCATCATTTACAGCAGTGTAAGAAGAGGATCAGACACAGGGACTGCAAATTTCCTTGGTCCAGTCTAAATAGTCAGTCATGGATGAGGAAGTTACTCACCTTATGCAGTAATGATGGTTCTTCGGGATGAGTGTCCTGATGGGTTCTCCACTGTAGATGTATCTGCATCCCTGAGCTGCTAATCAGAGAACTTGGGTAGCAGTGTCCATTCTGCCCGCGCATGTGCCACCCCCTCATGCTCTGCTGCGCATGTGAACCCTCCTCAGTTCCTTTCCTACTGCAGAGTCATTGACAAGAACTCCAAAGCAGAGGAGAGGAGGGTGGGTTGTGGAACACCCTTAGGGACACACATCTTGAAGAACCATTGTTACTGAACCAGGTGAGTAACTTCCTCTTCTTCTTTGAGTAGTGTCCCTATGGGTGCTCCACTGTAAGTGACTCCCAAGCAGTACCCCTCACTGGAGGCTGGGGCTTCTGAGTTGAGTCTGTTACAGATAATAGCACTGTGGCACCAAATCTGGCATTTGCAGCAGAGTCCCCAGGATGGCATAGTGCTCTGTAAAGGTATGTGCAGATGCTCAGGTAGCTGCTCTGCAGATTTATGATATAGGGATACCTTTGGAGAAGGCAATGGATGAGGTGACCGATCTCGTAGAGTGTGAAAGTATTGAAGATGAGGGTGTTACACTGCAAATCTGGTAACAGAGTTTGATACAGTTCAAGACCCATTTGGAGAGTCCTTGAGCTGAAATCACTGTGCCTATCTGCAATGGAGAGGAAGACTCTCTGAGATTTTCTAAAAACTCTTGCCTTGTCCAAATAGAAGGCCAAGGCTCTCCTCATGTCAAGCATATGGAGGATGGTTTCCCTAGTATCCTGTGAGGTTTGGGATAAAAGGTTGGAAGGTGAATGAGTTGGTTCATGTGAAGTGCGGAAGTCATCTTGGGAGTGAACTTTGGATGCAGTCTAAGCATGAAGAACACTATAAAGGGGTGTACACCATCCGAGCCCCTATTTCCCTTATCCTTCTTGTCAAGGTGATGGTGATCAGGAACACTGTCTTCATGGAGAGGTGAGTTAAAGGACAAATGACCATAGGTTCAAACTGTGGTCTGGTCAGTCCTTTTAGTACTAGGTTGAGATCCCATTGTGGGGTAGGAAGTCTGGGTTGAGGAAAGAGGTTCGCTATGCCTTTGAGAAACCTCTTAGTAGTCGTGTCGGAGAAAACGGAGTACCTTACTACCTGTAAGTAAAGTCATCGGTGGACATAGCACTAGTTGTGACAGGCAAGGATACCATGTCTGTCTGGGACAGCTAGGAGCGGTCAATTATGATGTTTGCTTTTTATTTTCAAGAGGACTTTCAGTAATAGAGGGAATGGGGGAAAGGTGTAAAGAAGGCCCTTGCCTCATAAGAGGAGGAGAGAGTCCCCCAGGGAGTGTTGTCCAATCCCCACTCTGAAGGAGTACTGTGGACATTTCTTGTTTTGGTAAGTGGCAAAGAGGTCTATTGTCTGTGTCTCCCATTGTCCCCATTCATGGTCGTGTGGGAATTTGTGACTGAGACTGTCTGCTGTCATGTTGTGCACTCCCAGTAGGTAGGCCGCTGATATTGTGGGAAATGCACCAGTTCCATAGCTTTTGTGCTTCCATGCACAGGGAGGGTCACCTACCCCCTCCTTGTTTCTTTATGTAATACATGCAGGCCGTGTGATCCGTCATGACTTTTGTGTGCATGCCTCTGATCAGCCGGATGAAGTGAGCGCACACATTCCCTGACTATTGAGTTTGAGCAGGTTGATGTGAAGGCATGTCTCAGATGGAGACCATTTGCCCTGCACTGTGAGATTGTTGAGATGTGAGCCAAATCCTATGAAGGATGCATTAGTAGTCAGGGGCAGGCTGAACAAACAGGATTCCTGTGCAGACATTTATTGGGTCTTTCCACAAATTCAAGGATTGTTTGATCTTGGTGGGCATCGATAGTAGCTTGTTTATGTTGTCTCTGTTCCGTCTGTAAACCGAACTATGCTTGGAGGCATGAGCTATAACCAATGTGTCCATGGTCAGATGCCCCAGAAGCTGGAGGCAGTGTCTGGCTGAAATTTGGGGGCTGGATTACACTGTTTCTAAAAGCGTGGAGAGGCTGAGGAATCTGTGATGTGGGAGGAGTGCCCTTGCTCAGATGGAGTCAAGGTCTGTTCTTAAGAATTCTAACCTCTGTACTGGGATTAATGTTGAGTTTTTGTGCATTGATTTGTAGGCCCAGATTCTGGAATAGATCCAGTGAGGTATGGATGATTGGTTGGGCTTCGAAAAAGAAATGTGTCCTGAGGAGACAATTCTCCAGGTAAGGATAAATCATGATGCCCTTGGAGTGTAAATGGGCTGCCACTACCAAGAAGACCTTGGAGAATACTCTGTGGGCTGAAGACAGGCTAAAAAGGGAGTGCTCTTGGCCTAGTGTAAATCATCTGTGACTTGGTATGATTGAAATGTAAAAATACGCATCTTGAAGGTTGAGGGCCAAGAACCAGTCTCCTTTTTCTAACGCTGGAATAATTGTTGCTAATGTGACCATCTTGAACTTCTGAGCCTTGACAAATTTGTTGAGCGCCTTGAGGTCTAGTATGAGCCTCCAACCTCCCTTTTTCTTCAGTATCAGGAAGTAATGAAAATAGAAGCCTTTTCCTCTTAGGTGTGTGGGCACTGGCTTTATGGCTCCTGTGCTGAGGAGATGGTTTCTCTCCTGTTGTAGCAGGCTCTTGTGAGAAGGGTCCCTGAAGAGGGATGGGGAAGGGTGTTGGTAGGGTGTGGGGGGGGGAGGGGTGAAACGGAGATTATTTGAGATGGGTACTTCATTCAACATCCATTGGTTGGAGGTTATCCATTCCCAGGTGCTGCGGAAAGGGGTGAGATGGCATCCAAAGGAATGGGTGAGGTTTTCCAGCATCAGGTGGTGTTGAGGAGAGTGTTCTGTGGGCACGTCAGCCAACCCGTCAAAACCGTCGCTTTGAGGTGGAAGGTTGAGAGGAAGTAGATTGAGATTCTGATGGTTTCTGCCTGGGGAACCTGGACTTCTTCCTCTGGAGCTTCATATGACCTTTGAGATGAATATTGCAATGAGCAGGGTTTGAATGATGGCTGAGGACTTTCTTTTCTACTCAAGTGTGTAGATCCCAAGGGATCAAAGAGTAGCCCTGAAGTCTTTTAAGATATAGAGGGAAGTGTTACTCCTTTTTGGCAAACAGTTTTGTACCTTCAAAAGGAAGGTCCTCCTCAGTTGTTTGAACCTTTTTTGGGAAGCCAGATAGGTGCAAACAAGAGGGTCATCTCATCATGACGGCAATAAAGACGGAACATGCCACCATGTCAGCTGCATTCATGGGCAGCGGGTATCATAGGTACAGGAAGGCGTTGCCTTCCCAAACAGTCTGACGTCCCCCGCCCCATGCTCCACCTCCAGGCCCCAACCTGCCTACTGTTCTCTGGGGCAGGCAGGCTGGGGGCCGTGCCGTGCCATGCCACCCATCCTCCCAGTGCTGGGGTCATGCCACCTGCCCGTCTCTGGGGCCAGGGGCGCTCTGGCTGCACCACCCGCCTGTTGCTAGGGCCGGGGTTGCTCCAGCCGTGCTACCTGCCCAGCGCTGAGGCTGGAAGCTCAGCCAGGGGGTGCCTTCAGGGGCAGGGGAGCTGGCCGGGGGTTGGGGCAGGCAGCATAGCCTGGGGAGGCTGGGGCCGCACTGCCCGGCTCTCTGGGGCTGCTGGGGCTGGGGCTGTGCTGCTTGGCTCACTGGCGCTCTGGGGCTGGAGGGTGCTGGGGGGCACTAGCCTGGGGCAAGGGCCTGCGGCCACAGTGGGGGCTGGACTATGGTGGGTGCAGAAGGGATGGGGACTCAGGCAGAAGGGGCGGGGTTGGGGGGCTATCCTCCCCAAGCCAGCAGTTCACCCACCACCCATGGCTGCATTGACTGCAGAGTGGAGTGATGTCTTTGCCACCAGTTGGCCTTCATTGGTAATGGCCTTGAATTATTCCTTGTGTGAATCTGGGAGCTGCTCAATAAAGGAATTGAGTTTGAATAGTTCTGGTAATCATATTTCGCCATTAGGGCTTGATAGTTTGTAATGTGGAATTGAAGGGTGGCTGAGGAGTGTGTTTTCCTGCCAAAAAGATCAAGGCGCTTCCAATCCCAGTTGTACGGGGTGGCCCTTTGAGTTAATCGTGTCCACTATGATCGAATTGGGAGGTGTGAGAAGAGGAACTCACTATCTTTTGCCAGCACATAATATTTTTTGTTGGCCCACTTACATGTTGGAGGGACTGATACAGGAGTCTGCCATGATTTTGGCAGAGTCCAAAAGAGCCTCATTAATAGGTAGGGCTATTCTGAACAAGGCAGAAGAATGTAAAATGTCCACTAGTTTGTGGTGCGACTTGGTCACCTCCAATAGTGGAATCTGTAGTGCCTCTGCCACCTGCTATGCCAGTTCCTGAAATAGTTTAGAGTCATCTGCCATCAATGGCGGAGGGGGCATCACCATCTCGTCTGCAGATGACGATGAGAAATTAGCCTGAGGGTTAACTTCTTCCTCAACTTCAGCCTCTTGTTCCTCCCTCATCTGTTCAGAGGGTTCAGATGCCCTCACAGCGACAGCTGAAGGAGGATGTCTTCTTGGTTGCTGGTAGGCCACACTAGAGTTATGGAAGACATGCTGTTTTTGAGACTGCCAGGAATCCTAGTAGGGCCACTGTGAGGGTGGGAAGGGGACCGGTGGTTGGTACCCTGGCTCCCCAAACCAGGGAGGCTGTGGATAAGGTGGATCAGGTGGTTGTGGTCCATGGTGGAATTGGGCACCATATGGAGGGTGAGAAGAGTGGGAGACCACGTCCTCTTGCTCATTTTCTGACTTGGAGGATGAAAAGGGTAGTGCAGGACAAGAGGTCACCAGCAAGTCAAGAGCTCTGGGTAAACGTGGTACTGTGGCCCCAGTTCTGAGCAGATGTGAATCCGGTGTGTCAGACATTGAAAAGTCCATCACATACCCAGGGGCGGCTCTAGCAATTTCGCCGCCCCAAGCACGGCGGCACGCTGTGGGGGGTGCTCTGGCAGTCGCCGGTCCCGCGGCTCCGGTGGACCTCCCGCAGACATGCCTGTGGAGGGTCCGCTGGTCCCGCGGCTCCGGTGGAGCAGGAGGTCCACCGGCGACAGGCAGAGCGCCCCCCACGGCATGCCACCCCAAGCACGTGCTTGGCGTGCTAGGGCCTGGAGCCGGCCCTGCACATACCAGAAATTTTGCGGCACCAAAGGTGTCTGTACCAGTGTTGTCAGTGCTGAGATGTCTATACCGAAGGCGTCAGTGATGTGGGCTTGGTAGTATGGTCTGTTGGTGCCCGGCGTGCCATAAGCAGTACTGATGTTAATGTCAGTATTGGCAGTGCCTTCCCTGAGGCAGATTTTCTATGTTTCTCACACCCAGACGGTATCAGTGGTTCCTTGCCTGTGCCTATTGGTTCCTTCAGCAACCCCATATGCTCAATTAGGACAGTACTGTGAAAGCCCCGGGTACCGGATTTAGAAAGTTTCAGTGCCGTCGGTACCTGTGATACTGATTGAGCCAGAGATTGTTTCTGGCTCAATCGAGGCTTACTATGGGCACTCACAGCCCATTTCCCAGAGGCCTTACATGAGTGGCTCGTAGACATCACCTTGGGCTCACCTCTCTTAGATGTAGAGGGTTGCAGTGAGTTTTCCCGCCATCCGGGGTCTTGGTGAAGCTCGGATGGTTAAAGGGCTGCCTCCATGAGTTAGAGTTTGAGCCTCAGTTCTCTGATCTTTCTGGATCTCAGCTTCAGTTGCTGGCATGAACCACACTTCTGTGGGATGTTTCTCTCCCAGGCTGTGGACGCATTGAGACCGTCCATCGGTCACTGGGATAGATTCCTTGCAACACAGACACTTCTTGAAGACTGGGGAGCCAGATATACCCTGTCCCAGAGGGTCCCCAGACAGGGGGTTGAAGAAAAAACAAAGTCCTTTTTTTGTTTGTTTGTTTTTTAAAGCAATGGCCAAATAAAAGATAATCTAAGTAAGAAAGAAAAAGAAGCTTCAAAAGGTAGCTAAAGATTAATAATTCTAAAGAGGTTAATAATGAGCTAATGGACAGCTAAAGCTCCATCTCTAACCAGGGGCAGTTGAGAAGGAATTGAGGAGCGTTCGCCTGCACAGCGTTGGTTAGCCTCATGGCAGAGCATGAGGGGCAGCGCATGCACGGGCTGAATGGACATTGCTCCCAAAGTTTTCCGATCAGCAGTGGTGGGACGCAGACACACCTACAGTGGAGCACCCACAGAGATAGTACTCAAAGAAGAAACATGAAAGTTTTAAGGTCTGAAATTATGAGCTTCCATAGCTAGAACTACATGAGTTATACCACTGAGAAGATGACCAGCGATATACAACATTCATCCATAACCACAGCAAGGCATGATACTGGACCTTAAATTCATAACATCCTGATTTAGCTAAAATAGCTTTCTATAACTTGCAAGAATTAAAAAATATAATAGTATTAACTCTTCTCCACCCTCGGATCTGTACATGATAATTAAGGCAACCAGGCAGAGTGATATGGAAGAGCATCAATAAACATTTTAAAACTGCATGTTTTCTAAAAATATCTTTTAAAAGATGGTAAATATAATCAGCATAATGCATAGTGGCATAAAGAATTTATTGGCAATAGGGGCCAATTCCTCCACAGATTCCTCAACAGGAATTTTTGGTCACTAGATCTGCCTTGTCACAGATACAGAAGTCCCTCCTCCAGCCCAACCACCACCACTTTTGCACAAGCCCACTTGGGGCCAGCACTGACCCTCCTCCAGAGGGTGCCAAGTCCTCCCTGTGTATCCTCTCTGTCCACTGCCTTCCCCAATAGATCTACTCAGAGACCTATGTAATACATAGGGCTTGAGATTGTTCCTCTATTCCAGAGATGGGCAAACTTTTTTGGCCTGAGGACCATACCTGGGTATGGAAATTGTATGGCGGGCCATGAATGCTCACGACATTGAGCGTTGTGGTATGATAGGGGGTGAGGGCTCCGGCTGGGCATGCAGGCTCTGGGGTGGGGCTGGAGATGAGGGGTTGGGGGTGCAGGAGGATGCTCCGGGTTGAGACTGAGGGGTTTGGAGGTTGGGAGGGGGTCAGGGCTGGGTCAGGAGGGCAGGCTCCAGGTGGCTCTTATCTCAAGCAGCTCCCATAAGCAGCAGCATATCCCTCCTCCGGCTCCTATGCGGAGACATGGCCAGGCATCTCTGTGCGCTGCCCTGTCCGCAGGCACCGCCCTTGCAGCTCCCATTGGCTGCTGTTCCCAGCCAATAGGAGCTGCAGGGGTGGCGCTTGAGGCAGGAGCAGTGTGCAGAGCCCCCGGCTGCCCCTACATGTAGGTGCCAAAGGGGGATATGCTGCTGCTTCCAGGAGCTGCACAGAGTGGGGCAGGCCCCCGACCCCATTCCTCGGTTGGTGCTCCACAGCGCGGCAAGTCCCGGACCCCGCTCCCCTGTGGGCCAGATTAAAACATCTGTAGGGCTGGGTGTGGCCCCCGGACTGTAGTTTGCCCACCCCTGCCCAATTCTCTCCCCCCCCCACACACAGATCAAGGTGGATTTCACCCTTTGGAATAGAGTGGCCATCTCTTTTTAAGAAGCACCTTACATTTATGTAAAAAACAAAAACAATTATGGGGGGTGCATAAATTAACAGTTAACTGTTTTCAGTTGCTTATAACTTTGCCAAAGTTTGGCATGTTGGATGTCTGCCTCAGGCTGAGTGTTTTGGGAAAGTTTCAGCAAAAATAGTTCAGCCTTTCCCAAGAATGATTAGGGAAAAATACATTGTTTTGCCTATGTTGTTGTTGTTTAAAAAGCTGTTTTGTTCAGAAGCTGGAGTGCCTACATGCTTTCAAATAAGGGCTTGAAAATGGGCTGGGGTCCCCCTGGGATCAAAGATCTGCCTTTTGCTGTTTGTATGAAAAAAATACACAAATTTAGCCAAACTATGAGCCTTTGAAAAATTTGTTTGCATTTGCTCAATAGAAACTTGTTAGAATTTGGCAGCTAAATGCTCAGAAGATTCCATCTCCACTGAGCAGTCTCTAGCCCAGCACTAAAAGGACTGAGCAGGACTTTCTCTGAAATTGCTGTTGTAGCATTGGGCACAGGAACTGAGAGCAGGATGATTGCCTTACCTGTGCTCTCAATCCTCACCAGACAATGTGGAGGAGGAAGCTGCTGAGTCGACTACAGAGGGGACAAGAGCTGGACTTAGAAACCTAAATGGGGAAACTGGAACAGGGAACTGATGGAGAAGCTAGGATTGGGTAGTTAAGGAGACTGGGAGCCAGTGTGGGTGGAGAGGAGAGAGAGACTAGGAAAGGTGGGCAAGGAGACTGGGAGACATTGTGGGGAAGGAGGGCAGGGGGGACTTGGAGCCTAAGATTGAACAAGGAGTTGGGGGAGACTGGGATTGAGAGTCTGGGGAAGCCTGGGGTTGGCTGGCAGAGACTGGAACTGGAATGAGGAGCCAGGGAAGAGATAAGAGTGAGAAAAGCTCAGGCTGGAGGTGATGTGGCAGGAGTCAGGCTTGGAATGAAATAGACAGAAGGATCTGTGACCACTAGACATACTCCCCTTCAAATCCAGAATGGTTGAGGAATAGAACCAAAGATTCCCAAATCTCAATATTCCTCTGCTGTTAGCAAATACCTGTGAACCGCCCTGTCAAAGTTTGTGTCTCATTCCCCTTCTAGTGACTGTCATCCTCTACGTGAACCAATCTACTACTGCTATTGGATAGTTCAAGCAGCAGAGGTCTGTGCTGTGGATCAAAAGGTTCTAATCCTGCAGATGACCCCTCTGGATGTTGCTATGATTGCACTTCATATAATGGAATATCTGGTTTTTGCATTGCTTTTTTATAAACCTAGGGAACTCATCCCTAGAGCACAGTCCATCATATGTACCGAATGAGACTTCAGCCCTGTGGAAACAATAGTATCATAATGTATATACACAAGGACGCTGAATTAAGGTTGTACAGGCATATAGTCTGTGTGTTTGGGTTTAAAGATATAGCATGTAAGATCAGGACTATAAACTATACATTGGTGTGTGGCAAGCTAATGGTTTTATAGGCATGAAGTGGGAGTGAGTTCATTACTTGTGTCACCCAATCAAATTACCTGAAATCCAAAATATATGTGTATTTAATATCTTACCTGCTTCACTTTCCAAATTGATAGAAGTTTCATCATCCAACAAAATTAACCTGATTCAAAAACCAAAGAGAATTGGTCAGACTGAGCACTAAAATGCAAGATGTGTTGAAATGTTACTGGCTCAATGCTAAAGAAAGAATTAAGGCTTACTTTTCCTCTTGCTAATGTTGGTTTTACATTTAGGTAACTCTAAGAATTTCAATGAGGTAGCTCTGGCTTTACGCTGGTATGAGAGAGAGGAAAATCTGGCCCCTTGTCTCAAAATTTACAGGGCTAAAGCCAGATCTTGAAAAGGCTGAACTCCCTTAATTCCCAATAAGTGTTCAGCACTTCTATAAACTACATCATTTATTAAATGCCTAACTATTGATTTAGAAGTCTAACATTAGGCAGTCCTTTTCAGACCATCCTGGCCTGTGTTCATTTTGTATTTTTACTTTTTAAATTAACTTCTCTGTGCTTGGTGAACTTAAGGTAATGGAAACTGATCAAGACAATGAAGTGAGAAAATGGTATTGACAGATATATAGAGTAACTCATATAAGCTAATATCTATTTACTATATCTGTTTTGTTTTTATTAAGATTGCAATAGGTTCTAAAACGTTACAGATTGACATATTTCTTATAAACAATTGTGTAACTTTGCAAACTTTGGCAAAGTTGTGTAACATTTTTTGTTTAACATATATAAATTAATAAACAAGTTATCATCAAAGAAGGTCTAATCTGGCTAAGAACACTGACTACAAACAATTATTTTAACCTAACAAGATGAGATGTTGTTTTTGGTGGAGGGGGGAAAAAACAGAAATAAAAAAATCAAGAAAATGCCAAAGTGGAAAAAGAATGAAAAGGGTTTTAAAATGCATGTTGGAGAAGAAAGTAAGTTTATATATTATTATTTATGAATACTAGGAAGCAGAGACCCTCTTCCTAATACCCACACCAAACATGTTCAACGTGTTGCTTTTAATCTTCTACAATCTCACATCATTTTTCTTCCTGCTTACTTATCAAGGTTTGTACTGATGGTGTCTTTCTCTATCTTCTCTTTATGTTCTTCAGTGGGATTGTTTAGGGAAGGCTCCTGTGGTTGCTGAGAAGTGGAGAAAATATATTTTAAGAGAGGGAACTGATGATATCTACAAATTCACATCTCCAGTCTAATGATTTGAACACGGTAATCTATGTAGCAGTAACTTTTCTCTCAATTACCTGGTTGTAACAACCATTTTTTGTAATTAAGAAATTCTGCTTACACTTTTTGATACTGTGACTGTAATTACACTGTAATATCACAGATGCACTAAAATTTTGGTCATACTTTATATAAAGATTCCATTTATAAATGATTTATATAAAGATTAATAGATATTTTAGGCATGTTCCAGACATGAGTAGTATGTGTTATAGATGATTATGAGCACATCATTAGATGGAGTTGTAAGTCATGGATAGTAATAAGCGATCTGTTGGTCTCTATAATACTCTAACAATTAACTATTTATTAAAATATCACTTATTTATTAGCCCCTTATATATTCTATTTTTATAAATGGAACTTTTAATATAAAGTGTGACCATAGGATTTTTTGGTTTTGTTTTATTTTAAATAAAAATCCGATAAATGAACAACTTATTTATCCATTTGATAGACTTGCGAAATGAGAATGGGGAATGGACTTGTTTGTGCCAGACTTGTCAGTAGTTTAATTCTAGACAAATAAATTACAATGGTTATTCGAATTTGAAATTTACTTCTCCAAAAAAAAAAAGTTTTCATTTCAAGAACCTTGTATTTTACAGAAATAACATGAAAACTTCACCTCAAGTGCAACAGAGTGATATGGGTGGACACCTATGAACTCCTCATGGATTTTGGACATCAGTCCTGCTGTCTTCTTGCAGAAGTGCAAAAGGGTTATCTGAGAAGGGCAAAGTCAAAGGAGATATTACACAGACTTACCTCTAACAGCTATTTATATCATTATTTCCCTGTCTCCTTTGACATAAGCAAATTCTAAACAAATTAGGAGTTCTTCCCAATCCTGAATCTCCCATTTCAGTAAGAATGATATGTAAGGGATGTTTCAAGATGGAAACGTGTAACTCTATCCTCCCAGCCATCTGTTCATAGGACTTTGTATGTTCCACAGAGGGAAGAATTGCTTCTGAAACTACAGTCTTTTCTTCCAGATATTGCTGTGGAGAGGACAGGACAGAGAGAAAACAGAAAAGTTCACTAGTGTGAAGGAGCACAGACTCTTCTGTTGAGAGAAAGATTGGAAAGGAGGATTTCTCTCTGTCCACGATATCTTTTGGAACAATTTTGTAAAACCCCTTCTGCCATTTTTTTATTTCAACAAGAATGAAAATATATATAAATATGGATAGTCTCCTCTTAACAAGAAGCCCAAAAATGTGCAAGTTTCTCTATTTTGAGGGTTCCTGCCAGAAGCACGCTTACTTGTGAAACATGGACAGGAGTGACTTGAGACTCGCTGATTTTTCAGCCTGCAGAGTTAGGGGGAGAGTAGCAGTGAAAAAGATTTATATTGGATGGGGGAAGATTTATCCAAACAAGGAAAAAATTGTTTGGGTTCAGTTTATTTCAGGGATCAGGTTCGTTCTTATAGCTGAGTTCTCTTGTCCAGGGGCCATTGTAATCCATCCAGAAGGCTTTAAGAGCTGTTCTCATGACGAATGATGAGCAAAGCCTTTGGGGTTCACTTCAGGTAGGAAAGCAGGATGGAGAATTCGGCTTGGGAGTTCTGAGAATATCAGAAGCACTGCAGGTGGCAGAAAATAAACACAGCTGAGCAACAGAATCCGGGCACGTACTTCTGCTCAGTTAGGCCTTGCATGGAAGCACAAGCTCTTTGGTTAGAGGCTCTGTTTTGATAGCTGAATCTGTGGAGACTGTGTTACAGTAACTTTAGGGACAAAGTGAGAAAATGGCTATATAACATCAATGGCAACATTTGCCTTCAAAAGAAGTCCCGTTAATTAGAACTAAGACTCCCATCTTTCTATAGTGTATATATGTTTCCACCTAAATGCCTTTCTTCAATACATATTTCTAGTTTCCATTCCCTTCTCTCCTATTTTCAGCTCATTCTGGAGTTTTCTCCAGATGTGCTAAAATTCAAAAAGCATTGAAATGAGGAAAATGGACACTCTTAAGTTGGATGGATCACAAACTTACTGAGCCTGATCCACCATAGCATTGCTTCAGCTTCATGGCAATTTAACTTCATGCATTGACTCTCTAAACCTGGGATACAACACAGCCTCTTATTAAAATAGAAATTCTTCCAAGAAATCCCAGAGGAAGGAGCATTGTCTGTACAAGTTTGCTATGTATTTCAAAATGTCATTGCAATATTTATAAATTAATCAGTGTGTGTATTCAAATGCTTCCTTCACAATGGAGATATCGGCCATCAACTATGTCCTGTAAATATCAGAAGAGGATGCCATCACCAATGCATTGCTGCTTATAAGATCTTGTACACTTTCGTGCCCTGGTTTAACAACTTCATTCTCCCACATTATATTAAAAAGTTAGATTTCCTTCAAATATCCAGTACAAGGCATTCTGTAAAGCTAACATGGATACCTGATAGATAGCAAGGAAATGCGACAACATATTGCAGCGACTAGCTCCAAGTAGATCCACCTTCTGACAGACATCCATTTTCAACTTGTCAAACTGGGCTTTGGTATTTTTCACTTGCATCTGCACCTAGAACCATGAAAGTTGAAATATATAATAGCAAAAGGAGATTGTAGATATGTGTGTGTTTGCAGAAAAGAACCCCTGAAAATGTTTCACAGTGCTAGTATGTATAGCAGTCTCATCCTGGAGAATCTATAAACTCAAGATTGCATGGCAATCTGTAGGAGTAATTTGTAGGCCCCATTGTTATAGGTATTACACATGCACACATAATGTAGAGATTGTCCCTGACCTAAAGAATTTATAATCAAATGTAAAAAATTTTAGAAATTAGCTGCTAATTATGGTCTCTTCACTGCCAAAATGAAAACACATCCTGTTTATATGCAAGAAAGCAATGTTAAAGTTGATGTAACATTCAGATAAACACTCAGGAAATTCAGAAATCCACAGCACCTTTAATTGCCCACTTGCAGGCATACACTACAATCTGGTCTTGTGACTGCATATAGGGGCAGTATCTGTTAGTAAGTAAGTAGTGTGACGTCCCTTCACCCTTCTCTTTGGTCAGGGAAAGTGCTAAAAGAATAGTTGCAGGGAGGCTAGAATGAGGAAGGCAAGGCGCTACACCTGAGTTGGGAAATCTTTATGATGTATATTTTTTGCTTATGGTAACATACTCTGATTTTTGCTGATAAGCACCTTCTTCTGCTTCAATAATCAATAAAAAAAAATTTCAGTTTTATTTTTTCTGACTTACCTCAGCAGCTTACATGTAGTGTCAGGGATTTTAAAGCAAGAGGGATAATATGTGTACACTAACAACATGGAGCAGAAGAACCTGATGAAGTGGTAAAAGGAACAGCAACAGAAACAAGAGAAGCAACATCAGCTCCAGTAACTTATGCAGTGGCAGCAGTTACACCACCACCAACAGGAATTGGGGGAGATGATGAGGCAAGCTGCTTTGCTTGTCAAGAGAGGTGATCTGTCTTCTGTTACCCCTGTGGGAGGAGGGTTCTTAACCAAAATGGAACCTCTATATTATAATGAAAACTAAAAACATCCTACTGGTGCATCCTAGTATAAAAGATAAAGCTGTGGTGGCCAGACACACCCAGCTGTGAGCTCTGTGCCTGGAGTCGGTGCAGCTGCTAGGCTCCCCACAGCTGAAATGGTACTGTACATGGTTTGTCCTTGTCGACACTTGCAACTAAACCACGTTCAGTTGCACTCATTGCTAGCAACAAGAAGGAAATAAATACTTTTCTGAATTTCTCCATTTGCTTGCAGGTGTCAGGATCCAGTTCTTGGGACACATCCTTCATCCACAGCAAGGCCCCTCTGTATTCTATGCGGGCCTGCTCCATACGATCAATAGTTAACAAGGTATCAGACACAGCCCTGTGACTGAATGTTGCCAGTTCCTGCCCAAGGCGAGACAAGGGGGTACAAAGGGCTACCCTGGAGGTAAAAGAAAGGAACAAGTAGAATAGGTTATATGCCAAATGCAAATACATATTAGGTTGTGGGGGAGAGCTGAGAGGAAACAAACAGTACATTCCAGTAGGAGACCAGCTACAATTTTTGTGAATGTGTGACTATATGTTGTGGTGAACGCTTTCTTGCATGTAGAAAACACCTCAAAGGGCCTGACTCTGAAAGGTGCTGACCACCTCCTGCTAGATGCCCTCTGAAATGAATGGAGCTTGCCATTTTGCAGGATAAGACCTAGGGTACATGACTACACTACAGCCACAAGTGTAATTTGCAGTTTATGTAGAGGTACACATGCAAGCCATGCTGTAGCTCAGGGGTAGTCAACAGCTGGACCATCGGCCAAATCTGGACCACCAGATGTTTTTGAACAGACTACGAAATCTTTTTATTTACTTATTATTATCATTGTTGTTATCTTTGTATTATTCTCTCTAGGGTCCGGACCTTGACTATACCTTAACCAAGAAATTTGGACCTTGACAAAAAATAGATTACCCCTGCTCTAGCTGTACATACCCGTCTGACCCTCCCGAATACATACCCACTTGTGTAGCCTGTGCTGAAGCCCACACTGCTACATCCTCAGTTCTATATTTAGTGAGCTAGATAGAAAAAGCTAGCAAGAGTACATCTACACAAGCTGCCATTCACGTGTGGCTGCAGTGTACTCATACCTAAAGTGGTCAAACGCTACAAATGCCAACATTCGTAAAAGAGAATGGTCATACATAACTTAAAAGAAATGTAGCAAGCCGCCAGGACCAGAAAGGATGCATTCATGTAGTATTCATTTGGAATTCCCAGGTTTCAGAACACAAATGGAATTAAAATATCATACAATAGTAATGAGTAATGTTGTGCTCTTGGCATCACATACTAGACAAGCAGGTGAAGGTTCTGGTCCTGATATCATGTGTATGTTTCTGCACACTAGCAGCAGTACTGTTAAAAATGTCTTCTACCCCTAGCTGGCTGAAAGTGGGCATTTTATAACTTGACTGCATAACGGTTACGGTTTAACACTGCCTAAGCAACTCTGTTCTAAAGGCCCTTTTTCAGCTGAAACTTGCCAAACTCTCAGAGGTCAGGCTGAAACTTGCTTGGTTTGGTCTCTGCTTAGGAGGGATAGCTCAGTGGTTTGAGCATTAGCCTGCTAAACCCAGGGTTGTGAGTTCAATCCTTGACGAGGCCACTTAGGGATTTGGGGCAAAAATTGGTCCTGCTAGTGAAGGCAGGGGGCTGGACTCGATGACCTTTCAAGGTCCCTTCCAGTTCTAGGAGATTGGTATATCTCCAATTATTACCTTTACCAAACCTTGGGAGAACAAAACAGTTGAACCATTTTTTTGAGAAAAGAGTATGGGAGAAAAAATATGCCTTTGGCATAAAATGTGTGACAAACCCACCTATTATCAAGGCTGCCCAATGCTTCCTATTATACGACCACATTTTCAGTTGCTTATAAATTTGTAACACTGTAACCATTCAAATTTCCTATGCCAGGTCTATTCCTTAAGCTGAATTTTTTTGGAAAGTTTCAGCCAAAACAGTTCAGCCATTTCCGAGTATGAAGCAAGGGAAAAATAAGTTGTTTTGCCCATGTAATAAGAATTCTGGTGAGCATAAGAATGGCCATGCTGAGTCAGTCCAATGGTCCATCTTGTCCAGTACCTGTCTTTTGACAGCCGGCGGTGCCAGATGCTTCAGAAGGAATGAACAGAACAGGGCAATTTATCAAGTGATCCATCCCCCATCATCCAGTCCCACTTTCTAGCAATCAGAATTTTAGGGATACCCAGTGCATGGGGTTGTGTCCCTGACCATCTTGGCTAATAGCCATTGATGGATTTATCCTCCATGAACTTATCTAATTCTTTTTTGAACCCAGTTATACTTTTGGCCTTCACAACATCCCCGGGCAACGAGATCTATGGGTTGACTTTGCATTGTGTGAAGAAGTACTGCCTTATGTTTCTTTTAAACCTCCCCCATCCCTCTCTAGTCCAGGTCCATATAGAGGATGACAACCTATTTTCACTATCAGTTACTCTGTTAGCTCAACTGGCAGAGGTCTGTGTGGAGAATTTAAATTTTCCAACCCTGCAAAAGAATTTAAATTTTCCAACCCATCCTCTGTGGATGCCAATATGATGCTATATGATGGAATTTCTATTTTTTCGGTTCACTTTTTTAAAAACGTAAGAAATTAAACAAAAGCTACTTTGGGCTCCCTTGTGCATATGTATTATGATACAGTCTTTAATTACATAATCACATACTATTTTTTCCCACAGGAATCCTGCTTGATTCACTGCATAGGATGGACTTGCTCTGGGGATAAATCAGGGTTGTGTAGTGAAGAAGGCTGTTGTCTGTACAACCCCTGCTTCATTTGCTCCAGGAGTTGGAAAATGTGTAGTGAATGAGGCAGGGGATTTCAGGAAGAAATGAATGGTTTCATGATTAAGGCAGTTGAATGCTGCCTGGCAGAACTGGATTCTATCTCTGCCTCCACCAGTGTTTGTATGTGATGTTAGGCAAGTAAGTTAAACTAGTTTTTTCATAGGTGGTCACCAATTGTGTGTTGCTGGGTATGAAATGCACAAGTGCTAAGCATCCACAGCTGCAACTGAAGTCAATATCAAATGTGCTTTGATCATAGGAAGTGCTATATAATGCTATGTAATCTGAAAAATCAGGTCTCAGGTGTCACAAATCTGCCACCTAAAATTAGTGGATACTTTTGACCTTAATCTCTCTGTGCCTCAGTTCCTCATCTGTAAAATGAGTACAGTATCCATTCATCTCACAGGGATCTTGTGAAAACAAATTGGTATTTGTGAAGCACTCAGATACTATAATAATGCATGCCATAGACAAGCCCATGAAGAAATTAATACTTCTGACTTCAGAGCAGGGTTTGAATAGCATGGAGTACGTAAGGCCTGGGGCCACACATTGAACAATGAGGATAAAACAAAATTTTGAATAGCTGCTCATTGAGTGAGCACCATTCATTCTCTGCACTGGATGAAGCAGGGTCCTGTGGGAAAAAAGAGATGTTATGTACTTAAAGACTGTATCATAATGCCTACATGCAAGGGGACCAAATTAAGGTTGTAAAGGCAACCTTAATTCTGGCATTTCTTAACTTTTGAGTGGTTGATTTTGCAACCTTGATGATGTATTTTTAGGTATTTTTTTGTGTTTAATGTATACAAACACACACATTACAGTTCTCACCTCAGCAGGAGGCAATAGAAACAACATTTGGTACAGCGGTAATACCTAATTGGACTTACTGACGCTTTTTGGTGGTCCGATACAAATATTTTGACAAGCTCTAAGGTTTTAAAAATTTATCATGAAGGTACTGTAACTTTAAAAATTATAGTAGAAGATGTAAAAAGCAACAGAGTCCTGTGGCATCTTATAAACTAACAGACGTATTGGAGCATAAGCTTTCGTGGGTGAGCTTTTGTGGGTCTGACAAAGTGGGTATTCACCCATGAAAGCTTATGCTCCAATACATCTGTTAGTCTAAGGTGCCACAGGACTCTTTGTTGCTTTTTACAGATCCAGACTAACATGGCTACCCCTCTGATACTTGAGTAGGAGATGGTTATCATTAATATCCCAACATTCTATTACCACTGCACACGTATGCACAAAAGAACAGAGTGAAATTTTAGATCAACACATTAAAAATTTGTGGAAAAATTATCTCCTCCAATGCACAAGTGTGTTATCATTGAGGCAGGGTTAAGGAGGATCCTTGCCTTGTCCCATACAGTCTTTGAAGGGCTTCAGCCTTGCCTCATAGCACTGTCTGGCAAATAATTCTACATTTTGGAAATTAACTTCATCATTTAATTTTTTTAAAACCCTAGGAAACTCCAAGAAAAAAACTGCATTAAAAGAAATTGAAGACCATGATCCTGATTAATTTTCTGCATACAAAGTTAAATGTGAGTCTTCCTGTGTATAAAGTTAAGCACCTGTACAAGTGTTCACGGTATCAGGACTTAATATGTAAGGTGAAGAACTCAAAAAGTTAATTAACTTTGCCCCACATTCATATGACTTATGATAGTCTTACACAATCACATGCTATTATTTCTAAACCTGGTTTGAAATTTTCCAATAGAATATTTATTTGCTGGAAAATGCCAATTTGTGAAAAGCAAAATGTTCTGCAGGTTTCAAAGGAAATTGCCCAGGGCTTTCCAGGCTCAACTAATCTTTCAAAGGAAATTAGCCAGAGCTTTCTGAGCTCCTGGCTCATCATCAGTCTGCCTAGTAGCTGCTCAGGCTCCAAGGGGTTCCAGGTGTCTGGCTCCTCAGCAGCCTGAAAATATCAAGGCCAAGTTCCAAGGCTCTCAGATTCTTGACAGGTTTCCTGGGATGGGGGCAGTCATGGAGCAGTGGAGGCCAGGGTTTTCAGGCTCCACACTCCTTTACAGACCCAGAAGCATATTTCATTTCAGAAACAAAATATTCCAGAATTTGATTTCCACAAGAAATTGAGGTTTTGATTTGTCCCAATTTGAACTGAATTTTTTCCCCACGCCCCAAGTTGTTTTGTTTTTGAAGAGGTGAAATTCACTTTCTTGTTCAGTTATATTTATTTCTACAGGTCCCCTGCTGCATTTGATGTGTAAGCTGAATGGTGAATAGTGAATGAGGCAAGGTAAGACAATCAATGAGAGGTGCTGAGAGCCAAATTGTTTGCAACTATCAGTCACTTTACACTTGTGTAACTGAGGCATTTTCTAGACTAGAATTGAAGGTGTGATGTTAGCCTGTGTTAGCATATATAAAACACCTTGAAAGTCTGCTGTAGATAAGGCACGCTGCCTTTAACACATGCTAAACTGGTCAAGTTAAACCTGGGGGGAGCCCAGGCTTCAATTCGACCAGCTGAGCCTGTGTTAAAGGCAGTTTGCCTTGTCTGCACTAGACTGAATGTGTGCTAATCTATTTTAATTCCTAATCTAGATAAAGCCTGAGAGCACATCTGGGACCTCCATGGACAGAGTAGACTTTATATAGTGAATGAAGCATGATTAAAAATACATATTTAATCCACTGGCCTTCATCCAACCTGTGCTCTGAATTAGTCATATTTATAGTGGAAATAACAGTATGTGATCATTAACTAACAAAAGAATGTATTATGATGCAAAGACAAAAGTGGCATAATTAAGGTTGTCTGGGTAACCTTAACTTGCTAAATTTTGGTATGCTTTACTTTACAATTTTTTCTTAAACATAGGTTAAAATTTAGAATTTACATATAACTCTTCAATGCACTTTAGAGGAGGGTAAGTATTATCATCTCCATTTTACACCTGGGGAAAACTGAGGCAAATATATGAAGTAATTTGTCCAAGATTACTCATCAGATCATTGACAGACCTGGGATTGAAATCCAGGTTTCCTGACCCCAAGTCACACGTCCATATTACCAATTCTGCAGAATCCTTTCAAATTGAAAATAGGTTTTGATATACCAGTGTCTCATGCTCAGTTTTCTGAAGGAGCACCCTATTTAAGATAAACTAACACACCCCATACTAATTAAAATGTTCTGTGACACTTCTATCTTTGTTTCAAACAGCAGTGAAACCTATTTTGAATGCCCTTATTAAAGAACCTCTTTTCAATAACCGAAGTACCCTTTTCGAGGCAGAGATAGCAAAGAAATCAGTTTTAAAGAGAAATATTACTTCCTTCTATACATCAGATTGTTTTTCCTTTGTGAACTTGAAGATATTGGGTAAAATGCAGCCATGGTGTAAATAAATGCAACACTCATATAAGTCTCTGGCTAACTTTTATGCTGTATATTAATCAGAAAACTGGTGTAAATGATATGGTAGTCTAATTTGCAAGAGAAGTTCATCAGGCCTGATTCTGCCACCCTTAGTCATAATAGGTAATAATTGCAGTGGGACTGCTTACATAGTAAGGTACTACCCTGACATGAATAAGGTTGGCAGAATACAGATCTCAGCAGAGATTAAAATGAGTAACTTCCACACCAAAGGCACAAACAAGGGAATACAGCAGGAAAACCAGCTAATAGTATGGTGTAACTGCATAGGGGAGATGCTGATCTGTTCCCTACTGCAATTTTCCTGCTGCCCCTTCTCAGTGTTACACATATTTAGTATATTGGTGCAAGCTATACTACTTTATCATTTGCACCCACTTATGTTTTTTGATCAATTTACGCATGACATTTAATTTACCCCACAGTGTAGACTGCAGAATTTGGCCCAGTATTTTTTTTGCAGCAATATGCTTTTTTTTGTAAGTTCAGTTCAAGTCTATATTTATATTTGCAATTCAAATTACACTGATCTTACTGTCTGTACTTCTTGATTATTTGTATTTTCTGTATATATTTCTTCTATTATAGTCTATTTGTTTTACATACAATTGTATTTGCTTTCCATGGATCTAACCTCCGAATCTTAAAGCACCAAACAGGTGCATTATTTCATGTACATAACTTTATATTAATAGCATCAAATGTAACTTGAAGGAAGACTACATAAAATAATTGAAAACCTTTGTTGAGCAGAAGAACAGAGGATCTTTCCAGTGGCTTCCATCATTTTGCCAGCTTTAGTAGCATCTTGCTCTCCTTGAACCTTTAAAAGGAGCCCTAGCTCATTTTCCGCCTCAGACATAACTATAAAAGGAAATAATTGCACAATATAAATAAACTAGCACATTATTGTTCAAATTGATAACATGCATAAAAAGTTCTTTAGATTTTGACAGCATTTACAGTTGGATATGGTATGTATTGGTGGGAGAGGAGGGAAAGAAGGAATACGTCTGAAAGTAAAACATGCAAATGTCCAAATCAGACTTCTCAAGTACTTTTTTTCATGTGGGATAGTTGGGCATCTGAGACTCCCTTTGGTAGGAGACACAGATAAAGAATATAGAGGCATGCTACACAAAAGACTTTCATTATTAGTTTCTTGTTGTTTATGGTAATTTGTTACTACATTTAAAAGTACTTTTAATTGAACTCTGATTCATTAAGGATGTACTTTAAGAGGTGATCCTTGTCTGCTTACTTTTGTTATCCTTTGTTACTTATACTATCTGTAGAACTTTATAGAGATAATACTGTGTGTAGTGGGGCAGACTACCCCACTCCCTGTGAGAGTGGGCTGCAGCAGGCCAGGCCGCTTGCGCAGACAGGGAGCCAATCAGAAAAGGGCTTATGGGGAGCCAATCAGGGCCCAGATTGGAGGGAGCCAATCAGGGCCAGGCTCACCCACATATAAAGGCTGCCCAGGAAAGGAGCAGTCAGTCGGTACCAGGCCTTCGACAGGGGAAGGTCAGTCTCCAAGGGTGGAGACTAGCACCAGGGACAGCGCAGTGCTGGCCAGGCTCGGGGAGGCTAGGGAGCTTGAGTCTGTAGCCTGCCAGGCCCTGAAAGGAAGGGCTTAATGGGTGCAAGGGGCCGTAGGGGAAGCAGCCCAGGGAAGCAGACAGACGAGGGGAGAGAAGGAGGACAGCGAGGCTGCTGCCAGAGGGTCCCTGGGCTGGGACCCAGAGTAGAGGGCAGGCCTGGGTCCCCCCCCACCTCCCTTGCAGTACACCCAGCCATTGGCCGTAGGGAGTGGCCATTATACTACGCCAGATCCCTGACAAGAGGGATTGGACTCAAAGGGCGGTTGGACATAGTGGCTGGGGTGTAGGACTGCTGATCATCGACCCCTGGAAGGGGGTGCAGATGGACTAAGGGGCACTGCCGGAGGGCAGTGGCCTCAAAGAGGACACCACTGAGCAGGCAGCAACGCGGGTCCCGAGATAGCAACAGAGGGCAGAATGACGGACGGGACACCACCAGGAGGGGGTGCTCCACTAGACAGAGCTAATTCCCGGAGTCACCAGCAGGAGGCGCCAGGTGGTGAGTCCCAACCCGTTACACTGTGCCATAATTTAAGCTGGAAAAACTCCCAATTTTATTTAAAATCATTTATTTTCATAAACAGGGAGCAGCTTTTCTGAAAATTTAGGGAAACTAAAATTAAGTTTTATATAAACCACTGGTCATGTTTTCTAATAATTATAATGGCTTCCCTTAGTTCAATGATAAGGGATTAGGGCTACTAGAACTAGTTGAATTAGCCATATAACGGCATTCTTCATTTTCTGCCTTTAGTACAAATATAGGTAGCATTAATGTAGTCTATCAAGAAATCCCAAATCTGGCACTCAGGGTTTACACTAAAATAGTGACATTTTCCAGAAATTAAAAACTGTTTCAAATATGCCAGAAGGTTGTTTTAGGTTAAACAGTTATCTGGTTTTAACAATGGATTTAAATTCAAAATATTTTTAAAAAAAAAGTAGTCGTTATTACACCAAATTAAAATACATATGTTATTGCATACCATTGAGTCTCTGCTGGTATTTCTCAATAGTCTTTAGAAGATCTATACAGCTTGTCTGAATGGAGTGAAAAACCTTGGAAAAGAAGAGTTAGTACATTAGTCTATGGAAATAGTAATGTGAATATAAATAAGAAAATGTCTGCTTAGTATATAACATTCTACGGCCTAGGATTGAGCAAGTTTACCAGTAAAAGAAATTTAAAGCTAGAGAGATTCTTTTAGAAATCACTTGTCTGTTTCAATTGAGATAATCATATGTATGACTTCCATTGGCAAATATTCTTCTAGGCAGAATCTATCCAAAGCCTATGGCCCAAATTCATCTCTAGCATAAGCAAATGCAATGAAGTCAAAGGATCTTGCACCTCCTTACACCAGGGTTGTACTTGACCTGCAAACAAACTTACTCAATATAATCAGGATAGACACACACAAGAAATGAAGGTTACTTGTACAGGGTATGTCTGCACTTCAAGCTGGAAGTGGAATTTCCAGCTCAAGGAGATATATCTCCACTAGCTCTGCTCAAGCTACCATGTAGTCACAGCAGTGGGAGGGGCTGGCCACCCCACGTATGTGTGTACCATCTCAGACAGATAAGTACTTGGACAGCAAAATATAGATTCCATGGCTATTTCCATGCTGGGGACTATATGGGGCCCTCCTAGTGGTTGAAAACCAAGATATTTACAACTATTACCATTACAGCATCATCTGTATTTTCTTTCCAGTCACCATCCATTCTCCAGATGTTTAGTAATTCTTTTGATGGTGGAAAAAATCAGTAGCAGGGACATCTGCAGGATGAATGCAAGCATGAATGGATGTTTGTCAAAAGCAAGTGCCACTGCTTGAAGTAGCAACTCAAATGCCATAACACGATAAACAATTTTTGGTTATATATGTGGGAATATAGGAATACTGAAGTGATAAGTTGTAATACCCGTGATAGGTGGTGAGGGCTTAGAGGGGAAGCTTGAACTGATGGCCAGTCACCCATAAGATGCCAGGGAGACTGGCCGAGATTTGTTTCTTTTTAGACAGTTCAGATCTTTTCCTTGTGAGAAGAGAGGGTAGCAAATACTCAGGAAGCTAAATGTCAAGATGGTACTACTGCAGCAAGGAGTAAAATATTTCTGTAACAGAGTGGCATGCCCCTTTTAAGGGTAAAAGGCTTGGGACAGTCAGCCCTGTTCTGTTAGCCCCACCCTGCTACATCTGTGTAGGGTTGGATTTAAGAGGAAGGAAGCCCAGCAGTGGGGAAAATTGAGGAGACAGATTGTCCTATGGCCTAGCTGAAGACAGGTGCCAGTCAGGGACTACAGCCTGCCTGAAAGCCTAGGTAAAGGGAGAGTATGCCAGCCTCTAGGCAGCGAGGTTGAAGCCCAGGAACTGGGGTTTGGACAGTTTATTGCGGCTGGGGTTAGCCTGCAAAGGAGGAGGCTAATAGCCAAGCCTGGTTGGGCTGAAGATTTGGTTGTTTTGCTATGTTCTGTAGACTTTAAGTGACAGACTCTGAGGCCTCAAAAAGATTGGACTCTGTCAGATGGCTTGGCCAGACAGCTAGAATGAGTCAGAGAAAATACTGGGTAAATTGAGGCAGGGCTGCTGCAATACCACTTCCAGCCATCGGTGATAGTTTCCATTTCCCTCTTAAAGCCTCTATAATAGACCTAAAAGAGCACTATCAAAAGCTTGTAACAGGAGATCAGAGATTAAGGAAATGTGGAAGGTGATGGTTAAGGCCAGGGGTGGCTCTAGACATTTCGCCGCCCCAAGCACGGCGTCATGCCGCGGGGGGCGCTGTGCCGGTCGCCAGTCCCGCGGCTCCGATGGACCTCCCGCAGGCGTGCCTGAGGAGGGTCCGCTGGTCCCGCGGCTTCAGTGGAGCTGCGGGACCAGCGGACCCTCCGCAGGCATGCTGCCGAAGGCACCCTGCCTGCTGCCCTCCCGGCGACCGGCAGAGCGCCCTCCACGGCATGCCGCCCCAAGCACGCGCTTGGCATGCTGGGGCCTGGAGCCGCCCCTGGTTAAGGCTGCATGGCTGTCACGGATTCCATGACTTTCTATGATCTCTATGACTTCTGCAGCAGCCAGTGCAGCTGGCTCCAGGGCTGCTCGAACAGATCAGGCATCCCCTGGAGCCAGCCACATCGGCCACTGCTGGGGCACTTTGGGTGTAGGAGGGGGCTCAGGGTTGGGGTGCAGGGTGGCACTTACTTGGGGGGCTCCATGGAAGTGGCCGGCATGACCCTGCAGCTCCTAGATGGAGGGGCCAGGGGACTCTGCAGCCGCGCGCTGCCTGCACCCACAGGCGCTGCCCTCGTAGCTCCCATTGGCTGCGGTTCCTGGCCAATGGGAGCTGCAGAGCCAGAGTTCGTGGCAGGGGCAGTACAGGGAGCTCCCTGGCATTTCTTCTCCCTTGGAGCTGCAGGGATATGCTGTCGGAGCCGAGTAGGGAGCCTGCCAGCCCAGTCAACCCTCCCCCTCCCCAGCACTAGTAGCGGTCCTGAGCTGCATGCTGCCACCTGCTCTCCCCCCCCCTTCCCCAGCACCAGTGGGGATCCTAGGCTGTGTGCCACTTGCCCCCCGCAGCACCAGCACCACCCCTGGACTGCTCCCCTAGAAAACCCACAGACCCCAGCCCAAGTTTTAGTTAGGGGAATATAGTACAAATCATGGAACGGTCATGGGCCATGAATTTTTGTTTACTGCCTTTGACCTGTCCATGACTTTTACTAAAAATACCTGGGACTAAAACATTGCCTTAGCGATGGTCAGACTAGCTAAAGAAATTGACTAGCTACAAGCGTGTGTCAAGATGTTTTAAATGAAGCTTCACAAATGTTTGAAAAATGGTGTTTTTTCCAGTTTGTTGCATTATTATGATGCATGCTTGAAAGAATAGACAGTGATAACCTAAAAATTCTTCTGTTTTTATGTATTAAGGAGATCTGTTTTAACCAAAGATTATCCTTCATGAGAGAACCTATGTAGTAAAGGAAAGGCTACTGAAATGATGTGGATAAAAGTTAATGACTGTAATTTGAAACTCACTTATTTCAATAGTTCATATTGCAGTCAAATAGCTTTCATACCACAAATGTTATTGTTGTGTCTTACATCTAAGCAAAGGTCTGGAGATGCTCCAGAAATTCAGAAGAATGGATAGTAGAGAAATGTCTGGGTTGTAAGAGGCTTTCCTTGCAAAAATTAATGCCTCCATTTAGCACGCAAAAAACAGGATTTGGACATTTAATTTGTAGCAGATTAGAGATTGCTTAAAATGGCTGGCATCTACATCTCAGACTATTTTTCTTAATAAGACATCTGTTGCTCTGATTTCCTTGCTTGGATAGACTGGATTAGAAGAGGAGAATTGACCATATTTTTTCTAAAAATTCAAGTTACTACAGAGAAATCATTTTGTAATTTCTTTCCTCCAAGAGAAGGCTTTTTTAATAACACATCATCTGATTTTTTCAAAGGGATTCTAAGTCTTATCAATTTTAAACTAGATTGATTAAGGCTGTAGGAGGTCAAATTAATTACCTCAAGTCATACAATCAGTGAGTTAGATCTGGATTTCAATTACTGCCATGTAAATCTGGATTAACACCATTGATTTTGCTAGAGCTGACTGAATGGCACCATTGTTTTTAATAGAATTACTCCAGATTTACAATTGTCTAAATGAAGTCAGAATCTGGCTCAGTGGAGTTTAGATCTAGGATTCCTTCTGATTTTCTCATCCTCTTATTCTATTGTAACCTTGTTAAAAAATAACTGTCCACTGCTGGAGGCAGGTTAATAGTTTTACTTTGTGTTCCTATCAGCAAGAGGGCAATTATTTAATTTGCTTATAAATCTTGTAGCTACATCAAGAGGACCACTGATCTCTTGATCTAAGAAACGGGAAATGTTTTGTGCAGTGCAAAGACAGAGACCGCACTCTGTTCAGTCCAGAGTATAAAAGTAGGCAGCCAGCAAATTCCCAAATCGCTAAACAGATTGGGCACTGATGGTGTCTGTCCAAAAATAATGAAATAAGAACATGGTACCTGCTGAAATGTAAAAGTGCTAACGAAAATATTGTTATGCTGAGAGGTACTTGGGACTGACTGGATCACAAACCTCTTTGAGACTGGGTGTAAAGGCATCTTTCAGTTGACATAACTGTCAGGATAAGTTAATCAGAAGTCCCCCACCTAAGACAAAAGCATGTTGTGAACCGACTCAGGAAATTTGGACTGAATGAGTGGAGGGATTTTGCTAAATGGAGAGGGTGGGAAGGAAGGCAGACCACATAGAAACTAAACAGACAAGAACCGAGGGAGGCAGAGACAAACAGAAAAAGGCCAAGCAGCAGCTGGTAAACACAGTGTGACCTGGAAAAAGCTAGAGAGAGAGAGAGCGTGCACTTTTGGGAATGTTGGCTAAAGAGGCTTGGAGTTGTAAGCTAAGAAACTGCTCCTTTTGTTCTTGGATCCTCCTGCGTTAGGAGAAGCAGGACTTTGTACATTCCTTGTAAATAAACAAGATTTCATCAAATAAAATACCAGACTCCATCAATTTCTACTTCCAATTAGAACATCCTCAGGGCCCCAAACTTTGACTCACCACTCGGGTCAAACAGGGGCAACAATGTGATATTTAAAGAAGTACAACGAGTGGAAGAGAGAGAGTATGCAGTGTTATTGTAGCTGCATTGGTCCCAGGATATTAGAGACACAAGGTGGGTGATGCAATATCTTTTATTGGATCGACTTCTGTTGGTGAGAGACACAAGCTTTCGGACAATTAGATTCCAGAGGGGAACTAGGTCCTGGGAGTGGGGCTAGTATAAAAACCTAGATAGTGGAGATTCAGATCTTAGTGAAAGTCAAATACATTACACCAAATTTAGGCTGCAGTAAAAGAGATCAGAATTGGGTCTAAAGTCTCCACTAACCAACCAAAGAAGATTCAAATTGAAGATTATGAACAACCCAGGAATAGCCAAGGGTGTGGGAATGAGTCAGAAAGTTGTGCCTTTTAAATTGGAGGCTAACCTACTGTATGTGTTATCAGGTGTTAAGAATGTAAAAGACACAGTCTATTGTGAACCAAAAACATATCATATTACACATAAACCTACATTACACCAGTGCACCCCTAATCCCAGCACCCCAAGCCCCAGACATTTGTTCAGAACACACACTGTCAGAAAATGACTTAAGGCATCCATATACCCTAGTTCATGGGCAGTGTGCCGTCAGTTATCAAATCAGACACATGGAGGAGTTACATCACCCAGTAGCCTTTAATGCTGCATCTGTTCAAAACTGAACAGAAAAGCATATTCCAAAATCCTTTCATAAATATATCCTTAGAGTCATCAATCTAGCTGGCAGAGCCTACATGCTACACTTAAGTTAATGCAGTAAACAGCTAAATTAGCCCACTATTGTTTGTTAAAAATATGCAGTGATTTATGTGTAGACGTACTAATGACAATACAGTTAACTATAAAATATTTTATTGTGATAACTCCTTTTGCTTCTGAAAAAAATTGGTAAGAAATTAAGGCCATTCTTACATTACAATCCACGTGAGCTTCAAGTACACAAGTTAGTGTGAATTGCCCAGTCTACTGCAAGCAAATAGTACTTGTCAATATACCATTAAGTCACTGGTAGTAAATGCTAAGAAAAGTTAATGTATTCACTAGACTTCTGCAGTGTGCTATGGATACTTTTTCCACCGCTTTGCCAGACACCAATTCTGTTGCTTCAATGTGCACAGGCCTAGTCTACGCTAACGTTAAGTCAATTTAAATTGCCAGCTGTCGACCTACTTGTGCTTAAATTTATCTCTAAGTAAGTGCCCCATTACAGTGAGCCAGTAAAACCACCTCCATAAATAGCATGGAGCCATGGTTGACCTATCTAGGTCAATGCAGTGCAAGTGTAGACATGCATGTAGTGCATGACCTGTGTCAACCCTAACAGTCCTCCAGAAGCTGTCCCACAATGCCCCATTCCCTGCAACAATGACTGCTCTGGTCACAACTGCAAACTCCACCGCCCAGGAGTCACAGAAACCAGAAGACAGCCCTTCCTTTTAAAGTGCCTCACATATTTTTGAAATAAGGTGACCAGATGTCCCGATTTTGGCATCTTTTTCTTATATAGGCTCCTATTACCCCCCTGATTTTTCACACTTGCTGTCTGGTCACCCTATTTTGAAATGCCTTTTCATGATTGCCTGCCTTGGTGAGTACAGCTAGCAGTTCTACCTTGTTGTATGCATCTGCCCAACCAACCATGCTGGCTCCATGGAGTAGACAGGAGATATTGGATCTCCTGGGCCTGTGGGGAGAAGAGGCTGTGCAAGCATAGTTATGGACCAGCTCTAGAAACATGGACATCTGCAAACAGAATGCATGGAGGATGCAGGCAGAGGGGAATAACAGGGATCAGTAGCAGTGCCACACAGAAACTAAGGAACTGCACCAGGTATACCAAAAGGCCAGGGAGTGCAGCAATCAATCTGGTGCTGAGCCACAGATGTGCTACTTTTACAAAGGCCTGCATGCCATACTTGGTGGAGATCCTACCAGTACCCTTCAGGAAACCTTAGAGAAGCCTGAGACAGAAAGCCCTGCCATGAACAGTGATGAAGAGAAAGAGGAGGGGACAGTTGGGGGGCTTCAGCTGTCCCATGAACCAGAACCTATTCAAGACCCCACCACAGTCCTGGCAGCTGAGCATGGACAAGCCTAATGAAGGGGAAGGGACCTTGGGTAAGTGTGCACATATTTTTTTTTCTTACAATGTTTAAATTTAAAGAGGTAGCAGTACAACAAGCAGAGGTAGCGTTGGCATCTGTTTTTCATTCCCCTGTTGAGTTAAATGGTGAGGGGAAGACAGGGGAGGCCATGTGGAGCAGTTTGTGTATATACATAGGGAGATGTCCCTTGTATCCTCCAGCGAGATCTTGAGGAAACTTTAATGAAAATACTCTGCAATAATCTCTAAAGGGTGATAAGGCTGGCTGCATTATTTCATCCTTCTTGGTAGGACACTTTCCCACAGCACTCTGTGATGAGTTTGGTTGGCACCACTGCAGTAAACAGACTAGAGGCATATGGACCCAGGTGGTTTCAGAACACCAGTAGCAGCTGTGCGCTCTGTGCCTATGTTGCCTTCAGGAATGAGATATGATCTTAAAACCACCACTGCCTGTGGATAGAATCATAGAAACCAATTTTTTTCAATCTTCCCTCATAGGTCATGTTTTCTAGACCTTTAATCATTTTTGTTGCTCTTCTCTGGACTTTATCCAATTTGTCCACATCCTTCCCAAAATGTGGTGCCCAGAACTGGACACAATACTCCAGTTGAGGCCTAATCAGCACAGAGTAGAGTGGAAGAATTGTGCCATTGCCTCATACTCATATCCATGGAATAAGAGCTGAATGTTTATTGTTTCATGCAACTGAAGTTCCCTCCCCCATACTCATCCCTAGCGGGCAATAGTTATTATGGCTGGGGTTGTGGAGCGGTGCTGTGCAGAAGCGCTCCACAGCCAAAGTGTCAATAAACATGTCTTATTAAAAGTTTTTATGGGAATAAGGGAAGGGAGTTTTGAAAATTTTCTTTCTCTTTCTGTTATGACTGTAAATCCAATGATATATCTGTCTGTTTTTATCAGCAGCAGTTGCTGCCGTTGCAGCTTTGAGGGATGCCCCCTCCATACCTGCAGTAGAGCTATCCCTGATGAAGAGAAAAAAGAGGATGAGGGAGAACATGTTCAGTGAGATTGTGCAAACCAGTGCTGCATTGGACCACAAACACCAGGCATGTCAGACAGCATGGAGAAGGAAAGAGGGGACAGGAGACAGGCCCAGGAATCCCAGCAGGAAAAGGAGAGGAAGATGCATCAGGACATTATGGGTCTTGTCAGGCAGCAAACCCAAATGATGCAGACCCTGATTGACCTACATGTCCAAAAATCTTAGCCTCACCACTTTTTCCTGTCCTTGGAGAACTCCACAGTAGCAACTCCCTACGCCCCCCCACCCACATTCCATGTGGCATCATAGGCCACCTCCTTACCCCCACCATTCCATATGGGGGAACAGCAAGGAAAACCACAGCTTCACAATTATGTGAGAGCCACAGCTAGTGTATGCATCACCACAGTGGACTACATTTGTGCAATGAAATGGAAAGAAATTATTGCTGCCTTTCCAATTTCAAAGTCCCATTTCCAGGCCCAAAGAACAGTCCATCACAGAACACTACTATGGCTGACTGTTAAAGTGTGGTTTCAAAGCCTCCTTCAGCTGCATAGCTGTACATTGGGCTCCTGTAATAGCCCGTGACTGGCTGTTCAAAGCCAGCAGACAGCTTCTCCACCTCTTCCTAGTCAGCAGCTTTTCCCCCTTTGCCTGACAGATGTTACGCAGGACACATCAGGCAGTTACAACCATTGGGATATTTTTCTCACTGAGTGAGTAAGCACTGCCGGAATCCCTTCAATCTACCAAAAGCGCATTCAACAGTCATTCTACACCTGATGAGTCAGTTGCTGAATCTTTCCTTGATGCTATTGAGGCTTGGGGCTCATGTATAGCTTCATCAGCAAGGGGTAAACTGGGTCCCTCAGAATCACTATTGGCATTTCAATATCCCCAAAGGTAATCTGCTGGTCAGGAAACAACGTGCCTGTTTGCAGCTTTCTCAACGGTCCTGTGTTCTTGAAGATATGACCATCATTCACCTTCCTTGACCAGCCCACATCAATATCAGTGAAGCATCCCCAGTGATCCACCAATGCTTGGATAACTATAGAAAAGTAGCCCTTTCTGTTAAAGAAAGGCAAAGTGGGCTGGTGCCAAAAAAGCAATGTGCATGCCATCTATTGCCCTCAGTCCAATTCAGGAACTTCACTACTATAAATCCATCCACTATGTCCTGAATATTGCAAATAATCACAGTCCTGCATACCGGGAGACAAATAATGGCCCTACACACTTGCATGATGACAGCCCCCACTGTGGATTTTCCAACTCTAAAATGATTTCCCACTGACTGGTAGCAATCCAGTGTTGCAGGCTCCCAGAGCGTGGTCACATTTCACTTCTCCACTGTCAGTGCAACTCTCATTCTGGTGCCCCTGCGCTAGAGGGTTGAGGTGAGCTCAGAACACAGATCCAGGAATGTGGCCTTTCACATCAGAAAATGCTGCAGCCATTGCTCATTGTCCTGAGCCTGCATTATATGATATGATCCCACCAGTCAGTGCTCAGTTCATGGATCCAAAAACAGTACTCCACTGCCTGCAGCTGCTCCATGAACATCATCACCAACCTTGAATTATTTTCTGAGATTTTCCTCTGCGAAATGTCCAAGAAGAAACTGTCATGTCCCCTGTGTTCTTGTGGTACTTCCCGAGTGTCTGAAAATACAGGAGAATCATGTGTCCTGTATTTGCAACATTCATGAGAATAGTGCAAAGCACTGTGGGATCCCTGCTTCTGTCTGAGAATGGTGGACAGCAAAATGTGCTGCACAGGTTTGTGGGATTAAAAAAAAAAGGCCCAAAAATTATGGGATGGAGTAAGTTGCATTCTGGGGACCTGACCCCTAGCTCCCAGAGATTCCTTGGCAAGTCATTTCCATCCCACAACACATTGTGAAAAGTTCCCAAAAGATATTGTGTCAAACAGCAGCATGAGGCACACTGAAATATCTACCCGTGGTGCACCGTATTTTACATCAACACAATTACACCTAGAGAATATGTGCAGTGCTGACGCAAGCAGCCAAGTATGCATGCACATGAGCAATGCACAAACTTTGGTGGCAATACAGCAATGTAACTTGCATCAACCAAAGTTTGTAGTATAGACATAGTCACATAATCCTTACATTTACCTCTAGTTTGGCATCCAACTCTGCATCAGATGCAACCACATGCTCGTCTTCTTTCTTTCCAGTAACTTTGATTAGGACTTGCTTTGTCTTCCAGTATTTCTTCTGCATTCTGCTGACTACAGACTGGTCTTCTGACCTATATTTTACATTGGTATCCTTGGAGTGACTATGAGAAAGAGATAAGTAAACAGATCAAAGAATTGTTTCAACAATTTACTATGTATACAACAAAGCAAGAAATTAATAAAATATTACCAATGCAAAACAATTTAGCCAATCAGTGCTGACATAGTACTTTCTGAATGCTCTTTGAAATCTATTTGCACGTTATGTCTAGTTGGTATGAAAGCCCCATAGTCCATCATAATGATGTCTGAATGGGTACTTACATATTTTTAATCATTAGGACTATTTACTGCAGCATAGCTTGAAAGTGATTAGTACAATTAGAGCTATATGGAAAAAGGAATTTTGATATTTTAATATTTGTTTTCATCCCAAACTGGGATGGGAACTCAAATTTTCACAAAACAAAAAGGTCTAAAAAATTAACATCTTGACAATGTTATTATGCAAAAATTATTTAAAGAATTTTATTTTATTTTTAAGAAATAATTATTTTTAAAATTGTCAAAATATCAATTTGTAATACTCTTTACTTTTAAATAGACAGTTAAAATATTTTTCTTTTGGAGCTGACATTTCACTTTTCTCAAAAGAAAATGTTTTGATTTCTGAAAGAAAGGAAAAAAATTGCAGAAATCAACTTTCCCACAGGAAAGTTCAATTTTGACAAACCCATATTTTCCAATGGGAGAAATAGGTTCATTTAAAAAAAAATGCAACCAGCTGTATATACAATGTTGCCAGGTATCTGTAACTTCCAATTTTCTACCCCACACATAGCTACTTCACTGGACATGGTGCTTCCGCTTATGGCCACTGACTAAACAAAGATCAGAATTCCTAGCTACTTTAAAATGTGTAGAATATAGGCACTGGAAAGACTAAATGGGGGAACTTTTTGGCTCAACAGCTCAGATAACTGATTTTCATTCAATAGAAATTATGTCAGTGTTTTGTCTATATAGCTGTTAGATATATTGAATGTTAGCATGCTTTCAAAGGTTTAAAGGTAATTTCCAACTGACTCAACAAAAACCACATCTGTTCATGAAATATATACTGAATGCCAGAGGCGCCAACTTTGTGATTTCCTGAGGGATGCTGGACCCCTGCTCTGCCCCAGGCCCCACCCGCACTCCACCCCTTTGCACAAGCCCCCGTTCCTGACCCATTATGCCCCTTTCCCCTGCTTTTTTCTGTCCCTGCTTCCCCCTCCTCCCCAAAGCCTCTTGCACACCGCTGAACAGCTGATCGCAGTGGATGGGAGGCATTGATAGGGAGGGGGAGGAGCTGATTTGCAGGGCTGCCAGTTCCGTGGTGCTCCAGTCCCAGAGCATCCACAGAGTCAGCACCTATCATGACTGCCCTAAATAACAAAGTCAAAGGGACATAACTTGTCTCAAAATTTTTATCTTTCAGGTTCTCCCAAGTCACACCAGTTCAGATCTCATGTGAAGACCCGACAAGTATTGGTTGACTTTCACTAAAGAGTCCATTGGAAGACATTTCACAGGTTTGCAACGTTTACATATTTTAATTTTGTATAAAAATAATCTAATTGCCAAACTGACACTACACACAAAAAGAACAAAGCTAAATAAAATTTGTCATAGTTTATGATTTCTTCAGCATTCTTTAGTATAACTCACTTAATTGGGACAATCTGGTAGATTCCAATTCATTCTGATTAAGCATCTGTCTCATTTAAACAAAGTTCATCTAACTTTACAATGTTGTAACTGTATACGGCTGCACCTCTCTTTGTAATTCACAGGACAATTAACACTTGTCTTCACTGCTGAGTTAGAGAAGTTAGAATTATACCTCAATTGGTGCCCCAATTCAAGTCCCATCCACCCACAAAAAAACCTTGAGTGTGGGGGTGCTCGTAACTGGAGTTTCCTGGCCTGTTGGGGTACAGGCTACAGCTGCAGTTAGTACAACTTGTCAGCTACTAACATGACCACTCTACAGCTCAAATGTTATTTCAGAGTGCGGCCACTCTCACTCCATGTAGGCTAATTTAAGAAAACTTGAGGCTAAATAACCTGATTAACTCTACAGTGAAGACATATCCTTAGACCAAAATAATCCCAGCTTGGCAACTGGAGCAATTTTGATCATCCTATTAAAACAACATAACACTCATTCTGTTTTATCAGGGATAGAGGAAAGAAATCTGACTGGTTAATTTCTGTTCTTCAAAAGGGGGTGTGCGTCACATAGGCACCGACTCTGTGGGTGCTCCGGGGCTGGAGCACCCAGGGGGGGGAAATGACCACCCACCAGCAGCACCCCAATCAGTACCCACCTGCTGGCGGCCCCGCCAATCAGTGCCTCCCCCTCCCTTCCGCCATGATCAGTTGTTCTGCAGTGTGCATGAGGTGGTGGGGGGTGATGGTGGGGTATGCTCAGGGGAGGGGGCAGAGCGGGGGGTCAGGAAGAGCCAGGGCTGGGGTGGGGCTTTGGGGAAGGGGTGGAGTGGGGGCAGGGCCTGGGGCAGAGCAGAGATCGAACTCCCCCGGCACATTAGAAAGTTGGCGCCTCTGGTCCATCATGAATGTCCATTCTCCACAGCAATACAGAAGTAGTTGTACAGAGGTGCAATGGGGATAGTGTAACGGAAGGGCCACCCCTTCTAGAGGCCATCACAATTATGTATTCCAAGGCTGTAATAACTAACTACATATTTTATATAAATTCTAGTTAGTATATTTTTTGTCAAGGTTTAAATGAAATGGCATAGTAAATCATGAAAGAAACTATACTATAGATCCCTCAGCTCCTGTATTGTGACAAAAACGATCAGATTTGCAGGCATGTCCTTTCAAAGAACAGAAATGAAATAGTGAGCATCAATTTTTTACTCTTTGTCAAACATTTCCACCTCTTGACTTGTTTAAATATTTATGTGACACAGCCCCTAATATCTTAAACCACATCTAGAACATGCCAGGATAGATAGGAACACTAGCAAGAGTGGGACTAAAAAAAAAAAAAAAGCTATAATAGGATTATTAAACTTCCATAGAATAGTCCCAGATATTTTACAACTATTTAGATATGTGGACAGTTCATTGTACTGTTTGGAACTGGTAACAACAACAAATGCTAAACATGTCTATATAATAAAGAAGATACTGTAATTTTTAATGAAGAAATTAAAGCCTGTGGACATGCACATATGTTAGGTGGCTCTAGAGGATCCGGGCTAACCATCTGTCATTGCTATATCATTTTTCAGTATATTTATCTTAAATAAAGAAGAGAAAGTCTAAACAGCTTCACAACTTTAAGATCCTGTCAGATAGTGTATTAGAAGAAAGTTATTTGAAACCTTGCAATTCTAGAAGCCTTGTAAAATGATGCCAGACACAACATCTCCATTTGATACATGCAAGCTTGATTTAGAAACTGGATCAGATGCGCTTTGCATTGCAGATTAGCACTATTGGATACTATTGCTCTTGAGGCCTGATCCTGCAGGTTATTAGGTGTGACTGATTTGGAACTGCTCTGTAATTTATGAATACTGCATGTTGACCTGGTTATTGGGATGTTTAAAGTATAAGTATATTGATTTAGTTTTAATAGGATGAGAAAAACGAGCAGGATAGGAAAGAATGGCTCAGAATAAGTCACTTCTCAGCAAACATTTGAGAGTTAAGTAACAATGCCCAGAAAGGAAAAGCCTGAGAACACAGGAGATCAAAAGAGATGTGGCAAGTTTAACTAGGACTACTCTTTCAAAAGAAGGGAGAGAGAGTTGTTTGGGGGAACCACACTGAGACACAGGGACCTACTGAGAGTGTTGGAAGAAGTTAGGTCTGCCTAGTTTACAACCAGGTGACGATAAGACTTTAGGTAAGAGAAATGTGTAGACTGTTTTAAATTTCTTTTTCTCTAAATGCATTGTTCTTACTGTTAAAATAAACAATACTTATGTTTTAAGATGACAGGTTTATCACGGCATGGCATTGGTCAAAGACTCCCAGAGAAGAACTGCAGGTGTTTGAACTCAGTTGGTCCTGCAGAGTAAGAACAGTTGATACACAGGGTATTGTAGCTAATAACTTGGTCTATTTATAAGAGATTTCCATCCCAGGGTTGACCAGATACTTGAGGGCATGCACTTAGAGAGACCAGAAAGGGGACAGAGGTGCCCAGTAACCAGGATACTGAGCATCTCTTTGTTTCTCAAATGAAGTTCATGAAGACCTAACGGGCTATTTCTACCAAAAAGTAATGGTCACTTTTATTAAAGACCCTATCCTGCAAACTACTCTGTGCAGTTTTCTATCAGCTTCAGCAAGACTCCACATGGGCATAGGGGTCGATCTGCACAGATCATCTTGCAGGATTAGTGCTTGCAGCCCCAATCCTGCAAACAGTTATGTATATGCTTAACATTGCATAACTTTCAATGGGATCATTCATGCGTTTGTATGTTTGCAGGACTGGGGTCTAACTATGTAAACAGTGTATGCAGCCATATAGAATAGATGAATTCCTAGGAGGCAAACATGGGGGGGGGGGAAATCTCCTTCAAGAACATAAATGCAGAATGTTAAAATAAACATTTAGGTTGACAAAACTAAATAAAAAGGGAATATCAAAGCTAAGGCTGACACACTAGAACAGATTGTGCCTGTGGAACCCAGGCTGCAAGTACTGATAGTGTAAGTCTACCTGGAGTGTTGCTTCCTGCCACATCAGCAAGGCAAATTACTTCAATACCAGTTGAGAGGGGGTCCAGGGGATTAGTTTTTTTATACAGTGTGGACTCAACCTAGGAGAACTTTCATACGGAAGACTGTTTAAACAAGAGAAAGGTGGCTGGGTACTGAAGGAGAGGAACATCAGATAAGATGGGAAAGAAAGAGTATTTGTGCCCTAGCCAAAACTGGCTTTTACATTTTTTTCAAAAAGCAATCTTGAAAACCATTACAGGAAATAATTTTGTAGCCTGTCTTAATCTAAGGTGACCTTTTAAAAATATATATAATTTTCAAGCCTATGTTATTCCTTTGGCTCAAAAACAGTGTGAAGCTTTCCTCTTTTCCACATGGCTGTGCTACCTGAAACACTTTTCAGGTCACTTCTTGTAAACCACTTCAGGGTCAGGGAACACTCATGTTGTGGAGGAGTCACGAAGAAAACAAATTCAATGCATAGGACAGGAGATAGAGGGATAGTAGGAAAAGAAATTAGTCAAATGAAACATTTTTTAAAAGATTATTTTGTTTCTTTTAACATTATAAACCATGTGCAATCTTTTTACAGCCTTTTTTCCCCAGGAAGGATAATGCTAAATTTTTTCAATAGGCTCTCTTTTTTCAGCAATATTTTTCTTCTGGGTATTATATGTTGCTATAAAGTAACACACTCCTGACTCACCTAGGATGGGTATCCATTCTGCTGTGGCTCTTGTTACACCTATGGAAATAGACCAAAACATTTTTTTCTACTTCCACCACATCATTCTAGAAAAAGCACACTTAGTACAGAGAAGGAACAGCAACTGAAAGCTGAATCATAAAAGAGCAATAAAAAGAAATTTATTATATGTTGGGCAGGATACCATGGTCAGGGGCATGGTTACAGGAGGGAAGAAGGGGACTTGACCTAAAACAATATTTCAAAAGAGAGAGACAAAAAACCTCAGACTTATCTAAAGTTGCTGAGAACTTGGAGAAATCAAGCTTCAGGGTTGTGTGAGTAAGAAATTAAAACTAGAGTTGGTTGGGAATTTTTCTATTAATTGTTTTTTTGTTGGAAAATGACAATTCATCAAAACCAAAACTGTTCACAGGAAAAGGTCAGTTTCAGTGAATTTCCCAGGTTGAAATTAATTTCAAATTGTTGAAATGGGATGTTTCAACATTTTCTAAACCAAAAAGTTCTTTTTTTTTTAAACTACTTTCTGTTTCAAAATGTAAGTTAATTTATAGGGGGGGGGAAAGGTGGAATAAAAGGTCAGAATGAAACATTTAAATTGATCCAATCTAGATTATTGGTTCACAACTATTTGAGATTTTGACTTTGTCCCAATTTGGGATGGGAAAATTTCTGAAATCTCATATTCTTTTGGGTTGGGAAACTAGTTTCCTACCTAGTTGTAATGAAAACAAAACCTACTTTTTCAATCCCCAGAATAGCACTGGGCATTAATAGGGTGACCATGTGTCTGTTTTTTGACCGGAACACCTGGTCAAAAAGGGATCCTGGCAGCTCCAGTCACCACTGCTAACTGGGCCATTGACTGTCCGGTTGGTGGGGCTGGCAGGCTCCCTGCTAGCCTCCGCGCCACGCGGCTCCCGGGAAGCAGCCGGCATGTCCCCCCTCCGGCTCCTACGTGTAGGGGCACCCAGGAGGTGCTGCATGCTGCCCCCAGCCCAAGCACACCCCTGTGCAACTCCCATTGGCTGGGAACTGCGGCCAGTGGGAGATGTGGGGGCAGCACCAGCAGACAGGGAAGAGCACAGCAGCCTGGCTGCCCCTACATGCAGGAGCCGGAGGGGGGACATGCTGGCTGCTTCAGGTAAGCGCCGCCTGGAGCCTGCACCCCTGGCCCCATCCCACACCTCAATCCCCTGCCCCAGCCCTGATCTTCCTCCCACCCTCCAAACCCCTCAATCCCAGCCTGGAACACCCTCCTGCACCCCAAGCCCCTCATCCCACACCCCCAGACAGAGCCCTCACCCCTTCCCGCACCCCAGCCCCCTGAGCCAGCCCAGTTAAAATGAGCCAGTAAGTGAAGGTAGGGAAAGAGAGCGACAGAGGGACGGGGAAATTGAGTGAGTGGGGGCAGGGCCTCGGAAAAGGGGTCAGGGGGCGGGCAAGGGTGTTTGGTTTTGTGCGAGTAGGAAGTTGGCAACTCTACATTAGTGTCCATTTCCCACTCCTCTTATTTCCTACTAAGATGTTACTCTGACCAAACATCATCTGCTCCTGTTTTTTCATTTGTTGTCTCCTGTAGTCAGTTGATGCTTAGGTCAAGTCGTTCCTCCCTCTCAATAGAGGGGGAGGGTCTTTAGTTTTGGGTGGGTATAGGCTTCAAACAGCACAAATCAGTCTGGGTCCTAGGACACTAGGGGTGTGGGTTAGAGCCCAAGTCCCACTGTGACTCGGGTCCAAGCCCTGCCATTTTGCAGAGTGAATGCAGTCAAACCGCAGAGCTGAGACAGAAGGTCTGAGTAGTGCAGTACGGACATGTTAACATGGCTGTGAGACCTGGGTCCAACAATTGTAAACCCAGGCTTACAGTGCAGTGTGGATGCTCAAGCTGGCTAGGAAACATCAAGTCCACAAGCCTGTATCTCGCAGACCTGGGCTTAGTGTGCACTATAGGCATATTCAAGGAGGCTCTGTAGGGTACAGAACCCACTTGCACTGATCCAATTGCAAGATAAGGGACCACCGTGGGACCCCCTGAAAGAATTTAGCACCTAAGTCCTGTTTTTAAGTGCCACTGCAATCCACAAAACTCCTGTTCAGCTGCTGCCTAACCCTGTAGGCACTTAAACACATACTGTACCTAAGTTTTTATGCTGGGCATGTGCACTGCAGCCTGACTTTAGGTGCCCGGATGCGTATCTCCTGCCTGAGCATGCACACTACTGTCTGATGATAGGAAACCAGAACCTGTCTCCCATCAAAGCCCCAAAGCAATTCACAAACTAGCAAAGATAGGCTGCCCAAGTAATGTGCAGGGACCTGATCTGGGATGCAGACTCTCAGGCAAGTTCACACAGAACAGCTGGGGGAGAGGAGGACCTAACCACTAGGCTACAGGGATATTCTAACTCTTTCTCTTGCTCAAGTAATATTTAAATATTCCAGTATTTAATTAAAGTTGAACAACTTTAATAGGAGAAATTGAGGGAGACCCACTTAATAATAATCCACTGCCTAGTGGTTAGGGCACTAACCTGAGAGGTGGCAGATCCCTGTTTAAATCCCTTCTTTCCCTGAGAAGGAGGGAGACTTGACTGGTGGTCTCCCAAATCCTGGGTGACTACCCTAAGCCACTACGCTAAAGATTATAACAGGGGTCCTCCTTCCCTCTCTCCCCAGGCTGTTTTGTTTCAAGTCCCACACACAATTTAGGCAATCATGCACCTTTCTTCGGTCAGTGCATGGATCACTACTATAGCTAGGTTCCTCCCTGCAGCACACACATAAGTGCATATCACTGAGAGGGGAGCAGGGCTTAACACACCCCCCTCTGGTCAGCATCTCTTACTGGTTAGCTTAGGCAGCTCACTGCCTGGCATACTGGTTTTGTGAATTGTATTCTAAGGCACCTTTCTCTCCTCATTCATTGTATAGGGAGCCTAGGTACCTAACTCAACTTTTTGGGTTGCAATGTCGTTCCTGTGATTTTCTAGGAGTCTAAAAGTAAAGCATCATGATGCTCAGCATTGCTATGCCTAGTCCCTTTGTAGATCCCACTTTAGATGACTAATGTGTGGAGGCAAGGCCTAGGGAAAACGGATAGGGCCCAGTGGAAATAAAGCTCTGAAGGTACATCAAAAAGTGCATCAACTGTACTTGGCCCTTTTCTACATATGTAGTATTTTATGGCATAAGAGACTCCACAGAGGCTTTGGCAATGAACAGCGAAACAGCTTGTGTACACTGCGAATAGGTGGATTAGCAGGTGCTTGATTGATGAATGATGATGATTCTGAGGCAGTTGATTTATGGGCAGGCAATATAAGACAGCAGGGAACTTGTTCCAAGAGAATTAAGAAAACAAAAGGAGAATTAGAGGGCATGTGTGTTGTTGTTTTCTACTTCATGATTGCTAAAAAAAGATATATTTTATACTATATACCTGGCAGAAGAAAACATATTCTTACTTTTTTATTTGAGCTGTAGCTGCATGAAATCTCATCTTTGTATCTAGGTTGAGATTTTCAAAGCAGCCCAAAGGTTTTAGATGCCTTTCCCATACAAATTAATGGAAGATGTGTGTCTAAAAACTCCTATGCTACTTTGAAAAAATCTCAACTCTGAGGTTTTAAATGGGAAGAATGTATGTTGATAGTGACTGGTCTTTTAAATAAATAGTACCTCAGAGGTGCTCAAACTCTAAGATAGTTATGCACAGTTTCTTGGACAATCTACCACTGTTCTGATCAGCCTGTCATAATTCTTGACTTCTGTAGATATTAACTGTAATGTATGCCATGTGGCTGAATTATAAGTGACAGGACAATCTGACTGACTATTCTCCTCTGGTGATTAAAGTCCACATAATGTTACATTAAGTCTTCTGCCTTGAAATATAATTCCCCTCCCCCCCTTTTTCCCCTCAGGGAAAGAAAACTGTAGCAGCCCCATTCTTCCTAACCATTTATTTAAGTGTCTTGCTTGTTTCTAATCTGTATTAACTATATATTAGCTTTCTGTTATTTGGTTTGGACTGAAGCCTTACTGAAGCATCTCTGGAATTCCAGATGCCCTGAACCCTTTTTGTGTATTTCCGTATCTCCTCTTATTTTGATAAATTCTAAGAGAAACTAATAGAATTAGTATAGCTAGTCCATGTTCAATAAAAGAGCTGGTCAAACAGCATGGGAAAAAAGTATTCAAATGTATTTCTATTTCACCAATAGATATTTAATATTTGCCAAATATTCAGACAGCTATAGAACGGGTTGAATACTGAAAAGTATATCCAGTAAATAAATCATTTAATGAAAAACAGTGAAACTTGTTTGATATCAATGTCTGTCAGATGCCAAATTATATTCAACCTGCTCTGTTTAACAGGATAAAGGGTACCTATCCCACTATTTTGCAGTATAATCCCGTGCAGTGATAATCCTTACTAGATTATCCTGGAGTCCTCCTCACTTGTATCTAGTTGGGAGGCCGAATCCTTATCTCAGAAAATGTCTTCCCTTGAGGTATTGCTTCCTTGGTTACATTATTAATGCCACCATTTCTCTTTCTCAAATTCTTTCCTAATTGATAATGCAATTTGTTTTGGATACAGTATTAGCATTAAATCAGAGGGATATTCATGATGCATAACTCCAGTTTTCTTTTCTCACACCATCCACTCTTTCTCAAGGATCAAAATATGCTACCAACATGACACTGCTTATGCAGTCAGCTCTGACTCTCCTTAAGAGCAGCCAGAAACATCATCCAAGCCAACAGATTTTCTGGTAAATTAAAAAAAAAAGGTGAATTATCTGTCTGGTTTATTGATTATCATTCCTAATGTTCCTGGATTTATCTACATCTAGTTTTCTAGTGCTTTGACTTTTTTTAAAGAAAAAAGTCTATGTGGGAAGTGGTTGATTTAAAAGCTTTACATCCAGCATTGTGACACTCCAGGCTTCATAATTTGCCACTTCTAACCTATCTTCATTTTTTCTTACCATTTCTTTCAAGTTGTTTACTTGCCAATGTCATCAATCTTCCCTGCAATCTTTTTTGATCAGCTGTGTCAAGTTTCTTGCCACACAAGAGTAAGTTTCTTATTCTTCATGCTACGGAGTTAGTACCAGAGAGGAGGAAGCTTGTGTGACTGAGCAAGTGGTGCTTGCTGATTCATGAAACTTAGAACAGCATGAGAGGTTTAAAATAAGTGTTTGTTCTTTACTTTTTGGAAAACTTTTTTCTCATCCTTGATAACTTTCTACAACAAAATTATCCACAGAAAAATCATGTAGAAAAAAACTCTAGCCCTTAGGAGCGTTCATTAAATGTCTCACCTGTTCTGTAGATAGGCTTACCACATACATCTTCTCTGGGCCTTTTTTTATTTTTAAAAGAGAAAACAGATTGCATGCTGAAATGAAGCAAATCTAATGAATGGAGTCAGTGCGGTATTATACAAATACATATTGATATTTACCCAATATGCATCTATTTTCTCAATATTTAGGACTTGTCTAAATTTAAAAAGTTGTACAGTTTTAACTAAATTAATTTGAAATCTGTGTAGTTAAACAAATGATGCTCCCTAATGCAGATGCACTTAAACTCATTTAATCCTTGTTTAGTATGTACTAGTAAATTACTAAATTAAACTAAACTTCCCAAAGATGTGATAGCAGAGCGCTGTAATAGGGTCTTCAGTTATTAAGAATAATATGCAGGGATATTACCAGTACATTATACAGTACTAATTAAACTATAACTGACAAAAACAGATGATGCATCATGAATGTTTTTATTTTTGTTCACTTGATAGTTTGCAAAATTCAGTAACTTGCAATAGGTCTCTTTGTCATTGGTACAATTTAACAAGGTTCATTTAGCTGGCAAGGAAATGTGCAATAAAGCTACAATCAAGTTTTTAAAACCCAGTTGTCAGATTTCAGTGTCATAGCTTGAAAAAGTTAATTACAATTGATGAGCTTTAAAGTAACTTTGCTCTGTAAAAAGCTAGATTTTAGAAGATAAATTGTCTGAGCAATAGCCCTGTTCCAAAATAGGACTGGTGTCATAACTGCCTTGATTACATTTATAGAATCATAGAATAGAATATCAGGGTTGGAAGGGACCTCAGGAGGTCATCTAGTCCAACCTCCTGCTCAAAGCAGGACCAATTCCCAACTAAATCATCCCAGCCAGGGCTTTGTCAAGCCTGACCTTTAAAACCTCTAAGGAAGGAGATTCCACCACCTCCCTAGGTAACCCATTCCAGTGCTTCACCACTCTCCTAGTGAAAAAGTTTTTCCTAATATCCAACCTAAACCTCCCACACTGCAACTTGAGACCATTACTCCTTGTTCTGTCTTCTGGTACCACTGAGAACAGTCTAGATCCATCCTCTTTGGAACCCCCTTTCAGGTAGTTGAAAGCAGCTATCAAATTCCCCCTCATTCTTCTCTACTGCAAACTAAACAATCCCAGTTCCTTCAGCCTCTCCTCATAAGTCGTGTGCTCCAGCCTCCTAATCATTTTTGTTGCCCTCCGCTGGACTCTTTTCAATTTTTCCACATCCTTCTTGTAGTGTGGGGCCCAAAACTGGACATAGTACTCCAGATGAGGCCTCACCAATGTCGAATAGAGGGGAATGATCACGTCCCTCGATCTGCTGGCAATGCCCCTACTTATACAGCCCAAAATGCCATTAGCCTTCTTGGCAACAAGGGCACACTGTCGACTCGTATCCAGCTTCTCATCCACTGTAACTCCTAGGTCCTTTTCTGCAGAACTGCTGCCTAGTCATTCAGTCCCTAGTCTGTAGCAGTGCATGGGATTCTTCAATCCTAAATGCAGGACTCTGCACTTGTCCTTGTTGAACCTCATCAGGTTTCTTTTGGCCCAATTCTCTAATTTTGTCTAGGTCCCTCTGTATCCTATCCCTACCTCTAGCATATCTACCACTCCTCCCAGTTTAGTGTCATCGGCAAACTTGCTGAGAGTGCAGTCCATGCCATCCTCTGGATCATTAATGAAGATATTGAACAAAACCGGCCCCAGGACCGACCATTGGAGCACTCCGCTTGATACCGGCTGCCAACTAGACATGGAGCCATTGATCACTACCCGTTAAGCCCAACAATCCAGACAGCTTTCTATCCACCTTATAGTCCATTCATCCAGCCCATACTTCTTTAACTTGCCGGAAAGAATACTGTGGGAGATCATATCAAAAGCTTTGCTGAAGTCATGGAATAACATATCCACTGCTTTCCCCTCATCCACAGACCCAGTTATCTCTCCATAGAAAGCAGTTAGGTTAGTCAGGCATGACTTACCCCCTTAGTGAATCCATGCTGACTGTTTCTGATCACTTTCCTCTCCTCTAAGGGCTTCAGAATTGATTCCTTGAGGACCTGCTCCATGATTTTTCCAGGGACTGAGGTGAGGCTGACTGGCCTGTAGTTCCCTGGATCCTCCTCCTTCGCTGTTTTAAAGATGGGCACTACATTAGCCTTTTTCCTGTCATCCAGGACCTCCCCCGATCACTACGAGTTTTCAAAGATAATGGCCAATGGCTCTGCAATCACATCCGCCAACTCCTTTAGCACCCTCAGATGCAGTGCATCCAGCCCCATGGATTTGTGCTCCTCCAGCTTTACTAAATAGTCCCGAACCACTTCTTTCTCCACAGAGGGCTGGTCATCTCCTCCCCATTCTGTGCTGCCCAGTGCAGCAGTCTGGGAGCTGATCTTGTTTGTCAAGACAGAGGCAAAAAAAAGCATTGAGTACATTAACTTTTTCCACATCCTCTGTCACTAGGATGCCTCCCTCATTCAGTAAGGGGCCCACACTTTCCTTGACTTTCTTCTTGTTGCTAACATACCTGAAGAAACCCTTCTTGTTACTCTTAACATCTCTTGCTAGCTGCAACTCCAAGTGTGATTTGGCCTTCCTGATTTCACTCCTGAATGCCTGAGCAATATCTTTATACTCTTCCCTGGTCATTTGTCCAATCTTCCACTTCTTGTAAGCTTCTTTTTTGTGTTTAAGATCAGCAAGGATTTCATTGTTAAGCCAAGCTGGTCATCTGCTTTTTCTATTTTTACTACGCATTGGGATGGTTTGTTCATGCAACCTCAATAAGGATTCTTTAAAATACAGCCAGCTCTCCTGGACTCCTTTCCCCTTCATGTTATTCTCCCAGGGCATCCTGGCCATCAGTTCCCTCAGGGAGTCAAAGTCTGCTTTTCTGAAGTCCAGGGTCCGTATTCTGCTGCTCTCCTTTCTTCCTTGTGTCAGGATCCTGAACTCGACTATCTCATGGTCACTGCCTCCCAGGTTCCCATCCACTTTTGCTTCCCCTACTAATTCTTCCTGGTTTGTGCGCAGCAGGTCAAGAGGAGCTCTGGCCCTAGTTGGTTCCTCCAACACTTGCACCAGGAAATTGTCCCCTACGCTTTCCAAAAACTTCCTGGATTATCTGTGCACCACTGTATTGCTCTCCCAGCAGGTATCAGGGTGATTAAAGTCTCCCAAGAGAACCAGGGCCTGCGATCTAGTAACTTCTGTTAGTTGCCGGAACAAAGCCTCGTACACCTCATCCCCCTAGTCTGGTGGTCTATAGCAGACTCCCACCACGACATCACCCTTGTTGCTCACACTTCTAAACTTAATCCAGAGACTCTCCGGTTTTTCTGCAGCTTCATACCAGAGCTCTGAGCAGTCATACTGCTCTCTTACGTACAATGCAACTCCCCCAGCTCTTCTGCCCTGCCTGTCTTTCCTGAACAGTTTATATACATCCAGGGTTTTTGCTACCCCAATCAGCCAGGGAAGGGGGGGGAAAAAAAAGTTGTGATCGGTGGCACTTCCACCGCGCTGCTTTCTTCTTCGGCGGCAATTCCGCAGCAGGTCCTTCCCTCCGAGAGGGACCGGGGGACCTGCCGCCGAAGAGCCCAATGTGCCGCCCCTTCCCTTTGGCCGCCCCAAGCACCTGCTTGCTCAGTTGGTGCCTGGAGCCGGCCCTGTATCCATCCATGACAGTACTCCAGTCATGTGAGTTATCCCACCACGTCTCTGTTATTCCAATCACATCATAGTTCCTTGACTGTGCCAGGACTTCCAGTTCTCCCTGCTTGTTTCCCAGGCTTCTTGCATTTGTGTATAGGCACTTAAGATAACTCACTGATCGTCCTGCTTTCTCAGAATGAGACAGGAGTCTTCCCCTCTTGCGCTCTCCTGCTCGTGCTTCCTCCCAGTATCCCATTTCCTCACTTACCTCAGGGCTTTGGTTTCCTTCCCCCAGTGAACCTAGTTTAAAGCCCTCCTCACTAGGATTATCAGTCTGGATTATTTTTCATTTGGTGATGGATGAATGAATGTTTGAGGAACTGGCTTTGTTGTGTTAAGGGTTTTCTCATTAGTTATTTTTATAGGAGTTTTATATTGAATTTTCTGATAACTGGTGACTTTTTAAGACATTTGACTCTGATAAGACCATGCCAGCTTCCTCAAAAGTGGGTTTTATGTGTCATAATTTTTCATATTTTGGGGGAACTACAGACCAGTAGTTACTGTGATATTGAAAATACCAAATATTTTTTTAAAACTGCTTGCTTAAAAAGGCCTTTTCCAAGCTGACACTTGCTAATAATGGCTTAATTCAAACTTAACTAGATTGAGTTGTATGGCTTCATAATAAGCCTTGCACCTGATCTGTCCAAAGACCTTGGAGGAAGGAAATGCAAGGTGGACCAAGGGAAACTTGCAAATCATAAGAATCAGAGTAAGGCTGAGAGACCTCACCTTTCAGGTCAACAAGCTATTTGATGGAAGACTGATGTTCCAGAATCATCAAGACTGATCACCCTAGAGAGAGGAAGTAACATCAATTAACAGTCTATGCCAATATTTGACCAGTCTTTCCATGCCCCCAAATAAGGCCTGCTAACTAGAAGCACTGTGCCAGCAGAACATCACAGTCTAGCTCCCTGACTGCAGTTCCAGACCTACTCCATGAGAGTCCAGAAAACTGTGAGAACTGAAGAATTTGTGAACTCCTACAAATTTTAAGTATCTTATTTTTCCATTTTCTATTTTTCATTATCTGTGAGATATAACAGCCTTCTTACTTTAGTTTTAGGATGTGAAAGCAATTGTGTGCATCCATGTGTGTGAAAACACCCAAAAGCTCACATAGGGAATGCACCAGAAAGAAAATTTCCCTGGGTTTTAATAGCCCCAAACATTGTATCAAAGACAATCAAAAGTGCTTAAAAGTCCTGAGAAACTTGAGATTGTCATCTATAACTTTTGGCAAACTTCTGTTTTAAGAGTGTTCTGTTAGACTTTAAATTATATCTCTGGTGGAGTGGGAGGAGAGTGAACTACCACATAAGAACTGAAGTTTGAAAAGGAAGCTTTATTATTGCATTTAGACATTAAATAAAGTGGTTTTGCTTAAGTAATTTAATACTAAATTCACATAATAGATTTGATTGATTTGGGTCAAACTCTTTAGTTGGGACTCTTAATCAAATGGGCAGTCACCTTTTTAGAATTTCTATGAGGATTGATTATAATTGTATTTATTTGAGGATTTAACTCCAGTACACTATTGAGACTAACTTGACATTTTATTTGTTGCTTTTGATGCAATGTTTTGTTTTTAGTCTAGTATTATTAATAGCTTAGCTTTAGTGATAAGTTTTCTTGATTTTATTTTAGTTTGTTTAAGAAGCAAACAGAAACTAAAACTGAGTCTCATTTCTTTCAATAAGCACCTTTTAGAACCTGGGATCGACATCAGCTGATTAAACTAAAAGCTCGACCAGCTCTCTCTAATAATAAGGCTATGGTTCTCACAAAACCACCTTTGACATCTATATATTTTAACAAGTCTTAGATATTTTTGTCCTGAAATTCTTTTCAAGAATTTCAAAGAAAATACTCTCTATAAAGAATGGCTTTTTATATGGTGAAATTTGTGAATATCTGCATTAGTGCTGTTGTGTGTAACTTGGTGTCCTTTTCAACTTTCTGATTAAAGGTAACTTTTATTTTGTACATTACAAAGCCTACTCCTATTCTTCTGAAACTACACAGCCACATAGAAACCTTGTTTCTCCTCCCATGCCCAGAAATCAGGTTCATAGGGCCTAGAGATAGTGTACTAACATTCCTACTTGCTGCCTTTTTAAATGCGACTAACCACCACAGGTGGTTGTATAAATGAGAGAATTCAATGCTCCTGAGCTGCTGTTAACATCACTACCCCTATGGGATTTAATTAAACAAAACACCTGCCCCAGCATCTTTTCCACAACAGATGCTATTCCTCTTCTAATCCCAAAATCCTCATATGGGACAAAGATAGAAATGGATTCAGAACACAGGAGTAGGAGACACTTTGCTTCTGATGTTGGCTCTAACAGACTTCCTCTGTGGCCATGAGCAAGTCACTGAACCCCTGTGCTTCCATTTCCTTACCTATGAAATGGGGATAATGCTGCAGGAGCTAACTTGCCTACGTGGAGGAAACTGAAAAGCCTGAGCTTGTCTTCTCTTTTAATCTCACCCGCTTCCCTTCTGCCCCAAACCTTGGGTTTCTCTTTGCTGTTTAAAAAATGATCGACACCAAACTTAACTTTAAAAGTGAAGCTGGACATTAGCAGGAATGAAGAACTGTCTTGCCAAAGCACTTCCACTAATTGTGAGATTTTGGAAGCAGGCCTTAGAAATCCAAATCTGAGATTAGTCTAAAAGCCTATTTGGGCACCTATGCCTCTGAGCTGGGCTAATTAGGTTGTAAAGGCTGGAGGAGAGGGACAGGGTATATCTACACTGAATGTAAGCTGAGGGTTGTTAGAACTTGAGTTAGCAGTCCTAGGGCTTGAGCATTGACAGTCATTTGTAGCTGCACGTTAGGAATTGTTGAATGCTGTGCCCCAACGTGGGGTTCCAGTGTCTACATGGTATTATGCAAGCCTGAGTCCAGCCACCCATACCCCAGATTTCTTAGTGTACTCCCAAAATGTGGCTGCTTAGCTTTGGATTAGCATGATTTGTGTGTAGATGCATGGTGCGGGGGGGGGAAGGCTAGGCTTAAGTCTGAGTCCAAACCTGGGGTTTATACTGCAGTGTAGACATACCCACAATGTCTTCATACCTGTTAGTACAGACCCCAGCACACTGGGTCTCCAGTTTGATTGGGATCTGAAGATGCTGTAGAAATGTTAGTAGCAGTAGTTGATATCTGATCAGTATGTTAAATGTTGTTCAAATGAGAGGGATGCCAAGTAGCAACCCCAGGAGTCAATGGAAATGAAATCCCATTTTAAGCCCTGCAATAAGGGCCCCCATGGAAATTTGGGGTGGAAAGGCCCTGGTAGCCAGGAGAAGAAGAAAAAGTTGCTGAGAACAGTGAGAGGCATGCGTGGCAGTAACTGGCAATGATGTGGTGCTGTGTGTTGGGGGAGCAGTAACTGGTAGTGATGAGGTGCCAGGATGCCAGGGGCATGAACTGGCATTGAGGGGGAACGCTGTGGGGCTACTAAGATTTTGGGGGGTGCAGTAAGTGTCATTGAGGGAGATGGGGGAGCAGTAACTGGCATTCATGGGGCAGGCAGTGGGTGGGGGAGGCGGTAACGGGTGGGGAGCGCGTGCTCTGAGTGTGTGGAGGATAACGGGGCGGGGGCACGCATGCGCTGAGTGTGTGGAGGATGACAGGCAGCGTGGGGGATGTGTGCGTGCTTTGAGTGTGTGGAGGATAACGGGGGGCGTGGGCACGTGTGCTCTGAGTGTGTGGAGGATAACAGGCGGCGAGGGGGGCGCGTGCCCTGAGTGTGTGGAGGATAACGGGCGGCGAGGGGGGCGCGTGCCCTGAGTGTGTGGAGGATAACGGGCGGCGAGGGGGGCGCGTGCCCTGAGTGTGTGGAGGATAACGGGCGGCGAGGGGGGCGCGTGCCCTGAGTGTGTGGAGGATAACGGGCGGCGAGGGGGGCGCGTGCCCTGAGTGTGTGGAGGATAACGGGCGGCGAGGGGGGCGTGTGCTCTGAGTGTGTGGAGGATAAAGGGGGGCGAGGGGGGCGCGTGCCCTGAGTGTGTGGAGGATAACGGGTGGCGAGGGGGGCGCGTGCCCTGAGTGTGTGGAGGATAACGGGCGGCGAGGGGGGCGCGTGCCCTGAGTGTGTGGAGGATAACGGGGCGTGAGGGGGGCGCGTGCTCTGAGTGTGTGGAGGATAACGGGCGGCGAGGGGGGCGCGTGCCCTGAGTGTGTGGAGGATAACGGGCGGCGAGGGGGGCGCGTGCCCTGAGTGTGTGGAGGATAACGGGCAGCGTGGGGGAGGGGCGCGCTGAGGTGCGGGGCGGCGGGGCCCGGGAGCCCTGCGGAGGGGCAGTAGGTTTACGGTCAGGTGCCGTGAGGGGCAGGGATCCGTCTCCACCTCCCCAACCCGGCGTACGGCCACGGCCAGTCACTCACCGCCATGCAGCCTGCGGGGGCCGGTGCCGCTGACGGTTCCGGCCCGTTGGCCCCCACCCAGCGTTGTAGGGAGCCGCGGGCCGCCCTGGACCGGGTGCCGGCTGTGGAGCGTCCCTGGGACCAGGCGAGCCGCCCCGCCTCCGAGCACTCGAGACCGGTAGGGACTGTCTGTCACGGCGGGGCGGTTCAGGTGGCGGCTGGGGGTTGTACTGCCGTCCTGCCCCGCCCCGCCCCGCGAACTGACACGGGCTAGTAGGGAACGGGGGGCATCCGTGACCCCAACCTGCAGAGCACCTGGCTCTGCCCCGGGGCCAGCAGGCCCACATCCCATTCCTCAGGCACCCCCTCCGCACCCCACTTTGTGCTGTCTGGTTGCTGCCCTGACACCCAGAGGTGGCTGCATTTCAGTGGTACCTTTATAAATAATGGGTGTGTCACCTACTGTGGGGTGAAAGGGTGCATGTGCCCTCAAATATTTAATCCAGCCTTACCTGGTGTCATGTTCTCTTCTGGTGGTGGTGGTTTGCCCAAGGGTACAGGGAGCTTTACAGGCAAGTAAGAAGACATGGGCTCTGCCCTTTTTAAACTTCCACTCTAAACTAGACATGACATTGCCTAATAGTGTCAACCAGCCAAGGATGGGGATGGGGATGGGGATGATACAGGTTTTCTCCTTGTCTCGTATATAGGCATAAAAGTGAGAGCTAATCGCACAGGCCAGAGCAGCAATGTCTGATGGAAAGCTAACCTGGAAGTAATTTTGTTCTGAGAAAGTCATCTCTACTGTCATTCCAAATCCTATGGACTACTTATGCCCCATTTAATTCTGAAGATGGTGACCAGCTCCAAAGGTAATAGGTGCATGCAGATTTTACTGCGTATTCCAGTGACATTTAAAATTTCACGTTTTTTCCCAAATATTTAATTGTGTTCCAGTTGAGGGAGCCCTGAAAACAAAACATTTAAAATGGGGTGGGGAGAGGGAGGAAATCCTGCTGAGACTACTGTTCTTGCATTCAACAAAAATCATCCAGAGTGAAAGATGTACCTCTGAGGTAAAAAGAGAAACGAGGAAAGTCAAGTGGAAAAAAAAATGAACACAAAACTTAAGTATTGCTTTGTGCCAAAAACTAAATAGGCAGCCTCTTGTCTTAAATAACCGCTTTAAAATATTGCTCTATACTGTCCAGTACAGTATTATTTGATGTATACTAAGAGACAGCTTCTGCTAGCAAACCTTTGCTAATTGCTTAAAGTTTTCAATGTAAGTAAAAGAAAAATGAAAAACAATTGTTAAGACTTTTCAGTTAAGATTGACCAAAATTGTGATTCTTAGAGCACAAGACTGGTGAAAGAATAGTTAGCTATACAATTCTGTCCTCACAGCAGTGAAACATAGTTGAATATCTTTGTGGAATTGTCATAAATCCAGTCCAGTATTCTCAAACTATTGATTTATTCCACACTACAGCCCCAATCCTGCAAGTTTCCATGGCCAGACCCTGTGCTTATGTACAATAACATGCAGGATCAGGGCTTAAAAGGGAATCAGCACTAGAATTCTCCTTTCTTTTTTTTTAATGCCAACTTCAAAAAAGAAACTCACAAGCAGGATATTGATTAGACAAGGTGTAGAAGAAAAGAAATTATTTTTAACTTAAACAGGAACAAAGTAAAAATCTGACATGGCACTTCTTTCCTATCCAAAAGTTAAAAGGCACTTTTAATTGCAAATCCTACAGTCCTCACTTAGGCAAAAATGAGTAAATGCTACAATATGATCACTTGTCATTCATCTTATTGTTAAAGAAACAAACTATTTCCCAGTCTATTTATATAGTTCCTTGGTCTGCGTGTATAGTTAGGACACACAAAACTGTAGAAGAAAAATATACACAAATATATTGGTAAGAAGTAGAATCATCTTCAGATGGGATACTCAAGCATTCTTGGTTCTAGAGAATTTTCATTGTGTTCCAAGAATTGATTCACTATTTGTCCCCTATTTTAAAATCAGCTCATACTGACCATTCAAATTGGTATGATGAGAGGTAAACACACATACTCTTGGAAAAACTGCTTCATTAAGACCTTTGTAAATTAGAGCATAGGACCCGAACAGAATCTATAAAACATTTTCAAGGCCAGTTAAACAATTTTCCTTAATCTCTAGATAGACTCTGAATGTAAACTGAGTAGAGAGCAGGGGCGATACTGATGTAATCTTGTATTGTGTAACATCTGGTATCATTTTATAATGTTGGGCAAGTTATAGTGCTTTTCTAAATTTAAAAAAAAAAAAGTGAACCTTTTGAACTACAACCTGTGTGTAATCCAAAGGTGACCACTTACAGTAAACACAATGGATCATAATACAGTACTGTAATTTCAAGTGGGCTTTTTTTGATTGATACAATATTTGATAATTACTTAAAACTTCAGCTGGTCACTTCAGTGATGCAACTGTAGCAGACACAAGATTTTGACTCATTGCCTGAAACATGTCACAATTCTCTTATGCTGGAAGAATGCAGAGCTTGCAATTATGGATATGGTTCTACCAGTACTAGCTGTTGGATTTCTTTTAGTTTGTTTCTTTAAACATCAGCCTTGATACCTGCTCCCAGGGAAATTTGTAGGCAGAGCAGAATTCTGAAGATGCATTTACAGTAGCCTCATACTGTTCTGAATAGAGGACAAGTTTGGCAACAGGGATAACTAGAAAGAAATACGAAAGTGGTGTATCAGCAGCTCACTCTGAGTTCTGGTATTAAAGGGGAAATCCAACAGCAGAAACAATTAGAAAGGTGCCCAGGCCTATGAGACTGAGTGTTAAAACATGAGTTCTCTTGGGGGATGGGGGAGAGGAAGGCAAGATTATGTATTTATTTATGTACATCCATTAATCTTAAAAGAACAACTCATGTGTATAACCTGTACTACTTATTTTGTCTGTCAAAGCTACAAAAATAAGTGGAAACTAGAACTATAGGTCATTCATGCACTGGTAATTCAGAGAAATAATACTCACTGACTGATGTATCCATTTTTTTTAATTGGCTGCTGGTGGAGAACACAGCTAAGCAGCAGTATATTTGATTAAAACACAGTAACAATGGTTGTGTGCATGAGATTTTTTTTCTTTACAATTAAAATGTATATTTTAACCTTTGGAACATTATTTACTTCTAATCATGCATATCAGAATGCAAGTTTAGATGTCCTTGCACTATACATTCAAACCACAGACCCTTTTTTCTTCCAAGTTAAAAATAAATAAATCAGAAAATAGAATTTTTCCCTCAGTTACTTTTTATAAAGACTAGGCAAGAATGTAAATTACAAACCTAGAAATGGCCTTTGGAATACTCTAAAAGGATAAGGAGAGCAAACTGATCTCTGAACCCCCTCCATCAACTAAAAGGCCACTCCATCAGTCTTTATTCAGTCAAGACCCCCTCTACAAGGCAGTTTTGCCTAAGGATTACATGTCTAGGCACAAAAATACCACATTTTTACATTTAAAAAAAAATTAAACCAACAATACTAAATTCTAGCCCCTTTTAATAATTCATAAATGGTTTTTGCTTCATTATTTTAATGTCTTTTATTGCTGTCAAAGAATCTTGGAACAAATCTAAAGTCTTTCTTTACATGGGTACCACCTGAAGCACACACCATCAGATTTTTGCAGTCCTCAGTGAAGAATAATATGGGGACCTCTATTCTTAGCCTGTGACTTAACTATGTTGTAAAAATATTAATCTTATTGAAAACCAAGACCTATATCATTTTAAAAAAAATGCAAAAACACTCAGACTTTAAATGTTTGGGGTTGGTTTATAACAAGAATGTGTAGTTTAGGAATGATTAGTTCCTTTGATACCCTGAACTATTTGTATACTATTTAATGAGGCAGAGCTCTTCCACTAGAGCTTGTAATTAAAACAGTACCACCAGGGGAGGAAGTGAGCCCCCATGGATGTCTAACTATTTTGATACAAGACTGAAGCTTTGTGACATTTCTATTTTCTCTTCTCCCCAGAAAACAGGTGAATTGTTGATCTACATCCTCTAAAATAAAGCTGATTGTGCATTAAATGCCACATCCTCAACCCAGCTAAATGCACAGATTGCTTCTACTAAATTGTAAAGAAAGTTCTCTAATGCAAGTTATTTACTGATGTGAAAATATACCGAGAGAGATCTGAGCATTTAACTTGCTCTTTGTTAAAGAATGTGTTCTAGTACTGAGATTCTCAGGCAACTGTCACACATGTTGAACCCTTATTATTTAATAGGAAATATTACTCAGAAGACCCCAGATTAAGATGATTTAGTAATTTCATGTGGGGGAGGGTAAGAGAAAAAAAATCATATACACAACTCCTTGGGGTATACAGCTCAGAATAGACAGTTACAATAAATGGATCTGATAAAACATTGCTTTGTCTGCAGTCTTTTTGCCAATGGGTACTTAGTTTGTTTGGACTGGGCACCCTATATTGCACAATAAGGGTTTCCTTAGCAGTTGGATATTCCATTAATGCATTACTGTTTAGTATGTTAATCTGGCTAATGAATTGAGCATTTTTTCAATATCAGCCAGTAATTTTTTTTTAAAGTGTACATTTACACCACTTTAACTTATGAATGACAGGAATCAAAATATTCCATTTGCCAATAAAATCAAGAGAGAACACCTTGAAACTATAATGGTGACATAATTTGCATCACAACCCTATTAAGAACCTTATCTTAATTCCATTTCTTTCAGTGGAAGCAGGATCAGACATTGTTCAGGGGTGAGGGGTGAATCTTGAGCTAATAAGCACCTCCAGCCCCCACTGAAGCAACTGAAAATTGTGTAACTCAAGTACCTACTTGAGCTCAGACCATAATATACTGAACTTTATAGATAAAAGCTTTATAAAAAAACGTGAATTAATACAAAATAATTTAGTCTAGTGAGTAATTTGTCTAGCAATCTCAGTAACACTATTAAAAGTAAACTCCAATGTTCTTTATATAGTCCTTATGAGAGAAAAGGGGACAATTGTTTGATTTCAGTATCAGACCAGATAAGTGTGAGGTTGCTTGGTGGTTCTGTCTTTCTGTTATAAATACATATACATGTTGCTATAATACAAAAACCAGAAAGGGCTGCTTTCTGGTACAAAGTAGAAGCAGACATTTTTTCTAGGAGGCTGTTTTCTTCAGATGCTGAACTGTACGTTATCTAAAAACTTCCAACAGGTTAGGGCTACTGGAAAGTAACCTCTAAAATCTTCTTGCCATTCATTTTCATGCTCCAACATCAGAGGTTGTTGCTGAATATCTATAGGAATATAGCTTGTTGTCTGCCCCTCCACTCAACAGCAACTGTAATGAGGAAAAACAAGTTGTGCTCACTGTCAAACCAAGTAAATATCCACACAATTTTTGTCCCTGGGCAACACATATGAGCTGAATAAATATTTAAAATTATTCCTCAGCAGTCTGATTCTGTTCTTCCTCTGAAGAGCTAAATGTCAGGAGTAACAAACAATGGTGATGTGAACCCCATAGTCCATTTTAATTGGTTCAAATTCAGAAATACAGGCCTATATCTTACCCTCCTACAAAAAACAATTAGGGGAAGGTAAAGCTTATGTGAAAATGTCTAAGGCTTTCACTGGTCTAAGAGGTGGGACTGTGGAGTTGGGGTCTCCAAAACCTATGCTGTGCTTAGATACATGCAGCTGGGCCCCAGGGTAAACATCACGCTCCTGCCCACGCCACAAAGGAGTGGCAGCACACCTTTGCCAGGTCCAGCTGCCTGTGCATGCTACCTCCATAGTCTAATGCCACAGAGAAGAAAATGCTGCTTAGAGGAGCACAAGAGTAATTTTCATTATAAGTTCCCATGTCCAGAGAAAGAAACATGCCACCTTGAGTGGTTGTTCTGACTTCCACCCTTCCTTGATTTTGTCCCCCAAATGCTATGGTGCAGAGCTTTCATATAATCCCCATGGATGGATGGGGAGTGGCCATCTGGTAAGGATGCCAAATAACTACTTTTCCCCTATGGACAGTCCACCCTAACCCATCACGCTACAATTAAGGCCTTCTGGTCTCCTCCATGCCATATAAGCAAAAGGAAGAATATGATCCACACACACCAACAGGAGATATCCAATAGCAAAAAGTTCATTGATGTTTAATTCTAAACTAGAGAACATCAATCATACCATCATCAGCCCCCTTCCCATCCAAAACATACACATGTAAGGAATAAAATCCCGTTCCTCAAGTTCTTACCCCTGCTTCTGTCCATTCCACACACAAAACCTTGTCTTCATGAGCAGCCAAATCATAGAGAGGAGCCTTGCAACTGATAAGATAGACATTTAGAGTCATAAATCATAAATTAAGTAAAATAATCTACAAAGTTTTCACTCCTAGAAAATTCTGGGTTTGATCACACTATAATCTTGTAACATTTAAAAACCATACTTCTACCACTATACTTCTTGGGGGAGAACAGAATTAAGCCATACACTGGTCTTCCCAACCACTGAATTCAGACAACAGCTGTTCCTGATTCTAGCATGTATTTCTGTACGATTGTGTCTATACTAGGTAAGTGGATCATTGGTAACTAGACCAGTCAGATAGCATCAGTGGTGCAGGATGTCTACACAAGACATGCTCTTTTAGCTCACATGCTCACTTGTACTATATTACACCATTAGAAAGTTGCACTGCCTTTTGGGTACGCTCTGGAGCAATGCCTTGTTGGAAATTTTGAAGGGCCTTCTGGGAGCCCAGAGGAATTGTGGAATAAGAGGTCAAGCTCCCATAAGGCTTTGAGTAGCGGTGCCATTTCCTACTCCTTTTCGCAAAATGGAAACCAGGGATGAACGCTTAGCTCTCGTTTCTTACTCCATAAGAAAGGATTCCGATGAGGCTAATGAAGAGCAGTTGCAAAGCATCTGAGGCAAGGCCATGGAGAATGTTCTGAGAGCACCTCCAGAGCGACAAAATTAGAGCCCAGTAGCTACTGACAAAATCTTTGGTGCCCCCACCCTGGAGTAGCTAGCTTTTATGCAGTATCTGAGCATTATATTCACCTAGGGAATGCAATTTTTGGATCCTGACTAGGGCCATGGACTGATGAGAGAAAGCTGTTCAAGGTGTGGCATCAGGAACAGTAGGTACAGAACTCAGAATAGAGGAAACAATTCACTGTACTTCTGTGGTGAGCTAGCCTTAACACTGCAGCACCAAACCAACAGGATGAAAGCTCTGTTCAGTGTAGGGAAAAAAAGAGTGGTGACTCCTCTGTGGCAGCTGACTACCCCAGATGGCTACTGGAGAGTAGGGCACCATTTTTGTGTTTGGGAAGTCTTGTGGGACCTATTGTTATGAAGGTGTGCATGGTAACACAAACATCAGATATCCACAAGTCTATGAAGTCCAAGACACCTCCCCAAGAAGCTCACATGAGTTTTGAGCTCTACTCCTGCCATGTTCAGCATAGGAAAAAATCAAAAATACTAATCTCATTAAACAAGTTGCAGACAGGTGAAAAACTAGGTACACAGTTTATTATAAAAGCCTTGATTATGCAATCGAACCCTAGACCAGTTGTTCTTCTCTACCATTACCCCTTTCAAGTCAGATCTCGTTTGACTTAGACTAGTGGTTCTCAACCTTTCCAGACTAATATAACCCTTTCAGGAGTCTGATTTGTCTTACGTACGCCCAAGTTTCACCTCACTTAAACTACTTGCTTACAAAATCAGACATAAAAATACAAGTGTCACAGCACACTATTACTGAAAAACGTCTTACTTCCTCATTTTTATCATATAATTGGAATATAAATATTATACTTACATTTCAGTGTATAGTATATAGAGCAGTATAAACAAGTCATTGTATGAAATTTTAGTTTGTTCTGATTTTGCTAGTGCTTTTTATGTAGCCTGTTGTAAAACTAGGCAAATATCTAGATGAGTTGATGTACACCGGAAGACCTCGCATATCTCCAGGGGTACATGGACCTCTGGTTGAGAACCAGTGACCTAGACCTCTTGCTTTTGCAAGTATCTGTTTCAGACACAAACTACTCCTTTTCTTGCAGCTACGTGTTATGAAATGTCCACAATGGGGAGCAAATCAAACTACACATCTAACAATCTTGCTAGCATACCTAAGATTTAAAATAAATAAATAAATAAATAAAAAATTAAACCCACTAGCAAGATTACTAATGAAACCTCTTTCCACGCCATCTCACTCAATGCAGTATTGCCAGAGAAATCCTGGGTGGGAAGGTCAATGCAGTTGATTTCAACGTCCAGCCACAGAGCTGCTGGCAGAAGGCAAGTGCATTTCTCGCTCATCTATTAGGTGTTTCTAATCTCCATACGGATTCCAGAAATTTAGTTGGAGTCTCCATTTAACTTCCCCATATACTTTTGTTGTGTTACTAGGCTCATGAAACTCTAAATGCTACCTGTGAATATTAAAGAATGGCATTTACCTCCTTGTGTCCCAAATCTTGACAACGTTGTCTAGAGAACCTGAGATTAGCTGTTGCTCATGTGTGGGAGACCACTTCACAGATGTCACCCAGCCAGTGTGAGAGGTCAAAGAGAGGAGTACCAAGGAACCATCTGGGACAGAAAAAATGAAAACCCACCACCCCAATTTACAGAAATGTATACAGGTCAGTTTAAGATATTTATAAAATCTACCAGTATATGAGAAGCAGTCAAGATTAACACAGGTGGGGGCCGGGTAGTTCTTCCTGATCATGTCATAAGATTGTTTCAGACAGCATGAGAGGTTAAAATGCACGCACGCATGCACACGAGCTCCTGTAGAAAGGATAAAAATCTAACCACCTTATTGTTACCAAAGAGGCACGTTTTCCACTGTTGAAAGAGTTTCTTTGATGAAGATGACTGAATGGCTCTAGGGATCAGTAATGGGATATGAAGCCTTTTATCTCTAGATTATTGGTTCAAATCTGGCCTGGTTTGTAGTGGCTAAAAAAATATTCCTGACTGGCTTATGATGTGTGATAGTCTCAGTCTATATCATGAACTGCAATGACTGGCAGCCATTTCAGACTTGTAAGGAGTCCAAAGATTGATCAGACATGTAATCAGCTACTTTTCCACTTCTACAGATGGTCTCCCCTATTCAGGGTTTAGGCACCCTGACAAAACAGTGGCATTTAACCCACTGATAAAAGTGACTTTAGATTTCAAGGCTGTTAGCAGGGCAGCTTTCAAAATTCAGTAAAAAAATAAATGTCTTTAAAAGAGAAGAATTTGATTTGTTTTCCAAGTTACTGTCTAAGGCAAGGGTTGGCAACCTCTGGCACGCGGCTCACCAGGGTAAGCATCCTGGCAGGCCGGACCAGTTTGTTTACCTGCCGCCTCTGCAGGTTCAGCCGATTGCGGCTCCCACTGGCCACGGTTCACCGCTCCAGGCCAATGGGGGTGGCAGGAAGCGGCGCGCACCGAGGGATGTGAAAGTTATTAAGAATGAAAAAGTCAAGCCTCAAAAAGCAATAGTACTTAGAATAGCCAATTAAATGAGCTACTGCTGTGGTCAGCTGAAACAAGGCTCACTCAGAGAGCAGGGAGGGAATGAGGATAGCTTCTCATCACTTTACACAGTCATGGGAGCATTTTTGCAATGGAATGTGGAAAGGATCCAGGTTCATACAGCTTTCCCTGTCCCCACAGCTTCTGTTAATTTTTGGCTAAAATGGTCTAGAACCCCCAGTTAGGAAACAGTTACAGACAAATACCAAAGTTTGTGTGTGTATCTCATGAAATGTGTTGAGATGTACCCCTTTCTCTCAACACACATTATGAATTTGAAAAGTCATTTGTGTTACCCACATATTCACTTCTGCTCACCTTTAGTGCGGGGATCCCATAATCTAATGTGTCTGTCAGTACTCCCAGATGCTAGACGCCGACACAATGGTGAGTAGGAGATAGAATTAAACACTTTGTTTCCGGTCTGCATAAGAAAAGAAGTCATAAATTAGCAGCTACTCTTGTACAAATTCTAAATTCAAACTGAACTGGAGTTACACCAGTGGGAATTTGGTGAAAAGTTTTAATGTACAACATGTAAAGAAATCTCACCAAAGTTGATTTGAGACCTCCTGTCTCCACATCCCATATTTTAATTGAATGATCCCATGATGCACTACAAATTTCTTCAGCATCTGACCACAGCACAGAGGAGATGGCTTCAGTATGGCCAGAAAGAGTTGCAATGGGAGTCTAGAAATTAAAATATTAAGATCAGAAAAGTGGTGGCTTAGTTATTGTAGGAAAAAAACATTATTTCACCAAATAAATATGTTTGTATTTAGATTAATTTTCAGATATTTCATCAGAAATTTCCCCCTACACATTTATCAAAAAAGGAAAATATTTTCCATTTCCATGCTTTTCAGCTGAGGTTCTACATAAATCCTGAGCACTTCTTACCCTGGTTAGTCCAAGCTGTTCAATTTTCTGCTTCTTCCTTGGTCTGTTTGCTGCTTCTTCTATTTCATCCTCTTCATCTGTAGGCACTATGATGGAAAGAAAATAAAGCTTGGTTTAGAAGGGTCTGGGATTCATTCCCAGCTAAGTACTTACATGGCCTCCCCCATCACCATAGTATCCAATTGCCTGCCAAATATAAATTTAATCCTCAACACTCCTGCCAATTAGATCAGTATTATTATTCCCATTTTACAGCTGAGGAATTTAGGCACAAAGAAATTAACTCAGATCTTCCACGTCCTAGAGGAATTCCTCTACAAGACCATCCCTTCCTTCATGGAAAAAAACTCAATAAATCCATCCTATATTCTGTACACAGTCACTCTATATTTTAATTTACACATTTATATATAAACTTAAATGGGCACTTTGAAAGGAGGCATCCAACTGGCTAGAGAAGGACTGTATGGTTATTTTATGTCACCAGGTCAGGATCAGTTTAGTCAATTTATTGTCCCTCAAGTCACGATGCCTATGAAAGAAGATTAGGAAAAGAGTCCACAACTTCTTAAAGTGTCCATATTTTAAAAACTACAAACTGTACGAGCCTATTGAATGCTAAAATCTGTAGATAGTATTTGGGAAAAGGCACCCAGTTGGCAGCTATACGTGAAATCTAAGTGTTTAAGTTAAGTTTAGGCCATGACCCTGTAATTAAAATCTGTGCAGAGGTCTGCCACATTATGTCAATGCAGACTGGGGGCTTTAATCTGTTTTAAGTAATAGTGTCCATTATCGCAGAAAAACCAGAAGTTAAATTGTTAAAACTGAACTCTCTAATACAATCTTGGCACAGTTACTGTTGCACCATAATAAATGACTATAGCGAGGAGGCGTGGCCTTCCTCAGAGAAGGCCACTCCCCATCCCCTGGTGGGTGGATCCAGGCAAGCCATGCGGCCCCCCCACCCCAAGCAGAAGGTTGGGACAGGAAGTTTAAACGTCAGGCTCTGCAGCTCAGTTGGGTGAGAGCCGGAGAAAGGAGCAGATGTCCCTCATCTGCTGCTGAGCCCTATGCTCAAGACGGAGCTCTACAGTGCCGAGGCCCCTGAAGGGGTGCTGGGACTGCCACTGGCCATGTACCCTGAGGAGAAGGAGGAACCCAGGAGATGGAGGTACAGTAGGAAGCAGCCCTGGGGCACTAGACATTAGTCCGGTTTGGTTGCCAGAGTCTAGGTCAGTGTGTTTCAGTGGGATCCCTGCTCACCCAGCGGTGGAAGGTTCTGCCATAGTCAGGGCCCATGGTTAGGATCCGGTGGAATAGGGTGGGCCTGGACCTCCCCACCCCCTGCTACCAGCCCCACCCCTGGAGTTGGTAGCTTCCCCAGCTTAGGCTGGATGGCCTGAAACAGCTTGTTGTTCTGCCCCACTATAGGCAACTATATTTAAGGGGGGGGCGGGGGGAACCCACAAGAACATGCATATTATTCTCAAATGGAAAATGTATAAAAGCAGTAACACGTCAAAATAAGAATTTCTGGTATAACTGAGTAGAGATATATATATATATATATATATATATATATAAACTTCAAAAGTGAAAAATTAAGACAATACTCATTTTAAGTGGTTGAAATAAAAATCTATTCAGAAGTTTCAGACATTCCAAATAATTAAATTTTAAAACTCTAAGTTACAGCCAAAAATCTCAGGCAAAGAATTCATAAAATATTCATCTTACCTGCAGACCAGATCTTTAACATCTTATCCCAAGATCCACTGCAGAACTAGATAAACAGAAACTTTTTATTAAAAAGATTATGTAAAATCCAACTAGTTCACATAAGCCACAGAAAGTCATCTTTCTGCTCAAAATGTTGCCTAATCTACTAAAATCATCTTCAGCTTTTTGTGCAATATTAAGGGTTTTATGCATCTTTTCTTTTCAATACACCGCATTACTTCCATTATATCAAATGCAAGGCTATCACCAATTTATAAGTGCTTTGGTATCCACAATTAATACATAGGTTTATACAAATTGTATGCACTTGACAACATATGACCAATTCACATGCAGAGGACAAAAAAAATGTGATTTTTACATATAAACAAGCAACACAGAATCCACAACTCACTAGCTCAACACAGACCTCTTTCAGCAAGTAACTCACTTTAGTTCTTGTGCAGTCAACTGCTATAGAGTCCACACTTCCAGCATGTCCTCTACAACAGTGAAGGGCTTTCACTTTGTTCCTCTCTACATTCCACTCCCACAGCAGGATAGTCTGATCCAGAGAGGCACTGAGTAGCAGGCATGACAAACTATCTAAGGAAGGAAGAAAGTGCCAACATACAAATCCAATTAAGGAAGTCCTTCTAAAAATCCTTTTAGAGGAAGCAAGATTAAGATTTTAAAAATTTACACAGTGACCCAATACAAATTAAGAGATTCATGTAGATACACCAGATCCTCACTAGAACATGAAATTTGGGATCCATGCGCGGTACTGCGTTACAATGAATTGCAGCCATGGATCCCAAATTTAATTACTTTAATTGCAACTGCGTTATGTGTGAATTCATGCTATACAGACACGCGTTCTAGCAAGAGTCTGGTGAATCACAGATTTAAATGCACAAATACTAATGAAGATTAACTTAGAATATTTAAATAATTATTAGAAAATACTGGAGTTTGTTTAAGTAGTATTTTATCATGAGGGATTTTACTCAATTATTTCCATTTCTAATATATTACAAGCAGTGCTTACAATAGCTGTAACATTTAGGTTGGCAATTGAACCTGTATGTTTTCCAGTAAATTGCTCTAGCCCCACTCCCAACCAGTATAAGGTGTACTGACCTTTTTTCACCCATGCCACATCTTTCACCACCTCTGTGTGCCCAGCAATTGTCATGATGGATTTTCCTTCTAAAGACCAGATTCGAGAGGTCTGATCATAAGAGCCAGTCAAGATCCTAGGGGATACAGATATTGAAACATTCTTTAAAGCCAATGGTGCATCATGGGAGATCTTTTCCATGAGGAACTTCAAGACTATTAGAAGGATAACCAGTTGAGAGACATGAATAAAGAAAACATCTCCTTTATGCAAATCTTAGTCCTCTTTGAAATAAAAAAAATTAACATTAAAATTTAACTTGTTTGCAAAAACTGGATCAAATTTAGATTTTAATAGGTTCAAAGCAAACTTTAAGGAATGAATTAGCTGTGGCTTTCTAGACAAGGTATACAGGAGAGAGAAGTGAGAAATTGATCATTGTGGTAAATTAAATGCTGAAGTCTCATGTCTAATTTAAGACTAACCAAAGAAAAATAATTATAATAAATTCTTTACACTGATTAGCAAAGCATTTTCAATCCATTAATAAATGGAGTCTCAGTATAATCAATAGTGAACAACAGCTCTGGAAATATCTATAGTAGAACCTCAGAGTTACGAACTGACCAGTCAACCGCACCGCTGATTTGGAACCGGAAGTACACAATCACCAGCAGAGATGGAAAAAGAAATAGCAAATACAGTACAGTACTATTAAATGTAAATTACTAAAAAAAAAAGTGAAGCAGCACTTTTCCTCTTCATAGTAAAGTTTCAAAGCTGTATTAAGTCAATGTTGCGTTGTAACCTTTTGAAAGAACAACCATAATGTTTTGTTCAGAGTTACAAACAACCTCCATTCCTGAGGTGTTCATAACTCTAAGGTTCTACTGTAGTAGAAAAGACAAGTAGTGTGGTAAACATTTCTTTAAAGCACAAAAGAGCAACTAAAATGATTAGGGGTTTAGAGAGGGTCCCATATGAGGAAAGATTAAAGAGGCTAGGACTCTTCAGTTTGGAAAAGAGAAGACTAAGGGGGGACATGATAGAGGTATATAAAATCATGAGTGATGTTGAGAAAGTGGATAAGGAAAAGTTATTTACTTATTCCCATAATACAAGAACTAGGGGTCACCAAATGAAATTAATAGGCAGCAGGTTTAAAACAAATAAAAGGAAGTTCTTCTTCACGCAGCGCACAGTCAACTTGTGGAACTCCTTACCTGAGGAGGTTGTGAAGGCTAGGACTATAACAATGTTTAAAAGGGGACTGGATAAATTCATGGTGGCTAAGTCCATAAATGGCTATTAGCCAGGATGGGTAAGAATGGTGTCCCTAGCCTCTGTTCGTCAGAGGGTGGAGATGGATGGCAGGAGAGAGATCACTTGATCATTGCCTGTTAGGTTCACTCCCTCAGGGGCACCTGGCATTGGCCACTGTCGGTAGACAGATACTGGGCTAGATGGACCTTTGGTCTGACCCGGTACGGCCTTTCTTATGTTCTTATGCACTCCAGATAAGGGTTTTGAAACTATAGTAATAACTTAAAATGAATATTTGAAGTATAAAATATTGAAATGTTAGAAATAAATGTAAAAAGACAGCAAGATGTTATTGTTTTATTAAAGGAGATATCATCAGTGCTACTCATCAGTTCTAACTCATACCAGGAGCAAATCTCATCCTCTTATGCATGGTACCTTCCTACTTGGGTTAAAGTTACTGTCAAGGTAGCATGGAGGAGCTCAAGCCTAATTTCCCAGGCATATGGCCTGCATATAAAAATTGATTTAAAAGGTAGAAAAATCATTTAAAAGAAAAGATAAATTTGGAATGGAAAGAAAACTGTTAAAAAGAAGTACCAATAAATAACTATGGAATCAGCTACAGACAGTGGGAGAAACCAAGATGGATATTTATGACTGGCTTAGTGGGTCTGCGATACCATTCTTCTGTAGCTTCAATAGAACTGATCCAGTCGTCATGGAACATGCATTCCTCGGGTTGTGGTGCTGTGTACTTCTCCACATATTCTATTTCCACCACTTCCTCCTAAACTCTCAAAAGACAAGAAGCCTATCAGTGTGTTTTTTCTTTTTAAATAAACAATCATAATGATCTAGTATAGTAGTTCCCAACCACTCCGAGCAGTGGTATCAATTGGCAAGACAAAGGTATCAACTATACAAGCCAGAGTCCCCTACCTTCCATGTGACTGTGTGCGCTCTACTCTGCCTTAGAAATTGAGCTGCTACTGCAAATGGGGATTCAGGTAGCCCTAACTCCTTGACAGGCAAGCATATGCATAACTGAACAGAAGACAGATGGTAGCAATGCATTAGGACCCAGAGCACAAAGATTCATAATTAAGGGCCCAATGCTGCAAACACTTAAGAATGTGTGTAATTTTACTTAGGTGAGCAGTCCTATTGAAGTCAATAGGAGGGGGAGGGATAGCTCAGTGGTTTGAGCATTGGCCTGCTAAACCCAGGGTTGTGAGTTCAATCCTTGAGGGGGCCACTTAGGGATCTGGGGCAAAAAAATTGGTCCTGCTAGTGAAGGCAGGGGGCTGGACTCAATGACCTTTCAAGGTCCCTTCCAGTTCTAGGAGATAGGTAATAATTGGAGATATACCAATTACCTTTTTCAATGGGCCCACTTCACATGATTAAAGTTACACACATGCTTAAGCTTTTGCAGTATTGGGCTCTTAGCGAATGAGCAATACCTTAAGTACAAGTACGTCACTACTGATCAACGCTACCTATTGGCTTATCAAATTACTAATACAGTGTTTAAAAGTAGCTGCAAATGATTTCCATAGTAAGACAGTGTTGTTCCTTTTCTTTTCTAGGTTTTCCCCACTATGCTTATCATGCTTAGTAGTGGAGTGTCTATAATACTTCATATCATTTGACCCATATAGTGCCACTGACCACAGACTAGCAGAGCAGGAGATAAAAGTACATTGATGGTGACCAAAATGGGACCAGTCTCCCTCCAGAACTGTATGAAACCAGACAACAGGAGAAGGAAGTGTCTCAGATTGCTCAATAGCAAACTCTAGTCATTAGGAGCACTTTCAGGCTCCAAACCAAGTCTTGGTGAATCCTCCATGGGCAAAAGAATAACGCAGGGTCTTCAGAGGAAAATAAGGGAAATTATTTGGGCTTCATCAGAAAGGCAAAGGAATACTAAGGGAGAAAAATACATGGAATATGGAGAACTTTCCTAATCAGAACTGTAAACCAGATCAAATTTAAAATCTGTATCTAATTAAATGGTCTAGGTCGGGCTCTTTAAATCCCATCATCCTACAATGTGGTCCACAGAAAGTGTGTATGACTTACTGTTGAGATGTTTTCCGCTTCCATGTGTTTGACCAGCGACATACGCAAGAACTGGCCCTTGACAAGGAAATCAAACTCCACATATTTGTGGTCCTCTAAGACAAACAAGAAACAATGTTTAAAATTTCAAGTCTTAACTTATACAATCCAGAATAAAAGAGCAAATTTTAGGAACTGAAACTAAATTTAGTTAAAATAAATTCAAGGGCCACCTTCTTCTCCCAGTTACAACTGTGCAACCCCCTTATCTAAAAGGATTACACAGATTTAACTGAGGGCAGATCTTGACCCAAAGGATGCCTTGGGGAAAACAGCACCTAAGTTTCTATAAGTAGTGTCTCTGTAGCCAGGACTCCAGGCTTCTAAGGTGTTACCTCTTCAATTTTAGTTACAATTTGAGAAGTTAAGAACAACTTTTATAGTTTTACATGGGCTGAGACCCAGTTATACCTCCATTTCTGTCTGCTGGAGCATCTCTGTTGTTGGCTAACCACAGTCCAGGTACCAACCTCTGGAATTTCCCTCCTGACTACTCACCAGGGAAAGAGTCAGGTGAGTTTCAAATAACACTGCAAGGTTTTAGTCAGTCAACTGGATTAAAATTTTGTTTTTATTTCTTTTTTCTCCCAATGTGATAAGTACTGTATAAATAGAATGGAGGGCTGGTAACAGTCCCTTCCCCAAAAAGCTTACAATCTAAATACGTAGCCAGACAAAAGGTAGATAAGAGACAAAGTGAGAAGAAAGTAATGGGGAGATTGACACAACAGGTATGTCTCTTTTTTATTTTTAAAAACATCAAGGGCAGAACTGCTTATGGGTTTTACTCTTGATTTCCCCCAATCATTCATGCGATCAGTCCTGTGCAAGCAGACCCGTACTTGTGTATGGTTCCACTGACTTCAATCAAACTCTGGCTTGGTCTACACTTAAAAGTTATATTGCCATAGCTATGTCGGTCAGCACTGTGGAAAAAACCCATACCCGGAAGAATGCCTCTGCCAATGCAGCTAAAGTTTGGGGAGGGGATGTTCCTACACTGACATAAAAACTCTTGGTGTAAACTATTTCTACGCTAGGGGTCTATGCCAACATAGCTTTGCCAGCATAGGCACCATACTGTATACATGTACAGTACATCTTTGTGGGCATCAGGTCCATCTGCATGGATCTGAGTGCAGAATCAAGGGCTATATTTTTAATGATCATGTACGATGCCTAGAAACTGTTATAGATACTATAAGACAAGTAAGAACAATAAGGGAGGTAAGATCCTCTATGAAAATTTGAAAGGAGAATTTTGTCCAACTGTGAAAACAATTGTTTTTCCAACCAAGGAATCTTGATGAGTCTTATATGCTTTGCTGTACCCACGTTCATAAGTCTTTGCAGGAGTGGAACCTTTGTATGTTAAGCCCCTATAGTTTACACACTTATGAAGAGATTCTAAATACTTTAGTAAGTTTCTATTTTTTTTAAAGTATTCCTTTTCCTAAAAGAGGTAAATCACCTTCCAAATACATACCATGTTTAGCTTGCAGCAATTTATTGATGATGTTACTGAGGTCAGCAATTTCAGAGGCTGCTGGGATAGAGAATGGAACATCATCTACTACATACCTAGAGGGAAGAAAATAGGAATTGACTCATTGAGCTATCAGTTTCAGCACTTCTCAACTGGTACAAAATAAGCACATTATCTAAAAGTCTGTGATACAGCTCTTTTTGCAAGTGAGGGTTTTAATCACTTTGCAGTTTGAATGGATGCATACTTTATTTGCAGTTGTTTCAAGAATCCTGCCCATCATAATCACTTTGGTAAGATTTTCTGAAGTTCAACTCATGTGTAGCCAAGCAAGAACCAGGAACTTTTTTTTTCACCTTTTTTGAAACCTACTCTCTAACATTCACAAATACAATAGCTCATAATATACACTATAGTGTGTCCAGATTAATCTCTAAGATCCAAGCGAAATCTACCTGGTAGAGAAGCCAGTAGCACTGGGAAAGTACAGAAAATGAGTGAATATTAAAAGAGTTGCTAAAGCCCCACCCCTTACAACATTTGCCAACACTTAGATTATGGCCTTGATTCTATTCCCCCCTAAAATCAGAGAGGATGCCTCTGACTTCAGTGGAAGCAAAATAAGGGCCACGGTGTAAATCTTGATCACAGATCTTTTCAATTAACTTGTAGGAGTTAATGGAGTTTTGTTGGGAAATGCTGTTTGCCAGGAAAGATGAAGTAAATAAATCTATCTTCCCCAACCAACACCCACCCCAGTAAGATTTGACCCTGTCGCAGTATCCTCAATTTCCCTTCTCCTAGTTGCTCTCCTTCCCATCCACCCTCCCGCGGAGGTAGCCTGCACATGGTGTGTGACCGCTCAGGACTAGATCAATGCCAGGCATCGCTCATCGGTATCGTTCTTGTCCGCGTCTCCCTTGCTCCGCCCCGGGCAGTTAGGCCATCCCAGACTCACTTGTGGTTCTCGGTGAAGAACCGAGCCTGGAGCTGGGCCATTGGGTCGGAGAGGGCGAGGCTGGGCCGGGGCTGTGTGTGCGTCTGTGCCCAGCTGAGGACTGACACGGAATGCAGGACAGAAGGCTGGACGCGGCCCTGAGCGCTCTCCCCCCAGCCAGCGAAGCAGAGCGAGCACGTGTCTCGGAGCCGCAGTCAATCAGCCCGGAGCAGCGGCGCAGATCGAGCATTCCGCCAGCGATTAGTGGGGGCTGCTCTTAAGGGCCCGGAGCCGCTCCCCCGGTCAAGCCACTCTGGGCGCCCCGCCCACCAGTTCCTGGCTGGGTGAGAATGGGAGCTACTCGCGCACGCACCCACGCTGCAGCCTGTGAGGCAAACGCAGAGACGCCACCCTTCATTACGGCAGGCTCCATGGAAACTACCAGTCCCAGCATGCAGCGCGGCCCACGGGGATGGCAGTCGACGAGGTGTCCCGGGACTACAAATCCCAGCATGCATAGCGCAAGAGGCCACAACTCCCAATGTGCCATGCGCCGCCTCACAGCAGGGTAGCGATTTCTTCTCCGTGCAACCTGTAAGCTTCAGTAAGGGCATTTGGGGGCCATTATTTCCGGGTTGTACGGTGGCCCGTGGGGACCAGATCACACGGTAGGGAGTGCGTTGCTGCGCCTGCGCTGTACGGCTGTCTCCATGGTGGTGCCTGCGAGAGCCAAGACGAGGTTGAGTAGACTCGTTCTGAATTTTCTCTCCGCTTCCCTGACTCCCCTGCAGGGTTCGCGGCAGCTGAGGCGGGAGGAGCCGCGCCCAGTCTGCCCTCCCCACCCCCACCGCGCGCGGGGCGTTCTGGCTCCCAGACCTGCCGGGGGCTGTGGGGCGGCGCCGCCGCGGAGGGGGGGGCAGCCCCCCGGGGCTATTGTTCTGCGGGGCCAACATGGCGGGGGCCCGGCTCTGCCGCCGGGAGGTCCTGGCAGCGCGGCCGCCGGCGCTGCTCGCCGCCCGGCGTGAGGAGAGGTAGAGCCGCTGCCCTGCCTCGCCCCCGCCGCGGGGAGTGGACCCGGCCCGCAGCCCCTCAGTGCGGGGACGGACAGGGGAGGGCAGAGGGGACCGCTGCCATCAATGTGGGGGAGGGAGGGTCAGGACAGGACCCGCTGCCCCCCCCCAATGTGGGGAGGGGGGATCAGGACAGGACCCGCTGCCCCCCCCAGTGTGGGGAGGGAGGGTCAGGGCAGAACCCGCTGCCCCCCCCCAATGTGGGGAGGGAGGGTCAGGGCAGAACCCGCTGCCCCCCCCCCAATGTGGGGAGGGGGGATCAGGACAGGACCCGCTGCCCCCCAGTGGAGGGAGGGGGGATCAGGACAGGACCCGCTGCCCCCCAGTGGAGGGAGGGGGGATCAGGACAGGACCCGCTGCCCCCCAGTGGAGGGAGGGGGGATCAGGACAGGACCCGCTGCCCGCCAGTGAGGAGACGGGAGAGGGGTAGTTAGGACAGGACCCGCTGCCTGTCGGGGGGGTGGGGGGGTGCTCTGGACAGGACCGGCTGTGCCTCCTGGAGTCAGGTCGTGACCTACTGTACCCTTGGTGCTGGGGAGAGAGATTAAGGGTTCAGGTTAAGGCCCATGGGGAGATGGAAGAGTGGTTATCAAGCCTAGATCCCACTGTCTTCTTCCTTTTGAAGCGGAGGGCTTTTGCTGTATATGTCAATGAGACATTTACAGGTCCATCATTGTTTGACATTTCCCTCTACAAATTATGCTGGTAGAGTTGGGGACATAGCCCCTGGGATGTATGCGTATAACATGTATGCACACATCCTGTACAGTTCTCTATGAGATACCCAAATCTTATACACCAGTAACTCTGTATGTTTCATGTACTTGTTCACTATTGATGATTTACTGATGTGATTTGGTGAACCTTAATGTTCATGTAACACAACATCTAAAAATAAAGTTTTATTAAAATCAAATTTGGTGGATTTTAAAAAAGTACTGTACTTATAAGTGAATTCAGTATTTTGGAGAAAGATGTTTACCTTGCATCTGTTTGATTCCTTAGTTATGGCTTCGCTATAAGTGAGTAGCTGTATCTGTCTAAAATGTGTGGTGGTTCTGTGGGTAACCTGATAGAGAAGGAAGGGTTGTCTTGATGTTTTAAATTAGTAAGATTTATATGCTTTCTTCAGAAACACATTTTTAAAAAAATCAATGTCTTGCAAGTGTAATTGATGTAAATGCTTTTTTGTTGGTTTTTTATATCTGTAATATGTACACCTAGTTAATAATTGCAGAAAGACACTAAGCAATAGCTTTTCCACAATTTTTTAAAAAGCCTACTGAATAATTTCTATAGTTTATAGAAATAAAATGAAAGGCACTATATAAGTGGATCAGCAGTTTCTCTGAGTCTTTCTTAGCTCCCCTCACAACAAAGATTAAGAAAATTTAGGTCATATGTTACAAATATGTGTGTGGCCAGTGTAATTCATTTTCATTCAAGAAGCCATGACTATTGAATATGCTCAATTACTTTACTCTCACCGGTACCCATTATTAATGATTTAGTTGATGTAGAAATGTCTCATAAAACACACTTCGTTTGAAGGGGCTTTTAATTGCATCAAGGCTGTGTGACTGTCTCAAACTGTTTCTCATAACTCAGCACTATTTTCATGGAAAATTGGGGACAATATTGCTATTGATTCCTTGAGTATGACATAACTAGGGCCCTACCAAATTCATGGTCCATTTTGGTCAATTTCACAGTCATGGGATTCTAAAAATCATAAATTTCATGATTTCAGTTATTTAAATCTGAAATTTCACAATGTTGTAATTGTAGAGGGTCCTGATCCAAAAAGATTTTTTTGGTGGGGGTGTTGCAGTACTACTACACTTGCTTCTGCACTGCTGCTCGTCGAGGCACTGCTTTCAGAGCTGAGCAGCTGGAGAGCGGCAGCTGCTGGCCAGGAGCCCAGCTCTGAAGGCAGAGCTGCCACCAGCAGCAACACAGAAGTAAGGATGGCGGAGTATGGTATTGCCACCCTTACTTCTGTGCTGCTGCCTGCAGATCTGGGCCCTCAATCAGTAGCTGCCACTGTCTGGCCACCCAGCTCTGAAGGCAGCAGCAAGAGTGGCAGGGTATGGTATTGCCACTCATACTTCTGCACTACTGCTGGTGGGGCGCTGCCTTCAGAGCTGTGTGCCTGGCCAGCAGCCAGTGCTCTCTGGCTGTTCAGCTCTGAAGTCAGCGCAGAAGTAAGGGAGGCAATACCATTACCTCCCTAAAATAACCTAGTGACCCCCCCGCAACTCCCTTTTGGGTCTGGACCCCAAATTTGCAAAACACTGGTCTCCCCTGTGAAATCTGCATAGTATAGGGTAAAAACACACAAAAGACCAGATTTTCATGGCTGTGAATTTGGTAGGTCCCTAGACATAACTAACTTCTTTAAAACTTTTTTTTTCTATCATAAGATGGAAATAAGATCAACAGTAAGGTATTTACTCATCATAACTTCTCTTACTGGTACCAGAAAATATGAAATTGCACATATCAAATTTGATTGTACCTTTGTATTACTCCAGGTACAGATTTCAAGAAGTGTCTTTGTATTTTTCCAAATCCCTCTCTGTTTTTTCAGTGTATGCTTCTTATGCAAAGCATGCTTATCTGCTAGAGCAGTGGAATAACCTGTCCCTTTTGCGACTTAGTTTTCTTCTATAACTAAAATACTGTAGTCATGAGAATAATTAGAAGTTCAGTTCTAAATCTTAGTGCTCTCATCTGTATTTAGGGACCACTCTTTCACTGCCTTCAGTAGGAGGCCTCACAATAATAGATCTATGGAAAACAGGAGCAAGACTTGGTAAGAGAACTTAAAGTCACTTCAGTCTGGAACTGCCACTCATTGGGAACCACTGCTTGCTATGCCCAGGTTACTGTTTCTATTAATTGATACCTAAAAATGTCATATAAATTTCTAAAGTGTTGGAAAAAAGAAAATACACAAAATAAATTTAAAAATATTCTGGTTGAAAAAAATCAATAAACCTATACAATTTTTAAAAATAGTGTTCTGACTACAGTAAGAGCTTCTTATAAAAATATTGGATAGTGTGTCACAATACTGGTCTCACAGCTGTAGTTTGCTGAGGGTTAACTGGGCTGTAAAGAGCAAAAAATTCATCTCCATCTTGCTGGTTCCCAGTCCCTCTCTAGAGTTTGGTGTCCTACGCAATATAAGTTTGCTGATCTCAAAGTAGTTGGCAAGAACATACAGCACATTACTAAAAGAACCACTGCTATTGGTGACCATAGTCTCATCAGAGTAATAAAGGACTGAATGGGCATTGTCTCTGTGTACCCTAGGCTTTTTTTCCCCTTCACTAAAAAGTCTCATCAAAGCTACAGTGGTTCAGCTTCACTGCCAACTGGGAGAACTAGCATACAACTGGATTCTAGGTGGTAGCTATTATTTTAAGTCTTATGTTGTGTAACCCTTCTCAGAACAGGTATATATTTCTCAGTGTTTAAAACGCTGATGCCAGTCAACACCTTGCCTATGCTCGCACTTCCACTTGCCAGTATTTGTATCTATACAACTGAACCAGTGATAGCAAGTGGTACATTTTAAATTTCATACTGTAGACAGAGCCATTGGCTATAAACTTTTACCCCTACAAGGTGGAGCTGAGGCCTGTTGGCAGGGTACAGCAAATGTTTGTGCAGTACCTATCTGACACACCTGCAGAGAGCTCTACTTTCAATCCAGCACTACAGAAACATTAAATTCATTCATACTCACACAAAAAGGCCGATAGAGGAACCAATATGAAAATAGAACTTCATTCTCAACATTCTGTACAATTTATAATATAAAATAAATGTATGTATTAAATAATCCAGATATATTTTAAAGAATCCAGATATTTGATAGCTTTACTCCAGATTTGTAAATGCTGCATCAAAGGGAGAGGGAGTTATTTGGGTATACTAGTTGACCCAGACAAAATCTTCAACATGTGTATAACTGAACTGTCTGATTTGAAGAACATAATAGCAACTATTATTTTGTAATCTATTATTAAATATTTATTTACTCCTAAATGAGATTAAAATTACATCTGTGGAAAGCCATTTTGCAGACAGTGCACTTAATTTTTTTCAAAAGACTAAATTCTATTGCTTAGACTAAAATACCTTATTTTACTATTTTTATTAGAGAGATTAATAATACATTTAATAATAAAATTCAATTTACATTGAATGTTTTCTATTGCTCTTGACATCCTTAGTATCTGTGGCTGACTTTCCATATTTGGTCTCAGTCCCATAAGTGAAATTATTTTGAAAGTTTAAGCTAACTGTTTTCAAATATTTTGGAGGTATGGGAGTGTTGAGGGGGAAAAATGCTTTCCCTCTGTGACCTGGTTTAAACATGGCAGATACTAGAAATTAGGAACCTGTCACTTTGTATAGTAATTGAGAATTTAAAAAAAATCCAAGTTTGATGAAGATAGGTTAAATAAATTTAAAGATGAATGTTTGAAGTTGAAATGTTGTTCAAATGCATTGGAAGAATTTATCTCTGAAGGATGATTCACTTAGCTCCAAAAGCCAAATAGGTCAGGCTTTCCTTTTCCATCCATCTCGTGTGGCTTAGCCAAATGAACTTGTGTGCTCAACAGGCTGAATGTTTATGTTCAAAAAATTTACCAGCTAACCTGATGGAACTTGGAAGCTCTGCTGATGAAGGAAATAGAGGCTGAAAGGCAAAGCCAAATAGGTCCAGTTACAGCAATTTATCAGCCGCACTGGTGAAACTGATCGAATGTGTAAAGTTTGTACAATATGCAAGCTAAATAACCGTGGAATACTTTTTCTTATTAAAAGAAAATTATTTGAGGAAAAAACTCTTGGAAAAAATCAGGATACCAAAATTAAAATGTCTTCTACAAAGATGGTCTTGTTTTATGCCATGTATATTTCATGGTGTGTGGTACACTTTAACATATGTAATGAATTAACTCACTTGGTGTTCTATCGATCATTGTATAAGATAAAAAGTGCTCAATCCAGGCAAAACGTAGGTCCTGCAGAAAGTGGTAGGTATCGCTTCTCTTTGTATGCTTGAATGTTGTGTTCTGGGAAACTGCTGCTGGGGGTGCCTTCTGTGGAATTAGAGGTACAACTGAAGTTCTAAAAGCCTCTGGCACTTTTTCTGTTCATCCCATGGTCCTGGCCAAATTCCAGTTTGGGTAACTGCACTCTTCCTGCCAAAAATGCCCCTGGTAAATTAACAGAATAGATGTTTGCCTTCATTCTGACACTGTTGTTAAGTATTACTTTAAAATAGTTGTTTCACTTCAGAGTTGGCTGCATGTCAGAGATGGGTGAAGCAATTCTTGTGTGTTCATTATAAAAATTTCACTAATGGATTTTTTACAGAGTGCTTTCGTGATCCCTCTGGATGAAAGACACTAATTATATAAATGTATATGGTCACTTTTTGTATAAAACTACATATATGCACAAACAATGGATCAAAATCTCCCAGACTTACTAAAGCAAAACTTTTTGAGGTAAGAGCCTATCCATGATCCTGTAGAAATCAATTGACATTTTTCTTGGGTGAGAACTGAATAAAGATATGTCAGGTTTTGGCACTTTATGAAGCAGGGGCTATATCCCAGTCTCATGGAAGTCAATGGGAGGTTTGCCATTTATTTAAAATGGAATGAGGCTTTGCCGAAGTTCATAAGCTCTACATTTTAAAATAATACAAAATAAATGCGGTGACCTATAGGATGAGGTAAAAGTACATCCTGGATGGGAGGCTGGATTAAAGTACTGTGACTTTTCCAGGCTGCCCTGTAATGGAAGAAAATGGAGTTGACCATGACGTCAGCCTGGAAACATCTAATGACTTACTGGTAGTCAACTGTAATAGTACAGGAGAGTCAGAAACAGATGGCCAAGTGTTTCAGGTGAGAGAATAGTTGGGACATGACTGTGTTTGAAGCTGGTTTCTTTCCATCCTCGGTGAAGAGTCTACAACATCATAATCTGTTTACCTTGCACATCAATAAGCAATCTGTTTTTCTCTCATTATTTCACAATGGCTTTACACAACATATACTACTGTCTTTATATTGATTTCTAATACAGATTAATTTGGAATGAGTGAATATCTGGTGTGATTCTCATCAGTTTGCATTCTGTTAGCAAAGCTAGAAAATCACATAAAAACACTTCGTTTCTTTCAATGGATGTATTTGTATGAACTTTTTTAATTTTAAACATTACTGAAAGATTTCAGTGAAGGAAATACCCATTGAAATGAGTGGGAGCTTCAGGTATTCAGCACTTATGAACATTAGGCTGCATATATTTGTGCACATTTTGATGTAGGAGTCTAACTTTAGGTACTGAGGTGTGAGAATTTTGGCTGTAGTTATATATTTCTAATCAAAATGTCTTTAATCCAGACAACATACATATGTGTTTCTTAGTTAATTCTACAATTTAAAATAATTATTTTGGCAATGTGATCATACACCGTATGGTACAGGGTACATCTTAAAACAAATAGTCCATGCATTCATTGCCGTTACTCTAATTTATTTATAGGCCCCAAGCCACAAATCTTTTGTCTACTGAAAGTACAACAATGGGTACTAGATTTTTCATGCTATGTGGCCAGTTTCTGACCTGCATATAGAACTTAGAAACATTTTTCCAGTTATTAGAATTCGTCATTAACAAACTTTCTGTTGTACTAGTGATTAGGTCATAAAGGTTCAGAAAATAATGAATGTGTGATTTCTGGAAGAAGTTAAGCAAATTCCACTCTTCTTTTTAGGTTGCTCAGATGACATTAAAACACCCCATCATATGAGTTTCTTACAAGAAAGCTGTCTACTTTGGAGTTCTTATACATATTTTTCCTTCAGTCTAGTATTGTTTCTGAGTGTACCCAGATTGCTAATAGTGCAGAAGCTTCCTAGCTTCAGTTGATAGCTGCCAAACGAAAATGGAATGCGCTATAACCCTAGATCAAGTTTGACAGGTTTGGTGAGATCATAAGTATAGATTTTTAAGAGATGTTTACATAGCCCATTGATTCTCAGTCTTGCCATATGGAGCTTATGCATTGTATTACTTTTTTGTACTGCCTCCATGCTTCATATTTGTATAAAAAAATTTGACAAAGATACTGTGTCAATTTCTATGTTGTGGTTCTATTGACAGCCAAAAATGAAAAAGTATTGATTTGAGACTCAAGTAGCATATTTACAGATTTTTAAGAAATTTGAATTAGAGATTTTAAAAATTATATTAGCTCATTTTCCCCTCCCCCCTTCCTTTTAAACCTTTGCCCTCTTGGTTTTAAGTCTTCTGGGTGGATCCAAGCATTTTATTTTGAAATGTAACTATTTTTGGAAGCAAGTCTTGGGTACAAGTGGTTTTGCTTCACCGTAGCAGAGAGTGATTATTTTAGGAGGCAGAATATAATATTTTCATCATGGAAGCAGGAACAGAAAATAAAATCACTAGCCAATAGACACTTGAACACTTGGGGGGAAAGTTCCCTATGAGAATGAAACGTAGCAAGATATGTATAAAATATATTTAAATTATTATTTAAAATAGAAATAACAAGTTGATACTAAGATTAAGGTATATTTCACTGTTTTTCCCTGTAAAAGCATCTAACCTGCATGGATTCCAGGGATCCATCCTTTGAACAGAATGACTCTCCAGCAGTCTTGCCCATCACAGTGCATGTTTCAGACAATTCGTCTGTGTCATCGAATACACCAGTGCAGCTATCCCAGGCGCAACCTCTTTCCACAGAAGAGTTCCATCTGGTAGACCAGAATGGCCAGCCTCTATATGAACTACAGTCACTAGGGGATTCCAGTACACAGATGGTGAGTACATATAAAACCACACACCTGCTGAGCTCACAAAAGAGGAACAGTGTTTAGGACAATGTCCTGAAGTGGTTTAGAGTTTCTATATAAAAATGTTTCAGACTCTGGGAACAAGATGATGCTTCTCAGAGTGGTTTATTTAGTTCTTCTTTGAGTGATTGCTCCAATGCATTCCAGTTAGGTGTGCGCGCCGCGCGTGCACGGCTCTTCGGAAGATTTTTACCCTAGCAACTCCGGCGGGCCGGCTGGGCGCCCCCTGGAGTGGCGCCGCTATAGTGCAGAATATATACCCCAGCCGGCCCGTCCGCTCCTCAGTTCCTTCTTCCCGCCCGTGACGGCAGTCGGAACTGTGGAGTGCTCAGTAGTCCTCCACATCCCTAGCTCTCTCTACTTATTGTTGTATATAGTTCTTTACTGTTAGTATAGTTAGTTTTAGTAGTTAGTTAGCGTTTTAGATAAGGATAGGGGGAGTACTTCCTCCCTCCCCCTCCCCGGTGCGGGCTCATGCCCAAGGCACCGGGCTTTAAGCCCTGTGCAGCGTGCCAGAGGCCTATGCCAGTGGGTGACCCTCACGGCTCCTGCCTCCGTTGCCTGGGCGAGGCACACCGCACAGACAAGTGTGCCATTTGTTCGGCTTTTAAGCCGCGGACCCGTAAGGACAGAGACAGTCGCCTCAAACAGCTCCTTATGGAAGCGTCCCTCCAGCCCGCGGCACCGTCAGCGCCGGCGCCGAGGGCTTCTTCGGTGCAGAGTGCACCCGCGGCACCGACCGGCTCCGGCACCGTGCCCACGGTACCCAAACCGCCACCTAAGACGACCCGGCACCGCTCGCTCTCGCCTTCACGCAAGCAGAAACTGGCGAAGGCTGTAGCGAAGGCACGCACAGAGTCCGCCACGAGAGTGGCTGCGGCAGTGCGTAAAGCGGGCCCTGAGCCCTCGACTCCGGCTCCGCAAGCGTCGTCGAGTCCACCGCCCCGCTCCCCGGCACCGACCGAGGTTGAGCCAAGGCTGCCTTCGACGCCGGAGACATTCTCCTCCGCGAGAGACCTGATCAGGTTCATAGAGGTTCCGAGCCTCCGGCCCCCGGCACCGCCGGTGCGGGCTGTTGTCTCTCTGGGCAAGCCAGCCAGGATGACAAGACCGCCCTCTATCGACGAGCGGCATGGATGACGGTCCCGGTCCTGGCGCAGGTCCCCGTCCCGCCGTTCGGGATCTCGTCGCCGCTCCTCTTCACGGCACCGAGCGCCATCCCGACGCCGGTCTGAGTCCCGGTACCGCTCTCGATCTCGGTACCGGTCGCACTCCCGGCACCGATCCAGGTCACCGTACCGTCGGTACCGTCGGAGGTCGTCTCGGCACTGCGACTCTCGGAGTCACTCCCGGCACCGCGGATCCCGGTCCCGGTCGAGCTCCCGGCACCGCCGAAGCCCACGCTCACGTTCACCGTCCCGTCGGCGCTCTGCGTATCGACCCTCGGTGCCGTCGGTGCAGGGCCTCCCGCCTTCAGCGGTTCAGTCCGTCGGCACCACAGCACCGCCTTGGCCATCCCGCACAGCGTCCGTGGCCTCCAGTGCCGATGATACTACCCACCGGTGGCCGACCCCACAAGGACTCCCTCATGAGCAGTGGGGCTACTGGGTCCCATGGGGACAGCATGAAGGGCAGGGTATCCCGTTTCCCAGAAGGGATGTGACCACCGGCACCAGGGTCCCTGAAGCGACTGTTAGCCGGCCGCCTCCCTCTCCTCCGCACGAGCCCTCTGCTCATCCGGCCTGCCAATCACCCATGCCTCACGATTCGGAGGAGGCTCAGCCACCGGCCGTAGAGCCTGAGCCTGTTCTGCAGGGTGCATCTTCATCATCCTCGCCGGACGAGGCGGTGGCAGGTGCTGCGGCCAGCGAACCCCCGCCCATTGACCTCTGGGCCTTCCAAGACCTGCTTCGCAGGGTGGCGGCGTCCATGAATCTTCCCGTCGAGGAGGTCCAAGAGGACGAGGATCCAATCACCAATGTGGTGGGTGCGGACGCTCCCGTCCGCGTGGCGTTACCCTTTGTCCGGACCATTCAAAAAAACGCCACTACGCTCTGGCAGACCCCCGCTTCCATTCCACCCACAGCACGCGGGGTCGAGCGGAAGTACTCAGCCCCACCATCAGGCTATGAGTACCTTTACTCCCACCCAACCCCGGACTCCCTCGTAGTCCAATCTGTTAACGACCGCGAGAGGCACGGCCAACCTGCCGCTGCGCCTAAGTCCAAGGACGCCAAGCGCATGGACTTGCTCGGCCGTAAGATCTACTCCGCAGGGGGTTTGCAGCTGAGGATCGCAAACATCATGGTCCTCCTCGCCAGGTACGTCTTTGACATTCTGATGTCCCTGGCGAAGTTCACGGAGCTCCTGCCTTCCACATCACGCCAGGAGTTCTCCGCCTTGCTGGACGAGGGAAAGAAGTCCTCCCGGTCATCTATTACGGCCGCCCTCGACGCCGCGGACTCCGGGGCTCGGACCTTGGCATCCGGCGTGACAATGAGGCGCATCTCCTGGCTGCAGTCCTCCACCCTGCCGCCGGAGGTGCAGTATACCCTCCAGGACCTTCCCTTCGACACCCAGGGTCTGTTTTCCGAAAAGACAGATTCTCGGATCCAGACCATGAAGGACGGGCGCATTGCCATCCGCACGCTAGGCATGCATACGCCGGCGACGCAGCGCAGGCCCTTCCGGCCGCAGCCCTCCCGCTACCAACAGCGCTATCGCCCCTATGTCAGCCGACGACTGGCCCAAAATTGCCGTCCGTCCGTCCGGCAACCGCCGCAACCAGGGCCAGGCCGCTTCCAAGGCCCCTCAGGGGGCTAAGCAGGCCTTTTGATGGGGCGATCGAGGACGGCCCATCACTCTCCCTACCGGATCCTTCCCCTTTATTTTACAACCGCCTTTCCCATTTCTTTTCGGCGTGGTCCCGCTTAACATCGGACAACTGGGTGCTTCAAACAGTCCAGTCGGGATACCGCCTTCAATTTGTTTCACCCCCGCCTTCCCACCCACCCTCCCTGTCCCTCTTCAGGGACCCCTCTCACGAGCAAGTCCTCTTACAAGAGGTTCAGACTCTGTTGAGCGTGGGTGCCATAGAAGCAGTGCCTCAAGACAGGCGGGGCAGGGGATTCTACTCCCGTTATTTTCTCATCCCCAAGGCGAAAGGCGGGCTACGTCCTATCCTGGACCTTCGCGAGCTGAACAAATACCTGCTCAAGCCCAAGTTTCGTATGGTCACCCTGGGGACCATTATTCCCTCCCTGGATCCGGGAGACTGGTTTGCCGCCCTCGACATGAAGGACACCTACTTCCATGTCGCGATCTATCCTCCTCATCGGCGTTACCTTCGGTTTGTGGTCAACAACGCCCACTACCAGTTCGCCGTGTTGCCATTCGGACTCTCCACGGCACCGAGGGTATTTACAAAATGCATGGCAGTCGTAGCAGCAGCCCTCCGCCGTCGTCAGATGCACGTCTACCCGTATCTCGACGACTGGCTGGTCCGAGCTCAGTCCCGTCAGCTCGTGATAGAACAGATGGCAGAAATTCTGTCTCTCTTTCAGCGGCTGGGTCTTCTCATCAACACCGAGAAGTCCACTTTGTTCCCAACGCAGCGGCTGGAGTTCATCGGAGCGGTTCTCGACTCCACGGTTGCCAGGGCCTCTCTTCCTCGCGCCCGGCACCAGACGATGGCCTCCATCATCCGGGATCTCGTCGCCTTCCCGACCACAACAGTGCGCTCCTGCCTACGCCTTCTGGGTCACATGGCCTCCTGCACATATGTCACCGCATATGCGCGGCTCCATCTTCGCCCCTTCCAGTCCTGGCTCGCGACGGTGTACCGGCCTCATCGAGACCCCATCGACATGGTGGTCACGGTCAACAGGACGGCCCTCGACTCCCTCCGCTGGTGGCTCACCCCGGAGGTCGTGTGTGCGGGAGTCCCGTTCCATCCTCCTCGCCCATCCGTCACGCTGACCACGGATGCCTCAGCGCTCGGTTGGGGGGCCCACCTGGGCGAGCTTCACACCCAAGGCCTTTGGTCGCCCCAGGAACTCGCGCTACACATCAATGTCCGCGAGCTCCGTGCCATCCGCCTCGCCTGCCGAACCTTCTGCTCCCACCTACAACGCCGTTGTGTAACAGTACTCACGGACAACACCGCTGCGATGTACTATGTAAACAAGCAGGGCGGAGCCCGCTCTTCCCCCCTCTGCGAGGAAGCGATCCTCCTGTGGGACTTCTGCGTGACCCACTCCATTCACCTAGAAGCGTCTTTTCTTCCGGGAGTGCAGAACACGCTGGCCGACCATCTCAGCAGGTCGTTTCTCTCCCACGAGTGGTCCCTTCGTCCCGACGTTGCACATACGATTTTCCAGAGGTGGGGGTTTCCCCGGGTCGACCTCTTCGCCTCCAAGGCGAACAGGAAGTGTCTCCACTTTTGCTCGTTCCGAGGTCACTCGCCGGGCTCTCTGTCGGACGCCTTCCTGTATCCCTGGCAGACTCACCTCCTCTATGCCTTCCCTCCTTTTCCGCTCGTGCACAGAGTGCTCCAGAAGCTGCGGAGGGATCGAGCCACCGTCATACTCGTGGCTCCGGCCTGGCCGAGACAGCATTGGTACACCCTGCTGCTCGAGCTCTCCGTTCGGGATCCCATCCCCCTCCCGTTATGGCCGGACCTCATCACGCAGGACTTCGGCAGACTCCACCATCCGAACCTGCAGTCCCTCCATCTTACAGCCTGCTACCTGCGTGGTTGACCCACGCAGAGAGGGACTGTTCAGCGGCCGTGCAGCAAATCCTGCTTGAGAGCAGAAAGCCTTCCACTCGCTCCACCTACCTGGCGAAATGGAAGAGGTTCGCGCTCTGGTGTGACCAACAAGGGCTCAACCCTTTCGTCGTACCCGTCCCTACCATCTTGGACTACCTTTGGTACCTTAAGGAGCAAGGTCTGGCGGTCTCCTCCTTGCGGGTACACCTGGCAGCGGTGTCCGCTTTTCGTCCTTCTCTGGAAGGTCGCTCCATCTTTTCCAATCCGATGGTCTCCCGCTTCCTGAAAGGCCTGGACCGATTGTACCCGCCGGTGCGGCGTCCGGCCCCAACCTGGGATTTGAACCTCGTCCTGTCCAAACTCATGGGTCCGCCATTCGAACCGATGGCCACGTGTTCTCTTCTTTACCTCTCCTGGAAGACGGCCTTCCTCGTCGCCATAACATCGGCCAGACGAGTCTCGGAGCTCCGGGCGCTGACGGTAGGTCCGCCATACACCGTCTTCCACACAGACAAGGTGCAGCTTCGTCCGCATCCGGCCTTCCTGCCAAAAGTGGTCTCGGCTTTCCACCTCAATCAGGACATCTTTCTCCCGGTCTTCTTCCCGAAGCCCCATGCCTCGCCTCGGGAACAACAGCTCCACACCCTCGACGTCCGTAGAGCGCTCGCTTTTTACATCGAGCGGACGAAACCTTTTCGGCGTTCTACACAGCTCTTCATAGCAGTCGCCGATCGCATGAAAGGCGAGCCGGTCTCTTCCCAACGCATCTCCTCCTGGGTAACTCAATGCATCAGAGCATGCTACGAGCTGGCTCGCGTGCCCCCGGGCCGCTTCACCGCTCATTCCACGAGGGCGCAAGCCTCGTCTGCCGCCTTCCTGAGCCATGTCCCCATCCAGGACATCTGTAGAGCGGCCACATGGTCTTCGGTCCACACCTTCGCCTCCCACTACGCGTTGGTGCAGCAGTCTCGAGACGACGCAGCCTTCGGCTCAGCTGTTTTACACTCTGCCACGTCTCACTCCGACCCCACCGCCTAGGTAAGGCTTGGGAATCACCTAACTGGAATGCATTGGAGCAATCACTCGAAGAAGAAAAGACGGTTACTCACCTGTAGTAACTGTTGTTCTTCGAGATGTGTTGCTCCAATCCATTCCAGACCCGCCCTCCTTCCCCACTGTCGGAGTAGCCGGCAAGAAGGAACTGAGGAGCGGACGGGCCGGCTGGGGTATATATTCTACGCTATAGCGGCGCCACTCCAGGGGGCGCCCAGCCGGCCCGCCGGAGTTGCTAGGGTAAAAATCTTCCGAAGAGCCGTGCACGCGCGGCGCGCACACCTAACTGGAATGGATTGGAGCAACACATCTCGAAGAACAACAGTTACTACAGGTGAGTAACCGTCTTTTCTCAGTTGCCTCTGCTCAGGTCTCCAGATCCTGAGTTAAGCCATTACTGACTTTAATTCATAAAAATCTAATGTGCTTCCATCATATTCTCAAACTGTATAGAAGACCATCTCACAGTGGGAACAGTCCTCAAAGCTCCCATTCTTCTTTCTCCCCTTTACTGCTTACTCTTTCCTCCTCGTCTCTCTACTGCTACCCTATGAGCCACTTTTGCTGAATGTTGGGAATTGTGAACACAATAGATTTGTAAGGTATCATTACAAAGTTTATAGAGACCTTTTGCATGAAGCATATTCCAGTTACATTATATTCACATTCTAAGCATATTTTCAGAAAGCATATGGAGTGCAATGTCACACCTTCCTCCTGAACTTACTGCCAGCGACATTGTCCATGGCGGAGGTAGTACATCTAAAATTTCTTTTTTTTTGGATAGGGCATTTGCTACCCAGTTCTCTTTTCTTCTCCTCCTGAGCATCTTTCTGTGCTTCAGTCTTTTTGTGTTTTAAGTCCCAGTGCTTGCTGGTGTGCAGCCCTTTGTTTGGCTGCTTCTGCCTTTATGGCAGCCTTTTCCCGTGCATATTGCGCATCAATTTCCATTTGCTCGATGAGCTGGGATACCACAGAGAACAACCCTCCTGCCAGAACAGGCATCCCTCCACTCCTGTCTTGCTGAATTAGACACTCCAGTCAGCTACAGCACAGACCCAGAGGTTGGGCCACGCCTCACTGCAGTTCACTGAAACTGAAATCCACTCAGCTCAGGGGCTTCTTAGTTAACAGGGACTTTCCCAGCGCCCAGTGTTCAGCCTTCATGGGCAATTTGCAACCTGTGTAGTTCTAGCTTCTCGTCTTCACTCTTACTTATTTGCTTACTTTTCTGTCCCTATTTCTCTTACCCAAAATAAGCAAACAGAAAATAACAAACCAGTAATCACTTTGTCTGTTCTCCAGCCAGCACACTTAAGATTCACTTAAAATCACTACCAGTGTCTCAAAGCAATCAACTGTGCACAGATCCTGGTCGACTACGCCACTGTGACAGGTTCGGTCACAGAGACCCCCTTGGGACTGTTACCTGATGTGCTGAAACTACCACTGAGCCTGTTTTTCACTGCCAGCTTGGGGCTTAGAACCCTGCCTAGTTGAGCCAGACACGCTAGTCTGCTGCAACACAGACCCAGGTCTGGTCCATGCCCCCAAAGCTGAAGACTTTTTAACCAAAAACTACTTAGCTGTATAAAGCTTATACAAGGTAAACTCATAAATTGTCTGCCCTCTATAACACTGATAGAGATGCACAGCTGTTTGCTCCCCCAAATATTAATCACTTACTCTGGGTTAATTAATAAACAAAAGTGATTTTATTAAGTATAAAAAGTAGGATTTAAGTGGTTTCAAGTAATGACAGAACAGAGTAAGTTACCAAACAAAATAAAACAAAACACGCAAGTCTAAGCCTAATACATTTAAGAAACTACCGTAAATACAGGGTAAATCTCATGCGCAGAGATGTTCCAGTAAGCTTCTTTCACAGAATAGACTTCTCCTTAGTCTGGGCCCAATCCTTTCCTCTGGTACAGTTCTTGTTAATTCCAGCTCAGGTGGTAACTAAGGGTTTTCTCATGACTTCACCCCCCTTTGTTCTGTTCCACTCCCTTTTATATCTTTGGCACAAGGTGGAAATCCTTTGTCTCTCTCTGGGTTCCCACCCTTCCTTCTAAATGGAAAAGCACCAGTTTTAAGATGGATTCCAGTACCAGGTGACATGGTCACATGTCCTGTGAGACCCCAAACCTCCATTCTTTCTGGCCTGACTCACAGGAACACAGGCAGGCTTACAAGTAAACAGAGCCATTTACAACCAATTGTCCTGGTCAATGGAAGCCATCCAGATTCTAAACCACCATTAATGGCCCACACTCTGCATAATTACAATAGAATTTCAGAATAATACTTCATATTTCTAGCTTCAGATACAAGAATGATACATTCACACAAATAGGATGAATATACTCAGTAGATTATAAGCTTTGTATTGATACCTTACAAGAAAACTTTTGCATGAAGTATATTCCAGTTACATTATATTCACATTCCAAGCATATTTTCAGAAAGCATATGGAGTGCAATGTCACATATGGCATCAGCGGTAAGTCAGCCAATAATATACCCCTTCTACCTTTCTCCCCTGATTAATTTGCATATAACAATGCCTCACAAGTGACTCTAACTTTAATGTAGGGAAACAGCAATGATTTTCTGTTTCAGATAGTGAATAGACTTTTTTAAAAATCTTTTTCAGTAGAGCTGGTTGCGGTGTTCAAAGTTTCAAACAAGGCTGTTTGGATGTCAGAACAAAATCACAATTGCTTCTCTCTATTTTTAGCTTAATGTTAAGTTTTTTAAAGGGTTTGAGCAGTTAGAAATCAATGATACATACTGTATTTTAGAGTGTTAAAGTGGACTGTCAAATTTTAAGATTCAGCTCTTCTCTTTAGCCTATAATTCCTAATAAACAACCTCTCAAATTTCTCATACTGTAAAATCAAATTACTCTGCAAATGTAAAACAATTTCAAAGGTACACCTCTACCTCAATATAACGCTGTCCTTGGGAGCCAAAAAATCTTACTGTGTTGCAGGTGAAACTGTGCTATATTGAACTTGCTTTGATCCACTGGAGTGCACAGCCCCGCCCCACAGAGCACTGCTTTACCATGTTATTTCCAAATTCATGTTATATCGGGTAGCGTTATATCGAGGTAGCAGTGTAGTTATTATTCTGGTAGTAACCAAAACATGCTAATGCCACTGAAAACTGGTTAACCAGATCATGCTATATAGTTAGTATTACAAAGTATTTTTAATTCTTATTTTAATAGATGATTGTTGCTAGCCAGTCAGAACATGGACAGGTGCTACATGTAATTCCCTCGACCCAGCCAGGAATGGCACAAGTGATTATTCCTCAAGGGCAACTTTTGGATGTCACCGGCACGCAGGGTGAGTTTTACCTGTAGCACTTGAGGGTTGTCTGTTCTTGTGGCCAAACACATATCAAATGATCCATCTTTATGAATTCTTTATTTCCCCTTTCTTTCAATTAATATTGTAGATATAATACTAAATACCGTATATACATGATCATAGGTCGGTTCATTTATAAGCCGACCCCCTCCTCCCCCAAGATGGATAAGTAAAAATGGAAAATTTTTATAACCCATTCATAAGCCGACCCTATAATTCAGGGGTCAGCAAACTTTAGCTCCTGGGCCATCAGGATAAGCCTCTGGTGGGCCGAGATGGTTGGTTTGTTTACCTCGAGCGTCCGCAGGCATGGAGGTAAACCTAAGTAAACAAAGTGTCCCGGCACACCGGCTGCTTACCCTGATTGGTTGGGACAACAACTGGTGGGGAAATTTTTTGGGGGGAGAAGCTGGGGGTCAGGGGAGTAACCCCAGTGACCACCCCCCACATGACCCCACCCCTAGCCCGGGACCCCCACCCCATCCCTTCCCACCTTATTTGGATGTCACTGGTCTGGCTGGAGCTGCTCCGGCAGGCTGGGCAGCGCGGCCACAGCCTGCTCTGGCGGGCCGAGCGGTGCAGCCACAGCCTGCTCTGGGGGGCGGAAGCAAGCAGCACGGCTGCAGCTGCTTTGGAGGCTGGTGGGAGAGCAGCGTGGTCAGAAGCAGAGACACTCTCTGGCTCCGCCTCTTCCCTGCTGGCTGTGCTGCCTCTCCTTGCTCCCTCTGTTGGGGGAAGAGGCTGTGTCCCACCTCTCCCTCTCTATACTCGTTCATAAGCCGACCCCCTTCTCTGGTGCTTCCCTTTTTTTGCTAAAAAATGTGGCTTATGAACGAGTATATACGGTATTTGCATTTACAGCACTGTTCATCTGAAGATCACCATGCACTTTACAAACGTTATTTAAGTTGGGACAAGGTCCTTGTGAAATAAGTATTACATATTATGTCCATTTGAGATGTAGTATGGGTAAGTGGAGGTACTGAGGGTGAAATGCTGCCCTGGTTTACATCCCATGCCATCCCATAAACTTGAGTGGGGATTCGCAGAGGTAGGGTGACCAGACGCCCCGATAAAATTGAGACTCTCCTGATATTTAGTTCTTTGTCCTGCATCCCGACCGAGGTTGTGTTTTGTTTTGTTTTGTTTTGTTTTGCTCTGCTGGTGGCGCTCCATGTTTTTCCTCCACAAGCACCGCCGCAACCCTCCCTCCCAATGTGTTTTGATATTTTGTTCCTCTCATCTGGTCACCCTAGGTAGAGCCAAAATAGATTGCATGTCTATCTTTCACTTTCCTCAGCTACATTGTATGTCACCAAATTTGAGTATTCCTGGCTATCTATGCAGTTAGGGGCTTCTGCTCCTTCTCTGAAGGAACAAGTATCTGTGGTCCACATATAAGGCCTGCTTCAAGGCCCACTTTAGTAAATGGAAAGCTGCCTTTAACTTCAGAGGGCTTTGGCTCAGTCCCATAATTCTAAAAAATCTGTGAAAAATCAGTGAGGAACCCCAGACCCAGTAACAATAAAATCTCTGGAGGCACCTTCAGTATCATTCCCACAAGAATAAGCAGATGAAGTTGCCAATAGTGAATAAATAGCTTTGGGGCATAATGACTTTTTTTAGTCAAGATTTTGGAATGTTATTTCCTGTGCGTTCTGTTCTTTTGACTGTACCATTTGAAGCAGATGTCCGCAGCCAATGAGTCTGTCGTGATAGCTCTGGATATGAAATTATCTGCATTTTACTAGTTTTATGTAATCTTATAATTAATAATATGGGGCTTTTCATCAGTAGATCTCAAAGCATTTCACAGAAACCCAGGGAGGGACTGAGGGTGGTCAGTGCTATTATCCCCATTTCGCAGAGGAGTAATGCAGAGCACTGAGAGGGCAAATGACTTGCACAGTGTCTCACAGAAAATCTGCGGTGGAGCAGGAAATTGAATGCACATGTCCAAGTCCCACGCTGATGCCCAAACCCCTAGTCCAGCCTTCCTCTGCAAGCAAATACTCAGAGAGCCTTCCCTCCTAACTTTAACACTGTACATCAACAAATTTATCTGAATTTTGTGTTGAGTAGGTAGCAGTCTATACTATTTAGCTAGGCTATGAGAACAGTACATTTCAATTACAGTACATAGCATTGATTTTGACTTTTTAAAAAATAGTCCTACATTTGAAAAGTGACTTTCACTGGAGTCTCAACTTTCAAGAAACTTTCCTATGGCAGACCTTTTAAAAAAATGTCACCAGCCTACCCCTCAAGCATTATTTGAAAAACAAAGAAACCTTCAGAAGCTGGATCCCTGGGGCTTGGTGGTGTGCTCTTTATTTTGTTTGTCTTTTGCAACATAGTCTGCTAGAACAGAGAAAAGCCGTGCATAATTACATGTTTGGGGTTTTCATAAATGCAGTATTTTCTTTTAATTTTAAAAGAATTTTATTATGTTTCCAAATTGAGATTTTTGGGATGTTACACTTAAAAATGTGTAACATCTACTTTAATACTTTCTCCTGGGAAAATTTTTTTAATGTTTGTAATGAGTCAGACAAATCTGACTGCTTCGTCGGTTAGCAGGTACTGCCAGTTTGAAGTTATTGTTATATTGTTTAAATTTATAAAAGTGAGGTAACTCATTTCAAAGCAGTAAATGATGCCAAAAGTGGTGCTTTTACATGATGGGCCTGATCCAAAGACCAGTGAAGACAATGGAAATTAAAAAAAAAAAATCTACTCTGAAGCCACATACGCTGAGTACTTAGGGTATTCATTGAAGAAAAATTAGTATTTTGCCATTGATTTAATGGGGCCAGGAGGATTTCACCCTTGATATGTCAAGAATACATTTTAAGCACACAGTAAGGTGCGATGAAAAACACCATTGTTTGTGCTGTTTTCTTAAGAAAAATTTAGGCAACCTAGTGGAATTTCAAAAATTTGATTGTTCGCTTGTAAATTTGGCTGAACATGAGACTTTATCTGTTTATCCCAAATTTCTGAGACAAGTTCTGCTGCTCAGAATTTCATAAAGAGATACTCATTAACAAACATCCACAGGCCTTTCTAGCTGAATGATTTCTGCACCACATAACTTCTACCAAGAATTTGTCTTCATTCTCAGACAAACACTGGTTTAATTACATTCACGTTTTTTCTTCAAATTTTCCTTTAACTGCAGACAATTTGGAAGTGTCTCAATCTAGGAATATTTGCTGTGTGTACTAACTGCTGTTAGTAGATCAAATGTAGATGAAATCTTTATCCTAAACATTTATTGAATAACCATTACATTTTTCAGTAAAGAAAAATGGACTTGGAATCAAATTCTTGAAGTATAATCCCACTATTGATATTGAGTCTCTCTGTGGTATTGGACTAATACCTTTGCTGTTTCAATTTCCCTAGCTGTATAACATGGGTAGTAATAAAAAGGTACTTTACTAGGGATGTAAGGATTAATTTGTGGTAATATGTTGTTTTGAAGATTAAAAAAACTATATAGGTGATAAGTATGATCATGGGTGTGGTTTGTGGGGGCCAAGGGGCATTGTCCCCTCCAAACTGCAAGCCTTGGGCAGGTGCGACATTTGCCCCTCCCCAATGTGCAGCCTCGGCCTGACTGGAGCTGCCCTCCAAAATATAGAAGTCAAACTATGCCTATGAGTATGATCACTTTCACATGCAAATAAATCAGTTAGGATTAGAGAGACAAGTTGCATGAGATAATATCTTTTATTGGACCAACTTCTTTTGGTGAAAGAGAGACCAGCAGAAGTTGGTCCAATAAAAGATATTACCTCACTCATCTTGTTTTTCTAATATCTTGGGACCCACACAGCTACAACTGCAGTGCATACATCCATTAGGATTAGTCATTTACTGTATGTTGAAGATGTCCTTGCATGCTTATATGAAATGACCTGAGGCATGGGCCTCCCCATTTGTTTGCTCCTGATTAGGTGTGAAACAGATTTTAGTGTCTTAAACCTCCCTTGTTGAAAATATTAAAGCGAATAGATGTGTAATTTGTAGCCAACCGGGTTAGACTTGCAACTATGATAGAGATTTTTGAAAATGTAGGACAGATTATTTTACAAGTTGTAATTATTTGTTTAATCATGTAGGGATTTATCTGCTATAGTAGAGTTACAAAGATGAAACAGTATAACATCAGTGATATATTTGCATGCATATTCCTACATTTTATAAATCATCACTATTCATTCATAATTATTTAATTTCTCTATAATCTGCCATTCACTCTATTCCTTTATTTCATGTGCAAAAATGCTTGCTTTTCCAACAGATCACAATAAATCATAACTTGTCATTTCCCCGTTCTTTGTACAGTTATTAAACAGGAGGGTGGTGTGTTTTTTTCCCCCCAAAGATGTTTCAGAAGAGAAACGCAGTGACGGGAACTTGCAGACAGTAGCAGTGGCTGCTATCGCAGACAGTGCAAGCAGTTACATACTTCATCCCCAAGCATCTCTCACCGTGTCCAAAAAGACAACAACCAGGTAGGTGAGACGGTAAAGAGCAGATGAAATATCACTTTGGACCACAGACACATACAGTTAGTCATATCGTCAATTTCAGTTCATTTTTGTAATTGTGGAGAGTTCTATAATAATTTTACAATAACAAGTGATTGCAGTCTGTAAATACTATTGAATGACATATTGTAGGCTGCAATATATCATGCAGGGAACAGCTATAGATGTGCCACAGCCCTGAGAAGAGGGGTAAAATATCTAAATTCCAGAGACAGTGGGATGTGTTCTGATTTCATATTGGTGTACATTTAGAATAATTCCATTTAAATATTGAAGTTACTCCAGATCAGGGGTTGGCAACCTTTCAGAAGTGGTGTGCCGAGTCTTCATTTATTCACTCTAATTTAAGGTCTCGCGTGCCAGCAATACATTTTAATGTTTTTAGAAGGTCTCTTTCTATAAGTCTATAATATATAACTAACTATTGTTTAGTAAATAACTATTGTAAAGTAAATAAGGTTTCAAAATGTTTAAGAACCTTCATTTAAAATTAAATGAAAATGCAGAGCCCCCTATACCGGTGGCCAGGACCCAGGCAGTGTGAGTGTCACTAAAAATCAGCTCGCGTGCTGCCTTTGGCACGCGTGCCATAGGTTGCCTACCCCTGCTCCAGATTAATACTGGTGTAAATGAGATCTGAAAGTGACTCAGTGACTGAGCATAGGGAAATCGTGAAGCTGAGTAAAGTTTTTTGTATTTGCTATGTGGGAGGGAGGCTGTTTATTAGGAATTATAGGCCAAAAAGTAGAGTTGAATCTTAAAATGGAATTTGAAAGAACTCAGAGTCAATTAGGCACGGAGAGGCTGTTGGTGTCAATGGGAAAGCCCTGTTTCAGCTCATGTTCAGGGGGAAATTTGTTGGGCTTCTTCTGAGAACTCTGTGTAGAAATCTTTGCTAACAGAGTTTTTCTGTAGTTGACCTTTGAAAAATATATTAGTGCAGCACAATTTCTTAAAATTAGAAATAAGCTACTTTCTCACTTTTTATCTTATATCCTTTTGGTTCCAATATGGCAATACACTTTTTCTTGTGCTTTTAGTTGAGAATAAATTAGGATTCTTTTCATATAATTAATTTTGATTTTAAAAAGAGAAAATCTCTACAAATTGTAATTTTGACCTTTTCTTTCATGTGTGCCCTCTTTGGTGAGCCTCCCTTCTTACATTAGGATTTGGTGGGAAAGAAAACATGTTAGGTCATTATCACTGCAGCATAATGTTGTTTTGCAAACTGACTATATTGAAGATGTCTCTAAAATGTAGTAAAAATGTTTTGTGAATAGACATTTGAATGTAAGTTTTTGGAGATGTTATGCAGGAAAATAAATGTCCTGAAAGTCAAACATATCTGTAGCTGGATTTTAGGGCTCTTTGTGTTGGCAGTAGGTGATTTACTTGGGTCTTGGAATGGTAGACAGATGCTGATGGATTTAGTGAGTTAGAAACAAAATGTGACCCTTCATGTAGGGACCCCATTTTGCTCACTTGAAGCACTTTTTGGTAGCTGTTTTCAATAATTTAAGAATTGCTATATTTGAAAACAAGTAACATTTAATATGTATTTGATGTCAGTGTAGGCTCCAGAATTCTACCATGGACTTTCTTGTGTACTGGAATCTTTAACAAACTCCACCAGTCTATTTTAACAGTGTTCTAGCTGTGATTTTTATCAGGAAGCTATATGGCTTATATTTTAAGTATGTACTTAAGAGGTTTGTGGGAGGACAAGGTGGGTAGGTAAATCTTTTATTGAACCAGCTTCTGTTGCTGAGAGAGACAAACCTTGGAGCTATACAGAGCTCTTCCTCAGGTCTGTTCTTAAGTGCTCAGGTCTCTTTTTTGCTGAATTAGGTGACCCAACTAAATAGGAGAATACAGAAGCCAGAGAGTGGCGTTTTAAAATATGGCATTGTGTGACGTTTTACAGTAATTGTGTCATGTTGAGAATAGAAATTTATGAAAAAATTCAAAGATAATTGTCAGTTACAGGTGTTGTTACCATATCTACAGTTTGGCAATAAAAGTTATCTGCAGTCATAATACAAGGATATTGACAAAGGGAATCAAATATTGCTTTTACTTTGTATTTGATGTCCCTCTTGATTATCTGTCTCTATGTTTATTGCATTATTTTTCAGGATAGTGGAAGACCTTTTTCCTGTACCTCTCCAGCCGCTGCCCCCAAACACTCCTACGTGGGCTCGTCGTCTCAGGAACTGCGAGGTGGGCCGCAAACAATCGTAATTATGCTCCATTCATCTAGATTAAGAACTAAAATTTTTATTCTGTGAGTTTATGTAGATTATATGCATTTTAAATTTCACAATGCTATTAAAAAAAATAAGTCTACCACTTTTAAAAAGTGGAAGTGCTTTATAGCCATTCTTGGGTGTTGTGCAAACCTCAGTGGTTTGTACTAAGACACTGCTTCATTTGATTTAATTTAACAATCCATTAATTGGAGAATTTCTTTCTTGGGGCCCAAGCCTGCAACTGTGCCTGTAACTTTACTTTCATGAGTAGTCTTACAGGAATTGAATTCAATGGGATTGCTATTGAGAGTAAGGGTCCATGCCTGGTTGCAGGATCAGACCATTAGTCTACGAGAGTAAAGGTACCATAATATCAATATTCCAGAAGGGCTTTTATATTTTAATAAAATCACACAACTTTACTTAATAGTCTTCTATCCCAGATACCACAATATGTACTTGTTTCTCTCATTCATCAAAGGACTTTTCTCATATTATCAATTATTTTTCCTCCTTGAAGTGAATATTTTTCCCTTTAGCTTTCCCATATGCAGCTAATTTTGTTATAGAAAATTCTTTAGATTTATAAACCAGACTGGTCCCCTTCCTACCCTTAGTTATTTAAAAAAAAAAATCCATGCAATGATTTTATTTCCATTATATAGTGCAAGCATTGCACCATGATAAATGCCACAAAATTTACATAGTCAGTTTAAATTAAACTTTCCACCTAGCATGCCATTTTAACTAAACCAGGAATCTGCAGCTTTTAAATATGAGAACTACATATTTTTAAGCTGTCAAATGTCTGATTGCAGAAATATCACCTTGTGGCTAAATGTGATGCTGCTGACACGTGTAGACATCAGTTGATTTTAAATTCCTGAGCAATTTAAAATTCCTCTCTCTGCACACCTTCAAATAATCTGTAAACTAATTAAAAAACACAGATAAGACCTTATTTATCACAGGCAAGTGTTAATATAGTATTAAGTATATTGATATATACACCCAGAAGCCAGGAAATTGGTAGCATTAACTTTACCATACTGAACATTAATTTTGATTACGAATTTGACTGTTAAAAATATATGCAGTATGTACAACATGGGTGAGTTAATCTTGTTAGGATATTGCAAAGTTAAAGCTCTCATATCATTTGGGGATAGAATTTTTGGTCATACTTCATATTAAGGTTCCATTTATACATAGCTTATAACAGGTTCATAGATGATTAATCAGCTGTTAGAGTCCAACAGGTCAATTTGTTGCAGATAATCATCTCTAATCCCTTCTGTTGTGCTTATAGCCATCTGTATCACACATGCTGCTCATAACTGTAACATTTGCATAACTTCTGTTAATCATTTATTAAAGTATTTTATTTTATATAAAACTGTATTTGAAGTTCAATGGGGGTTAGGTCCCTGAGTCCCTTAGTCCCCTTTAACATTTCCACCGACTGTGTTTAAATTTATAACCGTAAGATCTGCATCCATATAGCATTTAATGTTCTCATATCGTAAGAAAAAGAAAAAAATACTGCTTGTGTTTAAAGTGGCAGTTCTACTCTGAATAGTGAGAATGTAAGATCTGCACTCTGCTGCTCCACAGAACTATTCAGAGATACTTTGTTCCCTTAAGTAACAAAAATAAGTTTATTGTTTTACTGCTTTTTATTCCTGTTAGCACTGCAGAGCAGGAATGAGCTGAATTCCATTCCTTCTTGTGTATCATTAGTAGAATTGTTTTACTATGTTCCAGTCGGTTCTTCTTCGAGTGATTGCTCCTATGCATTCCATTGTAGGTGTGCGCGCCGCGCGTGCACGGTTCTTCGGAACATTTTTACCCTAGCAACTCCGGCGGGCCGGCTGGCGCCCCCTGGAGTGGCGCCGCCATGGCGGCTGATATATACCCCAGCCGGCCCGTCCGCTCCTCAGTTCCTTCTTTCTGCCCGTGACGGCTAGTAGGAACAGTGGAGTGCTCCCTTACCTCCACAGCCCTAGCGTTTCTCCGTAGTTTAGTGTATATAGTTGTTAGTATTTTGTTAAAGTTTCTTGTTATAGTTGTTTAGTTAGTTGTATAGTGTAATAGTTAGGGAATTAGAGGGGTTAGCCCTCTTCTTCCGCCCCGGTGCGGGCTTATGCCCGGAGCACCGGGATTCAAGCCCTGCGTGGCTTGCCAGCGGCCGATGCCAGTGAGTGACCCGCACGACTCCTGCCTCCGCTGCCTCGGAGAGTCGCACAGGACAGATAAGTGCCCGATTTGTGTGGCTTTTAAGCCTCGGACGAGGAAGGAGCGGGACTCTCGTTTAAAACAGCTCCTTATGGAGTCGGCTCTCCAACCTCCGGCACCAGCTCCTTCGGCACCGAAACCGGCCTCCGTGAGCAGCGCACCGGCAGCACCGAGCCGCTCCGGTACCGACACGTCTCGGCACCCTGCTCCGAAGACCCGGCACCGCTCGCTCTCCCCGAGGAAGAAGCAAAAGGTGCCGAAGACGGCCACTGCGAAACAGCAGCAGAAGCCGTTAGTCCAGCCGCCACCGACCAAAACAGTACAGGCTGAGACAGTGCACAAGAAGTGCACCGGGCCGTCGACTCCGGCGCCGCAAGGGCCGTCGAGTCCGGCACCGCCCAGCTCCCCGGTGCCGACCGAGGAGGAGCTGAGGCTCCCGTCCACGCCGGAGGCGTTCGCGACGGCGAGGGAGCTGATCGACCTCACGGCCGATACGGGCCATCAGCTTCCAGCACCGCCGGTGCGGACAGTGAAGTCCATCGGAAAGCCACTGATGATGCGCCCTCCGTCTCCTGGCGGCCGAGGTGATCGGAGCACCATGATCCGCTCTCGCTCCCGTTCTCCCTCTAGACGGCGGTCGCCAACGCACCGGGGCCGAGCCGCACGACGGTCAACGTCGAGACGCCGCTCCCCGTCTCGTCACCGGTCGCAGTCCCGGTACCGCTCGCAATCGCGGTACCGGTCGCACTCCCGGCGGCGCTCTAGGTCCCGGTCACCAAGTCGCTGGCACCGCACCAGGTCCGGCTCCAGGCATCGCGGGCGATATCGAGACTCTCGCAGCCACTCACGGCGACATCGCTCCCGATCCAGGTCTGACTCCCGGCGCCGCCGGTCGAGCTCCCGGCGCCGCGCTTCGCGCAGATCCCGTTCGCCCATCAGACCGCATGACGACCGGCACCGTCCGTCGGCACCGGAGTGACAGTTTACTCCGGCACCGGACGTCCGCCCGGGAACTGCAACGGCTCCTCCCTGGCCTTCGAGGGAGCCCTCAGTTGCTTCTCCTGAGGGCAGCGCGGTAGACTTCAGAGCGGGGTCTCTGCCGCAGGACCATGGACCCCAGCAGTGGGGATTATGGGTGCCCTGGGCCCAACATGAGCAGGGACCTCCCCTCCCTCCGAGACAGCCTGGCTCGGCGCGCTCGGTGCCGGTGGCCACTGTCAGCAGGCCACCCCCGTCTCCAACACCACAGACCGCCACTCACGGCACGCCGTTGGGGCAGGAGACACTGGCACCTGATCGCCCAGAGGCAGAGCAGGCACCTGAAGAGGTGCTTCCAGGTCAATCCTCGTCCTCCTCTCCCGACGAGGCTGTGGCAGGGGCGTCACCATCGGAACCCCCGCCTATTGACCTGAAGGCGCACCACGATCTTCTGCGGAGGGTAGCGAAAGCCATCAACCTACCCGTCGAAGAGGTCCAGGAGGTGGATGACCCCATCACGGATGTCGTGGGAGCAGACGCCCCCGTGAGAGTGGCGTTACCGTTCATCCGCACAATCCAGCGGAACAATGCCGCCATTTGGCAGTCGCCATCCTCCGTCCCTCCCACGGCACACGGCGTGGAGAGGAAATATTCCGTACCACCTAAAGGGTACGAATACCTTTATGTGCACCCCACACCGGACTCCTTAGTAGTACAGTCCGTGAACGACCGGGAGCGTAATGGACAGCCGGCAGCTGCGCCCAAGTCTAAGGAGTCCAAACGCATGGACTTGCTCGGACGCAAGATTTACTCGGCGGGCGGCCTCCAACTCCGCATCGCGAATCAAATGGCCTTGCTATCCCGGTATACGTTTAACATCCTGGGATGCCTGGGGAAATTCGCGGAGCTGACCCCACAAGACTCCCGCCGAGAATTCTCGGCCCTCCTAGAAGAGGGCAAGCTGGCCTCCAGGACCTTGATTAAAGCAGCGGTCGACTCAGCGGACTCGGGGGCCAGGACGGTGGCGTCCGGGGTAACCATGCGACGCATTGCGTGGCTGCAGTCGTCCACTTTGCCGCCGGAGGTGCAATATACCCTCCAGGACCTCCCCTTTGAAATGCAGGGCCTGTTTTCTGAGAAAACTGACACCAGAATTCAGACCCTGAAGGACGGACGAGTGGCAATCCGCACTTTGGGGATGCATACACCGGCCACTCAGAGGCGTCCCTTCCGGCAACAACCCTATCGGCCCGGGCCGCAAGCCAGATCTCGGCCATTTAATAACCGCAGGGCCCCATTCCGCCGCAGACCATCGGGCGGGCGGCGTAACCAGTCCCAAGGCTCGTCCAAGGTCCCTCAAGGCCCCAAGCCGGCCTTTTGATGGGACGCCCGAGGACGGCGCACCACTCTCACCCCAGGATCCATCCCCTTTGTTTTCAAGTCGTCTTTCCCGCTTCCTTCAGGCGTGGTGTTCTGTAACATCAGACAGCTGGGTGCTCAACACCATTCAGCACGGCTACCGCCTACAGTTTATTTCGCCCCCTCCCTCCCACCCACCTTCCCCGTCCCTCTTCAGGGACCCCTCTCACGAGCAAGTCCTCTTACAGGAGGTCCAGTCTCTGTTGAGCATGGGTGCCATCGAGGAGGTGCCCCCCTGCAGGCGGGGCAGGGGATTCTACTCCAGGTATTTTCTCATCCCCAAGCCGAAAGGAGGTCTTCGTCCCATCTTAGACCTCAGGGAGCTGAACAAGTACCTCTGCAAACTCAAGTTTCGGATGGTAACCTTGGGGACCATTATCCCTTCCTTGGATCCGGGAGACTGGTTTGCCGCCCTCGACATGAAGGATGCTTACTTTCATGTGGCAATTTACCCCCCTCACAGACGCTACCTGCGCTTTATGGTCAACGAGACCCACTACCAGTTTGCGGTGTTACCCTTCGGCCTCTCCACCGCACCGAGGGTATTCACCAAATGCATGGCGGTCGTGGCCGCGGCCCTCCGTCGTCGTCGAATTCATGTGTACCCATATCTCGACGACTGGCTGATTCGTGGTCGTACCCAAGGCCTGGTAGCAGCTCAGGTGTCCGAGATACTGCATCTGTTTCGGTCCCTCGGCCTGCTTGTCAACGCCGACAAGTCCCACTTAGTTCCGACTCAAAGAGTGGAATTCATAGGAGCCGTCCTTGACTCCACTCTGGCCAGAGCCTGCCTCCCTCGGGCTCGACACGAGACGTTGGCCTCCCTGATACGGTCACTGCAGGCCTTTCCAACGACAACAGTGCGGTGCTGCCTACGTCTCCTAGGTCACATGGCAGCGTGTACGTTTGTGACCGCACACGCAAGGCTGCGACTTCGCCAGTTCCAAATGTGGCTGGCATCGGTGTACCGCCCTCAGCGCGACCCACTGGATATGGTGGTGGTGGTGCCGAGTCCCGCTCTCCAGTCGCTCACCTGGTGGCTGGATCCGGAGACAGTCTGCGCAGGGGTTCCGTTCCGCCCTCCTCGGCCGTCGATCACCCTGACCACGGACGCGTCGGCGCTTGGATGGGGGGCTCACATGGGAGACCTGCACACCCAGGGCCTCTGGTCAGCCCAGGAGCTCTCCCTCCATATCAACGTCCGGGAGTTGAGAGCGATCCGTCTGGCGTGTCTCGCCTTTCTGTCTCACCTTCAGGACCGCTGTGTAGCGGTGTACACGGACAACACCACAGCCATGTTCTATGTCAACAAGCAGGGCGGAGCTCGATCCTCCCCGCTTTGCAAGGAGGCGATGCTCCTCTGGGACCTTTGTGTGACCCACTCGATTCGCCTCGAAGCGTTTTTTCTGCCGGGGGTGCAGAACACGTTGGCCGACCGTCTGAGCAGGTCCTTCGCCTCCCACGAGTGGTCGCTTCGCCCAGATGTGGCTTACACAATCTTGCAGAGGTGGGGGTTTCCCCAGGTAGACCTCTTCGCCTCCCGGGCCAACAGGAAGTGCCACAGGTTCTGCTCCTTCCAAGGTCAAGCTCCAGGCTCCCTCTCGGATGCGTTTCTCCTGCCGTGGACAGAGTCCCTCCTTTACGCGTTCCCTCCGTTCCCGCTCGTCCACCGAGTGCTGCTCAAGCTTCGGAGGGACAGGGCTCGCGTAATACTCGTCGCTCCGGCCTGGCCGAGACAACATTGGTACACCATGCTGCTCGAGCTGTCGGTTCGGGATCCCATTCCCCTCCCGCTATGGCCGGACCTCATCACTCAGGACCTCGGCAGGCTTTGTCACCCGAACCTGCAGTCGCTGCATCTTACAGCTTGGTTCCTGAGTGGTTGACCGACGCAGAGAGAGGATGTTCGGCGGCGGTGCAGCAAGTTCTGCTGGAAAGCAGAAAGCCTTCCACGCGCTCTACTTACCTCGCGAAGTGGAAACGCTTTGCGCTATGGTGTGACCAGCGAAGTCTTAACCCCTTCTCGGCCCCCATCCAGACCGTCCTCGATTACCTCTGGTACCTGAAAGGTCAGGGTCTCGCGATCTCGTCCCTCAGGGTACACCTGGCAGCGCTGTCAGCCTTTCGACCCGCTATGGGAGGTCGCTCCGTCTTCTCCAACCCAATGGTTGCCCGCTTCCTTAAAGGGTTAGACCGGCTCTACCCTCAGGTGCGTCCTCCTGCTCCGACTTGGGATCTGAACCTGGTTCTCGCCCAGATGATGGGCCCGCCCTTCGAGCCCTTAGCCACGTGCTGTCTGCTCCATCTCACCTGCAAGACAGCCTTTCTCGTGGCAATCACATCCGCCAGGCGAGTCTCGGAACTCCGCGCCCTGACGGCGGGTCCCCCGTATACCGTCTTCCACGGGGACAAAGTGCAGCTTCGACCACACCCGGCCTTCCTCCCCAAGGTGGTCTCGGCCTTTCACCTCAACCAGGAGATCTTCCTCCCGGTCTTTTTCCCGAAGCCGCACGCCTCACCTCGTGAGCAGCAGCTCCACACCCTGGACGTCCGCAGGGCCCTCGCTTTCTACATTGACCGGACGAAGCCCTTCCGGCGTTCGACCCAGCTGTTTGTAGCGATCGCAGACCGCATGAAAGGCGAGCCTATATCTTCCCAGCGGATTTCCTCCTGGGTGACGGCCTGCATACGAACATGCTACGAGCTTGCTCGCGTCCCCCCGTGCCGACTCACTGCGCACTCGACCAGGGCGCACGCCTCGTCGGCCGCCTTCCTGGCCTATGTTCCCATCCAGGACATCTGTTGAGCGGCCACCTGGTCTTCTGTCCACACCTTCGCCTCCCACTACGCGTTGGTGCAGCAGTCTCGAGACGACGCAGCCTTCGGCTCTGCGGTATTACACTCCGCCACGTCTCATTCCGACCCCACCGCCTAGGTAAGGCTTGGGAATCACCTACAATGGAATGCATAGGAGCAATCACTCGAAGAAGAAAAGACGGTTACTCACCTGTAGTAACTGGTGTTCTTCGAGATGTGTTGCTCCAATCCATTCCAGACCCGCCCTCCTTCCCCACTGTCGGAGTAGCCGGCAAGAAGGAACTGAGGAGCGGACGGGCCGGCTGGGGTATATATCAGCCGCCATGGCGGCGCCACTCCAGGGGGCGCCAGCCGGCCCGCTGGAGTTGCTAGGGTAAAAATGTTTCGAAGAACCGTGCACGCGCGGCGCGCACACCTACAATGGAATGGATTGGAGCAACACATCTCGAAGAACAACAGTTACTACAGGTGAGTTAACCGTCTTTTATACTGTGCAAGCCCATTGAAGGCAAATGGGTTGCACAGGTGTCATTGAGGGCATAATTTGGAGTCAGTGGGGTTTTCAGATGTAACTTAGCCGAGCTTGTCCTGTGGAACCTTTTATTGCTGGCGATAAGTTAGAAGGAAAGAACCCGAGCTAAGTTTGCCAGGCTGGCAGGTAGAGAAAAAAAACCTCCTTTACTTCTCAGCTGAGCTGAGCACACTTGAGACAATAAACATGGTACCCCAGGATTCCACTTTTTCAGTCACTTGTCAGGACAAACTGAACGCTAACAATGTTAGCGCCTGCATGGGTGCCCTGGGAGAAAAGTGCACATGGGGACTTTACCTATTGTGCTTGTGCAGGAGCTGGCTGCAGTACAAAATTGTTGTTCCCTTGAGCACTAGGCTCAGGACCCAGTAGCATTCCGCAGCTCAAGAAGGTGAGGCAGTCAGCTCCTGTGCATGACTGTAGGACTGATGTCTGTCTGGCAATAAGGACAGAGCAGCAAAAGCTGCACCTTTCCAAAGTCAGCATTAAGGGCTGTTGCTGACCATGCTCCTCTTGTGCCAACTGAGCCATTCTCCCTACATCTGTTCTTTTCAGGCAACTTATCACACATCACTTATGCAAAACTACAAGCTTTGTCTGTGCATTTAAATGGCCCAGGTAAGCTATGGAGTTTACTTCACTGAGGTGAATCGGAGCAGATGTTTTGATGTAGCTTATTTTTTAAGTGAAGGATTATAATTTACAGTAAAAGATTTTTGATGGGCTGAATTAATGAAGTGCCTTTTCAGCTTTGTGGCAGGACGTTGAACACTTCACAGCATTCCTAGAAGCCAGATTTATTGGACAGTTGTGCAAGCTTTTTTTGACTCACTTGTGGACCATGACTGGAGCAGATAGGTTCATGCTTTCTGTGGTTCCATTATTTCCTCCCAGAAAGATCCCAGGGGTTGATATAAGACAACTGATCATCCATCTGAATGCCCCTTTTTGAGGAAAATACTTTGTTCTGCGTGTAAGTAAAGCAGCAGTGGGAGACTGACTTTATTTGGGCTACAGGGCCATCAACTTACAACATACAACTGTAGGCCTGTCTTACCTCACTAGGATGGCGTGTCCATTGTGCTTGTACCTGGCAGACTGGGGCTCGAATGAAATAAGATGGGGTGCTGGTTATAGAAGCCTCTGGGAAGTGTGGTGGTGATGTATTTGCTCCCATTATTGAAGACATGTTCCTGCCTTTTGTAAAGGAGGTGTGTAATCTGATGCTTGTTTGGATAACCTCACAGCACCTGGCTTCCCAGGTAGCATAACTGGCCCAAAAGACCAATTATTTATCTTCGGTGTTTGGCTAGGCAATTGCAAACTTTTACTGTAAAGTTACTGTATTTGGGGGGGAGGGATAGCTCAGTGGTTTGAGCATTGGCCTGCTAAACCCAGGGTTGTGAGTTCAATCCTTGAGGAGGCCACTTAGGGATCTGGGGAAAAAATTGGTCCTGCTAGTGAAGGCAGGGGCTGGACTAGATGACCTTTCAAGGTCCCTTCCAGTTCTAGGAGATTGGTATATCTCCAATTATTACCTTATTTCTCACTAGACGTCCTTCTACTAACTAGCCTCATAGCTTTTTGACCGTCAGATTGGATTGCTGCCATGTGCTGTAGGTGGGGCTACTCTTGAAGGCGCAGAAGCTTCAGCTGTTGCAGAATACAGCTATTCACTTACATAGCAGACCTGGCTGCAGGGAGTACAATGCATCAATTCTCTGTCACAAAGATGGACTTCCAGTTCACTTCTACATGCAATTCAAGTTTGATCAGCAGAACCTTATGTGGTCTGGGTCCAGGCTACCTGAGCATTCCTCTTTCTGTGTGTAACATTGTGATGGTTTGAGCTCAACCTTGGGTGTCTGAGCTAAGAAATCCCTAAGATCTGAATGTAGAGGCGGGCTAGAGGCAAGGAATCTCAATGGAGGTCCTTTTTCTCTAGAAGTTGTTTCCCTCATTGGTCTCACAGAGCCCAAATCTGTTGACCAGCATGGTGCAGGGAGTTGGGTTTGTTTTTTTTTCAGGCATTTGCCTGATGGTTGTGGGGCATATGTTTAATTGCATCAGCTTGTTCTGTATTTTATATTCTAGTGTAGACTATAATGTTGACTGAGTGAAACATACAAGGTAATATTATCAGTTTCAGAGCTGAGCAAAATAAACATACAAATGGAGGGGATTCCTTGCCACCATCAGGCAAACCAGCTCAAAGCAGGTTTTCATGACCTTCTGGTAAGAATCCATGAGCATCTTTACTTTTGTGATGGACGTATACCATTGTGGGAACATGAGTAGAAAATTATCTTGTGTTGGTATGCCTAATCTACATGATAAGATTAAGAATAAATATAAAGGGTGTATAGCAGATATCAGCCTTCTTTTTAATATTTAAATTCTGTGTGAAACTTTTTCTTAACTTAGCCCAATCAAATAATAAATAAAGTCTGAAGTAACACTTTAAAAAAAGAGAGCCTGCCCCCCACAATAAATAAAGCAATTAAATAAAGTAATGGGTGGGGGAGGGATTACAGCAAGTACAAGGCTGCCACTTGTTAAATGATCTCAAAATCACAATCCATTGTGTAATTCTTCATCATTTTTTCCTGATCAGGTGTTTAGTGGAAGAAAGAATCCAAATAAATATGTTTTTATTATATGTAACCATTGTTTTCATTGCAGAGAATAGAGTGAATGTATTTTCTCTGATGTATTTTATTCAAGAATGTTTTCTCCAGAGAACACTAAATGTTCTCTCTTTGGTTTAATGCTCTCAAACCTGTGCTCTGAGTTAACAACCTGCACAGAGCAGATTTTTTTAATTTCTGGCAGATGCCAAAATCCCTTCTGTCCTTGCAGCTAGAAATAGCAACAAGCATTTTGCCTCCCCATTCTCTAAGTTGTGCCTGGAGCTCTTCCAATAGCTAAAGACCCAGTACATTTTCTGTACACACCAGCATAGAGTAACTCCCTTAAAGTTAATGTTAGTGTTGCAGAGAGAGAATTTTACCTAGTGTTTCTGTCTGGGTCTTCAACCCCCTCAAGAACTCTCAGAACATGTATTTTTAAAAACCTGACTTTCCAAGGCTTTTGCTTTTATGCTCTTGAGAGTCAATGATTTATCTATCTTCCCTACTTCTCTGCTGTCATGGTTTATTCAGTCCAACCTGTTCTTCACTCTATCAACTCTGCATTTTTTAAAAAAAATTTGTATTTTTAATTCTAAAGATAGTCAAAATTTGTAATAAAGACTATTATTCTCACTCTGCAAGCATCTGCACTCACACCGAATCTTAGTGATATATCATTTGGGCCAAATTCAGTTATATTGTAAGTATGCACAACTCCATTGTCTTCAGTGGAGTTGCATCTACTGTTGCCGGGGTTGAATTTGGCTCAAAACATGGAACCATTGACTTGCAAAGGAGTCAAGTTATTATTGTTTGCAAGGCCGAAAAAACATCAAGGGAATGAAGACACGTGAAACGCTACCGTGTTTTGTTTTTTCTTAAGGTCCAATAGCACTCTTGCTGCTGCTTTTTATTCTGTCTCTGTCTACCTTCTCAGTCACAAAATGTACTTCCATCAGTGGGTTTACTGTGTACATTAGGCCCTTTTCAGCTTTCATCTTAAATCTATGGTATCAACTACTTTTCTAAAAGTCTGGTTACACCTTTCCACTCTGAATCATTTCTTTTATAAGGGTTTTAATGTGCTCACTTTCTGTGTCTGGCATCTAGCAAAGTATCTGCTACTATCATTTTTCTAGCACATATATTTTCCAGCTCTGCAGCCCAAAGAGGCGGTATTTATTTTCAAGTTGCTCCAGAATGGTTTGCAGAGAACCTGTAGCATCTCGGAGGGAGGGATGGGGCGGGTGCCAGCTATGTGTTGTATGGCATTTGTTTTTCATTCTGTGGTTTTCTCATCTGTTTCCTGGTTGGTGGATTGGGATATAGATGAAGCCCATTGATGACTACCACCTGCAGAGTCTGGATGCTGCGTGAGGTGCTGAGGTGTGAATTCACTTGTTTTAAGTTAATACATTTAGCAGATAGCCAGCAACAAAAGTCAAATGGAGTCAGTGTGAAGAACTTTTAGCCAGAGGTCCATTGTAGTCAGCTGGAGATATGATGCAAGATGGCATGCAAGTGACTGACTGTGACTGGCGTGTGTGGAAGAAACTCTGCTTGAATTATTTGTTCCTCCTCTTAGATCTGACCAGCAGGTTACCAAAAATATTTTCTAAAATGCACTGACATTTAATAAGTATTTATTTTAGTAGAAAAGTCTGAAATGAAGGGAATGGTCCAGAATAAAGGAACTAATTTGGTTCTGTCTTTTGGTAATAGAGAATAACCCCATTTACCTAAACATCAGTTAAAGGAAGGTCAGTTACAACTCCTGATTGCATGCCTTGCTCCCTCACCTACCCAAAATGTATTTGTGTTTGGAAGGTTTTGGATATCTCCCAAACCTTTAGAAATTGGGTTATGCTGTAGATAACTGTGTTATAATAATGGACCAATGCTCAGACATTCAGAGTATTTTACTTGTGATCTCAGATTGCTGACAAACACCTGTGGTATGAACTCACTGAAGGCTGATCTTGTGTTAGACCCTATGGTAAATCTGGTTGTGATGCAACCAGTGCATAAAGCATTTCAGACAGTCTCCTCGCCTGCCACCATGCCAGAGTCCCTGACTGCATTCATTTTCTTGGGTACCAACAGCAGTCAGATTGGTGAATAATCCTATTATTTCACCTCCTTTCCATGCAGAAAATTGGGGACTCGTACCGCGGCTATTGTGTGAGCGAGACAGAATTAGAGAGTGTTCTAACGCTACACAAGCAGCAAACACAAAGTGTGTGGGGGACACGCCAGTCTCCAAGCCCAGCCAAACCCGCCACACGGTTGATGTGGAAATCTCAGTATGTCCCATATGATGGGATCCCTTTTATCAATGCAGGTAATTAACTTTTTTTTTTTAATAATTATTTTCAGAGTTTCAAAATCACTAGACAGTTGGCCAAAAGAAGGATCCTCATGAAGCTATACCTTAGTATTCTGGCAGAATGTTACTAGATATTGGTAAAATCAAGGTACAAACTTGGGAAAGGATGGCTTAGTGATCTATGCCCAAGTTTGAAACATTTAGATTCCCTGGAACACAGGTTCATGTTCCAATGTGAGTGATTCAAGCCCTTCATCCTTTAGAGTTAGGTTAATTACCATAAGCATCTTTTGAATGAGGCCTTAAAGATGAGGGTCCTGTCTGCTCTGTATGGACATTGAAGTTTTCATGAGGGTGGTAAGGGATTAATCCATCAACATTACTAAGGTTTCTGGGGATCCTGCTGAAAACCTTGGGCAGTAGGAACCTATAAGGTATTTAAAATCACTCTAAACAATTTTTTCAGAAAACTTAACCAGAGAGATGAATCTTCTAAATACATATGTAGACTTTACTAGTTTGTGATTTCATATTTCTTGAGTCATAGAGTGAGTATTGTATGAGCGTGAGTGTGAATTTTAGATGTGAAACTGGTCAAGTCTCTTCTTGATTAAATGGAACCTATGGGATACGATACATGGTTGACTGCAGGATGCATTTGTTTGAGTTGAAAGTAACTGAAAAAGTGAAATGTCATCACCCATTTTAAAGCTAAGGCCATTCAGCCATGAAGAGGAACAAGAATATATTAAAGGACAAATCCAGCAAAACAAGCTTTTTTTCCCCCATCCCAAGAGAAACTAGATCTTTTTAGCAGCTTGTGAGATTAGCTTAACAAATGATTCTCCGAGAGAGAGTGAGAGTAAAAACATGCTCAGTTAATATTTCGTTTTAAAAAATATTGTGGATTAATTTACCCTGGTTTTAATATTGCCTGCTTTGACCAGACAGAGAGGTAAGGAAGCACTGTATATACTTTGTACACACTATTCTACTCATGAATTTTACTTCTAGTTTGAACACCCCTGTTGTTAAAATCCTAGACTTCTTTTGAACAGAGGCTGTGGGTTAAAATGGAACCCTGATTCACCAAATTCCAGTTAACTTGACTTCTTAGTTAATTGAAGATCAGTTATGTTGCTCTGGTGTCTCACTTACTGAGGCTCTATAGAGGTAGAGTTTCAGGCCTGCAGAGGTCCTGAGCAGTGCAGGACCGAAGTGCTGTTCTTGTGGAGTTTCTAATCTCTGCATAAGTGGAGTTTTGTTCTTCAGTCCCTGCTTCTGCTGAACCAGTTAGCTTTGAAGAAGCTGGCCAACATTTTGTATTGTTAAACAGAAAGTTTGAATTATCCAAACCCTGATTTTTAGTAAGATTCTGGACACTTGAGACCTTGGTAAAATCAGGGTCCCATCAAATTATTTTTGTCATGCATGCAGGCAAGGACGAGGTTGAAACTACCAAATTCTTTTTCATTAGTGACCTAAGCCAATGTCTATTCCCAGATTTTCAGTAAGAAAAGTCAGTGCACTAGTCCACTATATCATCTGGTTCCTTTTTGAATAGCATCTCTATTTGCGTTGATATTTTAATATCACATGCCCATGCAAAATAGTATTGATCATCATTTAGAATCAGCTCATATCTCAGCAGTGTGACACAGTAAACGCATCTGTTATTTCAAAGCTAGAAAATGATATTTAAAAATCAGGATGCTAAAGTATTTGGATTATGAACGGTAGGTGCTGGGGAACAAAGTTAAATGTTCTTCAGAACAAATAATGGTTCCCTTCCCAGCTCTGTCAGGCTACCTCTATTACTTCACTTTGATTTGCTGTATAATTTAGAACCAGATTCTGTCACCTCTACTTGCATTTAGTACGAGCAACTTACTCAATAAATAAGCCATAAGACTACTAATTGTGTAAAGTGCTGGTGCTAAACATGAATAAAGGTGGCAGAATCTGGCTTCAAAACTTTGTGTTTCAATTTTTACCCCTGTAAAATGGCTATGATAATATTTAATTACTTACCTCACAGGTGTTTTGTGAAGATTAGCTACACCTCTACCCCGATATAACGCGACCCAATATGACACGAATTTGGATATAACGCGGTAAAGCAGCACTCTGGGGGGGGCGGGGCTGCGCACTCTAGCGGATCTGTGGAAGCCAATTAATAATTAACAAGGATTTGAAGAGATCTTAATGAATGTTAGTTAGTTAGCATGAGTTAGGCTAGCTGTGATCCTAATGATGTGAGATTTGTAGAAACAAGATAATGTGAGACAGAGTGAACTGTGTGAAAAGTTATTATGACCTTGCAATGTGCAGTCTTCCTTTTTTCTAGTAGTGAGACAAATAAGATAGCAAAGAAGCTTATGTATAAACAAATGCAAATGTTTTCTTTTTACTGTCTCCAGGATTGCTAGCTATTGTCTGTAACAAAGGTATAAATGCTTGCTGTGATTGTTTACTAATTGAGAGAGACCTGTCCGGGGCAAGGGGCAACCCTGTTTCCTAGGACACTCTCTCCCTCTATTGTAATTACTAGAGAAAGAATAAAGTATTTGATTTTGCTGCACCCAAACAGAAAGCGAGAACTGAGTTTTTCTTCGACAGATCAAAGCAAGTTCAATATAACGCGGTAAGATTTTTTTGGCTCCCGAGGACAGCGTTATATCGGGGTAGAGGTGTAGTTTGGAAAATTCTTTGAAACTGTGATGTGTTCCATAAGTGCTAAGTAGTAGTATGGGGAAAGCAGCCACTCTGTAACTCAGGCACCCACAACCTTGAACATGTGTTCTTCCAAGAAGAGCATGAAAATAAGTGCTTCAAATCATTCTTCTCTCCTCAGAAATCTTTTTTTGTTGTTGTCTGCTGGCTGGAACAGTTGGATGTTTGAATTAATAACAGAGCCAGTTGCTTTCTGTCCACAGGAAGCAGAGCCATTGTGATGGAGTGCCAGTATGGGCCCAGGAGGAAAGGTTTTCAGCCCAAAAAAACTGGCGAGCCAGAAAATGCCTCCTGCCAGCTGTACAAAGCCACTTGTCCAGCACGGTAAGCTGATAACTGATGTAAAAGAGCTTGCATCTCAAGAAACCTAACTGGTAACTGTGTTGTGACATAAATTTATAAATATATTTTGCTTTGTCTCCTATACAAGTAGGAGTTAATGCTCATTTAGAGAGAAGAAGGATAAGTTCCTGTAAAAGTGGATGTGGCTCGAATCTGAGAGGTCTCCTAAATCTGTTATTTTGGAGTTCTATTTATCAGGGAATGTATAGCTTTTGCCATTCACCAAAGACCTCTTCCTATAAAACTCCAGTGGCATCTTCTCTATTCTCATCCCCCCTTGAGCTTTCTGCTGTCAACTTCCTGGGTTTCAGAAATGGCTCTGCGCTCTTCTAGTTCACTTCTTACCTGACTGACCAATTCTTTAGAGTACTTCTGGGGATTCTCCACCTTTTGAACCTTTTTGCTTGAGTTTCCTGCAGTTTCTTTTTTATAAAAATAATCTGAAATAAAATAGTTGATGTTTCTGCCTTCTCCTGAGGGAGAAGTATAATGAAGCTGGATTTCTCTTTTTTTGTTTTGTTTTTTCTTGGAAGGATCTATATTAAAAAGGTTCAAAAGTTTCCTGAGTATAGAGTTCCCACTGACCCCAAAATTGACAAGAAAATCATAAGAATGGAGCAAGAGAAAGCTTTCAACATGCTGAAGAAGAACTTGATAGATGCTGGAGGGGTCCTCAGGTGAAATTTCCACTCATTTCTTATCTTGAGAAATGGGGGGGGGGGCGCAAAGGAAAATCAGTTGTTTGGCTATTTTTAAAAGGGGCTTCATTAAAATATCTTGTAAAAGGTAGAAAACCATTCATAAGGGAACTCCTAAGTGTTTGTAAATGTGTAACATGCTGTACTGTGGGAGTTATGTAAAATATGCTTCAGAACACAGACAGAAGCAATTATAGGATTGTGGGCATTACCAACAATGAGCCAGACCTCTCCCAACCTGGATGGCTTTGTGTCCCAAAGGCAGCTGACAATCGGAGGATCACTCCCAGTATGGGAGGATCTTTATATGCTGTACATTGGTGCAATGGCTTCTCCTTCACAACCTGCCTTCCTGTGGCTGTCGGAGAGCATGACTGGGAGAGGAGGAGGGTGTGGTCAGAGCAGTCCTTTATCCTTGGGGCTGTTGGCAGCCAGCACGAGGTAGCAGAGCCTCAAATCAGTTGCTTTTCATTATGGCAGGGGACCAAAGTAGCCCCAAGATCAAAGGAGCACACAGGTGACTTAAAACCATCTTTGTGCACACATACATACACTCCCTCCCCACTACCCACCCCCAAGCTGAATCGTGCTGAACATTGCTGATTCACAGCAAGGGATCTGGGCTAGAATTTTTAAAATGTTAATAGACAAATCCTAGGTGTGGCTTCTGTGAACAGCCTGACAGAGAGACCAAAAGAAGGTTTTCCCCCCTACAAACCCTTATTCATGTGGTAGAACGTATTTACATAGACCTATTGACATCAGTGGGATTATACACGAGTAAAGGGTTGCAGTACTGGACCCATTTACTTTATTTGCATATGACCATAGTGAGTGGGGGGTGGGGGGAAAGGGAACATTAATAATTTCTGGTGAAGATAATGTCAGTTTCAAGAACCATATTAAAACCTATATACTGTAAACATAGAAGGCTCATTAATGGGTAAGTGTAGCTGGGCTCTACCTAAAGGGTTTGATCTTCTGCATTTGATTCACCTCTGCCAGCAAAATCCAGGCTGCAGTCATGCAATGGCAGAATGTCTGCCTAGGAAGGGTCATAGGGTGAGGATGTTTTATAAAGTTATACTCCATTGGGGACCTGGAACAGACTGGTATTTTCCAGGGAGAAAACAAGGCTAGAGAGAACCCAAGAGATGTGCTGAATCAGCACATCTCCTTGGCAGATTCTGTCTGTATAGTCCTGTTGAAGCCCTAACTGCAAATGAAAGTAATTCCCTTTGGCGAAGGGCAGCAGCAGTACCACTGTCTACCCTTTCAAAGAGATGAATTCACTCTTAGGTGCAGCTCTTTCCATGGGCTGAAGGGAGTGCTTAATCCTCCCTCTGCTTGCAGAGATGAATTAAACCCCATATTTGCTTGTAATGCTTAGGCAAAACTGAGTGAGCCAAGGGTAGTGAGTCTGAATATTTGTCTGTCAATGTAAATTAGTATTATCTGAACATTATTTTTTGTTTACATGCAATACATAAAAGTATTAAATAGAAAAACAAAAAGTGGAATAACAATGTTTCTGTGCAATGTCTTTCATCTGAGGATCTGAAAGCATGTCACAATTAAGCCTCACGCATCCCTGCAAAGTAACTAACTATTGTTATTAATCTCAATTTTCAGACTGGGAGACTGAAGCATAGTGAGGTTCAATTATTTGCTCAAAGCTACAAAGCAAGTCAGTTGCATAACCCTCGCAGTGTGCTGCTGTCCAGTCTTTCTCTAATGATTATACCACACTGGTAATCTGTCCCACAGTATTTCAAAAAGAAAGGCATAGATGGACCCTCCATGTTTGGAATATACTGTCCATCAGAGCAACTGTATTTATGTATTTCATCTACATATTGGTCAGAAAGCATGTGGTGTCAAAGCATTGATTAAGATACCTCCCATATGGACTGATTCAGCACCCTCAGCATGTCTGCGTTGCCATTTGGGAGAGCTGTGTTTGATTCCTTGTTGATTCTCTCCGTCACTGGGCCATCAGGATTGGGGAGTGCTACAGAGCAGTATGTGGAGCTGGGGGAGTGGGAGAGGAAGAGTACCTTATCTAGTTAAATAGCCACCTTTCTTGTCAATTAAGAGGATCATTGACATGAAAGGCGTCCTATCTAGTGCTTAGCTGTAAGGATGGTACAGTGCAGAGATTCAGTGAGAGGGGTGGCTCAATGAATATTCCCTTCAGATCTCAAGCCAAAAATCCTGTACTGCAGTATTGTACTCTTTTATGGAAGCTTTGGGGCACAGATTTAAAGCTTCTTGAAAGAAAAGAGTGATCTCTGGGAGTGTTTTGTTTTAGGTTTGTACTCAAAATTATGTAAATTTGTTCCTTTAACTATGTGTTTGCAGTACAAGGCAGACATAGTCACTGTTCTATGTGGGGGGGTGCTAGTAATGAATGCTGTTAGTTGTGTATATATACAAGTCTTGTGGATGGTCTGATTAGAGGGTCTTCATTCAATAGCATTGTTCTCTTCCTGGGTAAGGATTTAAATAAATGATTTTGTTTTACTGTCTTTGCGTTGGAATTGTACCTGGAAACGCTCCTTCTCGTCAGATGGTATGTGCAGTTACCCACCCAGCAGGCCCACCAGTATCACGAAATGGAGACCTGCCTCCCTCCTTCACCGTCCGCTTTTCCCACATCGTCTCCTGAGGAAGAGGAAGATGCAGTGAGAGATGAGAACTGTACTTTGCCCTCCCGACTTCACCCACAAGTAGCAGATAAAATCCGAGAACTGGTGTCTCAGGGAATAGAACAAGTCTATGCAGTGAGGAAACAACTAAGGTATAGCATAATCTACTCTAACTATACTGCCTTCTTTCCATAGCACTTTATCAACTATACATTCAGTTAATCTGACTTGAAGCTATGTGGCAATGCTGATGCTTTCACGAATCTATCCCCACATATAGCATTAGCTGAATTTATCCCCACATATGGCATTAGCATCTCAGTTTTTTTTATTGGACTTTACCTTAGATGTAACTACCTAGTATTTCAGCTCCTTGCAGTGCCTCATACCAGATCACCATCTAGGGCTGCTTTTCTTCTTAATGTTGGAAATGTACATTTTATTGAGTTAGCTCTGTAAAATTTCCAGGATACCTGAGGAGAAGAGCCAGGTCATGGGATCTACTAACTTGTTCTTGTCTTGTAATTTTTAACATGTTTGGAACATATTTGAGGGCAGAGACAGAGGTGGATGCAGAAGAAGGAGAAACATCTCCTAATATTGTAAGTGTGCTTTAACTTTTGACAATACCCTTTTCCCCCCCTCCCCTTTCCACTACTTGACAGAAAGTTTGTGGAGCGAGAATTATTCAAGCCTGAGGAAGTACCAGAGAGGCATAACTTGTCCTTCTTCCCAACTGTGAATGACATCAAGAACCACATCCATGAGGTGCAGAAGTCCCTGGGAAATGGGGAGATGGTGTATAACTCAGAAAGCATCCCAGCAACGGTATTATTGGAGCTTCATGCTTTCTTCTCCTTCTTTCTTTCTGAATCTCTGAGATGAATCCTGCAGACTTTACTTAAATTTTACTACTTGGCCCTTATTCAGCCAAAGCTCCCACTGACTTTTTATTCCCACTAGTTAAATTTTCAAAGGAAGTTTTGTCTGAGTAAGGATAGATTAAATGTAGGCCTTTTAAAGCATATATTATCAATGAAATGTTGCTAACAGTTGATACTTTATGCAGTACTGAGGTATATAATGAGAACATGAATTTAAGGCAGTGTGGTTGAAGAAATGAGCACAGTGTTCAAAGGTCCTAAGTTTCAATCCTGGCTCTACCACTGTGTTGCCTTGGGGAAGTCATTTCACAAGTCTCTCTCGCTTTCCTTATCTGTAAAATGGGGATGAAACTTACCTGTCTACCTCACATGGTCTAGTTAATGTCTGTACAATGTTTTGAATGTGCATAGTGCTATATTAATGCTAAATATGATTACTCTACTATGTAGTAAATGTGTTTAACAGTAAATACAAAATATAAATCTTTATAAGTGCGCAGTACCTCAATGTATGTTGCCCCTTAATTTTCTTCTCATATACGGAATAATTTTGGGCAGGCATTAACAAGGATTTCTCCAATTGTAAGACAGGATTTTTTATTAGCTATGAAGGAATTGCCAAGGAACTGGCAAACTCAGCTCTGCCAGAGTGTAATGTGGACAAGATTTTATGCTGCTTGATATAGGCTGCTACGATAGACAGGCCCTCCTCCACCACCCCCAAGTTCATTTGGTCCTGTAAATTGGATGCATGTTTAATATTTAGCCTAAAGGTTAACATTAAAGAACCAAAGATCAGATAAAAACACTTTGACAGACATAGAAAAGTGACATGGACTGGAAGACCTGGGTTGGTGAGGATGTTATATTGACACAGGTTAGCATTTGTAAGCCTTCTAAGAGAAGTAGGTTTTTAGTTGGGATTTGAATGAAGGATGGCTGCTTTGCATGCTGGAACTGGAAGTCTGTTTCATCTGTATGGGATGGCATGGAAGAAGGCATGAAGACAAGAAGGAAAGTAAGCGACTGGTATCCCTTATGATGGGACATAGTAATAAATAAGAGCTGAAATGAAGGCAGGTGCATAACCTTGAAGACAGCAATTTGAATCCTAAACTGGATGAAGGGCAGCCAGTAGAGGTATTTGAAGAGTGGAGTAATGTGGTCTGGGTGGTGAGTGAGGATGTGTGTATTGCATTTGGAATGGACTAAATGGGAGTGAGATGGGGAGACGAGAGGATGAGGTTGCAGCAGTCCAGGTGAGAGAGAACTATCGATGATGAGGAATGGATGGATGGATTATTTATTTATTTATTTTGGTATGTTGTAGAGAAAGTGGTATCAAGATTTGTGACTCCCACTGGGTCTTTGGCTGACTGAGACTCAGCCACCCACCGGGTGATGCCTCACTCCAAGCCAACGCATGGAGGGCTAAGTGAGGTTTCAAGAGCCTCAGATTGTGTATCGCTGATCTGGTGGCAATTTAATTTCATAGCATTTCAAGGTGAATTGGAATGTTTAGTTTAAAAAAATAAGTAAAAACATACTGTATTTAAGAGCTTAATTCACAAATGTACTTTACACAAGAGCTGAAAAGTTTGTTTGGTTTTTTAATATCTGCCAAGACTGGTTCTCCTGCGATAGCTGGTGATCCCACCTGAGGGAGGGCAGGGCACAGAATTCCTTTACCCTTCTCAGGAATTTCTGATGTTGTCTGCTTTTTGCAGGATACATACAGAACCTTTAGTTAACGTTCCAGCCTGTAAATGATAGAGAAAATTATTTTCAAATAGTTTGTGTTTAAAATATATCTATTTTCAGTTTTAAAGTCTACCTCCATTCTGAGGAGGATTTAGCCTACCAGACAGAAAGTGGTTTAGAATCCTTTTAAAAGCACAGTCCTTCACCTTTAAGAGTTTTAAGAAATAACCCAAAAATTCAGAAAGCACTCACTATACAGAAATAAGATGTTTTGACACTGATTTTCACTGTAGTTTGAGTCTGTACCAGTATTGTAGGGAATCCTGCTCAGCACCTGTCCCATTTCTGAGAACTGAGGTCTTTTTTCTTTCAGCTCCAGTGGACCACGGATGGTGGGAATGTTCTCACAGAAACAGTGACTGTTACATTTGCCTCACCACCTACAGAGGGTAGGAGCATATTGATATCTTACTTGTGTTCAATTTTTGTTTTTGTTACATGCATTATGAAAGTACAGATATCCTCCCTGATTTTTAGAGATCTTGCCATTATCTTCCCTTATTTGAACACACCAAGAAGTGACCATTCTCATTTTCCGCCCCCACACACCCTTTACTACATGTCTGTGGAACTTGTTACAATTCCTGATATGGCAGATAGCAGTAATTGAAAACTGTTGACTTTGTCTTTTACAACATCCTTTAACGTGTACTGAAGAGCAGAACAATTTGGGTTGGGAGGAAATGCTCAGACCCTTACAACATCTGTGTAGAGAATCTTCTAGTGCTTGCTCAGTGGAATGGTGCAGAAGGAGATGATATTCATTTTAACTTTTTTATTGTAAAAATACAGATTTTATCTGACAACCAGGCAGTGAGACACATTTCTTACCCTCTTTCTTCAATGATATTCTTGTGAAGTATCATTTTTCTTGGTGAATGCATAAAGTGAGGGCAGTATCTCTTCACAGCAATTACTATACCACTTAACAAGGAAGCGAAGAAAAGTCAGAATATGGATTTCTGAAGGAAGTAGCCTTGTCAAAATGGATTCTGCTCTAAAATCTGTTGTTGGGAGAGGTTCATTGGACTATCGTGTCTTTGCCATAAATGGGATTCTACTATTATTATTTCAGATTAAAACATATAGTAAAACAAAATTCTAAAGCTTGTGATTTAGACCTACTGACTACTCACATGCCTTAAGCTATTCACTGGCTTAAGTGCTTTTGCTGGATCAGGGTCCTCATTAGGTAGGAAATCTAAAACAAATTATTTACACACACACATTTTTAATGCAGCAAGCAATAATCTCTGTTTCAGGAATACTTGATCTAGACAGTTCCTCCCATTGGGTAAACATGTGACACAGAAAAAATCCTTCCCTGCTCTCTTTCTCCTGTTCTTGTTTAACATAGAATCACAGAACTGGAAGGCTTCTGAGAGGTCATCTAGTCCAGTTCCCTGCACTTAAGGCAGGACTAAGTATTATCTAGACCATCCCTGACAGGTGTTTGTCCAACCTGCTCTTAAAAGTCCCCAATGATGGAGATTCCACAACCTCCCTAGGCAATTTCTTACAGTGCTTAACCACCCTGACAGTTAGGAAGTTTTTCCTAATGTCTAACCTAATTTCCAACCTAAACCGCCCTTGCTGCAATTTAAGCCCATTGCTTCTTGTCCTATCCTCAGAGGTTCAGAAGAACAATTTTCCTCCCTCCTCCTTGTAACAACCTTTTATGTACTTGAAAACTGCTATCATGTCCCCTCTCAGTCTTCTCTTCTCCAGACTAAACAAACCCAGTTTTTTCAGTCTTCCCTCATAGGTCATGTTTTCTAGACCTTTAATCATTTTTGTTGCACATCTCTGGACTTTCTCCAATTTGTCCACATCTTTCCTGAAATGTGGTGCCCAGAATTGGACACGCTACTCCAGTTGAGGCCTAATCAGCACAGAGTAGAGTGGAAGAATTACTTTTCGTGTCTTGCTTACAATACTTCTGCTAATACATCCCAGAATTATGTTTGCTGGGTTTTTTTGCAACCGCATTACACTGTTGACTCATATTTAGCTTGTGATCAACTATGGCCCCCAGATCCCTTTCCAAAGTACTCCTACCTAGGCAGTCCATTTACCATTTTGTATGTGTGCAACTGATTGTTCCTTCCTAAGTGGAGTACTTTGTATTTTTCCTTATTAATTTTCATTCTGTTTACTTCAGACTATTTCTCCAGTTTATCCAGATCATTTTGAATTTTAATTGAATTTATCCTCCAAAGCACTTGCGACCCCTTCCAGCTTGGTATTGTCCGCAAACTTTATAAGTGTACTCTCTATGCCGTTATCTAAATCATTTATGAAGATATTGAACGGAACCGGACCCAGAACTGATCCCTGCGGGACCCCACTTGTTATGCCCTTCCAGCATGATTAAGATGAACCTCTTGAAAAAACCTGGCAGTTTTAGTAAGGGAGCAATAGCAGCCATGTGAAAGATTGTCTTCTTGCAAGATGTTTGAATAACACCATAGAGATCTGTGGTTTAGTTAGCCAACTTGATTAGCGCTATTGAAGTTATCTTGTACCTTTGTCTCCTCGGGACAAGGCATCATAGACTTGTTAGGAATATTATATAGAGGACTCTATTGTAGCATATTAAAGGGGCACTATTAATGTTATGCTTAAAGATTTACCCACAGAAACAGTTCTCCTATGTTGCAGTTCTTGCCTGAAGGATTCCTGGCATGTAGCTCTTGCCCCACACTACACACCCACCCACACAAAACTGATTCTTACCCTTGTTGTAGCAGGAAAAATACAAAAACAAATGTTTGGCTTGATGTGTGAATCTTCATAAATAACCTGGTGCACCTGATTCATGATGCGAAGCTCTGTGCACACCAGTGTATTTACAGTGAGTTGCACACTAAGCTGGGCCTTTGTTTTTAACTTCTATTTTAGCTGCTGCTGCAATGGATCGCTTTGAACTGAAAAACACCCCTTATGCTTGGAACTCTTAAGGTAAGAATTTCAGTATGGGCAACTGTCAGAATACAGGAGGTCAATTTTTAAGGCTTCATAATTTGAACAGTGTCCCTTTTTTTTGAGGAAGGCTCGCATGTTAGAGAAAGGGGGATCTTACAGAACCACCTGATTCATAGCATTCACCTTTATCCTCAAAACAAGTAGTGGCTGCAGGTATTTGTGTATTTCGGATGGACACACCGGGTATTTGTGCCTCCAGAAGCCATTTAGAAGTGGTTCTCGATAATGTGAGAATGGGTGGGCTTATAGTATTTGGTTCCTGGATGCTGGCAGTAATGAAGGAAAATCAAATCTTGTTTTATTTTGGCTCCACAGATGGCTCCCCAAGACAAATGAGCCCATTAAATATGTAAGCATCCAGTGAGATACTGTATTCTACCTGAATTCAGAGAGACTTCTGCAGAAACTGAATGCATAGGTCCATTGGGTATAGTTAGATGGTCTTTTTTTTCCAGCCTGATTTGTCTTCTATTTGATCCTGTAAGGATGTGTTAATCATAGAAATGTTTGGCTGGAAGGGACCTTGATAAATAATCAAGTCCAGTCCCTTGTGCTGTGGCAGGACCAAGTAAACTTAGATCATCCCTGACAGGTGTTTATCCAGCTTATTTTTAAAAATTTCCAATGATGACGACCCCAACCTCTCGTGGAAGCCTATTCCAGAGCTTAACTATCCTTATAGTTAGAAAGATTTTCCTTATATCTAACCTAAATCTCCCTTGCTGAAGATTAAGCTCATCACTTCTTGTCCTACATTCAGCGGACATGGAGAACAATTGATCACCATCCTCTCTATAACAACCCTTAGCATATTTGAAAATTGTTATCAGGTTCCCTCTCAGTCTTCTTTTCTCAAGACTAAACATGCCCCATTTTGTTAACCTTTCCTCATAGATCAGGTTTTCTAAACCTTTTATCATTTTTGTTGCTCTCCCCTGGACTCTTTCCAACTTGTCCACATTTGTTCTAAATTGTAATGCCCAGAATTGGATACAGTACTCCAGCTGAGGCCTCACCAGTGCCAAGTCAAGTGAGACAATTACCTCCAGTATCATACATACAACACTCCTGTTATTACACCCCAGAATCATATTCGCCTTTTTTGCAGCTGCAGCACATTGATGACTCATTCAGTTTGTGATCCACTATAACCGCCAGATCCTTTATTATTATTATTATTATTATTATTCTGCATTGTGCATTTGATTTTTCAGTCCTAAGTGAAGTACTTTGCACTTGTCTTTATCAAATTTTATTTTCTTGAATTCAGACCAATTCTCTTAATTCGTCAAGGTCATTTTGAATTTTAAACCTGTTCTCCAAAGTGCTTGCAAACCCTCCCAGCCTGGAGTCATCTGCAGATTTTTATCAGCATATTCTCTACTCTATTATCTAAGTCATTAATGAAAATATTGACCAGGATTGACCCCTTGCAGGACCCCACTAGATATGCCCTCCTAATTTGACACCATAACGGCTCTTTGAGTATGTTCTTTCACCCATTTGTGCATCTACTTTATAGTAATTTCATCTAGACCACATTTCCCTAGTTTGTATATGAGAATGTTGTGCAGAACTGTGTCAAAATTAAGGTATGTCACGTTTACTGCTTCCCTCCCATCCACTAAGTAAGTAATCCTATCAAAGAAGGAAATTAAATTGGTTGGCCTGATTTGTTTTTGACAGATCTATGCTGACTATTCCTTATAACACTATTATCCTCCAAGTGCTCACAAATTGATTGATTGTTTAATAATTTGCTCCAGTATCTTTCCAGGTATTGAAGTTAGGCTGACTGGTCTATAATTCTCAATGTCCTCCTTGTTCCCCTTTTCAAAAATAGGTACTATGTTTGCCCTTCTTCAGTCTTCTGGGACCTCTCCTGTCCTCCAGAAGTTCTCCAAGATAATTGCTAATGGCTCCGAGATTGCTTCAGCTAGTTCCTTAAGTACTCTAGGATGAATTTCATCAGGCCCTGATGACTTGAATACATCTAATTTATCTAAATAGTCTTTAACCTTACTTTTCCTATTTTGGCTTGCATTCCTTCCCCCTGCTTGCTAATATTAATTGTGTAAAGTATCTGGTGGTCACCTTTTTAGTGAAGACTGAAGCAACATAGGCATTAAGCACCTCAGCTTTCTTGATGTCAGCAGTTTTTTAGTAAGGCTATGATTATGTCACGGAAGTCACGGAATCCGTGACTTCAGTTGACCTCCGTGATATTTTCTGTCCTGGGGCTGGAGCTCCCAGCTAGCCCCATCCTCTCAGCTCCCAGCCCCAAGCCTAGTGGATGGACCCTGCAGCTGCCTTAAATGACAGTCTAAAATGGCTCTCCTCCAATTTCTTCCTCCACTTTCTTGAACAAATAATAGTCCCTGATACATTCCAAGAATTCATTGGAAATTTTGTGTTTTGCTGTATTACTTTCCCATTAATAGACTAGTTAGTCTCCCATTACTACCTGGTCCTGTGTTTTGGCTATTTCTGTTATTTGTCTTAGAAATGCCTCATCCACCTCCTCTTCCTGATTTGGTAGTCTATAGTAGACCCCCACCATGACATAATTCCTATTGTTTTAACTCTTTTATTTTTACCCAAACACTCTCAACTGGTCTGTCTCGCACCTCCTTCTGGACCTTAGCACAAGTGTATGTATCCTTTATGTACAGTGCAACCCCTCCTCCCTTTTTCCCCCCCCACCTGTCCTTTCTGAACAAGCTATGCCCCTCTATACCAATATTCCAGTCATTATCCCACCAAGTCTCTGTGATGCCAATTAACTAATAATTTAGCTTATGTACTAATATTTCCAGCTCTTCCTGTTTATTCCCCATACTCCTTTTGTTTGTGTACAGACATCTAAAATGTTGATCAGATTCCCCCCTGATTTCCTTCTTGTTACTCCTTTGACCCTTTTGTAATTTTCCACGTCCTCCCCTCAACATCTAACCATCTGTTAAGGTCACTTTTTTTAATACTTACCAGAGCTTTTGTCACCTGCTGTCATTAAACCTAGCTTAAAGCCCTCCTCACTAGGTTGTCAAGTCAGTGCACGAAAATGCTCTTCCCCTTTTTGGTCAGGTGGACCCCATCTCTTCCCAGCAGACCTTTCTGGAATAGCATCCCATGGTCAAAAAAGCTGAAGCCCTCCCATCGACACCATCTGTGCAGCCACGTGTTCATCTACAGGATGCATGTGTCCCTGCCTGGGCACTAACCCTCAACTGGAAGGATAGACGAGAACACAACCTGTGCCTCTGACCCCATCACCCTCCCTCCCAGAGCCCTGTAGTCACACAGCTGATCTGCTCAGGGTCAGACCTGGCAGTATCATTAGTGGCCACATGGATGAGCATCAAAGGATAGTGATCAGAGGGTCGGATGAGCATCGTCTTCTTTTCCATAATATCTCAGGCGCAGGCTCCAGGCGGGCAGCACAACCCTCAGGACATAATGTCAGGTTGGCAAATGGATGTCTCTGTTTCCATCAGCCGGGAGTCCCTGACTACCAGCACCTTATGTCGTCTCCTTGTAGGTGCGGTGGAAGTGCACCTCCCAGCCTAGGGGGAATGAATGGCTGCTCCTCCTCAGCCATGGGGATTTGCTCCTCACCTGCTGTTGCCAGTACAGCATACCAGTTCTTGGTCTTGATGGCTAGCAGCCAATCTCCTCCTCGCGGAGCAGTCAGTTCTCCCATCTCCTCTGGTGGTGCTGTAGTTAGCTGGTATCCTCCTTCCCAGATATATCCATTTGTGTTATATAACATTCATTTCTGCCGAAACTGAATATGATGTCACAAACAGGATAACTTCATTGCAAGACTGTGTAAAAAGAAAAGCTGGACTTTGAGGATACCAGCTTCTATTCAAGCACAAGTAGCAAGGGTAAAAGACATTGACTGTCCAAGCAGTCTCCTTTGTGTATAAGTTTTTCTTTTATTGCAATTTGTGCCAATATAGAATTGTTCCTTCAAACGATCAAGCAACAACCTGGGGAAAACTAGGTTGCTTGCTTACTGTGGAGAAATCCATTTCTTTCAATGTATGTCTCCTTCAGCCTTTCTCCTATCCTCTCATAAGCATGGAATCCCTGTAATTATCTAGCTTTATAGATCTTTATCAGTTCCCTGGGTTTTCTTTCATATCTGTTGTGATATGTGTTCCATATACATATGGAATTAATAAACATCTACAGAATAGATCCATATGATGTATTTAATACACTGACTAGGAAGCTGGAACATTCTTACATGTGCTGCAATAGTATCGTATAGGACATCAGGCAATAGCCCTTCTCTGTTGTGCACAAGGATTAATTATATAGTATTAACAAGAACCACAGTATTACTGTACCAACTGCACTATATTAAGATAATTGTATTCAAAGAGAATCAGCGATTATTTCATAAGCAGCTAGAGTTTGGGACTCAGTGCATGTTGAAGGACTTCTCCACTTCTCACGTTGCTGGAAATATTATGTGATTTCTCGCTGAAAAAAAATCATCTGCTGATTTCAAAGGTAAAATTGCAAGATACCAGGAGGACACTGGGTCAGCACAACTGATTATCTGTCTGAGACTTGAGTCATTAATTGCAAATATTTTGGGTCTCACAGGGACTAAATATATGATGAGCCAATGGAGGTTTTTTTGGGAAACCATTTAGGCAAATTTTGATTTTATAAAGTTTCAGGAGCAACTGAAACGTCCATAAAATAGGGGTTTGCATGGGAAAATACAATAGTCTGGAAACCAGAAGGGCTTCTTATAAAAGGGCTTTGAAAAATAGTTACCTGTATTGAAGTTACCCCACTTCCATGAACAGTGGAAAGAAACCTAAAGGATTTCTAGCATAAGGCTTTATTGAAGAACCATGTCATTCATAGTTAATTTTGTCTTTCCTCCTATTCTCTATGCTTTATCTAGGATGGATGGATGTTCAAACAATTTGCTTGCTGCTTCGATGGAAATTCTTTTGCTTATAGATTCCCATGAATTTATAACAGGAATGATAGGGAGCAATTGCTTTATTTCCCTTAATAATGTCCCTGTCTTTTTAAAATGTAAACTCTCTAACTTTATACACCCCTGTATTTACTTTTTCTCACATCCAACCTATTCTTCTTCCTTTGGCATCTAAGTTTTTCTACACAAAATACAGACTATTTATTATGCAAATTTAAATGTTTTTATATGTTTCAATGTTGTGATATAATGTATTTGAGCTTTTGTTCGTGAGGTTCAGGTAGGTATTAAGAGCTCTATAAACCAACAGAATCTTTGTCATAATCTCTGTTCATTTGGTCTCTGTGGTGCTGTAGGGAGTTCACCAGGAGAATCAATCATCACCAAAGTGGAATCCAGTCAGACTGGGGAGAACTTGCCTCCAGAGACAGCTCAGCTGTTGTCCTCGCTCTCATCACTCCAGCCCAAGATATTTGCACAGCTTCAGGTAGTCAAGTTCTTTAACACCTTCACCAAGATGGCCAGAATTTCAACCTATGCTGTTCTGGGAATCCTGATGGAGAGGTGGAGGACTGTAAGCTTCCTCTCCGCTAACTATCCCAGACGCTCACTACATTAATTTTTGCTCTTAGCATATGCGAGGCATGCCTCAGGTGGCATGTGACCAAGATTCATCACCAAATGTATCCACTAGTTGGATCATTAGCTTCCCCGGCCTGGGTACTGACGGGGATTGCAGCGTGAACACTGATCCATGCTCCCCAAATTTTTGCTAAGGGGAGCCAGAACTGAAGTAGCTGTCAGCCCCCTCTGCAGCAACTTTCGTGTATTTTTACATATTTTGGCTTTTACTTGGCGTCTAAGTGATCCTACTGCTATCCTGTGAGCACTGTTAAATCCAGGGATTGTCATATAGACGAGTTAGGATAGATGCAGTCAGTGAGCCAACCCCACAGCCACTCCTCTTACACTAGTGGTGTCCAACCGTTTTCATGAGGCCAAAAATGTTATTTTATAATGGGGAGAGGCCACCATTGTGAGGGAATGGCAGTGTAAGGCTTTTATTTATTTCCCTTCTCTCTCACTTGTAAAATTGTATTGATAACCAAAAAGCAGCTCCCAACTCAGATCCAGAAACCGTAGGTTTCCTTCTCTAAGAACCCCAGTCTTGTCCTACTCAAACCATTGCTTTCTCCACAAAACTCTGAACTGCAGATCTTTCCCTCCTTCCCCAAACCATGTTCCTCAGGCACATCCCCCCCACCCACACCTCAATAATTTCTTTTTTCTGGCTTATTTCCTCTTATCTGACCAGAACCAATTCTTTCCTCCCCAAAAATCAATTGAAGTCAGTTACTGAGGGCCCATGATGCTCCTACATGGAATTACCGTAGGGGTATGACACCCTTAAAATCAACTGCTCCTGACCCCCATCTGTATTTGTGGGTCCCTTGTTATCACTGCCCGTCTTCCCTCTGCTCTCTGTCCTGGATACCCCACCTTCTCCTGCAGTAGCTGCTGTTTTGCTTGCTTTCCCCCGTAGTCCTCCTTTGAAGACCACATGGCACCAGTCCTCTGCTCTTTCACTGCCTGCTCCCTCCTCTTAAAGGAGCAGCTGCTCAGAGACAGACTCCTTTGCTCTTCACACCCACTCTCCTCCTGGGAAAAAGCACTATTGGGGAACCCAGCCTTCATTCATAATCAAATGCAAATTTCTGTTTGCCACGTCGCCCCAGGGGCCCCAATTCAGAGCTCTGAGGGTCACAAACTCTTCACACTATGGTACTGATTGATGTAGAAACACTGTGATATTGACTTTACTGTCTTCTGTTTCACAGGGATTACAGCTGCAGCCAACATTCACCTCCGTGGATGGAGCAACAGCCCTGATAGCAGTAAATAACCATTCTTCTCCCAACCCTGCAAGTCTTCTGGATTCCATAGGGAGTGTGATAACCAACCACTCTCTAGTACTCAGTCAGGGACACAACCTTCACACAGGTGCCAGTCTAACCCAGAGCAACAATGCTGCCTCTGCTACTGGAAATCTGCCTATATCAGATCAAAATCTGGTCACTATGGGCCAGCTGGTAACTGTTGGAGGTGTAGAGGATACAGGAAGCCTGGAGGGAGGGATCCATCAGTTTCTTTTGGGAGACGTCCAGACCATTCCAATACGGATTGTAGACAACCGTCCAGCTCTTAGTAAGTTTAAATCTGCCTACGGTATTTAAATGCACAAATTGAGAATTAATTTTCTTAGTCATTTGCGTTCTGGGGTGCCGTGGGGAATCTGTCATCACCAGGATACTCTTTTGAATAACTGAATGAACAGATCCTACTTAGTTTCTAAAACAGCTAATGGAAATTTTTGAAAGTTTTTTTGCTGAAAACGGCCTTTTTAAAAAAACTTGTTTGTGTCAAAAACTGTTGAACTTCTAAAAACTTCAGTTTGTGGAATTTTTCATGACTTTTTACTCAAGCTTCATCATTTTTTTTTTCATTTACTGAATAAAACATGTTAGTTTACTAAAAACAGGTTTTTGTGGTAAATAAAATATTTTTGTTTAACAATAGCCCTGTATGTTTTGGTAAACTAACAGTTTCAACAAGAACATTTTGTTAGGAGAGCTGGTTTGTTTGTTTGTTTTGTTTGTTTGTTTTTAAATGCATTTAAACTCTGCAAAACATAAGCAACTTGAAAATGTTGTGTGACTCTTCTCCCCCCACCCCCCACTAGTCTGACTCAAACTGTCTTCTGGGAGGTCTCAGTTTTCTTCTGGTTTCTCCTAATGCAGTGCAGGGGTTGCAACTTTTAAAATTATATAATTTCTTGGAGTTTTAAACATTTATCAGAAAAATGCTTTAAAAAAATCATAGTAAAGCCAAACAAAAATGTTCTCCTATCATAGAATAGAGAGCCCCTGAAAGCCTTTATCATCATGGCCTTATATTCTGTGAATCTCTGCCATAGAACTCGGTACAGAATACATTATCTGCTAATAAATTGTGCTCCAGAATCTAAGCTTTCATTTAAAAAACCCTAAAGTTTTGAGCCCTAATGGTTGTGAAGTAAACCCTCCAAATGTGGACCACATGTAGACTGCAGCAATCTTGTCTTCCTGACTCTACAGACAGCCAGAAACAACTGCAAATAGGCCCATTTTTCTCAGTGTCTGAGAATTCTGAAATGTGACTTCTGAGCAGTTTAGCAGAAATATCCAGCTAATAATGTGCTTATCCTACAATCCCAAATTGCCTCCCATATCTTTGCAAGTGCCCAAAGCCACAACTCTCTCCTAACCATCTGCCAAGCTCCATCCAGCTTCCTCACTGACAGCTTTTTAAGTGCACTTATGTTTTCTCAGTACTAAATACTGCAATACTTTGAAAATTCAAAATGTAGGAAAAGCATTGAATATACTGAAATTAACATCAAAATTATGCAAGGGAGCATTTACTAATTGTATCATCTATTTCTAATTTAAGTCAACCAAAATGTCAATGTTTAAACGTATCTAAAATTGCCCTGGACTTTCAGTCTGTTGCACTGGAATGTTGTTTTTGAAGCTATTCCAAATTCTTATAATTGACCTTCACTGTTGTCCTCAAAAAATTCTGTTTTTATTGTTGGTATAAGGATTCCAGAAAGGTCATCAAAATTGTCTCTTCAGTCATTCTGTGTGGCCTTTCAAGCTAGATGGTGCTGTCTCTCTAAAATACATAAAAGCAAAATATTGGTGCAAAGTTATGTACATTTTTAAATAAATATTTTATACAAAACAGGAAAAGAACAAAGGGGAGTAAAATTATAGAAATGAGACAATTTAACAACAAAATGTAGCTCTTTTATATCTTCCTGGAGGCCTCTCCACATCCCTTGAGGGTACGTCATTTTATTTGTGCTGTACACCCCAATCACTTCATAGTCCCCATCCTTCTTGGCCTGGAAAATGTGTGGGACTCCTTTCGACACAGAGCAGTGCCACTCATTCATTGTCGGGAGGAGGTGTTTCTAAACAACACCAGATACTTCGCCTTCTGAATGGGCCAAGGAATCCTGCTGGAGAATCCTGGAGAGTGAGAAGCCAGGAGACAATCTAGAGAGAGATCCAGAATTTTCTCCAATTAGTCCAGAGTTATTGGGCAGGCCCAAATTGAGATCATTTACAGGAACAAATCAACTTTTTTGTGCTGGACTTTGTGGATTCTGAGATACTAGTCCCAGATACACATTCAGGATGAGTCAGTTAAAATCATTCCTTACAATCCAGCTTCTCTCTCTTATCTGACTGGTAGTTAAATACTAGAGTAGCTTGGCTGATGAAAATATGTAACCTGTCCAGTATAGTCATTTCTGTCTACTGGGGATGAAGTTCTAAGCTATTATTTAAAACAGCTTTTCTATTGTAATCTTTCTCTTTCATACCCACAATTGTTCATTGACACCCTCTTCCCAAAAGTACTTGTTTAAGATGACAAGTTTGTGTATTTAAGTGGATGGACCAAATTCAGTCTTAGTGTACTTGCATACAGCTCCCACATCTTCAGTAGGATAGTACTTACTTATATCGCGGCTGAATTTGGCTCAGTATATTTATAAGAGACACCTAAGATTCATTCCTGAAGAATGGACTCCACATATTGTTAAAAAAAAAGAACTCCTTAGAGAAAGTAACTTTATAGATTCTAGTCCATTTGTTCTTTTTGTGCATAAATATATTTCGGATTTTTGTTCAGAAGTTTATTATTTCAGTACATTCAATTCTGCTTGCTTCATCTTTTAACACAGCAAGTGTATGCCTTTGTTAAACTACTGAAATGCTGATCTCTCAAATGCCCCATGTGCTAGCCTAAATCACCATATTTTCTGAAGCTACAGTCATTTTTTGCTTCTAATTGTATACAGTTCTTAAGAGCTAAGTGTTATTGATGGAGTTTTGACCTTAATGTTTTGTTTTGTGTTTTGCTTTTAAAGTTGAAGAAAATCCAGAGGGTACCATTTGTGTGGGCCAAGTTAAACAAGAACCCAGAGAACAAGCATTGTCTGTGGAGGCAGATAGAATCAGAGACTGCCAGAACTCTGCCACTATTTAAATCCATGAAGGCATTAAGGATTTGCAACTCAGAGGACTCTAAAATGTCTTGGAAAAGAAGGCGGATATTCTCCAAACAATGCCATTCTTCAAAATGGCATTGTGACAGTCAGTATAGGCACCATACACTAGTTCTGACAGACAGCTGCTTTGATTTACAGCTGATACGGTTCACTGCCAATTCCAGGTCATTCAGTTCCCATGTGGAACACCTCCTCCTTCTTTACTTCCAAGTTTTGAGTAATTCAGATACTATCCAGATGGTCTATTTTGCACAGTATTTCAATAGATCTTCCAAAATTAAATCTCTACGTTTTATAATATGAATCAGAATGCTACTCTCACTAATCTCTTTGAAACCCTCACCTATCCTGGTACTCCGAAGACAACGGAATCTGCCCTTAAATGCATCAACAATGGCAGTCATTTTGAGAGAAAAATAAAGTCTTTGGAAATCAAGATGCAGAACTTTAAAAGTGCCAAGGGCAATGGATGCATGAAAAATGTGGACTGCATCTGATAGGAATGTTAGTGATGGAAAGGTGAAATTACCAGGTGAAAATAAAACTGGATGATGAACAGGAGTAGATGGATTGCAAAGTAGAAGAGGATTATGTTTTGATGCATAACATTCTGGCTTTATCATGGGGTTTACTTTCTCAACCTGCAGCCTTTATTCTGAAAGGGCAGTAGCCAGCTGGTCAAAATGAGTAAATGAAGTAGTTGCATCTCCTGTGGAAAGATTGGTAGTAGTGTTTTAGCTTACTTATTGTTTACATTCAGATAGGCATATGATTTAATATGCTGATGGTCATGGCGTAGGTATTAGTGATACCATGATTAAAAACAATATTCCAAATCTGTAAGCCATCTGCTGTGCTGAGATAAGCAGTAGAAAAACAAACAATATACAGAAGAGCTGTCTTTGTGGTGGTCCGAAAATAAATGGGTCTCAAGTTTTGCCTAAGACAGCTGTTAGGACTGAACAAGGGTCTGTGTTGTTTCTTGTCAGTTGCGTTTCAGGAGCTAATTGAATTAATGCTAGAAGAATATTTTTTTCCTGCATTGCCAAAGTCAAGTCCGTAACAAGCAGCAAGAACTGAGTTATATTTTATGTGCCAGGCAGAATTCGTAATGAATGACTCATACTTACAAATATTTTTAAATCAGTTTTAAGCAATAAAGGAAACAAAACTGATACAACATAACTACCAAATTAAATAACAGTTGGTTTGCTTCAGATGTTGTTTATAGCAGCATTCAGAACCATTATAGGTTCACCTCTACAAGCATATCCATTAGTAACAACTATTTCCAGGGATTGATAACTCAGCCATAACAATTCACTCTTGTTTATATAACTTGCAAGATCAGTTTGGCTATGGTTTTACTTACAGATTTGCAAAGGAAAAAGGATTACAAATATTATTTGTGCATATAAAGGATAAAAACGGTTCAGACTGATATTATTAATGTGCGTTCAAAGTATGCACAAATGTCTTTAAATATTCGAAATCTGAAATAATCTTGAATTCCTTACTTTTGTCCATTTAAAGCTTAAGATCCTTGAAATCTCCTATTGTGCTTAGGATCTCCAAATATCTTTACATGCTGCATCAGTTAAGGTCTTACCTCTAAAAATCTTTACTCCAGAGAGTATTGCTAATAATGTTAACATTGTTAAAATCTAATTTTTGTTGTTTAAATGGAACGTTCCAACAGGGACTGCTCTTTTTAAGTAAGAGCTAACATTACTTCATGTGGGCAATTATAGAATCTCCATTCGTGTGGAGTCTCATAGATTGCATTTAAACTCATTTCTTTTGTGATATGCCTTATACATTTCTGTGTAGGTAAATTCAGTGATATTTTGCTGTGCATTTTATATTTCCGTTAAAATTGTGGCATCTCATCTAGAATGGATGTTTTGTCCTGCTTCATTTATAGCTCTGGAGTGCATAGCATACAGATTATCTTTTTCTTTAAAATTCTGTCAACAGTATGTTAGAAGTTGATTCTTACTCCCACTCAGCTACTCTTGAATATCATTTACCTTTTCCTGCTACTCTTACAATTTCAGTTGGTACATTCCAGGATAAATTACCCTCCTCGGTATTCTGTGATATTGACATCGAAATCCAGATTCAGAACAGCAAATTAGTATTAAAAAATTACCAGTGACAGGTTTAAAAGAATTCTAGATTCCTGATTAATGTAAAAATCTAAGGCAAAAATTTTGCATTGATTAAATACCCATCAATTGTTGCTTATTTCCCTAGTGACAATGCTGAGGAATGAATATTCTTTTGCCAGTTACTATTCCTCCTAATATAACACATGATCTGATTCTACACTAAACAGGAGAAAATTCAAAGGGTATAGACTTTACTCTTGGTGAATACAGGCTGTTAAAGGAAATGGTCCTTTAGGCCATTTTGAATAGCAGACTAAGGAGTGACTTTTCTCAATCTAGCTTGAATTGCACAGTATCCTGAAAAGAATCAAACCAGAAGTTTTATGTCAAGAGAGTGCAGATAGAGATCAATTTAAAGGGGTCCGTTACATATAAATGTAAAAGTTTTAATCTCTGGTTTTTGCCATCCCATATCTCCTGTTTTTTATTTATAGAACATTGTAAAATAACTGATTTTATTTAAAATATTTCTGTGGCTGATACTCAAATTGTAGTTTCAAAATTAACTTCAAATTCTTTAAATTCTAATTCTTTTCCCTCTAAATGTATACTCTGGTTATGTCACTGTTGTCTTTGCAGAGCGCATAGTCTTTCCTCTTACAAAGTTATGTTTATGTTACTTGTGTTATGTTTCACACAGGCTGAAGTGATCTGGCCACATAGGCCCACTTGTACTCAAATTGGTATTTTGGTTCGCTAGGTTCCAACTGAAGGTTACAGATAAATGGCCCGATTCTCCTCTCATGCACATGTATAAACTACATGGATTTCATTGTAGTTACATCAGTGTTAAACTAGTGTGAATGAAAGATTAATCGAGCCAGGTGCTGTTCTGAGTATGTTGCATAGTCATTTAATTTGAGTTTACATGTAAAACAGTTAGATATGAGCTCACAATAGGTATTAGAAACATTTCTAAAGTTAACTCTGGTGTCCTCAAAACACTTATTTTGCAAGCCTCCTAATTCTGAGCTTCCACAGGATTTTAAATGAACTAATTCTTCACCAATCTTTCCTTCTTATGTCAGTTGCTCACGAAGAGTGATTGGTCTGCTTCATAAGAAGGGCTGTGCGCATGCAAAAACTCTTGGTTAAAATGCAGAAAAATCACCTAAAAGACATGGGTCCATGGTTCTTATTCAAGGCTGGAAACCAGCAAGGTTGAAATGTCTTCTTTTCCTTTTTGTGCTGTCAAGACACAAGCTTGATCGTGTGGTCTGAAGAATCTTTCAGTTTGTAAAAAGTTTAAAGAGAGACAAATCTATATATATTGTAACTTAATGTATAGTGTTCTTTGTTGAAATGTAAACTTTTTTTTTTTTTAAAGAAACAGCCTGTATTGTGTGATGATTGTCTTGGCTGTATTTTTTCCTACAGTTTGAGGTGCTGTTTGTGTTAATGCTGCTTATTTAAAATAATTGCTTTTGATACAGATATATTAATATGGACTCATGAAACTGTCCATAAATACTGAAACTTTGAAAATGCTAAGCCTTATATTAAAAAAACAAACAAAAAAAACCCTAGAGTTAACTGGCCATTCTCAGCATGACAAAAGTTTTGCTTGTTTAAAAGGAAAATTTCCATGGACACTTTTTCCCAAACAAAAAATCTATAGAATTGTGTGTTTCCTAGCCAGAAACCCACACGTCCTTATACTGTATGTTTCCTAACTGCAATATGCAAAGGTTGAAAATGCCTAAATCCAAGTAAGTATCCATATATTATTTTACAGCAACACAGGTGTACATATTGATATGTGCAGATGAAGTTCCTGCCCCATTGGGCTTGAAGTCTCAAGTTAGCTTTAAGTCATACTAGCATAGTTTGCTGCCACCTCTGGGAAAAAAACATAGGTGGGACGGACCTTTGCCTCTTCAGTCTGCTCCTGGTGGTTCCCCTTGTTCCTGGCAGTGTGGCTGCATTGGAGCTGTGCTTTCAGGGTAGGTTTGAGAGGGCTCAGCAGCGAAAACCTGTACAGCCTCATACTGTATTTTCCTGGATTGAGGTGGGAGGAGGGTTTTGGTGGGGGAGGGGCGGCAGCAAAGCTGAGTCCCAAAGGAAGGAATGTTTGGGCTGCTTGAGGAGGGGTCAGGAAAGTGCAACCTGTGGGAGATGGTAGGAGACACAACAGGGAAGAGCATGAAAGCTACTCTGGGAGGGTGGGTTCCCCTGCAGAGGGGTATAGGTGTAGGGTAGTGTTCATGAGGAGAAAGGTGTTTGAGGGCTGGGGTCCCTGCCAAGGAACGAGCTGGGCTTGGGGTGTACTATCTGGTGGTGGAGGAGCCTCCATAGGGAGGAAGGTGCTGGGGCTGAGTGTCCCTCAGTAGGGTACTGATGTGGGCTGCAAAGGGTTGTTTCCATGGGGTTCCTCAGTTCTGTAGCTGGATTCTGAACCTGTCACAAAGGCCTGACGTGGCTGCGGAATCTGTGGCTGTAGCAGGTAAAGGCTGCTCTGGGGAGCTGCAACCATGTACAAGATAAGACACTCTTCACTTCCCACAGACCTGCAGCTCTATTCCTGGTTCGGTCAGTACCAGGGATAAGTAAACTCCCGTCCCTAGGCTGATAGGCACTGCCATCCTGTAGCAGGGGAGAGAAAATCCCTTCCCCAAGCCTCTGACCCAGAAGAGAGGCTTCTCCCCTCAGCGTCACCAGGAAGCCATGCCTTGTTTCCTAGGCCTAATATCTCCTACTAGCCTATATCTCCCTTTAAAAGCTCCCCACTCCTACAGCCTCAGCTCTCCCTATCCCAAATGCACACAATCTCCACCCAAGCCCTGCAGGTCTCTGTTCCTTCAGCCTGTCCCCTTACCAGTGCCAAGCCCACCAATCACAGGCCCACCTACCCCAGTTCCCAGTCTACTGCTGTTGGATTCTCCTGTCCACTGGCGGGTTGGTGGGTGCCCCTCTGTGTGTGTCAATTTTTCTTTCCTGGTGTTTTCTCTCTCTCGTTTTTCCTCCTTCCTTTATGGTTGGTGGGTTTTTTTCTCAACTTGTGGTTTTTTTCCCCCGTCTCAAGGATTCCCACTCCCCAACCAGGACCAGCACAGGCGCAGGGGGAATGGCAGGCAGCTAATTTGCATGGAGCTACTTGGTTTTACTCACAGCAACAAAACATCTTTTGTAGTTGGGGGGAAGGTAGGGGGGGCAGCAGTGTGGGTCTGTGTCCAATTCGAGCAGCTCTCTTCACCGTCTCTGCTGCTTCTTCCACCCCATGCTGAGAATAGATTAAACTGATGTTCCTCCCAGTGGTCTGGATTGAGAAACTGCCCCATCCCCTTATCTTTCATACCCTGCCAGCTCTTCACTACAGTTTGGGTGATAGCTGCCTGCCTACTTCCCCATCTACTGATAAACTCTGGCGCACTCCTCCCCCTACGCCCATCCAACAAGCAATCTGTTCAGGAGACCAGGCAGTCTGTCCATTTCTCTATCATGTAGTGATGGAACCTGGCTGTAACTGGGTGCTGCGGCGACTGCACTGTCCTTTATAGGCTCTTTGCGAAGGAAACTTCATTTGCCCAGTCTAGACAAAGCTTTCTGAGCCCAGAATAAACTGCAACAAATAGCCCATCAGAAATAATTATCTTCTTACAGCAGCACATGTTGAGATCTGATTAGTGAGCGTTAAAGGCACTGTTTAAAACAAGTTGCTTTATTATTTAATTGTAGGTAGTGAGCTGGATACGACTAACCAGCAAAGAAGAATGAAGGTATGATCTTTTCCCCTGCAGAAACCCCAATGTTTGTCGGCTTTTTTTCTGACAGTATAAACTGTTACTTCTGCTACTTTGAGTAAAATAGCTGACAGCCTCCAGCACCTTTCTCAGGCAGTATATTCACTTTAAATAAATCAATGGAGATGTGTGTTCTATGGGCCCCTGACAGGGATGAACACAAACAGTAATGCTAACTTTCCAGAAAGATTAGCAGACATTTAACATTTAGAGCTACATTCTCATCTGCAGCAATGCAAAGAGGACTGAAAGCTGCCTTAAGGCAACAGCTGAGGGGTTCCCCCTGTGGTGGGAACTCTCAGCAAGCATGGGAGTTGGCAGAGTTAGGAATACACTGGATCAGATCAATGGTCCAGCTAATTTGGCATACTCCCACCAACAGTGGTCGGTACCAGATGCTTCAGAGGAAAGTGCAAGAATCCTTTAATAGGCAGTTATGGGATAACCTGCCTCCAGGGAAGGTTGCTTCCTAACTCCCCAATAGCAAAAAGAAAGTTTAAGCCCTGAAGCAAGGGGGATGATATCCCTCCCAAGTTGAGAGTTTGGGTTTTATTTAAAGAGAAGCCACTGATCCAATACTCCCCCATCCCAAGCCCTCACTATCTTTGCATCTAGGAACTATTGCTGCTTCTAGTTAGTTTTTAATATAGCAGTTTAAACTAAATGTTTGGGTTTATGGTAGAGGTTGCCTAGCTTTCCAATCCAATTACGTTTAGTGCAGTGAAGATAATAGATTTATTTGTTGTGAAGGCCAAGACTATAACTGGGTTAAAAAAAAGAACTAGATATGTTCATGGAAGATAGGTCCATCAATGGCTATTAGCCAGGATGGGCAGGGATGGTGTCCCTAGCCTCTGTTTGCCAAAAGCTAGGAATGGGCGACAGGGTGAATCACTTGATGATTACCTGTTCTGATCATTCCCTCTGAAGCACATGGCATTGGCCACTGTCAGAAGACAGGATACTGGGCTAGATGGACCTTTGGTCTGACCCAGTATGGTCATTCTAATGTTCTTATTTGTGTTTTGAGAAGCTGGTAGTCAAGGTCTATTTTTTTTTAAATGGGTTGGCATTCATGAAACTGTTTACAATTCAGATTACTTAGCCATATTTGTCATATTTCAAATGTGTCTTCCATACAGTGTCTTCAGTGTTCTGCTTACAAGGTGATTGTGAACCATTCAGCACGTGTTAGGCTAATGGGGTTTCTCTAGTTTTTCCGAATGACACTTTTGTTACCATTAAGGAGGCATTTTGTTCCCAATGAGATGAGGTGATTGGCTGCTGGTCTAAAAAGGCAGAACATTCTGCACCACCATCCAAATAGCTGCTTATTTTCCCCCTTCCATTTGGTATAATAGTAGTAATGTTAATAGAATGCACTTTTGTTCTCTCCAAAAGTCTGTAACCACCTCAAAAATCAATGTCTGCTTTTCCTTGGCATCCATTTTCCAGCCTTATTGACAGCTAACAGAGCACAAACTTCCATTCTGTAATTGTTAAACAGGACATTAGTCTAAGCTAATTAAATGTCTCCCTTTCCCCAAGCCCTTTTCTAATGAAGAACGACAAGGCTTGCAGGAGGAAGAAATTCTTAGTTGTATTGTGATCACTTCACTTTGAGGTACCAGATATGAAGGCAATGGAGAGTAAAAACATACGCATAGTGGATCTTCAGATCCAATCTTTAGTCATTTTTCCAAAGATACCTATGCGGTCTGTGTCTTTTACACTGTGGCAGCAGTTGTACAGCTTTTCATGCCAATAAAGTATAATTGAACTGGATTTGTAGCTCTGCTCTTTAGGCTGTGTACACGTAGGGCGGCGTATAGAGTACTTACACTGCATGTCCCCCTAGCACGGGTATGAATATCAATGTAAGGTGAGGCACCGCTTAGCCAAGTAGGATAACAACAAACCTGAACCTTAGGGTATATAACCTACATGGCGCTCGACCTGCTCAAGCTCTGCCTCCCCTATCTTTGCTGCTCTTTTTAGCAGTGTAGAGTCCCGCTGCCTCCCTGCTGCTGGAGCCTTTCCCTGCCACCGGGAAAGGCTCTGGCAGGGAGGAGGCAGCAGTGAAAGGCTGTATCCTGCTGTGCGTTGCTATATGTACCATACACGCCACCAGCAGTGCAGACAAGGCCTTAGTTAAATTAAATGGTAATGGTTATTATTTGTATTGCAGTAGCTCTGAGGGCTCTAACTGAGATCAGGGCCCCATGGAACTAGGTGCTGGGGGGACACATAATGTGAGACCAAAAAGTTTACAATCTAAACGGGTAAGACAGACAAAGAGTGGGAAGGGGAAACAGAGCCACAGAGGGAGGAGGGAGGGATAGCTCAGTGGTTTGAGCATTGGCCTGCTAAACCCAGGGTTGTGAGTTCAATCCTTGAGGAGGCCACTTAGGAATCTGGGGCAAAAATCAGTACTTGGTCCTGCTAGTGAAGGCAGGGGGCTGGACTCAATGACCTTTCAAGGTCCCTTCCAGTTCTAGGAGATTGGTATATCTCCAATTATTAATTAATAAGTGAAGTGACTTGCCTAAGGTTACAAAATGGAGCAGTGACAGAGCCCAGGTCTACTAATGCCCAGTCTATCACCTAGACCATGGTGCCTCCCATTATAAATACAAATGCTTATACTTTAATTTGGACTTAATGATTTCCTGTGCTTGTTTTTTTAAGACTTTCTACAGGCTTGCTTTGGATATCGTGGTCATGAACAGGGTGTGCAAGATATTCCAGAAGGGACTGATGGGATTCAGGGGATTTCAGTTCATTGATATGACTGCCCAGCAATCCCTGACCTTTGGTATGGAAGAAGTAAGGGATTTTACAACATAGAATAAAATCATCCTCTTCCTTTTTTATAATGATTTCTCTCTGTGTTCTGTTCAAATGTGGCAGTTATCCAGGCTGCTGTGAGCATTTACATCAAAGCCTGACCAATTGCCAGCACAGAAAAGGCTCAGTTCTAGGAACTAGTGGCATCCTCCTGATTCTGCATTGCCCACTATGTATATTTTAATTTAAATATATTGTTTTTCTCAGTAAATCTGATGGGCTTTTATTTTAAATCCTTTCCAGTGTGTGGTTTTGTTTTTTTTATCAAAGAGGTGAACTAAAGTTAAAATATGTTTGTACAATAGTTTTTCAGAAGCTTGCCTTGTCACTGAAATGTTTGTGTAATTCACTAGCTCTGTGATATTTCTAATGCAATCAATGCCTCTCACTTTTCATTACCCCTCTTTTATTCAGGACAAGAAATATACCAAACTGTCCTTCGACCACAATGAATTCAAGATCAGAAAGGTCTGAATGCACTTTCTCTTGTTTTTTACAGCCAGGTTTCCTTTCATCTACAGTGCAAGACACTGAAATATGTTAAGGGTCCCCATGCGAGAGGAGCAGGAATTTGTGAGTTCCAGCAAACACAATGGGGAACTCACTCCTGTCATGCAAGGACACGTCAACTGTCCATCTATTGAACCCTGTTTGTCATTTGATGTGTCCTTCTGAATACTTCCAAGGAAACCATTTCACAGCATTTACAGATATATAGAATTTAACAGTGTGACATAAACACAAGCAATTTAATCAAAGCAATTCTTCAGAAAATATTGTGCCTGCACAGACTTTGTTTAGTTATGGGCAGGGATAGCTCAACCACTGTAAGTTGTAAGTTGTTTTCCTTGTCTGTGCTTGGGCTTTGCATTGGACCACATAAATTGGTTTCTGGACACTGATGGCTGAGTTTCAAGTGAAATGGAAAACAGACAATTTGGTATTAGTTCTATTATGTCTCTGGAAGATGACACTGTTCAGGCTTCTGGAGTGCAGGTTCTTTTTGTCTTTTTTTTTTTTTTCCATTTGAGACTCCTTAATCTAATGAGTGTGTGATGTTTTGCCAGGATCACTTTCCTCTCAGGGCAATCCAGATAACCAAGAAGAAACCAGAATGGAGAACTGAGAAGGAAATAAAGCTGTTACGAAGCTGGTTGCAGTTTGTGGAAAGCTACCAAAAATATAGCCTGAATCTGCAGCTGCTTCTGGCTAAAGTGATTCGCTTTGAACGGTAAACGTCCTTCTGGGGAGGTATAATATTTCTTTAAAGCTGTTTTTAGAATTGTACATATTTAAAGCTTCCAAATGATACCTTTTAGCCAAAAATTAAAACAATTACATGGGTAACTCTCCATTTATCTTCAGTCTGTGGTGTGTCTATTGAATGTACATTAGCCTGAATGATGACTTTGTGTTTTTTCTGTCTTTATCTAATTTACTCTGTGAAGTCGGTGACATGCTGATCTGTCTCTCTCACTCTAGAGTGAGATTTTTCAACACTGATCAAAGAATTTGGACATTCAATTCTCTTAAATATTAGTAGGAATTGGGCATCCAAATCCCCTAGGGAACTTTGAGATTTCAACCAAAAATGACATGTGAGAAACTTTTCAGGTTTAAATTTTATCTGTCTCCCACTTCTTGCTCTTTGGTCCTTCTTGCCTTTCTCTTAGAGGGTTGCATTCAGACTCTGTTCATGTGTATGGTATTAAAGGGGGTACATTAATGCTGCAAAAACAAAAGCAGCGTTAATGGTGTTCCTATGTAGAACTCCCTCTCCTGCCTGAATTTATTCCTGCCAGGAGTAGGAGACTGTGTTCTCCACAAAGCACGGGATGTCAAGGTCAGGGAGTGCACACAAAAATGTGTTAACTATGTCCCATGACCTTCATGTTGGAAATCATTCCCCATGGCTCTGGAGCCAAATGTGAACTCCACGTGGGACGCTACCTTCGAGTGGGTGTGAGCCCGGCTTGCCTGCCTCTCTTCCTGTGCACACCTACCTCTGAATATGGCCCTTGGTGTGTATTGTGGTGGAGGCTCCCCTCTCTGCTAGGTTTTTCCAGACTTTGAGGAGGCAGGAATTCACCGAGGAATCATTCCAACGTACAGATCTATCCCAGCGTCTTTAGTAGCATGTAGAAAGCCCCACTGTCGTTGCAAAAAGCTGTTAGTCCATGGGAATATGTCATAGGTCCAAGAGGCCTAAAAGGAGCTCTATCTCAATTACAAAGGTTCTCAATGACCCCTTCATCCTCAGCCCCTTAGTCCTAGATTAAGGGACCCTCTTCCCATTGGGCAATGGCTGATTCTTATGTGTGGTGCAGGCTCATAGGGATCATGCACTCAGGCTGCTGCTTGGGCCTAATCCTGAGCTTCAGCTCCCTTTGGGCTTCCTGGATTCCTGCAGTGCAGCATGTGCCCTCTCCTGCAGCTCACGCAGTCCCTTCTTGGGTGGCATCCCCCCACTCATCCAGTTGGAGAAGAGTTGACAGCAGGAATTAGGGGCCAGTTCTCGGGCCAGTCAGGGCTCTATGAGGGGAGAGAAAGCCATATCTTCTTCCTGACCATCCTCCTAGCTAAATAGGGCGTTGGAGCCAGGGCCTGCTTTCACCGCACAAGTGCTGATCTGTGAAGTGGGGCTCCACATGTTTTATTCCTGGATGATGATGTTGAGTGTTTTGATGGCCTTACAGATTTCATGGAATTTAAGGCCAGAAGGAACCATTATGATCATCTACTCTGTCCTCCAACATAACACGGACCATCAAATTTGCCCCAGTGACTCCTGCATCTCACTGCAGTGCCTTTAGAAAAATCAGTCTAATGTTTTTCACCTCTAGTTTCATTTGCTATTTCTCCCTCTTTTGGCCAGCACTCTTTTCTCCTATCTGGAAGAACAGAGAAGTTTCCTCTATATAGTGAATTCTTCCATAGAGTAATCAGGGTTTCATTGTTAAGTGATGAGTTCCCTCATAGTGTGCCCCATAGTTACATACATTATGGTGGTTTTATTTCATTGCTTGATTGCATTATAAAAGATTTAATTATATAGGTTTCCATGAGGGCAGTGGAAGGGGTTGGGCTCCACTTCTCTCATAATTCTAGAAATCCCTTCACTTTTCCCACTTCAATATCAGCTCCTCTACAGGCCTTGACATCTCAGCCACCAGCCTTCTCACCAATGGAGGTCTGGATTGGACTATTTTTGCAGCTCCTTCATTGATGGTGATTACTATAGAGTAAGCTGAGGCACTCCTTCCTAGAAGATGGGCACAACTCTTCTGCAAGGCTGGCCCTGAGAAGTGATTGACAGGGAACAGGAACTGAACTCAAGTTGCAGAGGCAAATACCAAGAATGTTCTTTGATCAGTTCAAGCACATATGTTCCTGACTTCTTATAGCTCTTATATAAATAAAACAGATGTCAGCAGATATCTGCCAGATAAAATCACTCTGAGTTAGAAAATAGAGCGCTCTGAAGTTCCCTACAGTTCTGGAGGTTCCAGTTCATTACAGAGCGAGACCCTAGCTGCCAAGTGGCTCCAAACTCCCTAAAAGATTAGTGATGGTGGGGAGGGAATCTGACCAGGAGAAGTCCCAGTGCAGGCCTGTTTTTCTGCTAGGTGGGAATAGAATTGGTGTTCCTGTGTTCTAGGTTTGGACGCAGAAGAGTCATCATAAAGAAGGGACACTGTGGCACCAGTTTCTACTTTATCTACTTTGGTACTGTTGCCATTACTGAAGATGAGGATGGGAGCAGTGCCTTTACGGACCCAGATCCAACTTTGCTTCGGAAAGGTGCTGGATTTGGAGTGAGTGGTATTTATAGTAAAACTCCTGTTAGTCTTAGTGTGGGAGGGGAGCTGTATGCTTCCTAACAGTAAAATAAATAAGCAAGAGTTTTGGAAGACAGAGAAACCTTCATGCTTCAGCATTTATGCTAAGCTAACTATTGGGGGCTAGAAGGAAACTTTCCCTGGGAGCAGGTTATCCAATAACCACCTTCTACAGGGTTTCCTCTGAAGGGTCTGGTATTGGTCACTGTTGGTAACAGGGTGCTAGGTTAGATGACTATATAATGTTTCCCAACAAGGTCAATATTTGGCGCATGAAGTTGGAGGATGAACTCCCTGCTGTATCTCAGTTTTTCCTTTTTCTCTGTATATAGGAAGTTGCTCTTTTAAAGGACAGGCGGAGAATTGCTACAGTTGTCTGTATGGAGGAAACAGAACTATTGGTAGTGGATAAAGAGGACTTTTTTGCTAATAAATTAGATGAGGAGCTTCAGAAAGAATTTCAGTATCGTTTCAGCTTCTTCAAGTAATTTCTTCCACTGAGATCACTCACTCCTGTCTCTGCCACTTCATTTTTACTTGCTGAATCGTTTGGCTATTCAAGTACAGTATGAGCAATTCTAATTCTACCAACGAGTGCCCAAACAGTGTAGTAACCTCTGTTGTATGCAAGATTTTCCTGCCTTCACTGAAGATGTTACTGGAAATGAAGTAGCAGTCATTCTAGAGCAGAGGTGGGCAAACTACGGCCCACGGGCCACATCCGGCCTGCGGGACTCTCCTGCAGAGACCCTGAGCTCCTGGCCCGGGAGGCTAGCCCTTGGCCCCTCCCCTGCTGTTCCCCCTCCTCTGCAGCCTCAGCTCACTGCACCGCTGGCCCGATGCTCTGGGTGGCAGGGCTGCGAGCTCTTGCTGGGCAGTGCAGTTGCAGAGACGCGGCCTGACCCGGTGCTCTGTGCTGCGTGGTGTGTGCCTGGCTCCAACCGGGCGGTGTGGCTGCCTGTCCTGGAGCTCTGGGCAGCGCGGCTGTAGCGCTGCCGGCCACCGGTGCTCCAGGCAGTGCAGTAAGGGGGCAGGGAGCAGGGGGGGTTGGATAGAGGGCAGGGGAGTTCGGGGTGGTGGTCGTGGGCAGGGGGTGTGGATAGGAGTCGGGGTGGTCAGAGAGCAGGGAATGAGGGTTGAATGGGGTCAGGGATTTCAGGAGGGGGCAGTCAGGAAGGAGAGGGGGGTTTGGTGGGGGGCAGTCAGGGAGGTCCGGCGGCGGTCAGGAAGAAGGGGTGGTTGGATGGGGCAGTCAGGAATGAGAGGAGGGGTTGGATGGGGCATGAGGGGCAGTCAGGGGTGGGGGGTGCGGCAGTGGTCAGGGGACAGGGAGCGGGGGGGGTGGATGGGGCAGGGGTCCCGGGGCGGGTGTCATGGAACAGGGAATGGGGGGCGGGGCTCGATGGGGCAGGAGTTCCAGGGGTCCATCAGGGGGCAAGAAGCAGGGGGGGTCAGATAGGAGGTGGGGACTGGGCCACACCTGGCTGTTTGGGGAGGCACAGCCTTCCCTAACCCAGCCCTCCATACAATTTCAGAAACCCGATGTCGCCCTCAGGCGAAAAAGTTTGCCTGCCCCTGTTCTAGAGGGACGTGGGTTAATGGATGCTTTTTCTTCATGACTGTTACAGTTCTACAGCTTGATCTCATGTAGTACAGAGTCTTATATACAGTTGTACTGAAGGAATATTGTGATGTGTACAGTTTTCATTATACCTTGAAAGAAATGGGAGGGAGAAAACCATTTTTGCATTGTAATGAATGAATAGAGCACAAAAGTCTGCTGAAGTTCATGAACATAAGGATGTTTATGCTTTTATTCCATTAAAAAAACATAATCCTGCTTTTTGTATCCACTCTATAAACAATCTTAGAATAATCTAAGGCAAGTTACTGGGGCTCCCTGGATGCGCAGGGGTCTGCCTGCATGGTGTAACTTGCAGAATCAGGACATAAGCCAGTAAAAGCACCTTCCTCCCATTAGTTGGAACACTAAAAAGATCACATTTTCCTCAGTGACATAAGTTTTTCCTTGAGTCCTTTAGTTGGAATTAAGTGGTCATATGAAAAGATATCTGTGTATTATTGCCTTTTCAGAGGTCTAGATCTCTTTGCAACATGGCCTGATTACTCAGTAGAGAAAATTGCTAATTACTGCAAAGCAGAGAAATTTCACTATGGACAAGTGGTAGTCCGGGACATCACGGAGTCAGCCAGCATAATATTCATTACTCAGGTATGATCCATCCATCCATCCCAATACTGTTCATCTTGGGCCAGCAGACTAAAACAGTGACCAGCGGCCATTACAGGTGAAAGTGGGGAATGAAGCACTTGCCCAGATACATCGCCTTGGTGATTTTTTTTCTGCTAATGGTGTCATGTCTTTATGTAGGGCCAGATTCTGACATCTTTGCTCACACTGTGTGGTACCTTACTCCACCAGAAATCCCACTGATTTTGTGCAGAGTACGTTACTACCAGAGCCGGCTCCAGGCACCAGCTTAGCAAGCAGGTGCTTGGGGCGGCCACTCCGGAGAGGGGCGGCAGGTCCAGCTATTCGGCAGCAATTCGGCGGAGGGTCCCTCGCTCCCAGTTGGGGCGAAGGACGTTCTGCTGAATTGCCACAGATCACGATCGCGGCTTTTGGGGGCGGGGGGCTGATTGGGGCGGCAAAACCCCTGGAGCCGGCCCTGGTTACTACTCAACATGAATGAGGGTCTCAGAATCTGACCTGTCAACCACAAACTCTTCACAGAAGGAAGGTATATCTACACTGCAATTAAAATCCCACCGCTGGCCCATGCCAGCTGAGTTGACTTCACAGGGCTTGGGCTAAGGATCTGTTTAACTGCGGTGTAGATGTTTCAGGCTAGATGCCCAGGCTCTAAGACCCTGCAAGGTGCGAGGGTCCTTGAGCTCAGGCTGCAGCCCAAACATCTACCCTGCCATTAAACAGCCCCTTAGCTCAAGCCCGTGTCAGCTGGCATGGGCCAGCTGTGGGTGTCTAATTGCAGTATAAATATACCCTAAGACTCCTCTAAGTTTTGTAAAGCACCTAGTTCATTTTCAGTGCTAAACAAATATTTATTAATGGTAGTTATCAAAACATGCGGGGGGGGGGGAGAAAACTCTTTTGCTATGAATGCCTTACCTGTCCCTGTTCTTGTTCCTTCACTTTGGAATGGATTAATTTCTGTTGCCTCGATGAGAGCACTTGTTTGCACTAGTATATACTCCTGGGGGAGTTCTGCACCAAAAATTAAAAAATCTGCCTCTCACAATTAAAAATTCGGTGCACAAAATTTTAAAATTCTGCATATTTTATTTGTCAAAATAACACAATATAATCACGCCAGTTTCAATTATTTTGGTAATTTATTTCAAAATACGTGTCAGCAAGTATGTCTGTAACGATACAGACAACAAAAAATTCAGGAAACGTTTTTTGACAAATAGATTCCTTACTAGGCATAAAAAGAACAAGAGTACTTTTGGCACCTTAAAGACTAACAAATTTATTTTAGCATGAGCTTTCGTGAGCTACAGCTCACTTCTTCGGATGCATAGAATGGAACACACAGACAGGAGATATTTATACATACAGAGAACATGAAAAGGTGGAAGTATGCATAACAACAGGAAAAGTCTAATCAATTGAGATGAGCTATCATCAGCAGGAGGGAAAAAAACTTTTTGAAGTGATAATTAAGATGGCCCATAGAAGGTGTGAGGAGAACTTAACATAGGGAAATAGATTCAATTAGTGTAATGACCCAACCATTCTCAGTCTCTGTTTAGGCCAGAGTTAATTGTATCTAATTTGCATATTAATTCGAGTTCAGCAGTTTCTCTTTGGAGTCTGTTTTTGAAGTTTTTTTGTTGCGAAATTGCCACCTTCAAGTCTGTCACTGAGTGGTTAGAGAGGTTGAAGTGTTCTCCCACTGGTTTTTTAATGTTATGATTCCTGATGTCAGATTTGTGTCCATTTATTCTTTTGCGTAGAGACTGTCCGGTTTGGCCAATGTACATGGCAGAGGGGCATTGCTGGCACATGATGGCATATATCACGTTGGTAGATGTGCAGGTGTACGAGCCCCTGATGGCGTGTCTGATGTGATTAGGTCCTATGATGGTGTCACTTGAATGGATATGTGGACAGAGCTGGCATTGGGCTTTGTTGCAAGGATAGGTTCCTGGGTTAGTGTTTATGTTGTATGGTGTGCGGTTGCTGGTGAGTATTTGCTTCAGGTTGGGAGGCTGTCTATAAGCGAGGACTGGCCTGTCTCCCAAGATCTGTGAGAGTGAAGGATCATCTTTAAGGATAGGTTGTAGATCTTTGATGATGCGCTGGAGAGGTTTTAGTTGGGGGCTGTAGGTGATGGCTAGTGGCGTTCTGTTATTTTCTTTTTTAGGCCTGTCCTGTAGTAGGTGGCTTCTGGGTACTCTTCTGGCTCTGTCAATCTGTTTTTTCACTTCAGCAGGTGGGTATTGTAGTTTTAAGAATGCTTGATAGAGATCTTGTAGGTGTTTATCTCTGTCTGAGGGATTGGAGCAAATACGGTTGTATCTTAGAGCTTGGCTGTAGACAATGGATCGCGTGGTGTGTCCGGGATGGAAGCTGGAGGCATGTAAGTAAGTATAGCGGTCAGTGGGTTTCCGGTATAGGGTGGTATTTATGTGACCATCGCTTATTAGCACAGTAGTGTCTAGGAAATGGACCGCTTGTGTGGATTGGTCTAGGCTGAGGTTGATGGTGGGATGGAAATTGTTAAAATCACGGTGGAATTCCTCGAGGGCTTCTTTTCCCTCTTTTCCCTTCTTTTCAACAGATTGATAGAGCCCGAAGAGTAGTTAGTCTTTAAGGTGCCACAAGTACTCCTGTTCTTTTTACGGATACAGACTAACACGGCTGCTCCTCTGAAACCTGTTACTAGGCATATTAATGCAGAATTTTGAGTAATAATTCATTTAAACTACAACGCAGAACCGTATTTCCTGCACCCCTCAGAAGCAGTGCAAAGGCTTGGGGGAGTCAGGGTAATGGAGGAGTTGAAGGAGAGGGAATGAATTGCTGGTAAGGAGCCTGGGAGTAAATCTGGAGGGTTGTTGGGTGTGTGGGGGAGAAGTATGGAACAGGGTTTGTTTGTTTTGGGGGAGAGGGCAGTGGGAGGGGATTGTTAGAGAGTTGTGGCGTTTCCCCCATGCAGTCCCTGGCTGACCCCTAGCCTCTCTCATTCAGTCAGGCACAGCTGTCCATGTCCCCATGTGTCCGTGCATCCTCCCTCCCCACCATCCCCATGTGTCCCTGCACCTTCACTCAGCCACCTTCCGTCCTCATGTGGCCCTGCACTCCCACTCAGCCCACCCCTCCCCCATCCCCATATCCCTGCACCCCCACTCAGCCATCCCCAATCGCCCCAGCAACCCCACTCCCATTCAGCCCCCACTCCAGTCTGTCCCCCACACTAGTCCTTATGCGGGGGCGGCTCCAGGCCCCAGCACGCCAAGCGCGTGCTTGGGGCGGCAAGCCGCGGGGGGCGCTCCGCTGGCGCCGCGGGGGGCGCTCCGCTGGCGCCGCGAGGGCAGCAGGCAGGCTGCCTTCATCGGCTTGCCTGCGGAGGGTCCGCTAGTCCCGCAGCTTTGGAGGTCCGCCAAAGCCACTGGACCAGTGGACCCTCCGCAGGCAAACTGGCAAAGGCAGCCTGCCTGCTGTGCTTGGGGTGGCAAAATGCCTAGAGCCGCCCCTGCCCTTATGAACCCTAGTCTATGTGACCCCCCCGCCCCAGCAGTCCCATGTGCCTGTCTCTATCTGTCCCTCCCCCATATACCACATATATCTGTGACTAGCTGAGACATCTGCCTTCTCTTCTTGTGCCACAGCAGCCCCTGGTGGGCAAAAGGTGTAATTGCAACACCTCTCCAGCAGAATGTATTCTTTGGAGAGAAGAAAAATCTGCAGGGGATGTGAATTCTGCACATGCACAGTGGTGCAGAATTCCCCCAGGAGTAAATATAGATGTCATTACCTTGGTAACAGAAAATTGGCTGCAACAGAGATGCCTGAGATAGGCAGGCAGACAGAAACAAATTTAATTTACAGGGATGGCACCATAGTTTCTTAAGGGAACAGGTACTAAAATTACTTAGTCATGCAAAAAGTACCCTGCAAATTTTCAGGTGTAATACTGCAATGATCATCCATATTTCCTGATGGGTTACACTGGCTTTGTACACAGAGAGTACTACATATGAAACTATACATCTATAGTAACAGGTTTATGGAATTTTAATGAAATTCAAATAATTTCTGCCAAGTTGCCTATGGAAAGTGAGTTTAAAATCCACAGAGATACTGAGTTGCAATGTTATCCATTTATTATAACCCTTATTTTTTCCTATTTACCTCTTCTTCCTTTTTGTCACTTTTTGATCGTCATTTATTGAGTCATGTCTGAATATACATTGTAAGATTGTTGGGGCAGGGATTGTTTTTTACTTGTTCCTGAGTGGTATCTAGCATACTTTTGGACTCTCCGAAATATTTAATGGCACACTAGCTTGATAACACCAACTTAATGATGCCAATATGCAGAACAAAATGATGCAGTGGTAGATGTTTTGTTCAGTCACTGTGCTCAAATCCAGAATAAAAGACAATAATTGGTGTATTTTTAGCATTTATATGCACTAACCATTTTGAGATGATGTGGTTTGAATGATTGTTTTATTTTCAGTGTAATATATTGTCACTTGGCAACAAAAAATTATACAAAAATAATTTGGAAGGACAATCCAGGTGCCAAAGGCCTGATTGCCCTAATTCAATGAATTACTGCTGAACAGCTGTATTATAAAGGTCTTATTTAAAACCCATTGAAGTAGATGGAAAGATTCCCAGTTATAAAAACCTTCTGACAGCAAGTGTTCTCTGCTTACACAAGTAGTCCTGCTGTCCTCAGTGGAACTGCTTGTTTGATTTAGGGGTTTTAGGATTGGTTCCTAATTTGCTTAGAGCAGATTTGTTTGCTATATCTGAGATAATTTACAGTATGGACAGTACAATAATCTGTGTAGGAAAAAGACACTTCTCCAGAGATGGGATTATTGAGTACTTCTGAGAGGCATTGTCCTCTGATGGACTGAGGCGTTGTCTACACTTACTTGGGGGTTTGACATAAGGCAATTGATGCATCGGCGGTCGATTTAGTGGGTCTAGTGAAGACCCACTATATCGACCGCAGATCACTCTCATGTTGATTCCTGTATTCCACCTGAATGAGAACGTCTCCAGTTGACGGGAGAACGTCTCCAGTCAACATCGCGTAGTGTGGACCCCACGGTAAGTAGATCTAAGTATGTGGCCTTCAGCTATGTGAATAACGTACCTGAAGTTGCATAACGTAGATCGATCTCCCCCTGTAGTGTGTACAAGGCCTCAGTGTGGGCTAGAAACTAAGTTCTTATCCTGGCAGTGTCAGTGAATTAATAGGTACCTTTTCCAAGGCCTCATAGCTTTTCTGTGTCTCAGTTTCTCCATTTTTTAAATGAAAATAATGCTTACTTCTCTATCTACCTTGGGGTATTGCAAGGATTATATAATCAATGCTTGCACAGCACTTTGAAGACCTAAAGTTCCACAAGTGTTAAGTATTATTACTGAATGGTAGTCCATTGGTAATATAATAATACCTAACTCTTAGGCCTTGTCTACACTACAAGACTATTTCGAATCAACTTAGTTCGAATTTGTGGATTCGACCTTATGAAGTCGAATTTGTGTATCCACACTAAATACACTAATTCGAACTTCTGAGTCCACATTAACGGGGCCGGCGTCGACTTTCGAAGCGGTGCACTGTGGGAAGCTATCCCACAGTTCCCGCAGTCCCCGCTGCCCATTGGAATGCTGGGTAGAGCTCGCAATGCCTGCTGGGGGAAAAAATGTGTCGAGGGCGGTTTTGGGATACTGTCGTCATTGAACTGTCAATCCACGCCCTCCCTCCCTGAAAGCGCCGGCGGGAAATCTGATCGCGCCCTTCTCTGGTCGGTTACAGCGCGGACGCCACAGCACTGCGAGCATGGAGCCCGCTGCGATCATCGCTGCACTTATGGCCGTTGTCAACTCCTCGCACCTTATCGTCCACCTCTTCCACAGTCAGCTGCTGAGAAATCGGGCGAGGAGGCTCCAGCAGCGCGGTGAGGAGAGTGGCGCAGGCCTCTCACAAAGCAGGGTACGCCGCGCCGTGGAGATCATGGTGGCAATGGGTCAAGTTCATGGTGTGGAACGGCGATTCTGGGCCCGGGAAACAAGCACGGACTGGTGGGACCGCATAGTGCTGCAGGTCTGGGATGAATCACAGTGGCTGCGGAACTTCAGGATGCGTAAGGGCACTTTCCTTGAACTGTGTGACTTGCTGTCCCCTGCCCTGAAGCGCCAGGACACACGGATGCGAGCAGCCCTGAGTGTGCAGAAGCGAGTGGCCATAGCCCTCTAGAAACTTGCCACGCCAGACAGCTACCGGTCAGTAGCGAACCACTTTGGCGTGGGCAAATCTACCGTGGGGGTTGCTGTGATTCAAGTAGCCCACGCAATCGTTGAGCAACTGCTCTCAAAGGTAGTGACTCTCGGAAACGTCCAGGTCGTCATAGATGGCTTCGCCGCGATGGGATTCCCAAACTGCGGTGGGGCTATAGATGGGACTCACATCCCTATCCTGGCACCAGCCCACCAGGCCAGCGAGTACATTAACCGAAAGGGCTACTTTTCAATGGTGCTGCAAGCACTGGTGGACCATAGGGGACGTTTTACCAACATCTTCGTCGGGTGGGCGGGCAAGGTTCATGACGCGCGTGTGTTCAGGAACTCTGGTCTCTTCAAACGCCTCCAGGCAGGTACTTTCTTCCCGGACCACAAAATAATGGTAGGGGATGTGCAGATGCCTACAGTGATCCTCGGGGACCCGGCCTACCCGCTAATGCCCTGGCTCATGAAGCCCTATACAGGCGCCTTGGACAGTGAGAAGGAACTCTTCAACTACCGGCTGAGCAAGTGCAGAATGGTGGTGGAGTGTGCTTTCGGACGTCTCAAGGGGAGATGGCGGAGCTTACTGACTCGCTCGGACATCAGCGAAAAGAATATCCCCGTAGTTATTGCTGCTTGCTGTGTGCTCCACAATCTCTGTGAGAGCAAGGGCGAGACCTTTTTTGCCGGATGGGAGGTTGAGGCAAATCGCCTGGCTGCTGTTTACGATCAGCCAGACACCCGTGCCGAGAGAATATCCCAGCGGGAAGCGCTGTGCATCCGGGAGGCTTTGAAAGCTAGTTTCCTCGCAGAGCAGGGTAACCTGTGACTGTCCACTTGATTTTAAGAGAGCCTGATCATGGGCCTGTGTCTGTATGTGTCGAGTTAGATCTGAGCTCACAAACCCGGTTCTCCAAGTTTCCCCCACTTCCAAAGCACGTTTTAAAACTAATGAAATGTAACAGTAATTAATAATAAATCTTTCGTTGACTTTGCATTTCTGTTCCTGGGTTGAAACATGGAAGCATACTGTTCTGGGTTCGGTGTGCACTGATGTACAGACCGCTTGTCCAATACAGGACGGACAGCCTCCTGCTCCTACATAGGTCTGTGGGGTGGGGGACGGTTTACAGTGGTTGTGCATGTAGGGGTGGGTTTGCAGGAATGGGTGGGTTTGCAGGAAGGGGTGAGGGGTGCCGTCTTTGGATAGGGGTTTGCATGACGGCTGTGGGCTGTGGGTTTGGGCGTTGGAAGGGGTGAGGGGTGTGGGGGAAGGGTGAGTATCTGTCCCTGGATGAGGGCTCTTTTTGGGGCTCAGGGCAGCGGAGAGGCTCGTGGCTACGGTCGAAGTGCATCGTAAGGGAAGCCTGCCTTTACATTCGGGGATGGCAGGCGCCAGGACCCTGGACAAGCATACACATCAACGAATCACCCGGGGCAGCATACACCACACAGACTGACCCTGGTGACTAGTGACTGCAGTCTGTTTGTGCCCTGCAGTTGACCCTGCCCCCAAGTCTGTACCCTGGTAATGTGGGCTATGCACTGCAATTAAAAATCCCCCCCACACACACACAAAGTCTTCTGACACGAGAAACGTGACGGAAACAGTGAGTAACAGCAAACCGCTTTTAATAATGTTATACACAGTGGGGGGTTGAAACTTGGATTTGGGGCTGGGTGATCCTGTAAGGGAAGAACTTCTACAAATTTAGAGCGCGAGAGGTGTCTTGTACATTAGCGCTCTGCTGCGGTGCAGTGACAGTTCTCACGGCCCCTACCGCCCCTCCTTCTTGTTACTTTGGGTGAGGGGGGGACAGGACTTCTTGGCGTTGGAGGGCGGTTGCAGATGCAGTGCAGGGGGGCTCTCTCCTCCTGCCTGCGGTCCTGCAGAATATCTACAAGGCGCCGGAGCGTGTCCGTTTGCTCCCTCATTAGACCAAGCAGCGTTTGAGTCGCCTGCTGGTCTTCCTGCCGCCACCTATCCTCCCGTTCGATGTGTGTGCGATGCTGCTGACACAGGGTCTCCCTCCACTGTCTCTGCTCTGCCTCCTCTGCTCTGGAGCTGGCCATCAGTTCCTGGAACATCTCGTCCCTAGTCTTTTTCTTTCGCCGTCTAATCTGAGCCAGCCTCTGCGAGGGGGATGCCGGGGCAGTCCGGGAAAGAGCCGAAGCTGTGTGATGCGAAAAAGTAAGTGATTTCCTTGACCAAATACAGGTTTGCGGACAGTGATCACAGTCAAGTCAGTTTAAGAGAGCAAGACTATACAGGGCACCAAGTCTCGTGAGATCTCAGAACTAGTTCGAGATTTCGGAGTACGCTCTCATTGGCGGCGCCATTGCACAGGAGAGCGGACAAGCGGGGAGAGACAGCTGAATCCGTCTTGCAGACAGTCCTGGTAAGCCTTACAGTAGGTAATGCTTATCAGGTAGTGGATAGCTGTGCTCTCCTGCTAAAGGCAATGTGGAAAGCAGAAAGGATGAGCCTTTTGCAGCCCCTCCCGCCAGTGCACGGGAAAGATCAATGTATGCTTGTTCTCTGTGGCCTCTAGCACGTGGCTGTTAGGCGAGGGTCATTGTTATGCAACCTAATTTTAAACCATTAACAATAGTAACAATACACTAATTGCCCTACTTAGATGCAGTATTTCCAGAACGAGATCACCCTGAGGCGGGTCACCCGTGCCCAGAAAGAGAGGATGCTAAGGGAAGCGCTGCACCGACCAGGACCATATGCAGCAATGCTCGTGGAGGCGATGATCCTTCTTGTATATCCGGATGTCCTGGCAAGGAAGAGTTTGCTTCAACGGAGCGCCCAACAAGGCACCTCTCCCAAGAAACCTCCTGCGGAGGCTTTTCGAGGAACTGTATGACACCTTCGTTGAATTGTCGCTAGAGGATTTTTTTTCAATCCCTCTTTGTGTGGACCTACTTTTCGTATAGTTTAATATGTACAATTTTTTATATAGTGTTTCTATTTTTTACATACATATTTTATAAAAAATAAATGTTTACACGTCTATAGCACTTACCGCCTGATCCTTCCCCTGATTCTGAGTCCGGGTTAACGGCAGGGGAGGGTTGGTAGGGGATCTCTGTGAGGGTGATGAAGAGATCCTGGCTGTCAGGGAAAGCGGGAGTGGGTTCGCTGTCGCCTGCGCCGTCCTCCAAAGACCATTCCTCATCTTCCCCATCGGCGAACATTGAGGAGGAACTGTCCCGGTACACTATTCCGTCCTCGGAGTCCACCGTCACTGGTGGGGCAGTGGTGGCAGACCCACCTAGAATGGCATGCAGTGCCTCGTAGAAGCGGCATGTCTGGGGCTTGGCTCCAGAGCGTCCGTTTGCCGCTCTGACTTTTTGATACCCTTGTCTTAGGTCCTTGACTTTCACGCGGCACTGCATCGCATCCCGGCTGTATCCTTTGTCTTTCATGGCTTTCGAGACCTTCTCGAAGGTCTTTGCATTCCGCTTGCTGGAACGCAGCTCCGAGAGCACAGACTCCTCGCCCCACACAGCGATCAGATCCATGACTTCCCGGTCAGTCCATGCTGGGGACCTCTTTCTATTCTGGGATTGCCCGGACTCCTCTGCTGGAGAGCTCTGCATCGTGGCAGGTGCTGCGGAGCTCGCCCCGATGTCCAGCCAGGACGTCAGATTCAAAGTGCCCAGACAGGAAAATGAATTCAAATTTTCCCGGGTCATTTCCTGTGTGGCTGGTCAGAGAATCCAAGCTCCGACTGCTGTCCAGAGCGTCAACAGAGTGGTGCACTGTGGGATAGCTCCCGGAGCTACTAAGTTCGATTTGCATCCACACCTAGCCTAATTCGAGCTAGCCATGTCGAATTTAGCGTTACTCCACCTGCCGGGGTGGAGTACCAAATTCGAACTAAAGAGCCCTCTAGTTCGAATTAAATGGCTTCCTGGTGTGGACGGTTGAGCGGTTAGTTCGAATTAACGCTGCTAAATTCGAATTAAAGTCCTAGTGTAGACCAGGCCTTAGTATTGTTCGCCCATAGATCTACAAGTGCTTTAGAAGGTAGATATCATCTGCATTTTACAAGTGGGGAAATCAAGGCACTAGGAAACGGCTTGCCCAAAGCCACATGGCAAGTCAGAGGCAGTGCTGCAGTATTAACTTTATTCTCCTCATCTGTTTTATTAGGGGAAATGTGAAGTTTTACGTCTGGTTGATCTCACTGCTTGCCCATCCTATCACAAGTGGATCAGTCAGCAAATGGATTTTCCCAAACCCAGTCCTTATTACTCTATGGAAACTGGTATGTTACAGTGATTTCCAGACATATAATTTCGAAAACTTCAGCATTACCAGCCTATAGCTTAGTAGTGAGTGACTCCTAACTTTGTGTTATTCTTATCTGTATTTTTTTGTTATAACTTCATAGATTTTAAAGACAGAAGGGACCATCATTCTAGTCTGACTTCCTGTATAACACAGGCCAAGTTAGAACTCAGAAGTGGGAGATAGAGAAGGGGGAGTCACAGATGCTCACAAAACAGAACCTAGCCCTAATCCTATGCTTTTCAGGGTTACAGACATAGGCGCTGGAAGACCCATGGAAAAAAATAGTGGGTGCTCAGCAGCCCCGCAGATCAGTTTCTCTCCCTCCCTCTCAGCTCTCCCGCCCGCTGGTGGCCCCACCGATCAGCTCCTCCCACTCCCTTCCGGCACCTCCCGCCCACCACAATCAGCTGCTCAGCAGTGTGCAAGAGGCACTGGGGGGAGGGGAAAGCAAGGGTGGGGAGTGCTTTGGGGAGTGGGCAGAACAGGGAGTGAAGAGGCAGGGTGGGGATGGAGCAGGGGCAGGAAGAGGTGGGACGAGGATGGAGTGGGGGTGGGGATGGGGCATTGGTGGAAGGAGTGGAGTGGGGGCGGGGCCTGGGGCAGGGTGGGGGTTGAGCACCCCTAGGGAAATGAGGAAGCCAGCGCCTGTGGTTACACATACCTCCAAGGCACACAATACAATTGGTCAAAGCCTTGTTTTCTCGACTCCCATTCTTGAAAATCTTATTTCTAGTAGGAAAGAGAATGGGAAATTGACAATTGACCCTGGTTTCGTTGGCCTCTAGTCCTGGAGCTCCATTGGTGAGCAGGATCTTATTACCATTTCATAATTAAATGGCATGCAAGGTCTCAATCCTGCAAAGGGAGCTGTTCATGCAGACGGTTGTACCCACATCATGTCCTATTAAGTCCATGCACGTATAAGGACCCATGCCGGTGGAGCTCACAGAATTAAATAATTTAGCTTTGACTAGTTATAAAGGAGTTTTCATTTCCTTTCTTTGCAGGCATCACAGGCAGAAAAAGATTCAATAATTTTATGTGGAAGTCCTTTCCTGTGCAGGATCTGAGTAATCTGAAATCGCTGTATGTCCCACCTGTTAATCATCAGAAGGATGAAATTTTTGAAAGGCAATACCTGGCTTTAAATAGGAAATATAAAAATGCACACACAAAGCTGGAGAAACAGGACAGAGGTGACAGTAGAAGGTAGGATGAGTTACGGGTCCCTCCATAGGTTACTGATCTGGAGCAATAACAGTAGAACCCCCAGGCTTGCTTTCTATACCAGGACTTTAAATAAATAAATGAAGTTATACTTCCCAAAGTATTTCTGAGACCCACTTCTCATCTCACTAATGGTTAGTGCTGGCCAAAAGTTCTTGAATGAAAAGGTTTTTTTGGGGGGTGGGGGAAGACCTTTTTCTAAAACGATTTTTTGTGTGTGTGAAAACTTTGTCAGTTGATTTTTTTTCTTGTTTTTTGCATTTTTTGTGCTTTTTAAACTTGGGAAATATTAATCTAAAGCATTATAAAAATTATTGCAATTTTTTTATTTACTACAACAAAAATATCAATGTTTATGAGAAAAATATTGTGGAGAATGAGAAATTTAAAAAAGAAAGATGGTTCAATTCTGAACGCTTCAAAATGAGAACTTCAAAATTTATCACAAACATATATTTTAATTTTTTGATAAGTTCTGCTTATGGTAGTGCAAATAGGAGCAATTCCACTGAAGCGAATGAAATTACTTTGATGTAAAAGGAGATGAAAATCAGGCCCAATGTTGCAAGCACAGAACAGCTTTTACAAAGAAAAAAATGTCACCTCCTTATTATATAATGACTACAGTGTGTTTCATTGTAAGAAGACTGGTATAAAAAACTTAGAGTATATATATAAATAAATGAACTGGTTATGCAGAGCAAAGGGAAACAGGAATAGTAGTTGTGGTGGTAATGACAGAAAAGGGGGAATGGGTTTCAAATAACTAGTTCCTTTTCATACATGTTGAATGTGATGGTGAGACATCCAGGACACCCTAACCCTGATAAGTTTATGGAGGGGATGGTATGATGGGATAAATTAATTGCCAAAATTAGGCTATCTTTGACTATTAGCGGTAAATATGCCCAATGGGATGTTAGATGGGGCGGGATCTGAGTTACTACAGAAAATTCTTTCCTGGGTGTCTGGCTGGTAAGTCTTGCTCACATGCTCAGGGTTTAGCTGATCACCATATTTGGGGTCGGGAAGGAATTTTCCACCAGGGCAGATTGGTAGAGGCCCTGGGGTTTTTCGCCTTCCTCTGCAGCATGGGGCATGGGTCACTTGCTGGAGGATTCTCTGCACCTTGAAGTCTTTAAACCATGATTTGAGGACTTCAGTGGCTCAGACGTAGGTCAGGGGTTTGTTGCGGGAGTGGGTGGGTGAGATTCTGCAGCCTGCATTGTGCAGGAGGTCAGACTAGATGATCATATTGGTTCCTTCTGACCTTAAAGTCTATGAGTCTATAGACAGGTGGAGATCACTGACGGTGCTGAAGGGAGAAAGTTGGGGATAGAGAGAGAGATTAGGGTGTCGTCAGCATAGAGGGAGCAGTTAAAGCTATGTGAGTGAATGAGGTCACCCATGGAGAGAGTCTAGAACAGTGCTGGGCAACCTGCGGCCCGTCAGGGTAATCCGCTGGCGGGCTGCCAGACAGTTTGTTTACCTTTGCACAGCCACCCACAGCTCCCAGTGGCCACAGTTTGCCATTCCTGGCCAATGGGAGCTGTGGGAAGTGGTGGCCGGCATGCCCCTGTGGCCCATGCCACTTCCCACAGCTCCCACTGGCTGGGAATGGTGAGCTGCGGGTGGCCAGGCAAATGTAAACAAACAGTCTGGAGGCCCACCAGTGGATTACCCTGACGGGCTGCGTGTGGCCCACGGGCCGCAGGTTGCCCGCCACTGGTCTACAATGAGAAGAGGGAGTGCAGGGCACTCGGGGACTCAAACAGGGAAAGGGAGGAAGGGGGTGCGGCATCCAAAAAGTTTCTCCAGGAACAGTTATAAGGATAAGAAGAAAAGCGAGAATGTACCAAGCTAGAGACACCTTGGAAGAAGAGGTTATGAAGGAGGAGGGAACTCATCTGTGTCAAAGGTAGCAGAGAAATCAAAGAAAATAAGGACAGAGGAGAGGCTAATGCATTTGACTGTATTAAATGACAAAGTTATTTAAATTCTATTCCTGTTGGTTTGTTAGATGTGAAAAACAATTACCTTGCTTGAGGTGGTGTCACAATAAATACCTGTAAAAGATGGTTCAAAATAAGTTAACATTTTTGTAGATATGACGACTTCAGTGATGATGAGAAAGAAGTAATTCAGAAAGAAATATCAGGGTTGTTCCGGAAGAAGCTAACTGTTCTCACACCACATGGAGAAATACCCACTGCTGTTGCCACAGCAATTTACACTAGGGTCAATGATGTGCATAAAGGGGAACTCCTGGTGAGTACATCCAGAAGGGAAAGTTGCTGTTATAAGTTTGTGTCTTATCTAGCAGCAAAAATTCTTCCAACCTCATAGTCACACAAACCCTGAAAGGCTACACATTCCAGTTCCTCCAAATATTATGAAGTAGAGAACTTGTGCAAATCAGCTCTTCATGTCTCACGGTCCATATATTTAGTAATCAGTCCTGCAGTAGAGGACTTCTTTGTGGAAGAGATGGCATGGAATGCTTTGAGAAATTCTATCCCTGCTGAAGGGAACAGATTGCCCCAAAGAATCATATGTACTTTCCAAGTCTGTGGATCACAGAAAACCCTCAACATTTCCAAGGCTGGCTGTCTTAGAAGCTGTTTCCTGTTATCTTAAGGCCATGGGGTTATTACCTTACATAAGAGCTGACATATGATCAGTGTTGTGGTATTAATTCACACTAGTGCAGAGTGAGAGATGATGTCATTTGACCTCATGGAGGACAGTTTCTGCATAACCACAAACTCTGGGCTGTTGTGTTCCACTTATTAAGGTAGCCAGGGAGGAGTCATACCTGGACTCGGTGATCTTTGCTTGCCTTGGTTATCCCCTAGGAATTCTCTGCTGATGGGGATCCTATGGAGTCCAAGCAGAAACTTATATCTGCTTCCCCTCTGACAAAAACCACGAGGGAGAGCAGCCAGTGATAACACCAATTGCTCTTCCTCAAAATGAATTTCCTCTGGTGTCCAGGTTGGTGCAGGGATGTGGTAATTGAGACCTTCCCAGACTTGCTTGGGTGACTCTTCTAAACGATGTTTATACAGTAGCAAAATCTCCTTCAAAATTTAGAAAAAAATCACTAATTAACCGTAAAGAATTTCCAAAATGACACATTTTCAAACTACCTCCTAAATGATGTACCGGTATATATTGTAGAAGTTTTACTGTCAAATTCTGCATGACTCAACATAAACCACATATTCAGGTGTGTGGGTACCGGTACACCAATCCAGAGTACACAGTGATGTGCAGATAGCTCTTTATTGTTTTGTTTACCCCTCAGGGGATAAGCCAGCATCTTCTACCTGAAGATAAGCAAGATGATCGGAGCATGGTTTTGGTCAGTCAGGGAGCTGAGGTCATTCGGTTGAAAAAGGAGAAATTTGAGGAATTAGCAGATCATACGACAATAATGAAATTACACAAATTACAGCCGAAGTATCCCAGGTAAGTGAAATGAATGCGTCTGGGCAGAGACATGTACTCATGAACTACTGCTCAACAAAATAAAAAAAGCTTGTTGGCTATCATTTACCCAAACTCATTCTCACTTAATTAGAATTCAAGGGTGAAATTTTGGCTCTGATTAAATCAATGGGAGTTTTACCACTGACTGAAATGGAGCCAGGCTTTCACCAAGTATCTTTGATCCTTTTCAGTGACAATGAGCTGTGTCAAAGCTTTCTGGAACAGAACCACTGGAAAATATTCAAGAAAGATCTGATAAATCTTTTCCTGGAGAGAAAACTCACAATGATGGCAAGTTCTCAGCATGTGAAGGCCAAGAAAGATATTTATAGTTCCTGGAGCATGAATCAAGCAGGTATTTTAGACCTGACCACTACCCACCATCATCTTCCAACAGGCACTCAAGGACTACAGCATGGATACGTCCCTGTCCACATAGGACAGGGAAAGGATTCTGAGGGCCTGCCAAATATTGAGCTAAGGTTGATTCATGGTATTGCTGTACCACGGCCTAGTTTGAAAGGATTGTTCTAGTGAGTTTGAGGAAATCAGGCCGGCGGATCAATAGCATAGATGCAGCTTGAGAAGCCCAAAAGTGAAACCGCTATTTTTTTATTTGAATGTTACAAAAATACTTGAATTTTAAATAAAAGTAGTTTTCACCTAATTTCTATGCAACAAGTAAATGTTCCTGCCTGGATTTCTGCTGTGAACTCTGAAGTAAACTTATTTTTCACTGTGGTAATCTGATTTCTATTAGCTTTGAGAAGGAAACCTGTTTTCACCATTTTGTTTTTCTCCGCAAGATGGATATTTTTTATATAAGGTTAAGATTTTCTGTTATTTATATTTGATCCTAAGATACCTTCACATTCTAAACAATATGTTTAATACAAGTAGAAATTGAACAAAGATTTTAACATGTCTCTGAGTTCAGTTGATCAGGAAGCCATGTGAAGTTTAAAGTGTTCATTGACTACTGCTGTAGTTTTTGTTGTGCTTCAGTATGTTTGGGATGCTGATAATATGGCTTAAAGTTTAGATTGTTAAAATGTGCTTCACACAGTCTTACATGTTTGAGTCTCCAACACTGCTGATGAAATTTTAAATTAAAGTTTTCAATTAAATGCAAAATAATTAAAACACTTCATTCATATTTTTTAAAATCATAATGTGTGATCATTACTATAAAGAGTGAGATTTTAGAAATATAACAGACTAAAAAGATGTGCTCTTTCCCCATGTCTTCCCTCTCAAAAGCAGTTTTGAGAACTATTCGCCACTTATGTCAGGCTTGCACCAGCAAAATATATTTCTGGTACCTTAGTCAACATAAAACAGATTGAGGCCCTGATCCTGCAATGTGATCATTGCTTAACTTTACGCAATGTGAATAATCCTAATTAAGTCAACGTGACTTCTCACAGTGCAAAAGGTTAAGCATGTGAATAAGTCTATGCAGGATTGAGGCCTAAGATGTATCAGTATTTTTCTCTGTGTTAGCTATACAATGTAGTGTATGAAAACACATGTATGCTAAGGCTGAAAATGATCAAATAGTATTTTTATCTCAATGGATGTGAATAAGTTAGTAAGACAAGATATGGTTTTAAAGAAAGAATATCCACTTAAAATGTATTTGTACAAACGAGTTTTCAAGAGAATTAGTCAGAAATGGAGAAACCTTTTCTTTTGTCATTAACGATTAAAAGTACAAAAAAGGTAAAATGTGAGGTGAAGGCGCATGCTCATCTTTCAAAAGGAAAACAGTTTGAAGAGCTGATGATTCACTGAGTCTGATCTTGTAATTTATGTGTATCTGTTACTTCTGTGAAAGTTGCATGTGTGAGGACTTTAGAATTGTACCTTTGGTTAGGCCACCTATAGGAATACATATCCTAAGTGGCTACATACCGGTAATAACAAATCATACTGAAAATGGGGGTGGGGAAGCCTGGAAGGTGGATTGGAAAATGTAGCTTCTGTCTGTTCCAACAGATTCTATAGTTCGTGGACTGAGATGTAGGACATTAATCATGATGATTAAGGCTTTAGAGTTCTCCACATGTTAGCTGACCCAGTTTTGCGCATGAGCAATTAATATATTTCTGACATTCTGTTGTCCGAGGAAAACTAATCCTGAGAGATATCACTTAAAAACATCCAGTAGAGCACTGAAGTCTCTTGTACCTTGAATCATCATAACAAAGAAAATTAAAATGAGGCAACAGAGAATTTACTGACAGAAGCATATGAACAGAGGTGAGATACTGGAAGAAATTGTGGGTCCGATTTCCCGAAATGCCGGGCAGTTGTAATGGATTTATTTTTTTAAAACCACACCAAACTTATCTAACTTGTTCATAGTATGAATCCAGGTGATTCTTTGATAAATAACTAGTGGATCATTTTCATTCTAAATTACATATGTATTTTCATACACAGTCTTCTACTGGTAACTCATAAATATTCCATCCGCTCAATTCCCAATAGTTCAGTTCTCTAGTGCAGTTACAGGCCAGGCTACTGGTTCAAATCCAGTTGGTAGTAAACCTAAAGTATTTAAAATATGATGATTTGTTTGCTCGTGCAATGAAGTGTTGTTTTCAGGTTAGTTGGTAAATAGTGCACAGCTCCAAACTGTCATGAATTGATATCTTTGTTGGCAGTCTCATCAGGTAAGACACAGACTGAACAGACCTGAATATGTAAATACGTTCTCACTACTATAGGAAGTCGGCAGAACAAAGTTGTCATACTGATAGGAAATGTGGGAACGTATATGCCTCATTTTTTCTTGCTGTATTTATTCTGTGGATCAATACCATATTTTGTACTGGTTAACTCAGCTGAAAACCTAGTATACAAAAGGTATAAAAACAATGATTAGGATAGACAAGCTAAATTGAGCAATCCTGTGTGCCCTTGTTGATGGCAACAATTTTAAAACTGTAAAAAAGAAATACTTTGTCACAGAGCATAATTAATCTGAGAAACTCATGGCCCCAAGGTTGTATTGAAGCCAAGAATTGAATAGGATTCAAAATAAAATTAGTCATATTATCTTTTTTACATACAAGGGATATAAACCCTCATGCTTCAGGGCATAAGCCATCCACTAACTGATGGAGGTTAGGAAGAAACTTTGTTTACAGGCAAATTATTCCATAATTTTTCCTTGTGGGGGGAGTTGGAGGGGGAGGATTGGCAGTTTAATCCAGAGTGTCTGGTACTGGCAACTATCAAAGACAGCTTGCTGGTAGATGGACCACTGTTCTGATCTGAGCTAGTATAGTAATTCTTTTGTATGTTCAAGTGATGCCAATATGAACACTAATGTTTACTAAAGACTGAAGCAACCCATTTAATGCAAAAACCAAACAAACCAAAAAAAACCAAACAAACCAGTTCTTGAAAAGCTGCTGCAAAAGTCTCTTTGCAAATATTTTAAAACATTTCTTTCTTTGTTGTTATGAAGCTGTCAGTAGGAAAATGCCAGTTTTGTTTCTTTTGGATTTATTTGTTCTTGCTGATTATTCACAGCTTGAAAGCCTACTCCTTTGTTTGTAACATCATAATCATTTACACAGCAACCAATCATGTAAAAATGGATTATGAGTCCAGGATGGGAATTAGTACAGTTAATAAGGCATCAAAACCCTTAAAAGTTGACTCCAACAACGTATACCATTTTTGTTTGAGTGGCAAATTAAATGAATAACCAGTTTTTAAATAAACGTGTGTGTATATATTAGTGGGTCTTTGGCCCTTATTTTTCCCTCCTTCCCCATGGTCTATACCCTGCTGAGAGCTTATTGTTATATCGTCATCAGCAATCAAGCAGCAGACACTGCCCAAGGGTGCAGCTGTCTGGCAAACAACAGCTATGTAAACAATACAGTGTTGGTGTGGGAAGGAGTCCCCACCCCCACATCCAGCAGGTGCAAGAGAACAAGTCCTGAGGGGAGGAGGTGGAAGAGAGTTATACAGGCCCTACCTTTTTTCCTCTCCCTCACCATAGTGGATGGAAGGGCTAATGGGTGCTCTATAAGTAGCAGCAGGAGGAAGTGGGAGCTCAGCACTAACAGCTGACTGAACTCCCCAGCATTGCCCAGCTGTCCTTGTATTTGATTTGGAGTAGAGTTGTTCTTTCCCAGCCCCTTCCTCAGACTGCTTGGATGGGATATGTCTTCTTCCATCCTCTTCTCTCTCCTGCTCAGCCAGCTGCCTCTATTTGCTGGGGCTGCTGCTTAGTTCCTAGGCTACCAGATTTTTAAAGGATGTGTGTGAGGTTGAGCAGGTGTCCCCTTCCTCACTGATATTAGTAGCACTTCTTTCCAAACTGTTTGTGCAAGCCTCAGGCAGCTTCTGCTGCCCTCTGCTGCTAAGAGAAATAGCAAATATCAGCAGGGGGCAGAGCCTATGGGGACTTCAAAAATCCTAAATTATATTTTCTTTAAAAGATCAAAATTAGTCATTTCTCTGTAACACTAATTTTAAACAAGCTTGCACAAAACCATTCCAACCATTGTGTGAGAAGCAAAGATCTTGTTTCCATGTGAATGTTCTTAAAATAAAGGAAAAGGAAAAAGAAACTTGGATATGTTAAAGAAATAGACTTTCTTAGAACTATGTATTCTATGCAGCACCACCAACTCAATAGATTGTGCGATTAAAGACTTTGTAACATTCAGTTTAGCTATTGGCTCTATCTTATCTTGCTTGTTTTATGTTAAACAGTTAACCATTGAGATCTGCAGTGTGAATGAGTCATAAACTCGGTAATATTATAAACTTGTTTCTTTTACTTTTGACTAGAGCACGGGTAGGCAACCTATGGCACGGGTGCCGAAGTCGGCACGCGAGCTGATTTTCAGTGGCATTTACACTGCCCGGGTCCTGGCCACTGGTCCGGGGGCTTTGCATTTTAATTTAGCTTTAAATGAAGCTTCTTAAACGTTTTTAAAACCTTATTTACTTTACATACAACAATAGTTTAGTTATATATTATATACTTATAAAAAAGGTATTATATACCTTCTAAAATGTTAAAATGCATTGCTGGCATGTGAAACTGTAAATTAGAGTGAATAAATGAAGACTCGGCACATCATTTCTGAAAGGTTACCGACCCCTGGACTAGAGAATACTAATTCTTGAATTTGGTAGCAGAAACTGCAGACAATCTGATATATACATTTGTCCATAGTTTTTTTTCTGATTAAATGTTTTTATTGGATTTAGAATAAATATACAATCCATAGGTAGCGGCAATATACTCTCTAAAGTCCTCACCCTCTCCTAATAAAGTCAGAGAGTTTTGCCATAGACTTCAATTAGTGCAGGATGAGGCCCTAACAAAGGTTCATGAACAGCATCTGCATGTGTTGGTTCCTACTTATTTCTGTTGCTAAACTACAATAAAGACAGCTTAAAATAAATTAAAATATCCCCCCAATATTAACTTTCTATGTAAGCAATTGCTTTAGTCGCCACAGAGGTGTTTTGATGATAAATTGGAAAGAAGGTGTTCTACAGTCAGAGATGAGAGGAGAGGTGGTTACAGAAGATGTCTGTATTAAAATGTGAACCATATTATTAAAAAGTTTTTGAAAAACCGTGCATCATGTAGTAACAGAAATAATGTATATATGTGAAAGAACAGAAGTAAACATAGTAAACGTGGAAACATAATGGAAGAAAATACAGTAACATGGCATGTACTCCAGAACAAAAAATCCAAACACAAAAATAGTCTAACTTGTCCCAGTGAACTGAAATAAATTATTTCTAAGGAATGCCTTAAGTATCACAGTGTTTTTATGTGGATAATTAATTGAATTTTTTTCTGGGTGAACTCTGCAATCTTTTGACTATGCTGTCCTCGAGTTTTGTGGGGGGAGAATAGTCAGTGCAAACAAATTGGAAGAAAAAATTAGATGTGCACTGGTAGATATTACAAATAAGCTGTCCGTTTTCTTATGACAGATATAAAATAAGTCTTCTCATTCATTCTGAAATGAGTGATTTGATCCTACAATGCTGTTGAATGTGGTAAACTATCTAGCCCTTGTAATATTTGCAAACCAGTTAAGTTACTTTATAAAACATATATAAAACATATTCTTTACATTAAACAATTATAAAAATTGTTTTACTTTTATTACTTCTGCCAATAAAAATTAAATGTGAAAAATTAATTAAATGACAAATCTGTAATAATGAAATAAAATCACACAGTGTAAACAACAGAAAAGAAATACAAAACGTAAGGTAGCCTGTGGAGTCTTGCTGTAATATAATAACCTTTATTTTGCAAAGTTTTATTTTGAAGTGCAAATATTTGATACAAATAGCCTTTACTTAAGCAGTAAAGCTCCTATTCTGCAAACATTTATGCATCTGCTTAACTTTATGCACCTGAGCAGAGCCATTGTTTACTGGATTGGGACCTGACTGTTAATCAGTTAGGGAAATACCATGTAGTGACAGGATAATTAAATAAATTACCACGTACTAAAATAACAACTTGGTTATTTCTGTGTTTTAAAGGAGAGCATGACTTTTGCAGTAATATATAACAATGTAAACAGTGGCACTATCAAATAAACTCTCTGAACAATAGCTGGATAAGAGTAAAGACTGTTAAGAAAAGTCTTATTTCCTTTCTGAAACTTGTGGTAGCTTTGCTTTAACGTGGTAGACACCACAAGACTGATATTTTGAGCACAGGCATGAGAAAGAGCAAAAGGAAGTAAGTGAAAGTCCTATGGGCTAAAAAAGAACTATTGGAAAAACCAAAACCCATTCTAAATGGGGACTAAACTACTTTCAAATAGCAACAGATTATACGACCTGCAGATGATGGGAGGTTACTGGTGTTATGTACATAAAGGACATTTTTCAAATAATACTAAAAGTAGAAAAGGGGTAAGAATATTTAATTGATAATGGCCAATATGCCCCAAACCAATCCTCGGAGAGCTTGCTTAAAACATGGGAAGTCGTGTTTTTTATTACTGTTGTAGTCCATAAACTGGAATCCTGGACCTATATACAGCATGAGAGCAGGATTTTTCTGGTATTGATCTACGTGATTAAATTATTTGGCTTCTCTGCAGCTCCAATATTTTGTTCCCATTCATGGAGTGCTCAAGGTACTGAATACTTGTTTTATGTCATAATTAAATATTTTTATTTCAAATGATGTACAAACCCCTTGCTACCATTGGTATCTTTCCTTCCACATAGCTAAGCATTGTACAGTAAAAGCTGTGTTAGCAGAAATGCTGTTTTTAGTGCTTTCTGGATATATCCCACTACACACCTTTATAGGGGTGCCAGGTGTCTGGCTTTCGACTGGAACGCCCGCTCGAAAAGAGACCCTGGTGTCTCCTATCTGCCCCCCTCAGCCCCTCTCCCACACCCCGCGCCTGCTGCGTGTTTGCTGTGTGCTGGCTGGGGACGTTCCTTAACATTGATGCTGCCTTGTCCCTCCAGGCAGTCGGCTGAGGAAGCAGGTCCCCTGAAGGGGCCAGAGACACCCATGCTAAGGGCCAGCTTGCTGGCTCCCTGGGTCAGGCCCTTCCCTCCTGGCGACTGGCCTGACCCCCCGCCCGGGGCCTGGCTCCCGCAGAGCCAAGGGAGCCTAGTCCTGCCAGGAGTCAAGATGGCGGCGTCTCCTCCCGCTTCCCCCCGGCGGAGCGGGGCGGGGCCGGAGCCGGCTGCGCTGGAATGTGGGCGGGACGGTGCGGCCGGGCCCGGCCTCCTCCCTGCGCCCCGCCGAGCTGTGTCCGGCAGCTGCATTAGCGGCTGCGCGCGGAGAGGAGCCGCTCCCAGGCCGGCCGCTCGCCCGCCCCCTGCGCCCGGGGTAAGCTACCGGGGTGGGGAGGAGCAGGGCCCGGCGCAGCCTAGGCGTGAGAGCCGGGGGCGGCTGACAGGGCAAAGGGCGGCGGGACCGCTGGAAAGAGGAGGCGAGTGTCAGAGGGAGGAACGAGGGAGTCGGCCCCTCGCCCCAGAGATCACTGCCCCGGGGGCAGGGCGCGGGGAGTGGGGCTGGAGGCAGTCGGCAGCGGGGGGGTCACCAGACATGGGGCGGGAGGGGTCTGAGGGCGCGGGCGGGCATTGCCAGAGGGGGACGAAGCAGCGATCGCAGTTCGTGGCCAGGTCTCTGCCCGCTTGCCCTTTATCGGCTCTTATCAATTTGTAACCCTCCGCGGTTTGTTGTTACCTTTGCAGCTGGGGTTTGAGGGGGAAACTCTTGGGCTGTGTCTACACTAGGAAGCAGCGCTGTGTTTTGGCCCTTAGACCTGGGAGCTGCAGGTTTCTCAATTTGCGTCTTTCTCTCAGGAGAGAGCCTGGCTTTGGGCATAGGGTGGGAGGGTTTTAACTTGCTGATGTTCTGCGTTCTGCTTGCCCTTGTAGTCTCAGGGAATAGAAAAAAACCAAAAACAAAGCAGGCAACAAACCTTAGTTAATTTTGTAAACTTAAAACATAGAGATTTAATTTAACTTTTAAAATGATGGGAGGGTTATGGGAGTCTAGAAATAAGATGCACAGCATATAGGATTTGTGTTTGTTTTTTTGGTTCATAATATATTTCTTTTTTTTCTACAGGTCAATTATCCACATTAATATTGTTTGGCTCTTTTTTTCCCCCTACACCTCCAAGACTATTGTATTCTCTGCCTTGTAGCTTTATCCTGTTTTTTTCCTGTTTAACTCAGCTGCAAAACACGAGATCATGAAGGTTGTAAACCAATTGGTTCCTTGTTAGAGATAATGTCACTGATAAGAGAAATAGAGATTCTCTACCTAGTTCCTGAGGTCTCCAGTGTTTAAATATGGATTTCTCTCCCACAACATAAGCCTGAAAAGTTTATTTTTACTTTCCGAAGTTAATACTGAAGTGCCATTGATGAAGAGGAGCTACTTGACAGTTGCCTTTGACTGGTTGAATTGTGCAGCATTGTTTACCCAGGAGGTACACTGAGATCCATTTGCTTTCATCCTTGACATTGTTTCCACCTGGGTTATGGCAGAATTCTGATACAAAAGCAAAAACGTATGGGGGGAACAATTTGGAATATAAACTGAGCATGGTAGGATCTTGAACACAAATTGTTGTAAAAGGAGAGAAGAGGAGGTGAAGGAATGGCATCCAGAGAGAGGCTGTATGAACTTTGGATGCTTTATTGTAACAAGGTAACTATTTTCTTATTTTTCTTTTTTTTAGACACTTTTTCTTTGCACACCTTAATAACAGGAGGTATTAGTTTGTTTTGTTGTCCCCTGGATGGTTATTTAATAGCTCTGTGTGGATTCCAGCTCACCAAAAATTAAGACTTTACATTTTCTTTTCTTTTTCTGTTTAATATATACTACACAAAACCTAACCCAAACAAACCCTACATTAAAAGAACATTGTTAAGGTTGCAAAGTCTAGCACTCAAAAGTTAAGGAATGCCAGAACTAAAGTTACCTGTGCAACCTTAATTTGGCACAATTTTGTATATTTAATATGATTAGTCTCTTTCCTATGATCACCTAGTATTTCTTCCACAGGACCCGTTTCATTCTGTGCACAGGATGGATGGTTCCTACTTAATTAGCAGCTATGCAATATTTTGTTTTCTTCTCATTGTTCAACATGTGGCCCCAAGCCTCATTTACTTCATACTATTAAAACCTTGATCTGAAGATCGAAAAGCCAGTGGTGCTCATCACTATAGTATCTAAGTGCTTCACAAACATTAATGAATTTATTTTCAAAGCATCCTTATGAAGTGAAGGGATAGTAGCGTTATCCCCATTATACTTAACATTATGTAGTGCTTCATATGTTCAGAGCACAGTTCCTGTTGACTTCAGTGGCAGCTGGGAGTGCACAGCATTTCTGCAAATCAGAAGTTTCCACACAGGCATATAGAGTAATTTTAAATGGGAAGCATCTGAAAACATGAACCATTTTAGAGACCTTGTCTATGAAGTGGGGAGGAATGGAGAGGGTGCACATGGCTGCACCACAGCCGGCAGGATTGGTGGGTAATCAAGCTAAATTTCAGTGGCGAAGCTCCTACAAAGTTGGTCGTGCCAGAGCACAGGACAAGGCTCATGGCAAAGATTTTAATGAGATGTGACCTGACTACATTTAAGGGCTTTAAAAACTGAGAGGGTCACCTTAAAAATCCATTTGCCATGTTATAGACAACTAGGATAAAGAATGTAGGGTGGCAAAATATAGTCACAGCCATGCAGCCCCAGTACTCCGGCATTTTGTAACCAGTAGAGAAGCCTTTCCCCTTTAAGTAATATAGTTCTGCCCAAGGAGGCTTCACTGTGTTTGTTCCTCACATTTTCCCTTAATCTTTGGCCTGGTAGGTCAGTCACTGACTTGAAGGGAACATTGTTGTCTGTCAGCAAGGTGTTCGGGGTATGTCTACACCACGATCTTGAGGTATGACTTTAGCTCGGGTAGACATATCTGCACTAGCACGGGTAAAAATAGCAGCGTAAATGGCTACAGGCATCAGAGGCTTCAATATGGACAATACAAGCATGAAGGACAGATATTGGATACATACTTTTCCAAGAGACTGAGTGCTATCTTTGTGTTATTTCAACCTATAAGGACCCTGCATATTGAGAATCTTAAGACCATCCTAAAATTCTGATCTGCAGGTAACAGTGACAGGTGAGACAATCAGACTGCCAACCTCTTGGGCTTTTCATTGAAAAACAAACAAAAAGAAAAAGTTGTGCATAACCAGTCGTTTAAAAAACCCCATGCTTGTGAGCACTGGATTTCTGCTTTATTTTCAGAGAGTCTATCTGGATTACAATAACAGTGCTGGTATACAGTGTTCTCTCTGTCTTGGTTAGCGATGTCTGTGCTGTAACATGTTTTTTCTATTCTTGTTATAGTGTGTGTAAAGGGAATTGTAGATCTAAAATTTTATTGGTGTTTAAGCCTTGGGCCTGGACAGAAAGGTGTGGACTGATGACTGTTTTAATAAATGGTGAGTTAGTCTAAAAAAAAAAAAAAAAAGCTAAAACACCATTATTTAAAACAGTTATTTTTCTCTGTAGTGGAGGAATCCCCAGCAAGGGAGACCTGGCAAATTTCTGGCCTTTTTGCACAGTCTGCATGGAAAAATTCTTATGGGGTTGTCTCCCAATTAAATGCTTTTCAGACCTCAGAGTAGTCTCTATGATAGCCAAATTAATTGAATTTATCTTATCTGCTTATGGAAAAATAGAAAACTTGAGTATTCAGAGCTGTCAGTCAGGCAGTTTTCACAAGGACTAAATAATTCATTTAAACAACCCTCTGTGCCCAGTGCTATACCTAAATCTTTGTAGAGTGAGTCCAGGTTAGATGCTGCGTTTGTAAACAAGCAGTCTTCATCCACTGGCATTGTTCTTGACTCTTATCCATACTATTCTGGGAAATTAAAATGAACTTGACCTTGAGCTGAGGAAGTAACCCAACATGCTTTCTGCTTCTTTCATGGATATTTTCAGTGAAGGTTCCTTAGGGAAGATAATGTAGTTGTTGCCTAGCTTATTTGGGGGCAAATATAATATGACTTATGTCTGTTTCTGTAAATTGATTCAGAGCAAAACTTTTCATGGCACTTCTACCTGCTCACTTTCAGAAGTCACCATCTGCCACTGGACATTTTAAAACAATCTACTGTCTCAGCAATCTGTACCAAAAGACAATGGACTGTACTGTAACTGACCTCCATATGAAATGTCCCAGTGCAGAGGTGAGAGTTAGTGTACCTAACTCTCAGATAATTAACTCTGACTGTTAAACTTCTAAACCCTTCTCCATATAAAATGACGATAATTTTTTGTGTAAAGTCTTATACATATGTCTGTATAAACTATAGTGTGTTTATAAACAGAATAAATTGATTTGTGATCAGAGCAGCCTTTTGCATTGTAAGACCAGGTTGAACCACATAATTGAAACTGATTCATTCAGACAAATGATGTTATAGTTCCATTTCTAAAACAAACTTGGCTCTTGCAAAATTATATTGTTTAGTTGTGGTGACAGGTATGCAATTTAACCAGAATATAACCTTTTTTGGCATTCAACTTTAAATCTTGTGAAACGCACTCCCTCCCACGTCTTCCTCCTTGCCCCCCCCCGATGTCATCCTCAGTTGAACTTGCACAGGTCTTCCTTGTTGTATAATTGCTGATTTGACAATGTGATTTATGTCACAAAATACTACATAAAAGAGCAATAATTCTATGTCAAATAAACAAGCATTCTAAACACAGTCTGAATGTGAATAAAGTGACAAAAAGAAAATATTGGATTGCTTGAAATAGTTGTATATAAGACTAGACTTTCTTGCCTCTACCTGTATTCTTGGAGGATTTCGATTTATTTAAAGCAACAGAAGTATAAATGAACTATTTAAAAAAAATCAGCTTTCTCACAATTAATTTAATTTGAGGCAATATATCAAAGACCATCATGATTATCTAGTTTGACCTCCTGCACATCGCAGGCCAGAGAACCTCACCCACTCACTCCTCTAATATGCCTATAACCTCTGGCTGAATTACTGAAGTCATTAAATCTTGATTTAAAGACTTCAAGCGACAGAGAATCCACCACTTACTCTAGTTCAAACAGCAAGTGATCTGTGACCTGTGCTGCAGAGAGAGAAAAGCCACCAAGGTCTCTGCCAATCTTACCTGGGAAAACTTCCTTCCCAACCTCAAATATGGTGTTGAGGTAACCCTGAGCATGTGGCCAAGACCCACCAGCTGGACACGTGGGAAAGAATTCTCTCTGGTAATTGAGTCCTCCCCAACTAGTGTTCATCTCCAACTGTTGGAGATATTTGCTAACAACAGTCACCGAGGGGCCATATGCCATTGTAAGCAATCTCATCATAATATCCTTTCCATAAACTTAACAAGCTCAGTCTTAACCTTTTAGATTTTTTGCCCTCACTGCTCCTCTTGGGAGGCTGTTCCAGAAGTTCACTTTGTTGATAATTAGACACCTTCATCTAATTTCAAGCCTAAAGTTGTTTGGCCAGTTTATATAAGGTTATTCTTGTGCCAATAGTGGCCCTTAAACACCAGGAGGGAGAGGAATTGTTTAAGTTATCCCTCTCATGTATTTATAGACAAAAATCATATCTCCCCATAGCCTTCATTTGGTTGAGACTGAAGAAGCTTGGCTTCTCTTGTAAGGTAGGTTCTCTGTTCCTCTGATCATGCTAGTAATCTTTCTTTGCACTTGTTCCAATTTGAATGTATCTTTCTTAAACATCAGTGACCAGAATTGCAGACAGTATTCCAGATGAGGTCTCAATAGTGCCTTGTACAATGATAACATTTTTCAATCTCTACTGGATAGGCTCTCTGTCAGCCAGAGAGAGAGACATGGGAACACTCTTTCTTTTAAAGTTATCTGTGTCCATGAGTGGGCGAAACATACATTGTTCTTCTGCTAGCTACAGTGTTACTAATGAAACATTAAAACAAAAATTAGTACTCCACAGACATTTAGAGAAGTCGTTCTTGAATTCTAGAAACATATGACAAAGTGTCACTATTCACTTCTAAAGAGATTTGTTTCTAATCATTCATGTAGTGTTGTTTGAATAAATATAAAATGATTGTATTGTAATGAACAGGCTAATATGTGTTTTGTGCCCCTGCCCTCTACTGTATAGAATCTGAACCATTTAATTATGTCATAGTAGTCCCAATATTAGAACTAAGTTAATGGGAATTTTTTTTGGTTAGGTGGCAAGGGCCTTTGCTTTTGAAAAGAAGGATCTGAAGTCTGTCCCCATTGTTAATATCAAATTCCAAGTGTCCTTACTGTGCAGTATAATGACAACACTGTGAAGTTCCTAAATGGCCACAGATTTGGTATGGCCTTATTAATTGATAAGTATTGTTCTTTACAAGTTAATAAGGAACATTCAACTCCAAGTACAAAAAAGTTAAACCATTCAAAATTATTTAGAATCAAATATTAAAGAAACTAAAAGAATAATCATTGAATCTTAAAAGGCATCACATACCATGAAACTGTGGTGAAATGTGCAAAAGCTCAAGAATATCAGAGCAAACAAACACCTACTAATGGCAAAAATGAAAAGCTTCCTAAAAGATCCAACCAATAAAACTTTTTAGTCAACCTTTAAAAAAACAAATCAACAACAAAAAAAAAAAAAACAGGAGCAAACATCCAAAAGTGTGGGGAAGGAAATCTAAACCTGATTTCCACCCTCGTACAAACAATATTCAATTTTAGCTTCTCAGTAGGGGTTGAGACCTCACATTGCAGTAGAACTAAGAACATATATTAATGTATTATTCCCACCCTCTGTCTAAAAGAGCGATTTTTCAAAAACTCCTGTGTGATTTATGATCCTAAATCCTATTGATCTTACGCACTTTTGAAAACTTTACACAAAGAACAGTTGAAGAGAGATGAACAAAGTCACTATAGTGTAGACTCCTGACATAAGTATGAGCAGGTGATAAATAAACATCACATAGTTAGCACTATTCTTCTTGTACAGCAGTAAGAGCTAATAAAATGAAGGCAGGTAATAAGCCATTAATTGGCTACAAAAAGGTAAATAATGTAATTTCATGTAGCTAACCACCCTTAAAGCCAGACTATTCAGGATTTAAATTATAAGGTTGAAAAAAAAGAACCAAAATGTTTTTGAGGACATGTTTAAGTTTGGACAGAAACAAACAATGGATTAGGTTGATTTAATTATCAGTGCGATGAGACTCCAATGGAGTTTTATTTTTATGTTCACAAGAAAATGCTTAAGAGCGTATGGAAGTATCCCATAAAACAATTTAAAACTAGCAATGGGATGTGAAAGGCAGAAGTTACTGGGGAAAAACATTGAAAAGGGGGTGGGCAGATAGACACACACCTTGGCAATAAGGTCAGAAATATCGATAGAATCCAAAGAGAAGATTAAGGATTCATAGTTTGACTCTCTTTAGAATTATCACAAGATAGGACACATGATATTTGTCATCCCCATAGGAAAAAGCTATACATTTGAGCGAAAGTTGGTGGGAAGAATATAGGATGACACTAGGAATAAAAAGAAATAATAAAAAATTATTTTGTCCAGAAGCATCAATCAAAGATTAAAGAGAGATCCTGGCTTCTGTGAAAGAGTAAGTGAAAGTTTATGTGGACAAGCTTTTTCCAGTGACCACAACTCCAAAAATAGTTATGTTTTATAGTACAACTCTTAACACATCTGGTTACTGTAGGTGCAGACTCGTAGGCGGTGTTGGTAGCAACACCTATAATTAAGCTTTCCTAGTGCTTTCAATTACATCTCTACCCTGATATAACACGACCCGATATAACATGAATTCGGATATAATGCAGTAAAGCAGCACTCCGGGGGGTGGGGCTGTGAACTCCGGCGGATCAAAGCAAGTTTGATATAACGTGGTTTCACCTATAATGCAGGAAGATTTTTTGGCTCCCGAGGACAGCGTTATATCGGGGTAAAGGTGTATAAGTCCCAGTTTCAGGTGATTATACCTTTGCCAAACTTTAACTGTTTGGGCTGAAACTTTCCAGTTAGGTGCCTGCCTCAGGCTGAACTTTGTTGGAAATTTTCAGCTAAAATGATTCAGTAACTTTGAAGAACAAAGTTGGGAAAAAGTATATTTTTGCCCATGTTAAAAATTCTTACAGCCTTTTTCACTGAGAAGTTCTAGGTCCTCAGGAACAAGGGCTTGAAATTTGACAGGAGGCTTAACCTAGCGTCAGAGAGATGCCTCTCTGGAATTTCACCCAAATGCAACCAAGTTACAGGTCTCTGAAGAATTGCAGATCACTTACTAGCACATACACAATTGATTGCATACTATTTTTTTCCCACAGGACCCCTGCTTCCGTCAATGTACAGGATGGACAGTGCTCCGGGAGTGAATGGGGTTGTGTAATGATTGGAGCCAGTGTCTGTAGGACTTCTGCCTCATTTGTTACATGTGATCATGTAGTTAGAGACTATCATAAGTCACAGAAGAGGGCCAAATTCTGGCATTTCCTAACTTTTGAATCTTAGTCTTTGCAGCCTTAATGTAAACTAGTATAATATATGTGAAATAATTTGCAATGTAACATAAGCCAAGAACTGGTGATATCAAGCAGTGAGGAAAAAAAACCAATTAAATCCATGTTTATACAAACAATAATCAACACTCAGTAACATCCGAATCTGATGGGTAGTAAAGTAGGTGTCACTTTGAAATAAAATATGTTAAAAGAAATAATGTTCCATTATATAATGCCTTTTATCAGAGGCATTCAAATTTCTTTTCAAGCATTCGTGAATTTAGTCTCCACACCCTTGTAGGATAAATGTTATCTTCATTTTGCAATTGTGGAAGCTGAGGCACAGAAAGGTTGAGTGATGGGATCCCACAGGAATCCTGTGGTAAAACAAAAATTAGAGCTGAGGTCTTCTGGTTCTAATTGCTTCAGCATCCTTTCTTCCAAATAAGCTCATGAGGTGACCAGGGAAATTTGAGAAGATGTCTTAAAAACAAGAAGAAAAGTTCTTTTAGTAATAAGGTGCAGATGGTTCCCAGATAAGTGTGTTCTTTAATGACTTCTTGCCTCAAAATAAGACCCACTGTTAGTTTTAAAATAAATAGGACTCTAATGAACAGTCCAGGTGGTAGTAGCAGATATATCCCTACGACACTCCTCAAATTCTAACAGAAACTATTTCAGTGTGTGGTAAATTGCTATCCTTATGGAAAGAGATGAGAACTATTGTGGTGTTTAAGCAAAGTTAGAGCTGGAGAAAATATGAGGTTCTAAGGTTCAAAATTCAAGCCCAGCACCAACTGTAGACCTCACTTTACCTCTACCAGCAGTTAGAGAGAATGTGGAAAAATAATACATTAGTATTAGTATCCCAGAAATGAAAGTCTTCAGGTAACAAGTCTCAGGCAATACAAACAGAGTGATATTCCTATAAATTACACTATTGTGTCCATTGTAATGATAGCCGTGTTGGTTCCTAGATATTAGAATGCTCAAAAGCATGTCTCTTTTGGCAACAGAAGTTGGCCCAATAAAAGATATTACCTCACCTACCTTGTCTCTCTAATATTGTGGACAATCGGATGAAATTTCTAGGGTTTTTGAATCTCCTTGGAGTATATCTGAGGCCTTGTTAGCTGATAGTAGACATGCACGAAGCAACTTTTTTAAGCAAGTTACTCAAGCAGATATAACTGCTTATCTGTAGAGACTGATTAGTATAACATACAGTGGCATTATCAGGCATGTTGTTCTGACATGTGGATGTTTTTAACTGAGGGAAAATTTCCAAAAGTGCTTTAGTCTGGTTTCATTGAAACCACTGAAAATTTTACTTTCTATTTGAAATGTGTAAAACTATTGGTATATTATAATTGTCTTTTTATCATCAATTACTTAAGCCATTATCTAGACATTAATTTAGAAAATCAGCTCGGTCCCGTCATATGGCTCATAGGTACGCATTTTTCTGCTGATGGGAAGAACACTGGGAAAGTCAGGTAAGGCATGACAATTGCCAGTCTTCTACAGAAATATAGTGAGGGTAGGTTTGTGATTAATCAAATCATGAAGTAAACTCTCAAAATAAAAATAAGAAGTTTATCACTTGGCTATAAAAATATACTTCAGGATGAAACTTGGCTCGTATTTGTTTATTATGTTTGCGCAAAACTAAGTGGCTACTTTAAAAAAATAAAATCTAAAGGCACTTAGGGCTGAGTCCTGCTCCCATTTAAACCAGTGCCAAAACTTCCATTGATTTCAGTGGGAGCAGGGTTTTACCATACACCTTATTTTGAGCTAGTGATCAGAATTTCCATTAACCCAAGGTCATTGCCCTGTGACTTTGGATTGCCACTCAAGAAATATTTTTTCTAGATCTCTTGGAAATTGCTTGGGATGCTCCCTGTTCCCTAATTGTTACATGTGTCTTTCGTCTTTTACTAGTTCTGCTCTGTTGGGTCAGTTCTATTGACAGCAAAGTGAAAATTATGAGAATCAATATATCACAGGATTGTAAATCCTGTGTTTTTTGCCCCTTCCTGTTTCATAATTTATTGAGCAGTTGACTCTGGCTAAGCAGAATGCTATATCTCAGCTGTACAGAGCACTTCTGTGGTAGGGCGGGCTGGAACAGAGAGTTGATGTGGATCGTTGGTATTTTACAAGAATAATACCACCAAGCTCTTATATAGTGCTTTTCATCAGTGGATCTCAAAGTGCTTTACAAAGGAGACAAGCATCATTATCCCTATTTTACAGGTGGGGAACCTAAGGTACAGGGAGGTGAAATTACTTGTCCAGTGTCATCCAGCAGGCAAGTGGCTGAGCTGAAAATAGAACCTAGGTCATCTGGATCTCAGTCCATTGTTCTTTCCACTAGGCCACCATAATGTGACTGTGGTGGCATTCTTCAGATCTGTGTTTTTTTATTATCTGGTTTGGGTCTCTTAGGTGATTTCACAGCCATGCACCAACTCCAAAGGTGCACAGTTGGGTTCTCATCACCAATAAATAAATAGATTTTAAAAAGAGGAGAATTCTTATTTTTACTCGAACAAGATTCTGATTGGTTTTTAAACTGGTCTTAGAGTAAGTATTGGCTTGATAACGAAGATAGTGAGTGTTTTGGTACTGCTGCATTTCTACCTGTTACTTTCTCCAGACTTCTCCATTAAACACTGATGCCTTTGGAACCTCAGAAATCAGAAAAGTAATTGAGTGTGAGTGTCAGCTCTTTAGTGATTATCCAATTGCCTGTCAAAGGTGATACTGAAAGATCATTTTTCCTGATTAGCATGTGGAGAAGAGAAGAAATAATACTGAGTTCATTTCTAATATTTTAAGTGGCACTGTTTGTAGTGGTATTTCTTTTTACTTGCTTTATCGAGACTATAAGTTGTCTTATGGTTTGTTGCAATTCCATGTTAATAAAAATATTAATTCTAAAAGTTGACCAAAATGCTTGTATGAGTTTTAAAAATGCAAGTCAATAAATATTAAACCATGTAAGTCAAAACAGGACTAGTTCAAGATCTGAGCTTAGACTGTCAGCTGATATTAGTAGTCATTTTTAGCTGCTGTTCATTTTAAACTTGGACAGATATTACTTGTAATACTATAGCATGTGGGAGCCGTAGTCATATTTTATACTTCAGCTAAGACGAAGAATGGAAAGTTTTGAAAAGGTTTTAAAATAAGTTTGTGCCCTCTAACAAATGTCAAAATGAAGACCACAGAAGGGTCTTACAGTGAGACAGTTCTTTTGTCTTTATAAAAAAAATTTCCTAACCCCCCTCCCCACACACAAAAAAACAGACCCCATGATAAAAGAAAATACCCAAAACTGTTTTAAAGACTATCATAAAATTCTGCTTTAAATAGACAAGTTCAATTAGAATGAAAGCTGTTAGTCTTAGGAGGTGAATTAAGGGCAGATTTTCATATTTAATGCTCTATTTCTATTAATTTTTGTAAGTGTAGTTCAGTCTTAGTATTGTCTGAATTGTTTTAAGAATACTCAGGAAAAAATAGTTGTCGCTCTACTTTTGTTGTAAGGGCACCAATAATGAGATACCAGGAAGAGCTTGTTGGGTTAGTAAGGCGAAGTCGACTTTGGAAGATTGAATGACTGAAAAAAGATGCACATACTATTTAACTTCACCCAGGCTCAATGTTTTGTGACAGCAAGCTAAATTTAATGACCTCAAACAACTGTCTTGTCAGACAAGTCTGACATGCATTCTGAATTGCCATGCTGGGGATTTTTGCCTTTTGAGCATGGAATGTCAACACTGAAAATAGCTGCAGGCAGATCCAACTTTTGTTTATAGCACTCAGTACCGGTACTTCCTGTATATAACTATAAAAATTGTACCGAACTTTGCTCTTCTAATTCCATCTTGAAGTTTGATTGAAGCACAGTGAAACCTCTTCTTTGCTTTTCTTGCAAGTTTCATGAGGCGATCACTGAAATCTAAGTATAGTTAAACCTAAAAGCAATTGATTTATGAATAAATGAAAAACTGGAAGAGTATTCAAGGGACATTGTCAATTTGAAACCAGGGTAAATTTTTCAGAGGTGACTAGGTGACTTGAGCCTAAGTCCCTCAAGCCCCACTGACTTTCAGTGAGATTTAGGAGCCTTGAAAATGAGACTTAGGGTTCTGTGTCACTTAGGTCCTTTAAAATTTTTTACACCTAGTCAATAAAAAAAAATCAAAAGTAACTGGATGCTACTTTTCTCACCATTTTAAAAAAATGCCTATTCCTAATGCAAAATTTTCATTTTCCTTTTGGTCTTCAACTGAGTTCAAAGCTTACACTGGATTGCAGTTGGTTTTTCATATTGTTGCTTCTGAAAGTTGCCATGTTCTTCAAGAGAGCATAACCTGATAATTCTAGGTACTTTGTGCTTTGTTTGGATTTGTGTTTATAAGATTTCCATCATTGAAAGCTTACTTTTCCATTGCATTACTTACCGAGTTTAAAGACTGCCTTGCTAGAGCTAGAATTTCCCTGTAAATTTAATATAATAGTCAGAATGTATTTACTGTTTGTACAGAAGTATTTGCTCACAAAGGGTAACTTTCTATAAGGTAGTCTAACACGCTGGCTAACCTGCTTTATTTTGAAGCTGTTTTCTGAAGGAATGGAATGATTGCTGTGGTAAAATATACAATTGACTTCTAAAACGACCTGTAAGAATCACTATACTGTATGATCTGGCAACATTTCTTTTTAAACTATAACTAGCTGTGAATATTATTACTCCCTTAGGAGACTGTTATAAAATGGAGGCTTAATGTATGCTATTTTGATGTGGGGGGAGGTAAAATATTTGAAAGGAAAGAACAGGAAAACATTTTCATTTCCCTATGATCTGAGAGATCTTTTGCTTTAGTTGACTTGCATTTTTTTCAAGATGACTGAATAATGTTGCCATAGTAGCTGTAAAGGCTAATGGCCAAATTCTAATCTTCTTTATCCCTATGCAAACCCATTGAGCTCAAAAGCCTAGCATTAGACCCTAAGTATTTGTGGTTTGCTTCTTGATCATTATGTAAAGAGCTTAGCACATTTTTGAACCCACTTTTGCTTCCACAACAAGTGAAACATATTTTATAATTGTCTTGCTAAAAACTTAGGTAAATGGATAATTATTTAACTTCTACTTTCTAATTTAACCTCTTGGAATTCTGAGCCTTAAAATAATTCTGTAGATGTCTTGAAACTCCTAACAGATATGGAGATATATATTAAATAACTGTTGGTGGAATTTTTGAAACATATCCTGCAAACTATTTGAGGTAGTTTTCTTGGTGGTAAATCAGTTGTTTTAGGCCATGGACTTGTGGATTTGAATCCCAAAGATATAAAGAGCTGTGCGATTATTTTCTTATAAAAATAAATAAAATATTAATCACAGAAAACTTAGCGAAATCTCTTATTTTTGTAGAAGGTTGACCTAATTTGTGTTCTCATCAATTGAACAGTAGTAAGAATAGTAATAAAAAATAAGATAATGAAGTCTGACCAAGTTACAGCTTCTCCATTCCCCCCCTCCACAGTGCAAATCAAATTCCCTTCTTCCTATTTCGTTTGAGTTAAAGTGTCCCTACATTTGGTGAGAAAACTAGTACAAGGACATTGGTTTATACACAGTGGTTGTATTGTTTCTCCTTGTGATGCTATAGTATACTACCGTCTAGTTTTTGTCAGGAGAGTGTGGTGCATCTCCCCATAGCATCATTAAATTAATTTATAATGGTTGCCTGAATTACAGATCTAGGCCAACTCCAGATTTCTGCTTGCAAGATGTCAGCAAAGTTTAATTATGGCATGAAAGATAAGTCTTATTCCATGGCTTCTACCACTGTTACTGTTAGCAGGGCCTTTGAGTAACTTTCAGATGTGAGACACTATATTGTGGGAGGGCTGAACCAGTGCAGTGTAATACTCAGGCTTTGGCTACACTTACACTTCAAAGCGCTGCCACGGCAGCGCTTTGAAGCGCTAAGTGTAGTCAAAGCGCCAGCACTGGGAGAAAGCTCTCCCAGCGCTGTCTGTACTCCACCTCCCTGTGGGGAATAACGGACAGCACTGGGAGCGCGGCTCCCAGCGCTGGGGCTTTGACCACACTGGCGCTTTGCAGCGCCGCAATTTGCAGCGCTGGAGAGGGTGTGTTTTCACACCCTGCTGCAGCGCTGCAAATTTGTAAGTGTAGCCAAGGCCTTATTTTCTTGTCTGTAGCGGAAGGGGGATCCATATGACTGTATTGAATTAATTGGACTTGAGCCAAAGATCTTGTCCCAAGTGGCTCAAGCATTTGGTACAGTCAACCCCAATAAAACCCCCCAGGATGCAGGCCATTGCCCATTTCATATTGAACCTGAGGTATCCCAACCCTCAGCTCCCCACAGTCTTTACCACAACCTGGTAACATGTGAAAACTACAAACTGCCCTGTCTTCACTAGGATTTTACCTCGTGTTGATTACCATGTGTTAGTTACACAAGATAAAACATTCCTTTTTTTCCCAAGTGAAGACACATCCTAAGGGACCTTGCCTCAACCCCTTTGTAGGGGTGGGACAGAGTAGTAAGGAGTGTCACCACAGGGGGACCCTCTCATGTCAATTTCTTAGTGCTGGGAAGGAACAAATTTTCTTGTTTTCTGTTGTTCCTCAGAACTTATAACTGCTTCTCTATTCGCACACTAGATGAATACTGTTACCTGCATGCCAGTATGTAACAGTGCTTAGTACTCAAATGCACTTGCCAAGATTCTGGCACATGAACTCCTGCCCACTGATCTGCTGCTGTTTGGGTTACAAATTACATCATGGAAAGAGAGTAAGTGGTGGAAAAATAAAATTACCCTCCTTTTCCCCCTCAAAACTCCAAACCCTTGTGAGGAGGAGGAGTGGAGAAAAAAATGAATGAAGGAGGAATCAGACAGGAAAATATTCTAAAACCACTTTTATTAAATTTTAAATTGGGGATCAAAATTTACCGTAATATGTCTTTCTTTGCAAGAAGAAACTACTGATATGCAGTGGATGTACACCAAAAGCACAGAAAGGAGTTGATATCCATTAATAAAGTATCTGTTTATATTATGGAAATATAATATCAAAGGAAAATGAAGACACCGGTATTTTAAAAACACCAAACTCCAACTTTGCAAACCAAGGGATGTCTTCTAAACAAATTGGATGGCCCTCAAGAATCATAGAATCATGGAAATTTAGGTTTGGAAGGGACTTCAAGAGGTCATCTAGTCCATCTCCCCCTAAGTAGAGGTAGGGCCAACTATACCTATGAAGGTGAGTATTCAGCCCCATCTCCAGGAGCTCATAGGTTTTGTGACTGCTTGACCACTATCAACACTCCCCAGTGTGAGTTCAATCTCTTAGGACTGCTCATAATTAAAATGTGTATGACTGTTTGCTCACAACGAGTGCCCGCGGTGGATATTGCTGAAGCTGCGCTGATCATGGTTTAGCTACAAGTGTGAAAAAGGAAGAAGCATGACTAGATGCAAAATTTAAAATCTAGCTTTAACTTCTGTTTCTATTATGGAAGATAGTTTATTTGCGTACACTTTATCCTTCCTTCTTGCCTTGATTTAAGTTGCTTTGTGTTGTTACTTGGATGAAAACCTGTAGTTATATTGTTTCAGTGAATGTATCAACACTTATGTACCAAGGAAGACTTCTTTACACCAGTGTTGTGACATACAAACTCATCATTCTAATGACTGAGAATAATAATTTGGCTTGGAGGGTGAGGAGGAAGATGGTTGAATTTAAAAAAAAGTAAGCTACATGTAGTAGCCAGATAATATTGTAGCTCTTGGTTTTACCAAAAATATATTAGGCTTTGGCTACACTTGCATTTGAAGCGCTAAGTGTAGTCAAAGCGCCAGCGCTGGGAGAAAACTCTCCCAGCGCTGTCCGTACTCCACCTCCCTGTGGGGAATAACGGACAGCGCTGAGCTTTGACTACACTGGCGCTTTGTAGCGCCGCAATTTGCAGCGCTGCAGAGGGTGTGTTTTCACACCCTGCTGCAGCGCTGCAAATTTGTAAGTGTAGCCAAGCCCTTAGATATATAATATGTATGTTTAGGAAATAAGTGCCCACTGCTGTGTTAACTGTTCCCCCATTACAGGCATTTCACTCGCAAAGATGAATTTAATTCTGTGCATTACAAGTATGAGACTATTTAAATCTGTGGCCCTGTTTAACATCTTTGGCTTTTTGTCTTTTGTGGCATACATAATCATTTATTTCTTACATACCGGTATTGCATGTCTGGTAACGTTCTCTTTTACTGCTTGTCTGCACTGTTAGTCTTATAAAGGCATTACAAGTTAAGGATAAGGAGCTTTACTTGAATTTTAAGATTGAAGTAGATTGAGAATAAAACAATATCCATTTAAAAAGAAGCAAAACAGGCATTTAACCTATTTTTTTTCTGACTTCCTTCCCCCACTATCTTTTGACAAACCAAATATGGAGTCTGATATTGGAGTTGGTTGCATTACTTGCCAACACTGTCACAGAAGTGTACTGTCAACTAAAGATGGAGCTCAGCAGTGTCAACACATAAATTTATTTGAGAATAATATCACTTTGGTAATTTGACTTTACATTTCAAAAAGAGCTTATTCATTCCAAGGAAAACATCAGTAGGAAAGTAAACAGATCCAGTTTCTGTACTAGCAGTGAGCATTATTGTAGTTGTAGGCTGAGCAAATTAAAGAACACATTCATAGCTGTAAACATATGGATTTCCATTTGTAAAGTATCACTGTATCTCTCCTAACCAAGAAGATACTCTAGTAATTACTGAAATAATGGCCCCCTTTCTCCCTCTTTTCTGTTTGTTGAAGTCTTTACATGCCTGTGACTGTCAATCCATATGTTTGCTGAAAATAATTTGCTGTAGGGTTATTAGAAAATAAATGACTACAGCTTCTGCGTTTTGAAAATTTAGAAACCATATCAAGAAAAGTAAATCTGATATTTCAATAATAGTTTAATTTGAAGCCAGCAACATTTTAAAATCATTTTATGCTATTTTTAGACAATTCTTTTTTGGATTTTGGTATGTCTGAATTCCTGTCCATCATTTACTTTTGGTTGTCTGTATATTCAACTTCTCATGTCTACAGCTGGCTGCCCTGGCCCCATCTAGGAGAGATGGATACCACGGTAGATTGATTTAAATCATCAATCTTAATCATAATTTTAATCAGAAAGCAGGATTGAAACCTTAATTTAAATAATTGATTTTAATTTTGTTTTGCATTTGTACTTTTTAGCTATTTTTCTAAAGAGAGGTTCATTCTCACTGGTTGGTATATCCATTTAAAACATGTAGATTTGCAAAGAAATATGGATTTACACTGTTTGTTGGTAGGTTTTGCTAATCAGGAAGATACACTACAGTATTTATATACATGTATCAATGCAATTATATAGCTTAATTTACATTTATTCAGTCTTAATTTTTACTCTCATGTTAGAAAATGGTCAGAGGCATTTCTTATTTAATAGATTAATTTTTTTTTACTCACTTGTGTCAAGCTGCCTTTAGATGGAAATTGGAATTCAATTAAAAATACATAAAAACAGCACTTAAATGTTTTTTATTAGATAAATGAAACTACCTTAAATGTGATGGATACATAAGGGAAAATGTTTATCAAAACATGCTTTGCATTTAAAACTAACTTATTAAATGAAGGAATTACTAACACTGGTAAATGAGCTAATTATGTGTCTGGTTTCCACATCCTTCAAGTTTTTAGAACCAGTAGATCTCATTCTTTTCCACCCATATATTGGAAACAGAAAGTAAGCTTTTTTTTTTTATTTTATTTTTTTAAACTCTGAGTAAGTTTCTCGACTTCGAATGAACTAGTTCAAACGAAAGAAAAATTTCTTTCTGTATCTGCAGAAAAGGCTACTGCCATCAAAAACTACTTTATCACTTCAACAAGGTTCAGGTGCTTAGCCAATGACTTCCAACATTTCAATGGTTTGACTTTCTTTAAAACTTTGGCAGCAAACGTATATTAATTGAATGGTTCATCTCCAGCCCTGACTTATTGTGGTTGACATGAATGATTGTTAGATGCCCATGTCATAGCAGCATCTACCCAAGTACTTTGTATTGAGAATATTGGCAAGAAAATGAGGTGGAATAAGTGAATCTACTTCTCCATTGCCTGCAATTTAACTTTTATTGGGTATTTCATTCTACTGTTTCTTGAATTTTTTTTCCAAATTTCAATAGCATTGTAATAGAGCAGCTGTCTTTTTGTATTTTGTCTATAGTGATGGAAATAGATTTCAGTATATCACGATAGCTTGACCAGCTTAGAACATATTAAAATATACATAGCTTTGTCTACACTAGGCTATTAGAACATAATGAATACTTACTTCTAAAACACCTCTAAATTGTACTTTAGAGAGAGCCTGAGGAGGAGCATTGGAAAGGGAAAAGTGAGTATTTTTCAGATGGGAGTAGGATGGGGAGATAGTGGAAAGAAACCAAGAGGGTTAAGTGAAAAAGGGAGAGCCTGAGAGTGATGAGCTAAAAAAGAGAGAGTGAGATTGGGAGGAAGGGAGGGAGAAGGGGATGGGAAGGAATAACAAAATGTAATGCAAGGAGAAAGCAGGAGGGAAGGAAAGAATGAAGACCACACATTGGAGGTTGGGAGGGGGTCGGGGAAAGGGAGGAAAAGGCCTGTCTGTATATCACAGCACTGCACTTTAAATCATATTGTGGCCTCCTTCAGGGCACCCCACTCAGGTCTCAGGTCCCTAGCCATCACCTGTTTCAGAGTGGGAACCTGTGTTCTTCTCCCTCCAGACCCGGGGTTTTAGGCTGCAATTCCTTCTGCAATTCACTGTGGTCATTTTAGCAAGTCTGAGTTTAGTTCAGGACCTTCCATCCTATTCTCTCCCAATGATAGGGTTAACGAGTGACCAGCCAGCCTTCATAATGCTTTTGTTCTGAATAAACACATTTTCTCTATAAAACAAAGTATCTTGAAAATGATTAACAGCTTATGTGCCTGACTGTTTTAGGAGGTGTCTCCCATCTGTTAGGGGTTTGGGATTAGAAAGAAACGTCCATGCTGCAAGCGTTACTTACGGAGAAAGGCTTTCTCAATGAGGAAGGCTTTGCAGCATTTCCTACAGATGGTCAGACTGGATTTGCCTGATCGCCTCTGGAAGATTATTCCATAGCTGTATCCCATTGACTAAGAATATTTTGTCTCCCACTATACACACTTTGCCCTGAGCTTTTTGATCTGTGTTGTTAGAGAAGTGCAGCTGTCGCAAAAATGGAAGAGAGTATGGGAAAAGCGAAAAAGGCCGCAGAACAAAAATAAGTTGAACCAAAATTTTATGATAAATAATATGCGAAAGTTTGAATTTACACTTTGTGTATGTCTAGATATTGCCAAAGCATCTCTGCCAGGGAAGGCTTATCTCTGGTTCATCAGTTTACTTCTGAAAAATCAAATTTTTTGCCTTTTGAAATGAGTGTACACCAAATGACATATATTCTGACAAGCTTTCCCTGGGGACACTACTTCCAACATTTCTGCCAAAGTTACCTCCCTCTTTCCCTCTGCAAACTACTCACTTTGAACCCTGCAGTGTAAGGGAGGAATGTAGAGGGAGATAGGAATGTATGGGAGGGGGGAGCTTTAGTGACATCGCCCACTGAAATGCCAGCAACCATTAATACAGCCCTTAGTGGTGCCCTGAGAATGGAATTTGGCCTCTAGTCAAAAGTTAGTGAATGTCACTAATATGCTCTAACGAGATAAACAAGTTTTTGTTTCTCTGCTAGTCCCAGGTATACTTCTTTCCATGTTGTTGTGCAGGTAGTGACTAATTTGTAAATTGAATGTGAATGAATCTTTTTAAATGAGAAACAAACAAGCCAAAGGCTCCTGTTTTTTCTGGGAGTGAGTCACCATCTAGTATTAGGGGGTAGCCGTGTTAGTCTATATCCACAAAAACAGCAAGGAGTCCGGTGGCACTTTAAAGACTAACAGATTTATTTGGGCATAAGCTTTCATGGGTAAAAGAAGTGAGGTTTTTTTACTCACGAAAACTTATGCCCAAATAAATCTGTTAGTCTTTAAGGTGCCACCGGACTCCTTGTTATTTTTGCCATCCAGTATTGGTATATAGTGTGATTTTTTTTTTATTTTTTATTTTTTTGCTTTAGAATAGGCTACCAATGAGTCTTTAATGCCTTTACACAAAAAACGTTGTCCATAAGACACTGAAACAAGGATGCCTTTCCAAGCCCACACTGGGCCCCTAGTGGGCATATCCTTAAACCACATGGGATGGGAGAGAAATAGCAGCCTCCCAGTGCACAAAGACTCGTTCTGAGGTGCTAACTAGGGGAACAGTGTCAGCAGGAGCTGGGCTTGAGGAGAGGTATCTTCAGAACCCCTGGACATCTGTGTGTGATACAGGCAATGGTTGGCTGATGTCATGGTAGTTCTAATTTACTAACATGATGTCAACCAGTCGTTCCTGTGATCACTTGGTCTTTCCACTCACCCTTTGTCTTGTCTATTTAGATTTATAAGGTCTTTGCAGCAGGGACCGTTTTAGTATTTGTACAGCACCCAGCACAATCCTGACAGTAGGCTTTTGGGTGCTATCATAAAGAACAAAAAATAATTCATGTTCAGGCTGCCCCCCCTTATTACCAGGAGATGAAGTCCAACTATGAAAAATATGGAAAAGTATATTTTTAATAGAGATCACTCCCCAATGTGGTGTTCATGGTATGAAGTTATATATAGTGCACGTTATACATTTTTTATTCTATATATGATCCTTTGCATGGTTATTGCTGGAATGCAGGACCAATTGAGTCCTATATTGAGTTGATACAGGAAGTGGGATATGGGGCAAAAAAAGTTACATTCCTTAAAACAAGAGTCTAGTGTCATCCTAATTAACTTTAGTGCAAAATACAGAGCATTTTATTTAAATCTCTATACTAAGGATATGTTGATTTAAAAAAAAAGTTAGCATCGTTTAGGAAGCTGACAACCACTGGAGAGTATTTGAGGCTTGTTATAGACTGTCTAAAATATTTTGTTTGAAATTGATATCAGGAAGCAGAGAAGTACTAAAATGAATATGTAACCAGTTGGAAAGAGCTCAACTTAGTTGAGAATTTCTGATGAAAATCTTTTGGTTTGGGACTAAAATTTAATTTTCCCCATCAAAGCTTTTTTTAAGTAATATTTTTAAATGTTTTCTGTCTTGTAGACAATACCATTTCTCATACAATTCTGTAGATCATCAGTAAACATAATTTTTTCTTAATGTGTTCCTTTCACTTTACAGAAAGACCCAGATTATTTGCAGCTTTGGCTGGACAGTTTTGTTTCTAGCTATGAACAATTTCTGGATGTGGACTTCGAGAAGCTTCCCACGAGGTATGTAGAAATTCAGATCTGCTCATGTTGTGTTTGATATCTGGAGAGAACCTGGCTGTGTTCTGGGCTCCAAATCCTGTTTAAAATATATATTATATAATGGTTTGTTCCATGCCAGTATTTCTTGACTGGCACTCCCAGTCCCATTCTTTAAAGGTCAAATTTGGGTTGCTAATTATGAAACTAGGTAAACAGTGGTATTTGCATCAAACCAGGAAATGGCATTAACATAAATTTGTTTTTGTTAGCAGAAATTTACTTATTACAGCTCTTTGTACGTTGCTGAAATAAGTATTCTGCAGTAAGCCTGGTGCATGAAATAATATTTTGGTGGTTTAAAAGAATATATAAGGGAAAGATCTGGATAGTAGATATAGTTTTGCGATTTAATCTCTGGGATTATTTTAATATTAAGGATGAGATAAAATTCTAAATTTGACTAATATAGTTGAAAAAATGTGAAAATAAGCTGCTTCTTTACTTGTCTGCTTAGACCTTAGTTCAGGCTTTTGTATATTGTCCTGCAACAGCAGTGTTACCACCCCCAAGCATTGAAAAGTCATGAGATTGATTTGAAGCATGAAATTTTAAAATATAATAAATGTTTGGTTCTTTTATGCCTTCTGGTTTTTGAGCTTTCAGGGTTCATGTTCTCGAGCTTTTCTTCACAGCCATGAGGGCTAGAATTTTTTTTTTTAACGAAAGCATGGCTTTAGGAACTAGGGCTTTTAAGAAAAACCAAATACTGTGAGACTCAGGGAAAAAATCATGAGAGTTGGCCATAGTTAGGGTGACCAGATGTCCCGATTTTATAGAGACAGTCCCAATTTTGGGATCTTGTTCTTATATAGGCTCCTATTACCCCCCACCCCATCTCGATTTTTCACATTCGCTGTCTGGTCACCCTAGCCATAGTACTATAGCCAATATTACACTGTTTTAGGTGATAGTGATGAATGCAGAGAATGAGGCTCCCTGTACTGTGGTTCTGGTCCTAAATCCATTACAATCAATGTTGGATCAGGTTTTATTTAAGTATTAGCAGTGTCCACAATTTTTGCAAGGAAACACTGAACCCTGAAATTGGGTCCTAGCAGCTTAAAAGTGTACTTTTTCTTAGCTATGTGTAATAATACTTTTCTCAGTTAATATAATATATTCATATAGAATTGATTATATACAATTTATAACAAAAATTAAAAATGTTCTGTTTTGTATTGCATAGTCTGTCAGTTTTGCTTTGGTGAGGCAAAAATGTGTCCTCATAGGGTTGTATTTTTTGCCTAGAAAGTGCATAACTTCTAAATTGTCATTCTATAACATAGTTTAGTATGAGAAATGTTAACAGTGGAATAACTGGACTAAATTAGAAGTGTTCAGAAGTGTTTATCAACTACAGAATTGTTTTTATTTTTTCAGTAGCAACATGGCAGAAGATTAAAAGGAAAAAACATAAACATAAAGATAAACTGTGCAAAAACAATGACTATGCCTTCATTGTGCAGAGTGATAGTTTCAAGAGCTCAGTATAAAATCTGGTATTTTGCTGAGATTAATGACAGGATTAGTGTTGTGACCTAAAAGAGTAGGACTGTATAGGATTGGACTCATTTTGTAACAGATGTAGAGAGAAAATGTCTAGGCAAAATAAGGGAGAGGGCAGGTGACTATTGTGTTTTGATGGCCTGAAATAAATATCCTACTGTGAGACAGTTTATGTTAATTTTAACAATAAATCGGTTTCTGTCCCTGATTGAGTTGAGATATAATCATGGTTGAGATGGTGAAATCCTTCTGGATTTATTTTGTCATACATTATAAAATGTTGTAACTTTGATGGTGCAGTATTTCAAAGAGAAGAAATACAAAAGAATCAGAAACAATTCAGAATAAATATGGAGAGATCACTTTATAATCTGCACATTGCACCATGACATTCACTTGTACCAAAGCTAATCTCTAATTTGTGTCCCGGAGTTGTTTTCCCTTTATACATTTTAATCAAAAGCTAATTCTACCTTCGATTCTGGAAGTGGTTGCGTTCTGCAAGCTGAAATGAGGAATTGTTGAGGGAGAGAGAGATGCTATATGTACTTTCATCTGATAGGATCTCAAAATGCTTTACAGCTACTGCATATGCATGCAGCACTTGATAGACATTTCTGAGTGAAAGGCAACTGAGAATGAGTATTGCAAAACAGGGCAAGGAGAGGAAATTTTGAACAAACTAAGGCACCGTACTTGAATGAAAAATACCACGGGATTTATGTCCATGAAGAGAATATGGGACTTCAGTTTTATCAGTCAAAAGACCAAAACACAGCTGACTTCATGGAACTCTAATTTACTTGTCTCTGAGACATGAAGGAGTGAGTCGGCACTACTGAGATTTGAATTTAAATGGGTAATACCACAAGTGGGTCTGATTATAAGAACATCTTTTTCTGCACATAAAAATATATTTCCTTTTAAATCTTGTATGCCTAGTTTGGGAATCTGAAAAATCACATTTTGTGTAATACATATCTCAAAAAACTCTGAATGAATTTGTTCTGGAAGAGTGGATAAAACATATATGGTAAGGTATTATAGGCCAGAGAAAGAACTATTGGTTGTAGAGTTGGTCGTCTTTTGCAACCCCATGCCTCAGCACGATTGCTACCTATAGTTTTTTATAGTGTTTTATCTAGTTTAGATTTAAGTGTTTCAAGCAGTGGGGTTTATACCACTTCCATTGGGAAGGTGAGTACTCAGCAGTATAATAGATCTGTTGACATCTGTGTACATTGAACATGAGAGATTGTCGGTCCACTATTTTGTATTTTTCAAAGCATCTGTTGCATCTTACTATATGTACAATTGAAAGGATAAAGTCTTAGCAGCTGGTTAGAGGTTATTTTCCTTGCTGAATTGGGAAGAAATTTTTCACTCTGTTTAATAACTGCTAATAACTGCAAAGGCAGTTTGAGTATATTATCAGTTTACAACAAAGAAGCTTAAAGGAAGTTGTTGAAAAACAAATAAAACATTTTTACATATTTACATATTTTTACAAGTTCAAACCCACATAAAAATGACTTAAGACACATGAAAGTCACATAAATAGCACATTTGTCAGGAGTTTATGGCTAAAAAGTGAAGTGTGATTTTCTGCAGTTTTTATATTTTTAAGTGTGTGCTTCCTTTTGTAAAAATGCTAATCTGTAGTTAAACTGCAGCAGGATGAACAACAGTTGGAGACCGGTTTGACTTCATTCACACAATTAGTGTGGTGGATTAACATGTTCACCCATGTTAATGCAAAGATTGAGAAAATAATTAATGAGAGAACTATATTAGTTCCACGGATGCATCAGATTTCTTTCACTTCCAGGTTTTGATGATTTGCTGATAGTCTGACGGTAAAGACAGTGGTTCACAGTTACCAGTGAATTGCACCTCTGATCCCTCCTAATCTCTTCCAGTGTAATCCCCTTCATGTCTCTATCACATGTCTCCAGGTGATTCTCCTATTGTAGATCTGCACCGCATTGTAAACCCATGTCTGGGATCCAGGCTTCTGGACTCAGTGTTTCCAAGCCAGCACTTGAATGTCCACACAGCATTGTAACCTGGGTTTACAGTTGCTGGACCCAAGTCTCACAGCCATGCTCACGCATCATACTGTGCTGTGCAGATCTTCTGATTCAGATCTGTAGTTTCAGCTGTGTCCATATTGCAAAATGACAGGGCTTGGACCTGAATTACAAGGGAAAATCAGCTTCTGACCAACACTCCTAGCAGGGTCTTAGAACTGGGTTCCGAGTGCCCATTGACCTGAGTCAGAGATGCTGTATTTATGTGTGGACAGAAGGGGTGCTTGGGCTCAAACCTGAGTCAGAGCCCAGGCTTAGTCTGCAGTGTAGAGCATACTCCTGCTCTCAGGCCTGGCCATGTGTTGCAGTCCCTTGGTGTTAACTATGATTTCCTCAACAAGTCTGTCTTGGGCTCAGATCTACATTTCTGGAGAAGAAAGTGAGATGGCTAGTGAATCAGTACACAAGTTAGAATTTTATTTTGGCTTGTGGATGAACTTCTGACCCATGTCTTTAAAAGAAAAATACATACCAAAAACAAACGTCGGTTAATACCAGATTTTCCAATTCCCCTTTGAAATAGTCTTGTTTACACAGCTAGCTATACTAGGAAAAGCTGATACTGCGCTTTGTGTACCCTCCACAAATCTGACTGATTTGCTGTGGTGATATGCTAAAATCTTGCTCCATGAGGGATAAGAAATCTTGCTTGTTTCAAATAAACCCGTATTATATTTTCAGTCAGAGCAGCTCTACAAAAATGGACATTTTTTTTTTTTTTGCTCTGCACACAATCTCTTGTTATAATTTTTTTCGCAGTGGCTTGTGCAGTAGCACAGCGAATGTGGTTTTGTAATAACTTCCAGTCTTGCTCCCTGAGGCTTTTTTCCCCTCTGTCTCGTCAGTCAGCCTGTCTTTGGGTAGGGTGGCCAGATGTCCTGATTTTATAGGGACAGTCCCAATATTTGGGGCTTTTTTTTTAGATGGGCTTCTATTACCGCCCGTCCCCGTCCCGATTTTTCACACTTGCTGTCTGGTCACCCTGTCTTTGGGGGGGGCGGGGTGTGTGGCATGAGGGCGTTGCTGCTTACTTTACTGTACAGCATTTAAACCTCTTGCTGAGAAACTACAGTTGGCCTTTTTGGAAAGCTACTTGTCCAGCTTAATTGAAATTATCAATGGAGAAATTTGTGGCCTATAAAGGATTCTGTGTACATTGACTTATGCGTATACACTGGTATCTAGAAAGAGGAGGCTGCCTTCACAGAAAGATGCATTTCTTTTCTGGAGGTTGTGTGGAAGGGAGTAGTTGCTCTGTCTCTGTATGTCTACTTCAGACAGCATCTGTATAGCGTTCTAAAGGATCAGAAGAGTGTGCACAGCTGTACTGCATATGAGTACTTTGAGTTCAGCTAGATGGCACTAATATTCTGGAAATATACAATGTTTACATATATACCAGTGGGTTCTACTTAGGAGAGAGAGTCTCTCTGGTTGGTTTAGCAAACTATATCAATTTCCCCTCTTTTCCTCTGCAGAGATTTCTTCTCCAGTGCTAACAGATACAAATTATTTTGGCCCCAAATAGTGCTGTATTTTCCTTTTAAATATTGGTAGGTATCATCTGAATAGTTGTTTCCCCCCCATCCATAAAGTTCCACTTTTGGAGTTGGACCTGTTTTTGGAGGTTGATTTCTCTCGCTTACCATATCTGGTTCTAACTAAAGGCTGTTGCAGGCTGGGTCCTCCAGTTGTTGCCAGCTCTTCATTTTCCCATAACTATTTCCCATATGTTTCCCTCAAGTATCCTCCCTAGGTCAGACAGCTGACACGACAGAGCATCTCTTCATCAGCTGAAAGAATGAATGAACAGCTCTTGGACTGAAAACTGCACTCCCTGCAAGTGAGATAATGGCAGAAGGAGTCTATAGTAAACATTGCTGCTCCAACCCATCCGAGCATTTCCAGGATGTTATTGAACCAGAATAATCTATGTAGTAGTATTGTGTGTTCTGGCCTTGCTGCTGTTTTTGTCTCTAATTTTCTTCTTCTGACCCTCTCTGATATTTACACAAATCTTTTGAACATAGGAAGATCAACTGGTGAGAATGCATAATGGTTCCCTAGGGCAAAGTCTGGGCATGGCAGGACTCTGATACATTGATTGTGCCAACATAACAGTATTGTGCTTTCTGTTTCTTTTTAAAAATAAGTAGAGGAACGAATCTATTTCCTGGTTTGATCTCCAGAAACAAGTAGTGATGGGGCAGTAATTATTAATACACCAGACAAGTGCCAGGAATCAGATGGATCGCTGGGGATTTCTGTCTGCCAGACTCCTTATTTTCCAGTTTTCTCACATGTAATAGTCCCATTAAATTTCTTATTTGTGTGTCTTGTATACTTAGGATACTGAAAAATTTCACTGTGGATATTTAGTAATTGGGCTTCAGTGGCTACTTTGTAGTTAATATTGTATTTATTTAGTTACTTTTGATCAGTACCAGTGATTGTAAAATTTTTTAATAGAGTGGCCCTACCTTAATATATTTTGTATCACCTTCTCCTTGATTTGGGATTGCACGGACCATGTCCCCTAGTTTTTCCTGTGGTGACTACAGCAGTTACTTACACGGACAAGTAATGTTAAGAAAACCATTTAATGTATTTTTAGCTGCCTTTCAATACAATGTAGTAGATGAGAACAAGGAGGAAGAGCCGGCACAATGTGACCGGGCAGTTTTTTGTGGATCACCAGCAAATATTTGTGAACCACCAATAGCCCCAGTTTAGGAACATGTGTATTATAGTGGCTTGAAACAGTGCACACAGATACACAAGATGTATAAATAAAAAAATCATTTACATACATTAATTATTTTGTGTATTTTTTTAAAGGGTGGATGATGTACCTCCTGGAATATCACTACTTCCTGATAATATTCTGCAGGTCCTGAGGCTTCAGCTGCTACAATGTGTCCAAAAAATGTCAGATGGACTAGAGGAGGAGCAACAAGCCCTATCACTTTTACTTGTCAAATTCTTTATTATCCTTTGCAGGTATTTATTCGGTCTGGCTGCTTCTTTCACCAGTATATTGTTTTGTCTGGGAAATCTTGATTTACTTAAAACGATATAGATAGAGATTCTTAATACACATGCAGTGTGACAAAACATTGCCCAGTAGAGACAGAGACTCTCCATATTGCAGTCAAAACACATGGTATAATGAAAGGAAAAAAACAATAATATGGATAAAGAAGGCCCTGATGAGAAAGGGACTGAGTGGAGAAAATGACAGCATATTATTTGTATTGAAAGTTCAAATCTATGTTACATAACGGAAACAAGATTTAAAAAAAAACCAAAACAGATTGCTAATATGTTTTTGGCCATGAAATAACTTCCAAGGGAACTGTCCAGGGAAAGTTGATTCACATTCTTAACATATTTACATGTCCCTTAGTTTAGGAAAATATTTTATTTTATATTACTGGCATCTTCTGAAACTTTTATCTTCTTTTTTGTGCTATTGCTTAACCATATATCAAACAGCCATATAAGTAGAGGTCTAAAATGTCCATTCCTCCGAAATTTTAAATTGTTCATTAACACAATTTAGAATACAACAGTTTTATCTCTAACAATGTCTATTGAGACAGAGCTGCTCTAATTTACACTCTGCGACTGTCCCCTGAGGAATATCTACAAAATGAGCATAGCTCTCTCACTGGCCATGTACACTCCTCACCTCCAATATGTTCCCATGATGTTGTCTAGAAAGGACCCAGCTCTGCTCTGGCCAGAGAAATCTCTTTTTGCTGGGGATATTCCTCAGGAACCATTTCCAACCTTGTGGTCCTTTCACCCTGCCAGAACAATGAAAAGGCACTGTATGGCAAGAGACAGTTGTGCCCAAATTGCGTTAAAATTCTAAGGGTATGTCCAGACTACCTGCCGGATCGGCGGGTAGCAATCGATTTATCAGGGATCGATATATCGTGTCTCATCTAGACACGATATATCAATCCCCGAATGCGCTCCCGTTGACTCCGGAACTCCACCAGAGCGAGCGGCAGTAGTGGAGTCAACGGGGGAGCCGCGGCCGTCAATCCCGTGCCGTGAGGATGGGAGGTAAGTCGAATTAAGATACATCGACTTCAGCTATGCTATTCCCGTATCTGAAGTTGCGTATCTTACATCGACCCCGCATTCCGAGTGTAGACCAGGCCTAAGGATAAGTTAAGGAAACAGTAGTAGCTGTAGCTTCAGATTTCTGTGCTTTGTCAATTTTAGTTAGTCATTGAAAAAATATTCTTTTTTGTCACTGAACTCCTTATTTTAGTTCACATGTCTCAAGGGTTGAGAAGTGTGTTTGCAACACCTACAATATGCAAGCAGGAGTGGTTTTCTTTTGCCTTTTATGTTTTGTGTAGTGTTCTAAAAATATACACTCAGATGCCTATCCTTTTAATTAAAAGAAAAAACCCCAAAACTGATAATAGGCCTGTGGAAAACTCACTCGGGGTTTTAGAAACCATTTGTGGCTAAGCCACCAGTTTTCTTAGTGATGTCAGAGGAATAATTGTTGTCTTTGGTATCAGATTCCATTTCTGAGTTTTGTTTATTTAGAATGCTCTGTGAATCAATTTAACTTCTGGAATCTGAGATTCCAGATAAAACAGACATGACTGGAGCTCTGACTGTACTCTAATTTTCTTCTAGCTGGAAGACACACATGTATAGTATCTTAATGTGAGAGGAATAAACATTACAGTATATTATTTTGGTGGATATTTTTAAAATATTGACGTGTATTGTTTTTTATTGAATGCTAAAAAAAAGCTTCAGGGGCCTGTTCAAATAATATTACAATATACAAACAACTGTGGCTCATGTTGCTCCTACAGAAATCTGGCTAATGTGGAAGAAATTGGGACTTGCTCCTACATTAACCATATTATCACCATGACTACACTCTACATTCAGCAGGTACGTGGAATTACAACTCTCGTATATATTGCTGCTAGAAATACAGAAGGAGGATTGAGGGCTCAAGATTGGGAACTAGGGGGTCTGGATTTTCTTCCTAACTCTGCCACAAACTTCTTGTATGTCTTTAGGCAGGTCACACATTCTTGCTGTACATCAGTTTTCTATCTTTAAAATCAGAACAACAGTACCTACCCACGTTACTGCAATGATTTAAGGCTTCTTTTATTTATATATACAAAAGGGCTTTACAGTCCTTAGTTGAGAGTACTCTAGAACAGCCAAGTATTCGGAATTTGTACTAAGTTGGATGAGTGTAGAATTTAATGAAAGGCTGAAGAGAAGGCTTAATTATTGCATGTTTATATGTAGCGATCCCTGTTCTTGATCAGTAATGCATTTTTTTCACTGCTTATTTACAAGCATCTGAAAAGTCTTAATAGAACAGTTTTAAAATGTGTTCTAAGCAATTGAAGTTAAAAGAATTATTTTAGAAGAATTGGTTTCTTTAGTTAGGAGGTGATTTCAATACTTCAGTTTATGGTGCGTATTGAAATGTCAGCCATACTTAGGAAGTATTTGGGTAGGGAATATTTAAAATTGTGGAGGTCTGTTCCCCACAGTGTACATGTGAAATTGCCATTAGTGTCAGTGAGTGTTATGCACGTATATCATGAAGATAGTAGGACCTTTGAGTTGATGATTATTTTTAGTACATTGTATATTGCATATCTCAGTAAAGCAGAAGGAATTTCTGCTGGGATTTTCAAAGGAGCCTAAGTGAGGCAGGTTCAGATATGCCATTGAAAGTGAGTGAGGATCGGATGCCCAACACCCTTAAGGTCTCTGGAGAATCCCAGCCTTACTCCGTTGGTGAACTTCTTTCTTCACAAAATTTGTGTTCCTAGAAGGATTCTGATCATAATTGTTTGTTTCTTTTCTCTCAGTTAAAAAGCAAAACTAAAGAGAAAGAAGTGGCAGATCAGTCACCTATAGAAGAGTTTGTAAGACACGCATTGGCTTTTTGTGAAAGTCTCTATGATCCGTATCGAAACTGGAGGCAGCAAATTGCAGGGTATGTGTTTACCTAATATAGTAAATTCTAATATTGTGATAATTTCTTTAAAATGTTACTATAATGATATCTTATGGTTTCAACGCAACCATGGTCACTGCACACTAAGCTGAAATGAGACATAATTACACTGACACACTTGTACTCTTGCATTTTAGCAGCTACTAGCATTGGTAGCACTGAGGACTAGATTTGATACCAATAAGCTTTCCCAAAGATATGTTCTGTATTGAAAACATGAATGAAGGAATCAAGAAATTATCTCTTTGCACCAAAATCAATACTGTGATGCAGACATACTGATAATTATTAGGGTACTGTACTACACTGCCACTAAGAGTATTGGAGTACTAATCTATCCCAGTTCCATCAAATAAAAACCCAGATTTTTTTATTTGAAAGTTCTGGAGAGAATAGATAGCCAGGGTCCCAGCTGAGGACTTCCTGAGGTACATGTTTAGAAGCAGATTAGTGATGTATGCTATATGCTGGGTTCTAATCACTTGAAATCGTGTATGATTTTTGCTAGAGATGCTACCTGTTCCCTTATTTTAGTACTAAAAATAGAGATTGAGAGGAAATAATTAATCTATTACAAATCTCTACATACTCCTGCTTACTTTTAAAACATTTATTAAATATTTCAAGTATACAAATTATTATTTACAAAACAGATGTTGTTTTGTTAGCATTGTTGTGGTATTCATTACCACAGTATCAAAACAAAATTTTAAAAGGCTCTGCGTTTAGTTGGAAGCTGTTGCACTATGACCTACATAGCTGAATCAAATATGTGCCCAATCTTCATCTGAAAATTTTATTAGTAATAATTTCTTATAGTAGCTTTCCTATTTTCCCGGAAAATGGTGTCTTATGAATCCATCAGTTTTTCCAAGGGATAACATTTCCCTACTACAGCTGCCCAAAATATGGGGAAAGGAAGGAGATAAGAGGAGGAAAACAATACATAGCTCCTTATCAAATAAGATCCAGTCACAGGAGACCTCAGGCCCTGAGAGGAGTGCTAGTGAGGCTCTGAGTACTTCCAGAACCATGAAGCATGTTAAGATTCCAACTAAATCCCATACCTCAGCGGAAAAGGGCTTAGTACCAAAGAATGCTACTACTAAGAGACCAGCTTCACTGGAATCAATCAACTGTGGAAGATTTACCTTTCAGTGGCCAGAAACTTTTTGCAGATTCCATGGATGACTCATTTCATAACCTACTCTAGGGCAACACTTAAGTCTTTAGGGATATACATGCCTGCAAATAAAAGGAAGTTTAGCCGGTCTCAATCAGCACAAAGATCTCGCCCTGCTCTATTTTCCACCTTCCCTAGGTTACTGGAACCACTGGCTAAGTATCATAGAATCTTAGAATCAAAGACTATCAGGGTTGAAAGGGACCTTAGGAGGTCATGTAGTCCAATCCCTTGCTCAAAGCTGGACCAATCCCCCACTAAATTAACCCAGCCAGGGATTTGTCAAGCCTGACCTTAAAACCATCTAAGGAAGGAGATTCCACCACCTCCCTAGGTAACCCATTCCAGTGCCCCACCACCCTTCTAGTGAAAATGTTTTTCCTAATATCCAACCTAAACCTCCCCCACTGCAACTTGAGACCATTACTCCTTGTTCTGTCACCGGCTACCACTGAGAACAGTCTAGATCCATCCTCTTTGGAACCCCCTTTCAGGTGGTTGAAAGCAGCTATCAAATCCCCTCTCATTCTTCTCTTCTGCAGACTAAATAATCCCAGTTCCCTCAGCCTATCCTCATAAATCATGTGCTTCAGCCCCCTAATCATTTTTGTTGCCCTCTGCTGGACTCTTTCCAGTTTTTCCACATCCTCCTTGTAGTGTGGGGCCCAAAACTGGACACAGTACTCCAGATGAGGCCTCACCAGTGCCGAATAGAGGGGAATGATCACCTCCCTCGATCTGCTGGCAATGCTTCTACTTATACAGCCCAAAATGCCATTAGCTTTCTTGGCAACAAGGGCACCCTGTTGACTCATATCCAGCCTCTCGTCCACTGTAAACCCTAGGTCCTTTTCTGCAGAACTGCTGCCTGGCCACTCGGTCCCTAGTCTGTAGCAGTGCATGGGACTCTTCCGTCCTAAGTGCAGGACTCTACACTTGTCCTTGTTGAACCTATTCAGATGCCTTTTGGCCCAATCGTCTAATTTGTCTAGATCCCTCTGTATCCTATCCCTACCCTTCAGCATATCTACCATTCCTACCAGTTTAGTGTCATCTGCAGACTTGCTAAGGGTGCAGTCCACGCCACCCTCCAGATCATTAATGAAGATATTTAACAAAACCAGCCCCAGGACCGACCCTTGGGGCACCCCACTTGATACCAGCTGCCAGCTAGACATGGAGCCATTGATCACTACCCGTTGAGCCCGATGATCTAGCCAGCTTTCTTTCCACCTTATAGTCCATTCATCCAGCCCATACTTCTTTAACTTTCCAGCAAGAATACTGTGGGAGATTGTATCAGAAGCTTTGCTAAAGTTAAGGAATAACACGTCCACTGCTTTCCCCTCATCCACAGACCCAGTTATCTCCTCATAGAAGGCAATTAGGTTAGTCAGGTATGACTTGCCCTTTGCTGAATCCATGCTGACTGTTCCTGATCACTTTCCTCTCCTCCAAGTGCTTCAGAATTGATTCCTTGAGGACCTGCTCCATGATTTTTCCAGGGACTGAGGTGAGGCTGACTGGCCTGTAGTTCTCCGGATCCTCCTCCTTCCCTTTTTTAAAGATGGGCACTACATTAGCCTTTTTCCGGTCATCCGTGACCTCCCCCGATCGCCATGAGTTTTCAAAGATAATGGCCAATGGCTCTACAATCACATCCACCAACTCCTTTAGCACCCTCGGATGCAGCGCATCTGGCCCCATGGACTTGTGCTCGTCCAACTTTTCTAAATAGTCCTGAACCACTTCTTTCTCCACAGAGGGCTGGTCACCTCCTCCCCATGCTGTGCTGCCCAGTGCAGCAGTCTGGGAGCTGACCTTGTTTGTGAAGACAGAGGCAAAAAAAGCATTGGAGTAGCTGGAGTCTCAAGGACACTGCTAAAGTGGAGTGACTAACCCCAGCCCTGTTGGTAATTTTAGAACGGGGAATGAGTTTAAGTGGTTGAGGTTTTCAAAGAAAAAGCCTGCAACTACCTTGACTGCTTTATCCCAGCCTTCACCATCATGCAAACGCCAGTTTTGCTGATTTGGTCATGAGACCTGACCACCCAATGACTAGGTTTTATCAGCTGCATGATACAACCCCGCTTCCTCAATTTGGTCACTGCCTCTCTATTTCATCAAAGATGGGAGGCTATAACATTGGACAAATGGGTATTGGAGACCATTACTTCAGATTATACTATCCAATTTACCTCTACCCTGCCCTTTCAACCCCTTTCCCCATCCCTTTTCAGGGACCCCCTCTCAGAGCAGTTGCTCACACAGGAGATCTCATCACTCCAGAGTCTAGGAGCCATAGAGCCAGTCCCACTTCAACACAGAGGAAAAAGGTTCTATTCAAGATATTTTCTGAAACCTAAGAAAAATTAGTGTTGGAGGCCAATAGTAGGTCTCAGGCAATTGAATAAGCATGTCCCAACATTTGAAATTCAGAATGGTGTCCCTAGCAGTTATTCCCTCCCTGCAATTTGGCAACGGCTTTGTGACCCTCAACCTCAAAGATGTCTATTTCCACGTAGTGCTTCGTCCTTCTCACAAAAGATTTCTTTATTTCACTTTCAATTGCAATCATTACCTGTACTGGGTACTACACTGTACCCCCATGGTATTCTCAAAAATCATTGCAGTCATAGCTGCATACCTCTGTCATCTAGGAATAACTGTCTTCCCTACCTCAATGACTGGCTCCTCCAGAGTCGGTCATATCACGAGGTATGGTCAAGCAGTTCAGACAAGTTCAGGAAGGAAGGAAGATAAATCTCGAGAAATCGATCTTGACTCCCTACCCAACAAAATGTCTTTATAGAAGTGCTTCTGGATTTGATAATGGGCAAAGCTCATCTCCCACTTGACAGGTTCCATGCTTTAAAGAACATTATACAAAGTGTGTATGTAGCAGAGCCCTCAAGTTCCAGCAAGGACATGTCTGCAACTGTGGGACACATGGCAGCTTGTGTTTTTATGACACAAAATACCAGGCTGCATCTTTGACATCTCCAGGAGTGGCTCAGTACTGTTTTTATACTCAACAAGCACAGATATTTGTATCCAGTCAGGTCCTACAGTCACTCACCTAGTGGATGATTCCATCCAAAATGTATGCAGGAATCCTGTTCAGCTGGAATCCCCCTACATTCTTCTTAACACTGGATGCTTACCTTTTTGGGCTGGGGATCCCATTTGGGCCCATGTACAGTCCAAGGCAAATGGCCACAACAGGAACAGCTCTTTCACATCAACCTGTTGGAATGAAGGGCGGTCAGAAATGCTTGCCGCCACTTTCTTCTCTTACTCAAAATCAAGTCCATTAAGATCATCACAACATAGCATGTGTGTAGTATATCAATCAGCAGGGCAGAACACATTCCCCTTCACTCTGCACCAAAGCAATAAAGCTTTGGAACAGGTGCATAGCCAAGCGAATAATCATAGAATCATAGAATTCAAGATCAGAAGGGACCATTATGATCATCTAGTCTGACCTCCTGCAAGATGCAGGCCACATAAGCCGATCCACCCACTCCTTTAGCAAGCGACCCCTGCCCCATGCTTCGGAGGAAGGCGAAAAACCTCCAGGGCCACTGCCAATCTACCCTGGAGGAAAATTCCTTCCCGACCCCAAATATGGCGGTCAGTTGAACCCCGAGCATGCGGGCAAGACTCTCCAGCCATACCCCCTGGAAAAAGGTTAAGAATATCATATCATTGACCCATTGTACTATTTACCAGTGTGGCACTTAATTGACCTATTGACTAAGCCCGTTATCCTATCATACCATCTCCTCCATAAACTTATCTAGCTTAATCTTAAAGTCATGGAGGTCCTTCGCCCCCACTATTTCCCTCGGTAGGCTGTTCCAGTATTGCACTCCCCTGATGGTTAGAAACCTTCGTCTAATTTCAAGCCTAAATTTCCTGACTCACAATTTATATCCGTTTGTCCTCGTGTCCACATTAGCACTGAGCTGAAATAATTCCTCTCCTTCCCTGGTATTTATCCCTCTGATATATTTAAAGAGTGCAATCATATCTCCTCTTATCCTTCTTTTGGTTAAGGAAAACAAACCGAGCTCATCAAGTCTCCTTTCATACGACAGGCCTTCCATTCCTCGGATCATTCTAGTGGCCCTTCTTTGTACCCGTTCCAATTTGAATTCATCCTTCTTAAACATGGGAGACCAAAACTGCACACAATACTCCAAATGAGGTCTCACCAACGCCTTATATAACGGGACTAGCACCTCCTTATCCCTACTAGAAATACCTCGCCTAATGCATCCCAAGACCGCATTAGCTTTTTTAACGGCCACATCACATTGCCTACTCATAGTCATCCTACGATCAGCCAGGACTCCTAGGTCCTTCTCCTCCTCCGTTACTTCCAACTGGTGCGTCCCTAGCTTATAACTAAAATTCTTATTAGTCATCGCTAAATGCATAACCTTACACTTCTCACTATTGAATTTCATCCTGTTACTAATACTCCAGTTTACAAGGTCATCCAAATCTCCCTGGAGGATATCCTTTTCCGAGTTGGCAATACCTCCCAACTTGGTGTCATCCGCAAACTTTATCAGCCCACTCCTACTCTTGGTTCCCAGGTCAGCAATAAATAGATTGAATAAAATCGGACCCAAAACCGAACCTTGAGGAACTCCACTGGTAACCCCCCTCCAACCCGACAGTTCCCCCTTCAATACTACCCTCTGCAGTCTCCCCTTTAACCAGCTCCTTATCCACCTCTGGATTTTCATTTCGATCCCCATCTTTTCCAATTTAACCAGTAATTCCTCATGCGGTACCGTATCAAACGCCTTACTGAAATCCAGATATATTAGATCCACCGCATTTCCCTTGTCTAAAGAATCTGTTACTTTCTCAAAGAAGGAGATCAGGTTGGTTTGGCACGATCTACCTTTCGTAAATCCATGCTGTAATCTATCCCAGTTGCCATCGGCCTCATGCTCCGTAACCACTCTCTCTTTTAAAATTTTTTCCATGATTTTGCATACTACAGATGTTAAACTAACTGGCCTGTAGTTACCCGGGTCACTTTTTTTTCCCCTTCTTGAATATAGGAACTACATTAGCTAATCTCCAGTCAAACGGTACAATCCCCGAATTTAGGGATTTATTAAAAATCATCGCTAACGGGCTAGCAATATCACTCGCCAATTCCCTTAATATTCTAGGATGAAGATTATCCGGGCCCCCCGATTTACTTCCGTTAAGATGTTCAAGTTTGGCTTCTACCTCAGATACCGTAATGTCTACCCCCATATCTTCATTCCCATCGGTCCCTCTATCACTATTCCTTAGCCCTTCATTAGCCTCATTAAAGACCGAGGCAAAATATTCGTTCAGATATTGTGCCATTCCAAGATTATCCCTAATCTCCACTCCGTTTAAAGTTTTAAGCGGTCCCACTTCTTCTTTCTTGGTTTTCTTCCTATTTATATGGCTAAAAAACCTTTTGCTATTGGTTTTAATCCCCCTTGCTAGGTCCATCTCCACCCGTCGCTTTGCCTTTCTCACTGCTTCCCTACATCCCCTTACCTCAATAAGGTAGGTTTCTTTGCTGATCCCTCCCATTTTCCACTCCTGGTACGCTTTCTGTTTTTTCTTAATGACCCCTCTAAGACGCTTGCTCATCCAGCTCGGTCTAAAACTGCTACCTACAAGCCGTTTTCCCTTTCTCGGGATACATGCCTCTGACAACTCCTGCAACTTCAACCTGAAGTAACCCCAGGCGTCATCTGCCTTTAGATCCCTAAATATGTTAGTCCAGTCCACTTCCCTAACTAGTCGCCTTAATTTAGTAAAGTTAGCCCTTTTGAAATCGTAAACCCTAGTCTCAGATGCAATATTGATTATCCTCTCATTTATTTTGAAACGAATTAGCTCATGATCACTCGAGCCAAGGTTGTCCCCTACAACTATTTCCTCAACAAGGTCCTCGTTACTCACCAAAATCAGATCTAAATGGCATCCCCCCTCGTCGGTTCAGCAACCACTTGATGAAGGAATTCATCAGCTATCACGTCTAGGAAAAGCTGAGCCCTATTATTATTACTAGCATTTGTTTCCCAATCTATATCCGGGAAGTTAAAGTCCCCCATGATCAAGCAGTTCCTATTAGTATTTACCTCCTTAAAAACATTAAAGAGCTCTCTATCCGTCTCCAAGCTAGATCCCGGCGGTCTATAGCACACTCCAATCACTATCCCGGGTGAGGCTCTGGTAGTTTTCTTCCCCAATGTGACCATTGCCCAGACAGACTCCGTATTATCCATTGCATTGCTAGTTATTTCATTACATTTCACCTCATTATTGATATACAATGCTACTCCCCCACCTTTACCTTTGCATCGGTCTTTCCTAAACAGCACATACCCTTCCATACCTGTACTCCAGTCATGGCTACCGTTCCACCATGTTTCGGTTATTCCTACGATATCCGGTTTCAATTCTCGGACCAGGAGCTCCAGTTCCTCCATTTTATTACCTAAGCTTCTCGCATTGGTGAACAAACATCCTAATTTTTGCTGATGGGCTCCTCTCACTCTTTTCACCCAACTCAGTAGGGACACAGTACTACCAGTATGACCTGTAGATCTAGTATCCGTCCCCCCCCTCTTCCTTACACCTAACCGTCCCCCTCTGGCTATATCTGTTGTTATCTTGTTGTTCTCACTCCCAATGTATAAATTTGGCGTGGAGAGCACCAGGACCTCTCCCAACCGTCTCCCCCCAGTGTCTAGTTTAAAGCTCTTTTAATCAGATGAGCCAGCCTCCCTCCTAGAAGTCTACTTCCTTCCCTACTCAGGTGGAGCCCATCCCGAGAGAACAGTTGTCTGTCCCCAAAAGCCTCCCAGTGCCCATACATCCCAAAGCCCTCCTTGTAACACCACTCCCTCAGTCAACTATTAATCGTCACGATCCTCTCACCCCTTTGGCGCCCTTCCCTAGGGACAGGTAGGATCCCACTGAAGATCACCTGAGCCTCAATTTCCTTAAGCGTCTTACCCAACCTGGCATAGTCTCCCTTGATCCTTTCTAGCGAGAATCTAGCAGTGTCATTCGTTCCTACATGATCGTGGCTTCTTACCTCCCATGGATACAAACACCATGGCGGATAACCTGAGTAGACATTTATCTCTCGTATCCTCAACAAAATATTCCTAGCTTGTAGATTTCCAGAGGTCAACCTTTTTGCCATAGCAGCAAACACAAAGTGTAGGAAATTCTGTTCTAGATGGAGATTCAATCCCCAATCTCTAGGAGACGCTTTCCTCATTACATGGTGAGATGGGGTGTGCTCCCTACACTGGCTCTGCAAGAGCGGAGTTAGGCCAGGTGGGCCAAATCAGCCGATTGGTTTGCAAACAGGGGAGCTTTAGGCTGGAGGTAGCTAATTAATGAGAACATCATGTGTGAGGGACAGGTGGGGCTTCTACAATAGACAGGAAATTGGGAGCAGAGGAGGGGGCGGGGAGAAATCTGCAGTCACTCCCTGGGAGAAGGAAGGAATGTTGGGGGGCTGCAGAGACAAAGTTGCCTGAAGTTACTCCCTGGGAGAAGGGAGTGAAAAGACTGGCAAACCTAGGGGAGTGGTGAAGGCAAGGATTTATGGAAGCGGCTTAGGGGAAGGCAGCAAGGTGCAGGGAACAGTCCGTGGCTGCTGTGTAGAGGGTCCCTGAACTGGAACCTGGAGTAGAAGCTGGGCCCCGGGCTCCCCTGCCAGCCACTGTGGGAGTGGACATCTAAAATAGTGAATGCCAGTGAAAATGAGGGAAGATCAGAGTCTAAAATAGGGAAAGAACAAGTCAAAAATTACTTAGACAAGTTAGATGTTTTCAAATTACCAGGGCTTGATTAAATGCATCCTGGAATACTCAAGTAGCTGACTGAGGAGATATCTGAGCCAACAAAAATCCTAATCCCCCCCACACCAAACCCTGGTATTGCAACTTTAAGGTTACAGACTTAAACAGAAGAAAGTCAAGATATGCAAAAACTGAGGTTTAGAGATTGCGTACATTTATCACCTACCCGTGTATTATAAAGAAAAAGGCTGAACATTTATCTAGAGGGAGCTTGATTGCAACTGATCCACTTCAAACTCTCAATTTCTTTCTCTGTTCTAAAAACTAAGCTATTTTTTTTAAATGGTAGAAGATGGAAGCCAGAATGAACAGAGAGAGAGAAGTATGACAGAAGGAATCATTTTGGTTTTATGAGATTAAAATGCTAATATAATCACTGTTGAAATAAAGATTTAAGAGCAGTATCAGTGAGTAATTTTCCTTAAAATTAATCTTTTTCCATAATAAACCCCTAATACAGTTTCTTGCCCATTTTCAAATTGCATGGTTTAGAAATTTGGCAGTAAAGTTGGTGGCTTGGTTGCTGTTATTACGATCAAATAACAGATTCCTCTTTTTAAAAAACCAAAACCATACTGTAAATGTCAAGCCATTTTAAGTGTGGAGCAGTGAACACATGACTATTTGTGACTCAGTTTTCAGGATGAAAACACTTATTCTTTCTTTTTGATCTTGTAGGATAAAGATACTGTAGTTTGTTTCTGCAGTGTATTTGTGACCTATTCACAAATAAACATTGGTGCCATCTCTGACTTCTCTCATGTATCATTTTTTGATTGTAGGCGAATCCTGAGTAGTGTTGAAAAGAGCAGACAGAAGTATAAACCTGCTTCCCTCACAGTGGAATTCATCCCTTTCTTTTACCGTAAGTACTATTGCCAGTATGTGTGTGTTACTGATCACCTTTCAAGGAACAAACTTCTTGGAGCTATAGTTCCAAGCTTCCTTTCCAAGGTGAGGGCTTATTGAAGTTTGCTCTACCTCTTTTGTACCTAAGAATTTGGCTTTGTTTGGCATGCCATCATCATGCCATCCTCATCCGTGGTATTGTGGACTTTCTCAGTCTGGATCTTTCAAGCATTTTCATGGTGCAGCATACCATATTTGAACGAAAAGATGGTCTCATGGCTCACCTGCTGTCTCCTATTCTGTTGCACATGCAACCTGCCTTTCCATGTGTGTTCACATAACATCGCTGTGGCAACAGCAGAAGTTATGGCATGGAAAAGTAATATTAGGAGAGTATTTATGTATTTTCAGTTGCCTCTTATGTGTTTTAGCCACTGGAAACAAGAAAAGCCAGAACCACGTAACCAGCAAATGCTCCTTGGACTATAGTTTGCTAACGTCTGTGCTAAGCTATGTTTCTTCCGGTCAAGTCATTAAATGTAGCTGTGACAACTGTGTATTTTAGATTTCAAATGTTCTTAGCATTACAAATGGCTTCAGGAGAAATCAAAAGGGGAGGGCCTCAAGAGGCATGTACTGTATTTTGATACACCATTACATAGACTACTGTGTCTAGGACATACAGTAATTGTAGGACACTCTACACAGTTTTGTCCTGTTCTCTAAAGGTAGGAAGAACTATGCAAAGGAGCTTTGTGGATGAATCATAGAATATCAGGGTTGGAAGGGACCTCAGGAGGTCATCTAGTCCAACCCCCTGCTTAAAGCAGGACCAATCCCCAGATAGATTTTTGCCCCAGATCCCTAAATGGCCCCCTCAAGGATTGAACTCACAACCCTGGGTTTAGCAGGCCAATGCTCAAACCACTGAGCTATCCCTCTTTTACTCAACCCTCTAATTGTTAAATGCCTGCAGCTGCATGCGGCCAAAACATTTGTTGATATCGCATAACTGCCAATAATTGCCTTCTCTGTTAGTTTATATCTACTGATAGATGAAACCTCCCATGTTCTGCTCTTGTCAGAGTTACTTTTTTTAGTCATCTCTTAGGCTTTGTCTACACTAGAAAGGGTTTGCATGGCACAACTATGCCAGCAAGTGCAGGTGCAGTTTGTACCAGCAAAAATAGTCAGTTCCCCAAACAAAATAAGCTGTACTAGCAAAAGGACACTTCTGCTGAGACATCTGTGTCTACATTAGCGCTTTTGACAGCGTAGCTTGTTGGTTAGGGAGGGTGTTTTGTTTTTCCCCCTCACACTTCTAACTGGCATAGCTATGCTAACAAAACTTTAAAATGTAGACCCAACTGTCTTCTGCCTTCTAAAACAGTTTTTCTCAGATTTTGTTCAGATAGTTCTTCGTATTAATAATTTACAGCAATAAGATTTTTCTTTTTATACATAAACAAGAAAATGATACAGTAACTCCTCACATAACGTTGTAGTTATGTTCCTGAAAAATGCGACTTTAAGTGAAACAATGTTAAGCGAATCCAATTCCCCCATAAGAACTAATGTAAATGTGGGGGTTAGGTTCCAGGGCAGCTTCACCTACTCTGCAAACGCCAGGGGTGGGGGGCTCAACCCTCAGTCCGCCCACTCCACCCCTTCCCCCAAACCCCCACCCTTGACCTGCTTCTTCTCTCCCCCCACCTCCTCCCCCTTTACTTCGCACGCTGCGTCCTGACTCCTCCTTCCTCCCTCCCCTCCCTTCTAAACACCCCAAGCCAGCTGATTTCCCTGTTCAGGAGGCAGGGGAGGGAGGGGGGGACGCGTGCTGAGTCCTCGCTCCTCCCCCCCCCCACCCGGGACAATTAGCTGGCTTGTCGCATTCAGGAGGCAGGGGAGGGAGGGGGAGCCTGCGTGTGAGTCCTCGCTCCTCCCCTCTCCCTTCTTCCTCCAAAACGCTGCAAACCAGCTGATTGCTGTGGGCAGGAGGCGGGGGAGGAGGGGGAAGGCGCTGATCCACAGGGTCTGCCAGCAGGCGGGAGGTGCAGGGTGGGTGGGGGCGTAGGGAGGCTGCCAGCTGTGGAGAAAGCAGGCAGCCAAACAACGTAAGAGTGGAGCATTGCACAACTTTAAATGAGTATGTTCCCTAATTGATCAGCAATGTAACAGTGAAACAACATTAAGCGGGACGACTTTCTAAGTGAGGAGTTACTGTATGCTGTACATGGAAGTTTAAAAAAAGAAAAAAAAAGCTGCATATGCAATGGATGTAATCTCCCTGTTTTAGACCCAGATTCAGGAAAGCCTTTTTATTCAGGACAGTGGAGATTGGATTGAATCCAGTGGAGCTTAAGTGCATACCTAAGTGCTGTCCCGATTTGGTGCCTTAATGAGTGCTCCCTTACATTTCTTTCTGATAATAAAATCAATAAGTCCTTGTGAACACATCTCCACTGTTGTCCAGTTCATTTATCCACCCATCAAACGTCCTTGAACAGTTGAAGATGAGTTTTGTATTTCCTCATTTCTCATAAGAAGGAATTGATGGTAGAGGCAGTTACTGCCCATTATGCCTCCCCAGCGGGTAAGAGGAACGACTCACATATGAGTCTCATTCTAAGGTTGAGGTGTTTCAGCCTAATCATGGGCACAAACCATGTATTGAAGAGTGTGGATCTGGTATAAATGCTGCCTTCTGTAAACAATGATTTCAGGTAATTCTTTTTTTTTTCTTCTTTGTATGTATGGCAAAATGCACTAGTATGTAAGAGCAAAAGAGAGTGCTTAGAATGAACTGGGAGAAATAAAAATAGCTACCAGACACTTCATCAGGTTGGAGTACTTCTCCATACACTGTTAAAGTGGGCTGATGGTTTTAGTATATGCTTGGCACTAATGTTAAGCTAGTTCCTCTTACATATACGTCGTTTTTTGTTTTAGCCTGCATTGAATTATTCTAATATATTTAATTTGTTTTTTTGTTAGACTATTCAGGCATTTTAAAAGTGACATTTTTACTGCTGGCTTGTGACATTATTGGAAGTTTCTTACAGGGCTAATTCCAAACAAAATAATCCTTTGTGGTTTTGTTGTAGCTACTCTGTGTGTCTAAGGTTATTGCTATAGAAACACTTCCAGGTTAACATTTACTGCTCAGAAAAATTCCTAAGGCTATTTGTAAGTGGTTTATGTCAAGTTATGGTATGAACAAAGATGCAGGACAATGGGCTTGTGCATACCGCTATTGCAATCAATAGTTTTCCCAGTGACTTTTTAACCGGAGCAAGATCAGGCAGTTTGGGACTGATCCAGCTGCACTGAGCCATTCCATATTGGATTTTTTTAAAGCTTGTTTATATGTGGTACTTTCTTTTGAGGAGAGAGATTAACAGATATGAGTCTCCTTATTTTGGGATACACAAACGACTTTTTCTCTTATTTCAATAGAATGCTTTCAAGAAAGTGAACATCTCAAGGAAAGCCTGAAGTGTTGCCTGCTACATCTCTTTGGAGCCATTGTGGCTGGTGGACAGGTGAGGAGAATATTGAAAAATATTATAAAGTAATCTCAGCTATTACAATGTGTAGGGTTCATCTTCTGTTCCTCGTGTAAACTTTATGGTTTATGGAATATAGGGTATCTATCAAAAGACAAGTGTGTATTGCAGAACGGACTGTATCAACAATTGACTGTGGATTAGTTGGTTGTGTGTGTTACCGGGATTGGGACTCCATTGTGCTTAGTGCTATATAAGACTAGTAAGAGACAGTTCCTGCCCCAAAGAGTAGTCGTGAATTGTAATAACTGTGTATGCACATGTGTATATGTGTTCTCCTCCCATCGACATAGCTTTCGCGGAGTTGAATTAACTACACCAATGGGAGAAACTCTCCTGTCGGCCTGGTAGCATCTTCACTGAAGCGCTACAACTACACCGGTGCAGTGGTGCTGACACGGCATTTTATGCGAAGACCTGCCCTAAAACTAAATATGTTCTCTGCTGGCACAATGAGCATAGCGTACTAAATTAAAGGAGTGTTTGTGTCTGCTAGGTGCCAAGAAACTTAGAAAGGAGTACAAGAATAGACTGGAATTGCAGTGTATTTACACTAAATCATTTGGTCTGGCATTGCTGAGGAAGGAATTTGAAGTATACCTGTGCAGCATAAGTGGCACAGAATATATGGGTGGGGAAGGGAAAGGGAAATGAGATCAGATGAAGAGTGAGATTAATCACTGGTTTGAATTTAATTTGAACATCAGTCTCCTGTTCAGAATTTCTCAGATATAGCTTAGAAAAAATGTTGCTGTCTGAGCAAGTGATGCTATAATGTGTCATGCCTGTTCTGTCAAATCGTGTGATATGTCAGTGTTCAAAAGCAGCCTGTTAGCCAGGACTTGGTATGAGTGAGGACCGTTTTAATTTTTTTTTTTTAATAACTGATAGGAGGGAAGTTTCTGTGCAAGTCTAGTCCAGTACAATCTGACCGCAAATTGTAAGAAGACACATATCGAGACAGAATAAGGCACTTTGGTGCTTACCCGGTTTATCTTGTAAAAGGTTAACAGAGAGCGCTATGTCTTTAGAATAGTAATCCAACCTCAAAAAAAGAAAATCAATTCTCCATGAGCAAAGAGAATTTACATGGCCCTCGGTGACCACTGTAATACAGTATGTACTCCAATCATAGATAAAGATTGCTCTGGGTAATACAGGAAGGCTAGTGCTCTTAAAATGTTTATCATTAGTTAATTCTATTTTAGGTTGAAATTCTGAACTAATTGAGAAATTTGGGGATATGTGAAAACGGGGGTGTGTATGAAAGTCTGAACTTAAACTGTACTCTAAATTCTGCTAAGGCAAAAGATCTATTACACAATAGAATATGTATATTATCAGTATCACTGAATAATTCAAATGCACACTAAAATTAAAAGCCTGCAACCAAAATAAGTATCCCTTTCACGTTGAAATCAATGTATATTAGACATATAGCTAAAGAATATTAATTTAAAAACAATTAATTAAAAAAACCCAAATCTTATCCCCCCCCCCCAAAACCCTGCTGTTGCAACTTTAAGATTACAGACTTAAACAGAAAAAAGTCAAGATATGCAAAAACTGAGGTTTAGAGATCGTGTACATTTATGTATAAAATGAGTGGGTTAATATTACTAGAAAAATATTTTTTGCATTTCTTTCAGAATATTTTTATAAAACTGTGTAACCCTACTATGTCATTAACAGGCTTTTTTTGTCTTTACATACATTATGTATTCACGATATATAGTGCCAAATTCTGCTTTTCCCCTGTAAATGTACCCTTTGAAGCCATTAGGTCTAATTGAGTAGAATGACCAGGATTTGGCCCAAAATCTATGTTGATCAACACAATCATAGTTGACTGAGGAGATAAATTAACAATGCTCTTATTAGTACTATACTTATTAGAGTTCATATACCTTGCATGATTCAAATTGAAACTTGTTGATTTTAAGTATTTGGAAGAGGCTCGATACCCTCAGATTAAAGTACAGTTGTTTTTATTGTGGATTTCAGAGAAATGCTCTTCAAGCCATATCTCCTGCCACCATGGAAGTCTTGATGCGTGTTTTGGCAGACTGTGACACCTGGGATGATAGGGATCCTGAGGAAGTGAGCAGGAAGGCAGAGCTGACTCTTAAGTGCCTGACAGAAGTAGTGCATATCCTTCTCACCAGTAGTTCAGACCAGCGGCAAGTGGAGACCAGTACTATACTGGAGAACTACTTCAAATTGCTTAATTCAGACCATTCAGCGTTGCCTAACTCCAGGAGATCTAGGCAGTGGGAGAATAGGTTCATTGCACTACAGATCCAAATGCTGAGTGAGTGATACATCCAGACAATTCCTCTAAATCTGTTTTGTTAAAATTTTCATAACTTTTGTAATGAAGTGATTTAAGCAAGTATAAGTATAAATTTATTCAAGTGTGTTTTCACTGTTATTTAGGTAAGAAACTGAATATTTTCCTCTTGTTGGAATTGATTCAAATATGTACCAATTTTCTTTTTATTCAAAAAATATTAATCAGAATGTACTGGTTACTTTTTGGTTTTAAGGATGTCAGCCTACAAACAGTTTAGGGGCAGTGAAAAAAGATTAGAAGATCTGGTACCTGTTATGGACTTCCATTTAAAAGTTATCATTTGGCAACAGCTTCCACACAACAGTATCTGAGAGATTGCAGTTAACCCCTATACGATAAAAAGGGAATACCTGGAATATTTGAGCTAGTCCAATGTGGCAGATATTTGCAGTTTTTAGTTGTGTAATGGGAATTATTGCATAGAACCATAGAAATGTAGGACTGGAAGGGACCTTGATAGGTCATCTAGTCCAGTCCCTTGCACTGAGGCAGGACTAAGTTTTGACCATCCCTGACAAGTTCTTGTCTAACTTGTTTTTAAAAACCTCCAGTGATGGAGATTCCACTACCTCCCTAGGTTGCATACCTTAGATGAGACAATAGCCTTAAACCATAGGATATAATTCATTGGTTAGCATTCATTTATGATTTGTATTTTTTAAAGTTGATGGAGAGAATGGGGAGATGTAAATAAGGGCATTTCTTGCCCACCAATACTTTCATTTTCTCAACATTTTGATATCAGTGTGAGATGATACTGACTGTTGGCAAACAAAATAAGACTGCTTCAGAATGTTGAGGAATAACTGGTTGATGAGGAAGCAGATATTTATACATATTTTAAATAAGAAGGTATGCTTCTTATATAGGTGAAAATGACAGTGATTTTAAACAGAGCCTCAGAACAATTGAATATATTCCGTAGCTGAAGTTTCCTCCAGATAAGTAGATTACATGTTGGTTTCTGCTGCTTCAGAATGTTTTGCTCAAGGCCTGGTATTTTATGCTGGAATTCACTTCAGTGTTTATCAAAGCATTCATAATTTTTTAACTATGGTTCTCAGTGCATAACATTTTTCCATGGAGTCTTCTATGTAGTGTTTCTAAATTTGTCAGCAGTATAATGTTAAAAAAAAATGCTTAAGGATTAGTGTAACTATTTATTTTTGTGATGTTTATTTTTATTTTGATAGACACCATCACAGCCATGTTAGACTGCACTGATAGGCCTGTTCTGCAGGCCATTTTCCTTAATAGTAACTGCTTTGAGCATCTCATCCGACTGCTGCAGAACTGCAAGGTACGTTCCATTATTAAGAACTTCTTATTTCTGATCTCAACAAAATGTTGGGCTTCTTGTAAGAGTTCAGTTGTGTAAATCATCTTTGTATCTTGGCTCTAAATTAAATATAATCCTTATGAGTATCAAGTATTGGACTTGTACCACTGTCCTGGTGAATGTTTCAGACTCTATAACTATGTGTAATTTATGAAGTAGAAGTACATCTTGTCTTCCAAATATATTAACCATGCTTGTATTGATAAGACACTGAGTAGTGAATGCTCACAAATTCTCTTTGAGAAATGCTTGTATATACTCTAATCTGTCTCTAAATTTTGTTTAGCTTGGTGTCAGAATCAATCTTTCCTACTATGAGAAGTCACTTATAACTGCTAGCAGATGGTGGATTGATTTCTAATTTGAGGGATGCATTTCTCCTTTTCATAGAATCATAGAAGATTAGGGTTGGAAGAGATCTCAGGAGGTCATCTAGTCCAACCCCTTGCTCAAAGCAAGACCAACCCCAACTAAATCATCCTAGCCAGGGCTTAGTCAAGCCGGGCCGTAAAAACCTCCAAGGATGGAGATTTCACCTCCTCCCTAGATAATCCATTCCAGTGCTTCACCTTCCTCCTAGTGTAACAGTGTTTCCTAATATCCAACCTTCACCTCCCCCACTGCAACTTGAGACCATTGCTCCTTGTTTTATCATCAGCCGCCACTGAGAAAAGCCGAGCTCCATCCTCTCTGGAACCCCCCTTCAGGTAGTTGAAGGCTGCTATCAAATCACCCCTCACTCTTCTCTTCTGCAGACTAAATAATCCCAGTTCCCTTAGCCTCTCCTCATAAGTCATGTGCCCCAGCCCCCTAATCATTTTCATTGCCCTCCGCTGGAGACTTTCCAATTTGTTCACATTCTTTCTGTAGTGGGGGGCCCAAAACTGGACTCAGTACTCCAGGTGTGGCCTCACCAGTGCCAAATAGAGGGGAATAATCACTTCCCTCGATCTGCTGGCAATGCTCCTACTAATGCAACCCAATATGCCATTAGCCTTCTTGGCAACAAGGGCACACTGTTGACTCATATGCAGCTTCATGTCCACTGTAATCCCCAGGTCCTTTTCTGCAGAACTGCTGCTTAGCCAGTTGGTCCCCAGCCTGTAGCAGTGCATGAGATTCTTCCATCTTATGTGCAGGACTGCACTTGTCCTTGTTGGACGTCATCAGATTTTTTTTGCCTAATCCTCCAATTTATCTAGGTCACTCTGGACCCTATCCCTACCCTCCAGCACATCTACCTCTCCCCCGCAGCTTAGTGTCACCCGCGAACTTGCTGAGGGTGCAATCCATCCCATCATCCAGATAATTAATGAAGATGTTGAACAAAACCATCCCCAGGACCGACCCCTGGGGCACTCCGCTTGATACCGGCTGCCAACTAGATATCGAGCCATTGATGACTAACCGTTGGGCCTGACGATCTAGCCAGTTGTCTTTTTAAAAAAAAAAAAAAAATCATCATCATCATCACTGGTGTTCAGTTGCAAGGGTTTCAGAATACTTGGTCTGAATTCCTGCATAGCTGAGATTAGGAATGAATTTAATTTGTTACAAAATGCTCTTCTTGGATGCCTTTCCTTTTTAGAAAGGACATAGTATTCATATTTCCTACTTTCTCTGATTCCATATTAATCCCAGATGACCATTGATTGTAAGCCAGCGCCTTTCACTGAAGTTGTTATGCTTTTATAAGATAAATTTTTCCCAAATAAAAAACTACATAAATATGAATACTGCCTAACTTCCTGGAGTTTCATATTTCATTTCTGTTTTGTCTTCACAATGCAAGTTGTTGACGTGGCTGTATTGAACACTTCTAGATAATTTAATGCTAGCTACAATGTGTGAATTATTGTACAATATTCCATTTAGTCAGAGAATATTTGAATGCAACAGTACTTTAAAATGCCCACATGCAAATTTTGACCTAGTCTTTCTTACATTGATTTAAGTCAGGGACAAAATTCTGATTGACTTCAGTGGGAACCATACTGAGTGTGTTGTATCGTGTTTGTGTTTTTAACTTATTTTAAAAGTACATTATTTGGCCTTACCAAGGTTTTTTTGCACTTCCTTTTAGGAATCTGTACCTGTTACTGTACTGATCTTACACTCTTTGCGATGCTGCTACAAAAGAGAGATTTATGTTTTTCTAGCCTGATTCTTACATTATCGTATGATGGTATTATTTAGCTGGTTCATGGGCACTCTAGGCCTGCTCCATTGACTTCAAGGCCAGCAGCATTAAGCCTGTGTTCTAACCGTTCTTCTCTCCTTGAATTTCACTCTACCCTTTTGTCATCAGAACTCTTCACTGAGTCAGACCTCTGTATTGTATATTGGCTTGTATATTACTACTATTATTACACAGAGGGGTTCTTCGGTGTTGTCAAATTTGTGCAAGTGTTTTGCTTTTTTACACTCTAAATGACCCCAAGGACAAGGTCATGTGTTTTCCACATATAGTGCAACGCTCTTCAGAGGCTGACTACAAAGATGAAGTCAGTTGTGAGGTTAGTACACTTCTTTTGTCAAATGCCTCCACTAACCAGGTAGAATCTTGCTAAAAATATTTTTTCCTCATTCTTGAAAATCTGCCACACTTCTGGGTTTGCTGGTGACCCCCCCCCCCCAATGTATAACTCCACAGATAACAGAAGAGTCAGCAGTTGTTCTTGACACAATAGAATGTGTTGCGTGTCTATGAACCTGGAGACTAGGAGACTTGCAGAGAGGGGAGGGAGTAAAAAAAGAAATCAAAACTGATTTCTATTGTGAATACTCCCAGGAGCCACATAATAGAGGCATATTTCTGATCTTACCTCAAAATTGTCTTCAGCTTTGCAGATTGTCTTCAGAGAAGATAGATGAACTTCAGCTAAAGAATTCAAAGCTTATAGAAGAGAGATGTCTTCTCTTTACTCTTCTTTGGGGCTGGGGACCCAGAACATGAGGTTTTTTTTGAAAGCTGTTCAGCCAGTTCAGATGTTGATCTGAAACCCAGTTTATTCAGGGCTGTCCCCTGGAATGTTGAGGTAACTGAGGTTTCACTTTATAGCTGTTGAAAGGGGTTTTATTGGTACACTAAGAACATCTGACACTGCGTCTTCATGTATCTTGAGCATTTTATATTGATAGGAAACTTTCCTTAAATATAGATCAAATTTGAAGAATAGCAGTGGTTATTCTGCCCAGCCTTATGTGGGGTGAAGAAAACATTATTCTTCTATGAATAGTCTTCTGGATACAAGAATTCAAAACCAGAGAGAGCCATCTGCTTGGGCATTTTAATAAATACATGGTTTTAAAATCTCTAGTTGCTTATTTTTCTCTTCTATATATCTGTTATGGGAAATGAGTTAGAATGAGTTTGTTTTTTCTATGTCTGTTCTTGCCTCCTGTTCATAATTTTATCTTCAGTTGCTAATGGTGTAATTCTCTCCCCATATTGTAGCTATTTTGCAGTGTTAACAAAAGTATAACAGCTTTGGTCATGACAGATGCCTTTCAAACTAAGCAATGTTTCTAACTTTGTGGGGTTTTTAATACTTTTTTAATGCAGAGTAGTATCTTTGATTGTTGTCCTGTGTTTGCCCTTGATTACAGAGTGAGGTTCCATATACTGAACACACAATCTTCAGTGAGTACAAAAGAAGTGGTTTTAAAAAATAGTTTTTTGCATACCATTTCATTTTCCTGTTGGATATTTTCTCTGAAATGTGACAAGCTGTCACTCTCCTCTGTTTTCAAGAGTCTTTTTTTAATTACTTGGTCTGGAAAACTATGTATTTCTAAGAGCCTCTTGACTCGCAATCTAAAAGCAGAAGAGGGCAAAGCTTCAGAATAGATCCATCCTTGGGTGACTGAGTTAAAGTTCTTGCCAAGCTGCCAACTCATCAGGATGACTGAAAATTTCCCCCAGTCCTTCCAGTCTTGAAGATTGTGTCCCTCACAAAGCTGCTGCCATCGCTATCTCTGGATTCTGAAGTGTTGTACAGCAGGCTTCTCTAGATTGTTAGTGTCACTTCAGCCCTCCTGCAAGATGAAACATAAGTAGAGAAACTAGGAGGCTGTGCTTCCCTCTTGCCTTCACATTTCTAATGTCTTACAATCGTCCTCCCTCCTTTTTTAATGTGAATGTTGAGAGCCTCCAGTCCTGCGCTTGGTTGCCATGCATCTAAGAACACTAAGCCAGTAACAAAAATAACTTGTAATTAGTACCGTTTCCATGTCTCAGCAATTACATCTTTTGGTTTATTTCTGGAAAACAGAATAAGCTAATGAATAATTAACAATAGTTTGATGCAATATTGGAAGAATTAACAAATGACTGATATTTGTTAAGAATTGTGTAACTCACCAGTGTGAGATCATGTATGCTGTATGTGAAACATAAATTAATCCCAGGCTTCACGATATTAGCTGCAGGTAATGTTTAATGCACCTCTTTCCATTATTCTTGTCTCTGTTTCTAACAGCTGTTTTTAAATGCTAACAATAAGGTGGCAGACAAGAGTGAAAAAGACCTTGCCAACAAATTACTGACAGAAATGAATGAGGACCAGGTACCTACATAATTTTGCTTCACTTGAAGCCAAGACAGAGTAGAAGTCAGTGGGAAAAGTGATTCCTGTACTTTACCTTATCCATCCTCCTGAAACTGCTGCAGCTGGATGAATTCAGACTGCTGCAGAGACCTATGCATGTTGTCTTTGGAAAGTAATCTTTTATGATAAGCAAATTACACCCATGACTTCACATGTATGGAGATGCTTCAAGTTGTAGGTATTTTAAAAATATCAAGTACAAATTTTGCTCCTTTTAATCTGAGGAGGGTGAAGTACAGGAATAGAATCCCAGTATCAATGCTATCAACCTGGTGGTGATTTCGTTTTTTCTTTTTTGCTTCTGTCTCAGCACGCTGGTCTTTTGGGTTCTGGGGCTTTGTTTGTGAATCTGTATGGTTGTAGTTGATGTCCTGATTCTTTGCTTGTCATCAAGAACAGATGATCACAATACAATGGACAGGCTGAATGTGGGAGGTGAGAAGAGTCTGTTGTCTTGAATTTCCATTAGCATAATGGAAAACATCAAATGCAAATTCTTATTGTATCACTCCTTATAGGAGTGTGGAGATTGTTACTGATTTGTTCTCATTTAAATAGACAATGCAGTGCTGAGCACATGAAAGTATGTAGTCTAGAAATGTTGATTCTGTTTAAAAATAGCCAATCCTGTTGGTAACTCAGTGTGAGGATCTGCATGTAAACATTTATTCACTAACTTCTCATTGTCCAATATGCAATATATTATTTCAGAGACTGTCACATGGTGTCTGTTCATTTGCATAGTTCCACTGGTCAAGTTTACAAAGGGACCTGCTGATATATGGCACATAATTTTCTGTTCATAAATTATCATGAAAAATATCAGTATTCAGAGGAATTAACTAATAGAAAACATAAAAGGAAAAGAATTATTTGAGACTTATTTGGTTTGAAAGTAGAGTGTCATCCTCTAGGATGGATGTAAGAGGCGATGAAGTTATTGGACTGTGCTGGTATAACTAATCACTTCTAGTGTGTGTGTGTGTTGCTTTGGTGTGTGCAGGAGCCTGCACTGAGATTAAAATGATGTTCATCTCCATTTGTTAAAGAACTGATTGTCAGAAAGCTATATACTCTGCAGTGCACACATACAGTACAAGGGGTTGTTACTTTCTTTTCCTCCCTCCCTCTTGAGATTGTCCATTAACAGCATGAGGAAAGTTTGTACATTTGTCCATCAGAACCTTTTACTGTAATGTGTGTGAACGCTTCTTTCCTCTTCTTGAACTACATGGCTAGTTTTCTGTCATTGTGTCCTTTCTTGTAGGTTGTGGTGTCATGAAATCCATGTTGGTGGGGAGATGATTGTAAAGCATGTTAATTAACTTTGGTTTTCATCCTGGCAGAAGTGCAAAGAGTACCCTTCAGAGCAGAATTCTGTTTAATATGTTTGTAAGTAACACCTGTCTCTGCTGCTTTCAGGTGTTTCAGGGACAACTAGATTGCTTGGCAGTATCCACCATTCAAGCCCTTACAGCAGTGTTGCACAAATCTCCAGCTGCGAAGGTAAGCATATACACGCATAGGTCTGTTTATGGCAGCCATCTTTCTGATTTCTTGTTCAACATTTTAATGTAAAACCTAGAAGAATTGTTTATTATTAGTAATAGTAGACAGCAGGCCCCAACCAGATCAAGAAACCCTTTGTGCTTTTCTTCCTCATGCTCCTCTTATGGACTACATCATCATTTGGGCTGGACATTAATTTAATTTTATGTGAAGTTGGAACATGATTTCTGGGATTAGAGCTAATTTGACTGGTTAATAAAAAACAGAAACTTTAAAAACCGAGTGTAAAGTAATATTCTCTGACAACTTTTCCTGAAATGAAAATTGCGCTAAGTTCCATGAATGTTTGAAGGGATACCTCTATACTCCACATTTTATGTGAATTTTTCACCAGTGACTTTTTTGCCTCTCGCTACTTTATTCCAGAAGCACTTCACATAAAATCTTGTTTCTTCCAACCAATTCACTCATATTTAAAAATGTGTATTCCACATTGTACAGATAACAATTGAAAATGCCCATGCAAAGAGAAGGGAATTCACTTAATAGGATGTAACTGCTGTTCATTAACTAATAATAGATGTATATAACTGTGTAGATTTTACTGCTTGAGAGTTGTTTTCCATAAATTCTGTGCAAGGTAACCAGTTTTCAGAATACTTTCCCATATTTAATAAAGTTTCTATCTCAAATATTTCTCAAATATTATTAAATCAAGACATTTTTCTAGGAGACTATTTTACTCAAAAATGATTATATACTACTTCAGCTTCTGCACCTATATAATAAAACAATTGGTGTTTTCTCTGTGCCTGTGCATGTCTGTTGTAATTTGCCAGCTAGAATTAAAACATTTATTAAGCTATAGAATATATTTTTGCATGACATAATATTGTATGCAGTAGTGTCATGAAACTGTAACTATAGGGCCTAATCCAAAACTCGTTGAAGTCAATCAAAAGACTGTCCTTAAGTTCTTTAGCCTTTAGATAAGGTTTGTAGTATGTTCTCATAAAGGGTAACATAACAATAAAGCTAGTTTTGTGTTAGATGAGACCCTATTAATGCAGGTAAGTAATTAGCGACTGGAGTTAGTTGTGTCTGTCTCTTTTATTATCCCCAACAGAAGTTGGTCCAATAATTACCTCCCCAACCTTGTCTCTCTAAAATGCTGAACTGACACAGCTACAACTGCCCTGCATACTTTTATTAATGTTACTATTTTTTTAAACTCTTCAGGAGGTCTTTAAAGAGCGGATTGGTTATGCACATATCTATGAAGTACTAAAATCTCTGGGTCAGCCCTCGCGAGAGTTGCTAGAAGAACTTATGAATATGGTGAGATGTGCTTGCCTTGAACATTATCTAAAATGGCTGAACTTCTGGACAGCTTTTCTGCTCTTGTTTTGTTGTAGTAGGCCAATAGTTCATCGTTGTGTTCTATGCTCTTTTTTTCCAGGCTGCTGAAGGTGATCACGTGTCTGTTGGAATTTTGGGCATTAGCAATGTCCAGCCCTTATTGCTGCTTATCCAGTGGCTTCCAGAGCTAGAGTCACATGACCTGCAGATCTTCATCTCAAATTGGTTGAAGCGAATCTGCTGTATTAACAGGCAGAGTCGTGCCACATGTGTCAATGCAAACATGGGCATCCGCATCATTGAGACATTAAACTTCCACTCTTCACTCCATCGCACTTGTGCTGAGAACCTGATTGCCCTCCAGGGTTCTTTGGGAAGTCAATCAATGAGCTCTGAAGAACTGCATCGACTAATACGACTCTTGAGGACTAATGAACCAAAGCAGTCTCACCCTTACGTCATCCCTGTGATGCGTGCAATTCTGGCAATGGCTCGGAAGCAAGGCCTGGACAGTGCGATGCAATATTTCAATTTGTCCCCCAGCATGGCAGGAATTGCTGTGCCACCTATTCACAAATGGCCAGGCTCTGCATTTTCCTTCAATGCTTGGCTATGCCTAGACCAGGGCCAAGTTACACCTGACATCACCAGCAAGGGAGGAGGCAAGAGGAAGCAACTATACAGGTATGCTTACTGTGATTACTTTGTGTGGAGGAACATCTCTTGGTAATCTGCATCCCATGGCATACGTGGTAGCAATGCTTATATTTTTATAGCACATTTCATACCAAAATACTTGATAAATTGAATATCGGTTGAGTTTGTAAACAGGAATGGCTTCATCCACCACCGAAGACATGACTATACTACAGGAATAGCCATGCAAATGCATGGTTAAGGGTTTCTGTATTGGAACAATTATACTGCTAGTGTGTATAGGAAGGTGCAATTCTATAACTATATTAAGATTAAATTATTTGAGTAATGCATATTAACATGTTTTCTCATCCATGATGGCATTAAAAAAAGAAAAAAGGACCCCCTAATTGAGACAGGTAACCATGCATTAGTATGGTTAGTTCTTGTCATGTATAGGGGCCATACAATGTAACTGCCTCTAGTGTTAACACAGGTGTTCAATAGCAAACAAGTGCAAACATTCAGGATAATATCTGAAAAATATCCTATTCTAACTGGAACTGCAGGGGGAAATTTCTGAGTTTGGAATTTGGCCAAGACACCACTTTAACCCTTTTCTCATATAACCAATGCCATAGATTGACTCATTTTAAGATATAAACGACCACTTCTGATTATTATCTGAACTACAGGCCCTCCAGCAGCACAGCGCTCCAGAATATCATGCTGGGGTATTAGTATAGTACTGACTTGGTTAAAAGTGCCATCTGCATAATTCCCCACACCATTTCTTTTATTTTTTAAAAAGGTCTCCCATTCAATCCTGACCTAAACCTGCATAGTTTCTGAAATCTAATGGTATTATAGCATAAGGAGAAATGGCTGCAGCTGCATTTGGACGTGATGGTTCTAGAATAGTAGTTTGCATGTTTAGTCATTAAATTGAATTTAGAATATGATGTATTCTAGTGTATGGTGGAGAGAGGGTATCCTATGTTACTCTGCATATGCTGCTCGCCAGATAGGGATTGATGTTGGCTACTCAGATTAAGTTCTAAAATGCTTGACTGAAGGGAATATAATAGCAAATAGAAAATAGATAACAAGAATAAATAAATGATTAAAAACACACGTGCTTTCTTTACTTTGTTTCAGTGGAAAATGCTTTTTTAAATATACAACAGAAAAGACTGAGCTAGCTGCTATCGCCATGCTTTGTGGTCTCTATGTGCAAGATTAGGTGAAGGGCAGACACCACTGATTTGGTCGACTTAATGTACCCACTCTACACACATGCACTGCATTCATCATTTGAAAATGTATTATGTCTACTTTAAGATGAGGTATGATGTGGAGCTGTCAAGTAGTGCCATTACCTTAGAAGTGGGGGCTGAACAATGATACCATCAACACATTAAAATGACCACTTTGAAATATTTGCATTTTTTCTGTGAGTTTAATGATTCTACGTATTATTTCAAGATGTAAAATTGGATTACTTTTTTATTTTAATGTATCACAACAACAATTGTAGAACTGTGGGAATGGAAGGGACCTCGGTAGGTCATCTAGTCCAGTCCCCTGCACTCAAGGCAGGACTAAGTGATAACTAGACCATTCCTAACAGGTGTTTGTCTAACTTGTTCTTAAAAACCTCCAATGACAGTGATTCTACAACCTCCCTAGGCAATTTGTTCCAGTGATTAACTGCCCTGACAGTTAAGAAGTTTTTCCTAATGTCCAGTGCAAACCTCCCTTGCTGCAATTTAAGCTCATTGCTTCTTGTCTATTTTAAGGAGAACAATCTTTCATCCTCCTCCTTGTAACAATCTTTTACATACTTGAAAACTGTTACTATGTCCCCTCCGTCTTTTCTTCTCCAGACTAAACAAACCCAATCTTTCCTCATAGGTCATGTTTTCTTTAATCATTTTTGTTGCCCTCCTCTGAACGTTCTCCAGTTTATCCACATCTTTCTGCAGTGTGGTGCCCAGAACTAGATGCAGTTCTCGAATTGAGGCCTTGTCAGTGTGGCGTAGAGTGGAAGAATTGCTTCTCCTGTCTTGCTTACACCCCTTCTGCTGATACATGCCAGAATGATGTTTGCTCTTTTTTCTGCAACAGTGTTACACTGTTGACTCATATTTAGCTTGTGAGCCACTGTACACCCCAGATCTCTTTCTGCAGTACTCCTTCTTAGGCAGTCATTTCCCATTTTGTATATGTGCAATTGATTGATCCTTCCTAAGTAAAGCACTTTGCATTTGTCCTTCATGAATTTCATCCTATTTTCTTCAGATCATTTCTTTAGTTTGTCCGGATCATTTTGATTTTAATCCTACCCTTCAAAGCACTTGCAACCCCTCTTGATATTGTCAGACATTGAGTATATGCTCTATGCTATAATAATTTATGAAGATATTGAACATAACCAGACCCAGGACCAATCCCTGCAATACCTATACTCCTGAAGGAATTATGCGCCAAAAAATAAAAAATTATGTGCACAATATTTTAAAATTCTGCAAATTTTATTTGTCAGTAAATGAATGTGGCTTCAGCATAGCAGTGAGGAGCACAGGCCACTGGATGCATTGAAGTGGAAGATCACCGTGCAGCTCCCACCTCCCCCAGTATAGGGACTCAGCAGTGAGGATGCACCTGACCCTGACACAGTGCAAGGGCTGGGTCTGTCCCAGAAACACCCTGGGGCCCTGACCCTCTGTGCCAGGTGCACCAGATGTGGGTCGGCAGGCTGAGCCCAACAGGATCCAAGTGTGGAGGGATCCTGTGTGGGGTGAGAGGTTTCTGTGTGGGGCAATATGAGTGTGGACAGCTCAATGGGAGAGCTGGATTCAAAGGGGCTCGTTGGGGGGTTCTGAGTGCAGGGGCAATGGGACTCTGCAGGGGATCCAGGTGATGGTGTTGGGCTCAGCGGTGGGGTCTGGGTGTGTGGGAGATGGGATTTGGCAGTGGGGTCTGGGTGTGGGAATTCGGTGGGGGGTCCAGGTGCAGGGGGAGTGGGGCTTGATGGGGTGGGGGTCCAGGTGTAGCTGGTTGGAGCTCAGTGGCGTGGGGATCTGGGTGTAGGGGCGCCTGTCAGAGGGGTTCAGGTGTAGGGGGCAGGGTGAGGGTTCGATGGGCCTGCTTAATGGGGGAGCCCGAGCTGCTGCCGAGGGGATGCCGCATGCCAGGATCCCACTTCCCCCCATGATTCCACTATCTCCTTTTCTTCTCCATCTCCCTCTCCTCGTGCCCACATACCCCTCCCCCTGCCCTATTCCACTGCCCTTCCTTCCCCACCCCCTCAGCCGCCTTCCCCTGCTTGCCCAGCCTCACCGCGGGAACTCACAGGTCCACAGAAAATAGGAAGGCTCCCAGAACACAGAAAGGGAGCACAACTGGCACTTGGACCCAGGAGGCTGCGTTCAGCTGCAGAGTCAGCAGAGCCCGAGCTGGGCAGCTCTGCGTTTGCAGAAATGAGGAGGGGCAGGGGGCAGTGGCATGAAACCCTGTGCGCCCCCCCATGCCTCATCTCTGTCCCCCCCAAAACTGCACACATGGTTGCATCTCCCTGCCCCCGCAATGCTTCCCTGCTGTTTTCTGCAGGGAAAAGCAGGAAATGTGTGTGTCTGGGGGAACGTACGTTTTCTGCTGCGAGCGCGCAGTCCCGCAGAATCCCCCCAGGAGTACAGTCACTGACACACATGTATACTTAGTCCTGGTTCCCCACAGCGGTGATCACACGGGCACGCATGCCCAGCCCTCCTCTCCCATCTCTGAGGCTGCTGCAGGTACACTGGAACAGACGCGCTGCCTGGGCTGTCAGGGAAGAGGCGCGTGTCCCCTGGAAGATTTTTTTTGCATTTTTGCAGGGGGCACAGAAAAATGCGGGCCATATGAATTCTGGGCCCTTGCATTGGCACAGAATCCCCCCAGGAGTAATACCCCACTGGATATGTCCTTCGAGCTTGACTGTGAACCACTGATGATTACTCTCTGGGAATGGTTTTCCAATCAGTTATGCACCTACCTTGTAGTAGCTCCATCTAGTTTGTTACCCTGTCAAAGGAAGCTATTAGGTTAATTTGATGTGATTTGTCCTTGGCATATCCATGTTGACTGTTATCCTCTTATTATCTTCTAGGTGTTTACAGATTGCTTGCTTGCTTATTTGCTCGATTATCTTTCCGGGTACTGAAGTTAAGCTGACTGGTCTGTAACACTAGAGGTTATCCTTATTCCCCTTTATATAGATTGGCACTGTATTTGCTCTCCACCCAGTCCTCTGGAATCTCTCCCGTCTTCCATGAGTTTTTGAAGATAATCACTAATGGCTCAGATACCTCCTCAGTCAGCTCCTTGAGTATTCTAGGATACATTTAATCAGGCCCTGGTGACTTGAAGACATTTAACTTGTCTACAAAATTTTTAACTTGTTCTTTCCCTATTTTAGCCTCAAGTTCTACCTCATTTTCACTGGCATTCACTATTTGGTAGACCATTGATCACTACTAACCTTTTTGGTGAAAGCGGAAAGAAAAAAGGCATTTAGCACTTACGTGACTTCCACATTTTTTTATTATTGTCTTTCCCCTCTCATTGAGTAATGGGCCGACCCAGTCCTTGGTTTTCCTCTTGCTTCTAATGTATTTGTAGAATGTTTTCTTGTTACCCTTTATGTCTCTAGCTAGTTTAATCTCATTTTGTGCTTTGGCCTTTCTAATTTTGTCCCTATAGTCTTGTGTTGGGTTTTTTTTGTATTAATCCTTCATAATTTGACCTAGTTTCCACTTTTTATAGGACTCTTTTTTGAGTTTCAGATCATTGAAACCTGGGTGGTCTCTGGCCATACTTCCTGTCTTTCCTACGCAGTGGGATAATTTGTTCCTGTGCCCTTAATAATGTCTCTTTGGAAAAACTACCAGTTCTTTTGAACTGTTTTTCCCTTAGACTTGCTTCCCCTGGGATCTTACTACCAACACGCTGAGTTTGCTAAAGTCTGCCTTCTTGAAATCCATGGTCTTTTTATTCTGCTGTTTTCCCTCCTACCATTCCATCGAATCATTTATCATTTCATGATCACTTTCACCCAGTCTGCCTTCCAAATTCTCAACCAGTTTCTCCCTATTTGTCAAAATCAATTCTAGAACTGCCTCTCTCCTAGCTGCTTTCTCCACCTTCTGAAACAAAAAATTGTCTCCAGTGCATTCCAAAAACTTGTCTCCAGTGCACTTGTTGGATAATCTGAGCAAGCTGTACCCTTCTATACCAATATTCCAGTCATGTGTGTTATCCCACCAAGTCTCTGTGATGCCAACTTTGTCATAGTTGTGATTATTCACTGTATTTCTAGTTCTTCCTGTTTATTCCCCATACTGCTTGCATTAGTATACAGACATCTAAGATACTGATTTGATTTCCCCTCTATGTTCCCTCTTATCTTTCTCTCATCGTAGCTGTGATTGCCCATGCTCCCCCCCCAGATTCTGACCCTTCACCCAGGTCTTCATGTTTTTGACTTACCTGTGGGCTTTTATCTCCTGTCAAACCTAGTTTAAAGCCCACCTCACTAAGTTAGTCAGTCTGTATCCAAAGATATTTTTCCCCTTCCTCAATAGTCCCCATCTCTGCTCAATAGTCCTTCTTCCAGGAACAGCATCCCATGGTCAAGGAAGCTGAAGCCCTCCTGGTGACATCAGGGATTCACCTCCAGGATGCCTTGGTCTCTGTTTGAACCCCTACCCTCGACCAGAAGGATTGAAGAGAATGCCACCTGTGCCCCCAACTCCTTCATCCTTACTCCCAGAGCCCAGCAGTCACTTCTGATCTGTTCATGGTCATACCTCATATGTATGATTAGCATGGGTTAGCAGTCAGAGGGCCAGATGGTCCTCAACGATCCCTCTAGAAATAAGTATTGCAAGAGGATAAAGTAAAATCTAATAATAAATTTGTATAGGTATCATTGAAATGTAATAGCACTGGTGACATTTCTAGTCAACATCATTATTGTCATCTTTTTCATTGTGATATTTATCAAGAGTGCATGGGAAGAGGAACCAGTTTTCGTTGCCTTGGTGCGTACGAAGTTCTGTGCAGGGAATTTTGCTCTGACTGAAAAGACAGTTGATTGTGCAGCAACACCTACTGGTACAGGCACAAATAAGGTCTTATAGAAGCTCAGATGCCATTGTGCCCTTGAAGAATACAGGAAGTAGTTCAGCATACACATTTTTCCATCCATGTTGGAATGGTGAACCAATATACAGCTCACCTGTGTGCGAAGACACCCAAATTTTTGTTCGTCAAGATGCTTTTTTGAAATGCTCTTCAAAACTGTCCTCACATGGTGGGAGTTTGGCCAGTGACTTGTCTTTTTTTGATGGCTAGATTTAGGCACCAGCAATTCAGGTCTCTGTGGGTCTCCTTTTCCTTCTCGCTCTGATCACACAGCACTACTGCCAACTTCCTTGCTGCAGAAATTCTGACTTGTCCATTATTTTCTCCCAGTTTGGCAAGATCTCTGAAGCAGTAAGCTCCTTTTGTTTTCACATTAAACACAATTTTTTCCCAGTACCAAATAGGGATGGTACAGAATTACATCCCATTCATGCATGTGCTGCAGGAAGTATGTTACAGAAATCAGGAGTGAGTGCATCACAAATTGCATGCACTGATATGAAGCGACACTTGTCAGTTTTGCTAGAAATGGTGCCTGTTTCAATCCACGTTATCTGTGTGTTCATTTTTGGAAAGTAGTGAACATCAAGGATGAAAACATCTGTATCAGGTGGCCTCCTTACTATGGTTCTTTTGACACCAAGAAACCCAAAAGCCATATTGACACATACTGCATGCAGAAGCATCCTTGTGTCTTCTTCCTCTTGAGTACTATACAAGTCTTGGGCTTCTTCACCACCTCTACTAGTGATGGACTTCGCTACTTCACCATTTGAAAAGCCTCCAGCAAGAAGGAGTGTTTGTGTTGAGTGTGCTCCTATGCTCTCAGGTGCTTTTTGAACCCTAGATTCACAGAGGAATTTTACAAGTGACTGCTTGTTGGATGCCATGTGTAGAAACTTTTCCATGGTGGCACAGAGGGCATCCACCAATCACCTGGTATTTCTTGCATCCAATCTTAGATCATGTCCAGCACTGTCTTTCTGCAGTTTTCACAGAGTTACTGTTGTCATATCTGTCAGACTTTGATTACAGAATTAGCGTTGTCAGCTGCTTTTAGGACCTTCCTTCAGTACTTAGCAGCTGGTTCATTGAATGTGGGAAATTTGTCTCCAGCTATCATTTGTATGACAGCCCTGGAATCTCTGATCTACACTGTCCTGGCATCTCCATTTCTTTGTTGTGTGCTTTTAGCTCATGGATTCTTTCTGCTTAGCGCTTCCAGCTGATGTCCTAATTGAACTTGGTTTTTATTGTTCCATCAGCATGGAAGAGGAACATAGGCACAGACCCTATTGGGTGACTAAGAACAGTTCCCCTTGAAACATCACCGCTACAACTTGCTAAGGACAAGGCTCTGCAGAAAAAAAACTTCTGAACTGACAGCTGCTGTGATTTCTCTTCCCTTGCCTCTTACATTTGGTCATCTTGGCCATATCAGTAAATGTTTTGATGCCAGATTTCTTGACTGGGCTATATGTCCCATCAGAATCAAGTGCACCTCTTTCAAATCTCTCCATTTGTTCTTCACCAACATCTTCTGTTTTCAGTAGAGACTTGTTGTGTACATCCTATGTTACATGCAGTCCAGTAGATATGTTGATAAGCGCCACAGGATATGATTGTCATATAATAAGATCTGTAACGTGCTCTTTTTCCCTCTTAAGTGAGAAGGCAAGACTAGTTTGTGGACTTTTTCTTCACTATTTCTTGTTAGGCCACTTCTTTCTCTCATAGCCTTTGCATATTCATAATATGAAGCTGTGTATTCCCATCTTTAGCAGTAATACTGACCTATGCATAAGTGTCACTGAATTAAAAAGCTAGTTCCTAGACTATTTCAAAGGCTAGCACTGCATACATAGGCAATTACAAATTAAAACATTCTAGCTGGCAGACTAGATGCTACATTGTATCTGCAATAGCTTAGAAATGAAGCAGCATTATATTAATACTTCAGGTTCATTTATATCTACCCACTATGCTATACAAACTGTGGGCATGCATTCTACTGCTACTGGTACACAATCTTCAGTGTGGGACTGATGTAGTCAGCAAATTTCAACGGAAAACTATAGATAACAGTTATCACTTCTGAGATACTTTGACAATTAAGAATATGTGATGTCAAAACATTTCATGGTAGTATATTAAGGACAAACACAAAGTACTCCACTTAGGAAGGAACAATCAGTTGCACACATACAAAATGGGAAATGACTGCCTAGAAGGAGTACTGCAGAAAGCGATCTGGGGGCCTTAGTGGATCACAAGCTAAATATGAGTCAACAGTGTATCGCTGTTGCAAAAAAAGCAAACACAATTCTGGGATGTATTAGCAGGAGTATTGTAAGCAAGACATGAGAAGTAATCTTCTGCTCTACCCCGCACTGATTAGACCTCAACTGGAGTACTGTGTCCAGTTCTGGGTGCCACATTTCAGGAAAGATGTGGTCAAATTGGAGAAAGTCCAGCAAAGAGTAACAAAAATGACTAAAGGTCTAGAAAACAGGAGGGAAGATTGAAAAAATTGGGTTTGTTTTGTCTGGAGAAGAGAAGACTAAGAGTATGTCTACACTACAAGAGTAGTTCAATTCAACTTAATTCGAATTTGTGGAATCGACCTTACGAAGTCGAATTTGTGTATCCACACTAAGGACACTAATTCGACTTTGTGAGTCCACACTAACGGGGCCAGCGTCAACTTTGGAAGCGGTGCACTGTGGGAAGCTATCCCACAGTTCCCGCAGTCCCCGCTGCCCATTGGAATGCTGGGTAGAGCCCCCAATGCCTGCTGGGGGAAAAATGTGTTGAGGGTGGTTTTGGGTAACTGTCATCATTGAACTGTCAATCATGCACTCCCTCCCCGAAAGCGCCTGCGGGCAATCTGTTCGTGCACTTTTCTGGTCAGTGACAGCGCGGACGCCACAGCACTGCGAGCATGGAGCCCGCTGCAGTTATGGCCGTTTTCACCTCCTTGCACCTTATCGTCCACCTCTTCCACAGTCAGCTGCTGAGAAATTGGGCTACTTTTCAATGGTGCTGCAAGCACTGGTGGACCATAGGGGACGTTTTACCAACATCAACGTCGGGTGGCCAGGCAAGGTTCATGACGCGCGTGTTTTCAGGAACTGTGGTCTGTTTAGACACCTGCAGGAAGGTAGTTTCTTCCCGGACCACAAAATAACTGTTGGGGATGTGCAGATGCCTATAGTGATCCTTGGGGACCCAGCCTACCCGCTAATGCCCTGGCTCATAAAGCCCTATACAGGCGCCTTGGACAGCGACAAGGAACTCTTCAAGTACCTGCGAGCAGCGTGACCTGTGACTGTTCAGTTTCTTTACAGAGAAGCTGAACCTGCCCCTGTTTCTTTACCCAGTTACCGTTGACTATCCTCTGCAGTTACATACCCCATTCACCCCGTTTCCCCCACTTCTAACACACGTGTAAAAATAAAATACATGTTCCATTGTTACTTAACAAAGGTTTCATTATTAAGGACTTTGCATTAAAGGGTTGAAACTGGGACGCAGACTGTGCTGCGTAGGGTGTGCAGTGATGTAAAGACTGCCTCTAAACTCGAGGAATGACAGGCTCCTGCTCCTAAAACGGTCCGCAGTGCCAGACTGGTTGTTTCAACGGAGCCTGCCATCCCTCCTTTTTGGGATTCTGTGTGCGGGGGCTATGTGACCTTGGCGGAGGAGGATGGATACAGATTCCTCTGCTGCGTGACTCTGCGGTCCAGGACAAGGACCGCTGCATAAGATCTGTAACTGCCCTCCCCGGCTACAAAGTCACGTACCCCCCCACCCACAGAGAACCTGGAAACCACCTCCCATACCAACCAGGGTGCCTACTGACTGCACTGTGTGTGTGACCTGCTGCTGATCCTGCCCCCGTGTCTGTACCCTGGTAAAGGTGACCGTCCTATGCAATTACCAACCCCCTTCCCCACCCCCCCTTCAAACACAGTCTTCTGTAAAAAAAACATGACGGAAACAGTAATTAACAGCAAAGTATTTTTAATAATTAACTAGACAGGGGATGAATCTGGGATTGGGGCTTGGGTGAGTCAGGAAGGGAAGGACTTCTCAAAATTTAGGGTATGAGAGCTTTTGGGTACTTGAGCACTCTGCTGGAGTGCAGTGACAGTTTTCACGGCCCCTGCCGCCCCTCCTTCTGGTTATTTTGGGTGAGGGGGGTATGGGACTTTGTGGCGGGGGAGGGCGGTTGCAGATACACTGCAGGGGGGGCTCTGTCTTCCTGCCTGTGGTCTTGCAGAACATCCACAAGGCGCCAGAGCGTGTCCGTTTGCTCCCTCATTAGTCCAAGCACCGTTTGAGTCGCCTGCTTGTCTTTCTCACGCCACCTCTCCTCCCGTTCGCTGTGTGAGCGCTGGTACAGAGAGAGGGTCTCCCTCCACTGGCTCTGCTGGTCCGCCTCGGCTCGGGAGCAGCCCATAAGTTCAGCGAACATCTCGTCCCGTGTCTTTTTCTTTTGCCGCCTAATCTTTGCCAGCCTCTGTGAGGGGGATGCTGTGGCAGGTCTGGAGACAGTCGAAGCTGTGTGAGGGGAAAAAGGGAGTGAATTCCTTGCAAAGATACATTTTTGCGAACAATGAACACAGTCTAGTCTGTGTCTGTGAACAAGAGCATGCACAGCACCTATCTCGTGCGCACTCCTGCTGCAGGCAATCTGGAAAGCATAAACTCTGCCCCTGTCCCACCCCATCGCAGTGTCCCCCGACCCTTTGAATTCTGGGTTGAGATCCCAGTGGCTGATGGGGCAAATTTCATTGTTGCGGGTGGTTCTGGGTAAATGTAGTCACTCATTCCTTCCTCCGGAAAAGCAACAGCAGACAATCATTTCGAGCCCGTTTTCCCTGGATTACCCTGGCAGACGCCATAGCATGGCAACCATGGAGCCTGTTTTGCCTTTTGTCACTGTCACCGTATGTGTACTAGATGCCGCAGACAGAGGCGATTCAGCAACGCTACACAGCAGCATTCATTTACTTTTGCATGACAGCAGAGATGGTTATCAGCCATACTGTACCATCTACCATGCCATTGTAAATTGGCAATGTGATGACGGTTACCAGTCGTATTGCATTATACCTTCTGCTGCTGTCATAGGTGCCCCTGGCCGAGATCAGCCGGGGGCGCAAAAGACAAAACTGGGAATGACTCCCTGAGTCAATCCCTCCTTTATGGTATGTAAAAATAGAATAATTCCTGCATAGAATATGGGGCAAGTATAGTAGAGATCCAGTGTATCAGAGAACCAGAGAGCACAGCCGCTCCATGTCATATTATGCAGGAATGATGAGCTGCATGTCATTCACAGGGGGTGCTCCTGCAACAACCCCACCTGTTGCTTCCCTCCTCCCCCAGCCTTCCCGGGCTACCGTTGCAGTGTCCCCTGATTTGTGTGCTGAAGTAATAAAGAATGCAGGAATAAGAAACAGTGACTTGTTAGTGAAATGAAATGAGGGGAAGGCAGCCTCCAGCTGCTATGATTGTCCAGACAGGACAGTAAGCAGTGTGGGGGAGAGGAGAACAGCATCCTGCTGCTATGACAGTCCAGGCAGTACAGAATCTTTTCTTTACACATGAAGGGCGGGGGCTGATGGAGCTCAGCCCCCTGTTGCTATGATGAAGACGGTTAGCAGGCCGTCTACTTATGGGCTGATGATGAGGACGGGTACCAGTTGTATTGCACTACACCATCTACCGCAAGGCTGATGATGACGACAGATATCAGTCATATTGCACCGCCAGCCACCCATGAGGCGGGGGGGGGAGGGGGAGGATGCTACAGTACAGTGCTGCAGCATCGCGTCTACCAGCAGCATTCAGTACACATAGGGTGACATTTAAAAGAGTCAAGAGATGATTTTTTTTCCTTTTCCTTCTGGGAGTGGGGGAGGGGGGTACATTGACGAGCTATGCCCTGAACCGCCGCGGACAATGTGTTTGACCGTACAGGTAGTGGGAGCTCAGCCAAGAATGCAAATGCTTTTCAGAGACTGCAGGAACTGTGGGATAGCTTGCGTCCTCAGTCCCCCCTCCCTCCATGAGCGTCCATTTGATTCTTTGGCTTTCCGTTACGCTTGTCATGCAGCAGCGTGCTGAGTCTCTGCTACGCCGTCTGTCTGGAGATTTTTTAAAAATACTTTGGACCAGGTGTAACATTACAGTAATTCCCCTAATTAGATGCAGGAGTCTCTGAGTGAGATCACCCTGAGGACGGTCACTGAAGGAGATAGAGAGCACATGCTGCGTGAAAGCCAGCACAAACCAGGGGCCTATGCAGCCATGCTCGGGGAGGCAATGCTCCCTGAGTACCTCATGAAAGCCTGGCGCGGAAAACTGTGCTACCACGGAGCACCCAATAAGGCAGCTCTCCCCAGGAACCTCCTGCGGAGGCTTTTCGATTACCTCCAGGAGAGCTTCGTGGAGATCTCCCAGGAGGATTTCTGTTCTATCCCCATATATATAGACCTCCTTTTCACACAGTTCAGATTCCTGTTCCATTAATAATAAAAGTTTACATGTTTAAAGCACTTACCGACTGATCCTTCCCCTGAATCAGGGTCCGGGTTAACGGCCGGGGAGGATTGGTAGGGGATCTCCGTGAGGGTGATGAAGAGATCCTGGCTGTCGGGGAAACCAGCGTTGTAAGCACTGTCGCCTGCCTCGTCCTCCACAAACCCTTCCTCATCTTCCCCGTCCGCGAACATCGCCGAGGAACTGGCCGTCGACACTATCCCATCGTCAGAGTCCACGGTCACTGGTGGGGCAGTGGTGGCAGACTCCGGAGCGTCCATTTGCCGCTTTGGTCTTGTGGTAGCCTTGTCTCAGGTCCTTGATTTTCATGTGGCACTGCGTTGCATCCCGGCTGTATCCTCTGTCTCTCATGGCTTTGGAGACCTTCTCGTAGGTCTTTGCATTCCGTTTTTTGGAGCGCAGCTCCGAAAGCACAGACTCCTCGCCCCACACACCGATCAGATCCAAGACTTCCCGGTCAGTCCGTGCTGGGGCCCTCTTTCTATTCTGAGATTGCATGAACTCCTCTGCTGGAGAGCTCTGCATCGTTGCCGGTGCTGCTGAGCTCGCCCCGATGTCCAACCAGGAAATGAGATTCAAACTGGCCAGGCAGGAAAAGGAATTCAAATTTTCCCGGGGCTTTTCCTGTGTGCCTAATCAGAACAGCCAATCTCGGACTGCTGTCCAGAGCGTCAACAGAGTGGTGCAGTGTGGGATAGCTCCCGGAGCTACTAAGGTCGATTTCCGTCCACACCGAGCCTAATTCGACATGGCCACGTCGAATTTAGCGCTACTCCCCTCGTCGGGGAGGAGTACAGAAGTCGAACTAAAGAGCCCTCTATGTCGAATTAAATAGCTTCGTGGTGTGGACGGGTGCGCGGTTAATTCGAATTAACGCTGCTAAATTCGAATTAAAGTCCTAGTGTGGACCAGGCCTAAGAGGGGACACGATAATAGTTTTCAAATATATAAAAGGTTGTTTACAAGGAGGAGAGAGAAAAATTGTTGTTCTTAACCTCCGAGGATAAGACAAGAAGCAATCGGCTTAAATTGCAGCAAGGGCAGTTTAGGTTGGACATTAGGAAAAACTTCCTAACTGTCAGAGTGGTTAAGTGCTGTAAGAAATTGCTTAGGGAGGTTGTGGAATCTCCATCATTGGGGACTTTTAAGAGCAGGTTGGACAAACACCTGTCAGGAATGGTCTAGATAATACTTAGTCCTGTTCTGAGTGCAGGGGACTGGACTAGATGACCTCTTGAGGTCCCTTCCAGTTCTATGATTCCAAAATGTTGGTATTTGCCGTATTTGTCATGTTAAACAGCTTCACCATCTCTGGGGAGGGTCTTGCCCATGCAAAACCAATACAAAGTCTTTTAATACATTGTTGTTTGGTAGCTTTGACCAAGAAGCACCGTATTAAGGTGTTGGAATTAATTTAAACAGTAAAAATTGTAAGTACAGTCATTTCGCAGTGTTTCTGGAATTGTGCAAAAAAAGAGACTTTTTCATTTACCTTACAGCACCACTTGAGAGCTCCTCATTATACCTCATCTAAACATACATAAAATAAGCTTTCAAATTATGTGTGGTATGCATGTGTGTAGGATGGGTACATTAAACTCCCAAGGTATGGACCTTTTTGGAGAATTGCTGCACACTTATATAACTTTCACTTAATATAGGTGCACCGTCTGCTTATTCTGTAAGTGCCATGATTAATAACAATTGTAGTGAAAATGCTTCTCATAATAACAACATTTGAGGGACTGTAACAGGCTTTGACAATAATTTTTTCACATATTTTTCATAATGAAGTGTTCAAGGTATTAAAAGAGCCTAAAGCCAGGTCTGCACTAGATAACCTGGCAAGCCTTCCGAGCGTAGCCTCTACTGGCAAAGAAGTGATTCTGTCAATATATCTTATACCAGTTGGGTGAGCAAAATAAGCTATACCAGCAAAAGCACTTTGATGCCAGTATACCGCATCTACATTTGGGCTTCTGCCGGTATAGAAATATTGCAAAAGATTACCCCACCCCCACTCCCGTGACATTACTTTACCAGCAAAAATTTCAAGTGTAGACCTGACCAAAAAATTCCCTATAATAATTTCAAACTTCATGCAATTTCTGTCAAAATCATAGAATCTCAGGGTTGGAAGGGACCTCAGGAGGTCATCTAGTCCAACCCCCTGCTCAAAGCAGGACCAACACCAACTAAATCATCCCAGCCAGGGCTTTGTCAAGCCTGACGTTAAAAACCTCTAAGGAAGGAGATTCCACCATCTCCTTAGGTAACCCATTCCAGGGCTTCACCACCCTCCTAGTGAAAAAGTTCTTTTTCCCTAATATCCAACCTAAACCTCTCCCACTGCAACTTGAGACCGTTACTCCTTGTTCTGTTATCTGATTCCTTAAAAAGTGTTAGAAATAAAAGCACGAATATAACAGGATAGTGACTTTTGTGTATAAAGTAAATTTAGAAAAATACTTCCTAATTCCTATAACAGGAGCCTCCAAAATGTCCCAAGTAAACATAGTATTGGCAAATTACCACAAGTCTAAAGGCAGCCTTTTACTTCACCCCTCCTTACAAAATGGCACAGATTGAAGCCTAGATTCATCTTTATTATAGAGGTGTTGCTTGCAGAGACTGCAGTCCCCCACATGCAGTGCTTTATATTGAAACCAGCATAAACTCTCTGGATCTAAGCTGAAACGTTACATGCTGGAACCAAGGTTTGCATCTCCATGTAAAAGGTGAAGATGGCTACAAACTTCTTTGAGAACACTGGACCACTTTTGTCCTGCACACCATGTTTTAGGCTTCCTTGTGCCTACGGTTTACTTGTAGTTGTTTGTTTTTATTAAGTGAACCAGAATGTCACTTTGAGGATCCTTTTACTCATTAGATATGACTAGTGATGATGGAATGTTTTCAGGCACGCTGAACAATTTAAACAGGTTTTGTACTGAATTCACGTACTGCTAGATACCTTTCAACAGTTCTGATAAACTATCTCATGGATTTTTCATTCTGTAGCTTTTTTACAGGAAGTGGGATGGGTTTCGAGGCCTTCATTACCTGCTCTGGAACGCTGGTGGTTGCAGTTTGCACAAAGAGAGAATATGCAACAGTGATGCTGCCAGAGCATTGTTTTTGTGATTCCCTCTGGGTAAGATCTGCTACTTGCTACTTAAATGTACTTTGTTTAGGACAGAATAGCCTTAGCTAAAGAGAAGCAGCTGATAATCTTAACAAGTGAGTTAGGTTTTTTTCTCTTGAATAAAGACACGTTCCACTTCTAAAGATAAGGCCTAATCCTTAAATATGTGAGTAGATCTTATTGTAGACTTATTTGTTTGATAGGGTTTTGAGGGCAGGATGAGGGTATGTTCCTGAGTGTGATTTAACAGTGAGAGGCTTTTAGGAGTTGCTGTTTTTATTTATCAGCTGGCTGAGGTAAATTGTTGTCTCCATTTAATAATGCTGCTGGCTTGTGGAGTTAATGTGTTCATTAATATTTATGCTATTGCATGGTTATTGTAAGTCTAATTATTGTCAGGGGGATTAGAAGTTTTGTATATGTTTTTTAATGGTAAATCTAAATAAATGTCAATGTGGCTACTTAGCCAAGTAATGATTACAGGATAGGATCTGTAATCACAGAATCATAGAAATGTAGGGCTTGAAGGAACCTTGAGAAGTCAATTCCAGCCCCTTGCATTAAGACAGGACCAAGTAAACCTAGATCATCCCTGCCAGGTGTTAGTCCAACCTGTTTTTAAAAACCTCCAATGATGGAGATTCCACAACCTCCCTTGGAAGCTATTTGATAACTATAAGAAATCCTTATAGTTAGAAAAAATGGCTAATATCCAATTTAAATCTCTCTTGCTGCAAATTAAGCCCATTGTTTCTTGTCCTTCCTTCAGTGAACATGGAGAACAATTGATTGCTGTCCTCTTTAATAGCCCTTTACGTATTTTAAGACTGTTAAGAGATCCCCCCCATAATCTTCATTTCGTCAGACTGAACATGCCAGGTTTCTTTAACCTTTCCTTATAGGTCAGGTTTCCTAAACCTTTTATCACTTTTGTTGCTCTTCTCTGGACTCTAATTTCTTCATATCTTTCCTAAACTGCCCAGAATTGGACACAGTATTCCAGCTGCGGCCTCAGCAATGCTGGGTAGAGCAGGATAATTGCTTCCCGTGTCTTAAATATAATAGTTCTGTTAATTTTTGCTACTGCATCACATTGTTGACTCACATTCAATTTGTGATCCAGTATAACCCCCCCCAGATCCTCTTCAGCAGTACTAACATCTAGCCAGTTATTCCCATTTTGTAGTTGTGCATTTGATTTTCCTTCTTAAGTGTAATACTTAGCTCTTGTTTTTATTGAATTTCATCATGTTGAATTCAGACTGATTTTCCAATTTGTCAAGGTCTTTTTGAATTCTAATGATGCCCTCCAAAGTGCTTGCAACCCCTCCCATCTTGGTGTCATCCACAAATTTTATAAGCATACTCATGGTTACTGTCTCTGCAATCTCTGTAAAGGGGCCGTTTCAGTGTTATGGTAATTCTCTATTCCTTTGACTTTTTTAAGGAAAAGAAACATAAATGCAGCTGGATCAGTTAGATGGCTCCTGAATGGTGGGATGTGTTACGGGAACTTCTGAAGTTTATAAACTATAATTTAGTTCAAAGTCTAAGGCTTAGAAAATATGAATAAGTTACTCTGTTGCCCCATCCCTTCCTAAGGCTGTATTTAGGGACTGCATTGCATTATTATGAAGGGCATCACATATCTTTTTTTTCCTCCAAAACCTTTTTGTAATGTACACTTTTTTTAAAAAAAGGAAGGCATTGATTGATACTTGATCTAATCTTTCAGTGATGCTATAAAAGTTTCCTGTCTGCTATAATTTCTTCACCCATTTAATGGTAGCAATGTTGGGCAGACATGCAGAATTGTTTTGTTGCATTTTAATAAGAACCTAATCAAACTGTACTGTTATATTGCCTGTCCAGCACAACATAACTATTGTTCATATGCCTGGAAAGAGGCCCTTTGGTCAAAGCTTTGTCTACATCTACGTCAATGGACAACAGAAGATCTCTGCCCCACTTAGATTTCCTGCGATGAATGAAGTAAGTCTGTTCTTCCCATCAGACCACTATCCTAGGGATTTCTTACAGAACAAAGGTTTGTAAAATGGCGGTCAGATAAAACTAAGGAATAAAAAGGGAAAATGGGTCATCTGTGATTAAAAACATGACAGAAACTGATTAGCAGTTTTCATTTTTCAAGTGTTGAGGATAGTTAAGCTCATCCCCAACATGTCTCTTTGGGTCATCTCAAATACAGCAGAATAGAAGAGGACTAGATGTTGACCAAGAATTATCTTTTGATGGTGGTTCAGTGGCCTGTGTAACCTTATGTTAGCTCCTTTTTTTAAAAAAAACACTGTCACAATTAGCACTAACTGCCTCCCTTGTTGGCAGTCTTGCCAGAGAGGATTGTAGATTAATGCACAGCGGAGAACTACCGTGTCTCACGTAGTGGTTCTCAGTACATTTGAGAGCACGCAGGAAGTTTGAGTAATCTTGCATGTGACACTGTCTGTGCTGTATTTGGTTAGGGGAATACATTAATAGGGACATTTCTTTTCGGTGCTGTTAACTGATCATTTCTACATGCTAAATACTAAATTAACCTTAATAAGCACAAGCCAATAGAATGCCAAAATGATTATATGTAATATGTGGATGCTGTTGTAAACGGTTGCTCCTTTTTGTGGAACAAGTCAGTTTTAAACCTGGATTACAATGTTATGATACTGAGCCATTATTTTTATTTTTATAGGCCCCCGTTCTGCAATCCTCCTTGGTTTGGGGCATATATTCGTATGAGTAGTTCCATTGACTTCATTATGACTTACTTGCATGACTTACGTGCTTCCTGTAAAGGTTGAAGAATCAAGTACTTAGTTATTAAAAGCAAACATAACTGCTGATTGTAAGAGAAAACTATTGATTTTTTTATGCATCTGTGACAGCTTTAGAAACTTTAAAACATTCATTCAGCTTCTTTTATACACTTTGAGGTGGGGGACACCTCTTGCTGCACAATATGGCATGGGAAGATGGCATCGAAGCTTTTTATTAGTGCAAGCAATCAAGCAGAATACTTCATATGACAAGATTATTGTAGGAGATGCATCTTGCTAAAGTATGATCCAAGGGGACAGAAGTCTTGATGCTCCCTGCAGAGGCCAGTAACAGGCCAGGGGAACAAATTACTCCTGCTTGGAGAAGGATTAATATGCACTTTCTAGTGTAATGTACACCAGCAATGTATTGCTGTCTTTCTATACTTGTTTCCTCAGTCAAGGCAGATTTGCTCTGAAAGGTCATTAGATTTAGTTCAACTCACTTATTTTTTATGTTTAATTTTGTGAAAGCCTCAAGGATGTTTGACATTTGGCTATAACATTATTTTATTTATTTTTATTTTTCCTACACCGACATCTCCAGCCTTTTACTTCTTGCTGCATTGGTTCGGCTGGTCAGAGGACAACCACTCCTCCTCCATCTCAGATACCGGACCCACCCTTCTCCTCCCCTATTACGCCTCATCGAACATCTCTAGGTGGGATTCTCTCTCCAGCTAGTTGGGGCGGACTGCTTGGGAAATCAGAGCTGATCACCAAGTTGATCTCTGCGGGTACCCAGGACAGTGAATGGGGATGTCCAACATCACTGGAGGGCCAGCTTGGGTCAGTTATCATCTTCCATGAAGCACTGCAGCCCTCTCAGGTGAAAGCTTTATATTTGGCAGGTAAGTGGTTGTTGGTGGCGGTTGTATAGTGGGAACATCTACAATCCCAGCTATGGACCAGGATCCCATTGTGCTACGTCTGTACAAACACCACAACAAAAAGATGATCCCTCTCCCCAAAGAATTTATAGTCTAAGTACACAGCTTGCACTGTGGCAAACTGGTAGATATGTCCTTAAAAATAAACTGTGTGTCAGTTTTTTGAGCTGATTCATATCTTTTTATAGTAACACATTTATGTTATAATATATTTGCTATATTTACACAGATTCTCCTATTCCCCTATTATGTATCAAATATATAGACATGCAGAGAAGTCCACAAAAATGTATATCCACCAATCCTGAAGAGGTGTTAAAAAAGAAAAAAAACTTAGACAGATATCAACCAATTTGGGCTCTCATTTACATGAGCGAAATCTGAAGTATCTCCATTAACTTCAGTGGAGCTACTCTGGGTTTAAACAAATTAAACTGAAAGCAGAATTTGGCCCATTAGCTAAAATCTTTAGGCAATTAAGATTAGGCAATTAAATTATTCGGTTAAAGGCCACAGCTTTGTCCATATCAATTTTCATCTTACTTTTGCATGTGTTTTAAAGATATTTTCAGGGTTCTGTATCTGTTTTATTATTGGTCCATTCAGAAACCTCATGCAAGAGTCCATGTATTATTTAACAATTAATAAAGCTTAAAAATAAGTCATACTTCTGTGTGATCTTGAAAAGAAAACTGTAAACTTGTCTGAAGGGTTTGAAAGGCTGAGCTCTTTGAAGTGTGAACCATTCTGCAACGTTGAGTATCTTTTCACATTATTTGTCAACATATAGGCATGTAAGTGAGAGTTTTCAAGTGTATTGCTGTGGTTGATAAGCCACTTAAAAGTCATTATTCAGCCTTGGGAGCTCATCCTTTAGGATTTACATTAGCAATTGAAAGATAATCTTTTCCAGAACATTTTGATGATGTATATAAAACTATCTTTAAAAAGATTAGGTGTATGAGTTACATGTCTTATTACTACTAAAAACTGTAAAAAGAATGCACTTTGATAAGTGAATAATCACAGCATTTTAAAATAAATGTAATCTCATTTTGTTACTGTATAAAGCTGTCTTCAGGATCTGATCTTCCTAACTGCTGGTGGTCTTTAGGGAGAGTTGACAGTTAAGTGTGAAATGGAATATTTGTCAAGACAAAATACTGACATTTTTGAACATACAAATCTCATTTCATATAACTTAATTTGTTTTTTAGCCGGAGGGTTATTTGTAAAGAGTAAAACCCCATGGAATCAGAGTTATTTTTTTAAATAATCTTTTGGTTAAGGAGATATGTCAAATATTTGGTCAGGATATGTGTAGTTCAAGGTGTCCTATTTGTATCTCTAGCAGAGTGTAGCGTAGTAAAATTTATTAACGCAAACTTTAAATCTAGCATGTACTTAAAAATATTTTACAGGCCCAAACTGTTTAACTCCATGGAAATCCCAAGAGTCTGAAGTGGCAGATCTGCCCAGTAAAGTGCTTCTTCACTATACACCCAAGGTAGTAATCAGCATGTTTTCCATTTGCTTACATACTTTACAGTAGTTGGTTTTTTCTAAGGTTAAAACGTTCTGAATAGTAGCTTTAAATGTCTACAGATTAACTTTGATTAACTTTTAGAATGCAACAGGTTTGCTTTTATGGACAAAGTTTTCTTTATTCCTTAAAGTGATGTTGTCCGGCTATGCCGGAAGAAGGACAGGAGACACTGGCTGTGGTTTAATTAGGCCACAACTTTATTCCTAAATGTCTGTGAGTACCCAGCAGATAAAAGTGTACAGTGCAAGTAATTCCATAACAATTTATATATACACAGGGGGAATGAGTGCTGTCAGCCCCACCCATCAAGTGAGGTTGGGGGGTGGGGACTATAAAGGAGAGAGGGTTGACTCGCTGACGTACCAGTCCTAGCCCCGAAACTCCTATTTCTGCTCCTTTAAAGAATACCTCTTTTAAATCCTTTACCAATCCATTGTATCTGATCACCGTATCCTTTCTCCACGGAGAACCTGTACTGGATATCTGCCACAAGGAGGCTCCAGCAATTAGCTTGTCTGCTTCCCCCCTCATACCTAGTCAGGCTCCCAGACATCTACTAATGTCCTCTTTAATATTGGCTAAAAACTTGTCAGCTCCCAAGTCTGATAGGGTAGACCCTATCCTCCCTGAATCATTCTGATGCCCCCTATGCTGAGTCTGGATGAGAAATTACTGACCCCCCAGTGCCATCTGTGGATTTGGCCACCTCCCTATTCATATGGCTCCTAGACTTGTCAACCTGAGGGGGCTTCACAACTCCCCGCCACACCCTGCGTTGCAATGTGTCAAACCAGATAACTTTTCCCTGGAGTAAAAATTCCAGGATCTGCCCCAAGTCCCTTTTAGTTCTGATCAATAAGTCCACCCTTTTACACATTCCCTAATAATTTTCCCTGAGGTGAACCACAATCATATCTGTTTGCCAGAAGCTGGGAATGGACGACAGGGGAGTGAGCACTTGATGATTTCCTGTTCTGTTCATTCCCTCTGGGGCACCTGGATTTGGTCACTGTCGGAAGACAGGGTACTGGGCTAGATGGACCTTTGGTCTGACCCAGAATGGCCATTCTTATGTTCTTGTTTGTTGCCTGCTCAGACGCCATCACAGTGTACAGATGGGCCATAACATGCCCCCGCTCCCCTGCCAGTTCAGGATTGCCTCACCTCTGATGTCCAGCTGCAAACCTCCAGACAACCTGGAAGCCTGCATGTGTGTCCAGTAAACAATACTGTTCCCACAGATCTACACCTCTGTCTGCCTGGCCTGCCAGCGTCTGGAATACAGACATAAGGGAAAATTAACACCGATTCCCCACCTGGGGTCTCACATACGTTCTTTTTGCTTCAGAATGCCTACACTCAATTGCCTGAATTGCACTAGGCCCCAGACCTAGATGGGCCACTACTGTTACCACCCCGATCCTGAATGAGTGGGAACCAATTCATGTGCTAAAGCCCCAACCCTGTCAGGCCCTGTCTTAAAACTGTAACAAACTAGTATATTGTGAGGGGATTCCCATCGTCATGAATCAAAGAGGGACCCATTTTTTCCTGGCCTTATTGCCATGTGTGCCCTCATAGCCTCCACTCTGCAGATCCCAGGCTCACCGCCCTGTTGTAGAATAATGAATTCACCCTGGCCTCCTTGATCTGCCTTTGACATCTTCAAAGTTAATATCACCGATTGCCCCTCCCAATATATATCCCTCAATTCTAAAGCCCTTCCAGAAGAATCCCTACAGGACTCAAGTACTAGTTTGCTGATCCTAAAGCTCCAAAAAATGCTACTGGAAATGCCTCCCTGACTGTGCAACTTACAAATGTAGATTTGTTCTTGTTACATAAACTGCACTTGAGGATAAAACAATGTGAAACTTTAGAGCCTACAAGTCCACTCAGTCCTATTTCTTGTTCAGCCGATTGCTAAGACAAACAAGTGTGTTTCCATTTATGGGATCCTACCTGTATTCCTCATCCAGTAGTGCACTTTCACAATAAAGAGATTGCACTACAGTGCTTATATGAGGTGAATTGAAAAATCCTATTTCTTTAATTTATCTTTTTTACAATGCAAAATTTGTAATTAAAAAATAAATAAAGTGAGCACTGTACACTTTGCATTCTGTGGAATAATTTAAATCAAAATATTTGAAAATGTAGAAAACATCCAAAATATTCTGTTATTGTTTAACCGTGTGATTAAAACTATGATTAATCGTGATTATTTTTTTAATCTCCTGATTAATTGCAATTAATATTTTTAATTGTTTGACAGCCTTAATGGATACCCATTGCAGTATTGGACACAAAGGACTCCCTTTCATGCCCTCCCTCTGCAACCTCCATCTGGTGCTGGTCACACTCTGGTGCTACCAGCCTGGTCATTCTCCTGTCCTGCAATCTGTTTGTTCAAATGTCCTGGCTGTGGGTGACCCACTGCACCTTATAAGCCTTGTAGTGCTATGGAAACAATTTTGGAAGCAACTACCCAGATGGCTTGAATCAATTCTCTGTTGCCTACCCCACCCCCAAAATGCAGCTAGTTCACCATGAGGAGTGTTTGCTTCCCCAGGATCCATGTTACTTCCCAGCAGAGGGGAATCATTTGGTAGACAGACCACGCTGGGGACCACCTACCCCAGGCCTTGCCCATGCAGTGAAGATTCCACATCTCCAGTCTCCCATGGTCTCTCAAGCCCTACTCTGTGCACCCTGAACTGGGTTTGGAACTTCCAGCCCTGGCTGGAAGGAGGACACCTTCCCTCCTCCTTTTCTCACAGATCTGCTAGAGCCCTGCTCTAATGAGTTTGCAACTTCTTCCCCTTTTGCTACAAAACACTTGCTTCTCCTGCTGCAGGTTAGAGGGAGGACTTCTCCCCCCTCCACCTCCCTGTTCTCACCAGTCTGCTACCATGTGGAGCCACCAGAGAGTGAAGTTTATGCAGCTGTTCCTGCTGCACAGCTGGTCCAGTTAAAAGAGGGCTTTTCCTGCGCTGGAGTGGACCTAAATAGTCCCCCCTTTCTTCCAGTCACCCGGGGTGGGGGATGGGTCACCATCCCCACACTAACCTGGTCTGAAGCTGCAGCACTCTGACTGTCTAGCCTTTAAAGGGGTCACACACCTTTTCCTACAAGCCAGACAATGGCCCCCACTTCTTAATGAAGGGTGAGGTCATTTTACATGATATTGTGGAATAAAACTTAAAGAACCACAGCTGGATGGCCCTTTGGGGTGGTATCAGAGTGTGAGTGTTGCGAGCCTGTCATTCTTGCCCTCCTGCTTTTACTGAAATATGGTGTGTTTTGTTTCCCACCCTTTTAGGGTTGGTAGCTTTTTCTGTGCATTTACCTTTTGGTTAGAATGGTTGAATAAACTACCTCCCGGCACCGGTATTAATGCCTCACTTGGTATAAAGGGTACGAGTTAGCACTCTCTCCTGAAGGGCAAGTTGATAATCTAACTAATTTCCATTGACATGAGTAGTGTGGGTTCCTGGATTAGGCCTTGCACTGTCCATAACTAAACTGTACATTTGTGTATTTTATTTCTTATTCTACCAAAAGGCCAAGAATGCTGTAAGTGGTGAAATTGTGAATAGTGAATCCAAGGTATTAGGAAATGTATTCTGGGTATCCCATATTGTTGAAATCTTGCCATTAGTATCACCACAATGCTGTTTCCTGCCTTACCTCAGTATGCCATGCACTCTTACGTAAACCTATAGGTAATTCAATGACCCTGAATTTGTTTCAGAAGTAATGCTGAAGCTCATGTTTTCTTCCTTTTTTAGGCCTGCAGAAACCCAATCTGCCTTGACCTGTCCACAAATCTTTTACATGGAAGACTAACTGGAAACAAAGTAGTGAACTGGGACATCAAGGTAAATTAATATTAAATCATCACAGTCTGATGTAAATACAAAGTAGTTATCGTATACTGGATGCTTAAGGAGTGCTAGAAGTTCCCATTGTGCAGGAGCAACACCACGCATAGCAGTGTTTTCAAGGTGAATTAAGCGAATTTTAGGGTTGTGGTGGTGTCAAAGTAAATTTTGGGAAAGCGAAGTCATGCTAACACGGTCATAGATAATGTTTAAAAACAAACTTAAAATTAGAATATTAAAAAGTTTTGTGGTACTGCAAGTAATATGTTTTATAGTTTGAAAGCATTTTATGACCTCTACCTTTTTCTCCCTAATAACACTTAGTACTAGCGATTAAATTTTCAAAGTGTTGAACAAACGTCAGTTAATTAATTTACCTAGTCCTCCATATAGGCCAATGTTTCTCTCATGTTCCCACTTCCCCAAAAATACTCTAATGATTTAGTTCTTGCAGATTCATGGAGAGAGGAAGAGATTCACTGAGTGTGCACCAGCTTAGTCTATTATGTCACTGTTTACCTGTTTATTCACTAACTCACCCGTCTGCCAACTTATTAGCACACACTAATCTCAGAGATCAGAATCAGACCTACTGTATATAGGAGCAACATTGATTTCCAGGTCTGACTTTGATCCAAAAGTATCATCTAGGCTAGGGCTCACTTACTTGGTGTACAAATCGAAATGAACTACCAAGCTGGAATCCTCAGGTACAAAATATTTTTTTCTTCTTCGAGTGTTTGCTCATGTCCATTCCATTGTAAGTGTGCGTGCTCACCACATGCAGCGGTGCCAGAAGTTTTTCCCTCAGTAGTATCCATAGGGGATCGGCTCTGGTACCCTCTGAAGTGGCGCGCGTATGCGCCGGTATAAGGGGCACCATTGGCTCCCCGCTCCCTCAGTTTCTTCTTACTGCCAGGGATGGTGCTGGAACGTCTCCTTGTTTCAGCAAGCTTTTCTGTCTCTACTGTTTGTTTTATAAAGTAGTTTAGTTAATAGTTCCCTTAGTGTTAAGTTAGGAATAGTTAGTCAGTCCTGTATGGGACTCGGCCTAGGTACGGGGCATGCCTCCGTCCCTGGGCTTCAAACCTTGTGACTGTTGAAAAAACATCCCCATAGAAGCTGCCTGAAGTGTTTAGGGGAAACAAGTGTCACATTTGCAAGAGCTTCAGGCCACGGACTAAAAAGAAGCGGGACATTCATCTCTGAGCATTCCTTATGGAGTTGGCTCTTGCACCGGCCTCGGAACCAACGAGATTGCACTCTGCTCCAAGCACTGCGGCTTGGTCCAGAGCACGCTGCTGGCACCAACCTCCAACCAGCGCCAATCCTCATGGCCGGTACCGGCTTGTGGGAGGGTGCTGGTTGAGAAGCCCTTAGTCAGCTCCTGCCACTCCAGCCCTGATCAAGGGGAATAGATTGGGGCTGGGTGAATAGCCCGGTGCCTGCCTGGTAACTGGCCACACCTCCCAGTCTTATTAGCCCAGAGCTATAAAGGCTGGGAGGAAGCCAGAGAATGGGGTGGGGAGGGAAAGAGAAAAGTTAAGCACAGAAGGAGGTGGGAATCTCCTAGTCTGTTGCGGGCTAGGCCTGTTGTAGGCAAAGTAGCTGTGAAGTCTGTATACAGTTGGGAACTGGTGGTAGGAAACCTATTGAGAATAAAGAGCATGGGTGTTGCACCAGACTAAAGTGTCCCTGACTCGTTGAAGAGGGAGGCCAAGGGGCCGAATAGCCAGGGGCGCACTGTGGACCCCGTTACACATGGGGGCTTGTCCAGGACTACAAGCCATCACCAGGGTGTTGCAACCTGAAGATGGAGGGAACCTTGCAGTGGCTAGCCAAGCAGCAGGAGATGCAGAAAGCACTGCAGGCCTTCCAGCAATCCCACCAGGTGGAGAGGCTGGCCTTACTCACCTGACAGGCTGGACAGCCGAAGACTCTCCAGAACTTTATCAGAGAGCAGGCCAATGTGCAGCAGCAGCTCCTGCAAAAGCTGGTGAAGCCCCCGGCAGGAGATGGCACCCAAACGCCAGGACTAGGCCTGTGTAAGATGGGCCCCGCCAATGACCCCGATGCCTTCCTTTATACTTTTGAGCGGGTGGCCATGGGCACCGGATGGGATAGGGCAACCTGAGCCCTATGACTGGCCCCCTATCTGGCTGGCAAGGCACAGGCTGCCTATATGGCGCTAAACCATGAACAGGCCAAGGATTATGACACGGTGAAGGCAGCCATCCTAGACCGGGTGGGACACTCGGCAGAGAAGTACCAACCGAAATTTCGGTTGGCCTGGTGGATGAGGGGTTTGAGGTCCCAAGCCTTTGCCTGAAAGCTGACAGACTGGGCCACGTGTTGGCTGGACACCCAAATGGTGGGGGAAATCATGGAAAGGGTGATCCTTACGCAGTTCTACAGGGCCTCTAAGAGACTATATGAGTCTGGGTCTGGCGACAGCAGCCGAATACGCTAGAGGCTGCTGTTAAATTGATGGAGTATGTGGAGGTGAATTTTCCTTGAAAGGAGGATAGGACATGCCGAGACCTCGAGTGGGGGAGGAAACCCTGGGAGAAGCCCGGAGAAGAAGGAGGAGAAGGAGATCAAGGGAGCCCCCAGTCTTCCGGAGCAGCTTGTGTGCTGGCGATGTGGATGGCCAGGACATAAATGTAGGGACTGCCAGAGATGGAATGTGGCTTAGCCAAGTTTTGCAGCTGGACTGAGATTGGAGGGCAGAAAAAGAAGCAAGGGCTGCCCACCATCCCCGTGTGGGCGAGGAGGAAGCCCCAGAGGGGCTCGGGGGACACGGCCTTGGCCCTCTCACCACATTGGTTTATCCCAGAGGCAAGGCTGAAGCTGGAATGCATCCAAGGGGATTGGAAGCCCTGCCCCGTGGCCCAGGTGCCCCTAGAAGTAAAGGGCAATTTTGCCTGGTAACGGGTTGGGGTGGTAAAGGAGTTACTATACCCCATGGTACTGGGGACAGACTGGGATCCCTTCCCAAAAGGGTCTGATCTGGTTCTGGTGTTGGAAGGTGTGTTGTTCGTGAGCCCACAACCACTGTCTCCCTGTTTTTGGATACGTCTGACCTCGGTTGGGGAGTACGTCTCAGTACACTGCAGACTCAAGGGTTATGGTCTTGAAAGGAGCTTGCATTGCATATAAATGTCAGGAAACTCAGAGCCATCTGCCTGGCTTGTGATATCTTCCTTCCCCAGCTGTCTGGGCAGATGGTGCAGGTATCGACGGACAATATGGCCTCCATGTTCTATGTCGACAGGCAGGAGGGAGCTCGATCGTCGGCTCTGTGCCAGGAGGCCTTCCGTCTGTGGGACTTCTGCATCCAGCATGCAATCCACATGGAAGCCTCTCGCCTCTCCAGTGTCCAGAACACACTGGCTGATCTCCTCAGCAGGTCCTTCTTTTCTCACCATGAGTGGTCCCTTAACTCAGAGGTCGTCAGAGTGCTCTTCCACAAGTGGGGAGCTCCCCTAGTGGACCTATTAGCCACCAGACAGAACAAAAAGTGTCATTGGTTTTGTTCTCTCCAAGGCCTCGGCGGAGGCTCGCTATCCGATGCTTTTCTCCTCTCTTGGTCAGGAGACCTGATGTACGCCTTTCCGTCAATTCCACTCATCAGCAAAGTCCTCTCAAAAATAAAGAGGGACAAGGCACGGGTCATTATGATTTGCTCCAGCATGGTCTCACCAGCATTGGTTTGGCATACTCATGGACCAGACTGGGGCAGCCCCATGGCCACTTCCTAGCGGCCCGGACCTACTCTTGCAGGATCACGGTCGACTCCTGCACTCGAACCTCACCTCTTTCCACCTCACAGCTTGGATGCTGCGTGGCTGAATCTAGAGGTACAAGCCTTCTCTAGTCAGGTACAGCAGGTTCTCTTGGAGAGCAGAAAGCCCTCCACTAGAGCAACTTACCTGGCAAGATGGAACTGTTTCTCCTGCTGGGCGTCAGAGCAGAATATCTCCCTGACTCAGGTGTCTCTGCAGTCCATCCTGGATTACCTGCTTCACTAAAAGCACCACGGTCTCGCATACTCTTTGATCAAGGTTCATCTGGCAGCCATATCAGTCTTCCATTCTCGCATCCAGGGTAGATCGGTGTTCTTGCATAAGGTGTCGGTCAGGTTCCTGAAAGGCCTTGGAAGACTCTTTCAACCGATCCGGGACCCAGTTCCCCAATGGGACCTCAACCTGGTCCTCTCCAGACTCATGGGTCAACCCTTAGAGCCTATGGCTTCTTGTTCCCTTTCCTACTTGTCATGGAAGGTTACATTCCTTGTAGCTATTACCTCGGCAAGATGTGTCTCTAAGATTAAAGCCCTCACTTTGGAGCCCCCATACAGGGTATTGTACAAGGACAAGGTCCAGTTGTGGCCCCATCTGGCCTTCCTGCGAAAGGTGGTGTCACACTTCCATGTCAACCAGGATATCTTCCTCGCAGTGTTCTGTCCAAAGCCTCACACAACCAATAAGGAGAGGCAGCTGCACACTCTAGATGTCAGGTGCGCCCTGGCTTTCTACCTGGAGTACACCAAGCCCTTCCATAGATCAACCCAGCTCTTTGTCACAGTCACTGACAGGATGAAGGGCCTTCCGATGTCCTCTCAGAGGATTTTGAATTGGATCACCGCCTGCATCCGCACTTGTTACAAGTTGGCACAGGCTGTGCCTCCACCAGTAGTGAAAGCTCACTCAACTAGGGTACAGGCATCTTCAGCTGCCTTCCTGGTGCATGTCCCTATCTAGAACATCTGCAGGGCCACGACGTGATCTTCAGTTCATATGTTCATGCTTACACCATCACCCAGCAAGCCAGAGATGACGCTGGTTTTGGCAGAGCTGTGTTGCAATCGGCACTTCTACCCGCCTCCGTGAACTCCTACCTGCCTCCAGTAGTACTGCTTGGGAGTCACCTACAATGGAATGCACATGAGCAAGCACTCTAAGAAGAAAAGACGGTTAATGTTTGTAACTTTTCTTTGAGAAGTGTTGTTCGTGTCCATTCCATGACCTACCCTCCTTCCCCTCTGTTGGAGTTCTGTCAAGAAGGAACTGAGGGAGGGGGGAGCCAGTGGCATCTCTTATACTGGTGCATACGCGCACCACTCCGGAGGGTGCCAGAGCCGGTCCTCTATGGATACTACTGACGGAAAAACTTCTGGCACCGGTGCATGTGGCGAGCTCACACACCTACAATGGAATGGATGTAAGCAACACACCTCGAAGAACAACAGTTACAAAAGGGGTTGACCTGAGTTGTGAGTGTAGGGAATTTGTAGTAGAAGACTATAGTTGAGGACTAATATATGCACAAATAAATGGTAGCTGTTTGCAGAGAACATGAAGTTCATACTCTTCTGAAAGACTCCCTGTGCCAGTAATAGTGTACATTTAATGACAGCTATTCTGTACTTATACTCACACTGTCTCTCTCAAAGTGAATGTTGTAGGAGAATAGGCTTTGTGTTAGCTGACTGATATGCTTCCAGAAAGTGAAGGAACATTTACTAGTTAATTTTGGGTGGTCCAATTTATATGAACAGTTTGAAAATGCCATGATTTTGTTATCCTTGCCCAGAAGTGTAAGAATGCTGCTTGTACACCACTGGTTCTGTGTGGAGCTATGTTGAGCATAGTTCTGCTCAGCAGAAAGTGTGAAGAGCTCATTATGGGAGTGTCAGGAGCCAGCAGCCCCCCTCCCCCAATCGTGGTCTTTAGAAGCCCCATAATGAAGACACTGAATAGGTGCTGGTGGGGGGCACTGTCTAGGAATTCTGCAGGGTTAAAGAGAAACAAGATAGCAGTCTCAGACTTCAGACAAGTGTTCTGCATGTTAACTAGCTGGCTTGTGCTTGTCCCTATGTAGCATATCTCTGCACTGCCTCTGAGAGGTGCTTCCTGTTTTGTTCTCACAGAGACAGCAAGGGCCTATTGGAGAGATACATTAGTTGTGAAAAAACTTGACACGGGCCTGCAGGGGAGGGATTCTGCAGGCTGAAGAGAGAGGTGTTGTGAAGAGGTATGGGGTGGAGCGAAGCAGTGGAAGGAGATAGTAATGAGAGAGATGGGGAGGTAAACATTGGAGAGGGAGTGTGGTGTCCCCTTCCCAGTACCCAAAAGGAAGAAGTGGGGAAGTACCCGCATAGTTTTTGGTGGTTTTTGTTTTATTGTTTGTACACCTGAGATTTCTGCGTATGAGAGAATGAGAGAAAAATCTTTTTAGTCTGTAGATATGGTATGTGCTGTGAAATATCTCTTCAAAATCAGTCTTTAAATTGTGACCATTCATGTGATTTATTAAAAAACTCTGATACACTTCAGTTTTCAATGCACTGAGAGCATAACGGGTATCCCTGGCTAGCTTGCTAACTACTTACTGAATTTTTCAAATTCCATGCTATCCCTATTAGTGTACAAATGATAATGAATTTTAGGAAATAGTAAAGGAGTAGTAAAGGAATATAAGTTTCATTAACTTTACTCAGCAAATGAAATAATTTGCTTTATCATTTTATTTGTATTTAAACTTTCTGAAGCAGAGACTTTTCATAGGGACACTATTAAACTAAAATTCACATGTATCTAAACTTTTTAATATACTTTTTAGTGTTAATTCAAAGAGATCAGAAGAGAGAGTACATTTCTTTCTGGTTCTCCAGTATATGTATTTCACAGTATTTTCTGTCATGTAGTCTGTTTCACTTAGAGTGAGTTTCCCATGTTATTTGTGCAGGTGTTTCACGCAGCAACAGAGGAGAGAAAAAACAAATTGTTGTAAAACCGCAGAAGTTAGCTGAAAGACTTGCTAACAATTGTTGTCTGAAACACCTTTAAACCTACTTTTAAAACTGTTGTGAAGTTGTTACTGTTCTTTTTAATTAGTTTCCAAGTGACATGGAATTCTGATTAACTCATAAGTACATAAGTGCCCTTCTTATTTCTTTTACTTTAAATATTAAATAGGTATTTCTTTTACATTAAAACAACAACAACAACAAAAACCCTACAAATTTGTGCATGCGTTCTCTCTCTCCTTCCCTATAGGATATGATAAATTGTATTGGTGGATTGAATGTGCTGTTTCCACTACTGGAGCAGATCAGTTTTCTCAGTGGACAGGTGCCTGAGAGGTCTGAAGGGGAAACTATACCTCAGGAACTGGTGACTCCAATAGAGGGAGACTGGGTGGTGTTATCATCCACAAAGGCTTCAGGTAGGAAAGTACTATAGATTTGCGACCATATTAAAGTTAAAGGTTTAATAAAAACAGAGGACTACAACAGTGGAAAGAAGTGGTTTATATGATTACGTATTAACTCTATTAAAGTAGCCATGTAATTTTAATAAACTATTTTTATTCTGAGTTGGACATCTAATAAGATAGGATTTCAGCACTGTTTAAAATTAACTTCAAGAACACACAGGACACATTCATAGAATGAATTTAATAGCAGTATTTTGCTGTATTAACTTTATGTACTGAGTCAAAATGTGCACATTTATTTCTAAATAAAGTGGTTCTTTTGAGTACCTAGAAAAATTAAAAAAGGGCCTGAAGTCAATGGCACATTTTCCCATTGTTCAGTGGGCCCTGAATCGGGGAGATAATGTCATATTTCATGTTACAAACCAGTAGCCTGCAGAATTTTAGTTAAACTATTGAAGTTCTTAGTAATTTATGAATATGCTTTTAAAAACCCATATGAAACCACAGATTTCCCTCTTTAAATTTTAAGAAGAAAACTATTTTTAAATAGCTCTTCAGCTGTGCTGAATTAACAGCTTCAAGAGAATTCTTGTAATCTTAACAGAAGCCTCTTAGAAATTAAGACTTGTGAAGGAATATGATACAACTTTTGATTTTGCTTCATTATTTCTCCCTCCCAATTTAAAGTAGTTCTAGATATAATAGGCATATCCAGAGGTGGGGAAAGAGGAGGAAATGTATGTGTAGAGCAAGTGCAGAACATGCAAAAGACGATCCAGGTTGTGGCTTAGAGAAGAGTATCTTGTCCAATGCCACAGGTGAATGGACAAAGCAGCTGAAGTCACGACTGGCATTTGCTTTGTTCTGGGGAAACATATAATGACTTTGCCTCAGCATCACAGGATCTAAACACCGTCTACAGCAAAGTAGCAAATATCAGTGGAGAGAGGAAGCTCAGGAAAATAGTGGAGAATAAAAACATTTGATTTCACTTTTTATTCCTCCTAATTTGACACGATAATGAAATGATAAAAAAGGGTTTTAACGGAACAATCTGTTTTGCAGAGGCTCGTCTAGAGAAGAATATTGTTGCAACTTTCATCTTGATGATAAAGCACTTTATTCAAAGACACCCTATTAACCAAGATAATCTCATTCACTCCCATGGAGTTGCTACCCTAGGAGCCTTGTTACAGAAGGTGAGAAGTTATTTCTCATGTAATCAATGTTATGGGTGAAATCCTGATTCCACTGAAATCCATTAGGCCATGGTTTCATTCTAAATGTCAACGGTTTTCTGAGGCTCAGACTGTTGTCGAGCGAGTATCTGTGCTTGCTGGTGCATAGGAACATAGAGTTAGCATAACTAACTTTGTACTTCCCTTCTGTCTTGCATATGTACAGATACAATACATAGACTAGTATAATATTTTTACATTCTTATAAATTTCTGAAAACAAGATGTTATGATACTTGTGAAACTTTGTCTACTTATGTTTTAAGGATATGTACTGGGACCAATACTGTTCAACATATTCATATATAATTTGGAAAAAGTGGTAAACATTGAGGTGGCAAAGTTTGCAGACAATACTAAATTACTCAAGATAGTTCAGTCCAAAACAAACTGTGAAGAGATACAAAGGGATCTCATATAACTGAGTGACTGGGCAACAAAATGGAAGATGAAATTCAATGTTGATAAATGCAAAGTAATGCACATTGGAAAATATAATCCCAACTATACATACATAATTATGGGATTTAAATTAGCTGTTACCACTCAAGAAAAATATCATGGAGTCATTGTGGATAGTTCTCTGAAAACATCACTCAATGTGCAGCAGCAGTCAAAAAGGCTAATAGAATGTTAGGAACCATTAGGAAATGGATAGGAAATAAGACATCTGAGGAGAGATTAAGATGACTGGGACAAGCATCTTAGAAAAGAGATGACTAGGGGGTGGGATATGATAGAGGACTATAAAATCATGAATGGTGTGGAGAAAGTGAATAAGGAAGTGTTATTTACATCTTAATGTAACACAAGAACCAGGGGGCACCCAATGAAATTAATAGGCAGCAGGTTTAAAACAAGCATAAGGAAGTACTTCTTTACACAACACATAGTCAACCTGTAGAACTCATTGTCAAGGGATGTTGTGAAGGCCAAAAGTATAACTGGGTTAAAAAAGGAATTAGAGAAGTGCATGGAGGATAGGTCTGTCAATGGCTATGATAAAAGATGGTCAGGGATGCACCCCATGCTCCTGGTGTCCACAAGCCTCTGAGTGCCAGAAGGTGGGACTGGACAATATGGATCACTTGATAATTCATAGACTTTAAGGTGAGAAGAGACCATCTTGATCATCTAGTCTGACCTGTACATTGCAGGCCACAGAACCTCACCCACCCACTCCTGTAATAGACCCATAACCTCTGTCTGAGTTAGTGAAGTTTTTAAATCATGATTTAAAGACTTCAAGTTACAGAGAATCCACCATTTACTCTAGTTGAAACTAGCAAGTGACCTGTGCCCCATGCTGCAGAGGAAGGTGAAAACTGCCCAAGGTCTCTGTGAGTCTGATTTGGGGGGAAATTACTTCCTGACCCCAAATATGGCAATCAGTTAGATTCACCAGCCAGACATTACAGTGAATGCTTTCCCGGGGAACTCAGAGCCTTCCCCATCTAGTGTCCCATCTCCACCCATTGGAGATTTTTGCTACTAGCAGTCACAAATGGGCCCTGTGCCCTTGTAGGCAATCTCATCATACCATCATCTCCATAAACTTATCAAGTTCAGTCTTAAAACCAGTTAGGATTTTTGCCCTGGGGAGTCTGATCCAGAACTTCACTCTTCTAATGATTAGAAATCTTCATCTAATTTCAAGCCTAAACTTGTTGATGGCCAGTTTTATATGCATTTGTTCTTGGGCCAACTTTAGCCCTTAACTGAAATAACTCCGCTCCCTCCCTGATGTTTATCCCTCTGATGCATTCATATAGAGCAATCATATCTCCACCTAGCCTTCGCTTGGCTAGGCTAAACAAGCCCAACCTCCTTTTGTAAGGTAGGTTCTCTATTCGTCTGATCATCCTTGTAGCCCTTCTGTACTATTCTGTACTGATCATCCTTGTAGCCTTGTTCCAGTTTGCATTCATCTTAAACATGGGAGACTAGAACTGCACACAGTATTCCAGATGAGATCTCACCAATGCCTTGGATAATGATAATAACACTTCCCTATCTCTCCCGATGTATCCTGGGATTGCATTAGCAATTTTTCACGGCTCGATCACATTGATGACTCTTAGTCATAGTGTTCTGTTCACTCCCTCTGAATCAGCTGGCACTGGACACTGTTGGAAGACAGGATGCTAGGCCAGATGGACAATTAGTCTGACGCAGTATGGCCATTCTTATGTTTTGCTGTGTGTGTTATAGATTTCACAGTTCAACTATTTAAACTAGAACAAAAATCAGATAAAAATTTCAGTCAAAAACCTTTAATTCAGATGACAAAGGAATTGTTGAATTATTTCAAACAGCTGTTTGGTTTAACAGAGTTGTTGTAAGGAAAACAAATACTGTATTGTTGTGCAAGACTAGGGAGTTGATCTGATTTTTAAATATCAGTTTAATAGAAAATGCATATGCTGCTCATTAAATAAATAACTTACTATTATATACCCTGTACCCGTCTGTTTGAATTTTAGGTACCAGGCAGGTTGATGGATGTGAATGTACTGATGGCTCTGCAGTTATTGATAGAACAGGTCTCTGTGGAAAAAAATGTGCAACTTTTGCAACAGATGTATCAACATTTACTTTTTGACTTTAGTATCTGGAACCGTGGAGACTTCCCTTTCCGGATTGGTGAGATCATACAACTTGAGATATTTATGCTAAAACACAGTACCTTTGCTCTTCATAAACCCCGTCTAGGTTCTAATGGAAAGCTTTGTATTTTAGGACATATACAGTACCTTTCCACAATCATCAAAGACAGCAGGAGGCTCTTCAGAAAGAAGTATGGAGTGCAGTTTCTACTAGACACACTCAGGATTTATTATGGGTATGAGGTTTATGCTCCTTAATTTGTTGTATGCTATTGTTACCTTTTTCACAAAAGGCCAGGCAGAAAACATGAATTAAAAGTGAGAGATCAAGTTTTTGAGTTTAATTCTCCTTTACCTAAATTACTACTTTCCCTTGACCCCTGTGTTAGAACTAGACTGTAGCAAGCTCCAGGGCCGTTTCTAGGCACCAGCAAACCAAGCACGTGCTTGGTGGGGGCGGCACAATTTCAGGGGCAGCATTCTGGACACCTTTTTTTTCTTCTTATTTTTTGTTAATTAAATCACCCAGCATCCCAATTATCAAGAAAATATAGGCTGACTACAAGCTTTATGTTCAGGATTTAAAATGGGAGGAAAGTTTTGTCCCAAAAGAATTTGAGTAACATCATCTTTGGGATCTTCAGGACGCGCTTTCACCCTTAGTGTGATAGGCTTACATTAATTTATAACTGCTTATAATTTTCAACGGTGTCTTCAAGGAAAGTGGCTAGAGATTTATTTATAAAAATGAAAATTGAAATGCTTTTACATTTCTATTTAGATGGTAAGCTCTTTGAGACAAGAACCATCTGCTGTTAGTACAGTACTAGCATAACGGGGCCCTGTTCTTGGTTGCCCGTTAGGCACTACCATAATAAAAATGCTTAGTAATAGTAGTAAGTCCCCAAATCAGGTTTAGGTCCACATCTAGGGGTTTATCAGGCTCTAAAACCCCAGTTTTGCTTTTGGCTACTCCCACTTTGTCATCTTGAATATCACTCCAAGGATAAGGTAGCAGGGTTACTAAAACAAGTAGTGGAAGTATTAGCAGAGTGATATTTATAAATCACAAATTTAATATTTGTAAATCACAAATGTGTAATGCAAAAGAAATGTATTTTTTTAACTGTCCTTTTTTCCTTGTCTGTGTTAGTAGTGGCTATAAAGACAGTGACTTAGCTCCAGATGACCTCAGAACAATACAAACATTCCTATATGGACTGATCAAATATTTCCTAAGCAAAGGTGGGACACATGAAGAAATACAGAGCATCATGGGATATATAGCTGCGACCAGTGAAGAGGAGCAGGTATTTAATATGGCAACAGTGAAAATCTGCAGTTGTTTCCTACCTTTTAGCGTTTAGGAGTTTTGACCATAGCTTTGTTGAAAGAAGAGACAAAAAAAGATGCAGGCAAAATCTAGTGCAGCATATATTTTACTACTTTGTAGTTGTGGCAGGCTATAGAATTAAGCCCATTGTGGAACTGTATAGGGGACTGTGCAATGGGCAAGACTTTAACTGATGATCCTATTCCTTTTTCTCTGGTAAGCATGCGAGTTGGGTAAAATGCAGCGTGATTGGATATCAGTATTTTTCTAAGCCTGAATAAAATGGAGATAATTGGACTTCATTGCTCTAAAGTTGTAATGATTTATTTTTTCTGTTTATATTCCATTGATATGGTGGTTGGTTCTCTCCATTCTCCCTCTCCTCTGTCCTTGACTCTCTTTTTCCGTCTCTCCCATCACAAGGTCTACCCTGGCTCATTCCCAGTGTCTACTTCCTACGTTCCCGCTCTTGTGCTGTGTAGCATTGCTGGCAAAAGTCCTGTGACCAGGCTGACTTCCTCCATTACAAATCTGTTTTCTTTTCTTCCACTTCTGCCATCTTCTTAGCTAAAGTCATCTTCACCAACTTAATTGAATCTCATACCCACAGTCCCAACTGACTTTTTAGCCACCTTTTGACTCACTCCTCAAACCCTCCCTTCCCGTTTTCCTGCCACCATTTCTCTTTCTGCACAGGATTCTTTCAAGAGAAAGTTGACAAGATGATGTGACCTTCACCCTCCCCTTGGCTGATCACTGATGCAGAAGTTTCTAATCTGCTCTCCTTCTCTAACGCCTCCACTTGTCCCAGTGATCTGTCCCATCTCCTGGTCTCCCTTCTGCCCACTCTCATTCCCTATTTTACTCTTGTTCTTAACCTCTCACTCTGCTTTGGCTCTTTCGTCTCACAATACAAACACGCTTTAGTCTTTCCCATTGTAAAAATACCTACCCTTCCTCTTCACTTGCCTCTTCAAAGCCCTGTCTCCTTTCTCGCTTTCATCTTGAACCTCGTTGAGCACATTGTTGTATATAATCACTGTCTGGAGTTCCTCTCTTCTGTGTTTGTTTGTATAGCACCTAGTACAATAGGGTTCTAGGGCCACTAGGCACTCCGGTAATACAAGTAATGACAAATCCTTTTGCTCAATTTAAGCCTCTTTTGTTTACAGATTTATGCAAGTGCCCTCTGTGCATGTGTGTATATATATTTAGGAACACCTTTACAGCCACTAAAGCTGATTGTAAATATAATATGGTTGAAAGGGGCATTGAGACTATTCTGAAAATGTGATGTAAGATGCTGTATTTAGAGGGAAAATAGGATGTTTCCCCTTGAGTTGGGCATTATAGTCAAGGTTGCATGGATTATGGGGTTTATTTAGGTGTGTGTTTTTATTTTGTAGCTCTGTGGGATTCTTGATGTACTCTTCAGCCTACTTCATACAAGCCCAACCCGGGACCAGCTTTTCTTGTTGCTTTTTGAACCAGGAAATGCTGATATTCTCTATGCTCTGTTACTGAATCAGAGATATTCTGACAGGCTAAGGGAACTTGTATTCAAGGTAATATATTTAGTATAAGTTCTTTAATGGTAACTTTTGCAAATGTATGCTCTCTTTCATCTGAAATCTCTTTGGCAGTTAAACCCTGTTTTAAAATGGATACAAATGTATGTAGAATATATTAATTTAGTGAACCTGCTTATAGTTATTCTTTAGTAGTAGTAGTACGCTGACTAGAAATTATAAATTCCTCACAGTTGCTACTTACTGTACTTTCCATAATGTTGTCTTCCAGTGAAGCAGAATATTTGAAGATTTGGTATCTTTAAAGATCAGAGAGCACCTGCATTTATTTTTGTATTAGTATTTATGTTTTTGGGGCATATTTATTTAAAAAATTATGCACGGACAAATTATAATTCAGACTCTATTAATAAGATTGCTTGGTATTTGTATATAGAAGGCATGTGTAATTTTCTGTATGTATGTGATTTATGTGATCTTTCTTCACAGATTGTAGAGCAGATGCTGAAATGTACTAAAGTCTATGAACGGAGTAAACAACGTATGAGACTCAGAGACGTGGGATACTCTGGGCTAGGGCTCCTTCTGAATGAATCCCCAGTTACCATTTCTCTTATTAAAAATCTTCTTAACCAAATTCTGTATGCAGGTAATCCAAGACATGTTGACAGATTGCCTACTAGATTAAATCCCTGCTGGATATTTTTTAAGACAAACGTGTGATTATGAATTATTCCCTTATTTATTTTAAATCTCCACCCCCTAGTCTGTATAATGATGATGAAAACCAAGCTACTTAGTAAAGTTATTCTATTCTAAATGTGCTCCAGGTTAACACATTTATGCTGATGGTTTCAATTTGCTTAGTGTTTAAACATAATTTCTTAAAGTGAGCTGCAAAACAAACTTACATTTGTCCCATTTACTAATCCTTGATGTATAAAGATGGCCTCAAAGGTTTTTGTTCATTTTTTTTCCTGCTTGCACGATGCCTGTTTGTTTGTATTCCCACCCTGCAGATCCTGTTGTGAATTACAGAGACCTCGTAGCTGTGGTGCACCTCTCTCATAGAGCAGATATAAATGTTAGAGTGGCCATCTGCAAAAAGGTTAGTATTCTTAAAAACAAGAGGCCATTTTACCTGTTGGTAGTGACATGGGTAGCTGCCATGCATATATTAGGGGTATATGACATTATGTTAATTTTAAATTATGACTCATGCTAATAATGTGAATCTCTGATGAACCTGACCTGCTGTTTGTACTCCATGTTACTGTATTATCAGTAATTTTTAAACTGTTCTACGTTCTATGATTGTCAAATGTCGTGTATTTTCTACAGAAAGGAAACACGAAACTGTTTTAATGACCAACTTCTCTCAAAGGATGTTCAAAAGGTCATGAACAGAGGTTACTTTCAGAATTTTCTGTTATTTTAATAGAACATTTTCTGCGTTTTTTTGGGGGTTATTTTAATTCATTCCTAAAAAGGTAGGTTGTGAGCAGAGGAAAGGTGCAAGGCAGAAACCGAGTTTAGTGTGATCCTAAGCTGTTGGTGGTGGTGCAGATTGTTGAAATATTTTACTGTTTAGGGAAAGGCTGAGCAATAATATATTGTTTGTCATAAGTTGCATCACAGTTTCTCCAGTGAGCTGTAGATTCTGATTGTAGTGTTGGTGCATGAATGCTCAACTCTCTGTGTGTGTGTGTGTACACGTACGTACAGTGGAGTCGCATCTTACGCGAGGGTTAGGTACTAAAGTCAGCGCATAAGGTGAAAATTGCATATAGTCAAAATTACCCTTGAAAATCCCTTAAATCACCCATAAAGTACAGTATACATGGTTTTGTGTACAGTATACAACCCTGTACAGTAATATGTATACAGTAATGTACAGTATATAATAAAGAGTACATATGCAAAATATAATTTTACAGTACTGTATTTTTAATTACATAAAAGAGAGAGTGAGACGGAAGAATGAAAGAATAAAAAGGGAAAACAGTAAACCTAAACACTCACCATTCATCCTGGATATTCTTGCTAGTCTATGACGACGATGACACTATTGGGCGGTCGTCAGGGCTTGATGTCAATCCAGGAGATGATGGGCCAGGCTCATCTGCTGCTGGTTGTGTTTTCTTGAAAACCATGGTGATCGGCAACTGTCACTATTGTCTCTTGAGCTGCTCAAACATTTCTTGATACTGTCTCAAATTTGTCCGTAATACTACGTGTGATTTTGAGGCTTCGTTCCATAGAGGGATCGTATTCAAAAATTAAATCATTCAAGTGTTTTGCTTCTTGGAACACTTCAGCAAATTTATGAAGATTCCAACTTGCTGGTTCTTCCTGTTCATCGTCATCATCTTCATCTTCTGTAGAAGATTTTATCAGTTCCTGTAATTCTTCATTAGTCAGTGTTTCTCTATGGCTCTCAATTAATTCTTCAATATCTTCCTCAAGGATGTCAATGAAACCGTCACCACCCACTTGCCTGGCTAGCTGAACAATGTGTTTCACTTCTTTGTCAGTGGTCAGGAAACCCTTAAAGTCATTCACGCTTTTTTTTCTCATAGGTTTCGCCAACATGCATTGACTGTTTCAGGCTTGATTGCATCCATTGCTTGTTTAATATAAGTGATGCAATTGGCAATGTTGAAGGACTTTCAGCACTCCATCACATTAAGATTGGGATCAGCATCCATAGCACTACGTATCCATGAGAACATAAGCCTTGTGTACGTGGCCTTGAAACAGCTAATCACACCTTGGTCGAGAGGTTGGAGGATGGCAGCGGTATTGTGGGGGGGAGAAAAACGACTTCAACGTCGTTATGTGCAAACTGGAGTGCCTTAGGGTGGCCAGGAGCATTGTCTACCATCAGCAACACTTTAAAGTCAAGTCCTTTCTCTTCGAGGTACCACTTGACCTCCGGAATGAAATACTTGTGGAACCAATCCAGAAATAATACCGCCATCACCCAAGCCTTTTTATTTGATTGCCATTACACAGGCAGGAGATTTTTGTTCTTGCCTTTTAGGGCACGGGGATTTGAAGCCCTGTAGATCAAGCCCGGCTTTATTAAATGCCCAGCCGCATTGCTACAAAACAACACAATCACACCGTCTTTAGCTGCTGTGAAGCCAGGGGCTTGTCTTTCTGATTTTGAAATGTAAGTGCAGTTGGGCATTTTTTTCCAGAAGAGCCCAGTCTCATCAGCATTAAAAACTTGTTCTAGAAGATAGCCCTTTTCTTCTATAAAAGGTGACAGAGTCCTGTGGCACCTTATAGACTAACAGAAGTATTGGCGCATAAGCTTTCATGGGTGAATACCCACTTCGTCAGACTCATGCCATGCATCTGACAAAGTGGGTATTCACCCATGAAAGCTTATGCGCCAATACTTCTGTTAGTCTATAAGGTGCCACAGGACTTTTTGTTGCTTTTTACAGATCCAGACTAACACAGCTACCCCTCCGATACTGTTCTTCTATGATTTTCTTTAATTATTCGGGGTAGGCTTTTGCTGCCTCTTCATCGGCAGATGCAGCTTCACCAGTAGTCTGCACATTTTTGAGGTTGAAGCGCTTCCTAAAACCGTTAAGCCAATTCCTTCTCATCAGAAGGCTGTCCCTCTTCGGCGGGAGGTTTGAAGAGTGCGTAGAGGCTAAGAGCCTTTTCTCGTAACGTGTTGCCATTGATAGGCACACGTTTACGGTTCATGTCTTCCAGCCATAAGTTTAATGCCTTTTCACTCTTCCCTAAAGTCTTATCACGGGCCTAGCTTGTCACCTTAGCAGTTATTGGAGCACTTGATGCCACGGCTTGACGAATTTCTCCCTCTCTCTCGAATCTTGATGGCAAGAATGCTAGATTCGTTGTGGCCATATTTACATGCCACGTTAGAGACCGCCGTACCATCTCTCAATAAGTCCAGCATAGCCAGTTTTTCCTCCAGTGTTGGAACAGATCGCTGTTTCTTTGGTTGAGCACCAGATGAAATAGTTAGCTTGTGTTTAGGGACCATGTTGTACGAAAAATACGTATCTTTAAACACTAGAATCACACTTAACGTGGCGTGATGCTCACACTATGAGAAGCATGCAGGAATGAGACCAACTGAAGGAACAGCAGATTCACGTCTCCCATCTCATGCTCACTCCGAGGCATACACTCATTGCATGCGTATAGTTGAATTTGCGTAAGTTAATGCGCGTATGATGCAACTCTGTGTGTGTGTGTGTGTGTGTGTGTGTGTGTGTGTGTAGAGAGAGAGCACCATTATTTGTCCTTTTTATTCTAGCTCAGCTGTTTCTAATCTGATATATTTTGTAATTTGTTGTGTTGATTTTGTAAACCAGTGTTCTGAATATGGGTATATGACTGCTTTTTGTGGAAATAGTTGCAAAACAGTGCCTAAGAGATGCAAACATTACCAATGTGCTATAGTATAGCTTTGTACTTTATTTCAATATCAAGGAAACTTTGTTTTTGCATTTAATAATAAATTAATAGGGTTTTTTTGTATTTTTTTAAATCATACATTGTTAGCTTTTAACAATCTACATTCTATTTCTTACCACACCAATCATTATTTTCTTCATTAAAATAAGATGTAGGTTTAGTAGAATAAAAGAAATACGTGCAATTTTCAAAATGATTGTATGGCTGTCTGATGTCTAACTTTGTTTTCTGTTGTAAATGATTACTGTGTGATGATCTTAATTCATGCAAAATACTGAAGATCCATACAAACACGAGAAAGTTAAATATGTATTTCACTTTCTCCTGTGAAGAATTATCTATAGCTCATATGTGCTGTATGTCTATTGACTAATTTATATTACAAGCATTTTTTCACAGAAGGCATAAAATGTTATGGAGTACGAAATGTGTGATTAAAGGCTAGAATGATTGCAGTTCTGTAGCAAAGATTTAACGTGCACATGCTTGGATATTTAGCCTGACCTCTTGTGCTCTCTACAGGTTTTACAGCTTTTACATTCACAGCCAGATGCAGCGCAGCAGATTTCTCAACAGCTAGCCTGGCAGGAGACATTGGTTAGACTATTCCTAAAAGAAAATTCTGACATCAGGAATGGACTTAAAGAGAGCAGGACTGACTCTACAAAGGAAGATGAAAAAAAAATTCCTTCTGAAGAGCTTCGGAAATGCTATCCTGATCAGGCAGAGGGGGGGAAAGCTGGTAGCTTTGCCTCAGTTAATGGTTCATATGATCAGTGGAGTGTGGAAGATAGCAGATCTTTAGATGTCACCAGCTGTTTTTCTGGTGCATTGCTGGAAGGTACTTCTGTGGAAGAGATGACTTTCAGGTCAGAGGATCAAGAAGAGTTATGGCACAGTAATCCTTCACATTTGCGTTTAGATCTGTCTAGCATGGACTCTTATGAGCTGGCTGATAGTGGGAATCAGATGACAGATAGCCTACCCAGCACACCGTCACCCATTGAAAATTCGAAGCCATTCTCTGGTCAGCCTGACAAAGAATCAAGCGTCATCAGTGATATGGGATTCAGCGTTGATCTTTCATTATTTGAAAACCCAGGAGTAAGTAATCCTCCCCATCCTGTCTAAACATGTATAATTCACAGAACTTTTAATTCTTTTAAAATATCCTCCCAATTAGATAGTTATGCTCTTCTCCCTCTAACAGAAGAGCGGATAAAGCAGCTCATTGGCTGTGGATATCAGTGCTGTTTGTTGCAGAATAAACATCCAGCTTTCAAGGTTGTTGGATTTTTTTTAAGATAGTTGGCTGAAATTGTAACATTATTCTTTAAATCAAAGCTATATTGGAATGACCTGTATCATCCTCATCAAGGAAAAAGTTCTGTTGTGGCCAAATCAGTGGTACCTAAGACTCAAATCTAAATTCTTGCATAGAAAGTAAAGCAAATATTAATTTAATAATCTGGACTAAACATCATTGCAGCATAATTTTAGGTTAATGTTTTCATTTAGTTAGTGGGCAGACTCTTTAGGCTACAATGTTAAAGATGATGAAACTTTCCAAGCATTGTGTACTGTAACGAATAACAAGCCTCTTTGAGGCATTCTGAACTATAAAGAGTGTAAAAAGAACAGGAGTACTTGTGGCACCTTAAAGACTAACAAATTTATTTTAGCATGAGCTTTCATGAGCTATAGCTCACTTCTTCGGATGCATAGAATGGAACACACAGACAGGAGATATTTATACATACAGAGAACATGAAAAGGTGGAAGTATGCATACCAACAGGAAGAGTCTAATCAATTGAGATGAGCTATCGTGAATTCCTTGATTGTTTCATAGGGATCTGAAGAGGAGCTCATACAGTTGCTCACAGATGTCCTGCTCTGTGTGATGTGGAAAGGTTTAGAAAGGTTTGATGATGCTGTCTGGATTGAGAGGGGACAGGTGTTTTCTGCACTGACCAAACTGGGGATATCTAATGAGTTACTGCAACCTTCTGATGAAATAAAACTCAAGTGAGTATAGATTTCGTCTTTTCTTTTGGAGGGGAAGGGGAAAAAAAGATGGAATCAGAGTTACATTAAATCCTGGTGAAACACATTGAATTGATTTACTTTGATCCCCTTCATTCTCATACAAGTATGATCAGACGTATATCTACACATCTGTACCTATTTATAAATTGAATTTATTTGACAGAACTTAAAATTGTATGCCCCTGATTTTTATGAAGATCACAATCTCCTTAATCTCATTTGTTTACAGAGTAGAAGACCGTAATATCAGTACGTACACTTAGGCTCAGTTAAATACTTTACGGGTTTTTTTTAAAAGCCACTTACTCTTAGAACATGTGATAATTACTTTGGGATTTTGTTTTCCATTCAGCTTGCTAGAGAAGATGCTGGAATGGACAGTCACTGATAACAGAGACACAAAAGCTCTTCCGACACATGCTGAAAATGCCTTCCGGCTCCTGCTCATTGTACAGGACTTTCTACAGGCAGAAGGGCTAGTTAATTCAAACTTATGGACAGAAAAGGTATAGTAACTGCCTAATGGAAACTCTTGTAAATGATATGGGGTTAAAACATTTATGACAGAGTTGTCAGTTTGAGTAATGTCACCCTTTTCTTCAATCATATGTTGTACCCTACCAAATTCACAGTCCATTTTGGTAAATTTCACAATCATAGAATTTTAAAAATAATAAATTTAATGATTTCATATATTTAAATCTGAAATTTCAGTGTTGTATTAGTAGTGGTCCTAACCCAAAAAGGAGTTTGGGTGGTGGGGTAGCAAGGGTATTGTAGGGGGCTTACAGGGGGTACTGCTACCCTTATTTATGCCCTGTTGCTGGCAGCAGCACTGCCTTCAGAGCTGTGCGGCTGGTGAGCGGCGGCTGCTGGCCAGGAGTCAAGCAGAAGTTAAGCATGGCATGGTATGGTATTGCCACCCTTACTTCTGCACTGCTGCCTTCAGAGCTGAGCCCTCAGTCAGCAGCCGCCACTCTCTGGCTGCCCATCTCTGAAGGAAGCAATGCAGAAATAAGGGTGGCATAGTATGGTATTGCTACCCTTACTTTTGTGCTGCTGCTGGCGGGGTGCTGCTTTCAGAGTTGGGCACCTGGCCAACAGCCTCTGCTCTCCGGCCACCTAGCTCTGAAGCAATGCAAAAGTAAGGGTGGCAATACTATGACACCCCCTAAAATAATCTTGTGACCCCCTGCAAATCCCTTTTGGGTCGGAACCCCCAATTTTAGAAACACTGGTCTCCCCCATTAAATCTGTATAGTATATGGTAAAAGCACATGAAAGACCAGATTTCACAGCAGGAGACCAGATTTCATGGTCCGTGACATGTTTTTCATGGCTGTGAATTTGGTAGGCCCCTAATCGTGTGACATTTGTTTTAACTAGAGACTAAGCAGAGTGTGGAGCAGATTTGACTGCCCCTTTAAATACTGGAATTTTATAAGCACATGCCACAGGGAATAGAGTTAATATTGCAAGTACATGAGTCCTTAATGGCACTCCTGATTAAAGAGCCTTATCTTTACAGACTACAGAAAAGCTACATGAATGCTAGAACAAATGAAACAGTGCTAACCATTTTCTAAGTAGGTGTTGGTCCAGTGGTCAGATGGTATGCTTCATATTGTATGTGTTATTTAAAGTAGCAGCCAAAATCATTGCATTCATTCATTCTCTGCTCTTTGTCACAAACTGAGGAAGGGCACTTTGGATTTTTAACCCTGATTTTACTTCCAGCATGTTTTTGAGCAGATTTTGGGTCAGATGCAAAAGTGACTTAAATGGGTGGTGGAAGTGTGTGGGTGGGTGTGAAAGTTCCAAATTCAGATGGCCGTGTAAGGTCAAGCTAGGGTGACCAGATGAGACGGGGAAAATATCGAGACACATGGGGTGGGGGGCGCCGGCGGAGCAAAAAAAAATAAGGCGAGTGCTGCCGACGGAGTGAAATATTGGGACAAATTGCGTCCTGACCAAAGATCGCAGGACAAACACCTAAATATCAGGACGGTCCTGATTTTGTTGGGACGTCTGGTCACCCTAGGTCAAGCTGGTATAATTTACATGCCAAGGGGGACAGAAGGGAGAGGTAGTAGTGGAAAAGCAACCAACAGGAAAGCATAAGGAGGTATAAAATAAAGAAGGCTCCCATCCTCTTGTTGGTTGTGTTTCCTGCTACAGAGCTGCTTTCTGTCTGCTCCATGTGCAAGTTACACAGACTTACATTACCCTAACATTTGTATAATCTATGAATAATGATTAAGGCTGCGAGTCTGTCGCGGAAGTCACAGATTCCGTGACTTCTTCAGGGCCCAGTGTGGCTGACCCCAGCGTTACCCAAGCAGTTGGCTCCAGGACTAGCTGGTCAGGTGGCCCCGAGGACACTCACCCCAGCCGCTCTGGCGGACCCGCAATCAGTTACACCGGCCGCTGCGGCATTGGCCACTGCTCGGGCAGCCCTGGGCAGCCAGCCCCAGCCAGTGTGGCCGATCCTAGGGACCACCTGAGCAGTGGTCCCCGGGTGGCTGGCGCAGGTGCTTCCAGCAGTCCCTGGGTGGCCGGAGTAGCTGCTTCCCCGGGTGGCCGATGCGGCTGCTGCCAGACATGGTCCCCCGGTGGCTGGAGTGGCCAGAGTAGCTACTTCCCGGACAGCCCCTGATAGTGGTGCCTGGGCAGCCGGTGCAGTCGCTGCTGGTGGCCCCCAGCAGCTGGTGCCACAGCTGGCCCTACCCATCCTCGAGCAACAGCCCCCAGCAGCAGCCCCCCGGCTTCTCCCCTAGCAGTGGCCCCTCCAGACACCCCTCCCCCAGCAGCGGTCCCAGTGCCTCCAGCAGTGACCCCCTTAAGATTTAGTCACAGGTATTTTTAGTAAAAGTCACGGACAGGTCGCAGGCTGTGAATTTTTGTGTATTGCTCGTGACCTGTCCATGACTTTTACTAAAAATACCCGTGACTAAATCGTAGCCTTACGCATAGTGCACGACCCTTGGCACCAACAACCGTGGTAAAGACATTGGTACTGCCGACAACGCCCTCCTCGGTACTGATGCTCTCAGTACCACAGCAGTTTTTCCACCCCAAAGAACTTCTGGTATTCTTAGGATTGTAATCCCCACTCCTTGGTACCGACCTTACTCTAGCTCGCTCGGTACTGTGCCAACTTACTCCACCACCTAGATCAGCTCCTCCTTTATCCAGTGACAAGGATGCTGCTGCTGCTGAAGGCGAAATGCACTATGTTTCTTAGATTATAAAAAGATTAATTTTACTCCTAGTATATGATTAATGACATCAACATAAGCTTGGGTATAAAAATAAAAAGAATGAAAGTGGCCCAAGGCTCTGAGCACCTCACAGGATCAAACTTGAAGATTACAAACAGGGCAGGGATCCTGTTTGCTTAATTCTCTCAAAAGCATCATGCACACCACTGGGGGTAATGAAACAATAAATTAATTTTTCATTTAAATGGAAAGGAATGTAACATAAATGCACCCTGAGTTAAAATGTATTACCTTTTATGGTGTGAATATATTATTGCCCTTATATAAATCCATGGTACGCCCACATCTCGAATACTGTGTACAGATGTGGTCTCCTCACCTCAAAAAAGATATTCTAGCACTAGAAAAGGTTCAGAAAAGAGCAACTAAAATGATTAGGGGTTTAGAGAGGGTCCCATATGAGGAAAGATTAAAGAGGCTAGGACTCTTCAGTTTGGAAAAGAGAAGACTAAGGGGGGACATGATAGAGGTATATAAAATCATGAGTGATGTTGAGAAAGTGGATAAGGAAAAGTTATTTACTTATTCCCATAATACAAGAACTAGGGGTCACCAAAATAAATTAATAGGCAGCAGGTTTAAAACAAATAAAAGGAAGTTCTTCTTCACGCAGCGCACAGTCAACCTGTGGAACTCCTTACCTGAGGAGGTTGTGAAGGCTAGGACTATAACAATGTTTAAAAGGGGACTGGATAAATTCATGGTGGCTAAGTCCATAAATGGCTATTAGCCAGGATGGGTAAGAATGGTGTCCCTAGCCTCTGTTTGTCAGAGGATGGAGATGGATGGCAGGAGAGAGATCACTTGATCATTGCCTGTTAGGTTCACTCCCTCAGGGGCACCTGGCATTGGCCACTGTCGGTAGACAGATACTGGGCTAGATGGACCTTTGGTCTGACCCGGTACGGCCTTTCTTATGTTCTTATGTGTGTATGCTCTTAAGAGTAGAGCCTTTTTTAATCAAAACAATCATATTCTCAGCCACTGTATTTGTAGAATTGACACTTACCGGGAATGACTTAGAGAAATAGAGTGTTAATTTTATTTTTATATACACACATAACTATTTTTGTTCAGGGGATAGATATTTTGTCAAACTGCACCCGTAGCTGTTGCAGTCCTGAATTCTGTCACAATTAGTTGTTGAACCTCTGTCCCAGAGTATATTTAATTAATTACTTTTGGTTAAGTTGAAGTGTGGGGGACAGCCTGCTTTGTTTGTTGTGGTAGGGTATGTCTAGACAGCCTGTGGCAGTGAGCCTACCTGCCGGGGTTGACAGACTTGGGCTTGCATTACTGCACTAAAAATAATTGTATAGACATTGGAGCTTGGGCTCTGAAGCGCACCCTCCTCTCTAGGCTTCTAAGTCTGAGTTCCAGCTTGAGCCACATCCTCAGTACGGTTAATTTTAGCAAGGCAGCACAAGCCCAAGTCTGTTGACCTGGGCTGGGGGGCTTGCTGCCATGGGCTATGTAAACATACCCTTATAGTCCTCATCAGGGCTTCAAAATGATTATTGGATGACTTTACTTGTAGTTATATTAGTGTCTCAGCATTTCGTATTTTGTTTCTTTTTTCTTCACACAAATCTTTTACTTTTACAACAGCTTTTAGAAGAGCTGGTGACACTCATTGACAGCCTGTCACTCTGGTACTCTGCTGGCCCAGAATGGATCAAGCTCTCCCAAGTGCAGGTCCAGTTGCTCCTTGGATTCATTGGACAAGATAACTTACAGGTTTGTTATATATTAATGTGTCTAATACTGTATGTAACATTCGTGCTGATTATGTAACACTAGAACTTTCAGTAACTGTGTAGGGATGCAGTTCGCTTCAGTGAGCTTGCTGATGTCGTCACAATCCTCAAACTTGTTATAAATGAGAGGCTTCAGCTGCTGCCACCACATGCAGACTTGCTACACATTCCTCTCCACCCTCAGCTCCTGAAAGCAGTTGCATTTCTAATACATTAGATTGTAAGCTCTTTGAAGCCAGAGCCATCTCTACTGGGTGTGTCTTTGTGTACAGTACTTATCACAATGGGACTCTGATCCAGCCAGAGGCATTTGGGCAGTACCATAATGCAAATAAATTAATAGTGGCTAAGTGTATTGAAATCCTATACTTCTCTAACTTACTGGAAGTTTCACACTACCTTACAAACAGGAGTCACACAAAACCCTGTGATGAAATGTAGCATGCACTAGCCTCACAGGGGTTTGGTTTGGTTTTTCTCTGTCCAGGTTTGTGCTATGGCAGCAGCCAAGCTAAACACCCTTCTTCAGACCAAAGTAATTGAAAGCCAAGCTGAGGCGTGCTATCTCTTGGGGAAGTTGGAAGGCATCCTGAGTAAATCAATCAAAGAGAAGACAGAAACATACACATTCTTGATTCCCCTTGTTCGAACGCTGGTATCCAAAGTTTACCAACTTCTCTTCATGAACCTGCACCTACCTTCGTTGCCTCTCACCAATGGCAGCCCCTCTTTCTTTGAGGACTTCCGGGAGTATTGCAGCTGTGATGAATGGCAAGTTTATATTGATAAATATGTAAGTAATGGCTTCTTCTTGGCTTTTTCTCTATTTTCTTCCATTAGGGAGGAGAGAATCTGTTCAGCAATCATCTTGATTTTTTTTAAATATTTCTTGTGCATCAGATTATTCCATATATGAAACAGTATGAAGTCAGTACATTCAGTGATGGTCATGAGCATATGGCACTTTATTGGAAGGACTGTTATGAGGCATTAATGGTGAATATGCATAAGCGAGACAGAGAACGAGGAGAAAGCAAACTCAAATTTCAGGTAAAGTCTTTAGCTTTTCTAAAAACAGTTTGTACTTTTTCAGGAGCAAGGGTAGGAAATTAGTTTGAAACTGATCTGATCCCAGTGATTGTTGGGGGAAAAGCACTGCCAGTGATCATGTGTATTGAGAGATCCTAACCTTCATCATCATCATACCTCCATTTTGCATGCGGATTGTGCGAAATTATTTCATTGATCCAGTATTGATAACCACTTTCCCACTAATTTAAATCAATGCTGTTTGTCTGTTCTCCAGTATTAAACCTTTTAATATTTCAAACTTATTTTAAATGGTGATTTTTACAAATTTGTTTGACACCCTGGGTCATTTGAAATGATTTCCAGCCCTAATTAAACTCTGTGAATATCATCTTAATGGTTCATTAACAAAGAACAGTCAAATACAGCTACTCTGATTTTCATAGAATCATAGAATCTCAGGGTTGGAAGGGACCTCAGGAGGTCATCTAGTCCAACCCCCTGCTCAAAGCAGGACCAAACCCAACTAAATCATCCCAGCCAGGGCTTTGTCAAGCCTGACCTTAAAAACCGCTAAGGAAGGAGATTCCACTACCTCCCTAGGTAACCCATTCCAGTTCTTCACCACCCTACTAGTGAAAAAGTTTTTCCTAATATCCAGCCTAAACCTCCCCCTCTGCAACTTGAGACCATTACTCCTTGTTCTGTCATCGTCTACCACTGAGAACAGTGGTCCGGTGGATCTTTTTTTATTCAGAAATATGGTAGTAATGTCTCCTTGTTTGTTGTTTTGGATCTGGTCCTTCTTTGATTCTCCCAAGGCTAGTTCCGTGCTCTTATGGATTTCCATGGTAGTTACAATGTAGCAGAAGTAAACACTCCCTGGTGTTAGCTCTTTGGTTCCCCAGAGTTGCAGATCACACTGGTTGATGCTTGAGTGTGATATACAGCACGTACCATGCTCCACCTTGACAGCTTCTGTAGAAATTTCACTGTAGAATGAAGTTTACCTGTTGAGGTATCGAGTAAATAGCGAAAGAGCGATTGGAGTGATTGGGACTAGACCCGTGGTCTCCTACCTCCCAGATAGATGCCTGAACCATTGGATTATAGAGTCATTCTCATTCTCACTCTCTCTCTTTGGCCCAGTGACTGTTCCACTGTGGATTAATACTTAAATAGTCACTGATTCATTATTTATCCAAAGTGGAACAGCTTCAACAGGAGAGATTGTGGGAGTCCCACATCAGAATATATCATAGTTCAGCCTGCTGCTGAGACTTCGGAGACCCCTGTTCAAATATTTTTCTCCCCTTCTGCCTGAATGGGGAATTGAATCTGGATCTCCAGATCTCAAGCGAGTGCTCTCACCTGTGGACTAAAAGTTAGATGATGGGCACCACCACAATCTCCTCCAGCTCTGACCATTTTGTGTGGAGCAAGGCGGGCATTCTCACAAAAAATACCTTGTGACTCCATACGGCTGGTTCCTGTTCGTGGATCACTAAGCAGAGCTGGTCGTGTCATAAATAAACAGATCAGAGTTAAGGTCTCTTTTACCTGGAAAGGGTTAACAAGCTCAGTAACCTGAGAAACACCTGACCAGAGGACCAATCAAGGGACAGGATAATTTCAAATCTCTGTGGAGGGAAGCCTTTGTCTGTGTTCTTTGTTGGATTGTTCGTTCTCTTTTTGGATTTAAGAGAGGCCAGACATGTCTCCAAGTTCTCCTGGAGTAGTTCCTACTATTCAATAGTGAGTATTAATTAGAAAGGCGGATTAGTCTTATAATTTGATTTCTACATTTGCAATTGTGTGTTTGCTGAAGGAAATCCTTTATTCCTGTTTGCTGTTACTTTGCTTTTACTGAGAAAGAAAGGAGGGGGGGATTCTCTCCAGAGATTAATAAATTTAGACCCTGTGAATTGTTCCATCTTGGATTACAGAGACAAGTTACTTTCTTTTTAGTCTTTAATAAATCTTTTCTGTAAAGGACTTGGTTGATCTTTCCTTGGGTGGATTCTCAGGGAAAGGGGAGGAGGGAAGCATCCCTCTGTAGTTGGATCCCGGTATCTCTCCTAGGAAAAGGGAGGGGGGAGGAAGCAGGGGGGAATGGTTTATTTCTCCTGGGTGTAAGAACTCCATGGATTTGGGGCTCTTGGGATCCCCAAGGATTTTGGGGAAGGACTGTGTCCCAATACACGTACATTATTGGGTGGTGGCAGCTTTTACCAGATCTAAACTAGGATTTAAGTTTAGATAAATCCATGCAGGTTCCCATATTGGAACCCAACAGCTCCAAGTGGGGGTGAGAACTATGACAGGTCGTCTCCCTGCAGGCTGGGCGTAGGTGCCCATCTCCGAGAGAGGATTGGGGCTCAGCACACATCCCTCCCATCAGCGTCTCCCAATGGTTAGCGTACGGGCACTTTGTAAGGCGCCTGTCTCTCCCCATTCAAACACAGGTTTGTACAGTGCCATGTTGTTCCTGTGATTTTTATAGGCACTTAAAAGTTGGGCACTGTGACACTCAGCATTGTAACGCCTAAATTCCTTTTGTGGATCCTGGCCTAGATGCTTGTGTTTCCTGCCCTCATTTAACGTGGATGTGAAGCTATTCAGCACATACTGCTGAAGTAAGCAGAATTTTTGCAGTTACCTTTAATATTTCCTACTTACTGGTGAAGGTTTTATCCTTTGCATGAGGCAAAATGGTTTTTACAGAAGACAAGGTTCTTACAGGAAACTGCATCAGATTTACTTACAATGTTGCTTTCAGGAGTGTTTTGTGGAGCCATTTAACCGAAAGGCACGCCAGGAGAACCTGCGTTATAACAGCATGCTAAAACAGCTTAATAGTCAACACACCGCTACTCTGAGGCAGTGGAGAGCAGCCCAACTTTATCTGACTTGTGAACAGGGCCCCTGGGCTGAAAGGTAAGAGTGAAATACTTTATTCCCAAATCATCTTACGTCTAATAGAAAGTTGTCCAATCAATTTGCTTTCTGTTTCATATAGTTGTAATTGCAGAAGGTTGTTAAAGTATTCTGGTAACCATCCTTGATATATAAGATTACTATTGAATGTTCTCTTTTTAATGTTTATCTGCATTTAACAAGCAAAATGCCAGTGCTAAAGTTTAATATGTAGCTCAGCTAGATTTTACTGAAAAGTAACATGTAAAAAGTAGCTATGCATGAAGGAAATTTAAAACTTACTTAATGTACTAAAGACCAGTGGTTGTGTAATATGTTTCAGAAGGGTGAGATATAATGGATATTTAACACAGTGCTGGTATTCTGTAATAAACACAAAGGCTAAAACCTGGGTAAAGACAAATTTGAATATGATTATTGTGTTGTGCCTACCTGAATTTCCCCATCAATTTCATTTGGATAAGATATTCTTTACTGCCTGTCCAGAACTGTCAGGTACTCTTCCTGTGAGCTGTTAAACAGCTGCTGTATTTCAATGGAGGATGTGCATAGTATGTTAGGTGCTGAAATGTTAGATATTGTACCATGTATCGTACATTTGTTACCTATTACTCTTAAGGGTATATGATTTTTTTTTTTACATTATGATTTTAAATACAGACTCTGATAGAATCAACTCATTCCCTCTAAGTATTTGTTTTTTATATCTTAGTACAAATATTTTTGCTATTTCTAGGAAACAGAATCCCATTCACTGGAAACTTTCAAATGTGGAAAACTACTCGCGTATGAGGTTAAAACTAGTGCAAAATTACAATTTCAACTCCCATCAGGAGGCCAGTGACCTGAGAGACAATTTAGGTAAGATCCAAATTCACTGTTGCATTTCCTCACTTATAATTTAGATCATGGACTATTTATATTCCTGATTCCTTAGCAACCTTTTGCAAATTTTAAACAGGGTTTTGTAGTTATTTTAAAATGCTTTTTTTTATTTTCTCCTCTAAACAAACCCACATTTCCTTATAATGGAAATATATGTTGTAAGATAAAAAAAAGGATATATGGTTGATTCAAATAAAGTTTTCTTGAAAAATCTGTTTTAATGGGATACTGTCAACTTGCTTAGATCCAAAGCGGAATCTTCCTTCAAAATAAATCTTATTCAGCATCCCTAGAGAATGCTTTATGTCTGCATGTTTGTGTTGCCAAAAATGATGTGTCTTTTTAAAAAGAAAAAAACAAAAGAACCCCTCCCAACTCTGTTTTTCATATGAGCAAACAAATAGTTTTTCAGGGACCTTTACAATATTTATATTTCTTTAAGCAAGGTAAATGTTGAGACTAAAATATGTTGAAATTATCGCATTAAACTTGAATCAAGCCTGTGTGGTATCATGAAGAATTATAGATGTGTTCGAATATTTGGCCACAGTTATAACTGTGAGTTATAAACTGAGAAGTTAAGTGTTGCATTTTTCACAGTTGGGGGTATTTTAAATTATTCTATGTTCCCCAGAACCGTATTTTGTAAGATTGCAAACCATCCCTTCCCCAGTGCATGTGTACATGGGGACATGCAGGAATATTAATCCAAATTAACTAACGGTATGGATTTGAAGTAGATTATTTAAACCACATTAAACTCCTGTGGGTACAACTTCATTCAGAATTAAAGTGGCCTTAATTTGGTTTAGTTTAATTCACTTCCAAAGTAAATTAAACTAAACTGAATTAAGTCCATTTGAATTCTGAAAAACAACATCCATACGGGTATTTAATGTGGTTTAAGCAATTCACTTCAAATCCGCACCTTTAGTTAATTTGGATTAATTTTCCTGCATGACCCTGTGTAGACGTGCCCATGGATACTATTCAGCTCCAGTAATTGTAGTCAGCTGCCACAGTTTAGCTATCCAATAGTACTGTGGTGAAATACAAATCTATATTTTGTTTGAGCTGAAAATATCTTTATTCCAAAAGGGATGCAGCAGACACAGCCATCTAGTGAGTCACTGCTCCTGGAGGTGGTGAAGCAGGTGAAAGTTAGTGACATGGAGGATGATATACTTGAACTGCCAGAAGAGGACGCAACTGCTGGTGCAAGCATGTATGTATGTACAGCACTTTGGGGAACCCTGAAATTCATCTTTCCACTAGGGATAAGGAGTGGGAAATATCTCCTGGACTGGGGTAGATGGTGCACAAAACTGCCCTCTTTATTTCCTGTTATGACTAATGGCTTGTTTACATGGGGACACTCAGGAAAGTTACACCATATTAACTAAAGATGTGGATTTTAGTTGGACTTGTTAAACTGTGTTAAACCTCTGTGTGAAGACCCTCATTCAGAATTAAAGGGCCTGTAGTTTAACTAATCCACATTAAATTCACACACTTAGCTAATTTGGATTAATTTTCCTGAGTGTTCTCATGTAGACAAGCCCTGAGCCATTCAATCCAGTATTTATAGTGTTGCGAGTGGAAAAGTTGCAATTGGGCTTACAATAATATAATCTCAGTTTAGAAAGGGGCAGCCCTTCACAGCCAGCTCAGGTTGCAGGACAGGGATAAGCAGGAGGGCTACTACACTCTCAGGTGGTAGCATGGCACCTCCTTGAGCAGTGGTAGCTCTTCCTCACTAAGCCCTGGTTTACACCGGGGAGGGGGATCGATCTAAGTTACGCAACTTCAGCTACATGAATAACGTAGCTGAAGTCGACCTACTTAGATTGACTTCCCGAGGCATCTTCACCGTGGTGAGTAGACAGCTGCTGCTCCCCCGTTGACTCTGCCTGCGCCTCTTGCAGCGCTGGAGTACAGGAGTCCACGGGAAAGCGCTTGGGGATTGATTTATTGTGTCTAGACTAGACACAATAAATCGATCCCCGCTGGATCAATCACTGCCTGCCGATCTGGTGAGTAGTGCAGACATACCCTAAGGGAGCTACTATTGGATAAACGCAGATTGTCTAACAAGCATGGGGATTGGATAGTGATACGCCACTCATAAAAAAAACAGCAGCAAGCAGAAACAGGCTTTCTTCACCCTTCTTGCTAAAAGAATGGGGTAGAATTGTAGATGGGGAGTGGGCCTATCCCTGATTCTCTTTAGCCCTGGTCCTGGGCTCAAGTTGGACCATCCTTATGGCTACTCTAACGTCTGCCAGGTAGCAATGATTCCCATGGGGCCATCAGTAAATTAAGCATAGCTGAAGCATAAATTTAAATTAATGGAGATATCCTATCTCCTAGAACTGGAAGGGACCTTGAAAGGTCATTGAGTCCAGCCCCCTGCCTTCACTAGCAGGACCAAGTACTGATTTTTGCCCCAGACTCCTAAGTGGCCCCCTCAAGGATTGAACTCACAACCCTGGGTTTAGCAGGCCAATGCTCAAACCACTGAGCTATCCCTCCCCCCATAGCAGACTTCAGTCCTGCCCCTTCCTCTGCTCCCTCCCCACCTGCCTCTGACATGTCTGCCGCACCAAAAGAGGCAGGAAAAGAGCCATGTAGTTGCCAGCTATGCTGGGCTGTGTGCCTACCAGAGACATCCCCTAAATCTGGGGAAATGCGTTCTTTATGCCATCTGAGTGGCTCAAAAGAAGTGAAATGGAGATGATAATCTGCCCCAGTAACTGCAGATGCAAAATTGCACAAACAATTCTTTGTACCATAAAATTGTAGGTGCAAAGAAGTAGCCTTGTTAGAGAGGCCTGTAAAAGTAATCAGAATATTTTTATTTACATGAATAATTATATACTGCCTTATATTATACCTTTTAAAGTTACAAAAGTTCACGTATTTATTTAAAAACTAAACGACCTTGTATTATGAACTTTTCAGTAACTTCTATTTAAAATATTGCCACAGTTTGTTGTCTCTTGGAACTAGGGGGGCAAGGAGACTTACCCAGATTCAACTCTTTTATAGTTGGAGCTTGTGTGTTGGCTTATTTTTAAGTTTTTGCCTTTTTATTAATCCAGAGATATGAAAGTTGGCATTATACCTTATACCGTAACAATAGCAGATCCATCCTGTAAGATCTTATTATACAAAAGAAGTGACTGGAATAGAAAGATTAAAAAGCTCTGCTATGAAATAAACAGGTTGAGGTGTAAACATTGAATCAGAGAACTCATGAGCCTACTAATTAAAGTGAAATAGTGGAATGTTTTGTATGACATGCTCTTAAGACAGTTCAGATTTGATTCTTTTCTAAATTGTGCTTTTAGTTTGTGCCTGGTCGAACTGTGCAGTCTAGAAAAACACATAACATGGGATGGTGATGTTGTTGTTGTAGGGATGAAAAGGAGGAGCAGGGTCAGAAAGAAAAATTGGTACTGTCTGAAGAATGTGAACTCATTACACTAATTGATGTAATACCTGGCAGACTGGAGGTCACTACCCAGCACATCTGCTTCTATGATGGGAGCATTGAAAAAGAGGAAGGTGAGCATCACAATAGCGCTACTTCCTTTTAGTTCAGCAACATGTTCTTTCCAGCTAAACTTTATTTTTTTAGAACAAATACCAGTGTTGTTGACCTCTAGACACCTCTCTCTTAGCTAATTATCAGAGTTGCATATAATGTTCATTAGGCTAATGACTTCATATTGTTCCTTTCGAGCAAGGTGTCTGTAAATGTAGCCTATCCACTGAGCCATTTCACTAGTGCAGTCTTAAATTTTTTCCCCCTCTCCTGGGGTAGCATTAGGCTGCTAATCATAGTCTAAGGAACAAAATTTCTTTGTATAATTTATACGAGTAATTGACAGGTCCCTATGATTTCTGCCATGTGTTCACCAGTTATGCTAACCACATGAGCTTTGTCACCTGTATGAATTGATAAGAAAAGTAGTTTGTAAGCATTAATCAGCGATATCTGTTTGGTGAGCTTTTATAAAAAGGTGTATAGTTTAACTCTGATACGTGAAACTGATCTTCAGAAAATTAACTGCACTGTTTCACCAAAAGAAACTGGATCAATAACTGAAGTTGTTCTGTTCACAGGAGTAGGTTTTGATTTCAAATGGTCCCTTTCTCAAATTCGAGAGATACACTTGCGCCGATACAACCTGAGGCGGTCAGCCTTGGAGATCTTCCTCACTGATCAGACCAACTACTTCCTTAACTTCAATAAGGAGGTATGGAATTGTCGAAGCTCCCCTGGTGGACTGTCAGCATAAGTGACAAATTCTAGTTTACTGGCTATGGCTAATGTGATTTTTGGCAGCTTCTGCTGCATTATATTAGGTCAAAGTACTTGCTAGATTGAGCTGCTCTGAGAAATTAGAATATGGATCTTTTTATGTTGTTGAAAACCCCAGTCTGGTTTCCAGTAAAATTGAATAGTCAAAAGAAGAACAAAACTCTTATTTTTTCATGTGCAATTACTATTTAATTTCTGCCTCATGAGAAATTATACCGGGGTAATTTCAACTTCTTTGTACTAAACAAATCATAAAAACTTTGTACAAATGAATTACAAAGCAATGGAGAATTACTATCCTATCATGCAGAGGGGGAAATTATTTATATCTTGCTCTTCGGATGGTTTGCAAATGCTGTGCTAATGTTTTCTTGGATAATTTAAATAGGATGAGGCTAAAATGAATAACTGAACAGGGCTGGGTTAGATACTGATGAATTGGTAAATGTTATGAATAGCTGTTACCTGGTGAATATTTAAAGTGAATAATTCATCAGAGTACCTTGTGTAGAAAAAGACTGATATAATATTAAACATGAAAAATGGCAGTGTTTTCTATTATGTTTACGTGGGGATAATGTGTAATTTTGCTGGGTTATGATTTTGCAAAAGTAGTATTTAAATTAATCACAAATAATACCCATTTTTAAGTCCTGCAGCTAAATAAATATCTAAAGATAAATAAATATCTTTTTGGCAGCAAGAGGGCAGCACAGTTAAAAAATGTAGTAATTTTTTGCTTCATTAAGAATTTAATCCGTAGAGCAGTTGCTTTTGGTTTTATTAGCTGAATTTTCCAGTGTAAATGTTTTCTTACAGGTGAGAAACAAAGTGTACAGTCGAATCTTGTCACTCCGTTCTCCAAATATTTATGGGACCAGATCTCCACAGGAACTGTTTAAAGCTTCAGGCTTGATGCAGGTAAGATGAATTCAGCTGAAATGATTTAGGGTGTTTCAGTGCTTCTCAAAGAACTGCTTAATAATAAAGTAGTTAAACTAGGATATTTCATCTGACCTCTAAACTTTTGCATGTGCAGTTGTGCGTGCGCCCAGTTATTGCAGTTATACCACTTTGCAGGCCTATTTGTGTCTGCAGATGTTAGACGTACGACAAAAATTAGAGGACAGTTTTGCAAATTTGTCTTCTGGTGTCAGTACATGGGGCTTAGGTGAAAATTTCTTTTGCTCTGTGTACAAATTATTTGCTTTGTTATCTTATTATGGGTGCTTTCAACAAAACGCACTTAAAGATGTAGAGGTGTGGCCATGGTTCCTTGCTTCAGGTGCAGTATTATTGGCTTGTAAGCGAAGTGTCAATTTTCAGAAACATCATGAAATTTTGGCAATTTATCTAACTTCACAGGGCAGTCTTATTTTTCTGGGGTGTTTTTTTGTTTTGTTTTGGTTTTTGGGTTTTTTGGGCATCAACAGATCCTGTAGTTTTCTGTGAGAAATAGAGAAATGTATGATCTTATTAACATTAAGAATTCTCCAGTTTCCTCTTTTGTACCTTGGCCTTCCTAGCTCTGCACCTCAGCCACTTTCCTAGACAAAGAGGAATGGGAAAGAAGTTATCACCACCAATCCTTAGTTAGAAGGAAGGTTCAGAGTTACATAAGGCACTCCTTCCTCTTAAGGATATAAAATACTTAGTCTGCAGCACTTTCACAAGGATACTGGAATATTTCACTGATGCATATACAGTTAACTGAGGAAGATCAAAAGACTTTTTTTTTTTTTTGGTTATTGGAATTCTTTATCAAATGCTCCCTTTTTCCAGTATTTATTTACCTCTCCTTTACCTCTTCAGCTTTTGTTCTGTTTTGCTTTTTCTCCACTATTGCTCTTTCCCCCTTTCTTCTGTCCTTTTTGTTTGTTGTTTCATTTAGTTTAAAAAAAAAAACGTATTGCCAGCCTGGGGTTGTTAGCTGTCCCCTGCATTTAACCTGAATTTGATAACCCCTTGCCTCTGTCAGGGGTCAGCTAATCTCATCAAGAAACAGAGCAGAGCCACAGATGCAGGAAGAATTTTAAACTAAGTTATGAAAATTGAAATTTGCAAATTCTTATGTGTTTAGTGCCCCTCACTATGAGAAATATCTCCTGGTAGCTAAGCATTGACAAGATACTCTACAATGACAAGAATTTCTTCAGTTTAATGATTTTAGTGTCGCCTTTTGTCTCCTTCAGAAATGGGTGAACAGAGAAATATCAAACTTTGACTATCTCATTCAATTGAACACCATGGCGGGACGAACTTACAATGACCTTGCCCAATATCCTGTGGTAAATTTTTTTTTGTTAATTGTCACTGGATAAATGTGATTATTTTGTGGAAAGATGGATTTTATATCTGAATTTTGAACTGTGGCTTTCTAGTTTCCTTGGGTCCTGCGAGATTACACTTCAGAAGAGTTGGACTTGAATAATCCTGCTATCTTTAGGGATCTCTCCAAACCTATTGGGGTGGTGAATGAAAAGAATGCCAAAGCTGTGCAAGAAAAGTAAGTATTAAAATTCCCAGTTATGTTTCTCTCTCCATTTATTTTAGCTTTCTGATGGGACGTTTTAAGACTAATAATAATTCATTCTGAGAATTCCATAACTATTTGTAACTGTGACATTAATTGTTATAAAATTAGCCTGTTTGATGGCAAAGACATACATTAGCCATATAGCTTGGAACTGTTAGGCAGCGATACTGTTATATTAACAGCAGCATATGCAACATTAAAGAGTCAAGTTTTATTGCCTCTAGCTCTAGGAGGTAAGAAATCTTTTTCAGGTTGGTTTGTTTCTCAGGGTTCAAGAGAGGAAACACAGGGTTTCAGAGGAACTAAGGGGCACCTGTCTGAAGTTGACTGGATCCAGATGATTGAAAATTTATCTTGTCCCCTATACATGTTTCTGGATAAAGGCATCCCAGATACAGCCATGCTGATGGATTTGACTAGAAGGAGGGATTATCCTATTTGGGTCTGGGCTTTCTCCTGGTGTTCTGAGTCCAAATTTTATCCTTGAAATAAGTTGAATCTCTTCTCTGGTAACGTTGTTGTAGATGGGAATGACAGCTACTTCCACTCACATGTGAGCGTAGTCATCCTTAAGTTTTGCTGGAGTGGGGAGCGAACACTTTGGCTTGTCTTGGTTGTCAGGCAGCACTTGTCAAGTTTCTTCCCAAACAGGGTTTCTCCTGGGAACGGAGGATTTACTGTGAATAATTACCTGATATCCATGGTTGGAGTCAGTACTGGTTCCTGGGCACTGAGTTTGTTTCTATGGCTTTTCCTGCCAGCCTCATGGCATTCAGTGATACATCTGCTATCTGATGCATTAACTGGGTGGGAACTTGCTGGCTGTGTCTTTTGGGACCTGAAATGGGAAAATAGTTATTTAAGTCCTAAATCCACCTCTTCTTCCTGCAATCAGAGGTACTCAGTATATGTTGACGTAATTTTTAATCTGTGTGTATCAGACGTAGAGTGCTGTAGTTATGATTTTAAAGATCTTGAGCTCTGTCTTTTAGATATGAGAATTTTGAGGATCCTCTTGGGACGATTGACAAGTTTCACTATGGTACTCACTACTCAAATGCTGCTGGTGTCATGCATTATCTCATTCGAGTAGAGCCTTTCACCACACTGCATATCCAGCTTCAGAGTGGCAGGTAAATTGTGAATGAACATTAATATCTGTCTCTTCTCCCTCAGCTTCAATGATGGCTTTTTAATGGGAGCTTTCAAAATGTAACTTGAGCTTTCCAACCTGCAGGTTTGACTGTGCAGATCGGCAGTTCCATTCCATTCCTGCAACATGGCAAGCCCTTATGGATAACCCAAATGATGTGAAGGAGCTTATCCCAGAGTTCTTCTACTTCCCAGAGTTCTTGGAGAATCAAAATAGTAAACAGACTTTTCAGAATTTATTGAATAGCACATGCATCCCGCACACTACTAGAGAGCATTGTCAGAACCTGTTTAAGAACATTGAGGAAAACTGTTCTTGATTAGATTGAACATGTGAAAATTACTTTACGGTCATACTACCTTTTAGCCATTTAGTGAGATGCCAGTTATGTTAAGCCACTATTTAACTTTGTAATTTAAAATTCTTACCCAGAGTTCTGGGATGGCTAAAAGTATTGATGTTTGGTTTAATCCAAAAGAAGAAAAGGATTGTTTTTTTTTTAAAGTTAAACAGTCTAAATTGCACTCATTACAGTTAACTTGCTTTAACTGTTCTGGATCCTAAACCCACCTCTTCAGGAAGAGATATGCTAACCCGGAACATGAGATCTTTTTGTAATTAGACCGGCCTGCAGAATCTAGACTCATAACTGGTATTTTCCAATGTGGTCTTGTATAACTTGAATTTACAGCAGTCTAAGACTCCAGGATTCTTCAGAAGTAAGAAAGCTCTTGTTAAACATAACCTATGTTGTTAAAGATAACTTTCCCTGCATGTTGACATGAGACATTACACTTTTTGACTTCTTGCATTTCACTTATTAGATTTACTTATTCAGCTTCTTAATCTCTGATCTAGTGATCAAGATACTTGAAACATATTGTAATAACTTTTGAAACCAAATTGTCTTAATTATATTCCCTAGAGTTTAACTTGGGTCAGCTACAAATCTCCAAAGAGGTAGTGAATGATGTTGTTCTCCCAAAATGGGCCAAGTCACCTGAAGACTTCATTTGTAAACACAGGAAAGCACTGGTAAGACAATGACTACCTTAATCTTTGGATGAAGTAATGAAACAGAAATACAGTATATGCTTTTATTTTTATTTTATATATATATACACACACACACACACACACACACACACACACACACACAGAGGAAATGGGAAGTTGATAGTAATCAATATAAATCAGAAGCTAGGAACTAGATGATTGATAAGAGAAGCAAAAGGACACAAGGAGAAATCTATGGCCAGCAGAGTTAAGGATAATAATAATGAATTTCTTTAAATGTATTAAGAAAAAAAAAGTCCTACCAATGGTACTAGTCTATAGCAGGATGGAAATGATATAATTATAAATAATGATGCAGCAATAGACAGGCATGTTCAATAAATATTTCTGTTCTGTACTTGGGAAAAAGCCAGATGATGTAGTCATATCATATAAATAGAATATACTTTCCATTTCAACAGTGGTTGTCTACTTCGTATGGCTGATGTAGATGTAGAGCAACAACTATAATTTTACATTTAGGTGATTAAGGCAGATAATTGCGTCAGGAGTAACAGTGTATCACTGTGATGCTTCCTTCATATTTGTGAATCGGGCATTGAGTTGTTATATGTTCCATGGTCTATTCTGGGTGACCACAGTCGCGCACTGGAGAGTTTTTAATTTTCCATTTGTGCATCAAGTATCTGCATCTGTCATGGTTTGAATGGATGAGGTTTAGGGTTGCCCATAAGCTTTGGGGAAGATTGAAACCAGGAATCTTCTGCATTGGGTCTTTCACAAGATGTTTGTTTGTGGCTTCTTGTGAACTCCATTCAGCTTTCCAAGCTTCATCAGTGTTGAAGTTGCATTTTGAAGGTTAAGCGCATAGGTCGAAAAGGGCTTGCGTGACTTCAACCAGTGGTGAGGGATACCATTGAGGTCCTGGTGGAAGAGGAGATGTATCATTTTCTTTGATTCGCTGGACTTCCCAGAGGGTTGCAGCATCATGGAGAACGGATGGGGGGAGTGATATGTGACAGCACAGGCAGCCAGGGTGTTGGGGTTGACCTGAGGGTTCCGCCAGTGCACCATATTGCAGTGTTCAGTTTGACATCAACAGGTTGAGTGTGGCTATTTTTCTGGACAAGATTGACACTTGTCTTCATATTGGTGGCTACTTTCTTCAGATGGTCATGGAAGGTTAGCATGTGGTCCAGCTTCACTCCAAGATAAGTTTAAGTGGGGTCATGTTTCACAGTGTTGCAGCAGCAGGTCACTTTCAGGGTTGCTTAGTGTTCCTCTTACCAAGATGGAATGCGTTGACTGTTGTTTTGTGGGGGTTTGGTTTGAGCCTGTATTTCTGGAAATATTCCTCCCTGATGTTTAGATCCCCATTCAAGGTGGACTCAGTGTCACTGAAGGTGGCTGCTTGCGTTACCAGGGCAACGTCATCCGCATATGCAAATTTGCATGACTTCATTGGCAGCTTGTCACTTGTGTAGACATTTGAAGAGTGTTGGGGCGAGTACTGAGCCTTGTGGCAGTCCATTGTGGAGGAACCGGGGCAAACTGACTGTCGCTCAAATGGACACATAGCCACTTATTGTTCAGCATTGTCCATAGCAGGCATAGTGTTTTGAGGCAGGGGATGATCCTTGCAAGCTTTCAAAATCAGGGCTTTAATCCAGCCCGTATCATAGGCCAATGACAGGTCTGCAAAGGCTGTGCTGGTCTTGGATTTCCACAGTAACTCAGGAGGATGTTAAACAGCAGCTACTAAAGTCAGACATTCTTAAATCAGCAGGTCTGATTCAAGAGTTTTTTAAAAGAGCTGGCCAAGGAGTTCTCTGGCCCACTAGTGTGTGATTTTCATTAAGTCTTGGAACACTGCGGAAGAAAGCGGAAGAAAGCTATGTTGTACCGATATTTCAGTGAGTTGACTCAAATAACTATAGGCCTGTCAGATTGACATCAATCCCAGGCAAAATAACAGAATGGCTGATATAGGACTCAATAAAGAATTAAAGGAGGACAGTATAGTTAATGCCAATTAACATGGGTTTATGGAAAGAAGATCCTGTCAGACTAACTTTATCTTTTTTGATGAGATTACAAGTTTGGTTTGTAGGTAATAGTACTGGTGTAATAGACTTCTGTAAGGCATTTGACTTGGTACTACATGACATTAAGAAACTAGAAGGATTCAGAATCAACACGGTGCACTTCAAGTGTATTTTAAACTGGCTAACTGATAGGTCTCAGTATGTAAATAGGGCAACATTATCAAGACGGTGTTTTTCTAGTGGGGTCCCATGGATGTTAGTTTTTTGCCCTGTGCTATTTAACATTTTTATTAATGATCTGGAAGAAAACTAAATCATTACAGATAAAGTTTTCAGATGACGCAAAGATTGGGGGAGTGGTAAATAATTTAGAGGACAGGTCATGGATACAGATAGATTTATATTGCTTGATAAGCAGGGAGCAAGCATACTGCTCATTTTAATATGGCCAAGTGTCAGATCATACATCTAGGAACAAAACACACATGCCATACTAACAGAATGGGGGACTCTATCCTGGGAAGTGGTGACTCTGAAAAGGACTTGGGGGTCATGGTGGATAATCAGTTGAACATGAGCTCCAGTGCGACGCTGTGGCCAAAAGGCAATCCTTGGATATATAGACAAAGGAGTATTGAGTAGGTGTAGGGAGATTATATTACCTGTGTGTGTGGTACTGGTGTGGCTGCTGCTGGACTACTGGGTCCAGTTTGGTGCCCACAATACAAGAAGAATATTGATAAACTGGAGAGGGTTCAGAGATGAGCCACAAGAGAGATTATTGGTCTGGAAAACCGCCAGAGCAGCTGCTCCCCCGCAGCTCCCAAGGGCCGGGAATGGGGAACCGTGGCCAATGGGAGCTTCAGGGGAGGTACCCATAGGTGAGGGCAGCACATAGAGCCCTCTCCCCACCCCCCCGGGACTGCAGGGACGTAGTGCTGGCTGTTTCCAGGAACGGTGCAGGACCAGGGCAGGCCCCGCTGCACGCCGCTGCCACCCTGGAGCCGCTCCAGGTAAGAGATGCCGAGCCAGAGCCCGCACCCTGAACCCCTCCTGCACCCCAACTCCCTGCCAAGCTCCCTGCCTGCACCCCATCCCCCTGCCCTGAGACCCTGCTGCACCCCGCACCCCAACCCTCTGCCCTGAGACCCCTGGTGCACCCCTCCTGCACCCCAACCCTCTGCCCTAAGCCCCTAACCCTCTGCTCAGAGCCCCCTCCCACTCTCCGCACCTCTCCCTGCACCCCAACCCTCTGCCCTGAGCTCCCTCCTGCACTCCGCACCCCCTCCTGCACCCCAACCCCCTGCCCTAAGACCCCTTGTACACCCGCACCGCTCCTGAGCCCCTTCCTGCACACTGCACCCTGTCCTGCACCCCGTCTCAGACCCCAACCCCCTTCCCCAGCCCTACATTCATGCCCCTCCATGCAATTTCCCCACCCAGAAAAAGTTTGCTCACCCCTGGACTAGATGATCACAATTGTCCCTTCTTGCTTTCTAATCTATGACTAGGCATCAGGAAGTTTACTGTTGATCTTTTACATTTTCCTTTTTAAAATTTCATTCCTTTACTCCTAGCTGTAATCCTTTATTGCAATTATTAAATAATAGGATGTCAAGTGATTAAAAAAATTAATCGTGATTAATTGCGCTCTTAAACAATAAGATATTTATTTAAATATTTGTGGATGTTTTCTACATTATCAAATATATTGATTTCCATTACAACACAGAATACAAAGTATACAGTGCTCACTTTATATTTATTTTTTATTACAAATATTTGCACTGTAAAAAACAAAAGAAATAGTATTTTTCAATACACCTCCTACAAGTACTGTGGTGCAATCTCTTTATCGTGAAAGTTGAACTTACAAATGTAGAATGATGTATCAAAAAAAACTGCATTCAAAAATAAAACAATGTAAAACTTTAGAGCCTACAAGTCCACTCAGTCCTACTTCTTTTTCAGTCAACTACTCAGACAAACAAGTTTGGTTACAATCTGCAGGAGATAATGCTGCCCGTTTCTTGTTTACAGTATCACCTGAAAGTGAGAACAGACTTTCACGTGGCACTGTTTTAGCCGGCTTTGCAAGATATTTATGTGTCAGATGTGCTAAAGATTCATTCATATGTCCTGTCATGGTTCAGCCACCATTCCAGCATCCATGCATCCATGGCGGGTTCTGCTTGATAACGGTCCAAAGCAGAGCAGACTGATGCATGTTCATTTTCATCATCTGAGTCAGATGCCACCAGCAGAAGGTTGATTTTCTTTTTTGGTGGTTCGGGTGCTGTAGTTTCCGCATTGGAGTGTTGCTCTTTCAAGACTTCTGAAAGCATGCTCCACACCTCGTCCCTCTCAGATTTTGGATGGCACTTCAGCTTCTTAAACTTTGGGTCAAGTGCTGTACCTATTTTTAGAAATCTCACATTGATGCCTTCTTTGCGTTTTGTCAAATCTGCTGTGAAAGTGTTCTTAAAATGAACATGTGCTGGATCATCATCCGAGACTGCTATAACATGAAATATATGGCAGAATGCAGGTAAAACAGAGTAGGAGACGTACAGTTCTCCCCTAATGAGTTCAGTCACAAATTTAATCAATACATTATATTTTTAACGAACATCATCAGGATGGAAGCATGTCCTCGGGAATGATGGCTGAAGCATGAAGGGGCATAAGAATGTTTAGCATATCTGGCACGTAAATACCTTGCAACGCTGGCTCCAAAAGTGCCATGCGAAAGCTTGTTCTCATTTTCAGGTGACGTTGTAAATAAGAAGCAGGCAGCAGTATCTCCCATAAATATAAACAAAAGAGTTTGTCTTAGCGGCTGGATGAACAAGAAGTAGGACTGAGTGGACTTGTAGGCTGAGTTTTACATTGTTTTGTTTTTGAGTGCAGTTATGTAATTAAAAAAATCTACATTTGTAAGTTCAACTTTCATGATAAAGAGATTGCACTACAGTACTTGGAGGAGGTGAATTGAAAAACTATTTCTATCATTTTTACAGTGCAAATATTTGTAATAAAAAATAATATAAAGTGAGCACTGTACACTTTCTATTCTGTGTTGTAATGGAAATTGATATATTTGAATGTGTAGAAGAACATGCAAAAATATTTAATAAATTTCAATTGGTATTCTATTGTTTAACAGGGCGATTAATCGATTCATTTTTTTGAGTTAATCGCGTGAATTAACTGCAGTTAATCGACAGCCCTATTAAATAATACCTCTCCTTTCTTCACATTAATGTCCTTAGCACAAATGCATATTCTTACACATCTGTTGAACTGCTGCTGATGTGCATGCATCTTAGGCAGTTTGTGGACACTAATTTTTTTGTATATCTGGGAGAAAGAGTTAGTACTTCAATTGCTGATATTAATTCTTTCTGTCTTAGGAGTCAGAGTATGTCTCTGCTCATCTCCATGAATGGATAGATTTGATTTTTGGCTACAAACAGAGGGGACCAGCTGCAGTGGAGGCGCTCAATGTGTTCTATTACTGTACTTATGAAGGTACAAAACTGTGCTCTCTTCTTGTCATTGCAATCATATTTGTGGGGTTTGAGAAATATCTGGAAACAGATTCCTCATCAAGAATGCAGTATAGTGCCATATGGTAAAAGAACAGAATATTTGATGTTCAGATAAGGAAATGTGAATTTTTAATTAAATACTCTCTTTAGCCCTTCTGTAGAGACTTTATAATTGCTTCTGTTCCATTAACAAACAGTTTGGTAAGATTCCATTGGAAACATATTGGAACTTATTTTTTAGAGTCTAGTCATAGTAATTTACTATAGAACATATTTTAGAAGGTAAACTTTAGAAAGTCTTTAATCAAGAAAGTATATTCTGGGTTACTTTTTGCGCACATTAAATAAAGAAAATTTATCTTCCCAAAAGCCAGATGCTGCAACCAAAACACTTACTTTCTTCTGTAGGAGAAAGTTTGCAGAATGGAACTTTTAGAAGACTACGTAAAATAAAACTGATGGTGGTTGATAATTTTATAGAGAGAAGGGGTAATGGTTTTGCAGTTAGTGTATATTTTCCTGCATGTGTTTCGTATCTCTTTCTTCAGTGAGTTATGTGTAGACAATGCTGCTTTTTGTTTTACTGCCCTCTACTACTCTGGTAATGATTCCAGGAGCTGTGGATTTAGATGCCTTAACAGATGAGAAGGAAAGGAAAGCTTTAGAAGGGATGATTAACAATTTTGGACAAACACCCTGTCAGCTGCTGAAGGTAAATTTCTCTTTGTAGCAATAAACACATAAGTTCCATATCAGTCAGTTTTGGGAAGATATACACTTGAATGGCAGGGGCTTGTAGAAGGATTATGCAACCATTGTGATGGCCATTGTTCCTTTAAGAGTCTATTCCAGGTATTATAACCTGTAAGTTGTAGGAAACCCATAACTTTTAGGAAAGTTAATCTTCTACAGTGTTATCATTAATAAAGGAGACCTGGTATAAAAATTTCAAAAAAGCCTAATTCCCATTTTCAAAGGTGACTAGACACTTAGGAGCCTAAGTTCCATTGACTTTCAATTAAATTTAAGCACCTAAGTATCTAAGGGTATGTCTTCACTACCGGCTGGATTGAGGGGCAGCGATCGATCCCCGAGCGCGCTCTTGTCGACTCCTGTATTCCAGCTCGGTGAGAGGCACATGCAGAGTCGACGGGTGAGTGGTAGCAGTTGACTCACCGTGGTGTCCACCGCGGTAAGTTGATGTAAGTACGTCAACGTCAGCTACATTATTCACGTAGCTGAAGTTGCATAACTTAGATCGATCCCCCCCCTCCCCCGCCCCAGTGTAGACCAGGCCCAAGTCACTTTTGAAAATGGGAATTAGACTCCAAAGTCACTTAGGAGCCTTTAAAAAATTTATCTCTGGTATTTCATCTTCTGATGTAACTTAAATAGATGTGGAAACAACTTTCTTCATAATTTTGCCATTTAATATTTTTGAGCGCTAACTATAGCTCCGAGAAAAGCCCTTTCAGATAGACTTGCCATCCAGTCAATTTTTTAAATTGGATTATTCATAGGAGTTGTTTGCCTTCTGCATGTCTGCATGCCTTTAATAATTATTGTATAGTACTAGGTATTTTGTTAAATATGCTCCTGTAAGACAGGAAGTACATTTTTGTTGGTGTTAGTCTCATTCTCCACTTTCATTCCTTTCTGTCCAGGTTTCCACTCCAGTTTCCTTAGTGTCTAGTCTTAAGGCTGTCTAAATTCTAGAACAGATGTGACATTCTACAGGTGTTATGTATAGTAACCCTTTCATGCTAGCTTTCAGTGAGAGGAAAGATTAGCAACATGGCTTGTAATAAAATCTAAATGTTCCTTTTTTTGGTATGAATGGTAAATAGTTCTTTCTCAAATAATAAAACCAGCTTTAAGAAAAAGCCACCAAATGAATTTAACAAAATCTTTCCCTCTCCCTATCCCCTGTAGAGTAAATCTTCCAAGTAAATCAGCCAAGGTTTTCTTTGTATAGAAAAATGGTCTAGAAACAGTAACTCCAGAGGAATTCCTTCATCTGAATTTAATATACTGAGCTAGAATTTACATTCTCTCTTGACTCTGAATACCGTACATGACTTAAACAGTTCAATAAAAGATTATTTCCCGCTATGCTGAGATTGTGTATAAATTTGATTTTTTTTAAAAATCGATATTGTCTCCTAGGAGCCTCATCCTGCGAGATTATCTGCAGAGGAGGTAGTACAGAGACAGACCAAAAGTGACAGCTCAACCCTGAATCTGTTCCAGCATCTCCCTGAACTTAAGTCATTCTTCGTAGAGGTAGCAACTGACACATTATTGCATTGCATGTGTTTTAAGACTAGTCTGAAACCTCTAATACGTTGGAATAAAAGGTGGTCAGCAGACTAAAAATAAACTTGCTTATAATGTAAAGAAAATTTTGTACAAAACATCTAATAAACTATTTGTATAGAAGGAGATGTTTCTTTGCAATGAACTTATAGAGGTTGAGTAAGTTTACTTACCCTCATCCTGCAGTGATTCTGTAACATTTATTTTAACTGTCTAAATGTTACATTTTATCCTTTTTGCTTCCTTAGCCTTCCTACTTTCCAATTGCCTACATGCAGACTGGAGAGAGAGATCCTGGCCCCACTGTAGTCAATGGCAAAATTCCCATTGACTTCAAAGTGGTCAGGATTTCTCCCCTAGTGTTAGTGGCTGAACTTAGCTATTTAAGATGTGTGTACCTCTACCTGGTAGTGCAACTTTGTCTCCCAGGTAACTAAAGTATTTGTCCTACCTATGGATGTTTGTCAACTGAAAATGTCATTTCTCATAGGGTATCAGTGATGGTGTTCCCATTGTCAAGGCTGGTGTTCCCAGGAACCAGTCACGTTCCTTTATGTCTCAAGGGAGCCCAGAGATCCTGGTGAGTTGGATGTGTCAGTACAGCTGTTTGAAACTCTATGTTACATATGACTGCACTGTTCCTAAAATTAACCTTTATATTTACAAAATGTGGGTGCTAGTAATGTTCTAGATGTCATCATGAGATAATGTGTTACTATCAATCTGAATCTAGGTTCTTATAACAGTCTCCATCTTAATAATCTCTTTGGAAGTGTTCATATATTGTTTAATTTCCTCCACTCACATTTGTGTAGGCCAAATTAGGCATAAATAAACCTGTGGCTAGTCAGATTTTGTACACCTGTGTCTAAAGATTTGATTCTATTTCTTTCAAGTCACTGACAAAAATAGTACACTACATTAAAACTAGATGGAATTACTTTCACACTGGCTCAGTAACAAAACGACTCTGGGAATGTCTTTTAATTTGTCATAACTTTAAATGCGAGTTACTACCACTGAGTATTTCAAAGAAAATAAAATACAAGAATTAAATAATTATGATGAAATGCATGTGCAAAGCATAGGCCTTCTTACCAGCCTGCATCTCAAGTACCAATCGCTGCTGTATCTAGCCAATATATATATCACACACAAGTATCATTCACTGTTCTTTCTAGGCAGTATATACTACACGTTAGAGTCATAACTAAGGCTAAGATTTTGTCAGGGTTATTTTTAGTAAAAGTCACGGGCAATAAACAAAAATTCAGGGAAGCCGTGACCTGTCTGTGACTTTTGCTGCTGTGGCTCCATGGTTTCCCTTGCCACCATGGTGGCTGGAAGCTGCAGGGGGGCCCCCCCTCCACCCACTGTGGTTGGGAGCGGCACAGTGACGATATTTCCCAAAGAGAAAATGGGAGACCCCCAGCCACTCACCCGAGGTGTGTCTCCCTACCCGAGTCTGTTGCCTCTTGCTGGAACCCTGAGGAGGGCCCACTCAGGAGTCTGTCATCTGTCGCTGGAACCTTGCAGGGGGCCGCCTGTTGCTGGAACCCTGCCAGGGCCCCACTAGCTGCCAGCTCCAGAGTCTGAAGCAGAGAATGTCATGGAGGTCTCTGGAAGTCACGGATTACTGGACTTCCATGGCATCCATGACACATATGTAGCCTTAGTCATAACTCGTTATTTTAAAAAAATAATAAAACAAAAAACCTCACAGACTCTCCATCCTGTCCTCATGATAGTGCTAGCCTCAGCTGGATCCGTTTGGTGGTAAACTGTCAAGAAACCTATGTTGGCTCAGATGCAAGCTCTGTTATTGGGAAAGACATACAAAGAAGAGGGCTTTGCAACATTACACAGTTTCATTGATTTTTATCAAACTTACTTTTTCAGGTGATAGCAAATCTGAACTGCATTATTGGAACCCACGGGTGGCTACCATATGATAGAAATATCTCCAACTATTTTACGTTCATCAGAGATCCAACTGTGATAAATCCCAAGTAAGTAAAGAGGAGGAAAGGTGCAGTAGTGAACTCTGTTATAAAAATAGTATGAGTCAAAGTACGATAGGTACACGGTCTTCTTATATAGTGATTTGATAGCATTGCTTTAATTATCTGTGATTTTTAATTAAAACCTAATATCTATATAGTGTGCTTTACATTTTTCAAAGCTTTGACATCTCCTAATATTAATTAAACTACAGTTTTTCTCTGAAAAGTGACAATAAAAACACTATTGTAAGGTTCTGTCTTCATTGTCCATTACTGACTTTCAAACCAATTTACTAAAATGTTTTTCTAACTGCCAGCCCTGCAAACTCATTCTGGCATCTGAGAGTCAAGCTTGCTTCATTATTCTCATGCATAATTGTTCATAATAAATGTTCTGCAGATGTGGCCTTGTTTATACCTATGCAATTCATATCTTCCAGCTATGTTTTCAGTGACATCTCTGCAACTCCCATTGCATTCACTGGGTTTGCACAAGGGTAACTGATTGAAATTTAATAAACTCTTCTGTTGGTGATGGACTAAGAGGAATAGAGCTCACTCTTCCTTACATATGTTAGCTCGACAGTATTAACAGGAGTCAAGAGTAGTTAAAACACTTTTCATCAAAGTGAACAGATATGAGACTGAATACATGGGAGGAGTAGATTTCCTGAGTAAAAACTACCATTTATAGTCCCTTTTCACAGCAGAACCACACTTCAGATTACAAACTGTACCATGCCTTTTGATTGTTTACAAGAGGTTTGTCTTTTTACAGAATTTTGAAAAAATGTTTTTCTATAAATACTATTTAATACGGATTAAAGTTATTCACAGAGTCTCAAACCAGGTAGGATATTGTATAAAGAACTAGCATGAAATCCTGACCCGCCCTGAAGACAAAGGGGAAATTTTAATTGATATCGGGGGGCCCAGGATTTCACCCCTAGTGTTCCTAGGTACATATTCTTTATAGATCATAATATTAACATAGGACAAATCTTAATTGTAAAATTTGTTTGCAGAACCCAACGTAGCATAAGTGGTCCTTTCGCTCCAGGGCTAGAGATCACCTCTAAACTGTTTGTAGTGTCCCATGATGCAAAGTTGCTGTTCAGTGGAGGGCACTGGGACAATAGTATTAGAGTGACATCGCTCACAAAGGGCAAATTAATTGGACAGCATGTCAGACACATGGGTAAGTAAACTATTTTTGTTTTGAATTATGAAATTATATATTTTATACATGGTTTTTGTAACACAAAAATCTGACACTTTGATTATTGCAAGGCTCAGTCTTTTATAAAGAATAATAGAATAGTGTACTTGGGCCACATTGTAATGAGAGAATATGCTAGAATTCTCCCATTCTTGCCATCACACTCTCTGGTTCAAGTAGGACTAATGAAAACCTATGCGCTCATGTATTTATATAGTCATTCCAATAATAGTCCAGTGTGTTTTAAAAACAATCTTTATTTTTTTAAGATAAGATAATAATGATTACTTTTAATGTTTGTCCTGCTCCTGGCTAGGGCTTTATTACTACAACTAGGATCTTTGACTTTAATCAGTCTTGAAAATGTATACCACATTCCTGGTGTAGAGTTTGTGTTTGTTTGCAAATGTAACTACATTGCTGACATGCTGCACAGCATCCCATTCCCTCCAAATGTCCATCCGTTTTAAAGCTGGATAAAACGTTGAGATAAGATGGAAAGTTAAGGTAATTTGTTTTCTTTCCTTTATAGATATTGTGACCTGTTTGGCTATAGATTTCTGTGGAATCCATTTAATTTCAGGTTCCAGAGACACAACGTGTATGATATGGCAAATAGTTCAGCAAGTAAGTATTCCTGCAGAGCTTTAGAAGCAGCCTTCTGAAGGGTTTTGCTTTAGTGCTTTGTTCACCAATCTACCCGTCCAGTATGTTTACAGACTCATTAGTGTTTCATTAGAGTTGTTGTTTGCTTATTTGTTTGCTCTGTCTGTCATGTTTGCAGGGTAAAACAGACTTCTAAAAATGATGATGAGTTCTGTATCTCTCTTAGACTGTTCCATGGTTTTCAAGTACACTTATTAGTGTCTCTGCTCCATTTATTATAGTGGCATTAATAATGTTACCTAGAGCACTTTTATTTGGTTAAGGTGCTTTGCAGCCCTTTGAGGTAGATAAGTAAATATTATTCCTGTTTTACTGATGGAGAAACTGAAGCTATAAACTAGAGAAGGTGACCTGTCCAGCATCTCAAGAGTTTGTGTCAGAGGCAGGATTAGAACTCGGGTGCTCCTGATTTCTAATCTTGTGCTCACAGTACTAGACCGTGTCGCCTCTCTTCTGTTCTGTTTCCTTAGTGTGAAATACTGATGTGTATCTGTCACTGGGTGGCTGGCTCTTTAAAGAGAAGTGGGTCTCAGCCAACTCTCTTCCCCAGATGGGGACAATGAAGGTATTTGACCTCTGGGTCATATGACCCAATCAGGCCTCTGTGATAGGTAAGGGAGAGGTCTGGTAATGAGAGACCAGGGGGAGATAAGGTATGTCTACGCTGCAATTGAACACCCAGGGCTGGCCTGTGTCAGCTGACTTGGGCTCAGGCTACGGGGCTGTTTAATTGCGGTGTAGGTGTTCCGGCTTAGGCTGGAGCCTGGGCTCTTCGACCCTCGCCCCTCGAGGGGTCCCAGAGCCTGGGCTCCAGCCCAAGCCTGAACATCTACACCAGGGATCGGCAGCCTTTGGCACATGGCTCACCAGGGTAAGCACCCTAGCGGGCCAGGCCGGGCCAGTTTGTTTACCTGCCGCATCCACAGGTTCGGCCGATCACGGCTCCACTGGCCGCAGTTTGCCGTTCCAGGCTGCGGGAAGTGGCACAACAAAGGGGGCTGCGGGAACTGGCAGACAGCACATCCCTCGGCCCACGCCGCTTCCCGCAGCCCCCATTGGCCTGGAGCGGTGAACCGCGGCCAGTGGGAGCCGCAGTCGGCCGAACCTGCAGACGTGGCAGGTAAACAAACCTGCCTGGCCCGCCAGGGTGCTTTAATATCTAACTTGTGATTTCACAAATGGAAAGTAGATATGATTTTTAGCATGCTAATTTAAGCCCCTAATATGTGAAGTTGCCTTTACCAATGTTAAACGTAGCACAAAATGGCAGGGTCTAAATAAAAGAAGGACCCAAAGGTGATGATAGTGGAAAGATCATTTTAGTATAAGTTTTCATTCTTCTTTATAAAAGGCAACTTTTCAACTAGGAAAATATCCTTATTTACACTTTTGAAAGCCTGGTAATTCCTGTACATGAAAGCAAGAGTGGGAAGAAGTAAAGTGGACTGCATACACAAACAGATTAACTTGGTAGTAGTGGTTTTTGGCATCATTGTCTTTATGCTGATGTACCAGCAGGCTACTAGTTTTCTGAGTTAATAAAACTTAGCCTAGCCCTACGATACCCCTTGATTATCTTGGTTTACCAGATGTTCTTTGCAGACCTCTGCCCCTCAACATGCAAGTTGCATTTATTAAGGCTATTAGGGAAAATGTAAGTGTTACAAGCTACAGCTCCTGCTGTGTCTTGTGGACAATATGCCTGATTTTATCTTCTTGTGTCTTGTATAAGAGTCATTTAGGGCTAAATCCAGCTAGCACTCTGTAATGTCAGCGCATTGGCACGTAAACAGATACTCTGACAGATGTATGCAGTGAACACGAAATCGTGCTGTCACTTAGCAGGATACCACATGTTTGACATGTTATACACTGAGAATATTTTACAGCTGCTTTCAGAAAGAAAGTAGTTGGCACAAATGGAGGCAACCTCAGAATTTCCATCTCACAAGAAATTCTGACATTTTAGCATTTGTTTGTGCCAAATTGGGACTAAAAGTTTAAATTTTGACATTTTTGTCAGTACAGAAATTATGAAAATTTTTGATTGCCATGTCAAGATTTTGATATTATTGATTGAAATGAATTCCCATAGTGATGCATTACCTAATAGGAGACAGATGCACGCATTCTTCCATACAGGTCGTGATCCTTGGGTGGATTACATCTCCTGTAATGCATGTAATCATGTAACTCCCATGATTCACCATGCAGCTCAGGCAGAGAAATCTGCATTTCATTGTGGGAGATGTTGTCCTCCAGGGAGCCCAGCCATAGGAGAGAATCAGGGGCCTGAACTACAACTCTCGTTAGACAATGTACTGATAGGGAAATGCAGTTCAAGGTTTTGTTGAACTGACTCAAAGCTACAATGAGTCCTGTGGCACCTTATAGACTCACAGATGTATTGGAGCATGAGCTTTCGTGGGTGAATACCCACTTCGTCAGACGCATTACTCAAAGCTAGTTGTTTCTGGTCAATTAAGAAAACCAGAATATTCCAATCTAGGTTGAACTGACCTGAAATGAAATATTTCATTTAGGTTTTCCTTATGGAAAATTGAAATTTTGGGCAAAATCAAAATTTTCTTGTGGAAAACTTTGGTTTTGCAGAAACTGCGTTTTCCGTCGGAAAATCATTCCAATGGGAAAGTCCCGACAAGCTCTCCTTGTTTATTTTATTTTATTAGTCAGACTAAGGCCCCTGCTAAAACTGCTTCTTTTGCCCTACCCAACAGTGCAAAGCAGCATTCAAAGGAATCTCCAGAAACCAGTTAAGCCACTTTTGGGGGGGGGGGGAATCATTGGGTGGTTTAAGGCTCGTGTAATTGACTCCCCTCCCTTGTAGTGTCCAGTATAGGGAGCATGTAGGGGTCATTGTCAGGAAAATAGGGTGTGGCCAAGAAGCTGCAATCTCCGCCAGATCCCTGCTGCCACGAGGGCCATAGACATTTAATTGGGAACTGGGGACTGAACCAATACCTAATGGCCCCACGACTAGGGCAATGCAAAGGTGCTTACAACCATAAGCTCACACTCACTTTCTCAGTTGCTGTACTGGTGCAATATGACCCGTTCCCAAGGGGTGTTCAGTGCCTAGATATTATGGGGATTGGTGCTCTATAAATACCCATGGCAGACAGATCAGTAAATCTTGCACTTGCTGTTTTTTTCAGCATTTGCACTCGCTGGGTTCTGAACCAATCATGCTACTTTTCCCTGAACCTATATCCCTGTTGCCATGGTGTGTCCCATTGCGTGCATCTGCTAGCACCCCCTACAGTGCCAAGAGTTTTTGACCCCACAAATATGAAAGCAGTGGGACAAATGTCCTGCCTATTGCCACTTGTTCACTCCGTTGCTCTTCATTGTCAAATTCTTTTCTGGATCCTCATCCAGTCGTGTGTTCTGATGTATCTTCTTGCTTCTTGGCACTGTCATGTGTGCCTCATATTTTCAAAGTTTTGATTGGCATTCATCTCTCCATACTGTAAGGCAGAAGAGAAATTGTTTTCGTACCCATCTCTTTAGACACTGTGCATGCCAGCAACAGACCCCACTTAAAGTGATTTTTGAATATAGTTACATTATGTCAAAGTGAAATGGAAGTACCAAATTGTTTTGGAGTGTTGGAGTGCCCTTAATGAAAGCTGTACCCTTACAGGAAGTTGTTTTGTGAAAAATATTGTAAGAGATCCATTATATCTCTCACAAAGCAGAATCAGATTGGCTGTTTCTCTATATTGCCTCGGAATATGAAACAAAATTGATATAATTTTTATGCAAAATAGTCTTCACTCTCTTTAATTACATTCTGAAGAAGACAGTGAACACAAAGATCAAAGGAATTTAATTCATCCTTGTGATTTAATAAACTGAGGCACAAAAAGAAGTGGCTGTAAATGTGAGCAACACTAGAAGTAAAGTGTGGTGTCTGGCACCCAGTGCATCTGATGTTAAAGATATCCTGTATGTGTTCTTCAGCTGTGAGAAAATCTATAAATGTATCATTTTATGTTGATATCAGGGAGGAGTTCCTGTAGGCCTGGCACCTAAACCCTTGCAGATTCTGTATGGACATACTGATGAGGTATCCAGTGTTAGCATCAGCACTGAACTGGACATGGTGGTATCTGGAGCCAGGGTAAGCATCTTCATGATTTTCCTTCGAAGGAGTGATATTTACTACTAGGATTAGTGTAGCTGGAAAAAACATTACTGTTTCCTCTTTTCCTTTTTGGGTAAGGAGCAAGTCTTGCACCATGTCAACACACACACTGCATAATTCACTTACTCTCATACTGCTCTCACAGAGTAGGCCACAGCTCTTTTGCACAGGTGAATGTCTGAAGTGTGTGTAACCATCTGAAGAAATCCAGTTTCCTATAGGAATACTCATGCTACAGAACTCCTTTTCTGCCTCAGCAAACACAAACTACTTGTCTTTACCTCTGAGGCTCTCCACAGCTTAACCACACCCTACATACCAACTCTATCAAGCTGTTGACCTCTGTTTCCACTCTGATGATGGCCCACTTCCATCACTAAATAGCCCAATTCTACCTCAAGCACCTTCACATTTTGTCCCATTCCACCCCTCAGGCATGGGAGGAGGCTCCCCATAAAAGGTCTGCAAAGCCACTCCTTTGTCTTCCTTCAAATTCGCTGTTCTGCCATGATGCCTCCAAGACGCTTGATAACAGCTACACCGGGGTGTCCTGTGACTGCTACTTTCTGTGTGAAATATGATTTGTTTCACTGCTACCTTTTCCTCCTTCCCCCACCCGCATTTGTTTGTTTTTTCTCCACCTGTTGTCTCCTCATATGCTGAGATTGGCACTCTTAAGGGGAAGGACTCTGTTTTTTTCACTATCTGTGTACAGTGCCTAGCACAGTGGGGCCCTGATTCCTGTCCGCTGCCTGTAGCAGTAGAGTAGCTAGAGGGGGCGCGGGGGAGCAGCTGCTCACCCACCGAGCACAAGTGGCGCCTTTTTCATTTTACTCACCTGGAAGCAAAAAAAAAAAAAGGCACCACCCGCTGCGGCGCTTTTACTGATGGGGCGGCACTCGGGGTCTTCGGCGGCATTTCAGCGGCGGGACCTTCACTTGCTTCGGGTGTCTTCAGCGGCACTGAAGCTTCATTGCCGAAATGCCGCCGAAGACCTGCGGAGCGAGTGAAGGTCCCGCCGCCGAGGTGCCGCCAAAGATCTGGGGCGCCGCCCCGTCAGTAAAAGCGCCACAGCGGGTGGTGCCTTTTTTCCTTTCGCTCCCCCTCTTCCCTCCACCTGGCTACGCCGCTGAGTAGTTCCTTCTTCCAGAACTACTGCTGCACCTTACGATCTTTTCAAATGTTCTTTTCCCTTGCTCCAAATAATTACCGTATGTGACTATTACCATAAAGAAATAGCATTGAGTTTTTTGTCTTAACAGGATAGCACTGTGATTATTCATACTATTCGGAAAGGTCTGTACATGAGGACTTTGCGACCACCTTGTGAGAGTTCCCTTCTGCTGACTGTTCCCAACCTGGCTGTATCCTGGGAAGGACACATAGTTGTCCACACCAGTATAGAAGGAAAGACTACTCTGAAGGTACTTCACAAGTTTCAACCCAAGGTCATAGAATGCTGGTGTGTGTTTTGCGGTAAACACTAACCATAAATGTACCTGGGTTTTTTTTTGCAGTAGAGCTAGTTTCTTAGGAAATTCTGTGTGCAAGCTGCTCCACAGATGCACCAATGTTTCTCAAACATTGAGAGGGGGACAGCCTGACCTAGAGGGACAACCTTTAGGGTTCATGGTGTAATTCATTCTCACTGCCTATTCAGTGTAGGGATGCCTCTTTTGATGAAGGCTTGTGTAATTGCACCAAGAATTAGGAAGAGGCTTGTACCTAATGTTAACAGGCTGTGTTTGTTAACTTTCAGGACATGCCACAAGCCCCAGCTTTTCTCCTTGCCCTGTAGGATTTGGGAGGCTGGGTGAGGCTGGGAAGGGGGACTCTGGTTTGTTTGGTGCGGCTTATTACTTGTTTGTTGTATTCGTGTTGCTGCTGGGGTAGTGCTATCTGTGGGTGAGTGCCAGAGGCTGTTTAAGTATGAATGTATTTTTAAGTTTGTCAAGCATGCCCATAGATCAGATTGTAGTGCGGTAAAAATATAAATAAATACAGGTTGAACTTCTCTAGTCTGGCACCCTCGGGACCTGACTGGTGCCGAACCAGAGAATTTGCCAAACCATGGGAGGTCAATGAAGAGTGCCAGCAGGTCTCCATAGGCATGGGAAGTAGGGGTGCGGAGGGTGCTGCAATGCACCCAGTGGGGGCCCCACTGCCACCTGGGGTCCCGGCCACCAGCCTCCCACCCGCCAGCCTCCCGCCTGGGGGCTCCAATGCCGGCCCCAGCTGCCAGCCCCTCGCCTGGGGTTCCAGCCACTGGCCGCAGGTCCTCCTCCTCGCTCCCGGAGCTTGAACACTGCTAATCAGCTGTTCACGGTGCTCCGGAAGCACTGGGAGGGAGCGGGAGGAGTTGGTAAGCGCAGGGCTGGTGCACAAGAGGAGCAGGAGGCGGGGGGAGCTTGGCACCAGTGGATGCTCCGCACCCACTAATTTTTCCCTGTGGGTGCTCCAGCCCCGGAGCACCCACAGAGTCGGCGCCTATGCCGGACCATGGATGTTGCCATACCAGGGAGTGCCAGATTAGAGAGGTTCAACCTGTATTTAATTCTACAAACTGCCATCAGATACCAACAGCTTTAGTTACTACCAACCTTGGCTAAATTCCTATTAACAAGCTGAATCTATAAGTAATAAATCCTTAATCCATTCAATCCTCCATGAGTAATTTCTTTTTAATCTCTTCAGGATAAGAATGCATTACATCTCTATTCTGTGAACGGGAAGTATTTGGGCTCTGAGACTCTAAAGGAGGAAGTGTCAGACATGTGTGTGACTGGCGAATATATCGTGATGGGGAGCCTACAAGGATTCCTTTCCATACGAGATCTCTATAGGTAAGAGACCAGCATCAGTAGATAAGATGTACTGCACCAGCATGGTGGTTTGTTTACATATAGGTATTGGTGTATGATGTGGAGATCATGAAGGGTGTGACTTGTCATTCTTTTTCAAAAGAGGTCACAGATGGCTATTCTCTCATTGCCCTGTCACCTGATACTGGAAAATCAATTTGCAAAGGAAATCCAAAACTACAACCGGGTCCCTTATGCTCCTATTTGGATTTTCTGGACACTGAAGGGCAGGAAAGACCTATTTGTAAGCTAGGAATGCCACTTCTGGTGCATGACTGCACTGACAGCCCTTATCCTAATACTGGGAATGTCCTCCTCAATATCTGGGAAGGGACAGAGTTGGATGCAGACTTGGGGCTTGATCCAGCAAGATACGGAGTATCCGTGACTCCCATCAAAATCAGTGGGAGCTGTGGGCTCAGCTCCTGGCAGAATCAAGCCCATGGTGTGCAGCTGTAACTTCAGTTTAAAATCCCCATTTCTTTCCGCTGTGCTGATTCATTGGCCTTTGCCCCCAGAAGGAGGAAACATACTTGCTCCAGGAGTAACTGCAGCACTAAGTCTGCTCTCCTGTCACTCTGCAGAGAGGATTTCTTTCTTTACTGATTCTGTCCCCAGTGCACAACCCTGTTAATAAGGCTATAGCCTGGGGATGGGATTTGACCCTCTATGTCAGGGGAGGGCAAACTACAGACCCCGGGCCAGCTCCGGCCCACCAGCCGTTTTAATCCAGCCCTCAAGCTCCCGCTGGGGAGCAGGGTCTGAGGCTTGCCCTGCTCTGGGGCTCCAGCTGTGGAGCAGGGTCGAGGGGCCACTCCTCATGGCTCCCAGAAGCAGCGGCAAGTCTCTCCTACAGCTCCTATGTTTAGGGGCAGCCAGGGGGCTCTGCTCTGCATGCTGCCCCTGCCTCAAGCGCTGCCCCCACACATTCCATTGGCCAGGAACCACGGCCAATGGGAGTTGCAGGGGTGGCGCTTGCAGACGGGACAGCACGCAGCAGAGCCACCTGGCCATGCCTCCGCATAGGAGCCGGAGTGGGGGACATGCCGCTGCTTCCGGGAGCCACTTGAGGTAAGCGCCGCCCAGAGCCTATACCCCTGAGCCACCCTAACCCCCTGCCCCAGCCCTGATCCCCCTGCCCAGAGCACCCTCCTGTACCCCAAACTGCTCATCCCCAGAGCCTGCACCCCCAGCTGGAGCCCTCACCCACCCCACCCCGTGCCCAGCCCCCTGCCCCAGCCCTGATCTCCCTCCCACCCTCTGAATCCCGTGGTCCCAGCCTGGAGCATCCACCTACACCTCAAACCCCTCATCCCCAGCCCCTCCCCAGAGCCCGCATCCCCAGCTGGAGTTCTTAATCCCCCCCCCCCACACACACACACACACCTCACTTCCCCAGCCCAGAGCCCACTCCTGCACCTTGAAATCCTAATTTCTGGCCTGACCCCGGACCCCCTCCCGCATCCCAACCCCAATTTTGTGAGCATTCATGGCCCACCATACAGTTTCTATACGCAGATGTGGCCCTTGGGCCAAAAAGTTCGCCCACCCCTGCTCTATGTAGAAGTTCACTATAACTTGAATTATAGTGTATTGGAACACATTGGGACTTACAGTGAAACCCTATTCGATAATGCATCTGAGTTCACGCTCAGTGAGTTCAGCTGTAGTATGGCTCTATCCATTATGTATAATGTATAGCAGTTAAGTATTTAAGGTATTTTTTGTGTGTTTTTGCTTATTTCAGCCTGAATCTGAGCATCTCCCCCTTAGCCATGCGACTGCCGATTCGCTGCATTTCTGTTACCAAAGAATACAGCCACATCCTTGTAGGCTTGGAGGATGGCAAGTTGATTGTCGTTGGTGTTGGCAAGCCAGCTGAGGTAAAACCCACCATCAAGAACTTTGTCTACCGAACAGTGGGAAATTCACTTATTTCTGCTTTCCAGTTGAGCAAGAGGTCTCCTCTATGGCAGGGCAAACTTAAGAGCAAGTTTGAGTTTTCAGTGGGGAAGAAATAATTTTTGAGACGGCTCTATGCATAGAGATTTCTCTATAAGAAACGAGCATGTAGGGAACGCAGATGGGAAAAAGCAGACTCAGTTGGACTAACCTGCAGACTTTGTCATAGTCGAATAAGCAAGAGGTCAGAGTAACTAACATTTTCTGCATGTGCTAGTGTTGTCTGTCACTTCTCAGAAACAAGTTCTGAATAGGATGTGATACCTTCGTTATAAATGAGGAAGTAACTTCCCAGAAGAAAATTGGAAACAAAAAAGAATGAGCTACTTTCTTTTAAGTTTTGGCTTTTGTCAGATACCCTTTACTATATGTTGCCTCCCTTTTTGGAAAAATCCGTATTTCTCACCATTCAGAATCTCTCATTGTAACTGCACAAAGATACCCTGAGTAGCCACCTCTGTGCTCCTTATGGTGGATGTAAATTTGTAGGTACTGCATATGCACTATCAGTTACAGAGCATCCCTATGTAAAATAGCAATACCCACTTTGTCATGTTCAGAACAGGGGTTTCACAGTAACTACTTGTAACACCTCTGTCAAAGTATTTCACCAATATTATGAAGAGAGGCAGGGTTAGGCTTTCTGAATCTCTGGAGTGCAACAGTATATTTTAAGTTGAAAGCTCCTACTATTAACTATTACAGCCAGAAGGGTGACTTTAAATTGAGGTCTGCTTGACCTTCAGTATTTGCTAGAAAAGTATGTATTAAAGTAATGTATATTTTATTAATTTTGAAAACATACTGGCATCTTAGTTCTAAGTGTCTGAAATTTTTCTAGTTAAGGGAACATAGTTTACTGAAATACATCCTGCTTAGGATCTTCACAGAATGAGAGCCTGATCCTGCTTCTTTTGAAATCAGTTGCAAAACTTCCATCCATTTCAAAGTAAACAACTTTTTCTATTATAGAATTAATAGATAACTTCTTGTGTTAGCTTTTTAAAAATCACCAATCTTTTATAAAGATTTTCCAGACTTAGAAAAACTCTGCTAGGCTGGAATTTGTCATTCATTATCTGAGACTTAAAGTAAATTTAATTAATAACAAAGAAATCTGAGTTCCCCACTATGCTACGTTCCGAGGGTTGGATTCCTCCTAAGGATATGCAGGTTTTTCCACAAGCTTTATCAGTGTGTTCAGTTTATAATTCAGAGCATTTGGAGGATTAATATCTGTATAAACAGATTAAAAAACAATAATGGTAGGGACAACATTTATCCCATATTTTCCTGTTTCCTCTGATTTGTAAAAATCATTTTATTGTGTTTAAAAGGTATTAACTTTTTTGTTTGACAAGTAAAATATGGAGATAAGAAATTAAGGACTTTCAAATTCCTCCTACAGAAGGTACTCTCTGTTAGGAGTTGGGCTTCAGTGTTGATACTGTATTTAGCCTTAGAACAAAAGGAGGTTATTTCTACATATTCTATTAAACATAATTGTAAAGTGCTGTTGAGACTAAGGTTGACCTTTTGCCTTTATGCTTGACAGTATAATCAGAGATGGAGTATAATGAATTTGTGTTCTGGTTTAGAAAACCATATAGTTGCTTAGAACACTGCAGAAGTCTGCAGGATCGTTCCCTGTTTGAGCTGACACCACTGATGACTTGTTGGATTCTGTTTAGCTGCTCAATATATAGTTACAAAGTGCCAGACTTATGATGAGAAACTTTTTCTGAACTTTGTGCCATTAAAGGATGATTTTCTGTAACCATAAGGGATTTCGTATTCTGGTCTATTGCCAGAATAGGATCACCACTGGTCAATCCCAGGTCTGGTAGTTATGAAGTTAATTAAACAGTTTCTGACAGAATACTGTCCGATATTCAAATCTGATACAAATTCACTAAATCCATGATTTAACATTGCCTTTGGTTACTTGTCACTGTGAACAGCTTATTACATGTCTTTACTTACGGAATATTCGCTGTAGATTACGTTTGTTTAATAATTCTTGCACTGAACACTTCACCCAGGATCAGTAGAAGTCTAGAAATTTGGCATCATGAGAACTCCTCTCTATCTCTTTCTCCCATTTTGCCATCGCATTTTGCCAGGGGGTTGGACTAGATGACCTCCTGAGGTCCCTTCCAACCCTGAGATTCTATGATTCTATGATCGCTGCCCTGCAGTAGTCCATCACTTACAGGACATTGTCAAGTACTCTTTTTAATTATCTTTACTCTTCATTTCTATTAATTCCCTCTTAAAATAAAATGCTCTTCCTACTAATTTTGTTCATTTCCACTTGGCAATCATTTTTTCTTTTTAACAAAATAGCAATTTAGAATCCAGAACCCACTCCCCACAAAATAAGAACAATTTTAAAGTAGGTAAAATATTAGACCTATCTTGCCTGACAGTGTCCCTTTAACTGTTCAAAAGTGGAAAAGATAATGATCAACATTTGTCTTTTTGTTCTTTCGTGCCAATCGAAGAATCATCCCAAAATGTTACCTTTTTTGTTTGTCTGAAATAATTTCTGTTGGTATAATTTTGTGTTTGTGCAGTACCTTGTATTGTCTGCACTTCTCCAGAATCAGCGTCTGAAGTTCCTTTTTTAATTTATCCACCTTATCCCTTCCCCCTCCTTTTGTTTCTCTGGATTACTTTAAACAGATGCGCTCAGGTCAGCTTTCCCGAAAGCTGTGGGGATCAAGCAAACGGCTCAGCCAGATTTCATCGGGAGAGACTGAATATAACACTCAAGATTCCAAGTGATTGCTGCTCCTGAATTCTCTCATGGATTCCAGAAATTTGTTTAATCTTTTGGTCACTCTAAACATATCTCTCAACTTTCTGATGAGTGTTTCAGGGACTTATCCTTGACAATCAGTTGAAGACCAACATATGGTAGAGGTACAGTAATTTACATATGCACACATGCAAATTAGCCCACAATTGCTTTTATTACTTTTTTCCTAATCACATTGATTTGGTAGCAGTAGAACTCTTTCAAGATTATGTGCTGGAACTGAGTTTCAGAAAAAGACCTCTAAGTGCATTAAAACACAAATTATATCATATACAGGTGAATAATGCTAGATGTTCCTCTCTTGCTTGGAAGATATTAACTCAAATTCAAGGAAAACATCCCATTCTCATCTTACATCTTTGTAATTCCAGGATCATAAACTTAAAATTCCTTCAATTGCAGATATACAGATAAAATTGAGACAGTTGAGAGTTATGACCTCAAATATATTCTTCAGACCAATCAGCTTGCTGTATACTGCTGTAAATGATTATTAATAATCCTCTATTGCATAGCTCCTGAGAGAATCCCTTTGAGAATGTTCTGCAGGGAGCACCTCAATGGCACTACTTGATTGTCAGAAATTGTTTAACTGACGTACAACAATGAATTATAACCTGGTAGGAATTGGGGTAGGGTGAATATTTGCTGCAGAACATTCTTTATGTTGTTTGGCAAAGCAACACACACATTTAGAAATCCCTTGCATGTTTTAAGGCCTCGTATTAATACAGAGGGAATGAGTCACATTTCCATGTCTGTCAAGATTGAGTTGTTCTTCATTAATAGCATAATTACTGCAAACCAAAATGTCTAATTTCAACATTAAGATCACCTGAAAAACTTTGCATCATAATTTACCTTTACCATACCTTGTTTCTTGGCTCTGTATTTGTCAGACAAGTAACCTGGTTTAGCCATATTCATGTTGCTGGAAAAGTCAGTAGAAAAATCCAGGTACTATATGCATATGTGGGAGAGGAAGACATCACAGCCCTGCATATGCTGTAAACAACAAAAATAGTACTCAAAAGCTCAAGTACTCTTGGGAAAACCTTACCTTCAGGGCAAAGGGTAAACATTTTTAGGTGGGAATATGACTATGTAAATAGAGGAAACTATTGTTCCCTTACATCGTTTGTGGAAGTGATGATAATTGAAAACAAGATGTCTCTGTAGCCAATGCAGATACAGAATTGATTTAGTTAATATTTCTCAGACACCTCTCCCCTCTTCTTCCTTATTTTATTACTTATGGAAGTGAGTATGTGTTGTATCTTTTCTAAATATTGCCTGATTTCCCCTAGCACTGGGGAGTTGTTGAACTACCGAGGCACCCCATACAGTATAATCTAATTTCATTCACTTTAGTGCAATATTTCTTGATAGTCTAAAGAAGTAGTAATTACTTTTTCCAAGACACATTTTTTCTTAAACGAACATCCCATTCTTAATTTCATAAAGAAAATAATGATCCTATATCATGCTTTTATACACTGAATATTTTAATGACCTTATTACTAACTAATCTAAAAAGAATTGTGTTGCTTGTTTTAACCGTTACTTTCAAATTATATCAATTATTACATCAAGTTATATCTGATCAGTGAAAAAATTAAATGAGATTATGTATAACTGTAACACTAATCACTGTGACAGATCAAATCATCTGGAAATTATGTGGAAATGTAAACATTTCTCTGTGGCACTTGTCAGTATGATATTTAACCCCATTTCTCTCTGTCACTCACTCCCTCTCCCCCTCACCTCCCCACTTTGCATTGAGTTATGGACATGGGAAGAAAGTCTACATGGAAAAAAAAATATTAACTAGTTACTGATACAATAATAGCAAGGATACTCTGGAAGTATTAAATGTATGTGAATGTGAAGTAGGTTTGTCTATTGTAATTTCAAAAGTAAGAGATTTTGAAGAGTTATTGAGACAGAAGTTTAGAAGAATCACAGTTTTGAATGTGTGATTTTATTATAGTTAAGTGGGATTATATAGAATTTTCAAATGAATTTGCTTGAGGGTACTGTGGAGATGGTTTTATAACTGTACATTTAAGATCTTAAATGTGTATATTTGGAATTTTTTAAAACTAGCAGAATCAAAGTGGAGAAATTTAGTAAGTTAATGTTCTGCGTAATGCTTGGCCAGAACATAAGTCTTTCTGTTGTCATTTGTACAGAAAGGTTCACATGTGAGTTTTTGAAAGCATCTTTATTCGTATTAGGTATTTTATGCAAAAGTTTTAATTTTTGAACTGGTGAACATTTTAGCATTTGTATCCATGGAAGAAAATCAGGGAAACTGGTCAACCTCCACAAAATGTAATATAGGTTCAGAAATTGGAGAGATGCGGGCATTTGTATTATAATAATGATAATCTGAATATATAACACTTTAATCCAAGGATTTCAGTGCTTTACAAACTGAAATTCGTTAAGCCTCACAAATGTTAGCTACTGGTATAAATTAGAGCTGCCCTCATAATGCTCTGTCTTGGCGCTAAGGGACCAACCCTGCGCAAAGCAGCAGCAAGATCATGGGAGTACAAAGGTGAGTGTTAAATCACATTTACACACTACTTGCATTTTGTGCAGATTGGCCATAGCTGAGCATCTGGTCCCTTGAGAATGAAAGGTGCTACTTAAATTCCAATTTGTCGTCTTTTCATGCACCAGCAGCAGTCAGTTTTCTCAACTGCTCAACAATGTCTATTTGCAAGCAGCACTATACTTTGCTTAATCTGTAAAAGGAAGCTGTAAATAAAAGATGCAGTTTGTATGTGAGAGCTATAAGTCAGGAAGAATTTACCTGGTGTTCCACTTGTTTTTGTTTAACTTATTTTCTTTCAATTTTTCTTGAATTAATTATACAATTTTTTTGTGGTTGTATGAGTTGTGGCTGGTTTGCAGTCCACATTGAGCAGTGGACACTGAATTAGTGCACTGCACTTCTAAGATTTAAATTTTTACTTTTGATGACTCTTCAAGCTAATAGTGCTCTTGGATACCATCCCCTCTGTTCTTCTCGGAGAGGGAAAGTAGTTCTCAAAATACAAGTTCTCTTTAGTCTTTTTACACTACGATTTATTTATTTAACTTTGTTTTAGAAAGTAAAGCTGTGACATGATGCAGTTCTGACTATGAATTCAGATCAGGCTAGTCTGAATACACAGTTGCTTTATAACACTAAAATTTTTAAAGTCCCTTTTGTAGGTGTTCTTGTCTTTTGTTTAACCATTGGAGGCCACAGTGATATCTATGGAAACTAAAAAATATAGCTTACCTGTGAGGTGGACATAAAAGAAAAGCTAAGTCAGCACTGTAAACATATGTATTTTTTTTTAAAAGCTGAATATTGGCTCATCTCCACCTAGTAATTAATAAACTGGATTCACCAGTTAGCAGTATTCAGTAACTTCCACTTACAGTTTGGGGAAGTGCTTAGAATAATTTTGTTTCCAATAAAATTTGTGTTAGATTATCAATATTATCCATTTATGCTTTAAGCCTCAGTGGTGGTAATTCTTTTTGGTTGTCTTATTTTTATGTACTGTGGAGAATGTTATCTAATATCATACTAAGTGTTCATTTGGGAAATGCCAGCATTCAAAGAGTTATACGCTCATTGTCCAAGTTAAGGTAAAAAAAAAAACAAAAAAAAAAACCTGTGGGTAATATTGCATCAGCGTATTCTTTATTTTCTGTATCATACTCACCTTATGCAATCTTTGAAACGTTATCTTTTCCATCATCCACCTATTTTCCCACCACCAGCACACACACAAAAAAACCCTGTTTAAACAATCTTTTCCCTCTTATTTAAAATATTTGTGGAGGGGGGGGGGGTCTTAATTCAGAAAGCACCAGTAAGATCTTTGATTAATCTAGATATTCATCTAAGCAAAGCTTTTCTTCAATACGTGCTTTAACTACAAATATTATTATAAATTTTTAAATTTAAATGGCATATGGGCTTTTAAGTAGCCTACTGAATTGACTGTTTTGATAAAGAGCCTCTTTAATGTCTTAAAAACAGAGTTCTCTTGCAATGCAAAGGATTAAAACAATAGTATCCACCCCGTTTAAAAAAAATAAACCCCACAGTCTAGGAAGGGATAGCCAGTGAGTGATCTCCCATTACTCTGGGTTAAGATGGTTGGGTCTTAATGGAATCCAATGTTGGCCATCTAACTCCCTCAGGCTCTTGTGAAAATCCTGCCCATTATCTTTAAATATTCTTACTTGAGATTCCATATATAGCTATCATCCACTAGAAAAAGATTTCATCTTGTAGGTTACTTTTTGAAGAAGTGTGTTTGTGTATGGACTGCAGTACTGTAGAGAGTTTGAGACTAGGTCACATTTTTTTCTTTTCAAGGGCTATATTAAAAATCTGATCTTTTATCTGGAGGAAATGCTAAGACTCTTTATTAAATATACTATTAGGCCTAATCCTGTGAACCAGCTGAAGGCCCTAATTCTGGAAAGCACTCAAGTGTTGTCCTGAAGGGGAATGCTTTCTTGAACCAGCTCATTGAGCTTACTGCTGTGACAGCAATGGAGTGACTTGCAGTTGTGAGCACTGTATCTGTTAATGTTCAGAGGATTGGGCATATAGATTCTGTAAACATCAGATTAAATTCTACAAATCAGGAATCTTGAATAAATCTTCAGTCTCAGATTTGATTAACAGAATGAACTAACTATATGCTGAAATGTTAATAGTTCTACACAAGCTAAGTATTAAGAGGGTTAAGAAGTTTTTAAAAGAGGTTGTTCTTAGATCATTTACACTTCACGATACTGCTATGCAGTAATGGTGCAAACTGGGCTATTTTTAATCCATTTTATTGAGTTTGTCATTCTTTGTAGAAGTGCAGTCATGGGTGGCTATGTAACAAATAATTAAGATCCACAAGTCTGAGATGTAAGTACTCCCATGTGCTCCCATGACAGATTGTAATGATTTATAGATGTAGTTTTAAATCATTTCTTCTGCTGAATCTCAAGAGTTGCATTCAGTATTACAAAGGTGAACTTCCTCCCTTGTTTTGGTGGTAGAGTTTTCTAATAGCCATCTGTACATAGCCTCTCTGGATGCCCACATCTGAGGCAATACAGGCAGGGAGTTCAGTGGGTGAGTCCATGCATTCTGAGGAACCCAGTTTCACTCTATATTCCTCACCTCTTCTAATACCCCTTGTTATTCCACTCTTCCAAAGGTCTGCAGTCTCCTGCCAGGCTACTGCAATTCAAACTAGGTAGCAGGAGCTGTACAGATAGTATAATAGGGTTGACCCCTTCCGTTGGAGCCTAAGCACCTTAGCATCACTGACCTCGGGACTGAGTACAAAAAGCAAGATAACCTAAAAGGTCTATTTTGTTTATCCCAAGGTGACAGTCCAGAATTGTTCCTTACACTAAACGTAGAGTGCTTGGTGTAGCTTAAATGTGTCAGGTGCTAGGGTTTCCATTTCTACTCTTGGAAAATAGTTCTACAGTCTAATAAACCTGATGCTTGAGGAACTATTGCTGATATTTAATCTAGACTTTCCTTTGTTCAATTTCTTCTCCCACACTGAGCTGTATCCCCTTGGAACACTGGGGATGTTTTCTTTCTGTTTGATACCTAAGTCTTTCACATCCTATATTTAATTTCCAAACTGTGCATATATAGTTATTTCAGTCTATCCTCAGAACCCAGTTCCTCTAGCTCTATTCATGTGTTGCTCCCATCTGGATTCTTAGACATTTCTGGTGCTTGAATCTGACTGCTCTATACTTTCTGTATAGAAATCCTACTGGCTCTTTCTGACACTGCAAACTGTCCGCTATTTCTAGCCATCCTTCCAAAATGCTGGGCAGGGAGGGTCTCCTGTTCCAATCATAGTTCCCAACCATGGGGTGAGGATAGATACAGGGTTCCCAGTTTTAAACTATGACCTCACCCAAGCAAGAGAGCGAGATTAAATATCCAATAAAATTTGCCAGTGGGGAGGGAGTGGCAGAGGCCAATTTTTTTTAATATAACAAGGACAATTTTCAAATACCAATGAATTTTTATTCCTAAACTGAAACCATAATTTGCCTAGAAACAAACCCTTAAAACCAGAAATCCCACGTGCATCTAACTAGGAGATTTTCTTTAGTCATTAACAAAAGCTGTGTTCAGTGGTGTCCTAACTTAAAGAAAGTAATTGCAAGGACTCAAGTAGTGAAAGTTTGCTTTGTGTTCTGCTCCTGTAATGAGCTCTGCAGGAGCAGTCCAGGCATTGCTCAGTGAAGGGTTAGGGCCATGCTGTCTGTAAAAAGCCACCCTCTCTGATCAATTTCTTGGAGATAGTGCTGCTACTTAAAACAAAGTTTTCTTAAGGAGTTTTAAGAGTGGAAAATGAAACTCACTAAGATGTGCCTCAGCATTTGCTTAAATCGCTATAACTTTTGGTGGAAAGAGAACACTAAGCCTTATTTATAGTGTGACAATTAACCATCTCTTAATCTAGTAATTATGATTGTGCAATTATATGATTACAAATGGATTTAATGCCAAAAATGCCTTTAAATAAAGTCAAATTTTAGTTAGTTGAAACTAGATATATTCAACACTAATAACCTTCTAGCAGTGTAATGAATTTGCTGTTAGTCTTCTGTGCAATACCTTCATCCCTTCTGGGTGCTTTTACGATTTCGTACATACTGTTTGTCTTATTTTAATATGTATTATGTTCCAATGGCTAAGTTCTAATAATTTTAAGTGTGTATATTGGCTAATGTTGGATTTGTTTCTGTACAGCATGATGGAAGATGTTTTAAAATTTTGCACTTTTTCTAGTATTTGCAAATTTGTAATCTAAATTTTTAAATGCACACTTATTTTGTACATAATGATTATTAAATTAGCTTTGTATATAACAGCTGGGGCTGGAGAAAATAAATAATAATCAAATGTATGATTTCTCTGTGCTTTTTTCATGGTGTGGTCCAGGTATTTATAACTATACCAAGAGGGTTGGTGTATTTAAGACAGGAATCATTACTAGTCTGTTGCACTTTTTATTAAAACAGGTAATAAATAATAGGCTCTGGAGGGGGAATAACAAGTGGGGGGAAAAAACCTAGGCTAGACAGCATGAACTGATGTGACCTGGCCTCCTGGCCTTTAGTGAAGAAGGAGCAGATCTCCCTTCAGCAAGCAAGTGAATAGGGGAGGTGCTGTCAGGAAAGGCTGGAGAACCATACAATCTTCAGATGGATATAGGTTTCTGGTTTTCCTATTTCAGTCTCCCTTGCATGGCAAATCCTTATTTCAGCAGCTAAGGGGAGAAGAGGGAGCTGCTTTCTCTCGTGCCCCCACAGTTCGCTACACAAACTACTAAATCCATACTACAGCTTGAATCGCTCTAATCTGGCACTCCCTGGTCCTTCAACATCCGTGGTCCAGCATAGGCGCTAACTCCGTGGGTCCTCCAGGGCTGGAGCACCCACAGGGAAAAATTAGTGGGTGCAGAGCATCCACTGGTGCCAAGCTCCGCCCTCTGCCTCTTCCTCTTGCACGCCGACGGCCCCACACTTACCAACTTCTCCTCCCCCCTCTCAGTGCTTGCAAAGTGCTGTGAACAGCTGATTCATGGCGTTCAAGCTCTGGGAGGGAGGGGAAGGACCTGAGGCCGGCACTGGAGCAGCCGGCTGAGTGCAAAGCCTGGGGGTGCTGCAGCACCCCCCGCACCCCTACTTCCCATGCCTATGGAGACCTCCTGTGGTTTGGCAAATTCTCTGGTTCAGCACTGGTCAGGTCCCGGGGTGCCAGACTACAGAGGTTAAACCTGTATAAACTAGCCTCAGGAGGGTATTCTCCCCTAGTGCTGCAAGGTAATGTTTGAGATTAGTCAGTTCCTACAGAAATAAAAATGGTGAGTAATGGGTTCTTTAAATCGTGCTTTATTTACAAAATGTATTGTTTCCAGACCCGAGATCTCCTCCTTTCACTATCTTCCTTTAGCATCTGGTATTTCACTACAGGAAAGGTCAGGGCTTCTGGGAGTTACTATCGGTCAGGAGGAAACTGAAATCTGTTCCAGGCTCATGTTCAGTTGGTTTCTCACCTCTGGACCGAAGACAAGAACCATGCTGTAAACTTGGCAGTCAAAGTACAAAGGTGAACAGTCTATTTTGCTTCCTTTTACTATCAGATCTGGGTCCTGGAAGCTATGTGGAACTCTTGGGCTACTTGCTATTAGGTATTGAACCTTATGGCCTAGTCCTTCACCATTACTCCAATCCATAGTTTTTCCTCATGTGACTAAGAACTACAAGTTTAGGCTTTTAGGACTCAGTCTGGCACCCATTACCATCCAGTAAGTGAGGATTGCTGTGTCTACAGTGTAGCTGGGAGTGAGTCTCCCAGCCTGGGGAAGGCCACCTCAAGCTAGCATGCTAAAAGTAGCAATGTGAACATTACAGCTTGCACTCTCAAGCCTGCCCAAGCTGGAACAGGTACACTGCTATTTTTAGCACCCCAGTTTGAGCTGCACTGGAGCTATACCCTATGGGATCAGGCCCTGAACTAGTAAGGCTCATATACCAGTACACACAGCTGCAACTCATTTTTGAAAGGGCACGTTGTAGCCTAGTAACTGTGAATGGGTGTAACACCCCACAAGGGTACAGTATAAAGGACAAATGCAACCAAAACTTTAGCTTTATCTGTGGTTCTCCTTTATTTCAGTATCAGCCCACCTCAAACTATCCCCACAAAGCAGGGAAGAATTCCCATTTTACAGGTGGGAAATGGAGGCAAGAAATTAAATGACTCCCCTACTGCAGGTTGACACAGGAAGAACCAACAGAGCTAGCAACTGAACTGAGATCTCAGAGTCCCTGTCCAGTGTCTTAACCCCACAATCATCATCCTTCCTGCTGTTGAAGAAAAACACAAATTTTGATTAAAAGCTGCACAGAATTGAATGCAAATTGAATACCTCAAAAACAGCCTTGCTCCAGTTACTCCTTGCAGGGTGGCTTTGTCTCCTTCCACTAGTAACATTGTTCCTTCGCGCAAACCCTGAATTGACAAGAAATAAAACCCCAAGCTGTCATTTGCGCTCCAAAGCCAGAGATCCAAGTTAACTGGGAATTCTTAATTTAACTGGGAATTTATCACTTTGAGGATTGACAGGTTCTTGTCCCAAGATCAGACCCAGTATTATTCAAATTATTATATAGTTGGGACTCTCAATGTGCACAGCTGCAACACTCACACTATAGAAACTCTTCTGTATTTACTAGTAGTATTAATAAATTTAGCACAGTCACAAACACTAACTCAGTAAGGTAGATAGCGATAATACAAAAAGTATCTCTGATTGAGCATCTAACCACCAGTTACCTTAAGGGTTATTTTATTTCAGCTCGCTTAAAGCATTTGACTCATCTCTGGCAACCTGGTGTTAATATTAACTAGTAGTTCTCACAGTGAACCGTATGGTCTCAGATGGGCAATTCCCAAGATACACTGGGAATTACTGCCTATATGCTGACTCCATCCCCTGTGCCTAATAAGGATGGCACTTCTTCAGAGATGGAGGCACTAGGACAAGTAGGTAAATCATAGCTAGTGTTACAAGGATGATTTCACTTTCTGCAATAAGTTCACTGTGTCTTTAAAACACGTGAAGGAGAAATAAAATGGTTCCTTGGGATCCTTCATTAGCTTTAACTACCATCATTCTCAAAGTCTAGTTTGTCAAGATTGCCATACAGCAACCAGTGGAGTCTGTTAGAAACCACAACTAGGTATTTCTCAGACAGCAGGGACTGGGTATGCTGGCTAGGATGGAAAACCTCTGAATGCTGACCTCCTACACAGCAGTGTGTTGTCATGATAAGTGTTTAGTGATAAGGATGCTTTGCCCCCAGCTCCAGCCTCAGGTCCGCTCCGTCCCCTACTCTGCCTCTAGCCCCAGTTCTGCCTTCAGCCTAAGCTCCTCTGCTGAGCCAACTGTGCTGTAATGGAAAGGGGCATGGTCAGATTCCATTACTGGTAAGGGGAGTGTGACAGGAAGAGTTTGGGCACCACTGCTCTACTCTCTGCAGCTAATGGCAGACAGAGGCAGTGCTGCATACAGGGTCTTTCTTGCATAGAACGAGAAGCCTTGAATATACAGGATGCAAATTAGAGAAACCTGAACAAGGCTGAAGCTAGCAGTGAAAAGTCTCTGTGGTAGAAGATGGATAGAAAAGCCTTACAGCACTATGGGAAAGATTAAGACATCTAAAATTCAATACCTGATTGGAGAGGGTGCATTCATATGACTGAGTTCTGGAGATGACAGTTTGATTGGGATGTATTACTCACCAGTACTGGAGGGGTGTTTAGTTCCTCATGATACTGAAGTATCCTCTCCGCACGAGTCTCCTGGAATAGTAGGATCTAGTGTGAGTCTAGGTTTAAGTAATTTCTGCTATATGAGCACTTAGAATTTAGAAACTTCTAGCTAAATATCACAAAGTACTTCAAGAAATGTTAATTTGATAATGTTTCCTAATGTTCCTATGAGGTAGACAAGTATCATTCCCACCTGAAAAATTTCATTTCCTTGAAGCTTATGGATGTAATATTGGCCATACTGAAGTCAATCGCAAGATTGACTTTACTGCAGCCAGTTCACCCTGTATCTCAAATACTAACCTTTTGTTAAAATGTTGCAAACAAAAAAAATCTAAATTTGGAAACCCAGAAAGGTTCCACTTCAATTTATTTTAAGGTTAAGGAACTATTTGATTAAATATCACTCTGTCCCTCATACTGCTGGAGGTAAGTCTGTAAGTTATTTCTGAATGAAGGAGATAGGAGTCTCCAGAGAAAGGGGACAAGGTTTCCACCACTGAACTAGCTACATATTTCTCCTTAATAGAAATGACATTGAAAGCCCTAATCAGGCTTCCTTGGTGGAGAACTCTGCCATGTAACCACGTTCCCTTGGAGTTGTTGGTGAGCTGAGGGACAGAAATAAGCAAGCGCAAAGAAGGGATAGAAGGACACAAAGGGAAAGAAGAAAGCCAGAAGGATTTATGAAAAGGTCAGAGGAACACAAAGGGCAGAGACAAGCATCTTATATTCCACAGAGCTTTGCCTCCTAGAAGTTCTGCAGAAAATTGAGTAAGAAATACTAACTGTTAGCTTGCCTCTAGAGCAGCAGCCAGTTTTTTCTCCCTGCAAAACTGATTTAAGTGTACCTGTATATCCACATCTTAAAACAGACCTACATTTAAAAAGTTTGGGTCCGGGTCCTCCATTTCTCCATGGTTCTGAGCTGGAGAGTATCTTTTATTGTCTCCAAGAAACTGCCTGTGTGCGGATGGATACCATCCTTGTAAATAAAAGGCTGAAGTACTTTGTATCATAGGAGCAAAATTCCAGGAATTGTGCTATTAGGAGTTAACTACACCTCTGCCTCGATATAACGCGACCCAATATAACACGAATTCGGATATAATGTGGTAAAGCAGCACTCTGGGGAGGGCTGCGCACTCCGGTGGATCAAAGCAAGTTCGATATAATGCAGTTTCACCTATAACATGGTAAGATTTTTTGGCTCCCAAGGACAGCGTTATATCGGGGTAGCGGTGTAGTTGCAAATTATAGGTAGTTTGTTCAGCTATTACACTCTAAATTATCCTAGCTTCTTACTGAGTAGACCTAAATTCACAGCTCTGCACCTTAGTCTATGTATATGGACTCTATATTTGATGTTATATTTTCCCCTCTGAATTCCATTTACAATCTGTGCTCACTTTATTTGAGAACTTAAGGTTTATTGCTGAAGTGCCTTGGGGTGGGTGTAGTAACTTCCATATCCCTTACATGTTCCATAAACCAGGAGTTCTTAGATGGCCTTCACGCCACCCTGACCTGAAAGTCTCAAAAGCAAACTCCTGTAGATGTGTATAAAGCCTCAAGACATTTCTAGATGGAATGTCACAGTGGACCAGCAAGTTAGACAGCCTATGTTGAAAGTTTTCCAGAAATACTGCATTTTACCCAATGCTGCAGGTATCGTTATTCAAGTTTGTTTTAAGTTTGCCCTTTAGTATTCTCCCCTGCCCACCTAAGCAGTACATGTCACAGTAATATTAACAGTATTAGTCATCAAAAGGCCTGAGTTAGCCATCAACACTTGTTCCACCTCAGTAATACTGTTGCCAAGTAACCTTCCCATTCCCAAGGAAAACCTTCCAGGAGGAGGCTAGCAGTAACAAAGGTTCCTTTGCTTCATTTACACTTCAGACAACTCCAGCAGGCAGCTGCTAGAAAGCAGCAAGCTTTACAAGTCACAGCATATGCACGTTGTACTCATACTTTAGTGTACGAGCTCTGCAGCTGGCGGAGAGGTACTTAACTTACACCCATGTGAGTGCTGTTAACATCTGGATCCAAGTAGTGGGGGTTGATGTTAAAAGGAACCAATCCAAGGGCCTGCAGAGAAGGTGGGTACACGATTGGCATGTCATTGGTTGTGTTGATGCTGATAGTAGCTACGTTAGTTCCTGCACTGGACCCCATGTATGGAATTCCATCCTGGAAGATAAAGCAGCACTGTAACAGGAAACTCAGTTCTTGATGCCAGAGATGCCTTTTGAAACTGTCTGAGAGAAGGGATGTAAAAAGTAAGATAAAAAAATTGGTGAAGTCAAACTTCCCAACTATAATATCTTTAATGCTAGACGGGGGAAGTTGAGGTGAAGTAACTACCTCAAAATTACATACTCTGAGGCAGAGCTGACACTAAATCCAGATAAACTCAATCCTGTGCCTTAACATGTCAAACTCTGTAGGAAATGATAGTGCATATGTTCTGACAATACTCACTGGTGAGAAAACATGCATATTCTTAGACAACATTATGCTTACGTTGTTTGTGTTATTTACCAAGCATGTCCCGGGGCTGTTTCTGTTGGCAGCACAGCAAGTGTGTGTCTATTATATTTTTATGAATTCATTTTCATCCTGTTCAAAATAGCCTAAACTTTTGGTGCCGCTGGTGCTTTTGGAGGCTAAGACCATTTTGCCCCAAGACTTCTACCCCTAAACACAGGTAAGGTTGCCAGATCCTCTGGTGGTGTAAATCTGCATAGTTCCAGTGAAGTCCGTGGAGATACATCAATCTAAACAACCTGTGAGCTGAGTGCTGCAATCCTAACCATACCATCTGAAGTTCTGAAAAGTTAATATCGTTATAATGCAAGTACAGAATTTGAGATACGTTCACTACTGAAGGTCCCTGCTGGAAAAATGTTTCATGCTGGTTTGAATGGAGAGGCAAGTGGTTACTGTGTATTGGTTTTTAAATCACTACTTTACTTAGGACCATATCTTTGAAAGTATATACGCTCCCAATCAGACTGATTTCAAATGGGAGTTAGGCACTAAATACCTTTACAAATCTGGCCTTTGATTCACAGAGATAAGTGTACAAAATTGCTGAGAACGTCAAGGTTTTCACAACTAAAGCCTGGTTCTCTTTTTGATAGTAGACTGCTGAGTTCCTGCCTAGAGTATCAGTAAAAAGCTCTTTTCAAAAGGCCACAACTTTCAGTTTCTTACAGTTCCAGTCAGCTTTGTCACATCAATAGCATCTAGTTTGAGGTGTTGATTCACCCCTTCCCTTTGAAAGTGTCATCAAGAAGACAGGCCAGCAGCTGGGTCTCATGTTCTCTCGAATGCCAATTTTGAGTTTGTGCTGGCTTCCAACTGGCTACTCAGTTCCTCCAGACTTCAAGACAAAGGGGAACAAAGACACCCTCCTCTTCACATTTGAGAAGAGCAATGGCCAAGTTTTCTCTCTCAATACTACTGCTCTGCACAGACAATATTTGTGTTCCACCCGGGAAGGAAAGAATTGAGTTCATTTGTGCCCAGAGATGTTAGCTAATGTGGGCTAAGTGTGCCACCCAAGATGGGTTACCAAAAGTACCAGCAAGGGGAGGGTGCCAATAATTCAGGGAAGAGTCAAGCTACCAACTTCACGCTGAAGTGAAATAGCTCTGAAGGTAAAAAGGAATAGTTCAAGGGAGCTTATACCACCAGACCAACGCAAGGCACGGAGAATGTTAGACCTTTTAAAACAGCTCCTTGTTGTGGAGTGTCAGGAATTTTCTTAACAGAAAGAGCTTGGTGTAGGAAGCATTCCGATGAGGCTATTTGGATCAACATAATACCATAACTCATATCCGCAATCACCCAGGCTCCATCTGTGTGGACTGCAGTAAACCACCCCAAATAGTGTGGAAATCTGTAGCTTCTTCCTGCATGTCTTCAGTAGAGATGTTAAGTGTACCTCAAATGTACTAGAAGCTGTGCAGCATCAGAGATCAATTGACGGATCCAAGCAATTTGCTAGGTAGCTATTTTTGCTGGGTTGAAAGCAGTTGCTCAATTAGGCCTGGTCTACACGGGGGGGGTGGGTTCGAACTAAGGTACGCAAGTTCAGCTACGCGAATAGCGTAGCTGAACTCGAAGTACCTTAGTTCGAACTACTTAGTTCGAACTACACCTTTGCCATTTCTATTTAAATAAAGATAAGAGATAAGTCTCACCTATTTTCCAAAACCTCTTACAAGAAGCTACTAAGGACACATAGCAGCCAGGGTGGAGATGCAAAGTACTGTCATACAGTGCAAGCTGGCTAGGAGGCAGAAGATAGAAGGAGGAGGTCAATTTCAGCCTGGCAAAAGGTTAAGAGGTATGCGCACCACAGGATTGTTATAGCAATGGTGGTGTTAAATAGATTTATGGGTGTTCTGGAAAAGGAGATTAAGAGGAAGCTGGCAAAGTTTAAAGATGAGTAGACAAAACTATTCATGCTAAGCATGATGAGAGAGAGAGAGTGTGGAAATTACCAGAGAGCCCTAACAGAAATACAGGATTGGGCAATACAGTGCAAAATGCAAGGCAAGGAATAATTTGCACTATTCAGACAAAGACATACTGGAATGAATAAATGAACTATTCATATTACATTGTTGAGGTTTCAGTTACCTGGAGAGACACAGGAAAGTGGCCTGTTAGGTGTCATTGTGGACAGTTCAAAGATAACATCTGCTGTTATCTGTTGAGGGGGGGATTTTGTTTTATTTTTGAAGGGCAGAATTGTTTAACTAGATCTTGTACACCAGTTAGACAGATATAGAAGTCATGCAACAGCCTCTATTCCTGGATACTGGCCCCGTGAAAAAGCTAGCATGTCTGTTCACCAGAAAAAAAACACAGAACTAAAGTTCATGCAAAATATTTTTATCAGTCACCATGTTGATTTCCCCCTCCCTCCCTTACAGAAACTCCAGGTCCATAAGCAGGATGCTGTCTTACCTAAACTTTCAAACTTCTCTCTTGCGGTCTTGGCATAGGCATCTCGATCATGAAGAGCGTAGGGAATAAACAAAACTCTCTTCACCTTCCTAGGAAAGACAGATAACATGATCACAACTTGGGCAAACAGTTTGGGCTTCATCAGCTTTGTTATATGGGCTTAACTAGTTGTAACAGCAGACCCAAAGTTTAACCTACTTGGTTTCTCTCTCTGTCCCCTACCCCCATTTAAACTTTCCTTGTGACCTAACAAGTTAAATGCAGAGATCACAAGTGGTGATGAAAGCTTCATATTGCTTAGTGGACATAAAGTTGCACGCTAACGGGGTGAAAGGGAAGGGCTGCTTTTCCTGATACAACCAAGAAGAGGTTTTAAGAAGGCCTAAGATAAAGTAACCCTCCTCTTCCTTCCTTTTATTTAAAAAAAAAACTGTTTTCTTTTCCTACTTCTCCCACCCACAACATCTGATTTCCAAAGACCTGAACATCACCAAATCATCTTCAGTGACAATGCTGATAATGGGTACTAACAATCTTTTAAAAATGAATAAAGTTCAGGCTGTGACTAACTTATGCCTGCTGTGTGACACGAGATTTACACTCCCATTTCTATCAGCCTGTGTTCAGCCCTACGAATTTCTCTGAAAACTAAATACTGCAGCATTATTTCTCAGTATACCAATCTCTTGTCCAGTTCTACATAGGACCCTAGAAGGGCCACAGTCCCAATGCATCACTGTCTATACCAGAAATCCAGCTGTGCCTCATGGTCCAGGCAGCCCTTCCACCTAGTGCACTAGCCTCCCTGCCCCATACACACACACACACTCTACAGCACATTGTTTGATACATCTGCTTAAAATGTAACCACTATGTTCTCTTCGCTAGAGCATCCAAGACTGATCTATACCATTATGAAGTGCACAGGGCAGCACACCCCGTCTGTGCTTAGCAGACAGAGAGAGGCGGCTGCCATGAGTTTACACCCTAGTTCAGACACAGGCATTTAAGGTGGAATTTTTCAAAACTGCCCAGGGGATCTGGGCAACCCCATTCCTATCTAAATGATCGGGAACTGGGCATCCAAACACCGGCGGCAGCAGCTTTGAAAAGCACCAGCGTTGGTGTACAACTGGAAGGTGCTGCTGGTTGTCTGGGCACAGGGCTAAAGAACAGGCAGCACTGGAAGCCCTGCCCGGGATCCGCTCGTTCGGGCCACTGGCCCAGGCCAGCCCACGCGCCTCCCTCCAGCTCTTGGCGGGCGCCAGCAGGCACCACGTCTCGGACAGCACTTGCGGGGGGGGGGCACAAGCTGCCCCCTGGCTCTGCACACGCCACCCCGGTTTTTCACACTTGCTGTCTGGTCGCCCTACTGCCCGGGCGGGGCCGCGGGCGCCGGCACCTACTGCCCCAAGAAGCTCCGGACTTGCTGCTGGCAGTGGCCCAGGTACCCTCCGCCGCGCGGGCTGGAGTTGGACACCAGCAGCAGCCGCCGGGGGCGGGGGGGGGGGCATCAGCGCAGGCGGGTGTAAAGCGCCGCTGAGCAGGGGCGGAAGCCGGCGCGCGGCCCTGCCCTGACCTCGGCCCCGGTGGAGGGCGGGGCTACCGGCCCCTCCCCTCGGGCTCTCCGCGCGCGCCGAGTCCGGCCCGTGCTGTTGGGGGCGGGGCCTCGAGAGAGGTCACCGCGCCGGGCTCGATTGCTCTGGTCTGTTCGGCCAGGCCGCCTAGCTGCCAATCGACCTGTGCGGGGACGTGGAGAGCCCCTGGAGCGGCGCGCGCGGCCTGGGCCATGCTGGACTTCGCGATCTTCGCCGTTACCTTCCTGCTCATCCTGGTGGGGGCCGTGCTCTACCTGTACCCGGTAAGTGCCACGGGGGGGCGGGGCCGTGCTCTACCCGTCCCCGGTAACTGCCACGGGGGGGCGGGGCCGTGCTCTACCCGTCCCCGGTAACTGCCACGGGGAGGGCGGGGCCGTGCTCTATTCGTGCCCGGTAACTGCCACGGGGGGGCGGGGTCTACCTGTACCCGGTAACTGCCACGGGGGGGCGGGGCTCTACCCGTCCCCGGTAACTGCCACAGGGGGGGCAGGGCCGGGCTCTACATGTACCCGGTAAGTGCCGCGGGGGGGGGCCGTGCTCTACCCGTCCCCGGTAACTGCCACGGGGGGGGGGGGCCGGGCGGGCTCTACCCGTGCCCGGTAACTGCCACGGGGGGGGGCGGGCTCTACCCGTGCCCGGTAACTGCCACGGGGGGGGCGGGGCCGGGTGTGCTCTACCCGTGCCCGGTAACTGCCACGGGGGGGGCGGGGCGGGCTCTACCCGTGCCCGGTAACTGCCACGGGGGGGCGGGGCCGTGCTCTACCCGTGCCCGGTAACTGCCACGGGGGGGGGCGGGCTCTACCCGTACCCGGTAACTGCCACGGGGGGGCGGGGCCGTGCTCTACCCGTGCCCGGTAACTGCCGCGGGGGGCGGGGCGGGGCCGTGCTCTACCCGTACCCGGTAACTGCCACGGGGGGGGCGGGGCGGGCTCTACCCGTACCCGGTAACTGCCACGGGGGGGGCGGGGCCGGGCTCTACCCGTACCCGGTAACTGCCACGGGGGGGCGGGCCGGGCTCTACCCGTACCCGGTAACTGCCACGGGGGGGGCGGGCCGGGCTCTACCCGTACCCGGTAACTGCCACGGGGGGGCGGGCCGGGCTCTACCCGTACCCGGTAACTGCCACGGGGGGGGCGGGGCCGGGCTCTACCCGTGCCCGGTAACTGCCACGGGGGGGCGGGGCGGGCTCTACCCGTGCCCGGTAACTGCCAATGGAGGGGGCGGGGCGAGCTCTACCCGTACCCGGTAACTGCCAATGGGGGGGGCTCTACCCGTGCCCGGTAACTGCCAATGGGGGGGACAGGGCGGGGTGTGCTCTACCCGTGCCTGTGCTCGGTAACTGGCCGAATCTCCTCCCTCCCATTGAGGTGCACTATCTCGTCCTTCCTGAACTGCCCTTCACCCCCCTTCCTCCAATATCCTGTCTGGGTGTGGGGGAAGCTGCACCATGTCCAGGGCTCTCCCAGGCTCAGCCCTCCCTGCCCGTTGTTAGCAGCTAGCTTCATGGCATGCGAGGCGGGGGCAGGGTCTGTCATACCCTGGCGCAGCAGCTGGGGTGAGGTGGTGCTGAATGTGTGTCCCCAGCCACCTGGTTGCACCTTTTACCATTCAATGAGTTATTGTTGGTGGGTCTGTGTCCATCGCCCCTCGGTGCGCACTTCAGGTTCTGCAATAAGGAGAAAGTTGCTGGAGCAAACCGTACAGAGTCAGGGAGGTGGGACAGGCAGGGGCATATGCTGATCACAGACAGCTTGCTGCTGCACGGAGATGTGCCCTGTCCAGAGCTGTGTCCATCTGCCGGTTTCCCCAGCACCATAGTATCTGAATGCAATAAAGTCATCTGTGTCAGGAGATCTGGTTATGGTATGGAAGTTCCCAATGGTATTAAAACAGGACTGACTCATGTCCCCAAATCATGAACTTTGAGGCTCTTAAGGCCCCAATCCTGAAAACACTTACTCACATATTGTGTAAAGTTTTATACATGCTTAAGTATTGACAAGCTCAGGGGCTGTACCATGCCTTGGGGACATGATGAAAACAAGATCTGCTCTTGGCTTGCAAGACTGAACCATGTTTAAACCTTGTTTTTTTTTGTTTGGTTTTTTTAAACTATAACTGAGTCCTTCAACACATTGGTTTCTACCATGCCTATGGGATTGAGGATGGTAGTCCTGTAACTAGCATGACTTCAATCCTGACGTAGACAATGCCTTTGTGTCCACTGCAATAGATCTTAGGACCTACAGTCTATGGAAGTTTGGAAAATTAGTATAATGTAGATCTTATCAAATACATCTGCAGAGCACCCTTCTGGACAGTGATTCCTTTCTCCCAGTAAGTGCTTTAGCACCTTGCAATGAAGTCTTCATGGGCAGACCCTTGTGCAGGTCTCCACTGCAGGATCAAGGCCCTATCACTGATGTTTTGCCTTGATCCTGCAGGTGCTTCTCTTTAAGATGTCTCTTTAAATCAGTGGGACTGCACACATGCTGGTTAAGCACCTGTGTAAATTTTTGCAGGATTGGGGCCAAGGGATGTATCTTGCCCAGTTTTGGAATTTATTTTTCTTTCAAAGGATGCACTGACACATTTTTAATAGTATTTTTTAACCTCTCCCTTGTTGATAGTTAAACAAAATAGGGTTTTTCAGTGCAAAAGTGGCATCACTGTTTGACAAGCACTGATTTTTTCCCCCCTCAGTTTATTAACTAGAGATGCTTAAGCAAACTGCTGTTTTTTGCTTAGTGCCAGTGTTTTGAGTTTATAACAGAACTGTATGGGGCAGGTGTTCTTGATAATGTTGAGATTGCACTAGGAATGGTGTTAGTTAAAAGCGGCTGCAGAGAGTACTATAGTGTTTCCGCAGGCTGCATGATAATAGTGGCTATTTTAGACAAAAAGGTTTTGGTGATGGAAGGTATTCTCAAAAAACATTTTTCTGATTTAAAAAAAAAAGGATTCTCTCTCTCTGTTTTTAACAGTCATAAAATTGATAAAACTATGGTCCTAAAAACATACCATCACTTTGGAGGGGCAAGTGACAAGCTGTTGAGTCAACACTCTGGTGTCCATATTCAAAAAATGCTATTGGCATTGAGTTAAATATGATTTTCGATTAGCTCACCTTAATACACAGGGAGAGCACAAATCTCTGAAGATTTGCTAATTTTTATGTGTATAGGACTATTTAAGGGAGGGAGAGACGTGGGGGGGGGGGTGTTGAACAATTTTGTCCTGTTACAAAATTATTAATTCGATGAAAGGTTATAAACCTGCAAACTGGTCTTTTAAACTGGTATGAAAAGCTTGAAGCAACAAGCCAATAGATGCTAAAATGTGAATCTTCTGAGGCTGATGCAGAACTTTGAGCATCGTTTTCTTTCCTCTTAGGCTTCTAGACAAGCTTCAGGTATTCCAGGGATGACTCCAACAGATGAAAAGTAAGTGGCTTCCTCCTTCCCATTCATTTTATTTGACCTTTGTTGCTGACACTATTCATATAACTGTGTTTTTTATTCCTGTTACTCTTCCCTCAGAGATGGGAACTTGCCAGACATTGTAAACAGTGGCAGCCTGCATGAGTTCCTGGTGAATCTGCATGAGAAGTATGGCCCTGTTGTCTCTTTCTGGTTTGGAAGACGCCTTGTGGTCAGCGTGGGGTCCATAGATCTCCTGAAACAACACATTAACCCCAACAGGACATGTAAGTTTAATTTGCTTTCTCTCAGATTCGTTTCTCTGTTCACTTTTGCCCAGGGTTAAATCCTGGCTTCGCTGAAGTAAATGAGGGTTTTGCCATCGACTTTGAGGGAGGTAGGATTTCATTCACAGTATTTAAAGGAATGAGATTTAGCTTGAAACTGAATGAGTGGTGTGAGCTTGAGTCTCTGCTACTGCTTATAGAGATTGCATTTAAGTGACAAAATATTGTAACCATCCAGTGGTCTTTATAAAATGAGTTTGGTGATCTGTGTCCACTTCCCAGTGAGCAAGTATCCACATCACAAACCAGCCCTCATTAAACAGAGAGCCCAAAGCCAGAATGGTCATGGAGAATCATCTACCCAACCTCTCACCTCAATAGGGAGTCCTACCAGGGAAAATGTAGGAAAACTTCAACTGTGAGCTCTGTTACACTGTCTCCCCAGTGAAAATGGAAGCTCCTTCACTTTGGGTCACTTAAAAATAGATTGGACAAAGTAGTGTGGGTTGTACTGTAGGGAAGAGAAGAACCCAGCACTGGGCTAAATGATCTCACAGGTCTCCTGACTAAATTCTATTTCTTTGTGAAAATAGAATTCTTCTAAGCACTAGACTTTGGTGACATGAATTAATTAAAAAGGCAAATATAGCCAAGTCCCCATGTACTCATTGAGAAGCTTGGTTTATATTCTGCATCAAGGCCTCTGAATTTTCTTGCACTCTAAGGCAGCAGGACAGATTCTGTGTTAGTTTCAAACGAATTTTTAAAAGGATGATTTTAAACATAAGAACAGCCATACTGGGTCAGACCAAAGGTCCATCAAGCCCAGTATCCTGTCCTCTGACAGTGGCCAATGGCAGGTGCCCCAAAGGGAATGACAGGTTATCATCAAATGATCTATGCCCTGTCACCCAATCCCAGCGTCTGGCAAACAGAGGCTAGCAACACCATTCCAGCCCATCCTGGCTAATAGCCATTGATGGACCTACCTTCCATGCATCTGTCTAGCTCCCTTTTGAACCCCGTTATGGTATTGGCCTTTGCAACACCCTCTGGCTAGGAGTTCCAGAGGTTGACAGTGCATTGCATAATTTTTTTTTATTAAATTATATTTGAAAATGGATAATACAATTAGTGCAGATATTAAATTTAGCTTATTTTAAGAAGTCCTGTATATTTTATTTTTCTTCGTGTAGCAAAATTCTGTATTGAAAAAACATTGGATTCATAAAAATTGTCAAGAGGGAAATATCCTACTGGGTTTTTTGGCAGCAGGGTAGGAGGGAAGTAGGGCTTTTGGCACTGGGGAAGGTGTGGCAGGTGTTTTGAGTCAGTAGGAATAAGCACATTGGTTGGATGAGCAGCTAACTAGCTACCCATGGTCATGTTTAAATTGTCATCATTAGGTTTCAAAGTTACCAACTTACTGAGATGAATGGATGCAGTTCACACACTGAGCTAAATTTTCAGGCTCTCTGGAGACTCAGCCAGACATCACCGTCTCAGTTTGCACTCTGTTTACAATTGAAATGTTTCCTTTACTATCATAAGGGTCAGTACCTTTGTTTCCCTTTGAAATGAAAGCTTGGATTCCAGATCATGATTCCATGGCAAATTCCACTGTTGCAGAAGGTGAAAGAGGGTCTGTATAATTTAACATGACACTGTTTTCCATAAGAGACCTGGCACTCCTCTGCAGATGGGCAAGAGGAGTAGGTGTTAGTAACAGTAGTGCAATAAGAGCTCATTGGTGTGGCACTTTAGGGATTGTATGAGAAGCAATGTTATAGTCGAAAGTAAAAGATTCTGGCATTAGATCTCCCCGTATTATATCCTGACACGATTGTTGAAGGTAGTGCACATCCCCCAGCTCCTTCACGTTGACTGAAATATTGTGTGCATGTCTGCAATGCTAGTGGGTAAAGCGAGGCCACAGAGCAGTAGAAGAAAGGGGACGAGCAGCACTGTATCCATGCCTCTCTCTGGGTCTCCATCCCATGAAATAATTGATTCTAGGATGAGCTTGTGGAGCAGTAGAACAGCAATGTTGTATCCATGAGGTAAGATGTAAACAGATTGTAAGTGAGCCAGGCTGCTAACTGATTGCTTTGGGGTCGGGTTGTAGTGTCATCTGATGCTGTACCAAGTTGATGACATTATCAGCCAGGGACCTTTAACGAGTTATAAGTTATTGCTGCAGTTCTCATAAAAATGGCGAGAAGAGCCAGTTGACTGTTTATGTGGCCTGGCGGCACTGCACTCCAGGGAGACACTCCTAGGTATGTGAGGAGCAGCATGCTGTACTGTCACATGGAGGATCCAGTTCTGGGTCCCAGATTTCATGGAACAAGAGAGGTTTTGAGCTCTGTGGAGACCATTCCTGGAAGGAGGAAATGCCTTGTATTGCTATCAACTTAGAAGCAGCACCGACTGAGTTCAAAGGCAACTGTGTTCATTGTCCTTATTCAGAAGGATAGGTTGCCCTACTTTTGGAAGCCTTTGAGCAGGGAGGACATCAAGGGCACAATGAGGAAATCCTAGAGGATTCTCTAAATTTCCCATTTCTTCCCCCCAAAAATCTGTTTTGACTGGTGATATTTCAGACTTTTTGTTGTTGGTTTGTTTCAGCGGATCCCTTTGAAATGATGCTAAAGTCCCTGTTGAGGTACCAGTCTGGACTCAGTGGGGATGCGGGGGAGAGTCATCTGAGGAAAAAGCTGTATGAAAACGGTGTGACCAAGTCCCTGCAGAGTAATTTTGCTGTCATCCAGAAGGTGAATTACTTGATTTGAAGGCTTGCAGTTTGCAGGCCAGCTTGTAACATTTTCCCGGAGAGAACAGCAATTTGTGGCCTTTTAGTGGAGAGGTTAATGGGGATAGAGGTTGGGGTAAAGGAGCAGAGGGAAGGCTGGTTCTGGAACCAGAACCATGTGCTAATTTTGAGAATGTTTTAAAATCTCAATATTCTAACTTCTGGACTTTTATTTCTTCTATTATTATTATGGAGAGGTGGTAGCTTTCCATTATAACTCTGATTTTTATTTATTTATTTTTGCTCTCTCCCTCAAAGTTCTCAAAAATATAATTTCCACTTTGCATTTTACATATTCCTGGTCTGAGATTGGTAAATTTGAGATTATTTGCACAAAATTTTGCCAGAAGCTGGGAATGGGCGACAGGGGATAAATCACTTGATTGGCGCACACTCTTGCGCAGATCTGGCATCCCCTCCAGAACAGATCACTGGCACTCATGCACACTGTGAAGGGACAGACACATGGATGAAGCACATTATTTTCTATATTAAGACAGAGGAATCAATGGAACTGATGTTGTATAAATTGATGTCAGATGCACAAAGTAAACAAAGTGAAAGAAATGCTTTTCCCCTCTATATTCCAGGTGTGGTTGTCTTTGTTACTTGCAACAATATTGGATAGCAAGTTTCACAGAGAAATGTAATGGTGGTGGTAGTATCCATCTGACTGTATAAATACAGAATGAATATGCTTTTGTTTGCATTAGCTCAATACATTTAGAAGGAAGGACAGGGTTTGGTTACGTTTATTTCTAGACATTAGATACAACTAAAAATGCTGTAGTGTCTGAGTTCTAGGTATATCTCCAGAGGGTGGGAGCAGGGCAGGATTCCAGATGTTGGGATTGTACTCGGATGCAGAGCTCTTCTGATGACTCACCCTGGCAGCCAAATATAGTAAGTCCTATTAGCTCCAACCCATGAGTACTAAACGGTTTAAGCATTCCTTTGTGGTAGAGGGAGCAGGCTCTCAGGCGTCCTATGGGGGAAAACCGTAGGAACAGCCAACCTTAGCAGGAACCTAAGGCTGAGGTTTATTGTTCTTTAAGTTGTTAATAATAATAATAAAAAACCCTGCAAGAAGGGGTTACGTATGAGCCATATCCAGTGTCTGGACTGTTAAGAGCTGGGTGAGAATACTTCCTCTTTAAGGTGTGTTTCTAGAGAACAATGGGGTGAAGTGGTAGGTCAAGGAGATTATTGTAGCTTTCTGATCTCCTTTCTTTTAGCTGTCTGAAGAGTTGCTAGCAAAATGGCTGTCCTTTCCTGAGTCTCAACATGTGCCCCTTTGCCAACACATGCTGGGCTTTGCCATGAAGTCTGTCACACAGACAGCAATGGGCAGTAGCTTTGAAGATGACCGGGAAGTAATTCGATTTCGCAGGAACCATGATGCGGTAAGTCTCGGAAAGAGCCAGGAATGTTCTCCTAGATCTGGTCAATTTTCCAGGTTGATGGCATTAGCCTCAATCATTGCATAGTTTAGCAAGAGGTACAAAACGCTGGAGCAAGAGGTACAAAACCTTGGATGTTCAGGTTGGTAGGGTCTCCAAGCAGGTGATTTCTCCACTATTTTGTCCCAATTACATTTAGTCAGCATAAAGAAATAGCTAATAAGTATATGCAAAAACAATGAGGAGTCCGGTGGCACCTTAAAGGCTAACAGATTTATTTGGCCATAAGCTTATAAGTATATGGTAATTTTTGTAAGGCTGGAGTTTTCTAAAGCACCTACAGGAACTGGGTGTGTGCAAATGTCTTTGAAATCTGATGGCATTTGAGTGCTTAACTCACTTAAACTCTTACGAAAATCCCATCCCAAATCTTTGATTTCTGGTCCCTTCTTAAACCCTCACTGTTGTGAATAACGAGAACATCTGAGGTGAGCACAGTTAGTCCAAGTAGAGGCCGCCATCCACACTTACAGAACCATCACGCTACCTGCAAGGGTAATTATGCAAGATTGGTATTTTGTGATCAGGAGGCCCAATGCTGAGGTGAAATTGGGAATGAATGGTAATCCCTTTGTAAAGGTTTAAATGGGGTAAATGCTATTTAGTTCTTATAAGTTATTTTGAATCTTGGATGTTGTGCAATCTCCCTTTGACCAGCATATCTTGGATCCTTTATGGACCTTTCTAAAATCAAGAGTAAAAATATGATGTGACCTATGGTAGGATGCTCCTCTAACATGCAGAATAAGTAGATTGAATTTGTGCCCCTGGTGTTTTTGTGCCTTGGGACACCATGGCTTGGAAGTCTTTGCTGAAGTAGGTTCAGCCTCCAGGAAGTGGACATATGGGAACTAATTTTCAGAGGTGCTGAGTACCACTCTAGCTGAAGTCAGTAGGAGCTGTGGGTGCTTGGCAATTCTGTAAATTGAGGCCATAGTTTCACACTTTTCTCTCAAAAGCAATCTCTGAGACCCATCATGTGAGTTCCAGCCTTCAGTCAGAATGCTGATGGCTCCGAAGATGAGGATTCAAGGGTGGAATGGAAGAAAACAGGAACCCAGTGGTTCTGTCAGATATGATAAAGGCCTCTTAAAGATTATCTGCAAAGGCTTGTTTTTAAAATTTGGATTTGTAACCTTTTTTGCTTCCTTGTGGATAAATGAGGCATACAGCGGATTTTTTATACCCTTTATAAATATTAGGAATGTTAAGTCTCGTCTTCCCAGGTTTTGCTAGAGCAGTGGTTCTCAATTTTTTTTCGCAGATCACTTGAAAATTGCTGAGGGTCTCGATGGACCACTTAATGATCTTTCCAAATGTTGTTTGTACCGTTAGCTAACTATTGTAAAGCACTTTGTATAAAAGCGCTATATAAAAAAAACTTTATAATAATTAATGTTTTTTTGTTCTACAAATTAAAGCACACAACTCATATTTTAATATCAGTAGTCTTACCTTTCTAATGCGATGTATGTACCCTCTCTCCCCTGCCGCAGCAACACCCGAGATGGGGCTGGGAAAGAGGGGGGGTCTCTCCCCCTCTGCCCTGCTGCGGCAGCCCCTGAGCTGGGGCTGGGATGGAGGCCCCTCTCTCTCACCACAGCCCTGGAGCTGGGGGAAGTCGCCTCTTTCTCTGGCCACGGCAGCCCTGCACGTCCCAGATTCTCCCCACCCCCTCTGCTCATCCCACTGCTCCCTCCCACCTACCCCCTATTCCCCCGCAGGCCGCCATCTCACCTTACATGTGTGTCTTCTCCAGAGTCCACTAATTAAGTGGGTGGCCCTTCATTCTCTTGTGTGCGGCTGCCCAGACACGCACCTTCGAGGGAGCTATCCGCGGACCACCTGAATGGCGCTCATGGACCACTGGTGGTCTGCAGACCACAGTTTGAGAACCTCTGTGCTAGAGGAATCCCTGAGGTGTCTCTGGAATGTACATTGTGAGCTTTTGCACCTCACCTAGAATGACAGGGGTGTTGGATCTTTAACAAAGATATCCTTTCTCTGAGATGTTCAGTAGTCATTGGAATTAAATGCTTGTTAACAGAACCAAAGAATTTTACAGTCTGACCAAAAGCTCTTCCTTTTAACTCCAGTCACTTAGACTTGGGCTACCAACTGAGCCTCACAGATCCCAATCAGTGACGTAAAAGTAAAGGGCCTTTCTTCTCCCACTCAGGATATATATCATTTTTTCAGTTGTAATTAATCCCCAGGACTGCATCATCTCAGCTCAGTTCCAGCAGCACTTTGCAAACAGCCTCATAAACACAGCAGCACATGTGATTGTGCCGACACTTAAAACAAGACCTATTTCCTATTCCTATAGGGAAGGAGAAGTATTGATTTTTTTTGTGCGTGTGTCAGGATAAAGTTAGGCAGAGCTGCCAGCAACCTGTGACTTGGAGGGTAATGGAATTCATCTGTACCTCTTTCAGATCTGGGCAGAAATTGGAAAGGGTTTCTTGGATGGGTCACTTGACAAAAGTATGACCAGGAAAAAGCTATATGAAGATGGTAAGTTGTTTCTCCACCACTCCCCAAATCCCCCTATCGACTCATTCACACACCTGTGGTTACTGTGTTTGAGGTAACTACCATATGAAGGTGTTTGATTTGCCCATATTTATTTATGTATTGGCTTTTCTGTGGAATTTATCACCATAGTATCTGATTACCTTTCATACATTATCGATCTTCCTGTGCAGTAGTGAATTTTTGTCATCTCTATTTTACAGACAAGGCCCAGAGAGGTTAAATGACTTGCCCACGGTCACACAGGAAGCTTGTGGCAGAGCCGGAAACTGAACTCGGATTTCCTGAGTCCCTGTTTAGTGACTTAACTACAAGACCATTCTTCCTTAGTTAGCCATGAAGCAGAATGTAGCAGTCCTGAATTGTGGCTTTAACCAATGCCTTCCATGCTGTACATTGGTATTCCCAGTACAGCTTACTATTTTCAGTTATGCATCTGGTTCTCTCATGGCAACTTTCATATGTTGCCATATCAGATTATTTTATTTTTGTGCTGTTTTGTCTCTCTTTAGTTATTATGAAAATATTAAAGTTAATATTAAGGACTTAATTTAAACCCACAAAAACAGGGTGTTCCCATTCTTGCACTTGTGCTTTGTGTTTAAGGACATTAGGCCAAATTCTGCTCTGTTAAACTGATGTATATCCAGAATTGCCTTCATTAGTATTACACCAGTTTTATAGCAGTATGACACAACAACAAACTCTGATCTCCTTTATTTTATGCGTAAGTTCTGCTGGGGTCCCCAGACAGCATGTGAGAGGAAGGAGGTCTTGTCCTGAAGGCACTGGCCTGGGACTTGAAAAATCTAGATTCCATTCCTGGCTCTGCCACAGACTTCTTGGGTGACCTTGAGCAAGTTATTTAATTGCTCTGTGTCTTAGTTCCCCATCTGTAAAATGGGGATAATAAATACTTCCCTTTCCCCATCATTTGTCTTTTCTATCTGGACAATTTCTTCAGGAGGGGGACTGTCTCTTACTATATGTTTGTACAATCCCTCACACAATGGGGCCCTTATGTTGATCGAGGTGCTACAACAATGTGAATGATTAGTAGCAATAACTCTATAGACTACACAGGCTGTGAGATCTGAGTGAAGTATAAGAATGTTTTGTGGGGTGATTTGTTAAACCCTGAATGTTATTTGAACTTGCTCTCAAGATCTGAGCTGTACCATTTATGTAACTTGGCTTATTTTGTGAGATCTCTCTGTTTGACTCGCACATTTTTAGATTAAATTACAGTAAACTTCTTGCAAATTGACACTGAGTAACATGCTCCGTACAGAGTCTTCTTCTGTCAGTGGACTCAGGATCGACAGTTTGCCTGAAAGGCTATTTGGGAAGATGGATTCTAGAAGAGTCCTCTGCTGCTTTTGGGGGTGACCAGCTTTTAAAATAATGATTTGTTTGTGTGCCTGAAGCTCTGATGGAGATGGAATCCGTCTTAAAGAAAGTCACAAAGGAGCGGCGGGGCAGGAGCTTCAACCGACACGTCTTCATAGACTCCTTACTGCAGGGGAACTTGAGTGACAAGCAGGTATGTACAGCTATTGTGGACATACCATTACATGCTAATGAAGTTTCACTAGATCAGTTGTTAATTACATCTTAGCATTTGATTAATTGTCTGTTTTGCATCTTGTTCAGTCCAGATTCCTCACTAGAGTATAACGTGCATTTATTTTCATCTTCCAATCTTTAAATGCATTATATTTTTGGTTACTTTCTGTTTTGCTGCTTTATTATTCTATGAACTGGATGGGTATTTGGTATTAAGAATCTTTCTTTGCTTAAGTACCCGTTTTAAGCCTTGCATTAACTATGAAAAAAACAGAAGTAAGGAAACAGGTTAACAATGGACAAAGCATGAATTCACAAGTGGCGTTGTAACTAATACGTAGCTATTAGATTAAGAAATAGTAAGAAGAAGAGTAATGTGTGATAAGCTTGCAGTTGCAGCTTTGCTTACTAGCACACTTTGTAGCGCATGAACAGTTTATAATCTATACAAGGATTGATTTGCAAAATTAGTAAGCCACTCATAAAGCATGTAAATATAGAATACAGAATATAATGCACATGTGTTGGACTCTTTTAGAGTATGTATGTAATTAATTATGTGTGTTGGAGTTGTGGTGCACCCTAACCAACCCCTACACCTCAGCCTGATCACTTCAGTTATAGCTTTATGAAATTCCAATAAAGAAACCTCAGGGACAAGTCCAGATTTGCACTGAGATTTTTGAATTCCAGAGGACTGGATAAAGTGTTCTCCCAAAACTGGACAAGGCGTTCTGGATAAGCCAAGTGGAAAAGGTCTTGGAGGGAATCCCAAAACCCTTCCAGGGGAAGCACTATAGAGAGAGTTCAGTCCTATCCTTCCATGCTGGATTTCATGCTGTCTTGAGTTAAGCTGATTTAGTGTGGTGGAATGGAAGATGTGATTTGTCATTAAATTCTTTAATGTTTTTTTTGACTCCATACCCCTGAACCAGATTTTGTTTCATAGATCCTGGAAGACACGATGATATTCTCTCTGGCGGGGTGTGTAATCACGGCTAACCGTAAGTAGAATACGCAGGCAGCTTTCAACTCTGTAACAGAGATAAGGGGACTAATCTATATTTAAAAAAAAAAAAAAGAAGCATGGTGAGATGAAATTTATTTTCATGTAAAGCAAAAACAAAATTTCCCTTTCCTTTTCTCTTATACTAGAAATTTATTCAGGCAGGTATTTCTACAGCGTTGTCCAGGTGCCCTATTGGTGCACCTTTCTAGTTAGTGGGTTCTAGTGGATTGAAGCCAAGCTGTTAGACAGCCCTCCATGTCATGTAGTGAGTCTTAGAATTTCCTGCTGCTGTTCTTCACTTGGACTCTAAACCCATCCGGTGATGCTAAATTAGATGAAATTGTACCAAAGGGAAGCACCCCAAAATGATCATCCCTTGAAATAAACTGTGTTGCTCTTGGACGATTTAGAGCAATCTGATGTTTGACTGGCTGTTTCATGTTTCCCTACAGCATGTATGCTATTGACTTTTTTTTTTTTTTAAGTTACTTGATTTCATATAAGGATTATGAGAAAAGGAAACAGAAATAAGAACCAAATGAAAACCTTTTGGCTGCACAAATTGTTACTATGTTGGGGAACTTTTCTAAACTAAATCTGCAAGATTAACAGGCCCAAAGTCATCCACTTATCTGGAATCCCGAAGACAACCATCCAAATATAGCACTTAACCAAGATGTTGAAGGGTATTCAAAGTCAAGTAGCAAAGCTCACATAAAGAGAATGTCATTGATACAGGGAACTCTCTCTACCAGTGTTTTGTCTGTTTAATTTTCTGATGGGAGCCCCTGTACAACCTCAAGAGTAGAAAATGGCAAAATGCCTGCTCACTCTTGCTTCTTGCAGCTTGGAAACACTACTTGACATAGGCTTATTTCATATTAGAGCTGTCTATCTTTCTGATAATTTTATTGGAGAAATCTGCCTAGATAGTATATCATAAGTCTGTTGCCAGATACACAAAAGACCAGATCCAGCCCCATGGTACAGGGAGTTGTTATACACCCCTTGTGCCACCTGAATCCCTCTTGTGCACAGAGAGAAAAGGAGGGCAAGTGACAATATTGCTGCCACCTTCCCATCAGAGCTCCACCAGGGGGCTATAAGAGCTCCATTGAGGGAAAATGCTAAATCAGTGAATCCCCAACTGCTCAGTAACATCCATTTCCTGGCCAGCACTGTCCACTCTCCTATTACCCACCTGCGGGAGCAGAGGTTTTGGCTGTGTTCTCCACGTGTGTTGGAGCCTCACTTTGGTAGACTTACTACTCAGGACCCTTTAGTTAAATCTAGCCTGATGGTCTAAATTCTCTGATTACCCTGAGTGCTGGCCTGTGTGCAGGCAGTATGACTGTTGTAGGAGCTATGCTCTGGGGATTGTGGGAGGAGCAGCAGTATGGAGTGGTTGACCCTTCTTAGGACTGTCTATTCTCTTGTGTGTGGATCGTGGAGCTGTGAGGCTGCAGCACTCCAAGCCCATTAAATGGCCATTTCCTTCTTAATCTACTTGGTTTGATCATTTTCCAGTATTTCCCAAGTTTCTTGTTTCTGGAAAAGGGATTCCAGATTGTAGTATCCCTGGATAGCATCATTCAGACTCTGTCCTATTACTCAGTATAGAATCAATATGGTCTACTGGGTAAATTCTATACAGCTACATTTTATAGTTCATACAGATGTTCTCCTTTCACATTTGCATCTCATGTGTCTCCCTAATGCCTCTTCACTGCATTAGAAGAGTAACATTGCAGAGACAAAGAGCAGGAAGACTGGAGTTGATTTGTCCCCCTTAAATGAGGAGATGGATTTGCTGAGCCAGCACTCTCCTTGTTCCTTTCTTAGTGTGCACCTGGGCAGTCTATTTCCTGACAACATCAGAAGAAGTCCAGCAGAACCTCTACAAGGAGGTGGACCGAGTTCTCGGAAAGGGCCCACTTACACATGAGAAAATTGAGCAACTCAGGTGGGTCCACATTAAGAGTGGGAGAAGCACTTGAGCTAAATAAGATGTCATTGTGATCCTGTATGCTAAAGGCTGACTCCTCTCCATGCTGGTGAAAGGAGGGGGAGCAGCAATACTGACCAGTGTGTCCAGTGATTCAGGGAGCATGCCCATCAGAAGCCCAGGTAGAGTTTCCTTGGAGTCAATGGGAGCATTTCCCTTGACTTCATTTGGAGCTGGATTGGGTCCCATGACAGGATGCCTTGTGGTGGGCTTGGAAGCTATGCTCTGAACCATGTCTTGCCACTCCTTTGAACAGGAACAATGGGGGTATCCTTGGCTGGTGACTGTTGTTGATGGCTATGTACCCCTTTGTTAAAGTCCAAGAGGAGTGAATAGGAGAGAGACCTTTTCTGTAGGTGTTAGAACCACCCTATAGAAAGCAACAGAGAATTATATCCCTGGTGTAGGATTCTACCAGATGGTTAAAAAAAAACATGTTAGACTCTATTCAACTGTGTAGGTTTTTAGACAGTTTCACTAGTACCATGTTAAATTTCTGTAGAACCTCTTAGTTTCAGCCTTACTAATAATAGTAATGTAGGTGGTGTTTGTGTTGCCCAATCAGGAGTGGGCCCTCTTATGTGAGGTGCAGTACAACACAGTCCCCACCCTTATTCAGCACTTCAGTGCTTTACTGAGTTGGGACCAAGGTGCAGAGGATTAACAGGATTAGGGCCCTCCAAAGTAGGTGTGATTGGGAGTAGTGGGGACATGATCTGAGGTGGTGGTTGGGGACTGGGCACAGTGCGATGCACCTTCAACAAGGAGGATTAGGAGTCTTGCCAGTGTCCCTAAAGCGTGTCCCTCAGCGCTTAGATGCCACAGTGCTAGATGCCTTAAACAAACCTCAGAGAGTCTCTCTCTGCAGCCACCGATGCACATACCTCTGCAGTCCCCTGCTATAGCTATTGTAGGGCCCTGTGGAGCAGTGGAACGCTGGAGAGAGAGCTTCCTAGTCTCTCCTTGATGACGTTTGTTGTCTAGCTGCTATCAGCTGGCCACTGAATAGATATATTATTTTTATAACCGCCCATAAAAACCCTCTTGCTTCATCTGCAAATGTTTCAGGACTCCGCACTGAGTGTGTCCTGGAAGCAGCTCTGAGAGAGGAGCTGTGATCCCAAATGCAGAGGGTCAGCAAGTCTAGGGCAGCCTTACGCAGAACAGCCATTCCTGATACCACAGAAACATGCACTTGCTTGTCTCAGAAAAAGTTTTATTGGCACAGACTTCTGGTTGCAGGTATTGCCGGCAGGTCCTGAGTGAGACAGTGCGGACAGCAAAGCTTACGCCAATTGCTGCACGGCTGCAGGAGCTGGAGGGAAGAATTGACCAGCATATTATCCCCAAAGAGGTAGGACAGAGCTGGGAGCTCAAACTCGCCCTCTCCTCTTGGTTGACTTTGTTCTTTGCGATTCTGAAGTTCCCATTACGGTGGAGAAGGGGAGCACTGCGCCCAGTTACTGTCAGAGCCCGATTATTCCTCTAGCACAGCTTACACCAAGATGACAGTCTGTCTTTGATATTTGTGCAGTTTATCTTGGAGCCTAAAAGGTGCTCTACCCCTTTCCTCGGTGAAGAGGCTATTCTAGAACCCTGAGTGGTTCATTATAATGCCCTTCCATGGACTCCTTCTGCTGAGGTGTCTGTTTCTGGGCTGAGTTGTGCACAGAAGATCCTAATTTAAGAACATAAGAATGCCCATATTGAGTCAGACCAATAGTCCATCCAGTCCACTGTCCTGTCTGACAGTGGCCAGATGCTTAAAAGGAAACGAACAGAACATGGCAGTCATCAAGTGGGTCCATCCCCTGTCATCCAGTCCCAGATCTGGCAGTCAGAGGTTTATGGACACCCAGAGCAAGGGGTTGCATCTGTGACTATCTTGGCTAATAGCCATTAGTGGACCTATCCTCCATAATCTTATCTAGTTCTTTTTTTTTTAACCCAGTTACACTTTTGACCTTCACAGTATCCCCGGCAACGATTTCCACAAGTTGACTGTGCATTGTGTGAAGTAGTACTTCTTTTTGTTTTAAACCTACTGTGTATTAATTTCATTGGGTGACTCTTGATTCTTGTTGTGTGAAGGAATAAATAGCACTTTCTTATTCACTTTCACCACACTATTCACGATGTTATAAACCTCTATCATGCCCCCCTCTTAGTTGTCTCTTTTCTAAGTTGAATAGTTCGTCATTTTAATCTCTGCTTGTATGGAAGCTGTTCCATACCCTTAACCATTTTTTTTGCCCTTCTTGGTACCTTTTCCAGTTCTAATATATCTCTTTTTTTGAGATTGGGTGACCAGAACTGCATGCAGTATTCAACGCATGCGTATACCGTAGATTTATGTAATGGCATTATGATTTTTTCTCTCTTATCTATTCCTTTCCTAATGGTTCCTAATATTCTGTTAGATCTTTGACTGCCACTGCACATTGAGCAGATATTTTCAGAGAACTATCCACAGTGACTCCAAGATCTTTCTTGAGTTGTTATAGCTAATTTAGAGACCATAATTTTGTATGTGTACTTGGGATTATTTTCCAATGTGCATTACTTTGAATTTATCAACATTGAAATTCATCTGCCATTTTGTTGCCCAGTCACCTAGCTTTCCAAGAACCCTTTGTAACTCTTCAGTCTGGTTTAGACTTAAAAAATTACTCAAGATAGTTACCAGTATCGTCTGCAAACCATGCACCTCATTGTTTACACTTTTTTCCAGATCATTTATGAATATGATGAACAGCACTGATCCCAGTAGAAAGCCCTGGGGGACACCACTATTTACATCTCTCCATTTTGAAAAGTGACCATTTATTCCTAGCCTTTGTTTCCTGTCTTTTAACCAGGTACTGATCCATGTGAGAATCTTCCCTCTTATCCCATGACTGCTTACTTTGCTTAAGAGCTTTGCGGGACCTTGCCAAAGGCTTTCTGAATGTCCAAGTACACTATCCCACTGGATCACCCATGTCCACATGTTTGTTGACCCCCTCAAAGAATTCTAATGGATTGGTGAAGCATGATTTCTCTTTACAAAAGCCTTGTTGAGTCTTACACAACAAATTGTAGAGGAGTACTTGTGGCACCTTAGAGACTAACAAATTTATTTGAGCATAAGCTTTCGTGGGCTACAGACCCACTTCATCAGATGCATGTAGTGGAAAATACAGTAGGCAGAGTATGTGTGTGTGTGTGTGTGTTTATATATATATACACACACACACACACAGAGAACATGAAACAATGGGTGTTACCATACACACTATAAGGAGAGTGATCAGTTAAGGTGAGCTATTATCAGCAGGAGAGAAAAAGAGGCTGCCTTTTTTACTTTAACCACTTCTTTTACTCTGTTTAGTCTGGTGGCATTATTTTGGTGGTCTTACTATTCGTATTAATGTGGGATATACATTTAGTTTGAGCCTTTATTATGGTGTTTTAAAAAAGTTTCCTTGCAGGCATTTCACTCTTGTAACTGTTCCTTCTTCTTCGAGTGCTGTCCCTGTGGGTGCTCCACTCTAGGTGACGGTGCGTCCCGGCGCCGTTGATCGGAGATTTTCGGTAGCAGTGCCTGGTTGGGGCGCACGCACCCAGATGGTATCTCCCGTCTAGTTGGAATCTTCCTGAGTGCGTGCGCCCCACACCCTCCTCAGTTCCTTCTCAACCGTCCTCGGCCGAAGACGGATCTCGGGGCAGTGCTGCCTTCTCTTCCCTGGTATCTATAGGAAATAGTAACAAAGAACATAGAAATAATTATTATTTACAACCCAGTTGTTTCCCTTCCTTTACTGTAGTTACATAGTTAGTTACTTAGTTTAAAAAAAAAAAAAAAATCCTTCAGGCTTGTCTCCCGTTGAGATACTTTCCTCGCCCATCTCAAATTCATAATGCCAGGAGCTTCAGGATTCAAAAGATGCATCTCCTGCCAGGACTCCATGCCATGGACAGACGGGCACTCATACTGTGTGAGGTGCCTCGGGAACACCCACGTCCATGTGAAGTGCCTCCATTGCGCGAGCCTCGTTAAGAGCTCGTCGCGACAGGGACCTGCGGCTCAAAATGCTGATGAGGGAAAAATCCTTACAGCCGCTTTTGGAGACGGGAAAGGTTAAACCCGCTCCGACATGCTCCCCAGCCAGATCGGAACCGGCGGGGAGCGTTGCTTCACCCTCCCTGGAGCGGAGGCAAGAAGCTGAACAGTCTCACAGGAGAGACTTTAACAAGGGTAGGGGGTCTCCCACGAGATCCCTACCCTCTGTGCTGACAGCACCAAAGGCAGGTGCCTCAGCTTTTCCAATGCCTCAGCCGTGGCTCGGACAGAGCGCAGAGGCAGAGACCCGACCTCCTGTGTCAGGAAGGTCCCTGTGGCTCCGGTCCCCTCGGCACCGCAAACGGGCGCGGCGCCAGTGGCGCGCTGCTCCCAGGCACCGCAAACGGCCACGGCGCCGGCTGCGCGCCTCTCCGGTGCACCGCGAGCGGCCGCGGCGCCGGCTGCGCACGCCTCCCGGGTACCGCGAGAGGCCGCGGCGCCGGCTGCGCGCGCCTCCTGGGCACTACAAACGGCCACGGTGCCGGCGGCGCGCCGCTCAGCAACGCAAACGGCCGCGGCACCGGCTGTGCGCCTCTCCTGTGCACCGTGAGCGGCCGCGGCGCCGGCTGCGCGCACCTCCTGTGCACCACACGCGGCCGCGGTGCCAGCTGCGCGCACCTCCTGGGCACCGTGCACGGCCGTGGTGCCGGCTGCGCGCCTCTCCTGGGCACCGCAAACGGCCGTGGTGCCAGCAGCGCAATCCTCCCCTGCAGGGAGAAGAATGTTGGCCTATCTCCCACCCGGACACCAGTAGCAGACCCCCTGCAGGACACCTCCAAGCAGTCTGCAGCACTATTGTCACTTTCACTCTCCTGCTAAGGAGCTAGAGCAGAGAGCAGGCTCAACTCAGCCCAGGGAGCAGGAGCAACAATTTCTCACTTAATGTGAGCTTTCAGTGCCACCTGAGCCTCACTCTCCGCTCCTAGATACATAGGGCTAATATATATATATTTTTGAACTGCCGTTCTCTCCAACTGAACTGGTTTTCACTGACCATGAACTTGATTTACAGCAGCAAGTGGAGTTCTCCACTCCTGCTTCTCCTCCACAGGCACCTCTGCCACCTCAGGTCACAGTTCAAGACCACCAGCCTCAGTTTTCCCCATTTCGCCCCCCCAGGGGCGACACTTGGGTTCTCCTACGTTATGCCTTGGCCTCAGTGGTACCCTTGGCAACATCCTCCTACCAATTATCCTCCTTCTGTGCCTCAGTCTCCTGCTCCGTCCACTTCTAAGTTGCCTGAGCCGCCTCCTGAGTATGCAAGTTACGCGACTCCTAACTCTCCATTAGCCCTGGACAGAGCCCTCCTCCCTCCGTCTCCACGGGCCATGGACAACTGTAAACAATTTCAAGAACTTTTCAGGAGGGTGGCACTCAATCAAGATATTCCCTTTCAAGAGGTTCAGGAGACGCAACACAGACTCCTCAGAATCCTTCAACAGTCTGCACCCTCAGAAATCGCGCTCCCTATAAACGAAGCACTCCTGGAGCCGTCTGACACTTTCTGGCAAACCCCACCGTCTTTAGTACCAACTTGCAAAAAGGCCGAATGTAAATACTAGGTCTCTGCTAAAGACGCTGACTTCCTATTTCTCATCCACCACCCAACTCCCGGGTCAGGGATGCAATTGCACAGAGGACGAAACAGTCGTAATATCAACCCACCCCGCAAGACAAGGATCTTAGATGCCTTGATGTCTTGGGCTGCAAGGTTTATACGTCCTCCACACTACAATTCAGAATTGCAAACTTCTGCACACCTCTTCAGTTACGACTTTGGTATTTACAATAAACTTTTGAACTTGCCTCCTACATTCCAGAGGATAGGAGAGCAGACTTCAAATCAATCCTGACTGAGAACCAACTGATTTCTAGAATGGCACTACAGGCATCTCTAGACATGGCAGACAGCAGCCTGTGCAACTGCTGTGGTTATGCGCAAATCCTCATGCCTCTCTGCATCTGGCATCCCCAAAGGACTGCAGACCAAAGTGGAGGATCTCCCTTTTGATAAGGACAAACTTTCTCCTACCCTCCCCCGTCCCTCCTCATGGACCCTTCTCACGACCACTTACTTCACACAGAAGTGGCGCATCTTCTACAACTAGGTGCAGAGGACCTTTGCCACCGCAAAATCAAGGGACAGGTTTCTACTACTGTTACTTTCTAACTCAGAAAAAGACTGTAGGATGGAGGCCTATACTAGATCTACACCGACTGAACAAATTCATGAGGATACAAAGATTCAAAATGGTCACACTGGGCACAAGAATACCTACACTGGATCAAGGGGACTGGTTCACAGCTCTCGACCTACAGGATGTTTAATTTCATATATCAATCCATTCAGTTCACAGACGCTTTCTACGATTCACAATCGGTCACGACCATTTTCAATACAGAGTTCTTCCTTTCGGACCCGCCACAGCACCGAGAGTTTTTTCCAAAACTCTAGCCATGGACGGGGCTCATCTCCGCAAACATGGGGTCACGCTGTTCCCCTATCTGGACCATTGCCTCATCAAGGGCAACTCCTATGGCGAGACACTTCAAGCTACCTGTTTCGCCATCTCCCTCTTTCACAGCCTAGGCCTCCAAATAAACATCCAAAAATCCACCCTGACACCTAAACAATAGATCGAGTTCATCGGAGCTCATCTCGACTCAATCTAGAGCAGGGCCTCTCTCCCATATCACAGATTTCTCGCTATCACGCAGCTCAAACGCACGCTCTTTATTCGTCCCAGGACACAGGCAAAACTCTGCCTACAGCTTCTTGGTCACATGACAGCCACCACCTTCGTGGTTCACCACGCCAGGCTACACATGAGATGTCTCCAGGCCTGGCTCAATTCCAATTCCAAACCCAACAGACACACCTGACGGATGCTGCTAACTCCTCCTCCCAATGTTATAGCTTCCCAACATTGATAAACAAGTCCAGAAAACCTCTGCACAGGGGTTTCCTTCCAGCAATGTTGCCCAACGCTCATGCTTACCCACCCCGGATGCTTCCCTGATTGATTGGGGAGCGCATCTAGGGGAACACAGGGCACAAGCCCGATAGTCCGCATCAGAGATGCACCTACACATAAAGCTCTTAGAACTCAGAGCAGTGAGGCGAGCATACCTTCACTTTCTTCCTCTCATAAAGAACAAGTCTCTTCGGGCATTAAGAGACAACATAGCATGCATGTACTACATATACAGACAAGGGGGAGCCTGATCACATTCCCTTTGCAGGGAAGCCATTAAACTATGGATCTGGTGCATACGACATCGAATACAGATCATCGCTTCCTACCTACCAGACTGCCACAACACTACTGCCGACGCACTCAGCAGGCACTTCTTGACACAACGTGAATGGGAACTGTCCCTCGCAGTACTCCAACAGCTCTTCTCCCTCTGAGGCACCCTGTCAATAGATCTCTTTGCCACAACCCAGAATCGAACATGTTCCGTTTTGCTCCAGAGTGAGACTCGGGACTGCATCCCTAGGAGATGCATTCCTCATACCATGGAACAACTCCCTCCTGTATGCCTTCCACCAATCCCTCTGTTACACAGGGTTCTTCGGAATATTGCGGACGACAAGACCCAGGTCATCCTTATTGCCCCAGCTTGACCAAGACAGACGTGGTATCCCTACCTACTCCGCATGTCCTCCCGTCTTCCACGGGCTCTCCCCAACAGGCCAGAACACATTTCCCAGGACAACGGACGGGTCCTTCACCCCCAGCTCCAAAAGCTCCACCTCACAGCCTGGTTCCTTCATGGTTCCAAACCCATGAACTAGCCTGTTCCGAGCAAGTCCAATATGTCCTCCTACACAGCAGGAGAGACTCCAGTCGTAAACCTACCTGCAGAAGGGGAAGCGTTTCGCCCTCTGGTGCTCACGTAATCACTTAGCATCCAATAACGTGACCCTCCCTAACATTCTAGACTACCTCCTGAATCTAAAACAGGACAGACTTTCGCTCAGCTCCATCAAAGTGCACCTGGCGGCGCTTACCGCCTTCCATGACCTATTAGACAGTTATTCATTCTTTACCCACACCACCATAAAACGCTTTCTAACCGGTCTGAAAAATCTCTACCCTGAAATTTACCCAACAGCGGCTGCATGGAATCTTAACCTTGTTCTTCATGCTCTCATGAAACCTTCATTTGAGGCCTTGGCTACCTCTCATCTCCATACGTCCATGAAGGTACATTTCTTAGTTGCCATAACATCAGCAGGGAGAGTTGGTTAAATGAGCGCCCTGATGGCCCACCCTCCCTACACAATCTTCTCCACAGACAAAGTCACTTTGAGACCACATTCTAAATTTCTTCCTAACGTGGTATTGACCTTCTACCTCAACCTACCTATATACTTACCTACTTTCTATCCCAAACCTCACAAGAGTCCACAAGAGGCAACCCTGCATACTCTCAACCTCAGACAAGCAATCGCCTTTTATTTAGACAGGACTAAACCATTTCATAAGTCGCCATGACTCTTTGTTTCCATTACCGAAAGATTGAAAGGTACGGCTATCTCTAAACAACGTCTATCCAAGTGGATCTCTGACTGCATCAGATCCTGTTACCGTGCAAAGAATCTTCAACCGCCCGACAACATTAGCACTCATTCCACTAGAGCCATGTCGGCATCCATTGTCGTCTTACACAATATTCCCATTCCTGATACCTACATGGTCATCTGAACACATGTTTGCAAAACACTATGCTCTAATGCAAGACACCACGGCAGACACAATAGTAGGTCATACAGTACTATCTTCAGTACTCCCTGCCTTATCTCCAAAGTCCCACCGACCATAGTGGGTACTGCTACACATTCACCTAGAGTGGAGCACCCACAGGGACAGCACTCGAAGAAGAAGAGAAAGTTACTCACCTTGCAGTAACTGAGGTTCTTCGAGATGTGTGTCCCTGTGGGTGCTCCACTCCCCGCCCTCCTCCCCTCTACTTTGGAGCACTGTGATGACTCTCCACGGTAGAGAAGGAACTGAGGAGGGTGTGGGGCGCACGCACTCAGGAAGATTCCAACTAGACGGGAGATACCATCTGGGTGCGTGCGCCCCAACCAGGCACTGCTACCGAAAATCTCCGATCAACGGCGCCGGGACGCACCATCACCTAGAGTGGAGCACCCACAGGGACACACATCTCGAAGAACCTCAGTTACTGCAAGGTGAGTAACTTTCTCTTTTAATGTCCATTTAACTAGCTTCCTCATTTTTGTGTAGTTCCTCTTTAGTTAAATACTACTGTGGTGGACTTCTTTGGTATTCTCCCCCATGCTCATGTACATTATGGTCGCTATTGCCAAATGGTTCAGCTATATTCATCCCTGTGTTCCACTTAGGACTAAATCAAGAATTGTCTCTCCCCTTTTGGGTTCCAGGACTAGTTGCTCCAAAAAGCAGTCATTAATGGTATCTAGAAACTTTATTTCTGCATCCTGACCTGAGGTGGCATGTACTCAGTCAGTATGGGGATAGCTGAAATCCCCAATTATTATTGAGTTTCGGTTTTGATAGCCTCTCTAATCTCCCTGAGCATTTCACAATCACCATCACCATCCTGGTCAGGTGGCCGGTATATATTTCTACAGCTATCCTCTTATTATTCAAGCATAATTTCTATCCATAGAGATTCTGTGGTACTGTTGGATTCATTTAAGATGTTTATTATATTTGACTCTATGCTTTCTTTCACATATGGTGCCATGGCCCCACAAGCATGGCCTATATATTAGGTCCCCTGGTATTGGTGTCCCATTGATTGTCATCACTCCACCAAGTTCCTGTCATCATTCCACCAAGTAGGGTCTGATACTGTCACCTTTACAGATACAGTGAAAGACTTTACTCTGCATGCAGTCCACTGATTCCAGTGGGACTTACTTGCAAAGTAAGGGACTGATGCAAAGCTCATTGAAGCCAGTGGGAGAAGGGCAGTGGATCAGGTCCTAAGGTACTACTAACTATGGGCAAGGGTGGCAGAACTGGGCCCTTAAATTATAAAATCCTAATTTATTGGCAGATGCTGCTTGCCTTACTCACTGACCAGAACAAAATCTATTGCAATTCCATTTATTTCAGTTGAGTCGCATCAGCTTGCATCAGGTGTGATTTGGTCCAATGGGACTGACTCACATAAACAGAACAGAACTTGGCCTGTAGATTGTAAACTCTTCAGAACAGGTATGTCACAACAGAGGCGCTGGAAAAAAAAAAAACTAAAGGGCCCTGGGATTGTGATTAAGGACATTTGGAAGCCATATAAGGTTGACATTTACAAGGCAGTGCTGCTTTTTGAGTGTTTGGGTCTCTTTTTTTCTCTCTCTCTCTCTGTACTTGGTTGGATTTGAGCAGAGCTGACACGATGGTGCTGGCTCCCCTTTGCTTACATTAAACTGCTCCCTGACACACACGCTCTGTTTTAATTTCAATATGGTTTTGAGTAGGTTCCTTGCACAAATGAAAGTGATGGCTTGAATGTATGCTAGTGATGGGCTCAGTCCTAATCTTTAACATACTTTGTATCATTTGTGCCTGACTAGTTGTGGGAGGAATGAGGAGATCATGTGTGAAACAGGTTTTGTCTTTGTATACTAGAGATGGGATTTAACCAGATCCTTGGCCAACAACCCCAGAATTTTAGTGAAGTTTGAATCTGTGTCTGAACTTGTGACTGGCTTCTATCTCAATATGGGCTAAATTTGAACTGTGGATATGAACACCCTGGAAATTTGGATCTGAATATGAACTTAGTGGCTTGATTCCCCACACTTTATAGAGACCAACAGGGTCCAATTAAAGTTGCTCTAAAGACCTATAGCAATTGAATTGAAAATGATAGCTTAAAAATTAAAGGTGTTAGGGATAGGATATGCTATTAAATGTGATGTGATGGTCCCAAAACCCCCAATTGAATGGTGTGTCCTTTTCTGTTATGTTCTATATAGAACTCTTCCATAAGGGCTGTCTAATGGTTACTGTGTAGAGGTAACTTTATCCCTGTTGTGTATTCTACACTGATTCAGATGTGTTTTTTCTTTTCTTTTCATTTCAGACTCTTGTGCTTTACGCTCTGGGTGTGGTGCTTCAGGACAGTTCAGCTTGGGCCTCACCCTATAAGTATGGGATACCAAAAACTTTATTATAGTTTATTCATTTTTTCTTTTGGATTTTGCCTCTGTGTCCCTGTGGGTAGGGTGTCAAACCTTCCTTAAGTAGCCTGTCGAGAAGAGAGGTGGAAGGAACTCCCTGCTAAGATTTGTCATGGTCTCTTGATTGTCTCCAAGGACAGGGTTTTGGGTAACTCCAAATGTGATCTTGCAGGCTACATATTCGTTGTGTATTAAGGAGAACAACAACAGATTTTCTGGTTATTCACAGCCCTCCCTTGGCAAATGCTGTGGGCCAATTTTCAGGTTTGCTGCAAGGGGAAAACAGGGATTAAAATGGATTTGAAATCACTATTCATTACTATAAAACAATGGCTCACGGAAGGAAATGTCAGTCAAAGATTTTTGTTTTTTAAGGGGAAGGAAACTCTACCTCATTATTTCCACCCATGAAAACAAAAAGGATCCTGGCCTGAAAATTAGGACTCCAGAGGGCAGAAGGAAATGCTGTAGCTTGCTTTGGCCTCCAGGTGGCAATTTTTAACACTGGTTTAACATAGCTTAGGCATGTGGGTCAGTGATTCTAGTCTGAGAGAACAGACAGTGGAGCTTGTGGGAGAAAAAATTGCTCAAAGGGCTCTATTCTTTCTCTTACAGCCATAACCCTTGCTTCAGGGGAAGAGGGAGGGTGGAGACGCCTTCTGCCCTATCAGCATCATGCTAGCTGATGCCTCTTAGGGGATCATACATCAGAATGATAGCTGCACTGTCCTTAGTTCAGCAAGGGGGCACTGGCTGGAGAGGAAGCTGGAGAACAGGGCCATGACCCACAGTCAGCACAACACACACCCAGTCACTGCCTGCCAGTAGATCAAGGGCTGAGATTGTGGCTGACTTGGGGGAGGAGGGTTTCTTGTGTGCCCTCCTTTTCCCCACCTGAGCAAGTTTAGCCACAGTCCAGTCCTAATATAGTGTGGGTGAACATCTGCTTTCAACAGGTTTTTCTAAATGACCGCGTTTCCCTTCTTGTTATACCATCTGTAATTTGCCACTTTTAATTAGGGTATGAATGTAGAGCCTATTCCTGCTGCCACTGAAGGTCAATGGGAAAGCTCCTTTTGACTGTAATCGGAGTAGGATCAGAGCTGTAGTTCGTAGGTACAGGCAGGGAGCCAGAGGTTTGAAGTGTAATGGAAAGGATCTAATACACGGTGAGAGAGAATTGCCTTAAAGTCATCTAATTGCATATTTTCTATAATATCATAGCTCGTGTTTTAAGCTGCCTGGCATTTTATTAGTCTCCTGTCGGTTACTTGATTATGGGAATTTCATTTTAATTAAACCAGTAGTTCCCTTAAAGCTTTCATCAACCCAATGCTTAAACAAGTTCTTCTCGTCCTAATGAATCATCAGCTTCCCCCACACACATGCCAGCTGCTTGAAGTGGAGGGTGAGGGGCAAGAAGAATTGGAAATGTTCATGTCAGCAGTGGAGAAGGAAAGGAGAGAGAAATTAGATTGCCTGTGCTCTTCGCAACCTGCATGATGTAGGAGGGAGAAGGCATTCGATTGATGCTGATAGCAAAGTAGTGGGTTCCCGAGTTTTAGGATTTCATTAGTCTCTGCCCCTTATACGTACAGATGTGCACACACGCATGCATAGCCAGGAAGGAATCGGTCCCTGTTTTGTCTTACAGATTTGATCCAGACAGATTCAATGATGAATCCGCTATGAAAAACTTTTCCCTACTGGGCTTTTCGGGAAGTCAGGAGTGCCCGGAGTTGAGGTGAGATAAAGAAACAGTTGTGTATGTGTGGATGCAGGGATAGGAAGGAACAGCTTGTTCCTCTTCAGTTTGTCAAGTATTGAACACCAGCCCTGGCAGAAGAATTCATCTCATTATTGTCTTTTATAATTCTTTCCCCCTAGGTTTGCCTATATGGTGGCTACAGTGCTGCTGAGTATGTTGGTAAGGAAATTATACCTGCATCCCGTGAAAGGGCAGGTCATGGAGACCAAATATGAGCTGGTAACCTCGCCAAAGGAAGAAGCATGGATAACTGTATCCAAGAGAAGCTGAGTGAACAAAGCCAGGAGTGAGAGAGAGCCAGCCTCAGAAAGGAACCCTCCTGCATCATGCTGAACTGGTCGAGGGTTTAACCTCGCCGTTTCATTACCTTCCATGTTCTTAACCCAGCAGCCTCTTGGTATTTTTTATAACTCAAAAAAATTGTCATATTAAAGTAGATTTAATCCCTTATGCCTTTTGGATACATTTATTTTGACCTCTAGCCATTTTGTATTCAAGGAAGCAACATAATCCTACAGTTTACTCATAAGAGCTGCAGTACTGGAATAAGCCAGTACTCCAGCTAGCCCATTATTTGTATGACAGTAGCTAAAACTGGATGCCTCAGAGGAAACCATAAAGCCCTCTAATGCAGGGCAAACTTTTTGGCGTGAGGGCCACATCTGGGTATGAAAATTGTATGGTGGGCCATGAATGCTCACAAATTTGGGTGCTGGGGTGCAGGAGGGCGTGAGGGCTCGGGCGGGGGGGGTGGGCTCTGGGGTGGGGCTGGGAATGAGGAGTTAGGGGTGCAGGAGGGTGCTTCAGACTGGGACCCAGGGGTTAGGAGGGCGGGAAGGGGATCAGGGATGGGGCAGGGGGTTGGGGCATGGGAGGGGGTCGGAGGGCACTTACCTCAAGCAGTTCCCAGAAACAGCAGCATGTCCCTACTCCAGCTCCTATGTGGAGGCGCTGCCCCTGTGCAGAGGCACCCCACTGCTTGGGATGGGGGCAGCGTGCGGAGCCCTCTGGCTGCCCCTTTGCGTAGGAGCCAGAGGGGGGATGTGCTGCTGCTTCTGGGAGCCGTGTGGAGTGGGGCAAGACCCCGACCACGCTCCCTGGCTGGAGTGGGGCAAGCCCCAGATCCCATTTCCGGGTGGGAGCTCGAGGGCTGGATTAAAACATCTGGAGAGCCAGATGTGGCCCCAGGCCATAGTTTGCCCACCTCTGCTCTAATGCAAGGCTGTACTAGGTGGAAATTTCTTCCTGACCCCAGCTACTGATAAGGCTCAGGAGGCATGGAGATTGAGAGCCCTGTATATTTTTGTTCTAACTAGTATGTGCCTTCCCTGTGAGCTCTAGCTGTATCTGTATCACTGCAATCTTGATAAGATGGGGCGCGGGGGTGCTAGAAAATGAGATGGGAATTACAGCTACTGGATCCCTAGCTGTGTACGCCTGCTGACGTGGAGAGATTTTTAATAGAACTGACTGTTATTAATCATGTTTATCAGAATAGCGCTTAAGGACCAGCCAAGAATGGGGCCCCATTGTGCTAGGCACTGTATAAACACAGTCTTCTGCTGGTCCCTGCCCCATAGAGCTTACAGTCTCAATAGGCAAGATGCCCACAGGTGGGGGAAGGGGTAGAACACCCCAGCAGAGTGTGATGGCAGCAAATAGCATGTTAGTTTCGTAAAAGCCTTTTTTAGAGGCTTTTAGTTCAGATAAACTACATGGAAAGAAAAGGGAGGGGTGAGGGGATGCTGGAGAAAAGAGTGTTGGGGGCAGGGGAGAAGAGGGAAAGGGGCAGGTGTGAAGTGAAGCAAATAGGGAGATTAAGAGTTGGAGCAAATAGCCAATCAGTGCAGGGCAGAGACAGTCCCGTCAAAACTGTAGGAAGTTCTCTGACTGGTCCAGGCCCCTGCTTGGATGCTTCAGCCCAGCAGCTCCAGCTGGCTGGGGTCTCTGGTTGGTTCCTCTCCAGTTTCTCCTCAAGGCCACAGGGTGAGGTGGGGGGAAGCCAGGAGGCATCACCTGAGTCCTAGTTTCCCTGATTGTGAGGGAGTCCACTGCACTGTGCTGGTGGGGAGGGGGAGCCTTGGCCGGTCACGTAGGGCTGGGGAGGGAAATGGTTGTCCAATTCCTGCTAAAACGGCAGTGGCAGTTTTAAAAAGAACCAGGCAGGGATTCTCCAGCCAGCAGATTTTTGAGGCCAGAATCTGATTTAATCAGCATCAGGAATGATTGCTGAACATCATTCATCGCACAGCATCAGGTCACTGCAAGGCTGGCAGAGCAACTGGGGGAAGTGGAGAGGGCTGATTTTATAGGCCTTTGGGTTAACATTCTGATTTACAAGTAAACAGAGTCCTCTTCCCAACCATTGTTAGCCAAATTAGCACCAAGTACAGCCTGTTTGTGCACTCTCCCTCTCATTGCCCTAATACAGTGGTTCCCAACCTCGCTTTTTTTTTTAGCGTGTTCATAGATTCTAGGACTGGAAGGGACCTCGAGAGGTCGAGTCCAGCCCCCTGCCCTCATGTTGGGATGGGATAGACAGGCTGGTGCCCTCATGTCCCCCTTGCCCTAAATCTTGACACATTTGCTGTCCTCTCTCCTTTATTCTGTCCATTTTCTCACTCTTCCTTGTTCCTTTTTCCTTTTATACATGTTTTCCTCACCTCCTTCCCACTGCTCTCCCTCCCCCTAAACCTACTTCTGATGACTCTGATCCCCATTCCCTCTCTCAGCACGGTGCTGGCCATGCTCATCTGGGGGTGGAGTAGAGAAGCTTGGGCTGTAAGGCTGCTACTTCAGCCTGCAGCCACCAATATGTGAGCTGCTCTTGCATCCAGCCATTTTAAGAGCCACAGCAGAACGGGAGAAGCTTCCAAGGAGCTACCTTCGACTTTATCTGCAGAAGGGTCAGCATGTTTCAGGTGGGGAAGATAGATCTGGGCAGCTGCAGCTTTCTTCACCTACACTGATCCTTTTCTCTGGCACCTCCAGGTTGGGAAACACTGCTCTTCTAGAAGTGTCTTTTTGTTTCTTTATTGTTGCTCACTGCCAGCCTAAACAGTGTCCTAGTGGCTCTGATTGGATTAACATCTGACGCCACCTTCAGTTGAAACAGAAAATCCTGCCTTTGGGTTCAGAACATCAGCTCTGCTTTTGTGGAGCTGATGAGATTCAAAACTTCAGACTGATAGTAGTGGGAGGAAAAGAGATATTTTACTATCTTTGTTTTCTTGGCAGAAAAAGAATTATCACTGTGTGCTTCAGCTCCTTGCACCTCACTGATGTTTATTTCATAATGAATTACACAAAAGCTCCATTAATCTGACCTCCATGTAACTGAAGGTTGGGCCTGTCCCAGATAGCAATGCACCCTAAGCCTTGCTTCACTGCTTATGTAAAACTCAATTTTCCCAAAGGTTGCAGATATTTCCAAAACTCTTTGGAAAAATAAGTATACACAATTTTATTTTAAAATATCCCTGGTTTGTAAGGGAGCCAAAATGGAGGATAATTTATTCTCGGAGTGGCAGAATAACACTGTATCTGTTAAGAACCTATCTGAGAATAGCTGACTTTGTAGTATACTTAAGGCCATCATTTGCTTTCTGATTGTCACACAATGGGAATGATGATTCAGACACTAGGAAGCTCTTTCAAAAATAATTGTCCAAAAGTATCAACCTTCTGTTAGTTCTGTTCGGAGTTCCCTGAATTGGGATAAGATGTATTCTTGTGATGTCCATTAAAGTGTCAGGTACACACAATGCTTATTCACCTCTTATACTGGTGTAAATTGGGAATAACTCCACAGCAGCTGCAAACTTATCTATATCTGCACTGTGCACAGTTAGGGTTCCTGGAATGCAAACAATACACTGGTGTAAAAATCAGTAAGTAGGAGAAGAATCTGGCGCAGTTTGGTGGAGGAAGCTAACATCTGAGGAATAGCTTGTATTAGCTCTAGTGGTCAGTGTCAGTGTAGAATAATTCACTGCCCATATCAGCTAGGAACTGTGCCAAGTGCTGATAGAAATGGGAGGAAGTAAAGTGATAAATGCCCAGAATACAAGTTTCTAGCACGGGTACATTAATGTTATTACACTTCTTTGAGTGACATTAAGGGTGTGACTGAATGATTTGCTTAACACTGTAAGCAACCATTCTTCATTGCTTAATATCTGTCATTTCAAATTGGATGAGTCTTAAGATTCAGTTCATGAGTCATCAGCCCAGCTGCACTATTTTCTTTCTTAACAAAATGCCTTATTTTACAGCAGCAGTTCAAGGGTCCTTGCTATCTGCTCCCATAGTAAATTTTACATATTAAAAGCTCAAAAATACATTTTTTTTTGTCATTTCCAGTAGGCAACTGTGTTTTCTCCAATGTGTGTGGGGTTGGTTGGCTGGGGAGGGGGGGGGTGTTAAGTGAATGTTTAGGTTTGCCATTTTAGCACCTTTGTCAAAGCATTCAGACAGAAAGCCCCTCTAGTCAAGAACAGGGTCAACATATGCAGCAGCAGTTCAGCCCTTGTGGAAAAGTCCTATAGAAACAAAACCAATAGGGTGGTAGAGAAATTGCCTCTATAGGCGTTTTTTAAACTGTCCTATAGACTTCTACAGTAGAACCTCAGAGTTACGAGCACTCGGGAATGGAAGTTGTTCATAACGCTGAAATGTTCAGAACTCTAAACAAAACATGGTTGGTCTTTCAAATGTTTACAGTTGAACATTGACTTAATTCAGCTTTGAAACTTTACTGTGCAGAAGAAAAATGGTACTTTCCCTTTATTTTTCTAGTAGTTTGCATTTAACATTGTACTGTGCTATATTTGGGTTTGGTTTGGTTGGTTTGTTTTTAGCTCTGCTGCTGCCTTATTGCAGACTTCCAAATGAGATGCGTGTGCCTGGTCAGTTTGTAACTGAGGTTCTACTGTATTCTGTAGCAAAACTATAATTCTCTTAAATCCTATAGGATGGTTCAAAAACCTTAAACAGAAAGGTTATTTTCTGTTATCCAAGGTATTTTATCACAGAAGACAGACGTGTAGGGCTGAGCAGTAAATCTGTCTCCAGGCCTATCTAGGTTCCTGCAATGAGACCCAAGCAAGTTCTGGAGGCACTGAGTGGGTGCAGAGGGCTGCCCTTTTATTCGTATTGCAGCATCATGGCCATTGGCTTTAGCAGAGACTACAAAGGGGGATAAGACATGCTATTATGGTGGTAGTTTTGTGATACAGGCACTTGTCAACTAGGACAACCATCTTATTTCAGCCAGGCCTCCAACTAGCCATTAAATGGCATTAGCTCAGTGTCACTATTCCCCAGCATATAAACCAGTTGCCTAGTAATAGTGATATGCATAGCCTAGTGCCTGACATGTGAGAGATGCCTGACAGTATTTGTGGCATCCATCCCTGGGCTGAGTGCTGCATATTTCACTTTGCATCCTGCAATGGAAATAACTTTCAGGGCCAGCTGACTCTTGCTCTCGGGAAAGTCTTTGGCCACTCTAGGACTCTTCCGTTAAAACACCTTGACAGGCCTAGACTCCCCGTTTATGCTGTGTTGAATACATTGAACCCCAGTGGTTGTCCATGCAAACTGGAAAATCTCCTGGATAATACTTTCATGGGCACTTCAGAACTGCCCATTTTAAAGGTCAACTATCACTACACTGAAATGTCTGAGATAATATAGAAAAATGTGCTCTGCCATTAGGCAGTAACTAGAATCTCACCTTTGACTGTGACCCTACTTGGCTCTTTTCAAGGCTTTTATCATTACTGCGGAAAGAACTACCTGGAGTTAGATGCTGGTGTATAGATACCAGCATCTGATTAGTGCACTAGAAGTACACTGGATATTTGGATCCATTCTGTATCCAGCTCTATAGATGGAGCTGGTGCAAAGGAAGCCAACTAGGATCACATCTGTGAAAGCAGTTTGGGGAGCAGGGCTCTACCCCTTTCTCCCTCCTGGGTGGGGTGGTCTGGTCTGAAACTTAAAGCAGCAACTTTTAATGCTTGAGTTAAAGGCAAATCCCTATTGTTAGTGGTTAAGCCTTCAGCCACCAGAAGGCAATACCACTGCAACTATACTAGGAGGTCAGCAAGAACTACATTTGGTCTGAGCTAGGGCCATTAAATGGGATGCAAGGTGTTTCCCTGGAGCTCAGAGATGGGCACCACATTGGCAGCTGTCTCTTTTAGGGTTCTCAGTGAGCACTTTTCAGTTAGGCAGATGCCACATGACATGTCTTGTGCTGAAGTGCCAGGATTTTGGGGATGGGGGAAGGGTAAAAGGAACCCCCAGGAAAAGACACACAAAATGCTCCACATATGAACGGGGAGGGGGAGAAGATAAGAGTTGTCATGGCAATGTTGCCTCAAGATGTATATTTTTAAATCTCTGTGAATTTTGGCATTCAAAGCACATTTGCATCTCCCTGAAAGGTTTTGGGATTTTAAACAAAAAAAAGGCATTTTTCCTACTTTTCAGGGCATTTTTTTTCCTGGAGAGCCAGCCCCCCAAGATAAATAATCTGCTATCAGCCTGATGTTAACACTGTCAAAGAAAAATTGTGTTTCCTGCAGGACAGAAGTATCCAGCGTTGTCCTAGTCCCTTGGCCAAATGCCTGACAAAAGCATGCGATCATCTCCCTGGCGGAGGAGGTTGTTTAGCAAGGGCCAGCGCTTGCCATTAAAAAGCCACATGGACAAATTTTGCTGTGTTCCAACCAAATGTTTTTTTTGCTGATACAGACTAACATAGCTACCACTGAAACCTGAATTCTGATTATAGTCAGTGCTTAGATACCAAGTGATATAGCACCTCCACTAATGTAACTGAAAATAGAAGTTGGCCAAGAGAAACTAGGATTTAAGATTCAAAAAAGCAAAGAACGACAAGACAGACAAAACGTTGGCCCTAGTCAGAATCCTGAGTGTGGGTTACAGCATCATGATCCAATGGCTGGAAGTTGAGGCTAGACAAATTCAGACTGAAATAAGATGTACGTTTTTGACAGTGAGGGTAATTAGCCATTGGAACAATTTACCAAGGTTCAGTCTCCATCACTGACAATTTTTAAATCACAGGTGGCTGTTTTGCTAAAAGATATGCTGGAGGCATTAGTTTGGGGAAGTTCAGTGGCCTATAGCTGATCATACTGATCTTGTCTGGTATTGGAATCTATAAGCTAGGGTTGCCAACTTTCTAATGGCACAAAACCAACCACCCCTGCCCCGCCCCTTCCCCAAGGACCGACCCCCATTCGCTCCATCCCCCCCTCGTCCTCCATCACTCGCTCTCCCCCACCCCCACTCACTTTCACCAGGCTGGGGCAGGAGGTTCAAGCGCAGGAGGGGGTGAGGGCTCCAGCTGGGGGTGCGGGCTCTGGGTGGGGCCAGGGATGAGGGTTTGGGGTGAAGGAGGAGGGTCACAGCTGGGGGTGGGGTGTTGGGGGGTGCAGGCTCAGGGAAGGAGTTTGGGTGCAGGAGGGGACTCTGGGCTGAGGCAGGGGGTTGGGATGGGGTTTGGAGTGCAAGGTCCCAGCAGCACTTACTGCGGCTCCCAGGAAACGGACACCAAGTCCCTGCAGCCCCTAGGCTCATGGGTGGCCAGGGAGGCTCCACATGCTGCCCTGACGCCTGCAGGCACTGCCCCCACCGCTCCCATTGGTCACAGTTCCTGGCGAATGGGAGCTGCAGAGCCAGCACTGTGGGCAGGGACAGCACAAAGAGCCTCCCTGCCCCCTCCCCCCGTACGCCTAGGGGCTGCAGGGACCGAACAGCTGCTTCCGGGAGCCACGTGGAGCTAAGGCAGGCAGGGAGCCTACCTTAGCCCTGGGTCCCCACTGCAGCGCCCGTCAGACTTTTAATGGCCCCGTCGGCACTGCTAACCGGAGCGGCCAGGCAGGGCCGTCCCTAGGTATTTTGGTGCCCTACGCAGCCCCCCCCCCGTGGGGGGGGGCTCGCCCCAGGCCTCTGAGGGGGGTTGGGGCTGGCCACTTCCTGCAGGAGGTGGAGTGACCCGGCCCCAGCCTGCTCTGCTCCCCAGGCTTGGGGGGAGGGGGGAACCGCCCCCCCCCCCAGCACTCGCCAGCAGTGCAGCTGGGAGCCAGGGGAGTGGAGCAGGCTGGGGCTGGGTCGCTCTACTTACCGGTGAGTGCAGGCCTGGCCCTGCAGCAGAGCTCAGGGAGTGGGGCTGGGCAGGGGTGGGGCAGGGCCAGGGGGAAGGGGCGGAGTGTAGAACTGATGAATGAAATTGTTTTTAATTGTTCACTTTATTAATGTAACTTCATAAGTAAAGTTTTATGAATGAAACAATGTTCATTCATAAAACCGGTTACCCCAATAACCGGCTAATTGACAATGAAAATGCTTGTTAAGAGCCAGAGCTGTTCAATCAGCTGCCTTTGTAAGTTTCACTAGCAGTCCAATTCCTGCTTAAATCACTGAGACTTGCACTGTTTCAGTATTGTAACTTCTGTTCACCATTTATTACACTTGCCTACATTGTAACTTCTGTTCACTGTTTGCTGTCCACTACACTTGTCTATATTGTAGCTTCTGTTTGCCATATTGTAATTCAAACCCCATTTTAAAATGCTCACTCCATTTTGTAAAAGCTTCCTCCAACCTTCATTTTTGCAAATCCTGCTGTACTCTTATTAGTTTAGTTTAGATGTGTGACTGAGGTATGTCTGAATGATGGAATCAGCCTCCAGCCCCAGCTTGTCTTGATGAAATAGAGTTCAAACCCCACCGGCTGAGCAGACAAGAGCCCTAACAAAGTAAGAAGAGTGAGTCCACCCTAAAAAGAAAAGGTTCAATAGAAGGAAGATCAAAGCCAGGTCGGAGGCTGAAAATCACGCCTGCAATTGACGGGTGATCAGTCACCAAACCCAGAGACAGCGTGACACAGCAAGACCTATAGACTCTGGATTCAAAGTAAAGCCTACAAAAAAGGATGGGTGAGATGGAAGATTTTGGAGGGTAACATTCTGCTGCCAACATGGAAGGACATAGGTGCATGCCCAACAGAGACCCAGCTCGTCCTTGTGCCCGGCTTTCCTGGCCAGTTAGCCGCCACAAGCTACGAACCCAAGCTGCAAAATCAAGCCACGAACTCAAGCTATTTCAGGACTGGCAACTATGCAGCAGCTGCAGAACATCGGATGGATGTGTGTGTGTGTGTGTGTGTATAGGTATTAGGTGTAATGTGTGTGTATAAGGATTAAAATATTAGTTATTGGCCATAAATCAAATTATCATAATAAAAGTGGCATCTTTGTCTTGCCCCCTGAAAAGATCCTGTGTAGTTTTGTCTGTATAACAGGAGCAGGGGCTGAAGCAGCATTTGGTGCCCCAAATTTCCTGGTGCCCTATGCAACTGCATACTTTGCGTGTGGGTAAGGACAGCCCTGCTGCCAGGGTCCTTTTTGACCAGGCGTTCCAGTTGAAAACCAGATGGCTGGTAACCCTGCCATAAGCACCTCCTGTGAAATCCTGCTGCAGTCAATGCAAAGGCTCCTCTGGTGACAGCAGCATTAATGGCACCATATCGCCTCTTGGCATCAGTCAAGCATTAGCAGAGATCAATTTCTTAATAGCCCTACACAACTGGCACTCTCTGCTCTATCCCCCCGTTGAATCCAAGCAGGTCACTGCTATGAGAAGCCCAGAGATGAGCGATCTGGCTCCTCTCCTGCCAAATTTCTAGTCTGACTACAAAAAGGTATTTTTAACTGACACTTCCAAGTCAATAATGACTCAGCCACTGCAGCAAGGGGGACTATTGAGCATCATACTTAAAAAGCCAGGAATCCTTGGAAACACAGGATCAGATGCTGGTAAGGCAGCCTTCATCCTGCCAACATAAATACGCTGTAGATCTTTTAGACAAGACTTCTGCAACCATGGTCCTCTTTGCTCCATGAGTAGGTAACAGGGCACCTCTTCAGCTACCCAGTGAGCAGTGGTGACGTGCCTGTTTTTGCCATCTTTCTACCACCAACATCCAGGCTGTTCCCCCTTTCACCCCGTGTACATTTACTCTTCAGTTCCCAGGCAAAACCGAACATGATCCAGGCAGAGCCTTCCCCAACTCACCCTCTGTGCTCTTCTACTTCCTGTGCCTCCCAACCATATATATACCCTCCTAGTTACTGAGCCCAGTAACTACCACCCTGCCCCCCCGCCCCAACAGAAACTGAACCCTGCAGCCTTCTCTATGCTGCTGCGACTTCGCTGACCAGGTTAGCTCTCTGTCAAAGCATCCAAAAACCCCGGGCACGTTTTTTTGCGGGGTAAGTGCCAGAGCTGGTCCTAGTGTCAGTGGCCAGAATGGCCACTCCCATATCACTGTGCAGGGGCTATGTGACAGCTGCCTGGGCGGCAGCATTTCACTGATGACTGAGGCCATTTCTGTATGTAGATGGTGTATAAAGGCCTATTATTTTATCTTCACTGGTGACAAAGGCAACAGTCATGGCATATACTGGCAAAATACTACTTGATGCAGCTCTAAGACATAGTTTATAGTCACTGTGATTCTCTTTGTTGTTGGCTGCTCAAGCCAGACTCTGATACTTTTTTTTTTAACTGATCCAGAGGGCACAGTGGTGGCCAGTGCCGGCTCTAGGGGTTTTGCCGCCCCAAGCAGCCAAAAAAAAAAGCCGCGATCGCGATCTGTGGCAATTCAGCGGGAGGTCCTTCGCTCCGAGTGGGAGTGAGGGACCCGCTGCCGAATTGCCACCAAAAAGCTGGACTTGCCGCCCCCTCTCCAGAGTGGCCGCCCCAAGCACCTGCTTGCTAAGCTGGTGCCTGGAGCCGGCCCTGGTGGTGGCCTCATGCCACACCACTAATATTGAAAAGCACGACAGATGCTGGATTTGTAATTCCTGGAATGGCACATTAAATAATTGGCTTGTGCAGTTTATTCAGATGTAAGTGACTGATTACATATCACTTTGTTAGTCCATCTAATCCTTGAAGACAATTTAGGCCTTTCAGCTCTCATGCTGCACAGTGACTCTCCAGCTCTGAAATCTGTATTATGATGGGACACTTGCAAAGCCAGTAATTCTAGGCTAACAAAGGAACAGCAAAGTGGCAATGTCACTTCCTGCTCAGTACGTTTCAGAACCCAGTGTTGTCAAAGGCTGATTGATAGAGATCAATCAATCCTTGTGTTGCTAGTGATGGAACCCCGTGTTCTACAGTTTCAAAACAGTATGTGCATCAGACAGCGGTAACTCGCTAACCTCTGCACAATCATGTGAGAAGCTGCTGTCTAGTTGCAACATTTATTAGCATTCTTATGTAGTTCTACGCTTTCCACAAATAAGATTTCTATTCCAGCAAAGCAACCTTCTGGCAGATTTCCTACTGCCTAACACCTTCTTGCATGCAAAGAAGGATGATTACACATAGTGTTGCAAAACTGCTTGCAAATTTGTCTTTTCTTTCATGCTTTGCAGGATTGTTGTCCTGTTTTCACCCATCACATCTAAAAACCTTTGCACAGATGAAAAGGCATCTTGGGAGCAATAGGACTGAGTTAGTTCATTGAGGATGATAGTGATGACTGCACGAATAGACCATGGTGTGCCCTGGAACGTCAACTAGCACAAGTGGTGAGAATGCAGGTGTCCCACATTCAACATTGAGCAAAGCATTTTATTAGAAGGAGGATGTTTGAATCACTTAATCCTTCAGTCAGCCAGTGGAACAGTTTCACGTTAAATTTGCAAGAGATTATGCCTTGATATGAAGTGACCATACTTGTAAAAAAAGAAGCAAATTCGTCGCTTGCTAATTCACCATTCCAATTTACCTCTAGAGTGGGCCTAAGCTTGCAAGCTTTTATTCACGTATATTGTTATTTATTGTATGTAGTTTCAATTAATTCAATACAACTATTTGCATAGCCTAGCACAATGGGGCTTTAAACTCTGTTGGAACTTCTAGGCATTGTGGACTAGATTTTTAAAGGTATTTAAAAGGTGTCTAAATATTCAGATAGATGCCTAATGGGATTTAGGTGTTGCTGAAAAGCCCACTAGATGCCTACATATCTTTTAAAAATCTGCACCCACCTTCATCAAAATAATTAGTAATAATAAATATAAAGGGTTGCTAGATCAGATCTCAGGTTTTTATTGTAGCACAGCTAAGTGGTTAGGGACCAATTCTATTTATACTGAAGTTGATGGCAAAACTCTCTCTGACAATAATGGGCTGGAACAGGCCCTTGACGGTGAATTTTTCATACTAGGAGGTAAAAATACTGCAGTACTACATCCTGCATTAGCCTTTATGCCTTTTACAGCTGCAGTGCTCAAATACAGTAAACCAAACCCAACAATCTCATTTTCTAAATCCCCTTTGTGTTGAAAATTCCGCTTGCCTTTACATTTCTTTCCCTCATTGCACAGATATTGAAATTATTGTCTCAGCTATAATCTTCATTCTGTGATAAGATAGGGTTTTTCACAGCGTGGTCTCCTCATAAAACTCTACCAAGTCTTTCGCTTATGTGACTCATTCTATTACGCATGTGGGCAGGCATTTAGCTAATAAAGGTAGTTAGCAGTGAGAAATACCTGCTGATTCTTGAGGAGGTGGAATTCTACTGCTGGTGTTTTATCATAAGTGCTGCTAAATTCACTGAGCTTCCAGCCATTTTAGAAGCTAAAAATTTCTCTTTTCTGCTATTTTTTAAAGAGCTACTTACAAAAATCAGATTGGCAGTTGAGGAAGAAAAACAATGTCATACCAAATGCAAGTTTGCTGCTATCCTCTTCTACGTGATACGTCTCAATTTCTGGCACTTTAATGACTATAACCAACCCATGCCCAAAACAATATCCTTTATCCTAGTTGAGCATTTGCCTAAATGATAGTTGATACACAAATGGGTGCTGTTCTCCTGATTCAAGAAGTGCAGCTAGTGGCTGTGCCTACGTGAATTGTTTTGTTTGCAAAAGCTCTATGTACTGACAAAAACCAGACTATTATACAAATAAATGATAGGCCTTGGAGATTACGCCTACTACAGGTCAGCAAATATAATTAGCTTGCGAATTCCAAGGGAACTTTTTATTTAATGAACACTGGGGGGGGGGGGGGGAAATGCACATCTCAAACTCTGTGCAAGGGGAATTGTTAACTGGTAGTAAATACAGCTTTGATGTGGAAGTCTGCTGATGTATTGAAATTGTATGCATATGATGGCTTCAAAGGGGAAGCAAACAGAACCAAAACCAGAATTAGTTAAAGCAGACAAATTGATTAGCACTGAGTTATAGGCCTCTGCACATTAACGAAAATTATTAACCGCTTGGTTGCTGTAGGCCTATTGCGGCAACATACTTTTCTGAGGCTGCCAGATGTGGCTGCTCTATAGAAAACAGCTGCTGCAGCATATGCACATTCCAGCAACACCGAATGGATTGGAAAGGACAGGAAATTACAATATTTTTACTTCACACACAGATTATGGTGTGAGGTGAGATCAGTGATTTATTCGCAAAATGAAATTCCTAGAGCAGGGAAGCCATGCACAGGTCTTGAAGCTGTGAACCAAGGTAAAGAGGGTGTCATATTATATATAGCAAATTCACGCTACAGAAGAATATATAGCAAGAGGGAAAAAGGCATTCCTTGGCTGAGCGTGTGTTGAACATTGAGAGCCAGGGAACAGAAACTTATTATTTATTTATTCCAGTAGCGCCAGAGGTCCCACCCAGGAGCAGGGCCCCATTGTGCTAGGTGGTGTACAAACACCTAGCAAGAGGCAGTCCCAAAGAGCTGTCCACCTAAGGCTGGGGTTTTCAAAGGAACCTATGATAATTAATTACCCAATGCCCATTGAAATTCAGGGATTTAGCTGCCTAACTCCTGTAGGCTCCTTTGACAATACCAACCTAAACAGACAAGATAGATCAGGGATCGGCAACCTTTGGCACATGTCTCACCAGGTTAAGCACCCTGGCGGGCCGGGCCGGTTTGTTTACCTGCTGCGTCTGCAGGTTCGGCCAATTGCGGCTCCCACTGGCCGTGGTTCGCTGCTCCAAGCCAATGGGGGCGGCGGGAAGCGGTGGCCAGCACATCCCTCGGCCCGCGCCGCTTCCCACGGCCCCCGTTGGCCTGGAGCGTTGAACCGCAGCCAGTGGGAGCCGTGATCGGCCGAACCTGAAGACACGGCAGGTAAACAAACTGGCCTGGCCCGCCAGGGTACTTACCCTGGTGAGCCTCATGCCAAGGTTGCCGATCCCTGAGACAGATAAAGTGGGCGGGGGGAATATTATCCCTATTTTACAGATGGAGAAGTGAGGCACAGAGAGATCAGTGTCTTAGCTGAGGTCACACAGGAAGGCTGGGTCAGACCTAGGCATTGATCCTAAATCTCTTGAGTACAAGACTAATGCTTTAACCATTCAGTCAGCCTTCCGGCCAGAACGTCTGCTGGGTCTGGAGTGGCTTGCAATGCAGACAAAGGCTGCTCTGGTCTGGCACAGTAATCACTGTGAGGGGAAGGAATGACATTTTCCTGGGTGGCTAAACACACTGGTTTTACTGGCTGACCAGGTACCTTTCAGTAAATCTCTAGGCCAACACAGACAGATGTAAAATTAAACTGTCATCAAAAAGTGTCAAATCTGAGCTTTTGTAGCAGAGGGACGAGAGCAAGGCTTTTGTTCCTGATGACTCAAGTGTCTTCGTGCTTTCACAGCCAGAGTAGGATGACACTGACGGGGGATGCAAGCTGTCACTGTGCCTTCTTGTGTGCATGAAAAGGAAGCTGATCTGCAGGTGTTGCCAGGCTAGTGCGGGGGAATTTGAGCAGGAAATGTTTGGTTAAGACACACAAGCTAGTAGTACTGTGTCTAGAGGACTGATCAGGGTCATTCTGATTAAGGACATTTTATACAACGTTCCTGAACATACTGCAACAAAAGTGATCGCTTCTGAAACACAGTATTTAAAGGGGCCATAAAAGACTAAGGATACGTCTAGACTGCAAAAACCAACAACAACCCCTCACGACACTGAGTCTCAGTCAACTGACTTGGGCTTGTGCTACGGGGATAATAGCAGTGTAGACATTTGGGGTCTGAGCCCTACCCCCCCCCCCACTGAGTTTCAGAGCCTGGGCTCCAGCCTAAGCCCAAACAACCCCAGTGCTATTTTTAGCCTCAGAGTGCAAAGCCCTGCAAATCCCCCTGCCCCCGCAACTTGCTTCTGCAGGGCTTTTTTTGTTTGCAACGTAGACGTATCATAACAGACCTATGGAGCCAGCGTTAAGGTTGTTTGGGGTGGTGGTGGTCAGTGAGCGCTTGGGTAGTAGTGTGTGTGATTTGTGTGTTAAGGCTGGCATCAGAATAATGTATGTAACCTCATATGACTGCCCTAGAAGTCTTTGATGTTTTAGTGATGTATGTATTGGTTTGGCTTGTTCTAAATTGCCCTTAGCACCCTTAACAAAATGTTACTGCTCGTTTTTTTGTGGTAGAATGTGCACCTAAAGCTCACTAGCTTGTGTGTCTTGCACACCCAAAACATACAGGGTGAAATCTCGCCCCCGTTGAAGTGAGTGGCAAAACTCCCACTGCCTTGAGTGGGACCAGAATTTCACCCCACTGTCTTCAGGCCTTTTGCACCCAAAATCTCCCATTGCCGAATTGAGTCATGGGGACACATTCATCCACTGACTTCATTCAAGTTACAGAAAGGATGAATTCCATCCCCTCACTTCCTTGTTTTTAAAATTACTCAAATATGAACCATTGTCTGCAATGCATCCTTTCGATCTCCTATGGGAACGTGTCTATGTGTACTTGAAATTCCAATTAGAAGAGACAAAATGTAGGTTATGTTTAAAAAAAAAAAGTACAATACCTAATATTAAGAGAAATGGATTTTTATTTGTTTGTTTTGAATGAAAGCAGATTGCATTCTAATCTGATTTGTTGATAAATATGTACAGTATTCATCAATGGGTATTAGATCCCAGAACCAAAATGCAGCTATTAGGCCAAATTCTGCTCTCAGTTTCACTGTATAACTATGGAGCAATTTCATTTAGGCTAATGGAGTTACTCTGGATTTACATTGGTGTAACACAACCAAACCCTGTTCAATTACTTATAAATGTAGCATAGCACATTCAATAGGACAGCTCTGTGTTCACATCCTCAGCCAGACTATTTCTCTAAGATTCCCTCAAATGCTGTTCCAAGTGTATTGTGACTCTGTTTACCACCTCATCTGCTGCAAACCATCAAATCCTTTGTTATACACAGTCATCTGGAAATATTACTTAAAACATTCATGCTGATCCACATATCTATCAAAAGTACCTCAGAACTGAAGCCACTGGACCTGAATCTGATCTCATTTAGAGTGGTGTAAATACAGAGTAACTCCTTGAAAGCTAGCGGGCTACAGGGGTGTAAAAGTGATGTGATATCAGAATCAGCTGCACTGCAACCTAATTCAAAGCCCCATCAAGTCACTGGGAGTCTTTCCATGGACTCCAGTGGGACTGAGGTCAGATGCTATGTATGTATGTTTGTGTGATTCAGACGAAAAGGAGTCTTTCAATGATAATAATAATCCTGGTCCCTTCTCTAGCCTCGTCCATCCTAGAATCTTAATATGCTTTAACAAAGTGGCCAAGCATTATTATTATTCCCATTTTGCAGAGAAAGAAAACTGCAGCACAGAGGTTACGATTTGTCCAGTAACCTAGTGGGGAAATTGATACCTGGAGTCCAGGCTATAACTCTGACCCCCCACTCTGAGTTCCCACAGTTCAAAGAAATCTCTACCTTTGAAACAAATGGTTCCTTTATACTCCCTCTCAGGGGAGACAATGTGAGAAGGATTGTCTGAATTCACCACGTAACTATTAGGTCAAGTCAGTGCTTCACGCTGAGCTGAGTGAAGCTGAAGTTTCTGTTAACTCCGTTTTCCAGGGAATCATCAATCTCCATCTCCAATAATTTAACAGTGGATCCATGAAATTCATACTTTACCACCACAATAAAACTATTTGATTGTGATGGAAAGTGCTGATGTACTCCTATTAGCCATGTTGGAGAAGAAGGTGGATGAGTGAGAACAAGGCCAGGATGCTAAGCAGAAGCCACAGGGACATGGAGGGGCAGCTTTCATGGACTAGCAAAAATGGGTTTTCAACCACATGTGTGACAGAAGCAGGAAAGATTGCTTCATACACACAGTTTACCACAATTGTCAGACAAAGAAAGTGTGTATGCCTTCTATGGTTATGAATTATTCGGGAGCAGCACATATGTTTGGTAGCATTGTAAAATAGCCAATGGAGCATAAATCTTGACAAGTTTTGAGACCTGTTTCTGTGTCCACGTATTTCTCTTGGTTCAAATACAGTTCCAACCGAGGCTGGATTAAGGCCTAGGCACTATAGGCTTAGGGGTTCCCAGCTCCTGGAATCATGTGATTACACCAGACTCTCAGCTTTCATGTAAAAAAATCAGTTATCTCTTATAGTTGAGAAGAAAAGCTTGAAAATGTGAACCATGTGTAACCAGTCCAGTATCAACTTCCTGAGGCTGCAGAGAGCCTGAAACAATAGTTGTGAGAGAGATGAATTTCCCTAGGCATCTCAATGTGGTGTTAGCTCCAAGACCCACTCCTTTGAGGGCCCCATCAACACTAGCCTTGGTGGGGACTCTGTGTGTGGCAGGAGAAAGGTGCAGCAGGTCTGAGGTGCAACAAGAGGAGGGGGCCAAGGGCCCCAGGCTGCCCCGCTTGACCAGTTCTGAGGTTGCAGAGACCCAGCAGCCCTTGCATCCCACATGGCCATGCCCGAGACAGCAGCAGGGTGGCACCATGGCTCAAGACTTGCCGCCCGCACAGGAGGTAACGGGCTGGGGTATGCACATCCCCACCCAATGGGAGAGCCCCTGCCCAAGTCCTGACATTGTGGTCTGGGAGGGTCCCCAGCTCTTCCCCAAGCCACCTGTGCCAAGTGGGGAAGCAACAGGGAGGAGGTCTGCAGCCTGGATGCTGGGGCTTTCCATGGGGAATGTGGGTGCTGAGGGTCCACAGGACTGCACAAAACCTTCCTCTGCACTCTCTGGGCAGTGCCCTACACTGGCATTAGGCGCCCAGACTTGGCACATCCCAGCAGTATCTTCCTTGGCTTCAACCCTTATGTTCACCCCTTCTACAAGACGATGATAAATTTGATACAAAGTACGCCTGGTGAGGTATCATTTGAAAACTCAATCTACTGTCATGATAAAAATCTGTGTAGCAACACTGTATGTAAAGTTATAAGCTTATACTTTATGACATTGCTAAGACATGTTCCAAGTTTAGAAATGCAGGCCCAGACCAGTTCCTCAGAGGCAAAAGGTTAGCCAGCACCTCAGCCAGGAGTCAACATAATCAAGTGGACAATCACCTAGGTAAGCAGCCATTCTTTGGCAGGAAGAAGGGTGTGAGTGAGAAATTTACATCTGGGCAAACAGACTGGCTGTCACCTGAACCCCAGCTGGAGATGATTCTTGAAGAGAAATGCTCTAAGAAGGGAGAACAGAAGATACAAATCATCACTCTCATCATTCCTACTCATAGCATCAACAACATTTGAAAGACTAAAGGAGCATCATTGAACTGGTCCTAGCTGAAAAAATCCAGCCAGACTGCTGTGATAATGTGGTGAGAAAATACTTTTTGCTTTAAATTCACTTAGCTTGTTAAATTAGATATTAGTTTTCAGTTTACTTTTTATTACTTTGTAACCCATTCTGACTTTTATGCCTCATTACTTGTAATCACGTAAAATCTATCTTTCCATAGTTAATAATCTAGTCTGGTCGATTGTGGAGCGTCTGCCAGTTGATCGCAATCTCCGGCTGCTAAAAGTCCGGTGGCGGAGCAGGACTAAGGCGGGCTCCCTGTCTGCCCTGACCCATGCCGCTCCCAGAAGCGCTCAACAGCATGTCTCTGCGACACCTAGTGGGGGGGTCTATCTCATTGCCTGCCTCTCTGGGAGGGAGTACCCCCTGACACCATTACAAGTTATCTTATGTATTTGTATAGTTGATTAGAGAGTGACCGTTGCTGTGACATGTGGGCTTTCCATATTTAAATTAAAAACAAAAAATATGGGTCATTCACATAGGGGACTCCATAAAATTGTGTACCACCCTTCCTTGCTGTGATGGTGATAATGATGGGTGATCACTTGTTACCGAGTATGATCATCTTCCACGGGAGTTATGGGTCCTAAGGTGGCTAATACAGCCAATTCTTGAACCACAAGTTCTATTACAATGAGGGCAGATGTTTTCAGGCTCAGCAGGAGGCTGTTGACCATGATTGGAAGCCATCTCTCCTTCCTTCTGCGCCTCTTGTCCTCTTCAGCTTGTCGGCGAGCAAGTTCAAAATGCAGGGGACCATCACGTAGGACTTCACTCCATTAAGCGATCCTGGGCAAGTGTCTCCCAAGTGTCAACGTCAATATCACACTTTTTTAGTAAGTCCTTATAACGCTTCTGTTGCCCACCCACATGACGGTACCCTTCTTTCAGCTGAGAGAACAGGACCTGTTTTGGGAGGCAATGGTCTGGCATCCAGACAATGTGACCAGTTCAGCGGAATTGCTGACAGATGATCATTGCCTCAATACTGGTGGTCTTTGCCTTTTCCAGGACACTAATATTGGTGCGCCTGTCTTCCCATTTGATCTTCAGAATCTTACGAAGGCAGCGTTGATGGTGCCTCTCAAGGACTTTCAAGTGGTGTCTAGAGGTTGTCCAAGTTTTGGACCCATACAACAGTGTTGGGAGAATAACGGCTTGATAAACAAGAAGCTTGGTGTCTGTTTGAATATTGTAATCTTCAAAAACCCTGTGCCAACATGAGAAAAAGCTACACTGCCACAGCTCAGGCGATGTTGAATTTCTGCATCAATATCTGCCTTGGATGAAAGATGACTTCCAAGGTAGAGGAAATGATCGACATTCTACAGTGCCACTCTATTGATTTTGATAGATGGGGCATGTAATACCTCATTTGGAGAGGGCTGATAGAGCACTTTAGTCTTCTTAATATTAAGAGTGAGATCAAGACATGCGTAAGCATCGGGAAACACATTCAAGATAGTTTGAAGATCTTTCTCAGAGTGGGCAAAGATTACGTTGTCATCAACATACTGAAGTTCCACAATAGATGATGTGGAGATCTTACTCTTGACTTTCAGCCTGCTAAGCCTGAACAGCTTTCCGTCCATTCTGTAAATGATTTCAACGCCAGCTGTAAACTTCCCAGCAACTAGGTAAAGAATGACGGCGATAAAAACCACAAACATGGTTGCAGCGATGATACAGCCCTGTTTGACTCCTGTTTGTACTTTGAAAGGTTCACTCTGGGAGCCAGAGCTGCTCAGAACAGTTGCTTTCATGTTATTATGAAGCAATTTTAGGACATTGATGTATTTATCAGGACATCCAATCTTAGAGAGTACAGTCCAGAGGGCAAGGCGATTCACTGAATCAAAGGCTTTAGTGAGATCAGCACAAGCCATGTACAGTGGTCGGTTTTGCTCCTGACACTTTTCTTGCAGCTGCCGTGCTGTGAAGATCATATCCGCAGTTCCACGACATGGTCGGAAACCACTCTGTGACTCCGGTAAAATTTCTTCTGATGGAGCAGAAGGCAAGTTGCAAGGATCTGCGCCAGAACTTTGCCTGCAATGGCTAGGATGGAGATACCAGATAATTTCCGCAATCTGCTTTCTTGAAGAGGGTAACAATCAGGGCATCCCTCATTTCACTGGGTATCTCCTCCTTTATCCAGATTTTAAGGATAAGCAGGTAAAGCTGCCGAATTAGCTCTGGTCCACCATCTTTAAAGATTTCAGTGGCGATCCCAGCTAGACCTGCTGCCTTGTTCTTCATCTGCTTTGTGGCATTGTGTACCTCATACAAATTAGGAGGGTCTCCAAGCTCATTTGTAAATGGTCATTGAGGGATTTGCTCAAGGTCTTCATCTGCAACCATAGAATTGTGGCTAAGGAGAGCTTCCAAAAGTTCTTTCCAGTGAGAATTGATGGCTTTGTTGTCCTTCAGAAGTGTGGTTCCATCCTTAGCAGTGGTGGCTCTAGGCACCAGCGCTCCAAGCACATGCCTGGGGTGGCAAGCCTCGGGGGGCGCCCTGCCGGTCCCTGCAAGGGTGGCAGTCAGGAAACCTTCGGCGGCTTGCCTGTGGGAGGTCCGCCGGTCCCGCGGATTCAGTGGCAATTTGGCGGCGGGTACGCCGAAGCTGTGGGACTGGGGACCTCCCGTAGGCAAGCCGCCGAAGGCTGCCTGACTGCCATGCTTGGGGCAGCAAAAAAGCTAGAGCCGCCTCTGATCCTGCGAGCGAAGAGGATTCATACCATGGCAAATTGGCCCATAAACAGCCTTGGTGGCACTAAAGAAACCACATGTATTGTGGATGTCCACGAGTTGTTGGAGTTCTTGCACTTTCTCAGTCCACCATTTGTCTTGAGTTCTCTGGTTTTATGTTGGACTACCACCCTCGCCTTGGCATGGCAAAATTCCACCCTGCCTTGCTGTGATGGTAAAGAACTAACTATAAGCCTATGCAAACAGTTAAGCTTAGATACCATGGCGCTCAGGCTTGTGTGTGTACCTAAGATAAGATTTTACATTGTACCCTAAAAATCATTATACATACCCTCTGGCAGGCCAGAAACAGGATCTTCAGATGCAAATTCTCCCATGAGAAAGCCTGGCTATTGGTCTGGCAAGATCAGTCCAAGAGCTGAGAGCAAAGAGGCCCAAGCAGATTTTAACGGTGTGCATATAATGTCATTCAAGACATTAGAGGGGAGATGAAATCTTTGGGCCATTAGTGATTAGCTCTGACAATTTGTGGAGGACAGGAGAAGACTGGAAAAAGGCAAATATAGTGGCTATCTATAAAAAGGGGAATGACAACCCAGGGAATTAGAGAGCAGTATGCTTAACTTTGGTACCCAGAATGATAATAGAGCAAACAAACAATCAGTTTGTAAACACCTAGAAGATAATAAGTGATAAGGAACAGTCAACCTGGATTTGTCAAGAACCAATCATGTCAAAACAGCCTATAGTCTTCTCTGACAGGGTAACAAGCCTTGTGAATGAGAGAAACAGTAGATGGCATGCTATTTCATGATGTTAGTAAGGCTTTTGGCATTCTCACATGACCTTTTTAAACCAGAGAAACATAGCCTTGCAAACCTACTAGAAGGTGGAAAATTGTACTCAGAGAGTAGTTATCAATGGTTCACAGTCAAGCGGGAAGGGCATATTGAGCACAGTCCTTCAGGGATCTGGTTCAATTCAATATCTTCATAAATGATTTAGATAATGGCCTAGAGCAGTGGTTCTCAGCCAGGGGTCTGGGACCCCCTGGGGGGCTGCTAGCAGGTTCCAAGGGGTTCACCAAGCATGGCCAGTGTTAGATTCACTGGGGCTCATGGCAGAAAGCTGAAGTCCTACTGCATGGGGTTCAAGCCTGAGGCCCAGAGCCCTGCCACCCTGGGCTGAAGGCAAAGCCTGAGCAACTTAGCTTTGCAGGGGCCCCAGGCCATTGTCTTGCTTGCTACCCCCTAATGCCAGCCCTGGCTTTTATATGCAGAAAAACAGTTGTTGTGGCACAGGTGAGCCATGGAGTTTTTATAGCGTGCTGGGGAGCCTGAGAAAGAAAAAGGCTGGGAAGCCCTGACCTAGAGTGTACACTTATAAAGTTTGCTGACACTACCAAGCTGGGGGAGGTTCCAGTGTTCCCTTTCATTTTTCCCACTCATGTGCAGAAGGAATTTTGTTATGTGCCGCAGTATGGAGGTGCGGTGAGAGGACTCCCACCAGCTCTCTCTCCCCACAGCAGCACCTGGACTGGGCGGGGAGAGGTGCCTCTCCCTGCAGCAGCAGCTCCTGGGCTGGGGCTGCAGGATAGGCACCCCTCCCCAGTCCAAGCAGGTCCAGGCCAGGGCTGGGTTTGGGCCAGGGGAGGGGCGTCCGGGCTGGACCGCTCCGGCTGTGCCTGGGTCTGCGCCGCTCTGGCTGGGCCACTCCGGCTGCGCCTGGGTCCAGTCCGGGCTGCAGCAGAGTTGGGGCTGGCAAAGGGACGCCCTGGCCATGGCAGATTGGGGGCCAGGCTAGGTGGGGGCCAGGCCAGGCGGTCCCCGGGTGGGTTCCCTGAGAGCCTGTGTGGTGCTAAATAGACTGCTGTGCGGCCACGCAGCTTACAGGGAATTTAGGTTGCAAGTACTTTGGAGGACAGGATTAGAATTCAAAATGATCAAAATGATCTGAAACAAATACGATGGTAGTCAGTAGGACAAATGAAAAGTACTACACTTAGGAATGAATAATGGATTTCACAAATGCAAAATGGGAAATGATTGCCTAGGAAACAGTACTGCAGAAAAGGCTCTGGGGGCTATAGGGGATTTCAAACTACCTATGAGCCAACAATGTAATACTGCTGCAAAAAAAGTAAACACCAGTCTGGGATGTAGCTTATGTTGTAAGGAAGACAAGAGAAGTACTTCTTCCACTTTACTCAGCACTGATAAGGCCTGAACTGCAGTACTGCATCCAGTTCTAGGCACCACACTTTGAGAAAAATGTGGACAAACTGGAGAAAATCCAGAGGAAAGCAACAAAAATGGTTAAAGGTCTAGAAAACATGATGTTTGGAAAAAGACTGGAAAAAATGGTTTGTTCAGTCTGGAGAAGTGAAGACTGATGGGGGACATGGTAATAGTCTTCAGGTATGTAAAAGGTTGTTATGAAGAGGAGGGTGATAAATTGTTCTCCTTAACTCCTGAGGACAGGACACAAAGTAATGGGCTTAAATAGCAGCAATGGTGATTTAAGTTAGATATTAGGAAAACTTCCTAATTGTGAGGATACTTAAGCACTGGAACAAATTACCTAGGGAGGTTGTGGAATCTCTGTCATTGGAGGTTTTGAAGAAAAGGTTAGACAGACACCTGTCAGGGATGGTCTCGGTCAGTGTTTCTCAACCTTTTTGATAGCAGAGGCTGGGCTGCTGCCTTCTTAAACTGTGTTAGGGAAATCTCAAGGACTGGCGCTGCTCCATGGACTGGTCATTGAGAAACACTAGTCTAGATAAGACTTAGTCCTGCCCCAGTGCAGGGGACTGGACTAGATGATGTATCGAGAGCCCTTCCGGTCCTACATTTCTATGAGTACAAACTCCCGTTCACCAAAATCTGTTGCTACCTAATCCAAACCAAAATTCTTATCAGCATCTTTGGAAAACCTTCCTTGCAGGTCTCGGCAACATCCTCATCTTGCAAACAGATAATGTAGGGATTATATGTGGAATGGGTTCTGACTGACTGGTGCCAAAGAAGAGAATGAGTGAAGAGTCCTGAAGTTCCCGACCCCCTGTTGGCTGAGGGCACGTGCCAAGAGCCTCTGGAACTTCATCCTAGGCCTGGAGTGTGTGTGAAGAACACCTGGAGCTGCAGAGGCAGGCCAGGGGGCAAAGGCAGATGTAGTACAGGGGTGGGGGGCAGAGTTGATGTGGGTCTGAGACAGTAGTGTAGTCACAATATAAATTAATGTGAGGCTGAGAGGGCACAAAATTGATGTGGGCTAAGTGGATGCATAATTAATTGATACGGGGCTGAGGAATTGGCAGATGCAGAGCTGGGACATAGAATTAATTAGTATGTTGGAAGGGGGGGGGGCGGGTTGGGAGACACTGGAAGCTCCACATCAGCAGGCAGTACTTCATACACCATTTTTGTAATGTGAACTCAGCTGGGTCTTCTAGCCAGAGCTCGTTCAGCAGGGGTCAAAACCTCCTCCTATACATTTGTCAAGGTTGGCAACACTGCAAAATTTACATGCAACAGTGGGTGTAGGCCAGGAGTGTTCACAAATCAGAAGACAGACTAAAAAACATGATTGTATCTTAAAAAGAATTGAGCTTTTTTGGGGGGTGACTGATGATCTTTGAACTTCTGGGATTGGCAATACTGAGATTGTACAGAATTGAAATCTTCAATGCATGTAGTTGTAGAATATGTGTGATAGCATATTTCATTGTTTTCACATGTCTATATGGAGTTAAATTGGTTACAGCTATGAAATATGAATTGGTCTCATGGAACCTTAACTGCTTGTAGAAATATTAACACACACTACCAAGAAGTTTTAAGTTGCAACATTTAAACTACATTAAAAATGTTAGAATAATGCTTTGCCTGTGAGGGTTTTAAATCACTTTAACAAACATTACATCCAATCACTCCTCCCATGGGAAAACCTGGGAGCAGGGCTAAGAAGTAGATGTCTCCAGGAGTTTTTCCTTGCAGTGATTTCTTCCCAATTATTCTCTTGAGAGAAGGAGCAGGATGGGGCTTGCCCAAAGGCTGTAGGTCTGGCTCATAAATCCTGCAGATTCTTTAGAATCCACATATATTCTAGGAAATCAATTGGAGGCCAGGCCCATCTAGGTGGAGGTCCTTGTGCCAGCTCTAAATCCTCGGCAATATTCCCTTCCACAGTGCCATGGCTGTGGAGCTCCAATAGGACTGCAGTGTTGAGGCTTCTCTAGCTGGTGGCTACCTCAGAATCCATTGCACCATGGAAACTGTAAGAATAGAAATGTAATACTGCCTGGGTCTGTATTACATTTGTGGGAGAAGCTCTGTGGGGCTCATGGGAGGGTGATGCATGTCAGATTACCCTCTCCCACTGTCCAGATACCCAGCCCTGAAAAGAGCTCTCCTGGGAAAGCTGAAATGCTTCTCCAGTGGTGGCTGACTTAGCTTTGTGTATGGGAGGCTGAGTTCTGTGCACAGAAAAGGGACTTTCTGTGCAGATTAAAGGGAAATGTTCAGGAATTAAATCATTCAACATTCACGTGGGATGGGTATTATCATTTTAATTGTATAGATTTTAAGTGACTTGCCTGAGATCACACAGTAAGTCAGTGGCAAAGCCAAGAGAGCCCTCTGGATTATAAATGTTCTCTTTTGATTTTGAAAAGCATACTGGTTTGCGGCTCAGAATTTACCCTTTCACTCTCCCTGTACAATAGCTGCTTTTTAAGTGGGATCCATACAAAAGAAACATTTTATTCTTCTTCTAATTAGAACTGAGGAGTAGTTACACAAAAAGCACAAGAACCTGATCCTGGTGCACATTGTAGTCGATTACAAAAGTCCTGTTGAGATGAATAGGTGCAGGATTGGACCTCTGTTTCAGAAATGTGCTGCTAGCTTGACACTGACATGCTGCAATTACATAATTTAGAAAGACAGCAGCACAAAGTCAAAAGTTCACAAAATGGAAATGTAGGTCAAAATTGTTAGTAAAGAAAACACTATCTTCAGAGAACTTAAGTCACAAACCTGAGGGGAAAAAAATTAAGCCCTGATTCAGCAAAATACTTAAGCATGTCCATAATTTTAAACCTGGGAGTAGTCACACTGACTCCATTCTTAAGTACATTAATAAAATGTGGTTGAACAAAATGCTTGACATTGGCTTTTTGAAATAATTCCCATAACTCTGAAATTACTGGGTATCATCACTGTACAATAATATCTAGTACTTTTCCTAGAATTTTTTACGACAAGCTCAGTGATATATACTTTTCAATGTCAGTGTATAATACACTGTGATTTTAATATACTTTTTATATTGTCTTAAATATATTGTTTATATTTGTTTCCTTTTTGGGTGTAATTTTGTGATCATCGGGCATCTATCTTCAGCAGATGGGCAGCAAAATATACAGAAAGGGTGGGCATGAAGTACACAGATTATACTGGCTCCAATGGTTTATTTGTGAAATTCATAGGGGAATCTTCAACATGTGTTAGACTGAGGTAAATGGAGTATAGTCACAATATATTAAAAAAACCAACAAGGAGTCCTTGTGGCACCTTAGAGACTAACGAACCACAATTTCAGCTAGTGCACATCGGCAGAAGCACTCTATGTAGAAGTCCAGTCTGTTGTTTCGACCTTCAGGAGGAGTCCACGCAGAATCCTTCTTTTTGTAGAGTTGGAGGAAGGTTTGTTAGTTTTTGCTGACACAGACTAACACAGCTACCACTCTGAAAACTGTCACAATATGTTTAGTCAATGATGGCCTTTAGTTTAATTGTAGTGTCAGTTAATTGTTGTTACACAGCATCCTGTATTCAAGGATTATATCCTAGATTTCCAGGGAACTGGACTTGATTGATTATGAATTTGTGATGGAAACTAAAGAGAAACAGAGAACGAAGGTGTTGGAAACTTCTTGAACTTCAAAGGTCAAATTTTCAACTCTGAAAGGATGGATACATACTATGATTGTACCCATTTACTTGCCTCAAACTCTCATATGCACATGTACAGCAGGGCTCTAGATGTGCAAGTGCAAAATACTTGTTTGGTGCACAGCCCTGTGTAAGGAAACAATTCTGGGGGCTGCTAGGTTTGAAAATGAAGCTCTTAGAGGCAGCAAAGGGATGGATGCAAGTGCGGACAGAGAATTTCCTTGGTTTCATCCCTGCCCCCAACTCCATCCCGTCAGTCATTGCTTAGTCCCCATAAAATACAATCCCCGCCGTGCACAGGCAGATGGTCTCCTTCTGTTCTCCCCACGCCTCCTGTTTCATCCCTCTTCAATTCCCTCCCCTCACTCCTCCTAGCCCCTTGCCTCCCCTCAGGCCTCCCCAGCCCCCCCCCCCGGCCCCTCCAGGCGCACTGCCCCTCCCCTCTGGCTCCCCGCGCGGCGGGGACGGGGTTACCGGCGTTCAGCCCCCCACCCCCATGCCGGGATGAACCGGAAGTGTGTGTGCGCGTGAGGGGCGCCGGGGAGGGGGGTGTGTGTGTGTGTGTGGGGGGGTCTGGCTGGTTCGGGTTCTGCGCCTGCGCGGTGGGGTGCCCGGTGGTTGCGCCGCGCCGCGCCGCGGTGGGTGGGTGTTTCTCTCTCTCTGGGCCCCCGGCCGGGTCTCGGGGGCGAGGATGTGAAGATGGCGGAGCTGCAGATGCTGCTGGAGGAGGAGATCCCGGGCGGGCGCCGGGCCCTGTTCGACAGCTACACCAACCTGGAGCGGGTGGCCGAGTACTGCGAGACCAACTACATCCAGGTGCCGGCGGCGGCGGCGGCGGCGGGGGGACCGGGCGCGGCGAGCCCGCGGGGCCGCCTCTCCCGCTGGCCGGGGGGCTCCGGGGTGGGGAGAAGCGGGCAGGGACCGGGGGGGGGGAGGTGTGTGCCCGGCCCGGCCCGGCCCGGCCCGGCCCGGGGGCACGGAGCTGGCCGCGGGGGCGTGGTGCCGCGCCGCCTCCGGAGACAGGTTCGCCTCCCGACCGCGCTCCCCCGGGGGCCCGCGCTGCCCCGATCCCTGCCGCGGGGCGCGTGTGTCCCGGCGCCCTGGTGCCCAGCCGGGGCCGGTTACCGCGGGGGGCAGGCGGCGGTGAAGCCGGAGGGGATTGACACCTGGCACGAGCCTTAGCAGGTACATTGACCCCCCCGGGACCAGGCCCGGTAGCGGGGGGTGCAGCCTGCGCGCTGGGGGCGGGGGGAGGGGGGTTCCCATCCGAGCTGGCGTGGCCAGCTGGGGAGGCAGCGGGCTAGTGGCGGGCGCCGGGGGAGCAGAGCTGATCAGGGCTGTAGGGGTGATAGCAGATGGGGGACGGGAGAGAGGAAGCAGGGGTGGTATGACAGGGCTCAGCCTTGCCGTGATCTTAGATCAGATGCAGCCACTTTCCCTCAGAATCATGGAGGAAGAAAGAAGCGAGAGGTGGTCAGCCAGGTTGGCAGTAGGGTGACCAGACAGCAAGTGTGAAAAACCGGGACGGGGGTGGGGGGTAATAGGAGCCTATGTAAAAAAAAGACCCCAAAATCGGGACTGTCCTTATAAAATCGGGACATCTGGTCTCCCTAGTTGGCAGCAGTTACAGAGACAGGAAGATGGGGTGAGGGGGCTGGTTGTATATATTGGTGGGGAGTAACTGGGCCGAGTATGCGTGGAGGAAAAATAGTCACCAACAGCAGTGGAGCATGGCAGGGGGCTATCAGAATGAGATCACTCTTGTGGGGCGAGGAGTATCAGCAAAATAGAGATGTATCCAGTGAAGAGGGGGGAAGGTGGAATCAACAGCCTGGTATCTGTGGAGAATTTTACAGAACTCTCATCACCATAGTACTTTACAATCATTAAAAGAAGTGCATTGGACCCGAGTTTCATATTCTCTCTCCCCCTTATATGGAAGCTGTTTTTGTGTGCTTCTTTCAGATGTCGGTAGGATTACTGTAGCAGGTGACCAAGGGGGGTGGGAACGGGAATGATATAACCAGTGGGGAAAGAATAGTTAAAATAATGTCACTATAGAAGAGATTACACTGTTTAATTCACAGCATCCACAGCATAGACTGACCAACCTTTTTTTAGGAAAAAGATTTTATTTATTGATATTTTAGGTCTTTTACCATAAAACAGTTCAATTAGTGTGATGACACAGCTAAATACGTAGCTTGTTACAAAATGAACAGTATTTAACAGCATGTTATATCATTACCATTTCCCCTTTTTTCAAATTATTTAATCACGACCGTACTTTGATAATATGAATGTTTAAATATACATGTAACTTTTAAAAATCTATATTGTGAAGCTGATTGTCTTTTGGGTGGGTGGGAAGAGTCTCAAAGGCAGAGGAAGTGGGGAGATGTAATTGAGTTATTGTCCTCTGTGTATGCCCTTCTTGACTATCCGTTGTTCCTATAGATACAAGATGATTGGGTCCATTTTATTATTTGTATTACCATATAGCACCTAGGAGCCCTCATCACGGACCAGGACCTTGTTGTGCATATCAAAAGATCTCAGTGATTTCAGTATTTACTTTATATTGTTTTCCTGTGCAAGGTGTATCCATTTTTTGAGTTTATCTGGTACTGTTCTCACAAAATGTTAAGTCTTCCGTTAGTAAATATTCTACTGATATGACTAGTCTAGTTAAAGGGCTTCTGAATCCTTTTTTGTTACTGATCTGTCTAGGTATCTATACCATGCTTATGACTATGGTATCTGAGCCTCTTACAAAATTACATAAATTCACCCAAATAGTCCATGCTTAGAGCTACATTTTCATTTCTTCTTTTCAGGAACAAGTAGAGGGGACTAAATTACTCTTTATGGTCTATCCCTTTCCAAAACCAAGCAGCATTGTGGGCTATTTTGCTCTTAGTCATGTCAAAAAGATTAGCCCTGCAGTTTGTGCAGAAGGTGATCAGGGTTGTGGTCATTCTTAGCTATGGTGGAGAATTAAGCCTCCAAGAAACCCTGTCTTCAGCTTCTACTTGTTCTGTCATGGTCTTCTAGAACAGTGGCTCTCAACCTTTCCAGATTACTGTACTCCTTTCAGGAGTCTGATTTGTCTTGCGTACCCCAAGTTTCACTCCACTTAGAAACTACTTGCTTACAAAAATAAAAAAGTCACACTGCATACTGTTACTGAAAAATTGCTTAGTTTCTCATTTTTATCATATAATTATAAAATATTGTATTTACATGTCGGTGTATAGTATATAGAGCAGTATAAACAAGTCATTGTATGAAATTTTAGTTTGTACTGACTTTGCTAGTAATAATTATGTAGCCTGTTGTAAAACTAGACAGATGTCTAAATGAATTGACATATTCTCTGGAAGACCTCTGCATACCTCTGGTTGAGAACCACTGTTCTAGAATTTCCTTTTGTGTTTGACTGTTGCAATTTCAGGAGGTCTTTGTTATGGAGACCTTTGCGATATCTTAGGGCTAGGCCCAAGCTAAGTCTAAGATTTGAATATGATCTAATATTGGATGGGTAGTGAGAACAGTGATTGGAACGTGAAAGTGATATGCTCATATTGACCTCTTTGTCATCAGTTTGTCAGCAGTTTTGTGTACCAGTTGGTGATTTGTAGGGTCTGTGGTTTTATTCCGAAGTATAGAAATTGTTGTAAAAATGGGCGGATGTGTAGATCACTGTGAGAAGTCTGACAAGATTAATCTGCTAATATCACTTAATAGAGAATTTGAAGTATACTGTTAACATACATTTGATTCTCTTAGCAACTTGAAAGATGCTTCAGATATCTTCAGGTATCATCGAGATCTCTGCATGGGAATTGGTAGCTGGAGCAATTGCTGTAATTTGATATGTTTCTTACGAAACTAGGTATTCAGATTGTACAACTTTGGGAGTCTTGAATTTCAAATATAGAAATCTGGCTAATCAGTCATACTTGATTTGTTTTATGAAGGGTCAAAGCTACTCCAGCATCATTTAAAAACAAAAACATGTAAACCTTTCTTATGCTTAGTGTTCAACAAATAGGTAACCAGCCTTTCCTTGCATGTGCTAGTACAACATCCTAAAATCTTGTGATAGCAAATGATCAGATAAAAAATCAAATATATAGTAAGTAATTTAAATTCATTGCAAAAATAAGAGGAGAAAAAATGTGAAAGACCAGTGTTCTGGCAGAAAACAGCGTTCTTCATTTATAGCTCTAGAAAAATGTTTGCTCTTTTTAAATTCTCCCACTGAGTCACTCTTTAGTACATCAGCCAATCAACTAATATGGTAATATGCTTTTCAACAGCCATTAACTCTGCTGAACAGGAAAATAAATTGATACCTGCTATGGAAAAATGAAGTTTCCAGACCACACTCAAATTTTTAATTCAGACTTTTTTTTAATATCTGACTTAAAGCAAAAATAGGCATAAGGTTACCCAGAGCAATAAATGAGTTTCTAAACTTAAATTCATAAACATAGATATCAAAATATGCAGTCTTGTACAGAAATGGAATAAAAATAAACATTATTCAACAGACAAGATTTATTCCTAAAATAAAAATAAGTTGGGGGAAGCACATAGTAATTATCTCTGCGTTTTCTTTCAAAAAAGATATAATACAGCATGTACATGCATTTTTCAAACAACTTTGTTCAGAAGACTCTTATCAGAGTTGTTAGGGGGGTTTGCTCATCAGAGGCAGGAATCTGATGCTGGTTATTCATAGCCTCATCTTCTCATGCTCTGCAGATTATACCCAGTTCAGTGCTCAGTATGCACCATGTTATAAAGTTAACTTTATAGAAGAGTAGCTAATTGATGACCAAGAATTTAATTAACTATTCAGGGTCTCCATTTTCACAAAAACTATTTGCATAATATAGTGCTGTTGTATGGGTCTTTATAAAAAGCAAAGAATGCTCAGACTGGTCAATAAACCACAATTGTACAATTTTGGTGTTCTAGAATTTTCTTTGCTGTTCCAAGAAATGTTGCACATGATGTGATTGCACATTTTTTCTAATCACACTTATTTGTATTACTAATGTACTAAAGTAAATCCTAGCATTATCTTGGCTTATCCATCTTTTGGAGGTTATACTACAGGTCTCTGTGAGAATAATTAACTATTTTACTCTGTCCAGACCTTTTTTTGGTTTACCCAGTAATCACTGCTTCTCTGAAAAAAGCCTGTCATTTCATCCAATGCATCTAGCTTCCAAAACTCATGAACTCTCAAATCTTTTGGCACGCTTTGAAAGTGAGTTGGAAAAATTACCAGATACATGCTGGCTAGAGGACTAAACCTACTTGTCACAAGCAGATATAAAAAATTAGAGTGGAGAGCTTCCGCCATTGAGGTCTGTGGTCAAGTGAAAAGCCAGCATGCCACATCCAGTTTCTGGGATAGGTGCTGGGATTTTTACCAGCTGCTATTCCTGGACCCTTCTGAAAGGCACTGTCATTCTTAGCCTTTGAAGAATGTGATGCTCCACTCATCTCTAGTTGCTTGAAAGGAAGAATGAGCTCCCCCCCACCCCCACCTTCAGAGCCTCCAGGCGGCTGTGAGAGACCTGGGTTTCCAGTATTGTCCTGGCTTCTCCAGTCTCCTGGCTGTTGTGAGGAGAAGAATGGTCAGTAGGTCTCTACTACTCTTTCCTCTAGAGCCGCTTTTGAAGCCCTTGTAAATAACTTCAGTGCCTACTCTCTGCTGGTGCAGGTAGCTTCCCTAAGCAGTAGGACTGTGAAATCAACATGATTCTTGACAGTTTTAACACTGCCGGTAGGGATCTGAGTATCACTATCAAAACTGACCAGAGTCGTTAAGAGCGTTTCTTGCCCAAACTGAATCACTGTTGAAACATAGGAGCTGTCTATGGACTCTACAAGACAGTACTGCATTTCTTTATATTTGGAAGATTTTTCCACAACTGTAAGGGGTATAAACTTAGCTTTCATTAATAAAGAAAACAAAAAGGTGCAGCAATAATTAATAGCCTTCTAGGCTCTTGTATTGAGAAGGGAAAGTTTCCTGCTCCTGGGTGGAATTTTCAAGCCTATTTCAGTTGCCTTCCCATTTGTTCTTAGCAATCCTACCTCATCATGGAACATAAACAAGGGATTTTACTGTATAAATAATGTTCAACAAAAAAATACTCTACTGCAGTATTTGCAACCCAAGCATTCTGTTCAGATTCTTCTTCTGACCTTACCCATCACTATAGTTTATTGTAGCTTGTGTTAGTACATGAGAAACTGGCTATAGCCAGATCATTCTATTTTCAATGTCCAATATAACATAATTGCACAAAGTAAACAAACAGCACAAACAATGTAAACAGGTTTATTAAACGTCTATTGTTTTAATATTCCAGTGATGCATGCAAGTAAATTTGTTTAAAAAAATATTTTTTTACCTGACTGTTCCTTTAAATTTTGTTTTCTTTTTAAGCTAGCTCCTAGTGAATTAGTCGTTATACTTGGATCTTACAAGTGTGCATGGAAGGCTTGTTCTGCAAATATAAAAGAGTCATTGATGAGTTTAAGGCTGGAATAGTTGAGGAGTGCAGAAAGATGCTGATAAATTAAAGCTGCTTAACCAAATTAGGGAACTGGCAAAGCAAATCTGATGGATCTGTGGACATATCAGTACAGAAAACTTTCAGACTTGTTAGACTTTCAGCCTGTTGTTTCCCCAATGCACATGCAATTTTTACCATCCGGACTACGGTAGCATTCCACAAAAATCATGTAATTTAAATAACTGCCTAAGGGAAGGTCCGAGTACTCTCTCCATTTATGGTATCTACTTATTTTTTTGAATATCGTTGAATACCAAACAGTATAATAGCTATGTAAACTGAACATAATTTGTTAATAAGGTTGTATGTAGCCACTATTCCGTTGAAATAAAGCAAGAATTGGTTTGACATGCCTCTTTTTAGGCTCAAAGTTGTCTGCTGGAGAGTGGGAAATTCTGATAATTTTCCTTAGGCCATGTCCACACTATGGGCGCTACAGCTTCCCACCTCCCTGAGCAGCGGTAGCTAGATCGATGGAAGAATTGTCCCATTGACTTAGCTGCGTCTACACTGGGAATTAAGTTGTCTTAAACTGTAGTGCGCCAGTATGAATTTTTCACACCCTTAAGTGACATAGCTAGGTTAGTCTACGTTTTAAGTGTAGACCAAGCCCAAGTGTCTTCCTTTTTGTGCTCTCCCCTTGAGCTTCCCCTTGCAAATTCAGTGAAGATCTTACAAGTCCTATTAAAAACTGTTTTCCCAAGCTAGAAGTATTTTATAGAGAGGGATAATTGAAACATGGAATATTTTGCTATGGGGTCAAGATAACAATAGTATAGTAATTATATTTTCAAGTTTTGTATTTACTATAACATGTCTTTTCCTCCTAGGTACCTAAACTGTCCAGACTGTAGTCTATTAGGAGGCTAATGGTTTTGGCAGATCCTGTTAATTAAATGTGAGGGTTTTTAGCCTCCATGTCTAGGTAATGGGATAACCAAAATATCTCCTTCCTGTGGAATGGCATCAGTAATGAGGCTCAGGTAGCTAGGAGAAAAATTAGACTGATACAGGTATTTAAGATTTAGAATGAGTACTTTTAATTTTTTTTTACATATTTTAAATATACTGTAAATATCTAAAAAGGCCTATTATTTTACTCAGCACTATGTGTACATGTCTTCAGTTGATTTTTTCTTAAAAAATGACTCTTAATTTTTTTATACCTAGAATAATATTTGATGGTGTGTATTCATTCATCACAAGCACATCCGAGTTGCGGGCTGCTGTTACTGTGTATTTATCTTGTGTTCCAGGTTTATGGAGAGCTCATTAGTGTGTTGGTTGAATTGGTATTGTGATTATCTCTATCAGCCCAGTTTGCCTTCTCCCCCTCCAAATAAGCCATATAACTGGTAAACTAGACCATGCGTTTATCACTCAACCACTGTACTTTCCTTTGTATAACTGTGCTACATTTTACAAAGAGTTATTCAAAACATTTAATAGGTTCACTGAGTTAAAAACCATGGTTTGTAAAACAGTAGGCTTGATTCTTCTGTAAGTGTGTGCAGAAATGGCATGAGCCATTTGTTATCTGTGTTAAATGGGAGTTATCAGTATTACTACCCCGTGCACTGATGGAAAAACAGCATTTATGAATACTATATAGTTACTGCTGGAAAAAAGGCACGTCTATTCTTGTATCATTGAGTATGTTTGTTGAGAATGGCATTTTGGTAACTATCTTCTGCTGTATATCTACTTCCTGATGATGTAGGCATTGGATTATGTTGATCAAGGATGCTGATTCAGAGCAGCAAGCTTATGTTCACTGTTACATGTGCATCATAAGTGTTTTAAAATCTGAATTCTGTTGCTCACATTTTATATGTATTTGCAATCATTAATCGTTGTGGCTTTAGTGCTTTAGGTTTCAGTGCAGGAAGTGGTACACCATTGTGGTGAATATCTTAAAAAAAAAACCCAAAACCTTCAGAGGTTTTTCACTTAGCTGAATGCTCCTTGGTGATCTCCATTAAGTTAAATTGAACCATAACTGGAGGAGAAAGAAGAACTTCTCTAGCTGGTTTGTTTTTATGACAGATTTTAACTGCAGTCTGAATGCTAAATTGTGCTGGCCCAGTTTTAGTAGAATTTGTGAAGAAGAGGTTTTAAGCCATTCTTTGTTTACTTGTGTATAACTGAAAACATCTTGCTTACCAATAAACATCTTGCTTACCAATGCAAAACCTCTCAATTTTGTTGGTTATCCTTTCACTTGAACGAGAACCTTTGTTAATGCACTTTTCATAACTTATAAAGCAAGATAATACTCTGTTAGATGGGATATGTAATGGGCAACATAATGTATTTAGGTAATTTTTCAATTTTCAGGGCTCTGATTAGCCACTTTGGACACTCCCTCCCCCCCAGGAACTGAATAAACTGTTATGCAGGTGAAAATGGATGTCATGCATGTTTCAGTCAGAATGAATGGGGTTTTGTGCAACCTTAATTTTAGGTTCTTGGATAGTTTAAATAGAAGTTGACTAGGTTCTCAGGGAAGGAGATGAGTGTGGATTAAAATTACACGGGAGACACCACGCTTAAGTTTCGAACACGGAAGGAAACCTTGCTTTTAGACTGTCCATAACAACTCTCCACAAGCCCCAGAATGATGTGACTTCAATATGGAGTGTAAACCATTTTTATGTGGTGACTTATGTTAGGAGGATTTGAAAATTTCACTTACGTACTTTTGAGTGTTGAGATCAAAGTTTCCCTGGAAGAGTGAGGGCATAAGTTTTTGTCTTTTGTAGATTAAGTGTTCATTTAAAAAAAAATTTTTTTAACCCTTCTGGTTAATAAAGGTAGTCTTTCAAATGTGAAGTGGTTGTTAACCAATCCAGGACTTTACAAAATCTGCAAATGAAAGGCTCCATTGTCTCTTAGCTGTGCCAGGCAACAGTAGAATGAAATTAACTCTGATCAGTTTAATTGTTTCAGTTCAGAACCTTGTGGGCAGTAGTGAAACTATCAAGAATCATGTGAATTTCATGCTTTTGCACCTTTGGAAAAATGCGGAGCACTGCAGTTATTCCTGGGAGTGGAGGACCCAAGTAGGCTGGGGACATATATTTTAGAAGTGTAGTAGGCAGGATCTATATAATGTGCTGCATTTGACAGTTTTGCTACAGCTTCTGTATACTGTAACTACCCAAATTTTAGTGGAATTTTCTTAGTCTGTTAATAATAGATAATAGTGTTTTGTTCTGGCATCTTTTAGCGATGGATTAGTATTAAGCCTAAATGAAGGTCTGCTTTTGTTGTTTTTAAAAAAGCAGAATCTGTTCCTTTGACAGTATGTGTAAAGCTGCTACTTTAATAAATGGTGTAAAATGAGGTGTAGTAGGTTGAATTAATTTGTCTTGGTTTGTTTTATTCGTAATTCTAACATTCATTAAATGTTCTTATCATAGTTAAATGTTTACTGAATAAGAATACTGTAATGAATTTTCAACATAGTATTTGCCACTCTTTTATTAGTACCGGAACTGTGAGTGGTGTCAATCTCACAGGAAAGCATCTGTTTTATTGATCTTTCCCAGCAGGAAGTTGTCTGATACAGTTTGAGACATAGGAAATGGGGCTCAATGTTTGAATGCACAAGAAGGCGGGAGATGTTTGTTCCAGAATATAGGAATCAGCCTGGGATAAATGAACAAATGTTTATAGATTTGATGAAACTTGTGGGGGTGTGTCCACACTAGTCTTTACAAATGTGTTAAGTATCTCAAGAGAACTGGTGACCAGTTAACTCAAGGTAAAGTCCAATTAAGATAAGCTTTAAGTATGTGAGTTTAAAAAATAAACAATGTAGGATGTAAAAGGAATGGAATAGAAAGTACTGAAAATATTACAGTGCTGTTATATAAACCAATATACAGCGATGTGGTGTGTTGTATCTACGGAGGCATTCTTCAGCATTTTCTCTATCCAACATTTAGTGGGTTAACTCTAAAGAGGGGTAAGCCTGTTTATCCTGATGTCCTTCCTTGGGCAGCTTGATTCCAAAGTGAGGTTCCCTCTCCAGAACTGGCCAGCTGTTGAATGTGCAGGATCCTGGAGAAAATGATGTAGCATTGTATAAAAGATCAATGTGTGCTTAGCCTTGCTAGCTAGGACATTGGTGATCCTCAGAATATCATAGAAAGTACTTTTGACCTATTTCAGGAAGTACCCACACAAGCACTTAGATCAGGGGTCGGCAGCTTTTCGGAAGTGATGTGCCAAGTCTTCATTTATTCACTCTAATTTGAGGTTTTATGTGCCAGTAATACATTTTAATGTTTTTAGAAGGTCTTTTTCTATGTCTATAACATATAACTAAACTATTGTTGTATGTAAAGTAAATAAGGTTTTAAAATGTTTAAGAAGCTTCCTTTAAAATTAAATTAAAATGCAGAGCCCCTCGGACCAGTGGCCAGGACCCAGGCAGTGTGAATGCCACTGAAAATCAGCTCGCATGACGCCTTTGGCACATATGCCATAGGTTGCCTACCCCTGACTTAAACTGTAGCCTCTTCTCTGTGAGTACGTTTCCGTACATAAGTCTACGAACTGGAATCCTAGAATGGGGAGAATAATCTGTAGGGTCAGGATCTCCGATATTAAACTTGTTGACAGTATTTCACCTTTCTGGTGGATCTATTGTCAACATCTTTGCTTGCAATGTAATAGTTTGCCTTCAACAATTTTTTTTTTTTTGCTGAGTCCATTACATAAAACTGGTTACTTCAGTTGATCTATTTTTCTCCAAAGGGAAGAGAACAGTACTCAAGAGCATGCCCAACAAGATACTTAATGGAATAAATGAACATAGCTTTTGTAAACAGTTACTGATCATCTTGTGATCTGTTAGAAATACTAAATTTGGAACTTTCCTAAGAGATCCCCTCGTGTATTTGGGGGTGTCCAAGGTTGTGTACTCAATGCAGGGGCAGCTCCAGGCCCTAGCACGCCAAGCATGTGCTTGGGGTGGCATGCCGTGGGGGGCGCTCTGCCGGTCTCCGGGAGGGCGGCAGGCAGGGCTCTGGTGGACCTCCCGCAGCCGTGCCTGCGGAGGGTCCGCTGGTCCCGTGGCTTTGGTGGAGCCACGGGACCAGCGGACCCTCCGCACGCACGCCTGCGGGAGGTCCACCGGAGCCGCGGAACCAGCATAGCACCCCCCACAAGCATGCCGCTGTGCTTGGGGTGGCGAAATATCTAGAGCCGCCCCTGACTCAATGTCAAGATTCAAGCTCAATATAAATGTGTAAATTGTCAGTGAACCATCCTGTTACAACCCTTTGTAATATATTAATGCTATTCATTCAAAGACAGTTTACAAATGACATATACTACTTTGGACCTATGTTCTTATAAATCACCTCACTGTATCAAATGATGTGTAGTTAATGTAAGCTGGAATGCAAACTGTAACAGTTTACAACATTTAGGACAGAAAGTGAAGAATACTATTTTGAAGGCCCATACTTCACTGGGCTAGGAATGGATTTAAAGGTGAGTTGAAGAGGGGATAGAAAAATTGGGTTGTGTCACTTTTTTTCTGTTTTATGATCAAAGAAGACTTGCATCTTATTTTTGCAGATGTGTGGTTTTTTTTGCTTGAGTTTGACCCAAAAATATAAGAAGTATGAGGTTTTGTCTTCACTGTTTTTGATCTAGGCTGCCTTAGAGCAGGGGTCCCCAACCTTTTCAGGACCAGGGACCAGTCATGCCTGCGGAGGGAGTGCTCGTCCCGCGGCTCGGGTAGACCTCCCTCAGGCGTGCCTGCGGGAGGTCCACCGGCTCCGGTTGAGCTGCCGCAGGCATGACTGCGGACAGTTCGCTGGTCGCGCGGCTCAGCTGGACCGCCCGCAGGCATGCCTGCGGCAGCTCAACCGGAGCCGGTGGACCTCCCGCAGGCGTGCCTGCGGGCGGTCCAGCTGAGCCGCGCGACCAGCGAACCGTCCGCAGTCATGGCGGCGGGGGGGCCACCGGAGCCCCGGGAGCAGCGGACCTCCCGCAGGCATGACTGCGGAGGGAGCGCTCGTCCCGCGGCTCGGGTAGACCTCCTGCAGGCACGCCTGCGGGAGGTCCACTGGGTCGGTTCGCGGCCCGGTTTGTAAGAGGCCGCGGTCCGGTACCGGGCCGCGGACCGGGGGTTGGGGACCCCTGCCTTAGAGGATCAGAGAATGGGAGTGAGAGCTTTCTCTGCCCTTACTTGAAAGGTCATGATGTTACATCTTTAACAGAGATCTTTCTTCCCAGCTGTTTGTCAGTTGTTTGGCTGAAATAGGTGTTAACAAAAACAGTTTTGACAACTTAATCCTTTCACATGGCAGTTGCTCAGCTTTCAGATTCTGAATACACAATGTTGGCCAAGTTCTGCTGTTGACATAGCAACTTTTAGGAATAACAAAGCAAGATCTCAATTTCTAAAGTTTAAAAAAAAAAAGGCAGAAAGCTCTTTTGGAGGAAAAAGTCTTTGTCTCTCTTATAAACCATAAAGAACCAAAAATGAGCACATTTTTTTCTTTTGGATGTCACCTTTAAGAGAGCATTGTATCATATGTGCTACAATAGAGGCTATGTTGAATCAGCAGTTTTCCACAAGTGGAACATCCTTTGAGGCTGATATACATCATTTCATTTGGTGAGGAGAAAGGCTGATCTTGTGGTTAAGTACTGGAATGGAACTTGAGATTTTGGCATCAATTCCTGGCTCTACCCCAGACTTCCTTTCTGATTTTGGGTAAGTCACTCTCTCTCTCTCTCTCTCTCTCTGCTTTGGTTCTCCCTCTGTAAAATGGGGAAAACACTTTCTTTGTCTGTCCTATCTACTTAGATTGTGTACTCTTTGGGACAGGGACTGTCTTACCATGTATTTGTACAGTGGTTGGCACAATGAGGCTCTGATACCAGTTAGGGGCTATAAGCACTACCATAATACAAGTAGTAAACACTAATGGAGGAGTAGCTATGAAAGGCCAGAGAGCCCCAAGAGTTCTGTGGGAGTTGGAGTGAGATACAATTTAAAGAGGAAGAATGTTGAATTTGAGACCCTAAAGTGCAGGGATTGCTTTGAATCCCTGCGAAGGGGTTTTCTGTTTTGTATATGTATTTTGTGAATTTGTCAAACTTGTTTCTAATTTTGCTGTTAAAAAGCTACACTACTCCAGGATGCCATCGTCTACATTGCACGCTTCTACACAAACTGAATCATACCTTGAGCAGTTATGTTCTGTCTACCTATAGTCCCATGCAGTTTTAATTAATATAGTTCATATGTAAAATGCTTTTTATCTGTAGATCTCAGGGCCTTACAAAGGAAGATAAGTATCATTTCTCTTTCACAATATGAGGAAATCAAGTAACACACAAGTGAGTTTACTTCCCCAAGGATCCGTCTCCACTGGGCTTTAAGCAGTGCCATTAACTGTGTGTAACAGTTTTTATTGTAGTCCTGCTAAAGCTAGTTCTAACATGGGATAGCCAAATGGATGCATATGTGAAAGGAAGAATAGTCTTGTGGTTAAGGCATTGGGTTGGCAGAGCTCTGCTTGGATACAAAATGTATCCACATCTGATCTGTGATCCCCCAAAATGGTCCCTGGATACGGATATTTGCGGATTTGCAGGGCTCTGTGGATCAGAACTCAGGAGAGCTGTGTCCTGTTCCTGGCTTTGCTACACGCTTCCTGTGTAACCTTGGTTAGTCTCTTTATCCCGCTGTACAAAGATTCCTCATCTGCAAAATGAGGTTTGTACTTCCCTAATTAGGGGTGTTGAGATTATATTGTTGATAAATTGTATAGTCAATTGCTTGACCACGCTTTGGTTCATTATGAAATATACTCAAGAAACCAAATAACCAATGTCAGGTATATTAATATGGTACAGGAAAAAGGCTCTATACAATATCAGTCTCTGAAGAGCAGTCCCGTACAGCGATGGTACAGTCACCTTACACCAAAGGTGTGCTCTCCCAGGTCACACATTTCAGCTGGTATTATTTATATGATTTTACAAGTTATACATCTCCTTATGCATCACTAAAATCCAACCCTCAGTTTGACCCAGTTCCCGAACTTGTTGTTCTTTTCCTTCCTTATTTTGTTTTGGGTGCTAGCCTTCCAGGTACTGGTCTGTGAAGGTTCTTCCTTAGCTTGTACTAAGACATAGAATGAATGTATCTTGATTTTTGACAAGTTTCCTCTCCGCTTAATGCAAATACTTACTTCAGCAAATGCAAGGAGTTATAGGATACTTAGCATCAGTGAATTAGATCATGGTATAGACTAGTTTAGGCTGTATCACTGTTGCAATATTTGTGCTTAATGCGTGTGTGTGTGTGTGTATGTATGTGTGTGTGTGTGTGTGTGTATATATAGTATGGATAATATGTATTGTTAATATGTTACATATTCATATACTCTCCAGCATTATTAGTTAGCAATATGTAAAATGGTCTAATATTACAGTATGAACACCATAGAAAAGCCAATAAGTAAAGTACACGTGTGTGTGTTTTTTGGGATGGTGGTGGTTAGGGGTAGACATGAAGTTGGTGGGAGTCTTCTGGACTTAAGAAACCAGTGGGAATGAGGGAGGGAATTGCAGGAGGAATAGAGAAATGAATGCATAGTTTAAAGAAGTCCCTTGACCAAGTGCATCTGTAGTCTTCACATCCCATAACTTTTCACGGACAGAAGCCTAAACAGCTTTGTTTAGAGATGGGGCTATTCTTTAAACAAGTCCCTGTCAAATAAAAAGATTCATTGTGCAGAAGTTTCGTTGACCATGGTGTAAAGGAATCCCCCTTTGTTCATGCAGTAGTAGAACTTGCTGAAAAGACTTCCTTTAAAAAGTGGAAGTCAAATCCTAGTGAGGCAAATAGAAAGGAGCACAAACACTGCCAACTTAAGTGCAAGAGTGTAATAAGAAAAGCCAAAGAGGAGTTTGAAGAACGGCTAGCCAAAAACTCCAAAGGTAATAACACAATGTTTTTTAAGTACATCAGAAGCAGGAAGCCTGCTAAACAACCAGTGGGGCCCCTTGATGATCAAAATTCAAAAGGAGCGCTTAAAGATGATAAAGTCATTGCAGAGAAACTAAATGGATTCTTTGCTTCAGTCTTCACGGCTGAGGATGTTAGGGAGATTCCCAAACCTGAGCTGGCTTTTGTAGGTGACAAATCTGAGGAACTGTCACAGATTGAAGTGTCACTAGAGGAGGTTTTGGAATTAATTGATAAACTCAACATTAACAAGTCACCGGGACCAGATGGCATTCACCCAAGAGTTCTGAAAGAACTCAAATGTGAAGTTGCGGAACTATTAACTAAGGTTTGTAACCTGTCCTTTAAATCGGCTTCGGTACCCAATGACTGGAAGTTAGCTAATGTAACGCCAATATTTAAAAAGGGCTCTAGGGGTGATCCCGGCAATTACAGACCGGTAAGTCTAACGTCGGTACCGGGCAAATTAGTTGAAACAATAGTAAAGAATAAAATTGTCAGACACATAGAAAAACATAAACTCTTGAGCAATAGTCAACATGGTTTCTGTAAAGGGAAATCGTGTCTTACTAATCTATTAGAGTTCTTTGAAGGGGTCAACAAACATGTGGACAAGGGGGATCCGGTGGACATAGTGTACTTAGATTTCCAGAAAGCCTTTGACAAGGTCCCTCACCAAAGGCTCTTACGTAAATTAAGCTGTCATGGGATAAAAGGAAAGGTCCTTTCATGGATTGAGAACTGGTTAAAGGACAGGGAACAAAGGGTAGGAATTAATGGTAAATTCTCAGAATGGAGAGGGGTAACTAGTGGTGTTCCCCAAGGGTCAGTCCTAGGACCAATCCTATTCAATTTATTCATAAATGATCTGGAGAAAGGGGTAAACAGTGAGGTGGCAAAGTTTGCAGATGATACTAAACTACTCAAGATAGTTAAGACCAAAGCAGATTGTGAAGAACTTCAAAAAGATCTCACAAAACTAAGTGATTGGGCAACAAAATGGCAAATGAAATTTAATGTGGATAAATGTAAAGTAATGCACATTGGAAAAAATAACCCCAACTATACATACAACATGATGGGGGCTAATTTAGCTACAACGAGTCAGGAAAAAGATCTTGGAGTTATCGTGGATAGTTCTCTAAAGATGTCCACGCAGTGTGCAGAGGCAGTCAAAAAAGCAAACAGGATGTTAGGAATCATTAAAAAGGGGATAGAGAATAAGACTGAGAATATATTATTGCCCTTATATAAATCCATGGTACGCCCACATCTCGAATACTGTGTACAGATGTGGTCTCCTCACCTCAAAAAAGATATTCTAGCACTAGAAAAGGTTCAGAAAAGAGCAACTAAAATGATTAGGGGTTTAGAGAGGGTCCCATATGAGGAAAGATTAAAGAGGCTAGGACTCTTCAGTTTGGAAAAGAGAAGACTAAGGGGGGACATGATAGAGGTATATAAAATCATGAGTGATGTTGAGAAAGTGGATAAGGAAAAGTTATTTACTTATTCCCATAATACAAGAACTAGGGGTCACCAAATGAAATTAATAGGCAGCAGGTTTAAAACAAATAAAAGGAAGTTCTTCTTCACGCAGCGCACAGTCAACTTGTGGAACTCCTTACCTGAGGAGGTTGTGAAGGCTAGGACTATAACAATGTTTAAAAGGGGACTGGATAAATTCATGGTGGCTAAGTCCATAAATGGCTATTAGCCAGGATGGGTAAGAATGGTGTCCCTAGCCTCTGTTCGTCAGAGGATGGAGATGGATGGCAGGAGAGAGATCACTTGATCATTGCCTGTTAGGTTCACTCCCTCAGGGGCACCTGGCATTGGCCACTGTCGGTAGACAGATACTGGGCTAGATGGACCTTTGGTCTGACCCGGTACGGCCTTTCTTATGTTCTTATGTTCTAATATAGATTTAAAATACCTGTAAGGACAATTAAAAAACAAATGAAATCACTTTAACCATGAAAGAATTCAGGGTAAATGAACTTTTTACCAAATGAACACGAATTAAACAAGTTTCAAACATTTTTTCTTAATTTTGATCATTGCATCTTTCCAGTGTTTGTGTTTTGTCTCTGAGATAACCAAAAAAACCGCTAGCAATTATTCATTTTTCTGTGTATTTTCATTGCTTCTGGAATTTATAGCTTGGTGATACATTTGCTGAAGGTTGAAGCTGAACCTCGAAGGTCCCAATCTAGCAGTGACTTTAATTCACTCTACCAAAAATGTAACTTTAACTATTGAATTATATGTTTATTAGCCTGTGAGCACTGACAGTGGAAGAAATATTAAGATTGTGTTACCAACTCATTCTTCGTAGTCCTATTTTTCCTCTTTCTCACTTTTAAGACGTTCATCATGACCATCTGAGTACTGGATACTGCTTTCTTCAGTTTCTGTCAGCTAGAGGTGCCATTAAAGTGGTGCAGAAGTGTCTACCGCTGGCTCTGTGTACTACTTTTGTAGTGCTCTTAATCTTTGATGTCCTAAGAACCAAAAGAGAAATTAGTCTTGAAGTATGGACCCATACATGACTTAGCTTTATTCTTACCTGTAGATGGCGTCTTAGAATTGTAACCATTTGTTTTTCCCCATATAGCCCCTCGCTACCTTAGTGGTCATGCTTAATATTTCAGTTGCCTTTGATAACTATATAGTAATACAAGTGGCTTATCTTTACATCATGTAATGCTTTGGGACTGTGACTCACTAGTGGATTACAGCTTGTTTTTGGAAATCTCTGTGTTGTACTGGCATTCTCTTGTTGATAGCAATTCTGATAGTAGAAGTCTGCATTGCTTCCAAAAATAAAAGTATACTGGAGTATATCTTTCATTCTCTCCCTGGGTATCAGTAGGAGATAACAGGAAGGACATGTCTACCAGAGTCTGCTCCCAACCGCTTGCAATCGCCATATGGGAGAACAGAAGAGATAGTAGAACAAGTAGTAAATGTCATCAGTTATTGGTTCATTATATGGTCTGATGGCAATGGCTATTTTGAAAAGCTGTTTTAAAACTGACAAGATATTATAAGTGACAGTTTTGCTTATGCAGTAGCTTTTTCAGAAAGCCTTTATCCAAAGACACCAAGGATAGCCGCAGTATAATCCTATGCAAAATTAAAACCCCCCATCACATTGGAGCTGGGATTCTAAATATCTATAACTTTAGGGGGGGCTGATAGTAGGCAAGAATGGTATGATTAGGGGAAGATTTTTGCTTTTTGAAACACACAGCCTGGAAATAAACATTAGTTATACTAAACCCCAAACATTAGACGGGGCAGTGCACAGTTATGGTCACCTGAACAATCTTAACTCTGCTCCCCCTGTACCTTGCTGATCCCCTCTGCAGTGTATGCCATTGCAGCCTGTGTTAAATCTCTCAAATATATCTATGCAAAAAGGATGCTTTTTAAAGGTCTTCATGTCGTTTAAAGAGATACCTTCCGCTTTATTTGCATAGTTTGCCTTGCACGTGAAGAAACTTCGGAGTACATGGCTATGGTTTTGTGCTTATATGTTTAACACACAAATGAAATATACCTGTCACCCTGTGTCTCAGTTATATCAGCAGTTTAAATTTTGGCCTTGCCCTTAAGATAACACCAGATAATAGTAGCTTTATGTGTGAAACTCACATTTGGAACTCCATATACTTCTGAGGAATGTGTTCATGTTTGCTAAAGAGAAGTAATTAAAAGCCTCTGTCTGGTAACATGTATAGTCTTAAAGAAGTCATGAATAGTTTGTAGCAAGCTAAAAACACTTTAGTTTAAGTGTTGTCATAAGTGAGTAAGATAATTCCATTAGATCACTTCTTCATTGTGTTAGTGACTATGAAAATTAAGATGTAGATTATTTATGACCAGGTTTACACTTATTTGGCCAATGAGAATGAGCAGAGTTAAGGTTTAGTATGGAAATTTATATTTAAAATTAAAAGACCTACACACATTCAACTTGATTATCTTAAACATTGAAATGGTTAGGCTTTTTATTATATTTTTTTAGTACGATTTTTGTAATCTCTGGGGCTTTCATTTGCGTAACAGATATTTATAATTTTCATCATTCATGCCCGTCACCCCAACCGGGGTATGGGCCGCCAACCACAGATCTCCAGAGTCTTCTATCCTGGGCCATTCGCTCTAGCTGGTTCCAGGTATAGCCCATTTTTTTGCTATCAACCTGAAGGTCGCGTCGCCAGGTATTTCTTGGGCGGCCTCTTTTCCGCTTGCCTTGGGGGTTCCACCGCAGTGCCTGTCTGGTGATGTTGGTTGGCTGCTTGCGTAGTGTATGTCCTATCCAGCCCCACCTTCTCCTTCTAATTTCTTCCTCTGCTGGGAGTTGACGGGTCCTCTCCAAGAGGTGGATGTTACTGATGGTGTCTGGCCAGCGGATCTGGAGAATCCTTCTGAGGCAGCTATTAATGAAGGTCTGGATCTTCCTGGTGGTTGTTTTGGTTGTCCTCCAGGTTTCAGCTCCATACAGTAGGACTGATTTCGCGTTGGAGTTGAACAGTCGAATCTTTATTGCCAAAGACAGCTCTCTGGAGCTCCAGATGTTCTTGAGCTGTAAGAAGGCTGCTCTTGCCTTACCAATCCTTACTTTGATGTCTGCGTCTGTGCCACCCTGCTGGTCGATGATGCTACCTAGGTAGGTGAAGGACTGTACTTCTTCCAGGGGGCGTCCATTCAGTGTGACTGGGTCGTTGCTGATGGAATTGATCCTAAGGATCTTGGTCTTGTCCTTGTGGATGTTGAGGCCAACCTGTGATGATGTGGCTGCCACTACGTTGGTCTTCTCTTGCATCTGCTGTTTACTGTGTGAAAGGAGTGCAAGGTCGTCGGCAAAGTCCAGGTCATCAAGCTGGGTCCACAACGTCCACTGGATTCCGTTCCTACGCTTGTAAGTGGATGTCTTCATAATCCAATCGATGACGAGAAGAAAGAGAAGTGGTGACAACAAGCATCCTTGTCTGACTCCGGTTCGCACCTGGAAGCTGTTTGTGAGCTGCCCTCCATGGATCACTCTACAGTGTATGCCGTCATATGAGTTCTTGATCAGGTTGACCACCTTTGCTGGGATGCCATAGTGCCGAAGGAGCTTCCAGAGGGTCTCTCGATCCACGCTATCGAACGCTTTCTCATAGTCAACAAAGTTGATGTACAACGAGGAGTTCCACTCCATAGACTGCTCGACTATGATGCGGAGCGTTGCTATCTGGTCCGTGCATGATCTGTTTTGCCGGAAACCTGCCTGTTCATCTCGTAGCTGTGGATCGACGGCATCCTTCATTCTCTCTAAGAGGACTCGGTTGAAGACCTTCCCTGGCACCGACAGGAGTGTGATTCCTCTATAGTTGGCACAGTTGCTGAGGTCTCCTTTCTTGGGGATTTTGATGAGATATCCCTCTTTCCAGTCAGCCGGAATCACTTCTTCTTCCCATATCTTCTCAAAGAGGGGGTACAGCATTTCCACTGAAGTATCCAGGTCTGCTTTCAGGGCCTCTGCTGGGATGTCGTCAGGTCCAGCCGCCTTACTGTTCTTCATCATGGTGATGGCTTTTCTGATCTCGGCTCTGCTTGGTTTATCACAATTGATTGGGAGGTCCTCGTTGGCTGGGTCGATGTCTGGTGGATTTGGTGGTGCTGGTCTGTTCAGGAGTTCCTCAAAGTGCTCCGCCCATCTGTTCATCTGTTGTTCTATTCCTGTTATAGACTTTCCCTGCTTGTCTTTAACGGGACGTTCTGGCTTGCTGAACTTTCCAGACAGTCGCTTGGTAGTATCGTACAGCTGTTTCATGTTACCGCTGTATGCTGCCTGCTCTGCTTCTGCTGCCAGTCCATCCACATAATCTCTCTTATCCTTCCTAATATTCCTCTTCACTGCTCTGTGGGCTTCAGCATACTCTTTTTGAGCTTTGGCCTTTGCTGCTCTAGTCCTGCTGTTGTTGACTGCTGCCTTCTTCTTCTTTCTGTCTTCTATCTTAGTCAAGGACTCTGCTGTGATCCACTCTTTCTGCTGGTGTTTCTTAATTCCAAGCACTTCCTGGCATGCTGACCTAAGCGTGTCTCTCACTTTCTGCCATCTGTTGAGTACACTGTCTTCCTCTTCCTCAGACCAATCCTGTAGTACTGAAAACTTATTCTTCAGCGTCAATCCAAAATCTTCCTTGGTCTTATGGTCCTTCAGAAGGTTGACGTTGTACTTCGCTCTTCTGTCTGACGCGTCTATCCAGTTCTTCTTCAGCTTCAGCTTCAATCTGGCCACCACTAAGTGATGGTCGGACGCCACGTCTGCTCCTCTTCTAACTCTAACGTCCTGCAAGGATCTTCTGAACTTCTTGCTAATGCAGACATGGTCGATCTGGTTTTCTGTCATGCCTGCTGGCGATACCCAGGTACTCTTGTGGATCCGCTTGTGAGGAAAGATGCTGCCTCCTATGACCAGGTTGTTAAGTGCACACAGATCCACAAATCTCTCTCCATTCTCACTCATCTCTCCCAGAGCGTGGGTCCCCATGACTTGTTCGTATCCTGTGTTATCAGGTCCAATTTTGGCATTAAAGTCTCCCATAAGGATGGTAATGTCTTTGTCTGGGAGAGTCTCTAATATTTTCTGGAGTCTGTTGTAAAAGTAGTCTTTGTCCTCCTCTTCACTGTCATTGGTTGGAGCGTAGCACTGAACAACATTCATCTTAATCCTCTTCATTTTAGTTCTGAAGGATGCTGTGATGATCCTGGGACCATGTGCCTCCCAACCAATCAGTGCTCTCTGTGCCTGTTTGGACATCATGAAGCCTACTCCCTGTGTGTGGGGTGCGTTGCTCTCTTCATGTCCTGAATACAGCAACAGCTCTCCTGTCAACAGTCGTCTCTGTCCAGCTTGCGTCCATCTTGTCTCGCTAATGCCTAGTAGGGTCAGGTTGTTGCTCCTCATCTCTGCTGCAACCTGCGCCGTCTTTCCTGACTCGTACATGGTCCTCACGTTCCATGTGCCGATGGTAATCCTCCTGGTTGTAAGAAGGGTGATCGGCTTAGTGGCTTCCTCGCGGCTTTCACCACCCAGCGTCATGCGTCTTCGAGTTGAAGACCCTTCTTTTTCCAGGCTAAAAGTCTCTGTTAACTCTATTGTTGGCGTTTCTGTAGCAAGCTGATTTTTACGGGGTGGAGTTGCTAGCCCCACGCCCAACCCTCCTCCTTTACCCTGACTTGGGACAGGCAGATGGCCCCAAAGGACCTCTCTGGTGGAGTTATTTATAATTTACTTAACATTTTATTTTTTGGCCTGAGAATTTTCTTGTTTTTAAAATTTAAGATTTGTATCCATTTTGCTGTCATGTATTTAGACTGTAAACTCTTCGGGACAGGGAGAATTTCTTTGCTGTGTTTCTATAGTTCCTAACAGTGAACCCGAGGCTCCTAGTTGCTACCACAATACAAATAATAATGATTAGAGATAATTACCTGTGTATTTTGTAAGATTCCTTAGATCACATATCTTATCTGGAGATGGTCCCCTATCTCCTATTCCTAAGATCAGATCGCTTTTTCTTTGTGATCTGTTTCCTATTCCTTGCTCATGAGAATGTGAGTGGGCCGTGCCATGCCATGGAACCCCCTTTTTTTTTCAAGATTCCCTGCCTCTTACCCCCCTTCACACCATCCACATGTGATATGCATCATTTGTGAGAGCCTCATTGGGAATATTAATGTCCTAGAAAAATGCTTCCAACAGTGAAATGCTTGAACCCACAACTGTCCATTCCAGCTCCCTCAAAAATAGTCAAAGGCATTAGTCCTTGCCAAGACTAATGGATTGAAACTCACATGGAGTTTCTAGGCCAAGCTGATGGTTAAGTCCATAAATGGTTATTAGCCAGAATGGGTAAGGAATGGTGTCCCTAGCCTCTGTTTGTCAGAGGGTGGAGATGGATGGCAGGAGAGAGATCACTTGATCATTGCCTGTTAGGTTCACTCCCTCTGGGGCACCTGGCATTGGCCACTGTCGGTAGACAGATACTGGGCTAGATGGACCTTTGGTCTGACCTGGTATGGCCATTCTTATGTTCTTATCCACTGTAGTTTGTTGTAGAAAAAGTAGGATAAAATTGAGCAACAAATGCTGGGGTCTTCCTAGCTAACTAGGACTGGAATTGCTATTTTCAACAGCCATTACCTTTTTTTTTTTTTTAAGTTTCCTTTGTTTAAAAGGAAGACCGTAATATTGCATTGGCAAATTCCCTATAGAAATGGAGAATGGAACAAAAAAATAATAAAGGCACCTCAACTTTTTCTCATTTGTGGAGGACAGTCTTATAATATGGATCCAGATATCTTCCAATCACACAAGCTGAAAATTGTTCCACGTTACTGCAGTTCTGTAACCATGCGGGAACCAGTCCTGTCTGTGGTCTGTGCACATCCAAAATTCTTACTGAATTCAGAAGTGCCTTGCTTTTGTAACCATACTACCTGATATTTTCAGCCCTTGTAAGCAAAGCAGGTTTACATTTAGTAATTGGGTGGGAAGCCTCTCAGAAAAAGTTAGGTGCTGTAGGAGGTGTTGTTTATTCACTAGGTAATGTGAGACCTTCCTGTTACAATAATAAACCAGTGCCACTCACTTCAACAGGCTTTGGACAGAACTGATTATACACAGGGTAACTCCACTGTCTTCACAGGGTCCTGGTCTCTCAGCGGAGGGGGGGGCATGTGAGCTTGTTGCAGAGCTGCTGCTCAGGGATGGCAATCTCCTGGCACCCCAGCCTCCAAAATCATTCAGGCTGCACTTTCTGCATGACTGTGTGCTGGCTGAGGGGTGCGTGGGAATTGGTGGCCTCTGCTGCAGGTGATGGGAATCTCAGGTACTTAAAGCCATGGCCTAGAGGAGGGAAGGGCCTAACTCCAGAGTCTGCAGCTGCCTAGGGCCAGTGCTGAGGATTTAGAGTCCCTAGTTCCGCCATTGCAAGTTTCAAGCATGCTCAGCTCTGGCATTGCCACCCCTCCTGCGGCTAGTAGCTGCAGCTATCTAAGGCTGGCCTCTGGCAATTGGCCCCATGGCTGTAGCCAGAGAAGCTACCAGTGGCTCTGTGACTACTGGGGGCCATTAAGCTAGAGTGGATAAAGAAACTGGAGTTAACCTCAAGGAACAGAGGTCACCAGTAGGAAAGGAATGTCAAGGGGAGCAGGGAAAGAGGAAGCAGGTCAGGCTTGCAGCGGGAGAATAGCCCCAGCTGGATGGGAGCATGTCCAGAGTAGAAAGGAAACAAGCATGGGGAGAGGTGGTGGTGACCAGGTAGCAGACTAGCATGTAGATGGGAGCAGAGGGAGAGAGGCTGGTGTCTTCAGATTCCCAAGGACTAAGTCCTCGCTTTGGGGAAATGGTGTTTCCAAGTGGCTTGCTCAAATGGCAGGATGGGTGCTGAGGGAGGGATTTGTCAGAACTGATCAGGCTTTAGAACTTTGAGCTGAGACTAGGACCACATGCAGTGACTGGTGACATAGGGGGTACTGGAGACATGGCTATAGAAGGTCTGAATGAGGAAGGAGATAAATCAGTGAGGAGTTTCCCTGATCACTATGGAAGTCCTACTCACTGTGGACACTGGTAAACCCATGTGGGTGTACAGCCCAATGAGAAAAACTGGGGGCTGAGGGAGCTGTGTATGACAATGCATATAGTCATGTAGAGCTGTGTGATCAAAATGAAAAATGTCTCTGAGATTCAGTACCGGGTATACTATGGCACTGTCACACCAGGCCCACACTCGGAGCCCACAGTGACTACATAGGGGCCCACAAATATGTTTGGCGCCGGGGCCCATGAAAGGTTAATCCGGCCCTGGTTCTGCCTCCACGTGGTTGCTAACAGGCAGTTGCAGAGCTGCTGTCTTAGCAGAAAATTACCACACATTGATTTAGGGGGAAACCTCATAGTGAGTCTTTAACCTTTTAAGCACTATTTGGCTCCACTTTCAGAACCTTATTTCAGGTAATTGTGGGTCTGCCACCGTAAGAGTTCTCCCTGACCTTCGAAAGGGGAGGCAAGTTTAAGCTGCAGCAGTAGGCCAAAGGGAGAACTTACGCTTTGTTGTGTACCTGCAATCCGGAACTGAAAGATATGTGAACACTCAGACTGCCTACAGATGAAGTATATGTAGCTCACGGGAACAATGTAATGCCAGATTTAACTGATCAGTCTCCTGTACAGGTCTCCCCCTTCTCCCAGTTATCAGGATATGATCAGCTGTTAATTTCTGCTTAACAATTATGATCCTAAAATGGTAATATATTACTCTTGAACAAATTAACAGGACAAATTAGCTTTTACTGGCTTGCTAGCCTTCTATTATGTGAATTTTATTACCTGTCTATCACACTTTGTTTCCAGTCACTGATCTGATGTTATACATATGACTTGGTAAATTGCAGTGGAATAAAAAATGTTCTATCTTTTTCTTAAATCCTAGCTGTGCTATTTTTAGTTTTCATTCATCAGTTTGTTGCACCATCATGCTCCAAGAAAAGAATACTGTTACAAATTGGGTGCATAGGCTAAGTTTGAGTGTCCGTTATATATACCTGAATGTTGGTGATGTGCCATAATTAAGATAAATGTTCTAATGAAATTTGGGGCTGCTTCATGTCTTGTAACCAAGCAAAAGCTGCTTTAAGAGGAGTCCCAGGTTCTCCTTCACAGTTACCGGTTAGCTACAGTCATTTTCTGTTTTTGCCCCTTGCTCTGCCATGTCTTTTTTCTTTATCCTACCGGACCTACAGGCACATAGGACATCCACCAGATTCCTCGGTTTATTTTGCTCTTGTGCTGGTCTGTTCGTGCTTCTGAGTGTCATGTTGATGGATTGAGCTTCTTCCTCTGTTCTGCATAATGTTTATCTAGGTTGCCCTCTTTTTTTTTTGTTCCTTCCAGGTAATGTCACTATTATCACTTGACATTTACGCTTTGTGTTGGTGGCATCCTTAAAGAGTGTCCTAAATGTGTCTGTCATCTTACCATATTTGCTTTAGACTGGTTTGTTCTACTTAGAATTTCTGATATTTCAAGAAAGTCTTTCTAGTGGGCCTTGAGGATCTTCTGTGAGCATTTACTTTGGAATTCATTGATCTTATCAGTTTCAGTTGTGATTCCATCCTCCTTTATGGAGCGGTCATGGCACATGATGACAATGTTAAAAATTTTTGTTTTTGAGTCCGGGTCAATCAAACTACTTGCATAAACTTAAAATAATTTAGAAAAGTTGTTTGCTGCTTTTGATATTTGTTGCCACAAATCCTTGCACATCTTACTCCCTAGATAGATAAAATGGTCTGCCTCTATTAAGTAAACATAACTTGGCGAGTATTGTACTGAAATATTGTGAAATGGGGTGCCATATTTTGCTTTTCTCTCAAGACATTGCTCTCTGAAAATATAGTCCCAATACTGAGCAGATAGCGGTGACACCGTGCACTTGAGAAATGATCAAAGTTTGAGACGCAAATTTAGCTTTTTGCTACTGTAGAAGAGGTTTAGAATGTTGCAGCGACAATCCCTGGAATAAGAGTTCTTGTAGCTCTGTGCTGAGCTGCTTGGCCAATTCAGGTGTGATAGTGAATTGGAAATATGGTCGCCCTGCTCTACCCTATAATCTATCAGAAGTGGTGTGCTGAGTCTTCATTTATTCACTCTAATTTAAGGTTTCACATTTTAACGTTTTTAGAAGGTCTCTTTCTATAAGTCTGTAATGTATAACTAAACTATTGTTGTATGTAAAGTAAATAAGGTTTTTAAAATGTTTAAGAAGCTTCATTTAAAATTAAATTAAAATGCAGAGCCTCCCGGACCAGTGGCCAGGACCCGGGCAGTGTGAGTGCCACTGAAAATCAGCTCGTGTGCCGCCTGCATGCCGCAGGTTGCTGACCCCTGGGGTAGAGGGTCTTGAAGGTGAGTAGGGTGACCAGATGTCCCGATTTTATAGGGAAAGTCCCGATTTTTGGGTCTTTTTCTTATATAGGCTCCTATTACCTCCCACCCCCGTCCCGATTTTTCACATTTGCTGTCTGGTCACTCTAAAGGTGAAGGAAGTGAGCATTTTAATTTTTTTATTTATTTATTTTTATTTTTTTAACACAAACTCCTCCAAGTGCTGAGGATCTTCCACCTTAGGAGAAGAGTGTTCTGGTGACTGTACAAATGTCATCTACTTTGTCCACTGTGCTTGCTATGTTCAGCCTCTTTTCAAATCTCCTTCCTTGGTTTCTCATTGCCTCTGTCATTAAAATCTTTTATTGTTGCCTACGAAGCCTCCTGGCGCAACCTAACTCTTTGTTCCCTCCAAAAGCATGTCTTAATTTCCTCTTTTTCCTCTCATGCTGGGTCTTCTTCCACACAGCCCTCATATATCTGGCACTGTTCTACCTAGTCCCCAGCCTGGTCTGCCATACCTCCATGCCTCTTCCATGTGCCATATAAATCCTAGGTGTCGAGGGTTGCCAGTTTTGGTTGGATGTATTCCTGGAGGTTTCATCACATGACATAATCTTTAATTAAAGGTTAATCTTTAATTCCTGGAGGCTCCAGGACAATCCTGGAGGGTTGGCAACCCTATATATCTGTCTGGAAGGTTCTGAGCATGTTGTTAGTGTTATACCGATAAGTTGGTTTCATGGCTGTGGTTATGATTTGAAATCTCTCTCTAGGGATGTGTATTAACGCTTCAATCTCTTGGCACTGTGAGACTTCCCAACATATGTAAAATTATCTGGTATTGTCGCTCATTAGATAGGATGAAATTTGGTTTGTGTAGGAAGTAGTTTAATAATTATATTGTTTGGGATAAAACGAAGGTTTTATTGAAACATTCCAGGTTCAAATTGGGAATTATAACTCAGGAAGGAGCTTTCCTTTTATTCAAAGTAATCCCAGTTTCTATATGATCTCTTTCTCTTTAGAGATTATATATAACAATCCACCTTCAGCCAAACTTGGGTAATTAGTCAAAGTTCTGCTAGTTTATATATATTGTTTGGATTGATTGAAATGTGTGTACTTTGCTTTGTGAAAGTTCTGAAATTGCTTCAGTTGTATTAGCCATCTCTAATTGTGACTGTTTGGAGGGGGAAAAATAGCATAAAATGGCACTACATTTTTATTCAACTTCTGTCAAGATGGTTGTGACAGATGGTGTGTAGCCTGTCCAGTATGAGTTCTGCCAGCTGCATAAATATTGATTTTAAAAAATGGTGTTCTTCAGTTTAAAAAAACAGATCTTGAGAAATACGTACCTCTGGATGGAAATGAAGTGCTGCTAAGTGTTGATGAAACCCTTGTTGATAGGAGTGGCTAATGGACATGTATGCAGGACTTGGGTAGAACAGCAACACTTTGTGCAGAAATCAGCATCTGAGCGTATCTGAAAGGGTCTATTGGAACTGCAGTGTTACAAACATTCCAAAGAGTGGGAAATAAGGAATACACCTCTACCCTGATATAACACTGTCCTCGGGAGCCAAAAAATCTTATCGTGTTATAGGTGAAACCACGTTATATTGAACGTGCTTTGATCTGCTGGAGTGCGCCCCTCCCCCCCCGCCAAGCGCTGCTTTACCACATTATATCCAAATTCGTGTTATATCAGGTCGCGTTATATCGAGGTAGAGATGTATTTGTTGATTTTTGGGGAGAATATATGTTAAAAATGTTCTCTGGAAATATCCTTGTATTAGGAAGAAAATTTGTGTAGCAGAAACTATTTAGAGCTGGGTATTCCTTGATTAATACATGGTTATGATACTCAAGAAATAATCTGATGTAAAGGTGGATGTCCACATGAGAGGACAGCCTAACTACCAAAGACACAGACACTTTCTGGAACATCTTTAAAGAGCTTGTCTTGTTCATCTATACATCTGTCACATGAGGAGGGATCACATTTTTTAGCATACTAACTTCTTGTGCTGGTGTAGCAGTGTTTCCCATCGTAGTTCTTTGCTGCATGCTGTTCTGTTTTTATAGCTGTCTCTTTGTAAATTTGACAGTACAGAGTTTCTATTGAAATCAAAGTGAATTGGTTTTCTTATTTGTCTGGGTAATGCGCTCTGATGGAACTTTGTTCCCTAACCTCTAGAAGAGTAGCTGACTTAAAAGGCCAAGAGCACAGAAAAACTGTGATCTCCCTCCAGAGTGATGCTACAGATTACAGTGGTTTGTGAGGGTTACAAGGAGGCTAAGGCGTTGTTGCAGTCTTTGTTGTAGGGACTCTGCCATGCCAGGTACTTTTAAATCTGTAATTTAGTGCAGTATTTCCTTGTTAAGTTATATTCTGTCTTCAGCTAACCTTTGTATCTTTTACTTTCTTTGTGTTGAATGTAGAAAATTTTAAAAATTGAAAATGTTGACTATAAAACAAATGGGATCCTCTGTAAACAAGAGGACAGGCTAAAATGTTTGAGTCTGCTTACGGATTGCTTCCAAAATATTCTTTAGTACAGCTAGTATTCTCAAGTATTTAAGCTCACTCTTTGCAGTGACTTGCTGTCTTTCCAGGTTCTAAGCTTTTGATTCAGAGGAGTTATTTTGTACATATTTTCCTGTCCTGATATGGGTAAACCAGTAAAAATAACCATTCATAGACACTTACAATATCTTGTCAAGTTTTGGGTTGTTTTGGCCATCATTATGCCAGTGGTTTGCTTTTTAGATGCAGCTTTTTCTTTTGCCATGAGTGCAACACTGAATTTATGCTTTGGATGGAGTACACATATCTCACAGCAAAGAATTAACATCTCATTTTCTATTTTCTTCTTCTGTAAGTAAGCAGAGCTTCAGTCAAACTCCTGCCAGTACTGATGTCCACTCACAAAGATCTGTTCTAATCAGAAACACCAGACCAAGTTAATTTGATGTCCTTTTGTTATAGATTTCCCTCCCTGCTCCCTCCAATGGCGATTTGTAAGTTTGTGGTTGATGTAGCTTTATACAATTTACTTAAATTTCCAAAATGCTTTGTTCTTTCACAGCTATTGAAACCTTTTTTTTTTTTTTTTTAAATTCAGGTCTTTTATAGGCAGGTTTTACACAAGCAGTAAATTACTTGACAAATACTACTTACCATTTTGCACAAACAAAAAGAATGCTGCTCTGGTGCCTCCTGAATAGCTTGATTAGGAAAAGTGAGCAAGTCCAGTGTGCAGGTGGGGCAGAACTGCTGGATGTTTTCTGTTGAACCTGTAGTTTTTGTTGAACCTTTTTTTTTTTTTTAAAGATAGGTTTGAAAAATTGTAGACTTATTCTCCAGCCTTCCTTCTGTAATCTGACATTCATTGTTGCATAAATAATGCTTAAAACACGAGTAAATTTTTATTCCATATCTATTTACCTTTTCCAAATGTGTTTACAAGTTGTATTGTAGAATAGGTTAGTGCATTTATTAGCTGGTCACCTTGCAGAGGGCTTCCTGAAAACAAACTGTACTTGTAATTGGATTTCTGCGTATTTGGAGCAGATGGGATGCAATGCTTTGAGACAGGCAGCACTATCACCAATCTCTGCCAATCTTTAAGCACCCTCTGGCTGTTCTCTTTGGCTGCAATATCTAAGCCATTTGAAAATTTCAAAGTCAAGTTTTACAATGTACAGTAGAGATGATCAGACATTAACTTGATTTAGTTTTTTCAAACTGAGGGAGAGATTTTGATGAAAATAGGTTTGGCTAGTGGGTTTAGTTTAAGACTTATTCCTATTCGAGAAAGCCGAAGGCTTTTATAGTCAGCAAAAACATAAAAATATTTGCTATGGGTCAACAGTGTCTCAAAGTAAATTGGGCAGTCTTACAGTAGAACCTCAAGTTATGAACACCTCAGCAATGGAGGTTGTTCATAACTCTGAAATGTTTGTAACTCTGAACAAACATTATGATGGTTCTTTCAAAAGTTTACAACTGAACGTTGACTTAATACAGCTTTGAAACTTTACTATGCAGAAGAAGAATGCTGCTTTCCCTTTATTTTTTTACTAGTTTATATTTAACTCAGTACTGTACTGTATTTGCTTTCTTTTTTTTGTCTCTGCTGCTGTCTGGTTGCGTACGTCTGGTTTCAAATGAGGTATGTGGTTGACTGGTCAGTGCATAACTCATTTAGTTAAAATAAGTACAATCACATATAATAGATCCAAGTTCATACTGTTTTGTGATATAAGCACAATCTGTACTGTTTATAGTGCTTTAAAAAAACTCACCAAAAAACCCAACAACCCCAAAACACATTCCTGATGTAGTCTCTTTTGGGGCAAGATGCTTCACAATTTGTGTGAAAATAGGCCATGCTTAAAAAAAAATGTAAAATATGTACAGAAGACTTGATGCTGAAGTGGTAAATTATAAGTTGCAGGTTGTGTATAACAGAATTTCCTACACTTTAACCACATAGGAACACAGATTTCAAATGTTGAAGTAAATGGGCTAAACTGGTTTCAACTGGTAAGAAGTGAGTAACTTTTAGCTTTAACATCAAAACAAGTGCGTTTTACATTTAGATTGGTGATAGTTATCTGCTATACACTTTCTTACGGTTCTATAGTTAAGTCCTTTAAAGGGCACTTTTATTCCGAAAAATGCCACTATAAACAAGGCCTTGTGAGGTTCTATGTTTGAGAGTTGATAGCTCCGTATCAAATTTGCTCAATTGATAATTGAAAAGATATTAAACAAACTGCCAGTCCTACAGACATTTCTTTGAAAAGTAGCTTTTTCAGAGTTTTAGGTATTAGCCTGACCCACATTCCATTACTTAGCAAAGATGTGGAAAACCTCCATGGCACCAGTTGCAACAAGAATAGAAGGGTTTGAGTGGCATTGACAGTGGGGAAGAGTGAATTGCAATTAAGCTCTGGAAGCTTGAAGTGCCAGATTTCTAACGGTCAGTGGGCAATCAATTTAGAGTTGGAAAATCCATAGCAGAGAGCATTGTGATCCAAATACGTAAGGTCATTGATTGTCTCTGACTACACAGGATTGTGACTCTCAATAGAGTGCAGGAAATAGTGGATAGATTTGCAGCAATAGGGTTCCCGAACTGTGGTGAGCGATAGATGGTACACACATCCCTATTCTGGTGCCAGCCCACCTTGCCACTGAGTACGTCAACAGAAAGGGCTACTTCTCAATGGTTATGCAAGGACTGGTGGATCAATTGGAGCATATCATGGACATCATTGTGGACTAGTCAGCGAAGCTGTATGATGCTCTCACCTTTAAGAAAACAGGACTTCTCAAAAAGCTGCAAGCTGGGACATTCTTGCCCAGTGGGCATATTACCACTAATGATGTTGAAATGCCAATAGTGATTCTGGAGGACACAGCCAGCCCTTTCCTCCCTGGGCTTATGAAGCTAAACAGTGCCCATCTCAACAGCACTGAAGAAAGATTCAGTTACGGCTCAGCAGATGTAGAATTACTCTCAAGCGGGGTTTTGGTATAGCTCCATGCAGTGTAACATCTATGAAGCAAAGGGGGAGAAGTTGCTGCCAGGGTGGATGGGTGAGGTGAACTGGCTGTCTGCAGAACTTGAACAGCCAGATACAAAGGGTTAGAAGAGGGCACCATGGAACAGTATGGCTGAGAGAGGCCTTAAGACCATTTTAACAGACAGGCACATTAGTGTTGTCTGATGAACACTTTATGCAACCGTGATCATGGATGGGTTTCTGCCTCTTGCTTTGGGTTCTGTAGTGCTGGGTGTAAACTATTAAATATGGTGGGTTGCTACCCCCCCACTATGAATTCTATAATGCTTAGTGTGAACTTTTAAGTATTGGGGCAGGGAGAGAGGGGTTATTGCTTCCCACTGTTAACTCTGTAATATTTGTTGTACAGTAATAGACATTCAGTTTCCAAAAATAGATTTTTTGTGTGAAAAGTTGTCAACAAAAGTGAAGTGAAAAAAAACCCAGGGTAAAAGCAGTCTGAGGTACATAAGTTATTGTCTGAGCCTGTGCTTTTCATTGGTATGCTCATGTGTAGCTGTAGTTCTCCTTATTTTCCCCCGGTTTGATGTGGTAGGAATGTACACGTTGTTGGCATGTGTTGGGTTAGGGGTTGTAAGAAGCAGTTGCCTTTGAGTTATCCAAGGATTGGAAAGGCTACATAGTTGATGGTCTTTAGACATGTCAGCAGCCTTCTGCAACATTTGTGTTTGTTGGTTGAGCAAACCCATGATGTCTTGGTGTATTTCCTAATTCCTGTTTTGGTCCTTTTCCCTTTCCTGCAGCAGCTGATCTCTCCATTCTCAGTCCATTCTCCAGGGCCAGTCATATGGTCCCTCCAAGCGCTGTGTTCATGGTCTGAGGCCAGAGAGGATTGGAGGGCCTTGCCAAATGTATCCTCCCTAGTCCTTTTTTTTTTCTTCTTCTGAGCACTGAGAAACATTAAGCAGGTGTGGAGGGGGAACCTTCAAGGCCACCATGCCGGAGGCTACTGATTAAAACAGACAGATAAACATTAGATTTATAGTCACTAAGGAAACAGAGAGAGGTCTCAAAACTCCCATAAATATCTTTAATAAGATATAATAATTGTCACTTCTGGCTTTTGTGTGTGTTATTGCAGCACCATTCTTTAGCTCAAACCATGGTGAGTACAGCCAGTCATAGTGAGGGTGTGTGTATGTGTGTGTTCTGGTGCATGGAAGCTTTAAAAATTGGGTATGGTATAGGACAAGTGCAATCAATATTGGTAATATTTTCATTGGCGGACATAAGCTTGGCTGATATCTCACTCCTAAGGGTGACAAAGGCATTAAAGGAGTCAGCTGCTACTGGTGGCTGAAAGGTGTTAGCCTCTTTACTATGGTGGTGACATCTGAACTCATTGCAGAGTGGTGTGGGAAGGGTCTCCTATCATGGGGGAAGAAACACGGCTGCCATTCCTAGAAATGTTTGAGAGCAAATTGTACGGTATCATAATGAAAGTTTCATTGAGTTCCCAAGGGGACAAAAGGGACATCCCTATTCATATAAACAAAGTACATTTGCATGGCTTTTGCTGCCTGGCCCAACAAACCAAAGAACTGAAAAACAGATGCTGACTGTTTCTTCTACCTTCGCCCAAGCACAGAACACTTACCTGACATGGATTGTGTAATCAGGCTGCCATACTACTTTTTTGAATTTATTCTCTAATATTTTATTTTCTAACACATTATATCTGTAAAGTAGTCAATCAAAAGTCAATGCCTGTGTTTCTCTAAAGTTGTGAATGGGATGAGCACCATTTTTAAATGGCAAAGAAGGGTGGCAGGCAGTTGGGGAGAGGGAGGGATAGCAGTAGATGAGGTTTTGGGCAACAAAAAGGGGGAAATTCGCTATGAAGAATAATTCATGACATGTATAAACTTACCTGAGCTCCCTTTCCCTTCATGAGCAGGTTCCTCTGTGCTCGCCTGGCAGAACTGGCTTTTCTCCAGAGGAGTTTCAAACAACTTCTGACTTGTGGCATGGGTCTGACTTGTGGCATGTTGTACCCCCAACTGTTGTGGCAGGCGTCTCAACCTCAGGCTCTTCTAAAGTGTTCAGTCATATCGGGGTGCTGGTGGGATTCCTGCCAGGTATGGGATGCCGTTTATAGTCTGTGGGACGACATTAGATTTCTTGTTGCCTGCCCTCACCTTCTGATATGCCTGGTGTAGTTCCTTCACATTTATCTGGCACTGCTGCTGATCTCTGTTGTGCCCTTTTGCCAGCATCCCCCATGCAATCTGCTTGTAGATGTCGATGTTTCTACAGCTGGTCAGTAGCTGTGCCTGCACTGCCTCTTCTCCTCACAGGCTGAAGAGATCCAACACTTGTTGCCTGCTCCAAAGAGGTGCACATCTAGTAGCTCTCCGTGTGTGGAGCTGTCATGTTCAGATGCACACAACAAGGGTAGGCTGGTAGATGTGCCAAGATGATCAGAAAAAGGCTTTTCAGAAACGCTAAGGGTTTTAAGGGAGAGGCGAGGGGGATCGTCGGGCAGCTGGGCAGTGGTGTTCCAAATTGTGAACGGCCACTGTCACGGGGACAGAGGAATTGTCGGGACAGCTGCTGGAGGACTGTTGGCGTCCACAGATCATGTAATGTATATGCTCTCTGAGAAGCGGTAGCTAGGTCAATGGATTTTTCACACACCTCTGAGTGATCTAGCTGAGGCAACCTAACTTTTTAGTGTAGACCAAGCCTTAGGGTTTGAGCATGCTCTAAACTAATAACCCTAACATTGTTAGTTGAAGCAGATATTTTCATGTAGCATCAAAATAACAGAAGCTTCTCCCCATTTATTTGCATACTTATCGTCCTGATCATGTAAGATATTAGTAACTTTGTACATGTGTATGTGATGTTTGGTATTTTTTCATGGCTTCTATAGTTTGTTCTATGACAGTAGCTCTCAAACTGTGGGTTGGGACCCCAAAGTGGGTTGCAACACCATTTTAATGGGGTCATATAGGCTGGCATTAGACTTGCTGGGGCTGAAGCCTGAGCCCCACCACCCAGGGCTGAAGCCAAAGCCTGAATAGTGCTGGGTGGTGTGGGGCTCAGGTTACAGGCCCCCTACCTGGTGCTGAAGCCAGTGGGCTTTGGCTTTGTTCCCCCCTGAAAGGGGTGGTGAGGCTTGGGCAAGCTCAGGTTTCAGTCCCCCCTTCTGGGGTTGTGTAGTAATTTTTGTTGTCAGAAGGTGCAATGAATTTTGAGAACCCTTGTTCTATGAAATCAGCTGCTATGCAAAATTAAATTGATAGGTTTTATCTTTGTTTGTTTGTGGTAGTGTGAAGTGTTCTGTCCTGGAAAAATAAATGAGCACATAAATCTACAAGGCTATAAAATGATTCTTGATATTTTAGGCCAAATTTAATTATGCCAATCAATCTTCGCACAAAGGGGATGTCTAGGGTTAATTTTTGAATATTCAGGAGCATGATATTTTGACAGTAATCCTAGTTTCCCCTTTTTTGTTGAGCTTTATTGGATCTTAAAGTATCAGAAGTTGTCTCAAGTGACTTCATATTTATACACAATACTTAACCTATCAAAGTATAGAAGTGGTATTTTTGAATGAACAATAAGTTAGGTGCTCTCAGATAGACTTGTCAGGAGAGAGTGCTTCAGATGACATTGAATGCAGAAAAGCTTACTCACTCTTGTGACTGGGCAGAGAAGATGCTTTGTAATGTGGGATATTTTAGGTGCCTGGCCAATACATATCAACCCTGGCTTGCCACCTGTCTTCCTGCTGATCCTTGATACCTTTGAGACTTCTAACACACACATCTGTGTGTGTGTGTGTGTGTGACATTCCAGAGCAAACCTCATTAATAAAAATGGTCTGTTTAAAACAGAAAATTGTTAAATATGTGCGCCCTGATTTCTCTAATAGATATCTAATTTTCTGGTTATCCTGGTATAATTAGTGAATTAATGACTTTCAGTTCTCTGTTGTCATTTTCTGTAGCTTAGGTCCTCAGAAAATACATGGTTGGGCTAATGAATACCTTGTGTCTAGTAAAAGAAACTTTAGTAAAATATTGAATTATACTAAAAAAGACTGCCTTGTCTGCTCAAAGATTTTTTCATTAGGCATCTAGTAACTTATTCCAGGGAGTTTGTCAGCATTTATAAATGAAAGGGCTGGGTAAGGAACCCATTGCCACCATTATATTCAGCATTTCAGTGTATTAATAAATTTGGCTTATTGAATGTTGCTGTTTGTTTGAACCTCCTTAGTAAATGGCTTGAATACGTTGTAGTGCAGGGGTAGGCAACCTATGGGACGTGTGCCAAAGCGGCACGCGAGCTGATTTTCAGTGGCATTCACACTGCCCATGTCCTGGCCACCAGTCGGGGGCCTCTGCATTTTAATTTAATTTTAAATGAAGCTTCTTAAACATTTTGAAAACCTTATTTACTTTACATACAACAATAGTTTAGTTATATATTATAGACGTATAGAAAGAGACCTTATAAAAATGTTAAAATGTATTACTGGCACGTGAAATCTTAAATTAGAGTGAACAAATGAAGACTCGGCACAACACGTCTGAAAGGTTGTCGACCCCTTGTGTAGTGAATATATTGCCTCGCACAGACGCAGAGGGAGAGGGAGGAACCCCTCACTGAGCCCTGGTGGGTGGAGCCAACCCCCCCCCCCCCGGAAGTTAGTGAGCGGGACAGGAAGTATAAAAGGGGGCCTGGGAGCTCAGTTGGACGGCAGCTGCCAGAGGAGCCAGACACCTCCTGCTTGCTCCTGAGCTGGGAGACTGCCGCCGGCTCCTGTGGAACCGAGAACTGGCCAGAGCCGCCTGCTGACCCGACCGTGGAGAAGTGGCCAGGATTACCACAGGCCTTTTACCCGGACAATCTGGAGGACTCCCTACTGATCCAGGTACACCCTGAGGGGGAGTTAGGAAGTGGCCCGGGGCAGCCGACCCTAATCTGTCTGCAGCGCTGCCAGAGATTAGGTCAGTGTGTTGCGGTCAGGATCCCTGCTGACCCAATGGCAGATCGGTCTGCCACTGGTAGCGTCCTGCGTCCCCCCTGCTATCCCAGCCCTGGGGTCATAGTCTCCCCCTCTCTCGGCCACGGAGCCAGTGTTTGTCAGAGATAGGATCCCCGAACCCCTTGCTGCTCTGCCCTGGTTACAGGCCTGAGATATTGACACCTGTTACCCCGCCCTGACTAAGGGTTTGGGCTCCCTCATTGTGTTTGCTGCTCGGCCTTGAGCACAGGCCCATGCCCCAGACTCGTGTTGTCCTGCCCTGGCTTGGGGCTTGGGCCATCTAACTGTGTTCACTGCTCAGCCTTGACCGCAGGACTGAGCCTTAGACTCCTATTGCCCTGACTGAGGGCCTGGGCTAATTAACTGTGTTTATTGCTCACCCCCTGAAAACAGGCCTGAGCTAGAGACTCCTGTCGCCCCGCTAATTCCCCGTTGTGGGCGACGTAGAGGTGTGTAGTGAGGCGGTGTGGCCTCACGCAGACCCAGACGGAGAAGAACCCCGCTGCTAGACCACTACATATGTCTTGAAACGTCTGTAAAAATTTGAATTCTGTTTGCCAGTGCAGTAATCAGAGAAAATAATGGCTTCTCAGTCAGATTCGTTGCAGATTCTTTTGGGGGGTTCACTTAAGGATTTGCAGTGTTTGGTTTAGAAAATATGGGTTTTGTTGTTTCACTACTAAAAATCCTGTTTTTACCATGTCTGTAGGAGTTAATGGAAGGTCATTGTATGTGTTGGAAAAAGGGATTATCAGATGCCAGGCACCTCATCTGTGAATGCAATTAATCCCATACTGACCTGTTGAACTTCTGCTTCTACTCATGACATCTAAATATTATTGTGCTAACATACTGCCCTTTATATGCCTATAATGGCACTTGTGAAATGTGTTGAGTTGAATTAGAGAATTTACATTTGTGATTCTTCGTAAGAAATATATTGGTTATTGTTAGCTGCGGTTTGTTATACATTAATACCTTTCAAGTTTCCCAAAACTCAAAAGAGAGAGAAACTACACTCATTTTACGCACTGCAGCATCCTGACAGATAACCTTCCAAAAGTTGTTCTTGCCCGTATCAACTATAAAATATATTTAAACAAATGTTTTAAAATTTAATTTGAGACTGCTGCTAGCATCAGGCACTCAGAGGTGACAGTTCGTCTCTAGCAGTTAGAAGCCCAGAGTTTCCAGCTGGATTAACCTCAGATTAACTTTACTGTGAAAATGTCCAGTGATTGAATCATCACAAAAAATACATTTTGGGAGGAAGTGACCAAAATCCATTATTTGCCAGAGTTTTAGGGCTTGGCTACACTTGAGAGTTGCAGCGCTGGGAGTTTACAGCGCTGGTCATCCAGCTGTGTAGGAACAGCGCTGGTGTGTGGCCACACTCACAGCTACCAGCGCTGGTGTGTGGCCACATTTGCAGCATTTGCAGCGCTGTTGGGAGTGATGCATTATGGGCAGCTATCCCAGCGTTCAAGTGGCAGCAACGTGCTTTTCAAAAGAGGGGGGTGGGGTGGGGCTGTAGTGTGACAGGGAGCGGGGGAGAGAGAGTGGATTTTTGGAGCCAACACTGTGTTTAGCTTCCTGCCTTGCAAAATCAGAAAATGTTCCCGATCCCTTACCCTTAACTCTTAATTGCAAACAGCCTGCATCCAACGGACTCCCTCTCTCCCCTCTGCCCCCGCCGTTTCTGTCAAGCAAACACTCACTCCCTACCTGCCTCATTCACAGGGGTTATCTCATTTGTGATTGTTCACAGTCAGGTACAGATTGATCACAGCAAACAGGAGGTGTTTGATAAGCAGCTCCCGGAGCACCGGATCTCCGAGTTCACAACAAAACAAAGAGAGGCTGCATAACAAAACAAAGAGAGTAATTTAGTTAAAAGCATTCTGGGATATCTGCCCTGGAGGCCAATAACAGCACTGGTGTGTGTCCACACTTGATGAGCAGCGCTGGATCACCAGCGCTGCACTCGCTACACCCCAAGCAGACCAGGTGTTCAGCCAGCGCTGCAGCCAGGGAGTTGCAGCGCTGGATGTGCCTTGCAGGTGTGGACAGTTACTAATTGCAGCGCTGGAAAGCCTCCACCAGCGCTGCAACTTTCAAGTGTAGCCAAGCCCATAGCTAATTTCAACATTTCCATTGATAGGTCTCTGTGATCTCTCTTGGTGATTTTGTGCCATTGTCTAGTTGAATCTACTGATAAGAGCTTTCTTTTTTTTTCTTACTACATTGTTGTGTGTTCATTTAAGAGGTCACTTAGTCTTTTCTTCTCTCAACTCCCCCAGTCTTTTTCTGCACTTCAGCTATCCAGCCAGCAGCATCCTATTTTTTGTTTAATTAGTGCTGTTGTTACTAACTGTAAAACTTTGCATTTTTTATATTAAATTACAGTTTTGCAAACTCTTATTTTGGGGTTGATAATAGATATGTTGTATAAATGGCAAACTGGACCAGATCTTATGCAAATCTTGTGTCATAATACTGTAGCGCAAACTGTGTTCCTCACTTTGGCAGAAAGCTAGTGAGCTGCTAGGCCTGTCCCCTAAATAATCACCTTTGCATTTATTACATCTTGAGTCCTGTCTCTTCTCTATTGTGGGGAACGCCACCACCAGATTGAATAATACAACTATTTTTTCCCTTGTTTTATAATTTATCATTTGTCTCTCACCATGCCCAAGGTTTGAGGTAGACTCTGAACCCACATTTGATCATACCCATGTGTGAGAGTGGATCCTGTGTTGAAAACTTCCTAATATCCTTTTAGTAATGATGCCTAAAAGTGAGCCATGTTATTGTGCTGTCCAAAAGACATGGTACATGACATCACTTACATTCTGCTTGAACTTTAAAACTATGCAGTGACATCTAAATTCTGTGTATACTTTGACTCCCCAGAAAACCACTGAATATGACATTTGTGTATTCTGTCAAGTAAGGCAACAAATAGGATAGACACTAAACACGCTATCTGTGTAGGCTAACTGTCACCTGTAAATTGACTAGTGCTGACAGAGAAGATATCAAATACTGTAGTCCTAAACTGCACCTCCTTGAGGCTTTGAAGATGAGCCTTACGAGAAACACATCTGTGATGCTCAAGCATCTACTTAACATTATACTTTTGAAATGTCAGAATTACAAGCATCAGTTACTGACGTATTAAGCTGAAATCCAACACAATTTAAATGGTAAAACCTTAAAGGTAACATATGAGGCCATGACTATGGGTCTCAGCTGAAAGCATGATATGTACTGTTAGGATGGGCAGAACTGCAGTGGTGTCTACTCTCAAAAAGAACGTTCCTCCTGTCCAGCTAGAGGAGCAGTCTATCCATCTTGCTGTAAGACCACTTTGTGTGCTCCCAGCATGAAGAAACCAGAAAACCTAAAGGTTCCAGAACATCTGTATCTGAATAGTTCCAGCATAGCTGAAAAGGCTATGTACATAACACAGACAAGAATATTTCACACCATCACTGACTGAAATCAGTGTTGCAACATCTCTGTCCAGGTAATGATTGATTGAAGATGAAAGATTGATTCTGGATGAAAATAAAATACTTGAACTGACAGTCAAATTTTCTGGTACGGTCCCTGACACTGTTAAATATATTGTGAAAGTTGCAAGTTACAGCACTACATTTGTAAAGCAGTATGTTACAGTACAAAGCACACACAGATTCTTCAACTGAAGACGGCCTCTAACCTTGGACATGGTCACAAATGTGAAGATAGGTTTACTAAAGATCTTTGGATACTTAGCACCAATTGCTTTAGCAATATCCAAACCACTTGACATGGTATCAGGAAACTCTGACTTCCAACTAAAGCTCCGTATTGACACCACTAGTTGCTCAGTGTCATCAGATGATTCCATTTTGCATCAGAAAAAAATGTGGAACAAGATGATAAAGGAGAAGACTCCACAGAGTGATATAGACATTTGTGATTTTTATTAGGGCTGTCAAGTGATTTAAAAAAATTAATTGTGATTAATTGCGAGATTAAAAAAATTGCAATTAATTGCAGTTTTAATTGCATGGTTAAACAATAATAGAATACCATTTATTTAAATATTTTTGGATGTTTTCTATATTTTCAAATAAAAGCTTGAGGCATGGAGCGGGGGGGGCTTCAGCTCCCTCACCGCTGATGCCTCCCTCCCCACCCAGAGATATGGAATTAATGCATTAAAAAATTAACATGTTAATTTTGTTTTCAGTTAATCACAGACATTAACTGTGATTAATTAACAGCCCTAATTTGTATACATGTGTACATCATTTTCACAAATAGGATAGTTTGTTTTTTGTTTTTAACTTTAGTTTAAATGAGGGAGAGTTGCAGTGTATTCAGCAATCCATCCCATGATATGTAATCCAGGACATACGCTTATTAGTGTCACCATTCAGTTTGCCTAAACTATGTTTCTCCATCTGAGAATCAGAGAGCTACAGGTCATTGGCCTGCACTCTAAATAAAGAATCCCCATTGTACTGGTTTATAATGGAGCCCTGTCTGTATTGCTCCTCACAAATAAAAATATATATCACTTTGTTTCGTATTGTGTAGTTGTCTCCGGTTTGAATCTAGCCAGGTCAGTGCCTTCGTTAGAAGTAGAGGAGTAAAGGATTTGGGTGAGCATAGAGGTTAAATTACCATTTTACCCTTGAGGTGGTCCCTGTAGGTCAGGTTTGAAGTATATTAGTTGATACTGTGTACTTGACATATTTATGGATAAACAGTGGACCTCAATCTTCGGAGTTATCAGTCTGGTTTAAGATTAAAAAAATCAGAAATGATCTGATAACAGTGACTATGCTTAAACTTTGCTTTTGACTGATAGCGTAATCATGTGACTTCGGTGTTTGGAGCAACCTCTATATTTATATATAGGATGCCTAGGTGATGCTGCAAGTTATGAGGGAACATTTGTTGTTTAAGTCAATTGACAGGTTTAAGCATGGTGGCAACAGTTAATACAGTTTTTAAGTGGTTAAGTAGGATGTCTGGAGAAGAGAAGACTGGGGGTTGGTGTGTGTGTGTGTGTGTGGGGAAATAAGTCTTCAAGTACATAGTTCTTCTTAACCCTGGAGGATAGGACAAGAAGTAATGGATTTACATAGCAGCAAGGGAGACTTAATTTATATATTAGGAAAAACTTCCATATATACATTAAGTTATATATTAGGAAAAACTGTAAGGGTAATTAAGCACTAAAACAAATTACCTAGGGATATTGTGGAATCCCCATCACTGGAGGTTGTAAAGAACAGGTTAGACAAACACCTGTCAGGGATGGTCTAGAACAGTAGTTTTTAATCTGTGGATACCTGGGGGGTCTTTAGGCTATGTCTAAGGGGTCCGCGAAGGGTGACTATGAAAGTAAAGTTTCAGATCCCACAAAAGATGTTCTGTTTTTCTGATCAGTGAAAAGTATGTGAATACCCCACGTACAGGTCAAAACCTGAAAGTGTTGTCATTACCATAGAAGCTCACAGTTTAGCGCCCTTTCTCACGCTGTGTCAAATGCTGTGCTGAGCACGTTCAGGGTTCATAGTTGAATTCTTTTCAGTCAGTTTTCGGTCTAAAACTTCTGTGGCAGGGGTCTGCGGACCACAGATGGAATTTCCAAAGTGGTCTGCACCTCAATTTGAAATATTTTAGGGGACTGCATATGAAAAAAAGGTTGAAAACCACTGGTCTAGATAATACTTAGTGCAGAGTACTGGACTAGAGGACCTGTCGAGATCCTTTCCAGTCCTAGATTTCTGTGATGTAAGGGGGAAAAGGTTGCATGACAGTTAGATATAGATATAACCTTTTCTTCTGGAGATCTGGGTTTAAAGAATATTTTGTTCAGAGGTAAAAGATGGCTAGGTTTCATTCTACTCTCCATTTTTGATCATTACAAATCTGAGTTTAGGATGGAGGTGTACTTAATATAGCTGTGCGTGGAAACTTCTGGAGGGCTGATTCACAGTATACTTGGCCCAGGCTAAAGCTTCTAGCTTCTATCACTTTCATGAAACCCAAATTTACCCACAAAATATTAGAGAGATGTAAATTGAGTTATTTTCGAATGTTGTCATTAATAGTGCTTTTCAAAGAGATGGCTGACAATTGTAAGCTCAAATGCCAATTTTAATTAACTTCCACGTGCAGCATATTTTGCAGGTTATACTGTACATGTGAAAATTTTGAGCTTTCAGGCTCCTATGCCAAACAAATTATGTGCAGCTTTCTTTCAAAGAATTTCAGAGGCTGAGTAAAATACTGTGATTAACAGATGGCCTGCAAAAATGCATGTATTATGTTACAACGTTTTTGTGCTTAAAGTAGCTACAAAAGTGGTTACAAGATAATGTTAATATAAAATGTGTAAATGCTTTCTTTATTTCGGTGTTGAGGCGTTTTCTTCACTGCAACTGTTTGTTCACTGAGGTTGTCTACACAGAAGATGCTGTACCGCTGTAGTGTAGATGCTGCCTACATCAGCAGGAGGAATTCTTCTGTCAGCATAGGTAATCCATCTCCCCAAGAGGCGTTAGCTAGTTCGGCGGAAGAATTCTTCCATGGACCATTGACCTAACACTCTCTACACAGGGACTTAGGTTATGTCTACGCTACCACTTATATTGGTATAATGGAGGTCGCTCAGGGATGTGAATAAGCCACCCCCCTGAGTGACACAAGTTACACTGACCTAAGTAACAGTGAGGACAGTGCTATGCTGTGGGAGAGCTTCCCCTGCCAACATAGCTACTGCTGCTCGTTGGGAGTGGATTCATTAAGTGAATGGGAGAGCTCTCTCTCATCGGCTTAGAGTGGCTACACTAGAGAGCTTACAGCGGCATAGCTGCGTCATTGTAAGCTCTCTCATGTAGCCATAGCCTTAGGTCGACTTATCTGCACCTGAGAGTCGTAGCGATGCCTGTGTAACTTTTCAGAGTAGATCAGCCTTGAGTTACTCCACTTAAGTCTGGTCTGCACTAGAAAATTAAGTTGGCATAACTACATCTCTCAGGGTATGGCGATGAATTACCTACGCCAATGGGAAAATCACTCCTGTCGGTGTAGACACTACCTACGCAGAAGTGCTGTCGCTATGGCAATGCTGCTGTGGCATTTTAAGGCTAGACAAGCCCTTAGTGAGAGGGATCACACTGAACCATCTCAACTGCACAGAGTAATTGAATTAGCAGATGATGACTTTTTGTTGTAATTGGGTCTGTTGCATCACTACTTCATTACTCCAGAGTCACCAGCAGTTGAGCTTCAGCACTGACTCCCTCGATGGGCCATCTAGCTTGAGTTTAAAGCACCATTTATCTCGAGCTACAGATTTTTGTGTGTGGAGGGGATTGGATTGGTTGCAGAACTTGAGTTATTGTTCGAGCTAATGCTGCAGTGAAGACAAGCCCTAGGCTCCAGATCCTCAGTTGGTATGAATTGGCATAGTTCTGACTTCAGTGGAGCTACATCAGTCTGCACCAACTGAAGAGCTGGCCCTGAATGTAAAATAGATTAATAGATTTTTCTTTTAACAACAGAGTCATAGCACAGACTGTGCTGTTTGTAAAACGATAAATTGCCAGTCTTTTGTTCTGAAAAAGTTTGGCTGCTAATGATTGTGAAATGGTTAAAAATTCTTGTTGCGTTTGGAGATTTCTAATGTCAACTGGCCAGAATATTCTCTGTGTAGATTCAAATTGGCATTTTTGGTTCTGTTCATAGAATTGCCAAGATGCTGCAGAATAAAACTGATAGTATTACAGACAGTTTCACTATTGCCATTCGCAAATCTTTTGAGCTGTGAAATTGTCTGGTTGTTTATCAGTTGTAATGCTTCATGCGCTTGGGAAAACTGAGCTGAAGTCATTCACAGGGAAATGGAGTAGGGAAAAAGATGGATCTCCATAGCAGCCAAAAGGCTTTGGAGTGGGGAAAGGAGACAGATCTCTCTCTCTTTCTCCCCCTTTCCTGTCCTGTCCTTTTCTCTTGGGGTGGGTTGGTGTGGATCTTCAAGTACATCAGACTTACACTAGCCAAAGGATATGAAAAGCCCGAGAGACAGCATTCTACCCACGTCCCATCAGCTGGTCGTAATGGAAGGAAAGTTGGGGAGGGGACATCTTACCATGGCATTTTTCTGCAGAGACCCCCCACCTTGTGTTCATAATAGTTGTCAAATACATTAGTCAATTCCTGCCATTGCTGGGGGCTGCTGGATGGGCAAAAAACTGTCTGGCCAGTGTTTTCTCCCTTTTGATCATGAGCTGGGAAATAGAGTTGTTGGTGTGGTTGAGCAGCAGCTGCCATCCCTTTTCCTAGGAAGCAGGCTGGGAGAAAGAAGGGAGCTATGTAGACAGCCATTGTTGAGTATGTGGGCAAAGAGGAACCTGCTAAGACTGGGAGGAGGATGTATTATGTTGATTTTGGGGGATGGGTGGTGACAGACTAAAATATTGCATATATGTTGACATAGGTATTTTTTGTGAAGGCTAGCAAATTCAGTCCTCAGGCAAGTGGGTGTCAGGAAAATTTTTCAGGCCTGGGAATAATTATTCCTGGAGTAGAGAGACAAGGTTTACATTCAGTGTTTCACAAAATATTTGCACTCAAGTAGATCATTTACCAATTTGGTAACATTATAAGAATCTGAATCATTCGGCTAGTATCTCTATAACAAAGGCACATATCAAAGTTTTAAGATTAACCTATGTGAAAAATACGTAGAGTGAGCGGCAAAACTTCTTTAGATTCTAAATATAGCTTAGTATTGGGGCATGGAGACTAGGCCATTTCTAAAAACAATGAGGAGTCCTTGTGGCACCCTAGAGACTAACAAATTTATTTAGGCATAAGCTTTCGTGGGTTAGAACCCACTTCATCAGATCCATGAAGTGGAAAATACAGGAGCAGGTAAAATACATGAAAGGATGGGAGTTGCCTTACCATTTGTGAAACTCTTTAAGAGAGGGAAGAAATGAAACACAGAAGTACAATATTCAGTGTCTTCTGTGGCAGCAGTCAATTATTTTAGTATTACACCTCTACCTCAATATAACACTGTTCTCAGGAGCCAAAAAATCTTACCACGTTATAGGTGAAACAGCGTTATATCAAACTTGCTTTGATCCACTGGAGTGAGCAGCCCCGCCTCCCCTGGAGCACCGCTTTACCGCATTATATCCGAATTCGTGTTATATTGGGTTGCGTTATATCGAGGTAGAGGTGTATTTAATATTTATATCCCTGTAGTGCCCAGAGGCGCTGATCAAAATGAGGGGTCTTTTTTGCTGGATGCTGTAGAAACAAATGGAGACCGTGTCCTGGTTCTCAGTTATCTTATGATATTGATGCACGAACAAAGAGAAATAACTTGAAATCATAGTAGAACCAAGGTACCTGCACCGAGAGCTATTTTTGTGGCCATGCTGAGAATAGGCATTGCCTAATCAAAGGCTGTTATCTTTTGGCATATGTTTACATGAAAGACTAGAGTTCAGAATCTCTGATTTGTTTCTCTTGCAACAGTTGGCATTTCTCATATCTTAAACAATGCTTTTAACTGTGTTCCTTGAACTAATGAAGGTGTTTGTGATGTCCTCTGCTGTTCCAGGAGAAAAGCAGAACCCTGAGGGTTTGACTTCTTAGCAAGTTATTAATTCTAAATCTGTTTTAAAATGTCCGTGCCTATGTTTAATTTTTAAATGGCAATCTGCTGGTTTGGGATCTCTAAATATTTTTGGTGTCAAATTTTCATGTTCAGTTGTCTGAAAGTTGAAGAAAGTGAGGACTGATTAAAAAGGGAGAATGAAGAGTACAGGCAGTCCTCGACTTAACAACATTCAAGTTACGACGAACGGCACTTATGACGTTTATAAATTGACATCCTGTTTCGACTTTACAGCGCTCGATCAGACATTGTTGCTATGGAAAAATCAAGTTTCAACGTTTCGACTTAAGACACGATTTTTCAGGAACCGCCGACTGCCTGTATTCAAACTTGTAGGAGTATTAAGGTTTTTTTAATAAAATGTACTACTAATTGAATCATTTTAAAGTGATTTTTCTAGTATGGTAATTTTGCTACCATTTTAGGAAAACAGTTACAGTTCATCCATTGTGAAAACTCACTTCCATTTTAAAGCCCATTTTTAAAGCCCATTTAAGCCCACTGAGGTCTGAATAATTGAATATTCTATTTGGCAGATTATTTCAGGCATTTACTGCAAGATCTAATTAAAGCACACAAAGTTGAGCAAGGAGTATTGCAATTCTGTAATGAGCATTTTGCATGTGTAAATGGATAAATGAACAATCATGAATTTAAAAATATTGTGAAAATTTTATGTTTTAAGTATGGGTGAGTGCTTTGAGATCTACTGATGAAAAGCACTTTAGAAGTAGGCATGGCAGAATTTAACATCCCTGTGGTGGGAAAAACATCTCAACAGCCCAACACTGTGGCATTTCATTTCAGAAAGGGGAACTATGCAAAAATGAGGGGATTAGTTAAACAGAAATTAAAAGGTACAGTTACTAAAGTGAAATCTCTGCAAGCTGCATGGATGCTTTTCAAAGACACCATAATAGAGGCCCAATTTAAATGTATATCCCAGATTAAAAAACACAGTAAAAGAACTGAAAAAGAGCCACTGTGGCTTAACAACCATGTAAAAGAAGCAGTGAAAGGTAAAAAGGCATCTTTTAAAAAGTGGAAGTCAAATCCTAGTGAGGTAAATAGAAAGGAGCATAAACACTGCCAAATTAGGTGTAAAAATGTAATAAGAAAAGCCAAAGAGGAGTTTGAAGAATGGCTAGCTGAAAACTCAAAAGGTAATAACAAAATGTTTAAGGACATCAGAAGCAGGAAGCCTGCTAAACAGCCAGTGGGACCCCTGGATGACTGAGATACAAAAGGAGCGCTTAAAGATGATAGTCACTATGGAGAAACTAAATGGATTCTTTACTTAAGTCTTCACGGCTGAGGATATTAGGGAGATTCCCAACCTGAGCCGGCTTTTGTAGGTGACGAATCTGAGGAATTGTCACAGATTGAAGTGTCACTAGAGGAGATTTCGGAATTAATTGACAAATTTAGCAGTAACAAGTCACCGGGACCAGATGGCATTCACCCAAGAGTTCTGAAAGAACTCAAATGTGAAATTGTGGAACTATTAACAATGGTTTCTAACCTGTCCTTTAAATCAGCTTCTGTACCCAATGACTGGAAGATAGCTAATGTAACGCCAATATTTAAAAAGGGCTCTAGAGGTGATCCCAGCAATTACAGACCGGTAAGTCTAACGTCGGTACCGGGCAAATTAGTTGAAACAATAGTAAAGAGTAAAATTGTCAGACACACAGAAGAACATAAATTGTTGGTCAAAAGTCAACATGGTTTGTGTAAAGGGAAATTGTGTCTTACTAATCTATTAGAGTTCTTTGAAGGGGTCAAGAAACATGTGGACAAGGAGGATCCAGTGGACATAGTGTACTTAGATTTCTAGAAAGCCTTTGACAAGGTCCCTCGCCAAAGGCTCTTACGTAATTTAAGTTGTCATGGGATAAAAGGGAAGGTCCTTTCATGGATTGAAAACTGGTTAAAAGACAGGGAACAAAGGGTGGGAATAAATGGTAAATTCTCAGAATGGAGAGGGGTAACTAGTGGTGTTCTCCAAGGGTCAGTCCTAGGACCAATCCTATTCAACTTATTCATAAATGATCAGGAGAAAGGGGTAAAAATTGAGGTGGCAAAGTTTGCAGATGATACTAAACTGCTAAAGATACTTAAGACCAAAGCAGACTGTGAAGAACTTCAAAAAGATCTCACAAAACTAAGTGATTTGGCAACAAAATGGTAAATGAAATTTAATGTGGATAAATGTACAGTAATGCATATTGGAAAAAATAACCCCAACTATACATACAATATGATGGGGGCTAATTTACCTACAACAAATCAGGAAACAGATCTTGGAGTCATCGTGGATAGTTCTCTGGAGACGTCCATGCAGTGTGCAGCGGCGGTCAAAAAAGCAAACAGGATGTTAGGAATCATTAAAAAGGGGATAGAGAATAAGACGGAGAGTATCTTATATCGATGGTATGCCCACATCTTGAATACTGTGTACAGATGTGGTCTCATCTCAAAAAAAGACATACTGGCACTAGAAAAGGTTCAGAGAAGGCAACTAAAATGATTAGGGGTTTGGAACGGGTCCCATATGAGGAGAAATTTAAGAGGCTAGGACTTTTCAGCTTGGAAAAGAGGAAACTAAGGGGGATATGAAAGAGGTATATAAAATCATGAGTGATATGGAGAAAGTAAATAAGGAAAAGTTATTTACTTGTTCCCATAATACAACAACTAGGGGCCATCAAATGAAATTAATGGGTAGCAGGTTTAAAACAAATAAAGGGAATTTCTTCACATAGCGCACAGTCAACCTGAGGAGGTTGTGAAGGTTAGGACTATAACAATGTTTAAAAGAGAACTGGATAAATTCATGGAGGTTAAGTCCATTAATGGCTGTTAGCCAGGATGGGTAAGGAATGGTGTCTCTAGTCTCTATTTGTCAGAGGGTGGTGATGGACAGCAGGGGAGAGATCACTTGATCATTACTTGTTAGGTTCACTCCCTCTGGGGCACCTGGCATTGGCCACTGTCGGTAGACAGGATACTGGGCTAGATGAACTTTTGCTCTGACCCAGTACGGCCGTTCTTATGTAATTAGATTTTTATTTTGTTGCAATTTTAATGATTGATGTTGATTTTTATTTAAAAATTTCCCCTGATTTTTAACAATTCTCATTTTCACAGTTGCATGAAATTAAGGGTGGGAGTTATGGCAGTGATGGCACCCTGTGCTGCAACACTCTTCAGGCACAAAGTGCAGGGAAGGCTGCAGTCCTGGCTTGGCAGAGCAAATGCCCCTGGCCAGGATTGCCAGGTGGACAAACTCCTAGACACCGGGGAGACCATTCAGCAGCAAGGTGACCTCCTCTGCAGCCATCCTCCTCCTCACAGCCCTGGTTGGGATCTCTGCTCTGCCCTGCCAGGACCGAAGCTTCCCCTGCAACTTGGACTTGCAGGGATTCAGTATCATCAGCCCTGTGGCTGTGCAGGGAACCCTCTGCAGCTCCGCTGTCACAGCCCTGCTCAGTCGCTCCCATGACAGTGTGGCTTCAGAGGGCTTTCTGTGCTCCTGCAGGGCCAGTGACACGTAATCCCTGGAGGCGCAAGGTGCATAGAGCGGGAGGATGCACTTGTGATGACTGTTGCTGATGGATATGTTCTTGTCCGTTTCAGTGTATCAGCTGAAATTGACATTTGCTGACATCTGTCAATTTAAACCGAATCCTGCCAAGCCCATGTGTAAAAGCGAACTAAGCATTAGTAGTGGTACTAGTGTATTTTTAAAGGCTTCTTGAGACAGGATATTATATAACAGCTTCAAAAATTTTCCTTTCGTTTCAAAAACAAGAAGCTCTGTTTGACTAGAACCGTTACTTAATCTTTTTTGGGTAATTAAGAATTTTAGTTGAAGAAAAATAGTAATTTTAATATATAATGAGTTAGACTTGATTTGGTAGAACTGTAGAAATTCCTGTCCTTTAGAGTTATGCAAATGCAATTCATATGACAAACCTTCATGTCTGTCAGTTCCTTCTAATAAATGTTTTTTTTTTCCTGCTTTTAGTCAGCAGATAAACAGCGAGCCTTAGAAGAAACCAAAGCCTACACAACCCAGTCCTTAGCAAGTGTAGCTTATCTGATCAACACTTTGGCCAACAATGTTCTCCAAATGCTGGATATCCAGGCATCCCAGCTTCGGCGCATGGAATCTTCAATCAACCATATTTCACAAGTGAGACAGTTTTTACTTATATCATCCAGTATGTGTTACTGAAATCATACAGGAGATGCAACAAGGGTTTGGATGATCTGATGTGATGCTGCATGGTGTGGATAAGAAAAGACAGTTGGCATTAAAACAGTGGGCCATCCTACTGCACCTGACTCACATGTTTGACTTAGATTATTAATATTATGTCACTTAATTATTAATGTAGGTTATCAGATTTTTTTGCCTTTATACTACATATAGATTTTGTTTAATGTTTATTATCTTAAGAAATATATATAGAATAGCGTATTAGATGGATCACTGAACTGTCCCAACGTGGCTGGCTGTCAGTGGTGTCTAGTCCATATTTCAGATGAAGGCAAACAATCCCATAAGGCATCTGGCAAAATGGATAATGCTGTGCCTTGGGACATATCTCTCCAGCCCCTATTTGGTAATTACCGTATATACTCGTTCTTAAGCTGAATTTTTTTAGTTAAAAAGGGAAGCACCAGAGAAGGGGGTCGGCTTATGAACGAGTATAGAGAGGGAGAGGTGGGACACAGCCCCTCCCCACAACAGAGGGAGCAAGGAGAGGCAGCAGAGCCAGAAGGGAAGAGGCGGGGCCAGAGTCTCTCCGCTTCTGGCCATGCTGCTCTCCCCCCAGCTGCCAAAGCAGCTGCAGCTCCGGGGCTGGCAGACTGCAGCTGTGCTGCTCGGCCCCGCACCCTCAGAGCAGGCTGTGGATGCACCGCTCGGCCCGCCGGAGCACCCTGAGGCCATGCCACCCCGCCCAGCCCGCTGGAACATGCTGTGGCCACGCCTCCCAGTCTGGTCCACCAGAGCAGGCAGGCCAGAAACATCCTCCCCAGATAAGGTGGAAAGGGATGGGATGGGGAGAGTGTGGGGGTCCCAGGCTAGGGGTGGGTCATGTGGGGGGTAGTCACAGGGGTTACTCCCCTGACCTCCAGCTTCTCCCCCCTTCCAAAACATTTCACCACCAGTTGCTGTCCCAGCCTGTCGGGGCGGGGGAGGGATAGCTCAGTGGTTTGAGCATTGGCCTGCTAAACCCAGGGTTATGAGTTCAATCCTTGAGGGGGCCACTTAGGGATCTGGGGCAAAAATTGGTCCTGCTAGTGAAGGCAGGGGGCTGGACTCAATGACCTTTCAAGGTCCCTTCCAGTTCTAGGAGATTGGTATATCTCCAATTATTATTATTATTTTTTTTGGCACACCAGGACACTTTGTTTACTTAGGTTTACCTCCGTGCCTGCAGACACTCGAGGTAAACAAGCTTATCTTGGCTCACCAGTGGCTTATCCTGATGGCCCGGGAGCCAAAGTTTGCTGACCCTTGAATTAGAGGGTTGGCTTATGAATGGGTCATAAACATTTTCCATTTTTACTTAGCCATCTTGGGGGGGTCAGCTTATAAACGAACCGGCTTATGATTGAGTATATACGGCAATTTACAGATACCCGAAGCATGAGGTTTGATAGTCCCTATAGTTTATATTTAGCTAGTGTAAATACAGATGCTATTTTTTTCTGTTCTGTTTTGAATCTTGCTGTTTGTAACAGTAGTTTCTACCTGTTAATGAGTAAGGTAGCATTTCCTGTTGTCCATTTTGAACTTACTGTGTTTTAATTTAGTTTTCTCTTGACATTGATTATGGGACTTCGTAAATTCAAATAATTATATAATTAAGTTATAAAGTAAAATGTAAAACCAGGTATTTGAAAAAAATCTATTTACTTACTTACCAAATGAAGTACAGGAGTTGATGATGAAAAGCACTCCGAGTAGAGTATTTTCCTGTGAAATGTGCACAGCTTAGGTTCCTGATAGTATCAACTCTTTCAGGGTTCCCTTTTTCTCCCTGCAAGTCTATATGTGCTTGGCATTTTAGTGTTATTTACAAAAGCAATTCAAGTCAACACTTAATGTTGCAAGGTGATAGAAAGATCATATAACTTTCTGTGGGGGAGAGGAATCTTAAGACCTGCCTGCGTTTCCAGTAGTGTTGCCAAAGATGTTGCTTGGTCAAGACATCAGTTATGTATTTAATTTTAATATTTGCATATAATTAAAATGACATAAAATAAACGGTTTCTTCTGGTTTTGAAACATGTGAAAGTAAAGTTGGACTCATAAGTGATATAGGCCTTGTGGTTAAACAGGACTTGAGAAAGCCACTAGATCGTGGAGCTTTCCCAGGTTGAGTATCATAAACTTCTACAGGCTCTCAACTTTTATTTTAAAAAATCTTGTGTTTAGCCCTTGTGCTTATGAAGTTTATCTCACAAACATGCATCACTTTCCCCCTCTGTCCAACAAAGTCTTAAATCTGCAAGTAGCTTGCCACTGCTTGTAGCTTTGTTGGCAGCCGAGTAAAACCTGCTGCTATTCAGAACCAGTGGGTTACAGTGTAACTGACAAAAATGCTGCTTCTTCCTTCCAGCCACCAGAATGGGTTGAGTCAACGCTACAAATTTATCAGAGACCTACTGGCTTGTGATTGATAGAAAAGGATGTGAAACCCTTTGAGCAGAATTTTGGGACAGCACCCTGGCAGGAATTCCAGCATCCTTGCTTTCCCAGTAACCGGGGGAGGAGGTGGTTGGCTTCTGACCTAGGCATTTCTGCTGGACAATGGTGGGCACTATATTTTGTATCAATTTTTGACTAATACGTATAGTTCTCGGGCTACTAGGAGTTTGGTAAAATTTCCTGTCCTGGATGTGATGGGATTGGGTTAAGGGAATGATTGATGCAATTTAAAATAGACTAGTGTGGTATTTAGAAAGATTGACGGGGGAAGAGTGGGAGAAGAAAGGAAACAAAGTAGAGATCGGGAGATAGGAGAGAGACGTTAAAATGGAAGCTGACACTGAAGACATTGTCTATTATAGGAAAGAAAAGAGAGGAGTGAAACCAGGAAGGGAAAGAAAGTAACAAAGGTGAGACATAGTAGGTTCCACGTTCTTAAATGTACTTAACAGAAAGCAGTTAGATATGTTGTCATTAAATAGTGCACAGAGAACAGTGCTTTAAATTGCAAGGGGTATGGCAGCCAGGTATTTTTCATCCCAGGGTAGCAGGTTTAGTCTTTGGTCTAGTAGGTGACAAATCTTGCAAGCCCTGTGGTTAAGAGAGAGGCTAAAAGCTGGAAAGTCTGGGTTCTATTTCTTCTATCACAGGCTTCCTGTGGTCAATTAATTTGTGACAGTTTCCAAATCTGTAAAAATAAATATATTAATTAATATTTGTGAAGAGCTTTGAGATCCTTATACAGCAGGCATTGTAGAAGTGGAAAGTATTATTTTGTCCAGGCTGATCAGTTTTGTATGCTGCATATGTGAAAAGCTTGTTATATTTTTGTCCTGTAGTTTATGTAAAGCAGCTTTTTTTAGGAATGCCATCACATTTCCAATTGTCTGTTTCTTTCTGAGAATACATGACATTTATACTAATTGAAATGTGAGTTTATTTTGTCGCCGCTAGTACAAGTGCAAAATGCTTCATTATTACAAAGAAGTGCAAAATTACCAGTGCCTAACAGAAGGCTAAAGGCTAACGGAAATATATCTGCCAACATTTTCAGTGCTGCATTTGTATAACAAAATGTAGCTAAAAATATTTTTTCAGAGTTTTTGGCGTCTTTTTAAATATGTGCTCCTTTTGTTGAGACTGTAGCATTTCATGTGAAGGACATTTTCAGTGCTTTCATGAGAAACAGTGATACCATAAGAGTGAAGGTTTAACTGGGGACCTTGGCAGCTGTGCTGGGCTGCTGTCAGTCTGCAAGGATATCAGTTGTTCGATCTCTTAAAATAAAAAGAACAGTCCCCTCCACCTCCAACTATTAATGTCACAATCATTTTTCATTTGTCTGCCATGTGTGTAATCATTTACAGGGCAGGAGTATTTTAAATTCATTTATATGAAGTTCTCTGGAAAGGCACACTTAATATATTCAAGCTTGAATTTCAGCGTTCGCAGACCAATTAATCCCATTGTATGAATGGTACAATATTGTCTTTCAAATATAGTTCAACATCCATATGTTTTTAAAAATCAACTTTGATTTCATTTCGTAAACCGTATCTGTATGAAATAATAAAGAGATAATTCTTGTCCAGAAGCTTTGATTATAGCTCCTATTTCATGATGAACTTCTTGGAAGACTTAAAAAATAAAATATATATAAATTCTCAATTGCAGAAGACTTCTACAGTATTTATTGCTTTTCATGTCCAGTGTAAAGATGCCAGTCGCACTGTTTCTAGTGCTAGTTAGCATACTTCATGTGTACAAGAAAGTCAAAGGATTTTAATTCAGGCTGATCTACTTCATCCACTCTGCTTCAGAATGGGCACAGGTCCACCTCTTCCTTTAATTCACACAAGGCTATGCTTCAGAGTAGTATGTTGATCACTTCAGACTGATCCTTAGGCCTGGAAAACAGTCTGTAGTACAAAATCTGAGATAAGGATGAGCTAATCTGCCTTTAATTCTAAACAAAGAAGAACTGAATCTCGGCTGTCCTGTCAGCCAGAATTTATTAGACAAGTGCTCTCCAAATAAATATTTTGAAGAATAAGGCCACCTGGCATTTTAAGTAGGAACACTTTTCAAAATTGCTTGTTTGTAGAGTGCAGTTCTCTTCCGAAAAGACACCTAATTTTAAAAAGTGGTATTCTGGAGATCCATGCTCATTTTGTTCAACCGATTTGAATGCCAAATTTGATCAGTTAATTTATTTTTTTTCTAAATGCCAGCTCTGCAAACTTAATCTGAGCACTGAGGTTAAAGTTGACAAAGTAATTTGAGTATTTCAGGTTATAGGTCCCTAATCAGAAAAGCATCCCTTTCTCATAATTAGGTCATGGTTTTTACTTGTATAGTGTTTACTAGTAGGCAGAAAGCTTAAACCCTAAAAACATTTATTATATAAACATCAATTTATAATTTTAAACATATCTGAATACCACATTTAGTTTCGTTGTTCAAGTTCACAAAGAGAATACTGATGGCTTCAGAATTCTCAAAACTAATATTGGAGCCTGAAAACTTGCCAAAGTGGCTTAAGGGGTGATTTTGTAAGGTTTTTTTAATAAATAATTCTTTGTGTACAAGGCCAGTTTTTAAATTTCCATCTGTCAATTGTAATGTCATAAATCACGATACTCCTGTTGTATTGTCATAAAGAGCTCAAGAAGTAGCAGTAGTTGGGATGGGCACAGCACTAACCGAGGGCCTCACACAAAGTAAATGTTCCTTTCATTGTTTTCTACTGGGCGAGCTGGAGATTAATCCAGGTGGCTGGGGTAGAGTGAAAATACTGCTTCATTCTTGATCTCTTCCCTTGTCCTCCTCTTTTATATCCCTCTCCCTCCAACACCATACCCGATGGGTGGCTTGTGATGTGTACAGAGCTGCAGGGCCCCCACAGCAACCCACAGTCTTGAGCTTCTGTCCACTGCTCCCATGGCACCTAGCTAAGCTGCAAGAGCACATGTGAGCCAGCCCAATGTAGTCTCCATTGGAACCCCCCACCCCATGTGTTATTCTGTCAGGAAAAGTTTGGAACCACTGTCAGTTAGTTGTCTCTTATCATAAGCTATGGGAACAAACAGCCAGCTCCAAAAGTGCCAGCACAATTGTATAACTTTCCAGAACTGGAACTATGTATTACCAATTTATGGAATGGGATGAATTTCAGCATCTTGACAATGCCATCACAACTGCGGTTACTGATATTAGTTAAAATATAAATCTTGAGTCTAGGCAACTATCTTCTAAAAAATCAGTTTGTCAAGTTTGTGAACTTGCCAAATGTAAACAGGGACTCCTATGTTAAAGGAACAAGCCAATTTAAAAGGGACAAGATTTTGGAGTTAGAACCTGTGCGGACCAGGAGAATCCGACTGTTTAATTAAAACAAAGCATCATGAAGGCCCATGGTGGGTGTTGACGCGACGTGATTTCTGCCTAGTGCTCTGAATGTTTAACTCCTGGCAAATAAGTATTTTAAAAATATTTAAGATCCATTCCTTTCCAAAAACATTTGTCGGTGTTGTTGAACTTAGTGATTTTAGTCTCCAATCAAGTTTTTAAAAGTGAATTTTAAAAGTCTACTAGACACATACTCTGAGAATAGTTGCAAGTCCAAGTTAGAATTGTATGGAATCTTATGTTTTTTCAGAAATCCAGTTTGGAAGCATTCAGGACTCCTTTTGCAATTTCACTTCTGAAATTTGTCAACAAATAGTAACTCTTTTAGAAGGCCAATTTAACAATCTGAGAGACTCCTCTTACAGGATTTTGAAGATCTTTCTAATGTAAGAGGTGGCAGAAAATTGGTGACTGCTCAGAAATTATCTAATGCACTCATTATTAGTGTAACCCCTTTCCAGAACTGACTGGTACAATATTTTGCCAAATTACATAATGAATATTGGCATTTCAGACTTGCCTAGAGAGTTACGGATGGAAGAATAGGTTGGAACATATACTTAAACTGCCTCAGATGTGTTATTTAGCAAATGCTGTTTTCTGAAGCTAATCTAATTTTCTTGGAGTCGTCTTTAGTTGCTTATCAAAAGATTAATAGTAACTGTTTCTAAATTCTGCCCTAGATATTTACCATCTGACAATTGAAAGCAGTGGCCCAAAGTTAATCAAGCTTTGGAGAAGTTCACAAAACAATGTTGACAGTAACCTGAAATTGCAGATTAGGAACAAATTCTAAGTTGTCATTTGAAAAGTTATGACTTGCTGAATATGATTAGTAGTTGCTATGGAAGGGATGCGGTTGTTGGATCAAATGGATTGGAAAAGGATTTGAAGAAAAGCATCCCTTCAAGGTGCTGAGTAGGGGAGTTTGGGGCCTCCTATATCTGGAACAGCAGGGAGTCGACCCCACTCCTTCTTGCACTGTACAATTTGTTGCTGGGTACTATCCGATATTTTAAGTGAATAAAATAGAAGCCTGATTAAACCACATCCATTACTTCCTGTCTTTCTTCTGGCATGGACAGACAAATGATTTGCTGTTTGTAGGTTCAATATTTTCCCTCCCATGAACATTGGAGTAGAATTATAGCTCTGAAGAAAGTCTTGCTAAAATTGATTGAAAATTGTGTATCTGCTCTGAAAAGTCATTGTATTATTGGCATTTTTGGGTTCCATGCCTACAGTGTTGCCAGTGATGATTTTCTTTATCACATATGTTCAATTTACCAGTAAAAAGATATTCTAATTGCCATGCCTTCAAGCCCAGCTTGGATTCTGAGTCAAACTGAGTTCTTTCATCTCGCCAAATCATCAGTAATAAAGGTTATTACATATTGGCAGTCCACTGTCTTTCGCTAATACCTCTGTTGGGACACTGGGGCAACCCTGTTTTCTTGAAAGAGTTTGCATAAGTGTAATTGACTGTAAAGTAATAAAAATGGTTCTGATGCACAAGATGAAATAGAATCCCGTTTGCTCTTAGTTTTGTTGACTGCAGTGTAAACAGGAGTGTAAAGCACTAAGAAGTTATTTTTGTTGCTATGAGAATGAGTACATGCAAAGAATAGATCTCTTGCTGCACATAAGACTTGGTATAAAGAGCACTTCTCTCCCTCTTGACAGCGTAAAGTCAGTCTGTTACCATTCACAAACACTAAAGTCATGTTTAAAATGGTAACTAAAAGGAGACACTAGAAATCGCAATGAGGGTAATTTTGATAGGATTATATAAGCCCACATAGCTGAAACTTTCTTCACTGTATAAATTTCCTCATGTGAAATTGCCAAATTTGAGGTCCGCAATGGGTTTGACCAAAATGTTGGTTTCAAGTGCTTTCTTGTCTTGTCGTGACTCTGAAATGGTGGTCTGAAAAGAACTGTTTCTTCCGCAATAAGAAAGTAAGTCTGTTTTCAAGTTACATTGCTCTTTCCTTGTTGTGTCCCAAGCCAAGACCCTTAGGATTTCCAGAGGATTTTTTGACGAGTTAAATAAAAATCCATCAGATACCTCTGTTTAGCCCACACCACTGCTCTGTTTTGTGCAAGTTCTTTTGGTGTAAATTCAAATGTGACCAATTTTACCAAAACTGGATCAACAGCAAGCTAAAGAAAACCATATCGAGCGACCTAGAGAGATTAGTAATTAAAGCTGTGGGAAATTGGGGGAGGTTTTGTACTAAACATAACTCTGTGTCAAGGGAGAAGAAATAGAGCAAAAGCACAAAGCAACATAAGTAATTGTGTTAAAGCAAGTGTACTTTAATCTTTTCTTGTACTAACGTTATTTCTGTGTAATCAAGCGCTGCAATGAAAGTAGGGAAGAAGCAGTCAGGATTGTGGGATGGTCTAAAAATGAATCTTAAACCGCTCACAGTATATGAAAGTTTGAGAACCACTGTGCAGTCTGAGGTCACAGATGGATGAATGCAAGGGACCAAATTCTCTACTAGTGTAACTCCATTTACTTCACCGGAGTTCAAGTAGAGAGAATTTGGCCCACACTATCATCTGTAGTACTTGGGTACAAAGGGATAAGTTAAAGATGTGGCATCTGGCTTGTATTCATAGTTCCTTGCTTTTTTTTGCTCAGTGACACAGACGAAATCATTTTTGGATGTTAATGTCTCTGGAACTTTCACGAGACATCTGTTTGGCAGTGATACTTTTAAATTATACTTTGCTGCATATTCATTGTTCTCCCATAATTATTATTGCTGTGCATGTAGGGTGGGATTTTCAAAAGTGCTTAACTTTGGCCCTAATGCTGCTCCCGTTGAAGTCAGTGGACGTTTTACCATTGGCTACAGTGGGAATAGCTGGATAAGTGCTAAGCGCATTCAAAAATCTGACCCTTAATGCAGAGTAAACTCTGTGTAGTAACTGAGAAACCTGTTCTGATTTTTCTGAACAATATTATCTGTTTTGATACCACTGCTACTATGAATGAATAAATTATCATAATGAGAAACTACTCCACAGTCTGACAAAACAAATTAATTATGTCCGAGGTTTGTATTACAGGACACACACACACAAACTGGGGGAAACAGACTGGGAAAAGACCTTTGGGGCCTCATCAGAGTGAAAGACGTTTTGGAGGGTGACTATTAAATTATAGATACTCATTTAACATTTCAAAGTACAGAAACTGTTAAATTAGTGAAACCGAATTAATAATAGTTACTAATAGAGTGGAAACAGGAGGGATTTTGCTTAATTGTAAAGAGTTCAAGTGAAATTGGAAGGTGGTAACTTCTAACAGTGACTGAACAAAAGGAGTGTAAGCAGCCTTACTGAGCAAATATTTGTACTGATATATCTGCATAAAAGCATGGAGCCGAATGAATATTTTAATACCAAATGTACACTTAATATTCAACGCTATTGGTAAACGCATTGTGTTTTGCAGACGGTGGACATTCATAAAGAAAAAGTTGCTAGAAGAGAAATTGGCATTTTGACTACGAACAAAAACACCTCAAGAACCCACAAAATCATTGCACCAGCCAACCTGGAGCGACCAGTTCGCTACATTAGAAAACCTATTGATTACACAATTCTAGATGATATTGGACATGGAGTGAAGGTAGGTGATGTTATAAAACACTCTTAAATTACTGTATGGTTTCAAAATGTAAAGACCTGGAATAGTGACTTATTCCTGTCTTCCACGTTGCAGCGTTGGTTTTCTCAATTTGTTTAATTCAGATGGATGCAAGAGGAATCCCCCCGGTCCTGTTTAACCTTGCAGACCATTTTACCCCTGATTCTGGGTATGCGTATGATCATGGAACTCCTCTGGGGCACGGATAAACCTGCTTACTTGATAGAGGCTAATATCTTTGCCCTTGTTTGAATCCGTTGTCAGGAGGTACCTGAATAAAGAGAGGCTATTAACCATCTGTCCCTTCGCTGCCTGAGTTACTGCCACAAAATACATTTGTTGACCCAGGTGTAATACCAATAGTGCTACTCTGTGGCTCAGTAGCAGGAGGTATTTGTGTAAAAGACGGCATTTAGTGCGCTTTAGTTTTAGCGGTTGTTGAAGAGAATTTTAACATGACTGATGTCCAATAATGGGTTTTCTGAACCTGAAGACTGCCACAAAAACCTGGGCCAGCCAGTTATGCCTTTTCAGGGATATTTTTAAACACAGATTCGGGATGAATAGTACAATTTTTAGGGCCTGAGTTTACATGTAGTTACTAGAACTTTACAAGCTAATTAGGCACTAACTGCAAATTTGACTAGATCCATAACTGCCTGCTTTTTTGCAGATACCTGGTTGGTATACACAGTAATGCCATATGCAAATTAGACATGCATTTTAAAAAATCACATCTAATGTAAATAAAATCTTAGAAGATGTGACCTTATAATTTTTGTGCTATTAGGAAACCCTTTGAATATAAAAGAGGATTGTCAACATTACTTTCTGAAAGAAGAAATGTAAATAACATGAAGCAGTGTCATTTCCAAAACACATACATTAACAAATCGACAAAACTTTCAAAGTAGTGGTGCAATAACATGCTTTAAATCAATTGATTGCAAAATTTCATGTGCATAACATGAATTTAATTATTTCACATGTCTGAATTACAGTTTATAAAGTTAAGTAACTAATGCAAGTAGACAAATCAGCTTTGAATTTAAAATTGAAATTTAAAGCATTCTTCTTTAAAGATATTTTCAATAAAGCAATATTTTATTTAAGAGCTTTTGAACATTGTTTTTCTTACAAAGTCATATCTTATTCTTCATTAGAAATGTTTGCTACTCAATTTGTGTACATAATCTGGTAAAAAAAAAAAAAGTGATGTTTTTCAGCACATTTTTGCAGAAATATTTCATACCTGGAAAGCTCTTTAGGAAATCAGCTGCCTTGTATTAGAATCTGCTATCTGTTTCTATAAAAGAATTTGTGCATATCAGCAGAATTCCTTATGGTGAATCAATGAATATATTAGCATGTAGAGCATAAAAGTGAATTATTGTAGCTATCGTTTTTTATGATAAACTTTGATTTAATGAGATTCTTCCAGGACAGATTAAGGAAAAATTATTTATCTCTGCTACAGCACAATTTAATTTAGACTCAGTTATACACCCATTGTAATCAGAAATCCCGTTAACTTCAGTGCAACAAGATCAAGCCCAAAGTGATATGATAAACTATGTTTTTGCGAAAGAATCTGACATCAGAGCTGCTCAGATGAATGGATTAGTGTATCACATGTTCAGATCCTGTGACCAGGTCTTGTGACAGTTGCTTAAAAGCAAAGTTTGCTCCAAAGAACCTCTAAATTGTGCTGCATTTTTATTTAGGAAATGAAATTTTGTAAACATTGTGTAGTTTGTCAAATGATCATCAGTGTGCACTGCTACTTGAAATAATAGTTTCTCTTTTGTCTATAAGGTCCACAGATCTGTTAACTAATGGGCTCTCATCCTTTATGCAACTCTATAGACAGAACTAGTCACCTCACACTGAAGAGTTCACTATTTTGTGTGTGTGTATGTGTGTGTGGTTTGTTTGTTCTGCCTCCATAGCTGCAAGGAGGTTTATTGGGCTCTCTGCTACAGAGCAAAAATATTATTTAAAGGAAAAAGTTTTGGCTATAAACTTGTCTCTATAGTTGTGTTTCGTGCTGTAATGCAAGCCAGCCAGCTCATCCCCATACTCCCCCTTGCTCCTTCTCGTAAAAGGGCTGCTTTGGGGACTCAGGAGATGTTGAGCACGACTCCCTCCAGGGGTTTCCCCAGCCACCTGATACCAGCTTGTGCAGGAGGTGCCTCAATCTGTGTTCCTAGCCCCTACCCTTGGGACTTCCCCTCCAGCTCTGTCCCAGGGTATTGGCTTCCTCTCCAGGGGCAGAGTTTTATCCCTCTGGGAAGTTTTCAGTCACCAGCAGCCTCAGTTGAGGACAAGGGTTGGAAGAGTGTTGAATCTTGGGATTGAGCATAATTGGCCTGACTCTGGCATAGCAATTTTTCTTCAAGGGTGGTCCCCCAGTGCAGACTATCTAAGCCTCACTCTCATGAGCTGCAGACAAGGGGTTCAGTGCTGGGTCTGATCAAGTGCCTTACAGTGCCAACTTCAAAATGTCTAGTGGCTGCACAATCCAGCATACAGACAGGATGAGGATATCTTTATACAACTCTACCCCGATATAACGCCGTCCTCGGGAGACAATCTGACCGCGTTATAGGTGAGACCGCCTTATATCAAACTTACTTTGCCTCTCCCCCATCCTTTTTCCCTGACCACCCCCTCCAGAGACCCCCATCCCTAATCACCCCCAGGATCCCACCCCCTACCCAACCCCCCTGTCCCCTGACTGCTCCGACCCCTGTCCGCCCCGCCCCCTGACAGGCACTCAGCGGCAGGGGCGGGAAGTGGAGCATCCCGGCCCCAGTCCGCTCCACCCTGCCAACTCCCAGCCACGGCGCTCTGCTTCCCGCCGTCAGTGAGTGCGGAGATGTTGGGGAAAGGATGCCCCCCCCTCCCCGCTCACCGGCGGCAGGAAGCGGAGCGACGTGGCCCCAGCCTGCTCCGCTTTCTTTGCCCCGGCCCCAGCCGTGTCGCTGCGGGGCAGCTGGGGAAAGGTCCTGCACTCACCTGCGGTGGGAAGTGGAGCGCCACGGCTGGGAGCTGGCGGAGTGGAGTGGAGCTGGCTGGGGCTGTGTTGCTCCGCTTCCCGCCGCCGGTGAGTGCGGGGAGGTTGGGGAAAGGATGCCCCTCGCACTCACCTGCAGCGGGAAGCGGAGCGACACAGCCCCAGCCCGCTCCACTCTGCCACCTCCCAGCCACGGCGCTGCGCTTCCCGCTGCAGGTGAGTGCAGGGAGGTTGGGGAAAGGACGCCCCCCGCACTCACCGGCGGTGGGAAGCGAAGCGACTCAGCCCCAGCCCGCTCCACTCTGCCACCTCCTAGCCACGGCGCTGCGCTTCCCGCTGCAGGTGAGTGCAGGGAGGTTGGGGAAAGGACGCCCCCGCACTCACCGGCGGTGGGAAGTGAAGCGCTGCGGCTGGGAGCTGGTGGAGTGGAGCGGGCTGGGGCCGGGCTGCTCCGCTTCCGCCACTGCTGGTGAGTGGGGGGGGGGGGATCCCTTCTCCCAAGCCCCCTCCCCTGAGCGATACGGCTGGGGCCAGGGCGAGGGAAGCAGAGTAGGCTGCTCCTGGCCCCCTGCTAATCTCCTGGGCCACTCTGGGACTGTGGGGCTCCCAAAAGTGCCCTCCCACAGCTCCTGCCCCCCCAGACCCTGGGGCGGGGGGAGCCCCTGACTGCCCCCAAGACCTCTGCCCCTTATCAAACCCCTCAGCCCCGGCCTGGCCCGACACCCTTAACACGCTGCTCAGAGCGGCATGTCAGAGCTTTACCATGTTGTATGTGAACCCACGTTCTATCGGGTCGTGTTATATCGGGGTGGATGTGTACTGGGATGTTAAGTGATTTCTCAGAGCTACATCTTTAGTTCATCTTCCTAAGATTTATTGAGTGCTGCCATGGGACCTAAAGTTGGTCCTTAACATCTTGACTCTTTATCTTATTGAGCCCAACAGGAAGGCATCCATATATTTCCTCTCCATCAAAGTGGCCATTCTGGTAGGCATTACTCCCCCAGAAGGTGGCAGAGCTTAGGGCCTTATCTATTGAGGGATAATACTACCTATTCCACAATGATATGGAGTATGGCGAGTGGCGAGTATGAGTTTTTGGGGGCTCTGTGAAAAATTCTCTCCCAAGAAAGAAGTTGTGACATATATGGATGTTGGTAGAGCCTTTGAGATCTACCTCTGTTACACACAGTGCTCCATTGATTCTCTACCATCTGATACATAAAGAAAAGAGAGTATCAAAATCCACTGTTTCAGAATAGTTGAGATGGTGCATCCATGAAGCCTAAAAGTCAGTGTCTTTTTCCAAGCAACTGAGGTCAAAGTCCACTCACTGAGAGTGGCAGCAGCTGACCCAGCTAAGAAACTACATGTGCTATGAGATCTGCAGGACAGCCACTGGGTTATCCATTCATCCCTTTTCAAAAATGTATAAGCTGGACATTCAGGCATCAGTGGATGGTACCTTCAGTTTGAGAATGTTTCATGCTGTGGTCTGAGTAGTGGAGAAATAATTTAAAATCCTCTATGTAGTTAGTTCTGTAGTTCTGTTTGAACCCTCCCTGAAGCCACACTATGAAAATCCCATTGGTTAATGAATCAATGGGCCTTGTAGATGAAAGAGAAGAGGGAAATTTTATTCTGATTTGCTAAAAATTTCCTTCCTCTGAGTTGCATGATCCTCAGATCTGACCCCATTAGGATAAAAAAAATCCTGTTCCGTTCATTCAAATTAGCTCAAAATTACACTCTACAGTAGGAATTCACAGTATATTACTGTAGTGCATATAATCTCATTAAGTTTCAGACCACTGGGGATATTACCCTTTGCCATGGAAACTGTCTCAACTGGTGAGCTCTTCAGAGTAGCTTGCCATGCTCTCCTGTGGCAGTGACTGACAGGTCTGGTTCTGGTTATGTAGCTTCATGAAGCTGAGAGCCTATTGGTCATTAGATCTGTAGACCTTGTAATTTAGAGGAAATTTTCAGTAAATCAAAAAAATGTATTATACCTATATAATGTAGTGGGGTTTATTTGGAAACTAAACAATGGATGACCCCAAATATGGTATGTCTAGATGAGTAACCGTTGGGATTCCGAGCTGCTCAGTGTTCCCAGTATCACTTAGGGCAGTGGTCCCCAACGCGGTGTCCATGGGCACCATGGTGCCCTCTGGGGCATTTATGTGCGCCCGCCTAGTGCCCAGCAGGGGAGAGAAACCGTGATTCCATGCCTGCCAGGGACAGAGAACTCCGGGGCTGCAGGCTGCGGGTGCCAGTGTTCTCTGTCCCTGGCAGGCGCGGGGCCGCGGCTTCTTTCCAGCTTCTCTGGGGCTGCAGACTGCAGGCGCCGGTGTTCTCGGTCCCTGGCAGGTGTGGGGCTGTGGCTTAAGCCGGAGAGAAGCTGCGGCCCCACGCCTGCTGGGGACAGAGAACTCCGAGGCTGCAGGCTGCGGGTGCCGGTGTTCTCTGTCCTCCCGGCTTCTCTCTGCACTGCCCAGAACTGGCGCCAAAAAAACCCAAAAAACAAAAACAAACAAACAAACCGCTCTGACTCTGCAGAATGGATGGAATGCCGCCCCGTAGCATGTGCTGCCCCAGGCACGTGCTTGCTCCACTGGTGCCTGGAGCGCCCCGTATGTAAGTAATTGTTGGTGCCCGCCACACTCTTCTGAAAACATGAATGTGCTACTGGCCACAAAAAGGTTGGGGACCACTGACATAGGGTATAAGAAAATGCAGCATTCTTAAAAATTACTTAGAACTAAAAAAAACCAAATAAATAGTCAAACCAATGGACTGATATTTCTGAACACATTTAGGGCTTGTGAAACTATCTGGCACTGTAGCAGCAGGACATAAATACAACTTAACTTTAAAAGCTAGCGCCTAAACTCCCAATTTTATTCAGTCTTTGGAGTGCAAAAAATTGAGATTCAGGGTTCTGTTTGCTAGGAGATCTTTCATCACTTCAGGTTGAGTGCTAGCTGACATGACAGGGCTCGCTGACAGGACACTTTTAGTTTAGGTTAATACTCCAGAATGAATGTGTTTTTGCTTTAGCAAATTGGAATTATAGTAATACACGTAAAACACAGTTTACTTGCATCCAAATTCTCATAATCAATGAGGATGCTTTTTGCCACCTAGTATAAATTCACTTGTAAAGTTAATCCACTTAGAACCCAACACTGTCACTGCGGGGAAAATGTTGACCCTTGGAATGTTAGCAGTGGGAGAACTCGAGTGACTGCACTGTCTCACAAATAGTTGGATATTTAGTTGCCTACTTAAATTTAAGACATATCTGGAGGCTGTTTGATTAATCAGTGTGTCTATTAAAAGTTTCATCTTGAAAATCTTTTGTTCATGGCACATTCTGCTTTAATCACTCTTTCTATGATCTATTGATACATTATTTTGTTGATGCTGAATGCTTAACTTTTTCTTTCTTATTTCCTTTCTCTTCATATCCTGAAGTTCCAACTAACCTTTCAATGCTTTTTTCCCCTTACCTCTTTTATTTGCTCCATGTATGCATTAAGTGGTTGCTTAGATTTAAGGTAAGAAACCCCAGGGCTGGATTTCCATTCTTATTCTTCAGAGATTATTACACATGGGGAGGGATTTGAAATTAGCATGTCACTAATAATAATTTTTTAAAAGAATAAACTATTCCTTCTCTCTCCTTATGTACCTATCTTCAGTCTCAGTGTGATTTCAGTGTGGATAGACATTTTGCAATATAAATGAATGGATTTAATGTAGCTAATATTTGCAGTTAATTATAAAAGCTTACAGTGAAATGTTGACTCATTTTAGTATAGCTAGTTTTCACCTAACAAGGGAGAAATAGTATATTTACACTGAGTGGAAATAAATGGCATATAAATGAGTAGTTAGCCGAATTTAAACCTCCCCCTGTGTAATACTCTTTTTATCCTATATACGGTGTGATTTATGATTCACTTTGTGACCAGTATTTCAATGTACTGTAAAATTACTCAGATAAAGGGACACCACGGTTGTGTTGCAAAATCAAAAATATTTTGTTATATTAAGTTTTGCCTTTTTTTAAAGTTGCAGTATCACACATTAGTTACTTTAAATAAATGTCAGAGTTCTTCTTTATGTAAAATACTGGTATGTATAGAGGCAAACTTTTACAGATATTTTCTCAGACTTGGTAATATCACTATGCAAAATGTTAAACCACTCTTGAAAATATCAGATTGCTTTTAGTATGCCACTAATTTAGCAGTATTATGTTATCTCATCAATGTACTTAGGCCACAAACCTGAAAACTGTCATATATGAGTACTCCCAGGTGAGCCTAAGGCCAGCTCTACATTACAAACTTACCTTGGTATAACTATGTTGCTCAGGGGTGTGAAAAATCCACACCCCCGAGTGATGCAGTTATGCCAACCTAACCTCTGGTGTAGACAGCACTTTGTTAAAACAGCTACTGCCTCTCTCGCAGGGGTGGATTAATTACACCGACAGGAGAAGCTCTCCCCTAGGCATAGTACAGTAACCCTATCAAAGGAAGAAATTAGATTGGTGGTTTGCATGATTTATTCTTGAGAAAGCTATGTAGGCTATTACTTATTACCTTATCTTCTAGATGCTTTTAAAGTGATTGCTTAATTTGTTGCAGTATCTTTTCAGGTATCCAGACTGACAGGACAGCATTTGTAATGCAGTAGTAATGCATTTTTAATACTGAATTTCCCAAAGAGAGTTTCTGTTTAAAAAAAAAAAAAAATCCTATTCTTGGTGTGGTAACTTTGAGTGATTTGGGAAAGCAGCTGGCAGATTCGAAAAGTTTTCATTAGTTTCTCCAAGTTATGCAGAAGTAATGATCTAAAAGTATTGTATGTTCACTTCATTATGGATAAGAGCTGGCAGGTTCTCTTCCCCTTTGCAGTGATGGTAAGAGCCTCTTTTCTGCCTTTCAGAGTAAGAAATTCTTCTATCTATAGAACTTGAATGATTCTAGTGTAGGTCAAGTTAGAATTTTAAAGTTACTTTTCAAAGAACATCCTTGATCTCAAGCTTGATTAGGCCAATCAGACAGTGTGTCAGACAATCTTTTGTTGCCAGATTTGTGGGGTTTTCTTTATTTAAAAAAAAAAGTTGTATTGTATGTTCATTTGATCTGATTTGCACTTAAAAATCCTAGGTGCACAGACTGGCACACGTGACTTGAAGCTGCAAGAGAAAAATGGCCTCCATAGTCATATAAATACAATTGAATTGCAATTGTGACCCATTTTGGAGGAGATCACATATATAATACTTACCGTATATACTCGTTCATAAGCTGAATATTTTTGGTAAAAAAGTGACGCGTCAAATTTGATTTTAAACTCTATGGAATCATTGAATTGAATATCTAATACATTGTCATTTTGTTTACCTGGAGTGTCTGCAGGCATGGAGCCCATCGGCTCCCTGTGGCCACGGTTCGCTGTTCCCAGCCAATGGGAGCTGCGGGAAGTGGCGCAGGGGCTGCATCTGGCCCTTCAGACATTTTAATCTGGCCCTCGAGCTCCCGTCAGGGATTGGGGTCTGGGGCTTCCCCTGCTCCAGCTGGGGAGCGGGGTTAGGGGCTTACCCCACTCTGTGTGTGCTGTGGCTCCGCGTGGCTCTCGGAAGCAGCGGCATGTCCCCCCTCAGGCTCCTACACATAGGATGCTTCCCCTGCCACAACCGCCACCCCTGCAGCTCCCATTGACCGGGAACCACAGCCATTGGGAGCTGCAAAGGCGATGCCTGCGGATGGGGCAGTGCAGAGCTGCCTGGCCACGTCGCTGCATAGGAGCTGGAGGGGGGGGACATGCCACTGCTTCTGGGAGCTGCTTGAGGTAAGCGCCACCAGGAGCCTGCATCCCTGACCCCATCCTGTGCTCCTGCCCCAGCTTGGATCCCCATTCCATCCTCTGAACCCCTCTGTCCCAACCTGGAGTACCCTCCTACACTCCCCAGCCCCACCCCAGAGCCCCCACCCCAACCCCCTTCCCTTGCCCCAGCCCAGAGCCCCTTCCACACCCAGTGGATTATGTCTGACTTCTTCTCTGGAAAGTGCCTCCACTTGAGACCTGATCCTGAAGCGTGTTCTGTATTTAAAGAAATGTTCTCTATTGACATGGTCACTGCTATTTGCAGCTAAAGGGTCACAATGTTTAAAGTAGATCCTGTTGTAAATGCTTCAGATCTTTAGACAGTAGTTGCCAACATGCTATGTGAATACACAATACACCTGTGCAAATGCAGGGGCTCGTAGCATGTCTGGTGATTAGGTGTTAGTAAGACTGTACAATCCATCTATGTATCCATAAAATATTTGTTCATGGAACTACTTTTTTACCCATGAAATCATTCCTGAAGGTTGAATAGTTCAATCAGAGCAATTCTGCAGTTCATTCAAGGCTGCTGTCATGTTAAAAAAAACAAACAAAAACCACTCTAATTGTAGTAGTTTCATATCAGCTATAAGTCAGTTGCTGCATAATAGATTTACACTGTCATACAGTGGGAGACTGAAGGACTCAATCTATTTCACGTATCAAAGTGAAGATTGAGATGACTTGATTATGGTCTATAAGACAACAGGGAGAAGATTTCTGATAGCACAGAGCTCTTTTAATCTAGCAAAGACCTAACCAGATCTAGTGGCAGGAAGCTGAGGTAAAGCAACTGGAAATATGAAATAACTGGAAAAACTGATTTTTAAGAGTGAGGGTAATTAACCATTGGGATGTGATGGATTCTTTCACTTGAAAAGTCTTAAAATTGGATGCTTTGTAAAAGATACGGAGTTAGCATGGAATTGTTCATTGAGCTTTCCTAGGCTCTTTCCTGCTGAAAAAGCTTATGGTGTGGGAGGGTGGCATGGTTAAAAATTGAAAAAAAAAATGGTTTTGGGGAGGATTGGGAGATAAAAAATAATGGCTGGTAGGCTTGGTGATTGTTTTCAAGATGACCTGCAAAGGAAAAAATGAGTGTTCACCCATTTTTTCTTTTTTGTGATTCATAAAGAAGGTGGCCTGAACTTATTAAAGGAGGAGTTTCCTGCCCCTCCTTTTTTATTTTGCATTAGAAAAAGAGGGGGAAAACCTTTGAAAACACACCTTCTGAGCTGCCTTTATACTTCATAAAAAATGTGGAAGTAATTTTATTTCCTGTGCAGTTCACTTTTAAATATTTGCAGTTTTGTGTGTTCTTCACCTTGCCTTCCACCAGTTTGGATGCCTCTAGTGATAAGTGTTGCATGATCCCCAAACTTGTTCTGACTATGAATTAAATCCATGCTGCCCTTGAATCAAGGCCTTTAGATTCAGTTATCTTGTCAGTATCTCCTATAAGTTTTTCTTAGTCACAAGTAAATCCAGGTATCAAACAACTTCAAAGTATTTATGGTTATTGTAGTTCATGGGGCACTAGAAGACAATGCAGCATGCTACTTTTCAAAATCTTTTCAAGTGCCTAATATAGAAAGAATTAAGTTGCTTCCTTTTTTTGCAGCCTAATAAATCACTGAACAGTCTAACAGTACTTGCATCCATTTATTCGTTCCTGAAAAAGTCTGGATGGGAAACCTAAACTCATCTTTATATGGGGTAATTAGAGTGCAACAATTTGGTCCGCTCTTCAATTACTTGGCATGTGAACACCTTACCTTTTAAGAAGAACTTAATTAGGAAATAAAATCAGAACCTCTTAGTAAGCACAGTTATTCTAGAAAGTAAGTATACTGGGCAAACTTAAAAATCTGTGAGTGAATGCAAGAGTAACGTTCCGTTCTCTTGCTGCTTATTTTAAAAAAAAAAACTTTAGGGTCACTCCTTTACATTTCCAGAGTTGAGGATTAGTGTAGGAAGATATCTGTGTATGACATGCATGTGTGTGTGCACACAGAAAGGGTATACAAAGTGGATCTAACTGCAGATATGTGAACATTTTTATAGTAATGGGGGAATGAATATTTCCCCACTATTTCTGGTACTAGAAATCCTTACATAGACAGTGAAAAGGGACTTGAAAATTGCATCTTTCTTGGGTTGGAGGGTTAGGGATTAACTGACTTGCATCTCAGCTAAAGTTACTGATGCAATTTCCTACTTTATCCTAACGCTATCTCTCTCTCCATTTCTCCTCATCCAAGATAATCGGAAAGCTTTCTCTGTATGTTGTATGGTATTGTTCTAGCAGTGAAGGTCAGTCAATCAGAACTGTTGAAATAGCTGTATATTTCTCATTGCTTTTCTTGATTATTTGGCCTTAAGTCAAATTGGAGACAGTTCAAACAGAGCTGTGTAACTGACAATAGCTAATCTTAAATCAGTCAACCCTTTCAGATTTGTAAAACAGCTGTGTAAGCTTTGATTACTTGCTCTCTTTCAACATTACAACTTCACAGTCATCACATGGGGGAGTCTAAATTTAATCATGCATTACCCTCTCTTTCATTTTAGTCTTTTTAAAGAATGTGTCCTTTCTTTTTCCTTGTTTAAATTCCTAGTTACCAAAGAGATTCTTGTACTGTTTTTAGTCATGTTTTCTAAAGCTGTTTCTTGTCCATCTTATGTAAAAGATATTGGCAATCACTGAGGTTCTACCTTGGTGAGGTAAACTGCAAACACGACTTCCAATTTTCTGCTACATTGTTCAATTTACTTTATCCTCCAACTACTCCCACCCCAACTCTCTGGGGCTGGGACTCTAATCTCTGTCTGTTTGTACAGCTCCTAGTTAAATGGGAGCCTAATACATTATTGCAGTTCCTATTACTGTTGTAGTATTATTACTAATAACAGTAATGTAGTTTCTTCTTTAAACTTTGAGGGCTATGTTAAAGTAGATTTAATCATATAGTTTAAGTGTAATCCTATAGGTAGTGGTTATGATGCAGTTTGTGTCCCGAGTGATAGACACTTATGGGAGGTTTGAAATATCTAGGATGGAATTTTCAAAAGTGCTCCCACTGGCCTAACTCTGTTCCCATCTGAAGACTTTTGAAAATCCTACTCATAGAGCTTAATGTGCGATTGACATCCCCTGCATAAGAAGTGACGTAGGGGTTAACATTAATAAAGGATGTTTGTTTTAAACAACTTGGACAGGTAAGTGGGTGATACCGACAAGTTTGATGAAAGGAGACGAAGGAGATGCTGCAACTTTAAAAAAACAAAAACAAAAACAACCAGCTTTTGGGATGTGTTTTCCATGTTCCGTGTATAGAATAAACTGCACTTTCCTTTCATTATACACTTTCCCTCTCCCCCTCAAATTGGTGTAGTTCAGAGCTTACCTAGCCCTTCACTTAAAGTAACTTTAGTTTTCATGTTGCTTAAAGTTGGCTTAAAGGACTTTGGTTCTATTTGCAAGATATTTTTGTAAAACTAATCAGAACATTTGAGACTTTTACTGTCTCAAAAATTCTAAAAATCTCAATAGTCACTTCTTTAAACTTTTTTTTTTCCTGGCAAGCTAAAAGCAGCATAGCTTTGAGATTTCCATCTTCTGTTTTTACCTTCTATATAGGAGTCAAGTTTCAGTGTGTCAGGATACTGCAATATATTAATCCTTAAATAATCTGTCATTTAAACGGCAACACAAATAAACACTGCTTGGCTTTTGGAGCGATTAAAAGGGTGTAATTTGCCTCTAAGAATATTTCTAAACATCACTAATAACTTGATCACTGAGCCTTTTCTATAAATAGGGGGACTTACTTTCTGGAAATATGTCACATTATTTGGAAACAATACATGTTGGAAATGATATACACTGTAGCTGTGTGCAGTAGAGCATGGTGTGGGTATCAGAAAAGGAGAGTGTAAAGAGTATTTAATAACGGGAAATAACCAACATAAAAACAAATAAAACCCTACATTATTTAGCACGAATCATTTGACATTGTTTATATGATGGGGAATAGATTTAGGGCTCATAGATTAAAAAGATATTTTATAGATCCCCCCTAAATATATGTGTATAAATTCTCTTCCTGCTGTATCTACCTTTTGTATGCAGCCAGAGAGAGCTATTAATTGGCTTGGTGAATACATCAAAAACAAAATGTTTTGATGTTTATAATTCATGATGTAAGTAGTAATTATGTTGTCAGTCAGCACTGAGATCAGTCAACATTGGTGCTGATGACCTAAATAGTGAAATATTAACTTGAATTTGTAGTTTCTGATTATCTCACTATTTTCTAAGGAAGAAAATGGGAAAGATCACATCAGTAGTATTCATGTTTCTTTTTTCCTATTCCACAAACTAGAGATTTAGTTTAGCTTAGACTGTTATAAATTTAGTTTGGCTACATGTTTTGTATATGTAGTTTATGTTCATTAAACAGTTTCGGTATATTAATGTGAAAACATTACAATATATAGCATTCTTGTTTAAAGCATAATTTTATATTATTAAAATGAGAGAGTTTAGTTCTATGGGAGCATACCTTGAATATAAAAATAACTTTATTAAAGTTTAGCTGCTCTTTAGTTATATTAATTACAGTATTTTGGCCGAGTATGAACCCTGCTTAATCCTCTAGCTTTTTTTAAAGTCCATTCTCAAACAATATGGGGCAATTAACATTAAACAGTGCAACCAGAAATAACTGCCCTTTATCTTAAACAAATTAAGAAAACAAAAGAGAACTACTTAGTCGCCCTGCTAAAAGGAATTTTTAATTGGATTAAGTAAATCAACATCAGCAGAGATTTAATATTCACGTGATGGCCTAAAGGCAAATGCAGTTTCTATATACAAATCTTTGCAAACCCCACATAACGAAGAGTCCTTTGAGTTCAACTGTTGACCTCTAGCAGAGTAGAAGTTGCATATGAGATGCATGGCCTCTCAGTTTTTTTCAGTTTAAACCTTCCCCTGTCTCTTTAGTACTATAGAATGAATTTTCAGGGAATCTTGCTGTCTGCCTAAAGTCTGAGTATAGTAAAGGCTGTTTTTTTTCTCCGTTCTTTCATGCAGGTTAGTACACAGAATATGAAGATGGGTGGGCTGCCTCGTACTACTCCACCTACCCAGAAACCACCCAGCCCACCAATGTCAGGAAAAGGAACTATTGGGTGAGTACAATTACTGTAGACTTAATATTTTTGTAGAGAGTAGATGGGGAAGAGCTATTCCTAAACAGCTGAACACCTACATTTCTACCATGGAATTTTTTTTAAACATCTTCCTTATTCTTGATTCTTGTCCACCATCTAAAGATGGGCTGTGAGGCTTGGAGAAGTTTTACCACCATCCTTTGTACTGACCACATCTTAAATTGTAGGTGTTGTGTTGCTGCCTGTAGATAATGAAGGTCATTAGAAGTTTTATTCAGGAAGCCTTTCTTTGATTTCTTTTGGCTTGTATTATCTGTGGTGGATAGAATTAGTGGTGTGTTTTTTTCTGACAGGCTGTACTGTCTATCTGCAGTAGCTAATGTAATATCTAAATTGACATACTTTGCCACAGGTTGGGCATATATGCAGTGAATGGTAAAATGTGCTTTTCCAGTGGAGCTATGAACCTGAATTCTACATTTTCTTCACCTGATAGAGTCCTTATGAATTATGACCTGAGGAACAGCAGCCCTTCTAGTTATTGCATTGATGTGGTGCATATTCATGGTCACATTCTCTGAAATGCTTCTGGTTCCGCGCACAGGGCCAATTAGATAGGCAGAACTGCGGGGTCTAAATGTGTGGATGAGATGATGGTGTAGGGAGGAGGGGTTTAGATTTATTAGAAACTGGGAAAACTTTTGGGAAAGGGGGAGCCTATACAGGAAGGATGGGCTCAACCTAAACCAAAATGGAACCAGATTGCTGGTGCTTAAAATTAAAAAGGTCGTAGAGCAGTTTTTAAACTAAGGTCTGGGGGAAAGCCGACAGGTGTAGAGGAGCATGTGGTTTGGAGCGGAGGATCTATAAATGAAGATTCCCTATGTCCTAGTGAGGAGAAAATGGAAGATAAAATACAGGTAGGCTCTGATGAGAAACAGTCAAATGAAAAAAAAGTCCCATTCAATTACATCATGTAATGGCAGGCAGCTAAAAAGTGACAGGTTTTTAAAGTGCTTATATACCAATGCTAGAAGCCTAAATAATAAGGTGGGTGAACTAGAGTGCCTCATATTAAATGAGGATATAGACATAGTAGGCATCACAGAAACTTGGTGGAAGGAGGATAGTCAGTGGGACACAGTAATAACAGGGTACAAAATATATTGGAAGGACAGAACAGGTTGTGCTGAGGGGGTAGGGGGTGGCACTATATATGAAGGAAAGCGTAGAATCAAATGAAGTAAAAATCTTAAATGAACCAAGCTGTACCATAGAATCTCTATGGATGGTAATTCCATGCTTAAATAATAAGAATATAGCAATAGGGATATATTACAGACCACCTGACCCCAGGAGGTGATAGTGACTGTGAAATGCTCATGGAGAGTAGAGAGGCTATTAAAATAAAAAACTCAATAATAATGCGGGATTTCAACTATCACCTTATTGACTGGGTACATATCACCTCAGGAAGGGATGCAGAGATTAAGTTTCTTGACACCTTAAATGGCTGCTTCTTGGAGAAGCTAGTCCTGGAACCCACAAGAGGAGAGGCAATTCTTGGTTTAGTCCTAAGTGGAGCACAGGATCAGGTCCCAAGAGGTGACTATAGCTGGACTGCTTGGTAATAGTGACCATAATATAATAAAATTTATCATCCCTGTGGCGGGGAAAACACCACAGCAGCCCAACACTGTAACATTTAATTTCAGAAAGGGGAACTACACAAAAATTAGGAGGTTAGTTAAACAGAAATTAAAAAGTACAGCACCAAAAGTGAAATCCCTGCAAGCTGCATGGAAACTTTTTAAAGACACCATAATAGAGGCTCAACTTAAGTGTATACTCCAAATTAAAAAAACAAGAGAGAACCAAAAAAAGAGCCACTGTGGCTAAACAACAAATTAAAAGAAACAGTGAGAGGCAAAAAGGCATCCTTTAAAAAGTGGAAGTTAAATCCTAATGAGGAAAATAGAAAGGAGCATAAACTCTGGCAAATGAAGTGTAAAAATATAATTAGGAAGGCCAAAAAAGAATTTGAAGAACACCTAGCCAAAGACCCAAAAAGGAATAAAAAAAAAATTTCTAAGTACATCAGAAGCGGGAAGCCTGGTAAACAACCAGTGGGGCCACTGAACGATGGAGATGCTAAAGGAGCACTCAAGGACGATACGGCCATTGTGGAGAAACTAAATGAATTCTTTGCATTGGTCTTCACGGTTGAGGATGTGAGGGAGATTCCCAAATATGAGCCATTCTTTTTAGGTGACAAATCTGAGGAACTGTCCCAGACTGAGGTGTCATTAGAGGAGGTTTGGAACAGATTGATAAACTGAACAGTAATAAGTCACCAGGACCAGATGGTATTCACCCAAGAGTTCTGAAGGAACTTAAAGATGAAATTGCAGAACTACTAATTGTCGTCTGTAACCTATCATTTAAATCAGGTTCTGTACCAAATGACTAGAGGATAGCTAATGTGACACAAATTTTTAAAAAGGGCTCCAGAGGAGACTCTAGCAATTACAGTCCAGTAAGCCTGGCTTCAGTACTGGGCAAACTGGTTGAAACTATAGTAAAGAACAAAATTGCCAGACACATAGATGCACATAATCCTGGAATAGTCAACATGGTTTTAGTAACGGGAAATCATGCCTTACCAATCTACTAGAATTCTTTGAAGGAGTCAACAAGCATGTGGACAAGGTGGATCCAGTGGAGGTAGTGTATTAAGATTTTCAGAAAGCCTTTGACAAGGTCCCTCACCAAAGGCTCTTAAGCAAAGTAAGCAGTTGTGGGATAAGAGGGAAGGTTCTCTCATGGATTGGTAACTGGTTAAAAGATAGGAAATAAAATGGAGAAAGGTAAATAGTGGAGTCCCCCAGGGGTCTGTACTGGGCCCAGTCCTATTTAACATATTCAGGAATGATCTGGAAAAATGGGTAAACAGTGAGGTGGCAAAATTTGCAGATGATACAAAACTACTCAAGATAATTAAGTCCCAGGCAGACTGCAAAGAGCTACAAAAGGATCTCTCAAAACTGGGTTACTGGGCAACAAAATGGCAGATAAAATTCAGTGTTGATAAATGCAAAGTAATGCACATTGGAAAACATAATCACAACTATACATATAAAATGATGAGGTCTTAATTGGCTGTTACCACTCAAGAAAGAGATCTTGGAGTCATTGAGGCTAGTTCTCTGAAAACATCCACTCAATGTGAGCAGCAGTCAAAAAAGTGAACAGAATGTTGAGCATCATTAAGAAAGGGATCGATAAGAAGACAGAAAATATCATTTTGCCTCCTATATAAATCTATGGTATGCCCACATCGCGAATACTGCGTGCAGATGTGGTCTCCCCATCTAAAAAAAGAGATATTGGACTTGGAAAAGGTTCAGAAAAGAGCAGCAGAAATGATTAGGGATATGGAATGGCTGCTATCTGAGGAGAGATTAATAAGACTGGGACTTCTCAGCTTGGAAAAGAGACGACTAAGGGGGGATATGATTGAAGTCTATAAAATCATGACTGGGGTGGAGAAAGTAAATAAGTGTAATTTATTCCTTCTCATAACACAAGAACTAGGGGCCACCAAATGAAATTAATAGGCAGCAGGTTTAAAATAAACAAAAAGTAGTATTTTTTCACACAACTCAGTCAACCTGTGGAACTCCTTGCCAGAGGATGTTGTGAAGGCCAAGACTACAACAGGGTTAAAAAAAAAATAGATACATTCATGGAGGATAGGTCCATCAATGGCTATTAACCAGGAGAGGCAGAGATGGGCCTCTGTTTGCCAGAAGCTGAGAATGGGCAACAGGGGATGGAACACTTGATGATTACCTGTTCTGTTCATTCCCTCTGGGGCGCCTGGCATTGGCCACTGTCAGAAGACAGGATACTGGGCTAGATGGACATTGGTCTGACACAGTATGGCCATTCTTATGTTCATGTAATGGCTGGTCCTGAAACAGAGCTTATTCTGTTATATGTCAATATCTTATTTTGAATTTATGCAGACTACTCTGATTTAGTAGTGGAAAGGCAAACTGACTCCTCAACTGCTCGATTCAGATCAATAAAATATGCAAAACAGAAAATTCCTGCATAGGAAAAGGGTTTGGGAAATGGAGAGCATAAATCCCATTCTCCACTCCCTGGTCATAAATTGGATATTGCAGACATGTGGAAAAACAATTTTTTTGAGTCCCTTAGATTTTGCTACACATAACTGTAAGTTTACACTGGTAAAAGATCTGTGGCTGCGCTATATTCTGACTAAATTTGCTTCTGTGCATATTGCTTTTTTTGTCCAGGCGTCACTCTCCCTATCGCACACTGGAGCCTGTGCGTCCTCCAGTGGTACCAAATGACTATGTACCTAGCCCAACACGTAATATGGCTCCCTCGCAACAGAGCCCTGTTAGAACAGCTTCTGTGAATCAGAGGAATCGCACATACAGGTATTCAGTCTACTCCTGCACAGAATATGTTTGGCCTAATACAGTAATCTATACAAGATGCACTGCTGTGATTAAAATCAAACCCAGAGCCTACAATAGAACCTCACTAATACACTATTGACTGGGAAACCCATTGTGCATTGACACAAGGACACAATTAAAACAAGACTATTCCATCATAAAATTTACTTCACTTTTTCCCACAATTACACTTTAATTTTGTAAGACATAGTACTTCATAACGTACTAGTAAAATTGTGTAGTAGAAACAGTCATAGTAATATGGAACTTTGCAACATCACTATTTAATCTTTACAAAGATTTGGGGAGATTATTTTGTGTGTGCGAATTATGAGGTATGCTTATTGGAGGACTACAAATTGCTTGTACCTCATAATCGAAGTTTTTTTGAAAAATAAAAGATCTTGAGACTTTAGGATGAACAGTGCTAAACCGTTCTGTAAAAATGAAGTAATCATAACACATAAATGAGGAAACCACTAGCTTTGAACCCAGAGATGGACCACAGTTATGATGTATAACAGAAGATACTGTTCCCGTCTCACTGACCACTAGAAGACTTCATCAGTCCTAGGAATTGTCAGAGGTATAAGATGCCACATCAGAGCTAAAATTGTCTCTCTTGAAATGTTAAATTCTTCTTTAAAAACATTTAAGGAGGCTAGCAAATAGCTTTATACCATATCCATTCTAAACACGAAAAAACGTGACTTTACTGAGTTCAGGAAATGTTGATAGATTTAACCCTTCTACTCCCAACAATACTTAATGTAGAAGCATATATAGTAGAATCTTGCTAATCCACATGCTTTGTAATCTGTACAAAAATGGGATCTGTCTCTCCACTCAGCAATGATGTCATGGTAATTAGCTTTTCAAAATGCCATATATACTTGTTAGATTACTAGTGCCAAATGAATGAACATTCTTGATCCAAACTAAATGCTTTTGTGAAAAATGATTTTTGTTATATCAACTTCAGTTCTTTGTTTCTTCCAGTCATTAGTGTGAAGTAGCAAGTTTCCACTATGTTTTTTATGTATTTTCTCTATGGACCAGATTATTTATGTTTTGGTGGCTTTGGTTTCTTCAGCAGCAGTGGGAGTAGTGGAGGGAGCCACCCAAGTAGTCGGAGCAGCAGTCGAGAGAACAGTGGAAGTGGAAGTGTGGGTGTACCTATTGCTGTCCCCACTCCATCTCCTCCTAGCGTCTATCCAGGTAAATAGGAATCTCACCTTCCTCTCTTTCTGTCCAAGTGCTAATGTTTTAGTTTATTTACTGTTGTGTTTACAAGACTCTGAATCTCTGAGAATTTTTTAAGCCAACTTTTCCAGAACCATACAAACTTTAACGTTGTTTTGGTGCTAATAATTAAAATGTGGGTGCACTGATATTCCCTGAGTGTGGAAATGTTTGTTATGCAGATATTTTCCTGTCTGTTTGCCTTTTATGTCAATTGGTTAATCAAAACTGTTGATTCATTTAAGCCAGCTGAGACAGGAGCTCTTTGACTAGATGTGGCTAGATAGGACACAGCACTGTTCCAAGAAAACAGTGTCTCTCTGTCCTTTTAGCCAGATAAATGGTCTTTCATTTGCTTTCTGTTCATGTAGGCATCTAGAAGTTTATTAGAAGCTTAGATTTTTTTTTTTTTAAAAAGGCAAGGACACAGCAAAGTAAATCTTCAGTATACTCATGAAAGCAGAGCAGATTATCATGGAAAAGGCAGTCTGTCAAACATAAACACGTTCGGTTCACAGAAAATAGTATTTGTATTCTCCCTTCTTTTGCTCATGTAGAGTTGAGGATTTTCTGTGTGCTTCTTTCCTTAGTCTTCTCAATGAAATGAAGGAAAACATTATTTAGCATAAATTGTGTTCTGAAAAATTATTTTTCTGGGCCAAAAATTGCTATGGGAAACTGATGGTTTCCTTTTGCTATATGTTTAATTTTGTACAAAAGCTACAGAGTTCTGTGCTACAGATTGGAGAGTAACTAACAAAGGGGGAAAGCAGTCTTTCTTAAAGTAACGACTTTCATTGAGAAGTACAGACGTTGGTTTCTACATCTGTAATTGATAGCAGGCTTTCTTGATCCAGGTACCCTTATTTGCTGCATATATTGGAATGCTCCTTTTAATATAAGCTTCATTTTTTTCTCATCCCCTCTTTTTGTGCTAGAACATTTAACGTTTACTGAATATCTAACACTGAATTGTCAGAAGGCTTTTCTAATCCTTGCTAACCTGATCTCCGTATTAACTTTACCTCTTTTCACATAGCCCCTGCTGGCTCAGCTGGCACTTCTCCCCTTCCTGCTACCTCTGCACCTGCTCCTTCCCCCCTTGCTCCTGCTACTGCCCCCTCCGCTGCCCCAGATGCTGCAGCTGCAGGAGCCCAGCCTCTTGCTGATGGCTTCACCTCTCCAACTCCCCCTGCTGTTTCTTCCACTCCCTCAGCAGGTGAGTCTCTGCTCCATTTCATAGACAGGTGAACCAAGATGTGAACACAATCTGAGGCTTTTCAAGTATCAGAGGGATAGCCGTGTTAGTCTGGATCTGTAAAAGCAGCAAAGAATCCTGTGGCACCTTATAGACTAACAGATGTTTTGCAGCATGAGCTTTTGTGGGTGAATACCCACTTCTTCAGATGCAAGACATCTGAAGAAGTGGGTATTCACCCATGAAAGCTCATGCTGCAAAACGTCTGTTAGTCTATAAGGTGCCACAGGATTCTTTGAGGCTTTTCAGAGATCCTTAGGAGTCATTGATCTTTATGGCTTTTTCTGGTTTGGTTTTGTTGGATATGAGTTTAGTCGGAAAACACCTGTTCTTCCAGGAGCTTCAGAGTATTAGTCCTGTAAACAACCACTATATTGTATGTTTGCAGCACTATGGATAATGTGAGCCACCCTTACTTCTGCACTGCTGCTGGCGGTGGCTCTGCCTTCAGAGCTGGGATCCTGGCCAGCAGCTGCCACTCTCCAGCAGCAGCACAGAAGTAAGGGTAGCAGTACCGTACCCCCCCTCCACACACAATAACCTTACAAACCCCCTCCCTACCACAACTACTTTTTAGGTCAGGATCCCTATAATTACACCACCATGAAGTTTTTTATTTAAATAGCTGGAATCATGACATTTATGATTTTTAAAATCCTACGACCATGAAATTGACCAAAATGGATCGTGAATTTGGTAGGGTAGAACCATGAGGTGTCTTGGGCCAACATCTCTCCTTTCCATTAGTTGTTGCAAAAGAGGCGTACGTTTTTGATTCACTACGAGTGAGATGGAAGTTTTAATACCCAAATTGAGTCATTTTCTGCTAAAAGACTTTGTTCAATAGGTGGTATATATTGCATGTACTCAAGCTTGCTTTCTTAGCATTTATAAAGCCACTCTGCATATTTATTTTATTTCTTTAATTGCTGAAGTTTCAACATGTGTTATTTACTAAATATAATGTAAGACTAGTATGTATTGCCTTTTGTTTGATTGATTTTGGATGTAGTATTATGTAAAGATCTGTTTTATATATCAAAAATGGCTTACATGTATTTGCAGTAGCTGATTGTAATGGGTTCGGCTTCTGATCACAGAGCTGTATTAGTTCAGGTGTTTAATAACTTTGGTCTACATTCAAGCTTATTTAGAAATTTTGTAACATCCCAGAAAAATCTTCTTTAAGTAGTGTTTACTTAAAGGGTAAAATTAAGCATGTATCATTATTTCCTAATCTCATATATAAGAATTCTTGCACCTGAGCTGTGATGAATCTCAGTGGCAACAAATCATCATAATGTCTGAAGTATTTGTGCAGTTAGAAGATGAGACTGATCAGCCAGAAGTTGGATTGATTTTCAGGTTTTGATGCGCTGGTGTATGAAAAATGTTACAGGTCTCTAGGTCTTAAACTGCACTACTTGTGGATTTTTGATAAAACAATCAGAATTAAATAGAAGTGAAAAACTCAGGTCCTTTAATAAAAATTCAGATTATCTGATTTTAAAAAAATAATTTACTATCTTCCCTTTGTTAAGAAATAAAATAAGAGGTGCCCACTTTCTCCTTGTATTAGCCTAGTGTTCAGATGACTTCCTTGGAATAGGATGCATGAGAATAATAGTTTTGTTTTACAGGGTTGTGATTTTCCCCAGCCTGAAGAAACTCATTGTTTTGACCCTTCTAGGGATAAAAAGACCAATAGAAAAGCCACTAATTTTATGAAACAAAACCTATTATGTGTGATTGACTTTGAGCATATTTATTCCTTAAATACAACAAGTACATTGTTATAAATTCTTTAAGTAAAACAAGAATCCAGTAATTCTCAGTCTACTCTTTTGTATTTTCCAGTGGATACAGATAACAGAATTAGTGTTGAAAAGGTAAACAACATGTTATGATATTTTGGCCAATCCAGATATGCTAAAAAGACCATGGCTGATGCCAAGCTGGCCAGACAGGAATGCAGATTCTTAATGGATAAAAAGCCTCCTGTCTTCCATTGACTGTACCTACTAGCAGCATCCCTCTCCACCTACCAGTGACTCCACCCATTCTCCTCCTCCCCTACCTTCTTACTCTTTCCTAATAGGCATAACAAGAACCTTTGTGATCTCATCACTTCCCTGTTAGCTTAAAGCTTTCATTCTCAGACTGAAATTGCACCCTAATGTTTCTAATACATAAAAAAAGTTTTAAGCAAAGGTTTCATCAATCAGAATGACAGATTAAAAAAATGAGAGGACAGAAATTCACTGGGCTGAGGTTTTTAGGGGTGGGTGGTAACCCTTGGGTTTTTTACAACCATGAGATTCACCTATAATGTTGTGGAGGGGGAACCATGCAAACTAAAAACTGTCTAGTTTACCTTAGTGTCAATAACGTGCTTCAGAGCTTTAATTAGATGTAAACATATGGTAGCTTAACATCATGGTTTATGACTAGTTCACGTGTGATGACAATGAGATTCAAGTTAAATTACCAGTCTTCTAGTTGTGACTTCTGTGGTGTAGTTTAAGGTAAGCACACATTATTTACTAGATGCCTGAATCAGTTTGATATAGAAATTGTGTGTGTTGCAATGTTAACATTGGTTGGAATAAAGAGGTGGTATTGAAGGGTTGAGTCAATTAAAATTTTTCTAATACATTGGAACGTTGTACTGGATTCCCTTTCCTCTGCCCAAGCTGTTTGTTCTTTTTTATTCCCCCAAAATGATCCTCCACGCATTTCCTGAGAGCTGTGGCTGTGACTCAGCTCAGATGCCTGTGGTCTTTAGTCATAGAATAGAACATCTTTGTGGTCCTCCGAGTTGACTTCCAGTTGAATTAGCGGGTACATTGTGAGTGATGTGGACACTTGGCTAGCTAACAATGAGATGAAGCATCTCTACCTGAAATTTCAGTTCAATTTGAAAAAGACCTCCATTCATGAATGTACATTTATTATGAAGCATCATATAATATTACTAACTGGAAACAGTGTCCTCCAATTCTAACATTTTAAAGCTAAAGTTCCTCATTTCTGTATTTGCTTTTGCTGGTGGTGCTAAGTATAGCACTTGAGCAAGAGTTATTTTTCCTTGTGTCAGAATTCTCTGACATTCAGAGTTCAGCTGATCTGGCAACTGAACAAAATGCTCTTAAGATGCAGACTTACTGTTTCCCCCGCCCAAATTCAATCCTTGGAATAAGTCTTGAATGTAAGCATTAAAAAGCCAGACTTCAATCTTTTCTCTCTGCTAACGCGTCTTTCTTTCTAACCTAGGTCACCCTGTTCAGTTCTACAGCATGAACAGACCTGCCTCCCGGCATACACCCCCAACAATAGGGGGCTCTTTGCCATACAGGCGCCCTCCTTCCATCACTTCGCAAACGAGCCTTCAGAACCAGATGAATGGAGGGCCTTTTTATAGCCAGAACCCAGGTAAAAGGGTTACTTCAGTATATCCAATCCAAAACACCAACGGGTTCATAACTTCAAAGCAGTGAAGTCTGTTTGAGACTGCGCTCTTTCCACAGTAGATTTTGCGAGCTGCTTTAGGTGGTTTCTAAAACAGTATTGGTAGCCCTGGTAAGGCTATTGTCCACATATAAGGTGTTCGGTTCCCATTAATGCAAACAGCCTACAATAGTTTATTATTAATTGAAGTGAGTTTGTAAAACAAGCGTCTGACTTGACAAGACAGTGTGGGGAGGCACTACACACGATCCCCGTTACACGGCTCATCCGGTGAATCTCATTCTTGATCTGCAGTACCCCTGTTGTTCCAATCCTGGTGTGGGTTGAGTGTTTGGTCTTTCATGAACTATTTGAATCCTGGTTCCCCATTACTTCTGCCTGGAGACTTATGTTTCTCTCCTGAATAATGGTCAGTCTAGGAGGCGGGCCTTCCTCTTGGAGTGTGTTTTATCAGGCATCTAGGGTCAGGATGCCATTGGTGCTAGATATGGCAGGTAAGAGGACCTCTGCCACAGGAGTCAAGTTTCATATATGCTGGTTTAGTCTAACTGGTGACCCTTCTCTAAAAGTAGAAGGTTGAATTCTTATCTGCTCAATTTTGAGGCTTAACAAGAAGCGACGTTCTGTATCTGAGTAGGAAAGGGCTGGCTATTCATATAACCAGACCTCTTGCTCACATTTCTGATTAGAGAGGGGAAGATGTTTAGCTTCAGAACAGATTTTCCTTTATACAGAAGATGCAGAGAGATTCAATAGGAATGTTTGAAGATTATTGATTTTCAAATTTCTTATACTTAAGCTAGATATGTGCAAGTGGTGCAATGATGCTATTCTACAGTTCTGCAGTTTTAAATTGTATGTTTACCTTGAAATTATGCTCAGATTCCAGCATCTGGCCTAAGGGATTTGATCAAACTCAAACATATCATTTTATCTCTAGTTGCTAGCTAGCCTCAGAGACATTTATTTGAATCCAGGAGGACGAGGTAGTAGTGGTGGGTGGGGGAGTGAAGATGCATGATTAAATTATACTATCTGCTTGAGTTATAGTATTTGTAGTGTACATTTATAGGCATGTTGAAGGATGAAAAAAGATAGAGGGAGAAGATAGAGGAAATAGTGTCAGATACAACTAAAAAGAAATGCCTTCTGAAGTAAAGAGGATTTTCAGTATATCCAAAGTGTTCTTGACTACTGTTCTGTATTTCTGTTTTTAATGAAATGTCCTTTGGAAGTTACCACTATTGTATTGTAAAAGATGCCAGATATTCTGTAAATAAATTATGTAACCATAATTCAGTTTGTTTACCCGAGAAGAAAGTAATGATTAAGAGGATTATTCACTTGAACTATAAATCACAAAGAAAATACTTCCATGGCAGGGATACTTGGCACAGCATAAATAAGGAGATGCAGCAGAAGATGTTTCTAAATCAATGACCAGGCAGAATGTGGAATCTTAGTTGTATTCAGAGGGGTATTAAGGCAGGATCTGTGTATCTGGACTCCCAGGAAGGGAAGGGGAGCCTTTGGACTCGCAAAGTTAGAATCCATGAGTGGGACATATGACAAGTGGAGGCTGTGGTCTCCGTTCGCAGAAGGAGGAAGCAGAAGGATGGGGGACCATAGCTGCTTCTTAGCCCTACTGTAGGTTGGGGGAAAGAACAGATCTTAAAGTTTGGGGAGACCAGTGGAGGGGGGGGGGCTGGGGGCTGAAGGAAAGGCCTTTGGAGATTATCAGGATAGAAGAAGCAGGGATGTCGGATCAGGTTCATCCCATTTAATATGTGGCATTTTTTTCCCAAGAAAGCCAGTACTGGTTTTTTCTCATATTGTGTGGATTTTGTGCAGGGGATATTGATGCATTTTCCCTCCACTGTATTTTATATGCTATCAGCATAATTTTTTTTTTCTTTTCCTTTTTGGATAGCAGTACTAAGGCTATTTAACTTTTATGCTGCAGTGGTGAGGCTGTTTTTGGAAGGCTGTGGGGATGTAAGCATGTCTTTTATATAAATATGACTAAAACTGGGGTCTGAAGAACTACTACCAATTGCAAATTACTGACTGAGGATAAAGAGGATTTTATGACAGTCTTTCATTGTGGGAAAGAAGGAGAACTGAGTAAAAGATGGCACCTAGATTACAATCACTTAGCTTATCACTGAAATGCAGTTGCTTCTGGGATGTGACACCACTGCTTAGTAATATTGCCCAACAGTTATATTTAGTGAAGTAGACCATGCTCAAATGCAAGTAAAGGGAGGAATTCAGATAAAACAAAATTAGCTGAGTTAGAGTATGTACAGAGCGCTGGTATTAACATCCCTAGTCTTTTCATAGATTCCAAGGTCAGAGAGGATCAGTGTGATTGTCACAGTTCAGGGAAACTGCACTTGTATTCCCCCTCTGTGTCCAGCGAGGGCACCCACTCTAGACGCCAGGCTCCTCAGACAAATCTACATGCCTGCTGATAAGAGAACCAGAGAACACCCCAACTCCAATAAGGACTCTGGCAGTCGATGAGTTCTTCAGACACCACAAAGGGATTTTTTCTGTGGGTAGAAGTTCAAAACAGCTGTTAGCTCAGAACAAGACCCCTCCCCACCCCCCCATCTGAGTCACTTCTTTATACAGTTTGGGTCTTTGATCTGCAGAGACCCTGATTAGGTGATCAGCCAGACAGTGGTCCCCTCCTCAGGGTGAAGTTTCAGAAGGTTGGATCTTTGCATAACCAGAGGTGGTGGGAACTCCACTTAACTTTGTTTGTCTGGTGCATTGTTTAAAATAGTCCTTTGAAGCACAACACTTCCCAAGGTTTACACTGGCCACCTCTCCCCCTGGAGAAGTGACATACAATCCCACAAGAATACACACACTTTTCATTTTTAATACAACAAATTCATAAAATGCTTAAACTTCATTGAATTAATTTTAATTTAATTCAGTAAGGTTTGTCCTGGATATTGCAGGAGTTTGCCACATTTATCACAGTGATTATCTACAAAAATAACAGGAGTACTTGTGGCACCTTAGAGACTGAAAAGGTTATTTGAGCATAAACTTTCTTACTCTAATCAAGTCACCGCTTAGATGAGATGAGCTCCTTGGGACTGTCACTATAAGGCAGGTTTTCTAATCCGTTAATCATTCTCAAGGCTCATCTCTGAACCCATTGCAAAATTCTTCTTGAATTGTGGTCACCAGAACAAGAGACAGTATCCAGCAGTGTTTGCATCAGCTCCAGATACATCAGGGGTCTCAAACTCAAATGACCCCGAGGGCCGCATGAGGACTAGTGCATTGGCCCGAGGGCCGCATCACTGACACGCCCCCTTGCTGCCCCTGGCCTCACCCCCAATCCACCCCTTCCATGAGGCCCCGCCCCTGCCCTGTCTCTTCTCCACCTCCTCCCCTAAGCGCGCGCAGTTTTAATAAATATATACACTCAGTAATGCACCTCACTCAAAGGACAAAACACGCACTTAGATTTACTGCCTAAGGCTCTGGGAGGGAGTTTGGGTGGGGGAGGGGGTCTGGATGCAGGCTCTGTGCTCGATGCAGGCTCCAGGCTGCGGCAGGGGGTGGGGGTGCAGGCTTTGGGACGGAGTTTGGGGATAGGAGGGAGTGCAGGGGTGAGGGCTGTGGGGCTGAGGGTGAGGGGTACATGATGCAGGAGGGGGCTCAGGGCTAGGGAAGAGGGTTGGGCTGTGGGGTGAGGGCTGTGGATGAGGGGTTCATGATGCGAGGGGACTCAGGGCTAGGGAAGAGGGTTGGGCTGTGGGGTGAGGGCTGTGGATGAGGGGTTCATGATGCGAGGGGGCTCAGGGCTAGGGAAGAGGTTTGGAGTGTGGGGTGAGGGCTGTGGATGAGGGGTTCATGATGTGGGGGCGCTCAGGGCTGGGGCAGAGGATTAGGGTGCGGGGGGATGAGGGGTTCATGATGTGGGGGCGCTCAGGGCTGGGGCAGAGGATTAGGGTGTGGGGGGATGAGGGCTCTGGCTGTGGCTGAGGATTAGGGTGCAGGGGGATGAGGGGTTCATGATGTGGGGGTGCTCAGGGCTGATCCGGCGGTGGCCGGGGCTGATCCAGGCAGTACCGGGGGGTGGGGGGCGGGAAGAGACCCAGCTCCAACTATTGCTGGAGCAGGGCGCCCAGCCCTGAATATTGCTGGGGCCCGGGCCCCACACAAGTATATAACCTGCCGCCCATGCCCCCCGGCCCGGCTCAGCCCCGGCGGGTCTCGCTTCCCTTCCCCCCCCCCGGCCCGGCCCCGGCGGGTCCCGCTTCCCTTCCCCCGGCCCGGCCCCGGTGGGTCCCGCTTCCCTCCCCCACCCCCCGGCCCGGCGGGTCTCGCTTCCCTTCCCCCCGGCCCCGGCCCCGGCGGGTCCCGCTTTCCCCCCCCCTTACCCGAGCGCGTCTCCGGCGAGGCCTGAGCTCCGTCCCGCTCAGAGCCGCGTGGTGAGGGGGCGGGGCTGTGAGCTCCACGCCGAGCGCAGCGCTCAGCCCAGAGCTCCCAGCCCCGCCCCCTCCCCACGCGGCTCGGATCGGGGCGGGGCTCAGGCGCTCGGACGGAGACTCGGCGCTCTATGCGCCGAGGCTCCAGGAGAGGGGCGGAGGCGGGAGCCTCCGCTTTTCTCTTGGGGGCCCCTGCGGAGCTCCCCTGGGGAGCTCCGCGGGCCGCATGTTTGAGACCCCTGAGATACATAGTAAATTAATCTCTCTACTCCTACTCGTGATTCCCCTGTTTATGCCTCCCAGGATCACATTAGTCTTTTGGTCACAGCATCGTACTGGGTGCTTATGTTCAGCTGATTATCCACTCTGACCCCCAAATCTTTTTCAGAGTTATTTCTTCCTAGGCGAGAGTCCCCCATCCTGTAAGTATGGCCTGCTTTATTCCTAGATGTGTACATTTACATTTAACTGTATTAATCAGCATGTTGTTTGCTTGCATCCAGTTTCACGCAATCCAGATTGCTCTGTATTAATGACCTGGCCTGTTCAATATTTTAACTCCTCCCTCCCCCATTTGCAGGTCATCTGCAGACTTTTTCAGTGATGATTTTATGTTTTCTTCCAGGTCACTGATTAAAAAAATTAGGGCCCAAAACAGATCCCTCTAGAACCCCACTAGAAACAGGCCTGCTCAATGATTATTGCCCTTTTGCAATTACATTTTGAGACCTATCAGTTAGCCAAGCTTTTAATCTGTTTAATGTGTGCCCTGTTAATTTTATATTAATTTTTATTTTTTAATAAAAATAGTCATGGGTACCAAGTCAAACATCTTACTGAAGGCTACATGTATTATATCAGCACTAATATCTTTATCAAACTTGTCATCTCATTAAAAAAATTAAGTTAGTTTGGTAGGATCTATTTTTCATAAACTCATTGTGTTTGGCATTAAGTAATTGCTTTCCTTTATGTCTATTAGTTGAGTCCCTGATCAGCAACTCCATTATCTTGCCTGGAATTGATATCAGACTGACAGGCCTATAATTACCTAGGTCATCCCATTGAGCATTGGCCTGTCAAACTCAGCATTGTGAGTTTAATCCTTGAGAGGGCCATTTAGGGAACTGGGTTAAAAATCTATCTGGCAATTGGTCCTGCTTTGAGCAGGGGGTTGGACTAGATGACCTCCTGAGGTCCCTTCCAACTCTGATATTCTATGATTTTTTTAAAACACTGGAATAACATTAGCTTTCTTCCAGTCTTCTGCAACTATCCCAGTGTTCCAAGTCTTATTGAAAAATCAACTTAATGGTTCAGCAAGCTCCTTGGCCTGCTCTCTTAAAACTCTTAGGTGCAAGTTATCTGGATGTGCCAATTTAAAAATATGTAACTTTAGTAGTTACTGTTTAACTTCATTCCACTAGTATCTCAGAAGGATAAGTGTTATGATGATCCTACATCTGGTTTTTTTTTAAGTAATGAAAAAAATATTTATTGAAAATTTGGCTGCCTTTTCTGAAATTTTATTGATGATTCTATCATTTTTATGTGGTAGTGGACCAATACCATTGTTAGGATACCTTTTGTTCCTAATATACTTTAAAAACCTACTCCTTATTGGCCATAGATTTCGCCTTGTGTCCTTTTGCTTCCCTTATCAAATTTCTACAACCCTGGCTTCTGATTTATATTTGTTACTATCAACTTCCCCATTTTTCTGTTGTTCTCTTTTTTTATAGCTGCCTTCACTTAACCAGGTTGGTTTTTTAACCAGCATGGTAGTCTTCCTTGATTGTGGCTTTTTGGGCATCTACTAAAGTGTTTTTTAATGTCTCCCAATTAGTATTCACATTTTTTTCTGATTAAAATTCTTCTCCTGGCTGATTTGGCTCATGATTGTTTTCAGCTTTCTGGCTCTTTTAAAGGACCAAGTATGTATGTTCCTGATTTAGACTTTTCTTTTTGGACATTATAAATGTGATCAAATCATGATAACTTGTACCTAAGGTATCATTAAAGAGTTACTGATCACAGAAATAAAAATGTGTCAAGACTAATCTTATGAAGTACAGCAGGGTCTCTAATGATCACAAATAGCCAAGACCTCTGTTTGACATCTCCACTAAAAGGTATTGACTGACAATCCATAGCAACCCTTTCAAAATATTAACTAACCCATTTTAAATATCAGTTGCAAAATAAAAAAGTGTAGACATGCTACATTAAAGAATGCCAAGTTTCTTTACAAAATAAAGTGGAAAAATTATCTTAATAACACACCAATGTTTTGTACAGGTCATACATGTACTCAGATTTTTAGCCCTTTATTTTAATGAGAACGCTGTACTTACTTTTTAAAGGAAGTTAATAAGGGAGATGGAGAAATGAGCTTAGATAATTATATATTTTTCCTCTGCCATCAAACAAAACTATTTAAATTGTTCATTTTCCCCCCCCCCTTCAAATTTATATTTCCTCTATAGTTAATTCTCTTGAGGGAATTTTAAAGTGAGGATTTAGGCCCCTGAAAATAAAAGTTTAGAAGAGAAGTACTGAAGGTTCTTCTTCGAGTGATTGCTCCTATCCATTCCATGTAGGTGTGCGCGCCGCGCGTGCACGGTTCTTCGGAACATTTTTAGCCTAGCAACTCCGGCGGGCCGGCTGGCGCCCCCTGGAGTGGCGCCGCCATGGCGGCGGATATATACCCCAGCCGGCCCGTCCGCTCCTCAGTTCCTTCTTTCCGCCCGTGACGGCTAGTAGGAACAGTGGAGTGATCTGCTTTCCTCCACAGCCTTAGCGTTCTCCGATCGTTAGTGTATATAGTTATCATAGTTGTTAAGTTTTGTTAATAGTTCTATAGTTAGTGTTACGATAGTCATTAGGGAATTAGAGGGGTTAGCCCTCTTCTTCCGCCCCGGTGCGGGCTTATGCCCGGACCGGCGGGTTTCAAGCCCTGCGCGGCTTGCCAGCGGTCTATGCCGGTGAGTGACCCGCACGACTCCTGCCTCCGCTGTCTTGGAGAGTCGCACCGGTCGGACAAGTGCCCCATTTGCGTCGCTTTCAGGCCTCGCACGAGGAAGGAGCGGGACTCACGGTTGAAACAACTCCTCATGGAGTCGGCCCTCCAACCTCCGGCACCAGCACCGGCGGCGCCAAAGACTGCCTCAGCTAGCAGCGCGCCGACCGCACCCAGCCGCCCCGGTGCCGATGATGCATCTCGGCACCCGGCACCGAAGACCCGGCACCGCTCCATCTCCCTGGGAAAGAAGCGCAAAGTGCCGAAGACGGTCTCGGACAAGCATAAGAGACCGTTAGCCCAGCCGCCTCCGACTGTAACGGTGCAGGCTGAGGCTGTGCACAAAACGTGCACCGTGCTGTCGACTCCGGCGCCGCAAGGCCCGTCGAGTCCGGCACCGCCCGGCTCCCCGGTACCTACCGAGGAGGAGCTGAGGCTGCCGTCCACGCCCGAGGCGTTCGCGACGGCAAGACATTTGATTGACCTTACCGCTGATGCAAGCGCTCAGCTGCCGGTGCCACCGGTGCGGACTCTCAAATCTATTGGGAAGCCACTTATGATGCGCCCCCCGTCCCCGGGCCTCCGAGCTGATCGCAGCACCGCCGCCAGATCTCGGTCCCGATCTCGCTCACGGCACCGCTCTCCACCGCACCGGGCACGACGATCCACGTCGAGACGACGCTCCCCGTCTCCTCGCCGGTCGCAGTCCCGGCACCGCTCCCAGTCGCGGTACCGGTCGCACTCCCGGCGACGTTCCAAGTCCCGGTCGCCGAGTCGCCGGCATCGCACCAGGTCCGGCTCCAGGCACCGCGAGAGGCGTCGAGAGTCACGCAGTCGCTCCAGGCGCCGCCGCACGCGGTCCAGATCCGCATCCCGGCACCGTCGGTCGAGCTCCCGACGCCGCAGGTCGAGCTCCCGGGGCCGAAGGTCGAGCTCCCGGCACCGCCGGTCGAGCTCCCAGCACCGCGCCACGCGCAGGTCCCGTTCGCCGGCTAGACCAAGTGACAACCGGCACCGTCCGTCGGCACCGCGGGGGCACTTTACTCCGGCACCGGACGTCCGCCCGGCCACCGCTTCGGCCCCCCCCGGCCATCAAGAGAGCCCTCAGTCGCTTCCCCTGGGGGCAGCGCAATTGACTTCCGGGCGGGGTCCCTCCCACCAGAACATGGACCTCAACAATGGGGATTTTGGGTGCCTTGGGCCGAACATGAACAGGGGCCTCCCCTTCCGCCGCGACAGCCAGGCTCGGTGCGCTCGGTACCGGTAGCCACGGTCAGCAGGCCACCTCCGTCCCCCACTCCACAGGCCGCCGCTCACGGCACGCACTTAGAGCATGAAACGCGGGCACCTATTCCCGCAGACACGGAGCAGGCACCGGAAGAAGTGCTACCGGGTCCTTCCTCATCCTCCTCCCCCGATGAGGCGGTGGCAGGGGCGTCACCGTCGGAGCCTCCGCCGATCGACCTCAAGGCTCACCAGGACCTTCTCAGAAGGGTAGCTAAGGCCATCAACCTACCCGTGGAAGAAGTCCAGGAGGTCGATGACCCCATCACGGACGTGGTGGGGGCGGAGGCCCCCGTGAGGGTAGCGCTCCCCTTCATCCGGACAATTCAAAAGAACAATGCCGCTATCTGGCAGTCGCCCTCTTCCGTCCCGCCTACAGCGCGCGGGGTTGAGAGGAAGTACTCGGTCCCTCCGAGGGGGTACGAATACCTTTACGTTCACCCGGCTCCGGACTCTCTAGTTGTCCAATCTGTCAATGACCGGGAGCGACACGGACAGCCCGCCGCTGCGCCAAAGTCGAAGGAGTCCAAGCGCATGGACTTGTTAGGCCGAAAAATTTACTCAGCGGGCGGCCTCCAACTCCGCATCGCCAACCAAATGGCCCTGCTCTCGAGATATACATTCAACATCTTGGGCTGCCTAGGGAAATTTGCAGAGCTCACCCCGCAGGATTCCCGCCGAGAATTCTCGGCACTGCTGGAGGAAGGAAAGCTGGCTTCCCGAACCTTAATTAAGGCAGCGGTAGACGCAGCGGACTCGGGGGCCAGGACCATAGCGTCAGGGGTAACCATGCGACGCATTGCATGGCTTCAGTCCTCTACTCTGCCGCCGGAGGTCCAATACACGCTCCAGGACCTTCCTTTTGAGATGCAGGGTCTATTCTCAGAAAAGACTGATACCCGCATTCAGACCCTAAAGGACGGCAGAGTGGCGATCCGCACATTAGGAATGCACACGCCGGCCACCCAAAGGCGTTCCTTCCGGCGTCAACCTTATCGCCCCTTTCAACACAACCGACCTCGCCCGCCTAACAATCGGCGCTCAGCCCCCTTCCGCCGCAGACCATCGGGCGGGCGGCGTAATCAAGCCCACGGATCGTCCAAGGCCCCTCAAGACCCAAAGACGGCCTTTTGATGGGACGCCCGAGGGCCGCTCACCTCTCTCCAATCAGGATCCACCCCTTCTGTTTTCCGATCGCCTTTCCCGCTTCCTCCAGGCGTGGTCATCTATAACATCAGACAGTTGGGTCCTCAGCACTGTCCAATACGGCTACCGCCTACAGTTCATTTCGCCCCCTCCCTCCCACCCACCCTCCCTGTCCCTCTTCAGGGACCCCTCTCACGAGCAAGTCCTCTTACAGGAGGTCCAATCTCTGTTGAGCGTGGGTGCCATCGAGGAGGTGCCTCCCAGCAGGCGAGGCAGGGGATTCTATTCCAGATACTTCCTCATCCCCAAGGCGAAAGGAGGCCTTCGTCCCATCTTAGACCTCCGGGAGCTCAAAAGATACCTGTGGAAGCTCAAGTTTCGAATGGTAACCTTGGGGTCCATTATCCCTTCCTTGGATCCTGGAGACTGGTTTGCTGCCCTCGACATGAGGGATGCCTACTTTCATGTGGCAATCTACCCCCCCCACAGACGCTTCCTGCGCTTCATGGTCAACGGAGCTCATTACCAGTTCGCAGTGCTCCCCTTCGGCCTCTCCACCGCGCCGAGGGTATTCACCAAGTGCATGGCGGTCGTCGCCGCAGCCCTCCGCCGTCGTCGCATCCACGTCTACCCATATCTCGACGACTGGCTGATTCGGGGCCGCTCCCAAGAGCTGGTGGCGAATCAGGTGACCGAGATTCTACATCTGTTCCGGTCTCTCGGCCTGCTTGTCAACACCGAGAAGTCCCTCTTAGTTCCAGCGCAAAGAGTGGAGTTCATAGGAGCGGTCCTCGACTCCAATCTGGCCAGAGCGTGCCTCCCTCGCACTCGGCACGAGACGTTGGCCTCCCTCATTCGGGAACTGCAGGCCTTTCCGACGACAACGGTGCGATCCTGCCTCCACCTCCTGGGTCACATGGCAGCGTCCACATTTGTGACCGCACACGCCAGGCTGCGACTTCGCCCATTCCAAATGTGGCTGGCATCGGTGTACTGCCCTCATCGCGATCCCCTAGACATGGTGGTAACGGTGGCAAAGCCCGCTCTCCAGACGCTCACCTGGTGGCTGGACCCGGAAACGGTCTGCGAGGGAGTTCCGTTCCGCCCGCCTCGCCCGTCAATCACCTTGACGACGCTGGGCTGGGGGGCTCACGTGGGAGACCGACACACCCAGGGTCTCTGGTCACCCCAGGAGCTCTCCCTCCATATCAACGTCCGGGAGCTGAGAGCGATCCGCTTAGCTTGTCTCGCCTTTCGGGCTCACCTGCAGAACCGCTGTGTAGCGGTCTACACGGACAACACCACAGCCATGTTTTATGTCAACAAGCAGGGCGGAGCGCGGTCCTCCCCACTTTGCAACGAGGCATTGCTCCTCTGGGATTTCTGCGTAACCCACTCGATTCGCCTCGAAGCGTTTTTTCTGCCAGGAGCGCAGAACACGTTGGCCGACCGCCTCAGCAGGTCCTTCGCCTCTCACGAGTGGTCCCTTCGCCCAGATGTGGCTTATTCCATCTTCCAGAGGTGGGGCTTTCCCCAGATAGACCTCTTTGCTTCCCGGTCCAACCGCAAATGCCACAGGTTCTGCTCCTTCCAAGGTCAAGCTCCAGGCTCCCTCTCAGATGCGTTTCTCCTGTCATGGACAGAGCCTCTTCTCTACGCGTTTCCTCCGTTTCCGCTCGTCCACCGAGTGTTACTCAAGATCCAGAGAGACAGCGCCCGCATCATACTCGTCGCTCCGGCCTGGCCCAGGCAGCACTGGTATACCCTGCTGCTCGAGCTGTCGGTTCGGGAACCCATTCCCCTTCCGCTGTGGCCGGACCTCATAACCCAGGACCTCGGCAGGCTTCGTCACCCGAACCTGCAATCGCTGCATCTTACAGCTTGGTTCCTGAGTGGTTAACCGACGCAGAGAGGGATTGCTCCGCAGCGGTGCAGCAAGTTCTGCTCGAAAGCAGGAAACCTTCAACGCGAACTACTTACCTCGCCAAGTGGAAGCGCTTTGCCCTCTGGTGCGACCAGAGAGGTATCAACCCTTTCTCGGCCCCCATCCAGACTGTCCTCGACTACCTTTGGTACCTCAAAGGTCAAGGTCTTGCAATCTCGTCCCTCAGGGTGCACCTGGCAGCGCTGTCAGCATTTCGACCAGCTATAGGAGGTCGCTCGATCTTCTCCAACCCGATGGTATCACGATTCCTTAAAGGGTTAGACCGTCTCTACCCGCAGGTGCGTCCTGCTGCTCCGACATGGGATCTGAACCTGGTCCTCGCCCAGCTCATGGGCCCACCCTTCGAGCCCCTCGCTACGTGCTCTCGCCTCCATCTTACCTGTAAGACGGCCTTCCTCGTGGCGATCACATCCGCCAGACGGGTCTCAGAGCTCCGCGCCCTGACGGCGGGTCCCCCGTATACCGTCTTTCACGGGGACAAGGTGCAGCTCCGACCACACCCGGCCTTCCTCCCCAAGGTGGTGTCGGCCTTCCATCTCAACCAGGAGATCTTCCTCCCGGTCTTCTTCCCGAAGCCGCATGCCTCGCCTCGGGAACAGCAGCTGCATACCCTCGACGTCCGCCGAGCACTCGCGTTCTACATCGACCGCACGAAGCCTTTTCGGCGTTCGTCCCAGCTGTTTGTGGCAATAGCTGACCGCATGAAAGGCGAGCCAGTTTCCTCGCAGCGGATTTCTTCCTGGGTGACGTCCTGCATCAGAACGTGTTACGAGCTTGCTCGCGTTCCCCTGTGCCGACTCACCGCACACTCGACGAGGGCACACGCCTCATCGGCCGCTTTCCTGGCCCATGTCCCCATCCAGGACATCTGTAGAGCGGCCACCTGGTCTTCAGTCCATACCTTCGCTTCCCACTACGCGTTGGTGCACCAGTCTCGAGACGACGCAGCCTTCGGCTCTGCGGTATTACACTCCGCCACGTCTCATTCCGACCCCACCGCCTAGGTAAGGCTTGGGAATCACCTACATGGAATGGATAGGAGCAATCACTCGAAGAAGAAAAGACGGTTACTCACCTGTAGTAACTGGTGTTCTTCGAGATGTGTTGCTCCTATCCATTCCAATCCCGCCCTCCTTCCCCACTGTCGGAATAGCCGGCAAGAAGGAACTGAGGAGCGGACGGGCCGGCTGGGGTATATATCCGCCGCCATGGCGGCGCCACTCCAGGGGGCGCCAGCCGGCCCGCCGGAGTTGCTAGGCTAAAAATGTTCCGAAGAACCGTGCACGCGCGGCGCGCACACCTACATGGAATGGATAGGAGCAACACATCTCGAAGAACACCAGTTACTACAGGTGAGTAACCGTCTTTTCCCTTATCTTCCAAGTGTGTGCAGTTTCTCAAGGGTTATCTTTCTCTTATTCACACAACACAAGTGAATTGCTTGTTTCCTGAGGTCGTTTGGGGGGGGTATCTAGCTAGATCCCTTCTGGTGAAAGATTTATGGGTACAGTTCTTTAGGAGCTGTTTCAAAAAGTATCTTCAAAATGTCTGCCCCCCCCTGCGCATTTGGCTCCACAGAGGAGCTTGGGCTGAAGGTGAAGCTGGGGGCAGATTGGGGGATGGGGGTAGGAGCTGGGGCTAGAGGCAGAGCTGGCCTGGGCACAGAGAGGGAATGAGGGCAGAGCTGGGCTTGGCAGGGCAGAGTATGGCTGGGTGGCAGTCCCTCCCTGTCCCCCATGTGGGCTGCCCCAGGCCCCAACTCACCCCTCCCTCCCAAAAAATCGTTCCTCCATACCCATCTGGGGGCGTGCGGCCCACAGTTAGGGGATCACTGCGTTAGAGAGAGAATGGGTGAAGGAATGTCTTTTATTGGACCAACTTCTGTTGGTGAAATAGACAAGCTTTCAAGCTTTCATAGAGATCTTCAGCTCTCTAAGCTTGACTTTCTCCAAGAGAACTTGGTCCAGTGGAAGATATTACCTCACCCACTGTAAGTGTGCGGACTCACCCCTGCGGCGCCTCCTGCTGGTCATCCTCAGAGAATTAGCTCTCCCAGTGTCCGGAGCGCCCTCTGCAGGCCGGTGATCCGCCTTACTGCTGGCCCTGTGTCCCTCATCTTGGGTGCTGCTCCCCTGGCAGTACCCCTTACAGCCTCAGGGTCTCCCCCTCCACTAGCCCCACTTTGCCTCAGTGTTCGGCTACTGCCAGTCACCATCTAGCCCCCTGCTCACTCGGGCAGACTGCAGTGTAAGCCACTCATCGTAGGCAAAGGAGGTTCAGACCTGCTGCCCCCTGCAACCCAGTACCTGATGGGCCTTACCAGGCCTTCAGCCTGGGGCTTTCCTAGGCCGGAGCTCCCTAGGCCTTTCCCCAGCCTATCTCCACTCTAGGGTCCCTTGTTAGCACCTTGCAGCCTCTACAGAGGGAGAGTGCCTGTGCCTCTGGCTCACAGCCTTTTATAGGGGCCAGCTGGGCCTGATTGGGGCATGGCCCCAGCTGAGCCTATTTTCCCCAATCAGCCCAGGCTTCATGCCCCAGCCACAGCCCTCTTCTGGGCTGTTTCAAGCCCCGCAGGGCAGGAGCGGGTAATCACTCCGCTACACCCACCTTGTCACTCTAATCTCCTCAGACCAGCATGGTTACCTGAACACCATCAAGAAATCAATATTATGTTGTTGCTGAAAAAGGAAAAACTCTCTTGTTTATTCTATTCCAATAAAAATAGAGTTTAAGAGAAGAAAGTATCTTCATGGTAGTTAGATGAAACAAGTTCAACTGGGTTTTGGGTGTTATGAAAAGGAACTGGCATGGGAATTTTCAAACAGAGAAAACTAAAACTTGCTGCAAGTGATATTTATATTTCTTAAAACTCTTCTCTTTTGGATGTCCATCCTTTTTGTCACACCTCCTTTGGTAGGTTGCTGTAGTATCTGAATGATGGACATGCCTAGTTTCCTGTTTGTTGTGTTGTTTTATTTCTAATTTACAGTCGAACCCATTTATGTCGACCTCGGTTAACTTGCCAATCCTGTTAAGTCGACGGTTTACAAGTGGAACCGCCAGACTCCCTCTTTGGCTTATGAGTTTCTCATCCGTTATGTCGATTTGCCGAACCCTAATATCTCGAGCCCGTCCCCGACCCACCGTGTCCCCAGCCGCCGGCTCCCCGGCTCTCCAGCCGCGCGGTTCCCCAGCCGCCCGCTTCCCGCGTCCCCAGCCGCCCGGCTCCCCGCGTCCCCGACCCACCGTGTCCCCAGCCGCCCGCTCCCCGGCTCCCCAGCCCCGCGGTTCCCCGCTTCGCCGCCCGGCCGTCCGCCCGGCTCCGCTTCCCCGCCCGCCCCCGTATACCCGGTCCCTGCCTGTCCCCGCCCGCCTGGCCCCGCATACCTGGTCCCTGCCCGTCCCCGCCCCACATACCTGGTCCCGGCTTCTCCTGCCGCCCGCGCCGGCTCCGCTTCCCCGCCCGCCGGTCCCCGCTTCCCCGCCCCCGCATACCTGGTCCCTGCCCGTCCCGCCCGCCGGCCCGCATACCTGGTCCCTGCCCGTCCCCGCCCCACATACCTGGTCCCGGCTTCTCCTGCCGCCCGCCCGCCGGCTCCGCTTCCCCGCCCGCCCGTCCGTCCGTCCGCCCGGCTCCGCTTTGCCGGATCCAGCCACGTGCAGGCAGCGCGGTAAGGAGGCAGGGAGGGGGTGGGGGGGTGGATAGGGGTTTATCTCGATCATTGGTTATCTCGATGGCTTTTGGCAAACCCCTAGGCCGTCGAGATAACAGGGTTTAACTGTATTTGTCTTTTTTACTCCTTTGTTGCAGTATCCCTTGCTCCTCCTCCTCCTTCCATCCTACAGGTAACTCCACAGTTACCACTGATGGGATTTGTGGCCAGAGTTCAAGAAAATAGTAAGTTTGTTTCTTCCTTGTGCTATGATTGGGCACTGGGTCTGGCCTTCGTTTCATGTGTGGAAAAACCTCAGCTGGACGTAGCCAGAATTCTGCTTTTCAATACTTGGCTTTGTTTGGTGAATTTCAAATAAAACAGGAAAAAACAAACAAGATGAAAAATATTTGTCAAGAGACTCTGATCCTTTCCCCTCCCCAACTTAGTGTCTTACTGTATTTCTGTTCCTAAATTCTAGCGTTAGGTCCCCATGAAATTAGTTAGCTCTTGAATAGAGACAACTACTTCTAATCTGCAACTGTAGTTCTAGAGGGTGTTTCATGCTGATCTTGCTGCTTATTTTTAGTTTCAGATACTCCACCTCCTCCTCCACCTGTAGATGAGCCAGTCTTTGATGAGTCCCCACCTCCACCTCCACCCCCAGAAGATTATGAAGAGGAGGAGGCAGCTGTGGTTGAGTACAGTGATCCTTATGCTGAAGAGGACCCTCCATGGGCACCAAGGACCTATTTAGAAAAGGGTAGGTTTAAAGAGCGAGAGAGAGAGATGGTGGTGGTATCATCAGTTCTACAGTCTTTTGCTAAAAACCCTAACTTCAGAATTTACATGTATTAAATGAGAATCTTTCAATAGGTCTGTTGCTTGCTTTGGATAATCAAGCTTTTATATCATTAATCTGCAATTCCTAAAGAAGTTACTTTGTCACCTTCCTGTCAGTCCATGTAATTTGTGATTCTAGAGATTTGGTCTGGCTGGAGAATTGATTCCCTTCAGCTGAATCACAGTGGTTTTGTTTTTTATTCAAACGAACTCTCTAGGATGCCACCATGTGTCTAGTAATACCAGTCGTTGCTATGTAGAACAGGTTTCTTGCACATTGCTTTACTAACACAATACTGCATATTAAGAGTACGGTACTGTGTGGTATCCCAGCTGATTTCTCCCCTCTTCCCATTGTACTGGAGACGGTGCCTGTAAAGTACATTCTGCAAGGTTATCAGGAACATAGGAGAGGGAATGGACTTCCTGGGTCGTTAAGTCCAGTCCCCTGCTTTCATGGGCAAACCATCATATTATCCTGTTTGTAAATTTATCAAGCTCATTCTTAAAACTAGTTTTAGGTTTCCCATCTCCACTGCTCCCATTGGAAGGTTTTCCAGTCACCTCTCGTAGTGAGAAACCTTCTTCTGATTTCCAGCCTGAATTTATTCATGGCCAATTATACTAATTTGGTTTTGTTACCAACATAATCCTTTAGTTTAAATAGCTTTTCTTCCTTGCTCCTGCCCCTTGATGTGCTTGTGTTTGAGTCACAGTAATGATGCTATAGTTAAGGCTGCAACTGGCTTTCTATTGTAATTCCAGTTTTAACCTTTCCTTGATCCCTTAAAAAAAAAAAAAAAAGACCTGTCTGAAATTTTGCATGTTACTTTGACAGAGACATGTTTAGGAAGAGTTTCCGGTTTAAGCAGAGTATGTTTGAGAAGTGAGACTTTGGAAGGCAAGTACCAGCCAAGCTCCTTGTGCCACATAGCTGACATTAGCCTTATACCCAGACTTAGACGTCTGTCCAGGTCAAGACCTTTCAAGCTATGCTGCTTTGTCAGAGTGGTCACCTTCTTCCTTGAGGTAGCGTCTGTATTTTCCCTCAAGCAATATGCAACCCCCCATTCTCCTCAGGGCTACTGGATTTCGTGAACCTTTAGAAAGCAGTGCCTCTCTCAACAACAAATGTCCAGACATGAGGTTATAAAAGGGCTGTCTGGTGCCAACCACACCAGTTCATTCCATTCTGTGGTTAGCTGTGTGTGCAGGAACTTTCTCTTGATGGCTGCAGGGATTTGTGGAGATTTGTATCCACATCTCCCCTAAGGGTTGTTAGATGGTAGGTGGTTAGTAAGTGTTGGATAGCTTGTGGCTGTTGCACCATGGACATTGATGTTGACTGACCAGACTCCAGAGACACGGGCAGATTTTAGAAGTCTGTGCACCTTGTACTTGTTGGCTTTGTCTTGAGGATCCAGCTAAGTGTGGAAAAGCTTAGCTCTTTCCCCTCCTACGCTTTCAGGAAGACATCTGTTCCCACGGTTCCTAGTGCAGTGTGTGGCACTGCTGTGGTGACAGCACTGACCTGGCCTTACATTAAAATGTCCATGTTAAATGATTTTGGCATGCTGATGAGACACATCAGAAAGGTAATGGCGACTTTGAAAAGCTTCTCTCTCTGCCAAACTTAAATGGGAATTCATGGGACAAAGAAAAGGCACTTCCCTGCCCCTAGTGTTTTATCCTTGCCAAATTTTGAAGGCCTCTTGAAAGCGATGAAGTTAGCGCTTCTCACAAAAATAGTTTCAAGAATCTCAGAACAAAAAGTGTGTGTGTGTGTGTGTGTGTGTGTGTGTGAGAGAGAAGCTTAAATTCCATCTTGACTGGGTATCTTTTTTGGGAATTAGTTATACTAAATTTCTTTCACAGGCTAAAAATATGGTTATATAGAGTGAAAATTCCTGTGTTACTGCCACTGAAAACTTTTCTAGGAGAAATCCTGGTTCCAGTGGTGAAGCAGGGCAGTGTACCTATTAATAAATAAATAAAGATATAAAATGTAGCACAGAAAGACTTTCCAACTGTGGTAGTGAATGTTAGACACTTCAACAACGTTCACACTTAGGGTTGCCAATTTTCTACTCTCACAAAACCGAACACCCTTGCCTTGCCCCCTACCCCCCTCCTCTGAGGCCCAACCCCTGCCCTGCCCCTTCTCTGAGGCCTCGCCCTCCACTCACTCCATCCCCCCTCCATCTGTCCCCATCCTCACTCACTCGCTCATTTTTACCAGGCTGGGGCAGGGGGTTGGGGTGCGGGTGTGTGTGTGTGAGGGCTGTAGCTGGGGGTGCAGGCTCGGGGGTGGGGCTGGGATGAGGGGTGTGGGGTGCAGGAGGTTGCTCTGGGCTGGGTTTGAGGGGTTCAGAGAGCAGGAGGGGGATCAGGGCAGGGGGTTGGGGCACAGGAGGAGGCATGGGCGGCACTTACCTCAAGCAGCTCCTGGAAGCAGCGGCATGTCCCCCCCCACCCCCGACTCCTAGTGCTGTCTGCAGGCGTCGACCCCGCAGTTCCCATTGGCCACAGTTCCTGGCCAATGGGAGCTGCAGATCGGGTGCTTGTGGCAGAGGCAGCATGCTGAGACCCCTGGCTGCCCCTATGTGTTGAAGCCAGTGGGGGGATATGCCACTGCTTCTGGGAGCCACGCAGAGCCACGGCAGGCAGGGACCCTGCCTTGTCGCACTGTGCTGCTGACCAGACTTTTAAGAGACTGGTCAGCAGTGCTCACCGGAGTCCCCAGGGTCCCTTTTTGACCGGGCGTTCTGGTCAAAAACCAGACACCTGCCAACCCTATTCACACTGCACCAAGAGAAAAAATTCATGCATGCAAGAAAAATAAATTCAGTACAGTAGCTGGGGAAAAAATGAAGATTGTGAAGAAGCAACCTCTGCCAGTCCCTGCAGACTGCAAAACAGCTGTCTCTTTCCCTACCTAGCTGCCATAAGTGTGTGGTTCACGAAACACACAGACTTCACCGGCAGGCTGAGACAAGTTGTCAGACAAAATATCTGACTTGCAGGATATTTGCATACATTGCTACACCTAGTGACCTTTCCATGGGTCTGATTGACATCGTTCTATTGATACCCACAGACTCTTTTGTTTGATAAACATTGCTTCAGCTTATTCCTGTCAAGGAGGCTTATTTCCATGAGGGAGGGCAGGAAAATAGCCACTGATACAAAGCATTACTGTTGCAGTGGAGTGTCTGGAATGGAGATGCCGATTATTGACCTTAGTGCACCTCACATGGAGTGATCAGCTTTTTCTGGAAGGTTAAATCTCTCCGTTGCACTTCTTTCTGTGAGAATAGGTGGCATGTTTTCTTCAGGCTAGGACCAGTACAGGTCACTTCTGTAAGTCTTTACCCTTGTTGATTAGATTCATTGCTTCACTAACACTTGCTTTTTACTTTGTACCCTGAAGTATTGAGGGTGCTCAGCATTCACTCTGTTTTTGTTGCTTGCTGACACTGCTTATGCTGCGAGGCATTTTCTGTTGTGTGAAGCCTACTGCCCTGTTACTGTGTCCATAAGGAACAGTGAGTCTCAAGTATTTCCTGAGGAGAACTTTCCACGTGTGAGACTTCTCATTTTTTGGGCTGTTATGGTATTTCCTAACTCCAAATACACTTGTAGAGAGCAATCTTTACTAAAGTTCTGGTAGCCTTGTCACCTGGACCTCAGGAAAACTTCACTGGTCTTTAATCCAATGAAGAAAAAAGGAGACGGCAACCGTTTGTTGTGTTACTAATGCAGGGTTTTAAAGAAGTGTGACATAGTTACTAGTTAGAGCAGGACATAAGGTTCAAAGCTGGTGGACCAGCTGATGTTGAAGTGCAGTTTATGGACAAAAACTGCTGTGTATTATATCTGCTTATTCATGGAGCAAAGACTACTTTTTTCTGATTACTCCCATTAGCTGTGGTGGTTCTTCAGTACTATGGGAAAGTGAACTAGATTCTGTTCTTTGAGCGCTTGCTCATGTGCATTCTACAGTAGGTGTGCGTGCTCGCCTGTGCCGGAAGTTTTTCCCTCAGCAGTACCCGTAGCGGGAGCGCTGCTGCGACCCCTAGAGTGGCACTGCTATAGCACACCATAAGGGGAGCCGCACGCTCCCCCCACCCTCAGTTCCTTCTTGCCGCCAGTGATGGCGCATCGGAACTACTCGCTCCAGCTTTGCTGCAGCTCATCTCAAATCTCGTTGGTTGTTCAGTAGTACCTGTATCAGTTAGTTAGTAAAAGTTCTAGTTTAGTTAGTTATTCCTCAGGCTGGGCTCTAGAGCTCCAACTCAGGTCGAGCAGAGCAGCCCGGTTGCGTCGACTCAGACCTCTCTGGCTGAAGTCCGCGTGCCTTCGACACCGGAGGCCCTGCAAGCGGCCAAAGATATTATGACCCTGCAGGTGTCTGGGGCACCACCGGCACCTGGACCCTGCTCTAGAGGCAAGCCGCCGCTGGGGTCTCGTCAGCTGATGCCGACCCGATGCAGATCCCGGTCAGGAGACTGCTCTCGGGACCACTCGTCGCCCAGTGTCCTGTCGGGACACAGCCCCCAGCCTCCACTCTCATCACCCTCCAGGTTGTCTGGTAGTGTGCCATTGGAGTGCAGTTCTAGGCACCGTTCCACACCGAGTACAGAATATCGGCGGGACAGGCACCGACGCCGTAGATGCTCCCTCTCTCGGCGCAGCTACCAGAGCCGCTCCCAGCACGGACGCTGTCGCTGGTCACACTCCAGCTGTCGCGCGTCGAGGCACCGCACCCATCACTCCCAGCGGGAATCGCCAGCTCCGCGGCGTCGCAGATCCAGGTGTCGGAGCGTCTCGAGGAGTAGCAGCTCGAGGTGGTACCATTCCTCGACGTTGGAGTCCGGTCCCGTGGCAGACGCCATGCTTGGTACCACCACGCGTACCGCTCGCACGGGACCGACAGGTCGTTGGTAACCCAGACCTCAACCCACACGCAGCACCCTATGCTCCAGCCGGGCCAACCCGACCAGCTGGTGCTGCCGGTGCCGCACCAGAGCCAATGGTGGGGACCCCCGTGACAGAGCCAGGGGTGCCAGTGGACCCCCTGGCTCCCCATGCATGCCCAGCAAGGCCCTCAGTTGATATCGGAGGCTCCGTCAGTTGCGCCATCCAGACCTCAGAGGGATAGATTGGCGGATCACGCCCCCTCGGCACCGCACGAGGAGTCCGATCAAGGGGTGGCCCCCATGGCACCGGTTGATGTGCAGAGCCCGGTACCGGCCCCCTTCCCTGCACCAGATGACAAGATCACAGCTCCGCCCCCCTCTGTACCGCAGGGGGACTTCAGGGCCCATCAGGAGCTGCTAAAACGAGTAGCATCCAGTCTCCATCTCCAAGCTGAGGAGATGGAGGGACCCTTGGACTCGCTGTTTAACGTTCTCTCATCCTCAGCACCGGGCAGAGTGGCCCTACCATTCCATGAAGGGGTGGCCAACATCTCCAATGCCCTCTGGCAAACATCGGCCTCCCTGGACCTGATTATCAAAAAAGGCAGAGCGCAAATACTTCGTGCCCACAAAGGGGCACAAATACCTCTATAGTCACCCGGCCCCCAACTCCCTAGTGGTGGTATCTGTGAACCACAGGGAAAGACAAGGCCAACCAGAACCCGCACCCAAGAATAAAGACTCTAAAAGACTGGACTCGTTTAGCAGAAAGCTTTATTCATCCGCCAGCTTCTAGCTCCGGGTAGCCAACCACCAGGCCCTCTTCAGTCAATATGAGTTTAACTTGTGGGGGTCACTGCCAAAATTCGAGCCCTCCCTTCTGGAGCGCGAAAGGAAGGAATTCACGTTGCTGGTGGAGGAGGGCACCAGTGCCACAAAGGCTGCTTTGCAGGCGTCGTTGGATGCGGCTGACACAGCTGCTCGATCCATGGCCTCGGTGGTGTCCATGTGCAGGGCATCATGGCTCCTGCTATCCAGGCTCTCCGCAGAGGCACAGTCTGCGATGCAGGATCTTCCCTTTGACGGCAAGGACCTGTTCGTGGAACAAACAGACGTGAGGCTCCATGGCATGAAGGACTCACGTACCACTCTTCAAACCCTCGGGCTCTACGTCCCGCTCCAGGAAAAGCCTAAGGCATAAGCCTCCGTCCCTGCGCCCCAGCCAAGATACGAGCCCGCCTACAAGAGGTCCAAACTCAGAAGAGGTGACCTCAGAGGCAGTCTTGCTCTGCCCCGCAGCCTGGGCCCTCCAGGGGCAAGCAGCAGGGCAAGAGGTGGTTTTTACTGGTTGCGGGAGGGTACCCCGGTGACCCCCGAAAGGACCCTGCACCAATAAAGTTAGTTTTCAGCAACCGCTTGTCTGCGTTCCTTGTGGAATGGTCCCGAATAACATCGGACCAATGGGTCCTCAGCACCATTTCCCAGAGTTATATGCTACAATTTGCCTCACGCCTGCCCTCCCCCCCTCCCTGGGATGGCGGGGGGGGAACCGTCGCATTTACCCCTGCTACAGCAGGAAGTGGGTCGGATCCTCAGCCTGGGAGCTGTGGGGGAATTCCGGGGGAAAGGGGTTTACTCCCGTTATTTCCTGATCCTCAAGGTGAAAGGGGGGCTCAGACCCATCCTGGATCTGCGAGGCCTCAATTGGTTCATGGCAAAATGCCGGTTCCATGTGGTCTCTCTGGCCTGTATCATACCCTCTCTGGATCCTGGTGATAGGTATGTGGCCCTGGACCTTCAGGACACATACTTCCATGTCCATATATTCGAGGGGCACAGGCGCTTCCTAGTAGGACAGGGTCACTACCAATTTATGGTCCTCCCCTTTGGCCTGTCCACCGCGCCCAGGATGTTCACGAAGTGTATGGTGGTTGTGGCGGCCTACATCAGATGCCAAGGGGTACAGATATTCCCCTACCTAGATGACTGGCTGCTTAAATGCAGCTTGCAGTCCCAGGTACGCAACCACGTGGACCAGCTCTTGGCCACTTGTGCCAAACTAGGCCTCCTAGTAAACGAGGCCAAGTTGACATTGGTTCCGGTGTAGCACATAGAATTCAGAGGTGCTCTCCTGGATGCCTCCAAGGCCACAGCCTCCCTTCCCGTGGACAGGTTCCGGACCCTGAAGGGGCGTTACCGCGGCCAGGGCATGCCTACAGCTCCTGGGCCACATGGCAGCATGCATGTACGTGGTCCGCCACGCCAGGCTTTGTATGAGGCCCCTCCAGCTCTGGTTGGCCTCAGAGTTCTCCCAGGCCAGGGACAAACTGGACAAAGTCCTCTCAGTACTGGCACGGGTGATCGCCACACTACAATGGTGGTCCTGCCCGGCCAATATTTTCTAGGGAATTCCCTTCCGGGACCCGACCCCGTCGCTGGACCTAGTGTCCGACAGATTGGACTTGGGTTGGGGGCCACACAGAGGGACCTCATGGACCCAAGGTTTGTGGTCCATCGGAGAGCTATCCCTTCACATAAATGTCAGGGAACTCGGGGCCGAGCCTACGTGGCAAAGTGGTCCTGATTCTACAGGTGGGCAGGTGAGCGGGGTGTTTCCCCAGCGTCTGCCCTGCTCCAACTTACCCTTGAGTACCTGCTTCACCTTAGAACTCAAGGCCTGGCCCCTTCCTCTGTCAGGGTGCACCTGGTGGCTGTTTCGGCGTTCCATCCACCGGTCCAGGGCTGCTTGGTTTTCTCCCATGCCATGACTGGGCATTTCCTCAAGGGGCTAGATCGGTCCTTCCCTTATGTTAGGACCCCTGTCCTTTAGTGGGATCTAAATTTGGTGCTATCCCGCCTTACGGGGCCCCCGTTCGAACCCCTGGCCACATGCTTGTGGTCTCACCTTTCCTGGATGGTAGCCTTCCTCGTGGCCATCATGTCAGCCTGGCAGGTCTCGGAGCTCAGGGCCCTGACCTGCAATCCCCCTTACACAGTCTTTCGTAAAGACAAGGTTCAGCTCTGCCCACACCCTGCATTCCTCCCCAAGGTGGTCTCCATCTTTCACATGAGCCAGGACATCTTGTTACCTGTCTTCTTCCCTAAGCCGCATACCTCTAACAAGGAGCGCCGCCTCCGTACGCTCGATGTGCACAGGGCTCTGGCCTTTTATCTGGACCGGACTAAGCCATTCGCAACTCTTTGTTGCTTCAGCCGAGCGCATGAGGGGCCAACCGCTCTCCACCCAGAGGCTTTCTTGGTGGATTACATTGTGCATCCACACATGCTATGACCTAGCATGGGTTCCCGCACCACCTATTGTAAGGGCTCACTCGACAAGGGGTCAGGCCTCGTCGGCTGCCTATGTGGCCCATGTCCCTATCCAGGACATCTGTAGAGCCGCTGCCTGGTCCTCAGTACACACGTTCACGTCGCGCTATGCGATCATCTCCCACACTAGGGATGACACTGTTTTCGGTAGGGCTGTGCTTCAGCCATGGAATCTGAACTCCTACCCACCTCCACCAGACACGGCTTGTAATCACCTTCTGTGGAATACACATGAGCAAGCACTTGAAGAAGAAAGGAGAGTTACCTGTTCCGTAACTGTCATTCTTTGAGATGTGTTGCTCATGTCTATTCCACATCCCGCCCTCCTTCCCCTCTGTCGGAGGTGGTCCAGCAAGAAGGAACTGAGGGTGGGAGGGAGCGTGCGGCTCCCCTTATAGCGCGCCGTAGTGGCGCAGCAGCGCTCCCTCTACGGGTACTGCTGAGGGAAAAACTTCCAGCACCGGTGCACGTGGCGAGCACACACACCTACTGTGGAATACACATGAGTGACACATCTCGAAGAACACCAGTTACGGAACAGGTAACTGTCCTTTCTGCCTCAGCCGAATTAATTGCCTTCGGTTCTAGTTGGGCCACTCCATTGTTTTCAGCCTGGTTGGCCAGGTTTAACTGGGGGCACTCACTGAATCTTTTTGCGATGGATATACGCAAATAACTTTCATGTCCCAGGGCGAATTTGCAGTGCCAACTCTTAGGGGAGGAAAAACCTCTTACGTATGGATTGAGAAAATTTTGATATGGAAGTCAGAACCATAATGAACGTGACTCCCCATGAAGCCATTTTAGTCATTTTATTTTGAGAGATTTGGGCACCAAGAAGTTAAATATTTGAGAAGGTGAGCGGTTCCTGGATGAAGCACTGATATCCTCAGATGAAAGGAGCCATGTAGGTAGGACTAGACAGACAAAGGCTAAAGAAGTCAAATGAGTAAGTCTAAGATGGTAGCAAGACAACTATTCATCAGCCTTCAGAGTGACTCTTCCAAATCTCTTCTGAATGGCAATGTCAGGATTATGCACATTCCCGTGTGGAACAGGGTAAAGGGGGAACTGTTGGTTTGTAAACGATTTCCATTGTGAAGGGATTTCTGAATCTTCCCTCCTCCCACCCATTAGCTTTTGCAGAAGCCCAAGGCAGGTTCCTTTTGCTCCACAATGGCAGCACCCAGATGAGCCCTCCAACACTTATTCTCAGATGTCATAGTAAAGGTGGAGTTTCATTCTGATCTGATCAAGGATCTTTTGGGGGATCCCTAACCCCCGATTCCCACAGACTGGTTTTGTTGGGCAAGTCTTTACAACAACCTTTAAACAGTACCCGCAGTCTGTGAATGGAGTCCGAGGGGTAAGGTAGGAGAGTTGGAGACTATACCTGACTCTTCTGGCTCTGAATGACCAGGGTGGGGAAGATTTGAGTTCTGAAGCCTACCTACTTTTGAACAGACAAATATGTAAAAGGTGGCTCCAGTTTGTTAGTAAAGGAAGTTTGGTGCTCTTTGGAAAGAGGAGATCTGAGAGAAAATCAATAGTGCACATTCCGTGTGGGCTGAGGCTGTAGATGAGGTGGTCATGGGACTGTTTTAGACCACTTAACCAGCCAAAATAACTACGCTCTGAAATGACCGTAAAGGTGTATCTGATATGGGGAGTTGGGGAGTGCCTCAAGGGGCAAAAAATTGGGAATGTCTGTCATGTATCTGATAAAGGAGTACCAAGTATTGTTATAAATAAAAGGCCCCACAGAAAACGCAAGATTCCAACCTCAAACGTATTGATGAGGAAATGTAATGCAGCCAGTACTCTTCTCCTGCCCCACCCCCACTGGTGAAAGGAATTCTAGTGTTGTGCTGTGTCTCCCCCCTCAAGCTTTAGTGGCCAGAAATGTACCCTTACCAGCACAGCGGGGCCCAGTAACCTCACTAGGCCTCAGGTGATGGCTGTTAGCCAACAAGTTCAGGACAGCCCTTCACCTGCCAGCAGGTGTATTCAGGTTTTAGGCTTAGCAGCTCATCAGACATCAGGATGCTTCAGCTAGCAGTCTTAGCTTCTTGGGGCCGGGAGGAGAAAGCAGTTGAGTGCTGAAAATTAAAATGTGAATGGTCACACTGCAAAGTCGTACAGTCAGCGTTCAGTAGACACAGTGGTCTGTGTCCTCAGTTTTGAGAGATTTCCGGTTCCAATGGTGTTCCTCATTTTAAGTATAGGAAATGTGTCTCAAACCAGTAGACTCTTTCAAAACGGTGTAAATGTTAAGTGCAATCCCTGTACTATTCATAAAGCGAGCTTTCTGCTTGTGAAATAAACCCCACAAACCAAGCTCCCAGAAAATGAGTAACCATCCTGTTTAGCTAGGGAGTTTTTCTTCCACTTTACTAAGGGAAAGGGAAGTCTCGATTCATCATTCTTTCAGCCCTTACGCACCTAATACAGGGGTTCTCAAACTAGGGGTGGTCACCCCTCAGGGGGTCACGAGGTTATTACGTGGGGGGTTGTGGAGTGTCAGCCTCCACCCCAAAATCCTGCTTTGCCTCCAGCATTTATAATAGTGTAAAATACTAAAAAAGTGTTTAGAATTTATAAGGGGGGGGGGTCGCACTCAGAGGCTTGCTGTGTAAAAGGGGTCAACAGTACAAAAGTTTGAGAACTACTGACCTAATAGTTCCTTTCACGTAAAAAAACTTCTGCTTGTCATAATCATGCCCTTATTCCCTTGTTTCTTGCTTGGAGGCTTTGGGAACAAGTAGGGAATCTGGAGTTCGGGTTGTGTGAACTGCTTATAAGGAGTAATGCATTTATACATTGGATTGTAGTTAGTGGGGGAAAAGAGGCTGAGGTTGGATTTTGTGGGACTGGTAACAGAAGTGTCCATGATCAAATTGTTTAAAACGTTTACAATTCTTCACCGAAAGCTACTGGTATCTCATTAAGTGTAGAAGACAACTGTTGCCACAGAAGTGGTATTGACGTGTATCAGTAGTTTTCATGCTATAATGTGCTCAATCCTGTTGAAGAATTACTGTGTGTTACACCAATGTGTTGTACTACATATATACGTTGGACTACGTATTTATATATATGGAGTCTATTCCATTAAAATTTTGTTTTGAACACGTTAACATTCATGTGCAGTAACAGATGTCTAAACTTTAAATGGTACAATTACTGCATTAACAAGACCTCCAGTGTTTTATCTATCCTTTATATCTTGTGTTGATAAAAAAGAATAATCTTGAAATTACAAAATATAGCATTAGCTGTTTTTGGGGAGAAAACCTGTATTCATAGAGAAAGTGTATCTGGCCAGAAGAAAATACTTTAAATTTGAAACACGACATTCTCAAAGGACAAGATCCTGCTTCAGTTCCCATCTCTGATTTTATGGGCCTGTGAATGAGAACATCTGAAAGCAGCAAGGTACGTGTAAACGTCCCAGCAGGCAATAAGCATGCTGATTTCGGATTCACAAGGTAAATGATGTTGGGGGAGGAAGGGATTTATATTGGATATATAAAATAGAAGAGGATGAGGTGGGAAATCAACTCCCTGGTGTTAGTTCAGGGTCCCTGCCAAAATCTAATTCAGATCCTGTATCTTGGCACCAGATGATTAAGGGTTTGTATTAAGAAACAAACAAAAGCACTTGATGAAATGAAAATAACGAGAAATGGAGGTTCTTCCAATGTCTGATGAGCAAACAGCTAAACAATAGCTCACTGGGATAAGAGAAACTTAAGGAGATCTTGAAGGCAAGGGTGGATACCACTGTGAATATGAATAATTTTGTTGCTGTACCAAAGCCAACTCTAGATATTTTATTACATTTTACTGGAGTTGGGAGAGGAGAGAAGTGCTTGAAATTCCTTTTCTAACATGCCAGGGCAAACGAGCTCTAAAGCCAAAGTTCTACACTGAAGGGGACTTTCATATTTATCCTACTGTGAACGAACAAAGCTTCATCTGCTGCAAAATAATTATTTCCATGGCAATGGCTTGTGCTCGTCTGAACAGGATTGTCTGTGCTGCATGATCCAGAGAAGAAAAGCTGTTTTTTGACAGACAAGGTGGACATTTAGTTATCCCCAACAATTTGCAGTAGCCATGGCAATGATTTTGTGTGGTTTTTGTATGTCTGTTCTCTTAAACTTTAACTTGATAGGAAAGAACTTCGAAGAGACCAAATGACTGTAGCTTACGTATGCAGAATTTGAGGATGTAGACGTAGGAAAGCTGTTGGGAAGTGCAATGGATATAGATTGTGGCTGCTCTAAAGTGTGGCTCTGCTCTGAAAAGTGACTAGAAATGGCACCTTGGGGTTCTGTGTCTAATAGTGCACAGCAACACTACACAATAGTTTGGGGTAGGAAGTGGATACCAGATCCAGTTTAAACCGCTGGAGAAATTTAAGGAGGCCTGGTGCAGTTATTCTGGGGATGTTAAATTTGGGCAGGGCACTGTATGATTTTAATGACCACTGGCAGTCAGCACTTGTTTTTTTCTCCAATCTTACGCTGGGGTGTTGCCATAGGATGGGGCCCATGCTAAGGAAGACTCTTAACCAAACAAAGCAGATGGTCAAGAATGGATATTTAGAAGGGAGAAATTGTCCTCCGTGCCATGGGAGGGAATCTGGTCTTAGCCTCCCATTTCACTTTCAGAATTCCAGGGTCTGGGAGCAAATCATGGATAGGTTTATGGTCAGTTTGTTATAATCCAGCAGAAGATTTCTGATAAACCAAATATATAATTGTCTAAAAACTATGCAAAAATCATCAGCTGGAAAAACCAGCTTATTACAACCCAGTGGATAACTGTATTTTTAATCTTTGCATTGAAATATGTTCAGCTACACCTGAAAATAGGCCCTGCCTAAGACTTGTTAGAGGGAAGGTTGCCCCCAGTTGAATCCCTAATACTACTACTACAGCATCTGGAGCTCTCGCTGAAATACTGGCTCTGACTCCCTATAATTTAGGAACTCTGCCAGGATCACAGCTTGAAGTGGTGTGACTGCAGACAAGAGGATTAAGCATTCTGTGAGAATGAGGAAACGGTCCCAGTGCAAAAGTAATTCACGGAAGGAACAGATTCCAAGAAGAGATCTATAATGCAGATTTAGTTTTTTCTTTATATAAAAAAGTCATTTTATAAGAGAATCAAGCAGCCAGACGTCCATTCATTCATCATGGAATGACGAGGAAATGTATGTTAGTAAACTAGAAACGCTGAATATATTCCAAATTCTCAGAAGGGAACGGTGCAAACTGACACATGAAGAAAGTAGGGAATCAGAAGGTACCATCTAAACAGAAGGATTATTGGTCCTCAGTTAAGACATTTTTCTCTTAAACTTCTTTCTCTCCTGAATACTACATAGGGCAGGAACATTTTAGTTAAGAGAAAAACACTTTAAAATTAGGATCAACAGATCCACTAGGAACTTTAATGCATTTTTAAATAGGAAGTTGTGAGGATTGTATCACACAACCAAGAGTATCCCGATTAACTAAATATGGTTTTCAATGCTAAATTTCCAAGATCAAAAAGAAATACAATAAAGATATATTCATTTCATCATTCATGTTTTATTCCCTCAGAATGATACATCGAAAACTGGTTAGAATGCATTAATTTACGAAGAGCCTATAATGCATGCTTTTTTTTAATGCACTTTGTACAAATGACATAATTCTACAGGTCAAAGTTGCACATATTAACAGTGTTTATCAGGTAGCTATTTTGACTCTCCATTGCACTGTGGTTATGAATTCTGCTTATCAGCCAGTATCTATAGCAGACATTTGTACTGAACTTCTCTGTGACTTCCTTCAATGAAAAGCTTCGTCTTCTGTTTGCAAAATCATCATGAATTTTGCAGTACTTCAGGGCATTTGACTCCTGAACTCATGCTGTTAATTATTTCCCCACTGGATTTGGGTCAGATAACTTCTGTTAATTCGCTAGTGTGAAGAGTCAGGAGATCTGTGCAACAGGCATTTTGTTTCAAGGCCTGTGCTAGGTGTGCCAGTACTAACTGCTTAAAGTGATGATTGATGCAATTTGCTAAAGCAGTATTCAGATTTTGGCATTATAACTTGCTTTCTGGTGGGAAAAAATGGAAAAAATCTATTGGGTCACCCTCTCGCTTTCCAATACAGGAAAGTCCTCTGCTTAATATTTCCCAGTGGTTTGACCCAAGTGATTTGGCTTCCATCATTTCCCTAAGAAAATTATTCCACAGCTTAATCTTTCAAGAAGTTTTTCTAATATCTACCCTAAATTTTCCTTTAAAGGGTCATCTGATTAGATTTACTTCAGCAGACCCCCACTCTCTGGATAATTTATCTTGGCACTATGAGTCCCAGAGCTGGGGCTGCACCTGTGCATTCCCAGACTGTGGTATATTTGGGATTGAGGTTACATGGAAACCCAGAGCTCCTGCTTCCCCTATGTTCTTTTCCTACTGCAGTTGAGAACTGCTTCTGGAATCCTTTCCCCTTCCAGACTTTATGACAGTGCTCTTTGTTCCTTTTTCCAGCCTGTGTTTGGACAGGTCATTAGTTTGCGTTTTGCTAATCTATAAAAATTGGCATTAGGTTAGTAGCACTTGGTAGTGTTAGTAGCTTTGCATTTAGGGAGTTGTATCTGCGCCAGTGTGGAGCCAAACCAAACTTTGTCTAATCCTACTCTGTTTATCCATCGTGATGAATCTGGAAGATCAGCATTCAAGAAAGCATTGAGTTCTTATATAAATGATGAGAACAGCCGGAGTTCAATTAGAAAAAAGCCCAGCATCAGTTGGGAAGTTTGGAAGGGATCTGAGGTGGGTGGGGAGCTAATTCTGGGGTACTGCAGATGGGTGGAGGCAGTAGTTTTGCCAGATTGCCTTAAACACAAGAGGGCTGCACACTGTGGCCACTGTAGTTGCATTTTCTCCTTCTCCCACCAGTACCTTCCTTTATTCAATGTTTATTTTCTCTCTCTCCTCCCTTTCCTAGTGGTGGCGATTTATGACTACACAAAAGACAAGGAGGACGAGCTCTCGTTTCAGGAAGGTGCCATCATTTACGTCATTAAGAAGAACGATGATGGGTGGTATGAGGGTGTCATGAATGGAGTGACGGGGCTCTTCCCAGGGAACTATGTGGAGTCCATCATGCACTACTCTGAGTGAAGACCACAGGGTGCAGAGCTGCACCTTGCTCCACAGGAACTGTCCGGACTCCTCAGCTCTCCACCAGGGCCCACCCAAGTGAACTGAATGAAGGATAATTGTAACAGAACCACTCTTGTTTTCTGCTTTTTTTCATTATACAACAATAGCGATTTGAGTTGTTTGAACAAATGGCTCTTCCAGCTGCCAGCAGTGGCTGTGCCCAACGTTGACTAAGCCGACCCGTTCAGATGTAGATAGTGGAGATGTAACGAACTTGTTGAGTAGCTGATACTTGACTGAAATTCAGACTGATTCAAGCGTGATCTGGGATCCTTCTCAGGAATACTGTATGCCCCTGTGATATTACCTCTGGCATTAGTGCCTGGCACTGTGACATCCTGGATGCCAGTGCAAAGGGGTTAATGTAACTGGCCAGTGGAAATCCCTCCCTTTTTCTACACTCACATGCAGCTGGAAAGACACTTGTGTGCTAGCTAACATTTGGATTCATACACAAAGCAGTTACTGTATCTGACTTCCAGATGGTTCGTTACATCTTTAACATAAACACTTCTGCAACTGCTCTGCGCGTGTAGACTGATGTGGGGGTTCACAGAGCTGGCTTAGGTTCACTTACCTTTCAGTTTAGATAATTGAGATGGATGCATCACAGAAGACCTCACCATTGCGTAATCTTAGTAATTTGCCTGCCCCAGGTTAGCTCTGTGTTATGCACTGGTGTAGAAAGTTATCCCTTTTGGCATGAGCTCCCAGCCTGCTGGTGTGGAGGGGTTAAGCTGAACACAAATGCAGTGTGTGGTAGTGATGGGGGAAATTAAGCTTATAGGTTCCTAGGGAGTCTGAGGCTAACTCTAGGAGTTAAGGTTTGAATCTATTCGTGCATGCTTGCACGAGACAGATTATTCATCCCAAATGTCAGTATTACGCACAGTGTAATTTTAAAAGCCAATCAGGTCTTGTAAATTGGCTCTTTTGTACTTTGGTTCCGGATCTGAGTATATGCTGTGACCGCCCTGGGCAGAGGCAGGACAAAGAGCAGTTGTCTTCTTCAGGTGTATTACCAAAATCTCTTCTCAGTGGAAGTAAAAAGGGCTGCCATATGTGTTGGTTTTCCATGGAAAGCTACACACAAACTGGTTGTTGTTTTAGCTCTTTTCCCTGCCCCTTCCAATGTTTATAAAATAGTAAAAACCTTTCATAGCTAGACGGAGCCAGGTGTGACTCTCACACTATAAAGGTTTCGCATACATTTGTAGGTTGCTTTTTAATACAGTCTCAGATGAAAATGCCACCACTGGAGTTGGCTTCACAGATGAGCGTAAACAACTCAGAACAGTCATCTGTGCCAGTTTAGGAAGAACTGCAAACAAAAGAGGAGTGTTAACGAACACAGCAAACTGATTAACCTGCTGTTGTAGGCCACCTTCTGGAGGAGGGCAGCCTATGTACATTTAGTCTGATCTCCCATAATAGGGAGCCATGTTTCTTCCTGAACTATCTTTATTTGAGCCAAGGTGAAATTCCAACCAGTACCAACAGTAGCTGATTCAAGTCTAGATGACGCTGCAGCAGTCTGCTAAGGCATGTGTGTACAATGGAGTATTGCAGGGAGAGTAGAGACAACCAACTGGAGGCTGGTTTTCCTTCCTTAGTGAAAATGTGTACAGTCAAGCCAGTCTCATAACTCAGTATCTCGTGCAATATCTTGCCAGAGATGTGCATTTAGAGCAAGCAGGGACACTTTTGCTAGATGGGACCTTTGCTAATCTGATGTGTCAATCTGAGGGGGCAGAAAAGGGAAAGGAATGGATATGAAGTCTCCTTGGAGCTTTTCTGCCTCTCAATACTCGTTCATAGCTGGCACTGGAGCCTAGCTGCTGTCATGTCCTTGTCAGGAAGCTTCTCCACTGTTACCCCTTCTATCCGTCTGCTGCAAAAATAGTTTCATTGAGCTGTAGCTTTCAAGCCCTGCCACACTGCATCTGACAAGGCTCATCTCACTGCTCCCCTCTCACTCCTTGCTGCCCTTCTCAAAGGTGGCAATTGCAAGGTCATTCTTGCTGAATTAGGTGACACCGACCAAAAAGATCCCTTTTGGGTTTTTTGTCTCCTAGTAGCAAAACAGATGAAAACAGACATTGCCCAGTGTCACTGTAGGGGTGTCGGGGTGAGACAGAGCTAGGCAGTTACCATACACCAAGCTGGGGCTACTGTTAGATTCTAAGGCTTGGCGACACAGAAAGCTATGAAATGAAGTAGGATGTGAATTTAAAGTACAAGAGCTATTCTGGGCCATTTTGTCATGTAAACGAGCCCTAAGGGCATGTCTGCACTGCAAGTACCAGGGGAACCCATCTGCTCACAATATGGCTAAAGCATGGCTGCATTGTGTAGTGTTAATGGGGACCCCCCCACCCACTCCTCAGAGGGCTTGGTTATGGTCCCATCTACTCTACAGAGCAGATGTGCTTTTTCTGAGTCTGAGACATCGGTGTTGTAAGTGGTGTCCCTGACCTGGATATGCTTGTGCCATAGACTGGGCACAGAATCAATATTCCTTAAACTAGCTGTTTCCATTAGAAAGACATCTGGTGTGGCGAGCTCACAAAGCAGAGGAGTTGTAGGGTCCAGAAGGTCCTGATCCCTCGCCAGCAGATAACATGGTGCAGGCAGCTCCTTGCCAAAGTGGGCTTGTGTTTTGTCTGCCCCCTGCTGGCCACTTACAAGGTGGTTCATCCTGCAGAGCTGCTGTGGAGGGAGTTTCTAGGTCACCTCCTGCTGGTTTGATGCTTTATGCAGTACTAATGTTGTAAAAAACACGTGTTGGGTTTTATGCATCTTTTTTATTTTGTACAGGTTTTGAATTCTGTAGATTGTCCGGGGATGATGCTGTGTAATGAGCATAAACCAGGCCCAAAGTAATCAGATTTTGTATGTACTGTTACATAGACTGCATGCTATTAACGTCAGTGAGGGGGGTGGTTCCAGTTCTGTCATTTATACCCCCCCTGCCCCAACTCTCCTTTCCCCTTTATTTAAATGGTTGCTTCAAAAAGGGGTGGGGGGCTTGGGTGATTGGCAAAACTTGCTATTCAAATAGATGCAGAACTTCTTTGCACAGAGTCCTCCTGCCAAAGGTGAAATGAAGGTGTTAAGAGTTACAAGCTGTAGATTATTCAGTGTTTTTCTGTCACTGGAGGCGGGGTGTAAGGACACAGCAGACTAGCCCAAAGCAGGCTCTAAATAGTAATTCTCCCTCCCTCTAACCCTCCAGCTTTTTTCCATCCACAACCGGGGGGGGGAAGAGCCAGTCCCCCATTGCTTCTGGCACTGTTGGCAAAGGGTTCGTTGGTGAAGAAATGGTGCTGTGCAATGAGCAAGTGCTACTCCCGCAAATATTTTATTATTAAGTTTTGGTTTCCTCAAAAAGAACAAAAACACTTCCTGCTTCCAGCACAAAGCTACACAAGTTGTGCATAAAGTGCCAGTCTGGCTAAAGCTACAGTACTGAGAGTTGGTCTGGTACCTGTATCATAGTCAGGGGAAGGGTGGGGGCTTTGGGTCCTATTTCTGTGAATATGTTTCTGCTTACATAAAGCCACTGGGTGTTTTTGCTTCCCTCATTGCTGCTCACAGCCACTGGCTGTGTGTGTGTGTGGGGGGTGTGTGTGTGCACAGAAAAACAGTGGTTCTAAGCTCCAAGTGCCACAGAAGAGCCTGTAAGTTGTGCTGCTCCATGTTTTCTTGTCCTGCTGCTCAGAGGCAGGGCATGGAGAAGCTAGTCTGAAGCTTTGCTGCTGTCTCAGTGAAGCAACGGGGGGAGATAATTTCCAGTGCCATTTCACACAGTCATTTTTAGGGATGGGGGAGTGATTTGCTGCTGCATATTTTGGAGAATTACAAAGTATGATGTCATCAGCAGGAGACTGCAACTACAAATCAACCTCCTTTTGGGAGGTTCTCATAAGAAGTAACTAATGATTGAGTTGCTTGACTCAATGGAGGGCTACATCTCCCCACCCCTGCAGTTGTCAAACAGAAGAGGGGTGTGGGACAGAAGGCTACTCCCATGTAGGTCTTATATTTCCCCCCAGCCATTGATTACTTCCCGAGCCGGGAAGTGCCCCTCATTATTGCCAGGCTGAGATCTGCACAGGGAAACATGAGTTTGGTTGGCAACTATTCCTGTTTGCTATTCATAAGGGAGTCATAGTAGCAGGAAAAGCCCAACATTGACATCCTGCGAGGGGGGTGAAGCAGGCTGAAAGGCCACGCTGCCTGTCTTGTAGCTGGGATGAGAATGGTGCTCTTCACACAGCATGATTTGTTCAGGGAGGGAGGCTCCCAGCCCCATGCACCCTCTGCCAGTGCTCCCCTGGGGGAGTGGGGGGGGAGAGAAACAGCTTTTGCAATGAGGTAAAATAAACCCTGAGTCCATCATTGCCCCAAGCTATGCTGTTAGGTAACATGCTCTGCGCACACGCCTTAGGGGCTTCCCTCTGCTGCGTGCCAGTAGGGACTAGGCTGTGCTTGTTCTAAATGGCATGTTCCTTGTTTTTCCCAGTCTTAGCCCTCTGCCCTAATGTTAATGCATAATCTGAGGGGGGGGGTGTTCCCCTACAGAAGCGGGGGCTGTGAAAGTGGGGCAGTGTATAAATTACTTTGTGCTCAGTGATTGTGGTCCAAGCTGTGAAAAGTGAAGCCTGGTGATCACAGTGGGACCCTAGTAGCAGGTTTCTGCCTGGAGTGAGCAGTGCTAGGGGTGGTTTTTGAAAACACGAGCCCTAGGCAGCGTACAGTGGAAAGTGCACAGATGCTGCATTTGCCAAATGGGGTAATTTTGTGTAATGCCTCTTTGGGACCAGCCAAAACCAAATTCTGAATAGGAGCGAGTGAGTGGAATCAGGTTTTTTTTTTTTTAAGAACTTACTGTATTATCACATAAGTTACTAATTTCCCACCCCCTGCAGCATAATGCCGACTTAGCTGTAATTACATTTTTCTGGGTAGTGCTTTAATACACAGTAGCTGAACTCCCTCACTAGTTCCCTGGTCCTAGTTCTGTATTTTGAAACTCCAAAAATAATAGCGTGGCCCTGCCACCATCTTTGGGAAGATAGTTGAAAGGTAAATCGATGAAGCCAGGTTTTGAGAACAATTCAGAGAATGTTCCACTGCCACTTTAGTTTGAAATCAACATGTTACATGCAACTTCCCCAGCTAAAAGTGGATTTTTCTCTTTAAGGGTACAGGAGACTATTAGCACATGGCAGGGTTGTGCCTTAACAAGGCACCTGTCACAACAGGGTGTTTGCTAAAGCCTGGGTGGCAGTCTGTTAAGAGGTAGCCTTTCAACCCACCTCCTGCTGCCTAGCCTCTACAGGACTTCGCTGAGATGGGAGCAGTGCATTTGTGTGTTTTTATTGATAAATTCTACCACTGGAAAATGTGGAAAAACAGAGCTGTGTACAAATGAGTTTCTCTTTAGCAAGGTTAAGCACTGACATTTGAGATTTTCGTAATGAACAAGTGCTTATTTTCATCTTTGAAAAGTGTCTTTTGCAACTTGTGTTGACATGTGGTTGCTATGAATGCTCTGGAAAAACCTCACTGTCAAGTGTCCTCTTGTTCCTGTAAATTTTTCTTCAAAAAATAAAAACACCCAATTTGGCTCAGTCTAATAATTTTTGGCTCTGGGATGTTATGTGGCTGATTTATTCAGAGCCTCCACTTTGAGGGTGGTAAGTAAGTTTCAAAACATGCAGGACTCAGGGGAGTTGCCTGCCACCAGGAAATGGTTAGTGGGTGTGTGCTATTCAAACCCCCTTCCACTGATTGGGGAACATTAATTTTTTAAATTTTTTAATTGTATTTGGAATTAACTTGCTGTGTACTAAACCCTCTTGTTACAAGTCCTGAATAAAAACAAACAAAGCACATATCAGTGTCCTGTGAATATACTACTTCCATAATACTTCATGGGTTAATCACAACTGCTGTCTAGCTAATAATGGGCATTTAATAATCTGTCACACAGCTACCAGCAGGCTGTCAGGTGGACATAGTGTGAGAGATCAGAGCTGTCCCCACTGCATCATTAACTAAGACAGATGCATACAGCATGTCATCCACTGGGTGTTAATGATTTCTAAGGTTTGACTGATGCTGTGGATTTTATTTCCAGCCTTGCATCTCCGTGCTTCATGGAGGTGGGTAAAATCAAATCAGTTCTGCTCTGTAGGGTAGTGGTAGTGCCACTGCCGACCAAATCCCTTTTGCACAAAGGCAGCATCAGTCTTTGGGCCTGGACTTCCAGAAATAGTTGGTGATCCAAATTCTTCCCCCAGCCCTTGCCCTGGATTAAAACACTGTTGCTAGGCCCCAGTCCGCAGTGGTCATAGCTCAGGTCTAACCCTCATCTGAGAACAGAACAGATGTGGAACAGAAACAACTGTGCTAGCAACAGGAAGTCTTATGTTCCTCCAGCTAAGAGGAGGGGATAGCGCTACAGCTATTGCTTATGAAAGCCAGCACAATCCCATCCCTGTCTGGCATTTATGACTGGGGGGCACAGACTAACCTAGATCAAGCAAACCCAATAGCCTTACTGCCGCTGTTCTTTGGAGCAGCCTGTAAAAGGAACGGAAGGGGATGGTGGCATGAGGTTCTCTCGCTGATGCAGCAGGGGTAGGCCAGAGCTGGGATGTAAAAAAACCTTACCTCTTAGTGGCGTTAGAGAAACAGCAACTCCACTCTGCATTGAATGCAGGGGGGCAGAGCATCTTTCTTAACCACCAGCCTTGCAGCCCCAACCCAAACGGTACCTAATTTGCATGAAGAATACTTGTCTTTCAAACAGGACTACATCACCAGGCACTAGGCCGCCTTGCTCGAGGCAGACAGCGTGTAACAATGTGGTGCTCTGTGCAGTTCACCCCACAGTGCAGTGTGGACAAGCCCTTGCACTCCAGCCATTTGGTTCTGTTACAGCAGAGTGCCGAGCATAAGGCCTGGAGCCTGCTTCAACACAATATGCTAACTGCCTATTCATTAGCATGTCGTCATATTTACATCGTTTTAGTTTAGTAAAGTGTGTAAATCCATTATACTGTACATAGAAATAACCTGTCGAAATACATACAAAACAAGCTGAACTTTAAATCAATACAGGTGACTTTAAAATCTTATTAAATACTTTGAATCTGTTTAGCCCACACCAGGTTGTGTTAGTGGCCTTCCCGTGTAACCAGCTGGGGACCACTATGCTAGAGCCAGGTTCTCGCTTCACAAGCCAGGCAAGGCTTGGAGCAGGGCACAGGTGCAGAAACATGCCTGAAGCAAAAAGGGTGGATTGCAGGAAACCTCAACCTCATTTGTATCAGGCTGTGAAACATGTAATGCTCAATCTGAGCTTCACCATGAATCCAGCTGTTTATTAATAGGGGCATTCTCTAGTAGTGCAGTATTTTTCCAATGTATTTCTAGTAAGGAATGATAAGGTTACATAACATTTCTAGGAAGCTGACAAGAATGAACCTGTTTTGGGCCTTACTTAGTTTCAGAACAGACCAGAGGATTTAGTTTACACTCCCAGAACCTGCTAGTCCCATGAAAGCCTTCACTCCAGCAAGGCACGTGATAATCTCATGAAAAAATAAAATGGCAAGACAGGGAAAATAAAACAGAAAGCGTTAAATTTAACTACATCTTTATTGAATTGTGCATATTCTATTGTATAATGAGCTATAGTGGGTACTTTATAATGCAGTATTTCTTTTGTCCTCTCCCATGCTTAAAAAAGTATATTTGTACATAGATTTATATATATTTATAACATGGCAAAGCTCCCCCCAGCCTGAAATGGTCACGAGTTTCAATGAGCCTTGTTTTGAGAGAGGGGAGGGGGAGCAGTCCCATTCAAAGATAAAATGTGCCATTTTTTTTTAAAGCAGTAAACACCTGAACGTATTTACAGCACAGACCCATCATGTACTGATGATCTCTCCTTACGTGGGCATCTCCACTATTCTAAAGGACACCATCCATGGCTGCCACCCGTTAGTGTAAGCCACGAAACAAGCGGTGATGTTCCAGTTAATGCTTGTTCCGTGGCAGTTCGACAGACAAGAGTTAGTTACAACCTATGAAGCAGCAGCAGACAGGAAAACCAACCCCACACCTCCCCTACAGTCAAACTCCAGAAGGGCTGAAGCCCCCAATTTTGCGCCCTCTCTCACGCTGTGTCAAATGCTGCGCCTCGCACATGCAACATCGATTGAATTCTTTTCTGTCAGTTTCCAGTCTGACGTCTATGGCAGGGGCACATGGACCAGAGGTTGAATTTCCAGAGAGGTTCACACCTACATTTGAAGTTTTTCAGGGGTCCGCAAATGAAGAAAGGTTGAAAACCACTGGTCTAGATAATTATTACACTACAAATGTGCAACAGCATCTACTCCACAGGGCCCCAAGCCTGCCACCTCTTGCAAAACACCCGCCTTAGCTCTTCACGCTGTACATTGGCACCTGCTGTCCTCTTTAATTTAGCTGCACCCCAACTCCTACATGCTCATTCTCAAGAACCAAGAAAGCAGATAACGGCTACATCTTTGGTAGGCAGCAGCGTAATCACAAAGAAGTGCAGCTAGGGCAGTAGTGGATAAGAGACAATTCTCATGCCTTCTGAAAGTATAGTCAGGACTTAAAACACCAGGCAGAAGCACTGTTGCATCCACCATGCAGCTGAGGTTGTAGTCCAAAAAAGGAGGTTTAAATTTTATACTAGTAGTTCCTTATTTCAGGAACACTATTTGCAAGTCGTTCATTAGTTATTATGGTACTGCACCTCAAAGCAAGGCGGGAATGTGTGTTTGGGTAATTGACAGTCTTTCTGCCCAGCCTCAAGCACCATACACAGGCCTGACAGGTGCTAAACACCCACAGCATCCATTCACTCCACCTCCAACCCCAGAATTAGGTCCTATGTGAATCCAGGTGGACCATTACTGGCTCCATTCTCGGTGGTGTTTTTTATTTAAATATACAAGGAATAAATGTATTTGCAGTACTTATTTCTCTCTTCAAAGCTTAACTAAGCTTGTAATTCATGAGATGTAACAATCAGCAGAACCCTTTGCTCTCAGCACCACGTAACTTGTTACTGGAATGCTTTGCTGTTTTCTTCCCCCCAAAATGAAGAGACTTGAAAGGGAAATGGCAAGTCACTTTACAGCAAAAATGCTGATGTTATAAATAAAAGCTTTACAGACAGGAACCTTCAGGGCTTAAACATTTCAAAGGAACCAGAAATAACATTTCCCCTGAAGTGTTTGCCACCCATCTGCTCTACAGCATCCTCCTAATTGGAGAGAACCAGGAACTGAAAACGAGTCTAAAGAGAAGCATAGAAGACTATTTTCACTGTCCAGCCTGAAGGAAATTGCGCCCCCCCCAATAAAATAAAAAGCAATGTAAAATATTTAAAATCACTTCAACGTTAATATGCTAGACTGTTAGTAACAGTAGAGGAACACCTAAATTACTAACATGTACCCTTCAAAGAAGAAAAAAAATGGACAGATTATTTGGGTCTTTATCTCAGGTTATGGCTGGCTGTTGAATTAGAGTTCATGGTATCAAACCTTTGAATAGTTGAGATTTCAGCAAATTTAGTTTTATGGAAAAGGAAAACCTGCATGCTGGACATTTGTGAAGTTGCAAAAAAGATGTAGAGAGTGAGTTGCAACAACCCCGGTGCAAATTTATAAACAAGTGTTCTTGGATTTAATTTTCAGTAGCGCTAACAGATAGACTGGAACATATTATGGCCAATTTCATGCAGAACTCCAGCTCAAATGGGAGTTTTGCTCCATCAAGGACCAACGGACCTCCGCTCTATAAAAGCTGATACTCATCTACCACGGAACATACCATGGTAATCAGCTAGTCGGACCTCCTGTATAGCACGGGCCCTAAGACTTCCCTGAATTAATGTCTGTCTGAACAAGAGCCGACAAATACAAAACATTCTGTTCTGAGTCACCCCACTGCAAATCCAGAGCAACGGCATTGGTTTCCAGTGGAGTTATTCTGGATGGAGTGGTTGTATCACGCAATAGTCATTTAGATTCCTGTATGTTAGGGCTGCATAAAAAAAAACCTAACAAGATTGCGTCCGCTTCAGCTGCATGAAAAACAATTTCATCTTGTCACCCGCTAACGTAATAGGGCTCTTCACAGTTTTCTGTAACAAGTGGAAAAATCATTTTTTCCTTCTAGTGCTGAACCTGCACTTTCACTTCTCTTCTGATGGAAGAAAATAGTTTCAACCCAGACTGAAGCTGACTGTTCTTGGATTTAATTTAACCCCTGGGCACTGAGGTAAAAAGATGAAAATAGCTTCTTACTGTGCAATACAAAACATCCAAGTACTAGACACTAAAGCAATTTCAAAACTATACTTGGCTGAGAATTGTTTAGATTCCTCTTTCTCTGTTCTGAACCTAGGGGACAGTCTGCTTTTTTCTGCGCTGCACTACAAACAGTGATTGTTCTCTCTGGGCACATTCATAGAATCAGAGATTATTAGGGTTAGAAGGGACCTCAGGAGATCATCTAGTCCAACCTCCTGCTCACAGCAGGACCAATCCCCAAATCCCTAAATGGCCCCCTCAAGGATTGAACTCACAACCCTGGGTTTAGCAGGCCAATGCTCAAACCACTGAGCTATCCCTCCCCCCATTATGGAGGTGCTATCCCTCCCCCCATTATGGAGGTGCTCTCTAGCTTTGCAGACCTGCACATACTCAGTGCAGTAAGTGACATATTTGCTACATTCAGAGCTCAAATGTCCATCTGTGGCAAAACAACAGTGTTTTACAAGCAAAGCATTACCAAGGACACAGCGCTTGTGTCTGGATGATCAATGCTCTCCACTTTCATGGTAAAGGGCATCTTGCTAGAGGACATCAGCAAATCACGTCAGCTATTCCTCCAATTTACATGTAAACTCATCCTGGAAAGTGTGCACTTCCACACTAAGCTATTTTAAAACACCTGCATTTCAATCACACCCACAATAACTGTTAGGATCTTTATTCAGAGGTGAACAACTACACGTTAAAAGCACTTTTTGTAGTTAATTGACAGTCTATGAAATTAAGCCTGGTCTGTCTTTCTAAAGTAACTGAGTCCCAGCAAAATATACCCCAGGACTAACTATGGCTCCTGCTGCAATTGAAGCAGAGGCAGAAATGCCCCTTTAGCTGGATGGCCACAGGTGCTACCAAGGAGAAGCAGCACCAGGATAACTTTCTCCCAGGTGAGCACTGGGATGGGCCAACTCTGTGTTTTGGAGTCATCGTAATTTACCCTGAAGGGGCTCCCTGGTTCTGGTCCTCCACGGTTTCTGTTTCAGTACACACTTGGCTTTGCTTTTTACGTTCTGACTGAAGATGTTTGGACTGAATGAATTCTGCCCCCTTCTGCTAGGCTGTGGCACTTAGCAACTCGTGGTTGCTACTTGCTTGGACAACATTAGAAGGGATAACCAAACCTGGCTCCAGTTCCTCCTATTTCTCATTTTAAGGAGCTGTTCCCTAGTCCTCTCTTCTCTTTCCCCCACTTACTCTCTCACCTCATCAATTCTCACTGTACTTATTCTGACGCCTCCGAAGTTCCACCTTGTCCCAAACGTAAGAGAAATCTAGTGGCCTGTCACTGTGTTATATATTCATGTCACTCTACCTCCTTCACTCAGCGATTTCTTCCTGCCTATTTTGTATTTCTCAGTACTGACATACAGTAGGAGCATCAGTCAACTAACCTAAAGCATCACTGCCCGGCCTTGCTGTATTGAAAGCACCCCTGTCCTGTCTTGGCTGGCTTAGGTTTAGCAAAGCACTCTGAAAAACACACTCCTTTCATTCTCACGTCAATTCTAGTCCCTCAGGCAGCTGCAACTCCAAGCACCTTGCAGACCCATCAATGTTTCTTGATTAAAGGTGAAAAAATGTTTTTTAAATAAAAAAAGCTTCAGATTCTAAATCATTAACAACGTACACAGGCTGACTAGAATAGTCACATTTTCTTACATGGATGTCATTTTCTCTTGTGCTTTCATACTAGGATCTATCATAGGGCTTGTGTTTCTCCTACAAGACTTGTGAAAATACTGTTTTACATATTCAAACATTAATTAGTCCCCAAAACACCCCAGTGAGGTAGATAGGCATTATCCCCATTTTCCAGATGGGAAAATAGGTATAGAGAACATCACAACGGGCTAAGGAATGCAGCTCTGGGATCAGCTGCTCTCGCAAGAGAAAAAGCACTCTGAGTGGAGGTCCTAGCAAGTGGCAAATATCGGTTTAAAAGTAATTTAAACTACACCTGTATTTTGTTAATAATGTGGGATTAAATCATCTGCTCCATTTGTCTAAAGTATGGCTGGTCAGCTCCAAGGTGCTATGCTGACTAAATCCAAATTATGGCCAATTTATGGTCAATATTCTTTGCAGAAACTACTTTCTCGCTATGAGAGAGAGAGAGAGAGGAAGCAAAGGGGTTAAAAGAGAGGGAAGAAATGAGGCAATTTCCAAATCAATGAGCAGGAAGAAAATTACTTGCAAACAAGGCAATATATTTAAACACTAGAACAGAACAGCCAATAAGTTGGAAAAGCAAGTTGCCATCAGGATTCTCAAGGTTTGCAATGGCAACCAGGTAATTTAATTTTTGCCAACCTGTGGTCTAGTTTCAATACGCTTCGTTGAGAGCGCTGCAGCCAGTTTTTACTACTTAGCTTGTACCAACACTGGACTGGGGACAGACACTAGCAAAGACTACAGCACCTTGAAATAGAGTTTTGCCAAGAACACAAATGCTGAAAAATAAGGGGTGGGAAAACCAGAACTCAAGGAGAAGCTTCAGAAAACCCCTGCAATGACACTATTCTAAAAGAGCACTGCATCTTTTGGTTTATATAAAACGCATGCAGGTACAGAAATAAAATACATGGGAACGGTGGAAATTCACGGCATTAACATTTCTTCAAAGACACAAAAGGCTGTTGGATTGCCCAAAGCTAACAAATAACAAAAAGATTAATTCCTGTTCCCTGGATGACACTCACTCTTTTTGCTGCAAATATGGAGTTTGGTTTTCTGACTTCCAGCAAACTGTTCAGTGGCCTGCATTAGCTAGCACAGGTTCATGGTCCCATGGGAAACAAGTATTAGACAAATGAACTTGATCATAGGAAACCGAGAACAATTCTCATCTGCCTTTGAAGAAATTGCATTTAAGACATTCCTCTGCCATAATTAGGAACAAGTGCAGATCCCAGAGGCACCTACATCAAATGAATAAAAGAAAGAACGATAGGGCTGACGCGCGCCAGTGGAGTTATTGGAGGGTAGGGGAGGATGAAGATAAAAGAATTAACTAACTGATTTAGCTCCCAGAGAACATGGGTGCACACTGGAGGTGATCAGTAGGTAAACTTATCAATAAAAATGATGAGGCTAGAATTCCTATCTGTGAACCTTTAACTCCACTGGAAGTTGCGAGATCGAGGGCCAGCATACAGTACAAGCAGCAGAAGGAAGAATGTAGAAAATTACAGCACCCATTAATTGTAGCATAGTTCAACAATCTTGTCAATAAGACACTAATCAGCTAACTGAGCATGCTTAAAATCAACAATGCCAATGCTTTTAAGGACACTTTATAAGCACAAAAATAGTAGAAATAAAACTTGTGAACAGTTTGAAAGATACAAAAAAGTGCCTTTCCACAGCAGTGCTTTAAAAATGCACACAATGGTATACTCTTATTGCTCAAATAAACTACTCTAAAATATTACAACCATTTCCTGGAGGTGCTGAAGCAGATTCAAAATCATATGAAACAGGTCAGCAGAGACAGCACCACGCATTTTCTCTTTTCACAATGCACTTATATAGAACTATACAAGTACAGATGGTTTGTGACAGCTTCTTTCCTAATCAAACACTCATTCCCTCATGTGGATTATTATACTTTTAAAAAGGGGGAATGCTGTAACGATGCTTCTCACATTGACAAGCCCAAATGGCAAATATTCTCTCTTACCAAATATTAGTTTCTACTTTATCGACGCACATGATCTATTGCAGCATTGCTTGTGATTTCTGGACTGCTTTCTTGGTTTCTTGTTTTAGAAAAAAATAAGAGCATTTAGAATTTATTTTTGAAGGAAAAAAATGGTAAAAATCTGACCACCCCAATCTTGATAGTGTCCCTTTAGTGATCAGGGAAATTCACACAAATGAACATGTTAAGGTACAGTGCTAATATTGAGTTATTTTACAACGTACACTGTACTGCACATGCACGAGATGCAAGATCGCTTATACGAACTATACTACCATATCACAATGTCCGATACCCAGGTAAGACTGCACAATCAAAAACTAGCAGATTACAAGAAAAAGGATTCTATTATTCTGATCTTATGGTTGTAATCAGCAATAAATAAATAACAAATCAAATAAAGTATTCTATTTCCACCTAATAAGGCCCCTGATGATGTAACTGGATTCCTAACAGATTTTATCAGTTCCCAAATTATATATTTTTTCAGTCATCTTCCATGACTGCCAGAAGTGCAATTTGTTAATTAATAGGCTTATGCATTCGTTGCCGTCTCAAAAGGTCAAAAAAAACAGGTTCCTAGCTATTTGTGGACTGAAATTACCACTCCCATCCCTCCCTCTCCAAATGAAAGCTTCTAGCTCACAGCTGGCGAATTATACACAATGCTTTCTCAAGGGTTCTCAGCCATTTTTTGTAAAGATAATTCATCTCTTCAGGCACAGATAAGGTGAGCATCTATATATGGTGTGTGCATGTGGCAGAGAGTATTACTGAATACAGACACATACCTGTATTTTCAATAAGATGTACACATGTACTGATGATGTATCACATGACAGATTGTTAAGCCTCCCAATGTGTCAAAGGAAGGAATTGTGGCTACCAGGCTTCTTACCACATTAGAATGCGTACTGGATTGAAATAATATATATGTATCCCACTTACTGTATGGACAAGGAACCTGGAGCTGTGAGTGGTTTTCAACTATTTGGAGGGGGAGGCTCTTTATAGTATAAATATATTTCACTCCAGCCCAATATATATAACTTTTTTTTCCCCCCTCAAAATGTATTTATTTTCAGTAGTATTATGATCAGAATGTTTTGGTATGTTGTGTCTGTATTTTCAATCAATTGAAAATGTACAGATACTGACAGAATGCTTCAGTTCTGTACCATTTACCCGTCACAAACTGCCAAAAGATGCTTTTCTGATTTAAAGTGCCCCTTACATCTTCATCTTCATGTAAAGGTTTGACTGGTTAGAGTCCAATTCCGAGTAATAGATACGTCAGTGGACTGAAACAATAAATACAGATATACAAAAACATTCTGGTTATCTTCTATAACTGCGACGTAATATAGCTACATTTATAATACATGCACAAACATATCTCACATGGACAGACGCTACAAAAATTTCTTTTTTTTCTTAAATGCAGAAAAAAGTAAGAAAGGTTTTTGGTCCAATCCACATGAAGGATAAAAGAAATTGCAAAGGAGAGGACAATGCCCCTCCACACCCTTGAAATAGTGAAACCCAAACCCTCAAACTTTTTGGACTAGTTCTGAAAGGGAATGCATACAGTTACCCTTAGTGACAGTGGGAGACCACGTCTTGATCATGTTATCGCACAAGTCACATGTTCTCTCTCTACACACAAAGTACAGATTTGCTGATTGTAGAATTGACTGAAAGTCACGCAAAATATAGTTCACCTAATGATTACCAGTCCCTAGACAGCTTGGTGTTCTGATCCCTTTTGGGGGGAGCAGGCGGTGGCCCCCTCCGCAACGTTGCATAGCCTGATATATGACTGCCTCCATAGCTGCCAGTCTTTTGCTGGTCCGCAAGCAGTTCCGGTGGGGGTGGAGGCAATGCCATGTCATCCATCGTGGCAGTCGGCTCTGTTCTGGACACACGGGAAGAAGAGAGGGAGCCATGCCGAGTGATGGACTTCCGCTGCAGAGTCCTGTTTAGGTCTGCCAGGAAGCCAGGCTGAACACTAAGGCTGGACTTGGGCGAGGTGGGCACTTGTGGACTGACTGGCCCCTGTGATTCCATGATTTCTGCCTGCGTAAGCCGGGTGCTGTCATTCCGCTTGGGACGTGTGGGCGGAGGGGCTTTTTTCACTGATGATTTAGACCAGGGCTGAGGCTGAGGATTAACAACAGCAACTTTTGGAGAGGTGCTACCTGAAAACACAGATGGGATCTCTACTGGTGGTAAAGGCAGATCTATTTCTGGTGGAGGTGGCGGAAAGTCTGAATCGGATGGAGGAGAAGGAAATTCTACCATGGGATCCTTCCCAGACACTCCTACTGCAGGTACCTTTGCTGAAATACCTCCTTGCTGAAGAACTATAGGCAGATTCACCCCAGAAAGATTTAGCTTTCCTGGCTTTGGAGGAGCTGCAGGAGGAGGTGGAGGTTCCTTGGAAGGAGATCCTGAAGGCTCTGGTGGATGTGCAAATTTGCTGACAAGGCTGTCCACCGAAGGTCTCTTAGATTCATGGTACTCAGCAGAGCTGCTGGATTTGATGCTGGAGTTTCGTTGAGGTGTTGGAGGTGGTTTCTTCCCTCCAGGACTTGAGGTCTTGCTGGCCTTTTTGACTGGAGATCCCGCCTTGTCCAGGGTGGGAGAAGCTGCAGGGGGAGCTGGGGAAGGTGGGGGAGGAAACACTAAGCTGCTCTCAGGTGGAGGAGGAGGAAAATCAGGAGATGGAGCAGAAGTGGGCTGCCACTTGGGCTTTGCTTTCACTGCTGGGGGAGACTGTGGCGCCCCACTTACTGGGACAGGCTTTAAAGGCTGAGGCTCTGTGGCTGGAGGGGTTGGGGGAGGTGGAAACTGACTGGCTATCTGCTTCACAACAGATGGCACAGGAGACTGAGGGGATGGGGGAGGTTTAACAGAGAAACTCTGCTGTTTTGGTAAGGTGGGTGGGGGAGTAGGCCCTGGAGGAACAGGTGCTGGAGGAGGAACTTGGGAAGCTGTGAAATTTGGCTGCTTTTTTATTGCAGGAGGAGGGGGAATGGGCCCGGGTGGCGGGATGTGGGTCACGATGGGCGATGCTGCCTTTGCACTTGCCTGCGTGGGGACAGGTAGGAGGGGTTTAGGAGGGGCTGGAGGGGGAGGCGCTGCAGGCACAGGGGGAGGGAGAGGGGGTGGTGATGATGCAGCTGCTGGAGTAACGTTCTGTGGAACCTGATGGATTTTGAGAGGGGGTGGTGGTGGGGTGAACGGTGGCACTGATGGGGTGCAGGGGGCTGGTTTCAGCTGTGCCATAGCTGATCCGGGGGTAGGTGGAGGAGGAGGTGGGGGAGGAGGGGGAGCCACCAGCATGGGCAGCTTTCCCAGCACTGGGGGAGGTGGCATTTGCTGGGTGACGGGGGGAGGTTTAAAGAGAGGCCCAGCATGCTGGGCGGCATTCTGCAGCCTCGTGATCGTGCTGTACTTGACAAACAGGGGGGCCGCTGAGCCGGTCGAAGGCGTAGACTGGCTGGGAAGAGGTGGAGGTGGTGGCGGAGGAGGGGGTGGAGGCGGTGGGGGTGGTGGCGGTGGGGGTGGTGGAAGGGGAGGCGATGGCTGAGAAGCTGTGTATGGGGTAGCCACTTTAATTTGTGGGGACATGGCAGGTGCAAGCGAAGTGAAGGGTCGGCTCACAGACTCCATTTTGGCCTAAAAGACGGGGAGTTAAAAAAAAGAGAGAAAGAGAGATTAAGAGAGGGTATAAAGGCAAGTCCTAAATGTGTTTGTCATTGAAAAAGTAAGATGCAGACTACAGCATGCAGGAAACGTAAACACAACGATGCAGCAGAAGGAAATTCTGAACACGGACAAGATGGAGGAACTAGAATGCGCTCATGGAGGGGGTGGGGTGGAGATGGGTCTCACAAGGACGGAGTGCTAGATTTACTCAACTATATGCCTGAACAATAGGAGGAGATGGACTGTAGCTGAAGTTTTCTGATCAGATAGCAGTTCCAGAGGGCAGCAGGTTCATTGTGTTTGGGTGTCGAGCACATACAAAAGTGAGGCACGACGCAGCGAAGATTCCTGGGGGCAGACCTGTGTGCCCATGCAGAATCCCAGTAATGTTCATGGGATTCCAGATGGGTGTAAGGCAGAGGTAGGCAGCCTATGGCACGTGTGCCGAAGGCGGCACGCGAGCTGATTTTCAGTGGCACTCACACTGCCTGGGTCCTGGCCACTGGTCCAGGGGGCTCTGCATTTTAATTTAATTTTAAATGAAGCTTCTTAAACATTTTAAAAACCTTATTTACTTTACATACAACAATAGTTTAGTTCTATATTATAGACTTATAGAAAGAGACCTTCTAAAAACGTTAAAATGTATTACTGGCACGCGAAACCTTAAATTAGAGTGAATAAATGAAGACTCGGCACACTGCTTCTGAAAGGTTGCTGACCCGGGGTATGAGGGATGTACCCAGGGAGATCCCCTTGCAGAGAGCCCTCAGAGAGGAAGCCACACAGAGTAAGAGACATGGCAGGTGGCCGTCAGGTCTGTAAGACTGAATTTGGACCAGGCTGATGCTAGGCCTGCAACAGCACCTGTCTCTCCATGATCTCGACCCGCATCAGGAAATGCTATTCTTTTATGCTAGCTGTGGTGATGGCAATATGCTGCTAATGTTTTGATACATGGAAGCCTGAAAATATTCTGAGAAGTGTGCAGGACACTATAGGAACAAGCTCCACATGCTGGTACATCGAGGCATTTTCATCCAACATGCACTGAAGTTCAACAATGCAGTGAGAAAAAGGGGAATTTTATGGAAAAATCCTCAAACATTCTGTATAAAATAATTAAAAAATTGATACACAAAAATTGTATTGGTAAAGAAGAGCTAGACATGCAACTGAATGTAACAGAGAGAGAGAGAGAGAAGGGATGAAAAGAAATGGGTTGAGAGAGGAAGGAATACTGCATTCTACAGTCCAGCCAATTCATTTGGTTTTATTCAGTAACATTAGGGTTAAAGTTTTTAAAATTGTAAATCTAAATTTCTGTTAAAGATTAAAGAACATAATTATATTTGCTCCTAAGGTCTGTCAACACCACATCCTCCTTATAATACGGTCCCCCTTTGAGCCAAGCGGTGAGTTTCACGATGATTGTAATAGAAAGCCTACTTCGTAATTGATGCCAAAAACAGCTTACTAGAATGGACATCCACAGTTATTAAACATTTTGACACATTTTGTCAGTGCCACTATATATTATCTATGACTAGCTAACTTATATGAAAGGGTTTGCATATCAGTTTGTTATAAGGGTCAATACATGGATAGTACTATATCAACTCTTCATTTGACTGGGAGAAAACTGAAATATTAACTTATAATGAAATAGATAAGACTGAAACAGAATAACTTATAATGAACATGGCATGTACCTTTATTTGTCAAATTAAGCTAGTAAGGCAAGGAACTGGACAAAACCCTGGAGCAATTCAGCAGGTTCAAAAGAAAGATTAAGATTTCTTAAAAGGGTTAGTCTGCAAGATTCTGGTAATGTCACTCAGGTTAATGTGCTTTCAAAACAGCCCCTGACCTTAATTCTGCCCTGTATAAGGCATGCCGGGTACGCAGACCTTAGCTGTGCTGGGCTTCACGTTTGACACCTGAGACAGTGAGGCAACAGGAGAAACACAAGGAGCATCAAATACAAAGAGGGTGACCGAAGCGTAACAAGCACGCATCAGCGCATGGCAGAGTTTGCGAAGATTGGGAATTGAAGACTATGCGAGGGTGTTCTGTGACCCACTTTGTCTTGTCATTTAAAAACCACATTCTGAACTCTCATTTTGGCTCTTCTTTTGTATTGCCATCCTGGCTGTATTTAAATTGGAGAGCTGCTCGTAAACTAAGTAAATAAAAAGATCAACCTAAAAACCACTGTATTTGGCATCCTTTACTGTACTGACCTGAACTAGTTAATAAAATATTATTTGGCAGATATACAAGTCTAATTATTCAGAAATACAGAATCATTCATTTGCTCCAACTGTACTGTCAAAGAGCAATCTTTTTATAAGCAATTAGATTACCATATGGTTTTTTAACATGCTTTTAAAATTTTAGATACAATTAAGCATGAAGAATTTTGCCTGGCATCTAGGAGGGTGATTTTTACACAAAGCAATAAACACATGGAATATTGAGGAAAGGACAAAGAACAATGTCTCTGAACTTTTAAAAATATGCACAATGATTTGTAACAAATTACGAAAGTGTGTTCAGTGAAATTTGCTTTATAAAGGCCTAGAAGATAATTAATTCTGTTTCATTTTTTTTCTCTCTTCTCTGAGGCAGTTAAAACTAGCTTATATTTGCAGTTGTTAATTCACAATGGTGAGGTGTATCTTTAGGAATATTTAGAAACTACACCAATGCTATTTATAAGGAGAGAGCAGCTACTACAGTTTGTATACGCAATAGCTACACTATTGTTAAAGCATTTTTTGGTATGCAGAATTACTCTATATGCGTGGATCTGGGATCACACAGCACACTGACAAAATACACAACAGCAGCTCCCCTTGCTCCATACAGTGTGTTAATGCCTTTATTAATGTTTCCTTTTCTGGGGGCCCTCCAAGACCTTTTTTGACCTAAAGGATTCTCACTATACCCTATCGCTTTACTATTCACAATCTCAAACTTGCATTATGTTCTCCTTCTGCTCAATGGCCAGATTCCCTCTAAGGCTCCTCAGTGTTTTGTCTGACTGAAAGATAACCAAACAATGAAAGACCTTCTCCCAGTAGAGGACTGATGACCTAGGAATGAGAGGCCAAGCACAAGTCCCATAATGATCCGACTCTGGGCTACAACTCGACTGTCAAGCCAAGCCTCCATTCTGAAACTTTTCATCTTGCTTGGTTTCCTTTAAAACCTGCAAACATATTGTGTGGACACTATGATAAACACTCTGGCACTGCTGGAGTCTAGCCAGTCAATGAACTGCCTGTACCAGGAATGTCTCACTGTGATTGTAACTGCCTCATCACAGCATCAACATTTCAGTGACAATATTCTTCCTCCCCCCTCCCTATCTCCAATATATCTTAATTCTTATTATTTCCTTAATTCTTGGAGCTCTGGTCTTACTGAGACCCATTCAGAGACCCAGGCAGGACCAAAATTAGGTACTATAGGCAGTAGTGGTTGTTGCAGAAGAGAGCAGCTACTACAGTTTGTATATCAATCCTTCAGTTGTAACCTCTTACACTTAACTTTTCAAAAAATGTACTTTTGAGATAAAACATCACATACTTTGCATAAGTGCAAAGGTGAACTCTGGAAATTTTTAGGGCAAATCCATTCACCTGTGCTGGACAAGTGTGGGGGAAATACAATTTTTCTTGTTTGAAAAAAAAGTTGTTCCACTTTTTGTTGCAGACAAGTAACTTCAATTGCGGAATTATAAAACTTCAGTCTTTGTACATGGATAGCCCTCAATAAGGAACAGTCTGAAAAAATGTGTTTTAAAAATTGCTTTAATCAGATATAGTACAAATTCTCTTAGGTTTTGAGTTGAGCAATTGCTAGTGGCACTATGGAGTTGTAAAATACAGCGTCACAAGTCCACTGTGCTCCAAGAAAATTAAATGCAAAAAACTTTAGTGCAGTAGGAAGATTTTTCAGGTTTAAAAAAAAATTAAAAAAAATCAGGAAATGAAAAGTTACAGTTCTCATAGCAACATTACCTCACCCACATTGCTGTACCAATTCAAATTTTCAAGGGCAAATGCACTTTTGCACATGCCCAACACCTGATTAGATTATGCATGTCAGGATCACGAGCATGGACTGGTACACGGCACACAAGTGATCAGCTCTTGTGCACTTTTAAAAGTTGGTCCACACTATGCAGAATTTGTTACTACTAGACTCAGTACTGAATGATGAGATTTATACAAACAACAACCCTCCCCATCAAAAACTCTAGATGCGCCGGCAAATTATGAAAACGTAAAAGGTATGTGCAGGGTAGATGAGTTAACATTGCTTAGAGAACTATAACTTGTATGTTACTTAACTTCTCCATATTTGAATTTGCATCAACTTATTTTCTTCATGTAGTTATATATTCCACAACCTCACATCACCACTGGAGGACAAAGTGAGATCTGTATGCTTTTTCTTTAATACATGTTCCAATTTAAAAAACGTCTTTTGTCAAATGAATTCAGCGTCTGTAACAGATGCAAGACTGACAGCAGTGAAGGAAGTAGTCCTAAGCATCTCTCACATTGTCCTGCCAATGTACCTCAACTCTGACCTGACACTGTTAATTCAGATTCTGTGCCTGTTCAGCGCCTGGGCATCTATGCCAAGACTGCCAACAAAGTCATTCATAGTTGCAATTTTTGTAGTGTTCTGTTGTTCACGAGGAATTGCATTAATTACTTATTTCACAATGGAGGTGTAAAACTTTTGGTTATTACTAACCCAGAGCAGTCAAGAGCTGAAATCCTTTATATCCAATTACCAACACCACGAGACATCTGCTCTCCTCTCACTACCCAATTACTACTTCTGTTTCATATTTTGTCTACAGCATATTAAAACTTGCTACTTCAATTTTCATGGAACCCAAATAAAAGCACCTAGGGGAATACCGCTGGAGCAGATTTCAATACAGGCTCATGCGTGCGTCTGCTCCTAGCTCCACCTCTTAGTTGTTCACAGCCTCACAATGGAAGGACATGACTCGTCTCTTAAGTAAAGAGATCTTCCTGAAAGCATTTCATTCATCTTTTTGGCAGTTAATGTTTTTGCTTGGCCTTTTTTTAAACACTATGCAGTAGAATTTTTAAGCCATGGCTGTTAAGAGTGACCAGCTGTCCCAATTTTATAGGGACAGTCCCAATATTTGGGGCTTTTTCTTATATAGGCTCCTATTACCGCCCACCTCCTGTCCCAATTTTTCACACTTGCTGTCTGGTCACCCTAATGACTGTCTTACACCTAATAATTGGGAAATTACTACAAAACCCGTCAAGTTTCTATGAGAATGTATAAAACCTGACAGGAGGCTCAAGAGGTGACTCATTACCCTGGAGAAAGCTACATCTGAAAAAAATTATAATGCAGTATGTTGAAAAGGTGGAGTAAAAAGAGAAGAGAATCCCAGTAAAGATACAGATGAGAAAAGATGTCACTCTGTTTCGTACATTTTGTGGGGGTGTTGGTTCTCATGCTAAAGTCTTCTTGTTACCTTGCTGGATTCTTCCAGCTGAGTGCCTCGCTTCCAGGCCTCAGAGAAGATAGAGCTGACAATACTTTGGGAACGGACATGGCCAGTTGGTTGGGTGTCAGAAACTCCACTGTCAGATTGATTAGAGTGATTTGACTGAGACTCTGTTTAAAAAATATGAAACACAGGAAAAAGTTCATTTTTATCAAAGTAAGTCAATGAGTTTGTAATGTGACACTTTCATGAATGACACTTGCTAGGCACAGAGGTGACAAGTTAATTTCATGCCTGCTAAAACACATTATCTCACCAAAGGACATTATTTCCACTAAAACACTTAGCTCATGGTCAGACACAGTGGAAAATTGCTGGTCTGAAACACCCCCTCACAAACAGACACCAAAAAAACCAAAAACCAACCCGCACCCGACAATCACACCTGCAACCTTGTGAAGATAGCAGCTTATCAGTTGTGTTATGTGAAGACTATCCTGTTCCCAGGCCTTGGAGAAGCTTCTGTTCATGTTGCCTAGCCCAAGGATGCCATGAAGTCACAAGAGTTGTAACTTAGTCCTGGTGACTCAGCAGACAGCTTTGCAATGCCCTGTTCATGCAAAGCATAACAGTTCTACAAATAAATTGTTTTCAGTAGAACTATGGTTGACTACCCATTGCAGGCTCAAACCCAATTCCATACCGTTGTAAATTAGCTGTAAACAATGAGGTAGAGGTGCAAATTGTTAACTAATTTTTGAACAGCTATTTGTCTTAAAAAATGGGCTTGTCACAGGACTGGGACCAATGTTTTAAAAAGTTTGTGTGTGAACAGGTTTGTGGCGTTTCTGCCTTTGGGTAGAGACTATTTCATGTATTTATTTCACATATTTTATCCCACCAAAGCAGTTTAAAAACTATACACATCTCCACTCATCATGAAACACAATTTTTAAATTGGTGAGGACAGGTATGAGGCATTTGAAAGTATGTTTCCTTTTCTCAGTTTCAGATAAATTCTCTTTTTGGCTGTGAATGAGAAAAGGACATTATATTAATATCAATCACAACTAGTAAAGAATAGAATAGAATGAATTGCTTTTTGAGATTACAACACCTTAGAAGTACTGGGACTATGTGGAAATAACTAGTCAAATTCACTAGTCTTTTCTGGAGGTTTCAAATGGTTTCTGAAGCAAACGGTATTTACCAGTATTTCCATTATGGGTCAGGCTATTATAGTTACCTGGTAAACTGGAAGAGCTGGATCCTGACTTGATACTGGAGCTTGACAAGGAAGTCCAGTCATATGCTGACTCTGTCCTCTTCAGTGCTTCCTGATAGTTCACATACAGTTGCTTCCCATACTAAACAAAGAGAGGAATAATAAAATTAACAATTGTTTGGATTGTGCCTGTTTCAGCTGGTTGATTTATGTCCCAAGCTTCTTTTGCCCACTGTTTCTTTCAGACATGATAAGCAGCAGTCTCTCTGCAGAGGAACTCAGGCAGTAGGATTATTTTCAGTAGAAGTTGTGTTTTTCATTTTGTTTAAGAACAGTCGCATTGTCTTTTTTCTCTTTTATTATCTAATTGCTTAGAGAACTAGAAACAACCTGGTTATCCTGGAGAAGAAAATGTCAAACTAACTGATGACATGCCAGTGCAATAAAATCATCTACTTAATCCACTGAGCCAAGGTGCTGGTTCTAAGTAATCATTACCTCATCTACTAAGTCTCTACTTTTGATATAGCCACCTTTCTCAAATCCATTTACGAGTTAGCCCAAAATGAGTCAGCACAGCTAAAAACTAACAGTGACGTCTCATGTCTAGTGGGACTTCACTGTGAGATCAGAGAGCAGGAAGAGAGATTAAGGGGCAGAAAAATTTGTATAAGCACCTAAAGCAGGAATTCTGGTAAAGAAACGTTTATACCGTTGACAGACTTCAAAAAAGAAATATGTATGAAAACTATCTTACAACTTTTGTGGCGCTTCAAGTTCAGAATGGCTAGATATAGGGAAGTTTATAAACAGGTAACATGCATTGTCTCGATAATTGTTTCAAACAAGTAACATTTGACCCATAGTTGATTAACTTCTTGATTAGTTAATTTTATGTCAGTCTTCTCGCTCTCCTCTCACTGACACATCATCTGTTTCAGTAAGATAATATATAGGTAACACTATTAAACAGCACTACATTGCAAGAATGGAAGAGGAATAAAATGATTCAGAGTAGTTACCTTAGCAATACGGATGCCATTTATCCACTGGTGTAGAGTTCTCACATCATCACAGCAGAGATATTTGATATACTGAGACTTTTTCTGAATCTGAGGGTGCTATAGAAAGAATATTTAGTCTATCAATATTTTAATCTAAAGAACATTAAGAAGAAGAACTAAAGGGTTAAAAATACTATTCTTGAAGAGTGGGCTTCAAAACACTGTTATTTGTCGGCGGCAAGTGGCGTCATCGAGAGGCGTCGTCACCGAATTTCTGCAGCGTTTTGGCGGCAACGCCTCTCAATGATGTCACTTGCCACCGACAAGTGACGTCATTGAGAGGCATCACCGCCGAAACGCCGCAGAAATTCGGCGGCATTTCGGCGGATGCTCCACCGCCGGCCAGGACATGGGCACATTTAGATGCTCCACCGCCGCGTTGGGGACCCCTGCTTTAGCCTATGTGTAGTATAGCAAAAAAAAGCCCTGTACAGCTCTGCTCAGAATGGAGGCATAGAAAAGTTGAATGACTTGCCCACGGTTATGTAGCAACTTAGTAGAGGACACAAAAATAGAGCCCTGAGTGCCGATTCCAGTTCTCTGTCGCAACAGCTGATCTAAAAAAATTTCTGAACTTTCTGTCTCAAACTGTACCGTAGCTAAAAAGAAGTTCTCCCTAAAATCTAAACTTCAGGATCAAAGCATTAACGTTATAACTTGGCATACAAAAACTACAGCCCACATTTGAGGGCAGATTCTTTTCTAAATCACTGAAACTACTTGTGCAAGGTTCAAACATGAGTAAGAGGGGCAGAATCTGGACATTAATGATCAAGATTTGACTGCTTTGGTAAAACGTGTGCAATCTGGGTTTTTTTCTTTCAAAACTGCCTGAATGTGAGTAGCACAAAATGGAATAGCTATAAATAAACCATACTCTTCAATCTGTGAAACACCACTTCACACTGCTGGAATGTAGGTGAGAGAAGGCCCAACGCTACTTAAAATCTCATGTCAACTGCCTGGTGATATACCAACACCATATTTCACTTACACCTCAAAAAACATGATAAAAATTAGACCAGCTAACCCGATCACATGAATTTACTTAAACAACTCACTGCAATTCTATAAAATTAATGGGAAATTTTTGATGTGTTAAAATTTGAGTTAAGATTTTTCCATGGCTCCATTTACACTCAGAATGGTAAGAAAACAATGTTAATACATGTATTCCAGTAAGATTTGGCCCACTGCATTGGCTGGCCAAGAAGTTATAGAAAACAGCTCAATAAGAGCCACATCTGAATCATGTAGACAGGAAATGACTACAGCTACGATTATGTCACTGAGGTCAAAAGTCAGGGAATCTGTGACTTCCAGCGACCTCAGTGACATTTTCTGCCCCGGGGCTGGATCTCCCAGTTGGCCCCCTCACAGCTTGCAGCCCCTGCCCTGGTGGGGGCGTCCCTGCAGCTCCCAGTTGCAGTGGGGGACCCCCCCACCGAGCAGCTGCCCCAGCGCGGCAGGAAGACCCTGAAGTTCCCAGCCACAGCAGGCAGCGGGGTGACCCCCCGGAGCTCCCGGTGGGGGGTGAGGGGATCTCGCAGTAGCCCAGCTCCTGCAGGTGGCAGAGGCTCACACTCGCTGCAGGTGGAGGGAACCCCCTGGAGCTCCTTGCCAGCGTGGGCGGTTGGGGACCCCCCTAGAGATGCTTGGCCACTGTGCAGGGGGAGCTCCCGGAGCTCCCACAAATCGCAGCAGCCGGGGACCCCAGAGCCCCAGCAGCTTTGGGTGCTGTACCCACCTCCCTATCCATTTTGACAGGGATATTTTTAGTGGAAGTTAGGGACAGGTCATGGGCATCCATGAATTTTTGTTTATTGCCTGTGACCTGTCCATGGCTTTACCAAGAATATCTGCGACAAAATCTTAACCTTAGAAATGACACACTGGAAACGTAGGCATGATCCGTACTTGCCTTGATATTCTGGAAATCAATTTACATCAAATAATCTATAAATATCCACAAGTATTAAATCTCTGCTTTTAATTGCTCTCAATTATCTGCAGAGGAATCATGTGCCAATGACGTAAGAGGACATGAAAAAGAATTTTCAGGTTAGATTTTAACTAATGTTTCTTAACCCAAATATTAAGTAAGTATTTTTTCCTCTAACTGTGCACAAATATATGATTCAGTGTCTCATGGAAAGATCTCATCTTTCCATAAAGTTTGTGGACATGCACTAGAATAACTGACATGTCTGCTGTTTGGTCATCGCATATGCAATGAAATGTGAGATGTGACCGATGACAGAAAACAAGTAACCGTACTCCTGCTAAAGGGGAACAGTACCCATTATCCTCATCCAAGCACCATTTTTAAGTTCAGTGGGGGATAGCTCAGTGGTTTGAGCATTGGCCTGCGAAACCCAGGGTTGAGAGTTCAATCCTTGAGGGAGCCATTTAGAGATCTGGGGCAAAAATCTGTCTGGGGATTGGTCCTGCTTTGAGCAAGGGGTTAGACTAGATGGACCTCCTGAGGTCTCTTCCAAGCCTGATGTTCTATGATTCTATGGTAAGAAACATTTCTTACCATGAACACAGTGAGAAACTGTTTCAAAATAATTTTGAGTCTACCACTGCCAACACCATTTCTAAAGCCTGGCACACCTTAAAGACACCTGACAGCATTTCAGCTAACAACTTTTTTGTAAAAAGGATGTTAGGTTGGCGTATACATTGCAAACTTTACCCTTTAGGTTTAAGGTGGTTTCATCTATGAAAAAGCTTATGATACTATTGAAGGTTTCTAAGGACGTTTCCCTCTTACAGAAAAATGAGCCAAATAAATGTCACTGCAGCTTCTGAAACAGCCACAGCCTAAGCACATTCTCTCCTAGTCCATAGGCCCAGGGTAGGTGTAAATATGGCCATCACCATGGGTATGAAATGAGTCCCAGCAACAAGAAAAGGGATAGGTATTCTTGAGACAAAATGCTCCAGTCCACGTCTCCTCCTGCCTATCGGCATCCTGGAAAGCGTCTCCCTTTCCCCAAACACATGGCAGCATGATACCCCACTGGCCACCTGACTCCTGGCAGCACTGTAACCGTGTAACCATTCTGTGCGAGGCAGAGGAGAACACATTGTGGGACCTTTTGTTTCAAGCATTTTTTTTGCAATTGTCAGTGGAAACATATTATTTAATGTAATACTTCTAAGCTCCTTCTCGCTCCTTTTGTACGTGTGTAAATCATTTATAGAGAGGAATCAGCCAGCTATGTGGGGGTGTGGAACAGCAAAGACCTCTGCAGCCAGTTCTCCCTTCTGCATCGCTCCACTGTCACACTTTATCCGACTCTGTTCCATGTACTAGGAGGTAGCATAACACATAATAGAAATGTATTTTACAACGTATTTAATCAGGATATCACTTGCTCTATGATTTCTAGAAATGTGGTCTCTTTAAACAGACTGAATTTTTTCATAATTAAAGTTGTATTCCGACTGAAAACTCTTGGTTAATTTTCCATTAGTTATAGCATTGTGGAAAGCACGCTCTGCATTACAGCCTGTCTCAGCATCCATTAACTTTCTGTATTAATTCCTCTTACCTCGTCACAACTGGAACCTAGTTAGAAGAATCTAGCTGTTGGAGGATAGTAGACAAAAGCAGCATGTATTTAAAATTCCTATAGCACCTTTATACTTGCTCTGTTTGGTAAAACACTTAAAAACATATAACAAGTTACCTTCAGCACTAAACAGTAATCTGTAGGTGCTTTGTACTTGTTCCGATAGTCCTGCCCGTAGTAAACATTGACATGATCTAGCTGAAGAAAGCATACCAGATCTCGAGAGACCTATTAAACACACAAATATTCAGTTATGAAAAAAAATAAATAAGGAAAATCAGAGCCACAATGAAAAACCTTGATTTAAACACGGCCAGCTCTTCACTCCTAGGCCTGATCTACCCACAAAGTTGCACCAGTTTAAACTAGCAGCGCAACGTTTCTCCAATTTCGTTAAACTATGTGTGAGGACACTCTTACATTGGTTAAAGTTGGCAAGCTAAACCAACGCAAGCATGTGCCCACATGTAAAGTTGCACTGGTTTAACTAAAATGAACCAGTTGAATTGTGTGTGTAGACAACCCCTTAGACTGGAACGACAAAGAGCAAAGCACATTAGTGAGTGGATGCACCAGTTCCAGAAGCTAAATTAAAAAACAGTTAGAACTGAACTAAAACAAGAAATCGGTGCTACTGAAATTCAACAACAGCTAATTTTCCAAGGACAAAATTCCTGTATCTGAATTTTAACCAATAAGAAGTCTAAGAAGTGAAGAATTACGTATCACAGATGGAGGAAAATACTACAGTTATCTGAAACAAATTGCCAGCATGTTCCAAAACGTTTAAGATGTTTCTTATTCCATTCTCATGAAAAAACAGTATTGTTAATTAAAAAGTTGAATGAATCATTAAGATTAACAAACAATATGCCAAGCAAAATAGGTCTATACAGAAAATCCTTACATTAAATATATATATATATTTTTATCTAGGAGATGTTTTTTCAAATCTGTGTATTTTTTGTGCATTATTAGTTCAAAACTTGTTTGTTTGTTTCTTTTGACAGTATTATATTCCAGGCCACCACTGAAACTTAAAAGAGCAGAGGGTCAACAGGAAAGGTCACATGGGGAACGCCTCAGCAGTTGCTGATAATATAAGTATTCATTCAGAACCACACTGTTTTAAGATTTCATATTCAAGTATTTCTGATTGTAAGGTACACCCTTTTTACATGGTGTCTTATATGTAGCTTGTCTAATGAAATGGAAAGCCTCAAAGAGGAAGACTAATATTTGAAATTTACTTAGTTCTATGGGGAGCCAGTGTACTGATCAGAACAGAACACTGGGTTGGGGTTTATTTGCTTTTGGTGACCAGCTGTTTAGGAGGTGAGCTGCTGTGTTTTGGACCAGCCATTTCCACGTACAGTGAGTTGCAGTAAACCAGCCTGGAAGTCACAAAGGCAACAATCAATGCAGCAATTTTCTACTTTTCCTCCAGTATAGTATGACATCAACATAGAAAACAAAGTTGAAGAAATCATGCAGAAAAAGTATGATCTACACTGATTCCAGAAACTATGGTTGAAAATAGACTAAAAAGAAACCCTTGAATATGAACTACTGAAAACAGTGCCATTTGGTAGTCTGAATGACTCAAATTTTTCCCTGGCACATATTAGTCAGGGACACACTAATACTTGTAGTGTCACTTAGTCCTTCACCTGTGAAAAAGGTCTATGGGATTAGGCAGGAGAAAAGAAATCAAGCTGCCCTGAACTGTACATACACACACTCTTTTTAGGAGAACTATTCTACTCTGAACAAACAGACACTGAGCTCTTCCATATGGAAGATCCTTGTGATCTCAATTTTGAATTGGGGGTCAGATTGTTTTACATCAAATCCTTCTTGAATAAATTATTGTTCACTTATATTTTAAAAGCTGTGTTTTTAATTGATGGATTGTAATGATAGTCTAAGCAAGAGCATAGTACAGCCAAAATTCTGAAGTAATTTTCAAGGCTCCTTCTACCCATACACATTTAAATTATCAAGAGGATGTTCATTTTGCTTGAGTTTTTCCGTTCAGAAGGTAGACAGTTACCAGACGGCAGGTTGAAATTAGACAATCACTCTTAAGAGCTCTATTTTATAAAAGTAAACCAAAGAAGACACCTTTGCTTTTCCTTTAGGGACATAGTAGATTCCAGAAGCTCGCAAAAGAAAATAACGCTTCTTCCAAGACTTCTTGCCATCATCTTTCAGCCACAGGACTCCCTCTATTTCTGGTACTGTTACAGAACTTCCACAAAAACATTCCTACAGAGAGCCAATTATAGTATAGAAAAAAAAGAGAACATATAAAAACATATTACTATTTTAAAATGATGAAATGGACTGGGTTTAGAAGCCTGGGGGCTGAAGTCCTTTATTCATCTAGAAAATATATATGGCATAATTAGTGACTTTTCCACTCAGTTCTAACATGAAGGGTAATTATGAGTATGTGCCCATTTGAACTTTGCGTCTGATTTAATAGTTCTCCCCTCTGTACAGAATGCCAATAAAGGTGCTACTTGTTGACAGGTGTGAAGGTTTCTTAACCAATGCTTATCAGTAATGGTCCCAAAAGTGCTCCAGTGGCTTTAACCAAACCTGAAAGACATGGGCCCACACCTCCCCTGTTGAGTTACAATTTCCCAGGTATAAACAAAAACCTCACTAATAGTCAGTGGGCCCAACTATGATCCATCATGTGTGTATTTTGCTATTAGTGGAAATGTACGTCACACTTTATATTAAGGTTTCATTTATTAAATAGATAATAAAAGCATTACAGATGTTATAATCATAATCCAGAATTGACTGATATACGCTACAGAAAATTACAAGCATGGGGGGAGAGGGAGGCTCAGCGTTCATGTCGTGCTCACCGTCAGTACCTGGCCTGGGGAAGCCAATGATCTAACCAGCAGACCAAATTTGGTAATTAATCCTGGTCATGTGCCACCTGAAGCATGTTGCGCATATGCTAAGATGATGACAAGCATAGCACAAGGTGGGGTTATAGATGGTCAAATGCCATGGCTATAAGCAATCTTTTGACCTACTGGACTCCAACAATCTATAAAAACCATTTAATCATTTATTAAGTCATTAATAATTGATCATTTATACACGATTTATAAATATAAATGTATTTAAGTCTAATTTTAAACATTCATTTACATATTATGAATTCATGATTGTTGAAGTTTAAAAGTAAAATAAATAACAATCCCATGTTAGATGTAAGAAAGTACCGTAGCCTTTTTAATGTGACACCTCAGATAGCATTTTTAGTATTAGACCATCACTACTTTCAATTTGCATAAAACTATATAGAATTTTAAGTTTATGAGGTTATATGTAATGCTTATGATATTTACGTTTATTCCTACATTTGTTTTTGGGTTGCTTATTGTTTTTTAAAGTTGTTTAAATTATTTTGATTTTAAGTAGCTTCCATTTCCAACAGTGATTTTTCTCCTTAGCTTTTATGATTTTTGTATTTTATGGATTTTTTTCAATCTGTTAAACCAGGATGGTGCCAATTACTTCTAAATTACCTTAGCAGTGCAGTTCTGGATACAGCATATGTTGTCTGAGAACTATGTTATAAAATAGGCTATAAACTTTGCAGGGTAGTGAATAGCAGCTTCAATAGCACCATTCTCGGAAAAATGTCCCTCCTCTCACTGGTCAAAAACTAAGCTAGAATTCTGCAAGTGACAACTGTTTAAACACAGTTGTAGATAGCATGGTTTTGATCCCACAGTGGATGGGGACTTTTGACTATTAAAAAAAATCAGGAGACATCTTTATTCCAAACGCTCCCTATTCGAGAACAGGAAGAAATCTCCCAGGGGTACATATTCACATTTAACATTCTGCTCAACACTTTGCGGACCTCCATCTCTCATCATCAATTTAAATGTTAGCAATAGTTTAAGAGTTTATCATATTGTAGCTCACAAATCATCGTGCTCGTTTTGTTTTAGTTGTCTTACCTCCAGCAGCACTTCTTTATTTCTGTCTGCCATCTCAGAGGTTTCTTTTTTCCCCAGCAGATAGTTCTATAACAAAAGACAATGAAAGGATGAAACTTCTATTGAAGTTTTGAAGTCAAAGCAAGTCATCTTTTTCACTTCCTTGTGCTGATAAGAGTTTAGCTGTTCTAAGATCTGTCTGGTCCTCTAGTACAGCTAGATAATATAAAAAAAATGATTTTGGAGCAAAATTGAGACTCATGTGGTAGCTGCTAAAGAATAAAAGAAACCAAAATATTGCATTCTGTAATTTTAAAGGGCTGGAAAAAACCCTTTTGTATTTTCAGGAATATTAGCCAGTCCATGTGACATTACCTTAAGTAAAAGCATCATAAGCTGCAGTTCTCAGCCATCATGGTTAGCCATAAACCCAATCACTGATTGTGTAATATAAACAGATTAACAAAATTAAAAACCCAGAATAAAAATTAAATGGAAAACAATTGGGCCTTTAGTAGACTACTCTATCCCATCATTCAGTATTTTGGAAGGCGCGGACATGGGACTGTTCTACTCTTTTCCACTCCATCTCTATAGTTTTTCCATAATAAAAATAATACTTTCTATGAAAAAAATTCATGATAAACAATAACTTCTGAAAAAAGAAGCAAAATAGCAATTGTTTATCCATACTGTGTGTGTATTATCAGTATGATATAATCCTTTTCTCTAGTAAGGTGATTCCGCACTCTTTCCCACCTAACCTGGAAGGGGTTGGTACAGTGACAGGGAGCATCTTCCAGACCCCTTTATATTCACCTGCTCTCTCTGGAAGCAAAACAATATTCATGGTATTAGGTCAGACCAAGGTTTTTAACTGAGTAAGTAACACATTCATGCTGACTTCCATCTACAGAAGGCCCATTCTTATTACTAATAACCAGTGAAATGTATTGATGTCACACATGTATTGAGGAATACGCTTTCAAAAGCGACTAAGATTTTTCGGTGCCTCAGCTGGAGATCACAGAAAGAGGCCTGGCGTTCAGTTCTCGCTGAAAATATGGGCTCCTTATAAGGTATCTCAAGTTGGGGCACCCGATAACTTTCCAAAAGCGAGTAGTGGTAATCCCAAGAGCCTAGTGTATTAGGTACCTCGCAGACTGAAGAACATGAACCATGCATAGGGTTACCAGATAGCAACAGGTCAGGGGGTGGGAGGTAATAGGCATCCATATAAGAAAAAGTCCCAAAAACTGGGACTGTCCCTTTAAAAATGGGACATCTGGTCACTCTATCCATACACCCAATATACAGACTAGAGATTAACATCACCTTGATCACTTGCTTGCTTAAACATGAGTTTGTTAATTCCTTATTTTTCTAGTGGTCCCTGTGTTTCGATTCCTGTTTTTATTTTCACCTCTGTTCCCTCAGTGCTGTAGGCCTCTAGCATTACATCATATTTTTTGCATTTATGCTTATAATCAAGAAACCCTAATTACCATTCCCCCTGTAGTTAATTATTGAAAAAGAACAGTGACCTTTTTGTTGTTAGTTGTTTGATCAGGAAACAGCTGAATGAAGACGGACCCTGGCTTCCTCAGGCATGTGCTCTCCTTATCTCTCTGCCCCTCCCTTGTAGGCAGCTGTCTATCCCACAGAATCCATCCAATTCCCCTCACCCTATCCTCGTGAGATGGTGTGGGGGGCATTGCCAGTCTCCCCAAAGTGACACGTGTCACAACACAAGTTCAAACTCTTTCCTCCGGACTGTCTAGATGTGAATAGCACTAAGTATTGGTGAGTACTCCATGCAAACTGGTTACATGGACTGCTATTAATCCCACTAAACTATTCACATACTTCGAAAATGGATTGGTTAGATCATCAAGATTTTCATTTAGGGGGATGATCTTGCGCTGACCACAGAGTGTATTCTGGAGGTACTGTTAAAATGCAAAGCTACTGTGTGTGTGTTTGTACAGATACAAATATCAATATAAAAATGTTGACAAAGGTGCTACCAAGAGACATTTATAAGCTTAAAATAAAGTTAAAAAAATCAGCTTCAGACTTACCTGGGGATTTTTGAAAAGTGCATATTTTTCTATACGTTCCACAAATATAAGTTTGTTTTGACTGTCTCTGGTCCAGTTTAGAAGATTTTCAACTAAATTTTCATGGTCCTCGAAGATTCTTTCTGCATAGACAAGAAAGAGCAAACAAGTAAAAAAAAAAAAAATTCTACTCTCACATTTTGTAACATGACCTCAAAGCAGGATCTAGTACGTGGACAAGACGTGAGGAAGAACACAGATATATAGTTAACAGTTTGTTAAAATGGAAGAAAAGGCTGGGAACGAGCCAATGGGAGCTGAGAGGACGGTGCTGGGGGGGGGTGGTGGCGGCAGGGGAGCACACGGAGCCGCCTCCCCCCCACGAGGGACATGCAGAGATGTGCCAGCAGTCGGCTGCTTCCGGAAGTGGCGTGGGGCCACGGCATGCAGGCAGCCTGCCTGAGCCCTGCTGCGGCGCTTGACTTTTAGCGGCCCGTAGATCGCGATTGACTGGCAGAGGCTCCAGGATTGACCAGTCTATCATGATTGACGGGCTGGTGACCACTGTTTTAGAGTGTAAAGAAGCGAATAAGTAAATTCATTTAAAAAAAACCAAAAACAGCTGCCCGCAAGGGGGGCAGTCAAAGAGCCGCAAGTTGCCGACCCCTGGGTTAGATGTTTGTATACTTACAATATAAACACAGTACAGTGAAGACCTGAATATTCTATTTTCAGCTATTTATCATCTCATTTGAAATTTATAGTTTTACATACCCAGGTGACTTCTTTTAAACAAGAATTATGTAAAAATAAAATGAAAGAACACTCTATGTTCTAACTGAAAGATGGTTATATAAATGTACAAAGCTAATTTAGGATCACAGGAAAATTTAGCAAGCCCTACCTCATTTGATGAAAGTGAAATGAGATAAGGAATCTCAGGAACTTTATGGGAGAACAATTGCTCTTCTGTGGAGTCTAATAGCTGAAAGCTTATTAAACTTCATTGCGCATTCAGTTCATGAACAATTTATACCAGTTAGTTCACCCTGCTGTTACTACAGGCTCTGTGAAAAAGGCCCTGCAGAGCCCTTGTCTCCTTCACTACACAATTAAGTATGAATTCTCTGACAAGAGCCTTCCCCTCCTTTACAAAAAGATTTCTAGGTAAATCAGCAGGAACTGTGAGCCATTGACAACTTTGTGCACAATGGCAGGCAGGATTCTTTTTTAGAATTCTGGTTCTGAACTGCTAAATTATCTAAGCAAACAGATTTGTGTGTGTATTGTTTTTTTCTTCTTCTAACACCCCCATAAGAAATTATATTTAACAACCTAGAATATGAAACTGTCGAGATTGCAAAGTTACCCAGTCAAGGCTCAAGAAAGGCCAAAGTTAAAGTTGCAAAGTTAAAGTGCAGCTATGGAGGCTAGCACAAGGGATAATGTTTTATGAAGGTATGGACAGAGCTCCACATTGCTGCTTTACCGATGTCAACAAGTCATGAAGTGAGGCTACCGAAACTGCCTGGGCTCTGGTAGAGTGGGCCCTCCTACCATGTGGAGGAAGGTATCAGCTAACTGTAAAAGAGCAGGATAGAGCCAGAAATCCACTTAGAAAGTCTCTGAGAAGAGATCGATTGTCCCTTGATTTGTTCTGCTAATAAAAACAAACAGTCCAGGAAATTTTGTAATTGATTTTCTTCTCTGTAGGTAGAAGCCAAGGCACAGCATACATCCAGGGAATGGAATCTCCTGTCCAGTCACTGGTGGCATGTGGCTTCAGGGGAAAAAAAAAAAAGATAAATGTATTGTCTGGTTTAGATGAAAGCCTGAGATTACACTGGGGATGAATTTTGGGTGTAGTCTCAGGGAAACCTTATCCTTATGGAACACTGTCTATGGTGGATCAGCCATAAGGGCCCCTAGTTCTTCTGCTGTTCTAGCCAAAGCGATAGCCACTAGAAAGTTGACCTCCATAGATAAATGGGACAGCAAGCAAGTTGTTAATGGTTTAAATGGTGACTCTGTTAATGTCGAGAAGACCAAGTTAGGGCTCACATTGGAGCAGATTTAGTTATTGTGGGGAAGGCTCTGACTAGACCCTCTATAGAAAAAAAATCATCACTAGATGGGTGAAAATAGGGTGATCAGATGTCCCGATTTTATAGGGACAGTCCTGATATTTGGAGCTTTGTCTTATATAGGCACCTATTTACCCCCCATCCCATCCCGATTTTTCACTCTTGCTGTCTGGTCACCCTAGGTGAAAATGGAGTGGTTGTCATTGGAGGGTACTAATTGCTGCCAAGTGTGCTTTGTTGGGAACTAAGTGAAAGACCTGAGGTTTTCAAGGTGAGCAGATAGTCCCAAAAAATTGTGGGAATTTTAATTCTTCTGGGAACATCTGGTGATGCTGAGTCCAAACAGAAAACCTCTTCCACTTAGCGAAGTAACACTTTCTGATGGATTCCCTTCTGCTATTGTTTAGGATGGCTTCCTCGAATACTGAAAATGTCTGCTCTAGATTCAATAGCCATCCAAATACAAAGCCGTGGGGTGGAAGGAGTCCAGACTGGGAGGTCTGATCTGGCCCTTGTCCTGTGTCAAGAGGTCTGTGAAAGATTAAATACTGATGGGTGGGCGGGCTGACTGCTAGAAAAGACTATGGAACCAAAACTGTCTGGGCCACCTACGGACAATAAGGATGATCACTGCCCCATTCCGATGAATCTTCTTGAGAAATTAACATAAAAGTGGAATTGGGGGGAGGGGAATATGTACCTTAAGTGTCCTGTCCACAGTATTAGAGGGGCATCTCCCCTGGAGTCCTAACTGTGCAGCCTTGGGAGCAGTATATAGTGTGTTCCAACAAAACAGGAAATGCAAACAGGCCCCAAGATGGGGATCCCTGTTGTCTGAATATGCTCTTCACCATGGAATCTTATCGCTCCCAATCACAGTTGATTGAGAATGGTCTGCCGAAGCTGTATGCTAGTATCCCTGGGAGGTGTACTGCTGTTAGGATAATATGGTGGTGAATACACCAGTTTTACAGTTTTGCCTCCATGAAAAGGGAATAAGAATTTGCTCCCCCTTGCTTGCTGACATAGAACACTGTTATGTTGTCTGACATTCCCTAAATATGCAGGAATTCTATGATCAGTAAGAATTGTTTGCATGCTACTCGGAGAGCTCTCAGGTCCAGGAGGTTTATGTGCTTGTGTGTTCCTGGATTCACAAGGAGTCTATGTTTCTTGTGCTGTGTGGTTGTCCAGATGGGTCTCTCATCCTAAGAGGGAGGCACCTATCTTCTCAGGTGGGCACAGAGTGAAGGGAACTCCCCCCACACTCCTGCTCTGCCACCAAGCTAGAGAGTCCCACACTCTGAAGCGGGGGTGGGGGTGGGAGAGAGGAAGGGAGAGAGGCAGGGAGCAGGATTAACTTGTCCATATTGTGTCTGCTTGGCACATATACTGTCTGTCTGAAGCCAGGCTTGTAGACAGCAAAGCCGAAGTCTCACAGAAGGTGTCACGTAGGTATTGACCAAGGAGGATAAGGTTGAACAAAACAACAACATCTGCAGGCTCCTTCTGAGATGATTAATTAAATTGTTCATGGATTGGAATCTATACGGAAGGAGATAAGCTCTGGCTCAGAATCCAGAGTCACTCCGATAAATTCTATGGTCTGAGAGAGAACTAAAATGGACTTTTCGGCATTCTCACAGATTCCCAGTGATGCTAGAGATGATGAAGTACCACCTAACGAGACCTCCCTGTCAGCAGTCATCTAGGTAAGGAAAGACTGTTGAGCCGTGGCAATAGAAACTTGCTGCCACAAATGAAAGTACCTTCATAAATGTTGCTATTCTTAAGGGGAGCGCCCTGTCTTGATAACGGTTTGAACCTATAGTAAACCGCAGAAATCTCCTGTGAGAGGGGTGGACGTCTATATGAAAACAGTCACCCTTCATGTCAAGAACTGTGAACCTGTCATCTCTGGGAATGGGATTATTGATGCTAAAATGACTATCCTGACTCTAAATCTGTGGATAAAGACATTGATTTGCGGAGGTCTCTATCCTCCCTTTTCTTTGGGATGAGGAAATATTTGGAATAAAATCCCTCCTAAGCTTTCCTCGTGAATGAGTATCCTCTCGTGAGAGTGGTCCCTAAAAAGGGATGGGTAAGGTGGTTTTGGAGGGGAAGAGGAACTCTACAATATAGCCTGAATAGATGGTGTTGAGAAACTATTTGTCTGTTACCCACCAGGTATGGGAAAACTGAGCTAGGCCGCCACCAAAACTGCATGTTGGGGGCAGAAAAGAGATGGCATCTCAGTTGGTTTGCAACCCTCGGAGGTCCCATCAAAAGTACTCTTGAGAGCAGTTGTGGTTGCAAGGAGGAGGAAGGAGAAGCGTTGTGTTTAATCCTCTTCCGCTTCTGCTGTGGTTCATATACCTTTGATGGTAGAAGGGCTGCAGTACTGGTCTAAATTTATAAGACTGCTTATGATACTTCATCTTTGGTGCTGGTGTATATATATCAAGGGAGCAGAGGGTTGCCCTTGAGCCTTTCCATGAACATAATGACTCAGGGTATGTCTACACTATGAAATTAGGTTGATTTTATAGAAGTCGATTTTTTGGAATTCAATTTTATACAATCTATTGCATATGTCCACACAAAGCGCATTAAGTCAGTGGAGTTCGTCCTCACTACTGCGGCTAGCATCGACTTACAGAGTGGTGCACTGTGGGTAGCGATCCCACAGTTCCTGCAGTCTCTGCTGCCCATTGGAATTCTGGGTTAAGCTCCCAATGCCTAATGGGGCAAAAACTTTGTCACGAGTGGTTTTGGGTACATGTCATCAGGCCCCCCTCCCTCTCTCTCCCGTGAAAGCAATGGCAATCGTTTCATGCCTTTTTTCTGGGGTCCCGTTTGCCGGACCTGCTCAGTCGACTGCCTGCCTGTATGATTGGAACCCCAGGCAGGCAGCAGGCTGAGCAGGGCCAGTGGACGGAGCCCAAGACTGGCAGTGGGCTGAGTGGCTCAGCCCGCTGCTGATCTGGGGCTCTATCTGCTGGCTCCTGCCAGCCAGGGTCCCGCTCAGCCGGCAGACCTCGGTGAGCTTGATCAGGGGTACCTGGACAGACATGGCTATCCTCCTCTTAGAGCACCAAATGGGAGTGACTCCATGTCATTCTCTTCTTTAAGTTTCATCTCATGGAGATTTAGTCCTGCCTGGAATATCATGCGAGCTGGAGGTTTCTGCCTCAGGCTGCTCTCCCAGCCGGCAGCACCGTGTGGTTGCACCTACCCCAGCTTGCCCCTTGCTCCCATGGCTCATGAAGCCTGGACAGTAGTAAGGAGCAGTTCAACTTGTGGAATGACAAATCCAAAACGAAGGATTGCACTCTATGGGCCACGTTAAGATTATTTCAGAGTCCTAGACAGCATTTAGTCCCTATAAAAGGCTTCATGAAAAATTTCCCCTGCCCCTAACAAAAAATGTTAATTTATCAGAGCAGCTGAAAGGGTAAGGAACCTGGGACTATAACTTAGAGAGAGCTTCCATATTATTTAACTCATAATTAATATAATTCAAAGTAAAATTTCACAGCCTGAACACTGTCTGTTCTAAGACTAAAAATGCAGGAGAGGATCAGAAAAAGGAACAGTGACCTGTTTCCACCCAGTTTCAAACTGGGGACGTTTCATATGTTAGGTGAACGTGATAACTACTACACTACAGGGCTTCTCTTTTTTTGCCACAGACTTTGCTGAATGCACAGGAATGTTTTCTCTAGCTACAGAAGCAGGGCCGGCTCCAGTGATTTTGCCGCCCCAAGCGTTGAAAAACAAAAACAAAAAAACAAAAAAGCTGTGATTGGCGGCACTTCGGCGCCAGGTCCTTCCCTCTGAGAGGGACCAAGGGACCCGCCGCTGAATTGCCGCCGAAGACCCAGATGTGCTGCCCCTTTCTGTTGGCCGCCCCATGCACCTGCTTGCTGCGTTGGTGCCTGGAGCTGGCCCTGTACAGAAGCTACCTAACGCAATGTCTCTATCTATGGGCTTCCTGCTCACAAAGTGGTCATGCCGCCGCCCACGGCTGACACAGCGTGGAGTGCATGTGACACAGCGACCTGGCTTGGGCAGGATCACTAGCGAGGCATGATACTTTTGCCGTTAAGCAAACACATCAATTCTTTCCTGGCCTCTGGCACTGAATGCCTCCATGCATTACGCTGTGCCCTATCAGTGCGGGAGGACTGCATGAGCTCGGAAAACATGTCATCACACGTGCATTTTTTTCGCCTTCTAATCTGCGATAACCTCAGGGACGGAAATGATAGAGGGGGGCATAGAAACATTCTGGGGGGACTGCATGATCACCTGTGCTGCTGAGTTCACCACGCTGGCCAAACAGGAAATGAAATTCAAAAGTTCCCGGGGCTTTTCTTGTGTACCTGGCTAGTGCATCTGAGTTCAAAGTGCTGTCTAGAGCGGTCACAATGGAGCACTCTGGGATAGCACCTGGAGGTCAATACCATCGAATTGCATCCACACTACCCCAAATTCAACCCGGTGATGTCAATTACAGCACTAATCCCCTCGTCGGGGAGGAGTACAGAAATCGATTTTAAGAGCCCTTTAAGTCGACAAAAATGGCTCTGTCATGTGGACGGGTGCAAGGTTAAATCGATCTAACACTGCTAAATTCGACCTAAATTCGTAGTGTGGCCCAGGGCTCAGTCTTTTAGCTAAATAAGTTATTTCTGTCAAAGGGCAAGTCCTTCACATTGGATTGAACTTTGCTGGGGCAAGTCAGGATTCCTGACACATCACAATAGTTGCCATTACCCTGAGGCTGCATCAGCTGCATAAACTGCAGCCTGTAGTGATGTTCTAGCCACCAATCTACCCTCCTCGATAAGCACTTGAAATTGACTGCTATCCTACTGAGGGAGCTTGTCTCTGAATTCCAAAATTTTAGAGGCATTGATACAATCACACTTTGACAACAAAGCCAGGTAATTGCAGACTGATGGATGAAAATATTTGTTATGAGTAGGTCCACACATTTGGCCTCTTTATCTGAAGGAGTGGGCTTTGTGTGATGTTTCCTTTTCCTTTCAGTGGCCACTTGAACCACCAAAGAGTTTGGGGCAGGATGAGAGAACAAAAACTCAGTCCCCTTGGCTGGGACACAGAACTTCTTTTCTGCCCTCTTAAGAGTAGGTGCACATGTTGCTGGAGTAGGACACGTGACTTTGGAAGGCTCTAGGATGGCCTCATTAATGAGGAGCGCCACTCTACTAGATCCCACATTCTGCAAAATATCCAGGAATGTGTGAGATGTCTTGTGAATTTCCCCCAGAGGGGTTGTGTCACCACCTGCCATGCAACCTTAGGTGCCTCACAATGCCTTGCTCTTGTAGCTCCCAATCTGGGCTGCTCACAAACAGCCAAACAGCATGCAGATCACCCCAAGTGTCTTTATACATCTACACCCCTGGTCCAGCAACTCTGACCCCATCAGCCTTTCAGCAACATACCAGCCACACTCTGGCTTCCAGCAACCTTGGTTACTACCTTCAGGGTGACCCCAACACACACCCAGTCCCAAATCCCTGGCCCCAAAACATGTGTTCTGCACTGTCCAACCCTCTCCTAGACAGTTCAGCTATTAGAGGCCTGTTGTCCTAGTAAGAGGTCAATGTACAACAGTTTGCTGCTTTAATTGGAGTTACCAAACAATTCAGTTTGAACACAACACTGGATTAGTTTTAATTAAAAATAAAAAGTTCATTTAACTATAGAGAAACAGATTTTAAGTGAATACAGGTACAAGGTATTAAAGTCAGAAATGGTTGCAGAACTCCAAACATAACTGACAAGCAATCAAAATGATGAAAATTTATTCCAACAAAGGTTGATGAACACTAATAGTTTTATGGATCAATAATGTTTAAATTAGCATGAAGTCCATATGGACAAATGCTAAGTGAACTGATACTACTAAGATAAAAAGTAGGAATCAAAATTATGAACATGTTTACTTACCCATTTGTAATTCAGATATGGTTTCTACCAGTGACCAGTCTAAACTGTAGCCACAGTGGGATTTGTCCATCAGATTGTCCAGTACTTGTCTTACTGTCTGTCTCTCATCCACCATCATAGTTTTGGAGCTATCATCAGACATGTGAACTCTGATTACCAGCTGTGACCAGAAGAGGAAGAAGAACAGGGATTAATTTCCCAAACATATTTCTTATTGAACCTAGATTATAAAAATAAAGTTTAGCTCATATAGAGTTTATATCAAAATCAATTCCTTCTCCCTTAAAGATGCAAAGAGCCATATTTAATAACTAGATGTTCATTTCAAAGCCCACTTATCAAAAGGTCATGTTCCTTTTGCAAAAGGAAAAAAATTCTACAATATGTAGTTTTATTTTAGTTATGCATTAAAAAAACAACATATTGCCAAAAAAAGAAACTTGTCTTCACACAAGCTTGTCTCAAGCAACTAGATGCAAGCACAAATGCCTTATATAAATTCATATGAAATTTTACGCATTGCTCTTTTAAAAATTGATACAAGGATAATTTATTTCCACTGATCTACCGGACGATTAATTTTTATTAATTACTGTTTTCATTCTTATGAAAAAATAAAAGAATGCAAGGCTAACGTGTTGTTAATTGAAAATGATATAAAAGGAGAGTTTTGTGTATTGTTGCTATTGCTCATAAATTTGTATTTTTCGTTTCTTTAGCCTCCAGATTTTCCTAACTAACTTTGTCAAAATCAACAAATAAAGCACATAAACTCATAGACTTTAAGGTCAGACGGGACCATTATGACCATCAAGTCTGACCTCTTGCACATTGCAGGCCACAGAACCTTGCCAACCCACTCTTGTAATAGACCCATAACCTCTGGCTGAGTTAGTGAGGTCCTCAAATCATGATTTAAAGACTTCAAGTTACAGAGAATTCACCATTTACTCTAGTTTAAACCTGCATGAAGTTAATCATATTACTGGTCGAAGTACATGCATATTTGAAAACTCATCTCCAGAGTACAGTATGTCCATAGTATTTTAGCATCCCTATTTAGTTAAAAAAACACAATGCACTTAAAATATATAGTATGAGATCCATACAAGGAATTCAGGTCTTAAGTATGATTAAAAAGTTACAATTATACATAAATACATGGAACACAACACAAATGTCTTTCCAATTATGATGGGCAATGCAAGCGGCATATAGCTTTAATTTAAAAATTTGCAAGTCTTAAGACTTCTGCCACATTTTGCATAAATATTAGTCTTTCACTGGCGGGCCAGTCAAACAAAAAAAAAGTTCTCTATTTTAAATTGTCTTTACTTGGAAGGTGTGTGGGGAAAGCAGCACTGTTTCTAAAACTTAACTGCTAATTCCCTGCTGTTTCGCTAGTACTTTAAAAAGAGAGCAGTGTCCATATAAAAATTATACCTCAATCTAATCTGTTGCCTACACTAATACAGTAAAACAAAGAACATTAGAATCTTGTTTCCACCTTTTATGCTATTGATTACTTTTTTTTGCACCTCACTCAGCTTGCAAAATTAAAAGAAGTTAGTTGATTTGTTCTGAATTCTCACGCTCTAGCACAAAGTTGTAGCATTTGATTTGCAAATATTAAATGTGGCATGTTTAAATATTAACATTTTTCAGTGATTTAAAAACACTGGATATCATCTTGTTAATATTAAGAGATACAGATTTATTTCTTAAACATATCTAATATTGGCCCTACATTACTTGACAGTTTCCCTAAATTTGGAGGCAACATCTTTACTATCTTTGACATAGCATCAAATACTGTCTGTGTTTTCCAATCACTACTCTTCTGCCTATCATTATTAACTAAAGGAGGGTTTGTATCTTGCAAATTGGAAGTTGGAGAGCCTGATACAAGTATATTGAATGAGAGTGTATAAAGAGGACAAGATAGTTTGAAATGCAAGGCTACTGAACAGGCAAAGACAATTGAATAAGGCTGGATCTCTGTTTCAGATGTGAATGCACATTGCCAAAGTCTTTTAAATCTGTATCTGGCTGTAGAATAAGCTACTACTTAGAAAAAACATGATGCAACACCATATAGTGTAAGTTCTTGATTAAGCCCTGACTGGATGAGAAAAGGAATAGAATAGTTACTTAAAATTTGAATAACTTAACTACAGATCAGAGAGCAATGTCCCTCAAAAGAAAAACTAAACTTAAAAAGAAGTCTTTTTATTAAAATAATTTAAGGGTAATTAACAGAGAAGAGCAGAATTGAACCCAGATTTTCTGATTCAATAAGGATTACCTAGGCATCATGTAAAATAATATAAATATAGCTTACCTTTTTCACTTGTGCCTCTTTAATCTTTTCCAAAGCAACCCTGATCTTCTCCGCTTTCAGTTTAGCAGCCTGCTCTTCCTGTAAGGACACAGCAAACCAGTTAAACAAATGTCAGTCTGATTTTAGGACTTCAAAGCTTCTAATTATGAGGTTACCATAGGGTAGAATTTGAGAAGGAATACTAGTTCCCCCACTCACAACAATCGCTACTGTGGAAATTAAAGGAACAATCACTGATGCTGAAAAAAACTACTATGTTTAAGATGCAAAGACTTCCTGTATCTGTCGGATATACACAGATCAGACCATGTGGCTTTGAAGACAGAATACAATTGTTTTTCTGCACTTTGACAGCCAATATTGCATCATTCCTTTGCATTCCACTTTTTTCTTTTGCATCCATCAATTACTGAATGCTTTAATTTGCCACAGATTTGCGACAGTCCCAGCTCATACCATATTTGCCAACAGTACAATTAAACTTAAAATCTGTTGGATGTGTTTATCAAAGTTAACATCACAATGAGAGATACCATAGCTTACTGTTTCAGACACTTCCATTGAATAACATTCCACGCTATTTCAGTCTGTTAAGGAAGCTTTTAACATGTTAAACTGCTTGGCAATAGCTCAATACTTGCACACTACACCTTTCATCCATGTTCCATACTGTTTTTCCTCATTTAAAAAAAAGTGTTCAGATCACCAAATGTAAGAAGTTAAACCTCCTTCTTTGATACACTTCCTTTTAAAAATTTAAGTTTGTTACAATTTAAAGCACATTAAAAATCCAAGGAATTTGAATCCATTCTATCTCTTAATTGCTTTTCATAAAGAAACCGGTATACTGCAACATTACTAATACTTACTTTCAATCTCCAGCAATCAACTATTGCAATAGAGTTGAAGTGATCTGCTGAAACAAGAAACCACTTCTGCAGAACCTCTGCATGCAGGTTTCAAATTTCAAATTCTAAGATTTGGATTACTACAGCGTAAAGTGTCTAGGAAGCACATAAATCACCTTGTATAATTCATAATTAGAAAGCCACAAAATTAAAAATACTTCTGTCAAGTCTCCCTCAAAAATAGATGGCTTTCAGAGCAAAAGTAGCACAATGATGGAAAGACAGCCCCAACTACAGCGATTAACTCTTTATCATTTCATTCTACAAATAAAATCCCTAAGCCGCTTCTCTGTTACACTGTTTGGATGAAGTTGCCTTTTATTTAATGACAAAGATTCATCCATCTTCAAATCTGTGCAGAACTGCATTAGGAGTAACACTGTTACTGGCATTTTTCACTTCTGTGAAGCCATTGTTGTTGTTCTCATCCTCCGGAGCGGCTCCTTCCTAGGCGACTGTGTGTTACTCATACTTAGCCACTTTTGTCCCTTCATTCTCAGACTGTACTTCTATACTACATAGTAGAGATGGCAACAGCTGTGGAAGGGTATAGACTTGCTTGTGAGAAACATAATCTTTCTCAATAAGAGGAGCCAATAAGCTGACAAGAGCAGTAATAATTGGGGTTTGAAACATTAGCTGAAAACTCAATTAGGCAAAGAACAACGCTTTTTATTAGGCTAGTGAGAGACTCATTTTAATTTATCATAAAGATGGTATCACATAACTAGGAAAGGTTATACCAGAATATATTGTTTAGAAAAAAGGAAAAACACAAAAACAGTAAGATATCTGATAAGATTTTTAACTTTAACCAAATGATATACAATTCCAGAATTTTAGAGTATTCATCCTACTTCTTAGTCCTGGTTGTTTTCATCCACAAAACACTTGTTATCCAAAAGCAAAGAAAAGCTCTATTAAGATTTTTTTTTTTTAATTTGGAAGAGTAAGGTTCTACAATTAATCATTTTATGCTCTGGGCTGCTCCTGAAGTCAATAAGAGCAAGAGGGATAGCTCAGTGCTTTGAGCCTGCTAAACCCAGGGTTGTGAGTTCAATCCTTGAGGGGGCCACTTAGGGATCTGGGGCAAAAATAAGTACTTGGTCCTGCTAGTGAAGGCAGGGGGCTGGACTCGATGACCTTTCGAGGTTCCTTCCAGTTCTAGGAGATTGGTATATCTCCTATTATATTATATATTTTTAAGACCAATTTTGGTAAACTGAGAAATTTCTGGCTTTTAAAATGTTATCTATGAACTCAATCATAAACTTTTATTTCTGTACAGAGGCTGCAAACATGTTCAATTTGGCTTTTTACTTAAGTCAAGGGGCCTAGTTTTCCGTCCCGCTGCATGTTGTACATGTGCACTGAGTACACAACTATCAGAAAGGTAGCATTTTACACCCACTTTGCACAGGTGCATGTGAATACACAAAGAGCAAGGCTTTGGAGAATCAGGCCTCATGGCTCTAATACACCTGTGCCAGTGCACCGTAATTATCTTTTCTTATATTCTAGTCTTAAATTATTCCTTACCAGAGAACCATGATAGATTGTGTGGTGGTTTTAGGATAAACATGTTTAAGTATGTGCTGTTTCTATTACTAAATTAATTTTCATTTGAAACTCTAAGGATTGGCTAAAGAGATGAAACAATAGCCTATAATCATAGAAATGTTGGACTGGAAGGGACCTCAATAGGTCATCTAGTCCAGTCCCCTGCACTGAGGCAGGACTAAGTATTATCTAGACCATCCTGACAGGTGTTTATCTAATCTGGTTTTAAAAACCTTCAATGATGGAGAGTTTACAACCTCCCTAGATAATTTGTTCCAGTACTTAACTACTCTTACAGTTAGGAAGTTTTTCCTAATGTCTAACCTAAAAATCCCTTGCTGCAATTTAAACCCATTACTTCTTGTCCTGTTCTCAGTGGTTAAGGAGAACAATTTATCACACATCCTGCAGCAAAAAAACTTCAGGACCAGACTTCAAAGAGACCACGAAAGCTCATGCTGCAAAACGTCTGTTAGTCTATAAGGTGCCACAGGATTCTTTGCTGCTTCTACAGAACCAGACTAACACGGCTACCCCTTTGATACTTGCTGAGCTTCAGTTCATTTGCAAATTTGACACCATCAGCTCAGGATTAAACAAAGACTGTGAATGGCTAGTCAACTACAAAAGCAGTTTCTCCTCCTTTGGTGTTCACACCTCCTCTGCTAGAAGAGGGCCTCATCCTCCCTGATTGAACTAACCTCGTTATCTCTAGACTGATTCTTGCCTGCATATTTATACCTGCCTCTGGAAATTTCCACTATGTGCATCTGACGAAGTGGGTATTCACCCACGAAAGCTTATGCTCCAATACATCTGTGAGTATATAAGGTGCCACAGGACTCTGTCGCTTTTTACAGATCCAGATTAACATGGCTACCCCTCTGATACTTTACAATATGTGCTAACTACTTAAGCTAAACAATCTGTTCCATCTTGCATTTTGCTGCGAGGCTGGGAGTACCTTTCCCAGATCTGAAGAAGAGACAGGGCCTACAGGACTCCACTTGATATGTTCTTCCAGCTTGATTTTGAACCAATGATGATTACTCTTCTGAGTACGCCTTTTCTAACCAGCTGTGCATCCATCTTATAAATAGGTTTGTCTAGGCTATATTTCTCTAGTTTGTTTATGAGAAGGTCATATGAGACAGTATCAATAACCTTACTAAAGTAGAGCTATATCACATCTACTGCTATTCCGGGCCCTCAACCCTCCACAAGACTTCTTACCCTGTCAAAGAAGGATATTACGCTGGTTTGACATGAGTTGTTCTTGACAAATCCATGTTGATTACATACTGCAATACTTTTAACTTTTAGACTAAAACTATTAGAAATTAAAAAATTCTAAAATTGTAATTTTCCTAAAAAAGATCTTATTTACGAGCAGCAAATGCTAAAGAAGATTAAAACTCACGTAATAAGAAAAATCAAAGCAAAACTAAAAATATGATTTTTTTAAAAAATAGTTAGGACTGTTCTTTAGTTATTAAACAGAGCTTTTCTTTTAAACTAATTGACACATCAAGAACAGTACAGCAGATTTGGCAGGTAATGCTTCACTGATGCAGGGTGGGGAATTATGTATTGTCATGATTTTTTCCCCGAAAGTACAATTGGATTATGATTTTTTTAGAAGTATGATTGGATTAAAGTTGGTATTTTTCAAAGTTTGCTACACTCTAATCAATCTACCTCTTTTCCCCTTCCCAGCCAAACAAACCATAAAACAACCTTGACACAAGGGAAAAAGAGGATTAACAAACAAGAAGCCTATGCAACCAGACAGTGTACTGAGCTAACTACATTTCTCTTTTCATGTGAGATATATTTTCATGAGAAGACAGACAGGTGACAGTAATATATTTGAATACACCTGCAAGCCATTCAACCACATAAACTGACAACTGTTGAACACAACTGTCTACATTTTAGAAATATGACATATTAATCACTCTAATCACATTTTGCATTAGCAACTCATTTCCCCTGCAATGGTAAACAAACCTAAAATATGAACTTTAAATAGTTTAGAACCCTTTGGAATTGGAACAGCAGTACAACTTACTAAGGTCCTAGACTCAGTGTGACTACTCGAGTGGACAGTTACCCATGCAAGCATGTATTTGTATGATTGAGGCCTAAAAGAAGTTTATTCCAAGCAATGAATCTTATTGAAATTACATCTAATTACAGAAGAATATCACTAATTATCATATCACAAATACAGAATCCCAATAGTTCTCAAAAAAATCAGCTTTGTTCTACTTCTCAAAGCACTAATAGCTACAGTGATATCTTATTAATACAAAATATATTAGCATACAGTGAACAGAAATAGATAAAAACTAAGCTACACTGTGATACAGTGTTCTTGAAAAATTAAGTTATTTTGTTAGTTTTCTTGTTTATTTTCAAAAACTGGCAACTTGCAGTGATTCTCTCAATAAGTGAATTTCAACTGCATCTGAATATTACTGTTATACAAAAAACCTATGTTAATGCAATTTGTTAAAGTAGCACAGTTAAAACTGAAAAAAAACCCAAGAAATCAAAAGTTAAAAGGTTCCTTTAATAATGCTACCCATGGTCATATTACACACATCTATTTCATAATTCCTTGTTAAATTTGTAATTAAATATGTTCTGTGTTTTAACACAAAAGATGTAGGCTGTGCAATGTGAGTTAATGTTACTCCAAGAACCTTAACTTTTGCATTTCTTGACTTTACATTTTATTGTACATTAATGTAGTTTTTTGCAGTTGAATTCCTTATATTTTGAGGGTTTTTTTAAAGAAAACTTGTATGTATTTAATAAAGCTAGCAATTAAGTGGTACTATTTAAGCTATGAAGTTCACACTTCATTTAAGTGAATGCGGTAGACATGATTTCATAAAACTTGAAATAGGATCCAGTAAATGTTTTTATAGTTTAATATTTGGAAGTTTTCTCCAGAAAGTTTCTCTTTAAAGGATGTGCAAGCAAGAAATAATAATCAAATGCACTTTGGCAATATTAATCTGTACATAAAAATTTCCCAGCCAAAAAAGTTTACAATTTAAGATGTAGCTTGATGATAATTTTAAATGTATAGCTTTATCTAAAACTACAGAACGTTTCTCAGTGGGATAAACACTTTTCATGCACATTTTCATTTGATGCCTTGGCAAGTGTGTACACATGAACACCATTCTAGTATACAATCCACCAGAAGCAGGAAGAACATGAGGAAAGACATGAAACTGGGAGTGTGGGGATGGGTGGCGGGGGAAGAGGCACGCTCAAGGTTTCTGTCCACGCCACCACATTTCTTAATTCTCATGTATCCAAACCTGTAAAGTGGTTTTAAAAAGGTAAAAAAGGAGAGGGCTGGGAAACAGCAGAAAAATAACTTTTGTTCCGGGCTGCTGTTAAAGCTCCTTTAACTACATAGCAGCTGGAATAAATTTCCTCAGGAAAACATAGCTGCTGGCCAGTTTAAAAAAAGCGTTAACACAAGTATAACTTACTAGAAAAAACAGTAGTTCTAAAGCAGGGGTGGGCAAACTTTTTGGCCTGAGGGCCACATTGGGGAATAGAAATTGTATGTCGGGCCATGAATGCTGACAAAATTGGGGTTGGGGTGCAGGAGGGCTCTAGTTGGGGGTGTGGGCTCTGAGGTGGGGCAGGGGATGAGAGGTTTGGGGTGCAGGAGGGTGCTCTGTGCTGGGATCGAGGGGTTTGGAGAGTGAGAGGTGGATCAGGACTGGGGCAGGGTTGGGGTGTGGGGAGAGGCTCAGGAGTGCAGGCTCTGAGCGGCACTTACCTTAAGCGGCTCCCGGAAGCAGCGGCATGTCCCTTCTCCGGCTCCTACGTGGAGGCACGGCCAGGCGGCTTTGCATGCTGCCCCATCCGCAGGCACCGCCCCTGCAGCTCCCGTTGGAGTGCCGGAGGGGAGCATTAGAGCACATAGGAACAGGAGCGGGGCCATGCCATGGCTTCCAGGAGCCGTGTGGAGCAGCCCCCGACCCAGCGCCCTGACTGGAGCGCCGGAGCAGGGCCGAGCCATGTGGTGCAGCCCCCGATCCAGCGCCCTGACTGGAGCGGGGCCGAGCTGTATGGTGCAGGCCATGACCCAGCGCCCCAGCTGGAGAGCTGGAGACGGGCCGAGCCGTGTGGTGCGGCCCATGACTCAGACCCCACTCCACACAGCAGAAGCTCGCAGGCCAGCTTAAAAAGGCTCACGGGCTTTGCCCACCCCTGTTCTAAAGTATAATTGACAAATACAGCCTAAGCCTACCTATTTAGCAAATGTGCCCTTGTTGCTTTACTATATTGGCATAATCTATGTATAGTCCTCGTCTTCAGATTTGCCCCAGCTTCTCCCTAGGAGCACTTAAACTTTTTTTTTAAATAATCAAAGAAATGGTACACAGAAGGTGGACATTAGTGAAGTCTGTCTCCTGATATAATGGATGTGCAAGTCTCTCAAAAAGACAAAACTACATAGTCTTCCTCGTCCAATCTGGTCATCACTGAATAGAATCAGAGTCCGTACCCTTCATCTCCTCTGATATAACAATTCCAAACTACAGGGGGTACAGTAATTATGATTCCCAACATAAACAGTGGCAGAAAGTTGACAGCAATATATTAAAATGCAAGGAGTGCCTCTTGGGGTGTTACTGACTCTTTTTCTATGTTACGGAAATAATTTAGAAGTTATCCATAAGAGACTTCCAAGTATCTTTTCTTACACTACGGTGTTTTTTCCAAATTACACCAAGTAAGAGCACTCAAAATAGCAAATTTGAACCGTTCTTTCAGTATGAAGACAACTGTTGCTAGTAATTTTAATTCATTTGAAGGATGTTATTGTTTTCTGGCAGTATGAGAAAAAGCATCCATGTGCTTCCCACAGCTTGATTTTTATACCTGTAAAGGGGAGGAGAACAGAAGAGTTTTCAGACTCCACAGACTTTTGACTCCACTTGATTTTTTTAGCCAAGAATGCTAGCATGAATCTTACATGCTCTCCAAAAACTTGGAATCTTTGATGGATATTTGCAGTAACTCAATAGAATATATTTAAAATGAGACAGCCTTTAAAAACAGCCTGACAACAGGAAAAGTCACTCTAGTAAAAGTTTGTTTTTTGTTTTTGTTTTTTTTGGGGGGTGGGGAAGGAGGAGGTGAAGGGAGACGTGAGGGAGGGAGGGGTGAGCATCAAGCTTATAAACCCAGAAGTGGGAACTGCATTCTATCAACAAGGAAAAAGTCACATGCAGGTGGAAAGAAGATGCATCACCTTGGTCAGCAAATGAGAAGGTTTTCCTGCAATGTTTCTCAGAAGAAGGGATGTTTCCCTGTCCAGATAGGAGTGCTTGTGCAGAAAGAAAAAGAGAGAAAGAAAATAAGTCAAAGGAAATCAGTGCAGTAATTTTATAGTGTGTTGATTATAGTAGACAAGCAGAGTTTAAGCAAACACTTAAAAACCTTCCGCACTTAACTTCCCCATACAAACTCCTCCCATTCATAAAACTCTAACGATCTCTAGACAATGAATTCCAGAAACACTTTTGATGGAAAGCAAAGGTTTAATAAGCAGCTGTGCTATTAAAAGACACCATCTTGCCCTTCACCTGTTTTTCAATGGCATAACAATTATAAAATACACTTAAAGAAAATGTTTTCTTACCTGTTACTGATTTCTTTTCTACAAGATACTGGCTAGGATTTTCAAAATTATGTAAGTGACCTAGGAGCATGAGTAAATGGGACTTACATTACTAAGTCACTTACGTAATTTTGAAAATCTTATCCACATCATGCAAATCCTATACAACTGGGCTTGCTTCAGCTGTGCAGAAATGAAGACAGCATAGAACTGTCAATCATGGAACCAGGAACATGCTGGTCAAGCTTTGCACCCTGTCTGCTTTTCCCAAGAAGAGGACTTCCAAAACTGCAGAAAAAACCTTACCATAATGAGAGTAACTGATAATCCTGAACTATGGCCAACAAATTAAACCTTTCATGTACAGAGATCCTCTCTCTCAAAATACAGTCCCCAGAAGGATGGGTCAGATTGCTGAATTTCTCACAAGTGAGAAATTTGCAGAAAAACCAAGTTTTCTCTCTCCTACAAGAGTTTGTCTGAAAATCATCCACATTTGGGAAGTGACCAAGAGTTAAAATTTCCCAGATATGAGAGCAGATCAAAGACAAAATATGATTCCCCCCCGAACGTCTTAATGCCAGTAAGACAAAGGTAACATGAAGTATAAGATCTGATGTCTTCTGTTCAGGTTTTAGTGCTGGTAAAACATGGCTTTCCTTTTTGGGCAGCTTTTTCTATCCTTTACCCAGGCAGCTATTCCACCAGTAAATTTGGCAGAAGCCAGATTCTGCCTGAGGTGGGAGTCTTTGTTCCATGGGCATTAAATGGCTACTCCATTGGCCAAGAATTTAAATTATACATAAACTGCCTCAGCCACAAAGGAAGATGGGAAGGATATTTTCTAGAGAACTGACTTGACGACCTTCTCTCAAGTCATTCCTGAGAGGTCACTACCATGGACATTATAGCTCTGGAATAACATGTACAGAGGATAAAGGTCTGGAAATAGAGGATTCAGTGTTTCTCTTTAGGGAGATATCTGTTTTACTAATCCGAGGATAAGTAAGGGTAAGAAAGAAATCCCCCTTTGAGCATTTGTTTAGATTGGGAAAATGAGTGCTGTTTTAAAACATGTTAGCTAATGCATTAGCAAATTTTCAAACACGACCAAGGATACGCACTAATGCTTAAAAACACACGAGTCATGAACAACCAAGTCCTTGTGTAGACTAGGATTTAAACACGTGAGGGAGAGATGTTCTAGCTAACAAGTTTAATACATTTGTAAAATGGAGTGTGGATACGGTACTGTGTAACTTAACCCATGCTAAATTGGTCAAGGTAAAGTCTAGACTCGCTTCAAGCTTTAATTCAGCCTGGCACATGTTAAGTTGTCTACACTAGAATTTTCAAACACATTAGTTCGAACGTGTTAGCTAGCACATCCTACGGATAACATCTTTTATGACCATGGCTACCTAACAGCTTTTTCCAATATCATGGCCTTTACCCACGAGATGCTAAGTTATGTTTAAGAAGTGATAACATTTAAAAAACAACTAATTTTTTCAGTCTGGACAAGTCTGAGTGTGTGCACTGTATCCTTGGCCAAGGAACACAATGCTTTGTTTAAAATGAAAGTATGAGTAAAGAAGAAGTTACTCATCTTGTGCAGTAATGATGTGTCTTCGAGATGTGTCCCTCTATAGGTGCTCCACTGTAGGTGTGCTTGCATCCGTGCACTGCTCATTGGAGAACTTTGATTGCAGTATCCATTAGGCCAGCACATGTACTGTTTCTCCTCGTGCTGTGCCACAAGGCTAGCCAGCTTGCATGGGCTATCCCCCCGCCCAGTTCCTTCTCTACTGCAGACTCATTGACAAGAACTCTGAAGTAGAGGGGAGGAGGGGATGTTGTGGAGCACCCACAGGGACACACATCTCAAAGAATCAACATTATTGCACCAGGTGAGTAACTTCTTCGAGTAGTGTCTCTATAGATGACTCCCGAGCAGTATTCCTGCCGGAGGACTGTGATTTTGGAGTTGGGTCAGTTACAAATGACAGTACTGGAGGCAGAGCCGAAGATGACATTGGAGGCAGAGTCCCCAGTGATGCATAATTTTCTGCGAAAGTGTGAACTGATGCCCATGTCATTGCTGTACAGGTTTCTGAGATAGGGACATTCTTGAAGAAGGCGACGTATGAGAAGATCAACCTTGTGGCGTGTGTACGAATAGTATCTGGAGGGCTCATACTGCAAACTTGGTAGCAGTGTCTGATGCAGTTCGAGATCCACTTGGAGAGTCTTTGGGCTGATATTGCTGAGCCCTTGGATCTTTCCTCAAAATCGCCTGGGGGATTTTCCTGAAAATCTTCATCCTGTCCAGGCAGAAGGCTAGGGCTCTCCTGACATCTAGAGAGTGTAATATAGCCTCCTTGTTGTCACGGTGAGGCTTGGGGTAGAAGGTGAAGATGAATCAATTTTTTCATGTGAAATGGGGAGGTTACTTTAGGAATGAATTTCAGATGTGGCCTGAGTGTAATCTTGACCCGAAAGAAAACCATGTAGGGGGCTGTGCCATCAGAGCTGCTATTTCTCCTGTTCTCCGTGGCCAGGGGTTAGAAGGGAGGCCTGGTCAATCCTTCCAGTACCAGGTTTAAGACCCATGTGGGAGTAGGAAGTCGAGGTTGTGGGAAGAGGTTTACTATGCCCTTGAGGAACCCTTTGGTGATTGGGTGTGACAACACTGAGTTGGTGAAAGGCTGTTATAGCTGCTAGGTGAACTCAGAGAGCTTAGCCAAAAAATCTTATTGCTCCAATTCATCTGTTAGTCTTTAAGGTGCCACAGGACTCTTTGTTGCTTTTTTACAGATCCAGACTAACATGGCTACCCCTCTGATACTAGCCAAAAAAGGGCTCAGATATGTGGAAGAGTCATGGATGTCAGGGAGATTTGTTGGGAAGTACACCAAATTTGAAACCTGCACCATTTTTGCAGCTAGGTACATCATGTCAAGGACTTTCTGCTGCATAATAATACCTCCTATGACTCCTTCGAACAGGAGCTTTCTAGGTGTTCGAACCAAGAAGGAGACATTCCATGAGGCAGAGAACCCCCAAGCTGGCATGTAGGGTATTGTCCTCTGAACTGGGAGAGGAGGTACGGAGAGACAGGGAGAGGGATTGGTGGGCATATCACAAGCTGTGACAGATAAAGGTACTAGGTCTGTCTCACCCAAGTAGGAGTGATCAGAATGATGTGTGCTCCATCTTTTTATTTTCAGCAAGACCTTTGATAGTAAGGGAAAAGGAGGAAAGATGTAAAGGTCTCCGTCTCAGGAGGAGGAGAGCTTTGTCCAGGGAGCAGTAGCGTGGACATTTCTTGCTCAGGTAAGGGTGAACAAGTCTGTGGTAGGTGCCCCCTGAATAGTTTGTGAAGTTCTACTGCGTCGAGCTCCCACTCATGATTGTGTGGGAATTTGCAACTGAGATTATCCACTATTGAGTTTTGTGTGCCTGGAGGTAGGCTGCTGACAGTGTAACAGTGGGAGATACACTACTTCCATAGTCTCATTGCCTCCACGGAAAGGGAGGGTGACCTGGCTCCCCCTTGTCGATTGTCTGTTAGGACTCTCATGTATGATACTTTGATCAGTAGCAGAAAGTGGGTGCCGGCGTTCCTGACCGCCTTTAGCTCGAGGCGGTTGATGTGAAGGGATATCTCCATGGGTGACTATTTGTCTTTTGTTGCAAGGCCATTTAGATGTGCACCCCACCCTATGAGCAATGCTCAGTGGTAAGAAGTTTGAGAGGCACAGTGTCGATATGCAGCCCAGGGGTCCCAGTATGGCCACTGGGGTGGTGGTGGCGCCCATGGGTGGCTGTACCAAGATGGTGGTGGTGATTCGAGGACTCTGTTGATACTAAGCACTGTAAGGAGCCTGGGAGGAAAACTGTGATTCTGCCTCCTCAGGTTCGCTATCCGAGCCTTCACTAGAGACTGGGAGGAGCATGACAGAGCAGCAGGAAAGACTCTCATGCTGTTCAAAGACTTGGTGCAGAAGTCCCAGCACTGAGAAGAGGAGACTCCAGTATGTCTGATACGTGAAGGTCCCTAGAGTGTCTGAATTCCAGCAGTGCCGACTGACTCGCTGCTGCTGGCAGTACCATGGAGGATGAAGATCTTGTCCATACTGGATGCTCTGGTGCCAAATGAGGTGTTGATGATGGTACCTATGTAAAATTGCATACTGGTAATACCTTTTTTAGAGGAGTGCTTACTCCTGTCCTTGTCCTCAGTGTCACTGTGGCTCTCTCGGGTCTCACTGTTGGGATTTTCTGCTCTTTTTTGATGATTTGTGAAAGGTCTCAGCAATTTGTTTCTTTGACCCACAGCCTTTTTATCTTGAAGGCTCTGGGGAAGACTCACATCTTCCAGGTGACTTGTGGCGTGGGTACAGAGAGGGTGGAAAAGCCGCCTGCATGAAAATAATTTTCTGTCCGAGTTCTCTATCCTTATGAGACCGGGGTCTGATTTCCTGGCAAAGATCACACTTTTGTTAAATGTGGCCTTTCCCGAGGCAGCGAATGCACTGGGAGTGCTTGTCTGCAACAAAGATTGCCTCTCTGCAAGAGAGGCACTTCTTGAAGCCTGGTGAGTGGGGCATACCACATTGAGGGAAGGGTCCACAACAAGGGGAAAAAAGCAGAAAAAAGTCTCTTTTGTAAAAAGGGGGGGAGGGAATAAGAGAAAACACTACAGCTAGAACTACAACTAAGAACTAGGAGGCTAGCTAACTACAGAAATACAAATCAAAAGTAATGGTCCTAATGGACTGGGATCAGTTCCGTCTCTAGCCAGGGCGGTTGAGAAGGAACTGAGGGGGGACTAGCCCGCATGCGCAGACTAGCCTCGTGGCGCAACATAAGGAGAGACCGCACATGTGTGGGCCTAATGGACACTGCTACCAAAGTTCTCCAATTAGCAGCGCAGGGATGCAAGCACAACTACAGGGGAGCACCCATAAGGACACTACTTGCAGAAGAAGCAAAGCTTAACTATAAGAATGTTGTAAAATGTAAATAAAGACTTGCCTGCAAAGTTTCCTGGGCGTCCCAGGAACTTCTGCTCAGCAAGAACGGAATGTATCACACTGCCTTATCAAGAGACTTGACCAAATTGTTTCGTGAATAAAGGGGGAAATACTTCCTATTCAGCTTGGCTGGGTCAGGATGGAGCTCAAAGGTGTCTAACATTTCTTAACATAGGATCAAAGAATTCTGTTTGAATAAGCTCCTCACTAATGTCCTTGTTGGATTTAATGGATTCCAGCTCGCCCTCTCTTTTGCGATGCAGCCTCATGGCTAGAGAATATGCTACTTCGGCTTTTTTCTAGGGCTGTTTATCCTTAGCCTTCTTGGACAGAAGACGGGTGGGAGTTGGGACCTCACTCTCTCCCAATGAGGTAGCGCTGTTTCTTGGAAGGAACTTTTGACACAAGGTTGTTAATACCACCTTTCAGGAGACACCTCTTCACTACCCTTCTTCCCCACACTGGCCATCTTGCCTGCTGTCTGTGTGTGTATTGGGGTGGAGATCAGGAACACCTGCTCACAGTAAGGCAAAAAGAAGCCCAAATGCTTCAGACCACACAGAATCAAGAAAAGAAAGTTTAGCAGGAAAGGGTACTGCTGGAGTTCTATGTATTTATTGTTTAGCTGAAAATATAACACGAGGCCTGCAGTAACAGGAGCTTGGTCTGGAGCACAATGGTTGAGCTGTGGGAAATTGTAGCCAGGGTGTATGGCTTAAGGGGTTTCTCGCCTCCATTACTGATTAATTTGGGGTAGGATTGCCAGACAGACATTCTTATAAGAAAAAAGAACAGTCTTTTGCTAGTTATAACTATTAATTTCAGCGAGAGTTGAGGAAGCTCAAAATCTTGCAAGACTGAGCCCTAGCAGCACAATTATTCTATTAGCAATCATAGCAGGTATCATCCAGCATAATTACAGTAGTATCTTTCACAGAGAAGGGGAATTCTGTTCTATACAGAAAAATGGATGTATCCTATATACCTTAAAAATCAGTGCTGGTACAGGGAAGTGCAAATTTGCTCAGGGAGCATTCTCCTTGCTAAGCAAAGGAGCTTGGAAAAGCAACAACTGTGTGCGAATATAACATTTTTCAAATACTTGAAATGAATAAATATCACAGAGAGAGAATAATAATTTAGGGTGGACCAATGGAGTATTAGGCACAAGGGAATAAGTAAAAAGGATTATTTACAAGATTACTTTTGTTCCATTTTATGGGATAGAAATACACTCTGCAAACTTAGTCTGCAGTTTTAAACCACTTAAAATCTATGTAATACAGAAAACCATTTAATTCAACCATCAGAAAAGTTTTGAGATTGATATTTGTTAAGTTATGGAATAACCTTCCAGAAGCAGTAATGGAAACCTCATTGCTTGAGACATTTCAAGACGAACTGGATATAAAGCAATAAAAATTTACTATAGCAACAATTCTGTGTTGGCCCCCAGGGATGGACCAGATGACTCATTATCCAATTTTCCCTCTCTAAATTCCATGATTCTATGTTACAAAAATGCAGGTCAGTATTTTGACCTACAAACCCTTGACGCACATTATCCTTTTAAGTATAATCCTAAATGAACGTATTTTTCCTAGGCACAATTTACATCTAGAAATACCATTGACATAAAATTCAGAAACTCAGGTAAGAGTTATGACATACAGATAAAAATAAAACTTGCATTAAAACTTGCTACTCCAAAAGGGGTGAGCAAAAACTTTTCATGGTAACTTTCATATTTCCAAATCTTTAATACATTTGGCCAATATGTCTGGATTATCCGATATTTCTGTCCTTTGCCCACCCAACTTTAACTTAATCGGTTAGAATAAGTAGAAGGCAGCCAGTGGCAGTAAATTCTGCCTGACTGCTTTTAGAGTCTAAATATTATATTTAGACAAAATAGTAAGACCCCAGCCACAATATAGTATTTCTTAATGTAGCAATATTTAGTATTTGCCAGGTGGCCAATAAAATTCTGTGTTCCATTAATTTTTTTCCCCTGCTGTGATAGTTGATTCATTGACTCCTAGCATAGACGGACAATCAGTTTCCCATAACTAAAAGACATTTCCCACTGTTAGTCTAATAAAAAAAGTACATTTCTTTCCCTTAAGGGTAATGTCTGTAATACTGCAATCAGGTAGCATACAATTGAACACCAGAAATTAAAAAGGCTTGAAACAGTCTGAGACGATTAAGAAAAATGGATAATTTAAAGACAACCCCCTATCTCCCTGCAACATTCATCCTCCCATTACAATGAAGACCAGAGCACGGTTAGGAGAAAAGGGTCTTTCTAGAAGGGGAGTAAGGGAGCTAAAACACTGCATTAGAAGACATTCATTCTGGTTTAGTTATGCCATTTCCACAGCTATATCCAGAATACTCAAAGAATTCATGTTTTCAAGTCAGTACACACCAGGCATAACAGGACTTATTCACGTACATGTAATCAAGACCAAGTCAAGCAGAGCGTCCGCAGAGTTTGCTAAATAGGTAAAATGGTCAGGTATTTCTAGCCCAGCTTTTCACAAAGTATTCATTCAAGCCAAAAATTGTACACACTGCGTACACATGGCTAGAATCCCTCTACTTGATTTATTTATAGGTAAACATTTTGAAACACCATTTTTTCTTTAAAGACATCTGATATTGTCTTTACTTGGACTGAATTTTCTCAACCTCCCTTTCCCAAGGTCTTGTATAAAATGAAGCTATTAAATCCTACATGCAATGGAAAGAGTGGGAAAGTTCTTGAAGAACTTCATCCTGCTGTATGCACTAAACAAAACTTCATAACATTGGATATCTGCAAATATTCAAATACTCAACGTTTTCTGCTTCCATTCAGTGAAGCAGTTTTAGAGATTCAGCAAACTCTTATGTCAACTACTGCATACTGTAAAGGTATAAGCAGGTGTATTAGCTTCTGTAACAATGTGGGAGATTACTGCATTATTTTTATAAAATGTGTGACTCAGTTTACTTGTTCAGTCTTGTGCTGCTTGTTACCTGACCTCAACGGGTTAACTTCTTTTCAGAGACACCCACTGGGAGTGAGGAATGGGTGATCAATGCACTAATGTGCATTAAGTAGACATACCTGGGTGGGTGAAGGGATTATCGAGATACACTGGCATGTGAAAAAATCCACCCGGGTAATACAAAAGATATGCTAAAGAGGTGGACAAACCAAAAAGACTGGTTCTACCAAGCTGGCTGGTAACTAAGCATTGGATCATCTGGTGGAGGACCTACAACACCTGACAAGGTTGATCCGGAAGTCACCTGAGGAAGGGAACTGAAAGTTATAAGAGACAGGGTCATAACACAGAGGTCATACAGATTCCATGATTTGGAAGCCATATGCAGGAGAGAGGAAGGATCCTGGATACCTTAGAAGACTCTGACCAAATCTCAAAGAACACTCAAGAGCAGTGAGGAAAAGAGGCTGGGAGTGGCATATAGGGGTTTTATTGTTTTTTCTGGATTTGTGTTTTGTGCTGTCTAAACTAATGAATGATTGCTTTTGGAACCCTGTTGCAAAGTCTATTTGCTTCAACTATCCACTGTCCTTGAAGAGGTGAACTGAAAACCTGAGTGCACACACGGTTGGCGTTCTCGGTAAGGGGTATGCTTAAGCTATTGAAGAGTCTGGAAGAGCCTGCAACAGTTTCAGGGACTGGGCAGTTGGACTGCAGGGTCTCCGAAGGGGTGCTAGATAAAGGATCTGTATCCTGAGCGTATGCCTAAAGACCCAGTGCCTGAGGCAGTGCTTGGACTATGCTCAGACTCAAGAAGATTAAGAGTACAGGGGTCCAGTGTGGTAGAATCCAAAGAGCTGCTTAGGCCTTGGCTACACTGGCGCTTTACAGCGCTGCAACATTCTCACTCAGGGGTGTGAAAAAACACCCCCCCTGAGCGCAGCAAGTTACAGCGCTGTAAAGTGCCAGTGTAAACAGTGCCCCAGCGCTGTAAGCTAATCCCCTCGGGGAGGTGGAGTACCTGCAGCGCTGGGAGAGCTCTCTCCCAGCGCTGGCACCGCGACCACACTCGCACTTCAAAGCGCTGCCGCGGGAGTGCTTTGGAGTTTCGAGTGTAGCCAAGCCCTTAGTGAGAGTCCTGTTATGGGAGCTAGATGAGGGCTGAGACAGCTTTCTGCAAGGATCTCACTGCAGGATTTCTTCACAAAAGGTATCCAAGTGTGGTCTCACCACAATTAGTGTAAGCGGTCCAATGTAGCTTGTTTTGGCCATCACAGAAAAGGCAGAAACATTTAGCGTAGAATGAAGGAAAGGAGACTGATTTTACAAGTCAGCATTATATATGCTTGTAGCTGATCATCTTATCAGAAGTATTCTTTTTTCAGGGGCCATGTTTACAACACACACAAAAGCAACTCACTATGTTTGAGTGGTTTTGCACAATAAAGAATAAATTGTCAAACAATTTTTAAATACTTTCCTTTTTTAAAATTTATTTTAAAAGGCCAGGGATAGATGCAAAGGGAAACATATGGTGAGAAGAAAACAAATGAGTGAAATTACAAACAGAAAATGTACAAAATGAATATATATATAAAAATAATGTATCTGAACAGGCAATTCAAGCTGCATTAATTTTTTTGTTAATAATGATATTTCAATTTTTGCAAGTTGTAACTTTACAAGTTGCACTTAGATACCATAAAATGAACACTATATCAAAAATGATTCAAATCAAAACCAAGATTCTCTGACCAAATATTCTCATCTGATAAAAGATTTATAAAAACCTAATCCATATCTTTCACAACAACCCTTAAAATTACAAAAATGAAAAACACTGCAAGCTATCACATGCATAAAAATTCCTGAACTGCAAATCTAATCCAAAGAACTGAAAATCAAATAAATACAGAAATAGGGGATACCTCTAATAACTCTACCAAAATTAAACTTTAATCTCAAACACAAGCATTAAAAAATAAGATTTAAGCATGCAAATGTGTTAACAAAACACATTCCACGAATCACCACAGGTTTTATGTCATCAGTACATAACATATTACAAGAGCTAAGTTTGGAGAAAATGGACATTAAATTCCTTTTAATTTCAATAAATATTTTTAAAATGTCAAATACTTTTCACATATAGTTCATTCAATAAAAAACAGCTTGCCTTGATGTTCATAAAAACATGGCATATGTACTTTGTTCCAAATTACTTTTAGGACTTCAAAAGATTTCCTGCATTCCTTCCTTCCTTGAAAGAAAGGGACACATCTATATCTTCAGGCCTACATATCAGGAGGGGTTCATGGACCAGCTGTTGGATATAGCATTTTATAATATTTTCAAAGAGCCCGCCACAAAAACACTGGATTTTTATGCTATTCTAGGAAGAGATTTCAATGCTACAACTCTATTTGCTCCTATTCACAAATACTGTAAACATTTATAACTACAGTGCAGAATAACCAAGCATGTTTTCAAGCATTTAGAATATAAACTTCTATACAAAACACTTCCACCCTACTGTTTACATGTACTTATCAGCTAAATAAGATAAAAGGTCATATGTACCATTTTACTCAGTGTTTTCTTGTAAGAATGTAATTAAAACTAATGTACGTGTCAAGCGACATTAATAGCTGCACCACAAATCTTTTGCCTGTGTACTGGTATTGACAATTTCTCCTTCCATGGTAGCAAAATACTCAGTTACAATTTGATAGTCTTAACTTATTTGAAAGAAAGGAATGGAGTTGGTCTGCTTCATATTTTTTCTCTGCTATAAACAAAGAACAGCTCTGAGACTGCAAATATTTATATTAATCTCAATTTATAAACAACAAAAAACAAAACACTCCCATCTGTCTCAAAGAGATATTTATGAATCATCTAAGACTTCTGAAGATTCTAGTAAGAGTTTTAGCTTTCCCAAAAATAAACATAAGACAAAATTGTAAGGAAGTCTTTGTTAGACATGATAAAACTGATGGACTCAGAGGACTCGCACATAGCATGATGATGATCACTGGGAAAGTACTGTGTTGAAGTGTATTGAACTGCAGCAGAAAATCTTTCAAATATCCAAAAAACAAACAGTTTCCCTCTCCTTTCACAAAGAATGGCAGTTTCCTTTTTAATAAGCTCAATGGACTGTTTTTAATTCCTGAGGTTGGTAGGGCTCAAGAGGAGAACAGACTTCAAAGTTAAAAAAAAGACACTATGAAATTCCAGCAAACACTAAAGTGTTTCATACATTAATGGAACGGATTACTTCTTCCCAGTCAAATGTCTAACACATGCATCATGGGTAACAAATTTATACATATATAGACAAAAACTTGTACGTCAGCCTGTTTATTTACAAACTGAATTCTTTAGGGAAAAAACTACTTTTAAAATATGCATTTAAAATACTGCAGCTTGCAAATATATGATGCTCAGAGTTACTATACAACATGCCATACACTTAAGATTGGCAGAATTAATAATTTCAACGGATACTGATATTTATTTAAGCATTTTTTCTATTTTTATCTATTTAAATTTTCACAGCTGTGCAAAATGATGGCTTTTAAGCTTTTTATACCAATTTTTATCTATTTAAATTTTCAGAATTGCAGGAAAGCACTGGAAAAATTGGGCAATGAATGGTATGGAAGGTCACACAATTATTTCATGTCAGTAGGCATTGAGATTCAAAAAGTTATAGCTTTATAACTGTTAAATCACAAAATTGTCAACATCACCTGTCAAAAAAGTAAATATCCTTAAATCAAACACTAGAATTGTCAAGCAACATTTTTCTTACTTTGCCCAAAAGTAAATTTTGATGATCAATGGAAATACTGCATTGGTTTGTATGTATACAGGGAAATTGACACTTAACTAATCGACAAAAAACTAATCCATCCAAGCCTACATATACACTATTATTAGACATGAAAACCCGGAAGTTAACTAGGGCTGCAATGCAAATGAGTTGCTTATTTCATATCAGTTCTTTATCTAAGGAGGTTGCTCCTTTGAAGTTAGAGACTTGAAGGATACAATATGGAGCAATCTCTCCATTCAGAAATAGGTGGAATATACCTACGAAAACTTATGTTAAATTATGATCCTAAAGTACATCTGATATATCTAATTAAGAATTATTTGAAAGATTTATAGACTTTACATTATCCAAATATTAAAATACCGTACTACTGTAAGCAGATAAGTTTACATGTTCTTTACACTCCTATAGACAATAATTATAACAGTTTGATGCAAATTTCACAATTCTTCCCCCCCAAAATCTTCTGATATTTCTTAAGAACTTACTCTTTAACTTGCTATTCTTAGCTTTCTGTTACAAAGTAGATTTAATCTATATCTAAAGCCTGTTTGAAGTTTCATAGACAACATCTTCTTAAGACTCTCTTTATAGAATGATTCACCCCAGTACACGGAAAATGTGTGTATCTCAGGAACAGCAGAACATCTTGCTACATTTCTTATGAAGTCATCTACATTGTAAATAGATGAGGTCCCCACTAAACTTTTCCCTTTAAAACACAGTCAGTGCTACTGCATTCAAATCTACAGAAATATACTGCAATGACAACATAAGGCTATTGAAATTTACAAAGCAATTTTTTCAACTATAAAAAAATCATAAAAGATGTTTAGGGCTACACTCTGCCCAACCATTCTGTAATCTTACTGCACAGTTTGCACTTGGTCCGTTACTTAGACAAATGGAAAACAACAGCACATCAGAGCAAAAGATATTTATCAATGACAAAGATCACAAATATTGTAGACAAAAAAAACCTAACCACAAATTTTGCATGAATAAATAGTAAGAGTAAAGCCTTTAATCAGATGTTTAAAAAATAAGGACTACGTCAATATACAGATGTAAGAAAGAATGACCATCAAGAACAACAACAAAAAACCAAATGACTAACACAGAAAAGTTCCTACTTAGCATGGCAAGGAGAAAACCCATATAAGTTTTTCTGTATATTTTCATTCACAGAGTAATTGTTCTATACATGTGGATAATTTTACTAAAGCTAGAGTACTGTATGTCATTATCCAGTTGACTGATTCATTCCTTTTATATAGAAATTCATCTATTACTAGGATATCTACATTTGCTGTGCTCTTGTCTAATTTACCTTCTATAATGACTTTAGCAAAAGGAAGAATCCTGAAAAACATCCATGTAAATCACTGGGTTATGAATAAATGGTTTTTCACCAGACGTTTTTCCAAAGACTAACATGACTAATCAGGTTTTGGATTTTTTTTTTAAACTTTATTTTTATGACTGAAGCAGAAAACCTACGTATCGAATCTAAATAATATTCTATTTTCACAAGATTCTCTTGGCTTATCAAGCCCTATTAAAATATATTATGAATACTAAATGATTTGCCTAATTTAGCCAGCTGAGGGCATTGTTGTGCAATTTATGTTTTATAGATTCACTGGAAGAACTAGAAAGCTGTTTTGCAATTCCATTTTTAAATCATATCTATTCTCGGAGACAAAAATTAGGAAAAGGGGATGGGACCAGAAACAGTGACATCTGATAAGAAAAACCCACATTTTGGCACTCTTAAATTTTCGAGTAAAGGTCACTGTACTGTAATTTCAAATTGTAATAATATTTCCTGTTCTTCAGACGCTTGTTTTTAAGATTCAAAATGACATAGTACTTTTGAAGGAAAAAATATGTCTAATTTGAAAGAGACTAAAAAAATGTAAAGAAGTTTAAATACATTAAATTCTGTAGACACACTTGCCTACCAAACTGAGTTTTTATACTTTTACTCTATTGTTATAAATAAATGCTGAGAAGACTTTAGTCCTGGTTCTGCCACTAGCCTGCTGGGTGACCTTCATATGCCTTAGCATCCCCATCTGTAAAACCAGAATAATGCCACTGACCTCCTTTGCAAAGCTCTTTGAGATCTACGGATGGAAAGCACTGTATAAGAGCGAGGTATCGTTATAAATCCTAGCACGCATCTAGTGGAGAAATCTCATATTGCACCCTTCCCTTGGAATGGCTGAAGCTTTGCTAGCAGCAATCAGGCTTAATACACAGTTTTAACTAGAGTGTAAATAGCTTACTCAAACTAGTACATTTGGGAATTAATTGATAGAGGATAGGTAAGGATCAACTGTAAGGAAGTCTGCAAAATGTTACAGGTTATGATATAGGCTTCGCTACAGTCTCCATTGCTGAGGTGTTAATGTATAAGGCTCAAACCACTGATGTGGTTTCTAATTACAAGGGGCCACAGGCGCACAAAAAGGGGAGACACAGACACGTCATAACTTACAGGAGTCAGCTCAGCCTCCTCTTCTGTGAAGTCAATGTGACGCTTGGACTGCTTGATGGGATGTCCCACAGAAACATTATGCTGTGAAAATGAAGGAATGGGGGAGGAGAAGTGGGAAAATGAAAGAAAAAGGAAGAAGAGGAAAAGGCACCATTTATTATCATGCAGGAAGAGCGGGAATGAGCAGTGATGTGAACCAGTAAAAGAAAGAGAAGTGAAAATAAACATATCAAGAAACATGCAACGTCCCTGCTCCCACCCTGTTGCGCAACAACTATCAATTTTTAAGGATAAGAATAGATGCTTATTTTCCCCTTCCACCTACAAAAAATACACAATTTGTTTGTGTATTACATTCTAGACTACTAGGAAAGAAAATAGTAAGCAATTTCTGATGAGTATATTTGTTTATTTTCATGTAATATACACTTCTACCTCAATATAATGCGACCCGATATAACACGGATTCGGATATAACACGGTAAAGCAGTGCACGAGGGGAGGGGGGACGCACTCCGGTGGATCAAAGCAAGTTCCATATAACGCAGTTTCAACTATAACGCGGTAAGATTTTTTGGCTCCCAAGGACAGCGTTATGTCGAGGTGTATGTTAGTACACATTTTTCAGCTACACAAACTGATTAAGAAGAAACCAGACCCCAGATAATATACATTAGTAAATAGCTATGGGTTTGCACCCTTTGCACCTTTTGTCCTACCTCCCCACAAATATCCTAACCCCAAACACAGAAAACAATGCCACTTACAGCACATTTTCTTCCTTAACTACAAATCTAAACCTAACAATATGTTAAACTAAAATGGAAGGCTGTTTTTGTTTTATTCATAACCAGGCACATGCAATCCTTATCCAACTCGGTAAAAATTAACCAATATCACGTGCAAGAATGACACAGCAGCAACACAAGAATAAATGAGCCTCCAATTGTCAACTGTCCCTTCAGTATGTCTCACTCCACAGCGTCGAGCTCCTCTATAACCCACAAAACGCCCCCGTTTGCATTTCTGGAAGTTGTAACAGTATTTGATTTATTAAAGAAAACTACAGAAATTCCTTTCACATTTTACAATTCCACTATGTTCCTAATTTTGGTCAGCTGTTCCAAATGTGTTTTTTGGCCAAGTATGGCCAAACAAGTAATCTTGATAATTTTACACAGATGTATCTCTAGTCCCCTCTCTTCTCCACTATGAATCCCTGTACTTTTTAAACATTTAATTAATTATTTCAGTATCAGGAGGACAAGAAACTGGTTTACAAAACAGAAAAATATTCTGTGATCATATATTATTTACAAGCTCCCATACTAATTCATCACAGCTGTAGAGAGATTTTCACTGGGAGTTGGTGCTTTTGACAGAAAACTTTTTAACAACATCACAGCATAACACTCCCATTTTTCACAATCCCATTTTTCTCTCTCTCAGTTCCGATCCAGTTCCTTGGCAGAAATCTGCCTCCTCTTAAGTATGAGTTGTGCAGATTTTCTTGTGAGGTTATTCATCTAGAGGTTTTTAAACAGGGTTCTATTGATTTCTGAATTCCTGTTCAATTATTTTCTTATAGCTTGTCTACACAGTGAGGTAATGCACACTATGAGGGTGTGATTTCTAAGTCCACTAACATGTTGCACATTACTTGGTCCATTTAGACCTTCCTGGTGGGCACTAAAAGTTTTCTAGTGCTCTTTAATGTAGTGCTGTTTGAAACAGTATCAATTAATGCGCAACAAAAAGCACATCCCAGAGTGCACATTACTCCACCCTGTACATATGCCCTTAGTTTGTCCATATTAATGGTACAGTATATATTATGCATCTGTACCTATTGAATGTGTGTGGGAATGGGCCGGGGGTGGAGGTGGAAAGAGCTATTTATATTTTCCTACTGGAGTGCACTATTCCAAACCTGTCATCTTCATTAATGGACATCTGAGGAAGGGGAAAGGGAAACTGATTTCTCTCATGGGGACATGTGAAGGAGTAAAGTGTTAAAAGGCTTAGAAAGATCATTTTACAGGGGACAGCTGTGGTATCAACAATAAACACTGATTAGTCTATTGTCATCAGCATCTCTAATCAGAAAAAGCACATGCACGCTTGGATCCAAACAGTTCAAGGAGGTTCTAGTTCAGCTGACTGCTACTGGCAAGTGTCTATACTTCTTCCATAGATCAGGAGAAAGCCCATCATTTGACCAGCTCAAAGAAGGTTGAAGTCTTGAGCTAAGCCTCTTCTTAGAAGAATACACAGTTGGGCACTGGAACTTCTCGCGTATTTGAAGTCTCCAAAAAAACATGGAAGGGAGACAGAGAAAGAGAGAGAGAGTGAGCACAGTCCTATTTAAATTTTGGCACGTGCTAAGACAGTACAGTGCTGAGGGTTATATAAGTATCTGGGTAGACAGACATCTTCATACCAATGAGAGTCACCTGCAAGAGGCTGTTGGTAAGGCTTCTTAAGAAATAGATTCAGATAACTGGTCATAGTGGAAAATTTTAGGATTTTTTCCTATCATACACAGTTTTCTCTTCTGTTTTAGTGGAATGAGTTCATGTTCTGCTTTCAACCCACCTAAGTTTCTGGTAAACAGTGCAGTACTTAGCCAGTACTTTTAAGAATTAATGTTTTTTTCTCTCTCTCTCTCTCTCTCTCTCTCTCTCCTCTACTGCTCCTTGTGTTTGCTTTTTATAGCTTTAAGAAAAGTAAGTTAAAGTGGAAAGGAAACAGTCTACTATGTTTGCCTACAAAACACATTACTTTAAAATCAAAGAGGGATCGGGGAGACAACATTTAGCCCTAAAACTGAATGAAATTAAAATATGGCTGTAGTAGCAACACCATACATTTTAAAATTTTTAATCTATAAATCAAATATCAAATTCCTTCATTACGGTCAATTTAACCAGCCAGTTGTGACAGATGACACATTATTTTTTAATTTAACTAGAATGATGGAAAAACTCCATTAGCACAGTACATCCTAAAACTATGATTAGGGAATTGGTTCAGTACTGTCTCAGAGGGACGAATGTTACCTACTGAATGGCCAAGAGCCGTTCCCCACATCAAATAGGTCTTCAGTCTAAACACTGACCCAGTCTAAGCTTTCCTAGCTTGTGTGATCTGAAGACATACCACAAAGTGTCATAGCTGCAGGCATGGAAAAGCAATAAAAATAACATGTTGATTTTAAATAACTTAACACGTAGGTTATATATTAACCAAGAAAACTATATTAACTGAAATGTCAAGATATTTCAGCAATTTAACTACCAAAACTATTCATTAAATGGCTGGAAGTGAGAAAGTGCATGAAGGCTTCCAGCACTGTGCACCGAGGTTGATACTATTTTCACAAATGTTTGCAATGAACTACCTAAACAAATAAAATTGATTTTCAAACAGATTGGAGTTTTAGTTTTCTATGATCTTCCATTCCAAAGTTCTTCAAATCCTTCCCCACAGTTCATCTCACTTCCCTTTTTTAAAAAAAAACAACCCTCAATAAAAACAACCAATATTCTCCAAAAAAGACTTCTGTTACAGACTACCTTGTAGTTATAGTACATCATATGCCGTACTGGTCTTATACGCAAACCACTTATGGGAGTAGCTAACGCAGATGAACATTGCAATGCATAAACAAACAAGTTCCTAAAAATTACAAACTGATAAGTTTATCTTTAAGATATTTTGAATAACTCCATAAGATTTGGCAAGTTTTGATTTGTATTTCAGGAACATTTTAATAACTGGACTGCTGATATTTGTGCTGCCAAAATAGCTGAAAACCAGATAGCGTTTCAGGATGAAGGATTCACAGAATTTTCCTTTACTGTTGAACTTGGTTTTTGTTTTTTTTTTGGAAGTCAGAAATATCATTTGTGATGAAATGTTCCAAAAAAAGTGGGGAAGGGACAGGAGAAGGAGCTGTGTTAACAACCATGGTTAAGTCTCATATTTATTAATTCTTTCAATTTGCTAAATTTTACAGACTAAAGAAAGGGTCATTGGAAGAAACCACAGCCTTCGTGGCATGTGGCCAACAGTTGGAATGCCTTAAAATAACTGGCAAAGAACAGGTTTAATTTGAAACCTCAAAGTTAAAGTCCCAGTCCCTGATTGGTGCAAGTCACGACTACACATAGCTGCTTATAACCTTGATATGTGCTAACCGCACACAATTCATAGAACATAAGGAACAGAACATAGGCTCCCAAATACATATACAAAAGCCAATACTCCCCATGTTAAAGAGTGCTCAACCTAGAGATGAAATAGGCCAAACTTGTTTTAAGTCATCACAAGAATAAATTAATAGATTCATGGATTATAACGCCAGAAGGGACCAATGCAATCATTCAGTTTGACCTCCGGCACAACGCAAGCCATACAACTTCTCTGAATTAATTCCTGTTTGACTAGAGCACATATTTTACAAGAAAACGCTAAAATATAATGAAATTCAATGATCCAGGTCTATTTTGGAAGAGAGAATTGCTTATTGTAGATGGTCCACAGTCAATTTTTATCTTTTTATATATGAATATAGTTAAATATATTAATATACAATATGCTAGTGGTCACCATATAAACATTTAGTAAGTTAACACAGAGATATGTGAGATCTCACACCTGTATACTAGTCTAAGGACTGGGAAGCTTTTGTTATACAGTGTCAGATACTACAGGTGTTAATTAAATGATGGCCGTCATACAAACCCACAAAAGAACTAAGATACAGTTGCTGAGGGAGTCAAACTTAGAATTTCCTTTCTTATGTTTATTTAATTAACATTATAATTATCTTACAGTGTAGTTTTACACTGAATCTGTTTTTTTTGGGCCGTTAAATTTAACACCTCATAGTCTGATTTAAGTTTTGAAATGTGCCTCCAAAGCTCCATTATCTTTCCATCAAAGATGTACTAACTATGCTGAGTGAATTCTGGTGCAACGCCTATAATTATTTTCAAATACATATACAGAGATTCCTTCTCTGTCCTGATTTCTACATCTTACACCTTGTAGATAAGTTTAAATTAGGGTTGTCGCACTATTAAAATGATTAATCACGCTGTTAAGCAATAATAGAAAACCATTTACATATTCTGGATGTTTTCTACATTTTCAAATATATTGATTTCCATTACAACATAGAATACAAATTGTACAGTGCTCACTTTATATTTTTGATTACAAATATTTGCACTGTAAAAAACAAAAGAAATAGTATTTTTCAATTCACCTACTGTAAGTACTGTAGTGCAATCTCTTTATCATGAAAGTTGAGCTTACAAATGTAGAATTATGTACAAAAACCCCTGCATTCAAAAATAAAAATGTAAAACTTTAGCACCTTCAAGTCCACTCAGTCCTACTTCTTGTTCAGCCAGTCAAACAAACAAGTTTGTTTACATTTGCAGAAGATAATGCTGCCTGCTTCTGGTTTACAATGTCACCTGAAAGTGAGAAAAGGCGTTTGCATGGCACTGTTGTAGCCGGCATCACAAGATATTTATGTGCCAGAGGGACTAAAGATTCATATGTCCCTTCAGGCTTCAACCACCATTCCAGAGGACATGCATCCATACTGATGATGGGTTTTGCTTGATAACAATCCAAAGCAGTGCAGACCGATGCCTGTTCATTTTCATCATCATGAGTCAGATGCCACCAGCAGAAGGTTGATTTTCTTTTTTGGTGGTTCGGGTTCTGTAGTTTCTGCATGCTCTGTACCGATCAGATTTTGGAAGGCACTTCAGATTCTTAAAACTTGTGTCGAGTTCTGTAGCTATCTTTAGAATCCTCACATTGGTACCTTCTTTGCATTTTGTCAAATCTGCAGTGAAAGTGTTCTTAAAATGAACCACATGTGCTATAACATGAAATATATCGCAGAATGCAGGTAAAGCAGAGCAGGGGACATACAATTCTCCCGCAAGGAGTTCAGTCACAGATGTAATTAACACTTTTTTTTTTTTAAACAAGCGTCATCATCATGGAAGCATGTCCTCTGGAATGGTGGCCAAAGCACAAAGGGGCAAACAAATGTTTATCATATCTGGCATGTAAATACCTTGCAATGCCAACTACAAAGAAAGAACTTTGCCAGCAGATTGAGGGACTGGTGAGGCCAAACCTGAAGTACTGTGTCCAGTTTTGGGCTCCCCACTAGGGAAAGGATGTGTACAAACTGGAGAGAGTCCAGCGGAGGTCAACAAAAATTATTAGGGAGCTGGGGCACATGACTTATGAGGAGAGGCTGAGGGAACTGGGCTTATTTAGTCTGCAGAAAAGAGGAGTCAGGGGGGATTTGATAGCAGTCTTCAACTACCTGAAGGTGGATTCCAAAGAGGATGGAGCTAGGCTGTTCTCAGTGGTGGCAGATGACAGAACAAGAAGCAATGGTCTCAAGCGGCAGTGGAGGTCTAGGTTGGATATTAGGAAAAACTATTGCACTACGAGGGCAGTGAAGCACTGGAATGGGTTATCTAGGGAGGTGGTGGAATCTCCATCCTTAGAGGTTTTTAAGGCCCGGCTTGACAAAGCCCTGGCTGGGATGATTTAGTTGGGGTTGGTCCTACTTTGAGCAGGGGGTTGGACTAGATGACCTCGTGAGGTCTCTTCCAACCCTAATCTTCTATGATTCCAAGAAGAGGGCAGCATTATCTCCTGTAAATGAAAACAAACTTGTTTGTCTTAGGGATTGGCTGAAGGACTGAGCTGACTTGTAGACCCTGAAGTTTTACATCATTTTGGTTTTGTATACTTTTTTATTTCAATTACAACACAGGATACAATATATATATATGGATATGTAGAAAAACATCCACAATATTTAATACATTTCAATTGGTATTCTATTGTTTGACAGTGTGATTAAAACTGCGATTAATAGTGATGAATTTTTTTTGTTAATCATACGAGTTAACTGATTGACACCCCTAGTATTTTCATCATTTTTACAGTGCAAATATTTGTAATAAATAATAAAAAGTGAGCACTGTACACTTTGTATTCTGTGTTGTAATTGAATCAATATATTTGAAAATGTAGAAAAACATCCACAAGTATTTAATAAATTTCAATGGGTATTCTATTGTTTAACAGTGTGACTAATCACGATTAATTTTTTTAGTTAACCACACGAGTCAACTGCGATTAATTGACAGCCCTTCTTTAAATATGAACAAGTACAAAATCAAATTCAGTTAACTGGAACTACTTATTGCTAAGTGATGTGTTATCATGGTATGGAAGCCAGAGTCTCCTGCTGTCTCACAAACTGAGTTACAGATTTTAAGAACTATCACATTAGGAAAAAATGCAGTACTGTGCCAGAAACCAAATGGCAGACTTCAAAATTATCTGCAACCCCTTGAGTATACCCAGTACCCTAACAATGACCGCCCATGAATGGATCTTTTCACCAAACGTCAGATACAAAAACTAGCTGGGTGGGCATGACTGATGTTCTGCTCCACCCCGCACCCCACCCCCATTATCGCCTTCCCTCTACCGCTGCCCTATAAAGAGCTCAGGGCAAGAAATTCTCTAGGGGGACAGAATTAGTCAAATCATGATCTACTTTCCTTCTCTTTATTAATACTATTATTAAATTATAAGCGTTACCTGTAAATTAAGGTTTTGCATCTCAGAAAGTTCAGGCTAAATCTTTTGGGTCAGTTACTCATTATGTAAGTAAAAGGGAGAAGTACCCATCAAACTGCAATATCATCTGAGCTGCAAGTATTAACCAAGTAATGATTTGTGAAATAATTTACAGAAAACCAAACTGCTTCATTGCAAACGTTTTACCAAGGCTTCCCTTCTCTCTACCCAAGAAGTGGTTACAACCTGGGCAAACAGAATTTCCCATTACTCCCAAGTCAAGGTACCTTTAGAGGCCTTCCCTTTCCCTAGGCCTCTAAAGTGAATAACTGAACACTCTAATTCCTTTCCAGACAGAATTTCAGATCAACCTTGTATACATCTATAAAAACAATGGGTGTTTTCATTTAGTGTTACCCGGGTGTTGTCATTCTCCTCTCATTATTCCAATAAAACCTGGGGAAGGGGAAAAAAGACAATTCCTTAAAACCACTCTGCTGCTGAACAAGACAAGGAAAGGATGTCAAAAGGACAGAGCTGCCAAGCCATTGACCCTTCTTATAGAAACTACTGTAGCAAAGAAAAAAAGATTTCAAATGTTGGCAGCCTTAGAGACATAGAAGGTCAAAAGAGAGACAAGTCAGAGTAAAAGACCAGACTCAAGGTTCTACGTTAAGGACAACTTGCCTAACCAAGGATTTGGTAAGGAGGGCCCACTTAGGGACTTTGTCCACGGAGAATATTAAGGGCAAAAATTTTGCTTCCAGATCCACTCAATTATCTCAATGATTCATCATTTTCACTATAGGCAAGAGCTTAGAATACAGCCCCAGCAGAGAGAGATTTAGGCAGCAGGGTCTTTGAAGAAAATCTTTAATTTAAGTAAGGGAACAGGAAATAACTTTTGTGCAGATACCAGGAGAGAAACCTTTTCCAAATCCTACAGCAGATACCTTTCCCTTAGTTCAACTAGTTAGGACAGGCAGTACAGTAGTGGTTGTCTAAAACTGTCCTTTCTATCAAAGAATCTCTGAAAGCTGTGTGCTCCAGCCTTTTCCCTCAAGTGCAACTGGACAGAAGGACAGGATTTGGGGGTTTGTTTCTTTCTTTTCTCCAGAAAACTGTCCCCACCTGGTTTGTAACAGAAGAAGTTCCAAAGTTTTGCTTGGATGTGTAACAGGGCCAGATGGGAGAGAAGTAGTGTAGGATTCTCATGACTAGCCAAAAAGGCACTGAAATTTGATGAACCCTCTAAGGGTTCATCATCTGAGGTCTTCTAACAACCCACACTGTAATGGTACAAGCTCGATTCCGCCGTGTCCAGAAATATAGCCAGAGTAATCACTTCATTAAGAGAAGCTAAGATGGTCCGAGTCATGAAGATAAATGTTAAACCACACAGGACATACGCCTTTTGGAAGGACAGAGGCAGTTCTTTTGGAAAGCGCCGGGAACTCTCCCAACCTTCACCGGATAGTGAGCCACCAAATGAAAAGTTTTGCAGGAGCACTGCACACTTCTTTTTTGGGGGGAATCCTGCCTTTCTTTTTCAGCTGTGAGGATGGATTTAATCAAGCACAGGCTACTGTGGAGTTTATTTTTGGGGTGCTTAGGTATCATGCATAGGAACATGTGTGAGTGGATGAATGGAGAACCGCATCTGTTTTTTCTCTCTCAACAAATCAGGAGAAGTTCCCTGAGCTAAAGAATTTAGTTCTAAATAGTTAATGATTTTTCAGAAATAAGGCAAGCTCTCTAACAGAGGAGTCAGGCACTTCCTCAGGGTAGTGAAATAAAACAGACAAAAAGTGCAGTAAAACAAAGCATTCTCATTAAACAGATTGGACGTAGTTACTACTACCCCAAAGAAAGGAAATAGGATTTGGCTCACACACTCATATCAAATGACTAACAGACCCTTGTTACCTTCCTCAAAGAGAGCATTCTTATCAACTTATCTGGGCAGAGAAACAATAGACACATTCTTATGAGAAGCCATCAGTCTCCTCATGTTAAAAAGGGGAATGGTTTACAAGGCCAACTCATACTCACATCTACGACAGCTTTCAGGTTTCTCAGCCTTGCAATCAATGGTTCAGAGTTGTGAAAGCAGTACAAACCAACCCAGTAATCATGGATTAGAGTAATCTGTCACATGCATTTATGCACACAAAAAAGCAACTTCCTCCCCACCTCCTCTTCTATCTACCTTTCGATTTATTGTGATTAACCCCTTTTTTCTTAATATAAAAAAAAAGGTCATCAAGGAGCAATAGACTGCTTATTACTCACTCCATACCAAGAACTAGAAAATCCAGGAAAGACAGAATGCAGGATTATGTCTTCTTTGCCAAAACTTTTCAAGCAACCTGACTGATGCTTCAGGATATCATTTGCAAGGTAAGATAGACTGAGACAAGAGTCTCAAACTGATGAATCAGCTGCAGAAAATACATTGCACTAAAAAAGTTAACATACAAATCTTGGATCTAAGTTTTTCCTATACTATGCGCATCTACCAAAAAAAATTCAATTTCCGTAACAGGTGCTATTTACACAGAGCTACATATGCAGAAACACACACAGGAAGGAACAGAACAGTTTACACATTTTTAACCTCCTATTTCAGTGCTTTTGTGGCCAATCATGGGATAACTTACTGTGCACAAAGCAATGCCATGTATTAAGTTAATGAATTTTTAAAGTGTTTTGGGAAAAAAAAGGAAAAAGTCTTCAATGAAGATGAACATAAAAATTCAGTATGTTTAAAACATTATTTGAAGGTCCGAAACATCAGACTACAAAAAATATTTATTGGATTAATAAATTAACTATTTCATGAGTCAGACTGACAGGGTTTTCTTGGTTTATTTTTAATGATAGGCTCATAGATTCAGTACCTTATAGGTGCCTGTTTCACTGAAAAAGCTGACCTCAAACTCTGCACATATACACTTCTGAAGCTTCACTCAGGTACAACACAGCCAGGAGAGAACAGGCAATGATAAGTGCACTCACTATAACTTCCATGGATAGGGAAACGTCTTCCCAAAGTTTCACCTTTACTCAGGATGGTATTAGGTTTCTATCCCTCTCCAAAGGTCCAAAACTAACCTAAACCAAACCACTCTAAAGAAATATAGAGCAAACTAAATGCAAGAACAGTAATACACCAAATAAATGATAGTAGAAGACTGGCTACAACTCCCAGGTCTGCCTCAATTGGTTTTCAAACAGTTAGAAGTGACAACTACAGCTTGGGCTACAAGAAAGACATCTTGATTTTTTTTTGTTTAACCCATACAGCCATATCTCCAGTTAAGAGGACACTGATGGGAGTATCAATTATATAAATAAAATCAATATGAGCTATTCATTTTATGTAAATACACCTCTACTTCAATAGAATGCGACCCGATATAACACGAATTCGGATATAATGCGGTAAAGCAGTGCTGGGGGGGTCTGCGCACTCCAGTGGATCAAAGCAAGTTTGATATAACGCAGTTTCACCTATAACTCTAAGATTTTTTGGCTCCCGAGGACAGTGTTATATCGAGGTAGAGGTGTATTAAGCACAAACATGGCCCTGAGAAGTTCATGATCTTCAGCCTTAACAATAGATAAACTTATTTCTGCCTCATATTTATAGTTGGAAGAATCATTCTTTTTGCTTCAGCTGGAGTGAAATATAGTATAGCATTCAAACTGGGTTAATTATCTATAAAATAAGCCCCATTTGTTCCTGTTATCTCTTTTGAATAGACTGGAAACTAAAAAGTGTGTGAATCAGTACAGGAAACTTCTGAATGGCAATCAGGTTATCTGTAGTAGTTTCTAATGTCAAAGCATCATGAGTAATCCTCTCTTACAGGAAGCCCTCTGATTCACTAGGACATTCTTTCATATCCCTGTGTATACCTCCAGTTGTTCCAAATTTGCATCTCAACTTAATTTGGAATTTTCTGAAGAATTTCATTGTTGGTGCTCATGCAATATTCTCTCATCATACAGATGCAAAATGCTCATTATGACACCAAAAATATCAAAAGAACATTTGCAATTTGCAGGTTTAGAGAGTAGTTGATGGATTTTCTTCTTTATGGATTGCTTCAGGGGAGCAACTGTATCATGTCGGTATAAGTATAGCTCTCTCTAGTTTGGCTATCCAATCATCATTTCTATTTCTGCAAATGATACAGCATTTAAGATCGCTGAAAGAAAAATTCTTAAAAGGCACAATGGGATATAAATATGAAATTTCAAAGGCACTCAGTAAATTGCCATGTATATACTGTATCTTCTTTTTCTTGTTTATTCTAAAAAATTGTTTTGCCTTGGAGCTAGCAGCAGAATGATTTGTCATGAGATAAAGAGGATGTCAAACTGGAATACTTTATGAAGACTGAGGGAGAATTCAGGCCCGAAGAAAAATAACCCATATATAAAACCAGCAAGAACTTCAAGTACATATGCTGAATAATCTCTTACTATTGAACATTTGAATTTATCATGTAATTTTCAATGTACTATATTGTGTTATGCTGTAAAGTCTATAATGAATTATCTGAATTATGCATGTTTTTTCTCTTTCTATATAAAAACCAAAATAATTCATAGCATACTATATGTTTTCCCCCATTTTTTTGGAATGGAGTAGTAACACAAAGGTTACATCTTTGGACAATGTCATCTTAAAGGGTATGCCAATCTGACTAGTTTTAAATATATTAACATTATTAACAAAGAGAATGAAAAGGCTCTTCATGAAGTAGATGAACAAATCTATCATGCTACCACTAATCTCCCCTCAAATACTTTTCAAAAACTCTGGTTTAAAATAGTTATAAGTGCATCTCCAGATAACTACTGGAATTCCTGAACATTTAACCTAGTAACATTTAAATGTTTAAAATACAGAAAATGTTAAGATGTAAATAGATAGGGTGCTGGGAAGACCCTGAAAAAAAAGCCTTTCCCTTGCTTGAAAGGAATCTTTTTCAAAAGAAAGCAAGAGAACCAACATCAATATACCTAAGAAAAAGCTAACCCTCACTCACCCCATACCACATTGAATATGCATGGTCATGAGCACCATTAGAGTAGGAAAGATACGTAAAACAAAGTTTAAAGAAAGCTTAAATAAAATCTATATTGAAATAATGATACTCTACCTCAGTAATGGGTTGCCCTTGCTGTGTCAAATCCAGTTCCTGAGGTCTTGTCATTTTATCAATATCCAAGGAGTCCATGCTGGATGCTGCAGAGGTTATGCTGGAACGAGATGAGTTACTGATAGAGCGCACTTCAGCATCACTCACTGTGCCAGCTGATGCTGTCCTTCTGTGCTGAGCAGTAACTACAGGTTTAGCATCTTCCATTACAGATTGCTGGGCTGCTTCATCCATGCTCAAAGAAGCCTTCTCTAACTGGGCAGTAATGTCCTCCAAGGAAAAGTTGGCATTTGAAGGCTTAGTTACCCTACCAGATGAAGAGGACGATCCTTTTATACTGCTGTGTTTAGAGGAAAGTCGACCAGCAGGTGGTTTCTGAGCTACTTTTGTTTCTGTGGCTAGACGCTTCATTGCAGCACTGTTTGCTGATTGTGACCCAATGCTGCTGAGCTCCTGCTCTATGGAACAAAGATCAGCCATGAGGGCATCCAGATCCACAGTCTCCCCCTGATTCAGGGCTTCTGCAAGGAACAACAGGCATTAACTTCCTCGTGATTAACCCATTTCTCAATCCTGTTCTCCTAGTAGTGCTACTTTGCAATGGACAAAGTAGAAACAATACGGTAATTTCACCATTCTGAATCTACAACACTCAAAAAAAAAAGTAGTAGGTAAAATTTAATTTAATTTAATTTCAGAGAAATACATTTGCTAACACGAGTGTCAGTAATGGAAGCCTATGATGTCAGTGAATTTTTTTTTCAAATTTACAGAAATGCTTAATGAGCAACTGTCTGGTTAAAAACCCTGGTTGACATTTTTGAAGCAATGCAGAGATGATCCCTACACATTTTTCTTTATTTTATTGGAAGATAATGTGGCAAAATCTCCCACACTGCTTTGAAAACCAAAACTAATTTTTTTAAATGCAAGTTTCCTGTACTACTGCCAGAGTCATAGATAATGAAAAACTGACAAAGCTTTTTATAATATTTGCTTTTTTGTTTAACCTAAATACTGGACCTAATTACTGCATTTCCCCTTTCATGTGCAATCTTATTTAGATTTTTTTTCCCCATTTCTATCCAATGTGGCTTAAGGAATAAACTTATCAATTCACTCTTTCATTAAAAAGGTTATCAGAATAATTGTTCTTTACAAATAAGTAGATTCTGATTCTCAGACATTAGCTGCTGATAGACACCCAGTTTGGGACACTAAGAATTCTGTGTCACATAAACAGGATAATACAATGGAAGCAAACTAGGAAATGATGCCCTAGTATATATAGATGCTATGATTTAATGCTGTAGGATTTTAGCATTTTGTAAGATGTCTGCTTTCTGATAAAACAAATATTCATTCAATGTTAGAAAAAAAATTGAGGGTCTCAGATAATTCTGTTTACCATTCAAATTGTACATGGAGAAGCGATAGGAGAAATTGGCAATATTGGTTTCTTGGCGAAGAGGGGATTTCTTTACTGGCTCCATGGGCTTGTCTGTATCCAAACTCTAAAAAATAAATAAATAAATTGAGAAGAGAGAAAATAAGCTAAAATAAAGTTTGCATTTAATATAACAGAAGCTGGTGGTCAAACAATATTACAAATATGGTTGAAAGCTTAATTTCAGTGGGAGAAATGTAATCTAAGAAAATGAGTTCTCTTTTGTACGATTTGCACTAGAAAAGTATTTAGTTACCATGTTACTGAGATTAAAGTCAACTGTCCAACTATGAGAGATGTTAAAATAAATTCATTCTGCTGCTACAGAACTGAAAAGAAGGAAAATATATTCTTAAATTTGTTTTTCAGTAGTATTGTTCTACCTCACCATTTTGAAAGAATTACTTGACTGAGATTTTCTACAGTTACCTGGATCAGTTTGACTATCAACATAATTCAGGAAAAAAAAAACATATCAGAAGCAAGAGAAAGGACTTTTTAAAGTAAATTTGCCTAAATTATCTTTACTAATATGGACTATTATTTTTAAAATATATTAGTTATGAAAGTGAGCTTCATTCCATCTTATGAGAAAAGACCACGCTTTGCATATGTTATCCATTATGGCCTTAAAACACATGCTGATATGTAACAGAATACTTTAGCAACTGTTATATGGCTAGATATATTAGACAGTACTCTATGAATACTTAACCATTTATAATAAAAATGCTTAATATATTTAATTTGTTTGTAAATTCATGTTCTGCTGTTTTTGTAATTATAGAATCAAAGAAAAAGTAGGGCTGGAAGGGACCTTGAGAAGTCAAGTCCAGCAGGACCAAGTAAACCTAGACCATCTCTGACAGGTATTTGTCCAACTTGTTTTTAAAAGCTTCTTGTGTGGTATCCAATGAAAGTTTATCATGTTGGGTGTCTTCGGAAGGCTCATGATGCAGTGAGCATTGTTGTTACAGTGATGTTATAGTAATCATTTTACCAGTAATGTTATAGATTGTAATTTCATTTATACAGTTACGAGGATGAAAATGTGCCCCCATGGCTTAAAGCAAGCCCAGGCAAAAACTCCCCAAGAGCAGAGAGGCAGTTCACACCTCATCAGGGCATGTATGGGACAAACCCAGCCCAGCCTCACAGGAACAAAGGACACTGGCCTAGGCAACAACAAAGGATCTGTTGGACTCTCGAGTGAGTCACCTCCCTTCCTTTGGTCAATTTGGGACTGCAATGAGGTAATGCTCACCTGACTCTGAAGAGAGAAGGGGGGGCAGCGCCAGGAGGGAAGAAAACATGTTAAAAGGGAGAGAGACTTTGCCATGATCTTCCTCTCTCTTCCACCTACATCTACAGAAACCACACCAAGTGACTGAAGCGCTGATCAAAGGGGAGAGCCTGGATTAAGGGCAACCAGCCAGCCTGCGGTGAGAAGCATCTAAGTTTGTAAGGGCACTGAAAGTGTTAAGATCAGCTTAGAATGCGTTTTGCTTTTGTTTCACTTGACCAAATCTGACTTATTATGCTTTGACTTATAATCACTTAAAATCTATCTTTGTAGTTAGTACATCTGTTTGTTTATTCTACCCGAAGCAGTACGTTTGGTTTAAAGTGTGTCAGAGACTCCCCTGGGGACAGCAAGCCTGGTGCATATCAATTTCTTTGGGCTTGGCTACACTTGCAGCTGTGCAGCGCTGGGAGTTAAAGCTGTCTTCGTACAGCTGTGTAGGGAAAGCCCTGGAGTGTGGCCACACTGACAGCTACCAGTGCTGCACTGTGGCCACATTTGCAGCGGTGTTGGGAGTGGTGCATTTTGGGCAGCTATCCCAGCATTCAAGTGGCTGCAACATGCTTTTCAAAAGAGGGGGGTGGGGTGGAGTGTGACAGGGAGCGTGGGGGAGAGAGAGAGAGTGGATTTTTGGAGCCGACACTGTCAGCTCCCTGCCTTGCAAATTCCGACCACTTCCCCGACCCCTCATTCACTCTTCAATGCAAATAGCCTTCAGACCAGATAAGCAGCTGCTCCGATGGACTCCCTTTCCCCTCCTTGCCCCCCGCCCCCCCGCCGTGCTGTTTCTCTCCTCAAGCAAACACTAGCTGTGGACATTCATCCCCCTGCCTGCCTCATTCACAGCAAACAGTAACTGTGTTTGTTTTTTAGATAAGCAGCTCCGGGAGCCCCGAGTTCACAACAAAACAAAGAGAGGCATCATAACAAAACAAAGAGAGTTCTTTAGTTAAAAGCACTATGGGAAAATTCCGGAGATCAGTTACAGCGTAGTAAGATTAATCACTGTTTACACTGGCACTCCAGCGCTGCAGTCGTTATTCTCCAGGCAGAGGTGGAGTACAGCCAGCGCTGTAGCCAGGGAGATACAGCGCTGTATGTACCTTGCAAGTGTGGACGGTGAGTGAGTGGTGGTGGTGGCTTTACAGCGCTGCAACTCTCCAGTGTAGCCAAGCCCTTTGTTAAACTGACGAACTAATATAAGCTTGCAGTGTCCAGTGGGCGTAACTGGACACTGCAAGACGAAGGTTCCTAGGGTTGTGTCTGGGACTGGAGATACTGGCTAGTGTCATTCGGTTGCACAATCCAAGGAGCAGTTTGCATGCTAGAGGCTGCGCATGAACAGCCTAGGACTGGGGGTTCTCACAGCAGAGCAGGGTAAGGCTGGCTCCCAGAGTCATGGGCTGGAGTGGCCTGGCAGATCACCGATCCAGAGAACACCAGGGGAACGTCACATCTGTATACTGGTATAAAACTTTTAAAAAAAAATCTCCCATGTAGGCAGGCCCAAGTCTCCTAAAAGCAGAGTTTCATAGGAGGAAGTAAGTTTTATCTACTACCAGAGGTTTTATTTTAATTTTTGTTTCGGGATCCAGAGGTGGGGTAGAAGCTAAAGGAAAGAGATTCCCAAACTCTAGGGAAGGGAGATTTAATTCCTGAATGCATTTCAGCTTTCAAGGTAGCCATGTAGCATTGTTAATTAGTTTGGCAGTTGAACCTCACACACAGAAATAAGAATTTTACTTCTGTTTCTTTCTTATCTTCTTTCAACTCATTTTTGAACTGCGTGATATACATCTTTTTCCCTCCTCACCCAACACCAGTAATTCTGTCAGACATCCTCCCCACATTTTGTTTCAGTCTTTGCCCTCAATTGGGCTTGAAAAATCCAAGTGATAAAGGTGAATGTGGGCACCTTAAATCACCAATTTCTGCAGATTTAAATTTTCTCTTAGGGAGGAAAAAAAAGTCATTGCTATTCCTTATAACTGGAAAGACAACCATCCAAATGTAAACAGAATGTAAATCAGTGATGTACCACTGTCTTCCTCAGGCTGCAAACAGATGGCTCTAGTGCCTCTACTTTTATCCAGAGATTTCCCAAGCAGCAACTGAAGGAAAATGTGCCTATTTAGAAGCTAATAGGCAACAGTAAAACTGTCAAGAATCGTGTGAGTTTACACACTGCTGCTACTGGATACAGTTATGGCTATCAGTAAAGTTAGGAACTGGAGTTATTTGTGGGTGATGAGGACCAATATGGAAACTGAGAAGAGTAGGGGAGGCTTAATTCCTCAGACTGAACCCATAGTCTCTGGCCTATAGTTTAGACCTCTTGATAAAGTCTCATCTGCTTATTAAAAGTTTTGGTCAGGAGTACATACATTATGTATAATACAGAAATCAAGAGTTATCAAATTACTTTGTGTCCCATGAACATTTATATAGATAGGTTCTAGTGACAGCAGGAGAACAAGTTCTCACCTAAGCCTTCGGAAGGTGAATTGGTGAGTTTTATAAGACTGCTAAAAATGCTGGTTGGCTATAGCAAACCAAGAGAAAATCTTGAATGGAACCAAAACACAAAATAAGATACTCCTTAAAACCCTGGCACTAGAAAGCAGGATGTCCTGATGCTAACCACTAATGCAAAATGCATGAGTGCTAAATGGTATAAGGTACTGACTGCAAGTGCTACAGGGTTTAAGCAGGGGCGGCTCCAGGCCCCAGCACGCCAAGCGCATGCTTGGGGCGGCAAGCCGCGGAGGGTTGCCTGCGGAGGGTCCACTGGTCCTGCGGCTTCGGCGGATCTCCCGCAGGCAAGCTGCCAAAGGCAGCCTGCCTGCCGTGCTTGGGGCGGCAAAATGTGTAGAGCCGCCCCTGGGTTTAAGACTACATTTTGTAACACTTTTATGGTGTGTGTGTGTGTGGGGGGGGAGGCGGTTATGGAAGGCACAGTGAATTCAAAAGATGTCCTGGGCACCATCATAAAGTTTAAACATATACTTTAAAAAAAATTTCCATCTGGAAAAAATCTTACTTTGCGGTCCAATAAACATCCAGTGAACGTGGGAAAGAAAAATTCAGAGAAGACAGACCTGTTTTTCCATTGCTCCAATAGTCCAGCTGGGATAGAAAAATGAATGCACTAGGAATGTGTGCAGGGAGATACTCTGGATTTCTTGCAAGCTCTAATTATGCTCATGCCAAATCTTAACTGTGACCTCAGCCATGTTAAGGGACAATACATTTTCAAGTAAATGGACTGTGTGACAGTCAGATATGCCAATCTGTTGATATAGATAGAAGGGTGTATAAGGTCACTTAAGGTTTTGCATGAGAGCACAAGTCTGATGAAGTTGGGATACATATTACTTTTCAGTACCTGTGGGAGATGGAAGTGAAAACCTTATGAAGCGATGGAACGTATTGGCAACAGCACTGTGAGCAATATGAAGGTGGCAAAATAAAAAAAAACACAGGACACTTTTTCCTTAACTATTTATTTCCAGAATTTTGAGATTTTGCTTGGGTGGGGTAGGTCCTGATGCAAACTTAACTGTCAGTAAATGTAATTTTTGTCCATTAATAATATGCCAATAAATTCCAAGAAGTTGCGTGTACATTATGAAACTAATGGTGCATTATGAAGCTGAAGAGAGTTACGGGGGTTGAAGACTAAAAATCTGTTTTGAAACTCCTCCTCTTGCAAATGTCTTTGTTGAGGCATACAATTATTAATGGAGCCAATGGCTTTGCAAAAGGTTCCTATCTAGTTAACATAACTTAGATTCGTAAACACAAGATTGTGAAATAAATTTGCCACTAAAATAGTTTTCTGTTCATCTAGGAATGAAGATTTTTCATGGCTCTTTATCCATAGGCTCAGTCAGTGTGAATCCCATTGTAGGTACGCATGTGCCTCATACACATGAGATCGGTGTCTTTAAAATAGCAATATCCCCCAAGGCCTTGCATGCACCCTGAGCTGCCTCATGTCCAATGTGAGGGCATTAAAGGCAGAGCAGCTGAGACCTTCTCTTGGTCCCCCACAACCCTCCACTCTGAAGTCTATGATAGTTGAAAACTCCAAAATGCAGGTACAGGAGGCAGGTCACAGGGTCCAACTAACAAGAAAGAACCCAGTTACCACAGGGTAAGTAAAAGTTTTTTGAGTATGTGTCAGTGTGGATCCCACTGTAGGTTACTGGTAAGCAGTCTCCCTCGGGGATCATGAGATAGAAGGGTTTCAGCTAAACCAGTCAAACTGTGATTGAAGAAATGCTTTCCCAAATTTGGCCTCAGACTTGACCACTAAGTCAAAGAGTGAGGTTTAAAAAGGTCAATAGGTTACTCTGCAATGCTCCTTTGTAGATTTCTGATATCGGCACATTCTTAAAGTAAGTGGAGGATGCTGCTCGAGATCTGGTTGGTATAGACCTTAATGTTCAGTGGCAGAGGTGCACCAGCCAGCTGGCAACACAATAATACTCTGTTATCCATTTTGTTACTTGTATGTACAGCTGGGATTATTTTTTTCCCAATGTGCATTATTTTGTACTATCAAAGCTGAATTTCATCTTCCATTTTGTTGTCCAGTCACCCAGTTTTGTGAGATCCCTCTAACTCTTCGCAGTCAGTTTTGGACTTAACTATCATGTGTAATTTAGTAACATCTGCAAACATTGCCATCTCACTGTTTACTCCCTTTTTCAGATCATTTATAAAATATGTAGAACAGCACATAAGACTGAGAACAATGATACAGGCAGATAGCAAGATGAAATTGCTGTGAGGTGGACCTGGATAGAGGTGAACAAAATGCCAGCTTGCTTTAAGTATTAGAGAATCTTCAGTATCAATGCCTGGACTGAGTCCAGACCATATTTGGCTGCCTACACCAAAAACCTCTACTATTTAGATGAGTAAGTTTTTCTGGTCAATGTTGTCTTGCTCTGTATCAGGAATTCTTGGACCCGAGGGAGCAGTCTCTGTCTGCAGTTTTCAATCAGCCCAAGAGCATAAAGAGACTCAGAGCACATGTGCAGCCCCAACAGACACCGCTTTTCAAAAGACTCCAATCTCATGCACATGAGGTGCATGTGCTCCCTATAGTTGGATTCACGTTGACACATACTCTAAGAACATATTGAGACATTAAAAATTAAATGTGCAACATTGGTGCCAATTACTTATTGAAATATTTAACCCTTTTATTCAAAAGCATCCCTGACCTGTGTGAGTTTGTCCAGCTCCCCAAGCCATTGTCCAAACATCTTGTCCAGATCTTGGTCTTCCTTATCACTATCTTCTTCTGCACCATGATCAAGTTCTTCATCTGATAATTGCTCCATCTGAAACACAGAAGAAATATACCAGTCAATTTACACTCAGCATTTAAAAAGCAGCAACAAGGTCTCTTTGGAGGATTGCAATAAACTATTTGGGAACATTCTGCAAGACTGTAGTTCAAGAATCTTATTAAACGTCTATCTACAAATGACATCACTACACTGGGAAATGCCATCACTGACCAAAATCATGGAAAAACTGTACTACTAAGTAGACATTTGAATCTCAGATATTTCTGAGACGCTACTGAAACCTATGCAACAGGTACACTTTTTTTTTGGTAAGATAGTATTAAGTCGGATAAATTTTCTGCATTAAGTAAATATAGTTTCTGTTTTTACTCTCACAAGGCTGAAACAGAGACATATTAATATACAATAGAATCCGCTCAGTAAACATGCTTAGATTGGAACCCCATGTAAAATGAACTGGAGTAAATGTTCCATCTCACTCCAGTGCATTTTAGTTGTTTTTTCCTTCTAAGACTGACATTTCTTGCTACCATAGTCTGGTCCAAAACGTTACAACTGTAATCAACCCTGCATTTCAAGGGAACCATTACTATTTATTTGTTAACCACTGAGGTGCTTGGATTTATAACAGACATGGCCAAATTAGCAGCTACCCGAGTTTACAGCAGCTGAGCACCTGGCATACAGTAGTAATGAAAGTCCCCACCTCAAACAGTTTACAACATAAAAAACAGATAAAGAGAATATAGAACTCACTAAGAAACCCAGCAGGCAGGAATAACTTGGGGGGAGGGGATTTTTTTATTGTTATTGTTAATTTGCTTCTTTTGGGCACTGCAAAGTCAATGAGTATTTAGGAAAGATGCCAATTGAGAAAGCATGGTAGCACGAAGTGTTTAAGAGGCAGAATGGACAAAGGCAAAGACGGAAGCAGGATATGAAATCATCAGCTCTATTCTTCTCTGCTGAAAATGAGCAAAGGATGAAGTAGCATGAAGGAATTCCAGGTTCTGGTCCTGCCTCCTGATAAAAGTGAAGATATGAACTTCCTGAGAGCTCCTTCACAGTAGTTAGTCTCTCTGCTACTTTAGGTCATGAACGGAGGTTTGAAAACAATCCCTTGGGTGAAGAGGAGGGGACCTTTCCCAAGTAGGTCCTCTTCTGTTATTTACAGAGATTTTTGTATGTAAAAATCACATCTTTTTGCCATGTCCTTACACTGCTTCCTGCCATATCCATGCACGTGATTGCTCGATCATTGCACTCCGCCAAGTCACATGAAGATCATTCATGTTCAAGCAGGTGGCATGGCAGGAGATACCTCATTTTGAGGCTCTCTGCCACAGTCACTGGTATTGGGGCCACTGATGAAGACCCACTTGATCACTGCATCTCCAGACTGGCCAACTTGAGCGTGGAATCCATTATGGCAGTGCCATAAAGTCCAGGATTGATCTGCATCAGGTAGGTGATCGACTGGTAGGAGTCGGTGTGCACAGGCCATTCTCTACTCTTGTTTTCAATAACTGAACCCTTGTCTATTTGGGTGACAGTGTCAGCGATTTAATGGTGTAACTTCAGTTGATTCAGGTTGATGTCATATCATATAGAGGATGTCCTGGATCTGTGCAATGCTTTGTGTGTGCTACTGTACTAGCAACTTCCCTGCATATATCAGGAGGGAAATATCTGTGAGGATGCAGAGCCTGTTGACGTGAGTAGGCTTAAGACATCCTGTAATACAGAGGCAGGCAGTGGTAAATACATGTTCTAGCTTCTTCCATGAAAGGGATTCTGCCCACACTGCACAGGTATATTCAGGAATGGAGTAGCAAAGTGCCAGTGGTGATGATCGCAGAGTGGAGGGGTCTGCACCCTACTTTGATGTAACAAGCTTGATAAGAATGTTGTGTCATATGCTAACCTTGGGTTTAGTTTTTTCAATGTCGGCTCCAAAGGAGAGTGTGCAGTTGAGTAACACCAGCGCCGGCTAAACATGTAACCCTCTTCCCGCCGCTGTGTGAGGGGGCGCTGTGGCTTTGATCAGCTCCGGCCGGCCAGGAAGTGATGTCATTCCTCCTCCTGCCACCGAGGGCACGGCGCTGCTCCCTGCTGCTCTGGCTCTTCCCCAGTCCCCTGAGCTCTGCTGCAGGGACAGGCCTGCACTCACCGGCGCAGGGGAAGTGCAGAGACCCAGCCCCAGCCGCACCGCCGGTGAGTGGTTTCCCCCTGCCCTCCAAGCCAGCCCTGCCCCCTTAGAGGCCTGCTCCCCCACGGAAGCCTGGGACCCCACCCCACTCCTGTCCCCACCACAGAGGCCTGGGGCACCACACAATTAACTGGTAATTCATAAACACTTGTTTTAAACTTAAAAGGAAGCAGGCCAAAGCAATAATTTTTAAGTGTGGGTACTTGAAGTTAGGCTCCTAATCCCATATTTAGGCAACTGAAAAACAAATAGGCCTCTTCTATTTAGAGGCAAAGAGCAACTCCGGCTGCTACTAAATCACTGGGAGCTCATTATATTTGAAAATCAGCCCACTTCTTATTAAAGAGTCTAAATACGGATTTAGAAACCTAACTTTAGGTACCCAGATTTGAATAATTTTGGTCTTCATCAGCCGCTTAGCCATGGCAGCAGTTTACAAGCACAAAATTTCAGTAGGCAATGATAGTCTCCCTTCTACCTGAGCAGGTGAGAGAATGTATAGTTCCTGAACCTCCTGGCAGTGGCCCAGCTCTTCAAAATTTTATATTTACTTATTTTGGCATGCAGGCAAATGGTGATTTTTAACAGTTTATAATTCTGCTGTATCTGAATTTAGTTTCATAGGACAAAAGAAAAGACACTTCTTTAGTCATAAGGCTCTCTCCATGCCAAGTATCAAAAGGCACAGGCGCCAAATTACTCAGGTCCCGGGGGATGCTCAACCTTCGCTCCACACCAGACCCTGCCCCCAATCCCACCCCTTCCTCCAAGTCCCCATCCCCACTCCTTCCAGCCCCTGCTCCACCCCAGGCCCGTCCCCAGCCCACCCCTTTCCCCAAGCCCCCACCCCCTCCCCACCTCTTCCACTCTCGCTCTGCCCCTTCCCGCCTCTCTCCCCAGTGCCTCCTGTACACCACTGAACAGTTGATCCGCAGCAGGTGAGAGGCACTGGGCGGTCGGGGGGGGGGGGTGCAGAGCTGATCAGCAGGGCCTCGGGAGGGTGGAAGGCGCTGGAGGAGGGGGGAGGTATTGATCCGCAGGTCTGTTAGTGGGTTTTCCGTGGGTGCTTCAGCCCCGGAGCACCCATGGAGTTGGCACCTATGATTAAAGGTCTGCTACTAACAGTAGAGGTGTTATATGTTCTTTAAAAACAAAAACTAAAAAACCATAAGAATCTTATAGAAGGGAAACTGGTAGGCAACCTAAATATAGGATTCCCTACCAGCTCCCCTGTAATACACACAGGTGGTGACAATTACCGAACATAAATCATAAGTGTTCTCTGTCTCTACTCATTACACCACAAACAAAAAAAATATGGAAAAGGATTTCTGCAACTGAGTTTGAAATTAAAAGTGAGTCACCGTAATACTATTGTGTCAGACCATTTGAATGATACCAGCACCTAACACATAGAAAGTATAGTTACACAACCCAAGAACGCGTGCAGGACCACTATAGTTTTCATCCTTATGATGAGAGGAGACAAAAGCAAGGATTTTTTTATTAATATATTTAAGAACCCGTTCTTCTAAAGTGACATTTGTTGCCTGATTTGGGGAGGGTTAGTAGGGACAGTGGAATTTATCCACTTAATTTGGTTGTATGTAATAATTAATTTTCTAATTAATTAAGAGTGTTAGTAATAATTAATAGATATTAATAATATGGGTATGGCTCGCCAATATGTGTGATCAGAAGATAAAAGTTCGTCTTGAATCAGGCTACACAGAATTTAATACAAGGAGATTGGGGTGTATTACAGGAATTAGGACAGAGACAGAGTTTAGTCAAACAAGACCTTTTATTTAAAATCAACAAAACAAGAAGTAAATGTAAAATGTTAAAAGCAGTATGAGATTACAAAGTTACAAAATATCACAGTTCTTTAAGAGATATAATATGATATTATACAGTTCTAAATGTACTCTACAGCGCTAGAGTAAATTTCACACCTCTGCTAGAGGAAGTTACAAAGAAACTGGTTATAAGTAAAAACCCTCTTTTTGTTTAACCTAAATGCTCTAGCAGAAATGAGAATATGTTCATACTCACAACTTGAGAAGAATCAGTACTACGACTTAGTAATTAACAACTTTTCATAGGAGAAAAGGCTTCGAAGCAGGTTGAGACAACAAGGAAACAGAGAGATGTATCGCCTGCTCTAATGGTGGATTATCACACCTTTTATAGGAGAACTCCTTCCTCTTACGCCCAAATTTGGCTTTCCCCATGGAAAGGTGAGGGTACCTGTTTTTCATAGGCTGACCTTTGTATACGTATAATGACAACTATCTACGTATCTTGTGGTGTACTTGTTAGGTCCTTTTGCACCTAACTAAGGTGAAAGGTTAGCAGATATTCAGAAAGTCCCCAGACAATTTGCGTAGGTTTGTTTCCTATTATCACTTTTCTGAGTAAGGGTCTTAAAGGTTGCTTTCAGCGTCACAGAGGAAATAGGCCAGGATGTCTGGTTTAGAAGCTTCTAGGTATCTTGCGTTACAGCTATTGCAAATTTCTATTAATCTATGCAGCCTACACACTTTATCAAAAAGACATTTTATACAGACCAACATATTAATCCTCAGGGCTACATGCCCCCCTTTGACGGGTGGTTTACATAAAGAAACCCCGTCACCTAGGACTTAACATCTGGGGGGCCCTTTTTAGTTTCCATACCTGGGCAAATTTTGGTAGGTATCAGGAATGGGCACCATGTATATATATTCATCTTTATCCCCAGATGGTGCTCGTCTGTGCATTTGTTTAGGTGATTGTCTGGGTGTCTGTCTAGGTCTCTGCCTAGTTTTTGGCTTGGGTTTGTTGCGTTTTATACAGCATATAACCTAACATAAGGAAATTAATCACAATCCCAATTCCTTGGATAATTATCCATACTTCTAATCCGAATTTTTCTTTAGAAGTTGTTGCAGGCTCATTCCCTTCATTCATTAATTGGGTAATAACTTGTTGGGCTTCATCCATATTATTAGTAATTTGAATGAGGTGAGTCTCTTTACGAGTCATTAAGGATTTCAGTTGCAACCCTAATGGTGGAATATAAGCCAGAAAAGTAGGTGTACTTTGAATAGTTAAATTCTGGTAATCAGGGTTAGACTGAATAATGGTAATGTTCTCAAAAATAGGAATAGGGGAAATAACTTGATTTCCTATTACCGTGGGCTGCTTTTGGGGTAAAACAGAAATTTGGCTCTGTGACAGGACACTCCAAGGGACCATACTGGTACCTTCTTTTGGTTGGTAACCACGCAAAATTGGTTCCTTCCAGCATAAGGTCACCCTCTCCATCGGAGTCTTCCATGTGGTCAGCCTCACCAGGCATGACGATGATGAATTCTGTGCTTTCTCTCCCTGTAGTCCACACAAAACAGTGTCCTGTTTCAAACACATTACAACCTACAGATATACTGGGGTCCTTTTTCAGAACAACAGGCCATCTGTGGTACCTCCAAGTCTGAGTTGGAGTGTGATAGACTACCATGGGAGGTGCATTAATGCGTTCCCTGTAGATGTCATCTTCGAGGTGACCTATAGAATGGATAGCAGCCAATTGCCTGTAACACATCTCTGTCTGGGTCAAACACTGGTAACGAGACCGTGAATGAAACATACAAAGATCGTGCCATTATACACTCTTTTGTAAGAGAACAACTGTCTCGGTTGGGGTGAGGTGTCACATCCTCTCTCTCAAACATACACCCACTGAGATGCAATATGCTGGCATGCACCAAACAAGTGGATCTTTCCTTTTCCAGCTTCTGAAAACATTTAGGACAATACCAACTCATTAGTTGTTCATCCTTAATTAAGTCAGGGACTTCTCCTAATTTTAAGGATCGCAATGCATCAGTAATTGTGCTTACAACATATTCCCCATATGCAGAACATATAATTTCTTTCCCCAAATGCTGATCTCTTTTTCTGATCATTGTTTAAAGAAATTAACTGGTTAATTTTCTGTTGAGTTTCATTAAACAATTGGGTTATATCATGCATATTATAAACAGTAAATCGTATCTTCCTGTGCCAATCCCTTTATTCCCTGTAACATTGGATTGACTACTCGGTTAGCTTCCTCTTTTAACACATAATCTATATGCTTGCGGATTTTTCCAATATCCGCTTGGTTCCAAATTGACATTCCTGCACCAAATAGTCCTGTTAGGGATCCTAAACCTCCAAGGAGATTTAAGCTACGTTTTCTCCTAAGAGTTGGTGACTTAGGGACTTTATCATCCTTCAACAGAACAATATCCCGCACTCGTTGCTGATAGGCTACAATCCTATCCACAAGTCGTACTGAGAAAAAGGAAGCTACTTTGGTATGCTGACAATAGCTAAATTCTCCCAAGTACCAATTAGACAAATTTAGCACTACAGGAATATGCATAAATTGAACTTGATTAATTATTTTCCCCACCAAATTTCTATTAATCTATGCAGCCTACACACTTTATCAAAAAGACATTTTATACAGACCAACAGATTAATCCTCAGGGCTACACATTGCCCCTGCCATTTACAAGAGCAGTACAAAGCACCCAAAAAAGCTAGAGTGCTAACACGAAGTCCATAGTGACGTCTAACATGCCACATTACATTCTTTCATGCTAACCCTTGAACACGTGTTCATTGCCAGCAACAGACTTTGCACTAAAAGAATTCAACTCTCTAGTCCAAGGAATTCAGCTGACCACAGTTAAGCAACATCACTCAATCCACCGGAAATGGAGTCTCACTGCATTACAAATAGCTGACGCTACACATCTGTAAACAGAAATGTTGCTTAAATGAGCCACAGAGAATGCCAGCAATATATCCCATCAGAGTTTAAATATTGGATACTCTCCAGATTTCTTCAGCAATGTTATAATACACTGTATGCTCACTGCATGAAGAAAACCTCTCCCTGAAAGAGACAGTGACAGCTGTAAGATTTCATTCCCAACCGCTTTTATGCAAGAATTAAAGAGGTTATGGTGACCATCACACAGGAAGGAAGGTTTAACCTTCTACATATTCCAAAGGTTAACTATCCATCCATCAAGATTCATTATTATTAAATAGGTACTGGCAATTTCTAAACATTCCACCTCTGGGCATCTCACTCACCTCAATATACTAGCATGGTTCAGTTGGTCTCATGAGACAAACATATAATTTTAACTTTTACAAGAAGCATCCAACCATAGATAGTTTTACATTAAACCACTGCAGCTATACATTTGATCTGACAACTGTGAAAAAGAACAATAAGTCTATTCAGAAAAGGCCAAAGCTCTGAAATGCAATGGAAACCTGTTTATCTAACATCTGATTTAGTGGCTCAAATAATTTAGTAAGTAAGTAGCTTTAGTATCCAAACCTATTTACTAATTTTCTGTGGCTCTCCTTTCTCCCTAATAAGTTCTCCAAGCTACAAAGTCAGCATCATTGCAACCAATTCCCTCTACAATTCCACCACTCCTCAAAACACCCAAGACCTCCACCAGTGAATCCTGCATTCATTCCAAAATGCAAAATTTAAAAAAGGTTTAAAATTTCCAGGAGGAAAAGACTAGCAGCACAGGTGATGAACTGAGAATAGAGCATCCAATGGAGTGGAACAGATCAGGGCTGGAGAAGCCCAACAGACACTCTGAGGAGTTTGGTGGGGAGAAGAGAGAGGCATAAACATGGGAAAGAAGGCTTCTCTCCCAAAGAAGTGAAACAAGAAATAGATAAATAAATAGTAATAATAAAATAAAAAAAGGATGTGTATGGCTTGATTTGGCCAAATCTTGAAATATGTTGCAATTTGCAACATAAATTAACTAAAAGGTACTGGTTACCTTTTAGTTCAAAATAGCATAAATTTGAATCTTTTTACAAAATTCTAATACACTAACTTCTAGAGAAACAAAGTCATGGTTTGAACTGTTACAAATACTGAAGATATACAACTAATTAGATGTAGGACTACTACATCTACGTTTAATCAAAGGGCATAAGCAACCTGGGGAACATATTTGCAGAGCTGCTGTAGCTGTGTTGGTGAAAGGGACAAGCTTTTGAAGAAGAGCTCTGTGGAAGCTCTAAAGTTTGTCTCTTTCACCAACAGAAGTTGGTCCAATGAAAGACATTACCTCCCACTCATCCTGTCTCTCTAATGGGGAAGGTATTGTATTTACTGTATTAGAGAAGGATATTTACTGTGGCCAGTAAAAAGTGAGATTTTGTTTCAGAGAGAAACTATTCAAATCAATCATATCTAAAAAAAAGTTGATTTTTTTTACATTTCAACTTATAAAACTAAGATTTTTTTAAAAAAATACTTTTCATTCATGTTTTATTTTCCCCCATATCATTTTACTTGGCTAGTGAAATGGATCAGTTTCATTTTCCGTTTCTCATGCCACAACCTTTTTTTTTTTAAAATAAATTATTTTTGAGCTCCCTAAAGTATTGATAAGTGCTGCACACCCACACGCATATGCACACAAGTCCTCTGTCCCAAAGAACGTACTGTTTTTAAACATAGGAATGCTGTTAACTTGAATCCAAAGTAAAAAAGTTAACAGTAATTTCAGGTACTACAGCTGTGCCCTTAAATCTCCCTTCCAATTTCTGTGATTTAAACAATCAGCTTTTTTTGGGGAGGGGGGAGGAGAGGGTTGGGGTTATGTTCCTCTTCCCTTGATGTCATATGAAAGACGCGCGCGCACGCACACACACACACACACACACAAGGGGAGACTCACTGACTACACAGGGGTAAAGATACTAACTTTACACAAAATGCTGTCGTGCACAAAAATATTTAAACAAGAACTTTTTTGCCCAGTTTGTCTTAGTAATCTTAGGTGTTTACTTGGAATAAAAGTTGGTTAAAAAATAACACAAAAACTGTTACTTAAATTGATAGTGTATCTTTAACAATGCTATTACATTTGAGCATTAACACATTTCTATTCCTATTGTCTGGTTAATACCTTTAAAAAAAAAAGATTAAATTTGGAGGCTAAGGTATTTGGTGCTTTTTATATAGAAATGTAACATACAATTACACACACACACACACACACCCTTGGGAAATCTTACTGATGTAGAGTGATCAAATATATGGAAATTATGAAATAATATAGGCAGTACTTAACATTTGCAGGGTTTTACGTGGCTAGCCTCTTCGTCCCTTACCCTTCTTTTGCTGCCCACTATACTGTGACAAAACTGTATTTTGCAATTAATTTATTCAGTAGCATTTTTCATAGTTTATTCTTCCAGTAGAAGAGAGTATCTAGTAATTATTACTGCATGTTTATGGAGACCTGATCTAAAGGAAATAGTATCCCCCATGCTGCAAACTGCTCCTCTAATTATTTTAACGTGACATCAGACACTTTGCCCTAATTCTATTTACTCAGTAGATAAAATTTAGCAGCCCAAGAAAAGCTTTTACAAGCACAGTACTGTGTTACATCAGGAAGCCTGGTACTAAAATTCTGTGCTGTCTGCCAGCTCCTTTGCAGTCCCACCCAAGCTATCCTAACATCAACTGTATTTCCTATAAGTCAGTGTCTGTTCCCAAAAAGCACACTAAGATGATCAAATGTCTCATCTCATTTAGATTTAAACTCACTCACCTCACTGGCCCTGGAAGGTGAATATTCTTACCACAAACCCCATTGCTGATAATGGACACCGCTGAGTGACAAGTTTTGCCAACATAAAGTGCTGGTGTAGCCATGGCCCAGTCTGCTCATATAGAGTACAATGCAGGATCCAAGGTCTTGGACTCAACTTGCCATATTGTTCACAACAAGTCAGAATTTACTTGCTTCTGGAAACCAGAAAATTTTTTGACAGAAATTATTAGTGATTCTGGGTATCTCCATTTGTGGGTGTCATGACGCACGTTAAAGGGGCCTGACTGTCCAAAATTGCTGAGCAGCTGCCCTCTAAAAAAAAATCAGGACTCTAAGACATCTCGGGCTTTGTACCCAAACATTGAAGCAACAAAAATCCCTGGACACTTTTGAAAATTTTGGACCGTTAAGTCTAACTTTTCATAACAGTTGATTATTTTAGTCCCTTTCCATTTCTAGATTAGAACACAGCTGACAATTTATCATAATAGTGTCTTTAGAAGCCTGATATTCCATTTTTCTAGACCCTCCCTAAGAACCAGTTTAATGGCAAGGGAATATTTCTTTCTTTTCCTAAAATCTATTATAATGTCAAGTTTTAGCTTTTTTGGGAAGGTACCTTAGTAGGGTTCATCAAAATTAAATACAATAGCTCACATCACATTTTTGAGTTTTTTCAAATTCAATTCTCATTTCTAGGTTTTCTAGAACACATATTGATAGGACTCTTCTAAACTATCAAAACTTGTGTTGATGAAATGGTGAGAGAATTGGGAATATCAGTTTCTCTTCCACTATTATAGGTTTTCTATATGAAAGAAAAATAAAAGCAAAATTCTATAGAAAGCCAGAAAACAAGATTTAAAACAGGAATGACATACCGAGACTGACCAATACTGTAGGCCTCACTACACTAGAAAGACTACTTTGTTGTAGGATTGCGTTGGAATAAGAGCCACCTTCTTCCCTAAATAAACTGGCTATGAAATTTGCTTCCAGACTAACTTCAAACAGTTTTCAATGCATATAAAAATATGGGTTTGTTATTCTACTTTATTGCTTTATGGAAAAGTACTTCGCTCCTCAGAAGTAGCACTTTGTAATCATTTACATTTTCAGTTACACAATTAAACACTCTTAAATTAGTAAAAACTCATCCACCGTTCAGGAAAAGTATTTAATGCTGTCATGTTTGTTTTTAAGCAAAGCATCATCGTTTTTAACCTATCAAGGCCAATATGAGACACAAAAGGTTTTAAAATGTGTGAGAACACAGAAAAGACCATTGAAAATGAAACTTCAAATGAATTAAGGTTAGCAACTTAAAATTGTGTGTCAAAAGCAACCTCCATTTCATGATTCAGAATTTTCTTAAGTAAGTTACAGTCACAGTAAGATAACAGCTGATCTTTGGGGCCCGAGGCAAGTTTGAGTCAAAATGAATTAAAAGTTCCTTGCCATGAAATACAATTAAGACTAATGGCATAGTGGTACAAACTCATGCCATCAGATAAGGTGAATACGGTCATGATCTACTCCAGTTGAACCCAACAGGATATTGTAGTAGGCATCATGAACAGTAAAAAGTATGTTCAGGATCAGACTCTAAGGATTTGTCTACACCAGTGGTTCTCAACCTTTCCAGACTGCAATACCCCTTTCAGGAGTCTGATTTATCTTGCGTACCCCCATGTTTCCCTTCACTTAAAAACAACTTGCTTACAAAATCAGACATAAAAATACAACAGTGTCACAGCACACTATTACTGAAAAATTCCTTACTTTCTCATTTTTACCATATAATTATAAAATAAATCCATTGGAATATGAATATTGTACTTACATTTCAGTGTATAGTATATAGAGCAGTATAAACAAGTAATTGTATGACATTTTAGTTTGTGTACTGATTTCACTGGTGCTTTTTTATGCAGCCTGTTATAAAACTAGACAAATATCTAGATGAGTTGATGTACCCCCCCAGAAGACCTCTGCATACTGCCAGGGTACATGTACCCCTGGCTGAGAACCATTAATCTACACTATACTTATTTGGGAAGTCTATCATACAGTTACCACTGGTGACAGAATAGAAAACAAAAAACAACCCTGCAATACATTCAAAAGGCAGAAGGCCCATGATTAGCCACAAATGATATGTTGTTTTTTTAAAATAATCCACATGCTACTGTAATAAACACTATAAAAATGGGGATACCTCAGTGCCTACAAACAAGAGAGATAGTACTATCAACTAGGTACTGACAGACAAGCCATCCTTTGGCCAGCTAGCCTCTGTTAAATCTCTATTTTTATTTTTTTTAACTGATTGGCCTTTTCTGGTTAAATGCCTGTTATTGCGGACTTCCCTCTATTAAAAAGACATAATAAAAAACAAACAGAATTAAATAAAAGATACTAGGGTAAAGTAACATTCATGTTGCATAAAGTACTTAAAAGTCATATATTTGAATAAGCAACCTCTTATTTAAATCCAGCCCGTTGGGCATACATATTCTGGCTGACATTTTCAAGGGAGCCTAAAGGAATTGAGTGCCTAACTCCACTGGGTTCCTTCACCATCATCAATTTTGCTCATACTATTTTAGATATGCCAGTGTATCTAAGGTTGTGGAGCCAAGTGGACTTTCTCTTGTACACAATCACACCATTAACTATTCCATCAACATATACTACACACACACAGGGCACAATAAAGGTAGCAGTTCAGCTTTAACTTTCTCGTTTCCTGATTAATGCACAATGCAGTGTTAAGGTTGTGCATGTAACAGTTTTTTTGCTTGGTTGCTCATGGGTTCCCTCCCCCCCTCCACATTTAATATAAATATATACAGACAGATAAAATGGAATGTTTTCAGGCAATTAGAACACAAAAACCTTGATCAATCTTCAAGGAAACTTAAATGTATCCCTATTCACAATATCAGTACATCACTGAGAAACTAGACTCTGCTGTAGTTTATCCAAAAGGTGAATCTTAATTCTCACTTTGAATTCTCAAGAGTGGACTGGGTTTCTGAATGACTTCAGGCTATAAAATTGTGGCTAATAAATCAGACAGCAGATGAAAGCTGAGCCAACATTAAATTTGCTCTATGGAAAGCTATCCAGGGCCTGAACAAAAGTTATTCACAAAGTTCTAGCAACGGATCAAAATTAGTTTCAGTATACTTTAATATTTACTTTATTCTTCTTAAATATTGAGTGTCCACATCACAGGGACCAAAATAAATTCCAACACATTGGACTCCGATGCCATTCAGAACCCATCAAACTTTTCAACAGTAAAAAAATTCTTACAATTTGCTGTTACTGGCTTCAAGAACAACAATATATTCAGCAGTTCTATCTTTAAAAGCTGAAGGGATAACAACTCTGCTTGAATATTTATGAGCAGAAACCTGGAAATTTACATAAAAATATTCAACATTCATTTTTCTTGACAAGACTGAAAGAAGGGTAGTTAGACAACAGCCTTAGGAATCTCCTCCAAACAAATCTTTTCACCAGATTTCTACTTAATTTAAAGCATAAATAGAAAAGAGTACCCCTTTCAACATATTATCCGAAACAGTGTTAGAAGCATAGTTCAGATAAATGAATACTTTTTAGTTCTGTTACTTAATTTTAGATGCAGCAGACACAGAAATCCCTAAATGTGGCCTGGTGTTTGCATATTATTACTTAGCCACAAATGTAGCTAGATAACATATATGGTACAAAATATTTGTCAGTCACAAAATTCAAATTCAAACCACCATATAAACAAGAATTATCTTTTTTACATAAAAGTCTCCTGAAAATCAACTACTTTTAGACACAACTTTACAAAAGTTATGCTTCAGGTTATAATTTTCCAGGCTTGTTCTCACCTGATCAGGTGAAAACTTAAGGAAAGTTTGATAAAAATCCTTTGGCGGTTTCAGTTATCCAAGTATGAAAACGAAAAGGCTGTTTACAAATTGTCAGTTATTTTTCCACTTAGGTGTTTTATGGAATAATTAAAATATACAATTTAATAGTTAAAATTCTGCATTTATCAAGTCCACAAAATAATGTCCATTGACAAATTTTAAAAAACAGATTAAAAGGACTAAATGTAACGTGTAACGATGGTACATTGTTTTAAAACCACTTTTAGCATTAACCTAGATTAGAAAACTATAGTTCATTAAGTCTACATTTAAAGATGTCTTGCAAAAGGAAGACGAACATTGGGCATATGCTGTTTTTCACTTCTTTAGGATGTACAAAGAATGCCTGATTATATTTTAATATCAAATTATGAAAATCTAGCTTGGGCACCTAGGACTGGAGGAACTATTGAAATGGTGGCACAAGGGAGGAATTAAATGTTGAACTAGTAAGAGGATAAGATTTTTTCCATCTGAATATTTAAAACCCTGTTTTGTTTGGTTTATAGATTCTTATTCAAAATGTTAATTAGTCAATGAAGATTTAACATTACCACCACTTCAGATATGTTAAGATGTCATCATAAACATCTCTTGTACTTTCTTTAATTCTCCAATAAAAACTAGGGAATATCAGCATTTACATTTTTGAGTTTTCTACATTAACAGAAAAACAACACATCTTCTCAGGCCTTTTTAATACATCAAAGCAGTAAAAAAGACCAACTTTTAAAAAATCCTTTGTGGGTCACATTTAAACAATAATGTAGTGCTTTATTTCAATATACAGTCGTTTCAATACACGTTCATATGGTTCATGTGTTTTATATGGAGCATATTAAAAGTCACACACTATATATTAATTTCATTTGGTGATCATTTAATGTTTCATTTGGCATTGAATTTTTTTTTTAAAAGTATCAAAAATGATGAAACATTATGGCTGACAAACCGAGTGCAAGAAAATCAGGTAATTCAATTGTCAATTCCCTTAACAGTGTAAATTGTAATTATGAGGAATGGAGGGGAAGACATTGCCTCATTCAGTACACAGGATAGATAATGATTAGGGAATGAAATCAGGCTTGTATAGTCAAGGAGATGGTTTTCCATAGGACTCCTGCCCTCATTTGTTGCAAGGTGTGTAATGAATGAAGCAAAGAACTTCAGAAGAGAAAAGGATGATGTTATGGTTAAGGATGTCACCCAGGAGAATAGGATTCTCTCCCTACTTCTCCCACAGCGTTCCTAAATGATGCTGGACAAATCACATAATCCAAACTATTTAAAGATGATCATTAACCACGTGTTCCTCATTTTCCAGATGCCAAATAAGACACAATTGGGGTCAGATTTCCAAAAGTGCTGAGGACTCAACTGTAAATGAAGATGGCTGGAACTCTGCTTTAAACACAAAGTGCTACAAAAATGCAAAATACTCTGGAAAAAAAAATCAGGTCCTTTATATCTCAATTTGGGCACTGAAAATGAAATCTGTCTCAGCTTCCCATCTGTAAAACAGGAATACTACCATCTAAACTTATAGGAGATTTGGTGAATAAATTCATTAATATCTGAGAAAAGACGGTTACTCACCGTAGTAACTGTTGTTCTTCGAGATGTGTTGCTCCTATCCATTCCAGTTAGGTGTGTGCGCGCCGCGCGTGCACGGCTCTCCGGAACATTTTTACCCTAGCAACTCCGGCGGGCCGGCTGGGCGCCCCCTGGAGTGGCGCCGCTATGGCGCCTGTTATATACCCCAGCCGGCCCGTCCGCTCCTCAGTTCCTTCTTGCCGGCTACTCCGACAGTGGGGAAGGAGGGCGGGTCTGGAATGGATAGGAGCAACACATCTCGAAGAACAACAGTTACTACGGTGAGTAACCGTCTTTTCTTCTTCGAGTGATTGCTCCTATGCATTCCAGTTAGGTGATTCCCAAGCCTTACCTAGGTGGTGGGGTCGGAGTGAGACGTGGCAAAGTGTAAGACTGCGGAGCCGAAGGCTGCATCGTCTCTTGATTGCTGCACCAACGCGTAGTGGGAGGCGAAGGTGTGGACAGAAGACCAGGTGGCCGCTCTACAGATGTCCTGGATGGGGACATGGGCCAGGAAGGCGGCCGACGAGGCGTGCGCTCTCGTCGAGTGAGCAGTGAGGCGGCATGGTGGCACACGAGCAAGCTCGTAGCATGTCCGAATACATGCCGTTACCCAGGAGGAAATCCGCTGGGAGGAGACCGGCTCGCCCTTCATGCAGTCGGCGACTGCTACAAACAGCTGGGTCGAACGCCGGAAGGGCTTCGTCCGCTCGATGTAAAAGGCAAGGGCCCTGCGGACGTCCAAGGTGTGAAGCTGTTGCTCCCGAGGGGAGGCGTGCGGCTTCGGGAAGAAGACCGGGAGGAAGATCTCCTGGTTGAGGTGGAAGGCCGACACCACCTTAGGGAGGAAGGCCGGGTGTGGTCGAAGCTGCACCTTGTCTCCGTGGAAGACGGTGTATGGTGGACCAACCGTTAGAGCACGGAGCTCAGAGACTCGTCTCGCTGATGTAATTGCGACGAGGAAGGCCGTCTTCCAGGAGAGGTAGAGCAGAGAGCACGTGGCTAGAGGCTCGAAGGGCGGTCCCATAAGCTTGGCCAGCACGAGGTTCAAATCCCAGGTCGGGGCAGGACGCCGCACCGGCGGGTACAAGTGGTCCAGGCCTTTAAGGAAGCGGGAAACCATCTGGTTGGAGAAGATGGACCGACCTCCCATAGATGGACGAAAAGCGGACACTGCTGCCAGGTGCACTCTCAAGGAGGAGACCGCAAGACCTTGCTCCTTAAGGTACCAGAGGTAGTCCAGGATGGTAGGGACAGGGACTACGAAGGGATTGAGTCCTCGTTGGTCACACCAGAGCGCGAATCGCTTCCATTTCGCAAGCTAGGTGGAGCGAGTGGAAGGCTTTCTACTCTCTAGCAGGACTTGCTGTACCGCCGCCGAACAGTCTCTCTCCGCGTGGGTCAACCACGCAGGTACCAAGCTGTAAGATGGAGGGACCGCAGATTCGGATGGTGGAGTCTGCCGAAGTCCTGCGTGATGAGGTCCGGCCATAACGGAAGGGGGATGGGATCCCGAACGGAGAGCTCGAGCAGCAGGGTGTACCAGTGCTGCCTCGGCCAGGCCGGAGCTACGAGTATGACGTGGGCTCTGTCCCTCCGAAGCTTCTGTAGCACTCGGTGCACGAGCGGGAACGGAGGGAAGGCGTAGAGGAGGTGATCCTTCCAGGAGTAAAGGAAGGCGCCCGACAGGGAGCCTGGCGAGTGACCTCGGAACGAGCAAAACAGGTGGCACTTCCTGTTCTCTTTGGAGGCAAACAGATCTATTTGGGGAAACCCCCACCTCCAGAAGATTGTATGCACGACATCTGGGCAGAGGGACCACTCATGGGAGAGGAACGACCTGCTGAGATGGTCGGCCAGCGTGTTCTGCACTCCCGGAAGGACGCTTCCAGGTGAATTGAGTGGGTCACGCAGAAGTCCCACAGGAGCAGTGCTTCCTTGCAGAGGAGGGAGGAGCGGGCTCCACCCTGCTTGTTCACATAGAACATCGCTGTCGTGTCGTCCGTGAACACTGTCACGCAGCGGCCTTGCAGGCGGGTGCGGAAGGTGTGACACGCCAAATGGATCGCTTGCAGCTCGCGGATGTTGATGTGCAGAGCGAGCTCTTGGGGTGACCAAAGACCTTGGGTGTGAAGGTCACCCAGGTGAGCCCCCCAGCCGAGCGCTGAGGCATCCGTGGTTAGAGTGGCGGACGGGCGAGGAGGGTGAAACGGGACTCCCGCACACATGACGTCTGGGTCTAGCCACCAGGTGAGGGACTCGAGGGTTGGCTTGGTGACCGTGACCACCATGTCGACAGGGTCTCGATGTGGGCGGTACACCGACGCTAGCCAGGACTGGAACGGGCGACGGTGGAGCCGCGCGTACGCGGTGACATACGTACAGGATGTCATGTGGCCCAGGAGGCGGAGGCAGGATCGCACCGTCGTGGTAGGAAAGGTGACGAGGTCTTGAATGACGGAGACCAGTGTCTGGTGCCGAGATCACGGTAGGCAGGCCCTGGCCAACTTGGAGTCGAGAACTGCTCCAATGAACTCCACCCGCTGCGACGGAATTAAGGAGGACTTCTCGGCATTGATGAGAAGACTGAGCCGTTGAAATAGAGACAGGATTTCTGACATCTGGTCCATTACCAGCCGCCGAGACGTTCCACGAACCAGCCAGTCGTCGAGATACGGGTAGACGTGTATCTGACGACGGCGGAGGGCTGCGGCAACCACTGCCATGCACTTGGTAAACACCCTCGGTGCGGTGGATAGGCCGAATGGTAACACTGCGAACTGGTAGTGTGCGTTGTTGACCACGAAGCGTAGGTAGCGTCGATGGGGAGGGTAGATCGCGTCCTTCATGTCAAGGGCGGAAAACCAGTCTCCCGGATCCAGAGAGGGAATGATGGTCCCCAGGGTGACCATCCGAAACTTGGGCTTGAGCAGATACTTGTTCAGCTCTCGAAGGTCCAGGATAGGACGTAGCCCTCCTTTCGCTTTGGGGATGAGAAAATATCGGGAATAGAATCCCCTGCCCCGCCTGTCTTGAGGCACTGCCTCTATGGCACCCACGCTCAACAGAGTCTGGACCTCTTGTAAGAGGAGTTGCTCGTGAGAGGGGTCCCTGAAGAGGGACAGGGAGGGTGGGTGGGAAGGGGGGGCGAAAAACTGAAGGCGGTATTCCGACTGGACTGTTCGAAGCACCCAGATGTCCGTTGTTATTTGGGACCACGCCGAAAAGAAATGGGAAAGGCGGTTGTAAAACAAAAGGGTAGGATCCGGTAGGGAGAGTGATGGGCCGTCCTCGGGCGTCCCATCAAAAGGCCTGTTTGGACCCTGGAGGGGCCTTGGAAGGGGCCTGGACCTGGTTGCATCTGTTGCCGGATGGTCGACGGCAATTTTGGCCAGGCCGCCTGCTGTTGTAGGGACGGTACCGTGGCTGAGTGAAAGGCCGGGAGGGTTGCTGCCTGAAGGACCTGCGCTGTGTTGCCGGTGTATGCATCCCGAGAGTGCGGATGGCTATGCGACCGTCCTTCAGGGTCTGGATCCGGGAATCAGTTTTTTCCGAGAACAGACCCTGAGTATCAAAAGGCAGGTCCTGCAGCGTGTACTGCACCTCCGGTGGTAGGGTGGAGGACTGCAGCCAGGAGATGCGCCTCATAGTCTCTCCTGAGGCCAGGGTCCTTGCTCCCGAGTCTGCGGAGTCAAGAGCGGCCTGGATGGAGGACCTGGAAGATTTTTTCCCTTCGTCCAACAGCGCCGAGAACTCCTGGCGGGAGGCTGTTGGGAGCAGCTCTGTAAACTTCGCCAGGGACACCATGATGTCATAGGCGTACCTGGCGAGGAGAGCCATCTGATTGGCGATCCGAAGTTGCAGACCGCCAGCAGAGTAGACCTTGCGGCCCAACAGATCCATCCGCCTCGCCTCCTTAGACTTCGGCGCTGGGGCGGGCTGACCATGCCTCTCCCTGTCGTTGACCGACTGTACGACCAACGAGTCTGGGGCCGGGTGAGTATACAGATACTCATATCCCGTGGGGGGGACAGAGTACTTTTGCTCGACCCCGCGGGCAGTAGGAGGGACGGACGCCGGTGACTGCCAGATTGTCGTGGCGTTCTTTTGGATCATACGGATGAACGGTAAGGCCACCCATACTGGAGCCTCCACTCCAATGACATTCGTCACTGGGTCCTCGTCCTCCTGGACCTCCGCCACGGGGAGATCGATGGCCTTTGCCACACGGCGAAGCAGGTCTTGGTGGGCCCTCAAGTCTATTGGTGGAGGATCTGTGGCAGATGCTCTGGCCACCGCCTCGTCAGGTGACGACAACGAGGATAAGCCCTGGACTACAGCCTCTGTAGATGGATCTTCTAACGGTTGGTCGGCTGGCTCGGGCTGAGGATGCCTCTGAGGGTCAGGCGGTATTGAAACCGAAGCCGGTGGCGAAGGGGACGGTCTACTTATGGTGGTCTCTGGTACCCTGCGCTCGGAGGCAGGGGCCCTTGGAGGGAAAGGCACCCCCTGAGTCTCGTATTGGGCCCAGGGGACCCAGAAGCCCCACTGCTGTGCACCCTGAGGTTGACCATGCGGAGCAGGCAGAAGGTGCCCGTTGCTGCCTGCCCCGGAAGCGACCGACGCGGGGCGAGATGGCCATAGGGGTGCAGAGGCGCTGATGGACTGCGCCGTCGAAAGCGGCAGCCTGTGCCGAGGATCGGTGCCGGTCATCACGGTACCGGGATGGTGACCGAGACCAACGTCCGCCGCGGTGCCGGGAGCTCGACCGGTGCCGGGAGCTCGACCGGGATCTGGACCGGCGGTGCCGGGAGCGGCTGCGAGAGTCACGGTGCCGGGATCGGTACCGGGAAGCGGACCTCCGTCGGTGCCGACGCGAAGGCGATCAGGACCTGGAGCGACGCCGGGAATGCGACCGGTACCGCGATGTTGAACGGTACCGGGACTGCGACCGGCGTCGAGACGGCGACCGGTACCGCGATGGTGAGCGGTGCCGGGATCTTGAGTGGCGGGACGGTGACCTTCATCGGGACCGTGAACGAGATCGGGACCGGGAGCGCCGTCTGTGCCGTCCGTCCGGAGAAGGGGGTCGGATCATCGCCGGCTTTCCCGCCGATACAATAGCCCGCACCGGCGGTGCCGGGGGCCGGAGGCTCGGTGCCTCTGTGAGCTCTATGAGCTCCCGCGCCGTTGAGAAAGTCTCAGGTGTGGATGGCAGCTGCAGCTCAACCGCGGTCGGCGCCGGGGAGCATGGCGGTGCCGGACTCGACGGCCCTTGCGGCGCCGGAGGCAACGGCACGGTGCACGTCCTGTGCACGGCCACAGCCGGTACCGTAGGTGGTGGTATTGGCTGGGCTTCTTGACCCTGAGTGTGGGTCTTTGCAGCTGCCTTCGCCGGCTTACGCTTCCTGGATGGCGATAGGGAGCGGTGCCGGGTCGCCGGTGCCGCTGGCTGAGGTCGAGGAGCCTCGGTGCCGGCGCGGTCGGTGCCGGGGGCTGGAGCGATGCCTCCAGCGAATGTCCCGCTCCTTACGCGTCCGGGGCTTAAATGCCGAACAGATAGGGCACTTATCTGTCCTGTGACTCTCCCCAAGGCAACGGAGACAGGAGTCGTGCGGATCCCCGACCGGCATATGCCGCTGGCAAGATGCGCAGGGCTTAAAGCCCAGTGCCTTGGGCATGAGCCCGCACCGGTAGAGGAAAAGGGGGGAAAAAACCCCTTATCCTTATCCTAGAACTATCTAACTAACTGAACGAACTATTCTACACTAAGTAATGAAACAACTATGTACAGAAAAAGTAGCGAGAGCTAGGGTTGTGGAGGACAGAGAGCACTCCACAGTTCCAACTGGCCGTCACGGGCGGTAAGAAGGAACTGAGGAGCGGACGGGCCGGCTGGGGTATATAACAGGCGCCATAGCGGCGCCACTCCAGGGGGCGCCCAGCCGGCCCGCCGGAGTTGCTAGGGTAAAAATGTTCCGGAGAGCCGTGCACGCGCAGCGCGCACACACCTAACTGGAATGCATAGGAGCAATCACTCAAAGAAGAAGCATTCTTATACTACAGGCACAGCACCACAAAAATGTCCAAGAGGCAATATATATAATTTTTGACTCAGAGCAGGGTTTGTATAGTCGGTTTTAAATAACTTGTGAGACACACTGAATCAGGAGGATTGTGCACTGAATGAGACAGAGGTTCTGTAGAAAAAATAGTATGTGATCACGCAATGAAAGACTGTCTACTAATGCACATATACAAGGGGGCCAAATGAAGGTTCCGTAGACAATTTAATTCAGCCATTTCCTAACTTTTCAATGTTTGACTTTGCAACCTTAAAAGAGTTTTAAAAATAAAGTTTTTGGGGGCTATGATTTAAATATATTTGGAGAATTTACCTCAAGACAAAGACATTTACAAAGGTGATTGGAAAATATTTGCTAGGATTATGTTGCATCTTATGTCAACCATTTGGATGGCTCCCAGTTTAAAAATAGCAAAGGCTTTGTTTTGCCAGGTGAAAGAAATATTTACAAAAGGTATGTCTGATTAGAGATATATTTCTTAACTGATGCAGTGATTTTAAAATTCGTCAAACTGTGTGGCCTGTCAGGGAAATCTGCTGACGAGCCGGGCCAGTTTGTTTACTTATAGCGTCCACAGGTTTGGTGATCGCAGAGCCCACTGGCCATGGTTTGCCATTCCAGGCCAATAGGGGCTGTGGGAAGCAGCCAGCACATCCCTCGGCCCATGCCACTTCCCGCAGCCCCCATTGGCCTGGAACGGCGAACCATGGCCAGTGGGCACTGCGATCACCAAACCTGCGGACACTGCAGGTAAACAAACTGGCTCGGCCCGCCAGCAGATTTCCCTGACGGGCCGCGTGCCAAAGGTTGCTGATCCCTGCTTTAAAGGGACTGCTGAGCACACAACCCTCTGAAAGTCAATCAAGTTGGGCATCCAAAAAAAGTCACTAGACACTTTTGAAAATCTTGTCTTGAAGCTTCTTCTAGTCACACAAAGATGCTTATGAACAACAACTTTTAAGGCTTAATGACTTTTACAGCTCCTGTAGTGCCTCCAACCCCCACTTATACTGAGTAGCTTGCAATTATATTGGCAGTCTTACTGGGAAGCAAATAAGCATGGAACAAAATCAGGATGAAGATGGGACACTATAACAAGAATAGAAAAGAGAAGGAATGACCTGTTGAGTGCTGGCCTAAGCCAATGAACATCTTGCACATATGCACAGTGTAACCTCATTTAGCTGAGCAATTTATAAGCTTAGGGCTATAATCATTATAAGCCTTACTATCCCTGTGGAAAGTCTGATTTTAAAGGCTCTTAACCTGGCCTACTTAAAACCATTTTCTACCAGGTTGCTCAAGGGTACTTCTCAGCAACAGCAAGATACGTTTTATATAAGATGTGATTATTTTTTAAATGGGGAAAGATTTTTGTTTTGTTTTAAAAACTCTCCTTATGACTACCAAACTGTATTACTTTTTGTTCTAAACTTAAAAAGATCACCCTCAAAAAAAAAAAAAAAAAGAAGCCACCCTGAAAAATTTCAGAAAGTTGTGAGCATTTGAAAGCAGGGACTTGGAACGGAAAACATTGTGTGACCTCAATTATGATGTTTGCTGCCCCCATGACTCCCATTATAGTACTAAGTTAAAAAAAGTATAAACATAAAAGATAACTAAGCTGCTGAGAGTTTTTAAAGTGACAAGGTTTTTAAAATCTGACCCCTGAAGTCAGTTATATGCTTCATACTCTTCTCCCAGTGTCTCACCAGGAAGGCTTCCCTTACCATCAACATCTGGTAACTAACATAGTTAAACTGGTCTTCCATGTGAAACCCAATTGTATTCCAGCTCCAAAGAAAGAGTGGAAGGAGTATTAGATTGGAAACTTTACTTTAGTTCACTTCCCCGTTCCTCCTTATTACTGAGGACTTGATCATTCAGTGTGAACTTTTACATTTTGTTCAAAGTTACAACATAGCTTTGGACTATAAAGATAATTGCTAAATTTTGTCCCTTACAAAATTCTTAACAGGAGCTTAAGACAGGATTTTAATGGCTTAAAGCAGCTGGGAGATGGAGGATGAACACATTAGGGAATCTTTAAGCAAAGAAACCCAAAAAAACAACCAAACCAAAAAAAATAAATAAACCACCATGCATTTCAACATACTTCAAACTGATGCCTATCAGATGAGTGCCCAATCACTCCCTTCAGTAGGTAGATAGTACTTTCTTGGTATGGTAATCAGCAGATGTGACAGCCAGGCCCCCTTTCTAGCAGGCTAAGTGCATGTCCTTTCCTGCTGTTGTGCATTAGGGGTGGCACGTCTCTTTACACTTCTTACCTCTGTTGACCCATGCAACAAGCAGGATTTTATCTTTAAACATAAGAAAACCTTAATGCATATATACTAAGAGTGTTTTGCAATTTCCTTTAAACAGGCTGGAGCTGCAGTAAAATAGCAATTTAAAAAAGTTAAAAGTATGTATAGCCACACAAGATAACCAAACACACCTAACAGGATTCCTCACACTACCACTGAAATTAAATACATGTCTACACACGCCTTTTAAGACAAACTGTCTTAATGCCTTTTCCTTTAGTAGTATGCAGTGTTGTAGCTGTGTTGGTGCTAGGATATTAGAGAGACAAGATGGGTGAAGTAATATTCTTTATTGGACCAACTTTTGTTGGTGAGCTCTGAGTAAGCTCAAGAGCTTGTTTCTCTCTCTTCTCCAGGTCTTAGAAATGTACTTCGTATCACAGCTAAATACAAGGAGAAAAAGACTGTTTAGCGTAAATAGTTAACACATTTCCCTTTAGTTGTCATTTTAGGCTTAAAAACAGACATGATTTTTACTAAGCTTTCTTAAAAAAAAAAATCAATGTTCACATGAATATCTATCATTTTGGAATATTAATTTCTGCAGCCACACAAATCCTGTAAGTTATCTTTTGAACAAGCAACCTATTTCCTTACTGCTTTCTAAAGTTGGGATGAAAGTAATAAGCTATATCTGAATATCCAAGTCAGAATTAGTATAAACTTCTGAACCTCCACATAATTTCTATGTTAATAACCACAACTGGCAACTAAAGCTCAAACTGCTTACAAATATTTGTCTAGCATTAGAGCTCAGGTATGTATCCCCAAAAGGCACCGAATCAGATGGGAACAATGACCGGTCTCAGATAAGTTACTGAAGGAGCATTCATAATAATGGCTATGTAGGAATGATTGGAAATAGGCAACCAGAAGAAATTACTTGTCCATATTTGTCTGGAGTGTGATGAAAAATAAGGCATGCCGGAGCTGATCTTGAAAAATGCCATTATAGAAAACTTACAATACAAAGAGAGAAGCATTTTTTGGGGAGAACAAGGTAACTTTATAAGAATACCAAGTTTCAAATACTGCCAGACTTGTAACATCATAGGAATAACCCTTAGATCAATTTTTCAGACAAGGGACAATAGCCATTTCCACAGATTTACACTCATGCTATGTGATGGGGGGTTGCAACAAGTTGCTAGTATGGATGGGAAACTCTAGGTGAGTATTCAGTAGAATGAACACACACCAACATGAACTTTCTGCTTGGTTGGTGGCTTTGAGAAAAAGGAGCAATAGTTTTTCCTCAAATTCATATCTAATACTGCAGGTTTTAGATCTCATTTTGATTAATTCCAACAAATTGATGTCTCAATTTTTGAACTAAGATTACCCAAGCACTTCCCAACTGTTGGGTCAGTTGTTGAGTTTAGCATGCAGGTGCTGGGTGGTGTTGGTGGCCTGTAATATACAAATCGTCAGACTAGACGATGTGATGGTCCCTTCTGACCTTTAATTCTATGACAAAGTACATGAATATCCAAAAGTCTCTTTAGGAGGTGCTCACTAATACTATTTGGACATCAAGGTGGTGATCCATAATGGCTTAAGAACTTTAATTTATTTTTGAAAGCGTGAAAACGAGAGAATGACCAGAAGAACAAAAAGCAGCACACACTGAATTCTACAAGTTTCTGCTTACAACTAACTTTCCCCAGAAATGTAACGAAAATCTGGCTTATGCTCTCAAAAGTTGTCAGAGCCCCTACTGAAGTCAGCCTAAATGAAGATTTGAAAGGTCCCGCATCTTTGGAGACTATCTATAGGAGACCAGAGGAGAAATTACATCAAAAAATTCTTGGAATTTCTGCTGAAAGAGCTAACAATCACATCTGAAGGAGAAGGCAAACAGTAAAACCTTTATTCTCTCTAATATCTTTCAATGCCTAATCTAGTGGCTCGCCAAACAGATGCTCTCTTGAAAAGGAAGAGATATATCATTCATTATGTTCAATTTCCTGAACCAAGACATCAGCCAGAGAAACCAACTGGATGTAAGGCTAATTGTCATAAAATTAGAGCATCTCAGACTGCATCATGTCACAGAGGATCTTTTATGAGACAACCTGTAGACTTCTTAAAGCCATTGCTTAGCTAGTGACTCTATGAAAGGAACGCTTTCTCCAAATAAAATTTTGCTTAAAAAAATTCTAGCTAAGCAGAGGGTACAAATTCAGGTGTGTCCACTAAACCCAATTTCCCATAAATCCACTCCTCTCACCAGTTGCAGGAGTAGTCTTGCCACTTCTCTAAGCATAAACTGGGGAAAGAGAATAAACTAATATAGTATGTATAATCTTAAAGCCAGTTAAAATGCAGTCTGTTTGTAATTCACAAGGTATGTTTTTTATTTACTTTTAAAAATTAGTATAAATTTCTCATTATCTTCATTATGCAGTATCAGTGAAACATTGACACTGTACTTTCCTCCATCAAATAATGTTGACTTGCTGGACATGTTTGTGCTGTATCCAAACAAACTTGAGTAGAAACAGAATGTCCACGTAGAAAAATTAACTAAAATATTTTAATTCAAGTAGAAATTAAAAACATGATTCCAACACAGTTAAAGAGAGCTACTCAGTGTAAGTGGCAGTATTTCTATAGATTAAAATTCTGCAAACCACTAGTGGGCTATTTTTAAATTATTAGCAGGAAGTACAGACAGGATGTACTGTATATGCAGGGAGCACTTAATTATAATTTAAACAAAATACATCTTAATACAGCTGCAACCTTAGCAAAAGAGAGCATCTGATAGTTATTTGAAAAGGTTTTTCAGCATCAAGCTACGTGTTGCTACTTAATTTGTGAGTGAGTTTAGTGTTCATGAAAGTGAAGTACTGGTTACACTGGACTATAGGCAACATCCATTTAATTTAATTTTAGACATCCACCTTACAGCATTTGAAAATGGCACGAACACAACCATGTCACTCTGCCCTACAACTTTGGTAAACTATACTATACTAGACTAAGTGAGGCATTCAATAGCATCCTCTCCTCTCACGTACAATCTAATGTCTTAATCACGACGTGCAACGACCTTATTTATTCATTCCTGAACTTTCCTTTAGCAGAGACTGATTTTCATGCTGAATTACATCAAAGTTGGTTTGATTTTGCAAGGCTCAGAGGGAATTATGAGAAAGCACTAGCTCATTTCCATCTGTAATCATTCATATCATCTCCAGGAGATTAACATGCATTTAAACTTAGAATAATGCACTTTCTACTCCTCTCCTTCACACCACTCTGCTGACATTCATATCAGCCTCTGTGTGGTTCTGAACAAACACTTGTATCCTAATGTAACTGCTTTTGAGTGTTACAATTTACAATGTTTTATTAACACTATTACTAACAGCATGTTTCTGCTTTCAAATGAGGCCACCGTGGCCAGAGATGGGGGAAGGGGCAAAGCAGTGACCCCTCCCTGCAGCATCCAGGGGCTCCGGCTTGGGGCTTCAGCCCAGGGCCAGTCTTACTGGACACAATGGTCGAGAGGCAAGGAGTGGGGTGAACCTGAGGTGTGAGGCCCTGGAAGGGAGCTCAGGGGAATGGGGAAGGGGGCTGTGATGGAGAGATCACGGGAGTGGGTGGAGGCAACAGGGGACAGAGGGGATTTGTGAAGGACCTAGGGAGGCAGCAGGGCCAGAGGTACCAACATACATTATTTTTATTATTGAGTCTGCAAAAAAAACCTACAAAAATTAATTGCAATGATCTGGACATGTATATATGCATATTTATTTGTTTTTCCTAAAGTTACTTAAGTATTTTAGGAGAATTTGTCAGAGTGGCCACCAGCAAGAGTACACTGTACATGGGCTTGTACACAGGAAGGGGCATGTGCCAATTAGCTACTGCTTTAATGCTGACACTCATCATCTATGGATAGGCTCACCATGGAAAAGTAGTAGCACCATGAAACCAACAGTCAGCATTGTTGTCACAGTACCACTGTGATTTCAGACATTTGTTTATTAACCAGATATGAGCTTATCAAAATCAATCATCTTACAGTGTTTATGCAAACCCTCAGGTGTGAAGCAGAATGATCTAAATTAAAATCAAAGAGGAAATAATGCAAAAAAAACTGATAATATTTAAAGAGGTATGCACTTTACAATAGAGGTATGCATGTTGATCATAAAACCTTTATGAATTAATGGATGAAATTTGTGTTTCAGAGAAACATGTACTAAGTCACTATAAAAAAAACTTTTTTTGGTCAAAGGGATCTCTATGGGAGGTTAAAATAATTATCTATGTCAATACTCATTTTTGAGCTAACAAGTCTATCAAGCCAGAGTCTCTGTCAATTTATATAATGTGGGTATTATACAATATGACTCAAGAGAAGTTGCCAAATTCCTTTCAACAAGAACCTAGAGTCAACCCGTGAGCCTTGGCTTAAAAATGAAAGAGTAGTGTTTCAGCTGCTATGATAAATAATCAACATTCTTCAGAAGTTTCTCTATGTACCTGTGACAGGTTGGATCACAGAAACCCTCTGTGAGCTGCCAACTGATGTGCCAAGACTACCACTGCTCCTGTTTTCCTGCCAGCTCAGGACTCCAGCACCCTGTCTTGCTGAGCCAGACACTCCCGTCTGCTCCAACACAGACCCAGGGTCTGAATTACTTGCCCCAAGGCTGCAGGCTTACCTGAAAACAGCTCACAGAAGTGTGCTTGTCTTTAACACTCAGATGCCCAACTCCCAACGGGGTCTAAACCCAAATAAATCCTTTTACCCTGTATAAAGCTTATGCAGGGTAAACCCATAAATTGTTTCCCCTCTATATCACTGATAGAGGGATATGCACAGTTGTTTGCTCCCCCAAGTATTAATACAAACTCTGAGTTAATTAATACGTAAAAAGTGATTTTATTAAACACAGAAAACAGGATTTAAGTGGTTCCAAGTAGTAACAGACAGAACAAAGTAAGTCACCAAGCAAAATAAAATAAAAGGCGTAAATCTATGTCAAACCAAACTGAATACAAATAATCTCACCCTCAGATGTTTCAGTAAGATTTTTTCCTCAGACTGGACACCTTCCAGGCCTGGGCACAATTCTTTCCCCTGGTACAGCCCTTGTTCCAGCTCAGGTGGTATCTAGGGGATTCTTCATGATGGCTTTCTCCTCCCTTTGTTCTCGTCCACCCCTTTATATATCTTTTGCATAAGGCAGGAATCCTTTTGTCCCTCTCTGAGTTCCCATTCCCTCCTTCTCAATGGAAAGACACCAGGTTAAAGATGGATTCCAGTTCAAGTGACATGATCACATGTCACTGCAAGAGTTCATTACCCACTTGCCAGCACACAGATATACAGGAAGACTTACAGATAAAACAGCCATTTGCAGACAATGGTCCTAGTTCATGGGTATTCACCCACGAAAGCTCATGCTCCAATACATCTGTTAGTCTATAAGGTGCCACAGGACTCTTTGATGCTCTTACAGATCCAGACTAACATGGCTACCCCTCTGATACGAGTTAATGGGAGTCATCATTGGGTACCACCATTAATGGCCCACACTTTACATAATTACAATAGGCCCTCGGAGTTATATTTCATATTTCTAGTTTCAGATACAAGAGTGGTACATTTATACAAGTAGGATGATCACACTCAGTAGATTCTAAGCTTTGTAATGATACCTTACAAGAGACCTGTTGCATGAAGCATATCTCTCAGTTACATTATATTCACTTATTATTACATTTTTATAAAACCATATAGACTGCACAACGTCACAGTACCCAAATGGAAAACTTGATACATCTCTATGCTAAACCCAAACTATTGCAGCCGGAAGTTGATCTGAGATTTCTGTGAAGAATTAAGATTACATTATTAGCATATAACCAGAGCTAGTAAATCTCTGGACAAAGAAAAACACACATTTCAAAGAACCACAAAATAAATGTTACAGAGCTCTAGAATATATTTGTCCCTCATTCTTAGTATTTAATTAAAATGTGCTGACTCAGTTTTATAATTAGCTATTACAAAGACTACATATTATAGGGCTTGGCTACACTTACAAATTTGCAGCGCTGCAGCAGGGTGTGAAAACACACCCTCTCCAGCGCTGCAAAGCGCCAGTGTGGTCAAAGCCCCAGTGCTGGGAGCGCAGCTCCCAGCGCTGTCCGTTATTCCCCACAGGGAGGTGGAGTACGGACAGCGCTGGGAGAGCTCTCTCCCAGCACTGGCGCTTTGACTACACTTAGCGCTTCAAAGCGCTGCCGCGGCAGCGCTACCGCGGCAGCGCTTTGAAGTGCTAAGTGTAGCCACAGCCATAGACACCTAAAATTTGAATACATTTCTTCTACTCCTCGAAACAATCTTTTAGTCAAAGTTCTAAAGCAGCAAGAGTGTAGAAAAAATCATGTTAAAAGCACCAGTTTTAAAGAAAGATTCAATAAATCACCATCTAATCTTACAGCTGAGCAATCAAGAAAACATAACTCTCCTTCAGAACTTCTTAACCAAAAGATCATTTTCTCCTCCCTCTTAAAAACTATTCAAATAATGATGAGTACATTATCTGCAGTTTGTTTTAGGTTTACTTCTACCAACATCTTCCCCAACTCCTACATTCTATATCAGGGGTTCTCAAACTGGGGGTGGTGACCCCTTCAGGGTGTCGCAAGGTTATTACTGGGGCAACGCAGCTGTCAGCCTCTACCCCAAGCCCTGCTTAACTTCCAGCATTTATAATAGTGTTAAATATAAAAAATGTTTTTAATTTATCTGGGGGGTCACACTCAGGCTTGCTGGGTGAAAGGGGTCACCAATACAAAAGTTTGAGAACCACTGTTCTATATCATAGCAATCATAGATATCACTGTATGGTTAAAAAGATGGATTAAGTTTTAAATATGATTTGGATCGAAGAGAAAATCGATAGAATAAATACTTTAAAAAAGTTGTGCTAGAAAAGAGATTGAAGGTTTGATTTCTAAAAATGGTCTGTATAATGCAAATTAAGTCATAGTAAGAAAATCAGGAGACTATTCCCACAAAATATTTAGAACGCTACCTAAGAAAGATCCACTGAGGAGCTGAAGGGGGGCTAGCATGAGTGACAGCCAATGGGCTCAGTGACAGAATAGCTCATTTGTTATTAAAAAAAAGAGATAACTAAATTAATTAAATTCACACCTTACACAGACCAGCCTTGAGACTGAGCCAACTGCTACTCATTTAGGCCACTGTCCTACTGCGAACACACCCGTTGTCCCAGGAACCACAGTAGGTGGTCCACAGGGAACTCCTTACCTGCATCCTTTACCAGGTCTGCTAGGAAAGCCTGGAGGATGCACTGTGCAGAGCATGTATCACCAGAACCCTCCAACAGTGCCTGAGGTGGAAAGAGAGAAGATGGGGCACAGCCACCATTGTGCTGAGTGGGAGAGTCCTATGCTAGCGCATCCTGCCTTTCCTCTTGCCACTGCCTGAACAGCGTTAAAAGATTCAGAGTCCTCCTGACAAGCCTCACCAGACTCCCTTGCATAAGACGTCCATGATTCCTCCTCAGCAACCAACTGGGAGACTGCTAGTAGTCAGGGAACACCACATGAAGAACAAGAGAGGAGCCATTCCCCAACTGACCAGTCACAGTTCAGAGACTTGCATTCCACAGCCGGAGACTGCAGCATGACCTCCCTGCCACTACTACAGCAAGAAGAGATTACAGAACAACCTCTACTACACTGATGCCAAGAAATGCCTCCCTACAAGTTGCTAAGGAAGATTCACAGATTCCAAGGCCAGAAGGGACCATTATGATCATCTAGTCTGAGCTCCTGTGTAACACAGGCCATAGAACTTGTCAAAAATAATTCCTAGAGCAGATCTTTTAGAAAAATATCCAATCTGGATTTAAAATAGTAAGTGATGGAGAACCCACCACGACTCTTAGTAAATATTGTTCCAATGGTTAATTACCCTGTCAAAAATGTATACCTTATTTCCAGTCTGAATTTGTCTAGCCTCAACTTCCAGCCATTGGCTCATGTTATACCTTTCTTTGCTAGACTGACGAGCCCATTATTAAATACTTGTTCCCCATGTTTGTACTTATAGACTGGAATCAAGTCACCCCTTACCCTTCTCTTTGTTAATTTAAATAGAGTCAGCTCTTTGAGCTTATCACTATAAGGCAGGTTTTCTAATCCTTTAATCACTCTTGTGGCTCTTGTCTGAATCCTCTCCAATTTATCAACATCATCCTTGAACTGGGGCACCAGAACAGGACACAGTATTCCAGCCATGGTTGCACCAATACAAAGATAAAATAACCTTTCTACTATTACTCGAGATGCTCTGTTTATGCATTCCAGGATTGCATTAGTGCCTTGGGCCACTGCATCACACTGGGAGCTCAGGTTTACCTGATTATCCACCACAGCTCCCAAATCTTTTTCAGAGTCACTACTTCCCAGGATGGAATCCCCTATACTGTAAATATTACCTATGTGTTTTGTTCCTAAATGTATACATTTACATTTAGCCATGTTAAAATGCATATTGTTTGCTTGTGCCCAGTTTACCAAGTGATCAAGATTGCTTTGAATCATTGACCTGTTCTCGTCATTATTTACCACTCCTCCAAGAGGAAACATGGAGTAAGGGTGGGGAAATATGAAATTGACAGAGCATGTGTGTGCTGGGGGATGTGGAATGACAGCATATTTCACTCAGGGAATGTCCATATACCACTGATTGAGGCAGAAATTTTGAGTGAGCACCTTGTTAAACTTTTGGAAGCATGTCACTGAAAAAATCCTTCAGAAGTGCCTCAAAATAGATTAAGCTCACAACTCCCCTTCTCCTCCCCCCATGTATAAAGTAAATGAAACAGCTTTGAAATATTCCATATTAATTTTGTTTATACATCCTCTTCACTGGAAGGAGGGACTAATTATGATAACTTTATTCACTTATAGTATATGCTATGGCTATTACTATCAGTTTGAGATTAAAAAAGTTTGAATGTATAAAAGCTACCTGACAGAAAACTAACATTATAGCTAACTGAACACTGCTCTTCAGAATCATTAATGAAGGAAACCTAATAAGATACTGTGATTTTATTGACATGAACTGTGACCATACAGTTGCAACCAAGGTCCTGTAGTGGCACCAAATCTTGTATAAAGAGGGTGAAATAAGGTGTTTAAGACAATGTTATGGTTTGCTGGTTATGATTAGGCTATCTGTATGCATATATCATTTTTGTATTTAAAAAGTTATAAGTATTGGCTCTATACTGTCTGTATTTCAAACTTATGCTATACTTCTGGGGAACACCCCAGACAATTTGGTGTCAGCAATGCCTAGCCTGCTTGATGGCCCATTAAGGACCATCAGCTATACAACTGACCCATTGAAAGAAGGCAGATATACCTTGTGACTCAGGAAGGCATGCAGGGACATGCCTATGGACAGAACTCTAAGGTTTTTCCATGTCATGGGATGGGTAGCTTGTGGTTGGAACCAAGAAAGCACAAGCCACATGGCAAAAGGACTATAAAAGGCAGCTGCATCATCTCCATCTGATCTTCAGTCCTGCTTCTTACTTCTGGAGGCACCTTGCTGCAAACTGAAGCTCTGAACAAAGGACTGAATGACCCATCCCAGCTGTGGATGTATTCCAGAGACTTGATTTGAAACTGCAGTTTATTCCATCACTGCTACAAGCCTGAACCAAGAACTTTGCCATTGTAATTGATACCACTTAACCATTTTTAGCTATCATCTATATCTTTTCTCCTTTATGAATAAACTTTTAGATTCTAAAGGATTGGCAACAGCGTGATTTGTGGGTAAGAGCTGACATATATTGACTTGGGTTTGGGGCTTGGTCCTTTGGGATCGAAAGAACCTTTTTTCTTTTACTGGGGTATTGGTTTTCATTACCATTCATCCCCTCATGAGTGGCACTCATGGTGATACTGGGAAACTGGAATGTCTAAAGGAATTGCTTGTGTGACTTATGGTTAGCCAGTGGGGTAAAAACAAAGTCCTCTCTGTTTGGCTGGTTTGGTTTGCCTTGGTGTGCAAAGGAACCCCATCTGTAACTGCCCTGCTTTAAGCAATTTGTCCTGAATTGGTACTCTCAAAAGTGTCCCGCCAAGGGCAGCATCGTTACAGACACAAAAATCATTTTAAATACATAAGGAAGTTCATTTTGTATACTTAATGCTCTCTGAAGATATGTTGATGGTGCAAAAGCACATTGCTCCAGTTTCCAAGTAAATCCCAGTGGGGAGATCCATTTTAGACTGTACTCCCTGGACAATGCACCTAAGCCAGGTAACAGCCTCAATTCATACAGGTTCCTTCTATGTCAGGGATTAGAGCAGCAGGAGATCTACAGAAGCTGGCAAGTGATACATGTGAAGAGATGTTATCAAGAAGAATCCAACTACAGTTATTAAGACCAAATCTAAGTCATTTGACAGGCATTCAATTTTTTGGAGCATATGTATTCCATCCCTGACAAGGGAAAGGAGTTCATTAGCTCCCATGGAAAGAGAAGTACATACCACACCACTGAGGAATTGTGCAAACAGTTTGTACAATTCCTCAGTGGTATGACATATACTTTTCCTTCCAAGGAGGAAGAGGCTGACAGCTGGGTCTTATTAAGGAAACAGGCCTTTGAACTATGGGGTAGGTCACTGCTCCCAGGAGGAGAGCACTTTCTGGATCCCAGGCTAAGAGGACCCTGCCTACACAGCTCAGCACTGAAACACATGGAAAATGAGCAACTACTGTCAGGGGACATTAGTTCTCCAGAGAACGCTACTACCACAGTCAGTGATATTTCACTGTAAAAGGATCCTTCTAGCATTTAAAAATTACAATGGTGTTGTTCCCTGGAATTTCAACACCAAAGTCAACTGAACCCCTGCGACCCCACTAAAATTGCACATTCTTGCACATAAAATGTTCTCAAATTTACCTTACAAAAAGAAATCTTGTCTACAGCCAGTTGAGACAGACTTTTTCATTTAAATGCTGTTCCATTAAGTGAATGAGCACTGGGCACAACTTCAAGCAGGTGTCTTGGGTATATACAGCTTTACATTTCAGCATGTTTGCTAGTTGAGTTGTGTCATTCAATGTTCGATTATTATTTCTGGCTCTTATCTCTAAATTTAGTGTTTTATTAAAGTCGTTATACTAAGGTCAACCTCCCAGACTTAACTGCCAGTGAAAAAACCCATACTAGGATTTTAAATATATTTTTACCTTTGTATTAACTTGTTTTAATAAAATGTAATGTTATCTAAAATCTTTGTACTACCCACATACCAACTAAATCATAAGAAACTAAGGACATTTGTGGATCAATGTGTAGACATTCTGTAAAACTCCCTAGTGGCTAGGGTTGCCACCTGTCTAATCGCACAAACCCAAACACCCTTGCCCTGCCCCTGACCTGAGGTCCTGCCATGCCCCGCCCCTCACTCACTCCATCTCCCCTCCTTCCGTCGCTCGCTCTCCCACATCCTTACTCACTTTCACCAGGCTGAGGCAGGGGGGTTGGAGTGCAGGAGGGGATGAGGGATGCAGGCTCTGACTGGGCGGCGCTTACTTCAGGCAGCTCCCAGAAGTGACCAGCATGTCTGGCTCAGGAGCAGCCAGGCAGCTCTGCGCACTGCCCCTGCCTGCAGGTACCACCCCCGCAACTCCCATTGGCTGCAGTTTCCGGCCAATGGAAGCTGCGGAGTCGGCACTCGGGACGGGGCAGCACACAGAGACCCCCTGGCCGCCCCTGTGCTTAAGAGCCATAGGGACATGTCAGTCAGTTTCGGGAGCCGTGCAGAGCCAGGGCAGGTAGGGAGCCTGCCTTAGCCCCACTGTGCCATCGACCGGACTTTGGCCTACTAAAATCTCCCAGATTGCCTTTAATAGTCTCCAGGAGATTGAGGCCGATTCCGGAAGACTCCCCAGTCAATCCGGCAGGGTTGGCAACCCTACAAGTAGCTTCAGTGACAGTTAGCATTAGGGCACATTGACAAGAGACATGCACTGGTGGAGTAAATGCTGAATCTCATTTTTGCATCAGTTGGCACATGATTTTATGGTGTTTCCTGGAGACAGACCTCAGACCTCATGGGATCAACACGGGGACACATTTTCACATTCCAAGGGCCTTGGCCTTCACAAATTCCTGCAGTTTGCAACCAGTTAAACATTTCCAATACAGTAGAACCTCAGAGTTATGAACCCCTCAGGAATGGACATTGGTCGTAACTCTGAACAAAACATCATGGTTGTTCTTTCAAAAGTTTACAACTTACAGCTCTGAATATAAAATGCTGCTTTTAACCATCTTAATTTAAATGAAACAAGCACTAAATGAAGCACAGAACAAGCACAGAAACAGTCTTCTTACCTCAAATTTTTTTTAGTCCCCCTCCCCCCCACCTTTTTTTTTTTTTTTTTTTTTTAGTAATTTACATTTAACACAGTACTGTATTTAGGGTTTTTTGGGCCCCTGCCTGATTGCATACTTTCAGTTCCAAATGAGATGTGTGGTTGACTGGTCAGTTCATAACTGGTGTTCATAACTCTGAGGTTCTATGTACCAAGTCATTCTATTTGACCTAATCTAGCCGCCACATATCTTCAAAGGTAAAAAGATATATCCTGCCTTATCCTAATAGCTGACATGCATCCGACGAAGTGAGTATTCACCCACAAAAGCTCATGCTCCAATACGTCTGTTAGTCTATAAGGTGCCACAAGACTCTTTGCTGCTTTTACAGATCCAGACTAACACGGCTACCCCTCTGATACTCTAATAGCTGACTAGCTCATAAAAGCAGCTTATAATTGTGTGGGGTCAGGGGATATTATGTCTGAAGCATAAACAGTTTGTTTTTGATACTGAGATTTTTTGGGCTTTTCAACATTGTAAAAAAGCCAGAGCAATCTGGATGGATTCTTATTTTGCAATTATATAGCAAAAGAAAATACTAAAAACTGGGTAAAAAACTAAGCCATTGTTTGCATTAGTGGCGGGTGTGCCACAAGACTGTTTAAAACAATTAAGAAAACTACTGGCAGTCCTTTTCAAAATGAGTCATCTGAATATTATTTGCAACACTTTCCTGAAACAATAATTTAAATTTCTACAGCTATTTTCTTAGCATAATTTAATGATTGAATATTGTTAACAACATTCTGAAGGTAGTAACAATTAAAAGAGGCCTTTCAAACTAGTATCAGACAAAATCTCATTTTCCGTTACTATTAGGAACACGAATTCACTTCATGAAGCAAAAGTAACTGTTTGCCAAAGTATCACAATGTATTGTGCTTAAACACAACTTATCAAATGTATGCCAACTTCATTTAAAACAAACCATAAAATTAAAAATATACACATTAAAAACAAGCTCTGAACTCAGAAAACATCACATTTCATCTCCTCAGTACACTGAAGCACAGAGTACAAAATCATAGCAAGCACAGCATGTTTGCACCAATAAACACTGGTCTACAATTTTTGAGAAGTCGTCTGCTTCAGAGATAAAATGTGCTATTTATTATGTATTTTGATGTGCTGAATTCAAATATGACAATTAAAACAACTGATTGGCTACTGTTTCTAAGAAATTTAAGTTTTTACATTTTATGTCTATGTATATTGTGTAGATAGTAGAGTTATAATCATAAATTGTAAACCTAGGTCTTTTCATGTGTTTGTGGTTGCTTTACATGATAATATTTCACCTGTCCTGTTTATGTAACACTTTAAAAAGCAGCAAAAGGGTTATCTAACTAAAATTTATTATGAAACAAAAGGCAAAAAACTATTATGTACATAGTTTAGTCCTATTCAGTGTCTACTCGGCGCTTCTTGGCTTGTCTCTTGTATTCATTAAATGGAGCATCTCTTGTCACTGTCCAGCAATAGTCTGCAAGCATTGATGGGCTCCATTTGCCCTGATAGCGTTTTTCCATTGTTACAATGTTCTGGTGAAATCACTCGCCGTGCTCGTCGCTCACTGCTCCGCAGTTCGGTGGAAAAAAATCTAGATGAGAGTGCAAAAAATGTCTCTTTAGTGACATGTTGCAACCAAGGCTTTTGTAAGCCTTGTGGAGGTTTTCCACCAACAACCTGTAGTTGTCTGCCTTGTTGTTTCCGAGAAAATGTATTGCCACTAAGTGGAAGGCTTTCCATACCGTCTTTTCCTTGCCACGCAGTGCATGGTCACTATCCCATTCACAGAGAAAACAGCAGTACTTTGTGTATCCAGTCTGCAGTCCAAGCAAGAGAGCAACAACCTTCAAATCGCCACAAAGCTGCCACTGATGTTGGTCATAGTTTATGCACCTCAAAAGTTGTTTCATGTTGTCATAGGTTTCCTTCCTATGGACTGCATGACCAACTGGAATTGATGGCAAAACATTGCCATTATGCAGTAAAACAGCTTTAAGACTCGTCTTTGATGAATCAATGAACAGTCTCCACTCATCAGGATCGTGAACGATGTTGAGGGCTGCCATCACACCATCGATGTTGTTGCAGGCTACAAGATCACCTTCCATGAAGAAGAATGGGACAAGATCCTTTTGACGGTCATGGAACATGGAAACCCTAACATCACCTGCCAGGAGATTCCACTGCTGTAGTCTGGAGCCCAACAACTCTGCCTTACTCTTGGGTAGTTCCAAATCCCTGACAAGGTCATTCAGTTCACCTTGTGTTATGAGGTGTGGTTCAGAGGAGGAGGATGGGAGAAAATGTGGGTCCTGTGACATTGATGGTTCAAGACCAGAAGTTTCATCCTCTTCCTCGTCTGACTCAAGTGAGAATGATTCTGGTGCATCAGGAACCAGCAGTCCTTCTCCGTGGGGTACTGGGCGTATAGCTGATGGAATGTTTGGATAATGCACAGTCCACTTTTTCTCCTTTGACACACCTTTCCCAACTGGAGGCACCATGCAGAAGTAACAATTGCTGGTATGATCTGTTGGCTCTCTCCAAATCATTGGCACTGCAAAAGGCATAGATTTCCTTTTCCTGTTCAACCACTGGCGAAGATTTGTTGTACAAGTGTTGCAGCATATGTGTGGGGCCCACCTCTTGTCCTGATCTCCAATTTTGCAGCCAAAATAAAGGTGATAGGCTTTCTTAACCATAGTGGCTATACTGCGCTTTTGTGATGCAAAAGTCACTTCACCACAAACATAGCAGAAGTTATCTGCACTGTTCACACAAGTATGAGGCATCTCTGCTCACTTTGGCTAAGCAGATGTGTGTCCCTTTGCAAAATCAAACACTGACAAGTAAGAGAGCACAACACTGTATGATTTCTAGAGCTGATATAGGGCAATTTGTTCAGCAGAGTGATGTAAGCTTTGTTATGATTGCATCATCCATGACTTCTAGGAATAACATGATGCAATTCATATCATGTATGACGCAATACCAGCTTCAGATTGCATCATTCATTGTTTTGCCTAAAAAGCAAGTACTGTCCAAACCCAGTCATAGATTTATTCATAGATCCAGTCAAAGATGTATTTTAGTCATTTCTGGTTTAAATTGAGATCCCTTCCCTTTATAACTCACTTATCCTCCGCTATTCCCAAGTCAAGGGTCGTATATACTGACCCAATAGCATAACTTGAAAACTAGAGCCAATCAACAATTTTAAGCATCATTTTCGTTCTCAGTGACCCAGAATTAGTAAAGTTTGTCAACATTTATTTCAGAAGCATTTTGCCTGTAGAGCAGCGTAATTATAATGGCTCTCTCAGCAACTGAGAGCCTTAAAATTATAGTTTAACCATGGAACAGAACAGGTAAAGCACAGACAGCAGCAGTACGAGCTTACTCATATGCTCTCTCTTTGTGCTAGTTTTGGAGTAGCCACATCCAAGGATGTTTGTAATGTTCACCTCAAAATATTTAGTACAAGTGACTGAACTGTATGTAGATGGGCAAATGAAGTTTGTGCAGCGGACAAAAACAAAGATGCTGGTGAATAGCTATATGTGGAGGCGGAAGAAAACCTGCACTTAAGTTTTTGGGTCATGGTATCTGGTAGAGAATCTGCATTGAGGAATATAATTGAACTGATTATTAGTCACTGCAGGAGGTGTGAATGTACGTTGGTGTGAGAGACCAGCTTTACACAAGACAACAAAAACCTGAGGAGCATCATAATGAGATTAAGATAAATTCTTTTGGGCTGTATTACAAGCACAGTGTCCCTGACTTTCTCTTTTAGCTTCCCATATTGACAGACTGTTCCTCCCTTGTATGTGACTGTTCTTAGGTATAAGTAGCAGTTTTCTTCACTGCCAACTCCAAATATATTTATGACCTCTGACTTTCACTTTGTTTCAGTGTTTGATCCAACATTTATGGACCAAATGTCATAATTTCCTCCCCACTGGAAATGAGAAATACCCTGGTATCTTCATGTCTCTAGGAAGAGTTACGCCTGCTGTATAATGGGTTCTGATTTCTTGAGAAGTTTGCATAAGGCTTTATTGAACCAAGTATACACATTTCTCTTACAACTGTACATGTTTTCATTGCTCTGACAAGAGATGGAAGGGTGAGAAGCATTGAGAGATCAGAGCTCTGGAGATTGTGAGCTGCTGGTGATGGGCTTCAAGAAAACAGTATAGAACAGTGGTGCTCACTAGGGCACTGGGGCTCCCTGGTGGTCCGCAAGAAGGTTTCAGAGGGGCCACCAAAATAAACCAGAGAGCAGGGGCTGAAGCGCGAAGAACTTAGCTTTCTGCAGCCCCCTGTGGCGTGGGGCCCCGGGAAACTACCCTGCTTGCTAACCCCTAACACCGGCCCTGGCTTTTAATATACTGGATATGCAGAAAAACAGTTGTTGTGGCGCTGGTGGGCCGGGGAGTTTATATAGCATGTTGGGGGAGCCTCAGAAAGAAAAAGGTTGAGAACCCCTCATATAGAAGATTCCCTGCTGCATTCCTTTACAGCTATCCAGGTCAAAACTGGAGTTCATTGATAAAGTATGACCCGTATAGACCATTAGGTACTAGTAACTACATCTAAACTTTAATATTTTGGTTGTGTGGGAATGTATGCTAATGTCAGAAGACAATATTTTCAAAAGTGCCCAAATCCCACTGAAAGTCAATTTCCCCTATAGGAAATGGAGTGAGACTTCAGTGCCTAATCACTGATGCTTTTCATAATCCTTAGCCATAAGCATCAGGGTCCAAAGTGTGACTATATCTACAACGCTAACTAGTTTTTAATAACTCACAGGTAAAACAAGTTTAGCAAATTGTAACTTATACCCCGTTTATAATTCAGAGTAAAGACAAATTCCCTTGGAATGAAAACCTTCTAAAGGTCTTCTGCTAGATTCTTACTTAAAGTAAAGAGACTGTCCAGGACACAAAGTGTGGCTTACCTCTAAATACAAACATTTAAAAATAAGGAAGTTTCATTCAAGCTAATGACATACTTTGATTAAAGAGATAAAATAAACAATCTTTAAAACTCTCTCCCTCTTTCTTCCTCCAAGTCAAATGAAGCCCAGTTCCCTGCTGTGGACATCTGAAAAGGAAACTTCTGCTCACTCTCTGTCAGCAGGAGTGGGAAACATTGCTTCCCTCCCACATACACTTGGGAAAATGGGTATCTGAAAGATCCCACTGCCCCCTAAAATCCTCCCTGTCACCTACCGCAGTTTGGAAACTTTGGGAGATATATATGAGAGAGAGAATGGGATCCAGCTCTCCCAACACCAACCATAAAATACTGTTCTGCTGGGCTGGATATCTAGATATGGTGGGCAACTCAGATCTTTATCTGTTCGTTTAACTGCTGTCTTTAGTGGCCACTGCATAAATAAGCCTAGAATTATTGCCTGGCTCTCCTTCCCCACCCCCAAGAAGAGATTCTGCTAGACCAGTGATATCTGTAGTGAGAAGGTGCTGATACCTGTTTTCACTCTTCTCAGGCTGCTCTGCAGACAGACTTGCACCAAGTTCACTAAATTGGTTTTAATTCACAGCTTTTGTTATTTTGGTCAAAGTGTGTTTGTGGACATATATCCAGAAATAAAAGTGTTCACACAGCGTTGCACCCAAGCAAGAAGTGGTGTGAATAAAACCAATTTAGTGATTTTAGTGCAAGTTTGTGTATAGACAAGACTTTGGAAGAGACCAATTGTCAGCACTCCTGTGTGGAGTTGGGCATGAAAGAAGGCAATATTATCATCCTTCCTCACAAAAAAAGAGACGTCACTAATCGAGCTACATAGAGAAGAAGGGTCTGAAGATTGGATCTTCTACACTGCAGGGAAACTAAGGATCACCAACCCATCCTTGACAATAAGCTCCTCCCCACCACCTAGTGGCGCCTCTTCTCCCCAACAAGCTGACACAGATTCGTCTTGTGTGTTGTGAGGGCCAACAGCAACTCTTTTTACCTGTGGACTGGTCCATTCTCTGGCTTTTCTTTGCAGGTGAGTGAGATCAGGGCTGAGTGGAGGGGTTGTTGCAGACTGAAATCAGCTTATGGTCCTCTGCTTATCTCTGTGGTTAAATTTTCTCTATTCCTTTCTGACCACATTGGCAAGTGTGGCTGTAAACCAGTGCAGAACAAAGGATCGTAAAACTGAAGACCTGAAAATTTGCACTGTACATAAATTATCTGCAGACCTACAAAATAACATCACTTCCTTATAGTAAGGTAGAGTCGAGGAAGAGGAAAAGAGTGAGAGAAGATGTCAGAAAGAAGACACAGGTGATTACTATCACCAATATACAATCCTGTATAATTACCTAATTAGCTATAAAAAGGAATAATTCTGCATCTGTTGAATTGCTGTTTGAGGCAGCAGAGGTAATCTGTCAGAAGGTGGTAGCTTCAAGGATGAGACCTTCCTTCCAAATCAATCTTTGAATTAAAACACACACGCAGGTTGGCACAGTTACAGCAATTCCTTTTATCATGTCCCCACAAGCTCTCACTTCACATATGTAACCTCCTGTCTTTCCCTGCTTTGTGAATTTGAAAGCTAGAACTGCTAAAAATGTATTTTCACAAAAGTGGATCATTAAACCCTTAATAAATGTTTGTATATGACTGAGGAAATATGGTATTATTTAGCCCTTATATTCTGAAAAGTTCTAAACCTTTTATTTTATTCTCTGCTTGTTTTGAGGGAATGCTTCTTACAAATCTCACAGATGCTGGGGCCTTCAATGTGAAAGCAAGGCTTGACAAACAGGACAGTAAAAAAAAAGCCAGAAGAGAACAAGTCTATGACATTTAATTTCTTCTGAATTTTACTGCCAAAAAATGTTTGTATCCCAGCTTCTGGAAGTGGAACATCTATGTTGTAGGGTTACAGAGTCACTGTATCAAGCCACCTTTGGACAAAAATATAATAGACACAACAGGGCCCTGGAGAATTTTATCAGCACGTTCGACAGCAACAACAACAAAAAAAATCCATTTCTGACACACAATTCAGTTTTAACATCAAGCTTCATTAGATATCTACAGGGCTCTCTTTGACCCTAAGGCAGCTGGGAATGGGAAAAATGACAGCTAGTTAAATTCTGCACATGACTCTCCATAACTAGAACTTGGATATTTCAGTGAAGACATTTTTTAAGTTCTTACACATCACCCTTCCCAGGATTACTATCCTACATATATATTAGTGATGTGCATTTCATGAAAAATTTTAAAGAAGTCTGAAAAGCAAGTAAGTTGTAATTAAAGAAGCCCTTTCATAATCATTAAAATACAATAGCCTACTATGGTCAATTCCTCATTACAATATTACAAGTAAAAGGGTACTATTAGCATTTTTTAAATATCTGAATGTGTTAACAAGCTGTCCATTGTTCTACATAAACACTTCATTTGCACCTATCTAAAAGCTTATTCACCTGATTTACTAAGAGATAGGGGAAGTAAACAACTCCATGTTGTTGCCAAATGTAACAAGAAATCATTAGAAAATGACAGATTATTCTATGCTTGCTGAACTCTCACAGTAATGCCCTTCCTAAACCACAAATCCCATCTGAATTTACAGAATCAATACTTATTTATAGTACCACCCTGGCCAAACTTAAGTTCCTTTCTAAAACACTTATGCCTGTGTTCATGAAGTCGATCACCAATGTAGTCATTTCCTTCAGCATAAACTGGACATTGGCAGGAAGCATGCCTCATAACTAAAACACTAATACCTTAAATACATGGAGCAAGAGGGATAGAATGTACTAGTTACTGTGATTCAGTTTCTAAGCACTGGTTAAACACATTCTACTCTGCCTTGTGTATAAAGGGTGTCTCAGGATTTTTGGGTGTTTCAGACAACCAAACAGTCTCAAAGAAAGATTTCTAAGTGAAAGAAGTATAATGTTTTTCTTCAATGCATTGGGCCAATTTATACTGGACGTGAAGGGGAGAGAAGTAATCTAGTTCACAAAAATTAACTCTCAGATTATGTCAAGCAAAAGTTGGTAAAACATATTTTACTGGCACTCCCCCTCAATTAATAACAGTAATTTGGAAAAGATTTATCATGAATCCTGCACAGAGCTAGAATAAATAAAAATGAAGAAGGAAGGAAGTTCTTATTTATGCCCTTGGTCAAACAAAAAACCATTATGTCATTTTAACAGCTGTGTAACAAATTGGCAGGGTTCAGACTAAAGAGTTTTTCTAAACAACATCCCAAAAGAGCAATTATTTTTGTTTCCTCAAAAATATCTTCTTTGGCATAGAAACCCCTCTATGGAGTGAACCAGATGAATAAACTTCAGAATACATTCTAAAAGTAGAATGCATGTTAGGTACCATATTGAATATTTTTACTGCTGAGAGCAGCTCTACTAAATTAATCATGTTGTGCAAGGAATAGAGTCACTTGTGACACCAGAAATGGTAATTACTTGGCACAACTTCACATCTTGTTTAATACAGATCAGCTGGTTCTTGCCAACTTTTTTTTTTTTAATTTTTTTGTAGCTGAAATAAAGAAAACAGAGGCAAAACTAGATGTTTAAAACACAGATCACAAGAGGCAGTTTAAAAGCCATATTTTAAAATTACATCTTAATTTATTGTTACTAGCATCTTAAAACCTAAAGTGAAATTGTTTCCTGATCAAATCTGCTGTTTCTACTGTGCACTATATTAATGGTAATTTTATGTAAATACAGCAATTTGTGACATCCCAATATTTACAATCTAACATTTACTTTGGATCCCTCTAGCTAACGTTGTCTCAGTTATAGTAGTTCAAAGTGTAAGTCCAAGCAGTTGTAGACAAAAATCTCAGAGTTAAGGCACTTTTATAAAAGATTTACTTAACTAAATAAAATTAGCATAATGCCTCAAATTTTTCTATTTACATGAAGTGGAAGTTGACAGATAATGCACTGTCATAAAGCACAGATAGTAAAGTACTGCAAACTAAATCAAGCTTTTCCATTGGCATACTGATTCCCTGGTCCCACTCCATGCCTATAGCCACCAGTTAGATTCAAACCTTCCCAATTCCTCCTCTCCCATCTATTAATCCCAAGGACCTGCTAAGGTTTGCCAGTGGGAACCCCAGACAGGCAGACCTAGTTGTCCCCTCTGATAAAGCCCAAAAGATTTACCAGCCAGAGAAGGTGTCTTTCTTGTGGAGTTACAAATGACATTTCACAACAAATTCTTTCTGCACATCTCTCCTGCCTCCTACCACATCTCAGCAACAGGAGGTAAGCCACCCGCACTGCACATGTCAATTTCTTGAAATACAAAGCCTATCATAAAAATTCCTCCCTGAAAATTTTTTAGGTAATGAGACACTCCAGAAGTAAAATTCTGTCTCGTGACAACGTCCATCTTTCCAAGATCAGCATTAAAGGTGGTTCATTCCAGTGTCATTTTAAGGACCAATTCATGAACCTTATGCAACCAACCTTTTTGCTTCCCCCAGCACCAAGAGGATGGAAGAGGGCAATCCAAAAAGTATTAAGCAGGGGGTTGGACTAGATGATCTCCTGAGATCCCTTCCAACCCTGATGATCTATGATTCTATTTCTCATCTCACCAAGGGATATAGCAGCATTTCCTCTCTCCCATCCATGATAATGGGTTGGGGAGAATAGCAGTCACATCTCTTCAACCTCTGCAGGGGGAAACGAGTTTGGAGAACCTCTGCATATTAGTCTTCAACCTCCCATATCAGGCAATGGAGGGGTGGGACAGCACTGAGACCCTCAACCATGCTAGGTTTTTTTTTAAGCAGTATCTTCATTTTGTGCCTAAACTGCTTGACTGTGTCCCTTTACTTTTAAAAAATGAAACTACAGTTAATAAATAGAAACAGCTACAGTTAATAAATAGAAAGTGCCTAAAAGAAAATATTTTTGGAAAAGTTATGCAAAGATTAAATAAATAAAATTTAAAAACAATACGTGTGCAGTACAAACCTTAACTGTGACCACTTCATTGTCATTAAAGCAAGAAGCAGTAATTTCCATTTCTTTATTTGGTTTTAATTATCTCTGTTGAATTGTATGATCATACTGTGTAACAGGTACAGCATCTCTTGACAAATCTTTTGACAGCTCAATGCTACCTGACTCAAGTGCATGAAGGGATAGAGTTTTTGGCTCCTCCTTTCTCCTGCAGAGCTCCTGAGCTTCAGGAAACTCTGCAAATGAAAGAGATTCCATACAATTTAACTCTGCTGAGCGTCTGAGGGTATGGCTACACTTGCAGGTGTACAGCGCTGGGAGTTACAGCTGTCTTCGTACAGCTGTGTAGGGAAAGTGCTGGTGTGTGGCCACACTCACAGCTACCAGCGCTGCAGTGTGGCCACATCTGCAGCATTTGCAGCACTGTTGGGAGTGATGCATTATGGGCAGCTATCCCAGCGTTCAAGTGGCAGCAATGTGCTTTTCAAAAGAGGGGGGTGGGGTGAAGTGTGACAGGGAGCGGGGGAGAGAGAGAGAGAGAGAGAATGAGGATTTTTGGAGCCGACACTGTGTATCAGCTCCCTGCCTTGCAAAATCTGAAAATTTCCCCGACCCCTTACTCTTAACTGCAAGCAGCCTGCAGACCAGGTAAGCAGCTGCTCCAACAGACTCCCTTTCTCCCCCCCGCCATTTCTCTCCTCAAGCAAACACTCATCCCCCTGCCTGCCTCATTCACAGCAAAGTAGTGGGTTATCTCAATTGATTGTTCACAGTCAGTTACAGACTGATCACAACAAACAGGAGCTGTGTTTGTTTTTTAGATAAGCAGCTCCCGGAGCCCCGAGTTCACAACAAAACAAAGAGAGGCATCACAAGAAAACAAAGAGTAATTTAGATAAAAGCATTCTGGGATATCTCCTAATACCCTGGAGGCCAACAACAGCGCTGGTGTGTGACCACACTTTACGAGCAGCGCTGCAGCACCAGCGCTGCAATCGTTATACCCCAAGCAGACCCAGGTGTACAGCCAGCGCTGCAGCCAGGGAGTTGCAGTGCTGGATGTGCCCTGCAGATGTGGACAGTTACTAATTGCAGCGCTGGAAAGCCTCCACCAGCGCTGCAACTCTCAAGTGTAGCCATACCCTGAGCTTCCTCCCAGCCTGATGAAGTGATTCCATGGTGCTTGTACAACCATTGCTCTGGCTAGCACTTACTATCTGCAATTTTTAAACTCACAAAAAGCAAGAAGGAAAGTATTACAGGATCTTGTTCACTTACATCACAACAGCTGGTCAAGCTAATCATAACTGTAGAGAGTGGATCAATGCTACAGAACTGCTTTCCTAGACTAAAAAAAGCAGCTTTCCTGTTGCATTTATTTACTTGTATGAATCTGACCGCCTCAAGAAAACAAAATCAGCTAGTAATATTACAAAGCAGAACCTACAATCCGAGCCAGTTTAATATTCAAAGCAAGCCAATACATACCTCATAACTGTTCCATTATACATGAAATAACTAATATCCCTGTTTGCTGTTTTGTTGTAGCTGTATTGGTCCAAGGATATGAGAGAGACAAGGTGGGTGAGCTAATATCTTTTATTGGACCAATTTCTGTTTAAGCAACACCATATCTCTTTCACCAACGGAAGTTGGTCCAATAAAAGATATATCTCAGTCACGTTGTCTCTCTAGTATCCCTACTATTTAGAGCACCTTGACAGTGAAAGTAGCAAACATCCTGGAATCACAATATTTGAAATTTAATTATTTAAAGGCATCTAGAGTATGGGATGGATATTTATTAATTTTATGGATTTTTAAGCATAAATTCTTATATAGCACCTTTGATTACAGATCCAATCTAGAAATCTACCTGAAGAGACTAGACTGATTAGTCACACAGCCGTGCTTGACTTTGTCAGAGAGCATTTTATGGACGGAGTGGGCGTTCACACATTTCAACCTGACAAACATGACATGGCTGGTTCTCAGTATAATGAGGAAAGTTATCTTGCCAGTCAGTGTGAGAAAAGTAGGGGAGGGTCTGGGGGGAAGAGCAGCACTCATGGAGCTCAGACCTTTAAAAAAAATGCAGTTATAAGTCACTATTTTCTTCCCCACATCACAGGCCAGGCTTCTGAATTTCCACAACTGAGTTCCTATACTTGTCAGGGAGGGTGGGTAGCTAATGGATTACCTATTTGTCACTTAAGGCTGAAAGAACTAGTCTACTTCAAAATCTGTTTTTAAGTGGAGTCCAAGTGACCACAGAGCCTTAGAAAACTCTTTAAACTGTATATATAAACTTAAGAGCTCAGCAAAATATTCATAGAGATCATTATCTTGGAAGTACAGCTTCAGCAAAATAAAATAATGTCTATAAGGAAATATGGCCTTTAACAGAAGCCAGGTGAATTCAGAAGTAAAACATTTCCCCACCCCAACCTGCAATAGTACAACCATTAAATCAGGCCAAAAGAAAAACAACCCAAAAACCCCCACATTTAACAGAACAAAACTAAAAAAAGTTTTATCGCCACCCAAGGGAGGTTCTAATACGTAAAATATATCAAATGGCAAATCCAAAGGAATTCAGAATATAAATAAAAACTTAATGCTTAGGTATGGTATTACTAACCTGAAGTAGATAAGACATCAAAAGTTCATTTCACATACTGTTCTGTACAAGAATTAAGAAGTAAAAACTAAACCAATGCTTGGAGAGTATTTAATAGTTCCCAGTTTCTACTATTTACATTATTAAAACTAAAAATATCCTTCCGTACACTGGGCTTTTCCATACAAACTGCGATAACCTTTTCAAACACTGAGATAACTAATTCCAAGCACTTCATTTTTGGCCTGGCGATTTGTCACATGTAGCACCCACTTAAGGATTAAAGGATGCCACAACCATCAGCTGAAACAAGCCATCTCAACTCTCCTTCCTTTTAAAACACAAGATCAGAGAGCATTCTTGTGATGAAGTGGGAATGTTCTTGATGTATTATTTGAATACTGAGTGGGGAGTATTGACCTGGAAAGGTTGCAGGGGAGTTTTGCTGGGACTGCTTGCATTGGGGAAGGGAGGATACCTGAGCATATAACATGAGAACCCAGCAGGAGAAACTAGACAAAGGACAAAAGGTTGGGGGAGGAGCTGAGGGAAGGCCAGAAAGGAGTCAGCTGGAGGGAGTTTCAGTTTGGAGCTGGCTGGGAAGTGGAGAGGGGCACCCCAACGGGGCTGTGGCCTCCCTTGGGGCCCCCAGATGGACCTAACTAAAGGGGGTCCTGTTGTCTGTGCCAGCAAGACCTGTTTTGGACTGTGTTCCTGTCGTCTAAATAAACCTTGTTTTACTGGCTGGCTGAGAGTCATGGTGAATCACAGGAAGCCGGGGGTGCACGGCCTGGTCTCCCCCACACTCCGTGACAATTCTCTTCTTAAGCTATCTACAGATCACAACTGTGGATGTGCCAAGCTGCCTGAGCACAAGTAGATGGGAGCCAACACTTTCAGTATTAATGAAAACAGATGCCTCAAAATCTAAATTGAGATCCTACATCTCCACAAACTAAACTCAAGCAAATTCAGTGCTCCATTCTAAAAGGAGTGATGGCATCTCAGTGTTGAGAGAGGAAAACCACATCAAAAAACGAAAACTCAAGCAACTAGACATAAGATTATCATGTCCAGGTTATGCTATAATATATGCAGGTATGAAATGCAATGTGTCACATTTTAAAGATTGAATAATAAAGCTATGACTAAGAGGCTAGAAGCAAAACCCAAAAGGGTTGTGGTGGTGGGGTCTGGGTTTTATTTTAGTCAAAGCTGCTGCTGCAGAGAACCAGCTGGGTGCCATTTCCCTCTGTCCCTGAATGCCTGACATCCAGAGGCTACTTGTATTGTGTTGTCACTCCCCGCCTCCCCCCAAACAGAGGAAACAGTTAAAGTTTTTTTCATCCATCTGTTGCTCTTTATTTTGGGGGTTTGTCCTCTGGGAATTTTCTACAATAAGAGAAGAGCTGCTCTTTCACAGGGTGGATGTGACTTATGATTTAAATCACTGGTCAGGAAGACTCGATTTAATCATGGATTTCTACATAAAAGTGCATCCGGGAATATGCTACTCAGTTTCACTTATGTTTCTACTGCCTGTCCCTCTCTTCTCACATTTATCGCCACACTTCTTCCCCAGATCTATTCTGCCCCCAATCTTCCATTCATTGAACTTTTTGAAATTTTGCACTTTTAGAGATTGACTCTGTGTACACAAATTTGCAGAGGGACAACAGGGTTGAGATCTGTTATTTCTCACCTCTATATATTAATTATTTATTTAAAACATTTTGCTGATAACAAGCATGTTATCTCTGGACACACAAATCCACAGTTTGAGAACTGCAAAACTAAGCATCTCTGATGGTTTCTTCTAGACCAGTGGTTCCCAAACTGGGGTTTGCAAAATGTTACAGGGGGTTCTTGGGAAAAAAAATCCCTAATGGCAGACAGAGCTGTCCCTAGGAGTCCCGGGTAGCATGGGGCCAGCAGCCCAGAGCCCCTGGACTTCCAAGAGCTAAGCAGATCAAAGCAAGCATATCTATCACACTGAGGAGATTTAAACTTCAAGACTCCTTATAAGAAATGGAAAGGAAGGTGGATATTTTTTGCTTAAATTAAAATTAAATAGGCAGCTAGTCTTGTTTTTAAAATGAATATGAAGAACAAGTTTAAACTTTGTTGTAACGTGTGTTGTTTGCCTGGACTGCTCAGCATGCCTCCTGAATGCTTGTGTAGGAGGAACTACCTCCATGCTGTTTCACATCTGATACTCCTTGATGAAACATAAGAGTTGTCTTATAACAGTCTTATTCAAAGTGATACAAGCTATGAAAGTGAGATCTTGGAAGAGTGTTGCCGTTTTCGTAATGTAATAGAAATACCGTAATGATAAATAATTAATAAATAGTGTGTAATAAGCATATCAAACACAAATTTTATATTTCCAAGATCACTGCTTTTATAATTTATATTCAGGTAAAGGAGAAAATCACTGGAAATATTCATTTTTAGGAGGGAGTTGGCGAGACTTGGTATTTTAGTGAAAGGGGTTCACAGGTTGTTAAAGTTTGGGAATCACTGTTCTAGACTGAGCACTGAGTCCCATTGGGTAGATATAAAGATTAACCTAAATAATCTGTACAGAAGCCCCTGGAACCCCATATGATTGGGTCCCTAATCCATGAACTATTGGAACTCATTTACAAAACTTTTCTTAAACATTACCTGACTATATTGTCTCATACTATTGAATTAGAATTTATAATCCCTATTCCATTATGAGATATCTTTGAGCGATAATGTATCTTAATTAAAACTATCTTTAGATAATCTGATTTTTGAGGAAAAAAACCTATCAAAAATCCAATTTAAATAAAAAACGGATCTTATTTTTTTAAAAAATAATTGATTTTTATCCACCCTTTGCTCTTTCAATGGAAAATTCCCCAACCCTGACTTATCCCATTTTAAGGGGTATTTTTTGCACTCTTTCCCATTGTAGGTCACCGAAGAAGAGGCACAAAGGGTAACAAAGGTAGCTTTGGATAGATTTCTCACCACTGATTTTATTGCAACGCCAAGTACAGCTAGTCACAGAGAGTAGATAAATGCTTTCAGTCCCCTCTGCAATCACCTTTACCTATATCTATTTTATAGGCCATTAAATTAGCAAAACAGAAGCAGAATCACAGTTCTTCACCACAGGGCTTTGTCTATACTCGTGACTTTTACACAAAAATCTCTACTGCTGCTACCACCATTGGGAGACCATGAGTGGGTTACCACTAAGTTAATATGAAGCCTGAATACCTTGTATTACATCTTCTTGATTAATTTATTTCTGATTCACAGTGCAGATTTAATTATCACAGTAGTAAAAACAAAAGCCACTATAGTTTGTGGACTTTTGTAGCAGGATTTAGTGTACTGTTTAAGTTTGTTCTCTTCTATTTGACTTGTTTGGTTCCTACAATATGCCTTTTGAAAGGATGATACATGTAATTGAGGGGGGAAAGTCACCTGGGGACAACTCTGAGGATTCCCTCAGGGCTTGTCTTCACTACTACGCTACACTGGTTCACCTGCATCGGCTGCAGCTGCACCAATGTAGTGTGTCTGGGGGAGGCACACTATGGCTATGGCTACATTAGCACTTCAAAGTGCTGCCGCGGCAGCGCTCCCGCAGCAGCGCTTTGAAGCGCTAAGTGTAGTCAAAGCGCCAGCTCTCCCAGCGCTGTCCGTACTCCACCTCCCTGTGGGGAATAACGTACAGCGCTGGGAGCCGCGCTCCCAGCGCTGGGGCTTTGACTACACTGGCGCTTTGTAGCGCCGCAATTTGCAGCGCTGGAGAGGTTGTTTTTTCACACCCTGCTGCAGCGCTGCAAATTTGCAAGTATAGCCATACCCTCAGTCACCGGGAGAGCACTCCCCATTCAACGTAATGACTCCATCTCAACGAGAGGCAGAGGCTATGTCAGCAGGAGACAGTGTTTTAAGTCCACGTAACTTATGTCGCTCGGGGGGTGGTTTGTTCAAACCCCTGAGTGACCTAAGTTACATCGACTTAAGCTGTAGTGCAGACAAGCCCTCAGTGTAGGGGTCAATGAAGCCAACTTTACCCAAATGGGACAGAGCAAGGCCTAAGATCTGGACCAAGTTATCTAGTCTCCTTTCATTGTTCCATAGTTGTATGAACCATTACAAACTCAATGCCTTGTATTTATGTGCTGAGTGAATAAATAAAAGTACCCTGAAACCCTGCCAAAAGTTAACTAACATTTTCATCAGGGCAAAGTAAATAAAATAAGCAAATGAGCAGATTTACATCAACACGTACATAAAATTACAATATTACGAAAAAGTGACAGTATCTTAATTAATTAAAAGGCTAATGTAAATTTAAGATCCACTGAATAGTGCTAGAATTAACAATTGAGTGAATGCTTGAATCTAAGGTGCTAAAACACTATAATGAAAACTGAAGTTATCAAGAACCTTCTCAACAAAGCTGCCAGTAAACTTGTCTTTACAACAAATCTGCGGAGTTGACTGGCCAAGCCTGTGCACTCATATCTGTAACAGAACTTTAGCTATTTCTGTCATCCTGTAATCCAAAGTCCAGTGAATCCAAACTTTGCAAAGAAAAGCTACCATTAAAGAACCATAAACAAAATCTGACTACCTTTGGATGTCCTAGCCTTCTGCACATGTGGGAAGCATGGAGGAGAGGTATCACTTTAGGACAACTTATTTTCAATATATTGTCAGCCTCATTTATTGATATTTAGGGAGAGCATCCATACACACCAGGGAAGAGTTTAATAGCTTATTATGGAAGGTATTTTTCCATCAACAATGTTTTAGTTATCTAAAAATACTAGGTCCACCCTTGAAACACTGCAGCAGCGCAGTTGCACAGGTGTAGCTGCACCACTGTAGTACTTCAGTGAAAATGCTACCTACTCCGATGGTACTCCACCTCCCCAAAAGGCAGTAGCTATGTTGATGCATCAACTTAGCACTGTCTATACCAGGGTTAAGTTGGTTTAATGAGTCACTCAGGGGTGTGGATTTTTCACATCCGAGCGACAGTTATAACGACCTAATTTCCTAGTGTAGATCTGGCCTAGAAATGCATTTTCAAAATCTGGTTTAATATTTTCAGTTTGCAAGTCTTCAATTGACCTCATTATCAAACCTGGTGTATGCCAGCCACTCCTTAAGAATAACAGTGGGTGAAACAGTGAAGGATTACAAGCCAAGTAATTAATTGCACATATGTCACAACAAGGGAGAGAAAGTATTTCAGGCAGCACTCCATTATCCGATAGCCTTACGCCCCTTACAGACAGTATCTTCACAGAAAGAACACTTTCAATCTAAATGGTAATATACAACCCAAACCTCTTAAAGCTACTGGTGCCTCACAAGAAGCTTGGAAATAGATGCCATCTAAATATAATTTATTTCTGTTCACTTATTCTTTATAAAGATCACTTGCAAGGACATAGGATGTGTCAAAAGTTTATTCTTGGTTCCTATTTTTCATCTGAAGTCACAACTCTCAGAGGACAATAATTTCAAAAGCATTTCTGTGAAGTCACATGCAGGTTCTGGAGTTATGAGAAGGATAAATAGTACATTTACACAAAGATCCCGTTTTAATTCCAGTATCTTAAGACAATATAAAAAAGGAAACTGATCAGCTCCTCAACGCCAGCTCCAACTGCTTCATGCTGTGTAAGGGACTCCCCCCGACAGGGGAATCCACAAGGAGTGTAAAACTAATGTAGCCACTTACGCCACCCAATCCTCTTGCCTCCACATGAGGAGTACATTGGGGTGGGGAGTGCCAGGAAGTACATGGACTTCTGCCGTAGCCACACCCAGTGCAGCACTCCCTGTGTGACTACTGCAGCCAATGGAGAGCTTAAAGCAGTCTTTAAACTGCTCTAAGGGCTTGGCTACACTTGCAAGTTGCAGCGCTGGTAGAGGCTTTCCAGCGCTGCAATTAGTAACCATCCACACCTGCAAGGCACATCCAGCGCTGCAACTCCCTGGCTGCAGCGCTGGCTGTACACCTGGTCAGGTTGGGGTGTAGCGATTGCAGCGCTGGTGATCCAGCGCTGCTCATCAAGTGTGGACACACACCAGCGCTTTTATTGGCCTCCAGGGAATAAGGAGATATCCCAGAATGCTTTTAACTAAATTACTCTCTTTGTTTTGTTATGCAGCCTCTCTTTGTTTTGTTGTGAACTCCGATCGGAGCTCCGTTGAACTGCTTATCTAAAAAAAACAAACACTGATCACAGCAAACAGGAGCTATCTGTACCTGGCTGTGAATGATCAAATGAGAGGCAGGGAGTGAATGTTTGCTTGACAGAGAAACAGCGCTGGATGCAGGCTGTTTGCAATTAAGACTAAGGGTTTGCAAACATTTTGTGATTTTTCAATCCAGGAAGCTAACACACAGTGTTGGCTCCAAAAATCCACTCTCTCTATCTTCCCCACTCCCTGTCACAGTACACCACCCTCCACCCCCCTCTTTTGAAAAGCACGTTGTTGCCACTTGAATGCTGGGATAGCTGCCCATAATGCATCACTCCCAACAGCGCTGTAAATGCTGCAAATGTGGCCACACACCAGCGCTGGTAGCTGTGAGTGTGGCCACACACCAGCGCTGTTCCTGCACAGCTGCATGACCAGCGCTGTAACTCCCAGCGCTGCAACTGTCAAATGTAGCCAAGCCCTAAGTCACATCAGGGCAGTTTCAATCTTACAGCCAGCTCACAATCAGTGACCAGCAAGGTTGCTTAGAGTCCCCTTTTCTCTGCACTCTCCCAAGCTGCACAGCTGAGGATCTGGCCAAGAGCTGATAGCTATTTTAAAATTGAAATATATTTGCAGTTTTCCATGGGGCATCTGCTGCTCTGTAACCCATCTTCATTATTTATGATTGCCATGGCTTATATTTCAAAACCAAGTTACCTTTATAAATAGACCTATAATATCCCACTTCATTTTCTTTCAAAAGGGAGGAAAAAAGAATTTGAATAATTAACACATACTTTCAACTGAGTCTCAAAATGTGAATACTGAGTTGTTTTTCCTAAGACAACACTGCAAAATGTCAACTGGATAATTTGGCAACACACTATCTGCCTCTTTACAATTGTTTTCATACTTACAGATCTCAATCTCTTCCATTTACAGTTAGATCTGTGCAAATAACAGATTTTTTAATTTGATGACAATTAAAAAAATTAAAAATCATTTTGGGCTGTGTCAATGCCTAACATTTAATTTTTAAAAACAACACTGAAGGATGTTTCATATTAAAAAAGTCAATGTTTAGTTTAAAAAATGTTAAAGCATTTCATTTTGACACTTTCAGGATTTTTTTTTTTTTACATGAACAATTTGGTGAAACATACACAAAGTCTCAGTGACGTGAAAATGTTTTGTATCTGCATTTTTCACTCAAAAAGTTTCCGCTGAAAATTTTTGCCAGGCTCTACTTTATAATCCTACCTTTGCCGTGCTGCTGCAACCTATTTTCATTAGGTGCTTTCATTTAGTATTTTCTTCATGCTTTAATCTACTATGAAGAGTGGCCAAAAATGGTAATATGGGATTCCTTGTTTGTCTCACGTGCTTTATAACCAAGTTCCTCAATTTATACATAAATAGTAGGGCTGTTGATTAATTGTTGTTAACTCTCACGATTAACTCAAAAAAATTTATTGCAATTAAAAAAATTAATTGTGAGTAATAGTTTTAATTGCACTGTTAAACAATAGAATACTAACTGAAATGTATTTAATATTTTGGATGTTTTTCTACATTTTCATACATATAGTATTCTGTGTTGTAACTGAAATCAAAGAGTACATTTATTACAAATATTTGCACTGTAAAAATGATAAAGAAATAGTTTTCAATTCACCTCATACAAGTACTTTATTGTGAAAGTGCAACTTACAAATGTAGATTTTTTTTGTTACATATCTGCACTCAAAAAGAAAATATAAAACTTCAGAGCCTACAAGTCCACTCAGTCCTATTTCTTGTTCAGCTAATCACTAAGACAAACAAGTTTGTTTACGTTTACAGGAGATAATGCTTCCCTCTTCTTATGAGCAATACCACCAGAAAGCAAGAAATGGTATTTGCATGGCACTTTTGTAGCTGGCATTACAATGTATTTACGTGCCAGATACGGTAAATATTCGTATGCCTCTTCATGCTTTGGCCACCATTCCTGAGGACATGCTTCCATGCTGATGACACTCATTATATATATATATATAATGTTAATTAAAATTTGTGACTGAACTTCTTGGGGGAGAATTGTACGTCCCCTGCTCTGTTTTACCCACATACTGTCATATATTTCGGATGATGACCCAGCATATGTTGTTCATTTTAAGAACACTTTCACTGCAGATCTGACAAAATGAAAAGAAGGTACTTATTTGAGATTTCTAAAGATAGCTACGGCAGTCGACCCCAAGTTTAAGAATCTGAAGTGCCTTCCAAAATCTGAGAGGGATAGGGTGTGGAGCATGCTTTCAGAAGTCTTAAAAGAGCAACGCTCAGATGCGTAAACTACGGAACCCAAACCAACAAAAGAGAAAATCAACCTTCTCCACACTGCTTTGGATTAGTATTGAGCAGAGGCCATCATTAGCATGGACTGAGTGGACTTGTAGGCTCTAAAGTTTTACATTGTTTTGTTTTTGAGTGCAGGGTTTTTTGTACATAATTCTACATTTGTAAGTTCAACTTACATGATAAAGAGATTGCATCACAGTACTTGTATTAGGTGAATTGAAAAATACAATTTCTTTTGGATTTTTTACACTGCAAATACTTGTAATCAAAAATACAAAGTGAGGACTGTATACTTTGTATTCTGTTTTGTAACTGAAATCAATATATTTGAAAATGTAGAAAACATCCAAAAATATTTAAATAACGGGTATTCTATTATTAACAGTGCAATTAATCACGATTAATTTTTTTAATTGCTTAACAGCCCTAATAAAAAGGGTTCTTTTCCTCATGTCAGCAGTAATAAATAAACTTGGGATCTGAAAGTCATGCTGATTTCCTCCTTGTCATCCCAGATAGACAATAATGAAGATTCTGCATGCCAGGTTATGTCCTCCTTTACATCCTCCCGCTGCATGCAATTTATGCCCTCAGTTATACCCGTACAACCGTACTCACACTGGTTTAACTGAAAACAGATTTTACTCTGCAAATCAAATTTAGTAAATAATTCTTTTGATGCATACATAGAAATATAATCCATTTAAAATGTTAGCTCTGTAGTACTAACAGGAGTAAGTAGTAGTAATATTTTGCCACTGAAGCAAGCAGATATGACCTTGAATACACAGAGAAGTCACATGTGATATTATGAGGAGTGGTTTTTAGTAACTGATTTTAGGGGTACAATTTAAGCCAAAAGCATTCCAAAAGATCAAGACCAGAAACCATGTATACGTCCTGCATGTTATTTAATATGAGGACCAAAGATCTATAAATATCACATTCAAGACAATATTTTGCCCACCTTTGAAATAAAGTAAATTGGGAAACTGCAGAGTAAATAAACAAAGGGATGAGGAAGTGACAGCATAACAATGTGGATGAAAGATGACCATGGAATCATTTAATTAATCCAACATTTACTGTTTCCTGAAGTACTGCTTTGAGGCAACCCTCACTTCCCCTTTTTAAGTGCTGTCCTGTATTTCAAGACACTATAAATGCATTAGTAATACAAGTACATGAATTGATTATTTACACAATGCAAAGAAATGGATAAAACTTTAGCTCTACACATAGCAAGTCTCCCCTCCAAAATAAATTTGGACAAATTAGTTTTAGGCAGATTATTTCCTCAGTAACTTGCACAAAAATACATCCAACACTTCAGCAATACCTTTAAGGCATGAATACTCAACATTATTTCTCAAACTAGTTTAATAAACATCTGTGATTTATCTGGCCAAAACTAGTAAGAGAAACAACATGGCTAAGATATTTTTTATTGGACCGACTTCTGTTAGTGAGAGACAAGCTTTCGAGACATGCTACACTGCATACAAAAACTAGGAAGGCCATCATCTTTGTATAGTTTAAAGTGCAATACTACCTTGAAAACTGATCATTAAAAATGGCATTGCCTTAATCCACAGATGACTGGATACACACATGTTCACGTATCACTTTACTGCAGTGACAAAATGTTTCTATTTCTCTTGTTTTAGAGGCAAGTAATACTTCTGCAATTTATCAAGTTACAAAAGACAAACACTAGGTAAAGAACAAGAAGAAGAGGGGATTCATAATAAAATGACTACTCAATTTCAGCAGTTACAAGCAAACTATAAAAATTACAAAGCACAAAGTTAGGCTACATTTTAGACTCTCTTTTCATATATATATATAATGCTTTAGGTAGCTAGACTGTTCATCTATACATTCTAAGTTCTGTAAGGCAATAAAACACCATCATGCTACAGGAGCTAGTCTGAACATTTGTTGTTAGCACTTTATTGCACAATGTTCAACAGTGCCAGTTTTGAAGTCTTAAAATTGTAAAGTATCAGAGGGGTAGCCGTGTTAGTCTGGTTCTGTAGAAGCAGCAAAGAATCCTGTGGCACCTTATAGACTAACAGACGTTTTGCAGCATGAGCTTTCGTGGGTGAATACCCACTTCTTGCATCTGAAGAAGTGGGTATTCACCCACGAAAGCTCATGCTGCAAAACGTCTGTTAGTCTATAAGGTGCCACAGGATTCTTTGCTGCTTCTTAAAATTGTAAGAAAACAAGTAAAAAATGGTGAGTGATGACTTATGATTTATGTTTAATATATTATACTTCAAATAATTCAGAGTTAATCAAGAGTCCTACTTTTAAGTATCTGATAATTCGGCTTTCCTAACATTGTTTGAATCTTGCTAAAACACTTTAAGGGTAGGAAAAACAGTACAACTCATTTTAGAAGTGAACAGGCAGCTGCTGAAGCTGTCAACAGGCTACGCCTTTTTCAACTCCTATGGCATGTCACAACACAGTGAAAGCAAGCTCAGTTATAAAAACCAAATATTTAAATCTACACTGGAAGGCTAAAGAATGTGGACAGCATAGGGTCAGCTGCAACTTTTAACATTTTTATTAGAGCACAGCTGGTTCTTTATCTTGACCCTCAATTTGCTCCAAAGTATTCAAAATTAAGATTCAGGCAGCTTTAACTAGAAGAACAGGATAAATTAAATGTATGTAAGAAAATAATCTAAATATTAAAGCATTTTATCTGCGTGAAATACATTTAAAACTGATTCGTGCACAATTTCTTTTAGCACGTCTAGTCTCAAAAGATAAATCTCTGATATAAGTTTTTGAAAATATTAGGTGTTGTTTTACGATACATTTGTTCTTATCCAATTTGGTATCATCAAGCCCACCATTTCTACTGTGGGTGTTCCCTATACTCTGTGGCATAAAAGGAATGTGCGTAATACAAGTCTTCGATCCACTTTAGCAAACTTCCAGATGAAAGACTTTCAAAGCTCTTACACGTGAACTATAATGTGAAACATATTGCACAGTATAAGAGGGAAAGTTACTTAGGGTTAATTCTGATTCTCTGAAGATCTAATTCCTGCAGGACTTGGACTCTTGTTTCTTAACTTGAAATCAAAGCTCGAAAGAATTTTGAATCCCATGGGTGAAAGAATTATGATTCCAGAGGACAGCAACAGCAGGGTAGATTTTAAGTTAGGCCACATATCGGCCATCATGCACCCACCTTGGAGAATATAAACGCTACCTTCCAAATCTTTCAATTAATTTCTTCAGTTGTACAGGAGGTGAAGCTTCCAAAATAAGCCTATTTCAAGTGATTGGTTATGATAAAAATGCCCTTTTTGTCTTGTCATCACCTTCTAGTTTCAGGCCAAACAGGTCTTACCAAAAAGAAAATGTACTCAGATGTCGACGTAGAGATGGACCTTTTGCATGCATGGTCCAGAAAACTGGCCTCAAAAGAAACAAAAGTTGGGAAGACTTCAGTCCACTCCAAACTACCTTTTGACATCAAGCATAAGGAATATGGACTCCTGGGGATAGGCGTATAGGTGTGAAAAGGATGTTGACAAGATGAGAGTGTCATGAAGTGGAACTCCAACATCACTCTGGAGAGGAATCTCAGATGAAACTACACCACCATCTTATCCTTGCAAAATCTGATATAAGGTGCATAATAACCATATCCTGAAGCTATAGGAACGATGAAGTCTCTCTTTCGGAAAAGAGCCTTCCATAAACAGTTCAAGGGAGCTTTCATCAGTTTTGTCAGAACATTATCCTCCCAGGAGCTGGGTGTGGTATAATTAAGTGTTTTGGGTTTTGTTTTTTTAAAGTTGTGCCCAATATGAACCTAACTTATAAAGAGCTACCTTGTCTACATTTAGCTAGTTCATGATAGACCAAAATAGTTGAGTGTTAGATTTTAACTATTAAAGAATGAAGTCAAGCTGTTTTTGTGCAATTAAGTGGATCCACTTTGACCTATATGCATTGTACTGAATAGTTGTCTGGGCCACCAAGATCACTGAGTTTTGCTTGTACTTTTGCTAACAGAGGAGCTGGTGGAAGGATGTAGAGAGAAGGAAGGCATCACTTGCTAGTGCTAGTTTTCCACCGTGCAATGAGCAGAAAACTGATTTCTTGTATATATGAGTGGCAAAGCACTCTGGTGCCCTTCACAATGAAAGAAGATCTGATGTGTCTACTCATGACAATGCATCACTGATCGGCTTAATCTATCTGTAGTCTTATTTTCTTGCCCTGCCAGATATGTGGTGACTATCAATGCTTTGTGGAACAGATTCCAGTCTCACACCTGCGGGACTTCCAAAGTTTGGTGCACCTCCTTGAGTGTTTGTGTGAAACATGGTAGTCTTAATTTTTGGAATGCCATCTTTCTGAAAGCCCTTATGTATGGTTTCAGAGTAGCAGCTGTGTTAGTCTGTATCCGCAAAAAGAACAAGAGTACTTGTGGCACCTTAGAGACTAACAAATTTATTTGAGCATAAGTTTTCATAGGCTACAGCCCACGCTTATGCTCAAATAAATTTGTTAGTCTCTAAGGTGCCACAAGTACTCCTGTTCTTTTTGCTTATTATGTATGTGTCCACCTTCATATAAAGAACATTTTTGTGCAACTGCTATTATTTGAAAAACAGAGTTCCCTGGCTCCCCATCCTCATTTGGATGCATCCACAATCACTACAGTTTGGTAAAAGGACTCATTCCTAATGGTAAATATTCCCTGGACTGCCACTAGACTATCCATTCTCTGGATCCAGTGTAAGTGTCCACTCTGAGGCTTGCTTCCACTGGGATTTCAAGAGTCCATTTATGTGGACATGCCTGTTGCATCCATTAGCTCCTACATTTGAAGCATAGAGTGAGCTGTCACCTACTGGCTTATTCTTCTCCTTTCAGCCAGACTGATGTCTTGAATCCTGTCCCAAGCCTGGAAGGACTGGAATCGAGCTGTGTCTAGCAAAGTTTCTATGTACTCCACTTACTGGAGACAAATCCGGACTTTTGGTAGTTTATGATGAACCCTAGCAACTCACCCTGGTGTTGACAAACTGATCTTTTGACATGATCCACAGTGGTGTGGGTGACCCTGATCAGCTGGCTATCTAAGCAGGTGAAAGGTATGCCCTCCCAGCTTGTGCAGGTAGACAACAACTGCCACCACCCATTTGATAAACACCAACAAAACCAACTCAAAAGTCAAGAAAGAAAATTGATAGTGCTTGTCCTTTACTAGAAATATCTTTCCAGTAGTTGAGAAATACACTTATGTGCAAGTAAGCACCCACAATCTCTAGAGAGCTCAGCCAGTCGCTTTCCTCCAGAAGAGTTGTAGTAGCCACATTGGTTCCAGGATATGAGCAAGCAAGTTTTTAAAGTCTGGATAAAAATTATTTCCAGCTTGAGGAAGATCAAATTCAGACAATAGCAAACCTTTGCTCTAACAAGAAGCTACATAAATGCTAAAAAATAGGGACCTATAATGGGAACATTGACAACCCTAGAATTGTCATAGTGTGAACCATGCTTCTATTAACAATTACAGCATTGCACCTTAGAACTGAAAACCTGCACACATCATCCCATCAGAACCTGATACTGAACTCTTCCCAGGCACAGTTCTTGACAGAAATTTCTCACTTTAGGAAGAACTAGTATATACACATTTTATTTAAAAGTAAATACAGCAAGGGGGTTTAATGTAATAGGGATTTAAAAATAGGCTCTATCCTGAGTACACAGTGTCTCTCCTGAAAGAGAGGTACCCTTGCCAAGCAACTCACCTGCAAGATGCTAATCGGCTCAACATTTCACCCAAATAAGCTCAGGGCAAATTTGGGAGAATGTACTTTGTATTTAAGTGCCAAGAGACCATAACAACTTATCCAATACTGTTAAGTGAATATGAACCCCAGGAAGAGATGAGATCAACTACATCATAAATCTGAAAGTAAGTTAACTTACATCTACCAAAGGAGAGACTTACGGTTAGAGCACAAGACTCGGAGGAAGGAAAGCTGGGTTAGGTTTCCAACTCAGAGACTTGTGGGACTTTGAGGCATAAAGGTCCAGTGAATTTCTCATTTCCCCATAATTACAGATGGGCACCTTTTACAGATGATGACCTTCACGCAATCCATTCTTTTATATTGGAAACTACAACTAATATCACCAAACCAATAAGCACGCACATGAGACAGACAGACAGATGGGGAAAATGCCACTTCATGGGTGTGTTGTGAAGCTTAATTCATTACTTATGAAGCACCCTGAGATCCTATAATGATAGGTGCCACAGAAGTGAAAGTATTACTACAATTTAATATGTCACTAAGTGTTGAACATTTAACTTATTGAGGAACTGTCCATGGGATCCATGTGTAAGATCACATTGGTACAAAGTATTCATCACTAACTGAGTGCTTGAAAAAGACCTTTGGGGCTTGCTCATCAAAAGTATAGAGATAAAGAAAACTGCTAATGGCTTACCTGAAGAAGAGCTTTGTGTGGCTTGAAAGCTTGTCTCTCACCAGCAGAAGTTGGTCCAATAAAAGATATTATCTCACCCACCTTGACCCTCTGCTTGGAAGAAGCAAGGCTTTTGGGGTCAAATACATTTTTAAATATATATTATGCCTGCTGAGGATTATTCATATTTTAACAGTCAATTCCCAAATACTGAAGGAAATTAAGAGTGGATTTGCTTAGAAATATGTCCTATCATGTTTGAAGCAGTTAGTGGGTCTAAATTCTAGAGAATGTAAAGGCATCCTTTCCCACAGCATAGCCATCTGTTTATTGCAGTTAACCATACCATAGACTCTTCTTGAGGAGTAGCTTTTAAGGAGAACATATAACTGATTAAGATCAGGAGTGCTTAGTATATTTCTGCATAACTGTGGATTCTGTAGGGTTTTCCTGAAAAATCTGTATGATTTTACAAACTTGCTTAGACTTTTATAGCTCTCTATCTATAGATAGAGAGTTATCTTAGTTGGCTTTAAAAATGATTCACCAGTTCAAATGTACTATCTACTTCAAGACATTTGCTGAGACCAGCTCTCACAAGGGTGCATACACAAGCTCCTAGCAGAGTCCTTTGAAATAAAAGGACACGGCAGATTAAATTTGAGCCAAAGTGTAGGTTCCAGTTAAACAAGCTTTTACAAATAAGGGCAACAGAACTATATCAATTTTTAAAACTGAACTTTAAGGGTTTTTTTTAATAAACACCATTTCCCTGGGTTTGCAAACACTTCAGACTTGCTGAGAGACTGACGATATAGCAAAGTGCTACTAGTTCTGCATTTCACTATTTTTGAAATCTTTGTGTGTATTATTTCTTATTTTGTGTGCATCTCTAACTATGTAAAACACTGGAATGAGAAATGGAGTACCATTCAGCATGATTTCAGGGAGTTTTATTTTACATTTTTCTCTAACCTCATTCAGCCAGAAAAGCACTTTAGAATCTTACTGCTACCTCTAAACAAGAGTCATTAAGATTTTTTTCCCCATCTCAGTAGTGCAGGAACCCTTTTAAACAGTCCTGCCATTTTTGATCACTTACAGTCAGGCATATATCTATATTTGAACAGTTAGTGAAATCCAAGAATGGAACGATGATTCTCCTGCCAAACCACAGGTTTTGTTCAGCTAAGACTTCTATAACTATAAAAAAGCCACATTATGAGGTAGTGAGGAATACATCTGCACCACTATCAGTTTTAAGCTAGATTAGAGCATGTAACACAATACTTTTATTGGCTCCCCTCACACAAACTCCAAATTTAAGGCCTAATTTACATAAAAGGAAAAAATATATTCCTAATTTCTATTCTAATATTGTATGTTAGAAGGAAAAGGCAGAGGGCAGCAAGAGTAGCAGATTTTCAGTTCTGCTGTAAATAAAACCCTAGTTTTAAATTAAGTTTCTGAAGTTCATCACTGTAAAGTAGCTTAACCATCAAGAAGCCCAATAAATATATCCATGCACTGTGGATTTCAGCCTGTCACAAAATCCAGATGTAGTTTGTTTGTATTACCACTATAAAACAAATATCTCAAAACAACTTGCAAATATAACTTTGCAATCCAAACAGACCACTTAAATGTTATGTCAAACTTTACAATATATAGTGCAGCTTCATTTAAGTAAATAATTCAAGAAAGAGAGTGTTTTTTATATGGTAGCATAGGCACCCACTCTGTGGGTGCTCCAGCCCTGGAGCACCCTACAGAAAAAAATTAGTGGGTGCTTAGCACCCACCTGCAGCCAGCTCCCCCGTCCCAGGCCCTCCTGTCCGCCGCGATCAGCTGTTCCGCAGCATGCAAAAGTCACTGGGAGGCAGGGTGAAGGGGAGGAGTGGGGACAGGGCGCGCTCGGGGAGGGGTGGAAAGAGGCAGGGCGGGGTGCAGCGGAGCGTGGTGGGGTGGTTGAGCAGCCCCTGGCACCTGTGTATGGTGGTGAAAAAAAGTAAAGAATACTTCAAGTTACCTCTTGCCTTTTTAAACCTAGGTAGTACAATGACTAATTCTTCTAAGTCAGAGGTGGGCAAACTTTTTGGCCCAAGGGCCACATCTGGGTTGGGAAATTGTATGCAGGGCCATGAATGTAGGGCTGGGGCAGGGGATTGGGGTGCAGAAGGGAGTGTGGGGTGTGGGAGGGGGTTCAATGTGCAGGAAGGGGCTCAGGGAAAGGGGTTGGGGCAGAGGATGGGTGCGGGGTTTACGAGAGGGATCAGGGAAGGGTGCTGGGGTGCAGAAGGGGGTGCACAGGGTGCTGGAGTGTGGGAGGGGGCTCAGGGCAGTGGTGCAGGGAGGAGTGCAGGAGGGGGCTCATGGCAGGCGGTTGGGGTGCAGGAGGGATGCGAGGTGCAGCAAGGGGCTCAGGGCAGGGGGTTGGGGTGTGGGAGCGGTGTGGGGTGCAGGCAGGGGACTCAGGGCAGGGAGTTGGGGTGTGGGGTGCAGGAGGGGTTTGGGGTGCGAGCTCCAGCCCAGTGTCACTTACCTGGAGCAACTCCGGAGTGACAGCAAGCTCCCTGCCTGCCTGCCCTGTCCCTGCGCCGCTCCACTCCGTGAAGCAGCCGGCACCACATCCCTGCGGCCCTGTGGGGGGGAGGAGAAGGAGGGAGGGCGGGCACAGAAGGCTGAGCATGCTGCCCTTGCCTGTGGGTACCTCCCCCGAAGCCCCCATTGGCCAGGAACAGGGAACCACAGCCAATGGGAGCTTTGAAGGAGGTACTCACAGGCTAGGGCAACGCACTCAGCCCTCTGCACCCCTCTCCCCCCTTGGGCTGCAGAGACGTGGTGCCGGCCACTTCCCAGAGCGGAGCAGGGCCCACGGCGCCACAGGGGTGGCGATCCGGCCCGTGGACCATAGTTTGCCCACCCTCGTTCTAAGTCATAGCTCGGATTTCCATATTTGACAGTATACTGCGCTATGTCCCTCAGATGTTACAAAAGAAAACATGGTCTAGTGCTTCACCCACAGGACTGAGAATCCAGAGGTCTGAATTCTGTTCCTGGCTCATCCACAGACATGTACTGTGATTTTAGGAAAGCCATTTAACCAATCTGAGCCCCCTACATCCCATCTTTAAAATAGAAACAACATTCATTGCTTCACAGAAGCAATGAACAGACTTACGCTGGGTGATGGTAATCAGCCAGTGGTCATAGTACAGGTAGGTATCAGTGACACAGGGAAAGATAGGAGACAGGTTCTAATTTAGGCTGCGAAGCAAGAGATTAAAGTGGGAGTGCTCCTACATAAACAATATTTATAAATAATATTTACTTAAAGAGTTACAAAAGGAATCTCACTAAAGTAGGTGACTGGGGAACAAAATGGCAAATGAAATTCAGTGTTGAGAAGTATAAAGCAACACATATTGGAAAAAATCATCCCAACTATACATACAAAATGATGGGGTCTAAATTAGCTATTACCATTCGAGAAAGAGATCTTGGAGTTCTCTGAAATGTCTGCTCAGTGTACTGCAGCACTGAAAAAAGTTAACAATGTCAGGAACCATTAAGAAAGGGATAGATAATAAGAAAATATCATAATGCAACTATATTAATCCATGGTAGTCCCCACATCTTGAACACTGCATGTAGTTCTGGTCTCCCTATCTAAATAAATAAATAATATAAATATTAATTAGGATTTGAAAAAGTACAGCGAAGGGCAACAAAAACAATTAGGGGTATGGAACAGTTTCCATATGAGGAGAAATTAAAAAGACTGGGACTGTTCATTTTATAAAAGAGACAAGTAAGGGGGGAGGGGGAGAATATGATAGAGGTCTATAAAATGACTGGAGTGGAGAAGTGAATAAGGAAGTGTATTTCCCCTTTATGTAACACAAGAACCAGAGGTAACTCAATGAAATTAGTGGGCAGCATGTTTAAAAAACAAACAAATACTTAACCTGTGGAACTCATTGCCAGGGGATGTTGTGAAGGCCAAAATTATAACTGGGTTAAAAAAAGAATTAGATAAGTTCATGGAGAATAGGTCCATCAATGGCTGTTAATCAAGATGGTCAGGGACACAACCCCATGCTCTAGGTATCCCTAAACCTCTGACCACCAGAAACTGGGACTGGAAGACAGGGAATGGATCACTTGAAACTGCCCTGTTCTGTTCATTCCCTCTGAAACATCAGCCACTGACCATTCACAGAAGGCAGGATACTGGGCTAGATGGACCACTGGTTTTAACCAGAATGGCCATTCTTATAACAACTTGGTTCATCATTTGTAAGACTCTAAGATGCTCAGATAGAAAGCACTACATACGTGACAAGTAATTCAAATATTCATTGATAATGAAGTGACATGTCTACATATACAGAATAAAGTAGTATTTCACTAAATCAGGCTTTGGGCCAGAAAGTGAACAAGAAAAATTCATTTCAAAATATTTTCAATTAAACTAACCAAAAAATAGCTTGTACATCTCTACCCCGATATAACGCTGTCCTCGGGAGCCAAAAATCTTACCGCGTTATAGGTGAAACCGTGTTATATCAAACTTGTTTTGATCCACCGGAGCGCGCAGCCCCACCTCCCTGGAGCACTGCTTTACTGCGTTATATCCGAATTAGTGTTATACCGGGTCACTTTATATCGGGGTAGAGGTGTATAATGTAAACTAAACCAAACTATAATTGTATAAAATGTCACATAATGAAATGCTATTTAGTTATTGTATATTACCATACCTTAAATTATTCTTGAAGTCAGAAGACACTCCAATGTAGATGACCATCCACAAAAGCCTGGTATTACCTTTGAAAGATCCAGGCTAAATCCCCATCAGCCATACAGAAAGACTGACTCAACATGACAGGTTTCAGAGTAGCAGCCATGTTAGTCTGTATCTGCAAAAAGAACAGGAGTACTTGTGGCACCTTAAAGACTAACAAATTTATTTTAGCATGAGCTTTCATGAGCTACAGCTCACTTCTTCGGATGCATAGAATGGAACATACAGACAGGAGATATTTATACATACAGAGAACATGAAAAGGTGGAAGTATGCATACCAACAGGCAGAGTCTAATCAATTGAGATGAACTATCGTTAGCAGGAGGAAAAAACTTTTTGAAGTGATAATTAAGATGGCCCATAGAAGGTGGGAGGAGAACTTAACATAGGGAAATAGATTCAATTGGTATAATGACCCAACCATTCCCAGGTCTTTGTTTAGGCCACAGTTAATAGTATCTAGTTTGCATATTAATTCAAGTTCAGTCTGTTTTTGCTGAACTTGAATTAATATGCAAACTAGATACTATTAACTGTGGCCTAAACAAAGACTGGGAATGGTTGGGTCATTACACCAATTGAATCTATTTCCCTATGTTAAGTTCTCCTCACACCTTCTATGGGCCATCTTAATTATCACTTCAAAAAGTTTTTTCCTCCTGCTAACGATAGTTCATCTCAATTGATTAGACTCTGCCTGTTGGTATGCATACTTCCACCTTTTCATGTTCTCTGTATGTATAAATATCCCCTGTCTGTGTGTTCCATTCTATGCATCCGAAGAAGTGAGCTGCAGCTCACGAAAGCTCATGCTAAAATAAATTTGTTAGTCTTTAAGGTGCCACAAGTACTCTTGACTCAACATGATGCATACAACTTTTGGAAGACATACTATCTAATCTAACTAACATCAACTGGTATATGTATAAGCTAATTAATAAAATAACAGTAATTAAGATGAAGTGCATATAATTTGTGCGCTTAAATATATATTTCTTACTGAAGAGACTTCAGAAGTGAAACCACTTGCTAACATATCTGAAAGTGCAGAGTATGAACCAGTTTGTTTTGTTTGCTCTGCATTGGACTTTCAACTTCAGTAGGAATACAAGTCCTTCCCAGAAATACTCAAAAGTTACCATTAACTTATATTTGTAAATATAAAGTAGTGATAAGCTATTCTTAAATTCATTTTTAGTTTGCCTCTTCTGGGGTACTTTTTTGGCCAAGGATTGACTTGTAATATCACTTGCTCCTATACAATTACAATGGATTGGTAGTTTTCTGCACACTACAGGTATGCCACAATTTCTTCTTTTAGCTCCATTTCTTACAAGAGAAAAACTTTACTTTCATAAATAAGTACAGTAGCACAGTAACTACAGTTTTATCACTGCTATATTACTAGGCTTGGCAGAATTAAATTTTTAAAAATAATTTTGATGGATATCATCAATGCTTATTTTTAACAACTGTTTTCAATTTTTATCAATTTAAATTCTCACCTGCACAGGAAATTATGGGGGATCAGAATTATTCAATGACAGTAAACATTCAGATTCAGAAAGTGAACGCTTTATAACAGTTAAAACACACATTGTCAACATCACATGGCAAAATATACAAGCCTAAATATCTTTAAATCAAACAATAGGTTCTTAAAAAACTTTTTTCTTATGTTGCCTACCTGTAAATTTTGATCAATGGAAATATTTTTTCGTTGGTTCGTGTGTGAAATCAATGTTTACTGACATTTACCTATAAAAATCTAATCCTAATACATTACCAACTGCAGTTTAAATAGTACAGAAAAACCCAGTAAACTGCACTACCCATGTTCCACATTAATAAGTAATATGGGTTCTGAGGCTCATCTGAGAATTTCACTCATTTTCCCATTCTTTCATACCCTTCTCCCTGTCAGCAATGGAAAGGGAATGGGAGCTTTAAAGTTTTCTCCATACCCACTCCTTTCCTTAGTTACTGAAAGGGAAGTTTCTCATACCTTCCTTCTGGCAAAGAGTTTCCAAATTCCCAATCCTTAACAATAATGGATTTTTATTTTTAAATGAAAACAAGAGGATATCCCACACTACTAGTACACCTCATTACTTTTTTTTTTTCTTCTTTCTACTGTGTACATATCATTGCTGCAACTCAAATTGAAAAGTAGCTTTTCAGTTCTATGGAGCTGCTCCCAAGGAGCCAAAGCCAAGAACGAAGTCATCTGCTGATGGGTTGGAGTGAACACTTCAACAGAGGTGCAGGAAAAGGTAGACTTTCCACCACTGCTGTCTACAAAGTAGGTTTTAGTTTCTGAAAAGTAATATCAGTGAAACTGGCACACACAACTATTGTTCCTGCATTCACCTGTTCTCCTAAAAAGCTTCATATTACTATTGAGTTAACTGTCTCTTTTAAATCTTGTGTACAGATATCATTAAAGTTAAATTGCTAGAAATGCCAGAATCTAGGAAATTAATAAGCAAAACAGAGAAGTTTTCCAAATACAATAGTTATAAATTACTCTTTTTGAATAGTCTGTAAATTTTACTTTACTTATCAAACCAAGTCAGCCAGAATTATCTACCCATGTGAAAAGTCATTGTCTTAAGCCATGCATTAATAAGGTAGGCTGTGAGGTGTTTATTCTTATTTTCTCCAATGAAGTAATCATTGAGCTTGTTTGTTTGGGCTTCTTTAAATTTTTTTAAAACATTTTTAAAAACTTAAGTAATTTCGCCAAGGGAATTTAGTACATACATTTTGACTAAATGTATTAGTTTGAAAGGTCCTTAAGTTATCTAATCACACCTGACAAAAGGAATGGTTGCAGATGTTCAGAAAGTCCCTGGGAAACATTTGCTTTAATTAACACAGTTTATGAAAATTTAGAATCTGAAAATGGCTAACAATTATGTGATTAAGTGGTCAAGACACTCTTTTGGAGTTCTCAAACAGCTGTCAATGACACAGTTCAAAAGAATTTACACAATCAATGATTAATATTTATATAATTAACTGATTACTCCAAATGCTAGAGAGAGTCATGGTTACTTTTCCTCTCTCTCTTACTAACACAATAGTAAGAGAAAGCAAATGGTCTATTAAACTTAAGGGAGAAAGTAAGACAATACTATTTTAACAGAGACCAAGTAGAGGGACAATTTGGATACTAGAAAATTCAGACAAATGTGATTTAAGTTAAGACTTCAAAAAGCGTTTCAAAGGAAGGAGGAAGATATCAGAAACAAAACAAAGGGTACGTCTACACTACGGGATTATTCCGATTTTACATAAACCGGTTTAGTAAAACAGATTGTATAAAATCGAGTGCACGCGGCCACACTAAGCACATTAATTCGGCGGTGTGTGTCCACAGTCCGAGGCTAGCATCGATTTCTGGAGCGTTGCACTGTGGGTAGCTATTCCATAGCTATCCCATAGTTCCCGCAGTCTCCCCCGCCCCTTGGAATTCTGGGTTCAGATCCCAGTGCCTGATGGGGCAAAAATCATTGTCACGGGTGGTTCTGGGTAAATGTCGTCAGTCACTCCTTCCTCTGGGAAAGCAACGGCAGAGAATCATTTCGCGCCCTTTTTCCCTGAATTGCCCTGGCAGACGCCATTAGCATGGCAACCACGGAGCCTGTTTTGCCTTTTGTCACTGTCACCGTATGTGTACTAGATGCCGCTGACAGAGGCGATTCAGCAGCACTACACAGCAGCATTCATTTGCTTTTGCATGATAGCAGAGATGGTTATCAGCCGTTCTGTACCATCTACCATGCCATTGTAAATTGGCAATGAGATGACGGTTACCAGTCCTTCTGTGCTGTACCATCTGCTGCTGTCATAGGTGCCCCTGGCTGAGATCGGCCGGGGGCGCAATAGACAAAAATGGGAATGACTCCCTGAGTCAATCCCTCCTTTATGGTATCTAAAAATAGAATCAGTCCTGCCTAGAATATGGGGCAAGTGTACTAGAGAACCAGAGAGCACAGCCGCTCCATGTCAGATCCTGCAGAAATGATGAGCTGTATGCCATTCACAGGGGGTGCCCCTGCAACAACCCCACCTGTTCATTCCCTCCTCCCCCAGCCTTCCTGGGCTACCGTTGCAGTGTCCCCCCATTTGTGTGATGAAGTAATAAAGAATGCAGGAATAAGAAACAGTGACTTGTTAGTGAGATAAAATGAGGGAAAGGCAGCCTCCAGCTGCTATGATAGTCCAGGCAGAACAGAATCTGTTCTTTATACATGAAGGGCGGGGGCTGACGGAGCTCAGCCCCCTGTTGCTATGATGAAGACGGTTACCAGCCGTTCTGTACCATCTACTGGCAAGTAGTAGCACTCATGGGCTGATGATGAGGACGGATACCAGTCCTTCTGTACTATACCATCTGCCACAAGGCTGATGATGACGATGGATATCAGTCATATTGTACCATCAGCCACCAAGGAGGGGGGGCGAGGATGCTACAGTTCAGTGCCGCAGCATCGCGTCTACCAGCAGCATTCAGTAGACATAGGGTGACATTTAAAAGAGTCAAGAGACTATTTTTTTCCCTTTTCCTTCTGGGGGTGGGAGGGTGGGGTAAATTGACGAGCTATGCCCTGAACCACCGCGGACAATGTGTTTGACCCTACAGGCATTGGGAGCTCAGCCAAGAATGCAAATGCTTTTCGGAGACTGCAGGAACTGTGGGATAGCTTGAGTCCTCAGTGCCCCCTCCCTCCCTCCATGAGCGTCCATTTGATTCTTTGGCTTTCCGTTACGCTTATCACGCAGCAGTGTGCTGAGTCCCTGCTGTGCCCTCTGTCTGGAGATTTTTTTAAACTGCTTTGGAATTTCGTCTTCTGTAATGGAGCTCTGATAGAACAGATTTGTCTGCCCATACAGCGATCACATCCGTACGGTCCATGCTGGAGCTCTTTTTGGATTTGGGACTGCATCGCCACCCATGCAGATCAGAGCTCCACGCTGGGCAAGCAGGAAATGATATTCAAAAGTTCACGGGGCTTTTCCTGTCTACCTGGCCACTGCATCCAAGTTCTGATTGCTGTCCAGAGCGGTCAGTGGTGCACTGTGGGATACCGCCTGGAGGCCAATACCGTCAATTTGCGGCCACACTAACCCTAATCCGATATGGTAATACCAATATTAGCGCTACTCCTCTCGTTGGGGAGGAGTATAGAAACCGGTTTAAAGAGCCCTTTATATCGATATAAAAGGCCTCAGTGTGGACGGGTGTGGCATTAAATCGGTTTAACGCTCCTAAAACCGGTTTAAACGCGTAGTGTAGACCAGGCCAAAGAGCCAAGAATATGTGTTGAACTTAGAAGTAGAGTTGACGGAGTAACTGCAAAGAGAAAAAAAGGTGAATCTCTATCTCAAGGGAGCCGGAGCTTGAAATACATACAGATAAAAGGACTGGATGGTAAACTAAGAAGTGTTCCACTGCCATCCAATCACCAACTGGATAGTGCAGAAAAGGCACAAAAGCAGCTGAGTACTTTAATAAGACTACATAAACAAAAATGTATGAGCAGCATGGCTCTCTTGATCTTTCCAACGAGGCAGTTAAAAAAAAATCCAAGTGATCTACCAAGACATCAAGTTAAGCATATGTGGTCAGTGTAGCATAAGCGACAATTACTGTTATAATAATATTTAACAGACATCATAAATTCTTGCAACAGTTATGTTTTGATAATAGTTCTTTAAAGTGTAAGATTTAATGGATCAAATTCCTAATGGCAAATAAGCACCCTGCAGAGTTGGCAATCTCCTTTGGAAACATGTAGAGCACACAACGCAAAATCAGGAGCCAAGTAAGAGTGAACTGGATTTGTGACTATGTAGATAAGAAACGAGAGACTTGTTAAATGGTTTCTAGGCAGAAATTGTCTTAACCCTTGGGATTTTTTTACAGCATATCACAGGTTGAACACAATCTATCAAGAAATGTGACAGACAGGAATTACAGAAATCTAAAATCACCTAAACTGGGAGTGAAAAAGGAGATGCCTTAATTCCTGCATTCAAAATCAACACAGCCACGAGGCCCCCCAGAGATGAGATTAACAACATATAAAATTACCTTTATTCTACCCAACCTGTACACAATGAAAAAGTTAACACCTATGCAGGTTCAAGAAACTTTTGAAATAATACATTAAAGAATAGAAAAATGGGAAAATGACCTATTAAAGAAAACAAAGATCCAGTTTTATTCCATATTGAATGGAACACACTCCAGTATTGTATCGGGATTAGGGAAGGGGCACTGAATTCAGGAATAGGACGTGAACAATCCTCATTATCAACAGACTAATGAAAAAAGAATTTTGAGACTGGAATATTAATGAAAAGACCTGTACCTTTACTTCGAAAAGTCTTAATGTGAAAAGGAGGTTATGCATGACACAGGTGGATAGTTTCAGTCAGAGGTCAAGTCTACACTAAAAAAGCATAGTTCAGGACAAACCGGTGTTCAGTTTAATCGCAGTTTTCTGAAATTAAAAAGATGCTTGAAGAAGTCTTAAGTGCAGCTTTCTGAAACAGAACTGAATTGTTTGTCCTGGACTACATTATAGTTAAACTGTTTCAGAAAATCAATACTGGACCCACAGCCTACACCCATTACTAGCAACAGATATGATTTCTAGGGTAGGCCAGATAACAGGGGAGATATGATGGAACAACACACACTTCAGTGCCCGGACCCAAGTTGAATACTATCTTAAATCTAGCTACAAATTTATACTTTCTGACTACACTAATACCCAGAAGTAGACTACATATAACTTTATACAAAATCTAAGTTTGTTTTTAAAAACTATTATTAATAATAATAAATAATATTAGTTATCACTACAGCATTTTCACCCGTAAGTTTCAATGTAAGATAATGCTGATCTTAGGTTTACATGAGAATTTCACTGACAAGGAAAGGAAACTATACCTGTAGTAAGATATAAACAGGGAGTAAGATGTAGAAACAAACTATACCTGTAGTAATATATAGGCAGGGAGTAAGAGGGTACTTGGGACACTCGGTCAAAGACTTTTCCATTCCCTAGAGATATTGCAAAAACAAGAATAGGGGACCCAAGATACTAGTGCCACAGCCATAAAATAGTTTTACCACCATCTAAGAAGCAGCGAACCATGAAAGTATTTATAATTTGAATACTGAAGTCAAATAAATGGACAAATATTAGACAAGTTATAGAAAAGAAAATTCTTGATTTCATAAGTACGGTAGTCTCATTCAGTAGTCTTCATTCTAAACCACAAAAGATTAGCAATAGCAACAAACAAAGGGCTCAGACACTAAACAGGAAGGCATAGGCTTAACATTACAAATCTCGAAGTACAGAATTTTTGCAAAACTAATACACTTTCCATGTCAATGTCACTCTGTTTTGGAACATCATTACTGAGCTACAAAAAAAAAAAAAAACCCACCAAAAAAACCCCCACCTCAGTTATGGAAATACTTATTTTTTTTTTAAATTGATCCTTCTAGATCACCCACAGTTTAGCTGAATATATAACACTCCAAAGTCCACTCCCAATTTGACACAGTCAGCCAACATGAGTCATGACACAAGCAATATCCAGAGAGAAAGAAAGGCTATGATCTGGAAACGAAAGTGAATACATTTACTGAAGCTTGGGGAGTATTATCTACAAGAGACTTTTTTTAAAAATTGAAGTTATGTTTCTTTTTTTTTTTTAAGCCCTCTTTTATGACACTAAAATTGGACAGTGTTAGGGAGTTGGGGGGGGTTAACCCAACCTGTTACACCTTAGAAATAAAACCAGTGCTAACTCTGATCTTATTGAAAGACCGAAAGCATGTCTCAGAAGATGTATATTATTAACTATCACACCTAAACTGAAGGGGCAGGGATACTAAATTTTCTCCAAAATATAGTCACTGACCTTAAAGAGGTGTTACTTTTAACCAGTACAACAACAACAACAAAAAACCCTTTGTGATCTCTGTTGCTCAGCTTTCAATCCTATGATGCTATTATTTCACTAAGGAGAATTTTAAAAGGGAACAGGAGATAAGGCTACCACATTTGGGTCAACCTCCTACAAGCAGGCAGCTGGGTCAGAGATCTACTGAGCAGCTGCTTAGCTAGGCATTGCAACCACACATGCCCTGGGAGGAATATCTGGAAAGAACCCCTGAAGTCAGCGTATATTCTTACATTACATAAAGTTGTTGTGCATTTGTTTTGCTGGTGCTGTCTTCCATGACACTTGTGGCTGAGGCTTAGAAGATAGTGCCTCAACGTGAAATAGGAAAAGATTGGGGAACCTGGAAAGCGGATGCCAAAAATCACTTTGTCCTGAATAGTTATTCATTTCCTGAATGAAACTAGAAGAGAGGGATCAACCCAGCACCCACACTGGGGAGCTAAACCACAGAACTTCATAAATCTAAACGTGCAATAAAACTAGGACAGAGAAGAAAGTCTACAGACTACGTTAAGAAACAATACAAATAAACGAACAAACAAAGCAGGTATATTGGAAGGTGGTCCTTTTACTTGCCAGAATAGACCAAAAAATGTATTTCTTAGCAAAAACACACACACAATACAAGAGACTCAGACTTGAATTTACTTCCAACACATATTATGTTAACAGTCAGAATCTAAGCAAGCCATCTTACCAGTTATTGTCTATAAAGATGTAATATTATTATGAAAATATTTCAAGCATAAACACATTTAAGGACATTTCAGTAGAAAGTGGAAGTACAGCAGAAATAATCAAGATGCCACACCTTCAAGTCATTGGTGCAAATCTGATTCAGAATGGTAAGGTCAGAAAGTAGTTACTATCTAATAACATTGGTAGAGAGAACAAAGACAAAATCCACCACTGTTGGCACCTTTGTGGGCAGTCTCAGATGCTAAAAGATTGAATATGCATGTAGGCTGAACTAATCTTTCACTCTAGAGTTGGCTGTTCCACATGTGAGTTGAGTAACACTGAGGGAGAAGAAGAAAAGAAGCTTGCACTGCCAACGGTTGCACTTTGAGTACTATCAGTACAGTACCTTTTAAAAATAATGCAAAGATGGTGAATTGATACAGTGAAACCACAAATGATAACTTTCCAATAAAGATTTGGATTCTAGAAGCAGCTCAGGAAGCAAGACAAAGAATACTTAACCATAAGTTAGCAGTTGCCCTGTACAACAATGAGGTCTTTATTAAAAAGATTCCTTATTTCTCAATTTTTCCAAAGACTTTAATGAGATTTCTTATCATTTTTTACTGTAATATGCAAGTTGTCACAAAACACTTACATGTCCAGGCAAAAATATCACTTATTCATCTGAAGAGATAAGAGGTGAATGAACAAGTCTTTCTAGTGATGAGGTAATATCTTTTATTGGATCAACTTTGTCTCTCTTATACCCTGGAATCTACACAATTACAACAACACTGCATTCAAGTCTGTTAGTCTATAAGGTGCCACAGGATTCTTTAAGTCTTTATAGTAACTTTAAACATGTCAGTTTCTTACTAGAACAAAATTCAACTGAATTATGATAGTAGGCTCCGGGGCTAATAAGCTTTTAGCTCAGATAACTATTTGGTCATGTGGAATTTTAAGGATCCATTTCACGTTTCTCTTCTCCCTAGTATTCGGTTAGGTCAAAAAACCTTTGGTGGGAAGAACTCCATTTGCCATCCTTATTCCATAGTTACACATTCTGATGCACATGCTTTTAGACATGCTGTTCCTGGTGGGGAAGTTGTCACAAGTGGTAACCATCAGAAAAGGACAGTTCAGGAGTTCTTCATTAAAAGACCTATAGTAACCTACGTAGTCAGCAAGATTATAAAACATCATCTAGTGAATAATTAAAGTGTTAAACCTTTAAATATAGAGCCATAGCTCTATTTTTTGCCCAGTGCATTTATTTGCAAAGGCAAAGAAAAAATCACAAATGATGCATTAGATCTGCTTTAAATTATCAGAAATATGCTTCTGATTTAGCACCAACACTTACTTTCTCTGAATCCAACATACAAAATTCTCATCTAGAAAAATATTTTAAAATATTCAGGCATTAAAGAAGGTTATGTATTGTTCACTGCGAGATTCTATTTCAAAATAGCTTATTAGTTTATAATATTAAGCCTTTTGAGATGTGCCTTTTTCAATGGAAAGAGCATTTAAGGGAATTTAATGCTTGCAGATTAACAACAGTAGAACCTTAAATCCCCTGTCAATCTACAGGCCAATTACAATTACAGGCAATGGTAGTGGAAGCTTCCCACCAGTAACACGTAACCTTGTTGTACAAATACCTAAAGGCGGAAAATGTCACACCCGTTCAATCCTTGTTGACTTGTACCTACAATTTGACTAAGGTGTGTTTTGGACCATTAAAATAGCTTCTTTTATTCACTACTAAATTAGGCAATTATTTTTTAGTATCAATTATATTTCATTATTCTCTTTAAAAATCACTCAACTGTTGTGTGTAGCCATATTCTGTTGTATATAAATTATACATAGGTCTAGTGTCATTATGCATGTTTCAAGATCAATTTTGCTGATTTAACGGTTAAAGAGTTTTAAACGATACACAAATACGAGAGTCTTTTCATTTCAAGTCTTGTTTTCTGGGGAACCCTAATTCTACTGTAAAAATTCCTTTGAGTAAAACATCTGAGCCCAGAAGTATTCCCCCCTCCCGCCCAAAGCGTTTAAGGAAATGGTATTGAAACATCATGAAGCAATTGTACATATGTGTGGTTTACTGGCACAATGTACATTTTACATTCCTATTCAATTAGGAAATAAATCAAACGTAGCATGCATATATTATAAACCAGTGGTTGTCAACAAGGGGTGCACGTATCCCTGGGGGTACACAGAGGTCTTCCAGGGGGTACATCAATTTATCTAGATATTTGCATAGTTTTACAACAGCCTACAGAAAAAGCACTAGCAAAGTCAGTACAAACTAAAATGCCATACAATGTCTTGTTTATACTGCTCTGTATACTATACACTGAAATGTAAGTACAATATTTATATTCAATTGACTGATTTTGTAATTATATGGTAAAAATGAGAGAGTAAGCAATTTTCAGTAACAGTGTGCTGTGACACTTGTATTTGATTTTGTAAGCAAGTAGATTTTAAGTGAGGTGAAACTTGGGGGTACACAAGACAAATCAGACTCCTGAAAGGGGGTACAGTAGTCTGGAAAGGTTGAGAGCCACTGTTATAAACTATGTATTTAAAAATCCTTATGGGTCATATTTTTGCAGAGTCTAATAAAATTAAAGACAGGCATTAAGATTATACACTCTTTGGGATAAGTACAATCATTTTCTATGGCCTCAATCCTGCAAAAAAAATTATACAAGCGCTCAATTTTACATACTGAGTAGTCCCATTCAAGTCCATAGGTCTACTCCGAGTGCATAAAATAAGCATATGCTTAAGTCTGTACAGGATCAGGGCCTATGCATGTACAGTAGCTAGCACAATGGGACCCCAAGCAGGCTGAGGCCAATAGGTGCTACTGAAATATAAATAGTGAACAAAAATCAGATGAGAACTCCAGACTCTCTCCACTGGGTAAATAATTCAGTAAAATCTGTTTCATAATGACAAAAGCAAGGAAATTTGAAGACTAAGGCTAAAGTTATCTTCAACTTGCTCCTCTGAATAAGGCTTCAAAATCCATCTCTAAATAATAGGTGATCCTAAATTCCTTACATAATATTTCTAACTGTTATGTAGAAAAGCACCTTTTTTGCTTTAAAATTCTCTCTTTTAATGTGATCCAGGTTGTCAGCAAAGTGCTCAACACATGATAAATTAAAATATCAGTTTTGAAAGTTGTCCAGTGCCCTATTTTGTTACAAATTTTGGTTTTCTACTTAACTTGAAAATTCACAAGTAAATCTACTTGCTATTCTGTTTGCATGGCTATTTTATGACTTGCACTTTCAGCTAAAATGCAAGAAGTTTTTATTTGTTTGGAGTGTTATTTTGTTTCTGGTTTTGGTTTTGCTAATGAGAATTTAAGGAATATGATCTAAATTGTTTAAATGAGCCTGATTTTCAGCATAATGTGTCTTACTTAGCATTTGTTTAGACATCATTGGCTAGTTCAGGCTTTCAACTTTGTCCCTATTTGATAGACTTTTTTCCTCCAGGGGCATAAAGTTGCTTTGACACTAGATATTTTTTCTTAAGGGCGGGGGTGGGGGAGGGAGCGTTACACTTCCTGTCAATGCTGGAACAATACCAGATAAAGATGTCCCAATAAACCTCCTAAAATAATATTCCAGAAAGGAGAACAAAGGGTCTGATATTTATGAGATGTGCTGATGCTTAAAAAGTTTAGAACCAACTCCTACCTTTGTTTCAAAGGTGTGGGGGGCGGAGGGGGGGGAGAGAGATTAAGTAACACAATGTCTTTATGGCTTAAGAAAACTGACCAGTCTATTATAAAAAAAAAAAAGCGAGTAAGCTAAAAAAAAAAAGTTACAATACCAGAAGATATTTGAAAACCCATTTTGAATAAAAATACGGTAAGTACACTGAAGCTTAAACTGAAAGATATAATTCTGTACATATTCTTATTAAAAGCAGCCTGGCTTTAAAAAAAAAAAGTTTTTTTTAAACCTTAATATACAGAGAGTTCCTAAACAATTAATCATAATGAACTACTGCCTTGGAAAATCTATTTTAAACAAACTCAAGGTTACAGGTAATGGTCTCAAGACATTATTACGCAATTTTTCAGGGAGGACAAGTTTTATATTACACATAGTGCTCTCTTTCATATGAAAAATCTTGGTACTATGAAATCATCAAAAGGCTAAGATATGCAACAATTGGTAACCAGTACTCCTTTCTTTGACTGGAGCGTTTTGTTTCTTAGCAATATTGTCTACCATGCCACCTACTAGCAAATCTAGAAAAACATGGGTAGCAGAACACTTCATCACAGGGTGCTGCTCTGAAAACTAGCCACTTTAGGGAAATCATCTATCTGGAGGGTGGGGGAGAAGCTCCATAGGCACTTCCCAATTCCATACTGTGAAAAAGCTTCACTACCATGGACTCTTGTAACAGTATTCCAGTGCCACCCAGAGATATGAAAGCCACGTGCTAACTGAAGCATGGGCAAACAATTAGCTCTGTATTCCTCCCACCCACCTACCATTCAAAAGAGAGCGAAATATTACACAGGGACACTGTCAACTTGTTTTGTGTCTTTTTTTAAATAACTAATTTAAAATTCCAGTTTCTGATACAGCATCTTTTAGATGGTATGTCCGCAGTAGGCATTCTTTATTGCTTATAAAAAAATTCTTACAAGTGATTTTTCTATTCCTTGTCTATGTTCAGAAGGGTCTTTCAGCAAAGGAGTAGTTGGCTGTCCACAAAAAACAATGAAACTGACTAAGCATAAAGTAAAACTGGAAAGATTTCCTTCCTTCTGTTTTAAGGACTTTAGGTGTTGCTTGTAACTATAGTAGTTACATAATTTTCAGCAGAACTGTGTTTTCCAAGTTGATATGTCCCTGTAATAAAAGTCATTCTGGCATCCAACACAGTTTTAAGTTATGTCTACAATCACAGAGAACAGTGGTTCTCAACAGAGCACCAACTGACTTTACAGACACTTCAGTACCTTATTTATAGAAAATGAGTAGATGCTTCTTTTTCTGTGCATTTTATTATCCTTTTGGGTACATGTAACCAAGGTCAAAATCACTGCTGAAAACTAAATACAAACATCAAACTAAAACGTATAGGTATTTTATTAGCTGCCACATAATAAGACAATTACCCAATAGAAATGAAATAACTTCTCTGTTCAGTTTTTTCTTTTCCATTTTAAAATGGATAATTATTTGAGGCAACTGATAGCTTTAAAAATGAATACAGATGTACAGTAAATTTAACTGCTATTCTAACATTCAAAATATATTTCTGTATACAGACACTCCTCTTTCTCCTCCCACTGGTGATTTTCACTATGCACTAGAAAACTCGCCTCATCTTCATGAAAACCAATGCAGACATCAGCCTTGCCTGGGAGGTTCTTCAAGAATCATTATGCCCCTCACCAATATGGATGGCAAAACAGCTACAAAAATACGTTTTTTAAAAAAGGAATTAAAAATTGTAGATAATCAGCCTTGTTCTTTCCCTCCTACATTAAGGAAAAGGGTGCTGATTCTTTAAGCTATTGCCATATACATTTGGTTAGTCGGTGGATGGGACTATGTTGCTTTCAGCTCCACAGGGTGGGGACTCGCTAAAGCTGACATTGTCTGAATGCTACAAAACAGATTCCTCTCACATCCCCGGTCTACTTTCAACCCTCTTCTTTTCAACAAAATGAATCGCATTCCTATTTTTACATTAAAGCTCTTATTTTGCACCTCAAGCTCAGAAAAACCGATGACAGGATTCAAATGGAGAGGGGGAGAGAAAGAGACAAACCACAGCACCTTTAAACACACCCACCCCCATCAGACCCTCTCTTTCCAGAGCTTGAGCTGAACTGATTTTTAGGGGGGGGGGGGAAGAGAACTGGAGCCATGAAGAAGGTAACAGACGAGGGGCGTGATGCGGTGCTGCTGCTGCTGGGGCAATCCCAACCCTACACTCTGCCTTGGGTGGCAGCTTTCCTGGCGTGACCCTAGGGAGCAGGGATGTGGTTAAAAAAAAAAAGATCCAGCTCCTCCTATTTCCCCCCAGCCCCAAAATACAGGGGAGAGCCCGTCTTCCTCCCCCCATCCAGCTCTATTACACACACTTCTAGCCAGGGCACCACAAGATCCGATCTATGATTGTCCCCCTCCCCAACTCACCGCCCCCAGCCGGGATGTGCATATCGCCCCCGGCTCCCCAGACAGGACAATAGGGCGAGCCCCCAGGCTCTGCCCCACACACCGCGGCTGGGAGCCCGCTCCCCAGGCCGGGGGATACAGCCCGCGGCTCCTGCCGGCAGAGCAGGACGGGGACGGAGGACCGGCTCGCGGCTCCCCTTCCCGGGCACTCACCGCGGCGGCGGCTCCCCGGGCTCCTCCTCTCGCCGCCCGGCTAATGGTGGCAGCGCGGCGCCGGCGGCTCCCCCAGGCGCTTCCCGGCCCCTTCGCTCAGCGCGGAGCCGCCCCCGCCTGGCAGCCCGAGCGCGTCCCTGGCCGGAGGCTGCGGCGCGTCTTCTCCCCACGCCCCAGTGCCTGACTCAGCCTCAGCCCCGCCGCCGCGCCGGGCTCTCCCCGGCCTCTCACTTCCGGCGCGCAGGCCCCGCCGCTCCCTCCGCCGCAGCCCGCTGGCTCCCCCGCTCCATTCATCCGGCCCCGCGCCCGACCTGCTGTGAGGGGGAGGCGCCGCCTTCCCCCTCACCGCTCCCGCCACGCGCCTACGCTGCCGTGCGAACGCCGCGCGCGGGGCCCCGGCCTGCGGGGCCCCTGTGCCTGAGCCCACGGTTGAGCGTCCACATTACCGCCTAAACGGGCCTCACAGCTGTGCTAACATGTCCACACTGCACGGGACGGGGGGCTCTCAGGCCATTGATTTGTCCCTCAGGCAGCCCCCTGTGCCTTACTGGGAGACGTATTAAAATGGAGATGTACAATTTTATATCCTGAAGCTTAGGCTATTGTATACTTGAGGGCAGTAGAAACGTGCAGGGGTGAAAAATACATGGTAGGCTAAGGGAAAGTGTGTATCCCTCCAATATCCCTTAAAATAAAGAGTTGTTCCTTGTTTGTCATGTGGTTTTCCCTTATTTCTATGCAACAAAGGTGGTCACCCTACTTCTGACTCAGCTCTGCCTTAAGCTGCATCCATGTTGCAAAATGACAGGGCGTGGACCTGAGTCACAGCAGCATTCAAGTTCTGATCCACCCGCTCACCCGGTAGGGTTCTAGGACCTCAGTCCTGAGCCCTTGCGGACTGGAGTCAGACTGGTTTATGTGTGGATGGAAGAGGAGCCTGTCCTCAAACCTGAGTTGGAGCCCTGGATAGGTGTTCAGTGTAGACATATTCAGCCTTCAGTGCTACCTGTTGATTGCTGCACATCCTGGGACTGAGTCGGGGCAGGAGGGAGATGCACTAGCCTTGGCTGAGGTGTCAGCTACCGTACAGGGCCAGTGGGGCCTATGCACACCCAGCACTAGCTCCCTCTTCTCTAAAGCAAAAGGTTTTCAAAATTGCCCAGGGATTTTCAATGACCTGCCTGAATCAACTCAAAAGGGAACTGCACTTTCAAAAAGTGCTGAGTCTTTGAAAATCTAATCCTTCTCTGCAGTATCTCATGTTGGACCCCTTCCCCCCAAATCACTTGTCATTTTTGAAATCTAGGCCAGAATCGTTACAGGTAAATTCCAATTATCTGAATGTTTAAGAGGATACTAATTATTCAAAGGTTTTGGATTTCACAGGCGCAAAATTTAATTTTAGCTTAATTTTGGATTCTAGAACTAAAAGCTAACTTCAGCTCATCTGAAACTCACATAAGCAGAGTTTGGATAACCAGGGTTTTCCCAGTCTTCCATCTGAAAACTTCAAAGGCTTTTCACGAGAGGTTAAATACAAGTCCCAATTTTGTTCCTTCTGGACCCAGTTCATCCTTGACCTATGTAGTCATTTATGTAAGAATATAAGAGCCATAATGTGTCAGACCATGGTCCAGTTTGCCTGGTATCTTGTCTCCAACATTGCCCCTGAAGCTCTGGTGTAACAGATCAAGGCAATTATGGAGTGATCCACTCCATCTTCCATGCCCAGCTTCTGGTACTCAGAGGTTTAGGGTCACCCTGAGCATAAGGTTGCATCTTTGGCTATCCTGGCTAATAGCCATTCATGAACCTATCCTCCATGAATGTATCCAGTTCTTATTTTAATCCAGTTATACTTTTGGCCATAACAACATTCCATGGCAATGATTTTCACACGTTAGTTGTGTGTTTTGTGAAAAAGTACTTCCTTTTGTTTTTATTAAACCTGCTGCCTATGAATTTCATTGGGTGACCCTGATTTTTGTAGTACAGGAAAGAGTAAATAACATTTCTCTATTAACTTTTCCCACACCATTCATGATTTTATAGACCTCGCTCATATCCTTCCTTAGTTGCCACTTTTGTAAGCTGAACAGCCCTAATCATTTTAGTATCTTCTCATAGGGAAGCCATTCCATACCTTCCTCTGTGTTGCTCTTCTCTAAACCTTTTCCAATTAATCTATATCCATTTTTAGATAGGATAACCAGAACTGGACTGATGGATTTCTATAGTAGAATGATGATATTTTCTGTCTTATATTCTACCTCTTTCCTAATAGTTGCTAACATATTGTTAGCTTTTTTGACCGCTGTTGCACATGGAGCAGAAGTGTTCAGAGAACGATACATGATGACTCCAATATCTGTTTCTTAGGTGGCAACAAGTAATTTAGAGCGATCATTGTATATGTATATTTAGGATTTTTTCCAGCGTGCACTATTTTGCACTTACCAACATTGAAGTTTGTCTTTCCATTTTGTTGCCCAATCACCCAGTTTTGTGAGATTCTTCTCTAACTCCTCACAGTCTGTTTTAGACTTAACTGCTTTGGATTTGAATAATTCTGTATTACCAACATAAAGTCAGGTAAAATATTACCAATACAATTTTGCAGCATTTTGCACTGGTATAAGTGCTGCCCAAAGTACAGGGCAATAGTGAATCAGTGCCTACATGTTCCTCACTATAGCTTTCATGTAACATGTAAAATTTCACCTTCCATGACCCCAGAATAACTTTAGCTATCACCTACAAAACATAGTTATGAACTCTTCCAACATCTACATCACTCATTCTATACCTTTATTTGATAGAAGACATACATCTTAGTGAATTAAAGAGTCCAGAAAGATGTCTTCCAACTCAGACTTACAGTTATTAGAATGACTAAAGTGACATTTTACAGACATTTTTGGTAAATATAAAGGTATATTTTATGTAAATTGCCTTAATTTGTGATTTATATATTTTAACAGTATTTTTGACAATTGTTTTGGTCTAAAAGTTGGCTTATTTACAAAAGTAATCTTAACTTTCATTTAATATTTCTCATAACATTTTTAAACAAAAAGTGTTAAGTGTAAATATTCTTTTCCCTCTAAATATTTGTGCTAAAAATAGATTACAGCACAAAATGTTATATACAGAGCTCTTAACATAGTTACAGTAGTTTGAGAAAAAAAGGCTTAACCATTAAGTACACAATTTTCTATTGTGTCAGTCTCTAAGAGTTTGTGTTGACAACTGTGCGCTTTTCTGTGGCACCAGGTCCTTGGAAATCCTTGGAGGAGCTCCTCTCCTATACCTCTTCTAAGGTATACAGTAGGCAAATTCCTCTTTTACTGATCTTGGGAAGTCAATAGTAATAACAGTTCTTTCCTGAACAGCTTAGGTGTACCAACATATAGCCAATCCCCACCGTGACCATTCTATGAGGTTATATTTATATAGCTACCTATGAGACAAATCCTAAACTGGTGCAATTTACACCAACTGAGGATCTGTCCCACGTGTTGTGCTACCCTCTGTTGGGCTTTAGACTGCAAACTCCCCAGGGCAGGGACCAGGGGCGGCTCTAGGAATTGTGCCGCCCCAAGCAGGGCGGCACGCCACGGCGTGCGCTCTGGTGGTCGCCGGTCCCGCGGCTCCGGTGGACCTCCTGCAGACGTGCCTGCGGAGGGTCCGCTGGTCCTGCGCTGGGGTCTGGAGCCGGCCCTGGCAGGGACTACACCTTTTTTCTATTTGGAAGGCATCTGGCATATATTGGACACTACCGGAAATAATAAAATACAAGATGAAAACTCTGCTGCTGTAAAAACGTATTAGGTGGGCGTCTGGGGAAGATGCCTTCTTAGAGCTCCAAAGCTCTAGTGGAGGAGACACTGTGCTTATGGGAAGGCACTTTTTCCTTGTGCCAAAATTGTTCACAAAATAAAAATTTTAAATACAAGAGGTTGGACATATGTAACATTTTATACATCGGGATTTATCACTGAAAATTTGATCAGTCAACCTATACATGTTATTTTCTCCATTATGTTATAACAAGTTAATAAAAACAGTTTTGAGAAATAATGGCTATTTTATTTTTTTTAATAGAACTTTAGCCTATGCACAAGATTTTGCCTAGGTCAAAAGCAACATCAAGCTGCACATCTTAAACTAAAGCCAGTATAAAAACAAAGCAATTTTACATGTACCAACAATTAAGACTTTATAACCAAGGCTAGGTCCAACTCACTTCTATAACTTCATGCAGAAGATACAGAAAAACATCTTGAATATCCAAATAATCTTAACAGTTTTGTTTCCAAACTGCATGCAATCCTGTGAAATATTATGGATGAAAAATATCCTGCACAAGCTTAGAACAAAGTCATGGGTGCAGAAATATCATGCTGACTGGACTACAGACCTTACTGCCATTTATAAATCATCAATCTTCAATAAATTCACAGAAATGTAGTATTTTGTTAACAAGAATGTGTATTATTCTTCTGTAACTGCAAACAAAAATATGCCCAGAATTTTAATCTAACCATTCAAAATGTCACCTACTTAATGCAACCTCGTTTTATAAACAGTGGGACAACCCCACAACAAAGGAATGTCTGGGTTCAAAATTATTTTATAGACGTGATAGGTATGTTAATTTTCACTCCAGCTCTGTGATTGTTGGTTGTCAACAATGACAATGCTATTGGTGGGCGTGACACTGATCTTATCAACAAGTTATATTGTGTCTCCAGATTCCATTAAGCCAGTCAAGCTTTTTAAATGACTTACAATGACACTGAATGGATCAGCGCAACAATGAAAAAATGGTAATAAAAATTAATCAAGTTAGCACAATGAGTGGGTCGCTGTGAGATGCAACCAGTCCATTCATTCCTAACTTCATACTCCAGCTTGTACCTGCTTTCAAACTGGCATTAGAACAATGCCACGCAAATTTCCAAACCATAAAGGTTCAGAGTCACACACAGTCATAACAGTTCTTCAAACTTTACACCCCATAGCTTGCATCGATAGTGGGGAAAAAAAGCATGTGGCTAACTAACACAAAGCCTATTTTTGGCACATGGAAACTTTAATCCACTATCTCAAAGCTGTTAAGCTAACCTACTGTCTAAGCAGACAATACAACAAATTTCATGCAACATGGATAAATTATCTAGACATCTCAACACTGAAGATAGACTTGATCTGCAACTCCTCTACAGAACCAGGACTATCCAGCATCCATGAACATCGATGAGTTACAAATATAGACATCCCTAAGATCAAACAAGTACTCATGACCTGCAGTAGGCTTAGGTTGAGATTTTCAAAAGTGCACCCATCTCCCAGTGACATTAATAGCCAATAATACAAAAATAGTCAAGTCCTCTGCAAGTCTTGAAAGTGTCGGTCTGCGTGTATACTCCTTTCAAGTGGAAAAGTATCAACTAGTACTGTATATTGTACTTAACCAGGTTAATAATTCCATGACTATTAACACCACCTTCTTGATTCTCAAGTGCCTTCTATCAATCACAAATTGTAATGATTACAAAGCAGCAGTGGTAACTGATATTAACTTTTTCTTCTTGAAAGTTTTTCCATTGTGTGTTTTAGTTGTTCTGAATAAGAAAAATTAAAAGTTACACACACGCATATAGCACACTTGAAAGTTAGAGGGATCGTCTGCAAAGAATGTACAAGACAAATCAGACACATTTTGGAAATGTGGGTTAAAAAAATCCCACTAATTTCTTAAACACTTTCTTTACTTTGTTGGGTTCGTCATAGCTCAAAAACAAATTGGTCTAGAAATGCCAAATTTGGCATTTCTTACACATTTACAGAGCTCCTAGAAAGCATCAGGGTCAGCAAGACTCACCTTCACACCTTAAAAATACGCACAAATATCTTGCTCAGCCTTAATCATGGCAGTTGCTACTGTAGTTGTAATGCCACTTCCAAATGGGAGTTGTTATGAAGTAAAATAAACTGTGTTGCATTATTCTGTTAGCAATGGACAAACCATTAATTTCTATTCATATAGATTAGGGCTGTCACACGGTTAAAAAAATTAATTGTGATTAATCACGTTGTTAAACAATGAAAGAATACAATTTATTTAAATATTTTTTGATGTTTTCTACATTTTCAAATATATTGATTTCAATTACAACACAGAATACAAAGTGTAGAGTGATCACTTTATATATATTTTTATTACAAATATTTGCACTGTAAAAAAGATAAACAAAAGAAACAGTATTTTTCAATTCACCTCATACAATCTCTTTATTGTACCTCTGGAATGGCGGCTGAAGCATACAAATGTTTAGTATATCTGGCATGTAAATACTTTGCAACACCGGCTACAAAAGTGCCATGTGAACGCCTATTCTCACTTTCAGGTGACAGCATAAATAAGAAGTAGGCAACATTATCTCCTGCAAATTGTAACCAAACTTGATTGTCTTAGCAATTGGCTAAACAAGAAGTGGACTTGTGGGCTCTAAAGTTTTACATTGTTTTGTTTTGAGCACAGTTATGTAACAAAAAAAAATCTACATTTGTAAGTTGCACTACAATACTTCTTTTATGAAGTGAATTGAAAAATACAATTTCTTTTATCTTTTTTACAATGCAAATATATGTAATCAAATAATCATATAAAGTGAGCACTGCACACTTTGTATTCTGTGTTGTAATTGAAATCAATATATTTGAAAATGTAGAAAAATATCCAAAAATATTTATAATAAAACTCAATTGGTATTCTTATTGTTTAACTGTGCAATTAAAATTGTGGTTAATCAAGATTCATTTTTTTAATTGAGTTAATTTGTTTTGAGTTAATCACTTGAGTTATCTGCAATTAATTCCTAGCCCTAGTATTTTTTAAATGTATAACTGAAATGCCTATGGAGCGGTATTGTGATCTGCATTTCACAGCTGGTGAACTGGGGCATGGAGAGATTAAATAACCCACCTAAGGCCACACAGAAAGTCTGTAGCAGAGCCAGGAACTGAACCCAGCTTTCCTCAGTTCTAGGCTAGTGCCTTAACTGCAAGATCATCCTTCCTCCCATATTTATTCAATGAGATTCTCTTTATAGAAGCATACGTGTTGTCAATGTATAATAGTTGATCATTCATCTGTCCTCTAATCCATTCATCATTCCTTAAACTGGCTACTTCAGAGGAAAGTGAAACATCCCCACCACATATCTGATGGTGAGAAAAATATTCCTTCCAGACCTTCGTTGGAAATCAGCTTAATCATAGAATATCAGGGTTGGAAGGGACCTCAGGAGGTCATATAGTCCAACCCCATGCTCAAAGCAGGACCAACCCCAACTAAATCATCCCAGCCAGGGCTTTGTCAAGCCGGGACTTAAAACCTCTAAGGAAGGAGATTCCACCACCTCCCTAGGTAACCCATTCCAGTGCTTCACCAGCCTCCTAGTGAAAAAGTTTTTCCTAATATCCAACCTAAATCTCCCCCACTGCAACTTGAGACCATTACTCCTTGTTCTGTCATCTGTCACCACTGAGAACAGTCTAGATCCATCCTCTTTGGAACCCCCTTTCAGGTAGTTGAAAGCAGTTCTCAAATCCCACCTCATTCTTCTCTTCTGCAGACTAAACAATCCCAGTTCCCTCAGCCTCGCCTCATAAGTTATGTGCTCCAGCCCCCTAACCATTTTTGTTGCCCTCCACTGGACTCTTTCCAATTTTTCCACATCCTTCTTGTAGTGTGGGGCCCAAAACTGGACACAATACTCCAGATGAGGCCTCACCAATGTCGAATAGAGGGGAATGATCACATCCCCCAATTTTCTGGCTTATACAGCCCAAAATGCTGTAACTCCTAGGTCCTTTTCTGCAGAACTGCTGCCTAGTCATTCGGTCCCTAGTTTGTAGCAGTGCATGGGATTCTTCCATCCTAAGTGCAGGACTCTGCACTTGTCCTTGTTGAACTCCATCAGGTTTCTTTTGGCCCAATCCTCTAATTTGTCTAGGTCCCTCTGTATCCTATCCCTACCCTCCAGCGTATCTACCACTCCTCCCAGTTTAGTGTCATCCGTTCTCAAATCTTTAGTTCAAATAAAACATCAGTTTTCAGTAAGAGAAGATCTCAGAGTGTAGCTTCAAGGAGAGAGAGAGTAGGCTTCATCTCCCACTGTGTAATGCTCTTGGCCACTTGTACAATGTAAATAGGGCAGGAGGTTTGTTCATGCACATTATTAGGAAAAAGGGTAAAAACATACAAATAGATTTTGCAGTCACCAAGGCATCTCTGTAACTACAACCCAGTTCCACAATAAAATAAATAATAATAAAAAGGTGGGGTGGATTTTGGTTTTGTTTTCACTTGTTACCTATTTATTAGCCTCTTTTGCAGCTCTGGATTTAGCTTTGTAGTTCTGAGGAAAGTCTGGCCGGCTGGCCTCTCCCATAGCTCTTTCTGCTGTGATCTCAAAGGCATAGCAGGCCTGGATAATACTTGCAGAGAAGACACTTAAGGAAAACCCAGGTGTTGTAGGAAGCATTGCTGGTGATTCAATAGGTGGCACACTCTTCTCTCCAAGTCAAGTCAGAACCAATGTCTCAGGAAAGCATTTGAGGGCCCATCTTGTCAGTGATACCATCTATAGGGTGAGATGTTAGAGGCAGACATTATACTAATTCAGATTTCAGTTCAATTATAACTTTCTGTTTTCACTTGCTCAGAATTCTAAAAATAAAAATTCACTTTAGGCTGAAACTTTTATATTTGGTATCATCCAAAAGGCGAAGTTTGAACAAAGTCTGGTTGGTCATTTTTGAGTTAGGCGATCAGGAAAGAGGTGTACTTCTACCATTAAATATTAGAAATGGCTGAAGTTCAAAACTTAAAACCTTATATGGAGCTAGTACTCACTAAGGAATAATTGTCTGGTAAGTTTGATTTAAATAATAATTAAGTTATAAGTGATTTTATGCATGTTCAGTAAAATATATTAGTAATTTAACTGAAAAAAAATCTATCTGATCAGATGGAGTTAAGAACATAACATCAGAATGGCCATACTGGGTCAGACCAAAGGTTTGACAGGTTTCAGAGTGGTAGCCATGTTAGTCTGTATCAGTAAAAACAATGAGGAGTCCTTCTGGCACCTTAGAGACTGACAAATTTATTTGGGCATAAGCTTTTGTGGGCCAATGCCAGGTGCCCCAGAGGGAATGAACAGAACAGGTAATCATCAAGTAATCCATTATTACCTGTCACTCACTCCCAGCTTCTGGAAGTTCTGCAACTTCTTAGCACAGCTAGTTTTTGCCTGTATGTGTAAGATAGTATAGTTTAAAATCAGTGGGGTTGCAGAAAAATACAAGTGTGCAGGTGCATAATTCCAGAAGTAGGTTTTTGTGCATCTCCTGTAGCAAAACAGAGCTGCACATCACCATGTGCGTGAGTTAACATGAGATTCTTAACTTCTGAATTTTTATTTTAAATTGGGTTCATGAAATCAATAAAACAGTAGCAATTCTTTTTTACTTCATCACACATTAGCAAAGGTTTAGCCACTTACATGATTGAGAAAAAGACAATATGTTTGAGGCTAACTCATTCCTAGTCACTTCCTGGAATTTCCCTGTGAGGATTTATAAGCCTTAGGAAGGGCCTAGTTAACCCAATTGGGCCTTGTCTAATTACTGTCTAAGGCCCCAATCCTGCAATTGGAGCCACTCAAGTCTTCATGGTGCACCATTTACTTCAAAGTTCAGGGACTAGCTGATAGGGGGAGGGATAGCTCAGTGGTTTAAGCATTGGCCTGCTAAACCTAGGGTTGTGAACTCAATCCTTGAGGAGACCATTTAGGGAGCAGGGGGAAAAATCTGTCTCAGGAGTGGTCCTGCTTTGAGCAGGGGGTTAAACTAGATGACCTCCTGAGGTCCCTTCCACATGGCATATGCTGGTAGTGATAAAAATGCAAGACTAGGGCCCAAATGGTTAAGCCTTTCCTAGCAAGGCTGTTTTTTTTTAAAACTGTATCAGGTATTTACATAGCAAAACTATTTGTTGCTAATGTACATATGAGGTGTTTGACATACCTATTATAAATCATGTACTGGGATTTACTGGATTTCTATTTTGGCCATCTTAAGTGACAATGACTGTACATGCTGTTAGACAGGAACCACAGTTTCCCTTCCTCCCACAAGTAGTAGTTTAAATTTGTGTAGGAGTTCTTCAGCTAGAAAATGGCTCTAAATAGTTTTATGAAGTTTCAGATACATTTTTAACAGCTCTGTAAGAACAGATCCATTTTTGAAAATTACATTTCTGTTACTTTGTCCGCATCGTAGACAGGTCTTTTGCAGTTTATTTTAAATTGAAAAAACAAATACACACATTGATATGGCAGACATGCTATACCTGAATTCGTAAAGAGGGTGCGCCTCATGATTTCTGGAACATGAGATGCAGGGGCGGCGAGTTAGTCTCCAGGAATATTCAGAGCATGGGGGCCTGGCTCCACTAATGTTCAGGGCCGAGTCTCTCCCCTAGCCCCACCCGCCATCCCTGGGTGATATTAAAAATGTCCCTGCAGCCCCTGGAGGGGGAGCGTGTCTCTGTGCACTGCCCCCACCCTGAGCACCGACTCTGCCATTGGAACCACAGCCAATGGGGGCTGTGGGGGCAGTGCTTGCAGGCAGCGGTGCAAAGAGACCCCCTGCCTAGGAGCTGCTGCAAGAGGGGTGTGCGCGTCACTTTTGGGAGCTGCCTGGGGTAAACGTAGCACCTCAACCCCCTGCCCCAGCCCAGAGCCTGCACCCAAACTCCCTCCCAGAGCTTACACCCCTCCCACACCCAAACTCCTCCCAGAGCCGTAGGCAGGTGTGTGGAGAGGTTGGGACTTTGATCTGTCCTGGGCACCACCAAAAATTATACAAACCTGCCGCCCCTAGTGAGATGGGATGAGATGAAAAGTTTAAAACATTTTAATGGTATTTAAAGGATAACTGTCAAGACTGTTTTTTTCCCAAAATTAATGGACAAAATCAAATTTGTCCCCATTAATGGTCCTTTCAGGGAGAGTTTATTTTTGTATTTGGTTTTGATTTGAATATTTACTGTAGAAGCATTGGTTTTGGGAAAAGTAACCCTAAAATATCAGTGTGATTTTCTGCTAATCTAACTATAAACACATCTGAATGTGTGTACTAAATACTGGGAGATTACCTCTAACATAAGGATGGTGGGAGCAAGTGAACAAGTGGTGTCAATGTGCACCCTGCAAGCGGAAGAAGTTGGGAAATGAATTCCACCTCCATCTTGCTGTTCCACAGTCAAATAGTTTATTATAATAATACTTCAGACTAGTTGTGGATAGGCTTTCAGGGAAAAGAATAGTAAGGGTTAGAAAGTTAGTGTGATGGGACTGGCACAGGCTTGAGGAAAACCCTGCAAAGTGGGTATGAATTAAGGATACTCTGGTTTTAGCTGGATCCTTTAAAGCATTTTTTCTATATACTCCTGTCAAGGCTGAATCCCCACTCTGGCACTTTGAGTGCAGAAGGTGGGGGCTTGCAAGGATTTAAAAAAAATAATACTGGCCACTCCAGTCTTGTATTAAACGCCCAAGGTTACAGCTTTTATCTGACCTTGGCTTGGTAAACGCTGCCACCACCCCCTTGCAAAAAAAAAACAAAAAAACCCTTCGACCCAGGAAGGAGCACTTGGGAATAGCTCCCTGTGGGGTACCCTCAAACTCTTTCACTCCTCCCTCTGGGGAAGAGCTGAGAAAGAAAACAAAGGAAATTAGCTGGTAGCAACAGCTAATCAAACATGCACAAACCTCTTAGGACGCCAAAAATTCAATCCTGTTCTTAAAAAAAGGCAAACTTTATTAAAAACAAAAAAGAAAGAAAATACATCTGGAACTTAGGCTTTTAACAGATTTTAAAAGAGCAATTCCAAAAATTAAGCACCCAAAATAGCTTTCTTGGGGGTTCAGCTTAAAGGTTACTAGCAAACAAAAGCATCTGGGGTTAGCACAGAGGAGTCCATTAACCATAAGAAAAACAGAAATAACCCTAATCACATCTTTCTAAACATTCCTGACCTACTTACACATTTGGAAGTTCCAGATGAGTAGTTCTAGGTATGATCTGATTATTTATGATCATACCTGGCTTAAAGCTGCTTACAGCATTGCTGCTCTGTGTTTCCACTACAACCACAGACAACGGGAAAGCTTCTTTCCCAATTTTTAAAAAAGTTCTAGCCTTCCCATTGGCTCTTTTGGTCAGGTGCCTTTTTTTTTTTTTTAACCTGGGGGAACTTTGTTAACCCTTTACAGGTAAAGCAAGCAGAGAACAGTCACCAAGAGGGACTTTATAGCTAACTGGCTGGCTGTCCATAAAAGAGAGCTTATCCCCTCCCCCCCTTCATTTATCACTTCATTAATATAGACATTTAGTCAAAGAGATGTGTAAAATCCTGTGGTTTTTCCTAACTTGTCATAATTCTGTGGCAAGTTGCTTTTTTCAGGGCTATCAGTCAGCCTCAAATCATAAACCACCACTTCCTCATCACATGAAATTCATAAGGCTGCAGCAAAAGGACAAATTGATTAAAAACTTGTACAGTGTTGCTTTAAACACAGTCACTTCTGGTGTCAGATGTAATAGTAAGTCACTGCATGCTTTCGAGCCTGACAATTGGACCTATAATTAGACAGAACAAAATGGGGCATTTGTATATAGAGGCTGCTGGTGCAATGGAGACCCAAAGAAAGATAACACCAGCAGAGGAGACTCCACTAAAACCCTCCATATCCATACTAGGCATGTGTCTGTGTGTAGTGTACCCAGCAATGTCTCTCTGCCATGTACATTGGCCAACCGGACAGTCTCTACGTAAAAGAATAAATGGACACAAATCAGATGTCAAGAACTATAACATTCAAAAACCAGTCGGAGAACACTTCAATCTCCCTGGTCACTCGATTACAGACCTAAAAGTCACAATATTACAAACAAAAAAGCTTCAAAAACAGACTTCAACGAGAGACTGCGGAATTGGAATTAATGTGCAAATTGAACACCATTAAATTAGGCTTGAATAAAGACTGGGAGCGAATGGGTCATTACACAAAGTAAAACTATTTCCCCATGTTTATGTCCCCCCCTAGTGTTCCTCACAACTTCTTGTCAACTGCTGGAAATGGGCCATTTTGATTACCTCTACAAAAAGTTTTTTTCTCTCCTGCTGGTAATAGCTCACCTTAACTGATCACTCTCGTTAGAGTGTGTATGGTAACACCCACTGTTTCATGTTCTCTGTGTATATCTATCTATATTTATATCTATATCTATCTATCTATATATCTTCCTACTGTATTTTCCACTGCATGCATCCGAAGAAGTGGGCTGTAGCCCACGAAAGCTTATGCTCAAATACATTTGTTAGTCTCTAAGGTGCCACAAATACTCCTGTTCTTTTTGAGGATACAGACTAACATGGCTGCTACTCTGAAACCAGTCAGACCAGTTCATGCTCAGCCACCTCAGTGATTCTAAATAATTAGGGGGGTTGCTGATGGTTCAGTGATGCTAAACTATTAGCAAATGCTCTCTTTCTGTGACATGCACTGAAAATATTCAGCTTTCCAGCTGCCCACCTGGAACGCTCTTATCAATTTCAGGAGGGCTTGGGAGGCTCAGCACCCAGACTCTCAGCCTCTCCAGTTCCTGGAACTGGTTGGAGGGCACTCTGCCTCTGCTGCTGGGGGTCAGGTGGAAAAGCAAAGTGTCAGGGAGCTCAGCCTCCCTAGGTCTCTGGAAAGGCTTTTGTGGATTCCATTGAAGAAACCAGACAAAATGTGAAATAGACATGAGCTTTCAGGTAAGCAGCCCGGAAGCTGTCATTTCCATGTTCCCGACTGAAAAATAAAAATGTTCTCCACAAAATTGAAATGTTCCCTGGAAAAAATTCCATTTTATTAAAAGGGCTTTTCACTGGAAAATCATTCCAATGAATAATTCTGGACCAGCTCTATTTGGGATCCAGCCATGCCCACTTAGTTCTTCGTATTATTTTTGCTGTGTAAAAAGCAAGAAATACACAAGATAAAACACTGTGATTGTGACAGTAACTGAGAAGTCAGACAGCTGAGCTAGAGTTGATGTGGTGTCCTTATCTCACACTATCATAAACAAACCAAACCAAGGAGAAATCCCATCAGAGAGAAGTGTCAGATTGCAGCCAGATCCCCAGCACACAGAGATCAGGGCTTTACTACTGCATGAGCCTCCAAATTTTCTTTTGCCAAGTACGTGCTGAGGAAAGGGCAACTTGATTGTTGTTGCCAGCTGACTCCTTTTGTGGTACAAACCAATAATTCAGCTTGTTGCTGCTGGTTCACATGGACCTGGGTAACACTGGGCATGGTGTGGGGAGGTATAAAACTTTCTTTTCAACCTTCAGGTCTCATGTGGCTCCTGGTCTGAGGGGAGGCAGGAATGCATGCAGCAATAGACATCATGTGACTGAGGCCAGATCCACACCAGAAGAGGTTTGCTGGTATAAGTATACCAGTGAAACCTTCCTAGCGTAGATGCAGCTTATACCAGCAAAAAAGTGCTTTTGACAGTATAGCTTATAACTATTCAGCAAGCAAAATAAGCTATAAATGGCAAAAAGTACTTTTTTTCTGGTGTAACTGTGTCTAAACTACGGCTTTTGCAAGTCTAGAAATATCACAGACACAAAAAAGCAGAGTTCTTACCAACATTGCTATACTGGCAAAAAAGTGTTTTTCATGTAGACCTGGCCTTCGTTTTTGACCTTCAGGAAAACTCAGCAGCATGTGCTGCCTGCACAAGTCACATTGCCACCCATGGAGTCCCTGGGTCAGCAAAGAAGTCAATGTGACAAGTGAGCACTCCTGGAGCCATTTAGAGCTTGAGAGCACAAAGCAGGCAATCCTCCTAGGACTGTCACAGATGGTCCCGTACGTCACAGTAGACTAGAAGAGAAGGGCTAAGGAGCTCTAAGCAGAGGCTCAACAGCAGCAAAAGCTGAATTACCAACAACTTTCAGAGAGCAGAAAAAAGAAAAGAGCCTCAGACACTCCAGAGCAGGAGATATGGTTGTGAGAAGACAGACGGGAGGTAGAGAAGAAAGTCTGTTGGGTGGGGACATCAAGGATTGCTGAGTCTAGGAAAGTGAGAAAGTCTCTTTGAAGAGATGCAAATTGTGTTGAATTAGGATGGAAGAACTGGAGTGGAGATTCTAGAACTGGGAGAACAGGGTGGGGGGAGTATGTTTTGGGAATGATTAAGAAAGAATGGAAAAGACTTTTTCAGAGTGTGGGACTGAACCACCATAAAGCCTTAATCTACTCCTGTAGACTGCTCTCATTCTGCAAACACAACTCCAGGTGAATGGTAATTCTGTATGCGGAACTCAGGCAATGAAGAGAAGTTAGAATGGAGTGGCAATCCTCATTTTTAACTTCCTAGTGTTGTTGGTTTGTGGCACAGCCCTAACATAATTGAAACCTAGTTTGTGTATTTAAGTTCCTTGTTTCTCAAAAAAGACATTTCATAATGAAATGCGTCATCTGTACCGAACAGAACAGCTCTGAAGGAGACGTTCTCTTCAGCCTAAATTATATTTGCTGTGCAAAAATTAGGTCACATTATCTGTAAGTAACAATCCTTGAGACTGTTCATGAAAACATGGACTGTGCACACAAAAAATACAGGATATTTTAAACCTAAATGTCTTAGCTGTTGGTTTCTGAAAAAACAGTGAAATCAGTCGCAAGTGAGCACTCCTGGTACAGACAACAATTGGTTCCTCCGTGGATTCTGTTTTCTTATTAAGATGATGCAAAATTTTCAAGCCTAGGTGCCTAAAGCTAAAAGCCTAAGGCCAAATCTACCCTGAAGACCTATATCAGTATAACTACATCACTCAGGGATGTGAAAAATACCAACCTAAATCCCCTGTGTAGATAGTGCTGTGTCAATGGGAAGGGGGACATAGCTACCACCTCTCAGGGAGGTGGATTAACAACATTGGCAAAAGGAGTGTCTTCACTTAAGTGCTACAGCATAATAAAAGTGGTATGATTTTCAGAAGTGCCTAGCATCCACAAATCTCACTCAAATCACCAGGAGCTGCCAGCACTTTTGAAAATCCGACTACTTCTATTTAAGTGTCTAATTTTAGGCTCCCAGGTTTGAAATGTTAGGCCAATATGTTTAGTGATAATTTAGCAGAGCAGGACTTGTGTAATAAAAGGGTGGTCTCTTATTGAGGTTACAGTGGAACAAGACAAATTGATATTTTTTATTTTTAACAATATACAAATGTACATGCAACGAATAAACTATTTTTTAATTGTGAGCAAAAAAGTTACTCTCAGCTGAGACGCCTTTGTTTTAGTCTAGAGCGGAGCTGGATTTTTCAGTTTGTGGGCAATTCAAAAAAAATTCCATTTGTTTTGGGTCAAGCTGAAAAATGTTTCAGTGAATTGAAGACCCGAGAAAACATTTGTTTCAGGTTGAACAAACATTTAGTTTATTTATACTGACAAACTCACAGAATGCTTTGGTGTTACTGAATGTGCATTTTTCACCGAAGAAAAGTTTCAGCTGAAAAATTTTACTCAGCTCTAGTCTTCAGAAACTTCTAGACAAGGAATGTGTCCTGGGAAGTTCTTTAATTGGCACAAATTTATTTAAGGGCAGATCACTTTCCTGAGATGACAACGTTCATCCATTGACACTAGACCCAACCACAGAGCCCCTTTTTAGGCAAAAGTCATGTTTCTTGCTCAGGAAAAACTCCTGTTAAAGCAATTTCATGATTTGGCCCATTAGTTCCTAACTATAGCCATAAATAACTATGGAAAGAAAAAAATACAGACAACAGTATATAAAAATACTAACCCTTTATAATGACATGATTAATCTCAAGAGCAAGCATCCTGGGCTTGATTTACTCAATCTGGAAGAGGGTGATGAAAAATCACACCACTCTGTATCAGCCTCTCCTCCTGTTCTCAGGGAAGAGTCACCCCACAGGTGGTCAGGCGCTGCACCTGCCCCGCCCTTTGCATTGCTTTCCGGCCATTTCCTGAGGTTTCCCAGGAGCATACTGGCAGAGGTTGCGCAGGGGATATGCTGATCCAGCATGTCTCCCATCCTTATTGGCCATGCCCCTTTCCCAATCAGTGGCTGCTAGTTTTGGGGCTGTGCTGCCCACCTCCTCAAGTGGGGGGAAGAGAGAAGAAAAAGAAAAAGAAAAAGGTCAGAACCACTTTCAGCTGCTCCATGGACTTTCTGCCTTGAGAACCGTGTGCCTAGGTTTATACCAGCTAAAGCCAGCATAACCCAGTGCTGAATATATCCTCATGTTTCTCTTTGTTCAGGTGCTGTATTACATGATCATGCCAGAAGCAACAGGGCTCTTCTACTAACCCCAAACACTACATTTTAGGGTCCATCCTACCAGGATCGCAGGGGAGATTTCAATGGCTAACTATTTCAAATGTTAATGAGAGCCACTTGAATAGTCCTGGTCACAGCTGCTAACCCTTGTGTGTTTGGGACAGAATTTTATTCTTTCTTTGGCAACCTGCGCTATGTAAAATGATTATAACAGATACTACTAATAAAGTCACCAGCAAGTCAGTGAAAGGTAAGATGCCCTTACATGCCAGGGAGATATTTTGGGGCTAAGTGGTGGTCCTGCATTGGCTAGGTTATCAGTAGAGCCAATCATCAGAGTATAACCAGGGTACTTTAGCATGGTAGGAAAAAAAGTGTCTCTTGAACAAAAGCCAACTTCTCTCTGGTTTCAAGGAATCTGTTCTCTCTCCATTCTTAAACCACATTGCTAAACTCTCAAGTATACAGAGAATTCACACAAAAAGCATGTCCCAAATTTATCTTCCCCTATGCAGTCTCTCTAAAGTGTGGCAAAAGCAGCCTCTCTGTCTGTCTGGTGGATTGCTAGTGAAGAAAATAAAGAATACTCTTTGTGTCTGAATAGTTTGAAACAGGGTTTAAGTACAGAATACACCAGCGCTATCACAGAGGCCTTAAGAGTCCCTCCCCCACCAATGCATTTTGAATCGGTGCCGTGCTTGAAGGCTATAGGTGAAATCCTGGCTCCATAACTCCACTGGAATCAATGGGAGTTTTACCATTTTCTTCAATGAGGCAGGGATTTCACAAGCTGTGTCAAGCAGAAGGCAGCTGTGTTTTAGATCATTACTTAGCTTGCTACAAGTAAGCTCTGCTGTAAGCTGTTGGAAAGACCCGATCCAATGCCCACTGAAGTTAAAAGGAAAGACTCCCATTGACTTTAATTGGCTTTTAGAGCCGACCCTAAGAACCAGCACAAAACAGTTGGAGAAGTGGCATAACCGGATTGAGGTAGTGCTTTATACCCCCAGAGTTCTTTACCAATAACCAGATTATCCCCATAATGCTCCTGCAAGGTAATAAGTACTATCCCCAGTCTACAGATAAGTACACTGGTATTGAGATTCAGGGCCTAATTTTCAGAGGGGTTGAGCACCCACTTGTATGGGAATTAATGAAATAGACAGTGCTCAACCCTTCTGAAAATCAGGCCCTAAGCAACTGACTCCTGTCCACAGTGGCAGTCTGTCAAGCCAGGGTTAGAATACACACGTTATTGGCATTTAGACCAAAAAACTCTTTGTTTGGTAGGGTTGCATTATAAAAGCTATTTATTAACTCAAACTAGTTAAAAGACAGGAAGTGTAGTCATCTGCTGACAGCATTAATCATCATTACCATACGGTTTGTCACTTTAATTAGAGAATAATGTCTAATATAGCTTCCTGATATGCAGTAAGCAATTATATGGATTTTGGTATTTTCTGTGGTAAGGACCAAATCCAAATAAATTGCACACTCAGTGGCATGTTATGCAACTATAGAGAACAGCAAGATAGTAGACAGCTAAGAGCCTCTATATGAGCTGTATTGCATGTATACCTATGGGCACCAAAGCCCCTCTACTCATCTCGCGCCATACAAAGGGGAGAGAAACGTGTGCAAAATGCAGTAGAAAGGGAGGGAAAGGATGGCTGTGCTTGGCTTTTCCCCATATCAACCCTCTCTGCAAAATGTCTGTGCGGCCCATAGACCACGAGGGGGCTGGGAAGAAAAACAGGGAAAATGTGGGGAGGAGTCACTCTAAGCCACATGATCTCCTAGAGAAGCTGCACAGGCAGCCCAGTAAGAGTTGCGGGAAGTTATACTGCTTGAGGCAGTATTAATTCCCCTGCACACTATAAATCCCCAACGTCTCGACCACACACAGTACAGTGGTGGGCAGTCTAGTTATCAGCCCAGGCCTGTATCCAGTGGACAACTGGAGGGAAACACAGTGGGACAGTCTGTGTTGCTGGACAAGAATGTTGGGGCTGGGAACTTGGTTTCTTGCTGATCCAAATATGTTGTTCTCCTTCCTGGTCTCAATATATGCCATTCACTTCAAAGACTAATTTATTGCCTTTCAACAACTTTTATGCAGGAGGTGAACATACCCCTATGCTTTGGATTGCTTAAGTGAAAGTAAGACGGTCAAACATGTCCCTAATTTCCCTTCTTATACCTCAGTTTGCTTCATTCCCTTCCAGAGGCTCTCTTGCTATTTGTATAACAGCCCATACAACTAAAGGATTTCCATTTTTTCTCCCTCCACCACTATCTGTATTGGTGAGTTACCAAATGCGTGCTCTGTGTTCTAATACAGATCTGGTCATCTAGTATGCTTCATTCTATTACTGTCAGCCATAGCAGACATCAAGAAGGATGTATAAACTATAATCTGGGAATGTACCAGTTGGAAGTAACAGGCAGGGCATTTTTGCCACCCCAAGCAAAAAAAAACACCTCGGACTGCACCACCCCAAGAATGGACGGAATGCCGCCCCAGGCACGTGCTTCCTCTGCTGGTGCCTGGAGCTGGCCCTAGTGACAAGAGAGGAGAAAGACCTGGGTGTATTGATTGATCATATGATGACTATGAGCCACCAAAGTGAGGCAGCTGTGAAAAAGGCTAATGCCATCCTAGGCTGCATCCAGAGAAGTATTTCCAGTAGAGATAGGCAATCATTAGGACCATTATACAAGGAACTGGTGAGAGCGCATCTGGAATACTAGGTGCAATTCTAGTCTCTCATGTTTAAGAAAGATGAATTCAAACTGGAACAGGTGCAAAGAAGGGCTACTAGAATGATCAGAGGACTGGAAAACCTACCTTAGGAGAACAGACTCAAAGAGCTTGGCATGTTTAGGCTAAGCAAAAGAAGGCTAAGGGGAGATATCATTGCTGTGTATAAATAGACAAGAGGAATAAATACCAGGCAGAGAAAGGAATGAAAGATACGCGCCAATGTGGACACAAAAACAAATGGATATAAACTGGCCATCAACAAGTTTAGGCTTGAAATTAGTGTGAAGGTTTCTAACCATCAGAGCAGTGAAGTTCTCAAACAGCCTTCCAAGGGGAGCAGTGGGGGCAAAAAAACCTAACTGGCTTCAAGTCTGAGCTTGCTAAGTTTACAGAGTGGATGGTATGATGAGACTGCCTACCATGGCATATACCCGATCTGTGACTGGTAGCAACAAATATCTCCAACGGCGAGTGATGGGGGACTAGCTGGGGAGGGCTCTGAGTTACTACAGAGAATTCTTTCCCAGGTATCTGTCTGGTGAGTTTTGCCCACGTACTCAGGGTCTAACCAATCACCATATTTGGGGTCAGGAAGGAATTTTTCCCCAGGTCAGATTGGCAGAAACCCTGGATTTTTTCCCCTTCCTCTGCAGCATGGGGGCACTTGTGGATTTAAACTAGTGTAAATCAGGGCCGGCTCCAGACACCAGCGCAGCAAGCAAGTGCTTGGGGCGGCCAAGGGGAAGGGGCGGCACGTCTGGCTCTTTGGCAGCAATTCGGAAGTGGTCCCTCTCGGAGGGAAGGACCTGCTGCCGAAGTGCCACCGAAGAAGAAAGCAGCGCAGTGGAGCTGCCACCAAAGTGCTGCCGACTGCAATCGTGGCTTCTCCTGCCCTGCCACTTGGGGTGGCAAAACCCCTGGAGCCGGCCCTGGTGTAAATAGTGGATTCTCTGTAACTTGAAATCTTTAAATCATGATTTGAGGATGTCAGTAGCTCAGCCAGGGGTTAGAGGTCTATTACAGGAGTGGGTAGGTGAGATTCTATGGCCTGTGATGTACAGGTCAGACTGGATAATCACAATGGTCCCTTCTGACCTTAAAGTCTATGAATCTGAGAAAAATCGGTGTCACCAAAACAAAATAGAGAAGTTCATAAATTCATGCCAAAAGACTACTTATTGTTAGTGGAGAATGTCTGATGGGAAAAGGTCAGGATTTGACCTCCTGTTGTCAGATATCAGTCTCATTACTACTAGAGGCATCTGGGATAGCTAGAAAATTAAACAGTGATAATTTACTCCATTGTTTGTGATGACCTCATGTGTGTCAAATGATCTACTTTTTATTGCTGCCATATAACTTATCTCCATGGAGATCCTCCATTTCCATTCATCTTCCATTTAAAGAAAGGTTCTTATCCTTCTGGTAATGAAGAATGCTCTCTGACGCTAAATCAGTATAGTGCTATCTTGTTTGCAAGCAGGGAGATAGTAACAATACAGTTACACAACCATGGTGTGAAATCTATTTATCTTAATAGGATGTTTAAAGTCTATTTTAAATCATTTAAAATCTTTACTTTTCAGATAGTTTGTCTGAAACAAAGAGCAAGATGTAATCACTGAAATGTTAAGTACTGGTAAACTACAACACAATGTCCATTCAAATGAGTGCAGAAAAAGTATTTAGTTTTGCACTCTGCCCTTCCGAAAAGATCTCACGGTTCCAGTGAATTTCAATGCAGTTTAGCACTGACACACTCTCTCCCCAAGTATCCCTATTTATAGCTTTGAAATGTTGGCAGGTAAGCACCAACCCCTTCTATTCCCTGATGGCACAGGGAGCTGCACTGGAAGAGTGGAACAGAATGACTTAAGGAGAGCAACAAAACGACTGGTTATACTCTCTCAAGCATCACATTGGCTGAATGGCTTCCCTGTTCAAGGTAGAACTGTTTAATACATTAGGTACATGTTCTGTTCAAAGTGTGTACTCAGAGTCTAAAACCACCCTGCCTGGCAGCTCTGCTTCATTTCATCCTCAGTGTAACTAATGAAAATAAGATGGATCTTCTGGACTGCAGTAGACATGACAACTGAAACGGTGTCTTAAGACACAGCTGGCCTTCACCGTGTTGTTTTTTCCCTCATGCAGCCTGAGTCTATTTTAGCTCCACAGTGGCAGCAGGGTGCACAGATCTGGTTTTCTACAGATATCACTGCGTTTTGCTTTCCCAGGCTCTGTCTGTAGTTTGCTGTTTCTGGCACCCCCTCTTTGTGTTACTGGACGCATGGATGCTTTCTTGATGCAGAATGGGAAAATGGCTGAATCCACAGATGTATAAATGTGAACCATACAAAGCTAAAACCTGGGGGCCTGATCCTAGACATCTTATCTCAAACAAGTCTTCCTTATGCATGCTAGTGGTTTCATTGATTTCAAAGGGATTGTTTATACGCGTAAAGGATATATGTAGAGATGAGACAGCACAATAAGATCCGCTTTTTTACTTTGATTTTGACAGTGTAACTAACTGGAGACTATTAAAGAGAATGACAAAGAACTTCTAAGTAAGATTAAGAAGCACATGAATAGTTTCATTTGACTGCATGCTGAGACTGTTAGCCGAGCAGTCTCACCTTTTTACATGATTTCTCAATGCTTGTGATGGAGCATTTTGGAATTAAAATCTCACTTGTGGCAACTTTTGGAAATGTCCAATACACTTTATGCATGCTGGAGGCAGTGACATCCAAAGATTAGAGCAGAGAATCACTGGGCTCTGTCACTAATACATTTTGATCTTGGGCAAGTCACTTAACTTCTGTGTGCCTGAGTCTCCTCGTCAGTAAGGTGGGCACCATAATATGTACTGCCCTCACCAGCATATTTTCAGAACCAATATCTGTAAAGGCCTTGGATGAAAGTGCCATAAAAAGTGCGAAAAAAATCTTTCAGTGGGAAAGTTACCTGGGTGCATATACAAGTTTGCCATGTTGAATTAAACAGCCTTGTGTAAGAAATGTAATGTAATGTGCATCTCAGACTGTTGATCTGTGACATTCCATGAGACAGCAAATGCAGAGCCGAATGCCAGCTTGTTTTGGGATTCCACTTCACAGCCCTTTCACATGTATGTTACATATTTACAGACACAGTTGTCAGTTAAAGTGCACGTGTGGCATCAGGGTAAAAAAACCCAGGACCTTTTGCTCCTAAATAAGACCACTAAAACTTGAGCCATATTTTTAAAAGAACAGACCTGTGAAATCCTTTGCATTTACAGAACACCTTCTATCCAAAAAAACTCAAAGCATTTTACCACATCAATGAATTCCTCTAAACACCATCACAGTGACGTAAGGATGTATTATTACTCCCTTTTAATAAAAAGATGGGGAAACCGAGGCACATAAAATGTTAAGTAACTTGCCCTCATTCATACAGGTCTGTGCAGAGAGTCGCAGTCCTAGCTTCAGCCACAGAATATGCCCTTTTCCATCAGAGATCTAGATTATATGCCAATCTTTGCCATAGACTTGCTGTGTGAGCTTGGGAAAACCACTGATCTTCTCTATGCCTTGGTTTCTTCCTCTGTGAAACAGGGATACTATCTATTGCACAGAGACGCTGTGAAACTTAATTTAGTCAGGTCTGGAAAGCTCTTTGCATTCTTCCAATGGAAAATATGATGTCAGTGCGAAGTACAATATTGTTCTGAGGTACCCATTCACTATAGCCAGGGCACGAAAATGGCACATTAAGACCTACTTCCCCATAATAGCTTCATAAGATGTCAGTGGACTCCAGTGAAGATGCTCAGGAGGTTCACTGACATCTACACATATACAAAAGAAGGGCTCTTTGCGGCTGATTGTGTTCACAAACAGAGCCTTATTCTAAGACACTTTCCTATTAAAAAAATGATTTATACTCTGGAAAACACTGCTGGAGAGATTACACTTGACAGAACAAGTCAAAAGGAAGGGATTGACTAGATTGTTAATCTCTTTTCCCTGCAAGGTGACTGCCCATTTTGGAAAGAGGTAGCGAAAATCTGTGGGTACAAAGTCATTGAATCCATCTTTTCGCTAGATTAACTGCTGGCTCCCCAGTATCTTTTGTTCAGGTGCTATCACCTGGTTTTGGCTGCGCAAAATAGTCCCCCAGAAAATTCACTGGAGGACTGGTAGAAAGACTGACTCATTTCCCCAACCCCCCAGCTTATTGCCCTGAGGCAGTTCTCAGCATGCTACTCCTCTGGGACCAGTCATTTACCTTTTCCTACATTTCCTGTGGCAGAAGGCAGGTTGAGACAGGCTCACTCCCCTTCCCCAAACTGCAGTAATTCCTTAATCTCATGTCCTCCTATTGGTGGGCTGCAAATTACCATTCATCAGGCACAAATCTTCAGGGTATCTTGAGGGAATCTGACAACTGGACCCAGATTTACCAAATACACAGATGCCTGCTTATTCTGTTTCCAGTGAAAGCGACCAACCCCTTGCCCACCTCCCCGGTGGCCATTCCAGTCCCCACTTGTCCCCTCACCTTTAATCTGAAATCTGGACCTTACATTTGGTTGATATCAGGTTTAAACTAAACCGCTCAGGTTACACAGGATTAGTTTATGGACAAAGTTCTAGTTATTAATGTGCTGAGTCACCCTAGTAGCATATCATCATCTGCTTATCGTACGAGCTAGAGGCCTGCAGTTAATCAAATATGTTCAGTTAAGCTTTTATACAATACTTACTTTACCAGGCATGAGTGGGAGCAACAAGACGACAGGCAAATTACAGGGGTTTTACTACTGAGGCAGCAATTTAGAGGAATTGTTTTTACATTCCTTTGGTTAGCCACATGTTTCAATATTTTGGCTAAATATAGAACATCCAAACCTTTTACAATGCAAAACAAATGACTAAAAATGGGGACTAGGGAGAAAAACCAAGAACCAACAACCAGCCACAAACAGTGCAGCCGGAAACAATACTATATGGAACTTATTCAAGTATATCATTTGCAGTTTCTCAGAAGTTCTCAGTTATAAAATGAATCATGCCTTGGCTATAGTGTAATTTTGACTCGAATTTGTTGACAAGGGATAGTTGATTTGCACAGCAATACAGTAAACTGTATTTGTCTGTACCAGCATCTACAAAAATACACATCAGTAAGCAATGAAACCAGCAGTCGCAATAGACGAGAGACTTCCCATAGGAGGGTCCGATTCGGTCTGGTCAGGCACCAAGTGGAGAACAGTCAGCAGCTCACAGGACTGGGCTTGTGGGAAAGGGAATAAAGGAGGCATTTTATTGTTCTGCCATATAGTTATTTCAAATTTTCTCAGATGGCTTAAGTAAAAGTGCTGCAGGTTGGTTCATCTGCAGGGATTGAATCTAGGCTCTTGGGAGTTTAAAGCATGACCCTCTCCTGCTTGGGTTAAAGGACTAGGACTAGATTTTCAAAGGCACAAATGGTATTGATGTTCACTGGGAGTTAGGTACCTAACTGCCATTCATGTTTCTGAAAATCTACCCCAATGCCCATTAGCTCCAAGGCGTAGCACACTGATAAATCTCTATGTGATCTAGCCACTAGAGGGGAACAGAGAGCCACAATGAGTTAGCATGGGCAACGTATGTTAAGATTTCATTCTTGACAGAGCAGTCTAGAAAGGATTATTGGACCAGTAGTAGCACTTGCCTACGCAACAGATTCAGACCCTTAGCATAGCAGATAATAGCTTTCGTTAAAGATCTGGTTATTTGTTACTGTGGATTTAGGAAGTTATCAATAATGGGGGTTAATATTAAAGTTAAAGAAAGTGACTAGACTAGAGCTCATTGAAAAAATTTTCATGTTTTTTACTGGAAGAATTTCAAAAGTTTTCAACCACGTCTAAATGTGACCCTGGGATTTGATATTGTAGGATCATGATGTTAGTTCATGTTTACTTCTTTCACTTTTCCTTTAGGGGATGCAAAGTTTTGAAAACAAAATTTCAAGGTCTGTTCTAACCTTTAAGAGGGTCTTAATCCAACACTAATTATTGAAATTCTGCCTCATTTCATGTACCAAGTCCCCTTACAGCACCTTGTTGTTAATTCTCTCTGTAGAAACAAACCTTATTCAGATTTAACACAGTGGGAGCTTAGCGCAAGTAAGGGGAGCAGTATTTAGTCATTTATGATCTTTTAAATGCAGACGTTAAATATCCCAAAAGGTACCAGTTTAGAAAAAATCCTGAAAGTGGGATTTTCAAAGCTATCTAGGTCCAGAGCCGGATGCCCATTTCCAATTTATTTCTAATGGGGTTTAGACACCCAGTTCCCATTAGGCAGCTTTGAAAAACCTTTCCTAAATCTACAGGACCTGCAGCTCTCCCAAGACCTCCACTGATCTTGTGTAATCCATAGAGACTCTATAGCTTTGCATTGCTCCTTGTTTCCACCACTCATATCTTTGGCAACATGGGTCCTGCAAGAGCCATTTCTCATGAGCTCCCACACTGATCTTGGAGGCAGGTTTCATACAGAGAAATTGGAAAAAAAGTAAGATCATGTTATAGGCTTAGCATTGTTTTACTTTTGTATTTCCACCACTGTGATCTATTAGTTTGGACATCTGACTAGACTGGGGAAAAAAGCCCACTGGAATACATCCTCCAGGGAACCATCTCACAACCAGCTCTAATGTCTATGATTCTCATACTTGTAAGGGTTTTGGAATCTCTTCAGTGGTTACTGAAAGAAAACAAATCTCAGTGAAATCAGAGCCCAGAAGTTATCTGAGAATAGGTCCTTTTTAAGCCCTGTCTTGGCCATCCCAACTTTTTTGGCAAAAGTGGGTGTTTGCCCATTTGTGCTTGCCAACTTGATCAGTTGGTAAGAGAAAATGGGACAAACACCCACTTTTGTCAAAAAAGTGGGGTGCAGAAGAATGCACAGGGGGTGGGAGTGGGGAGGTGAGCGGTGATGCCAGCCCTGTGTGGGGGTGTGGGGAGAGGCAGGGCTCAGGCAGGGGGGCAGGCAGGCAGGGCTTGAGTGAGCAGCGACCCCAGCCCCAGCCTTTGAGAAATATGGTCACTATCTAGTATGTGCATTGCTGCTCACCCAAACCCTGCCTGACTCCTGTGTGGGGGAAGGGCCCTCGGGAGAGCAGCTCAAGCCATTCCCATGCGGTGTTCTGTTTTCGCTTTGGGAAATATTGTCACTCTACCTAAGGAACAGTTAATTTTTTTTCTTAAATACCCATGATTCTATCACCCCCCTATCTGAGATTGCCATGTCGGAGCTGCAAATTCTGCAAGCTTACATTCAAAGTTTCCACCACTTCATTCCCTCAAGGGTAGGGAATGAGGTTTGGCCTTATTCTCACTCACCAGGCAGGGCTATTAATCCCCTAAACCCAAGTATCTTGTGTGTGTGTGTGTGTGTGTGTATGGGAGCACAGGAATCCAGGTCCATCAGTTTGGCAGCCCTGTGCTTTTACACTGCTCCCAGAGCTGTCCTGGCCCACCCCTGCCTCCAGGACAGCACACACATATCTGTACCTCAACTTCCCAAGTTGGGGGTGCACAGATCCAACACGTTGGCCCATCCTTAATTTGGGTATTTGTATTTAAAATGAAATGCTTGATTTTAGTTATTATCAGAACTCATTAAATATCACTAGGCCAGATTCTACCACACTGTACCTTACTCAGGGTATGTCTTTACTACCCGCCGGATCGGTGGGTAGCGATAGATCCAGCGGGGATTGATTTATCATGTCTTGACTAGATGCGATAAATTGACCCTTGAGTGCTCTCCCGTCGACTCCTGTACTCCACCGCCACGAGAGGCGCAAGCAGAGTCGACGGGGGAATGGCAACAGTCAACTCACGATGGTGAAGACCCCACGATAAGTCAATCTAAGTACGTCGACTTCAGCTATGTTATTCATGTAGCTGAAGTTGCATAACTTAGATCCACCCCCGTTAGTGTAGACCAGGGCTCAGTGTATTACACGGTCTGACTCAGGGTAGCAAAATCTGGCCCTATGCCATTATTGTTGTTCAAAAGAAAGACAAACCAAACCAAAACCTTGAGCCAAGTTCAGAACTGGTGTAAGTGGGTACAGTACTACAGCTGCTCCATTGTTTTTAGTGACGCACTACTGCAAAATAAATAGAGTCCCCAGTCAGGGATCAGGGCCCCCTTGCGCTGTACATATGTGTACTCCCAGCCCCAGAGACATTACCACTTGTATCTGCTTATACCAAGCCTGACTTAGGGTCATAATTACATCCATATACAATGTGTTTTACACACGGGTTAATTGTTTTTCCTTGTAATCTCTTGTTCCCCTTTTAGAAGTGTTAGAAAGTCCCTGCTGTTTGGGCTCAGTGCCTTTATGGATTTAACAGATTTTAAAATAGCCAGTGGCTGATTTTCCATGTACTTTCTGCTTTCAAAGTAACATCACTGAAAATGTTTGCTTTGGACAAGGTTCCTCAGTGCAGGCTGATGAGTACCTTCTCGATCTGGTTTCCTGCCAGTGTGAACTTTTTTTTATTTCGCTAAAGGAGCTCACTCCCTAGTTGTGAGAGTGCTTCATATGGAATGGGTTTTGTGGATTAAGAGTGTGCTGCACTGCAATTAGGAGTGGCAAGCGTGAAAGAAATTCTGGCTTCCCTGAAAACACCCAACACTATCATTGGAAAAAGCAGATTTAATACTTTACCGTATATGCTGCATTGCCTATTCAGGCAACAATCATTCAATTCAGCAGAAGCCCTCCTGTGTGAGGACTAAATAAGGATCTAAGGATTTGGCCACTCAGGAGAAGAGAAAGCCACTGATGCCACGGGACTGCTCAGCTTATAAAATGCAGCTCCTGCAAAGCTTAAAATTCTGTGGGTTCTGCAGGAATGATGTAGTTCTCAAGATAGTATAAAAACAAATAAAAACACCCATTAGAAGTTCAACAACCCTGCAGCCTGTGCTTGATTCATAGGGTTTTTCCTCTCTCTACTCCAAGTTAGAAAACCAACAAGGTCAAATTTACAATTTCTAACAGGAATCCCTGGTTTAAATTTAGAGCAATAGGAAGTAATACTATGTAAACCTCCAGCATTAGAGCAATTGACTAGATGACACAATCAGAATGATTTTAAGATAAGGCAGCACCAACACTAGCTTTACAAGTATCCAGTGTTCAAAATAGTACAGTCACTAGATCTATGTAGTATGTTCTGGAGCAAGGGTCAAATCCTGCTTGCCTTTTGTGAGGCACATTGGATTACTCACCTGGGTGAAGAAAGCTGGATTCAGCCTTTGGAGAGACAAAATGGATTTGCTAAATAACGGGGATTAGTTTTTATCATATAATGCAGCATTTAAAAAAGACATTTCTTTCCCCTCTATGTTGTCAAGTTATTGGGTACAATAACTAGGCACAACAGCACAGAGATTAACAAGGTTCTTCCACGCCCCATTCACGCTAATTCTATTTGTGAACTTCTCTGCTCTGCTGTATTTCAGTCAGCGTTTTAGGGGTATCTGATTTTTCCATATGTGGAGGAGATGCTGGGCATGACTGTTCTTAGAAAGCAGAGCAGCTCTCTCACTTTGGGATTTATTAAGCAGAATGCACCATTTGGCTTTCGATCTAGAGTAAGTTTTGGCTAGGATTTAGGATCAGGGCTGGGAAGCACATTCTGATTTGACAGTGCTGGAGTCTTCTGAGGTATTCTGAAGTTTCTGCTATTTGGGGCTGTAATGTCACAAAAATATCCATTTTCACTAAATTTGTGATGCACTGGAACCATGTAACTATGGTTACAGGACCAAAGATATAAGGGTGGGTCTTTGCTCCTATTCACATCTTCAAAATCAGAAAGGATTTGGATTTAAGGTTCTGGTTTTGGCCCATCTCTACTATTTTGGTAACCACAGAATGAACCCTTTGTGCACAATATTAGCTGACATGTCTTGGGCTCCTTATATCATTTTCTTCATATAGAACACAAATGAAGACATTCACCTGTGTCTTTTTGTTTATGCTTCCTGTGGTGCTTCAGCAGTCTTCCTATTCAGTGCACAGCTTCTTGCCAGAGCTATAGGCTGTATACAATACTTTTTGCTTCACTACATACTGCATATCCTGCTCTGGATCTGGCTTTCCTTCTCCATGAGGTTTGAGCAAAGTCTACACAATTTGATAAAAACATTTCACACCCATCTCATGCAGTGGAAACAAGTCCTTTCAGCAATATAGAATTTACTTTTCTATTCAAGGCAAGGGAGGAAATTTGAATTTGCGATTTAGGATTTCTGAGACCCTATAAAGGCTCCTGCTGGAACATAAAATAAATCGTCTCCCTGCTGCCAACTTATCTGGCAGAAGTTTGATACAAAGAAGAACCAGCCTGCCCAGAGACCTTCAGGATGCTTTGTTATTGACTTCACCCTGAAGATGTGTCACTGGTTCATTCACTCATTGGGTTCGTTAACTGTTACCATAAATTCTTGCCATACCTGGCAACAGTGTTGTACCCACTAAATCAGTTGCTTCAGAATGGGAAGTGCTTGAAATGGGTAAAGCAGTACAAAGAGGCTTTCCAACAGGATGATGCCAACCCACCCATCATGGGCTGCACGACATGATGCATGGGCTGCCTAGCTCATCCATGATGCCAGTCCAGAGGCAGCAATTCACACATGTGGCATGAGAGGCTCTGCTGTTGCAGACTTGAGCTACACCGTCCTTGGTCATCTGTAAACAGCAGAGGCAAAAGGTTGAGAAGTTGAGGTCGTCAAAGAAAAGTTACACAACCAAAAACTTTTCCAGATGATGTAGTGTCAGCTTATGGATTTTACACAGTGAAAGCAAGGAGATGGCAGCATAGCAGGCTTGGTTCTGTGCTTTGGAAACCCAAGGAGAGCATTATACACTGGAAAATACTACAGTTTATGTGGCAAAGAACAGAGTCAGTTAAGGACACAGTGCTTTGCTGATGAACTAAGCACAGCCCACAGATTGGACAAAGTGGTGTTGCAAGACAGAATCCCAGGCAGAATCCTGGTAATCCCCCAGAGCCAAGTGTAGTGTTCTGGGCACTGCCTTCCTGACGCTCCTGTTTCAAGACTACTAGATTTTCTCCTCTGCCTCAGAATGCTGTCACGCTCTTCAGCTTGGGAAGACTCAACGATTCCCCCCAGTCTCCCCCTGTCAGATCTCAGGATTTCCCCTGTCAGCTGCAGTGCCTGGAGGTACATAGATAATGGCAAAACTGCCCTCAGGTGTGGCCTCACCTAGATTCAAGGCCAGATGTGGGTGACATTACCCAAGGACTGCATTAAACTGTTAACTTTTCATCTATAAAAAGACTGTGCCCAGGCACGTTTGAATACAGTATAGACGTCTGTTACTCATGGAATCTGGCAGTGTCCTTAGTTCCCTAAGTTACAGGGAGAGAGTGTGATGGAGAAGTGACCATTATTTTGGCAAAGAAGATGTTCATTATTGGAGTGCCAAGTTATGGGGGGGGGGGAAGTGGGAAAGGGGAAAATCTGAACTTGACTATTATTTGACTTGTTCTGCCACTTAGCTCTGAAAAGGGTTGTTCTGAGCCACTGTAAAATGACCTCTGTCAATGATGCAGCGTGGAAGTTTGAGCTGTATTATTCTGCACTGGGGTGAACGGAGTTCTTGTAAGTAGAGAGACAGTATTTCTTCCATATGGAAATATTAAGACAGCGGAAACTGAGAAAATAGGTCAGAATATTCCTAAGTATTTGTCTAATCTGCTTTTCAATGCTCATGAAAGGTGTCAAATGGATAGGGCTGAAGACTGAAATCCTTTATACATCCACTGAAGAGATGCAGAATGCGTAGGGTCTCTATACGCTTCTTTATAGCAATAGCTCCACCTTATTCTGAAAGGATCAACTCGAGGGTGCCCTCTAGGGCTAAGAGGTAGTTTAGTCTCCTTGTCCACACAGACCTCACTCTCTGGTGCCGGGAACTTCAGATAATTTTTTACTACTTAGTCAATGAACCATGTTGTATTTGTGAAAATGTTAACAGTGTGTGTCATGCTCTTACAGTTCTAACTCTGAAGACGTTGAATTATTCGCTAGTGTCCCAGCAAACAAATTTACAGTATCACATCAAATTCACTAATAACAAAATCCTATTAAAACTGGATTTTCTCACCATGGAAATGCAAGTCACGAGATCCTTGGTAACAGGCGACTCAGTCTGCAGGGCAGATCCTATTTTACATTCTTAGAGCTTTGCTAAGTCAAACGTATGCTGATTTACCCCAGCTAAAGACCTGGCCCTGGGTGTTTATTGCAGCTTTTAAAATCCTCTGGACTTTCTCTCACCTCACATTACAATAAAAAACAAAACAAAACAAACAAACACACACACACCACATTTTGGGGGTATAACAGGATGGTAGTCAGATCTGTTGTGGACCTGTAGAACAATCTCTGTTGTGATTATGATTGTGATTTAGTCCCCCTCAGAAGCCAGTATAGGTGTTTTTCCAGGGGGCTTTGACTAAAAATGCTGTGGCAATGTGTGCTGTGTGCAATGGCAATCAAGATCCCCCCCCCCCAACATTTTAAATCTAGCTTTTAAACAAATGTATATCTACACACAGTTCGTCCTCTTAGTAGCAGACAATGAAGTTATTCTTATTTTGCTACTAGCTTCATTCCTGTTTATCATGGTTTGTTGGTATGTTCCCAGCAGGGCCGGTGCAACCCATTAGGCGATATAGGCGGTCACCTAGGGCGCTAGCATTTAGGGAGCGGCATTTTGGGTCCTTCGGCCACCCCGGTTGTCGTCGGCATTTAGGCAGAGGGACCTGGGGCAGGAGGTGCGGGGAGGGCCGCCTGCAGCAAGTAAGGGAGGGTGCGGCACGCAGGGGAACTCCCCGCCCCAACTCACCTCTGCTCCACCTCCTCCCCTGAGCAAACAAAACAAAAACAAACAAACAGACAAAAGAACCCCAATGCTGTCGATTCAGCAGTCATGACCAACCCATCGATACCAAAGCAGCATATCCACACAGTGACTGCAAACACATTTCAATGAGGAAACAAATTTCGGTTTCAAGCTTCCAGGTCATTTTAAAGAGGGCTAGGGGTGAAAAGGAAAACATATATAAAATGTAAACCACATTGACAGTTTCTTTACAAAGCCAGGGTAGGAAGCAGAATCTGTTTTGCCTGCAGATAGGGATTTACTAGTGCATGTCACACGAGAGCATTTGTCATCAGTGCATGTCACAGAAAGAGAGCATTTGCTAATAGTTTACTCCAAAGAAAGTACAGACTGACTGAGTTTTCCTCCTGTCTGATACTTGCTCATACTTGATTAGCCAGCACTGTTCATATCTGCTCATAGGTGGAAAAACAGAAGACTGTGTGATGCAGCTGTTGCTATGGTATCTATGGGTTTTTAAGGAACAGTGAAGAAACAGTAGCATGAACCCTTGCAGCTGACACCTGAGTTAAAGGGACATTGGCAAGGATGAGAGCCTCAACATTCTTAACCGCCCACATACATTTTTGGTCAGATTTTCAAAAGTATTAAGCACTTGCAGCTCTTAGGGGCTTCAATGGGAGTTGTGTATGCTCAAAGCCTTTGGGGAAAAAAATCAAGCTGTTTATTTCTAAATGCCTCCCTAGTACAGGAATAAAAAACACCCTATCCACCTTAAAATGACTGCAGCATGTTAAAAACCCAGCTCCGCACCTGCATGAGAAACCACCATAGGAACCACTGACACTACAGTGCATGTGATGACACAACAGCTGGCATACTGCACTGACCCTTCCCTGTCTCTGTTTCATGCATGTGAGCCTGGAGAGGCTAGAAATGTACCAAAAAACCCTTGCTCCCAGTATGCCTCACAAAGCAGGATTCTGTTTATTTTAATCCCCTGCTGGGGAATGCAAGCAGTGAATACAGCAGTTGGGAGAGAAGGCATACAGCATGAGGTACATGTGTAACTCACAGCACATACAGCAGTTCTAGGGTTGTCATTTCAGCCAGCCCAGAAGCAGCGGTTGTAACACTGCTGAAGCCCTCATTTTTGGAGTAAAATATTATCAGGAAGATTTTTTCCCCCTTCAAATGGAAGGTTTAAAGGAGCTGGCAACGAGTAAAGGTGGTTTTATTTGGATGAGCCTTATCTGAACTACCAAAACCACTGGGGGCTTCAAAATCTCAGAAGAACAGACATTTCCTTCAATGCTGCTGGAGCTTTCCTTTTCTCTGTAATTGTTTTGGTGAGGTGTCAGTCATAGAGGTGTATGAGGGGGGTCTGGGTTACCCTGGGAAGGACATTGTGGTTGTAGGCATACACCATGTAGGTGGAATATTATTTGGGACCCACTCTCTGAAGTGCATCCACACTACCCGCCAGATCGGCAGGTAGTGATCTATCTATCGGGGATCGATTTATCACGTCTCGTCTAGATGCGATATATCGATCCCCGCTGCGCTCCCCGTCAACTTCGGAACTCCACCAGGGCAAGAGGCGGAAGCGGAGTCGACGGGGGAGCCGCAGCCATCAATCCTGCACTGTGAGGATGGGAGGTAAGTCGAAATAAGATACGAAGTTGTGTATCTTATATTGACCCTCCTCATACCCACCCCCGGTGTAGACCAGCCAAGTAACTCCTGGCAGGCTACCAGTGATTGGAATACCATGGCACACCAGGACCCCCACCCGCATAAGGAGCTGACATTTACAGCTTGATTCAAGTCTGGGTGTTAGTTCTGGGTAGTTCTTATTTTATCTTGACCACTTCCCCATCCCTACAGTCAAGTTTGATTATGTCCACTGAAATCCACTGACATCTCTTCTACACAACCAAATCAAGTTTGCCAATAGCAAAGAAACAGTAAGAGAGATGGAGCGAATGATGGAAGAATCTGATCTGTATTGGAAAAGAACACAAGGGAATTTGTTGCCTCACATCCTGAACATTTACAATTCCGCCGTTGCCAAAATTCTAAGAGAGAATTTAAAATTGATTCCTTCTCCTTGCTACTCCCATTTTGAATATTAGCAATCTAATGCATTTTTCACTGAAATACATGTTGTTTCAGAAGTATATGATGCTATTTATATTTGATAGGAATGCAAAATGGTTTGTAAATTTGATCTATAAAACAAGTATTTGCAAGAGTTGTGTGAGGTTTAATAGTTCACTCACATGAACTGGTGATAAAATATGCATTAGATTAATGTATAATCCAATATTATAAGGCTTATTTTTTCCTGACAGAGCATTAAAAATTTAAAATGACTTTTTTCAGCCACAAGTCTCTTGCAATGACCTATAACCAATCCTTATTCTAGAGTGAATTACAACCTGATCCTGCTACCCTTAAACACGAGTAGTCCCATTTTACATAACTAGCCCCACTGACACCAGGGGGACTACTCAAGTGAGTAAGGATTGCAGGGCTGGGCCAATATCTTGTATAAGAGGAAGTTGCTTCCCCGTGTTGCTGAAATATTTCTTATTTGTGGCTTATGAATTGGCTTATTAATTCTCCTTGGGAATAAGAATATATGTTTTAATGCACAACATGGAGGTACTTCATGGCAACACTGCTCATGTTCAGGAGTTCAAACAAGCAGGCCTATGAAAGAGCTAAGAAGTGAAACAATGCGAGTTTGGGAACTGTTATTGGAGGTATTTCCAGAGGACTAGTACATGGTAGTAGTACTAAGGATGAAATTCTGCAATTAGTTATGAAGGGCTCTCCGCTTCCTGCCAGTCAATGTTCTGCTCCTATTTAACCACTCTTCCTCACAAGATTCTTCCTCTCAAGTCCCAGAGGGGATGAATTTCTGTCCCTCTCCTCTTTTCTATCTCTTTTGGTCATCTAGCGTGAAACCCCAGCCCTATGATAGAATTGGGAGGTTTGTCACTGACTTCATTGAAGGCAGGATTTCACCCCCAATCTCTAATTTAATGCTTCGTTTATGCAGAGGCTACTCAACTGCACACATCCTTGAGCACCATGAATGACTCTTTCCTGTCCACTATCTTTGTGGTTTGCATCAACTTTATTAGACTAAGTGTTTCAAAAGACAGAAGTGATTTTCCTGGCCAAGAAGAGCATCCTTAAGAAATGACAATTTCCTCTGTCTTCTGGGTTGATTCAGATACCCCACTGACCCTCCCTTCTCCCCCCCCCCCCATCTTCTCTATTTTCCTTTCACCCCCCCCCCCAAACTCTGCTTTTGAATGTGTGACAGGATGCAGTCTACTCACTGCAGGTATGGCACCCCCTCCTGGTCACTCTAGGGATTTGCTCTTAAGGCCAACACCCCTTACCATGGTCGCACACCATCTCTGTCTCAGGTCTGCAGCTTTTCTCTTTTCCTAGAACTTGCAGCGTCCTCTTGGTGACTCAGCCCTCCGGCCAGGTCACTCAATGTTTCCCCCCTTCTGAGGTATATCACACTCTTTCCTTCAGCAGTCCTAGGCAATCTTCCCATTCACTGCCTCAGGTGCCACTCCTTCAGTGGCTGGTAGGGGAAACCCGGGCCTTCCCTCTACTCCAGGCTCTAGTTCAGGGACACTCAACAGAGCAATTCTGGGCTTTACTCTCCCAGCCCTCACTGCTCCTTCCCAGGACTGATTCCTACCACTCCTGGCTCTTCCCCCTTTCTCTAGGAGTATCAGCTCCAATCTGCCAATCTTCCTCCATCTGTTGCCAGCCTCCTGGCTTTATAGGCCCTGCTTCTTCCTTCTCAGCTGAGCCTGTTTGCAATCAATGCCTGCTCCCCGGCTCTGCCTCTAGGTGCAGTCTGTGGAGTTAATAGGCCTACCAGGCCTTAACCCCTTCCAGTCCTGTGTGGTGTCAACACCCCATCACAGTATGCCACTGCCTTGATCCTGTCTCTGCTAAATTCATTTCCTCTTTTCTTTACTATTGCAACTCCCTGTTCTATGATCTCCCCCATTGCCAGTGTTCCTTATTCCTATGTATGCAGAAACTTCGGTTGACTTTCTCATGTGTACAAAGACAGATAAAAAATCCTACTTATCTGCACTGTTCCTGATTGACTGTGCATCTGCAGAGATTCTGGCCAGCTAGTTATTCCAGCAAGATTATGGAATAGTCTATTCAGGGACTCTATGCCAGCAACTCCTGTTTCATGCAGTATTATATGAAGAACTAGATGGAGCATATGTGAACCCACAAGAGATAGGTTGCCATTTTGCATGATCTGCTATAATTTCCTGGTTTTTTTTTTTAAACAATTCTCACTCACTGCAGACATAGATTACTAATTAGGAAGATACTTGAACTTACTCTCTCAATGTTAAAGATAATCTGGTTCCTATGAAGGATTCCCTTGAAGTCTTAGCAGGCTAGTGTATAGTCTCCAGTTAATATCAATTATCGCTTTAGTCAAACTTTTTCTAAAGGTGCCCTGAGACCCTTGTGAATGACGTGGGTGGCTAGGAATTAAAGATTAACCATATTTGAGTTCCTACAGAAGTAAAAGCCCTCTCCCCCAACTTCAGAATGCAGAATGGAAAGTCACTGCTCTAGAGAATGCTTGCCTTTGTTATGGCTACTTGTTCACAGCTGTTACAAAAGGAGGCAAAGCTCTGTAAAGTGAAGTCAACTAATTGGACAATAAATCAAGTATGAGAGTCATGAGTGGTGGGATGACTTTAAAATGCTAAGACTCTTATCTGGGAAATGTATTACAACCCTGGATGAAATAACTTTTGTTTTAGGAAGATGAGGGGGGACAGATTGTTTTCATCTGCTGAGAAACAGGGGAGAAGCACTAACATTGGTATTTTGACAATTTATGATGTGAGGCACAGGGGGGTTAGAAGCAAGTGCATTTAGCAAGAACGTGTCAAATGTGCATAAAGGTCTATTGGAATTACCCATTTGATCTTAGGAAAAAGAAAAAGGAGACAAAGATTTGGAAAGGTAAAGAGATAACTGAACTCTTAGACAATCAGTTTCTCCCCTGTACTGCGTTTTAAACCTTGTAAGGCTCATTGTGTGTTTTGGTGGCCAGACTTACATTTTGCATACCCAATGAGAAGTGAATCGTTTTTATTTTCAGCAAGTGACATTAAGAAAAGGACTCTGAGAATGGTTGACCGGGAGGTAAGACTCATGAGTTTTTATGTTGTATTGCACATATGAATTTCAGAATTCTCCCCAACAAACAGTTCCTCTGCATGTGTTAATACACCTCAGTATGGAATTTCAATTCCAGTTGATCCTTCAATTTACATTTGTTAACTGGCAAAAACTAAGTGTGTAGCTCCCGTTCCTCCATTTATACATCCTTTAAGTGTGCTTAGGACCTGATAACCTAAAGGTGGTGATTTACTTGAAAAGTAAACGATCAGCTGGATAATTACATCGGAGCAAGTTATTCCACTGCAGTGCACGGACTACCTCTTTACTTGCTCTTTTGTTGCAAGATATTCCGAATACAGAAAACCAAATGATAGACATCTATGTTGCAAGCCTGTTGTGAGTACCCGAGGGAGGCTTTTCCTAACTTAACTCTGAATTGTGACAAATTAAGTAGCATAACTTAATTTGCAAACCTCCCTCCAAGTCTTTGTGCACGGTTTTGTTAAAATTTGTTGTTCCTAAACAGAGAGCTAACTGAAGTCTCAAACCTTTGTATTCAAGTGCTGTGAAACACCGAGAGGGGGTTATGTTGGGTTGAAGATGTTCATGGTTTATTACATGCTGTCACACAAAAAATACTTATTTTATAGTGCCCAAAGTTTACCAGGTGGTTCAGCTGATATCCAAAACACCATGGCCCCTGACCTAAAATCTTACAGTCTAAGAAGGCACAAGACCTAACAGGAAAAGCCACAAGCTGAAAGAAGAGGGAAATAGAGGATAAGATAATGACCTCTGTAACTTGTTGCCTTATTTTAGATTTTCTGTGGACTAACACAGTACATTCAATAAATAATAGAAAAGATGAAGATTTGTAGATTGTGTTACAGCGTCTCAGTTTTAACCCAACCGTGCTACCTATTTTTTGGGCAAGGGTGTCCTCCATCAAAAAAGTGTGACACTGGGAGATCAAGCCTAAAATAGGGCTGCCAGAACATGGGATTGTCCTGATGAGTGACTGTCCCATAAATATTGGCATGAGTGGCATCACCACTTTGGAGCACAGCAAAATCCCTGAGCAAAGGCTGACATTAGAGCCCTTTAGATTTTGGGGGGATTACACATACATGACACATTGACAGGATCGAACTCTGGGGAAAGTTATCGAAACATATATTTTGTGTTGTAGAAAGTAAGAGATGAATCCCAAAAATCTGGGGAGAAGAAAGAATAGTGAAAAAATGAGGAAAAGGACAGAAGCTTTAATGCCATTTTCCTCTTCCTAGCATTTTCTTTGTTACTAAACCAGGTTGGTGCAGAAACCACCAGTGTTCGGACACAGACCTACTAATTTAAAGGTTAGGTGGTTGGACTGATCTCAGCTACAGATGTTTCTGAATGTCAAATGACATTGTTGTCTGTAAGGCTCACACAGTCCAATGGTATCCAGTCATTACAAACCAAATTATAGAAGCACAAAGAACCAGAATCCATGTTGCAGGAAGAGACCAACATCTGCAGGATTCTGAGTGAGGCGTGGAGCTATATATATAGCCACTGTGCTACTGTTAAGTGCTATATCATGTTTCTCTAGAAGATCCAAACACAACATGGAACCAAATGAAAACAAAAGGAAAAATGAGTCAGTGTTCTCAGCAACTGCGATTCTTTATGACTCATTGCTGTATGTTCAAATTCTCCATTTTTCAAGACAAAAACCTAAATCAGAATCAACCAGAAGGTGGCCTAATTAGATCAGTTTTAAATCAAGGTAATGCTACATGGAGTCATTAACACACTGCAAGTTACATAATCCTCTCATGAAATAGCTTTATAAAGTTTGATGAATGGGAGGAGGGAAAGTTGACTGGATTTGATCACCAAGATGGAAGGAATAAGAACAGAACACAATATATATAGTTCCATAATATATCTCAAAGTGCAATGTGTTAGTAGGGAGGTAATTGTTTAGGCAAATACTGCACTCATTGTGTGCTCAGCAGTAGCTTGTACAATATTTTAGACATTAAAATGCATTTCATTTTCAGAAAAGGAAAGTTAGGCAGGACACAGGAGTTACCATCTGCTTTTAATACTCAGTGACAGAATTGTAAGGGTACTTACTGAAACTCCATGTAGGGAAGGAGATGCTGGTCACACACATATTCCTGTCCACTTGCTAGTTTCTTTGTGAAAGCTACAATGTGGAACACAATTAGAGGCCTGTAATGAAGCTTTCTCCATAGCCGGTATCCCTGAGGAGAAGCCACTAGATGCCAGGGCATAGGAACACTCATCTGTTTGTCAATGGGTACATAGCAACCACAATTGTTCACAAGTGGCTGATGATTTTGAAAGCCTAATTTGAGACACCTTAGAGGGGTCCAAATTTCAGAGGGCAGATACTCAGCATTATCTGAAAGCGAGGCTTTTAAAGATGTGCTTAGTTAGGCACTCAACTCAATTGATTTTTGAAAAATCTTGGCCAAGAGGTTTATTCAGAAAGAACTGACACAAGACATATTGTCAGAAATCGGAAACCTGGAAGGGCATTGCAGCAGTGTATTGATATATAGATGCTTGTACACTGTTCAGAAGGCTAAACTCAGAATAGAAACTGAGGAGCTGTTTGTGGGAAGGACAGCTGGACATAGATTTAGGACAGTCACTGGATGCGTGTGGAAGACGACTTTCTTTGTCACTACCATTAATGTGTGTGTTTTGATTAAAAAGGTAATTATAGCCAGAGAACAGAGAGCTAAGATTTCCCATACAAGATATTGTTACATACGTTAAGGTGAAGTTATCAGTTTAGTCCAAAATAGGGGGATTATTTCAAGGTTCAGAAGAACTGTGTGATCCTGAGGTACCTTGATCCATACTGCTGTGGGTTTGGGAAAATAACTTAAATTCATTTGACACACAAAGTAGGTGAGGTAATATTTTTTATTGGACCAACTTCTGTTGGTGACAGAGGCAAGCTTTTGAGCTTACACAGAGCTCTTTTCTTCAGGTGTGTAATTCAGGAACAGCTCATTTTGATGCCAGGAAATAATTCAGCTGATGCTTGGGAATGGGCTTAATAAATAAGATTATTCTGCTTCCTTGGACTATTGATTGTAACAGATTTGATCATGAGGGCCAAAGCTTTGTCACCCGCCCAGTGGAACATCTTGAGGAGGCAATGAGCAAGATAAGCAGAATATAGCCTGGGGTGAGACTAGGCATCTGCTCCATGGCCAGGCCTCTTTCCAGTGAATTATGCAATCTGGTTTTTAAAAGAAAAATATTAAAAATTAGTTTTTTCATTGGATGATACTATAATTCTCTGTTTTCGTTAGAGTTTCCACTGCCCAACATTAGGCAGTTCTTGAAACAAACAAAGCTACAGTGTTCACTGAAGGCATTAGACAGCACAAAAGGGTTGCCATGACAACAAGAATTCTAAAGCGATGCCATCCGATCCTGAAAATATTTAATCAACACTTGCGTTACAGGACAAACATTAAATCAGATATTCACCATGACAAGTTGTGTTAGCATTTATTGTGTCAAAATTGAAAAACCATCTTAGGGAACAAAAGCAAATAGAGGTGAGATCTATTTTAGATATCTTTGGATGAGACATTTTCATGCACAGACATTTGTATCTACAGTCAGTCTCATATGGGGAAATAAATATAGGTACATGTGTGGATTCCATCAACTTCCTTGACTGAAATGGCACCATGCATCGCTTATAATGGGGAGAACATGTTTCTGCAGGATCCACACGATTATCAAGGTTAAACTGCTTTTTGGTTCTGTCCCACCATCTCCTTTTGGGTTACAGCCTAACTTTATCAAGTCAGTGTAGTATGTCAGACACACACACACTTCTAAAATTACACGGAATTGGGATTCCAAACATGCACAAGCTGAATTCCCACCTAACATAGTTTTATTGATTTTGCTTCTTGAATCTAGAGGATTATAATAGACGGCAGTAAATGTCAACCAGTGGATTGCACTGCATTGTGAACTTGTATCCATTAGCAAAAGGTACCCATTTTGTGGACCAAAATGTATTGCACAGGGTACTTTAAGGAGAACAATAGGGCATCCCCATACAAAACTGTTTCAGAAAAGTTGGTTCTAGTATTGCTTCAAACAGGCTGTTTTAAACTGGGTCCTGCCCTGGAGGATAGAACTAGCATGAGAACTTTAATCCACATGCCATAGCTCCACTCCTTTCTCTCACTCCTACCCCTTGCTGCTCCATCCTTCTATTTTCTTTTTTTAACTCTCTCTTCATCCCCTCTCCTCTCCACTGTGTACTAAAGAATGACAAGAAAATACCAAAAGGGCAAAGAAGAGGGAACCAAGAGTAGATGATAAAGCAGAAGAAGAAACTGCAGATTTCTTAACCAGAGCTCCGATTGACTTTCAGTGGGAATTTTGTCCAAGTGAGGAGGCATGGAGGAGGATAGGAAATGACCCATAGAGATCAGTTGTTTGTTAACTCAGATCAAGTAGTCATATGTACCCCAAGACAGCTCATGGCAATGAAAAGAATGTAGGTGTAGGAGGGACACATACTTCTCACAGTATCAGTGCTTTCCCAGAAGTCTCCTGAGCATTACTTCACTTTCTATCAGTGTAAATGCCACATGTTTTTACCCTCAGGAGAATACCAATTGGAATCTGAAAAGGCTCTCTGAGAGATTATTTATGGCAGCCCAAATACTATGGATTTACTGATTTGGCCTTGTAAGAAATCCCCAAGTGATTGATGCAACTTCCTAAAGTTACTGATAAAGTAACTAAGTGATCCCTGCAACCAGTGCATGAACAAGGGTCTGCAGTTAGTATGCTAATAATATATCCTCAGTGTGCACGATAAGAATGCCTTGCCATTTCTTTGAAAATCTAAGCTAATTGCTAATTAAGAAAAAAAAGGAGAAGGTACACAATAAGTAAAGGCTTCCCCTAATTCAAACAAGTTCCAGCCAACATCATTCACTGATGCAGGGGGAATGATGGGGTTTTATCTTGTTTTCCTTTAGAGCACTGAAAAACCCCTGCAAATATACAGTCACCAGTCTGCTGCATCTATACTGTATCATGGCTAACAGAAACACCTGAGTGTTCCCAGGCTCTTTGAAGCATCATTTCCTTCTCCTGCTGCTCTTTGGATTTCTTATATGGGTTCCCCTCACTTCCTGTGTCCACTTCAAGCTTCTTGTCCTCACTTTCAGGACTCTGAACATTTCTAATCCTATTTACAATTTGTCCTCCATCATGCACTGCTAAGGCTGCTCCTGATCTTCCCTTCCATCCTTTGGATCTTCTTTGCACTTGTCTTTGCACCTTTTGAAAGTTGCCTCTTATTCTAGGAACTGTCTCCCCCGCTCCCGCCCCCACATCAGATGTCAAACTTTCACCTATCTGCCAAACATATTCCTCCTGAAAACACTTATTTCACAAGTCTTACAGCACTGCTCTTCCCAATGCTATCATTGCCCTTAAATTATCCAGTTGACATGGTGGTCTCTTAGGTTAGAAAATAGTTGAAGCATCTCAGACAGCTCAGCTCTCTCTCCTTTTGTAAAACAGTGACCACTGCATGCACACAGATTAAAAATTAGGGCCCTGATTCTGACCCAAACTCAGTGCAGTTTGAGGGGTGTGTATGGGAACCTGGATTTTGAAGTCCCAGGTGTATGGAGGAGCAGCTCAGGATTCTGTCCCCAGGGATTGTTCTAATATATGGCTGCCTGCCATGGCCCCCATCGACCACTGTACTACCCCCATGTAGTAGTGCCGAATAGCCACAGTGCAGCATGGCTTGACTACATGTTCTTCCTCTCCTGACACACTCCCTCCCTCTGTCACAGCCCTGGTGACCCTAACTGGACAGTCTCCAGGCTGCCATGTTGGGTCCCAATCCACTGGACCCAGGAGCTCTTGGCCTAAGCAGGCTGTAGCTCTGTTTTCTCCCTTGGCTGCTCTGGCACATTTCCTGAGCACAGGCTGTGTCTATTATCCCTTCATGGAAAGGGGGCCCCCATAGGTTCCCAGGAACGGTACTGATCTCCCAAATGTCCCAGTAGGTTAGACACACCCTATCCCAGGATTCCACACGTGTGGGTGCTCTGGGGTCAGGCTCACTTGTCTAGTGTATGTGATAGGTATAGCACAGAAATAACACACCCAGACTTTGCCCAGGACTCTAAAACAAGTTACTCTTTCCTTGGATACTACTAGAAATTCTCATCTAGACATAATAATAAGTCCTACACACATTTTCATGCATCAGTTTCCTCACCACTTTGGAGCATTCTCAGGGACCTCTGAGGTATCCACAGGGTGGCCATTTGTGCATTCTCAGAATATCAGACATTCTGGCACTTCTGGGAATGGCCTAGGCCTGCTCCTGCCAGCGTGACCCTGTTCCCGCTGGTATGACCTCACACACACAGTGAGTTCAAGGCCACACCACACAGGGGATGCCATTTTGAGGTTGTGCTGTCCTGCATCTGTCAGCGTGACCACTCATGCACTGTGTATGCAAGGGCAGGCTGGCAGGGGGCGGAGAAGCACTCCTCAAAATGGCGTTTCCCATCCGATACTGTAGAAAACCAAGTTTGGTTTTGTCTCAGTATCAGGCAGGGGACAAACAAAAAGCCCCAAAAGAGGGCTGTCTGGTTCAATACCAGATGAGTGGCTGGCCTCCCTAGGTATCTGGGATCCTTCTCCTGCAGCTCATGGCTTGTCATAAGAATCATGGAGTCTCTTTCTCAGTCTTTCTGCTACAGATCAGCTTGCTTTAACTTTGGCTGGTCCCATATTTAAGACACCCCTACATCACCCCCTGCTTTAATAGTATCTCCTCTCTTCCTGCCTCCTGCCCACAACACCTCCTGTGTGGCTCTCTGACTCTTCCCCCTGACCCACCTAGCCTCTGTGGTTTTAAAGACTAGCATCAACACCTTGGTTTCTATTTGCTGTGTTTGGGGATTTTCCATAGTCCAAACGGTAGCCCCCAGCAGAGAGGTAGGAGAAAACTGATTCTCCTCATCCTCAGCTGACCAGTTGTCCCAGGATACTTCCGTTAGAACAGGCAGCCATTAAATTCCAACAATCGCCCTTTGTGCTTGTTCTGAGAGGGATGTGGTGCAGCCCTTGTCAGCAAATGGTGGATTCCACATCCCCACAGAGGCATTCCCTGGAACAACAATTTTATCACTACTTCATATCAGCCAGAATTCCTTAAGTTTTACAGACAGATTCCCCAAATCACCACATCCTCCCTGACTGGGTCCTCATATGCTGGAGCTGTGAGGGAGAGCAGTGTAGGAGCGAGCAGCTCTCCCCACCAAAGCCCCTTACATCTGGGGTATTGCCGGGAGGGGTCCATTGCTTTACAGCCCCGCTCACCTATTGAAGCCAGTAGACAGGGGCCACACAGCTTAGAATCAGGGTTTAGGATCGTCATCCAAATGTATGGAGTGTCTGCACTGGGTTTTCTATGCCTGATTCAAAATTGCACGTGCCTTTGGGCAGGGTCTGTGCCATCCTTTCTGTTCATACAGAGCTGAGCACCCTGAAAACACTAAGTAAGTAAGTAAATAAAAGAATAATAATAAACTTCAGTGAGTTATCGGGATTAGACAACACATCCAGCATAAAAGCATCCTCCTCCTCTCCAGAAACTAAATACTCCAATTCTTGTATTACAACTCAAAAATTAACAACTCAGAAAGCTATATCTGTCCCCCACCTTCCTAAGCACTAAAAAGGCAACTCCTACTCCCCCCAGAGGTTACCCTCTGAACATGTATTTGATTTCAATTAAGCCAAGGACGGGGTCATTTCCCTGAAATGTTCACATTTGTCCAAATATTTGTGTAAATCAAATCTGCAAGATATAGCCTCTCCATGCTGAACTGACTATCCTACCTGCTGGACAGAGGCAGAACACTGCAATTTATGCACACAGACCCCTGCTCTAAAACAACCTCCCTGAATCAACCATGGTAGGGATCCCAGTAGATTAGATGACATTTTAACAATACATTCTGGGCCGGACAAGTAGTTTTTTCATGATCAGGATGACATTTACAAAGATTGTTATGGTTTGGGGAGGGTACATTTTTAGCCTGTCAACTTGAAACAGCACTTTGTAATTCTATAGTGTCGTCTATCTGAGGGTCTCAAGACGCTTGACAAATAATCAGGAATTAAGCCTCGCAACACCACTGTGCATTAAGTAAGTATTATCCTCCAAGAGATCATGCAGTTAGTTCAAGATCATACAGGAAGCCTGTGTTAGAGCTAGAAATAGACTCTAGGCTTCTTAACTCCTAGTCCCCTGCTTTGATCACAAACCCCTTCTTCTTCCCTTAAATATTTAAAAATATGAAACCACCACTAGTTAAAGATTTGAGCTGCATTTGTTTTGCCCTTTATAAGAGGCACCTAAAATAGTAACTCAGAGATCTGAAAAGATAAATTACCCTGAGCTGTGGCATTATATGGTACATGTAGTATACTTCTTGGCAAGTTAATTTTCCATCTCACAAAGCTGTAGTGGGACTTCCTGAGCTCACTACTGTTCATTTTGTTTTAAGTTCTGTAGGCTGACGGCACCAGAGGAAGTGAAGTTGAAGGAGGATGTCATTAAGGCATGTTGGTTAACCTGCACTCGCCTTACGTCAATCAGTTAGATTTCTGGAAGAGAGGCAATAAGTACATGAGTACTTTACTGTATGATAATAGCAAACAAAGAGACTACAAGGAGAATGGCTACGCTAAGGATGAACTTATTTGTTTGTAGACAGGCATACTTCTGCAGGGCTTGATAAAAATGTGTTATGTTATTGCAGAAAAAAATATCAGAAAGATCAGCCATTATGATTGTGTTTGAAGGTACCTACAGTAACAAAAGGTTACCTTTTTTGAGACCTAATTCCCTAATCTGTACTAAGAGCTACCCCTAAGGGCTCTGTTTTTAAGCTGAAAAGGAAACTTTCACTGTTCCTCTGGGTAAGTTCTTTAAAATAAAACCTGTCTTCCATGTTGAAGTTGCCAACGTGGAGAATCAGTCACACAAAGGAGGCAGTTTTGGACAAGTCTAACCTCCTTGCCCAGTGAAGGAAAAAAACGTTCCATTCACATTTGTTTGTATTAAATAAATGTACTGGTTTCACAGAGAATCATAGAATCGTAGGACTGGAAGGGCTCTCGGCAGGTCATCTAGTCCAGTCCCCTGCACTCATGATCTAAGTATTAGTCCTGCCCTGTGTGCAGGGGACTGGACTAGATGTGTGACACTGGTTATTTACTAGTGTGGTGACACTGTCTCAGGATCAAGGGCAGCCAGAAAACATATGCCTCTATGCCAATTTAGGGTAGAGATCAGGACAAGTCATTAAAAAGGAAAAAATAAGTATCTATCTTTTTGCTTTTTCACTTTTTCCTTGTTACAGTCTAGTGTTGGTTTCAATAAGCTTGTGCCTTGAGACACATACACAAGCCTATGAGGAATCCTTATGACTAATTCCTGTCCTCATTTTTTTTTATATTGACACTACACATAGTACAATCCTTTTAATCACCAGGATACCCTTGCAGACGGCCTTATGTCCCAATTAGCAGGAATTCCAGATTAAACAGAAGGTAGTTTTAATAGCAATGTTGCTGTCCGGAGAGGTGTGGACAGGTCCATGGAGCTGGAGACAGCACTCTGTACTGAGATGAGGACTCAGGAAGCTGTTTGACTAGTACCAAAGGTAGGGGCAGCTGTGATTCATGTGGCATGGGGACCCCTTTATGAGCACATTTTCTGGATGGCAGTTTGTTCCTTCCACACACATACAGTGGTGAAGCAATTCAGTTATTCTTTGTCTGTATCAGAGTCACAGGAGGGGTTGAAAGACGATTTGGTGAAAGAGACAGAACTTGGCTCAGTAAGACTGAGCTTCACAGAACACCATTAAATCATCCTTATTACCATCCCCGTTATGCAGCTGTCATTACTGTTAATTATAATTAGGTTTAAATTGGTTCCCTGGGATTTTCCAGTTGGACAGAGACCAATCATCTAAGGGAATTGCAGGGATAGTTTAGTGATATTTTAAAAAAGAAACTAATAAATGCTAGGTAGACAGGCAGTTGGGTACAGTTTATATAAACCCAGCCAGCTATATAAGAGTAGCAGCCAGTGAACCTCAGGTCACATTTTCTGGGGGGGAGAGAGAGGACAGGGAATTTTTAAAGAGATAAAAAAATCACTGGTAAGTGATTTGGAACCATTAAGCTATACATGTTGTAAAACGGTATAACCACATGATCTCATTACTTCTGCCCTGCACCTTTCCCTCCCTCTGTTATTTTGTTATTTATAAAAGTCACTGCATAATGTCCAAAGTGAGGCTGGCAGACCAGGGGCCAGCTCTTGCCAAGGCTTTAGGCATCAGCTGAGCACTGACAAATTCATAGCTGGAAATCAGCTCTATTTTAGTATTGTTCAGGTTAGGTAGTAGACTTATAAGAATGTATTTAAATTCTGTGGAATGCTTGTAAGTTGCTGCATGCATTGATTTCACTTGTAGTGTCTGTATTTGGTGCTGTAAGGTGATATGTAATTTTGCTTTATAACTGTAAAAATGCTTGCTTTGAACCCGTGAACCTAGTATGGAGGAATGGTTCCTCCACCCCTCAAGACCGACTATTAAAACTAAATGGGTCATTGTGGAACATCACGATACAAAGTTTTAGTTAATGGCCCTCTTACACCCATCAAGGCGCTACATGCAAGAAAGCCTGTCCCATCAGCTTGAATGCTCGAAGAAAGGGATAAAACAGTGAAACAAGAATTTTTTTCACTCTCTTTTGCTGTTTGGACTCTCAAAGGTGTAAAACTAAAAAACAGAAGCAGTGATCCCCATGGTCAACCTGGGTTAGCCCTAAGCGATATTCATTGCTGACAGATTACTACAACTCTGTCACTTTTTGTAACCATAGACTGAAACTCATTTGTATACATATGGTACCTGCTGTAACCTGTAAATAAATCTCATTTCTTTTTCCTAGTTAATAAACACTTAATTAGTTTACTATAGGATTGGCTCCCAGTCTTGTCTTTTGTGTGGGATCTGAGGCACAAATTGAACTGGGGTAAGAGACTGGTCTCTTGGGACTGGAAACAACCTGAATGTTTTGTGAACTTTGGTGAATGATGACCAAGTATCAGTAAGGCAGAGACTGGAGTACCCCAGGGGACTGTGTGTGACTCCATGGTAAGACTGTTATAGTGCTTCAGGAGTTCACATTTGTTACTGGGTTGGTGAAATCTAATTATAGAACACACAATGAGTTTGGAGTGTCTGCCTTGACATTGGTTGTGAGCCACTCCAGACAGCGCAACATCCTAAATTACATTTTGGACCAGCTGGGGCAGGGATGAAGTCTATTTTTGTGTTTGTACAAAACCTTGCACAATGGAGCCCCCATCCTAGTTGCAGCCCTTGGATGCTACTGCAGAAAATAATAATAAAAAGTCAGTGAAGCTTGCCATCTCACAGTTCCCAAGTGACTTGCATCTTTAAAGACAAACTGACTTGCAGCAAACGTCCACTATTTACAAAGGAACCCAGCCCACCTCAAGAAAGTATTTCTTCAGGACAAGATTCCCCAAGACCTGCCTACACATGATCAAACTGGCATCACTTGCCAAGACAAGCATTTCAATCTCCACAGATTGGTATCTATCAAACATTAGCTTCCAGGGGGGGCATCACTGGATACAAAGGAAAACAACCACCAATATATTTCATTTAGAAGCTCCTTCCCCATCTTTCTATTTTCCGGGCATATAAAATACTTTAGGGAGCTGTTTGGGCAACATTTGCGGCTCCTGGTATTTGGTAAGCGATTGCTGGCATCTTCCAAACCATGAATGAAAGGGCCTCATAACACCACAAGCGGAACAACCCTTATGGGTATATTAAAGTATCACTGACTTTATGGGTGTTTTCTTTTAATTTTAAAATTCAGAACACCACAACACCAAATAGTGACAAACAAATAGAATTGCGTCCAGTTTTGGGCTCCCCACTACAGAAAGGCTGTGGACAGATTGGAGAGAGTCCAGCGAGGGCAAAGAAAATGATTAGGGGGCTGGAGCACATGATTTATGAGGAGAGGCTGAGGGAACTGGGCTTATTTAGTCTGCAGAAAAGAAAAGTCAGGGGGGATTTGATAGCAGCCTTCAACTACCTGAACGGGGAGTTCCAAAGAGGGTGGAGCTCAGCTGTTCTCAGTGGTAGCAGATGACAAAACAAAGAGTAATGGTCTCAAGTTGCAGTGGAGGAGGTCTAGTTGGATATTAGGAAACACTTTTTCACTAGGAGGGCAGTGAAGCACTGGAATGGGTTACCTAGGGAGGTGGTGGAATCTCCATCCTTAGAGGTTTTTAAAGCCCGTTTTGATAAAGCCCTGGCTGGGATGATTTAGTTGGTGTTTGTCCTGCTTTGAACAGGGGGTTGGACTAGATGATCTCCTGAGGTCTCTTCCAACCCTAATCATCTAAGATTCTATGAAATAGTGTGTTGGATTTTTCATTCCAAGATGTCAACTCATATAAAAGGGTAAAGTCTGAACATTCAGCTAATCAAGGAGGATTGACTGGGCAGTTTTAGGTGTTTGATAACCTTGTGAGTATAGAGATGGCTCTATACTGTACCTTTGGCACATGTTCCAGTCATGGCTTGGTCAAAGCACACGCTCAATGGCAAACTCCAACTTTTGAACGGTCTTCTGCAGGTGTTATCTTTTCTCTAGTAAGCCCCAAACCTGAAAGGGTGAAAAGAAGGAAAAGGCCCTCTCTGTAGCTGCCTTAGTGGGTTAGCCCTTATAGCTTCCACAGCCTCAGTCTGTGAACCCAATGAGATTTCTAGATTTGTTTTTTCCTTTTCCAAAGATTGGAACAATGCTGTGGCCAACTTGGGTTGGGCTTCTGAACTGCGGTTGAAGTTTTGGGATAGAAGGAGTTCAGGGCTGAATGTGACAGTGAAAATCAGGGAGAAGCAATCTCCTTGGGAGGGAGCAGACAAGAATCATTCAAGTTGGGTAGAATGAAAGGTTTGGAGGAGCATTCCCAGTGGGGATACTTACCTGAACTTTCCAAACCTCTTGGGCCTACAAAATTGGAATGAAACTCCCAGAAGAACAGGCTCACTCCAGTGATAACCAGCTTTCCCTGTGTTCAGTGGGGAATATGCTTATTCTATTTTTTTGTCACTCTTCCCTGCCATAGGTCCTGGCCAGAACTAGAATTTATTTTACGTCGTCCACAGACCACTTTCCTAGAGCAATGTGAATAAAAAGTCAAATCTTAAAGGACTTACAGTATTATGGTTTCTAATGCTATATACAGATTTGTGGTTTGCTTAAAATTGGGTCATAAAAGTTCTCATAGTTTGGATTCTGCAAAATTCTGCACCATGCAAGGGTCATAGATCAATTGCCCTTATCATACAGTCTGTAGATTAGGAAAAAATGCTCTTTTTTTCTTGGCTTTCTCCTTACAGCACAAGCTTTTTCATACCTTGGAGCTCTGGGTTCATTAGCGTTGTGCAGACAGATAACACACTGAAGCTGGGGTCCATTTTTGCATAATGGCAATCTGAGTTACTGTGTTTACTGAGATCTCTGCAGCAAATTACTCCAGGCTGTTTGTCAGGACAGGGGAATTAGTCTGCCTAAAATTAAAACAGAGCTTAGCCTTTTCCCAGAATACACAATAAACCTTGCATGAACATGTATTTACTTTTAATTTAAAACATTTCATTACCATTTCCCCAACTATGTAATAATGGCACACGCTTGTCTCTCCATATTATTAGTAAGAACGTGTACCACAAAACTAGGCCAGGCTCTAACACACCCAAACAGAACACAAAACAACAACAAAGAACAAAGCTAAAGAAATAAAGAATGGTCCTGGAATCACAGTAGTTGGAAGCATTAAAGGACAGGCCTTTCTTTGTGCTGGGGATTGAGTCACTGATATGCCAAACTCTCTAGTGCTGCTTAGGTCTGTACTTTCACAGGGGAGACTGGGGGCATCTCAAAGTGACAGTAAGGTACGTCAGAGCCAATATACAGCAGTGAGTAAAGGTCCCACTGTATCTGATTGAAAACAATATAAACAGGAGCCCCATTGTACTTAATGGTACTGGTAAGGCAGCTGATGGGGGGCAGAGATGGAGCAGAGGAGATCAGAGACTCTTTTCCAAAAAGGACAAGATGCTTATCTCATTAGTGACAAATAAAGCTGTGTACTTTGCAGTAGCCGTAGTTCCCCAGGGGTAATAATGTGTGAACATGCATCAAAGGGAGGCGTACAGGAGAACCCCAGTAGATTCTCCTTCAGGAAAAAGAACGATTGCTGAAGAGAGGGGCACTCTCTGCAACAAGTAATCCTCACTAATAACAATGGAAGTGAGGCCTGCAGGATTTGACCCTGAGCATATAAGTACAGAGCTGAAGTCTTTACACTTAGGGCAAAATGTACGGCCCCCCACCCCCACCCCCAAAGTCAATCGACGAGTAAGTGGAAGGAAGGTGCAGTATATGCCATGTTGGACCATTACACTCTGCTTGCTCTGTTTCCCTAGTGCCTCTTTTGTTTCTCTTCCTGATATTTCCCATCACATATCATTGCAGAGTGTACCCAGGTCAGCCCCACATCTGGAAGATGAGCTGGTGGAGCTTTGTTTTTCCTACATATATTAGTGATTACCTTGCTTCAATAAATGCCTGCCTCTTTAACAATAAGTGCTGTTTAAAATGGGCATCTGTTTTCCTTGGAGAGGGCAGGACAATGAGTCTAACTCATCCCTAGTGTAACTACACTGAATTCTGTATATATTGTCATCGTGCCCCTTACCTGTATATATGTATATATATATTGGGGCAGAGTCAACACGGTTTTTGTAAAGGGAAATCATGCCTCACCAATCTACTAGAATTCTTTGAGGGGGTCAACAAGCATGTGGATAAGGGGGATCCAGTGGGTATAATGTACTTAGATTTTCATAAAGCCTTTGCCAAGGTCCCTCACCAAAGGCTCTTACGCAAAGTAAGCAGTCATGGAATAAGAGGGAAGGTCCTCTCATGGATTGGTAACTGGTTAAAAGACAGGAAACAAGGGATAGGAATAAATGGTCAGTTTTCAGAATGGAGAGTGGTAAATAGTGGTGTCCCCCAGGGGTCTTTATTGGCCCCAATACTATTTAACATATTCATAAATCATCTGGAAAAAGGGGTAAACAGAGGTGGTAAAATTTGCAGATGATACAAAACTACTCAAGATAGTTAAGTCCCAGGCAGACTACGAAGAGCTACAAAAGGATCTCTCAAAACTGAGTGACTGTGAAACAAAATGGCAGATGAAATTCAATGTTGATAAATGCACACTGGAAAACATAATCCCAACTATACATATACAATGTTGGGGTCTAAATTAGCTGTTACCACTCAAGAAAGAGATCTTGGAGTCATTGTGGATAGTTCTCTGAAAACATCACTCAATGTGCAGTGGCAGTCAAAAAAGTAAACAGAATGTTGTGAATCAAGGGATAGAATCAAGGAAAGGGATAGATAATAAAACAGAAAATATCGTATTGCCTCTATATAAATCCATGGTACGCCCACATCTTGAATACTGCATACAGATGTGGTCACCCCATCTCAAAAAAGTTATATTGGAATTGGAAAAGGTTCAGAAAAGGGCAACAAAAATGATTAGTAGTATGGAATGGCTTCCATATGAGGAGAGATTAATAAGATTAGGACTTTTTGGTTTGGAAAAGAGATGACTAAGGGGGGATATAATAAAGGTCTATGAAACCATGACTGGTGAGGAGAAAGTAGATAAAGAAGTGTTATTTACTCATTCTCATAACACAAGAACTAGGGGTCACTAAATGAAATTAATAGTCAGCAGGTTTAAAACAAACAAAAGGAAGTATTTCTTTACACAACGCACAATCTGTGGAACTCCTTGCCAGAGGATGTTGTGAAGGCCAAGACTATAACAGGGTTCAAAAAAGAACTAGATAAATCCATGGAGGATAGGTCCATCAATGACTATTAGCCGGTATGGGGAGGGATGGTGTCCCTAGCCTCTGATTGCCAGAAGCTGGGAATGAGCAACAGAGAATTGATGATTACCTGTTCTGTTCATTCCCTCTGGGGCAGCTGGCATTGGCTACTGTCAGAAGACAGGATACTGGGCTAGACGGACCTTTGGTCTGACCCAGTATGGCCGTTCTTATGTTCTCACTTCTGTGCTCTTCTGCACACTTCCTCATTTCAGCCTGAGCCACAAGAAGTACCAAAATACCACAAGCACAGCTGTGATCACTGGTTTTAGGCCACTAAACCCCAAAAGTACCGGAAATCACAGAATAAAGGCTATTCCCATAAGCCTTCCAGACGAAAACGCTCTGGGTATATTTGAACAAACAGCATTAGGCTATTTAGTCAAACCTTTTGATGTTTGCCCATTACTATTTAATTTACAGTAAGTATGTAGTAACTCACTGAATACCATGGTAACTAATGAAAATGCTATTGCATCACTTTGTGGTCAGGCTCTCAATAATTTCATGGGGAAGCAGTAATTAACTTCTTTTACCATGGACTCAGCGCATGTAATAGTTTCCCTCCAGCATTGTTTGTCATGACTGACCCACATCTCACCACCAGACATTTGACATTTTTAATGTATAATATCAAACTGAGAAAAGCAGCAGATAACATACAGTGGATATCTTATTCCTGAGCACCCACACCTAAGATCTAGTATAGTCCCTAGTAGAAATCCACTCTTGATCACAAAAGATAGGGCAAATGCCACTCTTCATCAGAGATTTCCCAGATGTGAAAAAGAGCTCTGTGTAAGTTCGAAAGCTTGTCTTTCTCACCAACAGAAGTTGGTCCAATCAGAGATATTACCACCTTGTCTCTCTAGTCTTCATCAAAACATTCCAGCTTCTGGTGGATGCCACATTACAGTCATTGTATGTGATGAAAAGTAGCATTTTTAATGTTATCTATCACTTGAGTAATTTGAAGTGCATGATCTATGGCCTTTCAAAGGAAAATCTGTTCCCGGGTTCTTCAATGGGCAGGATTCTGCCCAAACCCACTATTTGAGGGTTACTTTTTAAGCAATAGCTGTCAAAATACAACAGTGAAACAAGTATACTTTACCCATAAAAGGACTGCAAACATGGTATCTGCCCATCATTATGTTTTATCCATTTAACAGTGGTGCCCATTTGTGAACCAATCTTTAATCTATTGTACCCAAACAATCATTACTACGTAAGAAAAAAATATGAATATGTAATTGTAACACCACCACAAAACCTCTCCAGAACATAGTCATCTCTACCTGGTCTGAGATAGCACATTTTCTGTTATTTATCTCTTTATCAAGCTAAACCCCCCTGTTGGTCTGTCTGCATCCATCTGTTGTCTCTTGTCTTATACTTAGATTGTAAGCTCTTTGGGGCAGAGACTGTGTTTTTTTGTTCTATGTTTGTGCAGCACCTAGCACAGTGGGGTCCTGGTGCATGAGTAGAGCTCCTAGGTGCTACAGTGATACAAATAATAATAAGGAGAAGAGGAGCCAGGCTTATAGCCATGAAGAGGTGACTCCTCAAGCCCAACTTTTGCCGATTTTGCCAAGGCTGAGAAGAGAGAGAGATCAAAGGAAACGTCAAATCATTATAGGATCCTGGGCCTAGAAAAAGGAGGGGGGTGAGTGAGTTGCCGTAGCCTGCCCAGGGCATCTCAGAGAAAACTGACATGCTGGCAAGGGAGCACGCGGACAGACAGCATGCTGCAAGGACAGTCAGTTTCTCCCAGACAGAGATGATAGTTAGCGGAGTTTCAGGGACCTTACGAAAGTAAGCAAGGAAAGATCGAAGTGTAAGACCCATGCATATAGACGTTTTAATGCTTTTACCCTTTGCTCTATGTGCTTCGTACCTTTGGGGGAATGAATAAAGAATGATTTGGTCTGAAGATGCTATTTTTGTGTCCCTTTAACCACCTTGCTGGTCACAGGTCCTTGGAGTGAAAGGACTCACACGTAACACATGCAGCTGGGTTACCGTGGTTGGGAAACGGGGACTGCAGCCCAGACACTCAGTCCCAGAGCTGTTGCACTGCATGCTTCGGCCCAGAAGCAGGTACAGGGAGTCAGGCCTGTCCCATAAGAGGTGGTCTTAGAGGGACTATATAGGAGTCTAAAGTGCAGTTCATCCTGTAACTGTGACATTTGGTATTTAGCATCACCTCTTGAAAAATGTATCACCCAGGCATCTCTAATGCATCTGTCTTATGAGTTACCAGATGAATAATAATTTGTATCAAAATTTACAAAATGTTTAGAATTCATACATATACTGGCAATCGAAATCCTGAAATAAACATGACCCCAGAACACCAGCAGAGAGCTCTAATCATGAATATAGTGCTTCAGTGTAGACACTCTCTACATTGACGGGAGTGGTTCTCATGTCACTGTAGTTAATCCACCTCCTCGAGAGGCAGTAGCAGGCAGTTACTATTTGCATCTTTCTGAAAGTTTAGTCCATCTGAGCACAGTTGGTGCTGAATAGCAAAGAAAGCATTCAAAATCTAAATAACAGGACGTGGGATGTGAGTTTGTGTGTATGCAAAAGCAAGGGTGAGCCAGTTTTGAAAGAATAAGAAGTCTCCAGTTTCTAAAACCAAACTCAGCCCTTTTTTAAGTTTCTGAATTGTGTGGATTAGAAATTGATCAAACTTTGCAGCTTTTTTCTACCTTCATAATAGGTCAAACCCAAACCCTGGAAGTTATCAAATTTCAGTCAGTGAATCATGTTTTCATTTAACTATGATGCCAAATGGAACAACTGCAAGTAAAAAAAGTACCAACAAAATAATCATCTACAACTACACCCTTCCAGCATCACTTCCTAAAAGGTGCTGCTGTCACCACACACTCTCACTACTATTCTTAAAACTGCATGCATTGCACTGGACCTGAACAACCACAAACTTTGGAGAAGTGCAGATCCGAATCTAAAACTCACATTTATCTTTGGCATCAATATGTTTATTATTTTGCTTCCATTGTCTATCTAGGACTGGAACCAAGTTTAGCTAGATGAAATGAGGAAAGAAGACTATATGGTTTTTCTGGCTAGGATTGTCTATGGCAGTGAAGGTAATCTCAAGAGAGATTTTCTTCTCATGTGATTCCCAGTGTAATGTGTCATAGAGGTAGATGTTCCTCTGAATTCCTGACTGTAATTCTCAGTAAGCAAGAAATGAACTACACACATTCATTGATGAGAAAATAGGTCCCTAATTTGTTTAGTATGACAGGGTAGGTCTCTTGGCAGATGTATCGGGCACTGTGGTTTACCAGACCCCAAATAAATCTGGCCCTCAGTGTCTGAATACCAAACTGTTTGCACACTTCCACCTAGTTAGCCAAGAGCTATTTAAGCCTTACAAAGATAGGCCTAAGGCAAAAACCTGGATCTAAACTCACCCCAGTGTGGACCTGACTTGGATCTAGATTGAGGAATTCTAATTCTTTTTATGTACTCAAAACGTTATTTCTGGAGAAACCGTTGGTATTTTTTTAAATCCCAAAATTTTTTACCCTCTGGTTTTAAATCTTTGAACTGCACCACCCTGCCCTCTGATGTCTTGCTTCATGCACACAGATTATTATTCTTTACACTTCCTGGACCAGCTATGCTTATTGCTAAGTGACGGAGAGAATTCATGCACATCTATCCCCTTTCCTTTTATTGGCAAGTTAATCGGCTTCTGTTTCTCTAATCCTGATGCTGGACCCTTCCCCCTGACATTAGTTTGGGCTCAACAATAGTTTTAAAGACAATAAATGTGGAAACATAAGAAAACCAAAATGCAACATATGCTCAGGGCTAAAAAGAAAAGCCAAGAGCAGAAGTGAAAATTTCAAAGAAAAAGACACCAGTTAAAAACTCTTTACAAATCAGAGCCAATTGGAAATATTAGAAAAGAAGGATTGTACTTTCACTTGATACAGATCAAGGAAAGCACTAAATACTTATTCCCCTTCCTTTTAGTGCAGAGCTACAAGAGGTTTTGTTTTACCACATAGCTGTCACAGAGAGTCTCGACGATATTGGAGTTATTGATCAGGGTTGCCTTCTTCACTCTCTTTGCTTCTCTTGTTATTGAGAAGAAGAGGGATGTGTTATAGTCATCTTTGTAGTAGATTATATTTTCCGTATATACCTCTGTTTGCCAGAATTAGTTGAATTATTGGTTGATGAGACTAATTTATCCCACTTTTTCTACTCATGAATTGATCATAGCTCCAATTCCTACCGTCTCTCGCAGACAAAAGGATGCCAACAACAACATCCGAATTGAGCATAAATTCATCCTGATTTCTATGAGTTAATCGTGAGTATTCACCAAACAGCTTATACATATACACCTCAACTGATGGGTTGTTCAGAAACTGTTGTCTTTGCAAATACCCTTGTTTGTTTATTTTCCTCAATGGTGTGTAGCAGGTCACCTAATTCACATGCTATTGTTTCTGCTCTCTGAATTGAATGGCTGAAACTTTTAAAACAGGAGTATAACAAATGAAGCATGTCAGCTAATGAGCAGCTGCTAATGCATCTCTCTTATGAGTTACCAGATGAATAATAATTTGTATCAAAATTTACAAAATGTTTAGAATTCATACATATACTGGCAATCGAAATCCTGAAATAAACATGACCCCAGAACACCAGCAGAGAGCTCTAATCATGAATATAGTCATGAATCACTTTCTTCTATTATTAAACCAGTGCTGCTGCTTACTAATTTGTCTAATCTCTGCAGGCTCCTTTGAAAAAAAAAAGATTTTAATTGAATAGAACACAAAATACAAACTCCATAAGCAACTAACCATGGACATTTGACTAAAACTTAATCCGAGAATTTGACAAAACAAGGGCAAATAATATAGGTTCGCTTGTGTTTAGAAGCAGGACACTTAATTTTTTAAATATTATAAGGAGGCAGCATGGTCTAGAATGGAAGACTGAGGGCTTGTCTACACTTACAGCGCTGCAGTGGTGCAACTGTAGCGTTCAGTGAAGACGCTATCTACAATGACAGGCAAGCTTCGCTGAGAGGTGGTCGCTATGTCAACGGGAGAAGCCTTACCATCAACATAGCGCTGTTTACACCAGGGGTTAGGTTGATATAACTATGTCACTTAGGGATGTGAATTTCCACACCCCTGAGTTCATAGTTATACTGGCATAAGTTGGCCATGTAGACCAAGCCTGGGAATCAGGAGACCTGGGTTTCTCATCCTAACAGTGTCTTGCTGCCTCTCAGAGGTGTTGTGAACCTACCTATCTGTCTTGGTAATTTTATTATGCACATTCCCATGGCATCTGGGTTTTAACTAATGCATGTGAAATGCTTTGAGCGCCTTGAAAGGAAGGCACTTTTAAAATGGTGTATGTGATGCTTTTTAAAAACTAGAATGAATTCCCAAAACCATCCAGCTTCCTCAGGGTGGTAGGGTTCATTTTTATACACTCTCCTTTAAGGGATATTTTGAAATAAATGTTTATATGGTGAGTTAAGGCAGGATTCATTTTTCTAAGAAGCGTCCAGTTTAAAATTAAGAAGTACTTCCCAGAATTTTGGTCACTGGTTCCTGAGTGGAAATATTTGAAGCTGTTGCTAACATATTTATAGTGTTTAATATTCCATCCCAGAAAACATTTCTAATTTACTATGACTCAGTATTTTTACTTTTTTTTGGCAACAGAAAAACAATGAAACTTCTGTTTCTCATTGAATTTTGGCAGAGAACGACACTGCAGGCTGGCTTTGGCAGAACCACAGTCTGAGAAAAGGTCACTCTTTTGGCTGAAAATTGTTGATTTTGGACATCATCTAGGTTTGCCCATGCCTATGGAAGCCACTGTCTTCAGGTGAAGAAATCACATGAAAGTGCTTATTCTACAAGTTACTCTTTATTAGTGTCAACCAAAATAATCACTTCCTGTGAGGGACACTCAGCATGAGGTAATCCCAAGGACTATGTTCCATGTATTATTAGGCTGGGCTGTTTAGCAGCTCCACAGATATTTCCTTAAAGAGGACAGTAATTGTATTGCACAACAATTTTTGATTTCATAAAGAGGACTGTTTGCTCCTGAGTTTGTAAATAGGGGGAGAACTGTATAGGGAAGGTATGTCAGACGGGTGCTGTATATATTTAAAAATAAGAAATCTAAAAAATAAATAAATCAGGAAACCCAAGAGATAAGGCGGCATGCATTTAACACCTTCATAATCAAAACATTACAGGCCAAATCCTCAGCTGATGTACAGTCATAGTTCCACTGAAGCCAGGGTTGGATGTAGGGGCAGGTGACCCAGGTGACCCCATGGGGTGCCGGGGGGTGGGGAGGGTGCCGGGTTTAGGATGCTGTTTTTGATGTTAGTGATAAAGGGAAAATAGAATGTTTGAAGTAAAATGTTCCAGGTATTCTGTATATGGATTCATTTTTCTCTAACCTCCTACAATGCTCTGGACCTTTGTAGAATCTCATGGAACCTTCCAGACTTTCTGAGAACTACATTTTGCTTATATATGGCATGAATAAATACAGATTTACAGATCCTAGTGTGCAAATTTATAAATCATGCATGCAATTTGTCCATCAAAGTTGTGAAATGGGCTACAAATGCAATACAAAATAAGGTATTCCAAAGTTTAACAAATGCAGTTGGGGGTGACAAAGACGCTTCTCACCTGGGGTGCCATTTGGTCTAGGACTGGCCCTGACTGAAGCCAGTGGAGCTTTGACAGTTCACATCAGCTGAGGCTCTGTCCCTGTATTTATGCAGTGTGGATAATTCAGGACTACTATACAAACTTTAACCTTGACATACCCTGAGAACGGATCAGATTTTCAAAAGTGCCTGAGTGACTCAGGAGCCTAAGGTCCATTTTCAAAAGTAACCGGAACCGTGGAGCCTACCTCTCATTGCAAGCAAGTGGGATTTAGGCTCATGAATACTTAGGTTGCTTCTGAAACTTTTACCCTTGATGTCAATGGGTATTGGACAGCTAAATTCCTTTGAGGATCCGGGCCATTGGTGCTTTTGAAAATGTTACTCTTTCTTTAAATTTATTGTTGCAGTAACTTTTTTTGTACTTAATTTATTTGTTTTTATACAGATAAAAGAGGGAAGGAAGGGTGTAGAAATGACATACTATCTGAGCTTTATAATGGGTTTCCTTAGGCCCCGGGCACTCTGGAGCATTACTGATCTTTGGTACAGTACCTCTCAATTGCCATTTCCCTGTTGTTTAGACAGCACTTTGTTCCCAGCTGTTGTCCTGTACGCTCCCTCAGGCAAAGCAGCTATCGCAAGAACTACTGGAGTGGCCTGATGTTGTAAAAATTGACTCAGTTTTCTCCAACACACACTGAATATGTTATTAGCATCAAAACAGAGGCAGCTCCCATCTTGGGGACAGGAGCAGGGGATTCTTATCAAAACTGTCTTCACTCAGCAGATGCTAAGGGCCAGATCCTCAGCTGGTGTAAATTGGCATAGCTCGTTTGACATTAATGGAGCTATGCAGGCTTGTTCTGGCTGAGGCTCTGGTTCTGCTTCACCTTCACCTGAAGTGAAACACGGCCCAGATTGCACTATTGACTAGGATGACCAGACAGCAAGTGTGAAAAATCAGGACAGGGGATGGGGGGTAATAGGAGCCTATATAAGAAAAAGACCCAAAAATCAGGACTGTCCCTATAAAATCTGGACATCTGGTCACCCTACTATTGACAGACAACATTCTGACGATTGGCTAAAGAGAAATGAAGCTCTTCCCCTTAATCTGAAACCCTTCTTAGCTTGTAACATTTAGAGCAGGGCTGCCCAGAGGGGGAGGGCAAAGGGGGCAATTTGCCCTGGGCCCCGGGCTCCGCAGGGGCCCCCAAGAGAAGAGCGGAGGCTCCTGCCTCCGCCCCTCTCCTGGAGCCTCAGCGCATCAAGCGCCGAGACTCCGGCCAAGCCCCTGAGCCCCGCCCCGCTCAGAGCCGCGTGGGGAGGGGGCGGGGCTGGGAGCTCCAACGGGGCCTGAGCCCCGCCCCGCTCAGAGCCGCGTGGGGAGGGGGCGGGGCTGGGAGCTCCAACGGGGCCTGAGCCCCGCCCCGCTCAGTGCCGCGTGGGGAGGGGGCGGGGCTGGGAGCTCCAACGGCTCCGCTCGGCGTGGAGCTCACAGCCCCGCCCCCTCACCACGCGGCTCTGAGCGGGACGGAGCTCAGGCCCCGCCGGCGACGCGCTCGGTAAGAGGCCGGGGGGGAGAAGCCGGGGCCGGGGCCGGGGCCGGGGCTGGGGGAAGAAGCCGGGGCCAGGCAGGCAGGCGGGCGGGGGGAGAAGCAGCGGCCGGGGCCGGGCGGCGGCGGGAGAAGCGGGACCCGGGGCCGGGCGGGGGGGGAGAAGCGGGACCCGCCGCCGCCGAAGCGCAGCCCGGTCTTCGGCGGCGGGGGGCCCCTTCTGTTCCGGGACCCGCCGCCGAAGTGCCCCAAAGGCCCGCGGCGGGGACCCCCCCCGCCACTGAATTACCGCCGAAGACCGGGCGGCGGGTCCCGCTTCGGCGGTAATTCGGCGGCGGGGGGCTCCCGCCGCGGGTCTTCGGGGCACTTTGGCGGCGGGTCCCGGAACGGAAGGGCCCCCCGCCGCTGAAGACCCCGGGCCCCCGGAATCCTCTGGGCGGCCCTGATTTAGAGTAGAGTATGCATTTTATTTCAGGAGTTTTTAAACATGCACATCATTCATAGGGGAGAAATAGCCTCCGCCATTTAAGATTAATCAGCCTGCTAGAGAAATACTTCTTTCCCCAGATGTGGAATTCTTCTCCCAAATTCCCCCTCAAAAATACACTAGTTTGAGGCTAGCATTTAAGTCCTGGACAGTGACAGACTTAAGGTCTGATATCACAAGGTCTAGAAACAGGAACTTTTTTTAAAAGGAGCAATTCCCTTTCCATTGCAACTTATAGCACTTGCATCTAGCCCTACCTATCAAACTTACATTGTACCATTTTCATTGTACCAGACTTACATTGTACCATTTGTATGGCCAAGTTATTTCAGGTACATTTCAAAGGTGTTTTAATATATTTCCATTTTTCCTCTCTTTGAAGGCTCTATACAGATAGAAGAATGCAAAGATAACCCCCAATACATTTAAGGACTTTGAAACATTTAGTAACATATTTTTTTCCCTGTAAAATATGTGTGTACACAATATATTTATAATGGTGTGCTACAATGGTTTTACTGGAAGCCACTGTAGCTCATGGAGAGGGGAATGGGCTGGAACATAGGAGATCAGGGCTCTATTCTTGGCTCTGACACTGGGGAGGTGACTTTCCATGGTCACTCTGCCTGTCTCCCACTCTGTAAAATGGGAATAATTATATGTACTCCTCTTTGTAAAATGCTTCTGAGACCACCAGATGAAAAGTGCTCCGTAAAAGCAAACTCGCATATTGAGTGAATATTTTGGGGGGCTGACCTGCATAGTTCATACAATGCCTCATGAATAATGTGACCCTTCATCAAACTCTTTATATGGCACCATATTATTATGCATTTTCTCTCTCTCTAAAAGTGCGTGGTTACATTCACACACTCCTTCTACTGAGGATTTTTAGGCAAAAGAAAGGTTAAGTACTAACAAGTGCACTCTAGCACTATTCACACCAATAAGCTCTTCATAGTCGCTTAGAAAGAACGAAGTTGTTTTGAACTCTTTAGGTAGTGTAATGAGCCCATCTACTTGATCAGCGGAGCAGTAGCCAACTAAACAAAATAAACGGAATAAGATCCACATGAACAACAACTCAGACACGTATGATCCATAGCATGATATGGTGGAGGTGGATTCCATAAGACAATATTAAACATATTCTTTGCACCGTATTATAGTTTAGTTCAGTAACTGAAAAGTCAATGATTTCACAGTCTATGCACATAAGTTATATGGGAATCTGGATGATCTGCTGTTTCCCTATTGGATTGACCTGTGTAGGACAAGCTAATGCTAATATAATGTCACAACTAATGTGCTAGGAAGCCCCTGGATTTTTATTAGTCTGAGAACAGAGCGTGTAGAAATGCATGTTGAAAGCTGCTAGGGTGCAGGGCGACTCCCACTAAAGTCAAGGGGAACCTCTCCATTTACTGTATTGCTGGATTCTAAACCGATTAGGCTGCATTTTTGGAGTTTGTGTTTTGGGCTTTATAGAAGCTGAACATTGGAGGACACCCCAAGTCAGTGCTTCCTGATTCTCCTTCACACAATGGGTAAAGTGGTGTTCTGGCTAGGATTTCTTGGGATTGTTTAAAAGGTGCCTGATTTAGTCTCAGAGGAATCACAGTGGACCACATCCACAAAAGAGGAAAATCAGAAAGTTGCCAGAAAATCCTGTCCCAGCCATTATTGGTGTAGCAGGGGACTTTTCTGATGAAAATGAATAGCATTTTCAGCTTTGTGCTGAACACCTGGAGTGGTATTCTATGTCTCATGGAATTACTCAAAGAAAAAGACAGGGGCCCCTGAAGTCAATAGCAAAATTCCCATTTATTACAATGGGGCCAGAACTTCATACTGCAGAGGAGAGGAAACATCCACCTCTCCCAGTACAGGACCAAATGACGCTCTCCGTTCCAGCAGTGCAAATGTGGAGTAGCCCGACTGAAACTAGCAAAGTGACTCCAGATATGCACTGATGTGACTGCAAACAGAATTTGCCAGATAGCGTCCCAACAGCCTAGTCAGATGGAAATCTGAGTTAAAAATGGGTTCAGGACATAAAAGGCACTTTATGTCCCCAAATTAACTTTATTGCAGAATGTTACCAGCTATGCCTTCGCTATTGCTTAGCCAGGGGAACACTGTCTGAATACCTGGGAAAATTAAAGAAAGATGGAGACTTGTCATTCTGGGCCATTTCTCTAGCTGTTTTCTGACAGGCTTTTCTGTGGTTTGTCCTGAGCTAGGAGCCCTGAGCTCTCATACAACCGACACCCCCCACCCCTCTGCTGGCTGTGGAGCAGGACCATAGAGCTGAAGTGACAAAGGGACGTTTCTGAAGTGTTGAGAAGTAAACAGTTAAAAAACCACTGATGAGAACAGCATGGGGCCAGTTTGGAGGAGAACGGGAGCCAATGCAAGATGCGTATCCATGGAAACAGAACAGTGATTTGTGCTCCTGTTAAAAGCTAGATGGGTTGGTAGTGAGGACTCTGAAAGCTTGCTGAAGAGCATGCCCTGTACACAGGACGCCACTGCAGGGATCAGGGAGAAAGCCATTGGGCAGCACTAAATACCTCACTGAAGAACACGAGGACGTGGAAAAGGCAGCACCGGAATAGCTGGTCAGCACCGAGAAAATAATACATTGGGTAGTTAAAATGGGCCTGCACGCTATGGATGCAGTTTCTCAAATTGCATGTGGACTCTCTCAAACACAATTTGGTAACAGTGCACTTAGAGCCAACACTATGCGCCAGATTGGCCCTGACCCTTCTGAGTGCTACTGGGGGAGGCGGGGAAGGCGGGGAATGGAAAATGGGGAATGGGACAAGGAGCCTTACTCCCTCCTCCCCATCACCTCCCCCTCCCCCGTTCCACAAAGGGTCAGGGACAACTACAGTCCCAGTAATCAGGCTTGTTCAAGGTCTGTTCCCATGCTCTCCCCATCCCAAGAGTCGGGAGGGGCACAGAAAAGAGGGGAGGTAGGCGCAAGGCCATGGCTGAACCACAGCCAACAGCAGAAGGCGCAGGCTGTGCATTCCCACGGTGCACCAGGGAAGGGATTGTACTTTCTAAGGCACAGCCCCATCCTGCACTCACCCAGGGGTTCGCCAACATTCCTTCACTTAGGGATGTGCCAAAATGGTGCCATTTTACCCAGTGTGCACAAGAAAGAGACTTGAGCTTTGCAGAAAATTAAGGTATAAGCAGAATGTTGTGTTAAACAACATAATCCAAATCTGATTTTGACAAAGGGGTCAATTCTATCAGTGTTGGAGCCATTATAGGTTAAATCACCTAAGTCTGCACTGATTCCAAGTATAGAACGTATCCAATACCCAGGCAACATCAGGTGTACAGTACTTTGATGTGTTTGGGCCACGATTGGGTCTGATAAAAAGTGTGCAGGCTCAGCTGCCTGTACCAGTGATAGGATGGCACAGTTTTGCAAGACCAGACCAATATTGGTTAACGAGGCATTTAGGGAGACCAAGAATTCATTGAGATGTTCAATGGTGGTAGAAACTCTGAGCTCAAATTACAATTGCGGTTAGCCTGTAACACAGGATCAACAGGCACTGGTTTAGTCATCTCACCTAAAAAAACCCATCAGTTGGTGTGGCATTACACCCCATATTCTTCATAGAAATATTGTTATATTAATATGGCATAATTAAGATATATTTTATGCAAGATGAGTCATGTGCGGTATCATTGAAATGGTTGTGAGCTACTGAATGTGTTTACCCAATTTATATGCATGTATCATTTCTGCATCTGAAGTTAGGAATATTGACTATGTAACAATTACAACTGTGTGTGTACTTGGAACGCTCACCAGACAGTAGGCAATCAGCCCGAATGAGCCATTTAAGAAGGACAATAGAACTTTGGAGATACTAATCTCCCACCATCCTGAGAAGCTTCCTGGGATGTTGCTTTGACACTGCAGGGTCATCTGATGATGTCACCTGGTATGGAGTACCACCTTGGACACTGCTGGTATTTTTTCACTGGAAACAAAGGATTCCCACCTTATGCAAATTCTATTTAAGGCTGGGGAGTAAATTGATCAAGACTCAACTACATTGCCTCCTGGTCCAAGAAGGAAGATTGCTAAAAACACCTGAAGGGAAAGGCAGCGGTTGAGTCCAGGCTGAGACAGGGGTCCAGTCTGTAAAGAGAAATAACTGGAACTCAGCTACAGAAACTCTGCAACTTGCCTAAAATAGCATTTAGGGTGAGAAATTACATTTTGTAACTTGTTTCTTGAGTGTATTAAGCTTCGTTTGTGCATTTTGTTTTATTTTCTCAGTAATCTGCTTTGTTCTGTTTGCTATCCCTTATAATCACTTAAAATTTACCTTTTGCAGTTAATAAACTTATTTCTTGTTTATTTCACAACCCAGTTTGTGCAATTAATATGGGGGTGGAGGGAGGGGGCAAAAAGCTGTATATATCTCTCTCCACATTGAGGGAGAGGATGAATTTTTATGAGCTTGCAGATCTTTCTATACAGTGCAAGACAGTATTATTTTGGGTTTATACCCCAAAGGAGGTGTGCACATGAGTGCTGGGCATTTCCTGAGCTGATTCCCCCTGCACAGAGCTAATCTAAGTGTCTCTGTGTCCATTTGCAGCTGGGTGTGGCCTTACCTGTGTGTGTGTGTGTGCGCTAGAGAAGGCTCGAGGGCCTGGCACAGCTAGGACAGGGTGAGGAAACCCAGGCTGGTGGAATGGGTGGAACTAGTGGGACTCCAGCACATCAGGTGGCATCCTGGATGCGGGGTTCAACCAGTCACACTTGGGTTTTTCATTTTTTCCAAAAAACAAAAAGCTGGGCTCAGACAGAAAAGCCTGGGTTTAGCGAGATGAACTTCCATGAGTTTCCACACTGGTTATAGACCACAAGCCTCTTGTTAAAATTATTGGACTAGAAGTGGGTATAGCAGCTGAACTAGCTCCAGATTACAGAGCTGGGCTTTGAATGAAGTGTCTCGTCCCAAAGATTTTGGGTGCATGCTACCTATAGACCAAAGCAGTGCTGTTGAACTATCATCCCCAGCAGCTATCAAAAGTGAAAAATCCACAACCCAATTTTTCAGAAAATCTGGAGTTCGAGGGTTACTGTCAGCTGGCTGGCCTCTGAGTCATGAAGTGCTGGCAACCTTTCAGCAGGAGCTGGCAGCACACCTCCTTCCCCTATGGCAGTCAGCCCAGACTGAGCCAGGCCGCTCCCTCTTATACTGGTGTTGCACTTCGAGCATGCCCAGTAGGGCCATGGGGGTGTGGCTTTGTCAGCCCACAGTGAGGGGTTAACCCCCACAGTCCCAGTTCCACACTCCAAAATTCACATCTAAGGAATTTCAGACATTCTTTATGGTGGATGGCAGAATACATGCCAGGTCAGCTGCTTAATGTAAAGTTTAATATGAACTCAGGAATGAGTTTGATTAAGAAAAAAGGCATAGCATGATATTACTTTTTGCCAAAATATAATCTCTCTCTCACACACACACACACACACACACACACACACACACACACACACACACACACACACACACACATTCTCTTTCCTTAAATAGTGAAATATTGTAGCTTGGAGTCCATTCTGATGGTGTTTTGAGAGGGAAGTCAAGGCACCGTAGGCCAAACTCTACCCATGGCTACAGATGTTCACCTCCTATAGATGTCAGTGAGAGTCATACACATTCATCCATAGTAGATTTTGGCTCTGTGATTTGTTCTTTTTCTGTGTAGGAAATAGTTTAATATTAAAAATCTCAAGCAGCCTGACCATGCTACTATTATGCTGGAGGGTATTAATGGCTGCCACCAAGCAGGTCTTTGATCTATTAGACAATCACAGACCGTTATTTCAGATTAAATGGAAGGAGCAGTTAAATATTCCTTTATGGCACGATAGCTGGAAACAATAGGAGGCTACTACCATAGGCACAGGGTCGTCTAGCAAAGCCTGAGCCAGGCTCAGCTGTAAGAGGGTTCCTTTTAAACTGGTTGAAACCCAGATGCTAGGGCATTGTTGGCAAGCTGTGTGCATTAGAGGCAGGAATCCAGCAAGTTGTTACTGTGGCCTTGAAAGGGGCAGAGAGACAGAGGTTCTTGGCACACAACTGACTGAAGGGACAGACTTGGAAATAGTAAGCAAGGGGATGACCTGCTGTTTGTTTTAATTGACTATGTTCAGGGAGATGGGACTTTGGGTACAGTCTTTATAAATAAACAGGATTGCATCAAAGTGTATATACCTGACTTGTTTCATCCACTTCTGCTCATAACAGAAACAGGTCTACAAGTGTCCACCCAAACTCTGGCTAGCTAAAAGGGGCACACTATTGAATGTGGGAAGGTGGGCTTTCATTTCCTTTAGCATAATACAGTTTTACCAAGGACAAACTTTTCTTTTAAGCAACAGAGACGAGACTTCCTAAAGATAAAAAGCTGAAGTCATCAAACAACTTAACTTCCGGTTTGAAATGTTGCCATCACAGTGGTTTCAGTCAGTTTGTAGATCAAGTGCTCCTGAGGGGGAAAGGCGAGGAGAGAGAGAATGTGTGACTGACTGAACAGTCTGGCCCCACCAGGCTGGCTTGTGGTTCAGTCTTCAGATTTCTTTGTGGGGGTGGCATCTACATTTGCAGCCCACCATTATCATCATGATATTCTGGATACTCGCTGCTCTCAGCTTCATTCAAGCTGCTGAAGTAACAGGTAAACCATTTTGATCCTTTCCATTTACTTTTCTGGACCGTCATTAAGACACCGGAGAATGTATTTCGATGTAGGTGACTAGTTACCTGATAAAATGGATTTTTGTTTTGTTTTGTTTTGTTAATCACAATCTTCTCCAAATTGGAGCCTAAGAGCTTTTTTATTTGACTTCTCTTTAAGTATGTTTTGGAGTCAGGTTTTGCCCCCCTGGCATATATCATGCTACTATCATACTATACCATAGGTTTGAACATACCACTGCTACCTTGGGGGGTTCTCTTTATTTTAGGATCTAGACTGTTTTGATGACTCCACTTCTCTCAGTGTATATATTTCTGTAACCTCCAGAGTTTCCAATGTGCAGCCCTATATGCCATTGAAAGTTTGCCCTATATAAAGGGCTGCAGGACTTAGCCCTAAGTACACTTGGTGAGAATTAACAAATATGTAAAATGGATAAAAATAGAGGGTTGGGTTTTTTTAGGACAATCAATGGGTTGTTGATGGTTGGCTTTTAAAAAAATAATCTATTGCTACCTACTGAATAATCAATTTCCCTCTGAAAACAAAAACATGTCTATTTGGGCATCTTAAAATGTTACTGAATATTTTAAAGCTTCAATTGTTCTTTCTTAGCTTACTCTGTGTCTTGTTATCACCTCTCCTATGCAGTTTTAGTAGCTTCATAATTGCCACATCTTTCAAGGGGACACATTAGAATGCAAAGCAAGGCAGGGGATGATCATTTTTGCTAGGATAATCTCAAGTCAAAGTATTGCTGAAATCGTTGGCCTGTGAATTCATGTTGTCAGCTCTTCTCTAAATGTCAGCATTTGTATATTTACAGGAAAAGAGATGAACAGAAACCTGTCCTCCTAACAGAACTAGTAACACGTAGACCATTCTTACATTGCTGCTGTTGCCTGACAGAAGAATTAGAAAAAAGGAGTTAGAAACAGTTCTTACATGTTGCTGAAATTCTTTCCCCTGGTTAAGGATATTGTAATTTGCATGAAATCAAGATCGATATTGCTTCAGAATTCATCAGCTTATGCTCCTTATTCCTCTCCTGAAGTTATAATTCTCTGTTTGTAACAACATAATTATTTCCACAGCAGACAATGGGGTTGTGACAAACAGATGATTATTACTCTAGGAGTGGGGATAAGCTGCAGGAGGAGGTGGGGAGGGAAGGGCAGGAGGGAGGGGAAAGAGAGGGGGAAATAATCAATGAGGTGCCAGCAGCTTTAAGCAAATCCTTTGAACTGCAGTCCATATTAGTGATACTCCAACACACTGCCGTTGGTCCGGATCCTACAGACACTCGCATGCTTGCTTAACTTTAAATACTTGAGGAGTCCCATTGGTTTCAGTGGGACTACTCAGATGTGTGTAAAGTTACGCACATGTGTATGATCTTACAGAATGAGAGCTTAAATGAGCATTTGCCATAGGTTTCTTATTCCCTTGTCTTTACACTGAGATCCTCAGATCAGAGATGCTTAATAAATGGCAATTATTATTGTTGGCCCAAATGCTGCAGTCCTTATATAATCCAAATGTCCATTAAAGTCAATGAGAACATTGCCTGACTAAGGCAAACAAGACTGTCCCATTGTTCTCGTATTATAACACTAGCTCAGAGAACGCTGTACGTTGACCTGAACCACAATCTTTGCATTAGTGTTGACAAAAAGGTACTTTTTTCTTACTTGTCTTTCTGGCTGAGTAATTATTTTACTGTAATCTAAGAGGCAGCTAGATTATTCTGTCTTCAGTGTGTGTTTCATAACCAATACAGGTGGGTTCTCCCCACCCTTGTACTACAGGAAATCTGCTGGCTCATGATTTTTATGGGTTAAAAACCAGCCTGTAACCCACCCAGGTTACTAGTACATAGAATGATCTCTGGTGTGTATGCACGGTGAGCAGTGGTTTACCAGACACTAGCATGATATCAACACATTTCCTCTTCTTCGAACAAGTTAAACAGACACCTGGGCCCTGCAAATTAAGAAATTGCGCTTAACAAAAGCAGTAGTGTATCTCCTGGCATTTATTACCTTTCTCCATACTGTACTTAATGTAAGGAAGGGGAGATTAGCAAGGGCCTGAGTGTTTCATGATCAGGAGAAGTGGATCAGAGTAGGATGTTTCATTTCAGGGGAAGCTGCATATCACAGACAGCTGGTTGAATTAGCCAATTTAAAAAAAAAAGTAACAGAGAAAAGACCTTTCTAAGCATCTTGAAAAAGACTGGAAAAAGCTGAACAGCACACATTGGTAGCCTGAAGTCAGAATTGCTTTTTTTTTTTGGTATCATATCTGTGTATGTTTCTGTTTATAGGTTTTTTAGACCTCTTCAGTTTCCTCCCTTCCCAAGGCGTTCAAATGGGCCCTTTCTCTATTATGTTTAGCTGTTCAGAACCTCATCCCATATTCCTAACAAAGGCAAAATCACTATTGTTTTCAATATCTGTACTGTATGGGGGAAAAGAGGGAATAAAATGATTTGCTTCTCTGGTCTACCAATCAAGCGTAGGACGTTTTTAATCACTGGCTGGCTATGCATGGACAATTTTGGAAAAACAATTATTCTTCCTTACTTTTATGTTTTCTCGGGTTCTCTTCCTGGGCCACAGTGACTTCAATGGAGTTTTACTTGCCTAAGGTGTATGAGATCAGAACGTCAGCATTTTACAGTTATTAAGTATGGTCAAGATTTTTTTGTGATGAAAAGTCCTACATTCTATTATAATCTAAATTTAATATGAAGAATGTGGTGTGAAATGCTTTACGACAAGGAGATCTTACACAGACTACGTGCAACAGTTGCTTATAAAACCGAAGGCCCCGATCCTGCAAACGCTTATGCATATGCTTAATTTGCTACAGAGAGTGGTTCCACCCCAAGACTTTAAGACTTTTATGAAATTGTAGATAGTGATTTCTCATAACTGTTGCTTTCTGGCCTGGGTAAGGCCAGGTGCAGTCATAGATGTTTATTATTATGTAGCACTTACAACGGAACATTGCCTTTGGAAATAGCAATCATAGCTCTATTTATGGGAAACAATTCACAAATGGAAACACCTACTAAATGTTTCAATGTTTTACCATTTTAACAAAGCCCAAGTGACACTTACAAGAAAAGTGTTTTCATGAATGCAAGATAAACTTGAACTATGCTTGTGCAGTGTGTTAGTACACCAGCCTCTTAGAGACCAAGGTTCAAATTCTATTTACTCGCCCGGATTCAGCTCCTGTTGAGGATTTATTCCAATCCTGTTCTGGTCACAGGTGACACGAGAGCTTGATGGGCTAATCTTATTCTCTTGTGGACCGAAGATACATTTTGGCATGACTGATTTTTTCCAACAGACAGAACCACAAGAGAGGGATAAGAGGCCTTGCTGGAGGCCGGGACTCGGGTGCTTTGGTAGAGCTGCATGCTGAGGTCACACAATGCTTGCTTGCATTATGCCCCCATCAATGCACATAACTTTCACGAGGAATAATTTGTTCCACATAATGAAAAACAAAACTGCTCAATCTGTTTAGGTGGTGGTGTGGCTTAATATAGTGGAGCCACCTGACAAAGCTAAGCCTGGTTCGCAGCTTGAACAAAACATTTGTAAACAGTCCTCATCCACTGACCCATGAAATACACTTTGCTCATGCTATTAAGGCATCTTGTATTCCATATGCTTGGCTAACGAAGAACAAGAACCTATGCTAACATCTAATCAGCATTGGAGGGCTCGCAGATTTGGCGGCATGGCCAAAAAAGCAGGAAATAATTTGGGGTAGAAAGGCCAATAGATTTTAATCTCATACTGTCAGCGACACATCGCTGCGGGTGCAAAAACGATCCGATACTGCAGTTGAAAAGAGGAGTTTAAGATACATGGTGTTACATACCGCACATCTGAGATTAGAACCCAACCTATGGCAGCAAAGCACTGTGGAAGGTTACTGGGCTCCCTAGAAGAATCTAAACAATGCCTTGAGGGGCTTGCCTCAGTGATGAGATTTTGGAGGGTTTCCCTTTGCCCCTAAGCAGGGCTGGCCAAAAGAATCTGTTTTTTCTTCATAAGTGTTTGTGACAGCTTTGCGGGCGTTTCGCTAATCGGCTAATGTTTTTGGAAGTTTCTGAGCAAAGATATTTAGATGGGGAGCTCGCTGGGGCAGGGAGCAGCTCTTTGTTATGCATGCGTATAACATGGAGCAAGATGGGACTCTGGCCCGTAGGCACTACTGCAATTCTACTCCCAATAAGAACATGTTACTCACAACTCCTTGTTCTCCAGTTATCTAAAAACTAGGTAACACTCTCTCCCGGTAGGACTCGTAAGCCCCAAACGTGATAAATATAAAACAATTCTGCTAGTGTCTTGTACACTCCAACCCAGGTCATGTATTGATTTTCTTGCTAGGTTGAACCACATCCGGCTACCACGTTTGGAAAAGGTGTTAAACCCAGGCTACAGTCAGCACTAAAACATTTTCAAACGGCACTTAATTAAATTGGATTAGCTAACACATTTCAAAAGCAGGCAAACGAACCAAACGTTTCCCCCCCTAGTGTAGACAAGGCCTTAGACAGCCAAATAGTGCTCTCAGCTGTCTTGGGACAATGGGACGGAATCCAAAATCTGGACCACTTTCTGCCAGCATACGGGGACTCCCTGCTCTGAGTTAGTTTCTCGCTCTCCTTGGGGCAGGGCCTCCTGGGTTTTGCAGACACAGGAAAGCAGGCAAGGTTTGCAGCAATATGTACAAGTTTGTCTCCCCCGCACTAGTACGCACAGTGCAGCAAGGGGCCCCAGGAGAAATGACTGGAATCTTCCTCTCCCTTGCATTCTCCTCTTGCTAGAGAGGGGGCTCTGCAAAGCCACTATGCTTGCAATGCCTGCTCTCTTTCTTCTTCCTCAGAGAACACAAAGACCCAGAGGCTAGCAAACAGTTCCTGGAGTGGGAGAATGGCTAGCTTCTGCAGTAGTGAGTTAAGTTGGCAATCAAAGAACTAATGCTGGCTGTAGGGATGCCCCCATCTTACATATATTCAAGACTCCAGTTGGTGGGTTGTCTCTGTTGCTCGCCCCAGATCAGTTACTTTCCTAGATTCCTCTGCATGTGTTTCCCTTCATCCAAGTCCTCCATGTTTGCTCTCCCCCCTTCCCCAATGCTTCCTCCCCATCTCCGGCTGCTCCCCATATCCTTTTCAATGGATGCTTTCCAATTGCTGTTAGGCCAGTGAGCAGAGAGTTCCTGAGAGCAGTTTCTGAACCCCTTCTTCTGCTAAGCCACTGGTGCTCCACCCACTTCTGTTCTTCCAGTCAGTCATCTGAGGAGTGGGGATAAGGTCTTCTAGACTCCCACTAGCTTAGATAGGACCTTTGCCCCACTCCATTTATTCCCTAGCCCTTTTAAGAGGTTGAGGAGAAGGATAGCAGGTTTTGAAGCAAAAATTGGAGGGGGACATAAACTGAGGCAGAAACAGTTTCCCTCTCAGCATCTCCTGTGACTGTGCCCATGGCTCGGCCAGATGGAGCCCACAAAGGCCTCGTGTAAAAGATCTGCACAAAGACTTGTGTGGTCACACACCTGCACTGTTGTGAAGGTTTTGCTGTTGGGGAAAGTCGTTCCCACTCTCACTTCTTTTCTCTGCTCTCCAAAGGAGTGTAAGGTCTCACTTGGGAAGGACTACTCCGCTTAAATAAGCAGCCTTCTATGCAATCCATTTCAGCGATTCAACTTCTTTTGGCACCTGGTAGTACAGAGAGACCCCAGTGACACGGGGGACAGAAAACACATCGTTCTTATGTATCAGGCCAGTCAGATCAAGTAGAACTCTGCCTTTGTAGGAAGTGTATCTTTGGGCCATTAGTGTGATAACTGTCATAGATTTAAGTCTTTGTCACCATCTTATGGCTGGTCCACATAAGAGGTTAAGAAGTTACGACAGCAGCTAGCTAGAGGAATTTTTTTTAGCTCAAGTTGTAGAGGCTCATGGGTCAAATTCCAGTGATGGCCCAACTGGGGTCAGTTACACCATCAAGCTATTTGCCTTTTAATAAGGTTGTTCTTGGAACAGAAGGCATATGTATAACGGTGGTCCTCTTTTTTGTTGATTGGTAAGCTAGATATTAAATACATATTTCAACTTTTTGGTGTCACTATGCTAAGAAATGAATACACTGGTGTGTCTATAACTGGGACAGAAGTTAGAGCTTCAGTATTAAATGTCACACATGTAATCCAACTCAGAATGAACACATCCTTGATGATCACAGCGGTAGATACACAGTCTCAGTGGGTACCGGTATGTCGAGCAATTGCACCAGCAGGACGTGATTTTTTTAAAAATCATATAATGTATTTTATAAATAAGTGGTTTTTTTCCATCATCCCTCCCAGAAAACAAGATTTTAGTGGAACAGCCGCCTCGAATCATGGCAGCTAATGAAAATGCTACCTTGGCTTGCAAATATGCCTATAATGGAACTGGGAACGAATTCAGAGCATCACTGAATAAAGGAACAGACAGAGCAGTTGAAGTCTGCTCTGTTTCCTGGAATGGTTCCGTCCACAACCGTCATTCAAATAAAGATTTCGACTGCTTTGTTGCAGTTGATAGCCACAAAAAGGAAGTGAATTTCAGTCTTTGGAAGCTGAATACTGACCAAACAGATATTTACTTCTGCAAAATTGAGGTCATGTTTCCACCTCCTTACATCTCCAATGACAAGAGCAATGGGACTGTCATTCATGTGAAAGGTAAGACACAAAATTATAATTGTCCAATATCCTTTTCCTTACATGTGCACCTTAACGCTCGAGCTCACAGCATTGAGGTTCCCTGTCAGGTACCTAATGACTATTTCTCAGTGAAAGGCAAAATTCCTCTTCCCCCAAATAATGGGTCTAGCAACCTGCCACTTTCCTCTGCTGGCCATAGAATTTATAGAAGAGTGTTGGAGCAAGGAGTCAATAAATGGAAATGAAAGTTATTGCTTTTATGGTCTCTGACGTTTTTTCTATTCTATTTTTTTAAGAGAAGTTCTCCCAATTATCAGTATTTCAATCTGCAACACCCTTTTGGGCTCTGGTGGTGACTCTTGGATTTCTGGCTTTCTACAGTGTGCTAATAACTGCGGTGTTTGTTATCTGCTGGGTAAGAAATGAGTTTTTTTTCTTGCTTTATGTGACTCAGGTACACCCCCACCCTTCCACCCACCAGCTTTCACCAGGCTTATGCAGTCACCTCCCACAGTTATTGCCATCTCCAGTCAAAGAACAGCAATGGTTTTTCGCTCTGGTTGCTTATGCTCATCCAGTCACAGGATACAAAATCTGACTGCCTGCTGCAGTCACATCAGTAACCAGGTAGAGAATCAAGGCTCCATACCAGAGTCCTAACCCTGGCAGGACTCTCACTGGGGCTTTAATAGGAGATTTGACTGTGTCAGAGCTCCAGGCTCTCTCACTGTCCGCCCCTAGTAACACTGGGTTGGATTGTTCCCTCTCATAATAAACACAACAGGAGAGGGGGCAGAGGCAGGAAAACAGCAAGAAGCCCTTTGTAAACTACTTCCTAAATTATTCTCTAGAAGGATGCGACAGATAGGATGCGACCAGACAGCAAGTGTGAAAACTCAGGACACAGGACGGGGGGTAATTGACACCTATATAAGAAAAAGCCCCAAATATTGGGACTGTCCCTATAAATTCGGGACATCTGGTCACCCTAGCGACAGACCATGGAGCCCACCTACAATATGCACAGGTCCTCTGGCTCAGCAGTTAGCCAAGCCCTTCCATAGGGCTTCATTTTGCCTCTGCAGCAACTCTTCCTTTCCCTGGTAGTCTGACTCCACTGGACTCCCTCTGGCCACTACCCTTGCTGTAAGTTGTTCTAAAACAGGAGGAATTTCCACCATGGAGTGGGCAGCATAGGAAAGATAATGCAGTCTCAGAATATTTTCTTTAAAAATAACTATGGAGAAAAAGGTGGACCCCTGACACCCCTTGGCTCCATCCTCTTCTGCCTGATTGGAGAGACAGATCTGCAGGGCCTGGGAGAAAGGAGATGCAGATGCAGAGGCAACAGACGTCCTCTTCTGTGCATGGATATGTGTATGGGGGGAGGGGGGGAGTATGATCCCCATATTGTATAGAGTACAGCTAGAATATTTAACTTGTGTGCAGGCTTGAATAGTGAATATATAGGGGAACTCTCCTCCTTCCAGTCTCTCTCTCTCTCTCCTTTTAAATATATATTTTCAACTAATTGCAAGGTAATCTGGCTGCAATTCCCTGACCCCTCCTTCAGATTAAACCCTACATTTGAGTACAGAAACCCAGTCCCATTGCCAGTCAAGGTCTCTAAATTGCACCATCATTGTCACACAGAGGCACACAGTTCATTGCAATGAGAATTCCTGATGATATGCCAGCTGGATCAGGCATCGCCATTAACAAACTTAAAGCCAGCGAATGCTCTCTTCTCCCCCATCCCCATTGAAGAGATTTGCTCTGATTCTGTCATAGGAAAGCTTAAATGGTACAACTAATAGGTGAAATTGCTATGCAGCATCTGTGCCTTGATGAAATACTGTCATTTCAGATCCATAATTTTGTGTCTGAATAATTTTTGCTCTACTGTTTGGATTGTCTCTCTCTTACATCTCAGATACAGATTCCTACTAAGATGACATGCACTCCTACAGAGAATGGCAATGTAGCATTCTGATTCTGTGTTGTGCTGGCTTCATCCATTTTTATCTGGTGCTGATATCCTCTGAATAACATGTATTCAGAGTGCTGACATACTTATAATGCTGTTGGATGTAAATAGGGATGGCTAATAAAGATTATGAGTACAAAAAAGCTGTCCACAATGATGGAATGAATTAGGGTTTGGCCTAGCTGAAACTATGTTCTTACACAGTTTTTGACCTCCATTAAGAAAAAGTTCTTTGCTCTCCAAAACCATCAGTCCCACACCTTCATCTTTGTACAGTCAGGCATTTATTCATGCTAGTTCAATATTTCTATAATAACTCAGACAAAAATAACTCAGACTTAGCTAGAGGATTTTAAAATTGTACATTTGTCTATCCACACACACACACGCGTATATATCTATGTTATAGATTATATACCTGTACAAGCACACGTGTATGTATCTAATGATTTATATACACACTGCATAGTTTATAAGTAATATAATTTACTTTTGCAAACTTGAATGAATGAAACTTGGTCACCATTTTAAAGTCAGAAAATATTAAAGTTGCTATAGTAACCTTAACTCCCCGTTGTTGCACATAGCTAACACAATTTTGCACCTCCAAGGATATCTATACAACTCCCATCCAGACCAGTCAGATTAACACATGCGTATCTGAGGGTAGAATTGCACTTACTGTATTCTAAAATATTATGTAGCAGTAAAGCTCGTAATCCAAAATATTCCATCTGTGCCTGTCACTATTTGAAATTTAACATTTCTTCACTTCAAAGAGGTGAAAATAATCTCCTTAACATTATATTTATATGAGTGGTTTTTTAAAAAGTCATAATAATAAAAAAGGAGCTTAGAACTCTGAAACCCCAATCTTCCTACTGGCTTTCTTGTGCACTTGAATCACTGCAGAGTCCTAAGTACACAACTGTGGAACTCCACAGTGAAATAACCAGCATAAAATATGTAACTAACCTTTATGTGTGTTATTCCATAGAACTGACATTTACTGTTCAGCTGAGTTGCTTATAACTCCAGATTTAAGGGCTCTCTCATATATGTATATATAAATAGGCATACATACACACTTTACATGCTTTTCAGGCAAATTGTTCTGTAGACTGGCCTTCAGCGAGGACTAGCCCTTGGGAAACCTAAGCAGATTGAATTGTGTTTGTGTGTGTGGGCACATGCATGCACACACAAGAAGATTCACAAGTATTTTGGAAAAAATTATATTTTTAGTCCTTACTAAAGTAAAAAACTACAGACCATGCTCAAGCTTTTGAAAATATTTCAAATACAAGAAATTTCAGCAAAAAGATGTTTTTAGTAAGTTACAGCCATAGAGTTGTGATAGAGGGGAAGCCCACTGCCCAGTCACTAATTCACAAGAGATGAATTTAGGTAGGAATAATGGTCTTGAGGATAGGACACTGAGCTAGACTGCAGAAGCAAGGGGTTCAGTTGCTTGCTCAGCCACAGACTTCCTCTCTGACTGCAGGCAAGTCACGTAATCTATCCTGTGCCTCAGTTTGCTATCTGCAAAATGGGGATAGTGCTTTCCTACTGCACAGGATTACTGTGAGGCAGAAGTCCATTAATGAGAATGAGGTACAGTGCTCAGGGCCAGATAGATGAGAACAACCTCATCCTTGCTTCCTTCACCCCTCAGCCAGCAGACTGCAGATTGGGAGATGGAGGACAGGGCTGCACAGTTACATACAGGCAGGAGGCGTTTTCTGTCACTCTTATTTTGTTGACATTAGCAATTTTTTTTAAATTTCTAGTTAGAAGCTAGGAAAGCCCCTTGCTGACTGCACTTGCTTTACTTCTGCTGAGTCATTCCTCCAGCTAAGAAGGTGGTTAGAAGAGAAGTTAGAACACAATCTTAGTTTACAGCATTCACTGCCAGGAGAACTCTCTAATACTACAGCTTTCTCTGCAGCTGGGCTGCTGGGCCACTGATAGGAGAGGAGGGCAAATTTCGCAGAACATTTTCTCTGACTACTCATGCTGGTTTTTAGGTTAATTTATTTAACTTTAAGCACTTGCTTCAGTGCTTTCCTGAAAAAGCCTTGGGGAATAATTCTGAGTGGTGAATATGTTTGATAATAGCATGACCTGCTTGGACAATTCATTAATTGGGAAGGAGGAAAAACGAATCAAGTCCTAAGAAACACTCCGGAGTCCATGCACAAAGACTTTTAAAAAATTATTTAGCCTAATCTAATTGCAGAAATGTTTTCATACTTCCCCCCCCCCCGTAGTGGAAAAACAAGAAGAACAGAATCTTGACGAGTGACTACATGAACATGACGCCACGCCATCCTCCTGGCCCAAAGAACAAACATTACCAACCCTATGCACCAACTCGGATACACACGGAATACCGCTCTTGGGAACCATGACTATCTGCTTACCAAGCTGCTAATACTGCTGGTGTGCTTTTACTCTGTCACGTGCACTTGGATGAGAAAGGACAGCCTGCCATTAGTTTGTCATATCTGTTATATTTGATGACATCATAGCAAGTACCGGTCAAACTTTAAACTGTGTAAAAGTAGGTTGTTTTCTATGATGGCTGAAAACTAGCTACAACTCATGTTCAAGCTTGATGGTGTGTAAGGGGGAAAGATAACACTGGATCCAGTACAGGGTATATTGTTCACTGTTGCAACTACCGATCTTTCCCAATCACTTTTGCCTTTTATTGAACATAAACATACTTCTAACTAGAAATTAAACTTGAAGAATTATAAATCTCTGAAATACAGTCCTAATTGGTTACCATTACATATGGTACCAAGCAAACTGTTGATGCAAAAATTGGTCCCCTCTCACTTCAAAGAGGAGAATCCAGTTTCAAGTTCCAAACATATGCTTAAAAGAATAGGAGAGGGTTTCAGCTGTAGTCAGCTACTAGCCATGTGGACTATTAGATTACTCCGCAGATGGGTTGTAATGACAGATCCAGGACACTCAAAATCCAGTATACATTAAAAGTGTGATTCTTAAGTTCTTAAATTGGTGACTGTGTAATATCTGTAGGGGAAGAGGGCCCCCTATGAAACAATTTAATACAGTGAGAAAGCAATCAATCTGCAAGGCAGGTCTGGAATAACGGGGGACGAAGAAAGATCTGCAGTCATCATGAAGAGAATCCTTTTGAATTATGTTGGCCTACAACAAGGAACCACCAGGACTTGGCCAAAGTCATAGGAGACGCAGGTGAGAAAATCCTCATTAGAGCTTACTGAGGGCAGATTTTCACAAGTGGGCTGGATTTTTGAGTGCCCAGCAAACACAATCGGGGCCAGATTTTTAGCTGAGAACCCAGTGTGCACACAGCATGCTGAGCTCTCCTGAAAATCTGTCTATGTATTCTGGTGCCTAAATAGCAGCTGAGCTTTTTTAAAAATCTGGCCACAATGTTGTGTGATCAGATCATTTGAAATTTGCTCCTACACACCCTATCATTGGAGGGGCTGAGTGACCTCGACGTCCATTGCAGTCAAGAGGAACTGAAAGCTCTCAGCACTTTGCAGGAGCTGTTCGGTACCTTGAAGGATCAGGATCTGACTGGGGCCTACTGTTCTTATATAGACTTTTCTCTAGGCATGTTCCATGGAGGAGTAAAACAAGGGCTAGAATAAAACTCGTTCAGTGATCATAGAATATTAGGGTTTGGAGGGACCTCAGGAGATCATCTAGTCCAACCCCTTGCTCAAAGCAGGACCAATCCCCAAATCCCTAAATGGCCCCCTCAAGGATTGAACTCACAACCCTGGGTTTAGCAGGCCAATGCTCAAACCACTGAGCGATCCCTCCCCCTCAGTGATTTTCATGTGACATGTTTCTTTTAATGATGATTCCAAAACTGCAGTAGTGTCCGCTCAACACAAAAGTTATTCCCAAGCTTAGAAGAAGAGGTTCCTTTACCAGTTCCCTCCAATCCTTCGAGAGCTGAGCAAAAGATAGAATTTCTGTCCATGCGAAAATTCCGATAATTCTACATTTGTTGTCACCTTGAACCAGAACAAAAAGATCCCCGACTTCGATCTTCCACAAAGCTTATGGGCAACCCTAAACCACCTCCACACAAACCATGGCAGATGCGGATACTTGATGCACAAATGAAACATTAAAAAAACTCTGGTGTGCGACTGCGGTCACCCAGAACAGACCATGCAACACACAACAACTCAATGCCTGATTCAGAAATACAAAGGAGGCCTCACAGCGAAATACCCCGCCACTCTTGATGCAATTACTTGACAACCACCTAAATGTTAAATTATAGTTGTTGCTCTATATCTACACATCAGCCATATAAGAAGGACAAAAATTTGAAATACCAAATTTTTTCATGGAGCAGAAATTCCAAAAAATTTTGATCCAGAAATGGTGAAACAGTCCAAGTCAACATTTTCAATAGAAATGCAATGTTTTGACATTCCTGACTCAAAATGTTTCATTTAATTTTGTTGATCTGACTGGAAATGCATACTTTTAAATCAGTTCAGCATTAAACTGCATTTCCTTACAGAGCCACATTGCCTCACTGGAATTCAGTTCAGGAGTCTGATGCTCTTGTTCTCAACTATGGACCAGGCATCCTGGCTGGACTACATTTCCCATGATACAACAGCAGTTAATGTGAGTCCCATGACAGACTACTCAGCTTGGTCAGAGAGGAGACAGTGTTGCATCATGGGAAATATAGTCAGGCCAGGGAGTCCAACCGATGTGGGGAAGGTAGGGGGCTGGAGGCAAACTCTGAGTCCCATGAGCCAATGTAGCAAAACAGGGAAATGCAGTTTAATGTTGAACTGACTCAAAATGAAACATTTCTGGTCAGTTTAATAAATAGAAATATTCCAATTTAGGTTGAACCAGCCCTAAGCTAAATATTTTGATCTGGGTTTCCAAAGGGAAAGAAAAAAAATCAGAAATTCAGGAAAATTAAAATTTTCCTACAAAAAATATTTTTTGCAGAAATTGCATTTCCTGTCAGAAAATCATTCTGACAGAAGATTCCTGATCAGACTTAACTCCATCCTGTTTAATTTAAAACTATACAGGGTTAAGTGCTTGAATATGCCCCAAGGAATAATTTTGTGTTAATAAGGGTAGGCAGACCCAATGGGGCTTTTCCTTCTTCCCTTCCTGGGCTCGACTGTATCCATTGCAGGAAGCACGTAACTCCATTGCCCCAGGAGCAAGGCAGGAACTGTGCTGAGATGCTGAGAGTCACAGTCTGGTCCCTGCTTCCTCCTTGTGCTATGGGAGAAGTGAGCTGTGCCACTCCTTTTGCTGCCGCAGCCTACTCTCTCTGAACTAGCTCCAGTGCACGGGCTGGTACCTTGGGAAGGGTGGAGCCAAAGCTCTGCCCACCCCCTGCCTCTGCCTTTGCAGCCTGACCACTCCCTGCCTACCTGCATGGATGGGGGGGAACAGCAGCCCAGTGGCAGCTACTTGCCGCACCATGTAGGGCCTAGCAATTTGGGTGGCCTATGCAGCGGAGTAAGGGGATTTCTTACTCCCCTGCAGCAGCTTGCAGCAGAACTCACGAGTGAGTCCTCCATGGCAAGTTTATGGATATTATCATATAATCACTGACTGCATCTTCTTACAGGCCTTCTGAGCCACAAGAGTGCTGCAATTAGAATATACTGTGAAAATAACGTCTTATACCCTGGCACAAGGATAGCAGACAAATATGTACAGAAAGCAATAATACACGGGGCAAACATTTCTGCTGTAAAATTGCATATGCATTTCCAGACCCTAGAAGCGTGTATATTTCACTGTGTCCACATGCCTCAGAGTTTTTATTGTACTGTTATAATCTTATTTTAAAACTGTTAAATAGATGCTGTAAATTAAACTTTGAATACTTTGGAAGGCTGACAGTAAAAGACAAGTATGACCTTTTAATGCAATTGTTAATATTATTTGTTTTCTCGCCCCCTAACACTTCATTGGGTTTCAGTTTACATGTACAGACAGTAGCAGGGTGGTATTCTAATGCACAGTGCTTTGTAGTTCATGTATTCGGTAAGTATTTGATAGACAAGTGAACACATCCTCGATATTTACACACTGGAACGCTATGGGCCCGTTTCCAAATAAACGTTAATTCATGTGGGTGACCAAAAAAGGGGCACAAATAAGGAAGACACACCAGAAGTGTACATGTGTAGGGAGGAGCAGGAAGGAAAGTGCATGGGCCCTGATGTTGTGTTGAAAAGGACATCAACATAATAGTAAAGTATTGTGGTGCCATAAATTACAGGCTGTTGACAGTGCATTTTGTGTGGTTGAAATACCAGTTTTATCGACCACTGGTGATGTGCGGGGCACTAAAGGGCTATTGTATCTGGAGAAGTGGGCACGTTAAGCCCACAGACTGGCTCTGTGAGTGGTGACTAGTATCTCCTGGTTTATATGTACTCCTAACTGATTCCAGCTACTAGCTGGCTTAAGTCAGTGTGCAACATGCCAGGGCAGCCATTGCTTCTACTGGCCCTACATTCAGCAAGTCATCTGAAGAGGCAAAAAGAGAATGCTCCCTGCTGTGCTGCCCAGGACTGGATAACAGGCTAGGGAAGAGGGCAGTGGGAACAGGGTCGTCTGCCCTGCAGAGAGGCTGAAATTCAATCACATATGCCAGTGAGCTAGACTGCAATTTCACTTAGTGTCCCCCACCCAAGAACAACCCCCTGGAACTTGGATTTCAATGTTAAATGAATACAGAGGCTGAAATTGTCATTTCTACCTGTACGTGGACATAGGGAATGGGAGGAAGGGTCCTTGTCTGCTCCCTCAACCCACATACCTATGGAAACCCTATCAGAAATCAGTGAGATATCTTTCTTGGGTTTTGCTGTTCTATGGATTCTCTCTTTATCATACTATTGTGATGAGATGACTTGTGGTATCTCCATAGGTACCCTGAATCTTCAGAATGGGGATTGCCTAGATTGCCAAGTCAAAAGGTCCAGATCTTCGCTAACCATTTGAATCCCAAGAATCCTGACATTCTTCACCATTAACAGATGCTCCAGAATTTCTGTTGTTTCTTCTAGGACTGTCAACACTGTCTTCACATGTTGGCTAAATCATTTAGTCTCTGCCTAATCTATTTAATGTACTGGCTCTTTCATTGTCATTAATTGCTATGCAAAGCTCTGTAGTTCAAGTGCCCACCCAACTTGCTAGCCTTTTCCAGCATACTGAATGTTCCATTTTATGTTTTTCTGTATAAGCCACTGAGATGTCATTGGTTTCGTGGCAAAGATAGCCATGTGTCTAATGGTTCTCTCCAGTTTTAGGTTCCAGGTAGCCTTTGAAGACTGAAGCCTTGCAGAAGTTTGAGATGCATTTGTTTTAGGTTTCAAAAATTCAGGTTCCCCCCCTGCTCTTCTCTTTCTTATGCTGCACCCTTTCTGATTTTGAATCTCCCTAAACTACTGATCCTCAGCGGCTGCACACTCTGCATGGCTTCCCTTCTTGCCTTTCATCCATTTACCTTTCAATCCACTATAGGTTTTGGATCATTGCAAAATTGTTAAATCTGTAGAGATTAGCCCCTGCAGCTGGAGCTACCCTGCCTGTGAGTAGCAAGTTTGTTATTGACAAATGTCAGTAAGAAAGTGGAGTATGAGGAAACACACACAAATCTACTTCAAAGCTAAAGATGAAATCTTTCCACTTTTGCAAGGTTTTTTTGCTGCGCTACTGGAAAAAGTTTATTCAAGATGAATCACTGATAGAGGTGTGATTTTGTTAGTTACTCACTATAACCAGAAAGCAGACTATGGTAGGAAGTACAATACTGGGCTATTATTCTTCTCTGTCAGTGACCAGAAATGAGTTTGGAAAACAATACAGAAGAGCAACTTGCAAGCCTTATTTAGAGTCTGAGAGTTACAAAGGGAAGGAAACATTGAAAACTGCTTATCTGGATGCAAGTGGATTATTTTCACAGTTAAGAACTTTGGGTTAGAGCATCACATTATAGTGTGTTGTTATTCCAGCCTGAAAGGCGCACGGATAGTCTGATGTGGCCAATTCGACTGATGAGGTATTAGGAGGCTGCCAATTTCCTGTAAACCCATTATCAGAGAGAGAAAAAAAACATGGTGTCACTCATGTTTTTACATGCATTCCAAGCTCAGGGCACTAGTTCTTCATACATTTTTAAAAATTAAAGATGAAACATAGCTCTCCTTCCAGGGTTCATAAGCCTGCAAATAATAACTCAGTACTGGGGGAGGGGTGAGAAATCAAGTTAGTCTTATTTGTTTTATTTGACCATTGAAGTGGCTGACAGTTTTCAAAGACAGCTGTTTTTCTAGTTATTATATCATTATGTGGCTTTTTCCTACTTGGTTTTTTGTTTCTAAAAAAAAAACTATTTTGGATCAGGCTGATACATTCTCACAAGTTGGAACGCTTACATGATCTGCTTTTTCATGCACATTTCATAACCAAGGCCAACATTGCCTATGCTTCTGGGCAGGGGTGGCATTACGTTTATATGGCTCCTAGCACAATACGGCCTCGGGATGATACCATAATACCAAAGCAAGGAAGCAAACAAACAACTTGCAACAGTACAGCTTGTAGAAGTTCCCATATTGACCTCAATGTTATAGGCAGAACAAACGGAAGTTGTTTGACCTGTTCCTTTAAAATAGCAAAGCCCTAGGAAATATTAAAAAGACGTTAAAGAACATTTACAGTCGCAGAGTCAAGAACTGAAATTTAGGAAATGCCAAGTTTACAGTTGCCTGGGCACCCTTCATCCTGCTCCCTATGCATATGATTATGATACAGTCTTTAATTACATGATCACATGCTATTTTTTCCACAGGCACCTGCTCACTCAGGTGGTACAGGGTGGGTGCACAAGGGGCCAGAGTGAAGATTACATGGACAACTGTAAATCTGGCACTTCCGTAACTTTACAATCTGAATAAAGTTTTTTTTATGTGATTTTTGTATCTGATTAGACATACACTAACCTACTCCCGTATAAGGCAGGGGATGCCTGGAATATGACAGGAGGCCTAGGATGCTTTCAAACAGCAGGTTTGATGCATAAACTGACAATGCAGCTCAGATATTGATAACAATCCCCATTCTGAAGGAGATATGAGCGTTTCATAACAAGAGCTGCACCTGGGATCAATCCCCATTCTGTCACTTTGCTAACCCACCTTTGACGAAGCCAGCAGCTAGGTGAATGAATACCCACGGAAACAGCCCTCTCTCTGAGGGGGCTGTTGTGAATATCATTAATTTGCTGGCTAACAAAAATGGAAGGGACAGTGCAGGGGATGAGGCAATGTACTCAGCCCAGCTTGCCAAGGAAAAGAAAGATGAGAGGTCTAAATTTAAGCCCAACAAGCCTTGCCAGTGCCCCATTCAATTAGCTCTCTCTGTTGTGAGTCAAAATAAACTAGTGCCTCTACTATGCTTGCTGTCCGTGACAGCCTTTGGGCTCCATTAATCTCCAGCACCATTGGTCAGGCTCAGAGCTGAATTTTTGCTCATGAAAGTGGTAAGGGAGGTTGTTGAAATTCAGCTGAACTGTTCTTGGTCTTCTCAGCCTTCCCCAGACACGCGAAAATTGGCTGCAGAGAGGAAATTTGTTTCTTTACTTAAGCAGTTCATCCGCTCCTGCTGGACAGAGACATGGGCTGAAGTCCAGGGCAGAATGTTGACTTTGGGAGCGTTTACCCTGTTTGCTCTTTCCTCATTAGCAGCAAGCTGAAGTAATGCCAAAAAAAAAAAAAAAGATATCACGAAGATACTTATTTGGATAGCTAGGAAGGGGAAAAAATAGAGTTTTCTAGCTGACGTTATTTGAGTCCAACCTATGTTTTTATGAGGGTGCAGTCCACCACTGGGGACGAGAGAGACCAATGGGCAGGGGAGAGCTAGTAAAGGGTTAATGCAGAAAGGTATCCTAATATTAAAAAACATGTAACTGAAACCTTATAACAATGCTTCTGGGGATAGAGAAGAACAAATCACCTTTAAGATGCACACCATAAGGCAGGCTTTTCTTTCTTTCTTTCTCCAGCTACTATGTTACAAAAAAGAAACCTTCTTACCTCAAGGAGTACATTTTACCTCTATGGGGCTCCTATACACCCATGAGAAACCAGCTGTACTTGGTAGTGGTAGCCATCTTAGATCACCTGTGTGGGCTTGGGAGTACTGCTGATTTCAAATGAGAGCCCTCCTCAGCACCCTGTGTGGTTGGAATGCAGCATGGCACTTTCCCACTGAGACAGGGGAAAGTGCACTGTGTTTGGCTGTATGTTGTTTTCTTTGGTTTGCCTGTTGTCTTTGTCTTCCCAGGGTGGCTGGTGTCACCAGCCCCTTCCTTCCGGTGAGGTGAGGCTAAGACAGCAAATTGTTTTTAATGGTGAAAACAAGCAAGCAAACAAAAATAAGATGTATATAAAAGTTACAAAACCCCAACCTTGCGGGAAACACCTGCCTGAAGAGGTGGAGGGAGGTAATCAGCTCCACCTCTTTTGGTTTCAGCCAAAGAACTATAAAGCTGGTCTCAAGCAACTAGGCAAATCAGTTATCCTGAGCTTCAGGTCAAGTGAGTGTTGTCTCTTAAGGCGAGGCCTTTGGAAGGGAAGTGCTGGAGTTTTATAGGTATTTAAACATCTGAAGATGCAGATAGGTGCCTCACTGGATTTTCAGAAGTGCCTAGGCATCTAACTTCTATTTGTTTTGAATAGGAGTTAGGAGAGTAGGCACTTTTGAAAATCCCACTGGATACCTATCTGCAGCGGCAGGCACCTAAATACCTCTAAAAATCTGGATGGATATCTCCTGAGTGAGTTATTTTTGCTTACAAACACACAGATGCAGACTTAAAATAAACATGCCATATTTTTGGAGGCAAGTTTATTTCTGCCCTTTCTTCTTACTGAATGAAATAAGGGTTTTTTTGGTTGCATTTTTACCAGACTCTTCCTTTTCAAAATGATTTTTTAATTAATCACTTTCTGTTGTAATTCTGTAGCCTGATTTTAAGTCATGGAGGCAGAGAGGCAAAATGAGGACAGAATATAAATAAAGGCTGTCTCTGCAGCAGCACCACAGAACTGTGCTTCTGAACCTACCTACTGTGAAAGACGCAGACAAAGCAGTCACAAAAATAAGTTCAAAGAGTCCATAGGTTACACAAAACACACGGTCTGTGGGGAAATGTCAGTTAGAAACGAGCAGCAGCAAACAGCTTTGTTTTCCTATTGTTGTGGCTTTGTACGGTGATGATGACACACAAAGATTAAGTGAAGCAGCATGAGCTCCAGTGGTTTATCGCTGCTATTGTCATCGTCGGTAACGAAAGGGGATGTGTGGGTGTCACCTGCAAAAAGAGGTTCTGTTTCCAAAAGGAAAGTATCAGTATCAAAGATCAGTGAACACTAAATGGTCTTGTTTAATTCATGCAATTTCCTTCCCTTCTCTGACCTACGGCACCGAATTTAGTCCCTAGATTTACCCTACTAGGATGGAGAGACTTGAGCAACAGCAAGTGCCTAGGACAACTGCAGAGTGTCAGGTCATTTGTAAATCTCCAGAAGGAGTTGGCTCCCGCAACATGGAATTTGATTTTTCTTCCCCTTTCTCCCCCTTCACTCCTGCTGACCTATGAGATTTGCAGCAAGAAAAGCTATCTCCAGTGCAATCAACTTATAGAAAAAACATTCTGTTCAGACTGTTGTTCAGATATTTAGCAGGGCCAGGGACTGGAAGCAATGGGTCAATGCACTACAACACAAGGCCTTACTGATGGTTATGAATCCTCAGAGATGGATTTCTTGTGAGTCTTTTTATGTTTACACACACTTAAAATTTGCCTTCTGCATAAATATGATAACAAACTAAGGTTCCCATAAAAAGTTTAAGAAGGATTTAAAAAAAAAATGTTTGCTATTTAGGAAATAATTCTTTTTTTACCGTTTCAGGTCTCAGATACCTTTCCATATATGTTTACTTTTCATACTATATTAGAAATTAATTAGGACTATGGGCCTGGACTTAAATGAAGCCAAAATACTTGCTGTTCAAGAACCAGATTTGAATAGTTTGGATACATATGGATCTCAGAATTCGGAGCACGGACCTGTCACATTTGGGAGAATTCAGGAATAGCATTTGCACTAATGATGGGCTCTTTACTTATCTATTTGCACATGTGTGCACACATGGAGTTGTGGGCCTTCTCGCTGCCTCCCCCAGTGTTAGCATGTGCATGTGAGGGAGAAGAGACACCCTTGTTAATTCACCATCTTGGATTCCAAACATCAGCCACAATATGTACATTTGGTCTCAAATGCCACAAAATTCATGACGTTTGACTTACCTTTACTGCTTATTTCCCCTAGATTGGCACCAACTTTTAGACTGGAGAACTACCAGATGATTGAAAAACAGTGAATTTACAGTGTCAGTATTTTAGAAGAGGATTCCTCCTGTCCCCCACCCCCAAATTTGCCGAACTCTCTGTACCCCTGTTTTGAGGCATATTAACAACAGTCTCCCTTTTATCCTTAGCAAAATGGAAAGGCTGGTGTCAATTTCTTTTTTATTGTAGTTTAGGGGAAGGAATTTCCTGTGGTTCATTTAGAACCATCAGATGATTCAGCCTCATGAAGAAACAACGATTACTTTTGTGTTCCTCTTGATCCCCAGGTTTAGACCCAGCAAACATAGTGCCTCAATAATCCAGCCGATTATCTGGATTTCATCTTCCATGATGAAGTTTTCTCAAAAAAATCACCGTCACCACTTTTCCTGGGTGGCTGCACATAACACTCTTGTTCAATACTCACTAAGAACTTGCTCCTGCAATGGTTTCTACAAATGTGTGACTTCACTGAATGGAAGGAATCCCATTGGGTTTACTCCCAGGAGAAACATGTGCATGAGTCTTTGTAGGACTGTGGGCTACGTTTCCGTAGAGCATTTTTTCCTTCATGTAAACGTTGGGTTGCTTGTCTAGGTCAACAAGCCAGCACTCAGCATTTTCAACGAGCAATCAGCACAAATCAAAATGTCAGCCACAAATGGTGGTAGGTTAACCAATCTGGATCTGGATTGCATGGCGTGAGCCTCTATCTGCTCTCAAATCCTCTGTAACATTGTCAGATTAGAGCCTTATGGTTAGATCTACTCCAGGACTGGCTGCGTGTTCTTCCTGGAAACCAAACGACTCCTTTCTAGTGTTAATATCTGGCTTGCAAGTAGCCCAACTGCAAAAAATAGGGAGGCACAAGAGAGAGAGGAAGGAAGTACGGAGGGACATCAGGCCTAACACTCTGGAGGGAGACTGAGGTTGGGGTTTGGAATTGGAGCAGGGACTCTGCAAGAAGAGGGGTCCCAAAGAGCTGCCTAGGTGACTCATTGCTACTGTGAACACTGATTTGGGTGACATCTCTTACCGCCTCAAAGAAAAGGGACAGATCTGTGACCTGATCCTGGCAAGCCCACTCAGCACACTACTGCTGCTTCCCTTCCTTTGCCATAGCTCACAACTTGAGGGTGGTCTTCCCAGATGCCCCCTACAGAACTCCAGTGCTGCCTTCCTGCTCTGTATGTTCCTCATTTCACCCCATGCACAGAATTACCACCTGGATTGTTGCAGAGATTGATTCCCCTCCCCCCTTTTAAATGTACTTTTGTGACAGTCACAAAGGCACTGATGGACTGGGCCTCGTTTGTAGGTTCTTGAGGGCCCTTGGAGGATGAGACATGGAAAGCTGTTCCAGGCTTGGACCAATGTGATGTTAACACACATGCAAATTATAGCCAGTAATACAGGTGTCAGTGAGGGGAAGGGGGAGGGAAGCCCAAGAAAATCCCCTTTGACTCCCACAGAATAATTCATAACAGAATTCATTTGTGTCCCTGGCGGTAGGTCTTGTGATAATATTCATTGCACATGCTCCACAGCTCCACAGGCATCTAGTTCTCTGTCATTCAGTAGACAACTCTGGGTTGCCATAAGAGGTGCCCTGGCAGCATGTCTTAATTTATAAATGAGACTACACACATCAGCTCCAGTGGGAGTGAAGAAGTTAGTGGGCGAGTAAGCGGGCATTGTGGCGTCCTCTGTTCTGAGAGTGGTAAAGTGCAGACAATGGAAAGTCAAAGGTCTGAGTCAGCGCCTGGAACATGCCAAGACTGACTGTCCCTGGTACCTGTTTGGAAAGGATCAGGAAGACGCTTCCTGAAAAAGAGCAGGGAGGGCGGGGAAGGAGATGTGCCTGGTTTAGGAGCCAAAGAACCGAATATATTAATCTGTTTTAGTCCTCATGTGCAGTGCACGTGTGCACACAGGTGAACAATGAGTGTCCCCCTGTGTGCATGCTCACTGTCTGTGTCCTGGGGAACTCAACCTGGAAGTATTTGCATACCAAAAAGAATCCTGTGGTTGAGTGACATTTTCAAAATAGTCACCGATTTCTTGCAAATATACACACTGGATATTGACCAACAAATCCGGAAGGGCCCAATGTCATCATCTAGAACAGGGATTGGCAACCTTCGGCACGCGGCCCGTCAGAGAAAGCCGCTGGCGAGCTGGGATGGTTTGTTTACCTGCAGCGTCCGCAGGTTCAGCTGATCGCAGCTCCCACTGGCCATGGTTCGCTGTTCCAGGCCAATGGGGGCTGTGGGAAGCAGCGGCCAGCACATCCCTCGGCCCCATGCCACTTCCTGCAGCCCCCATTGGCCTGGAACGATGAACTCTGGCCAGTGGGAGCCGCGACTGGCTGAACCTGCGGACGCTGCAGTGAAACAAACCGGCCAGGCCCGGCAGTGGATTTTCCTGATAGGCAGCATGCCAAAGGTTACCGATTCCTGATCTAGAATAAGCACTACCTCCTCTGTTACTGTACACACAGTCATATTCTCACGTGACTTAGTACCTGGCCCTGTGCAACTTGTACCATTTAGTAGTTTTCTCGTTACCAGCCTGATCCAAAAGCCCATTAAAGTCAATGGAAAGACTTATCAGAGTAGGGGTATGGAACAGCTTCCTATGAGGAGAGATTAATAAGACTGGGACTTTTCAGCTTGGAAAAGAGATTACTAAGGGCGGATATAAATGAAGTCTATAAAACCATGGCTGGTGTGGAGACAGTAAATAAGGAAGTGTTCTTTACTCCTTCTCATAACACAAGAACTAGGGGTCACCAAATGAAATGAATAGGCAGCAGGTTTAAAACAAACACAAGGAAGTATTTTTTCACACAACACACAATCTGTGGAACTCCATGCCAGAGGATGTTGTGAAGGCCAAGACTATAACAGGGTTCAAAAAAGAACTAGATAAGTTCATGGAGGATAGGTCCATCAGTGGCTATTAGCCAGGATGGGCAGGGAGTCCCTAGCCTCTCTTTGCCAGAAGCTGGGAATGGGCGATGGGATAGATCACTTGATGATTACCTGGTCTGTTCATTCCCTCTGGGGCACCTGGCATTGGCCACTGTCAGAAGACAGGATACTGGACTAGATGGACCTTTGGTCTGACACAGTATGGCCGTTCTTATGTTCTTGTAGTGGACAGGGCACTGGACTGAGAGTCAGCAAACTTAGGTTTTATTCCCAGCTCTGCCACTGTACTGCTGTGTGGCCTTGGGCAAGTCCCTTCACCTCCCTGTTTCTCTTCCCATCTGTCTTGTTTATTTAGACTGTCAGGTCTTTGTGGTAGGGTCTCTTACTCTGTGTTTACACAGCACCTAGCACAGTAAGGTCCCAGCCTCTAGGAACAACTAGCATACAACTAATAATTTAATTGGCTTTGGATCAGGCTGTCTCTCCCTTTCAAAACTAGCATCAGTTTTATTCCTGAATTAAAACCCATCAAGGAAAATGTATGGTCAGAACATGCACTTGTGTTGTTGCGGCAGATGCGATGGAAACACAAAAATCTTTGAGTGCCTCTCTATGCTATTTTTACTTCCCTTTCGGTGGGCCTCTTATTTACCACTTAAAACACATCTGGCCTTAACTCCTTTAGTCTCACCGCAGCTTATTTTAACTTTGTTACTTTATTTTTATTGCTACACTAGGCAGCCTCAAAGGAAAGCTAAAAGAGCAATCTGAGCAGAGCATTATGTAACCCATGTACCTCACTTCAAGCCCCGGAAACCACACGTGAATCCCCTCTCACTGAATTCATCCAGCGCAGCAGCGTTCTAGACTGCCGCGAGCAGAGGGGCAAAGTTCACGGAAGCCGTTGCCCCAGAGCACATTTGCAGCATCAGTAATTTAGGGGGGATGCTAGGGGGTGATTTAATGGTCCAAACATATGTGCCATGCAACAGTGAAATGTATCTCCAAGGCAAGAGGGAACAGTGCTATTGATCCATCATAAACCAACACTTTGCCAGCTGCCGAATAAGGGGAAAATCCTGCACCTTACTGTGTAAGGCTCACAGCCCTGAAAAGCAGCAGAACCACTGTGACAGGTTGGATCACAGACACCTCCCTGGGAGCTGCCAATTGGTGTGCCAAGACTACTTCTGCCCCTGCTTTCCCTGCCAGCTCCGGACTCCAGCACCCTGTCTTGCTGAGCCAGACAGTTCCATCTGCTCCAACACAGACCCAGGGTCTGAATTACCTGCCCCAAAGCTGCAGGTTTACCTGAAAACAGCTCACAGAAGTGTGCTAGTCTTTAACACTCAGATGCCCAACTCTCAACGGGGTCTAAACCCAAATAAATCCGTTTTACCCTGTATAAAGCTTATGCAGGGTAAACTCATAAATTGTTCCCCCTCTATAACACAGATAGATATGCACAGTTGTTTGCTCCCCCAGGTATTAACACATACTCTGAGTTAATTAATAAGTAAAAAGTGATGTTATTAAATACAGAAAGTAGGATTTAAGTGGTTCCAAGTAGTAACAGACAGAACAAAGTAAGTTGCCAAGCAAAATAAAATGAAACACACAAATCTATGTCTAATCAAACTGAATACAGATAATCTCACCCTTAGAGATGCTTCAGAAAGTTTTTTCCTCAGACTGGACACCTTCCAGGCCTGGGCACGATTCTTTCTCTTGTTCCAGCTCAGGTGGTAGGTAGGGAATTCTTTATGATGCCGCCTCTTCCTCTTCCCTTAGTTCTGTTCCACCCCTTTATATATCTTTTGCAGAAGGCAGGAATCCTCTGTCTCTCTCTGGGTTCCCACCCCTCCTCCTCCATGGAAAGACACCAGGTTAAAGATGGATTCCAGTTCAGGTGACGTGATCACATGTCACTGCAAGACTTCATTGCCCACTTGCCAGCACACACTATACAGGAAGATTTACAGGTAAAACACACCCATCTGCAGACAATTGTCCTGGTTAATGGGAGTCATCAAGATTCCAAACCACCATTAATGGCCCACACTTTGCATAATTACAATAGGCCCTCAGAGTTATATTTCATATTTCTAGTCCCAGATACAAGAGTGGTACATTTATACAAACAGGATGATCACACTCAGTACATTATAAGCTTTGTAATGATACCTTACAAGAGACCTTTTGCATGAAGCATATTCCAGTTACATTCTATTCACTCATTACCATATTTTTATAACACCATATAGACTGCACAACGTCACAACCACATTGTCTCCTCTGAGGCGCTCCATGGAGGAACTGCACGCTAGCAGATGCTCTCTTGGCGTGCTGCAGGAATAGCTGGGTTTGCCCATTCTCAGTCAGTGGTGCTTCCCACAGCAACAGGGACTTGGCCAGAAAGAGGCAGAGCATAGCTAGAGTGTCTGTGAACTGTGTGGCCCCCATACATAATTAATATATATGGACAATATATAAAAACGGACCTATGATCTCACTCTAAATGATCCCCAGATTTCTCTCTACTTACTTTATAAGCTACAATGCACAGTCAGTCATCAGAGTCTACGAGGACTTTAGTCACAACAATAGGTTTTCCCCATTTCTCTTGGCTTTTCTAAGTCCAAGGGCTCCATCCTGAACAAATAATAAACGCTGTTCTCAGCAACTGCTGATCTGAGTGGGACAAGCCTAGCCATGCCTAATGGAACAATTATGCACGAGGGGACATGTTATTCCAATGTTTCAGTCAGCCCTTTTGTAAATAACTCCTCCCTGTCACTATCCTCTGCAGTCTCAGGCTTGGACGCCTACAACCATGAGATTTTCCACATAAAACCAGTGGGGTTGATGTAGCCGCACAGATCAATGTTCCATCCAGAGTAGTTTCCTGTTTCCTGGATGCTTCACAGGGAGGCATAAAACCTCCACCATGCACTTAACTGTGTAGGACTCCACCATGGATGAAATAACTCCTGCCCTTCAGCCAGTGATCACCTTTTGGTCTTCATCAGGAGGAGTACCAGGTAGCTCTTAGAATTAGCGTAATGGCAGATTCTAATTTTAACCAAATAAATTATTATTAGCAGTAAATATTTATATTATGGTGGCACTCAATGACTCGAGGGGGATTGGGGCCCCATTGTGCCAGGCACTGGACAGACATGGAAACTGACAATCCCTGCCCTGAAAGGCTTCCAGGCTAAAAGATGAACAGAGAAAGGGTAGGGGATGGGGAAATGACATAGACGCACATGAGCTCGGGGAAGAATTGGCATGGCTTTGACTTCAGCCAGTAGGAACAGAAGCCACCAAAGCAGTTTGGTGGGGGAGGGGGCGCATGGTGGGGGGCTCTCCATCTCTTCCCCCAGTACTCCTTGGATGCAGAGATGCTCAGGGGAGACCCACCCACTCTCTGGGGGCACTAGGATCCAGGTGCTGCTTTCCCTCCCCACCCTCTTGTGGCCTTGGGGGGGCGCTGCAGAGAGGAGTCAGTCAGAGAGTCCAGCTGGTAGGAGCAGAAGCAGCCAAAGCAGGGACCTGTGACCAGTCAGAGAACTTTCCACAGTTTTGACCTGACTTTCTCTGCCCTGCGCTGATTGGCTGTTTGCTCCAACTCCCTGACCCCCCCTCAAGTCACTTCACCTCCGCTTCACTTCACACCTGCTGCTCCTCTTCTCCCCTGCTGGTTCCCACCCCCCTTCCCTTTTCTTTCCATTTAACTGATCTCCTCCTAAGTAACCTCTTCACATCCCCCGCCCCCAAATATTATAGAATTAGCTGCTACTTGCTGCCACCCATTGTTCACTCTGCTGGTGTGTTCTAGCCCTGCCCCCTGCCCTAGGGGCATCTTGTCTATTAGGACTGTAAACTCTTTGGGGGAGGAACTGTTTGCTGTTCTGTGTAGCACAGTGGGGCCTTGTTCTTGATTGGTCCTTAGGCACAACTGTAAGAAAGAGGATTAATAATAATAGTTGTATGTATTGTTGGCTTGTTTTTTTAATTGGGGGTAGAGAATAAGAAAGTAGGGAATGAATATGTGCAGAAAACGTCAAATTCCTTTATTGAGTCTCACTGAGGTCACTGATTTTTCAGCCAAGTCAAAGTTTAACTTGAAATCCATAGGACGAGGGGCCCAATCCATCTCTCAGCATATGTATACAGCACAAGCGCTATGGAGGCAAAGCTGAAGCCATGACACTGTAGCATATACAGTACAGTAACCAAAGGGGTTTTTGCATCCCTGTAGTAAATCCACCCCCTAGAGAGGCGCTAGCTAGGTCCATGGAAGAATTCCTTCATCATGTTTACAGTGGGGTCGACCTAATTGCATCACACAGAGTGTGAAATTTTTCACAGCTGTCAGCCAGTAGCTTGGCTGACCTAAACTTCAGGTGTAGACCAGGCCTCAGTTACACCACAGTAAAACTGGAATAAGTCCCAACCTCTGTGGAGTTATTTAGGATTTACAGTGGTGTAAATGAATGCAAAATTTAGACTTTAGGTTCCATGTTTTTCCATAGTAATTATTTTTTCCTCCATATCTAGCATTCTGTAGAAGAATTCCTCAAGTTTCTAGTTAATTGGTTAGACATTCTCCCATTTGCACTTCAATTAACTTCTTCATTGCTTCATTGTTCACTTCTGGATTATTATTTGTTTTCATATTGAGCAGTCACCTGTGAGCAAAGAAGACAGTCCTGTACTTAAAGATGGCAATAAATATATGGAGCTATACCTATCTCATAGAGCTGGAAGGGATCTTGAAGGGTCATTGAGTCCAGCCCCCTATCTTCACTAGCAGGACCAAGTACTGTCCCTGACAGATTTTTGCCCCAGATCCCTAAATGGCCCCCTGAAGGATTGAACTCACAACCCTGGGTTTAGCTATCCCTCCCCAGCTTCTCTGTGGCTTGGAGGTGGTTAAACTAGTTTCTAGGAGTAACATAAAAAAATCCAGGATTAAGCTGTTGGCTGATACAGCAAGTGCCAGGAAATCCGAGGGCAAACATTTGGAAAAGAATCAAAGCAGCTCAATGCTGAAATAAACCTGTTTCCCTTCCTTGCCTCCTGCTCCTCAGCTAAATTGTATGTAGAGGTAAATAGATAACTGTTAATAAATCTGCATCACTGTTGCAGAAGGGGAAATTTGACTGAATTTTCCTTTCTTCATAAGCCAGGCTGAATTCCAAAGAATTGCAGGGTTTTGACCGAAGGGCAGTATTTAGGTCTGTGTTTCCACTATGCCCTACAAGAAACTTAATTTTAATATTGTATGGACTTCATTCAGCAGTGCCCATGGCCTATCTGTTGGGCCATAATAAGCGATTCTTCTTAATAGAGTGTTCTGATAGCAACAGTCCCCTTTGTTGCAGGCTGCACTGGGGAATAATGAATCTTAATGGCATTATGTTCTGTAGTCTCTAACTCATGTTGTTATCCATTGTCTCATAACAGAACTCATCTGTAGAAGAGGCTGCGCTTAATTAGCTTCTATTTTCGGTGATAGGGAACCTTGCCAATAGGCTCTTGTTAATTCAGTATCAGATATGTTGTCTCAGTGATGCTCAGTTATTCAGAAATCTTTTCTTTCAAATTACTTCCCCTCTTTGGAGCAACCACTGTGAGGAACACATCTTTCTTCTAGCACATCAGTACACACACACCCCTCTCAAATATTTTCAACAGTATAAGGAGATCAGCTGCTGTGATGCTGAATTAAAACAGAAGGTACAATGCCCTGTGCTCTACATTTGCAAGTGTTGATATCACAGGAAAAAAGTCTGAAAAATACCAAGTAGCAGTGCCCTGCAACCTATTCTGTTATATGTAGGTTCTTCACTATAATGTTGAGTGGTAATTCCAATTTGTTTACACCACGACGAAAGTAATGTGATCTCACTAATTGGGTTATAAAATATAAATCACAGAGCCTGACAAACAATTCCCTTCTTCTCCAATCCAAATTCTCTACTAAAAAAGTGAGCGACCCACTTGATGTAGAGCAGTGGTTTTCAAACTTTTTAGGCTGTATACCCCTTTCCAAATAATGTAATCTACTGCATACCCCACCTGAAATAGGGTCATAATATACCTATGATTAGATTGCCAAGTCTTACTAAATAAAAATGTGTTGTCCGCTGTTACGAGCACCGTAGGGTACACGTACGTCAGTTTGACAACCACTGATGTAGAGCATTCTTTGGTAAGTACTGCATATACAGGTGAAGATGAAGTCCCAAAACACCCTAACCTCTGAGTGAAATAAACCACATGGCCCATCAGTACCCATCTGGCTACTGGATGGGCCCTGAGAAAATATAAAACTGCTAACAGAGAGTGGGAAGATCCATACAGAGCATCTGTGTCCAAAGAATAAACTTCATTCACAACAGAAGCAGAGGAAAAAATACATTCTTCAAGGAGTCAGATACTGCGAAGCAACAAAACATGAATCAATATGGACTTCTGATTCCCAGCAACTGAAAATGATTTAAATAAGACAGGCACCAATCAGAGCCCACCATTGCACCATACGAGGAGCTAAAGGGATAGATCTGGGCCCAGCATCTAAATAATTAAGTAAGTCATCAGGACATTGACTCTGTTAAAAGCTGGTGAGTTTCCTCATGTACCCTGAGAGAGGCCCAGCTGGGGCTTAAATGCTGGATCATCCTGTATTTCCCTGCTGAATAGAGAAAATCATTTGCAGATGCTCTTATTTAAGAGCACAGCCTGAAGTCACTTTATTTTAGTGGAGGGCCTGATTCTGGATCTCCTTTCATATGAAAATGAGGAGGGGAAGAAAGGAGGGATGTAAATTATGATAGAAGGCAAATGGAAGTTTCTGCATTATTTTAAAGCTAAAGTGGAAACCCATATGCATGTAAGGACTGTTTGCATTTTTTAGGGAATTATTGTAGTGTATGATCCACTCCCTTGTTGGTTAGTGGTTGGCTGTTTAGAAATCCATCGTTCTTTTGTTACCAGCCAGCACCGACCATGTACCTATCCACTTCTGCATTTTCCTGTTCACATGTTGTAGTCACCCAAGCTGCACTGGTGTGTCTGCTACTGTTGATTTTCATTGATATATTCAGACATATTTCAGCATCTAGGAATTGCTTTTGAAAAGATGTTTAATTAAGCACGTCATGCTATCTCCAGCTATGGTTTACACGTGATAAGGTGACTGAAGTACCACACTAATGGGCACAGGATAGATACGGAGAGCTGCCAGAGGAAGAACTTCCTCACGTCACCTTACACTTGGTTCATCCTTGGCTCTCCTGCTCGGGATGAGTGGTCCATATGAGAACTTACAGCTCCTTGGGCTTAAGCCCACTTCATGGCTCTTACTGGCCTCATCGCTAACGTTGGGCTGAAAACCAAAAATGACTTGGGCATGGACAAGAGAAACATCACTGCTGAGCCCGTCCTGTAAAGGGACAGGGGTTCCTCTTGTTAGCTAGAGAGCAGTTCCTTCCCCCAGCAACTCACATGGTGACTGGACAGCTCCCGCCCGCAATGATCAGAGTGGTGATGGGGCCTTTCCCCCCTCGTCGGAGGGTCTCTAAGAGGAAGCTCCTATCTACTGTCATTCAGAACTACGAGTTTTGGAATTTAGCTATCAGGACAAGGGCTCATCCTGGGTATAAGATTTTGATTGACTTGCACAGAGCCAGACTGGCAGAGATGAAAAGGCTGGATGGAGCAGGCATGACCCAGGGGAAAGGGCAGACTAGATTAGCTGCCTACTCACCTGCCTCTTTCCAAACAGGTAATTCCCTCTGCTAAGTTCATCCTGTCTCCATGACAACAAAAGAGAACGTATCTTTTTTTAACAACAAATATGACTTGCCCACACCAGTGACTAACTACATTTGTTGTCATTTAAATTGTTTTTATCTAGAAGTTGATTTTTAAAAGTGTCTGAACCTGGATAGAAACCATTTTGGATGTTCAAATGCCAAACTAACAAGCAGTGGAGAGAAGCCCCTGAATGGGTAACCTGCACCCTTCAGCCAAGATGTATTTTGGAATGGGTTGGGCTGGTCAGTCCCCAGAATAAGATGTTTAGAATGGAACTGCCAGCTGACTCATAACCATAGCAGCACATCTGCTCTGTTACAGTGGTTGTGTAATTATTTAATGCAGTTTTTAACTCTGCCTATCAACCAGCACTGTGGGCACTTTCACAGCATAAAAACATGCAATTATCCAAACAAATCAAAATGCTAATGACCTTTCTCGAAGGGCAGACACAGCCCCAGTATGCATTACACAATCTCCTTAAAACACCCCCCACAAGCCAACTTAAAACAGGCGTGAGGGGACAGACCCCACAGTGGTGTAAATCAAAATAGCTCCACTGATGAATTGGAGCTGCTCCCAGATTTACACCACTGACATCAGAGAACGGAGCTGATGTACTCCACGGAACTGTGCTGATTTACAGCAGCTGAGGATCTGCTCCATAATATTTAGAAAATTTTCTTCCTAGCCCAAAATGGAGTGCCTCCAAACTCCAGTCCCAAGTCCCAGCTACACCCAAACATCTCCCCCAGTCAGTTCAGGAAAAGCCTGGCAGAACATGTGGCTTTTGTAGCCTGCTCCTGAAGGCCACCAATGCTGGTCTGGCAACCCAAGGCAGAAAGCAAGTCTAGCAGCTAAGGGGTCTACAGCAAGAATGCCTTGTCACCACTGCTCTCCCACAGGACTTAGATGGTCTACCGATGTTACACAAACAGAGATGTATCTGTCAAATAGACAGGACCCAAATCATTTAGCCTGCTTCAGTCGGCTGTGGATCAAACCCTAAGGCCTGGTCCTAGGGTAGGGGATCGATCTAAGTTACACAACTTCAGCTACGTGAATAACGTAGCTGAAGTTGACGTACTTAGATCTATTTAACGCAGTGGATGCTCCCCCGTTGACTCCACCTGCGCCTCTCGCCCTGGTGGAGTCCTGGAGTCGACAGAAGAGTGCTCAGTGGTCGATTTATTGTGTCTAGTCTAGATGTGATAAATTGACCCCCGCTGGATCGATCGCTGCCCGTCAATCCAGCCAGTAATGTAGACAAGAAATGTAATGTTTTATAGGACAAAATCAACATAAAATACCAAGGAAATCAGCTAAAATCATCAGTTGAAGCACCAGTGTAGTGAAAGCCATCCTGCCATCCCTGGGGAAGATCACCGTTGACTCCACCATCCCCGGGATAGACAGCCGACTGCAACCCGACATCGTCATGATGGATGCAGAAAAGAAGACGGTCGTCATGGTAGACGTCATGGTGCCATTTGAAAACAGGTCACGAAACCCGAGCACAAAAGGCGTTGAAATACACCCCGCTGGCCGACACCCTGAGAGCCCAGGGCTACGAGGTCCAGATACACGTCCTGATCGTGGTAGCTTTGGGCTCGTGGGACCCCCAAAACGAGCCAGTACTGAGAGCGTGTGGAGTTGGGCAACACTATGCCTGGCTCATGAGACAGCTCATGGTGTCCGACACTATCAGGTGGCCCAGAGACATCTATATGGAACACATCATGGGACACCGTCAATACCACGTTGAGTAATCAAGACCACCAACCAGGGAAATAACCCACTTCCTTCCCTGACAAACCAAGGGACACACCCCACCCATGTACTTATTCGCTACACTGATACTGATTAGGACTCTTTATACACTCCATGGGAGGCGTACCTGAGCCCACTTATCCACTAACGCTTTAAAAACTCCCACACCCCAATCTGGGTCTATGCTGGTTATGTGATATGTATGTATCTCGTGATCTTTGTAACTGATACCTGTCATCCCTCATAACTCAAGCCGGACCCCCGATGTACAGTACCTTCCCTCTTAACTTGTGTATATTTAATTTTAAACATTAACTTTAATAAAATTTGTAAATCTGGTCTCTGTGGGAAATATTGCTCATCTGGTGCTAACCATTCTGCACTAACTACAATACTCAGATGAGTTTAAGGTGTTGGCCCAGTAATCTAGTCTCTAGGGCGTTGGCCTAGTAATCTAGGGTGGGAAGACCACAGATAAAACTTGTACTTACTTCCTTGACTCTCAGTCGATAGATTATAAATGCAACATTTGTACTGCCTAGGGAACTAAATTGGGTTCTAACTGTCGCTTAATCATTTGGGATAGAAATGGTACCTAAGTGCAAAACTTAGATCCAGAATCCAAAATCTCAAGATTGTCTGGCTCCATGGGTTTGGTTGGTCTGCTATAGACATAGAGTCCAACTGGAAAATGTGGAGGATGCCTTTACTTTGTTCAGAGTGGGGATTCTGGTCTGGTCAGTTGCTAATTTCAGTTGCTAAATTTGGTAATGCAGAAATGTTTGGAGGGGGGAAAAAAAGGTCAAAATATACCAGATTTTGCTCTGGTGACCTTTTAAATACAGAAATAAAAAGCTCAGGCAACATGACATTTGGTTGAAAGGCAGAAACTATTGTGTTGCTGATGTACTTTTGGTTATGAAATGTTAAAAGAAAAAACCCTCTTAGAATTATAAAACAAACTGAGCTTCTGCACATGGGCAGCCTGTGCGGTGTAGGGTGATTCAGAAAAAAAAATGCTTCAAGAGTTAAGTGTGGATTCTATTAAGAATACAGGAAATGCAAATATCCAAAATACTGTCCTGAATTTTAACTATTCTCCTGTGCCGTTCTGGAGACCTCACATTGCCTTCAGAATGAAATGAGAACCATCGTCTTTTTAAATTGCTCCCTGCATGCACCAATGTCCATGATCTTTTGACTTCTTCAATAATTGTAAGTCACTCTGCACAAGGCAGGTTGATTTAAGCTGAAGGAAGCTTTTTTGTTTTTGTTTTTAATTCCCCAGATCAATTTTTTTTCTTGAAACCTCATATTCTTCTGCAGCATAACTGGACAAAAACTTTAGGCTGAGTTATTGAACAGAAACATCAAACTAGTGGAATTTAAATAAGAAATGTACATTTGTAATCACAGAGATGAAGTTTTCCTCCTCAATGATTTCAGTTTGGTGAAATCGATATACTCCAGAAAACTCTGGTATATTTGGGGTTCATAGGAAGAAAAACTCTGGATTTTCACGAATTTCCTTGACAGTCCAAACCTGGCAAAAAGGCATTACACATAATTTCCACTCTTTGTCCTTTTAATAAGTGGTGGTGAGCCACTGACCACCAGCCCATCCTTGCATCCAGGTGGCATGGTCTCACCACATCTGACAACTCATCTCTCCCACCCTTCAATGATCTTGTCCTTCAAGGATTGGGAGAACTGGGTTCTTCTCTTCTTCTCTCAAAGCTGTGATGATCTGGGGATACCTCTGTAGGACTTCTGAATGCTGAATGAGATTGTGAATTCTATGTATCTATATCAGATTGCAAACTCCATTGTGAATTGCAGCCTTTTGCCTTCTCTCTGGTCTGTCTGTTTGCTTCTGTGTAGGCTTGAGTTTTCGGAGGGTGGTGGCAAAACATAACGGGAGAGTTGTTGAAGTTCAGTGCTTTGACTATTGAATGTAATTGCTCTAGACAAATGATGAGCTCCCTACCCACGGGAACTGGATTAGCTCAAGGGAAGTCACCTTAGCAACAGTCACCTGGCAGGAGTTTGTGCTCATGTGAGAAAGCTGGCAAGGGCAGGACACCTGATGCATGGGGCTGGAGGTTTTAAAAGAGCAGAAGCTGGTCTGTTCAGAAGTCATTTTCTTCCGTCCATGAGAGAGAGACAAGGCATCATGTGATAGTCTGCATCAGGCTGGGGACACTGATGGTCCTGACTTCCTAAGGATTCCCAAGGAAGGGGTGAGATAGAAAGGGATGAGTGTGGCATTTATTGTTGAGTATGATCTGTACTCTCCTGTTCTTTATTGATTAAGTATAAAAGAGCATAAAGGTGTTAGACTGTGAGAAGTGTGTGTGTTGACTGCTTTACAAATATTGTGTGCTCCTAGAAGAGAGAAACTGTAACCAGAAGTTTCATACCTTTGAGGTGGAGTTCTGGGAGGGGGTGTGTTTAAGTACTTGGGAAGAAGAAAGGTCAGTGTTGCACTCAGAGGGGCTAGGTGGCTGGACAGCAGGTTCCAGCATTCGGAGTGGGATGCCAGATAGGAGGTCTGCACCCAGAAAGTGTGCGTAGGGACCCCAAGATTGGGGCAGTGCCTCCATTCAGGCCCCAGGGGCCTGGAACACCTAGGGATCTAGAGCAGAAAAGACTTGGATTCCCCTTATAGAAGTCCTAGTGGATTGCTAGGATCTGTGACAGAAGCCACTGGACATATTCCCAAGGATTAATTTCTTTATCTTAATGTTAATGAAGAGAGAGGAAGAATGATCTTGTGGTTAAATTCTAGAACAGTGAGACAAGAGATTTGCCTTCTGGTCACTTCTCTGCCACAGACTTATTGAATGACACATAATCTCCAGGCCTCCAATCACCATCAGTAAAAAGGGGAGACCACCAAACTCATGGGGATGCTTTGGGGCTTAATTAATTAATATCTGTAAAATGCTATGAGATCATTGGACAAAAGGTGCTATCTTGTATCAATGCAAAGAAAAATGTTATTGTATGAAATGTTGTAAATACATAGGGGATCTCTGTAAATACAAGCATGCACAGTAATAGGATTTTATATTGTATTTCACTGATGTAACACCAGCGGCACTTTCGGTGTATTGCCCTTATAGCTCCGTGCTGATTAGCACATTTATTTACAGCCACCTTGCACCATCTATTGGTCACAGTTGTGCATTACATTTTGACAAGTGAAACTGTGAAAGCAGAGTCTTTTTGCCACTGACACTGAGGGTATATGTACACGACCATCAGAGGTGTGATTTCAGCACATGTAGACACAATCAAGTTAGTTTTAATCTTACACCAGGTTTTACATCCACCAGTGCAACTCCTATGGCATCAGTAGAGTTACTCCTGATTTCCACCAGGGTGAGAGGAGACTCAGGCCTCCCCAGAAGGGTGATGAATAAGCTCATCTCCCAGGACAATAAATCTTTCCCATCTTCCACTTCAGTTCAAACACTGCCCATCACCTCTTCAGTCCCTCTTACACCTGTTCTTGGTGTCCCCGCTTCGGCCGTTGTTCAAAGAGCCCCAGGAACATGACCCACACAGTTATTAGAAAATTAGACTCCTTTAGAGAGTTGGGATTGACTACGCTTTTCTAGGAGAAGTAGGTCCTGTCTGAACATGGCCTTAAAAGCAGTCCTCTATTGGCTTGCACACTTATCTGACAGCTTATTTCCTTCCAAGGATGATTTAACTCAGCTCGGTTTGACATATTAGAGCCTCCAGGCCAGAATCTGCTCTGTTACGTCAGTGTAAATATGGAGTAACATCCTTGATTTTTATACTGAAATTTCACCAAGGCGACAGAGAAGAAGTTGACCCAATGACACTGTTGCTGTATAAATAATGAAGTGCACTATTTCATCCACTTGTCTAATTGAGCAGTGGAGAATGAAATTGAAGGACTGGATTTACGCATCTCCAACAGAGTGAGTCTTGTGGGCGCCAGTTCTGGGTTTCATGAATATTTCAACTCATAGCTCAGTGAAAACAAGACTATCATCTATATGTGTGCACTGACATGTCAGCTGGGAGGGGCCTGCCATGAAAGTAAGCAATATGGTATAGAAAATGTATGATGCACATTTCCCTCTTGATGAAGTTTGCTAGAGAACTAACTGTACTAGAAATAAGTTCAGCAGTAGAATTATGAATCATGAATGCTGGGGTGTGTGTTTCTGGGTGCTCTTGTTTCATGATTGCACTCTGAAATTATGATATTCATGCTATGGTATAATGTTGGGAAAAGGTTAATAATATAACGTACGATATGAAATTTGACGATACTGGGATTTATTCCATGGAGCACTAATATGATGGGTAGGGAGAAAGGGGTGCAGGGAGCCTCTCCCCCAGCACTAGAAAGGCAGCACTAGAAGTGTGCTAGGTGAGAGGGGACCAGATACTACCCTGACCAGTCTGTCACTGCTGCAAGTGGGATGGGCTGATGGCTTAGGGATGTAGACAGGTTGTCTAACTACATCAGTTGTGGTTGGCAGGAGGGGCTGTGTTGGTCTCCTCATTAAGGCACAGAGGGCTTGTATTTAACACATTATTTTCATTTATACTCTCCCTAACACTAGCACAACCACAGCCACAGCCTGGTGTGGACTGCAGACTGAAGCTTCCTGCTGTCCCAAGCCCCACTTTCCAAAATGGAGGATGAACTTCAGCCCCTTTGCAACACCCCACATGCTTACTGACAGCGGCTCCAAACAGATGTGGGGCAGAGGGCGGGAAATACTGATCCTTTATAAAGCAGCAGGAAGGTGAGTCCCCAGCATGCTCTCTAGGTGCTCTGAACCATCCTGTACTATGCTGGCACAATGGCTCTGCAATCCTTTGAGTGGCTACCATCCACCTCTCCCCCCATCATATTTGTATGGTTGCAAATAGATCCAGCAGAATTCAGCCTATGGTGTCAACCATGTAATGCTGCACATGTACAAACTGGTCATGGACAGTTATCTTGACCAGCCTCGGGAAGATGTTCCCATCCCAAGCTATTACTTATCACAGAATCATAGAAATGTAGGGCTGGAAGAGACCTCAAGAGGTCATCAAATCCAGCCCGCTGCAATGAGACAGGACCAAGTAAACCCAGACCATCCCAGACCGGTGTTTGTCTAACCTGTTCTTAAAAACCTCCAATGACGGGGATTCAACAACGTACCTTGGGAGCCTATTCCCTTACAGTTAGAAAGTTTTTCCTAGTATGCAACCTAGATCTGCCTTGCTGCAGATTAAGCCCATTATGTCTTGTGCTACATTCAGTGGACATGGGGAACAACTGATCACTACCCTTAACATATTTGAAGATTGTTATCAGCTTCCCCCCCTCAGTCTTCTTTGTTCAAAACTAAACATGGCCAGTTTTTAACCTTTTCTCAGAGGTCATGTTTTCCAACCCTTTTATCAATGTTGTTGCTCTCCTCTGGATTCTCTTCAATTTATTGACATCTTTCCTAAAGTGTGGCACCCAGAATTGGACACAGTACTCCAGCTGAGGCTGCACCACTACCGAGGTTGAATTACGTCCTGTTAATACACCCCAGAATGATATTAGCCTTTTTCACAATTGCATCATATTATTGACTCATGTTAAATTTGTGATCCACTATAGCCTCCAGATCCTTTTAGTAGTACCAGATAGTCCTTATTTTGCATTTGATTTTTCCTTCCTATGTGAAATAGTTTGCACTTTCATCTTGTTGAATTCAGACCTATTCTCCAATTTGTCAAGGTGTTTTGAATTTTAATCCTGTCCTTCAAAGAGCCTGCAACCCCACCCAGCTTGGTGTCAGATGGGGATTTTATAAGCATACACTTCCATTTCATTATCCAGGTCATTCATGAAAAGATTGATTAATACGGGACCCAGGGCTGACTTCTGCAGCACCCCATTTGATACGCCCTCCGATTTTGCCAGTGAACCATTGATAACTATTTTTGGATACTGTCTACCAACTTATGAGTAATTTCATCTAGACCACATTTCTCTAGTTTGCTTATGAGAATGTCATGTGCAACTGTGTCAAAGCCTTACTAAAATCAAGATATATATTTCACAGTACCCGCCAAATTGGCCCCATCTTCATCTTTCTGCTGTTGGCGTGAATGTAGCATTTTCCTATACTTAAATACTGGAATAATTGCTTGAGGCCGCTGAGGTCAAAGCCCAGTAAATCTCCAGTGCCGAGACATGCAACTATCGAGAAATAAATTTCAACTTCAAAGGTTCGTTCCATTGATTTATCTCTGGAGCCATCTCAGTTTCCTCAACTCAGCCATATCATAGATCAAATGTTTGGTATTAAATGACATGCACAATAAATTAAATATATATTCACTGTGTACTGGAGAGCCAAAGCCCTGAAAGACTTAAATACAAACAAAATGTGGATAACTCAAGCAATAGCTCAAGGCATCTTCTAATCCTGTCTGATTGTCTTGTTTTTCACCTAGAATGTGCAATGCACATGACTGACAAGATTCTTTTGCTCTGTGTAGTTGCAAATCAGGGTCTTTTCTCTGTTCTTGGGTATCATCACAAAGCTCAGACATTTTACAGCTTCTCTTCTCTGGGGTCACACCGGAATAAATACAGCGACAGCCAGACATTTAATGAGATAAAAAGATGATTAAGAGCTAATGTCAGTGTAATGTACCATTATAATCATTTTCTGCTGCTAGATAAATGATGATGCAGGTGATGCAGTCTCAGATTTTTTAATCTGATGGATACCGAGGAAGTCCTGACAGTTGCACACTGTGTATAACAACAGCTTGGACACAAAGGGTCAGTTGCCCTGCTGTGCTGGGGATACTCAGTGCCACACCATCGGCAAATTCCGGCTGTCAATCTCAACCCGCTGGAGGACCACTCAGGTACAGTGGGATTCTTCTGGTGACATGCTGCCACCTCAGCAGCCCCTATGCCTTCCCCTGCTGCTAGGACACAAGTGCGACCAGGATGATGCTGTACATTTCTACTCAGGTGCCGTTTTGGCCCTTTGGGTCTATTGACAGCTAGTGTAAGAGCTGCCCTCAAGCTGCTGTAAGCTACACCTGGGGATCAGGCCTGCAGAGTACAAAGGGGAGCTTTATGCCACACGAGGAGTCCTTCCCCACACAGACATGGGCTGAGGGCAGTTCAGCTGCACGCCAAGATAGGTCTATTTGCTGATTGACTGGTTGAGCTTCATAGAGCACCTGAAGTGAACACAAATGGCACAGGTGGGAAGATGCCACTGTTGTCTTACTGCAGAATTCCTGCATTGCTTCAAGTTAATTGGACCAGAGGATGGATATGTCCTGAACTCCAGAGAACCAGAAAGGAGTGCAGCTTTGTAGACGTACATTGGAATCAGCTGTCCATTTTCTTGACTCGGTGCCAGCTATTTCATTTGGTGGAATACTTTTCACACAAAACTTGAAATTATAAATGAGAAGAAAACATGTAACAATTGTTTAAGGAATTGTTGCAGGGAAGTAGCACCGTTCTACCTATAAAAGAGTTAATACAGATCAGCTCCTGTGCTACACAATATTTTCCATAAAACATGTTTACTGTGGCAGAAGTCTGTAAGGGACCCCGATGAACGTGGCACTTGGGCAACCGCAAATGATGATTTCCAAGAAACAATTGATGCACTTGGCTAGAAGGGGCACAGTAATCCAGACAAGCCAACTATGATGCATGCAATGTCCTTCCTTTCAAACAAAGGGAAAAAAAGGTAAACACTGGATGTACATGAGGAACACCCATTATTGTGTAGGGCATTCATTTAGGAATGATACGAGTTCCAAAGACAGACCAGCCCATTAGAGCCTAGAAGCTGGTCACAGAGGCACTATAGAAATGCAGGCAAGTATATGAAAAGTTTGGAGCTCCAAATGGAAGTGGCAAGTGGAAATACTACAAGCAAGAGGCAGGGATGTTGCTCTTTAAGATCAGCTGAAGGGTCTAGTAGATTGTTGGTGGATGGCGTGAGGGTTCTACTAGATGGGCTCTGGACGTGTCACTTGGCCATGGCAAGGGGCTGGTGGAGGCTGTGAGCAGTTGGTTCCCCTTGCCCGTCCATGATGCTGACTCTGGTGCAGTCATGGGGGTGCACTCAGCAGTGAAATAAGGAGCATCAGTAGGGACATAGGAGGGCAGCATCAAGCGGAGGAGGGAACATGGCTTCTTCATCCCTCCCATTAGCTTGCAGCCACTGGATTTTAACAGCTGCTGGGTTGTTTTGTTTTTTAATCTGTTTTTATAACAATTCCTTGGCCACCCGCTGGTGACTCACCTGCAGTCCCAACCCCCGCGTAAGAATCCCTCCTTTGCAGCGCTGAATAGATGTGCTTATAAAACTACAGAGCAAAGCTAATGTATTAGGCCGAACAAAGCCCTGGTGTTCGCAGGTGCTGCTCATTTGACTTCAGCCGAACACCAGGCCTCAGCCTGGCTCATTTAATTGCGCTCTGCAGCCTCAGCTGCTGAGCAGTGTCCTCAGCGTGGCTCATTGGTTTGTCCTCAGCAGAACACACTTACTTGCTGCCGCTCACATTCTGCAGCCATTAGGGGGGTTGCTGGCTCATCACTTTTTTTGCTGACAAAATAATTGTCAGAGCACTGTATGCTGAGCAGTGCCAGTAATTCTGGTCATGAGCAAGCATATTTAACCATTTCGATCTTCCTAGCTGATCTCACCACACAGGATGGCATGATTTGATTCTATCACAGTGAGAACTTGATATTTCTGAAGATAAGGAAGATTTTGAAATGAACAAAAGGAAAACGCAGAAGAGAGAAAACTGGGGGAGAGAAGGGGGAATGGTTTTAAAGTAATACAGCTAGAAAATGATTAAACAGTCAAATGAGTGAAGATGGTTACAGTTTGTACGGGGAGCTGCTCTGAGTCACTGCAGGCATGTTCTGTAAAATGCTCTACACCCCATTTCCCAGAAGGCGACCACTTTGCACAGCTTCAAGAGTTTTATGAAGGGCATTCAGCATAGAAGCAGCATTTTTCAATGACCCATACTTACCATATGTAGGCAGCCAGCCCCACAGTATCTCATTAACTCAACAAGACAAAATGTATTGGCTCCCATTCTCATTTACACTAAAATCATGTCATTGTAAGGTTGCCTTAAAGTGAGTGTCAATTACATTCAGATTCACTTTAAGGTCCCTTTACCCTGCTAGGACAGTGTGGCCTGAGGCCTAGGGTGACCAGACAGCAAATGTGAAAAATCAGGACGGGGGTGGGGGGTAATAGGAGCCTCTATAAGAAAAAGACCCCAAAATCAGGACTGTCCCTATACAATCGGGACATCTGGTCACCCTACCTAAGGCCTGATCTCACCTAATTTTTTTTTTTTAAAATAGGGATGCAACTTTTTTGTTTTTTTTAAACCAAGAGTGATACCAGTACAACCCCTAGTGCGGACGCAGTTATACTGGTATAACTGACAGACCAATGTTGTTATTTCCCTGCCCACATGAGGATAGCTACATGGTATAAAGCACATTTATACCAGTCTAACTACACCCACACGTAGGGGGATTGTATGGTTTTAACTGTACTGGGATAGCTGACGCGGTACAGCTTTCGTGTGTAGAAAAGAATTTAGTGTCAATGAGAATCAGGCCTTTTATTTCTGTATTTTTACAAGCCAACTTTGTTGCTGTTGTTTGAAAATCATAAAAAGAGGGCTAATATCATGGCCATTTAAAATTGCAGACAAAAGGAAAAAGCTTAGCAAGAAAGATGTCTATCTACTTGCAGTTTCTTCTACTAAAAATGCAACTTCAACATTTTTCGCTCAGGCTTAGCAATACATTGGTGAAGAAGTCATTTAGATAAAGTAGGAGATGCTTTATTGTTGTTGTTTTTGCGAAAGAGTTGATGTTTTAAAAATTAAAATGCAGAAACTTGGGGTTGGTGAGGTGAAAACATTGGAAAAAATATTTGCAAAAATTCTCCCCTCCCTTTTTACTCAACATCTCATCAAAATTACAAAATTCAAAAGGTTTCCACCAGCTTTGGCTAGGGCTCGATTTTAACTGGGCTCTGCCCAGTATAATTGTTTTCATAACCTGTGACAGATAATCTCACTCCTGTTTGAAAGAAAAACAAACACTCTGAGGTGCTACTCACAAGCCCTCCTTTCCTTTCTCCCCACCTAATGATTTAGCAGTCCTGCTTTCACCCTAAATACTCAACATCTTTAAAAAACTCGGCTTGCTTCTCCTATGCATGCCTCTATTAGCCTAAGCAGCTATCAGTTACACTACCCTCCTAGCTTACTGCCCGATATTTGGTCAAGGATCTGTGCCCTTTGGCAAGTGACTAATTCCAAGCCACTGGCTTTCTCAGCTGGGTTTGGCACCTGAGGAAAAGTGGGAGGCCGTTTGGGATTGTGGGATAGGCAGATGAGTTGGATGTTTCTGCTGAAAGGATCCATAGGGAACGTTAACTGTTGGACATTTGGAATGTCTGATTTATCCCTGTGGGATGAACGGGGTGGTTCACACCTCTCAGAGTTATTATTTCGGGCACTTGTTAGAGCCAGGGGGAGACGTTTAGACAACACTGCCTCCATTTACATATTCAATTGTTCTTCACAATGGCAACAGCTAGTTTTGATTTGTTTTATTAATGAAAGTTTAGATCCCGGAGCACAGTTATGTGGTGAACAGTGGATTTGGCTGTGTCATGGGTCCACTCACCGCTGATGATACCTCTTCCTGGCCATCCTGGGGATTAGCTCTGCCAGGTGCTGCCCTCCTCTGGCGGTGTCTTTATCTGTCACCCTTTCCCACCCCGCGGGCTCCTCTCGCTCCAGGAACTGCAGCCTCCTCTTCGTAACTCAGCCCTCTGGCCAGGTCGCTATGTGGTTACCCCTTCCATGGGGGTATGTAACCAAGTTTTTCCAGAACAAATCTGTCAGTCCACTGTCCTCTTCCTGGTTAGTTCCACATCCCCAGTGGCTGGTGGGGGGATACAAACCCTCCCTCTATTCTGGGTTCTAGCTCCGTGGGAAGGTCTGCACTCCTATTTTTTGCTGCTTTCCCCCTGAGCCTTCTCCTACCTTCCTGGCTTTCCCCCTCTTTGGGTTTGCCATCCTCCTAATTCCCTCCTCCCAGGGTGTAACTGTGGGCTACCCTCTGTAGTCCCAACATACCTTCTTCCTCCCAGGGTGGGACTGCAGAAAACTTCCCTTGTGGGGGGAGGAGAGATAGCTCAGTGGTTTGAGCATTGGCCTGCTAAACCCAGGATTGTGAGTTCAATCCTTGAAGGGGCCATTTGGGGAACTGGGGTAAAAATCTGGGGATTGGTCCTGCTTTGAGCAGGGGGTTGGACTAGATGACCTCCTGAGGTCCCTTCCAACCCTATGATTCTATATTCTCAGCTCCTGGGCTTTAGACAGGCCATTCCTGCCCAGCTAAGCCTCATTTAATCAACCCATGTTTCCTGGCTCCTCGTCCAGGAAAATTGACCTATCTGGCTACCTTAACCTTTTCAAGCCTTGTGTGGGGTGGACACCCCATCACAGGCTACACATTTCTTGGTTGAGAAATTGTGGACTATGTGGGGCCCTACCTATGCTATGGGAAATGGTGGGTCATGGGATAACAATGACACTTTCTTTACAAAACATTTTTTACACCTTTTAAAAATATGATCATTAAAAAGTCTGGAAACAAACAGCAAAGGGCTTGATCCAGCTCCCCAGTACTAAAAACTACTTCATCCCTCAGTGTTATCCTACCTGAGCTATCCTGCCCCCCAAACTTAACTTGGCCGTCTAACACTGACAGAAATATATGCACAGAAAACAGTATCAATAAGTATTGAGAAAAGCCTATATCCCATTCAAGGGATTCACTTCCAATATTCGTAACCCTAAGATACACTACACATGCTGGCCAACCTTTCCAAAAGTGACCATTGATTATGGACAGTTTACACGAGACACCTTAGAGGAGCCTTGTGTACTCTGTACCCAGTCAATGAAAACCAGCCCTCTTAAGGTGTTTCAAATTGGTTATGCAAAAATAGAAGCACTCAAAATCACTTGTCAACTTTGAAACTCTTGAGCCTGAATACAAAAACCTACCTACATTAGTCCTTATATAATAAAATACAAACGTTCAAGGCCTACACACACACCTACATAAACCTTCAATACCACGTAATAAGCCCATTATTTCTTAACACCAAACAGATCCATCAGGCCGATTTTACTCATGAAATATCATTCTGCTTCACCAACACATCACTTGATAAAAGCTCACAGACTTTGACATAACTCAACGTACCCCGGCACCATACGCCTTCCTGTGCATTTAATTAGCAATATGTAAAATCAACAGTACGCAGTTAACAGCAGATTTCCAGTACAGATCAAAACTCCCAGGGGGCAAAGTTAAGTTGGTTGGAGGGGATATGTCAGGCAGGATGTTAGTGAAGGATGATTCTATGGCAGCAGGGAATTGTCTGCATCACTTAACAGTTTATTTCCAGACTTTTAAACCTCATGATTTGTAACATGTAGTTTTATTGAAAGAGTGTAATTTTGCAGGGGTGGGGGCAGAGTGGTAGGTGGACTCCACTGAAACATGCTTTTATTCAGGGACGTGTTTTGTTTAGGAATATGTCTTTAAATCCATATGACGACTCTGAGTACATTAAAGGGGGAGATAAGTTCCTTCCCTGATCCAGCCACTCATACTTTCCCCTTAACCATCCCCCCAATCCACTAGCTAGTCACATTCTCCCCACTCCTAGTATCAGGGAAGTTCTCCTAAGTTGCCAGAATCTTCCAGTACATGCTTCTGCCTCACAATGTCCCAACAATCCCCAGTGACAACCTCAATGTCCCAACAATCCCCAGTGACAACCTCAAGGACAAGTGGCATCCCAGTTGTGTGGTTCTGAAAGCTACTAACCATACATGCAGTTAGATGCAGGGTGCAGTCAAATGCAACTGAACACACAGCTAAATCTCTTGTCCAGACTCTCATTTCAGCTCTCACTCACTCTTTGCTGCCCTTGAGAAATGCAATTGTGCCCCACCCATGTTTATTCAGAATGCTGCTGCAAAGATTTTCCTAGCTCATTGCTTTGACTGTGCTGCTGCGCTCTTTGCATCGCTCCACCAGCTCCCCTTTCTCCATCGCATCAAAGAAACTTTCAAGGCCTTTCCTAGCCTATCATCCCTCATTCACTACTGAGGTGTTGACGCCTCCTTCTGATCGATGCCAGCTTTCATTAATCACTTATTACATTTTTAAACAAGCACCTTTGTGCTTTCTCCCATTTGGACCCTCATGCTTGGGAGAAGCTCCTTGTAAACATCTGCAAAGCCACCTCATTTTCCTCCTTTAAATTTCTCCTTTCCCAAGGTGCCTACAGAACACTTGACAACAGTTTGGCTGCTGGTGTGCTGAGAGCACTGCCTAGCATGCTGATCACTATGGTCTCGCTGTTTCTTTGTGCTCCCCGTCCGTCTGTTTTCACCTGTTGTTTATTGTCTTATACCAAGGGCCTGCTCTACACTAAAAAATTAGGTTGACCCAGCTAAATTGCTATGGGGTATGAAATATTCACCCCCCCGAGGGACACAGTTAAGCCGACCCAACGTCCAGTGTAGACAGTGCTAGATTGATGGAAGAATTCTTCCATTCATCTAGCTACTGCCTCGTCAGGAGGTGGATTAACTACAGCGAAGGGAGAATCCATAGTGAGTGTCTGCAATGAAGAATTAGTGGTTTAAGTGTAGACATAGCTTTAGGTTTGGTCTACAGTACCACCAACTTGTGTTGGTACAACTATGTTGCTCGGGGGGGGTGGATTTTCCACACCCCAAGTGATGTAGTTATACTGACATAACCCAGTTTAGATGATACTATATCAATTGAAGGGTGTCATAAACAGTTAGTTAAGGGTTAAGGTTTTTGTCTACCTGTAAAGGGTTAACAAGCAGTACCTGTGGACACCTGACCAGAGGACCAATGAGGGACAAGATTATTTTCAAATCCGTGGAGGGAAGTTTTTTTTCCCTGTTCTTTGTTTTCTTAGTGAGCCTCTCTTGGGTATTAAGAGAGTCCAGACATCTTAATCAAGTCCTCCCAGGTTTCTGCAACAAATTCTTCTATTCAAGCTAGTGAGTATTAGCAAGGAATTAGTATTCTTATACTTTTATTTCTGTATTTGCAATTCTGTGTTTTGCTATAGAATTTCTTTAAGTCTGTACTGTGATTGCTTTTACTGAGAAAAAAGGGAGGGGGAATTCTCTCCAGAGATTGATAAGTTTAGACCCTGTATTGTTCCAATTTGGTTACAGAGACAGTGACTTTTTCTTTTTATTCTTTAATAAATTATTTTCTTTTCTTTGGACTTGGTTAATTCCTTCTCTTGTGAAAATACAGGGGAAGGGGAGGGGGGAAGAGACAGTCCTCCTGGGTTTGATTCAAGCAGTTTGAATCAGGTATCTCTTTCCAGGACTAGGGAAGGGGATGGGGAGGTAAGTCCCTCTTTGTGTTGAGTCAAGGATTTGACTCGGTGTATATCTCTCCAGAGTGGCTAGGAGAGAGGGAGGGGGGAAGTGGGCTGCTTCCCTGTGTGTAGAGATTCAGGAACATTGAATCTGTGTTCCCCAGGGAAAGTTGGGGGAACAGGCAGTGTGTCAGACACTTAAATCTGACTGGTGGCAGCGTAGTAGATCTAAACTAGGATTTTAGTTTAGAGGGAAACTAAGGCAGGTCCCCACATTGGAACCCAACAGCTCCAAGTGGGGGTGAGACCTATGACATGGTGGCAGCGGTCTTCCGGACCCAGAGACAGAGGCACGGCTTTTCTTCCAAAGGCACTCTGAGGCAGTTTCAGGGTTAGAAGGATTTTCAGTTTCTTGCAGGGCTTTCTGTTACAAAGCCCTTCTGCTGAGAGGTGCTTCCTTCCATTGTGATACGAGGTACCACTCAGGATTCCCTAGGTGGGGGGAAGTGCTCGTCAGAGCTGATTCCTGTCCAGCGGGAAAAACAGGTTTGGGGGGATGTTGCTCGGGGGGGGGGGATTTTCCACACCCCAAGTGATGTAGTTATACTGACATAACCCAGTTTAGATGATGCTATATCAATTGAAGGGCTTCTCCCATTGGCGTATCTACTGCTTCGTGGGGTGGTGGGATACTTACGCCTATGGGAGGAGCTCTTCCGTCGGCATAGGTGGCATCTTTACTAAGAGCTACAATGGCACAGCTGTGCCACTGCAATGCTGTCAGTCTAGACCAGTGGTTCTCAAAGCCAGTCTGCCGCTTGTTCAGGGAAAGTCCCTGGCATGCTGGGCCGGTTTGTTTACCTGCTGTGTCCGCAGGTTCAGCCGATCGTGGCTCCCACTGGCTGCGGTTCACCGCTCCAGGCCAATGGGGGCTGCAGGAAGTGGCGCTGGCAGAGGGATATGCTGGCCACTCTTCCTGCAGCCCCCATTGACCTGGAACGGTGAACTGCGGCCAGTGGGATTGGCGGAACCTGCGGGCGTGGCAGGTAAACAAACTGGCCCAGCCTGCCAGGGGCTTTTCCTGAACAAGTGGTGGCTTGGCTTTGAGAAGCACTGGCCTAGACAAGCCCTGACATTATAAGATCTTTGAGGCAGGGCCTGGGTTTTTGGTTCTGTGTTTGTATAGTGCCTAGCATAGAGGGGTCTTGGTTGATGACTAGGGCTCTTAGCCACTTCTGCAATACAAATAATAAATGGGGATGCTCTAGCTGCAGGGCAGAATGTATGTTCTGGTGTGCACCTTCAGTTCTACCTAGCTGCAGGGCAGAATGTATGTTCTGGTGTGCACCTTCAGTTCTACCTAGCTGCAGACAGGGGCAGCTCTAGGATTTCCGCCGCCCCAAGCAAGGCGGCACGCCGCGGGGGGCGCTCTGCCGATCGCTGGTCCCGCAACGCCAGTGGGCCTCTCGCAGACGTGCCTGCGGAGGGTCCACTGGTCCCGCGGCTCCGGTGGACCTCCCGTAGGCATGCCTGCGGATGCTCCACCGGAGCTGCGGGACCAGCGGCCCCTCCGCAGGCACGTCTGCGGAAGTCCACCGGTGCCGCGGGAGGTCCGCCGGAGCCGCCTGCCGCCCTCCCGCGGGACACCGCCCCAAGCGCGCGCTTGGCACGCTGGGGTCTGGAGCCGGCCCTGGCTGCAGGGCAGAATGTATGTTCTGGTGTGCACCTTCAGTACTAACTTTGCACTGCTGTCTTTAGCATTAGGAGTTGATTCGTTCTCCATGTTAGTTTAACCACGGATACCTCAGAGTCCTAGCAGAGAGGCAAATGCCATTCATCGAATAGAATTATGGAGTCAACATCAGTGGTGGCTCCAAAGGGTGGGGTGAATAAAAAGGATGAGGTCTAAAGAAGGAGTTACCAACAACTGCAGAGTAAAAGACATCCACTGAATCTTATCTACCTATACCTGTGCAAGCCATTGGCAGGGGTGCGTGCAAGTGGAGGCAAGCAGGGGCATGGGCCTCCCTGCCAATAATCAGCTGGGAACACAGAACTTCTTCAGCCCTGGGGCTGTGGTGGAGAGAATGAACTCTGTCTCAGCCCTGCAGAAGAGGAGCTCTCTCGCTCTCCCTGCAGCAGCCCAGGAGCAGGGCTCCAGGGCTGGAGGAGTTTGCTCTCCCCCAACCCCCAGAGGAGTTCTGCGTCCCTCACCAGTGCCCCCCACAGCGGTAACATTTAAATTCCTGCGCACGCCCCTGCCCCTTGGTCAATATTCCCTTGCGATACACAAGAAATGTAGTCCAGTGCTCATTGACAAATATTCAGAAAAAAAGATTGTCGTTAGTTGTATCACCTACATTGCGAACCAAAGGCATTCCTTTATTAAGAACTCCAGTTCAGTTCATTTTTAAACTGGTAAACAGTGCACCGTTGGGATCTATTTTGTTATTTTCACATTAAAGGTGGACAGAAAGTCCAGAGTTCTGAAACATCCGGTATTAAGTGGTTGTGTGATGCGAATTGTGGTTTCCCATGGGACCCAGTCAATACACCAAACTTGGCCATATCGGGCTTTGCAATCAGATTTTAGTCCTTTAATGGTAATGAATCAATTATTTTTCCAGCCACCATGCTACTTCCTTTCTTCTTTACTTACTGTTTTTTTGCAAAAAATATTTCTTCAGCCTTTTCATATAGAGGTCTGAATTATTTTTTAAAATAACAGTGCATTTCAAAACCTCAATAGCTTTGTGGTGAACTAACTTGCTAAAAACATGAATAATTAGAGATGATCTCACAGCCTGAGCTTAACATGATATCCTGAAACCAGATGCTATGCAAATGTTAAACTTTTCTTCTCCCCATTACATCTGAAGTTATTCACCAACCCAATGGTTTTTTTAGTTCCTGTCAATGCAGAAAAACAGCATTAGGGTGGAGTAAAATGTTTTTAAAAATTAATTGTGGAATAATAATAATCATTTGTAATGGGAATTTTGACTGAATGGAAGCTGATAATTTGTCCTGGCTAATTATTAAACAAAAGAAAAGCAGGTCAAATAACTTCAAGTGTCAGACATCAACCCAGAATGACACAGATCTTTTCAATTAATTGAGAAACCTAGCTACCTACCTCATCCGAATACGCCTAGTTATAGTAGAGGTGCACATTGTTCAGTCTGAGTTGTGCGTCTCTCTCTGTGCTTGGTCTACAGAGAGAGTGAGTCTGTAAAAGCTCATAGTTTGATTCTTTAGCTCAAGCTGTGAAGGCATTTAGCTCTGGAAGCCACCCAGTGAAGACCATGATGATGGTACTTAGAGTAGCACATGTGGAGTAGAAAGGCTCGCCTGTTATTTGGAGAGTTGTGTGGCCCCTGAGGACAAAGGAAAGAATAGTGTTATTTATATGCTGGGCTCCATAACAAATAAAACCTAGCCACCCGCCCCAAAGAGTTTACATTTTAATTTTAGACACAACATCCTCTGGGAATACCACCAGTGAAGGAATTCTGAAACTCAAAGACATCACAAGCCAAGTTAGCACCTGGACCCCTCTCTGAGTCCCACAGCATCGGCAGTGGCAGAGGTGGTCCAGGGACAGGGAAGGGAGATTTCTGAGGTGAGGGAGGGGAGAGGGCTGGAGTGCATTGTGCACAGAGGCCTGTAGGAAATGGAGTTTAACTTAGAACAGGCCAACAGCTGCTCTAATTGAAACCAGAGGTGAGGCAGATTCCTCCCTGCATCGGAATGCAATGCAAACACAAAGGGACTTAACGCCACCTACCTTCGCTACCTCTTCCACCCCCAGCCCCATTCCAGTACAGGAACAAAGCAACTGAGAATCAGGGCCAGTAAGTGAGAGAATATATGAATAGGGACATGGGCGGAGGAAGAATATGCGCTACAGTAATACGATCTTGTGGCTATTCTGCCAAGCTGTACGGTCCCATTAAATGTACAGAAGCCGTTTCTTAGTTTTATTTCCTCTCCCCCCTTTTATCGGCTGTGTGTATGTGGGTGGGTGGAACTGAGGTGATGAGGGAGAGGAGAGATTGCCGAGGGCAAGTGTGGGGGAGTTCAGAGGGTGGGATTGGTCAGCGAGACAGCGGGGGCATGAGGAGAGCAGAAGCTGGAGGATGGGGATGGGAAGGAGTGGTGGGGTGGGGACAGGCACGGGCGAGGGGAGAGGAAGGACAAAAACTAGGTGATGGTGCAGGTGGTATGGTGAAGTGGGGTGAAAACAAAAGGTGGTGTAGTGAGGCGGCCTGGCTCCCAGGCGCCCCAGAGAGGGACGAGCCCTTATGGATGCCAAAGTGCCCGCCCCCCAGAGGTCAAGGCGCAAGACAGGAAGTATAAAAGCCCAGCCCCAGGGCTCAGAAGCGGCCTGGCCGCCAGAGAGGCCAGACCAGGGGTCGGCAACCGGTGGCTCGCGGCTCGCCAGGGTAAGCACCCTGGCGGGCCGGCCCGGTTTGTTTATCTGCCGCGTCGGCAAGTTCAGCCGATCGCGGCTCCCACTGGCCGCGGTTCGCGGTCCCAGGCCAATGCGGGAGGCAGGAAGCTGCGGCCAGAACATCCCTCGGCTCACGCCGCTTCCTGCCTCCCGCATTGGCCTGGGACCGCGAACCGCGGCCAGTGGGAGCCGCGATCGGCCGAACTTGCCGACGCGGCAGATAAACAAACCGGGCCGGCCCGCCAGGGTGCTTACCCTGGCGAGCCGCGAGCCACCGGTTGCCGACCCCTGGGCCAGACGGTGGTGCCCTAGCTCCCGCTGGGGAGACTCCTGCCGCCTGCGACCGACCCGAGGACTGGCCATACCCGCGGAGACTGGACGCCGACCAGATGCTGGAAAAGCCCCTAAGCCGACCGGTACAAAGGGACCCCGAGGAGCTGCCCAGTTTACCCCTCGCTCAGTATCCCGAGGAGCCCATGGTGTGGGATGCTGTGGACGCCGCCGCTGAGACACAGGTACCAGTAGAGGGGGAAGTTGGAAGTAGCCCGGGGGCAGCCGACCCTAGTCTGGCTGCAGCACACCCAGAGCCAATGTCGGTGTGTCGCGGCCAGGATCCCCACTGACACAGCAACAGGCTGCCTGCCGCTGTTAGGGCCCCGGGCTGGGACGCAGAGGAGTGGGTGGGCCTGCGTCCCCCCTGCCACCCCACTCACGGGTGGCCGTCTCCCCCTCGCCCCCACGCTCAGGCCCAGGAGCCTGGGCTTCTTAAACTACTGAACTGTTTGCTCAGCCCCTGCCTGAGGGTCTGAGCCCCGAATTGTTGTTTGGTGCCTTGCCCTGACCTAGGGCCGGGGCTTGAATACTAAACTTTTGCTCAGCCCCTGCCTGAGGGCCTGAGCTCCTGGCTGTTTCCTGCCTCACCAGACTAATTCGCCAGCTCACCCGACTCGTGTAGTGAGGCAGCCTGACTCCCAGCCGCCCCAGAAAGGGGCGTACCCCAACAGCGGACGTTTACAGGTGGTCATAAAAACATGTGGCAGTAAAGAGATAATATTGGAGGAAACTGTGGTGCTAGGTACAGGGGGCTGATGGATTAGCACAGCCTGGATCAGGGGACGTGGTGTAAGGAGTTTCTGTGGTACAAAGGGGGTGGATGGACCAGCCCTAGACCCTTAGGGGTAAGTCTACACTGTGATAAAACACCTACAGCTGGCCTGGGTTTAGCTGACTGGGGCTTGGACTGTGGGGCTATAAAACTGCAGTGTAGACGTTTGGGCTTGGGTTGGAGCCCAAGTTCTGTGACTACGCGACCGGGAAGGATCCCAGAGCCCAGGCTCCAGCCCGAGCCTAGATGTTTACACAGCCCGAGCCCTGTAAGCCTGAGTCAGCTGATGCAGGCCAGCTGTAGATGTGTTATTACAGTGTAGACAGGTCTGTATGGGGCTCATCAGCTCAAACCAACTGGTCCATCAGTCTAGCACCAGCGTCCTCTGACTCAGGATTGAAGGTCATGTTGGGCCCTTCTTTCCCAGGCTGGCAAAAGCAGGCTACCACTGGAGAGGACAGTTTTGTGCTACTCTCAATCAGTTCCTGCCAATGAAGAGAGGAGCTGTCTCCACAGGGACCCACATCTAGTCTTACTTAGATGGAACCACAGTCGTTCCCGCATAAGGCTTCTGAGCAGAGAACAGAGACAAGTGTGTGTTCTTCTTCCAAAAAGGCACGCTCAGAAAAGAAACAGTATGGTAGCAGAGCTGGCATCATTAACAGAATATTTCCCCAGAGCAACAGCTGTACCCATGGTATCTCCCATCTTAACTGTAGTAAGGTACCAAGTGACAACAGGTGCCTGGGGCAATGAGCATTGAGTTTTGTAATGCATTTCCCCCAAAAGCTTATCAGTTAATTGCATTCTCAATATGCAGTCCCCATCAGCCACCAGCAGATTTAATTATGGTTGACGAGGACTAAAAGGCATCATTCACTTAACTGCATGCGAAATCCAAGGTACGGATGCTGTTCCTAACTCTATCTTTACTCTGGATAAGTCGGGGTCAAGAATAGGCCAGGAATTCACCTCTAAAAGCTCATTTATACCATGGTACTTGATGGTATGAGAGAATTTATTTGCAAATTGATTTTAATTTGTCCAACCAACAGTGTGATATAGGCCCAACCAGTTATTTTCACACAACTTTGAGTTACTATACACTATTTTTATTTACTGAGTGCTCATGGGTAAGAGCAAATTATGACTCTCTTCATGCCATCATTATTGCTATATGGGCATCACACCTAAATTACACAGTAGTAAATGTCCATTGTGTAACTATGCCAATATCGATATTCATATTATTTTAAAATAAAATATTTACCCAACTGTTAGCACTTCTTTGGAGTTGCTGTAGTCTATCATCTTAATAAAAAATTACAGTATTTTTCATCATTTTTTTCTAGTTCATAGACCAATTCATGGGCATTTTGAATCTGTGGTGGTCCATTCATATACCTTTAGGCTTATTATATAAGAGCTTAATAGGGTGAAGAAAAAAGAAAAAGTAATGGCCTATTATGTAGATACATACTTACAGTACTTTAAAACCTCTTTTGCCAATGATCCACAATGACTTTTCCATGGACCTGACAGACTCTCACATAAAAACAGAAGATGATTTTCAATGCTTACACAACCTTAAACATGTAGATACTTTGAAAAGGTATGTCCTTAAAAGGTATTTTTTTCTTAAAAGGAAATACCTGGTGATTTCAGGAACTTTGCATACTTCAACTCTGCATTGCCAAAGGGGCTGAACTGGTCTTTCATTATCTTTCCTCCCCCAATTCTTAAAGTATAACGCATGACAGATTTCAGATTGAATACATTTTCCATTTGCTGAATCGTTGTTTTGTTCATAGCTGTTTGAGGTTAACTCTGCACGTATTAATCAAACCCACTACTTCCCTTCTTGTAAAACCAAAACAAAGTCTCATGCACTTTCGGGTACAGAGTGTATGTATTTGGGATCAAAGCTATATATACACACACTGAATCTGTGTGGGTTCAAACATTTCGAGGTTCAGTATCCTGAAAGGTCTTGCCCTTTTCCCTGCAGTTCTGATTATAAATCTGATTTAATTCCATCTGGACTTGGCGTTAGAAGGCAACAGGCAACTTCAACTTTCTAACGTCTGTCTCTTCGCTGGAATGCTCACGCTATTGATCACCATTGGCTTCCTCAGCACAGCCACTGGCATCGCCAAAGGTGGGTAGATCAAGGAGACCGAAGGTGTCTGGGGGTGTTTACATTTTCTCAGTTTCGCCCCTTTGCAGGACAGTTATTCAGTGTAGCAAGGAGAGGACATATCTGAGGCTGGGTCTCTGAAGAGCACAGGCTGGGAAAGTCTAGGGATTCTAGGTGGACAAGTCCAATGCAACGCACTGCAATTTTTCTGGGAAAACAGGCAAAGATTCCAGAGCAGTAGAGTTACCAGAGGTGCTAGGAAAGACTCCTGTTTAGATCAGGAATATATAAAGAGTTGGGCTTCTTTTAAAATCAGATCCTCTGCATGAAATTGTTACTGTAGAGATAGAAGTTGACTGGACAAAGAGCTTCTGGTTTTCCCCTCTCTTGCACTGCCAGCCACAGACAAAATAAACCCTCCCCTGGCAGGGAATAATCCAAACTTGAATCCAGCTCATGGTAACAGGTCAGTCTCTGCAGTTCTTACTCACGCAAAATCCATTGACTGCCATATAGAAAGTGAAAACGACAGAACTATGAATAGCCGTGGTACATTGCAACCTGTAAAGCTATCGATGTGTGTAGCCGATTTTTTTTTAACTTGTGATTTTTATTTCAAATGTTTGCTGTGGTTTATCAGAATTTGTTCAATGTAACTCCAGCGGCAAGTAGAGTTGATTAAAAGGTTTCAAAGAAAAGACATGTGGGCAACTCTTCTTCCTCCCCGGCCCCAGATGAAACAAATTGGAAAATGTTTGCAAAATAGGATTCTGATCAGCTCTATTGTTAACCCTAATGATCAAGTGTGTTCCTGGTCAAAATGTATCAGCCTAGGAGTTTATTTCTACTTTTTAGACAATTTGGTTTAAATTTCCACACTCCCCAATCAATTTTAACATATAATGCGTAAAGTTTTAGTATTTGAAGTCCCTTTCGTGCCTTCTGATATATTAAAAATGCTTTATTTAAAGAAGGAAACCTGCAGTATACATGATCCATTATGTGGGTCCATATCATATCTATTTAAAGACTGAAACAGCAGAGAGCTCCAAGTCATCTATCACAATGGGTGTTCAGAAACTGCAGAATTCCTTCTTCAGGATTTTTAGTACATTAATGCAGGTGTTGAAAAAAAGTCTATGAACTGGGAGTGAAAGGAAATCTCATCTCTCTTCCAAAAGGACCCACACAGTTTGTGTCCAGGGATGAAGGATCTTCAGGGTGGAATCTCTTTCCTCGCTTTTATAGGTTTTAAGTAAGAGCTTACATATTATTGAAGCACATTTCTTTAATGTGTTAATTGATCATCATGCTCTGCCTTTGATCACAGCTCTCAAAGTGACCCAGCCAGCAGCGGTGTTGGCCAACAGGCAAGGAGTTGCCAATCTGGTGTGTGAATATAAGCACATTGGGAATGCAGAGGAAATCCGAGTGACCCTGCTTAAACAGACAGGCAAGGAGTACACCGAGATCTGTGCTTCAACCTACACAACTGAGTACCAGATGTTCATTGTGGAAAAGACCATTGAGTGTCATGTCAGCCCCAGCCAAAACAATGTGACCCTCACTCTCATGGGGCTGAACGCTACTGACGCTGGTCTATACATCTGCAAGATGGAGCGACTGTACCCACCACCATATTTTATGAACACCGGCAAGGGAACACAGCTCTTTGTCACTGGTGAGCAAAGCACCCTGACTATACTACACTGTTCTCTGAGATATGGTTTAGTGAGCTGCTATTTTCTCTTAATAGAGTCTAAACAAGGGGTCAGAGTTAAAATCAGTTTCCAACTTTGAGAACCATTATTTGCTCTTATCTCTTTAAGAACCACCTGTAGCGCTAAGGCAGACGTGATGCATTCAATGATCAGGGCATATCTGGGCTGTAAGAGCAATGCCCCCTATTTTGTGTGTGTGTGTGCGTGCGCGCATATAAGGACATAACTAGAGAGGGCCAATCATGCAGTCATTCCCCAGGTCAAACTCCCATTAAGGTCAATGGGATTTTTGAGAGGGTATGGATTGGAAGATTTGGCTCTGTTAACATTTTGGTGAATTCTGTTACAGAGAGGTGCAGTGCCCAAAAAGGTTAATGAATTGTGACAGCTTCCTTACCAATGTCACATTTAACCTGATGTATTTCAGATCCAGAGCCCTGCCCAGACACTGACCTGTATCTCTGGATATTGGGAGCAGCTGCTTCAGGATTGTTTATTTACAGTATCTTCATCTCAGCCTGTGTCCTGAGCAAAGCGGTAAGTGCCATAGCTACAGCATCAGACAATTTACACTTTATTGCATAAATATGGCAGAATGAAAGACATGATCATAGGAAAAAAAAGGTAGGGACAAACTCACTGAAATGCTCTGGTTCCTTTTTGTTGTTCCAGTGCTGAAAAGCAGCCACAGACCTCGCTTTTAAGCCTGTTTATGGCTGCTTTGTGCTGTTAGAGTGGCAGAAAGCAGCCAGATCATATGGGTGAATCTGACCTATGGTTCAGGTTAGTTTCTGCACTAACCTGACTGCACTGGAATCCTGAGCAGAAGGCACCAACCATTACTGGGATCTAAGACAATATCAGTCTTCATATGTATCCATTCCACATCACTGACTCAGCCACTGTGTCCTCATTCACCTCTGTGCAAAGTGAATGTAAAATGTGACCAGGGATGAGAATAGAGAACTTTGACCTGGCAGTATGTTACACCTACTTTCCCCAGGTGTAAATGGCCACACAAACTGAAGGCAATGGAGGGACAGAGCCCCGGCCTTCCCTGTCTCTCAGCTGGTGAAAGGGGTGTGTACTGTCAGTTAGAAATGGACCGGAACCCAAACCTCAGATCCAAACACCCCGAACTACTGGGCACTCAGATCCAAATCCATCCTTTTCAACTAGTTCCTGGCTTTTTGAGCCACATCAAACGCCTAGATCTGAACACCTACAATTTTGGTACAGAACTGAATGTTGTAGCTTGAACACCTCTTTAGTGCTAATTCAGGAAGGGTTTGGCTACTGTTTCCTAAAGCTCCTCTATGATGGCTGCTCTTCCTTCCACTGACAAGTGCATAATCATCTCATCCTACCAGAGAGACAGAGTTAAGGGAAGGTGACTAGAACAGATTCACCTCCCCCTTCACCCCAACAATGTGGACAAGCCAACAAATTTTGCTTATCACTGTTCTTCAGAACACGACAGTCACTGATTAACAGTCTGTCTTTGTTGTCAAGTCTGACATTGGATTTATCTTATTTTCTTCACGTGTTTTATAGATTCGGAAGAGGAAGTATCTCACTACTGGGCTCTATGTGAAAATGACTTCAGAGGAAGAGAAGAAAGTTAAGCCGTATCACATTGTCATTCGCTGAAGCACAAGAAAACAGCACAGGGCAATTTTCCAGCTGTGATGGAGATTCTACTTATTTGACTTTCTAATTTAAACAAATAAAATCAAATTTCCTAATATAAAAGGTGGAGGGGGAGAAAAGAACATACCCTGTGATTTCTCCAGCATGTCTACAGTTTGGAATAGAATAGATTAATGAGAAGGTTATGCATTAATATTTCAAGGATACGCCTGTCACACAAATATGGCTACCTTTTGGTCATTGATTCTGAGAGTTATATTGTACCATCATGTAGCCTATATGTAGCATTAAGAGCTATTACTGTTGCAGTCAAATGTCTTGCTGTCAAACTTCAGCATATGTGTTGACCAATTGAAATCAAACACTATTAAGGCAGAGGCTTGTGTGTCATCGCAAAGTTAAACATAGGTACCGGTATTTGTGAAACTGAGATACATTCATATATAAAGGAGTGTTGATGTGTTTCCATGTAGCGCTGTGCATTTGGTGCCATTTCTTGTGTTAGCGCTTAGCATTCCCATGGAAGCACCAGCCGAGGCTGGCGATGACACTGCTGCTGTGAAGAGCTGATCTCAGCAACTTTTCTGCCATTGTCACAGCAATGCTGTGCAGGAGTTAACACGGATGGCATTTGAGCTAGCACTGGGTGGAACTACTAGAAAGAAAAGGTCTCACAGTAGGAGCCTTATTAGCCTATTGCTGTGAGAATGCTCCAGCTCTGTTGGAGTCTTGCTTTTTACGAAATGCTAAATTAGCATCAATCCAAACGGCAGAAAGTCTGGCGCTGCATTTAAAGAGACTATTTTCCATGAAAATGAAAAAAGTGTATAAGTTTGTTTATTAGTTATGTACAGTTCAATAAAAACCTTAAGGCTTTTCCTGAAGTCAAGTTAATTTTTCATTCATGATTCTCAGAAGAAACAGGAAGTGGCTACATGTTAGAAAGCAGTAATGCCAAAGGAACCCATTACCTTCCAACTCTGTGTTTTTACACTTTGGTGCCCACACATGGGCATTGCCCGCATGCTCGCGAACATGTCTCTTTTCAGATTTCCTCCTTCAAGTATTCAGTGCTCACCATTAAAATCTGTCCAATGGTCCGTTTTCCTAACTAATGTTACCATGGCTTTACTTAAAGTCACAGGCAATTTTCAATAAATTACGTGCAGCAGGTGATTGTAAGGATTTTAATGGCATGTGTTGTAGATCTCAATACAAAAAGCTGGTCCCAGTTCCAGAACATATTTCCTTTTTCCATCTCTGAAAAAAGCTCTCTCTCAATCATGGGATATTTTTTAGGGCAAAGTTCTCCACTCTGATCCCTTTGGTTAAGATAGTCACCCTCATATCACATGCTCTAAACATATCACATGAATAATCACCAGTGTGGGAAAGAGAAGTGGCAATCTCCCGTTGAGCAGCTCAGGACATCAACAGCAGTATTTTCTACTTGCACGCCAGTATTTAAATCATTCCTGCTGATGTTACCATACTATGATCTTTCCTGTTACAGCAGCTGAGCTGCACATTATGTACACAAATGATCATCAGTACTTTAAGCTGGGTCTGCTCTTGCAAATTTTCAAGCAGACAATTAAATGGACCAAAATCAGCTGATACAGTAACAAAGAAGAAAATGGTATTTCAATTCAGGTTTTATTTGCAATAATCTACATTTAGTTTATATCAGATACCAGAGTGATGAATACAGTATAACACCCAGACTTAAGATTATCTATGTCTGTCTCTATACGGTAGGTACAGTAGCCCTCTCTGAAAAGTGCAAAGCCCAGTCCATAGGGAATCTCTATTCCAGTGATATGCATTGTCTTGCCTACAGGACCTCCACCTCTGCACTGTTCCACAAACTGATTTGACGCATTGGCTTATTTGAGAAGCAGAGTCGGTGAGGGAGCAACCCATATGATTATTATCTGCACCACTGATCCCAGCATGCACTACAGTGTAGCTTCCACTTTTCTTATGTGCTCTTATCTGATTGTCCTGTCCCCACCTCTGCAGCCATTTTTAAACGATCAGCCTCAAACCTGGCAGAGGTTCGGTGCAACTCAAGAGAGAGGCCAGCTGTTTTCCTTACCTAACTTAGGCCAGCGTGAAGACTGCTCTAACCTGTGGTGGCTTGCATCAACCCTAAGGTGAAGCCACAGCCCCTCTCCCCCTGTCCCTGGCTATCTGATGAACAAGCAGAACGTGGCTGGTCAGCTCAACATTTGAGGCTGTGCAACAGTATCTTTCTACATTAAAGAGAAAGGGTGATGAATTACTTGGGCTGTTCACTGCACATGTGAATTTACAGGGGTAAGTAGTTCTGTGGAAGATTTTAATTGTTTTGGTTGAGGAATTATGGGTAAAGATGGCGGAAAGGAGTAATGTCAGGACATCTCTTATAAAGCTTGAGGTAGCAGGTAGAAGTCTGGGTAGAGTACTGTATTCTAGGCCAGGAGTTTTCAGTATGGTGTGAACTAGCAGCTAGCTCCAAATAAGTGGGCAATGATAGGTTCTCTCTGCATTTGATTATGCTTTTCTTTTTTAACTTTTTAAATAGAGAAGCTTTTCTCTTTTCACAGTCACATATCTCAACCATACACACACAAAGTGCCATGTCTTAATGGGTTTCCTCCATGGTTTTGTAGTTATTTTTGATCAAGACAGTCTCAGTTTCTTCCTCCATAGTTCTTTCCTGGTTGCTAATTTGAAAAAGCAATTCTTTATTTCACTACAGTAAATTTGGGCCAGTCCATTTTTTGCCCATGAGTGAAACATTCATACATGACATCTCTGCTTCTTCCACATGACACAACTGATTCGCAGGGCCGGTACAACCATTTAGGCAACTTAGGCGGTTGCCTAGGGCGCTAGGATTTGGGGGGGGCGCCATTTTCTTCGGCAGCGACCGCGGCGGCCGGATCTTTGGCTGCCCTGGTCGCCGCCGGCATTTAGGCAGAGGGAACTGGGGCAGAGGAGCACGGGGAGGGCCGCCTGCAGCACGTAAGGGGGCACGAGGCGGGAGGGTACAAGGTGGAAGTTTCGCCTAGGGCCCTGCTGATGCGCCAAACGTTATCACCTCTTTCCGCCCCCCAGATAGCAGGAACAGCTGTGGGGAAGATGCTTGTAGAAAGCGTGACAAGACAGAGAGGTTTCTCAGTATAGGTACTGTATACCGAAAAGTAGAACAAAAACAGTCAACTACTAAGATTAAAGAGCTTGGATAAAGTCTGCCCCTCAATTTATATCAATAATCATACACATGCAAATCTTCCTGCAAACCAGATGTCACCTAGTACTTAGCTGGATTTTTTTTTAAATTGATCTCCAATAAAAACAAATGGAACTAATAAACATTTTCTTATTGACTAGCTACAAAATGTATGAGCCGAACAGTCCATTCTGTCGAATGGCAAATAACGTATTGATGAATGGTTGTTTTTCTTATTGACTAGCTCTTTTTAAGACTGTCTCCACAAATAATTAACATTATTTTTTTGGTGTGTGGTGCTACAGTGTTTACAGCTCTGTGTAATTGCACAGCTGGGCAAATCCGTCAGTGGTAAGGAAGCAGTATCGTCATGTCCCAGTAGTGAGAAATCAAGAGTGAGGCCTCCCCAAAATGATGAGATTGGCTTAAGAACAATACATGTTGGTTTTGTTTGATTTTTGGAGTTTGAGTCTTTATGAATCACATTTTCAAGCATTTCTCCATGAAGGGCTCAAAACTTTGGGTTTTTTTCCAGCTGAAAGCTGAGGTTTTTACATAATCACATGACTCTGGCAGCTGGGGCTTTACAAAAAACACCAAATATCACAACACCCATGATAACATCATGAGAGTGGGCAACACTGATGTGGTCCTGTGGTGCAGCGAGGTGGGGCAGGATTTAGAGATGCTGCTGCTGTTGGTTTAGCAATGCAGGACCCTTTTTCCTTTTCTGGTGGGGGGGGGCGAGGAATCTTTCTAACTAGGGTCAGTGCTTGTGGCAGAGATACCCCCTGGGAACAGGGTACTGGTGTTTGAGCTAAGAGCTCTGAAATAGGAGACTGCCTGCATGTCCTTTCTCTCCAAGGACTGATGTGAATAAAAACAAGTTGCACTAGGAACATCTATGTTTCTGATTTCTCTACCACCAGATGGAAACTGGCCTGCTATTGCTCTGCAGCGGAACAACAGTGTGTTTATTCTCCTCTTTATGGAATCATTCTCCCTTTGCTTCCCATTTATTCGCCGCTTCCTACGTTTTAGACAGTTCCCAACCCTTCTTTTAGAACTCTTCCTCGGGGTTGCCCTGTAGGAAGGATTTTTGCCCCAGTGCAAACCCCCAGGTGGAGATGCATTATACCGGGTGTGTGAAGCGGGGTTGGTTCTTTGGAAAATTCTCTCTTTCAGAATGGGCAAGTCACAGTCTCTACCCTGGCGATTTGTACTTACCGTTGCACTTTGCACTGCCATTGCAGGGCACTTAGGGCTGCAAAGACTTCATTGTGAGACTTTTCTTTACAAAGCTGATTGCTGTTGGCCTTTAGGCAGACAGAAAAGCCCTCTCTATTATATGGGTGCTGGGGAAGGCTGGGAGTGTGGGGTTTCTGAGGAAGCCATGATGGTTAGATTTGTGATGGGTTGTTTTTTAAGTTAGATGGGTGGGATCATCCGCTCATCTGAGACTATTGCTTCTAATCCTGGACTATGTTCTTAACTATTTGTCAGGGCCCCTGGATTCTGCCATTGGCACCTCTCCTTTGTTTAAAGTGAAATAAACACAATAAAATGTCTGCTTCATTATAAGTCCCTACTCCAATGACAAAAATACTTTCAGTGTGTGTTATGGAAACACACAAAAAATGTATTTGTAAAATAAAAATACATCCGATCAGAGAGACTTGAAATAAATTGCACAATAATTACAGATAACATTGCGGGGGGGTGGGGTGGGGGAACCCCATAGTTTCACATTTGAAGCTGTCCAAATGTGGTATCTTAGCAGCACTTAAACAAGATAGGAAAGAAAAACAATTCATTTCTGTATAAGTTATCAAATCCTTCTGGTAAGTGACACTCTGGAAACATTTAATAGCAATCATAACCTGCTGATTTCACGTTTTACATGCAGGAAAGCTGTTCACATCAGCACTTCTCCGCAGAATAAGCTGGTTTCATAGTCAAGCTTTGGGTAGGTGTTATAAATGATTGCCCACAGGGTATAAGAGAATTCTGTCTCTTTATTCTGTTGAAAAGATGACTCTGCTCTGTGAACTATAATATTTTCCTTTCCTTTACAACACTTTCAAATCAATTCATCATATCATATTCTATGATTAGTTTCCTTTACTTTGAAGTACTGGCTTATTCAGGTGGGATATTTTGGGGCTATTCTCGCTCTTAATCTCTCTAATATAATATCAACTAATTACATTTAGAAATGGACACATTCCGCCCCAAGGCAAATGTGATCTGGTGTCACAACACCAGTGCTGGAATTGTGGAGCTCTCTTTTCCCTCCACTTTGAAAATCCTTCACAGTCATGGAATCATTCATATTGTAATTTCCCGCTTCACTTCCATCCTGTTTACTCTATTTTTGCCATTTAGCAATGAGGAATTAAGACCAGGCTTCCGCACTGATATTGGTGAATGTAATCAACAGCTTTGCTGCCATTGATCATGAGGTGTTGTGGTCCTGTCTGTGGATCTTGAAGTGAGTGGACAAAGTTGCTTATTTTGTCTCTGTCAGATGCTCTGATTCAGAAAGAAGGCATTTGCTTAATGCTTTCCTGAACTGGAGTCGGAAATTACACTGGGTAGTTGTGGGTAATTGCTTCTCTTCCCACAGGCCTCATGTGTGAGGTGCTCCAGAGTGCCATTCTGTCTCCCTTCCTGTCCAACTTGTACATGGGATTGTTAGGAGCAGAGCTGGGTGGGAAATGGTTTTCCTGTCCTGTCAAAAAATTTTGAGATTTCAAAAATGTGTCCATTCTGCACTGGGATGAAATCAAGACCTTTACACAGTTTTCCTCAACAACCAACCAAAAACCAGAATCAGGGTCTTGAACCTGGAGCTCCCTGCTACCTGGTGAGTACCCTAGCAAACAGCCTATTTCTGGCATCTCTTGTGTGCAGCAATTCCATGCTAGACCTGAGAAACTTTTCCTGACTAAAGTTTAATCGCAATAGGTGTGTTCCCACAAAAAGTTTTGGCCACGGTAAATGAGTTTTTGGACAAAAACCTGTTTAGAACTGGAAGGGAAATTTTTGAGTAGTTTTTTTTGGGGGGGGGAAGAAATCTTTGAGGGACGTATTCTGGGGATGAGATTTATTGCTTTGATATATTGGCTGATTTAGTTAAGTTTTTCTTGTATGTCACTTGTTTGATGCTGCTAGGTGGTCACCATTATGTGACTAAATCTAATCTAATTCATTCTTAGGTGTCCAGAGCTTTCGGTATGGGTGTTTCTGATTACAGGTTAAATTGAGACTCTTTTTCTCAATATCTGTCATTTTACTGCAGCCAAGGACTTGGATTACTGCAGGTAAATACAACAACCCATATCAAGCCAGTTTTGTTGTGTGAGGCCCCAGAATAAATCACAAAAGCTCACTCCATTACATGAACAGGAGGGACTTCACTTCCACAAAGTATGAGGCTCTCTATTGCTTTGGCGTTTTGCTGAAGCCATGTCTACACTAGCTAGCTTACTGCAGCACAACTGTACTGATGCAGCTGCGCCGCTGTAAGATTGCATGTATAACCGTTCTGTGCTGATGGAAGAGAGCTCTCCTGTCGACAAAACCACCTCAACAAGCCGTGGGAGCTGTGTTGGCGAGAGAATCTCTCCCACCAACATGGCACTGCGCACATTGCCACTTATGCCTGCAAAACTTAGGTCACTCAGGGGTCCACACCCCTGAGCGACGTAAGTTTTGCTGGCGTAGGTGGCAGTGTAGACATGGCCTGAAAGTTACTCCCACAGCTACATCAGAGAAGCAGCAGCAGAAACCATGGGAAACAAGGGAAGCAGGCAGGGCTGAGAGATTGGATTCAGGTGGATTAGTTATATACAATGAAAAATAGCTCTGCCTTCAAAATGCAGCTATGTATTGAGTGGTTCTGGTGAGTACACAACTTATCAAGCTCTGAGCCCATGTTTTATGACAGGTACATCTGCAGAATCTCGTTAGAATTACAGCTCCATAAATCAGTCCCCTTAAATACAATGCATTTCATTTGTCTTGACGTAGGAACTGCACGTTGGCTGATAAATGAAATGCTGTCTAGTTTCACCCTACTTGCTATAAAAGTCTCTATTTTTTGCTGAAATGTTATTTTCAGGAGTTACGACTGAGATGTAAAACTGATCTTTTGTGGTCAATTAAAGACACCAAGGCCCTCTCTCATAATTGAGGGATGTTAAACCAAACGTCCTGGCTGAATTTCAAACCAAGTCATGTTGCTCACCAGCTGTAAGTTAACCTGAGGTTTCAGCTGGACATGTTATTCTTCAGTTCCTGTCCTAATTTGTTTAGTGTTGCTGTGCACCATTAAACAGCTGCTACTTTCAGTGGTGGCTGACGTGATCTCTATATTAGTCACTTGCCCATGTCACAGAAACGGTGTGAGGTTTAATGCATTTAATGCACTTTGAGATTTCCAGAGGCAGGGCCGGCTCCAGGCACCAGCACAGCAAGCAGGTGCTTGGGACAGCCAAAGGGAAGGGGCGTCACATTGGGCTCTTTGGTGGCAATTCAGCGGCAGGTCCCTCAGTCCCTCTCAGAGGGAAGGACCTGCGACCTAATTGCTGCCGAAGAAGAAAGCGGTGCGGTGGAGCTGCGGCCGATTGCGGCTTTTTTTTTCCCCCCGCCACTTGGGGTGGCAAAACCCCTGGAGCCGGCCCGGCCCAGAGGGGTATGCTGTTGGCAAGATTATACTGTTAAGGCAAAGACCTGTACTGATTGTTCGTTGAGGTATATATTTATCTATCTTGACACATCGATAAGATGAACTGTTTGTCAAACACCCTGAAATGTTAGCAAGACACCTCCCTTAGGCAATAATTCTTTTATGAGAGGAAAAACGGACTATTTCAAGATTCAGGGAAGTTAGATACTACTTTGTTTATGGGTTGACTAACCTGAGTTTTAGGAAGGCAGAATGTGAATGTTTGTATTCTGAAAGTGTGATACTGACAAACAAGGAAAGAGTCATGGAAGTTTTTGTTTGCACTCTGTTTCTACAGAGAAGAAAGATCTTTCCTCTGAAAAGGTTTATGCGACTGGTATTTGTCATATAGGGGCTCATACCACTAAAGGCAGAAAATTTCTTTTGTATCACGCCAGTGGGGGCTTTGCCTTTGGCTATAATAGTTTTCAGTCTTTTCCTCACTTTTCAGAGTCACATGGTAACGTCCAAGTCACGGGTTTGTTGGTTGTAGCTATTTAGCAGTAAGGCTCTTTTATAAGCCCCACTTACACAGTGTGGTGCTTTGTCTCCTTCCAGTGGCTGGGCCTGATGAGTGAGCTAATGGCTTTGAGCTAACACATTGGGTGGTGGAGGCTCAAGCTTTTGGATCCAGAGTTCTGGGGTTTGATCTCCACTGATGACAACTCACCAGGGGACTGAGAGCCATGCTGAGAACGTGGTGTGTGTGCATGGACGCACACTGTGGCCAAGATTTCTGGATTCATGGTGTTGGGCATCTATCTTGGGACACCTATAAGGGAGGTGGTTTTCGGAAAGTCTTGCAGTCACAGACTGGGGCTCTGTTGTGCTAGGGGCTGTACAAGCAAGTAATTCACACGTCTAGGTTTGTGATGAAATGCAAAGGAGGAAGAAACATGCGAATGAGGGTGGAGGAATGAAGTAACAGTAAAATGAGCTACCATTGCGACAGCCTCTAACACAGTGGGTGCAGCAGAGAGGCCCTTCCCCCTCGGGATCTCTGTTGCGGGGCTAATATTTCCGTTGGTGCCCAGGCCCGGCATGTGTAAGCCCCAACACTCAGGCGTCTCACTCCGAAGCCACAGAGAGTGTCTTTGCGGAGTCCTCACCTTACACCCTCTCCTCTCAGGTGTGCAGCCAGTCAAGCCTGGACAGGCTCCGGCCCTCGCTTTACACGTAGGCAGAAATAACTAAAAGAGCTTCACACAATGGGCAAGGCTGGGTTTATACAGGGGATGGCGCAGCATCAGCTGCACTTACTCTAGTAAGGCTGCAATTCCGCTCAGGGGCTCTCCTCCCCTTGCCGGAACTCTTACATTTAAAAAGTATCTGCAGTCCCAAGGTTTATATTAGGGACTTTACTGTACTTTAGGGAACAATATTGATGCAAACGTCCATTTTTCTGGAGAGTTACAGGCTCCAGTGTATATAACGGAACCCTGACCCGCACTGAACAGGTCATCCTTGCTGTGTACTTAACCAACAAACACCACATTAGGAGATAATACAACACTACCTTCCAGAAACACCACAGGCTCCAGTCTGCTCACTGAGCTGCATGACAGTTCTTTTCAAGGCTAGCTGTGCTTTCTCTTTGTACACAGAACCTACCTCTTCTGATAATACCACTGCGGGGGTTGTGCTACGCAGGGAGAGCTGACTAGACAGCAAGAGATGTGCCATGTGGATAAAGAGGAGAGTTTAGATTCCCACTCCTGTGCCGGCCACCAAAAGGCAGAGAGAGTCTTATTCCTCACAAATAGTAAGATTAACTCGCAGCACTTTACAACCCCAGAAGCTTCAACAGAGCGGAGAACGCTGCATTTCAAAAGCTTGGACGAAACTGATTGAATAAAATTACAGTCTGCTTCCAAAGTCAATTTCAGTGAATATCAGCTCTTTGGTATTACAGCAGAGGCGGGAGAGCTTGAGAAAACTCAAATGGCTATTGACTAGCCACTTCCTTTCAAAAACAAGCTCACTGTTCTTTCAGAGAGAGTATTAAAAACAAAGGAGACAAAACAAAGTATCAAACCAGACCAAACCCAGATATCGTGCAGACGAGCATGGGATAAATACCTAGACAGAAGGAAGTTCTTTGTACTCCACAAAATGTGGGGGGAAAAAATCTCAGTGAAGAGAGAGACATTTCCACATCTTTTATATCCAGCTCACATGTAAAGCTAAAATACTAACGCTGAACCAGCCCAGTTCTAAGAATGCCAAGTCAAGGGGAAAATGTTAATGGCCAAATGAATCCCCCCATCACCGCCCCCCAACTACTGCTTCCTTCTTCAAGACAGGAGAGGCACCAAAGTCAGAAGGTCAAGCAAACATTAGGGGGCCACCACTGCTGTCACTAGAAAACAGTTCAAGCCCTACAGGAAATAAATGAGACGTCAAACAGGATGGAAAGACTGGATGGAAACACATTTGTGCACCAGTCACTATCTCAGCCAACGCTCAGGAGACTGAACTGGAGATCAGCAGAGTTAAAAGTATGAGTTGCTACAGTTTGAACTAATGAGCCAAGACTCCCTAACCAGAGCTGTAATAAACTCTCATCCTCTGGGAATAGAAACAGAATGGGACTGATAACACACATTAACCCATAGGTTACATTTGTACAGCGCCTAGCACATTTTGTGGGCACTACCAAAACTAACAACCGTACCAACAATTAATTATTCCTGGGCTGTAAGAGATGTTGGGTGTCAGGCCCAGAGACTGCAGCCCATCTGTACTCAGAAGTATGAGACAGACAACAGCAACACAAGCTTCCTCCATGTTCACTGCCAGCGCACCTCACTCCTGACCTGCTCTGCTGCTGAGAGGGTACTTGAGTCTGAAACAGCAAATGTCAGTTGTGAGGCTGCTGTTTGAGATATGGACACCTGTCCTCTAGGGAATGGACAGAAGCCATCAACAGTCTTCTGATGGCAAAATCTTGCCGCTGTTACTTACATAGGCTGGATCCAAAGCAGTGAGAGAAGTAAAAGGCTGCACATTTCGTTCCCCCCCAGATCTGTTCAGTCCCCTGTGTACTGACAAGATTTAAAGTAAAAATATAACAAACAAATATCTGCCAATAACTGGAAAGTTGATAGAGTCAACCCTTTGTGTTGAGTTTAGATAAAGAGATACACAAAATAAGTGTGTGAACGTTTCTTAGTAGATTGGGTCTGTTGAAGCTAATCGAATGACCAGCTACCATTTAAACTTTGCTAACTCTAAGATAAAATTCAGGTATATCCATTATCTGTTTTCTGGGGAAAAGGCTAGCTCAGCTGTGAACCCACTTCTGGAACGGTGGCATCCCAAAATCTTTAAGATGCCTCAGTCAAAGTGGAGCTTCCATACAAGAGACTGAAGTTAGCACCACAAACAGCACAATGGGGACTCTGCGGTTGGCCTGTAGGCATTAATACAATATAAATGCTGTTTTGTTTAACAACAGAAGTGTCAGCCTTCAGGCTTTCTGTGCGAAGATTAAAAATGCTAAGGCTTGAGATCTATCCAACAAGACAGACAATTTGAGACAATGCATACATTCTCCCCTCATATCGATCCATTAATTCAGGCTAAGAGAGAGACTCGCTGCTCACAATGAAAAGATCATTAGGGGCTGATCCTGAGAGATGCAGAGCACTTGAATTCCTACTGAACTCAATTTGAGAAACAGGTGCTTCCTGGCAAAGAGATGGAAGTAAGCTTGTTAAATTCTGCAAAGCCAGGGATACAAGTGATATAAGCAAGGAAAACATATTGTGCCTTCTCCTGAACAAAGTATATGTTAGGAAATTGTTAGAAACACCCAGAGATCATCTGCAAAACAGCCCAGAAACCCAAGAAGGGGCCAGTTAAACAAAATGTGTGATCCGTGTGGTTAAAAGTAATGTTTTATGGTAGTCATTTCAATCATATGTGCTCTCTAGAGAAAATACATGACTGATTTCTATGTTTAGTTCATTATGATTCTCATTAATATGCCAAATTCTCTTTATTGCTTACAGAGGGGAAGAATTCACCCTTTGCTTCTGTAAGGCAGCTCCTTGCTGAGATTTCCTGTAATTCTATAGAACCCTTTTATAGAGACTTTGGATTTTGGGCTATCATGATAGGATGGAATTATTCTACCTTGATGAGACATTACACAAGATCCTCTTCACATGTTTCATTGCCTCAGTTCTTAACGTCCCCTTTTCCAAATTAACCTGTGGGCAGGCCAATATTATGTACTTGCTTGAACACCGATCTTGCTTTGCATTTGTTTTCAGTCCCTACATCACCTTAGAAATAATGTTGACAATGGAAAGGCAAGCATGTGTTTTAGCACCTGTTGTATACCCATCAGTTAACTACCATGTTCCCAGTTGGTAAATCAATTTTAAAAAATGGTTTAGAAGGCCAATATTCTCTCCTAATATAGATTGTGGGCTATATAGGAACATTTTATCCTGAAAGCTCTTTCTTCTTTGTGGGTGAATGCTGTCCTCTTGCCGTTATGATTCTGATTTCACTAATAGCTTAATCGGGTGTTAGTCTTGCATAACAGCCCGAACCTATTCCCCTCAAGGAGGGAAAAAGTTACATTCAAAACGAAACAATAGCGACGCAATGTCATCTTGAGCAATGACTTTCATTTCAGCTATTCCGTTGTCTCTTGCTCTTTTTCTGTTTCGTAGCATGATTTGATTCAAATGCTTTTAACAAGCTAGTGCTTTGTCATCCAACTAACGAGCCTGGATCAACATAGTGTTGATGCCTGCATAGAAGAATGAGCCTTATGCTCTGCGGTGAGACGTAGCAAATCTTTCTGAGTATGGTGAGCAGTCCTCCACTACCCCGCCATTGTCCAAACAGAAACAGTGAGCTCGGAGCCGGACAACAAATACATTTCACCAGTATCTCTGGAGCACGCTCCACATTCCGTCACTGAGGCCAAGAGTTTTCTTTAAAATTTGTACGCTGCGATTATTTCAACTCGGAATCCTGGGAAATAACATGCAAAAATCAGGCTTTGCCGGCTATAAAATCTACAGCCAGCTTCTGATGCTCACGACACCAGTTACATTCTGTAGTAACCCTACTAAAGGCCATGGGTTATTCTTGGTTTACACTGGTGTAAATGAAATGGGAAACCAGTCCCCAACTTACCTCTCCCCAGTTACCTCGTTAACTGAGACTGACCAATGCACCCTGCCATAGCTCATAAAGCAGTTGCATTTAAGTGAACTTCCCTTTGCTACAGACAAAACCATAGAGCCAGTGAAGTATTGTTTCTCAGTGGAAGATTGCCTTTCAATAGAACTAGACGGATCAGAAGATGTAAATTGATGAACACGGATGTAACAAGAGCCCCCTGTAACATTATCTGTGCATAATCACCGCATTTGAATAAGAGACACTTCTGGGGTTTCTTCTGATTGTTCTTGTTTTAAAAGGCTTTTACTGGAGACATTTTTCAGACTGTAGCTGCTGTCAGGGGCGAAAGAAAGGAACCAATTTCCTGCTGAACTGGCTGACAAAGAGATAAACTATAGATCAGCAGCACCCCCATGTGGCAGTTCCAAGCAATTGCATGATGTCATTTATCTTTGTTCTGTGTTTGGGAGAACAGAAAGGATGACAATAGTATGACCAGACTCTGTAAAGTCTAAAGGGAGCCCTATGAGATCACGGCACCCAGTGAACATTTGTTAGTACCCCAAGAGGCTTGGTCACCAATTAGCATGAATGCATTTGCATATAGATATGTGATATTATTCCAGAGGAAAGTGCGTGGCCCACATGTGAAGCTTTGTTCAGGGGGGTACCACAGAGCCCTTAAATAAAGGAGTATCTGAGGAGAGCAGGACAGAGGGCGACAAAAAGTCTCCTTGCAGGTTGGGCAGTGCTGGGAGCTCCTGGTCTTCAGAAGGGCCTTTACTTTGTGAACTGTCCCAGAGGCAGAGCGACCATCATGAATGGAGTCTTTAAAAAACCATCTCCCCTCATTCATCTGTGTTTCCCTTGCCATCTGAAGAGTTTCACTAGCAAAACTTCCTAGTTTAACTATTCAGCTGAACCTAGTTCCCATAATAATCAGGCTTGTATGTAACATAGGGCTCATGCCTTCTCCCTTACTACATACTGATGAGAAAGGGAACATACAACCTGTATGTTCCTGTGGGAATCCTGTCTAGAACCAGCTTTTTTACCTGCCCAGTCACTGAGAGTTATTGAGATCCATGTGACAATGCAGAGAATTTTCTGTGAGCCGCTGGGCAGGCTCAGAAGCAACTTGTCTTACTCTTCACTAGTCATATATTGCTACACTTTTCTATCCCTTTCATGCCATCCCTTCTAAAAAATAACTCCCCTCCAATCGACCGCAAAGTCCCAAATCTCTGCAGCATTCTTACTGCAAGATGGGGTGTGTGTGTGGATCTGTTAATGTACAGGATGGATCTGAGGCATTTTTACTAAGTTATGAATGGCTCAACCATGTCAGCCCTGTCTCAGAGGAAGGTTTGGGGTGGGGATGGGGGGGGGTCTAGGAGGAATTTTGCCTCAAAAAACCAAATCCCTCTTGACTCTCCCAGCACTCTGGGGTAGCATGCCAGCTGCTACACTCCTTTAGCATCATGCACCCAATAATGTACTCAGTCAGATCTTCCTAACTCAGGGGATGGAGAAGTGGAGCAGGCCCTGAGCACGAAGGAGCACGCGGTTTTTACTTTTCTCTGACCTGCAGGTTGGAAGTAGTGTTTGGCTCCTTGGGTCCTCTGCCTACCCTTTGCACATGTGTAGAGCACAAATAGATCAAGTAGTTCTGAACATAACACATGCAAAACAGAGCAGCTTTGCTTTTATTCTTACATAAGCTGGGTTTCCTCTCTTCTAGGTTGATATGCCACTCCTACCAAAGCAGCATTTGTTTAAGCCTCTCTATAATGGGAACTGAATAGCAAAGCTCCGTGTAGCTTGTTCAGAAAGAAACCCCCAAATTAAGATGAGCGTTTAAGATGGGATGTTGAAAAGTGCCTAAGTCTGCTGGAGAAAGTCAGCATCACGTGTGCTCCTAAGTCACTCGGGTGCATTTGAAAATCCAACTCTTAATTTTGCTTTGTTTCATGTCACATTTAAATTTGCCATTTTCAACAATCATCTTTAGATCCGGACGAACATGCCATCAGCTTGCTTCTCACTGGAACTTACTACCGACAGAGACTCCATGTTGAAACCCCGCCTATGCAGTTGACACTAAAGTTTACCTTTAAACAGCAAACACTAACATTGGTGAGATAAAGCCATACCACAAAACCCACCCACCACGGCAAAACCTCTTTCAATCCAAAGTGTTGTTGACCAAATAACCACAGGTGGGCGTTCCCACCCTACCGACACACACTGAGTAATTCTAGTGCAAAGATTTTTCTAGTGGTGTTTAGTTTGGTGTCGTACGGTCACTGTGCTTCTGAGTCCAAAACCCACAAAGGTGTTAGATTTTATGGTCACACACTTTCATGACAGATGTACACAGATACCCACTGTCTACACAGAGAGCCAGATAAAGGTGAACTAGGTCCCTAGGCATATCCCTGCATGGGGCTCCACGCAGCCTCCACTCAAGCTGAGGCTGGACTGGTGGCTTGTCCCCTCCCACTCCAGGCCCCTCAGGGTGACAGGTTAGTCTCCCTGGAGCTGCAGCAGCAGCAGGGGGGCCCTGTCCATCCAGAGCAACAGGGGATGGGGGCAGGCAGCTTCTTCTGTGGTTCTGATGGCTACAGATCTTCCCTCTCCTGGAGGCTGTCTGCTTTCCTTCCTAATGAGGAGGGGAAGAAACATAGTGGGTTTTTTTAAAGGAAAGCTTAGATTCAGACATCACATGACTCTGTCTACACATTAACTACTTCGTGTAGGGTAGGATTTTATGGACCGCCATTTTTCTTTCTTAGGGTGTGAAATACTCGGAAGGAGCTAATCTTACACTTTCGAGAGACTGATTCATCAGATACCTGAACTAGATAGCATTTACTGAGAAGAAGAGCCACACGCCCCGCCCCAGGAAACCCAACTCATCGTATCTGTTCTGCAGAGAAGCACTTGCCCTGCTGCTGAGCTGAGGTGTGTCCTGATTGTTTCCATTGCCCTGCACTGCAGTGTCCCACAGAGCTGGAAGAAAAATCAGAGTAATAACAAGAGAGAGAAATGAGCTGCATTTCAGGCCAAAGGCTCTGCCTCCTTGACTGTCTGTCACTTGTTTACATACTCAACAGGAAGGAGAGGAGGCTTGAAAGCCACAACAAAAATTAAAAATAGCACAGAAGTCAGTCTCCCCTCTGCTTCCCTTAGAGAAAAAAAATAAAAGCACCAGAGTGGAAGTTTTGTGCTCTGACCCTGAGGGGGGGCAGCATAGAGGCTCCAGAATAAAGGCCAGTTATTGAAGCAGAGAATGAGGAGCAGCAGGAGAAAATATAATATCATTTGCATAGACAGACTTTGGCATCTTCACACAAAGGATCACAAAATGCTTTGCAAGAGAGAGAAGACTGAGCACAGCTGTGGCCAGTTGCCCGTTTACAGGCAGAAGCAGAGAACTGGGAGGTGAATATAGAGTCAGGTAAAAAGAACAGACTGCGGAAATGTTAAAATGTATAACTCGGTTAAAAGATGAATAAAGGGCATATGATAGATAACTAGCTGCTGGTAGGGAGAGGGTAGTAACACAGCTAGAGCAGGACTTGAACTGAACATTTGAACTGAGCAAAGAAGAATATCAGAAGCAAAATCCTCACAGTGAGTTCTATTAGGCTGTGCTACCACCATCTGAGCCATCTGAAATTAGACAGGACTAAGCAATACACTATAGAGACCAATCTTGAATTGGCTGAGGACTGGACGAGGTCATTTCCCAGCTGAACTGCGTGTGTTGTGTTCTATTATTTAGAAGCAGCAATGTTGAAAGTAAGGACTTTCCCAGATTATTTATAACTGGGGCGAATGGAAAGATGCAGTAACGGGGAAGGGGCAAATGGGGTTTAAATCTCAGTGGTATGGTAGGGTTTATGGTAAGATTTAAAGACAGGATGTGACTTAGTAGCTCAGAGGAAGGGGAAAAGTTCCAAAGAGATGAGTCAGTGCAACTGAAAGAGGGTCTGTTTGGTGTGTGGAGGAGCACAAGGGGAAGCCAAGATGGGAGAGGTGGAATGGCAGAAGCTGTTAGAGGAATAGATGGATAGACGACAGGAAGGTGACCCTGAAGAATTTTAGAAGAATAAAATGACAGGGGAAGAGAAGTGAGCTGCTGGGCCCAATGTAGGTTGGAAAAAGGAAACACGTGCGAGACACCAAAAATAGCTACAGATCTAGGTAGCATGCTGTGGAAACAGATTGCTTGCACCAGATGTCAGCTGGAACCGGCGTTAGCTTTTCTCAGTAAAAATATCCCTGTGAGGTGGGAAAGTATTAGCCCCATTTTACAGAGGAAGAAAACAAAAGGCAGGAAGGCTAAAGGCAATAAGAGATTCTGTACAGGGTTGGATTAGAATACAGGAGCCCCTTGCTTTCAATCCTGTGCTTCGTTACCTAGACCAGGCTGCTTCTCATCTTAGCAAGTTATACCGCTTGTGATCAGAGGCTGCACTGGCTCACCATCACAGGAACTGGCTCAACTGCCGTGAGCCACTATCCCTCTAAAAGTTTCCTGACAATGATGCTGGGAGAAACAGCACTTTCTGAGAAAGGGGAGAGTAAATTAATCTCTAAAAAGAGTATTCACCCAAGGTGGTGAATTTTTGCTTTGCAAAGCATGTGCAAGCCAGTCCCGTTATTTATAAATGATTTGATATTTGGTGACATTCAAAGCACATCCCAACTGAACCAAGGTCAGTCTCTGGAATATCTGCACAGTGTCTGAATGGGTCATCCAAGTATTTCCATGGGTAGAGCACACTAACGCCATCCAGATCATCTTTGTAAATTCAGGAATGCTAACAGGCTCAAATGCAGCTGAAATGAACTAAATTCTTAAGTTTTTCCCCATCTTCCACCAGCTCTAATAATAAAAATATACATGTATAAATAATCATTTGGACATGGATGTAGCCCTTTTGATCCCAAAGGATCCTAAAGCATTCCCTAAACCACACATGTGCAGCTTCCTCTGGGACAAAGAGCAGCAGCTCAGAGCACAGCAACACAAAAGCAGAGTGAGAAAATGTTGGCTGTGGACACTCCCTCCACTTTTACAGAGAGGCCATGAGATCGTTAATGTCCATGCAGATCAAACAGGACCTCGGGTTTGAAGGTCTCATTGGAATGAGCTCCTTGAAAGATAGAGGGCTGAGCTGATCCACCTGGGATTTGACTTTGGGTTTCCATTGAATTCCGGGTGCTTCGATTCCAATGCGTAGTCCAGTAAGCCATTCCCTCAGGCTTACTGTATCCGCTAACGGCTTTAAAACAAAGACAGCAACAAGTGGTTTAAGAGAAACAGATGGCGGACAGTGGCTTGTGAGAAAGCAATTTGAAATAGATAAAGAACCAAAACAAATTTATGTCATAACTGGCTTGCTGGCCACTGGTATTTGCAAGACACATACTAGATAGGTGATGGTGGTGCATGCAGGGGATGGATTAAGCTGGAAGTAGCCACCCGTGAAAGTGAATATCGAAGGTGGCCTATATTCTATGAGGTAAACTAATGACACAGATGCTATCGCTGCTGGGAAGATGAAAGTAAGCCGTGAACTAGGGGGAAACAAAAGCAAAAACGCAGCCACCCCCCCCCACGCACAGACGCGTGTAATAGCAAAACCCCTGCTGACATAGCTATAATGTTGCTATGGGTTATTTAAATAAAAGAACCCTTTAAGTTATTGTATAATTCCACTCATTGCCCACAAAACCACTTCCTTTCCTATGAAAGGGGCAACAAAGACAAAAATGTGAACTCTCCTTCAGCTTTGAAAACTTAAGCCAGACGGCTGGGGCTGGTGTCTGTGTCAGACAAGTATGAAGTCAGGAGTTTTAACATTCTGTCTCCTCTGCTTTCAGCTGGAAGCTCTCTGTGGTAAGTGACATTTGGGGTTTTGCTTCTTACAATAATCATCCATAAGGCATTTAAGATACACGATGACCAGATGTGTAAATGGGGAATGACTCGGGATGGGGCTGAGGGAACAGAAACAGTTAAAAAAAATAGTTGCCAAGAGGAAAGATGTCAGTCTCAGCCTTACCACCACCGCAGAGGTTGGTGCCAGCACAGAACATTCGCGCTGTCTTTGAGACACGTGAAAATATGCACTTTGGCTGTTTACATTCTTCACTCATCTGCTTGGAGTGACCTTTCAGATGTAAAAGCAGCAAAGAATCCTGTGGCACCTTATAGACTAACAGACATTTTGCAGATCCAGACTAACACGGCTACCCCTCTGATACTTTCAGATGTAGCTATTGTAGTGCTTTAGCCATCTTCCCCATGGAGCAGAATCTAATCTATTAGAAATGCAAAAGTGTATAAGGGGATCCATACTGAGCTATTGATTTCAAGGAGGAGTCATGTTTGGGAGGGGAATTCTTTTAACTTGGAAAACACATATGGGCTGGAGAAGTGGTATAGGTCATTTATATTGCAGGCTGGAAATGCAGAGTGATTTACAAGGAGCCATGGGTGATGCCATCGATCTGAAAATGACCATAACACTGATGAGGCATTTTATGGGATTCAGCACCCTAACGCAGCATTGTAGTCTACAAAGTATAATGCAAAAGCTCGCTTCTTTTTAACTTCTCTGAAACTCACCTTCCATTACATACCATTCCAGTGCAGAAATTCAGTCAATATTTGATTAAAATAAGAAATCTCATTAACCTACATACTGTTGTAGGATTTAGTGTGATTTGTCCTAAGTAACAATACTATGAAGTTTGGGATTTGGTGGGTATTATTACTAAGCCCCATTTAAATGTGTTCCTTTGAAGGTTGTGCCTACGGCCATTGGAAGTATGTGCTACTGAAATTCCAGTGATATAAAGCAGGTTTAAAGTCTCTGTGGAATTTCAGTACTTTCAGGGTTTTATGCAGAAATTAAGCTTTTATTTAAGTAAAAAAGACTTTCTAGCCCTTCTGATTGTGAAGATATGCTTCAGAATGTTAGCTAATGTAGTGCCGGCATCCTAAGCCTTCAAACAGGCAGATTGGAAGAATGGATGAAATCCTGGCCTTATGGAACGCCAAGGTGAAACTCCCATTGACTTCAGTGGAGTCGGGATTTCACCCAATATCTCAAGTAGTGTGTGAACTGGTCCTCGTCTCAATGAGGAGTTAACCTGAAAAGCTATTAATGAAAACCAAACATCAATACTAACCACTTCCATTTTGGCAGAAACATCCAGCTAACATGTTTTATCCAGTGTCGCTGGATTCATTGGAAAGGACATTTCCTACAAAAAGAATAAGGCTGTAAATGAATGTTCTCTTGGACCCTGGAATTTTTTTTGACCCTCAAGCTGGGAATCAGGGCGAAAGGAGGAGCAAAGGGAGGGTAAAGAGGGTGATTTCCAAAACTCCTCTGAGGGAAGAAATGAAATCTCTCAGGAAATGTTTTTCTACATTGCTTTCAACATATAACACAGTAATTATTTACTATTATTATTACTATTATTAAAATGGACAAGACGGGGCAAAATAAGGGGCTGTTTGATTTTGACTATGTCAACAAGGATGCAAAGAATTTACGGAATATGTTACCCTCTCAAATACTATTTCCAAGCATTTTAACAGAATTTCAGTAGGAAAAACGTAGCAGCATTTTAACAAAAATGCCTGCAGATTTGCAGGCCCTAGCCATGATCTATGGATATATTTCTAATCAGAAACTGTGCCATGTAAATTAAAATTTATTTTAGTCTTTGCAACTTTGTGGCCTAATTGTGATAAAGAAATCACTATGAGACTGTGCAGCCTCATGCTCCAGTCCCTACCCAGGCAGCTATTGACTTCATTTAAATGGAATTTGCTCCTGCATAAGGCATGCAGGACCGGGGACTAAATGGAGAAAACGAAAACATCAGGCCCTCAATCTGACGCAAATTTTTTGTATTTATTCAGTTTACCTTGGTAGGGCTTTACATTGGTCCTCTTTGAATTTCTCCCTCAAACACATTTCCCTAGCATATTTCTCCACAAAATCTCCAAGAGATTCCATATTAGTAAACTGCCTGTCTAAAGGTCATGGTAACACTGCCATAGGGCTGCAGATCAGACAGCAGTGGGGTTCTGGCTGTGGAAAGTTGTCTATTCTATATTTTTCATGTAGCCATTAAAAAAAGTTAACATTTGCCAACAGTTATCGTGGCTTACAATGGAAACCTCCTGTAGGGAGAAGCCATGCTCATCTCAGATACTGGAGTGAGGTACTGAATGGCAAATGCTGACATTTTAATAGGGACCACCATAATATTTATGTTTATCCTATAGCATAGACAGGAAAGTAGTACATCTGTGGCCACCACCTCGTTTCCTGTAGGATAGCTCTGCTCTGAGTCTGGGCTCTGATTCTACAAAGACTTATGCACACACTTAGCGTCAGTCATGTGAGTAGTTTAACTGAGTTCAGAGGGCATCGGCTTAGAGGGGCTGGAAGGGTCAGTGCTACAGTGACTTAAAGCTGTTTTTGTTTTCTTTATGCTACTGGAAGAAGAAAAAAATAATCCAAGCTCATCTTCAGCAGCTGAGAAAGTTTGTGACTTTCATGAGTACGTTACAACTAAGGCTCTGTTCTGACAGTCAAACCACAAAACAAAAACAAAATCCCCTCACCTCCGCCCAATGGTCCAAGACTATTTCCACCCAGCCGTCCCACCCTCAACTCCAAGTTTCAAAATGAGGGTTAAACTTTATTTTATTTTTTAAGTCTGTTATGGCCAGCTGCAATTTTACCTGGGCTGCTTGCAAATGGCATTGAGTCATTGACCAGTCTGAAAGCCAGTAGCTGTTGGTAGCCAGCTGGCAAATAAAACACCTATTGGTTACTGGCCATCCGATCACCAATGGGGCAGAAATCCTTGAGCCCTTACCAAAGTGCCCACTGACTCTATTGAAGATGCTCAGGAAGATGCTCTAACTCAGGAAGCATGTTGGCGGGACTGAGTTAGAAACAGATTTTAATCTCTTATGGAAGCCAACATAGTTTATGCACGCATGTCTGCACACACATGCTTGTACCCATCCGCTCCACATTGCAACCAGAAATATAAGTGGCCAGAGTCTTTTCCTTAAACCAGGGTAAACCAAGAGAAACTCCACTTAAGTCCAGAGTTACACCTGCCTGTGTGAGATTTTAACCCCTGCCACAGGCTTCTTATTGCTATTGCATTACTTCAGCCTGATTTTAATGAAAAAAATACAACCTTAAAGATGGCACCATTCCAAATGCTTTAATACAGAAAAGGAAGAGGCCATTTTGCACTCGGTATAAAAAGCAGTGCTTATACACCCCCACCCATCGCATCTACATGTATGTTAGGGAGCGACATCACAAATGTATCTAGCTAGTTCCTATCCAGGATTGATGGGGTCCCAGAAGTAACATCCAATCCTGGAACAAGAAAAATGTATCCATGTGGACACACAAATCTCCTTGTCTGCCTCACTCCACAATGACTGATGATAATGAAAAAGCTAATGATGTTGTACTGGCCTGTCAGAAATGTTACCCATTCCAAGTGATTGGGTGAATAGGATTTTGCAAAGTTGTATCACCTGTTAAAGCTGCACATTTGGGACAGTGAAGACAGCAAAAGCAACCACTAGCTACTGGCAAGAACTCTAAAGGTTCAGAGGTTTGCACAGTTTGGAATTCATTTCCACCCAATACTACCTAGTAGTTAGAAAACAGTATTCGCTACAATTTCTATATTAATCATCTTGCAATTTTCAGAGACATTTTTGCAACACTTCATGACAGTCTCCATTTTGGCAGGGAAAAACACAGCTTTCAGTGGCAAAGCTAACTTGGGCTTATGAAGTATGCTTGTGAAACGGGTGATCTTTTGTTGTTCTCTTATACATCATTAAAACCTCATTCACAGGAGTTGCTCTCTTTATGCTGCGATAATCACAGAATCACTAAGGTAAGGTTGGAAAGGACCTTGAGAGGTCGTCTACTCCATGCTGCTATGCTGAGGCAGGACAATATATACCTAGACCATCCCTGGCAGGAATCTGTCTAACCTGTTCTTAAAACTACCCAATGAGAGGGACTCCCTAACCTCCCTTGGTAACCTATTCCAATACCTAACTATCCTTATAAATAGAAAGATTTTCCTAATATCTAACCTAACTCTTCCTTGCTGCAGATTTAGCTTTTATCTTGTCTATGGAGGGTAGGACAAGGAGCTGCATCCTCCCCCTTGTCATCTTTTCTCCAATCTAAACATGCCCAGTTTTTGAGTCTTTCCTCACAGGTCAGGTTTTCTAAACATTTTATCATTATGGCCCTCTTCTGGACTCTCTCAAATGTGTCCATGTTTCTTAGTGTGTGGCAACCAAAACTGGGTACACTACTCCAGCTGAGGGCTCAGCAGTGCAGAGCAATTACTTCTCATGTCTTAGAACACTCCTTTTAATACACCCAAGAATATTAGTCATTTTTGCAACTGCATCACATCGTTGACTCAGTCAATTTACTCAATTTACAGTTGACTCACTCAACTCCCAGACCCTTTTTTGCAGTACTACAGCCTGGCAGCATTTTCACCTGTTACTCCACAGAAACTGATTATTACATCATATTTACCAAAATGTTTATTCAGTGACATGATCTTATCAGTCCTCAGTCTTCTTGGTGGTTAAAATTCTGGGCTCAGGAAGATACAAACTATCCTTCAGCTGGGCACAGTCTCACATGAGTTATATGCTTAATGACCCTCCCCCGCCATTTCTATCGCTGGTCAGCAGTAAGGATGACACCTCAGCATAAAGAACAGATCACCACCACTTGCACAAAAAGAATAACTCCATTAGCTTGTAGCAAAATTAGCTTGCTATCCTCTATGTGGACCAGCCACTAGGGGGTGTGGAAACAGTGTGCCACATAGGGTGACCAGATGTCCTGATTTTATAAGGACAATCCCGATTTTTGGGTCTTTTTCTTATATAGGCTCCTATTACCTCCCACACCCGTCCAAATTTTTCACACTTGCTGTCTGGTCACCCTAGTGCTGCATGGGTTTTTAGGATGAAATTCACTGCTGTGTAAAGCTTGTGGCCCACGTAAGCATACATAATCACATAGTCCCATTGACTTTAGTGAGGCTATTTGTGGAGTGAGATGCTATTCAGTGTTAGAAAGTATAGCAGAATTTGGCTCTATTTAACCAAAGCAATTGAACCACAAATCTAAAGAGCCCCAGACTACTATTAAATATGCCTCAAAAATATTAGATAAGATTTAAAATACTAGGTAAACACTGTAAGCTTTACCACTGATACATTTTGAACTTTTTTCTTCCCTCTACTGATTTGTCAATGTGCTGCCTAATGTTAAAACTAACTATCAAACTACAGCCCCTACAATTGGACAGTATTTACCAAATCTTTACTTAAAATAATTAACAATAGCACAGCAACTTTTCCCCCCATCAAACTTTACTTAGGAATATGCAAAGCAGCAAGAATTATTTTCATGTTCATCCTTCCTCTTGGTGCTGGCATTTTCTGTTTGTTACTTTATTGTATAACAAGTTTTGGTCTGTAGTGCGTATACTGGAGCTGACATCTATACGCCACCTGGGCGTTTTACCTATCTGTCCCGTGGGAATGGGACACCAATATCTTGAGTGTTCACATACATGGCAATAGCCCGGAAAGTGGTACGGACTATTAGAACTATCATAGCAACAGACAAGGGTAAGTGACTGGGCATAGTGGACCAGAGGCCATGTGGTAACAGAGGAAGAGTATGACTCAGTCATACAGGGGTGACAACAATATCTTGTTTCTGTAGCACCCACCAACTGAACACCTCAGAATATTTTACAAATATTCAACAACATAAGTGTCTCTGGGCACCTGCCAGGGATGTACATATTACTAAATGTTCAGAGGACACTGAGGAATGGAGGGACTTGCCCAAGGTCACTCAGCATGTCTGTGGACATAGAACTCAGATCTCCCTACTCACTAGAGTGTACGTTCTTGCTCTCTCTCTTCAGGATGCATTAAGGTCTAATGGAGAGTAAGGTAGGGAGAAGCTTGCAGCCATTTGCTTCTTCAAGTTCTGCCTCATTCCCCCTCCCCACACTTAATACTTTTTACTACTGGGAAAGAAGTTAGTTGTCAAAATACAACAACTTTTAAAATAATGTACAATAGACATGACAAAAACTAATGTTTTCAAGGATTTTTTTTAGTCTGACAAACAACTGGTATTTCTGATGTCTTTGCTAATAAGGAGGTTTTAGAGTGCTTGGTGTAGAAGTGGTGAATTGTTCATGGCCCTTCCCTGGCCAACAGGCAGCAAGTTGGTGATCAAGACTTCAAAGAAGTACAAAGCATGAATATGAAAGACCACTCGAGTGCAGACCCTGCAAAGACTGAAGCATATAATTATCTATGCCTGTGTGTTTGTAGAATCGGGACAAGATTGAAAGCTCTTTGGGGCAGTGACTGGATTTTAGAATAGCTTTGTACAGCACCAAGCACAATAGGGGCTGAGTCTGGCTGGGGCCACTAGACAATACTATCATATCAAAACAATAATATATTGGCTCATTAAAATTCTTAATTAACTATTCTCACTCTATTTCCCTAGCACAACAAAATAAAGTTGCTTGAAGCGAGTCTTTCAATCCACGTGACTTTTGAAAGCCTTACTGAAAATATCACCAGAAGTGGAGAGCCAGACTTTTCTATCTGGCTGGCATCCTTCTGATCTTAGGAGCCCTGACAAGAGAAATATAAGGCCTTGACTATCATCTGAGTACATGGTCCAATAACTTCTGATTTTGAATCCTGTCTAACGCACATTCCCTCTGTAGCTTTAGGCAAATTACTTAAGGTGTAGCTTCAGTTTCTACTTGCAAAATACAGATAATACTTACTTTGTGTGGGTGTTGTGAGAATTAATGAATGCTACATAATTGATTGATCTTAATAATGCTGGATCAATTAATGCTCTTTAGCGTCTGATTTTAATGTTTTGCAATGATTTTATTGCATTGTAGGATTTTATTTTTTAGCACTAGAAAATGATGTCACCATCTTAACATCAAATTATGACCCCTTAGTTATTTTAAACAGCAAATTACATTTTATTTTTCAGGAACTGAACACTGTTCAACACATCGACTATGCAAAAATATAGGTAAGAGCCCTTTTTAAAATAACAGCTAATATTTCCATAAATTGTCTTAGGAGGGCTGTAAATATTTTTTTGTATCACAATACACTGGTTCTTGAAATGGAAACATGTCCTTCTTTACAATGGACATTGCAATTCATGCATCTTCCCAAAGGGTTTCCCAGTTCTGTTAGCTACTGACTCCTACAAAAGCCAAACTGGGAGGTACTAGGAAAGCCTCAGTCAGGTGTTTTAATTGACTTCTCAAAAAAAAATTGAATAATTTTTGCTGCATATGAGGTGATGGCTTCACTTCTCAGGGATTTTTGTGAGCACCTGCGGTCAGAGTGGATGTGGATTTTGGGTGGTGTGAGTGGGCATGGGGTGACATTCCTTCTCCCTACCCCAGCAAGCTTCAATGATAAGAGGAGATATAAACATGTCAATTATTAAGGTCAAACTTAATAGCTATTGCATAGAGGAAGGATGGTTTTATGAATAAGGCACTGAACCGAGACATAGGAGATTTGTAGTCAATTCTACAGCTTTGTGACCTTGGGTAAATCTTTGTGCCTCACTTACCCATCTGTAAAAGAAGAATATGATCATCTTCTTCTCCAACTCTTCGTTTGTCTTTTCTATTTACATTATGAACTCTTTAGGGCAGGAACTGTGTCTCTACACAATGCTGGGTTCAGTGGCGCCTCTAGGCACTACCATAATACAAATAACTAGTATGCAGTATCTAAACACTAACAGTGACCTACACCAGCTTACACTGGGTTAGTGCACATATTTATTCAGCAGCATCTTCACAAGCTATTTTATTCCTTGTTTCAACATCTAAATGTTGTAGTTATGTTCCTGAAAAATGTGACTTTAAGTGAAACGATGTTAAGCAAATCAAATTTCCCCATAAGAATCAATGTAAATGGGGGGGTTAGGTTCCAGGGAATGTTTTTCACCAGACAAAAGACTATATTACACACACACACACACACACACACACACACACACACACACACACACACACAGTATAAGTTTTAAACAAACAGTTTAATACTGGTACACAGTGATGATGATTGTGAAGCTTGGTTGAGGTGGAGGAGTCAGAGGGTGGGATATTTCCCAGGGAATGCCTTACTGCTAAATGATGAACTAGCAATTGGCTGAGCCCTCAAGGGTTAACTCTCACACTCTACAAGGCAGCAGGAATAGAGGGAGGGGAGACAGCATCACAGACAGAGACAGAGACACACACTGTGTGTGCGTGAGAGAGATATGCGCATTTCCCCTTTAAGTACACTGCCTTGTTAATTAGATCAGCTTGCTGAGACCGCAGCTACTGCCAGCAAGCTCCCTCTATCCTGATCCCTGTCGTGCATCCCCCTGCTTTATGAAAGATGGGGTAAGCGGGGTGCAGGAGCAGGGGGGAGGGGGACACTGACATTAGCCCCCCTCTTCCTCCCCTCCCCCCCACATAGCAAGCAAGTGTCTCAGGGAGCAGCTCTAAGGCAGAGGGCAGGAGCAGCACATGGCAGTGGGGGGAGGGACAGCTGCAATTGCTAGCCTGCTGGGCAGCTGCTGCACAGGGAACTTAGGGGAGCGAGGAGCTGATAGGGGGAGCTGATGGGGGACTGTTGGTGCACCCTGGTTCCAAGCCCCCACCAGCTAGCTGCAATGGGCTGCTCTTTCTGCAAGCAGTGGACAAAGCATACGGCTGCCAAATGATGTTAGAAGGGAGCATTGCACAACTTTAAACGAGCATATTCCCTAATTGATCAGCAATGTAACTATGAAACAACGTTAACCGGGTTGATTTTAAGTGAGGAGTTACTGTATTAAATTTGCCCAGCAACAAGACGGAACAGAATTCAAGGGTGTCCATAAGTGATATAGGATATATTTTTCTCTCTCTTTCTCGCTATCAAGGGAATGCTCATTGTGGGTTACTCCCCCAAACCAGACAGTTCTGGACATGCACACTTCAGTAGATTTCAGTGCTACAGATATGTTTACCTGGTTTGATATTTACTTGGAAATTTTCCTGCATAGTATAATTATTTTTTTCTCTTCAGAAGAATCTACTGTCTCTGACCTCCAGGTGACAGTTGAATTTCACAATGGGCTCTTCAAATTCAACTTCAGCGACCCTATAAATGTTACCGAATTCAGGCTGACACTGATGAAAGGGCACGAGAGGCAGGAAATCTGTGCATTCCACATGGAGAATGGGAAGTCAGTACCTGAAACTAATAACAGCTACTGTGAGCCGGTGCACTCTGGCAATAGCACATCCTTCATTCTCAAAAATTTAGAAAGCAAGCACACCGGCATTTATCTCTGCTGCCTGGAAATCCTTTTACCTGCTCCCTACATACACTGTAGGGTAAAAGAAACCTATTTGTATATCCATGGTAAGTTCACAGCCCCTATCTCCTTACTCTAGCTTTAGAGAGATATACATGAGAGTGTTTCTCTAAGAAACCAAAGACAAACCTTGAATTAATTCTAGATTAGCACAAAAATCCATTCTGAGGTTTACCTGCATGTGTCACAGGCAAAGTCTTAGTTATCAGTATCTGTACCAGAAGCAATACATACATCTAACTTGTGGCCTGATCTAGAGAGGTGCTGAGTGCTCACAACTCCCATTGCTCACCTCTTTGAATCAGGACCTGCGTCTGTTAAGTAACTTGGGACAGTCTATCGAAATCTAAAGGACATTTTGCTGTCTACCTGAAAGGGGCTGTGACTGCACCCCAATGGGTGCTGAATGAATATCAATCATCTTTTGAGTTGCCATTGATTGTGTCTCAGATATCTCACCTTGGCTGGTTTGCAAGTGTCTCCCTTCTAGCTGAATAAGTTTATAATCTCTCCGCCCAAGCCCCTGCCTTTGTCCTCTGTTAGGATGGATAATAAAACCATCCTCCCAGTTGTCCTCTCTTCTTCTTCCGTCCCTTACCTCCCCCAGCATCTGGGGAATACCAGGGTAATCGTGAAATTCAACGGCCCATGTTATGTCAGATCTAGTGGTTCCTTAAAAATAGATTAATCTATGATCCAAATCCTGTCACTTCTCTTGCCTAACATTTCCAAAAGCTTCCCCTTCCTTTGTGTCTGGGCAGCCAGATTGCTCAGCCACAGCCGTGTCATCTCATGCCTTGACTACTGCACTCTCCTCCAGTCTCTAACTTTGCCTCTCTCCATTTCATCCAAAATGTTGCTTCCAAATTCCTCTCTCTCACCAGTCCTTTGGACCAGTGACTCCCCACTGCGCTACTCATTAAATTAATACTCAATCTGGTTTGGGTGATGCAGCCCTGGTCTCCTTTCAGATTGTCCTTTACTCCCTCCACTCTGTCAACAAGATTAGCCTCGATGCCTCTTTCACTTCTTCCTCACACAAACTCCTCTGGACCATTGCTGCGTTCTGCCTCATGCTCAGCGTGTCTTCCTCGAGTCCGTTCACCAAGCCAACCAATCACATCATTTAGATCTCTCTCAAACACTGACTTCTGCCAATTCCCGCACTGCTTAAAATGCATGGGGTTGCAAACCTGAAAAAAAAAAATTTTTTTAAAGCAAGCTGGGTCACTATCTTACCAAAGCTGGTACTCAGAGATGATGATTCTCCCACCCCGGCACCCACTTTTTCCAGACCACTCTAAGCATTGATCTCACCTACATAAAGTGTGTGGGGGGGGGATAATTTAGACTGCTAATCCTCAGTGATTTTTTTTTAATATGTTCTAGACTCAGAAACCTGCTTTGTATCAGAAATGATGTCATGGATGCTTATTGGGATCACTGCATTTTCCATGGTTTCCTGTATCTGCTGCATAGTAGCCTGTTGCTTAAGAAAGAAGGTAAGCAATTTCCATACACAGTCCTAGGTCCAAAGCTGATACATTGAGGGCCTGATTTAGTTTGATTTAGGGTATGTCTTCACTAGCAACGTTTTAACGTGGCTGTGTAGTCACGGCACCAATGCTGAGAAAAAGCTCTCCCAGCACTATAAAAAAAACCCACCTCCACGAGGCGAGTGCACTATCTTGCAGCGCTGTAAAGCAGCAGTGTACTTTCTTGCTCAAGGGTGTGTTACAGACACATGCACAGCATGTGCTAAGAGTTTCAATGAAATGGAATTCAGTCATCAGTGACAGCAGCTCAGTTTTAATTTTTTTAAGTCAGACTAGCCTACTGATGTAAAGACCTGGAGCCATAGGAAGAAAGAGCAACTCTGTACAGGTCAGCGAAAATACCTTGGGAAACAATTCACTTGATCGTGAATCGTGAAGGTAGATCGTACCAAACCAATCTGATCTCCTTCTTTGAGAAAGTAACAGATTTTTTAGACAAGGGAAATGCGGTGGATCTAATATATCTGGATTTCAGTAAGGCGTTTGATACGGTACCGCATGAGGAATTATTGGTTAAATTGGAAAAGATGGGGATCGAAATGAAAATCCAGAGGTGGATAAGGAGCTGGTTAAAGGGGAGACTGCAGAGGGTAGTACTGAAAGGGGAACTGTCGGGTTGGAGGGGGGTTACCAGTGGAGTTCCTCAAGGTTCGGTTTTGGGTCCTATTTTATTCAATCTATTTATTGCTGACCTGGGAACCAAGAGTAGGAGTGGGCTGATAAAGTTTGCGGATGACACCAAGTTGGGAGGTATTGCCAATTCGGAGGTATTGCCAATTCGGAGAAGGTATTGCCAATTCGGAGAAGGATCGGGATATCCTCCAGGGAGATTTGGATGACCTTGTAAACTGGAGTATTAGTAACAGGATGAAATTCAATAGTGAGAAGTGTAAGGTTATGCATTTAGGGATGACTAACAAGAATTTTAGTTATAAGCTAGGGACGCACCAGTTGGAAGTAACGGAGGAGGAGAAGGACCTGGGAGTCCTGGTTGATCGTAGGATGACTATGAGTAGGCAATGTGATGTGGCCGTTAAAAAAGCTAATGCGGTCTTGGGTTGCATTAGGCGAGGTATTTCTAGTAGGGATAAGGAAGTGCTAGTCCCGTTATATAAGGCGTTGGTGAGACCTCATTTGGAGTATTGTGTGCAGTTTTGGTCTCCCATGTTTAAGAAGGATGAATTCAAACTGGAACGGGTACAAAGAAGGGCCACTAGAATGATCCGAGGAATGGAAGGCCTGTCGTATGAAAGGAGACTTGAGGAGCTCGGTTTGTTTTCCTTAACCAAAAGAAGGATAAGGGGAGATATGATTGCACTCTTTAAATATATCAGAGGGATAAATACCAGGGAAGGAGAGGAATTATTTCAGCTCAGTGCTAATGTAGACACGAGGACAAACGGATATAAATTGTCAGTCAGGAAATTTAGGCTTGAAATTAGACGAAGGTTTCTAACCATCAGGGGAGTGCAATACTGGAACAGCCTACCGAGGGAAACAGTAGGGGCGAAGGACCTCCGTGACTTTAAGATTAAGCTAGATAAGTTTATGGAGGAGATGGTATAATAGGATAACGGGCTTAGTCAATAGGTCAATTAAGTGCCACACTGGTAAATAGTACAATGGGTCAATTATATGATATTCTTAACCTTTTTCCAGAGGGTATGGCTGGAGAGTGTTGCCCGCATGCTCGGGGTTCAGCTGACCGCCATATTTGGGGTCGGGAAGGAATTTTCCTCCAGGGCAGATTGGCAGTGGCCCTGGAGGTTTTTCGCCTTCCTCCGAAGCATGGGGCAGGGGTCGCTTGCTAAAGGAGTGGGTAGATCGGCTTATGTGGCCTGCATCTTGCAGGAGGTCAGACTAGATTATCATAATGGTCCCTTCTGATCTTGAATTCTATGATTCTATGATTCTTCAAGAGGGGAAAGAGGAGTAATTCCAGCTCTGTTCCTGACCAAAACCTCTTAAAAACAAAGGTGACAGCCACAGAAGAAGAGAGTTTTGTTGAGCAGAGTCTGCTTTCCTCTTCCGATTTGTGAAGTTTGGAGGCTCTGATTTTAATATCCCATTGAAAGCAGAGTGAGATTAAGCACCCCATTAAAAGGACAAAGGCAAGAGTGAATGGGGGTTAGAGACAATCAACTAAATTCAGGGCATTTTCTTTGCAGACACAGCAATGTGAATCCAACTCCCATGAGTTCAACAGTGAATATATGCCCATGGCAGCAGTGAATGCAGCTAGAAAACCAGCGTTCTAAGGTTGTACTATGTCTTTTTGCTGAATCATTCTTACATCGTTAGCAACATGCTTTCTCTGTTAGGAAGGGTTGGCCTGACCTGCCTCCAACTGGCTTTAGGTGCGTGTGTTATAAGTTGTTATAATTTATCGGGTACATGGTGCCATCCAACAGGAATAGCAAACTAAAAGCAAAATCCCCAAAGAGCTTACCGATCAGAATAGCGGACCAGTCCTCAGAAATGTTAGTGCTCCAGAACAGGGCCATGGAATAACTTCAAGAACGAGGAACTGATGTGAAGTATCAATTGATTCAGACTCTTGTGATGCCACATCTTTCCCAAATATCAGAGGGGGAGCCGTGTTAGTTTGGATCTGTAAAAGCAGCAAAGGGTCCTGTGGCACCTTATAGACTAACAGACATATCGGAGCACGAGCTTTCGTGGGTGAATACCCACTTTGTCGGATGCATCATTCCCAAAGTGACTCTGGGGAAGTGCCTCTAGTTCAGCTCTGAGTATATCTGCTTATCAAACTTTGGATCATTACAATAAAGGCCAGGCTGTGTGGCTGTTGGCTCAGGTGTGGGAGGGTGTCAGGAGCTTTCGCCCGACATGGGCCCTTATATAGAAATCATTTAGAAGGGGAGCAGAGCTAGAAGCTGGAGTGATTCAGGCTTGTTTACAACCAATTCTTAATTTCTGTTCCAGGTGTGAACTTGCAAGTAGGTCACCTGTGGCACAGGAAGTTTCCTGGAACCTTCAGCCTCCGGCCACTTGAAATGTCAGTTTCACAGCCAACGAGATTTTTCCAGACTGAACTCACACGATACTGATCTGCTCAACAATGAGACATTAGCTCTAGAGTTATTTCCAGTCGTGTTTTGCTCCAGATATTCCGTGTTAACATGGGCATGGCCAAATCCATTGACTGCACATCAAGTGTGACAACATAAAAAAAACCCAAAAAATCTTGTAGTTGAAAAATGTAGAATGTTTCCTTGCCAAGGATATTGCTGCAGTGCTGCATAGGGCAACTATGTTATACCTTCTGCAGAAGGTTTCTTCTATACTACCTCCACAGCCCACTCCAGAAGCATGGCCGGCAACAGCAGCCATTTTACTGCACATATTACTGCTTTGTTATGGCCAGTTTAGCAAGACTGGTCTTCACACTTCTTAACAGCACCACACTAGGATACTTCAGTGTATATATACATTCTGTCCCTTGGATGGGGACTCCAGACAATAGAGAAACAATGAAAGGAGAGTATAATGTACTTTCTAGTGTCATCTAGAATCTCAGTTATTGTGCATCTTTTTTTTAGTTTTTTGGATTCTCACTACATCTTCACAACCCAGACTGCAGGGATCCTCTTTTCCATGTAGAGCTAGGGAAATTACAGAGTTTTTTTCTAGAAGAACAAAATTCTTCCAGTATACATTTTATATATTAAAATCCCGAGACTGTGGCTCTTAATTACATAAGTAAGGGCGGCAGGATCAGTCTCTACATGAGAAAGCAAGGCACAGCCTCCTTATCCCATCCCTTTGTTTATCTGTATTACAGCACATACGTGGTAAGGTATAAAAGACTAGAATACTCAAGAGTCCTTCATCACCTAGAAACAGAGGAAGATGAAGTTTCAGTCTTAACTTGGCACTACCTTGCTTTCGTGGCTTTGCATCAGACCTTTATCATTTCCCCTAGAGCAGCTCAAAGCCTCAATCACCTTCAGAGTCTATTGATAGTATACGTTAAATGGCCCACTGGGAATCAAACCTGAATATCCTGCCAGGCAGTGCATAGCACATCACTGTTCAGTTACTCTAAAATTAGAGCATCATATTAAAACCAATGTCTCTAATTCATTTACGGAGCAGAAATACTGGTAAGAAATATTTCCGTTCTCTATCAGACAGAAAGCCAGGTGGCTTCTGCCATCAGGGACAGTTAACCTTAGAAAGGAGGCAGTGAGTATCTCATAAGGGCTTCTCCACAACAACGGACCCTGAATGAGGTGGTTTTGCAGACAAGGGCTGAAAGTCCCCAGCCGAGCTGACCTACCTTCAGACAAGTACATAGAGTCAAAGAGAATCAACAAATAATAATGAATAAATAATAAATAGCAAACCAGACTGTCTGTGGCTAGGGCACTACACTGGAACTCAGGTCTGGGTGCTAGTGCTGGCTCTGCTACTGGCCTGCCAGGTGACTTCAGGACTTCCCCTTTCTGTACAATGGGGATAATGAAACTGCCTTCCTTGGTAAACCACTTGAAGATCTACTGATGAAAGATGCTAGAGAACAATCCCTAGCTCTTACTTATCCGTGAGATGTGCTGGCTATGAGAGCCCTGTGTAACACCTGTGAGTCCGAAGGAACCTATTACTAGACTGAGAAGGAGTCTCATGAAACTGCAAGTTCCCAAGAGAAACCAGAGGTTGTCTCTGAGGTATTTTCTGATAATAGACAAGGTGTGAGTCTGCCCCAAGTGGTTCAGGGGAAAAAAAATCACTGAGTTCTAAAAATGTCACATTTTCACACCCTGTTACAGAAACGAGCCTCTCTAGATGAGCTTGGTCTAGTCTAAAACTTTGCTATTTCTTTGTTTTATATGCGATCTCTCTGCTCTTAATAAATCTGGTTTTTATTACACCACATGGCTCTTAGACTGCTTGGAAAACTTCACGCCCACCATCCTGAGGAAACAAACCCCTCAACCCATAAGAGGAGGTAGAAAAGGGAAGGGGATGTTTGCAGTTTATCCCTGCAATGAACTGGGAGATATGTGCTTTATTTATGGGTGGCAGGTATAATAGGCCTGTGACGGGTTCGGTCACAGAAACCCCTTTGGGACTATCAGCTGATGTGCTAGAATTACCTCTGAGCCTGTTTTCCCTGCCAGCTTGGGACTCCAGAACCCTGCCTTGTTGAGCCAGACATGCTAGCCTGCTGCAACACAGACCCAGGTCTGGTCCATGCCCCTAAAGCTGCAGACTTAAACCAAACACTGCTCAGCAGGTCACCTATTTCCAGCACCCAGACACAATGGGATCCAAACCCCAAATAAATCTGTTTTACTCTGTATAAAGCTTATACAGGGTAAACTCATAAATTGTCCGCCCACTATAACACCGATAGAGAGATATGCACAGCTGTTTGCTCCTCCAGGTATTAATCACTTACTCTGGGTTCATTAATAAACAAAAGTGATTTTATTAAATATAAAAAGTAGGATTTAAGTGGTTTCAAGTAATAACAGACAGAACAAAGTAAGTCACCAAGCAAAATAAAGCAAAAACACACAAATCTAATGTATTAACATTAAGAAACTGATTACAAGTAAAATCTCACCCTCGGAGATGTTCCAATAAGCTTCTTTCACAGACTAGACTCCTGCCTAGTCTGGGCCCAATCCTTTCCCCGGTACAGTCCTTGTTAGTTCCAGCAGACATCTTAGGTGGAAAGCAGGGGTGACTGGCAGCCCTCTTTGTTCTGTTCTGTTCCACTCCCTTTTATAGCCTTGGCACAAGGCGGGAATATTTAGTCTCTCTGGGTCCCCACCCCTCCTTCTAAATGGAAAAGCACTGGAATCCATCTGAAACCTGCTATCAGGTGACATGTTCACATGTCCTGTGAGACCCCAACCTCCATTCTTCCAGGGCTGGCCCACACCTACCCAGGAAGGTTTACAGGTAAACAGAGTCATTTACATGTCATTGATTCTGAAGCACCATTAATGGCTTCCACTTAACATGTTTACATTAATAATACAAGTTTATATCTTATTCTCCTAACTCCAGACATAGAAATAATACATGCAAACACATGGGATGAACACACTCAGTAGATCATTATGATACCTTACAAGAGACTTTTTGCACAAAGCATCTTCCAGCTACATCATATTTACACTCCTAAGCATATTTCCATAAAACACTGTGGAGTGCAACGTCACAAGGCCAGGGCCTGGTGCAACTGCTGCTGATCCGCTGCACGAAGCCTGGGCCATGGTGTCCTTGCCAGAGCCCTGCCTCTTGCCCTCCCTGCTCCACCCCTTTCCTGAGGGGCTCCCCCACCACCCACCGCTGCCTGTTGAGTCCCTCCTCGGTTCTCTCCTCCACTCCACCCCCCTGTGACGGGTTCCACCCAGGGTGTCATCTGGAACTGGAGTACGACTGATCCCCCAACCCATCAGCCTGGGCTCCCTCTCACACTGTACTGCTGTGACAAGCTGCAAAGCCCTCCAGCCTGCACTTTCACCAGCACACAGGTAGGGACACACCCAGCTGCAGTTACACGCAGGCTCTCTGACCATCAGCTTCCCAGCCTTGGACCCCAGAGCAGTACCCATCTTGCCCTGGTCAAATCTGCCCTGTATATGGGTTTAAACACCTGGTCCACCTCTCACTCAATGTGAAGACAACAATGCACGCTTGTGGTAACCAAGCAGAGATTTTTGCCAAGCACTCCAGTCAAAGCTCACTGGTCTGGATCAGAACATAAAATAAATTTATTAACTACAAAAAATAGATGAAGTGATTATAAAGGATAGCAAACAGATCTAAGCAGATTACCTAGCAAATAAACAAAAACGCAACCTAAGCTTAATATACTAGATAGGGTGAGAATCTGCTATTCATATCTAGTCTAACTGATGGAACAGGCAGATTTGTAGATACTTAAGGCACAAGATGCGCTTGCTTTGCAGCTTGAAATCCCTGGATGTTTCATACACAGGCTAGAAATCCCTTTAGCCTGAGTCCAGCACTTCCCCCAGTTCAGTCTTTGGTCCTCAGGTGTTTCCAGGAGTCCTCTTGTGTGGGGAGTGAAGAAATCTGATATCACTCCCAGCCTTATACAGCTTAAGCATATGGCAGGAACTCTTTGTTTCAAAGCTTGGTTCCCAAACCACTTTGTGGAAAAATACTGACATCCCAAGATGGAGTCCAGCATCATGTGGCCTGGTCACATGTCCTTGTAGAGTCATAGCAGCCATTACTAACAGGCTGTCTGTAGCCTTCTCAGGAAGGCTCACCAGGTGGGGGATAAGCTTCTCCCAAGACCTATTGTTTTTCCTAATGGCCCATTACTCTGAATAGGCCCTTCACAACCAGCTGTCTAAACTAGAAGCATCTTGTCTAGTGGGCGTTACCCAGGTGTACCTACATTTGAAGTACAGATACATAGTCAGTATTTATAACTTCAGATACGAAAATGATACATGGATAGAAATAAGATAATCATATTTAGCAAATCATAATTTTTCCAATGACACCTCACATGACTTATCTTGCATAAAATACATCATAACATAATAATATCACTATGAAGATGGGGTGCAGTGTCACATGGCCCTCTCCAGAGGTCCCCTCGCTCGCTGCATCCCTCCATCACCTCCATTCCCCTGGTGAGATCCCCCATATCCCTCCCTCACCTCCTTCCTCCTCCCCCACGAAGTTGCCCGCTGCCTCCCTCTTCACTCCCCTTGCCCTGGAAGCCAGCGGGGCTCAGCGCCGGCTGACAACCTGGAGCTCGGAGCTTGGGCTGGCCAGCAGCCCGGGATGGCCCAGCCACGGCTCCTCTGGCTACAGGGGGTGGGCAGGCGGGCTGGGGGAACAGCCTTGAGCAGAAGGGGGGCAGGGACCTAGCCTCCCCAAAGGGGGCGTTCACGGACCTCCCATGGCTTTATTGTTATAAATATTACATGCGACTCCATGTCCCTGTTCAATTTTGTATTGCTGCCTACTTGAACTCAAATAGTTAGTTAATTCAAACCACAGCTGGTGGTTGGCCTAGGAAAGGAAGTTAGAACGATGAGATAAAACAGTCACAGGTACATACTTTCAAAGCAGCTAAAAAAACATTGGGACTATCACTGGCAGGTGTTACTTCCTGGCGATAGCAACACTGACAGGACTTGTTTTTTTAAGTCTGAGACACTAAAGATCAAAAGACCATGACTGATTAAAAGGTGCCTTTGGCAGAAAGGGGAAGGGCAAGTGGTCAGGTCAGCATGCTGGGAGGCTGACACACAAACTGGGGGAAAAGTAAGAGCCGCAGGCCTTGTCTTCCTAAGCAATGCCTAGGGCCATGTCTACACTACCCACTTATGTCAGCCAAACTTAAGTTGCTCAGGAGTGTGAAAAATACATCCCCCGAGCGACAGCGTTATGACAGCATAAGTGATCGTGTGCACAGCGCTACCTTGGGGGGAGACGCTCTCCCACTGGCTGCTCGCTGGGGATGGGTTAATTACGCCGATGGGAGAGCTCTCTCCCTGCGGCATAGGGCAGCTACATGAGAGATCTTACAGCAGTGTTGCTGCATCAGTACAGCTGTGCTGCTGTAAGCTCTCTAGTGTAGACACAGCCTAGGTATCCAGATCAGGAGCAGCTAAAAGGTGAAGGGCTTGTCTTCATGTACAGTGCAGGTGCATCTGCAGCGCTTAATGAAGATGCCGCTATGTCGAGTTAATCCACCTTCCCGAAAGGTGGTAGCTATGTCGATGGGCGAGCTCACTGTCTACACGGGGTAAGTAGGTCACTCAGGAGTGTGGGTTTTTCCACACCCCAAGTGTGGTAGTTACACCGATATAGGTCTGTAGTGTAGACTTGGCCTATGTAAGATCCAGATGGTTAGGCCTCTTTTTTAAATGTTAACCCATGTCTCTGAATGCTGTATTCCTGCAGTTAATATTGAACAGTACTGTTTGAGAAAGCTGTGTGGTTACTGGATTAACTACTATCACAGCCCCTGGAGAGGAGTCAAGAGCCGCGATCTATCTGCTGAAGTAGTCAGGGGGCTGTACTCAGGTGCTAGTCTAAGAGGGAGTAAATTGCAGAATTACCGTCCCCCCGCCCCTCCCCACACAAGAGCTGAAGGACTGAGATCAGACATGTTGGGGTGCAATTGATGAGAATCCCAAAGGTGAATCTTGCCCGGTAATCTTGACAATCCCTACAGAGGGTCTCAGTCAAAAAAGACATGGACTAAGGAGTAGAGATGGTCAAAATATGTTGAGCGATTACAAACGTGTTTCAGAATTTTGAAGTGGTTTCCATTTTACTGAGTTTGAAAAGGAACAATTTTTGTTATTACATGAAAAAATTCAAAGTATTTTTGGAAATGTTTTGAATTTTTGGTTTCCCTTCCACAGACATACACACTTCCCCCTTTTTTCCTGTGTGTGCAATAAAATGAAACAGGTCCAATTTTCCTTGTGCCACTAACTTTTCCACAGCTGAGGAAGCTTTGAAAAATTAGAGTGGCAAGAGGAAAAATGAAAAGATGAAGAGAAAATAATCTCCTAGACAAAACTCATTCGATTGTACTCAGTGACAAGAAGGAACCAAAGAAAAAGAAAAAAGAAAAAAAGAGGAAGTGAGAGGCTAACATTTTGGTTTTTATGAAAAACAAAAATTTGGAAAAAGTGGAAGCCTTTCTGTGAAAGTTTTTAGTTTTGGAAAAGATGCTGAAAAAAATGTTTTGACTGAAAAATATCAACCGGCTCTACTCTGGAATTCTCTTCTAGATCAGATCGTTGTATATGTAATGCCTAAGTAGCAACCAGGAGGACAGCATTTGAGAGACTGAAGATGCCTAATCTGAAATTCCAGCAGGGTCTAGCTGAATTTTCCACGTGTAGCCAGCCATAGATCATCACTATTACGTTAGAAATACAGCATTGTGTACACAAACATCTGAGCATCTTGACAGCCACAATGGCTTGTGTTCCATACTTCTTGACTTCAGTTGTTAAATTGTAAATACATTTGGGAAATATTTTTGTGGAAATCTTCTCCAGCAGTTGCCTCAGTGACAATAGTAAAAATGGTAAAAAACCAAGTCCATTTGTTGTACATGATGAAAGAAGAACTAAAGATCCAGTGTCAGAAAGCAGCTTTTATTCTTGCTTTTTACTGAGAATCCCACCCCCCTTATTTAAGCTCTACCTTGATACAGGGGTTGCCCTTTACATCTTCCCCTAGATGCCGTTAGCTAAGTATTGCCTGGATAATTTCCGGTGTCCTAGTTGTAAGTAAACACTTGAAATGGAAATTTAGAACTGGCAGGCAAACTAGGCTGAACTCAGTCTTGCTAAAGAGGTGGTGTTATGTAACCCTTCTGCCAGGCAGAGTTGGCAGCAACAAGGGCCAGGGTCAATATCCGAGGGGGTCCCTCTTAACAGTATAACACAGAACCAGCTTTAGCCCCCACACAGTTGTAATGCTGACAGATGCCAATCGTCAGGTGAAATTGAACCTGCGACCTCTGGAGCTTAGTGGACGAGCCTGTACTGCATGAGCTAAAAGCCAAATGGCTGTAGAGCAGACTCTTGTAACATTCACTCACTCTCACACTCTCTCACACTCTCTCTCTCTCTGTGGTCTTGGTGCCACTAGATGGAACAGAACACCACACCCAGAAGGCGTGTGGGTTACATAGTAATCTGGAAAAATTAACCACCCCCTCTTGGTGCCTCTAAGAGCAATACTTCCCCACTCGCAAGCCCTGAGTCTGGGGATAGCAGAGAAAACTTTTAATAAAAGGAGGAAAGGAACCTGGCATTAATTTGGGAAAATACCACAACCATGATTCGAATACATCTGACCATAAGCAAAACTCCCACTCCACAGAACATTGGGCAGTGTCCTTTGCCTCTGTGTTTTACCTTATGGCGTGAAAGTCCAAAATAAACAAATGTGCCACTCCCTTCTCCCTTCCATATCCCACTCACAGCTGCTGTCCTTGGTTGGTGGAGACCCAGAGTTCAGAGGTGCATTCACACAAGTTCACCTCTTACCTGACATGGGAGGGAGGAAGAAACATCAAGCAGTGCCTTCGCTGCCACCGCCACCGGCTCTCCCTTGCCGCTGTTCACTCCATGTCACTGCCTGCTGCTGCGCTGTTCTTCACTCTGCTGCTGTCATCCGTTGTGCCAATCTGCGCTCCACCGCACCGCCATCTGTTCCCTCGCCGATGGCCCTGCACCGTCACCTTCTGCTGCCACCTGCCTCTCTACTGTGACCTCTGCAAGTCGCTCTCTTGAGGTTCCACTCAGCTCTCAGTGATTTCAGCTCTCAGTGGGGGAACCTCATTGCTAGTGCAAGCAGGGCAGTCTCTTCTGTGCAGAAATGCTGCCGCGCAACAGGTCTAAGCACTTAGACCTGATTATCAGTGATCTCGGCTCTAGTGGTCACTTCAGACAAGAGACTCTCAGAGACGCCTAATCAGCTCTATCTTTAAACACGGGAGACGGGGAGCTCAAGTGATATTTATGATGCTTAGGCAGAGCCCACATCACCAGGCAGGAAACCTGTCCTCACCCTCTCCCTCTCCCTCTGGGTTCTGGCATCTGAACCCCCTGCTTAGCAAGTTCAGGTCAGTTGAGAGTGACCCCTCAATCAGGTCAGGCAAGTACAGTTCTGCTGCCCTTCACTCAGACAATAAGGATAACATTTCATTACCCCTGCATTCAATACTCAAGTGATTTGTGACCCAACATCAGCCAAAAATCGATCACTTTGGCAACACAGCTCTGTCTGCTGGATACCTAGGCAGAGTAAGTGCGTTCCTATAAATGCAGTCTGGTCCCGAAACCTTTCCCCTCTCCAGCTCATCATGGGCTGTCAGGGGAGAGCTCATTCACACCTTGCTTACAGTTCTGTGAAGCAAACACTGGAAAGATTTGAACACTGGCCAATGTAACTGTATAGCTGGTTTGGTAAAAAGTGTAACAATAGATGTGTACAAAAGGATGCATTTTATTAAAGATACTAAGAGCTTTCCCCCACCCCACCCACAATTTAAACACCTGCATATTTCACAAGGGCTTGACACCCAAACCTGGATCTGAATTTTGCAAGTTTTTCTTCATACTGGGCTAGCCTATGAACCGAAATCTGAACAGTTTGTAAGGCTGAGGTTCAGGATCTAAATTTTGCAGCTAATCTATAACAGGGATGAAGCATCATGATAAAATGGTAGAGGCCACATTTCCTTAGCACATGCTTTTCATTAACTTCAAAATTTGAGTCATCTTAAATTTCCCCTCAGGTTTCCTATCCATAAAGGTCTTACAATGTGTATTTAAGAGTAGGGGAGAGCAGACTGGAACTAGATTGAAACAAACAAAGGAATTAAGACTGGAATCTATACCAAAAGTATCATCCCACTATTATTTGCAATCAGATTTATAGACAGAGATTTCAGCATGCATGTGTCTGGGTATCTTGCTATGGAGCAGTTGCCACAATAATAGAAGTGGGAAAGCCATAGGCTATCGAGGCAGGTTATTTAAAAAACTCAGTTGTATCCACAAGAGTTCCCAGGGGCTGCCCATGTAGAAGAGGTCACTGGGGAATTGGGACTAAATCACAGAGTTGGGTTAGAGCTGAACTGATGACAATAGAGATGAAAGGTTCTATGTACCCATCTCAGTCCCCTGAGCTATCCAGGCCATCATTTTTCAAGTAATCTACCAAATCTCTCTCTCAATTCAGATTTCCCTGGGAGATGAAATTTTGAGATTTGTATTTATGCTTTAGGATTATGAGCTCAGTTCACTGGAGGGGAAGAGAGGCCCAGCCATCTCCTGCAGCAAAAAGAATTGAGCAGATCAGCACACTGGAGATATGAAAAAGGGGGTGGGGAAGTGGAACTTCATCTAATGAGCATTTCTATGCTAGTTAGCTCCTCAGCTGAGTAATAAGATCTTATGTGGCTGCAAATCAAGGTTTAATAAAGAGAAATCAGCCCTGATGATCAAGGAGAAGCATTTAACTGCAGCACAGAGAAAAAAATCATTAAAAAAAAACCACCTTAGAAATATTGAAGATATTTCACACTGTAAATCCTGCATCAGTTCTCTGCATTTCTATACCCCCAAACCAGCAATTCTAACCAGAGATACTCCGGCATGCTGTGTATTTTGAAACCCCACTCCCCAATCACTGCGTCCTTGCACACATGCAGCAGCAGATTTTGCAACAGCCAGTATTGTGCGCCCATGTCTCTCAGATTAGAGTTAAGGGCCAGACTGTGCATGGCCCACGCAGGAGGGAACAAAGGAAATGTGGGGGGTGTCTCCCCTTTTCACTGGGGCTAGGCACAATGGCTGTCCTTGTATTCTCTTAAGTGTGGCATTGCTGTTTGTTGAGGCACAAGCTATCTCCGAAGGAGTACAGAGGTGGGGATAAACTAGAGCCATGATCCTGTCCCCCCGCCCCCCAAGAGAGCTCGCTGTCTATGGATGGCGGTGTACATCGCACCTTCCCAAGGAGCAACCAAATGCTCCCCCTGTGAGATGCTATGGCTCTGCGTGGCTCCCAAAGCAGGTCAATGCCTACTAGGTCCAATCCTTGAGCAGAACAGTTGATATTAGGATCTTCAGTCACTTGGCCACCCCAAATCGCTCCAGAATATAATACTCCTCCATGTATTTATTTAAACCAACCATTTTCCCTTTGTAAATAATTTAGTTTTGTTCTCTCTGGGGGTTAAACTCCTTTTGGGCTGACTGCAATGGAGAGCAAGGCCGTTCAGTGCACTGAGACTGGGTTTTACAAGTGTGTAATCCAGAGTTATGTTGCAATACCCAGCTCAGTGTGGAAGATCAGCTACTGCCCTTGTGGGCAGAGAAGTGGATACTGAAGACCACGAGATAGAGGGGTAGCCCCAGGACCCTGCCTCAGTTTCCCCACTCATGCAAGCAGGAGACCAGCTCACCAGTGTGTCAGTGATGCTCCCACCAATGTCAGTATTTCAGTCCCTTTTCCCGGGGATGTGTTTACTAGTCAAACACAGCTCAACATCAATCAAATAAACAGGTTCTGCCCTCTGGCCACTCCTACGACCACTGTCTCAGAGGGGTTCTGCTGCTGCCTGCTCAGCTCTTATCCCCTGCCAGTTCTTTCACCCAGCCAGGGTAGCAAGCCCCCTCCCAGGTCTGTTCCCTGACCCACAGTGTCTGAACAGGCACCTCCCTTTCATTGAGCTGCCTGTTGGCCTTTTCTCTCACCAGTTGGGGGGCAGCTGATCAGTCACAGGTGGGGGCTAAACTATCTCCCCTAGATACAGGCCTAGAGACTATGGAAATTAGGGGAAGTGGAGCCCTCAGCACCCCTGCCCCATACAGACCCCACCCCACACACAGACCTCAGAATGCTCCTCCCATCCCACTTATACCCCCACAACCCTCCATGAGCCCCCCCAATTATCCTGACAGTGCCCACACACTGGTGCTGGAACTAGGGGTGCTGCTGCACCTCCTGGCTTGAAGTGGTTTCCATCATAGACAGGGTTAACAGTTTGGTTCAATGGCTCTCAGCACCCCCACTGTACAAATTGTTCCAGGGCCCCTGCCAGCACACATCCCAGCAGCTCCAACATACATCCCCCACACTTCCTCCCAAATCTTGGCCCCTACCACCCTACAACATGCCCATTCCCCTCACAACTCCCTCCCATATCCCCCACTCACCTCCAACCCCTGACCCCCCCACTCACCCCATAGCCCCTCATCACCCACCATCGTGGGACCTTCCTGGCCACTCACTAGCACCTCCTGGCTCTGCACTCCACATCCAGGCCAAATCTGAGTAAGTGGCATTGTAACCCAGCACATAGGCTCGCAGCACCACTCTGCCAAAACACCACACCATGGGCAGCAAGTCCCAAAGCCCAGGTCAGACGACTCAGGCTTGTGCTACAGGGCTAAAAACAGCAGTGTAGACAGTCCCACTCCGGCTGGAGCCTGGGCTCTGAAACCTGGCCAAGAGGGATGATTGCTCTTTTGACTGGGAGGTCCACAATCAATGTTCAGTTGCTGGTTTGATGACGTTAGTCATGGTTTCCTTCATAACTTGCGGGGAGCGGGGAGGGCTGCGTGAAGGTCGTCATCTACCACTCCTAACAAGCCAATTATTACTGACCCAACAAGATGCCCTCCCAGTTTTGACCTGCCACGCAGGCTTTGGATCACTCTGAACTGCCTCCAAACAAACCACAGAAGACGCAACTAGTTGATACAAAAAGTGTGTGTGGGGGGGTGGAGGGGCAGGAAATAAAGATTCCAACTTGTGCGACTGTGGTGAGAACATCCAAACCATGGACCACAATGTAACATAGTGCCCCAAATATGAATTCAAAGGTGAGTTGGATGACAGCATCTGTCACAGAGGAGGTCTGGAAATGGCTTATGGACGTACAACTGCATCGATAGACTGTTGCTCTGCAGATGCCATACATGCGAGAGAGGGCATGCTAGGGTGACCAGACAGCAAGTGTGAAAAATCGGGACGGGGTGGGTGGTAATAAGAGCCTATATAAGAAAAAGACCCAAAAATCAGGATTGTCCCTATAAAATCGGGACATCTGGTCACCCTAGGGCACGCCCTGTAGCGAGAGCCCTATAAGCAGAGTCAGTTGACCTAAGCTCTGAGACTCACTGCTGAGTATTTTCCCCCAGTGTGGATGTACCCTCAGTTTTGGGGGTTTTTTTTCCCAGTGGTCCAGGGCCCCCTGAGATGGGGGCCCTGTGCAAATGCACATTGGTTAATCTGGGCTTGCTTAAGGGCCATCCCACCCACTGACACTTGCTTCTTCCAAACCCATTTGGCGGCAGGTGGGTAACAGTATCCGGGCAATGGAGCTGCTGCTGATTAACATGTTGCCACCTGTTACTCCTTTCCCAAAGAGTCAGCTTTTCTAAGCAAGCTTTGTTTCTCTTTCATGAGTAGCATTGAGTACTTCCTACCGCAAGCTTCAAAAAGCTCAAAGAAACCACACTTCCACCAGGACTCTGACATAAGTGAAGCAAACGACAGTTTTCCCCCACTCATTTTTCAAAGAAAAATATGCTCTTTACTGGAAAACATGGGTGTATCTGAAAAATCCACTTTGTGTTGCAACTTACGAGTCATAGTTTCCACCGAAGACTTATGGTAGGAGGAAAGAGTTATCTACCCTCCACCCAATGTAATGAAATCACATTCTTAATTTTATCTGGAAACAGAGGCATCTGTCACTGAGTGCAACTCTTTCTGGTTTAGTCAAAAAGGAGCTCCTTAATTACGTCTGAAGCACCTGCTTCAATGAACATAGCAGATCAGATGTACGTCTTCTTGTCAGAATAAGACCAACCAACCAAGAAGCCATTCACAGACCTGAGCTATGTTCCAGTAAATATAGCACATTTCCCCTTCCATGCCAACATAGCTCTCAGTGGTGATAAGAGCTAATATTAAGAAAAATGTGCAGCAGATTTTTTATTTAGAAACTTAGTCATGTTGATGTAGTCTTTAGGCAGAACCTCATAGTCCCATGGCCACAGGACCATTTAGAATTTCTTTTTTTTTTTTTAGTAAGCACTTCCTCTGTTTTCTCTTCTTCTACTAGCTAGGGATGCCAATTTTAGTTGGCTGTATTCCTGGAGGTTTCATCACATGACATCATCTTTAATTAAAGATTAATTTTTAATTCCTGGAGACTCCTACTACTACCTACTGCAAATCTACTACTTGCTGGATATGGTCACCAAGGTTCTAGGCCATCTAGGATTTAAGGGATGTTTTTTGCCTTCTCCTTTACCACAGAAACCGTGCAGTCCTGATCAAACCCCCAATTACATGAAACTCCCCGGGTTTAGGGGGTTTGTTATAAACCTGAGACTCAGATCATGGTTACTGAAGAGGTCATTAAAGTTTGTGAACCTTTAGAGCAAGCTTGGCTAAGTTATGATGTTACCTCTAAATCATGAAAATGTCATGGTTCCCACATTTTTCTTTTCCTTTGGACAGAGCACCTGGTGAAGTGCTGTATGTGGTTTTTACTAGGTTGGCTTTGAGAGCCATGATTGGTTCAAATCCCCATCTCACAGGGGGTGTCTTCACTGCAGAGTTAACCTAAGCTCTTACTCAGGTGTTGCCCCTAACCCCCTTCACATCCGCCTATAAAAAACAGTGCATGAGAGCGTAGTGGTGCTTTCAACCCAGGCTGGATGGCACAACTTCGGGTATGGGTTAGAACCCAACTTCCACTTTCGTTTGGGCTGGTACTCTGTCCACTTTGAAGGGTGGACATAGACTAAGCCACTTGAGTGTGGATAGTCCTCCTTAGCCTTCCCACAATTTTCCCCCATAGATGAGTTCTTCCACAATTCACTGGGAAAGAATCAGAGTGGCTCAGCTTACTGTAGCACAGAGAGCCATGGGATATGCCCCCAAAGTCCTAATGACATACACATGAGAGTATAGCACCTGTGAGGACACAATAACTCCGGTGGGCTTTTCGGGGTGGCTGCTCACAGTCAGGATAGGCTGACTTGGGTACTGACCACCTGGACTAATTCTAGAGCAAAGACAAACCCAAAGTGAAACTCAGGGAAGGAGGCAACTCATTGGAATGAGCCCAAACAAACTAGAAAGTCAAGCTGGGCTTTTTTTGGCTCACGCATGACCACCAGCAGAAGAATCTAGAGGATGAATTGTACACTCCTACAGCAAAACTCCCACAGATATCTCCATGTATAGTCCCATCCACTGGATTTTCCCTTCCATGGAAAAGGCAGTAGGATCCCATCCTCGCTATGACAGACCCAAAGAATCTGAGTGGAAACACTGTGCCTCGGCAATGTCTCCCTCCCTACCCTAGTTCCCTGGCTGCACAGTTCCATCAGGGGCTGCAGTTGCCCCCAGGACCATCTGGGGGGTGGGATGTTTTAGCAGGACAGAAAAAATGTAGGCCTCATCTGTATTATCTTTTCTGGGGATTTGCCATGGAGATGAAGATGGGTGTGACACCCTGACACCCCAATATTCACCACTGTCATGTAATTAGGATGTTTTGTACAAAGTATGTCTTGTGAGGTATCATTCTAAAAGTCTTGATCAGCTAGATATTAATATCTCATTGGATTGTATGTGCTATCATTGTATGTGAAATTATGAAGTTTGCCTACGTATGTGTTACTGAAACATGTTGTGAAGTTGAAAGCATCCACAAGCAGCCTTTCAGGTACAACAGTAAAAAGGCCAAACACTATTAATGGCTTATTGAAAAATGACAAGACAAATGACAAATAATGATCATTAGAGCTGTGCAAGAACTGGAATTTCCATTTTTGCAGAAAATTCTGCAATTTCAAGTTTTGTTTTCATTCTGAATCAGAACAAAAATGAAAAATGTTTGAAATTCCCTGCAAAAACAAATTTTGAAAGCATTTTTGTTTCAGGTCAAAGTAGTTTGTTTTGATAAAATCAAAATGTTTACTTAAAATATTTTTCCTTATTTCAGTCTTTTATATTTAAATAGAAAATAAAAAAAGTTTTCAAATGAAAAATTGAAATTTTCTGTTCCAAAAATGTGAAAAAAGGTTTCATTGGAATTGACATGTTCCCATGAAAAGTTTCACTTTCAACAAAATGGCATTTTCTAACAGAAAAACATTTGACCTGGAAATTTTTTGATTAGCTTTATAAGAATAATATGAGTGCGTTTGCAGTGTCAGGCCCTTGACTAACAATTCTGCTAACAGAGCCAGAAGAAAAAACAACTAACTGATTCTACCATTGGCCCTGCCATGCAAATGTCCAATGAGTTCTTAGAATGTATTGGGGACAACTTTTTGTTTCAGAAAGTGGGGGAAGTAACCAGAGGGACAATCATTTTAGATTTGATTCTGACCAACAGAGAGGAATCTGAAGGTGGAAGCCAATTTGGGTGGAAGGGATCATGAAGTGATAGATTTTGTGATTCTGAGGAAAAGAAGGCATGAGAAGAGCAGAATAAGGACCATGGACTTCAAAAAAGGCAGATTAAAACTCAGAACTGGTAGGTAAGCTCCTATGGGAAGAGAATCTAAGGGATAAAGGAGTTTAGGACAGCTGGCAGCAGGGCCGGTTCCAGACCCCAGCGCGCCAAGTGCGCGCTTGGGGCGGCATTTTGCCGGCAGGGCGGCAGGCGGCTCCGGCGGATCTTTCACAGTCATGCCTGCAGGAGGTCCGCTGGAGCCGCGGGACCACCGGACCTCCCGCAGGCATGACTGCAGAGGGTCCGCTGGTCCCGTGGCACTGCGGATGCTCCACTGGAGCTGCGGGACCAGCGCACCCTCCGCAGGCACGTTTGCAAGAGGTCCCCCGGAGCCGCGGGACCGGCGACCGGCAGCGCGCCCCCTGCGGCATGCCGCCATGCTTGGGGCGGCCAAATTCCTAGAGCCGCCCCTGGCTGGCAGTTTCTTAAGGTGACCATATTCAAGGAACAACAACTGCCAACTATCCTGATGAGAAGGAAAAACAGAAGAATAGTAAGAGGCCAATATGGCTCCATCAGCTTTTTAGTGACCTGAAAAAATCAAAAAGCATCTGTCACGGCATGTTCCGCTGTGATCCTCTCTCACCTCAGGGCTGGTCCATACTAACACTGTAGGTCAATCTAAGTTACTCTAGTTCAGTTACATAATTGAAGTCGACCTAACTTAGGTTGACTTACAGCGTTGTCTTCATCATGGTATATTGACGGGACAGTGGATCTCCCATCGACTTACTGTGTCTTCACCAGACCCTCTAAATCAACACTGCTGCATCGATTGCAACAGTGCAGATTTAGCTGGTAGCATAGACATGGCCTTAGATTCAGACCACACTCACTATAGGCCACCTTCACCACCACTCTGCTTTATTCTAGTGTTCTGTCAGACTCCTGCCTGTGGAATTATTTACATGTAGAAGTCCCAGTCAGCTCCCCTCTTACTTCTGGGGAAAGAAAGTAATACTAGCAGCAACTGGCTCTGCCTCCCTTCAGGCTCTGCACCCCCTTTTCCAGGGATAGCTTCCTCTCTATCTGCTCTGAGCTGCTGGGGTTGCTTCTCCCTCTAATTAGCCCTTCCTCTGGTTAGCTTGTCTTCCACTTAGATCCAAATTAACCTATACTGGTGAGGATTTGAGTGACAAGTTACCAAGTCAGCTCCTGACTCGGAACTCCTGTCACAGAATCCAACAAAAGGTAGAAAAATGGATGAATTGCTAAAGAGGAGAACAGCAACAAGCATGTAGGGACAAAAATCAGAAAGGCTAAGGCACAAAATGAGTTACACCTAGCAAGGGACATAAAAGGCTATTAGAAGAGGGTCATTAAACACATTAGGAGCAACAGAAAGATGAAGGAAAGTATAGGTCCTCTACTGAGTGGGGAAGGAGAGCTAATAACTGATGACGTCAAGAAGGCTGAGGTGTTTAATGCCTAGTTTATGTCAATCTCCACTGAAAAGGTTAATGGTGACTAGATGGTCAATATTAACAAGGGCAAAGGAACACAAGACAATATAGGGAAAGAACAGGTTAAAGAATATTTAGATAAGTTAGAGGTATTCAAGTCAGCAGGGCCTGATGAAAGGTATTTAAGGAACCAGCTGAAGTAATCTCAGAATCATTAGCAATTATCTTCAAAAACTCATGGAGAAGGGGTGAAGATCCAGAGGACTAGAGAAGGGCAAGCATAGTACCTATCTTTAAGAAGAGGAGCAAAGACTGGATCCAGAGAATTATAAGACCACCCAGCCTAACTTCAATACCTGTAAATATACTTAAACAATCAATTTGTAAGCACCTAGAGAATAATAGGCTTATAAAAAGGAACAGCCAGCATGGATTTGTCAAGAACAAATCATGCCAAACCAGACTAATTTCCTTCTTTGACAGTGTTACTGGCTGAGTGGATAAGGGGGAAGCAGTAGACATGATATATCTTGATTTTAGTAAGGCTTTTGAGAGAGACCCCCAGTGCTTAATTTTATAGTAAAACAGATGGCGGGGCTCAAGCAAATTTTTTTATTTTCATAACCAACATGGCAAGCCCAGAGGTGCTGGGACTCTGAACTGTCAAAAGCGTGGGGGCTCAGTCCTAGAAAGCCCAGCACAAATTAAGCACCCGAGTCCCTACTTGGCTTATGAGAACGTCATGTGGGAAATGTGGTCTAGATGAAATTACTATATGGTGGGTGCACAAATGGTTGAAACACCTTATTCAGAAAAGTAGTTATCAGTGATTCACTATTTAACTGGGAAGGCGTATCTAGTGGCACCCCACAAAGGCCAGTCCTTGAAAATTTTCATTAATGACTTGGATAATGGAGTGGAGAGTATGCTTATAAAATTTACATATGACACCAAGTTGGGAGGGGTTACAAGCACTTTGGAGGACAGGGTCAGAATTCAAAATGACCTTGACAAATTGGAGAATTGGTCTGAAATCAACAAGATGACATTCAATAAAGACAAGTGCAAAGTACTTCACTTAGGAAGGAAAAAATTAAAAGCACAAATGCAAAATGGGGAATAGCTGGTGAGGTGGTAGTACAGCCAAAGAGGATCCGAAGGTTATACTGAGTCACAAACTGAATATGTGAAAAGCTAATATCAGTCAGTGTGTATTAACAGGAGTGTTGTCTGTAGGATAGGGAGGTAATTGTTCTGCTCCACTTGGCACTGGTGAGGCCTCAGTTGGAGTATAGTGTCCAGTTCTGAGGGCCACATTTTAGGAAATGTGGACAAATGGGAGAGAGTCCAGAAAAGAGCAACAAAAATGATGAAAGGTTTAGAAAACCTGACCAATGAGAAAAGGTTAAAAATTGCTCATGTTTAGTCTTGAGGGGAGGTAGGAGAGACCTGATAGTCTTCAAATATGTTCAGGGCCCTTATAAAGAAGATGGTGCTCAATTGTCCTCCATGTCCAGTGAAGATAGGACAAGTGATTAGATGTTAGGAAAAACTTGTTAATTAGTGGTAGTTAAGCTCTGGAATAGGCTTTCAATGGAGGTTGTAGAATCCCCAATATGAGATGTTTTTAAAAACAGGCTGGACGAACACCTGTTAGGGATGGTCTAGGTTTATTTGGTCCTGCCTCAGTGCAGGGGGCTAGAATTGCTGCTCTCTGAATGTGGGATAGCTCAGTGGTTTGAGCATTAGCCTGCTAAACCCAGGCTTGTGAGTTCAATCCTTGAGGGGGCCATTTAGGGATCTGGGGCAAACATCAGTACTTGGTCCTGCTAGTGAAGGCAGGGGGCTGGACTTGATGACCTTTGAAGGTCCCTTCCAGTTCTAGGAGATAATAATAATATTTGGAGATATACCTATGTCCCTTTTATGTCTTACTCCTAGGGGAATTCTGCAGCAAAAAAAAGAGTTAAAAATTCTGCACACATTAAAAAATTCTGCACATTTTATTTGTCAATAAATAAATGTGGAGGCTCCAGCTCTAGCTTCATGGAGGTGGGAAGTCACTCTGAAGTCCCTCCTCCCCCAGGCCATGGACTTGGCAGTGAGGCTGCATACAACCCGGACACAGTGCAAGGGCCGGGCCTGCCCCAGAACACTCCTGGACTCCTGCCTCTCTGCACCAGGTGTGGGCAGGCAGGCTCAGCCTGGCAGGATCCAAGTGTGCAGGGGCTTAGTGTGTGGGGGATCCAAGTGTGGGGTGAGATGGTTCTGTGTGAGGCAATCTGGGTTCAGGTGGCTCAGTGGGGAGGGGTCTAAGTGAAGGTGGTTGGGGCTCAGCAGAGTGAATCTGGGTGCTGGAGGAGTAGGGCTCATTGGGTTGGGGGTCTGGGTGCAGCTGGTTTAGGATCAGTGGGGTGGGGGTCCCAGTGCCGGGGGCTCATCGGGGGGTTGTCTGGGTGCAATAGGTCCAGATGCATGAGGGTTAGGTGGATGAGGGAGCAGCTCCCCATACAGTGAGCCCTCCTCCTGTGGCTGAGGTGTGATGGGGGCAGGAAGCAGGCAGGGAAGATGGTGCAGAGCTTCCTGCAACTGGGAGAGGTTTCAGGGGGTGGTTCTGATCTGGCCCTGGCCGCTCCTTGTGGGAGAAGAGGAGATGAACCCATCACAATGTAGGAGCCACTAGCCAGGGCATCCCCAGCCCCACCCACAGTGATCTACCTCTCTGTTGGCTGCTCTGGGTGCCCAAAACAATGTGGTTGCATGGCTGGGGAGAGGCACATGACTGCTCTTTGGCTTCCTTATCAGAAAGTCATTTTTCCATGGGGAAGCAAAGAAATCTGTGGGGGACATGAATTCTGCATGTGTGCAGAATTCCCCCAGGAGTAATGTCTATGATTCTGTGCTAATGGCATAAGAAATAGAGGAAGTACATTTATCCGTAGAATAACGGTATGTCTACAGTGTAAAGAAAAACCTGCGGCTCAGAGTCTCAGGGCTCAAAATAGTAGAGTAGACATTCCTTTTAGGGCTGGAGGCCAGAATCTGAGACCCTCCCCCCTTGCCAGGTTAAACAGATCAAGCAAGGATGTCTACACTGCCAATTTTAGCTCTGCAGTCCAAGCCCGAATCAGAGCCAGGATCTGAGATTTGATGCTACAGATTTTTCTTTCCAGTGTAGACATAGCCTATGTGGCTATAACTTTGAGCACACAGAGAGCAGAAAGTGCCATCACCCTACGTACATTCAAAGCAGTCAAGCCACTTTTGCCAGTATTCTCTCTCTCAATAAGCCCAGACAGCTCTTCAGACAACTCAGGATCAAGATTAGCAGCACCAGCAAGTCCAATCTTCACTGAAACAATTAGATCAGGATCTTTTATCAAGATTGAAAGGCTAGCTATATATTGATGGCGTTAACTTCAGTACTAGCAAGATAAAAGTAGATATATTAAAATGAGTGATTAACCACACAGCTTCCAGGAATTGAAACTAAGTTGCCTTTTTTTTTTAAACAAAAAGAAAAAAAAACACTCTTGAAAGGAAGACTTTACATAAGCACATGAAGTTTTTGATCTATATCTTAGATTCATTCTGTGCAGAAGTGTTCATCTGTCCGTTCCCCCCCGCACACACATTGTTTAGGGCAGACAGACACTGGGAAAGGAGAGCAGGAATCAAGCTCTCGAAACTTGGGGGGAAGGTGGGAAGAAGGTATAGCTAGCAGGGAAACAAGGACCATGCAAGAGTTTCTAAGCTCCACATGTTTCTCTGTTTCCTGCCTTCTCCTGGCTCTGAGCTCCGGCAGTGGTCTGTGGCTGCCCCCATTCCTAGTGCTAAGAGGAGCTGAAGAATTGAGTAAGATATACTGCTCCGCCTTCCACTGTATGTCAGACATTTTAAAACAAAATCTTTGTCAAGCTAGAGTTAAGGCTGGGAAGAGATATCAGGAAAAAAAAACGTAAATACTTTCTACTGATAAAAATAGTCAGACTTGAAAGCAAATCAATTTTAAGGCTAAAAATTAAAGAAGCCTAAAAGTGTGAAAGTATAGTAGTGTCTGCATTATAAACATGGGCTCAGAGTCAGGTCTGAGCTCAAGTCTCCCTATTGGCCACACACAAATCTGTTTGATTCAGGATGTGGGTCCAACCCCTCTTATTTTGAAGTGTGGATGCATCTCAAGCCCCAGCCATAAGTCAGAAGATCTGCATAGTGCAGTATGGATGTATTAACATGGTTGTGAGGCCCAGGTCCAGCAATTGTAAAACCAGGTTTACAATGCACTGTTGACGCTCAAGCATGGACTTGGAAACACAGACCATAAGCCTGAGTCCCACAGACAAAATGGGGATAAATTCACTAACACACCGAGACCAGGTCAGAATCTAAGATCAGGGCCGGATCTGGCTTTTTTGCCGCCCCAGGGGAAAAAAAAAAGAGGGGGGGCACTGCTGGAGCGGCACAGCAGGGGAAAAAATAAACATGGCGCGGCTGGAGCGGCAAAGCGGGGGGAGGGAGGGAGAACAAAACAAAAACGGTGTGGCTGGAGCGGCAAAGCGGGGCAGAGGCGGGGGGAGAAACAATGGCACGGCTGGCAAAGTAGGGAAAAAACAAAACAAAAAACCTACAGGGCGGCTGGAGCCAGGGTGCAGGGGGACTCCCTGTGCTGCAGAGTGCGCGCCCAGTCTAATGGGAGGGAGGAGGAGGGAGAGAGAAGGGGGGCGGCCAGCGATTCAGCGAGGCACTCACCCCGCAGCCCCGACCGCCGCGCCACCTGCCGTGAGGGCTCTGCGCCGCTCTGGTCAGCGGGGAGGGAAGGACGCGGGCTGCCCTGCCGAGTTTGCTGCAGGGCGCTCCCCTCCTCCGCCCCCTACAGGGCGGCCAGAGCATCGAACAAAAAGCGGTCGTGCCGCACTAGGATTGGGCAGAATGCCGCCCTGTAGAATCTGCCGCCCCAAGCACAAGCTTGCTCAGCTGGTGCCTGGAGCCGGCCAGGGGCGGCTCTAGAAAATAGGCTGCCCCAAGCAGCCGTGCGCAGCGCCGCCCCTTCCCCGGTCCCGCGGCCGGTCCCCTCTTCGCGCGGCTCCGGCTGAGCTCCCGCAGGCATGCCTGCGGGAGCTCAACTGGAGCCGCGGGAAGAGGGGACCCGCCGCAGTCATGCCTGCGGCAGGTCCGCTCGTCCCGGGCTCCGGTGGACCTCCCGCAGGCATGCCTGCGGCAGGTCCACCGGAGCCAAATGCCGCCCCCCAGGGAAAGGGCCGCCCCACGCGCCTGCTTGGCGCGCTGGGGTCTAGAGCCGGCCCTGGAGCCGGCCCTGCCTAAGATAGATTGTTATGAATATTGTTCACCGAGAAAGCAAACGGGTGTCCTATGAGAATGGGTGTGGAGTCAAGCAGTTTTGTTTGAGAGATATGAGGGTCTGCTGCCTCCAAACCCTTCCCTCCCCCCACCCTGCTGCTTCCATCTGACTTTATGGAACAGCAGTTAGAATGGATGGCCCACTTGGTGTGCTAGATTACTTAAAACAACGGCAGCGAACGTACATTGTTTCCTTTTTAGCTGGTTAAACGTTTAGATCAACTCACCCTGAAATGATGTTTGTGCAACAGGAAAATGCGGTATCAAGATTATCAGAACAAGGTAGGTAATTGTACCTTTTCCTGTGAGTTGACTGAGAAAGATGACAGGGAACCACAGGTCACTGATGCATATGCAATGGCACAAGGCCAGTAACCATGCATTATGTGCAGGGTAAGTGTTTTACATAAATTTGAATAAGATTCAAGTAAGATCAAAAATAGGTTCAAACTTTTCTAGGTCAATTCATTTCTTTTTGGCATAGGGTGACCAGATGTTCCAATTTTATAGGGACAGTCCCAATATTTGGGGCTGTGTGTTACATAGATGCCTATTACCCCCCACCCCGTCCTGATTTTTAATACTTGCTGTCTGGTCACCCTATTTTGGCATTACATACTGACGTTACCCAGGGAATGTTGAACAGCTGTGTCCCTCAATTCTCCAATCTGAGGTGTCTTTTACACTGACAGCAACCACTCCTGGTCTGCTCACACAGCCTCCAGCATGTAAATCACTCCAAGCTATATTATGTGTGCTTTAGCCAGCCACTCTTGAATTATCTTACAGTAGGACACCAGCAAATTCCCAGTCCCAGACTTATCCCTGGAAATGTGTGTCCTGTACTGTCCAGGGTGGTTAGATGTACGGCTGTGTATGTGTGTTCTCCCTGTGTGCTGCCCCAGCTCTGCGCAGACAGCTGCCCCCACAGACCTCGAGCGAACTGCCCAATGACCACAAGATCGGTTAAGATAAGAAGGCACCAGGCCAGGTTTATTGTCGACAAAGCATAGTAATAACACCTGGCAGACTCTATGAGGGTACTAAGACATGTATGCCTGTGACCATGGACGTAGCTCAGTGAATGGCGGGACTTTCCATTCCCCCCTCAGCTGGACAAAGTTACTCCCTCTGAGATAAATCTTTATACGCTGATACAAACAAATGACGTACTGGCTCTGACATAGTTACTGCCCCCTGATGTGGCTAGTTATCACCTTGTACATGTTGGTTCAATTAAAGCATCTCTATTATGTACTGTCATCCTTATCTTTTGGGGGGGGGTGTGTCAGTGCTTTCTTGTTATCCTTGGGGAATGTTTTTGTACCATCCTTGATATCAGGATGTTCCCGTACCACTTGATATTGGGATTTGTTTGAGTGAGTACTCTGTGCTTAGCACTTCTTAGGAATGTGTATTTCTGCAATATCAGCCCTGTTCTTGCCAGATTCTGTGAGCAGGTCCTGCCTCATACCAGGGCTTATGTCTCAGGCTCTGTTCCTAGTACACTCAGTACAGGGGCGAGTGAGTTATATGGGCCCGTGGTGCCCAGGCTCCAGGAATATTCAGGGCCTGGGGGCCCGGCTCCACCAATGTTTGGAGACGGGTCTCACCCCCGGCCCTGCCTGGAGCATTCCCCAGCCCCCACATGCCTCCCCCAGGCCCCGCCTGCCTCCCCTGGGCACCACCTGCTGCTCTCCCTTGCCTGCGCCATCAGCCACTGCTGCCTAAGGCTAGGCTACAGCACAAGAGCGGTGCCAGCGGCAGGCTGAGGAGGGCGAGGAGGCACACACATGATTGTCAGCCCTCCCCTCCCCCAGCACCCACCAGGAGGCAATGCTGAGGGGGCTTCCTGCCGGGAGATGTCTGGACCTCACTCACCTGAGCAGCTGCTGGGGCTTTGGTGACTGTCTGACCCTGTGATCCGTGCTCCCCCCCCTCAGCCACTGCTCCTGCCCCATGGTGGGCAAGGGGCAGCCCCATCCCCCGTGAGGCTATGTGAGGGGCAGCAGGCTGCAGCAGGGGAGGAGGCCACATGTGCTGGCAGCCCCCTCCTCCCTCAGCACCCCCCCACCACAGAGGAGGTGAGGGGCTTCCTGGACTTGAGCAGCTAGGGCTAGGGTGAGTGTGGTGACACCCTGTGCCCCCCTGCCTGCAGTCACTGCTCCTGCCCCACCCTGGGCAAGGAGCAGCCCCATCCCCAGTGAGGCTATCTGAGGGGCAGCAGCAGGGGAGGAGGCCACAGTGCTCCCCCTGGCACCCACCATAGGGGAGGTGAGGGGGCTTCTTGGACCTGAGAGGGGCCTTAGGAGCACGTGCAGTGACAGTGGTGCGAGGTGAGGGTGCAGTTGGGGAGGGAAGGGGTTCCCTCCCCTGGAGCTTGCTGCTGACGACAGGGAGAGTCTTGCGGGGAAGCCTGCTCTCCAAGCAACTCATTCTCAGCCTTGCCCCACCCCAGAGCCTGCACCTCCAGCCAGCGCCCTCACGCCCTGTATCCCAACCCTCAGCTCCAGTCCTGAGCCCTCTCCTGCACTGTGAACCCCTCATCCCCAGCCCCACCCCAGAGCCCTCACCTGAGGGAAAAAACACGCAACTTAAAATTTGGCAGTCAGTTTGGGGTATGATCGTGTTTAGCACAATACTTGATTATTTTACACCCTTTAAAGTATATAATTGGTTGTATATGGGTACAACAATATATAACTTATTGAAGCAGGTGAGTGCTGCTTCTGACTTTCCACTTTTAATTGGCTCTTGTAATCTTGTGGCACCGGGGCGTTGTAGCTTCATTTTATCCCATCAACAAGTTCTTGATTTGTAGGACCCGTAATAATCAACAATGGATAAATTCTTAATAAAGTTACCCAGGCTGTGGCTACACTTAGCACTTCAAAGCGCTGCCGCGGTAGCGCTGCCGCGGCAGCGCTTTGAAGCGCTAAGTGTAGTCAAAGCACCAGTGCTGGGAGAGAGCTCTCCCAGCGCTGTCCGTACTCCACCTCCCTGTGGGGAATAACGTACAGCGCTGGGAGCTGCGCTCCCAGCACTGGGGCTTTGACCACACTGGCGCTTTGCAGCGCCGCAATTTGCAGCGCTGGAGAGGGTGTGTTTTCACACCCTGCTGCAGCACTGCAAATTTGTACGTGTAGCCAAGCCCCCTGAGAAAAAGAAAAGGGTAGTTTATCAAGTGACAGCCTGAGTTCGACACCCAGCTTGCAAACTGAAGTTATACAAAAGAAAGATGTGGCAGATCTACAAGATAAGAAAAGGAATTTTCAGCAATCTTGGCGCTCAAGATTTACATGGTTGGAATACAATAGCGAATTAGACATAGCTTTTTGCTCAGTCTGCAAAAACTGTTCTTAAAAGAAGATCTTAATATTTTCTACAAAGGCCGAACCAATATTTATTTTGTCTGGATTTCAAGATTGGAGACATGCATTGCATGGTTTTACATCACACGAAAAATCCTCCTGCCAAGGAAGTGGTAATGAAATATCCTGCTCTGCAATTGCAGGTAAATGTTTCTGCACTAATGTTGGCCAGTTACAAAAAAGAATCACAATCAGCTAGGAATGCACCGCACAACATTTTTTAACAGTGTTCAGTGCGTAGCTCAACAAGGAATAGTATTACATGGACATAATGAGAGTGATTCAAATTTGATGCGGCTCTTGTTGCTACGCAGTACAGATTCAGAGGAACTGAGACAGTGCCTTAGTCACACAAAATACAAGTGGCTGTCACATGGGTTATTAACAAAATAATATAAATGATGGCAATGATGGCACTAAGACAAATTGTGCAAAAGATAAAGACTTTAAAGTTTGATGCCATTGTAATGGATGAGACTACCAAGTTGTCAAGAAAAGAACTAGTAAGTTTTTCTTTAAGGTTCTTTTCTAGTGAAGACTGGGAGATTTATGAGGAGTTTATTGGGTTTTACCAAAAACTGACACAATGGCTGCTGCTTCTCTTTTCAAAATTGTGGAAGATCCAGTTCTCAGGTGTGATTTGCCCTTCTCTGATTGCTGGCAGCAGTGTTACGATGGAGCCAGTAATGTGTCTGGCAAATTTACTGAAGTCCAAGCCAGAGTGAAGGATCGAGCGCTGAGAGCGGAATTTGTGCACTGTACTGCACATTCCTTTAACCTTGCCACACAGAATGCCCTGCATAATATTCAAGAGTGTCGTTATATGTTTTCGATGGTGAAAGATCTCATCAGTGCCTTCAGGGAGTCACCAAAGTGTATGGCAGAATTCAGACAGTTTCAGAGTGAAGGGAAGCCTTCTTTACGACCATTGTGCCCACCAAGATGGACACTAAGGATCAGTAGCATTAAATCACTGCTCCACAACTACGAAGCCATGATAAACTGCCTAGATGAATTTAGTTACTCTTCCTGTGAATTTGGCTCAAAATATAATGGATTCTCAAAGCAACTTCAATCTTTTTCAACGTACTTTATACTAACAGTTCTTGTGAAAGCCATGGGTCCTGTAGAAGAAGCTAATGCAAAAATTCAAAGCCCAAACAGGTCATTGGCAAGCGTTATGAAGAAAGTTGGCCTGTTGCAAGAGGTGTTGAACAGGATGTGCACTGACTCATCATACAATCACTTCTGGGAAACAACAGTAAAGAAGGCAAGAAATTTTTATCTACGCTCCCAAGAAAACGCAAGCCACTGAGATGGCTTGACCATGGAAGCCTTCCTCACACCTTCAGTGACCCCAAAGAGTATTTTCATCAAATATATGTCAGAATCATTGATGCTTGCAAAGTTGCCATTGAACAGAGGTTTTCAACAGAAAGCTTTACATTCGCAGTAAAATTGGAGAAGCATATAACTGATGCAGAAAATGACTTGAAACAGGACATTGTCCCAATAAGTGAAGCTTTCCATGGTGATATTAACATGGAGAGGCTATTTCTTCATTTAGAAATGTTGAGTGATATTTGCAGATCGAGAAATTACCAGCTTAATTCGGTGAGCAAAGTGAAGCAATTTCTGAAACAAAACGAAGGCTTGAGTGACATGTTGTCAGAAGTTCCAATTCTCCTGAAATTATTCTACACAATTCCAACTACAACCTGCACTGCACTGATTTTGTGATTTCATGCACAAACCCTGTTGTCTCAAATAGAGGTTCCCAAACACTTCAGTCCAAACACACTGGTTTAGATAAAATAAAACAAGTTCATTAACTACAGAAAGATTGATTAAGTGATTACAAGTAATGAGGCCTGAAAGTCAGAATTTGGTTACAAGAAAATAAAGGTAAAACAACTAATACCTAACTTAACAAGCTACATGAATTCAAAGCAAAGGTCTCTCTCACCACCTGGTTGCGCAGTCTTGCTGGCTGGATGCTTTTCAGCCAGGACCCCTCTCAGTCCAGTGCTCCTTTCCTTATCTTTCAGGTGTTGTGGATGTTGTGTGCAGAAAGAAAGGGGAGAGAGAATGTGTGTCCTCTGTTCTCACCCCTTATAGTTATTTTCCTCTTTGAAAATCATCTCCAGCTGCAGTTCAGGAGACAAAGTCGGTTTGCATGGGAATCCCCAGCTATTCCTTTCCCAAGATGTAAATTTCTCACTCACACCCTTCTTCCTGCTAAAGAATGGCCCCTTAACCAGGTGATGGTCCATTTGATTATGTTGACACCTGGCGGAGGCATCAGTTTGCCTTTTGTCTCTGAGGAACTGGTTTGTACCTGCTTTTCTAAACTTGGAGCATGTCCCAGCAATGTCATGCACTAGAATCTTATCACTTTACATCCAGTGTTGCCACACACGTTACCAGGACAATAATGATCAGCAAATGATACCTCTCAAGGCACATTTTTACCAGACTATGATAAATTTCATATAAAGTGGTGAACATAAGGGTCCAGACTGTTACACACACCTTGTGACTATGTATGTAATGGGATAGGGAACAATTGCTTGACAGTTGCTAGTAGCAATTGAACTCAGGCTTGAACAGACATGGAAATTGAACAGCTCTTGTCTCTCTAAAATTAGAGATGAGGCTCATTGGCAGGGTTGGCTAGGGAAGATTATATTGCCACTGCCTTAACCATTCATTCAGTGAGAAGGTGCTTGCCAGGTGCTTGTCTGAGCAAGATGCTGCAAATATGTAGCCACCAGCTTCTCCTCAGACAAAACCCTGAATACATCCCCTGCAGCCTTTGTGCACCTCACCTCACAAACACCCTTTCCTTCCCACTCCAACCTGCTGTTGTGTCTCACACATTTTAGTTCCTGTTCCTTTCCCTCCCACGCTTCCCCATGTCAGTGTTATCTATTCTCTTGATTTCCACTCCTACTCACTATACCACTACCACCCTATCTGAGCTGTTGGGAGACGGTGACCTGATGCACAGACCTTGAATACTGCAGCGAGATCCCCTGATTATTGTATCAAGCCAGTACTGGATCCTCTGGCAAACTGATACTGCCTCATTCTTCAAACACAGGTTTGTGGGAAGTAAAGCCTGAATTCACAAAGGGACACAGGCACCTAGAAAGTCACAGTCACAAGGTCTGAGCTGGGCACCTAGGTTGGACATTAGGAAAAAGTTCATAACTGTCAGGGTGGTTAAACATTGGCATAAATTGCCTAGGGAGGTTGTGGAATCTCCATCTCTGGAGATATTTAACTATCAGAGATGGTCTAGACAGTATTTGGTCCTGCCATGAGGGCAGGGGACTGGACTCGATGACCTCTCGAGGTCCCTTCCAGTCCTAGACACTATGAATCCATGAATCCATATGCAATGAATGGGGAGAGAGACACACTAGAAAGCAATCCACAAAGTCAGCACATTGGACAGGCAGCCTCCTAAGCTAGCCAGTGGGAGAGTCTGAGAGCAGGGCCACATCCTAAGCCCTGCCTCTCCCTTGGAGATAGGCACCTGTAGGGAGGCACCTGTCTCTGCTAGTGATCCAAGAGCTGGGGCACGGGGCGGGGGGGAGGAGAAGATAGGTGTTCACACCTACATCATGTGTGACAGGTTTCAGAATGGTAGCCGTGTTAGTTTGTATCAGCAAAAACCAGTCGGAGAACACTTTAACCTCCCTGGACACTCAGACTTAAAAAAAGTGGCAATTCTTCAACAAAAAACTTCAAAAACAGACTCCAATGAGAAACTACAGAACTGGAATTAATTTGCAAACTGGACACCATTGCATTAGGCCTGAATAAAGACTGGGAGTGGATGGGTCACTACAAAAACTAATTTCCCCATGCTAATTTTCCCCTACTGTTACTCACACCTTCTTGTCAACTGTTCATGGGCCACCCTGATTACCAGTACAAAAGTGATTTTTCCTCCTTTTGATAATATCCCACTTTAATTGAATTGTCTTGTTAGAACTGAACCTGCCCCCACACACACACTTGGCAAGGCAACTCCCATCTTTTCATGTATTGTGTATATATATCTTCCTACTGTATTTTCCACTCCATGCATCTGATGTACTGGGTTTTAGCCCACAAAAGCTTATGCCCAAATAAATTTGCTAGTCTCTAAGGTGCCACAAGTACTCCTCGTTGTTTTTGCTAAGTCACTTGTGGGACCCAATCCAATACGCATGCTCAGAGGCCACCTAAGTCCACACAAAACAGGAGAAGGAGCAGCAGTTCCTCAGAGCCTTTAGCTCAGTGATCAGGGCTCTGAGATGTGAGACAACTCCCCCCAACCCAGTTGAAGTTCCTCTGACTGAGGAAGAGAAGAGATTTGAACAGGGATCTGCCACCTGTCAGGGGAGTGTTCTAGCCCCTGGGCTATAGTCACTCACTCTGACCTAATTAATATTTAATTAAAGTGGAATAACTTCTCCAGGAGAGAATGAGGGAGCCCCACATCAGAATATCCTACGGCTGTGGTGAGAGCACCAACCTGAGAGGTGACAGATCCCTGTTCAAATCCCCTCTCATCAGGCAGAGAAAGGATTTGAACTGATGGTCTCTCACATTCCAGGTGAGTGCTCTAACCATTGGACAAAAGGCTAGTTCGTCTCCCTCTGCTGGCTGTTTTGTGTGGAGTTAGGAGGCCTCTAACCATACCTATCAGATTGGAACCCACAAGTGATTTAGATCATGGAGCACCTCATACTCAGACTTTAAGGCCAGAAGGGCCCATCATGATCATCTAGTCTGACCTGCACATCACAGGCCACAGAACCTCACCCACCCACTCCTGTAATAGGCTCATAACCTCTGGGTGAGTTACTGAAGTCCTCAGATCTTGATTTAAAGACTTCAAGTTACAGAGCAGCTACCATTTGGTCTAGTTCAAACCAGCATGTGACCAGTGCTGCACAGAGCAGGATTACAGTTTTGTGGGGCTCTGGGGCAGAGCAAGTGAGGGCCCCCCCTCACCCGTTCCGCCTGCACACACCCCCCCGGCGCTACTGCCAGGGAGTGGGGTTGGGGGCTTGCCCCGCTTCGCCCACCCAGCACTCCTGCTCCCCCGGCAGGAGTGTCGGGCGGGTGGACCTTCCCAGCAGGAGCGCTGGGCAGGCTGAGTGGATCAGGACGTGGGGGGCACCCATTTTTCCCGGGCCCCTGGGCACAAGCCCCATTCGCCCAGTGGCTAATCCGCCATTGGTGCTGCAGAGGAAGGTGAAAAGTCCCTAGGATCTCTGCAAATCTTACCTAGGGAAAATTCCTTCAAAACCCCAAATATGATGATCAGTTAGACTCTGAGTATGGGGGCATGACCCACCAGCCAGATACCTGGGAAAGAATTTTCTGTGGTAACTCAGAGCTCTCCCCATCTAGTTTCCCATCTCCAGCCTTTAGAAATACTTGCTAATAGCAGCTGCTGATGGGCCATGTGCCATTGTAGGCAATCTCATCATACCATCCCCTTCATAAACTTATCAAGCCCAGTCCTGAAACAAGTTATGTTTTTTGCCCCCTTTGGAACTCTCTTCCAGAACTCCAGTTCTCTGATGGTTAGAAACTCATCTGATTTCATAGACTCATAGACTTTAGGGTCAGAAGGGACCATTATGATCATCTAGTCTGACCTCCTGCACAATGCAGGCCACAGAATCTCACCCATCCACTTCAATAACAAACCGCTAATCTATGTCTGAGTTATTGAAGTCCTCAAATTGTGGTTTGAAGACCTCAAGCTGCAGAGAATCCTCCAGCAAGTGACCCATGCCCCAGGCTGCAGAGGAAGGTGAAAAACCTCCAGGGCCTCTGCCAATCTGCTCTGGAGGAAAATTCCTTCCTGACCCCAAATATGGCGATCAGTTAAACCCTGAGCATGTGGGCAAGACTCACCAGCCAGCATCCAGGAAAGAATTCTCGGTAGTAACTCAGATCCCATCGCATCTAACATCCCATCACAGACCACTGGGCATATTTACCTGCTGATAATCAAAGATCAATTGCCAAATTAATTCCCACAATTAGGCTATCCCATCATACCATCCCCTCCATAAACTTATCAAGCTTACTCTTAAAGTCAGATATGTCTTTCGCCCCCACTATTCCCCTTGGAAGGCTATTCCAGAACTTCACTCCTCTAATGGTTAGAAACCTTCGTCTAATTTCAAGTCTAAACTTCCTAGTGTCCAGTTTATATCCATTTGTTCTTGTGTCCACATTGGTACTAAGCTTAAATAATTCCTCTCCCTCCGTAATATTTATCCCTCTGATATATTTATAAAGAGCAATCGTATCCCCCCCTCAACCTTCTTTTGGTTAGGCTAAACAAGCCAAGCTCTTTGAGTCTCCTTTCATAAGACAGGTTTTCCATTCCTCAGATCATCCTAGAAGCCCGTCTCTGAACTTGTTCCCGTTTGAATTCATCCTTCTTAAACATGGGAGACCAGAACTGCACACAGTATTCCAGATGAGGTCTCACCAGTGCCTTGTAGAACGGTACTAACACCTCCTTATCTTTGCTGGAAATACCTCGCCTGTTGCATCCTAAAACCGCATTCGCTTTTTTAATGGCCATATCACATTGGCAGCTCATAGTCATCCTGTGATCAACCAATACTCCAAGGTCCTTCTCCTCCTCTCATCATCCTCATATCCTTTCTCTGCACCTGTTCCAGTTTGAATTAATCTTTCTTAAACATAAGAGACCAAAATTGCATGCAGTATTCCAGATGAAGTCTCACCAGTGCTTTCCCTGTCTCTACCAAAAATATCTCACCTAATGAATTCTTTTCCACAGCCACTTCACATGGACCTATACACCCAGATCTTTCTCCTTCTCTGTTACTTCAAACTGCTAAGTCATCAGCCCATTTTACAGCAAAAATTCTTCGTGTTAGTCCCTAAGTGCATGACCTTGCAGTCTGCACTATTAAATTTCATCCCTTTTCTATTACTCCAGTTTTCAAGGCTGTCCAAGTCTTCTAGGATATTCCAGTTCTCCTTCATATTAGTAATATCTCCCAACTGTGTGTCACCTGCAAATTTTATTAGCCCAGTCCCACTTTTTTTGTGACAAGGTCATGAATGAAAATGTTAATAAGATTGGTCCCAAGATCGATCCTTGAGGAACTCCACTACTAACCTTCCTCCAACTGAACAGTATCTGTGATAGTCTCCCCTTTAGCCAGTTCCTTACCCACCTTCGATTCTCATATTAATCCCCATCTTCTCCAATTTAACTAATAATTTCCCACGTGGAACTATATCAAATGGTTTACTGAAATCCAGATTAGATCTACGGCTTTTCCTTGGTCTTGAAATTACTCTTCCCCCCGGTTTGCCAATCACATGGGGGGCTTAGACAGGCAGTAGGTACCTAGATGCCTACAGTAAAGCAGCAGTGCACATGCCTAGAGGCAGAAACAAAGGTGCCTAGTGAGCTTTTGCAGCAAAAACTTGGGTGATGTGAATTGAGGGGTCTACAAAGTTAAGGCAGCAGCTGAGCAGAAGTTTTGCAGATCTTGTTTGGTTGTTGCTAAAACCAGGATTTCGGCACCTCACTCTAGGTCTTTGGACTTTGCCGACGACCTTGCACTCCTTTCACACACTAAATAGCAGATGCAAGAGAAGACCAACGTAGTGGCAGCCATGTCATCACAGGTTAGCCTCAACATCCACAAGGACAAGACCAAGATCCTTAGGATTAACTCCATCAGCAATGACCCAGTCACACTGAATGGAAGCCCCCTGGAAGAAGTGCAGTCCTTCACCTACCTAGGGAGCATCATCGACCAGCAGGGTGGCTCAGACGCAGACATCAAACTAAGGATTGGTAAGGCAAGAGCAGCCTTCTTACAGCTTAAAAACATATGGAGCTCCAGAGAGCTGTCTTTGGAAATAAAGATTCGACTGTTCAACTCCAACGTGAAATCAGTCCTACTGTATGGAGCTGAAACCTGGAGAACAACCAAAACAACCATCAGGAAGATCCAGACCTTCATTAATAGCTGCCTCAGAAGGATTCTCCAGATCCGCTGGCCAGACACCATCAGTAACATCCACCTCTTGGAGAGGACCCGTCAACTCCCAGCAGAGGAAGAAATCAGAAGGAGAAGGTGGGGCTGGATAGGACATACACTACGCAAGCAGCCAACTAACATCACCAGACAGGCACTGCGGTGGAACCCCCAAGGCAAGCGGAAAAGAGGCCGTCCAAGAAATACCTGGTGACGCAACCTTCAGACTGATAGCAAAAAAATGGGCTATACCTGGAACCAGCTAGAGCGAATGGCCCAGGATAGAGGACTCTGGAGATCTGTGGTTGGCGGCCCATACCCCGATTGGGGTGACGGGCGTGAGTGAGTGACTCTAGGTCTTAGGCACCTAAACACCCAACAAGAACGCAGTTCCTAAGCAGCTTTTCCTTGAAGCTATTCCTCCCGAGTCCAATACCAGGGGCTATGGAGGCAGCCAGGATGCTTCTATGCCTCCTATCTAACGGTCTGCTCCTTTTGCTGTACTTGTGCTAGCACAGAGCCTTTAGCAGCCAGGGGAAGGTAGCGATCAGCTGCCTCAGTGCTCTGCTGAGAGAGGGTTAGGAGAAATGGTGTGAATGGGGAGAACAGAGCTGTTGTGGGATGGAATGGGGTCAGATGCTAATGAAGTGGTCAGATGGAAGAGTGAGACGAGTCAGAGGCTGAACTGGATGGGCATAGCCAGTTCATATGGCCAGTTCAGTGGGATAGGATCCCCAACTCATCCAATACACTCAGGTTCTCTTATTTTAAAAAGATAGGGGGTGCTCTGTACCCACAGGGCCAGATTAATCTTTAGTGAGCCCCTGCCGTGCCCACACTCCGCCCCAAGGTCCTGCCCCCACTTGGCCTCTTCCCCTAGAAGCCCCATCCCTGCTCGGTCTCTTCTCCCCCCCGTCCCAGGCCCCACTTGTCACTCACAGGGGGGGGGGAGGAGGAGGGGATGGAGAGGAGAAAGCACCCACCGGCAAAAACAAAAGTCTGCGCCTATGCTACTGAGAATAAGGTTCTTGTCTCCCCCTTCTATCTGCTCCCATTATGCAGAAAAAGACTCAGTAATTTAATCACCAGTGAGAAATGCCATACACGGGTAGGAATAATCTAGACACCAGGCTGCTGATAATCAGAGCATGGGCTCATATTAACTTTACTTCTGCAGCATTAAGCAGAGAAGCGAGTGCACATTAAAGAGAAGCCAACAGTTTGAACTTTTGGAAACTGATTACGGTAGTTTTTGAAATATCCAGTTTCTGATTGAGCACCCCTTAAAACAGTCTGACCAAAATTTTATATATGGATAAATAATTCAATGAAAATAGTCTTTACAAAGTGTGGCAAACCCAGGCAAAATGGCTACAAAGGGAGGGGTAGGAATTAGTCCCAGGGGGGTTAAAAGGCTTCTCCCTATCCATTGAGGAGAGACAGCCATGAGAAATTAGGTTCAGCTGGAACAGGGGTTACTAGGGAACTAATTTGGTTCAGCTGGCCCCAATTGCTGGTGACCTTTTTAAACCCTCCCTGGCAGGGAAACACGGCAGGAGTGAGAGAAGCTGTCAGTGAATAGGTGCAGCAAGGCTCTGCCCTCTTCCAGCAAGGAAGACTGCACTCTGTCCCCAGAAGGGGAGAAAAACAGCAAGGGACTGACTGAGAGGAGGATCAGCCAGACCCTGCGTGACTGGGAAGGCTTTTACTTTGCCCAAGCCTGTGTCTCCAAGGCAAAAAGGGACTGAGTCAGCTGAGGAGAAGCAGGTACTTTGCCACAAAAGAAAGGTTTGCAGAACCTGGACCTATACTTAAAGTGACAGTCTGTTTTTGTTTCACCTACACAGTCCCTTGGTGTCTATCTCAAGAACTTCTCAGGACACCAGAAGCGTCCCAGTTTATCAGTCAAAACCTTTTAACAACAAATGTTTGCTCAAGACATTTCTATGCTAAGTAAAATTTGTTCTGTCTTCACAGAAGAACAAACTCATGGCACACCAATGGAACAAATATTCAGTGTGACAAACGGTGTTTGGAGTGAAGGGAAAAGTCAAATGACTACAGACACTATTAAAGTTGTTCAAAATGAACATTAATGACACTTATTCAGTGTTTCATGATAACTCATTCAGACACCTAGTTACTGGAAAAATATTCTTCACTCTGAGAAACTTGTGTCACTGAGTCAAAAGTTGGCAGAAGCAACTCCAGCACAAAAAGTGTACCTTTGCCTTCTGTGTGAGTGTTTTGCAATCCAAGCAAGCATTACCCAACCCACGTGTCTCCGTTTTGATTTTTAAAGTGTGGTCACCTTTCATACTAGGTAATGTGATTTTCAAGTTGAACACATCTCTTTAAAGGATACCATTCCAGCATTTGGCTGTGTGTGTTTAATCTCCTGAACCACAGTTGTTAAGTAATAAAGACACTTAAGATGCCCTTTTTAAGGTAACTTGTGTTATATGTGGGAAACCTGAATTTCAAAAAAGGATAAATCGATAAAATATTGAGATGCATTTTGGGAGTCAGGTAAACATTCCTCTCCAACAGCCCTCATTTCAGGACATCTCTCATAGCCCAAAATTCACTTACTTTCCACACAAATTTGTCTCCTTACTGTTATAGTTGAAATGACAATGGAAATAAATCTTGAGCTGAGGTTATAGAAAGTTACATACCCTAAAGGAATTAATCCTACAGTATGTTAGGTTTTCTGCCTGAAAAATTCTTGCTTCTCTTTCTCATTTGGGCCTTGGTCGATTATGAATCTATAAAACCTCTCACAGCTTAAGGCCAAAAGGGGACTACTAGATCATCTAGTCTGACTTCCTGCATGACAGCACCCAGTCACCCATGTATTGAGCCCAGTAACTTATGCTTAACCAAAGCAAATCTCCCAATAAGGCATCCCGTCTTGATTTGAAGCCACTGAGAATACAACTCCCTTGATAGTTTGTTCCAATGGGTAATCACTTACACCATTAAAAATATGTACCTTATTTATGTGGGTAAATCATTCTGCAAGGTCACTATATGTATAATTTCATTCAGCTATAACTCATGTGAAGGCTTTTATATTGCTTTCCAATGTTTTATACAGTTTCTGGAATTATAGCCTGAACTTGGGTTTTAATTTTGTGTGAATACTTAATTATTTGTATTACCTTAGCATCTAGAGAGTCCAGCTGGGATTGGGACCGTATGTGGGTGGCAATACTATATCTGCCCTAGCACTAATTAGACAAGACAAGATGGAGGGAGTAAAATCTATCCTCATTTTACAGCTGGGGAACAGAGAGTGTCTATGCTTTAAAACGCTACAGTGGTACAAGTGTAGCATTTCAGTATGGACACTACCTATGCCAATGGCATAAGTAATCCACATCCATCTCTTCCATCAACCTAGTGCTGTTTACACTGGAGGTTAGGTCGGCTTAACTATGCTGCTCCGGGGTATGGCTTTTTCCACATGTCTGAGCTATATAGTTAAGGTGACAGACCTGGTCTACACTAGTCAATTGAGACACTGAAGGTATGATTTTGATCTCCCTTAAGGTATGTTTGCATCAGTGCAAATCCGTTGACCAGAACAGAATTACTCCTGATTTACCCCAGTGTAAGTGAATATCAGAATCAGGCCCGGCCTGTTCAAGTGACTTGCCTAAAATGACACAGGAAGTCACTGAACTGAGAGTTGAGAACACGTATGCATTTATCTACCTACATAAAAAAAAAAAATCCCTGTATAGATAACCCACTGAAGCTCCTGGTCTGATTGTGTTTGCAGATACACACGTGCTTACCCCCACGTATCCTGTAAACTCAGCCCTGAGCGAGGTATGCAGCAATACAAACCCACATATCCGGGACCAAACTGATATTCTGTCTGTCGCGGTTTGAGTTGGCCAATACTTTTTTGGAAGATTTTAAATCAGCAGCTAACCGGATAGTTTCACTGTCTTTAATGGACATAGACTACAGATTGTTGTGCCTCATGATGTGTTTTCTTGCTTTGCCAGTAGACGTTTTCCTGTGGCTAGAATCTTGATGATTAGAGGGTGCACAGGGACGACCTTCCTCAGTCACTTCACTGGCTTCCTGTGTGGCCACAGATTGACTTTAGAACTTCGGTTGCAAGTTTTAGGGCCATTAATAGACTGGATCACAGATCCTTTTCTGAGCTTCAGGCTTGCTCTGCTGTCACCACCTCTGCTCAGGGGATGCAGCTCAGGGCCGCCCAGAGGTTTCAGGGGGCCTGGGGCAGGGCCGGGTCTTCAGCGGTGGGTCCCTCTCGGAGGGAAGGACCCACCGCCAAATTGCCGTCAAAGAATGAAGCGGTGGCAGTAGAGCAGCCTAAGTGCTGCCGATCACGGCTTCTTGTTCTCCCTCTTCCCCCCCCCCACCCCCACCGCTTGCGGTGCTTGTATTCACCGGGCAGCACCCACTGCTGAAGTGCCGCCAAAATCCCGGAGCAGTTTGCGGGGTCCCTGTGGAGCCTGGGGCAAATTGCCCCACGTGACCCCCCCTCTGAGTGGCCCTGATGCAGCTTGTCAAATGGCTGTTGGTTTGTCTAGCTCTATTTATGAAGCTCTGGGATTATGGACTGCAGAACTAGCCCCTTTGAAAGCAGGCTTACAGTTTTGACACATTATTTGCTGGACGTGTCAATTTTTTGTATGTTTCAGTGTAAAGTGCTCTGGGTATTTCCCTGGAGAGACACTATTCTGGTCAAGGAATAAGAGGTCTGTTATCCTCCTGTTGTGCAGTAGATTTGTGTACTTAACGCTTATCAACTCTAATGGAAGTTACATCTGTCAAATCCTTAGTGTCAGATTGTGATACGGCAAATTTGATACACATCACTCAAGTATGAAACCCCTGCAGATAAGGAAGCTCCGAGACTTTGACATTTGTGCTGAAATGCTTCCAGGAAGGCGTGTATGAAATTGGTAACGGAACGCAGATGGTTTAAAAACACATTGGGTTACAAGAAGGGACCAATCTTAGAGCCAGGCAGCCTAGATCCTCCCTGGGAGAAAGGACAGACATAGGAAGTTGTCAGTTTTTGTTCCTCCTTCCTTTCTTGAGAGTCAGTTCCAGTGGAAGTAGAAAGGGAAAAAAACCAAAACAATGCCTAGTTTGAAAATTGGACTTCAGCATAAATTTGGCTTCCCCCTCTGTCCTTCAGCTTAGCAGGTATATTTGACTATTTGAATAGAACTGGTCAGGAATTGGTTGAAACTTTTATTTATTTAATCAGAAAATGTCAATTAGCTGAAATGGTTTTTCAGGTTCAGGATGGAATTTCTGTGGGGGAGGGGGAAGAGAGAGGAGGACAATGACCCACCCCAGAGCAGCCCACTGCCTAGTTTGTTAGTGTGCTCAGCTGGGATATGGGAGAACTGGGAACAAGTTTTTTTCTTGCCTGATTCAGAGCAAGCATTTGAACCTGGGTTGCCCACAAGCCAAGTGAGTGCCCTACCCACCAGACCGTTGGGTATTCTGGGGTTGGTCTCTCGCCACAAGGATTTTGAAAGGTCTTGTTTTCGTTCTGATATAGCATGAAAGTTTCAAGACCTTGAAATTGTTCATGAAACAGTTCCTATTTTTTGGCCAGCCCTATATTTGAGTACATTAAAGAGCTCTCTTTTGCTCACCACAAAATGTGCATTTACCAGCAGACTTGGAAAGAAAAGCAGCTCTTCCCCCCCACTCAGTGTAAAGGAGACCTTTAACTGACAGACAGGAGAGACTTTTAGTCCCTGCTACAGGGAAGCAGGTTTCAGGGCTCTGCACAGAAAGGTAGGCTCTTCCATTCAGTGAATCCGATGTCAAGAGCTTGAAGAGGTACAGTATTATCACATGTCAAATCAAATGGCTGTTAGTGCCAATTCAGGATATATGTACCGGTCCAAATGGCCCTCTCAAAAGCAGAGGGAAATTGAGGGTAAGACAGACAGGTGCCACAAGGAAACTCTAGGAACAGTTAAGCTTACAAGAAAGCCTTAGGGTCAGGTTTATCGGCTGTAAAATGACACTGAGGTGGTAAGTGTGGACTGTGTCCATTGTGTGTACCCCAGGGTAGAAACTCCACCCACTTACAGTCCTCTTCTCAGTTTTTAAAGGAGACGGAATCAAATGTCCTGCTCCTTTACAAAGACACGGCTGTCTCTCTCTGTACACTAAGCTCAGAGACATCCTTTGTAATAGAAGGGTCTCAACGTTTCAGAACCCACAGGCATTTCTTCATATAACTAAAAAAGCAGCACTGTTAAACCACGCAGACTGAGTGAATTTAGCAAAGTCTCACATAGCTGGAGACTAAATGCCCATATTTTTTTAATAAAAAAAGACAATGCATCAGCAAAATCTGAATACAGAGAAACTACAGACTAAAAAAAACGGAACTCTGAAAAAGTCCCTGAATACATTGATCTAAAAATCTAGCAAGAAACATCCCTGGAGTCATTTTCTATGGAAGCTGGTTTAAAGATCTCCACTGGCCATCAAAAAGCCAGGTAAAGGGGACCTAACCTTAGAAGCTATGCATGAAAATTATGGCTAAGAAAAATGCCATGTTAGATCTACAGGATCCCAGTCAAAGATGAAATGCGTTTACAGTGACCAGATGTCACAATTTTATAGGGACAGTCCCGATATTTGGGACTTTATGTTATATAGGTGCCTATAATCCCCCACCCCCATCCCGATTTGTCACACTTGTTGCCTGGTCACCCTAAATGTGTGAGCTAATGAATGAGGCAGGAGAGTACCATCCCAGACTATACAGTCACTCGGGCACTCATTTAGTCAGCACCTTTCATGTGCAAGTCAGAAGTCAGTCCTCAAACTTCATTTTTGCTTAGCCAAAATAATTTCTCTCCCCACACGCTATCCCAAAATATTCCTTCCTAATCTGTCCGTATGCACTTCACTTTTTCCGCCCCCCCATGCAATTTCTTTTTTTCCCCCAGAAGAGGGCAGCAATGTTACATCATTTGTAACATTTATTTCATATTAAAATGTCCTCACAGGAAAACCTAGTAAATGAGACGCAAGCCAAAGCTAGCAAGTTTAAGAGCTAGTGTTAAACTTCCCCAAAGTTTTAGAGTGTTTAGATCCTGGGTCTTGGTTCAGGACCACCTCCAGTGACAAACAAACAAGGGCTCTGATAGGAGTTTGTCATTTACTTAAAGGCACATAACACTGAAAAACCAAGTGAGATAGATCACAAACACAGAGCACATTGCGAGCTGGAAAAAATCCTGGCTCCTGAGCCAAACCACAGAGAGGGTTGAGAAATCCTGGTCACAGAACATCTCTACAAAGAAAACACAAAAGAGAGTTTATGGCCAATTCTTACTGACAAATTGGCTAGAGGTGAGTGACGAGCAGCAAAAACAGCCAGGAGGCTGGGAAAAAATCAATTGATGAGGAAAGATGACAAAGATAACTCAATGTGTATAGTCTGGCTAAGTGATATCAAAGGGTGGGACATGGTAACAGTAAGTAAATATGCAAAGGATGTTAATACCGAGGAAGGAAAAGGAGTTATTAAGAGCTTCCTATGGGAATGCCATTGCAAAATCGCTTCCACTTTGGAAGTGCACTAAGCTAAACCACACAAAGGCATTTTTAGTGCAGCATCAGAGTGTCCACATGGAGAGCTAGTCTGGAGTGGCCATTTCGCCCTGTAGACAAGCCCTTAATGTGGTATAAGGAGCTATAGCTAGGAATATAGAGAGAATACCAAGAAAGGGAAAAATTGAGGCTGAATATCAGGAAGGGCTTTCTGAATGAGGAGATGTATTCAGTTTGCGATTCCAGCCCACATCTTCTCTTGCAGCCAAGTAACATACCCCTTTAAAGCACTGATGTGATTCTTTAAGCCTGAGGAAACCGTGTGCTGGGCCAGTGCTGCACTCTAAGCTATGGCCATTGTCAGCTGGCAGGCTGCTTTAAGGGACTATTACAGCAACTGGGGATCAGTGGGGTATAATGAAGCCCCAGTGATGCGTTTTCCCTGCCCCTACCCCTATAACTCCCAGCTGGCATAGGATGTGCTAGCACCAGAGCTGCTGTGCTGGCTCTATGCCACTGGAAGATCCCTCTAGGGGCTGAATACACCATTTTTAAGGCAGCTTTGGTGCAGCACAAAGTGGCCACAACGCAGCCCAGGATCTGCACCCGTCTCCCAAGGGACGTGCCAGAAACCTGCCTTGCTTGGGGCTGCTAGGGCCAGACTATCAAGTGACCAGCACCCACAACTGGGGCCCCATTTTCTAAATGGGAACTGAGCTCTTTAGGCACCCAAATAAGCGACTAGATTTCTAGAAATGTGCAGCACCCAGCAGCTCCCACTGTGATTTACGGCCAGAATGTCAAAAAAACTCCCAACGTGCTGAGCTTTTAGGAAAATCTGGCCCCAAATGTGGGCCCTGAGCTCTTGTACCATTAACTAGACTGAACCAGACAGAGCTAGCAACTTTCTTTTCTGAGATGCACCACAGCCTGAGGCCCCTGCAATGGCATTGAGTGAGATATACCCAGATGATCCTGGCAAGCAACCTGCACCCATTCTGCAGAGGAAGGTAATAAGAACCCTAGGTCACTACCAATCACTCCTGGGGGAAATTTCCTTCCTGGTCCCACACAGGGTGATCAGTTAGACTTATCACATGAGCAAGAACCAGCCAGCCAAGCCCCAGTTATCTGGCAGTCTCTTGGTATTTATGTGAGGACACTGGAAATTATTTCAAAATAGAGGTGTCGGGGGCCTGGGGAAAGGCGAGAAGACTAGTACTGCAACACTAAAGCACTTACATGTTACATGTGTTAACAGAGTGCATGGTGCAGAAGGAAGATGATCTAGTGGACTGAACACGGACTCACTGCCAGGAATCCTGGAGTTCTGATCACTGCTCCAGCTGAGTTACTACTAGAACTAGATTGACGAGATTTCCTAAATTATCCCAATAATCACACTTTACTACCTGAAAGCATCTATAAACTAAAACTGTATTTTATAAGCTCTTTCACAATTGATTCATAGTTTAACTACTATTATTTTCTTAATGGCTTGCTAAGCCATAACTCTTAAAACTTGAACATGTTCAAAATGTAAAAGCCCATCTCCCAATCCAGAGTTAAAAGCATTGATTCACAGATTCCAAGGCCAGAAGGGACCATTTATGATCACCTAGTGAGTCTGACATCCTGTATAACACAGGCCAGAGAACTTCCTCAAAATAATTCCTAGATCAGATCTTTTAGAAAATAAACAGCCGATCTTGATTAAAAAATTGTCAGTGATGGAGAATCCACCACAACCTGTGGCACATTGTTCCAATGGTGAATTACTCTCATTGTTAAATGTTTATTCCTTATTTATCAAGATACCTGCTGTTCAGGGTGGACAAAACATTTAATCACTTGAATGCAAGTTTTATCTCTCTAAGCACATTATGCAATACTTTTGAGGGTAGAGCTAAGATCCTTCAGGATACGGCATAAAATCTCCCACCTAAGCCCAGTAGGAGATTTTTTTTCGGTTTTGTTAAGAAAGTAGGATAATGTTAGTGAGAGATCAGAGATCAAAAAGCCTCAAAGTCCACCCTGTTACACTCCAAATACCACATCAAGAAACATTCCACACCTCACCCAGGCATGACTGTTAGCCCTTTGTCTAATTAAATAACTGAACCCTGCTCCCAACCTCTTCTGTGCTCAGTCATCCCCCTTGAAATTCTCAGGGCAATGCCCAGCTGTTGGCATTTGAAGCCACAACTGGAATAGGGGAGGTGAAGCAATTAGTTTAATACATCTAGAAAGCATGAGCATGCCTGGGTGTGATCCTGGTATTCAGTGCCCTCAACTCCCTTTGACTGAGAACCTCACAACATAAGGCTACATACATTTGAAGCAATGGATAAATGGGAACATTAATAAGGGTTAACATTAATAAAAAATAAGGAATGCTAAGAAATTACAGGAGCTGCTGAAAAATCATAACTCAAGATAAAATTAAAGAGGCATAATGAGGAATGATATAGGTGAGAACCAAAGGAATGAGGAAGATAATCAAGATTAATATGGAGTAATGTTAAATGACAAGACATCAGGCTTGGTAATAAACTCGCTGCTAGAATACTGGCTCATCAGCAAAGATGAAGCTGCCCTGGATGACTTTGTGGAACCACAAGAGAAGGGGAAATGGTAGGTTTAGAACAATGTATTACCTACCTGTGGTGTTAGGGGCTGGGCAAGGGCCTTCCATCACCTGGAGTGGCTCAGCAGGGTAGAAGGAGGAGGTGTAGTCAACCAGCTGTGAGCCTGGGGTGAGCCCTTTACAGCTCTTGCCCCTGGGTGACCTCCAAATCCCCACTCCTAGGTAAGCTCACTGTTCCCTGAAGGAGTTGAACTCACTCCCAGGGTCTTTTCTGGGTTTAATTATCTCCTGTCATTGGTGCTACTTCTCAGATCCAGCTACAGGGCACCAACCAAAAGCAGACTTCCAGAGCCCCTCTCAGGCCTGCAGGGCAGCTGATGACTGCCTTGGTCTAGACACCCCAGCAGCCTCTTCCTTAAAGCAAACATCCCCCCTGCTCTGTGGCTGGCTTCACCTCTTTAAACTGCCTTCTCCATTTTGTGCATGCTCTGCAGGTGCGCCTAATTGTCCCTGCCTGAATGCAGGACGCTCGTTAGGCTTGCTGCCAGGGGGATGTGGGCTTGTCCCATCCCAGTAGGCTAGAGGAGGACAGCTGAAAAGGTTTTTAAAGAAAAGCACTTGACCAGTTTCTCTTTACCTCAGGGAGAACTGCGTTGTTTGACCACTTAGTGAGTAGGAAAGATTGTCTGCAACATGTAGGCCCTGATCTTACCCATGTGGGGTTCCTAGCAGGACCCTTCATTACCTCTGAGCACGGAAGGGATGTCCTTCCTGTGACAGGGCTGCCAGCTCTCTGAATGTGCTTCCTCTCTTTTAATGCCTGCCTTATCCCTGGCTCTCAGATTTTCTACTGGCCCTGTTACCTGGAGACTGGCTGTGATCTTGAAAGGCAGCCACCACCAACCCCCTAGATACGCTCCTGCCTAATGGCAAATGCATTATTGAGAAACCTAACAGAGTTATATTTTGATCAGAGAAAACACACCTTGCTCTAGTAGATAAAGATTTTCTAAAAACAATAGAATGTGAGGAAAGGGGACTCGTGCATTTCAGAACAGAGTAAAATTCCACATAGTGAAGTCCCGAGGCAGTCGTTGAACAAGAGCTGGACGTACTACAAACTTTATCTCGAAGAAGAAATGAAAAAAGACTGGTACTAAGCTTTTAACTAAAGGACTAAATATGTTATGTTCTCTGCCTCCTTCCCATGAAGCTGGAATGCATTAATAGTCCCGTTTAGAAAGGAGGTGACTGTTCTCCTTTCAGAGCCAATCTTCAATCCATCTTCACTTCCTGCCCACGTCAGTGTTTTGAGACATGGCTCTCACTACAGCCAAACACATTTCCCCAACCCGCTCTTGGTTTCGTTTAGCAGTCACATTGGCATTAGGGCAGGTTTCAGTTCTTTGAGTTGTGGGACTTGCTTGTAGTCTTAACTACTCTGTTGGGTAAATTCTGACTCCAGCTATAAACCATGCACTGGGTTCATTCTCAGCATGAATGGGAAAGGATTTTTTAAAGAATACCTTTGGAAGATGGCGCTGGCAATCTTTGCTTTGTGTTCTGGTGTATTTTAAGAAGATATTTTGGAGCTTTTCAAAAAACAAATAAAAAAGCTGTAGCCCCTGTAAGTGGCATTGGTATGAGATGCACTTCCAATGAATATAATACACACTTGTATTTAGATGCCCTGGAATCTCATAGTTCACAGGCGTAACGTCACACCCCTGATTTATGAGCTGGAGAGCAGGGGCTGAGTTGCCATAGCAGGAGCTGAGAGCCGGCCCAGCGGTGCAAATGGGTGGAAGGTAGCAGAGAGTCCCTGAAAAGGCCATAGTCACTGAAATCATTTCATGGGATTAGAGCCCCATACTTGAGATAGCTGCTCACTTGCTATGGGCTCTGAGTAAGGGGCAGCAGGTTGTTGCCCTGCCCTGAAAGCAGCTCAGAAGGGAGATTGTGACTTTTATTGTCACAATTTGCCTCCTGGTTCTCTCGCTGCTCTGGAGATAGAGTAAATTGCACCGGGTCTATGCCTGGAGCAGTGTACTTCACCCAGCACAGAGATGCTGCCCGCTGTGCCGGAGGGGCAGAGCCACAGTATCACCCATTTCCTGCGCCTTCCCACCCTCCTATATGGCGGGGGAGAAAATGCAGTGGCTCTGCCGAGTCTGCTTTCCCTCCTGCACTGAGAGCAGCAATAGGAGTAGCCAGCACCAGGGAGGAACAGGGCGTTATTGCAAATATGGTTCCAGTGACATTCTACTGATCATGAAAAAGTGTGAAAGACAGCAAAGGTGACATGGAAAGTGCAACTCACTTCCCACGTGCAGCCTGGCTCCCAAGGCTATGTGTATGCTCATATTTTGGGGAGATTTCCCAACAATGCAGCCATACTGTAGACAGAGCACAGAGGTGTTTACCACTGGGCTGTCTAACACTGCCCAGAGCCGATCCAGACAACAAAGTGCTAAGAATGCCAGGCCCTGTCTAAATTACACTATTGCAGCTGAAACAGTGGGAGATCTCCCCAAAAAGCCGTGTTTCCAGGTAACACCCTCCCCATCCTGTCACGCGCACCTCCCACACTGCAGAGGTCCTCAAAGCCCAGCAGCTGCTGTACTATATGCCAGCTAGCTGAATGCAATCCATCAGAAATCCCTGCCTCCCTTCATCATGCAAGCTCTGGGATCTTCAGTCGTATATGCATTACGGTAGCTGGTGCATATACAACCATGATTTACATGTCACCAGTTTTTGCAGCTCTGGGCCTCAGTAGATACAGCTGAGTCTATATGAAGGTATGGAGAGTAGTCAAGGAGAGTATGGATCCTGTGGCTGGCATATGAGGCCCACACGTCCAGCAGGCTGATTGTACTGAAAGAGGGACAAATATTTTGTCTGAACATAGCCATCCAGGTAAATGTGAACCTTTGATGACCCCACATGCCATTTAAATCATATTTTTCAAATGAAAGCGCACAGAGAGATTACAGCACTGCAACATGATGCAATGGGAGCCCAAGATCAGGTCCAAATTACATTAAGGCTTAGGCAGACACAAGAGAGTATTGCATTTAAATGTAGATAGGGCCTAACGGACAGCTGTGCTGGAGGGAATATAACCGTTTACAACTGTCCCTGACTCTTTAGAAATAGCAATAGATTGGTACAAACGTGAAAAAAAGTCTTTATGAGATTCTTGTTTATTCAGAGATTTCTAAATTGCCGAGAATAATCGCTGAATATAATTGTGTCATGAGTAGAGTTCGGGCTGACATCTCATTTCCTCTCCCTTCTTTTGTGGTGAAGGTATAATCAGGGTTTATTACAAAGTCATCCTTCCGGTGGTAACAGATGGAAGTAACAAAAACAGCACAAATAAAGGATTATTAACATCTATGGCAAGCTCTTCAGTACTCTGGCCATTAATTTCATGCACTGCAAGCTGGAAGTTATTAACACGTCTAAGGGAACCCGGTATTAAACACAGGCAAAATAAATAATGTGAAGAACTGACATATGTTTGGTAGAATATTGATGCAGAAAGAGGCATAAAATATTTTGAAAACGTAAATAGTCATAAAAATGTTATTAGAAACAATAAAGTAAAAATAAGACTGACATAACAATGGTTCATTTGACACGCAAGTGCATGATTTTAACTACAATTTGGTTTTAGCTGTAAAAGAAATAGGTTCTACTTGAACAATGGGTTATTACATTAACCGCGGCCTCCTGCAGTTTTAAAGGCTAAAAGCCTGCTTTAGGATACAAAAGAAGAATTTGGCGATACCAGTCCTGTCCCCCCACTTGTGGAGCTTCTAAAACACACTTGCAAACCGGACAACAAGCCCAGCAAGGTTCCAGATTGAGGTGTATTGGCCTAACTACAAGACAAAGCTTGTACGGTGCCTACATTGTGTCTCGTTCACGCCAGAGCAATAAACCATTCACTTTCATGAGTATTAAATGCACTCATGATTAAAATTAAAAAGTGTAAAGTCCATACCATTTTTTCAACTCTCAATTATGAGTAATAAGATTTAAGTTTAAGTTTATTTTATCTACTAATTGAGGGTAGAGAGCCGTTATAAATCAGTCAAAGAGGAATGGCTATTGAAGAACTATTACTGAAGAACTGCTGTCGAAGTAAAACTAATTAATATCTGTCACTCAAAATGGTAACTACAGGAAGAGAGTTCCCTGTTCAACTACTAACATTACTAAAGCACCAGCGCTTACATCATCGAAAGGAAGGGTGAAAAAGAACACACCGTCTCTTTTGACAATGGCTTTTGTGAACTGCACTGCTGAGGTTCTGGAGTCTCTTTCATGAAAACTGATTGGTCAGAATCTCTAGTCCAGCTACCCAATTAACCTCCAGCATAACTGACTGCCTGCTTACTGAATCACATCATCAAACAAGCCAGCCTTAACTGAGAATGTGACACAGATAGAATAAAGGTAAAACCTTTGAAAAGTTGTCACTGCAAATGTCTATGGACTAGATCCTCGGATGTGTCTGGCAGCACAGCGGTGATGGTTGGGGAGAAGGAGATGGCGGGGGTGGTGATGACCAATTTGGCTCCAAACCACCTTTGTGACTCCCTCATCCTGGAACCAGCTGAGTGGCCGAGGGAGTGCTTTAAGTTCTGCTCAAATACTCATGTCTGGGCAGTTGAGGAAGGCTGGAGTGCAGTGACATTCTAGCCACATTCCTTTTCCCTAGAAATGTCTTCTATGTTGGGAGGGAGCCACAAGGGTTGACAGTAGCATAAATCAACTATAGACCTTCCATTCCTCTGCACTGGGGGAATTTCCAAGGGGTCAGATCTGACTTTTGTAGGTGACAAATCTGAGGAATTGTCACAGACTGAAGTATCACTAGAGGAGATTTTGGAATTAATTGATAAACTTAACAGTAGCAAGTCACTGGGATCAGATGGCATTCACTCAAGAGTTCTGAAAGAACTCAAATGTGAAGTTGCGGAACTATTAACTATGGTTTGTAACCTGTCCTTCAAATTGGCTTCTGTACCCAATGACTGGAAGATAGCTAATGTAATGCCATATTTAAAAAGGGCTTTAGAGGTGATCCCGGCAATTACAGATCAGTAAGTCTAACGTCAGTACCGGGCAAATTAGTTGAAACAATAGTAAAGAATGAAATTGTCAGACACATAGAAGAACATAAATTGTTGGACAAAAGTCAACATGGTTTCTGTAAAGGGAAATCGTGTCTTAATCTATTAGAGTTCTTTGAAGGGGTCAACAAACATGTGGACAAGGGGGATCCAGTGGACATAGTGTACTTAGATTTCTAGAAAGCCTTTGACAAGGTCCCTCACCAAAGGCTCTTACATCAATTAAGTTGTCATGGGGTAAAAGGGAAGGTCCTTTCATGGACTGAGAACTGGTTAAAAGACAGGGAACAAAGTGTAGGAATAAATGGTAAATTCTCAGAATGGAGAGGGGTAACTAGTGGTGTTTCCCAAGGGTCAGTCCTAGGACCAATCCTATTCAACTTATTCATAAATGATCAGGAGAAAGGGATAAAAAGTGAGGTGGCAAAGTTTGCAGATGATACTAAACTGCTCGAGATAGTTAAAACCAAAGCAGACTGTGAAGAACTTCAAAAAAATCTCACAAAACTAAGTGATTGGGCAACAAAATGGCAAATGAAATTTAATGTGGATAAATGTAAAGTAATGCATATTGGAAAAAATAACCCCAACTATACATACAATATGATGGGGGCTAATTTAGCTACAACGAATCAGGAAAAAGATCTTGGAATCATCGTGGATAGTTCTCTGAAGATGTCCACGCAGTGTGCAGTGGTGGTCAAAAAAGCAAACAGGATGTTAGGAATCATTAAAAAGGGGATAGAGAATAAGACGGAGAGTATCCTATTGCCCTTATATAAATCAATGGTACGCCTACATCTTGAATACTGAGTACAGATGTGGTCTCCTCATCTCAAAAAAGATATACTGGCACGAGAAAAGGTTCAGAGAAGGGCAACTAAAATGATTAGGGGTTTGGAATGGGTCCCATATGAGGAGAGATTAAAGAGGCTAGGACTTTTCAGCTTGGAAAAGAGGAGACTAAGGGGCGATATGAAAGAGGTATATAAAATCATGAGTGATGTGGAGAAAATAAATAAGGAAAAGTTATTTACTTGTTCCCATAATACAAGAACTAGGGGTGACCAAATGAAATTAATGGGCAGCAGGTTTAAAACAAATAAAAGGAAGTTCTTCTCACAGCGCACAGTCAACTTGTGGAACTCCTTGCCTGAGGAGGTTGTGAAGGCTAGGACTATAACAGCGTTTAAAAGAGAACTGCATACATTCATGGAGGTTAAGTCCATTAATGGCTATTAGCCAGGATGGGTAAGGAAAGGTGTCCCTAGCCTCTGTTTGTCAGAGGGCGGTGATGGACGGCAGGAGAGAGATCACTTGATCATTACCTGTTAGGTTCACTCCCTCTGGGGCACCTGGCATTGGCCACTGTCGGTAGACAGGATACTGGGCTAGATGGACCTTTGGTCTGACCCAGTACGGCCGTTCTTATGTTCTTATGTAATCAAGGCTATGAGACTGGTTAGTGGGGTACACAGACTGTGCACTAGGTTGGTTACATCTGCACAGAGCACTGATTGTCCTGTCCGAGCATGCACTTGAGTTCATTATAAAACTGGGATGGATTGTTCAAGGATGGGCTCTTTAGTTGCTCCTCCTCAGATCCAGGGCTGGCTCCAGGGTTTTTGCTACCCCAAGCGCCAAAAAAAAAAAGCCACATTTGCGATCGGTGACAGCTCCACCGCGCCGCTTTCTTCTTCGGCGGCAATTCGGCGGCAGGTCCTTCCCTCCGAGAGGGACCAAGGGACCCGCCACCAAATTACCACCAAAGAGCCCGACGTGCTGCCCCTTCCCCTTGGCTGCCCCAAGCACCTGCTTGCTCAGCTGGTGCCTGGAGCCGTCCCTGCTCAGAGCTCTAGAAGGGATGTTCCAGCACAATCCTCATGCATGGACGGCCGCTGCATATGCATAACATGAGATTTCAAATATGTAAAACCAGGATCAGACCCTAATTACCCATTTACATTTTAAAAATATAGCTTCCTTCTTCTGAGTGTACCATTCCCATATTAGCCACCCCTCGATATCTTATTTAAAAACTGTTCTTGTGGTTTGACCTGTGCATCATACATTCCGACTAGTTTTCTATCATAAATAATCTTTTAACACAATTAAGACTTCATCTCAGTACACCCCAATGGAAATTATTCATCTCTCTTACTGTCTCATGTGCTTGATAACAATCATCTTTTCCATCCACAAAGTTACCCTATCGCAGTCCTTCTCTATATGAAACCACTGAGAGAAGCGGCCATTATACTGCGTTCTGTTCTGGGCACTTTAACGCCAGACAGATGTCAACAAATTGGAGGGAATTCAAAGAACAGCAACAAAACTGATTAATGAGCTGGAGAGATTGATTTATGAGGAGAGATTAAAAGACCTCAGGATGAAACATTTGGCTCAACGGTGATTAAGGGGAAGGAATGTTTAACCATGTGGGGGACATTTTTTTTAAGGACATAGGGATGAAAGTAGCAGAGAAAGTAAAGACCCAAGAAAAGGTTCAAAGTGGCCCAAGGGGTTAACACTGGAAGTGAGAAAAAGAAAAAAAACAAGGGCAGAGTCTCAACTGGTGTAAATTGGTGTCATCCCATTGACTGTAAGAGAGATACACTGCTTTACACCAGCTGGGGATCTGGCCCTAGGTAATAATCAGGATAAATGCATAAGCAGTTTGATCTTTAGACTGGGTTACCCTGCACTACTCCTCCACTGCGCCTCACACCCAACTTGGAGGGGTCACCTTTAGAGCGGACAGAGTAGTTCCGTCTCCCGTCTCTTTGACCGTTCTTCTGAATCGTCTCACTGAGCAACAGTTAGGACCACTTGTCGTTGTGGTTTTCTGAGGACGGCCAGCTCCTCCAATGGAAACAGGATGGAGATCACCTGGTGATTCCCAGGATCAACGCCTTTGCAAGGAGCTCTGATAGCCTGTGCAATCATATCCCCGGGGAAGTAGTGAAGGCCCCATCATTTGAGCCAGTTGGACACCGCACTGGAGAATATTTTGTAGGAAACAATGCAGCACTGGGTCCAGACCTAAATTTCATGTATAGTTTCTTTTATTTCCCACATCCCAGCTCAGTGCCACCATCCCTAATCTCTGAATAAAATAATAATAATAAAAACCCACTGATGAAAAACATTTAAATCCTTCCACTCCTCTGCCATTTTGCCTGCCTCTCCCTCATATTCAATTCATTTTTCTGCTTTAGCATGCAAGGGCTTAGGCACCTGCTCCTGCCTGCTGAGTGCCACATGCTGCTGATTGACTTAGGGCAAGGGAGTGGCAATGACAAACACAGGACAAAGTGCTTGGATTTATTCTTTTGACAATTTTGGAGAAAGAAAATTGACCATGGAGGCAGGGGTTGAGAGAGACTATTTATATTGAGCGTAAAGACTGTGAGAAACAACTGAGGGTTTTAAATGGGAGTGAATAGAGACCTTTCTTCTATTAGTTTAGTGCTGGGGAACGGTGCCAGGCAGACAACCGTGGAGACTAACATTCACTACATATACAAGGAACAGGTACTGTGTAAGCAGCTTCCCCGCACCACCCCTGCTCTGCACTTCAAACCTGACTTGGAAGGATCGTTTTTAGTGATGATAGAGTAGTTCCATCTCCATGTCCAGTCACTCTTTGGCCTCTCTGCTGAATCCTGCCTGCGAGGGAAACAGTTATTGCCAATTGTAGTGGTGCTTTTATAAGAGCCAGCTGTCCACTGGAAGGCAGGCTGTGCTATCTTGTCAAATGGACCATCTCTGCTAGTTCAATTACGTACAAAGCTATGCCCTGTCATAAACCGTATTATAGATGCAGCAAAGAGTCCTGTGGCACCTTATAGACTAACAGATGTATTGGAGCATGAGCTTTCATGGGTGAATACCCACTTCGTCGGATGCATGTCATTATAGATGAATTGCTGCACTATGAATGGTTAGTTAGTCCAGTGTTTTGGATGAATGTTCCTAAATGCTTTATAAGAGAAAACAGAATTTTTTTTGTATTTTATTAATAAAGGAAGGGGAAATGTTGTACTGTTAGCAGGAACCATTAGCTATTTATTTTTAAAGGGGGAAATGCTCATGTTCTCCTTCTTTACCCAATTTAGTTTTGTTTTCTTAATTAAAAATCCTATATTACACATAAACACCAACAGAAGACCATTGTAATGGCCAACTCAGTAATTCAAGATGATCTAGCAGCGAGTCGGGGGGTAGAAACCAAAAGAAAAAAAGCACGAAAGAGCTACCTGTATCTAGTTCAAACAAGAATTACCTCGGGGAAGTTCTATGGCCTGTATTATCCAGGAGGTTGGATGAGAGGATTTAGGTGTCTTTAGATGTTGCTGTGCTCAGCATTGCAATGCCGAAATGATTTAGGAGTTTAAATCTCATTTTCGAAAGTGAATTAAGCATTTAGGAGCAAAAATCCCATTGATCTTTAAAAGTTTGGGCCTAGATGATTATTATTGTCCCTTCTGGCCTTAAAAATGTGTGAAGTAGCACCTCAAGAAAATCAGTTGAATAGAACACAGATTTACAGATTCTAAGGCCAACAGGGACCACTGTGATAATCTCATCTGATCTCTGACATAACACAGGCCATAGAATTTCAACCAGAATACAAGATCCCTCCAATTTTATTACCTTATATAGTAATATACCAATCTGTTTTACTATGAGAACATTTGGTAGCCATTAGCAGTACAAATGGAGTATCAGAGACAGCTGGTGACAACAAGAACATGAGAGGCCAAATAGAGAATCAGGACAAAGGAAAGATACAATATAAAGTCTTAGTTTAAAAAAAAAACTAGCAGGCAAGCATCTTCAAGAGATAATACATGGGAAATAACAGAAACAAGTTCGTGAAAGTTCAGTATTTGTTCTTGGAAACCAGACTAAGAATACACAGCCTGGAAACGTACAAAGATAAGAACAATTTGACACTCCAATCCTATTCATAAAAACATTTCTGCTTTAATAAATCAGGCCATTTTAGGAAGTGCTGAGTTTATACATTTTGGCTTTATCAACAGTTCTTCAATAATGTCTTGGAAATAAACTTCACAGGATAAACCTCGGGTGTTCAATTTAGTTTGAAATGTTTTAGGATAGAAATGGAGATAATGAAATTATAAAGATAATAGTGGCTTAATGTTTTGTAGCTCACAGGAGATTTATGGGTTCCAATATAACCTCAAGCCATACATATGGCATTTAAAAAAAGAGAGAGAGAGAGAGAGAGAGAAAATAATAGATTTGTGGCTGGAGAAACAGCATATGAGGGATACGAATGTACAAAAAAACGGTATGAGTGCTTTGTCTGGATGGAATGACTAAGACGTGTTGCTCTTTACAAATGTTATCCCTACCTCTGTGCACCTCTCCAAAACCACAAACGATGTTAAATGACTAGCGTCTAAATAGAGTAGGACTTATTTCACAAGACTCATTTCCTCTCTATGCAAATTATGCTTAGAGGGAATACTGTGCAAACTGCAAGTCTGAAAAAGCCCGTGAAAATGGCTGGCTCCCTCCCAAATTGTATGCACCTTAACAGAGGAGTTTAGTTTTTGTTGTACAAACTCTGGGTGTCAGGGGGAATGGAGGGGAGAGAGAGAGTGAGCACATGCTGTGGGGTTGGGAGCTTTGCTACTCCAGTCTAGCAGCCAACAGTGGCTGTTTTTCCCTCTCATTCTCCAGCTGGAATTCAGTCGTGTATTTTTTCCTTGAGGAAAGGGGCCTCTTCTTAGTGCACTCCCCGAATCCCACAGGGATGCTCCTTTGAGACCCCTTGGGCAGACTGGAAGGGCTGGCTACATTGTGATGAAACCCTGGAATATTTTGAGATTAAAAATGGGATGTCTTGCTTAAGCAGGACTCAGCATGGGAAAACCACAGGAGGAGAGATGCAGGAGGTTTCAGGTCTGAATACTTTGTGGCAGGAAGATAGATTTGGAGGAGCCCTGCTGTGCGAATTGGACATATTGGCTTGCTATTCCCTCTTAACAATGAGTCCAGTTCTGGGCCACCACAGAGCCCTGGGCAGCAGCACAGTTCGCCAGAGCCCCAAGTTTACAAAGGCTTTCAGAGATCACTAGGCAGGAGCCTGCCTGCAGTTTACATTCCCAGCTCAGCTCTTCCTCCTTCCAGGAGCAGAGTCTGAGAGGCTGGCAGGCAAACTGCATTCAGGCACCAGGGGTGAGGTCAGTGGAGACCCTGAGCACATGCAGTAGCTCTTCAAGCTGACAACTCCAAAATGAACAGAGGATGGGGCCCTGCTGAACTGAAGAAACCTCGAATAGCCATCTGAGGGCAGAGACACCCCCCAGAGACAGCCACTCACCCTTTGCTGCAAAGCAAGTTTTAGTGTTTAAATAAAAGACTGAGACCCAGGGGTGCTGAAATGGGGGGTGGAGGGCAGGAGGCCATGGCCCCATCGCTTTTAAATGTGGGAGGGTTATGCTCTCCCACTTTTTACTGGCTATAAGGGCGAGCAATGGCGGGGTAGGGGGCAGAGAGGAGCGAGGAGGAGGGTGGGACCTCAGGGGAAGAGATGGTGCAGGGGGAAGGGGCAGCATGAAGGCAGGAGCTCCAGGAGAAGGGGCAGTGTGGGGGGAGGGACCATGGTCCCCGCACTTTTAGAGAGCTTCCATCACTCCTGATGAGAACCTCCATCTGACTCTTTCCCTCCTCTCCCTGAAGCTTTACTACAGCCCTAGAGGAAGCCAGCTCATCCATTAAAGTCAATGGGAACCGGATCGGGCCCCAAGTTATTAACTGGGGAGCGACTGTGCAAGTAAGATGAGATGATGTGATCTTAGTATGCAACGTCAGGATACTCATACCTGTATTAAGCCTCTGAGCATGCCCTTTGTGAACTCAGCGGTAACGCCTGAGTAGACTCCAAGCAAGCTGAGTACTCACGTGGTAAATAGAGATTCCTCGCTGTCTCTCCTGATAAACCTGACACGTCCTGCTCATTAAACATCACCATCATCTATGGCAGAATCCATAGTGTGAGATCCATCAGATTAACATAGGCTATACAAAATTCTCTTTCTCGTGAGCTCAGGAGATGGATGATGGAGTCTTGCATGGGAAGGCGGCCTGTCTTATGACTAAGGTGCTGGAGTGAGTATCAGGAGATGTAGGTTTCATTCCCAGCTCTGCTGCAGGCTTCTTGTGACACCTTGGGCAAATCACTTCTCTCTGTAGGTTTCAGTTTCCCATCTGTAAAACGGGCATAATACTATTTCCTTTCTCCCGCCCTTTACATATCCTGTCTATTTAGACTATATGCCTTTCAGGGAAGAGACTCTCTCTCTTACTATGTGTTTGTACAGTGGCCAGCTCAATAAGTCCCCGATTTTGATTGGGCCTTCTAGACACCAAAATAAAATGAACACTAACACTTTAGCTCACTGGTTCAGATTCAGACATATCAGCGGTAAACTGCAACTGATGAATCTCAGGGCTTGTCTACATAGGGACACTCAGGAAAGTTACGCTGAATTAACTAAAGGTGGGAAGTTAAAGTGCATTAGTTAAAACCCATTAGCCCCCTGTGTGGATGCTCCCATTAAGAAGTAAAGTGGCCTCAGTTTGCTTTTGGCTTAATCCCCTTCAAGGAGAATTTTGCCATTTCTATCGCTGGCCTTGCTAAAACAAAAAAGCAAAGATGGGTACAAAATATGCTAAAGAATTAAACATTTTCAAGCCCCCATGATAAAGAGGTCTTGGTTTGGTTCACTACATTTTAGTTAACAGATTTGGGTCAGTTCGTATTTTATCTATGCTAGCTTGACTTTCTTTTGAGCTGGGAATCATTATTATCTGATCGACTGTTTGATGGCCCACATGAGATGAACTCTAGCTAAATTCCAAGTGTACATGTGTTCACATCGACCACCCTAACTAAAATCTTTATAAACATCTGTAAAAATTGGCATCCTTTATGGTAATTCTCAGCTGATTTTAACATTATAGGAATGAGCTATACTCCAGGTCAGGAACAGATTTTTCTTCTGACAATACATGGCTGTTAGAGCCAGTCAGAAAGTGATTGCCCTGTATATTTGAAAATAATAGCATGACCCGTACGTTTTAGTAGCTTTATCCCTTACACATGGAGAGCACTCAGATGAAAATAATGTTATCCCACAACTAATTTCACTGCTGATATCACCATTCCTGTCTTCTGAAGCATGCTCATTGTCTCAGAAATTACAGGGCAGTGACTGCTCTTAAATCCATCTACATTCCTACTGGACATACTCTACGTTTGGAATAGCAGGTGCAATCGACTAACCCTATTGCTGGCGCATAGGAGCTGTTCACTGGATCAAACCACGACTACTTGACATTTAGGAAATACTTCTGAAGGGCAAATTCATTATACCGGAGGCTACTATACATGGCCGAGTACTAGACCAGGGGCCTCCCTGCTCTTAGAGGAACGAGTGATGTATAGGAGAGTCTCAAATTTCATTATAAAAAGAGAGTGGCCATAGTGCTGCAAAGGGGTCTGTGTGACCAAATGCTTTTACCTGTTCAGAGCCCCAGCAGACTCGATGGGATTCTATTTGAGAAGATTCTGGCATCCACATGGAGGTTATTGCAGCATGAGAGCATAAGCCTGTAGCCTTTTACCCTGTGGTGGCAGCTTGGAAAACCAATCTTTAGCTTTGAGAAATTGTCATTGATTTTTCCTTAAAACCACAGTTATTCACAGGCTCCTTCCCTAGCCCCATGCTGGATGTGAAATATCCTTTTAGTGTTTTATTACACCCTTCCCCTGTAACTAAACCACTGAGCACATCGTTAATGCTTAACAACCACCACCACCACCAAAAAACCTAGTGCGACCAAGTTCGGGCTCCATCCAATGACATTGAATTGAGAGGGAGAGAGAGAGAGACTGTGAATCTGTGTTCTCTGGTGCATGAGTAATGCTGGGGGAAGGCGAATATTTTTTCAGGCTTATGAGTTAAAAATCAATAAAGTTCTGAAAAGCTTGAAATAGTGAGGTTTTAAATGATCTAAACACTGTTTGTTATGAAAAATACATGCTTGAGATTTGGCAGAGTCCAACCAGCCCTGCCGTGTGGAAGCTGTTAGTAATATTGACATTGCAATCTTCTCCCACTCCAAGATCATTTGAATCCCCAGAGGGTGCCACTGTATTCTTGTGAGTTTCATTTTGTGGGTTACAGTATAATTGGTGAGATGCTAGAGCAGGTGTAAGTTTGACAGCCACCAGTATGACTGACACAATGGGGACTGAAACGGGGAACCTCCAGAGCTAAAAGTATCTTACAGCTTGAGTTAAAGAGCTGAATCTGTAACCTGTAACAGACTCACATCCTCTATGGAGCAGGCCTAGTGTAGAGACACACAACACACACTTACACAACCATACCCAGAAACCTCCCAGCTGCAATTTATACCCCACTGAAACAAACTCACAAGAACACACCCTTTGTTGTTATTCCAATCAGCATGATTCTCCTCTCCACCCGCGTAACCCCACTGACCTCAGCAGAAATGCTCCTAATTTATACTGGTGTAAGTGACCGAAGAATCATGTTAAAACAATGGAAGAGTCCTAAACTGCCTAGGAAGGAGTCCTGCAAAAAGGAATTTGGGGCTCATAGTGGACCATAAGCTAAATATGAGTCAACGGTGTAACACTGTTGCAAAAAAAGCAAACGTCATTCTGGGATGTATTAGCAGGAGTGTTGTAAGCAAGACATGAGAAGTAATTCTTCCGCTCTACTCTGCACTGATTAGGCCTCAACTGCAGTATTGTGTCCTGTTCTGGGCACCGCATTTCAGAAAAGATGTGGACAAATTGGAGAAAGTCCAGAGAAGAGTAACAAAAATGATTAAATGTCTAGAAAACATGACCTATGAGGGAAGATTGAAAAAACTGGGTTTGTTTAGTCTGGAAAAGAGAAGACTGAGAGGGGACATGATAACAGTTTTCAAGTACATAAAAGGTTGTTTACAAGAAGAAGGGAGAAAAATTGTTCTTCTTAACCTCTGAGGATAGGATAAGAAGCAATGGGCTTAAATTGCAGCAAGGGCGGTTTAGGTTGGACATTAGGAAAAACATCCTAACTGTCAGAGTGGTTAAGCACTGGAATAAATTGCCTAGGGAGGTTGTATAATCTCCATCATTGGAGATTTTTAAGAGCAGGTTGGATCAACACCTGTCAAGGATGGTCTAGATAATACTTAGTCCTGCAGGGGACTAGACTAGATGACCTCTCGAGGTCCCTTCCAGTCCTATGATTCTGTGATTCTATGAAAGAGAGGTCTGATTCTGACCATAATCCAATGTAAATCAGGTGCACTGGTGTAAATCTAGCCTAAAAATGAGAATATGGGTAGGCCCAACAGAAGTGAAGTGAAAAATCAGTAAATGAACTGAAGAAAACTTGGACAGAAGGGGCCAAATCCAGCCCTGTTGTAAACAAATGCAATCCTACTGACTTCAGTGGGGTTGCACCTGTTTGTACCAGGTTTGAATTTGGCCCAAGGAGTCAAACAGTGACCAGGAGGAAAGGACTACATTTCACTGCAGTCAAGGGAAACCATGTGGAAACAACACATTGTATGAAGACAATTCACTTCAACCCGTAGGTACGGTGGATATATAAACTATTAACCGTCTTACGAAAAGGTATCCATATATGTAAGGGGATGTGCAAGAAGTCAAAATAGGAACAGATTCCAGACAAGGAAATACTAGGTTCCTCCCATATTACTGAATGCAATTTGCTCAACGTAACGGTTGGCAGAGTGAGCTATTAATACAGATGCAGAGAAAATTAAACCTCTCACACCAGCTGATGGTCCGGCATTAATTAGACACGACCCAGCACAGGCTTAGGAATGATCACAGCATGAGAGGTGAGCTAACAGTGAGACGAGCAGCACGCAAGCAGAGCATAGCTGTGGCAGTTGTAGATGCAGGTCTCATACTTCTGAATTCTTGCATTGTTATGGTTTTGAAAGGTGTCAGATGGACGCTCAGCAGGCTAATGATGTAGCATGTTCTGATGAATTAATTTCAGGTTCCTCACCCCTTGCAAAATAGTTAAAATAGTGAATTGTAGAACTTAATGGGATCATACTGCTCTTTCCTCATGTTGTCAGCTTCACTTAATTTCCTCCTTCCATTAACATGTCTAATGCATATGTCGGTGGAAGCCCGACACACTAGTGGCAAACAGAATGTTGTATGAAGGCGGCAATGTGTTAAAGCAATTGAGCAAGCAAGCACTAAAGTTTGCTGCCCTGACCATATGGTAGAGTGTTCAATTTCCCATAGTGGAAGAACGTGGCTGTCATAGAAAAAGATGATGAATAAATTTACTTAGGGCAACTTATTATAATGAAGAATGACATTCCAGGGGAAGCAAACAGGGAAATGTAGACTCTGATGAGGACCATATGGGAGGCATTAAGATACAAGCAAGAGGAGCGGGGCTGGGTGCTTTAAAAATGATAGACATTTAATCGATGCTTGTTGCTGGTGTTGACATATGCAAGTGAGAAATGGGTTTTGATTTGGAAGGCAGGAAGAAGGTTAATAGCAGCAGAGGTGCTTGCGGAGTGATTGATACTTGGAATAACTCAGGCTGAAAGAGAGAGCACCTCTTGCAGTTGGGCAATACACTCAGGAGAACAATGTGAGTTAGACAATAAAGAACATGAAATGATTGTGGGCAGGTCACTTGGCTACAAGGAGAGCTGACAGGCCAAACAAGCAATGATCAAGTGGTAGCCAAGAGAGAGCGAGGCTGGCAGAGGGGAGGGAGACGCCAATGTTTCAGGCTCGATCTGACAAAGGGACCTATGGCTAGAGAATGACAGAAAGAGATGGGGTGGAGGAAATGGTGTCAAACAATGAGTCAGAAGCATCTGCCACCATTGCTGCTGTGTGTGTGTGGGTTTATAGTGCATGGGTGGTGGGGAAGGAAGCTGTATTGTATAGCTTGTTCCGTGTATTCGCTAACACAGTTTCAGTGAAAGTAACTGATATGTTCTGTCTCCTAACGTGCAGGACAGACACTGCAACAACGGCTGGAGAGAAGCTTTTCTGCTCATAAAAGTCATTCCGCTCATGTGTGTTCTATAGAAAATAAACAATAAAGGCAAGATCGCAACCAGGCCTGTGCAGATGTGAAGTGGCGTCTGGGAGAGACGATGCCTGGCGCCTCCCTCCCTTGTTCTTTTGCACATCAGTCTTGCACAATCAGACTCTGCTCCCCAAGTGGCAGGACTACAGGTGGTTAAGGCCCACGGTGGCGGTAAGCTCCCCAAACAGACTGGGAAAGCAGAGCTGGTGCACATAGGTGCCTGCTGCATCCTGTCAAAGGGTGGGGAAGGGGCCCCACTCAGACACCGGGCCTCCAGGAGTTTCCACCAGGTGGCCGAACTTTGTATCCCACCTTCCCAGAAGCTGCGCCCGGAAGGCACAATGTCAGTCTGCAATGCTGTGTTTGGGGTCCTGGAGGTCAGGAGGCACGGATATTATAGGCTTGATAAAGAGCAGCATTATGCAAGCTGCAACACCTGCAAGAGCTTACCAATTCTTTTCAGCTGTGTCTCCCGCACTAAAGCAAACTGCCAATTGCCGGGAGGTGTGTGCAGAACTCCAAAGGGGGGGATTTAAGTCACATTTCCCACCCCACCCCCCATGGATTTCTATTAAAGCCAGGCTGCCAGAGGTGGAAGGTGAGCTCACGAGCTGCTGTATGATTTAGCGTTTCATTCTGTTTCTGTTACTTTCTCTAGATGGCCGTCATCATTCTGACGAGCAGCCATCATTTTTATTTAGTATTTGTTAAGCACTGGCAAGGTGTTTAGATAATGAACAACAGCTAATCGAAATAAATGGCTAACTGCATCAGTGGTCCGGGTCCTAGAACTGGACAGATGATACACACGCAGCGGAGAGGGTCACTTACCCAAAGGCCCCTTAGATGCTAACCTAGCAGCATAAAGGGGCCACACAGGGTCCCTTGAGAATACCAGCCTTTCCCTTTCTGATATGGAACTGGCTTGGGCTCTAAACCAGCCCTGCTTCCCGCCTCTGGCATAGTGGGTCTGCCAATGGTGAAGAGGGCACATGGCAGAATGCATTGGACTGTGGATACTCTCCCTTTGCCAATGCCCACAGGAGGAGGCAGCGCGTAAATTAGACCAGCTCAAAGGCTGCTGTGACTTACACCTGAGGCCAGGCAGAGCTCTGAACAGCCCCAGAATATGGGGACTGTGCCAATGTGACTGAAAACCACCTAACAGCCTCCATTCTTGCCCCGTGCGCAGGAGTAGAGTGACTGAGAATCATGGCCACTGTCTGCACAAAACAACTCCTTATCATAGGAAAAAGAAAGCAGAGTCACTCATTGGGTCAACCCAGCCTGCAGACCTCTGGAGACAAAGCATTCACCCAAAGAGGTGCTACAGTGGCAAAGGCTGTCCACGACCCTTACTCCACCTGCAGGTGCAGTGCAGAGACTGCATGGGGCTGGCTAGGGGTAAAGTGAGACCAAACCGATGGGGGCCTGGTGGAATTCTGAAACTGCCCTGCCCTAGGGCTCTGAGTACAGTGTCCCCTGCTCCCAGGCACAATGGTAGGTGTGCTTGAGACGTTGCACTTCATATGTTTATGGAAATATGCTTGTGAGTGTGAATATAATGTAACTGGAATATGCTTTATGCAAAAGGTCTCTTGTAAGGGACCATTACAAAGCTTATAATCTACTGAGTGTGTTCAACCTATTTGTATGAATGTATCATTCTTGTATCTGAAGCTAGAAATATGAAGTATTACTCTGAAGTCCTATTGTAATTATGCAAAGTGTGGGTCATTAATGATGGCTTGGAATCTTGATGGCTCCCATTGACTAGCACAACTGGTTATGAATGGGTCTATTTACCTGCAAGCCTTCCTGTGTACCTGACATGGGTAATCAAGAATGAGGTCTTACAGTGACATGTGACCATGTCACATGATACTGGAATCCATCTTAAACTTTGTGCTTATCCATTTAGAAGGAGGGGTGGGGACCCAGAGAGACAAAGGAGTCCCACCTTGGGCCAAAGTTATAAAAGGCGGTGGACTAGAACAAAAGAGGCTGCAGTCATGAGAACACCCCTTGCTTTCCACCTAAGCTGTCTACTGGAACTAATGAGGACTGTACCAGAGGAAAGGATTGGGCTCAGACTAGGAAGGAGTCTAGTCTGTGAAAGAAGCTTATTGGAACATCTCTGAGGGTGAGATATTACCTGTATCAGTTTCTGAATGTATTAGGATTAGACGTGCATGTTTTTGCTTTATTTTGCTTGGTGACTTACTTTGTTCTGTCTGTTATTACTTGAAATCACTTAAATCCTACTTTTTATATTTAATAAAATCACTTTTGTTTATTAATTAACCCAGAGTAAGTGATTAATACTTGGGGAAGAAAACAGCTGTGCATATCTCTCTATCAGTGTTATAGAGGGCAGACAATTTATGGGTTTACCCTGTATAAGCTTCATACAGAGTAAACCAGATTTATTTGGGGTTTGGGTCCCATTGGGAGCTGGGTGTCTGGGTGCTGGAGACAGGAGTACTTGCTGAGCTGTTTTTGGTTAAGTCTGCAGCTTTGGGGGTGTTGCAGCAGGCTAGTGTGTCTGGCTCAACAAGGCAGGGTTCTGGAGTCCCAAGCCATCAAAGAAAACGGGCTCAGAGGCAATTTCAGCACATCAGGTGATGGTCTCTGTGACCAACCCCGTCACAGTGCTATTCACCTTCACCTCCACCATGCCCACAACAATAAAGCTGGGCTTGGAATTAGATTCAATAGTTAATGAGCTTAGTAGTCAGAGAGATGAAATATTGTATTTAATTTTGAAATAGTACATTTACTTATTAGACTTTTAAAATACTGATTTGGTGCTAAAAAGATAATATTCCTTTAATTTCTCATGAAAACCAGAACTTTAATTAAAAAAAGCTATTTTAAGACTCAAATGAGAGCACTTACATAAAGGAGCTAAGGAATCACACAAAGCCATCCTCACGCAAGCCTGAAAGAGGTGAAAAGTAGAAAAAAATGGAGGGTTTTAACTCTGTCACATTCTGCCCGATGACAGGATAGGGGCAGGCCAAGCCGGTTTGGTAAATTCTGGGCTTTGCCAGGCACTCATTCACAATACCTACTAGTGAATTGTGAGGATATGTGGGGAGTGAACATCATAGTGTTTGAATGTTCAAATATGTGCTAAGGAGAGAGACAGTGTGAGAAAAGAGATGGGGAGAGAGAGGACCAGATCCTCAGCTAGAATAAATGGGCACAGCTCCCCTGAATTGAAGTCAATTGAATTTTACAACTCTAATGCATAAACTGAATTGAAACTGAATTGAAAACATGGACTGACACCAAGAAAGGAGGTGGCCAAAGAAATCCAATGAAAGGACTGGCCGGCAAATGCTCCAGCATGTGGTCAGGGTGAACAACAGATACAGAGTGTGTGTGTGTGAAAAACAAGCAGAGAAGAGGCAAAGAAGAAAAAAATCACAACAAAACAGTTGGTACAGAGTGATCCAAATCGTCAGCTGGTGAAAATCCATGTCGCTCCTTCAACTTAACTGGAGCTTTTCTAATTTATTCCAGCTGAGGATCTGGCCCAGAATACAGGGCATCCACTTGTGCCAGCCATGCTTTTGGGGGTGAGTCTTCTATTCCCTAGTATATAGTCAGGGAGACGTGTTTCTAACTCATATAATCTTTGAACAAAACTCAACAGCATGAGGCTAAATCACAGCAAGAGTGGTATGCAGCACTGTTGTACCTGTTTGTCCCAGGATGTTAGCAAGACAATGTGGGTGAGGTACATAAGAACATAAGAACAGCCCCACTGGGTCAGACCAAGGGGTCCATCTAGCCCAGTATCCTGTCTTCTGACAGTGGCCAATGCCAGGTGCCCCAAAGGGAATGAACAGAACAGGTAATCATCAAGTGATCCATCCCCTGTTGCTCAATCCCAGCTTCTTTATTGGACCAACTTCCGTTGGTGAGAGGTTCACAAATTCAAACTGCTTGTGCAAAGCCAAACAACAGTTCGAGAAGTTCACAAAGCATTGAACTACACGAGGTTCACACTTTCCTAGAAAGGAGGGGTAGGTTGCCTAGTCTCATGGCTAGGCCACTGGGACTGGGATTCAGAATGGGGTTCAAATCCTGGCTCAACGATAGATTCCTGTTGTAACTTTAGATAGGTCATTTAATTTATCTGGTGCCTCAGTTCCTCTGATAACACTGCCTCTGCGGGGATAAAATCCATTAATGACTGTGAGGTGCTCAGATACTGTGGTGACATGGGACACTCAAGTAGATAGATAGAGGTATCTAAGGCAGTAGGAAGTATATGATTAATTCACACCCTATCTTGCTACTGATATATTTGGGTGGCTTGGATCAATCATCTGAATGTAAGATCAACACAGCATTCCAAAGGAATTAATTAGTGAGTAATCCTTACTGACTCTCAAATAGGGCCAGCTGACTTGTATACATACGCCTACAATGTCCACTATGCTGTATCTTTGCCCAGCCACTTCAGCCATTGCACATCGGGATGAAGCAATTATGGACCCAGAGCTGTGATCACACCACTCACAATCGTATTTTCACCTGCATATGTGCTGTTGCTCTGTGACTCGTTGGCATGCAATGGCACAGACTGTATGAGAACAAAACCTTAATAGATCTGGACCCAGCCAGTCAGTGCGCTCTTTATAAGGCAGGAGACATACCTGTTACAGTGAATTACGCTAGGAGACCATGATAAGACTATAGCCAGGCAATGCAAATTGCATTTATATATGTTATGTTACTTAGTGTGGGTCAGAGTCAGAAAGGCTTATTATGTGCTCCCAGACCCCCTTGCTTTGTAGGTAAATAGCACTCCGAGTATGTCTACACTGCAGTTAAAAACCCACGGCTGGCCCGTGCCAGCTGACTCAGGCTCACAGGGCTTGGGCTGCAGGGCTGTTTAATTGTATGTAGACATCTGGCCTTGGGCTGCAGCCTAGGCTCTAGGACCCTGTGAGGTGGCCCAAGTCAGCTGGCATGGGCCAGCCGCAGGGGTCTAACTGCAATATAGACCTTCCCTCAGAGGCTAAAGTCTTCAGCCTAACTAAATGTGTGCAATAAACTTGAAGGAGATTCCCTTTCTCCAGATTTCAGATTTGCCTTCAAGCCCTAGGGTGCTATCAGCTCCTGATTTTGAACTGTAAAAGCTGGGAAAGAGAATATTAATGGTTTGTTGATTCTGACTGTGTATTTTTAAAGCACCGTTTTTTAAGGCTTTGAAGAAGGAAAGAGAGATTTGAAAAACTCGGATATATTTTCTAGCCAAAGAACGGACAGGAATTCCACACACACTGTTGGGGAAAGCATCATGCTTCAGTTTCCTTTGCAGATCAGCTATGAAACTCCTGAACAAGCTCGCTAAAATCTCACTCCTTTCCCTTACTGGATTGAACTGTTGATAATCCTGCAGAATTCCTTCTCAATGGGCCGATCTGGCTCCTATTTTAAATCAGTGGGAGTTGGATCGCCTAAGGTACTCCAGGAACAGTTACAAACAACTAATAACTCCAGCTATTAAACCCAAACCATTTTAGCTCACACCGTATTGTGTGCAGAATCAACGCGAGTGAAATTGACTTGACTGCAGATACACTATGAAGGACTTCAGTCCCACTTAAAATCTTAACATTAGTTTTGATGTCCCAAACCTGACAGTTTCACATGACACACTCAGTGATACATGTCTAAGAGGGGGCCATTGACCAGTCAACACAAAAGGATGAGAAGGGAATGTAATTCAGAATATCTTGCCTAGACTTGTATGAGGAGACAGCTGGTTTATGCAGTTCCATGTAGGGGAAGTAGGTTAATATGTGGGAGCTCCAAACTAGGGAGATGAAAAGAAACAAACTAGGGAAAGGAATGTAACCTCAGTGGCCATGCACTGCAAAATCCTGGGAAACATGAATATAGAGGTATCAAATATAAGTCACAGGAAATTATTAGAGCATTGGGTAAGTACTTGTGAGGCCACATTTGGCAGTCTCAGTGCAGTTCTGGCCACTTATAAAAGAGGATGCTACAGAACTAGAGACAGAACCAGAGGGCAATAAAAAGGACTCAGACACCCGTCAAGTTGTAGAAAGGTTAGGCAAATCAAATCTGGATTCTTTACAAAAACAGGAGATTAAGGCCTTCTTAAGGTACAGTGAAGCTTTTGAGAGAGGACACGAAGCTGCTGTGACCCACTTGAGCTCGGGCTCAAGAATGTCATCAGCAAGAGGCAGACAAACTAAAAGGATTTAGGAAGCATTTCAAGGAATAAATTAGCAGGAGCAGAAAAGGGAGCCGCTAAATAAAAAGTTGAAACAACATGAAGGTGAGGAAATTATTTAGAGGGAGGGGAAAACATTGTGTGACAGGATAAGCTAGCCCTGTGCCATTCTTTTAAAATGAGAAATAGAATATTAATCTAGCGGGTTTTCTGTGAGCGGTGGAACAAAGGGAAAAGCCACTTGGGTGGATGTGTCAAACCAGGGCCGCCCAGAGGATTCAGGGAGCCTGGGGCAAAGCGGAGGAGCTGCGCCGCTTGTACTCACCTGGCGGTGGTCCAGGTCTTTGGCAGCACTGAAGGGCCCCCCGCCACCAAAATGCCACCGAAGACCCGGACCACTGCCGGGCCAGGTCTCGCGGGGTCCCTGTGGGGCCCAGGGCAAATTGCCCCACTTGCCCCCCCGGATGGCCCTGTGTCAAACAGCTTGCGTGTGTATGAGTCAGTGACGCAAGTACCCTTAAACGCTGCATTACAATAAGTTGACCAAAAGGTGGATCTCTCTCTAAATCATAAGGTCAGATCACTCCAGCAGCAGGAAAAACCCACGAGAGGGTCCAGAAACTCCATGAATTTCCTATGTTTCCTATGAATTAGACATTCAGTCCCATGGAGCAGGAAGAGGTATTAGTCCTACATGTCCATGAATATGCCGATATGTGTGGGGGAATCACACGGCTGTCAGAGCACGAGGGCTGGGGCACTGACTTGGTGGCTTGGTGCATCTGTGCTACCATCCCAAGCACACCCCTGTGGCAGCACAGGCCTCTCAGGAGTCAGGTTGCCTGGGACGATGGGAGTTATGAAGTGAGATTCCTCGTAAGATAATACTGCAGGGAAATCCATGCAGGTCTGAAAGGGGACTATGCCACTAAGGCCACGTTTACACTTACCTGCTGGGTCGACGCGGCGAGTTCGACTGCTCGTAGTTCGAACTATCGCGTCTGATCTAGACGCGATAGTTCGAACCCCGGAAGCGCTAGTTCGAACTCCGGTACTCCACCGCGGCAGGAGGAGTTGCCGGAGTCGACCTTGGAGCCGCGGAGTTCGCTTCCGCGGCGTCTGGACGGGTAAGTAAGTCGAACTAGGGTAGTTCGAATTCAGCTACGTTATTCACGTAGCTGAATTCGCATACCCTAGTTCGACCCCCGACCTTAGTGTAGACCAGGGCTAAGAATGTCTCCTCCTAGGTCCATCTGCCTCCCAGCCACCAAAACCACACCGAGATCACATGCTAGGGCTTGCAGGGAGTCAGATGCGGGGGAGAATGCCAAACTGGCTCCCTTCCGGGAAGGGCTGGTTTCCATGCCCTCCACCAGAAAATATATTGAAGGGAAGATCTGGCCCTAAGTGCCTTGATTCGAGTCTGCTGATAGCTGGCACCAGGAACAGAATACATGAGGTACAGGTACAGGGCCAGCTAGTGCAATGAGGGATGGAAAGGGGCTGCTCCGCTGATCCTGGGGCTGTGTGCCTGTCTGTCCCTTTGCCCTGGGCTCAGCAGTGACAGCCGATATAAAATTTGAATTTTAAATAGTTACGTCTGTTCAAATCAAAACAACATTTACTGCAGCCGTGCCAAACCCTTTCTCCAATGACAGCATTTGGAAAGGCCCTTTTGTCCTTACTGGAGGCTCAGTGAAATCAGTGGGAGTAGCATGCGTCCATCTGAGTGCCAAGACTGGCTTTTTAATGTCCGAGCCATAGCGTGAGGAACTCAGCAGCTTAGATTCATGATGCAGCAATGACTTTACAACACTACAAGGGCGAAGGACCAGGAATATACTCTTTAATGGCAGCGTCTGAGCTGGCAATAATCAATTGGGAAACTTTTGAACTTCTCTTATTACTCTCCCAGGGCTTGTTTTCCTCGACATGCTCAAATATACCATGTGTTCCGCCACACTCTAATAACGTTAGTATGAAGTCCCTTGTTCATTGCAAGGGCCAGTTTCATGATGACATGATCAAAGATCATGGAAGAACCTAAGGCTAGGAATAGTTATTTACATCATACTGGATAAAGAGCCTCAAAGGAGCAATCTCAGAAGCACAGCTTGTGACACTGAAACAAGCAGAAGCCGACAAGCGGCAGGAGGTGTTGAGCTGCTTGGACGGTGTTCATTTTTAATGCAGATCTTGAAAATTGTCACCACTTTAGGAAGAACATAACTAAAAAATGGCTGGGAGGCAAACATATTTGAGTTTAAACAATATGAATATAAAATACGAATAACCATCTTGGTGGATTAATCAATTCAATTTTTTTTTTCCTGTGCAGCTGCATTTTGCTAAGTAACACATTCTATTTCAAGGCTGCTAATGCGGGAGCAGCTGCAACACGCTCTGGGGATTTTTTAAAATCTTGATGAAATTAAAGGCAGAGACATAAAAACAAATTCTTCACAGCTACCCTGGCTGATGCCATTATAACACTAACAGTATTTTCAAGTACATCATATACTCGGATAGTGCTACTTTTAACTAGTATAGGTCATAACAACACTGTATGTGTTGATAGCACTTTCCCTCCAGCAAGCTAAAGGTAATTTACAAATATTAAGGAATTCAGCCTCATGGCTCCCCTGTGAAACTGGGGAATATTATCTCTATTTTACATGAGGAAACTGAGTCACCAAGCTTTTTTCCCAAGTGTCGGGGTTCCAAAACTGGGCGCACATAGTTGCATGAATACCACAGCTGTGATTGCAAGCGCAAATTAGGTGTTTGCATATGAAAATGGACAGTGATGGTGAGGCTAGCCATTTGTTCTCGGAAGCCTGATTGCAGAAATTGAGTCTGTGATTTAGGCCCATAATATAAGAATGGCCATACTGGGTCAGACCAATGGCCCATCTAGCCCAGTATCCTGTCTTCCGACAATGGCCAATGCCAGATGCTTCGAAGGGAATGAACGGAACAGGGCAGTTATGATCCATCCCTGTCATCTAGTCCTCTCATATGGCAGTGAGAGGCTTAGGAACACCAAGAGCATGGGAGTTGCATCCCTGATCATCTTGGCTATTAGTCATTGGTGGACCTATCCCCCATGACTGCACACACCTTTTTGCTCACATGCAATTTTTAAAATCAGGCCTTAAGTGACTTGCTCAAAGTCACCCTGAAAGCCCGTGGCATGACTGGGAACAGAACTAAGGTCTCAACTCCCAGTACTTTGTCTTCTATATCACAATATTGACCTTCCTCCCTACAACAGCTCTAGCAAACTCCAGAGTCGCAAGGTTGATTGCTTCAAGGGTTCTCTGAGTGGAATTCAAGCCCCTTACAAAACATATCAAGTCACATCTACCCAGAGAGCAGAAGGAAAAAGAGAGTCTCTTCTTTCCAGCGCCAAAAGCCTCACCTGACTTCCAGGGCACCTAAAGCCCCATTTGTCCCCTCACCCATTTCCACAATGTCCGGCTCTAGGCTCTCTGCTAGCCTCTGCGCTGAGTGGCTCCTGGGAAGCAGCCGGCTTGTCCAGCTCCTAGGCTTAGGGGTGGCCAGGGGGGTCCACATGCTGCCCTGCCCGCAGGCGCAGCTCCCATTGGCCGGGTCAGGGCAAAGACGAACTAGCGCGACTCATGAGTGCTCAGCAGGCAGCTGTGCCTCTCCTGCTGCTGCCGGCCCTCTTCTCCTCCTCGTGCTCCTCCTGTGGCTGGGCTCAAGCAGCGGCGCGTGCCTCTATGGCGACCCCGCAGTCTGTTGCCCCATCACCGGCACCCGGGAATTCGGGGTGTGTATCCATGTCTTCGAGTGCTGGGAAAGGGGGTGCTGGAGGGGAGGAGAGGGGAGCAGAGCAGAGCCCCCTCAGTGCCAGGTGGCCAGTCTCCTGCCCCTTTGCTCTGGGGCCCAACCTTCGTGCCGGGCACGGCAGCGCTGTAGCCCCTGGGTAAGGGGCCCACGGGCACAGGAAGTCTCCTGTAGCTAGGATGACAAAGCAACAGAGGAAGGGTGGGTGGAGTAAGCGGGAGGAGGGGCCTCGAGACAGGGGGTGGGGCAAGGGTGTTTGGTTTTCTGGAATTAGAAAGTTGGCAACCCTATCTGGCTCTCAACTTTTCAGCTTCAACAGGGCAAATGGAACATCCAGCATTTGGGGGAGCGTAATACATTCAGTTCAACAAGCCCATAACAGCAGAAGGATGCTGCCCTGGACTGGACACACTAGCCACACCACCATGTACACATGAGTGTACACAGAGTACACAGGGCCTTGCCCGTAGCACCCTGGGTTAAGGCACAGCCATCAACCAAGTTGTGGCCAGAAGCAAAAGGTTTACTGAGTTTGGGAGGGTTTCCCTGCTCCTAGGCTGAGGGCTGAGAGGGCCTGCTCAGGCTTTCCCCTAAGTCAAGGGACTATGGTTATCATAGCACTGACCGAGAATGCAGCATGACCAGGAAGAGTGTTTCCCCAGTCCAGCCGCTGCCAGATGAAGGGTTCCTGGGCAGGCTTACTGCTAGCTGTCAGAATAGCTTCCTGTGGATGGAGGGGGTGGTTGGCCTCTTTGCCGCCTCCTTACAGACAGAAGCTGGGAAAGGGGAATGCTCCCAGCAGACAATGGGAGGAAGGGAATAGGTTGCTGACACCCTCTCCCAGAATATATAAGTGGTGCAAGCCTGGGGCTTGTTGGTGGGGGGGAAAAGGGGTTGGGGAGAGGAGAACCAGAAGCTCAGTGGACACCAGATCTCTCCTCTCCTACTGGAATCAAGGAAAGGCTGGGGAAGAAAACTTCATGCATCATCCTGCACTGGTAGAAGAGGTGGACTGGTATTTGCTCCCCTGTATGGAGGAGACGAGTGCCAGTTTGTGCTCCTAGGTCATGGCCTGATCCTGCCAGGAGCTGAGCTCCTCAGGGGGTGAGGATGCTGAGAGCCCTTTGCTCCTGTGCACCTTGCTGCCTCTGACCAGCAGGCAGGCCCAAATTAAAAAATTGTGGGCCCTGTGGACTATGAAAATTCTCCCCCACCCCTCTCCCAAGACCTTCCTTGAACTAGACAGAGCATGTGATATACAAGACAATCTGCCACCCTAGGTACACCTTCAGTGTGCTGCCCTCCTTCTACAACCCAGAGGAGAGGTCCTCAACCAGGGGCGAAGAGGGATGCGCCCCCTGGGGAAAGTATCAGACTTTTTTGTGGTGAGGTGGGGGGAGAGCATGGTGAGCCTTCTGATGGTTCAGTGGTTATGGTCAGGGGCAGCTCTAGACATTTCACCGCCCCAAGCAGGGCTGCATGCCGCGGGGGGCGCTCTGCCAGTTGCCGGGAGGGCGGCAGGTGGCTCCGGCTCCGGTAAAGCCGCGGGACCAGCGGACCCTCCGCAGGCATGCCTGCGGGAGGTCCACCGGAGCCGCCTGCCGCCCTCCCGGCGACCGGCAGAGCGCCCCCCGTGGCATGCCGCCCCAAGCACGCGCTTGGCGTGCTGGGGCCTGGAGCTGCCCCTGGTTATGGTAGAAGTGAGGGGGCCAAGCACCAGATCACAGTGCCACACGCTCAGGTTTGGCCTGGCTGTCTCGCATTATAACAGAGGGTTGGCCAGGCCACACACGTATGAGAGGCGCAGTGACCTGGCATGCCAGGTTGCAGTGCCACTCATGGTTTTGTTGTTTGTTTGGTTTTCTGCTGATTGGAAGAAGACTCATGAGATAGGGGCCCTGTGCAAATGCAGCGCGTGCACACTGGTTAATCCAGGCCTGCCAGCAGGCAGACAGGCACTGGTAAATCTCCACCTCCCAAAAACATACAAGTCTCAGACAGGTTGAGCTCTTTGTCTAATCTCAAACCAACAGTGTGGGAGAACAGGCTAAACCTCTTGACTTGTCTCTAGAGTCCAGGAATCCATCTTGCTATTGTGGGGACACTCCCAAACTGCACCCACGTTAGAACGTGCTGGAACCACTAAAAATGGGTCCTAGAGCCTGGAAAGAAATCAAAAGCCTGCTAAGCTCAAGAATTCAGCTAGTCTTCTTTGTGAAATGCATTTTACCTACTTTCCCGCAAACGGTTCAAACCCTCAGGTGCCGATGACACAGGGGAAAGTGTGCTGACCAAAAAACAGCCCTACCGAGTAATGGTAGCATTCTTGCGGCCTGCCTTTATCACACATCTAAGCTGTGTCAAGACCCTGAGGTTTAAGCAAGAGGCAACACTAAAAATAGACAGAACAATTGCTGCTCGTTGGTTTGACTTGTAGGGATTTTTTATTATACATTTAGTTAGCTTTGTATTTAATATATGTCGGGGAGCTTCTTGGATTGTTGGAAGCATTCAGCCCTTGCCTTGCAAGTGTAACACATCTGAGGAAGACATCAGTCGCCTGCTAATGCACACCCTGTTGTAGCTTATGGCTTACCTGCCTTTCCCCAGTCCTGCAACTAGATCCATGCGGGTGGATTCCTGCCCTTGTGCAGACTTCAGTACCCAGACAGATCTAAGCTGCAGGACTGGAACCTTTGAAGTCACATCCTATTGACTCCAAGAGAGAGAAGGGTTCAGGCCCCTAATCTGTCAGTGAACTAAATGACTTCTGACCCTGGGTGGTAAACTCTGAACACAACTAGTAACCGGTCAGATCACTCAGATTGCCAACCCATCTCATGTAAGTGGCGAATGCTGACTGAGCAATGGTAGAATGGATAAAGGATTTTAAATAACTGTGCTTGAAAAACAACAGTGATTGCTTATTTCCTCCCCCTCCCAGCACTCAGGAGTCCTGACTATATCTACTGTCCAGCTGGAGAGTGCTGAGCAAATGCTAACTCCCTCCATGCAGATGTTCCCATGCATATAACAATTCACTGTCCCCAGCTAGCACTGGTAAGGTTTTGTAAGATGAAAAACATCAGGTAATCCTAAACCTTTGTTCTTCCAGGAAAATTGGCTGTCAAGGGCACTTCTTTTGTTCCACCCAATCCTCCCACCTAATTGCACCCTACACAGTCTTCTCCTGCTCTCCTTGTTGTGCTATCTCTTGTGCCTTATCCCATCTCCATGCGTGTCCAATGCGCAGCTTCATCATTCAAATCACACATTTCTTCCGTCAAGCCAACACAGAAGCAATAATCCACCATAAAACCACATCCTAAAAACCCCTGCAGCATCTTCGACCAACTGGCGTATTTATGAGTCTGCTGTGATCTCTAAGTGAGCTCTTTGGAGCAATTGTGCAGAACCAGGCACACACTTGGTGCTCAATAGACACTAAATATTATCTAATAATGCTAACACCCACCTCCTTTCACACCAGCTGAGGGGCTAGCCCATACGTTTTCGGTTTTGTGATGCTGGCCATGTCTCTGTAAGATTATATGACTGAAAACTCCAAATGTTCCTCCATTTAGCTATGACCTTGATATATTTTTTTAGGCAATGCTTGCTTCTCTGTTTCGCCCTGCCAAAGACCTCAGCCCTTATTTATTGCTGGTTGACCACTCTAACTTTGATTAATTATTCTCTGTGTTAATATCAAACAGCCCCTGGCTTCCTCAAACAGATTACAGCTTCTGTCAAATTATTCCCCCCCTCCCAATACAGAAAATGTATAAATGATGGCCACTCAGTCCAATGGGAATGAAACAGACGCATTGTAATTATAGCTTTAAAAAAACCACTAGTGAGTCAGTTTTCAAAATGAACTTGAAATGACTTGTGATGTAGAGGATCAAGAACAGTAAAGGCTGAGACTTATATTTTCTGCTGCTAAAAGCAGAGAAAGCAAGAAAATGGTGATTTTTGTTGTTGTTACCTTTATGTTGCTTCAGAAACATGAGGCTGAATTTCTTGAGAAGTAAGGAAGAATGTAAGAGATTTTAACCCATTGTAAGTTTTGAGATGGAAAGAAGATCTGTTTTTATAGAATGGATACAATTTTATCTTATAAGGAACTTGCTGCAGGAGATTAACTAAACTATTAACACTTTCAACTTCCATAAATGTCTTTTATTCAAAGATCTCAAAGCATTTTGTACACATTCAGGAATCAATTAATTCTCACAACTACATGAGAGATGGGTACATTTTATTATCCCCACTGCATTGTCTGATCAACTAGGTCCAAATTGGCTCCGGGGCATAATTCTGAACCTCTTACTCATTCTGATGATTCACAAGTAGGTCATTTAGTTCCATGGGTCTACGGAAGTGATAGCTCTTCAGCAATAAGAGTATGAAAGACTGACAGAGCTGGTAACAGTACCCAGGAGTCCTGACTGCCAGTTCCTTAATCAACCAGTAACAGCTCACTCCCTCCAATGATATTCTGGTCTGCTCGCTTACCATATTAAACGAGTTAAGGAAACAGAACAGCAACAAAGGCTTTTAGTGGGTTTCATATGTAGTGTTTTAGATTTTCAAATTCTCCTGTTCATGAACCCAGAGCCAGAGGTGTTTGAACGGCACTGGGCAAGCTGGAGTCCTTTGTCTAACAGATTGGCAAGAGTGTGCAGTTATTGCCAAGCTCCTAAATCGTTACCTCAGTGCTGTACCTGCTTCTGAGGTAATTGGCTCAGTTCTCCACTGCATCCAATAAGCACAGGGAACAGCTAGGTGGGGTCAGTAGCCACAAAGGAGTTGGTTGAAGCTCCTTGATTCTGGGGCCAGTCCTATGCCAGCATTGACTCTAGGGCTGGGTGAAAACTGTCCTTTTTGTGTGTGTGTGTGTGGGGGGGGAAGTTGGGTTTTCAATGAAACTAACGCTCTTGTGGAAATTGTCGTCTTTTCTCAAAAACAAAAAAAAAATCTATTTTCCAACCAGAAAATTTGAAAACCTGAAACCTAAAAGTTTTGGCCAAATTTCAGCTAGAAGTTTTTGAGAGTTAAATGTTTGGTGAGGGGGGCTTTTGTTTTTCTAATGAAAAATCAGTTTTTTCCATGGGGAGGAAAAAATTCTGATCAGCTGGACTGGTGTGTGTGTGTTTTCAGGGTTGCTCTAAACTACACCAGATGTCTATGGCCCTACAAGGCTGGTTCGGAGGCTGGGGATGGCTGGAATGCCACAGTGCTTTGACTATACAATGGATACATTCAGGGCCGGCTTTGGCTTTTTTGCCGACCCAAGCAAAAAAAAAGGGGGGGTGGGGCCACCGGAGCAGCAAAGCAGGGGAAAAAAAACAAAACGGCACGGCTGGAGCAGCAAAGTGGGGGAGGAACACGGCACGGCTGGAGCGGCAAAGCGGGGAGGGGACATGGCGTGGCTGGAGCGGCAAAGCGGGGGGAGGAACACGGCACGGCTGGAGCGGCAAAGCGGGGGCGGGAGGGAACACGGAGCGTCTGGAGCGGCAAAGCGGGGAGGGGACATGGCGTGGCTGGAGCGGCAAAGCGGGGGGGGGAGGGAACACGGAGCATCTGGAGCGGCAAAGCAGGGGGGGAGGGAACACGGAGCATCTGGAGCGGCAAAGTGGGGGGGGAGGGAACACGGAGCATCTGGAGCGGCAAAGCGGGGGGGGGAGGGAACACGGAGCGTCTGGAGCGGCAAAGTGGGGAGGGGACATGGCGTGGCTGGAGCGGCAAAGCGGGGGGGAGGGAACACGGAGCATCTGGAGCGGCAAAGCGGGGGAGGAGGGAACACGGAGCATCTGGAGCGGCAAAGCGGGGGGGGGGACACGGCGCGGCTGGAGAGGCAAAGCAGGGGGGCAGGGAGAGAAACAACGGCGCGGCGGGCAAAGCAGGGGAAAAACACAACAAAACAAAACCCCTACAGGGCAGCCGGAACCAGGGGACTCCCTGTGCTGGAGAGTGCCCGCCCGGTCTAATGGGGGGAAGGGGAGGGAGCGGTGGGGAGAGAGAGAAGGGGGGCGGACAGCGCTTCAGCGGGGTGCTCACCCCACAGCCCCGATCACCGCCTGCCGGGAGGGCTCCGCGCCGCTCCGGTCGGCGGGGAGGGAAGGACGCGGGCTGCCCGGCCGAGTTTGCTGCAGGGTGCTCCCCTCCTCTGCACTGCCGCCCCCTAGAGGGCGGCTGGAGCAGTGAACAAAAAAAAAGCGGCCGTGCCGCCCTAGGTTTGGGCGGAAGCCGCCCTGTAGAATCTGCCGCCCCAAGCATGAGCTTGCTCAGCAGGTGCCTGGAGCCGGCCCTGGATACACTCCAATGCTGGGTGCTGGACATGTTTGTGGCATAGGAGCTGGGTGCTCAGCTCCATACCACATAAAGGATTCCCCTATGCCAGGGAAATCTAAAGTGTCTTGAGAGACATAGTCCATTTAATCTGGGTGCAGTCCAGGGATTCAGGAACTCTGTCATCAAAACTCACTTCTAATATTGACCTCCATCCCACCCGCCGCCCATGGCCTCGGTAGATATAACGCTTACCTATCTCACAGCAGGATTGTGAGGATTGAACAGTTAATGTCTTAAAGTGCATTGAAGGTGAAAAGTAAGGGCTAAGAATTGGTCAAATACGCAAATATTCCTTGCTTCAGTTTTAAAAGCTATTTGTTACAGCATTGTTGTGTACTACAGTAGCACTGACAAGCCCAAACCAAAGCTGAGCCCCTACTGTTTTAGGCACTGCACATCCACACAGTGACAGAGAGTTCCTGTCCCAAAGAACTTACAGTCTCAATGGATAAAAGGTGGTGGAAGAAAGGAAGTACAATAAACCCCATTTTACAGATGGGAAATGGAGGCATTGAGAGATTAAATGACTCGCCCAAGCTCGTGCAGGGAGTCTTTGGCAGAGCCAGGTACTGGACCTAGATCTTCCAAGTCACAGTCCAGTGAACCACCCTTCCTCAACAGCACTGGACATGAGAAATGTGCAGCAAAGCAGGACATATGGGGTGCTTCTTTGGAGCCTGAACCTGCTTTCAATGAAGTCTGTGGGACTTTTGCCATTGACTTCAATGGAAACAGGATCAGATCCCGTTATATTAATATTCCACATACTCCTAGTTCACAGCAGCCCTGCTGTCTGAACAGCGTACGCAGATCAAAAGCTGGGGGGATGTTTGTGTGCGCACTGGATTGTTTCCACAGCATGAAAGACTTTGCCCTCTAGATCTTTTAAGTAATGTACACAGACGTGTCCTCCTATAATTTAAATGACTCAGTAAAGCAAACTGAGAAACTTCTTTGCTATGGTTCAGAGTCGGTAAACCCTTCACACACATTGCACAGAGAGTTGTACATTCATCAAAAGGTTACACAATCAAAAACAATTATAAGGAACTAGCTGTGGTCTCCCCAAGTCGTTTTAAACCTAACCCATCCAAATAACTCGGTTTGAAAAGTAAAGGTTCACAGTGCAGATTGTATCAGTCTGAAACGCTTGCATGAGTTTATTTTGATTTCTGAAAGCACATTGCTTGAAGCTTTGTACTGAATTAGCGAGTCACTGATTGAGGTTTACGATCTGCCCCCAGATGCACAAAGCCATTGGAAACTCCCATTGGCTCCTAGTATTGTCTTGAAATCAATGGAAGCTGCTGGCACACAATAGATGGCAGAATTTGGCCCTTAGCCAGTAGACAAGTGTGAAAGGCAACAAATAACTGTACAGACAAAAGGACCCAGTGCAATCCAGCAGCAACTTATAAAGCACATTGTCATGCAAATATCCCAACATGCCTTATCAAAAAAACAAAAACAGGGGTGGGGGGTGGAAGAGGGAAACCCAGCTGTGGAATATTGCTCTGCTCTTGGCTGAATCTTTAAAAAAAAACTGATCTCTGGACTCAGTGACAATAAAATTAGTGAAGGCGCAATGGGCTTGAGTAAAGTAAGAAGCAACCAGAGTCAAAACTTCCTCTGAGATTCGGAAATAGCAAGTACCCGCCCTAGAAGTCCAGCGAGAAAGCATGCCCCTGAGAGTGCACTGCCCAGTTTTGCCAGAGCATGAGGGGTGGATGTCATTTCGATAAAGTTCAGATAAGCATCCTGAGCTACCAGGTGCTCATCCAACTTGAATCGCTAAACCTTCAGGGGTTCAACCATGGCTAATTAAAACATCTGTTATAAACCTGTCAACCAAATAGAAAGATGATTGGTGCTCAGGGCCTCATTTAAGGACTTTTTTTTTGGAACCATTAAACTACTGTATGCACGAAGTGTGGTGGGTGAGGAAGGGAGAACTGAAGGAGATGGAAGAGAAGAACAGAGGTGTTGTGTGTATGAAGCTTCCTTAAAATCTAGAGTGCAGGGCAAAGTATCAAGTGTAGATCTATGAGTGGAATTTTCAAAAGCATCTGAGTGACTAGTCCCATTGACTTGACACTTGGGCACTTCTGAAAATTCCCCTGTCTCTTTTTTGGCTGGGATTTTCAAATTAATCTAAGGAAGTTAGGTGCATTGAAATTCAATGGAAGTTGGACACATAAGTCCCTTGGCTGCCTTGACAAATCAAGTATGAACAGGAACTTTTCCCAAAGCAATAAATCACAAAAAGTAAAAATATTTTAGATGTGGAACTAAACAAAACCTTTATATACAGTCATACAGTTATATACAGTAGCCAAATAGAGTTTGAATGTGTGGGGTTTTTATAAAAATGTACTGAAACCTAAACCAAAAACCTTATAACCTAACTGAGACATAGATACAGGCTGAGATTTTCAGATCTGACTGCCTAAACATAAGCTTCTAAATTCATATTTAAACGCCTAAATAATTGGGCTAGTTTTCAAATATGCTGAGGAAGGAGAATCTGCCAGACTTCAAAGTAAACTCTTCTGGGCAGTTTCAAGCTCAGGCCAGCTGTTTAGGTGCTTAAATATGGCCACAGCTCCTAAATTTAAGCATCCTTTTTGATCACACAATTTATAAGCAGTCCCAAGTTAGCATTCAGCAAACTGCTACAACTCATTTCTCTTTTTGATACCACTGAAAGTTAAATAAAAACACAGGGCAAACAAAAATAGCAAATTTGTTTAAATCAGGTATTGCATGTAAATAATAATACTTTTATGATTTTCATCTCAAAGAACCACTAATTATTGTCGACAACTGAGCAAGACCGCATTCAGTCTATTACAAAGTGGGCTTGATTTACAAAAATGTGTGCATGCAGTTGTGCATTTCCACCTGTAAAATGAATGCATGATTGCTGCATTTGTACATGCAAACTGGGAAATTGCACATGCAAATGAGAAGTTTGTTGCTGTTAGCATGTACAATCATGGCTGTTAAGGTGAATTAGCCATTCAGTTATATATGTATTTGCATACATGCAATGACACACAGACACGTTACAAAACGTCACCATAGATGACCCAGAACTGCAAGGTCCATTTGTTCTTCCTTGCGGGTGAGACCAAGGAGCATCTGTGTGGTCCAGTAGATAAGGCATTAGCCTAGGACTTGAAAGAGCTGGGTTCTGGCACCTGGATCGTCCCCTGAACTGCTGGTGTTAGGCAAGTCACTTCCTCTCTGTACTGCTACGTCCCCTCCCTCTGTGTCTCTTGTCTAGTTACATTGTAAACTCCTCAGGACAGGAATTCTCTGGTATAAATTACCTAGCACAATGGTATCCCAATATCATTTAGGTGCTTTTGTAATAAAACTAAATAATACTATGGGTGGGAGAAAAGAAAGATTTAAATATGATCTATGGGGCTGGGCTGTTGTATACATTAATTATTGGTCAAAGAGGATTAACTGGAGCCGTTTGTTTACATAATTGTATTTTTTAAGTGTCCCAAGGAAGGGCTTCAGCAAAGGAAAGGTGATTCTTTTTTACTGAATCAGTATAGAAACAAAAACAGATTCACATTAGACCCAGACCTCTCATTTTTCAAAGATGTGCGGTCTTTTTTCGTTACTTCCTACTGGAGCAAAAATGTTTTGTCAAAACATTTTTTCTGCACAAAAAGTGTCAGCTTTCCATGGAAAATGTGGACTTCTTGTCCAAAAACTGAAGCCTAGAAACTTTTCTGCCAAAAGACAAAATACTTGTTTCTAGTTGAAAATGTTCAGTTTTTCAATGGAAAAAAAAAAAAGATTTCTGACCAGCTCCCCTGCTTACCTCTGCCTCTGTTTGTTGGCCAGACCGGATGTGCCAGCAGGATAAGGCCAGGGGTGGGATCAATATTTCCCTCATCTCCCTGTTCCAGAATTCTAGGGAAGCCACTTCCACTGTGAATGAGTAAAATGCAAATGCTAACATAGCAGAAAGGGGGGGATCCCAGCAGGCAAAACCCATCCTCAGTGTAACTCTGCAGAAGTCAATGGAGTTACATCAGAGACGGATTTACCCCAATAGTCCCATCTCTCTCCTCCAGATGTCAGCACAGGACTATATAATATCTTCCCCTCCCCCAGCACCCATTCATACAGTAGAAGCTGATTTGTGGCCTCTCTGTGATCGTGAGGAAGAGCAGGCATCTTTGCTTGTCTCTCTGCTAGATTTGTTTTTCTAATTTCTTTTTACTTGAAGGTTTACCAGCTGCTTTATTAGCAGACCGAGCTTCCCTTGCAGTCTCTCTCCCTTTCCCCCCTTTTTGTTCCTAGACACAATCAGTGTCTCTGGTCCCAGCTGCCACTGCTGATTTTTCATTACAGTTTAATTTAAAACTGGGATTGGAATGGAAATGCCTTTTTGCCGTTTGGGGTTTGTGAGGCCTGTGGTTTTATTGCCAAAGGCACAAATGTTAGTTACTACTGTTTTTCCAGTGTGTAAGTGTTAGGGGCCTGCGGTGAGGGGTGTGTGTGAAAGTGGTGCGGATGCTTGTGGGGCGCTGGGGAAACGAAATAAATCCACCTCACATAGAAAAGATAACCCAATTCTGTGCCTCATTTGAGTATTGATGCTGGTGTACATGTTGGTGTGTTTGTTGTTTGGGGTGGGGGTAGGGGGGTCAAAGAGCCTGGGGGGAGGTTAATATGTCCCAGGGCACCAGGTCCACTCATCAGGTGGATGTAAAGATACACAAAAGGCCTGGTACTTTGCTTCCCCTGAAAAAAAACAACTAGCTTTCGTTTAATACCTACAACCTCTCTCGTTCCACACTGCAGATAGAACTTTAATGGGAGCCAAGCAGTGCTTCTGAGCCCCTGCTTGGTAATAGCGCTTCAGGGGAGATAAACAAATCAACAGCAAAGCTTGTCTCCCAGAGAGAGGAAACTCTGTAATCGGCCCTCCTGTCTCCCTTTTGTGTCTGCCCCAGTGTGTGAGAGGATTAAGAAGAGCCCACCAGGCATGCCTTATAGTGCAACGATGAACCCCCAAGGAGGGCAAATGAGTGAGATTTCCACAGGCCTTCATTGCCTGGCGTGCCTCTGAATACTCCATATGGGGTGTGTGTGTGTGTGGGGGGGGTGTTCTTGGCCAGTCTATGTAGAAATAAACAGATGAAGAAGGCAAAATTGTCAGCGTCTACGTCTCTAAGTTCAAAATTAAATTACGCTGAGAGGAAACTCAGCCCTTCCCCCAAGGGATGGATGGCGGAGAGAGGTTGGACAGTTACATTCTTCAATTTAAATATTTAGCATCGGCACAGGAAGCTACTGTTTCTAGCGTGGCAGATTGCAAAAGGGAGGCCTAATCTCTTATCTGTTATGCTAAAAACAATTACTGTCTCCCCTCCCAGCCAGACCCTTATCTTTTCCTGGCTACATCATTTCAGATGTCAGACGGAACTCTCCATTACTTCCTTGGATCATGCTGACTCTTCACACGTCCTCCATGTCAACCTCTTCCCCAGCTGGCCTCAGGCTGCTCCGGAACTTGAGCTTGACTGGTACTGATTCATTGTCAGTGTGCCAGCCTGGGAGCACACGAGGCTTTGTTTTGAATAGAGCAGATTTTCTCCATTTCTCAAGCATCTCCATTGTTAAAAAGACCCTCGGTTACACACAGGCAACACCACTGACTTCATTGCTCTGACTGAGATTTTGCCTGTATTCGTAATTCCTAGCTCGATGCTGAGCACTTTCTTCAAAGCACTGACCTTCCTCAATCTCCATTGCACTGAATGGGAGTTGAGGCTCCTCAGCATCTTGAAGGATTGAGGCTTTTAAAATTAGCTAGAATTCTACAGTTCCGAGTGTAGGTCATGCTAATGGGAGTTGAAGATGAAATCCACTGATCTGTCTGTCTAGGTGTTTATATCATGCTCGACATCATGCTAGATGAGCTCAGATGTAGACGGGGGTGGAGTTGTGTGTAGCACCTTGAAGAGGAGGAGGAAGATTTTGGATTTGATGCAGAAGGACCCAGTGAAGGCTCTTGGGAAGCAGGAGAGATTGTTAGACTCAGCCAGGATGGAAGATGATGTTAGCTGTGGGGTTTTGGATAGACTAGAAAGGGGAGGCCTTCAGATAGTGCTGAAGTGTGGTACTGAAGGCAAGACATCTACAGAGGTGATGTAAGGAGAATGAAGGGTAAGTTGACCGAGCCATGAACCATGGCTTCAGCAGTCGGGATCAGGAAGGAAAGGATGTATTTTAGAGTTACTGTAAATGAGGAGGCAACAGATTTGGCCAGAGCATAATTATGTAGTAAAAGCAGAATAAAGAAGGGCCAAAGATCGACAGTCGTAGCCTCTCCTTTAGGGGTCTAGATGTCCCAGTTTACTGGCACTATTCTCTTAGAAGTGACGATCCTTGTGTGTTGGCCAATTATTGGGGAGCAGCACATCTATCCAGTCTGGCTTTGGGCCCGTCCAGTGCCTCAGTTTCCCTCTCAATATCACACCACACTTTCCCTCTCTACTGTCAGTCGCTGGCATCCAATGGCCTAGGTCACTGAGGTGACTTGCCCCCCCCCTTTTAGAATATAAACCAAATCCAAACATAAACACAAGACAAGTTTTCTTTCCCACGAGTCTATCTGCTCTTCCACAACACACTTTTCCAAGACTGCCCCTCTTCTGGGCTCTCGTCAGGGCTTTCACCCTCCCCTCGTTCAGAGGGGTTCCTGCATCACTTCACTAGCTAGCAGCCTAAACAGTCTCTGTTCTCTCCTTCACAGAAGAGCTGCAGGGTTTCCTGCACCCCCTCACTATGTGGCAGTATAGAGGGATCCCATGCCCACCTTCTTCACTGGTTCCCTTCCCAGCCCTTGAAGCCCTGAATCCCTGCCCTTGCTACTTCCAGCCCTCCTGGCTGCCCAGGTCTCCTCTCCCTGAAGTCTCCCGCCAGTCTCCCCCCAGGTCTTCTTTTCCTCCTAGAACTCCTCTGTACCTGTTCATCTCCCCCTTACTGAATTACAGCCTGCTCCTAGTCACCTGACCCTTTGTCGCTCATTTCCTACACCTGGAGAGGTAAGCTAAGTGATTATCTACACAAGCATTTAGTTCATGGCAGCTGCAATGTGACTCTACCCCTCGCTAGCCTGCCTTGGACTAACTGTCTGTGTGGATCCTGCTGACACACTTTAAGATTACATTAATGCACTTTCAAAGAGGACTCGATCAAAGCACACTGATGAACTATTAATGAGCATAAGCAGGGTCCATGCAGACAGTCTGCAGCAGGCTAGTGTGGGTTAGATGCACACCTCAGTTTGCTGCGACCTGTTCGTGCAGCTAACCCCATAGTCTGGCACAGACACAGCTGAGCCCCAACATTTTTAAAGAGACAGTTCACCCTGTGACACAGTAAAATGGAGATTTTGTCCGTTTCCGCATAATTGGCTAGATAAATGGTTTGACAGTGTCATTCTGTTTTCCCACATATGCACCTGCAATGCTTTGTCCTCCCACCTTCCTCTGCTTCTTACCCGATTCCCATCCTCTCCATTGTCCTTCTCTACCTTAATATTAACGATACTTTGCACTTCTATAGCACTTCCATCTGAAGATCACAAAGTGCATTATAAACAGTGAATTGAGCCTCCCAGTATCCCTGTGAGATGGGGAAATTGAGTGAGTATGACTAAGTGACAAATTATCTATTAGTATTTCCAAAGTACCTATCCCTTATAGTATCTGGGTGCCACGAAAAGCTGAAAGAGGACAGTGGGATCTGTCTCAAAAGGAGAGCAATTATCTGTCCTGCTCTTTGATTTCATTGTTGGGTCCTACACTGGAGCGCACTGCAGGATTTTCTTGGGGAAAGTTTTATTGAAGAGGTGAGTTTTGCAATGAGGTCTGAAGATGGACAGGGCAGGACCCTTCCGAATCTCCTTTGGGACAGAGATCTCTTTAGTGGGTACAACACTCTAATGAGACGGCTCTATATTCCAGTTCCCTTGAGTTCCATTAGTGGTAGCGGCCTCGTGGATTCTGAAAGAGAGATGGTCCTTCAGAGAGCTTGATTCTATGCTACTGAATCCTTTATACTGCATGTCTGGTGACATGAGAGCCAACTCAAATTCTCTAAATACTACCCCCACAAGGATAAGGGCCCCTAATCCTTTCTATCTAAGCTAGAAAAACCTGCCTTCACATCAGCACCCCAGAGAACCCATATGAAATACATCCTTGGCTGGTTTTTTTACTCTCTCCAGCAATGCTAACTAGCATTCCAGTGGTTTGACCTTTCTCAAAGAAGCAATGCCAGAAAATGAAAATAGTGATGTTTCTGGTCTCTGGTGTTCGGAACACAGTTATAAAGAAAATAACAGCTCTCTTCACTGTGTGTGTGGTTAGATGGCCAGATATCACATGTATCCACTGCCAGTAACCATTTTGAAATCCTGGTGCAGTGGTGAAACTGGAATGTCTGGTGACTGCATCACCACTCAAGTTAATTGAGTTGGTCTGAGCAATTGATGTGCTAGAAGCAAGGTATGAGATATTATTTGAAAGGTACAGTGTGTATGGAATAGGCAAATATCTCACCAGACAGTTAACATTTAGACCACTCTCCTTGATGCACTCAAATGTAAATATCAGAGTGGTAGCCGTGTTAGTCTATATCAGCAAAAAACAATGTTGTTTGTTTTTTTCCCCAAATTTAAGTAGTATCTAAAGCCATGGTCTAATCTTCCTCAGAGGAAACTGTTTAAATCTTCAAATATATTACTGCCGAGGGGCACTAAATATTAAGATCTACTCTTTACAGAGTGGGAATCATATCCAAGTTTTTCTTGAGTGTTTATAGACATAAATATGGGAGAAAATGTGACCTGAATATTAGTTGTCCTGGAATGTTAGTTGTCCTGTTTGACAGGAAAATGGGTTTTTGATCTCATTTGCTGCTACAGAAATCTCTTGAAAACCTCATAAAACCCAGGTTAGCTGCCACATATGGGACCCATTAACTCCTCATTTCTGATGGTTCTTAGCAAATTTTTGTCTGGTGACAACACATGAACTTTTGTGTGTTTTTGTTTTGCTTCATACTGCAGAGAAACCAGTGGTCTCGGTTTGGTTTGGAAAGCACTGAATGTAAAGTGCAGCCCTGACAAATCCAAAGAATCAGTTAGTTCTGTTCAATCATGTGGAACCGCATTTGGGCTCTTTGGCGGGAACTGGAGGGTGGCCTACTTTCCAGAGCAGTAACCATTATTCCAGTGAAGCTGCAGGTAGAGCAATGCAGAACCACATCTGAGACGTGTGCTAACTGGACACACATCTTACGACATACTCCAGGGGAGAATGGGGGAAATGAGTTCAGCAAAATGTCATTAACAAACTAAGGGAAAACCTTAGAACAAGCATCAGGGCATTTCAGACATGGCCTTTGAGATGGGAACATGACACGTGTGCGTGTTGAAAGGGGAAACTCACTGACCTGCTTCATTAAAATTAGTAATATACTGGGTCAGATCCTCAGGTGGTGTAAATTGTCATAACTCCACTGACTTTGATAGTTCATTGACGCCAGTTGAGTAGCTGGCCACCGTCTTGACAAAAAGATTCCACCAGACTACATCTCTCAGCATCTGAAACCCAGAACTTCCAAGGACTGAGGCAGTTCACACATATGACTTCAGGCCTGGAGTCACCTTTCTTGCTTTCAACCGGGCCTACTTTCATCTAAAAACCTGATTCCAAACCCTGCCTGGGTTACCAGCAGAGCTGAGTTTGTTAGCCTGAACCTAGCAACTAGTGGACAATTGCCCACCTCACAAACCCTTACCTGCCCACCTTATAACACCACCATACGTTGTGTTGTAAGCTTCTGCTCAGGAGAGGACCAGCACTGGCACAGCAGGCCTGTTGTAGAAATGGATGGAGGGGCCTTAACTAGGCAGAATAGGGACATTTGCACAGCTCTTGGCAGCAGTGAACTTATTTCTAGCTGGTGTTATTAGCACTTCACTTGCTTCATCCATTTTTCAAAAATGTGACTTATAAGAGTTTTGTGCCTTCGGGTGAAGGAAGGGGTTGGTGGATTGAACGTGCTCGGCATGCAGGGATAGAACCTTGTATACATGTTTATGGTGCAGGTATGTTCAGCCATCTACAGTTAGAAAAACTAACTGAACAGACAACTGGAAAGCAAGGCAAAAACTGCCAGATATTGAAGGTCTTTCCGTATAAACCCAGAGCTATTTTTAGTTTTCTAATGTAAAAAGTCAGTGAGATGAAGAGTGAAGTGATCCGTTTCCAGCAGAAAAACTAGCTGAATCTTCATTAATAATTCCTCATAGAAAGCTGTGTGCCTTTATCTGACAGCCTGACAAGCCATACTAAACAACAGTTACTGCAGGGATGTAAGAGATATAATCTCAATACCAAGCCTTATGGAGGTGCCATTGTCATGTTACATTAAGACGAGAAAAGCCTCCCTCTTAGTAGAGAGATGTTGCAAGAGGGTTATTTTATCAGAACGCTAGGAAAATGTGACTGTGACATTCCACTTTGGTATTTTGATTTGGGGATGCATTGGAAATTAGATCTGATAACTGGTGTGATGGGAAAAAAGACGAAGAAGAAAACAAAAAAACAAAAAAACCCAAACGAAAACAAAACAAAAAGAAACCCTGATCTTGTCCTGGATCTGCCAGTCACTGATAATGAGAAATAGCCCACATCAAAATCCTAGCTGTGAACAGCTCAGAGCTGTGGGGGAGTTAAAGTCCCCAGCTGAATGTCATGGCTGACTTCCCAGAGGCAGTGTGGTCTGGTGGATAGGTCATTGGACTGGAATTGGGTAGCATGGGTTCCCATTCCTGGCTTTGCTATTGACCTATTGCATAATATGTGGCAAGTCACTTCTCCCCCCTGTGCTTCAGTTTGCCCATCGATAGAAACAATGGAGATGCTTTGAGATCTATGGATGGAAAGAGCTTGGTATTATTATTTTCTGAACCAAGAACCTGAATCCAAACACCTTTGACAAACTCAGATCTGGATCCGAACTGAAGGCTTGGGGTCCATATCAGCTGCTAATGGAAATGATGTGCCCATTTTATGGATGTGACAGTGGAGAGAAAGGGCAATTTTTCAAGCTGTGTGTCCGGGCCACTTTTTTAATGGTCCGTATGCCCTGAGCTACTGGCTTGTTTGCCTTCCTCCCCCTTCCTGATCTTATCTGTATTTCCCAAACCCTGCCTGTCACGCCCCTGCCTTTGTTAATAACCCTCCAGTCCTCTCGGAGCAAAGGTTGCCCAACAGCTTTCTCTTCTTCCTGCTGCCTGTCAGGAGAGGAAATCACAACTTTCAGGAGACTCTGACACAGAGGGAACTGGATAGCACACCGGGGTCAAGGGTAAGAATGTATGAAGAAGTGAGAAACCACAGACACTGCAGCCGGTGCTGCACAGGAAAGGCCCCGCGTCTGCTTTTCCTTGTTTACTACCTTGGGATGTTCCAGGAAGAAATACAGCAGGTTTTATATCTGATCCACATAGCAAAGCACAAATAACTGCTGATGAACAATTCAGCACTACAGACTGAATTGACACCTAATAAACTTGGCCTATGGAAAAAGCCTCTGAAATGGCTCCACTCCTTCCTCTCAGACAGAAACAAAAAAGCATTATGGACAACCGTGCCTGCATTTACAGGGTCAGTTCTCTCCCCTCCTCATTCAACATTTGTATGGAGACATTGGAACTATGGTGAGACAGCAAGGGCTGAAGTGCCAGCAGTACGCAGACGACATTCAGCTAGACATCTCCTTTTCATCCTGCAATAGAAGTACCATTTCACAGCTTCTCTCATGCCTAGCTGAGATCAGTGCCTGAGAAACCTGGACCTGGACAAGACTGAAGTGATGCTGGTAGGAAGAGGGAAGTGTTTTGAAGAAATCTTCTCCCTAAAAACCCCATCTATTGGCAAGACCTGGCCTCAGATTGAGGACCCCAAGGCTTCTGACCAATTTAACAGACTCTGCAGTGCACACAGACAAGTGTGATTTAGTGGCAAAAAGAAAATGTTCATTCCCATCTGTGGCTGCCTAGAAAATTGCACTCAAATCTGTTGGACTCAGATCTGCTCACAAAGGTCCATGCACTTGTAACATCTAGGCTTGGCTCCTGCAATTCTCTACATATATCTAGAAGTGAAGCCCCATGCCCTGAAAAGGCTCCAGACAGTTCAGAATGCAGCAACCCAGTAACGCAGGTCACTGGGAACATGTCACCCCTATTCACTGCTCTCTATATTATTGAGCACAGGGAGTTCAAGGTCTCTGTCCTTATTTTCAAAGACCTGCATGGAATTTGACCTGGCTACTGCAGAGAATGACTCCTTTCATGACCATAACCCTCCCATACCAGCATTGTTCCACCAGAACAATGACAGTATGGGATGACGGAGGTAGGGTGACCAGACAGCATATGTGAAAAATCGGGACGGGGGTGGGGTGTAATAGAAGCCTATATAAGAAAAAGACCCAAAAATCAGGACTGTCCCTATAAAATCAGGACATCTGGTCACCCTAGATGGAGGTGGTGAGGATATTGTAGGAGATATAACTTCACAGGGTTTGGAGCCAGACAAAATAAGAATGACCACTAGCCTCGCTGAAAGTTTTGGGCGTTGGGTTTTCTGAGGAAAAGTCACAAATTTTTGACCAAAGAAGCCACTTTCCTTGAAAATTGTCATTTAGTTGAAAACCCAATTTATCATGGATAAAGTTTATGGGCCAAAATTTTCAACCAGCCCTACAAAATACAAAACCTCCCAGCTGTCACTAGGAAAACAAACAAAACAACAATGTAAACTGGTCTTTATAGTTTGTGTAGAATTCTACAATCACTGGAGTGTAACCCGCTCAGCATAATTATTATAATAAATAATAACACTACCTCACAGCTTTAAAATAAGGCTTTTTTTATCAATAGCTCTCTGAGAGACTTCCAAAAGATGTAATTACCATTTTGCAGCTCAAGAAACTGAGGCACCGATTACTGAAACGATGTGTCACCAACAGGCCAATGGCAGAGCTGGGAATGGAAGCTAAGAGCACCGGGTGCTATCAACTAGGCCACACTCCCTGCAAATCAAATATAGAGCCACCGATCAGTGACAATGAAAAAGAGAGTTGGAAGAAGGTGTGGAGTGTGTAAGAGGTAAATTCTATTTTTTAAATAAATTCTTTTATGGGACTAAAAATTTCTATCTCGATTTTGGAGTTGAATGCGTGTTCCTGTGCCAAAAACAGGCCTTTGTGGGACAGAGGGAAATTAGAATCCAGAAAAAGGGACCACTGGGAGGGAGCCAAATGCCAAACAGAACCCCTCCGGGATACTGAAAGTAGTGAGAACATTTCCTATTTTCCTGTTAATAGTTTCATATTTGTTTTTCAGATCACACAGAGAAGCCAAGTCAATACCCTGAGCTGTGGCTGGCAGCCATTCACAGATCTGTGTCTGGAATATCAGACAATGTTTTGCACAAGTGTCCTGGAAAAAGAAAAAAGAAGGTTTCATAGGGAGAGGTCTATAGAGAAGCAAGCAACAAAACAAAGAAAAACAGAACCAGACTGAAAGACATACCGAGCATGTCTTCCAGGAACCATCCAAAAACCCCTTTCCTTAACTGCTGAACTTATCTTTCCTATTCAAGGATGACTACTGCTAATAGAAGCCTGGTGGAAAAGCTGCCAGTTACACAAACCAAGACAATGCTATGAACATGCATGAGCAGATATCTACAGATCAAGACAAATATAAACAGTGCTTGAAAACTAATTAGAAATGTACATGGATAATTACAATGGGAAATGCAAGCCAAAAAAAGCGACCAAGAGAGAGAAACAAATAAATATGCGCAACTTCCTTCCAGAAGAAGCGAATGCCATGAAAAAAGCAATTGACAGGGGCAGGAGAAAGAATTTCAAAATTATCTTCAAATTGCAGTGATTTGGGGGAAAATACTTTTCCATAAGGTAGGCTGTTTGGATTAGAAAATTGTACTATGTTATAACTCAAGATGCTGAACTCCAGGAAAGAGTAAAATATTAGCATACCAGCACGTAATTCAGAGATAAAGCTGACATGGTAAATAATAAAATACTAAACTGCTAGACTCTGCTGCCACTGAAGTTAACGGCAAAACTCCTGCTGATTGCAATGAGGCAGAATAGGCCCCATGAGGTATTATTAGTTTAATTCATAACGCCTGAAGGGTTCAATCACAAGTCCTGCTGCACCCTGTGCAGGGGAGCCAGGAGCCAAGAGGCTCTGGGATTGGGACAAGTGCAAAGGTGAGTTGCTTTCCTTGGCAAAGAGCTGAGAATCAGGGCCATAAATCTGCATTTGCCAAGTGGTGGAGATATTTAAGTAAGCCCATTGGAGTGGAAAGAGAGGAGCAGATCAGAAGAGCAGGCCTGAGCAAATATATCTGACTGGAACAAAGGAGGGGAATTCCCAGGGATCTTACAGGTCTAGATATGGAAATGTTACTTTAATTGCACATCTTTCCCCAAGTCCCAGAGGGAACGAACAAATGCAACAATTGTGTATTATGAAGTAATACTGAAGTATCAAAAACTGCTCCACATTTTTGGTTGCAATTTCTAAGCCCTTTGATGGGTTGACTTATAGGTGGATTTCTACAGACTGGCCTGTGTACAATGGTGATATCAACACAGCTAAATTTATTAGCAGTTTCAAATCAACAATTTTAATGTTGTGTGAAGTGCTTGCAACAAGCAATGTATTTGATGAATTTAGTCCCTTTTCTTATTTGGGAATGACTACATAGATTTAGACTTTATTAATTTGTTTGAAATTATTTACCCAATTGGTTATGCAAACATATTTCAGCCCATGTGTTAGCTTGCAAATTGTTTGCCACAGCTAGTGCTTAAAATATTCATTATTCGTGCTGTGTGATTGGTCACTGATGTCATGTGGTATTTCTTCCTTCCTAGCTGACTCCCAAATCCACTATGTTGGCCACTAAGAACTTCCTGTGTAAATACATATTTGGCTAAATATTCAAGACATCCCCTCTTTGTGTGGACATTCTTGCAAACAAAAATTTGCTCAGGCATGCATGGAAAGTGAATAAAAAGAACCACAAATGCCTGCACTAGGGTGACCAGATGTCCTGATTTTATAGGGACAGTCCCAATATTTGGGGCTTTTTCTTATATAGGCTCCTATTACCTTCCGCCCCCTGTCCCGATTTTTCACACTTGCTGTCTGGTCACCCTAGCCTGCACAGTGAATTGACTGAGTGTTGTTCAGATGAACATTCGCTAGCACTTTTCAGCAGTATTCAGCCATCTATTGCCCACAGTATTCACAGAGACATGGAGGAGGATGGCCAAACCATTTCTGGCAAAAGGCCCATCCTGGATCTTCACTCATCCCCACACTGAGCCTATCTTCAGGTTCAGCTACTCGCTCACCTCCAGGGGAAGCAGGCAGATCCTCATGGTCGCCTTCTTTCCTTTCGCCGAACTTCTGCCTGCGAGTCTTGTTTTCAGAGGAAGCTTGGCAGCCCCACACTCCTCCAGTGGCAGGTCTTATCCTGGGGGGCAGGGAAGGGAAGGGGGGTGGACTGATTCTCCTATCATCTCCAGCAGTGATAGTCCCCTGCATTACTAAATTATTGTTTGTATTATGCTAACACCCAGAGACCCCAACTGAGATATTGGACCCCACTATGCTAGGTGCTGTACATGCATATAACAAGAGACACTCCCTGCCCCAAAGAGCTACCAGGCAAAATAGACAAGGGGTGGGAGAAAGGAAAGATTACTGTCTCCATTTCACAGAGCGAGGCACAGATGTAATGACTTGCCCAGGGTCACAGAAGAAGTCTGTGGCAGAGGCAGAAACTGAAGGTCTATGACTTGCCAAACTCTCGGCATCACTGCAGAGTCTCTGCCCAAATGTAGCTACGCTCTGGGACGTCCCTAAGAGTTGTGCACCAGACGGCACGACAGCTTCTGACAGGCTGACGCTCTTTCAGTTCCCACCCTGCAAACCTTCACACTGATTTCTTTTCATTACAGGAGCACCCAGACGAAGAGGCCATGTGCTAGGCACTGTACATGCACATAGCGAGAGACAGGCCTGGTCCAAAGACCTTACCTTTAAATTAAGCCAGAACAGCACATTGATGGAACAGACTAGAGAGGGGAGGGGGATGAGTGTCTCAGTGACAGGAAGGTGTGGTTACGCAGACTGGCCATGTGCACAGTTTGCAGGTTGGAGGATTTTTTTTATACCAAGATATACACAAACAAGAGAGACGATGCCAGAAGTCCCTGCTGCCTACCGGCTTAGCGATTTCTGGGGCAAAAGTTCAAGAGAAGCCCCAAACTTCCAGCTGATGTATGGATTCGTGTAGCAGAAGAGCTTTGCTGGGGGCGGTACTGGGTTCCTGTGGCAGTGGAAAAGACCACACAGTCTATCCCCAAGCCAAGAACCAGAGGGGAGAGAGAACCGTATCACCTACAGTACGTGATAGGCAAGGGCTGCTAGCCCCCACTGAGAAGAGAAGGGAGCGATCTTGCAACAGGGCAGAGGGTGGCAGCACATGCTGCAGGAGGGGTATTTTGTGCAAGGATTCAGAAAGGTGATGAGACAAGGGAGCAGCTGTACGTTCTCAGAAGGGTTTGAGACCCTGGATGCTTTACTGCATGTATACTACCTAGCAGCAGCAGCCCCAGCCCTTTGTTCTGTCTGTCACATGGAGCCTGGGCAATCACACTCCAAGCGAGTAGCCAGCACAAATTCTTCTTTTCGCTGGTCTCCCTCCAGCACCCTCTAAGGCCCATGAAGGTTGACTCTGAACTCATCTTATTCAAAAGTTTCCCGTACAATACGCCACTTGAAGGGGTTAAGTTAACTGGGTGGGGTGGCAAATCGCAGATGCCCTGTTCTAGACTTTACCCACAACTATGAGCATAGACGGTCTTGCATAGGGCTAGGTAGAAGCTGCTATAGCAATATGGAAGAATCAAAGTGAACTGTGGCTGCATGGACTCCCCCTCCCCAGTGATGGAAATAGCCCACTCCCAGAACAGACGACAAAAGGGCCTAATTCCTTTCCTTCCTGGGGTCCAAATAAGAGTCCTGCCTTGCTGGGATATAGACAGGTTTCATAATAAAAGTTCTCACTGCTTGGCAGGCCATCAAAGTACCTTCCTGCATTGCGTACAGCCTTTCCACCAAGGGCCCCTGCCTTTCCTCTTCCTCTTTTTATACATGTCACCTGGGCCTCACAGGTTAACAAACTCCAGCTGCATCCACTCCCCAGACACTTAACCCCTTGCTGTCTGCTTCCAAACCTGGCCGACCTGACCGGAAAATGGGGTTTTGGCCTTGGCCGAATGCTCTGGTGCTAAGGGCCATGGAAATAGTTTTACCTAAATAGACACGAGTGAATCAGTAGTTCTCAGCCTTTCCCATACTGTGACCTCATGTTACCAAAGCTTCAGGACCCCTCTCCTCTCTAGCCATAAATAAAGACTGGGGGGTCAACCCCCCTGAAACCTGGTCACAACCGACCCGGGGGCTGGAATCTCCAGGTTGAGAATTGAAGAATTAGATACATTATTTGGATAGTGTGGCCACAAGCTAGCTGCCCCAGGCCTCTTGGGACCTAGCGGGTATTATGCCTATATGCACCCAAGAGCTTGCCTCTGTGGGTGTGTTTTTCTGGGGTACACGGATAGACTGTTGAGTTAGGATCCCATTCAGTTTACTCCCTAAAAGGAGTCATTGTGGGTATTAATACACATTTTAGGGGCTGTCATTTTAACAACCCAGATACCCTTTGGGACTGGCCCTTAGTTAAGCAAAACATGTCCAGGCTGCAATAGCAAGTATCGTATGATCTCGTCATGCATGCATATACCCAAGCTGCTCAGGGACGGCACTGGTTTTGGCTTTTCTCTAAAGTGGTGAATGACAGCTGTGGACAGATGAAAGCAAAGGGAAACATGAAACACTCTGATTTCAAAATTCTCTCCTCTCCCCTTGTCTTGGAAAAAATACACATCAGTGGACAGTTTTTGTGATGTCCTCATCAGCAGGAATGACAAAATCATTTGTCATTCTTTGGTCTGCTGGAAAACCAGAGTGTAGGGAACACGGCCCCCGCTGACCATGTTTTTCATTCCACCCGAGCTGTCACGTCGCTTAACTGAAGTCAGCCAGGAGGTGCACAGATCATCACATAACAGTTTCTGCAGAAACCTACAGTAAGCTCTCCTGTAAGCACACTGGGAGCAGTTTGGCTGTGTAACTTAGGGTGTTCCCATGCAGATGGATGCAAATGTGTCATTTAAATCCGCAACTACGATAACGAAAACTGATAAATATGTAAGTGTGTCTGGGTGGCCCCGTACTGACTCAAAACAAAATGCGTCTGCAGCCTAATCGTACTAAATGAATCCCCCGAAAAGGGAGATAAAGATTGCAGTGGAAGAGCAGCCCTGGTTTCACATTTACTAACACAATAGGGGCATTTTACACAACCATTAGGGATGATTGAAAAAATTTAATTTACTTCCAGCTTTGCTAAAGTTTCACCCTTTCTCAGCCGCTCAAGAGAGTCTCTCTCTTCAGGTACCGTGTTTCCCCATGGAAAGGTGGGAACAGAGCATGGTCAGCATGTAGGTGTCTGTCGAACATGCCTAATACTGTATGTTGATCAGTTAAGGGAGCATGGGCTCAAATCCTGCACCAGTAAAGTCAACAGGAGTTTTACCATGGTCTCTAGTGGGAGCAGGACAAGGGCCCAAATAAACTGACCAGGAACTCAATCCTGCAAACACTTAAAAGATCTGAGTAACTTTAGTCATGTGAGTAATCCCACAGAAAGTTCACAGGAGTAAAGTAACTTCAAAGGGTTGCAAGGCTGGGGCCTATAATGCCTGATTTCAGCCTCTTGGTCAGAAAAGAGGCTGGATGGCTCAGAGGTTTGGCAAGAGCTTAATCAATCACATTGTAAGATAAAAGAAGTAAGACATTGATATGTGAGCTCATCTTTGATGAGTTAATAATCTAAAACCTTCACTAAGTTATAAGTCACACTCACAGCTTTCAATAATTAGTGCTATAGAGGCACAAGGTGAGGTAAATAAATCTCATGGTGATGTACAATGGTTGGGTGATTTTTGACAAACATTACGTTTATTATTTTCACTATTTCCTGTGAATTGTCTATCCACCGGGAGTAAAGAGGCTCAGGGAACGGACACTGAATTCTAGAAATGTAAAGGGGTTTTCTCCCTCCAATGTGAGCCTCCCCGCTGAGATTTTCAAAGTACCTTGACAAGGTATGTTATTGTTAGGCAAACAATCTCTGTTATTTTATTGCCACCTACTTTTGGCCTCTTGAGACTTCTAAGCAGCCCAACCGTGTTCTGAGATTTATAAATACAACAAAGTTAAGGCCTACAACACACTTTTATTCCAAAGGCTAATCACTAGCATCTTGAAGCTTCAATCACTTTTCAGGCCATGAGTATCTGTCTCACTTAAACATGGATTTAAGCCACAACTTTTGGAAGCAGATGGTGAACCCTGAAGCTCTAGATCTGGAATTTTGGTTTAGCCCATGCTAAAGTTAGGGGCCATTTGCATATTACAGATCCAGTTTTGGAATTATGATGCATCCAAAATAGGGAGATGTTTGAATCTGGAATTCTGCTTCAGGTCCAATGTTAATACTCTCCTTCCTAACTACAGAGGAGCTTGCTTGCTTTCTTTTTGTAGCCATTGCTTCTCTGAGGGCTAGTTCACACTTACCGTCCGGGTCGACGCGGTGAGTTCGACTTCTCGGAGTTCGAACTATCGCGTCTGATCTAGACGCGATAGTTCGAACTCCGGAAGCGCCGCGGTCGACTCCGGTACTCCACCACTGCAAACGGCGGTGGCGGAGTCGACCTTGGAGCCGCGGAGTTCGACCCCGCCGCGTCTGGACGGGTGAGTAGTTCGAATTAGGGTACTTCGAATTCAGCTACGCTATTCACGTAGCTGAATTTGCGTACCCTAATTCGAACCCCCTTTTTAGTGTGGACCAGGCCTGAGACTCGTTGGTGAGGTTTCTGCTTTGTCCCGGCTTCCACCTTCCTTGGGGAAGTTAACCATTATGAGAGTCTCTGCTTTTATTCTGAAGGTTAATAGCAATTTTCTTAGGACTGCAAAAACCGTGTTGCCATTTTTTTGTGCTAATCCTAAATGTGATAAAGGGACGAGTTTTCAAACACTAGATTTCCAAAGGACTTTGAAGATTTAACTTCACAGAACAAGTAATTTTAGAGCTTCTGACAGACTGGGTTTATGCGGGCCAAGGAAGAAAGGGCAGAAAGACAGCAGCAAAGGGTACGGTAGCTAGATGGATATCCAGCTGTGTTGATGAAGTATATCAAGGGGGGGCGGTCTATCAGGGTTAAGGCTGAGAACGGATCAACATTGTGGGCAGAATGCCAAAAGGAACAATAAAGGATATCTGTTTGGCTGCAAAATGGAGCTCAGTAAATACATTTTCTGAGCATTAGCAAGTAGCTGTTTGTTCGTCAAAGGATACTACCTTTAGTCACAGTTTTAAAAGTGGCAGTAACTGGGGAATGTGCAGAGTCAACATTTCGGGACCTCACCCTGCAGTCACTGCATGCTCAAAACTCCTAGTCCAGCGAGAGGTTTAAAAAATAATAATAATTGCAAGATCAGACCATTGTGGGTAAAATGATGACAAATTACGGGTGGGACATAGTTTGTGCATTTATAATACATCCTGAACATCTGTTCCTTTATGTGACAAACCTGCCTCATGGTGTAAATGTAATCCAGATTGTTCAAGCAAGTCTAAAAGACACAGAGCCCTTTGTTATTAGAAAGAGGGTGTGACAGCAAATGAACTAGTTTTCAAAACATAACTCCCAAAGTCCAGGGTGTTGGAATCTAGAGGTTTGATTCAGCCCATTCTAAAGAAATGGACAAGCCACGAAATCCAGAGCTGGGTTTGGACTCCAAGCACATCCCAAGTTCTGTCAGGTTTGGGCCAACATATGAATTGTTATTATGATGTTAAGAAAATGGGGTTAACTGTATTTGTTTGTTACCTAAGCTTTCAGCTTTTTATTCAAATGAAGGGGATTGCTTTCTCCCCCACACCCTCTATCCTAAATTCAAGCCAGGCTGGATACCATACACAAAGGACACACACATTGGTAGAGAAGATGCAGTGCTTTCCAGAAACAACACTGGTGCGTAAGCCATCACTGAGTCGACTGCTGCTGCTCCTGTTGTTTTATTCCCTAGAATATTGTCTCAGAGAGGCAGCTCTTCTGGGAACAACGCAAGAAGATGTTCCTCTCTCCTGCACCAGATGAGGTCATTGGTAAGCTAGGCAGTGGTGCGAGGAAGACCTGCAGACGCCTCAACAAGATCAGAGACACTGTTATTTTTAAAGGGGAAAAAAACCCATATTGGGCTGCAAGCTTCCTTAGAGTAGTCCCAGTGGTGATGGGACAATCTGTGCCAGCTGTCAGGAGCATTAAAGTGTCCAAAATCCATGAAGATAACAGTGCACAAATATTGCAATGATCAAGCGTTGCATCAGATGATTATATGATGCCTTCCCTATCAGGAGACTATATCCAGAATTTTCAGACCTAAGTGCAGCGGGCATTACCAGTCCCTGATTATAACAGTGCTTCAAACAGTATTGCTGCATTGATTTTTTTTTTAATTAAGTTTTCTCACTTTCACCCAATGCCATTTGACTCTCCGCTGGTGGCAAAGGGTAAATGTTTGGTCATTCTGAAAATCCAGCTTCAAATTACAGCTGGAAAGCAAAAGAAAAATATTACCTTCTTGTTCACCATAGAAGCATGATACACTTTAGGATCAAATCAACAAAGGGGGGTGGGAGGGTGAGTGCTGACTGATGCAGAGAGAACCCTTTTCCCCTTTCAAAAATGAAGTAATTAGTTTAGTAAAAACAGAGCGAGGACGGGGAGATCCCTTTGTTAGGCGTTTATAATGGGATCCTCGCTCCCAGTCAGACATAGTGGCAAGATGGTACCAGATTGTACACACTGTTGAAAGCAGGGAGTCGGGCAACACTAAATTACTTTCAAAGGCCTCCATCTGGGGAATCGTAATTTCTGAAAGCAGGCAATATTTCCATTGTGTGCAGCACGCTTCTGCTAGCATGGTACCACATGCTTATCAGGGACCGTCGGAGATAATGGACGTGAACAGATTCCCCACAGCAAACATGTGTTTTTCCTCTGGTTTCAAGTATCGGATGGAAACTTTGGTTATAATGGACAGTTTCCCAGATATTTATGGGCATTGTGACTAGGGAGAGGGAGCTGGGTTGGGCAGCTGGCAAGCATTGGCATGAACTGAAAGAGCTACAGAGATTTCATTTCCTACGAAATAATTCTTTGCAAACTGGATAATCTTTAGTTAAACAAATCCTCTCTGAAAAGAGTTTATATATTCCATGAAATACTTGGAATAACAATTGCCTATGTTCTTACTGTCCAGGAGCATAAACAAAAAACAAACAACTGATTTACATTTCCCTTATTACTTTCAGAAAAAACTTCTTCTAAAACCAAATCTCGCAATCAGTGATTGCAGATTGCATTTAAATATCTAGGCGAGAGACAGACCATGGGAGAGGAGTTTTGAGTAATTATTTTATAAGCTCTTGTCCTTTGAACCCTGGCTCACACACCATACATGAACCACATCCCCCTGCCCTTCTTTGTCTGAATATAACAGGCAGAAGATGGAAGCACAGCTCAGTTCATTGTAAGCAGTGTAAACCTTCAGGATAATTGAAATGATACATATTGCAGGAGTTGTTTGACTAAAACAACACCAGGAAGAGAAGCACCAGCAGAAAAACTACTCTGGGAGCAAGGGTGAGTTTGCTATCATGAAGCCTTGAAATCTGAAAAGGGAAGAGATTCAACTGGATGGGAAGTTTAAAAACCTTTTGAGAAACTGTCTTACTGGTCCCACACCACAGAGCTGGAGCAGGTTGGGAAGCCAGACACAAGAACTCATTGATAAGTGTAATGTAGATGCACAGAGGCACCAGGAAATGTTTAAGCCAAAGACAGAAATTTTTGCAGTGGGAGGAAGGCCAAGAGGGAAAACAGGGAGCAAACAAGTTGTTATTTCTGGAAAAGGGAAGGACAGGGGCACAAGTGACTTCTGGTGAGCGTGGTAGGGTAGGGGAGGATAGGAGCAATGAGGAGAAAGGGGCAGGCTTCTGGGGGGACAGGGGCTTCATCTTCCCCTTAGCCTCTTTCCACTCCTACAACTCTCTCCTCCCTCTCTCCTGTCACAGATGCAGAAGTTTCTCATCTTCTCTCCTCCTCTAACCCCTCCACTTGCTCCAGTGACCCCATCCCATCCTATCTCCCTGGAACCCACCCTCATCCCTTCCCGCAGTCTTCTGCTTAACCTCTCAGCCTCCTCTTGCTCTTCCCCATCACATTACAAACATGGTGTAGTCGCTTCCATCCTAACAAAAATCCACCCTTGACCCCACTTCCCTCTCCAAATGCTGCCCCTTCTCCCTCTCATCTTTAAACTCATTACACCTGCTGTTTACAACTGCTGTCTGGAGTTTCACTCCTCCAACTCCATCCTAGACCCTTTCCAATCCATCTTCCACGCCCCTGAAACCACTCTCACCAGAGTCTGTAAGGATCTCTTCCTGGCCAAAGCTCAGAGGCAGTTCTTCATCCTCATCCTCCTTCCCCTGTCAGCTGCTATTGACAGCATCGGCCATGCTCTTCTGCTTGAAATCTTGGCCACCAGAACTCCATCCTCTTGTGGTTCTCCTCCTACCTCTCTAAAGGCTCCTTCAGTGGTTCCTTTGGAGGAACCTGCTCATTCCCCGCCTCTAACTTTCTGTTGAGGGGAGAGGGTTCCGACAGGGCTCTGGGTCCCTTTCTCTTCTCCCTCTACACCTTATCTCTGGGCAATCTGATCTTCAAACAGTAATTCAACTACCTTTTCTATGTTGATGACTTACAGATCTACCTCAACAGACCTGCTGTCCAGAGTAAAATCTCAGCCTTTCTTTCTTTCTTTCTTTCTTTCTTTCTTTCTTTCTTTCTTTCTTTCTTTCTTTCTGACATCTAGTCACAGATATCTAGCCATCAGCTCAAGCTCAATGTGGCTAAAACACAGATCTTAATCTCCCACTCCAAGACCTCGCTGCTGTCTCCTTTCTTGATCTCTGTGGACTCAACATCCTGTCAGTCAGGCCTGTAACTTGGGCATCATCTTTGACACAGAGCTCACTGTGTGTATCCCTACACTGCACACCCAGCTTGGGCCCAAGCCCCTCTCCCATGCACATACAAATCTGTCTGATTCCCAGAAGTAATCACTCTGGACCCAGGTCCCAGGAGGTGGGTCAGAGCCTAAGTCCCACTGTCATTTGGCAGTGTGGACGCAGACAAAAACCTGCATGCAAACAACTTTGAATTCTGGATTCAAATTTTGCATCTTGTCTAAATGTCATGCATATAGGCTACCCAATGACAAGCAGAATTTCTCTCCATTCTGCACTTCACTTTCATGAACATGTACCCATGCAATTATGCTCTTTCAGAGGGAAGTTAATGATTCGCCTCTAGGCTACGTTTACATGTTTGATGAACTTTAAATCAATTAAACTTTTTTGTTTCCCTTTAAATGCATGGAGAAGGTATTTTTTCCATTTTGATTTTGGAGGTCAGCTGATCACACATTTACTTAATCAAAAATATATTGCATGTCTCCAGGTCAATGGCTTTCACACGATACAAACACATAAAACTCATGTAGTCTTTCTGGGAGATTAATGCAGACAGACTTAGGAAATAATGACATAGATTTAACTTTAAAAGTATATTAAGGGTTCACGAAAGCTGCTGGGTTGACAGCCCTGGAGACAGACGTCCTCGATCCTCAGCATAGGTACAGTATCCAACGTGGCAATGCAAGACTCCATGCTTCAATCCTTATACCGCTCAGGGGGCCTGGGTAACACCCTCTCCAGTCCTGTTCAGGGCTTGATCTTACAACATGCTGAGCATTCTGATCCCAATCTAGCAATGTACTTACATTTGTTTAGCTTTATGCAAGTGAGTCATTCCATTGAAGTCGATGGGACGACTCACCTGCTTAATTTTAAGCATGTGTTTAAGTTCTTTTCTGGATTAGGGCCAGCATCTAGCCCAAACAAGCCCTTAGTCTCTGGCCTCTCTGCTGATGATATTTCGAATGTGGATATTAGGAAATGGACCAAACCCACCATAAGCCCCCAAACTGCCTTCTTGGGGTAACAATTACTTGGTTGCAACAAGCAGTGTGATGTTCCCTATTTCTAATTCCTTCAACCACTTGATCTCTCATGCATCCTTTTCTCTTGACAGCCCTCAGCATATGTGAGTAACTACCACCAGGCACTCTCCCCCAGTAGGGTAATGGCTAAACATTGTTCCCTATGCTTTGGAGTGATTCCTACAAACTGTTGTTGCCCCACATCCGTGTTGCATTCTTCTCTGTCGCTGCACTCCCCTCCCACGGCTCAACTCTCAAGCTGTTAATAATGCATTGGCGGGTGCCCTGGTGTCGTTCTGGGAAGCCAAGCACAATGTCTTTAGAGCCTCAGCTAAATATTTTATGGGTTCCACTGCAATCTCTTCTCGAAACATTGCTTCCCAAAGTCCTTTGGACTGCAGCTGAGTCTCCGGTGGTGTTTTTAATGGCAAAACCCTTTAAGATTGCTATTTATGTCACACGCTGCTTAAAAATAAATTCAGCTGCTGTGCTGTCTGCTTCGCATAACAGAAGTGACAAGCTTTCCTGTTAGCAGCGAGTAGATAATCACACTTCGTGCATTCGGTTTGAGCTCTAATGATTTCTTAAACATTTTAAAATGATCTAAATGAGAGTATTTGGGCATATTGACAGGCTTGTAATACTGTTTGTTCTCAATACATCACTGCTCACTGGTATCCACAGGCCTAGCCTCCCATTGTAATTATAGCCTATATAAGGCTATAATTGTCCAACAAAGGGAATCCATTCAGGTCAAAACAGTATTTGAAAACCATTAAGGCTAGGCTGGTCTGCTCGGGGGTGCTGCAGCAACTCACCGCTGTGTTAATTGGTAGTCACAGATGTGGGCATAGAAAAAGAAGCAAGTGGAGGTTGGGTGAAAAAATCAAGCTGACATAATTAGTGTGAGTTGGTGGAGAGATGGACACAGCTTTCCATGCGAAAGAAGCTGCTTGCTTGCCAGCTAAAAAGCATCGCTGTTTCTGACTGCAGGGACCGGAGACAGTGTCTCGCTTCCATCTGGTTGGAGGATGTAACTCCGAGGTGGCAGACCAAATCCCCACACCAGACAAAACACGTCTTCCACAGCACAAAAGGGAAGTGCTTAACAAACAGGGGGAGGAAATCACTGTGAAATCAAACCTAACTGAGCACAAATGCTTCATCCAGGAGAGCCCTCTTAATTGAGGCACCCCCGTGGACAGCTCGTTGAAGCAACTTAGCTGATTAAGAGAAGAGTTGGTTCACTGTCATCGAGCTAAATCTGTTCCCTGGGAGACATCCTAATAAAGTTCCATCTCTACGGTCCTTTCAGGCAGCCTGGCTACCTGGGCTGCCCTGCATATTAACCACAGTGGTGACCAGATCAGGTTCTGATGCAGTGTGGCTAGCCCATGTGGACGGAGCCCAAGCATAGAAGGATCACTCTCTCTCCTGGGAAAACCCACAGCAGGGTGGTTCCTCACAGAGATTCCCACCCATCTCTTCACCAGAGGTGGGGAGAGTCTGTCCCACTGCAGAACCTCCCTAGAATCACCACAGTATCACAGGGACCCCTCGGAGGCTCTTATTCCTTTGCACGGGCTCTGCCCCCCAGAGACCTCCTTCCAACGGAGCTATGATACTTGAGATTCCCCAAGATGTTCCTGGGGTCCCCCCCAAGAGAACTTTGCAGAAAGGTTATAGACCCAGGCTGGATTCTTTTTTTGCTTTGGCAGCTTTGTGGTGCTGTGTTCCCTCCACTCAGCCTGTCCATTTCTCCTCAGCCTGCTGCCTACCCTACTAGAGTGGAGCATCACAGCCCAGGAGAGGCCTTAGCTGGGTTCAGGGTAGGTGCTGCAAGGGCAACTGACCCCTCTATTTCTGCACAGGACTGAGATCCCTGCACCAAAGGGCCCCTGCATCTGTGGATCCGGGAGGTGCCAGGACACCAGAATGAGAGCTAGGGATGGGTTGACCTTGTGATGTTTAAGAGTGTGTGGACCTCTCAGCCTAATAGTCAAGACAAAGGGTTTGCTAAACTAACTGGAGTTTGCACAATTTTATGATCTGTCATTAAGCAATGTGGTTCTTTTTCAGTCAGATTCAATTTAAAAACAACTCCATCTTGTTAGTTTGACGAAAGCCCTTATAATTCCTCAAGAGCTAGGGTGGCCCGATATAGTGCCCTCTATTCAGCATACACACACCCTTTTTCAATGAGTCTCTCTCTCCCCTGCTCAGAGCTCCATATTTCACTTACGGATTTTTTCCTCTCTTCTTTTGCCAGTGTTCTCTCCTAGGAGAAGAGTAAACCCAATAACAGAGTCTGAGTCAAGCTTTCATACCTAGGAAGTTTGAGTGGGTGCACAATTAGACAAAATAAGGTACACCTCTACCCCGATATAACACCACCCGATATAACACGAATTTGGATATAATACGGTAAAGCAGTGCTCCAGGGGGAAGGGCGGGCTGTGCGCTCCGGCGGATCAAACAAGTTCAATATAACACGGTTTCACCTATAATGCGGTAACATTTTTTGGCTCCCAAGGACTGTTATATCGGGGTAGAGGTGTATTATTATTTGTATTGCAGAAGAGCCTAAGATCTCTAGTCATGGACCAGGATCCCATTGTACTCAGAGCTGTACAAACATAGAACAAAAGGATGGTCCTTACCCACAGAGCTTACAAACAGAGACCTGACATGGACTCCCCTGAGTGTGGGAACATTGTTTCTCATGCTGACTTCCATTTACTTTGAAGGGGCCCAGCCTGCCAAATCATGATAGAATCTCATTTGGCTCCATTCAGCAAAGGTGTAAAACTTAATTAAAGATCCAGACTCAACACATCCATGACTATTCTTCCCAAATAAGTGAAGTTTGCTTACTCTATAAAATTTGGTCATTCTGAACGCTGAACTATATAAACTCCTCAACTATTTGGCATTGAAGGTCACCATGTCATAGGTCATTGGAAAAGTATATTTCCCTTTATTTTACAGAACAGTGAGGTCTTCGATTTCATCTGTGACCTGGATATCATAAAGAACTAATGATCTCCATACAGATAACAGACAAATAATTTATGTTGTGCATTTGGTAAAATTTTATCAATTTGCCGCAATCAAATTAATTAGCTGAATTAATTAATTCCTGTTAATTTATTTACACTGCATAGAAACATTCCTTGGATGGATAGCTTTGCTAATTGCTATATTCGGTTTCAAAAATGTGCCAAGAAGGTAGTGTTCAGATGCAGATCATGTTTAGGCCAGGAGCTGAGGCCAAATCAGCGCTGGCCAGCACAAAAATCCTGGGAGCTGCAAGCTCACAAGTGAGTTGCTCTCACGAGATTTCTGCCATCTCAAGCAAATTGCTCTGCTTGAGAGATCTGGCCAAAACCAGATTTGAACAGGAAAACAGTCCCCTTCTGTTCTTTGATCCAGCTTGGAACTCAAATGGTAGGAGCATATTCAGATCTGGCGATTTTAACCTACCCCTTGAAATCTGAAGAGAAGATTAAGAGTCCTAATTTTGGCTCTTCTCCAATTCATTTATTCATAATTGGCTCCACTTGGTATGGTCCAGCAAAGCAAATACATGAAATAAACACTTTTACCAGCCCCAGACTGACATACTAGTTTTCCTTTTAACTGCAAGGGTCACAGAATACCTCCTCCAATAAAGGGAAAATGGCTGAACAATGGCAGTCTTGGCTTTATAAAAGTGCTTCCTTCCCCTCCCTTCCTCTTATTTTCTTTGAGTGCTTCATGGCACCTTTTATAAATAAGTGGGCATATTCATTCTAACAAGCATTTGGGCCATTTAGTTCATTTCTGTATAACCCCTTGCAGTGCTATTCAATAAAACAGGAGTAATTACCATAGCAACTGCAGCATGTGATACATATGGTGCCTTTGAGAAACAAAGCTCTCCTTTTTTTTGTTAAAAAAGCCACATACATTAGTTTGTAATTATGAAATGATCTTTCGCGGTGTTTATAAGAGGAAAAAATGTTTTCAAGTGAAGAGCCATCTCTCTCTCTGTTTTGAAGCTTGGACATTCAGTTCTTTCTACAGCAGCATCTCTTCTCCTCTCATTTCTTGTTTATTTAGTATCAAAGTATACGTCTCTGTACAATGAAAATAATAGATTTGAGAGGTTTTATACTGACAGGAAGGTACTAAGAGACATGCACCCCCCCATAGGTCAGCTGATTTTTCTGTGCTGTTATTAGTGACTTGCAATTAAAGCTTTTCTAGCAAACTGACATTATGGGCTTATTAAGGTCTAACACCAGGATGCAGGTATAATCCACTGGTTTAATGCTTGGGATCAGGTAACCCTCTAGCAGTTGGGCCTTGCCGCTCTAATTGCCAGTTTCTTACAGCTAGTTTTTCAGGTTCAAACCTTGCTGATGACCTGTGATTTCTGTAGGTCTGTAACCAAACCACAAAGCGTTCCACTGGTGTGAATCTCTGCAGGAGTTTTAAATGATGGGGTGTCCAGAGATAAGAGAAACCAGAGCAACTGCTGGAGGTAGAATTGTGGAACTCATGGAAGGAGCTTCGTAACAGAGTGAAGTTTAGCATTCATCCATGTGATAGAAGGCGAGTAGGAGAAGGGGAGAGGGCTAGCGCTCACTGTTGACTTGGTATGGAGAAAATGAAGAGTTAATCTCTTTGCTCAAGCAGTTACTTAGACAAGGGTAGAAATGCACTCACATTTTCCTAGAATATTAGTGTTTATTATTTCCAGTTTATGTACATTGTTTCTTGTTTTCCTATGGACATAGTGTTCCCAAACTTTCAATTGTTTCCCCTTTTTCTTAGCTTGCCTATATAAATTGTTTCACCAGACCCTTGTGACAGGACACATTCAGTTACAATGAGATGGCACAGAGGGGAACAACCAGCCTAACTTTGATCTCTCCTCAAAATGGTGGGACACTGGAAGGATCCATGAGAGATCAAGGTGTTTCCAGTCTGCCCTGAGCAGCTTCACCCCTAACAGTGTGATCTGCTACGATAGCCCTCCTAGGAATCCCCTTGTCACATGGAGAGGGTAAATTCTGCTCTCCGCTATGAGCATTGTGACCCCATTGACTTCAGTAGGGCTGAAGGACTTCACTCTGTATTGAGGAGATGCTGCAAACCAGATTGTCCTCCATGCAGCAAAATTCAGGGATGTGGGGGGGAGGGATCCTCTTGCCCAGATACAATACACAATTCCATATGGGGTTGTCTCGTCCCACCCACAAAGAGGCCACGGGGGCTACCCCGAAGCCTGACAGATCCTAGGCAAGTTGCAGGATGCTAGGGCCATCCATGTAATGGCCTTGTGCTTCTACATCGGCTCTGTCCAACAAAACTCCTCATCCCCCCTCCCCCAAGACCCTGGCAGTGCGGGGAGTTTCACCCTGCTCCCCTCACCCCCCGGCCACACTGCCCTTCAGGACCAATATGTGAGGAGGGGTTTCCACAGAAAAAGATAATACATCCCCAGGCCCATAGTCAGCCTCTTTGGACTAAGCTCTGTAAATTGAAAAGGGGGCAATATGTATCCTCCCTCCCCCGTCCCAGCTCTGCTCAGTCTGCTCACTCCTTCCTCCAGCGGGCCAGTTTCCCTCTCCTTGCCTAGCACAGTGCCCTGGACCTGAAGTGAGGCCTGACACTGGATGTCATGACATGTCATCTCTGCCCCCTCTCACCTGCCGGCCTCAGATATTGTCTCATGACATTTACTATTAGATAACCCCCAGGATCAGTATTCAGATAAAGATCCCCATAAATCGGCATTGAATTATGGGCATGTCCACTGACAAATTCTGGCATAAAGGATATGTTTGCTTACATCAATGTGTGAGCGTGCGTGTGTGTACATGTTGATACAAACAGAGACATGGACATGTGGTGCTTGAATGTAGAGCGTGTTTACTGGTTTACTTCAAGCGGTGTATTACAGTGCTTTGTTTTAGTTCATTATTCAATTTCATCTGTTAAAGATCCAGTAGGCAACCGGCTCTACAAATTAATTCTGCAATCTTCAAATCATCAAGCCCTGCTGAAGAAAATGGGGCTCTGAAAGAATTGAAGCTGCTACATGTTTATTTGAATCACTTGATGCAAGCGGAAGATTAAATGAATGTAACATTACCCCCTCAGAAAGGGAATTACTGGCTAGTACTTTATCCCAGCTGGAATACAGCTGTACACACCTAACAAACATGAGAGCATATTTTAAGGTTAATAATGTATTAACTAAATAGGAGAGAGATTTAGCACCTGAGTCTCCTCTTACTTAGATCACTGTAAATCAGGAGTAACTCCATTGATCTCAGTAGTATTACACATAGCTGGATTTAGGGGCAGGCGACCCAGGCAATGGCCTAGGGTGCCGGGTTGGAGGGAGGGTCCTCTGGACTTGGGGTGCTGTTTATGTTGCTAGTGATAAAAGGGAAGATAGAAAGTCTGAAGTAAAATGTTTCAGGTGTTCCGTGTGTGGATTCATTTTTCACTAACCTCCTAGCATGTTCTGGACCTTTGTAGAATCTCATGGAACCTTCCAGATTTTCTGAGAATTACATTTGGCTTATACATGGCATGAATAAATACAGATTTACAGATTATAGTGTGCAAATTTATCGTCTTACATGACAAGGATAAATCATGCATGCAAATCATGCATCAAAGGCTTGAAATGGGCTACAAATGCAATAAAAAAAATAGGACACTCCTTGCCTAGGGCACCATTTGGTCTAGGGATGGCCCTCGTATTACACCAGTATAAAACTGATGTGTCAGAAAAGTCAGGCCCTGAGTTGTCTTCAGAGCACATTATGTTGCCTTTAACACAATAATAAATCTAGGACTGAGGTAATATGCCCCATCTGAACATGTCTTCCCTTCATAATACCCTACTCCCATTTACATCTATCCATTTCTGGCTGTTCCTCCCCCCACACCCAGCAGTTCTTTTGCAGATCATAGCCACTAGATAGCGCCTCTTCCACAGTGATAAGGTCAGTACTGTAAACCTGTTTGTGGGAGAGAACATTTTGCTGAGAAGCAGGGAAATCAGTGACACAGGGAATTATTATGCACCATTCATTTCCTTGTAATTTAACTCTCAGTGTAACAAAAGCATAATGTATAGTCTGGTTTACTAGGCTGATTTACAATAGTTTAGGCAAAAAAGACCATTTCCTTCTCTTCCTTTAGTGCTGACATCAGCAGATAAGAATTGTTCATCTCATCTGATGTGACATCACCATCAACAGAACAGTGCAGAATAAAATGCTAAGAGGCCTGCTACAAACAGCAGCAACTAGGGAACAGGCAAACTAGGGGAGAGGTGAATGCAGGGGAGTCAGCAGGCCCATGATTTTCATTTCCCATCATATATACCCCCAGTAAAGTAGGAGAGTGGCCTTTAACAGCACCTCAGCAAGAGCAATAGGGGAGAGAAGCAGGAAACCCACCCTCTGCTCATGTTGTGTGGTTTGGCACCTTTCCACATGGGTGGGCAGCTGCAGCTCTGCGGCCAGCATGTGACAGCAAATCCCAGTTACCTGCTGAAACAACAACATCCTCAGCGTATTTTTCTTGGGACATTTTTTGACCCACTTAGTGCTTGAAAACTCCTGGCAAAGCTCCTTTTCTATTCTGGGCAGGAAAGGGAGGACTGAGAAGTACTTGTTTTGGTAGCAGAGGTCCTGCAACTGGAGGCACTGGGCTAATCATGGTGCCTCACGCCCCTCGTAGGCCAGTTCTGCACAAAGGACTCCCTGGAGAATTCCCCACACATAGGGGCCTCTGCACAATTGGCAAAACCAGCTCTTTGTCGACCCTTGCAGGACCACCAGTGCAAGAGGCAAATTGGGAACATGCCAGGGACAACTCCTGCATTCTGGAATAGACCAGAGAGGCCATGAGCACTCAGGTGCAAGTTGGAGCAACCCAAAGGCTGCTTCATGCTGCACCAGGTCCAAACTGGCCCCGGCAGCACCTCCAATGCTTGGTGTACCAATGAATTTGGCCTTATCTATGTAAGTGGGAAAGACACAGCATTCTGGCTGTATCTATCTACACTTCAAGACCTGTGTCCTTACCCAACTTAAAGCCATCACTGGCTTAATGCCATTTTTCTTGCCACTGTGGAGAAAGGAATATGGTTCTTACAGCCTAGTTCAGAGGGCTCTCTCCCTGCCTGCAAATGGAAAGCTGAAAGGCACACAGCTGCAACTGGAGCTTGACATCTCATGAGAATGAACTCTCTCTCCAGACTTTTGAGCATCCTTAATGGTTTTGGCCAAGTCAAAAATCCCACAAGGAACATACCACAAGATCGGCATTCCCCCCAGTATTTCAGAGCCAGGCTGGAAACTCTGCTTCATAACTACTGTAAACGTGCACACTGACAACAAAGCAACTGTTCTAACGGAGATACTGTAATCCTGGCCAAGAGGTGTGATCTAGGGCTGGGGGTCTGTTCATACTGTAGGTGGGCCTAGGTGGGAAATACTAGGTGGGCCATGTTCAGCTGAGAGATACGGGCAGAGTAAGCGTGATAAAAGGAGACAGAACAGACTTTGTTTAAAGGGCAGCAGGCTGCAAAGCCTGTGGAAGGGAGAGAGTCACTGCTTATACCCCAAAGCAGCCAGTTATTTATTAGCTGTGGTTTTTTGAGGGGCGTGGGAGCAGACAGGCAGAACTCTGTTTCTGAGTCAGTTCTGTTCAGAGCAACACACACTACACTACCTGACAGAGGTGGGGTGCATATCAGCATCCAGCTGCCCATTGTCTTCGGTGAAGGACACACTGGTGACACTGTGAAACTCCCCCAACTGGCCTGGCAAACAGCAGCAGCAGCACTTATAGCAGAGACCCTAAACCAGATTGACAAATCACATGGGGAAATTCCCTCAGGTTGTTCTGGTGCAAGCACCTGGTCTACTTGCCTCCTGTCTACACACAAAACCAAGCTCCTCCCATATCCACAGAACCAGCAGTCTTTCTCTGAAGGAGGCACTCTCATGCCCTGAAACGCACAAACACACACACACACACACTGAAGGGAAAGGGGGTAACCCTGGGTAGCGCACAGCTATGAGGAGACACCTTCAGCACTCACATGATGCAGCCCAAAGTTTGAGTTCTGCTTCTTTACAAGCAATGCAAGCGACCCCGGTGATCAACAGAGGAGCAGCACCAGCAGCTAAGGAAAGAGGGCTTCTTTCTGCTTTGATTCAGGCAGCAACATCTATCTTTGCTATGCCACTGGTATCAGCATGCTGAGCCACGTTATTCCTTCCTTGACAGGAACATGCCCACTCGTTGAACAGAGACATGGCCCTGCCGCTGAGCAGAGGCGAGAGAGGAAGCAATACAATTTAACCATTTCCAAGCTATACTAACTTACTGACTACAGCTAGGCTGTTCCATAAGGCTCAATAGGATGATGGGGTGGCAGGGTGACCAGATGTCCCGATTTTATAGGGACAGTCCTGATTTTTGGGTCTTTTTCTTATATAGGCTCCTATTACCCCCCACCTCCTGTCCCAGTTTTTCACACTTGCTGTCTGGTCACCCTATGGAGCGGCCATAGGCTTTCAAAATGCCATCCTTCTCTGCTGAGTAACCAGGAAAACTGGGGAAAGAAAGGAGGCAAGAGAAGGCTAGAATGAAGCCAGCTCGGGAGTAGATTTAGCTATGGTGCTGCCCTCTGATTGGCCGCTTGCGAGCCAGCCAGTACTTTTACAGGACTCTAAACAACAGCTGATTAGAGAGCCGGCTAAGCAATCTGAGAGTGACGCTGTTAAAAGAGGTCCTAAAGTGAGGGCCAGATATTAAAAGTAACCTCTATTCAGAACCCGTGTCGGTCTGCCAGTGGTGCACCAATACATTTGGTGAACAAAACAGTGTGCTTTAAAGACGTTTAAACCCAGACTCCAGAGCCTGCCACCCCCTCCCAAGCAGAATCCTTGGCTCCATCATCGCTGCCTTGTTTATCGAACATATCGGCGAGGCGCTAAAAAAAATGCCAAGGAGAAATGTACAAGGCTTACAGCTGACTTGTGGATAAGCAGCCAACAATGAAACAGTCTCTCTCGAACGGCGCACTGGGCAAATCTGAAAACAGTGGGAGAGATCGCTTTTTGGCAGAGCTCCTGCACCTGGTTTCAGCATTTATGGTACCACTGCCTCAGCGACTAGGCAAAGCCGTGCAAGCAGCACATTATAGAAGATGGCTGCATTTCAGAGTAACCCATTTACCTTAAATGAACATTATTGCGGCCATTCAAAAGCAGCTGGAATGTCTGGCTCATGTTATGATCACCTCATTGGGGCCCCCATGTCGCTTCTTCCTTGCAGAGGAAGGTAGCAACATAACTAAGAGACTCAGGGATTCCAGGTTTACTAGCATCTGCTACTACAGGCATGGGGTCAGATTCAGATCTGGTGAAAGCAGGTGTGGACTTCATTGCTGTCGGTATTTTCCATGCAAGAGTCAAAAAGGAGCTTCTTCCCTGTGCTCTGCTGGTGGTCTCAGTATTGTTCTATTTAGGTTTTTATACTGTGCAAATCATCATAGCACAGGCACAGCTGTTAGTCTATCTGAACCATGGGAAATCTGAGTCTTTTAAAAATCCTGGTACCTGGTGGACAATTAATCTCCAGGAGGGCCATGCCAGGATAATTTCAAACTGCTGTGAGCCCACTGGGCTACAATGATGGAATATATGGCTACAGTGAGCAGTGGAATGTGAGTTTTTACCGGTTAGCTCCACAGTTTCTGTTGTTGATGCTCATAACTTCACTGAAGCCTCAGGTAGTATTCTGCTGACACTGAAGAGAGTCTGCAATTTTTTAAGAGTTAGGAGCACAAACAAATATTACCACCCCAGCAAACAGGAAGTTTAATGAATTCTTATTTGAAAAACATGATTAAGATAGAGCTGAGGTTGAGAATTGTTTTCCCTCAAAATAATTACTATATGTAGTACTAATGTTTTAGTGAAAGACAATCCAAAACCTGAAACTGAGATATGCAAGAAATTCCAGCACCATTTTACATTGTTATTACAAGCATTTATCTGGCAATCATCATAGCCTCTAGATATGTTTGGCATAGTTTAAATTGGGTCTTTAACATCCCAGTTAAAATCCACATGATAACTGTGAGTTACATAAGTCATGTTGTTATATCTCAGATCCCTGACTGGGTGACTTATGAAACCATCACCCACTGCACAAAATGCAAATATTAAAATGGAGCATGCAATTCAACTTTTGCATAATGTTGATTAGTTAATATGTTACTTAAGTTATATCAGTTACTTACTTTACAATGTGCATTGCAGTTGTAATAGTCACAGATCAAACAAGCTGAACTCGAAGGATAATCTCATGAACTAATTCAAAAGTAATTTTAATAATGAATCAATGTGTGAATTTTGTGACTTTTTTTAATCAGAAAAAAGGCAACATTTGAATAAAATATGTGTTGAGCTCTATTTACTGCCTTCCCCTACCCCAAAAAAAGCATGCTTATGGGATTGTATTCATCAGGGAAGACTCTGAAAAGTGTTTGTAAAAAATGCCACATAGGGTTATGTGTTTGTTTGGTGTGTTTTTTTAGCAATCAAATCTGTTCAAGTGGTAAGTAGAGAGATTATTGTGTTCCTAACTACCAGCCTTGCAAATTTCACCTGAGATCTGTTTAACATCAAAAGTAATAAAGGTTCTGCAGCCTAAATTATGGTCTCAGTATTGTGGGTGTCTGGATACTGGATTTGTACAAGTGCAAATGACTCAAAGTTCACAAAATATTCTGTTGGCAATGCAGAAGCAGCAACAGAATCCAACTCACTCTCCAATAACTGTTCTGGCTCCACACTGCTAATAGGGATATTTAGCAGTAAAATGTGTTTTTGTCACTAAAGAAAGCAGATACACATGGGGAACTGATCTACTAAGCAAGGCTTCAGATTCACTAAAACACTTTTCAGAGGAGGACCACATTTTAAGTTTCATGTGACATCTGGTAAGTTTCATCAATTTCATGTTTGAGGGTCTTTTAAATTATACATTTCATTTCATTAAAAGACAATATATTCTTCACTCAGAAAAGTTTGCCTGTGAATCATTTAAAACACTGCTAGATTAAAGAATTCAAGTTTTACTTTATTTGTGACATGCTAAGAATTTCTTCAGTAAGTGACAACTTTTATGTCCCTGCAAGGTGAAATTGATACCATGCAAATCTGTGGCTAGTAAAATCTATTTACCCACGTTTTTATTAAAAGGGTAGACTGAATGGGACGAATCTTAGCACTAGCAGGTTTTAGATTCAATTTTGTCATCTGTGTTCAATATTGATTGTTCATGCACCTAAAATTTTATTATAGGTGTATTGTATAAATTGAAAAATAAATAAGTAAATAGGTATGAGTAAGTACTGGAGTTAACACAGGGATCAGAAACCTGTGGGTGAACCAGAATTCAATACTAAACAACTCTTTAGAGGATAAAGAACTCCTCCCACAGGTCAATTGCATATTGGACTTTTCAAAACCCTTACTGTACTGTGTCAAGGGTTTCCTGGTAACACTGTTTAGAAAAGAAGTGGGCAGAGCAGAACAAGCAGACTGGATTATTGTTCCATGTAATACGAGGGGTCTCTCTATGTTCTTATATTATTTCTATGAGCTTTACTTCAGCTAAAAAGAATTGGAGGGGGGGGGAGGGACCTGGAAGAGAGAATTAAAACAATCCTCCAGAATTCATGAATGGGACTGATTGTACACATCCCTCTCTTACTATTAGCTTGGAGCTGGTTGGCCAAACTCTTTGTTCCCAGGTTTTTTTCCCACTGAATACTCGTGTTTTTCAATACTTGTGTCTGAGTGAATTACAGTGCAGATCAAATCAGAATATCCCCTACTCTAGCCTCACCCCAAATTTTCATCATGATTTTGGACTCAATCCGAATTGACCCTCTGGAGGTTCACATTTTCTCCCTGGGTTTTGTTTGTGGACAGCTCTGTACTTCCTGATTCTGTCATGTACTGGAAAGGAAAGTGCTCCTCCCCTACAAAAAAACCATTTCCATGAGGCTTCAGGCGCAGTTTTGCAGATCCCAGAGGTTCAGAGAGCGCAGGCGTGGTTCGGATAAGCACCTACAGTTTTGCAATGCTTTACTGGAACTAAACCTTTGAGGTTCATCTATCATCATCGTGTTTGGTACTTATATACTACTTTACATTCACAACACGTGTTATCATCATCTAATTAATCCTCACCACAGCCCTGTTTTAAACAAGGGGAAACTGAGGCAATGAACTTATTTGTCTCACTATATAGGTGTCTGACTCTTACATCCTTTACATCACCTTTGCATTCCCCTGATCCTGGGCCCACAGAAAGACTTAGACTATGGCCTCAGGGCTGCTTTAAAAAGTGTACCTAGCTACGCACAACACCAAGATGCTGTTCCAGCACCTGGAAATAGCTGATGCATATTGGGGCTCTGGCTACATCCCCCCTACAGTAGGGCTATGAGAGGTGATGGCACAAGAGTCTTTGGGAAGCCAATCAAGCCAGCCTCATGTCCCCTTTGTGCCAGTGGACAGTACAGCACAGTGCCACAGCCAAAAATGGACAACCGCTCTCCCTGATTTCTACTCCCAGTCTTATACCACAGGCCCACTATTCATTTGTTTATCATTGGTGGAGGTAGCACTTATACTGTGAATTCAAATCAAATGTATGCACACCAAAATGTTAGCAACCTGGTTCTTCTTTTCTTTGTTTTCAGAAGACGTGATTTTTCTATCAGCAGCCAAAGTTGAAACCTGCTGTTTCGGTTTATACATTCCGTGTAATTACATGAGCACATAGCATCTTCGGAGCTTTTTCTAATAAACATAACAAATAAATTCAAACCCAACTCCCCCCACCAATGCTCCTATTCAAATTCCAAACGATCACTATCCTGACGTGTTCACAGAACACATCAGTGCCTTAGCCCCGGTCCTAAAGGGCACAAAAGCCACCACGTAACCAGCACCTTTGCCAGCATATTGTCAGTGAGGTCACAGGTTGGCAGGGCGGAATCACGCCTCCAGGTCGTCCCTCCAGTGCCAGGCAGATGTTACATGGAAAGGAGGAGGAGGATCTGGTAGTTCAGGCACTGGATCAGAACTCCACAGTAAGCACGTCAGTAGTCTACTCTAGAGATTCTGCACATGCTTAAAAGTTACTCAAGTGCTTCAGGAAAGAAGGCCTTAGACTGTCAGCTCTTTGAAGCAGGGACTGCCTCGTTGTGACAATGCAGAATACCTGAGACCAAGGTAGGTGCTACTGTAATAACAACAGTGTGGATAGAGAAGCTTAGGCCTGATGTATGGATAAACTATTTCCCTTGCTGCTAGTCTGGGAACATTCATGATCACTAAACAATTTAAAAAAAAAACAAAAACTACTCAGGCTGAATTCAGCTCAGTAAAATTGGGCTGGACTTATTCAATTGATTTTGAGGAGTAATCCCATCATCCTACTGGTTTAACCAGGAGGATTTAGCCTACAACCTTCTGAAAAGTGATCCCTTTCTACTTAAACAAATGAAAGCTGTTTAGGGTTCCCCCCCAAAAAAGTAAGTAAACAAAAAGGAGATGAGAACATGCAGGGTAAAAGAGCAGGAAAGGCATGAAAGAAAATGGAGGCTTTTGAAAAGACTTCCAACTGGATTAAAATGATGATAAATGGAGGTGCAGCGCAAGGGTCAGGCTCCTCTCGATAACAGGATCTGAGAGTTTTCAAACAGTTGGTGTCTGTCAGTCATGTGGGAGCCCCTTTGGTCTCTTGTGACTAGGGTTTTTCATCGTGGCTTTCTGACAGGATAAAGCAGAGCAGCTAAACAGGATAATTCCCACATTCAGCCGGCTGAGTCATTTCCCTCGTGCTTTTGAAAACCTTGCAGGCGAAGAGGAGCCATGCTGACAAAGCAGAGGAAGTGCACATTTTCGGATTTCACAGGGCGTCTGGTTCAAACATGTGTCGTCGTTACAGAGAACACCTGCAGCACAGTTCAGCAGCAGTCTGGCAAACGCAGCCGCCTGGCTCCGCTGGCCTCTGCGCAGCATGTTGGCTACAGGGATTTCTAACTGTCCAGGCAGCGTGATGGAACCTTTGACTGCCTCCCAGACCGGTGCATTCTTCTCTCTCTCTTATTATACAGCAAGAAGTGGTGACTGAATTAATGAAGCTGTTAAATGCATTAATGGTCGTTTACATGGTAAAAAGCCCCTTAGCGTGAAGGGGAAGAGATCCAGAATAATACTGCTGAGCTGATGGGGTAGCTGCAATGTCAATGCTCCTCAATGCCAGTCTATCATTACCGCTGTAAAAGGGCGTGCATTGTGAGAGCAACCTGAGTGGCTGGTGAGGATTCTGAGCTTTGTCAGTAGGAGACTTAAAGCCCTGCAGGTCACAACTTAATCAAGCAGGACGATTGTCATTTACAAGTGTGACGTCTCATTCTCAGGCACATGGTGAGAACAAGACTGGGCTATTTGACTCTTGGCTGTTCTGGGTGCTCTGCACACATTTGCAAGGGTGAACCTGGGGACCAAACCCTACTTCCATCTGATCTCGTCTCCTAATGAACACCCTCTCCTGATGGCCCCTCCCAGCCACCAAACCTCCCCACACACCGCAGGGACAGTGATCCCAAATAGCTCCCCGAGCTGCCAAACTTCCCTGCCTTCATGACAAATGCCCCCTTACTTTGGCTGCCACCCTCCTGATTGCCAAACAGTCCTCTGGGACCCAGTGTTCATCACCGTATGCTGCAGAGCCAGCCACCAACAGCAGCTGTATTGGAATGCTGTATGGTCCTGAGTCACACGCGGCCCAAAGAGAACTCCCATACATCCGGCTTTCACAGGCCCAGCTGGGAACGCCAAACCCTAACGAGATCACAATGCCAAGTACCCCCAACCCTGCCCTGCTCAAACTGATAGCCAATGGCACTGAGAGCCAAAATTGCCCAGCAGTCCTCAGCTGTAGTGAAGGGAAATAGACCATGGCAGGAGACCTATCTCACCTTACCTGTCAACTCATTTCACTGAGCCATCGACTCCTGGGCCCACTTTGCCCAGGATGCCAGCCTTTATCACCCTTTAGTCCAACTTCTCCTCAAAAGCCTGTGCGTGGTCACCCATGCAGCCCCTCTGCTTGGCAAGAGCTCCCTGTAAAAGTCAGCAGAGCCCAACGTTGTCCTCTTTGAAAGCCCTCCTAAAAAGCTCACCTGTGCCAGGGTGCTGACACACCACTTGACATAGGCGCTGACTCAGTGGGTACTTCAGGCCTGGAGCACCCAGAGAAAAAATACTGGGTGCTCAGCACCCACAGTTGATTGGGGATGGCACCAAAGAGTTGTTTGGTGGCTCAGGGACAGGCTTGGGAGAGGGTCAAGAGCGGACTGGGGCCTTGGGGGAGGGGGCGGAGCACACCCGGGGAAAAGGAAAAGTAAGAGTGAAAGTCAGTGCCTATGCCACTTGTTAATAGCCAGGCGGTGGGTGTGCTGACACTTCTAGCTGCTAAGTTAATACGCTGTACCTTGACATCCACCCCATTAATTTGTCTTACCCACCTGTTGCATGGACAGTAAGCTCTTTGGGGCAGGGACGGTCTATTATGTGCGCACTCCTATAACACATGGTTGCTGCAAAGGGAAAGATGCTGTCTTTTAATTTGTCACCATACTATATTGGGGTTTACGGATGGTTGCTATGCTAACTTTTTGAATTGCCCAACAAGCCGAAGAGTCAGCCAATGCAGCAGGAGGGGGAGGCACAGGTATTATGTGATCACATCACTCCTCCCCATTCAAGACCAACCACTGGCTTTTGCACCAGCTGAAGCTTCCCTGTCTTCTCCAGGTTTACATGTTAGTAAACCGGGCTGGAGAGGACAGAGGGATCACATCTGAGAGGTCAGGCTCCTGTCTGCTGGTTAGTTGTGGACAGAAACAAGCACTATGAGCCACTGGTACTGTCTGCACGTCTAAAAGCAGGTAAGCATTGGAGAGGATATAGACTGAAAATCGTACTGGGAAAGAATGATGCTGTACCATCTGAAGGTGAAGACAGACGGTTCCATTCTTCTTGCTGCATCGTCCATCACCTCATCAATCACAAGCCATCTCTAAAGTACGAGGTTGGGGACAAGAGTTATTTCATCTCACCTCACTCAACTATTAACGAGTAGTCCAGTGGTTACGTAACACAATCCCTCAATCTGGAATCCCTTGGCCCTAGTCTACACTACGAGTTTAGGTCAAATTTAGCAGCGTTAGATCAATTTAACCCTGCACCTGACCACACGACAAAGCCATTTTTGTCGACTTAAAGGGCTCTTAAAATCAATTTCTAATTTTGTAGTGTAGACATACCCTTGTAGGCCATGAGTCTGTGAGGGTGGATCATCAGAGCAGGTCCATCTCTGTAAAAGGAGTGGGGATAGGTTTTGCTATCACACTGGAGTTAATGATCTGACAAGGGCAATGGTATATTGTTTAGCTCCTCAATCTCTAGACTCCTTCCAAAGATAAGATCCAGAGTGTGCCTTTCAGAATGGGCTGAATCTGAAAATCCCTGGGATAATCCCCTGGTTGCCATGAATGTCATAAGATTCTGAGCCAGTGTATTTTTGGCATGAAGCTCTTCAGGCCAGTGAGTCTGGAGGAGGCAGCCCATTGCCAAGGCCAACACCATCTCAGACAGGTCAGGCAGGGGTAGCAAAGTGGTACGTAAACGACAAAGATTCCCATCTCACTTCTTATCCTAGGCTTAAAATATTGGATGATGTCATCTTTGGGAGCGAAATCTTCCTGCCCTCGGGGTCCGATGCCAAGTGTACAGCCTGCTCCCTTCAGTTCATGCTTAACAGAACGCGGGACAAATGCTGGCCAGAACTGAACCAGCTGCATCATGCAGGCAGCCCTCAGTGACACATGTACGCTTACGCCTTCTAATCCATAAGACAAGGAATGAGAGCGTTCTCCAGCTTTGCACCATGTGCAGCCTGCTCCCCTCTTGAAAGTGAGAGCAACGTGGATGTACACTGTGATCGTTCTGGCGTGCTGGCATTTTACATCTACTTTGCCCAGATGTAAACAACCACACAAGGCAGTGGAGAGTCATCAGTCTTGTATACAGCTTAGCCAGGCTTTGAACAGCAAGAGATGAAGGTTGGGGTCATTCCGGAGTTAAAACGACAAAAGCATAGTTCAGTTTTCCTTCCAGCCACGACTTTTTAGCTCGTTTCTCGTGAGCGAGGGGTGCACATCTGTATAGCCAAACTGCATTCCCTTTCCTGTACGATTGCCTACATATCATCTTTTTACATTCTCCTGGTGTAGCTGCAGTTCTAAGTCACTACTGATAGGTACAGGCTAGAAACCTGACCTGTGATGTATGAGAGGAGTGCTAAGTGTGACTTACATAGCACTACACTTGTTTTTTTTTCCTGGAGCCATTTCATCTCAAGATGTGATCTTGTCAGATCTTATGAGTAAAGTAGGGTTGAGCTTGGTTAGTACTTAGATAGCAGACTTTAAAAGAAAACCCAGAGGTTTCAGGAAGCAGTGCTGGAGACTCACAGAATCAAATTCCCAGCATGGTGATAGAGGCTCAGGTCACCGTGAAACAGAAAGCCATTTCCCCTTAGAAATATATGCCTGATTAGAGCTGGTTAGAATGATTTCCTGACAAAAAGTGCAGTTTCTGGAGAGAAAAAAAATCAATTTTCTGTGGGAAAATTGCAGTTTTGGCCTTCCATTCGGAAAATCTTAACTAAATATTTTGGTTTAGATCTGATTTGGGTCAAATCAGAAAATTTCATTTTGATAAACTTTTGGGATCAATTCAGCAAATCAGTTCAACAAAACATTAAACAAAACAAACTGCATTCCCCTATCAGCACATTGCTTTATGGGAGTTGTGGGTTGGGCACCTATTCTCTTCTCTGGATTGGGCTCCCTGGAGGACTGCTCCTATTACGCACTATGGATACCTGCCTGACCAAGCTGTGTAGTGCTTTATGGGAATCATCTCTGAGTGCACCATGGGAGCTGTAGTTTTTGCCAGAGAGCCTGGTCCATAGGGTAGAAGTGGGCATCAGGACTGTGCTTTGTCCCTTTTAAGTTTTAGACACTTTGTGACCAATAACGTGTCTTTCACACACATAGGGGCTGGCCTTGAGAGGGAGTGAGATAAAGAGAGGCTTCAGAAATGCCACAGGAGCACACAGAGAAGGCAGCAAGGAAGCCCCAAGAAAAAGACATCCAGAGAGACATTTGTCGTGTGATCCTGAGTTTTCCCTCAAAACAAAGAAAGAGCACTTTTTGGTAGAGTACTGGCAGGAAAGAGGCTTGGAACTGTGATCAAAGAAATTGTCTTCTCCTGTTTGATTCCTATTGTGATCAGGGAAACAAAGCTTTAAAGGAACGTGATTGCACCAAAGAAATACCTGACTCCCTCACTTTCTCCTCTTAACAGAAACAGTCCACAAGATCCCAAATTTTGGCTAGCTTCTCAGGTCAAAAGGGGTAACAATAACAACGGTGGAACTCCAGAACAGTCGAGATCCATATGACCTAAGAGGCCAGAAACTAGCAGACAAGTCAATCATATAAACAAGGTAGCCAAAGGCTTCACAAGCAATAGCCACATCATTCAGATCTGGGTTCAGATGGATGGATTTTCAGCATCCCCAACTTTAAGGATTGTTTGGGTTTGAGGTTCCAGTTTGGGCCCTTCTTTGCTCTACAAGTGGATAATTATTGTTGCCACAAATAACAATCACAAACATGCTTAGAGGGAGCATGCACTTTCTGATGGATCAATAAAACAGACAGTCTGAAGCTCTCAAAACCTAGCACCACAAGTGGATGGAAATAGGTATCAAGCTACTTGTACGAGAGTAACTCTGCAAATGGGGCCATGCAGTGTTGGGATGGGTTGGCTTAGGCTAGGCGAATAACTAGGTTTAAGTCCCCCAGTTTTGTCTCTTTGGAACTAGATGTTCTGAGACGCCTGCAGGGACACAGGCTGAGCCAAGTGCTTGTACAGTTACTAAAAGCACTGCGCCTTCTCTCTTGACAAACCCAGCTCCTGAGTGCTTCTGGAACACTACAGCTACACTGCAATACAAGTCATTACAACACAAACAAGTGCCAAATAGGCATTCGCAGAGGGGTATGTGGTCATTGTAGCTGGAATGCTTCCCAGACGAGGTAGGTTTTCAGGAGCTTCTTAAACGAGGAGAGAAAGGGGGCTCCTCAGGTAAGGCTCCGCATTTTATTATTGATGCACTGACGAATTGGGAGTCAGTCCAGGGAACACGGCACAGGCGTCTAATTGATTTAATCATCGCAGCAGGAAGTCTGGCTGATGCAGTTTGGTTCTGCTGATGGGGAGGCAGAGCATTTGCACAAACGGCACTGCACTAATCAAGCCTGCTTGCAATTACTGCATGAACCAGGGTGGCAGCATGAGCAGCGTGCGAGTTAAGGGAACACCTCATTCTGGCAATATGTTTAAGCTCATAAAAAGCTGGTGGAGCAAAAGCTGCAGTATAATGGGGTATGGGCTCAGGATCAAGCAGAATCCTGAGTGACTTTCCAGATGCATCCCACTGATCTGGAAACTTGTAAAGCTCAACTAACTCATTTGGCACTTGGGGTGGGCTCGCCAATGTATCATTGTCATTATATACTTTGCTGTATTCAGACTAGCCACACAGAGAGGAGAGAAGGGGGTGATGCTTCGCATGGCTGGGATAGAGGGCCGGGTTCAAGAGCAGGCTGAGCACTTCAGCTGTGGAAGGAGGAGGATTGTGCTACAAAGGTGAAGCACTCAGCCCCCTGACTGGGGTGGGAACGCCAGCCACACTATAGCAGCAGCCGTCTAGCCTGCTCGTTCTGTCCTCTTATCGAAAGGCAAAGTTGGCCTGGGAGAAGAAGAGAGGTTAGAAGTGTGTGGCATGCATAACAGAGGCAGAGAAATAACCAACCCCACTCCACACACCTCCCCCGTGAGTCTTTGTTCCTGCTGAGGGGGAGACCTGGCTGACTGCTCCCATTGCACAGGATGGAAAATGAAGGCAAGAAAAGCCCTGATAGGCTATAGAGAATACTAATAAAGTTACACAACAGGGGCTCGAAGAAACTTCTCTCTTTTGCAGCACAGTCCAGAGTTTGCAAAGAGTTAAGTTTCATCACAGCCCATACTTGCCTTGACAGAAGTTATTTATCAAATCAGAATATCTAATCTAAGCCCTGGAGATAGATTTTTTATTTTAAAAGCATGTTGATGAAGAAATTATTTGAAAGAATCTTGACCTTTTATAGGTCACTTCTCTTTTTCTAGCCAATGAGATTCCATCGTTCCCTGAGGTTCTAATCAATTATCAACCCATTTATTTCATTTGATATGAAGACAGTGCCCAATTAATTCAAAGATGCATTAAAGTTTTACAATTGAAATGAACGTATTTTACTTTCTGTCATGTCTTAGTCTCGGAAATTAAATTTAAATAAATGTTAACGGAATTGTCAATAACGCATTGCATAAAGGTCAGAATGGTCAGGCTTTAATAAAAGGGATGTTTTTACTTTATTATTAGAATGTGTTTTCTTTGTCTGTCTTATGGAAAAAGGATCAAAGCAGAGCTTTCTCATTTAGCATGTCTGTGGCACTGGCTCAAGTGACACATCATGGTATTGTATCACGCGTTAATACCTTCTCAACCAAGACTGGAGTCTGATTTTCTGTCCCCAATCTGTGATCATAATTAATGTAAAGTTAAACAGTCTCTCCATCTGATATTACGTCAGATAGGCTGAACTCTGTAGTAGTGTAGAAGCTCCTTAGAATGATTTGACTCTTAGGAACTGAGATTTCTGATCCTACAACAAAAGTCTTTACCCGTTTGGAAGTTGGATTGTGTCTAGGGGATTATGCCCTATACCCCCGATAAAAATACCATATTGTTTAAAGATTAACAGTTTTTGAAGCACATACCTAATAGGCAGTTCTCTTGCTGTGCTTTGCACTGACGCAGTCTAGAAGGGATACTGTACATGGAGATCAAATTACCAAAGCATTCTGCATTGGCCTCACTGTGTTCCTACTGAAGTCAGTGGTAAAACGCCAATACTCAGTGCTTTTGTGACTCCCACCCCGGATTATAGAATATCTTTAAAAATGACAATAACCTGTCAATTGTGCCCACCTAACCTATTGTGAATGTCCCTCAATCAATTCAACTTTGTCTTGTATTCTTCACTTCCACCTTGGGTAAGTTGCTGTATGTTCTTGAAAAGTTGCCGTGTTTACACTACTAGTGGATGGATCCTATAGAAGCCCCAATTCAGCAGGTGGATATGCCCGGAGGCCCAAGGCTCAGCCCACGTAGATAGCGCTTTACAATCAGTTACTTTTGTTCTCCTGGTGGATATTAAAAATAAATAGCACCAGGCAGCGGACAGCACTCCTACGAACAGGCCACTTGATCAGGTGCCACTGGTGTTCGTGCTATACTTACCAGTTTTCTACATTTTGGCAAGTCTCCCACCCTACCAGACACATGGCATTGACCTATGCTGTACCTACTTGCTGCACATTGACCACGAATGGTTGGAAGGACACTGAGAGGCTGTATTTTTTGGCAGAGCTAACATATTTAGAAGAGCTTTACTGAGCAGAACCGTACTGTGTTCACACTCTACAGTAACATTCCCTCCTGAACAGTATACAGTCAGAGAAAGCATAGTTACAAGACAGGGAGGGTTTAAAAAAAAAAACCTGGATGGAAATTAGTTCCACGCACAGGCGAGATACATGCTTTGTGTGTGAACTACCCTCCTCGGAAGAAAGCCTGAAAGTTTGTGTATTCAAAATGTGCTAGTCGAGCCAATAGAAAGCATCATGTTCTCTACCTTGACAGCTCAGCACAGGCCTACTGTCAACCAGCATGCCAGCCAATTGCACAGTAAGTGACCTCATGTTGAATTTTCTTCTCCAGAGTTACATGGTCGTGTTTTACAACACAGCTGCAGTTATGGACTTCTCATTCTCAGTGCCTCAAATAAGAGTCCCGTCCAGTTTTAAAGACTATGGGGTACGCAGACACGGTTCTGTGCAGTGGGTACAGAAAGGTAAACTGCAGCTTCATAGGAAAACCTCTGATGCATAATTTAGTTCCCTTCTCTTATTTTAGTAGCAGCTTTCTCCAACTATAAAACCTGCTGAAGTGGGAGATCATCACTTTAAAGGAGAAGCAGTAGTGTCAAGTATCAGAGGGGTAGACATGTTAGTCTGGATCTGTAAAAGCAGCAAAGAGTCCTGTAGCACCTCATAGACTAACAGATGTATTGGAGCATGAGCTTTCGTGGGTGAATACCCACTTCGTCGGATGCATGTAGTGGAAATTTCCAGAGGCAGGTATAAATATACAAGCAAGAATCAGGCTAGAGATAACAAGGTTAGTTCAATCAGGGAGGATGAGGCCCTCTTCTAGCAGTTGAGGTGTGACCACCAAGGGAGGAGAAACTGCTTTTGTAGTTGACTAGCCATTCACAGTCTTTGTTTAACCCTGAGCTGATGGTGTCAAATTTGCAGATGAACTGAAGCTCAGCAGTTTCTCTTTGAAGTCTGGTCCTGAAGTTTTTTTGCTGCAGGATGGCTACCTTTAAATCTGCTATTGTGTGTCCAGGGAGGTTGAAGTGTTCTCCTACAGGTTTTTGTATATTACCATTCCTAATATCTGATTTGTGTCCATTTATCCTTTTACATAGGGACTGTCTAGTTTGGCTGATGTACATAGCAGAGGGGCATTGCTGGCATATGATGGTGTATATTACATTGGTGGACATGCAGGTAAATGAAAGTAGTAGTGTGATATCCCGTATAAAAGAGGTTCTTAATCATGGTCCCACTGAAATCAGTGAGACAATTCCTACTGACTTCATTGGGAACCAGTAATTGGTTGTAAAACAATAAATCAGCCTTTCCCTAAGTGCGGGGCATGTCTACTTTGGTGGGGCATGAAGGTCTAACCAGGCCAAACCAAACACTCCCCAGAACATCAGCTTCCATTCTTTAAAGTAAATCTCCTGCCGGTGTGTTTGTGGAAAGAACTTTGCATTTAGTTACACACAGGGCAAGCTTTCAATGTGCAGCTGAGCTCTGAGGTGTGAACTGGCCATTCATTTTAATGGAACTCAGATACTTTAAAAGCCAAAATTGTTAACCTTTTCAGAGCTCACTGAAGCATGAGGGAGGAGAGGAGGTGTTGTTTTATGAAGATCTAAAATACAGATATGCCTTTAATTGCCTATGGCAGGGCTGAAGCATCAATGTGAAGGGTTTTCCTGAATTGGGGGAGGGCCTCAGCTTTCAGAGGTATGAGAAAGCTGGCGCTGCTATCAGGTGCTGAGTATGTCAATCCCTCTTGAACACTGAGTACTCAGGTAATGGAAGCTATTTTGAATCTGTATCTGGCACACTTCTTGAGGCTTAAGCCAGAATCCATCAGCCATTCCAAGCCGCTTCCCACCCTTGCAGTCCTCTGAAGCTGAATCAGCATTTATAACTAAACCTGCCTCAAGTTTGTAACACCATGGCTAGTATCATATGCCAGGAACAAGAGCTGTAGGTTTATAAGGATTTATTTGTAAGTCCAGATAAAACTAGATTTGCTAAAGCCATCTGTATAAAAAAAAACCACCCTCATTACTCTAGCTACATTTCTTCTAAAATCAAATAAAATTACTGGAAGTTTGAGGAAATATGGTTTCAATCAACAATCCTTGGCTATTTTTTCCCTGCTTCAGTTATGAAAGGAGATGAGGTGTTTCAATTACTAGCTTTCACATGTGGAAGGAATAAGTCTGAAGGAAACAGCATAGGATTCTTTCCAAGTTTGAATTACATGTTATTCCAGAACCCAGCAGAGGAGTATGGTAGAAAACAAGATTTCAGGATATTCTTTGTCAAGTCAATCTCTCGGTCTTGAAAGGCACCTTGAGAACCCAATTTCTTCCTTATGTTACATTCACCAACTGGAGAAAGCTTAAGAACTCCAGTTGGTACTACTCTTGCTGACTGCGGATTTGATGTACTGAAGTATTTATCTGGTAATAATGCATGTTAATGTCAACTTTGTAAAAAGAATGAGCTAACGAATGAACTATTTTCCCTGAAGATCTTACTCATTTGCATGAGCCCTGCAGATATACAGTACATACAACTCACCTACATGCCCAGAGGGATTCTTTACAAAGCCTGATACAGTACATTTGATGTGTGGCTATTATTACTGATCAAATATCCAGTCTATGGGAATTCACAGCTCTCTTATTCAATCCCTTTCTGTAAAGGAAGAATAGTCTCTCTCTCTTCTTATTCTTCTGGTCTGAATTTTCATCTCTAGCTCGGAAATCAAAACACACACAACACACACACACACCCTCTCTCTCAGGTATTTGGATCTCAGAAAATACAAGGCTGCTCCTGCTACTGCTGTTAGCAATCGTCCTACCACTGGCTCTGTTCAGGAGGTAGCAACCCTTCTCTGAACACCTACAAAGCGGGAGAGTGATCTCTGCCTGGAGATTACTTTCCCTCTGGCATCAAGATAGTTTCTCTCTGGTGCAATGCAGTTTCCATGTCAATCCGTGCCAAGAGCAGCCTGCAGAGAAACAGCAGTAAAAGGAAAACCAGTGGCCAAGATACTGTATCATTTTTTTTTCTTTTTACTAATTGACCTTGTCAGGATAATTACTGCAGATTGTGAGACACTGTCTCTGGCAGGTTGGATGGAAAACTTCACGGTTCTAGTGAAAAATGTATTACAAAAGGGTTTGCTGCACACAGTGGAAAGCCAGCTCAGGCTGACTTTAAAGGCAAATACTTCCTTTCCTGAGGGGTAAAAATCCAGTGGCATGGAAGCTTGCTTTGTAGAGGCTGCTGGGTGAAATTAACAAGAGTAGACTTTTCTAGGATATTATTGCTCTGCAGCAGACCCTTTTATTGACACTGACAAGCATCGGATGATAATGCCCTGTCCTGCATTATTTAGTACGCCGTCCGTATTGTCTTAATCATGGAGGTTAGTTCCACTCAGCTGCTTTTCTCCTGCTCTCAAGGTGGTTTGTTTACATTCTGCTCCCTTGCCCCCTCCGCCCCCCACCCCGTTTCTCCCTCCCAAATGCTCTCTAGGGACAACGAGCTGAATCATTTCTGCAAGGCCTTCAGCGGAGGCCTCTTGCAAATTCAAGCCATTAACAGGACAGCACATCTGATCTCCACAGCACAAAAACTGTTGCTGTTCACTGCTATCTGGTTCCCACATGGGAACAACTGCTTTTAAATGGCAACTACCAATGCCTAGCACATGGGGATGCAAAAGCTCAGCGAGCCGTGCTCTGTACAGTGGCTACTGAAATTTAAACTGCTGCTTCATGAGGAAAACTCTGATGCACTATTTAGTTCCCTTTCTTATTTTAATGGCAGCACTGACCAAACTATAAAATCCTTAATATTGAATATGAGCTGCAGAAGTCACCATTTTAAAGGGGAAGCAGCAGTGTTTTAGCCAATATAAAAGAAGCCCTAAATCATGGTCTCACTAAAATCAATGAGAAAAAACTCTTATTGGTCTCATAGGATCAGAAATTGGCTCTAAAACACTAAATCCGCATTTTCGAAAGTGTGGGCATATTCGCTGGGGCAGGATATGAAGAACTAATGGTCAGATTTCAGCGTAGCAGCCGTGTTAGTCGGTATCCGCAAAAAGAACAGATGTACTTGTGGCACCTTAGAGACTAACGAATTTATTTGAGCATAAGGTTTCGTGGGCTACAGTCCACTTCATCGGATGCATGAAAGCTTATGCTCAGATAAATTTGTTAGTCTCTAAGGTGCCACAAGTACTCCTGTTCTTTTTAATGGTCAAATGTTCTCCAGTTTCTGCTTCCATTTTTTTTTAAATAAGCCTCTAGCTGTCGTGATTGTGAAGAAAATTTTGAAAATGTGTCTTGAGCCTAAATCATGCAATGTTTGCCTGAGCTTGCAGAGAGTAAAACAATGTCTGAGAGGTGTGAACAGGGCCGGCTCCAGAGCCCAGCGGGGCAAGCACCTGCCTGGGGCGGCCCTTCCCCGGGGGGGCGGCAGGCTGGGCCGGCGGACCTGCCGCAGTCATGCCTGCGGGAGGTCCACCGGAGCCGCGGGACCAGCGGACCTGCCGCAGGCATGACTGCGGAGGGGACGCTCGGCCGGCGGCTCCAGTGGACCTCCCGCAGGCATGACTGCGGACGGCTCAACCAGCATGCCTGCGGCAGCTCAACCAGAGCCGCCGGACCAGCGAACCGCCCGCAGCTGCGGGAGGTCCAGCCGAGCCGCACGACCAGCGGATCCTCCGCAGTCATGCCCGCGGGAGGTCCGCTGCTCCCGCGGCTCAGGGGCGCCTCCCGGGCATGACTGCTTGGGGCGGCCAAATTTGTAGAGCCGCCCCTGGGTGTGAACTACCCATTCATTTCAATAGGTGCTAGCTCAGCTGCCAGTGATGATAGTTATAAGCTTTCAAGATGCCCACCGCTCTTTTTCAGGTCTGGGAAAGGTACTCAGAGCGGCACAGCGAAATGTGAGGTGGAACCCATTGTTTAGCATAAGTAGTTAACATATATTCCAAGACACCATTCATAGTGAAGTGTCTCGTTAACTCCTCTCCAGTCGTAGGACCAAAAAAAGGGAGGGAAGAGGAGGATCAGCGTGTTACAGATTGTTGCAATGAGTGACAAAAAACAGTTTCTTTATTAAGACTAGCAAAGTTATGAATTTAAATTCCCACTTCCCAGGCTAATCTTTGCAAGGCCGTGCACAGGTTTCCTTAGACGACGAGGACTTAGAGGTCAGATATGGAGTGATTGCTTTGTGGGAAAAAAAGTGTTTGCCCACAGGTGACAGGGTGTTTTGGTCTTTATCATTTTTCTGTGAGACACAATAGTGCACTTAATGTTGATATTTAAAGCAGTTCACTGCTCAAAGTTTGTAAGAAAGGAGAAGCAGCAGCGTATTATGAAGATATACACAATCTACTCTAAATCACCACTTATTTTTGGGGAAGCCACTAACATCACATGCTGGGGCTGGAGGAGAGGGTCAGGATGTTTTCATTTTTGTGACGGGAAGGTCAGCTTTCAAATATAAGGGAAACACTGCACTAAAACAACACATACATTTACAGTGCAGCTGGGAGGTGTTATTTCCAGCTCAGGCAGACGTATGCTAGTTTTCATTGAGCTAGCATGCTAAAAATAGCAGTGTGGTGTGGGCTAGGCACCTGAGTACTTACCTGGGGCTTTGGACGGGAGTGTATTTCAATGACTAGCCCATGAACTCTGGTAGAGCAAGGATGTGCCTCTATATGAGCTGGAAATTACACTTCCAACTGTATGCAGAAGTACCCAAGGAATTGGCTAGCATGGGCTACAGGTTGGACCTATCCTTCTTTAGTTTAATAGATAGCATAGAGCTGGGAAGGGATGTGCAAGATGGAAAGAATGGAGGCACAAATTGTTCCCTAAACACTGCATCATCCATGCATTCTCCTAGCCGGTGGCATGCACAGGAGACAAAGATCAGCCTTTGACAGTTCAGAGTTGACCACACTGGCGTGATTGTCACATGTGAAATTGCTGAGGTAGAAGGAAAAAATGTGTCTGTTCATAATAAAAAGGTGCGGTAATACCACCACAGCTCTGCTAGGACGGATTTAGCATGATCAGAGACAAGAAAAGTCCCTTTGTCAAGACCCTGTAGATCACATTAAAGGAGTGAAGAAGCGTTCCAATGCTGGCATGATTTCAGCTGTTCTCTATGTTCCGCATTCCTTTTGTGCACAGTCTCCTCTAACATCACATCCCAGCTCTTGCTGATAAACCATGTGCTAGAGATTACTGGAAGCTGGTAAACTCTCGTGCTGCATAGTGATGCTTTACTGGTGCACAGCCCATTGAAGCTTTTTCATAGCTGTAATAAAGTTCTGCAGAACCCAAATTTAGTTGCAGGTGGAATGGGAATTGATCTGCGCCGAGTCTCAGTTTTAATTTCAGATTTACAGCACACTGAAAATTGCTGCAAGATGTTCCCAGCAGGAGCTGGTGACCAGAAATGACCAAGCAGCAGTGACTGCCTTAGTCGAGAAGCTATATAAATACAGAAGCACCACTTAACACTGAAAAAAAAAATTGCTTTTCTCCTGCTTGCCTTGCCTTCGCTTTTCACATAACCACTCAACATTAAAACGGAGGCTTTTTATGAAGCTCTCATTCCTTTCTTTAGGAAGCACTGAATGATCAAGGCCAAACATGACTGGAGGAGACCCGCCTTGGTGACAAGTGCAGATGTTGAAACAGTAGGCAACTCACGCTCAAGAGTGCGTTCATTGTTTAGAGAGGAAGGGATCTAGGAGGCAAGTAGCAAGGCCAGAGGCTAGAGACATTCGTTGTCCACAGCTCCTCACTTGGAGTTTTTAGGGATAAAAACCTGGCGACAGCCTTTTATTTCTTATGTCTTATGTCTTTTATATTTCACGTGCACAAAGGTTTATCTGGGTCTTTTGTATTTGAAGGCAAGGGATGGTGTGGGGAGGGAAGGGTTCAGTGGGACATTTCCACCTGCTGGCTGCTCAGAATTTGTTTCCCTGTTAAAATAAAACACTAATAGACTGTAAGCTGTCCAGGCCAGGGGCCAGGGCTTCCTGTTTATTTGTACAGTGCCTAACATGATCATTAATCATGATTAAGGCTTTTGGGCACTAACATGATACAATAACTTACATTGAGGAGCCAAGAATATTCATTTAAAAGTGGCAAAGAGTTCTGTGGCACCTTATAGACTAACAAACGTATTGGAGCATGAGCTTTCGTGGGTGAATACCCACTTCGTTGGATGCAATTGACCCGTTCGAAGCATATTGCTGTGCCTATACTGAATCCATTACAGAAGTGAGAATAGAACCCTGTCTCCCGCCTTGTTCCTTTACCACACGACCAGCATTCCTTCCTCAAAATGTATTGGAGAGAATGTGATGTCACAAGAACTCTTGAATTGGCTGTCTATTTATGGGCAACAGATTCCTGGAAGAATCTTCTGATGACGGACTGATTTAACTGGCAGCTAGTTTAAAAATCAGACCTTCACCTGGGAAAGGAATGAGATGCCATCAGCTCCATTACTCAGAACTTAAAGGCCAGCTGATGTCATATCTTTCCCTTGGGTGCAGCAGAAGTCCCCCTTGTTACACCAATACGTCCCTATTGACAGATTCATTCCAGTGAGGGAGGCTCCCTGCACTGGATTGCTTGGTAACAAAATTGGAATTCCAGTAGCAAAAAACACCAGGCCTGCTGCTCTAATAAAAAATGAGCCAGCCAGCTACATTAGTAAGCATGGAAGACCCATAAGTGAATCATAGATGATGAAATAATATATTTGCTGGGGAGAGGATGTCCCCCCTTATTACCTTTGATTTATTTCTCCAGTCTCTGCTGTTTCATCAATAGTAAACATCTTCCTTGAGAGGCAAGTAGGTTCAGCTGTAGCCCCAGGCAGCTTGATGTGGGTTTTCCTTCCCTCCTGGAAAGCATCCAGCCCTCCTTATCTCTAAGGAAAGGGCAATCCCCCATGAGAGCGGAGAGCTGGAAGCCTGCCATGGATGACTGGCACATCAGTTTAATTTTACCGGTAACATTAAAGAGGGTCAGTTCCTAATTCTAGAGACAGCAATGTGCATGCTGAAACTGCTAATTTCCCCATCCCCCCACCCTCTAGTAGAGAACTGAAGCAGTGTAACCCTCTGCAATACATTTGCAGTCAGCTGTTTGCCAAAGAACCAAATGGCAGACAAGCCCCTACAGCTTCCGGCTGGTTAGACTTGGGATGGGAAACAGGAATAAGCAGCACCCAGAATCTGATATTCAAGGTGTTGTAAGTGCAGGAACCCTACATAATGTTTAAATCCCCAGTGTTCTCTTCTTTGCCAGAGGTGAAAATTAGAAGAAAGGTACTTAAAAAAAACCCCACACTCACCACTCACTCCTATTTATGTAGAGACATGGGTGGTGCGTAATGGATGCTAGAGGAGGCTAAGCCTCCCCTAACCTCATGCTGCCAGGGGCCGGGGCACAGTGGCAGATTACTGGCCCATGCCCAGGGGCCCCGGCCAATTTGGGGCAGCCCAGAAAAATCTCCTCCTGCCACAGCCCCAGGGCTGGAGGAACAGAACGGGTGAGGGACTCCGGCCAGGGCCCACAGATCTGCTGTGTTCCCAGCCAGGGCCAAGCTCTCAGCCCCCTTCCACCTATGTGGCCCCGACTGAGCTCTCAGCCCCCCTCCCTCCCCACCACATCCCCCCCCGGCCAGGGCCACAGGGGGGCTGAGAAGAGTGAGCGGGTGCAGGGCCTTGGTTGGAAGAGGCAGGACAAGGGACTAGCCTCCCCAAGGGAAGCTTCACCCGCAGCCCATGTGTAGAGTGCACCTGTTTCTCTAGTAGTATATTTACCATGTTCCCATTCAATTTCCTGTCCCAAAGACTCTCCTAGTCCAATGCGTTTCAACTGAGTTAAAAGATCAGTCTCTATTTTTCTCCCCCAACATCCCTGGTTAGTTTTGCAAGCACCCGCAGGTCTACTGAAAAGCAGGGGGAAGACTTCACAGCAAAACGTTCTCCTTTACATAACCCCCTGGGCGTGCTTACGTCACACCCTGCATCCAAAGCCCCCATCAGACCCTTCAGAATCCTGCCAACGCTCCGACAATGGCACTGTTCTGTGCCCGAGCTGATGGGGTATTCTGGGGATCAACAACATGCAAATGAGCACAAGTGTAAATAACTTCTCAGCCATCAGGTTTTTTGCAAACATCACACAATCCTCTTCCCAGCCCCCAAAGAGCACTACTTCTTCTAAGATTTATTCCAGCCCAGCCCTGTGGGGGGAAACTCAGCTCAAAGTCCAGAACAGAAACAGTGTATTTGTACCTTCTCATTCACTCCCCCATCACCTCTCTATTCTCTTTACTTGACTTTATTCGGGGGAGGGGTGTCAGTGGTGTTGGCATGTACATATCCCACACTAGCCCAGGGTTAATATAGGCACTGCCAGCTGGGAGGATAGAAAGACTGGGAAGCAGAAGGGCAGGGTGGCTAACAGAGTGAGCAGGTCAGCAGACTGCTGGAGAGCTGCCCAGAGACAACACCCCAGAAAGGGGCAAACAGTGGCCTGAGGGAAAGGAGCTCAGGGCATGGTCAGAATCAACAAACCCTGACTCTCCTTGTCTAGCTCAAGGGCCCTGAACTGGAACTGGTGGAGGAAGCAGGCCTGGGGTCCCCTATCAACCCCTGACAGGCCTGAGAACAGAGGGTTTCCAGACTCCTGGATGCCAGGAGTGAACTGACAGCCCCACTGAGCTGAGTGAGCCAGAGACAAAACACACAGGTTTGGCTTTGCACTGATGCCCCCCACTCCCCTCAAAGGGGCCGGGGGGCTTTATTCAGTAAGCCTGGTTTGTTATGAACACCCAAAACAGTATTTCTGAAGGCCCATTTCAGCTGAACACATTGATCGGCTTCTAAAGATGCACGTGCCTTGAAAGGCAACAGATGCCACCTGCTTGGCCTAGCCGACAGATTCACATGGAAACGTGGCCTACCTGAACAGCCAAGAAATCCCAAGCTCTGTCCATTGGAGTAGAAGAGCTGCTGGAAAGAGGACGACTCATTTATATGAGCCTTGCCATCTGCTATGCTCCTCCTGTCATACTTTTCATGATGTGATTTCCCTTTCTTGGGTCAAGCAACCCACAGGAGTTACAAATACCATAGGCCTGGTCTACATGGGGGGTGGGGGTGGGGGGAAATCGATCTAAGATACACAACTTCAGCTACGAGAATAGCGTAGCTGAAGTCGACGTATCTTAGATTGAGTTACCTCCCGTCCTCATGGTGCGGGATCAACAGCCATGTCTCCCCCGTCGACTCCGCTTCCACTTCTCGCCCTGGTGGAGTTCCGGAGTCGACGGGGAGCGTGTTCGGGGATCGATATATCGCGTCTAGATGAGACATGATACAACGATCCCCGATAGATCGATCACTACCCGCCAATCCAATGGGTAGTGTAGACATACCCTTAGGGCTGGAGGAGTAATTCCAAACAGGGGGGATAAACAGGCTATAGCCCTGGTCTCCAATCAGTCAAGTTAACGTTATTTTTAATAAGTTAGTTACACAATGGAAGGAATCATTTGAACTACTCAAACACATTTTGATTGTCACATTTGGGCTTTGGCAGCTAGATTAACTATAACCAATGAGGGAAAGACAATCATCCTTGAGATTTCACTGGAAAGCATCTAGTCAAAGAAGCAAACAATTAATAGATGGATAGGATAGAAAATATTGAAAACGTTAGTGTCACCATGTAAATCATTGGCATGTTCCCACTCAAAACACTGTTCATTTCTCACTACCCCACCTCAAAGAGAGATTGCATAGAGTGTTCCAGTCCAGAGACACACACATACCTTCCCATGAGCATTCCCTTGTGTTTGACAGCACGGACATTCATCTGCCATCATACGGCTCTTTTACCTTGGTTAACTCATATGAAGTCTCATGAAGCCCTTCCCTTACTCTTTAGGGTCTTTTTGACTAATTTTCTCATTTCATGGCAATCCTCCTTTCTAAAATGGAATGTCACTGTGCTAGTTTTTGGTACCACCGGGACCTGAATTTAAATTATATGGAGGCACAATTACAGAATGGCTTAAGTATCATTATACTTGAACCAACTCCTGTTGCAGCTCCGTAGGATTAATTGGAGTTACCTCACCACCCGGGTTCTCTAGAACCCAGTGGAGCTGGAACACTTTTAATAGTGAGGGTGCTGAAAGCCAGCCCTCTTACCCCTGTCTGCGCCTTGCACACACACACACACACACACACCCAAGCTGGGGCCAGGAGCAGGGCCGTGTCTCCAGGAGCAGGGGACCCAGATAGGGGCAGGGGGGGCCAGCAGCTGGGTCCCGGGGCCAGCAGCCAGGACTCAGCATAAAATCTGGGGGTGCTGCAGCACCCCCTGCACACCTAGTTCCCACACCTATGCTAGAACCAGCTGTTCCAAGCAGCACTAGTTTAACGTGTTGAGAAATTGCTACTGTAGACCATGTTCTTTGCAATACTTGATCAGTTTGAGGTTAGTTGTAATCCCCCATTATTAACATTTTATTGGATTTACAGTAGAACCTCAGAGTTATGAACACCAGAGTTATCAACTGACCAGTCAGCCACAAACACACCCCTCATTTGGAACTGAAAGTACACAATCAGGCAGCAGCAGAGACAAAAAAAAGCAAATCAGTACAGTACTGTGTTAAACAAACTACTGGGGGGAAAAAAGGGGAAAGCAGCATTTTTCTTCTGCACAGTAAAGTTTCAAAGCTGAATTAAGTCAATGTTCAGTTGTAAACTCTTGAAAGAACAACCATAACGTTTTGTTCAGAGCTATCAACTTTACAGAGTTACGAACAGCCTCCATTCCCAAGGTGTTCATAACAGAGACTCTTCTGTAGTTCCCTGTGACCTCCCTTAATAATGTGCATACTGTATCCTTTTTCTGAACAGAAAGCTGTTACCATAATCCTGCTAGTACATTTATGATTTGTATCCATATAGAGACTTTGTTGTGTGAGCCTCTCTACCTAAATTTGACCTTATTAGAGTCTATGGAGTCTAACAGGTGTATAGCTACTTTCCCACCTCTGTGACCTAAGCAGTCTTATGGGTATAGTTTGTAGCCAAGAATTACAGTATCTTATTGATTTTTGTCATTCCACCATGTTTCAGTAATGCCTATTATACCAAGGTCCTCTCCCCCTACTAGGTAGGAGTTTCTAGGGCTGTCAATCTGACTGCCATTCATGAGCACTAAATCCATGCCAAAAATATTGGAACAAAAGAGAGCTGACATTGGAAAGGTCTAATTTGAAGATATTAAAGGCGGGTGCTTTCGTCAAATGTGACTCATTTGGAATGTGTCGTATAACATGACCCAAACTGTTTGACAAGAACAAATTACCACCACAACACCCCCCCATCAAAATAAACCAAGCCCTTTTAAAGGTACACAAATAAATCCCAGCTGAAGAAGAGCAACAGTGCACTGTATTACAGGAAATAATGTTTAATGGATAACAGTGGTGAATTACAAAAAGAGATGGAGTGAATCAGCTAATCAATAATTTATCAACTGCTCTTTATTTTTTCATAAAGGAGGAATTTTTTTAAGCCTTGATTTAAAAATCAGCCTGTAGGGTAGATTCTGTAATTCCACAGGGCTAGTACCATATATAACAAACCAGAGGCAGAACAGCTAAAAAACTCTGCCACAAACAAAATGTAGATGAACTGAAGGAACAGGCAAAAGGCCACAGTAGCAGATCAAAGAGGGCAGCTTGGCTAAGTATGATGGAGCATTACCATAATGAACGTTGTGAGCAAGCAACATACTTTCAAATCATTCCTTCTGATCTCTTAAGAAGGCATTTGCTATAATAAAAAAAAAAAAGAGTTTACTTAGCCAAAAATAAAATTAAGAGACTATTTTTAGATTAATTTTAACCTCTCTTCACCACCTCCAACAGTTTTCATGGATTTTAAGCCCAGAAGAGACCATTATGAGCATCTGGTATAACCTCCTGCATAACAGACCATAGACCCTCACCCAGCAATTCCAGCATGGTACCTTCCAACAGTAACTTCTGCTGTTTCTTAGTCCCCTTGGACACAACTAGGCAACATCCTGTTCAACGAGGTGCTCAGCTGAAATACCAGAGCCATCATTTACAGAATAATTATATACCAATCGGGGGGAGGGAGGGAGGGAAATCCAACCAGATGGAATCATGGATGTCCTGAGATCCAATGTAATGAAGATTTTGGGAGGGGTGCTGGTGTGATTATTTGGTGTGGGAATCCCTTGTTTTCAGAAGCTTTCAGGGCTCTGCTTACACACTAGGAAATGAGGTCAAAGGGTATCTCTACACTGCAATTAGAAACCCAGGTCTGGCCTGTGCCAGCTGACTCAGGCTCACAGGGCTTGGGCTAAGGAGCTGTTTAATTGCAGTGTAGACATTTGGTCTTGGTCTGGAGCCCAGATGCTAGGACCCTGTGCAATGGGAGGGTGCCAGAGCTCGGGCTGCACCCCAAGCCCAGACATCTACCCCACAGTCAGACAGCCCCTTAGCCCAGGCCAGCTGGCCCAGGCCAGCCCCGGATGTCTAATTGGAGTTAGCAATGCCCTGGGATGCTCAGGGCTGCTAACAATTATTCTCTGTGCTCTTCTAGCCGCTGCCTTTTTCTACTCTGCCCACCCCTGATTCTGCATCTGATTAGGTGACGCATGGCTAGCAGAGCACTCTGTGGGGTGAGAAGCCATTACACCCTATTAAGTTGGAGCGACTAAACCTTGCGCGTGTTAGCTGAATATAATTAAAGCACATTTTCCTCGTGAGGCTCTTAGGAGACAGGTAAGGGGGGAAAACCAAAGCAATCGGAGCTGCTAAAAGTAGCAAGTTTGGGGAGGTGAAATTGATCCAGTAATTGGCAGTTGTCAACAAATGGCATAGAACAATGGCTGCACATTATTTAATGCAACGGGGCATCCCATGCAAGAGCCAGGATGCATGGAATGAGCAACAGAGAGCACAGTGGCGCTCTTCTCACAAAAAGAGTGGACTTGCTTGAGGCATGGAGGCAGCCGTGCAGACAAGCTCAGGCGATACGCTCTTTCACGCGTCAGGCAGCTGTTGACTTTGAAAGACTCCACGTTTGAGCCCCGCCCTGAGCTTCAGAAACCACCTGAGCCATCCCAAATTGTTTAAAAGAGCCTTCAACAAGCTGGAAATCCTTTCCACCCTTGGGGGAATTCCTGCAAGGAATTGAGTAGACTGAAATAAGCCAAAAAACCCATGTTTGGCATGTGCAAGTGATTGGGTTGCTGCTGCACAGCAGTAATTTAAGACAGGCAGCAGCTGGGAAAGGCAGTTTCTCATGGTAACCTTTTCCATGTGTCTCCCACAACCAGATGCAAAGTCAAAGACCCTCCTCTCAAAGGAGCCACTTTGAAGTTCTTAAGTGATATTTAACCCCTAGAACTCAACCCCTTTTCTTGTTATACAGCAACCAGTAAAACAAAACACCCTGTAGTCTCCAGGACTTTGAAGATGGGAGTTAAAGGGAAGGAGCGAGATGCAACCTTGCCTTGCTCAGGAATCTTAAGAATTGTGCTCTATTTTAATAGCATTGTTTGAAGTCAGAAAATGCAAAGCTACTTAATGAGATTTCTCTGTTAAATTAAAAAAAAGCAAAACCCAGGAGTAATACAGCTCTGCCTCATGAGCCAGCCTGTGACCTGAGTTTTGGCTGCTGCTCCAAGATACAGTTTGAATTCATATGCTTTTAATTTTGAAAGAAAGTGTGTTTGGGAAAGGAAGCAGGTATGAAAAAATAGATCTGTATCCTGGGAACTATGCTTAAGAGAAGGGCACTGTAGGATTTTTACTTAGCTGATGGAGAAGTCTAGTCATAGGTCAGACTTGAGAACTTTCAGGTTGCAGTGCCAAAGGCAGCTCCCATAGGCTCATTTCATGGCTTTCGTCAAGTACAGATTGTCACTACATGGCATTCTTTAGCGAAAACTAGTCTGACAGACAGCAGAAGGCTTTTGCTATGAGTGTCGGGTTTAATATTTACTTTAACTACATGAACATCATATTTGGCAAGTATCACAATTTCCAACCTCTTGTACTCTTTAGTTGTGCATGCTGTGTCACTGTACTTCATAAGTAGATTTGGGCCATGAAAAAAAGAGATTTGCGCCAACAAAATTTGAGGAGCAACTAGCCAAAACACTCAGAAACTAACCGTAAAAAATTGTAAGTACATCAGAAGCAGAAAGCCTGCCAAACACTCAGTGGGATGACTCGATCAAGGAGCTAAAGGAGCACTCAAGGAAGATAAGGCTATCATGGAGAAACTAAATGAATTATTTGCGTCAGTCTTCACTGCAGAGGATGTGAGGGAGATTCCCACACAAGCCATTCTTTTTAGGTGACAAGTCTGAGGAACTGTCACAGACTGATGTGTCAATAGAGGAGGTTTTGAAAAATTGATAAATTGAACAGTAACAAGTCACCAGACGGTATTCACCCAAGAGTTGTGCAATTTCATATCTGAGTTCCTTCAACATTACTAATTATGATATGTAACCTATCACTTAAATCAGCTTCTGTACCAGATGACTGGAGGATAGCTAAATATGACACCAGTTTTAGTAAAAAGTCTCCAGAGGTGATCCTGGCAATTACAGGCCAGTAAGCCTAACTTCAGTACTGGGCCAATTGGTTGAAACTATAGTAAACAGAATTATCTGACACAGATGAACACAATATGTTGGGGAAGAGTCAACTCTGCTTTTGTAAAGGGAAATCATGCCTCAATCTATTAGAATTCTTTGAGGGGGACAATAAGCATGTGGACAAGGGTGATCCAGTGTATATATTGTACTTGGACTTTCAGAAAGCCTTTTCAGCTTGGAAAACAGACAACTAAGAGGGGATATGATCGAGGTCTATAAAATTTTGACTGGTGTGGAGAAAGTGAATAAGGAAGTGCTATTTACTCTTTCTCATGACACAAGAACTAGGGGTCACCCAATGAAATTAATATGCTGCAGGTTTAAAAACAAGTCAAAGGAAATACTTTTTCACACAATGCAGTCAACCAGTGGAATTTGTTGCCAGAGGATGTTGTGAAGGCCAAAACTATAACAGGGTTCATAAAAGAACTAGATAATAGCCACTGATGGACCTCACCTCCATGAAATTAACTAAGATGGTCAGGGATGCAAGCCCATGCTCTGAATGTTTCTAGCCTTTGTTTGCTTCAAGCTGCGAGCGGCTGACAGAGGATGGATCATTTAAAGCTAGTCTACACTGGCAACGTTAAAGCGCTGCCATGGCAGCGCTTTAACGTGTCTTGTGTGGTCGTGGCACAGCACTGGGAGAGAGTTCTCCTAGCGATCTAAAAATACCCCACCTCCACGAGAGGCGTAGCTACCAGGGCTGGTGCACTGTCTACACTGGCGTGCTACAGCACTGAAACTTGCTGCGCTCGGGGGGGTGTTTTTTCACACCTCTGAGCGAGAAAGTTGCAGCTCTGTAAATTGCCAGTGTAGACAAGCCCTTAATGATTGCTTGTTCTGTTCGTTTCCCTCTGAAGCACATTGGCCACTGTTGGAAGACAGGATATTGGGTGGGTGTTCTTATATTCTAAGAATGGATTTGTTTTGATAGTGGTTGCTGTCTTTCAGTCACTTTCTGCAAACACTCAATTTTTAGCATGAAAGTTGCAAATACTCATGCAAATATTGAGCCACAGGAGTATTTTTGTAGAAGTGTTCATGCTGCCATCTTGGAATTCATCCATTCAGGGTTCAGCAGTGTGACTCAGGTGATCAATCACAGCACAAATAGCACATTAAAACAGTGAATATTCAAAGTAGAAAGGTAGCAGCTCATAATTAATGAGAAATCCATAGACTGATAAACTATTCACTGACTAATTTCAAATGTATTTGTAAAAATCTATGTATGGTCAAGGACAGTTCGCAAAGAGAAAATGGGGCTAAACTGGTGAAACAAATGGATTCCTTTCAATAATTTACCCATTTCTCATAAATCATGCTATGAAACGTCATCCCTAACTTTGGACGTACTTCTCATATCACATCATACGCTCAAGTTTTTTCGTTTACTATATATTGCACATTCTATTTTATGTAAATTGCAACAGTGCCAACACTTAATGGTCTCTTCTCTCATCAATTTTTTGAAGGATTTACAACAGTATTAAAAAGGGAGCCTTCCATCTGAAGCCCCAGAAAAATCAATGAGCAAAAAGACACTCCCCTGTCTCTTGACACAGTTTAAGTAAAAGACGTTATTTCTTAAAACCAGCTTTCTCCCCCTCTTCAAAACAAAACATGTCTGTGTGTGAATTTAGGACTCAGGAAAGAAGCCAGACTGACTGCCCTGTAGCGTGAAGCTCTTTCTTTATATAGTCCATGCTCTGCTATTCCAAGTGCAACAGTCACCGTGACACCACTTAGTTGGCCTTTCCAATCTCCTTTCTGCATTCAGTGTTGCCAGAGGCTACCTGCCTGTAAAAAACAGCACTATTCACCCCCTGGAGTTCATTTTGTGTGCCATTTTCCCAGTGATCAACTTCTTCAGCAGCAAATACATTCTGCATCAGTCCCTAACATGTCTTCCTGTGCCTGGTGACCTTCCTATGAGCATGCCGCCGGAGAGTCTGAGGCCAACATACCGACACCGGTGGCCATCTGGGGAGATGAGGTGGTCCAAGCACAGGCATAGTTCAGGGGAAGGTGGGGGGCATTGCCCCCCAAACTGCAAGCCTCAGGCAGGTGCGTAATTTGTCTCCCCCACCCTCCCACACAGAGCCCCATTGGCCTGATTGGAGCTGCCCCCCCAAATGTAGAAGTCCAACTACGTCTATGGGTCCAAGCCCAGCTGAAAGGTGCTATTTATCACCATGTGTCCCTGCGACATGGGGTACCAGTGGGAGCAGTAAGCAGCATCACAAAGAGATAAAGTGGCATACGGTCCTATGAAGCAAGGCCTGGAATAATAGGTTAATCTGATTCAAGATGGACACTTGCCCATTCTACAGTGTGCTGAGTTGAATCCTCAATATCAGTACTCACCCATCCATACAGCTAAGTGTGATGTGGGATGGCAGGGAGACTTCTGGTAATACAGCAGTGACTAGTATGTTGGAGAGTGAGAGGAATGCCACTTTCACGAGCTGGGTGGGGACCAGAGGAATGAGGAACTGCACTGGGAGATACTGGCAGCAGCTCTACACCTGCACAGAACAGATCCTCAGAAGGCAGCAGAGATTATAGATGGTGGCGTATTGAAAGCGGTGTTAAAACAATCCCTTTAAATGTAAGGGTTTTCTCCCAGTCTCACTTGCAGGCCAGGGGACTCTGTAGGAAATTGTGTGACCTGGATCGTCAGTCAGTCTGCAAAGAGTCAGCCTAGAGAAAGGTGGGTTGAACTGTTCCCCTCTGCCTCAGAGAACAACCTGCTTTGTCTCTCTTGCTTTAGGGTTTTGGATTCTAAGAAAGAAAGCAGCACAGCATTGCAACTTTGCAGAAAGTATTTTATTTAGGTGTTTATCCAACTTCTACTTGTGTGTGTTGTGAACATAACACAGACAAGCAGATTCATCGGGAGGAGGAGGAGGAGGAATCAGGTCCCATGAGGACCTCTGTGTGAAGCTTTGATGGTGTAAAATGGACCTACAGGAAATGCTGTAGAGGCTTGGAAGTTGGGAGGGAGAGTTTCCTGGATTATGAAGATCATCATCATTATTGTCCGTAAAAGGAAAAATGTAGCTTGATACAATTGCAGAAGTATCAAGTATCACCTCTCCCCTGCCCACCACATGACTATAATAATGGGCTCCATAGAAAACCCTAAGCTGGACAGAAAGACTAGGGGCTATGCCAATACAAAAGGAATAGCTCCAGGTGCAATGGCATATCTGTGTCCATTCATAGGTCGTTGCAAGCCCTGCTGCCTCCTCATTATACTCAGGGCACCTGAGAGATCACCTTTGCTTTTTCATGCATTAGGCGGGACACTGCAGACAGATATGATAATAGCTACCTCAGGCATCGATCTGCCATGGCAGGGGGGCCAAAAGAGGCCAGGGCCATTCAGCAACTTTGTATCCAGAGAAGTTCTGGCCATCGCCCCTGGACCCTGTGCAATGGGAGGCAGCTAATTTTGGAGGGCGGAATTTACAATACAGGGGATTCTGCAGGATCGATATTGCAGCCAGGCTGCATGACCCTTCCTTGGCAATCTCCAGAGAATGCAGGGGGGTGACCGGGTGTTTCCGCCAATCCCTCCCTAACCCTCCCCCTGCTCCAATCTCTGAGCTGGTAGTGAGGCCTCTACCGAGTCCAGGAGACAGGACACGACACCACAGAAGTTAGCTGAGCCCACCTTCCACGCAGGAGTGGGGAGCTCTTTGTGCAGAGGGAGCTCTTACAGCATGGATCTGCGAGGGGCATGATTTAGTATTTCTAATACTAAGGTAGAGCTGCGAGAAGTCCCATGAGAGAATTGTTATTGCTACTTGCAGTAGTAAGCACTATACACAGCAGTGTTTACAGGAGTGGACCCTATGCCTTTGCCTTATTCCACTAGACTGAGTTCCAGACCAAGGGCAGGCTGGGACAGCTGCAACAGCAGAACTGAAAGTCCTTTGCTTCTGCCAGCTCAAGCCAAACACTGATCATCTTTTCAGTGTAGTATTTTAAAAATATAAACCCGATGTAATATTAAAGACTGGCAGCATTTGGCAAGAACATTGTGCTTAAGTTATAATAAAAAGCTATTCCTGTTTAGTTAATAAACTATTAAAGGCAAATCGAGCAAGAAGTTTATATATGTGTACACACCCACACCATAGCATCAGGGCCTGATGTTTGTTATACTGAAAAGCTGAATGAGAAAAGAAAGCTAAAAGGATGAAAGTTATGGACAAGTTTATGCTGTTTGTCACCATGGTAACTATCAGGAGAGACTCCATTGATTTCAAGTTACTTGGGATTTACAGCAGTGTAATTCAGGACCGAATTTGGCCCACTGATTTTTTTTTAAATAGCCCTGCTGCTATAAATACTTTACAGTAAGATTACAAAAAGAAAGAATTGTTAACATCTAGTTTACTTTCACTATTTGTGCTGTTGGTTGACTTTTCTGCATTTAACTCATCTTGGACTGAAATGATCTCAGCTAATGTTTATTATTATTAAATACAATCAATTGCACTTTCCTGTTCTCATTCACTAACACAGCAATGTCGCATTTGAGTTTCCACGTTTTGGGGGCAATATTTAAATTTTAATAAGAACCATCTTCACTGACATTAAAAATAAACCATGCAAATATTCTGTTCATGTTAGGATTTGAATTCTCCCCCCGATTCTTTTTTGTCCTTTGAATCCCTCTCGCCCCCAAACTCCAGATTTGACACTGTCCTTTTTAATAACTATTAATATTTGCTGAATTTACGAGCTAATGGGAAGTAGTTTACTCACAAATTGTTTCTGGTGATGTGAGTTTGATTGCTGCTGTGTGCTGTCCATTGTGCTTTCCTGTGCCATATAATCTCTGGGCTTCACAAACAATAAAAAATTAGTCATAAAGGAGAATCATAACTTCATCACATCAAGGTAAAAAGTTCTACTTTTTTTAAAAATCACCTCTAGATTTTATAGTAACTAATACAAGGTATGGAACTTAATTTTTATATGTTTGAGAACTTTAAAAGCTATCATGAGGAACTTTGTAGTCAAGGGAACACATAGCAAATACAAAGCAGCACATGATAAAACAGGCCTGGGGGCCATCGGTCACTACCTGTGAAATGTGACGTATGTTTTAATACAGTTTTGTGCATGGTGTTTAGAGAGGTTTGCTTTCTGCATTTGTCACTCATTTGCTTAATTCATCACTTTGTTCTCACGGTTAGGCTAAATCTACCCAGACTGTACCGCTATAGCTGTACCACTGTCAAATATCCTGTGTAGCCACTCTATGTGGATGGGAGATAGCTCTCCTGTTGACATAATTAAACCATCCCCCATGAGTGGCGGGAACTATGTTGGCGGGAGACGCGCTCCTGCCAACATAGCCCTGTCCACACCGGCGTTTTTGTCGGTGAAACTTATGTTGCTCAGGGGGTGGGAGGGTTTTCACACCCCTGACCGACAGAAGTGCTAGTGTAGACACAGCACTAGATAAAGCTACTTCACTACAAAGTACTCCATGCTGACCAGAAGTGCTTTTGAAATACTTAAAACATTGCTGTGCAAAAGTAGCGAATAATTTACAGATTTAGTTTCTTACCATGTCGCTAGAGCTGAATTGTGACCTGAAACGGAGGGGGAGAGGAGGGGTGTTTGTCTTTGCTTTGTATGATGTATAAAGAATTCCTGAAAGAGAGTTTGTCTTACTGTTTTTTAAAGGGTTAGGTGTTCTGATGTCTGTACTACCAGGAGCATCAACCTTTGTCATCTTTAGTTTTGTGGAGGGAGGGGGGACACTCCTCTAAGGCTAGAGAACATAGGAAGGGGGAAATGGGGATTTGCCCTTCTCTTGGGACGTATAAACATGACCTGAAGAAGCGTTGGCTTTTTTTGTTTGGTTGGTTTTTTTAAACACATTATATATATTTTTTCCAGGAAAGACAGAACCTGAAATTCTAATGGGAGAACTAGTGAAATGGTTTTGTCACAAGAGTCAAGAGAGTGAAATTTGAATTCACAGGGGATGGGACTCGTTGTAGGGCTGTTCGAAATGATTTGGGGGTTGTTTGTTTTTGTTGTTAACATGCTTAACTTGAGTGTTCAGTTAACACACTGGAGAAAAGAGGCTTTGGTCAAAAATTGACTATACCTTCAACTAGCTATAAACATGCTCCAAGACCCACAATAAATCCATCAGCAAAACCAGAGAAGACCAGACTGCCCTTCTTGATATTTCTAAGGTTAAAAAAAAACCATGTAGAAAAATATCCCTCTCTTAAAACACAACCAACCTTTCAGGCCTTCTTTGTACATCAAAGAACAACTCAAGTCCAGTCTTTAAAATCCTCTGTAGGGCCCCTTTGAGGTGTCTGACTAAACATCCTTCCCAGTGAGTTAAGTTTTAGTCTGGTCAGTTGTGATGTCACAGTCCCACTACTTTGAGAGTAGCAGCCGTGTTAGTCTGTATCCGCAAAAAGAACAGGAGTACTAGTGGCACTTTAGAGACTAACAAATTTATTTGAGCTTAAGGTTTCGTGGGCTACAGCCCACTTCATCGGATGCATGCAGTGGAAAATATAGTAGGAAGATTATATATATATATACACACACACACACAGAACATGAAACAATAGGTGTTACCATACACAGTCTAACGAGGCTGATCAGTTAAGGTGAGCTGTTACCAGCAGAAGAGAAAAAAACTTTTTGTAGTGGTAATCAAAACGTAATTACTACTGTAATTCTTTAGACAAGCCTCCCAGCAAGAGACCTGATGTTTCCAATGTACATAACTGAACAACTTGTACAAAACCAGGCATTCTTTACAGACCATAAAGTGGAGGGGCAGGGGCAGGTTTACAACCTCTGCTGTTGTAGGTCACCATTAAAACAGATGAATGAGTATTCCTTTATCATTCTCCCCGGTATCTGTCCCTTCTCTTCCAGCTGAGAACGTGTGTAGTGGACTCCCCCAATGATGAGTGGGAAGTTCCTACCCTCAGTGGTTATCAAGGAGAGGTTTGATTCTGGGCAAGCTGACCAAAATATACCATGGCAGCAGCATCTTCAAATTACAAAATCCTGTACTGTTCATAAACATCAGTTTTTCCAGACTGCTACACTCTGAAAGCTTCAAAAAGCTATACTCACAACTCATGTGTCGACACTAGTAAATCTTGTGCATAGCTGTACCAGTGATAGCAACATTTATATTTTATCTATAATATTTATATGCATGCTTGCTAGTGTAGACCAAGCCCAGGCCTTTGAAAACCTAAGGAGGTGCTGGAAATGCCTGAGCCAGTCCACATGAATGCCACCACCACTCCTAGCATTGGTGGGGCTACACCATTGCTGGAAAACCGGCACAAAATAGTCTAGGTGAAAAAACTTTGGAGAAGATTAAAGTGATTAGCAATAGCAGGTGTCCAATTTGAGAAACCTTTAAGGGGCTTGATTTTTCAACTGAGCACCCGCTACAGTGTACAAGCAAAGAGTAGCTCCTTGGTGCTCAGATCACATGTAAGTAGTCTCTTGGTCTATTGAAGGCCATGATCAAGTGTCTTGATGTTTTTGGTCTTTTGGCCCTGAGATGGAAACCTTGTCTGTGTCTCTTGGACCGTGAAGTAAAAACATTATCTCTTTAAATAGTTTGGGAGCTCTCTAGCGGTGCGCATTGTGTTCCAGAATTTAGAAGCCACTAATACCAGCCATAGCAGCAGTATGTATGCAGCTAGGCCTTGCATGTTTGTGCATAGTTAGTAACCAGTTATTTGTGACCCAACTGTACCTGTGTTGTTTCTTCATATTATTTATGTTATGACAAGAGCAAAAATCACAACAGCCACCATCTCAACAATCAGGCCCTTTTAAGAGGTCTCAGGTTGGCAACCCAAAAATAGACACACTGAAAAAAGTCAATAGTCACTTTTGAAAATCTTGGTCTAGCTTGTTAATCTTTCTAATCTCCAATAACATCTCTCTCTTCTGAGCGCTCCCTAAAGCTGTTAACCTCGGTGTGGCATTGCGGTGATAAGAACTGAACCCTGAGCACTAAAAATGGATCCCTGCAAGAGCAGGAGGGGCTATTTTGCATTGTATTGATCACCTGTGGTTGGTTGATAAATGCAAAGTAATGCATGTTGGAAAACATACTCCAACTATCCATACAAAATGATGGGGTTTAATTTAGCTGTTACCACGCAAGAAAGGTCTCAGAGTCATTGTGGATAGTTCTCTGAAAACATCTGCTCAATATGCAGCAACAATCAAAAACAGCTAACAATGTCATGCATCCGACGAAGTGGGTATTCACCCACGAAAGCTCATGCGCCAATACGTCTGTTAGTCTATAAGGTGCCACAGGACTCTTTGCTGCTTTTACAGATCCAGACTAACACGACTACCCCTCTGATACTTAACAATGTTAGGAACCATTAGGAAAGGGATAGATAATAATTCAGTAAATATCATAAAGCCACTATAGAAATCCATGGTACGCCCACACCTTGAATACTCAATGCAGTTGTGGTCACCACATCTTAAAGATATATTAGAATTTGAAAAGGAACAGAGAAGGGTAACAAAAACAATTAAGGATATGAAAAGCTTCCATATGGGGAGAGATTAAAAAGACTGAACGCTCATCTTGGAAATAAGAGACGACTAAGAGGGAGGGATATGATAGAGGTCTATGAAATCACGAATGGTGTGAATAGGAAAGCATTATTTACCTCTTCACATAGCACAATAACCAAGGGTCACCCAATGAAATTAATAGGCTCTAGGCTTAAAAAAAAAAAAAACAACAAGAGAAAGTACTTCACAAAAACACAGTCAATATGAAACTTGTTGCCAGGGCATGCTGCGAAGGCCAACAGTATAACTGGGTTCAAAAAAGAATTAGTTAAGTTGATGGAGGATAGGTCCTTCAATGGCTTTAGCCAAGATGGTCTGGGACACAACCCCATGCTCTGGATGTCCCTAAGCCTCTCACTGCCAGGTGCTGAGACTGGACAACAGGGGATGGATCACTCAGTAATTGCCGTGTTCTGTTCATTTCTCTCTGAAGCATCTGGCATTGGCCACTAGTAGAAGAGAGACTACTGGGTTAGATGAACCATTGGTTTCACCCAATGTGGCCATTCTTAAGTAGGGTGACCAGATGTCCCGATTTTATAGGGACAGTCCTGATTTTTGGGTCTTTTTCTTATATAGGCTTCTATTACCCCCCACTCCCATCCTGATTTTTCACATTTGCTGTCTGGTCACCCTATTCTTAAGTGTCATGAGCACTATAGGAACAAGAAGTTTTAAGAGAGACATTTAGCTGGATTCTGCTGCAATCTGCATGGTTTATCTACCATTTTTCATTCTTCTTCCTTTAAAACCGATTCGTAATAAAGCTACTGCCCTGGAGTGGAAGAGCTCACCTGCACTGTGAAGCTTCATTGCAAGGCAGCAAATTGCACAGTATCCGAATACCAAACTTATCTAAGATTCATGGAATGGATTATACATATTGCATTGCTTTAAAAATGAAAGCTGGTGAAGAATTACTGTAATTTAAAAATCTAAGTGGGTTTGTACAGTGGAGGAGATTTAAAATTTAAACCTGTTTAAATATTGAACTGATTGGAGGAAAAAAATGCTTTTAGGAAATGGAATTCAATAGAAAAATCTCCATTCAAAGTAAAAATGCTCCTCCAAACCAGTTTTGCCCTAGGAACAAACCATAAAGTAAGGTATTTGCTAGTCTAACACCAGCAGGGGAAACATTAAAATCATGGTCACCTGAATGTGTTAATGCTCCATAACGGGAATTCGCTCTGAATTAAGAATTCAAGGCTATTTCCCCTGTACAGCAATAGCGGAGGCATTGCAGGCACTATGGATTGTGGTAACTACTTGATTTGTATGTCTACTATGGGCACGTATCAGGTACCAGATAAGTTGCTTTTGTTGTTGTTGTTGTTGTTGTTGTTGAAGCACAGAACCAACTCACCACTTAGCACTCGGCCCCAGATTCGGATACTTGTACTCAACATGAGCAGGATCTTACTCCGCAACCTTAGCTATTGAAATTGGAGAGGAAGGTGCTGCACCAGGGTATCAGGGTCTGTCCTTGATCTGTGAATTAGCTGGCCCAATCTGGGACCATACCTGTGAGCTATTTGATCTCATTTACCACAGGAGTCTCATTGCACTTCCTTCACCATGTGTGAACGTTATGGGGTTTTATTGGCACCATTTCCCTGCTTGATAGTGATGGAGCACACTCTTGCTATCCAAATGCCCAGCTCACTTGGCTCTTAGATCAGCATTCCAGCAGGATACATTTACTGATGGAACTGGAATATTTGCCTGACCCTGTGCACAGAAATTCATATTTTGGTGAGGTCTGTCTGAAATCTACCCAAGTTCAGCCATTGGTTTTTGCCTCAGCGTTACACAAAGGGTTTCATACACTGCGTGCATTGAAAACAAATATGTAACAAAACAGTCTGGTAAAATTAGCCAGACAGATGGCGAAAATCACACCTGTGAGATGTACTGGTAAATGGATAGGTAAGGAGTTGGGTGTTTCAAAAGGCAGAGGAAGGAAGTTGATTACAAGGATAGAGAGAAAATGGAAGGTATTTCTTTTTATAATATGGGAGCATATAAACAAAGCCCCTAATCCAGTTGACTGTAAATCCCTTTTCCTTAATTGGTTTAGAAACCGTGGGCTGTAATGTGAGACAGAGGGCTCTCCGCTGCTTTTCTTCTTGCTGCCTCGAATCACATTAAGTAGAAAACAATAGCAGGGCTGACAGCTCCCTGTCTGCAGAGGCACTTAAAACTAATCTGCTATTGAGACTAATACAATTATATGGGATTATAGGATTGCCACTGATACATAGATTAGGGAACTCCCAGAGGAGGAGAGGGCAGGTTGGGGTCTTGCCAAGGCGGGGGAGGGGGGAGGGCAGGGGTATACAAGGGTCCAGTTATTAAAAAACTGGAAAAAAAACGCACAACAACATTCAAGTTGTGTGTATCTCAGTGTAAAAAAAAACAACAACCCCCAAACCCAGCCTCCTTACTGCCCCCGCTTTCCTAACCCCACATGCAGGTAGCACTGAGGGAGTAAGGGGAGATTCTTGCAGTGACTTTGCCTATTCCGTGCACCAAGTTCTGGTCTAACGGAGGTCACAAAGCGAAATGCTCATTTCAAGCTGTTCTCCCAAGGGGCTCCTATTTCAGTTCACTAGTTTGAGACTGAGGTGAAACTTGGACCTATATTGCATATAGCAGCTAACTGGCCTTACTTTCCCCTAGTATTTGCACACCCCTCACACAAGTGTACCAAGCCTTTAATAAATGGGGGGAGGGGAATTCTCTTGGGTGAGTTTTGAATGCCCATAAATACCACAGTTTCAAACACTGATCTTTTTTATAACATACATATGTGCTCACACACACACACGCACACGGCTGGCTCTATACTCCAAGAAGAATTAACACAAAAGTACATTAACAAAACTGAACATTACACTGCTCACTGTGGACCTATCTATTCTGGGTACTGGTACAGCCCCAATTACCACAGTAGCTGAGCACCTCCTGTATTTATCCTCTCAACACCCCTGTGATATAAAGAAGTGCATTTTACAGCTGACTAAGTGACTTGACCAAGTTCATACAGGAAGTCTGTGGCAGAGCAGGGAATTGAACTAATGTCTCCTAAATCCCAGACTAGCAATATATAGGGTGACCATATTTCCCAGTGTGAAAGTAAGGTACTGAGTGGGGCTAGCCCGAGCCCAGCTCTCCCTGTCTGGGGCTGACCTGAGCCACTCACCCAAGCCCTGCCTGCCCCCAGCATGAGGCTGCTTCCCCCCTGTGTGGGGCTGGTATTGCCACTCACCCCCCCACGCACCTAAAAAGTGGGCATTTGTCCCGTTTACTGATTAAATGGAGAATCAGTTAGCTATAACAGAACATGTTCAAACCCAGAGTCTCTTAACAGAGCCAATGATTTCAATAGGGCTAGTTGTGTGAAGAAGAATTTTACTCATTGGAATTTTACTTATAGGATCTGCCTCTCTCATCCGCACTTTGAGACTGAGGTGAAACTAGACCTACATTTCATAGAGTAGTAACCCAATTCCATCCAGGGTCTAAATTTAGGGTGACCAGATGTCCCAGATTTTATAGGGACAGTCCCCATTTTGGGGTCTTTTTCTTATATAGGCTCCTATTACCCCCATCCCCTGTCCCAGTTTTTCACATTTGCTATCTGGTCACCCTATGTAAATTAGAGTAGCCATCAGTCTGCTCTAACTCGCAGCAGACTTCGTTCCAGTCCCCAGCTGGCCAAAAGCATGAAGTTTGCTGGGGAGCCAAAGGCGGCTTTAAGCAGTACCCTGGTCGTCCACAAACCCAGCATGGCTGGACTAGGGGATCTGGGCCTATGAAACCAGTTACAGCTGGACAGGTAAGTTTCTAGAGGGTGGCCTCCCTTCAGCTAGAGCAATACACTCACAACTAGGGAGAGGTTGGGCTGGCTGACAATATATCCCTTAGAGCACACAAAACATTAAAGGAGCGCTGGAGACAAGGTGGCCTGGCCTTTAGAAACATTAACACACTTGGCCAAACTCTACTGTCATTTATACCCAGGCTATACCCCAAGTGAAGTCAACGGGGCTAACGAAAGTGTAGCAGAGCAAAGCTTCGTCCTGTGCCCTCTACCAGCTCACTGCAAAACTGAATGTGTGTTGCAATGCCCAGTGACCTGAAACCCCTACAACACCGAAGCACAAGCGCATGAGTTAACTGAGCGACGGATGTGAATTTCCTTGGTTCTTAGAACATTTTGTTCCACAAACTTAACAGTATTCTGAGAAACAAACCAGCTACAGTCAGCATCCAGGAATTAATGTCAGAGAGTGCACAGCAGTGACTACACCAGGCCACCTGCACAGAAAAGATTACGTTGGAGAGAGTGGGGAAGGCTGTCCAAGGGGGATCCTGAGAAGGATCTTTGTTAGGGGAAGGAGTGCAAGACACATTCTGTGCAGCGGCTTGAATTCCATTTCTAAGTATGGTCCTTGGGTTGCCGTAGAAATTCAAGACTGTCTACTCCCCCAGAACTCACCCTGGATCTCCCACTGATGTCAAAGGGAGGTTTGCACCACACTCAAAAGTAGAATTTGGCCTTGCTGTAAAAACCAAACTTGTTATGTATTAGGTGGTCAGTATCTTATTGTTGCATTCAACCTCCCTCATTCGGAAAATAATCCTTTAGGACCATTGCCCTTTGGTCTGGCCCTATTCTGACCTGGGCTTCTCCTCCCTCCCCATCCTCCTTTCTCGGTTTCTTTCCCTCTTGCCCATTTTGTATGGGCTTTTTCACCCTGCATTTCCTTCCTTGCAGCAGGTCCCAATTCCCAGCCAGTTCATCCATTAAAGTGATCAGCAACTAAAGCAGTTGGGCCAGGATGTTAAAAAGGTACGTAGGCATTGCTGTGCTCAGCACTGTAACACCTAACTGATTTAGGATCCCCAATCTCATTTTCAAAAGGGATTTAGGTGCTTAGGAACCTACATCCAAATGGGGCTAGAGGAAGTGGAGATGAACATCTCTTCATACTTGACAGAGAATTTTGCCTTTTTAAATATTGAATTAAAAGGTGAGAAATGGAGAGCATGAGGCTGGAACAGCTTGCTGGGGTCTAATTCTATTGCAGATAAAGGAAGATGGGCATAATGGAACTGACTGATGGTGTGCGCAGAGCCTAGCGTGTCATGGAGATAGTTCACCATCTGGTGAGGGTGGGGTGCAGGTGGGACTCAGCTTGCCAGAGGCAGTAAATAGAATGGAGCAGTGCTGAGAGTACAGCAGAATACATTTGAAAGTGGGACAAGTGACAAAGTGGAAAGTATTGTATTAGGGATTGTAACAGGGTGCGTCCGGGGCTCAACCCTCCGAGGGGAGGAGGGGAGCCACACCGGCCTGCTGGTCTCACGTGGGCTCTGCCCTGTCCCTTTAAGGCTAGACAACAGAGTCAGAGTCTACTGGGGCTCCGACCTTTGGCTGCAAGGCGGAGCAGGAAACAGTACAAGGGGAGCTCAGGCCTCTTGTAGCAGGGCTGAGCAGTGAGGTGAGGGGGATAACTGCCACCCGTGAGTGGGGTGGTGGGGGGACACAGGCCCACCCACTCCACTGTGTCCCGGCCCGGGGCCCTAGGCAGCGGTCGTTACCGCTGACGGTCAGTGGGGATCCTGACCGCAACACACTGACATGGGTATTGTCTGGTCAGCAGCCTGACTGAGGTCGGCTGCCCCCGGGCCACTTCCAATATCCCCCTCGGGTCCTACCTGGTCCACGGCGTCCGGTCCCGGGAAGTCCCACTGCATGGGTTCCTCACAACCCGGGCTGGGGGGTAGATCTGGTAGTTCCTCGGGGAAGTCCGGCCAATTCTGCTCCGGGGGTTCCTCGGGGTAACAGCACGGTAGCGGGGAAGTTCCTGGTGGCTCCTCCTCGTAGGTGGTGCGGGGAAGCTCCGGCAGGTCTTCCCAGTAGCGAGCGAGGGGGATCTCCGGGCAGCTGCCCTGGACTCCAGCAGCTTCCCCGTTAGGAGCTCCCTCAGGCAGGTCTGCTCCCCACGGTGGCTGCGCGACGACTGAGCTGGAATGGCCGGCTTTTATCCTTCCGGGTCGCCGCCTGACCCTCTGAGGGGCGGGCTCACCGCTCTGTAGCCCCGCCCCTTCCTGTGTACGGGGCTCAACCCTCCCCGGGGAGGAGGGGAGCCACACCGGCCCGCTACAGGGATGAAGTAGGTAATGAGAGAGTTTTGTGGACTGACAAATTCGGTGAGGGAGATGAAGTTGCAGTCTGGCGAAAGGACAGGATTTCGGGGGGAGTGTGGGCAAGAAGAAATCCAGAGAAACCAAGGTACATACTGAGAAAACAGGACTATACATGGGAAAGGAGCAAGGCAGCAGACCCTGGGAAGGGCATGGCCCAGCAATAGAGGATAGGTAATAAAAGGAGATATACCAATCTCCTAGAACTGGAAGGGACCTCGAAAGGTCATCGAGTCCAGCCCCCTGCCTTCACTAGCAGGACCAATTTTTGCCCCAGATCCCTAAGTGGCCCCCTCAAGGATTGAACTCACAACCCTGGGTTTAGCAGGCCAATGCTCAAACCACTGAGCTATCCCTGTCTCATCTCTTTATCCCACTGTCATACACAAGGCAAGATGCTGCATCAATTACAGCCAATGGCAAAGCCCCCAGTGACTGGAGAGAGAAGAGGATCAGACTTTACGTGGGTTATTTGTCAGTGCCACAAGCATACTAACCTTTTTGCCTTTTTAAATTGTGCGCCACAATCTGCACAAGCTCCCTGGGGATTTCTAGGTGAAGTTTAAAGTGTTGGCATTGGCCTTTAAAGCCCTATAGATAGTAGGGCCTACCTGGCAGACCATCTCTCCCCCAGGGCCGAGTCTGAGGTCAGCGGAGGTGCTCAGGCTGGAGCCGCACAGGTATAAATGAGAGGGGAATTCTGGCAAGCAGAGTGTTCTCTGGAAGGGCCCCATGGCACTGGAATTCACTCCTCTCCCTTAGTCTGAAATAGCTCAAATTCAATGACCTGTGGGTACAGCTAGTCAAAAAATTTTCCACAGACTAGTTTTCTATCGGAAAACGCAGTTTTGTCAAAATCAAAACATTTCACAATAGTGCACAGATGGCAACAGGAAAAAAACCTCCAAATAATTTTGACTCGTTTCATTATTAAAATGTTTCATTTCACTGAAGTTAAAATGAAACTTGCTTATTTTGATTAATATACAGGTCAGAACTAAATTAAAATACCATTTATATAATTGATACAATATTAATACCGTATATTATTAAATACCATTTTATATGATCAGAATGGTTTGATAATTCCAAAGATACATTTTTCAGACGTTCCATTTCGTGGCTATTTCAAAATTTTGGCTTTTCATTTGGATTTGAAATGTTGGGAATTCCTACATAATGGAAATTCTGGTTTCTGGCCAGCTCTGCCGTCTGGGCTTATTGCACAGCAGAACCTTTCCCCCTCACATATTTGAAGACACGGTGGGGAGAAAAATCGCCATTTCAGCGATGGGATTTTATTCAACAGGGATTGGGATTTGTGGTGGGTTTCCATCAATTCTTGCATGTGTATTTTTGTTATGCCAGGGGTGACCAGAGCACTTGGGTGGACATCCACTGGCACATTTATGCATCACATGAATAACTAACTAACTAAAAATATCCAGGTACCAGTACAGAGCAGCAGGTTTCACAGTGGAGTAGAATACAGCTATATGTGTGGGATCCAGAAAATAAGTGATGAGTTATAAGCAGCATTGGACCATCTGGATTAATTATATAGCTAAGCAAGAGATCACAACAGAGGGAAGTTACTTTGTTGGCAAAGTGATATATTATAGAATTGCTAATACCACAATATTAAAGGTAAATGTGTTTCATATGCAGTGGAAGGAAGCAGCAGCTAAATTTGTTGACAGATACTATCTAGCTTTCTGTTTTTAAGTATGATTAATAGAAAAGGATTTGTTATGGGTTTGTTTTGTGTATTTATATGTGGGAGATTCAAAAATATGTGGGGATCTAAAAAGTAAAAATGATGAATTATTGTTGTTCAGTAATTAGTAAGGAAATGCATTTAAAATCCAATAATAGGAAAATACACAGTTTTGGAGCCCGATTTATATACATAGCTTTAATCTTTGTTATATACAGAGTGGCTGAGTATGTTTGTGGTTATGAAATCAAGGGACTATCAACTGGAAGAGCAGCGGAGAAGAGAATGTAATTCAAATGGATATGGAGGGACAGAATTAGGGAAGGAGGGGGACAAATGGATTTAATGTAGGCAATATTATGGGCTAGCTATTACATGTCCAATGCATGACTAAACACTGAGTTTTAGACTTGAAAGGTTCTTTTCCAGCTATCACAGAATGAAGATATGCACAGAACAACACTGCTAATATATGAAGGACAAGATTTTCAAGAGTGCGTAGTCATTTTGAGGTGCCTGTTTTTGGGTGCTCCACTTGACATGCCTTTCTGATTTTCAGAAAGTGCTGAGCACCTGCCCTCTGAAAATCAGGCCCTTGTTAAGTATCTCAAAAGTTGTGTTACTCAAAAACTGAGGCACTCAGAATGGCTAGTCATGTCTGAAAGTCTTGTCCTGTAACTCTATATTGCATTTATCATTTTGTAAAATGCTGTGAGATCACTTTTCATCCTCAACAATGCCAACACATTTTATATTTTACAAAATGCTACATTTGCATTGAATTGCAAATGCAGTTTTGAAGGTGGAACTCAGCAGCTGCACAGAAGTGTACAGCAACGCTACACATTAGTGTAAGACAGGAAGTGAAGAATATTGTAACCAAGCCAACATGCAGGAGAAATTGGGACACAATATATAAATTTCCCAAAGTGGAATTTCACTAGAACAAATTTTGGTTACTTGCAAAAAGTGCAACAGGATTTTTAATGATCATAAATGGACTGGACTTCTGTTGTATGACTCACAACTCCAGCAGCCCAGCCCCTGCTTGACACCACATCGAGGCATATGGGAGTGTTCACACCCTGTATAAACTGTCAGATTGGTACCTTGTCAAAGAGGTGTAAACTAGAGAGTGGGTAGAACTACAATTCTAGGCAAAACAAAAAAAGTCAAAAATTTATCCTAGCCTGAGCTATTGCAGGAAGGCACTTTGGCATAAACTCATGTAGCAGATAACATTAGCTGGAACAACCTGATTCACTGATGTAACACCTCTACAGGTTTGGACTGGAAGATGGGATAGCTGAACTCAGGGGGGCCGATCTCAAAGAGGGAGATTGGACCACAGGCATACAGTGGTTTTGGATACTGCAGAGAAATAAGTGTATGATGCAACATTCATTTTGGATCTCAGAAAGCAGAACTCAAAACACACAGGAGCCAAACTTTCCATTTGTACTGGGAAAAATAAATCCAAACCAACTCTACTTTTCAGGCAAAAGGCTTATTGAATGCAAACACATATCAAATGCTTTCCACTATATTTTAGTCTTGGAATCAACTAATTAAGTGCTCTCCTGAGTTGGTTAGCTGAATGGGGCGGCACAGTCTTAAATGCATCTCTGTTCCTAGGTAAGGCCAGATGGATTAGTTTCATTAAAGTGAGACTTTCTTCTAATTCGCCCCAATCCCAAAATGAAATTTGTTGACGTTTCAACAATGTTCCTTTAAGGATACTGCCTCATCCCCCAGAAAGGTGGTGATGGAAGGGAAGATGAACATGCTAGGATCACTCCACCATCCAATAACCAGCTAATAGGGCCCACTCTCCTCTCTCTCCTCTCTGTCAGCTTGTCCTCCTACTTTAACTTAGGAACTTTCCAGGTTGGACTCTGAACCTCTGATCACCTCGCTGTTGGTCTCCAGAGGTGCAGGGCACCAAAAAGTCCCACTGAAGCGAATGGAAGCACAATTTGACTCACAGCTTGTATGCTCCGGATGCACAATATTTAGGCCTAGCAGAATGAATACCAGAGATACTGGGCCTCAGTGTTGCCACTACAACAGGGAGTAGAAATGTCTAGTGACTCTAGCAAAAGAAAGTTTCACATCCAAAATAAGGGGTGCTGTTTGCAGGGCCGGCTCCAGACCCCAGCGCGCCAAGCGCACGCTTGGGGCGGCATTTTGCCGGGAGGGCAGCAGGCGGCTCCGGCGGGCCTCCCGCAGGCATGACTGTGGAGGGTCCGCTGGTCCCGCAGCTCCGGCGGACCTCCCGCAGGCATGACTGTGGAGGGTCCGCTGGTCCCGCGGCTCCGGTGGAGCATCCGTAGGCGTGCCTGCGGGAGGTCCACCAGAGCCGCGGGACCAGCGGACCCTCCGCAGGCACGTCTGCAAGAGGTCCCCCGGAGTCGCGGGACCGGCGACCGCCAGAGCGCCCCCCGCGGCGCGCCGCTGTGCTTGGGGCAGCGAGATTTCTAGAATCAGAGGGGTAGCCGTGTTAGTCTGGTTCTGTAGAAGCAGCAAAGAATCCTGTGGCACCTTATAGACTAACAGATGTTTTTGCAGCATGAGCTTTCGTGGGTGAATACCCACTTCTTCGGATGCAAGTAGTGGAAATTTCCAGGGGCAGGTAAATATAAGCAAGCAAGAAGCAAGCTAGAGATAACGAGGTTAGATCAATCAGGGAGGATGAGGCCCTGTTCTAGCAGTTGAGGTGTGAAAACCAAGGGAGGAGAAACTGGTTCTGTAATTGGCAAGCCATTCACAGTCTTTGTTTAGTCCTGAGCTGATGGTGTCAAATTTGCAGATGAACTGGAGCTCAGCAGTTTCTCTTTGAAGTCTGGTTCTAAAGTTTTTTTGCTGCAGGATGGCCACCTTAAGGTCTGCTATTGTGTGGCCAGGGAGGTTGAAGTGTTCTCCTACAGGTTTTTGTATATAAACCTACAGGTTTATTTTGTATATATAAACCTGTAGGAGAACAGGGAGGTTGAAGTGTTCTCCTACAGGTTAAAAAAAAGCTTTCTAAGCACACCCTACAGAGGATGCAAGGCTAGGGTGGACAATAGCCTTTCTGAATGGTTGTTTGATGTGTAATATTTTGTAGTACTAAGATAACGAGTGCATAATAGAATGCTGGTGTGGTACCAAAACCATCTAGTCCAAGAACAAAGCACATCAATATCTTCTCCCCCTTGCACACACGCACGCGCACACACACACACACACACACACACACTTTTAATATTAAAACTGTTAAACTCAAATCAGTCATGACAATGTGCATCATGTAAAACCACATTTCAAAACTTTTACAATTGCAGATTATGGACATGGTGAGCTGTAATTGTTCTGTTAAATGATAGCTTTGCAAGCTAATAGAATAGATTTTTAAGGTCAGAGGAGACCATTGTGACCACCTAATCTGACTTCCTGCATAACAAAGGTCAAAGAATTTTATCCAGTGATTCCTGCATCTCTTCCAACAAGTTATAGTGAGCTAGAGTCCATCTTTTAGAATGACATCCAATCCTGATTTAAAGACTCCAGCTGATGAGTTTACCACACCCCTTTGGCTACATCTACACCATGAACTAGGGGTGAGATTCCCCTGTTTGTCTGTGCAAATTCTGTTAAAGAGTCAGTACAACACAGCTTATACATTTAACTGGGGTAAATACATCCTTCCCATCAAACACAGCACAGAGTTGGTTTACAGTAAAAACAAAACAAGTTTATTAACAAAAGAGCCTCGATTAAGTGATACCAAGGGAAAGGGGATAAAGGCAGAGATGGGTGCTGGCCAGTAGACCTGGAAAGGGGACTGGGGATGAAATGAACCATCTTGAACAAAGAATATCTTGCTAGATTAAATTTTAGACTTTGTGTGTGAGGTGTGTTTTTCACTTTTATTTGCTTTTAACCATCTCTGCCTTTATCCCTTTTCTCGTGGTATCACTTAATCGAGTGGTAAACTCATCAGCTGGAGTCTTTAAATCAGGTGCAGGAGTCATGTTAATTCGCTGTCTCTCAAGTTCAAGCTCAAGATAACCCCTGCTGCTTTTGCTTGATAGCTTTCTTTATGGCTAATACGTAAATGGAGGTAAACCTGCATTCTCTTGTCTAGGACAGACCTGTTGATCACCTTTACCTAGGCTAGGCTGTCTCAGTCTTGAAGATGTTCTAGTGACGTTATACAGAGAAAGAGTTCATCACTTCACATCTAATGTTAACACATGCACTTGCCAATGATTAATAATCAGTGTTTTATTTCCTTTCATATACCCTCCCACAAGGTATATTTTGTGCCAATATTATTGCAGTAATGTGTGGGGTGTGGATATAGGGGTTCCTAGGGTCACACTAGCTCACTAGAAATAGCGGTGTGGATTCAGGAGTAGCGGCAGTGGAGGCATGCCTCAGCCATGCCAAGTGTGGGTTCTAATCAGCACAGGTCAGCCGTACGTCTGCTGCCACTACCCATGCTACTACAGCTGCACTGCTATTTATACTCCTGCTAGCTTGATGAGCGCTAGCACGAGCATGCGTATGCAAGCAGGGGAAAAATCACACCCATAGGACGTAGCCTTGGTAATAAGTTCCCATGGTTAATTACCCTCACTTAAAAATTTGCATCTGATTTCCATTTTGAACTTTGTGGACTTCAGGTTCCAGCCATCAATGCTGCTTACATGCATGAACACTAAGTCACGTACTCCCCCACAGAAAGCTACTCACAAACATGATGCATCACAACAGATTTATGTTCCTGCTACACTAAATCTGGAACGCTATTGACTGGAGGTTGTGTGCGTGTGAACGTGCTTGTTACAACCTTAGCACAAAGACTTAAAGCATTGGCACAACACAGTATAATGTTTCATTTGGAGCAATTTCAAATGACTCAATGTAAATGGCATATAGTATTCCAGATTTTGAGGAGTAAAAATATTATGTGCACTTCATCTGTTTGTTTAAAGAGGTTTCCTAATGAAGGTTGTTCTTTGCTGAAGTGTGGCGAGGAGGCTTGATCTAGGGGTGAGTGGAGTGTATTAATTCTTTGCTCCCAATCCCAGCTCTGCCATTGCAACTTGCTGTCTGACCGAGTGGCAGACATTTAACCCATCTGTAAATGGCTATCTATTAAAAAGGGCTTTGAGACTCTGTGTTCTGATTGCATCTCTACTCAAAGTGTTAGTATTCTCTCACTAGACTGACCTATGAGCAGCCAGCAACTCCTAGCAACAAGAGTGGAAGCTGCTGGGTGCCATGCACATTTGAAAATCTGGCCACTTCCTCTAGGTGCTGAGTTCTTTTTCAACCCAGATTTTAAATTACGTCGGGCAGGGAGTGTCCTACTTGTCTGTAAATCACCAGGCCCACATATGGTGTAATATAAATACATTATGTATGTTTATATGTGCTCTGTACAACCCATGTACAGATCTACAACCTAATGTGTTTTTGTATAATTTACACCCAGTGTTTAGCATATCCCATTACTTGCATTCCGCTGTATTTCAATAACGCCTGTTAGGCCTCGGGCCTCTTCCACTATCAGCTAGCCTATTTTTGCTCTTAAGCTGTCTGCTATTGCAATATAGACATTTAGAGTTTTTATTCTTGGCAGGGTGCCTATTTGAAGTTACTCTTTTATCTGAGTTAGACTGAACCTTGATGACTTAGCCGGACTTTCCTCCAGTGCAGAAATTAATTCTTCCCCTAACAGTTATTTTGCTTTGTCATGTTACTAACACTTCTAGCAGATATCACTGTCTCAGGAGATATGTCCTCAGACCCTGCTGAATTTTCCTTACCTCCCATTTTAAAATATTCCCCCCACACCCAGTGGTCTGGTTCTACTTTGGTCAAGGAGGACACCATCCCTTTGGAATATGCTGTGTTCTCCAATAGGTTTCTTAGGGCTAGTCTACACTAGAATCACTACAGTGGCACTGCTGTACTGCTGCTAGTGCGGACGCTCTGTGCTGCTGGGAGAGAGCTCTCCTGTCAGCACAATTGCTCCACCTCCCCGCGTGGTCACAGCTTTGTCAGCGAGAGAGCTTCTCCTGCAGATATAACACTGTTCATACTGGCGCTTAGGTCAGTGTAACTTATGTTGCTGGACGGAGAGGGGGCTTTTCCATACCCTTGAGTGACTTTAGCACTTACTTCGTTACAACTTGTGTGTACAAGCCCTTAGTGCCAAATACATTTAAATACCACCTCTCTGCTCCATTTTCTCATCCAGACACTGGAACCTGGTAGTTTCCCTAACTGGCCTGTGAGCAAAAGAATCTAGAGTTCTTTCACTGAAAACTTCTTCCTACATTCATTTAAATGTAGCTTACACAACATCTCAAATTTCTTTACCTCATTGGTATGGATCACAACAGCAGGCTCCTCCCTACACTGATTAGAATTTGTCTAGATGGCTCATGAGCGATGTTTCATTTGCACCTGGCATTCAATCCACCAAACAAGTTTTCATGGTGGCCACACACCCAAGCTATCAGCACGTATAGTGACAGAACCCTTTGGTACCACAGTTTGGCTGCATCTCACAACTGCAGTGAATTCTGGCATGGCATGGCGGCCCACCCAAAAACCAGCATTCAGGGAATTAATGCCCTCCTAATCTTCTTTCCCCCCACACTTGAGTATGTGGGAGTGCTTATAGATCTCCTTCAATCAGGAGCCCTAATTAAGTAAACCCAGGCAAGGACCCTTCTAAGTCCTAACAGCCTGAGCCCAATTCAGGTAGCTATATCAAGACACTGGCAACCAGCCAGACAGAAAGCACTGATGGCAAGAATGCTTCAAATCAAAGGCCAAATTCTTACAACAGTGTAAATCCAGAGGGTGAGCATCCACGGAGTACCTGGATTTACACCACTTCAGAGAGCACAATTTAGTCTCCATTTTAAATGACAACAATGTCACAGGTCTGGGCTACACTGGGGGGGGAAAGGAGGGGGTTGAACTAAGATATGCAACTTCAACTACACTATTCGTGTAGCTGAAGTCGAAGTATCTTAGTTCGACTTACCTGGCCGTCCTCACGGCGGTGAGCCAACCGCCGCAGCTCCCCCATCAACTCCGCTTACTCCTCCTGCCGAGGTGGAGTACAGGCGTCGATTCGGGGATCGATTTATCATGTCTAGACAAGACGCGACAAATATATCCCTGCTATATTGAACACTACTCGCCGATCCAGCAGGTAGTATAGACGTACCCACAGTCTACCTGAGCCCCTCAAACTCAGTGATTGGGGAGGGGTGGAGCCAAGCAGTAAGAAGGGGAAGCATTTTGGGGGTGACGGCCCTGTTAGAATAAATCAAGGCTGCACAGTTAGATGTAACATTTTATGCATCATCAGTGTGGCAGATTTGTTTAATTCATAAGTGATGCAACTACACATTTTCCTGTCCCCCTTTCCTTTGATTCTTTATGGATGATGTGCTCCCAAGATACTCTGGGTATTGTGATCCTCAGCAATATTTCTGCTTACAGACAAAAAAACCAACAGTGGAAAAAAAATCTTGCCCCATATCTAAAAACCATCACGGGAAAGCTCTCCTCCTGAAAGACCTGGTTACTCATCTGAAAAGGGGTAATGTTCCCAAGCAGGATTTTCTTTAGGCAGAAATGAATCAAGAACAAAGCACTTCTGTAATAGCAAACTATACACACCGAGCAGTGCCAGGCTGTTCATTAAGGGGTCAATCCTGCAGGACACGGAGCAATCTGGCTTCATCCAGCAAGTACTTAGTTTTAAGCACATAAGGCCCTGTTGAAGAATCTATGTATGGCACTTTTAGAGCCATCATTATCCAAAGCCCTTCAAAGTCTTAATGTGTTTAGCTTCACCACACCTCTGTGAGATCAAGTACCACTCTACGGAGGGGGAACACAAGGCACAGAAGGACTATAGTGACTTACCAAAGAGTCTGTGGCAGAATAGAGAATTGAGCCTAGGCCTCCCAAATCCCAGGCTAGCACCTGAACCATCATTCCTCTGTAGCTCCTGATGCACCCTGACGGCAGAACTGACCTGTAGGCTGCACTGCAATATGTTGGGGGTAGCAGCCCAGCCACGACAGCCCCGGGACCGAAGGAGGGCAAAACTGCGCCAGGCACCCAAAGGGCAGAACAGGGTATCTTGCCCTATGTATTGCATTTTAAAAAAAAAGTATTCCTTTGACCTGATTTAAGTCTGTGCCTTCCTGTTTCATCAAGAACTAACTTTCACTTTGGGACAGGATGAAATTCATTATCTCCTATCTTCCCTATTAGTTTGCTGCTTTCAGTCCAAGTCCTCCTAGTCCTTGGCATCCCATCCAGTATGGGATCCCTCCCTCCCCCCACCCTATGCTTTTAATAATTTTGTTTGCTCCTCTCTGGGCCCCTCTCTGCGATGGCCATTTAGAAATGAAGGAATCAGAAATGAACTCAGTACTTCAGATGAAGCTGTAACATCAGTAGATGTAATCCCATTTTAATATGTGCCACGTTCTTCTCTCCCACTCTTTAATACAGACTAACATTTTAGTTGCCCCCCACACACACACACTTTTTTTTAAACCAATGCTTCACATTGAGTTGACATCTTCATTGGAATCTTTTTCCCAGGGAAGTTACAACTCCATCAAAACCATCGCAGTGTGTGTGTGTGAATAGTTTAAGCTGTTCCTTCCAAAGTGCATTTCTCAACACTGAATTTCATCTGCTATCGTGTTGCCCAATTTGTTTGCTTTGGGAGGTCCTTTGAGTCCCTTGTCATCTTTTCTGTCCATTTTTTTTTGCCAGTTCTTGACATCACTGGATGTCTCTATACTAGCTTTTTTTTTACCTAAAGTTTCCCAGCAGTGTATATCAGAGACCACAGGGCTTGTCCCTTGGTCTCTTAAGAGCTAGGCAGTCCCAACCTTCCAACCACTGACTTGCTAACAGCTGCTAGAATAGCAGCTGAACTCTAACAGAAGACTCTAGTCCTGGAATATGACTGGTGGAGCCCGAGGGGTCCTGCTTAGTCCTCAGCCTCTATTTAACCCAAGCACAGGAACAGGAAATTGCATGCAACAGGGTTCTCCCTGCTCAGGGCTGCTTCCGCTGCAATACCTGTTCCTACTGCCTGCTGCTGATCTACTGGGAACCTGACCTTGCCTGCCTTGCCTCCTGGTAAGGCCAGCCATGTCTGATCTCATGATATCTGACCCAACCTGACTGCCAACTCCTGCTCTGAACACTAGGTCAGACTGCCCACAAGGATAGAATTATAGAATCTCAGGGTTGGAAGGGACCTCAGGAGGTCATCTAGTCCAACCCCCTGCTCAAAGCAGGACCAAACCCAACTAAATCATCCCAGCCAGATAGGATAGGAGCTCTGGTGTAGATAGGGCTCCATGGGGTTTAGACACATTAGCATCTAACCCCACTCAGAGTAGATCTGGATGATACAGTGCTTAAAATGCCATCAGTTGTCTGAAGACCTGTCTGCACGAGGACTTCAACTACTACTGAAGCAAAACCAGTGGCAGCAACTATGGGAAATGTTAAGGGAAAAAATCCTAGTATAGATACAGCCACTCTGTCTAATCATTAACCACTGGGAGACACGCTCAATAAGCAGCAGGAAAGGAAACATTCTTGTAGAAAGCCAGCGTTAGCCTAAAACTACAGCAAAGGGCTGCGTGAGCCATTGGATAGGCCACTGGACTCAGTGAGTTCTATTTCTGACTGCTGGGTGACCTCAGGCCACTCACTTCCCTTCCCTGTGCTTGTTTCTCCTCCCCGCCCTTTGTCCATCGGTCTGTCTAAATTGTAAACTCTTCAGGCCTCAAACTTGGCTTGGCCCTCTAGGTGCTGCTGTAACATAATTCGTAGGTGATATAAAGTATTAACACTGAATTCATAAATGCCAACATAATAGGCACCCAGGAGTCATTCCTGTTCATGTGTAATTCTTAATTAAAAGTGGAAGAGCTACATTGTCTTTGAATTACAGCAATAAAGCCATTGTGTACCTTCCCTACCACAAAGTGGCTCGTGCTTTAGGGAACATTCATTGCTAGTTTTTCAACTGGGTACCCCCAAAAATTGTCCAAGCCCAGACACTAGAGGAAAAAAGTTGCCTCAGTGAACCAGATAGAGAAAGGCTAGATCCTTTAATTAGAATTCATGGTTTGGTCCTTGGATATCAGCAATAACCCCAAACCAAAGCCTGTAAACGTCCTACCCTATTTGATACAGCCATGTCTCTAAGTCTAATGAAAGCCCTGGTCCCCCAGTAGCTGGTTCATATCAGGAGAGACATTCAACTAGTAGTGATATTGTAGCAGAGGAAAAACCTCCCTCAAAACGGCTAACACCAGGCTAAGCCTGTATCCACCACCAATACCTGTCATGTGCATGGATGCTGCGCCAGCCGGGCCAGTATGAAAAGCAGCAGAAAAGTTGTTAATGAAAAACAGCATCTAAGCTCAAAAGCTAAGATCTATTATACCTCTGAACTGTTAATAAGAGGATTGTAGATCCTGATTACAGTCCCCACTTATGGGCCCAGCCGTAGCTTCTTGCTGAAAGGTGAGAAAACAGCTTTAATGGAACAAAGGAAGTGTGCAATCCCCCATGCAAAGATTCTGTTCTAATAATTCAAGTCTTACAGCATAGTCCTAACAAAATCCCATTAATTCTGAGTCTGGAGGTGCTGGCTGTAATATACTCGAACAAGAAAGATAAAACTACTTACACAGCGTGTGTTTCAGGGGTTAGTGGATTAGCATGTGTGTATGTTCTTTTCCCCAACGCAAACTGGCAAAACTGCCCCACAATACAAGATTTTCCTTCATGTACCACCAAAGGTGTCACACTCAGGGATGCGAAGCAACTCCTGGATTGCTGGATGCAATAAAAAACAAACATGGCTTTTGCAGTGTGAAAGCCCCCCCCCCCCCAATATATGGATTTCAGGGCTTCCCTGGTGGACAAACCGGATACAGTTTATATAGTGCGTAGCCTGTCACTCAGCTTTGCTATTTTGCTCATAATGGAGGCCTCCTGATGGTTATTCAAAGTGGCTCTGCAATATACTCTTTGATCTGTGAGGACCTACTTGATGGAAGGAGGGCGGTTTCCATATAGGATAACTAGGTCAATTATGACCTTGGAAGTTACACTTTAGTGCTTAATCCACCCAGAATGGCTGTGAGACCCTGGGAACCTGGAGACTGCTTACAGAAAGAGTCACTTCAAAAGCAGCCGTCCTCAACCTGGCGGAGCTCGGAGCTGCTTCATCAGGGAACTAGACTCCCAGAAAGAGTCTCACATGTTGATGCAACACCCAAACCCAAATATTGTATTGCTTGTTTTAAGGGGCTGAAGATCCATTTGATCGGATACAAACCACATTCTCTCCCCAAAGGAATGAGAGGGCGGATGTTTCTCCTCTCTTCTCAGATACTGGGACAAATGCGAGCTGCAAGCCAGCAATACACTACATGGCAGCCACATTTGCTGCCTGCAAGAGCCACTATTATGCATCTGATGCATTCAGCTGTAGCCCACGAAAGCTTATGCTCAAATAAATGTGTTCGTCTCTAAGGTGCCACAAATACTCCTGTTCTTTTTACGGATACAGACTAACACAGCTGCTATTCTGAAACCTATTATTTTTAGCTCTATTATTTTTAGAATATTTATATTGCAGTAGAACCCAGAGGCCCCAGATGAGATTAGGGCCTTCTGCACCATGCACAGTACTCGCATGCAGTCAGACAGAGTCCTTGCCCCCAGTGACCTGAGGCTGCTGACAGCAGTTGCTTGCACATGCTATCGAGATAATGAATTTCCCCTCCAGCAGTCCTGTGAGATAGGGATGCATTAGCTCCATTTTACAGATGGAAAAACTGAGAGAGGAAGTTTTCAGAGGGTTTGAGTACTGAAGCTCAGAATGATTGCAGCTGAAACTCTGGGTATGTATCCCTTCTTAAGCATTCAATCCGTAAGTGGATTTGCGTTAGGTCACCCTAGATGATAGAGGCAAGGCTAGGAACTGAACTCTGATTTCCTGTATTCCATTCTAGGGCCTTAGCCACAAGACCATCCTTCTTCTGAAGAAAAGATTGATATGAATAAGTGGTAATGATTTGTGCATGCAAACCCACCACTCAACCTCACAAGTCTGAAAAATTGCTTGGTAGCAGATCTAAAGTGATAGCACAAGAATCAGTAATGCAGCCGCAGGATTGCTGGAGCTGTAATGATAAAGGCTTCTTGCTTGACATGATATACCACCCTTTCATAGAGAGTCAACTAAATACTAGCTTACATTATAGACCTCACAAAGCATCTCAACTCCGCTAGGAGCAACCAACTCCCCACCTACTAAGGGGTTAAAGGTCCCAGTATTAAAGTGAACAAGGTCAGTGTTAATTAACAATTTAACTAATCACAGGTTAAGCACTTCCACTCTCAGGCACTGTACAACACCATCTTAATTGCCCAAAGATACAGCTCACCGTTATTGTGACAGTAATTTACAATTATATATATGTGAACTAAAGGTTAAACTTCCGGAAAAGCCAAAGTTTTCACAAGTGGCGTCTGATTTTGGGTGCCTCAGTTTAACTTGATTTAAGCAGGCTTGGGTCTGGTTTTCACTAGAGATGAGCCTCTGCAGCTCTGATTGACTGCAGCTGCAGTTTTGAGTGCATGGTCCCTGTGAAAGTCTGGCTCAAGCTGAACACCCAGAAATCAGTGACCACCTGTGAAAGTGTTTGGTGCACAGCGTTTAGAGTATGGTCTACCCATAATGCCCATTCTTATCCTTCCAGCGTTCTGACATGCAGCTGGCAGGACCAGCACAGGTCTAGGAGTTGTAGAAGCTGGTTGGGCTAAAAACCCAAGAACCCCCCACAACCTTGCAGGGGCTGGGGGGAGATCTTCAACCTCCAAATAGCAAATAGCTCCTTTGATCTCTGTATCTCCTGCTTCTGATCTGACAAGTATTAAAGATGCCAAGCCCACCCCCCCTCTACCAGTGATTAATGTGCTATGGTCTTTCTGAAAGCTTAGAGAGCTCTCCCTCCAGGCCACAACATTTGATAAAGAAATGAATCTTTGCGATTAATAATTCCCTGGGCTGAGTTTTTGTTTAATAACTATTCTGTCAGTGATCGATATGAAGGGCTAGGGTGTGTGTATGCATGTACATATGGGGGTGGGGGAGAGGAGAAAAGAGTAATTTGATTGTGGCCAGGAGATTTGGCAGGCTGGCATTACAAAGCAGCTCTTTAGCAATGGCTGGAAAACCAGCGTGACAAATCGCTCCCTTCTTTACTTCCCACATCCCCTCTTCACAACTGAACTATCTGATTAGGCTCAAACCAGCCAATCAGAGAATATGATTTGGGAAATATTTCCTCCTTGACATTCAAGAGAACAATTCCTTACCCGGGGAAAATTACATTTAAAAATAAATGGAAAAGCATCAATCAGCTAGGAAAATATATTCAGGTTTTTGGATCTCTTGAGGCAAAGTGATTTTTTTTATTATTTTTATTTAAATAAGATTGAAGGCGGTGGTTTGATTTTTTTTTCCCTGAGATACTCAAAAGATAGCACTGTAACATTTGCATATAAACCATTACCTTTCCTCTCTATAGATACAGTATTTTTCATTAAAGCCAAACCTTGAATATTTACAGACACATTGAGATGCACTGGCAGATATCTGTTAGTGGAGACAGATATACCACATAGTAACAGAAATTACAAGGTCTATTCTGGGGTGATTTGTGTGTGTGTGTCTGTGTCTCTCTCTCTCTCTCTCTCTCTCTCTATATATATATATATATACAGTCAGTTTAATTTCCAGCTGAGATTTTTTTTAAAGCTGTGAAGCTTCCTTAAATGTTAAGAAAGTTACACATTTTAAAAAAGATAGTTTAAAGTTCTCTCTCTCACTCTGCATCATATTCACTCCCCTGCTTGGTCCAGATTTATAAGGAGAATTAGCAGCCACAGGGTAATTTTCTCCCACAAGATAGTCGTAAACATGCCCGCATGCAGAGGTGGTGCTAGCCCAACAGGGATATGTCTGCCCCCCTTTGGTACCCCTCACCCACTCCCTAAAATACTTGCATTATTTCCACAAACCAAAACATACACCAACACAGCACATACTTATACCCTGGTTAAAAAGCCCCTGTTAAATATGGTTAATAACAGTTGGGAGGTAATACTAAAGTGGGGCCCCCTGAGTAGGGTGACCAGATGTCCCGTTCTTAAAGGAACAGTCCTTTTTTTGGGACTTTTTCTTATATAGGTGTCTATTACCCCCCACCCCCTGTCCGATTTTTTCACAGTTGCTATCTGGTAATTCTACCCCTGAGCCTCTTGGGGCCATAAGCAATTGCTTTGTCTGCTTATGCCTAGCACCATCAGACCTATAGGACTTGCCCTGTTTGCAAACTACGGAACAACATGCAGAGAGATCAAGAAGTGACCCCATTAGAGACAGTTGTGTTACTGTAGCATCTACAGGCCACCATTAAGATCAGGACCCCATTTTACTGGGTTCTGTACATCTATAGTAAGAGATGATCCCTGCCCCAAAGCACTTACACAAGGGTGGGGGAAGAAAGACTTGCTCAAACTCACACAGCAGAACCAGGAATAGACCCAGGTTTTCTGACTCCTAGTCCTGTACCCTGTCCACTCGATCACATTGCCTTTGCAGAGCTGAAATACTTGGACAAAGACACATTCAGCAAAACATTTAAATGAGAGCCCAGAAATGGATTTCAAAGATGCTTTCATATTCTTCAGCAGACCCGGAATCTAAAGCAGGGGTAAATAACCTGCTGAATGAAATGTCACCGAATTCCTTATAGCACTTTTTCCTAATGGGACATCATATCCCATAGTGTTTTATTTCTGCACAAAGCTGCTGCAGTCCTACAAGCTCTGCCCTGCCCCATAATTCACTGCAGAGTGCTGGAATACAGGCTTTGCCATATCATTATATGAAGATAAAGTACAGGAGCTGCTCTGAATTATATTTCCTTTTACTGATTTTTTAAGTATTTGCTTCCCATACAGAAATTGTTGCTATTGTATAAAGATTCACTAAGGCACCTCGCTGACAATTTTCCCTTTTCCCCCCCATTTCTCTGAATTAATAACAAAATGCAAATCAGCCGCCGTGTTTTTTCCTCCACTTAACACAATACTTGACTAGCAGAACATTTAAAGATATGCAGTACATATTAATGGAACTTAAGCACCCTTTTGAGCAAATAGGTTTTTGTTTTCCTGCTACCCACACCCTAGATAGGCCTTTTCCTGCATTGTTCCCACATGACCGTGGCCGTCTGATCACGATATTTTCCCCCTCTTCCCTTCGTCTTTGGCAGGCAACAACAAAACCTATTCCACAACATGAAGAAAAATGGCCAGCCATCTCTTTCCCTGCCCACTTGTTAAAGATCCACAGCTCAATATATCTGATCGCCTAGATAAATCCAGGTGCTATTGTCAAGCCTGAATGTCAAGCCTCTCGGTAACAACGGCTATGGGTCTATTAAATTCTCCAGCCAACAAGACACTTATGCAGCAGCTTTAGCCCATATGTAGTTGTTACCAGCTAGTGACTATTGCTTCTTATTTAGTCAGGACTAAATGTGACTTTCAAGAGCATGCTAATTTTTCCTAGTTTGCCTATTTAAAACGCTCATCTACAACTAGATTTCTAGTTTGTCTGTTGAACTACTCAACTAGCCCTTTTGCTCTTTGGTTAAATGATAGTTAAGTTGTGTTTGAAAAAAGCCGAAGTTCTCTTTGGCACTTTTAATCTTGCTGCAGGGAGGGTGTTTTTTGGGAAATGGAAGCTCTGGGGTCCTGGGAAGAAAAGTATTATCTGAGCCGCTGAAACATTCCTGCTGCTCCCAGGGAAGTCTGAATCCCACAGGCGCACTACTCCACACGTTGCTTTCCCCAAGCAAAATGCTCCTACTTGCCCCTCACCTTTTGGATCCAAGCATATTTGTGATAACTGGTAGCCACAGGTGTGGGGAGAAGAGCTCTGAAATCTCTCCATTGATATCTTCCTGCCCCTGGGGAAGACTGACTCCCAAACATGTTGTCGGAGGTTTATCATCATCTCTGCCTGGCCTCACAAGCATCTCTCATTGGAGGACATTCAGATCCTCTAGTTCTTCCGTTTGAGAGCTGTGGCCAATTTCAGCAGCACTTTGTGACTGTCTGTGATTTGGCGCCATTGCAAAGTTCCTCCAGCTGAGAGATGGGGGAAAGTCTGATGGTTGCTGGCGTGTCCCAGCAAGACCAGACAAGTAGTAACAGCTTTCCTTGCTCGCTCGGGATAGGCAAAAACTAGAAGCCAGTGTAGAATCTTCAGCACTGACTACTCGATAGCTGGTTTCCTGTTGGAGTCCAAAGTGCCCAGCAAGAAAGAAATAGCAACAGAGCAAGATATTCTTCCCCAATACACCCCATTTTAAAACATGTTTACTTTCGGCAGGGTCTGATTCCTTTTTCCCTTAATTAGGGAAGGAATACTGCAACAAGCTCCAGGAAATTCAGCAGTGCCAAGTAGTAGCTGCCAAGATACATCATACTAGCACCTGCGAGTGCCAAAAGCCATCACTGGGTGGCAGGCGAGTACAGTTCAAGAAGTGGCTTGCATCCCCGGCTCCTAACTTGCTCCTGCCTCATCTTACAATTGTCTATTTACTAGCAAGCAAACACCATGGAAACTTTAGGCTTTCCCCCCTCATTTGGTGGGGCGGAAGGGCAAGCTCAAAGATCCCATTGGGTGTCACCCTGCAGCCACAAGGGAACATTAAAAAAAACCCACATCATGCACGATCTGGTCAAATCTCTGTGGCAGCACACAGGAGAGATGCCTGATCACTTTAAATTTTGGAGGGTTTAAAACTAAAATAAAACCAAAAACCCCTTGAAGAAAAAGTCTGAATGGACGATTTCCAGGAAGCTAATCTTGTGTGTAATTTTAGAGCAGAGCAAACTGTTATGCACACACATTGGCAGGCACATCTTGCGCAGAGTCTCCCTACTGCAACATGAAAACAACCGTGGAGTTAGGAGTCCTTCCACCCTTGAAAAACATAAGCAAAGCTCCCATCAGGGATCAGCCCAGAGCCTTAAGTGGAGAGCACCCCCCAGCCCTCCATCCTCCCTCCGCAATGAAAAAATGAGTCTTTCCATCCTACGTGTACGTGTCTGAGACACAAAGGAAGCTGATGGGGAAGGGGCTGTCCCTCTCCTCTGATTCTGCTAATACTCCTGCGCAGCATAGCAGGGCTGCCCTTCTTTGCCCAGATGCAGTGTCGCAGTCTGGTCACCTCATTCCCTTCCCAGCCCACAGTGATTCAGACCAAGTGCCGGCAGACCCTTCACTCAAACGCCTGTCTGAATGCATGAAATCCTAATCTCATTAGATTTCTCATTTGCAGGGTAATACTGTCACAGTGCTATGCACCACTGCCACAGATTAGCAGGTTTGCCAGAACGCTGCTCCACTAATGAGTTAATCCAAATAATGCTCAAATCCCAAATCAGATTTAAAGCAATCCAGACAGAGGGCCCACCGAGGATGGGGGCAGAGGGGACTGGGACTGTTCTGACTAAAGTAGCTGTCAATTAAGTGTGGGAGCTGGGGGTATTAAGAAGGCCCAAGCATTCATTTCCTTTGTTTCTCAACAAGACAGGCTCAGTTGAACTCTGAGTTTTTCCTGTTTCCATGTGTGGCCCATCTCTCTCATGGCACATTTGGGAATAATATGCAACAACATATACATCTGTCTATAGCGTCAGCCTTTGCCTTATGAGAAAACCATTTCTGTAGCTATAATCAGCAGCTATTACTGCTTCTGTTTCCATCATTTAATCTTCAGTACTCAGAGGGTCTCAGCATTTTGGAGCTCTGGTCTGGATTCCACTGAGGAAGCTGGAGATTATGGGATGATTATGGTTTGTTAGTTTGCCACCGATCCAACATGCTAAAACCAGGCGTGGAGGCTTGGTATACTGGAGCAGGAGAGCCGAGGGTTTATGATTAGGGCTACAGAGCCAGCATCCCAGAAGAGTGAGCTGGATTTTATTCCACCTCATGCAGAGTCAACAAATATGCCAGTCAGCTAAGTTTAAATTCCTAAATATTTCCTTTTGCTGTTGAGGGATGCAGCAGAAAGAACAGTTTGATTTTCAGATACTGGATTCAGCTAAGCAGCACCGCTGCCAAAATCTGATTGCAACTTGCACACACAGCCAATCTGATACAGAAGTCATCATGGCGGGGGGAGGGTGGGGGAATGTCTATGGAGTAAGAAGGGTCCTGTTTACAGAAGCATTTCTGATACTCTGTCTTGGCTTCTCACTCACTCCTTGGCCTTCCGACTGCGACCAAGTGTGGTATCGGCTGAATATCTGATCCTGTAGGTCTGTCAGGGAACTAAAGGCCTGAGCCAAAGCAGAGCAAAGTCACGGGGGTGGTCTTGCCATAGATTTGAATCAGGCTCTAAATAGCGTCCCTGCACAGAGATAGATTAGCTCTTTCTCCAGCTCTACGGTCCAAAGCAAACCTCTTAACTAACAGTAATAAGCAAAATGCAGAACATCAGAGGCTTCACATTTGTTTACTGCGTATTTGACTCCGTTAACTTGTCTTGCTGCAATTTTTCTTGAAAGGAAATGAATATGCTGTCACTTTTTGCACACTGAATAATCCTGTCAGTACACTCGCTCTTTTCTACAGATAACAAATGGATCCCAACCTAGGGAGAGCGAAACATTAAACTTCCCTCCTCACCAACTTTCTAAACTGGCATTTTCCAGTCAGCCTGCAACGTGTTTTCCTACAACCTCCCACCCTCTCTCGGAGACTGCCACCAACAGTACTCTCCCCGCTCTGTGCTAACGAGGCACTAATAACAATAGTAATCGCAGACTGCCTGCTCAGCCCACTCCAGGAGCATGGCGGCACAGGGATGATCATTTCTCATTGTGAATTATGACAGAGGCACATCACCTCACCCCTGGAATAAAGCAGCACCTGCCAATCCTGCTAAAATGGCAAGGAAAGAAATGAAAGCCCTGCTGTAGCTGATCCAATTCCCTGCTGACTCTAATTACCCAGACAGGGAATTTTACAATTGCTCCCCCCACCAACTCCTGTCTAAGGACCGCTCCTGCAGGCTGCAGACTTTGGCTGGTTCTTTCTTTGTGTGCCTACTGCCACTGAGTGGATTGGCTTCCTAATGAGTCCTGACACTAATGGTACAGCGAGACCGTGCAATTACATATCCCCTCCCATTCAGAACAAACCTGGCAGGAAGTGACCCCAGACCTCACACCCTTCCACCCCAAAGAATTCAGTTATAGTGCTGCACCAGCAGGGCCAGCTGGTGCACGCTTCCCCCTCCCACCCCCGCTTCACTTCCCCTTCCCATTACACAGGTGGCTGGAAATAAAGCTTTCTGGCCTGACCCATGGCTGGTTGGTTGAGGATATTCCCATTCCTCTTGAATCCAGAGGAGCCCAGGCATTACACGCAGGTTTGGAAATGTGCACTGACACCCATCAAAAAAAAACAACAGACATTTTAATTCCTGCGTTTGAGGGTTCTAACGCACAGTTGTTTTCTATTACGTGCTTAACAATGTGTGTAACTGAAGCCGCTTTCGGGGGGAGAAGCAGGCGCTTCTGTAATTTCAACATTGATTGTAGTACAGGTGTAAGAGACTGGAGCTACCTATTGAACTGTGAGCTAATTATCGTAAGAAACAGATGTAGCCTATTAATGAGGAGGCAACATCTATGAGAAACACTTAGTAAGGAGTAATTGGGCCTTTTATTTCCTGAGATAGATGGCTTACAAAAGATGTGCTCACAGCCAGGACCCCCACTGCTGCAACATCTGAGCATTCGTCAATTTGCCTTTACAAGACCCCTGTGAAATAAGGAAGATTAGCCCCATTTTAAAGATGGGAAATTGAGGCACAGGCAGATGAAGTGACCTGCCCAAGGGAATTGGTAGCAGCGCTGGGAAATTGACCTAGATCCCCTGATTGCCAGTCCAGTGCCTCAACAACAAGGCTATTCTTCAGCCCATGCTGGTGGCTCAAAACCCAGCTTCTCATGTATCAATTAATTTCTCTCTCCTTTACTATAGCACAACAGGTAGAATCTCCTGGTTCTATTAACCTTACTGTTCCTTCTGTTTCCCTGCAGGAGTCTTTGAGACTCCTGCCTCACAGCTGTTTGTTATCAGGCCAGCCATTTCCTCCCCTTCCCTTCCCTCTCTCCAGATAAGAAGAAATCCTTGTTGCTCTCAGCTGTTTATCAGGTGGAGTACCCCCTGCCTTCTGCCCACATTCTGTGATTCTCTCCAGGACAGCATTGTCCGTGTGCTACTCTGGGGGTGCCGAGTGCATGAGTGAGCTCTCTAATTGGAATGTTTATGAATTATAAAGTTACAAGGGCTGTTCACACTTAAAAAAAAATAAGAAGGGTAAGTTTCTCCCAGGTATCACCTCCTGGTGTGAGTAGAGGAGTTACAATAAAGGTCATTTCAGTCCACTGTGTCCTATTTTCCTGCTAAATATGGTTTAAAAACCCCACAAAGAGTTGAAACCGAAAACAAGGGTTTTTTAAAATGAAATTAATCATTCGTTTACTTGTTTACTAAAGAGCTCAGATGCACATTACACATCTCCTGGCATTTTTAGAGACAAAGAAGCATAACAACAAAATAAACAGGTGTTCCCATTCTATGCTCGACAGCACAAAATGTACAATTCTCGCAAAAAAAATAGTAATTTAAAGTGGCTCAGGGCACTTTTAGCTGGTGCTCTAGCCTTTTTTTTTCCCCAAGCTTATAAAGTATTATTTACTGTGGCATTCAATTAAGAACAAGAGCTTGCTATAGCAACCGTAGCAATAAGAGGTACCATTCACACACTGCTTCTGAGATGCAGGCTTTTAAGCACCTGTTCAAAAACACTTGTTGATAAGCCTGTGGCACGTGAGCATTTTATCTGGATTACAAAGGAGGAAGTTGTGCACTAAATGAATTGCATATCACTTGATTGCTTGGTATCTTTTCCCTGGCTTTAATTTTTCAAAACGAGCACATTTTTATTGGAAAGCACAAAAACCAAGGCAATTTCTTTGGCCAAGGACTACAAGGGAGAACATAAAATTTGCAAGTTCTCCTTTCTGCCACCATGTGGCAGCAAAAGTTCCTCTCCTCACTACATCAGTGTCTTCATAGAGATTCCAGCTGTGACTTGGTGATTAGTCATTCTGGGGACCCTCTCTCATTCTACATCTGCCAGCTGTCAATAAGGGACTCCAGGGAGAATTACAGATGATTTCTGTAAAATTACAAGGGGCAGCAGAAGGGAGGATTTGATTTGTTTTTCTTTTCCTTTTTCTACAGGAGTTATGGGTGCCTACTATTTGCCTGCTCCCCGACCCTTCTTTCTCCAATCTCCTTTGGCCTCCCAAAATCACTAGTCCCATGTCTTCATACTTATTCTTTCACTCCCTTCCCTTTCTCCTACACCCCTCACCACAGCGACCAAACAATGTCATTTTTCAGAAGGAAAAGTTTTTCTTCTTGTTGCTCCAGAACCAGAACTCTCTAAAGCCTGTTTCACAGACCTGGGCAGATGGGTGCCATTGGACCCCATGTGGGAGAGTCTCCTGCATCTTTTCGTTATAGGCCAACAGTTTTCCTCCACACATTCCAACTTCTCTTCCCCATGCAACTCCCACAGCTATGTTACAATAATCTCATGGTGGAGAGAATCTTCTAGGACTTTGTGCTGCTCTGAATGGATGTTTCCAAACTAGGAAAACCCTGGAACTAGCAGCTGGGATTAACCAAAACCAGCTAACACTAGTGCTGTCAAGCGATTTAAAAAATGAATCGTGATTAATCGCACTGTTAAACAATAATAGAATCCCATTTATTTAAATATTTTTGGATGTTTTCTACATTTTCAAATATATTGATTTCAATTACAACAAAATACAAAGTGTACAGTGCTCACTTTATATTATTTTTATTCCAAATATTTGCACTGTAAAATGATAAATGGAAATAATATTTTTCAATTCACCTAATACAAGTATTGTAGAGCAATTTCTTTTTCATGAAAGTTGAACTTATTTTCTATTTTAATGTAGAATTATGTACAAAAATCTGCATTCAAAAATAAAACAATGTAAAACTTTAGAGCCTACACGTCCACTCAGTCCTACTTCAGCCAATCACTCAAACAAGTTTGGTTACAACTTGCAGGAGATAATGCTGCCTGCTTCTTATTTACAATGTCACCTGAAACTGAGAACAGGCATTTGCATGGCATTGTTGTAGCCAACATTGCAAGGTATTTATGTGCCAGATATGTTAAACATGCTTTTGCCCCTTCATGCTTCAACCACCATTAGGACATGCGTCCATGCTGATGATGAGTTCTGCTCGATAACAATCCAAAGCAGAGCAGACCGACACATGTTCATTTTCATAATCTGAGTCACATACCACCAGCAGAAGGTTGATTTTATTTTTTGGTGGTTCAAGTTTTGTGGTTTCCCCATTCCACACCTCGTTCCTCTCAGACTTTGGACAGCACTTCAGATTCTTAAATCTTGGGTCAAGTGCTGTAGCTATTTTCAGAAATCTCACATTGGTACCTTCTTTGCATTTTGTCAAATCTTCTGTGGAAGTGTTCTAAAAATGAACAACATGTGCAGGGTCATCATCCAAGACTGGTAGAACACGAAATATATGGCAGAATGCAGGTAAAACAGAACAGGAGACATACAATTCTCCCCCAAGGGGTTCAGTCACAAATTTAACTAACACATTTTTTTTAAACGAGCATCATCAGCATGGAAGCATGTCCTCTGGAATGGTGGCTAAAGCATGAAGGGGCATAAAAAAGTTTAACATATCTGGCACATAAATACCTTGCAATGTCAGCTACAAAAATGTCATGTGAATGCCCGTTCTCACTTTCAGGTGAAATTGTAAATAATAAGAAGGCAGCAGTATCTCCTGTAAATACAAACTTGTTTGTCTGAGTGATTGGCTGAACAAGTAGTAAGACTGAGTGGACTTGTAGGCTCAAGTTTTACACTGTTTCATTTTTGAGTGCAGTTATGCAACAACAAAATCTATGTATGTAAGTTACACTTTCATGATAATGAGATTGCACTACAGTACTTGTATGAGGTTAATTGAAAAATACTATTTGTTTATCATTTTCCAGTGCAAGTATTTGTAATAAAAAATATAAAGTGATCACTGTACACTTTGTATTCTGTGTTGCCATATTAATCAATATATCTGAAAATGTAGAAAAACATCCAAAAATATTTAATAAATTTCAATTAGTATTCCATTGTTTAACAGTGAGATTAATTTTTGAGTTAATTGCATGAGTTAACTGCGATTAATCAACAGCCCTAATTTAAACATTCTTGACTTTGGTTAGACTAGATGCTAAATGGTGCTAAAACATTTTACCTAACATTTTCAAATGCTCATTGTAGACAAACCCAATAGAAAGTTTATGAGTGGTCATTTCCCCACCTACTTCCCCTAGTGGTTGAGTGCATCGCCTCAATTGTATATTTGGCCCCTGCTAATCCAATATTCAAGTTCCTCAGTCTTCCATCTACTGTGTAGTCACTGAATTCAGGTTGGCAGAGTTCAAAGAAGGGTTAGAAATGGTGGTCATTGCATCCTAATTACTTATATCCTTCACTTGCAATGTTCTTCACTTCCTGTGTCGAATTGTGTTGCTGTCAGAAAACTGCAGCATTCCAATGCAGAGGTATCTGCATTTCAATCTTGGAAGATTAGGGTGAGAAGAGACCGCAGGAAGTCATCTAGTCCAACCCCCTGCTCAAAGCAGAGTCAACCCCAACTAAATCATCCCAGCCAGGGCTTTGTCAAGCCTGACCTTAAAAACCTCTAAGGATGGATATTCCACCACCTCTCTAGGTAACCCATTCCAATCCTGGGTGTCCTTTGTATAGGCAGTTTGTATAGCAGCATTAATTCCAAAGCAATTTACAAGCCTATCACATCATTGTTGTCTCCTTAAGGCTGCCAGCAGACAAACTAAATTCCATGTAAGTTTAATAAGATGGACTCAAAGCAATGCTTTAGTTTTAGATCTGGGCAAGATGTGCTTTTTGCTAGGAGATCTAGTTCTTCTCAACACCTTCTGCAGTCATGGCCCATGTTATCTTTAACACCAAGAGAGTTTGTTCTTTTGGGGTGTTGTCGTTTTGAGCTATTGTTTAGGAAACACCAGCACATCCACCCACCTCCCTCTCTAAATGAGATACAATCATAGAATCATAGAATATCAGGGTTGGAAGGGACCTCAGGAGGTCATCTAGTCCAACCCCCTGCTGAAAGCAGGACCAATTCCCTACTAAATCATCCCAGCCAGGGCTTTGTCAAGCCTGACCTTAAAAACCTCTAAGGAAGGAGATTCCACCACCTTCCTAGGTAACCCATTCCAGTGCTTCACCACCCTCTGAGTGAAAAAGTTTTTCCTAATATCCAACCTAAACCTCCCACACTGCAACTTGAGACCATTATTCCTTGTTCTGTCATCAGGTACCACTGAGAACAGTCTAGATCCATCCTCTTTGGAACCCCCTTTCAGTAAGTTGAAAGCAGCTATCAAATCCCCCCTCATTCTTCTCTTCTGCAGACTAAACAATCCCAGTTCCCTCAGCCTCTCCTCATAAGTCATGTGCTCCAGCCCCCTAATCATTTTTGTTGCCCTCCGCTGGACTCTTTCCAAGTTTTCCACATCCTTCTTGTAGTGTGGGGCCCAAAACTGGACACAGTACTCCAGATGAGGCCTCACCAATGTCGAAAAGAGGGGAATGATCACATCCCTCAATCTGCTGGCAATGCCCCTACTTATACAGCCCAAAATGCTGTTAGCCTTCTTGGCAACAAGGGCACCCTGTTGACTCATATCCAGCTTCTTGTCCACTATAACTCCTAGGTCTTTTTCTGCAGAACTGCTTCCTAGCCACTCAGTCCCTAGTCTGTAGCAGTGCATGGGATTCTTCTGTCCTAAGTGCAGGACTCTGCACTTGTCCTTGTTGAACCTCGTCAGGTTTCTTTTGGCCCAGTCCTTTGTCTAGGTCCCTCTGTATCCTATCCCTACCCTCCCGCGTATCTACCACTCCTCCAAGTTTAGTGTCATCTGCAAACTTGCTGAGAGTGCAGTCCACACCATCCTCCAGATCATTTATGAAGATATTGAACAAAACTGGCCCCAGAACCGACCCTTGGGGCACGCCACTTGAAACGGGCTGCCAACTAGACATGGAACCATTGATCACTACCCGTTGAGCCCGAGGATCTAGCCAGCTTTCTATCCACCTTATAGTCCAATCATCCAGCCCATACTTCTTTAACTCACCCCTGTCCAGTCATTGACTTCAGCAGCCAGTGGTTATACCCACAAAAAGCAAATTTCAGGCCCTCATCTCCACTTAGTGCTCCCACTAACCCCAGACCTCTCTCATTCTGCCTGGAGAGCTCAGACAACAGTCCTGATTGGACTGATTTCAATCTTCTTTAAAAAGCCCTGGATGACTAAGTGAAATGATGTTGAGCCAATTGTTTTAATTAAAAGAACCCCATTTTCTCCTCAAATAGAATTACACCCCAGGTAGCCACAACACCAGCTCTCAATGCTGTCAAGTAAACCAACAGGTAGCCTGTTTGCCAGTTACCAGAGTATTACATCCAGCTTCTTCAGCACATTTTCAGCTGGAGTCTGTTGCATTCACCCAGGCGTTTATAGCCCAATTTATTAATGATTCTCTTAATACAACAGCTACAAACGTCACTATGTCACTTCAAAAGACGGTGAAGCTTATACATTTTGGCAGAACACTGCCCTTCCCCCCCAAAATGTAGCATAGGGCTCGTCAATTAGAAGGAAAAGCGGTTTCACTCAGCTCCAAGATGAGCATTGGTTTCCTATGAGGGTGACTCCTGCAACTTTGCACTGCATATTTTAAAGCTTACGTTTTTAAAAAAGTCCCACATTGCTACATATTTTAAATACTTTGTCCCAATATGGTCTGATTATTGTTAAGTAGGGAGTTGTTGCCAATAAAGTTTCTACACACTGTATTTCATAAAGGGCTGGAGGATGAACAGAGGAAAAGCCTCCTCTGTTCCAACTCGCAGCTAAGAAACCACAAAGCCACAAGCATGGCCCAGGGTCAGCATAGGTGCTGGAACTAGAGGTGTGGGGGGCTGCAGCACCCTCTGGCTTGAAGTGGTTTCCATTATATCCAGGGTTTACGTTTGGGTCAATGCCTGTCAGCACCCCCACTATAAAAATTGTTCCAGCACCCCTGTGTGTCAGTGCACTAAGCTCCATTCTAGTCATCTATCTAAAAGGGCCCTATTCAGCAGAGATTTAGGACCTTATTTCTGAGCAGGAGAACCTGCCGCCCCCATTGACTTCAATGACTTCTCAGTCCCTGTGAAAGATAGGCCCTGAATTTCTGCAGGAGTTGGCCATTAAAGTCTGCAGGATTCTCCGAGCTAGGAACCGATGCTGAGAAACACTAATTCCCTTTTGTTCCCTCAGTCAGATCTTTTTTTCTGTACCGTGAAGTGCTATGGCATATGTAGGCACCTCCCACGCACATGCTCAAGCCTGGAAGGTAGCTCTGGGAGGGGGTGGGCTAATATCTGAGCTGCGTATTCCTGGATATATGTATACTCTCAAAAGCTGACTGACAACTGCCCATCCTGGCTCCTCTGCCTATCAATTCTCAGCTGTCTGAGCACTGAGAACAAAAAATCCCAGGCTCCTCTTAACATTCTAACACTGACTGAGCTGAAACACAAACATGCCCTGGGCAGGGATCTGAACTTTTCTCATCCCCAATATCCGTTCCCACCTTTACCTACCCCACTAACACTGCTCAGATCAGCTCTCTAGGGCTGAGTGCAAGGTAGGGGAAAACCCTATAAATACAACAACAGGGTCAACAGAGAGGTGACACTGAAGGCTATAAGGAAAGTGAATTTGAGTGGACACTCTGGACACCAAAATGAGTGGGGAAGGCCACAAGCTTTTGAGTCCTGAGCACTTTTGCTCAATATTTTAACCTTTATCAGAAGCCCACAGCAGACTCTGCAGCAAGCCAAGTGTGAATGAAACGAAGTTCAAGACTGATTTTGGAGGCTAGCTGTATAAATCTCAGAGATGGGCACTATCTAGCCAGAGGCAGCAGCAAGCAGAGCCGAGTGCCCCCCCTTTAAAGCACGTAAGCTCAGACTAGAGCAGGCCCACCAGAGGCAGTAACTATTGGCTGGCTGGAGGAAACTTAAGGTACACAAGCTGCTCCATCAAAGAAGTTCTGTTTGAAATTTTCTACCAGGCTCAGCCTGGGTTTGTTAGAGGCAGCAGGTCCCACCCCATGATCCTCTGGCTTTGGGAAGAAGTTTTTGTGGTAAAGTGCCTGGATAAGAGGCAAGATATCAATTTCACCAGTTTAACTTTGCCCATCTCTAACTATGATGCTGTCACAAGCATTCATTTTTGGGGTGCAAAGGTCAGTCCAGTAATTCTGATGCTTATTTTCCCCCACCGCAGTGGTGTTTTGTGCCATAGCTTCTCCACTTGGAAGTCTTCCTGGGGAAAGCCAGCTCTAATGCTGGGTTTAGAAACAATGCTACGCCTCTATGGATTGTCATGTTCTGCAGCAAACTTTGCCTTCAAACAGCCACAACAAAACAACAAATCCACCCCTTAATTTTCTACACTCTATTTTCCTAATTAGGTGGGTGGGAGAACAAATGTCCACATGCAGAAAGTAGGTGGGCACATGCTGGATAAATCCCATACTCCCAATACTTGGCATGGAAACATGCAGCCATTATGCCTTCTAAATGTCAGGGAACTAGCTCCAACTCTGAGAGGTGCCAGACACCTGCTCCCATTACTCCCAGCTTTGCCTTCTGCTGTTGTATCTTTCACTCACAGGCCTTGCTGTAATTCCACTCTGCACAATCCGAGCCTTAAAATTAGGGTTCTGAGTGGTGTTCAGAACCCTGCCTCCTATCTTCTGTGCATTATGAAATGCAAACGCAAACCTGGAGTGGCAGAACCCAAAATAGGAATCACCCCATTGGTATGTCTGTGCCATCCTGGGCACTAACACCCCTCAATACTGACTCTGCAAACCAGCAAGCAGCATGGTTTAAGATCTGGAGGCATTTGAAAAGCCTTAGCTATAGCACACAGAGTAAGCAACTAACACTTAAATGGAAGTGTGACACTGGTAAACCAAGTGCCAGCTCTGGCCAAGGTGGAAGGTATTAGCTAAGAACTGACAAACTCGTAGCGTAAACCAAACCAGCTCACGTATATATTACCTATTTTGAACAAAGCTATCAGTCTTGTAAGAACGTATGTAGTGTTTAGACTCTGTGGAATGCTTGTCAGTTGATGCATGCATTAATCTTGCTTGTAACGTCTGTATTCTGTGCTACATATCTCCTTATAAGTTTTGCTTTATAACTTTGAAAATATGTTTGCTCTGAACTTGTGAGCCCAGACACAGGAATGGTCTCCCCCCACCCATCCAGGAGGACTATCAAAAATGAAGTGGGCCCTCAGAAGGCACAAGCTTTGTTAAGTGCCCCATCCACCCACGGAGAAGTACGTGCAGAAGGCCTCATCCCATTGGTTTGAATTCTAGAGATGGAAATAAAAATAGTGGACATGAAAGTTTGCTGTTTAAACTCTCCCAGGGCAAGAAACACTAAACTAAAGTAGAGACCCTCGGGGTCGACCTGGTTTGACCTGAAAGACATTTTGAATGGACAGATCACGACAACTCTATCACTCTTAGGATTTAGATTGTAACTCATTTGTATGTACATGCTTGTTTGAACCTATAAATAACTCATTTCTTTTCTCTAGTTAAAGCAACTTAATAGTTGATTACAGGATTGGCTACCGGCACTCTCTTTGGTGTAAGATCTAGGGTACCAATTGACCTGGGGTGAGTGACAGATCTCTTGGAAGGAAGCAACCTAAATATTGTGTGATTTTTGGTGTAAGTGACCGTTTATCAAAGTCCAGCTTGCCTAGGTGCCAAGATAGACTGGAGAGTCTATGGGGACTGTCTGTGACTCCATGGTAAGACTGTTATAATGATTCAGGAGTTCACATTCATTACTGAGTTGGTGAAATCTAATTATAGAACATACCACCAGTTTGGGGTGTCCGCCTTGTTTTTGGTGGTCTTCCCTGAGGTAGGTACTCATGGTCAGGAGCCACTTCAGACAGCATGACAGGAAGTGTCTGTAGAACACATCTAGAGATTTCTGTAAACTGCAAGACTGTATCAGAGAGGTGGAGTCACCCAAATCGTCCTTTGAATACAGGGGATGAAACCTCCCCTCTGACACATGTCAACATATCGGGGATGAGCAAGGAATCAGGGCTGTCAAGGGGAAAGACGGACCTGATGGAAGACCATAGGCTGGCTCCGCACAAGTCAGTGAATCCTGTCCCAGCTTCCTGAGCGCTGTGGTCCTTGGCTAATGCAGGTGCTGGATGGTTTCCTGCACAGGAGAGGCAGGCTTTCTCCTGCCCACCATGAAGGGGTGTCTGTACACACTGCCCCACGGAGCATGTGGCAAGGCAGAGCCAAAATATCTACCAGTCGTTGCTCCCCTTCAAATGAGGCAGTGGTAGCCACTGCTGCAGTTCAGACACGCTCTGGTGAGCCCACCAGACTGATTATCTCAATACAACCCTGTTACAGAGCCACTGTTTCCACAAGGGCTGCTTTTCCTTATCAGCGCCCTTCGCTGAGAACAGAACCGTGCCATCTTAATGCAGAGGTGGCAGTGCTTTTGTTAGAACAAAATCTGCCATTGTGGGAACCTTGGGCACTGGTGCACCTTGGTCCCTACTATTCTCTGCCCGTGGCACATACCAGTCTAGTCTCCTGTGGGCTGTACTACCTTGGTCTCTTTTCATTTACTGGCTTTAGCGTGCGGCTGCTGGGTGGCGTTGATGGGCTGTGATATGCAGGAAGTCAGACTACATGATCTGGTGGTCCCTTCTGACCTTAAATTCCATGGCTCCATGCCTTGCCTTCACTCGGTTTCAAAACTCACATTACGTCTTCCAGGCTGCCTGTAAGTTTCAGGTCCCTTGGCAACCTCAGCTGGTCACTTTTCTGTGGACTGATCTCTCCAACATCTGATTCTGTCACTTACTTTTAAGCTGTTATATAGGAACTTAGTTTCCTTCTGGGAAGCACAAAAATTGATCAAACCACCCATTGTTCCATTATTTCTTCTCTGTATCACATGTAGAGTACCCACCAGAATCCCAGGGTGCTAGGGCCTGTGCAAACATAGCAAAGACGTGATCCCTGCCCTCTTCGATTTATAAGACAAGAAACAACAGGTGGATAGCGACAGACAGACAAGGGGGCACAAGGACACAGTGAGACAACCCCAGTCATATTGAGAACCATGCTATGGTGACCTAAATAAACAGTAATTTTATATAGAAAGATGATAGATTATTATCAGCTTCAGAGCACGTCCCAGCCACATCTTTTTCTAGCTGACTTGCTTAGTACAACCCTTTAGTACATGCTGCAGCTACTATGGGCTAGTATCACTGAAAGACAAACTCTTTCGTACATTCACTACCAAGTACATTATGATTTTTATTCAATATTTCGAAACATAAAAATATTATGTAATAATAGATGGAAAAGAGGAGAGAGAGACCTTAGTAGTCAGATGTGTACAGGCCAGATTTAATCTCTGCTTCCAGTATAAATCAGGAATAAATTGCTGACACGTCTACAAACACCAAATGGTTTTCAGAATCTTTTAGTCTGGCTGCTAAGAAGCTCAGACCCTTGTATTCTCAGGATCCATGTGGATTTCCACTTCTGGAGTATTAGCTTCTTTTCAACCAGTGCAATCCACAGGATCTGTTTGTCTTGGAACCAGAAAAAGCTGGCTGTCTATTTCACCCAGTGTGAATAAGGGCAGATTTATATTTTCAAACAGAACTGTAAAGAATAGCTGTTGCCTGATGCCAGAAACAACCATGCCTCCCCTTGATATCGCCAGGCAGTCTACAGATTGACTTTTTTTTGAAGATACCAGCAGTCTAAAACTTGAGGGCCCTTTAGAGATCAACTGTCACAAAGGAAGCAAAAGGGATTCTGGTAGGGACTTGCAAAAAGATTCAAGATTATGACTGCATAACGTATGGTCTTGGAGAGCTGCCCAATCTCAGCTTATACAGGAAACATTAGCACAGCCAATTGTGCTATAAGCAACAGAAACAAAACAGGATCCTTCCTGAGTCTGTTGAACAATATCTAGTTTCAGGGGGAGGGGAAGAAAAGGGAAGTCAGGATAATGGAGAAGGAAGGGGCCGATCCAGTGAGTAATAATGGAAGGAAAGGAGATGAGTGCTTGGGATTCCAGGGATGATGTAAAACTGAAATGAGAGCATCTAGATTCCACTAATCTTATCTATTTCCTCTTCCCACAGCTGCAGCCAGTCCAGCGCCCTGAAATTCATGTGACTAGCAGGTCCATCTCACTTGGAGTGTAAGCACAAAAGCAACACCTGCTTTTGTTATAGCAAAAGAAAAACAAATATATGATGGCAGAGGAGGAAGAATGCCACATATTTTAGATGGCTTTACCCTGTGCCTGAATGCAATCCAAAGCTTCAAGAGACTGGCAGCATACGTTCATTGTCCCTAATACATCTAAAATACAGACAGGCCAACAGTACAGGCACAAACCCCAACCCCTTTAAATGTCATGAAGGGAGAAAAGGGAGGGGGGTGTTTGGATTGAGTCCCTGGATATGAATACAACTTTGGGTCTAGGTTGGATACACAACTGGAAAGGATCTAGTTTTCTAGTCCCAACAGAGAGAGCCAGAATCTTTTAACAGACTTTCATGGGAGATTTCAGATAAAGGTTTCCACCATTCAGGATGGCAGAAGGGTCATGAAATTAGCGGATTATGAAATTTCCATGAAATCTTCATGTGACTTTGGTGCTGTCAGATGCAAACCCAAACCACAGCCCTGATTTGGCTTTGAACCCACACCCCAGAAAATATGGATCCACACCCAATATAAACGCTACTCCCTTGTCTCACTCTATGGATGGGCAACTGATGAGTCCCTGTAGATGATGAGACTCCATGTTTTCAATCCCAGTTTTCAAAGGATTGAAACTAGTCTCTTACTATCTAACAGGTCACACAATTTTTTCCTCACTCCCTTTGATACATGTGTAGCATTTCTGCAATATTAATTTCACTGTCAAAGATGCTGTCTCTCTTCATTATCAGACATTTTATAGAATAGCTTCTCTTCTCTCTAACTTCTGTATCTTAATACTTTACTCAAGCAGCATGTACTCACTCATTTTCCTTTCAACCTGCAGCGCAGCCATGCAAGCGTAATTCACCAGATGAGACAGCTACAAAAAACAGCTTAATTGTGAATTTAGGTGATCCAACTATGCCAGAAGTTTTTCTCTACTTTATCTGTAGTATGTTGTGCACAGCATTTACTCTGTACTCTTTTGGCAGTATTTTCTCATAGGAGAGCTGGCTGAAATCATTCAAGTTTCAAAATTGCAGCAAAATTTAAAGTTTACAAAATAAATGGGAAAAATCTTGACAAAGTTTTCATGAATTTTCAAGATGCCATACATGTGAGCTACACCTCTGGGGGGAGGAGGGGAGAACTGGTTATATTTTATTGGGATATTTGAGAAAATATGTAATCTACGTGGTTATCATAAGGCAGGTCTCTGGCAGATAACTTGTCTCTCACATGAGACATCTCACCCTACTTGACATTGCTAATTAAAGGCTTCCTAAAGAGAGTCCAGAAAGGCAACCCTTTCATATGGCAGCACCATTCCTTCCTCATCCTATGCTACAAAAAACCAACCCATGTATTCTGAGAGAGAACAAACAAGTTCATTGAACTCCAATGCTGGAAAGACAGGTGCAATCAGAGGGCCATAGCTACAAAGGCCCCAGAGCCTATCCAGCAGCTTGGGGGGGGAACAGTCAGCCATGCCTAACTCAGTTTGAACTTTCTACACCGGCTCTTTTAGTTTTCTGCCGCACAGAAAGCGAAACCTATGGAAAAGTAACAAAAGTGATAGTTCTGACCTGATACTCCAGGGTCCTCTATCCCACCACGTCCTCAGTGCTCATAGCGCACACTCGCGCTCTCTCCCCGCCCCCTCAGTGGGACTACAGGGTCAGCCAGTGCTGAGGGAAGCATTTGTCTTTACACAGCTACTATCTCACAGAGCTGGGGCCACTTATATCTTCCAGCTGTGGTTCAGAACCAGTCATTAGCTGCTGCTTAGCTGAATCAGGTGGCTCCCAACGCCTCCCTGGGCTGGGGCTTGGTCCTCCCTGGCACCACAGGCCCTTAAAGGGGCAGACTGCCCTGCTACAGGCCCAATTCTGTCCCAGTGCAAGTCTATTGTATCCATGCTATGCCGAAGTCAATGGAGTTATATCTGCTTACGCCAAGACTAAATTTGGCTCCGTAGGTATGATATTTTAGCTCCTGAGCCTTCATCTAAACTAGTGGGCATCATCATGTGCATAAGAAAGGTCCTTGACAGCTGTATTGCCTGGAATGGCACTGCAGTGGTGGACAACGTTGGTAATTCCAGGAAGACCAAATCATAGAGATGACATATGTTCAGGAACAATATAACCATGGCGGTTTGGAGGGCAGGGGTCTGTACTTGGAAGACAACCAATTTTCACCTGAGACAGGGATGCAAGGTTGTGAAATGAGGGAGAAGAACTCCAAAAAGCAAGGAGAGACATGATTGTGGGGATATTCTGCATGGACCTAACTTTTCCTTTTCCTTGGCAGCATGGAAGCAGCTTGAAAAAGAGACAGACTAAAACCATGCCATAGATATGACACACACAGTTCTGTAGCATTGAAGGGGAGCCTCTCAGCTCAGGTACCCTGCATTAGAAGGGCTTATTTGCAGTGTTGGTGAAGCTGCGTTGGTCCCAAGATATCAGAGAGACCAGAGGGGTGAGGGAGCCTCTTTTGTTAGAGCAGCTTCTGTGGGTGAAAGAGAGAAGCCTTCAAGCTACACAGAGCTCCTCTTTAGGTCTGGGAAAGGTACTCAGAGCATCTCAGCTAAATACAAGCATGAACAGAAAACAATTTGGTCCTCCTTGTATTTAGCTGAGACACTTTGAGTCCCTTTCCCAGACCTGAAGAAGAGCTCTGTGTAGCTTGAAAACTTGTCTCTCCCCCCATCAGAAGTTGGTTCAATAAAAGATATTCCCTCACCCAACGTGTGTCTTTAGAAGAGTGATTTCTCCCCTTAAATCCTTTTCCTTGACATGTCAAAAGCTTTAGGCACACCAGTCTCTAGTAAGAGAGCATGTGATCCAATCTGGCACTTTGTCCACCAGCAGGAGGCTCTGCTGCCGGCTATTCTCAATCCAATTTAGGTTGGCATCTATGGCGGGTTGCAACTGACACACTGTGCCACATGATGAGTGGGAACATTACCACACTAACAAATTAGCAGGAAAGCTGGTCTGCCGGAATACCAATATCTGGATAAAGCTTAAGTGTTAAGGGTAGGATCCCTGTCCAAAAATGTTGAAATGACAGCCTGGCTCCAGCTTGCCCATCTACAGAAATTACGTCACACATGTGCCAGCTGGGCTTTGTAAACCCCGAAGTCGCTTCCAGAGCCATATGGAAGTGCAGTTTTGCTCCAGTGAATCAGGTTCCACAAAGAATAGGAGAAGTATAAGCAGATCTCCATGGGAAACCCTCATGAACCTCAGCTAATTGGGTTTGTGTGGCTGCTGTTTTTCTTGCTGAATGCCTTGTGTAGCTGGGAAGCCAAATCTGAGCCCTTCTATGGCTTCTATGCCACAGAAAATGTTGACTGCTTACTGTATGGGGAATTTTGTAATGGAAAAAGGTTAGAATCCAATTGTGACTGACCCTGTGCAGAGGCACAAAGGGATGGGAGAAGAGGCTCCACCCCTATTCCACATCAGCTACTGGAGTTGGGCTGGCTTGGGAGGATAATGCATGGCACGGTGCACACTGCATTGTGTTAAAGGGTGTGCCAGCCACCCCACACTCCCTACACAGACACTATCGCTGGATCGCCAGAATGCATTCATGGATTCCACGGGCTGCAGAGCTCCTCTGCTCACACATCCTCAACAAAGGCTGCAACTTGACCACCACAGTATAGAGCGGACCATCCTGAAGACCCTGTGTCTAGTCCTGAGAGGTGCTGAGTGCCCTCTGCTCTCACAGAATAGGGCTCGCTGGTTCCAGTGAGAATCAACAGAAGCTCCTGCATCTTTTGCACGATGCTCATTGCACCCAATAAAGCGCTAATATTTGTCATGCAGCAGGGGTCACACTTTGTGATCAGCGCCAGAGCAATTTGATTGGCATCCCATTTAGATCTAATTCTCACTAAATTAGGCTTTTCTCCTTAATTGAAAGATATACCTGACATCTGGCTTGTGCAGATGACTTGTGATAAAGGAGTATATTTTTAGCATCCTTTCAAATACTGTTAGTATCCCTAATGAATGAATACTGGGTTTTTTGGGGGGGAGGTAGGGGAGAAGCTTAGTCTAAATTTGCAGAGTCCATCTGAAGTGTTTTGAGAAATTCTTCAAAGGTACATGTTACACTTTAAAACTTGGAAATATTTTCCAGACAAGATAATATCTCAAGGCAATGTTTAATGGGCCTTTGAAAAAATGTAAATTAAAACCGCAAAAAGTGTGTCAGTCATTTTCGCTACAGTTAACGTATTTGATCCAAAAGAGAAAGCAAGCACAGATCTGCAAGAGTTTGTATTTCTGCAGTGTGGGTTAGCTTCTATGTGTATATTTATATTATATATTTATAATGTTTGGGGGAAGACAGATGCAACTTGCTGAATTCCAAGTGTCCTTCAGTAGCTGGAACATTGCACTCTAATACATTCTGATTAGTCAGATTACTTATTTGTCACATATGTTGGTAATGCAAGGAAATGTATTCAGTCCAAAATTAATCCAGGCAGCCAGCCATGGACAGATGAATGAAAGTGACCAAAAGCAGATTGGAACAGAAAGCAATGGGAGGGAAGGACCTTTAAGGTGGTTTAGGCTCCAAATATATCAGATAAAAGGCTTAAGGGAGCAAACATCAACATTTCCCAATAAAGAATGTAGAAATCCTTCTCCTTCTGGTCTTGTGCAGCGACCCTGGCTTGAGAGACCACTGCATAATTTCTCCTTTTCTATGTTTGTATGTTTCACTTTCGTGACCCATCTATCCACCACTGATCCAAGGATGGAGGAGAAAAAGCAGCTAGAGTGCTGGCAAGCTGTTCACCAGAGATTTGGAGAATACATGGATTCTCTGGCACGGCCTGTTAAGGATGCCTGTTTTGGGAGGAACAGGAGGGCTGAAAGCTTTGCCACCCTTGTGCTGAGCTGCCGCTCTCTGGAGCTCAGCAAGGGTGTGAATGCAGAGAACTACACCTGGGCCACTAGCCACCAGCCCCACCCCTTCCAGCCAAGGCTCCATCCCTTCTGTGCCCCTCCCGCCCTGCTGCAGCCCAGATCCCCCCCAACCGCAGCCACTGGCACCTACCCCAGGCTAGCAGCCCCAGCCGCCCCAGACCCAGAGTGCCAGGCAGGCAGGTGGCACATCCCAGCCCTGGAGCACCAGGAGGGTAGGCCACTGCACAGGGGAACTGGGGAGAGTGGGTCGGAGCGGTGAAAGGAGGGGGATCCATACTTGTCCCATTGTCTGGTGGTGGTGGGTGGTGGCAGTAAACTGCTTGGGAGGGGGTGGTTCTTCAGTTCGATATGGGAGGGTTCAGAGCTGTCAATCAGATGGCATTTTTAGCATAGGCAGCTCATTCAGACTGTCCCCATCCAGAGAAGACATTCACCTGCTGGGACATCAGGGAAGTTGCACTGCTCCAGTAGAAGCAAGTAAGCGGGACTGGACCTTTAAATATTTTCTGGAATATGCGTCCTTAGGAGCAAACTTTTTCCAAGCCATCCCCACCCTGGCTGGGTGTGGATATCTCTCTGTAACCTGGAAGATGCCTTCAGGCCACACAACTGACTCAGACTCTCCCTTTTCTGGGATTTAGCCAGGGAGGTGAGGCCTCACCATATTGGGATAACCATGTTGGACTCTGCATTAAGTTTCATTGCTTTGCCTCAAGGAAATGGTGTATTCCTCCTCAGAATCAACTCAGCCATCCCTAGCTGTGCAACACAGCCACAGCTGAGGCCTAGACTGGCTCTTGTAAGATGTATTTGGGGCTATTACTATAGATTAGGGGTGGGCAAACTTTTTGGCCTGAGGGCCACATCGGGTTTCCAAAATTGTATGGAGGGTTGGCTCCCACCTCCTATCTGACTCCCCCTGCTTCTCGCCCCTTAACTGCTCCGCCCCGGGATCCCTGCCCTGTCCAATCACCCCTTCTCCCTGACTGCCCCCCCAGGATCCCTGCCCCTGACTTCCCCCTGCTGCCCCATCTAACCCCCGCTCCTTCCTGACTGCCCCCCTGGAACCCCTGCCTCATTCAACCCCCCATTCCCCACCCTCTGACTGCCCCAACCCCTATCCACATCCCCGCCCCCTGACCACCACCCCAAACTCCCCTGCCCTCTATCCAACCTCCCCGCTCCCTGCCCCCTTACCGTGCTGCCTGGAGCACCGGTGGCCGGCAGTGCTACAGCCGCGCTGCCCAGAGCTCCGGGACAGGCAGCTGCGCCGCCCGTCTGGAGCCAGCCACACACCGCGCAGCACAGAGCACCGGGTCAGGCCGCGTCTCTGCAACTGCGCTGCCCAGCAAGAGCTCGCAGCCCTGCCACCCAGAGCATCGGGCCAGCGGCGCAGTGAGCTGAGGCTGCAGGGGAGGGGGAACAGCGGGGGAGGGGCCCGGGGCTAGGAGCTATGGGGCTGGGCAGGATGAGGCCCACGGACCGTAGTTTGCCCACCTCTGCTCTAGAGTGTGGTGATATTTTTAAAAAAATGGAAATCAAATATTTCATTATTTGATCACTTTTGTTGATTTTATTTCTTCCCTCTGAGAAGGGAAGCTGAAATCCCTGAGGCCAGGAAGGCGTCAAAGGAATTTCAAATCCTAGACTAATACATTTTGGTCTTACTTATACCACAGTAAATCCAAAATAACTCCATTGACTTCATTGGATTTACTTTTACGTTTACACTGGTATTTCAGAGCTCAGAATTGGAACATAATATTGTCTGAGACCTCCAGCTGTTCCTGTACAAAGGGTTTTACGTAATGCAGTCTTTCCTCTCTCCCCTCTTATGGCCTCACATACACTTTGAATAGGAAGGGTAACAGAATAGAACCCCATATTAGAGGCCCCTCACAATCCCAAGAGATGTAATTGTCCCAGCTTGCTTTCCAACCCTTCATTACAAGACTTGAGTAAAAAATTATATATCCCTCTCCCCCATTCCTTGCTACAGTAATACTGTCAGCTCATGAGACAGGGGTGGGCAAACTACGGCCCACGGGCCACATCCAGCCCAACGGACCCTCCTGCCCAGACCCTGAGCTCCGGCCCGGGAGGCTATGCCCCTCCCCCGCAGCCTCAGATCACTGCACCACCGGCGCAATGCTCTGGGCGGTGGTGCTGCGAGGCCTTACCGGGCAGCACCGCTGCAGAGCCGCGGCCTGACCCGGTGCTCTGTGCTGCACGGTGGTGTGGTGTGGCTGGCTCCCCTAACCAGCCCTCCATACAATTTTGGAAACCCAATGTGGCCCTCAGGCCAAAAAGTTTGCCCACCCCTGTCATAAGAGTTCTCTGGGCTGAAATATTGTAGGTTTAACTTAGGGACTCTAATAAAACTCATTTGTATTAATTGAAGTGACTCCTAGACAGTGCTGCTGTTCACTTCCCAGGGCTTTAACAAGGCAGCATGGCGATTCCCCACTTTACACCTACTCCATCAAAGCCTTTCATCACATCCACGACCCTTTCGCAGGACTGGATAGAACCATTTCAGAATACACCAATAACCTTCCTTGATTGCCCAGATGGGATTGTTCTGACCATGTGTGTCACTCTACTGATTGCCTTGTCTCCACAGCTCTCCCAGACCCTGCTGACCCAGGGACCATAACCCAGATCCAGAATCACAACCTCCATTCACAGAGACCCATGCACACCACTACTGCAACCCTGCCAGGGTGCGCACTGAAGTTCTCACTTACTTTTATGAGTGACCGTTTGACTGTAGACCCCCAAACCACATGTACCCCAGAAAATCGGTTTGTATAAATTCAGCATACAGGCTTGTCTCCCCGATCTCCGTGTTGTCATAGCAACCTGTGTCACAGGCAATCACGTTGGACCTTTCTCCACCTACCATTGCATAGAGTTACAAACGGCAGACACAAAGCTGGGAAAGGGTTAGTCAAACTAGCTTTGTCTTAGGTCTGACACAGAACTCCAGGCTAAGGATGCAGAAGAAACCTAGGGATTTTACACAATCAAACACATTTTAAAGAGACAGGCAGTTATTTTAGAAATAACTTTCATAACAATCTCCGGCCAGTCCCTCCTGATACCTATTCCGCTTCTCGATGGTAGCCTCTCCCTGAGGCACACTTCACCCAGGGACTGTCACCCACTTTAGAGGGTTTCCATCTTGAGGTCTCTTAGGTCTTCTGACATTGGAGAGGATCAGCCAAGAATTCCAAGCTTGGATTAAGCTGTTTAGGAGCCTTCAAATTTTGTCTCTTCTTACCAGCCACCACACAAATGGGCCAATTTCGCTATTGGCCTAAGCAGGCTCAGCTGTATGGTCTTCAGTGGATTTGCAACCGCTCCTGCCAGCAGACACTGTGGTTCAACATGTCTTAGCAACTGCAACCCTTTCAACGTGGCTCCCAACTCTAGACCTACAACTAATTACCCACTTTTCCTTTGTGGTTTCCAGCTCCAGAATTCTCTCCAAGCCATTCAGCTTCAAACAAAGAGGCCTACCACATGCATTCCTAGGGTGCCTTAGAGATAGACAGCCAAAGTCAGCTCTGGCTGCAGCCGCCAACCCCCTAGCACGTCAATGGGAATTGCTTCTGCTTAAACCAGAGCCAAGTTTGGTTCCCCAGGATAGAGGTCTCTTCCCGTTTCGGTGCAACTAGCAGAACATTCTTACATTCCAGCCTCATTCTGCCCATTTATTTCATATTTCAAAAACTAATATTCCCCGTTGGTAAGCATTTCACAATGAGTTATTTGTTTAGTGGCAAAGGAAAGTGATTAAAATACATAACACAGCTAAAATCACATTCTCATCTTCAGCGCTTCTATATAATTCACCATGACGAACAATGAGATTACAGCTCTGGGACTGTATCCAGAGTAAGTTACATTTGTCCTCTTTCCCATTCTTGTTATGCTCTGAGTCAAGACAGTTGAATGATATGTCCCATTTGCACCCCCACTCACAACATTTGTCAGGTTGGTGCATTAATAGAGTTGCCTGACACCATATACATGATATGAATTATTTTTTAATGTTAGGGAAGGTTGTTTGCATAGAAAGCATTCTGTTTGACTAATTCAGCCCTTCCCATTAAAGCTGTAAGCAGGTACGGGTCACCATTATTCCTTTTTACCGCTGTTAAGATCACGTTTTCTGTTCAGAGTCTTTTCTTTAGCGGGGCAAGGGGTGGAATGACAGATGCAGTGTATCATTTTGCTAATTGCAAAGAGAGATGCAGGTGTTAATGAAAACCAGAAAGACTAATATAATATCACCTGCCCTGAAGGACAAATAATTACAGCACATAAACAGCACACTGTTCAATAAACTTGCCGTTAAAACAGCCGCCTATCCCCAAGCAAACAGCTTTGAGAAAAGTTATCTTCTTATGCAAGCACTTGTGTAGGATTGATAGTCATCAACTAACAGCATTTATTTAAGCTTACTTCAAAAGTGGATAAGCTCTGGTAGCTCCTGAGTAAATGCAAATAGGGAAAGCAATGGAAATTAATGAAAAATGCTGGCGAGGCTTCAAAATATATTGTAGAGTCGGGGGAGGCGGGTAGTTATTTACCTACCTTGCTCTCACCAAGAGGAATCTCTCACATGAATACTGAAATGGTCAAATTATTACTAGTGGTGGACCAATTTAGCTGGCCATACCACTGGTTTACGATTTCTTCTGAGTCTTCTTTTGAGAATGTCCTTATTGCCATGTCATCTGCACATAGTAGCATCTCACCTTTTCCCATTGAGTTCTTCCCCGTGGCACAGGCTATCACCGTGATAACAGCCGCAGACTTACGGCTAACATTGGTGCAGTCTTTCACTTCAAAGGGACTTGTTCCAAAACATGTTCAGATCACTGCTGTAGGTGATTTCCGTAGGGCAGTACCATAGTTATTAAATCCTCAGACACTTATTTCCATAGCCATTATGTTTTTGCAAAAACAAAAAAGAAGGAACCCCAAGAACAGGGGGGTTCCCAATGTACCGCACCTTGCTTCAGGAAAGCAAACAGCTTTTATAATTATTCCAACATGACATATCTGTGCATAAAATTAGGCCACTCTAAATACCGGCAGTCAATAAACCCTGTAAGTCTATAAAAGAGCTTTTCAGAACACATTCAATTTTACCTATTGGTATGATGTCAAATAACTTGGGAAAGGAGGAAAGACTTTAATGCCACATTCAGACGTGACCTTTAAGTACTGGCAAATGCTGAGCAGTTACTGGCAGTGCGAAATCTGAACATGTGTGTTTTCCTTTGTACATCATTTTAGCTTTTTATGCAAATCAAGAAGGATTTTTTAAAATGTCCATTATCACATCTCTTGGTGACTGGGAGGAAATTTTAGACTGCTAGGGAGTCCTGCCTTCACTCCTGCCCTCAGCACTATGCAGCGTTTGTTCCTTCAGCAGGGACCAGAGACATCAGCTCCCTGCCCCCCGATGTCACACACACAAGCATTCAAGTTACTCAAAAAATAAGTCACCCATCACCATGCCTCATGTTAAGAAACTTTCAGTGACTAATTTCAGAAACTTGCCAAAACTCTTTCCTCACCACGCACCTGCTAACAGGGTGTGTTCTCAACAGAGCAGCTCTCACTGAAATACCTCTTCCCATCTCTTTGGGAAGAGGAGCAAGCTGCTCTGCTGCTCATGTGTGTCTGGCAGGGGCAGAGCAGGGAGAAGGTTGTTTGCCAGGGTCTTCCCGCCTCTCTCCTCTCCCAAGTCTTTTGGTCACATAAATTCTGAATAATAAGAGAGGAGATGCAAGAGCCGTCAGTCACCCAGCCTGCAGGATCCTGGCAAGAGGGAAGAAGGGCTGCAGCAGCTCCAGGGTAAGGAAACTCTCCTCTGCTGCTCACCCAGCAACCCTAGCTCACTGCCAGCCCCGGCGACAGGAGGAGAGGGCCCAAGAAGGGAGCCAAACCTGTTGAGGGTGAGGAAGGGAGTGGAAACTTGAAGCAGTGGAAGTTATTGATAAGGGTTAACCAATGTAATCATGAGTGGATCTTCAGCGCTTCCATTTTGAGAGGCAGTACATGGGGGAGAGAGCTTCCCTCTGAACGAGTACAAACTGTCAAAGAGGAGGAAACCTTTTATCTGTGCTCTTTGTATAAAAAGATACCAAATAGAGACAGTACTGCAGGCACGTAGGTAACCTGATCTAAGGCAAAACTAGAAGATTTTTAAAAGTGCGACCACTGTGTTATGTGGGAGGACATATAGGGAAGTTTAAAATGCTCCACAGCCTTAAAAAATAAAACTGCCATACCATTCAATCTAAAGAGAAGTCATAGAAATCATAGAATCACAGAACTGAAAGGGACCTCGAGAGGTCATCTAGTCCAGTCCCCTGCACTCAAGGCAGGACTAAGTATTATCTAGACCATCCCTGACAGATGTTGGTCTAACCTGCTCTTAAAAATCCCCAGTGATGGAGATTTCACAACCTCCCTAGGCAATTTATTCCAGTGCTTAACCACTCTGACAGTTAGGAAGTTTTTCCTAATGTCTAACCTAACCGCCCTTGCTGAAATTTAAGCCCATTGCTTCTTGTCCTATCCTCAGAGGTTAAGAAGAATAATTTTTCTCCCTCCTCCTTGTAACAACCTTTTATGTGCTTGAAAACTGTTATCATGTCCCCTCTCAGTCTACTCTTTTCCAGACTAAACAAACCCAGTTTTTTCAATCTTCCCTCATAGGTCATGTTTTCTAGACCTTAATCATTTTTGTTGCTCTTCTCTGGACTTTCTCCAATTTTTCCACATTTTTCCTGAAATGTGACGCCCAGAACTGGACACAATACTCCAGTTGAGGTCTAATCAGCATGGAGTAGAGCGGAAGAATTACTTCTTGTGTCTTGCTTATAATACTCCTGCCAATACACCCTAGAATGATGTTTGCTTTTTTTGCAACAGCGTTATACTGTTGTCTCATATTTAGCTTGTGATCCACTATGACCCCAGATCCCTTTCCACAGTACTCCTTCCTAGGCAGTCATTTCCCATTTTGTATGTGTGCAACTGATTGTTCCTTCCTAAGTGGAGTACTTTGCATTTGTCCTTATTGAATTTCATCCTATTTACTTCAGACCATTTCTCCAATTTGTCCAGATCATTTTGAATTTTAATCCTGTCCTCCAAAGCTCTTGCAACCCCTGCCAGGTTGGTATCATCCACAAACTTTATAAGTGTACTTTCTATGCCATTATCTAAATCATTGATGAAGATATTAAACAGAACCTGACCCAGAACCGATCCCTGCGGGACTCCACTCATTATGCTGTTCCAGCATGACTGTAAACCACTGATAACTACTCTCTGGGAACAATTTTTCAACCAGTTATGCACTCACCTTATAGTAGCTCCATCTAGGTTGTATTTCCCTAGTTTGTTTATGAGAAGGTCATGTGAGACAATATCAAAAGCCTTATTAAAGTCAAGATATACCACATCTACCACTTCCCCTCTATCCACAAAGCTTGTTACCCTGTCACAGAAAGCTATCAGGTTGGTTTGACACGATTTGTTCTTGACAAATGCATGCTGACTGCTACTTATCACCTTATTATCTTCTAGGTGTTTGTAAATTGATCGCTTAATTATTTGCTCCATTATCTTTCCGGGTACAGAAGTTAAATTGATTGGTCTGTAATTCCCCAGATTGTCCTTATTTCCCTTTTTATAGATGGGCACTCTATCTGCCCTTTTCCAGTCTTCTGGAATGTCTCCCATCTTCCTTGACTTTTCAAAGATAACTGCTAAGTGGGGCCTAATGCAATGTTGTATGTATTTTAAAAAGTTGCCTTCACATAAATCATTGATTTGGTTAGTGAAATAAGATATTGTTACTTTTCCTCTGTGTAACTTGTGCAGTCGGCAGTTCGGGCTTCTTATACCTGGGAAGCTGTTGTGACCTTTGACCTGAACCCTATGGCCTCTTGGTAAATGTAGTTTAATAACTGTGTGGCCATTTTGTTTTGTGAAAAGGGGTCATTGTTATTTATATTTCAATGATCTGATTTTGCTATTGGTTCTTTGTTATTGGCGCGTGAGGTGATGAGTTAGCTGGTCTGTTCACAGTATGTGTGATTTAAGTGGAAGGTTTGGGGTGTTTTTTTTAAAGCAACAGGAAGATTTGAATTAAATGAGTGATGGAATCATAAGCAATTTACTGGTAGCAGGGTAGCAGTATTTGCCTGAAAACCTCACCTTGTTAGCAGATTATAATTAATCTTGAAAGCATTACACAGGTTTTGCTGAATCACACTGGCATAGCTGGCTCATTACCCTACCCGGCTATATGGGAAGGGAAAGCAGTGTTCACACACAGAGTGAGTGTGGATTTAGAGAGCCCCACTTCTGAGAAATGATAAAATTCAGCCAAACTGGGGGAGCAACTTTAGGGTGAGATACAGCAACTCTAGAGACAGACTAGCCTGGGGAAGCTCAGGCTGGGTTTTCACATGTTGCTGTTTCAGAAGTGCCTTTTCATTAATAAATCATAACCCAGACAGAATGACTCTAGAAGGGTATAGTTCTGTTCGGAGGAGGATGTATACACTGACAGGCCCCTATAAGAGGCTGTGCCGTCAGTGGACATGTGGTTGGGAATTGGAACATTTCGGTCCAGTTCCCAGCTCTCTACTGCTAATTTACAATGTGGTGTTGGACAAATTACTTCACCTCTTATTGCCTCCTTTTCCCCTATCTGTAAAATGGGCAGAAAGATACCCCACCCACCTATATGAAGTGCTGTGAGAGCTGGGAAGCAGACATGTTTATACAACATACTGTGAGGGGAAGCTTCTCTTAGTAGAGATTTAGGATCTGCTAGAGGCAACATGGGAAGAGGCAGAAATCGGGGGTGGGGGGAAACAGGCGTTGAGTTAAAATGCTTCTAAGTGCTGCTAATGATCAAACTTGGGCAGTAACAGGATACGTCTTCACTACCCGCCGGATCGGCGGGTAGCAATCGATTTCTCGGAGTTCGATATATCGCGTCTCATCTAGACGCAATATATCGAACCCCGAACACGCTCCCGTCGACTCCGGAACTCCACCGGAGCGAGTGGCGGTAGCGGAGTCGACGGGGGAGTCGCGGACGTCGATCCCGCGCCGTGAGGACGGGTAAGTAATTCGAGCTAAGGTACTTCGACTTCAGCTACGCTATTCACATAGCTGAAGTTGCGTACCTTAGATCGACCCCCCGCCCCCCAGCGTAGACCAGGCCACAGTGTTTGTATATGGGCCATCTTTCACTTTTTAAAACAAAAGAAACTTTTATGTAATCCTTCCCTGATTCTTCCATGTAATTACCCTGCCTCACACAGTCAAAAGAGATGCATCAAAACTTAAGCTGCAGGCTGAATTTCTGGGGAGGAAGGAAAGTCCATTTTAACCCTCAGATTGATACCTGCCCCCAATGTGTTTTTTTCCAGGTTAACTCTAAAACCAGAAGGGGCTTATTTTTTGTTTGTGAATTTGAGTGGGGCTTAAATCTCCTGGGACCAGCTGTTCTCTTGGCCCAAGAGAATGAAAATATCACAGCAACAGCTAAGCTGGTGAGGTTTCCATCTTCATAACGTTGATTTTCAGAGAGGAATCTTGTGGCAATAAGGAGTGGGAAGCTGAATCCCCACTGTACCCTTAACAAAGCAAAATGGATCCTGATTTAGGATCTGCTCTAGTTCAAGTCACTGGGAGCTGGATCAGGATCTCAGTGTTCAAAACTCAGCTCCATCTTGAGGCATGGTTTGCAGAACCATGATGCAGAATCAATAACACAGCATGAACCTCCGTCTTAGCTTCCTGGCTGAGTTTGGGTGATTTTAGGCTCTCTCTCCAGAACTATGTCTGTCGTAATTTTCTCTGGCCCAAAAAAACAATCCCATCCCCTTTATTTACATCCTGATTGGAACTAATGATCCAGCAGCAATTTCTCTAAATCTTAATGGAGGATTTTCGCATCTAAAACTAAGTAGTCTCAGGAGAAGAACTAGAATGCAGCATTCTTTGGCCATGTCCCATAACCTGTGCAGAGTATTAAGAGTCTGCCACCCTGGGGCAAACAGTATGAGATTTCAATGCCATCAAATCTGCACCCAAGCTTTGGCCCTGATCAGCCTTGAACCTAAACCCCAAATTTGGGATTAACCTAATCCATATAAAGCACTGCCTCCTTGGCCTAAATCTAGTCCTATTTTGAAGGAGAGGCTCCTCTTCTATGGATGATAGTTGTGTGTGAGAAATAAAAATTCAAGGAGAAGTCTAATGGCCCATCCTTGCCCTCAGCCTCTGTGACCAACAGCCATTGGTGGTGAAAAGATTCTTCATGGACATTACAAGCTGGATCCTCTCGTTTAGCCAAGTTACACTGTGGCTCAGGACCAGGGATGAGGCAAAGACAAAAAGTAGCTTGGTCACATTTGTGGATCCCCAAACCTGAGTCAATTCAGCACCTGGTGCAAATCACAGCAGCCTTGAGGGTTGTTGCAGCACTGCGGACACATTGGACTACAGCATTCTTTCGTCAAGTCCCATTTCCCTGGCTAAGCCCCCTACACCAAGGCTCTCTGGTATCCTACATGGGGGGGGGGAGGGGTCTTCAGGTAGCCAGTCAAAATGAGGCTCTAGCCCTAGGAGTGAATCAGCTTTCATGAAAAGTTCAGTCAGTGTCAACGTTCGCCCGCATCATCTCTTCAGCCCTGTTACAGGAAACCGGTGGACATTAGGGCTGAGATTTTTCACAGCCCCGAGGGAGTCAAGCCAGTGGGAACTGAGTAGCTAACGCCCTTAAGCCTGGTCTACACTACGCGTTTAAACCGGTTTTAGGAGTGTAAAACCGATTTAACGCCACAACCGTCCACACTAGGAGGCACCTTATATCGATTTTAATGGCTCTTTAAACCGGTTTCTGTACTCCTCCCTAACGAGAGGAGTAGCGCTAGTATCGGTATTACCATATCGGATTAGGGTTAGTGTGGCCGCTGATCGACGGTATTGGCCTCCGGGCGGTATCCCACAGTGCACCACTGACCGCTCTGGACAGCAATCTGAACTCGGATGCAGTGGCCAGGTAGACAGGAAAAGCCCCGCGAACTTTTGAATATTTCCTGTTTGCCCAGCGTGGAGCTCCGATCAGCACGGGTGGTGATGCAGTTAAAAATCAAAATAAAGAAAGAGCTCCAGCATGGACGATGCGGACGTGATCGCTGTAAGGGCAGGCAAATCTGTTCTATCAGCGCTCCGTTACAGAAGACGAAATTCAAAATCATTTTTTAAATATCTCCAGACAGACGCCATAGCAGGGACTCAGCGCACTGCTGCGTGGCAAGCGTAACGGAAAGCCAAAGAATCAAATGGACGCTCATGGACTGGAGGACTCAAGCTATCCCACAGTTCCTGCAGTCTCTGAAAAGCATTTGCATTCTTGGCTGAGCGCCAAATTCTTCTAGGGTCAAAAACAGTGTCCGCGGTGGGTCAGGGCATAGCTAGGCAATTTACGCACCCCCCCCCCCCCCAGAAGTGAAAGGGAAAACAATCCTGTCTTGACTCTTACATGTCACCCTATCTTTACTGAATGCTGCAGATAGACGGGATGGTGCAGCACTCAACACCAACATCCTTGCTCCCCCCGCCATGGGTGGCTGATGGTACAATAAGATTGATACCCATCGTCATCATCAGCCTATTGGCACATGGGGCAGTGCAAAAGGACTGGTAACCATGCGTACTAGCATCTGTCAGGTCGATCAAGGGTGCCTGGTCCTAATTTTTCCTGGTAGATGGTGCAGTATGGCTGATATCCATCATCGTCATAGCAACAGGGGGCTGAGCTCCATCAGCCCCCACCCTTCATGTGTAAAGAAAAGATTCAAGTGCCCCTGAACTAGCAGAGGGATGCACTCCTTACTGTCCTGTCTGGACTATCATAGCAGCTGGAGGCTGCCTTCACTAACAAGTCACTGTGTCTTATTCCTGCATTCTTTATTACTTCATCACACAAGTGGGGGGACAATGCTACGGTAGCCCATGAAGGCTGGGGGAAGAATGAAATGAACAGGTGGGGTTGTTGCAGGAGCACCCCCTGTGAATAGCATACAGCTCATAATTTCTGCAGGATCTGACACAGAGCAGCTGTGCTCTCTGGTTCTCTGATACAGTGGTTCTCTAGTACACTTGCCCATATTCTAGGCAGGACTGATTCTATTTTTAGATACCAAAAAGGAGGGATTGACTCAGGGAGTCATTCCCAATTTTGGCTTTTGCGCCCCTGGCTAAGAGCAGCCAGGGGCACTTATGACAGCAGCAAATGGAACAGTGCAAAAGGACTGGTAGCCATGATCATCTTATTACCAATTTATGGATTGGTAGATGGTGCAGTATGGCTGATAACCATCTCTGCTGTCATGCAAAAGCAAAAGCATGCTGCTGTGTAGCGCTGCTGAATCGCCTCTGTCAGCGGCATCTAGTACACATACGGTGACAGGCACAAAAGGCAAAACAGGCTCCATGATTGCCATGCTATGGCATCTGCCAGGGCAATCCAGGGAAAAAAGGCGCGAAATGCTTGTCTGCCGTTGCTTTCCCAGAGGAAGGAGTGACTGACGACATTTACCCAGAACCACCCGCGACAATGATTTTTGCCCCATCAGGCACTGGGATCTCAACCCGGAAATGCCAAGGGGCGGGGGAGGCTGCGGGAACTATGGGATAGCTACGGGATAGCTACCCACAGTGCAACACTCCAGAAATCGACGCTAGCCTCGGACCATGGATGCACACCACCGATTTAATGTGTTTAGTGTGGTCGCGTGCACTCGATTTTATAAAATCTGTTTTACAAAACCGGTTTATGCAAATTCGGAATAGTCCCGTAGTGTAGACGTACCCTTAGGCAGCTTTGAAAATCCCCACCTAGATCATTTTAGTAGCACACTTTTTGGCTGTGCGTACGTATGCTGTAAGTTCCCTTTTTGAGGCTCATCCTTGTGTCATCTAAACAGTGAAGAATTAAAAAGTAAGAGGATCCTTTTCTTAACCACTGGCAATATTTCTTCCTCTGCTTGGGTTTGGAAGGAAGTGTCTTTGAATCAGCTGGATTTTCAATGCTCTGACTCGCCAAAGCTGAATGCATCAGTGATCACTGACCTGGACCGGAGAGAGTGCTTGATCCTCTGGTCTCTGTTTTCAAGCATAAATTGTTAGCGTTTTTAGGCATGGTCTGTCTCGTCTCTCTGTTTCTACAATGCTTAGTACAGTGGGAATCCTAACTGGGGTCTGTGGGCACCACAACAATATCAATAAGAAATCAATTAAGATGATTGTTGTGATTGCCTTAATAAGAAGTACAACTTCCACTTGGACATTCATGTTGGCAGCTAAATACATACAACGGCATGTACTATGTGTGTACATCAGGGCTGGCTCCATGTTTTTTGCCACCCCAAGCAAAAAAAATTTCCCATGCACCCCTGGCCCCACCCCAACTCCACCCCATTCCAACCCCTTCCCCAAATCCTCGGCCTCACCTCCTCCCCCGGGCACGCCACATTTCCCCTCCTACCCCTCCCTCCCAGGCGTGCCTGGGAGGGAGGGGGGAGAAGCAGAGCGGCGGCACGCTTGGGGGAGGAGGTGGAGGTGAGCTGGGGGGAAGCAGTTCCTCTGCCCCCCCCCAGGGTTACTTCCTGCCGCCCTCCCCGCACCCCCCACCGCCGCAGCTCACCTCCACTCCGCCTGCTCCCCTGAGCGCGCCGCCACCGCTCCGGCTTCTCCCCCCTCCCTCCCAGGCTTACCGCATGAATCAGCTGATTCATGCGGCAAGCCTGGGAGGGAAGGGGGAGAAGCGGAGCGGCGGCGTGCTCAGGGGAGCAGGCGGCAGTAGAGCGGAGGTGAGCTGGGGGGATGGTTCCTCTCCCCCCGCAGAGTTACTTCCTGTGGCCCTCCCCATGCCCCCCACCGCCACAGCTCACCTCTGCCGACTCCTGGCATTTTGCACCCCAAGCCAAAAAAAAAAAAAAGAAAAAGAAAAAAGGAGCCGGAGTGCCACCCCTTGGAAAGTGCCGCCCCAAGCACATGCTTGGAGCGCTGGTGCCTAGAGCTGGCCCTGGTGTACATACATGATCTGAGCACCCAAACAGAGCGTTTGGATCTCCTGGTAAGAGGCCTAGGTTTGAAAATTCAGCCCCTACTAGCATCTAGCTGGAGAGCTTCAGCATCTGATGAATGTGGATTTTAGGTCCTAAAGCATGGAGCGCTCTCACACCAATGGCAGGGACTGACAGCTTTGGACTAGGAATGGCCGGAAAAAAATTGTACAACCAGCACCTGCAATTTTTCAGTGATGTTCCTACAGCAAACAGACAACTGACTTGCTGAGCTGCTGTCATATGACAACTGTAGAATTAGGGTGGAAGAGGGAGAATGATTCAACCATGCACGGTTTTTATCATCAGGAGAACTGGATTTGGGGAAAGGATGGGCAGGTCACTGTTCATTGAACTTAATCTGATGTGGGCTATGTGGGCTTAGTGAATGGAAGGGAGAGAATGGAAAGACCCCATTGTGTACTGTAACTGGAATATCCTTTGTGACATTCTACACCCCAGAAGAGCTCCCTGTAACCTCCATAGTCATCATTTGTATACAGTTGTGATAGATCATATAAGCAAGCCATGTGAGGTATCATGGGAAAGGCTATGATCTGCTGAAACCCACTGTTCCATCTAAATAAGTATATCATTAATGCATATGAAGTTATGAGATTGTGTTGTATGGTTGTCATTAAATATGCTGTCAGTTAGGGAATCGCCCAGATATTAGATCCCCAGAGACAAGTGTAACTCCGACAGACCCCAGTCGTTGGCAGGCGGGATCAAACCTGGGACCTCTGGAGCTAAATGCATGAGCCTCTACTGCATGAGCTAAAAGCCACATGCCTTTTAGCCAAGGCTATAGCAGACAGAGAACCACACCCAGGAGGTGTGTGGGTTACACAAAGACAAGTGACCTAACCAATGCCAGGGCAGGTGTCAAACAACAATCAAGAGCCATTGTCTAGCAAGGGAGTTACAATTCAATGACTCACTTGCACAAGGCCACACCAGGGGAATTGTTCAATCTTGCCTCGTGACTCAACAATGCCCACGAGACATGCCTGGATTTATGTTCTCCAACCACATGGATTACGGGTACAAAACAGGCCCCATGCTTGGCCTTTTCTCCTCCCCAACCTACTCTGCAAGCAACAAGGATGCTCAGAAGACTGAAGACTCCAACAGAGGAGATTGGCCCAGGTTTCAAGGGTGAAACCTGCGTATTATGAACTGCAACATCCAGTGGGCTGAGAAAACTGCTTGATCTAAATAGTGCCTAGTATCTTACAGATTTAAGATTTAGATTGTGCGCTTATTTTGTTTTCTTTGGTAACTGTCTCTGACCTTTTGCCAATCACTTAAAACTATCTTTTATAACCAATAAACTTGTTTTCACTGTTTATCTTTACCAGTGAATTTGCCTGAAGTGCTTGGTAAATCTGCTCAGGTTTACAAAGGCTGGTGTATATCCACTTTCCATTAACAAAGTGGTGAACTAATTAATAGACTTGCATTGCTGAAGAAAGGGTCTTGAGCAGTGCAAGATGATATATTCCTAGGGTACACGGTTGGGAGCTAAGGGGGATTTGGTTGGTGACTCTCTCTGTGATTCATGAGTGGCTCTGGGAGAATTCGTGCAATCCAGCTGGGTGTGGAGCTCCATGTGCAGTTGTACAGAGTGGTAACAGCACCTGGAGGCATGTGCTGCTTGCCACCGGTAAGACATTGTGAGAGACAACCCAGAATAGTGAGTAAAGGGGGCACAGCAGTCCCACAGTCCCAGGTTGCACCCCGGGGATCCTGTCACACCCTCTTTGTTCTATAATGAGGCTGAAGAGTGCCTTAGACTAGGCATGATTCATGTTTACAGTGTTAGACAACTGGGAGGTTTCATGATAGAATTATTTGCATTTTTTACTGTAAATCTTATGCCGAGTTGTTGTTTTTTATTTCTCATTAGCACATGAGCTGGGCAAATCCACCCTGACAGCCCTCTGAAAAACAGCGTTCTTGATTTCCTCCTCCCTAAAATGAAACAAACTAACTAAATACCAAATCCCTCAAAGTTTTGCATTGCCCCTCACCCAAGGTCCACTTTCTCCTATAATCATCTCCCTGGTAGTGCCCCAACCGATGAATATTATCACCCTGACTACTTAAATGTTTCTAAGCACTCAAACTTGTGCCACAGCATTAAATTTAAAAAAGCCAAACCAACAAGCAAGGAAACTACAGGCGGTCTTTGTTCTATCACTGCATCATGGCATCAGTCCAGAGTCAATTATGTAAAACAACAGCACCTCAACACCATTACCAACAGTCTCATCAAGGGAAGAGTTGCACCTAGTCAGAGCTGGAAACATCTTGAAGAAATTTAATTATTTATTTTTTAGTTTATTGCTTTGAGCATTCTTCTTACCTTATTTCACTCTAAAGTGCCTGGGGGTATTATTCATGTAGAACATATGGAGTGCTATATAAATCCACATTGTTGCTGATTTTACTTAAAAGTCAGTTTTTATTTTCTGTTTTACTCCTGCCTGTTTACGCTTCCTTGAAACATCTTTTGCATTGCCACAGATGTCGCCTTCTCAGAGTGCTTTATCTTTTGTACACATTAATCTTGCTTCCTCAGTGTATGTGACTTTGCCTTGCATCGTGATGGAGAGAAATGCAATGCCAAAAACTAATTTTCAAAGAAAACGGCAAAATGATTTAAGTTCATTTCTTTTAATTCAGTATCAATTAAGTTTAACGGTCAAAATTCCTTCATCGATTTATGGAACTGGGCAGATCATGATTTTTAAAGGAAGGAGTAACTCCAGGACAGCTCTTTTTAACTGAGAAAAGATTTTTTTTAAACAGCCTAATGTCTTAACTTTACTATACTAGGGAGATAATTTGTAGCCTTTTGCACTTGTGTGGGGTTTTCAGTGATCCTGGTCCAGGATTCCAAGTAGACACCAGGTTTCTGCAGGTTCCTATAGCAGCTGTAGACAAAGTATTTTCCCTGTACAGCAGTTGGTTATAAGAGAGACCAGTTTGAGAAAGGTTTACTCTCAGACCCTCCAGTGATGGACACTGTAGAATATCTGAAGGTCGCTAAGTCATTTGCTTTATGTCCTGGGGGCATAGCAAGTCACCAAACAATGACCAAAGCTGTAGCGCTCTTCTGTAGTGAGACTACAGTGGTTCCTGATTTCTTACCTGGCACCCATACAGCAGGAATATCTTGCAGATTGTGGCCATCTCTGGAAGGAGGTCCTGTGATCACCTCTTGGTGGGGTCTTTCTGGGGTCTCAGCTTCTCCTGATTGCAAACAAATGGAGGAGGGCCAGTTAGATCAGATCATGGCTCCTCACTTTAAATTGAGTCTGTCAGCCCTTCAGTTGTAGGGCTTGCAATCCCCTTCTGTCTCTTGGTTGCTTTCTCAGATGCAGCCTAGTATGGGGCTGTAGCCCCTTTACTATCTCTGGCCTTTCTATCTCCCTCTCCCCCTCTCTTCTCTCCCCTCTACAGGGGCTCTTGTTTTCTCTGTTGGTCACAGTGTGGGCAGCTGTATCCATGGGCACACCTACATGGGAATAAACAGGGTCAGCAGGTTTATGTAATTTGTGGTGGTGCCCAGAATGGGTCCAAGTCCCGCCCCTGTCCTCCACACCTGCCTAAGGCTCTGGGATGGAGTTTCGGTGCTGGGTGCGGGCTCTGGGCTGGGACAGGGGGTTGGGATGCAGGGGGAGTGCAGGAGGGGTTTGGGTACTGGGTGTGGGCTCTGGGAGGGGACAGAGGGTTGGAGTGTGGGAGGGGGGTTGAGGTGCTGCTGGGTGGGGGCTCTGGGCTGGGACAGAGGGGTGGGGTGTGGGTGGGTTTGGGTGCTGGCTCTGGGCTGGGACAGGGGGTTGGGGTGCAGGGGGAGTGCAGGAGGGGTTTGGGTACTGGGTGTGGGCTCTGGGAGGGGACAGAGGGTTGGAGTGTGGGAGGGGGGTTGAGGTGCTGGGTGGGGGCTCTGGGCTGGGACAGAGGGGTGGGGTGTGGGTGGGGGTTTGAGGTGCTGGGTGGCGGGGTGGGTACAGGCTCTGGGAGGGGGTTTGGGTGCGGGCTCTGGGCTGGGACAGGGGGTTGGGGTGCAGGGGGGAGTGTGGGAGGGGTTTGGGTGCTAGGTGCGGGCTCTGGGCTGGGACAGGGGTTGGGGTGCAGGGGGAGTGGGGGAGGGGGTTTGGGGAGCTGGGTGCAGGAGAGGGTTTGGGTTCTGGGTGTGGGCTCTGGGAGGGGACAGAGGGTTGGGGTGTGGGAGTGGGGGTGAGGTGCTGGGTTGGGGGCTTGGGGGCTTGGGTGCGGGCTCTGGGCTGGGACAGAGGGGTGGAGTGGGGGGGATGCAGGGTGTGGGGCAGGGCCAGGGATGAGGCATTTGAGGTACAGCAGGCAGGCTGCCTCAGGGCTGGGGAAGGGCCCAGAGAAGAGAACTTCCCCAAGCCCTCTCCCCACTGGCAGCAGCGAGCTCCAGGGCAGGAGGCCTCCCTGGCCCGACACTCACCCAAGTCCCCCCAGGCTGCTGCTCAGGAGGTCCAGCCAGGATAAACCCCCCACCCTTGGAGTCGACTCAAAGTCACCTGCCGGGCAGGGGTGGGGGCTGCCATGCTTCTCCTCCCCTCCGCCATCCTCAGGCACAGCGGCTGCCTCAGCCTGCCCCTGGCGCCACTCCCTTGTAGGAGGCATGCGGGGGCAGCAGGCAGGGCCTGGGGATGTTCTGGGAGAGGCATGCAGGGTGGCAGGTGGGGCCGGGAGAGAGACCCAGCCCCAAACATTGGTGGAGCTGGGCCCTGAATTTGCTGGAGCCTGGGCACCACGGGCCCATACAACTCACCGCGCTGGGAATAAAACCTGGAAGCTGGCCTGGGTGAGCTGGCTGGGGCTGAAAAGTTGCTGTGTAGACACTCGAGCTCCAGCCTGAACCCAAACACCTACATAACAATGTTTAACCCCACAAGCCCCTTGCAGCCGACCCAGGCCAGCTGTGGCCATGCTGCAGGCTTTTATCTCCATGTAGACACACCCCCATGATTGGCAGTTCTAGCAGCTGTGTGGGGGTGCGATCAAGCAGTTTGCCTTTAAGCAAGAGTGGCTTTCCTCTCCCTTCTGCCTGTGCTCAGTAAGAGGTTTGTAAGCCCCATTTCAAGGCCCTTTTTGTGGAAATAGTCTTGACTGACAGAGGGTCATCTCTGTTTATCAGCAGGAAAGAGTCCTGTGGCCCCTTATAGACTAACAGACGTACTGGAGTATGAGCTTTCATGGGTGAATACCCACTTCGTCGGATGTTTATCACTGCATAATAGTTCACTGCCCAAAAAAAAGCAACATGATGCTTTGTGTAACTATTAGTGTTGCATTTTTGATGAATATGTGGCTTGCTTATACTTCCTAAATAAACAGTTCTGAAAAAGGAAAGGGACGGATAATTGTATCACCATTGTAAAAGGGTAATACAGTGTTAAGGGTCTTCACAGCCCACGGTTCATGGTATGAAATGACTACATGCCAGGGGGAGGGGAAATATTTTTCCTTCATGTACAGCACTAAACAACTGGCTAAGTTGATGCGCAACCAGCCTCTTCTCCACCTGGTTCTCAATTGTCTTGGGTATTGGGCATTCCTGGAAGCAGGATACCAAGCTGTTTGGTGTTGATCCAACATGCAAATCTTATTACTTTAGCTTTTTAAGACAGTGGCTACAGGTCATCTGATTCCAGCTAACATTAGTTTATGCACAGCCCTCCTCTGATATAAACTAGTATCCTGGATCCTGAGAATAAAAGCCCTCATTTGAATATATTCTGGATATGCTTAGTTACTCATGTGACCATATAGCTATAAAACCTGTGTCATTTCAAATGTCCATGGCCTGCATAGGGGAAACTAGATTGCATGCCCAGGGAACCTGAAAGCAGAGGTAGTACATACACGCAATTAATATACAGTAACAGCCAGCGTGTCTCTTAGTATTGTAGAAGAGGAAGAAGTATAGAAATATGAAAAATTGGAAGGAGGAAATATGGATTCCATTATTAGATAAACACATTTCTGGTAACGTTATCAAACTTTTTTAGGGGGGGTAAATGGGTGGTGTCTTATATGGCAGACTTTCATCTTGGTCCTCATTGGAAGACTCCACCCTCAGCCAGCCATGGTGGCCCTGCACCTCTGAAACCTTCCTCGGTCATTAAAGGCCTTCTTCTGCTTCCACTTAAGTCAATGGGAACGTTGACTTAATTTCTTACACAATCAGGCCATAGAAAGCCTATTTGCACTGGGCCGGATCCTCAACTGGCCTCAGTCCGCACAGACATCAATAGAGCCCTGCTGATTCATACCAACTGAGGATGAGGCCCATGGGTCTGTAGGTCAGGCACAGGGGTTGCTGCAAGGGATTTCTAGCCCTTGGTAGCCTGGGGAACAAGCGATTGGGCCTGGGAACTGACGGGTTTCTCACCCAGCAGCACTACGTTAACAATACCACCACAGACTTTTGCTATTTCACTTTCGGTAACGAAGAAGTGCGCTGTGACTCTGGCAGAAACCACTGCAGGCTTTCCCACCACATTATTAAATCCAGTGTTCCTAGGTACTGCAGCTGATAGATTGTTCCCTCCCCATCCCCGCTTCGAGATCTACTGTTCACATTGTTATAAGGGCGCCCCTGAGAGCTCCATCAAAGGAAGGAGTTGTTTAACTGCTCGGTGACTGGGTTTCCTGAAGCCAGTGAATTGCACTAACAGGCATTAAGAAAGCTGTGCTGGTTCTGCACAACTGCAGAAGCATTTCACTGGGATCACTGGAGTTCGGCAAATACAAACTGGAGATTACCGACGGATTTGCTTTTCAAACAGCTAGGGGAGGCATTGCTTTCACTAAAGTAAACACATAGCAGCCTGCTTCCAGTAGTAACCGTTTGTTGGACACCCTAAGTCAGATTGTGCCACTGACTGAACTACTGCCTGCATTTGCGGCAGTTCAGAGCAGCACCACCCAAGGGGGAAATGCGGGAGGCACAATGTCTCCAGGTGATCCCCTGCGTGCAGCATGCTCTCCACTGACAATCTGGCCTGCGCGCACAGCATCTCCTCCCCACACTCATTTGGGTGTTGTTTGCACCACTGGGGATGCTAGCAGAGAGTAGTGCCTGCTCGTAGGAGAATGAAGGGACTGCACAAAGGGAGAGGGAAGCGCACAGGAAGGGAAAGTTTCTTGTACTCTCCCTCCAACGCCATCTTGAACACATACCCCCAGCGGGGTCAGGCGCCGTCTGACTACATGTGGGTAAGCTATAGTGATGTTACTCTCCTGTTTTTCCGCTGACAAATCCAAGATGTTCTGTCTGATGTTTAAAATGGTCTGAATTTAGATGCCTCGTTCCAAACTACTAATGCACTCGGTACCAGGACTCCTGAATACAGGGATTATAATCCTCTGCACTAACAGAAATCCAGAAGGCATTCCAGCAATAGAACCCAATCCAGCTCCATCTAACATCAGTGGAACGATTCCCACTGACTTAATCTGGGGGGAAATCCTGGCCCCATTGAAGTCCATGGGGAAACTCTCATTGATTTCAATGGGGCCAGGATTTCATCCTTGATCCAGCTCTTTGGGCTCGTATTCTGGTAAAAGTCCATTGGGCACTACAGAGCTAGAGCCTGCAGTTTGCATAATCTAGAGCTTTCATTTAAAAAGAAAAAAGTGTCTAACATCTGAAAGCGAAGCCAGCATTGGAAACCCAAAGCACCGCATGCCTCTCTTGCTAAGTCTCCAGCCAGGCAAGACTGAAGCAACAGCGTCGAGAATATGATAAACTTCCCCGTTCACTTTAAAGCAGTGGTGGGCAACCTGTGGCCCATCAGGATAATCCTCTTGCGGGCGGCGAGACAGTTTGTTTACATTGACCGTTCACAGGCACTGGGAGCTGCGGGCAGCCGTGCCTGCGGACGGTCAATGTAAACAAACTGTCTCACGGCCCACCAGAGCATTACCCTGACGGGCTGTGTGCAGCCCGTGGGCCACAGGCTGCCCACCACTGCTTTAAAGGAACGTGCAGTATAGCGTGCTGTGATGCACCACGGCGATAAGTGGGGTGCAAAACCCATCCAGACCTCAATGAGTCTTGCGCAATTTGCATAAAGTCAAGCACATGCTTAAGCACTTTGCTTAATCACGGCATAAGTGACTTGCCCACCTTCACATAAGTCTGTAGCAGTCAGGAATTGACTACAGCTCTCATGGCCCTGTCCGGTCCATTAACCACAAAACCTACATTTTGTCCTCAACGGCAACAGTCTAATGTAGCCGTCGTGAGAGAAGCCTGCAGAAAAGGAAGGGAACTGGACAGTGTCAAGCAAGAGCCATTGTCTACTGTTAAATTAACCAACCCGCCCCCCCAATCTTTTATTAAAAGATAACATATAATAGAACTTACCTAACAATAACTTAGAAAATCTGATTTCCCATCCTTTCCACTAGCAAGAGCCATTTCCTTTGTCTCAATCTACTTCTCAGCAGGAGAGCCATGCTGATGAAGTATCATCAAATTGTCAGCTCCCACTGAGACAGACCCAAGCACTGCTCACTGATTGGAGAGATGGAAGCACTGACAGGTGTTGCTAAAAACTGTTGGGTTTTAAAATTAAAACACAACTTTTTTTCCTCTCTCAAAGGATATTTCAGAAATAGAAAAGATCCCCCAGAAGGGCAAAGAAAATGATACCAGAAGAGATTAAAGCAAAAATAGGACTATTTAGCAAAGCAAGGAGCTGAATTACAAGGGACACGATAGAAGTATATGGGAATAATAATTGCTATAGAGAAAGTCCATCAGGTGCTGCTAGTCATTATGCTACTGATAATGCTGGAACGAGAGGGTCACACAATAAAATTTAGAGGTTTCAGATTTAAAGGCATAGGATAATGCAGCCCACGACTGACTGAATACTCCATATGTTCCTAGTGTAAAAACACAAGGCATTATTAACTGGTGGAATTCACTGTCACAAGGTACTGTTGAGTCAATTAAGTTAGTGAGATTTTAAGACGAGTTAGACATGAATAACATAGGTGTCTATATTTTTGAGCATTATGACATGAAAGCATATTATCGGAGGGACTGGTAACACAACCTATCATTAAGGTCACCTGACGCTTCTCATTAGAAGACCCTGTTTTCAGTTGCTTATTACTTTGCCAGACGTTAACTATTTGGGCTGAAATTTTTCATGCTAGGTGTTTGCCTCAGGCTGATTGTTGTTATTTTTATTTCAGCCAACATGGTTCAGCTGTTTCCAAGAACAAGGCTAGAGAAAAATATGTTGTATTGTTTGAGTTACAACAATATGTTGACCTTTGCTTTGAACTGCCCTAGTGTTCCCATGCTTTGGAGCAGGGACTTGAAATTTGGCGGGAAAGTGGTCTCTGTATGAGGGATGTGCCTTTTTCTGTCCCTGTGAAAATCTGCCATGTCATGTTTTGCCATAGTATAAGCCTCTGAAAAATTGCAGTTTGCACATGCTCAGTAGAGACTCGCTTGAACACAGCATAGTTAACCAAAGATTCCAGCAACAGTGAGCATGCTCCAGCCCAGGGGCTGAGCAGGACTTCCCCGCAATTGCAGGCCATGCAAGTCCAGGCCCTGGTACTGAAAGCATGGAGGGTCTCTTCTGTGCTCTTAATTTCCCATCCCCTGGCTTGATCCAGGCAATGGGGGAGGGAGGTTGCAACCTTTCTGACTCTAGAAACAGAGTCAGTGAAGTTTGGGAAGATATAAGCAGAGGCAAAGGGCTATTTTTGTCATCCATCACTGGATGGATACAAGGGGGCAGAGCTCTTGTATTCAAAGAAAGTTGGATCCCTCAACAAAGGGGGTTGAAGTCTCTGGGAATTGACTGTAGGTGAGAAACCTGCTTAGACAAAGATTGTAACTTGCTGAGGTTACGTTTTAGTCATTAGAAAGTGTGTTTTGTTTTACATGTAACCATAACTGTGTCTTCTGTTCTTATTTATCACTTCAGTGTCTGATCTTTGTTAATAAACTTATTCTTGTTTGATTACAAAACCATCTCAGTGCTACGTGTTAGACAGGACGGTAAAATTTTCAGCCAAACTAACAAACTGGTGTGTGTTCTCTCTCTCTCTCTCTGGGGGGGCAGCAAACCTGATAACTTCTGTGAGGGTCTGGTGAGAAAAAGTGGATGCTGCAGTGGCGATGGTTTGGTGGAGACTCAGAGCTGTTGGCATCACTCTGCAAGGAGTAACCAAGCTAGTGGAATCCAGGGTCAGGCCATTGTGCTGTGAGCAGGCTGTTGGTGGCAGGGGTCTGAGCCAAAGCTGCCCATCACAGAAGCACTCAGGGTTACAGTGCAGGTGGTGACACAACCCCTTACTGGTCTGGGTCACAAGGCATCACAGAGCCTTGGCAGGAAGACGAGGAGTGGAGGCTGGGGGGTGGGATCAGATGAGGAGCCAGGACTGGGGGACTGGGACTGGCTGGGCAAGGAGTAGAACTGAGATGGGAAACTGGAAGAGTGAACACAGGCACTGGCTAGGTAAGAATGAGAGTGAGATGAAGAGATGGGTGGCAGAGACAGCACTGGGACAGGGACAGAATGGAGGGGATGGGGCAGAAAGGGTCACGCCTGGGGGACAATAGGCAGAAGAGCCTGTGTCCACTACAGCGTACTCCTCTCCAGACCCGGGATGGAACCTAAGATTCCTCAGTCTCACCAAGCCAAGGTATCAGTAAATATCTGTGAAACCTTCTGGCAAAGTGTCCAGTCCCCCTGTGGGGCTGGTCCACACAGGCTTACAACCTGCCCCTGCTGTCATCTACTCTGTTAAGTGACAGAGGTCTGTGTGGTGAAGCTAAAGATTCCAACCCTGCAGATGAGCCATGTGGGTGCCAATATGATGCCACCTCTTGGGATTTTTGGTCATTTTTTCATTTTACTTTTTTAAAAGTTAGGAAATTACACAAAAACCTACATTACGTTACATTATGCATATGCGTTATGCTACAGGCTTTAATTTTTTGATGGCATATTTCTTTGGGACAACCCAGGAATGTGCAGTGAAGGAGGTTGGGGTCTGTAGGACCCCTTCCTTCATTTGTTGCAAAAGTTGGAAGGTGGGGAGTGAACGAGGCTGGAGATTGCAGGAAGGGAAAGGATGGTCTCCTGGTTCAGGAGGCTGAATGCTGCCCTGGAGAACTGGATTCCATCCCTGCCTCTGCCACACCATTTCTGTGGCAAATCATTTACACCAAACTTTCCAGAGGTGGCCACTGACTGTGTGTTCCTCATTTTCTGGGTGCCTGACTTGAGACTCTGGGATCAGATCTGCAGAAACACCGAGTACTCCCAGCTGTAGCTGAAGTCAGTGGAGCTGTGCTTTGATCATATTAGGTGCTATACAATGCTACACATTCTGAAAAGTCAGGTCCTAGATGTCTCAAATAGGGCACTCAAAATCAATGAATTTCTTCTTACCTTAATCTCTTTGTGCTCTCTGTAAAATGGGGATAATACCACCTCACCTCACAAAATTAATGTTTGTGAAGCACTTAGATGCTATAGGGAAGCCTCTGAGGAAATTAATAATTCTGTCTTCAGAACAGGGTTCGAATAACATGCAGTGAATAAGCCATGGAGCCACACACTGAACAACGAGGAGAAAACAGAACATTGAATAGCTGCTTGTTATACTCCTGGGAGAATTCTGCACCACTGCACATGCGCAGAATTTATGTCCCTGCAGATTTTTTTGCTTCCCTGCAGAAAAATGACTTTCTGATGGGGAAGCAAAGGGAAGCCACAAGAACAGTCACGCAACCCTCTTCAGCAGTATGTTTCGAGTGCCCAGGGCACCCGGCAGAGAGGTAAATCACTGTGGGGCAGGGGGCGGGACTGGGGGAAGACTCGGCTGGTGGCTCCTATCCTGCGCTGGGCTCAGCTGCTAGTCCCAGCTAGGCTGGAGAAGATGGGACTTCCTCTTCCCCGCACGGCATCTGGGGCAGGGTTAGACCTACCCCCAGATTTCTCTCCCAGCTGCAGGAAGCTCTGCAAACTCCCACATACACACTTCCTGCAACCATCGTTCCTCAGCTGCATGGGGAGGGAACCCTGTGCAGGGAGCTGCTCCCCACATCTGCCCAAACCCCATACATCCAGACCCCCTCTTACCCAGACCCTCCCGCCGAGCCTCACACCGCCCCACACTCAGAACCCCCCCAATGATTCCCACTCCCCCTGCACCTGGACCACCCCGTCGAGCCACCTGCAACCGATCCTCACTCCACTGAGCTCCAACCAGTTGCACCTAGACCTCACCCCACTGAGCCCCCTGCCAATCTTTATCCCCCCACACACTGAGACCCGCCCCCCACTGAGCCCCAACCACCTTCACCTGGACCCATCACCGTTGCACCCAGAACCCCACAACAAGCCCCCATGCATCCAGATCCCCCCTCCCGCACCTGGATCCCCCACTGAGCCACCCGCACCCAGATTGCACCACACAGAATCCTCTCAACCCACACCTGGATCCCCCCACACTAAGCCCCTCCACACTTGGATCCTGCCTTGCTGAGCCTGCTGACCCACATCTGGTGCACCTGGCACAGAGGGGCAGGGCCCTCAGGTGTTTCTGGGGCAGGCCTGGTCCTTGCATTGTGTCAGGGTTGGGTGCACTGAGTCCGTGTCCCGGGGTGCGGGGGGGGGAGCGAGCTCCACAGTGATCTTCCACCTCTGTGCAGCTAGTGGCCTGTTTGCCATGCTGGAGTCTCCACATTTATCTGACAAAATTTGCAGAATTTTGAAGAATCTTAAAATACTCTGTGCCGAATTTTTAATGTTTTGGCTCAGAATGCCCTCAGGAGGATTGTTAAGTAAGCACCGGGTAATGGTGCATACCCTGGCCGCTGTCATGTTCCACCCCCGTCTTTGCCCCCTGCCAACCCGCTCCTGATAGATGCCCCAGAGGCAGACCTAGCCTCCTCCCACTCACTTACACTCCTGGATGATGGAGCTGCAGTGGTCTCACTATACTCCAGGTTCTCAGAAAAGGGGACTGCAGTTGGGGCTAAATTCAGGTCAGAAATTATTTTCCCTCGTTAATGTGATTTTTTGCTCCCCCCCCCCCACCTTTTCTCTTCTCATATCCAGCCCCTTCTTATGGGGAAAATCTCATAGAATTTAATAGGGATGAAACTGGTAGGGTTCTATACAAAGTAACTGAGTTCTATAGGAATCACACTAGAATTTAAATAGAGAATAGGATCCTTTCTCTCATCTTTTTAAACCATCCCACAGGATTCTGTGTGACAGCAGAGATTTTAATTCTCTCATTTCTATAGGCTGGTTCGAAAATGTATAGAAAGGTTATTAGTTCCTATTAAATCCTATGGAGCTTTATAATAGGAGACAACATCACAGAACATGTAAAGCAGGCTCCACATGAAGTATGTCATTGTCTCTTTTGTCAGATGTTTTTTTATTTTTTGTATGAATTATTTGTTAATCGTTAATACTGTTATATACACGGGTGGGGGTAGTAAATTGTGCTCATGAATGTGGCCAATAGGTGATAGAGGCCATGCGGTGATAATTACTGGAGTTTATGAGTTCTCTAAAGCCTATAGTATCAGAGGGGTAGCCGTGTTAGTCTGGTTCTGTAGAAGCAGCAAAGAATCCTGTGGCACCTTATAGACTAACAGATGTTTTTGCAGCATGAGCTTTCGTGGGTGAATACCCACTTCTTCGGACTTGCATCCGAAGAAGTGGGTATTCACCCACGAAAGCTCATGCTGCAAAAACATCTGTTAGTCTATAAGGTGCCACAGGATTCTTTGCTGCTTCTAAAGCCTATACAGGTTAAAGAAACGTGCCTTTGTCAATAGGAGAGGGGGAAACATAAGATTGTCTGGAATATTTCATATTTAATTTTGTAAGATGCTCTGATACTATGATGATGAGTGCAATATAAATACCCAGACAGACAGATGTCGTCCATTTATTCACCTGTAATTCTCATCCCATACACTCCTCACAGTGAAAGGCAATACTAAAACACAGTACCAATAACACTTATATAGACGTTCTCAGCCCGCCCCCCCCCCCCCGCCGCCACCACCATTGAGCTTAGAGCACTTTACAAAGGTGGAAAAATAGAATCATCCCCTTTTACAAACAGGGAAACTGAGGCACAGAGAGCAGTGACGTGATAAGGTCATGGCCACTCAGTAAATCTACTACAGAGTCAGGAACAGAACTCAACCATGAAGAGAACACTTTGCTGCTTCCTCTGAATAACTGAGCATCATTTTTATGCTATACAGAGCCACATATTCGCTTCCGTTATTACGGTCTACGCAGTGCTGCTAGTCATCTGTTTTAATATGTCTAAGCCACGACTAAAATACCTTCGATATAACTGCTCCGGAGGCCACCTTGGAATGAACACATTAGGGATACAGTACAATCATTACACCCCTCATAATTGCATTTTGACCTTCTCAGGCAAGTTACCCCTGTGGCTGATCACCAACGCATTTATCTGTAGACTCTCCTGCTCAAACAGCCTCGTGCTTTGGTTCCCCTTATGAAAGCTACTTTACATTTTTGGCCCACTCTTTGCATGGCTGTTAGATAATTAGTTGCTAAAATAAGTACTTAATATAAATGCAGGAGCAAAACAACACAGCTCTACAGAATAGGTGCATTTTGTGGAGCTGTCATTGAGGGCAGTATCTGGCTGATGATCTGAGCGATGCTTGCATACAGATGTTATTGGGGTGGGGAGGGGGTCCATACTCAAAAAGCAAATGTACTCTCCGCCTAGGTGGCTTGTTTTAGACTAAATGAAACAGAAACTTAACTAAAAAAAGGCTTTAATCCTACAATCAGATCTCACCAGGTGCCCATGCATGGAGAGCCCCACCGACTTCATTGGGGCTACATGCAGGGGTCCTCGCATGTGGATTGTGTTGTCTGTTTGGGGACAGCAAGATTTGTCAATGGAAATATACCAGTGAAAAACTGGAGTAATGTGTATGACTTGCTCTGTGACAGCAGCTACCTTGGGACTCGGCTCACAGGGGCTACAGGAGTCACCTCAGCCTTAAATGTACAGTACAGAGTAAATAACCTTGCAGTCACATCGCTGCATACGCCACGAGAAGCTATTTTCTTGGGCCAGTAAACATGGCTACCGTCCTTTTAGAAGAGGGGGACTGACTGGGCATTAAACCTCCAAAGAAGTTATAGTCAAACGGTACCAAGATCTTGCTCCTCAAACCCCACTGCTGTTCAGCCCCAAGCCCACTGAGGGTTGACCGATCTCCTTGATTCATTTTTAACTTCTTATTTTATTTAACGTGTAAGCACATCATCAGATTTGATTATGTAGCCTCAGCAAAAAAACAAATTAACATTGTATATATTTTCTACAGATCAGCAAACCAGTTCAGAAAAAAATCAAGTACAATAAATTCTCTGAACCTCTAATAAAAACTCCAACCTCTTTGAGGTTTAAAAAAATCTGGTTGATATTTTTCATTTCCGGACTCCTTTCACGGGCCAGCCAGCATTCACAGATTCATAGAGTCTAAGGCCAGAAGGGATCATTGTAATCTAGTCTGACATCCTGCATAACACAGGCCACAAACCTTCCCCAAAATAATTCCTAGAGCAAATCTTTTAGAAAAACATCCAATCTTGATTCAAGATTTGCCAGTGATGGAGAATCTACCACGACGCGGGTAAATTGTTCCAATAGTTAATTACTATCACCATTAAAAATGTATGCTTTATTGTCAGTCTGTATTTGTCTCACTTCAACTTCCAGGCATTGAATTGTGTTGTACCTTTCTCTGCTAGATTGAAGAGCCCATTATTAAATATTTGTTCCCCAGGTAGGGACTTACAGACTGTAATCAAGTTACCCCTTAACCTTCTCTTTGTTAAGCTAAATAGATGCACTCCTGGAGTCTATCACTGTAAGGCAGGTTTTCTAATCCTTTAATTATTCTCAGGGCTCTTCTCTGAACCCTCTCCAATTTATCCACATCCTTCTTGAATTGTGGACCCCAGAACTGGACACAGTATTCCAGCAGCGGTTGCACCAGAGCCAAATACAAAGATGAAATAATTTATTTCTACTTGAGAGTCCCCGGTTTATGCTTCCCAAGATCACATTAGCCATTTTGGCCACAGCATTGCACTGAGAGCTCATGTTCAAATGATTTTCCTCCATGACCTCCAAATCTTTTTCAGAGTCACTGCTTCCCCGTATAGAGTCCCCCATCCGGTAAGAATGGCCTGCGTTCTTTGTTCCCCAAAAAGCAGAAAGCGGAAGTGTAGTCTATACCACTTTTGTTGCCCATAAACCAGTAAAGCATCCCTATTCAGGAAACTGCTAAAACATGTGCTTAACTTCAAGCATGCACGTATGTTGCAATGGGACTTTAATTTCAGCATGTTTGTAAATCTGTGCTTAAGTATTTTAGGCACGTGCTTAAGTATTTTCCTGAACAGGAATGGACTTAAAAGCCTGTTCTTAAGTGCTTTCCTGAATTGTGTCCTTGGTATTTTAGCCCAGCTGGAAGCAAGGAGCATAGGAAGTCTCACAAGAAAGCTTACTCTTATATCAGCTGCAATCTAATTCTTCAAACGCAAGAAGTTTTTTTGAGAGCTTAGCTCAACCCAAACTACAAACATCACCAGCGTTATCAACCCCAAACATTCAAAGATCATTAGTCAGGCAACAACAAATAATGAGATTTGCTTAAAAATAAAAATTTTATTAAAAGATAAAAATTTAAGGTTCCTTTTATTTTCCTTCTGGGTTTCTTGAGCCTTTTGGGTTCAGGTTTTCAAGCTTTTCTCCACAATCTCTAGGGCCAGAAACTTTTTTGTTGTTAAATGAAAAGCTGAGATTCTCACAGCTCCAGGAGCTGGGGATTTAAGAAAATAATTCACCCAATATGACAAGACCCATGATAAAATCATGATTAGGCAACCCTGCAATCAATATGATCATCTGTTCTCATCACAGCTTTCCCCACGGGCTTCGTATCAAACAAAGAACACAAGAGCATGTTCTCACCTACCGGCCAGAGTGTGACTCCGTGCCTTAGTGTGGCTTCATTTTCAAAGGTTAAACACTCACAGCTCCACTGATGTCATTGGGAGATGCAGGTGCTCAGCACCTCTGAAAATCAGACACTGTGTTCAAATCTTTTTTCATTCCATTCTTACTGCTGACCGGCAGTTTGCTCTTTTCTGATGGACACATTCTATGAACTTGTCTGTGCGATGAGCAGAGGAATGGCTAAGTGGTGAGGGTGCTGGCCAGGGTGGGCATGAATTCAATTCCCTCCTCTGCCACAGACTTCCTGTGGGATCTTGGGCAAGTCACTTAGTCTCTCAGTGCTTCCGTTTCTCAGCTGTAAAATGAGGATAATAGCCCTGCCTCACAGTGGCATTATGAATATAAAGCCCTTAAAGACTGAAGGGCTCAAATGCTAGATAATAAGGGGCCTATAAACACAGGCGCCGACTTTTCAAACTGCTGGGGGGTGCTCAATCCCCAGCTCTGCCCCAGGCCCCGCCCCCACTCCGCCCTTCCCCTAAGGCCCTACCTCCTGTTTGCGGAGGGTGGGAGGTGCTGGGAGAGAAGGGGAGGGTCTGATCCGCCAGGCCGCCAGCGGGTGGGAGGCAGGCGGGGTGCAGGAGCTGAAAGGGGGTTACTGGTGGATGCAGAGCACCCACCATTTTTTCCCCATGGATGCTCCAGCCCTGGAGCACCCACAGAGTCAGCGCCTGTGCATATAAATACCCTAGATAGATGTCAGGGCAATAGAACACCTGACCAGTGTGTTACTAAAGGAATTTTTACCTCCAAATTACTCTCATTCCACTCGGGATGTTTTGCTTTGTTTTAAATATGCTATTCCTTTTCCCCTAAAGATCCTGTTAATAATAGAACTGTTTGGTTTGGCGATAGGCAAAGACAGAGGCCAACGAAGACAGTAAGTGAATACATACCCAAGCAGATGTCTGAAGTGCACCCCCTCTAGAATTTGCAAATGCTTCAGTTCCTATATCCTGCCTCTTCTCTTGATCCCAAATGTCCAGCCTAACTTGGCTTCTTGACGGAAGCTTATTGGCGGCAATGAAGTCAACAGGAGCCAAGCTTGGCCAACATTGAGCGCTTGTGACCCTTCTACCCTATGTAACCTGCCCAGGGTCCTAAAGTGACTTGGTGAAAAGTGAGAGACCAGAGGTCAAGAGTCGTGTTTGCTGCTCTCTTGTCATAACTGCCTGGCCACCCCACCTGACATGGATATAAATATTTCCAATGAAAATAAGAAAACAGTAATAGAGAGTGGAAACCCAGAAATCATTCTTGAGGATAACACAGCTACTCCCCCATGTGCGATGAGTGAAAAGCAGCCTTCAACCATTAGATATGATGCCACCTTACCAAAGCTGGCAAACATCTACATTTGAGTGGTAAAAGATACATCCTAATAAATATAGACTTGGAAAACAAAGTGGCTGGAATGTATCACAAGTATCAAAGCAACAGAAACTTCACAGTCCTGCAAGAGGGGTGTGCATTTACAGTAGCTACCTCGCACAAGCAAAGAGTGAGGCAAACAAAACCTGTCTCTTTTCAAAAGCCGCCCTCCTAATATGTATTCAGTACTTTGCTACGTTGCAAACACCTGGGAACTAGCATAAGCTGGGGGGAAACATGGATTTCTCTTCCTGCTGGTTCCGCGTTGATTATAATTAAAAACAGAGGAATTGAAAGGAAAGCGTATTTGAGTGCATATCCCCCAACCAAGATGACTCTTGTTAATTGACTCTTTTCTGTATTTTTCTCAGATCGTTAAAAGTGCGAATTCTATAACTTTGCACAACGATGTGAGAGCACCATTCAGACATGGTAACAAATGTTACAATTCATTGGGATGCACAGCTTTTAATTTCAAGTTAATACAGTATAGAGGTTTTTATGTCCAACATTTCAAATGCCACAGCATGTTGATGAAAAGAAATTACATTGATGAAACAGTCTGGCAGTGATTAATATCATCCGTAACTCCTAGTGATGTAACAGCTTCAGTATTCTCTTTTCCACAAAGTGATGTCCAATTACTTGCTATTGATCAGATATTGCATTGCACCAAATGGAATGCCAGCATCAATTCATTCCATCCTATTGAATTTCAGCCAATATCAATGGATAGTTGGCACATGTTTCCCTGGAACATTTGTCTGCCATCAGGGAGTTGATTAACAGGTTGGCAGTTTTTGTTTGTGAAAAGGGTGAGGGGAAGAAAAGAAATGTGCAAATTCTGTTTGTGAATTTGTTCTTATAACTGTCACTGAGAGAATGGGAATGTTTTTCCCCATAACTAAATTTGTTTTATGCAAGCAGCTGCGTGCGCCTTGCAGACATGTTAACATTCTAGGCTGCTCTTCACTTATTTTTTATTGATAATCAGGTGAAAAATTAAAGTCCAATAGCTACATGAAAACCACACAAATCATCTTCTGTATCCAGTCATATGCGCAGTCATAACTCACATTCGAAACGAAGCCCTAGAAATCCATGATTTATATCAGCATGTATCATTTCCTCATGCAAAGCTCATCAGCGCAAGCTTATGTGCCAGCCAAAGTCATTCCCACGAAAGGATATGGAGAAGAAGTGCATGGGTTGTCTTAGGACACCAGTTTTGACTTCTCACCGCATAAAATGGTGCTTTGGGCTTCAGCTCAGCTGTTAATGTGTTACATGGCCAACTGATGTGTCATTAACTCTGATGTTGCCCTCCCTTCATTTTTATGGATTTATTTATTTTTTCATCCTGCTGTTATTGGTACACTTGTAACATTATTTTCATACTCACTTGACAAAAAAAAAAATCCTAATGAGTAGTGTCCATGCCCATTAACCTCTCTTGGGAATGTCATCAGCCATGTGACTGACACAGGAGGGGATTACTAGACAAAATGTAACAACATCTGCCATGCATGCTATAACTTCCCTTAGATTCCTCACACCTTATTTTCACTTTCAGCTCCGAACAGGAGTGAGATTTGTTCTGCTGTCTCTCGGCTGCCAGGGTGCTGGTAGTATGCCAATCTTCTACAGCGAACTGAGAAGATTAAGAAAACAGCCTCGTTAAAACTGGGCATTAAAATAAGGGTTGTCATGAGCTGTCCACAATGCTTTGCTGCTGATCTCTGAGGGCCTGGGCTTGGCATATATTGCCAAAGAGCATGCTTGCACTTCCTTGAACAATAAATATTGCAGCTGAGAAATTACAAATTTAGGAGTCCCAGTCCAGCAAATACGTACACCCGCTTAACTTTGTGCACTGGAGTCATCCCATGAGAGTACTCGGGGGTGCAAAATTAAGCACATGTGCAAGTCTTTGTGGGATCAGGCCCTATGCCTTAGAGACCAGATGGTCTGTCTTGGAAAGCTTTGCAAAATATTTTATTTAGAAACAATTCTGCTTATTATTCTAATTGTGCATTTATTTAGCGATCAACGAAGGTGTCCTTGGCACAATGCACACACTGAGAAACAGTCCCTTCCCCGAGGAGCTTGCAATGTAACTAAATATAACCACATGGATAGAAGGTGAATACTTACCTGATCTTTGTTTCTTAAGAGTTCATCTGTCTCCATCTGAAGCCATAATTTTCTGTTTGTGACAGCCCAATCATTTCTACAATAGCCAGCTGCAACGTCTCAAACAGGAGTAGGATTTATGGTGAGGAAGATGGTGAGTTTCGTAGGGCAGGACAGCCTGCTTGTATGATTGAGTGCACAACTCTGCTAGGAGCAAAGTGCAATATTGCACTAGTTTGGAAGGACAAACGTTCTCCTTTCCTAGTATGATGGAAAGATGATTTAAGGAATAATCCCAACGGCATTGGTTTGTTCTTCTATGGACAACAATCTGAGTATGACGAATTAATCTGGTCCTCACACTTGGATTACATCAACCACATTCCCTTAAGGAACAATATAATATCCCACGCTCTAGATCAGATCTTCCAATGTAGCAGGCCCTACATTTTCAAAAGTGATTAGTGATTTGGGATACTCAATTTGAGAAGTCCTAAACCAGCCTGATTTTCAGAAAGCAAGTGCTCAGCACTTTCTGAAAATCAAACCCTTTAAAGTGTCTCAAATTGAGTACTCCAGTATCAAGGCACTCAAAATTAGGCGTGACATTTGAAAATGTAAGCCCATATACCTGCACAATGGAACCTTCTTTTTGAATTAACAGTATTGCCAACACTCCTGATTTTATCATGAGTCTTCCAATGGTTAATTGGTTTTTTTCTGAAGACCCCTATTTCTGAAGTCATGTGATGAGGTGAGATTCTCCACTTTCCGGTGTTTTTTTTTTTAAAAGGTAATTTCATGGTCGTGCAGAAAAGTTTGAAAACATGAATCCTAATCACTCAAAAACTGGATGGCAAATAAAGTGAACCCCAAAATTATTTTTTAAATCTCATGATTTTTGGACATGTGGGACTGGCAATAGTGTGGGGGGGAAATGATCAAATATGATTACATGGGGTTTAAAAATTTTAAGACATTTTATGTGAACCTATGTTGTCTCTAACAAGAGGTAATATTTCTTCTTATTCCCTTTTCTGAATATAAGAATAATACATTGCACTTATGGATGGACTTCCACTCAGGGATCTCAAAGAGTTATACAAACCTTAATGAATTTAGTCTTACAATATCCTGTGTGGCAGGAAAATACTATTAACCCCATTTCACAGCTAAGGACATTGATACAAGGCAGAAATTCAGTGTAGTGGGCAATGCTTTTTGCACCGCCTATATCCCTTGGGACCTGAATGGTGCAGGGGGGCATGAATTCCTCCCAGAGGGATGAAATAATTTGAACCCAGATCTTCTGATTCTCAGTCTTGTAGTTTAACCATAAGATCACCCTTTTTACGCACCTTTCTCAACAAAACTTGTTTGGAATCTGCGATGGGAGATAGATGGTGTCTTTGTCTAGTTTGTTTTTGTCCTCTGACATGTTTGTCAAGAAGCCAGGGGAAGAAGGCTTTAATTTTTGTGAAACATTTGCATTTATTATGATATTGATTAATATGTATGTTATGCTCTGGACATTTTTATACAAGCTCGGTTTGCTGCAAACTTCACTAGAAGTAGAGAATGAAGGAAGAGAAAATACAGAGACTGATTTCTATCAGCAGACTTTCTTTTTTTCCAAATGGAAAGTGTTTAAAACAGAGATGAGCCTCAGCCAAACTCCTCGATTCAAATGTCCACCAAACTTTTCACAAATTCAGATCCAGTTCTAGAACCAAAAAACTCTGCAGTTCTGGTCTATCTCCAGCTTATTTTTTTCTGAAACATATCAGTGGCTCTTTAAATGGTCAAAAAAAAAACCCCCAAAAAAACAGAGAGACAGAGAAATATTCACACTTTGTATATTGTAGTATATATATTAACCTCATCCTGAGTTTGCTAAACTTCGGCTCAGATCATGCCCCCTCCAGCCTCACACATGGCTTTCCTCCACTTTGTGCAGAAGGAAGGGAACAGTTCTGTCTCACACACCCCTCAGTGCCCAATCAGGAGGAAGGGGTGGAGATTGTGTAGATCCAGAGACCCATCACCGTACTGGCAACCCCAAGCCTTTAAAAGTCATGAGTCGGGTCCCAGAAAAAAATCACAAGTGGCTAAAATAAATAAGATTTTCTACAAAAATAATAATTTGGGGGTTCTTTTAATGTTTAGGGTCTGCTCCATTCATATTTTCAAGCTTTTGTCTGCAGCCATGAGGCCTGGATAGATATGTTCTCTCATTCCCCCCAGCCTTTTTAAGTGATCTGAGATCTCATTGTCTCCAGGGGCTGAGGATTTAAGAAAAAACAGAAATATCACAAGACTTGTGATAACATCATGAGCATTGTCACCACAGACATGGCCTTAGGTTGCATTACGTCTTCCATGGAGACCTCACTGAGATTTCTGGGGAAGCTGTATCCCAAATACCATGGGGCCTAGTATTTCTCCTTCCCAATCTGCACTCCAAGCTCTCCATCATACCAGAGAAAATGCAGAATCACTTCCTTGGATGTTCTGGTACTTAACTCCATTGCAGTTACTCTAGATTTACCCTGGGAGATCTGAGAAGAGATTCTGGTCTTAAATTGTAAGTGTGAGTGGGTGGGGGACGGTGGAGTGACTTCTCATTCCCACTGAGATCATACACATTCTGCAAAATTAGGGTTCAGATACAGTATTATTGCAGTATTCAGGTGAATAAAGAGAGGCGGGGTGGGGGAGAGAATTGAGGAGACAACATGATTTAGCCAACACTCCATCCATGGCAAGAAGCTTCACAATTCTAGAAGGCCCTCAAATATTTAATAAAAATACAGTGATAGGCTTAAGTGAAGAAGGCAGTGGGATAGGCCTCACCTGATGCCTATGATAAGAGAGCCCTGTAATTGAGCTGGAATGAAGGAGCAGCCCCTCTCCATTCCCGCACATACAGTGATATTACATTTTTTCCACTTGGATGCCCTCTCCAAGCCCACTAATCTATAGGTCTCAGAAGGGATAATCGACTGACATCCAATTTTCTGGGAAGGTTTTTTTTTTCTCCTGAATGAAGCAATTTGTTCACTGAGTGGTGAAAGTGTTAACTCTTTCCCAGCTAAATAGTCTCCACAAAGCAAAGATTAGCATGTTCACAGGAGATTAGCGAACCAGTGCATCCAGTTGCCTCTCTGATGTCCTGAATGTGATGGCAAGCCACATCTTTGGTCTGAAAGTACATCCAAAGGGAAAACTCTGAATCACCCCCCCCTGCAAATAAAATACAGGCAAAGCCACCAGCCCAATTTCAGGATCTCAAAAATCACAGGCACCTAGATTAAGAGATGGGTTCAAATGGCACAGTTTTGGATCCATGCTCAGATTTAGATCCCTCCATAGTTTTCTGGTGGTTGGATATGAGTCAAGCCCATTTCTAAGATTGATATTCCTCTTTATTACAGCACTAATGTGTTTCTTTTCCCAGTCATGAAGGCTTTGAAGATGGGATAAACACACTATTGAATCAGGATAGCACTTGATCCTTCTCCTGTTGAGGAAACTTCCCTTGACTTCACTGGAAGAATGATAAGAAGGAACCAGTACAGAGCACTTCCACACCAGGGTGTGATGGTCAGATACTAGCCAAACACTATGAAAGTGCTTTGGATCAAGACACTGCCCTGTGATATAACTGGGACATCATACACAGCAACTGGGAAACTGAAAAGATTTCCACAATTAAAATACTTTGATCATATTATAGCTAGAGGAGGATGAACGTGATTAATGCATCCGTACACACACTGTGCCCAGAGGGAAACACTCTGGGACTCTTTCCTTTGAGGTAAAAATACTGCTAGAAGACCTCCCAATCTATTTACTGGAGGGCTCGCACAGGCAGGCACAATCCATAATGTCAAATGAGAGCCTGGTGTTCTCTTTGATGAGAGGTCACTAGGATGCAAATAACCTGTCCTCCAGCCAAGAGATCTGTGCTGTTCATAGGCGCAGCTAGGGGCATAAGTCAGGAAGCGTCCCCACTGCTCTGCCCAGTTTGAGGAACGATTTCTCTGACTCAAAATGCGGAAGCCTGGGGTGTTTCACATGACATCAGTCTACTTACCTCCAGCGGATGACTCAAATCCTGGCTGCAAGGAAATGCAAGTGTGTGTGTGTGTGTGTGACATTGGGGGGACGGGAGAGACAGACAGTTCCTAATGCTATAAATTAATCCCTTCACAGGAAGAAAGCAAGTAAAAAAAAAAAAAAGGCAGAGGAAACGAAAAAAAGTAGCTGTCAGAGACTTTCACTACCAATACAGAGGGTGTCGTTCTGGAAAAAGTTGGCCTGCAGTGCTCCAGCCTCAGGAAATCCTGAGCAAAACTGCAGTCTGCTCCCTGCATGGTATAAATTCCTTCCTTGTGGGGATGATCTCTAGGCTGACCTCGGTGGTTCTCGAGGGTTAATTGCAAGAAGAGCTACAATCTCCCGCAACCTATTGCTAATTAAAGTCTTATATAATAAATGGGCTCCCTGAGGGATAAGTAACATTTTACAATGAAGTCTCCCAGTTTCTTTTACAAACACACACAAACACCCCACCCACCCACCCACCCACACCCCTCATGTTTCATTAACTTCTCCCAGGGCCTCTTACCCCTGTACCCTGACACTGGCCAATAGCTGGCAGATTAGATGACCAGGACTTCTCGGCACCTAGTTGTTCCCTGGCTGCTAATTCAGCACACCCTCCCCAAATTGCACTGTACTCTCCTCAGCCAGAGCTGGGGATCTGGGCCAATATTATTTAGTAGCCACTAAGCCAGGGGTCGGCAATCTTTCAGAAGTGGTGTGCCGAGTCTTCATTTATTCACTCTAATTTAAGGTTTCGCGTGCCAGCAATACATTTTAATGTTTGTAGAAGGTCTCTTTCTATAATTCTATAATATATAACTAAACTATTGTTGTATGTAAAGTAAATACGGTTTTTAAAACGTTCAAGAAGCTTCATTTAAAATTAAATTAAAATGCAGAGCCCCCCGGACAAGTGGCCAGGACCCGGGCAGTGTGAGTGCCGCTGAAAATCAGCTCGTGTGCCGCCTTCAGCACTCGTGCTATAGGTTGCCTACCCCTGTACTAAGCTGTTAGATCCTGTCAGTGTATGATTTGCGGGTGTGGTTGCTTTCCCAGCAGAGAGAGTTCCCGTTTTCCTTCATACTACTTCTATCTGTTGGCTTCACCCTATGCCACCTTCTGGCATGAGGCGTTTGTGGCACTGCTCCTGAATTGGCAAGAGGGAGGCTGCAATGGGAGCAGCCCCCTCCTTCCCCGCTGTCTACAGTTACTCCCAGAGCAGAGCTGGGCAGATAGTGCAGAAACATTTCCATACATATTAATTCACATTTTTACATTATTCACAGAAATTATTTGGCCAATAATTTGGGATGACTAATAGATTCAAGAGAACTGGGACCAGAGAAGAGCAAAAAAAATTTGTTGAATAATGTAATCACTGCAAATTATGGCCTCAGATCCACTTATTCTACAGCACTCCCAGGCTCTGCTGGCATGACAGCAAAAGGCCAAGATGGGATCTCAGAGTCTATCATGTGACTTAATGTTACACTAGTTCTAGATGTATGAGCAGTTCACAATTCTTTCGAATCCAGGCGCTCATCTGTGCTCTTAGCTCTTCGGTCTTTAAATTAAATGTCCCAGTTCCCAATGTGTTTACATGACGGCTTTGCCTCTCATACAGCTTCCTGCTCAGTCCCCACTTGAAAATGCGCACATTGGTTTGTTTAATGTAAAGCCTTAGCCAGGGAAATTGTCAGATAAGACAGACTGTACGCAAGAAAGTTTTTTCTAGTCCTTGATTACTCTCTCCCTCTGTCTGTCTGTTACTGCTTCTAGCTGGTGCGGTCTGAGACAGCTGGCTGATGAAAAGAATGAGATGGGGGAGGGAGGCTTATATTCCATCAGGGCAGGAGACAGAGACTAGCTTGACAGGAGATCACCTCCCTTGGGGTGGCCGAGGCCTGGCTGGGCTGTCATTGTCTTACAGTCTGTGAGGATGCCCATCCTTTTGCAGAGGCAGAGTCCCCAGTGAGCAGCAAAGCAGAGTAGTAATGGGCTTGTTGGTTGTTATAGCAGTTGATGAAGTAATAGCGTTAGCCTGCTGTTTCCTCTCTCATCATTTCCATTCTCATTTGTTACAGAGGATGGCAACATGTCAATTCGACTCAAGTCGACATGGGAGTTCTTATATTCCAACTGTGGGGATGTCCAGCAGCACCTGGAAATCTGTTGCAGTTATAGCTGTGATTCTTAAAGCTTTACACGACAGCCTTTTCAGGAAACAAACCTAAGGCAAGATTCTCACATCAGATACACAACTGTAAACATGGACTACCTCTATTGAAATCAGTTGTGTTACCCCATATTTACACTGGTGTTTCTGAGATCAGAATATGGACCCTCTCCAGTACAGAATAGACCCTAGTTCTAATAAACCACCCAGATGGTCAAAATGGCACGAACACATTGTAATCAAAGTATATCTTAATAGCTCTGATTTTTCCAGCGGTCATGGCAGGATGTCACCTCTAAGGGGCAGTATGCGTGTGTGTTACAAGAAAGATAGCAGAGCTAATGTTCAGTTGAGATAACTCTGCAACTTGTTTTCCTGGCTGAGAAATAAGACACAATATATAAAGTTGCTTTAAGGACAAGTATAATAAACATGTCCCATAAATAATGTAAGGCATGAGGAAAGTCCAGCATTATTTAGAATATTTTATGAGAAATTTATTGCAGTTAATTGAAGGGGAGAGATTGATCACCGAGGAATCTAGCTCATTACTTTACAAAACCTGGATAAATGGCATGTCACTTCTCCGTCTGCTTAGCGTTCTCCTTTTAAAACCTCTCTCTTTAAAAAATGCATTCCAAACCACATCCAGAATGATGTCCCAAACCCGAGTTTCCCCTTCCCCCGCCACTTAAATACGCAGGAAAATAAAAGGAGACAGGCAGTATCATAATTCCAGTTCATTTCCTTTTTCTCTTCCCCGACATTTTGAAATGTATTTTAATCCTAGCACAGTGTTGTAAGAGGGGAGGCCAGGAAAAACATCCCTTCATCTTGCCCCTTCTTCCTCTCGCTCGGTGGTTCCTTCAGTTGTGCTCACACAGAGAACTAGTGATGTCAAGCGCTAACAGCAGTGGCCTGCAATGCTGCTATAAGCTTCTTTGCAGTGGAACCCTGCCAGCCATTGATCCAACAGTGGGAGTTACCTCAGCAGTGCAACTGCACTCAGGGCCTGATTCTAGCTTGTGGAATATTTCTGATAATAAGAGTGCCTAAATGAAGCAGCCTTTAAAAGGTCTTCACTGTTAATTTGGCAGGGGGGGGAAGCCAGAACCTTACGCTCGCTTTTTCCGACCACTTTGGCTGTCCATGCCAGCCTCTGAATAGATGTCTGTAATTAGATGGCTCAAAACAGAAATATTACCTGACGTAGAATTGGACTAGGCTAACTAGGGATGCTGATTAGACCCAACCCTCTGCTACCATCCTCCGGCGACTGCGTGAGTATGTGTCACTTCACAGTTATAAGCCGCGGGAAGGGAAATTGGAGGGTACTAGAAAGCTGTTAGCGTAGAACCCGGCTATTTCGCACTAAAGCCTGAGAATTACAGAACCTTGCAGGTTGGTGAGTGAGGGGTAAGAAAGCAAGGGTACTCCATCACAAAATGGACTGTCCCTACTTGGTTTGCCTATAAACCTGGACCATAGCGGCTGGGAGGGAGCCACCCACCTAGCACACAAGGGGCTGAGGGCTGGAGAAGCAGCACCTGATAGAAGCTGTGGGGGATAGTTCTGCCCGTGTGGCAACATCACAGCTCTTGCCTGCAGGGATATCGGAGGGTTTGCTCCCATGAGTAATCAGTGACCTCTCTCATCTCCTACACCTGACAGTAGCACAGAAAACCTCCGAGGTGCCTGTAGACCTTTAGGCAGGTACCCCAGGGGGAAGAGTCCATGGTCCACCACCTAGTAATTGTGGGGATGATCTCTATGCAGTTCCCGGTGGTCACCGGGCCAAGTGGGTGCAGTAGGAGGGGAGTAACAGGGGGAGACAGACACCTGTGCACAGAGAGAAAATGGAGCTTATAAAAAGTGTTCTTACTTTTCTGACCCCCTCCAATCAGATGTTAGACCAAAGCACAGCCAGTACTTGAGCTAGGTCAGTGAATAGTCTCAGTGTGCCATGTACTGGGGTCCTATACTGCACGTAGTTGCTCCTTCCATATAAATGGAGAGCCTGATTCTCCAGGATTTACTCACTATAAATAGCAGTTATAGGTGCAATTGCTGAAACCAATCTCCTATATTGCCTTGTTGTCCTGAACTGCCATTGATCAAAGGGTACATGATGGGGACTGAAAGGAAAACACAGATGGCCACTTGTGCACATGCCCTGAAGGGAAGGTTGGAGATTTGAACAATGTTCAGATTTCTTTTTTTAAAACTGCTGCCCTCTGGTGGTTACACTACTGCCAGCCTCAGGGTCTTAGGCCTGGCCTAGACCTGCTACCTGGAAGTTCTTCCAGAACAATGTAGGGTGTGACTTTAAAGCAGATTAACTATTCCTGATTAACTCCATGTGTAGACAAGCACGTAGGTTTTGTCTAGCTACGCTATGAACCCTTTGCCAGGAGAGCTAGCCCAGCAGAGTGTAGGCGTGGTGTACACCGACACAAGGAGAAGTTCTGCTGGTGCAGGAACACCATGTCTTCTAATGACGTTAGCTATGCTGACAAAAGTGCTCTTCTGTCGCCACAACTGCATCTATACCAGGGGTTTTGCCTGTGTTGCTATGTCAGCCATGGGAGGGTGGGGGGTAGGTTTTTTTCACAATCTGACCAACATAGCTTTGTAGTGTACACCTGGCCTTATTCTCATTGACACGAAAGCCCTTTTGCACCATTCTGGCAGTGTAAAAGAGCCTCCAAGAGTCATTTACCAGCGCAGTGCGAAGGAGAAGCTTTCCCTCCGTGCCTCAGTAGCTATTGGCTGGGAACCTGATCTTGTTGACCCTTACTCGTACAAGTAGCCCATTGACTGTAACGGGGTTGCTTCCATCTGTGGGAGTACGTGCGTCATCGGGGCTACTTGCAGGAATATTAATCCCAGGAGTGAGGGTTTTCAGGAACAGCCCCTGCTTTTGAGGGGCTGGTTACTAGCCAATCATTTTTCAAGTGGACTGGCCCTTTCCTGCCTTTCTCTGTTATTTTTATTCTTGGGCATTATCTGATTTGGTAGAATTATTGTGCTCAGGGTAACCAGCTCTCATGCCGCAGGCTGTAAACCAGTCATTCCTGACCATTGCTGGCCATGCTACCCTAGTGAACATTCACCAGTTGGACACCAACCCCTACACTCTGTCCTCCATGCTATGCCCTGTGTAGCCATCCATTTCCCCCCTCGCCTCTACCCTTTTTCGTCTCTCTGTGAAGGTACAAGGGATACAATTCCCCTGAGGTGAGAGGCCAGCCACTAGTTGGCTGGTTGATTAGCTCCACCTATAGGCACCGACTCCGTGGGTGCTCCAGGGCTCAAGCACCCATGGAAAAAAAATAAGGGGTGCCCAGCACCCACCAGCCTCAGTTGTTTGGTGGGGCCACCGATCAGCTGTTTGGCAGCTGGCGGGAGGTGTTCGGGGGAGGGCGGAGAGCAGTGAGGGGCCTTCAAATTTTTTCGTTTGACCACCAACCTGAAAAATCAATTATTCGCTGAGCTCCCTTCTCCCTCTCCAACCTGCTGCTCACTGTAAGCTTGCCTCTTGTTCTGGCTACTTGTGGGTGGGACCCGTCTGCTGGCCGCTCCCTGGGGCCAGGCTGCAGGTGCTCCAGGGGCAGAGTTCCAGGGGCAGAAACGGCTTTGCCTGAGGCTCCCTACAGGTGAGCTGCTTTCACAGCCAGGCCATGGTGAAGAAAGACAGGGAATGCGAACAAGGAGCCACCTCACCTGGAGCCATGGGAATGTATTCACAGAGTGGGAATATGGGGCGATGGTTGCAGGGATGTTTCCCACTTAAACCCTAATCCAACTCTCGCTGAAGTCGATGAAAAGACACCTGTTGATCTGGGAGTTGGATTAGGCCCTTGCGTCTTTATTTACTTGGGCCTTGCTTTAGTGCATGCTGAATCAGGGCCTTGCCTCGTGCACTATAAGGGAGTTGCACCTTCTGAAGCATGAGCTATTGGCTCTGCCGGAGGAAGCATAATGGAGTTGCTGGGCCAGTGATGTGGTTTAGCATAGCCTCCCTCTCACGTCCTACTTGTCATTTCAAACTGTTGATGGCATCTTTTTACGAGTCTCAAATGAAATCTGCATGTTAATTTACCGATCTTCTGTTCTCTCGCTATGCCCAGGAGAGGCGCATCTGTGTTGCCTCCAGCACTCAGTGAAGTTTGGTTCCTGATGCTCAGTCAGGAACATCTGGAACGTCATGATGTTGACTCGTCCTTTCAAGAGTCCTTTTCATTTCCAACATTTACCCACTTAAGCATGAACAATAATATTTATGGAGAGAGCCGTCGATTTATACATAAATGTTGTTGGTCATGCTGTCTGTGACAACCGCTACCTAGGCAGCCAGCTATTTCTCTGACAATGTAGGCAATGGATTAAAGCCCATCCAAGGTCATTAATCTCCTGACTGTACTGCTAACTCTGCAACAGATGTTGCCACCCTGATTAGCACTGAGTCAGTGCTGACTGCCTGTTTGAGGAGTCTCCTCAATCCAAGCAAGGAGACAGAACCAGGAGGACATGAGGGGAACAACAGCAAACGAATATGAGTGTCAAGACACTATGGACTGTGTCTGATTGGGACTTGGACAGAACACTGGTGCATGGAAGTAAAAGCCCCATCACACCTCTGCATCCAGACCTTGGGTCCAGGTACATGCTGTGTGCTGGCTTACTCCCCCCTCCTAGAACACGTGCTCCGGGAAGGGTGAGGAATGATCAGAGCTTAGCTCCACCATCCTCCACTCTCCCACCAATGCATCTGAACTGCCGTGTGCTGGTTGTCATTTGGGACTGGTGTAGGACAGCAGCAAATCGCAAACTAAAGCAAAGGAGAAAGAATTGTGATGCAGAGGGGTGTGTTTGTGAGTCACAAGGCCTCTCAGGGCTCCCACTGGGGAGTGACACTTAGGGTATGTCTACACTACCAGATTAGTTCGATTTAACTTAATTCGAATTTGTGGAATCGACCTTACAAAGTCGAATTTGTGTGTCCACACTAAGGACACTAATTTGACTTTGTGAGTCCACACTAACGGGGCAAGCGTCGACATTGGAAGCGGTGCACTGTGGGAAGCTATCCCACAGTTCCCGCAGTCCCCGCTGCCCATTTGAATTCTGGGATTTCCCCACAGTGCATGCTGGGGGGAAAAATGTGTCGAGGGTGGTCTTGGGTAACTGTCATCATTCAACGTGCTTTCGGACGTCTCAAGAGGAGATGGAGGAGCTTACTGACTCGCTCGGATCTCAGCGAAACCAATATCCCCATTGTTATTGCAGCTTGCTGTGTGCTCCACAATCTCTGTGAGAGCAAGGGGGAGACCTTTATGGCAGGATGGGAGGTTGAGGCAAATCGCCTGGCTGCTGATTACACTCAGCCAGACAGCCATGCGATTAGAAGAGCCCAGTGAGAAGCACTGTGCCTCCGGGAGGCTTTGAAAGCTAGGTTCCTCAGGGAGCAGGGTAACCTGTGACTGTTCAGTTTCTTTACAGAGAAGCTGAACCTGCCCCTGCTTCAGTTACTGTTGACTTTCTTCTGCGGTTACATACCCCGTTCACCACGTTTCCCCCCTTCCAACACACGTTTAAAAATAAAGTTAATGGAACATTGTTAATTAACAACGTTTTCTTTATTAATGAATTCGCGTTAAAGGGTTGAAACAGGGACGCAGACTGTGGTGGGTAGGGTGTGCAGTGATGTTAACACCGCTTCTACAGTCGAGGAATGATAGGCTCCTGCTCCCAGAGCGGTCTGCAGTGCCGGACTGGTTGTTTCAACGGAGCCTGCCATCCCTCCTTTTCGGGACTCTGTGTGCGGGGGCTACGTGACCTTGTGGCGGGGGAGGACGGTTACAGATTCCCCTGCTGCGTGGCTCTGTGGTCCAGGACAAGGACCGCTGCATAAGTTCTGTAACCGCCGTCCCATGCCACAAAGTCACGTACCCCCCACTCACACAGAACATGGAAAACACCTCCCAGACCAACCAGGGTGCCTACTGACTGCACTGTGTGTGTGACCTGCTGTTGATCCTGCCCCCGTGTCTGTACCCTGGTAAAGGTGACTGTCCTTTGCAATTAACAACCCCCTTCCCCCCCCCTTCACAGACAGTCTTCTGTAGAAAAACTTGATGGAAATAGTAATTAACAGCAAACTACTTTTAATAATCAACTACACAGTTAGGGGATGAAACTGGGATTGGGGCTTGGGTGAGCCAGGAAGGGAAGGACTTCTCAACATTTAGGGAATGAGAGCCTTCTTGTATTTGTGCACTCTGCAGGGGTGCAGTGACAGTTTTCACGGCCCCTGTCGCCCCTCCTTCTTGTTACTTTGGGTGAGGGGGGGTTGGGACTTTGTGGCGGGGGAGGGCAGTTGCAGATACAGTGCAGGGGGGCTCTGTCCTCCTGCCTGCGGTCCTGCAGAACATCCACAAGGCACCGGAGCGTGTCAAATTTTCCCGGGGCATTTCCTGTGTGGCTGGTCAGAACATCCAAGCTCGGACTGCTGTCCAGAGCGTCAACAGAGTGGTGCACTGTGGGATAGCTCCCGGAGCTACTAAGGTCGATTTCCGTCCACACATAGCCTAATTCGACATAGCCATGTCGAATTTAGCGCTACTCCCCTCGTCGGGGAGGAGTACAGAATTCGAACTAAAGAGCCCTCTAGGTCGAACTAATTAGCTTCCTGGTGTGGACGGGTGCACGGTTAAGTCAAATTAACGCTGCTAAATTCGACATAAACTCCTAGTGTAGACCAGGCCTTACACACTAGGAGTTGTTCCGGCTTCTGGGCCATGCTCAGAGTTAGAATCCAGCTTCTGTTGACTGCCCAGAGAGTTTTGGGTGAATAAGCAATTCAAGGCAGGGCCCTGAAACATTTTACATGGTTAAATTAAGATTTTAAACAAAAATTACTTTAAAATTAAACCAACTTGAAATTTTCAAAGAAAGATGTTGACAGAACTAAAAAAATTCAATTAAACGTTTTCATGGGGGGAAATCACTTCCCCTCCAGATCTCACTCCTTAGAATAGAACAATACAGGGGGGAAGAAAAAACAGAGAACTTGGATTGTAAGCTCTTTGGGGACAGGAACTGTCTTATTGTTCTGTTTGTACAGCACCTAGCACAATCGGGTCCGGGTCCATGACGAGAGCTCCTGGGCTTTACAGTAGTACAAATAATGAATCATCATAATAAACGGATGGTGGCCTACCTTTCAGCTTATTACTTTATAAGGCCCCCTGTCAGCTAGGTATATAGCAACTGTGTTGTGATAAGAAAATATGTAAATATCTGATATCTAATCTCTTCTTTTAAAAAGGCAATTTCACGTATTACATGAAGCCTAATTTAAATTCATCTCACCGCACTGTATTTATTGATGGTTGTACTGTTCCATGTTATTGTTTAATGGGTTGGAGACAAATGTTTTATATTAATTCTAATTTTCCTTAAATTGCCTTATTTCATGCTTTATAACAAATTAACACAAGGGCACCTTTTTTGTTGGGGAGCTTGTCTTGTTCATAGTTCATCATAAGAAATGAAAATGCTTTTTTAACTTCATGGTTCTCTCATGCATGCTTGCTGGACACACCCTGTAAGTACAGAGAGATTTTTCCTCAGGGCATCATCGACAGTAATGTTTGGATTAGAGATGGTCAGAAAAATTCTGACAAAAATATTATTTTGTCAACATTTGCTGATTTAGCAAAATTGAAGTGTTCCATGGAGACAATTCAATGTTGCTGATGTTCCAACAGAATCCAGGGTCCACAGCTTCTGGGGTCTGTGACTCTGGGGCAGCCAGCCATGTGGACTGCCCTGCAGATGGGAACCCAGGAATTCCAGCATCCGTGGCCCTGGGGTGATCCACGAGGTGGACTGCCTCAGAATTGGGGAGCCCAGTAGCTCCAGAACTCCATTCCCTTTTCTGGAGAGTTGAGATGTTTGGTTTTCATTCCTAATTGGAACGAAACCAAGTTTCACAATATTAAAATCATGAAACAGAATGAGCTTTCTCCACCCAGTGCTAGCTGGGCTGTCCAGAAGCGCTCATCATTGGCCTAACTGCTCCCACTGAAATTTGGAAGCTGAGTAAGGCCAGTTGTTAATAATCCCAGCCTACCTTTATAATACCCCAAAGCTGCCTAGAATAATGTGAACTGCGAAAAAGGTTGATTCAAAGAATTATCATTCTGTATTACAGAAGCTTCTAGAAACCAAGCCCTTTGGGTGCTATACACTGTACAGACATATGATGTAATTCTTAGTTCCCCAGAGCTACCTACCTCCCCAGTGTAACTTCAAATGTCTTCTCCCACCACACATGCTCAGGAGATAGGTACAATTCACACCTCACCTCGAGTGACAGACTATTGTGCCATGGAGGGAGTGCACCACAAGCCTCAAGAGGAAATGTAACTTAGCCAGGTTGGGGGAGAGCGTGGCCAGTCCCCACCCTGCATTCCTGTGGAGCGGTTGGCAGCTGGCACTGGGAAAAGAGCACAAGGCTCCACTCGTAGGTTGGCATAAGGAGCATTCAGCAACACGCGTCCATGAGTGCTCCAGGGGGCAGGATATTCCACACCACTCCCAATAAGTGCGGCAGCCACACAGAGTCACTCCAGAGAGGAAGGTGGCAAGCAGTGGGCCGCAGATGTCTAATATGAAAGCTCTGTTTTGCTACTGGTGAGGGACGTGCCAACCTGTAGCGAATGTGTGTGCTGGGACCTAAATGGGAAGGGAGTTTTGTCTCTCTGAGACAATTTAAATTAATCCCTGACACTGCTCCTGGAGCTAAGGGCATCTTCCTAGACCTAATTTAATTTCTCACATTTTCTAACTAGTGCAGGGGTTGCTTTTGTACCATTTCAGACTCTCTGATTCTGCTCATTCAAAATTTGTTTGTTCAACAGAAAATAAAACACCCCCAGAGCTATCACATACCCACGCTCACTTACTTGGAAAGAAAGACTTTCAGAGGCAGAAGATAAATAGCATGTCAAACGTGGTTTGGAGGGGCGGCAGCTGAGTAATTCCTGGCTTCCTATGACTTTCTCCAGCTGTTGTGTCCCACTGTAATTTGGCAGCTGTGCACGGCCTCAGCATAGCTGCTATTTAGTCAGATCAGATCAATACTTCTAAGCACTTGTCTGGTGTAACAATCTCTGGTTAGTCCAGGAATTCGCACTTCTACTCACATGGATTGGACACACTGGCTGATAACGATCTGTCCATCCACCCATGATCAATCACTTACTAATCTGTAATTAGAAAATCCCTTAGCAAGGAAACACAGAAAAAGAAATGATATACTGGGAAAGAAATGGGCCCCAATTCAGCAAAGCCCTTAAGCACTGAAGTCCCACACTAGATGAAACTATGTCAGTTCCTTACGTATAGGATCATATGCTTCCATGGATAGTGTTCCACAGAGGGAAGAAAAGATATCAATTTACTACCAATCCAGTCTCTAAAGCTCAAGAATTCTGGTTTATGATGATGATTTATATTATGGTAGCACCTAAGGGTCTCAACCAGGCCAGGACCCCATTGTGGTAGGCATTGCACAAACACATGATGTGCATCGGAGGGTCACTGCTCCAAGAACTCAGAGTCTAAAAGAACTGGTCAAGCTCTCCTGCCTGATATGATGATTGGTAGGGCTGGTCAAAATTTTTCCATTTAAGCTGTTTGTTTTGACAGAAAATCAGTTTTTTGATTAAACAATATTTTTTTGAAACACGTCTGCTTTCCATGGCAAATTTTGATTCTTCATCAAAAAAATGAATGAAAAACCAAAATATATTTATTCTAAAATACTGTTGGGATGGGTCATAGGCATTTGAGTCTGTGTGCTTCATACTTCCATTTTCTTCTGGGGGCCAAGATTCCCAGCCAAACTACACCTTCCATGATGCACTCTGGCCAGAGGACAGCCATGACATATCACCTCTCCTGTGGTGCATCAGAGGATATGTAGTCCAACCAAGGAGTCCAGGGTAGAGAGGAGAATGGGAGCATGAGGCACCTGAACTGTATGTCCCATGAGGCCCTGCGGAGCATTTCAGAATCAAAATATTTTGTTTTACTCAAACATCCTGATAAAAACAGGGCAGTGAATGTTGGTTTTGGCACTAGTTTCTTCAGGACAAGAACCTCATTTTACAACCAGTTTTAATGACTATATTGAATGACCAAAGCACTGAGCATGATACCCTGTAAACTAAATACAGTGACTACAGACAATAGCTTGCAAGTTCTCATCAGTTGCTGTACTGTCTGCACCTCGACAGTGAAATGTGAAAACATGGTGGCAAATTTCCAAACAAACATGCTCCAACAACAGTGAGTGGGGATATGTTTCTGGTGCTGTGCATCTTCCCGGGCTGCTATGCACAGATTTCAGTTCTGTATAATAATGTTTTGTGGCTGTTTTCCCTTCAGTTTGATACATGTTATTCCCCGCACCGCCAATAACTAAAGATTTTGAGGTTGGTATTTTTGAAGGAACCGCACAGGAGACGTGGCTATTACATAAGCTCCATGACTACAGTAAATAATAGGCTGGCAAGTAAATGTTCAGCACTGTGGGCAAAATTCTCCTCGGAGAGCCACTCAGCTGATCTCATCAAGTCAACTGTAATATTCTGTGCTCCGTACAGGCAGGGAACCTCCCATTAACTTCAACTGAACATTGCGCAAGTAGGGAAAGCAAAATATCAGAGCCAAGTTCTGCTGTAGGGAGAGGAGAACATTGCCAAAAGTTGGGAAATCTGTTCCTGTGGAGCAGTGAATGAAATATCGGTTTGAGTGGGAGAGCTAAAATGGACAATTACAACAAGTCAAATCGTGAAACACGAACAAGCATTTAAAGGGAAGATTTAAAAAAAAACATAAACTAAAGTAAAAGCTGCTGCTCTCTGGCTGGCAACTCCGATTTTTAAAAAAACCCATAGATTGAATTAAAAGCTTAATTTGTGAAGCAGCACTTGAAGCAGCGCTTGAAGTGGAACCACTTGTGCTCAGAGACGACTCCATTTCATTACAACACAAAAACGCTCCCTTCCACAATTGGTTTATGGCTCAAGTACAGTATATCTAGAGAGGAAAATAGATTAGCTGAGCTATATCTGTGAATTCACAGAATGACTGTGCTTATACATTCACACACATGCTGTATGTGCATTTGTCATTGTAATGATTGTTATTAATTTGTTTATTGTATGAACAGTGTGCTGAAAGCTTTACCTTCCCTCCAAAACTTCCAGTCTAACTGGGCCAGGCACAAATGAGGGCTGGGGAATAGGATATATTGAAAAGCAGGATGCCTGAATGGGGAAGGTTTGCATGCCTCTTGCTAGCAAGATTTTTTTTTTTAAAAAACACAGATTTTCAGTCATGTGACTTAATACTTCTCGGCAGGACAAACTAGGTGCCTTAGGAAAGAAATGAATGTTTGACCTTGAGGACAAAGAAGTTGAAGCATGAACTGGGAAGGGGGGCAGGAGTAAGTGGGGGTAGTCACGGAAGAAGATTTGGAGGCAAAAGTGAAAGGAAAATCGTGACTGGGTAAAGGAGGGAACATTGCTGATAAAGTTTGCAGATGACTCAAAAAGATGGAGTGGTAAATAATAATGACCGATCAATTCTGCAGAGTCACCTGGATTGCTGGGTAACCTGGGTTTTTCTGAAAAACATGTGCTTTTAATAAGTCTACAAACCAAGAATGGTCACACTTTCCAGATAGAGGGTGAATTCTAGGAGGCAATGATTTTAAAAGGACTTAGAGGGTCATGGTGGATAACCAACTGAACATGAGCTCCCAGCGTGATACTATGGCTAACAAAGCTAATGCAATCCTTGGATGTATAAGAGGAATATAGTAGGAATAGTGAGGGCATATTACCTCTGTATACTGCATTAGTGAGACTCTTACTGGAATACTGCATCCAGACTTCAAAGAGGATGCTGAAAACTTTGAAGGGACTCAGAAAAAAATCTCAAAGAATTATTCAGGTTCTGGAAAACCTGCCTTGCAGTGAGAGACTTAAAAAGCTCAGTCCATTTAGCTTATCCAAAAGAAAGTTGAGTTGATCATTGTATGTAAGTACTGATGTGGGAAGAAGATTTCTGATGATAGGGAGCTTGTTAATCTAGCAAAGAAAAGCATAGTGCGGTCCAATGGCTGGCAGCTGGAGCTAGACAAATTCAGAATAGAAATAAGACACAATTTTTTTTAATAGTGAAGGTAATTAACCATTGGGTCAAAGTGGATTCTCTGTCACTTGACCTCTTTAAATCAGGACTGGATGTCTTTGTAAAAGAAATGTTACAGCTCAAACAGAAGTTAGGGGCTTGATGCAGAAATTCCTGGGGGAAATTCTATGGTCTGTATTATGCGGAGGTCAGACTAGACCAGGGGTTCTCAAACTGGGGGTCAGGACACCTCTGGGGGTCGCGAGGTTATTACATGGGGGGTTGTGAGCTGCCACCCTCCACCCCAAACCCTGCTTTGCCTCCAGCATTTATAATGGTGTTAAATATATAAAAAAGTATTTTTAATGCATAAAGGGGGGGGTCGCAATCAGAGGTTTGCTGTGTGAAAGGGGTCACCAGTACAAAAGTCTGAGAACCCCTAGACTAGACGATCCAAATGGTCCCTTCTGGCCTTAAGCTCTATGAATCTGTGAAAACTGAAGAGAGAACTGAGACATAAAGAGGAGCTGGATAGAGCAGGGCCTGGAAAGCAAGGACAAGATGCTGAAATTAGCTGCAGAAGGTGAGAGAAAGCTCATGAAAGGGATTTGAAGAGGAGCTGGATGTACCAAGGGACATGATTTTTGTTGCAGTATGTGGGACAGATTGAAGATGATACTAAACTGCTCAAGATTGTTAAGACCAAAACAGACTGTGAAGAACTTCAAAAAGATCTCACAAAACTCAGTGACTGGGCAACAAAATGGCAAATGAAATTTAATGTGGATAAACGTAAAGTAATGCACATTGGAAAAAATAACCCCAGCTATACATACAATGTGATGGGGGCTAATTTAGCTACAACTAATCAGGAAAGAGATCTTGGAGTCATCGCGGATAGTTCTCTGAAGACATCCACGCAGTGTGCAGAGGCAGTCAAAAAAGCAAACAGGATGTTAGGAATCTTTTAAAAAGGGATAAAGAATAAGACGGAGAATATCTTATTGCCCTTATATAAATCCATGGTACGCCCACATCTTGAACATGGTCTCCTCATCTCAAAAAAGATATACTGGCACTGGAAAAGGTTCAGAGAAGGGCAACTAAAATGATTATGGGTTTGGAACGGGTCCCATATGAGGAGAAATTAAAGAGACTAGGACTTTTCAGCTTGGAAAAGAGGAGACTAAGGGGAGATATGATATAGGTATATAAAATCATTAGTGGTGTGGAGAAAGTGAATATGGAAAAGTTACTTACTTGTTCCCATAATATAAGAACTAGGGGCCACCAAATGAAATTAATGGGAGGCAGGTTTAAAACAAATAAAAGGAAGTTCTTCTTCACACAGCACACAGTCAACTTGTGGAAATCCTTGCCTGAGGAGATTGTGAAGGCTAGGACTATAACAGGGTTTAAAAGTGAACTAGATAAATTCAGGGAGGTTAAGTCCATTAATGGCTATTAGCCAGGATGGGTAAGGAATGGTGTCCCCTCTGTTTGTCAGAGGGTGGAGATGGATGGCGGGAGAGAAATCACTTATGAAGGGGACAAGGTGAGAGTCTAGGAGGTCCAGAAAGGAGGAGGATGCTGTAGTTGAGGCAAAGGAATAACCAATGCCTGCACAAGCGCTCTTTGCAGTAGGAGCAGAGAGAAATGTAAAGATCTTGGAAGAAAAAAATACATCCCCATTATGAGGACATGTCACTACCTGTATAAAGGACAGGGAGGATAGTGGGATTGCCACTGATGAAAGAGAAGGGAGGAAGAGTGGAAGTTCTTGCCATGTTAATTTTGACCTGGGGCTGGGATATCCAGGAAGAGATGGCACAGAGGGTATGTCTACACTTCAAGGTGGCAGTGTGATTTCCAGCTCGAGGAGATATACTCACGCTAGCCCTGATCAAGCTAGCACACATGGCATGGCAGGCAGAGTAATGGTGGGAGCCATGGCAGCATGAGCTAGCTACTTGCATGTACATGTCTGAGCCCACAGGCACATATTTGGGGCAGCTAGCCCCTCCCACTGCTCAGGCAGCCAGGGCTACTGTCTACTTTTAGCGTGCTACCTTGATCAGAGCTAGTACAGGTATTTCCTCTCAAGCTGGGAATCACACCCCCAGCTCAAAGCGTAGGCATACCCAGAGACAGAGGGATGGGTCAGGCCTGCGGTGTGATATGAGTGTAATTTGCATTGAAGCAACAGTAGAACCATAGCAACATGAGATCTGATTCTGAGTTACACCGATGTAACTAAGTTATCTTCAGTGGTGCTACCTGTGGTTTACACTAGAGTCAGCAAGATTAGAACCGGGCCTCCAAGGTAGAAACACAACAAATTACATTTCAGCTGCTCCACGCCCAAAGATAAATGTAGTCATTCCTTTCCAAAATACCAGATTGATGGCAAAATAGTTAGAACTCAGTAAGTTAGATAATATTGCACTGAATATAAATGAGAATTATAAGATAAATGACATTTAGTGACATTAATTAACTGATTAAATTAAACCTGATATTTTAATCAGAATTTGTTTATGCAAAGCTCTGGATAAAAAGTATAGTTTAACCTAGTTACTTTTAAAATTCTGGTTACCATAACAACTTCTCATGATATCAATTAAAGGTGGTCTTTTCTTTGCATTATTTTTAGAACTTTAGTTACCATAACAACAGGATGCCGGTTCATTTGCAAAGAGTTAAAATATGTTGTTGTTCTTTGAGAGACAATCAAAATATGATAAGTGGGATGCCAGGAATTAATACCCCAAAATGGTTGCATGAACACATTTTTCAAACTCTGCATATGTGGAATAAGAGACTTGAGAGATTTCTTGGTGGCTGAAATAAAAAAGGAGGTTATTTATCAGTTGGGAAGGAGTGGGGCCGTCAGACCCTAGGGGTATGATGGACTATCAGAACTACAAGGAGGAACAACGCAAATGACAAGTCCTTTCATACTAGGTCTCTTGCACTATCAAAGGGGAGAGTGTATCCCAGAAGTGAGACAATGACCGGGATTGGCCCCTCCTACAGCAGTTCCCTTCTGCAGAAGGAAAACTCTGAAAGGAGCCCCTCATGATGTTCCCCAGCCCAGATCATTCTGCTCCCTGATCTATGAATAAATACTGTCCTGGCAGCCAGCCCTGTTGAGCAAGCAGGCCACATCAGCTGAAACTTCCAGATACCTCTTGGAGGAAGCTAGGGTGTAGGTGCATTAAAGTAGCCCAATCTGAACATCACGGTGGCTTGGGTGATCAAGGCAAGATCCACAAAGGAAAGAAAAACACATTGTCAGTGCACCAACCACATACAGAAAGGGTCTTTTAGCTACGGCTACCACCTAGCATTTTAGGGGTAACCAGCAATGCCAAGGCCCCACCTAAATTCCATACCCGGCTCACAAAGGATGTGCAAGTTGTGGGAGACAACACCATCCTTGCCCCATTTTCTCAGTGTTACCTCCGGCATCACTTGCCTCCTATTGGGACTGAGCCTCAGCAAGGTCATTCTCAGACAATCCTTATCACAGCCAGATACCTAGGAATAGGGGGTCATCACATTGCCCGAGGGTGAAGAGGAGAGACACTGATCTAAACGTCCTTCACTTGCCCAGGGCACTGCAGCCAACACTGCCTCCCTAGATTGGAATGCCCAGAACAGTGGAGTGGATGGAGCCCATCACAGGAGAGAGTACTCTGGGTGGATGAGCCATTGTCCAATGCAGGGACCTCTTAGAAAAGAAGGAATAAAGTTACATAAATGTGATCCCATTCATCTGTTATGGTTCCCAGTAATGTCAACAAATCCTTGTGGTTGATGGTATCAAAGGCTGCTGTCAAATCTAAAAGCAAATCAGGCTGGGTGTCTGAATGTATAAACTGCTATGAGATGCATCTGGCGATCCTACGGAAAGAACAAACAGCAGCTTTCACTCCTGCCTAGTGAACGCAGTGAAAAGAAAGATCCATATTAGATTTCTCTGTTACTGCCCTTTGACCACAGGATGAGAAGACAGGGTGCTCCAGATTGCATTATTCTGTGCTGTCCTTGGTCCATACAAAGAAAAGCAGGCAACAGCCTGAAAGTAAGAGGGCCAACCCTGGATTTTTGGTTTAATTGGGATCCCTTTTCTTAATGAGGAAGAGGAGGCAGTGGCTGTGGGGGGTTTGTATGTGCTGAAGTGGCTGGGGGTTATTTAGCTCAGTGGTTTGAGCATTCATAGAATCATAGAATCTCAGGGTTGGAAGGGACCTCAGGAGGTCATCTAGTCCAACCCCCTGCTCAAAGCAGGACCAAACCCAACTAAATCATCCCAGCCAGGGCTTTGTCAAGCCTGACCTTAAAAACCTCTAAGGAAGGAGATTCCACCACCTCCCTAGGTAACCCATTCCAGTTCTTCACCACCCTACTAGTGAAAAAGTTTTTCCTAATATCCAACCTAAACCTCCCCCTCTGCAACTTGAGACCATTACTCCTTGTTCTGTCATCTTCTACCACTGAGAACAGTCTAGATCCATCCTCTTTGGAACCCCCTTTCAGGTAGTTGAAAGCAGCTATCAAATCCCCCCTCATTCTTCTCTTCTGCAGGCTAAACAATCCCAGTTCCCTCAGCCTCTCCTCATAAGTCATGTGTTCCAGCCCTCTAATCATTTTTGTTGCCCTCCGCTGGACTCTCTCCAATTTATCCACATCCTTCTTGTAGTGTGGGGCCCAAAACTGGACACAGTACTCCAGATGAGGCCTCACCAGTGCTGAATAGAGGGGAATGATCACATCCCTCGATCTGCTGGAAATGCCCCTACTTATACAATCCAAAATGCCATTAGCCTTCTTGGCAACAAGGGCACACTGTTGACTCATATTCAGCTTTTTGTCCACCGTAACCCCTAGGTCCTTTTCTGCAGAACTGCTGCCCAGCCATTCGGTCCCTAGTCTGTAGCAGTGCATGGGATTCTTCCGTCCTAAGTGCAGGATTCTGCACTTGTCCTTGTTGAACCTCATCATATTTCTTTTGGCCCAATCCTCTAATTTGTCTAGGTCCCTCTGTATCCTATCCCTACCCTCCAGCGTATCAACCACTCCTCCCAGTTTAGTGTCATCTGCAAACTTGCTAAGGGTGCAGTCCACACCATCCTCCAGATCGTTAATGAAGATATTGAATAAAACCGGCCCCAGCACCGACCCTTGGGGCACCCCACTTGATACCGGCTGCCAACTAGACATGGAACCATTGATCATTACCCGTTGAGCCTGACCATCTAGCCAGTTTTCTATCCACCTTACCGTCCATTCATCCAGCCCATACTTCTTTAACTTGCTGGCAAGAATACTGTGGGAGACTGTATCAAAAGCTTTGCTAAAGTCCAGAAATAGCACATCCACTGCTTTCCCCTCATCCACAGAGCCAGTTATCTCATCATAGAAGGCAATTAGGTTAGTCAGGCATGACTTGCCCTTGGTGAATCCATGCTGACTGTTCCTGATCACTTTCCCCTCCTTTAAGTGGTTCAGAATTGATTCCTTGAGGACCTGTTCCATGATTTTTCCAGAGACGGAGGTGAGACTGACTGGCCTGTAGTTCCCTGGATCTTCCTTCTTCCCTTTTTTAAAGATGGGCACTACATTAGCCTTTTTCCAGTCATCCGGGACCTTCCCCGATCGCCATGATTTTTCAAAGATAATGGCCAATGGCTCTGCAATCTCATCGGCCAACTCCTTTAGCACCCTCGGATGCAGTGCATCCTGCCCCATGGACTTGTGCTCGTCCAGCTTTTCTAAATAGTCCCGAACTACTTCTTTCCCCACAGAGAGCTGGTCACCTCCTCCCCATACCGTGCTGCAGAGTGCAGCTGTCTGGGAGCTGACCTTGTCTGTGAAGACAGAGGCAAAAAAAGCATTGAGTACACTAGCTTTCTCCACATCCTCTGTCACTAGGTTCCCTCCCTCATTCAGCAAGGGGCCCACACTTTCCTTGACTTTCTTCTTGTTGCTAACATACCTAAAGAAACCCTTCTTGTTACTCCTAACATCTCCGGCTAGCTGCAACTCCAAGTGTGATTTGGCCTTCCTGATTTCACTCCTGCATGCCTGAGCAATACTTTTATACTCCTCCCTGGTTATTTGCATTGGTCTGCTAAATCCAGGGTTGAGAGTTCAATCATTGAGGGGGCCATTTAGAGAATTGGGGTTAAAAAAAAAACTGTCTGGGGATTTGTCCTGCTTTGAGCAGTGGGTTGGACTAGATGACCTCCTGAGGTCCCTTCCAACCTTGATATTCTATGATTCTAATTAAAAAACAATAAACACATCAGCTGCTGCCAGTTAACAGGCTGGATTCCCCCTCCCTTCTTGGTTCTTCCTCAAAAGCAAACAAATAAAAGTGAGGGGTGGGGAGGAAGCTGTTGTAAAATGCCAGCTGGTAGAGCTTCCTCCTGTGCTTTCTGGTAGATCTCTTACACCAAACACCCCCTTTCCCCACCAGAAAGTCAGTGCTGGTTGTTCTGTTGCAGCCACTGTCACTAAAAGACAGGACCGGGTGTGTCAGACATTCCCCTCCCCTTGACAGCCTTATTCTCCTCCCAGGGAGAGACAAATAGGCTGCCTTGAATCTGATCTAGGAATTAGTGATGATGAAATAATAATATTCTCCTTCCCCCGCCCCAAGAGGAGACCTTTGAGCCTTTTTCAGCTTCCTGGAGATTTCCCCCACTTTAACTCCTCACCTCTGGGCTTTGGCACTCCTGAGTCACTACCTACAATTTTAATTTCCTAGGAGAAACTTTAAAATCTCACACGGCCTTTTATAACAGCTGAGTGGCTGTAGCTCTCTGCATCGGCTGGGCGTGCCAGCATTGTGGGTGCTGCTATCAGCTACCATGGGGTAGAATAGATTTAGCATGGACAAGTGGGCAGGCCAGCAGATAGTGTGTTCCAGATTCTTAACTACAAGCCTTCCCTCAGGCTGAGATAAGACTCCTTTTGAGACCCATCAACATCTCTGTTTCACCACTTTTCTGTTATATTCTGCAGAATCTTCCGAATGCAGCAGCCTTTGTCTGAAATGCCCCCCTCCCCAGCAATGTCAGTGCACACATGTGGTGGCAATTTGAATACGCTTTGCCTATGTGTTGGATAGGTGTGGCTGGCTGGGGCACCTCTTGGTTAATGAATTAGTCAAGGAGGGTCAATACTGAGCAACACCAGGCATTCTCTCCTAAGCACTTAACATGCAGCTTCAGCAATGCTCCCATGCAGTGGATACATGGGGCCTGGTTTTCAAATATGCAGAGCACCCACAACGCTGGGTCAAGTCAGTGGGTTTTTCAAAGGCACGACGCCTCTGGAAATCAGACTCTAAATGTACTCAATGAATGCTAAATATCCAGGGGCGGCTCTAGCCATTTCGCCGCCCCAAGCACGGCGGCACGCAGCGGGGGGCGCTCTGCCGGTCGCTGGTCCCACGGCCTCCTGCGGGAGGTCCACCGGAGCCACCTGCCGCCCTCCCGGCGACCGGCAGAGCGCCCCCTGTGGCATGCCGCCCCAAGCACGCGCTTGGCGTGCTAAGGCCTGGAGCCGCCCCTGTAAATATCTAATTATTTATCACACCCGCTGGAAGAAAGCTACGGTACCGATGAGATTATAGAGGTCCCATGTGTTTTACAGCCAGTCACTGGGGTAGCCACTTGTTTGGAAGGTAGGGTGGTTTTACCACTAAAATAAGGAGGAGAGAGAAATAAATGTATTGACAAGTGAGAAGAATCAGTGTTCTGCAGCCTGCATCCTATAGATGTGTCTGACATACCAAATTATGATGTAACGGGAGGAGTGATGGTTGCAGCTGTTGCCCCTGTAAAGTGATACCACATGATAATAAGTAAGACAGCATATCAAGTCACTTTATACAATACCAGCAGACTAATCCCATGCCACACACGCACAATGCCAAGAGTGGTCCTAACACAGCAGTAGGATCAGTCCTGGAATAATCACATCCTTAGGAAAAAATCCTCTGTGTAATACAGTAAAATCCCACTTAAACAAGTCAACCTTGTGAATCGATTATAGCAGCATCCCCAGAGAACTGCTACCACAGTTTCCCTTTAACACAAAACGGAACATTCATGTGTAAAAATGAATACAGGAGTAGAATATTTACTAGTGCGAAAACAGGCTTTTAGTGGGAATAACAATGAGTCAGCTGATATGATTTCCATGAAGAGGGTGGTGAAACTTACAAGCATGCGGCTAAAATTAGCTTAGTTACAGCCCTGCTCTGCGCTCCTCACTTGTGAAAAATTCCCATTGCCTTCAGTCCGAGTTTTGTTTGAGTAAAGAATGCAGGATCACCCTCCTAATCTAAATAAATAGAGACTTTGGTTGCGATCTTCTATTATAAATTTGAACAGGAGCTCGGTGTCCCCGTTCCTGCAGCAGTTTTGAAAATTGAATCCTTCATACCTATAAAAGCTGAATTGATTTTTTCATTTATTTTGTTTTAGTTCCAACACCGCCTTTGGGGGGGGCGGAGTGAGAACTGCTTACTTATAGGATAATGAACCCAGCCTGGCTAATTCGGCTATGCACCGTGGACTAACCTGATTTGCCAGCACCGGGGGGTTACCATTTAAGTTACTAATGGCTCTTTCCTTCTGTGCCACAGAAGTGGACAGGAGCACATGGCCCTTAAACAAGCAAGGCGATGGTTGACAGCACCTAAAGCAACAATCACTTTTATGAAGGATGAGCCATAACATTGATGAGGCCAGAACCAGCGGGACTCCAGCAACCACTTTCTCCCCGTGGGCAGCTTCACCCGATTCGCTGACTGGCGGTTCATACACCGCGCCCGGCTGAATTGCGTCCCTCTCAATGGAGCCGTCCGCCACGGGAATCGGGACAAGCGCTGCAGGAGGTGTGGGTACGTCACCGAGACCCTGCCCCACGTCCTGTGCAGCTGCAAGCCCCACGCCCGTGCCTGGCAGCTCCGCCACAACGTCATCCAGGACCGCCTAGCGAAGGCCATCGACCCGCGCCTGGTAGAGATCGCCGATAACGGTGCTGTCCCCGGCACCGACAGCCCGCTGCACCCAGACATCATCGTCATGGACGAGGATCGGAAAAAGATCATCCTCGTCGACGTGACAATCCCATTCGAGAATAGGACCCCAGCCTTCCGCGAAGCCCGAGCCTGCAAACTCGAAAAGTACGCTCCCCTGGCCGACACCCTGCGGACAAAGGGCTATGAGGTATACACTGACGCTCTGATCATCGGGGCCCTGGGCGCCTGGGACCCCTGTAACGAGCACGTACTGAGGACCTGCGGAGTAGGCCGTCCCTACGCACGGCTCATGCGACGTCTAATGGTCTCGGACACTATCCAGTGGTCCCGGGACATTTATACAGAGCAATCACCAGCCACCGCCAATACTGAGAGTGAGCCGGCGTGACTTCGCGCACCCACAATGAGGAAGAGACCTGAAGACTTCCTCTGTCAGACCTTATCCCCTGAACCCACTGAACCGAACTGAACTCCACCATATGAGGGTCATCCTATCCTCATTACTTGGCCCACTTATTTATATCTATGATTACCTGTAATGCCTGTCTGAGCGATGTACCCTCACTGCTTGCTGACTGTACCTTGATTCATCCACCTTAAACCCCTCCATTGGGGATACTGCAGACTGTATGTATCATGCGCTATCCAATGTCAAAATACTAACATCCCCCTATACTCTGTATGGTACCCTCGATGACTATTAACTGAATTTTCAACGCTCTGTATCATTTATTTTTAAACATTTTCTAATAAAATTTTAAATCCGGTCTTCATCTTATCATCACTCCAACACTGGTTAACCAAAAAGGAAAGAAGGGTCCTTAGACAGAGGCAACTGATTTGCTCACTGACTCACCTTCATCCTTTTCACCCAAGCAACTCTCAAAACTCTCACTACAGCTGCATGAAGGGTCTGGTGGAGCTTTCGAAGCTCTTCCTACACAAAGAAATTCTGCTGTGTATGTGATACTGAATATTCTGGGAGTTCCCCAAAACTCTCCAGACCAGAAGTCCTATAACTGTATTGTAAGTACTTGGATCAGTTTCCCATGCAGCCAATAAAATTTACTCAGGATGGAACATTTTGTGGCTTAGCCATTGAAAGCAGCTTGAAATTATTTACCGAAGAAGAATGTTGTTTAGGGGCGAGAACATTGTCTGAAAAAGATCAGATAATTTTCAAAGTGTAAATAAAACAACTCTGCTCTTAAGCATTTTCTTTCCTCCTTTCTTCCTCTACCCCGTTCCCTCATTACTTATTTTCCTGTCAGTTTGGCAGGGTGTCTTGATTTACAATGGTGCTCTCTTAGAAAATTTGCTTTGGGAATGTCAGCTAATTAATTATTGTTTCAACATCATTTTTAGCCGCAGCCTTTGACCTCTTGGCAGCTCTGCAAAGCACTCTGATGCATTCCACATTTGCTCAGTAAATATTTCTTTCAAACTATTAATTGAGAAACCAGGGAAAGAATTCATTGTCTTGAAAGAGAGCGAGGGAGGAAAACAAGAAGGAGAGAAAACACAGACTTAGCTTACTGATCAGACACTAAACATGGATCAGTGCTGATGACATTAGGTCCTGTGAAAAACAGAGTAGCTGACTGTGTACGTATTAGATGGTGGAAATGAACTTGCCACGTACTATTACTCTTCTACATTTTTTTATAATCCACTTTCTCTCATTGTTTTGATTCCTCAGTTCCCTACATAAATACACACACTATCTCTTGAACGGCACCATTTATCTTTACCCCGGCGGGTGGGTGATCATTCTTTTCAGAGACTGACACCAATACCACAATGTGAATTAGTGGCAACTGTTATTCTCCAAGTGATCCATCTGACACTTTCCCTTTCAGACCCTATCAGTATTTATTCCACCTTCATCCCCCTCTGCCAGCCTCCAAGACCTGTCCAGAGAACATGAACTGTCTAGGGCTGCATTCTCTTCCTACAGGTGTAAGTCAGCAGAATAACACCACTGTAAAATGGGTACAAATGAGGAGATTCCGCTCTTGGGGCTTCTCTGCTCCCTCCTCTGTTACCAAATGGTACCCCCAACCCCATCCCCATTTTTCTCTTAGACTCTGATCCTGCAAGTAGCTCAGCGCAGGCTGACCCTGTGTTTTAGCAAAGTCAGTGGAGTTCCATGTGAGTCCAAGGATCAGTCCATGCTGAGCTCCTTGCAGGATCAAGGCCTAAGGAGGGAAATGGAATTCACAAAATGTTCAGTCTGGATCTCCGTCATGGCCAAGCCTGTACATTTATGACAGGCACAATCATTAAAACAACAGCAAATCAACGGCCTGCATCCGGCGAAGTGAGTATTCACCCACGAAAGCTCATGCTCCACTACGTCTGTTAGTCTTTAAGGTGCCACAGGACTCTTTGCTGCTTTAGCAAATCAACAGGATGTGATGAGACCCACAGTTTAGCCCGGCTTTTTTTTTTAAATTTTTATTTCAAACACGTTTTTCAATACAGTTAAAACTAGAGATGGCCCAAAGCTGGGTTCTGATTTCAGATCAGAATTTCCTCACAGTCAGGTGAGATCTGGATCCTTGCCCATTTCTGGCTGAAATAGGTACTCAGTTCAAACTAATCTACTGGAGTGCATTCAGCACTTTTTTTGATAAATTGGAGGCTCTTATTTGTTATGGGAGGAAAAAATTATCACAAAACATGCAAAAAAGTTAACAAACTGGAGCCTAAGTAGAGTGGTCTTTTGGTTAAAGCACAAGACCCAGAGTTTTGTCAGCTCTGCTACACACTGCCTACGTGACTTTGGGCAAGTCATTTAAGCCCAGTTAGGTGTCTGCATCCATAATACCGTGAAAATAATGTGCCTGATTTTCAAAGATGATGAGAACCCACCGCTCCCATAAAAATAAAAATAAAATTGGTATTTAAATATGGATTTAGGTGCTTAACTTTAAGGTACACAACTTGGAAAATTTTGGCATTTGGCTTTAATCTCTCTGTGTATCAATTTTCACATCTGTATAATAGGTATAGTATTAGTTCACTACCTTGTAGGGGCATTGAGAAGGTTAATTCAGTTATGTTTGCAAAGTGTTCTGAGATCTCAGATGGAAGGCATTATATAAATGCAAAGTATTATTTTATAAAGATCGGCTAGTGGTACTTCATCATTTCAAATGGCACCAGTTATACACAACGTACATTGATATATACTCTCTATTTTCATAAAGGGCTGCTGCATTTGGTTCAGACTTATTTGCAGTCTGATAACTACACAGATATGAATAATGCCAGGAAGAAGAGCGTTTTACATAGTTTTATGAATGATAAACTATCTTTCCAAGAATTATTTTGTATGCACTATAGCCAGACTCACGTGCTCTGGCTGTTCAAACTGCTCTGGTAATGCAAAGCAGCCATAAACCTTGAGTCTGTTTGTGTCCCCAGAGTGGTGCAAAGCAGCTGAAATAAATAGACCAGTGAAACTCGCCCTGCTTTACACTTATGGTAGGTGCAGATTTTGTGATGGTCTTTAAAATAGGCTATATTTTACTCCCTAAAAAACTACTACAGATGTTCTGTAGATACATCAAATTAAGGTCATACTTGTCATTCCAAATTCCTTCTCAACACACAAAAGCATTACTCCTTCTCCCATGTCAAATTTCCAAGGGTCCCCTAAAAACTACCGGTGTTTATTTCTGGAGGTTTGTGAGCACTATCTTATCCGGGCCAGACACACAGTATTGCTTTAAAAAGTTACAACATCATACTTTAAGGTTTAGAAAACTGGAGAACTCATGCTAATGAAATACTGCCCTAATCTGCATGTTCAGTACATATATATGACCTCATTAACGTAACCCAATCCTTGAATTCTTTGCTTCCTCTCTCCCTGTCACACTTTTCATTTCCCCCCTCTGATTTTCCTTCTCTTTCCAACCCAGTTACTTGGCTCCCCTCCTCAAAATTCCCCTCCATCCTACTGGTCTAGTTCTCCAAGCTGCCAGCTCTTGTGATTTTATTGAGAGTCTTGTGATATTTGGTGTTTTTCTTAAACCCAAGCTCCGGGAGTGGAGCAATTAGATGAAGATCTCAGCTTTCATTATATCTGTTTCCAGCCTTCCAGCCACTATGGTGATGGAGAAAAAGCTTGAAAACATGAGACTTAAAGGCTCAAAAACCAGAAGGTGAATAAAAATAACCCCACATTTATTATTATGTCTTATGTTTTTTAAGCCAAGATTTTCGGGGGCCTTACTCATGATTTTTGGATGGTTGGAGTCAGCAGCCCAGGGCTTCCCCACTTCTTTCTCTAGCTTCCCACATTCCTCGCTTTGATGTTTATCTTCTGGCTTCCTCCTCATGAGTGTGGCCTCCAACATACCCACAACCTTTAATAATGTTTACACTAGCACTCTATGGGATAGCCGCCCTTGCATTGCACTCAGGATCCACTAACAGCGGCATTCCAGCTGCCTCCTATGGGGTTGTGCTAAGACGGTAGGGAAGGGGCACCAGAACCCAGTTCACCCACACAGGGACTGCTGCAATTCAGCACCGCATGTCCGTGCTGGTAGGGGGAGTAACGGTAAGATTATTTTCACAGAAGTATCTCCGCTGGAAGTCCTTCTCTCCATGTTCATAAGGACACAGACAGGTAGGCCAAAGGGCAGAACAGGGCACTTGTGTTTTGAATTTGTTGTTCACTTCAACTCTGTTTTTAAAAAGCCTTTCATTTGAATACATAACATAGTAGCTCCGCAACTACTTCACATGTCATTTGAAAAAAAAAAATCATTCAGAGTTTTGCAAGCTCTTCCAGTGGTCCAGACAGTCTGAGGGTGAAAAAAATCCAGCAACTACAAAGAAATTATATTTTCAAATGAATATATTTTCATCAAGTCTTCTGACAGCTGCACTGTTAGTGAGTCTGAGCAATTTGAAGACAGCTGCATAATTTTAGTTATTGATAAAAAATACCTGTAAGATAAAGATTTTGTTTTGCCCATCTGTTTTAACAATATCTTATTTCCTTCATGTCCACCCCAGCAGAGTGGGTTTAAATTATGGATGTCAAACGATTAAAAAAAATAATCGCGATTAATTGTGTGATTAATCGCACTGTTCAACAATAATAGAATCCCATTTATTTAAATATTTGTGGATGTTTTCTACATTTTCAAATATATTGATTTCAATTACAACACAGAATGCAAAGTGTACAGTGCTCACTTTATATATATTTTTATTACAAATATTTGCACTGTAAAAAACAAAAGAAACAGTATTTTTCAATTCACCTAATACAAGTACTGTAATGCAATCTCTTTATCATGAAAGTTGAACTTACAAATGTAGAATTATGTACAAAAAATAACTGCATTAAAAAATAAAACAATGTAAAACGTTAGCACCTACAAGTCCACTCATTCCTATTTCTTGTTCAACCAATTGCTCAGACAAACAAGTTTGTTTACATTTGAAGGAGATAATGCTGCCCGCTTCTTGTTCATGATGTCACCTGAAAGTGAAAACAGGTGTTCACATGGCACTGTTGCAGCCAGCATCGCAAGATATTTACATGCCAGATGCGCTAAAGATTCATATGTCCCTTCATGCTTCATCCACCATTCCAGAGGACATGCATCCAGGCTGATGACAGGTTCTGCTTGATAACAATCCAAAGCAGTGAGGACCGACATGTTCATTTTCATAATCTGAGTCAGATGTCACCATCAGAAGGTTGATTTTATTTTTTGGTGGTTCAGGTTCTGTAGTTTCCCCATCGGAGTGTTGCTCTTTTAAGACTTCTGAAAGCATGCTCCACACCTCGTCCCTCTCAGATTTTGGACAGCACTTCAGATTCTTAAACCTTGGGTCGAGTGCTGTAGCTATCTTTAGAAATCTCACATTGGAATCTTCTTTATGTTTTGTCAAATCTGCAGCGAAAGTGTTCTTAAAATGAACAACATGTGCTGAGTCATCATCCGAGACTACTATAACATGAAATATATGGCAGAATGCGGGTAAAACAGAGCAGGAGACATACAATTCTCCCCCAAGGAGTTCAGTGACAAATTTAATTCATCCATTATTTTTTTAACAAGCATCATCAGCATGGAAGCATGTCCTCTGGAATGGCTGGAAGGAAACAGCTGAAGCGTGAAGGGGCATACAAATGTTTAGAATATCTGGACGTAAATACCTTGCAACGTCAGCTACAACCGTGCCATGCAAACGCCTGTTCTCACTTTCTGGTGATATTGTAAATAAGAAGCAGGCAGCATTATCTCCCATAAATGTAAAGAAACGTGTTTGTCTTAGCAATTGACTGAACAAGGTGTAGGACTGAGTGGATTGGTAGGCTCTAAAGTTTTACGTTGTTTTGTTTTTTAGTTCAGTTATGTAACAAAAGAAAATCTACATGTATAAGTTGTATTTTCATAATAAAGAGATTGCACTACTGAAAAATACTACTATTTCTTTTTTTTATTGACAGAGCCAGAAGAGTACCCAGAAGTCACCTACTACAAGACAGGCCCAACATAGAAAATAACAGAACACCACTAGCTGTTACCTTCAGCCCTCAACTAAAACCTCTCCAGCGCATCATCAAAGATCTACAACCTATCCTGAAAGATGACCCCTAACCCTCACAAATCTTGGGAGACAGACCTGTCCTTGCTTACAGACAGCCCCCTAACCTGAAGCTTATACTCACCAGCAACCACACACCACAGAACAAAAACACTAACCCAGGAACCTATCCTTGCAACAAAGCCCGATGCCAACTCTGTCCACATATCTATTCAAGTGACACCATCATAGGACCTAATCACATCAGCCACACCATCAGGGGCTCATTCACCTGCACATCTACCAATGTGATATATGCCATCATGTGCCAGCAATGCCCCTCTGCCATGTACATTGGCCAAACCAGACAGTCTCTATGCAAAAGAATAAAAGGACACAAATCTGACATCAGGAATCATAACATTCAAAAACCAGTAGGAGAACACTTCAACCTCTCTGGCCATTCAGTAACAGATTTAAAGGTGGCAATTTTGCAACAGAAAAGCTTCAAAAACAGACTTCAATGAGAAACTGCTGAACTTGAATTGATATGCAGATACTAGATACTATCGACTTAGGCTTAAATAGAGACAGGGAATGGCTGAGCCATTACACACATTGAATGCATTTCCCCATGTTAAGTATCCTCATACCTTCTTGTCAAACCATCTTAAATGGGCTATCTTGATTATCACTACAAAAGTTTTTTTTCTCCTGCTGACAATAGCTCATCTTAATTAATTAGCCTCTTAGAGTTGGTTGGGCAACTCCCACCTTTTCATGTTCTCTGTATGTATATATCTCTCCTCACTATATGTTCCATTCTATGCATCCGATGAAGTGGGCTGTAGCCCACAAAAACTTATGCTCAAATAAATTTGTTAGTCTCTAAGGTGCCACAAGTACTCCTGTTCTTTTTGCGGATACAGACTAACACAGCTGCTACTCTGAAACATGCCAATTTAGTGACTGTTTGGAAATCTGAATTGAAATTGAAACATTAATACATACTTTAAAAGCATATACAGTGTATGATAAAATACGTGCATTTGAAAAAGTATAATAGATTTGAAAAGTATGAACATAGACTAGCTTCCTTATACAGCTGTTGTTTTTTATGACAATGTCAGTGCATTCATTTCAGTGATGTTGGCCAACCTAATAATTTAAAATGATGATTTATAAGCAAAGTCTAAATGAGCTCTCCCTGAGGGCTAGTGATGAGCTGGGGGCTGTGGGGAAAAGCTTCAGGACCAGATTGTATTTACATTCACACCTAATTTACCTAGGTATCCAGAAAACAGAGCTGTGTTGCCCAAGTGATAGATGTTGGGTGGGGTTGGATTACAAATCACTTGAATGTGGGGGAAGAGGATATGAAATGTTGTTGTTCTTATTGTATGAGTAAAGGGCAGTAGAACTGTACTTAGTCTGTGCTGATTGAGGGCATCAAGAGTAGGGTGACCAGATGAGATGAAGAAAATATCGGGACACGTGGTGGGGGGAAGCTGAGTGCTGCCAGTGGAGGGGAAAAAAAAAAAGCCGAGTGCTGCCGGTGGAGCAAAAAAATATCAGGACAAATTGCGTCCTGACCAAAGATCAGTTGGGACACGGGACAACCACACAAATATCAGGACGGTCCCGATTTTATCGGGACGTCTGGTCACCCTAATCAAGAGAGAGGGTGGGGACCTGTCCCTCTCCATTGTTTAAAGACAGAGCTGATTAGGCTCCATAGACAGTCTTTTGTTCAGCTGAAATCACTGATAATCAGGTCTAAGTGCTTAGTCCTGCTGTGGGGACAGTGTTTTTGTGTAAGGGACAGCCCAGAGTGCACTAGCAGCGAGATTCCCCCACTGAGAGCTCAGCTGAAATCACTGACAGCTGGGTGGAACCTCAAGAGACCAACTTGCAGAGGTCACAGTGGCAGGTGGCAGCAGAAGATGACTGCGAAGGGCCATTGGCAACAGAGTGGTGGAGTGAATGGTGGCACAACAAACAGCAGTGGCCAGAGCGAACTGTGAGCAGCTGGAAGAACGAGCAAGGTGCCTTCTTGCTCACCACCTGGGAGGTGTACTCATGTGAAAGCACCTCTGAATTCTGAGTCTCCACAGACCAAGGACAACACCGGTGAGTGGGGTGCGGTGGAGGGAAAAGTGAGGGGCACATTAAATGAACATTTGTTTGTTGGACTATATTTTAGTGACTTTGCTCCAGAATGCTAGATTTGTGACTGGGAATGGAAACTTATATAAATATGTTTCCTAGTAGGCCAAGATTTTTAAAATGCATTATTTGCCAAGGTTGTTATCTCACATCGTTCCTATCTTGAGAGGTCATTATGTTGGGGAGTTTCTGTACTAAACATTTTTATTATTATAATTATTTTTTACTTAAGAATGGTCATACTGGGTCAGACCAATGGTCCATATAGCCCAGTATCCTGTCTTCCGACAATGGTCAAGGCCAGGTGCTTCAGAGGGAATGAATAGAACAGGTAATCATCAAGTGATCCATCCCCTGTTGCCCATTTCCAGCTTCTGGCAAACAGGCTAGGGACACTCAGAGCATGGTGTTGCATCCCTCCCCATCCTGGCTAATAGCCACTGATGGACCTATGCTCCAGGAATTTATCTAGTTCTTTTTTTAATCCTGTTATAGTTTTGGTCTTCACAGCATCCCCTGGCAAAGAGTTCCATGAGTTGACTTTATGTTGTGTGAAGAAGTACTTCCTTTTTTTTTTTTTTTAAACCTGCTGCCTATTAATTTCATTGGGTGACTGCTAGTTCTTGTGTTATATGAAGGATTAAATAACATTTCCTTATTCACTTTCTTCACACCAGTCAAGATTTTATAGATCTCTATCATATCCCCCCATAGTCGTCTCTTTTCTAAGCTGAAAATTCCCAGTCATCTTAATTTCTCCTCCTGTTTCATACCCCTATTCATTTTAGTTGCCCATCTCTGTACCTTTTCCATTTCCAATATATCTTTTTTGGGATGGGGTGACTAGATCTGCACACAGTACTCAAGGTGTACACATACCATGGATTTATATAGAGGCAATATGATATTTTCTGTCTTATTATCTATCCCTTTCTTAATGATTCCCAACATTCTGTTCACTTTTTTTGACTGCCGCTGCACATTGAGTGGATGTTTTCAGAGCACTATCCACAATGCCTCCAAGATCTCTTTCTTAAGTGTTAACAGCTAATTCAGACTCCTTCATTTTGTATGTATAGTTGAGATTGTTTTCCAGTATGCATTACTTTATCAACAATGCATTTATCAACATTGAATTTCATCTTCCATTTTGTTGCCCAGTCACCCAGTTTTGTGAGATCCCTTTGTAACTCTTCGTAGTCTGCCTGGGACTTAGCTATCTTGAATAGTTTTGTATCATCTCCAAATTTTGCCACCTCACTGTTTACTATTTTTCCAGATCATTTATGAGTGTGACAGTAATGGTTCCAGTACTGACCCCTCAGGGATATCACTATTTCTCTCTCTCCATTCTGAAAACTGATCATTTATTCCTACCCTTTGTTTCCCATCTTTTAACCAGTTACTGACCCATGAGAGGACTTCCCTCTTATCCCATGATTACTTACTTTCCAAAAGTCAATTTAACTTAAAATACATTTTTTTAATTTTTTTAAATATTTTTTTAGAAATCTAGACCAGTTATGTGTTTGGGTGTAACTTGTATTATGCTTATGTTAAATTTGCATTATCCTAACAAAATATTTACTTTATTCATATCTTTTTTATATATCGGCCCTGACACCCCACCCCGTAAATTCAAACGCCCCCCAATTTCAATTCCTGGGGAAACCACTGCTTACAGGTGATATGAAGAATTTTCTGGGACTTTAGCTACAAATAAAATGTTAGTGAAGGATTCAGAGCAGAAATAACCTTCAGAATGTGGATTGCACATTCAAGCAAAAGGTTTTCACCTTAAGGCCAAAATTTTCAAACCTGAGTGCCTAAAATCAGACTCTTAAATTTATACTTGGGCACCTTAAATACAATAGCCTGATTTTCAAAGATGCTGAGTGACTTCAGTGGATTTTGCAGATGCACAGCACTTCTGAAAATCAGACCACTGTTATTTAGGTTTCTAGCCATGGAAATAGGATGCTAACTTTAAGCACCCAGCTGTGGCCTGAAATCCTTTCAATTCCCATATACAGAGGTATCTTTCTAACTAAGGTTTTCTATAGGGTTCATCACTACCATGTCTTCTACACACCGCAACCCCTCTGTAGTTGAATAAAAACATTCTTATAAAGGGCAGAGTGCTATAGAACATTCCTACCACAGACTTTCACCCTTGGTGACCTGAGATGGAACTCTGGGTAGATAACAAATGAGAACTCATCTTAGATTCTAGGGGGCATTTTTCCACAAACAACAAAACAAATCTGCTCCACAGCTGCCTGTGTGAACTATCCAGAATATTACAATAAATAAGTAGAGCTCGGTAACAAAGCTTAACGCAGTGCTTGCTTATCCTATGCCAGGGGTTCCCAAACTTTTTGCCAGCATGACCCGATTTTAAGGAAGTATTTCCTGTTGGGACCCCAGACAGCATGGAAGACACCGTATTGAATAGCAAAATGGCATCCTCCACACAGCATGACCTCGCATGCATTTTGCTCTACAAAATGACATCCTCCGCACAATGTGTCCTTGTACATATGGTGCACTTATGGTGCATGAAAGGTTACTTTGTGCAAAGGATGCCTTTTATAGAGCAAAATGGCGTCCTTCATGCATCATGACCTCACACGCACCATACATATGAGGTCAGGCTGTGAGGAGCAAAACGGTGTCCTCCACACAAAAGGGATCACCGTGACCCCATCTGCTGATGGCATGACCCCATTTGTGGGCCTGACCCACAGTTTGGAAACCACTGTCCAATGTTTTGATTGAGCCACTGCTATTTGTCCGTCTCCCTTCTTTTAATGCTGCTACTTTGTAATGCACCATTTGTATAGTGTTCCAAATGAAGAGAAAACCTGGTGTTATGTTCTCTGAGGAGTTATTGGTATTACCAACATCTTAAGAAGTTGACTTATTTAGTGGGGTAGCACTAAGAAAGTTTTGTTACACAAATTTAAGGCAATAATCCCCATAGGAAATCTAACAGCCATTAGTTATAAAATCCCTCTCCCTGTTGTCATCCCAGGATTGGCCGGTATAATTAAGGAAATACAACAGGAGCTGGAATAGTTCAGGCTCAATAGATGTTGATGGATAGAAGATGAAGAATGTAAATGCAGTCTTTCCCAAACCTAACCTCAGAGTGGGCAAGTATGGCAGCATAGTTAAAATAACTGGGGTTGGACTATGCATAGTGAGGAACACCCCAAAGGGTTGATGTACTCAATGACGGAAATGCCAAAAGACTTATCAAATAACTGGATCAGGAAGCCAGAATCATCAAATACTGACCACTGATGAAGTCAGGTTACCAGACAAGATGGGCTGGGCTGGCATGGCAAATCGTATGTTCTGATGACTAGCGTATGCAGCATCTTTATCAACAATACCCCCAACCCGACCAATGATCTTGACTCCTCAACTCAACCTGAAGCTCCTCCTTGCCAAACTTGATGATTGTGACAACAGAAGGCAGAGGGAACAATCTTCTTATAATATTTAAAGATATCTTAAAACCAGACCTAGAAACCGGATGAATCCTGGAACAGGCCTGGGATTTGATGGACTCAGATGAATCAGGTTATGAACATGACCAAGTATTTTAGGCTTTTACTTCTTTTGATAATTGTACCTCTTGTGGTTTCATTTTATTTGAATTCAGGTTTTGAGATGTATTTGGATTTGTTGTATTGTGGAAAAACACTGAGATATTCCTGGTGTTTGAATATAAATATGTAGTTCTCACAGGTGTTTTCAGTTGAATTTTAATGGCAAAGCTGACATAGGTTCTTATATAAAGGCAAAATGTCCAGGCTAACTTTTATCCACAGTTGTACAAATCCCCTGGATTGACTAATCCTAGCTCTGTCATGCTAAATAAAAAGAAAGGCAGATCTGGAATGTAGAGACAAGCCAGGTTGCTGTCAGTCCAGTTATGATAGCAGCAACTAGCTTAACCAACACAACATGGGAAATTTGCATGGGTAATGGGCGTGGATTGAACAATCTCCCAGAAAACTACTTGATTAAACAAGCCTTTTGAAGATAGCTAATAAAGTGCAATTTGGGTCTAGACTGTCTGAAGTCATGGATGAAATGGAGTTATCATGCTCTCCTCTCTCATATAAGAGCACAGAGACAGGCTCAATACACCAATTACTGCAGGAGATGATGCAGCCGCTATCAAATTAATTAAATTAAACAAATCCCCAGAGCCAGCTGGCATCCTCCAGGATTTTGCTGCTTAATTAGCGGGCTTTGTTCTGATCCTGCTTCAGTGGTTCCATGGGATTCTGAACTCAAGAGAGTAGCTGCACTCCATGAATCTTGTTTCTATATTTTTTTAGTCCATAAGAAAGCTAAGGGGGCTCCAAGAAGTGGTCTGGACATTAACATTTTGGTAAAGGTACTGAAGGGGTCAGGCCAGGAATTCTATGACCAAAATCCACTGCAGGTGATCAGTCAGGAAACTGGACTTGATCCCGCACCGTGTTGTGTATATAAATCCAAATTATAAGGTGAATGAGCAGGGCAGAGGATGCAGGGAACCGAGATCCTGTGCTAATGAAACCACTGCTGTGCAGATGTCAAGTAACTCTTCCTTAGCAGCGGGAGGAAAGCCAAAGATGGAAATACACAGCTAAGGAGCTCACTTGCATGCTGGTGTCTCTTCAGACGTGTGCATTTTTGACTCACACCCCACTACTTTATTAGCATGTGTTCCTCCGTGTAAAGGAGGGGGGTGAAATTTACCCTGTGCAGAGGGCCAGCACAAGGTCTGCTTGCCACTGGAGTCCCCTGAAGGCTGAAATAGGACTTCAGTGATTTTGATGCACATTGTTGTGTGGGCCCTTTTTAAAGGGTGCACAGGGATATGGAGACTTCCTGCATGTCAATGTTTGAACCTATGCCTATTGCGTAACAATACCTGCACCCATAGCTGGGTTCTGTTCACATTGTTGTCTCAGGTATGTATGTAGGTTACCAACTCCAGGCAGTAGTGGAACACAACAGGGGACGTGAGGCATGAATTCCAAAGCCAAGGACTCTACCAAGAACACCCTGTCACCAGCCTCCTCCCATTTAACCTGAGAGCATCGCTCCAACACTTCCAATGACACATCAAAACCATCATGGTAACACATGGAGACAGAGGCATCACTCAAATAGCCAAGAGCCAAGCCATTTAGGACTTTATAGGACAAAAACCAATCCCTCAAACTTCATTTTGGAGTCAATTTACAGTCAATATGGTCTAGTGGATAGGGCTCGTGGATTAGCAGTCACCTGCTGTGGCAAATCATTGCCACTCTTTATGCGCCTTTTTTCACCTCCCACCTTTCCTTGGTATTGTCTATTTACATTGCAAGGCCCTTAGGACAAGGACTCTCTCTTACTAAGTGTGTACACAGTGTCTAGAGCAGTGGTCACCCACCGGTCGATTGCGATCGACTGGTCAAGCCTGTAGACTCTCCCAGTCGATCACAATCTCTGGCTGCTAAAAGTCTGGAAGTGCAGCGGGACTGCGCTAAGGCAGGCTCCCTGCCTGCCCCAGCTCCACGCCGCTCCCGGAAGCAGCCAGCACAGCCCCGCAACCCCAGGGGAGGAGGGGGGGGACAGGGGTCTCTGTGCACTGCTCCTGCCTGCAAGCACCGCCCCCACAGCTCCCATTGGCCAGGAATGGGGAACTGTGACCAATGGGAGCTGCGGGGGTGGTGACTGCAGAGAGGGGCAGTGCGCGGAGCCACATGCCACCCCGCCCAGAGGCCGCAGCATGTTGGCCCCTTCTGGGAGCAGTGTGGGGCCAAGGCTGGCCTGCCTTAGCCCTGCTGTTCTGCCAACGGAGAGCCACCCGAGGTAAATGCCACCTGGCAGGAGCCCACATCCCAACTCCCAGCCTTGACCCCCCCTCCTGGAGCCAGCACCCCAAACCCTTCACCCAACCCTGAATCCCCTCCCAGAGCCAGCACCCCATATCCCCTCCTGCACCCTGTACCCCTGCCCCAGCCCTGACCCCCTCCCAGAGCCAGCACCTCTCACCCCCTCCTGCACCCCAACCCTCTGAACCCCTCGGCCCCAGCCCAGAGCCCGCACCCCCTCCCAAACCCCTACCCCAGCACGGTGAAAGTGAGTGAGGGTTGGGGACAGCGAGCGACGGAGAGAGGGGAATGGAGTGTGCAGGGCAGGGTGGGACCTTGGGGAATGGGAGGGGTAGATCCTGGGTTGCACTTAAATTCAAAAAGTAATCTTGTGTGTAAAAAGGTTGGAGACCACTGCTCTAGAACAATGGGCCCCTGATCTCAGTTGCGTCCTACAGGTGTTACCATAATATTAATAATAATCAGTAAAATGTGGACAAGAGTGATCCAGTGGATATAGTGTACTTGGACTTTCAGAAAGCCTTTGACAAGGTCCCTCACCAAATGCTCTTAAGCAAAGTAAGCAGTCATAGGATAAGAGGGAAGGTCTTCTCATGGATCAGTAACTGGTAAAAAGACCGGAAACAAAGGGTAGGAATAAATGGCCAGTTTTCACAGTGGAGAGAGGTAAATAGAGCATCCCCCAAGGATCTGTAATAGGACCAGTGATGTTCAACACATACATAAATGATCTGGAAAGAAAGGTAAACAGTGAGGTGCCAAAATTTGCAGACAACACAAAATTAGTCAAGATAGTAAAGGTCAAAGCTGACTGCAAAGAGCTACAAAGGGATCTCACAAAACTGGGTGACTGGGCAGCAAAATGACAGGTGAAATTCAATGTTGATAAATGCAAAGTAATGCACATTGGGAAACATAATTAAGGCTATGTTTTAGTCACGGGTATTTTTAGTAAAAGTCATGGATAGATCACGGGCAGTAAACAAAAATTCACGGCCCATGATCTGTCCATGACTTGTACTATATACCCCTGACTAAATCTTGGAGAAGGGGGGATGGTCCAGGGGTGCCACGGGTGCTCAGGGGGGGCTGGGACTGCCACAAGTGCTGGGGGGGGGTCAACCTGGGACCCCTGCTGGTGCTGGGGGGGAAGCAGGCGGCGGCATGCAGCCCAGGACCCCTGCTGGTGCTGGGGGGTGGGGGTGGCTGGCAGGCTCCCTACCTGGCTCCGCGCCTCCCCAGAAGCGGTGACATCCCCCTCCCTCAACTCCTAGGCAGAGGTATAGCCAGGCAGCTCTGTGCGCTGTTTCTGCTCCGAGCTATGGCTCCGCAGCTCCCATTGGCAGCTCCCACCACCATACATGTGGTGCCTGCAGACAGAAGCAGCGCACAGAGCTGCCTGGCCATGCCTCTGCCTAGGAGCTGAAGGAGGGGGATGTCACTGCTTCCGGGGAACCCCGCCAAGGTAAGGTCCACCCACAGCCCTCACCCCCTCCTGTGCCCCATCCTCCTCCCCCCTTCCACACACAAACTCCTGCTGCAGGAGGGGAGCATGGTGGCCCAAAACTGCCACAGCAGCGGCCAGTGCAACTGGCCCAGGGGCTGCCTGAGCTGCACCGGCGGCACCTGGGCCAGGCATACCAACTGCTGCAGAAGTCATGGAGGTCACGGAAAGTCACGGAATCCATGAATTCCATGACCTTCATGATAAACTCGCAGCCTTAAACATAATCCCAAGAACACATACAAAATGATGGGGTCTAAATTAGCTGTTACCCATCAAGAAAGAGATCTTGGAGTCATTGTGGATAGTTCTCTGAAAACATCTTTTCAACATGCAGCAGCAGTCAAAAAAATAAACCTAACAGAATGTTAGGAAACATTAGGAAATAGATAGCTAATAAGACAGAAAGTATCATAATGCCACTTGTGGCAGAGCTTTGACCTTGTCCTCGTGGGTCCTGTGCTTCTAGGCGGTTTATGCTTAGCCTCGGTGGCTCACTGCGACCCTCCACATAGCCCTTCTCTCTCTAGGGCCAAGGTTACAGTCTACTGAGCCCTTTTCATCATAAGCCAGCAAGGAGGTTGGTGAGAGAACTCCCACGGTCTCTGTTGTCTCTAGGGCTTATTTCAGAACAGTTTAGCCTCCTGTCCTGACAGGGGCCTGTCTTCCCTTCCCAGGGGGTGTTTCTGTAGTAGCAGGTTGGAGGGAACCCGGGCCCACCCTCTACTCCGGGTTCCGGCCCAGGGACCCTAATGGTAGCAGCTGTTGGCAGCCAGCCTTTCACTGCCAGAGTTGCTATGTTTCCCTGGGCCACTTCCCTACAGCTCTCCTGCTTCTCCCTTCTTCACCCTTACCGATGGTTTGAGGGTGTCTTCATTAACCAGCCCTTCAGCCACACTTCCTCTCCTCTGGCTCCCTGGCTCTCCCCAGCCTGACTGGAGTGAGCTCTTTTTATAGTATCAGCAGGGCCTTAACTAGAGTCAGATGTTCACATTACCTTAATGGACTCACCTGACTCTTTGCAGGTTAATTGGAGTCAGGTGATCTCATTAGTCTATAGCAGCCCCTGCTCCAGTCAGACAGGGAACAGAAAACTACTAATCCAGTGGCCAGTATATCTGCCTTCTACTACTTTGTTGTACCCAACTGGCCTGGGTCTATCACACACTATATAAATCCATGGTACGCCCACACCTTGAATACTGCATGCAGATCTAGTCACCTCGTTTAAAAAAAGAAGATATAATAGAATTGGAAAAAGTACAGCGAAGGGCAACAAAAACAATTAGGGCAGTGGTCCCCAACCTTTTCATCTGGCGGGAGCCAGACAAAGGACTGTGGCGGCGGTCGAGCATCCACCGAAATGCTGCCGAATTTCAGCCGCAACACCTCTCGATCACGCCGCTTGTTGGCAGCAAGCGACGTCATCAAGAGGCGTCGCTGCCGAAATGCCGCCGAATTTCGTTGGCATTTCGGCTGATGCTTGACCGCCGGCCAGGACGCGGGTGCATTTAGATGCCCCCACGGGCACCACATTGGGGACCCCTGAATTAGGGGTATGGAAGAGTTTCCATCTGAGGCGAGATTAAAAAGACTGGGACTGTTCAGTTTAGAAAAAAGAGATGACTAAGGGGGGACATGATAGAGGTCCATAAATTCAAGATTAGTGTGGAGAAAGTGAATAAGCAAGTGTTTATTTACTGCTTCATGTAGCACAAGAACCACAGGCTCTCCCAATGAAATTAATAGGTAGCAGGTTTAAAACAAACAAAAGGAAGTACTTCTTCACCCAACACACAGTCAACCTGTGGAACTCATCGCCAGGGGATGTTGTGAAGGCCAAAAGTATAATAGGGTTAAAAAAAGAATTAGATGAGTTCATGGAGGATAGGTCCATCAATTGCTGTTAACCAAGATGGTCAGGGACACAACCCCATGCGTTGGGTTTCCCTAAACCTCTGACTGCTAGAAGCTGGGACTGGATGACAGGAGATGGATCACTCAATAAATTGCCCTGTTCTGCTCATTCCCTCTAAAGCATCTAAGGACCAGCCACTGTTGGATAACAGGATACAGAGCTAGATGGGTCTTTGGTCTGACCACGTATGGCCATTCTTGTGTTTAAAACTGGTAGCCAGTGCAGAGCACAGATGTAACATGCTCTCTACATAAAACTTTATTTAACAAACAGGCTGCCTCATTCTGTCCTGTGTAAAGTGGTCTGAAAGCATAGTCCCATGTAGAGTGCCTTGAAGTAATTCTCTCTGAAGGTGACAAAGACATAGACAAACGTGGTAAAAGTCTACCTTCAACAGGAAAAGACAACTTTTTTGCCTGGTGTAAATGGTTAAAAGCACTCTTGGCTGCTGCTGCTACATGGGTACCCACAAGCAGCTGGGGACCTAGCAAGATGCACAGGGTGCATACCTTAACTACAAATAGCAGACAAGCTCCCCCAACCAGAGGCACTGCTATAATTGTCACCCGTTCTTGTTGGTTCCTGCAGTCAACAGGATTTCCATCCTAGCTGGGTAGAGTCCCACAACAGCAGGAGTGAAAGGGGTGGAAATAGTAAGACCCAGTCCTTGCCAGGAAGGTATCCTGATCCCAAGTCATAGAATCATAGAATATCAGGGTTGGAAGGGACCTCAGGAGGTCATCTAGTCCAACCCCCTGCTCAAAGCAGGACCAAACCCAACTAACTTAAGTCCAACACCTTAATCACAAGACCATCCTTCCTCTCTGCCAGCTTCTTTCTCACATAGACACATGAGTAGGGTTACCAGATAACAACTGTGAAAACACAGGACGGGGGGGGGGGTTGGGGAGGGTAATAGGCACCTATATAAGAAAAAGTCCCAAAAAATGGGACAGATGGTCATCCTAACATGAGTCATTAGCTCCTTACCTCCGCCATGCTGATTGAAAAGGATACCCACCCTACACTGAGTTGAATTGGGCTATCCCAAGGTGACTGTTACTCTTGCAATGGCATTCTCTTAAAAGAATGGTCAAAATTTTAACCAATAAAGCTACAGAGGGATTTAATTCACAGCCGTGGTTCCTTATTGCTCCAGATGATAGGGTGTGCTATAGGACACTGAAAATGCTCCGATGCCTACTACACAAACTATACATGGTTATTGGAATATCCATTGGGTTGGCAACAATGAGAGCACTTTGGGGTATAAGCCATGGATCTCTCGAGCCATACAAGCAGCTTGGGCTCTCTCTTTCTAAACACATTTCTGAAAGGCACTTCCATTCCTCTGTATCCTATTTCACTGGCTAGAGGAGAGTCATCTCTGCACTCATCTGCTGTCAGAAAAGATTTGTTACACTGCTGATTATTCATTGCTCAGCAAGTCAGTCTAAGGAACTGGAGGAGAAATAATCCACCCAAAAGTGCTGTTGACTGTTGAAACTGGCAGAACTGAAACAAAGGCCCTTTGCTCAAATCTCCTGCTTCAGGATCATGAGGAAGTCGGGCTTTTCAATGACACTGCTGCTTAATGGGATTATGACTATCAGGGAGGCCAGGAATTTCGAAGGATCTTAAGGGAGTTAGGAGTCCAACACCAACTGGACTGGGAAACGGGTGCCCTCTGTAAAGCCCAGCCAGTGTCTGTGCTTATGTGATTTGTCAGAATTGAATAAATAGTTTATTTGTTGCTGCTCTTGACAAGCTTAGGTATAGCCTGTAGGCTAAATCGCCCCTCATCTAAATCCCATCCAGCCCCACTGAAGCCAATGAACACATGGATCAAGATGGGTGAAAGACAGCACACGACAGTCAGTAAGTAATACACGCTACGCTTCCTGCAGCTGGACGTCACTAGGTAAAAAATAAACATCTTGCTTTGTGGAACTGCTCTGCTTCATTCTGCAGGTTTAACGTAAAGTATTCTGCAGGGATGATCAGCTGAATGAAATGGGACCAGGATGACACTCTAATGGGGTGGTTGGAGAGCTCTAACAGAAATTAGCTTTCTTAGTACAGTATAGTTGTTTTATCATTTTGTTTTTAACATAAGACTTGAGAGCTCTTTCAAAGCCCATTCCAAGGAGGGCAAACACAAGGGAAATCAGGTGACAGCAAGCAGTCAGTCTCTGACCCAAAGACTGCCAAAATGGGTGGGTTTGCATTCCCAAAACACACAGCAGAATGAACATCCAACACAATTACATGCATGGCAACTGGGAGAGCAACTAACCCCAGGCTGTGTATAATATTGAAGACTCTCGCATACGCTGTAGAGCATAAATGCCTTCTTTAAAGCTGTCCTCATTTCCTCTGGTGTAGCTATACGTGCTAAATTTGGATTGGAAGTTAGAAGAATAGACATGGACTTTATATGTTTATTTTGGTATCATATTAATGGGGTCAATTTTTTGCACAGAGTTTGTGCTTACATATATATGGCTTGATTATTCAGAGGTGTTGCAAACTAAGAACTCTCACTGACTTGAAGTGGCAAGATGGGCCTGATTTTAGAAGGGATGAGTACCTAGCCTGTGTGTATAATAAATCTTTTTATCTACCTCAAAATTACAAAGAGGTCTTCACATGAAGTCCACTTTACATCTATTTCATATAGATAACATGTAGACTATCCTCTAGGGTTTTACATTTACATCCTTTCGCAACTAACCCTAATGGGACAAATGTAGCATTTTTCCAACCAGATATACTCAAAGCTGAAAAACACACAGTGTTTAAATAGATCTCATTAGATCAGCTACCCCAAATCTCTCCTCTTTATATACAGAGGATTAGGCTTCTTTTCACTGTCATGCAACATTAAAATAGGAAGGCATACACACGGCTGACACAGATTTGACAAAAAATTAATGATTTGTACATCACTTTAATGCTTTAAATCTGCAATTCATGTATGCTAATTAGGTCATAATAGGGCTGTCTGAGAACAGAACTGTCATCAGGCTTCGCTGTAGGTTTCTGGAAACAGAGATACAGCACTGCCTGCCCCTGGTTGGCTCCTGGAATCTGCGCTGTAACCTGGCAGATCTCTGATACTATTTTTTTCTTACACAATTGTTTCCTGGCTGTGGTGCTTTAATCTATCAGAGTGATGATGGCATATCTCAAATAGCTAGCTCCTGGATTCAGTGATACATCCTAGTGGAAACTGTGTACAGTCACTATATCTCAGTGATTGATTCGTGGATTTTAAGCTGTCATACTGTATCTCCGAGGGCAGCTGTCAGCTTCCTGGATGCATGAGGATGTATTTATGCAGCATGTTATGAAAAAATATATATATAACTCTTATTTACAGATAAGTAAGGTTGTAAAACTTAGGAAAAAAAACAAAGGGGAATTCAAAGCAGGGCTGTATTTTATTCTCCTGTTGAAAAGCCTTGCATATCTTTCTGTGACAGGAAAATAAAACTGCTCCATTATTCAGAGATCTCTTCTTTAGTCTTGCACCAGTGGTGAAAAGACACAGTTTGTCACAGCAGAAAGAGAAAGCCACCTCACCAATTGGAACAACAGGAGCAGCATGTCTTGCTAAATCAGGGGTCTCAAACTCAAATGACCCCGAGGGCCGCATGAGGACTAGTGCATTGGCCCGAGGGCCGCATCACTGACACGCCCCCTTGCTGCCCCTGGCCCCACCCCCAATCCACCCCTTCCATGAGGCCCCGCCCCTGCCCTGTCTCTTCTCCACCTCCTCCCCTAAGCGCGCGCAGTTTTAATAAATATATACACTCAGTAATGCACCTCACTCAAAGGACAAAACACGCACTTAGATTTACTGCCTAAGGCTCTGGGAGGGAGTTTGGGTGGGGGAGGGGGTCTGGATGCAGGCTCTGTGCTCGATGCAGGCTCCAGGCTGCGGCAGGGGGTGGGCAGAGGATTAGGGTGTGGGGGGATGAGGGCTCTGGCTGGTGAGGATTAGGGTGCAGGGGGATGAGGGTTCATGATGTGGGGGTGCTCAGGGCTGGGGCTGAGGATTAGGGTGCGGGGGGAAGGAGGGCTCTGGATGGGGCTGAGGGTTTGGGGTTGGAGAGGCTCAGGGTAAGGGAAGCCTGCCTTGCCAGTACTGGCGGAGGGCAGGCACTAGGACCCTGCACCCTAATCCTCAACCCCAGCCAGAGCCCTCATCCCCCCATACCCTAATCCTCTGCCCCAGCCCTGAGCGCCCCCACATCATGAACCCCTCATCCCCCCGCACCCTAATCCTCTGCCCCAGCCCTGAGCGCTTCCCTTCCCCCCCCCCCCGGCCCCGGCGGGTCCCGCTTTCCCCCCCCCCTTACCCGAGCGCGTCTCCGGCGGTCCCGCTCAGAGCCGCGTGGTGAGGGGGCGGGGCTGGAAGCTCCACGCCGAGCGCAGCGCTCAGCCCAGAGCTCCCAGCCGCAGGGAAGAGCTCCGCGGGCCGCATGCGGCCCGCGGGCCGCATGTTTGAGACCCCTGTGCTAAATGGTAACATTGCAGAATATCTTGCTATATGATAGCACAAGGTTCTGCTTCTGGTGACTTTTTTTTTTTTTTAAAATGAGTTGTAGCAAAACTCCACGTTTCTTGATAGCCCGCATGAGGGCATAAAGCAATAGAGAGGGAAGTTTTGCTTTCCCAGGGGACTGCGGCCCAGGAATAATCCCATACAGATATCATGGGCCTCTCTGATCCAAAGCCCATTGAAGTCAGTGAGATCCTTCAATGGGCCTTTGATCAGGCCCTAAATGAGCAGTTTAGGCAGGGGACATACGATACTGCCATGTGCAGAAGGACAGGGAGAGGCTAATTAACATTACAGACAGACAAACATGTAAGTGATGTTGGTTTTATGGCATGTGGAGATGGTGTGTCTATAAAAACAAACAAAAAGAAATATGGAACCAACAAGACCACATGGCCTATGTCAACAAGATGGCCAGTTTTGTTCAACATCTTTATCAATGATCTGAATGACGGGATTAATTGCACCCTCAGCAAGTTCGCAGATGACACTAAAATGAGGGGAGAGGTAGATATGCTGGAAGTTAGGGATAGGGTCCAGAATGACCTAGACAAATTGGAGGATTGGACCAAAAGAAATCTGATGAGGTTCAACAAGGACAAGTGCAGAGTCCTGCACTTAGGAAGGAAGAATCCCATGCACTGCTACAGGCTGGGGACCGATTGGCTAAGCAGCAGTTCTGCAGAAAAGGACCTGGGGATTGCAGTGGATGAGAAGCTGAATACAAGTCAGCAGTGTGCCCTCATTGCCAAGAAGGCCAACAGCATATTGGGCTGTATTAGTAGTAGCATTGCCAGCAGATTGAGGGAAGTGATTATTCCGCCCTATTTAACACTGGTGAGGCCACACCTGGAGTATTGTGTCCAGTTTTGGTCCCCCCCCACTACAGAAGGGATGTGGACAAACTGGAGAGAGAATCTAGCGGAGGGCAACGAAAATTATTAGGAGGCTGGGGCACATGACTTACAAGGAGAGGCTGAGGTAACTGGGGTTATTTAGTCTGCAGAAGAGGAGAGTGAGGGGGGATTTGATAGCAGCCTTCAACTACTTGAAGGGGGTTCCAAAGAGGATGGAGCTCGGCTGTTCTCAGTGGTGGCAGATGACAGAACAAGGAGCAATGGTCTCAAGTTGCAGTGAGGAAGGTCTAGGTTGGATATTAGGAAAAAACTATTTCCTAATAGGAGGGTGGTGAAGAACTGGAACGAGTTACCTAGGGAGGTGGTGGAATCGCCTTTCTTTGAGGTTTTTAAGGCCCGGCTTGATAAAGCCTTGGCTGGGATGATTTAGTTGGGGATTGGTGCTGCTTTGAGCAGGGGGTTGAACTAGATGACCTCCTGAGATCTCTTCCAACCCTGATAGTCTATGATTCTATGACTTTAGTTGTTGAATCTCTTCCCCATCAGCTTCTCTTTTAGAACAGTGAGCTCTTTAGTGCAAGGAGTATATAAGGCCAGAACTTGAGGACTGTAAATCATTGTGAAATCCAGTGATGTCAATGGTGCTAGGCCCTGTTACACCAGAGGAGGATCTGGCCCTAGACCATCCTATGTGTCTACATCACCTTGCACATTTTGGGCACTGTCACAGTATAAATAATAATGTCCACCAGCAGGCATTTATGAGGGTGCAATGATCACAGGTGGTTTTCTTTTCTACATGCCATGGTTATTCCTACGAAAGTGAGCCTTCTTATAATGCCTCATGTTCACTGTGCAATGCAGATATATTCAAGGACTGAGCAAAGTGGTCTCCCATGTATCCTTTTGGACATACCCCATGAAAAGCGGCATTGTAGTCCACATAAGCGATCGCTATTAATTGTATTACAGGGGTGCCTGGAAGTCCCAGCTGAGAGCAGGGCTCCATTGTGCTACGCACTGTACATACACATGGTGAGAGTCTGTCCCAATCCAAAAGCGCTCGCAGGCTAAGTAGCCAGGACAGACTGGGGGGGGGGGGAACTGAGGCACGGAGAGGTAAAGTGACTTGCCCTAAGTCAAACAGCAGGTCAGTGGCAGAGCCAGGAGCACAGCCCAGGTTTCCTGAGTTATAGTATAGCATCCTTTCAACTAGGCTATACGTTAGGGCTGGACAAAATTTTTGGCCTGAGGGCCACATCGGGGTTCTGAAACTGTACGAAGGGCCAGGTAGGGAAAGCTGTCTTCTTCAGGTATAGTGAGGAGTTTTGGAATATCAGACAACATCCCAAATATACTGCTGTGTTCCTTGAGCTGCATGAAACGTTCTTCAACTGACTGTATTGCACAATCTAGCACCTGGTTAAAGAATTCAACACTGAATTGTTTTTTGTGGTCTCTTATGGGATTATCCCGTGCCTCATAATCAAAATGTCTTCTTCGGTGACTCTTGTATTTTGAATGGGTGGAAAAATAGCTTCAGTGTGAAATTCCTATGTCAACTTCTGTGCACTCTTCAGAACGTTTTGAAATCCCTCATCTGACCGGTAAGACTGTAGGTATGCCTTTGCTTTGTCCAGTTGTTCCATTGCTCCAGATATATCAAGGTCAACACCTTGGAATCCCTTGCTTACAACATTTATTTCAAACAGTATGTCATGCAACAACACTAAGCCACAGAAATTTGAAGTTATGCATGTTTCTGGTGATTCCATTTCCCTCTGCCACTGTTCTCCCACAAACAGTTCCTGTCAGAGCATTATCCTCCTTAATGGCAACTATGGCATCACCTATCTTCCCAATTTGGTGTTTGATAGGCTTTATTGCCTCCACTCAAGTTTCCCATCATGTGGCACTCACTGGTTTCCATGACAGAGAGGTTGTTCCCAGATGTTGCTTCAAAAATTGCCATTGATGAGTTGATGCAGAGAAAAATACATAGATGCTTTGAATTACATTAAAAAATTCAGCAGCCTGTCTAGAAGCTGATGTTGCATCAGTGTCCACCAAGTTCAATGAATGAGAACTGCATGGGACAAAAAAAGCTCAAGGGTTTAACTCTCAGATCCGTGTCTGCACTCCTCTGTTCTTTCCTCTCATGTTGGCACCATTATCGTAGCCTTGACCTCTCATGTCAGCTATCGCAATTCCCGTACCTTCCAGCTTTTTAAGAAGCACATTTGTCATATCAGCTCCTGTAGTATCATCATCAATGTCAATAAATTCTAGAAAATGCTCTCTGAGAGTCACCATTGCAGGTTCTGTTGTTGTTACAAAAGGCGCCATTAAAGTCATTTGTTCCGTATGACTGATGTCAGGTGTGCAGTCCAGAATAACAGAGTAATATCTTGCTGACTTCAGATCTGCCACAATCTTATGTTTGACTTTTGTTGCCAGTAACTGTATGATCTCATTTTGAATTGTTTTTACAAGGTAGTGGTGTATGTACATTTCTTGGGTGGTGACTCTTCTCAGATGCTCCTGGAGTACAGCATCAAACTCAGCCATCAGCTCCGCAATTTTAGGGAAGTTTCCATTGTTTGGCACATACAGCTGATCTGAAGTGCCACGCAGTGCTAGGTTTTGGGTAGCAAGCATTGTCACAATGGCAATGAGCCTTTTCAGAACACTTTGCCAGTAAAAAGACTCTGATGCAATCTTCTCTTGATGCTGATCACCTATGGTGGCCTTTAACCTTAGTCTCATCTCAAGCTCTTTCCACCTATGGAATGCTCTCTGGTGATTTGCTGCCTTCTCATGGCATGCCAGATTTCCAGCCAGATTTTTCCAGTCCTTTGTTCCTGTAGAACCCAATGTGGCTGGAACATTAGACTGGAAGAGTTTGCAACAAAAACAGTATGCAGCATTCCGGGTTTTTGAGTACATAAGCCATGGCCTCTCCACTTTGTCACCATTGGGGATTTCACACCAGGAATGTGTTGGATGGAAACTTCTATTTCCATTGTCTTTGGGGAACATGAAGTTTTTCACTTGCTGTGGCCCATGCAGTACAAGGAAGTCCCTCAGGCTACTGCTCAAGTGGGTCCACAGTCCTGGATCATCTAGACTTAAGGAACTAAACTCAGCAGCAGCTGTTTCTTGCACCTCCACCACACTCTTCTCTGATCTACATTTTTCTTCAGGAATGTGCATTGTTACATCCATTTGAGATGGAGATATGGATGCTGCAGTAGCTGCCAGGTCACCTGCACTCTGACTAACTGGAAGGTCAGGCATCTCCTCACCACTCACATCCTCACTGGGGCTGGAAGGCTCATCGTGAACATTTGTGTCTACGTATCTCAGGAGAGCTCCTTCCTGCTTAGATAGAAAAGCTTCCTTTGCTTTCTTTCTTTTTCCGAATGCTGCCCCAGAGGGGCGTTTTCTTCTTTCACTCATGACTGCTGTTCTGTGCCAGCTATAGTGGCTCTCAATGCTCAATTGAAGGGGAAAAATAAGCAGGCTGGTAGCAGGACCTGAGTGAGAGAAGATATCAGCATCTTAAGGGCCTAACTGGCTCCTACTACTTCAGTTGACTGCCTGTTCTCCTCAAGCAGGTTCAGGGAAGCAGCAGGAAACAGGATGCTCCCTGAGAAGCTGGGGTTAATCAGTCCAGGCTCCTGGGGGTGCTAGAGAGGTACATAAGAGGCTCCTCCTCCTCCTCTCTCCCTGCAGCTCCTGCTGCTTTCTGTTATTCCCTCTCACCTTTTCTCCTGCCTGCCTGTTATGTCTCTTGTGCCCTCCTTCCCCCAGCACAGCCCTCCACCAGCTCTGTGCATCTAGAGCAGAGAGAATACATATGCACCAGCAGCAGACACAATTTTCTACACTCTGGGTCCTAGTGTAGGGTGACCAGATCACCCAGGTCAAATATCGGGACGTGGGGGGGCGGGGCGGGGGCAGAGGGGGAAAAAATGGCCGCAGAGCAAAAAAAAAAAAAAATCCCTCACCCCCGATTCCTCCTCCCTCCGCAAGCGCTGGAGGGAGGCCCGGGAGACTCAGGGGAGCACGGGGCCGGGGTGAGTGTGAGTCCAGCCTGGCCCCGAGCAGGCAGGACTCAGGCGCGGTACCTGGAGGGAGAGTACAGGGTGGCCTGCGGGGCCAGGCAGCGGCTGTTCTCCCCACCTGGGCAGCAGGACTCGGGAGCAGCCGCTGCTGCAGCTCCCACTGCCGCGGGGGGAGGAAGCGGCCGCTGGCCAAGCTCGGCAGCTGCGGCTCTGGCGCCCACGAACCCCCCGAGCCCGGGCCTGCTGCGGGGACCCAGCGCGCACGCTGCGCATACCCAGCCCCTGGCCACTTGCGTCTGGGCTGGCTGCCCAGCTGGTGCAATCCTGCGGGCGGCCTCGGAGTGGGGGCAGCAGGCCCCAGCCCCCCGCATCCCGCTTGGGTCTTGCAGGGGAACGAACGGGACTGGGCTGCCGATGCCTCCGCCACAGGATTGCACCAGCTGGGCAGCCAGCCCAGACGCGACTGGCCAGGGGCTGAGCGCAGTGTGCGCGCTGCCCCGCAGCAGGCCTGGGCTCGGGGGGTTCGGGCCCGGGCACCAAAGGCGCAGCCGCCGAGTGCCACGTGCTTGGCCACTTCCTCCCCCCGCAGCAGTGGGAGCTGCAGCAGCGGCTGCTCCCGAGTCCCCTGCCCAGGTGGGGAGAACAGCCGCCACCTAGCCCCACGGGCCGCCCCCCTACTCTCCCTCCAGGTACCGCGCCCGAGTCCTGCCTGCTCGGGGCCAGGCCAGACTCACACTCACCCCGGCCCCGCACTCCCCTGAGTCTCCTGGGCATGGCATGCTTGGAAAGAGGCGGGGATTTGGGGAGGGAGACAATGGGGCAGTGAGGGGGCGGGGATGGGGGCAAGGATTTGGGGAAGGATCCAATGGGGGAAGGAGGGGGCGGAGATGGGGCAGGGGAGGGCACGAGCCCTTCGGGCTCCGGAGCCTTTGCTTGTTTGTCCAGTGTCCCGACCTAACATTGGTCGGGATGCGGGACAAACAAGCAAATATCGGGACAGTCCCGATAAAATCGGGACGTCTGGTCACCCTATCCTAGTGGCATTCCCCCCCCCCCCCGCCCTCCCTCAGACTGGCACCTGAGGCAACCCCTCAGTTCACCTCATGGTAAGGCCATCCCTGCACACGAGTGGCCTTCATGGTGTCTGAAGGTATGCACTGCAGTATAATCAGCGTGAGCCTCTATGAATGCCCGGGCTTTGGCCCTTTGTTGTTCAGGTAGTCTTGTTCCAGTACTGAGCAGGATGTGTAGACAGGTAAATAACACTGGCCTTCACACAGAAGGTGGTCTTACTACAGAACAGATATCATTTGAAGCATTAGAGTCATCTACAATGAAACACTCAGCCTTTGCCAGCAGTTGCTACACTGAGATATCCTTTTTTCCTCTAGACTCCAAGGACAGTAGAATAGCAGCAGTCCCTGTGTGTTATTGTTTGGTAAATGTTTGTCTGATGGCTGCATACTTATTCATTATGCACAGGCTGTAGCTCCTGTAAGCATAAGTAGGCTAGAGACCACATATGAGCCTGAAATATGCTTGTTTAGAGCAATATTTCCAGCACCTTTGTAAGGTGTTATGCCAACGCTAATCCAGCTCTCAACTGGCTTCCGGCTGAATACAAACTGATGCTTCTGCAGTCCTGGAAGATCAATACAAAAGCAGAGACAACTATTCTCATGAATTTTCCACCCTGTGTTTGCTTTTCAGCTAAGGCCCATATACAGCAAGCCAACCCGCACTTTTCTGTCAGGGCCAAGTGAAGCAAGAGGAAGTCCAGATACAAAGCACTTGTTATAAAAAGAGAGTCCCTATGCATTTCAAGTGCTTGGCTAATATTCAGGGGTGCGAGTGTGCATGCATGGGAGAGAGAGAATGAATTGATTTAGGCCCCGGTCCTACGAGTCCTTTCGTACAGTTAACCCAAGGGTATGGTGCTCCAGTTCAGAGCAAAAGTGGGTGGAAGCTAGTGAGTTTAACCACTAGATGTAAGGGGATGCCTATACTAAAGCACCACAGCAGCTGTGCCACTGTAGCACTATAGTGTAGCTGCTTCCTACAATTGACAGGAGGGGTATTTCCCCATCAGTGCTGTTAATCCATCTCTCCAAGAGGTGGTAACCAGATGACAGGAGTATTCTTCCACCTCCCTCGTTGCACCTACAGCAGCGGTTAGGCTGACTTAACTACAGCACTCAAGGTGCAAAATTTTTCACAGCCCAAAGCAACATAGAAAGGCCAATCTAATTTTAGAGTGTAGACAAAGCTGAAGCCTCCACACTGTGCAGAACTAAATCTTAAGCCTCCGGCGCACCCACTGCCCTTGCTCTCAGCAGGGCAGAACATAGGTGAAGAATAGTCATGTCTGAAGGGACATGAGTATAAATGCAATTTTCAAAACGCCAATGAGGTGCTTAGCTAGGAATTCCTTTCTTTGTCCTTACTCTTGCTATTACTCAGGAGGAACTTATCAGCCAAACCACAATGTGTTAATGCGGCACTGAATTGCACTGTACTCTGTCCAATCCACCATTCTTCATGTTGTGATGCTTCCCAGTGGTACCCATGGTCGAGAGGCACCTCATGACCACCTGCCCTTAGCAGGAGGAAGCCTTGTCTGTGCCTGCTGTGGGTCTGCTCCCCAGCTGCTCTGGCCATGGGCAACACAAGCATCCCCCACGGCCTCACAGGTCCCCCGTCACTCTACAGGTGAGCAATAACCTCACCCCAACCTGCAAACCCTAGGAGAACCTCCCTGGTGCTGAAAGCCCCACATACACTGGACTCTTGCAGTAGTCACAGATTTGCGGCTTCCACAGAAAAAGTATATCCCAGCTTACCAATTCTACCTCAGGGCATTGCTCCACTTCACGCAGAACTGATTATAGTTAAATTAAGTATAAGGGCTGGTCTACACTAGGGAGGGGGATCGATCTAAGATATGCAACTTCAGCTACACTATTCACGTAGCTGAAGTTGAAGTATCTTAGTTCGACTTACCTGGCCGTCCTCACGGCGGCAAGTTAACTCCCATCAACTCCGCTTACTCCTCCTGCCGAGGTGGAGTATGGGCGTTGTATCGGGGATCGATTTATCGTGTCTCGTCTAGACGCGATAAATCGATCCCCGAATCATCGAACACTACCCACCGATCCGGCGGGTAGTGTAGACCTGGCCTAAGTTTATTTAACAAAGCATGGGGGTTCAAGTAGCAGCAAATAGAAGTATTGGAAACAAATGGTCACATATAAAACATCATCATAACATACATTCTAGAGCTTAGACTTCATTCAGAGGATACTTGTGTCTTGTGGACTATTGCTCACCTAAAATCCTTGCAGCGCTTTAAAGCTTCCTTTCATGACAAGTGCGCAGAGCCATCTTGCCCCTCGGGTGAAAGATTCAGTGTGTTTCTTGCCCCCTCACCTTTCCCCAAGACATACCAGTCCCACCCTTTGTTGTTATTCATGACCAGGACAGTCCCTGCGTTTAGTTTCATCTTGTAGATTTCACCACTAGCTTAGTATGCATATTGGTGGAAGCCAGGATGAGCCTTTTATGCTTGTGGGGTGGCTATTGGTGTCAGGGCTCTGATCCATAGTAGCATAAGATTAACCCCAGGTTACAGGGCAGGCAGCGACTGAACTCCTTACTGGTTTGGGTAGTCCCCAAAACATCACAGGGAGGCACTCAGTGTCAGTCAATGGAATCCATCTTTCAGGGCAGGAAATTCCTCACAGAAAAGAAGGCGTGTTAAGGCTCTGGGACAATATCTGTACAAACACTCCTCTAAATCACCAATATTACCCAACCCAAGACACTGGGGACCTGATTTGCATAGGTGCCGAGTTCCCAGAACCAAATCATTGAAAGCTGTGGGTACTTAGAACCTCTGAAACTTAGGACCAAGGTATAGTCAAGTTGGATACACAACAATTTGGCCACCCTGAATCAGAAGCCAGCTTTATAAAACATTGACCTAAATGCCTGAAATATCTATGGGCCAGCTTTGATACCCTTATCATTGCACCTTACTGCTTGAGTGATCCCACTGATTTTTCAAGTTCCCCTATCACTTTGCTTTCTCCTTCATTTTAGCTGCTTCCCCCTTTCTGAACTTCTGTCAGCCAGCCTCCTCCATATGCATGTTGCTTGTCATTTTACTTGGAAAATACAACTGTAAAGCATAATTAGTATTAATGATGCGAGAGATTGAGTTTCTTATTTGTATTAATTGCTGATTAATGCTTTAAATATCTCTAGCACTTACAAGTATTTGGAATTAGATGTATTCCTTTCTGTAGTGTCTTCTCTGAGGGGAGGCTCTTACCGACAGGCATTGACTCAACTGGAGCACGCAGTGAAGTTGTTTATATGCTCAGCGTCTGTTACTACAAAAACAGGGAAAACACTGAAGGAGCTTCCTTTAGGGGGAAGAATTATTTCACAGCTAGCGCTGAACAAAGATGTGAGTTGAGCTGGAGGGGCCTTACAGGGCTCATGTGAGAGCGCTCCTTGTTAGCATTGAGAAACCTGGGGCCCGGTGGGGGAGGATCTCAGCTTTCAGCTAAAGAAACACACACACATACACACAGAGAAGTCTCTAGCCCTTTTCTTTGCAAAGATAGCCTGGAAAATAGATGCAAATTGATCATTAGGGCTCAAAGGAATAAGCATGGGGCTCCGCTCCTTCAGGGGAGGCCTGAACAATCCCCTAGACACAATTTTGATGTAGTCTGAGTCAAATCCTCAGTCCAGGCTTATACATAGCAGTGCCATTACGGTGGACAGGAGTCAGTGACAAGCTGGGGCGGGGGAGGGAAGGGGAAATTGCTACACAGGCTGTTTCAAAAAGACCAGCTCCGCTTGTTAAAAGCATTCAAGTCTTCTGAGGCCTGGTCCATACACCCAAGTTGTGGGATGGGGAAATAAGCTACATCAGTACCAGGCACCTGTACAGGGACATAACTGTGTTAAAGCTTGGGGTTGTACTGGTATAACTATTGCATTTAAAATAAATCATCCCTTTCCCCCCTCCCCCAACTGACAGTTACACTGGTTCAAATTCTGTGTGTAGAGCAGATCTGAGGTTCAGAACACAGTTCAAATCTCCCATGAAGTATGTCCATTGTTTTATATAGTGCTGCTTTAAATACTTTTTAAAGTATTAATCAGTTCCTGTATTCTGGGATTAGTTTGAGGGGGCCATATTAGGAGAGAGGAAAGGAAAGAGGTTACAGTGGAAAGGTGTGATTGGAAGAAGTTAGCCTGGAGAATGGTTGTAAATCAAGAGAATAGTCTTGGGGCGCAGGATACAGTGGGAGTCTCCTCCCATCCACATAGTGCCAAACACAAGAATTACGGTTTACCAAATGCATCCCAAAGGAATGGTTAGAGCCTGCATTAGGGAGCAAATACTGTCTCTTTCCAACCTGAGCGGGCACCTGAGGGCTGGTGGGCAATGGACCCCAGTGGATGGGGCTGCTGAATGTAGGGTGCCCACCAAGCAGGCTGACAAGCCAGGCACTGTGCAAGTTTCACCTTCCCCTGTGAACAGAGGGGCTTACAAGGACTCAGTGGCCTTCCTCATCTCTATACAGGGGGTAACAGGCCCTACTGCAGCCCTGTGGCTGGAGTTGCTGTTGTGGAGGTGCTAAGCTCCTACCCAGAGCTCTTCCGGAAAGCTGGAGGAAAGCAGAGGAATCTCTTACTGTCAGTCCATGCATAGTTTACCTGCATAAATCCTGTTTACTCAGGCTCGGAGCAGCCAGGGGATGCATTTCACTCCGAGATGTTCAGATGATAATCTAGTGTCACGGCAGCGTCACCTGCTTGCTGTCTAGAAGAGCTACCCACCCTCGCTGGCAGCAAGGGACCTCGTGAGCTTTCACATTTAAAAGACTAAGTTAAAATATCTACCCCCAGGGTTTTAGTTTTAAAGTATGAAATGGTCATTGACCCAACACCTGGAGATGTCTCAGTCTCCATATCAGAGACATGGCTTTCAGGGAAGGTACCAAACTCTGGATTCAATTTATTCAAAGAGGAACCCATTCGCTTCTGACTGATGCCGCTCATGGTCCTGGAGGCACCCTTACTACTGGAGAGGGCTGGGAAGCTGATTGCAGGGACCCAGATCTGGAGAGGTCTAATTTTGGTTGGGCCACAGTGGAGACCACCTTCAAAGTCATCTTTGCCCTGAACTTGTTCTTGGAATTCAGTTTGTCCCACCTCTTTGCTGGTGCTGTCTAGAACCACTTGGTGGGCTAGGTGACACCAAAGTGACCTGTGTCTCCAGCAACTGTCCAGTCCACACCCCTTTGACACATGACTGTCCTCATGATATTTTAGAGTTATGACATTCCCACATCCTTCTTAGTGTTGTGACTCTTCGCCAGGAACGAAGTGACACATTTTCCAGCCCATGTAACTTTCCTACTTAATTGAATTTTTCTACATTTGTACGAGCCTCACAAGTTCAAACATCAATATATATTTTTAGTTTTTTAAATGTTTTCTGGTCACCCTGAAGAGAGGCTGATGAACAAGCCAGAACCAGGTAATACAAATGAGCATAAAACCCAGCATGGGAGTGATATTCACTACAGGATAATAAACAGGGTTCTAAAACAAAACTAAGCTCAGGCCAAAGAAATGTGCTAGTGCATTGTGGGAAAAATCTGGGCACAAGTTATGTCTCCTCCTCCCTGATTTACAGCAATGCTGGTACAGAATAGCTACTGAATTCTGCACCAGAGATGGCTGCATTTAAGTGGTAGAAAAGTAAGGAGAGTCTATAAAACACTTAAGAACTTTCAGGGTGACAAGTTTATTATATTTATATTCCATATATAAATCTATATTATGGTGTCTTCTATAAACATGACCTAGTTTCTTTTTGCTAGCCTTGAGGCAGAGAATCCTAGACACCTCTCTTCTCAATTTAAACCACTTTGCATACTTAAACCACAACCCTGTGTAGGAAAGAGTTTAAAAAAAACAAACCAGCCCCTCCCATCCCTTTAAGAGAGTACAGTACGAACTAAAAGTCCAGCTGGCCAGTGCCCCTGGATGGATGGTGTAAGCTGTTGGTCGGGGCTCAACTGTCCGGCTGGCGGGAGGGGAGCCACACCGACTCGCTTCTTGTCCCCTCTAACTGGTGGGACGGCAAGACACCAGGGTTAGCACCGCCTCCCGTTCTCAGGCCCTCTGGATCTGGGGGCGGGGCTGGATAACCACAGTTCAATATGAGCCCCGGGCCCTCTGGAGCAGGGGCTTGGCTAACAGCAACCAGTCTCAATAGGCCCCGGCCCTCTGGGGCAGGGGTTGGGGTAACAGCAATTTCTATAAGCCCAGGCCCTCCGGAGCAGGGGCTTGGGTACCAGCAATTAGTCTCAATAGGCCCAGGCCCTCTGGAACAGGGGGGCTGGGCAACAGCGATCAGTCTCCATTAGCAGGTTCACAGGTTCAGACCCTCAGGCAGGGGCTGAACACAAGGCACCCAGTCAGTTAGTGGAAGCCCAGGCCCACAGTCAGGGCGGGGCAACAGCAGTTCAAGGGTATGAGCCCAAGCCCTAGCTCAGGGCGGGCAGCAACCAACACAGGGCTCAGACCCTCAGACCGGGCTGAGCAGCAGTTCGAGTCTATAAGCCCCGGCCCTAGTCCAGGGCGGGGCAGCAACAAAAGGCAGGGCTCGGACCCTTAGGCAGGGCTGAGCAGCGGTTTGGTCTATAAAGCCCCAGCCCTAGCTCAGGGCGGGGCAGCAACCCACAGAGGGCTCAGACCCTTAGGCAGGGCTGAGCAGCAGGTCAGTTTATAGGCCCAGGCCCTAGCTCAGGGCGGGGCAGCAACCCACAGAGGGCTCAGACCCTTAGGCAGGGCTGAGCAGCAGGTCAGTTTATAAGCCCAGGCCCTAGCTCAGGGCGGGGCAGCAACACACAGAGGGCTCAGACCCTTAGGCAGGGCTGAGCAGCAGTTCAGGTAAGCCTAAGCCTGAGCGCTGGGGTGAGGGGGAGACTGCCACCCGTGAATGGGGTGGCAGGGGGGACACAGGCCCACCCACTCCACTGTGTCCCAGCCCGGGGCCCTATTAGCGGCTAGCACGGCCGCTGGTCAGTGGGGTCCTGACCGAAACACACCGACATGGGCACCTCGGTGCCTATAGCCTGACAGGGGTCGGCTATCCCCGGGCTACAGTCCATCTCCCCCTCCGTGGGTACCTGCTCCTCGGTCGCCGGGAGGTCGGGCCAGTCCATCTGCATGGGCTCCTCGGGACCAGGGCTTGGGGGCAGGTCCGGCAACTCCTGCTGGAAGTCCGGCCCGGCTGCCTCCGATGGCTCCTCCGGGTAACAGCAGGGCGGAAGCGGCGGCGGCGGCTCCTCCTCGTACCGGGCGGGAGGAAGTCCTGGCGGCAGCTCCGGGTTCCGATCCCGGGGAAGTTCCGCAGGTTCCTCTTCGTACCGGGCGCGGGGCAGTGGGGGCCAGTCCGGATCGCCGCCTCGGGTCCTGGAGGGATCCCAGTCCGGAGCTCCCGCCGGCACGTCTGCTCACGGCGGTGGCTGGCTCCTGACTGAGGTCTGGCGTTCTCCTTTTCTACTTCCTGTCCCGCCCCTTGACTTCCGGGGGGCGGGGACAGGAAGTGGTGGCTCAGCCCAGCTGGGCTTCTGGGAGGGAGCACCCTCTGCTGGGCAAGAGGGGAGCCACACCGACTCGCTACAGATGGGTTATGGTCTCACTTCATCCCCTTTGTTTTTGAAGAGTTTAGCAGGAGTGGGATACTAGCCCAAGTGTGAAGTCTGCTTAGGAGGAGTGCAAAGTTTGTAATTGTGGCCTCCCACAAGGGGATAGGCAACAACTTCTGCGCACACCTGGCTGCCATCTCATCTTTAATCTTTGACAGCCCCTTTCCATCCTTGGTTTGAAAATCCTATTTTCACTTTCATTTCTCTTCACTACTTAACTCTACTCTCTTTGCAGCCTAACTGCACTAATCTTCTCCCTGCTTAAATTGACACTTAATTACTCAGCAGGCTGGAATGTGGTCTAGTCCCCACTTCTTCCTACACCTTCTCCCATTAAGATATTATTAGAGATAATTCCAGAGTACTATAAATGTACCCAGCAGCCAGGATATGATAGGAGGTCCTCACAGGCTGGGTCGGGACCCAAATATGATTCTTGTCTAGAAGGTCCATCTATGCCCATTAGCCTGCTAGCTTTTTATTTTTCCCCAGCTAAATTTTAGTCCCTTCTCTGGCTTAGCCTGTTCCACCCTAAGGCTGGTTCAAAGAGACACTTACCTTTCTGGCCTGACTACTTTGCCTCCCCTCCCTTGCTTCCTTCGTGGTAGATGAGAGTTCAGGTTTCTCAGGCCTAGTTCTGGAGACAAGCAGGGAAATGAGAGTAAGGGCTTGTCTATAATTGGAAATTAAGCCATGTTAATTTAAACTCATTAAACCCCTGTGTGGAGGTTCCAATGGAGAAGTAAACTAGCCTTAAGGTTTGTCTACACAAACAATTAGACCACAGCAAGGTGAGGGGTGAATCTACCCTCGCTAGCCTGCCCGGGTCTAACTGTCTGCACAGACCTTGCTGACGTGTATTAAATTTGTTAGAACACTTTTGGTCTAGTCCCTTCTGAAACAGGATTAGCTCAAAGTACAGTAACAAACTGCTAACACATGTCAGCAGGATCCACATGGGCAGTTAGACCAAGGCAGGCTAGCGTGTGGTAGATTCACCCCTCACTTTGCTGTGGTCTAATTGCTTATGTAGACAAGCCCTCAGTTAATGGAGTCACTTAGTGAATTCACTAATGCTAATTAAGATAAGCAAACAGGCCATTTTACTTATGAAGAGACCATCTACACAGGGATTTAATGTACTTTAGCTAATACCCTTTAAATTTGCACCTTTAATTAACTGAGATAATTTTCCTCAGTCACCTCTCTCCCATTCCTCCTCCCCTCGCCTTCTCTCCACAGGCAGGAGAGTGCTTGAGTTGCTGCCAGTCTGGGTGGGCCTTCACTGGTTGCCTGAGGAACTTTCCCTGTATGTATATAGCTCCTGTAGTTAGATGTATGCACTGTTCTGAGATACTACTGCTGTGTTCCCCTTCCCCCACAGTAGCCATTAAAATGCCTACATTCTATGACCCAAAGAAAATCTCTGCATCAGCTCAAAAGCTTCTTGCTCTCACCAACAGAAGATGGTCCAATAAAAGATATTTCCTCACCCACCTTGGCTCTCCAGGACAACATCACTGCATATGTTCCAGGCTGGGAGCCCTTAACAATAGACTGTTTCATAAGGGATCAACAGCATACATCAGTTTAGATTCCCTCTAAATGCATCTCCATTCACAACATTAGGAGGGCTAGAGGATTGTAGTGTTGTGGCAAAGGTAAGGAAGAAATTCCCACAGCTATAGTGAAGTTAAGTAAATGGAGTTGGGACATGAAAGGGTTAGCAGCTGCAGTTACTGCAGCCACACCTATCCCAGCACCATTAGCAAGTGATCCTCAGGGTGTTCCCAAGCTGCCCTTGAAAGCTATTGTCATCAAGAATGGGTGCTTTCTTTCTTGCCAGATCCAGGGATTCCTAAGCTGAGTTGGTTTTGGGTGCTGAAAGGCCACATGGTCAAGGTGATTTGAATTTTAAAGCTAAAATGTGAAAAAAAATCTTACTCTGGGGGAGACAGTGCAGGTTCTTCAGAGAAGTACAGGCTATTGCTGGCTGAAGTTGTTCAAGCACAGCAGCTTTTGTCAAAATTGTCAAAGCAAAGCTGGGCCTGTGACAATGTGAACTGGGCTGATGCTTTTACTATCACATTCCCTGCGGAAGAAAAAGAAAACCAGTGAACAAAATACAGGCACACAGAATTGTGTGTCCACTCATCCAGTGAGTGAGTAGCCTAGGCCTAGAGCTCAATCGCAGCTGCTGAGAAACCATGACAGAAGTCTTCAAGGTAAGGAGACTATTTTCCAATATCAAAAGCCAGGATGTTTTTGTGGTAACATTTTTAGGGCTGTGTGCAGTGTGGGGTTTTGTTTCTTTTGTATTTATTATTGCATATGGTTTCAGATCTTTATGAAATCTCACCATGGAACCATGCACCATTTGCACACAAAGTCCACATGGCTCCCGTACCCCTACAGAAAAAGGAAGTGAGGGTCAAAGGCAGCAGCACCCACCCTCTCTACCACACCACTTCAATGGCCAGAGCAGTTTTGCACTGACTAGACTGATTTTGATTGAGTTTAAAAAAAAAAAAAAAGGGAGGGGGGGAATGTTTGTGGCATCTCAGCAGTTCTTGGGATACCAGGACACTGTATAATAACTATACTAGTATATTTTTACTATACTAGGGAAACTGGGATATTTACTTAAAGATTCACTACAAGGCTTACTATAAATCAGCTGTCCAGGCGCCTCAGAATGTAACCCAATGCACATACAGGGCCAGATTGTGCCTGTTAAGGTAATGTAGAACCTTGTTCCCTCACAATGAGGGGCTACCAGCAGGGGCTACACAGACCAACTAATGTGCAACACATTCGTGCCATTAGAAATCACATCTCTGTACATTGCCACACCATGTAGACAAGCCCAGTTTAGGAAGGGGAATGTAAGCAGAGCTGCTTTTAAAATGTATTTAACAAACTTGGGGCAGAGGTGGGGCGGGGGCATTAAGTGTAGGCAGATATTTTTTAGCTTGAACATAGTTTGGATTTTTGGATCTTCATTTTTGCTGTTTTAGTAAAACTTTGCAATTCACCTGTAGCATAGTAATGAGAGAGGTGTTAGATGGTACCTAGTCGCAGGCTTCTCATACCGTCACTTAAGAATTTTAATGATGCAATAAATTCTGTGAAAGATGGGAGGGACTGTACTATGGTGACCTTTTCACTATTCTGCATTCTCTTTGGCTGCCCATTCCAGCCCTTCCAACAGGTTCAGTGTGGTGGTTGCAGGTCGGGGAGGAGTGGAAATGCCAGCCAATCAAAACATAGAATATTGAAAAGGTCAACAGAGGAGAGCATGCTGCTATAATTCACAGAGACATTAAAAGTCTAATATTTAATCTGATGACAAAGATTGTAATGAGAGTCGAAAATGGCACAACGTTAATTCGTCTTTTTGACAAACACTGTAATGAGAATGGAAGTGTACAAGCGTCTCATATCCTTGTTACAGATTTTAGATTGTGATCTGTGCTCCTTCTACTGTAATGGGGACACAAGCCTCTGTCGCTTCGGAAAGGTACAAAGCCCAGACCAGCCTGGGCAGCCATGTTATCATATGTCCACATTCTAAAATAGACAAATGGGTAGTGATGTGGTCATTTTAAACAAAACCTGGGAGGAATGTATAATCATGACCACTGGATTGTATGCAAGGAACTTTCATTTTAGCTGTGTGTGCATGTGGTTGTGTGATTGAGTAATGGACAATTTGAATTAGTCTTCTATCTGTCAAGTATCAGAGGGGTAGCCGTGTTAGTCTGGATCTGTAAAAGCAGCAAAGAATCCTGTGGCACCTTATAGACTAACAGACGTTTTGCAGCATGAGCTTTCGTGGGTGAATACCCACTTCGTCGGATGCATCCGACGAAGTGGGTATTCACCCACGAAAGCTCATGCTGCAAAACGTCTGTTAGTCTATAAGGTGCCACAGGATTCTTCTATCTGTGATACTTTCACTTGGGAAGTCAGTACCAGTACTGGTTTGAGTTGGGTTGTTTTGTTTGTTTGCAGTGCAGTATGTGAGGGAAATAACTGGTTTGTAGATGTCCTAGGCATTAGCAGTAGGTGTTTCAGACATCCTTTATTTTCTGGGCACATTTACTCTTAATGCAAATGATGTCTGTGTTTGTATTGGTCAGATATTGTAGATAAGGCGTTTTCACCTACTTTATCATTTTCAGTTACTTTCTTCCAAGTTTTATCCTAATCCCTTGTCAATGCTACTCAAGGATGCATTGCAGAGTCAAATATTTGTTTTTGTAAGAGTCACTGCACGTTATAGGAGATGTGCTGTGATGCTTCTAGGAACTGGCATGTGGAAATTCTGGGATTTGTGCAATAAACAGAGAATGTAAAGTTAACAATGTTCTAAAACCTCTGCTTCTCCACTATGCATCGTTGTACCTTTGGCTCCAGTTCAGCAAGGCAATCCACACAGGGGAGCCTTTAAACCTATGCAAAGTCCCACAGACATTTCTAAGATTTTCAGAAGTGACTGATGATTTGGGCATCCAAAAGTCACTTTTGAAAATCTTGGCCAATGGCATGGCTCAGCTAGTGGGATTGGCGTCTTTTATTAGGGCTTATTATTTGAGGCACTTCATCCAACCAGGAATGCTGGACAAGATTTAGAAGTGTTCTGAAAGTGTCATTTCTTTCTGTCTCTTTAGCATCTCATTTCAAGGATTCTCAAGCTTTTTCGGAGACTGGACCACATCTTAGTAGAGAGAGAGAGTCTGGTTGATCAGCCCCCTCCTGCTTGCAATTGCAGAACATCCCTGAGGCAATGAAAGCCATTTACTTAGGAAAGTAATAGTAGGAAGTTGTTTAATGTATATTTAACAGTGTCATAATACAATTTAGCAGCTGGAGACAAGGAGCAGAGCCTGCACCATGTGACCTGCCAGCTCTCAGTGGGCCACCCCCAAGTGCTCCATGGAGCACACTTTAAAAGCTATTGTCTTACTTCATTTCTTTTTAAAAAACCCTTATATTAATAGAGTAGCTTTCAAACTCCTCCCCCCTGTGACATTACAAGCTACATATACCAAAGTCATATCCTCCAACACCAAAGTGCAGCTCTGGGAAGGACGACAGCAGATGTTTAAGAGAACACAGTTATACTACATACCATATTAGGCTAGGAAGTGAAGAAGACTATTGTACGCTAGTCAAGGGGGTTGTAACTCCGGGGGGAATTTAGGTAAATAAGAATGGGATGAGCACCTAAAGTGGAACTTGATCAGAGCCAACAGACACCCTCCCACAAAAATAGTGTCACGGGATCATTAGTGAGCATGAGCGGTCCCATTATTACTGTACATTGTGCTTGGCAATATACAAACACACAAGAAGCTATGATCCCTGTCCTGCCGAGTCTATAATCTGAGACCCCAGTGCTGCAAATACTTCATTTTTAAAGTGCCAGGAATAATCCCATTGGCTTCAATGAGACTACCCACAGTGCACAAAGTTAAGCCGGTGCATAAGTTTTTGCAGGATCAGGGCTTAGTTTAAGAAAAGACTCAACAAATCATATGAGACAAACAGTAGAAGAGAAGGGGTGGGAGGCAGACAAAGGTAAGTGTAGTTTTATATAGATTTAGGGTGACCAGATGTCCCGATTTTATAGGGACAGTCCCAATATTCGGAGCTTTTTTTTATATAGGCTCCAGCCCCCCAGCCCCCCATCCCGATTTTTCACACTTGCTGTCTGGTCACCCTATAGATTTGGTACAGTGCAACTTCATGGTTCCTGGTCATCTGAAAAGGTGTTATCCTTTTTATAAATAAATGAATACATACATAGCAGCTGTCCACAACCACCAAGAATAGCTTTGATTTGATTCATTCATAACTCAGTTTTACCTTTCACTTTAAAGGCAGCATCTCCAACTTGTTAACTGAATAGCTAATGCAGCCTGAGGTTTTCTCCTTTGAGGTCTGCTAACAAAGTCCTGGACAAGCCTGACCCTCCCTGGCTTAGCTTGTGAGATATGATGATATTATAGGTCGAAGTGGTATTGTTGTAAACACATGGGTGGAATCCTGGCCTTATTGAAGTCAATGGCAAAACTCCAGTTGGGCCAGGATTTCCCCCCTTGATACTTTCATGAAGAGGAAAAAAAAAAGGTTAGAAATTCCATTACATTTTAACTGATTATAGCAGTGTTCTGAGCACTCCTCTCATGCTGGAATGTCACTTTAATTGGTTCTTAATCGAGCCTGTGCTTCCAATTTTCTAAATCCAAAAAAAGTCTAAAACTGGAGAAGTCTCTGCTATTAAAGCTTATTGGCAAAGATACAGTCTCTAAGGCTTAAATTTTCACAGAAGGAGGAAGCTGTAGCTTTTGCTAAGCTCGACTGAAGGGGGATATTTCTTGAGTTGACTTTTTTTTTTTTTTCCAAAGACAATTCTTTAACTCTAGTTGTTTTCAGTACATTTGATCCCAAGGGATAAGAAAACGATTGGACTGCCATGGTTACTTGAATTCTGCATACAGTATTTGGCCACCTGAATGTAGTTGTGGGACTATTCCAGAGCAAAAAAAGGACCATACTATGTGAGGAATGTCCTGATAACAATCTGGACTATGGCCATACTGATTAAGAATATTCAAGCTACTACTGGAAGGGAAATCTTGAAACTGTAAGTCTTCTTTTCTCATTTGAAATTGTTTAGTGTCATACTATCAGACTTACTTAAATCAATACTGTCTTTCCCGTCTGTTGCTTCAGAACTGTAACAATCTGTAGATAGACTTTACTTCTCTTTCTGGGGAAATACTGCTAGAAATGTACAGAGTATTTTGAATTTATAGAATTTGAAAGAATAAGCTCATGGCTTCTTTTATGTCAGTAATAAAGAGAGAAAATTGCTTCTCATACTTCCATTTGGCACTTATTTTGTATCTTCTGCAATTAAAGTAAGGTTATAGTCTAAATGACTCTAAAAATGACACATTCATCATCTCTCAGTGACTTCTGTATCAAATTTGTTAAAATGATAAATCAAGAGTAGATTTTTCTACTGTCAACACTGCAAATTCATACTGGGATCTCAAACTCTAAGCTGTATTCTTTAATGCTTATTAAAATATCACTTGTAACAAAGATCTAGCAATCAGAACTTAATTGATTATGCATGATTCAAAATAGAATCCAGCTCACTTTTCCATAGCTTTACTGAGGGCTTATCTACATGGAGTTATTGACCGGCATAGCTGTAAGCAGAATGTCACTTTTATTCCAGAATAGGAAATTCACACTGGGGAGTTATATTGGAATAGGTATCATGGAATAGTTATTCCACTGTAACTATTGTCACTCAGTTTCTCTGTGTAAGAAATCCCTGACTCTTCAGTACTAAAACTCATTTTATTAGGAAAATAAGCCATAATGACCCAGACACATAGGCAGCAAATATGTTGATTTGTGTTTTAATAGAGAAAAGCTTGACCTACTAAATACAAGATCTGGAGCCAACTCCTCAGAAACTGGGTGTGTTCAGGTCCATATCCTTCATTTGGGTCCATCTCCAACTTTTACATACATCAATATTACTATGTTTTAAATGTCTACTGCTTATTTTTATGCATACATCTCTTTTAGAGGAAATCCCTGTAAGCTGTCTTTAAGTTTGACAGTCACTCTACAGCTAGAGGGTGGTTATCCAATGGTTTTTCTGGAAATACTGTCATCACTAAGGTGAAATTCAAACAAAGATGTTCTAAGAGACCAACAATCACCTTGCTTCAGGCTTATTTATCACCAGCCCGAGGTGTGGGAGTCCTTTGACAGCAAATCCTACATAACAATTAAGTATACTGCCACCACATCTTCAAGCTAATTACATTCATTCTCTAAGTACCTATCCCTCTTGCTAGAACAAGAATAGTGCAAGGCTAGCTAGGGAACAAAATACAGAAGAAGAGATTACATCAGTGTGATGCTGGCAGAGAAGAGAGATGTTAGCCTCCATATAGACTCAATTAAATGAAACATTTGAGAGAAGAATGTATTGGCACATTCTTCCATCTTTCTAAGAAACGGACACTCTGTTCTACAGCCGGGGGCGGGGGGGGGCATACAATAACAGCTACAAAGAGGTTTTGTGAACAAACTAATATGTCAGCCTGCCATTAATTTCTATATTCCCTTTTCTGGACCGTCTGTAAAAAGAAAAAACTCAGATCAATCACTGGTCATTTTTCACAGTTACATGGAAATAGTAAATCTAATTGTGCTTTCTAAAAGTCATCAATTGAGAAGCCTGACAATGCAAGGTGAGAGCTGCATAACTGTCTCTTCAGCTGGCTCCGGCAGGAATTTGGGGTGGGGTTGGGGGGAGATGATCTTTCTTTGCTTCTCATGAGCACAGATTCTCCCCTGGATATCATATCCCCATGGGAAACCTGCCTCTCCAGTTCCATTCCTTTGGAAACTGGAGACTCCTGATTCATTCCCTGCCCCTCAGCCCCCAAATAGCTTAAAGACCATCCAAAAATAAATAGTGCTCAGGTTGTCTCTATTGTGTGGCAAGCTCCGGGCATCTTCAGAAGGGCTGGTTCATCCTTGAGCTGCCTCTTGACCTTCCCTGATCATTGTATTTGTACACATAATGATGAAGTGCCATGAAGGAATGCAGAATTAGACAGTGGGCATACCCAGAAGAGCTTATGCTCTAAGTCAGACAAAAGTAAAAAGAGGGCAGTACTTTACATGTAGGACTGGGTGTAGAAAGGATAGCAGTCTCCCCTTTGATGTTGGAAGGCTTTATGAAACAGGCATCCTATGAAAAAGGGAGCTGAAAGGGAAAGAAGGTGCCTGTTGGAGCTGGAAGGCTGTTCCAAACATGGATCCTGATTCAGGAAAGCATCCCTGTTAAGATTAGCACTTAAGCATGTGTTTAAGACCCATGGAAGTCAATGGGACTTAGGCCTGGTCTACACTGAGGAGGGAGTCAATGTAAGATACGCAACTTCAGCTACGAGAATAGCATAGCTGAAGTCGACGTATCTTATTTCAACTTACCTCACGTCCTCACAGTGCGGGATCGATGGCCGCAGCTCCCCCGTTGACACCACTTCCGCCTCTCACCCTGGTGGAGTTCCAGAGTCGATGGGGAGCGTGTTCGGGGATCGATTTATCGCATCTAGTCTAGACGTGATAAATCGATCCCCGATAGATCAATTGCTACCCGCCGATCTGGTGGGTAGTGTGGATGTAACCTTAGTGAACCGGGGTCCTAGATTGTAGGTAGAAGCATAGGAAAAGGATGTGAAGATGAGTATGGCTAAAAAAGAAAAAAAGTGAGGAGAGGATTGGTAGGCATACAGGGAAAGAACAAGAGGAAAGGGACCAGACCTTAAACTTGGAGTCAGAGATGTATCCCAACGAAGTGATACAAGGATGGGGTTAAACATTGTTGGACTAAAACTCCATGAGAGGAAGATTACTTAGTGACATTTGGAGTCCTTGCCTAGATGAGAAACAAGAAATGCTTTTCTTTACTTCTTGGTTTTATTTATTTTTTTCTCTCTTAAATAAGGCGGCGGCAGGGAGGAGTGTCTCGTTTAATTTCATTCGTGATTTGGATTTGACTGTCAGTATTCAGGGGAACAATGCTGACTAACTTTCCCCGGAGTCTGTATTTTTCAGGGGTGAAATGGCTCACAAGATCATAAAAAGGAAGATCAGGACAGGCTCCGGTTCCTACCTATGGCAGTTCCACAGACAGCTGAACAGGGCTGTGGGCTGGTGCACAGTTAGCCTTCAGATGATAGAGGAATACAGGCTATTGTGACACACTATTACAGAGAAGAGAGAATAACCTATAAAAGAGGAGGAATTCAGCATGGAACTTTCTCCAAAGTGCTCGGCACAGCAGCTGCAGAAACAGAAGGGAAGACTTGCAGGGAGGAAGGGGAGAACCAAGACTGGGTGTTAAGGTGGAAAGAGCCGTGAGAGTAGGAGCAAAGGGGTCAAAGACAGAAAAGATCATCTGATTTTATACAGCCAGTTTCAGAAAAGGGAGTTAAGAGCAGTTTCTCTCCTTCAGTACAACAGTTCAACTGGTTTTATTGAATCATCAACATCTGTTGTACCAGCATTAGCTATTATATTTTGACCTGTATTTTTTCTTATGCTTGGGGTGTTAGTGTAGGAAAACGCTAGCGTGAGTTGTACGCTGAATAGATGTAAGTGCCCTGCTCAGGGGGATATAGTCTAAAAATCAAGTCTAACTCTTGGGGAAATTTTTCTTTACACAAAAACACCTTTTAAAGAATGTCTCCTGAAAAATGGAAGTTGACCCAGCAACAGTGGGAGGCAAAACACAATGCAACAAAAAGAAAAATCCAAAACGTTAGAGATGGGAGTTATCATGTCTTTGCCTGCACTCTTTGAAGCATTCAGCTTGCTATAGATAAGATGGCTATTTATTTCAGGCTGCAGCTTACAGCTACCTTAGCTGTCAGAAGTCATACATAAAAATATCCTTTTTTCCAAAGAGCCATTCATCATTCAACCAGTAAATATTACTCACTCCATTGATTATACTGTGATTATATTTTCTCTTTAAATGGCTGTTAGAATTGGGTATAAAAGGCTCATTTTATTCTAGTATAAGTAGCCTCTAAGAATTTAAATACTTCATTGTTTGAATTAGTTAGTGCAGCTGCAATGCAAAGTAGGACATCTTTCTTGGTGAAGCCCTGGGGGTGTATCCATCAGCCTTTCTCTTCCTCCTTTTTACAGCCTATAACTGAGTTTCCACATTTGCTAAACATGCATAACTGTCTCCACTCATAGTCATAGCACCCATTTGCCTCCAGAGTCAGCACTGCACCTCTATCATCCTCTTTGGCTGCTTCTTCTGCACTACAGGATAGTCCTACCTCCTTTATAGTCTTTCTCTTACTGAGCTCCCTCAGCCTAGTTATAAGGACCAAGTGTCAAATGGAGCATCACCTGCCTCTGCCCTGGAGGCAATTTGTCACCCCACAGGTGTGAAGCATGTCTCTAATGGAGGTTTTTGATTTGATTTCCCATGCACACACACTTCTCTAGCAGATGATGGGGAACCCCATCACAACATGTTTGATATCTCCTTTTTTTTATTGCCCAGATATGCTGATTGACCTTCTAAGTGCATCAGAAGCTACCCTAAAAAACTCAAATAATAAAACATGCTACTGCTGAAACAACATGATCTAGCAATTTGATCAAGGGACTGAGAGCAAGGAGACTTGAGTTCTAAACCCAACTCTCTGCCCCAGCTCAGTATGTGGCATTGGCCACAGCACTTCTCACTGCCTCTGTTTCCCTGTCAGTAGTTTGAGGATAATGATGCCCTGTGAAGTGTTTTTTGAAATCTTTAGTGAACACTGCTATAAAAGCACATAGTAGTCTCACTATATTTCACTAATGAGTACCCACATATTGATGGGATATAACAGGGGTCGGCAACCTTTCAGAAGTGGTGTGCCGAGTCTTCATTTATTCACTCTAATTGAAGGTTTCGTGAGCCAGTAATACATCTTAACGTTTTTAAAAGGTCTCTTTCTATAAGTCTATAATATATAACTAAACTATTGTTGTATGTAAAGTAAACAAGGTTTTTAAAATGTTTAAGAAGCTTCATTTAAACTTAAATTAAAATGCAGAGCCGCCCGGCCTGGTGGCCAGGACCCAGGAAATGTGAGTGCCACTGAAAATCATTTTGTGTACCACCTTTGGCACACGTACCCTAGGTTGCCTACCCCTGGTATGTAATAAGAATACTTCCTGATTTCAGAGAGTAGTTCAATACACTACATATGCCCGATGTAGCAAAAATGTATATTGGACAACCAAGCATAGGTAATATGTCACTTTTTGTTCTGTGTGCATCACAGTTCTTTCACAATTCCTTCATCCTGTTCCCTGCAGCTCACCACTGCAGCTCTCATAATCCAATACACAATCTCCTTTGAGGCTACTGTCAATCTGTGAACAGGCCAGCAGGTGATTCTCTGAGTGCCACTCACCCATCACAAGAGCTGCGTGCAATACTCACAGAACATCAAGCCCTCACATACTCACCTAAGATTTGAGGAGTTTAAGAACCTGCAAAAGCCCAGTAAACATGGGAAGAGGTTATTCGCACCACAAGAGGGCTGGAAAACCTCCCTTTCCACTGCCCAGCCTCTCTTCCTCCCCCATCCCCCGCAACATTTCCTTCTCTCTTGAGGTCCCCAGGTAAGGTAGAGAAGGAAGTTGCGGTGTGAAAGGACATCTGTAGGGGAACTTGAACCTTAATGGGTGGGGCTGCTTCCAGCCCCTGCAGCCTGAATGGCAGGGTTCTCCCATGCTTCACTCAAGGCCAGTCCAGCAATGTGATATGTTGTACCTTTGCTAACGAGCCGCTCTAAACTAGTGGTTTTTAGTAGTTTTTCATTGTGGAAAATAATCTGCAACATTAAGTAAATTTAATGTGCAGTAGAGTCTGTGGTAGAAATGCTAAATTTTGTAGCCCTTATGAGAAAAGCAAAGCTAGCTTTACAAAAAAAATTCAAGGGTACAAGCAAGATAATCTCACTGCAGGCCATGACGTTCTATCAAGATCCATCTATCCATTATCTTCAAATTAGGAGCCACCTGCTTTTCATAACTGTCTGTTTGTATGAATGAGGAACTCTGAGTTTAATTAAATAGCACGTGTGGGTGGAACAGGCTTTCCAACAGCCGTGAGGTTATTAATGGACGTCTATATTGAAGTTCTTCACGTTTCTGAAAGGCTAATTACAATGTAAATTTAGTTTTAAATTATTGCTTTGCTGTGGGATGGGAGTTGTCATTTATTATTAAGTATTTTTTAGATCCCAGAGAAAACATTGGTTTGGCTGAATAAACATTCTATATTCCCTTATTTTTCTCTAATTTAAACTGCTCAGTCATGGCTCAATGAATTATAAAATATGCCTACATCTTTTACCTTCAGTATTTTTACAGCTTTTCCTGGACTGTTTGAGGGCAGGAAAAAAACCCATGTTCTGAATGAACCGAGGCCAAGATTTAAAAAAATGGCTCTAAACATGTGACCTGACCTTCAATAGCCACTCCCATCGACTTCCCAAGAGAGGGGGTGACCGTTATTATATTATAACTGCTAGTTAAAACATTATATGTGGTGCATCATTTTAGCACTATAAGCACAATGCACTGGATAGTAAATCTTACACTGTAATATTAACGTGGAATAATCAAAATCGTGATCCCTCAAATCCTCTAGTCCTTGTTAGTCTGTGCCTAGGGCTTATCTACATTACCCACTGGATGGACGGGCAGCGATCGATCCAGTGGGGGTCAATTTATCGCATCTAGTCTAGACGCGATAAATCGACCACCGAGCTCTCTCCTGTCGACTCCTGTACTCCACCAGGGCGAGAGGCACAGGCGGAGTTGACGGGGGAGCGTCAGCTGTCGACTTACCACGGTGAAGACACCATGTTAAGTAGATCTAAGCACATCAAGTTCAGCTACGTTATTCACAAAGCTGACGTTGCGTAACTTAGATCCATTCCCTGCCCCTTCTCCCCGCCCAGTGTAGACCAGGCCCTAGTCATTAAGGACTATAGGAGTGTGATGGGGTGCACAAACTCCATATTGGGCCTGGAGGGGTTGAAGGACAGAACTAGACCCAGGGAGCTCTGCCCCTTCAACCTCTATTCCCAGTTCTGCTACTAGCCTGTTGGGCGACCTGGGGCAAGTTACTTCACCTCTGTGCTTTGAGATCTACTGGTAAAAATCAGTATGTTAGAGCTAGGTACTGTTATTATTAATAAGCAAAATTGTGGCACCAAAAGCCCAACGATTGACACACATGTCTGACACCAACTTTTTTATTTTAATTAAACGGGTGGATTTCACAGATTTCACAAAATGGCTGACCAGGAGAGAAGGTTCATTTGCAGTTGAGGCACTGGATTGAGAGGATGGGAGCTGCATTTTATTGCCAGCCCTGCCCCGCCCCAGGCTCCCTGTAGGACTTTAGCCAAGTCTCCTTATCTCTCTGTGTCTCCTGAGGATAGTAACACTTCCCAATCTCACAATGTGACCAATTAACTGTCTCCAAAGTACTTTGACTTCCTCAGATGAAAACTACTATAAAAATACAAAACATGATTTTCTGTTTCTTTACTCCTTAGTCCAGCTGTGAAGTGTCACAACACAGTGTTAGCTTTTCATTTTGACCATTCCCCTTTTCACCCACCCCCACCTTTAAGGATTTCCTTCTATTTTTTATGTACTATAAAGTTTCACTCCTTTCTTCGTGGCCACATAGTCATTCGCTTTTATGTTATTAACTCTAGGAAGAATGCCTCCAGGTGAAAGGAGACTAATAAGACTGTTAGATCTTTAATTTCAGAAATGGAGCCTGATTTATGTTACAATTTGGGAATGATAGTAACACAAATTTCCTTGATAAAATGAGAAAATGCATGTACATTATAGAAAAATGGCTAGGCTTTTAAAAAAATCCTACTGCTTTATTTTATCTACACTCTCTTTAAAAGTGAAATGGCAGTCATATTATTAAAATATCCCAACCCATAAATTAATCATTCTTTCTAAATCTTATGAGAGTGGAGTCTGTATATCTTCCTCTAATCCTACACCAATGAGGCAGTGGGTTCATTCTCCACATGTCCACATTTCATCCACGTTAGTGTCCTGCTGGTGTAACTAATCTGATTTCGGTGACACTGCTGCTCAGGAGCAACTCGATAGTTAAGTTTGCAAGTTCTGTTTCTAACTGTGTCAGCTACACTTATGCTTGCTCCAGCCAAGAACTATGTATGTTATGACCCTGTGGGTCCTGAACCTGGGTCCACAGAGTTCCCCATTGACAGCACCACCCTGCTCCCAACCAACAGCTAACCAACTGAATGGAGAGACCATGAAACCTGAAGCTACATCAGGGAGGGCTTCCCTGGGTCCTGATCTGAGGAAAACCTGGTCAGGGCTTTCTTTTTAAACCCAACGAGAGGCACAGGAAGTAGTCTGCACAACTGGGCTCTGCTTCTATGCTACTTTGGACTCTGTTTCCCTGCCTTGCTCCTGCCTTCCTGGCTGTTCCTGGTTTCTGCCTTGTTTCTGATCCTTGCCCCTGGTCTCCAACTCCAGTTCCAACCCCTGGCTCAACTCCTGACTCTGACTCCTGCTCCGTCCCTTTGCTTGACTCCTGCTCGAATCACTACACCTGGCCCTAACAATGTAACATTATTTCAGAGCTGGTACAGTAAGAGGTGTAATATCACACTCCACAACATTCTGCAGACCCCTCTCATTCTTTGTATACACCATTTTCTCCAGTTATCTAATGGGGATGGAGGGAAATGTTTTGTAACAACTAATTAAATGAAGCATCAGTAACAGATTTTAATAGCCCTGCATATATGGATAGAAGGAACTCATTGGATTATGGATTCAAAATTTCCCAAGGCCTGATTGTGGCTTCACATTAGTTCCAGCGTTCTGGATATTGTGTTTGCATCTCTTTTGCTGAATAGCATATAGGAAAATGGCTTCCTGTTGAATATGTATCCAAAGAGGCTGTGCATGTGCATGGCTTATTCCTAAAGGTCAACAATTTCAAACATGAGTTCCTGAAGTTAGGCACTTAAATCCATATTCAGGCACCAAAATATGTGACCCAACATTTTTGAAGATGATGTAGGTGCTCAGTGACTCTGTAGCCAAGGTGAAAATCAGGGCACTTACTTAGGTGCCTAAATTTGCACATCCTTGCTTGAAAATTTTAGCCTTTGGAGGCAGCCTGTGGATTACATTTTCTGAGCACAATGTGCTCAACATATAATTCTTTCCTCCCATCCTGCCCATGGCTAATACATGTTGTTGGTTTTTAATCAAAACACACCCCTTTTCTCAACTATCATTTGGATTTACATACAATTATTTGTCTTCAAGCACCTTTTGGAAGATGAGCAACAGCTGCAGCAACATTGTGATACTGAGGCTGCTTTTAGTAGCTCGCATTACACACGTGCACACGTTTTTTCACTTTTGGACCTATACTGGAAATCAGCATCAAGCCATAAAGGAAGTGTAAGTGAGAGATAATAAGACAGGGAAGAATTAGAACCCAGTGAAGGGCCAGCTCCAGCATTTTTGCCGCCCCAAGCGGGGGAGGGGAAGGGGAAAAAGCCACGATCAGTGGCACTTCGGTGGCCGCTCTACTACCGCCACTTCATTCTTCAGCAGCGATTCGGTGGCAAGTCCTTCCCTCCGAGAGGGACTGAGGGACCCACCACTGAATTGCCACCAAAGAGCTGGACGTGCCGCCCCTTTCCGTTGGCCGCCCCAAGCACCTGCTTGCTGCGCTGGTGCCTGGAGCCAGCCCTGATCCAGTGATATCACTAATAATACCATGTACCTTTCTGAAGTTGAAGGCTGTCAGAAATTAGAGGCAGAAATAAGAATCAGAGCAATTTAGCTGAAAAAGTAAATAGAATGCAAAATGTACAGACCTGAATTTGCATTTATCGTAAGTGACATGGTTAATATTGGGTTTTCCTCATGTTTGTATCTGATGCTTCAGACAACCCTTTACTATGCTCTGATTGGAGAAAAAGGATATATGGACCTGAGAACTTCATGACTGTAAGGAGTGCATAGGCATGAAAGGAGAAAACATGCTGTCGCTCCATTATGCAGATATTGAGGTGCATAATCATGTGACGTTCTCTGAGAATGTGACTGAAGATTCTGAAGGATGCCAACCTGCTATTGCTGAGAGTTTTAATCCAAAAGAAAACACTGAATATGTAAATTTCAGATGGCTAAACAGCCACCAAAAAAAAATCCATAGATGCACTCACAACTTGCCAACCGGAAATATGTGGCATGTACAAATGCCTAATAAAGGCAAAGAAAATAAAACATACCGGTAGATTATCATGAGGTCATTTGTCCTCATTCAGAAAATTAACTATTAAATGTGGCCATAACTCTAGAAAGCACTTAAGCTTTATGTATGAGCTTAAGTCCCTTTGACTTCAGTGGGCCTTAAGCATCCTGATTAGGGATGTTTTACTGACTCTAGGTCCATTGCGGGGATGGGTTGAACTGGAGTTATCGAGTACAGCACAGAAGGCAACATTTTAAAATATAGGAGCCTACGTTTAGGATGCTAAATAATGAGCCAAAATGCTAAGTGTTCTGTCCTTTTGAAAATCTGGCCAATTAGTTAGGCACCTACATCCATACTTAGGCTCCTAACTTTAGAAACATTTAAAAACAAAACCTTGGCCCAAGTATTCCATTATGAAGCCTTCAAGGAAAGAGAAAAAGCGAAGCACAGCCCACTGTGAGAAATGTACTAGGTAATACAAGTGTGGCCAGGGATGTCTTCCTCACAGAGATGGTTGCCCTATAAAAGGTCACTTATCATATAAGTAGTCCAAACCCAGTCATTTTGTGCTGCTCTTCGTGTTATTCATTTCACTCCGATATTTTCTCCTTGAATAGGCCGGATGAAAAAGAATGCGATGCGCTGAAGCATTTAGAAAAAAATCACCATGTAAAGAGAGCTATCATCAGTTAAACCAAGGCTCCAGAGATCAAAAGTTCACCCACTGAAACATGTATGCTGAATACCAATGTTCTTATTATACTGGTGAAAGCAAAGTCCATGCTGAATGTTAGCCATATTCAAGAAAACATGAAATCAAAGTTACATCAAACATGGAATTGACCCAAATGATTCCACATCACCCTTGAAGGTGCCAGGTGTCCAAGACAGTCTGAGTCCTTAATAGGGAGACACGAAGAAAATGCCCTGCAACTTTCTTTGTAATTGAAGGCAATGGAGGATGCAGGCTGGGTCACTCAGCTGCTAAAACGTTAACACAGACAAACATTGGATGTGAGAAATGAAAACCTCCTACAGCAGTGCTCACTCTGGCATGTGAGAGGCAATAGATAGATAAATGCTCCACAGGTGGGGGTCATTCTTTCACGAGTGCTATCCAGTTATCTGACATGCCCCTTCTCCCCTTGGTTCACCCTCCTCGCTTCAAATATCACCTTGAAAGCTACCTGTTCACTTAAGCCTATGATTGATTCTAAACATTAACTGGTATTAGAGAATTACCAAGGAGGCAATGTCTGGGTAAAGATTAGGTTCAGAGTTTGGATACGTGGCTGAAACTGCGCTAGGGTTCAGGTATGAATCCGACACTGTCAAAAATCTTATGAGCCATTCTCATGAGATTTTTATCCCACCAGTGCCACCACAGTGCTCCTTTCACAAGATTTCTTCACAGGCCAACTGCTCTCAATAGATTTTTGTGTCAAAATCTCGAGTCAACCCACTTGGATCCTGAACTGTAACAGTCTAGAAGAATTTGGATCCGGGGATATGAAACTGACCAGAGAAATGTGAAGGAGTTTGGAGATGAGGTTCTGGTTTGTGCCCCTGGCCCCACCCAAATTAAAAACAAACAAACACATGGAAAGTGCTTTAACATTCCATTCCTCACTGATTGCAGCTATGCCTCTACACTCCCTGGTTCTTATCCCGGTTGCTCTTACCTATCAGGTGCTTTTTGTAAGGAGTTGTCCCTCTCTTCTGCTTTTCTCTGTCAAACATTTTTCTGATCGTTCATGTGAAAGTTACTTTATAGAAAGGTGCTCTAGTATGAAACCTTCAAAATGTGTTAATATGTAGCCTAATCAGAGTATCCCACTGCACAGCCATACAAGTGAAATCTCATCTAAGAAAACAAGGGGACGATGAATCATGGAACTCCGAAGAACAAGGATGGCCAAAATCCTGTATTCAAGTTGTGCTCCGCTTTGCATGGTTGTGGAAGAAGCTCTATGACATTCCAATGTGACAATGGGGATTTTCCCTTGTTATGTTGTATGTGAGTCTTAGTGTTGAGCCTATGTGAGGTTTTACTGTTTTGCATGAATACTGTGTGTGCTTCAATTTCCCTGTGTGCTGCACTAATACCTTGTGTTGGGAATAGGAGTGTGTGACTTTGGCTGGGACCTCCTGGGCAGATGAGGCTGCTCCATCAGCTTGCACATATTCTATGACTGGTGCCCTTCATAACCTGAGACCCAGGAGGGGGATGCAACCGGGTGACAACCAGGTGACTCTTTGCCCAGGAAGTGAGACAAAGACAAGGAGGAGGAGCAACGGGGTGTCTGAGGTTGGGTCACTAGGAGCTGGCAGTCTGTTTGGGGGCACTGGAAGAGGGAGAGTCCAGGGCACCTGGCCCAGGACAGCCCAAGATGGACTTGGCTGAAAGTCACTGATTTCTGTGCTAACAAGTTCTGGTCTATGCTGTGTTCCTGTCAAATAATAAACCTTCTGTTTTGCTGGCTGGCTGAGAGTCACATCTGACTGCAGAGCTGAAGTGCAGGGCTCTCCAGGCAGACTCGCTGTGGGAAGTGCCTGGTGTGGAAAGGGATGCTGAATGCTCCGAAGTCAGATCCAGGAAGGTCGAAACTGTGTAAGCTTCTTGCCCTGGCGACAGTATGTTCAGAGAGAGGAGGCTCCCACAGAGTCCTGACTGGCCTCATATGGAGTAGTTCCAGAGCATTGCCGGGGGACGCCATGACAACACTCCCTTACTCTTTTGCACCAGCTCCCTGGATCACGGGTAGCAGCACTGTGGGGAGAGCAGCCTCAGTGGAACTGCTGTGTTCCCTTCCCCCTGCAAGAGTGGGCAGAGAACAAGCCAGCTGACATACCCTGGGCACGGTTATGTCCCCTTGGAGCAAGGGGAACCTGGAGGGTAGCCTGTGACTCTCAAAATCACAATCTGCCTTCCTGTCTGCGCTACGGGAAGCACATTGCTCTGAACTCATGGCAATACCACGACTGAGTCCTCACTTAAAAATTCTATTGCCTGCAACAGGAGCGTTAATAGGGTATCGACAAAGGACTGTAAGATGCATCTCACTATTGTAAAGGGTGCCATTGAACCAGTGGGTAAGCTAACTGTCTCCGACAAGCCAGATTTCTTGTTGGGTTTTTTTTAAAGTGACCCTCCAAATTTGTACCAACCTCTTATTTGAAAAAGTGTTTTCTGCCTGCATTGTCTCGAGACAGCACAAAAGATTAATGTGTGGAATATTCTCAGCTGTTGACAATTTTAAAGATAATATCAGAAAAGTAATTCAGCATGTTCCCAACACACTTAAACACAGTGACGAAATTCTAATCTCTGGCAAACTTCAGGAAGAACATTGTCACCCTTCCAGAACAATTTGAGCATCTAGCAGCTTACAATGAGCAGAGCCAAATGGGAACCCAGTAGAGCTTAACCTACATTCGGTGGCCATGTCTTCCACCCAGAAGAGGGTAACCAGGCAGTGTGCTGAGGAAGTCAGGCCTTGTGGTTAAGGCACTAGACTGTGATTTTAAGGCTGGAGTCTGTTTCTGGCTCTGCCACAGACTTCCTGTGTGACCTTGGACAAGTCAGTTCTGTTCCCACATCTGTAAAACAGGGAAATATTGATATTTCCATTGTATGGCTTGGGTGTTTAGACAGTAATCTCTTCAGGGAATCTCTTACAATGTGTGTGTGTACAGTATCTAGTACAATGGGGCCCTAATCTCAGCTGGGGCCTCTAGGCACTGCTGTAAAACAAATAATAATGGACTGAAAAAAGTATCAGAGGGGTAGCCGTGTTAGTCTGGATCTGTAAAAGCAGCAAAGAGTCCTGTGGCACCTTATAGACTAACAGACGTATTGGAGCATGAGCTTTCGTGGGTGAATACCCACTTCGTCAGATGCAACTGAGAAATAATGGACTGAAAAAAGAGAATCAAGCCAACAGTCAACAGTACTGAAAGGACTCGTCTACACTGCCCCGCAGTTCGGACACCAGGGATGTGAATAGCAAGTACACACCAAAATACTGCGCTGTAACTCCTGGGAGTGGATACTGTGGATGGTGGATAGTTTGCAAACTAGGAACCTTTGAGTTTGTGCCCCCAGCATCCCCAAGGAGGAGTTACAGTGCAACACTTGGGTGCGCATTGCTGTTCATGCTCCTGTAGTCCAAAATGCGGGACAGTGTTGACATAGCAATGGTATGTTCCTTTCTAGGTGTAACCCATGCCTGCTCAGTGTGGTACTCTGTCCCCCTCTAGGGGTCGCTAGAGATTGGTGAGCCTGCTACCACTGTGGCTAAGAGGAAGGTGTCTTTAAGCTCAGGCAGTCGAGGCTAATGTATTAAGCTCAAGAGATTCCTGGTTTGATCCCAGCTGACAACAACTGGTGTCTGTTGGCATTACGTAGGAAAGGCATGTTGTATATCCGCTTTTTCAAACCGGGAGTGCACCATCGGGAGGAAATATAGAATTTCACTGATGAGCTTCACACCAACTTCTATGTAGTGACCCCAGTTGAAGAGCCAGAAAAGAATTATGACAAATCAGACATAACAAAGGTGCATGCTGATCCCAAATATGGATGTAGCAGAGCCAGGTGAAAGTACATTGGTGGGATGAATACACTGGAAGCAAATCTAACAAAGTACTTTGCAGCCTAGCAGCCATCTAGGCATGTAAATGATATCACATCTATTTCTGAACCTCCATTTACAATCATAATAGATCACCGGGCATCTCCGACAACTTTATGTACTGCCAGCCCCAAATGTTAAAAATCATGAGTCAGGCCCTCAGAGATCATGCTATTTCTTCAAATAGCCTTCTGGGTTTTGAGCATTTATGCATTTGTGTCACAATTTCAAGCTTTTCTCAGCAAGTCTAAGGGCCAGAAACTGCTTTTTTTTTTTTTTTTTTTTTTTTAAAAAAAAGCTGCAATTTTCTTGTAATCTCTTGACTCCAAGACCTGGAATTTTAAGTAAAACACCAAATACACGAGACTCTCAATAAAATTGTGAGTGCTGGCAACACTGTGCAGTACACACTGAAATGTAGGATTTGCAATAGCTGTAAGTTATGATTATAAAATTGTATGGTCCAGGGAAAGAAAATAACCCAACAGACTATATTTCAAGGTACCCATTAGTGCAATAACACTATATACGCTATTGGTAGCAGAACAATACTTCATCTTCATAGCTACCCCTGCAGTTTTATAAGCTTTAACTTTACCAGAAATGCAAGAAGTAATAAAAGAAGACAAGACTCTAATGCTGTAATAGACCTAATGGGAGCACAGATATGGCAGAAGATTACAGCACTGAATTCCCAGATATGGAAATTGATGTGTCAGAATGGAAATTTTCCTCCAAGTTTGAAATGAGGTTACTGTTCTTGATATTGCTTAATGCTAATAGATACTAGAATCCTGGTATGGTTCTCCTTAAGAAATAAAATATAATAATATTTTTGCATGTGTATTGCAGTGGTTTTCATCTGAGGATCTCTGAGCACTTATGCCTGATTTTTAAAAGCTTATCCAAGTACAAGTGACGTCTTTGCATGCTGCAGATTGATCTCAGTCCATGTATTCCGAGGCAGCTTCTTACTTACACCTATTTTCCCTGCGTGTTGAGCTCTCCAAGGGGAAAAGTTTGGGGCTTTGTTAGTAGGCTCTTCCCTCTTAAAGTGTTCCAGCTGTCATATTGGGAATGCTATACAAACAAGGCCAACCCAATTCACAACCTATAAATAGTTTGTTTTAATAAATATTTCAAGTGTTGGCATTATGCTCTCAAACCCACAATGGATCCGTAAGGATTGGTTAACTAAGGATTGATATGTAAACAAAAATGAATCCCACTGGAAATATTTTGTAGGCATCATAATTACTGCAAGAACCTTAATGGCAAAAAAAAGGGAGGAGGTCTCTTCTTTTTTTTTTTTTTTCTAATTTGAGCTCATTTAATATAAACAAGAAAGGGGGAAAAAAAGCCCCTAGGTGTTTCATTTTCTGTAGCAAGCATTCAAATCCAAAATAAATACCACAGAGGAACTTTCATCTCAGGCGTTTTCCAGCTCCCAAAATGTAAAATATCACTTTTTTTTAATAGCATTTCTAAATCTCTAATCACTACATTTTCCCCACTTGTGTGTTTAATCACTGCTCATCAACACTCTTCTTTATAATCTTGCTAAATATGTCTGTTTGCAATTGACCCTCCTGTTCTGTACTGTTCAGTTTCTCATGCATAACTACTGATGCAGAGTATTAATACCCTATTCAGGTAATACAGAGAACACTGTGATACATCAGCATAATTAAATAATGTCATCAGGCTCTGAAGTATACTCCCTACTGTGGTGCACTGCATGAGAAACCTCCCATTACAACACCTCGGGGTCTCTCACACAAAACTGACTTAACTGCAATGTACTCCATTAGCAGAGCTGAAGTTTAATAGAGAAATCATTATTTTATTATACGGGGTGACGCTGCATAATGCTTCCAACCACTGGATCTTGTTATGCCTTTTTCTGGTAAGGAACTGTCTGCTTCAGAAATCTTGTCCCCATGTAGGTACTAATAGGTCACGATCAAGTCACCTCTTAACATTCTCTTGGATAAACTAAAGAGATCAGACTCTTTAGTCTCTCTCTATAATGCATGTTTTAGGAACAATTCTTGTAGCTCGTTTCTAAACCCTTTACAATCTTTCAACATCCTTTTTGAAATCTTGACACCAGAAGTGAACACCGTGTTCCAGTAGTGATCTCCACGAATGTTACATTTAACCCCGCTCTGCTAGAACCATGTTTGCAGTAGTACAGTCTGAGAAAATCTGAGCAGCTACCCTATTCTTTCTGGGCTCCTGCCGTCTGTGTCTCCCGTCTTAGCCCCTCTCACTCTTTCTCCTTTTCACTGGTACCATTTACTGTCACTTTCGCTCTGCTCTGTTTTTTCAACTCCCTCCTATTTCTGGTCTCTTCTTTACTATCTATCTTTTTATACTATGCTCAGGACTATGGTATTGGAGCACAAAACGACTTTAAAAACTGTCTACATTCTTGGCTCGATCTGTTTATGTTGGTTGCCTGGTAGCAACTGCTATAATCAAAGTTGCAAAACTGTTTCTGTTAAAACCCCTTGTTTTCAAACAGTCATAACTTTAAAAATAAAATCACCAACTGGGTTGAAGTTTTCCATATTTCAGCCCGGTCCAAAGGTAATTTTTATTTAGCTAGTTATTTAATTTGGAAAGTACACGCATCCTTTTTAAAGTTCTTCAGGGGTAAATAAAGAAAAAAAAACACTTTTGCCCAATATGGCTTATTAAAATCTTAACACTGCATCCTTAATGGTGCATTAACATGACTGCAAAAAAAACAAAAAACAAATAAACTTTATTTATTGTACAGCATCCTGTTGGAAGGTGGTGGATTGACTGAATGGTGCTTCAAATATCTATGAAAATGGCAACATAGGCATTTCATGTTTATTGAGTCTCGGGTTTCAGAGTGGTAGCCGTGTTAGTCTGTATCAGCAAAAACAACGAGGAGTCAGTTGACAAGAAGGCCTAATCCAATGTACATTGGCTAATCTATTCAGGCCTAATCTAATGTACATTGGCCAAACCAGACAGTCTCTACACAAAAGAATAAATGGGCACAAATCTGACATCAAGAATCATTACATTCAAAAACCAGTAGGAGAGCACTTCAACCTCTCTGGTAACTCAATAACAGACCTAAAAGTGGCAACTCTTCAACAAAAAAACCCTCAAAAACAGACTCCAACGTGAAGCTGGAGAACCTGAATTAATTTGCAAACTGGATACCATCAAATTAGGCCTGAATAAAGACTGGGAGTGGTTCGGTCATTACAAAACCTAAACTTAATTTCCCCAATACTAATTTCTCGCTACTGTTACTCACACCTTCTTGTCAACTGTCTGTAATGGGCCACTCTCTTACCACTTCAAAAGTTATTTTTCCTCCCTTGGTATCCTGCTGTTAATTGGTTTATCTCGTTACACTAACCTCATACTTGGTAAAGCAACCCCCATCCTTTCATGTATTTATACCTGCTCCTGTATTTTTCACTTTGTGCATCTGATGAAGTAGGCTCTAGCCCACGAAAGCTTATGCCCAAATAAATGTATTAGTGTCTAAGATGCCATAAGGACTCCTCATTGTTTTTATTGTCTCTCAGTGATTTACACCCTAAGGTGATCAGCTTTGAAGCCAAAAAGATGTTGTTTCCAGCTGCCAGCCCTGCAGACTCTGCCTAGGAGCTGACAGTCCAGCTGAGTTCTTTCCGTTTCACTTATTATCACTGGAGCTGGGAGGTGGGGAACAGGGGAATGCATGCAACAGTGTAGCCACATTATGAAATTCTGCCTTCAGGGACAGGGCCGGCTTTAGGCCTATTCCACCAATTCCCCCGAATCGGGCCCCACGCCTAACAGGGCCCTGCGCCCAGTGAGAATCCCTTCCCTGGCTAGAAGCGCCTTTTTAATTTTTACACACCTGGCGGTGCTTCGGGTCTTCAGCAGCACTTCACTGGTGGGTCTTTCACTCTCTCCGGGTCTTCGATGGCACTACAGCGGAAGGTCCTTCGATTACTCTGGGTCTTCGGCGACACTTCGGCAGTGGGTCCTTCAGTGACGCTGAAGACTTGGAGTGAGTGAAGGACCCGCCGCCGAAGTGCCACCAAAGACTCAGAGCACCGCCCGGTGAATAAAAGACCCAAGTGTTTTTTTACATGTGTTTTGGTTTTTTTAAGTCATCCCTGCCAGGGCCCGGTCGAAATTGTTAGAATTGGGCCCTGCACGTCCAAAAGCACACCCTGCCTTAGGAACCCTAACCCTACGGCGGGAAGCCCTACCCATAGGACCCCTAACCCTAGGGCAGGAAGCCCTACCCGTAGGAACCCTAACCCTAGCTGACAGTGACCTACCCTTACCAACCCTAACCCTAGGGCGGGAAGCCCTACCCATAGGATCCCTAACCCTAGCTCCAAGTGCTCTACGCATAGAAACCTTAACCCTAGCTCCAAGTTCCCTACCCTAAGAAACCCTAACTCTAGGGCGGGAAGCCCTACCTATAGGAACCCTAACCCTAGCTCCAAGTACCCAACCCTTAGGAATCCTAATCCTATATGGGAAGCCATACCCATAGGAACTCTAATTCTAGCTCCAAGTACCCTACCCATAGGAACTCTAAACCTCACTCCAAGTGCCCTACCCTTAGGAACCCTAACCCTAGCTCAAACTGCCCTATGCATGGGAACCCTAACCCTAGGGCCAGAAGCCCTACCCATAGACACCATAACCCTAGCTCCAAGTGTGCTACCCTTAGGAACCCAAAGCCTAGGGCGGTAAGCCCTACCCATAGGAACCCTAACCCTAGCTCCAAGTGCCCTAACTTTAGGAACCCTAACCCTAGCTCCAAGTGCCCTACCCATAGGAACCCTAACCCTAGCTCCCAGTACCCTACCCTTAGTAACCCTAACCCTAGGGAGGGGCACCCTATCCATAGAAACCCTAAACCCAGCTCCAAGTACCCTAACGTTAGGAACCCTCACCCTAGCTCCAAGTGCCCTATGCATAGGAACCCTAACCCTAGCGCAGTCTGCGCTACCCATAGGAACCCTAACCCTACCTACAAGTACCCTACCCTTGGAACCCTAACCCTAGGGAGGGGCTCCCTATCCTTAGGAACCCTAACACTAGCTCCAAGTGCCATACCCATAGCAACCCTAATCCTAGATCCACATCCTCTACCCATGGGAACCCTAAACCTAGGGCGGAGTGTCCTACCCATAGGAACCTGAACCATAGCTCCAAGTGCCCTACGCTTTGCAACCCTAGGCCTATGGTGGGAAGCCCTACCCATACGAACCCTAACCCTACCTCCAAGTGCCCTACCCATAGGAACCCTAACTCTAGCTTCCAGTACCCTACCCTTAGCAACCCTAGCCCTAGGGTGCGAAGCCCTACCCATAGGAACCCTAACCCTAGCTCCAAGTGCCCTACCGTTAGGAAACCTAACCCTAGGTCCAAGTGCCCTTCCCTTAGGAACCCTAATCCTAGCTCCAAGTGACCTACCCATAGGAATTCTAACCCTAGCTCCAAGTCCCCTACCCATAGGCACCCTAACCCTAGGGCGGAAAGCCCTACCCATAGGAACACTAACCCTAGCTACAAGTGCCCTGCCCATAGTAATCTTCACCCTAGCTCCACGTGCCCTACCCTTACAAACCCTAACCCTAGTTCCAAGTGCCCTACCCATAGCAACCCTAACCCTAGGGCAGGAAGCCCTACCCACAGGAACCCTAATCCTAGCTCCAAGTGCCCTACCCGTAGGAACCCTAACCCTAGCTCCAAGTGCCCTACCCACTGAAACCCTAACCCTAGCTCCAACTACCCTACCCTTAGGAATCCTAACCATAGCTCAAAGTGCCCTACCCATAGGAAACCTAATCCTAGGACGGGGTGCCCTACCCATGAGAACCCTAACACTAGCTATAAGTGCCCTACCCTTAGGAATCCTAACCGTTGGGAGAGAAGCCCTACCCATAGGAACCCTAACCCTAGCTCCATGTGCCCTACCCATAGGAACCCTAGCCCTAAAGCGGGAAGCCCTACCCATTGGAACCCTAAACCCAGCTCCAAGTACCCTAACGTTAGGAACCCTCACCCTAGCTCCAAGTGCCATACGCATAGGAACCCTAACCCTAGCGCAGTCTGCGCTACCCATAGGAACCCTAACCCTACCTACAAGTACCCTACCCTTGGAACCCTAACCCTAGGGAGGGGCTCCCTATCCTTAGGAACCCTAACACTAGCTCCAAGTGCCATACCCATAGCAACCCTAATCCTAGATCCACATCCTCTACCCATGGGAACCCTAAACCTAGGGCGGAGTGTCCTACCCATAGGAACCTGAACCATAGCTCCAAGTGCCCTACGCTTTGCAACCCTAGGCCTATGGTGGGAAGCCCTACCCATACGAACCCTAACCCTACCTCCAAGTGCCCTACCCATAGGAACCCTAACTCTAGCTTCCAGTACCCTACCCTTAGCAACCTTAACACTAGGGCGGGGCGCCCTATCCATAGGAACCCTAACCCTAGCTCCAAGTGCCCTACCCTTAGAAACCCTAACCCTACAGCATGAAGCCCTGCCCATAGGAACAGTAACCTTAGTTCCAAATGCCCTACCCATAGGAACCCTAACCCTAGCTCCAAGTTCCCTACCCATAGGAACCCTACCCCTAGGGTGGGGCGCTCTACCCATAGGAACCCTAACCCTAGCTCCAAGTGCCATACTCATAGGAACCCTAACCCTAGCTCCAAGTGCCCTACCCATACAAATCCTTACCCTAGCTCCTAGTGCCCTACCCATAGGCACCCTAAGCCTAGGGCGAGAAGACCTACCCATAGGAATCCTAACCCTAGCTCCAAGTGCCCTACCCTTAGCAACCCTATCCCTAATGTGGGAAGCCCTACCCATAGGACCCCTAACCTAGCTCCAAGTGCCCTACCCATAGGCACCCTAACCCTAGGGCGGGAAGCCCTACTCATAGGAACCCTAACCCTAGCTCCACGTGCCCTATCTTTAGGAACCCTATCCCTAGCTCCATGTGCCCAACCCTTAGGAACCCTAACCCTAAAGCGGGAAGCCCTACCCATTGGAACCCTAACCCTAGCTCCCAGTGCTCTACCCTTAGCGTCCCTAACCCTAGGGTGGGAAGTCCTACCCCTAGGATCCGTAACCCTAGTTTCAAGTGCCCTAACTTTAGGAACCCTAACCCTAGGGCAGGAAGCCCTACCCATAGGACTCCTAACCCTAGCTCTAAGTGTCTTACCCTTAGCAACCCTATCCCTAATGTGGGAAGCCCTACCCATAGGACCCCAACCTAGCTCCAAGTGCCCTACCCATAGGCACCCTAACCCTAGGGCGGGAAGCCCTACCCAAAGGAACCCTAACCCTAGGGCGGGGCGCCCCACCCATAGGAACCCTAACCCTAGCTCCAAGTGCCCTACGCGTAGGAACCCTAACACTAGGGCAGGAAACCCCACCTATAGGAACCCAAAGCCTAGCTCCAAGTGCCCTACCCTTAGGAATCCTAATCCTATATGGGAAGCCCTACCCATAGGAACCCTAAACCTAGCTCCATGTGCCCTACCCTTAGGAACCCTAACTTTACGGCATGAAGTCCTGCCCATAGGAAAACTAACCTTAGCTCCAAATGCCCTACCCATAGGAACCCTAGCTCCAAGTTTCCTACCCATAGGAACCCTAACCCTATGGTGGGGCGCTCTACCCATAGGAACCCTAACTCTAGCTCTAAGTGCCATACCCATAGGAACCCTAACCAGAGGGCCACGGCACAAGAGGAGGCAGCTGCTGCCCCAGGAAGGAGAGAGCTGCTATGCCAGGCTTGAGCTGTCCCCCTTCACCCTTTCCTGTTACATTGGCTGGGAATGGCGAACCGCGGCCACAGGGAGCTGAGGGGCTCCATGACTGCAGACAGTCCAGGTAAACAAAACATCCCGCCAGTGGCTTACCCTGACAGGCCAGGAGCCAAAGTTTGCTGCCCCTCAACTCCCAGTGTCCGTGGTTTGCCATTCTCAGCCAATGGGAGCTGTGGGAAATGGCATTCCCTGGGAACGGCAAACTGCAGACACGGGGAGCTGAGGGGCTCCGTGCCTGCAGACGCTCCAAGTAAACAAAATGTCCCAACCCGCCAGCGGCTTATCCTGATGGGCCGGGAGCCAAAGTTTGCCAACCCCTGAAATATAGGGTCGGCTTATGAGAGGGTCATACAGTTTTTGCTATTTTTACCTAACCATCTTGGGTGGTCGGCTTATAAACAAACGGACTAATGAACGAGTATATACGAGCTATGCATTCTCCTCTCAGGCCTCAGTTCAGAAAAGAACATGAATATTCACATCCCTGAGTGACATAAGTTTTGCCGACATAGGCGGTAGTGTAGACATAGCCTAAGAGGAGTTTGGAAAATCTTTTCCTGACGTCCACATGTTCAGGCTTCACAGGTATGGGTGCCATTGCTGCAGCTGGCAGAGAAAACACTGATAGTAGCAAGGATGTGATAAACTGACTGTGCAGACATGTGTAGCACAAAGGCTGGTTGGTGTGACCAGAAAGTGTATGTTAATGAGAAACAAGCCAAGTTCTCCTCTCACTTACACCTGTGAAACCCCACTGAAGTAAAGGAAGGGTGAGCTTGAGTGACAGCAATATCTGCAAAACTCTTGTAGCTTGTTAATTGTTGTCAGAAAGCTTCCAAAAGATTTCAGGGTGCGTGATGCGATACCCAGCATGAATAAATATCATCAGAGTAAAATCCTGATAGAAATACATGAAAATAAACCAAAATGGTGAAGGGAGTAAAACTTTATTAAAGTCTGATGCAATGTATTTTTTCACTGCAGGGAAGATGTGAAGCGTTTAGCTATTGTTAAAAAAGAACCTCCAGCCCTGAGGGCTGCAATAGAAAAGACACTTAAAAAAAAAAAGAAAACTCTCTTGTACATTTTGATGTCTGTTGATGCAAGATGCTATTCATTCTGTTACCAAAGAGAAAAGATCTGAAAGCCTGTGCAATTACTAGCAACTCACTTGCAATAATGTGCGATTACTAACAATGCAATCACAAGACAGCGCAATGACTAAGCAATTACACACTTATTAGGAAAGTACTGCTATTGGCCACCTTTGAATGAATTAAGAGAAAAGGAGAATTAGATGTGGTGCCACAAGGTAAGAACAAAGTCAAATACCTTTTCTCCCAGCCATCACAGAAATGGCAAGACAATCATTCAGCAACAAGAATTCATGTTTATGTGATCTAGCCCAAATAATGGCCGTAGTAGGGATAATGGAAGTTTAACATTGTCTTTAATGGGATGAGGATTTTGCCTTCTAAGACATCATTTGTCATTCAAAGCCCTGGATATCTCTGTTGGAAATGAGCTTTCCTGCATACTTGTTAAATTACGGTACTGTTTCAACTGTGTCCAGAAACAGCACTCAGCATACCAAATATCTCCACGCTATGATTTTGTTTTTCACAGCGATACCAAGAGGGTTCCCACTAAGAGCGGTGGCCCTGTTGTGTTCTCACTGCTCTCAAAGACTGGTACATCATCAAGAAATTCAATCTGTACTGAAACAGTAATGCATGCCGCTGCTCCTGACACTGGTGATGTTTGAATTGGCAAGAGCAAATTCCATGAGTTCATTATACTAATATCCTCGTTATTGAAGCTGAGCAAGATTTTCAATATGCAATAATGACAGGATCTGAAGTGGGGTGTGGAATATGAGTTTCATGTTGTTATGCGGAGGGTGGGGCAATCACACAACTTCACTGAAGCTATTGGGTGTGACAGCCACCTTCCATTCATGCTGTCTGAGGGGACAATTAAATGATCCAATGTTTAGTGTCCCAGAAACAATGGAAAACCACTGCCTGAGGACTAGAGCTCATACAAGCCTGAGCAATGGCTGGGTCATGCAGTCCAAGGAGTTTCCAGGGGGTCTGATAATAAACATAGGGGTGGAGGACTGATTTGATTGCAGCTGTGTGTGTGTGTGAGAGAGAGAGAGAGAAGCAGCAGAAATACCACAGAATCAGTGAAAGCAGTGGGAAAGCCCAGCAGTAGTTAGAGGAGGACTTGTAATGTAACCCTGAGGAGCTTTTTGGGTAGAGTGCTGGTTGGAAGGAGGCTTGACATTGTGAGTACAGAAACTTCCCTCTTTGGTTCCTACCATGTTCAGTGAAACAGAATATTGTGTACATTCTTTGTAAATAAACAGGATTGCATTGAAAAAAATACCTGATGCTTGTCATCTGCTTCTCCTAACAACCCGAAAGACACCAAACATTGTCTAATCACTCTGGCTAAAAGGAGTAACAATAGGGACATAAAAAAGGCAAAAGTGCATAGCTCAAGAGAAGTCATAGATTTCACCAATACAAACTGGTTGAGGAAAAAGTATTTCTGTTGTCCAGGTTCCACGCTATATGAATTTGTGGCTTATTCCAGAAAAATGTTCAGTCTTTGTGTGAATGACTGTTTCTTCAAAGGAGAAATGTGCATCAGTTGCTATAAAAGTCAGACTGATACACCATTGGCTATCAAGGTACAGCGTGCTGCACAGGTGTCAAAACTGGATTCTGATGGCAGTATACGGAAAAGAAGGAAGCTTTTGAAATGGTGTTAGGAAAGACTGAGAACGTCATGGAAACAGAACAATCTGTATTGTATCCACTATGTCAGTGGTTTTCAACCTGTGGTTCCCAGACTATGTCTAAGATTTCCAAAGGGGTCTGCACCTCCATTTAAAATTTTGTAGGGGCCCGCAAATGAAAAAAGCTTGAAAATCCTTGCACTATGTCATACCCACTATCAGCGGCGGATTATGTTTTTGTGGGGTCCTGGACCAGAGCAAGTGGGGGTCCCTCCCCACCTCTTCCACCTGCAGTCCCCCCTCCCCGGCTTGCTCCCACCCGACGCTCTTGCCAGGGAGTGAGGTCTGGGCACAGGGACTTGTCCTACTCCCCAGCAGGAGCGCTGGGTGGGTGGAGTGGGGTAAGCCCCTGCGCCCTGACCCACCTTCCCAGCAGGAGCGGTCGGCGGGTGGGTAGAGCAGGTCGGGGCACAGGGGGGCCCATTTTTCCAGGGCCCCCAATTGGCTGGGGCCCCTGGGCACGGGCCCGATTGGCCCAGTGGCTAATCCGCCACTGCAAACTATTGTAATAATTTTTGTGCAAGGTACGCCTTATGAGGTATCTTTTGAAAACTCGTACCTTGCTGAATGGTAATATCATGGTAAAGTGCATATAGCAACATTATATGTAACGTTACGAACATAAGCTGAAAGTATGACTGAAGCAGGTTTCCCAGGTAAGTCTGGGGAGTGATTAAACCAGTCTCTCAAAGACAAAGGGTAAGCTGACGCCCCAGCCAGGTATCAACAAAGCTAATAGGCCAACACCTATCAAGTGGGGAGTCTTTGGCAAGGAAGTGGGGCAGGGACAAAGAGATCAGCATTTTAGCAAGAAACAGCATGGTCCTTCCTCCAATAGACTGCATGTCTCCTGGTTCTCAGCTGTAAATGCTTTCTAAAGGACTAAAAACCTCTAAAAAGGAGGGGCAAACACCCCAAGACACCCTTCTCTCTCTCTCCCTGCCCATCTCAGTCTCTACACCTGAGAAGACAAAGAAAATACCCTTTGGACTCTGAGGAAGGGGTCCTGACCTGAAGAGTTTAGCCAGTAGTGCTGCTGGAAGCATATGGTGAGAAACTTTGCTTGAATCTAATATAGATTAAGTTAGGCACTGGAGAGCATTTTATCTTTATTTTTCTTGTCACCATTTCTGATTTTTATGCCTCGTTATTTGTACTCACTTAAAATCTGGCTCTTTGTAGTTAACAAGCTTGTTTTATTTAATCCAGTGTGTTTAGGTTACAGTGCCTGGATAGCTCTATTTAAGGTAATAAACTGTAGTGTATATTATTCCCTTGAAGGAATAACTGACTTAATATATTTGTACTGTCCATGAGAGGGCTGGGCAGTACAAGATATATATTTCTGGGGGGAATCCAGGACCGGGAGTGTGTTGGGGTCTCCCTGCAGTATAATCCAGGCTGGTGAGAGCCAGGTGTGACTGGCAGGCTGCAGTTACACACAGACACATCTGGGAGTGACCTGCATGCTGGCAAGCTGTTTGTGAGAGGTCCATGTTGGGAGATACAATAATAGGCATTGCAAGGAACCCCAGGTTACAGGGCAGGTCTAGATTGTTTGTCACAGGAGGCCTAGAAATTATAGCTGGAATATTTTGGATATGTACAAGAAATGGAGACCATATGGGAAAAGGATAATGCTGGTAAAAGGATGAAGGAAAGGCAGAATGTTTTAGCTGGCCTGTCCCAGATGGCTTTGTTAATAGGCACTGCTGCTCCTTAGAATGCTTTAAATCCCAGTTCCATTTTTAGTGTATGTATGAATTCTGGAATGAGCTGAACTTGTGTGATGTTACAAAACTTCCCTTCCCGGGGGCTGCATTTAAACCCCCATTTAACGGTATTTTTAAAAGGTGTATCTGATTGGGTTTGGTTTCTTAAACGGCTAGAGTTGGATTGGGCTGAATTTATCAGAGCAAGAGTTGTAGCAGATTCTGTTTTAAATTGCAAAGGATAGTGTAACATTTGTCTGAGATTCTAGGAGGAAAAAAAATCAATAAAAATGAAATAGAAGAAAACATTTTAAGGGAAGGCAAAAGAGTGCCAAGCTAGACAACCTTTGGGAATGGCTGAGCAACAGGGCAGAGCAAGTGAAATGAACAAATAATCAGGGGGCTCATGCTCTTTTCCACTGGGAGGTGTGGAGCTGAGCAAACCACTGTAAAAAAGAAGGGAGTGAAGGCAATGCAGCATGCTAACTCTTTTTCTTCCAGAAGCCCCCTTAAGCCAACCCTTTATAGCCAGGATTCTGTGGGTCAGGGGATGGGAATAGTCGCTCTATGCCACGTTGCTCCTTTTAGACACTGATGTCATTCCCACCAGAAAAAGCAGGAGCAACTTTCATTTCTACTTTCCACTCCCTGCAGAGACTGAAGTAGTTTGCATTCAGGAGATGCTGATAGATGAGAGGTGGATCTGTGATTTCAGTACTAGAACCTCCTCTCTCTTTAGTCCCTGCGCTAACATTAGTTTTGGAGCCTACGTTCCTTCCACACTCTGTACAAATCCTTCCCCCTTGAAGAATGCACCTAGAAGAAACTCTTGTTTTATCATCTGTAGATTTTATCATCAGATGGTATCATAGAGCCAGGAGAAAAAAGGACAAAGGAAAATAAACAATTATTTATAAAGATATAAGACTAGATAAAAACAGACTATTCAAAAACCGCACTGTCAGTTATGCTGTTTGGCAACTCTTTCACTTTAAAAATAAATATTATTCATTAAAACAAGTACATGGATATACACTGGCCAAGTTACAGCAAATAAAAGAGTTGATGGTACCAGCCAAAAATATGTCTGTAAACTGAACAATTAATGAAACATGTAATGTATAAAATTGTCCCTGCCTGCAGGTATATGGGATCTTGGGGAGCAATTACCACACAGGTGGGGTGCCAATTTATTTCTTTATTAAAGGAAAAAGGAAGTGGTGGGAATTTAACAATGAAATACGATGGGATGGGGTGTATAGGGTGTTTACAATAGACAATGATGGTGGAGGGGGGTTTCTAATTGAACAGTGTAGGGAGTTCTAACAGTGGGGTACAGTAAGTGGGGTTTGGCACAATGGGATACAGTACAGTTAATAAGCAACTCAACTTTATATAGGAACAACTCTAGATACAGTGTGGAATGTAAAACATACCAAAAGGAGATTCAAGACAAACTGGTAGCTTCTATATAGAATGGTCAACAATCTTAGATAGAATGTATTAAGTGGTTAGTGGCCTTATACACAATGTAACACAATAGTATCAATGCAAATACAAAGTATATCAGAAAGGTGGAGGCAACCAATGGGGTATTATAATTACAAGTAAAATGTGAATCACAGTTTAATACAATATGGGTGATAAGTGAAATTATGCAATGTAGAAAATTACTGACTTAATTTGTGAGGCTGTGATAGCAAGAGTGTACCCAAAGGCTGGGTCAAGAAACAGGAGGGGGGGGGTGAATGATAGTGGCAACTGATGAGAGGTGCAGCTGCAAGCAGCGAGAGACTTTGAAGCCCTGCGGGGTAAGGACAACGGAGCAGTGTTGGGGGGGGGGAGCAGCAAGGGGTTTGGGAAGTTCAGAGGGTGATGCAGACGCAGGGGAAAAAGCAGCAAGGGGTTTGGGAAGTTCAGAGGGTGATGCAGACGCGGGGGGAAAAGCAGCAAGGGGGTTTGGGAAGTTCAGAGGGTGATGCAGACGCAGGGGAAAAAGCAGCAAAGGGTTTGAGAAGTTTAAAGGGTGATGCAGACGTGGGGGAAAAAAGCAGCAAGGGGTTTACAACCGGGAGACACGGAGAAGTACACAGAGGGGGAGATTGGAGCAGCAAAAACCTTATCTATCCTCTAACTTAATCAAACTTATATAAAATGACAAGCAGCTTATACAAAGTAACAAAACAGGTACAGAATACAACCAGGCAATGGCTTTTTAAATCTATCTTAACCAACGACTAGGCAAAACAACAAATATCACAATTCTAAGCAAAACTATAACAAGCAACTATACGGAGCAACAAAACAACGAACTATAGCAAGGCAGGTGAAACTTACAAGCTTTACAATCTTAACAAACTATGACTTATTAAACTAAAAAAACAAAACCTATGGTGCACCTTATGCTATGGGGAAGTTACAGAGGGCAGAGTGGTATGTGCCCAGGATACAGCTCCCAAGGCAGCCCCCAAGGAAGCCAAGGGATGGTGGCTGCAGCAGTGGATACAGCTGAAAGCAGTGAGCCCGAGGCAAAGCCCACAGGAGCAGAGCTTAGCAGCGGCACAAACTTATTTTTTAGAGTTTAAGAGAGGTTTTAGGACACAGACCAAGGTTTAGCTTGAGTCTGTGTGCTGGGGAGACAGAGCCAGCAGCTAAAATAATAAAATAAAAGTATAGAAAGTTTCACAGAGGGATTCTTACCAGTCCCCAAGGCAGCAGCAAAGGCAGAAGCAGCAAGAACATCAGAAGGCTCGGTACGGTCTTGATAATCAGGAGATCTCTCAGGCAGCAATTCGTTCTTCGTGGGCTTTTTTTTTTCAAAAAATGGGGGTACGCTCAAAAATAAAACGAGAGCGGAGAAAGGACCCCCAGAACCCCTGGCTGATCAGACCAGGCAGCAATGCAGGAACCTTTCTGAGGTCTGATCAGAAAATGTCTGGTTATAAAGGCAAACTTAGGCAGCTTCCCGCCAGTAACTCTGATTGGTTCCCCTTCTTACAGGGAGGAGAGAAGGCAGGGAAAAAACTGCAGGTAGGCATAGAACATGTCTGGGCAAGTTCTGAGCCCCCAGGTATGACTCATATGCTCAGCTATTTTGCCTTTAGGTCTTGCAGCTCTGGACATTGCCTACTCTACACCAAGCCCAGGTTTAACAAGGTGATAACAGGACTAACCCTTTGAACAGGGCAGTGGTCCCACTTAGCACGCAGCACAAGTGGCCCTCCCTTTGAGAAGGGCAATGGCTCTTGTTAAACAACTTAAAGGGCCCTCCCTTTGAGAAGGGCAGTGGCCCTGGTAAACAACTTACTGAGCCCTACTGAGGGAGAACTACATTTGTCCAGCCTCATGGTCATGAAGGCATATTACTGTTTCAAAGCTGTTGTGTGACATAGAGGCTTCCCTGTGGAAATTTTGCCACCGAAACCCTTCTCCTCCATGCATGGACTTTTTAACACTACATTCAATGGATTTGTAGGGAGCCGGGGTGGCCCCCTACCGAGCCGGTCCAGGACGCGCCGCGTTCTCCGCCGGAGGGGGCGGGGCCAGGGCGCGTTCGCTCCGTCCCCAGCTGTGGGAGGGGTGGAGCGAACCGGGACGCGCCGCGTTCTCTGCCGGAGGGGGCGGGGCCAGGGCGCGTTCGCTCCGTCCCCAGCTGTGGGAGGGGCGGAGCAAGGAATACAAAGGGCAGGGCTCTTTGCTCCAAACGGGCGGCACCACGGACGGAGGTAAGGCCCGACGCCGAGCCGCTTCTGCCCGACCCAGCTGCCGACTCCGGGGAGGCGGAGGACCCGGCAACCCTCGAGGAGCCGGAGCTGCCCGCCGCGGTCTACCCGACCGACCCGGAGGTTCATATACCTGGACATTGGCCCGCGTCCCCCTGCTAGAGGGGCACGCTAGGGACCTTTGCCAGCGTCCCCCTGCTAGGGGGCCACGCTAGGGACTACGACTGGCGCTCCCCTGCCTGAGGGGCGCGCTGTGGACAGTTACCAGCGTTCCCCTGCTAGAGGGGCACGCTAGCGACTACGACCGGCGCTCCCCTGCCTGAGAGGCGCGCTGTGGACAGTTACCAGCGTTCCCCTGCTAGAGGGGCACGCTAGAGACTACGACCGGCGCTCCCGTGCCTGAGGGGCGCGCTGTGGACAGTTACCAGCGTTCCCCTGCTAGAGGGGCACGCTAGAGACTACGACTGGCGCTCCCCCGCCTGAGGGGCGCGCTGTGGACAGTTACCAGCGTTCCCCTGCTAGAGGGGCACGCTAGAGACTACGACCGGCGTTCCCCTGCCTGAGGGGCGCGCTGTGGACAGTTACCAGCGTTCCCCTGCTAGAGGGGCACGCTAGAGACTACGACCGGCGCTCCCCTGCCTGAGGGGCGCGCTGTGGACGTTTGCCAGCGTTCCCCTGCTAGAGGGGCACGCTAGAGACTACGACCGGCGCTCCCCTGCCTGAGGGGCGCGCCGTGGGCATTGGCCAGCGTCCCCCCTGCCCGAGGGACATGCCCGGGACCCCTCCACCACTGCCGGCGGAGGTAGCGAAGGACCCCCCGGCTTACAGGATTGCTTTCCATATCAAGCACGGAGATGAGAGACACACTAAGATAGATCTTAACCTGACTCCCTACCTCTTCATCAATCTCCTCACTAAATGGGAATGGGAAAGCGCAGCACTGGCAATGCCTATTCTGCAACAAGGTTTCTGGGCTGAGAATAGGATACTTCCAACAGAAACTGCTGACATTTTTGGCCAAACATTCCAACAGGGCAAAGATCGAATTTGCGCTGTTGGCAGTACAGCATATATACTGGTGTATATCTTCAGTTTACTACACACCTTGCTTGGAAATAATCCCTCCTGCTGGCCTCTGTTACACTGAACTACATGGAGATGAGGGTGATCCCTGAGGGACAGCTGGTATGAAATCCTTTGGGATGACACATAGTTGCCATTAATACAAAATGTTGGAAATTTATATTTTATTCCTTATCGTTTGAACGTTTGTGTTGAATAAGATTAAAACACTGACAAAAATAGACCAAAAATGGGGCAAATTTTAATCTATAACCAGGGCTGAATTAAGACATAGGCCTGTGTCCAAGGGCTCAGGTTCTGAGGTCATGTAATTATAATAGAATCTCAGTGTTAATTTGAGAAACAAAAACAAAACACTTCCCCACCCCCGCCAATGGCTGGAGGAGAAAAACTTCCAAACGTGACTCAGCTATAGCTGATGCAGTGATATCTGCCTGAGTCTGCAGAGAGCCTGAAATAACAGCTCTGAGAAGTTTGAATTGCCTCATGCCCCTCACTGAGGTGTTAACTCAAATACCCATCTTTGGGAGGCTCTGCCAACACTACTCCAGCACGTGTGGCAGGAGGAGAGCAATGTGAGCTCAGCCCACTCACCCAAGCAGACAAACCTTGAATGCTGGCCAAAGTACTGGGGGCCACCTGGCTGCCACCCTGAGGGAAAGGGGTGCTGCTCCTGATAGGTGAGGGAAGGGGCAAATGAAGGGAACTCTGTTCCTTTGCTTTTGTCTCACTGAAGTGGGACAGGGGACCCCTGCAACTACCATCCAAGAGTGGGAGGAAGGGCCATGGAGGAGCTCTGTGTTATATAAAGCCTGGGGTCCTATATTACCTTAGACTGGCTCAGACTATTCTACCTTGGTATTGCCATTCATATAGTACTGTATATTTCAATCACAGACATTTTTTCAGGTTCTTCAACCATCTAGATATAAAAGGCCAGATTCTCTACTGTCCTAATTCCACTGACATCAGTGGAATTAGATCAGCAGAGAATTTGGTCCCAACTGTTATTAACTTGCTTTTTACCAGTACATAGCAAATTATTATTTTAAAGGGACACTGTCCACTTTAAATTTGACCCAAGTTTAAATTTTGTAAAACATTAGCCTTATAAAATGTAGCTACAACAGAATGTTTCCCCAATTATTTTTGAATTCCTCTGAAACACTTTTGCAAAAACAAAAAACACTGCAGAAGAATGTTTATTTGTTAAAATGCAAACATTGCGGCACTGGGAAATGCAAGTGAAACTGACTTCATTGACTTTTATTGTCTAAGCTAAGAGAAACCATTCCAGCCTAATGATTTAGGCCTTGTCTACACTGGCAAATTTCTGCCCAGTAAAGCATCTTTCTGCAGTGTAACTCCCGAGCTGTACACACTGCCAAGCCACGTAGTGCTGAGAAACTACCCAGACAAGAGGTGTATAGCTTTCTGTGCTGGGGCTACAGCACCGTGGTGACAGTGTAGACACCCTAGTCAATTACAATTGGCATCCAGGAGGTGTCCCACAATGCCTGTTCTCGCCTCTCTGGTCACCAGTTTGAACTCTACTGCCCTGCCCTCAGGTGACCAACCATGAGCCCCACCCCTAAAATTCCTTGGGAATTCTGAAAGTCCCCTTCCTGTTTGCTCGGTGATGCATGCAGTGGTCTCAGCGCATCTTTCCAGGTGACCATGCTTGCTCCATGCACCAGGCGATCCTCCGCTTGGAGCAATGCCGAGCTGCTGGACCTCATCAATATTTGGGAAGAGGAGGCTGTCCAGTCCCAGCTGCGCTCCAGCCATAGGAATTGATACCTATGGACAGATTTCATGATGTATGACAGAAAGGGGCCATGACCGGGACACACTGTAGTGAAGGGTCAAAGTGAAGGAGCTGGTGCGGGAGGCAAACCGCTGTTCTGGTGCTGCGCCCATGAGCTGCCAGTTCTACAAAGAGCTGGATGTGATACTCGGTGGTGATCCCACCTCCACTGCGAAGGTCACTGTGGATATTTTGGTGGCTCACATGCCAGTCGAGAATGGACCGAGCCAGGAGGAGGAAATGTTGGATGAGGATGTGGAGGGGGACACAGGCAGAGGACGACTCAGAGGTCAGAGTTGCATGCAGCCAGGAGCGCTTCTCTACCCCAGAGGAGGCTAGCCAGTCACTGCAGTCGGAGCTTGGTGAAGCACAAACAGGAGAGGAGGCCCCTGGTAAGTTGCTTTGATTTTGGGAATTGCGGAAGCGAGTTGTTGGGGGCAGGAGGGGTGCAGAAAGCAGGTTTGTGTCTGTATGATGCGCGTACCACCACATGCCGAGTCTGAGCAGTGGAACAGGGTGTTGATTAACTCCCTCACTTCACAGGAATCTGCCTCAAAGATCTACATGAAACTCTCATGGAGATACTGGGCAATCCGCAGCTGCAGGCTCTTTGGCAGAGCTGCTTTGTTTCTTGCACCATTAAGGGTAACTTTCCCGTGCCACTCTGCCATCGCTGGGGGGGGAACCATTGCTGAACACAGGCGAGCTGCATAAGGGCCAGGGTGGAAGCTACAGTCTTCGAGAAGATCCTCCCTTGATTCTCTGCTCACCCTCAGCAGCGAGGTATCTTCCATAATGATCACAGCCTGTGGAAAATGTGGGGACAGGAATGATTATAAGGCCCCCCCTCAGTGCTGGCTCTCCCCAAGACCCACATGCCCAGTGTGCGGTATGGTCCTGGAACCCTGATTTCCCCTGCCCCTGTGGTTACTCACCATTTTGGCGGTCTTGTGGCTCATGTGTGCTTGCCTGGGGTCAGCCAGTTAGTGACAGGTATGTGAATAGTGGCTGTGTTTTAAGTCAGTGGTCTGTGTGTTGCAAACAACACTGCTTCTGTAAAATGTTGCATTTTGGCTTCACAGATGACCTTGGGAGCCCAGCTTCCCTCTTTGTTATCGCCGGCTGAACAGCTGCGCAGAATGAGAAAGCGGCCATGAAGAATGAAAGAGGACTTTCTGCGTGATGTCATGATGCACTCCCCGGCCGAAAAACAAGAAATGAAGGAGTGGCAGGACAGCGAGAAAAGGGACTGAAAAAAGAACGCAGCGCGCCAGAACGAAGCCAAAGAGCGTCTCCTAGGCTCCCTGCGCTACTAGCACTGCAAACCGAGCAGCTCCGCGCCTGCTCTCCCCTGCAGCTGCTGTTGCAAAACTCTTTCCCATGTGCCCCTGAGACTCTGCCAACACACTCTTAGCAACCTCCTGGCTCCAGTCTGTACCTGCTGCATTTCACTCCTGCCCCATCACAGTCCAGCCCTGCGGACTCCCAGTACCCACTGCACTCAACACTGATCCCTCTGCAGTTTAGCCCTGCTGAAGTACAGTACCCCCTGCACTGTACTCCAAAGGACAAGGATGGATATGATACCTGGAGATACACAAACCTTTAACTGTCCCAGGACCCCACTTCCTCCCTTCCCCCATCCCCCTCAGTGCTGATGTGTTTTTTTTGTTTTTCTCTCTCCTCCAGTTGTTGTTTTTTAATAAAATAATAGTTTTGGTTTGCAAGCAATCTTTATTCTATTAATTGAAAGCAAACAGAGCCCTGTAAAGCAACAGGCAATTTTCTTAATATTCTTCATAGTGCATTCTCTGCACCAATCACAATCACCTCCTAGCATTACAAGCACTGCAGTCCAGAGCATAGCAACAAATATTAGTGGATTTCAGCTTTAAATTGCTGCCTTAAGGCATCCCTGATCCTTCTGGCCCTGTGCCATAGGCGCCAACTCCGTGGGTGCTCTGGGGCTAGACCACCCACCAGCAGCTCCCTGCCCCAGCTCACATTTGCCTCTGCTCCGCCTCCTCCCCTGAGTGCACCGCTGCATCCTGCTTCTCCCCACTCCCTCCCAGCACTTGTGCCACAAAACAGCTGTTTTGCGTGGCAAGCGGTGGGAGGGAGGGGGAGGAGGAGGAACGCGGCGCGCTCACGGAAGAGGTGGGGCCGGGGCAGAGATTTGGGGAAGGGTCCAATAGGGGCAGGGAGGGGGTGGAAACAGGGCGGAGCCGGGGGGGGCACGAGCTCCCACCAGCGCCAAGGAAAGTTGGCGCCTGCGCCATGTGCTGCGTTCCTCTAATAGCCCTGGTCTCTGGCTGTTCAAATTCAGCTTCCAGGCACTGAGCCTCAGTGGTCCAGCCCTTAGTGAAGCTTTCACCCTCCCCTTCACAAATATTATGGAGTATACAGCACACGGCTATAAGCACAGGACTATTGTCATCGCCAGGGCCAGCCTCCCATATAGGCAGCACCAGCAGGCCTTTAAATAGCCAAAAGCACATTCAACAGTCATTCTGCACTTGCTCAGCCTGTTGTTGAACTGCTCCTTGCTGCTGTCAAGGTGCACTGTGTATGGCTTCATAAGCTATGGCATTAAGGGGTAAGCGGGGTCTCCCAGGATCACAATGGGCATTTTGACTTCCCCTACGGTGATCTTCTGGTCCGGGAATAAAGTACCTGCTTGCAGCTTCCTGAACAGGCCAGTGTTCTGAAAGATGTGTGTGTCATGCACCTTTCTGGACCAGCCTGTGTTAATGTCTGTGAAACGCCCACGGTGATCCACAAGCGCCTGGAGAACCATAGAGAAATACCTTCCAATTAATGTATTAGGTGGCTAGGTGGTCTGGTGCCAGAATTGGAATACGTGTACCATCTATGACCCCTCCGCAGTTAGGGAAGCCCATTTGTGCAAAGCCATCCACAATGTCATACACATTGCCCAGAGTCACGGTCTTTTGGAGCAGGATGCGATTAATGGCCCTCCACACTTCCATCAATATGAGTCCAATGGTTGACTTTCCCACTATGAACTGGTTAGCGACCAATCGTTAGCAGCCTGGAGTAGCCAGCTTCCACAGTGCAATCCCCAATGACAGGGCAGCTCTCATTCTCGTGTCCTTGCACCGCAGGGCTGGGGCAAGTTAATGACACAGTCTCAGGAATGTGGCTTTCCTCATCCGAAAGTTCTGCAGCCACTGCTCATCATTGAAGACGTGCATGATGATGTGATCCCACCACTTAGTACTTGTTTCCTGAGCCCCAAAGCGGTGTTCTACTGTGGTCAGCACCTCCGTGAATGCCACAAGCAATCTCGTGTCGTAGCTACTATGCCTGGCGAGATTAATGTCAAATTGCTCTTGCGTTTGTAGTTTAAGGAATAACTCTACTGCCACTTGTGACATGTTAGTGAGAGCGAACAGCATATTGGTCAACAGTGCAGGATCCATTCCTGCAGACCAAAGAGGCAGAGCGCGCAGTACGCAAACCGTTGAAAGATGGCACCAAATGCGGACGGAAGCACAGGGATTGCTGGGATATGAAGCAATGCATCATGGGGCATTGGGACCCAGGATACCCCATGACCCCCTCCAGCTTCCCACAACTCGTAGCGGCAGAAGCGGAAGAGATGGTCTGTGAGATAGTTGCCCAGAGTGCACTGCTCCAAATACTGCTGTAAGTGCCGCAAGTGTGAACACACTATTACGCAGGCAGCTGACAGTGTGAACACACAACAGTGGTTTTCCTTCAGCACTCTCTGAGCAGTGCTGTAACTGCCGGCGATGTAACTCTGCCAGTGTAGACATACCCTAAATTAAAACTTCATCTAGTTTAGCTTTTAAAAAAACCTAAACAAACGGCAAAAGGTTAACACTGACTCCCTGTGCCATAATTACCACCCAGTCCCCTTCTACAGATTTTAAGCTCTGGGTGTCCAATGTGTATCTGATCCATAGGTGCTGGATGGTTTGGAATCCTTAGGTGCAGCTTGGATGAATAACTTTTTCCAGGTAATCAATTTCCCCAATGAGAGGACTTTGATCATTCCTATAACAATTATCATTCCTGTAAATATTGGGCCTGATTGTTCATGCTCAGACATTTACAAAGCTTGCAACATCAGTACTACTATTTTTTCAGTGGTGGTTTTAAATGATTTGTCTTTGTTTTCAAATTCTAAAATGCCACTGCGGGGTATAGCTGTGCGGGGTGTGAGGTGTAGCTGTGTATGATCTGTGCTGCAGGGTGTAGCTGTGTGTGATCTGTGCTGCAGGGTGTAGCTGTGTGGGGTGTGAGGTGTAGTGGTGCGGGGTGTAGCTGTGCGGGGTGTGAGGTGTAGCTGTGTATGATCTGTGCTGCGGGGTGTAGCTATGTGAGGTGTAGCTGTGTGTGATCTGTGCTGCGGGGTGTAGCTTTGCAGGGTGTGAGGTGTAGCTGTGTGGGATCTGTGCAGGGTGTGTGGTGTAGCTGTGTGGGATCTGTGCTGCGGGGTGTAGCTTTGCAGGGTGTGAGGTGTAGCTGTGTGAGATCTGTGCAGGGTGTGTGGTGTAGCTGTGTGGGATCTGTGCTGCGGGGTGTAGCTGTGTGGGGTGTGAGGTGTAGTTGTGTATGATCTGTGCTGTGGGGTGTAGCTGTGTGAGGTGTAGCTGTGCGGGGTGTGAGGTGTAGCTGTGTGGGATCTGTATGGGGTGCGGGGTGTAGCTGTGTGGGATCTGTGCGGGGTGTGAGGTGTAGCTGTGTGAGGTGTAGCTGTGCAGGGTGTGAGGTGTAGCTGTGCCAGCTGTAGCTGTGCGGGGTGTGAGGTGTAGCTGTGTATGATCTGTGCTGTGGGGTGTAGCTGTGTGAGGTGTAGCTGTGCGGGGTGTGAGATGTAGCTGTGTGTGATCTGTGCGGGGTGTGGGGTGTACTGTGTGTGATCGGTGTGGGGTGTAGCTGTGCGAGGTGTAGCTGTGTGGCGTGCGGGGTGTATCTCTGTGAGGTGTAGCTGTGCAGGGTGTGAGGTATAGCAGTGTGAGGTGTAGCTGTGCGGGCTGTGAGGTGTAGCTGTGCGGGCTGTGAGGTGTAGCTGTGCAGGCTGTAGCAGTGTACTGTGTGTAATCTGTGTGGGGTGTAGCTGTATGAGGTGTAGCTGTGCAGGGTGTGAGGTGTAGATGTGCGGCGTGTGAGGTGTAGCTGTGTGTGATCTGTGTGAGGTTTAGCTGTGTGGGATGTGAGGTGTAGCGGTACTGGGTGTAGCTGTGTGGGGCGTACTGTGTGTGATCTGTGTGGGGTGTAGCTGTGTGAGGTGTAGCTGGGCAGGGTGTGAGGTGTAGCTGTGTGAGGTGTAGCTGTGTGTAATCTGTGTGGGGTGTAGCTGTTTGGGGTGTAGCTGTGTGTGATCTGTGTAGCTGTGCGGGGTGCGGGCTGTAGCGGTGTGGGGTGTACTGGGTGTGGCCCGCGCGGGGGACTCGGTTGCCGTGGTGCCGCAGGCCCTGCAGCCAGTGGCTCAGGGCGCTGCGGCCCCTTTAAGAGCCGGAGCCGGGCGGGCAGGCCAGGCCCGGCGGTGAGCGGAGGAGCCGGCACAAAGTTTTCCCCTCACGGCGCCGGGGAGCAGCGGCCCGGGCGGGCGGCACCGAGCGCGGGGGGAGCCAGGGCCCGGGGGAACCGGTGGCCGCAACTAGGAGCCGCGCGGAGCCGTCCCGGCCTGAGGAAGAGCCGCGGCCGCTGCATCCCGGAGCTCGGCCCGGGCTTCCCTTGAGAGCCAAGCGGGAGCCCCGCCGCAGCCGCTGCCCCTGCCCCTGCGGAGAGAGCCGCCTGCCGGGGCCCTTCCCAGCCCCTGCCGAGGGACTCCGCGCCTGGGGCCTCCCTGACTCCCTCCCCCCGGTGCACGTTGTGCCCTTGCCCCGAGCGCCCTAGTGAAGGCGGGGGGTGGGGTGAGCGGCCCTCTCCTAGCCCTGCCCCCGGGGCAGCCGTGGGGCCCTCGCCCCCGAGCCTGGGACAGGCACCTGCTCCTGACAGCAAGACTCGCCCCCCTCCCCCGGCCGCGCCCAGGGGGCTGGCTCCGTCTGGAGGTTTGTTGTGACTTCCTGCCCCAGGGATTCAGGGAAGCAGCTCCCACCTCTGCTCCTGGGCCTGCTCTTTGTCACCCTTGGTTTAATGACTGGTTGGGGTGACTGGCTGAGATGAAAGTGACTGTCTCTTTTGGGAAGACGGGGATTGTGGTTCCCTGTAAGGATGGGCGGCTCCGTGTCAGAGACTTAACCCAGCAGGCTCTTCAGAGATACCTCAAAACCAAAGAAAAGGTAAGACACAAACACCACATAACCACATCCACTTCATACCAAGATCACTTAAGAGCGCTGCACCTTTATACCAGACAGTCTGCTTATAGAGGAGCCCCTATATCCCTGCAATATATAGAGATTATTAGTTAGCCTAAGTAGATGGTGGATTTTTTTTTAAGGTGTGTATTTTGCAATTGGTGACTTTACAGTTGAAATAGTAGATGGATATGAGGTGGGATCCTGAATGAGCAGGTCCAGAATGAGCTGCAGCAGAGACACCGAAGAACAGAACTACTCAGTTCTTCAGTAGTTACTGTAATAAATAAGGACTAGAAGTCAGAGCTTGGTGGACTGGTGTTCATGCAACTATTTGGCAGTGTTGTTCAGAACAGTTGATAATAGACAAGCTAAAAATGTTTTTCATTAGTCTAAATGAGTAAAGTTTCTTGTATTTTGGATTGTATGTTGTGCCACAGATGCTGTGCCATAAAGATAACTTATTTATCCACAATAAAGACTACATAGTATGGTAGGACTTCAGCTCGGACATTATGATCCTAGGGGTACTGCATGAATAGAGGGTGCCACTCTTCAGATGAATGTTGATCAAGGCTTCTTTTACCTGAGTCTGGTTGAGATTAAAAATAGTAGGACTGACCAGTGAATAACTTCAGTATGGTACTGATCAATAGTTTCTGTTCAAAGACCTGATTTTGCAAACACTTGTTCAGCTGAATAGTTTGTGACTTCATTGAGACTGCTCCCATGAGTAAGGGCTTGTAGGATTGGGTCTTCAGAGAGTGAGGGAGATCTGAGCGCAAACAGAAACCCATGAGACTTGAGTACTTCTATGTTGCTGACTCATTCTGTGACTTCAGGCAAATCATCTGACTTTTCTGCCTTTGTTTTTCTCATGTGTAAAACTGGGATTATAATATTTACCATCCCTTCATAAGTGTTTTGAATATTAGTGTATGACAACATCTACTGAAGTGCTAAATTTATTATTGCACAAATCTGTATTAACTGTGGTAGTTACAGTGACTTCCATGTTTGCCTACACAAGCACCTGTAGTGATTTGCCTATGTGAGATACTGTATAAAACAGGACTACCGTATATTCTTTTCTATCCATATTGGTACACCATGTGTATATAGATAATCACTACTGAGGATTAAATATTGTCATAATAGTGTTATGGAAATTAGCAAATATTGTTTAGGCTTTGGGCCATCCGGATGGCTCAAACTGTCCAAATATGCATGAACTTTGCATTAATGCTGAGGATTTATAAGAAGCAAAAGGACTTTTGGCCTAGGTAAACTTCTTTTAAAAAAATATTGAATTCAGCTCTCTTCTTGTGGTGGTGATGAAATTTTGGACTAAAGTGGTGAGCTATCTGAACAGCTAATGAGGAAAGTTTCAAGGTGACCTGAAAAATTTGGCTTCTGCTCTCTCCGCGGTGTGTGAAGGACCAAAAGAAACAAGCAGGAAAAAACTTACTCTAGACCTGCAGATCCTGCCTAGTCTAGAATTCTTCCTATGGTGGCTGGAGAATTAATGAAATTATTAACAAGTGTTCAGAATGAAGGCTGAACAATTGAGACTGGAATTTTTAACCAGACAGTCAAACTTTTTTTGTTTTTGTTTTGTTAATACTTACCTAGTTAATCAAGTGAGACAAGGTGGATGAGGTGATATCTTTTATTGGACCAACTTCTGTTGGTGAGAGAGGCAAGCTTTCAAGCTTACACAGAACTCTGTATCTCTCTGGTATCCTGGGGCCAACATGGTTATAACAGTGTATGTATAGTTAAATAATGTTTCAAGAAAAAGGATTTTGTTTTTGTTAAAGAATCAGTACCTCTGCCCTCTTAAGTTAAGGTGTGAGAACTGACCCTATATACCTCTGAAACATCCAGTAGGTTTTTCAGCCAATATTGGGGGAAACCAGATGTTGCATTCTTGATATTTCTAAGATTAAAACAAAGCAAAATCCGTTCTCTCACTTCTCATCCTTTCTCAAACTTTTCAGGCTCTCTTTATATATCATAAGGAAACCAAAAAAGGGCACAAGCCCCGTTTATTTCAAAACTCTGGTCAGCTTTAATGTTGGTAATTTGAAACTACAGTAAATGCACATAATAGGAAAAATCAAAAGAAAAGAACATAAGAGGCTCAAACAGTACTGAGCAGATTTGGATTTAAATCTCTAATTCAGTGGCTGAGATTTTGGTGTGTGCCTTTTCTAGTTCACCGTGAGTTGCACAGTTAAATTTCTGTCAAGTATCAGAGGGGTAGCCGTGTTAGTCTGCTTCTGTAGAAGCAGCAAAGAATCCTGTGGCACCTTATAGACTAACAGACGTTTTGCAGCATGAGCTTTCGTGGGTGAATACCCACTTCTTCGGATGAATTCACCCACGAAAGCTCATGCTGCAAAACGTCTGTTAGTCTATAAGGTGCCACAGGATTCTTTGCTGCTTCTTCAGTTAAATTTCTGTGCACTTCCTTGAATAGCTGGTTTCTGGCATATCTTATTGGCTGTCTTAGACCTTAATGCAAAATATTGGGTAACTTCAGTTTATTTAGCTAAGTCTCATTGGAGGTTGTACTATTAGAAGAATTCCAAAGAATTATTACTGTTGTATTTTGAGTTGTTTAATTATACAGTATATAGAATTCACTAACCATTCTAGTGGGCCTCTGTTTTTTTGTTCATTGTCTAACATGGATGGATTAGGCCTGTTATCACTTTGTTCCCAATGTTAAAAATATAATTAATACACTTACAGATGTTAATATTAGTAAAAACTGAATACAGACTTGGGACCCTGTAGCATTAGTCACTACCTGAAATCAGCTGCAAAGTATGGGCATATAATATGTATGAATTTCTATTAGGCTTGTTATTAAAGACATTTGCTGACTTAAGTTTAAAAAAATATGTATTTATTTAGAATGTCTCTAGATCACTTTATTTGGACTGAAGTTAGAGTACAGAATAATAGTGATAACACTCTAAAACTGTTTCTCATATGATTATTGGAGTGTAAATAGCTTAAATGTATAATGTCTGGTTGGAAAACAGGGATAAGAAAAGGGCCAGAAGTGTGTAGCGATGGGATAGGGGAGCAGGAAAGTAGACACAGGAGGGAAATGTACCAAAGTTTCAGAATGAGAGGTTTGGGAAGGAAGAGAGTTGGATAAAACAGATTTAGAGAAGGCTTTTACTTTATTTTAAAAAAAAGTGGTGCTATAATTACAATACTCATAATGTGTACGTAAGGTTTTAATTCCATCTTGGGGGTTCTACTGATATAAACAGACACCTTGAACTTTGCATTTGTTTCTTATCGTGCCATATTCATTTGATGGAATTGCAGCCTTTGATAAAGCTGAGGCTGTGGGGGTAGTGTTCTTTTTATGTATGTTGTATAAGTACTTTTACTATTATTTTTATAATATTAGTCAAATTCATAATGGTTTCAAGAATTCAGCTCCTTGTTAAACTATGGTTTTATAATATTTGTAATGGGACAAAAATGTACAGTAAATTGATAGCTATTCCACTTCAAAATGATTTTGCAACTAAAAAAACTGAAAGTCTTGAAGGCACTTTACATGCTATAGCCTGCTGCATTTTAACAACAAACTTGGACTGATCACATGGCAGACTCATGGCAAGATTTGACCATAAAGGCTCATTAATAATTACTGTTAATAAGTCAGAATTATTTTATTTATCAGCTGAAAAGTCATGCAATAAGACAATTTTTCATTGTTGTGCATGAAGGTCAGCTATTGGGACAGAATTCCCAATGAATAGGTGCAATTTTAAATGGTCAAACCTCTTGTTCTACATCCCGATTGACTCATCAGAGATTAAAAAGAACTTTACTGGACATTTAAATTCCCCATAAAACATAAATTCTCCCCATGAAAATATCAGTTTAAAAAGGCTGTTATACTTAGGAATTATGTTCAGAAAGAAGAGAATTCCAGATAGTTTTGAAAAATAACAAACGTGTGAGATGGGGATGGTGGTGGAGGGGGCAGATTTATAAGAATTCTAGTACTTGTTTTCTTGAGAATCAAGATTTATTGTTCTGAGAGGGCAATGTCTACTTTTGTTTCATCTCAGTCAATATTTACCTCTCAAGTAAACAAATCTTCAGTACAAGTCAATATCTGCCTTTGTTGTTTTTTGTTTTGTAGTGTGTAACTTCATAAACCTCTCTGTTCTCATGCCTGCCCCATAACATGACAGTCACTGCTTTTGGAACAGTATCTAGTTATACTCAGTAGGACTAATAGGCAGGGCTTTGGAGCGGAGCCCGGAACTGGAGCGCGGAGCAGCTCCAGAGCAGTGGAGCTACAGGTTTTTGCCTGGAGCTGGAGCGGAGCTGGAGCACAGCTCCAAAACTCTGCAAATAGGTCCACATAATCTTTCTGATTGCCTCCATACCATCTTTTATTTAACTACTCTTTGGGTAGGTCTATACTTACCTGCCGGGTCGACGCGTAGCGTTCGACTTCTCGGAGTTCGAACTATCGCGTCTAATCTAGACGCGATAGTTCGAACTCCGAATGCGCTCCCGTCAATTCCGGAACTCCACCACCGCGAATGGCGGTGGTGGAGTCGACGAGGGAGCCGCGGACTTCGATCCCGCGGCGTCTGGACAGGTAAGAAGTTCGAACTAAGGTAGTTTGACTTCAGCTACGCTATTCGCGTAGCTGAAGTCGCGTACCTTAGTTCGACCCCCCACCCTAGTGTAGACCAGGCCTTTGTTTAGATATTTCTACTATCTTAGGATATGTCTTCATTGCATAGCTAACTTGAGTTACCTCTCTTGAGTTAGTCAGGCTTCAGTGAGAGGCCACACTGCAAAATAACGCTTGAGTTGCTATGTGCATGCTGGTGCTGTGTTTGCTTGTGTGCAGTGCTAAGACTTCTAAGGGTAAATAGCATGGGAAGTAAAAGTGAGTGAAAATCTTTTGGACTTTTTTTTCTTTCATGCCAAAGCGTATATCTGCCTCTGAAACATTTTTGCAAATTTGTGTCAAATTTGCAGAAGTGTTTTAGTTAAAAAAAAAAGACGAAAAAACAGCACCCCAAAAAAATATCTAAACACTTTTAAAATATGTTTTTAATTCTGTTGCAAAGTGAATTTTTTGCTTCAGAGTTTTCATGTTTTGGATAAAATTACTCTAACACTTAAAATGGTCCAAATCTAAATAAAATGTTTAGTTTGACCCTAAATGATTTCCCCCCCCAACCTGAATTGCCAGCAAATGGAAAATCTGTTATTTGCCCAGCTCTAACAGTAACCCAAGTCACTTTCTGAATTCTTTCCCAGTGAATTGTGGGAGAATTTGTCTATCTTTTCAGGGCACAGGGGGATTTCTAGGAAGATACCCAAGAATTCCAAACGCTTGAGTGCTATTAGCCTGTGTCTGGACTGCAGAGTGTTTGTGTTAGCAGCTGTTGCGCTGTGCTCACTTGAGTTTTAGCCAGTTCCCGCTTTGGTGCCAGCCTACTTTAGTTAAAAACCCAGTGTACTTGAATTAGAGGTTTTTGCACGTGGAAGGAAGGAACTGAAGTTAGGGGGCAATGCTAGAATTATAACGAGTTAATTTTGCGGTGAAGGTAATCCCTTAATTAAGTCTGGACATTGAAACTTTAACTATATATTAGTTTTGTCTTGTTAACTTTGTCAGGCTTGCAATGGTATTTTATTAACTTAAAAAATGATGATTTTTTTTCTCATGGATGTTTAGTAGAAAGGAACAGCAGTGAGCCTGGAGAATGAAATATACAACATCCCTTCTTCTAGATAAAGTGACGTTTACTTTATCTCCTTTGAAATAAAATGTACAGCATTCCTGTAAACGTTCTCACTTTCATAAAAGAACAGGCAAAGTATACAATAGGGAAGAGTCTTACATGTAGATATACCTCTACCCCGATATAACACACATTCGGTTATAACTCAGTAAAGCAGTGCTCCGGGCGGGGCTGTGCACTCTGTTGGATCAAAGCAAGTTAGATATAACACGGTTTCACCTATAATGTGGTAAGATTTTTTGGCTCCCGAGGACAGTGTTCTATCTGGGTAGAGGTGTATGATCATATTCTGTTTGAATGCATATCAGTCCTCCAAGGTAGAAACATTTTATGTTCTGTCATCAAAACAAAGATGGTCTCTGTCCATAATCCCCTTCTGAAATCTTGGATCTGTTTTTAACCATTAGATAGTTCACTTGGTGGAACCACTTCAGAGGGTGACTAAACTGCTATGCCAACTGAATGCTTGGCTTCCCCCCTTGGAAAGCCAACTAGACTACTAGAATGTCAGTTATGGTTTTGTGATGTAGGTACCCACTGATTAGAAACTATACCGAAAACACTAATTTGTTCCACAGAGGTAGTGGTAAACTCCTTGACTACTAAACTGGATATCGGTGACATAGTGGTGAAGGCAATACAATGGTCACACATCTCTGATTGGATAGGGAATAGTGTTTATTGACTTATTTGTGTATCGCAGCACTGTGCTGAAAGATATTTAGTGGGTTACTGTTATAGATAGTCAGCCTGTGTCACCTTCAATTTTTTGCTACTAAAATATTTCTCTCTCTTGTAACTTCATAAACCTCTCTGTTCTCATGCCTGCCCCATAACATGACAGTCACAGCTTTTGGAACAGTATCTAGCTGCTGCTAAGCAGCCAGCAGAAGGAGTACTAAATGTTCTTTTGCAGTTTCTTTAAAAACAGAAGCTTTAAAAAAATTATTTTGAACCAAAACTCAGTATCTGACTTGCAAAAACAGTCCAAGTTTCCACAGATATTGTGGAAGATGTCAAAATGTAGAAAATGAACAGTGTTTTGCCCACTCTTCTGTTTGTTCAAGTATTGTGTTTTAATTTATGATCAAAGTAGAAGGCAGGTAATATTAATGGAGGCAGAATATTAATGCATTTGTACTGCTTGTTTCCTCTTCCAGAAGTAGGTTTTAGCTTTTGTGGGCTCTTCCATGACAAGGTAGATTATGTGCCCTAAAATTGTTCATTCTTTTTATATTTTAATGCCATTTGTATTTATCCACAATCTGCTTTCTACATCAGGAATAATTTACGTGTTTCCAAGCTCTGGTTTTAAATACTTACTCAGATTTTTTTTTTTAAATTTCTCATCCCCGTACCTATATTAACATTCTCTTGTCCTCTTATTAACTGCAGTTCATTATCAAGTTTCTAATTTGTCTTTGGGGCTTTGATATATATTTTTGTATGTGAAAATCATAATTAAGCTGTTCAGCATTCAAGTTTGCTCATTATGATAGCGCACTAATAAACTGGAGTCTAATTTGGTATATTAGATTTCCCACATTATTATGAGTGACTGCTTGACAAGTATAGGATGAGAAGTCCTCTTCCAGATAAGTAAAGGGGCGGCGGCGGAGGGGAGGAACCAAATTACTCCACTAACCTCAGTATTAAACAGGAGTTCATACAGGCGTAACTTGACAATGGTATTGCTATTTCCAGTAATAGTGGGGAATATAAACTTCTGTGGCCTCTTTTTTGAGTCTTTTAAACATACATGTACTATTGGCTAATTTGTGCCTCACTTCAGCCTTTTGGAAGATGTATCACATTGACATTAGCTTTTTCTGTGACAATGGTTTTATTCTTCCATTTTTTTGTTTGAGTGCTGGTAAAGATGACCCCATTGATAAGCACAATAGCTGGAACTTCTTCAATGCTTTGTATTTAGACTAGCATCATAGTTTAAGATAGTAAATCTTTCTTGGCTGTGTAAAAACACTGGCTTTGGTATTTAAACAACACAGTTAACATGTTTGTGTGGGAATTCCTTTAGATGACTTCATGGGAACAAAGATGCTTTTGATCTAGGGCTAACAGTATATTTTTAATACAATTTTAAAATTGTTTCCATATCCTAGTATATTCCTTTAATTTCTTCATAATTTAATTATCTCTTTGATAAGAAGCTACCATAACTACTGGTATTCTTTCTAATTGCTCTGGGACATCATTCCAATGCATAATTTTTGTGGCGGAAGAGGTGGAGGCAGAGATGACATTTAGCCATTAATATCAAAGGTTTTCTGTCCTCAATTTTTTCATAAAGTCTTAATTTTGATTAGTGTGATAACTCTATCAGTTTGCAAAGTTATAGCTAAAACTGAAACATTTTTCTGTGCAACATAGTTTATGGAATAGCAATAATGGTTACTGATGCACTTCATCACTCCCATTAATGCTGATATACTGTTAAGGCTTTTTCCCCCATTCCTTTCCTGCCTATCATAGCTGTTTATAAGTTGGCTAGAAAAACTGCCTTTGTGCTGAAAATCAAACTTGTCATACAAGATGTTGTCCTGTGGGGTTTTCTTTACTTTAACTTAAAAGATAAAATGTCATGCCACTTTTCAGGTTTGATCAGTAAAAAGAGAGAACAGGTTATTGGCTTCAGTTAATATTGAGTGCCTTGCTTAAAACACATAGGCATCAGGTAATAAAATATAAAAAAAATCTATCAAATAAGTAGAGATGGATGAAATTGGTGAAAATGCAGTATGTCTATACAGATTGACCCACCCTGGAAATACTATAAATGTGTATGCTACATAGATGATCATTCTACCGTCTATAAAATAAATCTTTGATCTTGTTTATCAAGTTCAAAGTGTTAAGAGTTGTCTGAAGTGTTTGAGAGCTAGACTAGAATACTCAGATATTGAAAATGGAATTCTAGAAGGAAGCTATTTAAGGGCTTCATAAAGTAGCACATACTGATAGGTTGCAATTCACCCTTCATTTGGGCAAACAGCAGTAGAAACCAGTCTAGTTGGAATTGATTTACAGAAGATACATTTAGACAATTAGCAGGCAAAATTTCTATTATCCATTCACTTCTTCCAAATCAATGTGCACACACTCTCCTTCCCTGATTACTTGCTTTATCATCTTCAAAAAAGCTTCTGGCAAAGGATGGAATTGAAATAAATTGATCTAAACACTTATTTCCCACAAAGGGAAAATGTTTTTGCTTGTATAGAATGTCAGTTTAACATGATTTCTAACAAGCAGTTGACAATGACAGGCAGTATGTATCCTATTGATATTGTATAAAATGCCAAACAACTCTTGAAAAAGTGGCTAAAGCTACTTGCCAATAATAGTTGTACTTTCTATGAAATATACTTTCCCCCATATTTGTTCTGTATGGTGCATCAATTGAATTGCACCATACTGTGCTGAGCCTTGCATCCTGCTGTTGAACCAGCAGACTTCCTCCCTCATGGAGCACAACATTCTTCAGGCTTTCCTAATCAGTCGGATGCCATAAGGACCGCAGGTTTCAGTATAAACACCTGTTTTATCTAAAATATCATCCAGTATTAATTAAAATGTCTGTCTTTTACCCTGAAAATAATGGTGCCAAAGGGCTATAGCAATTGATACAATGCAGAAGCTGTTTTCAGCTGTGATTTGTCTTTATAAATAAAAAGGCTCAATAATATTTTCCTATTTCAAGGCAGTTTTTTTAAAATAAAACAAGTATGGTTAGACTTGATAACCAGAAACAAATTTTTGAACGCTAACGAACACTCAGATCCATAAATTCACTAAAGAAAGGAAATTCCTTCAGGGAGCAAGTCTTTGAAAGTCAGTGTGTAAAGTACTTATTACCCAAGTATCATGTCCAAATTCTCAGTGTATCATTCTTTCCTCTTCTTGGGCATGTACACTTTTCTGGTTGCTCTCTGTGGAACCTATTTACCAGTGGCCAGTGGTGCTGGAACAGTTTGCATGGGGTATCAAGCGGAGTGCCCCAAGGGTCAGTCCAGGGGCCGGTTTTGTTCAATATCTTCATTAATGATCTGGAGGACTGCACTCTCAGCAAGTTTGCAGATGACACTAAACTGGGAGGAGTGGTAGATACGCTGGAGGGTAGGGATAGCATACAGAGGGACCTAGACAAATTAGAGGATTGGGCCAGAAGAAACCTGATGAGGTTCAACAAGGACAAGTGCAGAGTCTTGCACTTAGGACGGAAGAATCCCATGCACTGCTACAGACTAGGGACCGAATGGCTAGGCAACAGTTCTGCAGAAAAGGACCTAGGGGTTACAGTGGACGAGAAGCTGGATATGAGTCGACAGTGTGCCCCTGTTGCCAAGAAGGCTAATGGCATTTTGGGCTGTATAAGTAGGGGCATTGCCAGCAGATCGAGGGATGTGATCATTCCCCTCTATTTGACGTTGGTGAGCCTCATCTGGAGTACTGTGTCCAGTTTTGGGCTCCACACTACAAGAAGGATATGGAAAAATTGGAGAGAGTCCAGCGGAGGGCAACAAAAATGATTAGGGGGCTGGAGCACATGACTTATGAGGAGAGGCTGAGGGAACTGGGATTGTTTAGTCTGCAGAAGAGAACAATGAGGGAGGATTTGATAACTGCTTTCAACTACCTGAAAGGGGGTTCCAAAGAGGATGGATCTAGACTGTTCTCAGTGGTACCAGATGACCGAACAAGGAGTAATTGGTCTCAAGTTGCAGTGGGAGAGGTTTAGGTTCAATATTAGGAAAAACTTTTTCACTCAGAGGGTGGTGAAGCACTGGAATGGGTTACCTAGGGAGGTGGTGGAATCTCCTTCCTTTAGAGGTTTTTAAGGCCTGGCTTGACAAAGCCCTGGCTTGGATGATTTAATTGGGGATTGGTCCTGCTTTGAGCAGGGGGTTGGACTAGATAGGCTATGATTCTATGAACTGAACTGTAAACCTGTATATGATAGAAACAACCTCAAGCCAGGGGGTGCAGCAGCACCCCTAGTTCCAGCACCTAGGCTGGTGGCTAACTTTTCATACAGAGTTACTTTTTTAACTGTGAGGAAAGGAGAATTTACAATTTTAAAAAACAGTGATTAGATTCAAAGGGCCTTTTGGATCATGCTTCCTACTTTAGGCAAACAAAAAAGGGTAAGACTCTCTTCTTCATAAATGTATATAATTTTTCCTTAGATGTCTAGTGATTGTGCCATAGATACCTCCAATAAGTAAACTGCTGCAAAGTCTGATCTTATCATCAGTCTTGGCTATTATCTACGATAAAACTATCATTTCTGCATCATCATCAGTACTAGCATTCAGAAGTGATGTCTGTTCATGCTGTGGCACTACCACACAAGACCCTCACTTAATATTGCACCCTGTGATACTCCTGTGCTTTGAAGTCTAAACCAGTCCTTTGGCTTCCCACGGATAATGGTAGCAGCTGTTGCTGAATAGAGACCTTTATTTTTAATTAATAAAGCAAAATGTTATCAAATTTTTAAGACACACAAATGCAATCTGCTTGAGTGCAAATTATATTTACAAGCAACAACAGACTGGAACCTAGGTTTCTTCTTCCTTTACCCCTTTATGAAAGGTTGTCTTTGCAGGTTATTATGATTTTAAATGGCTGACTGGGGTTGTCTGCAGGTAAGTCAGAACTTCAGTGGTGGAATTCTTGCTCCAAGTCTGTTGGATTGCAGCCTAAAGTACTTGGGGGGTGTGTGTGTGTTTTGAGTAGCTATGCCACTGCTCTTTGTGGAGGGTAACAAATAATTTGTTTTTCTATATGAGGTGTTGACTACTGGAACTCTTCTGAGGGCAGGTCTACACTAAGGGCGGGGGTCGAACTAGGGTACGCAAGTTCAGCTACGGGAATAGCGTAGCTGAACTCGAAGTACCCTAGTTCGAACTACTTACCCGTCCAGACGCCGCGGGATCGAAGTCCGCGGCTCCAAGGTCGACTCTGCCACCGCCGTTTGAAGTGGTGGAGTTCCGGAGTCGACCGGAGCGCGTGGGGAGTTCGAACTATCGCGTCCAGATTAGACGCGATAGCTCGAACTCCGAGAAGTTGAACTCACCGCGTTGACCCGGCAGGTAAGTGTAGACTAGCCCTGAGTGGTGGGTGTACTGACCAATTCGGAATGTTTACTATGAAAAAGTTACTTCCAATAAAGAATTTGTCTTCAGGAAGCAGACCAAAATCTGTATTAATGAAGATGTTTTGACATCATTGCTACAGAATTGCAGGTAGGAAATGCACTATTTATTTTCATTCCCCATCACCACCCTCAGTGATGTGGAGGATGTTCTGAGAGCTATGCCTGCCCACCTGTAGGTTGGACCCATACTTATCATGGCTCGCTAATTCTGTAGTAAGGCTTTGGATTTTCTGTTATAGTGAATGTTAATATTTCCTTTTGGGGAAGGTAAAGATTTAGCTGCTCTTAAACTGGTGGTTAGACACATACTGAAGATATCGTCGCTTGATACTCCAACTTTATTCAAGTTTTGTACTTTCTTTTTGGGTGGAAAAGGTGGTGGTATAGCAGCTCCAGTCTCAATGCTTTCTTGATCTCTATCAGAAAGGTCTAAAAACAAAACCTGATGAATGACATGAAGTGATGGATGCAGGAAAGGTATCCATGCTGATTTATGTTAAGTCTGTCACCAGCCTCTGATGCCATGGCTTGCTTTGGGGCAATATTGTCTCATCTAGGTTGGAAGGGGTGTCTCTGGGGTGATTCTAGTGCTTACTTGTTAAAACTTTGTAAAAAAGATGATGCACAGTAGTCATCCTCTATCAGAATTCTCATGTGTGAGTTACTGCAGTTTGTTCTAATTGTGCATGTCTCCTGTGCAGTATATGAGAGGGGGGAGATTGTGAGGTAGCTTATGGATTCCATTGTGTAAATGATGTTCTATTTCTCTTTGCATCAAATTTTGATTCATTTTGGTTTTGTGAGGGTGTTGTGCCCCACCTTTACTCACTTCTTTAGACCCTATAGAGATTTGGACCTGCATGGATGAGACAAAGGGTCCAGCAAGAGAAGTGGTTCTCAAACTGTGGAGAGGGCCTCCCAAGGGAGGTGCAGAAATGTGTTAAGGAGGCACAAACTATGTGGTGGTTTGTGTGTGTGTGTGTGTGTGTGTGTGTGTGCGTGAGATAGAGAGAGAGCGCGCGCTGGCTGTCAGCCCTGGTGGTTGGGGCTTGTGCAGAAGGGCCGTATACACCCAGGAGGCAGGGATAAAGCGACAGCCGGAACCCCGCCAGCCTCGTGCTGAGAGCCAGAGTCCTGCCATCCAGTCTCAGGCTCTCCTCTCACCCCCTTCCCCGATCCCTCACCAAGAGATAGTGGGGCTCCGGCTGTCAGCCCCAGGGAGTAGGGGGCTAAGTCTGCTGTGAAAAGTGATATTCTGAATATCACTTTTCACATCTGTGCTGGTGCGGCGCTGCTTTCAGAGCTGAGCGCCTGGCAAGCAGTTGCTGCTCTCCGCTCTTCCTTCAGAGCTGGGTGGAATATATTTACACCTCCCCCTACTCCAGGTACAGAAGGGGGCCCAATCAAATAAGTTTGAGAACCCCTGAACTAGAGGAATGGAAGGAGGATTGTGCTTTCATTGCTGACTGAGGTGTAGTGGTTCCCTTTTTCAAATGCCCAAAGAGCTGCACTCTACTCCAGCAAGGCTGTTCATTTCTGCAAATCAGGACCCCAAACACCCAGGGTGGGTGTTTTTGGATTCTGCCAGTTGCAGAAGTGGTAGCTGCGAATAGATCTTGATCCAAGGTTTTGGCTGTTTCATCTCTGAAAGGGAAAGAGATAAATTATGCCTCAGACCACATACAGTTTTGGTCAAGAAATCATCTCCGTGGTAGTTGGAATTTGCTTGGGGTGTGTATGCCTGGAACTCCTGCTCTGAGGTCAGTGGCAGGATGTTTACTTGAAGACCTGTACCTTTTTAAATATTGCTGTTGTAGCTTGAATTTAGTGAGCTTCAAATCTTTCTGCATGGTGCTATTTTTTTATTTATTTATTTTTAAATTCAGTCAGGATTTTGACAGAGGGGTTTTCTGTGATTTGATGATTACTGTGTATCATGTAGGTAACTGTGTCAGACAATAAATAACCCTAGTTCCAGCAAGTCAGCAGTACTCTTAAAAGTAATATGGTGCTCTAGGGATTCTGTAGATGTGTGCTAGAACTAGGAATACTGGTTCTGAGATGGTCTAAGGAAGGGGTGGGCAAACTTTTTTGGCCCGAGGGAAACGTGGGTATGGAAATTGTATGGTGAGCCATGAATGCTCAAGAATTGGGGGTTGGGATGCGGAAGGGAGTGAGGACTCCAGCTGGTGGTACGGGCTTTGGGGTGGGGCCAGAAATGAGTAGTTCAGGGTGTGGGAGGGGGCTCCAGGTTGGGGCAGGGGGTTGGGGTGAGGGCTCTGGGGTACAGGAGGATGGGACCAAGGGGTTCAGAGGGCGGGTGGGGGATCAGGGCAGGGGGTTGGGGTGTGGGAGGGGGTCAGGGGTGCAGGCCCTGGGCAGCGCTTACCTCAAGCACTCCCTGAAGCAGAGGCATGTCCCTCCTCCAACTTCTATGTGGAGGCGCAGCCAGGCAACTTTGTGCACCGCCCGGTCCACAGGTGCTGCCCCTGCAGCTCCCATTGGCCCCATTTGCTGGCCAATGGGAGCTGCAGGGGCAGTGCTTGGGGTGGGGGCAGCGTGCAGAGCCCCCATGCTGTCCCTACGTGTAGGAGCAGGAGTGGGGAAGTACCACTGCTTCCAGGAGCCGAGTGGAGCAAGCCCCCAACCCCACTCCCCAGCAGGGGCTCTAGGGCCGGATTAAAATGTCTGAAGGGCTGGATGTGGCCCCCAGGCCATAGTTTGTCTGCCCTGGTCTAAGGGAAGATATTGAGGTATTGCTAGGTTAAATCATGAGGATGCCACTGTGGCAGTTGCTATTCTTGGACTTATAGAATCTAACCCCAAGTATGCCAGAGTAAGGAAATCTAGCTGAATTCTATGAGGCTTGGTGCTAGGTAGTGGTTGTCTACAACTTGAGAGAGTGAAGCAGTGCAATGTGGGACAGAGCTTGTGTGTGCTGTGAGAACATCAAACTGCTCCTACTTGACTGAGACTGCTATCCCAAAAGTGGTGAAAACTGAAGCAGTATAACACCTTTGAGAGCTGGGGGGAAAAAACCCTTGATGGAGGAGCATTTGCTTCAGATTCAGAATGAAAGATGTGTGTATATTTTCTCTCCTACTAGGGAGGGAAGGTATTTGTTAGTGTTAGCTAAGTTATCCACTCTCTCTGACTGGTTTATCTGCGTAGTATGGAATAGCCACTGTATCTGTGTCCTGCATTCTAGGTGTGTGCCCTAATGCCATTGGGCTATAGAGTCAGTCTCTCTCTCATCCAATGAATATTTAGTTAATTGATACAAAGTGAAACAATTCCAATAGTGTAGACTTAGAAAGGGAGACAGAGACTGACTCTGTAGTCCAGTGGTTAGGGCAGTCACCTAGGATGCGGGAGACATGGATTCAAATATCATCTGCTTCAAATGATGTACAGTAGGGGTTTGAACATGGGTCTCCCGTATCCCAAATGAGGACCCTTCCCACCAGGCTGCTAGCTATGCGGGGCTGCGTCTGTCTTCCTCAGAGTTTCTGGTCAAACTATCCTGGATTTGAGAATACTTTCCTGGTGAAAATTTTCATTGAAACTGAGGGCTTGGCTACACTTGAGAGTTACAGCGCTGGTGGTGGCTTTACAGCACTGTAACTTACTCCCCATCCACACTGGCAAGGCACATACAGCGCTGTATCTCCCTGGCTACAGCGCTGCATGTACTCCACCTCGACGAGAGGAATAAAGATAACAGCTCTTGCAGTGCTGGGGTGTCAGTGTAAACAGTGATTAATCTTACTACGCTGTAACTGACCTCCGGAACCTTCCCATAATGCTTTTAAGTAAAGATAACACTCTTTGTTTTGTTGTGATGCCTCTCTTTGTTTTGTTGTGAACTCGGGGCTCCCGGAGCTGCTTATCTAAAAAACAAACACAGCTACTGTTTGCAGTGAATGAGCAGAGGCAGGCAGGGGGATCCCTTTGGAATTTCCACAGCTAGTGTTTGCTTGAGGAGAGAAGCAGCATGGTGGGTGGGAGGGGGGGTGTCCGTTTCGGAGCAGCTGCTTATCTGGTCTGTGAGGCGGAAAAAAACAAAGAAGGCTATTTGCATTTAGTGAATGAGAGAGGGGTGGGGGAAGGGGTCGGAACTTGCAAGGCAGGGACCTGACACAGTGTCAGCTCCAAAAATCCACTCTCTCTGTCTCCCCCATGCTCCACCCCACCCCCCTCATTTGAAAAGCACGTTGCAGCCACTTGAATGCTGGGATAGCTGCCCATAATGCACCACTCCCAACACTGCTGCAAATGTGGCCATATTGCAGCGCTTTCCCTACACAGCTGTACGAAGACAGCTTTAACTCCCAGCGCTGTACAGCTGCAAGTGTAGCCAAGCCCTGATACATATCCACAAAAAACTTTGGTTTCAACACACTGTTTTCTGACAGTTGTCAAAAAATCCTTATCAGTTCTAATGTAAATTTCCTAAGAGTTGCAGGCTTTATGAAACTAGAATAGAAAAGTCGCAAGCCAGTCAATATACGTTACAGGCAGCTCACGGTTCTCAGTACGCAGGCTAGATTCCCTTCCCAGCCTGGGCCCGAACTCCCTAGTTCAAAGTCTTTGTCTTCCAGACAGTCTTCCAGGTATTGAGATGGAGGAGAGAGGCCAAGTATAAAGACACTGTCCCTCTTTTATACTTTCTACCAACTGCTAGAATGATTCTTGCTGTGACATGGGGGCCGAAGCAGCCCTCATTACAGACGTGCCCTCTCCAGGGAGTCTCTGAGATATTGGATTCTTCTTGATGGGCCATCAAAGCCTGTCTGGCCAGCGATAGTTGCTCCTTTGTCACTATTGAAAGGCCAGCTGTGGGCATCTCCCAATCTTACAACATATTTTAGTAACTTGTATAGCAGTACTTCATAACTTCACATACAAAGATAGTACATAGAATTCAAGAGTCTATTAAGGTTCAACTGATGAAGACTTACAAGGCATTCATTGTACAAAGCATATCATATGACAGTGGTGAATATGGGGGTTTCAGGGTGCTACTTTGAGGTACAGAATGTTCATCTGCATCAGTGGTTTTCAACCTTTTTTCATCTATGGACTCCTAAAAAATGTCAAATGGAGTTGCCAGACCGCTTTAGAAATCTTAAACATAGCCTGCAGACCCCCGGAGTCTGCGAACCACAGGTTGAAAACCACTACTCTAACCTTTGTGTTAGAGAGAAACCAACCTTTGTATAAATATCCCAGAAATAAAATCAGTCACGTTTTCTACATTTTATTCCCAACTTTGATTTAAAATTGGCTTTTCTTATCAGGACTGTCCACTCTGTCCAACGTTAACATTGCTAAATAGGCAACAAGAAATGAGAGCAGAACCTGTGCTTGTAAGCTCTAGAAGAATTTGAACTCTGCTGGATATATCCTATTGATAGACAGTGAAAATGATTCCATATTGGGTACAAAAGCGGTCAAAAGGATTATTTGATTGCAATCCACTTAAAAGTTGTTCTCCTATATAATTTTTGGGAAAACATCCTTCAACTTCAGGGATCTCTCATTTACTGTTTTTTCTCAGTTAAAACAAGCAAGTCCCTTAGAATTCAAAGAAGGTGGAAGAATCTGATAGCCTATTATCCTTTTTATTGCAGGTTTGACAATGTTTATTAATGACAATGGATTTGAAATGAGCATCTTACTAAATGCGAGTCTTGGGCCAGCCTCTGTCCCTTTGTCTTAAAGGTTTGAGAACAGATAATGTGAAAGAATACGTTTGTTTCCAGATGGCTGCATGCTTGATGCTCCTTTATGTTTAGCTGTCATTCAGATGTGAATGCTGTGGTGATTATAAGTGTCTTCCATTTTTCTGGGTTGAAATTAAACCTTTTATGCATTGTGTATTAAGAGATTAACTGTTTGGCTGATCAATAGGGAAACTAGAACAATAGGAAGCAACTAGATGTTGTTGTAGTAGAAGAATTCTGCTAGCTGAGAGGTTGGGGTTCATGAGGAAACTTAGGAGCTCTCTTCTCAGGTTTGGGAAGTTAGTTCTATTGGCGAAATGAGATTGGTTTGTATCGTGTGTTTTTTTGTTTGTTTGTTTTTTTAAACTGTCTTAGTGCCTCACTGCCATCCTGTAAAATTTTGCCATCTTCAGTCATGATGGTATTATTTCATGCTTAACAATAAATTATACTAGTGCCCTGTCTGGGTGAAAATGTGATTGTTTCTAGTTAACAGTGGGTGGGAAAAGAGAGTATAGAAGGTTTGACGTTAGAATGAAGCTTGAGATTCTTTTATGTGTATGTGTGACACTTTAGGTTTGTACTGACTTCACTAGTGCTTTTTATGTAGCCTGTTGTAAAACTAGGCATACATTTAGATGAGTTGATGTAATCACTGGAAGACTTCTGCGTGCGACCAGGGGCACTCGTACCCTTGGGTGAGAACCACTACTCAAGCAAGTGTGGTGTTCTTGATAAAATCAGTGCAAGGAGATTAAAGCAAAGGAACATGTATAGCCATGTGAGACGAGGGGCAAACTAAGGACTTCTCTACACTTGTTGGCCTCTGTTTCAGTCGTCACTGTAGCTGTACCAATGCAGACCACTAGCATAGACAAGAAAAACTGCTCATGGAGTTTACCTGTCAGGGGGAGCATGACTGGGGCCATAGGGGAAGTGCTCTGCCAAGAAACTGAATTTCATCTGAGGCAGCAGTCATCTTAAAAGACAAGCTTCTGAAAACTTACTTTGTGCAAAAAATAGGTGTAAAGTATTTGCTAATTATGGGTGTTCATGCAGGTGACACTTTTTATACCATTATAAATGTCATCACAATATTGATTGCCTCTCATCTTGTATTCTGTCTGTCGTAACAACAAGTTGTTAGTATTTTTATAATATGTATGTTTTGGAAAGGTTAATGTGGTCAAAAACTTGTCTTAATGACTGTCCCAATTTTAACCTATACAAGTAGATTTAAAGAAGTGAAGCAGCAAACTAGATGGAAATCTTGTTGTTCAAATATAGAAACTCAACTTGAGAATTGGATTATTATTGCTGCATCTTGTACTTTAAAAAAAAATAATTTAAAAACCTAGTTCTCCAAAGTAGTGTTAACTTTTTAGTTAATTTGAAATACTTGGTATCTGATGTTAATATTGTGTTTCCAAAGGTCAGTTATAATTCTGTTTGCTATTAGTGTAATATTGCTCAACAATAACTTTACTGTTGAGAGATCCCTTCTGGCTAGGCTTTTCTATGTACACGATTACAGGGTTATCCATGGAGAAAGCCAGTGGATGCGAATATTCCACATAACTCTCCCATAATTGCTTCTCATTTTTCTTATTAAACTTTCAGGGCCAGATCTTGACCTTCAAAACATCATCATAGCATCAGAAAGAGGAGTTTTGAGCATATAGCAACTTTTGTCAGACGGTCATCTTCTTGAAATCCTGACATCCTGTTTTTTGTTTTTAAAGTACATGGAAAATAGCTGCATGTCTGTATTAAAAGGTCCCTAAAGTTATCCACAGTTTGTCCAGAAGTAGGAATCTTTATATCCTGCCAGGCAAAGATCCATCACTTAGATCTTCACTTTATTTCATGAACCAGTTCATAAATGTTCTCTGGTTCAGTGGTGGCTTCTTCAAAACTTTTAATGTCACTAAGACCTTGTCAGCTTTCATACAACTTTCTCCTCCATATCCCCATACTGTCCACCCCCTCTAACCCCTGCCTCCAGAGATTTAAATGCAAAACTCCAGCTCCTTGGTTGACATGGATTTTTTTGTTTTCTTTGGGAATGTAAAGCATTAAATATTAACTTATTTTCAGACTTATTTTTCTGTCAGAGACAACTTTTATACAGATGAGCTGTATACATGGCAATGCATAAGTTAAAGTTAAAATTAATGTTTTCTATTAAAATATCACATGTAAAAAACGGGAGATGTCTTCTACAAATGTGAGTGGGGAAAGGTCCAGCATGGAGATAAAAGGTATTTATCTTCATTGACATTCATGTTACATGTGTCTCACTACTATAGTTTAGGATAGGCTTGAGCATATAAGGGAATACTTCCAACACCTGTTTATGGCTTTTTACTATTAAGCTCTTGTTTCTGTTCCAGTATGAGCCTGACATAATTGGTAATGTAGAAGCTTTAGTGGAGGGTGCACAGTCAAAAAAAAATGAATGATTTGGGGGTGATTGAGGATAAATTTGTGTTGATCTGTATATGATTGGAGGGAGTCAGAGTAAGGAGATGGTTGTCTGGAGTGTGTCAGACACTGGGAATAAGGTGAAGTGTGTGTGTCCTGACTGAAATGCTGTGAACTTAATCTGTGTGGAAAAGTCCTTTTAAGTCCATTTTGATATGTTTACAGATTTATTAATGAAATGGGGTGACAAGTGTAGTAAAATAATTGCCTTTCATATGTAACATGGATAAAATACAGGGTGGATTTGATTTAAATCATGATTTTAATCACTAGTCAGGAAGACTCAATTTAATCATGGATTTCTACATAAAAGTGCATTCTTGTTGATTGTTATATCCTTAATACATATTCTTCACAACTCAGAGATAGATGTAGGTTTCATTTTTAGAAGGTACACACTATACATTTTAAGTGATTAATCTGAAAAGTTTTCAAAATAAGTTTTACAGCTATATCAGAAAATGAATGATTGTTTGGTTATTTCATTTACCAAAGGTAATTGAAGCAGATAGTTCGCCTCCCAATGACTTCATAAATATCTCCAGTTCAACAGGTTAAACATTAATATTTGGAGGATTTTCTTGCCATGCTGTATTAGGAGGAGAACATCACCAGATGGATATTTAAATTGTTTTATTTAACGAAAACAACAATGTTATGTATTCTGGACTTTTTTTTCAACAGCAAGCATATAATATTTTAACAAAACAAGTATATGAATTTCTGAATTTAGTTAAACATTCAAGTTTTTTAAAATCAGGCTTGTTTTTGTTAAAATTGTTTAATGAAATATTTAAAAAAAACAAAAAAAACCCAAACATTAAATCGACTGTTAGCCAGGTCTCATGTTCTTATGTAATCATGGAGGATAGGTCTATCAATGGCTATTAGCCAGGATGGGCAGGAATGGTGTCCCTAGCCTCTGTTTGCCAGAAGCTGGGAATGAGTGATAGGGGATGTGTCAGTTGATGATTACCTGTTCTGTTCATTCCCTCTGGGACACCTGGCACTGACCATTGTCGGAAGACAGGATACTAGGCTAGATGGACCTTTGGTCTGACCCAGTAGGGCCATTCTTATGCTGTTATGTCAACATGAGAAACTTAAAATATTGGCTTCTGCAGCTAACTCAGTCGTCTTCACCTTCATTTTCCTGTTTGTTCATAATCTGGAAAAGAAAAACAAGTGAAGCTAATATTCCATATAAGCTTTTTATCCATACATACTGAGTCACTTTTCAAATGAAGGTAAGTATCATTATCCTAAAGAGCTTTAGATCATCCCAGTTTTGATTTTGTTTTTTAATTGGCCTGGTGGCATCTGAACTGTATCTTAAAGGAGGATGGAATCAGCTACTGCAGTTGCATATTTGAAAGTCCAACTGTGCTGATTGGGCTTGCCTTCAGTCAATCACTTAAGAGGTTGTAAATTAGATAACCTCAAACTTCTTCTGAATACAGGAGTGAGGCGTTGAGTACACGGCTTTTCTTTCTTTCAGAACTGTAAACTTGTAGCCATGTATCCTTTTTCTTTTTCAATATCTCAGTTGCTGTAAATCAGCATAGCACTATTAACTTGAGTAGAGCTGTATGGATTCACTCCAGCTGAGATAATACTAGCCCTCCATTCTGATTAACTATAGTGGGATTAGATTAATTTTTTTCCAAGGTATTTACAGCTGCTTCACAAGTTGGCCAATTTAGTGTTCACAGTACCATTAGTGAACATTTTAAAAAAAAAAACTCATTTGGCATATAAATCTTAGAATGCAAAAGCGACAAAATATTTGTAATGTTTTGGAAATGTGCAGAAGGAGTTTTCTCGGAGTTGTGGCTATGTTCACTTGAAAAATAAAAGTTATATAAGAGATGTATCTTTGGAATATTTGCCTTTATGTTAATGATACAGTAATATAGTTCAACATAAATACTAGATATGTATAGGGTGACCAGATGAGAGGAAGAAAATTATCAGGACACATGTGCGGGTGCGGGGTGTCACCGGCAGAGCAAAAAAAAAAAAAAGTACCACGAAATGTCGGGACAAATGCCTAAATTGGGACCGTCCTGATTTTATCGGGACATCTGGTCACCCAAGATATGTATGTTGGTCATCTGGTATGTTTTCACTGTAAAATGAATACCAAAAACTGGTATGCAGCTCAACCTTTTAAACCTTTTTAAAAAAGGTTCTGTTAAGAGTTTTTTGTGTTCCCATGGTAGACTTGGGCATGCAATTCTTATCTGAACCTGTGTTTGAATAGCCAGTCTCTCTCAAATATTTGATATTTTCTTTGAAAACCTCCATGTGTTTTGGAAAAAGAGCAGGAAGACTGGCTATATGATTACTTGGGGTAGGATACTGTTTGTCAGCTACTCTCAGGAAAGTGTGTTTCTCCATTGCTTATCCTCTAGAGAGGATTACATTTTATTCTTCAATGTCGAGATATATGCTTATTTATTGTATGATTGATTTAGTAGAACATCTGTCTTTCTTTCAGAAGGATCTCAAAACTGCAGATTGAATAGCAACTTGCAAGTGGTTTATATTGGATCCACAAATCCATAGTTTGGACACTTGCCTCTTTTTAAAAACCCAGTGCTGGGGAGTTACCTGGTGATCTAATTCTTTTACCCCAACTAAGTGGTCAGTTCCATGGGCAAGCACAGTCTGCAGCGACCCACAATCTTATTACATGGGGCTTGCCACAGGAGAACAGTGTCTCTTTTCCAAAGAGCTCCGCATGTACTGAGTGGAGGCACATAAGGAAGGCTTTGTAGTTAGAGGTAAGGAACAGTAGAGGAGAAAGGGGAGGAAAAATTGTCCTCAGCTGAAATACTGTGTAGTAGTCGGTGGTGGTGGTGGTGGTTGTTTTTGGTTATTTTGTTTGGGTTTTTTAAAGCAAAGGTATGGATATCATGCAGTGGTGTGGGGAAAGGCAGGAATAATTAATCCCTGTTGTTTTGCCCCGTTGTTCATTGCCATCTGATGCTGCTACTATTTGTCCTGCTTCTGTCTTTTCCTTCTTGTCTCTATCTCCTTTTAAAGGTAATGGAGTTACGGCTTTTGGCACTGGGCTGAAAACTTGTCCAGGCCTGCCTGACCACGTATAGATACAAAGTATGTTAAATAGTTAAGAAATCATTAGATATGAGGCCTGATTAGAATTAACCATATTGTGCTGTGTTTATTGAAGTGCAAAGATTATCAAAGAGAACATTGAGATGGAGTGTTCCAGGTTTGTGTCTAGGCACTTGCTAGATATTCTAAATGTATAAGAAAGCTGTTGGGTTATCCCTCCTCTTTGCAGACATTGAGAGCAGGTCAGACCTGTTAATTGGTGGTTGTTGCTTAGTCCCTCCTCTGCTGACCAACTACCAGAATTGCCCTGCTTTCTCACGAGGTACAATTTCCTTGATCTCTTCTAGAGCATGAGAGGATAGGACTATCCTCCCCCTTCCTTTTAAATGGGCTAAAAATCATTTGAATTGGATTAACATTGCAAATGTATTAAACTTTTTCCTTTTAATATGTGGGTGAGTTATATAAATAGGAGCCTTTTGACACCCCTTGTAAAGCACCATAGACATAGCTCCTTTCACTGGCTGAGCCCATCTTTAATGCTTCTGACAGAAGTAAGAAAATTAAGCAATGCTCTGCATAGTGTATTACTTATTTCACTCCCCTCCTGCTGTGCGTTAATAGCCCACTCTACCTTTCTGTCTTGGTACTTATATGCTCTTCATCATCATCATCTGTCTCTCAATCATTGAATGAATTTTTCCTCAAACATCTATTTGATGGGAAATAGTGCTATTCCCATTTTCACACATAAGAAGTCAGTGCAGCTGCAGATACAGCCCTGGTCTACACTACAGAATTACTTCAGTATAACTACGTTGCTCAGGGCATGAATAATCCATGCCCCAGAGTGACATCTCGGTGAGAGAGCTTCTCCTGCCAACCTAGCTACCGCCTCTTGCAGAGGTGGAGTTATTAATCGGATGGGTTTAGAGCATCTTCACCAGAAGGGCTACAGCAGCGCAGACAGCTGTTGACAGCTGCAGCGGCACAGGAGCCAGCAAACAGAGCTGTAAACGGGAGTTTCTGTGGGGATTTGCAAAGGGAGTTTGCGGGGGAAACAAGAAACGTAGGCAGAGGAATAGACAGGCTAGTGAAGGGAGTGGGTTGTGGTCTGCCGGTGTTCTGGTGCCCGTTGAGGGTTTGTTTTGCTGTAGGTGGTGGTGGTTTGCTTTGGCTTGTGTTTCCTGGACTAACAGGATTTAGGAGGGAAGGCTATGACCGATACAGAGGTAACAGTGGAAGACACAATGAGGATGACTGGATGTGGAAGCTGCGGCATGTACATGATCCTGGAAGGGGGTACCTGAAAAAAAGTTTCGTCTGTATGAAGTGCCGCCTGATAGAGCTGATGGAAGAAAAGATCTGAGGACTGGAGATGCAGGTGGAAACTCTGGTTGAGTTTAGAAGGGGGTTCGAGCAGATGATGAAGCAAAGACATGAGGAAGCTGAAGGGAAAAGCTCAGACTTACAGATGGAAGCAGGACCAAAGAATTCTGAGAGGAGACTGGAAATTCGGTGAGGAAAGTGGACAGTGGAAGCATGTGACTAAGAGAACCAGGCAGAGGAAAAGTCGGGCCAGTGAAGGAGAAGTAGAGCTCAGGAACAAGTTTGCAGAGTTGGAAAATGAAGAAGGGGTACAGCAGGTGGTCGCTGAAGGTGAGAGGGCAAGGAAGAAGAGAAGAGCAGCTAGTCCTAAAGGAAGAGGGGAAGAGTCAATGGAGACATCACCAAATATGAGCCCCAGGAGGATACGGGATGGATTGTGGAAGATTGCAAGGGACAATAGAAATCGAGAGGACGTGCAGCCAGAGGGAACAGGAGATAGACCGGAGAATCGCACCGTCACCAGGAAAAGGCAGGTCTATGTGATTGGGGACTCCTTACTGAGAAGAATAGACAGGCCTGTAACTAGAGCTGATCCAGAGAACAGAAGGGTGTGCTGTCTGCCGGGTGCTAAGATACGGGATGTGGACCTGAGGCTGAAAAGGATCCTAACGAGAGCAGGAAAGAATCCGCTAATTGTCCTTCATGTGGGAACAAATGATACAGCTATATTCTTGCTGGAACGTATCAAGGGAGACTATGCCAGACTGGGGAAGACGCTTAAGGAAAATCGAGGCTCAGGTGATCTTCAGTGGGATTCTGCCTGTTCCTAGAGAAGGGCAACAAAGGTGTGACAAGATTATGGCAATCAACAGATGGCTCAGGCAGTGGTGCTATAAGGAGGGCTTTGGGATGTATGGCCACTGAGGAGCATTCATGGACAGAGGACTGTTCTCTTGGGATGGACTTCACCTGAGTAAGGAGGGAAATAGACTTCTAGGATGGAGGTTGGCACAACTGATTAAGAGAGCTTTAAACTAGGAATTTGGGGGAGATGGTTTGAGAAGGAAGAAAACAAAGTAAGAAAGGATACAGCCGTGGGTAGGAGAATGGATATAAGGAGGAAGGGTAGCATAGATACCAGTCTAGTAGGTGATACTGGTGGTAGAATGTCTGTGCCTTATCGGGTAAAGAATGTCAGTGAAGCCAAATGGCAGAAATTAAGATGTCTGTACACTAATGCAAGGAGCCTAGGTAACAAAATGGAGGAACTAGAGCTACTGGTGCAGGAAGTGAAACTGGATATTATAGGGATAACAGAAACATGGTGGAATAGTAGTCATGACTGGAGTACAGGTATTGAAGGCTATGTGCTGTTTAGGAAAAACAGAAATAAAGGCAAAGGTGGTGGAGTAGCACTGTATGTCAATGATGAGGTAGACTGTAAAGAAATAAGAAGTGATGGAATGGGCAAAAATCACATTGGGAAAGAAAGCTACTGGAGCTTCCCCTGTGATAGTGCTTGGGGTATGCTATAAACCGTCGGGATCTGATCTGGATATGGATAGAGACCTCTTTAATGTTTTAATGAAGTAAACACTAATGGGAATTGTGTGATCATGGGAGACTTTAACTTCCCAGATATAGACTGGAGAACAAGTATTAGTAATAATAATAATAGTGCTCAGATTTTTCTGGATGCGATAGCTGATGGATTCCTTCACCAAGTAGTTGAAGAACCATCAAGAGGGGATGCTATTTTAGATTTGGTTTTGGTGAGTAGTGAGGATCTCATAGAAGAAATGGTTGTAGGGGTTTGAGTGATCATGAGCTAATTCAGTTCAAACTAGATGGAAGGATAAACAAAAATAGATCTGGGACTAGAGTTTTTGATTTCAAAAGGGCTAACTTTAAAGAATTAAGGAAATTAGTTAGGGAAGTGGATTGGACTGAAGAACTTGTGGATCTAAAGGCAGAGGAGGCCTGGAATTACTTCAAGTCAAAGTTGCAGAAACTATCAGAAAGGGGAAAAAACTACCAAGAAAGGGGGAAAAAATTCATAGGCAGGAGTTTTAGACCAATCTGGATGAGCAAGCATCTCAGAGAGGTGATTAAGAAAAAGCAGAAAGCCTGCAAGGAGTGGAAGATGGGAGGAATTAGCAAGGAAAGCTACCTTATTGAGGTCAGAACATGTAGGGATAAAGTGAGAAAGGCCAAAAGCCATGTAGAGTTGGACCTTGCAAAGGGAATTAAAACCAATAGTAAAAGGTTCTATAGCCATATAAAGAAGAAGTGGGACTGCCAAACACTGAGGGTGGAGTGGAGTTTAAGGATAATCTAGGCATGGCCCAATATCTAAATAAATACTTTGCCTCAGTCGTTGAGGCTAATGAGGAGTTTAGGGATAATGGTAGGATGACAAATGGGAATGAGGATATGGAGGTAGCTATTCCCACATCAGAGGTAGAAGCCAAACTCGAACATCTTAATGGGACCAGATTGGGGGGCCCAGATAATCTTCATCCAAGAATATTAAAGGAACTGGCACATGAAATTGCAAGCCCATTAGCAAGATTTTTTTTAATGAATCAGTAAACTCAGGGGTTGTACCGTACGACTGGAGAATTGCTAACATAGTTCCTAACTTTAAGAAAGGGGGGAAAAAGGTGATCCGAGTAACTACAGGCCTGTTAGTTTGACATCTGTAGTATGCAAGGTCTTGGAAAAAAATTTGAAGGGAAAAGTAGTTAAGGACATTGAGGTTAATGGTAATTGGGACAAAATACAACATGGTTTTACAAAAGGTAGATAATGCCAAACCAACCTGATCTCCTTCTTTGAGAAGGTAAGAGAATTTTTAGACAAAGGAAACGCAGTGGGTCTAATTTACCTCAATTTCAGTAAGGCATTTGATACGGTTCCATATGGGGAATTATTAGCTAAATTGGAAAAAATGGGGATCAATATGAAAATTGAAAGGTGGATAAGGAACTGGTTAAAGGGGAGACTACAACGGGTCATACCGAAAGGTGAACTGTCAGGCTAGAAGGAGGTTACTAGTGGAGTTCCTCAGGGATCGGTTTTGGGACCAATCTTATTTAATCTTTTTATTACTGACCTTGGCACAAAAAGTGGGAATGTGCTAATAAAGTTTGCAGATGACACAAAGCTGGGAGGTATTGCTAACACAGAGAAGGACCAGGGTATTGTACAGGAAGATCTGGATGACCTTGTAAACTGGAGTAATAGTAATAGGATGAAATTTAATAGTGAAAAGTGCAAGGTCATGCATTTAGGGATTAATAACAAGAATTTTGGTTATAAATTGGGGACACATCAGTTGGAAGTAACAGAGGAGGAGAAGGACCTCGGAGCATTGGTTGATCGCAGGATGACTATGAGCAGCCAATGTGATATGGTCGTTAAAAAAGCTAATGCGGTTTTGGGATGCATCAGGCGAGGTATTTCCAGTAAAGATAAGGAGGTGTTAGTACCATTATACAAGGCGCTGGAATATTGTGTGCAGTTCTGGTCACCCATGTTTAAGAAGGATGAATTCAAACTGGAACAGGTACAGAGAAGGGCTACTAGGATGAGCCGAGGAATGGAAAACCTGTCTTATGAAAGGAGACTCAAAGAGCTTGACTTCTTTAGCCTAACCAAAAGAAGGCTGAGAGGAGATATGATTGCTCTTTATAAATATATCAGAGGGATAAATATCAGGGAGGGAGAGGAATTATTTAAGTTTAGTACCAATGTGGACACAAGAACAAATGGATATAAACTGGACACTAGGAAGATTAGACTTGAAATTAGACGAAGGTTTCTAACCATTAGAGGAGTGAAGTTCTGAAACAGCCTTCCAAGGGGAGTAGTGGGAGCAAAAGACATATCTGGCTTCAAGACTACGCTTGATAAGTTTATGGAAGGGATGGTATGATGGGATAGCCTAATTGTGGCAATTTAATTCAACTTTGATTATTAGCAGGTAAATATGCCCAATGGTCTGTGGTGGGATGTTAGATGGGGTGGGATCTGAGTTACTACAGAGAATTCTTTCCTGGGTGCTGGCTGGTGAGTCTTGCCCACGTGCTCAGGGTTTAACTGATGGCCATATTTGGGGTTGGGAAGGAATTTTCCTCCAGGGCAGATTGGCAGAGGCCCTGGGAGGTTTTTTGCCTTCTTCTGCAGCATGGGGCACGGGTCACTTGCTGGAGAATCCTCTGCACCTTGAGGTCTTTAAACCATGATTTGAGGACTTCAATAACTCAGACATAGGTTAGGGGTTTGTTACAGGAGTGGGTGGGTAAGATTCTGTGGCCTGCACTGTGCAGGAGGTCAGACTAGATGATCATAATGGTCCCTTCTGACCTTAAAGTCTGAGTCTATGAGCTACATCAGTGCAAGTTCTTAGGGCTTGTCTACGCTAGAACTCTGGTCCAGCAAACATTTAGGTGTGTACTTGACTTTATTCACCTGATAGTCTCATTGATTTCAGAGGGAAAACCTGGAAGCATTAGCGAAGGAATATGGCCTTGTGGTTAAGGGCATGTCTTCACTAGCAACGTTAAAGCGCTGTTGTGGCAGCACTGCCCTTTAATGTGGCTGTGTACTCACGGCATAACCCCCCCCTCCACGAGGGGAATAGTTCCCAGCACTGGTGCAGTGTCTACACTGGCACTTTACAGCACTGAAACTTGCAGCGCTCAGGGTGTGTTTTTTCACACCCCTGAGTGAGACAGTTGCAGCTCTGTAAAGTGCCAGTGTAGACAAGCCCTAAGTCACTAAACTGGGGCTCAGGAGATGTTAGTACAGTCAGCCATGATCTTGCTGTGTGACCTTGGACAAACTGTAGGTTATGATTCTGCAGATATCTTTTTGCTCTTTCCAATTTGACCCCTGCAGCTAACAATCCAAAAGGGAGGTGCAGAGCTCAGGTGCTTCAGAGCCCCAGTGTGTTAGAACTAAGCTTGTCCACCCTAAATCCTAGAAAACTGAGATTAATGAGCAGGTTTTAAAAATATTATCAGTCGTCTTTGAGGACTTAATTTAGCATCTTCATTAGGAAGAGTGTTATATGGTTGGAACTTTCAAGAGGACTGCTATTCTTTTTACTTCATTTTGACTTCTGAGTTTGCTGACAACTGTAGTGTAAAGACTTTAAAAAAATACAAAATGATGTGTGACTCACTGGTATTCTTAAGAGATCAATGCAGTCAATCTTGTATGAATTCCTAGAGCGCCCATTGCTAGTTTAAGTGTTCTGTTGAGTTTGAGAATGAGTTCTGCTGCGTTAACTCAATGACTGTTAAAGTGGCTTTGTAAAAATTCTACTCTCCCAGGCCTGCTTTATTTATTTTTTGATAAATGAGGGATTTTTTTTTCTCCATTCCCTCTCTGTGTCTTTTTATCATGGTAAAAATCAGGTGAGTAGAATGTTTTGGGGTGATAATTTTTCATGACAATTTTGTAGTCGTGGTAAAACCTGTGATTGTATAAAGGTTTGGCTTATATGAAGTACATGGTGTAGAAAAACTGATTTTCAGACACATTTTGCTTGCTTCAAATGTCTCTGGTTTTCATAATATTCTCAAATCTTCTAAAACTGTAGGAAAAAAACCGGATGCTTGTCCTATTGCATTCTACCATTTTACTTTTGCTTCAAATCATATTTGTTTATGTAGTTTTCTCTACTAGATATTGTTGGGATTTCTATCTTCTGATTGGTTTCAGAGTAGCAGCCGGGTTAGTCCGTATCCACAAAAAGAACAGGAGTACTTGTGGCACCTTAGAGACTAACAAATTTATTTGAGCATAAGCTTTCGTGGGCTACAGCCCACTTCATCGGATGCATGCAGTGTATTTTTCCACTGCATGCATCCAATGAAGTGGGCTGTAGCCCACGAAAGCTTATGCTCAAATAAATTTGTTAGTCTCTAAGGTGCCACAAGTACTCCTGTTCTTTTATCTTCTGATTGTCATCTTGCTCAACAAATGAAGCCATTTAATTGTTTCTCTAAGAATCAGTATCCAAACCAAGTAGCGCATCCACACATTATCCTGAGAGGTCTTATTTCCCATGACTTTGTGTATTTCCTAGATTTGATTCCCGACCTCGCTTATGTATCGTAGGCATGAGCAGATCATTTTCCAATGTACTCTTTTTGTAGCTACAAACACCCCAGCATAAATGGCAGTTTGACTGGTGTTAACCGGGGTCCCAGGGGCCACGCTGAAATTGTCCAATCAGGGCAAACTGCAAAAAATGGGGCAGATGATCCCCAAAACTGGAGGTTATTTCTAATAATTAGATTCACCAATCCAGCAACAAAACAGCTTCTGCAACACCTTACTGGTTACCCAGAAGCCAAAAACAGTTTCTTGAAAACAATCCAGCCTTGGGCTCCCACCCAGACAGCAAAGTCCTATATGATGAGGATTACTGAAACTCTTGTTCATCATATAAAAAGGTCTACCAATCCCAAAGGATGGGACACATTACCCACCAGGTCAATGAATATTTCAGATCTTAGTCAAATATATGCTTACAGCCCATTCTTGTTAACTAAACTAAGATTTATTAAAAGAGAATATTGGTTAAAAGATCATTATACATACAGATATGAATAAAGTTCTTTGGTTAGTTTCATAGTAGAGATGGTGAGCTTTAGAATAGCAAAAAGTTCTTTCAGAATAGGTTCCATAGGTTATAGTCCAATATTAGGAGAATCCAGTCTGGTGCTGGAGATCTCAGTCTTGCGACTCAAACCTCCCCTGACAAAGTATAAGCAGATCTGAGATTAGGGCCCAAGAGTTCTTTGTATAGTTCTCTGGCAGCCTCTTGACAGCATGCAGTCCTTGGGTGAAGCATTGTGGCTTTGAAGTAGAATCACCTGTTTCCTATGTATACACAGGTAACTAGTTCATTCATCAGCATAAGGGAATTATCCATTAAGCAATTCATAGATAGTTTACTACAGACTTCAAAGAGAAATACAGACAGTGAAATTATTACACCCAATTTTCATCTAAATGTTAGTATTCCCTTTTGACCTCTGAATCAATAGATATAGTAACAAATAAGAACCCTCTGTTTACCTGGTTAATATCTAAGAAGATATAAGTGTAAACAGACTACTACAATCACTATCCTCTTCCAGATCTTTAACAATACAAGGCTACATTTCAAAGGTCTAGTCTATCTAACATGGCTTTGCTAGCTATTTATAAGGAATAGCCCTTATTACCATTTACATACTTTTCTAATATATCTTTAAAGGTAGAATTTGGGTCACTTAGCCTGCAAGTTACTTAACCCATTCTGGTTCATGTCACAGATGGATTTTTCCCTCCCCCTGTTTTGGAGATCAGTGGGCTTGTAGTTTGTTGTGGACGGTGTAATGGTTGAATCAAAATGCTATCCTGTGTGTGTGTGTAAAAATGCAGTTGTTTTGTTACTTCAAGTCACAATTCACCTCCATTTTTTCTCCAACTATGTGAGTGTAAGGTTTCTTCCAGATGGCTTTAGGCTGTCAATATATGTATCCTTTGAACATCGCCTGCATGCATTTTACTCCTAAAATGTACTACTTTTTTCACTTGATATTATATGATCAGGTATGATTTTCACTCAAAAAATCTCTTTAATGCCATTAAACTAACCACTGTGAATAGAACTATAGATGATGGGTGAACTTGTCTATGCCAACATCATTCAATACCAGGCACTCATCACAGAAACTTGGTGGAATAGTGATGATTAATGCTACGATTTAATCCTGGGTATTTTTAGTAAAAGTCATGGACAGGTCCTGGGCAAGAAGCAAAAAATCACAGCCCATGACTTACCATAAATACCCCAGATTGAATCTTGGGGTGTGTGTCGGAGAAGCCTGCAGCGCCAGCTGTGTGTCTGTGGGGAGGCACAAAGGGGGAGCCAGAGCAGCGGCTGGTGCGGCTGGCTGCAGAGCTGCTCATGCAATGGTCGGTGTGGCTGTCCCCAAGGCTGCCTGTGCACCTGGGGTCATCCACACTGTCCACTGGAGAAGTCATGGAGGTTGCAGGAAGTCACGGAATCCGTAACCTCTGTGGAAAAACACGGAGCCATAGTGATAATCAGTGGGACACGGTAATACCAGGGTACAAACTATATAGGAATGACAGAGTAGGTTGTGCTGGTGAGGGAGTGGCACTGTATGTGAAAGAAAGCATAGAGTCAAATATAATAAAAATCTTAAATGACTCAAACTGTACTATAGAATCTCTATTGATAAAAATTCCATGCTTGAATAATACGAATATAGCAGAAGGGATAACTACCAAGCACCTGATCAGGATGGTGACTGTGAAATTCTCTAGGAGATTAGAATGACTATAAAAATAGAAAACTCAATAATAATAATAATAATAATAATAATGGGGGATTTCAGTTATCCCCCCCGTTGACTGGATACATGTCACCTCAGGACCAGATGCAGAAATAAAGCTTCTAGACACCATAAATGGCTGCTTCTTGGAACAGCTAGTCCTGGAACCTACAAGAGGAGAGGCAATTCTTGATTTAGTCCTAAGTGGAGCACAGTATCTGGTACAAGAGGTGAATATAGCTGAACCACTTAGTAATAGTGACCATAATAATAAATAAATTTAACATCCTGGGAGGGGACACCAAAGAAGCCCACCACAGTAGCATTTAACTCCAGAAAGGAGAACTACACAAAGGAAGCTAGTTAAACAGAAATTAAAAGATACAGCCTCCCCTCCCCACCGCTCCCCACAAAAAAAAAAAAAAAAGCCTGCCTGCTGCATGGAAATTTAAAAAAAAACCAAAACATTATGGAGGCTCAAATTAAGTGTATATCCCAAATTAAACACAATTGGAAGCTAAATCCTACTGTGGATACATGGGTGGCATGTTTGTAGAAATTTTGGTGGTGCCCAGAACCCGCCCCTGCCGAAATTCTGCCCCACCCCCAAACTCCACCCCCCACCTGCCCAAGGCTCTGGGTGGGAGTTTGGGTGAGGGAGGAGGTCTGAGGTGGAGACCCTAGGCTGGGGCAGGGGATTGGGATGCAGGATGCAGGCTCTGGGAGGGAGTTTGGGGATGGGAGGGGTGCAGAGGGATGGGGTGCAGGGGTGAAGGCTGTGGGGTGTGGCTGCAGATGAGGGGTTTGGAGTGTGGGAGGGGCTCAGGGCGAGAGTAGAGATGTGGGGGTGAGGACTCTGGGGCTGGCAATGAGGGGTTTGGGGTGTGGGAGGGGCTCAGGGCAAGAGTAGGAGTGTGGGGGATGAGGGCTCTGGCTGGGACTGAGGATAAGGTGTTTGGGGGGCTGGAGGGGCTTTGGGCTCAGGCAGAGGGTTAGAGTGCAGAGGGATGAGGGCTCTGGCTGGGACGGGGGATAAGGTGTTTGGGGGTCTGGAGGGGCTCAGGGCTCAGGCAGAGGGTCAGGGTGCGGCGGGATGAGGGCTCTGGCTGGGACTGAGGATAAGGTGTTTGGGGGGCTGGAGGGGCTCGGCTCAGGCAGAGAGTCGGTGTGGCAGGATGAGGGCTCTGGCTGGGACTGGGGATAAGGTGTTTGGGGGGCTGGAGGGGCTCGGCTCAGGCAGAGGGTCAGGGTGCAGAGGGATGAGGGCTCTGGCTGGGACTGAGGATAAGGTGTTTGGGGGTCTGGAGGGGCTCGGCTCAGGCAGAGGATCAGGGTGCAGAGGGATGAGGGCTCTGGCTGGGACTGGGGATAAGGTGTTTGGGGGTCTGGAGGGGCTCGGCTCAGGCAGAGGGTCAGGGTGCAGAGGGATGAGGGCTCTGGCTGGGACTGGGGATAAGGTGTTTGGGGGTCTGGAGGGGCTCAGGGCTCAGGCAGAGGGTCAGGGTGCGGCGGGATGAGGGCTCTGGCTGGGACTGAGGATAAGGTGTTTGGGGGGCTGGAGGGGCTCAGGACTAGGGTTGAGGGTGCGGAGGGGACTCTGGGGGGGCGGGGATGAGTTTGGGGTGCCAGCCGGCTGCTCTGGGAGAGGGGCCAAAGAGGAGGGCTCCCCCCAGCCCTTTCCCTGCCGGCAGCAGCAAGCTCTGGGGGAGGAGCCCCCCTTTCCTGCCCCCCAGCAGCACACTGTCACTGTAGCCTCACTGGGGGGTGAGGGATGGGGCTGCCTCCTTGCATGGGGCAGGAGTGGTGACTGTGGGCAGAGGGGGCCCCCCCTGTGCTGCTTGAGGGTCCTGCCGGAAAAGGGAAGGGTTTGAGGGGGCCGGGCAGGCTCAGTCAGTCTGTCCTGGCCGTGGAGCTGGGGGGCACTAGGACCCTGCAGCAGCAGTTGCTGGGAGGCAACATGGAGCTGCTCAGGGAAGAGACAGTCAGTGATTCTCTGCTCCTGGGCCCGGGAAAGACAAGCGGGGGGCAGGGCCCGGGGGCAGTGAGATGGGGCTGCGGAACACTCGGGGGAGGCGTGGGCGGGGGGCGCGCGTGGGGGGGGCACCCGGCTCCACATATTGCTGGAGCTGGGCCCCTGGTTCTGAATATTGCTGGTGTCCGAGCACCACATGGGTATGGAACTCGCCGCGTATGTGTGGATAATAGTAAGGAGCATAAACTCTGGCAAGTCAAGTGTAAAAGTATAATTAGGCAGGCCAAAAAAGAATTTGAAAAGCAACTTTTCAAAGGCCGTCAAACTAACAGAAAAAAACTTTTAAGTACATCAGAAACAGGAAACCTGTTAATCAGTGGGACACTGGACGGTCGAGGTGCTAAAGGAGCACTCAAGAAAAAAGGCCACTGCGGAGAAACTAAATGAATTCTTTGCATCAGTCTTCGCTGCAGAGGATGTGAGGGAGATCCCACACCTGAGCCATTCTTTCAGTGATAAATATGAGAAACTGTCCCAGATTGAGGTGTCAGTAGAGGAGATTTTTGGAACAAATTGATAAAGTGAACAGTAATAAGACACCAGGAACAGATGGTATTTACCCAAGAGTTCTGAAGGAACTCAGATATGAAATTGCTGAACTACTAACTGGGGTATGTAACCTATCATTTAAATCTGCTTCTGTACCAGATGACTGGAGCATAGCTAATGCGAGATCAATTTTTAAAAAAGGTGTCAGAGGATATCCTGGCAATTACAGGCCGGTAAGCCTAACTTCAGTACCAGGCAAACTGGTTGAAACTATACTAAAGAACAGAATTATCAGACACCTGGATGAACACGATTTGTTGGGGGAAGAGTCAACATGGCTTTTGTGAAGGGAAATCACGTCTCTCCAATCTACTATAATTCTTTGAGCGTGTCAACAACCATGTGGACATAGTGTATTTAGACTTTCAGAAAACCTTTGGCAAGATCTCTGACCGAAAGCTCTTAAGGAAAGTAAGCAGTCATGGGGTAAGAGGGAAGGTCCTCTCCTGGATCACTAACTGGTTAAAAGACAGAAAGGAAAGGATAGGAATAAATGGTCATTTTTCAGAATATAGAGAGGTAAATAGTGGTGTCCCCTAGAAGTCTGTACTGGGACTAGTGCTGTTCAACATATTCACAAATGATCTGGAAAAAGGGGTGAACAGTGGGGTGGCAAAATTTGCAGATGATTCAAAATTACTGAAGATAGTTAAATCCAAAGTAGACTGTGAAGAGTTGCAAAGGGATCTCACAAAACTGGGTGAGTGGGCAACAAAATGATGGATGAAATTCAGTGTTGATAAATGCAAAGTAATTCACGTTGGAAAACATAATCCCAACTATGCATACAAAATGATGGGGTCTAAATTAGCTGTTACCACTCAAGAAAGAGATCTTGGAGTTATCATGGATAGTTCGCTGAAAACATCTGGTCATTGTGGAGTGACAGTCAAAAAGCTAACAATGGTAAGAACCATTAGGCAGGGATATATAATAAGATAGAAAATATCATAATTCCACTATGTAAATTCAATGACAACAAAAAGTAGGGGTATGGAATAGCTTCTGTATGAGGAGAGGGTAAAAAGACGGACTGTTCAGCTTGGAAAAGAAACGACTAAGGGGGGCGTATGATAGAGGTCTATAAAATCATGAATGGTATAGAGAAAGTGAATAAGGAAATGTTATTTACTCCTTCATATAATGCAAGATCTAGGGGTCATGAAATTAATGTGTCAGGTTTAAAAGAAACCAAAGGAAGTACTTCACACAACGCACCGTCAACCCGTGGAACTCCTTGCTGGGGGTGTTGTGAAGGCCAAAAGTATAATTGGGTTAAAAAAAGAATTTGATAAGCTGATGGAGCCAAGATGGTCTGGGATGCAACGCCATGCTCTGGGTGTCCTTAGTCCATTTGCCAAAAGCTTTTAGTGGACGATGGAATGGATCACTCAATGGTTGCCTGTTCTGTTCATTCCCTCTGAAGTATCTGGCATTGGCCACTAACAGAAGACAGAATATTGGGCTAGATAGACCATTGGTCTGACCCAGTATGGCAGTTTTTATGTGAGGCCTGTCATGGTGCAGTTTAAATTTGAGAGGTGGTTGTTAGTATTTTTATCACGAATCGTATACTACACAGCCACAATGTAATCTGGACTCACTTGAATTCATTTTATTGGTTTATGTGGCAAAATGCAGAGGGCTCTTGGCTTATTTTTGAAAATGCACAATATCCCACCTACTTGTGACCGCTTATACTTGTCTATTATACCACTGTTAGCTATCTTGGCTTGGAGAAAAGCCTGTAGCCAAGTCAATAACCTGATGGAAATTGCAATGCTCATGTAACGTGTGTACTTAGACCCTGATACGGTAAAGCTGTTAGGCACATGACTAAGTCCCATTGACTGCAATAGACTTAAGCATGTGCTTGAGTACTTTGCTGAACTGGTGCCATAAGTAATGTCCACCTCTAATGATGGGAAAATTGAGGTTGAGAGAAGTTCTGGCTTGCCCAAGGCAGCAAGGAGAGTAAATGCCAGTCCTGTACTGAGTCATGGTGTATTTTAACGAGATTTTTAAAGATTCTTGCCTATGTACACAGAGATTTAACCGTAGAGAAGAAATTCCCACCCCTCAAAACCAAAACACACACACAGGAAAGGACCTTGGGTTGGTACTAAGTCCTCTAGACTAGAGAGTTCAGTGGGGAGCATTCATTAGGATTAGGAGGCACACTTCACACAGATGTTTTCTGCCCACTGAAGTCACAGGGCCTTAATCTTTTCCATTATTTTGTTGAGGGGGCTGTGACTGCATGCTTGAGTGCATTGTCTCATCCTTCTGAATAGATTTTGGTATTTTTTGGTCTGATTTTAAATTCTAAGCAAGCTTTAGATTTGGGCCCGGACTTGGACCTCTGTCTAGTAAAGTTCTGATAAATGTGAAGTTACATCCTTCCAGCAGTGAGTAGGAGAAGGAGCTTTGTCTCATTCTTCCTCTCCGTGGTCCAGAGCCTCCTTGCTGCTTTGAATGAAGGGGCGGTGGGAAATAATTGCTCTTTATTTCTTCATGCAGTGTTGTTGTAGCCATCTAGGTCCCAGGATATTAGAGAGGAAAAAGTGGGTGAGGTAATGTCTTTTTTTTATTGGACTCATTTCTATTTGTGAGAGAGAGAGAGAAGCTTTTGAGCTTACAAGAGCTCTTCTGCAGGTCTGGGAAATTTAAGACCTTGTCTACACTGCCGCTTACAGTGCTGAAACTTTCTTTGCTCAGGGGTGTGAAAAAACACACCCCTGAGCGATGCACGTTTCAGTGCTGTAAAGTGGCAATATAGTCAGTGCTACAGCGCTGGGATCTAGTCCCCTTGTGGAGGTGGTTTTATTACAGCGTTGGGAGAGCTCTCTCCCAGCGCTGAAGCCGCGACTACACAGCCACATTAACATCAACTGTGTAGACATACCCTTAGGGTGTCAACTAAATACAAGGTGGAACAGATGGTTTGTTGGTTTGAAGTTTCAAGGGATCATTCAAGGTCATGAGGGGGGAGGAGAAAGGAATGGAACTGGGGGAAGAAAAATGGCAGTGGGGGTATTACATTTCCCAGATCTGAAGAAGGGCTCTGGGTAAGCTTGTCTCTCACCAATTGAAGTTGGTCCAATAAAAGATATTACTTCACCCGCCAGTTTCAGAGTGGTAGCCATGTTAGTCAGTATCAGCAAAAACAATGAGGAGTCCTTGTGGAACCTTAGAGACCCAATACATTTATTTGGGCATAAACTTTCGTGGGCTAAAATCCACTTCATCAGATGCATAGAGTGGAAAATACAGTAGGGAGGTATAAATACAGAGCATATGAAAAGATGGGAATTGCCTTACCAAGTGGGGGATCAGTGCTAAAGAGCCAATTCAATTAAGATGGAAGTGGGCTACTCTCAACAGTTGAGAAGAAGGTGTGAGTATCAGCAGGGGGAAATCCACTCCCAGTCTTTTTATTCAGGCCTAATTCGATGGTGTCCAGTTTGCAAATTAATTCCAGTTCTGCAGTTTCTTGTTGGAGTCTGTTTTTGAAGTTTTTTGTTGTTGAGGAATTACCACTTTTAAGTCTGTTATTGAGTGTCCAGAGAGATTGAAGTGCTCTCTTACTGGTTTTTGAATGCTATAATTTTTTATATCAGATTTGTGTCCATTTATTATTTTGAGTAGAGACTGTCTGGTTTGGCCAGTGTATATGGCAGAGGGGCATTGCTGGCACATGATGGCATATATCACATTGGTAGATGTGCAGTTGAACAAGCTCCTGATGGTGTGGCTGATGTGGTTAGGTCCTATGATGGGTCCCTTGAATAGATATGTGGACAGAGTTGGCACCAGGGTTTGTTGCAGGGTTTGGTTCCTGGGTTAGTGTTTTTGTTCTGTGGTGTGTAGTTGCTGGTGAGTATTTGCTGCAGGTTGGGGGGCTGTCTGTAAGCGAGGACTGGCCTGTCTCCCAAGGTTTGTGAGTGAGCGATTGTCCTACAGGATAGGTTATAGATCCTTGATGATGTGCTGGAGAGGTTTTAGTTGGGGGCTGTAGGTGACGGCTAGTGATGTTCTGTTATTTTCTTTGTTGGGCCTGTCTTGTAGTAGGTGACTTCTAGGTATCCTTCTGGCTCTGTCAGTTTGTTTCTTCACTTCACCAGGTGGGTTCTGTAGTTTTAAGAAATCTTGATAGAGATCCTGTAGTTTGTCTCTGTCTGAGGGATTGGAGCAAATGTGGTTGTATCTTGGAGCTTGGCTGTAGACAGTGGATTGTGTGATGTGGTCTGGATGAAAGCTGGAGGGATGTAGGTAAATATAACAGTCAGTAGTTTTCTGGTATAGGGTGGTGTTTGTGACCATCACTTTTTCTGCACTGTATTTTCACCCACCCTGTCTTTTATTACTTCCTCAGAAAGGGGGTGTGTGTGGTGGTGGTGTGGAGGGCTTCTGTGTGTGACTAAGGTCTGATCTACACTAAAATGTTAAGGTCAACTGTTACCTTGCTCAAGGGTGTGAAATTCACACCCTTAAGCAATGTAGTTAAGCCAACCTAACCTCTGGTGTAGACAGCGAGACATAGCTATCATCTCTTTCTGGATGGGAGACTCCCTCCTATTGGTGTAAGTAGTGTCTACACTGAAGCATTACAGTAGCACAGTTGCTGTGCCACTGTCAGGGGCGGCTCTAGACATTTCGCCGCTCCAAGCAGGGCGGCATGACGCGGGAGGCGCTCTGCCGGTCCCGCGGCTCCAGTGGACCTCCCGCAGGCGTGCCTGCGGAGGGTCTGCTGGTGCCGCGGCTCCACCGGACCCTCTGCAGGCACACCTGCGGGAGGTCCACCGAAGCCACTTGCCGCCCTCCTGGCGACCGGCAGAGCGCCCCCCGCGGCATGCTGCCCCAAGCACGTGCTTGGCGTGCTGGGGTCTGGAGCCGCCCCTGGCCACTGTAGTATTTCAAGTGTAGACATACCCCAACTCCAATACCTGTCTTTGCCAAAAAGCTGTAAGCCAGAGCATAATTCTTGATGGTGGCAGCAGTGCAACTAAGGTTCTGAATGATCAGTTTTGCTGCTGCCAATCTTGTTAATTTCATGCTGCTGCTGCTCTGCAAAGCTATGGAGAGGAATAAAATGCTTCAAAAACGAGAGCTAGAAACTTAAGTTTGTAATAGCTCTCTTTAAAAAATGAAAGCCTAATTTTTGCAGAAATTGAGGCTGAGCAGGGAAAAATTGCTACTGGCAAATGATTTTTCAAGCTTTAGTCTGTAACCAGTCAGACTTCATAAACTGATCATGGTTTTTTCTGGTCAGCATCTGGATAAGAAACATCCGTCTTTCATGGAATAAACTGCAGCTGCTACATCTCCTCTGCTGCAGAAAGGGTTTCTGCAATTACAATTTCTCTTAATATAATTCTAATATATTTTAATATTTTAAAAAAGAAATATAATAAAAAAATTAATATTGTATGTCATAACAATCAGATTTAAAATTCCTACAACAGATTATGTACTCCCTTGAGTGCAGGCAATACAGTTCATTCTTTGATATGTGATCACTCGACAGTGGACAATTTTTAATATGGGCAGGCCAGGATTCAGGTATACTATCCTGTTGTTGACCCAGAGCGGGTGAAGTTAGATCTGGCTGAGCGGCTCTAACAATCAGCAGAGTTGCTAAGTGATTATTTATCAGCTGTATAGTATGCAAATCCCCTGCTCTGATTGCCTGCTCATTTCAGAACTCCTTATCCATATGCCCCTAACAAAAATCTTCAGATAGCAATGGAGTAGTCTGCTAGCATTTGTACCTTTTTTGTGTTTTCTAGATCTGCTTTAAGCAGGTTTAGGTAACATAGTGGTTTAAAAAAAATGTTAAATATAAAACTCCATGCAGGCACAGCCAAACTTGGCTGCCTGAGTTTCTCTTTTCCCCCTATGCAATTACTTTTCTCAATATTGCGTCTGGCTTTTGAAGAAGGCGATCGCGTTCTCTTTTTCTCCAACTAAATTTATTTTTTAATGTGTCTTTATAGACTACATAGACTTCTCCTCTGTAACCTCTTCACCTTTCCCTCCAGTCTCTCACCTGTGCGGGCTGTGGTTTGTAAGTGTAATGCTTTAAAATGTTGTGTGGTCTGATAGATAACATAGCCTGAGGATGTCCTATGTCAGGAGATTATATATCACATTTTTGAAAAACATCGCCACAGAAAGATTGTGACATTGATTTAGGAGAGACATGATTGAAACATTTACAAGAAGAAATCTCTTACAACCTGCATTAGTTTGTTTATATGAACATATTTAGCGTATGTGTGTTTTAAATTGGATTTAAAAAAAATTAAAATGTATCTATAATGCACATAGAAAATTGAATAAATAGAATTTAATACAGGAACCTTTAGCTTGTGATTTTCTTTTTCACCTTTATTTATTTATGACTGAGAACAAAAATAAATAAACTACATAAACAGTTTTTTCGTCTCTTTTCAAAAAGTTTATTTTAAACCTATTAAATATCAGACATCCAAATAACCAGATTCCAAATGCTCCCTAACCCTAAGCCATAAAGCAGTAAAATACGTGCTTTTTACATCTATGACAAGATGACCCTGCTGGACACTTACTAACTAGGCTAATCCCAACACTGTATTCATGTGCTATTAGTGCCCCTGTGGTCTGGGCAGGCTGTAGGAACATTTAATTCTAGGCACACTGCCTGGGCAGACTTTGTCTGGTATCCCTTTCAGAAGTGGGACCCTGCGGTCCAGCTGCCCAATCCAAGCCTCCCCAGTAGGTTAAGCACACCCTTCCCAGAGCTCCATTCTTGTGGTTACTCTGGTGTACAGTTTACCCTTTCAGGGACACATGATGATTGAAGCAAATAATGCATAGATTTTTGCAGAAGAACCTGCTAAGCCATCCTCACTTCTGAATTTCCCAGTGTGTCCCGTCTTCTGTGTATCTTCCATTGTACTGTATATTCATAAAGGCAAAGACTGTTTATTTTTGTGTTCTGTATAGTGCAAAGCATGGCACGAAACAAATAATAATCCCAAACTACCAAAAGAGTAAACAGCACTGTACATTGTATAAGAGGACCAGTTTCTCACACCTATTTAACATTTAATAAGGTTCTCCTTATTCATAATGTTAAACTTAATAGTCCTTACTACATAGCTCACTTTGGGTGATGTTATAGGTGGCAGTATAGCCAAGTTTTTTTTTTTAAAGTGATAAGCTACTTCTTTCTGAATGTATTATGCAAGCTTGAAAGAAATGAGGATCAGGGTGGTGTGGCATGATTTTTTTTCTCTTTTATTTTGTTCAAAACCGTGTCCATCAATAAATCTTAAGCATTTCAAGCTGTAGAACTCCTACAATGAATGAGTAAACTAACTTGGTACACACAATACAAATTTAATTAAAAAGACAAACCATGTACTCTTCGCCATGTCCAGGCTTTTGCTTTTGACCAAAATAAATAAAATTTAACAATCTAATACAAGATTATGTGTAAATCTTTGCTGTTGAAGTTCGCTGTTGCCGTATAGGAATATTTTAATTTTAGCAAAAGCCTAAACTTGTTGGTTGAGTGAAGCAAGGTCTTCTACTCAATCGAAGGGTATTTCTGTGCTTCCTTGGCATTTGTGCATTCATATGACCTGGCTTTAATTTATCATTTGGTAAATATTTGCATAGTAATTCCTAAAATGCTCTCCCTCTCATAAAGGAATAGATGATAAACAGCCTTTAAATGGTTTGATGTTAAGCATAAACATGACTTGCAGCCCTAAGGCAGAATGAATATTGAACAGTGCATATGTATTTGAGAAATGGTGAGGTGAATTAGACCAGGTAACGTCTCAATATTTTTTTTCTTTAAATTTAGGATAATACCTTGAGTAAAGGTATAGATAGACCGTATAACATACGTAGCGTTCCGGGGGATATACACCCCCCATTCATGTAATTAGGATTTCAGGAGCTATTCAGAAGAGGCGGCTACAAATGTTTTTCTTAAATGACCCCATTAACACAAGAGTGCATTGAGTGACACAAGCATACTGTATGCATTCTTCAGCGGTTGGCTACAGTTTCTCTGTAGCTATTAATGTTTTATGTTTTCAGGATACTAGTTTTCTTGCTCTACTTAAAAAGGAAACTATTTGGACTTGCAAACTTCCTGTCCGGAGGGCTTAGAAGGAATCAATCTAGCAGCAGATGCCCCTTAGAAGACAGTGAACAACAAGAGCTATGAGAAGTAAACAAAAAGAAAAAAACCCTCCACATTTCCCCCACCCCCAAAAATCTTTGCTTTTTATGTGTGAATGTTTTTGAGGTGTTGAGATTTTTCTGAGTAGCCTTACACTGGTCAACTTTTCCTCCATTTTAACTTAGTGAAAAACATTTATCCTTTTGTCAGTGTTAGGATAGTTGAAATTTTCCAACTAGCTCTATCAACCTAGATAAATTCATAACAAATTTATAATTATTATAGTTGATTCTGTATCCAAGAAACAAATTTACCTCATTTGATTTGTTTTGATTTCAGCGAAACTCGTTGAAGTGATGATGGTATGTGCATTGAATACTGGAAATCATACCATTTAACAATTACAACCCATACACGACTGAAAGTAGGCAGCTCTGATAAATCTTGAGTTTAGTTTTGGTATTGTATTTTGATGATTTCCAGACTGTATTTAAGCTCCTGAAGGTGTTCCTGGCTTTATTGATTTTCCTCCCCTCCCCCCGGCTTGTTTCTTTAACCTGTGGGTAAACACTTTTCACAAGCAATCACTCTATATCTGCTCCCTGTCCTCATCCTCAAAGGAAATTTGCATAACGCCTGCAAAAGAAGAGCCTCAAAGCTTAAATTCATAATGTTGCCAGACATTAAAAATCATGGACTGAACAGACACTGGATTTATGGATTATTACAACAATCAATATCCCTCTCCCCTCCCCAGGACTAATGTGAGGGGTGTTAACAGGCCACTTCGCCTTGAATGGTCCATTAAAATATGTTTTAACTACTTACGCTAAACCAGAGGTGGGCAAACTACGGGGCCCGCGGGAACCTCCTGCCCGGCCTCTGAGCTCCTGGCCCAGGAGGCTAGCTCCCAGCCCCTCCCCCACTGTCGTCCCTTCCCTGCAGCCTCAGCTCACTGCGCTGCGGGCGCATCGCTCTGGGCAGCGGGGCTGCGAGCTCCTGGGGCAGCGCAGCTGCAGATACACAGCCTGACCCGGTGATCTGTGCTGCGCGGTGCGTGGCTGGCTCCAGCTGGGCGGTGCGGCTGCCTGTCCTGGTGCAGCCGCGTCATCAGCCACTGGTGCTCCATGCAGCACAGTAAGGGGGCAGGGGAATTTGGGGGGTGGGCAGGGGCCAGGGGGTTGAATGGTGGCAGGGCTTCCGGGGGCAGACAGGGAGAAGGGGTGGTTGGATGGGGCAGGGGTGCCGGAAGGGGGGCAGTCAGGAAGGAGAGGAGGGGTTGGATGGGGCGGCAGGGGGAAGTCAGGGGTGGGGGTTCTGGGGGCGGTCAGGGGACAGGGAGAAGGGGTGGTTGGATGGGGCAGGGGTCCTGTGGGGGCAGTTAGGACATGGGGGGGTGTTGGATGGGGTAGCTAGGGGCAGGGAGTCTGGGGGCGGTCAGGGAGAAGAGGTGGCTGGATGCGGTTGGTTCTGTCATCTCTTATTATTGATCCATGTGGTCCTGAAGATGTGGAACCAAAGGTACTTTAGATCCTGTGGGTCTGGACTAATGTCCCCCACACCAGCGAGCACCGTTGGAGTCGAGTCCATGACTTCAGGAGGTCACAAGAGGCACGTAAAGCTCAAAGACTGCCTTGAGCATTTGATAGTACCCAGCAAGATATCTGGGGGAAAAGGGAACCTTGAAGAGAATACAGTTATAATAATCTATAATATTGATAATAATATAATAATAATCTATAATACCTGTGCATACTGAGGTATAGATATTTCTTTATTTAGATGGTTGTATTTAGTTAAGTACCCTTCAGTAAGTTGTTGTGTGTATTTGAATTATTCTAAATTTTTACTATTCTTTGTCAATTTAATGAATCCATGTGGAATCCACTTCCATTTGTTCCAATTTAAATTCAATCTTTCTTTCTTTCTTTTTGGACACCAGTTGTATAATCTTGGCTACCATTAAATAACCTTTTATTCTGGTGTAACCTCTGTTTTCCTGCCTCCCCCTCCCCCCAGCTCTCACCTGCCAGGTAAATTATATTACCACTGGGACAGACCATTATTAAATCTTAGTGAGCGGTTTTGGAACGGGGTAACCGTCGGCTGTATTTCAAATTATAACACACTAATGCTATTCTGAGAGGTCTGTTTACCAGTTACCTCATCCGCCTGTTCTCTCTCAACTCGTCAGACCAACGCAGCTACAACGCTGCATATAAAAATGGTGAAATTTGAAACCTTTGCATCCCCAGATGAAGTTTCACTTTCACTTTTGAACCACAACTGCCTCTTCTGTAGACTCCAATTTGGTACTTTAAAAAAAACAAAGCAATTGTGCTGGACATGCAGCCAGAAATACAAGAGGCAAGGGACATGGATTAACTAGGCCACAACTGCATTGACTCGTTTGGGACTATCTGTCCATAACACAGACAATGAAAAGGTCCTCTTTCATTTACTAACCTGTTCAATCTTGTAGAAGGGCTGCTTAGCAGCCCATTGTGGTGAGGGTGAAAGGGTTGGAGAAAAGGGGACTGTGTCCTTGCTATATCAGACATTAGGAGCCTGAACCCCATTCACCAGCTTCTTTAGGGGATGCCTTCACCTAATTCTGGTTTAGCAAGGAATGGGTGCCCCACTGCCTTGTACAGCTGCCAACAGACAGTGCCAGCAATTAGCCTGTCTGCCTGCCCTTCACCTCCAGCTGAGTTTACAAACAGTTAACTCCCTTTCTGATATCAGATAACATATATATGCACTCCCTAATCAAAGAAGTGTTCCCCATCTTCTCTGCAAACTTGGGCACCAAATATATATATATGTTTTTGGTGTGTAATCACCAATCCTCCCTGCTGGCATATGAATGTAGCCACCTTCCAATTCACATATACTATGGCTTGCTCAACTTGTAAAGGCCTGCCATGTCCTTCACATATAATCTGCTATAGCATTTCACGCCAGTTTACAATTACCCCTGGGAAAAGATCTTGTATCTACACCTACCCTAAATCTCTTTGCTCTAATGATTAAGGCTGTGTCTATACTGCCTTACAGTTTGGACCATGGGGGTGTGAATAGCAGTTTGTTCCAAACTGCTGTGCTGTAACCTCCCTTGTGTGGACACTAGGCACAAGTTACAAGGTTCGTGTAATAGTCCGATGTTGGGGCCGTGCCCTCTCAGGGGCCGTCGGGAGCCAGGCCGCCTTACTACACGGCCCAAATCAGTCTCTGGGTTCTGAAGGTCTTGGGGGTTCGGCCCCTCAAGCAGGGGCTGAACAGAAGGCACACGGTTAGTACAGTGAGTCCCAGCCCTCAGTCAGGGCAGGGCAGCGAACCAGTTCTAAGCTCCGGTCCTGGCAGCCGGAGCTGAGCAATGGCAAAGTCAGTAAGCCCAAGCCCTAGCTCAGGGCGGGGCAGCACACAAGAGGCAGGGCTCAGACCCTCGGGCAGGGCTGAGCAGCAGTCTAAGTCAGTAAGCCCCAAGCCCTAGCTCAGGGCGGGGCAGCACACAAGAGGCAGGGCTCAGACCCTCAGGCAGGGCTGAGCAGCAGTCTAAGTCAGTAAGCCCAAGCCCTAGCTCAGGGCGGGGCAGCACACAAGAGGCAGGGCTCAGACCCTCAGGCAGGGGCTGAGCAGCAGTCTAAGTCAGTAAGCCCAAGCCCTAGCTCAGGGCGGGGCAGCACACAAGAGGCAGGGCTCAGACCCTCAGGCAGGGGCTGAGCAGTAATAATAGTTCAGGGCTCAGGTCCTTAAAGCAGGAGCTGAGCAGTAATCAAGTCAAGAAGCCCAAGCCCTAGCTCAGGGCGGGGCACCAAACACAGCAGTTCTAGGCTCAGTTCCTCACAGCAGGGGCTGAGCACACAGTCACTAGTTTAAGCCCAAGCCCTCAGTCAGGGCGGGCAGCAAAACAGCAGTTCGATAAGCCCTGGCCCTCTGGGGCAGGGCAGGGCAACAACAGTTCAATAAGCCCTGGCCCTCTGGGGCAGGGCAGGGCAACAGCAGTTCAATAAGCCCTGGCCCTCTGGGGCAGGGCAGGGCAAGAGCAGTTCAATAAGCCCTGGCCCTCTGGAGCAGGGCAGGGCATCAGCCTCAGGAAGCTCAGGTAAGTGCCGGCTTCTCTGCCTGAGTGCTGGCAGGAGGGGGAGTCTGCCACCCGTGAGTGGGGTGGCAGGGGGGACACAGGCCCACCCACTCCACTGTGTCCCAGCCCGGGGCCCTAACAGCGGCGTGGATCCGCTACAGTCAGTGGGGATCCTGGCCGCAACACACTGACATGGGCACATCCGTGCCCTCAGCCGGACAGGGTTCGGCTACCCCCGGGCTGCATTCCATCTCCCCCTCCTCGGGTACCTGCTCGTCGCTGGGCTCGGCAGCGGGGTCCCACACCATGGGTTCCTCGGCGTGGTGAAGGCGGTCTAGGTCGGGCTGCTCCTCCAGACTCGGGTCAGGGGGCCGCTCGGGCCGCTCCTCGGGGTACCGGGCTCGGGGCAGGCTCGGCCAGTCCACCTCGGGGTACCTGGCTCGAGGGAGGCTCGGTCGGTCCGCGTCAGGATGCCTGGCTCGAGGGAGGCTTGGTCCATCCACGTCCGGGTACCTGGCTCGGGGCAGGCTCGGTCCAGCAGGAGCCCGATCAGGAGCGTCTGTCCTCTCCGGCTGCTGGGCTCCAACTGAGTGCTGAGGCCGGGCTTTTATACTTCCTGTCCCGCCCCTTGACTTCCGGGGGGCGGGAACAGGTGGCAGTGGCTCCGCCCACTGAGGTGGCTGTTCCGGTTCCTCCCTCTCAGGGGCCGTCGGGAGCCAGGCCGCCTCACTACAGTTCCTCAGTTGCATTAATGTAGTCCCTGCTGGAAGAGGACTATGTTCATCACGGGTGCTGGAACAATTTGTATAATGGGGGTGCTGAGAGCCATTGAACCAAACATGGGCATCAGGTTTGTATAATTTTTGGTGGTGCCTAGAACGGGTCCAAGCAGAGCCGTCCCATCCTTAAGATAGACCGGGGAAACCACCCTGGGCCCCGTGCTATGGGGGGCCCTGCGCTTCGGGGGATGTGGGTTCCAAGCAGGGCCGCCCAGAGGATTCCGGGGGCCCGGGGTCTTCGGCAGCGGGGGGCCCTTCCGTTCCAGGACTCGCCGCCGAAGTGCCTCGAAGACCTGCGGCGGGGCCCCCCCCCGCCGCCGAATTACCGCCGAAGCGGGACCCGCCGCCGAAGTGCAGCCCGGTCTTCGGCGGTAATTTGGCGGCGGGGGGCCCCCGCCGCGGCTCTTCGGGGCACTTCGGCGGCGGGTCCCGGAAGGGAAGGGCCCCCCGCCGCCGAATTACCGCCGAAGACCGAGCTGAACTCGGCGGCGGGTCCTGCTCCGTCTTCGGCGGTAATTCGGCGGCGGGGGGCCCTTCCGCCCCGGAGCGGAAGGACCCGCCGCCGGCGAAGACCGGGAGCAGAAGAAGCTCCTGTGCCCGGCCCCGCAAGAGTTTTCCGGGCCCCCCCGGAGCGAGTGAGGGATCCCGCTCCAGGGGCCCCGAAAAACTCTGGTGGGGGCCCCTGTGGGGTTCGGGGCCTGGGGCAAATTGCCCCTCTTGCCCCCCCCTCTGGGCGGCCCTGGTTTCAAGGCGGCCTGGGGGATTAGCGGGGGGCCTGGTGCTGGCTCCTGGAGTCACTGAGGGGAGGGGGCGGAAACCAGAAAGAGGCAGGACAGAGGCTTGGGGGAAGGGGTGAAATGGGGGTGAGAAGGGGACAGAGCAGGAGCGGGCTGGGGTTGGGTTGCTTGCTACTGCCAGCACCAAGCTCCCCATTAACCTCCCAGGCCATCTTGGACCCCACATACCCCTGAAGTGTGGGACTCCCCAAAGCGTGGTAAGCCCAATCATTCGTGGAGCTGGGCCCATGTTTCTAAATATTGGTGGAGCACAGGCACCACGGGCCCATATAACTCGCCGCTTATGGAACCAAACTGTAAACCCTGTATAATGGAAACCACTTCAAGGCAGGTGGTGCTGCAGCCCCCCCCACACCTCTAGTTCCAGCACCTATGATGTTAATGCAAACGAGGAATCTTTTAGTTCGTGCTTGTAGTGTTCACATGAGGGTTACAGCGCAGCAGTTTAGTACAAACCTCTTGGTCCAGACTGTAGGGCAGTGTGGACGAGCCATTATTCAACCCCTTTACAAAATCCAAAACTGCTTTCACGCAGGTGTACAATAATTTCAGATAGCTGCTTTATGGCTGCTGAAAAGGGGCATCTGCTGGTTCCATAACATATGCCGCCTCTTCCATGCCAACTCAGAATGACCTTGCCACTGAGACCCAGTTGTGAACCTTCGGGCAACTGGCTTTCGGCCTATAGGCCCAGTGCACAAATCTGTCACTGGCTGTTGTGCCTCATTTACTTGCTCCTGAAAATAGGGTAAATAGCAAAAAGTTAACACATTCATCTTAATATGTTGTTTTCATTAAGGTTACAGTTGTTGCCTTTAGAAGAAGACATGGTTACTGATTTGGGGTACAAACCTCATTTTTGTAGCATTTGAGTCTGTCAATAAATATTTTGTATATAATCCATCCCAATCCTAAGCAAAAATGGAGTGATGTATGTACCCTGATTTTAATTTTTATATCAAAATTAAGCCAGGATGTGGCAAAATGTTAAATTATTAGTTGATAGGATATAGTTTTGTGTTTGTTTGAGTGTGTGGGAAGCAAGGTGCAACTTCAGCTAACAAACTTTATAAATTGTTAGTCAACCCTTCCTTATGTATATAAACTGTTTTCCTTTGGTACAGTCTGTAACTTTATAATTTAAACTCTTACTTCCCTACTGCAGTCAGGGAATGGTGCCTGTTAAGTCTGAATGAAAATACTCCTCTTCTAGTTCTAGTGCATCCTTAAAAAATAGTCTGTAACTCCAATGGTACTCTTCTTAAAAGAATTATCCCATGACATCAGAAAGACCAAGACCTTTAAATCCAGGGAGACCCAAAGTTGTCTTGACGCTTATAATAGAGAAGATCATATGGAACGTGTCAAATAAAAAAGTTTAAATAAAATAAACTTTATAGATCTTATGGCTTATATTTTTCCTTTATGGAAAGTTTAGATTCTTCAGATGTTGATGGTACCATCAGAGAAGTGCTGGAACTGCTTTCAGGCCTGTTCCTACTCACTTTGAACCCTGGCTGTGAATTTTTTTGTTAGTTGATTGCACTTGTAGTCCTTCTCTTTCCTTAAAATAAAGGTGGTGTTTTGGCTTTTTTAATCTTAAGGGATGGGGGAGGGGGATAGTTGTTCTCATGGCATTTGACTTCACAGCAACTGGAGGTGAATGGCTTGTGCCTAATTTGCAACTGTAGAGGTTGGAGTGGGGGAGGGAGTTACATTTATTGCAGCTATTTAGACTTTGAGTGGAAACCGTTTTTTCCTCCTTGTGTCCTAAGAATGTTTGGAGTTTGCTGAGAGAGTAAAATATTCTTCGGACTTGAGATGTATATGGAATGGATGGGTGATTTTGCAAATTTAACCGATTATTTGTGCTTTTGGAGGTGAACCAAAAGAATTTTCTACAATTAGACTGTCCATAACAAGTTGATATTGTTGTTTTTGTAAACATCAGGTATCAACAAATCTTCTCTCTTCTTATATGATAGCTGCTTTACAAGGCTTAAAGGTCATTGATGTTTCTAATGTGAAATTTAGTCTCTTAAAACCAAATGTTTAATGCAACCTTCTTTGGAGGTTATGTCCTTAAAATCATGATGCTTCACCAAGTGCTGGTCTTCTACCATATAGAAATGACCAGAAATGCTAGGGAAAGGAGGAAAGTAGCACACATTAAAAATTCTTATTTTTTCTGCTAATGTTGTTTAGTTGCTCATCTTTGTATTTTAGTGTAAATCTTAAAATTCCTTATGCTCGCACATGTGAATACTGAAGTGTCAAGTTACTCTTGAATGTCTTGTTTGTTTTTTTTGTATATCTTATTTATGAGAGTGAGAAGCTAAATTTTATATTGGCAGTGTTTTTTGTCTTAGGATGCTTGTGGGGAAAGTTAAACTCTCCTGCTTCAGACTCATGCAGGAATTTGCTTTTTCTTACTTATGCCCACCCACAGAAGCATTCTGTTACTGGATTCTTCTTGTGATCCCAGGTTACAGAAAAGTTAAGACTTTATTATCGTATGTGGGGGTGGCTTTTAGTTGTTGTATTTTGGGCAGCATGTTGCATTCTTTAGGACCACACAGCTTTTCTTCCTAAAACATTGGCATCTTGGATTATAGAAGCTATAAAATGTCAAGTAGACACAAACAGTGGAAAACAAAAATATTTTCACCAGCTGTTTTTTCTTTAAAAGCATCTTAAAACCATGTACAGTAGACTTGCGAAATAGCATAAAATTTATTTGTTTTAATATAGTTTGATATAAACACACTATCCCACAGAAATTTGTGTAATTTTGCAAGTGTACTATTTAAATCAAAGGTCCCAGTTTTACTAACTATGAATACATTTATATGACTATTGAAAGGTAGGGGATAAGCATCTATTGCTAATGTTGCAGTTTGAGTCACATTTTATAAGCTTATTATAAGGGTCAGGTTATTCTTTTTGCAAGGTTTCTGCATTAAACAAATTGTTTTGTTCATGAGATCACGTTTGATAAGTTTCTTCTTTGCTTTTTTTTTAATTTTTTTATTTAATCTCAGAATTTGGTAGGCACACTGAAAATGCTCAAAACAGTTGAACTCCTGGCTTTAAAAAGTAATGTTTTGAGGTGTAATAGTGGCCTGAAATTCAGACTAAGGTAATTAATAGACTGAATTTCATCATTATGAATACCGGTTTTGTCTTTGCATATTTTTTAGTAGATTTTTGTCATTCAAGCGTTTTGATATTTAAGATAAACAATTTTGGTGGGTAGTTTCAATGCAACATTGGAGGGTGAAAACGATGGCAAATTCCCAGAATATACAGGAGTATTTCTAGGGACACATCAGCTGGAAGTAACAGGAGGAGGAGAAGGACCTGGGAGTATTGGTTGATCACAGGATGACTATGAGCCGCCAATGTGATATGGCCGTTAAAAAAGCTAATGCAGTTTTAAGATGCATCAGGTGAGGTATTTCCAGCAAAGATAAGGAGGTGTTAGTACCGTTATACAAGGCACTGGTGAGACCTCATCTGGAATACTGTGTGCAGTTCTGGTCTCCTATGTTTAAGAAGGATGAATTCAAACTGGAACAGGTTCAGAGACGGGCTACTAGGATGATCTGAGGAATGGAAAACCTGTCTTATGAAAGGAGACTCAAAGAGCTTGGCTTGTTTAGCCTAACCAAAAGAAGGTTGAGGGGGGATATGATTGTTCTTTATAAATATATCAGAGGGATAAATATTAGGGAGGGAGAGGAATTATTTAAGCTTAGTACCAATGTGGACACAAGAACAAATGGATATAAATTGGACACTAGGAAGATTAGACTTGAAATTAGATGAAGGTTTCTAACCATTAGAGGAGTGAAGTTCTGGAACAGCCTTCCAAGGGGAGTAGTGGGAGCAAAAGACATATCTGGCTTTAAGACTAAGCTTGATAAGTTTATGGAGGGGATGGTATGATGGGATGGCCTAATTTTGGCGATTAATTTGGCAATTGATCTTTGATTATCAGCAGGTAAGTATGCCCAGTGGTCTGTGGTGGGATGTTAGATGGGATGGGATCTGAGTTACTACTGAGAATTCTTTCCTGGGTGCTGGCTGGTGAGTCTTGTCCACATGCTCAGGGTTTAACTGATTGCCATATTTGGGGTCGGGAAGGAATTTTCCTCCAGAGCAGATTGGCAGAGGCCTTGGAGGTTTTTTGCCTTCCTCTGCAGCATGTGGCAGGGGTCACTTGCTGGAGGATTCTCTGCACCTTGAGGTCTTTAAACCACAATCTGAGGACTTCAGTAACTCAGACATAGGTTAGGGGTTTGTTATTGAAGTGGATGGGTGAGATTCTGTGGCCTGCATTGTGCAGGAGGTCAGACTAGATTATCATAATGGTCCCTTCTGACATTGTCTATGAGTCTATAAAGATACTTTTATTGAATTATTTGCTTGTAAAACCACACTGCACCTTACAAACTCAGAATCAAGGAAGAACAAGACACACAATATTGAGTATATGGCTAGTGGTCAACATGCGGGAGTCACTGGACTGAGAGAGAGGATACCTTGACAGTAGTGCATGCTAATGTCTTGTATAATATTACCCTGCAACTGAAGATAGGAGAGTGACTGCACTATCCTGGAACTAAGATTGGGCCAAATATACGTGAAAATTGTAATGTGTATAATTAAAAACAGATTGAGACATGAAGTTGCACTCTGTGATTTTATATGAGTGTGAATATAATGTAATTAAAATATGCTTCATGCAAAAGGTCTCTTGTAAGGTATAATTACAAAGCTTATAATCTACTGAGTGTGGTCATCCTATTTGTATAAATGTATCGCTCTTGTATCTGAAACTAGAAATATGAAATATAACTCCGAGAGCCTATTGTAATTACGCAAAGTGTGGGCCATTAATGGTGGTTTGGAATCTTGATGGCTCCCATCGACCAGGACAATTGACTGACTGTGGGCGGCTCTGTTTGCAGGCAGGCCTTCCTGTGAGTCAGGCTGGGGGGAATGAAGGCTTGAGGTCTTACAGTGACATGTGATCATGTCACCTGAACTGGAATCCATCTTTAACCTGGTGCTTTTCCATTGAGAAGGAGGGGTGGGAACCCAGAGGGACAAATTATTCTTGCCTTATGCAAAAGATATATAAGTGGGTGGAACAGAACAAAGGGAGTGGCTATCATGAAGAATCCCCTAGCTACCACCTGAGCTGGAACAAGGGCTGTACCAGAGGAAGGGATTGTGCCCAGACTAGGAAGGCATCCAGTCTGTGAAAGACTGTGAAACATCTCTGAGGGTGAGATTTTTATCTGTATTCAGTTTTATTACTGTACTAGGCTTAGATTTGCATGTTTTGTTTTATTTTGCTAGTAATTCATTTTGTTCTGTCTGTCACTACGTGGAACCACTTAAATCCTACTTTCTGTATTTAATAAAATCACTTTTTACTTATTAACCCAGAGTATGTATTAATAGTTGGGAAGGGAGGGAGGGAGGCAAACAGCTGTGCATATCTATCAGTGTTATAGAGGGTGAACAATTTGAGTTTACCCTATATAAAGCTTATATAGGGTAAAACAAATTTATTTGGGGTTTGGACACCATTGGGAGTTGAGCATCTGAGTGTTAGACTGGAACACTTCTTAAGTTGCTTTCAGTTAAATCTGCAGCTTTGGTGCATGTGGTTCAGACCCTCGGTTGGTGCTGGAGCAGACTGGCGTGTCTGGCTGAACAAGACAGGGTGCTGGAGTCCCAAGCTGGCAGGGAAAGCAGGGGCAGAAGTAATCTTGGCACATCAGTTGGCAGCACCAATGGGGTTTCTGTGGTCCAACCCGTCACATGAGGTTTAAGCACAGGAAAAAGATGAAATGAATTTTTGCTCATACAGTCAGATATTAATATATGTGAAAATTCTCTGAGAGCTGTACTAAATATTCAATTTCAATTAAAATAGCATGTGGTAGTAAAGATGCTGTTAATTAGCTATTGAAACTATATAATGGGAAGTAAACTTGCCCTTTAAGTGCTCTTATGGAAACCCTTTTTCCTGGTTTGTAAACTTCCGTTTATCAGTATAAAATTAGTTCAGTTTACAACTTGTAGGTAAAGGGAAGATAGATAAGGTTGCTAGGGAAAAATGACTTGTTTAAACATTACCTATGGCAGAGTGGAATTGGCTGGCTTCCCAGTAGATGTTTGGGTTTTATCAGAGTTTCTGTGGAGGATTATGTGCTAAAGCTCCGAATTGAGAGTGGGTGGGTTGCGACCTGTTTTCACTTATGACTATTTGAAACTTATGGGCTTAATTGTACCTCTTCTCCCATTTTGGGCATTGGGTCATGTTGTACTCCAGTTTATTTTTTGGCATGCAAATTTTGAGACTAAAGTGGGTCCCTATGTGCAAATTATATTGCAGGGATAATTTTGGTGTGACATCCTGTGGGCAGGAGGGTTTTGGCAACTGAGGAACTGATGTGCTTGCTGTGTGAGGGAACACGGACTCACTTAGAAACTTTTGCGGTGCAGACAAGGTGGTAGCATGTAATGGACTGATGCCCCACCCCCATTCTGATTTTTTTTTATTTTTTTTTTGGAGGCACTTAGTACTTCTTGGCTTTAGTACAGATGATAAAAACAGCCTTAATCAAACTTGGTCCATAACATGCATATATAGTCAGCCAACATGTCATTAATGTCTCTTGCTCATCTGCTTTAGGGTGTTCTCGGGTGGTCAGAATCTGCAGGTTTTTATGAAAACTGTGACAAAATATCACTTTATATAAATATGGTGAGGGACAATCTCAATTTTCAGGGAGTTATTTTGTTGTTTGTATCATAAGAGCACCCCAGCCAAGATTGAGTTTTCATTGTTCTAGATATTTATACAAACCTATGCAAATATTCCGTGCTTCAAAGAACTTAAAATCTAAATAGACATGACAGAGACAAGGGGGTGGGAGAGATGGTTACATTGCAGAAGAATCAGGATAGTAGCTGAAAAACCTTTGGTTAGTTCAGTGTGGTTCTTTTTTCCCCTCATGTAGCTTTTGTCAATTTTGTGATTTATTTTGTGTGGGGTGGGGGGGGGACTTTTAAAGAGTCTAGGAAATGGGATGGAGAGGGAAGGCTGGAGGGGAAGAATTAATAGGAGCAAAAGAGAAGGGGAAAATGAAAGGAGCAGAGAGGGTGGGAAGAATGGTGATGGGGGTGGAAGGCAAGGAGAGTCAGGCTGGGCACATAGGTCCTGTGTGGGAGAGAGTGGGAGGAAGTTGGAGCAATCAGCTGATGACCTGAGTCTTGTTGGGAAGTCAGGCCATGTCTACACTACAGGAACTAAACCAGGATAGTTACAGCACCGTAGCGATGCTTGCATAACCCTGTAGTGTACATGCAGTCTACATTGACAGAAGAGGGTTTTACTTCAGTCTAGGGATACTACCCAAGTTGACAGAAGCATTCTTCCGTCCACCTATCTGCATCTACACTGAGAGTTAGGTTGGTATTGCTACGGCACTTGGGTGTGCTTGCCTTTTCCTCCACAATATTTCAACATTTTTAATGCAGATCAGGCCTCAGTCTGATATTACCAACATCCAAGAGGTTATAGAGGTACAAGGGAAGCCCTAGCTGGACTGCTTCTCTCTCAGCCTGTGATTTTGCTGTTTAGAACCTTATTAGAGGGTAGCTCTCAGTGCTGGTTCCACCCTTAAAGCAGGTGCTTTTGCTTTTAACTTCCCCATGGATTTAAAATTGCCCAATCTTCTAAGATGTGGATCTAATTATTAACTACTTTATTTAAATTCAGTGGGGGTAACTTAAGGGTAGAATGGCATAATTTTTTCTGAATTTTGTTTTTAATTTGTAAGGCACAATATGCTTTCTTTATTGAGTTATTTTATTTAACTAAGCAGGTTGTCCTTTTTTCAGCCTGCTACAGAGAGGATATCCAAGCCAGCACTATGTTTGCCAATATTATTGATGATTAACTCTGGTTCAGTGCTTAACCTCAGGAATGACACTTGGAATTCTCTAGTAAGCAATTCATTTAGAAACCAAACCTTTTTCCACTGAAGTTGATGATTGTGCCATTGGCTTCAGGGGAAGCATTGTGTAGCGTTCTGTTAAAGTTGGGGAGGGGAAGATGCTGTCTTCTGAGGACTGAAACTTGGTTCCTGTTGTGCCATGTCAAATTACATGAGTAAGCTTAACCTTCTGCATTTTGCCTTGGTGAATCCCATTGTCAGTTGTCTCTGTTGGGGGAGCAACTTTCATAAGCAGGAAATTCTTGGTGGATGGTGTAGGTGAGATAGGGTACGGTATGAGTATTGTTTTGCAAAACACACATACATTTTCCCCCAAGTTGTCAGACAGTAAATTTTCTTTAAATTACAGTGGTTTACAGTGATATAGCATGGTTTCTTTAAATTTCTTTCTTGTGTATTTTTTTATATTTATAATTGGAGATACACCTATTACATCTCCTAGAACTGGAAGGGACCTTGGAAGGTCATTGAATCCGGCCCCCTGCCTTCACTAGCAGGACCAAGTACTGATTTTTGCCCCAGATCCCCAAGTGGCCCCCTCAAGGCTTGAACTCACAACCCTGGGTTTAGGAGGCCAATGCTCAAACCACTGAGCTATCCCCCCCCCCTGAGTTATCCCACAAGTGTAACCTCATTTACATTTGGTAAAGAATTAAAATGTACAGTAAATCAATGCAGATATACATCTTAAGATCATATTGGACATTATTCCATTGGTAGTAACCTGACACAAAAATTCACACTATTTGTATCAGTAGATGTTTCTTTGAACTCTTCAACCAGAAATAGTCTTCAAAATATCCCATTTTAGACAAACATCTTTACCAAAGGGGAGAGAAGTAAAAATGGAATACAAAAGTCTTATTGGCTTGATTGAGCTAAAAGCTGAAGTTTGGTTTGATAAAATACCTTGTTTTTGTTGTTGTTCTGCAGGACCCTGCTTACTGGGTGAACATTCACCACCTCGAGTATACAGATGGGGGGATCCTGGACCCAGATGATGTGCTGGCAGACGTTGTGGAGGACAAAGATAAGGTAGATAAAAATAGAGAGGTGGTGGTGGTGGCTGCAAGTTTGAATTACAATATTGTACTTGCCTTTCCTGTGTACCTTCAATAACCTTATGTACTTGCTTGGTACTTGAGTACCAAGAATGTGGTGCAGTATTCAGTACCCTTAAATCAAACACATCTGCCTAGACATGTTGCAACTATGTTCTTCATTCAGCACTACTGCAAAAGCAAAATGTATGACCAAAACAGCTGATATATTCACATAAGATAAGTATTTGATTTAAACCTTAATCCTTTAATTCAAGACATTTTATGGTTCTCTTGTAGTTTTATGAAACGGGGGTGGTTTTTGATGAGGAGAGGATGTGGAGTTGGATGGGATATTAATTTTATCCCAGTAATATTTCTAACTTTTTTTTTAAGTATCTCTAGAGGAAAGTTTGAGAACCACTCATAAGTCATGGATTAATGTAAAGAACTATAGCAATTCTATTTTGTAATTCACATAGAATCAATGTGCTTCGGAATGGAACTGAAAGTCTGGGCAGGTCACACCCACTCCAGTACACTCTAGTGTGTGCTTTATATATTCCCAAAGGCCATGGGTGTCCAGCTTGGGAATTCCTGACCCAAGGTATCCTATATGTACATAGAAATAGCTCACTAGCTCACCTAGTATTGCTGCTTAATTACCCTGCCAGAATAGTGTAGTTTAAGTGAATTCATCAATAAATTACTTGCAGTATGTAGTCTGAAGAGTGTAGTTCATATCTGATTAACATTTCATTATTGTATTTGAATTAAAATCTGAGCCATAAGAGTATTCATGCCAAGAAAAAAATATTAAAGCAGATGTCCAGAAAACTTATTGCTGTTTATATATTTTTGAAAATGTGAAATTTGTTTTCCTATCCTGCAGAAAAAGCCTTTTCAATGTAGAACTCTTTATCTCATAGAGTAATATTTTTCCTGACATCAGTAGCACCGATAATAATTACAGATTGATTCATAGATTGCTAAACTAATTTATATCTTGGTGATGTGTGTGAGAGAGAGGGGGGAAAAAAAAAGATGAGTGCTTATTGAAAGAATAGTGCTTGACGGTTAGAATTGACTTGCTGCTTGGAATAATTCCGACTTCAAAACAGTAGGTTGCTGTGTAACACTACAAAACATACTTTAATGTAGGATGACTAAAACGACATAATTTTAAAGCTCAGTATATACAGAGTGGCAGCAGCAAGGTCTTTGAAGGATTTCATGTCACATTAGCTGTATATCACTAAATTAACAAATGCAAGAAAAAACAGTTCCGCTGTGTGTAATTAAAGTTGACATTTCTAATACATTTTGTAATCTAGCAGTGGTCTCTCTTGAATTGTACATTGTTGTGAGGTCTCATGAGGTTGCCACTGAGATCATGATGGGCCATCTTACTATGAAACCTTTGTTCAAAAAAAAAATCCCCAACAAAAAACAATAGCTCATATTCGAAAGAGTTTCATTTAGATATAATGGTAGGTGTTTGGATAACTCAGGAAATGGTTATGGAATTTAGACCCTTCACCTCTGTCACTTTGTTCTTTCTAAAAAGAATGAGGAGTACTCGTGGCACCTTAGGCCTGGTCCACACTAGGACTTTAATTCGAATTTAGCAGCGTTAATTCGAATTAACCGTGCACCCGTCCACACCAGGAAGCCATTTAATTCGACCTAGAGGGCTCTTTAGTTCGAATTCGGTACTCCACCCCGATGAGGGGAGTAGCGCTAAATTCGACATGGCTATGTCGAATTAGGCTAGGTGTGGATGCAAATCGAACTTACTAGCTCCGGGAGCTATCCCACACTGCACCACTCTGTTGACGCTCTGGACAGCAGTCCGAGCTCAGATGTTCTGATCAGCCATACAGGAAAAGCACCGGGAAAATTTGAATTCCTTTTCCTGTCTGGCCATTTTGAATCTCATTTCCTGTGTGGACGTCGTGGCGAGCTCAGCAGCACTGGCAGCGATGCAGAGCTCTCCAGCAGAGGAGTCCATGCAATCTCAGAGTAGAAAGATGGCCCCAGCATGGACTGACCGGGAAGTCTTGGATCTGATCGCTGTGTGGGGCGATGAGTCTGTGCTTTCGGAGCTGCGCTCCAAAAAACGGAATGCAAAGACCTACGAGAAGGTCTCCAAAGCCATGGCACTCAGAGGATACAGCCGGGATGCAATGCAGTGCCGCGTGAAAATCAAGGACCTGAGACAAGGCTACCAAAAAATCAAAGCGGCAAACGGACGCTCCGGAGCCCAGCCCCAGACATGCCGCTTCTACGAGGCACTGCATGCCATTCTCGGTGGGTCTGCCACCACTGCCCACCAGTGACCGTGGACTCTGAGGATGGGATAGTGTCGAGGGGCAGTTTCTCGGCGATGTTCGCCGATGGGGAAGATGAGGAAGGGTTTGTGGAAGACGAGGCAGGCGACAGCGGTTACAATACTGCTTTCCCCGACAGCCAGGATCTCTTCATCACCCTCACAGAGATCCCCTACCAACCCTCCCCGGCCGTTAACCCGGACTCCGAATCAGGGGAAGGATCAGTCGGTAAGTGCTATAAACATGTAAACATTTATTTCTTAACAAAACAGGAATAAAAACTATATAAAAAGAAGGTCAATGCATATAGGGATCGAACAAAAATCCTCTTGGGACAGTTCAACGAAGCTCTCTGAGAGGTACTCGAAAAGCCTCCGCCGGAGGTTCCTGGGGAGAGGTGCCTTGTTGGGTGCTCCGTGGAAGCACACTCTTCCGCGCCAGGCCATCAGGAGGTATAATGGGAGCATCGCCTCGACCAGCATGGCAGCATAGGGCCCTGGTCTGTGCAGGGATTCACGCAGCATGCGCTCTCTGTTTCTCCTGGAGACCCGCCTCAGGGTGATCTCGCTCGGCGACTGCTGCATCTAATTAGGGGAATTACTTTAATGTTACTATTGTGAATGCTTGACTTTTCCTTTGCATAACAATGACCGTCGTTTAACAGCCACGTGTTGTAGGCTGCAGAGGAAAAGCATACAGGGATCTTTCACGGGGACAGCCGCGAGGGGCTGGAACAGGGTCAGACTTTATGCTTTCCAGATTGCCTGCAGCAGGAGGGCACTGCTATCCATTAACTGTTAAGCAGCCTAAAGTTTACGGCTTACCAGGCCTGGCTGCTACACGGATTCTGCTGTCCTGCCCCGCTTGTCCGATCTCCAGTGCAAGACCCCAGGCAATGAAAGCAAATGCCGAAAATTCGAACTTGTCCTGAGAGCACATGAGATTAGGTGCCCTGTATGGTCTTGTTCACAGAAACTGAATAGACTGTGTTCAGTGTTTGCAAACACGTATCTTTGGAAGGAAATCACTTCCTTTTTCCCATCACACAGCTGCGGCTCTTTCCCGAACTGCCCCGGCATCCCCCTCACAGAGGCTGGCGCAGATTAGGCGGCGAAAGAAAAAGACTCGGGACGAGATGTTCGCTGAACTGATGGCCTGCTCCAGAGCCGAGGCGGCCCAGCAGAGCCAGTGGAGGGAGACCCTCTCTCAGCAGCAGCGCTCACACAGCGAACGGGAGGACAGGTGGCGGCAGGAAGACCAGCAGGCGACTCAGACGCTGCTTGGACTAATGAGGGAGCAAACGGACACGCTCCGGCGCCTTGTGGATGTTCTGCAGGACCGCAGGCAGGAGCAGAGAGCCCCCCTGAACTGTATCTGCAACCGCCCTCCCCCGCCACAAAGTCCTGTCCCCCCCTCACCCAAAATCACAAGAAGGAGGGGCGCTAGGGGCCGTGAAAACTGTCACTCCACCCCAGCAGAGCGCTCATGTACCAAACAGCTCTCATTCCCTAAAGTATGAGAATTGCTTGCCTTCCTGGCTCACCCGATCCCAAATCCCAGTTTCATCCCCCAACTGTGTAGTTGAGTATTAAAAATAGTTTGCTGTTCATTACTGTTTCCGTCATGTTTCTTTGCAGAAGACTTTGTGTGAAGGGGGGGGAGGGGTTTGTTAATTGCATAGGACAGCCACCATTAACAGGGTACAGACATGGGGGCAGGATCAACAGCAGGTCACACACAGAGTTCAGTCACTAGGCAGCCGGGTCACTCTGCGAGGTGTCTGCTGCCCCAGGTCAGTCTGGGAGGTGTATGTTGCCCCCGGGTCCGAGCGCCTGGCATCCACAAATGGCAAGGCAGGCTGCCCTTACCATGCCCTTCCACCCTAGCCATGAACCTCTCCGATGCCCTGAACCCCAGCCAGAGCCATCATCCCCCCACACCTACTCACCCTTCCCCCACACCTACTCACCCTTCCCACACACCCCTCACCCCTTCCTGCAAACCCACCCCTTCCTGCATACCCTCCGGTAACCGTCCTCCCCCCAGAGACCGCTGTAGGAGCAGGAGCCTGTCAGTCCTCGAGTGTAGAAGCGGTCTGTACATCACCGCACACCGTACCCACCACAGTCTGCGTCCCTGTTGGAACCCTTGAACGAGAATTCGTTAGTAAAGAAAACTTCGTTAATTAAAAATGTTCCAATAACTTTATTTTTAAACGTCTGTTGGAAGGGGGGAAACCTGGTGAACGGGGTCTGTAACCGCTGAAAAAAGTCAATAGTAACTGAAACAGGGGCAGGTTCAGCTTCTCTGTAAAGAGACTGGACAGTCATAGGTTACCCTGCTCTCTGAGGAACCTAGCTTTCAAAGCCTCCCGGATGCACAGCGCTTCCCGCTGGGCTCTTCTAATCGCACGGGTGTCTAGCTGAGCGTAATCAGCAGCCATGCGATTTGCTTCAACCTCCCATCCCGCCATAAAGGTCTCCCCCTTGCTCTCACAGAGATTGTGGAGCACACAGCAAGCTGCAATAACAATGGGGATATTGGTTTCGCTGAGATCCGAGCGAGTGAGTAAGCTCCTCCATCTCCCCTTGAGACGTCCGAAAGCACACTCCACCACCATTCTGCACTTGCTCAGCCGGTAGTTGAAGAGCTCCTTGTCACTGTCCAGGGCGCCTGTATAGGGCTTCATGAGCCAGGGCATTAGCGGGTAGGCTGGGTCCCCGAGGATCACTGTAGGCATCTCCACATCCCCAACACTTACTTTGTGGTCCGGGAAGAAACTACCTTCCTGCAGGCGTCTAAACAGACCAGAGTTCCTGAACACACGCGCGTCATGAACCTTGCCCGGCCACCCGACGTAGATGTTGGTAAAACGTCCCCTATGGTCCACCAGTGCTTGCAGCACCATTGAAAAGTAGCCCTTTCGGTTAATATACTGGCTGGCCTGGTGGGCCGGTCCCAGGATAGGGATGTGAGTGCCATCTATAGCCCCACCGCAGTTTGGGAATCCCATCGCGGCGAAGCCATCTATGACGACCTGGACGTTTCCCAGGGTCACCACCTTTGAGAGCAGTAGGTCAATGATTGCGTGGGCTACTTGCATCACAGCAACCCCCACGGTAGATTTGCCCACGCCAAAGTGGTTCGCTACTGACCGGTAGCTGTCTAGCGTTGCAAGTTTCCAGAGGGCTATGGCCACTCGCTTCTGCGCACACAGGGCTGCTCGCATCCGGGTGTCCTGGCGCTTCAGGGCAGGGGCCAGCAAGTCACACAGTTCAAGGAAAGTGCCCTTACGCATCCTGAAGTTTCGCAGCCACTGAGATTCATCCCAGACCTGCAGCACTATGCGGTCCCACCAGTCCGTGCTTGTTTCCCGGGCCCAGAATCGCCGTCCCATAGCATGAACGTGACCCATTGCCACCATAATCTCCACGGCGTGGCGTACCGTGCTTTGTGAGAGGTCTGTGCCACTCTCACACTTCACGTCCTCACCGCGCTGCCGGAGCCTCCTCGCCCGATTTCTCAGCAGCTGACTTTGGAAGAGGTGTTCGATAAGGTGCGAGGAGTTGACAACGGCCATAAGTGCAGCGATGATTGCAGCGGGCTCCATGCTCGCAGTGCTGTGGCGTCCGCGCTGTCACTGACCAGAAAAGTGCGCGAACAGAGTTCCCGCCAGCGCTTTCAAGGAGAGAGGGCGGGAGTGACGGTTGAATGATGACAGTTACCCAAAACCACCCTCAACACATTTTTCCCCCAGAAGGCATTGGGGGCTCTACCCAGCATTCCAATGGGAAGCGGGAACTGTGGGATAGCTGCCCAGAATGCACCGCTTCCAATGTCGACGCTTGCCCCATTAGTGTGGACTCACAAAGTCGAATTAGTGTCCTTAGTGTGGATACACAAATTCGAATTCATCAGGTCGAATCCACAAATTCGACCTAAGTTAAATCGAACTACTCTTGTAGTGTAGACATACCCTTAGAGACTAACAAATTTATTTGGGCATAAGCTTTCATGGGCTAAAACCCACTGCAGGTTTAGCCCACAAAAGCTTATGCCCAAATGAATTTGTTAGTCTCTAAGGTGCCACGAGTACTCCTCGTTCTTTTTGCTGATACAGACTAACATGGCTACTGCTCTGAAACCTGTCATCTTTGTTCTTTCTGTATCTGTGGTAGAAATAAGATTCAGAACAGAAAATGTTCCAGGACTTTTTTTTTTAAAACACTTGAAAGAGTGACGGGAGAATTATTGTATCTTACGCAAATGCTTGGAAACAATTATTTGAGCATATCATACTTGTCCTGGTTTTATGCACACACAAATACAAAGAGCAATGCAGCACCTAAATCCTTTAGTTTTCTTTCTGAATAATCATTGGTAACTTATTTTTAAATCTGATATTGCTCTGAAGCAACCAGCCGTGCTATTGAGCCCTGCTTCACAAAATTCTTAGGAACATTTTTGTATCAAATCAGGAACAACAGCTGGATGATGGTCGCATACATAAATTGCCAAGGAAAAACACAGCAATAATCTGAAGCACAAGGCCACTGGAATCCTTTATACTTGGAGAAACAGAACCTCTCTCTACCACAGCTTACATGGATGCCAGGCAAAACAAGAGTCAAGGTCAAATAGCTTAATTTTCAAATGCTACCAGCAGGGAAGTGGCGAGCTAAAATAGGATGCTTGATCTTTTGTCTTTGTGGCTTTCTCGCTCATCTAGACTCATTTGTAACTTAAAACAGCAGACTGGGATTTTGCTCTCAATTAATGGAATACATGAACATAGAAGATGGACATCTTCACTTTTTCTCTATTTGTACTGGTGTATACATTCTCTGAAATAACTTGAGAAATAAGACTAGATAAAATATGTGTAATTCTAATTACAGTGTATTGGCTTCACAGACTAATATTAACTAGGCTCTTAAAGATGGAAACTGCAAAACCAGGAAGCATCCAGTTTTTCAAAAGCTAGTTTTTTTTATCCGTACCCCCTTATTCACCTTAAATGTCATAACATTTGAGTGTTACATGGATGCTCCTGTTAACTAATTAACATCCTGTTTCAAAATCCCAGAAATTTCCTACAGTTGGAGCACACAAGGATTTGTGGGGTGAGGGTCTTAGTCACCTAGTACGTAGACTGAGGTCTGGCCAAATGTCTGTCAGAGATTCAGTTTCTTATGTGAGGCCTAAAGGATTAAACTTCAGCTCTTCATTGAGTAATGGTTCCTTTGTTTCCCACTGTGGGTTTATGCATATGCCCAGTGCAAGAGAATTTGAAAGTAGCGTTTGTTGGTGCATGCCTTTGCCCTGGCTCTCCTCATACTTCTGGCTGAGGGGATAAAGGGTAGGGTGAACTGACCGTTTCTCCAGTTACTTCTCATCACCGCATGGTCCGGGTTGGAACCGCCAATGTCAGTAGCTTTGTCTTTATCCTACAAAGTAAGGTTTAGGTTTTGCTTTGTAAATAGTTTTAACAGCTTATATAGTTGAGTGTTTGGATTGTCTCTTTGGGAAACACCCTCCACTCCATCTCCCTGTATCACGTTCAGGTACCCGACTATGCCCAGGACTCCAAACTTCAAACCCTGTGCTTCTTGCCCACGATCCTTCTTGGTCAGCGATGACCACCAGTGCTGCCTGTACTGGCTTGGGGAAGCCCACATGGCGATGAGATGCAGTATCTGCTGATCATTCTCCAGCTGTACCTAAGAAGAGTGAGAACTTTGTCTCTGCAAACACCTCATGGAGAAGGCCATGAAGCCTCAATCAGACCCAGGCTAGGGAACCCTCCCTCTACATCTGCCTGATTCAGCAAGGAGAATGCCTGCCTGCCTGCCTGCCTGCCTGCTGCTGCGAAGTCGAACTCTGGTGTGGGACTGTCTACCCTCACAGGCCCACCAGTAGAATTTTTGTTTTCTCATCCTGCTCCCAACTCTACTGCTGGTCCAGGCCACTTTTGAAAGGGCTAGACCGCAACATACCCAGTCTACTCCTATGGATAAAGAGGGCAAATGTCTGGACCTGTTGGGGAGAGTTTTTTTTGTCATTTAACCTCCAGTTTAGGGTAGCCAATTACGACTTCCTGAACTATGCCAAGTTTGCAAAGATTATAGCTCAGTGGTTTGAGCATTGGCCTGCTAAACTCAGGGTTGTGAGTTCAATCCTTGAGGGGGCCATTTAGGGATCTGGGACAAAAATCTGTCTGGGGATTGGTCCTGCTTTGAGCAGGGGGTTGGACTAGATGACCTCCTGAGGTCCCTTCCAACCCTGATATTCTATGATTACTGACAGGCATCTGCAACAGGACAGAGCTCCTTTCTAAACTTTGATAGATGAAGGCAAAGTAATAACCAAGACCACGCTCCAATCCGCAGTTGACAACTCTGATACCTCCTCTGGTGCAATGGGTACTGTTGCTGTTATGTGCAGGGAGTCATGGCTCCATGCATCAGGGTTCCCTAGGGAGGCCCAGAATACCATTGAGGTCCTTCTCTTTGGTGAATTGCAGCTCTTCAACCAAAAGATGGACGAGTCCCTTCATACCCCAAAGGGGACCAATTGACACTACTTCCAATTTTTCCAGCTCTGGGTGTATAGTGCGCATGCATGCAACCCACAGTGGAATACAAATAGGGACTACACCTCTCGAAGAATGTTCCGTTGCAGATCAGTAATTTCCTCTTATCTAAAGGTTCAATTTTTCTACCCTCTGGTTTATTATTCAAGATTTTTTTGTACTCTTCCCACATCCTTTTTTTCAGAACTATTGCATAATTGAGACTTCCAGTGGTACTCCTGCACTTCATCCTGGTTTTGCAGATCTTCAAAATACCTCTGTATAATCTTCAAGAGGGTGCTTTGCCATGTTTGTTTGTTCCCTTCCTTATAGAAATGATGTCATAAGGGGAGAGTGTTGTGAGTTCTGTCTGTTTAAGGAAGCCTATATTGAGTTTTTCCTTGGAAAGTTTGGTCCAGGTTCTAACTGGTACACAGCCAACATACAGTTTCACACTTTGGATTTGGAATCAGCTTGCAATGTCTTTCTATGCTTGAGTGTAGAGAATTGGCTATCTTATTATTTGTTCATGGGGATTTTAAATGCTTAAAGGCTCAGTCTCTCTGAATGGACCTGTTCATATACATCAAGCATGTAGAACATCTGTTAAGGCTTACGGATACATCAAAGTGCATTTCAGGAGGTGCTCCTCAAACCTTGTGAAATCTTGAGCTTTGTACAAGGAGACTTGCCATTTGACTACTGGAAGTTTGTCAGTATTGTAGCATTTGGTGAAGTAATTGCATTCTGTCCTTGGGTGATGCAGCATTTGGTCATTACATCTTCCCTCAATCTAAGGCAGGAAGGAAATTAGCATTAATTTTAATTTCCATTTTTACATCTCCTATGGGGATTTGTGGCTTAGGATGTGAAGTTTTTTCCCTTTCTAGGAATTGTTTGGAAGCTATTTCCTATCAGTAATATCCAGACAAATGTACAAGAGGGAGAAAACTAGTTCCCTGGACTGTACTTTCTATTTCTCAAAATGAAGGGCATTCATTGATCTGGGAAGACTCTGTAAAATAAACGTTGTACATTTTAATTGTTAGTTTATTAAGTTTTCTAGTAGTTGATGTAATTTCTACTTTGGAAGTCGCATTTTGGGATCAGAGTGCAGTGCTTCAGAAGTTCAGCATGTGAAGATCTGAACAGGGGCAGGAAAAGGGTGAAGGAATATGGAGCAACATAAGTGGCATTGATTTTTGGTTGCATGAACAAGTCTCCTCCTTGAGTAATATCTAGGGCGATATGAATGAATGAATAATAATCAGCAGAGGGCAAACTGGTGTGAATTATGTACAGTGTTCCTGTGTATGTCAGAAGACAATGGTGGTGAAATGTGTACGAAATATAAGGTGGCTTCTGTGCTTGAAGAAAATATGGAGGGCTTGAATGGTACTTGAAGTCTTGCAAACAAACCAGGGAGAGACCAAAGAGAATAATTATCATGAGAGACCAAGCAGATTGAGACCTTCAGAAGGGAGAATACTTACGTGGGGAAAAAGTGAAGGCACGCTGAATCAAGAAAACAAGCAATGAAGGCATGTTACATGTTGGAAGAGCAGAGGAAAAATGTATATGTGCAGCCAATTAATCTTCATATCTATAGTAGGAGTGCTGACTTTGGCAAAATTGTGGCTTGGCTGAGAGTCCAAGTGAGTTCAGTAGCCCAACCAGTGATCAAAATGCACTAAAAGGTAGCCATCAGAAAGAAAGGGAAGACAACAGTCCTAATTGGTAACTGAGAGGAATGGTAAAAGTAACATCCTTTGGCGATAAACTGAACATAGCCCTTATCTTAGCACCAACTCACAGGTAGAGCTGCTGCCTTTGGACCCCAGGTTCCCAACCAAAATTCTGATTTGCAGTAATAGGCACGACACAGAACTTTTGGTTAGTCTAATTCAGTTTTAGTATCTGGCAACTGCCAGTGTCAGAATTGGCTATATAATGTGTTTCTAAGAGGATAAATCACATTTTTTAATTGGATAAGAAACATAGTTCTAAAATGTTCTTGAAGTCTGTCTTGCACTATGTGTATTCATTGTCTTTTATTTGTTTACCTCACTTCCTAGGATTCATAGGTCTTTAGGGTCAGAAGGGATCTAGTCTGACTTCCTGTATAACAGAGGGCATAACATTTCACCCACTTACTCCTTTACGGCGCTTGATAATTAAGTGCTTGTATAGGAGAGAAAATTGATTTTAGTTTTAAAATGAAGACCTAAATGTAGGGTATACCTCTAAATTCAGACAAATAACTTCTATCTACAAGCAAAATCATGTATTCAGTAATAATTTTATAAAAAGGAAAGTTTGCTATATTTGTCTCCCCCACTCTCTCTCACTTTCACTGGGCTGGTCAGGGGATTGGAGTGTGGGAGGGGGTGAGGGCTCTAAATGGGGTGTGTGGGCTCCATGGTGAGGCCAGAAATGAGGGGTTCAGAGTGTGGGTTGGGGCAGAGAGTTGGGGTGTGGGAGGGGGTGAGGGGTCTGGGGTTCACGTGGGGGCTCTAGGCTGGTGGGTGGGGGGCAGAGGGGTTCAGGGTGTGGGAGGGAGCTATGGGCTGGGGCAGAGGGGTGAGGGCTCTGTCTGGGTGTGCAGGCTCTGGGGTGGGGCCGGGGGTGATGGGTTTGGGGTGTAGGAGGGGGATCTGGGTTGAGGAGTGGGGGCTCAAGGCTGGGGCAGGGGATTGGGGCTCAGGGTTGGGGCATGGACTTATCTCTGGTGGCTCCTGGTCAGTGGCGCAGTCGAGGGGGGCAAGGCAGGCTTCCTGTGTGTCCTGGCACTGCGCTGCACCCCGGAAGCAGCCAGCAGGTCTGGCTCCTAGGCAGAGGCGTGGCAGGTGGCTTTGTGTGCTGCTCTTGCCAGCAGGCACCTCCCCTGCAGCTCCCATTGGCCGTGGTTCCTAGCCAGTGGGAGTGTGGAGCTAGTGCTCGGGGCGGGGGTAGCGTGCGGAGCTCCATGGCCCCATCGCCTAGGAGCCGGACCTGCTGGCCACTTCCTGGGTGCAGCGCAGCACCAGGACAGGTAGGGACTAGCCTGCCTTAATTCCGCAATACTGCCAACCGGACATCTAACGGCCCGGTCGGCGGTGCTGACCGGAGCTGCCAGGGTCCCTTTTCGACTGTGTGTTCTTGTTGAAAACGGGACACCCTGGTCATCCTAGCCAGAGCACTGACAAGTGAAGGCCTCGAATACTTTTTGGAGGCAGTGTCTAAAGTTCACGATTTGTCAGAGGAAGATGCCCACAACAGAGAGTCATGATGCAGGGGTCTTTTATGACTCAGGAGTTGCACCAGACCTAATCATTTCTGGTTATAAATATGAGGAGGTGCTGGAACAAATTGCCACATTTAGAGAACAGGTGGACCACCAGAGCTTTATGGTGTTCATTTAAGTGTTCTGAAGAATTTAAGAATGCAGTGGCTGGGGGACAGATTTTAAATCCAGTGGCAGTTAGGCATGTAAATACCTTTTAAAATCTGGCCCTTAGCGCCTAGCAAAATAATGCAATCTCATTAAAATCGTTACACTTCAGTCCTTTTATAGAGTATCAGAGATTGTCTTTTAGAAAAGACATTACGGTTATTCTTGGAATTACCAACCAGTAAATTTTGCTTCAGTACCAGGTAGCCTAGTTGAAGTGATGATTTTAAAAAAATAAATGCCTCTAGATCATTGCATGATAGCAATAAATGAACACAGCTTCTGAAAAAGAAACCATGATCACCGACCTATTAGGTCTTGTAGTGTGTGAACAAAATAGCAAACAAGAGAATCAGCAGATATAACTTATTTGGACTTTCAAAAATCCTTTCTCAGAGTCCTCCACAATAGATTATTAAGGAGACAAAGTACTCTTGGAGGTGAGAGGCAAAGTACTGTCGTAGATTAGAAATTGGTTTAGAGACAGAAAACAAAAAGAAATTTGTTTAGAGATGGGATTAAATGGTTAACTTTCAGGATTGCAGACTGTTGACCGTAGAACTTTAAATGTGTATAATGATGGTGGTTAGTATATTAAGAATGCTTTGAGTAATGAATTGACACAAAATTACTTGGGTTGTGTTAAGATTGTAGAATGCCATAGGGATTTTGAGGTATGTAAGAAAGCTAGCTGAATGAATGAGCAGCACAGTGAAAGATGGAAATTAATTTTTGACAACTGAGGTTATTCACATTGGAAGGGATAACCTTTAACTACTTGAATACATTGCAAGGCCCTAAATTAACCAGATGCACTTGATAAAAAACAGTGCCACTGTGGATGGCTCAATGAAACATCTTCTCAATGAGAATTTTTCTGTTCTCACTGTCTGTAGCGATGAATTTGATGTCAAGACTGGAGTCAATTGTTTAAAAGCTATTGGACTCTCAAGCTAGTTTATATACTATCCCTATGGGGATTTGTGTGACTGTTTTTAATAGGCTTTTTTGTTTTTGAATTGTACATAACTTTAATAGACCATAACAAAGGTTTTTATTTTGTCTTTGGAAATATTCTGATATCTCTTTCAAGGGTAGAGAATTTGTCTGCAGTAAAAATATGGGGAAAATGCATTTTTCTCATAGGGCTGTGTATATTTTTTGACTCTGTAGACATTTGTATGTACTGTCCACATTTCCATCACGTTTTAAAAAAATGTAAATCTGTGTAAATACTTAAATGGAAGCAGGATTGTATCGTATCTGAATTGCAAAACTCATATCAACTTAAATGGAAATAGGAATGGGTACTTAATGTCCATTATATGCCATAATCCTATTAGGAATTTTGAAGTTACGTTATTTGTTAACATTGTGGGAATAAGAAAAAGGAACATGAGCCAATCTTCATGATGTTCTGTTTTGTAAATTTAGAATCTCCTTAATGCGTGCAGATTTAAAAAATGGCCCCGAGCACACACTTGAATCTAGGAACAAACATTTAATTCTCCCTATGAACTGTCTACAATTTTATAGGGTTTTTCTTTGAGGGTTATTTTTTGTTGAATACTTGAGCATTTAATTATTCACTATATTTAGAAGTCTAAAGTTCCAAGGATGGAACAAAGGGCTGCACCAGCAAAATGAGCATTCATCTGATGACTCCACAAAGTGGTCATTTCCATGAGGAACTGGCACTCAAGATGCAGCGACCATTTTTAAAATGCAAATGACTGTCATGCACAAATGTTTTTTTGCAGTTTCCACCTTTGAAATGTTTTTAACTTCCTGTTAAACCTGTTGCATGTTTAATCTTATGAACATTTCCCTCCCCCCACCCCCGCCTGAATGTTATTTACAGTGTTTCTGTTGTATACATGGCTTGGTTTTCCTTTGTGCAGGTAGAGTGAGTACTTTTTAAAATGAGAAAGTACATTGGGGTTTCTTGATGAGAAAATATAAATATAATCTCCATTTATACACTTACAAGTGGTGATTTTAAACTGAAAATATGCATTCACTGAAAATTTGTCTACATAAAATTGGCATCTCCTTATTCAGTAGATCTGGTTTCTGTGTTTGTTTAAAACCACGTCGTCATGCCTCAAAGAGAGAAGTTTTTCAGTCCTCCCTGTCACCTCCCATTTTCATTGCAGTCTCATACAACTGAGAGAGTGAGCAAAATCACTGTCTGTCTTCCCATTCTGTATGTATGAAACTGATTGTTCCTTCCTAAGTGGAGCACTTTGCATTTGTCTTTATTAAACTTCATCCTGTTTACCTCAGACCATTTCTCCCATTTGTCCAGATCATTTTGAATTATGACCTTATCCTCCAAAGCAGTTGGAATCCCTCCCAGTTCGGTATCATCTGCAAACTTAAGTGTACTTTCTATGCCAATATCTAAGTCGTTGATGAAGACATTGAACAGAGTTACCATTAGAGAATCTCATAAGAGCAGTAGCCATTAAGATGGTGACTGTGTAGATCAGATGAATGCAATAAACAGGGCTTGGTACAAAGGATGTCAAAATGAATGTTTTAATTGCTTATATATTAATAATTAAATATACAAAATAGCAAAACAATGAATTGCTTCCTATTCTTCAACAACAAAAAAATATTATGGATTGTCTGTTTTATGGTGTTTAGAAACATACTCTGCCATCTGGATAATGTCCAAATGCTACAGGAATCCTCAGCTGATCAATGAAACTGACTTTATGGCCCACGTGTGCCACTGTTGTTGGGCTGAGTACGTCTCTTAAGTTGTTGAGGTGTTTTTTTTTTGGGGTGGGGGATGCTTTTAAAAGAATACTTCTGAGGGTTCACTTAGAAGTGAATTGAGTTTTGATGAGGAATTTAAAGGAGAAAAGTGTGCTAGATGTGCAAATGGGTTTGGGGAAGGTGTTCCAGATCTAGATGCTATTGTGGAAAATGGCACAGAGGTAGGAGTGAAAGAAGGAATCAAATAAGGTGTCAGGGTTGATGTCGCTTGTAAAACTGTAGGGGAAAGGAATGCAGTTAGAAGGCAAGGTTAGGTGCAGACTCAGAATAAAACTGTCAGCTCCATTCTGGACAAATACAAAACCTCTATTAGGTTGGTGTAAGGTTCTTGTATTCTTAAAGCAGCCTTCACTCTTAGGGCTTGTTTACACCACGGTGTTGCTCCTAATCTGGTTCCTGTCCACACAAATCTCTAGCTCACATAAGTGGTGCTCAGAATTCAAGCTAGCTGACCTGTCAGGGGGTGTGGGTTGAAGCTTGAGTTTTGAACTAGTAACGCAGTCAGGGATGCAACTACTTTGGTCTGCCGATCCATTCGCTTGTGTAGTTGGAGTGCATGTTTGTTTTACGGTATGACCTCTCAAACTTGAGCTAGTCTAATGTGAGAGAAAGTAAGTTGAATGTAGATAACTTGAGGTAACACTGAAGTGAAGATAAGCCCTTAGAGATCTGTGACATAAAAACCTTAATAACCTTATGTGCCATCTGAGGTGTTGCATTCTTAGAACCTTTTAGGGTACTATGGGCTTATACCTGGAGAACACATAACTGCTGCTGTGCAGCTTATTCTCATGAGATTGCTCAGATCTCTCATAACCCACATGAAAAAGAGTCTTTTTAAGAGGTTCCAGAGCACTATTCAGCCCAACTCAGCAATGAGAAAAGCCCACCATAAAAGACTGAGTGCATCTGATCTGATGCTGAGCCCCTGTGTCCATGTCAAATGTGCAGTTTGACAGGCAGACAAGGTCAGCAGCAATTTTCTCTTACTGCTCACTTTGAGGGGTAAAACTATTAGCTTCACGGGCTCCCTGACATGGAATATAAACACAGACGTGGTTCCCTCTGAGAAACTCAGGTTGATGGTCCATAATCCAGGTATGGTAATCGGACTGGAGTTCTCTTTAGTCCCATCTGCAAGTACTGATGCAGAGAAGGCTGAAGTTCTGACTAGTTAGAGAACTATGAGGAGCAGGCCAATAGTAAATGAAGCCCTGTTGTCTGGTTCTTTATTAAAAAAAGGTCTTTACTATCCAGCATACGTTGTCTTTGAGTAGCCCCTCAGCCCAGCATGGCTCAGGCTGAACACTGTGTATTCTGCTTAGCTTATTAGACTCTTTACTCATCACAGGGATATTTCTCTTCAAATAGCCTTGAGGCATGCCTTTTATTTTAGCAGATGCCCTAATCTTTCCATTACTCACAGTTAGGAGTAGTCATTGGGAATGACTGGGAAGATGATGTGCTGGTATTATACAGTGGTTCTCTACAACTCTATTTGCGTTTGGGTCTTCTGAGTTGAGTACCCCTGCCATAGTTAAAGGTGACAAGCACAATTGTCCATGCATTGTAGTGCCATATTTATTAATAAAGACTGTCTAGTATTCCCCAGTTTTTCCCCATTGTTCTTCCTTGTATTCAGTTGTGCATTCTCCCTGCCCCCATAAAATATTTCTTGTGAGAGAGAATGTAGCTAAAGGCTTTCTGAGACCATGGATGGCAAAGAAATAGGTAACCTGTATGTTAATGTTGAACCAATTGAAGTGTGGCAAGGATCTACTTGAATACTATATTGATAGTATTAAAAACAAACAGAGAAGAGTAATCTGAACAATAAAAATGTGGGAAAGGTATGATGAAACTGAAGAAACTTCTTTTTTTCTTAATATGAAATGAAATATTAACTTTGCTATTTTAGAACAGTCCTACTCAATGATTCACTTGGGGAGACACAGACATTTAGACTGTTCAGGCTTTTCTCTCTTTCTCAAACTGAAAGTTCCGTTTAAAGAAGGAAAGTGTTTAATGACATTCACTGAACATAATGATGTTACAGTTTCTACTTGACAGAAATTTTTGCCTGAAATGAACCTCATGCTCATATATAATACATACAAGTAGTGAAAACCTTTCTGCTTGGCTAAATGTGATTTTAAGCCTAGTTTTGTGTGGGTGGGGGCTGGCTTCCTTGTAAACCCTTCTAGTAACTAAGTCAGGTGCTAATCGTATGCATTTTGAAAGTTCTGTTAAAATATTAAAGCTAGATATGTAGGGATTTTTTTTGTGATTCTATGAATTTTTTTCAGCAATGGAAGTGTAAACTGTAGACTTTCTGTTTATCCTGTTTTTTATGAGATTTTTTTCAAGTTACCTAAATCTTTCCTTTGGAAGGTACAACATTTTTTTTTTCTTTTCTTTCTCTTGCTGAAAGGCACTGATGTGTCATGCTGTCCTTTACACCATGTCATGCTGTCGGGAGTGGCTCAAGAGCATGGGTACCAACCTTAGGGCAGACTGTTAAGAAGCAGGGTACAAACCCCAAACTGGTTGTGAATTCTATATTTAGATGTATGAAGTGTAAGCTCCTCAGGCACTATAAGAGCCTAACCATGGAGTCGGAGTCCTCTTGGGTACTCTATCTTGCCACCTCGGCAAGCTTGTCGTTGAGATAGATGGTTCCTTACACCAAAAATCACAATGATACCCAAAGAACAAGTCACTCACCCCAGGTCAATTGCACTTCAGATCTTACACCAAAGACAGTGCTTGTAGCCAATGCCACAAAGATTTATTAGCTGAGAAAAAGAAATGTTATTTTACAAGATTAAAGCAGGTAAACATACTCACAGAAATGAGTTAGTCTGAGGTTCCAAAAGGTGGTAGAAGCTGCTGTAATATGCAAGCTCTATATATCCTTTAGGGCTAAGCAGCTGGAGAGGTCTGTTGCTTACGTTTGGAAATCATGCTCTCTCAAAGTCCAAGCAGCATAGAGGTCCTCCAGTTTCTTCCTTTTGGGAATTTTTATTCCACTCTTCCCAGAGTTCAGGCTGACGGGATGAGTTCACACACAGGTGTCCTCTTCATGGGCGGAGGGGGACAAATGCAGTCTTTGTTCTTTGATGTTTCACAAAGGCTCTGTAAACGGGCTACTCACCGCTGCGGCGCCTCCTGCTGGTTGCTCTGGGGAATTAGCTCTCTTTCAGCCCGGAGCGCCCTCTGCAGGCCGGTGATCCCCCCTTTTTCCTATCGGCCCCGTGTCCCTCCCAGGACCCGGTGCCCCTTTCACTATAATTGGGTCTCCCCCTCCCAGGGGAATCCCCACACTACTATCCCCACTTTGCCTCAGTAGTGGCCACTGACAGTCATGGTCTAGCCCCACACCCTGGGGCAGACTGCAGTATCAGCCCACTCATCACAGGCAAAAGGGGTTTGGACCTGCTGCTTTGTCCTACCCCTGGGCTGCCCTCTGCAACCCCCAGTACCTTTGGCCCTTTGCTAGGCCGCAGCTTGGGGCTTTCCAGGCTGGAGCTTCCCTAGCTCCTCAGCCTGTTCCCAGCCCTGCTTCACCCAGGTACTCTACCTCTGCTCATAAGCAGCCAGGCCCATCCCTCTCTGAAGGCAGAGAGAGAGTGTCTGGGCTCTGGCTTCCCTGCCCTCTTATAAGCCCCAGGGCTTCAGTTTGGGGCGTGGCCCCAGCTGTGGCCACTTCCCTACTCGGCCCAGCTTGCAGAGCCACGCCTCTCAAGCCCTGGCAGGCAGCATTTCAAGCCCCTCCGGGCAGGAGCCGGGTCCACCCTGCTACAGGCTCACTGAAACCAAATGAGCCATCTTGGTGAGCAAAACCTACCACTTTCTGTAGGAAGCCAGCATTTTACATTAGTTAATTCTTCTGTCCTGTTGCTGAGTTACAGAGGTTTACAATGCAAACATTCAATATAACTTTGTAACATGGAGCTACAGATGTTAAAAGTAAGATGAATGCATGCAGTATCCTACAAGCATTTTGATAAAGTCTAAACACATTCTTATAAATGTAACATCTATTTTAACACTGCTAATGGTTGAGCCAGACTGGTTTCCAGCTGTGTATCGGTCAGTGTTCATTTGACACATAGGGGCCTTGGCCTGAGCTGGCATCAGGTCTGCCAGCATCACAACACAGATAAAATCATTTATTATTATTAATTTTTTAAAAACATTATAGTAACTGATAAAATAGGTCTAAATCCTTTACTGTGAAATGTATGTATAATACAGGCCAGTGTATTGTAAAACAAACTCTTGACTTTAATGAAACTTACACCAAACAAGATTTTTTTTTTTTTATAAATGAGTGCTTTTCCTTATAAGGTATAGAATGCTGTTCTGGACTGAATTTTTGACACACAATCTTTTATTATGACTTCCAATTAATTAATACCATAGCAAAATCATTGTTTTAACATATCTGTTTTCCCTGGCAATTAAATCTGTTGCTGCAAGCATGCATAGAAACTTGACATGTGCGTCAAACTTTTTTCAGTTTACTTTGGGCTTCTGCCAGTATCTTAGTTGTAGTCTTGAAAGTTTGAATGCCTTGTTTCAGAAAGCAATTCTTCCAAGGGCAGTCAGTTCTTATATTTTACGTTTCTTGGTGCTAAAGAGATTATACAGGGATTGCCAGTTCTAAAGTTTAGGGATTTTCAGGATGGAAAAGGGGGAATGTAGTAGATATGTAAAAAGAACCCATAAAAATCTTTCAAACCAATTTTAAGTGTCATCTTGAGGCAACAGTTAATATCCCTGTCAAAAGATGCCGAGATATCAGCCAAAATGACACCTTGCTACTCAGTTTTTTGGAGTTTACACTCCTATTTTGTGTTGCTTCAGTAATGATCCCATTCTAATGTATGTAGGGGGAAAGTACATCCTAACATTTGTGTGGCAGAGAATGGTAACTAAAAAGGTCTTTTTTTTAGCTTTGTTTTTTTTATATAGACTTTTTTGATTTTAAAGAAGTGTTTGATTATTCTTAGTAATACGACTGTAGCTTCTAAAAGCTATCATTCAGTATTCCCATTTTAGCTTTGCTACATTCAGGATACGTGTCTGTGGTTCTCCATTCTGTATTTCTATACTGTATGTCTGAGGATATACTTAAGTTAACAGCAATAATATGTAAGGTGACATACGGTAACATTGTTTGCCCCATGAGTTTAAATACTTCCTCATGTTTTGCCCTTTACTTAAATTTCTTGGGATGAAAATCTTTACCCATATTAGGAAAATGTTGATAAATGGTATTTACATGTTCTTAACTAATTCTCAGCAATCAAACTGTAAAAATAAAAACGTTTTTGAGAATCATTTGCATATTTAAAAAAGTAGCAGTTATAGTCAAAACATCCTTCAGTAGGAATAAATATTATACAGTATGTAGTTACTAACTATGTAGCTGCCAATGGGGGATATCTTTCACTTAGAAGGAAGAGAATTGGAAGGAAGAAAATCATTTTAAAATTAAAAAATTACCCCTCGCTTCTCTTTTAAAGCAGAAATACATTTGCAGGAGCTGTTCTAATAGCTCTTCCAAGTATTTCATCAGTGACTTTAAATTTGACCTGGAAAAAGATTCTGACTTGTTGGAAAATAGTAGAGCTGTGTGAATCTCCACACTCTTTCCTTGCAGGGATTCTGAGGACCTTTTTTCTCTCATCTCGATTTTGTGTTGGATTGCACGTTCTGAGTTTGTCTCCAAGTGTTTGGATTTGTTTTAAAAACAAAAAGCAAAACTCTGCTAAAACTAGTTATTTTTCACGGGATTTTTTTTATTGAAACCGTGTAAAAAAAGCGTGAATTTTGTTGTGAAAAAATTTTTAGGTCCTGGTTTGTTAACTTTTTGATGAACTAAGACAGAAGGTTGTCAGTTTTTTAAATTAAATAACACCATGCCTTGAAAAACTCCTCTAGTTCCTGTTTTATATTTATCCCCCCCACCAAACCACACCATTTTTAAGGGAGGAGGAGGGAAGAGGTGATGCTATGGGGTCAATTCTGCACATTTAGAGAACAGAATGTCTAGTTTAGCCTCTCTCTGAAAGGGTTGTGCCATGAATTTAACTGTATTTCAAATGTAGTTCACCTGAGATGGGATCTGAATGATGAGTGCTCGAGGGGAAAAATTCAGCAACATTGAGTACTTACTGGACTAAATGTTGCTTAGTGGCTCATTGTTTCTTGCAGAATATAGATTACGAATCTCTGCATTTTTATGAAATTTGTTTTAATTTCTTGCTGCAGAGGTGCCATGCATTATTCAAGATTATAAAATGATTTGGATTTCAGGAGCAGTTGGATTTGCTGATGAGGATTTCAAGCTGTGTAATTATGAAACTGTATCCACATAGGCTGGAAGTTCAGAACTCATTAGCCCAATCATTAAAATAAGTGTAGTATTACATTCCAGGCTATGCAATTCCAGTATCGTATACTTACTACTTGGATACTGGAGGCATTCTTGTATTTGACTCCATGTTTCATAATGTGCTTCATAGTGTTCATGGCCACATAACTGTATAACTGGTCATATATTACTGCTTAGCACGTTAAAGAAAAATCACTTTTTTTGTAAATTTAAAGCCATATTGCAATTCCTGTTTGAGTAAATTAACCTCTTCTTCATCCATTGAAGCTTTAAACTTCTTCAGGTTTAATGCTGTAAGTTCAGGTGACATGGTATTTTATTAAAATAGATATTCTTGGGGCATGTTGCAAAGAATTGGTTATTTCAACTAAACTGCCGGAAGCATATGTGATAGAAAGGATACTTACTTATGAACTCCAACATTTAAATTTTTTTCTAAAGTTAATGTAATATTTTTGTATCATAAAAATCTTTTATCCCAAATTTTCTATGAACTGGGGGTTTCTTTTTTAAGGATCAGTTCAGACTGAGAAGGATCAAACATATATGTTGAATAAATAACAGTAAATATTTCAAAGCTCATAAGTAGCAATTTGTACAATTAAAAGCTTTGATTAGTAAGTATGTCTGGTAAAAATGTGACTACCATGGATCTTTGACTGTCACTAACCATCTAATATCAGCCTGCTTTATTAGTCAACATCATTGGAGTTTCATTGCCTGTTTTGAATGGGATTTTACAACTAGCATCCTTTCCATTTAAAATTAGACATAAACCTTAATGGACTCTGAGAAGGTAAAAATATTTTCCTCAAACAATGCTTTGCTAAGTTGATTTTTAAAACAAATAAACAAAAAAAGTACTGATAGATGACACACAGGGTTGTGGGTCTGAGTCATTTCATTCTTGGAAAGATTCTAAATGTCAAAATATTATAAAATCTTCAGCCTAAAGACAGGAACACGAAGAACTGGAGAGAGCTTGAGCAAGTCTTCATGTATTAGTGTTTGTTAGCATTTCCCAGTTTTAATGTTTTTTCAACTATTTATGTATTAAAGGGATGGAGGGGGGAGAGGAGAAAAATGCATCGTGAACACAACAGTGTTGAGCACCAGTAGTGGGATCAATTGAAAAGTAATGTACCAGAGAAACAGAACCTAAAATTTTGCTTGTGGGATATGCAACACTTCATTTGTAAACATTGTGCTTAAAGTCAAACAACATACACATTTGGTAGTATGTACCTTCCAAACATTTAAATAGGGGTGTGGTTTGTGAAAATCTATACACCTCTACCTCGATATAATGCAACCCGATATAACATGAATTTGGGTATAATGCAGTAAAGCAGCGCTCTGGGGGGGCGGGGGGGGGGCTGCGCACTCCAGTGGATCAAAGCAAGTTCGATATAATACTGTTTCACCTATAACAGTAAGATTTTTTGGCTCCCAAGGACAGCGTTATATCGAGGTAGAGGTGTACATTGATTCTGAGGGAAAAGGCTTTTGGGAAAGATTAGATTTCAAATTCTGACTTTTAAATACATTCAATAGTAAAAGATTTTTGCAAAGATGTAATAAATTCTTTCTTATATGCATTTGAGTATTGTGTACTACTACAGTATATTTCTTTTGGTGAGTGGATTTCAGTGGAGATGTGATCTCAGTGGGAATACTGGTGTGTGTTAAGTTATGTCTGTGCTTAAGTGTTTGCAATGGTACTTAATATAACAAGATTAATATACTTTGGCATAGCAACTGCTGCAGTACTCTTAATTAGATATAAGGAAGTATGCTATGTTTTAAGCAATTAAAACATAATTCTGTGATTTTTGGTTAGCTGTTTTACTGCTACACTATTTTGTATTAGTTTTGACATTCATATGGCTAAAAATGTATAGAACATTTGTTCTATTAATTTCCACGGGCCTTTTTGTAGTAAGCAAATATGGTGCTAATGAATCTTATGTGGCATTTGACATGGGAATAGAAATCACTTTTACACTGCAGCAGGTGTGAAGAGTTAAGGACGTGCTTTGTGACTTTCCTCTTTTAATGGAAGTATACCACTAATGGGCTCATGTGTAAGCATTATGACAAGCAGATGCTTCATGAGAGAAAGCAAAGAACATTAGTGCTTGAGTTCAGGCTGAGATTACTTAGACTTGAATAAAGGCCGTGTCAAGTTTTGAAGTAGATTAAGGCAACATCACTTCTCACTATGAAAAAGATTGTGTAAATTTTATGAGAAACTCCCACATCTTATGTGATACTGATTCTTACAGATTGCTCCCTTCAACTTAAATTGGTGAGTACAAATGAGGGGGCAGTAGTTCTACTCTTAAATAGTTGAAGATTGTCACACACGGGCCCAGTAAAAAGGATTTGGAGCAGAATGAACAGTTTTTTCACCATGTACATTCCTCCTAACCTGGTGGAATTCCATTAGGAAAGTTCCATAACCCTCTTGGGGATGGGCTAGAGATAGGAAGTGGTGGAGACATGGGAAGAGACTTGATGACTGTGTGGCTCCTGCCAAGGCAGAAGGCTTGACCACTGTGCAGAGGGGACAGCTAAGGACACTATTGCCTCTTGAGCTGTGGAAAGGCAGAGGGGTGCTAGTCATGCTTCGTCATCCATTGTGAGTTCAGAAGCTCTTTCTCCTGCAGGGGAGATGTAATTTCTCCTCATCCTCTAACTCCGGTCTCCTGCAATAGGTATTTTCTTATTCCCTCTTGTAACAAACTCTTTCAATGTTAGTATTCACTAATGGTTAAGAGACCAATGTAGGTAAAGCCTGGGATAGTCCTCAAAGTGTCTCTTATTTCACATAATAGTTTGAGTTGCAAATGGAGATATAAAATTAGAAATAAATATTAAACTTAAACTATTTTGCTTCAATCATTATTAACTAGAATATTACTAGTATTTTATGCTGTCTGCATATTCAAAATGTACAGAGGAATGGAGGTGGTTGTCTATAGCTATGACTCTTCCCTCCCATCATGGCTTTCTCTGATGTAAAGTTGTTAAATGATTGATTAACTTGCACTACGGAGAAAAAAAATTGTATATGCTTGCAGTGTACTATGAGATTGGACATGTATAGCCTGTTGAGACCATAGTCTTGCATTTGTTGGCACTCTTCAAATCCTAAATTGAATTATGAGCCTGGTTTGTTTGTTTTCAAAATATGCAAGACAACATAAATTGCATTGCTTTTAATGGCTGAATGTGCTGAAAATTAGATTCTTAACAATTTAATAATGGCATATTGCAGAAGATAAATAGCATTTATATACAGTGTAGCCATAATGAAAATAAGACTGAAGGCCCTGGCTTACACAAAAATAAGGTAATTCATAGTTAACCTATACGTTTACATTGTTTTTGTGTAGTAACATCTTTCTGCTAGACACTGAGTTATAGTATCCAGGCACAGTGAATGGGTCAGAAATGGGTAGAAAACCTCAGCCTTTTTTCCCCTTGTTTTTCTGTCGTAAGAGATAGGGCCTTAATGTTAATGTAAATCTTTTTGCTTTGCTTGAAGTGGTTAACTTTGTGCGAATTGTGCTGCATATTAAAAATAAATAAATTTTTTTTTCTTGAACTGAAACAAATTTTAGGTGGCTGAACTGGTTTTCCTTTCAATCCTCCTTCATTTCTAGAAAGTCGTGCTGAAGTCTTGATTTTAACTGTTTTTCACTTCACATGTTTTCTGAAGCAGATGCTGTTTTTCTTACTGTTGCTACTGTTGAGGAACAAAAAATACTGGTATTGCCACTGTTGACAGCACTTGATCAATTCAGTAACTAAGCTTGTACTCTATAAACTTCCTTGTTGTGCATGACTTCTTTGCAGTATAAACACTTTATTTTGCATTTTAATTTTTAATGTTCTGCTAAAAAGACATTAGGAAAAAAATTAACTTGAGATAATTTGAAAATTCAGGTCTTTCTCCATTTTTTGAGTCCCTTCTCCCCCCCCCCCCCCCCCCGCCAACTTGGTGTAGAACTGCAACAGTAGCTCCACAATACGTCTATAGTTTCCCATTAACAAACAAATGAACATAATTGCTGTTTTGAGGACCAGTGTTTAATGCTTCTTTTCTCTTGTCAAAGTTCAACTAATTAGCTGTAAAAAGTGAAATAAAAATCTCTATTACATTTAAAACGTTATATCTCTCTTCATACAAGTAATCTGATATCCAGGAATAAAACACTTCAGCTGCAAAACAAAATCAAAAAGGTTAAAACATTCATAACTCCATGGCATGATAATAGCATAACACATGCATTACAATTCAAGAAACCTTGATTAGGCCTGTTTCTATCTTTTCTGTTTTGTTTCTCTGATGTAGCTCTATACTAGGGGTGTAATCTCAATGTAATATAGCTAGCACTCTCGGATTCTTTTTTATTAAGAAGAAAAAAAAATCCCCTTCAGACAGTTGAATTGGAATCTGGTTTATAGGAAGCTATTAATCCCCTCTCAGACGAAATTCAGATAATCAAGATGCTGTCCAAAAAGGTAGGGGTTACAGCCAAGGCAAAATAATAGACCATGTAAACAAGATGATGAGTGGGACAGCTGTGGTAGGAACATAGGAATTGCTGCGTCAGACCACTGGTTGATTTAGTCTGTTATCTAGTCTGACAACAGCCAGTCCCAGATGCTTCAGAGCAGTGGTTCTCAAACTTCTGTACTGGTGACCTCTTTCACATAGCAAGCCTCTGAGTGCGGCCCCCCCTTATAAATTAAAAACACTTTAAAATATATTTAACACCATTATAAATGCTGGGGGCAAAGCAGGGTTTGGGGTGGAGGCTGACAGCTCACGACCCCCCTTGTAATAACCTCGTGACCCCCTGAGGGGTCCCGACCCCCAGTCTGAGAACCACTGCTTCAGAGGAAGGTGGGGGTTTTTTTGTGTTTGTTTTTAATCCCATCATTTATTTTTTATTTTTTTAACTGATCTAATGTGTAACTATAGGTATTCTCATTTACTCACTGTAAGGTGGCTTCTTATTACCACACACCTGTGTCTTTCTCTGTGGAATCTAATGTAAACACTTACGTCTGTGTCTCTGTACGAAGTTTCACTTTCTCTGAGTGTTGGTGTATGTCAGAAAGGTTGATTCCAGGCCAGAACTCTCACCTTGACCAGTCTGGAAGCAACCCTGGCTGGAGCCAAAGCATAAGCATGCTCTAGCCTCCTTGCCCATGCTCCCATTGGACCAGGGCTGAACTACACCTGGGGCACTGCAGACCCCCCTCCACTCATATGGCGCCTCCCTCACTTGGCCAAGGACTGTTTCAAAGTAGTTCTCAATGGCTTGTGACCCTCCCAGGAATGTTTTAGAGCCCTTTTTCAGTAGGCATCCAGAATGGGCGACACTGTGGCATTGAGTGCTGTTATCTAAGGTGTGGGTGTGGGAGGGTTGATTCATAGGAAGGGAGGTAGAGGGTTTTCCTTGATTGGGATGGGGCCTGTGTCTGGCAAATAGGCCTTGGGGGAGCATGATTGCAGTTACTTTCTGTATCTCAGATGAAAAGAGAGAATTATATTTATCTCAAACTTAAAAGGAGGAGCGGATGGGAGGAGGGAGACCAGAACCTGGAGATTAAATGTTACATAAGAACATAAGAAAGGCCGTACCGGGTCAGACCAAAGGTCCATCTAGCCCAGTATCTGTCTACCGACAGTGGCCAATGCCAGGTGCCCCTGAGGGAGTGAACCTAACAGGCAATGATCAAGTGATCTCTCTCCTGCCATCCATCTCCATCCTCTGACGAACAGAGGCTAGGGACACCATTCTTACCCATCCTGGCTAATAGCCATTTATGGACTTAGCCACCATGAATTTATCCAGTCCCCTTTTAAACATTGTTATAGTCCTAGCCTTCACAACCTCCTCAGGTAAGGAGTTCCACAAGTTGACTGTGCGCTGCGTGAAGAAGAACTTCCTTTTATTTGTTTTAAACCTGCTGCCTATTAATTTCATTTGGTGACCCCTAGTTCTTGTATTATGGGAATAAGTAAATAACTTTTCCTTATCCACTTTCTCAACATCACTCATGATTTTATATACCTCTATCATGTCCCCCCTTAGTCTTCTCTTTTCCAAACTGAAGAGTCCTAGCCTCTTTAATCTTTCCTCATATGGGACCCTCTCTAAACCCCTAATCATTTTAGTTGCTCTTTTCTGAACCTTTACTAGTGCTAGAATATCTTTTTTGAGGTGAGGAGACCACATCTGTACACAGTATTCGAGATGTGGGCGTACCATGGATTTATATAAGGGCAATAATATATTCTCAGTCTTATTCTCTATCCCCTTTTTAATGATTCCTGACATCCTGTTTGCTTTTTTGACCACCTCTGCACACTGCGTGGACATCTTTAGAGAACTATCCACGATAACTCCAAGATCTTTTTCCTGACTTGTTGTAGCTAAATTAGCCCCCATCATGTTGTATGTATAGTTGGGGTTATTTTTTCCAATGTGCATTACTTTACATTTATCCACATTAAATTTCATTTGCCATTTTGTTGCCCAATCACTTAGTTTTGTGAGATCTTTTTGAAGTTCTTCACAATCTGCTTTGTTCTTAACTATCTTGAGTAGTTTAGTATCATCTGCAAACTTTGCCACCTCACTGTTTACCCCTTTCTCCAGATCATTTATGAATAAATTGAATAGGATTGGTCCTAGGACTGACCCTTGGGGAACACCACTAGTTACCCCTCTCCATTCTGAGAATTTACCATTAATTCCTACCCTTTGTTCCCTGTCCTTTAACCAGTTCTCAATCCATGAAAGGACCTTTCCTTTTATCCCATGACAGCTTAATTTACGTAAGAGCCTTTGGTGAGGGACCTTGTCAAAGGCTTTCTGGAAATCTAAGTACACTATGTCCACCGGATCCCCCTTGTCCACATGTTTGTTGACCCCTTCAAAGAACTCTAATAGATTAGTAAGACACGATTTCCCTTTACAGAAACCATGTTGACTATTGCTCAACAGTTTGTTTTTCTGACAATTTTATGTGTCTGACAATTTTATTCTTTACTATTGTTTCAACTAATTTGCCCGGTACCGACGTTAGACTTACCGGTCTGTAATTGCCGGGATCACTCCTAGAGCCCTTTTTAAATATTGGCGTTACATTAGCTAACTTCCAGTCATTGGGTACCGAAGCCGATTTAAAGGACAGGTTACAAACCTTAGTTAATAGTTCCGCAACTTCACATTTGAGTTCTTTCAGAACTCTTGGGTGAATGCCATCTGGTCCCGGTGACTTGTTAATGTTGAGTTTATCAATTAATTCCAAAACCTCCTCTAGTGACACTTCAATCTGTGACAGTTCCTCAGATTTGTCACCTACAAAAGCCAGCTCAGGTTTGGGAATCTCCCTAACATCCTCAGCCGTGAAGACTGAAGCAAAGAATCCATTTAGTTTCTACGCAATGACTTTATCATCTTTAAGCGCTCCTTTTGAATTTTGATCATCAAGGGGTCCCACTGGTTGTTTAGCAGGCTTCCTGCTTCTGATGTACTTAAAAAACATTTTGTTATTACCTTTGGAGTTTTTGGCTAGCCGTTCTTCAAACTCCTCTTTGGCTTTTCTTATTACACTCTTGCACTTAAGTTGGCAGTGTTTGTGCTCCTTTCTATTTGCCTCACTAGGATTTGACTTCCACTTTTTAAAGGAAGTCTTTTTATCTCTCACTGCTTCTTTTACATGGTTGTTAAGCCACAGTGGCTCTTTTTTAGTTCTTTTACTGTTTTTCTTAATTTGGGGTATACATTGAAGTTGGGCCTCTATTATGGTGTCTTTAAAAAGGGCCCACGCAACTTGCAGGGATTTCACTTTAGTCACTGTACCTTTTAACTTGTGTCTAACTAACCCCCTCATTTTTGTATAGTTCCCCCTTTTGAAATTAAAGGCCACAGTGTTGGGCAGTTGAGATGTTGAGACTACAGGGCCTGAGGCCACATGGGAAGAGAGGAAGGGGAAATGCTGAAGGGTCTGAAGAGGCCATGGGCTAGGTGAGGGGAAAATCCTTGGCCTGAATGGAAGATGTTGGGGGTCTGTACTAGGGACAGAAACAACCTGCCATAGTAGTTGTGTGAGTGGATTTGATGGTCAGTCCACTTTTTCCCGGTAGGAGAAACATTTCAATTACTTGTTTGGTTTGGGAGGTGGTGGTATTGGAATGTACATTGAAAGTAGAATTCTAAATGGAATTGCTATCTGAGTAAAGTCTTCAGGGTTTGTGGATAAAGGTGAGCTGGTAGATTGCACACAAGTGCTGTGTAGTACACCGTTGCTGGAGCAGTGAAAAGACCGCTATTTCTGAGTTGCTATCCTGTTGCTGCCATCTGATTTGGAGCAGTGCTAGGCTTGGAGACTATCCAGGTTGTTCAGTCCGAGCCTTGGTCTAAACCAGGGGTAGGCAACCTATGGCATGTGTGCCAAAGGCGGTACGCGAGCTGATTTTCAGTGGCACTCACGTTGCCCGGGTCCTGGCCACCGGTCCAGGGGCTCTGCATTTTAATTTAATTTTAAATGAAACTTCTTAAACATTTTTAAAACCTTATTTACTTTACATACAACAATAGTTCAGTTTATATATTATAGACTTAGAAACAGACCTTCTAAAAACATTAAAATGTATTACCGGCACGCGAAACCTTAAATTAGAGTGAATAAATGAAGACTTGGCACACCACTTCTGAAAGGTTGCCGACCCCTGATCTAAACTACAAACGTATGTTGGTAAAAATACATCACTCGAGTGTGGAAAATCCTCACTGTTGGGCGATCCAGTTATATCAACCCAGCTTCCTGTGTAGACAGCACTATGTCGATGGGAGGGCTTCTTCTGTCAGCATAGCTATATGGTTCTCCTGTCGGCATAGGTAACATCTTCAATAAGGGTGGAAGACACCTGGATGCCTTCCTCACCACCCATACCTTTGATTTGCTGTTCCAAGGGAAAAGTTTGGACAAAAAGTTTGAAAAATCTCCTATAAAGAGTGTAGGTAGAAGACGGCGACACTCTAGGATGATCAGAGAGAGGAAAAGAGACTTTACTGGAGCATGCTCCATGTGTCGGACAAGAAACATGTTTTTTAAACATGTTACTACTAAATTTTGTTTCATCAAATGTATTAGCAGTTTCGCAGTGGGGTAGGCTGATATATATATTACTTCTTTGTAACAAATGTACCATATTGAACATGAACAATTAAAGTATCTACTTGGGGAACAGAAATTTGATAGAGGGCTATTCAATCTATCAGACTAAGAGACAACAAAATACAGTGTCTAAAAGTTGAAGCTAGACAAATTTGGAATAGAAACAGTACAAATTTTTAACTATGAAGGTAATTAATCATTGGAACAATCTACCAAGGACTGTGGTGGATTCTCCATTACTGGAAAGTTTTTAATCAAGAGTGGATATTTTTCCAAAAGACATGCTAGTTCACAGAGAGAAGGTGTGGGAGGTAATCTTTTTTATTGGACCACCTTCTGCAGATGAGAGAGACACGCTTTCGAGTGTGTCTCTCTCACCCACAGACATTTGTCCAATAAAAGAGATTACTTCACCCAACTTGTAGCCGTGTCATCCCCAGGTTATTAGAGAGACAACTACACTGCACACAGCATGTGCTAGTTCAAGCACAACTTGTTGGACTTGAAGCAGAAATTAATACAGGATGGTCCTATGGCTCTGTTAAGGCCAGAAGGGACCAATGTAATCCTAAAATCAATGAATCTATGAACATCTTACAATCATTCACAAGACTTTAACTTTTGAGCAGTACAGAGTAGTTCAAGTATACAGTAAAGACGTTGCTGTTGATAACACTATGAATTAATTTTCACTGAATTTTAAAGTTCCTGTTATTCTAAGTTTTATTGTCAAATCTTTTAGCATTTTATTATGAGTTGTCATTTATGGGGTTTTTTTTTTTTTTTAGAATATAGTTTTTCTTCACACGATTGGAATTTACATTTGTTTCATATCCATGCTTAAGTCTGTATTGTAAAGATGTACATAGGAAATTGGGTTCCCTTAAACTATAAAGGTAGACACCATGTTGGTAAAACAAAGAACAGAAAAATGGTAAAGGGTAGTTTCTAAATTAAAATTACATATTTCATTTATTATTGTAGGGCCTAAAATCCCCAGCTAGGTTTTGAAGCTTCATTTTGCTGGTGCTGTTCCTGCCCCAAAGAGTTTACAGTCAACTTAAGACAAAGTAGCAAAGTTTATTTTAGTCAGAGTCAGGAGATATGATTTGTAAATGCACAGATGGAGTCAGTTAGTTGAGAAGGAAGGTGCCATTTTCTCCAGTCTTTTCTTCTCCAATAGAGTACTGGAGGAAAGCCAGCTAACTTTCATACGTTAGCTTTGCGCAAACAGATATTTTTTTCATATTGTTGCTTACTTGACATCATGCTGCTTTGTTAGAAAATAGTTTGTTTTTGCTGGTGTTGATGAAATAAAAGAATCATTATTATAAAATGAGATGGCCCTCATAAAAAGGGACATGAAAAAGGATATTATTACCTGCTGAACTAAAGCTCTTCTCTACATAAAACTATTTCAATAGGTTACAGTAGTTATTTTTCTTTTAAAACACTACTTAAACTATTCTTTTCTGGTACATTATTTATACCTTGTATCACTAAATTATAACTTGCAAGTGGATAATAAAGCTCTTTCTGGTAGACCATTGGTGCAATCCACTTGATACTCACTTTCTTGGAAGACATTTCATTACAGAAGGTGAAGACTTGATCATCTTTTGCAGAAGAAATTGTCCTAATTTGCTACTGATTTGAGGTCCCAGGCTTAAGAAACTGCTGGGGTTAGTTTGACCTAAGTTATTGGCAGACCTTTAAAGTTATGAATGCTTGGCATCCTGGGACTACGCAGAGATTAGTGACTGTCAAGGAATCAAAAAAGGTATTTCACAGTCCTCAGATTTTCCGATCTCAGTGTTTTACATGTTAAAATCTATGGAGTCTTTCATTTGATGCAAATGTATTTTGTATTAAAAACTTTTGAAAAGGGTTTTTTAGATTGGTATGTATGTTTCTTTTTGTTTTTTGCATTTAAGTTCAGCCTTTAAAGATGTTTCCAGAATTTCCATTTATATCTAATGTTATTTCATGGCAACCACTGTAAGTGTGGAAAGGCTTGTACAGCCAGAAAGTCCCTGTAGCCTAATACAGCATTATGATAATTGGATTAACAAACAATGAGGCAGCAGGGACCAGGTGTCTTAAGATATATTGCTGTGCCTTTTATGAAATTTAAGTTGAACTGCTGGAATAGGTAGAAAATACACTATGTGAGCATTTTTGATCCCCATGTATAGGGCACTGAGTTACAAGATATCAGATCTATATGAAATTAAAATGGCCTTTTGATTTTACTCGTAACCCTTGTGTAAATATATGTAGTTTGTTCTTTCAAAACCGACTACAGTCATTGTGATAGTAGTGAATAGATCTAAGCAATCCTTTTTTTTTGTTTTTTGTTTTGTTTAAGACGAGTGTCATGCTTCTATTTTACCTTTCTTTTGTCCTAGAGACCCTACAACTTAATTTCTCAAAATCTGTTTTATTTTGGTTGACACAAGTAATATAGAAGGCACCTTTCTCGGCTAAAGTGATCTAAGATGAAAACCTGTCTTGGTATAATTATTTTGGTAAGAGTGATTATTATTTGGAGACAGTGTATAGCCTTTTTGCCTCCCACTGCCCCAGGAATGTACTGTAGCTTTAATACAATTTTTCTCAGCTGTGTAGCATTCCGTATTTGCCAATGGTACAAGCAAGTTGAGCTATCTTGTGACAAAGTTTTTTGTTTTATTTTTCTTTAAACCACTATTTATTAGTTGAAGAATTTGCTATTGAAGACTTGACGAATGTTATGAGGGGTGGGGAGGGGACAACAAGGGGGGCTTTCCAGTACAAAAATGTCAAATTGTTTGGTCCTGGTCCTGATCTCTGCAGTATGATTTACTCAAACTAATTTTACCACCAATTGCAGCATATTGTGAGCAATGCTAGTGACAAACTGCCATACATCATGCAAATTATCCTGTCGGTATAGCACACTTATGACACTGTTTTATATCAGTAAGCAGAAGAAAACATAAAACATTTTACTTTTGATTTTCATGATAAGTATTTATCTTTGTTACTTTTAAAAATTTTTTTGCTTGACAGCAGTTGGAGTCTTTCTTCATATAGTATATTAGATTAGCCAACGCCTTTACATATCAAACCCGAGTTGTTTTAAAAATTTTAAAACTTAAGTTTTTCTTATAATATAAGATGATAATACTGGGCAAACTGGTTGAAACTATAGTAAAGATCAAAATTGTCAGACACATAGATGAACATAATTTATTGGGGAAGAGTCAACATGGTTTTTGTAAAGGGAAATCATGCCTCACCAATCTACTAGAATTCTTTGAGTGAGTCAACCAGCATGTGAACAAGGGGGATCCAGTGGATATAGCGTACTTAGATTTTCAGAAAGTCTTTGATGAGGTCCCTCACCAAAGGCTCTAATGTAAAGTAAGCGGTGATGGGATAAGAGGGAAGGTCCTGTCATGGACTGGTAACTGTTTAAAAGATAGGAAACAAAGGGTAGGAATAAATGGTCAGTTTTCAGAATGGAGAGTGGTTAATAGTGGTGTCCCCCAGGGGTCTGTAGTGGGACCAGTCCTATTTAACATATTCATAAATGAGCTGGAAAAATGGATAAACAGTGAGGTGGCAAAATTTGCAGATGATACAAAACTACTCAAGATAGTTAAGTCCCAAGCAGACTGCGAAGAGCTACACAAGGACTCTCAAAACTGTGTGACTGGTCAACAAAATGGCAGATGAAATTCATTGTTGATAAATGAAAAGCAATGCACATTGGAAAACATAATCCCAACTATACATTATAAAATGATGGGGTCTAAATGAGCTGTTACCACTCAAGAAAGGGATCTTGGCATCATTGTGGATAGTTCTCTGAAAACATCCATTCAATGTGTAGCAGCAGTCAAAAAAGTGAACAGAATGTTGGGAATCCTTAAGGGATAGATAATAAGACAGAAGATATCATATTGCCTCGATATAAATCCATGGTACGCCCACATCTAGAATACTGTGTGCAGATGTGGTCATACCATCTCAAAAAAGATGCATTGGAATTGGAAAAGGTTCAGAAAAGGGCAACAAAAATTATTAGGGATATGGAACGGCTTCCGTATGAGATGCAATTAATAAGACTGGGGCTTTTCATCTTGGAAAAGAGACTAAGGGGGGATATGATAGAGGTCTATAGAATCATAACACGTGGAGAAAGTAAATAAGGAAGTGTTATTTACTTCTCATAAACACAAGAACTGGGGGCCACCAAATAAAGTTAATAGACAGCAGGATTAAAACAAACAAAAGGAAGTATTTTTTTCACACAATGTACAGTCAACCTATGAAAGTCCTTGACAGAGGATGTTGTGAAGGCCAAGACCATAACAGGGTTCAAAAAAGAACTAGATAAATTCATGGAGGATAGATCCATCAATGGCTATTAAACAGGATGGGCAGGGATGGTGTCCCAAACCTCTGTTTGCCAGAAGTTGAGAATGGGTGAGGGGATGGATCACTTGATGATTATCTGTTCTATTCATTCTCTCTGGGGCACTTGGCATTGACCACCGTCAGAAGACGGGATACTGGGTTAGATGGACCTTTGGTCTGACCCTGTGTTGCTGTTCTTATGTTCTTAAACTAATACTTTCATAATGAGAGCTTTACTCCAGTAATATCTTCTAGTTGCCGTAGTAGTATTCACAGTGGTTTCTTAGGGTTGAAGAAAACACCATCAATCTCTCGGTTTTCCTAGTAGAAAGGTGAACATTATAAAGGGATTATTTATCACTTCAGACAGTGGCTTAAAATGGGTGCCCCCTCTCTCCTTTTTATTTCGTGTTCTTAAAGGGTACCGCTTGGAATATTTTTAGCCTGTGTGTTAGCTTTGTACCATGTTCCTTAACAATAGCAGGAACAGTCTCACTTTGTTTCATAATGAGTCAGCACTGAAGCATGCAATTTATATAACTTGTAGATAACTTCAAATACTTGAACAGTTTTTATAATGTAAGAAGGTGTCACTATTACACGTTGGCCAAAGAATTTTTAAGCAAACAGTCCTGTTACAAATGGGAACTTTTAGTCCCTATTCAGCAAGGAGTTTAAATAGATTGATTGATTTTAAATGGGATTACTCATATGCCTGAAATTAGGCACATACTTGACCCTGATGTAGCAAGATATTTAGTGCCAAAAGTCTACATGAGTTGTTTCAATGATATTTGGCAGCCTTTAGTCTATTACCAGTTAGGATATTGGGCCAAGTTCTTGGCTGGTGTAGTTCGGCCTTGCTCCATGGACATTAGCAGAACTGTGCCAGTATATACCAGATGAGGATCTCGTTCACTATATTGCTAATAATATACTGGCCAATCATTACAGAAGGGAAGGCGGTCTTCAGTTATTCACATGCCATTTCCCCTGGAATCTGAGAGTGGCTTGTGTTTAAGGACAGAATTTGGTCCTTAGATTTTTGGTTCAGTAGCACCATGGATTATTTCTTTTGATTTCCAGATCACTTCTATCTTCTCTCTATCTAGTGAAACCTTTACTTGGGATACACTGAAATAAGACAGAAGGAGAACCCCTCCTGTTGGTGTAGGTAGTGCCTATATTGAAGCATTATAACAGCATATCAGGATCTCTGCATCTGTTCTGTTGTGACATTATGTAGTTCAAAGTAGCACCCTGGTTATATTATTATGATATGTTTCTTGCAAAGTATATCTTGTGAGGCAACATTTTAAAAGTCTTGTTCTGTTGAACATTAATAATCTATTGGATTGTATGTACTATCATTGTATTTGAAGTTATGAAGTATTGCTATATTTTGTTAAAACCCACAACCAGCGTTTCAGTCCCAACAAAGAAGTAGCCTTCAATAGCCCGATGATGATGATGATAATGGCTCATCAACACATAGTCCACTATCCTCAGAACTTCTCGGAGGAGGCATGTGTGCCCTGGGAGTGGACTAACCTACATCACAGTAAATATCTTTTCAGCAAGCTGAAAGAAAATATTAGACAGAGTGATATCATCAGTTGGCCTTTATCATCTCCCAACTCAACACCTGGAGGACGACTTTGAACTAGAGAATGGTGGTCCCAGGCTGGAAGGTAGTCGCAGTCTGTGTATTGAGGAACTGCAACCTGCTTTGTTACCAGATTTGCCTGTTACTTTGGGGTATGCTCATTTATTCGGGTTACTCTTCTGGGGGAGGGTGTGTGTGTTCTGTAATTCTATCAATATACTGCTTGAGTCACGTGTGTTTTTTCATATGGAGCTCTACTCCTCCCTTATGCAAGTTCCCTCCAAATAGAGCTATCCTGCAGCATACACGCGCACACACATGCAAGTCTGAGCGGACTGGGTCAATCAGCACTTTCAAGCTGACTCCTTATGTCTCTGGATGCAATGGGCTGGATTGAGCAGCACTTTCAAACTGCCCCCTTTCATGCGTTCCAGATTCAACACATCCCTATCCCTACTCTCACATCACAATTGTACTTGTAGTAACCTACTTGATGAGAAAACCGCACAGTATTTTGGGCACTGCAGGGATCTTTAGCTTAAGTAAAAGAATAATTGCTGTAGAGTAAATGGGGAAGCTAAAAACACAAAAGAGTAAAGTTCAGTGAGAGAGAGAAGCAACCAGCTTAACCATACAAGTTATTTATTGAATAATAGCGATAACTACACAAGGAGGGCTAAACCACCATAACATTCATTATTAAAGGTTAATACCTAAGGTAGAAAAGAAAACAGGGAGAGAAAGAAGGGGAATCTCACTGCTCCCTAAATCTTGAACTCGTTGGGGTTCCCAGGTGATGGTGTAGCTCAGGGTCCTGAGGGCAGGAGACGGGCAAAGCCCCCAGCACGATCAGTCAGGAGATGGAATCCCAGTGGAACTTGGGTCTATGCATCAGAACACTGACTGGAGGGCGAGTAGGGATTTTTGTAGAGAAAATACAATGGTTCAAGGGAGAACGCTAGATTTGTTTATAGGTAAACTGGTGACTCAAGGGTTTTCTTTAGGCTAGACTAGGGGTGGGCAAAGTTTTTGGCCCAAGGGCCACATCGGAGTTGCGAAACAATATGGAGGGCTGGGTAGGGAAGGCTGTGCCTCCCGAAACAGCCTGCCCCCGCCCCCTCCCACATCCAACCCCCTGACTGCCCCCCTCAGAACCTCCGACCCATCCAACCTCCCCTGCTCCTTGTCCCCTGCCCCTAACTGCCCCCCCAGATCCCACCCACTATCCAACCCCCCTGCTCCTAGTCCCCTGACTGCTCTGACCCCATCCACACCACTGCCCCTTGACAGGCCCCCCAGGACCCCAACCCCCCCTTTTTCCCTGACCACCCCCTCTCGGGATCCCCTGCCCCTAACCACCCCCCTGAAACTCCAGCCCCTCTTGGAATGTGGCCCTGTGAACATGGGCGGAGGACTCGGGAGGAGCAGGGGCAGCTGCGCAGCCAGAGAGAAGCGGCGGTTTCCCCTTTAAAGCGCAGCTTCTCTCCGGATAGCTGTGCAGCCACCCAGTGCTCCACCTGACTCCTCTGGCTGTGTTTGCCGCGCTCCTGCCGCCTGCACCTCCCACCTGCTCCCCTGAGGCTGTGGGTGAGCCTCCCTCCCTGCTCTCCCCTGCCCCCCCCATGGGGGGTGCACCAGTGCGGAGCTGCCCGGCGGCACAGTGAGCTGAGGCTGCAGGGGAAGGGGAGCAACAGGGGAGGGTCTGGGGACAAGTCTCCCCGGCCGGGAGCTCAGGGGCTGGGCAGGATGGTCCCGTGGGCATGATGTAGCCCACAGGCCGTACTTTGCCCACCTCTGGGCTAAACAGTAGGAGCTGATCATTCTTGGCTATGGTTGGTGTTTTCTTCCAGGGAGCTCACAATGCAACAAGGCTGCTTCAGTATTTTGGATATCAATCAAGGACTCGTTACTAGAATTGGTCTGATAACTGCTGAGCTGGGTGTGGGCAGGCATACGTTCATTAACATCTGGAGCAGAGATTCCCATGATGCAGTGCTTCCCTGCTTTTTCTGGTCCCAGAGTTCAGTGTGGTTCTCTGTTCTCTATTCTGTATGCTAATTGAGATGTCTCCCTGTCCCATCTTTCATGCACATGAGGCTGGGGGAGTTGTCTCTGTTCTTCATTCTGAATGCTAATGGAAATGTCTTAATCTTGTCACCCTTGTCAGGAGGGATATAGGTGTGTCTCCCATCTGCCCTTCATTGCTCTCTGCAGGTCTTTTCTCTGATGGGTTTTGGTTTAAGCAGAGGCTGGTGGTGGGTATCTTTCATGAGTCAGACAGGCTGGATACTGCGCCCTGGTTCCCCAAGAACACAGCTGACTGGTATCAGCTTGTACCATATGCTAGGGTGAGGCACTCACTGCTTCATTCAAATCCTGCTTAGTGTATAGAATTTAGACTGTACATTTATTTTTATTTCTTAAGTAACCAACTTTGATCTCTATGCTTGCTACCTATAATCACTTAAAATCTATCTTTCTGTGGTTAATAAACCAGTGTGTTTTGGTTGAAGTGCTTGGGAAATCTCAGCTCAGGTTAACAAAAGCTGTTGCCTGTCCACTACACTTTTGTCAGAGTGGCGCGCTAACTAATGAACTTACACTGGCCAGGCTTCTGACCAGTGCAAGACAGTACAGTTCTGGGGTGCAAGACTGCGGAGCCTCCCTATTGATGGTTCATGAGTGGCAGGGAGATCATTCATGTAACAAATGGGCGTGTTTCTGCCTGTGGATGTCTGTGTAAGTGCAGTGCCTATCAGAAGCTTGTAGCCTGACATCAGTGTGGGGGATACTCCAGGTTTGTGGATTTTGGAGGGCTCTGTGGTCCCACAGTCTAGGCATCACAGCTGCTGTGGCATTTTAAGTGTAGACATTTCCTCTATTTCAAGATTAGTGGCCTCTCCTATAGTACAGCTGACAAGAGGAGTAAAAGCTTAATTTAAAATATTTTAATGTCTGTTTTGAGTAGACATGTTTTATTACTGGAAAGGTGACCTGCAGAGGAGGAGTTGGGATTTGAGCTTGCGCATATTTTATGATGTATAATGGAAAGAAACAAGATTGAGCGTATTCTTCCCCCTCCCACACTACTTTTTTTTTTTTCTTTTTTAAAAAATTCTGCTCTTGAGGGAGCTTGTCTGAGACAGCATGGCTTTGTTGGTTTCTTATGCCCTGCTCATTGCTTTACTTAACCACTCCCCTTTCTTCCTATCCCTTAACATCTATGGATGTCTGTATTTGAACAATGACAAGGAGAGGAGATTACATTGACTAGGGGTTAGAAACACGAATATCTACTCAGCAATATGTTGATAGAATCTGCCTAAATTTCTAAAGGAGGGGCCTCACTTTAACCTATTATGTTCTGATTCAAAGGTCTTCTTGGAAGTGGACATGGTATGTCTATCTCAGGTTCATTTTAGTTGCTAAGAAGTTAGATCACCTACTAATTTTCCTGTTGGGACCCAAGCAAGAGTATAATTGAATCAGACAAAAACAAGATAATGTGGCTAAATGAGGTCAGAATTCTCCTTTAGAGATTAGGGCAGATTCTGTCAGGGTACTGCTGAGTAGAAATGTGCACCTTGATCAATAACTTTTGTGTAACGTTAGATTGGATGTGGCAGCATCCTTGGCTGCAATGTTTGGATGGCAGGTATCCCAAGCTGCCATTTTGGGGTGACCTCACCTGTAATTCTTTCTTTGTACTGCTTTAGGAGTCCCCCTGTCAGAACTTGCAAGAAAAATGGTAGAGAAGAGTAGTTATTACTTGTAAATGAGGTTTCTGTGAGTCATTCTGCACCACACCCGATATCCCTCTACCTACATAACTAAGGGTTTTATACTGCAGACCTTCACCATACTATATGAGCACCTATTGTTCGCTAATCCCCCTCCCGGATTCCACCAACCTACTTTCTAATCAGGTTTGTTAAGGTCTGGAATGAGATTTTCTGATAGGTGAAGCAGCAATAAAAACCCTAAGTAGAATCTGGTAGCCAACAAACCCTTCTCTACAGGGGCAATGATATTGGGGCGGGGGGGGGGGGCGAGTTCATGTCTCCACTGCTGGAAAGAAGAAAGTTTTATACTCTTGTCTGGTATAGCATAAAGGGATTCACTGAAAACTAATGAACCATTCCACTGCAGAGTTCAGGAAATTGAACAGTTGGCCATGTACAGAAAATGTGTGTCTGAAGTCAGACCATCTAGAATCCTGGCATTCTTACTTGAAAACAACTGATGGGAGTACAAATGATTCCACAATATTACAGGGTAAAACCTATTAAAAATATGAGAGATACCTGGGGGTAGAGACCATAGGATCTGTCTGGAAAGAAAACCAATCAGATTCTGAAAATCATCTTGCCTGCTTGATCATAACTAATATCTGAGCACCTAAAAACCAAGAGGTTCCCAGACTGTGCAAAGTTCATCAGTGTTTGTAACCGGTATCTTCCCCCATCTATTCCCTTATTTGTGCAATATTATGGCTCTAGATGTCTGCTGTGATAAAGATCTCTTGAAAACTTAAAAGAAAAATCCTTCTGTCTATTTTCTACTTTTTTTTTTCCAAAGTGAAATTCACAGTTTGTTTGTTTGTTTGTTTTTAACTGCCCCAACTGTCCCTATAAACACTTTCCACTGTTCCCGGTTTACAAGCTGATTAGTAACAGTGGCCGCTCTGTGGAGGATGGCTGAGAATATAAACAAAACTTCTAGTTATAAAAGGTAACAATATTGAAAATATCACACAAATAGTATAAAATATTTTTTAATTCCTAAGATTTGACTGTATTGCAAACAGTAGGTGTTGCTGTGAATTATAATACTTGGAATTTTCCCCAGTGTGCTCCTTGCTCCAATTGAAAAAAAAAATTCTAAACATTGACTTTATTGTATTATGAGAATGCTGTGTTAAAGCATTATCATAGTCACTTGGTAAACCTCTTGTACAGTACAGTTTCAGATAGTATAAAATAACTATCCATTCTCTGGAATGTACAGATTGTTTACTATACTCTACTACAGAGAAAATGAAAATATTTATTAAAGATAATGAACTATTGATTTTCAATCTGTTTTGAATGTTCAGGAGGAGAAGGATAAAATACAGTTATTTCACTATGGAAAACTAACAAATGCGTCTAATAGTCCTGTCCCATCTTTATTTGGGACATAGGCATCCCTCCTTGTAGTGGTCCACTAGTTTTCAGAATGGCATGGTTTTTGTGTCACCCTCTTCCATGTAACCTAACGATCATTTATCATTCTTTCAAAGTCTTTTCTTTTGTTCATTAACTTAAATAAGATATTCTTGGTATGTTCCCCTTCCCCTCCCCCCCCCAACACTAACCATCTTCCCAACAGAAGATCTTTCCACACAATTGTAATACTTAGCCGTTTTTATAGGTTTTTACACCGTCAGACCACTAATAACGTTATCTAATCCACAATGTACAGATTACGATTTGGATACAGTCGGATTTTTTGGACTTCAGTGTAGAATATTCCAAAGTATCTTTTCACCTTAATAAGGATGTTAAAATTGGTAGGTTCTTTTTATTTATATATATATATTTAGATTTAGATTTTTTTTGGCACAGTAGTCATCTGTAATTGACAAAGATATTGTTGTCTTTGAATGTGTAGACACAGATGGAGTACCCTAAAGATTCCCTCAGGGTGAGTGAATGCAGCACTTGAAACAAAGTTACAAGATGTCAGTGTGCATTTTTAACAACTAAATTAATAAACTCAATGTTTTGGTTGCCTGATATGTTGTCTTGTAAATTACATTAGTCCCCCAAATAGATAGTTTATTACTGTTTAAACAAAGTGTAATTGGGTAGATTTGTATTATGCAAAAAAAGAAAAATCCTATAAGGCATTGATGTTTGTGGCTGCATCTGTACTGGTTATAGTGTCTGGTGATTGAGTTTTGAAAAATTAAAAAGGAGAAAGTGAATGTAAAAAACCTTGTATCAGTGTACAACTATAATGACTGAATTCTGTTTTAGTAATTGAAAAGACTATTTAAGACTGTATTAGCTAATCGGTGTCACTTCAATCCCAAACTCATTATCTATTCCTTTTGGAACATTAAAATATAGTGCCTATAAAAATGTTTTGGGTTTTTTTTTTTAATGGAATTCATTGTTCCCTTTTTGGTTAGTTTCCATGTTTACAGCCAGACATACAGACTAAATTAAGTGCCTAGCACATTGTTGGTTATACACAAATATTTAAAACATTACACTTTTCTTTAGGAGTTCTGATAAAAGTCTAGTCACGTTGAGGCCTATGGGAATGTCTCAAGTTAGTGTAGTATGAGTACTCATTAGTATTAATTCATTTCAATAAATGTTAAATGTGTTAATTTTAAGGTCTAACACTTGTCTGGGTTTATAATATTTACTTTAAGTATTCCATCAATCTAATAAATTTTAAAACAGTTATCACTTAATCTAACTTTTTCCATCCCCAGTTTAATTACAGTATATTGTAATTAAACTGTGTACATGTGTAATGTATTATGTCACAGCCCACATATACCAGTCTCTTCACCCTAGTCCAGGAGCATCACTTCTATGGACTTAGTGAAAACAAAATACCTTTCACATCTGTTGATAAGCATGTCCATAATGACTGGCCAACAGTTAATATGAAGTTTGAGGTACATTTAATTCTTCTCCTTTATAACTTGGCAATTTGAGAGTGTAATTAGGGAAGGAGAATGTGCCTGTTCATGTACTGAGACAATAACTATTTTTGTTTTTAAGTTAACATGCTGTAAGAAGTATTTAGTGTGCAAATATATACAGGGAATTATAATCCATTTGTAAAACCTGGGAAATGTCAAGAAACAAAGACTGGAACACTTTTCAAACTGTTACACTAGTGATTATGCTGCATTTTAAAAATAGACAACAATTTGAATATCTCGTTTTTTTAAATTTTAAGAATTACAGCATAATTTAAACATGGCAGTTTTCACGTTTTCAATGTTGCACTGCTAATTAACTAGCAGCTGTTTGACATAAGACGTGGAAAGTATGTTTTAGATGACTGAGGGGTGTGTGTGTGTGTGTGTGAGAGAGAGAGAGAGAGAGAGGGAAAATGAGTGAAAGACTAAATAAAGTTTTGTAAAACTAAACTCTTCAAATGTTGTTTTCCCCCATCCTACAAAGAAACTGTCCTTTTATGGAGGGCTGTATGTCTTAATCTGCCTCAAAGGTGTGAAAAACGGTCAGTGATGACTCATGTAACTAGTAATTTGTTTATTTAGTTGGTCTTAGCGAGGAATGATGTACAACTTTATTTATTTATTTTTTTTTAGGGTGGGGGGAAAGAGAGGGACTGAATTACATACATGGCTTTGCCATTCTTGGATGGCCATTGTATTTTATACTTCTGTATTAACTTTCATCAAATAATCACAAAATGCTTTACGAAGTTGTAATTGACTTCCAGCCTTTCTGTGAGGTAGCAAGTTTTATCACTCCTGATTTGATGGGGGGGGGGGGGAGTGAGTTTCAACGAGGTTGACTTGTCCAACGCCATGCAACACATAAGCATCAGATCTAGGATTAGCACCTACGTCACTTAGTCCTGTATGTAACTAACTGTGAAGAAATACACTGTTTTCATGCACATCACTTAACATCCCTGTGCCTCTTTCTCCATCTTCAACATGTGTGTGTATATATATGCACGCGCGCGCACACACAATATGAGTTTTTCTTTAGAAATTTGAAAATGTGTACATATGTTGTTTGTTGAAATATTCTGTATATGTTGAAAGACCAGAGAACAGTGTCGCATCCAGGAGAGCAAACATCTCACGTGTGTATCCTGGTTCTGCTGTCTTCAAAAGATTGAGATCTAGGACTCGGGGGCTAGAGACATTAGGGGCAAATTTTACTTCAGTTTTTGCCTGTCATCGCTGTGCACCCTACTTTTGATGCCATGATTGACAAGTATCACAGCGAGTTGACATGTATAGTGGCTTCACGTTAAACTCAGAACTTGAGAAAAATACATAGTTATCTCAGTGTTTACTGCATATTAATGAAGCAAAATTACTTTTGTTTTCTCTATAATAAGTATAGGAAATTACAAGGTAGTAAATCCCCAAACTATTTATCTCTGCTAAAATATAGTCCAAACTAAGAAGTGTGAGAACCTATGTTCAAAGAAATGCTATGAACAAACTACTTACCTAATGCAACACACTGATAAATTTTTAAGGGTGACTTGTGTATCCTGGTAGTTTAGCCAGTTACTAAGGAGCCTTGGGACATCTTAAATGTCAGCTGCTTTGGCACTTCACATACAACTGTGGATTTATTAAACCACATCAATTGCTGTTTATGCAGTAGACTGTATGTGGTGAATTGCAAGGAGTAGACAGGGTCTGAAAATGTCACAACTACAGGGGGTGCCAAATTAGTGTAGGCAGTTGCGGACTGTAAATGGTAACTAGTAATTTCTTTATTTAGTTGGATTTAGAGTAATGGGGAATATATTTGGAAAGTGGGTTCTTTTTCTTTTTTTTTTCCTCTCCCTTTCCCCTCTTTTCCTTATTCTGTTTTTCTTCAATATCCTATGTCTTTTTTTTTTTAGTGTTGCTCACACCCTCTTTTCTCCTTTTATCTACCTTGCGGTTTTTTATCATGAAATATCTCCTCTGTTAGGGTATATCTACACTGCCTACATTACAGCGCAGTCGCTGTAGTCACGTTTTATCGCCGGGGGAGAGCTCTCCTGGTGACTAAAAAATAACCACCCTGAACGAGGGGTGGCAGCTTTATCGCTGGGATGATGTGCTTTCAACTATCTTGACCTTGAATGGCTGACTAGCAGAAATCCAAAAATGTTTTTACTACTGGTACTGTTAATGTATCAAATTTAGGAGTTTGAAACAAATGTTTTCACAGTTTTGTTTTATTTAATTGGAAAATAAGTACCGTACTATGGGACAAATTTCAAAGAGCCTTCCAAACTGTGCCTACAAACATCGTTCATGCATCTGGTTGCTTGTGAAAAATAGCTAATTGTGCAGATAAGTGCCTGTAACTGTGTGCACAAATTTGGCTCCTCTGGAAAATTTGGACTTCTAAAACAGTAAGCTAATACCCTGGAGGGTTGTACCTTTTTAAAGAGTTAATTTTTTTCAGGATTAAGGGGTCTTCTGCATTAACTCTTTCCTTGAAGAAATTGAGCTTTGTACCTGATGACCGTAAATGAGGAGGGCTTCTAGGTGCTATGGTAATACAAATAATCAGTAATAAATATATATCTTACATTGGTTGCTGAAGTTGCTGTAAGTGTCCTACGTACTTTATATCAGATATTTTGTAAATGTAAATTAACTATAGATAGAGTTGGATGCTATCAAAAGATTTATAGAGAGAAAAGCAGACTAAAATAAAAAGTCTGAACGTTTTAGCAATGTGATACTTCTTGGCCTGTTTTATGCCCGCTTGGGTTTATTTGCTGGAGTGGCAGGAGGGACCAGGCCTATAAAACTCCCCCCCCCCCCCCGCCTTTTTATCACTGATCCCCCACCCTTCACACCTGCCCTCATGCTCCTTCTGTCACCTTCTTCCACTCCATTTCCATTCAGTTCTTTAGATATGGAACATCCCTCCCCAAGCTTCTATCCACTCCAAGCAAGCTGTGAACTGCTGATAACTTGGAGTTTTTTCTTTTGGTGGTGGTTTTTAATGTTCTTTCCCTGTATCTTGTATCTTCTCTATTCCATTTTGAAATTTTTGTGCAGTGGGGAAACTTTATTTTGTGTCTTATACAGTGCCCAGCACACGCTTTGGCTAAAAATAAGTAAGAGACCCTTCAGGACTAACTGCGTTTTTTGTGAAATAAAACTATGTGAACTAACAACGTTGAGAATCCTGTGGTTTTTGTAGTTGCCTTTACAAACTGATGAAAATTGGATTAGAAGTGAACTGTTAATTTGATTTCCAGTTGATAGCTCTACACTGGACTGCTGCTGACTCTGATTTCACTTTTTAAAACACTGTTTTCCAGAACTAGTTAAAAATAATTCTCGTACACGTGGGAAATATTGAAGTAATTAAACACATTTGGGTTTTATGCATAAATTTTCTAAAATTAACACTCTTTTTCACACTAATCTTTCTTGTCTCTAATTGAGTTGAAATGTGTGAAAGGGAAAAAACTTTGATATGGAACTATTTTTCAAAGAGTAGCTTAACTACAGTATACATACAGGTGTTATTAGATATGGTTTGAAAAACTTCTCTGTTAACAGGAGCAGTAGCTTTTGTATTAATATCTGTTGCATAAGTTTGAGCAAAAACCTGTTATTTCCAGATTGCTGTAGCTTTCATTCATGTGAAAAACTTAAACATGTCTCATTTGAGAGTAAAATACTGCATCAATTCAGGAATGAAGGGAAAAATTCAGGTTCTGAAATCAGCATGTCAATCACAGTTGATTTTCCTGCCCATATCTTCAGAAAGTTGTATCACATTGTTAGATGCATTTATATTGGATTTGGTTATTTTTTGCCATTTTTTGATTACATAGTAAAGAACAGTCTATAGCAGTATTCCCAGACTTTTCAGTCCTTTTAACCTGTCTCTAACAAATATAACCATACTGTAACATGTCTAATATTAGGAATAGATACACTGATTATTTTGTATCACAATATTGTTGTAGTTGAGTTATTACAATATAATAAATTCTTTAGACCAGCGGGTTCTCAACTGGGGGGGGGGCACCGAGCAGGTTTCAGAGAGTCTATCAAGCATGCCGACCCTGGCTTTTATATACAGAAAAACAGGTGTTATGGAGTTTTTATAACATGTTGGTGGGGGGCTCAGAAAGAAGAAGGTTGAGAACCCCCACTTTAGATTATATCATCAGTTCTTCTGATTATCAGGTTATTTAAGTGATGCACATGTTTGTTTATTGCAGAAACCCTAAGCATTTTCCCTATGTAAGTCAATAGCAACAAGTTTTTCGCCTTCCTCTGCAGCATGGGGCACGGGTCACTTGCTGGAGGATTCTCTGCAGCTTGAGGTCTTCAAACCACAATTTGAGGACTTCAGTAACTCAGACATAGGTTAGGGATTTGTTACAGAAGTGGATGGGTGAGATTCTGTGGCCTGCACTGTGCGGGAGGTCAGACTAGATGATCATAATGGTCCCTTCTGACCTTAAAGTCTATGAGTCTAACTTTTCTCTAGCAGTAAGAGACTTTTTACATTTTTAAATTTTGGGTTCCACAGAGTAGGAAGCTTCATTGTGTTTCCACAGTTGGCACACTTTGCCTGGTTAACTTTGGTAATATGGGCCTAATCAGAGGTCGCTTTTCTAGTCTCAAGTCTCAGAGAGAATTCCTGACTCTTGTTGGCATTTTGGCCCAAAATGTGATTATGCTGAAATGCTGGCAAGCTGCTTGAAATTTACTTCCCCATCCTCTGCAGAGGAGTCAAAGATGTTTCATAAAAACCTAAAGGAGAATAAGCCAGATAATTCCCACTGTGCAAATGCTAACTGATAACATTTGATCTGCACATAACTAATTTCATCCTTCCAGCCAATTCATCTAATCTTTAGAAGTTACCCGTTTAAAAGAAAAGGTCTCTCAATTACTGCTCCTAATAGAGATTTGATTTTAGCTGTAGATCTGTAATAGAGGTCAACACCACATCTTCAGATACTTTGGATCAAACAGCTGGGTAGCTCTTTAAAGGAATTATAAAGGAGTTAGTCTTGCGTGGTGCTGTCTACCAACTATGCCTCACTATTGCTTTTATTGAACGAATTGCTGTACTCCTCTCTCTTCCACACAAGTCTCCCCGTGAGGCAAGAAGTTCTCTGGCTTACTAGACATGGGATCCACACACATGCGTTCTGAGACACTCATAAGTCAAAAAAGAACTGAAACTTTAGCTTATTTAAGCATATATTGGATTATATTATAAACAAATTAGCTTTCAACCTCAAAAGCAATTTTTGCCTAATGATAGATAAAAGCTCTGAGATCCTGTTTTATTTTCCTTTTTTATTTTTGCTGTTTAATTTGATTCATGTGTCAATAGTACAGTATAAAGAACCGTAAGATATAAATCACCAGTTTGTACTATAATGATTTACAGTTCACAGAAGCAATTTGTAAGTATTCTGTATTTAGTTTTTGTGAGCTTAAGAAAATCCACAACAAATATCAAATGGTGCAGGAGAGTACTGTTTTAAATAGAAAAGCAGAAAGAATCTTGTTTCGTTGTTTTCTCATTAAACCTTTTTCTGGCCTCAAGTCCATGTCTTAGCACTTTGTGCAAAATTACTTTGATGTTTTAGCTGTCTCTGAAGTGTCTCTTTCATATATCTTTAGGAAAGTCCTTCTTTTCATTCTCTTCCTAAAGTAGTTGGCCTATGAATTGCTCTTTGTGTGTGTGTGCCCCACCAAAATGTTACATGAAACTTCATTCATAACTTGTGATACATGGATCTGTCACAGTTCAGCGTAACTGTCTTGTATTCCCTCTCTATAGTCCAGCAAGGGCACTCACTCTAGGCTTCTGGCTCCCCAGCCGTTGCCTATCTTTGGTGGAGACATATGTTTCGCTCCCTTCCCAGGCTGCACAGTACCCTGACTATACTTTGCTATCCCCAGCAAAAGACCGGCTGCCAACGCAGGCTTCTTTGGCTTCTCTTCAGAGATAGTATCAGAGGGGTAGCCGTGTTAGTCTGGTTCTGTAGAAGCAGCAAAGAATCCTGTGGCACCTTATAGACTAACAGACGTTTTGCAGCATGAGCTTTCGTGGGTGAATACCCACTTCTTCGGAGGCAAGTCCTTGCCTCCGAAGAAGTGGGTATTCACCCACGAAAGCTCATGCTGCAAAACGTCTGTTAGTCTATAAGGTGCCACAGGATTCTTTGCTGCTTCTTCAGAGATAGTACACTGTGTAATTGCCGCAAGTGTAAGTTACCACGCAGATCGTTCTAAGCAAGACCATTTTATTCTCAAGGAGAAAGCATTACAGAAAAAAAATATTAAATACAATAAAAGAACCTAAACACATGCTAATAAGTTTACTAGAGATTTCTCTGACACCAACATGGGCTCTGGCAGGTGAGGAGCAGTCCTTCAAAACTCATCCCAGGGTTTCCTGTAGCTTCAAGTTCATAACACCCTTTACTCAGAAGAACAACACCGGTGACTGAGGACTTGTCTACACTACCAAGTTTTGTCGCCAAAACTGCCATTTGTCAACCCAAATAATGAGTGAGTACACACTCACTTTTGTGACTTTTGTTGGGGAAATGCCTGGTTTGGGCGACAAAATACATCCATCCTCAGGAAAGATTTTTGACTTTTTCGTCTATGTTTTTGTCGAGAAAGTGGCAAGTGTAGAAAACACACTTTATTTCGTCACTTTATTTGGCCTCCAGCAGGTGTCCCACAATACCCATCCTGACCACTCTAGTCAGCAATTTGAACTCCACTGTTCTGCAGCCAGCTAAACAACCATCCACTCCTCCCCCTTAGAAGTCCTAGGAATTTTTGAAATTCCATTTCCTGTTTGCTCTGCGTGGAAAGGCCTCATCGCATCTTTCCAGGTGGCCATGGCAGGTTATTGCAGCAAACGCTCTCCCGCTTGGACCACTGCAGAGCTGTTGGATCTGCTCAGTATAGGGGGAGAGGAAGACTGCGCAGTCCCAGCTGCGCTTGAGCCGTAGGAATTGGGATACCTATGGGCAGATTTCTCGAGGCTTGTGCGAAAAGGGCTATGATTGGGACACACTGCAGTGCAGAGTGAAGATTAAGGAGCTGAGGCAGGCGTACCATAAAGCGAGGGAGGCAAACCGTCACTCAGGTGCTTCACCTAAGACCTGCCGGTTCTATAAGGAGGTGGATGCTGTCCTCAGTGGTGACCCCACTTCTGTCGCCAAGAGCCCCGTGGATACTTTGGAGGGTATGGAGGAAGCAGAAAGAGGACCTAACCCGGAGGATGAAGTTATTGATGAAGAGGTGGAGTTAGAGGAGACGTGCAGCTCCTGGTGGGGTTGCCCGGTGGGACAGGCAGCCAGGAACTGCTCTTCACTCCAGAGGTGTCTAGCCAGCCTCAGCAGTTGCTCTCCAGCAAGCAAGAAGCAGGAGAGGAGACTCCTGGTAAGTGGCTGTGGCATCTGTAATGTGGAGGTGGGTTCAGGGTACAGAAATGTACAAAGCTGGCTGTGTTTCTGTGAGCTGGACATTTCCTTGCATAGCTTGTTGATGCACGCCGAGATCTCACGGGAATCCTCCAGAGAGATCTCCAGGAAAGTTTCCTGGAGGTACTCGGTAATCCTCTGCCGAAGGTTCCTTGGCAGAGCAGCTTTGTTCCTTCACCCATTGTAGGAAACTTTCCTGCACCATTCGGCAATCACTTGTGCAGGGACCAAAATGGTACGTAGGCGAGCAGTGTAGGGAGCAGGGCAGAAACCACGAGCATGGAGTCGATGTACCTTCATTTTCCTGCTTACCCTTAGCACTGAGTTGTCTGCTAGAATTACCCCCGCCTGTGGAAAACTTTGGGAGAATTTTAGAATTTGTTCCCTAGAATGCTGCCCCACTACACTTGCAAAGAGAGTGTGCTCTTTTTTCCCTTTACCCTGTCAACACTCATCATGCTTTGGGTATTCGCAGAGATGTGTGCCTGGCTAGGGTTAGTGAGAAAGTGATGGCAATATTACAAAAGGTGTATTTAACTGAAATGTTTCAATGCTGTGGATGAAATTTAACAATCCCACTTCTGTGCATTGTCCCCTGTGCTTCACCAGATGTGGCATTCTGGAACACCCCTCATACCCTGGCAGAGTGTATCCACCAGATAAAGAAGTTCCCAAGATGCAGCAAAGAACACATGTTCCGGGAGGTACTGCATGCTCCAATGCAGAAAAAAGGGAAGGAGTGAGTGCTGGGAAGCCAAATGACCAGACAGGAAAGAGAATCCCACATTTAAAGATGCTACTGAGTGGATGATTAAAGTAATGGAGGAGCAAGCACAGATGCTGAAGTCCTTAATAATGCTGCAGACTGAGCAGATCAGTGCTCAACCTCCACTGCAGCACATTCAGAACTCTTTTTTCTAGCCGCCCCCCCATGTCCCCCCAACGCCTCCTGCACATTCCTTTCATCCTTTCACTTTCCGGAACTTCTCAGTTTCCCCTTCACTCCACTCCCGTGGACAGCTTTCAGAATGACAGCTGGACCTACATGCAGCTGTGACAGTCTGCCCTTCCCTGGGTTTCTCCTTTCCCGCCAAGCATCTGTGTGTGTGTGTGTGTGTGTGTGCTGTTTCTTGTGCAATAAAAGCAAACTTTTATAATAGTAAATCTTTTTTTTTTCTACAGGGTGAGTTTGCAGGCACTGTCAATACATGCACAGGCATTTTAATCACTTTTACAGGAATATAAGGCCCCAAATGTCACCACTGCCCCCTAGGAAAATTACATGGAATGTAACATTAAAGTGACTCAGACAGAAATGTATGTTACTGTTGGTCATTGTCAAAGTGCTGCCTCAAAGCCTCCCTGATTCGTATAGGTCCCCTGTGGGCTCTCTGACCGCTTCACAGAGATTATGCAATGTACAACATGTGGCTGTGACATAGGAATATTCTCCCCAGTGAGGTCCAGCCTGCCATAAAGGCATCGCCTTTAATCTGCTGAAGGCACATTCAACTGTCATCCAGCACCTACTGAGCCTGATGTTGAACCACTCCTTACTGCTGTCCTGGTGTCTGGTGTAAGGTTTCATAAGCCACGGCTGTGAGAGGTATGCAGGATCCCTCAGGATCACTATGGGCATTTCAACAACCCCCACTGTAATCTTCTGGTTAGGAAAGAAAGTGCCTGCTTGCAGCTTTTTGTACAGGCCGGTGTTCCTGAAGATGTGTGCATCATTCACTGACATCAGCACGGGGTGGTCTGGGAAGGTGCAATGTCCACGGTGATCCACAAGTGCCTGCAACACCATGGAGAAGTACCCCTTCCTGTTTGTCGTCCATCGCAAGATGGTCTGGTGCCAAAATTGGAATGTGTGCGCCATCTCTTGCCCCTCTACACTTATGGAAAACCATTTCTGCAAAGTTGTCCACTATTTCATGCACATTTCCCAGAGTCACTGTCCTTCGTAGCAGGATGTGATTTATTGCCCTGCACACCTGCATTAATGCTGCCCCAACGATTGACTTCCCCACTCCAAATTGATTCGCGACTGACAGGTAGCAGTCTGGAGTTGCCAACTTCCATACAGCAATTTCCACATGCTTCTTTACCGAGAGGGCAGCTCTCATTCTGGTGTTCTTGCGCTGCAGGTCTGGGGTGAACTCGGTGCACGATTCCAGGGAGGTGGCTTTCCGGAAGTTCTGTAGCCACTGTTCGTCATCCCACACCTGCACGATATGATCCCACCATTCAGTGCTTGTTTCATGAGCCCAGAAACAACAGTCTATCCTATGCACCTGCTCTGTGAATGCCAAAAGCAATCTAAAGTTGCTCCTATCCATGTCATGTAGAATGTCGGGCACCTGTGAGTCTTCCTCAGTTAGAGACTTCACAATTAACTGCATTGCCATCTGCGATGGCTTCATGACAGTTAACGAGCATAGGAGAGCTGTGCAGTATCCATCCCTTCTCATGAAAATGCCGGGGTGCACAGCAAAGAAGGGCCGTTGGAAAAAATGCCACGAAAGAAAGCCGGAAGCCCATAGAGTGCTGGGACAGAAAGCAAAGCATCACGGGACATTTAGCACTTTCCCAAGACGCGCCGCCATCTCCTCCGTCATTCCACAATACCTAGCGACCGAAGGACTGGGATAGGTACCCACAGTACATTTCTCACAATGTCGATGATGGTGCCCCCACTGTGGACATGATCTGCTGACGGGGCAAGTGTGAATACGAAATTGTGATTTTTATTATGCCGACTTCTTGGTGTCCACATCACTTTGACACAAAGTGTAGACATGGTCTGAGAGTCATTTGTCCTATTTGGGCTGTTGAAGAGACCTTGAATAGGTAATTATCCAAACAATGGTTTTCTGCTCAAGGGGCAGCTTTAAAAAGATGGATTTGGAGAGGAGTCATTTGCATTCCCTCACCAAGTATTTCATAGGAAATCTACTTCACACGTATTGTCCCAAAAGGTCTACTGAAGTCCCTAATGCTAACACAGAGATTGCATTAATATGGTCTTCCACCTAAAAAATATTTGATACAATCCCACAAGAGTATATAACCATTTGTATTTTTAACACAGTCTACTCCTAAAATACTTAATTTAGTAAAGTTTCACTTAATTCCATAAGGTTTGTCCAGATTATTGCAGGATATTTGTCTCATCTGTCACATCTACTTCTAAAGGGAAAAACTGAGTATGAATTTGTTCCATACCAATCCTCTTGCAGTGTTGTTAACTAGAAAGAATTTCCATAACCAAGGTTTATAAATATTTTATTTCAATAGGTTAATTTGTTTAGTTTTATAGCACTATTCATAATATTATATATGCCTTCCATCTTCTAATGGGATTGCTTCGTTGTTGGTTTAAAAATCCACTGAGCTTGTTCTGAAGCGTGGAAATATTTTCCATATTTGCACCAATTTTAGGACTACTTAAACCAGGAAAAAGGCTTGCCTCTTAGCTAAATATCATCAAACTCTTTGACGTATTTAGACTGACTTCATGGGCATTCTGTGTAGTGGGCTCATTTAGTGTGTATATATCTATTTTATTCCCCAGTTGTATGGAAAGTGAAAGTTAGTTTCTTGCTTCAAATGTATTTTTTTGGCCAGTGATATTTCAACTTTCACTTGGAAATATTGTGCCAGTGTTGTATATTTAGTAGGGTTTTGGAGTACAATATCTGTACATAGGAAAAATGGGTGGGGGGGGAAGATGTTATCTTGCCTCCTCTTGGTTCTCCATCACAAGTGAATCTTTTCTATCAGTGAGAAGTCAGGAGGCCATGCTGCAAGCAGTCTTTTCTCTTCTCCCCCCTGCCCCTGAGCTGTTGGGCTGCAAAACACTGGTAATTTCAAAATTACAGCAATGACAACTGATCTTTTCCTTTTTGCCTCCCATTGCTGTTGAAAATAAAAGGAACAGCCCTGAAGAAATAATGTGTGGTATTTACTTGTCCAAGAGGGAGTGGGAGGTGGAAGGAACACTGTTGGCAGTCATCCTCAGGCAGTAAAATAATAATGGAAGACATAGCTCAGTGTCTTTAAAAACCTGGTCAAGGATGAATACATCTCTGTGCCTGCACAATAGGTATTTAAGTTAGACTATGTTTCACCAGGCCATTGAAAATCTGTTGCGGTATCTGTTGTGCAAGACCTATGAAACTAGGTGTAATTTAAACAATTTAGAGATGACTGAATGGTGCTACTGTAGTTATAGCTTGTGTAGGCAACAAATGATGAATTAGGAAGGTGTGATTATTTGCATAACTGTGAACTTGTATATAAAATACAAAAAATAGAAAGGTACATAATTTATAGAATACTGCATTGTAGATATATGTCCAGAGCTTTGTAGAACACTTAAGAATTTGAAGTCTCCATTCAGAAGAATTTTTAGTATAGCCTGTACAAATATAAAAGACCAACATTTCAGATATCAGATTGGAGAAACAAAGATGGCGAGAATAAACATTACTGGAATCTTAGAATTTTTTCCATATTACTTTTAGGTAGTAATTGTAGACTTTTTCTTCTTCTGGACTAGCAAAATAGAAATACTGTATTGAATGGCATTTGAATACTTAATATTTGCTTTATATATTTCTGTAGACAATAATAAAGGAACAGGCAGGCTTATCTACAAAATGAGCAACTTAACATTAGAAATAGAATACTATCTAGATCTGTGTATGTGTGTAATGTGTTCTTAATGTAATCAGACAATAAAATGTCGTCTGTGTCTAGATTTCAGAGCCTCTGTATATCAGGTTTCATAATTTTATACTTCATTGTCATTGCCTTATTTTGCTTTGCAAACTAACAAAGACTAATGATACTGATACATTTCTGTGGCCAAATTCCGGCCTTCGCAGGCTTTGAGATGCTGCTAGGTATATGTTAATGATACAAACCCAACATTAATATGGGCAAGGTAGGTGAGGTAACAGCTTTCCGTGAGAGAGACAAGTTTTTGAACCACACAGAGCTCTTCTTCAGGTCTGGGAAAGGAACTCCCAACCGCATCACAGTAAAATGCAAGGTGGAACAGATTGTTTAGCATAAATTGTTAGTACATACTGTAAGGGACAGAGTGGCCCATTAACACCTCTGCTATCAGAAGAGAAAAAGAGGGGGTTAGTGGATTACAGATTGTTCATAATAAACCGTAAATCCAGTATCACTACTTCAATCCATGATTTTTGGTGTCTAGCAGAGTAATGAATTTAAGATTCCATGCTCACCTTTTGAAAGTGTTGTGCAAGTTTCTTTGAGGATGAGGACGGATAGGTCAGATACAGAGTGATCGCTTTGCAAAATGGGCATGCATTTGGTTCCATGTGCAGATTATTTTAACCACGGGCAAGAAGAAATCTGGGTGAGAGATTGGTCTTGGGTTTGAACTAAAGCTGCCCCTGGGCTGTGCCTAGAATGCACTCTGCAGCTCTAGCCGCAGAAGACCAAAGAGGCAGACGGTGGGGAAACCCAGAGAGGGGTTGCAACAGCTTTATCCCACTTGGCTGCCTCTCTTAATGTGTACATGGAAGAGCAGCTTGTACATAAAGAAAATTGGTGGCTAAATTTAAAACACGAATTCTCTGAAACCTAGTTTAAATTCAACTCTGTTTTTCTGTTGGGAAGTTTGTTTTAATAACCATAAAATATTAATGTAACTTCCAGTAAGATGCCCCAGAATTTTGGAAAATTGTAGGTAAATTTGTGTTAGTGAAACATAGTATTGTTTAAAAAAAAAAATCTTTACAGTGCTCCTGCTGAGGGGTGTGGTTGCTTTTGTGCCTCTCTTTTTTTATTACACGAATCTGTATGATGGTTTTGTCTCATACTAACGCACATAATCTGCTATTGAAAAGCATCAGTAATGATTTTTCCACTTTTTGCACCGGGCTATTTTTAAAAACAGTTCCTTTTAAAAAAAAAAAAAAATCTGCTGTACAATTTTGGCAAACAGCATGAGCCCTGCATTTGATAACAAAGAAGTAGCAGATTGTAATGTTTTTGTTGGGGGAAGAAAAAAGTGCAATCAAAAAAAGAATTGAAATGATATAAATTAGCTTTATTGTTCAGCAAATTGCAAGAGTTAGGTAGGAATTGTAGATAAGAATAGCCCTTATCCCTCTTAAGGATCACCAGAGACGTATGTGCATGCATGAGAAAACCAAGCCTTTGTTAGTGTCCTTTCTGAAATGGCTATTAAAATAATTACAGTAATTTATAGATTTTTTTTTTCCAATTTAAAATGAGTTCCATTTTTCTCATCCTTTGTCTTGATTTCCTGTTTCTGTGGTAGCAGTTGGGTAGCCTTTGAATTATCTGTACCCATTGCGAATTAGGTGTGGTATGTAAAGAACTATAATGTTTTGTGGAGATTGGAGAGGTAGTTTTGTCAGCTTTACTATCAGGAAGACTTCGTAATAAGAATTTTAATGTACAATACTGTGGCTTAATGTTTAATTATAGTTTGTCATGGGACCATTTAAAATTGCTGTTTTGATTTTAAAAGACATATTTTAAGATGCCTTTAAAAAAAAAAAGCAAACCTGTTCACAGTTTAAAAACAGATTTTGCTATTATCCTTTGTTGCTTTTTATCATTTTAATGTTGTATGGGTATCAGACTAGCATTACTTAATGTGCAAGGCTTCTCTCTCTCTCTCTCTCTCTCTCTCTCTCTCTCGTATATAAAATGCTCTTAAGGCAGATTCTGTTAACATAATTTTTTTTACCTAGCATGCTAATCTGAGAACATTCTGATTTTTTTTTTTCATTACACAAACTCAAGCCTTTTAGATTGACTCTTGAAGCTATATTTGTTAAATGGACAGCTTACCAAGCATTTGGACTAGGAAGAAATACTTTTTCCAAACATAATATAAAAACATCTTAAAAGAGATGATAGCATATAGCGAGTGATGTAGGGGTGTGTGGTGGTTGATCAGCCATTTGCATTACTGATTAGTATGTTTAATGTATTGGACATAGTGTTGTTTTCTCCTAACCTTAGAGGCATATATGTTGCTTTTTAAAATTTCATGAAATACCGTATTATCGGTATTTTAAGTTTGCAACAGAGACAATGGCATCACTGATTTACAGTAAGCTTTTAGTTTTATACGGAGGAGTTTAAGGTAAAATAACTTCTGTTGTTGTCTTTGGATCATTGCGGCCACAGTGTGGAAGGGTGGCTTGCCCTTAAAGCAGGGGTGGACAAACTTTTTGACCCGAGGGCCATATCTGGGTATGGAAATTGTACGGTGGGCCACGAATACTCATGAAATTGGAGGTTGGGGGGGGGGGGTGAGGGCTGCAGCTGGGGTGCGGGCTCTGGGGTGCAGGAGGGTGGAAGCGAGAGGTTTGGAGGGCGGAAGGGGGATCAGGGCTGGGGCAAGGAGGTTGGGGCACGGGAGGGGTCAGGGGTGCAGGCTCCGGGCAGTGCTTATCTTAAGCAGCTCCCAGAAGCAGCGCAGGGACACAGCATGCTCGGGGGAGGAGGTGAAATGGGGCAGGAAGAGGTGGGGCGGGGTGGAGCAGGGGTGTGGCCTTATGGGAAGAGGTGGAATGGGGGCAGGGCCTGGGGCAGAGCCAGAAATTGAGCACCCCCCATCACAATGGAAAGTCGGCACCTGTGACTGCAAAACTCTCCTGGCAGGGAGGCCTCGAAAAGACCTTGCTTCCTAAGGGGAGGAGGAAGAGAAAACTTGTGTGGAATTAGGAATGGACTTTGTTTTGGGACTTTGAGTTTTTTATTTGCAGTTTATTTTATATTAATAAACCTAGTCACAAAGGTGGGTTATTTTTGACCAAGAAAATGCTTGAAGGAATAGTTTTATTTGAACAGTCCAAGAGGAGAAACTGAGGCAGGCTGCCTGTCTCATGACCTCAGGCTACAAGGAGGTGCACAGGAGACATTAGCCCTGTTACAGCGAGCATAGCTGGCAGGATCCTACAGACCTCCTCCCACCGAGGAGGGAAATTGAAAGTGTGGGACTTGTCAGATGCACAGAATGGAGGAAGCTGGCCACTTGTTGGCTGGCCAGCAGCAATAGACATCAGCAGTTCTTCTGTGGAATGGAAGGTGCAGTTGGCCATGCAGCAGAAAGTACAGACAGCAGGGTTAAGGGGCCCTGAAAAGGGGAGAAATTTGGTAGTAGGGCACCGCACAGGGACCTCTGACTATGAGGGAATGCTCAGGAGTTGGCCACCCCAGTTACACACAGTAACCATGTTCACTGTTTTTTCACTTAGTCCTGTCGGACAAGCATAATTCATAGGCAAAGCCAACTTGCTTTTTGATCCCAAAAGGTTAAGAAATGAATTATATTTAACTATTTTGGTTTCAAAGTTAGTGCAGTGTTAACGTTAACATTTGTTTCCAGTGGCTTCAATTTCTTGATTGACTCCCAAGTTTCTGTTAGGAAGCAAATGGAGATTTTTAAAAGCATGGCTTTAATTTTGTGTCTAAAATATTCTTACATCTATTCTAATTGAAGTGGCCTGCTTCAGTGTTTTGTTTAATTTCATTTCAGTTTATTAAAAGTGCCTTTTTGAAGCTTCCTGCTGTATGTTCTGAAAAAAAAAGGACTCATTCAGTGTTAATACTTTTGTCAACTAGATTACCAAGCTTTACTCTCACTATCCTGCTTTGTGGCAATGTAGCGAGCATTGTGATGCTGTATTCAATATATTTAATTTGAAATTAGGCTGTGGGGTTACATTAAATGTTTTCTTTAACTCCTACTTGAGCCTGGATTTTTGTTCCCTCTCTCCAAACACTAAATATAATTTGGAGGAAGCTTTGGTGGGTAGAAATCCTCAAACTGGATAGGGGTTGTATTTAAAATATATTCTAGATCAGGAGGCCTCAACCTTTTTCTTTCTGAGGCCCCCCCAACATGCTACAAAAACTCCCTGGTCCACCTGTGCCACAATAACTAGTTTGTTTGTTTTTTGCATATAAAAGCCAGGGTTGGTGTTAGGGGGTAGTAAGCAGGGCAATTGCCTGGTGCCTCTGCTACAGGGCCAACGAAAGTATGTTGCTAAGGGCCCTGGGCTTCAGCTCCATGTGGTGGGACTTCAGCTTTTTGCCCTGGGCCCCAGCAAGTCTAACATTGGCCCTGCTTGATGGACCCCCCTGAAACCTGCTTGCGGGCCCCCAGGGAGCCCCGGACTCCTGTTTGAAAACCACTGTTCTAGATTATTTGGATGGGTCAAGTGGTTAGTAATGCAATACAGTATAGGAAATCTTTCATCTCCAAGTCATCAATTCAAATCCAAACCTGATCTGTAGTGACCAAAAGTATTGTAATTACCATTTGATGTCTGTTGGTGCCATTGTGTGACATAGGTTCCTTGTAGACAGGTTTCCATATAACACATATTTGGCTTTTTTTTTTCTTGTAAAGTTATTGTTTTTGGTTTGGTAGATTTGTAGAGAAGGCAAGGGTTGAACTGACCCGCATCCAGGCCAATCTACTGTCCCTCTTCAGGGTGAGGCACATTAGTGAGCAGCTGGGAAGCTTTCATTCCCTTACCCTGTGACCGGGGTTTTGGGGGCGGGATGCTGAGGTTGCTCAGTTAGGAAAAACTGCGAAGAATGGGGCAGACAATCCCCAAAACTGGTGGTTATTCTAATACTTAGATCTACCAAACTAGCAACAGAACAGCTTCGCCAGAACACAGCTCCCTTAAAGCAAATCAGCCTTGGGCTTTCACCCAGACACCCAAGTCAGATATGATGGGGATTATTGAAAATCTTGTTCATCATATTAAAAGTTCTACCAATCCTAAAGGATCGGACACATTACCTCCCAGGTCAATGAATACCTCAGATCTGCTGAAGTTTCATCAGGAGTCACAAGACTGTGGTCTCCAGTTACACCCTGGACTGCCCTGTTACAGAATATTTGGACATTAGACTATAATCTATGGACTAATTCTAAAAGAACTCTATGCAATTCTAAAGCTCACCATCTCTACTGTGAAACTGACCTGAGGACTGTATTCATGTCTGTATATATAATCATCTTTTAACCAGTACTCTCTCTTCTTTTTTAAAATAAATTTTATTTTAGTTAATACAAATTGGCTGTAAGAGTAAGGAAGATCTGAAGCATTCATTGACCCGAGAGGTAATGTGTCCGATCCTTTTGGGATTGGTAGAACTTTTAATATGATAAACAATATTTTCAATAATCCCCATCATATTTGACTTGGGGGGTCTGGGTGGAAGCCGAAGGCTGGATTGCTTTGCTACACCTGTCTTATGGATAAATGGGGTGGGGTGAGGGTGTGCTTCACTTTTTCATGCTGAAAATCAGGTCACCTTTAAAAGTGCTGAAATCAATGTTGATTTAAATATGATGAAAATGATACATTAACCAAACATTTTTTTTCACGGAAAGTTGTCTTTTCCCCTTCTGCTTTCCTCTCCCCTCCCTCATACTTGTTATGGACTTTGAAGAGTTTCTTCCAGAGGCTGTGTGCAGTACGTTTGGATAACTTTTAGATCCCCCTGAGAAAGAGACGTCTCTTCTGTCCCTTTTGAGCCTCCACCTGGAAGTGCATTTATAGCCTCAGACAAGAGCTCTCTTTGCTGGTAAGAACCTCTGGTTGAACCCAGAGCCTTTGATTGTAGAGTTAGGGTAGGAAGGTTAAGAGTAATTTAAGGCATTTGAGGGGACCCTGGGAAGGTGCAGATTGTGTGCCTACGTAATACATGTTTGGGAAGATCGAGGCAGTCAGATATTTCTGAAATGTGTTTTACAACTCTTAAGAATTCCAACCCATCTTTTTTCCTTTTGCCAGAGCGTCATTGCTTACTTTTCACTTTTCATGGTTTTTTTCCTCCTTAGCGAATATCTGGCACAGCTGATGTAGGAATGTACTAATATTAATCATTTTCAAGTGTTGTGCTTCCTTTTGTGACGTGTTATGCATGTGTGCAAAATGGAGTATATTTTGTTGAAAATATTGAATGTAAACTATAAAAATAATAAGTCATTGAATTAAATGGCATGTGGTATAAAAAGCAACATTCTTAAAGTCTCAGTAAAGAAAATAATCAATTAGTGCTAAAAAATTAATATATCCTACGTGGATAAAACACTAGCGTTTACTCCCAAAATCTTTGATTCATGTCCACATCTGGAGTATATCTGATCTTAAATTTTATATTTTCCATTAGTCAGGTGGTTTTGGTCAGAAAGTGTCATGTGTTCAGCACATTTGCTATTTTCTGTTTGGAAGGTCCGTGAAGAGATGGCATGGCATGGAGACGAAAACATCCTTTTATGCTATGTTTTGAGGGTGGAAGAGTGTCGGAAAGGGAAAGAGGGCAGGGCTGAGGTGTCTTTCCAGAACAGGATTATGGTAATTGGTTGGACAGTGTTGTGGGGGGAAAAGGATGTACTGGGTCTGCCTGCTGCATACACTAGTTGGCGTGTGCATAAGCTGAGACTTTAAATTCCCTGTGTTGCCAGAACCCAAAGATACATTTATATTTGTATTGACTATTTGAGGACCTGTGTTTAAAAATTTAGATCTATTTGTGTTCTCTACCCCTCCAACAAGTGTTCTGTGCATTGTGGGATTCAGTGCTTTACTTCCTGCTAAGAATTTGAGGTCTTAGCCTAATTAATCATTAAATGTTGTCAGTCTATCATGATGTGGTTAATTATGAGCGAGACTGCATGCATTTTAGATAGTCATGACCCTTTCATGAGTAACTATAGAAACCTAAGCAACCATAGTTATTAGCTAAAATTATGGAATTTAAAAGCATTTCAGCCTGTCAGTGGCTAAAAATTTGCGAGTCTGAAATAATGAAGAAAAGCTTTTTAAAAACTCCATAATTTTGGCTCATTTATTTTTTAAACAGTGAAGTTACCAAGAGATGTTTCTGTTGTAGTTTATAGATTTAGCTTTATAAGGTCTCCCTGTCGTGTCTTTCTGAGGCATTACAAAATACTTGTGTGAATTGTTGGAGAGTACCAAACAGCACAAGCTTCAGGCTCAGCAGCAGATTCCCAGTTCCTGGAATTACCCAAATAGTAACTGAAAGCCTTTTATAAGTTCCTGAAACTTATAGGGTAGGAGGAAAGATGCCTTTAAAAAAAATGTATTACATAGTAAATATGGTGGCTGGAACCTTGTAAAAAGCTGCAAGCAACTGTCTTCTTCTAGTGAATATAAAGGTGTCTATCCAGAATAAATCGGGAGCTGTGGGAGAAGCTGGCCTGGCCTCTTGAAACTGCATGTGTCTGAAGAGGAGAACCGGGGCTTGGGGGGGGGGGGGAAGGGGAGGCTAATTGTCAGTTTTCTCCCTATGAAGCACTGTCAGCAGATTCTCTGGAGAAGACTTTCTTTACTAGCAGGCCTGCCTGCCAACAAAAGCTCTAAGGAAGATCCTAGTCTACGATAGGTGAGGTGTAAGAAGAACCGGAGCTATAGAGTAACCCTCGTTTACATAGCAGCGTTTCATAGTCAGAGCATAAACGTTTCAGAAAATAAGTGCTTACATTATTGGTGTTCCCTCGGCAGTGATTGGTGGCATTGGGTTTAAGGAATTTATTTTTGCAATAATAGATTCTCTCTAGTTCTTTATAGGCCAGAAACTGTATATTTGATGTGCAGCTTAAACCTAGTTTTTCTTTCCTTTTCAAAGTCCACTTACATTCAGATGAAACATGAAGTGAGAAGTGGAGCATTCTTCTGTGTTTTAGGTACAATAGTATAATACTAGATTATTGATGAGTGTTAATTCTAGTCCCATGGCTTTTATTTTCAATTGATTGTAATGAAACCATAGTAATATACTTACTGTAGGGGTACAATTAAGAAAAAAGAACCGATGCAATTTTTATTTTAAGGTATTGTAATGTTTATAAGGTAATGATTGTAACTAACAATGTAGCATTGTCTGTAAATTACAGTTATTCTTTTCCAGTGTTCTTGATATATAAACTTTTTGTTCAGATTATAAACAAAAACTTTATTTTTTTTAACTGCCAATGCTGGGCTCTGATATTAAGCCATGTTCTTTCTGCTTCTTACATCATCACTAGTAATAAAGATTCTGGAATCAGAATCCAACTGACAATTTGGTTGAGGCAGAATGAAAATCTGCTCCCTTTAAAAAAAAAAAAAATCAATTGTAGTTCTGCAGTGCAAATACGTTGAGTACTAGGTTTCTGTATGAAGTTATTTCTTATATGTAAATGTACATTTAAAAAAAAGTAATTTGCTTAGATAAGAGGAATGTCTGTGAACTTAGTTTCACTAGTCACCATGTTAAAAATGTTGAGCATATTTGTTTTGTTAAACAAAAGCTTGATTTTAGAAGTCAAAATTATAGTGATTGTGGACATCAGAAACTGATATTTTTAGGAATATCTATACACTATGCAATAAGTGTTTTTGGGAGGCCTTTTGTTCTTGTATACAATAACTGTTTTTATTACATTATACAGTTAACTTGCTTTGTAATTCTTTCTTTCAATTCTTCAGTAATAAGTGATATTCTTTAAGATAAGTAGACATATGGTAACTTTTTAAAGCTCACTTAAATCACAAATATTACAAATACACAGTGTTCATGTTTAAATTGTAATATGTACAATGTAATGTGATCCTGGAATAGTGATCAACCTAATTATCTAACAATTTTATTGTTGTAGCATGCTGTAGCTGTAATTCTTTCTTTGTGCCTTATTCTGAATTTCATTTACATTTCTATAAACTTAATAGAACACCATTGAGGTTAATGAAATTCCCCCTTTTAAAGTGAGTGTAGCAGTGAATTTACACATTGCTTATGAACTTGAGAACATTTTATCTGATCGCTAAATTACTTATGAGTTTTTAATTTCTAATTAATGGATCAACTGATGGATAATTATAAGCTTTTTTTTTTGTCTACATGATAACTATCATACCTATAATGCAGGTTATGGAGTAGCTTTAACCTAAAAATGGTTTCCTTATATGGGGAAAGAGGGAGAAATTTCAGGATTTGGACATGGCCTATAAATATATAATTAAACGGTGGAACTCATTGCCATGAGATGTTGGTAAGGCCAAAAATTGAACAAGATTGGGAAAAAATGGGGATTGGACATTGATATGGAAAACAAGTTACAATAATTAATGATAACCAGCTTTGGAAGAAATATTAAACATCATACTTCCTGGTTTAAATGAATCTCTAATTTTGGGGGGGATTAGGAGAAGCCTTAATGGGGGGAGGGGTGAACATTGTGTGTCTGTTTCATGTGGTGCTGACCACTGTTGGAGACAAGATACTGGATGGTAATTCCTGAGTGTCGCTATAGCAGTTAAAAGCTTTAAACTAGGGTCATTCTAACCCAGATTTGTGTACAGTGGTGTGGATTAGGAAATGGGAATATATTGTAACTGCTTTCTTCAGAGAACAAGTAGTACACATTATTTTCAATATTGGCTGTTACTTTAAGTAGTTTTAATCTTGTCACTATGGACATTTTATGAGATCAGGTTTATTTCCTTTATTTTTTTTTAAAAGGTAAATTTTATTAAAAACAAAAAGGAAAAAAGATACCACTGGAATTTAGACTTTTTTGCTAGATTTTAAAAGAGCAATTCCAAAAATTAAGCACCCAAAATAGCTTTCTTGGGGGTTCAGCTTAAAGGTTACAACAAAACAAAAGCATCTGGGGTTAGCACAGAGGAGACCCAAAAGCCAAATAAAGAAATAAACCTGATTGCATTTACCTAAACATTTCTAATTTACTTACGTATTTGGGGGGTTTCAAATAAGTAATTCTAGGTATAATCCGATGATTTCTCATACTTGGCTTAAAGCTTTACAAAGCAGTCCTGCTGCATGTCGCCTCTCTCCGAAGAACAACCACTGACAACAAAGGGGAGTCTTGTTTTCCAATTTTAAAAACTTCTAGCCTTCCCATTGGCTCTTTTGGTCAGGTGCCCACTCCTTTTCTTTTACCTGTGGGCTTGTTAACCCTTTACAGGTAAAGCAAGCAGAGAACAGACAGGAGGGATTTTACAGCTAACTGGCTGGATGAGTGTCCCTAAAAGGAGCTACTCCCACTTCATTTATCACAAACATGCTTATTACACACTATTTATTATTATGTTGTTGTTTATCATTGTTGTTAATTTTACTACATTATGAAAATGGCAACACTCTTCCAAGATTTCACTTTTGTAGCTCAGATCACTTCAATTAAGCCTCCTACATGTTTCATCAAGGAGTACAAGACGTGAAATAGCATGAAGGTATTTAAGAAGCCAACTGAAATAAAGAGTTCCTCCCACAAGCATTCGGGTCTTGAGTAGTCCAGGCAAACAACGCAGGACTACAACAAAGCTTAAACTTCTTCATAATAATTTTAAAAACAACACTAGCAGCCTATTTAATTTTAGAAACAGCAAAAAATATCTACGTTCCTTTGCATTTCTCATAAGGCGCGTTGAAGTTTAAATCTCCTCAGTGTAATGGATGCACTTGCATTGATCTGCATAGCTCTTGGAAGTCCGGAATCAGGTCTGGTTCAGCATTGTTTGCTTCTGTATTTGATTTTGGCTTTTGCTGGGGACTTGTGTATTTTGATTTTCAGATATGCTTACGAGGAAAATGCTTTCTCGCATAAGTATGTTGTTGAAAATGTTAATAAAGCTACAGTAGCTTTTTCTGCCAGCCGGGGGTACTCATTTCTTAAACTCAGCCAAAAGTTAATCAATAACTAGGCTGACTAGATAGCAGGTGTCAAAAATCAGGCCAGGAGGTGGGGGGTAATAGGTGCGTATGTGAGGAAAAAGCATCAAAAAATCATGACTGTCCCTATAAAATTGGGACATCTGTTCACCCTATCAATGACAGACTTCTGAAACTCCTTTTTAGTTTGTAATCACAGATGATCTCAATCAATTTCTCTTTTTCCTCAGTGCTCAATATCTGCGTTGAGAAAATGGTATCATCAAAGGGGTTGCGAAGCCAGTCATTATCACCTGACATAGCTGGAAACTATTGTCTGAATGTTGTGCAGAGTCCTTTTGGATGTGCAGTTATATTGGTTTTAGTGCACTGATCCAACCAAAGTTTATGTTCTGCCAGGAAGCCGTGGTCATGGGGCTCGGGCTGCCGGCTCCCGCACCCAGAGTCCCTAGAGACAGCTGTGTCCGCTGTTACAGAATTTTTTCTGAGAACCCCTTGATAAATTTCATAAATCCCCAAGGGTTCATGAACCCCATTTTGGGAACCACTGCTGTACGGTGACAAAATTCAGCACAATCCAGTTTCCCTATCAATATATTGTGGATAATTACTCCTGAGGGAATTATGCGCCCAAAATTAAAAATGATGCACTCAATATTTTACAATTCTGCCAAATTCTGCAAATTTTATTTGTCAATCAATAAATAAATAAATGTGGCTCCAGTATGGCAGGGGGGAGCACAGCCAACTGGCTGCATTGAAGTGGAAGATCACCCTGAAGCCCCCACCTCCCCCAGTACAGGGACTCGGCAGTGAGGATGCACCTGACCCTGACACAGTGCAAGGGCTGGGCCTGCCCCAGAAGCATCCCAGGGCCTGCCCCTTTGTGCCAGATACACCAGGTATGGGTAGGCAGACTCAGCCAAGCAGGATCCAAGTGTGGAGGGGTAAGAGATTTCTGTGTGGGGCAGTCTGGGTGTGGGCATCTCAGTGGGAGATTTATCCTCCTCATCGACGTTACCTCCGGTTTGTGGTCAACAACGCACACTACCAGTTCGCCGTGTTGCCATTCGGGCTCTCCACCGCGCCGAGGGTCTTTACCAAATGCATGGCGGTGGTTGCCGCAGCCCTCCGCCGTAGTCGGATACATGTCTACCCGTATCTCGACGACTGGCTAGTTCGCGGACAGTCTCAACAACTGGTGATGGGCCAGTTGACAGACATACTGTCCCTCTTCCGACGGCTCGGTCTTCTCATCAACACCGAGAAGTCCACCTTGATCCCGTCGCAGCGGGTAGAGTTCATTGGAGCGGTCCTCGACTCCTCGCTAGCCCGGGCTTGCCTACCTCGATCTCGACACCAGACGATGGTCTCCCTCATCCGGGACCTCGTCTCCTTCCCGACCACGACGGTGCGCTCCTGCCTCTGCCTCCTGGGCCACATGGCATCATGCACCTACGTCACCGCGTACGCGCGGCTTCATCTCCGCCCATTCCAGACTTGGCTCGCGTCGGTGTACCGGCCGCATCGAGATCCCATTGATATGGTGGTCACAGTCTCCAGGCCAACACTCGAGTCCCTCACCTGGTGGCTCGACCCGGAGATTGTCTGTGCAGGAGTCCCGTTCCATCCTCCTCGCCCGTCCACCACTCTGACCACGGATGCCTCAGCGCTCGGTTCGGGAGCTCACCTGGGCGACCTTCACACCCAGGGCCTGTGGTCGCCCCAGGAGCTCGCTCTGCACATCAATGTCCGCGAGCTGCGAGCGATCCGTCTGGCCTGTCGCACCTTCTGCACCCACCTGCAAGGCCGCTGTGTGACAGTGTTCACGGACAATACAACAGCAATGTTCTATGTGAACAAGCAGGGCGGAGCCCGCTCCTCCCTCCTCTGCAAGGAAGCGATGCTCCTGTGGGACTTCTGCGTGACCCACTCCATTCACCTAGAAGCGTCCTTTCTTCCGGGAGTACAGAACACGCTGGCCGACCATCTCAGCAGGTCTTTCTTCTCCCACGAGTGGTCTCTCCGTCCCGACGTCGTGCACACAATCTTCCGCAGGTGGGGGTTTCCCCAAGTAGACCTATTCGCATCCAAGGCGAACAGGAAGTGCCACCTGTTCTGCTCGTTCCGGGGTCACGCGCCGGGATCCCTGTCGGATGCCTTCCTGTATTCCTGGAAGGATCACCTCCTCTATGCCTTCCCTCCGTTCCCGCTTGTCCATCGAGTATTACAGAAGCTTCGGAGGGACAGAGCCACTGTCATTCTCGTAGCTCCGGCCTGGCCGAGGCAGCATTGGTACTCCCTGCTGCTCGAGCTCTCCGTTCGGGATCCCATCCCCCTCCCGTTGTGGCCAGACCTCATTACTCAGGACTTCGGCAGACTCCACCATCCGAGCCTCCAGTCCCTCCATCTTACAGCTTGGTACCTGAGTGGTTGACCCACGCAGAGAGGGGGACTGTTCAGCGGCAGTTCAGCAAGTCCTCCTAGAGAGCAGGAAGCCTTCCACTCGCTCGAAGCGGTTCGCGCTCTGGTGTGACCAGCGAGGCCTCAATCCCTTTGTAGTCCCTGTCCTGACCATCCTGGACTACCTCTGGTACCTTAAGGAACAAGGTCTTGCGGTCTCCTCCTTGAGAGTCCACCTGGCAGCAGTGTCCGCCTTTCGTCCATCCGTGGAAGGTCGGTCCATCTTCTCTAACCAGATGGTTTCCCGCTTCCTTAAAGGCATGGACCGCTTGTATCCGCCGGTGCGGCGTCCTGCCCCGACCTGGGATTTGAACCTCGTGCTGGCCAAGCTGATGGGTCCTCCATTCGAGCCCTTAGCCACGTGCTCCTTGCTCTACCTCTCCTGGAAGACGGCCTTCCTCGTCGCCATTACATCAGCGAGACGAGTCTGAGCTACGCGCTCTGATGGTTAGTCCGCCATACACCGTCTTCCACGGGGACAAGGTGCAGCTCCGACCACATCCGGCCTTCCTCCCAAAGGTGGTGTCAGCCTTCCACCTCAACCAGGAGATCTTCCTCCCGGTGTTCTTCCCGAAGCCGCATACCTCGCCTCGGGAGCAGCAGCTGCACACCCTCGACGTCTGCAGGGCGCTCGCTTTCTACATCGAGCGGACTAAGCCCTTCCGGCGCACGCCCCAGCTGTTCGTAGCGGTTGCGGACCGCATGAAAGGCGAGCCGATATCCTCTCAACGGATTTCCTCCTGGGTCACAGCGTGTATCCGGACCTGCTACGAGCTTGCTCGCGTGCCACCATGCCGCCTCACCGCTCACTCCACGAGAGCGCACGCCTCGTCGGCCGCCTTCCTGGCCCATGTCCCCATCCAGGACATCTGTCGAGCGGCCACCTGGTCTTCGGTCCACACCTTCGCCTCCCACTACGCGTTGGTGCAGCAGTCTCGAGACGATGCAGCCTTCGGCTCCGCGGTATTACACTCCGCCACGTCTCACTCCGACCCCACCGCCTAGGTAAGGCTTGGGAATCACCTGACTGGAATGCATAGGAGCAATCACTCGAAGAAGAAAAGATGGTTACTCACCGTAGTAACTGTTGTTCTTCGAGATGTGTTGCTCCTATCTATTCCAGACCCGCCCTCCTTCCCCACTGTCAGAGTAGCCGGCAAGAAGGAACTGAGGAGCAGACGGGCCGGCTAGGGTATATAACAGGCGCCATAGCGGCGCCACTCCAGGGGGCGCCAGCCGGCCCGCCGGAGTTGCTAGGGTAAAAAAGTTCCGAGATGCCGTGCACGCGCGGCGCGCACACCTGACTGGAATGGATAGGAGCAACACATCTCGAAGAACAACAGTTACTACGGTGATTAACCGTCTTTTTCTGTGTGGGGCAGTCTGGGTGTGGGCATCTCAGTGGGAGATCTGGATGCACAAGGGCTCATTGGAGGGTTCCAGGTGCAGGGGCAATGAGACTCTGCAGGGGATCCAGGTGATGGTGGCTGGGCTGAGCCAGGGGGTCTGGGTGTGGGGAGATGGGGCTTGGCGGGGAAGTTTGTGGGGTCCGGGTGCTGTGGGAGCAGTGCTTGATGGGGTGGGGGTCCAGGTGCAGCTAGTTGGGGATCAGTGGGGTGGGGGTCTTGTCGGAGGCGTCCAGGTGTATGGGGTAGGGCTTGTCAGGGTGAGAGTTCGATGCCCCCAACAGTGATCATGCGGGCATGCATGTCCAGCCCCCGTCTCTGAGGTTATTCCAGGCATGCTGGAACAGGCACACTGCCTAGGCGGCAGATTTTTTTTAATGCATTTTTCTGCGCGGGGAGCACAGAAGAATGTGGGCCGTATGAGTTCTGTTCCCCTGCATCAGCACAGAATCATCCCAGGAGTAGATAATGATAGTTGATCTCCTTTGTAAAGCACTTTGAGATCTACTGATGAAAAACACTGTGTAAGAACTAGGTATTCTTGTTTATTGATGCGTCTCAGCAGATGACTTTTTGCACCAATATATGGGGAATCTGATTTAACAGAAACCATTATTCTGAAGGGAAATCCTGTTACAGGGCAGACCTGTGGAGTTGAGAGAGAACATTATCTGCAGTGGGATAGGACCGAATTGGCTGCCTATTGAGTCCGAGGGGTAGTTGCAAGATGCCCAGCATGAATAATTGGCATGGAAGGAACAAGCTAGCAGACAGGAGTGCAACATTTCATAGGCAGTCAGCATCTATCACTGCGGCGGAAAATATGGCGATTAAAAGATGCTGTTAGAGGATCAAATTCATAGAACCAGCATGTGTTTGAGATGCATCCGAATATTAAGTTCCAATAAAATTACTTACATCTTATTCTAGTTAATTATCACTGCGAGCCCCATAGTCTTTTGACTCAGTCAGTTAGGGCCAGATTGTGACTCCTTTAGCCACACTGGAGACCTGTTACACATGTAGGTCCGTTGAAGTCAGTGGTGCTACTTGTGTGAGTAAGGGTTCTCAGTCTGGCTCTGAGAGAAGCATTGATTAAGTAGATCGTGAGTAGGAGTGCACTATACTGCATTATATGTTCATCAGAGAAAAACAGTCGTCCATACTATTGTGCAGGGGAGAGCTGGTTTTCTTTTGTTTTTTTTGGTTTTGTTTCTATTTCTCCTAATGATGTAGTTTATTATTATAACATGGGTTGTTCAATGCACAGGGAATGGATCACTTGATGATTACCTTCTCTGTTCCTTCCCTTTGGGGCACCTGGCATTGGCCGCTGTCAGAAGACAGAATACTGGGCTGGATGGACCTTTGATCTGACCCAATATGGCCATTCTTATGTTAACAGGAGCTTTTCTGGCAGAATGGCATTGGCTCACAGAGGAGGAGCTGCCCTCTAACATAAATTAAATCTGTCTAGGTGAAAAAGTCTCTCTGAATAACATACAATACTTCTCTAGAGTAGGAACAGTTCACAACCAGCTCCTAGTTTAGTAATTACTGTTTTGCCCTCTGTCACTAGTGCTGAGAGAACCTAACTTCATTCTTGTGTGTCCAATCAAAAATAGTGTGTGTATGTATGTATGTAATATAATTTGTTTTTAAAAATATATAACTTGTGTGTGTGCATACTCTGTATCTGCAGGTATTATCCAGGTGGGTGATAAATGTATTTCTGATGCCTCTTTGAATGCTTCACTTGTCTTCCCCAGAATAATCTATCCACCTTCTTCCCCGGAATTTATTTCAGCATTCCACGCAACTGAGAATTGTCAAATAGCCACCAGGTTTTTATAAGCAGCGTTTCAGAGAAGCATGTCTGTCTTTTCCCCTAATAAATATACCTGCCTGTGGTCCAAGTCAATTACAAGTCAAGGTGTGATATTTTGTGACCCTTATGTTGCATTTTATGGCTTTGGAATGGAGTAGATCTTCCCTTTTTTTAAAATGAAAACAAGCCCCTGCCTTTAGCACCACTAGTCTTTTGATTTTTAGGTTTGAAAATGAAACAAGATTTTTATATACGTAAAAGCCATATTAGGTCATTCTTAAGAGGATTTTATGGCTATCCCTTTGCAGTTGGCTTTATAGATTGAGGTATACGGATTATAAAATTTCTTTGCAACATATGCCATATTAAAAATATATATTAGCATGATGTTCATCACTTAAGGCTTTGCTGCTTGTGAAAAACGAGACTATGCCAAGTTCATGCAGATAAAACCTTTATATACAACGTGTATTTAGCATGCGTGCTTACACACACACATACAAAAAAAATTAAGATTCTTTGAGCGTATATGTTTGTGTGATTTAGCTTGGAAGTATTTGATTTTTTTATCAGTAAATCTAGATGAACAATTTCACTGTACACACAGAAACCGACACCCCCCCCCAAACTTTCCATTGATGCTCAAAATGTTCAGATATGCCAAAAAAAACAAACAAACAAACCAAAAAAAACCCCAACCCCAAACCATTTTGAGAACTTATTAGAGTTTGGTTTAAGGATATTTACTTTATATATTTTGATGTGATGTTGACAATTTTGTGATTATAAAGATTGAACTTTTTAAATCTCAATGTCGAATCATTACATATTTGTGTGACCCTTCATAATTTCCTGCAACTGTGAATATTTTAAATTGAGGGGGGAAGAATCAATATTATCCATCAAAATTAGAATTTTTTTTACCAAGTCTATATATTGCATAGACTCAATTGTCTTTTATAGAAACGTATTGTCTAAGATGTGGGCAATTTAACACTTATTAAAATTGCACAGTTTTCTAAAGCTGAGACTTCATCTGAGCACTCATAATAAAATAAATGAACTTGGCAGAATTCAATTTTTATTTTATTTTTATTTTGATGGATAATATGGATGTTTATTTTTAAGCATTTTTTTCATTTTGTATCTATTTAAATTTCCACAGTTATGAGAAATGGGATTGTGGTGGTGGGGAAATCAGACCATTATTTAATGACAGTAGACGTTCACATGCAAAAAGTTAAAGCTTTATAGTATTAAAACACAAGTTGTCAACATCACATGTCAAAATACACAAAGTAAATATCCTTAAATCAAACTCTAAGTGCTCAAGCAGCATTTTTTTTTTAATTTTGCTTTTGTGTAAATTTTGATTATTCTCAATGGAATTATTTTTTTTCACCGGTTTGTGCATATACCAATAAAAAATCTAATCCTGTCAAGTCTAAAAAATAAACCAGCCATCAATCAAATAATGGTACATAGAAATACTAAAGATCTAAAACTGGTAATTCCTTAGTGTCCTCATGCTGTATTTTGCAGACTCTTTCGTATGTTTGGACAGTGTTCTAGGAAAGGGGTTTTTTTTTGTTTGTTTCATTTTTTTTTTTGGGTGGGGGAAGAGGGGTCTTATTGGAAACATTCCTGATGATTTCTTCCAGTTCAGGTAGAGTTGTGGGAGATGGATCCTATTTCTCAATTATACTCAGAACTACTTTGTTGGTTTTTTTTACAAATTATTCCTTTTGGTAATTTGGCAGAAAATGTTCAGTTCCTTTCGATTTTCTGGCTTGTATTTTGCAGAGTCTAATAGTTGTTTCTTGTTGTTACTATTCCCTTTAGCATTTCTGGGGCTGAGGGTTGCACTGGAGTTCACAATGGTATTTGTTTTCCTGACTCTTTGTGTATGTTAAATTTGGTCATTGCTCTAACCCTAGTGTCTAATTTTCTGTAGCGCTCTTTACATATATTTTATAAATTGAGCAATTTTGACTGTCCGATCACCTGTTTTTCAGTGACACTATATGGTAAAGCTTGCTTCGTTTCACATTCACAAGTTAGTTTTCCTTTGAAGTTATTCCATACAATATGTTTTTATTGTATGACCAAATACAGTGATATTTGAGCCTAGGAAGTCATCTAGTTTACTGATATGAAGTGGTAATGTCCTTGCTTTTGCTAACAGAATTGAAACAAAGGTATATTTAATGTAGAACATGAAAACATTTAATTGCAAATTGATTTTTCCCTCAATCAAAATAGAAACAAAAGGAGTAAAAATATAAGGCAGATTCCACTGATTAATGTGTTAAAGTTAAAGTATCTTGGAGAGCCAAATTTAAGTGCAAATAACAAAATAATAATAATTTGGAGGTTTCTGTAGCTTCTGTGTGGATGCAATACAGAAATGGGAGGTAGTTGTGTAGCTGAGGTGGGCTCATGGTTCTGGTTACTGCTAATATTTGAAATTTTATCATTGATTACGTCTTGGCAGTGATTGCAGAATTTATCTCTAAAAAGTAAAGGAGGGAGATTTTTTTTATTTTTAAGTAAAAAGGTAGACACCCCCACCATTTTCTAAGTTCAATATAAATCAGTCTCTTGAGATTTGTTTTTATGTACTATTTAAAGGGAAGTTTGAGAGTAATTACTGTACTATGTGATATTCTTGAAAATAATTTCACCAGTGCATACGTTAATCCTGTTTAAAATACAGTGCTGAGGGGAAAAAATGAGAATATTACTAAAGAATAATGAGCAGAATGACATTGAGTTAATAGGTGCTACATCCAATTATTTTCTGCCCTGGAGATAAATATCAAGTGAAGGTTGAATATTACAACCTTAGTTTGGCACCCCTGCTTGTTCAAAGTCAGATTGAAAGGATAGTAGCCATATTGTATAAGGAAACAAATTCACTGTCTCTTACCATTACTGCTATTTTGTGATTTAGACTGCTGCTGCTATGAGGGGTTTTTGCTCTTACTTGATTTGAAGCTGGCATCATGGCAAGTTAATTTAAGTGTGTTTCTATGCTATGCAAGAAAACTATTCCAGGGACAATACTTCTATTTAATCTTTCTTATCTGGGTAAGAGTTTAGTACATTTGCACAGCAGATGTGCTTTTGACAGAATTGGTGAATCCCCATGCATCATCTGTGGCAACTGAGGTTGTATCGCTGCATTACTGATATACACAGTCCATAATTCCTACCATTATTATTAGGAGTGCTGGCTTTTGGCAATTGCTAAATACAATTGCACTGCATTGTGTAGTGGAGGATTTGACTGAGCCAGTGCACCTGCAGTACTTTGGCTTCCTGATCCATATTGCGGGGGCAAAAGACGATAGCTTGAACCAGCAAAAAAAACAGGAGTACTTGTGGCACCTTAAAGACTAACAAATTTATTTGAGCATGAGCTTTCGTGAGCTAAAGCTCACTTCTTCGGAACCAGGTTAGGCAGAACTGAGTTATAGGCCTCTCCTTCATCGCAACCAAATTGTACAACCATTGCTTGTAAACTACCATAGATAGCTGTGTGAAATTTATTTCAAGTTTCTCTGAAACATTAAATAGACCTTAACTTTCAGAAGTAAGATGTATTGAATTTTATACATTTTGCGTTTGCTGTTGGTGTGTTTGTATATTTTCATCAGTTTGCTGGCACTGTGACTAGATTCAAGAGTTAGTGTATGTGTTCCCTAATATAGCTCTATCAGTGGACCTCAGTTCTGACTTCTGATACACCGCTAATGCAGTCTTCCACCTCATCATCATAGACCAGTGGTTCTCAAACTTTTGTATTGATGACCCCTTTCAGACATCAAGCCTCTGAGTGTGACCCCCTTATAAATTAAAAACATTTTAAAAAAATATTTAACACTACTATAAATGCTGGAGGCAAAGCAGGGTTTGGCGGCAGAGGCTAACAGCTCGCAACCCCCCACGTAATAACCTTGTGAACAATTGAGGGGGTCACGGCCCCCAGTTTGAGAACCCCTGGACTGTCAGATGTCAGACTGCTATGTTTTATGGAAGTTTTGTAATGCAGACAAGTGTCTACTGGGGACTAGATTTGAGAACTTCAAACTCATTTCACTTGATTTGAGTGTAACACAGGCATTCAGATGTGAAGAATAAGTTTCTGAGCTTAACATATAACTTCTAACACCATACAATTTAAAATCTTACATAAATGGAAGATGCACTGAGACATTAGTAAGGAGACTGACATCCATCACTCAAATGAAAAAAAAAGTTGCAGGAATAATGGAAAGAATAACCGTGTCTTTCAAGTGCTACCTGGAAAATATGTAAATACTCTTGTAAAAATTAACAGAACTAATTTCATTTTCACTTTGCTTGGATGAAACTTCAATTCCCATACCTTTCAGTTTTCATGTTGTATTTGTGTGGATCATTAACTTTTCTAGTAACTGGCAATAAGTGTTTGTTTGTTTCCTAGGAATAAACACAAGCAAAAAAAATCTGTGGTACTTTGTATAGAAATTTGAATAAAGCAATGATCCATACTCACTGTTGTTGAAATATTATTGTGTGTAGAACTAATGTAAGCAATCCAACATTAGCTGTGTCTTGCTGCATTTTTTTTCAGATTTTGTCACATTGATGGAATAGGCAGAAAACCCCAGAGTGTTCTAGGGGAATTTACTAAATATATCCTCTGTTGCACAGGAAACAGTAATGGTAGTGAAGACCTGTTCATTTGTGGTAATGAAATTCCAATTCCAATGTTTTCAAAATCAGTTCCGAAATGTATATAGAGTTCCATATAGAATATAAAAGCTGGAGAGAATTGACTATTGAGGTGTAATTTTTGGGAAACAAACCATCCCCTACGTTATAGGTTTGCCAGGTGTTCAGTTTTCGACTGGAACACCTGGTCGAAAAGGGACCCTGGCTGTTCTGGTCAGCACTGCTGACTGGACTATTAAAAGTCTGGTTGGTGGGGCTGGCAGGCCTCCTACATGGCGCCATGTAGCTCCCCAAAAGCAGCAACATGTCCCTTGGCTCCTAGGCCGTGCGCTGCCCCCGCCCTGAGTGCTGGCTCTGCAGCTCCTATTGGCTAGGAACCGCAGCCAATGGACGCTGCAGGGGCAGAGCCTGTGGGCAGAGCCAATGTGCACAGCACAGAGCCGCCTGGCTGCACCTCCATCTAGGAACATGTTGCCGCTTCTGGGGAGCCCCTCGAGGTAAGTGCCACTCAGAGTCCACCCCCCTTATCACCTGCCCCATCCCTGCACCCCCTCCCGCACCTAAACTCCCTCCCAGAACCTGCACCCCCTCCTGAGACCCCTCCCACACCCAAACACTCTCCCGGAGCCCCCTCCTGCACCCTGAACCTCTCAGTTCTGGCCCCACCTGAGAGCCCATACCCCCAGCCCAGAACCTGTACTCGCTCCCACACCCCAACTCCTTGCCTCAGCCCGGAAAACCCTCCCACGCTCTGTATCTCTTGGCTCCACCTCCCCAGCCCGGAGCCCCCTCCTGCAGCCAAAGCCCTCATCCCTGGCCCCACCCCAGAGCCTGCACCCCAGCCCAGCCTGGAGCACCCCCCTCATATCCTAAATCCCTCATTTTTGCCCCCCTCTGGAGCCCACCCTGCCAGCCAGAGCCCTCACCCCCTCCCAAGCCCCAACTCCACCCCAGTGAGACGGCATGAGTGAGGGTGAGGGAGAGTGAGGGACAGAGGAAGGGGGGATGGAATGGGCAAGGCAGAGCCTCGAGGAAGGGCCAGCATAGGGAGCAGGGCAAGGGTGTTCGGTTTTGTGTGATTAGAAAGTTGGCAACCTTACCTATGTAATGTGAAGCTTTACAACTAGTGTTTCTCTTGTGAAGTCCATATGTATCCCTGAGCTCTTCATCATAGCAGTTGCATACTGTAATGGTAGATACCTTAATTATACAGTCATACCTCTCAGAACTGAAGAATGAAACTCAAAGATTCATCAGAATAGAGGGGGAATAAATATAAAACCCCAAAACAAATGGAATCTATTTTGAACAAATGTGAGTTTTATTCAGTAAGTAGTGAACTATGAACTTGTTTTCTTGGAATTTTTGGCAATTGTTAATACGCCATTGATTTGAGAATGTATAGCTTCCCCCCTTAAGAAAACATCTTTGAGATTATTGCAGTAAGATTCAGAAGTAAGGCCTGGTGCTTCAATTCAAATTATAAAATTAGTTTGGACACTGAGAGCCAAATTCTGCTCTCAGTTATAACAGTGAATCTGGAGTATTTACGTTTGCTGCCAACATGCAGGATACTGGTATGGCTGTTTCATTGATCATTTTAGCTTCAGCAGCTGAGAAACTCTTGGCTGTTTCAGCTACAAGGACAATTGATCAGATTGTTGCAGGTGGTCATCTTCAGTGTAAACTCCCTCGCTATGTGAATGTACTGACCCTGGAGGGTGTTGACATGAATATTGTTCTGCTTTGAGATCTCAAATACACTGATGACATTTCCTGGTTTGGTGAAACACTGCAGCTGATTACTGATCTGTTTGGACAAGAAACAGCACATATTGGTCCAATTATGAATCCGGATAAAACTAAGTCCTTGGCCATTACCATCAAGCAGCCTCCAGCTCCGACTGCAACCAGCTCAGTGTTAACCTCTCTGGTTGGGACATAAAGCTGGTGGCAACTGTAAAATACTTGGACAGCATCATAGCATTGGAGGCATCTCGAAAGATTTGGATGCTTGTATAGCAGAGCTGCTGTCATATTTCGGGCCTTTTAGTGGTCTCTTTGGCGATGTCATGATTTTAAGCTTGCTACGAAGTAGTGGATCTGTAGAACCAGGGTTTTACCAACTTTATAGTAAGGAAACGAGGGCACTAAGGAAGTCTGAAGAGCAGCAGATTGATAGTTTCAGTTATCATTGTCTTTGTCAGCTCTCCATATTAAGGACAAGATCAGAAATGAGGATATTCATAGTCAAAACCAACAGCTGCCTCCGTCAGCGCTGGTTTGGTTTCAGCGGCTTTCTTGGTACAGACGTATGATTAGGACTGAAGATCAGTGAATTATGAAGCATGTTTATCAAGGAATGCTGCTACATGGCTGGTGATCATATGGTCGCCAACAGCTTTGATGGTTCAATAAAATGGCTAGTGATGACATATAAACTGAATAAGGTGGGCTGGATATACAAGAACCTAACTAGAGATCAGTCCAGGTTGCATTCTGTCTACAAGGATGTTATGTCCCTTTGGTATTTGTGGTGATGTAGATGAAGAAGAATAAATTGGAGTATTCTGGATTAACTCTAGCGTATGTGAACAGGATTTGGTCCTCACTGTTAATGCAATGTTCTAATTGCCTGGCTTGATCTTTATGGTTGTGTTGCAGCTGTTCACTGAATCTCACTTAATATACCACTGAGACTTCATCCCCTACAACACTTGTAAGTCTTGTATCCGTTATCTAAAGGTAAGGGTAAGGAAAAAAGAAGTGATGACATTCTTCCCTACTGCACTTCAGTGGTTTTAAAAGAAAATAATACAGTTGTTAACTGCAAAGTAACCAAAACCTGTAATGCCAATGTCTTGATTAGCAGAGATCTGGGCTGTTTTGATCCACAGCAGGTGCAGACAAAACTTCTTTGCATCAGGGGCAGGTGATGGTCAGGTGCTGCCTCACAACTCTGGGTATCCCAGGAAGTCTGTCAGCCTATTAAGAGGAATGTAAACCCTGCAACATTTTAAAGATATTGAATTATTGTTTACGTAATAATTTCATCATTGAGGCTTGTCTGTGTGGTTCAACAATGCACACTACAGAGGTGTGATTTCTAAAAGTGCACAATGTACTGGTGCACAACTGGCCTCTGGGGACCCTGCTGGCAGGCACTGAAAGTTCGTAGTGCATGTGAATGTAATCCCATAAACTACACTGGGGAACTGTTAGTGCCTGCCAGCAGGGTCCCCATGGGCTAGTAGTGTGAAACACATTGGTGCGCTTTAGAAATCACACCCCTCTAGTGTGCACTGCTGCGCTGTGTCAACAAGCCCTTGGACTGTTCATAATTAGGGTGTTTCTGAAGTTCTTACTCGGATTTTCTCAGACAAAACTCTGATCGTTGGGGAGTTCCTAAGTAAGGATTTCAGGATGAGCCCATAAATAAGGAAGGATTTCAGGATGAGCTGTGTTCCTTTCATCTGAGCCTCTGCTTCTGACATGGAGAGAGAATATGTGATTTGTTTTGTTTCTGGGCTATTTTTAAAAAATGGTCTCACATTTCATACTTATGGTAGATCTCTACCCATAATATATGAGAGAGAGAGAGAGAGAGAATATCTTTTATTGAATTAACTTCTCTTGTTGGAAGGGATGAGTTTTTGAGCTTCAGAGCTTTTTGAGTACAGGGCTAAAAAAATGAGGAGCTAGCCAAAAATACAATCCAAATGGTTTATGTGAAATATAATTCAAGTTTCTCTGAAGCATTAAATAGACCTTAACTCTTGGAAGTAACATGTATTGAATTTTATACATTTTGCAAGTAAAATCCAATAACCAGCATTCATTATAAAGACTATAAATATAATACATTAATAATACTACTTAAGTGACAGTTTTGCTTGAGATGAGACACATTCAGGGTCATGCTCATTATACCATCTAAGAAAATCCACTTTCTCAATGTAAACTTTCAGAGTGAAATTCATACTTGTATAGATGGCTGGCACAATACCGTTGCATTTATGTCCCAGTAACACACCCAAAATAGGGTTTATTTAGGGTTAAAAATGAGTTTGTAAAGGTAAGAAGGGGCAGTTGGTGCCCAGCTCCTATAAAAAAAAAAAAAGTCAGTGGGTGTTGGTGCCTAACAAAATCTCCCCATAAGTGATGAAGCTTGTGCTGGACCTCTGTATATGGCTTGTCAACACCTCCAGTTTGAAGATGAATAAGAAAACTGGAAATGCTCATAAGGTTTCATAAAACTGCATATTCAAAACTGTTGATTAGTTGTACTACTTGCACAATATCAAGAGACAAGAGTCAGTGTTTTTTTAAAAAATATTCTAAAATTCCTATATGGTGTCAAGTATTAGTAGCCGTGTTTGTCTGTATCTGCAAAAACAATAAGGAGTCCGCTGGCACCTTAAAGACTAACAGATTTATTTGAGCATAAGCTTTTGTGGGTAAAAAAACCCATTTCTTCAGATGCCTGCATCTGTAATTTTCACTACATGCATTATATACTGACATGAAGAGAAGGGAGTTACCTTACAAATGGAGAACCAATGTTGACAGTATTTTCCTTGTTGGGCCTGTCCTGTCATAGGTGACTTCTGGGTACCTGTCTCGTTCTGTCAGTCTGTTTCCTTGCTTCCCCAGGTGGGTATTTTAGTTTTAATAATGCTTGATAAAGATCTTGTAAATGGACACAAATCAGACATCAGGAATGGTAACATACAAAAGCGAGTGGAAGAACACTTAAATCTTCCTGGACATTCTATTACAGATTTAAAAGTAGCCATACTGGAACAAAAAAACTTCAGAAACAGACTTCAAAGAGAAACTGCAGAACTAAAATTCATTTGCAAAACTTAACACCATTAATTTAGGCTTGAATAGGGACTGGGAGTGGCTGGCTCACTACAAAAGCAGCTTTACCTCTCCTGGAATTGACACCTCCTCATCAATTATTGGGACTACATCCACCCTGATCGAACTGACCCTGTCAACACTGGTTCTTCTTCGAGTGATTGCTCCTATGCATTCCAGTTAGGTGTGCGCGCCGCACGTGCACGGCTCTTCGGAACATTTTTAGCCTAGCAACACCGGCGGGCCGGCTGGGCGCCCCCTGGAGTGGCACCGCTATAGCGCTAGTTATATACCCCAGCCGGCCCGTCCGTGACGGCCAGTTGGAACTGTGGAGTGCTCGTCGTCCTCCACTTACCTAGCTCACCTTGGTTCTACTTTTGTGTTTAATGTACATAGTTAGTTGTTAAAATTGGTTAGTTGAGTAGTCATTAGATAGATAGATAGATTAGGGGGGCTTAGCCCCTCTTTTCCCGTCCGGTGCGGGCGTATGCCCAAGACACCGGGATTCAAGCCCTGTGCGGCTTGCCAGCGGCACATGCCGGTTGGGGACCCTCACGACTCCTGTCTTCGTTGTCTCGGCGAGGGACATCGACCAGATAAGTGCCCCATTTGCAGGTCGTTCAAGCCGCGAACGAAAAAGGAGCGGGACATTAGATTACGACAGCTCCTCATGGAATCGGCGCTCCAGCGGTCCCCGGCCGGTCCGGTACCGAGACTGTTAAGAAGCAGCCGGCACCGAAGCCCCGGCACCGCTCCCATTCACCATCTGGGAAACGGAAACCGCAGCCCAAAGCTGTAGAGACTGCTACGTCGAGGCCACCGGTCCAGCAGCCAGTAGCGGCGCCTTCGGCACCGACCTCGACAGCGCACGGACCGTGCGCGGTACCGTCGACTCCGGTGCCAGCAGGGCCGTCGAGTCCGGTACCCCCGCGCTCCCCGGTGCAAACCGTGGTCGAGCTGCCTCTCCCCTCCACGCCCGAGACGTTCTCGATGGCGAGGGAGCTCATAGAGCTAACAGAGGCACCGGGCCTCCGGCTCCCGGCACCGCCGGTGCGGGCTGTTCCGTCAGTGGGCAAACCGGCCATGGTACGGCCTGCCACCCCTGACAAACGGGATAGAAGGCAATCCAGGTCCCGCTCCCGGTCCCGATCCTGGAGACGGTCACCTTCCCGCCGTTCAAGGTCACGGCACCGGTCTCCATCCCGGTACCGCTCTCCTTCTCGGCGCCGGTCGCAGTCCCGGAGCTCCTCATCGCGGTACCAGTCGTACTCCTGGAGGCGTTCCAGGTCCCGGTCCCGCTCTCCGGACCGTCTGCACTGAGGAAGGTCCGGATCCCGGCACCGCTCCCGACGCCGTTCTCGAAGCCGCTCCCGTCGACGACAGTCGAGATCGCGGTCGACCTCCCGGTACTCTCGCGGTCGAAGGTCCCGCTCGCGCTCCCGGTACCGAGACGATCGGCACCGGTACCCGGCACCGTCCACGGACAGACTGGTGGCATCGACGGCGCAGTCCCTGAGCGCCTCTGCCCCCCCGTGGCCTTCCCGCCAACCGTCGGTCGCTTCACACGACGGCAGCGGTGCAGATTACCGCGCGGACCCACAAGGACAAGACCTTGGTCCTCAGCAATGGGGCTTCTGGACCCCCTGGGCTTGTCACGAGGCTCAGGGCGCCCCCTCCCTCCCGCGACAGGGGCCCTCCGACCACAGGGTGCCGGAAGCCACCGTCAGCAGGCCCCCTCCATCGCCTCCGGTTGAGGTTCCACCGCCGCCGGTGCAGGCGGAACATCCCGTGGAGGCGGCGGCTTCGCACCCCATGGACGAGCCTCAGCCACTTCCCATTGGTCAGGGCCATTCCTCGTCTTCCTCGCCCGACGAGGCGGTGGCGGGATCCTCGTCATCCGATCCCCCACCGATTGACTTACGTGCCCATCAGGACCTCCTTCGTCGGGTGGCACAAGCTATCAACCTCCCGGTAGCAGAGGTCATCGAGGACGAGACCCCGATCACTAATGTGGTCGGAGTGGAGGCCCCCATGCAAGTGGCCCTGCCTTTTGTTCGGACTATCCAGAGAAATGCCACCACACTCTGGCAGTCACCTGCGTCCATCCCTCCCACTGCCCGCGGAGTGGAGCGGAAGTACTCGGTACCCCCGACAGGGTACGAGTACCTGTACACCCACCCGGCCCCGGACTCCCTAGTTGTACAGTCGGTGAATGACCGGGAAAGAAATGGGCAACCCGCGCCAGCACCGAAGTCCAAGGACGCGCGCAGGATGGACCTGTTGGGCCGAAAGGTCTATTCGGCTGGCGGCCTCCAACTACGCATAGCCAATCAGTTGGTTCTCCTGGCCAGCTATGCCTATGATAATTTCGTGGCCCTCTCTAAGTTTACAGAGTTGGTTCCCACATCCTCGAGGCAGGAGTTCTCAGCCCTGCTAGAAGAGGGCAAGAAAGCTACCAGGTCCTCCATTCAGGCCTCACTGGACTCTGCAGATTCCGGAGCCAGGACCTTGGCATCGGGAGTAACAATGAGAAGGATCTCCTGGCTGCAATCGTCCACCTTGCCGCCAGAGGTTCAATATACATTGCAAGACTTGCCCTTCGATACCAAGGGCCTAATCTCGGAGAAAACGGACTTCAGAATCCAGACCCTTAAGGATGGGCGCATTGCCATCCGCACGCTAGGCATGCACACGCCTGCGACACAGCGGAGATCCTCAGGCAGCAGCCCTTTCGCCCGTTCAATCAGTCCAGGTCACGGCCTGACAATGCACGCAGGGGCAGACTGAACCGCCGTAGACCATCGGGCAATCGGCGTACCCAGTCCCAGGCGCCTTCCAAGGCCCCCCAAGGGCCGAAGCAGGCGTTTTGATGGGACGCCCGAGGACGGCCCATCAGTCTCTCCCCCGGATCCTTCCCCGTTATTTTTCAATCGTCTTTCCTACTTCCTCCCGGCGTGGTCCCAGATTACATCGGACAACTGGGTGCTACGCACGGTAGAGTCTGGTTACCATCTTCAGTTTGTTTCGCCCCCACCCTCCCACCCACCCACCCCGTCCCTCTTCAGGGACCCCTCTCACGAGCAAGTCCTCTTACAAGAGGTCGAGTCTCTGCTGAGCTTGGGTGCTATAGAGGAGGTGCCGAGCGATCTGCGAGGCAGGGGATTTTATTCCCGATATTTCTTAATCCCCAAGGCGAAGGGAGGTCTACGACCCATACTCGACCTCCGAGAGCTCAACAAATACCTTGTCAAGCTCAAGTTTCGCATGGTGACCCTGGGGTCTATCATTCCCTCCCTGGATCCGGGAGACTGGTTTGCCGCCCTCGACATGAAGGACGCGTATTTTCATGTCGCCATTTACCCTCCTCATCGGCGTTACCTGCGTTTCGTTGTCAACAATACGCACTACCAGTTCACAGTGCTACCCTTCGGCCTCTCTACAGCGCCGAGGGTATTCACCAAGTGTATGGCAGTGGTGGCCGCAGCCATCCGCCGTCGTCGGATACATGTCTACCCCTATCTCGACGACTGGCTAGTCCGAGGACCATCCCGCCAACTGGTGGCGTCCCACATGGCCACGGTCCTAGCCCTGTTTCAGCGTCTAGGACTTATGATAAATGCCGAGAAGTCGATGTTGACCCCTTCGCAAAGAGTGGAGTTCATCGGTGCGGTCCTGGATTCCAATTTGGCCAGGGCCTGCCTGCCCCAACCTCGGCATCAGTCTCTGGTCTCTCTAGTTCGGGACCTACAATCTTTCCCATGGACAACGGTGTGTTCCTGCCTCCGCCTTCTGGGCCACATGGCTTCGTGTACGTTCGTCACTCAGTACGCGAGGTTGCACCTTCGCCCGTTTCAAATTTGGCTTGCGTCAGTGTACCGGCCCCACCGCGACTCCATCAATATGGTAGTCACGCCCACGAAGCCGGCCCTCGCTTCGCTCACCTGGTGGCTGGACCCAGCAGTCGTGTGTGCCGGAGTCTCTTTCCGCCCTCCTCAACCATCCGTCACTCTGACCACGGATGCGTCAGAGCTGGGGTGGGGGGCGCACCTAGCCGACCTGCACACCCAAGGTCTTTGGTCGCCCCGAGAGCTCTCCCTCCATATCAATGTCAAGGAGCTGCGGGCGATTCGCCTCGCCTGTCAAGCCTTCTGCTCCCGTCTCCAAGCACGTTGTGTCGCGGTGTTGACGGACAACACAACAGCGATGTTTTATGTCAACAAGCAGGGTGGAGCCCGATCTTCCCCGCTGTGCACGGAGGCGATGCTACTGTGGGACTTCTGCATAGCCCACTCCATTCACCTGGTGGTGTCCTATCTTCCAGGGGTGCAGAACACGCTGGCCGACCATCTCAGCAGGTCGTTCCTGTCCCACGAGTGGTCCCTCCGCCCAGATGTGGTACACACGATTTTCCGGAGGTGGGGGTTTCCCCGGATAGACCTGTTCGCCTCCAGAGAGAACAGGAAGTGCCACCAGTTCTGCTCGTACCAGGGTCGCGCCCCGGGCTCCCTGTCGGACGCATTCCTCTGCCCCTGGACGGGTCACCTACTATATGCCTTCCCTCCGTTCCCGCTCGTACATCGGGTGCTTCTCAAGCTTCGGAGGGACAGAGCCCACCTCATACTCGTCGCTCCGGCCTGGCCGAGACAGCACTGGTACACTCTGCTGCTCGAGCTATCGGTACGAGATCCCATCCCTCTACCCTTATGGCCGGACCGGATAACGCAGGACTTCGGCAGGCTCCGCCACCCGGACCTGCAGTTCCTCCATCTGACAGCCTGGTACCTGAGTGGTTGACCCACGCTGAGCGGGCTTGTTCGGTGGCCGTCCAGCGAGTCCTGCTGGAGAGCAGAAAGCCCTCCACTCACTCGACCTACCTCTCTAAATGGAAGCGATTCGCCATATGGTGCGACCAGAGAGACATGAATCCATTCGTCGTACCTATCCCAACGATCCTGGACTACCTCTGGTCACTTAAAGAGCAGGGTCTCGTGGTCTCATCGTTAAAGGTGCACCTGGCGGCGATATCTGCCTTCAGGCCGCCCGTCGGTCACCGGTCCATCTTCTCCGATCCGACGGTTTCCCGCTTCCTCAAGGGTCTAGAGCGTTTGTTCCCGCCAGTGCGGCCTCCGACTCCGCCCTGGGACCTGAATCTGGTCTTGAGCAGGCTCATGAGAACCCCCTTTGAGCCCTTGGCTACGTGTTCGCTGCTCCACCTGTCGTGGAAAACCGCTTTTCTCGTCGCCATAACCTCAGCGAGGCGAGTTTCCAAGCTCCAGGCCCTGACGGCCGGTCCTCCGTACACCATCTTTCATGCGGACAAGGTCCAGCTTCGGCCTCACCCGGCCTTCCTCCCTAAGGTGGTGTCAGCCTTCCATGTAAATCAGGACATTTTCCTTCCCGTTTTTTTCCCGAAGCCTCATGCCTCGAGTCGGGATCAACAGCTGCACACTCTGGATGTCCGCAGGGCCCTTGCGTTCTACATACAATGAACAAAATCTTTCCGGCGTTCGCCACAACTGTTCATAGCAGTTGCAGAGCGCATGAAAGGGAAACCGGTCTCCTCTCAGAGGATTTCCTCATGGGTCACTGCATGCATCAGAACATGCTACGAGCTGACTGGTGTGCCAGCTAACCGTCTTACCGCTCACTCTACGAGAGCGCACGCCTCATCTGCCGCCTTCCTGGCCCATGTCCCCATTCAGGACATCTGTAGAGCGGCCACCTGGTCTTCTGTCCACACCTTCGCTTCCCACTACGCGTTCGTGCAGCAATCCAGAGACGATGCAGCCTTTGGCTCCGCAGTCTTTCACTCTGCCACGTCTCACTCCGACCCCACCGCCTAGGTAAGGCTTGGGAATCACCTAACTGGAATGCATAGGAGCAATCACTCGAAGAAGAAAAGACGGTTACTCACCGTTGTAACTGTTGTTCTTCGAGATGTGTTGCTCCTATCCATTCCAGACCCGCCCTCCTTCCCCACTGTTGGAGTAGCCGGCAAGAAGGAACTGAGGAGCGGACGGGCCGGCTGGGGTATATAACTAGCGCTATAGCGGCGCCACTCCAGGGGGCGCCCAGCCGGCCCGCCGGTGTTGCTAGGCTAAAAATGTTCCGAAGAGCCGTGCACGCGCGACGCGCACACCTAACTGGAATGGATAGGAGCAACACATCTCGAAGAACAACAGTTACAACGGTGAGTAACCGTCTTTTCTCCACTTGTGAGGTAACTACCTTCTCTTCAGGTGTCCGTATATAATGCCCACATCTGTAATTTTCACTCCATGCATCTCCAAGAAGTGTTTTTTTTACCCACGAAAGCTTATGCCCAAATAAATCTGTTAGTCTTTAAAGTGCCACTGGACTCCTTAAAATCCCTAAAAACATTGTAACAACTGAAGAGCTAAGTCCATAATCATTCGTGTAATGAATCATCTGATCTTGTATTATTAAGGTATCAGAAACAGAGCTTTGATAAGAACTTGTCAGTTTAATTACAATATGTTTAACTGTTCAGTTAATAGGACTATTTAGAATTTTGTTCTGAATATTGTTTTTAAAGTATTTTTGTACAGAGATACGAAAGGAGAGATTGAAAACTAGCATCTTGAGTCTAGTTTGGCAATTTTTTTTGTCAATCAGCTTTATTAGGAGTGGATGAAGACTCAGGTTGTTGCATCTCCCTTTCTATTAAAGTTGCCAGTTACTCTGTATAATGTGTTCATATATAATTTTAAATATTTACAAGGAGATGGGTGGATGTCATCAAGATCTAGAGAACCTTTGCTAAACAAAAGGGACTTCTTTCTTAGTTTTGAGTTGATTCTGAGATCTGGGAATGTTAACATTTTTTTTAAACCACAAAACAACTTGTCACTTGGTAAAACTAACTCTAATTAACAAGCATTCAGCATAAGAGAAAAAGAAAATTGTATGTTTCTTATAAGATTTGTTGGAACCTCCTAATTTGAATCATCGTTAATGATTTCTCAGGTTCTTCCTTGGCAACCATTTCCATGTGCTGTAACCCTTCGCTTATAGGGGGAAAAACATGTCTTCCTAAAGGGGAGGAACTTCCTTTTTTATGGAAAGTTTTATAAAACTTAATTGCTAAATGTTCCATGGTGGTCCTCCTCACTATATTTTGAAAACTTGGGATTTCCAGTAAAGTCTCTTCAAAATTTCCTTTTTAATCAAATGCTTACATTTGTCAGTGTGTCTCAGCCATTTTTAAGAATGTTCCAAAAAAATTGTTTGTGGGGACATCACAAGGTTCTGATGCTGGCAAATTCAAAGGCAACTAATTACCCCGTCTGCTTTTTCCACCTTGCCATTTTGCTCCTCCTGTAGCAGTGCAGGAAAAATCTGTTAAAGCCAATGTTTCTTTTTGAGAAGAAGGAAATAAAATACCACTCTACTGAAAAAGAGCTGAAAACACAATTTAGAGGAGTTGAGCAACACATTTGTTCAGCTGTTTATTGATGTTTTAAAAGTGTGTTAATTCTTGCTTTGCTTGTATTTACTAAATTCACATCTGAAGTTTTTAATGGGGCACTTCAAGCAGGCAGAGATTAAGACAAATATGTATATATTTTTAATTCTTGAAGCAGTATAACTTCACATCAGTATGTTAATATACACCATACATAACATATAGTTATATATGTCATTGAAAACATTCTCATTTGCCTTTTTTAATTAACTTGGAGCAATAATAAAATGCACATAAATATTTGATAAGTGCATTACGTTTGAGATAATGAAATGATAACCGGCTTACAACTTAACTGGAAAATCCAAAATAGTATAGGATTGCAAGAAGAAGAATACTTGAAGCTCCTGTTCATCAAAGATTTGTTTGTTAAATCATGTTTTCACTCATCTTTAGAGGGGAACTTTAAAGAACTGTGTAGCTTGCCAATTTGTACTTAAGTCTACATTACCTTGGCTTCTCACTGCACTGGATTCATTATTATAACATGCACAGCTATTAAGATTGATCTGAGAGATATCTTGTCTTTTGTGGATGAAGAGACCCTGCTGTTCTCTGGGGAATTAGTATATCAAGTCACTTTTTAAAAATCTTTTGTTTGTAGCTCTCTTTTGAAAATATTTTCTTTTGTGTGTTATCAGTCACCAGGCTCACCTTGCTCATGTTGAAAACGCTATAGGTTCTCTAATGCAGGCATGCTTGATAATAAGCTCAGTCTGTAGTGGGGTTTACAGACACCATTTACAGTGTGTTAGTTTACAGATACGGTTTGTTCTTGTGCAGCTTTATCTTTTTTACTGAGGTCACCATTAAAAAAAGCAAGTTGCCACACATCTGAAATAAGTTATTTCCAGTGCTTAGTTTCCAACACTTAGTTTTTCAGATACAAAGTTGTGGTAACTATTCATTACAGCAGTAGTTCGCAAACTTTTGTACTGGTGACCCCTTTCACATAGCAAGCCTCTGAGTGCAACCCTCCCTCCCCCATACATTTAAAAACACGTTGTTGTTTTTTAATACCATTATAAATGCTGGATGCAAAGGAGAGTTTGGGGAGGAGGCTGACAGCTTGCGACCCCCCCCATGTAATAAACTCACAACTCTCTGAGGGGTCCTGACCCCCAGTTTGAGAACCCCTGCATTACAGCCTTCATTAGCATAAACAATCCTTATGGAAAAGTCCTATAGAACTTTTCAAATTGCTTTTCAGTAAGGTATTTTTACCATTTATTTAATGTAATAATTTACATTTCCTATTAAATTGTATTGACTTTAAGCTCTCTGGGCAGGGACCATCTTATATGCAGTGCCTACCATGACCCTAATCCTTGTATGAGGCTTCTAGGCTGTCACATAATACAAACAATAATATTAGTCTGTAGAGTCATTTCCATGGATTTTCTGACTTTATCCCTGTTAAATTCTGTAATATTTTTACATATGGGTACAATTACAGCTCCAGCTAGTCAATGCAAATTTGCATTCACCTTGAGAGTGGAGGATTTGGTATCTTCACTGAGTGACGCTGTGTAGCTGCAAATGTAACCGATTGTATGTGAAAGGACACTGTAAGATGGTGCTTTTTTGGCAGCTGGGAGCATCACTAAGATTTGTACCAACTTGAGAAGAGTCCTAAAACTTCTCATCAACTTGCATGTTCCATAGGACAGTGCATAACACTGCCACTTAAGGACAGTCTAACCACTTGTGGCTTTGGGAAAAGTGGAGGAGAGTGCAAGGAGCCCTGTGACGTGGTGATGCTTGCACACCCAGAACTGTGAGCCATTGTGTTACCACTCTGGCTTAGCAAGAATGAGAGCTTTGCTGCTGCCAAGTTGTCAGTTCCATGAGGTACCAGTCTACCTGCCTTGCCAGCAAAATTGTTCAAGGCTCTGCCAGTCTAAATCTTGCCTTGTAGGTAACAGCCTGTTCCTGAGTTACCCAGAGGCGTCTACGTGCAGTGTCCAGGCCCTATCGTCGAACACTCAGAAATTAAGTTCGCTGACTCCAAAGAGACAGAGCACGTGTCAGCCTGTTAGGTTAGCTGAAAATTCACCTTTCTTTTTAATACACAGCATTGAGATGGCTTTGTAATAAAACAACAATCAGTTTAACAGCAAAAGCTAAAGATCTGTGATGCTAAGCAGGAATGAAAGAGGTGGTATGATTACAAGCAAAACAAAATTTGCCCTCTAATGACTAAAACTTTATTTCAGCAACTTACAATCTTTATCTAAGTAGGTCTCTGATTTACATCAAGTTACCAGAAGCACTTGGCTTTCAGACCTAGAGGTTCCAGCTTTCATAGGCGCAAGGAGTGCTGTACCCAATTTCCCCTCAGTGATAGATAACTCTGTATTTTTTCTCCCTTTACATTACCCAGAATTCATTTTCTCTGCCTCAACAGCCAGGAAGGATTTCTGGGGTGCAGACTCTGTCCCTCGGTGTGCTCATAAAGCTGGCATTCGTTAGCTTGATTGTTTTGTTTGTTATATGTAAGTATACTTTCATTGTCTGCACCCTCATTGTCACAAGTCTACACTCTTTGTACTCCTCATGCAGGGGCCACCTGGAGGAAAGAATTGCATGGGACTAGACCTACTGCTGGCAGTAATGATCCTAATGGGGTATCACTGCCCATTTGGCCTTTGACTAGTGAACAGATTTGCCCATTTATCCATGATTCCCCCTCTGCACCTGGAAACTCGAGGAGACAAGCCTCCCGGAAACAGTGACTTACAGGCATAAGAGTTCTCAACCACTTGACCCTGGAATATTTTCCTCATTGATATTAAAAATAGAATGTAGTCAGTTCAGAGTTGATTGACAGCTCTTGTGATTTATGCAGTTGATGGCTACTTAACAATATTAGATTTATATATAGCTGTGTGCTGAGAATATGCTACAGAACTAAATTGTTCATTATTTTAATGGTAATATATCACAGTCACAGCTATATGCATCACCTGTACAGCCATAACATTTGCTGTGCTAGCCATTGTTGGAAATAGGACATAAACGAAGAAATCACAAATTCAGGTATCAATGGGTTGATGACGCTTTTTTAAAATTTTAAATTTAAATCACTATTTTAATAGGCTTTTATTTCCAAATTCATAATGTTTGAGGTAACTGGATTTGCCCCATTTCCAACTACTGTTGCTTTATTTGTTTTCTGAAGAGCAAAACATCAAAGGTCCTTACTTGTTGATGTCACATGGATATTTATTATTTAGCAAGAGTATGAGCTCTTTTATTTAGCCAAGATTTGCCAGAACAATAGCTGGAATATGCATCTAACAACCTGTCCACCTGCTTCCAAATAGATTATAATTTTTAGCTTACTAGCTGTTAAGCATTGTATTTTTTCTTTCCTAAAACTGACAAGTAATTAAAAGATGGTTAACAAGAAATATTTGATTAATAAGGATATCATTTTATATTTATCAGTGTTTTGTCTCCTGATCTTTAATGTCATGTGTGTCTGGTAGATCCATAGTAAACTAACACTTTCCACTAACAACTTCCCCAAAGTTGAAGACCAGATAGTGAGTTATCTATTGCCAACAGCATGGCTCAGCAGTCAAACCTCATTCTTTTCTAATGTCAGAGGACAGTATCTGTGTACACAGTTGCTAGATTTTGTGTGTCTGACAAATTTATTCAATAAATGCGGAAATTAGTGTATTTTTAAAAGGCTTCTCTCAAAAAACCTACAACTAATTTTTTTCTTCAAGAATTCCAAATAGCATATTTTATATTTGATTTTAACTTAGTGCAGCATTAAAATGATCGTGGATATTAATTGTTGAGTACAGTTTCTCTACTGTACATATTCTGTATGTTGTCATCTCAGATGAAGTTCCATGTGATGACATTGACTCAAAAATTGGTTTTATAAAATTAACTGAAAAATGAACCTGACAAGGAAAAAAATTGTAAAGTAACAGTCAATTTGGTATTGAAGGAAGCCATGCAGTCCAACTAGATCTATTTCAAACCTGTCTGGTTTGTAGTGCTCATGGGGTGGGTGGGTGTGTCTGTGTGTGTGTGTGTGTGTGTGTGTGTGTGTGTGTGTAACTGCATGTTAATGAAAACACCTTTGCATAATATTAAGTAAACATTCTCTGGTACTGTTAACAAATGGCTTCTCTGTGTTATTTTTAATAATAAATAATTTTGACGTTTCACCACTGATAGTATTTTTCTTTTTTTCTTTTTAGATCTGAGTTAGCACTTGCATTGAATTAACTGCCTCAGTGCAAAAGCATGAGTCTAAGACTCAATCAGTGATGAAATTGATTTAGAAAGTAGTACAGTGGTGCTGCAGATAACTAAGGCAATTGGATTGGAGTGCTAGAGGGGTAAGTCCTTTAGTGTTATGTGAAGGGAGTAAATAAAATGTAATCACAGACAAACTGGTTTGATTCCTGCTTTAGATCTGTGCCGTGCTCATCAGACGAATAGAGTGCTGGGTTTTCTTGCAATATAAAAAAGAACAGACGATTGTATTTGGTATCATTTGGTTAGAACTCATTTCACATCTGTTAAGTTTGGGGAGGGGGGCGAGAAAACCAGACTGAAAATGTAATGATTGTATATTAAACAAGAATTACAAAGGGCAGAAAGCCATTTCTCTCAATCAATACGAGTTTTCTGATGGTAGAAGCCTTTCAGAATGTGTCTTGAGTACTGCAACCTGCTCCCCTCAGTCTTGACTGCAGCAATATTGTTCTTTTTAATTCAGAATGCTGCAGCTAGAGATGACATACTTGATACAAGAAAAAGATAGATAGAGCAAAGCTAAATCGTGAAGGTCTTTAAAGGTAAGAGCAAGAAACCTGTATTGATTATAACTATGTTAGCAACTCCAGACACTTCATTCTTAAGGCCTGAACCAGGAAAGCACTTGCATAACTAAGCATGTGAATAGCCACACTGACTTCATTGAGGCTGAGGACAAAATTCTGATTGCTCTTTAATTTATAAATTTGTTCCAACATTTCCACCTTTGATACCTCTGTCTCTGACAATGCTTCCCCCTTCATTACTTGGAAAAAGTAGTATTAGAGAAGAAAATAAATATTTTTAGTATTGGTAACTCTGAAAGTTGGTGTCACTACTGTTTTCCAGAAAATGAAGCAGATTACATATTGCTATCCCCCTCATGCTAGTACAATATTTAGAAGTAGCATCATGGTTCAACTGCACATGTGCCTGGACACTCAGCCATAGTATCAGCACTGAGTTTTGGTAATGCAGAGCCAGAGTGCTGTAGATACCAAGATTACAGCTCAGATCCTGCATCAAGGCACCCCATATGTCCAACTAACTCTAATCACAGGAGGCCAACTGTGTACAACAGGGGAAAGGTGTGTGTGTGTGTGTGTGTGTGTGTGTGTACACTTGCTAATACCAATATTCACATATATGGAATTCTTGCAGGGCATTTAAGGTCTGCTGTTCAGAGATACTGAGCCCTCACAATGTTAGCTGAGATCTATGAGATCGACAAGTGTTTTGCACCTCAGTAAACCAGGCCCTTAACTGTTGGGATAGACAAAGCCCTTAAATGTGGACAGACAAAGAGGCTGGGATACTAGTGTAACCCACACACCTCCTGGGTGTGGTGCTCTGTCCCCTTCTAGTGGCACTGAGACCACTTAGAGATTAATGAGTCTGCTACAGCTTCAGCTAAGAGCCACATGGCGTTTAGTTCATGCAGTAGAGGCTCATGCATTAAGCTTCATAGGTCTCAGGTTCGATCCCACCTGCTGACGACCGGGTTCTGTTGGTGTTACGCTAACACCACTGTTAGTGTCTGTAGAGGGGGTTCTCAAACTTCATTGCACTGTGACTCCCTTCTGACAGCAAAAATTACTACATGACCCCAGGAGTGGGGACAGAAGCTTCAGCCCACCCGAGCCTTTCCACCTCAGGAGGGGGAAGAGGTACTAAGTCAAAGCCCAAGAGCTTTAGCCCCAAGTAGGAGGCCTGTAACTTGAGCCCTGCTGCCCAGGCCTGAAGCCGAAGCCTGAGCGCCACTACCAGGGGCTGAAGCCCTTGACCTTCGGTCCCAGGCAGTGGGGCTTCGGCACCGGGCGATGGGTCTCGGGTTTCAGCTTCGGCCTGAGGCCCCAGCAAGTCTAACACCTGTCCTGGCGACCGCATTAAAACGGGGTTGCAACCTAAGTTATATGTGTGGCCATGCAGCTGTGCAGCTCCCATTAAGTCCCACACAGGGGCTCAGGGCTGCTGTGGGGACCGATGCCTCTCCCCCAGCACGGACCTGCCACAGCGACTGGGAGAGGAGCCCCTCCTCACTGGCCCCAGTGTGGACCTGCTGTGGTGGCTGGCAGAGGCGCCCCTTCCCACCAGCCCCAGCGCTGACCTGCTACAGTGGCCGGGAGAGGCACCGTCTCCCCACCGGCCCCAGAGCCCGCATCCCCTGCACCCCAACCCTCTGCCCCAGCCCTGAGCCCCCTCCTGTACCCCAATCTCCTCATCCCCGACCCCACCCCAGAGCCTTCACCCCTAGCCAGAGCCCTCACCCGCTGCACCCAACCTTCTGCCTCAGCCTTGAGCCCCCTCCCGCACCCTGAGCCCCTCGGCCCCACCACATGGCTCATAACAAAATTCATTCTGCACATGGATTTAAAAAAATAGAGGGAACACTGGTGGTGACACACTTTGGGGTCCTGACCCATAGATTGAGAACCGCTGCTTTGGAGAATCATCCCTGACTGCTGTATTGTAGTCATGAAGAGATGTTATATGCTCTCACTTCTCAGGCTCATGCCCAGTAGCACTCAGATACTAATGGTTACTTTCAAGTAGTTACCATGATGTTATAGTGAAACCCCGGGTCCAAAAAATCCCATCCTGCTAAATGCGGGGTCGCAGTATAGCGGGGTTTCAAATCAGTCAGGTGGTCCCCAAAGTGGTGCATTGAGGTGCACCGCCTAGTGCGCCTGGTGCCCAGCAGGGGAGAGGAGCCGCGGCTCCCCACCTGCCGGGGACAGAGAGCATGGGTGCCCGCAGCCCCGGAGATCTCTGTCCCCGGCAGGCAGGGAGCCCCGGCTCCTCTTGAAGCGGGAGGGAAGCCGTGGCCCCACACCGGGAAACAACTTCCCTCCCGCTTCAAGAGGAGCCCCCGCTCCCCACTTGCCGGGGACAGAGAACTCCGGGGCTGCGGGCGCTGGTGCTCTGTGTCCCTGGCAGGCGCGGGGCCGCGGCTTCTCTCCCACTTCAAGAGGAGCCGTGGCTCCCCGCCTGCCGGGGACAGAGAGCACGGGCGCCTGCAGCCCCAGAGTTCTCTGTCCCCAACAGGTGTGGGGCTGCAGCTTCTCTCCCCTGCCATGGTGTTGGGGACCATTGGTACAGTATCATACTGTATTATACTGTACCTTAAAGGGGAGCCAACCTGCGATCGCGTTATATGCGATTTCGCATTATGGTGGGGTGCGTTATGGCGGGGTTTGACTGCATTTTGATTAAAAGGACCAAACTTAGTGTGACTCTGTAAATACTGAGTTGGGATGTTGCAGAAAGAAACTTCTTTTCACTTAAATGTGTTTGGTTTTGGTGGAGAACTGTTGTTAATACGATTAGGTAATCTTAGAAATTAATTTCCTAACATTGTCAATAGTTGTAGGAATAACGTATGAAGCATAGTGGTGTATGTGGAATTCAAATAAGCGAGGTAATAAAACTTAAGTTGGTATTTTTCTAGTGGTCATGTTCTCTTCATAGAGAATTTACTATCAGAATAATTTATTGTTGAAGACTGAAAATAACTTGAAATATTATATTTTCATCGTTTCTAAGGGATTCTTTGGGATCATGAAAATAATTCAGAAATGTAAATATCGCATTTATTTTTCTTATGTTCTTTTTAATCAAGCCAATCTCTGGTGTCATAAAGTAGGCGGTAGAGAACACCCAGGCAGCTACTAAATTTTAAATATGTTAGCAATGTCAGAAGAGAAAGAAGATGACTGAAGGATCGTATTGGGTTTATGTGCTATTGAATTAAAAGTAGACCAGGTTGTTCACTTGTTTTTAAAAAGAAAGTAAATTTTCTCTCAAATGTACAGAATGAAATAATAGATGTGAGTAGTTTACTCACATTTTGTGTGGAGAGTTTTAAATCATACTATGGATTAACAATAGAGGAAAATTAAAAGCAAACCCAAAACCCAGCGAACAAAAAACACCCAAAGAAGTTTTGGAAAATAAATACTTGAGATGAATAGGTAAGTGGAATATGTTAAATTGTCTTCTGTTCATCACGATCAAATTCGTCGTCGTCCCAGGCGGGGAGTGGCTACAACACCCAGGGCCATGGTGCTGAGGGTGCTAGCCAAGGACAATATGAAGGTCAGGACCCTGATCAGGGACCACCACAGTGGTCCTTCTGGACGCCTTGGGCATACCACCAAGCCCAAGGTGCCTTCTCAGGGGCCTCTTGATCAGCTCATTCGGCGCATCGGATGCCTGAGGCCACTGTAAGCTGCCCTCCCCCACTAGACTCGGATGCGACTGTTATTCCGCCAGACCAAGCCCATGCCACCACCGTAGTGGACCTCAGACACCAGGACCTTCCACAACCAGAACTTCCCCAGGATCCACTGGTCCCAGGTGTATCCTCTTCCTCCTCGCCTGACGAGGCAGTGGCAGGCACGTCCTCTTCTGGGCCAATGCCTATAGATCTTCGGGCTCACCAGGATCTCCTGCGCAGGGTGGCACAAATCATGAATCTGCAGGTGGAGGAGGTAGCGGAAGTGGAAGATCCGATGGTGGACATTTTATTGGCCGATGCCCCCACACGTGTCACCCTGCCTTTCATTAGGACCATCCAGGCTAATGCGGATACGATCTGGCAGTCCCCAGCATCTATTCTTCCCATGGCCAGAGGGGTGGAGAGGAAATATATGGTGCCCTCCAAGGGCTATGAATATCTCTATGTTCACCCTCACCCTTGCGGTGCAGTCGGTGAATGAGAGGGAGCAACATGGCCAGCAAGTGCCCGCCCCTAAGTCCAAGGATGCTAGGCGCCTGGATTTATTCAGCGCAGACCCTTCCGGCCCCAGCCACAGCGCATGTACCCTAACCCTTGACCACGGCAAGACTTCACCAGAAGGTGCGGCCGTGGTTATCGGAGGAGACAATCTGGTCCTCCACCAGGCCAGAATCAGGGCCCCCCAAAGCCATTGGCGGGGTCCAAACAAAACTTTTGAAGGTGCGCTCGAGGACGAAGCACCCTTGCCGGATCCTTTCCTGCCTTTCTGCAACTGTCTCTCCTATTTCCTCCCTGCGTGGTCCCACATAACCTCAGATCGTTGGGTCCTATGCATGGTGGAAACTGGATACCATCTTCAGTTTGTTCTCCGCCCCCCACCCCCGTCCCTCTTCAGGGACCCCTTTCACGAGCAACTCCTCTTACAGGAGATACAGGCGCTCTGTCCATCGGAGTGATAGAAGAGGTAGCAAAGGACTTGAGGGGCAGGGGGTTTTACTCCCGTTACTTCCTAATCCTCAAGGCAAAGGGGGGGTCTATGGCCCATACTGGACCTGCGCGGGCTCAACAAATACATGGTAAAATTGAAGTTCCACATGGTATCCCTGGGAACCATTATCCCGTCCCTGGATCCTGGAGACTGGTACGCCGCCCTCGATATGAAGGATGCGTGCTTCCACCTAGCGATTTACCCGCTGCACAGACGATTCCTTTGCTTTGTGGTCAGCCAGCAGCATTTCCAGTTCACTGTCCTTCCCTTTGGCCTGTCCACAGCGCCAAGAGTCTTCACAAAATGTATGGCTGTTGTAGCGGCCTCGCTCCGCTGACATCGGATACAAGTCTTTCTATACCTCAATGACTGGCTCATTCGAGGTTCCTCCGAAACGCAGGTGCGGTCTCATGTTTGTTTCGTCATGGGCTTGTTCAAGCAATTTGGCCTCCTGCTCAACACCAAAAAGTCCACTCTGGAACCTACACAGAGAATAGACTTCATTGGGGCGATCCTAGACTCGAATCTCGCCAGAATGTTCTTACCACAGGCCCGCTTTCAGGCCATGATGACCATTATTCAGGGCCTCCGAAGCTTCCTGACCTCGACAGCGCACATGTGCCTCTCTCTTCTGGGCCACATGGCCTCGTGCACTTTCATGAACAGACATGCCAGACTACGTCTTGGTCCACTTCAGACCTGGCTCTCGTCAGTGTAGCCTCTCTGGGTTGGTGGCTGAACCCCACCTTGGTTTGCGGGGGGCTGCCATTCCATGCCCCACAGCCCTTTCTAGCCCTGATCACGGATGCGTCATCTCTGGGCTGGGGCGCTCACCTTGTGGGACTTCGCACACAAGGTCTTGGGTCTGCACAGGACATAACCCTACACATCAACATAAGGGAACTTAGAGCGGTACGCCTCATGTGTCAGGTATTCCGCGAACACCTTCAGGGCCATTGTGTCACAGTCTTCACAGACAACACAACGGCCATGGTGGAGCAATCAAGGTGGAGCGCAGTCCTCCCTTCTTTCTCAGGAAGCCATACATCTCTGGGAATTTTGCATAGCCCACTCAATTGACCTGGTGGCATCGTTTCTGCCAGGAGTCCAGAACACCTTGGCAGATCACGTCAGCAGCTCCTTTCTAGCTCACGAGTGGTCCATTCGCCCGGATGTTATCCATTCTGTTTTCTGGAAGTGGGGGTTTCCCCACATAGACCTCTTCGCCGCTCGTGAGAATTGGAAGTGCCAGGTGTTCTGCTCTCTCCAGGGACGCCGCCCGGGCTCCCTGTCGGACGCATTCCTGATAACCTGGAAAGATCACCTGCTCTACACCTTTCCTCCATTCCCACTGGTCCACAAGGTCCTTCTCAAGCTACGCAGGGAAAAGGCCCGCTTAATCCTGATCGCTCCAGCGTGGCCCAGACAACATTGGTACACCACACTCCTTGACCTGTCGGTGCCCAAACCAATTCCTCTACCATTGTGGCCAGACCTGATAACTCAGGAACATGGCAAACTACGCCATCCAGACCTATAGTCCCTCTATCTCACAGCATGGATGCGGCATGGTTAACTCAGTCTGCGCTGCGTTGCTCCAGCTCAGTGCAGCAAGTACTCTTAGCAGGAAGCCCTCCACTAGATCCACATACCTGGCCAAATGGAAGCGCTTTTCCTGCTGGTATGCCCAGAACGATGCTGTCCCCCTGGAGGTGCCAGTACCTACCATCCTAGAGTATCTCTGGTCCCTGAAGCAGCACGGCCTAGGTGTCTCATCCATCAAGGTACACCTAGCAGCGATTTCAGCCTTCCACCCAGGCAAGAACAAGCGCTCAGTCTTCTCTAATCCTATGATCAGCAGGTTCCTCAAGGGGTTGGAACCCCTCAAGTTTGTCATCCGGCCCCTACGTGGGACCTCAGTCTGGTCCTATCCAGGCTCATGGGTGCCCCCTTTGAGCCAATGGCCACCTGCTCGCTTCTGTACCTTTCCTGGAAAACAGCTTTCCTCATCGCTATTAGATCGGCGAGGCGCATGTTGGAACTTCGGGCCCTCACAGCGGACCCTCTGTATACGGTGTTCCATAAGGATAAGATACAGCTGCGACCACACCCCACCTTCCTCCCTAAGTTGGTGTCTGCCTTCCATATCAACCAATACATCTTCCTCCCGGTCTTCTTTCCAAAGCCGCACGCTTTGCGTTGAGAGCAACAGCTGCATTCTCTAGATGTTCGTAGGGCTCTTGCCTTTTACATCGAGTGAACAAAGCCTTTTAGAAAGACGCCCGAGCTGTTTGTAGCGGTGGCAGACCGGATGAAGGGCCTACTGGTCTCCTCACAGCGAATTTCACCTTGGGTCATGTCATGCATCCATGCGTGCTATGGCTTGGCTCACATCTCAACTAGCCACCTCACTGCCCATTCTACTTGGGCTCAAGCTTCGTCTGCAGCCTTTCTGGCCCGTGTGCCCATACAGGAGATCTGTCAAGCACACCTTCACCTCCCACTATGTCATGGTGCAGCAGTTCAGAGATGATGCGGCATTTGGTTCAGTGGTCCTTCACTCCGACATCTCACTCCGACCCCACCGCCTAGGTAAGGCTTGGGAGTCACCTAATTGGAATCGATATGAGCAAGCACTCGAAGAAGAAAAGATGTTTACTCACCTTTGTAACTGTTCTTCAAGATGTGTTGCTCATATCCATTCCAAACCCGCCCTCCTTCCACTCTGTTGGAGTAGCCGGCAAGAAGGAACTGAGGGGGCACTGGGTTGGCAGGGGCATATGTCTGGCGCCATAACGGCGCCACTCCAGGGGGTGCCTCAGCCGACCCACCAAGTGTTGCCAGGGTAAAAATCTTCCAACGCACATGCACGCGGCGCATGCACACCTAATTGGAATGGATATGAGCAACACATCTCGAAGAACAACAGTTACAAAGGTGAGTAACCGTCTTTTTTGGTGCTTCTGGCCAGGAGGGATTTTATAGAATTGTATACAGGAGGGTTGTTACCCTTCTCTTTATAGTTATGACATAGCTTTTTTTCTCTTATGGCATCTTTCAGTTGATATCATTGCAGCTATAGTTTTGTATCTACAGTTGCTCTGTTCTTAAATTTCACTAAAATTGGGTGATTAAATTTAATTATTTGAATTATTGGATTCAAGCAGTTCACCTGCTATACCATGGAAAGTACTACTAACCATTTTTAATATAAAATTGCTGGTACCATAGCAAATTTCTGTAGTACTTGCTTCATGTTCATTTTTTTTAACAACGTGTGTGTGTGTGTGTGTGTGTGTGTGTGTAAATATATGAGAGAATTAGGTTGTCATTTCCCCCCCCCCCCCTTCACCCTGACGCCTTAATACAAGGATGGTACAAGCATATGTGCAGGTACAGTTAAACAAAAAAATACTTTTCAAGCTTAAGAGATTCAAGTACAATGGCAGTTGACTTGACCTAAGCAGAGAATTTCTGTGGATTATTGTATTTCCCAAGAGGCTAAGTAAATTTGCCTTTGGCTTCTGCCTTAATGTACCAGACTAGACAAGTAGTAAATCTGCAGAAATGCAGTGCCCTAGAGTGTCTTATGTCTTAATTATATAAGAGTTCTAATTATTCTCCTCTAAGTGCTGACTTATTTGAAGTTCTGCATATAACTTAGTTGGAATGTGAACATCCTGTATGAGTCCAGGTGAATCAAACGAGGCTCACAAAAGATGATTCTAGAAAATGGATTTAAAGGTATTTTAGAAAGTATTAGTGATGAAAGGAACCCTCATTGATTATATTAAGGATATTATTTAGCGAATCTAAGACTTTTAAATTATCTAAATCTGTACCACTTGTTTCTATGATGGCACCAAGTTTCCCTAGTTAAGCAGAGTCCAACCAAACTTCTATTTAGATGGGAAAATTGCAAGGAACCGCTAGATCTAGATTCATGCGTCAGGAAGTAGTTATGTTGATTCAGTAAGTATGCAGTGTAGCTGTATCTCTGATAGTCCCAGGAGAGACAAGCTAGCTGAGGTAATATCTAGAGAGAGAGAGAGAGATACTTTTGAGCCACACAGAGCTCTTCTTCAGGTCTGTGAAGGGTCCAAGAGTTGCAGCAAAATGCAAGGTGGAACAGATTGTTTAGCATAAGTAGTTAGCATGTATTGTAAGGGACCATTCAAGGTAGACCTCTCCAGTCATAGGACAAAAAGAGGGAGGCTAGGATTATAGTGTGTGGCACTTTTCCTTTGAAAACAATGCTTGAGTATGGTGTTTGGAGACATTACACTGCTGGAGTTTTCATCCTTTAGATGAAACCTATAATCATATTTACTCATTGTGATTTGAAGAGTCAAAGGCCTATTTTTTGTAACAGGGTTGCTACTTTGATGTCCAACTTCAGTAGCTTCTCCTTGCAGTGTCAGATGGGTATATGCTATCTTCATTTCTTCTTCTGCAGTGTTGCTGTGTGCTGTTAAAGCTACACCTCTACCTCGATATAACACTGTCCTTGGAAGCCAAAAAAGCTTACCGTGTTATAGGTGAAACCACATTATATCGAACTTGCTTTGATCCACTGGAGTGCTCCCCCCGTTGCCCCAGAGTGCTGCTTTACCATGTTATATCCGAATTCGTGTTCTATCGGGTCGTGTTCTATCGGGGTAGAGGTGTACTTTGTGTTCTATTCTAGTGGTAGCTGTGTTTATGGTGGCAGGTGAAGTGAACCTGATTATGCCACTAACAGGTTGCCAGGAAATTACATAGGGTCCGGGGCTCACTTTTAAATGACAGGTCAGATGGTGAGATTTATTTTCTCAAATCCAAGAGGTAGAAGAGGAGTTGGAGCCTCTCCAAGGATCCCATAAGGAAAACCCTTGGAACAGCCAACTTGAGGAGAAAACCTCCTCCTAGAACTGGTGGTGGTGGTTGTTGTTGAAGTTAACAATAAATTCAAATCCCAGAAAGGTGCTAAGTACGTGCACACTAAAAATGTGCTGAACTCTTTGTGGAGCAGGGTATGAATTCCACTTAATTACAGTGCTTTACCTACAGAACCCCCAGAAAGGATGGCAGGATACTTAATTAACTGTTTCTAAAATAGTTTGAAATCCTTCAATAAAAGGTGCCATTTATAATATACGTTGTATTATTTTATTGCTATGTTTTATAAGAAATAGGCCACTGTTTCTGATGATCTTGTGGTATTTTGTTTACTCCATCTACCCTTAAGTAACTCAATGAACAGAAAGGCAATTAAAAATAATAATGGCAGAAATTTTGTGCCTTAGTGTTCTATGGCTTGAGGGTGCAGTTCCATGGGCGGGGGCGGGAAAAAAGAACTGTTTGGTAGAGAGAATAATAATAATTATTTATTAAGCTTTGTTGTTGCTATGCAAGTTAATTGTTTCTTCAATGCTCATCTAGGAATTCTCACTTGGAAAGTACCCATTGTTTTACGTTCTTCGAAACCTAAGATTGTGTAATGCAGCATAGCAGCAAGGCAGTGTGCGCATTCATGGGAGACCTCTCAGCGGAATTCTTCTAAGATAGTCATTTCAAGTCCCCAATTTTTGGTTCCCTAACCATTTATATCACAGAACTAGCTTTCCCTAGCTCTGTGGAATGCTTTTTTTGATTATAAGAAAGATATTATCAGTTCATATTTTTGTCTGCTCACTTTCTCAGTACCTCTAACTCTGTCTGGGGCTAATGATTGTAAGTTTTCAGAAATCAAAATATCTCTGAACCACAGGCACCGACTTTCCAAAGTGCTGGGGTTGCTCAACCCTGGCTCTGCCCCATGCCCCACTCCATCCCCACCTTGCCTCTTCCCATCCAGTTCCGTCCCCTCCCTCCTTTCGTGCTGCATCCTCGCTCCTCCCCCCTCCCCGAAAAGCCTCCTGCCTGCACCCCGCGAAACAGCTGATTGGGGGAGGCGCTGATCGGTGGGAGGTGCTGGGGAGGTGGGGGGAGCTGATGGGGGAGCAGCTGGTGGATGCTCAGGACCCACCATTTTTTCCCCTTGGGTGCTCTAGCCCTGGCACACCCACGGAGTCGGCACCTATGCTCTGCACTCTTACTTAAACCAACTAATGGAAAGGATGGATGGATGGATGGATGGATAGATTCCAAAATCATCTCCCAGCAGCAGAAGAGACAGTAGCAGGGTCTGCATCAGCCTACCTGCAGCTCCTGGAAAATAGTCAACTAATTAGATGACTAAACTTAAGATACTGAAAAAGAAAAGTGTTGACTCAATATACTGCTCCTGGGTCTCCCTGAATGGTTGGATCAGGGGTTTCCACTAAGCTTTGTCTGAATGGGTCCCAGAATGCTTAGATTCACAGGCAGCAGTGGTGTAAGATTTTTTTTTAATTACCTTGTTTTTTAAGTGCCAAGTATAGCTGTGAGCTGTAGCCCCAAACTGTAATTATTCTCCTATATTAATTTAGAGAAGACTCATCCATGGAAAAGAGATCTTGCTCAAAAAGGAGAAAACCACTTTTATAGAGCTGGGGAATTGTGTTCAGTCCAACAAGAAAACTACAGATTGGTTCCTGGATGGATTATTTTATACCCAATGGCACCAAGGAGTCTTAAAAGAACATAAACCATTCTCATTAATACCTTGATGAAACTCTGAAATATGCAAAGACTCAAGAGCAGAAACTTAACAAGAGTCTTAAGGCACCTTTTTGTTTTAATGCTGGTGTGATATTAAATTGGCAGTACTATTTGTTATATGAAAGATTTAAATAATTTATTTTTTATTAGTTATAGGTTTGCACTTAGCTTCAGTGATTATAGGGGACATTTCCTGTAATAATTATTTTACAGTCTGTACTTTTGATCGTTCGGAATGAGCATAGTCTTTGCATTCCATATACTATATTCAGTGTATAATTAATGATATTGGTTCTGTGTTAATTTTAATAACTTGGGCCCTACTAGATTCACAACCATGAAAAATGTGTCATGGATTGTGAAATCTGGTCTCCCCTGTGAAATCTGGCTATTGGGGGGGGGGGGCGTGGTTTTGCCACCCTTACTTCTGTGCTGCTTTCAGAGCTGGGTGGCTGGATAGCAGTGGGTGCTGGCAAGGCACCCAACCCCCCTATAATAGCCTTGTGACCCCTCCATCCCTGTGACCCTCTTTTGGTTTGGGGCCTCCATGGTTACAGCATTGTGAAATTTAACTATCTGAAACCATGAAATTCAAGATTTTTTTAAAATGCTATGACCGGGAATTTTACTAAAATAAACGGTCAATTTGGTTGGGCTATCATGACTAGACCTTTGTTCTGTATTAAATCATGGCCATTTGCAAAGAGAAAAGGTGATCAAAATTTTTCCAATAGAATGTTTTTCTTTGGAAAATACCAATTCATCAAAATCTAACTAGTCTACAAGAGTAAATTTTGATTAAATTTCTTTTTGGAAAAAACCTCAACAATGCATTTTGGTAGGCACTTTATTGGAACAGAACACTCCCATTTTTTAATTTCAAAATGACTTTTTGTTTACAAACTGATATTTCATTGTGTATTCATGAAATAAAATACTATAAAAACACAATAATATAACAATAAAAATATAAAACTAATGTACACAAAGTCTAAATTGAAACAAAACTAGATCCAACATGAGTTGTTTAGAAGTATTATTTTATGGGAAACAGAAATTTCAACATTTTCCTGAGATTCAGAATGAATTTTTTTTAACATGTCCGCATTTCCCATAGAACGGAAATGCCAACGTTCAGCCACCTTGAGTAATGAGTCTTTTTTGTTTATTTTGCCCTCAGCAGGGTAATCTATGTAGTTTTAGTGTGTTTAAGAATATTTTTAAAATTTTGAAGGTTTTTTTGGTATAATTATTCGGTTTTCATCAGACTGAGACCCAATAGTTTCCCTGTGAGAGGGTGATTCTGGAAGGCAAAATTACATTTAGAACCGCCTGTTTAGACCAAAATTGCTTGGACAGACATTAAGAAATGCAGCCTCCCACCTGACTGGTACCTCATTCTTTAGAGTTCTGTACATAGACGATTAAGGAAGTAATCACCCAATAAAATTTCAGGAAGTCCTCTTCTTTCATAAGAAATAAATCTGAATATTGTCTAATTCAGGAAACATCTCTAAATTATTGAATATAACAAATTAGGTGGGACAAGTAGTAGCTGCATTTCGTGCTACCTAGGAAGGAAAGTAGCTATATTAATGCAAAAGAACTTAAGTTTTGTAATGACTTTAGTCATTGCAGATGAGAGAGGATGTTATCTCTTGTTTTCTAGTATACTGGCAATAATGTCTGATGAGGGTATAGATGTTGTGTATTTGGTTGTCATGGTAATAGAATCTTGTGTTGCTATGGCAACTGAGTTAGATTATTACGGGATAGCCCAGCCAGTTTTGGCTGGCTGTTGGTTAGTTCTGCGAGTCGCAATAAAATGGCTGCTTCAAGGTTTACAGCTCTCTGTGTCTCCAGTGATTTCTTCCTAAAACTGTTGCCCCCAAGGATATAACAGTGTGGCGACGAGGATGGGATCTCTGTGCTGCCCCAGCAACAGAAGGAAGTAGAAGTTAATGTACCAAACAAACAAACCTTTTTTGCTGCTGGATGGGGGTGAGAACTGGCTTGTTTGCACTGACTTTGCAGACTGAAACTAAAATCATGGCTATATTTACAGGGCCACTGGAACCTTTTGAGGAGACTGTAGTGCAATGGCATGTATATACTGTGCATTTTGAGCTTTTTGTTATTGCAAATGACATTACAGAAGAGAAGAAGGTGCCAATATTCTTAAGTGTTGTAGGGGCTAAGACCTACTCCCTGCTACGCAGCTTACTACACACTGTTAAGTCAGAGACTAAATCTTAGTGACATTGTGGAAATCCTGGGGTCCCATTTTTCTCTAAAACCACTGGTAATTGCTGAACAATATAGGTTCCACAAAAGAGACCAGAAAGAAGATGAAACAGTTGTACAATTTGTAGCAATTTTGAGAGAGCTTGCAGAACACTGTGAATTTAAGGAGATGTTAAATGATGCCCTACATGACTGGTTAGTGTGTGGCCTGCCCAGTGAAGCTATACGGAAGTGCCTATTGACAGAGGCTCGGCTTATCTTACAGAAGGCCATTGATATTGCGGTCTCCATGGAACTGGCTACAAAGGAGGCACAGTCCATCGGTGCATCCCCTAGGATGCATGAGGTGTCACAAGAACCTACCCACAAAACTGTGGGGAGTCAGGAATGTTACCACTGTGGTAAGCCGGGTCACCATGCATCAGAGTGCTGGTGTAAGGACCTAGTGTGTCGACACTGTGGCAAAAAGGGACACACTGCGTGTGCATGTAAACAAAAGAAAAAGAAGCCTGTGGTCTGGCTGACCAAAAAGGGAAATCTGCATACCCTAGAGCAGACCCAGGATGACCAAGGAAATACCTCCTCACAAGAAGAGCCACTCCACATTTTGTCTTTGGCAGTGGGCTCACATGAATACTGGGTAACCCTGTTGTTGGATGGCAAACCTATACGCATGGAACTGGACACCGGGGCAGCCATTTCGCTGGTCTCAGAGACTGTGTATAAAGAAAAGCTACAGCCTCTTCCGCTTAAAGCAACAAAAACAGTGCTGAAGACATATACGGGAGAAGCTGTGCCCATGTTGGGCACTACTGATGTTAAAGTGGAGCTCAATGGACGGACTGCTAAATTGCCACTGTTTGTGGTGAGAGGTAATTACCCAGCCTTAATGGGTAGGTCTTGGCTTAGGAAGATCCAGCTGAATTGGGCAGAAGTGCACCGAGTGACTAAAGAAGAAACCAGTCTGACCTCTGTACTAAGGAAACATGCTACTGTTTTTGGACAGGATCTGGGAAGTATGAAGGGAATCACTGTGACATTGAACATTAAACCTGACAGTCAACCAAAATATCTGAAAGCCAGAACTGTGCCATATGCCATCAGGCCAAAGGTTGAAGCGGACCTGGAGCGCCTGGTCACAAGTGGAGTCCTAATACCAGTTGCCCATAGCCCATGGGCAAATCCTATTGTTCCAATAGTGAAGAAAGATGGCTCCCTCCGGATTTGTGGTGATTTTAAAGTCACTATCAACCCAGTGTTGTGTGCAGAGCAATACCCGCTCCCCCACATCGATGACCTCTTTGCAGGCCTGGCTGGGGGACAAAAGTTCAGTAAGATTGATCTGAGTCAAGCGTATTTACAGATGCATGTTGATGAAAGGTCCCAAGAGCTGTTGACTATTGTGACTCGTATTGTGACCAGATCTTGTGTGGCTTGCCAGGAATCCAGTGCTATCTGGATGACATTCTGGTCACTGGAAGGAATGAGGAGGGATCACCTAAAGAATTTAGAGGCTACCCTACAAAGACTGGAAGAGTATGGACTGTGAGTCCGCAAAGACAAGTGTGAATTCTTCCAGCCCTCTGTTGAATATTTGAGGCACATAATTGATGCTACAGGTCTTCATAAGGCCCCTGCCAAAGTTAAGGCTATTGTGGAGGCTCCCCCTCCTCGAAATGTTAGCCAGTTTCGCTCGTTTCTAGGACTATTGAACTATTCTGGAAAGTTCATCTCACAGTTAGCCACACTGCTAAAACCACTTGACAAACTCCTTGGGCAGAACAAGGCCTGGAAGTGGACTGAAGCCTGTGATGTTGCATTTAACAAAGCTAAGGATGCATTGCTAAATTCTGAAGTTCTGTCGCACTTTGATCCATCCTTAACCCTACGGTTTGCCTGCGATGCGTCCCCTTATGGAGTGGGAGCAGTCGTATCACACATTATGCCTTTGGGAGAAGAGAGACCTATTGCTTTTGCTTCACGCACTCTAGGCAAAGCAGAAACTAACTGTGCCGAAATCGAACGTGAGGCATTGGGAATTGTTTTCGGAATTCGGAAGTTTCATCAGTACCTGTTCCAATGGAAGTTTACTTTTCTCACAGACCATCGACCCCTGACTTCAATTTTTGGACCCCACACACTCATTCCTCCATTAGCTGCTAGTCACTTGCAGCGGTGGGCATTGTTGCTTTCCACGCACACACATGAAACCAAATATTGGAAATCCACTCTGCACGGCAACGCGGATGGTCTCTCAAGGCTGCCTTTGCCAGTCAACCGTCGAGATATTGCCCAGAAGGAAATCTTTTACTTTGAACAGGTAGAGAATACACTCCATCACCGCTACTCAGGTAAAGAGTTGACCCAGTATTGTCCCAAGTTATGGACCTGGACCTGGTGATGCATGGAACATCTCGACGAACCTCTCTGGTTTCACCCAACCTTGTTACCTACATGTCCAGGAGGACGGAGTTATCAGTCCAATCTGGTTGTTTGTTGTGGGGGAGATGTCATTATCCCACCACCACTTTGATCACAGATGTTAGAACAGCTCTATTCCGGTCACTGTGGAATAGTGCGCATGAAGGAAATTGCACGAAGCTATTTTTGGTGGCCTGGATTGGACAGTGCTATTGAAGAGAAGGCAAGAGCTTGTATGTCATGTCAGGGTGTGAGGAATGCACCCCAGTGGGCACCCCTATATCCATGGGACTGGCCTGAAAACCCATGGCAACGTATTCACGTTGACTTCGCTTGCCCCCTTGAAGGAATGGGTCCCTGCCACTGTCATTGCTCAAACGGGACCTGTTTCCTATACAGTCTGGACTGAAGAGGCTCTCACCTGGTGGCAACATGTAGATCAGCTGCTGCCAGGTCATACCAGTCCTCAGGACACATCTTTGGTTGAGTTGCCTGACTTCATCACCTCCGGCGAGACACCGAATCAAGAGTCACCTGTTCCTGACTTTTCCCCTCCATTACTGCCAGCGGCAGAGATACCTTTCTGCCCGGCATGAACTGATACCCTATCCTCACCCATTCACCCTACGAACCCGGAGCCCATTGTCAGGCCCGCGCCCAAGACGCTTTTGGGTGCAACAACACCAGAAGTCCGCCGTAATCCATCTAGAGACAGAAGGCCTCCTCATTGGCTGGATCTTTAGCTAGGGCGAACCCACGGTTACGGGGCAAAATAATCCCCAGGGTTTAGCCGGGAATGGAGGCAGTCTACCCTCCTTCTCTAGTTTAGTGTGTTTGTTTTATTTAGAGGACATTCTTATTAAGGGGGGAGGAATATGTTGTGTATTTGGTTGTCATGGTAATAGAATCTTGTGTTGCTATGGTAATTGAGTTAGTTTATTAGGGGATAGTCCAGCCAGTTTTGGCTGGCTGTTGGTTAGTTCTGTGAGTGGCAATAAAATGGCTGCTTCAAGGTTTACAGCTCTGTGTCTCCAGTGATTTCTTCCTAAAACTGTTGCCCCCAAGGATATAACAATAGATCTCCTGATAAATCTCTCAATTTTCTATCAATTTTATGTACCAGTTATTCCTGTCTAACAAATTAGTTCTTATTGGGAAAGACTTTAGTGCTGTGAAAACACAAATTCTATACTAGCCTCCTCCCCTCCAATTTCTAGATAAACCAGAAAATCAAACCCTCAGTTCTGTCTTTGTGGAACAACTTTTATTCAATATCTGAAGGCGGCTGAACCCAAGTGGTAAAGACTTGATTTTTTTTTTTATGCCGAAGTACATTATTCCTCTACTAGAATACAATTTTTCAGTAAAAGTGAAAAAGCTTTAAAATATTTAGTTTCTAAGATGTGTGGTACCTGTTTCAGATCATGCATCAGTATATGCAGTGGTAGATTCACAAATATTTTAAAATAAATGATCTCACTTGGGGGTTTATACTGCTGCCCATTATCACTGTATCTAAGTACCTGCCATATAAAATCAGTAGCAATGGTGAAGTCCTTTTGGGATTTCATGGAGTCTCTGGCACTACTCCATTTTCAGGATAGAGTTTATACATTTTATCAAATGTATTTGATTTTCATTGATTTTTTTTCCCCCTGAATTTTTTTAACTTGTTTGGTGTGTTTTTTGGTAGAATGGGGTGTCAGTGTTGTCATAGAATCATAGAATATCAGGGTTAGAAGGGACCTCAGGAGGTCATCTAGTCCAACCCCCTGCTCAAAGCAGGACTAATCCCCAGACAGATTTTTGCCCCCCATCCCTAAATGGCCCCCTCAAGGATTGAACTTACCACCCTGGGTTTAGTAGGCCAATGCTTAAACCACTGAGCTATCTTTCCCCAATGTGACTGTCATTATGTTGAAAAGGCTTGTTCAGAGAGGAAGGTTTTGAACCTGATGTTCTCATGCTAGTCTAGACTATGGAAGTGATGAGTGACTGCTTCCTGTACCAGCTGGAGCCTGCGCATTATTTTCACATTAAGGACTTGTCTCCACTGTCAGGGAGATCCATGCTGCTGCAATCAATGCAGCAGGGATCATTTTAGCGGGTCTAGTGCCAAGTATAGCGATGAGTCGACCGGAGAGCATCCTCCATTGTTGCAGTGCAGTGAAGACACCGGGGTAAGTCTACCAAAGCTATGTCGACGCCAGCTATGTTATTCACGTAGCGAGAGTAATGTGACTTAGGTAGACTTTCCCCAGTAGTGAAGATAAGCCCTAAGCTTCAGATACAGTGAATTACAGCAATCCAACCTGGGGATTACCGTGGCCAAGTTCTCATCTGGGAGGAAGGGACAAAGTTTCCTAGTGAGCTAGAGATGAAAGGCAGAATTTTTAGAAATGAATGCTACCTTTTATCCAAGCTTTGCAAGGAGTCAGCAGCTTCTCAACACTTTGAATGGAGGCTATATGCCTTCATTGGGAGGTAGAGACACTGTCCCTGCTATCTGTCCAAAATATTTGCATTTACCAATGAACATCACTTTGTTCCTTCCCAGGTTGATTTTGAGCCAGCTGCTCTTCATCCAGTACCTGATTTCTTGTGGATTTTTTGACATCTTTGTTTGCAGTGGTGGTGTGGCCATGTTGTCCCAGAGTATTAGAGAGACAAGGTGGGTGAGGGTAATCTATTTTATTGGACCAACTTCTGTTCATGAAAAAGACTAGCTTTCAAGCTAGACAGAGCTCTTCTTCTGGTCTGGGAGAGGTACTCGGAGGGTCACAGCTAAATACAAAGTGGAACAGGTTGTTTAGCATAAGTAGTTAAGTAACGTAACATAAGTAGTTAAGGAACAAAACACACCATGAAACCAATGATATACCTGAGATACATCAATGATACTTTTATCCTGTGAAGAGAGGGTTGAACTCCCTCATAGATTTCAGCCACAACTTCAACAACCACCACCTGTCCATTAAACTCTCTCTGGAACATTCCCGCACTTTATGGACACCATTATCAGTTTCACCAATAGAACCCTAGGGACAACTATATACAGGAAACCCATGTATCACCACAACCACCTCCATCGATCCAGTAACCACCCCAAACACACCAGGAAATCTGTTATCTACAGCCAGGCTCTCAGATACCACAGAATATGCTCTGAGTAAAAAGTACAGGATACACTCATTAACACACTTGAAACCACCTTCACCAAACAAGGACACTCCACCAGATAAGTAGATCACATCATGGAATGAGCCACCCAAATACTGTGAGAGAACTTGCTTCAGTTTAGAAATAAACCCCCCTGCTACTACACACCCCTAGTTGTTATCTACCACTCCACACTGGAACCCCTATGGGGTATCATTAAACAACTACAACCCATACTTGATAGGGATCCCATTCTGAAATAAATCTTTCCTGAACCCCCTCTTCTGGCCTTCAGTCAAAAATTGGAACTACTGTATAGTGGGCTATCTACTAAATTACAGTTATTCTGTAGATTTTGTGGAGAGATTTAAGGAAATACATTATAGAAATAACCATTATTACATACATGATGCAAACCATAAGACCCCCTTTTAGCAGAGCATTTGATCTTGGAAAGGAAATTGTAACTTAATATTGCTGCTTCCTAAGAAAAACTCAAGCCAAATAAATTCAGTTACAATTTTAAAACTGTCACAAACCACTCTCTTGCATGGCCTATAAGAGATTTGGAAATACTGTATTGTTTAAAATTATGTGAATAACCCAAATGTCTAACTCTCAGTTGTAATGGAAGAAAATTAAAAATGATTTAAAAAAATTAAGCACTACAAAATTTTCCATTCATTCTTGGAAACTCTTACTGCACCACCAAGATGGGTGTGGGTTGTCTGTATATTTGGGTGGGGGAGAGGGGAGAGTTGAACCTAAAAATCCGACAGGTTACCAAATAACAAAATAATACTAATTACTGAAGAACAGAAAGTACAATTTTGAAACAAATGTAGAGGAAGTTCACAGTTCTGCACAGGACCTTCCAAAAAGTTAATGTGCAGGGCCATAGGTCTTTAGCAGCAAGGTTTATAAATCGTTACAGAAATTCTAATACCTCAAATACTTTAAAGATTTTATCACTCCTTTTGAACAAGGAAAATTGCCCCAAATCCTTTTTAGAGTTCCAGTGTAACTGTACTTCTGAAAAAAGGCTGAAAATTCCTTTAAAAAAAGACACATCAGATTAATCCATATAATTGATTTAGACAATAAAATTTAGCAGAAGTCTTAATAAATGTGTTGTCACTTGCCCTACCGTTATAATTCACACAGACCCATCTTGTTTTATTCCATGGGAAGCCACAAATCCTAATATTCAACAAGCACTGAACCGTTCATCACATTAAATGAGTAGATTAAAACTGTCTTTTGCCATCATTAGATGCAGAGAAAACATTCAATAGGGTTTTTTTTAGGACTATCGTTTTGTAGTAGTGAAGAAATTTAACTTTAAAAATCAATTTATGTCCATCATACTGTTCTAGAATTTTCCATGTCCATGTCTTTAATTTGAGCCAGTTCCAGACAGACTTTCTCCTTGGAGAGCAGCACCAGGCAAGGGCATCCTTTATCACCATTCCTCTTTTGCTCCATTAGTTGAAACACTTGCAATAGCTATCAAAGTGCCCACTACAATGTCTCCACAATCCAGTGCTGGCTGAAATTACACCTTAATCAAAGATTTGTAGCTATTTGTCTTATTTTCAAGCGGTGCAGGCATTTCTCAAGTTATTCGTAACATCGCCAGTAACTCTAATGGCAGATATAATTTTCCATGGTGACCTTCTACAGTAAGTTTCAGAAGTTCAAAATGCAACCTCTAACAATTCAATGAAATCTACTTAACCTTAATAAAAATAGCCCTGTGGACTAATGTGTGAAACAAATTTTGATTCTAGATCAAGTCACTTTGGATTTATGCTTCAATAATTTTTTTTCTAAAAAACAAACTTTTTTTTGCAAGGTCAAGTTGCTTGTCTTTTTGATTAACCTCAAACTTTAAAGAGCTTTGACCCTATAAAAGAAATTTTGGGAAATAAGGAAAAAGTTCAGTGATTATGGGTACAAAGGGAAGGCTGTGTTTTTAAAAAAACAACAAAAAAACCCCAATAAAATCCTACAAAACCTCCTTTTGCCCCCTTTCCCACAATTGGGAAACTGAGTCATAACCTTAATTATGGAATCAAAAGTATGGATCCATTGTGATAGACTATAGCTTGTTTTAAAGGCTTCAATTCTGCTTCTAAATACAGTATCTGAAACTTAGATATAGAACTGCATCATTTCTCACAAATGAGTCTGATAATCAGTTGAAACTTTATTTTTGTGACAGGTAGAGCAAATTTTGCAATTTTCCAGATTTTACTTTTGCTATGTTATTCTGGGACTTCTGATGAGCATCTCAGAAAACAGTCCCTGAAAAGTGGTTAGCCACTGACATAGACATTAGATAAACTCATTGTAGTAACAGACCTAGAAAGAAATACCCTGGAGTATAATCCACAGCAAAACCTAAACTCTCTTGCTTTAAGGAATTTCCTAGTAGCCTTAGGGAGGATATTAATGGAAATCCTAAGGTTTAACCTTGTTTTAAGACTATTATGCATACCTTGCTTTAAAGTGAGGAATTTTAAATAGATTAACATGACGAGCAACATGGTACAGTATAAGGCTAGCATGACACTGTTGTTACTGTGCAGCTGACTTATTAATTATAAGCATACTTGCTCTTTTAAAATCATGCAGATCAGTTCCTGAAGTTTTATTTTTTCTGGTTTAAGGGAAATATTTGACCTTCATTTAAAGGAATATTTTTCTTAATCTAAAAGAAAGATAAAGCCATACATTTATGTATTTATGATAAATTGTTTGGCATTTTCACTTTAATGATTTTAAGTATGAAAGAGAGATCAAAATATATGTAACTTACTCTAAAAGCATAATATATTTGATTATAATAGTAAATTAATAATTTACACAGAATATTTCAAAGCACTGTTTAAAATTTACCCGGAAGTGCATCAGCATTTCTTTGATACCTATGAATTGAGCAGCTAATTTCTTGGGGATACTATGTTAAAACCATTAAACATACAAGTGGGATAGTTCACAAGCACTCTGACTTTTGCTGGGATTGTCAAAGGAGTCCAGGGGAGTTAGGTGTTCAGTATCATTACAAGTCAATGGAAGTTGGGTGCCTAACTCCCTAAGACTTCTTTGAAAATCCCAGTCCAAATCCAGAAATGCATATTTTATTTGTATTGGTGAAATAAAGGATAAGGAAAAATACTAGTACCAGTAAATCATGCTAGTGTGGTTTAAATCTTCCCACACATCATTAGTTCTTGGTTTTGTTGTTCTCCCTCATAGTGGGTGGCTAACATGTAGTCATAACGAGTTACTTAAAAATTTGCTTCTAACCCTTGTTCTTCTAAATCCTTAATCTTTTTCAGTAAGGAGTGTATTTGCACATACTTTATATCACATCCTTTTTGCTTATTGAAAGTATATGGTGACTTGAAAATTTCATTAAGTACTAATTTATGGGTAATTGTGATGTCTACACATCTGTATGAGTATTCAAATTCAAAACTGTTTTGTATCAACTGAATGCTTTGCTGGGTGGGCCTAATTTAACTAAAGGAACTGGCAGAAGGTCCTTTTTATGCCTATCATTTGATCTATTCTGTACTTATAGTATATAAAGCAAGACAAGATAGAGGGTGTGTTGAAACAAAGTAGGAAGAATTACAGCACAATTTCGCTACTTAAACACGAGGAGCATTGAGGTCAAGCAAGAAGAAGGGGAAGTGAAATGACACTAAATGATGGAGGATCTAGAGAACATAATAGAAATTTGGTTGGGAGGATTCTCATAACAAGTACGTCACTATAGAGTAAGTAATATGAGCTATAAAGAAGAGATTAAATGAAGAGGGAAAAGGGAGGATGTCAACATTATGTACAATGCTATTGAGCTACAATCTGCCAATGACTAAATTCTTTCAGGAAAAAATTAAAGAATGAAAATAAAGAAGTGACTGAGCATCTGCTACAGACTACAAGGACAGAAGGAAAAAAGGGAAGACTTCTCAGATCTCCAGTCAATGTACTCTAAGGTACAGAGCACCATTTTATTGGGGATTTCAACAATTGGACATGTGGTAGACAACAAACAGTCTAACAGTTTTCATCAAAGAAGTTTCTAAGTTACAAAGAAGGGAAGTTTGATTTGGAAAAATAAAGATTCCAACTAGGGGAGAAGTCATCCAGTATCATCTGTTTAGTGATAGGGAATTTAGGAATCAGTGACCATGAGTTTCTTGAATTCAGCATATTAAGGAATGAGTTCATAGTACACTGCAGCCTGGTCTATATTACGGGGCTAGATCGATTTTAGCCGCTTTAGGTCGATTTAAAAATGAATGTGTCCACACAATCAACCCCGTTCCGTCGACGTAAAGGGCTCTTAAAATCAACTTCTGTACTCATCCCCGGCGAGGGGAGTAGCACTAAAATTGACCTTGCTGGGTTGAATTTGGGGTAGTGCGGACGCAAATCGACGGTATTGGCCTCCGGGAGCTATCCGAGAGTGCTCCATTGTGACCGCTCTGGACAGCACTTTGAACTCTGATGCACTAGCCAGTGTACATAGGAAAATCCCTGGGAACTTCTGAATTTCATTTCCTGTTTGGTCAGCGTGGCACACTCAGCAGCACAGGTGACTATGCAGTTCCCCCAGAATCGTAGAGCTCCCCCTATCATCTGCATCCCTGAGGTTATCGCAGATTAGAAGGCGAAAAAAACGCACTCGCGATGACGTGATTTCCGAGCTCATGCAGTCCTCCCACGCTGATAGGGCACAGCTTAATGCTTGGAGGCATTCAGTGGCAGAGGCCAGGAAAGAATTAAGTGAGCAGCAAGAGCGGAGACAGGACACGATGCTGAGGCTAATAGGGGAGCAAATGGACATGATGAAGCGTCTGTTGTAGCTGCATGAAAGCCAACAAGAGCAGAGACCCCCACTACATCCACTGTATAACCACCTACCCTCCTCCCCATGTTCCATAGCCTCCTCACCCAGATGCCCAAGAACACAGAGGCGGCGGCTCCGGGCACGCAGCCAGTCCACTCCAGAGGATGGCCCAAGCAATATAAGGCTGTCATTTAAACAGTTTGATTTTTAGTGTGGCTACATTAAGCAATGTGGCCTTGTCCTTTTCCCCATCCCACCGGGCTACCTTGTCTGTTATCTCATAATTTTTTAAAAAATTAATAAAGAAAGAATGCATGGTTTCAAAACAATAGTTACTTTATTTCGAAGCGGGGAGGGTGGTTGGCTTATAGGGAATTAAAATCAACAAAGGGGGTGGGTTTGCATCAAGGAGAAAAACACACAACTGTCACACTGAAGCCTGGCCAATCATGAAACTGGTTTTCAAAGCCTCCCTGATGCGCAGCAGACCTTGCTGTGCTCTTCTAATCACCTTCGTGTCTGGCTGCTCAAAATCGGATGCCAGGTGATTTGCCTCACCCTCCCACCCTGCCATAAAGGTCTCCCCCTTACTCTCAGATATTATGGAGCACACAGCAAGCAGCAATAACAATGGGATGTTGGTTGTGCTGAGGTCTGACCAACAGTGCCAGCGAGCTTTTAAACGTCCAAAGGCACATTCTATCCCCATTCTGCACTTGCTCAGCCTATAGTTGAACTGCTGCTTACTAATGTCCAGGCTTCATGAACGGATCCCCTGAGCTCGTTGCTGGGGAGCAGGAGAGCAGAGTTGCAGGGGGAGTGATGGAGCCGTACACCATGCCCTGGAGGTTGCTAGGAGCCGGGCAGGGAAGACGTTCCCAGAACCCCCAGCCAAGCTACATGTCCGATAAGGACGGTTACCAGTCCCTACTGCACCGTCTGGTGCAAGCAGCACCCCCAAGAGGACCAGTACAGATCCCCAAGCTCATCGCAGGAGAGCAGAGTTGCAGCGGAAGCGGTGGATGATGACGGTTAGCAGTCCTACTGCACCGTCTGCTGCGAAGGCAAGGAGCTGCTGCTGTGTAGCAATGCCAGCCACTGCAGGTGCTTCTGTGTCAAATGCTTGGAGGTCCGAGTAGGGCAATGTACCTCGGCCAAGGCAAAAGAGCAAGAGCCCTGGAACTGTTACATGTGTCAACCACAGAAGTGCAATGGAGTGTTACAGCGCCGACTGGACTGGAATGTACTGCTGCAAGACTTCTTCATCAGAGACAAAGGACAGGAATATGATGCACCTAAAATCTAAAAAAGCCCGCACGTTTCCCATAGTCACTACCCTTGATAACAGAACGTCAGTGATTGCATTGGCTACTTGGATCACAGCAGCCCCCACAGTAGACTTGCCCACAACAGCAGCGGTGACGGTGAGCTGTGCCTAATGTGGACATGCACAATTTACTGTATAAAATAGATTTCTAAAAATCTACTTCTATAAAATCGACCTTATTTCGTAGTGTAGACATACCCTGCTATTGTAGTTCAAGGAAACAAATTAAATAAAATAAAAGAAATGGTTAGAACCAATTGTTTCCTTTATTAAAAAAAAAGTAAATTCACACCTATGCCAGTTATACAGTCAGTATTTATATTACATTGTGTGCAAATGATGCTGAAATTTCCTGCTTCTGTATTGTTGTTATTGCATTGAGTTCCGTTGTACAGAGCTAGATGGAGCTATAAGATCTTTTGTGGATAGATAAAAGGCGAGGGACTTTTTGTTAAGTTCATTTGTAGCACCTACCAAAATTCCCATTTTAAGAGGTTTCGTACCACCTTTCTCCTAAAAAGGGTGTCAGAAAGTGATTCTTGAGAGTTGCAGGTGCATAGTTCAAGTAGAAATATGATTCTGAATTTTATTATGGAACATTTGTCTGTGAGAAGCTTCTGAAAAGTAAAAATATGTGCTAGCCCATAAACGTTCTCTAACTGAAGAGACATTGTCTAACTCACATTTTTTTTAATCTGAAAAATGTGCTCCATTGATGAATGCAGACATTATTGAAACTGACAGGAGAGTGAATGTGATGGTAGCATGTATAGGGCCTGTCTGAAAAGTATGAGAGTGGAGGAGGCTGGAAGTGCAGACAACTTGGAGAAGCTGATAAACAGCTTTTTCTTTTCTAAAAGCATTTGGTTGGTATAGATAATTAACTACTCCATTCTTCATAAGTGTAGGGGCATGATGAGTAGTAGCAGAATGTCATTTGTCAGAATTGTTACAGTAAACAAGTGCTTTCAGGCTCATCCTCTTCCCTACGTTGAGAGAGCCATAATTTTGCCTTGTGCCTCGGAAAGCACCTGAGGCATGTGAGCATTTAGCATGATGCACTGACTTTGTCTTATTACTTAAATAGGATTCCTGTGTATTTGTTAAGATGGTAGTTTATTAAAGGTCACCTTCTTCCTCTGATAAATTAATTGTAACAAATTACTGTGTTGGATGCTATAACTGGATTAGTTATGTCTGTACACCGTTTATGTATTAGGATAGTCATGCTAGTGAGTTACTGCAATTTGTTAATTTTTCAAGCACTATCGGAATAAATTATCTCTCTTACTGTGTGCTTTTAGTTCTCTAAATGTTGGTACATTTTTTGTTATCTTGAATCTTCCTTTTTATCTGTCTGTCAACTTGCCTTCAGCCTGGTGAATACCACCAGGCTATAGATCAGGGGTGGGCAAATAAAGGCTCGCAGGCCGCATCTGGCCTGCCAGCTGTTCTAATCTGCCCTCAAGCTCCCGCTGGGGAGCAGGGTCTGGGGCTTGCCCCGCTCCAGCTGGGGAGCAGGGTTGGGGGCTGCTCCATGTGACTCCCAGAAGCAGCGGCATATCCCCCCCTCCGGCTCCTATGCCATGGGGCAGCCAGGGGGCTTAGCTGCTCCTCCCCCAAGCGCCACCCCTGCAGCTCCCATTGGGCGGGAACCATGGCTGATGGGAGCTGCAGGGGTGGTGCCTATGGACGGGACAATGCTCAGCAGAGTCTTCTGGCCACGTAGGAGCCGATGGGGGAACGTGGGATAGCTCAGTGGTTTGAGCATTGGCCTGCTAAACCCAGAATTTGTGAGCTCAATCCTTGAGGGGGCCATTTAGGGATTTAGTTGGGGATTGGTCCTGCTTTGAGCAGGGGGTTGGACTAGATGACCTCCTGAGGTCCCTTCCAACCCTGATATTCTATGATTCTTCTGGGAGCTGCTTGAGGTAAGCACTGCCTGGAGCTTGCACCTCAACCTTCTCCTGCACCCCTGCCCCAACCCTGATCCCAAACCCCTCAGTCCCAACTCGGATCACCCTCCTGCACCCCAGAGCCCGCACCCCCAGCCAGAGCCCTCACCCCCCCCTAACATCTGGAATTCCTCATTTCTGGCCCCATCCTGGAGCCCACACCCCGAGCCAGAGCCTTCACCCCCTCCTGCCCCAACCTCAATTTTTTGTAAGCATTCCTGGCCCGCCATACAATTTCTATACCCAGATGTGGCCCTCGGGCCAAAAAGTTTGCCCACCCCACTATAGATTCTTTGCAAGGTAACAGAGAAAAGGTAGAATTTTTACAAAAATATTATTGTGATGGTTTGGATGTTGTAATGTACTTAATTCTGACTTAGCTATGCTGACAGTCATGGTGACAGAAGTCCTCTATGTACAGAACATACAGTGACTGCGTGAACTTCTCTAGTTAAAAGATACGCTGTTGTGCCTCAACCCTGGAAGGGTCACTTCTGAGAGTATGTGTGTAGTCCAGTCTCCAGTCCTCTGCTGGATTGCCAACAAGTGTTTCAGTACTGGTGTTTCTTTTCTGATGTGCACGCATGTCCACTGGGTATTCAACTGAGGCTTCTCTTTATGTAGGAACATAATTGCCACTGTGGATCAGTTCCTTTGTTTTTGTATTTTTAATTTGCGTATAGGGTTTTTGATGGCACTTACAATCTAGGCTTTGGCTACACTTACACTTCAAAGTGCTGCCGCGGCAGCGCTTTGAAGCGCTAAGTGTAGTCAAAGCGCCAGCGCTGGGAGAGAGCTCTCCCAGCGCTGTCCGTACTCCACCTCCCTGTGGGGAATAACGGACAGCGCTGGGAGCCGCGCTCCCAGCACTGGGGCTTTGACTACACTGGCGCTTTGCAGCGCCGCAATTTGCAGCGCTGGAGAGGGTGTGTTTTCACACCCTGCTGCAGCGCTGCAAATTTGTAAGTGTAGCCAAGCCCATGTGATTACTGTATGTGTTTCAGTGAATTTGTTCCCATAAGTCTCCCCATGAGCTAGGGAAGTATTATTCATATTTTACAGATGGGGTACTTGGGTACTCGGGTATGTACAGACTTTGTGTGTAACATTAAGCAACAGACCTTGGAACAAAACATAACTTTCCTGAATTCCAGCCCGGTGCCTTAACCATAAGAGCATTCTCTTTTTTCAGCAATGGATCAGTGGTCCAACTGGTCTGATAGCCTGTCTCTGACTATGGCTACAATGAAAGGTATAAAATCCACATAGTAACAAATATGAAGTAGCTTGCCCATGGTTGAAATTTCTTTCTAATCCCTTGCAGTTAGTGACTGGCTTCTGCCTTGAAATATATGGGTTTATATCTTTATCCATTTTCATCCTTTCTAATGTTACTGTGGATGTTCTCGTTATCCATATAGACAGCTAATCCTTTTTAAAAATTCTATTAAGCTCTTGGTTTTGGTATTTTATGCCAGTGAATTTTATAGTGTCATATGTATTGTGTTTTTTAAAAATGTTTTCTTTGATCATTTTTGTTTTAACAGTTTAATTTCATTGAATGAATGTCCTTTTTTGCTTTCTCATCCTAAATGACCCTTTCTGTGCTACCCATAATTTTTCATAACATAGGCCATCAGTTGACCATTAGATGGTGACAGGTTTTGGTTACTCTGATCTTGGGCTGTATTTGAACTGACAACCTGGTAATGGGATTTGAAATATTTTTCTAATCTCCTGATCCATCTAATTCCCTTGTTTGCATAACTCTTATCCAAATATTACTGTATTACATAGTAACATTCCAAGCACTGACTTTTCCTATACTGTCGCTGCACTTTGTTTTAATTGCTGTAGAATACTGCAGTATTTTAAGTGGTGGAGCAGCCCTCTTGGTTTTCGGATATGAGACAGACAAGGTGGGTGAGGTAATATCTTCTATTGGACCAATATCTATTGGTGAAAGAGACAAGCTTTCGAGCTACACAATGCTCTTCTTCAGATCTACGAAGCTTTTGAGCCACATAGATGTGAAGAAGAGCACTGTGTAGCTTGAAAGCTTGTCTCTTTCACCAACAGAAATTGGTCCAATAAAAGAGATTACCTCATCCATCTCGTTTCTCACGGTATTGTAAGGCAGTAATCCTTTAACGTATTCATAAACTTAAGTCTCTTCTTGCTTGTTAGTTCATAAATACTTGTTACTGGACCACCACCCAACTACAATTTAATAAAGACACTAAATTTTGCAACAAACACATGTAAAACCTTTTTTTAGGTCTTTGATAGTGTGTTAATATATGATGATAAAGGCTGTTGAGCTGTAAAATATTTGAATGTGACAGTGGTTTTTTTGGGGGGGATATCCTATTTATGTGATAAATAAATATACAGACATAGCTAAAATTGTCTGAAGCTTCTCCATTTAAGTATTTCTGTTGCTGGACAAAATTACTGTAATGCCTACCTTGAACTGATTCCACTTTCTCTTATTTATAGACGATTTATCAAAATACGTTTATCAAAATACGTTTAGAATGGTTCTCACAGGAACAAAAGATTGAACAAACATTTTAGCAGGAGTGTTGTACTGTACTGTTGTACAGGAGAACTGTGTCCTGTTTGGGGCGCCACATTTCAGGAAAGATATGGACAAATTGGAGAAGTCCAGAGAAGAATAACAATGATTAAAGGTTTAGAAAACGTGGAGGAAGATTTTTTTTTTCAAATTCGGTTTGTTTGGTCTGGAGAAGAGAAGACTGAGGGGGGGACATAAAAACAGCTTTCAATGACATAAAAGGTTGTTACAAGAAGAAGGAAGAACAATTGTTCTCCTTAACCTGTGAGGATAGGACAAGAAGCAACGGGCTTAAATTGCAGCAAGGGCAGTTTAGGTTGGACATTAGGAAAAAATTCCTAACTGTGAGAGTGATTAAGCACTGAAATAAATTGCCTAGGGAGGTTGTGGAATCTCCATCATTGGAGATTTTTAAGAGCAGGTTGGACAAACACCTGTCAGGGATGGTCTAGATAATTCTTCATCCTGCCATGAATGCAAGGGACTGGACTAGATGACCTCTTGAGGTCCATTATAGTCCTATGATTTTATGATTTATCAGGGATATTCTGGTTTTGTTAGCCCATTTTATTTATAACTGAAGGCATGTTAATATCTAGCTCCTGTATAGTTTAGCTCGCAGTCTTAAATGTTTTTTGGTTTTGAAGTACTCAGAAAAATGGCTCTACTTTTCAAAAGTAGATATTTTTCCAAAACTTTCAAACCTGGTTCCCTAGAATTGGGCACCTGAATCTATATTTAAGCACCTAAATAAGTAGCCTGACTTTTCAAAGATAAGCTCATCTTCAGGCATCTCCATCCTGTGTGATAAACCAGGTCTCTCACATAGGTGTCTAAATGCACACTTAAATAGCTACATTTAGCCACTCAGGTTTGAAAATGTTGACAATAGTCCTTAAATAGGACAGCTGATTGATAGTTTGCCTCGTGTTTTCTTTTTTCTTGGGTGGAGTCATATAACACGATGTAATGGTGTTCTGTTTGTAGGACGAGGGGGGGAAAACCTTGACAAACTGAACTAATTACAATCTTTTGCTTTTAAAAAAAAAAGGTGAAAATTATAGCAATAACAATAATACACACACAGTACATCTGCAGTACTTGTTTTGGTTTACAAAAATAACTTTTTAAAAAAGAAGATTCTGCATTCTAAACTAACCTGGAGGTTGTAATTGTTGGGTGCTGTAGTTGCCCTCTGTTATTTGTGCCTCATCTACATCAGCCTACAAGAGTGCTGCTATAAATGTTCTACTCCTATAATTTTCATTGCTGCAGAACATTTCATTTTCAGCTAGTTGCCAGGAAAAGAGGTAAGCAAATGGTATATGGTAGCCTAATAAAATGATGGCCTTTCAATTTCAAAACCTGCAAAAATTAGCACATTTCTATATGGCTTGATCATTGTTATTAAAAGTAAGTAAGGTATAGTATAGATATTTTCAGTTTTAGAGTTTTTTCATTAGAGTTGGCAGCAATGAAACTACTGGCGTCTCTTCCAGCATCTTGCCAGAATACGCCTTCTGCTTGAGTGGGGAAGTGGGTTGTCCTCCAAGAGGTCTTGTCAGAGAATGCAGATGGGCGGAGGGAAGGGTGGAGGGAGAAGGTGGGAGGGAAGGGTATTCTGGGTCTGTGAACGGGAAGGAGAGAATCTGTGTGGGGAATGTGAATGCCAGTGCCGTGTCAGTGGCAGATTTATTTAAGGTTTAGGTAGACTTCACATGTTTAAACCTTTGTATGACTAAGAAGTTCTGAGCAATCTGAGGTTTGACCATTACAGTTTTTAAAAGACTAAAGAATAGACATTTGTATCTGGTGATTCCTCCAGTAGAGTGCTATGCATGTTGTGATTTTGGAACTCAGACTGCTGATCATCTTGTTGGAACTCTTGTTGCTAGTACCAGATTAATTTTGGATGGGAGTTTGCCAAAAATATCCAGGGGCCAGGCGCTATAGTCTTAACTGGACGTGTACTGATGTCTTTCAGGAATGTTAATTTGGAGAAGAGAGACATCGTGCCTGTGTGTTTGAAATAATTGGTGAAATTGTGGAATGTTTTCTTAGCCTTAAAAGGAAAAAATATTGTGATCGTATGGCTGTTGGATGAGTTCCATTTCTTATGTGCAATAGAAATTCCCAGCTGGAGATAAATTGTATTCCCTGGGAAGAGAGAGGGTGTGGACCATTACCTCTCTTTACCAAACCACTAGCTGCTAACTGGCTTTTTCTGCTCTGAATCACTCATTTCTAGACAAGAGTTTGCCTGGTTTTAATATCATTTCTTGCTATTTAATACAGAGTATGAGAGACTGAAAGCATGTTAATGAAGGCTGCTGGTGACATCCTGAGGGAAAGAGCCTAGAGGTGGAGCTAAAGATTTAATGTAACTGTAGGCCTTCAAAGTCATCAGCTCCTCTATATCTCCATCTCCCTTGGCGAGTTGCCTGAATGTTCCACACAGCATTTTGAAAATACTGGGGAGTGTGTAAAAAACCTTGTTATCTCCCAGAAACTTACAGCTGATGTGTAGCTGCACACAAATTACTTTCCCGTGGATAGGATAACTAGGTCGTCGTCGTCTTCTTTTTTATTTGCATAACCCTATAGGGAACAGGGGCTAACTAATGTAATAATTACTTAGGAAAAGCGCCAGTATCCTGCAATTATTTTAGAGAAAATATGCTGCCGTGTTTCTGTTTATTGATGTACTTCTCCTGACTTCTTGAATCAATGTTTTATAATCTTTCAGAAGGAAAATACCTAGTGATAGAGACTTGGGAGTGAAGTGGGCAGTTTCCTTATGTAGTAAGGATGGGAAATGATTCTTTGAGCCAAATCTGAGATGTCTTTGCACAAAATAAATTTTATTCGATTATATCATTTAAGACACTTGAATGATATGTGTCATTCAAGTGACACATTTGTGTGCTGAGCTGAGACCAAACAGGTTCTATCAGGTCTGTGAATGAGGACAGAATAGAATTGGATGGAAATTCTGGTTAGAATTTTGACGGATTACACCCCCACTCTGGCGTGCCACCTGATGTACTGGGGTACCACTGAGCCCACCTATTCCACTAGCCTGCGCTCCCTTACACTGTCCCGCTGAGCCAGGCCCTTCAAGTGTCCTGCAGCACGCACACAAGTAGGGACACACCCAGCTGCAGAAACACACAGACACTGAAATCAGCTCTGTATGGGAAGACTCAGCTAGGGAATTGCCCAGGACTCAAGTGCACACCCCCTGATTCTGGGAAGTCCTGAGCTGGCGTAGAGCCAGCACTTCCAGCTTCTCTTGCAGCCACAATGCTGGGGGTGGCGTGTGACTGGAATACTACTGTTTCAACTATTTTTAGGTGGTATACTGGCCCTTCAGGTCCATAGCTAGAGGGCACGGCTAGTGTCAATATAGAAATGACCTCAGGAGCCACAGCCAGCTCCTTCACATGCAAAAACTTTCCCCGTGCCTGTACTCAGCAGGGAAGGTAGGTAGGTCGGTCTGTCGGCGGTCGGTCGGTCTGTCTAATTTATAGGAGAGAGATGTACTAAGAGTATATACAACTACAGATAACCCATGATGATGTTGCTTGTTAGGTCATGGAGTGTGTGTCTATACCTAGTAAGTGTTCATTATTTGTTTAGTACTTAGAACTTTTTTGACTTGTTAGACAAAGAGGAGTCTATAATGAGTATGCTGACAACTTCAGTACTGTGTAGTAGTAGTAATTAATATTTAGTGTGGTATATGATAATTTTCAGCTTCAGTGCACTTCACAAACATTAATTAATAGTCATAACACCCCTGTGCAGTAGGTAAATGCCTCTTTTTTTTCTGCCATTTTATACAACAGGCCGGCAGCCCTGAGATTTACAGATTTGGTGGGCTTGACTTATTGAGCTGCTTTTGGGGGGATTTTTTTTTAAAGAGGATAATTGTTGATGCTGGATAAAATCAAGGTGATTATTGTATTACCATAGCATCAGATTCTGTAGTCTTATCTTTCTGTGTTAGAGCCCACAGATTACCAAAAGAAAGCAAAATACAGTTTTAAAGACCATGATTGTTTTGTTTGCATTTAGATGTCTTGTGGATGCTGAGTAACACCCTTCTGAGCTTTTTCTTTGTTTATTTGAAAAATATTGACTGAACACTGCTGAAACTGATATCTTTATTATGATTTTCAGTGGCATTTATACCCTGGTATGTTGGTATCCCAGAAGTATTCCTCATATCTTTTAAGAACATAAGAACGGCTATACCAGGTCAGACTAATGGTCCATCTAGCCCAGTATTCTGCCTTCCGATAATGGCCAATGCCAGGTGCCCCAGAGGGAATGAACAGAATAGGCAATCATCAAGTGATGCATCCCCTTGTCATCCACTGCCAGCTTCTGGCAAATGGAGGGTCGGGACACTCAGAGCATGGTGTTGCATCCCTGCCCATCTTGGCTAATAACCTTCTGGAGGGTAGGTCCATCAATGGCTATCTACTTCTTTTTTGAACCTTGTTATAGTTTTGGCCTTCACAAAATCCCCTGTCAAGGAGTTCCACATGTTGACTATGCATTGTGTGAGTACGCAAGTACATCTTTTGTTTTGTTTAAACCTGTTGCCTATTAATTTCATTGAGTGACCCCTACTTCTTGTGTTCTGTGAAGGAGTCAATAACATTTCCTTATTCATTTTCTCCACATCAGTCAAGATTTTATAGACTTCTATCATATCCCCTCTTAGTCGTCTCTTTTCTAAGCTGAAAAGTCCCAGACTTTTTAATCTCTAGCGGTATGGAACTGCTTCCATATGAGGAATCATTTTTGTTGCCCTTCTCTGTACCTTTTCCAGTTCCAATATTTTGAGATGCGATGACCAGATCTGCACGCAGTATTTAAGATGTGGGCATACTGTGGATTTATATAGAGGCATTATGGTATTTTCGGTCGTCTTATCTATCCCTGTTCTAATGGTTCCTAACATTGTTAGCTTTCTTGACTGCTGCTGCGCATTGAGTGGATGTTTCCAGAGAACTATCCACAATGATGCTAAAATCTTTCTCTTGAGCTAATTTAGACCCCATCATTTTGTATGTATAGTTGAGATTATGTTTTGCAATGTGCATTACTTTGCAATTATCAACATTGAAATTCATCTGTTGTTTTGTTGCCCACTCAGCCAGTTTTGTGAGGTCCCTTTGAAACTCTTTGCAGTATGCTTTAGATTTAACTATCTTGAGTAATTTTGTATCATCTGCAAATTTTGCCACCTCACTGTTTATCCCTTTTTCCAGATCATTCATGAATATGTTGAACAGCACTGGTCCTAGTTCAGATCCCTGGGAGACACCACTATTTACCTCTCTATTCTGAAAACTGACCATTTATTCCTACCCTTTGTTTCCTATCTTTTAACCGCTTACTGCTCCATGAGAGGACCTTCTCTCTTATCCCATGACTGCTTATTTTGTTTAAGAGTCTTTGGTGAGGGACCTCTTCAAAGGCTTTCTGAAAATCTAAATACACTCTATCCGTCGGATCACCCGTGTCCACATGTTTGTTGACACCCCCACCCCTCCCAGAGTATTCTAATAGATTGTTGAGGTATCATTTCCATTTACAAAAGTCATGTTGACTGTTCCCCAACAAATCGTGTTCATCTGTGTGTTTGGTTGAAACTATAGTAAAGAACAGAATTATCAATTTGCCTGGTACTGAAGTTAGGCTTGGAATTGCTGGGATCGCTTCTGGTGCCTTTTTAAAAAATTAGGGTCACATTAGCTGTCCACTAGTCATTTGGTACAGAAGCTAATTTAAATGATAGGTTACAGACTTCAGTTAGTAGTTCTGCAATTTCATATCTGAGTTCCTTCAGAACACTTGGGTGAATACCATCTGGTTCTGGTGTCTTATTACTGTTCAATGTATCAATTTGTTCCAAAACTTTCTCTAATGATGCCTCAATCTAGGGCAATTCCTCAGATTTGTCACCTAAAAAGAATCGCTCAGGTGTGGGAATCTGCATTGAAGACTGATGCAAATAATTCATTTAGTTTCTTCGCAATGGCGGAGTGGTCCTTTAGCATCTCGACCATACAGTGGCCACTGATTGTTTAGCAGGCTTTCTGCTTCTGATGTACTCAAATTTTTGTTTGCTGTTTTCATACTGTTTTATTGGTTTTTGTGATGCTCTTGCCTATATTTATAAGAGTATTGCTCCTCATTGAGTCCTGGAAGTCTTGAGGGATACAGTGGAGTGTCCCTTTCTGGCCACTGTAATTGTTGTGATTTAAAAACTAAGAATTGCTGGAAGTTTGGTGCAAGAGTTCTGAGAGTGAGAAACAGGCTGCTAGAATTCTGCTAATAAAACAATGTTGAACATATACTTGTGGTGGTAAAAATCCACCACACACAAGTGACACTTCAGAGTCTTGAACTGTATAAATCATGGCATGAAGTCCTTTGTACATATGTGTCTGGCTATTGTCTGCAGTCTTCTGTTGCTCATCTCTGTATAAATCTCAAGCATAACAGCTCCGACTGAAGACTTCCCTGCTACTGTATTGCTTCACTCTAGAATCCAATTCTAATTAGAGCTGCTGACACCTCATGAAAGCGTTTGAAAAACATTTTGCTTACAGGAACAATTCGACTGACATTTTCTTTCCTATCTTTTTATTACAAATAGCATTTGCATGAAAACAGGGTCTCTGTTTATTGAGAGTTCACAATCCTCAGTTTGACAACATAATCAGATCAGTGTTCAACTTTCATAATGGAACTAAACTCCCTGGATTTTTCTCACTAACCTGAAGAAACTCAGGCCTAATTTAATGAGTTAGAAGCAAGTATGGCTCAAGTCATAGTTCTGAGTAGAAACCAGGCAAGATTAAAAATGAAGCTTGAGGGGTTCACAGGAGAACCCCCTGCTGTAATTCCATCTCTGATCAGTGTGATCCATCTCCACAGCAACTAATTGTGATGTCTTTGTAGGCTAGAATTTTAGGTGAGGAATAAGTAGCAGAAGCAGATGAACTCCTGAGCAGCAAATATCCTGTTATGCAGATATGACTCATATAGTTGTTTTTTTGCTTTTAAAAAAGGCGGTGGGCTGGATGTGAAGAGTCAGGGAAGGATTTACACGAAATGTGATCCATGTAAACAAAATTGTCTCTAAAAAGAATTTTCATGTAAAAAGTGGGTCTTTAACAGTGAACAAAACAGCTGCCCTGACAGTGCTTAAATCTGTTGCCTCTGCCTCCTCTTAATACAGAAATCCCTAGTTGTTTATGCAGAACACAGATACGTAGATGTGCAGGGTTCTGTATTTTATGGTGATTTTTTTTTAGGAATTGTCCAATCCACCCATGACACAGATATTTGATAGTGTGCAAATGTTTCTTCATTTGCTCTTTACTAAAATAATTTGTTAATTCACACATCCATATTTTCCTCTCCTTCCCCTTTTCTAAACTGTATCTGGTGTTAATACTTTCTGAGGTTTGGAGTGTTCAGGGAAGATTTTTGCACTGCTCTGGTTCAAATGAATACCAGCTGGGTTCTACTGCTTCAACAGTTTGGAGGATTTTTTATTTTTATGTTGTTTGTTTGGAGTACCATCTGTTTTTTCTTCCAGGTAACTTTTTAAAAGAAACATCAATTAGTTACTGTAGTTTGGTAATCTTTTCCCATAATTATTTTTAAGGTGTACAGTAGCACAAAATGGAAAAGGTGTGTTTTTGTTGTTTTTTTTATGGCACTTTGTTTAGAGAGCTTTCTGGAAAGTAGATTTTGGATGGGGGATCAGAATATTTAACTTAAGGAGATAGTAATAGTATTGGAATGGCAGTAATATATTATTTTAGAAGCATATGTCCTTCCATTGTTTCAGTAGTGAACACTATAGTTAAAAGATTGCAAAACAATTTCAATACTTTTAACTTCCTATGTCAATTTTTGAAATTGTAGAGTGGGGTCATATTTTTTGCTGTGTTCTAGAATATTCTACCAGTGTGATTCCATTTTTTCTACATTTTTTCAGTTCAAGAAACAGCTATTAGAATGTAAACATATCTGCTGCCTTGTTACATAGCCTTGCAGTAAATTGTCTGCAGTCAAGCTATGGTCTTGATCCTATAGACTCTTACCCACGTAAGTAATGGTTTGCAGAATTGGACCCATATGACAGTAGCAAAAATGTAAAATCTAACCCTTTATCATCTCTTTTATCTTAATGAACTGTAATTTTCTTCTAAATGTAATTGACACTACATAAATGCTAATTTTAATAAATATTAACATTTTCTAGCTTTTTTCTTTTAAAAATAAACAGAGAGAACGATTTGCAAAGAGCAGCTCTTTTGGCCATTAAAAGGTTTCATGTAATATTTTGTGAAGTACTTTGCAATGCTGAGATGAAATGTGCTGTATAAGAGTAAAGTGTTAGTATAAATTCCTCCTATAATTAACATAAAATCTTTTTTCACAAATGTACCACTTGATTTTTTCATGAAAGGAAAAAAAATCTAAATGAATTGTCTAAAAGTAGTTTTAAAACAATTTTATCTGTTAATTTTTATATTTTCCAGTGTTGTAATAGTCCATCTTGGAACTTTTGAAAATAAATTGCCCTAACAGTTTTGTTACCATATATTAAGACAAGATAAATTTTTTGCTTATTTTCCAATATTTTTTTAATAATGGCACTATAAATGCATGGGAATGATTTTAAAAGCTTTATTTTATATACATACACTAAAATGTTTTATTTTCATTATATACTAGCAGAAATGAGATTGAGAGCTCTTGAAATGGTTTAGTTGCTGCTACAGATCAGAGGAAAGTCAAAGATAGTGACTACTTAATGTTAAATTTCTTAACAATGAAGCGGTACAATAGATAATTATTAGTGGGGGGGGACCCTATTCTATAAAAAAAATTGTATATTGAATGTTTACATAAAACTTTGCAATTATAAATGTTGTTTATCCTTTTCATGCATAGTTTAAAAAATAATGGGTCAGTGCCTGAAGTCCAGGGTCATGTCATTCCTCTGTAATTATGTTGGGATATTCTAAAGTACTATATTTGAACTGCCTCTTGCAAGTGAAGCAGAATGAATAACCGTATTTCCTTTTCATGTCTGTCTTATCACACCAAATTGGATTATATTCCTACTTGGTGGCTGCTGACAAAATTGCTGCAGCATCACTTGTAACATCCATGACTCACTGGCAGCTCTGTTAATTCCTATGACACAGCTGCACAGTGGCTTTTTTTTTTTTTTTTTGGAACCAGTATGCTATTAAATACCCATATATCCGATTCATCTTCCTGCAGCTCCATTTGTTTGATTAGTATTACGATGGCATGACAAGGCAATATATCAGTAGTAATCGATCTGATTAGTATGGAGATGATATAAACACAGATTGTATTGATGTTTAATAGCACAGGCACCCAGGTGCTTTAACTATTATAGATGTTTTATATTCTGCACGAAAGGTCTCTATAATGAAGCAGCAACCACAGCAGATTTTTGAGCCAGACTTTTTTCTGCCAAATTCCACAGCAGGTCTTGGATAGTATATGACTCAGCTATGTTGGATATGGTGGTCAGATGAGCTTGCACTAAATGTTTTTAATTGGTTCTCAAAATATGCACACACTTTCACAAAGCAGATATTAATCTTTACTACTTAAATTTATTTACATTATTAACAGTTTATCGCAAAACCATATTCAATATTGCACTGCAGATTTACATGAAAACAAATGCCCTTTTTCATTATTTGTTATCTTCATATTATAGTTCCATTTCCTATTTGCACTTCTAAATCCTGATCTGTAGAACAAGATTTTTCACATGGGGGAAAGCTTCTCTTCCCTCTCTCTTGTTCTGTTCCTCTCCCTGCCCCCCCACCCCAGGGGGGAAAAAAAGACTGGTAAGAAAACGATATTCAAGATAAGATGTAGATAAATAGAGTGAGGTCCATTAATAGTACAAAATATATATGGTAGCCTATTTTATAATCTCAATGAATAAATAGAAATTAACAAGAGGTGTGGAAACAGAACTACAGTACACCTCTACCTCGATATAACTCTGTCCTTGGGAGCCAAAAAATCTTATCGCATTATAAGTGAAACCGCGTTGTATCGATCTTGCTTTGATCTGCCGGAGTGCGCAGCCCCGCCTCCCCCCTCCCTCCCCCCGGAGCACAGCTTTACCGCGTTTATATCAGAATTCGTGTTCTATTGGGTCGCCTTATATCGGGGTAGAGGTGTATATGGTAAAATTATGGAATGAAGCAGATGTAATTATTTACTTTGAACAGGAAGAGGATTAATTCAATATTCTATTTAGTTATGAGTACTTCACTGGAATAATTATTTTAAAAGAGAAAATGGAGATACAATTTAAGTAATATAGAGTAGTCTGAATGCATTACAGAAACAGCATCCTTAACTATTGTGTACTGGCATCCGGTAATAGCACATTATAATTTTTATGGTTCAAAATGAGGGGCGGGGGGGGGGAAATCAGTGGTACTTTGCCAAGCTCCTCTCTCACACCAATCTCTACCCATCAGACACACAATCTGAGATGCCTCTCTCAGGGCAGATGTAAAGATTATGTTAATATATGTCCTGCTGAGCTCCTCAAAGTTTGCACCCTTTAGGAGGGCTCGAATGCCCAGCTGGGCTACTCAGGCTTCATTCTGCCTTGGTGGGGAATCACTCAGATGCTATCCTTGGACTTGCCTCAGATGCTTGATCTTGGCTCTGCTTTGGTGGGCTCAGATGCCCTTCTGTGCTGTGCCAAGTCCTTCTGGCTTGTTTCCTTCATGAGTCAGAGTGGGGAAAGTGTGTGGGGGTTGAGTTTCTTTGTAACCATTAGGGCTAGAGACTTGCGTTCTTTTAAATGAAAGATGAAATTCTGAAGATCAGAGTGGCATCCTTTAAAAAAAAATTCCACAGAGCTGCCACAAGCTGGCTCAATTTGAGCCCTGAGTATGCTGCAACTGTCAGACTCCAAAAAGCCATCTTACTCAAGTAGTTCAGCCCCCCGCCACATGACAGAAAGACACAAAAATATCTATGCTGCCATTTGTATTCTCTGCACTTGAAATATTTTCTCGTTTCTTCCTATCAAGCTGGATCCTTGAGAGGTGATTTTTTCCCCTTAGTTCTGTCAGTGTCTTGGCATGGTTCCTGAAAACCCCAAACAAGAAAATCCCGATGAAAATATTACTCTTAAAATGTTACTGCAGTTCAAATCTTCCTGCTAGGAGGGGAGAAAGGAACAGGCCCCAAGCTGCAGACTTCAGATACAGGGTTGGTTTGTAAAATGGGAAGTTTGTGTGGGAGATGGAAGTGGAAATGAAAACAACACTTCGGGTCCGACTTTTATTAAGGTCTACATCTATGTAAAATTGTTTGAGGTTCAAAATTTTTTCCTGCTAATGATCAGTATTATTCCTTTTACATTCAGGGGACATAGCCATTGCTGCCTAGTACATACTTCAACATCTGTACATTCTCTTATTTTTAATAAACAAAGAATGTGCGAACAGTGGAAGAAAAAACACGTACATTTCAAAGGTATTGCTTTCAGATCTTATATTACCTTGTTTAGCTTGACCATTTTAAATGGAAAGCCTTTTTCTTACCTGTCTATTTTTATAACTATTTCTTATTTATATAACTGAACCATTCTCTTTCTAACTTTGCTTTGTTTTCATTTTTTTTTTTAAAAGTGAAATGTTTTGGATCAGGTGATACCTAATTTGAACCAGCGGTCTGGTTACAAATTCAGTTGAGGGGGGAAAAGAAGGTTGATTTACCCAACTGCCTTAATATCATTGAATATATGTCCTAATCTGTATTCAGCTACAAAATTGTTTGGAAACAGCTGCAGATCAGTGTATGTTTTCTATTTGTATAATTACAAACAAAAATAGTGACTGAGGTTTGGAGACATTGATAGGAACAGACAATTTTTTGGGTAGAGCTTTGGTGAATTCCTTAGCTAAAGGAGTTTAAGGATAGATGGAATACAAATACTAGTGTGGGAAAGAAGGGTGTAAATCCATGTATATTAATGTAAAGTTTTGGTTTATAAAATGTAGGAGAGACTTGTTTAGGAAAACGATTCTTTTAAATAGCTGTTTTCCAGTGGCTTTTTTCCTAGATGAAAGGAATAATATAATCCAAGATATTTTGGGGTCTGAGTGGTAACATTTTTTAAATTTATTGGATACAGTTCCTAATACTGGATTCAGCTTCCAATATTGTACCTTTGCCATTTAACGAAGATAAACAAATCATTGTATTTGAGGGGAAAAGCGTACCCTTCAGGTTCTTATAGCCATCCTTGGCGTGACATTTTTGGGTCCCTTCTTCAACTTCTAGAAAAATGTGCACAGTAAAGCTTTAAAATATTAATTTTGGTGGAGGGGTAGCAATGCTATAGTTAAGGACATGGCACTGTTCATTTGGCAGTGTTCATTTTAATGGGACAGTTTAAGCCTTCATTTTAAAATCTTTTTGTAAAAGAGGTGATAAATTAAACACAGAAATTAGAATGTACACTATATTTGAATTTTCTATTTTGCTTTCGTGTGGTTCACGTTCATACACAAAGAATAACAAGACTTCAAAAATTCTCACTTTACAAAATTTTTAGTGGGGTGCCTCACCATTTTTGTATCCTTCATGCAAAACATCTGTGGGACTCACTTTCACATTATACTCTTTCTGTTTATGTAGAATACTGAGAGAGAGAGAACATGAGTGCTAGCTAGAACAAGAACAATTAGAAGTAATGTTTTTTATTTATTTTTTTGAATTTTAAAAATTACTGTTGTTAAATATCTTGATATCACCTTATTAGAGTGGTGATAATATTTTCAGCAGTTACTACAACTAAGTGTTTTCAGCATAGATTTTAAGTCAATATTAGACGATACTATGGCAGTCATTTACTTAACATTTACATATTGGAGATGATTTCTTTCCACCACCTGATTTCAAGGATTTCAGGTATTAGCGTCCCTTAATGGGGGTAGGGATGCATCAAGGAACCCCTCTGCTCCCCTATTCTGAAAAACAAGGAATGTTGGAAACTCACTGTGACTCAGGTGCTTACTTGGCTGTTGGTCTCATGCACAGGAGTCCCTCATCCATGTGCATCTGTGGCCTACTGACCCTCAAACTCTGATTTTGACTCCTTTCTCCATGATCTTTGCTGCTCTGGCAGATTGACCAGCCTTTTTTAGGCTCAAGCTGAAATGTTGTCTTCAGTGTGTGCGTGCGTGTGTTTGTGTGCGCTTGCATGTGTTTTAAGTCTCAAGGATAAATGCCGCTTAATCCGCAAACAGTTGTGTGGGAAAATGTTTTAATACACACATTTTGGTCCCTTCTCAGACACTTAGAATGCTAGTCGTTTACTGGCAGATTTGAAAGCTTGAGAGATGCATTTCACACTGGTACAGATGGTGGACCCAGAAGGAGAGGAAGTAGAAGATGCAGAGCTGCTGCTGGAGTGCCTGTCTGTACACTCTGTGGCTGCAGTCACTCTTGTCCAATTTTCAGATCTGCATGAGAGTCAGCAGCATGTTCTGGGAAGTGAGTGAGGATGCAGATTCCTTCGCAGAGGTTCTCATTGCTGCTAAGTATGATGGGTTGCTCCTGGTGTAAATACTTTCAGTAACATTTTAGTAGTTATTTTAAACAAGGATAAAATGTTATAGATACAAAGACCTTCCTGATGCACATTGCAGCCTTTCATGTCCTTCAGAAGGATCAACATATTCAGGAGCAACTTCAGAAATACAGTTTATCCCTCTGATTCCCAGGCAGGTGCAACTTCCTTACCACTTTCAGCTCCTGGTGTCTGGCTGGAAAGCCACTGAAGCACACCAGCCGCGTGTATGTATTATATTAATCTGTCCATCCCCTAGGATTGCATCAGGGCATACCCCACACATCCAAATCTTATAAGAGGCTGAAGGGAAAATCTCTGGCATTCATTGCCACCATCATGTTGTCCATGAAGCTATCACTAGTGCAATCCATAAGCCATTCATTTTCATCTCAAATGGATACCAAAAAGCAATGTGTATCCCCCAAAACCTTAACAGAGACTTCACCAATATTAAGGCAGAATAACTTTTCAATGTATGGATTGTGTGACAGTCAGATGTGTCGATCTGGTGATACAGTAGCAGATGAGATGGCTGTTCATGTTTTGTGCAAGTATATCCTGAATCAACCTTAACTGTCTCTAAACAAGGGTGGGTGTGGTTGAGAGAGAATGAATGAATTCTCAGCAGGAATCCTTCCTGAGAAATTGTTTAGAATTAATGTAATTCCATGAAAAGACCATATGGGAGGAAGATAGTAATAGCTTCTTGAAGAACTTTCTCCCACCATGAAAGGTATGGAGAAGGTATTTTGGGAAAGAAAATGTCTTTCTTTCTGGATTTACTTATTTTGAAAAATTATGCCATGATTTTCTATAATTGATTAGATGGTCTTTTGGTTAAGGCAGTGGACTGGGAATGAGGAGATCTGGGTTCAAATCCCAACTGCCACAGGCTTCCTGAGAACCTTGCGCAGTCTCTTAATCTCTGTGCTTCAGTTTCCTATCTGTAAAATGGAGATGGAAATTCGTCCTTTCTACTGTCCTTTTTCTATTTGGATTATGAACTCGTCTCTCACTGTACAGTATATATCACAATGGGGCCCCTGATCTTGGCTGGAACCAGGATTTAATCCTATGCTAGCTGATACAGTTCTGAACATGAATTGCCAGATCTAAATTGGCTGCACAATCATAGTCGCATCATGTCATATCACTCAGTTTTCACACCCATTTTCAAATGTCTCTGGTAACCCATCATTTTGCCTTCCCAAAATGGGTGAATACTTTGTAGTTTTAGAAGTATAGGGGAAAAATGCTAGGAACTTTTATCATATGCTAAATTATGATATTGTTAATGAGTAAATTTATCAAAAATGATTTTGTATAGAAAGATATTTATAGAAAACAAGTACTTTAGTGGATCATGTCACAGTTCAGTATTTATGGTGTTACATTTTACTCAAAATATAGAAAATTAAAAGTTGACATTGGAACTTCTTGTTTAAAATGTAGCTGTAGAGAAACGATTGGGAATGTCATTGTTATTAATATTATGCCATTGAAAAGTACCTATCTTCAGTTTTTTCATAAATCAGTCCCATTATGGCAGCATTTTCCCAAAGAATTCTGCAGTTGCAGTAAAGAAAGCAAATATACTGTGGGGATATATTGTTGGAAGGCTGAAGTGTGAATAAAAGGTAATTCTATGAATCAAAAATAACTGCCTGCCATTCAGCTCATGACTTCAGGTCAGTAACTCCCAAAGCTACTTCATTCTCAGCATGCTGCTTCTTTCTATTTAACAGTATTCTCCATGTTTATTCTTGCTTTTAAAACTTTTTCTAAATTTAACTGCATCTTTTTAGAGTGAAAATACTCATTGACTACACTGTTTTCGCAAAGCCTTTCAGTTGCCTAATCTGCAAACATGAAAAATCCCTCTTCTGCCCTGAGATATATGTACACAATCCTCATTGTCTTTACTGAGTTCCATAAATTCATATGAGAGCAAAAGTCTCAATATATTTATCTAATTCTCATGCATAATAATTGAATGTGGAGATCCATCATTCATTCTTTTTATTAGTAATCATTTTCTAAGTTGGAAAGGTTCCATATATGCTTAAACATTTGTTTCCTTACCTCAGTAATGTTTGATATCTGCTTATTTCAAGATTATGGGCTCCATGTGGCATTCAGTCAGCCATTTTGTTGCAAATCTATATCTAGAATTTTTCTTATTTACTCTGGCAGTAGTGTCCTCAAATAATTCCAACATTAGTGAGGCATGATTTTCTCATAAAATTGTCAGTGATCTTAAATTAAGTGTAAATGTGCCCATGACTGGTATAATGAAATAGTTCTTAAGATAGTCTACTACAACTGGAGTCCATAGAACAGGCTTATTATAAGCTTGATCCTGCAGTGGGGCTGGTATTCTGTCCCCAGAACAGTAAAGTAGTTAAGCAAGTGCTTAACTTTAAGAATATGCGTAGACCTATTGACTTCTGTGGGATTGTTCATGTGTTTAAAATTGAGCATGCATGTAAGTGCTATGCTGGAATAGGGGCAGAGTGCTCAGCACCATGGAGGATGGAGCCCCCTATTTCTTGGTTTATTAAATCACCCAGTGTCTGATGTATCCAATCTCAAAAGTGGAAACCTGGATGATTTTCCCATAGACACCCCTCCTCACTCCCACCCCACGTAACTGTAATTGCCAGCTTTCTGCATCTCTCCCTCCTGTCTCTTACTAAAGCATATACCTATGGTAAAGACTTACTGATTAAAAATTTAAAATGCTGTCTGTATGCTATACTCACCTGGGAGAATGTCTACAACACATTGTATGGTACTGAAGCAACAGTGGGACTCCGCCTTACCCTAGTTAGGCTATTAAGCAGAAGTTACTAGAAGACACATTAAATTCCAAAGTAGATGGATTGTTTTAAATTTTTATGGGTTGCCTTAAATAGAATTGGTTATGATTCAAGCTTGTTTGGTGTGTGGTGGAATGTTGTTTAATGAATTCTCTCCTAACAGTTCTAGTGTTTGGCCATATGCTGATTCATGAAGAGCTGTACAAACATAAGATCTTAACCAGGGAATGTGTGAGGGTGGATTGTTTTCCATAGTTTCCTTCTCGGACTTGTTGTAGTTTACATTTTGGAATATAAGGTTGTGGTGGATTTTATTAATTTTCTTTATTGTAGTTTTACTTTGTATTCAGAAGTGATTAATGTTCTGTTGTGGTCTTCCAAGATGCCTCCTGTGAAGTGCAGATCACAGTTAACTCCCATTGCTGTTACTGGGAATTAAGATCAATCAACACTTCATTGGATCACACCTGGAAATTGGGCTGCAGTTACTGCTCGTTTTGAAAAATCTAGGACAGATGCGTATCTAGTATAATAGTACACAAGATATCATTACTCAAATAAAATTTGTTTATTTTTAAATTGTTGATTTTTAAAAATGCTTCAGTGTAAGAAGACATAAAATAAAATGAAAATATATATTATTTTATCATCAGTTTAACATTTGAAACACTATAGTCTTTGGGAGCCTGCTTTTTTGCTTAGGAAACTCAAGTGGCACCCTCAGCTCAAACCTACAAGAACTTGAACACTTTTGCTATTGGTGGCCACATTCTTTCCGCTCCTGATTCCATGGCAACTGACCTCAGATTGGCAGAACCAGAATGACTAACTTAAAATAATCACCTGAAATCCCACATTTCTTTCTGTGAAAACAACAGTCAGCATCCAGAATTGTTAACTCTTCCACATTTCCTCCAGGGTTCCCCAATGAATTCTGAGAGACTATATTTCAGACATCCACCTACAATCGTTAAGATCCAGTAGATTGCTAAAGAATGCAGATTTGAACTTTACAAAAAGAGAGAACTGTCTTGAGGGATGGTTAATTAGCTGACTAAGAAGTTATACTGGGTGAGGAGCTGGGGCTAGAGCTGGAACTGGCCTGCGAGGGGAGAGGGAATGAGGACAGAGCTGGGTTGAGGATGGAGCAGGGGGCGGAGTGGAGCTTTGTCTGGTGGTGCTGGAGCTGGGCTTGGGGTGGAGTGGAGCTGCGGTTGGGGCCGTCGCTGGGCTGGAGGCAGAGCATGGCTGGGTGGTGCTTCCTTCCCCCCCCTTATGAGGGATGGCCCAGTTCTTGCCACGCCTCTCCAGATGTTCCTCTGTGCCCCCGCTAGGGATGTGGGGACTGCTGCATTAAAAGGTGTTAGAAGTTTTTGTATTTTTCAAACCTGGAGAAGAGACCTGCAGCTGCAGATGACAGAGAGAACAAAATAAGAAAAAGACAAGCTTTGGGCTTCTTCCTGTCATATGATCCGTGTTTGAACCACCGTCCTCTGATCCTTTCATGGCTACAGGGAAGTCTTTGTAGAACTGGGTACAACCAATTGCAGGTAATAGCCACATCTGCGTACCTGGGACCTTGTGCTGCAAAAATTCCCCAGAGGAATTCACATAATCCGTTCCAGCTCATTCATTAATATATCTCTGGTTACTACTGGCCAAAGTAACTATTGATTCCTTCTCTTCTTTGTTGAGTAATAGTATTGTGGGGGGAATGTGGGGAGGGGGTTCTGTGCATTATGGAAAGAAGCATTTCTACCCCTGCTTGTGAATTAACTATTGTGTGGTGCTAAGTATTTCATGCTACCTTATGTGATATCTGTATAAAGTTCTTTTTAAAAAATATGTACCGTTCAGTGCTGTGGCCATTTTTAAAAGTTACATTTTATCAACTGAATATTTTGTGGAAAATATTAATATATTTTTTATTTATGCTGATGGAAATTGTTGGTAAATTAATACTTGAGATTAGATCGATATGGTTTATGGGAAGGCGTACACACTTTGTCCACTTTTTTCCTCTCTTCCTATGTGCTCAGTTCTGCCAAGCAGCTGTTGAAACAATGATTAGTTCTGCTTTCTATAAAAGTTTGGGATTGTTTACTTTTTGGTTTGTTTGTTATTTTCTGGAAAATACGGTAATATTGTTTGTTTAATGCTGATTTTGGAGTACTAAAACATATAGCTTTTTAATAATGGGGATGATTTCTCTATATTTAACTAACATTGCTCCCTTCACCCCTCTGTTGAAGAATGTTATTTTCAGTCCTTTTAATTGCTTCTCAGGAGACAGAAATTTTCTTCTTGACTCATGAAGAAACCAAGGGAAGGTGCTCTCCCATGATATAATGAGATTGGAAGCACAAACGTAGCCAATTAACACACACAAAATATGTTTAAGTAACATTGAGGTTTTGACACAACATGACAGATGCAAGGAAATTAAAAGGTATGGCTGACAGTTCTTAGTTCAACACATTTTGCCTAGATCCCAAGCATATATGGTACACAGCAACACCACTCATTGCTAGAAGTTCCATGCAGTACCTCATGAATGGTGGGCATAACAGGACAGGTAGCTTGATCTTGGAATTTCCTTGCTTTTGTCTGTTTACAAATTTTACTCAGGAATATTTAATGAAGATATGATGTAAAGTTTTCAATGAAAAAAACTCACAAAACTATGAGAGTCTTTGTACTAAACCAAATCAACTTTATACCACTTATTGTCTAAGAAAACTAGAATTTAAGAAAATGTTTACAAACTAGATAAAGCTGGAGGAAGCTACTTGTACTGAATTCTGTTACAATGAAGCTTCAGTTAAAGAGAAACTGTTAAATTGACTTTAATAATTTCCAAAAATTCCAGTTTCCATTTAAATAGTTGACACTGTACCCCATATTCATCATAGTAATATTATTATGATATGATTATGACATAATTAGATGCATTTGTACAATATGGGTCATGTACGGTGTTATTGGAAAAGTTATGATTTGCTGATTCTGATTATCCTGTTTGTATGCATGTATCATTTTTGTATCTTAAGTTATAACTATTGACTATGGAGCTGTATTTCAAATGGGCTTACTCTGGAAAACACCCACCACCAGCCTTTCAGGTACAACAACGAAGAAGCCAGACAGTGCAGAGAGGCCACTTGACTTAAGGGGATTATGGGACGTTTCCGGAGGTCAATCAGAGCACTGTAACATAACTCCTCGTTCACACTGGCCCTGGGGCATCTCAGCCAATACGCACCAGCCGTTATCCCTCTCGTGGAGGTGGAATACCAGGAGCGCTCCAGCCTGGGAGTCAGAGTGCTCTACGTGCCTTGCCAGAGTGGACGGGGAGTTAAGGTAGAGCGCTCTGGGAGGCTTTATTGCAGTATAAAGTGCCAGTATAGCCAAGCCTTTAGGCTCTGACACTGAAGCTGGATTCTTTTAATCTCACATCATCACCAGTAATGGAAGTATCAGAGGGGTAGCTGTGTTAGTCTGTATCTGTAAAAAGCAACAGAGTCCTGTGGCACCTTATAGACTAACAGATGTATTGGAGCATAAGCTTTCGTGGGTGAATACCCACTTTGTCAGATGCAGATTCTGCAGCCAAAATTGGGTCCTCATTAACACCTGTTCAATTTCATTGGGCCTTGAGTCATTGAAGGAAGGATCAGAAGACAATAGGGTTGTTAAAGGTGTAGATGAGGACCTATTTTGGTTTGGCTTCCTGAGGCTGTACTAGTGGTGCATGAGGTTGGAAAAAACCCAGGGTGAATTTGCTGGTCGGTCTGTCTATCTGTCGCAGAGTTTACAAATGTGTGTGCATGTCGGTATAATTTCTTGCAAACTTCATAATTTCAATATTAAATCAGTGAGATAACATCTACTGTATATCAGTGTTTTTCAACCCTCAGCCTGCAGGGCCACTTGCGGCCCAGTCAGCACGTAGCTGCAGCCCATGTGACATCCTCAGAACAGTACAGATAGTGTATATGAGGGGTGAAAACATTATCTAAATTGTATCGATGCAGCCCACGTACCACTCAGAGAGCTGCCTGTGCGGCTCACTGTGGTAAATAGGATGAGAACCACTTATCTATATCGAGCCCTATAGTAGTTTTCTTTTAGACTGTCACGTTTTTAAGGTATTCCTACATTAAATGTATTGTCACCTTCTGTTTATCTTCAGCTATAGTAGAAGAGGAGAAGTTGTATTTATCAGTGTGTTTGTTTGGGTGAGTTAACGATAAGGGCTTCCACACATCCTCACATCTATTGCTGCCAAAGTTCCCTGCAGCTGTAGGGAATTAAGTGACCTTGCCACTGTTTCCTGAATGAAGGGTAGTGAGGAAACCTTTCATTAGGCAGGCCCATATTGAAGAAATCCAGAGCCTTAGGAGCACTTATGGGGCTACCTGTGGCTCATCTCTTAACTCCATATCTGTGCCATAGCCCTGACCCCACTTGGGAGTGTTGGTGGCAGAGGAGCAAGAGCATTGGCATGTGCCCCCCCCTTTTCCTTCCTGGAGTAGCAAAAGGGTTCTGTACTCCCTTTTAGACAGAGATGGGTGGCTGCAGAAGGGGCCCCTGGTATTTACTTTAGCAGGTGGGGTGGTGTAGCTGTTTGGATGAATGGGCCAGGCTTGGTGCCATGCACAGAATTTTCTCCTGGGGTGGTGGTGGGGAAAATGAAAACACATGCACACACTATTTTTCTTTTATGCTCTTTGCTGACTCAGATATCCCAACATCTCCCACACTTAATGTTTTCAAGCTTTTGTTCACAACCATGATGCCTAGAACCTAATTTCTGTTTTAAATGAGAGTTGAGATTCTGGTATAATCACATGATTCCAGGAGCTGTGGCCCGAACCACAGACCTGCAGTGCCTATGCCTTAATCTAGCCTTTGCTGACTCTTTTCTTGTTACGGTGACACTTCACCTATAGTGAAGTGTTTTTGATTTTTAAATGCTTTGTGAAATGCAGAATATTGAATCACTGTAGCAACTATTTTAGTGTAGAAATCAATGTTGAAAATGATCAGGCTCTTCCACAAACAGAGCTTCAACACTTGTTTTGCAGCAGATCTGTATACCAGTGTCTCTCTTGAAACTTTAAAAGAGAATAAAAAGTTCATTTTTTTTTAAACAAGAAACCTACTGGAATTAAATAGAAGATTAAAGGAATAGAAAGAAGAAAGGAGTAAAGAATGGTTAATTCAAGTCTTATCTTATCCGTTAAGTGCTTGCTCCAGCATTACCATATTGCTTATGATCTACTCCTCAGCTCAGCCCTGTGCTGTAACGTTACAGGACTTTCTCTCACGCAATAGTGGAGATGAAAAGGTATTATGAAAATGTTTTAAAATATAGAATTTTAAATGAGTATCACGTCTTCAAATAAGCCAATACCAACTGGTCATATTTTTGTATTTAAACCAGTTGTGACATGCTAATTGAGCTATCTGTATAATAATAATTAACCTTTTGAAAAGTGTAACCACAACCATCATAAATATATATTTTGTTCACAATATATAAAACCTATGAGTTGCAATAGCAGTCATCAGTTCAGTGTTCTGTTTTCTTTAATACAATAATAATACGTGTAGTTAAAAAAATACAACCAAAATTGTGCTGTTAAAATATATTGTACAGCATATTTGATCCTAGAGGTAATTTTGATGGTGCAGTTGTGAGGAATAATATAATCTTAACTTTAACATTGCAGGTAGTATCAAAACAAATTCTCTCTTATACCACAGGATATGCTCCTAAAGTGTTTTTAAGTAACTGTTTAGCCACGTGAGGTAGGGTATCATTAACAGCACCCGTATAGCTAAATCTCTGTACCAAATCAATAAGAATTTGCCTCTAACTCTTACTGGCCACATTTTCAGTGAGTTCTATTTTGTGCTTTTGGTATGTTTCCATATGAACAGATATTAGTTGGTGCATGTAAATGATTGTGTGCACAAATATTGCATTCACACAAATGGTCAGATGAAATTTTGGCACTACATTTTAAGATTTTTGGTAGATGTCATCATTAAAGATTCTGATACATTCTTTGATTTTGTTATCACTGATGCATATTAACATAATCAGACAAATAAAGTGCCTTTCATAATTGCCCATTTCAAAGCATTGTAAAAATCCAATATGAAACAATTAAAAAGCATTTGAAGTTTATGGTTGTTAATTTGACTGATTAAAGGGGTTGAGAGATCAGTTCATAAATGTTCTTTAATAGACTGAGTTGTTGCTTCCTAAGGATTTCACTTCTTCCCTCCGTTGGTCATTCACTGTTGATATTAAAATGCCATATGAAGATGTGCCCTTTTCTTGTTATCCAAAAAAGTGAAACAAAATATTGATACATTCAGTGAGATGGAGTTCAAAAAACTAAAACTGGTCCAGACTTGATTGCCAATCGGGGGTACAGCCCAGACATTATCTACCACTAAAACTTTATTCTCTGTACTTTTGTACAGACCTGTTACACTCCAACAAAAGAGGTGAAGAAGACATTTAATACAGACTGTATAACATATGCTGTCAGAGAAGAAATCTCTGTAGAAATATTTCAGGGTTTTTGCTTATTAATGTATGTATTTAGAAGAAGCAAAATACACAGTTCATGAAAAGTAAGTCACCTGTGCAGTATGTTTTGGCAAGCTGTAACATATTGTCGTCATCCAGTTGGTCACTAGGCTACACTGCCCCTGGGAAGCAATGGAAAAGGAGGTCATGCAGTATTCCTAATGTTTCCCCCAAAGAAGCTCCCTTGTACTTACCTAGCTGCTGGTGCTGTACTTGGGCTAGGATTTGGACCTTGGGCAGTTCCCTTCCCTTGGTTTCTAGCTAGCTGTCTGCAAGATCTATTCTTTCATATTAGGAAAATTATCTTCATAACCGTAAGAGCTAGAAGCTTAACCTGGGGAGACGGAAAATTTAGGTTCTGCAGAAACTCCTGGGTAAAACCCCTGCTAGCCTTTCTCCATGGGCAAGTAGATTTGTCAAGCCCTATTTTTATGTAATTGTCAATATGTTTGCCTGGTTAGATAATGAATAATTAAACTATGTGACAGGATAAAAATGGCTGGATTAAAAGAGAGTTCATGGTTTATGGCCTCAATCCTGCATTGTGACATACGCAGTCGCCTTACCATGCCCACATGGAAACCTAGTAAAGTCTATCTCCCAAATCATGATGAATTCAGTGGGTCTCTATATGGATACTGCAGCGCACCTGCATGCTATCAGTTGCAGAATTGTAGCCTAAATAGCAGCTATAAATGTTACAATCCAAAGTACTTTTGTTTCTGGAGTTGCACAAAACTTTAATTTAGGAGCAGTGAATTGGTAAGACTGGACCAAGTTAGCCAGTTGTTTAACTAACTTGGCCAACATCTATTATTTTTGCACATCTATAAGTGTGCATATAGATACAGCCATATAAAGATAATGTATTTTAACTTAGTATGTTTTTATATGTGAAATGTTTAGTATCATGCATAAATTACTTTTTTTAGTTAATCTGTATCAAGAAGATTCATTTCACATTAATTTTTTATTTTTAAATGTATGTAGGGTGCTTTAAATTGACAGTGACACTCCTGTAGACCAGTTCTGCTAGATATTTTAAGGTGTAAAGAGATAACAGCCAATTAGTTTTTCCACTGTGGTTATCTTTTTTTCTTTTTTCCTTTAAATGTGTAGGTGTTTCTCAAGATTTTATAAGACTAAAGCTGATCTTTTTAGGATTGGAGGATAATGAAGATTTTAATATTTAATTTAATAGAATATTAAAGTTCAGTATCATATATAATAGTTAATGTTTAGATAATGTTGGTGACTCGAAACAATGTAGCCCTGCAACAGAAGTACAGAATGGTATATGTCAGGTGAAATACTAACAAATGTTTCACTGTCTTTTCTCTCCTTTTAGGAGAGGCAGAAGGTAGTGTAATTATCAAGAATCCTGACTAAAGATGAGTGCAATAATACTTGTTGGGCCACTTTTTAACAACAATGTTTTCTACTTTGGCCTTTTTTCATGGTTGTCTGTGAACAGTGGTTGCATGTGCACAGATGCATCAACTGTGACGTTAGCTCACAGTGATGACAGACTCACCATTGCTAGCTATCTAAATCTGTAAAAGAATGGTTTTATAGTTAATGCACTGGCTGAGATGCAGGACCTCTGGGTTTAGTGACTGGCTTTGCTAAAGACTTCCTGTGTGGCTTTGAGCACGTCACTTAATCTGCCTGTACCTCAGTTCCTTTTCTATATGATGGGGATAATAATAATCCTTTTCTCCATCCTTTGTCTGTCTTGTCAGACTTAAACTGGATGGGCAGGGACGGTGTCCCTAGCCTCAGTTTGTCAGAAGCTGGGATGGATCACTTGATGATTACCTGTTCTGTTCATTCTCCCTGCATTGGCCACTGTCAGAAGACAGGATACTGAGCTAGATGGAGTTGTGGTCTGACCGTATGTTTTTACAGAAGGTCTTTGGGTCAGCATTGGTCTCTTAGTACATGTTTGTGTTTATAAAACACCTAGCACAGTTGGACCAGAATCGTGGTTGGCGCTTCTAGGGCTTACTCTAATACAAAAATCTAATAATAATAATGACAGAATATTCTGCCAGTTTTTAAGTGTGGGAACCATTCTTCCAGTGTCTCTGCACCATATGTGAAAGAAGTGAACTCCAAGGGCTTGGCTACACTTACAAATTGGCAGCGCTGCAGCAGGGTGTGAAAACACACCCTCTCCAGCGCTGCAAATTGCGGCGCTGCAAAGCGCCAGTGTGGTCAAAGCCCCAGCGCTGGGAGCGCGGCTCCCAGCGCTGTCCGTTATTCCCCACAGGGAGGTGGAGTACGGACAGCGCTGGGAGAACTCTCTCCCAGCGCTGGCGCTTTGACTACACTTAGCGCTTCAAAGCGCTGCCGTGGCAGCGCTACTGCGGCAGCGCTTTGAAGTGCTAAGTGTAGCCACAGCCCAAATGTTTATGGCCCTCAAGATATCTAAGAAGGGAGGACCAGGATGGATCTGATGTAGTTGAACCAGTACATGAAATACTAAAGCCTGATGTTGACATCCATTCACAAAGGAACTTCTTTGCTTCCATTGTGTGTCTTTGCATCCTGATTGTGTAGTCCCATTAGGTATGTGTCAGGTTATATTTTATCTTTCAGCAAGTACAGGTTCCTCTTCCTTGGTTTGGCCTCATCCTTTGCCCCCCACAGGTTTGTTAATCATTGCAGCATCCCTCTAAAAGGACAGAGTCTTTGTGATCCCATGCTCAAACAACACTTTCATCTGGGCAGAATCACTTAGAGAAGCAAACAATGCAGTTGCCACATAAATCCTGATGTTCCAGACCATGGTCTCCTAGTGGCCAAGAATAGAGTTCTTTGGAACCTTCAAAGACGGACATATCTCTGGTCAGAAGGATGCAGGAAAACTTGCCCCTCCCAGAAGGGGATTTCCATGCTTCAATCCATTATCAGGCACACTAGGACAGCCACTTCATCACCATGTCCTTGATCCAGATCCTGCTCTTGTGTCAGGATTTAATCCTATGGACACAGTTCCATTCTTGGACTCTCCAATAGCTCCCTTAGGTATCCCTTCAGTAGACATTTTAATAGCATCTACTGTTTTCTTTATTTGGCTTTTGAGTTCTTCATCTCACAACCTTGATGTTACTTTAATACTAACAGAGTATGTCTCTAGTGATCACAATAACAGTTATAATGCATCCTTGCATTAGCCACTCCTATTAAAGGCTCAATCCAGTGTGGTTTAAAGCAAGACATTATTTGATTTGATTAAATGCAAAAATCTTTTCTTCTCCTATAAGCTTGCTTGCTTTTTTTCCAGTGTGTGTATTGTGTAGGCTTTTTATTTACACAGCCAGATTGACAAGATTATAAATGAGAGCTGTGTGTGGAAGCCTCTAATTTTTCATAAGTAAATGAATTAATTTATCATAGCTGTTGTGTTTTATTGCTGTCTCCATGCCAGGCTGGCCAGCTCCTTTATTCCCTCTTTTACCTTCTAAATACTGAATCCATGTCATTGTGTTTGACAGCTTTCTGATTCCCCTGTCAGATGCAATTTGGCGCTAATCACATTTCCTTTGCTTAGTGTCAATGCTACAGGCCATGCATAATATTCCTGTATGTCCACTTACTTACTTGCCACAAAGCTGAAATGTCTTGGGCATTAATCTGATAGAGCTGCTACATTGAAATGCAAAAATGATGCTTGAGTAGTAAGATAATGTGGTGTGGCAGATGTGCAATAGATAAGTGAGGCTAAACTGGTGATCTTCACCAAGCTATGCTGCATTTTATTTATCAGTTTTGAATACCTTTTTGAAAAATGGAGACTCTAATCAGTACTGGTTCAATAGCCACATAATTTATAACAGAATTTCTTCGGTGTGGTCAGTGTTGGAAATAATTAATTTTTATTTACCCTCCCGCCTTTAAGCAGGTTTATAGAATTTTTAAAATGTAGGGCAAAATGTTATAGATTGCTAACTAGTCACTTCTTCTAGCTATTTGGTTTTTTGGGGGGTTGGAAATGAATTTTGACTTTAAAATTCAGTATCCTGCATTTAAAATTATTTCTTTCAAGTTTTAAGCTTAGTTCTTGCATTGTTTGACAGCTTTCTCTTCACAGCTGTTGTTTTTAAGTGACTGCTGTACTTTAAATATTTAAGTTTTATAAATATTGGTAGCATGCAATAGCTGGTGACAGAGGTAGGTACTGTGGGTGCTCTTAGTCTGTTGAACTCCTGTCAAAGTTAGTTTGCAGCACTTAGCCAAAGGTATGTTTTATATATTTTCTCCAGTATACTATTAATATTTTTGCTTTATGGGTAATTTTTTAATGTCTTTAACACTTCAAAAGAAAATGGACATTCCTATGGGATGTGAAGCAATAGAATCCTTTGAAACTTGGTTCCCTGTGGGGTATATAAAAATGTAGGTAACTATTAATGAAAATGTAAAATTATTTTAATTACGCAATTTATTTTAGTTTCAGCATAATTTACATCTGCCCTGAAATACTGATGCCTAATATATTTCCTTTTAACAGCAGTGACCCCAAATGATGAGGCAACTCAATAAGGTTATAGCTGCTTTGTGTGGTTACTGAAGATTTTCTCTCTTCTTTCTAAAAATGTATCCTTAATGGTAAAATTGGAGAAAGAGCCACAAGCACACAAAAAAATCCTCAGTCACCTAAATTGACTTTTTAAAGATGCATATATTTTTTTAGAATGTTTTTCACTTGTCAGCTGTGCAGTTAGTTGCTTATTTAAGAAGTTTTCCTCTAACATTTGGTGTTTTTCCTTTTTTCATCCTATGACGAGCCTCAGTGAAAAGATTTATTTCTTTGAGGATCTATACTGCTGCCAAAGTGAGTACTTCAGCAGTATAGTTCATCACATTTAAATCTCCTGTGTATGTCGACTCCTTGCTCGGAAATTCCAGGCTGAAATAGTGCCTGATGGAGAACAACCCAGTCATCCATGAAGAGTAAAACTTGAATAATATTAAGTAAATCTCAAGTTCCAAGTATTTTAATCAAGTAGTAAGGGGATTACACAGCTAGAAGTTCCACAACAGTTCAGTCCCATGCGAAAACTCCCTGAAAGTCTCATAGCAACTCATGAGCAATATTCATGAAAACTGGTGGTTCACATTGAAATATTCAATTAATCCCATTTGCTGTTTCTTCAGTCTGTGCAGAAATTGCCCTTCAGAACTTGGAACAAAAATGCTTGGATCCTAGACCAGTAAAGTTACAATTAAAGAAAGTGGATTAAAATCTCTAATCACTATCTGTAGCAGTAGTGTGTATATACACTTTGCTGACCTCTAGCCACTGAGGGTGCGTGACCATTGCAGTTTGTTGCTAACATGTTTAATGTGAGCTGTACGTTTTTAATCTACTACAAGTCTAAGACCTGCATATCTATTCCCAGCAGAACACAAGTTTTAGGAAGCTCACTTTTGTGTCTCAGATTGGCAGGTGAGCAAGCCTTTTCTGTAGTGGGCACTTGGGTCTGGATATCACTCCTGTGTGATTTCTGCCTCAGTCTGTTTCTGCCTACTTGTAAGAGACCCCTTTTAAAACTATCTATTTCTTAGTATAACCCTATGTTTGTTTGTTTGTTTGTTTTTGGCATGGGAGTGTGTTCCACACTGAGACTGTAAAATCTGAAAGGGAGTGTTGGTATCTAGGTGAATAAGATAGACAGAAGCTGAAATGTGGAAAGAATAGTTGCTGCCCGTAACGTTAAGTGTATTGGTGAAGTGTGGGTCAGTTGAAAAGAGTTTTTTCCTTAACAGTTGGGTTGGGTTGAAATTCTTGATAAGATACTGTTTTATGGTTCATGATAGTATTGCAGGCAACAATGCTGAGATTATTTCTCTTTGTTAAAATTTTGCTCGGTCCAGCTTCAGGAAGATAAAATGTTCACATTCATGTGCAGTATTGTCATTGTGTTGTTAAGTGTTGCAAAGGGCAAATACGAAAGTCCTGCTTTTTTGCTAATAAAAATTAGTTGCAAAATGTCATGGATCATTAGATTAGCTGAAGCCCCAATTCCAGTGGGAGGAAGGTCAAAGCACTCCAGGCAGTAAAAGCTTTTTAAGAGTCCTCCATCTCAAATCTTATATTTCTGGTGTGAAGGCACGCTTTCTTTGAGATTTCAGTAAGTAGTGTACTTGCAATAATTTTCTAACAATAACTGTTCTCATCATTAGAATTAATAAAAAACACAGCACTCTGTGCACATATCTGCCTTGGGTAAAATTATCCCTAGCCGTAGATAAATAAAACCTACAAAGAAACTAGTGCAGATGAGTGAAGTACTGGATTGCATAGTTACAGAGCTGCAATTAATGTACAGTGGATTTTAATTGATGGGACCCTGCGTTATCAGAGGGGTTTTAAATTAAGGAACTAGAATGTAGGCGTTTTGAAATATTGGTAAATGGAAATAGAGGCGGTTTAACTAATGAAGTGTGGGTTTATTAAACATTTCATTCGTTAAGGGAAAAATCTGAGGAATTTCTATAGATGGTCTTCTCTTTGCAGGCTTAAAAAAGTAAAGTATATAGACAACCTTGCAGGTAGACTATTATTTTTGTTATAGTTTGTATAAAAATTTACACTATTTGCTCTACTAGAAACGTACATTCAGTGGAAAATCAGGAATATTTTTGTTATTCCTGTTTAATATTTAGTTATATTTATTTGCAATTTATATGTACTTATCTTTTTTAGACTATTAACAGTAGTGTAGCTATTTAGTTACAAACACCTGGATGAGTCCCTCATACGTCAGTAGTAGAAAGACGTAAGCTCAATTGTGAATTGCATTATTAGAACCAAAAATACTTTTTGTAGAGTTTAATAAAGTGAGCTCAGATTTATAGGACAATACATAGAGCTACAAAATTTGAGTGCTAACACTCTGTCCCCTTCATTTTTTAAGGTAACCATAATCCTGATATCTAATAGGTGTTTTGTATTTGATATATTTAGAGTAAATTTTATAATCCCGAAAGTGTCAGATTGACATCTCTGGAGACCAGTCTTGTGTTTGGGAACCCTTTTTAGAGAGAGATGCTTCAGTATCCATGCCCATTCAGTTCTTGTTCTTTCCGATGAGACTCCCAGTAGTAGTGGTACATTTTGTAATGTGGATACTTGTCCAGGAGAAATTGGACTGAGACTCCCAAATTTTTCATTTAGGTCATCACCAGTCAAGAGACTTCACATCCTTACTAATGCGGGCCAGGTTTGGACAGATAAGGCTCCGTAGGTACTAACAAATTCATGAACCGGTTATACCCGCCCCCCCCCCCCCCCCCCCCCCCCGGCCCCACTCATGGTCCTGCTGCTCAAGGATAATGTACATTTGTGTTGTTTAATGTCAGAAAATTATTAGTATAAGGGTGACCAATAGGGTACTGTGCTACAAACTGTTGTTCAGATGCATCTGTGTACACTGCAGGAAATGCTAATTTATATTCAGTGTCATTTAATAATATCGGGGGGAATCCAGATTTGAGGAATGTTGTAGACTAAGTAAGATGATCTCCAGAGATCAAAGATGAAATGATGTTTCTCTTGAACCCTGGAGAGAGAATAAGATACAGGCATACATATATAAACTGTGAAGGTAGGTGAATTCAATGTATGCAATGCTGATTAGGACTGTGTGTGAGAGAGAACATGTCATGAATACCGGAAGGGGTTCAGATACCAGAGAAGAGCTGCTCACCTACTAAAAGTTCAACCTTCCTCTAAAAGTAAAGTGGTGTTCTCCCCCCAAATTTCCTATTCGTCCATTCTAAAGAGCGGAATTTTAGATCGCATCTTCTGTGTTGTGTGTACTGGTGAAATTGTTGGATGGTAACTGGTTGATTTAGCCTCTTTGTACACAAGATACGTCTTTAGAATATAATGTTTAGTCTTTTAAAGGCAATCTAGAAAGTACGTTTTGTGCTGAAGGATATTTGGTATAACAACCCAATGTTTTGGAAGAATATCATCAGATTTAAAAAGATGTAAAGAAAACCTTCTAGAGGTATGGTCGTGAAAGCCTCTTTGGAAGGCAAATACAAACAGGGATGTTGAAGAAAATGCTTGTACAACCGAGTTGGTGCCTTCATTAGCAAATTCTTGTATATCACATGACAGTGAGTTCATCCTGTTTAGAAAAAGTGATCTGTTTCTCCACCATTCCTGTAACCTTTATTTCTGTGCCCTCCTCGGTGAGCAACACCAGTGTCTGCCTCTGCTAATATCCAGATTTTCAGTGGTAGCATTGTGAAAATGGCATGATTCTTACAAGTTTCACTGCTGCCCACCTGGGACTGATAACAGCAGACAAAACGGACTCAAGTTCAAAATGCTGCTAATTGGCAGGGCTGTGAGCAGCAGCTGAGTTACTTGGCGTGTCAGTCTGCAGTCTAAGAAAAACTGTTTTGGTTTTACATGTGATTCCCTTTTGGAGAGTTCTTTGTGACCATAAAGGGTAGAATGTGTGTGTTTGTTTTTTTTTAATTTTGTAGAGATTTATGGTGAATGTCCCCCATGCTTTTGGTGTAAACGTCCCATTCACCAATGTTGAGTGGATTTTTGAAGCCGTCTGCTTCTGTAAATCAGAAATGATCTTATTCCTATGACACTATGTATGTCTACTGACTTACTGATGGGAATGTGTTTGTTATATATCAGATCTCTCCCTCTCTCTCCCTCCATCAGGTGCACCAACTGAATCAGGAGACTACATCCGCTACTGTACCCATTTCTTCCATCAACTTGAACATTCGTAGATCTCAGTGTACTAGAAGAATGCCAATTTATAAGACTTTAAAAACAGCGTAGTAACACTGTTATCTTAGTCAGGGACAGGGCAGCATAAATGCCTGATTGTCAAAGATTTCCTGTTGTTTATCCTGCTCCATTTGTTTGTATGTATGTATGTATTTTAGGTTATGTTGAAGCCACAGGACCAATTTTACCCCAGTTATAAGTGGATACAGCTCGTGTAGTTAATGGGTCTGCACTGTCTTATATCCGTGTGACCGGAGTCCCAGGAGAGCCAGCTGAGGTCACTCAATTAGGGTGAACTGCAAAGAATGGGGCAGACAATCCCCAAAGCTGGTGGATATTCCAGTACTTAGATTTACTAAGCCAGCATGAAACAGCTTCTATAATACCTCACTGGTTACCCCGAAGCCAACAACTCAGTTCTCTTAAAGCAATCCAGCCTCAGGCCTCCACCTAGACACCCAAGTCAAATATGATGAGGATTACTGAAAATCTTATTCATCATATAAAAAAATTCTACCAATCCCAAAGGATCAGACACACTACCTCCCAGGTTAATGAATATTCCAGATCTTACCCAAATGCATGCTTACAGCCAATTCTTATTAACCAAACTAAAATTTATGAAAAAAGAAATGATAGAGAGCATTGGTTAAAAGATCAGTATACATACAGGCATGAGTACAATTCTTGAGATTCAGATTCATAGCAGAGATGGTGAGCTTTGTAGTTGCAAAGAGTTCTTTCAGAAATAGTTCATAAGTTATAGTCCAATGTTTATATTCAGGACGGCCCAGTCAGGACTGAGATCTCAGTCCTTATGGTTTAGGCTTCCCCTGCATGAAGCCTCAAGCAGATCTGAGATTAAAAAAAAGGATTGGGACCAAAGACCTTTTATACAGTTTCAGGCCCTCTTGTGACAGCTTGGAGTCCTTCAGCAAACAATAGGCACTCATGGACCCATTTTCTAAGGATCATTGGTAATTATCCAGACAGATTAACATAAGAGAATTGCCTGTTTTTCCACCACGTGCAGATGATTTGCTATACATTTCAAAGAGAGATGAATACAAGGATATCTTATGTTTACAGTTAATTTAAATGTTAAGATGTCCCTTTGATCTCTGAATTAACAGAATACAGCATAGCCTGGGACTGTTTGATTACATTGTTGACCTCTACCAATATATATCTAAATACACAAAAACACAAACATTATCTACCCCTTCGGATGCATAGAATGGAACACACAGACGGGATATTTATACATACAGAGAACATGAAAAGGTGGAAGTATGCATACCAACAGGCAGAGTCTAATCAATTGAGATGAGCTATCGTCAGCAGGAGGAAAAAAAACTTTCTCATCTCAATTGATTAGACTCTGCCTGTTGGTATGCATACTTCCACCTTTTCATGTTCTCTGTATGTATAAATATCCCCTGTCTGTGTGTTCCATTCTATGCATCCGAAGAAGTGAGCTGCAGCTCACGAAAGCTCATGCTAAAATAAATTTGTTAGTCTTTAAGGTGCCACAAGTACTCCTGTTCTTTTTGCGGATACAGACTAACACGGCTGCTACTCTGAAACCTATCTACCCCTGTGTCTTTAAGGGTTGAATATGAGTCATTTATCCTGCAGGATGTGGTGCTTAACCCTTTCTGGCTGTGTGTCACAGTCAGGTTCTTAGGCCTGGTCTACACTAAAAAGTTAGATCAATGTAAGCAGTCTTGCATCAACTAAATTGTGCACGTGTTTACACTTAAGTTTGTCTCCCACTGATGTAAGCTCTCCAGTATGCCGACATAGTCATACCACCTCCATAAGCAGCAATGAGCCATGGTTTGTGTTGAGGTCGATGCAATGCAAACGTAGACACTGTTACCTATGTCAGCCTTAATAGTCTTACAGCAGCTGTCCCACGATGCCTGGCACTGATTGCTCTGATCACAATTTTCAACTCCATTGCCCAGGGATTATGGCAACTGTAAAGCCCCCCCTCCAACCTTTAAAGCCCCGAGAATGTTTGAAATGCCCTTTTTCTAATTGTCCAGTTTGGCAAGCACACCTACGAGGTCTCCACTGTTGTGCACAACTGCCCAGCTGACCATTCTGCCTACACACTCATGATGTGCTCCGGCTTGTTGTAGACAGGAGATATTGGATCTCCTGGGCCTATAGGGAGAAGAGGCTGTGCAAGCACAGCTATGGACCAGATGTAGAAACATGGACCTCTCCAAGCAGATTGCGTGGAGGATGCAGGAGAAGATGAGAGGGATCAGCAGCAGTGCCTCGTGAAAGCAAAGGAACTGCATCAGGCATACCAGAAGGCCAGGGAGTCCAGTAATCTATCCAGTGCCGAGCCACAGACCTCTGCTTTTACAAAGAGATGTATACCATACTTGGCGGGGACACCACCACCACCCAATACACCGTTGTGGATACCTCAGAAAAGCCCAAGTCACTGACCCCTGGTGTGAACAGCGAGGAAAGATGAGGAACATGCGACCGGGGAGAAGCATCGCTGCATCCCCTTGGATTGCTATTGGCATTTCAACATGCAGCAATGCCATGAGCCAGGACCTATTTGAGACTCCACTGCAGTCCAGTCTGTCTCAGCAGGCGAGCATAGGCAAGCCTGATGCAGGGACAGGAACCTTGAGTGAGTGTGTACATTTATTTCTCATTCTGGTGGAGGCACCCCCAATGTAGCAGGATACAGCTATCGACTTCTCATTAATTTATTCATAGTGGAAGAGAGAGCAGTACAACAAAGAGAGGCAGAGTTATCTGTTTTTCATTCCTGTGTTCAGTTAGGTGGGGAGGGCATGCAGAGCAATTTGTTTATCTACACAGGGATATCTCTTGAATCCTCCTGAGAGATCTCAGTGAAACTTTCATGGAGGTACTCTGCAATCCTCTCCTGAAGGTTTCTAGGGATGGCAGCCTTATTTCTTCCTCCATGGGAGGACGCTTTCCTACACCAGTTGGCGATAACGGGCAGGCACCATTGTAGTAACAAGAGCATATGGGCCTGGGTCGGCTTAGTGATGCCTATAGCAGCTGTGCTCTCTCTGCCTTTGTTACCCTCAGGAGTGAGATATCATCTCAAATCACCACCACCTGTCAAAAATTGTGCCATTATTCACTGCCATTGCCCTGTACTCATGGTTTCATGCAACTGAGCAATTCCCTCCTCATCCTGGTGGGCTATATTCACAATGTCTGGAGCCATGAGTGGCGCTGGGCAGAAGCACTCTGAAGCAACTGTTTCGACATGTCATCTGTAAAACTTCAGGGGAGCAAGAGAAAGGAGTTCTGAATCTTAACTTTCGCTTTCTGTTGTGACTGTACTGACAATGGTACCTCTGTGCATTATCTGTAGTTGCTGCTGTTGTGGCCTTGAGGGATTTCTCCTCTTCCCCCCTTCCCCTCCCCCTCCGCCCTTGGGACACCTGAGCCAGATAAGGATGAGAATGGGATGACTCGGGGTGACGTGTTCAGTGAGATCCTGCGAGCCTGTGCTGCATCAGACCGTGAACAGAGGGCCCGGAGGATGAACATTAGATTTTATGGAGAAGGAAAGAGCAGACAGGAGAAAGGCCAAGGAGTCAGAGATGATGTACCAGGACATAATGGGGCTTCTACGACAGCAGAAACAGATCCTGCAGACTTGTGTACCAAAAATCCCAGACTCGCCTCCCTATGCAGTGCATGCAGAATTCCAGTATAGCACGTCCCTACGCCCCTCCCCAAGTGGCATCAGGGACTGTATCCCTAACACTCGACCCCGGGGACATAAAAAACAACCACAGCTTCACATACGCATACACATCTGACCTGTGACAACCATGGCTGCTGCATGTGTAGCTAAAATGTACATGAATATTCCTTCCCTTTCTTTAAGCTCTGTTTCATATATTTATTAAGGTTTTAATGTATTTGCTTTTAACTTGCACAGAACTTTTCGCGTGTTTTTGTTACTTGGTAATACTCTATTGTTTGGAAAAGAATTCCTCTTTAATAGTTCCCAACATTATGCTTCAGAATGGCTGGTGTTATTGAAAACACCCTCTTAATTGTGACACTTTAACACAACTCATGGGATTAGTGACAAACAAGGTGTAATAATCATAAGTGTACAAGAAGCACCACAAAAGGAATAGATGCATTGTCACTTTTATTCGTAGATGTTCACCAAGCACTGCCCAACTCCAAACTGCCCCCCACCTCCAAAGTGCAGGAGCAGGGAGAGCAGGGTACACCACGTGTTACTGAGGCTCACTGTTAAGTCTTCCCGAGCCCTATAATGCCTCATTGAGCTCTTCTGATCGCTCTTACATCTGGCTGTTCAAACTCAGCAGACAGCCATTTCACCTCCAACCTGGCAGCAGCTTTTCCCTCTTTGTCTCACAGATACTATGCAGGACACATCAGAGAGCTAGAATTGCTGGGATATTTTTCTCCCTGAGATCCAGTCTTGTGAGTAAACAATGCCAGCACCCCTTCAGTCTACCAAAAACACATTCAACTGTCATTCTGCACCTACTGAGATGGTAGTTGAATCTTATCTTGGTGCTGTCGAGGTGGCCAGTGTACAGCTTCATGAGCCAGAGGAGTAAGGGAGATGCTGCATCCCCTTGGATCGCTATTGGCATTTCAACATTGCCAATGGTCATCTGCCGGTTGAGGGGAGAGAGGCCCTGCTTGCAGCTTTCTGAGAAGTCCTGTGTTCTTAGAGAGGCGTGCATCATGCACTTTCCCTGACTAGACAGTGTTGATGTTGGTGAAGAGTCTCCAGTGATCCACCAGAGTTTGTATAACTATAGAGATACAGCTCTTTCTGTTGATGTACTCTGGCAAGGGGTCTGGTGCCAAAATAGGGATATGCTTGCTGTCTTTTCCTCCACCGCAGTTCAGGAACCCACTGCTGCAAATCCATAATTATGTCCTTCCCATTGCTGAGTCGCAGTCCTGTGCTTCAGGAGACGATTAAAGGCCCTGCACACTTGCATGACAGTGGCTCTCACTGTGGAATTTTGAACTCCAGAATGATTTCCTACTGACTGGTAGCAATCTGGTGTTGCAAGTTACCACAATACGATCGCCACTCGCTTCTCCACTGTCAGAGCAGTCCTCATTTTGGTGGACTCGGCATACTGATCCAGGAATGTGACCTTGCATATCTGAAAGTTCTGCAGCTCCTGCTCATCATCACAAACCTGCATTATGATGCAATCATAACAGTCAGTGCTCGTTTCTCGGTCCCAGGAGTGGCACTTCATCAGTTGCAGCCGCTTCATAAACCGACACCAACAACTTTTGAATTGGTCTTTACTGTGTCCCATGGCAATCTGTCCTTTACAAAATCATGATTTTCCGCACAGCTCTTCTTGTGGCTCTGCAGATACTGGAGTATCATGTGTCCTGTGCTTTCAGTGCTTATGACAACAGTGCAGAACTGTGCAGGGTCCATGTGTCTGTCACAGATGGCAGATAGTGACAAGTCCTGTGCAGGTTCATGGGATTTTCAAAATAGGTGCGCAGATTATAGAGATGGCATTGTGGGGTGGAGAAAGTTGCTTGATGGGAGCTTGACCCCTTGTTCCCAGTCACCTCTGTGCGACTTGTTTCTGCCCCACCATGCCTTGCCAAAACACACTGTGCATGGATGGTTATGAGTTGCACACTGGGATACCTACCAGGGTGCATCACACTGTGCATGGAAACAAGCACTCCTGGTGAATATGTGCAGTGCCGATGCGAGACACCAAGTATGCATGTGCACAAGCCTAACTGCGGTGGCATCATGCTGACGTCACTTGTATCAGCAAAAGTTTGTAGTGTAGACATGCCCTTAATACACTATTTCGTTAACCATAGAATGTATTTGATAATTTGAAGCTTTTCTACATAATGTGCTGGAATATAGTTTTTAAGATATGTTCTTTTATCCTTTAAAAACATCGTTAGTTCTATGGCTGAATCTCTGCCACTGTAATATTTTGATCCACTAGAGGTGCTGTATTGCAGGCAGAACTATAGTAGGTGAACTTCTCATTCTAGGTATTTCCAGTGACTTCCTATACTTGGAATAGGAGATATGTGAAGTAGCAGATAAGTTTTTATTGGTGCCCTCTTGTACTATGATTAAGGCAACGATTTAGTCACGGGTATTTTTAGTAAAAGTCATGGAGAGGTTGCAGGCAATAAACAAAAAGTCATGGCCAGTGACCTGTTCATGACTTTTACTAAAAATATCCCCAACTATATCTTATGTGCTGGGGAAGGCAGATGCTGCTGCTCTGGGCGGTGAGGTGCGGCCCAAGGCCCTGCCGCTGCTCCTGGGAGGGGCAGCCCAGGGCAGCGCCCAGGATTAGCTGCTTGGGGCTGCCTGAGCAGTGGCCGGTGCAGCTGGCCCCGGGGCTGCCAGAGCAGCAGGTGGCCTCAGGGCCATCCCCGGCTGCTCAGGCAGCCCTGGGGTCAGCTGCTGCAGCTGTGGAAGTCTCAGAGGTCCTGGAAAGTCACGGAATCTGAAACTTCCATGACCTCCATGAAAGATTCGCAGGCTTAACTATAATGAATACATCTGCAACCACTGAAATCTCCTGTCTTGTCTATTATTATTTATTTATTTTTGGGAATATGATATCTGTTGTCTTAAATGAAATAAAGATTTTGTAACATGTTGAAGTTACTCGCCTTGAGTGGCACTTACATGAGAAGACCCATTGACTTGAATGGTTTACAGTAGAGCAATTTATATGCGTAAATGATTCTCAACATGAAGAATCTAGACAAGAAAGTGGGAGCACTACAGGTCTGTCGCATCTTACGCGCATTTAACATGCGCGATTTCAGCTTTACGTGGTCGGCAAAAACAAAAAAACAAAACCAAAAAAGAGAAAAATAACAATTTTAATACTGTACCTGTAGTGCGGGCGATTCTGCCCACCATTGAACTCAATGTAATTTTGACTATACGCGGTTTTCGCTTTACGCGCTAACCGCAGAACGGAACCCCTGCGTAAGATGAGACAGACCTGTACTCTTAAGTTATAGTGACAGTTTTAAAATATTATCAAATACATATAATTTCAGCAACCAGAAAATTCTTCTTTGGCGAAAAGTGTTTCAGTTTATCAGCCTCGAGGAACATGGTAGAGTTTGTTTGACTTTGGAACCATAGAATATTGGAGTTTAGTTCATAATTCATTTTTGTGCATGGGAATGCTAAAAGTTCTGTCTATGTTTTATGAATAAGTTCTTAAAACAAATGGCCAGCAATTATCCCTTGAAGAAAACTCCATTTTAAATGTATTTATATATGCACTGACCAGTCAAATGTGATTGTTCCCAAGGTAAATCCTTGTTTTGCAGAGAACTTGGGCTAATTTGATCAAAATTAAACTATTTCCTAAACATGCAAAAGTGTTACAATGATATGAACAGGAGTACTTGTGGCACCTTAGAGACTAACAAATTTATTTCAGCATAAGCTTTCGTGGGCTACAGCCCACTTCATCGGATGCATAGAATGGAACATATATTGAGGAGATACATATACACATACAGAGAGCATGAAAAGGTGGGAGTTGTCTTACCAACTCTGAGAGGCCAATTAAGTAAGTTTTTTTTTTCTCTTACTTAACTGGCCTCTCAGAGTTGGTAAGACAACTCCCACCTTTTCATGCTCTCTGTATGTGTGTGTGTATATATATCTCCTCAATATATGTTCCATTCTATGCATCCGATGAAGTGGGCTGTAGCCCACGAAAGCTTATGCTCAAATAAATTTGTTAGTCTCTAAGGTGCCACAAGCACTCCTGTTCTTTTTGCGGATACAGACTAACACGGCTGCTACTCTGAAACAATGATATGAAGTCTTACTGGAAAGTCAGACTGATATTTTATCAAATAATCTGGAATTTGGATTAGTTTTTTCGCCAAATGTACTTTTGAACATTTTTTTTTGCTTAAATATTAGGCATTTTAGCTTGATTTTACTTAGGTGTTCCGAATGTTCAGTTCACTGGTAAAAGTGTGCATCCAACAGGATTGTTTCCCTTTGTATTGTTGCCTTCCTAGTGTTAACTGAGGAAGATATTCTCTAACTTTTTAATGTAGATTGACAGTAAGAATAGTTTTATCCTTTGTTCCTACTGGAGATATAGTATTATAATGCTCTACTTTTTATAACTAAGTGAAACAAAAAATGGGTATGAGTCTGAAGCATTCAGCAAAACACTTGAAGTAAAGGTGCTCTGAAACACAGCCTGACATTTAGGGCAATTCAAGAACCTAGGGAAGAAGGGCAATTGCAGCACAATTTAAGAAAAAAATTCTATAGTGTTATGTTTTGAATCCTGCATTTCATTTGGGATAAAAGTATTCCTAATACCACAGTCTTCTGAATATTCATTATTCATTTTACGTATTCTGTTTGGAAAGGAGATGTGCACGCTCTGAATATGAAATGCAAGTGCTATATCACTTGCAGTAAACAGAGGAAGTGGTGCATTCTTGAAGCCCTGCTCATTCACAAATCTAACAGCATGTATGTGTGCATATGCACGTACAGTATGTATGCACACGCACACCTCTCTAACTTTACATATAGTACTCCATCAGCAATAATTTTCTGAATTCACTTTGAATTACAGCAGCTTAAAATGTTGTTGTATTTAATATCCTTATGAGTTTTGGGTGTGATGTCAACGTTCCAGTTGTTTACTAAGAAATTGTGAAATTTAACTATGAAATTATACTGTAGGAAGCTAATGCTAGGGAAGAAAACTGACTGAAATTTGCAGCATGTAGACCAGTCTTTTAAGGACTATAATAAGCAAAGCAGCAGTAGGATGTCTGCTACGAACTGATTGCTGAAGTGAGTAATTGTCACTGAAGGGTTTTTTTTTATTATTGCTAGAGCTGTGACTTTATCTCTGGAAATGTTACTTTTAGTTTCATTGTTTTCACAGTAATGCTGCATTAAGATGTTGAGTCAAAATAGTTTTTCAAGTCTCTCCTTTTGATAGTTTATTTGAGAACTAATATTTCTAAAAATGTAGTATTTAGGATCACAATTCTTCTAAATAAAGTTACTAAAAGTTGCATGATTTTGCATTTTATTGATCTTCTCCTAAGAGGAGCATAGCTTGATAGAAATGTTCTTTCTCATCCATTCTAGACATATTGATATCTCTTATTTAATCTTTGCCTTTAGAAAGAAAATAGATTTTATTTATATATAACACAAGTCAGCTGTGTGGGTCAGTAATTGGATATGCAGTCAGTTATTAATTTATGTGGTAATATGAACCTTATGAACAGGCCAATTATTTAAACCAGTTCTGAAGATTTCTGTGCAATTCCTCTTCATTTTTTTCCTCTTATGAATTTCATCTTTCATGAAGAATGTATTCAAGGAATTATTAGAGGGTTTCTTTAGGGTCATACCTGCCTGAGACAAGGTCACTTTTAGTGCGCTCGTAAGGGATAAGACTTTAGGGTTATTCCTGGTGTGAGACTAGGTCACTCACAGTGCACATAAGGCAATAGAAAGTGTTTTCTTGTTTCAAAAGCGTGAATAGTTTTTATATCAGGAGCCGCCCCAGAATATCTTTTAGTGTTGGAGTGCCATCAAAGATTTGTAACATCATCTTACTATTGGATACAACCTTGTCCACGTCATAATGACTCTCAGTTCTGTATAAACTGTCGGAGGCTGGGCAAATGGTACAGACCTGCTAAACCAAACATCAGTAAGACTAATAGTCATGGCAGCTGTAAATAACGAATGTTTTTCTGCATGGACAGGACTAATGCTAGAGCTCCGTGATGTGTTGGCAGCATCCCAAGGTTTATCAAGTCTGCATGTACTAATGAAAGTTGTCATGCATGTTGTGTGGTACAGATGGTTTTTCATTTTCTTCTAGGCTTGGACAGTTTAAGTATTCTTTGCATTTCTTTTCCTTTTCTTTCTACCCCTCAAGCCTCCTTATCTCCATTTCCAACCCCCTCCCCCCAAACCCTGGCATCAGCTGACAAAAAAAATCACCGCCACCAAAATCTTGTTTCAATCAACATTGAAAATAAAATTAACATCTATATTACATACCAAGGACAAAAAATGTGGCTTAAGGACAGACCATATTGTCACACCTGGTGTATATTTGAAGATTCATATGGGGGGGAGAATAGACTGCTAGAAGTTCCTCCAGGCCACGTCAGTCCCTCTTTATTTTAATAGCATCTAGCTTCTGTTTAAAGAGATTTTTGCTCTGGTGTTATGAAAATAACCAACCAAAATTTATGACTTTTACAAAAATGGGGTTGAAATCTCTAAAGAAAATAAAACAGTAAAATAGAAAAGCTTAATTGATTAGTTTACAGAGAAGCATGGACATTTTTTGCTGTTTTATATCATAAATATTTTATTAACTAAGAAGGCCAAATAAATAACTGTGCACGGGCTTGGCGGAGACAAATAACTGAAGTTTATCCTAACTGAAAAATTATATAGTGCCCTTTTATTATAGCTTTTGCTTAATGTATACAAATGAAAAATTCTCATGTGTCTAAGTTGGAACAAGGGGACATGTGAATCCTCATTTCCAAGGCTCTGCTTTCTTTAATTTTTTGTCCATAATGGAGAGAGGGTGATATGTAGGATGAAAAAGAGAACAAACAGGTATTTCAGTTACAGAAAAAAACCCCAATACATTTGGATTTGGTATGCAGATTTACTATAAGTGAGAGCAACCAGCTGCTTATACTTAGCTTGCTGTGGTTTGAAAAATCAGAACACATACTGTAAAAGGCACTTACAGTTCAGATTCTCTCTCTCGCTTTCTCTCTCAGATGTATTAAATGGAATTATGCTCTCTCCAAATACCATTCAGTCTACTTACTTTAGAATGTTCACCTTTGTGTTTCTACTACTTTGAAATTATTTAGTGCATTCCTTTGGAGGATCTCTTGACACTGGACTTGCATTTAATTTAGCATCTGAACAATCCTGTGAGGTCGATAGTGACCTCATTTTAAGAAGTTAATATTTACCAACAGTTAACCCACACCACAGTATTTGAGGATATCTCTGTACTTTTCTATGTATTCAGGGTTACCAATTTTGGTTGGACGTATTCCTGGAGGTTTCATCACGTGACATAGTTTTTAATTAAAAAGATTAATCTTTAAATCTTGAAGAGTCCAGGACAATTCTGGAGAGTTGGCAATCCTAACAAAGATATAGTGATGTATCTCAGACATCATAGTGCAATAAAAGTTGCATATTTTATGGCAACCATTTGACAGTCATACATATTATAGCTAATATAGTCCTTACAATCTGATTTTTATGGTGTATCTGTGTGACTTTAAAAGGTGTTCTCCAAAACCAGCTAGTCTTCTATAAAGTCCTTATAGGTGACGGTAATCAGTTTGAAGGTAAATCAGAAAGCATACGATCCATCTTGAATTTAATAGTGTTTCCTCTGTTTGTTTTTACTGGGACAGATGAAAAATGAAAACAAAGGGCATTTCTTATCGAGCAAAACTCAGAAGCAGTATCACATGAAAACATAATGAGTATGACAGCCTACAAATAACATTGAATGTGAATTTCCTTACACAAGAAAGGAGAAAGGTTCTTTGGGATATTTACTTCAATCAACACTAATAAGCCTTGCTTTATGTATTTTATGCATCTGCCATCATAATTATAAATCCTTGACATTTTCGCACAAGCATTTATATATGTCAGGAAAGCAGCCTACAGTCAGCCTTAAAGGAATGGCTGTATTGTTACTATAGATCTGCATAACTGTATTAAAATATTTGCTAAGCGGCTTAAGAAAATTATAACTCAATCACGCGTGAAGAGTTCATCAGCTAAATTTTGCCCCAGATCTCAGTGTTAACTACTCAATCTACTGTCACCCATGCTAACCAAGGCCAAAATTGGATTGAAATGAATAAATGCAGTCTCATCAATCAGTTAGATATGCACACCTGGCACATAAATATGATAGGTCAGAAGATGACAACTTTGGCCAGATTTGAAGGGAAATTGCTCAGATGATTTGAGAGATGAGAATTAGAAACATTGAGTATTTTGCCTGTTTTGCAAATTAACACTTTATCACATTGTGACAAACTTTAAACTTGGTTTGTTGAGAAGATTTGAAGATTCTGCAACACACGGCCTTTGCCATTTTCAAAAAATGGTGGTATATAATTAACCCCATTAACTTTCTAAATACATATGTCAGAGTGTACTGTCAATACATGAAGCCCACCAATGATCCACAGATCCTGTATGTAACTAAGATGTCAACAAACATGAGCCAGGGTGATCAAGTGGATATAGTTTAATTGGACTTTCAGAAAGTTATTGACAAGGTCCTTCACCAAATGCTCTTAAGCAAAGTAGGCAGTCATGGGATAAGAGAGAAGGTCCTCTCGTGGATCAGTGACTGACTGAAATATAGGAAACAAAGTGTAGCCATAAATAGTCAGTTTTCACAGTGTAGAGAGGTAAATGGGGGGGGGGGGGTCTCACAAGGATTTGTACTGGGACTGGTACTGTTCAACATATTCATAAATGATCTGGAAAGAGGGGTAAACAGTGAGGTGGCAAAGTTTGCTGATGATACAAAATTAGTCAAGATATTTAAATCCAAAGCAGACAGCCAAGAGTCGTGAAGGAATTTCACAAAACTGGGTGACTGGGCAAAAAATGACAGATGAAATTCAGTGTTGGTAAATGCAAAGTAATGCACAGTGGAAAAAATAATCCACACTGTATATACAAAATAATGGGGTCTAAATTAGCTGTTACCATTCATGAAAGAGATCTTGAAGTCATTGTGGATAGTTCTCTGAAAACATCTGCTCAGTGTGTAGTGGCAGTCAAAAAAGCTAACAGAATGTAAGGAACTGTTAGGAAAGTGATAGATAAGACCGAAAAAATCGTAATGCCACTGTATACGTCCATGGTATGCCCACATCTTGAATACTGTGTTGCAGTTCTGGTTGCCCCATCTCAAAAAAGATATATTAGAACTGGAAAAAGTATAGAGAAAGCGAACAAAAATAATTAGAGGTATGGAACAGCTTCCACATGAGGAGAGATTAAAAAAAACTGGACCTGTCCAGCTTGGACAAGAGATGACAAAAAAAGAATATGGGAGAAATCTTGAAAATCATGAATGGTATGGAAAAAATGAATAAGGAGGTGTTATTTACCCTTTCAAATAACAGATGAACCAGGAGTCACTAAATGAAATTAATAGGTTTAAAACAAACATAAAGAATTCCTTCACACAGTGCACAGTCAACCTGTGGAACTTGTTGCCAGAGGATATAATGAAGGCCAAAAGTATAACTGAGTTAAAAATAGAATTAGATAAGATAATGGAAGATAGGTCCATCAATGGCTATTGGTCAAGATGGTCAGGGACACAATCCTGTGTTCCTGAACTTCTGAGTGCCAGAAGCTGGGACTGTATGACAAGTGAGGGATCACTTAATAAATTTCCTTTTTCTCTTCACCTCCTCTGAAGTATCTGGTACTGGCCACTGTTGAAAAGCAGGATGCTGGGTTAGATAGACCATTGGTCTGACCCAGTGTCGCCAATCTTGTGTTATGTTCAAACTTGGCCAAGTTGCCAATCCATCAGATCCTTTGCAAAGAAATGCATATCAGACTTCAGCAGAAGTGCTACGCCTCACAAATGGTGTAGCAGGCACTGGAAACCATAAATACACTACATGGAGGATCCTAATCACTACAGAAATCTTGAGGTCTTTAGATACAGAGGTTCTGAATGGAATTCAGAATTTAAAAAATTTTCAGGTGCCCCTTGGAAGATACTTTGGTGCAGCTATAACAAGAAGGCAAAGAAATGATGAGTAACATGGCTTTCACCTAAAGGGGGGTGTAAATCTGTTTACATACTTGGATGTAACTGAATGCTTCCATATGGCATGCATTTTTGTATTTTTCCTAGGCAGCTTTCACAAAAAGCTAAAGACATTCCAAATCAAAACATCATTAAACAAGAGTTAACATTGCAAATAGATGTCAATAATTTAAGGGAAAATATCTTAGCTGTAAAGAAAGACATTAAAAAGCCAGGAAAGTTTAAATTTAAAAATTACATAAAAATAGTGCATGGTCACTGAAGCCATGATATATTCTAAATCTGCAAACTTTCTTGCAGTGGACAGGTTCCTTACTGGTGCAGTTACATGATAGCTTGATTATCAGGCTGTGTCGAAGGTCTCAGCAGAGCCATTTATGACTTTCACCTTTTCTTGACACTAGGCACACCTGAGCCACAATGTCTCAGATGCCTTATTTCATAAGATGGGGAAGAACATGTCCTTCAGGGAGTTTCGTTTTCATCTTCCTGCCATCTGCACTAGTAGTTCTAGAAGGTGGAAAGGGTTCTTCTCCTTGATCTCCATCCATTCCCAGATTTGTGATCTTGGTAGGAGATGTGGCACCATGTATAAGTACTGGAGCTAAGAGCTATTTATCTGACCAGCAAGGCTTTCTCCTCTTCATTAAAATCCAAATCTATGTAAATTGTGAAGGAATGCACTACCCAGACTGCCAAAGGGGTTTGTTCTAGCCAGCTGAGTTGAGAAATTTCTTAATAAATTCAGTATCCTCATTGATCAGGTTAAGATTTTGCTACAGTTATTTTTAGTAAAAGTCATGGGCAGGTCATGGACAATAAACAAAAATTCACGGAATCCCATGATCTGTCTGTGAATTTTACTAAAAATAATGAGAGGGAGGGCGGGTTTGACACGGGGGGCTGACTGAAGCCCAAGTCCTGCCGCGGGGCGGGGGTGGTATGTGTTTGAGGAGAAAGATCCTGAGCCTGGTTGGGAGTGGGGGGCACCCGTCACAGCCCCAGTGGCTCAGAGCTCTGGCGCCCCTGTCGCAGCTTCAGGGGCTCAGAGCTCAGGCCTCCACTATCCACAGTGGCTGACTGCTCCAGGGTCCTTGTGTTGCCTCGGACCTCCAGCATCCCTGCCATCCACGGTGGCTTATGGCTCCATGGCCTCCACCACCTGCGCTGCCTTGGAGCTCTGAGGCCTATTACTATCCATGATGGCTGATAGGTCCACATCCCCCCGCTGCACCAGGGCTGAAGCAGAAAATGTCACATAGGTCACAGAATCCATTACTTCCGTGACCTCCATGACACAATCTTATCCTTATTTATAACAAAGTTCTCTGACTATGAAAAGTATGACACCCCCCTCCTTAAATGTAAATGAAGCTAAGGGACAAACAGATATTGTAGTGGTCTAAAAGAGATGGAGATACCAGGTATCTTACATAGTTAGGAAGGAGATGCAGGCAGGATCACCTGTTCAGTAAGAATGCAACTGATATGGCAATAATGCTCTAAAAAGTCAAGAATGGCTTTATAGAAATATAGTACGGAGAACAATCTGACCAGTGTTTAAATGGAAGACTATTAGTTTTATAAACAAAGAAATTACAATACTTGAGTTTATGCTAGAAGGGGACACCCTTAGGATGAGACAAATGAACCTATTCTTCAGTATTTGCAGTACATCCCAAGAATAACAATGCCAAGTTTAGTCCACATTTCTGTAGCTCTCACAGCTAAGTACTACCCCAAGCAGCTTTAGGTATATACTGAGCAACTCTGTAGTAGATAAGGTTATTTCAAAGTGAGGAAAGACTGTCTATCTGCACCAGTGGTTGTAATAGAAAAATAACTAAATGTCTCTTGGAAGAAATCAAAAAGTGTTTTTTTTTCTCTCTTGGGTGGGTTTGTTTTTTGTTTTTAAACTATCCGAAGTATAATAATCTCGAACAGTCAAGTAGGCTCTTATCAGATCCACTCAGATGCTGCATAGATGAAGAATCTGTTTCAATTCATAGAGTATGTTTGACTGATCAAAGACACCACCTTTTTAATAGGATCTTTTAGACCCCAGAATAACACTCAGAATCAAGAATCCCAAAAATCTGGAATCAAGATGCCAAATATAGTCTGCTGGGTCTCCTGCCCCTGAAGTGAGCCTCCCCCCATCATTTCAAAGGCAGGAGACCCAGCAGTTTGGAAAGCAAAAATGTATGGAAGTTAATTTTTTACCCATGATATTGAATGACAGAATCACCAATCTTTAATGATGTCTAAGGATAAGACTGTGTCACAGAGGTCACAGAATCTGTGACTTTCAGAGATCTCCGTGACATTTTCTGCTTCAGCGCAGGGGCAGAGTTGTCAGTCGGTGGAGGGCCCCAGAGCTCCAAGCCGCTGCGTGCGGCGGGGGGACCCCAGAGTTCCAAGCCGTGGGGAGGGGGGACGGACCCCAGAGCCGTCAGCTGCCAAGGGTGTGGGGGGGCCCCCGGAGCTCTCAGCTGCTGTGGGCAGTGGTGGGCCCTGGAGCTCCAAGACACTACGGGCAGTGGGGGCTACAGAGCAGTCAGCCACTGCGGGTGGTGGGGACCTTCAAGGGGGCCCTGGAGCTGTCAGCCCCTGTGGGCAGGGGCCCTGAGTTCTGAGCCACTGGGGCTGTGGTGGGGTCCTCGGAGCACTGAGCCACTGGATGCCCAGCCTCCTGCTGCGGGGCTTGGGCTTCAGACCCTTCCCCACCCCCCTGTTATATCCTTGAAATACTCCAGGATGTAAGGGGGAGGGAGCGGTAAGTGGCCCCAGTGGACACTGCTTTTCAGAATGTTCCGGAAGCTCACCGTGTTGGTGCCCTGATCCCACAAGTAGTAATATGCAGAGCATCATCTTGAAGAAGGCTGGTTACAGTTAAGTAACCTTCATTTATTTTTGTGAAGTAGGAAAGTGACAAAGTTGTATGAGACTGTACTAAACTTTATTTCCATCATTTCTACGTAGGTCACAGCGTTCCATGGCAAGCCCATTGAACCATTTCTTGACTATGTACCCACAATTTTTTGTTGAATCATGAGTGATTCTTGATTGAAAGTTCTTTGGTGAACTAGGAAATGTGTTTATTATTAGACTTAAGATGTTGAGAAATACTTTTCATGAAGCAGGAACTGGAAATTTATAGTTTGTTTAAAAATTAAGGGTTTTTTAAAAACTTTTGTTTCCTGCAGCGTTTGCAGTCACAAGCATGTATCATCAGAACTGAAACTAAGATTATTGTAAACAAAGCAGGACCCTGTCTAGTCTGCATTCACAGTCCAAACTGAGTGAAGGGCATTTAAAAAACCCAAACCAAACTATGACTGGTGAAAACTAATTGGGGGGAGGAGGTTATCATCAAAGGCACAAAGGGCAGTTAGTCACCCATCTCCAACTGAAAGTTAATGGAAGTTGGGCACCTAACTCATATTTGTGACTTTGACAAGTATCCCCCTGCTTCTTAAAATAATCCTTCCTTTTTAATCTTCTAATGTGTTATTAACATAGGTAAAAACATTTACTTTTTAAATGATTTTTAACCTGTCAGTACTTGAAAGCTGATGAATTTAATTGCATGCAAGTTTTGTTATTTTCCTTTGAGGTTTACACCAAAGTGGCACTATGTAGATGAAGAATGTTTTGGGTTGGAGAGGAAATAGAAGTATCTCTTTAGTTCCACTTATGTTGGCTGAAATTAGTGAAGTCATATGTTTATGCCTGTTCTTGTACTCATGAAGACTCTTTTTTTTTTTTAAAGATTAACAACACTAATCTAGTTGTCAAAAGCATTTTTTTAAAAAGAGAAATCATTATGAAGTCTTTGTTTAAAACGGTATACAAAAATCCAGTTGCTGTTGAGGTACAGATAGACAAATGCTTTCAAATAAGTCTGCAGCATTCTACCATTCATTCAAAGGTGATAATTTGTTTTTCTCTCCTTGTGAAATTGTGAAACTTCACAGTATTATTTAGATTTAATTGTGCTTGGTTAAAACTCGTAACTAATGAAATTTTTCATTGGAACATATTATGTCGTTCGCTTCTTTTTATATTGTTGCATGCTAATAAATGTGTGTTCTGTAGGTGTAGCTGTATATGTATGTATATGCATGCACACCCTGCAAGTGAGGAGAGCATGCAGTTGCTGAAGGTTATTAGGGTAGAATGTAACCAGTTTTGAAAAGACTGTTAGCCCTTGGAAAACATGCCATTTCTTATGGGGAGCAGGGATGAGGGAACATTTTATCTTTGGATGACTCTTAAATGAAACATTCCATCAATTTTCTACATCTTAGTGGGCCACTGATTCCCTCAGGTGCAACACTTTACTGCTTTGTATTCAGTCCTTCTCATTCAATAGCATTATTTTCCTCCTATTGTCATTTACTCTTCTTATATATGAGATTATATCTGTATTTGCTGAATGCATGTTTGTAGTTCTGTGTTTGGGTATATATTCTCTAAACTTGTACACACATTTTGTATTTTTCTGTAAATCATGTAATTGGAATAATTTTAAAATGTTGATAGTTTTAGTACCTCTTGATATGCCTTTAACATAGGACACCCGTACAAAATCAAAATTTGACTTTACTAAATTGCATTACAATAAGCTTTCCACACTTACTGGCAACTGTAGTGGTAATAAAATATATCTGTTCCATGTTGCTTCCTTATGGTGGGTTTTTGCATACTTAAAATTCTTTGTGTACAAAATAACAAGTAAGTGCAATAGGTCTGATAATTTATTATTTGTCTTGGTGACTGATAGATTATTAAAAGGTGCTAGATTTAAATGGAGGTTACAATGATGTGTGGAGTTGAAGTCCTAATTATACAAAAATGCCTTTTAAAGGTACTCTGTGATGACAAATACTTGTATATTCTTTCCTCAAGTCACTTTTTTTAAGAAAAATGGAATGTTTTAAATAAATATACCAAGTGGACAATTTTAATCAATAGGATAATGGGATCACATTTTGCAGATTGTTTGAATATATTGTTAGAATAATCTTTTGATACACTGATGTATTTAAAAGAATTAGTATGCTGATCCACTTAGCTTAACTTGACAGAGTGACCAATTGAAAACATGAGGATATTTGGTAATATATATTAATGTAGGATTTTTTAAATCTTGCTTGGAGACCATCATTTCTTTCCTGATGTGAGAGGATAGTAGTATTCTCCAATTAAAGAATTTTCAATACTGGAAATGAGCAGTCAATTACTAAAATTATTTTTGAATAGCTAATTTGCATATCCTTAATTGTATTCATTCCTTTTTGGGAGGCTGAAGTTGATATTTATTATGTTTTGATTGATTAGTAATGCATTTGTAATGTTAATATGGTTACAAGCTAGGTGCTGTTGTAAATGGAGTCCTGAGTAGCTCTTCTGAATAAATGTTTTTAATAAATAAATTAGTTTTTATTTCATTGATGAAGGAAGATCTTAATTTTTTTAGCTACTAGTATCCTCAGTGCATGAAATATCACCTCTTTTACACGGTGTAAAAGATGGGAGTTTAAGTCCAGTTCAAATAACTTAATTGGTGGTGACTGTTATAGAAATGCCTATAAATAATTACTGTAATATAACAGGAATCTGACAAAAAGATGCACAGCTAAGAAGACTTCTAGACTCTTCATTGTTGCCGGATTCTCAAATAATGACAGCAGTAGAAAATACTTGTACTAATTTAGGCTGGCTAGGGGACTGCATCCCACTTTGGCATATAGTTTTGGTCAAAATGATCTGCTCATCTGTAATCTCCACATTTGATTAGTGAGTTAAGACCTGGGTTCTCTTTACAGCTTTGCCATTGACTAACTGTGTGACTTTGTATCTGGGAAGAGGCAGTTTCAAAGACAGCCAGGGCCTGGCTCATAGATAACTTCAACAATCAAGATTAGTATCTTAAAATGATTTTATAATTGTTGGGTAGCCAGTGAGGTGAATGGAGCATGGGAGTGATGTGTTTTTTGTCACCCTGTGTTGGTCAGCAGGTGGCGTATTGCATGTTATACCTTGTGGAATTTCTTCACTACCTGTGGTTTATTTCTCAGTTCATTGCAATAATATACTATTATGATTACTGCTAATGTTTCATTTAATCTGTCTCTCATTTTATGGATGTGTAAAATGGAGATAATAATGCTTTACTCACCTCCTGGAAAATGCTTCAAATCTATAGCTGAAAAGTGCTATGCCATTACGTAGTAGTAGTATAAAATACTATTGTAATATGTGTGCTGTTGTATTGAGATATATTATACTATTGTCATGCACCGGGTAATGAAACCACAGAGAAACTCCACCTGGTGCAACACAGAACAGTGTGCCTGTTGATCATCACATCACACTCACGCTCCATTTGCTTCACTATTTACCCATCACATACCAAAATGAGTTTCAGATCCTGGTGTTGATCTTCAAAGCTTTCAGTGAGTTGGACCTGTGCTATCTGGCTCTCCTTATCCCTCAGTAACAGCTACAATCCTTGGGAATGAAAGAAAGTTATTATGGGAAAGGTGAGACTCGTAAGAGCTGAAGACTAAGCCTTCTGTGAAGCTAACCCACAACCGTGAACTTCCTTGAACTATGAATGATAGTCTATACAACATTCATGAAAAAATGTGACACACCTTTTTATCATAGCCTTCCCGTGACATTATTGTTAATAGTTATTTAACAAACAAGAAAAGCAGCCATACTCTTGTCTTGGTCTTGATGTGTATGTCTTGCTCTAGTTCCCCCATTTGGATACTATGATGGTGAGTTTCCTTGTACTTTACTATGACTTGCATTGCAAAAAAAAAAAAGTTTTGTTACTAGAATGAGTCTTTTCCAATAAGTTTAGGTTAAATACAAAACAAATTATGTGTAGTAAGAATATAAGCGTGGTCATGGAAAGAAAGCAGTCTTTGTCTAAAAAGGAAAGCAAGTTTTCTTCCTAATTATTCAGGGTGTTTTGTGTGTTGCTGGAATATATATTGGTAAACATGAACTGACACATTTCTAGCAACCAAATTATAAATGAGTGGGAGACCTAAAAATGTCAGTTTCTTCCTTAGAAGCACTTCAGGTTTTTTTCTCCTCTTATTCCCTCCTTTATTTTGTCTCTCATTCCTTTATCTTGTATACTTCTTTATTCCCTTAGGCAAATGAGTGTCTTTAAATCTTTGTCTCTTTGCTTCAATATTTTACTTATCTCAGTGTATCTTTTTGATACTAATCTTCAAGGTATATCTATATACGTGTGTATACTCTCTCTCTCTCTCTCTCTCTCTCTCTCTCTCTCTCTCTCTCTCTCTCTCTCTCATATTTTATATATATATATTAATATGTGACTCTGTGTGTGTGTGTGTGTATATATAAATGAAAAAGTAACCCGAACCTTAATGCTTGTTTTTTTGGAACGATCTAGAAAGTGCTCTTTTCAAATTTAGTATGGACTAAATCAGTCTCTTAATAAATCCTAAGTATTAAAACAAAATACGTACACCCTAAACTGCAGAAACCATTTCAGATGATATTCAGTGGACAACATATGTCCATTTAAAGCACAGAATGAGATGATTTCCTCAATGAAATACACTGATTATGAAGTTGTGAATACTGTTGCATTCACATCCTCTGCCCTTGGTGCCAGTGGATAATCTGAGAATGGATCAAAAGGGGAGGAGGGATAGCTCAGTGGTTTGAGTATTGGCCTGCTAAACCCAGGGTTGTGAGTTCAATCCTTGAGGGGGCCACTTAGGGAACTGGGGTAAAAATCTGTCTGGGGATTGGTCCTGCTTTAAGCAGGGGGTTGGACTAGATGACCTCCTTCCAACCCTGATAGTCTATGATTCTATAACACATGTGCCTTAAATTTAATCTCCAAAAGCTCTCTGATGTAATTGACACTGGGATTTTAAAACTGGAAAAACAAAAGAGGTTATTCAATGATATTTTTATTATTGAACATGTCTTATAAATACCTTAGGATATTGTAAGAACACAGTATTCACCTATTGTCCCTTCTTTATTTACCAGAAGAGAAACTGAAAACAACAAAAAGCCTTGTATATCTCACTTATATGTACCTGCGTTGTACTGTGGGACTTTAAAAAAAAAAGTGTTTAAACATGGAAGCAGTGCTTCAGTTAAGAGTTATTTTTTATGGCTGAAATATGGATTTCTCTATTTAGAGGTTTGTAATGAAAATCCTCAGAGAAATTTTCCAGTAAACTAAGGTGCTGATTCAGAAAAGCATCTCTTTTCAGGTCACCACGTAAGAACATGCTTAAGTCCCATTGAAGTCAGTGGATTTAAGCACGTTTAAGTATTTTCTTGAATCTGTGCCTCTGTCATTTTTAAATCTGTCTGATACTTTTATCCTACCGTCAAGGCAATATTTGTACTGAAAAGCAATGTCAGCCATATTTTAAGTATAAACTGTAATATCTTTTGTTTTACAGCTGATTGCCGTGTATGATGAACAAGAATTGCACAATAAGATTGACAGCACCAGTGTCAGTTTGACAGACAGACCCAGCCCAGATCCTTTTGAGATGGAGGTGGCTGCCCAGCTGGCTACCTTTCAGCCAGTTGGTGGTGAGATTGAGGTGACTCCTTCTGCACTGAAATTGGGTACGTGCGCGTTGTCTTCCAATTTTTAAAATGACTACTGATCATCATCTAGGAGGGTTATGTGCCATAGCCTCTCTAAAGTGCTCGTCTGTTGCCTCTTTATTTTCATCCTTCCTGTTGGTGTGTGTTTGTTGCATCTGTCTTCACTGGTGATAATGCTGTGGTGAGGCCACACAGAATTTTTCAGAAACAGATTGAAGGTGATTCCCATTCTGGTGTGCCCTCAAAGGAGCAGCACTGCCTGACAGGTATCCAGAAAATTAATGACACTAAGGGATGTTTTCCTGTTTTCTGCTAGAGATCACTATTAAAATTTTGAATAGAGAGATCTCCTTAATAAACCAAGTATGCGGCTTAGAACACAAAACGTAAGTAGTAAGGCTACTACCCTGTCTTACTTTACTCTAATGTGACTATGTATTATAGGGGTCTCTGAACAGTGTGTGATAAAATTCCTGAGCACATGTGGTTGGGTTAAGGATAGAATTTCAGTCTTGGGTCTGAAATGTTTGTGCCTTGTTGGTTTAAAGTTAGACCACTTATGACTTTTGAAATGGAATATTTTGCATTCTATTTGCTTTGTTTTAATTTCATTTTTAAAAAAAAAAAGGAAAAGACTGATTAAAAAGAACGTTCCACCAACATTTTATTGAAAAGGAAGTTAGTGCTGTGAAGAGAACCTTTACTGTTCTAGTTTGTGCCTGTCAGGGAAAGCATTCAATTTAACTGAAGTCAATGAAACCTTCCAGACTAAGGTTTACATTATAATAGGTCATTCAGAGTGTTTGTAATTTCAACCTTCTGCAGGATTTCTTCAGGCCTGTAGTCTTGGGAATTGATGTATTCTTGATGTAACTTCCATATATTTCAGAATGTTATGAACTGTATTCTTGATATGTATGGAAAGGCTTCATCTGTCTGAAGGACCTCTAATTGAATGAGTTAACATTCTGTGTTACACACATAAGATCTAGCATGAAATGCAAAAGATATCTTAACGTGTTTTGAAAAATGAATACTGTTCAGATAATCCCCCTGAAGCATATTTTAATGGACCAGTACACATGCCCTGTCTTAGCTCAATATTGTATTCACATCTTGGGAGAGGGAAGGAATTATATTTCATATTTTAGCCTCCATGCAAAAGTATGTAAAGCAACTAAATTGAATTTTTGTTCAGAATGGCAATGCCAATAGACCTTTAATTTTAGCAGTGCTGGTGGTCACTACTATGTCATTTACCAGACAGTTTCATTTTCATAACGGAAATGATGCTAGGATGTTTTGGAGTATTAGGAGAATGAAGATAGTGTAAAAAGATCAGCCAATTATGGTCCCAGTTAATTTCCCATCTATACACATGTTTCTCTGGAAATAAAAGTGAATGCCTCCTCTAAAAAGGGACTACGTAAAAATGAGGATGTTAGGATTCCATATTTGTCTCTGATTGCATTTCAAATTGGTTTCATTTAAATTAAGGGTTTTCTAACTGTCTGCCCTATAAACTCAATACGAGTTCTGAAAGTCCACCTGTTTTCTTTCTGGCTATTGCTTCTCATTGATGACAAAAATTCTGCAAAGCTAATTTTGCCCTTACTGTCATCTATGCAAGTCTATTGTCTTCTGTCCTCAGTTATACTAGATCCAAATGCAAACTGAATTAAAAATGCAAATAAAACATAGTTGTCAATAGTATTGATGTATGAGCTAGATTAGAATATGGTGAATCCTCTTGATTCTGCATTGGCTACCAGCAGCAAAAAGTAGTAAAGTGTTTTCACTGAAGAAAGATATGACTGTGAATATACATAGTGAGCAAAAATCCCTGGAGTAAGAAGATAACCATTTTTATGTAGTCACTTTTCAGGATAGATGTATACTTTAAGCATGTGCCAGAGTTCTCAGACTTTTAAAGAGTCTCTAAATGTACAAAAGATCTCTGAATTTACTTAAATAGGGATTATATCTATGTGATTCAAATAACAAAATATATAGCTATAGTCTGCTTTTAATATTCATTGAAGAATCTGTACTTTAGAAGTCTGGGTCCACCATATTGTGATGTCCCCAGAAGAATACCTAGAATTTGGGGCCAAATAAACAGAAGATTACTAAATTATTTCTTTTACAAACATGAGGGAATCCATATAAAATTTAAGAAACTATATCGTAAGTGTTGGCTAATGAGTCTTTATTTATACTAGATATGTTACTAGATATATCTCTTTTGTTGTTTTTTCCTCTTTAGTTTGTCTTAGAATTACTTATTTCATATCCTTTGTAATCAGTGCTTTCCAGATAGTAACCAATCCAACTAAGACTGCAATTTTAGTTTTCCCTTTACCAAGTTAGTTATTCTTGGTTTTCTGTTAGCAAATCACTTGAACTTTGAAAATGATCCAGTTCTTATTTAAAAAACAACCCTATATTTGACTTTAAAGCTAAAAGTACCTCAGACGCTATATTGTTTCCATATGTGTGTTAACAAAACTTTTTCAAAAAAGTATATGGACCTTGGTTTTTATCTATTTGTTTTCATAATATTTAGCACTCATCTCTTTTCAAAAGTTTACAGATAATTATATAATTTGATTATTGTCAAATTTAATATAGTTTTTGTTAAGTTAAATCAAAATTATTGCATAGAGAAACACATGGAATATTTGCATGCACTGTTATAAAAAGCTAAAACCCTCTTCTGGTGTTGCCTTTAAGAAAATGAATGGTAATGTGATGCCTTTAATTAGGCCACAGTGTCTAAGTATCTGCCATGTCCATAATATGAGGTTAAATATTGGCATCTGATCCTAGACAAATATACTTGCACCACATGCACAGCAGAACTGAAGCAGGGTATCTGGTATTGCTGCTGACAGTGTCTGAATTCAGACTACAAAGCAAGTAAGTATGTAATGGTTTCTTATTGCTAGAAGGGCTTTTCTAAAGTCTTTGGAATTCAGGAATGAAATTTACTGCGGGAACTGGAGTTGCTTGCTTCAGTTAGATCCATAAGTCACAATTTGGTCATGGGCTTTAATCTTACCGGTTTCTTGTTAGGCCTGATTACCAAACAATTAACACTGAGGACAACGCCTTTTTCTTAGTCTAATGTCTTATCCATTCAATAGAGGAATAATCTGGTAATTAGTTATGGTAACTTTCTACTTTTCATTCAGGTAGAGATACATATATATTTTTATCTATATATAGATATATGAAGATCTGACATACTTTCACATGACCAATTTCCGTGTTTCCTTAGGAAGAGTAGCAATGTTATTTCCATTCTGTTGGGCGGGGAGAGGACAGTAACAGGAACATTGGGGTGGGACTGAGTTCATTCTCCCTGTTTCTTGCCTTTCTTTGTTTTGTGAAACGGAAAGCACTCCAGTATACTGTGTGCACTACAGGGCACTTGCCCCTTCAATTCATAACTCAAATATACTTCATAAGACTATCAAGCCTGCCACGAATCACTGGCTACACTGAGTTGCCCTAAAACAAAACCTGCCTTTTTAAACTCATATTGAAAATATTAATTCAAAGGTAATGTCAAAAGTTAAGTAAATTTAAATCAGATTTTCAGAAATAAGTTTCATACCAATTTTTCAGTTATTATTCAGGAGGTGGGAGTGGGAGTGTGAAGAATTTTATCTCCTCCTCCTCCCTCCCCCACAAACTCACTTCCTGACCCCTCTTCAGGGACCACTGTCATGAGGAAATCCTCCGTCAGGAGGTGGACTCTTTCCTCTAGTGAGGGCTATAGAGCAGAGGTCCCCAAACTGTTGGGCGTGGAGGAACATTTTGGGGGGCCCAGTTGCCCGGTCCAGCCCCCACGGTGGGTGGGGGGGGAAGGTGCACCACCCAGTTCCACTCCTGACCCTGGCTCCAGCTGTCCACCCTGCCCCTTCCCCCCAGCTGTGGCCCCAGCCTTGGCCTCCCTTACTCCTGTCCACGTCTCCCTGCTCCAGCTGAGCGGGGGCTGCGGACAGGAACAAGGGACGGGGTGCGCCCCTAAAACATTTGGGGACCACTGCTCTAGAGCAAGTGCAACCTCAGCATCAAGGGAAAAGGGTTTTTTCTCCCCATATTTCATAGTTTCGAAGAGAAGAGGAGAATGGAGACCCATTCTTCATCTACACCAGCTGAATCTTTATTCACAAATCTAAATTTCACTTGATAACATGGGCATCAATAATTTCCTCCCTGGAGAAGGACAGATGGTTTGCGACTCTTGACACAGAAGTTGATTACTTTCATGTGCACATTTATCCATCCCACGGAATGTTAATCAGATTCATAGTGGGACAAGACCACCACTAGTGTACTTCTAGAGTACTTCTTGTTCAAGCTGGCAACAGCACCTAGGGTCTCCAGGAAGGATCTCTCAGTGATGGTGGCCCAGATGAGACAAAAGGGCTTGACTGTCCTCCCATAACTTGGATGATTATCTCCTAATGGGCAGATCTAACCAAGAAGTTCAGTCAGCAATGCTATCCTTGCTCCATCTTCCGTCGTCATTGGGAATCTGTGTAAACCGGAAAAAAGTTTCAGTTGACTCCCACAAATATTGTAGACTTAATAGGAGCAGCCCTAGACTCAACCTCAGCCAAGGTCTACCTCCCCATGAACAGATTCCAGGCCATGAGCAGCTTGATTAAACAAGTCATCCTCTGCCCTCCAATCACAGTCAAGATCTGCTTCTCCCCTTTTAGGTCACGTGTCCTCGTGTACCTGCATAACACTGTTCAGCAGGCTTCACCTCCATTGCTTACAGGCCTGGCTCTAGTCTGTTTACTCTACAGATAGAGACAACATGAATACCAAGGTAACAACTCCTGCCAAAGTCATGGCTTCTCTTGTATGGTGGATGAACCCAGAACAAGTGCGTGCAGGAGTCCCTTTCTTTCCACCCACACCTGATGCAACCATAATCACAGGTGCATCCCTTGTAGTCTAGGGAGCACACATGGGCAGTCATGCTGAGCAGGACACATGGACTCATATCAGTCTCCTAGATTTAAGGGCAGTCTGCATAGCCTGCAATGCATTCCTCCCACTTAGTCCTATTGCATCCAGATAATGTCAGACAACATGGCAACCGTCTTTTATATAAACAAACACGGTGGGGCAAAATTTCTTCCTCTATATATAGAGGCAGTCAATTTATGAAACTGATGCATCAGAAACGACATCACGCTTTTGGAAGCATAGCTGCCAGGTATTCAGAGCTCTCTAGCAGACAGTCTCAGCAGTCGTTTCCTCACAGGCCAGTGGGAGATACACAGTTCCACCCTAAACAAAATCCCCCCTTCCCCTCCCCGCAGTGGCAAACCACCATCCTGGAACCTTTTTGACTCCCAGATGAACAAGAAGTTCAGTTTATACTGCCACAGAGCAGCACTGGGCTGGTACTCGGGGGCAATGCCCTTCTGTTATCCTGGACAGAGCACTTGAGATACGCCTGTTCTCCAGTGACACTGCTACCACAGATCCTGCAAAATATTCATCACAACAAAGCTTAGGCCATTCTCATTGCACTAGCTGGCCCAGACAGTTTTTTTATTTCCTGACATTTTATGAATGTCAACCTGTCCTCCCATCAAAATTCGTCCCTTCCTGGATCTACTAATTTTGGAGATTGACAAGATCAAGCATCTCAACCCAGACCATTGCCACCTCACAGTTTAGTATTTGGGGGGCATGAGACCTAGAGCGTTCATATTCAGACACTGTTCAATCAAAGCAGAAAATACTCCACTAGAAAATGCTGTCTGGTTAAATTGAGGCATTTATCTGTCTGGACACAACAGAACCAATTATCCCCAGAAACAGTGGATACTTCTGCTATTTTAGACTACTTCCACATCCTCAAGATATCAGGGCTTTCCATTTGCTTCCTGTATGTCCATCGAGCACCAATCAGAGCCTTCCATCCTCTGATTGAAAGCTATTTTATTTTTAAATATCCCACAACAGTCACGTTCCTGAAAGGTCTGTCTTGGACCTTTCCACCGTGATAAAATGAACGCTGCAATTGGACCTCATTATTGTACTCTAACTATTTAGAAGCCCACTCTTTGAACCACTAGCCAATTTCCCACCTGTCCATGAAGGTTGCCTTCCTAGTTGCCATCACGTCAGCCAGAAAGGTGAGCAAATTGGGAGCATTCATGGCTGCCTTCAATATACTATATTTCATAAGAAGAAGGTTATGCTATTCCATTCATTGAATGGAGAATGTCTTGAAGAAAATAATACTGGTAAAACCCTGGACAAATTCAACAGATTTAACAAATTTATTCTACAAAAATTAGCACCATTTTCATTTTGAAAAGGCACTTCATTTCCTGTAGAAACTACCTTCCTCTTCAAAACTAAGAAAAAATATTGATGCAGAACCACAAAATGTCTGTGAAACTCCCCCCTGCCTTTCACCAGAGATGAACATTTTCTCACAGATCTTTACTAAACACTGCTGAAAGTTTGTAAAGCACTCTCAAAATGCTTGTCTAAAGGAGTCCTTTTAAAATTAAATTAAGTATCATATAACAGCTCTATGTACCGGTGTGCAGGAGAAGCACAATTTGAAAAATCTCATATAAAGGCAACAAAGATTTAAAAAAAAAAAGATTGTTTGTTTGAAACCTGTGACATTATTATTTTATACTTCAGCCAAATTTTTTTTGCCGGTCAGTCACAGGGGGGGGAAATGTGTTTGGATCTGAAGCTAGAATATATTTATAATAAATGTATGCACTTGTGCCCAGTAGGTCTCCAACTTGTAGACTAAGTGACACATTTTGCAATAGTGTGGGTGCAGGGGCGGCTCTAGACATTTTGCTGCCCCAAGCAGGGCGGCATGCTGCAGGGGGCGCTCTGCCGGTCTCCAGTCCCGCTGCTCCGGCGTGCCTGCGGATGCTCCACCGAAGCCGCGGGACCAGTGGACCCTCTGCACGCCTGCGAGAGGTCCACCGAAGCCGCCTGCCGCCCTCTCGGCGACCGGCAGAGCGACCCCCGCGGCATGCCGCCCCAAGCATGCGCTTGGCGTGCTGGGGTCTGGAGCTGCCCCTGTGTGGGTATCAGTTACAGGGCAAGCTGTGCTTTCGACCCCTTTAAGTCCCTCTCGAGTGCATCCATCAGGTAACAGGCTTAGCTTCTTTCACCTCTCTCAAAGGGTATCTATTGGGTTTCCGGGAAACGGGGCGGGCAAAGCCCGCCCCATGCTAACGGATCCCCCCACAGCCTAAGGGGAGGTTCCACAGGGCCTCAGAAACCCACTAATTGCGGGGGACAACTAATAAAAGAACAGGGACAGGAGTGCGGTCAAAGGGTCATAAGAAGGGAGCAGAACCCCATGAACCAACTGCTGTTGGACTAGATCTGTGGGTGGCGAATCTCCTGTTTCTCAACCATATTAACACAAGAGGCCTAACTGTGTTTGGCAACTGTAAGCCCCTTCACTCCAGGGACCAGCAAGCTGATTAAAGTGACTCAGAAGCAACTTCTTCAAAACAAAACATTCTTTATTTTTCCACTCACAGGTATATAGCATTCAGAGGGAAGGGTTAAAACAATAAAAAAAACATATTTCCGTTACGTGATCCCTGATCTTTCCTTGCAAATTTTGGTAAGTTCCATTCAGCCCAGTTACCTCCATCTCTGGATTTAGAGACGCAGACTGCTGCTGTAAAATACTATTTCTCCCTATCAGAGACTAACCTCCAGTTGATGGCTGCTGATCCTCCTTCCTGCCTAGGCTAGGATCTTTTCTAGTATCCCCTTGGATCCTAAGTTCAGCATGGGAAGAATAAACCCTGCCAGATTAGTTGGAAACAAGTTGTAGCTACCCGGTTGTTTCTCCAAGGCCCCTAAAATAGTATCTCATCTTTGCCATTGCTGTTGGTTTCTCTCTCACAGCCTCCTTTGATTTAACTCTGTGCAGTCAGTCAGGATAATGTCAACAGGTAAAATGAGGCACACACATTTACAAAACATAATACAGATATTACTCTCATTTTCCACAACAGGTATTAATTTTGGTGTCCTGGCCAAATTTCTATTTGGCTGATTAAAAATAACAGTAGTTAGGCATAATGTAGTGAGTGTGTGTGTGTGTGTGTGTGTGTTTATGTATATGTATATACAAATTATATCGCACCAAAACAGTGTGTGAAACGCTTTGCAGGGAGATGCATGTTACCTGCCTGGTTTATAATACAAGTATCTAACATACTAACAAACATTCATAATTGATAAACATAGGGGGAATCAGAAACAACCTATACAAAGCATTGTAAATGAGCAGTGGAATTAGTTATGAGTTTTATTAGCTCTCTGAATTTTTACATTATTTTTTTTTCTATTTATTGAGTTAGTGTTTGATTTTTCAGTTGTATATTTAATGATGCTTCTTTTTGGCTAGTGGTGGTTTACCAACAGGCTTTATAGAAAAGGAACTAAATTCCTTTTGTAGATTTAATTGACTGGTACTCTTCATTCCTTGTTGTAAGCTATTGTTGTAGTGGTATTAGACACAGTGTTGTCATGTTTCACCTTAGAGGTACGTTCTATTAGCAAACTATATACATGCTTTTCATCCATTACTTAAATGCTTTTCTATAGCTCAAGATGAAAAGGGTTACATAAATGTAATAGATACTAAAAATAAATCATCTACATAGCTCATCTCAGTTGATTGGACTCTTACAGTTGGTATGCATACTTCCACCTTTTCATGTTCTCTGTATGTATAAATATCTTCTGTCTGTGTGTTCCACTCTGTGCATCCGAAGAAGTAGCCCACGAAAGCTTATGCTGAAATAAACTTGTTAGTCTCTAAGGTGCCACAAATACTCCAGTACTATCTGAGTATTTTTATGCTAATAGATTGAGATGTTAAAGTAGATAAGCTCTTAATCTCAGGACTGTTTAAAAAAATGAACCACTGACATAGAAGGGGTAAGACGTGCTTTGTTAGTAATGAGAGGTCTAATGTGTTATGTATCAATTGATAGCAGGACCACAAAAGTATTGTCAACTCTTTTTTTTTTCTTTGAGTTGCTTACCAGTATTGGACCCATATTGAGTCACTCTCTACAAATCTCTTTCATGTGAAAGGCCACCCACATACAATACTGTGCTCATAATAGTACAGAGTGCCCATGAATTTTTTAAATCTCTATTGCATGTTGCTGCTAATCTAATATCTAGTGAAAATATGCTTGCTAAAAATTCATCTATAAGTATAGGGAATACTTTCAGTGTGATCATCAGCTTCATCCACAGTGATAAGTGTGTTACCAGAAACCACTCAGCACCTAACATTTCACTATATTTGCAATTGTCCTCTGCTTTCTAAATATCGTTACTTATTATTTAGAGTATAGTAAGGTTTAGCATTTCCATTTCTGCCTTTGGTGATTTGAGGAAACATTTTTTATTCTTTCTTTAAGAAAATATTACTTTGATCTCTTTCTCAGCCTCTGGAAGCTGCTGTCTTAATAGTGGTATCATTCCTGTGCACTGTTTGGTAAGAGGTTTTATGTGGATGACAGCATGCTTGATAGCTCTTCTCCTCTGCGGCATTGTTTAATTTGGTTTTAAGTAATTGTGATGATCAATTAAAGCCTACTAGTGCTTTTTAAAACAAATAGTGCCTGTTTCTGGAGATCTGAAGGTTTGAAGATAACTTCTCTTTTCAGTCAGTATGTAGTCATGATGTACTTTGACTTTGTGACTGAAGGTTGAGCTTGAATCATGGAGTTAAGGTTTGTACTAGTTCCTCTTGATGGAACTGGAATAGTATTGCAGTGCTTTTGTAAAGAGACATAGGAACAAGAATCAGAGAATATCAGGATTGGAAGGGACCTCAGGAGGTCATCTAGTCCAACCCCCTGCTCAAAGCAGGACCATTCCCCAACTAAATCATCACAGCCAGGGCTTTGTCAAGCCTGACCTTAAAAACCTCTAAGGAAGGAGATTCCACCACCTTCGTAGGTAACCCATTCCAGTGCTTCACCACCCTCCTAGTGAAAAAGTATTTCCTAATATCCAACCTAAACCTCCCCTACTGCAACTTGAGACCATTACTCCTTGTTCTGTCATCTGCTACCACTGAGAACAGTCTAGATCCATCCTCTTTGGAACCTCCTTTCAGGTAGTTGAAAGCAGCTATCAAATCCCACCTCATTTTTCTCTTCTGTAGACTAAATAATACAATAATTTGTGTCTTCCAGCCAATTAAGTAAGGAGTAGATGACTTTCTGGCTTGACTTCTATCTCCTATCCGAAAGTGACGCCATACCTGACATGTCCATGCTTTCAGAGCTTGTAGGGTTTTTTTTAAAGATAGGATTATTTTTCTGTGGAAACTATAATGCATTTTCTAGATATTAGACTCCTTTTAAACATACGTTTTCTGTGCGGATTTTTACCTCACACAAATTGTTTCTTGATTCCCTCTTTTAGTGAGTATTATTGCATCTCTTGTTACGAAAATTGGCATCTGTTTTTAAAAAATATGAAGAAAAACTATATTTTAGATTAAGAAGTGTAGAAGTATTAAGTTATATTGATCAATATTAATTTTTTCAGCAGTTATAGTCAAATTAAGACTGTTTTAGCAAAATAAAAACCCCTGAAGAAGGCCAAAAAAATAATAGTCCTGGCCTCATGGTAGCAACCACCTTTTTTCTTTTTTAAATCTAGGAGTCCAATTATATAAATTTTCATGTATATATTTAATTTGTATTAACTTATGTCTGTTTGCTATAGACAGCAACATACCCATTGTACAGTTTGACCAAAATAAAATACAGTTAAGGGATTCAGACAGTTTGCCCACTGCCATATAATCCTTACTCATTTTCTATCACCCACCGTAACTTTAGCACTTTCAGGCCGTCACGTTGTGTTTAATTTTTGTTAGCCATTGGCTTTGGGAGAAGCATCCCTTCATATCTTTTTGGTTTTCAGGACAGAAATTTAGCGTCCTAGCCAGAACTGGAGAAAGAATCATTACTTTATTCTATTTTAAAGTACCTGGATTTCTTTTTCCTTGAATCAGTCCATGGTTTTCCCCTAGATGCACTGTGAGCTGCCCTTTATTTTGTTTTCTTCATAACTCTGTTACCCTAGTACCGAGAACTCTGTTTTCAGTAGACATTAAGCAAATGAAGAATGCAACTGCAGGCAAATATGTCTCGTTTTCATGCCAAGGAGCTCTCTGCATATGCTTAATGAGATCTGTGACCAGATGAAACCACACAAAATATTTGGATGGGAAGAATAAGTGCTCTTATTACCCTTTGAGACTTGTTTGAAAGGCAGTAATGAATCCCTTCCCACACACTCCTTCACAAAGCCCATTGGTATTGCCAGGAGGAGTTCTGAAGCTATTGGGTCTGTTACCATTGCTGTACAACATCCATGCCTAAAACCAGTCCATAGGGTCCAAGTATGCCTATGAGATTCTGAAGTGATTAGAGCTGCTCCAATACCAATTTAACCTTCCCTGAGAAATGGGAGATTAGACAAAGTGTAGCAACAGGTGAGGTTAAAAATGAGATTGGTTCAGGCAGGTGTTTGACCTGATTAAGGGTAAGTGGTACCCTGCCTTCACAAAGGGAAGTGGTAATTCTTGTAATTCTCAAGAATCTCCCTACCCATGAGGAGGCAAGGGTCTAGTTCAAGCTATGTGGAGCAAAACAGGATAAAACCCATCTAGAGACAACAATTTGTTTGATCTGACACTCATGGTTTCATCCAAATAATCTTGGAAACAATCTGTGTTTTCAGAAAAATCGATGGAAAATCCCTTATAGTAAGAAGCTTGATTTTCTAATAAAGTTAAGGCTACTTGTTGGTGACATAAATGCAGACAAAACATTTATTTCACTTCTCTCCCCATCACACAGAAATGTGTAAATTTTCTATACCCAATTGATAGCACTTGGAGTGAGCTTTTTTACAACTAGCACTCTAGCCTCTTTCCTTGCCACTTCATTGCCCATAGGTGTTCTATAAGTGCTTGTCTACACATTAAATTTATTGGAGGATAACTTGAATTATGTAATGTTTAAGTGCCTTATGTCCACAACCACATTTTTTTTTGTTACAAATCATCTCGCTTTTCAATATGGGTTATTAAAGTGGGGTTAGGAGATGCAGGATGAGTTATCTGCAGCAGAGTAGAGGTGGATGCACCCCTACCCCGAAACAACTATTGCACATCTGCCAAGACCTCCCATTGTTATCCCACACAGTGTTTCTGGCTACCTGGGTTGGCCTGGCTGTTTACCTGTGTGGGCTGTACTGTTCCAGGGTCATCCTGACCAGATGTCATCTCTCTGTTTAAATGCTTGTGTGTAGCCAGGAGGTGTCCTTTGCAATTCCAGCCGGAGAGTTTAGATACCTGAGTTATACTCCTATTTATTGATCAGTCATGCCTCATGCTTCATCATGGTCTGATACAGAGGTCCTGGACTTCATTGCCCTTTGGCAAGAGGAGCATGTACAGGTTCATCTAAATTCCAGCCACTGGAATGCACAACTATAAAGCAGCTGTCTGAGTAAATGAAGGAAAGAGGGTACAACTGGGACCCAAACCAATGGCTCATTATGACAGCCTGTATCCCTATCTTCACTTTTTTTTAACAAAACAATAGTGGATTTTGGAACAAAGTATGCCTTGTGAGGTATCATTTGAAAACTCATAATTCGCTGATCATTATTGTCCTGGTACAATATGCGTGGCAACATTGTATGTAAAGTTATACGATTCTATTGTATGACATTAGTGAGAGATATTACAAGTCTGCAAAAATAGGAACAAACCAGTTCCTCAGAAACAAAAGGCAAACCGACACCTCAGCCAGGTGTCAACAAAATCAAATAGATGATCACCTGGTCAAGTGACCATTGTTTGGCAGGAAAAGGGGTGTGAATGAGAAATATACATCTTGGCACAGAAACAGCTTAGAGGTTCCTGTCTCCACTGACTGTCTGTCTCCTGAACCCCAGGTGGAGATGATTTTTCAAAGAAAGAGAACTATAAGAATGGGGAACAGACACCCCAAAATATCTCTCCCTTCATCTGTACCCTTGGCATCGGCAACACTTGAAGGACAAAGGAAGCATCACGGGACTGGGGAGGGATCCTGGCTGAAATAGTCAGCTAGTAACACTGCTAGAATAGGAGGTGAGAGAGACCTTTTGCTTTGAATTCATTTAGCTTGTTAAATTAGATATTAATTGCATTTTACCTTTTATTTTCTTGTAACCAGTTCTGACTTTTATGCATCATTTTCTGTAGTCACTTAAAATCTATCTTTCTGTAGATAATAAACTTGTTTTATCAAAACTAGTGTGCTTGGATTGAAGTGTTTGCGAAACTTCATTTGTGATAACAAGATCTGTGCATATCATTTTCTATTAATGAAATGACAGACTTTATATGAGCTTGTATTACCCAGGAAGGTGCAGGGGAGTACAAGATGCACATTTCTGGGGGAAAGTCTGGGGCTGGGAGTTTGCTGGTGTTGTCCTGCAGTGTAATTAATGAGTAGCTGGTTATAACACTCATACAGCATAGCTGTGAGTAATTTACTTGCTGAAGGCTGTGTGGGGGCAGACCAGGAGTGATTGCTCTCACAGCGAAGCAGTGTAAAAAGTCAGCCCCAGCTGGAGAATTGAGGGGACACAGCTGTTTAACAGTCCAGATTGTACCCTGGGTAATGTCACACTCAGTAAGGGAAAGAAGCTCTGTCTGGGTTATAAGAATGTGAAGGATAATGATAGGGAGAGCTGTACGGATTTCACTCTGCTTTGTGCTACTGCAGAATTTCTGTTTTACAGTGCACTTTGTGCTCATCTAAGGGTGTTCAGAAAAGAGAATTTAAGCCAAAGGAAGTGTTCTGATTTGACATGAAGATTGCACAGCAGTGCAACTCTGTTGGCAGTACTCGTATGGCTTGTGGTTCCCTTCCACTTCTGCACCAGCAGGAAAAGGGGTGTGAATGGGGGCACCATCCTGGCAAACAGCAGCACACTATATTTTCCCAGTTTGTCCATTGCCTTTTTAATAGAACCCTTCTCTGTCTTTCCGGGGACATGCTTCAGGATAATATCTACCAAAGGAAGGAGAGCCTGCAGAAGTGCACATACAGTTACTGACCTGTGTCTGCTGTTAGTTCCTGAACCACTATCCTATTGGCGATCTGCAGAAGTGCATAGGCAATTACTAATCTGCCTCTACTGCACTGTCTTCACATAGCGCCACCCCTGATGCCCACAGTCCACCTTGTATTCATTACTCCTTCTCTCAGTTTGGCAGAACATCCATCCATCCCACAGCCACTCCCCCTCACACCACAGGCCCAAGGGACATGCATAAGTAGGGAAGGTTGTTGAAAACATATTACAATCTGCAGGCTCACCCAAAGGATGGAGCGCTAACATTAAGTGAACTCCTGTCTGTGTAGGAAGAAGAGAAGCTCCAGGGTTGAGATGTTCAGAGAACTCTTGTGCGTATCCCAGGGGAGGGATAAAAAGACAGAGGCGTGGAGGCAGGGGTTCCTGGAACAAGACAAAGAGGAAAGAAAAAAGGACAGGAAAATGGCTAGATCCTCACAGGCACATCTGCTGAATATGGTATTGAGGCAGACACTCCTCTGGGTTGTTTTCTGATCAAGGACTGCACCACAGCTGAGGCATCCCACGTAGCCCTCTACCTCTGAAATCTCCACGTTCTAGGACACACCATTCACTGCAATAGTGCCCAGAAAAAGGGCCTTTTGGAGGCATTCTACACCATAGAACAACAAAGGAAAACCGGAGACAATGATAGTTCTCACCTACAAGGGGCTCTTCTATTGCCATCCCACATCCCAGGATGCAGAGAGCAGTTTTGAGTGCCCTGTGTGCATACATTGGTGACCTCAGAAGTGTAAAATGGTTTTCACGCTACTCTTTACAATTTCTGAAGGTTGTTTGCTTTTCAATTTGCACATTATGTATGTGTAATAATATTTTTGTAGTGCTCTCAATGTTTAAAATGTTGTATTTATTAAAATTCATTGAAAATGTCTTTGCAGTTATGGTTCTGCATCTAGAACAATTCATTAGTGTCTATCTGCCCTAATTCAGTAAACAATTCATGAAAATGTTCACCTTCACATGCAATATAATCAAATCCACAAGTATACTCTGTGAAAATTCGTGCATATATGAGAATCCTCACCTGTTGCATAACCAAAGCTTTGCAGCACTGCATATACAGTACACATTGATATGTGTGCAGTAATCCTGATTTATTCTTTACCTGGAAGCATGTACATGGCTCACAAGTGAGCCGCTAGCTTCAAATGTAGAGCACAGTGCATCCCTGACTGTGCCCCTGAGTTAGTTGCAGCATGCTGTAGAGGCATCTTCTCTGGCTGATGAAAACATTTAGCAAGCTTGCCACCCTTTTCCTCTCATCCATGTTCAAGGCCACCCTTTTCTCACAAAGGTTGTGTAAAACATGACAGGCAGCTATCATAAGAGGCAGATATTTCTCATCAGCCTCCAGCCTGGACATTCTACCTTTGAATGAATGTTCCAAATGCTCATTCCACTGTCATTCTGCTGATACTCAGGGGTTTAGTTCTTCCCTCATCCAACTGTCCAGTAAAAGGCTTTTTTAAGACAGGAAAGAAGAGGGTAAGATGAGTCTCCCAGAATGACTAGAGGAATGGCAATGCCATGAATGTCTATAGAGACCATGGGAGAAGTCCAACTTGTAGTGACAGCAAACAGTCCAGAGTTTCTAAAGGTCCTGTACCTTTACAGACCACCCTGCATGAATAGTGGTGAATCTTCTGCAGTGATCAACCAGGTCTTGCTGCATCATGGAGAAATAGCCTTTTCTGTTTCTGAACTCTGAGGCATGGTGTGGGAGGCAAAGAAAAGCTGTGTGTCCCCCCTCAATGACCCCAACAATGCCAAACCATTAATAAACTCCTGTGCATTGTCCAGCTTTATGACCTTTATGGGATAGCACCTTCTTGACAAGAGTGCACTCATCCTGGACAACAGCCTTGATGGTTGATCTGCTAACACCAAACTGGTTAGCTACTGACTGGTAGTGTTCAGCTGTGGCAAGCTTCCAGATGACGAAGGACACTTGCTTCTCCATGCTGAGGAGAGCTCTCACATAGGCGTTCTGCTGCTGCAGCTCCCGGACAAGCGCTGCATAGATTTCCGGGAAAGTGTCTTTTGATTCCTTGCAGAACTGCCATCACTGCTGGTCATCCCAGGTCTGCATCGTTATCCCATCCGACTAGTCAAGCCCCAGAACAGCAGTCCATCAGGTGAAACCGCTCCAGGAAAAAATGTAGAAGTGTCTGCTCAACTTCAGCCTCCCCCTCAGGTGCCCTCATTGCCCTGGTTCTGATTTCATCGCACAACTTTACATATGCTTGCAACAGCCTGTTGATATTCATCATCATGAGGTCTGCAGATCTTGCCAATGTTTCCTCCATGCTGCCTGACAGTGCTTTAAAAATGGTGCTGGCTCGCAAACTCCAGATGGATGATGGGAGGAAAAGAGAGTAATCAGGGGAATTATTTAGTTTGAGCTGAAGCTACTGAATTCCATTGCCTTCTGGGAGGAATACCACAATGGGCAGTGAGAAAAGTCCCAACATTTATGAAGCACAACGACAGTGCAGGGCACTATGGGATGTCTGTCCAGAATGCGAAGTGCTGATTTTGAACCATGGCTGTATTGTGTGGTTGCAATGATATGAGTCAAATGTGCTTCACTTGCAAAATGATGTGGTGTGCATGCGTGGCTTGTGCAACAGGTGTTGCAGATCACATGACATAACATGGATACACCAAAAAGCAAGTATCAAGTTTAGACAACTGCCTACAATCAGTAGTGATTCAGTGAAGAAGAATTGTCCCTCAGAGGCACCTGGAACTCAATTCAATCTATACACTTCCTCGGTGATGCATTAAAAACAGCTGCTCCACGATGACAGAGGTGATCGTAGGCCTTGATATCAATCTGCATCTGGCAGATGTAGTGATTTAACCAGGATCTATTCGAACTCCAAATTTTGGTCCTGAAGATAAGATCTCTTTTAAGCATGGTACATTAGGGAGGAAAAAAAGTCTACAAGCAGTGCAGTTACTGGTAATTCTTCTGTAAATGTGTAATGCCGTAAGATAAGGAGGCAGTAACTTCATTTCATGCTGATATTTCAGTTCTGAAGTTTAAGGGTCTGGATTAACTGTACTACTGAAAATTTAACATCCAAGATTCTCATACTAGTGGGTAAATGTGTGAACCCAAGATGATATATTTTAAATGTTCAGTCTCTTAATAGTTCTGTGATGTGCCACTCTAAACAGTGAGAACCCCAAGACGTTTGGCTGTGAAGGTATAAAGCATAGACACAATTACTGTGTTTTATAAAACGTATTTTCATTCATTACATAAGTGTTTTATAATGTATGCGACAGGAAAAGATCATGCTGTTGAACCTTCTTCCGGCACTGTTCAAAACAAATATATAAATAAAAGGCAGTATTTTTGTTAAAGCCTCTTTAAGATTTTACTTGCACTTGCTTTTTCCTAATATGAGAAAAACCATTTCAGTTTATGGGATAGGGTTGCTTTATGAATTAATTCAAACGGGAGCATACAAAAGGGTTCATACTTTAGAAATGGGTTTACTTCCATTTGGAGAATTGGATTGAGTCAATTGCCTGATTGTTTGCCTAGTCCCAGTCTGTTAATCTAATCCTTGTACCCATGAGAATTTAAATATCACGGTGATAGGCACTCTAAAAATACCTAAGACAGATAGTCAAACATCTTAATTTATATAGATAGCTGCTGTTATGAGTAATTAAAATTGGCTTTAACCTAAAAAGTAGAGGCGCATTACATAAGAGAAAGTGGCATAGCTTTGTAATGAGGCTAACATGGACTGCCTACTGAGAGTTACATTTTAAGTACATGTTAGGACAAATGCACATTGCCTCAGGTGATATTAAGTAATGAGACTGAAGGCTGAGTGAATTTAACTATCCTAGTTAATATGCACTGTCTTAAAATGCACTGACTGGCTGGAGTATCTCTTTGATTGTAACATGAAATTTCTGTAGAAAACTAAGGAAAACAGACCTATTTACTGGATACTAAGGGGTATAATATGTTACTGACAACCAAACTGGAGTTCTAATTGTATCTCGGGTTCTTATGATATTAAATAAATTGTAGTAATGCGCTTTCCTGGATTAAAAAAAAAATCTTATTTTGTAATGCTTGCTTTGTTTTCAGTGCCTGGGTTGATTCATTATAGAACCAGTTTAAAAGCCAGTGTGAGTCCTAGTTTGTATGGTTGTTACTGTCTGTTTAGTATGCCAGATATTTTTCAGTCAATAATTATCCAACTACACTGAGACTGCAATTTCAGACTTATATGGTGTTTTGTATTTTTGTGGACGTTCAACACTGGATACAAGTTTTGAGATTTGAGCAAAGGCAGTTGTTCTAAAATTTCTAGGGATTTGTATGTGAGAGAGAATTTTTATTGTCTGCTGTAGAATATGTAATGCAGAGCCAGTCAAAAGAGTAATTGTCATTGGAATGACTTCTCCAATTGACAATTGGATACACACTTGATGGGCAGCTTTTTCCCATCACAGTCAGCCTTTTAGTGTGCAGGAACAACATTTGAAATTATGACTTTAATTTTGTGATGGTTTATTACAAATCTCCTTCCATCCAGTTTATGGTACTCAATCCAAACATGTACGCTCACTTCTATAGTCATTCTTCCTTTTTATTTGAACAAACCCAAGACAGAGGTGCTGACTCCATGGGTGTGCTCCGGGGTCAAGCCCCCATGGAAAAAAAATAGAGGGTGCTCAGCACTCACCAGCTACAGCTGTTTTGCAGCTGGCTGGAGGTGCTTGGGAGAGGATGGAGAACTGTGGGGGTGGGGCTTCGGGGTAGGGGACAGAGCGGGACGGGGAGAGGCGGAATGGGGGGGGGTAGGGGGAGGATGGGACCTGGGGGAAAGGGCGGAGTGGGGGTGGAGAACCCACTGGGAAAAATAAAAGTCAGCACCTGTGAACCAAGACACAATGTATTAGAGAGTTAACACTTGCTAACACGATTTAACCATAGTATTAGTATTTTGTACATTAACATTACTTCTCTGGGCTGTTTCATCCCAAACTAGTGGTGTAGCCACTTGGTTGTATTCCCAATAACCAATAACAATAAAACTCACTTTCAAATTCACCATATGTGATTTGATATTCACCTATCCAGCACTGTGTTAATGTGATGGAGGTGGACAAATGCCACTGTGGACCAGTACAGGAAGTGGCCAATGATCTCTTCTGGGGACAAGGGCTGAAGCTGGTCCCACAACACCTACATGCAACATCAAGCCTAGAGGAAATAAAAAGGGAGGAATCAGGTTTTAGAGCTGATGCAGAGAGAAGCTAGACATCGGCTGAGCAATCAAGGGCAAAGAACTCTAAGAGTATGTCTACACTGGCAGAGTTACATCGCCAGCAGTTACAGCACCGCTCAGAGAGCACTGAAGGGAAACCGCTGTTGTGTGTTCACTCTGTCAACTGCCTGCTCAATAGCGTGTTCACACTTGCAGCACTCGCATCAGTATTTGGAGCAGTGCACTTTGGGTAGCTATCCCACAGAGCATCTCTTCCTTTCCTTCCTCTGCCGCTAAGAGTTGTGGGAAGGCGGTGGGAGTCCTGGTGCATCCTGGGGCCTGTCCCACAGATGCATTGCTTCGCATCTCAGCTATCCCTGTGCTTCTGTCCGTATTTGGCACCATCTTCCAACAGTTTGTGTACTGTGCACTCTGCCTCTTCGGTCTACAGGAATGGATCCTGTACTGTCGACCAATATGCTGCTTGCTCTCAATAACACGTCATGAGTGTCAGTGGAGTTATTCCTTAAACTACAAAGGCAAGAGGAGTTTGACATTGATCTTGCCACGCGTAGTAGCTATGATACGAGATTGCTTTTGGGCTTGGGAAACAAGCCCTGACTGGTGGGATTACATCGTCATGCACGTCTGGGATGACAAGTAGTGGCTGCAGAACTTTTGGATTAGGAAAGCCACATTTATGGGACTGCGTGATGAGCTCGCCCCAGCCCTGGGGCACAAGGACACAAGAATGAGAGCAGCCCTTTCGCTGGAGAAGCACGTGGCGATTGCACTGTGGAAGCTGGCTACTCTAGACTGCTACAGATCGGTCGCTAACCAGTTCAGAGTGGGAAAGTCGACCGTTGGAGTTGTGTTGATAGAAGTCTGCAGGGCCATTAATCGCATCCTGCTCTGAAAGACTGTGACTCTGGGCAATGTGCGTGATGTGGCTGGCTTTGCACAAATGGGCTTCCCTAACTGCGGAGGGGTGATAGATGGCACGCATATTTCAATTCTGGCACCAGACCACCTAGCCACGAATACATTCATTGGAAGGTATTTCTCTGGTTCTCCAGGTGCTTGTGGATCACCATGGGCGTTTCACAGACATTAACATAGGCTGGTCCAGAAAGGTGCATGACACACACATCTTTTGGAACACTGGCCTGTTCAGGAAGCTGCAAGCAGGGACTTTCTTCCCAGACCAGAAGATCACCTTAGGGGAAGTTGAAATGCCCATTGTAATCCTGGAAGACCCTGCCTACCCCTTAATGCCATGGCTTATGAAGCCATACACTGAGCACCTTGACAGCAGCAAATAGGTTCAACAGCAGGCTGAGCAAGTGCAGAATGACTGTTGAGTGCTTTTGGCTGATTAAAGACCTGCTGGCACTCTGTGGCTTCGTTCTGATGCGCTGCATTCTCCTTTTGGTCCCTTTTCTCGCTGTCCCGCCACTCCTTCAATTCTTGTTTTTTGGCCGGGGAGTGCATCGTGACCTCACGCAGAAAGTCCTCTTTAGTTCTTCGTGGCCGCTTTCTGATTCTGCGTGGCTGTTCAGCTGGTGATAACAAAGAGGGAGGCTGGGCTCCCAAGGTCATATCTGTGAAGCCAAAATGCAACATTTTACGGAAGCAGTATTGTTTGCAACACACAGACCTCTGATTCAGTGATTTAAAACACAGCCACTATTCACATACATGTCACTAGCTGGCTGACCCCAGGCAAGCACACACGAGCCACAAGACCCCCAAAATGGTGAGTAACCACAGGGGCAGGGGAAATCAGTGTCCCAAGACCGTACTGTAAACTGGGCACGTGGCTCTTGGGGAGAGCCAGCACTGTAGTGTGTGTGGGGGGGCTTTTATAATCATTACTTTCCCCACCTTTTCCACAAGTTGTGTTCATTATGGAAGATATCTCGCTGCTGAGGGTGAGCAGGGAATCAAGGGAGGGTCTTCTCCAAGACTGAACCTCCTCCCTGGCCCTTATGTGGCTTGCCTATGTGCAGCAATGGTCCCCACCCCTGTCCCTCCACCCAGCGATGGCAGAGTGGCGCAGGAAAGTTCCCTTCATGGGGAAAGACGCAAAGCAGCTCTGCCAAAGAACCTGCAACAGCAGATTGCCCAGTATCTCTGAGAGTTGCATGGAGATCTATGGGGCAGATTCCCGTGAAGTGAGGGAGTCAATCAACACCGTGTTCCACTGCTCAGGCTGGGCATGTGGTGGTACGCGCATCATACAGACACAAGCCTGCTTTCTGCAACCCTCCTGCCCCCAACAACTCGCTTCCGCGATTCCCAAAATCAAAGCTACTTACCAGGGGGCCTCCTCTCCTGTTGTGCTTCAGAAAGCTCCGACAGCTGTGACTGGCTAGCTTCCTCTGGGGTAGAGAAGCGCTCCTGGCCGCATGCAACTCTGACCTCCGAGTCGTCCTCTGCCTCTGTGTCCCCCTCCACATCCTCGTCCAAGATTTCCTTCTCCTGGCTCGGTCCACTCTCGACTGGCATGCGAGCCACCAAAGTATCCACAGTGACCTTCGCAGTGGAGGTGGGGTCACTGTGGAGTTGGGGTCTCTTTGTAGAACCGTCAGCTCGTGGGTACAGCACCGGAGCAGTGGTTTGCCTCCCGCGCCTTGTGGTAGGCGTTCTGTAGCTCCTTCACTTTGACCCTGCACTGCAGTTTGACCTGATCATGGCCCCTTTCTGTCATGCATCATGAACTCTATCCATAGGTATCATAATTCCTACGGCTGGAGCGCAACTGGGACTGGACAGCCTCCTCTCCCCGAATGCTGATGAGGTCCAGCAGCTTGGCATTGCTCCAAGCGGGGGATTGCCTGGTTCATGGAGCAGCCATGGTCACCTGGAAAGATGTGCTGAGACCACTGCACATGTCACCGAGCAAACAGGAAGGGGACTTTCAAAATTACCAAGGAATTTAAGGGGTGGGTCATGGTTGGTCACCTGAGGGCAGGGCAGTAGAGTTCAAACCGATGACTAGAGAGGCAAAAACAGGCATTGTGGGACACCTCCCAGAGGCCAATCGCAGCGCTGTAATCGATCAGGGTGTCTACACTGGCACCGCGGTGCTGTAGCCCTGGCGCAGAAAGTATACACCTCTCATCAGGGTGTGTTTTTTAACAGTGCTGCAACTGCGCCATTTCTGCGCACTACGTGGCTCGGCAGTGTGTACACCTCGGGAGTTACACCGCAGAAAGCTGCTTTAGTGCACAGAAACTTGCCAGTGTAGACAAGGCCTCAGAACAGGCAACTTTGAGCTCAAGTGTTATTGCTCACTTAGTTTCCCTAAAGTCAAATACTGGGAAAAGTGGTGAGTTTGATCCTACACAGGGCATGTGAACTGTGCCTTAGAACAGAGGGGAAAGTAACCTGTTTAGTGTATGCATTCATATCTCATTCATATCTCATAAGTACATTTGATGAACTTTTTCTAAAATAAAAATAAAGTAGTGCTTAAATGTATTCTGTATGGAGATATATCCTCTGACATTGTATTTATCCAAATGTTTCAGTTATTAATTGGGCTCAAATAGCAGAACTGCTCTCCTCTATTTTCCCTAATGTAATTAATGTAAAATCTATGTGTAAAAAAGGCTGTGGTTTATACCATATGCTTGTTTCAACTATTATTTCAGTTTAAAAAAAATTTCTTTCCAAAACATAAGGATTAGTGGAAAATGTATTGTTAATAGTGAATCTCTGTAGATACTAATCCTTTGGCAAGGTGATGCTAGCTAAATGGAAAATGATTGATCTTCATTGCTTGAAACTAGATAATACACAGTTTACTTTAAGGGAAAGATTGCAGGGCGTTTTCTTATCAGCTTTGTCAAAGTTTAAATATATTAACAATAATGTTGACACAGCCGTATGCACATTAGAGCCTTTAACATGCAATAGGATACTGAATTTTTGGTTCTACATTAAAGTTATAGAGTAGGGGGAAAGTCCCTGCATTAATTGAGGTTATAAAATATGGCCACAAGGGGGCATTTACAATTTTAGAGGTGCATTTGAATTTGTCATCTGGAATTTATGAATTTCACAAAAGATGAGATAATACTTTCAGTTCTTGAACATAAATTTGGGGGGTTTACAATACCACCAAATACTTTACCTGCAAACAATAGTGTTTCTAGATAATCTGATTACTTGCCCTAGCCAGAAAAGGATGTTATGTGTTTTGGCATTCAAAGAAAGAAATGCATTGTCTATCTGATCTTACATGGATTATTATAATAAATATTCAAAGCCAATGCCACAGCATTAGTAGAATAATATAGAAATATAAGGTAATAAAAGGAGAGCAAGGAGGGGGAACCCTCTGCCCCCTTAAATAAGACCCAATAAACCAACAAAAACACTTTGTTCCCTAACTGAGGCAAGGAAAAAGATGATAGAACTTTCTTTCTTTCTTTCAAAAAAAAAGTGTCCCGTTTATCTAAAAAGATCTGCACTAGATGGAAAAAAAATGATGGTGCTCAGTATGTATTATCAGTGTTTGGAGGGGAGACAGTAGTGAATACACTTAAGATATGTATGTGTAATGGGCACACACCATGCTTTTACTGTATGTATTTTCAAGGTACCATTATCTATATACGCAGTTTCCTAATTATTCCTTAGTACTAACATTGGTTAGAGAGTATATTTGTATCACTATCAGAAGATCCATATTTTTTCACGAACATTGACAGCTGGTTTGCACTGGAGTTACATGAGTACTGTACAGCTAGGTTTGAAAGGATTCAATTTTTATTGGTAACTGTCGGTAAACATTGATTTCACCACACACACACAAACCTATGAAAAAATATTCCCATCAGTAATAATCAAAATTTACAGATCGACAAAGTAAGAAAAATGCTGCTTGAGAATTTATTTATTTACTTTGTATATGTTAACAATTTGTTTTAACAGTTATAAAGCTTTAACTTTTTGAATCTCAACATTTACTGTCATTAAATAATTGTCTAACCTTCCCCCATAGGTTTGTGGAACTGTGAACATTTAAATAGATAAAAATCTAAAAATAGCTTTAAAATAAGCATGGATATTATCCATCAAAATTATTTAAAAAAAACTGAATTCTTCCAAACTTGTGTACATCCTATTACAGTTCTTTAATTCTTTCTCAAGCAAATTTTTTTTGTTAAGTGTATCGTGTAAAAGTGACAATAGACCCTTGATTTCCACACTAGTTGTCTCTTTCACAGGGTAGTAGCCAGTGGCTTAGTAGGAATGTATTTTAATGAAATACCTGAAACAATAAATGACATACCAAAATAGTATCTGGTTTTCCCATGGCTGGCCATTTAATTGCAGAAAACAAATGGCCTTGGCTTTATTTATTGCAATAAGATAAGATTAAATAAATGCCACTCACTGGGTTCTGATTACTTTCTGTGGCTTTGTTCGCATGCTACTTAGCTGGGAAATAGTTTTTCAGATACAGCTGATCCGGCATATGACAGAGGTCCCCAAACTGTGGGACATGCTTCCCTACGGAGGTGCAGAGGAATGTTCAGGGGGGTGTGGTGGGGCCTGTGCCAGCCCCCATGGGGGGTGGGGTGGGAGCACCACTCAGCCCCTCCTGGCCCCCAGCTCTTCTCCGGCCCAGCCCTGCCCCCCAGCCACATCCCTATCCCTGGGCCCGTCCCCATCCCCAGCCTCGGCGCAGCTCATTCCTGTCCCCAGCTCGCTCGTGGCCCAGGGCCGGGAGCAGACCACACCTTGCCACAGGCCCAGCTTCTAGCCCCTGCCCCACCCCCCAGCTGTGGCCTCTCCTCCTCTCCACGGCCCCTGCCCCACCTCCCAGCTGTGTGGGGGCATGCACAGGATAAGGAGAGGCACAACCCTCAAAAGTTTGGGGATCACTGGCATATGATGCAAGTACAGTGTGGCACTGAACTGTTAAGACTATAATGATCTCACACAATATATATATATTTCAGATTCTTTACCACTTACATGTACTGTAGCTTTTCTTGATCTTTAACCTCTTATTCCGTGAAATGAAGAAGAAAATGGAACGCAGCCAGTGCAACCATCAGTTTTTGACTGTTTTTTCTTAGGTTCATAATCAAGGCTAAAACTGTACACTTTTATGGGAGCTATTCTTATTACTGGACCAAATGATCCAGGCCATAGAAGCAGCAACAGTATAAATGATGTATCTTCCTCTAGTGTAAGCATGGTTTGTGAACCATGAGAAAATGTAGTTTGAGAGAGTGGGAACCACAGGATTGACTGGGTTTATTTCTCAGTTGCAATTTTCCTTTCTCATTTTGTTGGATTCAGTTTGAGGTTGATGTTGTTTACCAACCTTTATAACGTTGGGACTGGTTGATGAGCGTTCAATGGGAAATTTGCCCATGTAAGTAGAAATATAAGCTAAATGTTGAGTTGATGCAAATTGGTGGTATATTCAGTGTATGAAAGGAAGAAAACAAAGTCATAACTGCAGTAGTAATGGAGTATAGATAGAGCTGGGTGGGAATGTTCTGCCAAAAAACTCTTGAGTTGGAATATGCTGATTCATCAAACTGAAACTGTTTGCAGAAAATGGGTAGCTTTAACAAATCTCCCATTTTGAAATTTAAAAAAATTGTTGAAATGTCCCATTGTGGTGTTTTTGAAGCAAAGTGTTGTTTTTTGGTTCAAAATTACTTTTTGTTTTGGAATTTCATGCCAAGAAAGGTAAACATTTTTAAAAGGTCAAAATATAAATGAAATGTTTCAGAATTATCAAAACAAAATGTTTTAATTCACACAATCCAAAAAAAATTATGGATGATCGGTTTGTGAAAAATTTTGAGATTTTTTTTTTACTTTTTGTCCCGATTCAGGACTGGAAAATTTTTAGAAATCTTGAAAATTTTTGCAGGATGGGAAAATCATTTCCCTCCCACCTATTAAGCAATGATCCTATTATACTGTTATGACATGAGTCATGCACCAGATGACACTGTTACAAAATATTTTTACTTAAGATGGGAGCACATATTTGAGCACCACTCTATCTTTTGAAGGAATCTTTGTACTGGATTGTTAGTTTTTTGATGGGGTTTCTTTTTGGGGGTAGCTGTTGCAAGCAGCAGGAAAGTTTGCCTTAATATCACCAAGAGTATGTCTATACTATCTGCCGATCAGCGGGCAGCAATCAGTGCTCTCCCGTCGACTCCTGTACTCCACCTCTGCGAGAGGCGCAGGCAGAGTCAACGGGGGGAGCACCGCAGTAAAGACATTGCAGTGAGTAGATCTAAGTTCGTCAACTTCAGCTACGTTATTCATGTAGCTGAAGTTGTGTAACTTTGTTCGATTTCTCCCCCTCCCCCCAACCCCCCAGTGTAGACCAGGCCTAATTCTTGGGGGCAAAGCTGTTCATGGAGTACCTAGCACTGGTGTTTGAGCTGAGATTTCTGAAGTATTTTAATGGGAAGAAGTCTCAAAAACAGAGGCTGTGGGTTGAGTAGAGTAGGGGAGACCACCTTGCAGCAGCCAAAAAATTAAGAGAAATGTAGAATAACAAACACACACTGATTCATTCTATTAGCCAAGAAGCTGTTGGATGAAAGAGACAGATTGCCCCTTCTCCCACCAGTCTTGGGAGATTAGAGACTTCACATATGTTAGTTACTAGCCAGAGACTGATGTGGAAGATGGGGAGCCCCTGAGCAGGGGTCCAGGTACCGCAACTTGGTAGGGACACTAGCACCTTCTACTTTCACAGCACTTAGATTTAAAGGGGGTGGTGTTGGCTCCTTTATGTGTTTTTGGACAGTAGGACAGCCCATCTTTTGTGCATGTCTTTTGGTCGATAGGTTATCTAGCTATTAATTTTCAGATAAACTTTCCAAGGCTTGTGTGTGATTAGATAAGTGGGAGGGGAGGGGATGACAAGGAAAAGATGAAGCAGTCACAGAGGCCAGTTAAAAAAAGGGAAACATTTTTAAATTGCAGGGGGGTGGTTTTGGAAGGGGGCGTGACCTAGGGGGTTGGGGTTGGGGTTTTTCTCCCCCACTAACAGGTGTTGGGTAAATTCTTCCTTCCCTGCAAATCTTGATTTGTGACCCTGAGAGGAGGGAGTCAGGAGGTTGGGATATCGGCCTTTTAAAGAAAAGTTGTGTTTTTAGCTTTCCTTTAAAAAAGTGTATTGGGTGGAGTTGGAGTAAGAATCACTGAGTTTTGGAAGATACTAACAAAAATACAAATGTGACACTAGCCTTGGTAGTTTAGAGAGAGATCTTTCTTCTATGGTGTTTGCATTACATGAAAAGGGAATGGGCGATTAGAAGACACCAACTGATTCAAATTGTAATGTCTCAAGAGTTGTTTTGAAATCATTATGGAAGAGGAGAGAAAAAGGAAATTGTAGACAGCTCTTTCGAAACTGCCTGTTCCTACAAGGAAAAAATTTCTTTTAAAGAATAGGTAAGTTATCTGAGCAATCAAGGAGTGGCTTGTTTTTTCAAGTCTGAGTGCTTTGAAGCTCTTGGCTTTGCTATCAAATAAATGTTTCACACACAATTTTATCAAGACTGTTAGTTAATCTACAGTTAGGTTTCAGCTGGCATTTCCATTATGAATCCCAAGTTTCAGGTTTAATATTTGACTGCCATCTGACAAACTATCAATAATCAAATGATCAGCCACCGTATTTTTATAATTCAGATAATTATCTAGTTAACTACTGTTGTGGTTCTTGAGGTTTAATATATTTTATTATTTTATTGAGTGAGAGTTAATGCCCCAGAATGAGTGACTAGATGAGTGATCCTATGTCCTGCAGGATTCCAGAACATTGACTGGCAGGGCTCGCTCACAATAGTTTCACTTTGAATAGCCCGACATCAAAGTTATTGCTGCACAGCTGAATAATACTTGTAGAGAGAGTAAGAGATAAATTGAGACATAGGCAAAGGAGGAAGCTAATTTCAGCTGAGATTTGAAATAAATTGAATCAGTGGAGCCAAAATGACCTAGTAAGGTTAGTCCCGACATCCAAAGCTTTTGAGGAGAGTGTGGTATGCTCACGATGGTGAGGCTGAATGAAGGGACAAAGGTTAATGCTGGGTCACCAAGAAAGGGTATGAGAGAAGCTGAAGTATATCTATGGAGGGCTTTTTAAAAAAAGACGGCCAGTTTGACTTGGCAGTGAGATTGTTTGAAGATGGGAGTGATGTGCATGTACATACTTCTCTGCACATGGGAGGAGGCAGGCAACTGCATTTGGCACATGCTACAGGTTAGCTGTCATTTGGAGAGTCCACAGAAAAGGTACTGCAGTAGTTGAAGTGAGAGGAAATTAAGACATCAGAGATGTGGGAGATTGAGAGACTATCAGAGTCCAGGATGATGCCAGGGTTACGGACCGTGCAGTTAAATGCAAGGTTAAAATCAAGGGAGATAAGAGTTTTATGTAAGATTGAGGATGTTTCTTTTGCCCAACATGAGCTCTTTTATTTTGAGATATCTAGCTAAAGGAAGTTGAGATGAAGATGTAGTTTGATTTAATTTGTACAAGATGTAGTTTGTAGCTTGAAGGCAGGCAGAGAAAGTGGATGGATTAGAGTTGCAGGTAAAAATTTGTACACATAATATGGTTAGTATTAAAATATTAGTTAAGGGGAAAAGTAAAGACAGGATGACCAAAAAGACAAATGTGCCTATGGATAAAGTAGAGCAGAGTTCTGAAATTTATGGAGTGCAATAGAGGAGGGGTCTTGAAACATACATAGAGTTGTCACCGAAGGTAGGTAAGAATGAAACCTTCACAGGAAAGAAACAAACATGGAGTCTGTCCAAAAGGACTGCATTGGCCAATTGCAGTAACTATGCTTATGTCAAGTTTAGATTAGGAAGGAAAAGTAACTTTCATAAGCAGAAAGGTGTGTGACTAATTTTGTGGAATTGAGCAGATTCTGTGCTATTGATAAATCTGAAATTGGTCCAGAATGTTAGTGTCAAAGGTGTCTAGAGAGAGGAGGAAAGCCTACAGTCTCAAGCACTTTGCTAAGGAAGGGAAGATTTGAGATATGACAGGTTAAAGAGAAGTGGTAAAGTTACAGGACGTTTGGAATAAATACCAAACCGGATGGAATTTAATGTCACAAAAATATGTGTACTGATATCATCTTGGTCTTCTGGGGTAACCCCAGATAGAGTGCACTGGCAGTCATAAAGGCATGAATAACTTTGGTGAGATCCAAATCAGAGAAATGGCTGCAATAGGTGCATTTGGCCACAGATGCTACCTGAGAATCCAGGCACAAGTTGGGGATCAAGAAGAACTGCCAAGGTTGTGAAACTTGTTGACGGAAGGTCTAGGCGTGCTCAGTAATGTGGAACAGATACTGCTACTACTACAGTAGATGTAGATGCTTGCTTCTGCCTAACACCACCACCTCTGTTTTGTCTGGTCTGTCTCTGTTAGCTTCAGGCCCTTCCTGAGTCAGGCATTGGGAAAGCAGAGAGATGTACCATTTAAGTCTTGTGGAAAAGAGAATTAGAAAGGTATATTATTTCTCTGCTTGTGGCATTGCAGACCAAATGGCCTCACATGCGTGTTGAATAGGGGACTATAATCTTTCAGAGCATTGCATAAAAGGCTCGAGCCAGATGAGTAATTGCCCATACTGCCTTGGGATATCTTTGATGAAAGGAGAGAACTACTGAAATGTGATCCTGAGATCCAATTCTACCAAGCTAGTGTCTGTAGTAAAACAATAAAATAAAAGCTGTCCTGAGACATGAAAGGCTGTTGGTACATCTGAAAATGTCAGCCTGGACACCTAACCTCTATTTATCACTGGAAACTAACAAAACTAGCAGAGTCTTTGTACCCTACGGGATCATGCCTTAAAGTGGGCATATGGTTTCCATATTGGAATGTGATTCTGCATATGGCCATAAAGCCCTGCAGTGGTTATTTTATTGGTTTTGAAAGAATGTCACTTCCCCCTGCTTGTCAGCATTTTTTTATTTTAGTGTATGGTTTGGTCAATTTAGCGTTGCCATCGTGGAGGATTGTGCAGTTGGGTCTATGGCTTTTGTGATGTCTGTATGTCAGTGGATAATAAGTGACAGAATGCTATCAGTTCTAAGAATTTACAGGCACCTATAGAAATAATCTTGTGTGAAAAAGTAAGCTGTAAGTCTTTGGAATTAAATTGCACAGTAATTGCACAGAGCTTTACCCTGAAGCTTTTTGACTCAACCCTTTATTTTGTCTTTTAGGCACACCGCTGCTAGTGAGGAGGAGCAGTGACCCAGCGCTGGGCCCACCTGCTGGCTTCCACCCAGGTGCTGCACACCCCACTGACAATAGTCTGAAATCCGTTGTGGCTGTAAGTATCATGTCATTTATGTTTTTAGGAAGGGTGAAGTTGTTTTTACTTGCATATATATAGCTTTGTTTTGTTAATTAAATTAATTTGTCCTTGAAACAGAGGTGTCAAGCTCATTCTATGGAGAGGGCTGAATTCTGTTTACGTTTGGTTAGGGTATAATTTTTGGATGATATAATATCCTTAATTCACAGTGAGTCTCTTCTCTGATTAATGGGAGATTTAAGTAAAGAGTGAGACTAGACTATGACTTTTGTGCAGTAGCTGAACTTTTAGTAAGTCTCCTCATTCATTATTTGTTCAATACCATATAGTCCAATTCAGCATCACTCAGTGGCAAAATTCTGTTTTTTAGAACCACCACAGTTTGTATCCTTTGTTTATTTTTTCTTCATCCTTCTTTCTTTCTGTGCTTTCTTTCCTCTTTTCTTCACTCTGCATTTCTTTCCTCCTGCAGCATCCAGTCACCATTTTCCGAGGCCTTCACTTCCACCCACTTCCTCATTTTACAGAGTATTTAATTGCTGATCACTTTAATGTTGATATAGCTGTTCTCATTAGGCATTAGTGCTAACATACAAATAAGATTAATGGGCTGGCCAGGGAGTTTATACCTCACTGGACCATTGTTTCAGGCTGTGTACAGATTCATGAAAGCAATACAGTTCAGTTACAGTTGGGTGACATTTGGAAGGTTTTATTTGCAAATATAAGGGTTTTTTTTTAAACATAAGACTAGATTCTGTAGAATCTGACTATGTCAGATGGGTCACATAAATACATCATGCAGCAGAAAGAGAGTCTGTGGGCCTGGTTTTTGCTCACAAAGCTCAATGGGCCTGATTCTGCACTTCTTTATTTTCGTTATATGCTGGTGTAACCAATGAGTCACGGCATTAGATAACTGAAATAACAGGGTAGAGAATCAGACTACATATGTAGTAATGCTATGTATGCTAGTCTTAATTTTGCAAATGCTGCAGACTAACACTGTGTATTATCTCTTTTACTGGATATTAGTTACCTGTCCATTGATCCTGTTCATATGACTAACTCTTTTTACATCCTATTTTCTCATATGCATCCTAGTTTATAGAGTTGTTGTATTGGTTATTTGCAAAGTAGTGTGGTTAGAGTGTGACAGAGATCCTCATGTATATAATATCCTAGTTCAACACTCTACAAGGTCAATATACTAATTCAGTTGTCAGTTCTTTTTAGGCTGAGAGTTAGATCTTCCTTGTCAGATGCCCATTGCCAACAACAATGAATTTTAAAAGGGTCTACTTAGTTGACACATGAGAATTCTCAGTGCTTTAAAACACCATGTTTTGTTTGAGTCCTTGAGTGGCTGGCAAAATAGTCACAGTGGTACATAGTATCATCTGCACCATAGATGGTGGTCAGGGGCAAGCTGGTAGTTTTGGCAGCTGAGTAGGAGCAGTCATCGCTTTTGGCACATGGGGAGCCGTGGGAGATAGTTTTAGATTGTGAGATAAGTACATTTTTGAATATTTCTGTTAAAATCACCATCAATTAAATAGTTGACAATATTAGGATTCAAATAATCATTTTTTGGGTTGACGATTTAACACCTAATTGAGGTGAATGGGGCAGCTCACACCTCTCAGCTATTCCTTAGACTCATAAAGGGTTTAACTATACCAGACCTAGCTACATTGCTCAGGGCTGAGAAAAATCTCTGGTATGTAGTTAGGTTGATCTAACTCCCACTGTAGACGTAGCTAGGTCAATGGAAGACTTAGCTACTGCTTCTTGGTGAATTTACTGCAGTGACAGAAAACCCCCTTTTGTTGCTGTAGTAAGTGTCTAGGCTACAATGGTATAGCAGGAGCTGTGCTGCTGACGTGCTTGTAGTGTAGCCATACCTGTGTCCGTTTATATTTTCAGGGTTTTCTTTGCAACCATGAGGGCTAGAAAGTTTTTTTTTTTAAACGTAAAGGTGAGATTCAGGGGTAAAGCTTTGCAGCAAATGTGAATTTCGTGGCATTAAAGAATACATGGGACTCCTATTTCCCCACTTTCTATAGATGGGAGACACAGAAAGGCTTGAATCAGATCACACAAGATGCCTCTGTGCCTCAAACACAGGACAATCGCTCCCATTGTGGGTGCAACAAGAAAAACCAAACACCTAATAATAGTGGGGAAGGGCATCAGATTTTTAAATATCATCTAATTATTGCCTTAAAATCTCTTCTGGTGTCAAGAAGACAGAGGATAAAGGTAATGTTTTGTGATATACAAAATGTCTGGTATAGTACTTAGTGCTGCTGCAACAAAAAGAGGCTGCACTAACAAACTTCATTCCTAGAACTTGCATAGTTAATAGTGCTGATGCACAGAAAGATGTTTTGTCAAAAAAGTTATTGAATTAAAAATCGTTATTAGCTGAAGATTGTTTTAGAACACAGGGATAAAAAAATCAATCTCTGGCAAACTGAGAAATGCAGTATCAAAAACTTACTTTGAACATCAGTAAGATCTTCCAAATGTATGTTAAAAATTATTTTAACAAAAATTACATTGGATTTCCAACAGCAGAAGACAGAACAAATTACCCCCCCCCCATATAGCATTAATTTAATTTAAATTACCTTCATAAATGCAGAGCCAAAGGTAAATTACATCTGGCTATTCCTAACAGATGATGCCAATTTAGAACAGCGTGTGTAATACAAATAAGTATACATGTTCATGGTGCCATTGACTTTCCTTAAAGCTTTACATTTATCATTGTGGTTAACTTTTATAATTGGCTTGGTTTATGCTGACATTTGGACTAAGAGTAGAGAGAAATAAGTTAGTGTAGAATATATAGTTCAAAAAGTTGTATTTATTTGCTATATGGATATGTATTTACTAACACAACATTCTGTCTGTATTGTTACATTGGCTTACAAATATATTTCCAGATCTTAAGTATCAGAGGGGTAGCCGTGTTAGTCTGGATCTGTAAAAGCAGCAAAGAGTCCTGTGGCACCTTATAGACTAACAGACGTTTTGGAGCATGAGCTTTCGTGGGTGAATACCCACTTCGTCGGATGCATGTAGTGGAAATTTCCAGGGGCAGGTGTATATTGCTTGCATATATATACACCTGCCCCTGGAAATTTCCACTACATGCATCCGACGAAGTGGGTATTCACCCACGAAAGCTCATGCTCCAAAACGTCTGTTAGTCTATAAGGTGCCACAGGACTCTTTGCTGCATTTCCAGATCTTGAGAGGTGTATTATCATCTGAGTCCCAATGGAAGTGAACACTGATTTGGCTTATAAAGAATACGCTACAAACAGATATGAGAGGATATTATAGAAAATAAAATAACTAGGGTTGTCGATTATCACACGATTAACTCAAAAAATTAATTGTGGTTAAAATTTATCGTGATTAATTGCAGTTTTAATCACACAGTTAAACAATAGAATACTAATTGGAATTTATTAAATATTTTGGATGTTTTTCTACTTTTTCAAATATATTGATATAAATTACAATACAGAATACAAAGTGTACAGTGCTCACTCTATATTTTTCATTACAAATATTTGCATTGAAAAAAGGTTAAAAAATAGTATTTTTCAGTTCACCTCATAGAAGTACTGTAGTGCAAACTATTGTGAAAGTGCAGTTTACAAATGTAGGGTTTTTTTGTTACATACTGCACTCAAAAACAAAACAATGTAAAACTTTAGTGCCTACAAGTCCACTCAGTCCTACTTCTTGTTCAGCCAGTCACTAAGACAAAGAAGGTTGTTTACGTTTACAGGAGGTAATGCTGCCTGCTTCTTATTTACAATGTCATCAGAAAATGAGAACAGGCATTTGCATGGCACTTTGGTAGCAAATATTACGAGGTATTTACGTGCCAGATATGCTAAACATTCATATGCCCCTTCGTACTTCAGCCACCATTCCAGAGGACTTGTATTAGGTGAATTGAAAAATACTATTTCTTTTGTTTTTTATAGTGCAAATATTTCTAATAAAAAATAAATATAAAGTGAGCACTGTACACTTTTTATTGTGTTTTGTAACTGAAAACAATATATTTGAAAATGTAGAAAACATCCAAAAATATTTAAAGGTATTCTACAGTATTATTTTTTAACATCTCAATTAATCACAATTAATTTTTTTTAATTGCTTGACAGCCCTAAATATAACACACATGCAGTCATTTAATAAAAGGAAGTTTGCGATCGAATGCCTTAATGTGGGTATGGATTACATTTGGTGCAGCCAGTAGGCTTCACAGCAGCGATGGGCAACCTGCGGCCCGTCAGGGTAATCGGCTGGCGGGCCGCCAGACAGTTTTATTTACATTTGCACGGTTTCCCGCAGCTCCCAGTGGCCACGGTTCGCCATTCCAGCTAATCTGAAATCATTCTAAATATTGATGGATGAAATGTTCCAACCAAAATCTGAATCCAAAATCATAACCCCATTGTATTTGGCACAAGATATCATAGTTTGATAAACTCACAAACAAGGTTCACTTTGAGAAATCTGGGCCCCAATGAAATTAATGGGAATGTATCCATTTACATCAGTGAGGCCAGGATTCCACTGCAGTGAACTCTCTGGCCTGATTTGGGGAAACATTATGACTTCCTTTATGTTGTCTTGGTCCCTGAGAAGATGTTTAGCTGACCTCTGAGTTAATCAGTAGGCTGTTTAAATTGCATTTAATCCATATATTAAAGATTAAGGAGTCAGATCAATTTAAGAGCTGCTCCCCTGGCTCAACCCGTCTCAATTTTTTGCTAAACATGTCAAAACTGGTTTCATTTTCTGTATTGTGGACATGTAATTTGCAATTTTGGATAAGGTTCATATTTAATCAGAACCTTTTCATGTTTCAAGTCCTTGTTAAAAAGGGTCAGAACCTCCTTCAGTTCTTCCAACGTTAATTGTGATTTTAAAGTATCAGCCTTTGTGATTAAGTGTCTGAAGATTAGCATAAAGTGTGTATGTGTATGCACCAGCCCAACTCAATTGTTTGTTCCCTTTATATATGCTTCTATATAAATGTGTAAACATAGATGTAAATTAATGCTGCAATTCAAAGCTTTCATTTGAGGTAAAGATTTATCAATAGTTTTTTCCAAAATAAAAAGAGACATAAATATTGTAAGAAAAACTGGGCTAATACTATGTTGTTTCATCTCATTATTTAGAAGCACTGCAGGGCAGAAAAGGTCTTTTTGACACAGTGATTTTAATAATAGCTGTAGACTTTGTAAATCCAGCAGTTCAAGCTGGATTCTGGTAAAACTAGAGCTAGGAGACTGCATTGCAATGAGGCTTTTTCATATAGCTTTGTTTTTAAAAGATGAAACATCTGTCCAATATGTTTAGCAGGGCCAAACATTCACTCTCGCTGGACAGTTCAGGCAGTTTTAATTTCTGGTGTCTTTGTACATGATATAATTTAAAGCTGAAATTCTTCCACAACTCCAGGAGCTGGGGCTTTAGGAAAGACACTAAATATCATGAGACTTGTGATAGAATTGCAAGAGTTGGCAACACTGGCACAGTCGTACACTTGATTTATTTCATGAAAGAAGGGAGAGGGAGGATCATATTTTGAGGATTTGCGCAATCAACTATGAGTGACACTTCACTTTGCGATTACGAATGAAGTGGAATAAAGACATACTGCCATCCACTTCTGTGTTCTTCCCTGGGTCAAGAAAGAGCCTAGAAGGGCCCAGTGGAGTATCTGAGGTTCCCTTTGCCTTGCACCCCCAATAGGGAAACCAAGGTTAAAAAGGACAGTGGGGCATATGAGCCTCACTGGGGGAAAGCCAAGCACAGGCAGCCCAATAGAGCCTGGGCGTCCATGGACCCCACTGAGCACCAAACCCAAGGAGTTCAGAGACCTTGTGTAATTGTAATTTCAACCTCTGCAAATTCTACTGTAAGTGGCATCTCCTGTAGGCTGAGCCTATTGCATGGACAGAGTTTGAAGCATATCACTAAGTCTCCCCCCCCGCCCCGACCCCAATCTGCCTTCTGATCAGATATGACTGTATTAGAGACATAGATGGAAAGTAAGCAAAAGTGGGGGATATCTTTTGTGTAAACTGTGTTTTGAATGCCAATTTTCTGCCAGGGAATCTAATGAGGTGCTTATACTGATGTATGAAAGAAATACAGCTAGGAACATTTCTTATTTCTTAGATCCCACTTTGTTGTACAACAAACAAAAAACTAAGTGGAACAATTGAATTGGAACAATCTGACACACACAGCCTGGATCTGTGTGACCCAGGTCTGCAAACTGGTGTTTCCAAGGCCGTGCTTGAGCATCCAGACTGCGTTGGAAACCTGAGCCTCACAACCATTTTCACACATCCATACTACACCACACAGACCCAGGTCAGAGCTTCAGCGTCCATGAGTGTATACTATTGTATCCCAGGATTTCTAGTACCCTTGCCAGATGAAGCTGCTCTAGGGCTTGTTTCATAGTGGATTCTGAGAGAACTTGTCTGTCCATCCCATGGGAGTCGACCAGAAATGTTATGGGTGGTGCAAATGCATCCAGCTGAGCCATTTTTTGTCTGCATGCTTCCAGCACCTGGAGCCAATGTGGATCCAGACTCAGTGAAACAACATCTACACCTCACGCATCAGTCGTATTTTGGGAAACAGGCAGAGCATCTGTGAGACGTTGATGGACACTTTGGAGGCAATTTTTGAAGTGGCAGAGGGACCTCTCAGGGGCATACTGACATGCCGGCTGTGACCCAGCTGATGCTGCTGATGCTTGTTGTCTTAGCGGCAGATTCCCCCCTGTGTAGAGCAGCACTTCTGGAGCACAGACTGGTGGGATCACATTGCCATGAGGACCTAGGATGATCAGCAGCATGTCCAGAACTTTTGCAAGAAAAAACACATGTTTCTGCCGTTCTGTGATCAGTTTGCCCCCCAGCATCAGGACATAGGCATGATGGAGGCCATGATGGTCCAGAAGAGGGTCGCTATAGCCATCTGGAAGCTGGCTACCCCAGCCTGCTATAGGTCTGTGGCTAACTAGTTTGGAGTTAGCAAATCAGCTGTGGGGTTGTTGTGGCAGAGGTCTGTGAGTTGATCAGAACAGCGATGCACCCAAATAGGTGGACATTACAAATGTTCCTGAAATAATTGCTGGCTTTGAGAGAATGGGCTTTCCAAACTGCACAAGGGCCATTGATGGGACTCGTGTGCCTGTAGTTTGCCCACTACAAGGAGCACATGAGTACATAAATCACAGAGGGTACTACTACTGCCTCTGTTTCCTGGGCTTTTCTGGTATGTTTTCCACATGTGGGCTTTGGCTGGACAGATGTGGATGAATGCATAGGGTACATTTGTCTGTTCCATGTGTTAGTGTTCATTACCTGATACATGGTCCTGCCATCCCCTGTATTGTCCAAGGAGACACAGTCTGCAGGGTAGGATAGTATGGAGGAGACTTGGTGTGGGGCAAGTTCAGGAGCTGAAGGCGGCAGTGGAGCTTGCAATGTGGTAACCAAGAGTGCAAGTAATCTGTCGAGCAGCTCCTGCTGCTGCTCTCCGTCTTCCTCCCTCAACCTGCAGTTATGCTCCATGAGTCTGTCCACCAGTTTCTTCTTGTGTTGTGTAGCCTCTGTGTCTCTTCCACCATTCGTGCATCCATATCCTTGTGGAACCCTATCTGCCAATTTGTTTTATCTAGCAGCTTTCCCATCAATTCATCTTGGACTCTTACTCTTCCCCAGGCTCCTGGTGCCATGTATTTGCACTGTGGAGGTGGAAGGACCTTGAAAGGAGAAAAAAGAGTACGTTGTCTGACGATGATGAAAAATCACATTTCCCACTCTCAGTGGGCTGTATTTTATTCACACGCATAACACCATTCTCTTCAGACATCCCTGGAGCAGCACTGAAAACCATCACATATCATGGCAAGGCACACATACAAAATTCAGTTGAAATTATTTCTATATCCCCCACTTATGAGTGGTCTAGTCATTAGCTGTGTGTTTTCAGTCATGTCAGGTGGCAGCATGGGAACTTCTGTTCCAGGCCAGCAGAGGACAGCTATCAGTGCATGCTAACGATACTTAGGCCGATGTATAAGGTGTGCTGTATTACACAGGAGGGGTATGTGGAGTCACAACCCATACTTAAAACAATCAGTGAGTAGCTAGTAAAAGTTTAATGATAACTGCTTTAACTTTTTTCCTCCTTTTGTGTGGTCCATTTTGAATCCCATGTGGCATGCGGGAAAAGTAGGGGGACGGTGCTAGGGGAATGGCATGGATTCTGCCCTGAATACCAAAACCACAGATTGTATTAATAATTTAATAGGCCCATATTCCAGAAATACCTCCCATCCCATCCATCTATCAATAAAAACAAACATGGCAGCAGAAACTTAACAGGCTCTGTCTCTGTCTCCAGCTCCAGCATCTTTTGTTTTGATGCCAGTTCTGCAGTGCGCTGCTGCCAAGGCCTGTCTGCAAATAACTCTTCTGAGTACAGATCCAGGAGGTGCTGTAGCTGCTCCAGCAGCAGAGCCTCTTCTGTTTCCACCCTCACGTCTAGGGTCACTTCTTGCCCTTCATCTGGTGGGTGGCTCTCTTCCAGTGGTGCCTGTGACTGTGGAGGCATTATAAGGGTGCCATCCCAATCAGCAGATTGTCATGCACCACTGGGTTCAGTGCTTGCTACAGTTCCCAGTATGTGGTCACATTCCTCAGAAAACAGGCAGGAAGACAGGGTATTCCCAGGGGTGCCATTAGCATCTTTGACTTTGTGGTACTTTGACTTCAGCCACTTGATTTGCTTGCTTCATTGTTCTGCTGTGTGATTGATCGCCAGTGCCTCCAGCTGCTTGGATATAGTTTTGTAGTCCTGATCACTTGCACTCTTACTGAAGTTGAATGTCTTGCTTGCCTCATGTCAGCAGTTAACCAGAATCTGTTTGTTTCTTTCTGGCCCGCTACCAGTGTGCTTGATGCAGGATTTTTTTTTTACTGCTGGCCATAGTTAATACATCAGCTGACATGTAATAAATGAGCACTGACTGTGTTTCCAGTTGAGCAGTATGCATAGAAATGAAGGGTTAAATGCTGTGATGCTGCATATAAATCAGGAGATTGCTTTGCATTCCTGACACAGAAGGTTTTGGGATTGAAGGCCTGTGGGATAGCATTGGTAGATTCTTCATATTTGAGTCCGGCGACCTGGACTTGAGCTCTGTCCGCAGTGAAAAATCCCTGGGCTTTGACCTGTGTCATAGCAGGGTTCAGGCTGTGACCCACCCCTCAGCAAGGCCTGAGCCTAGAGGGGTTCCTGACACCAGTCAGACTAATTTCTGTGTGGATGGAATGAGGGCTTAGGCTTAAAGCTGAGTCAAACCCCAGATTTAGTGTGAGGTGTAGACGTAACACGAGAATACTTTATATAGGTTCTAAGCCACATACTTACTATGTAGTGCTGTTTTTTATATTCATTATGTGCTTCTATCCTTGACTCTTATACACTTCAAACTTTATTTATCTTTGTAGTACTAATGTGAAAGAGATTATACCAGTCTGATATTCTGAGGTTCATCTAGTAATAGCTAGTTTGATTAAACTTACTTTTACATAGGACTAAAAGAGGCTGTTACTGTATTGTAGGTATTCTCAAACTAAGCTTAGAAAAAACAATTGCCCCTTCCCATAATTTACTTAGATAACACAAAGAATTGAAAATGCTGTGCTTTGCAAGAATACGAGTAATAAAGTAGAAGGCTTTGATCTGTATACAGTAGAACCTCAGAGTCACGAACACCTTGGGAATGGAGGTTGTTCATAAGTCTGAAATGTTCATAACGCTGAACAAAATGTTATGGTTCTTTCAGAATTTTACAACAGTACATTGACTTAATACGGCTTTGAAACTTTATTATGCTGAAGAAAAATGCTGCTTTTTAACTATCTTAATGTAAATGAAACAAGCACAGAAACAGTTTCCTACCTTGTCAAATTGTTTTGTGAACTTCCCTTTTTTTAAGTAGTAGTACTGCACTGTTTGCTTTTTTTTTTTCTCTGTTGCCTGATTGCATACTTCTGATTCCAAATGAGGTGTGTGGTTGACTGGTCAGTTGGTAATTCTTGTGTTCCTAACTCTGAGGTTCCATTGTAGTTATAAAGAGAGTATTAGTATCATAAATTTTCATTTCATAAAGCACCCTTTTGCGTTATCACACAGTTCTGTTCAAAAAGAGTACCAATCGCAGCAGCTAAAATAACACTGCACAAACATTTTAGGAAATCATAACACCCACTGATTGTGTGATACCTCCTGATCTTCCCAATTTGCACGGGCTCCCGAATGAAGAGAACAGGCCTTGTGGGTGCTGGGCTCACAGGAAGGGAGCAGGGCCTGTCTTAAGTGCAGGCCGAGGCCCCTGGCAGGCGGCAGACAAGGGGGTTCAGAGTGAGACACTCACAAGTCCACCAGCACTTTGAGGTCCGTGTCAGTATGGTGCAGCAGGAAGTCGATGACGATGCTGGGTAACCTCCTCCAGGGTTGGGGAAGGCCAGGTCGAGACGAGGTCACCCCCAGCCGGAACCAGCTGCTTTACTTAGACTCCGGCTGTACGTTATGCAATGGGGAAACAGCACATCACTCAGGGCAGGAACAATGTGGGGCCCAGCTCCTTGACCCAGGAGGAGCTCTGGTTGCCTCTGCCCCAACCCCATGCTGAGTGGAGCTCTGGATATTCTCCAGCATCTCTACGTCCCTGGCCAAAAGACAGGGCTACTGGCACTTCCCTGGCACACTCCCATGCCTCATAGTTTGAGAACCCCTGCTGTATTGTATATCTCCTCTTTGTAACAGGTACCCAAGGAGCATGGTAGAACACTTTCTTAGGCAGGACAGCAAGGTTGGTATGAGTATAGAAGAGAGGCAAGATTCTGGTACACTGAAGTACTGCAGCACCAGTCTTCTCCACAGAGAATGGCAAGGTTATTAGACATGAAAAAATTTCAATATCAAGTTCTCCTATTAATAATCCAGTTTAACTGCTACTCTTGAAACATTTGCCATTGCAGTGTACAGAAAATGTTGGGGAGGTTTAAAAGATTTTTCTGTCACTCAGAAGGTAGAGAATTTCTTCTCTCAACTGCTCGTGTGTTTTAAAATAGAATTCTGATTTAGATGAATCCCATTTTTAAAGTAGCAACTGTGTGTGCATGTGTGTGTGCGGGTATGTGTGTGTGTTTATGCTGTGGAAACATATATAGAATACTTATAATCAGTCTGAGAGCTTGTCAGTGTACTGTTTTTGATGTCTGATTAGATGATCATAGGGACATCTGGAGTGAGTTAGTTTTGAAGTTGTTGGCGTGAGGCACTGCAGAAGCCAAAGCTGTCTGGCAGTTTTAAACCGTAAAAAATGCTACTTTTTAAAGAATCTTTTATAAAGCATAGCATGCAACTAGCTGAGGACTGTCAAGTTAACAAAAGCTGCTCTTTCGTCCTGATTTTTCTCTTATTTCTCAATCCTGTACTAGTTTTCCTTCTATCTTTATTGTGCAGTGTGCTATGGTATATGTGCCAAAAGGAAACCGTATGTACTTCAGAAGAAAGACTAGGAGATTTAAAAAATTGTTCAAACATTCAACAAGATTTCAGTACAATAAATTGATTAACTGAAAAAGGAGGTGAAAGTGTCCTGTGCTAGGGATGGGGGGTAGGCGGAGCGATGCTTTTAGTTCTTTGTGATTGCTTGTACCATTTGAACATCAGATTTTACTGTTTTTTCTATGCTTTTGAGTACCAACTAGGGATCAGTGGAAATAAAAAGACAAATAAATACATATAAATATTTGAAATAGGCAGCTAGACCTTTTTGTGGTATTTAATAAGAGCTAGAAATTAACAGTTGCTATTTTAGTAAAATTATTAGAGTAACATGTATGTTTACTCACACTTTCAATGTGTACATCCAGTAGAAGCAACGGACATTACAGTCATGAATATGTTACTTTCCATAGTTTGAGAGTTCCCAATGAGAGAAATGATTTTTATGCATATGTATGAACAAAAATGTGTAATACATAAAAGGTTTCAAAGATGGATGTTTGCTTGGTGCTGCAGCTGTACTTATTGTTAGTTTTGTTTTTCTGTTGTAAAATACTCAGTCGGCCTTCACTCTTAGTTCAAAGAATCCTAGGGCCTGATTTTTCACCACTTTCTACCTTGTGCAGTTGTTTGCTTGTACAAATAGAAGGCAGTGGAGAATCAGGCTCTGTGCAAAAAAGAAGAGAGCATGTTTTGGAGAGAAAGGAATAAAAACACAGGTGAGGGAGTTGACACATGGCTGACCAAAAGCGTGACTGGCTTTCAATGCTGTTTACACATTCCATCTCTCCCATCAAAGAGGTCCTACCAAATATTATTCTGTCTGGGAAAAGTTTTTATAGGCAGCTTAGTTAATCATGAGTTTCATAAACTGCACCATCACTGGCTTATTGCACAGATGTTGGAGTAAATCTTTAGTAAGTTACTTCACTGACAAGCTTGACAGTGAAATTTAAAAACTGAAATGGAGAACAACAGTCAACATGTCTGATGCAGTTCTCTCACCTACAAGCTCTAGAAACATTTTGTTAAAATAAAGTGGAATCTTACATGAGTCTGACCTAATAAAATTTATGTTTGTCCATCTGCTAGTCCACTCTGAGAGTAGTGGCAGAGATCTTACTGAGTGATACATTGGTAACCTGCTAAGAAATATATGGAATTTAAGAAAAACTGCTCAAATATTTTAATATAACATATCTTAGCGTATTGAAATATGATGCTTATCTCTCAGATTCTAGGTCATTTCTGTATGCCATTGCAAATGGGTTCAGTGGCTTTTTTCAGTCTCTAATTGACAAAGTGTACAGATACTCAGTGTTTAATTTGGCTCAATTAGCTGTGTGTGTTTGGGAGAGTGAACATGGATCTTTAATTACCTGTCCCTAGAGATTTTTCAAGTCTGGGGTTCAGTCATCATGGGTACCCAATGTCTCCCCTGACCTGTAGTTACATGTCTTGAAATGATCATGTTGGCCTGCCACTGTTCAGCACATACATGAGCACTGGAAAAATCCTGATTCTTGGCAGTCATAACTTACTGTAAATTCATAGAGCAATTTAGTAAAAACTAAAATTAGAATATTCCTCCAAAGATTCCAGTTTTTACATATCCTTTATACTTTTGATGTCACTTGCATTTGTATTTATACTAGTGACGTACCAAAGCTGGAAATAATAATCTTAGACGCCGTTACATTTGGAAGGCAGGTGGTGAGGGAGAATCAACAATCAGGATTTTGAGCCAAATGGATGGCTTTGCTTGCATGTCAGATCCAAAACAAGGAGGCGCCTATTTTTCAATTCCAGTGTCACTGCAGTTGAAATGTCACAGGAGAATACAAATTTTGGCCCAAAGTAGGAGAATCGTGCAGAAATCTGATAATTATATCAGCTGTTATTGCAACTTTGGTTGAAAAATCAACTAGGAATAGCTATGAGATGGTGGTGGTACCAACTCAGCCATAAATCTCAACTTAATCTATATCTGAATCCAGACACTTTGAGCCCCATCTCTCATTTTTATTAGTAAAATATACAGATACGTATGATCTTTTTCCTACTTGAATTGATCATACAATTATTTGTGAGTAATATTTTAAATGCATAAATTGCAAAACATAAGGGAATTTGTTGAAGGAGTATTGTGAGGCCTAAAATAGTTCCATATTACTCTCCCAGCTAGTCAATAATTGTTTGCATCCAAACTATTGTCTATTAAGCAATTGGCTGAGACAGAGTAACATGACCCTGTAACCTACAACAAAAGAGCCTCTGCACAAGGTAGGTCTGCTGCAGCTCATTGAAGGCTAAATAACCCTGTATTTCAGGCAATCACACTTATTCTACATTTAATACTCTTAGAAGTAAATTGGGCTCTTTCCCTTCCTCTCCTGCTGCTTTTTAGTATTATTAACCACAGTCTATGAAATAGTCTGTTGAAAAATTAAATAAAAATGGCATGAAAATAGCATACACGTTAGCTTTTCTGAACGAAAGGAAGGTCCTCCATTTCTGCTGGCCTAATGTAAGGCTAGGAAATATGATGACTGCTCTTCCAATTTGGAGTTGGGTGGTGGGTGGGGCAGGGGGGAAGACTGTGCAAGATCTGGTGTTCTTCAGACAGCAGAATAGACATCAAACGGAAAATGCTGCCTTGGTGTGAGTGTGTTTCTGTGAGCAGCAATGCTGAGCAAGGGCCATCTGTTCTCCATCCTCCTCATCTTTTGACATTTTCAACAGGAGCCAAAATTAATTATCTGCTTCTGACCCAGGAGAGGCGTATTCCAAGAGGGATTTTATGAAACACTTTTTAGAAAAGTTGCAAGGACATTGGGGGAAGAGGGGTCAAGGAACAAGACAAAGATTAAATAGTTTCTAAAACCATGAAGGAGAAAAATTTCCATTTACCAGTAAAATAAATGATGTTATTCCCTTCTACTTGGTTTGAAAGTCGAACCAAAACTTGAATGTGTCAACAACAAAGATGCCAAACAGCCAGTATTCTTAGTAACAAATTTAATTACAGTGGTCTGTCAAACATTCATATTCCCCTTTGTGATGGGTTGGATCACAGAGACCCCCTTGGGACTGCCACCTGATGTGCTGAGACTACCTCTGAGCCTGTTTTCCCTGCCAGTTTGAGACTTCAGTACCCTGTCTTGTTGAGCCAGACATGCTAGCCTGCTGCAAGCACAGACCCAGGTCTGAACCATGTCCCCCCAAAGCTGCAAACTTAACTGAAAATGGCTTAGAAAGTGCTCCAGTCTCTAGCACCCAGATACCCAGTTCCCAATGGGATCCAAACCCCAAATAAATCTGTTTTACTCTGTATACAGCCCATACAGGGTAAATTCATAAATTCTTCTTCGAGTGATTGCTCCTATGCATTCCATGTAGGTGTGCGCGCCGTGCGTGCACGGCTCTTTGGAACATTTTTACCCTAGCAACTCCAGCGGGCCGGCTGGGCGCCCCCTGGAGTGGCGCCGCTATAGCGCTGGATATATACCCCAGCCGGCCCGTCCGCTCCTCAGTTCCTTCTTACCGCCCGTGACGGCTAGTTGGAACAGTGGAGTGCTCTGTTCACCTCCACAACCCTAGTGTTTCTCCGTTTGATAAGTATATATAGTTGGTTAAGTTAGTTAAGTTAGTTAAATAGTTTAGTACAGTTAGTGTAGTAAGGGGAATTAGGGGGGTTCGCCCCTCTTTTTCCACAACCGGTGCGGGCTCATGCCCAAGGCACCGGGGTTTAAGCCCTGTTCGGCTTGCCAGCGGCACATGCCGATTGGGGATCCGCACGACTCCTGCCTGCGCTGCCACAGGGAGTCCCATCGGCCAGACAAGTGCCTGATTTGTACGGCGTTTAAGCCACGGACGAGAAAGGAGCGGGACTCTCGATTAAAGCAGCTCCTTATGGAGTCGGCGCTTAGCCCTGCCGCGCCGACCCGAGCGGCGCCGAAGCCTTCCTCGGCGCGCAGCGCACCAGCGGTCCCGAGCCGGTCCGGTGCCGAGACTGTACGACCTCCGCAACCGGCACCAGTGTCCAGGCACCGTTCCCTCTCTCTGGCACGGAAACGGAAGGCGACGCAGACGGCCTCTAAGCCTCCTGCACCGGGACCGCTCACCCAGCCACCGCCAGGACCTCCGGCACCGGCTGTAGTGGTGCACAAGCCGTGCACGGTTCCGTCGACTCCGGCACCCCAAGAGCCATTGAGTCCAGCACCTCCCTGCTCCCCGGTGCCAACCGCGGTCGAGCTACCTCTCCCGTCCATGCCCGAGACATTCTCGACGGCGAGAGAGCTCATCGAGCTCACAGAGGCACCGAGCCTCCGGCCCCCGGCACCGCCGGTGCGGGCTGTTCAGTCAGCGGGCAAGCCGGCGATGATGCGGCCCCCGTCCCCTGACAGACGGGATAGATGGCTCTCCAGGTCTCGGTCCCGGTCCCGATCCCGGAGACGGTCGCCGTCACGCCGATCCCGGTCCCGGCACCGATCACCATCGCGGTACCGCTCCCCGTCTCAGCACCGGTTGCAATCCCGGTACCGCTCAGCATCGCGGTACCGGTCGCACTCCCGGAGACGCTCCCGGTCACCTGACCGCTGGTACCGCAGGAGGTCTGGCTCCCGGTACCGTTCCCGGCACCGCGACTCCCGAAGCCGCTCCCGCCGCCGTCGGTCGAGATCGCGGTCGAGCTCCCGGCACCAACACAGTTGATGGTCCCGCTCTCGCTCCCGGCACCGCGATGACCGGCACCGATCCCCAGCACCGTCCAGGGACAGACTGGCGGCATCGACGGCACAATCTCTGAGAGCCTCTGCCCCCCCATGGCCCTCTCGCCAGCCCTAGGTCGCCTCAGGCGGGCAGCGGGGGAGATTTCCGGGGGCACCCCCAAGGCCAGGACCACGAACCACAGCAGTGGGCCTTTTGGGCCCCCTGGGCCTACCACCAGGCTCAAGGGCTCCCCTTCCCCGCGGGCTCCGAACGCAGGATGCCGGAAGCCACGGTTAGCAGGCCTCCCCCATCACCACCTGGTGAGGCCCCACCGCCACCTGTTACGGCGGAGCATGCTGTGGCCGAGGCGGCTTCCCACCCCCTGGAAGACCCACCTCCGGAGGCCATGGTCCAGGGTCTGTCCTCGTCTTCCTCGCCGGATGAGGCGGTGGCGGGGGCGTCTACGGCGGACCCCCCTCCAATTGACTTGCGGGCCCACCAGGACCTTCTTTGCCGGGTGGCGAAGGCTATTGACCTCCCCGTGGCGGAGGTCGCTGAGGATGACGACCCGGTGACCAATGTGATTGGAGCTGAGGCCTCACTGCGGGTGGCCCTCCCATTCATCCGCACTATACAAAAGAACGCCACTACCATCTGGCAGTCACCGGCGTCCGTCCCTCCCACCGCTCGCGGAGTCGAGCGCAAGTACTCGGTTCCTCCCACTGGCTACGAGTACTTATATACGCACCCGACTCCGGACTCCCTCGTGGTGCAGTCCGTCAATGACCGAGAGAGACATGGGCAACCAGCTCCGGTGCCAAAATCTAAAGACGCTCGGCGCATGGATCTGTTGGGCCGGAAGGTCTATTCGGCAGGGGGTCTCCAGCTCCGGATTGTCAACCAGATGGCTCTTCTCGCTCGCTACACCTTTGATTTTTTGGTGTCCCTGTCTAAGTTTTCGGAGCTGATCCCAACAGCCTCCCGACAGGAGTTCTCGGCCCTCCTTGAGGAGGGCAGGAAAGCCTCCCGGTCCTCCATCCAGGCCGCTCTGGACTCGGCGGACTCAGGAGCCAGAACCCTGGCCTCGGGAGTAACCATGAGGCGCATCTCCTGGCTGCAGTCCTCCACCTTGCCGCCCGAGGTGCAGTACACCCTGCAAGACCTCCCCTTCGACACTCAGAGAAAACGGACTCCAGGATTCAGACCCTCAGAGATGGTCGAATCGCCATTCGCACCTTGGGTATGCACACACCGGCTACCCAGCAGAGGTCGTTCCGGCAGCAGCCCTACCGACCCTTTACTCAGGCCAGGTCGCGGCCGTATAATAGTCGGAGAGGCAGCCTGAACCGCCGTAGACCGTTGGGCAACAGGCGCAACCAGGCCCAGGCGCCTTCCAAGGCCCCTCAAGGGCCCAAGCAGGCATTTTGATGGGACGCCCGAGGGCGGCCCATCAGACTCTTTACCGGATCCTTCCCCCTTATTTTGCAACCGCCTTTCCCACTTCCTCCCGGCGTGGTCCCAAATAACAACGGACAACTGGGTACTTCGTACAATCCAGTATGGTTACCGCCTTCAGTTTGCTTCGCCCCCTCCTTCTCACCCACCTTCCCCGTCCCTATTCAGGGACCCCTCTCATGAGCAGTTCCTCTTGCAAGAGGTCGAGACTCTGTTGAGCATGGGTGCCATAGAGGAGGTGCCACACGACATGCGGGGCAGGGGATTTTATTCCCGATATTTTCTCATCCCCAAGGCGAAAGGAGGTCTCCGACCTATACTAGACCTCCGGGAGCTCAACAGGTACCTGCTCAAGCTCAAATTTCGCATGGTCACCCTGGGGACCATCATTCCCTCCCTGGATCCGGGAGACTGGTTTGCCGCCCTCGATATGAAGGACGCGTACTTCCATATCGCGATTTACCCTCCCCATCGACGCTACCTGCGCTTCGTGGTCAACACTGCGCACTATCAGTTTGCGGTGCTACCCTTCGGCCTTTCCACCGCGCCGAGGGTCTTTACCAAGTGCATGGCAGCGGTTGCCGCAGCCCTCCGCCGTCGTCGCATACATGTCTACCCATATCTCGACGACTGGCTGATTCGCGGGCCATCCCGACAGCTGGTAGCAGATCAAATGGCCGAGATACTGAACCTGTTTCGCTTCCTGGGCCTTCTCATCAATGCCGAGAAGTCCACTTTAACTACATCACAACGAGTGGAGTTCATCGGAGCAGTCCTAGACTCCGGTTTGGCCAGGGCCTGCCTCCCTCGACCTCGGCACCAGATGATGGTCTCCATCATCCGGGACCTGCACATCTTTCCCACGACAACGGTTCGGTCCTGCCTACGCCTCTTGGGCCACATGGCGTCCTGCACGTTCATGACCGCGTACGCGAGGCTGCGCCTTCGCCCATTTCAATCTTGGCTGGCGTCGGTGTATCGTCCGCACCGCGACCCTCTGGACATGGTAGTCACGGTCACAAAGCCAATCCTCGGTTTGCTCAGCTGGTGGCTGGACCCAGAGGTCGTGTGTGCAGGAGTCCCGTTCCGCCCTCCTCGCCCATCCGTCACCCTGACCACGGATGCCTCGGCATTGGGATGGGGGGCTCACCTGGGCGACCTCCACACCCAGGGCCTCTGGTCGCCCCAAGAGCTTTCCCTCCACATCAACGTCCGGGAGCTGCGACCGATCCGCTTGGCGTGTCACACCTTCCGCGCCCATCTGCAAGGGCGCTGTGTGGCGGTGTTCACGGACAACACGACGGCGATGTTCTATGTGAACAAGCAGGGCGGAGCCCGCTCCTCCCTACTTTGCACGGAGGCGATGTGCCTGTGGGACTTCTGTGTAACCCACTCGATTCACCTGTCAGCGTCCTTTCTTCCAGGAGTGCAGAACACGCTAGCGGACCATCTCAGCAGGTCATTCATCTCCCACGAGTGGTCCCTTCGTCCGGATGTGGTGCTCACAATTTTCCGAAGGTGGGGGTTTCCCCAGATAGACCTGTTTGCCTCCAAGGAGAACAGGAAGTGCCACCGGTTTTGTTCCTACCAAGGTCGCTCCCCGGTCTCCCTGTCGGACGCATTCCTCTGCTCCTGGACGGATCACCTCCTCTACGCCTTCCCTCCGTTCCCGCTCATACACCGGGTGCTACTCAAGCTTCGGAGGGACAGGGCCCGCCTAATACTCGTTGCTCCGGCCTGGCCGAGGCAGCACTGGTACACCCTGCTGCTCGAGCTCTCCATTCGGGATCCCATTCCCCTTCCGTTATGGCCGGATCTTATCACGCAGGACTTCGGCAGACTCCGCCTCCCGGACCTACAGTCCCTCCATCTTACAGCTTGGTACCTGCGTGGTTGACCCACGCGGAGCGGGACTGTTCGGCGGCGGTGCAGCAAGTCCTGCTTGAAAGCAGAAAGCCTTCCACTCGCTCCTCCTACCTCGCGAAATGGAAGCGTTTCGCGCTCTGGTGCGATCAGCGCGGCCTTAACCCCTTCCTAGTCCCTATCCCTACAATCCTGGACTACCTCTGGTACCTTAAGGAACAAGGACTCGCGATCTCCTCCTTGAAGGTGAACCTGGCAGCTGTGTCCGTCTTTCGTCCATCCATAGGGGGCCGGTCCATCTTTTCCAACCAGATGGTTTCCCGCTTCCTTAAGGGCCTGGACCGCTTGTACCCGCCGATACGACGTCCTACCCCTGCATGAGATTTAAACCTCGTTCTGGCCAAGCTTACGGGAGCACCCTTCGAGCCCCTGGCCACGTGCTCCCTGCTCTATCTCTCCTGGAAAACGGCTTTTCTTGTCGCTATAACGTCAGCAAGACGAGTTTCCGAGCTCCGTGCCCTAACGGTGGGTCCACCATATACCGTCTTCCACGGAGACAAGGTGCAGCTTTGACCACACCCGGCCTTCCTCCCTAAGGTGGTGTCGGCCTTCCACCTCAACCAGGAGATCTTCCTTCTGGTCTTCTTCCCGAAGCCGCACGCCTCACCTCGTGAGCAACAGCTTCACGCCCTGGACGTTCGCAGGGCCCTCGCTTTTTATATCGAGCGGACGAAGCCCTTCCGGCGTTCGCCACAGCTGTTTGTGGCGGTTGCTGATCGCATGAAAGGCAAGCCGGTCTCCTCTCAGCGGATTTCCGCCTGGGTGACGGCATGTATCCGGACATGCTACGAGCTTGCTCGCGTGCCAGCATCCCGCCTCACCGCTCACTCTACGAGAGCACAAGCCTCGTCTGCCGCCTTCCTCGTCCATATTCCCATCCAGGACATCTGTAGAGCGGCCACCTGGTCTTCTGTCCACACCTTCGCTTCCCATTACGCGTTGGTGCAGCAATCCAGAGACGATGCAGCCTTCGTCTCAGCAGTCTTACACTCTGCCACGTCTCACTCCGACCCCACCGCCTAGGTAAGGCTTGGGAATCACCTAACTGGAATGCATAGGAGCAGTCACTCGAAGAAGAAAAGACGGTTACTCACCGTTGTAACTGTTGTTCTTCGAGATGTGTTGCTCCTATCCATTCCAGACCCGCCCTTCTTCCCCACTGTCGGAGTAGCCGGCAAGAAGGAACTGAGGAGCGGACGGGCCGGCTGGGGTATATATCCAGCGCTATAGCAGCGCCACTCCAGGGGGCGCCCAGCCGGCCCGCCGGAGTTGCTAGGGTAAAAATGTTCCAAAGAGCCGTGCACGCGCGGCACGCACACCTAACTGGAATGGATAGGAGTAACACATCTCGAAGAACAACAGTTACAACGGTGAGTAACCGTCTTTTGTCGGCCCTCTATATCACTGATAGAGAGATATGCACAGCTGTTTGCTCCCCCAGGTATTAGTCACTAACTCTGGGTTCAATAATAAGCAAAAGTGATTTTATTAAATATAAAAAGTAGCATTTAAGTGGTTCTAAGTAATAACAAAGTAAGTTACCAAGCAAAATAAAACACAAACACACAAGTCTAAGCCTCATACATTAAGAAACTGATTACGGATGAAATCTCACCCCCAGAGATGTTCCAGTAAGCTTCTTTCACAGACTGGATTCCTTCCTAGTCTGGGTCCAGCAATCACACACACACCGTAGTTACTGTACTTTGTTCCGGTTTCTTTCTGTCATCAATTTGGGGTGGAGAGGCCATCTTGTAAGCCACCTGAAGACAAAATAGAGAGGTTTCCAGGGCTTTTTATATTTTCTCTCTTGTGGGTGGAAACCCCTTTGTTCTTCTGTGCAAAGTCACAGCAACAAGATGGAGTTTGTAGTCACCTGGGTAAGTCACATGTCTATGAATGATTCAGCTTTTTGCAGGCCAACCCCATTGTTTACATGTTTGTTTGAACGTTCCCAGGAAAGCTCATATATGGAATGGCGTCTCCCAAAGTCTATTATCAATTAAGTGTTTCTTGATTGGCTCTTACTGAGAATAGTCCTTTCCCAATAAGCTGACCAAATGCTTCACTGAGGCTACTTAGAATCAAACACATTGAGATAGACGTACATAGCCAATATTCATAACTTCAAATACAAAAATGATACGTACACACAGACAGCATAATCATATCCAGCACACTACAACCTTTCCATAGACACCCTCTGATGTCCTCTGTACAAGACCTGGTGCAACCATAGGACCCTGGTTGCAACAATGATCTATACCGGGGTGGGCAAACGTTTTGGGGCGAGGGCCACATCTGGGTGAGGAAATTGTATGCAGGGCCGGGGCAGGGGGGGTGGAGTGCGGGATGTGGAGGAAGGGGCTCAGGACAAGGGATTGGGGCAGAGAAGGGGTGCAGAGTGTAAGAGGGGGCTCAGGGAAGGGGGTTGGGGTACAGGAGGGGTACAGAGTGCAGGATGGGGCTCAGGGCAGGGAGTTGGGGTGCAGGGTGCAGCAGGGAGCTCAGGGCAGGTGGTTGGAATGCACAGGAGTGCAGAAAGGGGCTCAGGGCAGGGAGTTGGGTGCAGGAGGGGTGCGAGGTACAGGCAGAGGGCTTAGGGCAGGAAGTTGGGGGACAGGGGGCAGGAGGGGTTTGAGCTCCAGCCCGGTGCCGCTTACCTAAAGTGGCTCCGGGGTGGCAGTGGCGCACACCAGGGCCAGGGCAGGCTCCCTGCATGCCTGCCCTGTCCCCACGCCACTCCAGGAAGTGCTGCGGCCCCTGGGTGGGGGGGGCAGAGAGCTCTGCGTGCGCACATGGAGCCCTTTGCCTCCCGGCCCGGGGGCTGCTTCTGAGAGCAGCGCCGGGCCCGCAGCACCACCAGGGGTAATCCCGCGGGCCGGATCCAAAGCCCTGAAGGGCCGGATCCGGCCCGCGGGCCATAGTTTGCCCATCCCTGATCTATACAGTCACAGTTCATGTCAATAATGTCACACCCTTCTCCAAAGAATTTTCTGCTCTTCTCATAGATGAGGTGTTTTAGTTTGTTTGTCTTTTGTTTTAAATTCCTGTGTTCACCACACAGGAACATAGAATCTTCACTCAAAGGCATCAACAGTTTCCACGTGCTTTCAGAGGGGCATCCTTTTTTGGCTTAATGATCTTAGTGAAAATACGGAAGCACACAACACAAGTATCAAGTCTAAGATAATAATTTGAGTGATTACCATATTACTTCACAAGTGGCAGAGCCACAGCTGGGATCTGAAGGTGACTTCAGTGATCAAAAATCTTTGCCTAATGCCCAACCATTATCTTAACAACTTTCCCCTAGTCTTGTAGTTGAAGCAAGAAACTTAATGATGTAGAGGTTTTTATAGAATTTATTTTGCTTTCTCAGTGTCCAGTTCATTTGTATGCAATTGCCATTTAAAAAAACAAACAAACAATAATTTGTCTCTCAAATTAACTGCAGAATTCCACTAGATAAACCAAAAAGGCATTTGTTGTTGACAAGTAAAGTAAGATACATTTCTAATACTAATAAACCTTTGCAAACAAAAGAAATTGTGCTGTTGCTTAATGCTCCCTTTGGTTTTTACTGAGATGCCATGTACATAGATTACTGCCATTTTTGAGCTTTTACTCTGACTAGAATATGTATTTAAAAATATGATGGTAAATATACAAAATATTATCATTATAGGTCTCCGGCCTGCTAACACTTATTACTCTATATAGTGCTTACTGCCACAAGTGGTCTCATTTACCTATTTTTTATGAGTTTCCCAAATATAAGTTTCACACACAGGGTTTTATCTGTAAATGGTTTGTTTTATTAATATCTTGTTGGTGGCATCATTATACTCCTGACCATGGAAACACTTTTTGGTTATTTCTTTAATTTATTAATTATTCATACTGAGTTTGAATCTGATCTTTCTTGCTATGAGCTCAGCCAGAAGGCTCCATATTTGGGGCTAGTTTGCAACTTTGAGGAATTGTAGGGATAATACCCAAAGACACATGCTTAGTAAGTGAAAATTAAACCTCAGAAACTATATTTGTTGTTTTGATATGTAGAGTTTACTACTGATTTATTTTGCATTTTCAATAAGATGAAATATTTTCGGTTTTTGGCTGGTGTATATTAACTGTCTGAAACATTGTTTGCAAGAGGAATATTTTTAAGTGGTACAATATAGATTAACCATGAAGACAAGTCCTAGCACTTATTGGCTTCTGGAAACAAATCAGAGTATAATAAAAATTAAGAGGACACCAGGAGCTCTGTTTATTGGTGAAGACATGCTACATCGTTGGAAAATAATTCTAAGCAATGCTGTCCGGTCACTTGTATCTATCAAGTGTGCATTCACCTAATACATTGTATTACCAAGATATATTGTAAATTCAGTTCTTTTCTTATCTCAGATAGTTTGTTGTTTGACGAGAGTGGACTAAATGTATGTATTTAGTTAGATTTAAAAATATTAGAGGACGGTAGCCAACACTATATGCACCCCAGTGCCTTTAGTAGTTCTAAAATATAATTGTATTCTAGCAGCATTCCAGCAGAAACTCAGCCGGCTAGACACTGACCAAAACTCTTTTCCAACCCTTCCTCGTCTAGGAAGCAGTCCCTCAGCCCTCTCCAAACTCTGTTTCAAACAGGGGCCGTTTGCAGTGTGTCTGAAGATCACCAAACATGGGCTATTTTGGGACAAGGGTGGGGGGACAAGTTGCAGACTCCTGGAGCCCTCACAGAGGTCAGTTGAACAGCCGCCCTCTCTTATAGTGAGGAGGGTCCAGTTCAGGTGTCCCGGTTAACCCGCAGGTGTATCATGGTGCGAGAAGCAATCCTTCAGGCAGACCTGTCCCAGACCATATAGGACTTTTTATGTTATAGTCAACACTTTGAACTCCACCCAGACACCATCAAAGACCATTTAAAAACTGTTCAGGCTTTTTGTGATGTGGAATCACTTTGGCCCTGATGCAACAAGGTATTTTTGCATAACTTTGAGCATGTTAGTCCTCTAACTGGCACATGCTTAAGTACCTTGCTGAATTGAGACCTTAATCATTTGGAGGTGGGGGGTTCAGTTAATTCAAGTAAAGAAGAGGGACTAAAACTTGGGTCTAAACTTTTTTGAGCTCTCCCTGTTGGTAATTCTAACCCGAATGAATGTGAGAAAAGCTTGCTGAATTCTACACATAACTGGCATAGGGGAACACAAGACTCCTGCAAAATAAGACAAATGGAACTGAAAGTGTTTAGCTTCTATTCTGATATGTTTTTCCCACTGCACATGGCACTCCTGGGTTCATTATAGTGTGTGCTCTCGTAAAATGTCTTTTCCGACTCAAGGCTGTTGTGCCTTGCAATCTAAAGCAGATAGAAGCTGGCACATTTTTTCTGTTTTAATTTTACAAACATGTCAGATACTGAAACTGTTCCTTATACTGGAAGTGCTTTGAAGTGGGGAGATAAACAAAGAGCTAAAATAAAATTAAAAGGAACACAAACAACTTTTCATCTTAGTGCTTTTTGAATTAATCTGAATGGATGTAGTAGCCTTGTGCCACTGTAGTAAGTCTGCAGACGTTATCCGATCAATCTAAATTGAGTTAGTGTATATGCAGTAAGCAGAAACAGGTGGAAATTAGTTTATCTGTGCCAGACTCTTTCTATTTACTTTGAACAGCGCAACATAAACTAGTTTTTAGACCTGATTAGTTTTGTTTATTTTCAGAGATGGGTGGAGGGCAGAGCATGTGCTAGATCTATACTAGCTTTTAGGGCAGGAAACCATTATAAAGTCATAGCTGCAAGTGCGACAGCTGTAGATAAGAGAAAGGTCTTTCTATAGCTAAGTTTGAAATGAAGCTATGACCTTGGTGGTCTTAAGTCTCATTTTTATAAACAACTGGATTTCTCTGCTCATTCCTTCATGGTTTACTAACAAGGGGAAAAGAACATTCTCCCCCCCCCCCCCCGATCCGGAAACACTAAGCAACTGCAGCCTGGAAAAGGTTAAAATCACCTCCACCAGTTCTGCAGGTTTGCTTTTCTTCTCCATCCTCCACAGGAAAGAATGTGTTCAGCATAAGCAAATGGTGTTTTAGCATCAACTCTTATGTATATTTGTATACATAGCACTAATTGTTCAGCTTAATGGGAATTAGGGATCCAAATCCCTTAGACATCTTAGAAAATCTTAGCCATCTATATATAACCTCTCTCCAGTAATAAGAAATATTCACCAGACAGAGGAACACAGACCTCCCAGAAACAGTGGAGTTGGTCACCTCTGTGCTACCAGGAACTAATTTCACTTCCTGGGTCTGATAGTGTCACTACCCTGACTCTGAAAGTAGTCCACCTCCAAAGCCCTAACCTGCAGGGTCACAGAAGGCTCCTCCTTTATATTATTCAACATCTGTATGAAGCCAATGGGAGGGCTGGTGAGGCCTTAGGAGGTGGAGGAACAGTTGTCCATAATGCACCTCTAGGTTCAGTCTGACGGGAGGGACTCGTGCCACTTGAGGTTATTGGGTTGAAGTTGCAGGTGACACCGAGGTCAACATCTTTATGTCCAATGTAAGCATTATTATCTCCCAACGTTTTCAATGCCCAGACAAAATCAGGCAAGATTCAAGTGTTACAGGTAGGTAGAGGGAAGAACTTAAAGAATTTGGCTGCCTCTTTATTATCCCTCACTTTCAACACCATCTGTGTTCAGGCTTTTAAGTGGGTTTGCTGTATTGGGGTCTTATTGGACTGCTTGTTGCTGTTGATGTGTGAATAGCCATGATGACACAAACATCCACTTAAGTCTGGCTAGAAGGTTGTGCCCCTTGATATGGGGCTCAGACATAACCATGGTAATCCATGCATACGTGACCTCAAGGCTTGTTTATTGCAATTTATACCTAGGAGTGAAACCACCTACCCTCAAAAACAGGGTTTCTCAAACAGGGGTCTCCCCTTGTGTAGGGAAAGCCCCTGGCAGGCCAGGCCGGTGTGTTTACCTGCCTGTTGTGTATTTGGTTGTCATGGTTTTTGTTGCTATGGCAACTGTGTTAGATTATTATGGGTTAGCTCAGCCAGCTTCAGCCGGCTGAGTGAGTTCTCTGAGTCTGTAAATAAAATGGTGGTTTTGTTAGCTGTCTGCTGTCTGGCCTCAAGTGATTTCTTCCTAAACCGGCTGCCCCCAAGGATATAACAAGTGGCGACGAGGGTGGGATTCCGGTGCTGCTCCAGTAACAGAAGGAAGTAGAAGTCAAGGTAAAGAACAAACAAACAAAAAAGCTGCTTGTTTGCACTGACTGTGAAAGTGAAACTAAAATCATGGCTACTGTGACCAGGCCACTGGAACCTTTTGATGAGAATATAGAGCAATGGCATGTGTATACTGAGCGTTTTGAGCTTTTTTTTATTGCAAATGACATTTACAGAAGCGAAGAAGGTGCCAATATTCTTAAGTGTTGTAGGGACTAAAACCTACTCCCTGCTACGCAGCTTACTACACCCTGTTAAGCCAGCAACTAAATCTTACAGTGACATTGTGGAAATCCTGGGGTCCCATTTTTCCCCAAAACCACTTGTAATTGCTGAAAGATATAGGTTCCACAAAAGAGACCAAAAGGAAGATGAAACAGTTGTACAATTTGTAGCCATTTAAAAAAAGCTAGCAGAACACTGTGAATTTAAAGAGATGTTAAATGATGCCCTGCGTGACAGGTTAGTGTGTGGCCTGTACAGTGAAGCTATATGGAAGCGCCTACTGACAGAGGCTCAGCTTACCTTACAGAAGGCTGTTGATATTGCTGTCTCCATGGAACTGGCTACAAGGGAGGCGCAATACATCGGTGCATCCCCTAGGGTGCAAAAAGTGTCACAAGAACTGACCCACAAAACGGTGCAGAGTCAAGAATGTTACCGCTGTGGTAAGCCGGGTCACCAGGCATCGGAATGCTGGTGTAAGGACCTGGTGTGTCGACACTGTGGCAAAAAGGGACACATTGAGTGTGCCTGTAAACAAAAGAAAAGGAGGCCTGTGGTCTGGCCGACAAAAAGAGGAACCTTGCATACCCTAGAGCAGACCCAGGATGATCAAGGTGACACCTCAGCACAAGAGAAAGTGCCACTGCATGTTTTGTCTTTGGCAGTGGGCTCACATGAATACTGGGTAACCCCGTTATTGGATGGCAAACGTATACGCATGGAACTGGACACCGGTGCAGCCGTCTCACTGATCTCTGAGACTGTGTATAAAGAAAAGCTACAACATCTTCCGCTTAAGGCAACAAAAACTGTTCTGAAGACGTATACGGGAGAAGCTGTGCCTATGCTGGGCACTATTGATGTTAAGGTGGAGCTCAATGGACAGGTGGCTAAATTGCCACTGTTTGTGGTGAGAGGTAACTACCCAGCCTTAATGGGTAGGTCTTGGCTTGGGAAGATTCAACTGAACTGGGCAGAAGTGCACCGGATGACTAAAGAAGAAACCAGTCTAACCCCTATACTAAGGAAACATGCTGCTGTTTTTGGAGATGATTTGGGAAGTATGAAGGGAATCACTGTGACATTGAACATTAAACCTGACAGTCCACCAAAATATCTGAAAGCCCGAACTGTGCCATATGCCATCAGGCCAAAAGTTGAAGCAGACCTGGAGCGCCTGGTCACCAATGGAGTCCTAATACCAGTTACCCATAGCTCATGGGCCACTCCTATCGTTCCAATAGTGAAGAAAGATGGCTCTCTCCGGATTTGCGGTGATTTTAAAGTCACTGTCAACCCAGTGTTGTGTGCAGAGCAATACCCGCTTCCCCGCATCGATGATCTCTTCGCAGGCCTGGCTGGGGGACAAAAGTTCAGTAAGATTGATCTGAGTCAAGCATATTTACAGATGCACGTCGATGAAAAGTCCCAAGAGCTGTTGACTATTGTGACTCATAAGGGGCTTTATCGATACTGCCGCCTACCCTTCGGAATAACCATCTGCTCCCGCCCTGTTCCAGAGGGCTATGGACCAGATCTTGTGTGGCTTGTCAGGAGTTCAGTGCTATCTGGATGATATCCTGGTCACTGGAAGAAATGAAGAGGATCACTTAAAGAATTTAGAGGCTACCCTACAAAGACTGGAAGAGTATGGCCTATGAGTTCGCAAAGAGAAGTGTGAATTCTTCAAGCCCTCTGTTGAATATTTGGGACACATCATTGATTCTGCAGGTCTTCATAAGGCCCCTGCAAAAGTTAAAGCTATTGTGGAGGCTCCCCCACCACGAAATGTAAGCCAGCTGCGCTCGTTTCTAGGACTACTGAACTATTATGGAAAGTTCATCTCACAGTTAGCCACACTGCTAAAACCACTTCACGAGCTCCTTGGGCAGAACAAGGCCTGGAAGTGGACTGAAGCCTGTGATGTTGCATTTAACAAAGCTAAGGATGCATTGTTAAATTCTGAAGTTCTAATGCACTTTGATCCATCCTTACCCCTGCAATTGGCCTGCGATGCTTCCCCTTATGGAGTGGGAGCAGTCGTGTCACACATTATGCCTTCGGGAGAAGAGAGACCTATTGCTTTTGCTTCACGCACTCTAAGCAAAGCAGAAACTAACTACGCCCAAATCGAACGTGAGGCATTAGGAATTATTTTTGGAATTCGGAAGTTTCATCAGTACCTGTTTGGGCAAAAGTTTACTCTTCTTACAGACCATCGACCTCTGACGTCAATTTTTGGACCCTCTACAGGCATTCCCCCATTAGCTGCTAGTCGTATGCAACGTTGGGCATTGTTACTTTCAGCGCACACACATGAAATCAAATATCGGAAATCCACTCTGCACGGCAATGCAGATGGCCTCTCAAGGTTGCCTTTGCCGGTCAAACATCAAGATAGTGTCCAAAAGGAAATCTTCTACTTTGAACAGGTAGAGAATACACCCATCACTGCTACTCAGATAAAGAAGGCAACTCACGTTGACCCAGTATTGTCCCAAGTTATGGACTTGGTGATGCATGGAAAATCTCAACAAACCTCTCCGGTCCCTACATGTCCAAGCGGACGGAGTTATCGGTTCAATCTGGTTGGTTGTTGTGGGGGAGACGTGTCATTATTCCACCACCACTGAGATCACAGATGTTAGAACAGCTACATTCCGGTCACTGTGGAATAGTGCGCATGAAGGAAATTGCACGAAGCTATTTTTGGTGGCCTGGATTGGACAGCGCTATTGAAGAGAAGGCAAAAGCTTGTATGTATGTCAGGGTGTGAGGAATGCACCCCAGTGGGCACCACTACACCCATGGGACTGGCCTGAAAACCCGTGGCAACGTATTCACGTTGACTTTGCTGGCCCCCTTGAAGGAAGCATGTTCTTGGTGGCAATAGATGCCCATTCTAAATGGCCAGAAGTCTCTATAATGCAGTCCACTTCTGCAGAGAGTACTATCCAAAAACTACGAGGACTCTTTAGTCGTTTTGGTCTGCCAGAACAACTTGTGAGCGACAACGGACCGCAGTTCGTTTCTCAGGAGTTTCAAAATTTTATGAAGGCAAATGGGATACACCACATCACGTCAGCACCATATCATCCGTCCACCCACGGATTAGCTGAAAGATTTGTGCAGACAATGAAAAACACTTTGAAATCAGCAAGGGGACAACACTCCATTCAAAAGCGTCTGGATACCTTCTTACTTTCCTACAGAAACACACCTCATGCTACGACCCAGGCATCCCCAGCCTTTCTAATGTTGGGACGACAGCTGCGCACTTGCTTTGATCTGCTGAAACCTTTTGAACCCCGACAAACTGTGCAACATCAGCAGCAATATCAAGTCATCAGACAGGCACCCAGAGCAAAAGACCAAACCTTTAGCCCGGAACAGCCAGTTTTGGCTCGGAATTATACTTCCAGAGCTAAATGGGTCCCGGCCACAGTCATCACTCAAACAGGACCTGTTTCCTACACAGTCCGGACTGCAGAGAATCTTACCTGGCGGCGACATGTAGATCAGCTGTTGCCAGGTCATGCCAGTCCTCAGGACCCATCTGCAGTTGAGGGGTCTGACTTCACCTCTTCTGGTGAGGCACCGAATCACGAGTCACCTGTTCCTGACTGTTTTCCTCCATTACTGCCGGCGGCTGAGATACCCCTTTGCGCAGCACGAGCTGATACCATCTCCTCACTCGTTTGTGCTGCGGACCCTGAGCCCCTAGTGCTTTCGGGTGCAATAACACCAGAAGTTCGCCGTAATCCACCTAGAGACAGAAGGCCTCCTCATCGGCTGGATCTTTAGCTAGGGCGAACCCACGGTTATGGGGCAAAATAATCCCCAGGGTTTAGCCAGGAATGGAGGCAGTCTACCCTCCTTCTCTAGTCTAGTGTGTGTTTTATTTAGGGGATGTTCTTATTGGGGGGGGGAGGAATATGTTGTGTATTTGGTTGTCATGGTTTTTGTTGCTATGGCAACTGAGTTGGATTATTATGGGTTAGCTCAGCCAGCTTCAGCCGGCTGAGTGAGTTCTCTGAGTCTGTAAATAAAATGGTGGTTTTGTTAGCTGTCTGCTGTCTGGCCTCAAGTGATTTCTTCCTAAACCAGCTGCCCCCAAGGATATAACACTGCCCTGTCTGCAGGTCCGGCCGATGGCGGATCGCTGCTCCGGGCCAATGGGAGCTGCTGGAAGCGGTACGGGCCAGGGACTTCAGCAGCCCCCATTGGCCCGGAGCAGCGATCCATGGCCAGTGGGAGCCACGATCGGCCAGACCTGCGGATGGGGCAGGTAAATACACCAGCCCGGCCCGCCAGGGACTTTCCCTACACAAGCAGTGACCCCTGTTTGAGAAACTCTGCTCAAAAAGCTCCAGTTGATACAAAATGCAGCTGTCTATCTACTTAGCCACACAGGTCAGCATGATCACATTGCCTTAGTTCTCTGTTCCTGTATTAGCTATTCCCCATTGAATATAGAGCTCCATACAAGGTTTCTGTGCTGAATTTCAAAACATTCAATGGGATTATACCCAACTACTTGAGTTTAGTGCCTTTCCCTCCGTGACTGTGCCTTCCACTGGACCTTACATTGCCCTAGAAATATGAAACTCTTGCACTTGACCATGATTGAGAGAGAGAACCTTGACAGGATCCTAGACTAGGGACCGGGCTGTGGAGTGAGTGACTACTATCCCTTGCCCCATTCAGAAGTGAATATGCAAAACTAAATCCTTTGACTTGGCTTTTGTTCAATAAGGTGGGTGTACGTATGTGTGTACACACACACACTTTAAGCTATTTCTCTTACACTCTGAGAAGAAAGTATGAGCTATATTTGTACTTAGTTTTTAAATACATGGAAGGCATTCACATACTACAGTCACTTTTGTAGGCTATTAAGTATGCAAATAAATAGAAACTATAGTGTTCACTATAAGCAAAGCTGCAAGCCAAGTACAATAACCTGAAATCAATTGTTCATACTATTAAAAAGATCTGTGGAAAATGCCTTACAATTCCATGAGGAAAAGTGGGGAAGCTTTAATGTGTGACCTCAATACACAAAACATTCTACTAGCTAATTTATTTTTACCAGGTGTTTGTTTCAATTAGTTTAGCATAGATCTTCTTGTTTTCCAATAGGTGCATAGACATGTTGTTCTTCTTTCAGCAGTTCTGCCTGTGAAGTATTTCTAATTATAATCAGACCTGGATAATTCATGTTTGGTTTATCTGTAAGTAATAATATTTGAAATAATCAAGTGGTAAACAAAACTGCACTGTTTGCTGTGTATAAGCTTATTAAACTGAAGTTTTAAAACCTAAATAACACACACACACTCTCTATCTCTCTCTTTAACTTATATTTAAGGTTGCCCAAGTGAATTTCCCATCAACATAGTCATTACAAATCAAGGAAATCACCAATTAAGGCAACTTTAATATTTAAGATGAACTTCAATCCACATTCTAAGCATCATAAGTATTCAGTCTGACTCCTTATCACTTCCAACACCCATCCATCATATTCCTCCAACTCAATCACAGGAAAAACTTTAACTCTGACTTTGGAACTTTTTAAGGTGGTACTAGATTACGGCTTCTGAATTAAAAAGTTTAGCAGTAAGATTTTGAGGAACTTGAAGGGTGTGCATTACATTTGGGTTGTATATTGAACATGAGGGGAGGGGTTTTTTTTTTAATGATTTTTTTGGATGGATTTTAATTTCTGTATGAAGATGTGCTCGTTATATCGTGTCATTACTCATTACTGCCTCTGTGCAAAACAGATCTTTCAATCAACCCTACCTTTCCCTGGCACACTTGCACTAAGTGACCATACTTAGCTTCTAGGAGCTACTTTGAACTTTAAGCTGCCATGCTTTTCTCTTCTGCTATTGCCAGGAATGAACTGATTTTAAAAATGTGAACAAGCAGATAGACAAACAGTATAAAAAAACCAACCTCAGACCAAGGTAGTTTGCAAACTAGTGGATATTAATGGCATAACTCATCTACCATTTACTTCAGTAACACTTTGATTTTCGTCTACAGCAGGGAAAAGAAATTATCACTTGACTAGAGTTGCCAACTTTCTAATTCCACAATACCGAACACCCTTGCCCTGCCCCCTGCTTTGCCCCTTCTCTGAGGCCTTGCCCCTGCTCACCCCAGCCCCCCTCCCTCTGTCACTTGTTCTCCCTCACCCTCACTCATTTTTACTGGCCTGGGGAAGGCGGTTGGGGTGCAGGAGAGGGTGAGGGCTCCAACTGGGGTGCGGGCTCTGGGATGGGGCCAGAAATGAGGGGTTCAGGGCATGGAAGGGGGGTTCCAACATGGGGCAGGGGGTGTTTGGGGTGCAGGCTCCGGCCGGGCAGTGCTTATCTCAGGCTCCTCCTGGTCGCCGGTGCAGTGGGGCTAAGGCAGGCTCCCTGCCTGTCCTGGCTCCGCGCTGCTCCTGGAAGCGGCTGACATTTCTAGCCCCTAGGCAGAGGGGCCAGATAACTGTGCGCGATGCACACTGCCCGCGCCCTCAGCTTCCATTGGCCGTAGTTCCTGTGCAATGGGAGCTGCGGAGGTGGTGCTCGGGGTGGGAGCAGCGCGCAGAGCTTCCCTGGTCACCCCGTGCCTAGGGGCCGGACATGCTGGCTGCTTCCAAGAGCTGTGCAGAGCCAGGACAGGCAGGGAGCCTGCCTTAATCCCCCGCTGTGCCACCAACCGGGAATACCACTCACTACTGTGGAATGCCACGTTTGGGCTCGGGAAACAAGCACTGAGTGGTGGGATCACATCATCATGCAAGTCTGGGATGACGAGCAGTGGCTGCAGAACTTTCAGATGAGGAAAACCACTTTCATGGGACTGTGTGCTGAGCTTGCCCCCTCCCTGCGGTGCAAGGACACGAGATTGAGAGCTGCCCTGCTGGTGGAGAACCAGGTGGCTATTGCAGTCTGGAAACTGGCAACTCCAGATAGCTACCGATCGGTCGCTAACCAGTTTGGAGTGGGAAAGTCGACCGTTGGAATCATGTTGATGCAAGTTTGCAGGGCCATTAATCGTATCCTGCTTAGAAGAACCGTGACTCTGGGCAATGTGCGTGACGTGGCTGGCTTTGCACAAATGGGTTTCCCTAACTGCGGAGAGGCGATAGATGGGATGCATATTCCAATTCTGGCACCAGACCACCTAGCCTCCGAGTACATAAATCGGAAGGGGCATTTCTCAATGGTGGTTCTCCAGGCGCTTGTGGATCACTGTGGGCATTTCATGGACATGAACGCAAGCTAGTCTGGAAAGGTGCATGACGCATGCATCTTCAGAACACTGGCCTGTTCAGGAAGCTGCAAGCCAGGACTTTCTTCCCAGGCCAGAAGATCACCATAACGGAAGTCAAAATGCCCATTGTGATCCTTGGATGCTATGGCTATGGACGCTTAACCTTTAATGCTATGGCTCATGAAACCCTACACAGGGAGCCTTGACAGTAGCAAGGAGTGGTTCAACAACAGGCTGAGTTGGTGCAGAATGACTGTTGAGTGTGCTTTTGGCTGTTTAAAGGCCTGCTGGCGCTGTCTCTATAGGAAGCTGGACCTGGCCGATGACATCATCCCCACGGTTATAGCTGGGTGCTGTACCCTCCATCACATTTGTGAAGGGAACGGTGAAAGCTTCACTCAGGCATGGACCATGGAGTTCAACACCTGGAGGCTGAATTTGAACAGCCAGAGACCAGGGCTATTAGAGGGGACCAGTGCGAAGCTGTAAAGATTAGGGATGCCTTGAGGCAGCAATTTGATGCTGAAAGCATGAGTAATGTTTGGTGACCTGCATGGGAGTGAAGTGCAGTGGTTCCAGTGCTAGTAGGCATCTGTGTTTGCTACGTATGATGCACTGACTTGCAGTGCCTGTTGTGTTCCTGGGCTACGGGATCTTTTACTTAATGCAATAATGAATGTTTTCAAAGCCAAAAAATTCATTTACTGAAAAGAAATACAACTGCTGGGGAAACAGAAAGGGCATGACACATCTGTGCTATGTGGGAGGAGGGAATGGGGCGGGGTGGGGAATGGGACAGTCACAGATTTGCGTATGTCCTGTTAACATATTCAACCTTCCTGTCTGGAGTGCCATGCAATGAGTGCTCCACTTCCGGCTGGCTAAAATACATGGTGATGGGGGTTGAGTGCAGTGGGTAAGGGTCGTAGTTTGCAGGGCTGGGTGGTGAAGCTACAGGTATTGGAGGCTGCTGGTGGCGATGATAAACTGGATATTTGGGGAAGTGGGTTGGCGGTGACATGGGGGCACAAGGGAAAGAGTTTTGGGGCAAGGGCTGCGGGGCGGGGGCAGATGTGCTCCATCTGCAGTGCTGTGAGCGTCTGTATCGAGTCCACTTGGCGCTCCATAATGCTTAAGCGCCGCTCCATGTTTTCGTGCCAGCGACCTGCATTCTGCTGGTGGAGCCTCCTTTCAGTCTCCCGCCACTCCTGTACTTTTTGATTTTCAGTAAGGGATGCAGCAGGTCCTCTCTGGTTCTTCGCGGAGGCTTCCTGATTCTTTGTAGTCTTTCGGCCATTGACAACAAGGACGGCTGGGATCTCAAGGTTGCACCTGTAAAGCCAAAATGCAACACTTAACAGAGGCAGCATTGTTCACACCAGACACCGCAATGATTCAGCCGTACTTAAAGACAAGCACAGTGTTCACAGTAGCAGAAAGTGCCGGTCCCAAAAGAAGCGCACATAACCCACAGGAGCCCCAAAATGGTGAGTAAGCACAGGGGCAAAGGGGACTGATTGTTTCAGGGCTGTACTGTCCTCTGGGGTTCTGTGCCTTGGGGAGAGCCAACAGCTGCAGGGGGCCCCATACTGAACACTGTCCCCACATTTTCCACAGGGTGAGTTCATCATGGAAGACATCTCGCTGCTGAGGGTGACCTGCGAAGCAAGGGAGGGTCTTCTACTACAATGTGGGGCTTCTGCCCTGGCCCTTATGCCGCTTGCCTGTGTGCAGCAATGGTCCCCCCCCCCATCCCTCATGGCACAGTGGGGCGGACATGTTAGCCTTAATGGGACAAGGAGCACAGGAGCTCTGCCAAGGAACCTGTGCAAGTGGATTGCCCTTCTTCTGCATGAGACCTCTGAAGAGATCACTGAGGCTGATTACCACAATGTGAGAGAGCACATGAATGCCCTATTCCGCATTGAGGCATGCACACAGCCTTCTTTCTGCAACCCTCCTCGCCCCAGGAGCCTGCACCGAACAACTACATTCCCAAAATAAAAGCCACTTACCAGACACCTCCTCTGGTGTTTGTTCTTTCCCCAAGCACTGTCCACTGCGACTGGCTACCTTCCTCCTGGCTGCATGCATCTAGGGATGCCGGGCCGTCCTCTGGCTCTGGTCCCTGTCCCCCCCCAACACCCTTGCTCGCTTTCCTCCTCCTGCCTTGTTGAACTCTAGGCTGCTACGGCCTCTGAAGTGTCCAGGATGCTCTTTGGAGTGGAGGTGGGGTCGCCCCAAGTATCACATCCAGCCGTTTGTAGAAACGGCAGGTCGTGGGGGCAGCACTGGAGTGGCGGTTTGCCTCCCGTGCTTTGCGGTAGGCGTTCCACAGCTCCTTCACTTTAACCCTGAACTGCACTGCGTCCCAGTCATGGCCCCTTTCTATCATGGCCCTTGATATCTGCCCAAAGGTATTGTAATTCCTACGGCTGGAGTGCAGCTGGGACTGGACAGCTTCCCCCCCCCCCAAACACTGAGGAGGTCCAGCACCTCGCCATTGTTCCATACTGGGGATTGCCTGGCGCGTGGAGGCATGGTCACCTGGAAAGAGGCACTGAGAGCACTCCACGTCTTGCGGAGCAAACAGGAAGGGGATTTTCAAAATTCCCAGAGAATTTAAAAGGCGTGTCTGATGGTTGGTCACCTGAGGGCAGGGCAGTAGAGTTCAAAGTGATGTCCAGAGTGGCTAGAACAGGCATTGTGGGACACTTCTGGAGGCCGATCAGAACGCATTAATAGACCAGGGCGTCCACACTGGCACTGCGGCGCTCCAGCCGGGGTGCATCAAGCTTTATGCTTCTCGTGGAGGTGGATTACCAGGGGCGCTCCAGCCGTGGAGTCTGGGTGCTGTTCGTGCCTTGCCAGTGTGGACACCTCAGAAATTAGGGAGCCCGGGGCTAATTTAATGTGCTCTGACTTGCAAGTGTAGCCAAGGCCTAAGAAGCTGACCAAAATATAGCTACCCGCATCTACTTTAAAAAAAAAAATGTCCAAGCACTTCATGGTAACCTGAACAGAAAATTGCAAACATGTCAACACGAGCAGCAGTCTTGTATGCTACTCAGATATAAGGTTTTTCATTATTATACATTCCGTGCATTAGTTAAGGTGATCCTAACATGGAATTTGACTGACTGTCATGAAGTGATTTGTTTTGATTGAGATTTATGTGTGGAAAGACCAAGCTGATAGAATGACAATGTAGTCAACACCTACTAACAACAGATTAGGAATTTTGTTTGATTTTGTTATATGGAGCCAGAATGTTGGTAACGGAGGCTACACTATGAAGTTTATTGCATCTCTGAGATCTGACTATCCTTTATTTGCAGGAAGCAAAGAAAAGAGAGTTATTCTGTCACAGTGGATGTGTTTCCATTGAAATTGAAACCAGTTTGAAGATCTCCTACAGAGGCGTGGGGAGATGATGGAACTAGTTAATGGCACTAGCGGAGATAGATTAGATGTCGCCTTTCACTTTGTTTCACAGACGTCTGTACTAAACATGCTTCTGGGGATATCTTGTTTACAGGAAACCACCCTATAAGTGATAACATTTACTTAAAAAACACATACTGCTGCTGGAAGCCCATTTTATTGCTAACTACCCTTACAGCTCACTTATTTCCCTGTGTGAACAATGGGAGACCAGTGGGCCATAGAACTTCACATATTTGTGTAGGGAGGTACACAAGAAACAGGAGATCTAATAACCTGTTCTATTGTCTCTCTTACTGAGTAGTACTCATTTGCTCATGTCACTTGTCATGCTTACCTAAGCAGCAACAATCTACTCCCTGACCCTTGCTCTTGCAATTAAGGATGCAGCTCTATTAGTTTATAGCTATAGTGCAATTAAACCCCTCTGTAATCCCAAAGAAGTGATTTCAGTCAATAAACATACCTGTATGATATGAAAATGAAGTTAGTGATGTTATTTTCCTTGAATTAATTAGAAATCAGGCGCATTAGTAGCAGGTCTTGCAGTACTTGTGATTGGTCCCTTTGTATTTACAATAATTACCAGTAGGAGATATTATGCTTGTTATAGTATTTCAACCCTAATTAATCTATATGGCTTTATTACTGCTGTGCTGGTTTGTACCCAGTGAATTTCCATCTGATGATCTGTCTTTGCTTAAAAAATTTCAATGCACCTTAGCTTCTCACAATCATTTTTTTAATAAAATAATTATTTTGCCTTTTCCATTGCAATTTATACCACTATGCTGTCAAATTATTTACTCACCCAGGCTGTTACTTCAAAAAGCAGTTAATAATTAACATAAAACCAAAAGCATTTTACAAAATGTTATTTTCTAGTGTATTTCTAAACCCTGAGAGAGGTTGAAAATACCTTCATGGATTCAAAAGGATTTGTTAGAAATTTTCTCTCAGGTGATCGCTCTTTGTGTTTTAAATTACCTTGTGGATTTAAGATAAGCCAGCGGTATTAATGTCTTAGTCATGTGAGTCAACTCCTATGGATTTATTATAAATATCCCCTCGTAAATATAGTGTTACACTACAGCTGCAATTTCAGATCCTAAAATGAGGTTTAGAATATTGCACGTTTGTATACAGAACTGTACAAAATTAAAATGCTAAAATTTAATTGTACAGCATTAAAATGATACAGAGTTGCCTTAGTTCCCATTGAGGATTGGGATCAAGATCAAGAGCTCTATCTAGGGCAGTATATTTTCAACCCTTAATTCTTCAAAGGGATTCAGGCTTTCATTTAACCCTTATCATGCCTGTATTGTGTTGGCTGTCTCAACCTCCCCTCCTCCCTCCGCTCTAACCAAGGAGAATGTTTGATTGGACCTGCAGGGGGGAGAGACCTACAGGAGGGGCAGGCCTGTCTAGTCTATGGCTTCCCCCTCTCCCTGAGTAGCTATAGATAGATATCTTGCCTAGGGGTGGTAAGAGGGAGAGGCGAATATTCTCTACCTCTCCCCACTGCCATTGTTTAGGTTGGGGGTAGCTGATTGTCTCCCATACCTTCCCCCTTCCTGTATATGAAGCGTGCAGCATGCATTCTGCTGTGGCTGCTTGTTGCTGCCCCACCCTCGCACTCTTATGATGGAGGAGTAGCTTGAACTGGTGCTGCAGATCTGACTGCCAGCTTTTGGGATCAGGAAGGAAGTTTTCTCTCAGTACAGGATTGGCAAGATGTCCGTCCAGTGGGCTTTTTTGTCTTCCTCGCCACATTCTGGAGGCACAGATTTAGGCTAATAAAGAGTAAGAACAGGATTTAAAAGTTGTAAGTGAGTTAATAATTAAAACATGGCTTACAACAGGGGTCCTGTGCGGGTGAGAGGCTCAAACCTCCCAGAGGTAAACGTGAGACCGAGGAGATCAACTGGTGGACACTATTAGACTGGAGGAAGAGCATAAGTCTTTGCAGACTGATGTACACTCATTCCACTGTGCAAAATGGGCTGACAGGGCCGCCCAGAGGGGGGGGCAAAGGGGGCAATTTGCCCCGGGCTCCGCAGGGGCCCCCAAGAGAACAGCGGAGGATCCCGCCTCCGTCCCTCTCCTGGAGCCTCAGCGCTTGATGTCTCCGGCGGAGCCCCTGAGCCCCGCCCCGCTCAGAGCCGCGTGGTGAGGGGGCGGGGCTGGGAGCTCCGCTCCCTCCGCTCGGCGTGGAGCTCCCAGCCCCGCCCCCTCACCACGCGGCTCTGAGCGGGACGGAGCTCAGGCCCTGCCGGACACACGCTGCCGCTGTTCCGGCGAGGCGCTGAGACTCCGGGCGAGGAGGGAGCCGGGGGTAAGAGGCTGGGGCCGGGGGGAAGCGGGACCCGCCGCCGAAGCGCAGCCCGGTCTTCGGCGGCGGGGGGCCCCTTCCGTTCCGGGACCCGCCGCCGAAGTGCCCCGAAGACCCGCAGCGGGGACCCCCCCCACCGCACTTCGGCGGTAATTTGGCGGCGGGGGGCCCCCGCCGCGGGTCTTCGGGGCACTTCGGCGGCGGGTCCCGGAACGGAAGGGGCCCCCCGCCGTCGAAGACTCCGGGCCCCCGGAATCCTCTGGGCGGCCCTGTGGGCTGAATGCTATGGATTAGGTTGAAGAGGACTAACCTTGAATTTGTGATTTGCTATGGAGGCTATTTAACACAGCTCTGGACTTAAATAACTGTTTTATTTGTTTATTTAGCACCAGTAAGGCTAAAAGTGAATTGTGTCCTTTCACTTCAAAATTTATCCCCATGTTTATGTCCTGTTCGCCTTCAAGTTTTGCCCAGTACCCAGTTATCTGTGTGCACAGTAGGCCAGGAAGATCACATTTGGTGAATTTGTTTTTTGAGGAATTCACCTATCTTTGAGCATAGAATCATAGAATCTCAGGGTTGGAAGGGACCTCAGGAGGTCATCTAGTCCAACCCCCTGCTCAAAGCAGGACCAAACCCAACTAAATCATCCCAGCCAGGGCTTTGTCAAGCCTGACCTTAAAAACCGCTAAGGAAGGAGATTCCACTACCTCCCTAGGTAACCCATTCCAGTGCTTCACCACCCTACTAGTGAAAAAGTTTTTCCTAATGTCCAACCTAAACCTCCCCCTCTGCAACTTGAGACATTACTCCTTGTTCTGTCATCTTCTACCACTGAGAACAGTTTAGATCCATCCTTTTTGGAACCCCCTTTCAGGTAGTTGAAAGTAGCCATCAAATCCCCCCTCATTCTTCTCTTCTGCAGACTAAACAATCCCAGTTCCCTCAGCCTCTCCTCATAAGTCATGTGCTCCAGCCCCCTAATCATTTTTGTTGCCCTCCGCTGGACTCTCTCCAATTTATCCACATCCTTCTTGTAATGTGGGGCCCAAAACTGGACACAGTACTCCAAATGAGGCCTCACCAGTGCTGAGTAGAGGGGAATGATCACATCCCTTGATCTGCTGGAAATGCCCCTACTTATACAACCCAAAATGCCATTAGCCTTCTTGGCAACAAGGACACACTGTTGACTCATATTCAGCTTTTCGTCCACCGTAACCCCTAGGTCCTTTTCTGCAGAACTGCTGCCCAGCCAGTCGGTCCCTAGTCTGTAGCAGTGCATGGGATTCTTCCGTCCTAAGTGCAGGACTCTGCACTTGTCCTTGTTGAACCTCATCATATTTCTTTTGGCCCAATCCTCTAATTTGTCTAGGTCCCTCTGTATCCTGTCCCTACCCTCCAGCGTATCAACCACTCCTCCCACTTTAGTGTCATCTGCAAACTTGCTAAGGGTGCAGTCCACACCATCCTCCAGATCGTTAATGAAGATATTGAATAAAACCGGCCCCAGCACCGACCCTTGGGGCACTCCACTTGATACCGGCTGCCAACTAGACATGGAACCATTGATCACTACCCGTTGAGCCCGACCATCTAGCCAGTTTTCTATCCACCTTACTGTCCATTCATCCAGCCCATACTTCTTTAACTGGAAGCATAGATTCTGCAAATACAAACGTGTTCAGTGTATTGGCGTTTAACAGGAAGTACTTTATTTTACTTTATTTTAACAACCTATGTACATCCACAAAGTTAAAAGAGATATTGGCTGGCTTTATATTTCCCATATCCTGGTGCAGAATAAAGAAAAATGTGGGACCCTGGGGATTTGTGCACTGTACTGGGAAATGTTATGAAGCTTTTTATTGTCCATATGTCCAGATAGAACTTTGGGGGGCTATTTAGCTCTAGTTTTTTAAATTGCTTATGAGACTGAAGCCTCATCTATAATTGGGAGGTAAGGGCTAAACTGTAAATATCTGAGGGGATCACGCCTAGTGTGTTACAAATAAGCTACTTGCATTGAAGTGAGCTGATAAGTCTTTCATTAACTCAATGCCTGAATCTATTGAAGAGCAAATAAGTTTGCAGTCTACCTCCCCCCCCGCCCCCCCCAAAAAGTGAATACTTCACTCTCACCAGGAATAAAAATTCCTTTTATCTAGTGATGTCACGTTGGTGCACGGTGTTCAAGGGGTGGGGTTCAAGATGGGAAAGTTCTAAAGTAACCAGCAAGCCTGATTGCAGGCTTGTTCTGGAACTTTCTTGGGAGAGTGTTGGGTAAGTGGGTCTCAATCAAGTTGCTCCCTTTCCCTCCGTGTTCTGATCTTGAGTCACATAAAGATCTAGATAGTCATGGAGAATGATACTGTAAGTTTCAGGAAGTGGATATGTACTTTTACCAAATAACTATTTTTCAGCAAGGCATTCCTGTATAAATCCTGTTTTTAATTTCATGCTTCCTCAGTTGGTGTTTGACCTTGTAAATAGTGTCAAATAAATACTATATCCAGAATACCTTTTGACTGCACTGTATTTCCAGCGAGTTCATTCTTGTCCTACAGCTTGACAGCATGTGCATTGCATTGCATTGCATTGCTGGCAGATCTGTAAGTTCTTGTTAGCCACCAAAAAGGGAAGAGGGCTTAAATTAAATTAAAGCCCTAATATCTAAATTGTGTGTGTGCGTGCGTACATGCACCCTTTTTAAATGAGAGTTTGCACCCCTGTGCACTGAAGGAATGTGGGCCTCGCTCATCTGGGAAAGACATTTTTAGTTGCTCTCTTTTCTCGTTAGATTTTATAGAGGGCTAGATTGCTGCATAATAAGAAAAATGTAGACCCTGATATTCTGCTACTTGCAAGGGCTTGGGTAGCATTGGTTTCTTTAAGTCATTCATAGTAGGTTGTTTTTTTTGGGTGGGGGGGGTTGTTCCCTTGGGAGGTTAACTGGAGGCTAGAATATCCTCTTTCAAAATATCCTGAATGGGATGGATGTATTTCCACTCGTCCCTTTCAGAGTGAGACTAGTGAGTGTTTTTCCTGGTTTGCCCTGCATCTTGGAATACTTAACTCAGTTTTAAAGCATTTCTGAGACCAACGGAGCAGTGGATGCTATTGATCGCTAGCCCCTCTCTAACAGTTTGTAACTTTATAGTTGCTTCCTTTGAGAAGCTGTTTCCTCTAGAGGAAAAGGAATATCAACACTCCACGCATCCCAACTCTTATTTGTCATATTTTCCATTTATACAGATGTGGCCATCTACTGTGTCTCATTTCATCCCTAAATCCTGTATGTTGTGCCAGTACTGGTGCACAGGGTTCTTCCTGCCATGGGGATTGTCAACAGTGAGATGAGATATGAGAGTGATCTGTAGGTTTAATGATGGCTAAATCAAAGTATAGTGTTAGATGGCATCCTTTTTGTAAGGGTGAAAGGATTGTATAAGAAGGTGAAGGCTGTTGTAAAATATAGTAGATGTGGGGTTGTTGTGGAGTGTAGGTAGCTCATGTGCAGAGCTTCCCTAAACACAAGTTTTGCCTTAGCAAAAAGGCAGTGTTAGACTCTGTTCAACAGTGGTCATGTGCCCTATTCCCTAAATGTTTTGCGCTGTCTGTAAAGGCAGAGGGCAAGTACTGCCAGCGGCTCCTTGGCAATGATTACGTCAGCCGCAGAATGCGCTGGTTGCATGTTACGTCTTTCACTGCCTCTTCATCATCTCCTCGTCTCCCCTCTCTCTGCCTGTCCAGGCAGCCTGATTCTCCCTCCCCATGGACAGTCAGGTGTCAGCATAGGGCGTGCAGATTGATGAACTTGGAGAAAGGATGTAGGGACTAGCATGGAGACAATGGGGACATGGTTTGAAGGGGGAGAGAGATATGGCATGAGGTAGCCATGAAAGGAACGATGGGTTGGGACCTTGGACTTAGTGAACTTGGATTCAATTCCCTGCTCCATGGCAGACTTCCTATGTGGGACTGGGCAATTCACTTAGGCCCGGGTCCACAAAACTCTCCCTTTAGTAATGGTTTCAATATTGCTTCCCTAAAGTGAGAGTGGGTGCCAGGCACTAGCTCAGAGAAATGTTGAGTGACTGACATTAGTTGAGGGACAATCGCACTGATAATTTGAGCCTCAGGTGTTATGAAAAGAAGTTATGAAAATCGATTGATTTTTGTAAAACGTTGTCTCTCGAGAACCCGTTGCTCCAGTGACTCACAATTTGCCCCACTAACGCTGTGAAGTACCCCCAGGAGGCACAGGAAATGTCAAGACAATCCAAGTAAGCAGGCACATTTTAGAGACTTAGAAAACCTGACCTTTTAAATAGAAAGCAGTTCTCAGCCTTAACCCGAGAGGCTGGTACTGCAGCCAGGGGTCAGTGGTGTACAGGGACACCTTGGCTGTGCCTTGTTCCCTAGGCCACAGTTCCTAAGTTGGTGTCAGGGACGAACAGTTGGTATAGGAGCTATGGCATCAGAGGATCCCTATACACTGAGTTTATCCTTCCATGGCCAGGTATAAGACCATAATCTACTAGTGATATAATGTAAAATAGCCTCTTTCTACTGGAAGGTCAGGGCCATGCTATCTGCTTCTTATCATTTCCAAGTTTTATCTTCTGAGTTTATTGACAATTGGCCAAGTCACTTCCTTTCCAACTGAACCTAAATCAATATAAGGGACCTTTAAAACAAAGTAAAGGCATTCCCACACCAGGAGATTGTATTGATTTAACTAACTTAGTTTCTAAACCAATTTAGCTAAATCAGCACAATTTTCTCATGTAGACAGGTCCTAACTTTTGCCCTCCCTTGCTATAGGATATTGGTGTTGAAGACATGATATGCCTGAAAGACAAGATATTCTTCTTCTCAGCAATTCAGAACGAACAGAACAGTGGAAAAGCAAGCCACACTATTTTGTGTGTCACAAGTGTTAAGCTGTCTCTGATTTTAGAATTAAAATCATTGGTGGTGAAGTGCAAACAAAAAAAAATACATACTTTTAAATTTTAATAATGAGCAAAACTGGAAGCTGGTTTGGATTTTGGCATTTGGAAACCAAGCTCACTGCAGTTTACGGTGAGGGGGTGGTTTCAGACAAATGCTTTTTGCACCATCATCATTGATTTTCGTATACCAGCATAAGCTTTTGTGTGTGTCATTTAAAAAAAAAAAGGGGGGGAGGAAGGAATTGTTTGTTTCACTATGAAACTCAGCTAAATTTGATAATGGGTTAACTGAAGGGAATAAAGATATAACGCTAAGCTGTCATTTGTACAATCAGTTTTCAGAATATAAGTGTACTTTCAGGCATTTCAGATACCACTGAATACACATTGGTTGCTGTTAAAGAAAGGGTTTAGGTTTTAATTTGTTACTACCAGGGCCGGCTCCAGGCATTATCAGGCGGCGCGCTTGGGCTTTTTTTTTTTTTTGGTTCGTCAGGGCAGCGCTGGAGGGTTTTATTTTGTTTTGGTGGCGTGGCGCTTGGGGCGGGGGGGGGCTTCAGGTGGCGCAGCGCTCGGAGGGGGGCAGGTGCTTGGCGCAGCGCTCGGAGGGGGGCAGGGGCTTGGCGCAGCGCTCGGAGGGGAGGCGGGGGCTTGGTGCGGCGCTCGGGGGGGCGGTGTGGCACTCGGGAGGGCGGGGGTTTCGGCGCCGTGGCACTCGCGGGGCGTGGTGTTACGGCGACGCGGTGCTCGGGGCGGCAAAAAAGTTAGAGCCGGCCCAGGTTACTACTAACTAAATTTGTAAAGACTTTTCCATGTAACTGTATGTAATTTTGAAAATATTCCTTCTTTAGTCTCATCTGGTGGTACTAAAATTTGGATTCCATTTTTCAGTGATTGGAGATGTGCAATAGCATGCATGACTGCACAGGATACAATTTAGAACATTAACTAGATGAAATAAAATGTTGATGAAGAAATAATCCTGATTTGATTTGTATAGTGCTTTTAGCGATTATTTTTAAAAGAGCTGTGACCTATTACTCTTTGCACAACTGACAAAGAAACCAAACTCTAGACTTGTAGTTTTCAAATCTTGTCTATACATAACAGCCTGCAGTGGTGCACCTGCACGGCACCCTGTCTGGTAAAGACGCTCTATGCCGACAGGAGAGAGCTCTCCCATTAGCGTAATAAAACCATCTCTGTGAGCGGCGGTAGCTTCTCCTGCCAACATAGCGCTATGCTAGGTGCTTATGTTGGTGTAACTCATATCCCTGAGTGACATAAGTTATGCTGACATAAGCTGTAGTGTTGACAAGGAATCAACTCTCCCCCACCTTCCAAATACTATCAATCCAAAGAAAAGTACCATTCCCAAACAGTGCCATTTAGTGATGTTTTCTGCTGCTTGTGGCAGAAATACAAAGAGGACAGTATATTTGAAGTGCAGGAAAGAAAATAAATGTATTGTTTTTTGGTAAATCATGTTGTATGCATACATACTGTTAACGTAAACCATTGAGTATCAAATATACTAGTTGTAAATATACTAGATGGATTAAAATATAGATTTCCAGTGTGAATATTCTGAGCAACCTTTCACTAGTTTTCATTGCTAGTGTCTTACAAACAAATTTATTTGCAGTTAATGCAAATGCTGAAAATGAACTAAGGTTGTCCTAGTGCCAAGGTGCAAATAATAATAAAAGTGGAGGATAAAAACTGCCAAGTTTAGTTCTGTTGTTTAATGGACAGATGTTATAAACTGGAAATAGACTATCCACCCTCTCTAATTGATATGTCTCTAGAGATATTATCCATATGTTTTTTTCTCAAATAATATGCTTCATTCTATGCCTTTAAATTCAAAGACATTGCTTTATATTACAGTGGGGAGCAAAGGAAAATGAGCACAAAGTACCCAAAACTAATACAAGTGCAGAGTGGGCAGCATGACAGAATAATTTCCTGTTTCTCCTCCCCCTTGCGGGAAAGTCCTTCATGTAAACCGTGTTTCAGGCTCTGGATTTTGAGGGGCTGGAGGTGGCATGTCAGGCTGGAAGGCGATGACATTAAGTTTTTGTTCATTTGCTCTGAGACCAATTGGTAGATTTCCTGGCAGAAATATATGTGAGATTTAATGCTAATTTTTGCGTTTATTTATTGCCTAAAGGGAATTCCCATCCAGCTGGGAAAGAGGTAAGTGTTTATGGAGCCAATGTAGTTTCTCAGTGATCTTTGTTCCCATGTGAATGCTCCAAAACAACTGTGGTGGGAACTCAAATGTGCAAAAGTTATGCACCATACTTGAATACAAACCTCTCATGTCCAAGAGCGGGAAGCAGTGGGAACGGTAAATTTAAACGCATAATATCTGATTCTTCACTGTCTTGCACTGTTGTTTAGTGTTAGTATATATTTTCCATAAATAAATTGTCATGGATTTGCAGGACTGTTAATCTAGCACGTTTCTACTAAATCCACTTCAAATTAATTAAAAGACCAAAAGGTAAATAAGGTATTAAAATTAAAAAGTACGTTTGCACAGCTGGAACCATCCACAGTGCCTGCCCATGGCTCTTAGCAGTGCTTTATTTACACAAGCTCGAAAATCTGCAAAGTAAAATCTATGTTGCTCAAAGACAGAGCAGTTTTTGTTATCAATAAGACTTCTGCCTTCTGTCTTAGGTCTTATTTTTATTCTTTCTTGAAGCACTTAGGGTAAGTGATTGATTATAGACGTATACATTTTGAATAATTACTTCATTTTTCTGCTACTTTCTCTGTTAGCTTGCATTGCATTTAAAAAACCAAAACAAACACAATTCTTTCTGCAGTTAGCTAGCTGATCTAATATGTGATATAGTGCAGGCTTCTAATTGTGGACAGTCTTATTTAAAAAAATTCTGTAGGTCTAATTAAAGAGTATATTACATGTATATAACTTCTTTCATCATGACGGCTCTCAGAGGACTTTAAAAACGCATGCGTCTATGTAGGTGTATACATACACTAGACTGTGAAGCTGATATCTATGTGATGGGTGATAAATGTAGTCATCACACACCTCTGCTTATTAGAGTCATATAATCACATGACTGGCCCAGTCTATCTTCCTGGGATTTATTTTAATAGTCCAAATCCCTGAGCAACTTCAAACAGCCGCTATGTTTTTTTCTTTCCATAAATGTTTCCTTTTCTTCATCCCAAATGCTGAATTTCCTTTGCAAAAGTTTATTGCCGCCTGAAGTCTAAGACAGGCAAAATTCAGTCTTAGGGTTTGTCTGAATTTAAAAATGCTACAGCAGGAAACTGCAACTGTGCTGCTGCAGTATTTCAGTGTAGATACTGCCTATGCCAACAGGAGGGGATCTCCTGCCTGCGCCACTCAGGGCTGTGGATTTTTCACACTGCTGAGTGGTGTAGTTATGATAGGGTTGCCAACTTTATAATCACACAGAACCAAACAACCCTGCTCCTTCCCTGAGGCTTTGCCACTGCAAGTTCCATCCCCACCTCCCTCCGTTGCTCGCCCTCCCCCATCCTCACTCACTTTCACCAGGCTGTGGCAGGGGGTTGGGGTATAGGAGGGGGGTGAGGGCTCTGGGCTGGGGGTGCAGGCTGGGGATCAGGGCTTTGGGGTGCAGGAGAGGCCTCCAGGCTCTGGGCTGGGGGTGTGGGCTCCAGGTGGGGCCAGAAATGAGGGATTCAGGGTGTGGGAGAGGGCTTTGGCCTGGGGCAGGGGGCTAGGGGTGCAGGGAGGGTGAGGGCTCTGAGGCGGGGGCTGGGGATAAGGGGTTTCGAGTGCAGGAGGGGACGGGGGTTGGGGTGAGGGGGGTATGGGCTCTGGGTTGGGGGTGTGGGTTCTGGGTTGGGGCTGGGGATGAGGAGTTTGGGTTGCAGGAGAGGGCTTGAGGCTGGGGCAGGGGGTTGGGGATGAGGGGTTTCGGGTGCAGGGGGTTGGGGTGAGGGGGCTATGGGCTCTGGATTGGGGGTGTGGGTTCTGGGGTGGGGCTGGGGATGAGGGTTTGGGTTGCAGGAGAGGGCTTCAGGCTGGGGCAGGAGTTTGGGGTACAGGGGGAGTGAAGGCACTGGGGTGGGGGCCAGGGATGAGGGATTTGGGGTGCAGGAGGGGGCAGGGGGTTGGGGTGTTGGGAGGAGGTGTGAGGTCCCGGTGGCGCTTACTGTGGCTCCCGGAAGCGGCTGCCAGGTCCCTAGATGCATGAGCGGCTAGGGAGGCACCATGTGCTGCCCCTGCACCTGCAGGCGCCACCCCTGCAGCTCCCATTGGTCGTGGTTTCTGGCCAATGGGAATTGCTGAGCAGGCCCTTGGGGCGGGGACAGCGCATAGAGCCTCCCTGGCCGCTCATGAATCTAGGGGCTGCAGGGACTTGGCATCCGCTTCCAGGACTCGTGCGGAGCTAGGGCAGACAGGGAGCCTGCCTTAGCCCTGGGCCCCCGCTGCGCTGCTGACCGGACTTTTAATGGTCCGGTTGGTAGTGCCAGCCGGAGCCGCCAGGGCTCCTTTTCGACCAGGTGTTCCGGTCGAAAACTGGACACTTGGCAACTCTAAGCTAGGCTGACCTAATTTTCTAGTGTAGACCTGGCCTCAGACCAGTAATGGCTTTAAATCCCAATATCTTATATCCTTTGCAAGGCTTACAAAAGGCTGGAGAAGAGACTGCTCATGTGTATCCCTGCAAGCCCTCAAGTCTCAAGCCCTGGACTTAAGTCTTGACATGTTTTATGTGCAGAGGAGTGAGGTGACATCACTTCTGAAGATGTTTACCAATATTAGTATTAATTTTTCTCTTCCTTTGAGCCCTGTGCTTAGTTACACTAGGATTTGCTCTGACTCTTTTTCCTAGCCTCTCTCACAAAGCAACTGACCACAAAAGGTGTGAACTCTACTACTATTACAGCTAATAGAGAATTTCCTTTACCATAAGTGTTAAGAAGCCTTTGATTTTGGTGCCGAGGCCTTGTGTTTCATTGCCCTGGCAGCTTTTATACAGTTTGTTGGCAGACCAATAGTGTGTACTAGTTACAATTTCCCAGGCCTGAAATGATCCCAGCTCTACTTCAATCTATTTAAATGCACAATTTACTCTTCACTTGAAGCATAATCCCTTTCCTCTGAAGGAGCTCAAATATTACTATTTCTACACCATCTCAGATTTTGTATAGCTCTGTACAAAGATCTTTAAGATACACATTGTTATACAACATTGAAATGTACACACAACAGTATTTTCCTGGCCTTCAGTACTTTAAGGCGAGATACAAGACAGCCTCTATCCAGCTTTTCATGTTATGATTATTTCTGCATGTGTCATGATGCAATGCCTGAATTTTCAAATATTTACATTGGCCCTTGTGCAATATAGCTGTGTAGAGTTTTTACTGTAGCAGAAACTTTCCAAGGACAGCATGGTTTAGCTTTAAAAGATATTTAACATACTGTATGTATATATATAATTTTATTAATTTAGAATTTAAAATTACTGACCATAGTGATTAATACTCATAATAGAGAAAACTCACAAAGAACATGTGCAAACCCAAACTAATAACTGATAACTAAACCTAGATTAAGATATTTAAAATAAATAAGGGCAGGATTCTGCCTCCCCCCCTTTTTTTTAGCCAGTAAGTTTTTTCATTTAAATTTTTGTTTCCTCTCCCTCTGTCCGCTTTTGTCAAGTTTTCCAGTGTTATTTTGATGATGGTACCATAACAGGTGTTCCTAACCATTAGCTCTTTCCTTTCTTGTTCCAATTCTCATCCTGGCACCAATTCAGCAAGGTACTAAAGCATGTGCTTACATGAGTAGTCCCACTGATTTCCTAAGCACATGCTTAGGAACTATCTTATTGAATTGGAGCCTCTAGTGGAACATGCAGACATCCAGGAAATCCCTGTGTAGTCATGTCGGGGAAATGTTGCTGCCACCATTTCTTGAATTATTACATGTTGGAAGTCAAAATATATGTGGCCTAAGCGTAGTTACTAAACATCAGATCACTTGAATATTGGCCTCATACTACTTTCCCAAACCATATCAACCATTTCAATTGACAAAACTCAAAGAAGCTTTCAGATTCATATTTTCATATTTGTTGCCTATGCCGGCCCTAAAATCATCTTCATCAAGTGATTAATTGCATTTGTAGACACTGCACAATTCCATCAATTATCCATTTCAAATGAATTTTATTCTGAATGGTTAAGAGGATGATGTAGTTTAATCAGTACGTGAAATGGAAGTATTGCAGGCTGTTTAAAAATACATATCACGTTTTATGGTGGCAGAGTGATCTACATTAAGCACACTTCTGGAAAGTTTGGAAAAGTCTGGGAGAAAATATTGCAATCTTTTCCTTCAGTTTAGCAGTATTTTATTGGCTGGCATGTACATTAGTTTGGCTTATTTAAAGAGAGTCTGGTTGATGTTTTGATGGTAGTTATGCTATGGGGCACCTAGACGAATGGATGTTATACAGTTAGGAATGTTTCATTCTTTTTAAAATGTATATTTACAGTTATAAAAATATTGGTTAAAATATGGCAGTTAGATGTCCACCAGTCAGCACCATCATCTTTGAGATGGACTTTGCAATTAAGAGCATGCTCAGAAATACATTTTTCTCTGACTGGCTATTTTTCAAGGGACCAGTTTCATGTTTGAATTCAGTGGAGGAAATAAATAGCAAGGTGTTAAAATGAAGCCAGAATTCTCTTGAAGCCTCTTTTAGCTCTACATATGCAGTACTAAACATTCTGCTTGCAAACATCTATTTCAGACAGCTTTTTTCTCCTTCTATTTGTTACTGTGTGGGTAGAGACAGACAGGGTGGTGATAGCCTAATGTTGAAAGATTTGCTGAACAGATGAAATGCTGATCTTGACATCAATAGTTTTTGTTTCTGATACCTAAATGAGTTTAATCTTTTGTGTAGTCCATCAAAAGTATTTAATACACAGCAGGCTTGTGTTTTTTCTTCGCTGTTTAAAAAGCCTTTTTTTATTGATCCATCCTTTCCTCTACAAAGATGGCAAAGAACAGATTGCTGATAACTGACTGCTTATTTTGTAAGATACATCACCAGTCAATATATTGTCTAGCTTTAAAATATCCTTGCTCTGTAGAAGAAGAAATAGCTAATGGTTACTTTAAATTAAAGTAAATGTCTGTTTAACGTTCGTAGATATTAGCTTTCCCTGTGGTGCTTTCTTAATAACAAGTTAAAATTTACTTGGAGTTAGGCAACTGGTAATATTTAACTGTAAGCTACTTCATACAGACTTTTATGTTGTTAAACTATTTGCCTAAAGGCTACTAGATTAGGGCTGGACTATAACCCAAAATACCACTGGAAGTTTTGTAGTTATAATGACTGCAGTAGTTAGAAATGAGCCTGAGATCAGTTATTTCGATTGGAATCCAGAGTTTGAATACCTCCTCCCAACTATCTTTCCCACCCTACAGGGCTGCCCGGGGGGGCAAGTGGGGCAATTTGCCCCGGGCTCTGCAGGGGCCCCCAAGAGAACAGCTGAGGCTCCCGCCTCCACCCCTCTCCTGGAGCCTTAGCGCATCAAGCAGCGTCCTCAGACAGCGCGGCAGCGTGTCTCCGACGGGGCCCCTGAGCTCCGCCCTGCTCAGAGCCGCGTGGGGAGGGGGCGGGGCTGCGAGCTCCAGGCTGAGCTGAGCTCCCTCCGCTCGGCGTGAGCTCACAGCCCCGCCCCCTGACCACGCGGCTCTGAGCAGGGCGGAGCTCAGGCCCCGCTAGAGACACGCTGCAGCTGTTCAGCGAGGCGCTGAGGCTCCGGGTGAGGAGGGAGCCGGGGGTAAGAGGCTGGAGCCAGGGGAGTTGGCTAAGGGGCAGGGAGTCCTGGGGAAAGTCAGGGCACAGGGAGGGGGCGGAGGTTGGGGGGGCGGGCAGGGGGCAGGGAATGGGGGGGGGTTGGATTGTGGGCATTCTGGGGGGGGTGGATAGGGGTTGGGGCAGACAGGGAGCAGGGGTGGGGTCCCAGGGTGGTGGTGAGGTCTCTGGGGGCAGTGAGGGGACAAGGAGCAGGATGGGTCAGGGATTCTAAGGGGGGCAGTCAGGGGCAGGAAGTGGGTGGAGGTCGGATAGGGGGCAGGGCCAGGCTGTTTGGGAGGCACAGCCTTGCCTACCCTAAAGCTCATTCAGCAGTTTGAGGCTTGCAGAAGAGCCAAGCTGTTAGCTTTTCCCTTAGGGCTCCCATCCCTTTCACTTCTCAAATGCCAAGTTATAGTCTATATATAATTTCAGTGCCATAGGGAGATTCATGTCAGGGGAGGGTAGTAGCTTCATTTCAAATTAGCCGCTGGGAGAGGGATCACATGAGAAGAGCAATATCCTTCCCAACCCTACCAAGGGAGACCCCCCTCCCCTGCATTCCCTGAGGCTTCAGAGGGGTTAATTCAGTGGTTCTCAAACTTTTGTCCTGGTGACCCTTTCACATAGCAAACCTCTGAGTGCGACCCCCCCCTATAAATTGAAAACACTTTTTTATATATTTAACACTATTATAAGTGCTGGAGGCAAAGTGGGGTTTGAGGTGGAGGCTGACAGCTCACGACCCCCAGTAAAACCTTGTGACCCCCTGAGGGGTCCTGACCTCCAGTTTGAGAACCCCTGGATTAATTTAATTTTAGCACCCTGTGTCCATTCACATGCATGTGCTATTTTGAGCATTTCAGTTTTCACAACATAGGCTCATCCCAGATTCTGGAACAAGCTCATATGCTCAGGTCGTGGAGTATGTACATAAGCTATACTAAAGACAAACCCACAGTAACCGTCTCCAGTTTGTGAGGGACCCCATGGAGCCAGTCTCTAGGAAACAGATAAATCTCCATGCATTTAGTCCATTAATGGCTATTAGCCAGGATGGGTAAGGAATGGTGTCCCTAGCCTCTGTTTCTCAGAGAGTGGAGATGGATGGCAGGAGCGAGATCACTTGATCATTACCTGTTAGGTTCACTCCCTCTGGGGCACCTGGCATTGGCCATTGTCAATAGACAGGATACTGGGCAGGATGGCCTTTGGTTTGACCCAGTATGGCTGTTCTTATGTTCTAACCTAAATGAACCCAAAGTTATGGAGACAGATATGAGTCAAGGAAGCCAGCAGAGTATCAGAAACCTGGAAAAATCTCTGCCTGGATGGGCTCAGGTGTTTGGTTACAAGCTGAGGTGGTTCAAAAGTTTTGGATTTTTTTTAAGCAGATTTTTTTTAATTGTTTCTTTAAACAATCAAACACAGCAAGCAGCAAATATTTGGCCACACACTTCTGAAACCTCAAACCATATTCAGGTTTTGGCAGACTAATTTCAGCTTTTCAATTAAAAAAAACCACAACAAATTTTGAAGGAAAGCAGACATTGTCCGTGATTTTTTTCTGCTTTTTAAAAAACCCCTAGTTTTCGATCCAGAAAAAGTTTTGATGGAAAATATTTGTCCAACCCTTTTAATGCGCTTTAGTGCCTTTCAGCACTAGCTGATGCTGAGAACCAGTGATACCTTGTAAAGAAGTTTTCTCAAAACTGGGTTTGTGCCGAAATGCGGAAGGTTTATTTTTCCCAGGGACGCCCGTGGGGGAGAGCGAGTGGGGCAGTTTGCCGTGGGCCCTGCAAGGGCCCCCAGGAGAATATAGTATTGCAATTTTTTTATAGAAGGGGCCCCCAAAATTTCTTTGCCCCAGGCCCCCTGAATTCTCTGGGCGGCCCTGCCACCCTAAAACTGAGAAGTGTTGGCATCCAAGGTTTAGACTAAGCCCATTGTAGAGTTAGGGACACTAAGTGTGCAGCCCGACAATGCAGATAAGGTTTGTATTCTGAACCCTTTCCAATATTTCTAAGGTTTTTGGATTTGATACCTGTAGTAATACTGTAATAATAAGACACTGATTATTATAATTCAACAAACAGTGCTTCATTTGTTTTTTACACACACAAAATGTTTGTGTATATGTATGTGTTTATATATCAGTAGCCTTTGCTTTGTTCTAACAGAACAAGGTGAAAAAAATATCACTTTTTCTGAGGAAATGCATTAAGATGTGGACTCATTCTATCAAAATCTTAAAGGCTGTACAACAGGTGTTTTTGAACATTTTGAACAGTTCTCAGTTAGTGGCACGTGTGTCTGTGTGATTCAACTGATTTACATTAAGGTTAAGTTAAAATATGTTAAAATTAAACAGAGTAAATTTGCATTCACCCCTTGATAGTCGACTGGGCTTGCGCTCTTTTGTCTCTTATGTGGAGTCTGTAAATTGTTAGGTCTAGTCCTAACTAAATGTAAACACCTTTACTTTCTAGCTGTTGCTAATTGGTTTGGGAATATTTATGAAAGTGTTTATTTTTAAAGCTAAAAATAGTGCTGCGGTGTTTAAACTCATTCTGGCTGTCAGAAATGCTCCCATGATCCTGAAAGTGTTGCTAAAAATGTTCACTTTTTTAATGTGGTAATTAAACTCGTCTGTGAGAGCAACAGATGATACTTTTTCTGCATTTGTAAACTAAATATCCCTTTAAGCCCACAAGTTTCCTTGCATGGTTCTGTTTGTTAGGTTGGTAAGATCTGAACTCCTGCTGAACTTTCTTGAAAGGAGGGCTGCTATTGGCCAAATAAGGAAATAAAGAGCTGTAACCTGCTGCTGCTGCTTTGTGACCTTTTACTTTTAGGATTAGGATTTTCTGGTACTGCGTTTCCTTTGTTAATAAAAGCCTGTGTCCTCAAGGGATGCAGCACTGTAAGCTTGAACTTCAAATAACTATTTTCACTTTTAACTCTTTCAATTAAAATAAAGTTCCAAATCAAGATATTTCACTTTGGGCTTCATCTATATGTACATAAACTCCCCTAGGTGATGCATTCTTCAGATTGATTAAAGATAGTGTTAAGTGCACATCTTATGCACTAGGTGCAAGGTGTTCCTCCTGCAGGGCTGCCGCCTGGGGTTTTCTTCAGGCGTTTACATAGCACTACTCTCTCAACTCAGCATCTGATTCTGAGACTTGCTTTGGGAACCACCATCATCATGGCAAATCCCAAAGGAACGTGCTCTCCTAGCAGACTGAGCACCTCCCAGATTGATCTCTAGGTGGGTTCTTAAGGTAGTCTGGCTGGATACTCAGTTTGTCCATCCCTGGAAATCTTATCACACCGGATCACCAGCTGTGTAGTGGCTTCACAGATGCTTCAGAATTTGGTAAAGATGCTTCAGAATTTGTTGGACTTCCATCCTAATAACATGTCCATGCCAAGAAAGCTGCCTAAGCCGAACCAGTGCTGATAGACGCAATTGCTGTGTTTGGCTTAGAATATCCTCATTTCTGATCTTGTCCCGACACTTAATGTGGAGCAGCTGGCAAACACAATAAGAATTGAAAATGTCAGTCCAGTGCTCTTCAGACTTCGTCTGTGCCATGTTTTGCTGCTATGCAACAAAGTTGGTATAACCAAGGGTTCTATTGATCTGCAGCTTTGAAGCAAGCTTTGATGTTGTGGCATCTCCACAGAGGCTGCCAAAAGGCCCAAAATATGGCAGCAGGTGTTGCTATACAGGTGTCTGCATCCTCCAGTACTGTCTGTGATGCTGCCTAAGTCTTCAACAGTTGTCACTTTCCCAATGTCCTGCCCGGACAGGTTAATACTGAGCTGGTTATAATCTGGAGCTGGAGGCTACATGATAGTGATGGTCAGGGTCTTTGTTTTATCCTGCTTAATAACCAGACCAATGTGTGTTGCTTCTTGCCCGGCAAGATTGACCTGTCAGTGCAGCGATTCACCAAACTGAGCCAACACGAAATGTCATTGGCTTATTCAAGATCTCAAAAACAGAATAGTGCTCAGCTCAGCAGCATCGACAGCTGCCTCATCAAGCTTATCCATCACCCAGTCGATGCTAATATTGAAAACAATGGTGGCAGAACTCTTGTGGAGGTAGGAAACCACGCTGTGTATCTGCCATTGACTGGGCCACGAGAAGAAAGTTATGGTTACTTGTCATAACTGTAGCTCTTCAAGAGTCTTGTATCAGCATTTTCACACTGCCTACCCTTCTTCCCCATTGCCCATAACTACTAATCTCACAGCATTCTTGGTTTACCAGGAGGAATTGAGATAGTTGGGGATCCTTTTATAATCTGAGCTCTGAATATTTCTGAAGCTGAGCATTGCTTGGCTGGGGATGCATTCCTCTCTAGTGTGACTATGCAGACACAATGCTGTTGAAGAATCACAGTAAAAGGTAAGTAGCCATTTTATCATGCTAGCTCTGTAATGGAACATTTTTACACCTGTTTGCCTGGTTATCTCTAACATCTTTTCAGTGTTGTGTTTAATGTACAGAAAATCTAAACACGGTATTTTTTGTTGAGAAGGAATGATAGTACATCTTCTCGGGGTGGGAGGTTTCTAATATATATCAATCAATGGTTTGCACACTTTCTCAGGCGCATGCAGGCGTGCGCAATTTGAGAGCTGTAGCAAAAGGAATACAAGAAATTTTCAAGCACTTGGATTATATGTGTTTGTAGAGGACTGGCCGAGAGGATAGGTTTCAAAGTTGACTTTATTACAAAAGGTTTGTTTTCTCCCTTCTGATTCTAATTTGAAAGACATGTTTTTAACAGCACTTTCTTTAAATTTCTTAAATAAGCTGAAAGTAAAAATATTTTCTCTATTTTTAGATATGTGCAATTTCATGACTTTCCTTTCACCACATGATTTAGCATGTTATACTCTTTATTTGCAAACTACAAACTGTAGTGCTTTTGTATTATGCTGTCAGTTGACTTTGAGTAAATTATGTGGTGACACAGTTATTACTTCTGCTGCTGTTGAAAAATCTAAAATCAGCCCTAGAAGCATTGTTATGGGATTATTTGTTATTTTTTTAATGGTTCTTGTGTTGCCATAAGCTTACGCGCTAGCATTCTCACATTTGGGCCAGAAGGTGATGGGCTTAACCTAGTACAGTTCTACAGGTTAGCTGCAGTATTACATGGAATTCCCTTCTGTCCATTCCTGGTGATTATCGCACTGAAACAAGAGACTCCATTCCATTTCTCAGAATGTAAACTCAGTGTTCTGGTCCACCTTTCCTCTCTCAATAAGAGGTTTTAATATGTAAGGCTGTGTGCATACTATTTGTCAGTTCCTAATAATTATTGTGATTGAGTGCCTTATGTCTTTGAGTCGAGAGTACAGCTCGAACAGAAGTACTGGGTTTGATGCAGAAATTATGGGTGACTTTCTACGGTCTTTGTTATGCTGGAGATTAGGTGATCCAAAAGGTCCTCTATGTCTTTAAAATCTAGGAATACTTGTGAGTAAAAGGTGCAGTATGAGATCAAATTCTGATATTTCTATTCCTGTTACTATTGCCAATGCTATACAAAGGCAAGAGCCTCTTCTGCACCAGTATTACCATGTTGTTATAGGGTTTGCTTTGCTAGTGAGTTGCTAGATCTAGTATATTCCTGTTAATGAAGTTTGTCTGCTTGTGGACCTTATTGTCATCAAGGATGGATTTGTTAGGAAGTGGAAGTCATCACTTGGAGACTGTGTGTGTCAGATTTGCATCACTTATCCTTTGTTTGAGATTGCATTGTTAATTTATGAGATAACACTGAGTAGGGAATTCTTACAGTTTATCAGAGAATTGTCCCTTGAAGAATGGTTTCACTATGAAAATGACTGCAAAATATCTGCCTCCTCTGTGTACTCAGTCTTATTTACTTACTTTTAATGACAAAAAAATAGCTTTTGTTCTTATTCGCTGTATTGGTTTTATTGTTCTACATTGGAGTGAGCTGGATTCTGTTCAGATTAGGTAACAATTCTGTTGATATGTTAGATTCCACTTACAAAATAGTTTGTGAACAAGATAAAACCCAGCTTGATCTACTGATTCCAACTTAGTTTGCAAGAAAAAAAATCTATCTTTTTCCCCCTTGTTACTTAGAAACTGAACAACTTGTCATAGAAATCGAGACACCATATATATTGACCCCAACAATGCCAGTTTTACAAAGTCCTATTTCTCTGAGAAATGGAAAGTTATAATATAGTTTCTTCTTAGGCCATAAGCTCTTATTTTTGAGAAATAGAATAACCAATCCAGCTGGTATTTTTAGATTCGGTATACAACCTTGCCACTCTGGTTATCTGAAGACAACTTGGTAACAGTAAGAATATACACTGGAAGAATGTGTGCCATTGCCAAAAATAAATAAATAAATAAATAAAAATTAACTTTAGTTTTTATCTGGTTAAGATCAAACAATGAATTGAATTCTTTGTGTGTTGACATCTGAAGATTTATATCTTCCAGCTATATTCCTGTTACAGAGCTGGCAGAGGTGACCTCTCCAGAGAAGGTCTTTGTTATGGATTCTACTCTGTTTACATTATTGCCATGAGGGTCACAGTGAAGTACAGTACATTAAAGCTAATACATCACAAGCTGACAGTGGTCTTATCTCTTTGGTACCTCTTCCCTTTCCCAATAAAGGAAAAAGCAAACACAAAGAACATGAGGTTCTGGAACAGAAAGTTAAATAATAGTTTCCAAAGTGCTTTGGCATTAATGTCAGGTCCCTGTGTGCAACGTATATTGTGTCTGGTCAAATGGCTGCGTAACGTCCTTTTCTGTGAGGTGGTTGCAAAAAAACTGCTTTTACCACATAAATATTCTCCCTGCTATAGCGCTTTTGCCAAAGCAGATACTGAAGAAGAGGCAAAGCTATTGGGTTTCTTCAAAGCCAGCCAGTTCATCATGGGCTGAGGAGGTGGCTCTGGATCAGAAAAAGTGAAAGTTTCAGGCCAGCTCTGCATAAGAGAGAGTACCTCTACTATACCTCCATGGAGTACTTTCTTTCTTGCAGCGTTTCGGTGATTCTTCACAACCCTTTCCCTCCAGCCATTCGCCCTCATCCTCTGGCAAATGGCATTGGGGAAGCCAGAAGGCCTTTTCTGTTTCCAAGCAGCCTTTTGGGTATGCAAGCTCTAGTCTGCAGCATCTGCACTGTCCCTTTAACTTGGAGAGTGCTGTGGGGGCCACATGAGTATGTTGTGCCTCTCTCTGACTCATGAGGGTAGAGGAGATCTAGACTTGTGCGGCAAGATGGTCAAGTGAGCCGGGCTCCAGCAGAATCAGTTTTCCTCCTCTCTGGTCCCCTTCCACCCTGACCTGGCAGACACTGAGCATATCTGAGTCACCAATGGACCATGTAAATTTGGGGAGGGAATGAGCCACTCAGGGAAGGGGAAGAAAATGAGGAATTAGGGCACAACCACAAGATGAAAGGGGAGGTACCTTACCAAATCCCTCAACAAGCCAAGTAAGTGTGGGCAGGGGAGATTGCTGCTATGTAATATAGACCTAATGTACCATATAATACATGTGGCCTTGATTACTGTACAGTATGTTAGCATTTGAGTTCTGAAAGATCCTTTCTGAAAGCAAATAATGATCATGGACTTCCCAGAGTATTAAACCAGAAAGTCATTGTAAGCACAAAGGACTCTGTTCCGTAAGGAAAACACCTCAGATACAAAGTGCTCAGAGAAACAGCAGAGTGCCTCACATTCTATATATAGAGCAGAACCTCTCATTTCAACTGCCAGTGGGAATGCTGAGATACTTCTTGTTCTTGTTTTCCATTTCAAGCGGAGACTTAAATATCATACAACTATTGTTTCAAATCCATGAAAATATATTTTGTTTCAAAATGTGAATCTCTCAATAGGGTGCAACACAGTTATCTTTTGAAGATGGAGAAATGGATCTCACTGGGCACGCTGAACAGCTGACATCTCAGAAGGCCAAGTTCACTTTCAGGTATGAGCACCTTCTGTTTAATATTGATTAATGAATACGTTTGCCAGTATGCAGGACAAGAAGATAATTACATTTTTATTTTAAGTACACGTGCTCATCATCGTAGTGCCTTCCTCCTTTTTCCCTTTTCCATCCTGAAAATTCACTTCACTCACATACTTAAGTGCTTTTATGTATGGGAGTATCGTTTACCTTGGATGATGAATGTTTATGACTTTGACTTGTATTATATGTTCTGACTGGTTGTGGGATATAGGGGAAGGAAGAAATATGCTGCTTTTTTATATGTTTATATTTTGCTTTTTAAACAATTTCACAAGCAGCTTAAAGACTAAGATGGTGGAGTGCATGTATCTAAACAAATAAGCACTTCTCTGATCCACAATGTCCCACAAAAAGTAGATAATTTTCTTGATTAAAATGCCATCTCTCTTTTTATTATTAAGGTTATTCCTTCAGTTGCTTTTGAAATTTTTATTATATTTGTAGATACACTTTTATAACCTGTAAGATGCTATATCCAGAGCATCCATTATATAGGATAGGCAAATTTGCATAGGCACCTTTTGTGAGACCTGTTCCTCCAGGACAATCAGATGAGTAACTCCTCTTTCTCCCTTAGTTATACTAGGCAGGAGATAACTGGTGCAGAAGTCTAACGCTGTTGTTCTGATCTAAATTGTCGATTAGTTTTTCTGACTGCTTGGGAAAGACTGCTGAAAGGGTAAACCTAGGCCAAGTTTTGAGTGAAATAAAGATGATTTACAATTTGGATTGGAAACCATGGAAGATTTGGTATAAACTAGGTGTTTTTTCACTTTGAGTTTTTTGGGTTTCTTCCAATCTGGAATTCTAAGCAAAACTCAAAATGTGAATCAAAACAAAAAATAACCGTTGTGTAAACCCACTGAATCAAAGTCATCAAGTTTCAAGGTGGGTCAGATCCTCCACTGGTATAATTGGTGCCATGCTGAATTTCATTAAGGACTGAGCTTTATTCCATGCTAGTGTTCACCTGTCCTTATGCCAAGTTAAATTTTAATCTTGGGACGTTATTCATATGAATCATACTACTATGAAGTCACTTTTTAGAATGTGAAATAATTTGGTGTCCGTTAAAATGCTTTGTTGTAGAAAACTAGTTATGACAGTACATTGCCTAACTGTGAAGTAAAAGGTGTAATTTGGAAAATAAACATGGCAGCTAAGATATCATAATCAAACTAACAACTCAATTTTGGTGAAGGCAAATAATCCTTTACTATAATTTTGCATTTTCTAGTCAGTTGTCAAAACTGTATGAACTAAAAGCCCTGAGCAGGATGTGTAAAACTTCATCCCCACATACATCTTTGCTTTCATTTTGTTCTTCTCTCTTTTGCTCACTCCACTTTGTGCCATCTCACTCATCTTTGCCTTCCTTCAGTCTGCTCCTGTGCTTGGAATCACCTACTATTTCTGTGTACTAAGCACCTTCCATTTTCTGCTTTTAAATACCTCCTTTAAATCCACTTCTTTCATGTAAGCTTACTACACTAATTCGCTCTGAAATTGGCTCCAACTTCTTGTGGCTAAATTGTTGTCCCGTGTTTCACACTTTAGCAGAGTTGGATAATAAGCTATTAGAAGCAGTAAACTTGTTTTTTTTTCCTCCATGTTTGTTTTGTACGTCTTCTGTACCATCTTATGGTGCTCTAAATTTAAATAAAGATTTCCTTATCCTTCCTACAGCATAGATGTATATTCATGTAGACCAGGGGTCCCCAACCTCCGAGCCGCGGATCGGTACCGGTCCGTGGCCTGTTAGGAACCGGGCCGCGAACCGACCCCTAGCACATCAAGCGGCGTGTCTCCGGCGGGGCCCCTGAGCCCCGCCCCTTCAGAGCCACTTGGGGAGGGGGCGGGGCTGCGAGCTCCGGGCTGAGCTCAGCTCCCTCTGCTCGGCGTGGAGCTCCCAGCCCCGCCCCCTCACCACGTGGCTCGGAGCGGGACGGAGCTCAGGCCCCGCCGGAGACACGCTGCAGCTGTCGGGCGAGGCGCTGAGGCTCCGGGTGAGGAGGGAGCCGGGGGTAAGAGGCTGGGGCCAGGGGGGTTGGCTAAGGGGCAGGGAGTCCTGGGGACAGTCAGGGCACAGGGAGGGGGCGGTCAGGGGGCAGGGAATGGGGGGGTTGGATTGTGGGTGTTCCGGGGGGGTCTGTCAGGACTCAGCGGGGGGGGGATAGGGGTTGGGGCAGTCAGGGGACAGGGAGCAGGGGTGGGGTCCCAGGGTGGTGGGGGTCTCTGGGGGATGGTGAGGGGACAAGGAGCAGGATGGGTCGGGGATTCTGAGGGGGGCGGGCAGTCGGGGGGGCAGGAAGTGGGTGGGGGTCAGATAGGGGGCAGGGCTCCCACTAATTCTGCATTATGGTCAGTTGTATAATTATTTCATTATATATTACAATAATAATAGAAATAAAAGTACAAAAATAAATGTAATGCGCTTGAATCGTCCCAAAAACATCCCACAGGTCCGCGGAAATTTTTTTTTCTACGAAACCGGTCCCTGGTGCCAAAAAGGTTGGGGACCGCTGATGTAGACGACACAGGATGCCACAAGGATATTTAACCACTGTTTCACACTCTTTTTAGAACCCCACTGGACATATGGCAGTCTGTTCATGGAATGCTTTTTCTTCCTTATTGAGTAGTCTTTGTTTTGAAATCTGTTTTCTAATCACAGTATTGCTAACTTCTGTGATTTTTATCATGTCTAGCCATTTCGGGATGTGTTTTAACCTCTCTCATGGAAAACGTGATGAAAGCCTTTCAGTTCACAAATTTTCCCTTATTCAGAATGACCGCCATCTCCTATTACTGTCAATAGGGCTGAACTTGCAAGATAGCCACCAATCTCTCATGATTTTTGATCTCTTGAAATTTGCCTTACTGTAATCAGCACAGTCATGAGGATTTCTCATCTAATTTATCTGTCATACTTATATGGTCCCCATCACTCTAGTACCTGAGCCCGTCGCAATGTTTAATGTGTTATTCTTACAACTCCCATGTGAAGTAAGGAAGCACTATTATCCCCATTTTACAGATGGGGAACTGAGACAGAGATGGTAAGAGCCTGCTGAGATCACACAGGAAGTCTGTTGTCTCTCACAAGACCCAGGCTACAGTTCTTAACTACCAGATCATCTCTCTTTTTTGGGCACATCACCAATTCCTTTTGCCCTATCAATAAAGATAAAGATGCGGCTTTGTTTCTTTCTCCTTCTTTCTCTGTCTTTGTCATTTCACTTTGTGTCTGGCTTTCTCCTCTTTTAAGGAACAGTGGGGAAGGCCCTGGTCTTCAGCCCATCTGTCTGATTTGTTTTGTTTGTTTAGCCTCCCTCTTTGGGGCCCTGGTCATCATCTGGATAGTATGGCAATTTCCAGTTTCTTTTTAAATCCTTTCTGACATCAGTCTGTTTGTAGAATGGTAACGTTGTTGTGAAGAGGTATCAGTTTTTTTGGTTTTTTTTCCAGCTTGCTATGCACCTGCCAGGTCTCCAAGCTATATGCTTGCTGATTAGCGTTCATCAGACATGTATTGAACCTAGTCAGCTTGGTTGCCAATGTTTTTTTTATAAAATTTAGTGAAAGGCTGCTACAGCCTGTTTCACCTGATGTAATTATTATGCATCGCCAAATCTGTGCATTCATTTGTTTCTTTAATGTCTCTTGATCCCATTAATTTGTAATTGGGATTAATCAAGCCCTGCTCACGATATACTCATGATTATTGTTGTCCTTATCTTATGCTTGTACCCAGTGTGTTTTTGATAAAGTCACTTCTTCCCTGATTCATATTGTTCTTGTTATTTGACAACATGTTGTTTATCAAGATAACCAAGACCTTGCCTCTACTCAGGATTCTTCATAATTGTGTGTATCTCCAGCTATCAATCACTTGTCTTTTTGTATTATTGAGGTGCCTCCCAAGTAAATTAGACTTACAAGGTGAGGTCTGTAGTTCATGGAGTCTTCTGCACTTCTCTCTCCCACTACTACAGAAGGCTATATTGTTTGTTTGCATTTAATCTCTGTATCATGCACCTCATTCTGGTTGTGGTGTGAAGACTTTCACACATAGCAGGGTTTTATAGCATGCCCATAAACTGATCAAACTCTGAACTAGTCTGACTTTGTCTGGAAGCTCATTTCACAGCCATTGAATGAAAATAGTTGATCTCCAGATCTTATATGATTCATCCTGAGTTTTGTAAACTCTCTGGCAGTTCATGGATGGAGATATGCCATAGGAGATGTAGTTTGGTCTTGATCCATTGAGGACTTTGAACATTGAAATCAAAGCTTGAACAGGCCGGGGAAGCACATTAGGAGCCAATGGAGGGGCCAGAACAAAGCGATGATATGCTTTGTAGCAAACTCTGTCTGTGTTGCTTCTACCTGCAGTCACAGATGCAGTGGGCTACCATATCCAGTCTGGGAATTATGAATTCAAGGATAATGGTGGCCAAATTTGAAAGTGGGGAGTAGGAAATGGATCCTAATGGATCCTAATCAGATAAAAAGCTGCACTAAATTAATCTTCTGGCAGAAAATACCTTGTTCATGCATATCACAATTTTAAACTTGTTTAAATACATTGATTTGATGTATTTAAAAACAATACTTTTCCTCTCCCCAAAACATTAAAGTGAGGAGTTTGAAACTCTTCTCCTCATAGTTTGGAAATATGTACTGGGGTAATTTCTTGCATTTTAGATTATTTCATCCTGAAAAAACAAAGGTGCCCTGCAATTTCTGTGGAATTCACCCAGCAGTGGGTTATAATCTATTAAAAACTCGGAGCAAAATTTCAGTTCTTAAATTTCAAGGGCTTTGCTTTGTTGTCATGCATGCTTTCCCTTAGTAAAGAAGGGGAAGACTACCTTAAAAAAATTGACAGTCTTTGCTCTCTAAACAACTGACTTCTAAAGGAAATAGTGAGATGAGTACTGAAGAGAAACTATCCACCTTACTAATACCTCAATTTGACTGTCTGAAAATATTAAAAATATTAGCAATATTTGTAATAATAATAGTTCTTGCCAGAAATTAGCAAAATAGTTGTCTTTTATTAAGTTTCAAATTAGATCCTTTTTGCTATGCTATTTCTGCAACAATTATTTTCCTGTATATGCAAGTATTATTTCTTTTTATATTTTGCTGTCTTCTGTTTTTTTCTCTTTAATTGTCTAAATGTATCTCATGTTTTTCTTGAGGCCTTTCTAAATGTTCAAGACTCTAAATTGTTACTGTCAGATGAGAATGATGTATTTTGAAATAACATGTTCAAAACAAACGCCACAAACAGTTGCCAAAACCACCAGAACCCAAACCTTGTTGAATACTGTTCACTATATTCACAAACTGTTTTGGGTTTTTTTTTTCAACTGTGGCAAAATTGTTTCAGTGATTTTGAGTCATGCAAATGTAAAAATAAATAAATTGAAAATCTTTATGCATATGTTATGATTGAAATTTTATGACTTTGTAATTGAAGTTAAAAGCTTCAGACAACTTGTTTTATACTCTTCATTGAGGTAGGAAAAACTAATCCATTTGAAGAAAAACAGTTCATTTACTGAAAGCTCTGAACATTTATGTGGCATCTCATGAAAATAGAAATAGAATGTGCTAAGCACTTTCAGGAGGTGCTAAGAACCTCATAGGATGAGGCCTTATCTGCCTAGACTGTCCAAGCACTTTCCCTGTAAAGGTGCTTTGATATCCTGTGGACTTTACTTATCCTGTAGGGTTCTGAGACTCTTTTAAGAACTGAAGGTATTCAACACCTTGCAGGCAGAGAACCTGTGTTCGATCACTGACCCTTCCTAGGTTTTCTGTTTGTTTGGGTGGAAGGGGAGTGTTTGGTTTTTTTTAACATACAGTATGAAGGCTGGAGTTTGTTACAATCCACTGTAGGTCTATTTTTTGCAGTTTTTGAAGGTGTCATTTTTATTTTGGATCTGCTACCAGGATGAAGATATTCAGGGGAAGAAGCGGGTGTTTTTGTTTTGTATAGCAGGTGGGGAAAATAATGGTCAAAGGGGAAGGACCAAATTGCATTGTTCAGTAATAAATGCTCCAATAAACATGTATAAAATAAACACTTACTAAAGTCAAATCCATATTTTGCTACTTAGAATGCAGATCACAATTTTACAGATTGTTATACAAGAACAATAATACATTTGTGCAGAAGAAATATGGTATTTCTCCTAAACTACCATTCCCCTTTCCTGACTGGATCTACTTGAGTGAAGGGGTTTACAGCTAGCAGAAGGATCTCTGGACTCTACAGTAGTTCAGTAAGAATTTATCGCCAGCCCTGAAATTCCACCCCTTGGCACACCCTGTGGAAACAGAAGTGTTGTTTTTGCAGACCTCATTTTATAAAGTTTTTCTATAGTAAAAATAACCTTGTTAACGAAAAATAAACCTAATCTAGTTGAAAGTAGATATTTAGTTTATTAACATTGGATTACTTGGAATTCAGAGAATATTTCATGCATGGATAATTCATTAAGTGTTTAATTACACTTGTTCTCTCTTGCCTTCTATTTCTTTTCTGCAGAGGCGAGGGTCACAGTTCCTTGACCCACTTGATTTAAACGCAGCGAATATATAAATAAAGCATCTCTCTTGCACTTTCCTTCTGCTCCTCTCTTCACTTTGCTTATGCTCTTCTTTGTCTTGCTGTATCATGACAGCCTGGAAAGCAGAGGTGGAGCATATTGTTAAAACCAGGTGCCTGGCAAGCTGTATGATTTGTTTCTGCATTTTTAGGCAGTTGATCTAATGTGAATTAGGCAAAAAAAACCCGGTTTTTAGTGGACAGATTCTTGATTTTGGTGCTCAGTATTTTTAGTCTCTCCTAGATAAATACATTTAAGTTACATAAATGAGGTGGGGAAGGTGAGGCTTCTTTTTAAAAGTGATTTTGGAGGTTTCTTCAATTCTTTCACATTTAATATATTTATTTTTCCTTTTTTTTGGTGGCAATTCATTTGTAGGGTGGGGCGAATTTGTGGTCCTCCTCTCTCTGACTGCAACTCCGACACCATCTTCTGAATGTTCAGCTGCCTTCTTCATCTCATGACAATGTATTCTCCATTACCTTTTACTGTTGTTAAGATCTTTCCCTTTACCTTCCACAGCACTCATCCCACCTAGCATCGCCATCCAGTCTTTCCTTTCGGGTCCTATGTCATTTTGGTTTGATTCTGACCATCTCTGGTTTAAAAAAAAAAATCAATTTGTCTTCTGACTGAGTCTGTTGGAACCACTACTAGAAGCAGATGCTGACATCCTGGGGACAGTTTACTCTCTCACCCAGTGAGCGTCAGGTGGCAGCTTTTAAAAATTCCAGGTTTGGTGTAGAAATTTAATTAGCATATGCAAATAAATTAGTATAATATCTAAATAAAATATTGGGTCAGAACCATGTACATTCCCTATATGGATAAAAATATTTATGCTTCCTCTGAAATTCCCATTAGTAATTGGGCACAGATCATTTTTTTGCCCCTGAAAAAGCACAACCCTGTGCTTGCCAAACAAACAGCACAGCCTGTGTTTGGGGGTGCTTTACCTTGTGGATGTTTTCCCTTATGGAATGCTCACAGCAGTTGATATGGCCGGATATGCTTTAGTAATACAAACAAGGGATGAAAAGCACAGTTCAGTAAGTACATTTAACCTCCCTGTATTTGGGAGTAAATGTTTCCTTTGCTTCTCATTTATGGTCACTGTAGCCTCCACAGGGTGTGCTCAGGATTGCAACACTGCATTCCTACTTGTTCTGGAGAATTCAATTCCAGAGGCAGCAATTTCATAATCTGCATTTTTTTCCTTCTACCAATTTTCATGGAATTTATAGTTATCAGCCCAAGAAATGCTGCCTCACCAAGTTCGGCCTGTGCTAAGGATTATTTGGCGCACAGCCTGGACAAGGCTGTAACTGTACCGGAGCCAAAGGAATAAGTAAATAGCATGTTGGGTATTTGACTGTTACCTTATTTATTCAGTTTGTTGCTGCTTGTTGGGTTACACACAATATCACGTACAGTTGAATGAGATGATTTTTCTCCTGTCCTCAGTCTGGAGGGAGGCTTCTTTCAGCTGAGATTGGGGATACTTCTGATGTGTATTTGGTTGTCATGGGTTTTGTTACTATGGCAACTGAGTTAGACTATTAAGGGATAGCTCAGCCGGTTTCAACCGGCTGAGTGAGCTCTCTGTTTCTGTAAATAAAATGGAGGTTTTGGTTAGCTGTCTGCTCTCTGGCCTCAAGTGATTGCTTCCTACACCGGCTGCCCCTAGGACATAACACTGGCGACGAGGGTGGGATCCTGGTGCTGCTCCAGTAACAGAAAGGAAGTAGAAGTCAAGGTAAAGACCAAACAAAGAAAAAAAGCTGCTTGTTTGCACTGACTGTGAAAGTGAAACTAAAAATCATGGCTACTCTGACCAGGCCCCTGGAGCCTTTTGATGAGAATACAGAGCAGTGGCATGTGTATACTGAGCGTTTTGAGCTTTTTGGTATTGCAAATGACATTACAGAAGCGAAGAAGGTGCCAATATTCTTAACTGTTGTAGGGGCTAAAACCTACTCTCTGCTACGCAGCTTACTACACCCTGTTAAGCCTGAGACTAAATCTTACAGTGACATTGTGGAAATCCTGGGGTCTCATTTCTCCCCAAAACCACTGGTAATTGTTGAAAGATATAGGTTCCACAAAAGAGACCAAAAGGAAGATGAAACAGTTGTACAATTTGTAGCCATTTTAAAAAAGCTAGCAGAACACTGTGAATTTAAAGAGATGTTAAATGATGCCCTGCGTGACAGGTTAGTGTGTGGCCTCTGCAGTGAAGCTATACGGAAGCGCCTACTGACAGAGGCTCAGCTTACATTACAGAAGGCTGTTGATATTGCTGTCTCCATGGAACTGGCTACAAGGGAGGCACAATACATCGGTGCATCCCCTAGGGTGCAAAAAGTGTCACAAGAACTGACCCACAAAACGGTGCAGAGTCAAGAATGTTACCGCTGTGGTAAGCTGGGTCACCAGGCATCAGAATGCTGGTGTAAGGACCTGGTGTGTCGACACTGTGGCAAAAAGGGACACATTGAGTATGCCTGTAAACAAAAGAAAAAGAGGCCTGTGGTCTGGCCGACAAAAAGAGGAACCTTGCATACCCTAGAGCAGACCCAGGATGATCAAGGTGACACCTCCTCACAAGAGGAAGTGCCACTGCATGTTTTGTCTTTGGCAGCGGGCTCACATGAATACTGGGTAACCCCCTTATTGGAGGGCAAACCTATACGCATGGAACTAGACACCGGTGCAGCTGTCTCGCTGGTTCCTGAGACTGTGTATAAGGAAAAGCTACAGCATCTTCCGCTTAAGGCAACAAAAACTGTTCTTAAGACGTATACAGGTGAAGTTGTGCCCATGTTGGGCACTATTGATGTTAAGGTGGAGCTCAATGGACAGGCGGCTAAATTGCCACTGTTTGTGGTGAGAGGTGACTACCCAGCCTTAATGGGTAGGTCTTGGCTTGGGAAGATTCAGCTGAACTGGGCAGAAGTGCACCGCATGACTAAAGAAGAAACCTGTCTAACCCCTATACTAAGGAAACATGCTGCTGTTTTTGGAGATGATTTGGGAAGTATGAAGGGAATCACTGTGACATTGAACATTAAACCTGGCAGTCCACCAAAATATCTGAAAGCCCGAACTGTGCCATATGCCATCAGGCCAAAAGTTGAAGCAGCCCTGGAGCGCCTGGTCACCAATGGAGTCCTAATACCAGTTACCCATAGCTCATGGGCCACTCCTATCGTTCCAATAGTGAAGAAAGATGGCTCTCTCCGGATTTGCGGTGATTTTAAAGTCACTGTCAACCCAGTGTTGTGTGCAGAGCAATACCCGCTTCCCCGCATCGATGACCTCTTCGCAGGCCTGGCTGGGGGACAAAAGTTCAGTAAGATTGATCTGAGTCAAGCATATTTACAGATGTTAGAACAGCTACATTCCGGTCACTGTGGAATAGTGCGCATGAAGGAAATTGCACGAAGCTATTTTTGGTGGCTTAGATTGGACAGTGCTATTGAAGAGAAGGCAAAAGCTTGTATGTCATGTCAGAGTGTAAGAAATGCACCCCAGTGGGCACCCCTACACCCATGGGACTGGCCTGAAAACCCGTGGCAACGTATTCACGTTGACTTTGCTGGCCCCCTTGAAGGAAGCATGTTCTTGGTGGCAGTAGATGCCCATTCTAAATGGCCAGAAGTCTCTATAATGCAGTCCACTTCTGCAGAGAGTACTATCCAAAAACTACGAGGACTCTTTAGTCGTTTTGGTCTGCCAGAACAACTTGTGAGCGACAACGGACTGCAGTTCGTCTCTCAGGAGTTTCAAAATTTTATGAAGGCAAATGGGATACAACACATCACGTCAGCACCATATCATCCGTCCACCAACGGATTAGCTGAAAGATTTGTGCAGACAATGAAAAACGCTTTGAAATCAGCAAAGGGACAACACTCCATTCAAAAGCGTCTGGATACCTTCTTACTTTCCTATAGAAACACACCTCATGCTACGACCCAGGCTTCCCCAGCCTTTCTAATGATGGGACGACAGCTGCGCACTTGCTTTGATCTGCTGAAACCTTCTGAACCCAGACAAACTGTGCAACATCAGCAGCAATATCAAGTAATCAGACGGGCACCCAGAGCAAAAGACCGAACCTTTAGCCCAGGGCAGCCAGTTTTGGCTCGGAATTATACTTCCAGAGCTAAATGGGTCTCGGCCACAGTCATCACTCAAACAGGACCTGTTTCCTATACAGTCCGGACTGCAGAGAATCTTACCTGGCGGCGACATGTAGATCAGCTGTTGCCAGGTCATGCCAGTCCTCAGGACCCATCTGCAGTTGAGGGGTCTGACTTCACCCCTCCTGGTGAGACATCGAATCATGAGTCACCTGTTCCTGACTGTTCTCCTCCATTACTGCCAGCAGCTGAGATACCCCTTTGCCCAGCACGAGCTGATACCACCTCCTCACCTATTCGTGCTGCGGACCCTGAGCCCCTAGTACTTTCGGGTGCAACAACACCAGAAGTTCGCCGTAATCCACCTAGAGACATAAGGCCTCCCCATCGGCTGGATCTTTAGTTAGGGCGAACCCACGGTTATGGGGCAAAATAATCCCCAGGGTTTAGCCGGGAATGGAGGCAGTCTACCCTCCTTCTCTAGTTTAGTGTGTGTTTTATTTAGGGGATGTTCTTATTGGGGGGGAGGAATATGTTGTGTATTTGGTTGTCATGGGTTTTGTTACTATGGCAACTGAGTTAGACTATTAAGGGATAGCTCAGCCGGTTTCAACCGGCTGAGTGAGCTCTCTGTTTCTGTAAATAAAATGGAGGTTTTGGTTAGCTGTCTGCTCTCTGGCCTCAAGTGATTGCTTCCTACACCGGCTGCCCCTAGGACATAACAACTTCCCCATCACGTCCTGAGGCAAACAGCCAAATATGGGTCCAATCCATCAGACTCCCCAGCAGGAAGGAAATTCCGTCAAGGCACGGGTCCTCACGTTAACTTAATGCAAGTCAAAAAGAACAGGCTTCATTAGTTGTCTCTGAACAAATCCCATACAGCAGTCCAGATCAGTTGTCTGTGTTTTTCTGAAAAGTTTGTGTAGAATGCCTTATCTTAAGAACTCATCAGGTTAATTTTCCCATTTTAAATTTCACAAAACATTAATTCCTAATATAGTATTTTTGGGGGGTTAATGGCAGGCGGGAGATTCAGGTATCTGGCTACAAAGGCACTGTAGTTACACAGCAACTCTGAAGATCAGGCTATGCACTTAAGCACCTAAGATTAGGCCTTAACTTGGGAACTTTTGCCCTTGGTGTTTCAGAGGAACTATGGGGCACGCATGCTGCTACATTTTTTTAAACAATACTCATCAGCATTTTTAACAGTGTGCTTGGAAGCCCATCTTGACCAATGTGATGGACTGTAAAGGATCTGGCAGAGATCAATAAACATTGAGCAATGAAGAATTTAAATAGTAAATAATAATAGCACCTTTGGTCCATGGTATGTCAGATTCTGGTCTCAGCTACCACAGTATGGTAGCATCAGGCAGATATTCTCTTTTTAGTATAGACCACTGTAGTAGATTTAGCACAGTAGACTTAGAGACACACAAGCACATACTTAAATTATCCTAAATATGATAGTGAGAGGCGAACCTTGAAAGGCTGCCAAGTTTGATTCAAATGAACATCTAAAAAAGTGCTTGTTAAATTCTCATAAAACGCAAAATAATCTGTACTTTTTTGTGTAGAAATGAGGTTGAAAGTCTGATGAGGACTGTAATAGGCCTAACTGGTGCTATGGAACCTAGAAAGGCAGCACACAGATGCACATTCCATGCATCATTCCATAAACCAAAGTTCCCATTTGTTGCTGTTCTGACTTACTGGGCCAGACCTGCTCTTTCAATTACAAATATTTTAAAATGCTCAAGATATGTAGGATGGGTTTAAAACATGGTCAAGGCAAAGCAATCAAACATCACAAACATTTTGTGAGGGTGGTTCCCCCTGGCTCCACTGAGATGGTAGTGCTTGCTTACCCGTTTTCCGAGCCTTCACCCTTCTATGTACACTGGGTGGCGCAGAGTCTATAAAGACCCTCTCCTGTGGGTCCACTCCTGGGTTCTTGTTTTGTGGGAAAACTTTTTTTCTCTCTGAATTTTTAAACTTCAGCTGTCAAGAATTTATAAGGCCTGTGAGCACATTGTCAGCAGAGCTTGTAATTGCTGTGAGCCCCACAGTCTACTATATGTAGCTATGCCTGTGAAATTCGTTAATTTCTGAGGCCTGAAATTTGGGGCTCATTCATGTGATCATAAGCTCTAAAAGCTATTTCAGCAAAATTTCTAACTACTGCTCTCTACCCTCCCTCAGGTTATTCACCAAGTGATATGATATAATCTGCAGGGGCAGAGATACACCTATTGCATTTTCCTCCTCAGTATCAGCTTATATACTGCTTGTTGACAAAATTGTGATCCCCTTTCAATCAAGGGCCTGAATGTGAAGGCTGTAAGCACCCGTCTTTAAAGTACCCAAAGATCCCTTCTCTCCACGACAGGCTGACTGGACGTGTGGAAGAGTACACTGTTGTAATTCATATACTCTAAGGCAGTGATTTTCAAACTTTTTTTTCTGGGGACTCTGTTGAAGAAAATTGTTGATGCCCGTGACCCATCTGGGGATGGGGAGTTTGAGGTATGGAAGGGGTTCAGGGATGGTGCAGAAGGTTGGAGGGTGAGGGCTGCAGGGTGGGACTGGGAATGAGGGGTTGGGTGTGGGAGGAGGCTCTGGGCTGGGGGTTAGGAGGCAGGAGGGGCTCTAGGTTGGTGGTGTAGGCTCTGGGGTGGGGTCGGGGATGAGGGGTTCTGGGTTTGAGGCAGGGGCTCAGGGCTGGGACAGGGGATTGGGGCGTGGAGTTGGGGTGCGGACTTACCTCTGTCTGCTCCCGGTCAGCGGCACAGCCGGGGTGCAGAGGCAGGCTTCCCGCCTGTCCTGGCACCATGGACCGTGCCAGCAACAGCAACCTAGGCGGAAGTGTGCAAGCGGTTTCACGCAACTTTTGCCCGCAGGCACCGCCCCCGCCCCCAACTCCCATTGGCCGGTGCTCGGGGCGAGGTCAGTGCATGGAGCCCTGTGGCCCCCCTGTCTAGAAGCCTAGCAGCTGGACCCACTGCTGGCCACTTCCGGTGCACAGTGTGGTGTCAGAACAGGTAAGCACTAGCCTGCCTTGGCTGGGCAGCACCGCTGACGGGACTTTTAATGTCCTGGTCGGCGGTGCTGACCAGAGCAAGGCAACCCAGTGCCTTACATGCTGCGACCCAGTACTGCGACCCATACCGCGACCCACGGTTTGAAAAACACTGCTCTAAGTGACAGCAAGCTACTCCAGACTGTGGGTACAGGGTGCACACGTATATAGGGAAGATGTTGGAAGTTTAATTGCAAATTTCTTGAGTGTCTGCTCTTCAGGATTTTTAAACCTATAAAGAACTGTTTTCTGTTCTTGCACTGTGGCATTTTCATAGGTCTAACGAAAAGCAGAATTTGGTCATAACAGTCTATTAATGTTGTTCTAAAGAGTAATATCTTCTCATCTTTAACTTTCTCTTAACCAAACTGTTTATCTGGGAGTAAAAATTCAATTAGATAAGGACCAGTGATCACTTTTTGGTTTAAAAAATGGTTTAAAGTATTTTTTCCTAGTGCATATATGAAATGTGCTCTTCCTGTTTTAGGCCTCAATATTGCAAATACTCAGCATATGCGTAACTGTTAAGCACATGCTTAAGTGTTTGTGGAATGATGACATTAATATACAAGTTGTCCATCTCCTGTTTTAAAAACCTTGCATTTCTGTTAATTTGTTGTTATGTTCGACTTAAAAAAAAAAGTGTATGTTTTCATTGGCTTTGAGCCTAAGTTTTTAACGGTAAATATATTAATTTAAGGTGACAGACCCTATCTGTCATGATTACCCTCACAATATTCCTCTATAATACACAGAAAGAACAGGAAGACAACCCCTAGCCCATAGAACTTAAACAAAATAGGAGTTACTTGGAGAGAGCTGTAATTCTTGCTAATTTTCCCTCTACAAATCAAATACCAAATTCACTTCTTGTGGTTGTCTTTTTTGGGTCTGTAGGAGTCAGCAGCTTAATTTCTTGGTGTTCTTTGGTTCTGAACAGGTCTAGAATATCAGAAAAGTAGTCTTCTAGTATTTTGGTGATTCCACTTCTATCTGAAAGCAGGAATTGGAGGAAAGTCTGAATGGAACTGAAAAAAATTAACCAAACTTTTCCCCCCACACACAATTTTTATTGGAGTTTTTGACAGTAGTTCTGATCAAACATTATTTTTTCTGAACAATTTCATCAGTTAAATTCAGTCTATTAATTACCTAGAAATTCTACATGAATTTATACTAATACTTTGACAATCCATCCCTCTCTGTCTAAATCTTGAAGGTGAGGTAAAGAAAAAGAAGGAAAATATGTAGCAAAATAAAGCAGACATTTTGAAAGTCTATTGCTTGTGACTGCTATAGAAATAAAATTCCACATAAGATAAAGTATTTCATAGAAGATATTTATTTTGGGTTTGATTTTTTTTAAGTGCTCTCCATTCCATTTTTAGAGAGTATGCATTTTTTAAAACAGAATATATTTTAGCAGTAGCTGTGTTGAAAAACAAAGTTGCAAAAGATCATGTGACAAGGCTATATTAATTAGCTTTTCATTTCTACATTATCTTTAGCAAACCAGCCTAATTTCTAAATCAAGTTGCTTCCAAGTCATCATTATGCAATTGAATAAAGAATCTTAACCAGGAAATTTACTTCATTAAGGGAAAAGAAATGCCTAAATCTGTCAACGCTCACTTGCAATCAGTGTCCCTTTCCTGGTCAAAGAAGGTGGATGACTCATTCTTGGCAATATGTGGAGTGGCCCCCTTGGTTTAGCGTCACACTTTCTCTAAACAGTGGATTAACATCCATTGGTTAATGTAACTTCTTGTTGTCTGATTAAATTTGGATCTGCTTAAGGTTGAAGAAATATCCAGCAGACTTTTGTTAGATGGTGAGCCTTCAGTTCTGCTCTTTTCAACACTGTTTTTGGAGGTTCCTACACTTTAGATGGCATAAGGAAATGGAAATCAGACTGGCAAAGAGAGTGGGAAATTTTTTCTACCTGATTATTTTTCTTGAGATTTTATGTCAATCCAAATGCTTTCTTTTTTCATATTAGCAACTGCTTATGTATCGTTTACATTTTAATGCCTATGGAGAAGCCATGTGTTTCAAGATATTGTGTAAGCGAGTTTCATGTGACTCTCATTGAGCCAGCAAGCAGCAAAAAAAATATTAACGTCATTTCCAGCAGCTAGCAGGGAGGTACTATATCCCACATCTGAACCATCATAGAGGATCTCAAAAATTTTCAGGAAGGAAATATTTCCCATTTAAGTGGGCCAAATTGTGTCTTCAGAGGTGCTCATTCTATGTCAGTAGGGTTGCATGCATGTAATTGAGGACAGAGTGTATGGATCACTTTGTTGTAATTACATTTTGACTGTTTTTTGTATTGGTTTGATATCCTTAAACTATGGTATGCATCTTCAGGGATTGTCTGCATAGGGAAATTGACCAAAATAGCTATTTCAGTCACGCTATTCTGCAGTAGTTCCCTGTGTGGATATTCTGTTCTGGAATAAGTCACTTTATTCTGGAACAACAATTATCCTGCAATAAAACAACTTTTATTCCAGAATAGAGTGCTCACACGGGAAGCTAAAGCTCATTCTGCAGTAGCTATACCAGTCAATTTCCCCATGTAGATAACTAATGTAATGTTTTCCTTTCTCATTCAAAACATATAAATTCTCATCCACAAAGTCAAAAAGATGTCAGCCATTTCCAGTTGCAATATCTCTCATGTACATTGAGTTCTGCATTTAATTTCTTTGACTGCCTTTCTTGTCTGCCGTAATGTGTTTTTTTATAGATATTTCTCATGTGTTCCTTAGTACAGCTTCATGTGTGTTTTTGCTCCCTCTTTCTTAGTGATATGACAAGAACAGTAGAGATTTCTGGGGAAGGTGGCCCTCTGGGGATACATGTAGTACCCTTCTTTTCATCTCTGAGTGGAAGGTAAGATGTTTTCCATATTTTAGAGAAGCATGTTAATGAAAAAGGCATCAGCTGTGTTTATTTCTCTTAAAATATCTCTACTGTGAAAACATGAGGGGGAGCTAAAACTGTTTTTTAACAGCGGATAACCAAGCCCAATATACTGTATTCCTTCACTGACGTCTATTTGGTTCTGTGTGTATATTCAGAGAACAAAACTCATTTCTGTTATATGTACATAATGTTTGTACTTTCAAGGATCTCTGCATTTTTTTTTCTGAATGAAAACATGGCAACATGGTCTCTAGTTAAGATTATTGTACTTCTTGAAAGGTGTTTTTTCTGTCCAGTTGGATTTTTCTCCCCGACTCCTTATTGCTAAATAGCAGAGCAGACATAGAAAAGTCAAAATGACTCGCTTGTCAGTTCTTCCTTAATTTTTTTTTCAAGTCACCTTTCAAATTAGGTTCTTTAGCATTTACAAAATGTGTACTATACCATGGACTTTACTTTTGCATGGTAAGATTATTTTAATTGTAAATTATTAAACATAGTTTATTGAGATCACAAAAGATTACCATAGTGGAAAGTTCATATTGATGTACTGTAGTTGAGCATATGTCAGCATTTTCATTATAGCTCCCCATTTTCCTAGTTATGTAACTCGGATGTAAAAATTTTCTCTGGACTGAAATTTGACATATGAGGTTTCTGCCAAAGAGCTAATTTGTAGTGCTGTCAGTATGAGAACCCTGTGACAGGGATGGAAAATTGCTAGTGTCATAAATGGCATCACTTTATAGTAAAATGGCTGCTTCTAGTATTAGGCCAATTATAATTACAAACTTTTTAAAAAAGGTCACAGTCTAATCAGGAAGAGAAATGTTTCTTAACATCGATTTTCAGAATGTTAAAGTGAGGAGAAAAAAGTGGTATTTGTTTCTTTTCAGGTAGTATATTGTTTGTGAATATTTTCTCAGCAGGATCTGAGACTTTAGATGGACTCAAATTCAACTGGGGTATTTTAGTTGCCAAATCAAAAATCAGGTTGACCATCTGCTGCTTGAAAAAAATGTCATCACCTTATTTCAGGAGGAAGGATTGGAAGTCAGGAGTTCTGAGTTCTTTGAGATCCTCAGGTGGAAGGCACCATGAAATTGCAAAATATTATCAGTAATTTAATATTACTGCAATACTTGTGATGCTGAATTCTAACTGCTTAGGGTATCTTTAAAAGAATTCACTGAATAACCAGCAGAGCTCCTCTTGGCCTACTTTCTGTGCATGTTAATATTCTTGTTTACAAATGCTGTGGAGCATGGCTTACAGCAAGCTATTTTTTGACAGACAGGCTGAGTGTTTACCCAGTTGTCTTGAGAAATTCTAATGACACTTGGCAGAATTGTACTGGTGTCTTTTGTAAAATACCAGAATGGTTTAACCACTTGTTCCTGTTATTTAATCAAACAGGGACTAGTGCATACATTTCATAATTCATCAAAACACAAGAAGGAAAAGAAGCGTTTTCCATTTCTGTTGATGACAGGGCAGGTTTGATCAAGCATGTTGGCCATCCGCCTTGACTGGTATTTTTGTTGTAACAGTTTGTAGATTACTATTCTTATTAGAAAATACCAGTTTTGATATTACACTAATACAGGTATTCATCTTCAGTGAATAACATTTAGGAATAATGTTTCATTGTAATCCTGGTCTGTTTGTTTTTTTCAGAATGAGTTTAAGCAAAATACTTGGCACTTAGGCTTTAATATACAATTGAGCAACAATAACTAGTTGAAATAATTTTTCATTTTCTTTGCACTTTAGACTTACCATAAAAGAAAAGAAATTAAATTTAAAAATCACATTAACGTGATGTTAAAGTTGAGACTTCATACAATAAAAGTTATGAAGTAATTAGGTTAGGCTGTCTCAGTATATTTAACTCGACCCATGTGTCCAGATAATGCAGCACATATGGAGAATATCAGGCCAGTCAGTGATCTTGTAGTTCTAGGTGGCTGTTGACTCTGGGCACAGTGGGATTAGTTAAGATCACAGCAACAGACTTATTTTTCAATTTCTTTAATTTCCTTATTTTTACTAGATTGAATCTTAATGTAATTATTTGAAATTCAATTGTAATATTTAACTCCTTGGTTGCAGCTAATTGGCTGTTTCTATTGGTATTCATGGAAATTGTCAAATTTTGCCTGCCCCCAAATAAAAAGCTTTCTTTCATACACTACAATGTTATTAGGGGATCTTCTACATGACAAATTTATTACAATGCAAAATTCCAATCTAGTAATGCTCCTTAGCGGAAAACGCACCCTTTTTTTTTTTTTAAAAAGGTTTGTAGATAAACAAAACTCTCATCTTTTTGCCGTTCTGTTACTTAGTGGATTTAAATACAAATCAGATGACTAGTACTGGTGTAAAGGAACTGTGAAGTTGAAAATTATATATTGGTACCAGGGCTGGCTTTTTTGCTGCCCAAAGCAAGAAAACACCTGCGGGCCGGCCGGAGCAGCGAAGGGGGGCGGGGGACAAACAAACCTGTGGGCCAGCCAGAGCACTGAAGGGCGAGGGACACAAACAAACCTGTGGGCCTGACGGAGCAGCGAAGGGGGTGGGGGGGGGACAAACAAACCTGCGGGCCGGCTGGAGCAGCGAAGTACCCGATTGGTACTTTACTGAGTGAAGCGGTGAAAAGGGCCTCTAAGGCTATGTCTACACTATAATGTAAGCCTAGGGTTAGTGGAACCCAAGTCAGTAGATCCTGGGTTAGAGAACCCAGGTCTGGAGCATCTACATTGATTGTCAACTGTAGATTGGAAATTTTCTAACCCAGGCCTAACTCGGGGCTCCGACGTCCATGATGCGGTACGCAGACTCAAATCCAACCAACCATATCCCAGACTTCCTAGCACCCTCCCGAAATGTGGCCGCTCTAGCCCTTGGTTTGTGGTGGAGCGTGGAAAAACTTGACTGTCCCCCAAACTTGATTGTCCAAAGGAAGAGAGAGTTGTTCCATGGGATTGTGGGATCCTTTGTGGGATCTCCCAGTGCTCAAGTCTACTAAGACTGCATATATACTGCAGAGCAATAGGGATTGGACCCAGGGTCTGACTTGACTCAGGTTTGGACCCACCACCCCTGTGGGGTCCTATGACTCTGGGTCCAGGCCCTGGATTAGCACGATTTTGTGTGTAGATGGAGGATGAAGATAGGCTTGAGCCTGAGTTCGAACCCTGAGCTTACATTGCAGTGTAGACATATCCTAAATGTCATCTATGTTATGGTATGTGTAGGTTAATGCATAAAAACAGGATTATAAGGGGTCTGTGTACGCACAAAGTCTTCAATTACATGGAATGTTAGACTAGTCTCCGTGACACCCCAGGTTTTTAATCCAGTCTCAAGCAAGTACAGTTTTCTACCTGAAATCATTCCCATTTGCTGATTTAGTGCTTAGCATAGTGCTTAGCATGCTATGGGAAGGACATCAGCCTCTCTAAGGCAGAAGTTTGACTCTTCTTTATGTAATTTACTTTGCACTTCTACAACACTTTCTGTTTGAGCTTCTGAAAGCACTTTACAAATATTAATGTAGTAAACCTCACAATACCCCTGTGAGGTAGGAAATTAATATTGATCTCATTTGTCATGGAAATGAGGAAACTGTGGGTCAGTGGGGATTTAATTGACTTGAGAAACAATGTATAGGAAGTCCATAGGAATACAACCCAGATCTCCTGGCGAGGGCTTTTCAAAATTTTAATAACAAATGCACACTGCCCCTCCACCTGGATCACTGTGGTTTGCAGCGGTTCAAGAAATCCTAGGCCTCAATTCAGGCAAGATTAGCCTAATTTCTTGGTTTCTTTGGACTTGACTAGAAAGAGATTGTTCCTTGTGCACGTCATCCTTTCGTCCGCAGAAATGGGCTTCCAATTCCTTGTAGCAGTGTCTCTGTATTTTGATCTAGTATAATTAGAATCACTGTTTTGCACTTAACTTTAACCTTTTCCTTGTAATTGATTCCATCTTATTTGTTAACATGTATCTATCCTGCATAAATTCTATCCTACTGTTTTGTCTGGAAGGATGGGGCTGGTTTCCCCCTCCCTTTCTCCAACCCCTGATTAATGCGGTTAGCACTTTCTGAAGCGTTAGGAAGGGTTACCAACAGTGTCAGCAGAGTAAAATTATACTGGCTGGTTTCATATTCTTTTTGGAGTCCTTGTTCGTTAATGGAAAATAAATTTTGGAAATCTCTCTTTTAGACTAATGACTTAATATGGTGTGATTAGTAGACCGTAAGAAGAACTTTGTTCCTTCCTCAGTAGAGACCAATATCTATTTGTAATTATTATAAATGTCTTGTATACAAATCTAATACAGAATAATCATCAGCTTTATTATTGCTTTTCAGGATTCTAGGACTCTTTATCCGTGGCATTGAGGAGAACAGCAGGTCCAGGCGTGATGGTCTTTTCCATGAAAATGAATGTATTGTGAAAATTAACAATGTGGACCTCGTAGATAAAACCTTTGCACAGTGAGTGCTACTTAATTACTTAATTGATTTTGTTAACCACCAGAATTTTATATAATGCTGTACTTATTGAGGTGATTAATGTAGCATGTTGCAAGTAAAATACCATAAAATATGTATATAACTAAAGCATCATAATTCTCTTTCACGAAACTTCCAAATGCAGTAATATATAGTTCCCATCATAGACTCAAATCATAGAAATTATAATATTGGAAAAACCTTCACCTGCCAGTGAAGTAGAACTTCCTACAATGTATTCTAAATTGTTTTGTCCATTCCAGTTTTAAAGAATTCAAACAATGGAACACTACTTCCGATGAGAGATTATTCAGTGTTAGGAAATTTTTCCTTAGATCAGTGCTTTTGTATTTCATTACTCCTTATTTGCATGCCTTTGGAACATCCTAAATAAATCCTCTCCCTCCTTTGTGTTTACACTTCCGAAAGTTATTGGCTTTACATTATCACCTACTAGTAATTGTTTAGCCAAACAATACTGTGTAGATTTAGTTTGCATAACTTATTTTTAAAAGTCAGTCCCTTCACCCCCACTTACTTTTTTTACCTGTCTTTTATTTCCTTCCAACTTTTTGATAAATTTCCAATATTAAAGTATCAAAAACTGAACATATGGTATTTTTGGTGGTGCCAACAACTTCTGAGAGTGTGGTGTTTCTGTAAATAGTTAAGAAAGAGAGAATCTCTTGTGCTACAACTCTTTTCAGGTGTCTACAAATGGTTAAAAAGTAATGATTTCTAACACAAAATGTAAAGCAGCTGAACTAAGTTGCAAGACTAACTTTAGGTTAAAAGCATAGGGTAGTAAGTTTTGTAATTTCGAGTTAAAATCTGTTGACGTTATTGTTCGTCCCTAACTGGCTTATGTAACAGAATACTTTGGATAATCTGTGCATTCAAGAAGACTCTTTTGCTGGAATGAATAGCCTCTTAAATTTCATAGTCACAAATATTTGCTTAAAATTAAATAGTAATTTATTTTTATTTTTAATCCCTATATTAAAAGACACGAGTGATATTAATCAGACAGCAAAATCTGTTGAGGGCTCAGGGGAGTTGATGCTTAACATTTTAAACCATAAGCCAAATGCTCAGTGTTTATGCTCAATGCAAAATTTCAGTGTTGCATATGAATATGTGCAGATCTACAGTTGTTTGATTAAAAACAGTGTTGATCTTATGCTTTAGTGGTTAAGGTTTTTGTGGGGTCCCCCCCCTTTTTCCCTGGTTTGTACATGTTCAAAATATCTGATAATAAACCTATTCCATGGTATATTTTCATTTTGGTGATTGGTTAGGTTCTGACACTTACCAATCTTTTCCCCCCTGCAGTGGAAAATAGTTTCCACATCATAACAGAGTTCCATGGCCCCATGCATCCCCTGCTCCTACCTGCCAAATGTTCACAGATGATGCTAGGAAAACCTGGTCACTTCAGTTTCAAATCAGCAAAGTGTATGCTTAAGAAAAATCCTTATTCAGCATGTTTAAGCACATGCTTAGCTAGAAGTATCTACTCAGGTACTATTGTAGTTAATGGGGCTTGGGCATTTGCTTAATTTTAAGGACCTTCTTAAGTGCTTTGCTGAATAGCTATGGACTATTCAGCATTCAGGCATTTGTCCCATAAAACTGAAATGCTGAAAAAAGTTTTAATGCTACATTTGAGTGCCTTCTGCATTTCTAGTCCATGCCAGAAAAGAGAAATTTTGAGACACGGGAAATTTAGGCAAGAAAAACAGTAGATTGAAATGTGATGTGTAAGGTTAAACATAACAAAACCCCATCAACCTATATTGTTTGTATTTTCATATGGATATTTTTAGTCTACTACATAGGTAGATATATTTGGTGAGGTATTATACAGGTAAGAATGCAAGTATGCAGACGTGTTGCAGTACGACTGTAGATGTGGTCCAGCATTGTTGTACACAGGTACACATACTGGTATTTGGTGCAGTGTTGTTATATGCTAGTAATAAGTCAATAAGTAATTGATGTAAAGCTTTTATATATAAATAATGTTGGTATTTGTTGCAGACTAGTTTTTGCAAAATCAGTCCCTTTTACTTATTTAGTTATCAGTTATACCACAAAATAATGTGATCCCTAAATTGTCAAATGAATTTTAAGTTATGGGGTTGTAACGTAAAGGTCAATGGTCTTACCTAGCAGCTAATGTTATATTAAGAAAATAAAATACATCTTTCTCAAGTGATTTTTTGCATTGATGAAATTATTTTTGGAAATTTTGAATAACTGTGTAGATGTTTGCAGTCTCTCTCCTGCCTCCTCTGGAACACACTATAAATTTTGAATGCCTCTGGGCCTGTAGCCATGTGGAGAATTTCACCCTCTGATTTCTCTGCAATACTGCTTGCTTTCTGGAATACTTGGAAGCGCTACAGTAACTGTCAGTTTTCGGTCAGTTTCCCTTTTAAACTGAGAGATTGAGACTTCACTTGCTTAGTTTTTGTCAAAGATTTAATTTTCTTCTGCCACCATGTAACCTACAAGAGTAAGATAATAGTCTTTACTTCCTGGCCCCATCACCTGAAATGAATTGGAGGTACAAAAGTTTGATGCCTCTGTCAAATGACAGGGGTTTATAGTCACTTGTTGCATTGGCTACTGATACAGAAAGAGTAATCAGTTTGACTGTATTAGTGGTAAGGACGTGGTTTCTCCTGCTGATTGCAAAGGGTCCTTTAATAGTTAGCAAAGACTGTAGTGATTACATGTTCTTTTTCAATTTGTCTATTTTAGGTGGAAGTTTTTGAATACTGCTCTGAAAGGTTGCTTTTCCTCACTAGAAGGCAATTTGTTGTAGTTTCATGTTCATAATGGTTTTATATATCTCTACTGTGAGTCTCCTTTTTCATTTAGTGTTAATAAATTCAGTTATATTCTGCTGGGTTCTGGAGATCTTAGCACCTCTTTTGGTTGAGTCTTTGTCCTTTATTTCTTTAAGTATGCATTTGGGAGCTCAAAGAATTTGACTTTCACTGCCCATGACATTTTTCTTTATAAAAAAAAAAAAAAGTGTGTGTGTGGGTGGGGGCGCTGGCAGTTATTTTCTCCTCAGGTACTGCTTCTAGGTTTCCTACAGATTTACTGGTGTTCTCACCATTATTTTTAGTTTGTGAGAGATCTCCTATTTCTATCTCTCTGATATGTTTAAAATACGCATCTCCTAAAAATGAGCGTTTAAGCCACCATTATTGTGTATTGTCAAGTGGCTGCTTGCAAGGATATGAGAATGGAGAGTGGTCTGAGATAAATTAAGTGAGGATTTTACATTCTTAAATATCTATTAGCTGGTGGTTTAGGGATGAGAAAGAAGTTTGTTTTGAAATAAACAATGTACAGTACAGAAGCAGGCATAACCTTCAACTCTGATGTCTGTGGAGAATATGGACTGAGAGGCATTGTTCTTTCACTACTGTAGTTAAAGCATTTTTGAGCTTTATCTTGTGTGTGTATAATAGAGTTGGGGCACTTTTAAACTCTTCTGCCCAGATTAATCTAGAGAGAGTTTGGTCCAGAGATCCCTTTCAACATGTCTTTGAAAAATTGTGAAGGGATTTTTATTAGTGAATATGTAAAATATACAGTGGTTGTGCTTAAAAGCTTTCCAAATCTGCCTTAAATAACTTGACTTTAGTATTTCTTTTATTTCCTTATTATAATAAGCTGTGTTGTAAATACTGAGATAAGATTATCTAAGGAAATTGGCAAGTTTTTAATTGTGGCCACGCTGTTTAAAATGGGCAACTGTCTATCATCAGTTTCTTCTCATACTAAGATAGTTATTGAATTGCAAGCATTTGGCTTGGAGTAGTATGTTTTTGTTAATGAGAGAGTCTGCTCTTCTTTTCCTGCTTTTTCATTTCTTCTACTCAGGGCCCATTTGTGTTTTTTGCATGCCCATGCCCTGAGCTGTGCTGCTGCTACAGGGTTCTGCTCTTCCATATTTGTTTTGGAAGCAGCTATGCACTTTCCTCTTCCAAGTCTCTGGAGAACTCTGCTGGAGAAATACTACACCCCACCATCTTCCCACTACAGTTCCTCTCCAGTTGTGAGATAACTGTTTTAGTCAGCGTTCTCCTTTAGAATCTTGCTTCCTACTCCTCCTCACCCAAGAACTATCTTCCTTGTGTTGACTCCAACTTAGGAGTTTGCAAGTGGGCATCATTCATAGCAGCCCAGAGATCTTGCCAACTTCACAAATCCCAATTCCTATTCAAAGCATAGGAAAATACTGTGATGTAGCAAATCTTACTGCATGTTTCCTGTTGACTTTTGAAAGAGGATCGCTTTACTTTGAAATGTATAGTTATTTCTGTTTTCTGTAGGTAGAATAAAATCATAGCTGTAAACAATTTCCAAGTATGCAGCAAGAAATGTAGAAATATTGTACAGTGTGACCCTAAGCAGCCCTGTATTCAGACCGTAAACACTATTGTAGTAATCTTTGAACAAAATATGACTTGTGAGGTACCATTTGAAAACTAATAACTCTCTGATTATTAATATTCTTGTGTGATGTATGCACATGGTGTGTATTAAGAGTTTTGAATATACACTGGAATTAAAGTGTGTTTAAACTAGGCAACACAAGTATGTAGGGACAGAATTAGAAAGGCCAAGGCAGAAAACAATATTAAACTAGCTAGAGACATAAAAGGTAAAAAGAAAACCATTAGCAGCAAGAGGGAAGACCAAGGACAGGGTTTGCCCGTTACTCAGTGAAGCGGGAGGCTGGTGGCGGAAACAATAACAGAAAATGTGGAAATAGCAGAAGTGCTAAATGTTTTTTTGTCAGTTTTCACCAAAAAGTTTAGTAGCAATTGGACATCTAACTTAATGAATGCCAGTGAAAATGAGGCAGTATCATAGACTAAAATAAAGAAAGAACAAGTTAAAAATTACTTAGACTTAGATGTTTTCAAGTCACCAGGCCTAATGAAATATATCCTAGAATATTCAAGGAGCTGACTGAGGAGATATCTGAACCATTAGTGATTATCTTCTAAAAGTCATGGAAGATGGGTGAGATTCCAGAGGACTGGAAAAGGCAAATGTAGTGCCAATCTATAAAAAGGGGAATAAGGACAACCCAAAAAATTACAGATCAGTCAGTTTAAGCTCAGTACCTGGAAAGATAATGGAGCAAATAATTAAGCAATCAGTTTGCAGAAACGTAGAAGATAATAAGGTGATTAAGTAACAGCATGGATTTGTCAAGAACAAATCATGTCAAACCAACCTAATAGCTTTCTTTGACAGAGTAACAAGCCTCAAGGATGTGGGGAAGCAGTAGATGTGGTATATCTTGACTTTTTTAAGGCTTTTGATACTCTCTCACATGACCATCTGATAAACTAGGGAAATACAACCTAGATGGAGCTACTATAATGTGGATGCATAACTGATTGGAAAACCATTCTCAGAGGGTAGTTATCAGTGGTTCACAATCGAGCTGGAAGGGCATATCAAGTGGGGTTCCTCAGGGATCAGTTCTGGGTCTGGTTCTATTCAATATCTTCATCAGAGATTTAGATAATGGCATAGAGGACAATACCAAGCTGGGAGGAGTTACAAGTGCTTTGGAGGATAAGATTAAAATTCAGAATGGACTGGACAAACTGGAGAAATGGTTTGAAGTAAATAGGATGAAATTCAATAAGGACAAATGCAATATATTCCACTTAGGAAGGAACAGTCAGTTGCACACACAAAATGGGAAATGACTGCCTAGGAAGGAGTACTGCAGAAAGGGATCTAAGTGTCATAGTGGTTCATAAGCTAAACATGAGTTTAACAGGTAACACTGTTGCAAAAAAAAGCAAACATCATTCTGGGATGTATTAGCAGGAATCAGGGGCGGCTCTAGGAATTTTGCCACCCCAAGCATGGCCGCACGTCGCGGGGGGTGCTCTGGCGGTCGCCGGTCCCGCGGCTCTGGTGTACCTCCTGCAGATGTGCCTGCAGAGGGTCCGCTGGTCCCGCGGCTCCGGTGGACCTCCCGCAGGCGTGCCTGCGGATGATCCACAGAAGCCGCGGGACCAGCGGACCCTCCGCAGGCACGCCTGCGGGAGGTCCACCGGAGCCGCCTGCCGCCCTCCCGGCGACAGGCAGAGCGCCCCCCATGGCATGCCGCCCCAAGCACGCGCTTGGTACGCTGGGGTCTGGAGCCGGCCCTGGCAGGAATGTTGTTGTAAGCAAGACACAAGAAGTAATTCTTCCACTCTACTCCGCACTGATTAGGCCTCAACTGGAGTATTGTGTCCTGTTCTGGGTGCCACATTTCAGGAAAGATGTGGAGAAATTGGAGAAAGTCCAGAGAAGAGCAACAAAAATTTATTTAAAGGTCTAGAAAACATGACTTATGAGGAAAGATTGAAAAGATTGGGTTTGTTAAGTCTGGAGAAGAGAAGACTGAGGGGGACATGATAACCGTTTCCAAGTACATAAAAAGTTGTTACAAGGAGGAGGGAGAAAAATTATTCTCTTTAATTTCTCCGGATAGGACAAGAAGCAACAGGTGTAAATTGCAGCAAGGGCGATTGAGTTTGGACATTAGGAAAAACTTCCTAACTGTCAGTGTGGTTAAGCACTGGAATAAATTGCCTAGGGAAGTTGTGAAATCTGCATCGTTGGAGATTTTTAAGAGCAGGTTAGACAAACACCTTTCAGGGATGGTCTAGATAATGCTTAGCCATGCCTTGAGTGCAGGGGACTGAACTAGATGACCTCTTGAGGCTTCTTCCAGGCCTACGATTCTATGAACTATTTCAGGGGGACTGGGTAAACACATCTGCTTTAGACAAAGAAATGTATATTTGATTCTCTGACCAGCCTGGTTTTCAGGCAAAGACAATGAAGATCCATTTTTACATATTAGATAAACAGAGTTATTAAGCTAACAAATAGGGGGAAAAGAGTATGGCGCTTTCTTCACCACCAGACTCCATCACCTTACTCACAGCTTGACTAAACTTTACGTTGTAGGGAGGGGGTAACCCTCAGAAGGACCCATTTTAAAGTTTTACTGGTCTGTAATGACTGGCGCGGCTGAACATGAAGTGACAAGCAACTGAATCAACTGATTTATGCAACACTACTGTATTATAAAAGTGTACAGAGTGAGGTCTTTTCTGAAGTGACACACTGGTGGTTAATATTATTGTGAAATATATGGATTAACACTATATGAGGAAATATGGATACTTAATGATACTACACTTTAAAGTCTGTGGCCAAACAGGGAGAAACAGGTTCCCTCTCAGACAGGAGAGAAAGCAGCTATTTACCTGTTTCCTATGTATATTAAGTATGGTAGAATGAAAACAGTGGAAACCCCATTAATGTACAGGGGAATGGGAAATCCAAAGGAAGGGAAAAACAGCATGAGTTCATCATGCCCCTTGAACCAAAAGCATTGAACTTTAGAAGATGTAAGCAAAAATAGAAGCCATCTTTGTCATCCCTCACTAGACAGAGATCAGAGGCCAGAGCTCTTGCAAGATGAGAAATATGGGTTCTTCAACCATGGAGGGGTTGAAGTCTCTGGAAACTGAATATAGTTGACACTTAGGAAGACAAGGGAAGCCAGCGCTTTGTCTTCTGTGGAAGGTCCTGACTGAGGGAATGTCAACCAGGGTTGGAAAGGAGGAAGACTGATGAGGGAAACCATCTAGAACAAAACCTGTAACTTTCTAGATTAAGTTTTAGATTTTTATGTTCATGTTTTCACTTTTGTTTGTATGTAGCCCTGTCTAGCTTTATTCCTTTAAATTGGTCTCACTTAACCGATGTCCAGTTGTTAATAAACTTGGTTCATTTTCACTATAAATCAGCTCAGTTCTGTGTTTGTAGGGAAGGGTGTATTTACCCCAGTTAAGTTAATAAGCTGTGATGTGCTTTTGTGTCTTTAGAGGAACAACAAACCTTATTGTTTCTCTGAACTGTCCTGGAGAGGACTGGACATTGCAGAACACATGGTTTTGGGAAAATTTGGGGCTGGGAGTGTGTTGGGGTCACCCTGCAAGTAGTAACTGAGGCTAGTGGAAGTCAATGTGGGGCTGCAGACAGGCAGCTAAGGTCAGAGCTGCTGAACCAGGGTGTGACTTGCATGCTGGTAGGCTGGCTGTGAGTGGCCCAGCCTGGAAGCTGCAGCAGCAGAGCATTGTAAGGCACTCAAGCTTGCCGGCAGGCTGTGACTCAACCCCTTACTGGTCTGCATTGCACCCCAAACCCTGTGACACACAGATTTTCTGGTTTTGATGTATCTGTTTTCATGCCTTTCTTTAAAGGGCTCAGGATATCTTCCGTCAGGCAATGAAATCTCCAAGTGTCTTCTTGGAAGTGGTTCCTCCATATAATCGTGAACAATATGAAAAGTCTGTCATTGCTCCCCTTTGTTTGCTCGATAATGATGGAGTTCCAAAAACAAAGGTTCCACCTCCTGTTCTTACGAAACCAACTGTGAAAACAGTAGACCTCTCTGGAATGAACAGCCTGGAGACAGATCTGCAGGCAACACTACAGCACGCTAAGAAACCATCTTCGCCATCACTGTCTCCTCTGATGGGCTTCGGCAACAAGAAAAATGCAAAGAGAATAAAGATAGACCTTAAGAAAGGTAAAGGGTAAACAATCAGCGGTGATGTAATATAACAATTACATGTTCTCTGTGTTGGTACCTTAACTTTTAACTGAACTAGTGACACGGGGCCAGCTGAGTGTTTAAACAGTTCCGAATACGTCACTGGGGACTCTTGCCACCTTTTTCCTGCCCTGTTTTGTTTTTACAGGCTAGTGTGACATCGTTGGGGGACGAAGTTCATATAAGATGATACTGTTGCATTCTGCACTTAGGAAAAATGAGCAGAACAGGAAAAACAAATACAAAATGTCCATGGCTTTGTAGTTAGAAGATCCAGAGGCCACATAATCTGAAGTGAAGAAGAAGCTGTATAGAGTGTGCAAGGGGGATAGTTTAAAAGAACGATAAAGTAGAGCAAGTACATGGGATGCAGCAATTAAATTTGAGAATGTGCAGTGCAGCCCCACAGGTTATTTGGAGTGGAGCTTTCAGGCACTTCCCTGTAATTCATGGATTTTGAAGCCAGAAAGGACCATTATGATCATTTGGTCTGACCCGATAAGTGGTTCATGATAGGTAACATAGGCCAGAGGAGTTCCTGTTATGAATGCCTGCATCAAGTCCAGTAGTTAGAGCACATCTTTTATAAAAACATCCAGTCTTGATTTTAAAATGTCCAGTGATCGAGAATCTCCCACAACCCTTGATAAATTGTTTCAATGTTTAATTGCTCTCACTGTTACAATCAGCACCTTATTTCTAGTCTGAATTTGTCTAGCTCCATCTCCCAGCCATTGGCTCTTGTTATCCCTTCGTTTGTTTAACTGAATAATTCTTTATTCTCCCAGTGTAGATACTTATGGGCTGTGACCAGGTCATCCCTTAACTTTCTCTTTGATAAGCTTGAATATCTCACTGTAAGCAGGGCTGGCTCCATGCATCAGCTTAGCAAGCAGGTGCTTGGGGCGGCCACTCTGGAGTGGGGCGGCACATTCAGGTATTTGGCAGCAATTCAGCGGAGGGTCCCTCACTCCTGCTCGGAGCGAAGGACCTCCCGCTGAATTGCTGCAGATCGCGGCTTTTTTTTTTGGCTGCTTGGGGTGGCAAAACCCTTGGAGCCCGGCCCTGACTGTAAGGCATGTTTTCCAGTCTCTTAATCAGTCTTTCGATTTTTCTCTGAATTTCCTCCGATTTAACATCCTTTTTTGAAATGTGGATACCACAACTGGACAGAGTGTTCCAGTAGTGGTTGCACTAATGCCCAATACAGAGATAATATTAGCTCCCTATTCCTACTTGATATTCCTCAATTTATATATCATGACCCCCTAAGTCCTTTTCAGAATCATTGCTTTGTAGGATCAAGTCCCCATCCTGTAAGTATGGCCTCTGTTCTTTGTTCCTAGATGGTAAGACCTTATATTTGGCTGTATTGAAATTGCCTTCACTCACTTTGCTAAACAGTCCAGATCTATCACCTTCATTATTTACCAGTCCCACACTCTGTGTCATCTGCAAACTTTATCAGTAGTGATTTTATGTTTTCTTCCAGAGCATTGACAAAAATATTAAATAGCTTAGAGACAAGAACTAATCCCTGCAGGACCTTACTGGAAACACACCCTTTTGATGATGATTCCCTATTTACAATTATATTTCACTATCAGTATGCTAGTTTTTAATCCATTTAATATGTGCCATGTTATTTTTTTTAGTATTCTAGTTTTTTAATGAAAATGTAACGTGATACCAAGCCAAATGCCTTACAGAAGTCTAAGTGTATTTATCAAGCAAACCTATTATCTCATCAAAAAATGATACTAATTTGGTTTGACAAGTTTTATTTTCCATAAACCCATGTTAGTTGGTATTATAAAAACATTAATTCTTTATTATTCAAGTTCCCCATCAGCCATTCTATTATTTTACCTGGGATTACTGTCAGGCTGGCAGGCCTATAGTTACTCAGGTCATCCTATTTACTCTTTTTAAATATTGGTAAAATGTTATCTTTTTCTGGTCTTCTAGAGCAGGGGTCCCCAACCCCCGGTCCGCGGCCCGGTACCGGTCCGCGGCCTCTTAGAAACCGGGCCGCGAACCGACCCAGTGGAGCTTCCGCAGGCATGCCTGCGGGAGGTCCAGCTGAGCCGCGGGACGAGCGCTCCCTCCGCAGTCGTGCCTGCGGGAGGTCCGCTGCTCCCGGGGCTCAGCTGGAGCTTCCGCAGGCACGCCTGCGGAAGCTCCACTGGAGCCGGTGGACCTCCCGCAGGCTTTTTCCTAAGTACAGAACAAAAATATTTATTTAACACTTCTGTCTTTTCGTTATTATTACTGACAATTCTACCATTTCCATCCAATAATGGACCAATATCATTGTTAAGATTTCTTTTATTTGTGATGTTTTCAAAAAACCACAGAACTCTTTCTTACTGTGCAGTCTCTCTGCTGGCCATATATTTCTGCTTGTGTCCTTTTGCGTCCCTTATCAATTTTCAACAATTCCTAGCAAATAACTTCTATTTATTGTTATCAGTACCCCGTTTTTTACATTTATTATAAATGGAGTTGTTTTTGTTCTGTTTATATTGCTGCTTTTTTGCTTCCCTTTTGAACCAGGCTGAGGTTTATTTTTTATTTTTAAACTATCATAGCCTGCTTTCTCGATTTGTAGCTTTTTGGGCATCGAGTAAAATGTTCTGAAACCGTTCCCAATTATCATTCATATTTTTATTTAAATTTTTCTCCCAGGTGATTTGGTTCATAATTGTTTTCTGGTTTGCAACATTGGCTCTTTTAAATTCTGTTTACACATAACAAATGTAAAATAGTCATGATCACTTGAATTAAGCAACCACTAATTTTTAGTTCTGTGATATATTCTTTTTTAGGTGTCAAGCTGAAGTTCAATATTGAATTCCCCTGTTATAGCTGCCACACTTTTTTGTGGTAGGAAATAGTCATATATGACTTTTAGAAATTACAAGGATGTTCTAATACTGGCAGCATGAGAACTCTAGTATATGTCACCCAAATTTGAAATCGCTCATGATGAGTTTTCACTATACATTACAGATGGGTGCTTAAGGAGACAGTCGTCGTCTTCTCTCTTGATTTGGTGGTCTGGAGCAGACATGCATTAGCACCAGTCTTGTGCTTTAACTGTTAAAACATTGATCCATAAGCATGCAAGATTATTTGCTTCCAAAGTTGTCAGTGGCTTGGAAATAGGCAATGCCATCGTGACACAGAGTGCTACTCCTCATTCCTTTTTGCACACTTGATCCTTCCTTAAATAGGTTATAACCAGAGATGTTGACATTCCAATCATGCAAATTTTCCCACCGTGTTTCAATAATATCAACAAGGTTGAATTTATCCTCATAAATGAGCAATTCTAATTGCTCGTTTATTACCCACACTCCTAGCGTTGGTGTACAGGCAATTAAAATTTTTCTTCTCTTGGTGCCTTGATTAATTTGGTTCATGGCATCTTGATTTTGCGCTAAATAAATGCTCATTTGTTCGTCCTTCCCTCGCTTCACTCACTCCTTTTGTTGTTAAACATCCTGCTGTTCCCTAGAAGCTTGGTTAGCCTTCTGCTAAAATGGAGGCTATCCAATCTATACAACCACTCTCTCCATAAGAGAGAGGTCAATTTTCCTCATGATTAAAACCTGCTACCTTACACTACTTAGTCAGTAGTTCTCTACCAGAATCGCCTTCTTTCTGTCTTCCTTCACTCTTGGGACAGAAAGGATTTCAAGAAAAATCACTTGGACATGGCTCCTTCAGCACTCTTCCAAGTTCTCTGAAGTTGTCTGTAACTTGTGAGATATCATGTGAAGCAGTGTCTTTAATGCCAATATGCAGGGCTGGCTTTGATAACCTCAATCTTCCAGACCCTTGCCAGACCGATTAAAACCTAAGTGTGCATAGCTTTCTGCTTAAGATAATATCGAGTCATTCCGCATTACTAAGACTTAAGTACAGTTTTCCATACCCTTTGAATGGTATAAAGTTTTTGTGCTCTTCATCACTGTCACCATATTTCTGCCTTTAATTTAATTTTGAGCATATTTTGAGTAACAATCATGTCATTGATTGTAGGCACACAGTCTGGTGTCCGTCAGTCCCCCTTCCTGTATTTGTGCTGCTTTGCCTAATTTTTTTACCATAATTTTCTTTGCTTTACACCACTATGTGCAAACTATTTTATGAGATGATTTGACTCTAAAGGATTAATATCTAAAGCAGTCCCAAAACTACCTGGGAAAGAGGCATTATATTTAGAGTGAGCCCTCCATTTAGTTTCTGATTGGAACATGGGTAATTCAAAACTATTTTAGTTCATGCATATTAACTGCAGGGTCTGAACCTGTCTCTTCTGACAGTGGCGTAATACTTACTCTTCTGGTCCTCCATGAAATCATGCTCAATGGCTGAAGCAGCTTTTGTTGAAATCTAATCTAAATGCTTGCTCTTGATACTTACATTTTTAAATTTTACTGTTCCGTTATTTTAATTAATATCATTTTCTTGTTGAAATTTACAATGAGCCTTCTCTATCTGCACTGTAGGTCCTGAAGGACTTGGTTTCACTGTGGTTACCAGAGACTCTTCAATCCATGGCCCTGGTCCTATTTTTGTGAAGAATATTTTGCCAAAGGGGGCAGCAGTCAAAGATGGTCGTTTGCAGTCAGGAGACCGAATACTGGAGGTTAGCAGAACTAGGAATATCAAACATCCTTTCCTTTCTCACCACTAAAGATTGTTTATTGACTTTTAACATATATGTTTTATATATATTTGTATTTCCTATAATTACTAATGACCAACATAGCATGGCATGTTCCTAACTTAAACCCCATATTTCCCCATATTGTAGGTTGTTGGGTTTTTTTTAAAAGTACCGTGCTTTCATACTGCTTGTTGACTTAAATATACAGTTCAGAATCAGGTGCCTATGAAAATAGCCTTGCAAGGCATTCAAACAAGGGAGAGCTGATAAAATGGCTGCCTGATTTTGAAAGTAGATACATCAATTGAAATAATATCCAAGAATCTGTGTATTCACTGTGAATGTTTTTCTAATGCATATTTTAAATCAGTTGCATTGTATTTTCTCGGTTTTAAATGTTCATACTTGTATGACTTATGAACTCATTATCTATGGGGCTATTTTTACTTGCTAACCTCAAAGAGCGCTAATGTAAACAATATTACTTACCTCTTGTTTAGTGGTTTTCATTTTCAAAGAGCTTTACAAACTGATTAATCTTTACAAAACCCCTGCCAGGTAGGTATTATAAATCCCCATTAACAGATGGTGAAACATAGCAAAGAGGATAAGTGATTTGTGTAGGCCTGAGAGGAAACGCGCTCTGGCAACCAAATTAAGAGCTTGGGTGCATGGCTCTGCAGCGCAGATTACGGGGGTGTGAATTTCATCACGCACTGAAGTGTTGCTCTGTAACTGCCCTATATAAACCTTGCTAGCATGAACTCTCAGGTGTCTAATTTGCAGTAATGTAGTCCCAGAAGACTACTACAATGCAAGCTAGGTACTTTGTAGTTCCCGCTAGTAGGGTCTACACAGGGCAGTCACAGCTCAACACTTCAGTGTGTGCTGCAACTCACGGTCCCGTGGTCTGTGCTACAGGACCATGCAGACAACCCTTAAAACTCAACATTTCTTGGTTCTCAGACCACTGAAACACACCTCTCCCAGTTTAGAAAATCAAAGACGCCACTTGTTAGTCAGAGTTATTGTTTGTTTGTTTCCTAATTACGTCCATTAGGTGAACAGCAGAGATGTCACTGGCAGGACCCAAGAAGAACTAGTGGCTATGTTGAGAAGCACTAAGCAAGGGGAGACTGTCTCTCTGATCGTGGCTCGGCAGGAGGAAGCCTTTCTGCCTCGAGAGCTGGTAATGTTCTTTCTGCTATGCTGAATCAGACTAGTTCTCTGTGTTTAAAAATTGACCTAAGAAATACAAGTAAACTGCCGCTGGATGAGAAGCCAGTGAAGGGCTATTATTTAAGGCTGGTCTTGGAGAAGTATTTATATTTAATTTTACCCATTATTTAATACAGTTCTTTGAAATTTGATTTTCATCCCAGAAGTGACATCATAGGCATAATTCACAAGGGAATACTGTAAATGAATTATGTAATGATGAGATTGAGCATGCCTGAAAATAAAGTACTCTATTTTTAGGCTTAGGGTTTTGTTTTAAGTTTGAGTGTATATGGTGAATTTCATTGCTTGTGAAAGTAATGGAGTAATGACACTGGTTGCTGACAGGCTCTGAAGCTTCTCTACACAATACCGACAGTGCCTCTAAAACATGTGTTGTTCAGTACTGGGCATCTCCTAAATTGGGAATACCAATTGTGGCAAATTGTGTGGCGGTTATATGTGCTGAAGGGAAAATTCTATAGTAGGTCTCAGGGCTGATAGGGGAGAATCTTGCTTTCTTGGCAAACATTCTAATATGTGTGAGCTGTTCTTAAGCTGTTTAACAGATTTCACATTAATTTACTAAGCCAGTGTACTACTGTCAAATAGAGCAGTGCTTTGGGAAACCTTGAATAATAGAATACATATTCCTTTCCACCCTAAATATACATAGGAGGAGTACATTAATGTAGAGATACATACTTGTTTCCTCTCAAAGAAGGCCATCTCTTTTCCCTTATCTCGACTGATGCATATACTTGTCTTTTCAGTGAGAGCGCTGCAGGATAAAGGAAGGACAGCACTTCCTGCCTTTGTCTCGTTCTATTTTCTTTGAAGAAAACAAATGGCCTTTCTTGTTTTCTTACTTGAAGAACTTGCCTTCTCCTTTTGTCAGGACTTCACTTTTCCCCCTGTTAGCACCATCTCCTTTTGCAATCCACTTTGGTATGTTTTCTCATACTTTTCCTCGTTTCCTTGTTATCACTTAGTCCTTGTTGAGCAAAGTGTGTGTGTTGCCTGCACTCCTATCGGAAGCCCTGGAGTAGGTTAGTTGCTGTGATGTGACCCTCTGTCTTTCTGCAGCTGCTAGCCACTGCTTCCTGTACATGTACTGCTGATCCAGAGCCAAAATGAAGTGTGCTGAGCTAATCTATTTTTGTTTTAATTTTCCTTTTTGCTTGAGCAATTATGTAAGGGGAAAAATTAGTGATGGAATGCTATCAAATCCATCCCAGGTTTATTAAAGAGATAACATTGCTAATTAGTGGTTCCCAGAGCTGCCAACCATGCTCACCTTAGTGAGGCCCTATTTAGAAAGATCCTGAGCTCTAAATTCACTGTGTGTATGGGCATGAAGGAGAGAATTTCTAAATAAATGTACAAACCTGTCCATCATATTTAGGATCAGAACTCAAATGGAATTCTCCTTCTTCCTCTCCCCAGTTTTTTTAAACAATAAAGATAAAGGGGAAAAAAGCAAACAGTTCTGTTATGCAAGTTAGAAAATACCATTGCTTGAGAAGTGTATGGGGTTTTTAAGTGTGCCATACTTTTTATTTTTAACCATTTCCGTGTCTATATCTTTCCCACCTAGTGTTGTGTTTTCTGCTTTGCTGTTATATGCCAGATTTTCCTGGAGATCACAGCAATCTCTGGTGGGTAAAAGAGGCCGTAGAGATTTCTAATGTATTTACAATTTCTGTCTGCCAAGCTTGCTTGCTAGTCAATTCTAGACCCTAAAGCAAGGATTAGCTATATTTCACAAGTTACTCCTGACTGGCAAGATTGAGACCCAAAAGGTAGCCACATTTATCCTTCACTTAAATTACTTTCTCTGAGAGTGATGCACAGATGGCCCTCAGAGCAATAGTGATGACATGTGAATTCTAATACAGTACTGTAGTCCTTGTAAACCCATTGACTTACCATATAACGTATTTTAATAACTGAAATTTGTATTGGATGCTTTTAAGGAACATGTCCTTCTAATTTAGAAGCCTTTCAGTAATATCTGCTTGGTAGCTTGCTATAGAAACATGGCTTACAATAATGCTTGGCTACCAGATGTTCAGATTAATGCGACGTTTGATGGAAGTCATGGGGCATCTGAAAATAGTCTAAGCGGAGATTTAAAAGGAGTCAAAACTACTTGATGTGCCTTTTTTTGTTGTTTTTAATTTTAAGATTGAATTAGAGTAATTCTCTGCCACTAACAATACATTTTTGGTGGCAGAGGATTAGAAGAGAAGAAAGAATTAGAGGATTAGAAGAGGAGGAGAATAAAACACAAACAAACAAAATAACTTAGAATGTTTGTTTTTAGGAGGAAAGTAGGTGGTTAATCCAATATTTGCTAAGGATGATTTTAGCTACCGGCTGAGACCCTGTGTACTGCATGTAGAATATGACCCAAAAGTTTATTGTGGTGGTGGTTTTAACAATAGGGTAAATGCTACTACAGCAAGCCGGTTCTTCATTTGAGCAGTGCTCTGAATATCTGAGTTCACTTCAAGTTGTTGTTGGTGATCTTAAAATATCTGAATTGTTTGGCAACCTTGCTGTTGAAAGGTCCAATTCAAACACTCTGTGTCCTCGTGGCAGACTGTGTCTTTCACAGTCTCCAAGGCATGGTGCAAAACACCTTTATTTTGTTTATCATTCCATTGTTTATTTAAACATATTGGCTGCTTCAAGCACTAGTTCCAATAGAAATGAGTAAAATAACACGGGGTGACATTCTGGTACCTGCCCCCTAACAGTAGTAGAGTTTGTTATAAGGTAAGGTAATAGGGAGGGTCAAACAAAGCCTCTTTTTATGAAGGCTTCCCCTCAGTAACATTTCATTGGAGCACTGTTTGAGGGTATTGCCATTCTGATCTTATGCTGATAATTTGCTATCAAATTGAGAGCAGTAAACCTTTATCCTGAGTGTCTCTTGCTGCTGGTGTAGGTGAGGGGATGTTGTAAAAAGAGGATATTATTGGATTGCAGAGGATTGGGATTTAGTTATACTAACCCTGTCAAAGTTAACATGGGAGAGCTGTGTGATTACATTGATCGTACATTATAAACATGAAATATAACCTAAAGCTGAATTTCTATTCACAAAGAGAATAAGGGGCTCTTATGAGATTTTCTTATTGAAGCAGACGAGGAAAGTAGAATTTGGGCCAACCACAGACTGTCCAGTTAGCCGAAACGCACTAGGAATTCCTGCCATTTGTTAAACTGCCTAGGGAGGTTGCGGAATCTCCATCTCTGGAGATATTTAAGAGTAGGTTAGATAAATGACTATCAGGGATGGTCTAGACAGTATTTGGTCCTGCCATGAGGGCAGGGGACTGGACTCGATGACCTCTCAAGGTACCTTCCAGCCCTACAGTCTATGAATCTATGTAATAGCTGAGTAAGGAGCTGGTTACAAACTCAGGATGATCTTGAATTGCTTAATTATCCCCTACTACAGACTAGCCTGTGATTAGTGCATACTATAGATGCATTTTGGATTTAAGCTATGCAGGACTGTGTAAATTTTCTAAAGCGTTTAAAGATTAGAGAAAAAATGACTCACTGATCAAGGATGGATTATCTAGCTATTATCAAAATAAATAAAACATACATCAAACTGAGGCTACCATCCTATTCTGAAAATATACACAGAGTTTTGATCATGTGTTTATCTGTCTCTCTCTTCTCTCATTTTCCCCAGGAAAAAATGTGTGATCTTAAGGTGGCACTCTCTTTTTTAAATGATTTAAAGATCATTTTTCTTTTTCTCCGAGTTGGTAAAATACAAAGCCACTTAAATTAGAATCAGCTAAAACTTAACCCTTCTATGGCATGGCGCTGTTCATTCTCGGGGCAGTGGCTTTTAAAAATGTTCTTGTTATTTTTAATGAGTGTTCAAGCTACCGGATGTGTATGCACAGAGGCAGAGAAGTGCCCTTCCACCAAACTTGTCACAAATAATAAAGCATTGAAAAGGTTAATATGTATTTTTATGTATTTTAAGCCTTGGCATGCACATTACTGTAAGCTTTATATCTCTGTTGTTTTAAAGATGGTTTTGAATAATCAGGTCTAGTTGTGATCATTATTTGTCTTGTTACCACACACATTTTTCCCCTGAGGGAGGAAGTAAACAAAGCAAAACATCAACAAAAACAAAAAAAAACCCGTGTCACTGGTGTTTTTATAACAAATACTATAGGAGAAGAACCTGTGTATTGTAAACTGTTGATCTTTATATCTAGAATTCTCTCTTTTTACATATTTATTATACAGTATGGAAGGAAGCACGGTTAGTGGCAAGTTCAGTTATGCTTTTTCTTCCACTCTGTTGTGATTAACTTTTACGTTTTAGCTTTTTTCTAATTAATTCTTTGCACTACCCGGAATTCTTCATCTAAAGAAAGATTTCTTGCTTGTCTGAAATGTCCTTTTTATTTTAAGTATTCAAAGCTTGATTTCTTTATTGTTTCTTACCGGTTAATCTGCAGGAAAGACTGCACCAAATTTCAGTGCAGCCTTAACCACTATTGTACCTTCAGTTGTTTGTACTGACAATTTCAATAATTTATATGTTTAAAATCCCTGATTAGTAGATTAAATTAGGAATTCCTCTGATATACAAGCAGCAAAGAGTCCTGTGGCACCTATACAAGTATCCTAAATTATGGTTCAAATAAATTCAGTCACCTCAGCAATTAACTGTTCTCTCTCAAAAATGAAGTCTAGCTTTTGAAAATCTGGCCCATGATACACATCAAATTTTAATGCTTTTAAATAATATATAATACAATTTCTATATGAATATTTTTGTACCTTATATAAATACAGGGGAGAAAATCTTAAATGTATATAGAACCTTTCATTCCAAGGTGCTTTATAGACTATATACATATCAAAATCACATCTTCCTAAAGAATTTCTTGTGCAGAGAGTCTTGTTTGTGGGGTTGTGGGCACCACTAATCTGGAACAATCTAAAAAGTATTGACAGAGAGGACCATGCACATGCATCTTTGTACATTAGAACGTTTTGCAAAGGGTATAGTAGTCAATGTTTAAACTCTGCAGTTTACATGAACTAAATGTATAGTTACCTCAGTATTTGCAGTATTAGCTAAACTTACTATAGGTAACAGCTAGAGTAATAGAAATAGTGTACTGAGGCAGTGTTATTTAGTTATCTTGTTCATTATCTAAAATGACTATCACGTTTTTATGCAGGGGATCATAGCATGAAGTGTGGCAAGCTGGTCTTGGTATCATCTACCTGTTTATTTCTGCTGCCTCTGGTTTTTTTTCCTCCTTAGCTTAGAATAATTTGTTTGAGTTTAGTTTTTTTGTTAAAAGCCTTTTTTTTTTTGTTGAGTGGGTGTTATTTTTGCACCATTTTGCAGTACTAGAGTGAGGTTTTGGCAGTGTTGTTGTGTATCAGTCTAGCTCCCATTAAAACAAAGAATTTTAGTTTGTTCCCAGCCTTTCTCAAGGAGGGTCAGCAATATCTGTGTTGAGAGCTGCAGAGGAGCTGACTTCATTTGGAACTGGCATTGCTTTGGACCCAAATCCTTTGAAGGTGTTTAAGGGTGACCATCTTGGATTTTGATTCAGGATAGTCTGTCTGTTTCCAAACACTTATGAAAAACCCCTTGAAGATCTCCAGATAAGATCAGCGTACTTGGCATCATATACACCAGAAAGCTCAGAAGTCTTAGTTGGCATCACACTTGAATCCATGAAATTAGAAACCAGAAAGACGTATGAATAGGAGTGGAGACACTATAACATATGGCTCTCAACAGAAACTTAGGCTTTATATGCCTCAACTCCCAGCTATCTGGGCTACTATATTTATTTGCTGTAAAATCAAGATTTGTTTTGGTCATTACTTAACCCACTATAGCTGCCAAGTGGATTTATCATCTGAAAGCGTCATCAGATCTACCCATCAGAAATGATGATCATGGTCCCTTCTGGCCCTAAGATCTATGAATGTATCTATGAAAAAGTTCTTCCAGGACAGTGATTTTCAAACTTTTTTTCTGGCGACCCAGTTGGGGTGTGGGAGGGGCTGGGGCAGAGGGTTGGGGTGCGGGGATGAGGGCTGCGGTGTGGTGCCGGGAATGAGGGGTTCAGGGTATGGGAGGTGGTTCTGGGCTGTGGCAGGGGGTCAGGGCTCTGGGCTGGGGGTGCAGGCTCAGGGGTGGGGCCAGGCATGAGGGACTTGGGGTGCAGGGCAGGGCTCTGGGTTTGGGGGAGGCTCAGGGCTGGGGCAGGGGGTTGGGGCATGAGCTTACCTCGGGTGGCTCCTGGTCAGCGGCACAGCAGGGGTGCTAAGGCAGGCTTCTTGCCTGTCCTTGTGCTGCACCACATAAGGGGCCAGCAGCAGGTCTGGCTCTTAGGCGGAAGTGCGCAAGTAGCTCCGCGTGGCTCTTGCCCGCAGGCCCACCCCACCCCACCCCACTCCCAGCTCCCATTGGTCGGTTCTGGCCAATGGGAGTGTGGAGCCGGGTTCGGAGTGGGGGCAGTGTGCGGAGTCCCGTGGCCCCACTGCCTAGGAGCCGGACCTGCTGCTGACAACACGGTGTCAGAACAGGTAGGGACTAGCCTGACTTAGCCGGGCAGCACCGCTGATGGGACTTTTAATGGCGTGGTCGTTGGTGCTGACCAGAGCCGCTGAGACCCAGTGCCTTACATTTCACGACCCAGTACTGGGTCGCAACCTGCAGTTTGAAAACCACTGTTCTAGGATATGACTTCTTATTGTGAACCTCTCTGGGATTTGAAGTGTGTAGACAAAACTATCCAAAGGGTGTTCTCTTTACCATCCCTACTTTAAAACTGTAGCTGTTAAGTCAGTTAGAAAAATTAATAAGATTTGTATGTGGCTGACCATCTACTAACAGTGTTCCATAGAGCCTGGGTAATATCTCAGTGCTGTGCTAAACTCTTCTTGAAGGTAGTGTGCAAATTTAGGTCCTGATTCAGCAAGGTCTTCAACCATATGCCTGCCTTAAAGAATGTTAGATGTTAGTGCGATTACTTGCATGAGTAAATGCCTGGCTGAAATGGGGTTTTAGTCTTAACTAGTTGATGTGCCTCCCAGTCTACTTCCCAGAGTCTCATAACTTACAAAAGGAAGCGAGGCTGGATAGTTTGGTGTTAAGAGTGCAGTAAGGCACTGAGCTATTACTTATGACAAAACTCTTTCACAAAAGGAGACCATTTTCTCTCATAAAAATTGCCATGAGAGTTTGAATAAGTATACAAAGGAAGTTGGAGGATCTTGCTTTTGAAGTCTCTGACAGAGTCTCACATGGTAAAATGTGAAATGCAATTTATCATCCTTGGAGGATTAAAGTGCTGAATCTGATTCCGTCAGTATTCAAAGCTGTGGTTCCAAGGCATCTAGGTATTTCAAACTAAAGCCTTTCTATCCAATGTAACATGGACTTGCAGTGCACTACATTAATGTGCAAAATATCCATGCACAAAATAACACTCACCTCTGTCCTTTTAACAGGAGGTACCATTAATGACTATTTTTATCACAGTATGGTAGGTAGATAAATGCAGATATAACGCTTCTGTAAAAGTGTGGTAAGGGATATATGCAACAGTGACTTCAGTTATTTACCTCATTGTGACATTACATCACACCATTACCTTGGAGCATTGTTTTCAGAACCATTACAGTATATCTATATGTGTTTTTAAACTGTGTCGAAGTTCTTATTGGAAAGAAGGTAAAGAATGGTGTAAACAATTCAGCATGTTTTTTCAAACCTTTCTGTCAAATAATAGTAAATGTTCAGAGATTGCTCTTTAACCTGGAGGGTTTCTTGCAGAAAATAGTAGAGAAAACATGTAAATGTCTTATTTCCTTCATAAGCCTTTGAAAATAATCCTCATGGGTCCATTGCCTCTCATTCTGAGCTTTGAATGGCACTCAAGGGACTTGACATCTCTTATCAGAACTGAGCAGCCAGGCAAGGGGCAGCCAGCACATTGAGAGGCCATGATAGTGTGCTGGTCAAGGGCATCAGTCAGGTAGTGAAAGGCCTCTTGTTGTGTTAAACAAATGCTATTTCCTTCCTGGCTTCAGTGAGAACTGGGTTTTTTGTAAGCTTCTCTTTTGGCAAAAGAACAATGGGGATAAATAAGGCAGCCCTTCCAGTCAGGGAGATGTACATTAGATTATCATAAATCCACAGATAAAAAGTGCAGTGGTCAATGAGAACAGGCATTCTTAGATTAAATGAGAGGTTTAATTGAAAGTGGTGTCTCAGGAGATGGAGGATTGAGCATAATATTTAGTAGATACCATGGACCGTATTGAGAAGAAATAACACAATGAAAAGTGCTTATTTTTAAAACCTTCCAGTTCTGTTTCTGTTGTAGGTAGAAGACAGTTTCTACTGTAGACGGTAGGGAAGATTGAAGATGCATTTTGACTGTGGCCTGGAGGTATGGAAAGATATTAGAAGTATATAAGTAGATATTACACTGTTTGAAGGATTACATATAGTTTTTTAATTAACAAGTCAGAGATCTGTATCACAGATGCACTTATTAAAGCTAAGTAAAAACCAGTGGTGACACTTAGTTAGCTAGCAGTGTACTCAAGTAAGTCTCCTGAAACTCTCAATTCAAGATGTTCCATCTATTGCATTGACCATTGGTTTGCTATAGTTGTAAGTTTTTCTGCTAATATGTCTAACAGGTTTATACAGTCCCCTCACCTTTTTTTGAAATGCAGTCCTTTATGAACTTTGGCCATTTTCTGACTAATTTGACTAATGAGTAAGAGTTTGCAGGAGAGAGGGCTTTGGGGTGTTTTTGTTTTGTTGAGTTATCAAGCTCCAGTCATCAATTCCAGGTTTGGGAGCAAAACTTCTCAAACAAGAGCCTTGGTTTTACTGGTATAACAGTGAAGTCATTTGCATTTTGAGACAATTGATTCTATTGTTCAGTCCTATCAAACAAATTATAAAATTGCTGAAGATTGCCTATATCCAATATATATTGAATTTTCAGAGGTCTGCCATAAGATTTGAGAGATTTGATTACAGCAAGTGTTTAATTTTTGGAAAATTACTGTTTTCACTTATTTCAAATCTTGTAGTTGCCAAGTAATACCAGCTGTCATAACAATCTATGTATGAATATCAGTGCATGTCTACCCCCACTGGAAAACTTTTCAGAAGGATGCTGCAGTTAGATCTTACTGGAGATCCCAGAGACACTTTCCAGTTCTTTGCCTACACAACCCAAAAATTAAAAATTGATGAGTTTATAGATGGAGAGATGGTGATACATGCATTAAGGATGTCTGTCATTTTCCATAATACACCCCTGTTTTCAGTTACTTATGTCCCCACACCCCCAATTTTCTTATTGGGAAGTCTATAACCTGATGCGCTCAGACCAGTGAGACCTGGAAATAGTGGACAAAGGTTTTTTATCCAATTCCAACCCCTCCCTACTCTTTTCCTTTCCTCTTCTGGGACTGTCTCGCAAGATATTGCTCAGAAACAAAGTGGACACCCTTCTGCAACTCAGAGCCATGGAAGAAATGTCCATGAAAGTCGAGGGCAGGGGAGTTATTCTCTTTATTTCCTAGCCCTACATAAGAAAAGAGGTTGAATTCACATTTTGGATCTCTGACAACTCAACAAATTCATCCATTGTTTCAAATTAATGGATGATAAATTCAAATTTCTACCTGAGATCCTGAAGACTGTTCACAGCTCCTCACTTGCAAGATGCCTAGTTCCATATCGTAATTCATATCACTCACAGGAAATACTTCTAGTTTCTTGTGGGAAAGTCTCATTACTGATTCACGATGGTTCCCTTGTAATCTCCACAGCCCTAAGAGGCCTCACCAAGTGCTAGCAGTCATGGCTGCACATCCAAGAAGGCAATGGAGTCAAGTACCATAGTTGATGACTGGCTCACAGAGGGTCAATCATCACATGAGAAGCTCAGCCAGACAGTCCTGGATCTTTTTGCTGCTCTCGGCCTCAAAGTCAAGATAGCAGAGTCCACTCTCACCCCTATTCAGTTTATGGACCTACCAGTTTTTTCCCCCAAATCTCACACCACTCGTCCGCGGGGAGGCCAAACTTCACACCTTGGATGTTATCAGATCTGTCACTTGCTATCTGGACTGAGTGAAACTATTCAGGTATTCTGCCAGACTCTTTCTAGTGTTCACCAACAGACTGAAGGGTCAACCAGTGTTCACCCAAAGAGTGTTGAAATGGACTGTATCAGAGCATGTATCAGTAGTGCGCTTTATACAGCATCTACCTGGAGTTCAACTCACACCTTTACTCAGCATTACCCCTTGGTAAAGGGCTCCATATCCAGTGTCTGCTTTGGCAAAGCTGCCCTACAGTCATTGTTTCAGTAGGTTCTAAGTACCCACCTCCAGGACATGAGTTACTGCTTCAGTCACCAGAAGTGGAATACAAGGGGACAATCACTCAAAGAAAGGACGGTTAATTTACCCTACAGTAACTTTAGTCTTCAAGATGTTTATGTGTATTCCATAATCTCCATTCCTTCTCTGTTACTATGGAGTCGGTGGCAATCTGGATTCTGTTTTAGTTAAGGAACTGGAGAGTGATTGTGGTTGCACTGTCCTTTATACCCTCAGCTACAGGGTGCTGGAGGCCCTGCAAGGTGCAGGTGTAGCCCCACAGATACTACTATTCAAAAGATTCCAGTTTCATATGCACCTGTGCACCAGAAGAGGAATATCTATGGCCAACAGATCTTGAAGAACCACAATTACTGTAGGCTAAGTACCCATTCTTTACTCAAGCATAACCCTGAAGTTTATTTATTTCCTTTAGGTTCATGAATATATCTAGGCAGAATTAAAATTCAGCACCTTTTGATTTCCCATACTTGTAATTTAATATATATATATAAAGGGTTTCTAGGGATCGTCTTATGACGGATGCATGATCTCGGGAGCATGAAAACTGCAAAAAACTATTCTATTGAGATGTGCCAAATGCCATAGGCCTTGGGAGTAGTAATACATTTTTGTATCTATGAATATTATAGATATCTTTGTGAACTGAGGCTCATATGCTAACTCTGTGGAGGAGGGTTACTGAGTTTCCCCCAAGAAGTAGAATCAGTGGGGGACAGTTACTGCAGACCCTAGGAAATGACTTCAGAAAAGTACCACCTCTTGAGGTGACTTACATTTACTGGTTCCTACTGTGTTCAAGAGGCCCACAGACAGAGAGCTTGTGGGGTAAAGAGCCAGACTGAACTGGCTGAGAAGGGCCCTCATTTTGATCCAAAAACAACATAAGATTTTAACGAAGAAGGAAGAACCCTGCTGGAAGGGTTTGAGGGATTGGAAACCTACTAGTGTCTCCATGTGGAAGATGAGTGCTGCTTGCTAAGCTTAGCCTGCATATAGACTGCTGTTTCTTTGTAATACTTTTTGTCCTAAAATAAATAGACTGTACTTTGTGAAAGCTGGCTGGCCACTGGTAACCCTGGCATTGTTCCTGAGAGAGCAATCTGCAGATGCTGGACTGACGTCAAACTGCTAGGATAGTCACAGTGAATTGCAGGGGATGGCACCTAAATCCAAGGTCTGGAGGGAGAGACGCAGGTCCTTTCCCATAGAGAGGTGAGGTCTAATACCTAAAGGGCACCCTTGAGGATACTGTGGAGGGAGCAGAGGTGCTGTTAAACACAGAACTGTGACCCACCATACTACTGAATTGCTTACCTGGCTCTGTAGTGCAATGCAACTTCAACAGTACGCTACACTTTAAGAGATGTGGATGTGTATTATATATACTGTGGAGAAAAATTCACCTTAATTACTGCCTGGAGTAATGCTAAAATATTGGTTGTGTTGAAAGAGAAACCCAAGTTTGTATCATTTTGGACAGTCACTGTGTTCTTTCTGGAACAGAAACTTATTAGTGTTGCAGCTCATTGCATTCACACCATCCTCAAGTGGACTAGGATTATAGGGTGATACCAGTTTTGAAGTAAAGAACTGAGAGCAAAGGTATTTCTAATAGAATTGAAGACTTAGTGCATCAGAGTGGAGTTGCTTTACCAGACCATAAGTCTTTCAGGCAAAGATTGCTGCTCTGCCTTAAAATATTGATGCATTGGGACAGTGTTCTAGCAATATAAGGGAAAATTAGGATTTGGGGAAGTTGCTACTAACAAATGAATATTCATGAGACTGGTTACTCAAAAAAGGCAGTTAACTGGACAGATTCCCTTACTTTTAGGAAGTTTGCAGCTGTTTACAGTCTTCAGTGAAGGGACATCTATTATGAAGAGCAAAAGGAGTTACGAGGATGAGAATTTAAAGTTACTGGTGTATTGAAGGCAACCAAACTTTTAGGAAATATATTTGTATTTCTTCCTCTGCCAACAGAAATTTTCAGTAGGTTTTTCATTGCTGTAGTTGTCTGTGATGAAGTAATTGCTACTTGCTATGCTGAGCATCCAAGCATTTGTGATTAGATTCCACGGAATAGGTAAGAAATGGTGTGTCTTAAGTGCAGAGATAAGGACCGTGCTACTGTAGTTTCACACTGAGCTGTGGAATTGACTTTTACATATGATGCAGCTTTCCTCTCACCTATTCTCTAAAGAATTGTGGTCAGTGGGATTTCATCCAGTTTCATTTCATGGCTAGCTAGTGTGTGACATTACAGTTAAAACAAACCAGGCTTAGTTTGATTATAAGTCACGTTTGTCTGGATCTTAGGGTAAACTTCACTTCATTTTTTGACTCCTTTTCCCATTTACACTGGATCAGAGGTGCCCACAATTCTTCACCACTCCTTCCAGTCCATGGCATGGGTTCGTATGTCTTGGAGTTCCATTCCTTTTCTCTTCAAACTTCTCTTAACAAAGTCTTTCCACCTTTTCCTTGGTCTTTCATATCCTTTTTTGCTGTCCCCTTCCTCCCATCCTTTCTTTGCTGATCATTATCACATGTGCCGCCCACCTCAGACATGTGCTTCCCAGGCTTTCTATCACTAAGGGTCTACACTGCAGTTAGAGCCCTCTGGCGGGCCTGTGTCAGCTGACTCAGACTCGTGGGGCTCGGGCTAAGGAGCTGTTTGATTGTGGTGTAGACATTTGGACTTGGGCTCCGGACCCTCCCCCCTCGTGAGGTCCCAGAGCTCACTCTCCAGCCCAAGCGTGAACATCTACACCGCAGTTAAACAGCCCCATAGCCCAAGTCAGCTGTCATGGGCCAGCTGTGGGTTTTTAATTGCAGTGTAGATATACCCGAAGAGTTCCAAGTTCATCTTCCCCCTGATTTCTTCCATGTGCCCTCTAAGCTCTGCTTGTCTTCCATTCTCCTCAGTATATTGTTTTTTACTACCTATATATTTTTTTCTTCCCTTTCCATCAGATCCACCCTTTCCAAACCGTAGGGCAGGCAGGGACAAACGCATGCCTTGTACACTTTTCCTTTCAGTTTGTTACTTAATTGCTGGTCCCACAGTGCTCCTGCCACCTTTTTCACGGCTGCCCATGCGTACTGGGTGGTTCTTTTCAATTCTCCAGAATTCTTTCTGATGGCAGTAAGTGTATTTCCCAATACCAAATTCTTTCTTCTGATTCAGCTTCTCTCCTGAAACTCCTATCAACAGCTCTTTCTCCACCTTTGCTACTTGCATAACTTCAGTTTGCTTTGCGTTTACTTTCAAACACAGATGTCCACTCTGATACCATGTTTACCGCTTCCTTTTTGCTATCAGCCAAAAGGACCAGATTGTCAGCATTCATTAGCTGGATCTTAGCTAAGCCGACTGTAAATATGCACCCAAGAAGGGGCAGTTTTTAAATCAATTTAGCTCTACTGGATAAGGAGCAGTTGTGAAAGGTATTGGGGGGGATTGTCTGGAGAGTTCCTTGAGTAATAGGTACAAGCAGCTGTTGTTTAAATTTAACTTTAATTTATTGAGGTTTTCTTATAATAAAATTACACGATACTTAGAGCGCTGCAGTGAATGCATTGTGAAACTATAAGGATTCCAAACTGGGTATGGAAGAAGAGCTGAAAGAAACCTAATACTGGAAAAAAAATAGTATTTGTCTCACTGAACACATTTTAAAATCTCATTTGATACAAATAGCATGTCTAGACACTCAGATGATAACCCAATGGATTAGTGAAAAGCACTAATGCACAGAATACCTTTATTAAATAAATGTAAAAATGTTGTGCAAAACTTGAAGAGTTTGGTTAGCTTTTCACTTGTTTTTAGCAGTCTACTTATTTAGGAATCTAGTTTAAAACTGAACTCACTTATATTTAGAAACAATGTTATAAAGCACATGTTTGTAGTTATTATTTATAGTATACAAATATACAGTAATTGCCTAGTTATTGTAATGTTGTCCACTAGAACTAACAACATTTTGCAGCTTCTGTTATAAAATATTCTGTCCGTTTGAAGGGACATGGCAAACAGAAAAAAAAAAAAACTTGGCAGAGCTGTTCAGGAGTGAACAGTCTGTTTTACCCATGCTGTCTCTCCTGTCATCATTTAAGGACATGAACAATTTTCCAACTTCTTCACTATAAAGATCTGTCTTACAGCCAGACTTTCTTGCACTGTGCTGAGGGAGCACAAAGGTTTCAGTTGTACTGGCTTGGTATGATGATAGGGAGTTGTTTTATGTTTTGTGTTTCAGCGGCCATTTATTTTGTGATCCAAAAGGATACTGACAGAAAATCCCAGAGAATATATAAGTGAATGATGTCAGCAAGTGCACCCAATATTCATGTTATGAAATGATATGATTATATGAGGTATCATGGATATTACCTGTCCATTTCCCATGCTGTTAGTTGAAAATAAAGTTCATATTTGGTGCAGCAAGCAAGTAGCTGGCAGAAATGTAGGTGATCCAGTTTATATAAGGCATTTGGGGTGCTATCATTGCATTAGGAGATACTTGAGATGTTTGGTGTAGTTGTGGTATATATTTCAGTGAGAAGCCAGAATGTTTTTGTTGTTGGTATTTTACTTTGGGTCCAAAACTTAGTGCCACGCCTCCCTCCCGCATTTCAAATGCTATGAATAAAAGATCTGGTAATCTCTCTCTCTCTCTCTCTCTCTCTCTCTGTATTTATTTAGAGCCTCATCTCCATAATATCTGAGTGTTTATGCTAAAACTCATCTTCCCTCACACTGATCCTGGGATTGTCAGATTTGGGCTTCAGTTCGCTCCACATCTAAGATTTCTTATGGCTAGACAAGATATATCTTAGATGAAGGATTCCCTCTTTTGAGCCATGTTGTGGGATACATACCTTAGCAGTAGATTCCTAGCAGCCCCATTGTGGTAATATATTTCATAACTACAAATCGTTAATCAGTAAGATCCAGTCTAATTAACTTCAGCTAGAGGGAAAGCTGAGGCTCTCCTCCTGGGCTATGTGATTAAGTCACTTGACCGAACTCATATGACAATACAAATCCAGACATCCAACCATATTCTCTAACCACTCTAGCCCAGTTTCCCTTATTTATTTTAATTCATTGGCTTTGGGAACTTTTACAGGACTGTTGCCTCCATATGTTATAATTTTGTTAATTGCTCATGTAAGAAAAAATGCCACAGAAAATTGTGTACTTCAAGTGAACAAAGGCAAGAGCACGAAAGTGGAGTAAGAGTACTGGAGATAAACTAATGACATCAAGACAGTAATTATCAGTGTCAACACCGTGCCATTTTTGTATTTTCCAATTAAATTAATTGACTTTCATGCAATTATTTTTTAATAAATATTTGTATATGGTACATATTAGAATCAAGGTTTATAGTTCTAGCTCACTGAATAGTATGACCCCTCCCTCAGACAGTAGTTACTCGGCATCAGCAATAGTGGCGTCTTAGATACATGTAAGTGAATCATGTATTCAATTGATACTATTTCAACGATTGACATTCACTTACATTTAGTTTTTACCCTTATCTTTTTTTATAACACCTTTTGCTGCCCATGTAGGGTGTTAAATGTATTGTATAGTGGCCTCAGTCCACTGACAGTTGGACTGAATAATAAACTTTAAGATTATAAAGGAACCATTATGATTATCCAGAAACCAGCCCCACAACTGGTGCACATTGATACTGTGTGGACAATCTCAGCAGAGATGGCAAGGGTGTAGGGTATGAACTTCCTTGTACCCATCGAGGTGGTACAGGAGAACCTCTGAGTTACAAACAGGTCGGGAATGGTTCGTAACTCTGAACAAAACGTTATGGTTGTTCATTCAAAAGTTTACAACTGAACATTGACTTAATACAGCTTTGAAACTTTACTGTGCAGAAGCACAGAAACGGTTCCCTTACTTTGCCACATATTTTTTTAAACTTTCCCTTTATTTTTTTAGTAGTGTATGTTTTTAACACAGTACCATGCTGTATTTGCTTTTTTTGGTCTCTGCTGCTGCCCGATTGTGTACTTCCATTTCCAAATGGTTGATTGGTCAGTTCCTAATTCTGGTGTTTGTAACTCTGAGGTTCTACTATACCTCCAAGTTAGGTTTGAGGAACATTGGCAGGACAAGGTTGAGAAGTTTCCACTCCCACTTCCTGTGTGGATTAACAGAGGACTTCAGTCCAGCACCTTGGAGAAATACTAACTTCATGTTCTGCTTTTTAAAATAGTTTTTTCTGCATATACCATTTTTCTATTAATTTTGTTTCTGACACTGCTGCTCCAATCTTTAAAAGATATCCAAAGCAGGCACCAATTCATCCACTAAGGGTGCAATAATTTTTTAAGGATTTAACTTAGAGCGGTATGAAATTTAACCACATAACTCCTATTAAAATCAGTGAGCACTACATGTAAAGGCAGTGGGAATTTTATGAGTACATTTTTAATGTAGCTGTTTGTATATGTTTGAAATGCAGAATCCTTCGCCTTAAATGTCCTGCAGCATCAAACTTGTAGTACCTTCTACTGAAGTATTTCCATATTCCATGTAATCATATTTATAAATATTTTAATCATATATATTAGGTCACAAAATCATGTGACCAAATCATAGGCAATAGTCCAAAAGCTATTGACTAGATAAAGGAACTATGGTGCAAAACTATTTTTAGTTACATGAACCTGTCCAAAGAATTAGATCTGGGAAACCTAGAATGCACTGTGTGTAATATTCTCTTTTTCCTCCACTGTTTTCATCTTTCAATTTCTCCAACAGAAAGGAGAGCCCAACTGCAGTATTCTTTCACTGGAGACCACAGAACAGCTGACCTTTGAGATACCCCTGAATGATTCAGGTTCTGCTGGACTTGGTGTCAGCTTGAAAGGCAACAAATCTCGGGAGACTGGGGCTGACCTTGGGATTTTCATCAAATCCATTATCCATGGAGGTGCAGCTTTTAAGGTATGGAAGAATTGTATTAGCTCTTGTCTGTGGTAGCATTCAGATGTTCAGTTGCTCTTCTAGGAGTTCTTGTCTTCTCACTTCCAGAAAATTACTAAATAATGCTAATTCCAACACATCACATAATATCCTATGTACATTAACATATATAACTCACATACCGATATTTACCTCATAGTTAAGATTGCTCAGGTGTTTCTTTAGTCTATAAAAAGATCTTACAAAGATGCATACTTGTATGGAAAAAAATTTATATTTTTCTCCTTTTTTTAAAGTGATGTCAGAGTTAAGGCTGTGCATTTGAGTGAATTTTTGCGTAATTGACTGTGAGCTTGTGGTTAGTGTATTTTGGAGTGAAATGGGCTTTGGGTAGAATTTCCAAAAGTGCCTAAGTGAAGGGGACTTAGGCCTCCTCCATCACCTAGGCATTTTTTAAAAGTCTACCCTTTGTCTTAGAGTTGAGGAGTCTGTGATTGTATTTGGTGGGGCTAAGAGATGTGAATTGAGGTTGGTTTGGATGTTAATGTTGCCTAAACCGGTGATTTCCTTGACTTTTAATTTGTGGTAAAAGGAAATACACTTGAGCAACTTTAACTGTACATTAATGGCATTTTTAGTGTGAGAATTTCCTTGGTGTGTGGTGTGGTGGTGTTTTTGTTTTAACAACAAAGGTTTTAAGTAGTCCTGGTGTGTAAGTACTGAAAGGGGAAAACTAAGCTCTGGTAGATGTCATGAGGCACACCATAGCAATGGTGGTTACTGTCGTGGGACTCTTCTGCTTGTAGATTTCTATATATGGGGTATGTGTATTGAGGGAGGATTCATAGCTTTATGGAATGTGAAGGAAGGAAGATAGTTCAGGCAAGCTCTTTTTCCAAGTTGAAAGTGCTAAACTTTGCATGCTTAAAATGTCTAACGTGGAGAAAGGTGTTTCTCTGTCCTTGTGCCCTCTATGCTGTCTTCTCATTCCATGTCTGTTCCTGACCCCTATAGGTGTCTTCTGTGCACTCTGAAGCTGCAACTTCCTTGTTATCTGTCATCCTCTAAATCACCCATTCTCCTTCCTTTTTTATAATAATAATAGGAGATATACTAATCTCCTAGAACTGGAAGGGACCTTGAAAGGTCATCGAGTCCACCCACCCTGCCTTCACTAGCAGGACCAATTTTTGCCCTAGATCCCTAAGTGGCCCCCTCAAGGATTGAACTCACAACCCTGGGTTTAGCAGGCCAATGCTCAAACCACTGAGCTATCCCTCCCCTCTCTAGACTTGCTAGAGTTTGTGACAGAAAGCCCTGAACTCGCATACCTAGCAAGGTCTGTCAGAATGAATGCCGATCTGGTAAAGTGCTCGGGAAGGTGTTTAGACTCCGCAGTGCAGTGTGGTGTAAGAACCTGGATAGGATTGTCAGATGGGGAGGTGGCCTTCCTCATAACCTGGGAAGCAACCAAAGCTGGCTGTGAACATTCATTGCTCTGCCAGCCTCTGTGGCACAAGAAAACAAACCAAAACAAAAGTTATAACAGAAAAGCCAAATCACATTTTATATTTTTATTTTTCCTCACAAATAACTCCAGGTTGGGCATTAATGCAAGTTGAAACCTTGTGAAATTGTACATTTGTGATTTGAGATTGTGATGTTATGTGACCTTGGGGAGAAAAAATGGTGGCAACCTGAAAAGAGCGATTTTAAATCTTCTTGAATTGTACCACAATGGCACTTAAAAGTGTGAAGTGCCATAGAAGATTACAGTTCTTGCAAAAGCCCATTTTTAAGAATGATTTCTGTGAATGTTCCTGTTTTAATACAGGGAGTCATACCTTGCTTTAAGTGGAGAACTCAAAACCGCCTTAACTACTGAGCCATTAGGGCAGTGGCGCCCGAACTGTGGTGCATGCCCTGCTAGGGGGGTGCATAGGAACCTTTTTTGGGGGGGCGGGGGAGTGGTGAGGCCTGGGCCAGCCCCTACGGGAGGTGGGGAGGGCTGCCACCCAGCCTAGCTCTGCCACCCAGCCACAGCTCCACTCTGCCCCCGCTGTACTGCCAAGCCATCTCCACGTCTAGCCCCAGGTCCTCCTCCCCCATCCCCAGTTCAGCCCCCAGCTCCACCTTCAGTGCAAACTTCTCTGCTGAGCCAACTGTGCAGTAATGGAGGGGATTCCATTACTGGTAAGGCGGGGGGCATGACAGGAAAAGTTTGTACACCGCCGCATTAGGGCATTTCCGTAATAACGTATTGCATGTAGCATTCTCTCTGGGCTGCTTTTAGTCTTTCCAGAGTTCCAAGGGTGATGCCACTGGACCCATAAAGCAGTGTAAAGACAATGAAATTACAAACTTATTTAGTGTTTACAAGAATAAAAATTCAGCAAGCCTGTGAGATGGAGAATAATATATTCAATCTGAACTGTCAGTGGAAACCTAGTTTGTCATATTCTTCTTCCTTGCCAATCAAAATATTGTTAGTATTATGGACAAAGCGTGCCTTAGTTGAGCTTAACAACAGTTGCATAGAACTGATGTCTGAGCTGAACACAAACTGATAAATCACAACATTATGACTTGTTCATCTCTCTCATGGAAGTAAGGACTCTTGTTCACTTTTTTGATTAAAAAGCACTTGAATAACTTGCTAATGTTTAGGAAATTTATTGGCAGCAAATTCACCAAATAAAATTTGAATAGAGATAGCTTTAGTGAAATTAAAAATAAGAGTCTTAATCATCTTGTCATGTAATACGTTTAGCTGTTTTGGATCTATAATGTAATATTTTCTTTTGTGTTATCTCAGCAGATCCTAACAATTCTGTTTTCTGTGGAAACACCTTTAATTCAGTTTGTGTAAACTCCTCTCCTGACACTAGCCTGCTGAGTAAGACAATTCACAACATTAAAAATGACACAACCACATATTTATAGCTGGTGTTAAATGCCAGATGGCATCAGTCACGGCTTTAGCCTTTATATGACTGTTTAATACTTAGTTGCCTTTAAAGGAAGGGGTTTGTTTTTGTGACAGCAAGAAAATTGGTTAACCAAGAAACAAAGTTTGTTTCACTGTTGTTGTTGTTTTTCTTTGCTGGGGTTTCAAGCATCAGAATTTTACCCACATGACCTACTCCCCTTTTACCAACAATGGGATGAGCATTTTTCCCTGTTCTCTAGTTCTAGAATTGTGTGAGGGTTTTAAACTTTGTTTATTGTAGTATTGTGAATCCATGTATAGTTAGAAACATGTATAACAAATTTAAACTAAAATATTAACAATTAACACGTCTGCCAAATTCCTCCCACCATCTCCCCAACTCTTTCCATTGCTGTTGTTTATCACAGTACATTTCCCATTGTAGAGGGTGAAATTATAAAGAACATAAGGGAAAGAATACATATAATTTCTTTCATTCTAGGGTCACTGTTTGTTTCTTTTCCCACCTGTATAGTTGCTAGTGCAATACCTTGGGATAGATAGTGTATCAGAAATGGATCTATGGAGGTGGTACTAAATTGTATGTTAAAGATTTTAATAGATTTTAATCTATGATAGTGCAGCCTGATTACAGTGCTATTAGCCTCATTTTATAGATGGGTCACTGAGAGACACAGTAACTTGGCCAAGGTCACAAAGGGTAGGGAATTGAATCCCGGTCTCCCAAGTCCCAGGCTAATCACTGGACCATCCTTCCTCTCACTGTACTTATATATGCATGCACTATTAACTGCTGGCCAAAATCTGCTTACATTGCTCTAGGAATGAACCACCCAAATGACCTGTTAACAAAAGTTCCATTTCACAAGTTGTTACATTAGGGCCAGTACAACCCTTAAAACCAGACTGGATACAAAACGTCCTTTCACAAGGAGGAATAACATGCAGCAATGGAAGGGGGCAGTCCGAAAAGAGGTTGCTCATTGTCCACACCTGCTTGGAACGGAATGATAAATGAGTTTGACAAAGCAAACGTGGTAAGATAATGTAAAGGGTATCAGAACGCGTATAGCTGTTGATATAAGGAACATAACTTTTGGAGGAACAAAGAAGCCAGGTTTTCCTATAAAGCCTAGGGATTTCCTCAGACAGACACACACACGTGCTGTTGCTGGACATACAACCCAAAGCTATTCTCTGACTACAAGCTGGATAGCTCCTCTCTCCTGTTTAGGGCAACTTTCTATGTACTATGAAAACAGCCTTCGACTGACACAGATAGCAAGTCCCACAGTCACTTCCAAGTCTGGATCTTCTTCAGAGTAGCTCAGTATGATACATCCAAGTCACCACACCAACCTGAATTGTGTTATGTAAATAAAGCTACTCTTTCTGGATTTGCAATTCTCTATATTCCTGTGGTTGGCTATCTTGCACAGCACAGTCAACACCCACCTGTGAACAACTATAAAATTCCTTGCATCAATTTAAAAAGAGAGAAGTGTGTGTGTGTGTGTGTGTGTGTGTGTGTGTGTAAATCAGGGCTTCTAACATTTACGTTAAAAGCCTTGTGTATTGGGAATTTTAAATTCAAAGCTTTTATTTGCACTTATTCTGAGCATTTGCCCCTGCAGTTTATTGTACTAGATTCTAGAACGGGTCGGCAACCCATGGCATGCGTACCAAAGACGGCACACGTGCCGATTTTTAATGGCACGCTGCTGCCTGCCGGGAGCCCGGCTCGGCCCGCTCTTCTCCGCCCCCCCCAACCCCTCCCATGCGGGCAGGGGGGCAGAAGCTTGGTCCTGCCGGCTCCCCTGCCTCTTCCCGCAGTGTGCTGGGTTCCTGCCCCTCCTCCTCCTCTCCATCCCTCCCTCGCTGCCCGCCGATCAGCTGATGGGAAGGGGTGGGAGAGGAGTGGAGTCAGTGTGCGGAGGCAGAGAAGAAGCGGGGGCAGGGCCTTGAGGAAGGGGGGGTGGAATAGGGGCATATCCCCTCCAGCCCCCTGCCATGAGCACCCCACACCCCCAGCCCTATGCCCTGACCCCCCCACACACGTCCAACCCTGCGCGCTGCACACAGCCCTGCCCTGATCCCCCCCACACACACCCAGCCCTCTGCCCTGAGCCCTGCAGCCCCGCACACACCCCAGGCTCCTGCCCTGAGCCCTGTACCCCCCTCACACACACACACACACACAGCCCGCTGCCCTGAGCCCTGCAGCCCCGCACGCAGCCCCACACACACCCCAGGCTCCTGCCCTGAGCCCTGTACCCCCCTCACACACACACACAGCCCGCTGCCCTGAGCCCTGCAGCCCCGCACGCAGCCCCACACACACCCCAGGCTCCTGCCCTGAGCCCTCTGCTTGACTCCTTCACCCCCCCACAACTCCAGCCCTGACTCTGGCACCCCCACACATACCCAGCCCCCCATGCCCTGACACCTGCACCCTCTCACATGCCCCAGCCCTCTGCCCTGACTCTTGCACCCCCACACCCCTTGCCCCCCCCCACATCCCCACCCTCACCCTGAGCACCAAACGGGAGCTCCTGCACCCCCCCCCCCCACACACACACACATACATTCCCACCTGCACCCCTTGCACCAAATGGGAGCTACCCAGGTAAGCGCTCCACACCCAAACCTCCTGCCCCAACCCTGAGCCCCCTCCCTCATTCTAGCTCATGGTGAGACCCTACACCCCAACTTCCAGCCTGCTCCTTCACCCCCAGCCCTGTGCTCAGTGCACTCCCACCCTCAGCTCAGTGCAGAGAGAGAGGAAGAGAATGGGCGAGAACCAGGGAGAAGGTAGATACCCACTATATGTGGGCAGGGCCGGGACCCCAGACTGGCAGCGGGCTGAGCGGGTCCAGCAGCGGGGTCCTGGCTGGCAGGAGCCAGCGGATGGAACCCCTGAGCGGCAGCGAGCTGAGTCGCTCAGCCCACTGCCAGTCTGGGGTCCCGGCCGCCGGCCCCACACAGCCCGCTGCCGGTCTGGGGTTCTGGCTGCTGGACCCTTGCCAGCCGGCCTAGGTGAACAGAACCCCAGACCAGCAGCATGCTAAGTGGGCCAGCGGTGTAAGATCAACATTTTAATTTAATTTTAAATGAAGCTTCTTAAACATTTTGAAAACCTTGTTTATTTTACAATACAACAATAGTTTAGTTATATAAGATATAGACTTACAGAGCGAGACCTTCTAAAAAACATTAAAATATATTACTGGCACGTGAAACCTTACATTAAAGTGAATAAATGAAGACTCGGCACACTGCTTCTAAAAGGTTGCCGACCCCTGTTCTAGAACCAAAAACACTTGGATTTAAGCACATGTATTGCTTTTCAGTGAACCAAGGTTCTTTTGTGAAATTGTGACTACTGCAAAATCAAGAAGTTCATAACCCTTTAGGCATGAGGATGATCTCACAGTAGCTCACTTTTGTGGCTGGAATGTAAAAACCAGTCTGGTCTTTGTTATATTGTTAGATATTACAGTTTTGAAAAACAACCTCTTCCCACACAATCACAATTTGTCTTCAGAAGAGTATGAATACAGGATTTGCAGATCAGCTTGAAGTCATCAGATTATTACTTACCCTTTTACAGATCACACATACCAGCAAGAGACCAGCAAATTTGTCTCAGCATTGCAATAGATGTAGTGCTACAAATTGGATATTTATTCATGGAAAGTGCCTTTTTATGCTGTCCAAATGTCTTTAATGTGTCAGAGTTTGAGACTTCTTTCACTGATGTCTATTTTCCAGAATGAAAAGAATGTATTAGGTTATGTACAAAATGCAAACAATTTGGTTGGTTAGTATTATCTCTTATCAGTCTGGACAGAAGGTCTGAAGACAGGCCAACATTTTTCAATGACTTCTGAAATTTTAGCACAGTGATTTAACTCACTTGTTTTAGCAGGTAGTGAAGAAACCCAGTAAAGAAATTGTGGAAAATGTAGGGGGAAATTGAAATCTTTAGGCTAATTTTTATATAGAAAAGTGAAGTGCATCATATAGATTTTAGAGAATCCCAACTCATGCAGTTTATCCAAAGAAACCACCAGAATACCTAGCAATCGTTGGATAACTTAACTCATCCAGCAGTTAGTCTTAAAAAAAAAATTTAAAAAAATAGTGACATGGAAAAACTTAATACTAAAAAGAATCCTAATGCATTTAAAGAACCATACAAGATTAAACCACTGTTATACTTGATGATTGCTCTTTAATGACCCACATCAACATCCTTTTGTGATTTTTGCAAAGAATGTACTCTTTGGCTTCAATAGCTATAAGCGAGGTATTACCATTATACATGACATTTGCAGTTATATAGGACAGGAAGCTAAACATGTTTTCATCTGAGGACAAGATGCTAAAGTGCCTATTGGGATGAATGTGTTTAGATGCATCCTCTCACTCTTTAATTGTATTGTTTTCAATTTCACGTCTTGTAGCATGTTGGCAGGGTACTTGAGATGGAATCCTGCTCCTCCTCCACACATCCTCCTCTGTAGCTTTTCAGGGCAGAGATTCTTTCTTCCTGTATGTTTGTACCACATCCAGCACAATGGAGTCCAAGTCTTTTTGGAGGCTCTAGATGCAATAGTAATATAAATATTAGTAGCAGGGGTGAAAGTAACTTAAAGGACTTACCGGTATGCTGGAGTCCTGAGCGGGGCGGGGCCTCAACCAGAAGAGGCGTGGCCTCAACTGGAAGAGGCAGAGCCTTTCAAGATTTAAAGGCCCTGGGACTCCGGCTGCGGCTGGGAGCCCCAGGGCCTTTAAATCACCCTGGAGCTACCAGCTGCAGAGGCGGCTGGGAGCCCCAAGGCTCAGGGGCGAATTAAAGGGCCCGAGGCCCCGGCCACCGTGGAGCTCCGGGCCCTTTAAATCACCGCAGGAGCCCAGCTGCTGGAGCTCCAGCGGGGATTTAAAGGGCCAGGGCTCTGTGCAGTGCAGGAGCACCAGGCCCTTTAAATCTTTTCCCGAGCCCGGCTGCTGGAGCTCCGGTGGCGCTTTAAGGGGCCCGGGGCTCCCCGCAGTGGCAGGAGCAGTGGGCCCTTTAAATCCCTGCCTGAGCCAAGCTGCCAGAGCTCCGGCGGTGCTTTAAAAGCCCCAGGGCTCCCTGCAGCGGCTGGAGCCTTGGCCCTTTAAATCACCGCCGCAGGAGCTGGTCCAGTCCAGCATGGCATATTGGCTCTTGCCAGTACGCCATACCGGACCATACCAGCTTACTTTCACCTCTGATTAGTAGTTAATTGTATGGGGTGGGTCAGGGAACAGAATGGCTGCACTGAATGCCAGGAAGCAGTTCACTCAGAGGGAAGAAGGTCAAAGGTGGTCCCAGGGAGTGGCCAGAGCGTGATTTTGAGGGGGCAAACTCCACGTAGAAGAGTACAGTGCCATGGCCACTATTACAGTCAAAACGCTAAGTGGCCTGTAGCCTGCCTACAAATAGAGATGGCCATAAATTTACCTTTTGCTTTGATTCCCCACATAAATCCCATTTACTCAGACTATGCCAGGGACATTAATTTCATTCTTAATGACTGTGGCCCACTTGCAGGTTCAAAGATGGAATGAAAAAATACCTAATTTGTTCAGACTCTAAAAGTTGTTTTCCTAATCAAAAGGCAGAAAGAACCTTTTAGAGATAAAAGGAAAAGTACAAATACTGTCCAACAGTACAAACGGAGCTTGTCTTGAGTCAAGTGGATTATCTTGCAGTACAGTGTACTAACACTAGACCATAACACCAGTAATGTGCGAATCTGAGTTTGAGGGTTGTTCAAACATTTTCCCCACTCCTCAAAATCACAGAACGCCTCTGTGCTAAATAACTTTCTCCTGATCCCCTGCAAAAACAGTATTCAGCTGCCTCCAACTGTTTGTTGTCTTTGGTGGGATGGTTTAGTAGTTCTAAATGTACTGCATTGTAAAACATGTAGGACTACTTTGCTTTTATTCAGTCCATCAGATATGTCATGAGCTTTGCATTTAAACCTACCACATTTAAAGAGGTCAAAAGAGCTTTTATGAACTGAGTTTATAAAAGACAGCCAACACCTGCAGAAATACTAAATCTCACGTGAAAGAATTGCAAAGCAAAACCAAGAAAGTACAGGAGTGACTAAGACTGTACTGATTAATTTAAAATAATTTCTTGGTATATTCCTGTATGTAGGCTAAAATTTGAAAATGTCGAGTGTGTACTTGTACATATTTGTGCAAGCAGCTTTGACAGATTTTTAAGCAAGAGGGCTTATTTGCAGGTATATACACAGAACAGGAAAGAGACTATGGGATTGTATGAGAAGAATATGAACCTGTTTTTTAAAAAAAGGTTAAAATCTTTAGAGGCTTACAAAAAGAAGGCTTTTTTCCTTCATGCTCCCATTGAAATCAAGGGAATCATTATTTTCAGTGAATTTTATTAGGGCACAAAGGAATTATAACTGATGTGCGAGTCATAAAAGGCCCTGTACCAAAGTGTTAACTCTTTTCTCTCCCTTCACTTTCACATATCCTAAGGCACCATTTTGTATATGTGGCGGAAGGGTGGGGCTAGCATATTCCTTTGGCTATATGTAAATTTATGTTGGCATCAGACACAAACAATGGAGTGTTTTCCACTATATTCCTCCCAAATGGTACGACTGCTTCCTGTGCTCTTTTCCTGGCCCCTCTCTACGAAGGTCATAATCCTCCTTATTTTCTTCTGTCCTTTCACCCTCCCTCATTGTTTCACTCATCTTCCAGTCCTCTCCTTCCTCCTATTCCCTCCCTGTTTATTTTCCTTTTCTGGCCTCCATTGTTCCTTTTACTGCTGTGACACCGCTTTCTCATCGTACCCTGCTCTAGTAACAGTGATTGATTCCCAGTTCCAGCAAAAATAATACTTAAGAAAACTGGGTTTAACATGGCTACTTTCACTCACACAAAAATCATTTAGTTAGACCTGGCAGCAATGCTACAAGAGTTAATTGAACATCAATGTGATAGAAAAATAAAAATGGAAAAGTATACACACTTTGGATTGCACAGCTATGAGATGTATAAACAGTTGTGATGAGGGCATTATGAAGAACGCATGAGCTCATAATTGAACCAATTGAACCAGCTAATGTTTTTTTGATCCCACTTCCTTTCCTGCTGTTCTTTCAGCCCTTCTTCCCATTCATGATAGATTTCTTCAGTCTCAGCCCCTTTCTCTTACTTCTTTCAGGGTTCTGACACCAACTTGATAGCTGTGTACTGACTGAACTCTATGGGTATGTCTTCACTACCAGCAGCGCTTTAACGTGGCTGTGTAGTCATGGCACCAGTGCTGGGACAGAGCTCTCCCAACGCTGTAAAAAACCCCACCCCTCTGAGGGGAGTAGCACTGGTGCACTGTCTACACTGCCACTTTACAGCGCTGAAACTTACATCGCTCAGGGGGTGTTTTGTCACACCTCTGAGCGAGAAAATTGCTGTGAAGTGGCAGTGTAGACAAGGCCTAAGAGAAACGTCCAATTCTTCATCAGCAGAATTTCTCTGTATTTTTATTTCTCTGTATTCTCTGCATACAGAAACAAAAAAAATCATTCACAGATATTAATAAAAGCAACAATATGCCTACTAAAGGCAGAAAATAAGTGTCCATACGTTTATTATGCCTACAGCTGTCAGCAAACTCTGGCAATGAAAGTGAATGGATTTCTTCAAAAACACAAACCGCTCTAGATGGCACAACTTCAATTTTGTTATTGGCAGCAGGGTTAGCTGTTAAAATACATGAAGAGCTTTTCATTAAAATGTGGATGCTTTCGTCTTAGTGATCATTCTGTATGAGAACACTTCCTTGTATGGTGGCATATTAACTATAGCATGATGAGCAGGATAGGACAGAGTAATTTGTGGAGTGGTATCATTTCTTAGCCGATTCTGACAACAGATGCACAGAATTTAAAAATATGCTGCAATGTTCATTCTTGATTGTACAACAGATACTAACAGATGTGGTATAAGTTCTCTATCCCAGAGTCCATATTCCCATTTTCTTCTCTTTAGGACTGGTACAAAGTGCCTATGTTTTTGTAATTGTCTCGTGAACTGTACTACTCAAATACTGGGAATTGGCCAGCTAGCGCTACGTAGACTTTTTACGTAGACGGTGATATTTACAACTGGATTGTACATAGCTTCTAAGAAAGAAACATGACTGTATCTTGCTCTCCTATACATGTTGCCCCTACATGGTATTACTTCAATATTTTTGGTTGCCTTCTAGGATGGCCGCCTGCGAATAAATGACCAGCTGATTGCAGTGAATGGAGAGTCTCTTCTGGGGAAATCCAACCATGAAGCCATGGAGACACTGAGGCGTTCCATGTCTATGGAAGGGAACATTCGCGGGATGATTCAGTTGGTGGTTCTCAGGAGACTGGATAGACAAATGCAGGTGATGCAAAAAACTTGTTCATGAGTTAGACCTCCTTGTGGTAAGCAAAGAATTGTATTCACAGTTCCATTAATAATAGTTATTGGAGCAATTCTCCATCCACCATTTTGAAAATATCTTCCTATTTCTCTGTGTGTCTTAAAGATACTGGGTGAAAAATCCTGGCCTTATTGAAGTCAATGGCAAAACCCCTAATTGATTTCATTGGGGTTACAATTTCACTCACCTTATGGCTTTAACTAACACTTAAAAATAAACTTATTTAAATTATAGTTCGGACTCTATAAACCTGGCACATCGCTGCACTGATTCAAAAGAGTGCATTAGTACTTGCATTAAGGAAAGCCACTTAAAAAAAAAAAAAGTACTACAGTTTTGAGTTCTTGAATTTTTTGAACTCAACTCTAGGAAATGAGGTAAGCGATCTGTCTGTGTGACTTTACTATTCTTGTAAAGAAATACGCTGTCTGCCCCTGGCTTCTGGAGGTGCTTATCCACCTGTCACACTAATTTTAACGTTCACTTTTAAATAATTTTTTACTGGATTTTCAATTTATATACTGTTCACAAGAAACAGATACAACTGTGATTAAAATCAAAAAGAAAAAAGGGCCTTTAGAAATCACATGATAGTACTCTGGGTGAATGTTTGAGAATAATATTTTGTGTATGTATTTATATATATATGAAAGATAAGAGAGAATGGTTGTTCTGGTGAAGGGAAGCTGTTTTCCCTTAAGCTGTGAATAGTTAACTCTCTATGGTAGATTCCACTTCACTCGTTATATTTAAACTTGCTTTACCTCCCACTTGGATTGGCATAAAAAAAAATTGCTAAATTTTATACTGTAACTGCATTGGGAAGTTGCTTTTGACAAAGGCTGTCTCAGTGGATACACTGTGACACAGCAGAGGGGAGACAAGGAAAGCAAGTGGGTACTTTACCTGGGGCATTTTCTGAGATTACTGGCTAATATTTTCAAATCTTTTCCTGCTGGAGACATAGACCCTTTATAGTCTTATTACCACAATTAGACGATCAATGGTGATACCACTCTAGACAGGTTGAAAGCATATTCTAGGGTGGTGGTTCTTAAATTTAAGAAAGCAAATTGATTCAACTGCAGTTATCTTTCATGGTCTGTACCTTATGTAAAACTAGTATTATGCATTTATATTTATTCTGTGTTCTGATGAAGTATGAATGATAATCCATCTACTGAGAAAACTAGAAATAAAGCTTATCATTGCTACCTTCTATTTTTAAAAAGTCAACTTTGGCAAAAATACTACAACTGAATTATTGATGTAATAAAAATACAAGAAGCTACTTTTCATAGTCAAAGTATATAGTTTTATACATTACCCAGATGTATGAAACACATAAACAATTCTGACACATGCCCTGTGAAGAATACATAATGAGCTCTTGATTGAATCAAATTCATTTTAAACAGAAATTAATTTTTATAGAATGTGCTCGAGGTTCAATTGTAATTCCATTTGAGGCTGGAGACTATAGCAAAATGGGCCATGACCCATTCTTTCCCTTCCCCAAAACCGTTTCCTGCCTGCTACATTCCAGCTTGGTATAAGCAGAATATGTTTTAAAATCCATTATTTGTTTTATTGGTCAGGACACTAATGGAGGCCTTCCATGACAGCTCTGTTTTACAAGCTGAATACTCTAATTAAACTGATTACTGATCAGTTGTTGGGATATCGATTGTGTCATTTATCAAAGAGTGGGAAAAGCAGATTTTTTTTTTGGTTGTTGTTGTTAATTTAAGGCTGCCTCTCCCAGTGGGTCCCCATCTTTAATTTAGTAGTAGTAGTACGTATCAGTGCAGGGCTTGATTTAGCCGGCATTATACTTGCAAAAGGTAATAGATGTGGATCACTTGGCATAAGGAATAAGTGGTAAATCTTCCCAATGCAACTTAAAGAATTCTGGTACACAGGAGGCACGTACAATTGTTAACAATGGGTGTTCCCCATAATAAAGAGACTCTGAATATACTATTTAACTGTCTGTGAATAGAGCATTCTAATGAGGAGGAGGGGAAAACAGTCAACATATTATTTGGCCAGTGGCTACTGAAAGAAAAGAAGAAGCTTATGAAACTAGGTCTGTAGCTGTCTGTGTTGTCACCAGTAGGCTCTCAAAATTGATGAAGTGGTCTTAGTAAAGGTGGCCTTATGCCCAGCCTGTCTTTCTCTGGAAAATCACTAGTCTTATAAGGCAAAAGAAGAACCATATAATGATCAATGGCAAATGGCAACGCTCACTGACAGATGTGAAAGTGAGAAGGGGTGCAGATGTTGGCAGCGACCACCACCTTGTGACAGCCTCCATCAAGCAAAAACTGAGAAGTGAGAGTCCACCAAACAAGGGACAGAGACATGATATTGACATGCTAAAGTCCCTTGAAATACAGAAAGCCTTCATTCTGCAGTTCAAGAACAGGTTTCAAGCACTTGCAGACCTTGATGAAGAGAAGGGCAGTGCAAATGAGGAGATCAACAAGAAGTTGGACAAAGTAACAGCAATTTATAAACAGAGCAGTGATCTCTGTCTAGGCTACAGGCAGAAGAGAAGGAAGGAGTGGGTTACACCCAGCACATGGAATGCCATAGTAACCAGACGAGGCCTGAAGAAAAAAGTTTTAGACATAAAATCCAGGAAACTAAAGGACAAATATCACGAGCAGTATAGAATTGCTGAACAGGGAGCCACCCAAAGAGGAAGCAAACATCCAGGAGGCAGAAGATCTTGATATCAACAAAGACACCCCAGCTAAGGAAGAGATCATTTAAGCTATCAAATCCTTAACAAATGGGGAAGCTCCTGGCACAGATAACTTGAATGCAGAATTGTTGAAGGTAAATCCTAAATTAGCCACATCTATTCCGACCCCTCTGTTTACATCAGTCTGAGAAAGGGAGAAAGTGCCAGATGAGTGAAGATACCAACGAAATGAACTCTTAGTGATTGTAATAACTGGCGTGGTATCACACTTTTATCTGTGCCAAGCAAAGTATTGTGTAATATCATAGTCCAGCATATATCAGAGGCAGTTGATAGTGTTCTCAGAAAAGAGCAAGCTGTTTTTCGGAAAGGGCGTGGATGCACAGACCAGATCTTCACTCTACGAAACATAATAGAACAGTGCTTAGAATGGCAATGGCAACTCTACATACATTTCATAAACTTTGAGAAGACTTTTGATACCATTCACGTGACCAGCTTATGGCACATTCTGTGGGCATATGGAATTCCTTTCCATATAATCAACGTCATCAAAAGCTTCTATTTCAACTTTACATGCAGTGTTGATCACAGTGAGCTCAGTTTTGAAGTCAAAAGAGAAGTACGTTGGGGTGTGTCATGTCTGCAATCCTCTTCAACATTGCCATTGACTGGGTAATGTGGCATACAACAGAAGACATGTCAAGAGGCATTAAATGGACACTCTTCTCATCCCTTGAAGACCTGGACTTCGCAGATGATGTCACTCTCCTATCACATACCCAACACCATATACAAGAAAAAACAACCCGACTCAATGCATTCAGCCAGCAAATTGGACTGAAAATCAACTGCAATATGACAAATATCATGACCTTTAATGTTGCCTCACCATCACCAGTATGGATAGATGACTATGTTCTCACAAATGTAGAAACATTGACATACTTGGGCAGCACCATCAGCCAGGACAGAGAAACAAGCCAGGACATCCGGAACAAAATCAATAAAGCCAGGAACACCTTCAGGAGCTTAAATACAGACTGGAAATCATCAAAATACAACACCAAAACCAAACTCAAGATTTATCAGAGCTGCATACTTTCAACACTACTTTATAGTGCAGAATGCTGGGGAATGAGAAAGTATGACATGTCCAAACTGTCTTCGTTCCATACAACCTGCCTCAGAAAAATCCTCCGTATCTTTTGGCCCAGAACAATCTCAAACCAAGATCTATTGACACAGTGCAGCCAAGAGGATCTGAGCACCCTCATTGCCAGGAGGTGTTGGAGGTGGATCGGTCATGTGCTTCCAATGGAAACTGATTCCATCACCAGAATAGCAATAATATGGACACCTGAAGGCAAGCGAAAATGAGGCCGCCCAAAAACAACATGGCAATGAGTTGTGGAAGCTGAGCTGAAAAACCTGGGACACAGTTGGGGAACCATTGAAAGACTTGCCGGAAACAGACTGGAGTGGAGGAGCTTCGTCACTGCACTGAACTCCAGAGGCATAATAGGAACATCATGATGATGATGATGAAAAGTTTCAAAGGCAATTTAACCCAGACTCTATAGCTTTGAGCATAACTTTGCAGGCACGCTTACTTGCATGCATTTTTCAGTACCATCATTTATGCGCGTAGAAGATAAAAGTTTTACACACAATCTGTGTGCACAACTGATAGTACCCAAAAAAGGATGCATAAGTGTTGGTGCCTGTGTTACACACTCAGGACCAGGCATGCTGTTTAAAACTGGAACATTTTATTGAAACCGTAATCAGAATCAGGCAAACACAGGGCTTGCAAAAGCCCACTGCAACAGTGTCTTCCAGGAGTGCTAGACTCTTCTGTCACCACACCCTGCTCCCTTTGACCGCTTCAGCATAGTTCCTTGCCTTGTCTCAAACTCCTGGCCCACGGGCCATCTGCAGCCCGAGGACCTCTCCAATGTGGCCCGCGGGGTCCAGCAATTTGGGGGCCGGGTCTGTCCCTTGGCCCCGCCTGCCGCCCCCAGGCACGCTGCCCCCCGCACGTCCCCTGGGTGATTTAAAATGGCCCCGGGGCCCCACCCTCCAATGACAGCACAGTGGAGCTGAGCGGCTTCCTGCTTGCTCGCTCCACATGGCTGCTGGTCCCTCCCTGTGGCTCTGGGGCGGGGCCAGACCCTCTCCCAGAGCCTTCACCCATACTCCCTCCAAACATACTCGCTCTTGCCTCCAAACTCCCTCCTAGAGCTTGCAGCCCCTCCTCACACCCTCTCCTGTCCCCAGTCTCCCTCCCAGAGCCTGCACCCCCTTCCCACACATCTCCTCCTACCCCCAAACTCCCTCCCAGAGCCTGCACCCATCCTCCCTCCCTCCCAGAGCCTGCAACCCCACCCCCTCCGCCTGCACCTCCACTCCCTGCCCCAGCCCAGAGCCTGCACCCAGCACCCAAACTCCAGCCCAGAGCCTGCACCCCAGGTCCCCTCCCCAACCCAAATTCCCTCCCAGAGCCCAACCTCTCACCCCTTCTGCACCCAAACTCCCTCCTAGAGCCTTAGGCAGGTGGGGCGGAGTTTTGGGGGGTGGGTTCTGGTCAGCATGAGTGACATTATTGGCCCACTGGGAGGATTTGAGGACTGGTGCTGGCCCTAAGGTAAATTGAGTTTGAGAGCCCTGCCTTAAAGGGACAGGATGTAGGTAAATATAGCCTTGGCATTCCATCCATTTCTTACAAAAACTTAGTGACACTAGAAGATTCGAACATACATGTTCTAAAATGTATAAGTGCTACACCTGCAATATGAAATCCGCTGGCCCAGATGAAGGCAACTTTGTAAAATGGAGGCCAAGTGGAGGCTCCTTTCTGGTTATGTATCGGCTTTTCAAAGAAACTACAATGTTGAGAATATCATTCTACCTGGTAATAATTATCCAAAGCATTTTACTGTGTATATTAATAATTTCCCCTGTACAACAACTACAGAAGTGCCTTTTTGGGTTTGTCCCAGTTTGATAAATTGTGCATTTTTAACTGCCACTGTCAGGAGAATAAATTAGGAGCTGCAATATGGATGGGGGGGGGGAGGAATATCTCAAAAGAAAAACAGACTAGAGGTGTGGCAAAAGTTTGTTCAGCTGCCAGCCAGAAGACCTGGGTTTAGGGGTTACAAGGCTGCTTTAGTGTGTGATCATCAGAGCATACACACTCAGTCTCTGAGCGAAGGGAACCAGCTGGCTGGCAAAGAAATATCACTGGCATTGCCTGTGCCCTTATGTTGACAATGCCACAAGCTGCCCTCGCAGATGGAGGAATAACATGAAGCCAGTTGTGGGTCAGAAAAAAGAAGTCCTTTTCTCTGTTTATCATCCTGGCTGATCATTTCGAATGTAAGGGTAATCTCTTGTTTCATGGCCAGCAATGGTCTGAAGACATCTTTCATGTTTCGCATTGCAGAGTTAATAATATACAATAAACACCTGACAAATTATGCACAAACCCCAGTGTGATTTAGTGATTCCTGTTCCTTGGCTTTGTTGGACATTTATTTTTTACATTAAAATATGTGATTTTGTTTCTTCTTAGGAACGCTCAGATCATGGGTTTTTTCCAAAACCAGCACTTGAGGGCAGTCAGACCTTTACCACTATCTCCAGGCGCAATGATGCTGTCCTGCAGCAATTTGTAACTTACAGTCCTCAGGAAAGACTAAAAGGTATGTACTGTACAGCCTTCTTCGTGCCAAAAAAAAAAAGTGCTCTTTTTGTTTTCAGAAATCCACATCAACTAGAAAAGCAGCTAATTAGAGTAAGTGCAGGCTCTGTTACTTCGAAGATCCGGGGAGGGTGGGAGAGCTGACTCAGAACTTGTGAATTAAATTCCTGGCACAGGTTCCAGTTTAAGTAACAGTTTCTAGCTCACTGCCCAACACGTAAGTTTGGATAAAAAACAAATGATGATTGCAAAATATATATTGTCAAAATGTTTATTTTCTATACATCCTTGATGGGTACAGTGATTATTTTAAAAAGCAAATTGTCTAGTTTGTGTCCCATTTTATAATCCAGTAGGAATTTATACTATACTATAATATTCATAAGATTTGATATTTTAGTTTATTAAGACTTAAAATATTTTTAAGGTTCGAAACAGACCCTTAATGTACAATAGAATTAGGACATCATATTTACATTCCCCATTCCAGACTTTGAAACTAGTAACTATAATTTTCTTAGTCTGTAAATAGCTGAGTACAATACCCAGCTTTAGCACTGACACTTTATGTTCCTCCCTCCTCCCCGTACCAGCAGAAAAACCCCACTGGCAGCTATGTATAGCCTTGACTCCACAAGGTATTTAAGCATATGCCTAATTTTAAGCATTTGAGAAGTCTCATTAGGTGTTCTCACCCATTTGGTGGGACTCCTCATGTTCCTAATCAGGCACTTTTTAAAGTACCTAGATAAGGATCAGAATAAGTCCTGTTTGGAAGAGCTATACTTTCTGAGGGATCCTAGCAGCAGAGGTTGCTAGTGTGTGTCTTTTTATTTTGCTCGTTCTTTGTGTTACATTTTTGAGGGCTAAAGGAAGGAGACAACCCACCACAATGTGAGAGGTGAATGGATGTTAGATGTTGAGAAGACACCACAGACATAGGGCAAAGAGAGAGAGACCCTTTATGAGGGAGGAGAGAGAGAGAGAGAGAGAAACCAAGGCCTGGGAAGATATGGGTGGTGTCAGTCAAAAGGCTAAGGAGAGAGAATTTTAAATATTACTGAGAAACTAAGTGAAGTATCTTTGTGACTTACGTTTTTAAAAAAGACTTATTTAGTGAAATCAAATAGAATGCCAGCTGGGGGGGGGAGAGGAATGAGACACGCATTTGCCTAGAGCGGCAAAGTACCTAGTAGAGGGTTCTCTATATCAGAGCCGAAATCCTTCAGGTAGATGTGAGCAGAGAATATGGCCCTAAAATAATACAGTGCACATACATGTAACATGTATTTTACTGTAGAAATATTTGTTTAATTTTGAACATTTAACCTACATTCCTATCAGTGTTACCCACGCCCACCCCCGTATCATTTGTTACAAACAGTTTTTGCATTTTCTTTTATAATAGGCTCCGATCCTACAATGGTATCTGCACACATGAAACCATGCAATCCCACAGGGCCCCAGTGAACCCAAATGTGCTTGTGTGTCTTCCCACACTGAACAAGTCTTATATCGGATACTGGGATTGTCTCTTGCTATATGTTTTCGTGGTGTCTTGCCCATTGTGGTTCCAGTCCTGATCTGAAGCTTTGGGTGCTACCATAATGTATATAGTAATAAAAGACAGCAGAGATATCGACACAATACCCAGTGTGCCCAATGCAAAAAATTAGTGGCAGAAGTTGGATTATGTTTAGTAAATATCATACTTTCAGTTAATGTTGTCAAATAAGTTACTTCTAATACCAGTCACTGCTCTACACATAAGACTGTTCTAAAAGCTCAATAAAAATAGGTTGAAGCTTGGCTTATTAATACTAGATTTTTTTAAAGGGATCTTTTTTTATTATACATGAGCAAGATCAAATGTAATGTCTGGGGAAAAGCTGTTATAGCCAAAACATTACATTTTGTCTTGCCTGTGGATAGTTCAATAAAGGAGGGTTTTTAATCCAATATTGAAATGCCAATGTTCAGTCTATTTTTGCATGAATAATGCTTGCCACCCACAGGTCCCTATTTTTTTTTCTTGCCAAGCTGTTGTGCAGAAATAGCAGTTTTAGAACAACCTCTTTGAGAAGCAATACTTCAGTGCCAGCAACTTCACATTTCTGGTGCTGAAAGATTACTGGAATCTGCCTCATCAGAAGCTCTTTTACATCCAAAAAATGATCAGGGTTGCAAAGGAATTGCTGTCATCTCTCTGGTTAAGAAATATTGTAAAGATAAAGTATCTACCCTACGATAGCTTGGCATGCTGAATCTTCATGGATGTACAAGTATCTACATTTAAAAGTGTGGCATGTTTACATGAAAAGATTCATTGATAATGAAAATGACTATTACTATTGTTTAAAAAATTTTGCATGCTGTAAAAACAATACCAGAAACATTCCCTGCTCCAAATGGCATAAAACCTAAGGCCCAACTGTCACAGTTAGTGGGCTACTTGCACTGTTGACCCACTTGCTCTCTTAGAGCGCACTTCCATCATGTGTCTAGCCTCAAGCCAAGTCTTCTCTCCTGGATTGGAATCATGCAATTCTCCTAGTCTCAGATCAGGCCTGTAATTTAATCATGCTTATCTTAGCAGATCTGATTTATCTTCAGCACCTGCAGTTTTGTCCCCTCCAGGTGCTATGACAGTAGTAACCAGTGACCAGACAGCTATCTTAAAGCAAAGTACACCTCTACCTCAATATAATGCGACCTGATATAACACGAATTCGGATATATCACCTCATTGATCAGTTCACATGTATCATAATTTTATGAATACTGTATCAGTATTAATAGATTATTACGTGGCAGCTCTGCATCCACCACACCAACCCTCAGATGTACTGAGTACACACCATTCCCATTGAATTTCAGTGGAGTAAAATCAGTGGGAATTTAAGGGCACTCACTATATTGCAAAATGCACTTGGTAACTCACAGGATCAGGGCCTTTAGGGAGGGAACTGACATAATAGATGAGCTTGTGGTGTAGGTCAGTTTGGGACAATAGGAGTAATGGTGTCTAGAAAGGAAAAAAGGCAGGTTGGAAGGATGAGGGAGTGAGAACACGCAGTGGAAGAAGTCAGTATAGTCACTAGTTTTTCTCCAAAGATGCTCAGTAATGTGAGACCAGAATGGAGGTAGCACATAATGGGGAGGTCAAGGGTGGGGCTTATGGGAGCATTCAGAATGGCATGAGAGAGAATGAGGAGTTACGGGGAGAGGGAGAGAGTTGAAAGTGGCAATCATGATGCTGATGGCAGTTAGTGATGACAAGGAGAAAAGGTGAAGGCTAGGAGAAAGAAAAGTCAGAGATGTTCATAGACTGCTGGTGATCACAAAGGGAGTAAGTGATAGGAAAGTACAGAGTAGAAGGAAGGAATGATGGTGAAGAGGAACTTGTCATGTTCATGATCATAGACGGGCATTACAGGAGGAATTTAGACAATGATCCAGGGCTTCCTGCTTAGCCATCCTGTCATGGGATAGTAGCAACTTTTCTTTTCTCTTATTAAGAACAGAGAAGGAGGAGGAGGAGATATCTGCAGAGAAGGCACCTTACTACCTATCTGGAAGTTAATATATGTTGCAAACCAAAAAAATTAAAACAGTTGAACTTTCTTTTATTTAGTTAGTTTAGGCATTTATCTAATTTATGGATCACTTCAGGCCTTCCAGTCTAGTTATGGATCAGTGAACTGGTGTAATATAATTGCTGCTACTACTTTGTTTAACCCTTTTTAGTTTCAGAGCTGACTATGTCTGATCGTGGTAGTGCTGAGAATGAAGTTCCACCTCCCCTGCCCCCACACCCAAGTGAGGAGCTGCTTTCTGAAGATTATAATCATAGGTTTGGATTTACTTTTTATTGCAGTTATTTTTATTTTTTATGGCTAGAATGACTCAGTTCTCACTGATAATTGTGATGTTATTTCTCATTGATTAAAAGCACTGTTATTGTGTGTGTAAGTAGATGTGGAATCTGCACCATAATAGTTGTGGTCAAGTTGACATTTCTGGAATATAAATCATGCTTGGTTATTTTGGAATTTAATATGTTTATTTCAGTAGTTTTCAAATTATGGTACATCTATCACTCTTCATTGGTGCACAGATTTTTAAACATTAATTATTTTCATAATCATGCACTATTTTTCAAAGAAAACGGTATATTATACCCCTTCAGGGTAATCCGCTGGCGGGTCGCGAGACAGTTTGTTTACATTGACCATCCGCAGGCATGGCCGCCTGTAGCTTCCAGTGGCAGCAGTTCACCCGTTGGCCAGGAACGGCGAATTGCAGCCACTGGGAGCTGCAGATGGTCGTGCCTGCGGACAGTCAATGTAAACAAACTGTCTTGCAACCTGCCAGCGGATTTACCCTGATGGGCCACAGGTTGCCCACCAGTGCCGTAAACACTTCATATCCAGGTAGAGTCTTATAATTTTTTTCATTCTGTTTTACTTAATGTACATGAATTTCATTGGTGTCTATTTTGTCCTTTTAATATGATGTTCTCTTGTCTCTAAGGTGTATAACACACTCACACATACAAACTAACATAAAAAAGCAAACAAAATCCTTTGTAAACTAATCAAACGATGGGCCAGATCCTCAGTTGCTTTACTCTCAGTGAGGATTTGGCTATATATCTCCTGCAGACTGGGAAGGAAGGGAGGAAGAGAGAGATTGTTACTCTTATTTCTCTTTTTAAATATTTGGGATATGATCATCTGACATTGAAACTGAGAGTAGAGCTGGTCAGAAAAACTTGGAACCATTTTCTGTCAGAAAATGCAGTTGCAACTAAATTGAAATGCTTTGCAAAATTGTGTCTATCTTGCTGAAATTCCCTTTCAGGGAAAAATGGGTGGCGGCGGGGAGGAATCAAATTCTTGAAACATCCTTTTTCAACAGTCTTTGAATGAAACGTCTTTCATTTTGCAATTACTTTTGTTTGAAATTATCTTAATTTTTTTAATTATATGTTTTAATATAAAATCAAAATGAAAACAAAGTTTTCATTGAGCCAAAATTGCTTTTTGGGGGGGCAGGCGGGGAGAATTTTCCTTCATAGAGAATTTTGAAATTTTCAGGTTTCATTCCAATTCTAAACTGAACCAAATTTCAAATCTCAGTCCTTTGTGAAACAGAATTTTGCTCTTCCATGCAGGTTTATTTATGGTGAGCTTCTGTGAAATGGCGATGGGTGGTGGTGGTCTTTTAAAATGCCATCATTCACATAGATTGTTGACATGTCAGCGAGAGTGAACCAGGAGCAGGGGCTGCATTTTGTGCAACCTATTTGGTAAACAATTCAGACAGGAGGTAGTTAAATAGAGCTCAGCAGAAGAGAAAACAAGACTGTTGGCACTGGATATTTCCCCTTCTGTTCTGTTAAATAAAATCATATTTAAATATTAAGCGTGTAAAAACAGCAGTTATCTTCACGAAGAATCTGTATTCAAATATATATAATTAAATACATGTGAGTAGAGGTGCTAAATCTCACAAAAGAAACGTGACAATCAGAGATTGATTTAAGATGCATGATTGCAAACAACTGGAGGGGAAAATACATTTATATTGTGAAAGTTTTAATTACTTCACTTGGTTTTGTATTAGTGCCTCAATGTTTTGCATGGCTTTTTCCACAGCTCTGTAGTGGATTCAGCAGCATATTTAACAGATCAGAACATCAACTTCAGATCTTTGACACCAGCCAAGCAGCCTGAATCAATTAATCTGAAAACCTCCAAAAGCATGGATCTTGGTAAGATGGAGGGGAGGTGGGGTCATCAGGTCATCGTTTTTGCCATAGCACATCTGCAGTATCTCCTTATTTTCTGCTTTTGTTACTTAAACACATAGATCAGTGAGCATATTCTTCAGCAGAGCTGCTGTGGTGGGGACAATAGTCTGCCTCCTATAACATCTAATCACAATTACCATAGTTATTGAAGTAAGCATATTTTTCCCCCAAATATCATTTTGTTGTCATGCATTGTATTGAAATCTCAGCTGAGGGAAAGAGAGCTTTTGTGAAAATAAGGTAGAAGAATTGCCAGAGTTATGTCTTTAAACAGTCCATGCATGTCTAAGTTTATAACAAAACAATAAACATATTGTTTTCTGATAGAATTTAGGCAATGGCAAAACTGCATTAGAAAACAGCTGATTTTCTTAGGACAATATCATTGACAATAACAAAGTTGAACAATCAAAACATTGCAGTAGGTTTTCATAGGCATATGGTTATGGTCCACTACCCATCAGAGCTGTGCAGAAAATTTTGCAGTGTGGGTGAAACAGAGAAAATTGTTTTCACAATATTAGCAAACTGTTTGTGCAAGGGTTGATTTTTTTTTTTTATTTATTATTTTGTTTTTACCCAAATACTTTTCTATGGGGAAAACTGAGTTGTATTTTAGCAGTAGCAAGAAGAAAACTCTCCAAGCCTTTTAAAACTCAAAGAATCAGGAACCAAGTTAAACTTTTTATATTTCTTCTGTATGGCACATCTCACTCTTTTTCTGGGTATTTCATATTTAGGCCCTGATCCAGTAGGTTTGAGTAATTCCACTGGTGTGGCGCTAAGCGTGCACGTAGGTGTTCTGCTGAATGAGGGCCTTAAATAGATCATAAATGGTTTATTTAGACACACACACAGCCAACAGATTAAAGCTTCTTAAATGGTGGTCGCACTGTATTTCCTTCTGACATAGTGCAGATTTATCTTAGTATTTTGTGTTCTGATTTTTTTATCCAGAATGTATGTGCATTTTCATAGTAGACAGGAAGTGAGCAACAGGGGCAGGGCCTTGGAGGGGCGGGACAAGAAGTGAAGAAGGGGTGTGTCTTGGGGGGGAAGAGGTAGAGCAGGGGTGGGGCCTTTGAGGGAAGAGGTGGGGCACAGGGCGAAGCCTCAGGGGTCTAGTTACCAGCGTTCAGAAAGGTGGCAACCCTAATAGACCTGTGGGGTGAGATTAGACATACTGAAGTCTCTGAGGAACCTTTACAAACATGTCTTTTATGCAGCTTTTTCCCGTTTAAACCAGGGAACTCTAATTTGGGTCACTACATGGATACAATTGCCGCAGTATCACATCGTAGAGAGAACCAGTCTCTTCGGTTGCAAGATCCAAAACCATTTAAGGCTTTCCGTGTCAACATTTTGAACTCTCTGTATACAACCAGTCCAGAACATGGAGCCACTAGTGAAACAGTTTCTGAGTAGTCCCTGGGGTAGTCAAATGTACAATACGTTACAATAGCCTAATCTCAAGATGACAAAGGCACAGATAACTGCAGCAAGGTCTGCATCAGAAAGATCACCCAGCCCAGAGGACATAACTATGTTGGGCACATCCTTCCACCCAGGGCTGGCTCCAGGGTTTCTGCTGCCCCAAGCAGCAAAAAAAAAAAGCTGATCGGCAGCTCTTCAGCGGTAGCTCAATCGCATCGCTCCATTCTTCAGCAGAAGTTCGGCAGCGGGTCCTTCACTCCCTCTCTTCCTCTTCGGCAGCACTTCGGCGAGAGCTCAAAGAGGAAGAGAGGGACTGAGGGACCTGCCACCGAAGACCCGGACGGGCCGCCCCAATAGTGGACGGAGCGCTTCCCCTTTGTGTTGGCCACCCCAAGCACTTGCTTCCTTAGCTAGTGCCTGGAGCCGGACCTGCTTCCGCCTGGCATCCAGAAGTAACACCAAACTGTTAACTTGTCGGACACACTGCCTAAATCCAGGGTTCCAATACTATCCTCAGCACTTCTTCTAGCTGCTTCTCCCATCGCACCAACATGGTATTGCATTCTTCCTTCATTAAACTGGAACCAGCTCTCTTTTTTCCATGCTCCCATCTCTTAAGAGACTGGGTCATTTGCTTCATTGCACAAGCCAGGCCAAGCATGGAGAACAGTGAGTTGGATGTTGGCATTATTCAAACACACCACAGCCCATGTCCCTTCACTGTCCCTCTCAACTAACTTGCATACGTGTTGAACGGGAGGGTGACAAAATCTATTTCTGAGGTATCCTTCATGACAGAGTCCTTAGAGCACAAAACCAGTTGTCCAAAACTATCTACTGGGGTATCTCACAAAGACAATAGCAGTTCTACTTGCCCTGTTGGGTACCACAGACGAGCCCATAATATCTGTTGATCAGAGGCATCAAAAACTGCTGACAAACAAAAGAACTGTCATGAATACTTCACCTTCATCCATTGTTAGCATGTCATCAGCCAGGCCTTTTACAGTCTTGTTCCTGGGCCTGAAACCTGTGTGACTTGAAGTCAAGGAGACCTGATTGAAAAAGGATCATAGTTTCCCTCAGAAAAGGCAGATTAGATTCAGATGGATAGCTGTCAAGACTGTCAGAGTCAATAATTGGTTTTCTGAATTAGCTGTCTTACAAGAACTTGGTTAAAAATAAGTCACCCCCTACTCCCTCTTCCATGTTTCCTCATCCCATAGGGAAAAGTCTTAGCCAGTACTGAGCCCAGTACTTCCCTACTTGCCACCTTGGCCACCAAGATGGGTGAGGGTCCAAATTATGGGTTGTAATCTGGAGCACCTCCCAGAATCAAGGTGAGCAATCCTGGCTGAAACTGCAGAGGAAACAGTATTTGTAATTTCAAAAAACCCCTGCCTCATCTCCATAGAGGCAGACAGCTCAGTTGTGATCTGACTAATTTTATTTCCAAAGTATAATGAAAATTCTTCAGTGAAAAATATTCAGCTCTGATCGTGAATACTGTGCAGTTTAACTAGGCCAATCACCATTCAAAAAGATCTGTTATCTGAGAGTTTGCAGACGCTATGGGAGTAGAGACAAAGACAATCTTCTTTGCCTCCTGTACAGCAGTGACAGAGACTTCAAAAATGCTTTGTCACTATCATTCTACCATTGGTATTCTAGCCGTCTTCTAACTCATTTCATTTGTTGCAGATAATTAAAAAACTATAGTGACCTATGGCTACGGATCCAGCAAATGGTCATTTAGGAGCCACAACATCAAAAGTCAAGGGCATATGGTTATTATAAAATTCTAGTAGTGGTTAGTGTGATCTGTCGGCAAAATAGTATTCTTCAAAGCCATCTGGAATATGATATGCTCCATTAGTCTAGAAGGACAGACCCTCAGGTCCGTCACCATGATAGAAGAGGAGTCTTACCGTTTATTAAACCATGAATCTCCCAGGGCAGCCTTTTACACAAGTTGGAGTTGAAGTGGGTACTTAGTTTTTATGTCCCAAGAAAATCAGACCTTGGTAAATCACACATTCTCGCTTGCATATGGGGTGTAGTCCAAAGTGAAATTTGTTTCTGTCCTAAGGCTGTGTAAACTGACACCTTCTGTGAAGAGACTCATGTTACAGCAACAAAAGCTCTCAAGACTTCATTTTGCCAATGTTAAGCTAGCATAGCTACTGGGAGTTTTGTGCAGTTCTCCACGTCATTGCTATTTAGCTGCAGAGGCTAGGTCAAATGCTTGCTTGTGGAATATGATTACGTTTATTCCTTTGTCCCCCTTTGAGAGTTTATACCTTGCTAGTCATCGAGGCTGGAGATATTAGATGCAAATGTTCTGATGCTTTCAAAAGTTTACTAGTATATGCTTTTAAATGATGCTGTCTCATAGCCTTGTTATGTACCAGTGTTCTCTTTGTGCAGTTTACTTACAGCAAAACCCAGGTACAAGTTAATTGAAATAGCAAAGAAACTGGGACACTGACAGCAGTCATCCACAGAAAGTTGCAGACACTTACTAAAATGTGAAAATCAGTAATAATAGTTTGGATTTCTGTGCAGTCGTTCTATTAAAGTATGTTGTGTACTCACCATTAGCTTTTATTGCACACACAGAAGTACGTCTGCAAGATAGGCTATATGTAGAATAATTCAGCTCAGTTACACAAGGGAGACATCTTCCAGGTATCAACAATAGTCTACTTCAGCTGTTTTTTTGTTGTTTGTTCACGTGCCCATTGCAGCTACATAGTCGTCACTGCAGTTGCCTAGGTGTCACTGATTAGACCTGTAATTGGAAATTAGTAAACACTTCTATTGGTGACACAAGAAAGAGCAGAGCCCTGCTCATTACCTCTCATTTGGTTTGCACTGTGGAGCTAATAAGTTTAAGAAATAGTAAAAACCTTTTTGTCTCTAAAATGAGCTGTTATCTACACAAGGATCAATTCTGTTGAGTAAGAATATGCCGTTATTATATACTCACTTTTCCGAGTAGAATCATGTTTGAAACTACCATTGTTTTCCTTTCTCTTCTACTTTTTTTTGTAGGTCTGAAAACCTTTGTGGAAGACTAGTCTGTTTTCCAATTGTGGCAATACAAATTAAGTTAAATCATTACTAATACCTTTAATGACTGACACTTAATAGCAGGAAATAAGAGGGAGTGATCAAATAATATAAGGGACTTAATATACAGCATCACTTTGTCATTTTCAGTCTCCTCTATACAGTTGAGGGAGCTGCACATATGAAGGCAAAGCTAGAGATTACTTAGCAGTAGCTACTCATCTTTTACTGTATTGCTGTCTCCTAATTTCTGTCTCCATCGCTGTTTGTACACGGGGGCAAGAACTAAGGGGGTTGGACCCTGGTATCTGTTTTTGTAGATGCAGTCTCTGTAATGCACATGCGATGAATCATGTGGTCTGACTCAAGGTTAATAATGACTCTGAGGTGCATATGGTGTAGCATTTGACTTAAAAAATGAGGATCTATGGCGCCTATATATTTGGAGAAGCCCCCAGTTACTTGTAGGGTACCTAGTTTCCACTGGAATACCCTAGCAGTGATTAAAGTGTTTATTGTTGGAAATACTAATTAAATTTTACATACTTGGAAGTCTGAGAAAAATCTACATAGCAAGTGTGCTGATACTGTTTTTCAGGGAGGGGAGTGAAAGTGTGGCTGGCTCAGGGCCCTAGCCTCCATTATTGTAGAGTAAAAGTCAAGGGATCTCTCAAACCTTTTATTGCCACCACTATAGCGGCAGGATACAGAGGGGTTCCAAGCCCCCAGCAGATCCTAATGACATTCTGCCTGCTTCTGTGGTGACTGAGCCAGAATACCTCCAGGAGCATAGGGGGAGCTTACATGAGAGCAACGCTACCATTTGAAAGGTGTGGTATATGTTTCCTTCCCTCCCCTGCTCTGATTTGAGTCCAACAGTTAGTGCAGGAGGAGGGTGACAGCATGACCTTTCCCCTTTTGTGGAGTCTGTTGCTCCTTGTGGAACCGCTCCTTGTGCTGTAGGTGTGCACATATTTGGTATGAGTGATGCCCCTTGCTCTGTTGTGCAAGGAGGAGGAGGGCTCCTTATGCCTTGCTTCCAGACACCGCTGCAAGGCCAGCCAAAATCTGATCCTGATGCTTGCGCAATTAGATTTAGGTTATTGACCAAATTTAGACCTGTGCATCATGTACCTTTATAAACCTAAACCCCAGCACAACAAATTGAAAAGTGTAGAAATGAAAATATGTTGTATCTTCCTTTTCACAAATAAGTCAGACACTTATCTCAAAAGATAATGGCAGATGAGAAAGGAGAGGCAGCAATCAGTTCTTTGAAAGAATGATTTTTCCCTCTCCTTTAACCACATTCTATACATGCACATTTCCCCACACAGTTGTATAGAAAATAACTACCATAATAACTCACCAACATCCATTTACACTAGCTTTTTTCCCCCTCAACTGTATTTTTTTCCCAAAAGTAAATAATATATGGCAACATGGATTTTTTTTGTTGCTGTTGTTGACCTGAAGGGTGAAAATGAGTGTGCTTTAAAAGAAAAAGGAGTGTTTTATTGTTTGCTTATAAACCCCTTTGATTTCCATAAATTGTTACGCACAGGAATAACTTAGGCTTTGCATAAATATACTGTAAAAACTACATCCATGGGAACTGTATGCAAAACATGAAAGTGTCGTTTGCTTTAACCTGCAGCCACATGAAATTGAAGGATATTAGTGTATAGCAATTTTGTTGTATATCAATTCACGCAAAATACTCTGTAGACTTAGATATTTAAAGATATCATTTTTATGTGCAACACAACACCCATGACTAGTATCCTGTGGTGCTGCTCGGAACACCTTTCTACAACAAGCAAACCTCAGTTGGTTAGGCTGCATGACCTGGAAAAACAGGGAGGTTTTTAAATTTGGGGTGAAAATTAGCTGTTATAACATCATTAGGCATATTCATAGAGTTCCTTAACCTTGTGGCATGATTAGTGGAGACACCAGCCAACTCCATTTATGTATTATGGGATAATTATTAAATTATATGCTAAAATACAGGGTATGGGATGTTCTGCAAGGAGGCAAACATTTAGCTAAATAATCATTTCTTTGACAATGAAGGATTTTGTAGGTTACAGATGAGACTTTTCAAGTCATCTCTAAAACACTGGCTTCTCACAATTTTGAGAAGGGTATGGGAAATAGTATCTTTATGAGTTACCTTATTGGATTGCTCTGAACTGGATGATGCTTTGGGAGACTGAGATAGAAGTCCGAGATCCCAGGAAGTAACTAAGCTAGGGGCAGACAGAGTGGTAGTGGAGATAATTATTTCTCAAATGGAGGAATGTCTTGGTTGGATGAAAAGATACTTAGGGGAAGATCTGTGCTGACTGTTATGGAGACCAAATAGAAGAAAGTGACTCTGTGTTGGTGAGTAAGTCACTGCAGAATATAAATCAGACGTGTTTGGGTTGTGAGCAAGTTTAAAACCTAGTCAAGTTCCTTAGAGCATGAATTAAGAGATTGAAGGCATGCTGGAGGATCACCATTTCTAATATACTTTCTTAAAGTTGTACACAAATTCTTATTTATTTGCCAAATCAGCCATTGGAGGGCAGGACTTTTTTAAAATAAAAGTCAGACTCTCCTTTCAGCTAATATGGGGCTAAGCAAAATTATAATACATAATTGGCTGTCTGGGGGACAAAGTATTAACCAGCATCTCAAAATGCATCCAGCTCACATCAAAAGTAACTTTTTAATGCTGTAAAATTTTCTGAGGGCAGATTACAGTGTGAAATATTAGAAATGGATGCTATTGTGTTCTCAAAAATTAGGAAAACATTTGAATGCCTTAGTATATTTCTAATTAGAGAATGAACCCCAATCTGTTGTAAAATGTGGAGTTACTTGATTTAGACAATTAAAATATTAGAACAAATTAATTATATGCATGTATTGATATTGTGAACATGAAGGGACTGGTGGTAATCAAGTTTAAATTTTAGATCAGTTTTAAGATAATTGCATTATAAAGCTTATTCCCCTCCCAGTGGCTCTAACTTATAAATGAGAGATTTGATTATGAACTTTTGGATTCACTCTGGGGGCCTAGGAGAAGTGATAATGACATAGTGTAGGTTTATAGTCAAGCTAGATCAGTATTAATGTTGTACTGTGTTTCATTAGAAAGATTCATCTGCTTCGGTAGAGGTTAGAGAGAATTAGAAAAGGCGACTGTAGCCTTCATAATGTTGATGGGTTGATATTGCCAATGGTATGTCAAACTATAGCAGCCTGTGCCAAAGGTTTGAGCTCCCTAAGGGCTGCAATATCTGAATTAGCAGGGTGACAACCACTAAAAGAAATATCATTAGGTCTGGAGACTGTAGGAGCACACTGGGAGCAATAGCAGTGACCACAATAACATTCACAAGTTATCAATCTTCCCTTTATTAAAAACCATAATACACAGATAATCAATGTTTTAGATACATAAATGAAGATGGAGGATTACCATAAAATGTCCAGCATCAATGTTTTCAGACATGCATCCCCAATGGTACCACTGAGATGGGTGGATCTCTCATCGGGTGGTCATCTGTGGAAGGTCTCCTGATGGATTTTTCCTCCCTATTGATGCTGAGGGAACCCTTTTATTCTGTTACTCACACCCATAATCCTTATGCAGATGCATGATAGTTCCAACCCTTTCCCTTATCAGGACTTCCACACCCCATAAATTCCACACCCCGCTTTCCATTGCCTATATTTTGAGTTCCCCATGTCATCATTAACATTTACATAATAAGTTCCCATGGTAACTTGCAGTCATTGCAGAATTTTCCATGATGTTACCATCGGGCAACTTGCAGTAATGACGGGCCTGAGGTTGCATATTTTCCTGAACGTCACCCATTAACACATCTTTCATGATAATCTTGCAACTTTACCGGTACAGCGTTACCCTTGGGTCAACTAGTCATGTCAACTTCTTTCAGGCCTAAGGCCTGATGTGGCTAAGCTGAAATTTGACAGGTCTCACTTTACAGTCTTACCTTACTTGTATACCTAACACACTCTTACCAATAATATACCCATATCAATCCTATACCCCTATAATATTATCCTACATTTTCTTACACGATTACCTACCTACAACATAAATCTATTCCTCACGCATTGTTTAAATATGAATTAACCCCAACAATAGAAAACAATTAAATGATTATATAAGGTATTTAGCTACACAACAAAGGTGTGAAATAAGGGGGATGGCCTCAGTTGACAGTGTAACACTGAAGAATGAAGTTGATGTGCCACTAAAAGAAAAAGAAGAATTTGGCGACTGTGATGGTACAGTGATGCTGTATGCTGCCAAATAAAAAGCTTTAATTTAAAAATAGAAATGTGGTCCCTGTGTACTGTACAGCACAGAGTGTATATAGTCAGTTCTTTAGTAGTAATGGTTGGTGCAAATAGAGGCTTGTGCCAAAGTGTGGGATGTATTGAATCTACAATGTCAGGGAAGCTCTTGGAACATAACTGAATGAAGTTGTCAAGTTAATTACAATCTTTCTTAAAAAACAGTTTAGAGCAAAGTAGTAAAGATGAGAAAAAGATTCTGAGAAGCCTTTCAGATCCTTGATGCTTCAGGCTCTAAGTAGCTCACATTGGACACCCAAATATTAAGGCACTTTGGAAAATGTTGCCCTTTGTTACTACTTAAAAGCCATACTTTATTCTCCGTCTTTGTGCAAACCTCCCATTAGTCTTCATGCTGAAGGGTGTGGAGTGTCTGTAACTCCCATTAAAGTGAGCAGAGCTAGCCAGTGCTCAGCATCTCTCAGGATCGGGCCCATTGTTATCAGTAGGGGAGAATGGTTATGGGCTGCGGATAATTTGTCTCTCACTTTGTAGACCTGGCCCATGATCACAATTCAAAATGTAATATGGCCCTTGCCTGCTTTAGAGCATCACTAGAAACAGAAAATTCTTGAGGAAAAGAGGTATGAAATACGACTGATTAGGGAACTGATCTGAGTTTTCAGCTTGTATCCTACCATGTAACAGTAAACCATCCTCCCCAGTACAGAGGGGATAAAAGTCCCCAGCACTTCTAAAATGTAGTAGAGGGATTCCAAAAAATAAATGAAATAGCTAGCAAAACATTCAAAGGGATAGTTGAGAGCCAAAATTTGACACAATCCCTGTGAGTAATTTACTCCCACGTCTAGATTGGGAGCCACTGCACCAAAAAAAAAAAAAGCTGCAAGAGAGTCATGTCATTGGCACGATCATTGACTAAAATTAATTGATAGTGCTATGTCTTTATTATGCTGAAAGGGCTGTGTAAGGATAACATCCATCTGGAAAGCCAGTGACCGATTTGTTGCCTTGTATTACTGTAATATGTTTAGATCAGAAAAAGTAATTTATTTAGATTCTAAAAAGCTTGTAAGCAGCGTTTGTGTATGTAGCTAGGGAGTAAGGTCTTTGCTAATGAATTTGCTTATTATAAAAAGTTTTGTGTTAGGCTTTCTCAAACACAGAATGTTGTTTGAGGAATTAGTTTTCCAGGAAATTCCTTGATGTTTTATTGGTTTAGGTTTGCTTTTTTTTATTTTTATAATCAGAAATGCAAAACTGCTCTTCAAAAGCATGTCATTTTGTTCACAAGAAGTATGGTACTGTAGCCTTTACACATTTTTAAAGGGTTTTTTAAAATAGGTATCAGTCCGTGTGCAAAAACCATGATGTAAATTAAAGAGGCACTGTAAGTTAAAATAGTAATACCCTGCTTTTGGTAAAGAAGAACAACTTGATTTTTTTTGTACAGAACAGCTTTATATTAGCTTGAGAAAAGAAAGCTATGGTGCTGAAACTGATCTGCAAAAAAGGAGGAACATTGATTATCACTATTGGCAGATGCATTGATTTTGATTTTCTAAATAACTGTTTGAAATTAATTTACTGACCATTAAGGAAAGTGTTATTGTATCCAGAGAAGCAAAACTCTTATGACCCTATTTAGAATATGCGCTGCATGCTACTCCACTGAAAAGAAAAACATTGATGTAAAACACATAACTTGGTTGTCTTGCGCTTGGCATGGAGAGGCCAATCAAAAACTGAATAGAAGGGAGTAGACAAGCATTTTTACCATCATGGCTGCTTCTACTTATACTAAACATTACATCATGTTCTAGAGTGCTGCTTTATTTCAAGCATTTCAACATGAAATATTGGAAATCTTAACATAATTGCATATTCATGTTACAGAGTTTTTCCACCCCTTGACATAGTGTTGGCATTGTAAAAAGAGTAATGCTAGCTGTGAGTGTTTAACTGGAGAGATTTCTGCTTGTTAGCAATATGCCATCTTCTGTCATCAGAGGATGATCATATGGGTCTTGCAAAGTCCCCAAAACTGTACATTTGTATTAAGTGGTTGTAGTCCTTACTAGTCACTTACATTTCAATGAGCATTGCAGGTGCTGGCTGCAAACAAGTGGCTGGTTTCACCAGTTATAATTAGGGCTAGGATTTTGTCACGGAGGTCACGGAATCTGTGACTTCCAGAAACCTCTGTGACTTGAGCCCACGGTGCCTGGGAGCTGCAGGGTCCCCACACTTCAGGTGGTGGCCGGGAACTGGAGGGGCCCCAAGCTCCCAGCCACCGCAGGCAGCTCGGGTGTCCCGCAGCTCCCAGCTGCTGCGGGTAGTGGGCATTCCCCGGGAGCTCCCAGCCCCCAAGGGCAGAACGGCCCCCGGGAGCTCCCAGCTGCCGCAGGTGACGGGAATGCCTCAAAGCTCAGAGCTGCCACGGGTGGCTGGGGTGCCCCAGAGCTTGGAGCCACAGGTGGTGAGGAGACCCTGCAGCTCTGAGCTACGGCCCCTGGAGTGGTATGGGGACCCCGTAGCTTCCCAGTTTGTCATGTATATTTTTAGTAAAAGTCGTGGATAGGTCACAGGCTTTCTTGAATTTTTCTTTATTGCCTGTGACCTGTCTGTGACTTTTACTAAAAATATGTGTGACAAAATCTTAGCCTTAGTTATAATGTATTTCTTGAGATGTGCAGATAACTGACAAACGAATAATGCATATTATGAAAATAATATATAGATTATGAAAACATTATATAGATGTATCCTACAATGATCCAAATGTATGTCTCATTTTTTTAATTCAGTAACAGAAAGTATCATCTTTGTGCCAAAAAAATTAAAAATTCTGCGCCTAAAAAATAAAAATTCTGCACACAATATTTTAAAATGCTGCAAACTTTAATTGTCAAAATAACACTACATAATCACACCAGTTTCAATTATTTTGGTAATTTATTTCAAAATACCTGTCAGCAAGTATGTCTGTAACAACACAGACACACACAAACATTTCCCAAGGAATAGAGAGTTAAAGAAACCCCTATGACAACCCAGTCCCTGTTTCTCTGCCCCCTCCCATCCCCTCAGAGCCCAGCTGGGGCGGGTAGACACCCACAGTCCCTCCCTCCCAAGATCCCAGACATGGTCTTCCCTCTCCCCGCAGCCAATACACCCAACCCCTCCTCCCCCACCCCAGAGCCCAGACGTGGGGGCCCCCCTTGCCCAGATACCCACATCCCCTCCCCGCCAGAGCCCAGACACCCACTCTTTGTCCCCCCAGAGCCCAGGGATCTAGAGGGAGAAACAGCCTGATGCTGGGTCCAGGGCTTGTGTGGAGTTTGCGGTGCACCACCGTCTCCTTCCCTCAGGGCGTGCTGGGAACTGCAGCTGCCATGAACCCTCTCCCTCCCTCTGGCAGTGTCTTCTAGTTGCGAGCTGGGCTCTGCTGGGTCCAGAGGCCCCTAATGGCTGCCAGGAGAACTGCAGCCCATTTCTGTGGGGGAAAGAAAATTCTGCACGCACAGTGTTAATTTCTGCAAAATTCTGCATTGCGTAGTGGTGCAGAATTCCCTCAGAAGTAATACATCTTTATACTGCTCATTTCCATTTGTTTGTTTGCTCCCCGTTCCTTACTTCCTCGTCCCAGAAATAAATAGATTTTTTTGTAGTTTATCACATTTAACTTTCTTACATTAAAAACATATATATGTATCTATAGCATTCTCATTAGGGAAAGTTAGAGTTGAATTTTTGTTCTGTGAAGTTTTTCTGTATGCACTGATGTCTTGAGATGCTCAGAACATTCTCAGGCATTTTTCACTTGGGCTGAAACTTTCCATGGTTAGTCTTTATTATGATTTCAGAGGTAATTTCTTCTCTAAATGTTTCTTTAAAAATAGTCCAGCCATTATTGAATTAGTAGTGATTTGGAGAGAGGGTTTTCCCTCCCCCAACTTAAAAAAAAAATCAGATGCCTTTCTGCAGAGATACTCCAACAGTGGCTGAAATTTAAAAATAAAACTTTCCGTGTGGCTAGGTCTTGCTGAGGAAAAAAGAACACAAGTGAAAAATGAATGTCATTATTGTACAGGACTCAGCTTATTAATGTTTTTTTATCTTTCTTAGATGTGAGGCATTATGATGGAATACACCCCTTTATTCACACCCTGCACACTATTGTAATAATCTTTTTACAATATATGCCTTGTGAGATATCATTTGGAAAGTCATAACTTGCTGATCAGTAGTATCATGGTAAAGTGCCTGTTTATAACATTATATGTAAAGTTATGAACATAAGCTGAAATCATGACTGAAGTGTGTTTCCCAGTGAAGTCTGAGGAATGTTTAAACCAGTTTCTCAAAGACAAAGGGCAAGCTGATGTATTTTTTGTAAGATTTTCCAGTTTATAATCATTTCACTCTTCCTCTTTCCCTCCAATATTAAAATCTAATTTTTAATATGTGAAGCCAGTATGTAAGGTATGCTTGAGTTAAATGGGTTTATCCGTTTTAATAATATAAACCTCTCTCAGGCAAATCCAATCATCAACAGAGTTTTTAAAAAAATCTATGAATCTTGGTATCTTGTTTTTTTTATAGTTACCATGTACTGTAATACAACCTGCTTCAGGTAATTACCATATATTATAGCGGTTGCCATTAGTGACTGCTATAATTAAGGTTGCAAATCAGTTTCCATTATAATCCCTTGTTTTCACACAATCATAACTTGTCAAAACATTAACCTTTGGGACTGAAGTTTTCCATGCTTACTTCCAGCTTGAAGGTAGATATTTTGGGAGGCACAGTTTGAAATATCATGCAGGAAACTCATTTCCAGTCTTTTTGAGTTCTGAGGGCTGTTTAGCTGGGTAGTGAAATGCGTGTCTGTCTGTCATCTCCTCCAGAGACCATATGCCCTAAAGAATGAGCATAGGCCGTGGAGCCCACACCTCTTTTTGTGTTTCCTTCCCACTTCGGCCTGGCCTCTACAATACTTTGCACTTATACAGAAATTTACAAAGATTACTAGGGCCTGGCTACCCTACCACTTATTTCAGCAAAACGTATGTTGCTCACTCAGGGGTGTGAAAAAAACCACCTCTGCGCAACCTAAGTTACACTGACAAAAGCGATGGTGTGTACAGCACTTTGTCGGTGGGAGAGCTTCTCTCACTGACATCGCTACCGCTGTTTGTTGGGGGGCGGTTAAATTATGTCGACAGGAGAGCTCTCTCCCATCCACATAAAGGGGTTACATCATGAGTGATCTTACAGCGGTGCCACTGTAAGCTCTCTAGTGGAGACATAGTCCCAGTCATTTTTCACAAGGCTCTCCCCATAAAGTCGTCCAAATTAAATTGTCTGTTTTACTGATGTGGATTGTGGGCGGTGTGTATTGAGAGTGTGGGGGACATAGTGGTCTAGTGACTTCATCATGGGCCTGTGCATCAGGCGACCTGGATTCTAATGCTGAATCTGACGCTGACTTTGGGCAAGACGCTTTACCAGTCTGTTCCTTTGTTTCCCATTTGTAAAACTGGGATGATATTTACCTACGTTTTAGATCTCCATTGAGACTTAAACATCAAGCCAGGTCTGATGGCTACATACAATACTGGAAATTATTGTACAGTAGTTGCTGTTCAATTTTGTCATTTACCTACATTTACCACACAGTGGTCTCTAAGGCCTTGTCTACACTACAAGACTATTTCGAATCAACTTAGTTCGAATTTGTGGATTCGACCTTATGAAGTCGAATTTGTGTATCCATACTAAATACACTAATTCGAATTTCTGAGTCCACATTCACGGGGCCAGCGTCGACTTTGGAAGCGGTGCACTGTGGGAAGCTATCCCACAGTTCCTGCACTCCCCGCTGCCCATTGGAATGCTGGGTAGAGCCCCCAATGCCTGCTGGGGGGAGAAATGTGTCGAGGGTGGTTTTGGGTAAGTGTCGTCATTGAACCGTCAATCACAACCTCCCTCCCTCCCTCCGTGAAAGCGCCTGCGGGCAATCTGTTCGTGCACTTTTCTGGTCAGTGACAGCGCGGACGCCACAGCACTGCAAGCATGGAGCCCGCTGCGATCATCGCCGTTTTCTCCTCCTCGCACTTTATCGTCCACCTCTTCCACAGTCAGCTGATGAGAAATTGGGCTACTTTTCAATGGTGCTGCAAGCACTGGGGGACCATAGGGGACGTTTTGCAAACATCAACGTTGGGTGGCCGGGCAAGGTTCATGATGCGTGTGTTTTCAGGAACTGTGGGCTGCTCAGACGCCTGCAGGAAGGTAGTTTCTTCCCGGACCACGAAATAACTGTTGTGGATGTGCAGATGCCTATAGTCATCCTCGGGGACCCAGCCTGCCCGCTAATGCACTTGCTCATGAAGCCCTATACAGGCGCCTGGGACAGCGACAAGGAACTCTTCAAATACCAGCGAGCAGTGTGACCTGTGACTGTTCAGTTTCTTTACAGAGAAGCTGAACCTGCCCCTGTTTCTTTACCCAGTTACTGTTGACTCTCCTCTTCGGTTACATACCCCGTTCACCCCGTTTCCCCCACTTCCAACACACGTGTAAAAATAAAATACATGTCCCATTGTTCCTTAAGAAAGGTTTCTTTATTCATGACTTTGCGTTAAAGGGTTGAAACTGGGAGGCAGACTGTGCTGGGTAGGGTGTGCGGTGATGTAAAGACCGCCTCTAAATTCAAGGAATGACAGGCTCCTGCTCCTAGAGCGGTCCGCAGTGCCGGAATGCTTCTTTCAACGGAGCCTGCCATCCCTCTTTATGGAATTCTGTGTGCGGGCGGATATGTGACCTTGTGGTGGAGGAGGACGGATACAGATTCCTCAGCTGCGTGACTCAGCGGTCCAGGACAAGGACCGCTGTATAAGATCTGTAACCGCCCTCCCCCGCTGCAAAGTCACATCTCCCCCGCCCACACAGATCCTGGAAACCACCTCCCATACCGACCAGGGTGCCTACTGACTGCACCGTGTGTGTGACCCGCTGCTGATCCTACCCCCGTGTCTGTACCCTGGGAAAGGTGACTGTCTTATGCAATTAACCACCCCCTTCCCCACGCCCCCCATTCAAACACAGTCTTCTTTGAAAAAACATAACGGAAACAGTAATTAGCAGCAAAGCATTTTTATTAATTAAGTAGACAGTTAGGGGATGGGACTGGGATTGGGACTACTGTGAGTCTGGAAGTGAAGGACTTCGGCAAATGTAGGGTATGAGAGCTTTTGGGTACTTGAGCACTGTGCTGTGGTGCAGTGACAGTATTCACGTCCCCGGCCGCCCCTCCTCCTGATTATTTTCGGTGAGGCGGGTATGGGACTTTGTGGCGGGGGAGTGCGGTTGCAGATACACTGCAGGGTGTCTCTGTCCTCCTGCAGTCCTGCAGAACATCCACAAGGCACCTGAGCGTGTCCGTTTGCTCCCTCACTAGTCCAAGCATTGTTTCAGTCGCCTGCTTGTCGTCCTCACGCCACCTCTCCTCCCGTTCGCTGTGTGAGCGCTGGCACAGAGAGACGGTCTCCCTCCACTGGCTCTGCTGGTCCGCCTCTGCTAGGTAGCAGCCCATACGTTCCTCGAACATCTTGTCCCTTGTCTTTTTCTTTCGCCGCCTAATCTTTGCAAGCCTCTGCGAGGGGGATGCTGTGTCAGGTCTGGAGACAGTGGAAGCTGTGAGATGGGAAACAGGGAGTGAATTCCTTGCAAATATTCTTTTTTGCGAACAATTAACTGAGTCTAGGCTGTCTGTGTGAATTCTGGGTTGAGACCCCTGTGCCTGCTAGGGCACAAATCATTTTCGCGGTAGATTCTGGGTAAATGTCGCCAGTCATTCCTTCCTCCGGGAAAGCAACGGCAGACAATCATTTTGAGCACGTTTTCCATGAATTGCCCTGGCATACGCCATAGCGTGGCAACCATGGAGCCTGTTTTGGATTTTGTGTACGTCACCGTATGTGTACTAGATGCCGCTGACAGAGGCGGGCCAGCAGCGCTGCACAGCAGCATGCTTTTGCTTTTGCATGACAGCAGCGATGGTTACCAGGCATACTGCACCGTCTACCATACCATGAATTGGTAAGAAGACGGTAATAAGATGGTCATGGTTACCTGTCCTTTTGCACTGCACCATTTGGTGCTGTCATAAGTGCCCCTGGCCGATCAGCCAGGGGCGCAAAAGCCAAAATTGGGAATGACTCCCTGAGTCAATCCCTCCTTTTTGGTATCTAAAAATAGAATCAGTCCTGCCTAGAATATGGGCAAGTGTACTAGAGAACCACTGTATCATAGAACCAGAGAGCACAGCTGCTCTGTGTCCGATCCTGCATAAATTATGAGCTGTATGCTATTCACAGGGGGTGCTCCTGCAACAACCCCACCTGTTCATTTCATTCTTCCCCCAGCCTTCATGGGCTACCATAGCATTGTCCCCCCACTTGTGTGATGAAGTAATAAAGAATGCAGGAATAAGACACAGTGACTTGTTTGTGAGAAATGAGTGGAAGGAAGCCTCCAGCTGCAATGATAGTCCAGGCAGGACATTAAGGAGTGTGAATGAAGGAGCCCATCATCCCTCTGCTAGTCCAGGGGCAATTGAATCTTTTATTTACAATGAAGGGTGGGGGCTGATGGAGCTCAGCCCCCTGTTGCAATGATGAGGACGGTTACCAGCCATATTGCACCATCTGCCATGAAAAATTAGGGACAGGCGCCCTTGATTGACCTTACTGATGCTAGTCGGCATGGTTACCAGCCCTTTTGCACTGCCCCATGTGCCAATAGGCTGACGATGACGACGGGTATCAATCGTATTGTACCGTCAGCCACCCATGGCGGGGGGGGGGAGCAAGGATATTGGTGTTGAGTGCTGCAGCATCGCATCTATCTGCAGCATTCAGTAAAGATACGGTGACATGTAAACGAGTCAACAGAGGATTGATTTCCCTTTAACTTCTCGGGTTCGGGGGGTGTGTGCGTAAATTGAAGAGCTGTGCCCTGAACCAACGCGGACACGGTGTTTTACCATAGAAGCATTTGGAGCTCATCCAAGAATGCAAATGATTTTCGGAGACAGCAGGAACTGTGGGATACCTTGCGTCCTCATTCCCCCCTCCCTCCATGAGCGTCCGTTTGATTCTTTGGCTTTCCGTTACGCTCGTCACGCAGCTGCGTGCTGAGTCTGTGCTATGCCGCCTGTCCGTGGATTTATTAAAAATACTTTGGACCAGGCGCACCATAACAGTAATTCCACTACTTAGATGCATGAGTCTCCTAGCGAGATCACCGTGAGGACGGGCACTGAAGGAGATAGAGAGCGCATGCTGCGTGAAATCTATCATGAACCACGGACCGATGCAGCCGTGCTCGGGGAGGCAATGCTCCCTGAATACCGCATGAAAGCCTCGCGCGGAAAAGGGTGCTATCACGGAGCACCCAATAAGGCAGCTCTCCCCAGGAACCTCCTGCTGATGCTTATCAATTAACGGAAGGAGAGCTTCGTGGAGATCTCCCAGGAGGATTTCTGTTCTATCACCATATATAGAGAGACCTCCTTCTCACACACTTCAGATTCCTGTTATATTAAGAATAAAAGTTAACATGGTTAAAGCACTTACCGACTGCTCCTTCCCCTGATTCAGGATCCGGGTTCATGGCCGGGGAGGGTTGGTAGGGGATCTCCGTGACGGTGATGAATAGATCCTGGCTGTCGGGGAAACCAGCGTTGTAAGCGCTCTCGCCTGCCTCGTCCTCCACAAACACTTCCTCATCTTCCCGTCCGTGAACATCGTCGAGGAACTGTCCGTCGACACTGTCCCATCATCAGAGTCCATGGTCACTGGTGGGGCAGTGGTGGCAGGCTCCGTAGCGTCCGTTTGCCGCTTTGATTTTTTGGTAGCCTTGTCTGGGGTCCTTGGTTTTCACGCGGCGATGCGTTGCATGACAGCTGTATCCTCTGTCTGGATCATGGCTTTGGAGACCTTCTCGTAGGTCTTTGCATTCCGTTTGTTGGAGTGCAGCTCCGAAAGCACAGACTCCTCGCCCCACACACCGATCAGATCCAAGAGTTCCCGGTCAGTCTATGCCGGGTCCCTCTTTCTATTCAGAGATTACATGAACTCCTCTGCTGGAGAGCTCTGCATTGCTGCTGGTGCTGCTGAGCTCGCCCCGATGTCCAACCACCAAATGAGATTCTAACTGTCCAGAAAGGAAAAGGAATTCAAATTTTCCCGGGTCGTTTCCTGTGTGGCTGCTCAGAGCATCGAAGCTCGGACTGCTGTCCAGAGTGTCAACAGAGTGGTGCACTGTGGGATAGCTCCCGGAGCTACTAAGTTCGATTTGCATCCACACCTAGCCTAATTCGAGCTAGCCATGTCGAATTTAGCGTTACTCCACCTGTCGGGGTGGAGTACCAAATTCGAACTAAAGAGCCCTCTAGTTCGAATTAAATGGCTTCCTGGTGTGGACGGTTGAGCGGTTAGTTCGAATTAACGCTGCTAAATTCGAATTAAAGTCCTAGTGTAGACCAGGCCTCAGATTCTACAGCTTTTCCACATAGCGAGAATAGGAAGTTTCTCTTGTATTACAAGTCTTTCTGTGGTCTTTCCTGCAACTGTGGATAAACATTGACTTTTTAATGTGGTCACTGCAGGGAAGGTTGTATAATAAATTCCAGTTTGTATTATATTTTGTATGGCTTGACAATTTGTTGTGCTGTAAAGGGAGACCAGGCATAAGTTCAAAGAGGTGGCTAGGCAGGAAGAGTTAAGGATAAGCTATCAGCCTTAATGCTCGTTTCTCTGCTAGATTCATGAGCCTTAACATTACATTAGCACTTGTTCTTTTGCATAAAATTCTTTTTAAAAAAAGGTGATTGTTTTTTCCACACAAGCTTCTGGGGGAATGTTTTTTAATTAGTTTCATGAGATGTATGATGATAAACTGAAGTATACTTACTATGCAAAATTACAGGTTTTGTTAAGTTTAGAAATAGTTCTCCACGATTTATTCTATGTGCAGACTGATAAGGCTATTTAGATCCATGCTTTGCAAGATGATGTAGACTGTAAAGGTATGAGTTATAAACCAGTTTTTTTCATAACATAAGAAAGCACAGATCCTACAAAGGGATCTGCTTCCAGGAGACCTGATGCCTGCACAGAATCCATTGACTTCAGTGGGACTTCATGCAGATGTGAGGGTCCCCACTTGTGGATTCTTTTCCAGGATTGTGGCCTCTGACCTGAAAATGTTACAATTCTCCAAAGTCCTATGATTTTTCGGGCAAAATATGGTATTTACAAAATCAGTTGCCCTCTCCACAACTGAATTTCAAATGTAGAAATGCTTCCATTGAATTTAACACACTTTGGATCAGGTGCTAGATCTGAGGTATCCCAGGTGGATGAGAGGGAAAAAAAAGCCTTTATGCAAATCATTACAACTAAAAAATTAATATGTCATGTGTCTGAAATGATTTGACATTATTTCAAAGACTACTAGTTTTAAAGGAATTTCTGATCTCTCTCTCTCTCTCTCTCTTTGTCTCCTCCAGTGGCAGATGAAAGCCAGGTTAGTTCATTGGCTGGACACAAACAAGGTAAGAACTTTCTTTTACCTTACTTCACCTACCCTTCCCTCAAAAAAGAGCCAGTCTGTGAGCAACAGCTGGATCTCGCTTATAGCAACTGTGGTGGCTGAAAGGTTTGCAAATTAATGCATAACTTCACTTCCACAGTGATAAATTAAGGCTTACTTATTGCTTGGCAGTGTATGTAGTTCCATACATAGGCTGGGCTCATTTTGCAGGAAAAGTAATAACGGTTTCTTTTAAAATATATCTATTGAACACTGAGCAGAGTGTGAGTTAAAATAAGTAAAGGACAAAACCTGTAACCTTTTCATGTGCCAATGTAGGCACTTAGACAGTGTAAATTGTGAACAATATAAATGTCTCATTCTCTTTGTCCTCCTGGAAGAATTTCAGTTTTCCACTCTCACAATCTGAAATATCGAACATAGACAGCCCTACCGAAGCTTTCACTATTGTTTTTTTATTCCCATTTATTCATCTGCAGAAGTTGTTCTTTCAGTGACACTATACTAACAAAAGGATCTGCTTTTTTCTTAAACTGCTTAAGATCTATCTTTGTTAGCAATGAAGGTTTATATCCAGCAGTATTACTATAAAGTCTTGTAATAATAAGTCTGTGAAACAAGTTGCAGTACTGTACAAGATGCAGTTGCTTTATTATAGTAACAAGCTTTGTGGATGGGGTGGAGTGGTAGATGTGGTGTATCTTGACTTTAGTAAGGCTTTTGATATTGTCGCTCATGACCTTCTCATAAACAAACTAAGGAAATGCAACGTAGATGGAGCTACTATAAGGTGGGTTCATAACTGGTTGGAAAATCGTTCCCAGAGTAGTTATCAGTGGTTCACAGTCAAGCTGGAAGGGCATATCAAGTGGGACCCTGCAGGGATCAGTTTTGGGTCCAGTTCTCTTCAGTATCTTCATCAGTGAGTTAGATAATTGCATACACTTATAAAGTTTGCGGATGATACCAAACTGGGAGGGGTTGAAAGTGGTTTGGAGGATAGGATTAAAATTCAAAATGATCTGGACAAACTGGAGAAATGGTCTGAAGTAAATAGATGAAATTCAATAAGGACAAATGCAGTAAACTCCACTTAAGAAGGAACAGTCAATTGCACACACAAAATGGGAAATGACTGCGTAGGAAGGAGTACTGCAGAAAGGGATCTGGGGGGTCATAGTGAATCACAAGCTAAATATGAGTCAACAGTGTAACACTGTGGCAAAAAAAGCAAACATCATTCTGTGATGTATTAACAGGAACCGTTGTAAGCAAGACACGAGAAGTAATTCTTCCGCTCTACTCCACGCTGATTAGGCCTCGACTGGAGTATTGTGTCCAGTTTTGTGTCCAGTTCTGGGTGCAACATTTCCGAAGAGATGTGAACAAATAGGAGAAAGTCCAGAAATGAGCAACAAAAATTATTAGAGGCCTAGAAAACATGACCCATGAGAAAAGATTGAAAAAATTGCATTTGTTTAGTCTGGAGAAGACTGAGAGGGAACATAAGTTTTCAAGTACATAAAATGCTGTTACAAGGAGGAGGAAGAAAAATTGTTCTCCTTAACCTCTGAGGATAGGACAAGAAGCAATGGGCTTAAATTTCACCAAGGGTGGTTGAGTTTGGACATTAGAAAAAACTTCCTAACTGTCAGAGTGATTAAGCACTGAAATAAATTGCCTATGGAGGTTGTAGAATCTCCAACATTGGAGATTTTTAAGAGCAGGTGTCAAGGTTTCCTCCCCCACTCTGAACTTTAGGGTACAGATGTGGGGACCTGCATGGACCCTTCTAAGCTTAATTCCTAGCTTAGATCTGGTAACGCTGCCACCAGCCAGAATTCCAGTGTCTGGCACAGTTTCTGTCCCCCCAAAACCTTCCCTGGGGAACACAGATCCAAACCCCTTGGATCTTAAAACAAGAAGAAATTAACCATCCCCCCTCTCCCCCAATACCCTTGGATCTTAAAACAAAGAAAAATCAATCAGGTTCTTAAAAAAGAAAGCTTTTAATTAAAGGAAGAAAAGGTAAAAATTATCTCTGTAAAATCAGGATGGAAAATGCTTACAGGGTACTTAGATTCATATAGCCCAGGTGTCATCTAGCCTCAGGTTCAAAGTTACAGCAAACAGAGGTAAAAATCCTTCCAGCAAAAAGAAACATTTACAGGTTGAGAAAACAAAAATAAGACTAACGCCTTGCCTGGCTAGTTACTTACAAGTTTGAAACACGAGAGACTGATTCAGAAAGATTTGGAGAGCCTGGATGGATGTCCCGTCCCTCTCAGTCCCGAGAGCGAACGAACCCAAAACAAAGAACACAAACAAAGAACTCCCTCCTCCAAGATTTGAAAGTATCTTGTCCCCATATTGGTCCTCTGGTCAGGTGTCAGCCAGGTTTACAGAGCTTCTTAACCCTTTACAGGTAAAAGAGACATTAACCCTTAACTATCTGTTTATGACAGCAGGTTAGACAAACACCTGCCAGGGATAGTCTAGATAATACTTAGTCCTTCCATGAATGTAGGGGACAGGACTAGAAGACCTCTCAAGATCCCTTCCAGTCCTACGATTCTATGATTAAATTTTCAAGTATGCATCCCAAAGGATTGTGATTTTTAGGATAGCCATTAAACAATGATGCAAAAACTCATGTGACTTTGGAGACATGGAAACAGGGTTTCTAGAAATTTCATGTTATCCACTGATGAACTTTTACCTATAATAGATAACCACGAAATTCAGTGCTGTTCCTTACTACATGTTTTGATGCTGTATTTTTACATCAGTTTGTAAGATCTGAAACAAATTCACCTTTCTATTTAATTTGACAAAGTTTAATTTTTCATAAGTCTGTTGTTTTCCTAGTACAAGTATATATCTAATCATGTTTGACCATTAGAGCAGTGGTTCTAGTATTTAAAAAAAAAAAAAAAAAGAATTTCTTTAGTGTCAATAAAATTCTTTCAATGTCTAACCCTGAAAAAAGTAGCAAATGAAAATTCAAGGCTCTAGGGAGAAATGTTTTTATGAAATGTCCATCACAGACCAACATTTGCTCTACTTATTAGGTACAGTAACAGTTATGAGCCTGGTTTGTCACTTATTGTCTCTCTGATCTGGCACAAGAAATGCTTGTGCCTGTGTTCCATATCTTCTCACATGTGTGGACAGCTCCAGCTTTGCTTTCTGATAGAAGAACTAAACAAAGAAAACAACTACTTTTCTCATGACATGCCTTTCTCTGCATGGAACATCCACTGATTTCCTGATTCAGTTCTCAAAGAGTTACTGTACAGATTTCCTTACAACCACTTTTGTTTCAAAAACCTGGATTCAAAGACCAGTCAATAACAAGATTTCTACATATTTATGGTGTACCTGGCCTATACAGCCTTACATGTCTGCTGTAGCTTGTTATTATACAGCTGTCTGATTTAGGCATTCCATACTTGAAGACCATTTCCTTAACTTAGGGTAAGTGCCCTTTAAATTCTTCCTCTGGCTTCCTCCTCTCATCTGTGTACCTCAAATATTCTTTCTGAAACTGGAGGATCAGCTCATATGTCCTGTTCCTACAGCTGAGGAGGAACATTTTGTTTCAACTGCCCCTCCTTTGGGTATGAAAAAGCTTCATACTCATCAGATAGAAAGGTCTTTGGGTGTGCCCCTTTTCTCCAGTCAGGAGAAGGTTCACAAATATTGCAACATCATTCAATTTGCCAGGGATAAACAGAGGGTCTTCCTATCAACGAACACTGGAACAGAGCCTGTTGAGATCATAAATTGTTGGCAGTCAGTTGCTAAAAGGTGCTAAAACCTAGAATATCAGGTTCCTAAGCAGCACTTCCAATTTTCTTTACACACCTTTCTCCAGATTTCTCTATAGATGACCTAATGAAAGATGCAGCAGTCCCAAGTCTTTTATTGTTTGGGGGTATTTTTAGACATTTTGGCCAATTTTAGAGTGACAAGAGCAACTGCTATCCTTTGGATTTGTCTGACCTCAACATGGAAAGCAACTCTGTCAGCAGAGGATTGAAAAGCACTTTTTCCTGTGGATAACCAGCATCTAGTATTGCCTAAACCACTTTTCAAAAAACCAACCAAACAAAAAGCAACAGACTCCTCCTTTCAGCTTCTTAAGCACCTTCCTGCATTGGCCCCTGCAAATAGTCATATTTAAAATTTGCTCAAGAGCATGGAGTTATTTTCCTACTGTTCCTGTTTGCCTGACATATTCTGTCACTTTAGACTATTGGGTCTTAAAGGTTGAAAGACCAGGGCTATCCTTTCCTGTTTCATCTTCCATCACATACCCTTCCTAGGTTTCCCATTTCTGCTGCAGGGAGCAAAACAGCCTATTATTTTTCTCATTGCAAAAAGGAGAGATTCTACCTTATCCTAGACTTCAGGAAATTAAACATATTTCTCTAGTGAATTAATTATCACATACTGACAATCAATGCAATTATCCCTTCTCTCCTTCAGCATGACTAGTTCTATGAGATGTGTGGTTCAATAACTCTTGAAGGAAAAATCCTTCTGGTATTTAGTGGATGGAAAACGCTTCCATCCTTTAGTCTAGTTACAGTGTGGAGGGTATTTACTAGTTACTGTGCAGAAGTGATAGCACATTTTGGTCTCCTAGGTCTACCTCTGCCTAAGCAAATGTTTTTTCAGAGCTATGACCCAAGGCAAGGCATTAGAAGCATGTGTAGCTATAGCCTCCTATTTCTGTTTCCTGGTATATTTTACCCACAAAAAGTAGTCTCTTTTAATTCTCTAATGAAAATATGTGATTTTAGAAACATCCCTGGATTTCCCCAGGACTGAAGCATTCCTATTGGAAGATGTGTCCCTGCAGGTGCCTCTATTTCACTTGCATGCACCACAAACAACAAGAGTGTGACTATATGTTCTGGTTATTGTGGCATTATGCACCTTCATTGTGCGCGTGGCCTGTCTGAGAATGAGGCTACTGCAAAACCTACTTAAGTTCTTAGAACTGCAGATGTTTTCTGCAGAAAATTCTGCTCATTGCAGTGGAAAGAGACGAATCCCTGAATTAGTGTGTTGACATGTCCCATTTAGCCTGCCCTGGAAAGAACCTGGAACCTCAAAATTCCTTCAGGAAGGCAGGAGTGTTTTCTTATCTCCACCTCCCCTTGCGTTTAGCATAGTAAACTTTTTCATTCCTTAAATCTCAGTGATAACAAAGTTGAGAGGGGGAGAGAGACAAATGGTGCCTCTTTAAAAATGTGAAATGACCCACAAATATCCAAGAGGTCAAAATCCAGAGAATATTAGTTCAGTTTTGTATGAGCTCTTCCTTAAACTTGTCTTTCATTTTCCTTCACTAGAAGAACAATAACAGGAGGAGGAGGAAGATATTATTTACAAGATCCTGTTGATGTAGAAAAAATACTGCCATTTCTTCATTTTATAAAAAAACCCAAATCATGTACTGGTAGCTAACAGCTATTTGTGTTTTATTTTCCTTTTTTCCCCCACTTTCCTTTTCTATTTTGATTTACTGTTTGAAATTCTTTTAATATGTATTGACTGTCTGCTGAGGTCCTTGCTGACACAGCTCTTTAAGATGATGCAGTACTGAAGAAAAGCTGATGAGTTCTTCTTTATGAGCTTTGACATATTAATTAGTAAAATGGGCTAAAAAAGCTTTCCTATTTCTGTTTTAATGTCTCATTTTCCAAAACACCCTTCTGTAGAGATGTAAAACAGAAAGGCACCATAAAAGCTCCAGTGAGTGAAAGGCTAAAGCTACTTGTTAGCAAGTTTATGATCTGTGGCTTACTTTCGATAGTCCAGATCACGAGATCAGGTGGATGGGGAAGCTGCAGTGTCCCCTTCTCATAAAGGGTCTCGCTGTTTCACAAAGCAAGTGCTCCCTGTGACACACACATCATTGCGGCTGGAAATTTCAAAGGGGCCTAAGGGCACTGGGCACTCAGCACCCAGGAAATTTCAATGGGAGATAGATACCAAAATGCCAGCCAAAGAAAATAGTTTAAATCACTGCTGACCTACTTGAGACTTGCAATGGGAAGCCCTGCTCTAAAAAGGACCTCCCCGCCATCTGACTGTATATAAAGTCCTGCCGTTTCTTTTGAATTGTGGGGGTTTGCTTTATTTATTTGCTTGTTCATTTTGGATGATGTTCCCAGATGGACTCTCATTCTTGTTGGTGTGATTGGCTCTCTTGTGGTTTGAATCTTTGGACTGTGGGGTGATGTTGGATTATTGTGCACATTTTGGCAGATACTCTTGATATCTTTTTTTTCTTTATTCATGATGGATTTGCCTCTTTGACTGATCCATTTTTTAAGTTCTGTTAAACCTTGGTTTGGCTTCTCTAGGTATATTGGCACAAAGAAGAAGTTGTCACCTGAAAATTCACACCATCACATGCAACTGGGAAACCTGAAATAATGGTGGTAGGGCATGAGGAGGCCTCTCTTTCAGAAGTTTGCTTTATGGTTTTCTACCTCCCAGTTATGTAGATTGTGTCTCCTGTGGGATTAGAATCAACAGGTAGGCTGAGAACTAATCTGCTCAATCTGCAGCAAGAGAGATTTAGTTTAGATATTAGGAAAACTTTCTAACTAGAAGGATAGTTAACATCTGGAGGATAGGGATAATTTCTTCTTGACAGGGATTGTGATTCCCTTCCCCCAGAGCTCAAGCTGTGCTGGGATGAATCTTTGGGCTTGGCTACACTTACAAATTTGCAGCGCTGCAGCAAGGTGTGAAAACACACCCTCTGCAGCGCTGCAAATTGCGGCGCTACAAAGCGCCAGTGTAGTCAAAGCCCCAGCGCTGGGAGCCGCGCTCCCAGCGCTGTCCGTTATTCCCCACAGGGAGGTGGAGTACGGACAGCGCTGGGAGAGTTTTCTCCCAGCGCTGGCGCTTTGACTACACTTAGCGCTTCAAAGCACTGCCGCGGCAGCGCTTTGAAATGCAAGTGTAGCCAAAGCCTTTGTGCAAGTCTCCTCTTCATGGGTGTGGGGGAAGCAATCAACAAAGTCTTTTGTCCACTGATGTTCCATATTGACTTATCTGGTGTCTATGGGCCTTCTTTTGTGGGGCAGGAGATAACGCTTGGTAATGCTTCTCTCCGGCCTGTGGGGATTTACAGTAGTAGAGCAAACACTTTTATAGCCACAAAGCGAACACTTAAATATTACCCTATAGCATAAAAACAATGAGGAGTCCGGTGGCACCTTAAAGACTAACAGATTTATTTGGGCATAAGCTTTCGTGGGTAAAAAGCTCACTTCAGATGCATGGAGTGAAATTACAGAAAAAAGGCATAAATACATATTGGCACATGAAGAGAAGGGAGTTACATTACAAAGTGGAGAACCAATGTTGAAGGCCAGTTCAGTCAGGGTGGATGTAGTCCACTCCCAATAATCGATGAGGAAGTGTCAATACCAAGAGAGTGAAAATTGCTTTTGTAGTGAGCCAGACACTCCCAGTCTCTATTCAAGCCCAAATTAATGGTGTTAAGTTTGCAAATGAATTGTATCTCAGCAGTTTCTCTTTTGAAGTTTGTTTTTGAAGTTTTTTTGTTGAAGAATAGCTACTTTTAAATCTGTTATTGAATGTCCAGGGAGATTGAAGTGTTCTCCTACTGGCTTTTTGTATGTTACCATTCCTGATGTCTGATTTGTGTCTATTTATCCGTTTACGTAGAGACTGTCCAGTTTGGCCAACGTACATGGCAGAGGGCATTACTGGCACATGATGGCATATATCACATTAGTAGATGTGCAAGTGAATGAGTCTCTGATGGTGTGGCTGGTGTGGTTGGGTCCTATGATGGTGTCGCTAGAGTAGATATGGGGACAGAGTAGGCAATGGGGTTTGTTCCTGGGTTAGTGTTTCTGTGGTGTGTAGTTGCTGTTGAGTATTTGCTTCAGGTTGGGGGGCTGTCCGTAAGCGAGGATTGGCCTGTCTCCCAAGGCTTGTGAGAGTGGGGGATCGTTTTCCAGGATAGGTTGTAGATTGTTGATGATGCGCTGGAGAGGCAGGTTTTAGCTTGGGGCTGTATGCGATAGCCAGTGTTGTTCTGTTATTTTCCTTGTGGGGCCTGGCCTGTCATAGGTGATTTCTGGGTACCCATCTAGCTCTGTCAATCTGTTTCCTCACTTCTCCAGGTGGGTATTATAGTTTTAAGAATGCTTGATAGAGATCTTGTAGGTGTTTGTCTCTGTCGAGGGATTGGAGCAAATGTGGTTGTAACGTAAGGCTTGGCTGTAGACAGTGGATCATGTGATGTCTCCTGGATGGAAGTGGAAGGCATATAGGTAAGTATAGTGGTCAGTAGGTTTCTGGTATAGGGTGGTGTTTATGTGACCATCACTTATGTGCACTGTAGTGCCCAGGAAGTGGATCTCTTGTGTGGACTGGTCCAGGCTGAGGTTGATGGTAGGGTGGAAATTGTTGAAATCCAGGTGAAATTCTTCAAGGGCCTCCTTCCCATGGGTCCATATGATGAAGATGTCATCAGTGTAGCGTAAGTAGAGGAGGGGCGCTAGGGGATGAGAGCTGAGGAAACATTGTTCTAAGTCAGCCGTAAAAATGTTGGCATACTGTGGGGCCATGCGGGTACTCCTAGCAGTGCCGCTGACTTCACGGTATAGGTTGTCCCCAAATCTGAAATGGTTGTGGGTGAGGACAAAGTCACAAAGCTCAGCCATCAGGTGTGCCGTGGCTACATCACGGATACTGTTCCTGACAGCTTGTTGTCCATTCTCATGTGGAATATTGGTGTAAAGAGCTTCTGCATCCATGGTGGCCAGGATGGTGTTTTCAGGAAGATCACCAATGCATTGTCGTTTCCTCAGGAAGTCAGTGGTGTCTCGAAGACAGCTAGGAGGTAACTCCCTTCTCTTCATGTGCCAATATATATTTATGCCTGTATCTGTAATTTTCACTCTAGGCATCTGAAGAAGTGAACTTTTTACCCACGAAACCCAAATAAATCTGCTAGTCTTTAAGGTGCCACTGGGCTCCTTGTTGTTTTTGTGGATACAGACTACCACGGCTACCCCTCTGATATCTGGTACCCTATAGCATGGCACACCACTATTATAAGTGAGATTAACGCATGCAACAACTCACAAGCATTTCATAAAATCTAAAGACTCAACACATTTTTATAAATCTAATACCTGTGTTAACAATTTGAACACATAGGTGAGCCGGACTGGTTTCCAGCTCTGCATTTGCTCGGGCCTTGGCACGAGCTGGGACTTGTTCTGCCTGCATCACAGTATAACTACACTGATACCAAAAAAAAATCACACCCCTAACCTGCATAGTTATACTAGTACAAAAACTGTGCGTACATCATGCTTAAGGGACAGGAACAGAACAATCCTGAACTATAAGAATCTTTATGGTATCTTAATACAGGATAATGTTACATTTCATCATAGATTGGAGGCTCGAGAGAATAAATCCTAGGCCTCTAACTTTCACTAAGTCTTAAGGAAGAATATGAGTGAGATGATCCTTTACTTGCCCTAGTACTAAAGGTACTGACTATGAATTTTGAAACTTTTGTTATAGAAAAAACATGTCTTCCTACTCGAACTTTACTGATGCAAGAAGCTGTTAATGAGTAAGCAGGAAAGCTAGGAAACAGAAGGAGTAAACTTATCAAGTTCTAATGTTTCTTGATTTAGCAAGGGAAACTCAGACTGGGCATTCCAGATGTTGATTATTATAATGCTGTACAAAAATTGGGACTGATACAGCAATCTTTTCCCCCTACTGAATTGTGTGTACTTTTACATGATGACTTAAATTTTTCACTGACTCAGAAGGTGACAGGCTAGACACTTATTAGTTCTTGTGCCTCTAACAGTTGTTAGACAAGAACTTTGAGTTAACAAAATCTGCTGTATCATTTAATTTGAGTAAATAGCAACAACTTCTTTAGAATCTTCTCTGAATGCATGGCTGGCAGTCCTCACTGATAATCCTCACTGCCGGAGACTAGAGACAGGCTACCAGGAGATCCATTGACCTGCCCTCTTCACAGCACTCCTGGGTTGCGTGGCTGGGTGATCTTCCACCATGGAAGAGAACAGGCAGTCACTCAGCCCTGAGAAGGACATTTTTTTTCACCTATAACTTTTCTTGCCAACAGTGCCAGACGGTAATCAGTGTGGCCCCTTTTACGTTTTGGCATTGAGATGGAGAAAGAATGAAATGATGGCCCATTGAGTCAATATCACAAGTTCCACTGATTTAAAACGCACCAGTATTTCACCCTCTGTAAGCAACCTCCCCAGTGGCAGGGAACGGGGGTGACAAAATGATGGACAAGCCTCGGCAAGAAAGAAATGTTTCCTCATTGTCTGGTTTGCTAGAGCAAGGTGCCTGAGAAGGTTTTTAGGTGTCGAGAGTCCCACTAACAGTCTTCTTCTCCTGACTCTAAGAATCTACTGGTATAGGGAACATTGCAGGACAATAAGGATAGTCCAGCCTCAGCAGAATAAGCCCTGATTTTGGGCTGTGTCTGAACTGTGCTCAGCATAACTAGAGAATGGAGGCAAAGGGAGCTTTACAATACCTATATTTACCTTTCTTCCCTCTACAGATGAGTCTCTGATGTAGATTAGAGAAGCTTCAGGTCCGCTCCAATGCACATAAATCTGCAAAGGGGTTGTTCTGGCATCCAGGGATACTGGGGCAATATCCCCTTTCTCCAGATACATCCCTATTCAGGGGGCTGGTAAGAGGCATTGGAGTCATTACAGCAGTGTTACATTACTCAGGGAATCCTCCACCAGCCTGTTAATCCGACTTTATAGCTTCCATGTGTTCCTGGAGCAGAAAAAGCAGCTGTAGACCTTGCTGTCTCTTGCCCCATGCTTCCTCTTCGGCCCCTCTATTCCCGTGTTTTTCTTTATTTAAACCCCTTCTGCTCACCTGGTCTCTCTTGTTCTACTCCTGGTACGTTTCCACTGCTCCTATATTCCCTGTTTGAGGAATCAGCTAACATGGTGTTCTAAGGAAACAGCTCACCCACTTTTCCAGATGTTTGCACCTGAATAGGGTCTTTACGCCCTAAGCACCTTCTATTGTATCTGTCTGATGCGTACTTTCTACAGGGCTTGTCAGCGATGGTGGATCCACGGATGTCTAGGCACTCATAATACAGCTGTGTTTCATAATACAATTTCACAATATCAATCACAATTCATAAATTATACAGACATAGCCCCAGTTCATCACAGGGTTTTTCTTTTATCTTCCCATTACATAAACTTTGCTAACCAGAGTTTTATGTTGCTGGAATTTCTTCCTGTTGCTAGGCATTATTAGATGTTGTTCTGTATTTAATTCAGTGAAGCCAATCCCATTGGGGTGTGGCAAAATACCACAAGCGTATTAAATACAGGAAAATGTTTTATTAGTGTAACATTCAATAAAACCATTCAGATTTTTAAGAGCTGTAATTAATAATTCAGTTTTGCATATGGTCTTTTAGTGTCTAAAATGAACACTCCCACCCCCCTCTTTTGAGACTGAATGTGTCGGCTGTCAGATTACAGTGGACTAAAAGGAGGCACACACGTCTCAATCTGTTGCAGGCTGAAATACTCATCCTGGGAATGGTGCAGTGTCAGCATGAGTGATTGGAGGGTGTTCACCGCTTGCATGTTCCAGCTGAAAATCACAGCCCTTTTTCTTATGCCTATCTGCCCTTGTTCCTAACCTGCCACATTTCATGTCCCCACTGCAGAGTTCCGCTTTGAGTCAGAGCTTTCTGATGCAGGTGCTCTTCTATCATTTTCAGGCTTGAGGGCAGGAAAACTCTTAAACACCGTGTCTCTGATTCTCTTATTTGTCTTTCACCTTGTTGTTGCAATTTATACTTGTGCTGTGTGGATGCAAAATGCTGCCGTTCAGATTTGGTAGCATTTATACCCACTTCGCACTGATGTAAATGAGAACCCAGTCTGACATGCCACCCAGTCTGCTGGCGATGTGAAGAGGTCAGACGTTTCTCAAAGAGAGCTGTTAATCGAAACTGTCTTGGGGATGTAATAGTCCACCTCCCTCTGTGAAGTCAAAGGGACAAGGAACTTTCTGATCTGCCTTCAAAGCTTTCTGCGTGCTATGAAGGCTGTGGAGAGGTCTGCACTACTGTGCCACATACATACACACCCCACTAGAGCCTACTGGCTGATGGGGGAGGAGGAGGGGAGAGAACACCTCAATTTTGGGATCTTCCTTGCCCATGAATATCTCCAGGCCCACCACTTGCTGTTACCCCCAGCTTTATCAAACAGCTGCTTAATTCTTGTCAGTTTCACCTCTGCCCACGAGGTTCTGAATAGCAACTATCATGACTGGAAACAATTATTTTTAAATGAAACTTTTAACTTCTGCAGAAATTAATAGTTTATGGCCCTTGTAGCCTGCCAGAGAAAGTGCCCCATCTGCTGTGAATTAGGTTTGGGCTCAGTTTGTATATATAGGTCATAAACTGGTATGTTTTCACATGCATAGTATGTGCAACTAAGGCATTGGTTGGAACTACATCAAATCAAAATAACTATAGATTAGATTGCTGACATTGCACACACATTTATAGGAATACACGTGTGTACATACGCAACCAAATTCTAAAATGATTTACACCCGGTGCAGTCACACTGGAAAGGGGATGTAAGTCAGCATAGAATACATAAGTACTTAAGACAGCTCTTTTTGATACTCCAAACCACTCAATCTCTGCTCCTAGCAGCAATGCTGTGAGTGAATGTGTGACGTTTCACTCCATATTCTTTATGAAAAGATGCTTATGATATGAATGACATAACTGAGATATATTTTATGCAAGATGGCTCATGTGAGATATCATTGGGAAGGTTATGATTTACTGAATGTGATTATTCAATGTGTATGCCTGTATCATTTCTGTATCTGAAGTTAGGAATATTAACTATGTATCTGTATTTCAAATGTGTTACTTTGGGTGTCACCCCCAACCAGCCCTTGAGGTACAACAGTGGAAAAGCCAGACAGGGCTAATGGGCTATTAGCAGAGACAATGGACTCTGAAAGGGCTTAGTCTTCCTGTGGACACTGGAGACAGCCTACGAGCAATGGCTGCCACAGCCATCAGAGATATGAGTCCGAGTCACCTGCTACTGGATACTGCTCCTCCTCTTTTGGAATACCAGTGGTTTTCCACTAGAAGACAAAGGGTTCCCGCCTTACACAAGAGCTATATAAGGCAGGGGAGTGACATGGTTCTCCTCTGCCTCCCCACCCAAAGAGACACTGAAAAAACACCTGGAAGCAAAAATCTGGGGGGAGAAGGGTTGAGCCCAAGCTGGGAGGGCGTCTAGCTTGTGAGTAATATCGTAATACCTGAGGTCTCAAGAGGGAGACCAGTGCAGCTGCCTTTCAAGACTTTCTGTAATCTTCCTGCAACAATATCTAGGGTGAGAAATACTATTTGTAACCAATTTCTTTAGTGAAACTAGCTTAGTTTGCGTGTTTGGTTTCATTTGCTTAGTAATCTGCTTTGTTCTGTTTGCTACCCCTGTTACCACTTAAAATCTGCCTTTTATAGTTCGTTAAATTTGTTCTGTTTATTATTAAACCCAGTTTCTGTAATTTCTAATGGGGGAGAGGAGAGGTTGCACATACTTTCCTCCACATTGAGGGAGGAGGGGGATTTCATAATATATCTGTGGGTCTGCACTCCAAGGGAGTGGACACTTGTGTGCTGGGGCAAGTCCCCTTAGCTGAGCCTTCCCAGAACTGATCTCAGTGTCTGTTTTGTTCTGCAGTTGGGTGTGGCCCTGCCTGTGTGTATGTTGGAAGAGGCTTAATAGCCTGGCTCGGCAAGACAGGTAAAAAGGGGGCCCAAACTGGCATAACAGGCGGGCTCAGCGGTATCTTTGCATGTCGGGTGGCATCCTAGGGGGGCAGCCTGTCACAATAAGATTAAGGAATAGTACCTCGAGTTTTTCTAAATGAGCAGTGATGGTAAAATCTTAAATATAACTGAGTCTGCAATAGATGTAGCCAGAAGAAAAGGCCTGATATTTAGAAGTACTGAGGTCTTCCATCTCCCATTCACTTCTGTTGGAACTGTGGATGCTCGGGACTCTTTCACGTTAAGCGTCACCTTGGGAGCAGTCAGTAAGGTGAATTTAACATTTAGAATCTTGGGAATGTTGACGTTATGTTAATCTCTAAAACAAGGATCGCTTGTCTGCTCGTTGCATCTGAGCATAAAGCAAAATGCTCAAAGGACCTGTATTTGGCTGATAAAACTTCAGTTTCTGCTATGGAAATTCTCTGATCTAAAGAAAACTGTTGAATCCTGCAAATGAGTCAGGCAGTTTCCATGCATATAGGGCCTTCTAAGCAAAGGGCTCTTCAAGAAGTAACGTTGATCCGATGTGGTGACTGATTACAGCAGGCAGACCGAGTCCATTGCAGAAAGCACCAGAAGTGGCTTGAGAGCCTGTGTCACCCATTAGTGAGAAGAAACTGCTCATGTGATTCTAAAACCATTGGGCTACATATTTACAAATGTACAAATTCAGATCTTGCTGTGTGCCCTCATCACAAGTCTTTCTTATCTGCCTCTCACTGCTATGTTTAGTTCCCCAGCTAGTGTGTGTACATTTCTCAAGCCCTGTTCATGACAACGGTTTGCAGATGTTTGGGAAAACCCTTGAGTGTATTAGGGACTGAAAAGCATTAGCAGTTACTGTGGTTCTTTTAGTTGTTCATTGTGACTGAAGAAACCTGCAGCCACTGTTGAGTGCCTCATTTCTTAATCCTTTTCCTCCAGGAGTTAGGTTTTTATGGGCATAACAGCCAGTGCTGGCAATGGGCACACTGAAATCACTGGCGCCAAGGAGTTGATGAATTTGGAAAACTTCCCAGATGATACATCTGCCCCTCTAACTTACAGTTCAGCAGATGAGGCAGTGAAGGAGGATTAGTGAACAATTGTATGCCCCCTTTTTCTAGCTATGCAACAAACTTGGGGGGAAGCAAGAATAGGTTATTGGTGACTCACTGGAAAATATAAAACGAAATAACTCATAGATTTACCTGGGTTTTTTTCTGCTCTAACTCCACTGCTTACCACATGCATATTGCTCTACTTTCTGGGTTTGGGTCTGTGGGGGAGGGGGATCTATAATCCTCAGCAGAGTTGAGAATTTTTTATTATTATTTAAATCCTCTCATCTTTCTTTGCTAAGATGTAGGTTTTTAAGGGTAGCAGCGGGTAATTGATATTCCAACTCCAACTCATTTCTCAAACATTGTCTTATGTAGTATTTACTTTTCATAACATTTTTAAATAAGGTTTTATTGTAAGAAATAGGTTGCCAGCACTATTAATATACGTCTTTGCATAGTAAAAACTACACAGTAATATTATGCAGAGGAAAAAAACTTTGAAGAAAGAATTGTGTAGTTGCTCATGGAACAGCATCAATCATTTTTAGCAGTTCGTGCAATAATAATAATAATGCCTAGCACTTTTCATACAAATTGCTTCCAAAAGGTTACTAAAATACTTTTTACTGTACATAGACAGCATGCTTAGGACAGTCAGTCTTATTTTTATTCCTGTTTCTGCTTTGCATTTGTTGGATCTTTACTGTTAATTCTGAAGGGTGACACTAACTGGATTAAGCAGTAATCCCTTAAATTTAGTTATCGCTAGCAGTTCAGTTGTTAGTTAACCAGCAGAATTGAAGATGAAGCCAGTGGCAGCCTACTGCAGTTAATAATCAATTCTGGTTTCACTGTAATAGTGGCAGCAAAGAATCCTGTGGCACCTTATAGACTAACAGACAGTCTGTGTGTGCATGTGTCACGGAGTTTGGGGTGAGACAAGGCCCTGCACCCCCGGCTTCCTGCGATTCACCGTGACTCTCAGTCAGGCAGTAGAACAGAAGGTTTATTAGATGGCAGGAACACAGTCCACACCAGAGCTTGTAGGCATAAACAGGACCCCCTTAGTCAGGGCCTTCAGGGTAGTAGGGAACTTACCCCCCAACCTCGGGGTTGATTCCCCAGCCAGCCCAAGACTGAAACTCTCCAGCCCCTCCTTTCTGGCCTTTTCCTCTTTCCCGGGCCAGGAGGTCACCTGATCTCTTTGTTCTCCAACACCTTTAGCTATCCCCTTGCATGGGGGGAAGGGCCCTGGCCATTAGCTGCCAGGAGACAGAATGCCAGCCATTTATGCACACTTGCCCTTTGCTCTGCAACAATCTCACCCCCTAGAGACTTAAGAAACGCATAGGGGAAACTGAGGTACCCACACAGTATTCAGAGGAAACATTAAGAGCAGTCCCACTTCGTCACAGCATGCAATAAGCTGTTAAGGAGAAAGCCAGCTGTAGGTTGTTTTGATGATATTTGATTCTGTTAGAGACCAAGAAATAGGCTTGAAACAAGTTAGAAAACACCAGCCAGCGAAGGTGAAATCACACTCTGTAGGCATAGCTCCAATTCTCTTTTCAGGGTTTTTCATTATTAACAAAAGGTTCAGAACAAACCCATGCACCTCAAAGCAGCCTCACAGCCCTGCAGAGTCTTGCCTTTGCTCACATCTCCAGGGCTTCCCAGTCCTTTCCCAATAGCCAGCCCCTGCTCCCTGCAAGCGTCTCCTTTTTATGCCCTTTGCCTTACAGATATGGAATCAACCTCGCTCTCTTCTTTCCCTGACCGGGTATCCCCCACCTGCTCTTCTGCTTCAGAGCAGGAAGCCTTCCTGTAGGGCACCTTACTAGGAGCAAGCAAGTGACCTGCAATGACAACTCTCAGTTTTAAAAGCTGTAAAAGCTGTATTGAGATGTAACAGGGCCAGTGCCCTGTTCCTGTCCCTGTTCTTTTATTAGTTGTCCCCCGCAATTAGTGGGTTTCTGAGGCTCTGTGGCACCTCCCCTTAGGCTGGGGGGGGTTCCGTTAGCATGGGGCGGGCTCGCCCGCCCCATTTCCTGGAAACCCAATAGATACAGTGAGTATGTGTGCATATGTCTGTATGTATACAGATAAAAACATCATATGGTAATACATGCATAATTGTAAAATAGATCATTGGAGCCAGATTCTTTGGTTGGGTCTAAATTTAACCCACGTCTGAGGATAAGGGGTGAAAAGGCAGCTTTAAGCCACCTTTGCTTTGAATTTATCCTGTAGCCATTCTAGTACTAGTCAACTCCCTGATGCTACTTCAGTGCTGCTCCTGTATAGGCTGCCCACAGCCCCAAGGGGCCATCAGCTGGGCCCAGGGATTATTGACTATGGTCTGATGCTTGCACAGAATTCTCGTTGAGACTATTAATACTGTACTGACTTCCTGTGGATGATGTCGTGTGTTCTTATTCATATTAAAGGCATAAAGTGTGTTACTTTAGGTTTGAAAACTCGACAGAGAATATGAGGGAGATACATTGTGTTCATTTTTGAAGGGCTCATTAGGGACAAAGCACCTTGAGAGGAGAAGTTATTACAGAGACATAGAGCCTAATCCTGCAAAGCACTGAATTTCCTCATCACCCACTGACTTCACAGAGGTTGATGTTGCTCAGTGCTTCAAAATTCATTCCAGAAGGACCTGCTCCATGATTTTTCCAGGTGGGGCTGACTGGCCTGTAGTTCCCCGCATCCTTTTTTAAAGATGGGCCCTACATTAGCCTTTTTCCGGTCATCTGGGACTTTCCCCGATCACCATGAGTTTTCTAAGATAATGGCCAATGGTTCTGCAATCACATCCGCCAACTCCTTTAGCACCCTCGGATGTAGTGCGTCCAGCCCCGTGGACTTGTGCTCGTCCAGCTTTTCTAAATAGTCCGAACCAGTCCTAGAGAAGTAATATACAGAACAATAGAAAAAGAATCCATGAATATGGTCATGAAATGGTAAAGTTCATGATTCTAAGGAATGGTAGGAGGAAGAAAAGCACAATAAAGACAATGATTTCAAGAAGGCAGACTTTAGCAAACTGAGGGAGTTGGTATGTAAAATCCCATGGGAAGCAAGTCTAAGCGGAAAAACAATTGAAAAATGGCATTTTTCAGAGAGACATTATTAAGGGCACAAGAGCTGATTAGGCCTCAACTAGAGTATTGTGTCCAGTTCTAGGCACCACATTTCAGGAAAGATGTGGACAAATTGGAGAAAGTCCAGAGAAGAGCAACAAAAATGATTAAAAGTCTAGAAAACATGACCTATGAGGGAAAAATGAAAAAATTGGGTTTGCTTAGTCTGGAGAAGAGAAGACTGAGGGGACATAACAGTTTTCATGTACATAAAAGGTTGTTACAAGGAGGAGGGAGAAAAATTGTTGTTCTTTCTTAACCTCTGAGGATACGACAAGAAGCAATGGCCTTAAATTTGAGCAAGTGCGGTCTATGTTGGACACTAGGAAAAAATTCCTAACTGTCAGAGTGATTAAGCACTGGAATAAATTGCCTAGGAAGGTTGTGGAATCTCCATCACTGGGTATTTTTAAGAGCAGGTTAGACCAACACCTGTCAGGGATGGTCGAGATAATACTTAGTCCTGCCTTGAGTGTAGGGGACTGGACAAGATGACCTGTTGAGGTCCCTTCCAGTTCTGTGATTCTATGAGTATAATGTGACCCTCAGAAGCCTGAACAGACATGACTGAAATAAATGGTGGAAACTGGTGGAGGCTGAATGTACCGCATGGTGCAGGAGGATAAAGAAGAAAGTTAGTATTTGTTGCGTGTGTGCAGTTAGCATGATTTCCTATGTTCACAAAAGGTTTATTTTTTTAGTTTTAGATAAAAGAGAAATTAAATAAAATATGGCTATTCAGATGCCTCTTTTTTCATTGCTCAAATGTTTAAATTCTGAAAATAAAATGATGAAATTGTTTGACTGAAGCCCTCTGGAATTGATACATTATTTTAAAACAGAACACTTCCTATTCATTTTACAGATACCGAAAATAGAAAAAATTACATGTAGAGCTAAGTGTTTTCAACTATTATATAAAATAACTTGCTTATTTTTGAAACCTACAACACAATAAAAATAAATGCAAATAGTAGTCAAAATATCATCCTAATCCTATTCCTCCAAATTATACTAAATATTGAATACACCAATAATAGATCACGTATAAGGCTATTTATTAGAGTATTTCTTGTCTTTCTATCTATCCTTTAGACAATAAAGACAAACTATTAAAGTTATTAAATATCAGTTAATCCCTGTTCTCAAACCTATCATAACTTAAAAAAAAAAGTATTAGTACAGGGTGTCTAATATACAGATTAGTGTATTCTTTTTAACTACTCATTAAAATTTCATGAGCCCTTTTAGCAAATGAGTGAGAAAATGCAAATAAATTATGCACTTTATTTTTCATATGGTAGATACAGTATTACAGGGTTGGTAAACAAATTAGAATGTAGAAAGTGCAGTTCAGTCTATAAACAATATCTAGTTTAAAAAAATATTTACCGCTACTGAAATGAACAGTAGCTACCAATGAGGGTAAATGAAAGCTTTTGAACAGTGTAGAGCAACAGAAGATAATTATGGAATACCTCATGCCATTGAAATAAATTTGTGAGATCATTACAAAATCGGGCCATGGTTTTCAGAAGTGACTAGTGATTTTTGATGTACAACTTGACACATTAAAGTGCATGTTTTTGAGAGGGCAGTATCACAGTTAACTGCACCTATGTGTTCTCCTCCAGGGTTCCCCTTTTGGTCTCAGACCTCCAGCTGTCACCTCTCTATGATGGGGATCCATGTTCCTCTCCCTTCAGACCGGAGATTTACATTTGCAGTCTCCCTGCAATTCACTGTGACTATCCCAGCAGGTCTGACCTTAGTCCAGTACTTGTGGTTCTGCTTTTTCTCAGGTATGATGACAGGGTTACCAGTGACCCTTTCACAAAGTGCCATACATTGATTTTAGGATAAAAATGCTATAAAGAAACGACAGTCTACACACATGCTAAGCTTACCTAGGCAACCCACCTTCCACATGGAGACCCTAGTAGGTTTCCCATCCTTCAAAAAATTTCAGCTGGGTTTTACTTTCTTGGTTACAATCTCATGTCAGTTTCTCCAACCAAGGTTGGAGAAATTTCAACAGAACCATATTCCATTGGTATATTTGGTTCCATCGAAATTGGGTTGATTTTCACTGAATTTTGTTTTGGAAGAAAACTGGAGAAAAAAGTTCTGCCAATGTTGAAGAATCCTGTTCTGACATTTTTGGAATAAAACATTTTGGTTTTTATTTTGAAATGACTTTTTGTTTAGAATTTGTTAAAATTTTAATGTGTAATGTACTACAAAATAGTCAAAATCTAAATGGAACCTATTGATCAACCCGAACAAAACAATATGGGGATTTTCAGTCATAAGAGTATTTTTCAGTTTTATTCCAGTTCAGAATGAAGCAATTTCAAAATTTCTAAATCCTCTCTGAAACAGAACTTCCATCCTCTACACAGGTCTATTGAGCACTCTGAAAATCCCATCCATTTAAGGGGTTTAAAGTTGGGAACCCAACAAATTAAAGCACCCGAAATTACGAGCCACTTTTGAAAATCCTGACTTGGGCATTTATCTACTAAAGAAGCTAAACACACCAGAGGAAAATACTGGTTTGTGTTATGCCTCTATTTTTCCAAAGGCACCTGTGGAACAGAGGAAATTTAGGTAGGCCCAATACATTACCCAAAGACAGCCAATTTAGATACACATTTAAGAGCTCAGTGCCAAAACAAAATAATAAAAGAACTTTTAAGTGACTTTTATTCTTCAGAGTCATGAAACAACTTTCCTAGTAGCCTGTATGCAGACCCCCAAAAGATTAATACCTTCTTCTGACTGGAATTTCAAGATAAAGCCAGATTCTGACATCTTTTCTCATGTTTAGTACCTTGTTTTCACTAGGGCAACAAGGAACTCCTAGTATCTAACATCAGTGGTAAAATTGCCAGATATGGAGCAAACTCTGCCCCCTATGTTCATTTTGAGTAGTTACTTACCGTGAAAATAGTCTGATTCATTTCAATATAATTCTTCAAATGTTACAATTGTAGTAACATGAGAACTTGAACATCCATAAAGCAATTTATAGTAAAAGAAGTAGAAGCAAGATTTCTCTTTCCACTCTAATGATGAGTTACACTTACAATATATGAAGTGACTCCACTTACACTCTAATTTACATTAGTAGGAAAGACACTCCTATTTTGTGGGTTTTTTAGAAAATGGAAACCATGAGTGGATTCTTGAGTAAATAGAATCAATAAACAATGAAATTAAGAACAATACTAGAATCACTAATGTTGAGATGTGCTTTAACAATGTTGAATGTGTCCTCCAGGTGTGTGTTCTCTTTGATAGGGAATTATTTTTAATTTCAAATAGAATTTCTCGGTGTCTTTATATAAATCAATAGCCTGAAGATTTCAAGATAACCAGTTTAATTTCTAAACCAGATTAAGAAAATCTAGTGATTGAAATGCAGCAGTCATACATTATATGGCAACATCAATGTTGGTTATTAATCAAACTAGCTTTTTTCGATTAAACTGCCAAAATACTATCCTTCCAATTTCTTCAGTGTGCTCCACTGAATTTGAACATCATTCAAACCTACAGCAGGCAAGAATGCTGACATTGAAGAGTTATATAGTTAACTATATGAATGTATTAATACTGTGCCAAAATGTGAGCTACTGATGACTAGGTGGTCAGTGCTAAAGTAGATTACAGGCTTTTGATTAGAATGTACAGTATTAGGAAAAATTACCTATTTTTGTAACAATGGAAGGGCAGGGCTATTAACATTGACTCAGAATAATTGATTCTCAAAAACAGTTTACATACCAACAGCAGAAAATTCTGTGCTTGACTTCAGGAGCCACGTTGATTGTATTATTTTTCAGAAGAGATGAACCACTTGTGTCTTCATCTGAAAGATACTATGAGGAGTTGACACTGACTCAATTACAGGCTGACACTCACAACATTCATCTGAAATACTGTACTTAACTCAACAACAATTCAGGTTCAATCTCAACATAAATCTGAGAGAATTAATTTTATATCAAAACAGTTGCTTATTTTCACCTGAAAGTGGAAAACATCTGAGTGGGCTGGAGAGAGAGAGAGACACAGGGGCATGTTGAGGTGACATGCTCATAAAGAGGAGGAATGTACCGTATACTACACTTTTGCAGCTCATACAATGCTGAACAATCATCTGCAAGGAAAGTACAACACTGCAAAGACAAGGCGTCTACAGCCTAGCCACGCAAAAGGAATACCGTGCATTGAAATTAGCCAGGGCTGCAGAAGGGCAACGAAACACTCATAGGCTGTAAACGCTTTGGGGAAGTACCGTCTTTTTTGTTCTGTGTTTTCACAGCACCTAGCCCAAGGCGTTACTGCAATACAAATAATAATAATATAATTGAATGAAAAGTGTGAAGTGATGTTAGAAACAGCAGCCCCCTTTGTTGGTCGATTTGAGTCAGAAATTTCACAGAAGACGTTAAAGCCAGAAAATATTCCACCAAGCCAGGAAGCAATAAAATCATAATAGGAGGCAATGAAATTGAGAAAAAAGTAATGAATAATTGGTTATTTTTACTAATATCCTTGACTGCTGGTTTACCCCCTTACTGAGAAATCAGTCTGCTCTATAGAATCTCTAGCACTGGGAAATTGTGTTATTCACAGAAATTTCTATTTCAAGTGGGAATTATCCAGGCAATACTGGATTTACTGTGCTAGCACTTTTAGGGGAAAATATCAGGCCCTACAATTGGAGCAAAAATGTTCAATGTTACTACTGAGTGGAATGTCCACTGTTCCATCATATTTGGGTTGCGTCTCCGTACTTTAGAGATGCAGGAAACTAGAGTTCTCAAAGTGAGTGAATTAAGGCTTCCCTACTACCAACTTCCATTCAAAAGTCTTTCTCTGCTAAGCTGCAGCTGACAGTAGTAGCTCCAATTTGCTCCTCTTACCAAGCTGCAGGAAGACATTAATGACTGACTTTCTGCTGCTTTATTGTCTGAACTATTGCTTCATATTATTTTTTTTGTTCTCCCCTACAACACAGAGTTTGGCGAACTCGGGCAGCCAGCATGTTAAAGATGGTAGATTTCCAAGAGACTTTCTGGTTTTCCCAGCATGGGGATTACGTCCAGACATAGTTCCAAGTGTCTCCTCTTGCTCACAGGTACCTGAGGCTGAGCTGGAACGCCTCAATTTGAAGAAAGTGAGTCTAGAAGTGGCCTGGAGTCTAGGAGTGCTTCCCTGTCAAGGTCCATGTGCATAAAGACGTCATCTCTACCCCGATCTATAACTACATTAAATAAGCCTAGAGAGTTAATGGGATGGTAGCTTCAAAGAGGCTTAGCACTCACTCAACCAAATCCACTGGGGCTTGTTGGTCAGAAAAGTCCTGTTCATCAGAAGAAATCTGTGAAGCAGCAACCTGGTCCGTCTTATGCACATTCATATACAATTATATACTGGATCTCCAGACTTCTGCCAATACATCCTTTGGCTTCTTTATGCTTTGGTATCTCTGTAATCTTCTTGTGCCATATTTTTCCCTCGCCTCAGTTTTCTTTCACTCTGGACACATCCCATGTGTGATGAATCAGTGGCCATGTAAGTAGGAAGAGAGACTACTTTTGTCTTGCCTGTTAAGTTCTTTTATTTTATTTTAGAGAGACATGCTCTGCCTCTTATCCCATGTCCACCATGCATGCAGACACTCTTTCTTGACAGGGATATGATTCAGCGTGCTATAGGTCATATATAAAATTAATCTTTATGTTCCAAATATTTGAGTTTAGCTTCCTGGTCTGAGGTAAACTCCTTAATATGCATACGTATCAGTTGGGAGTTACCGGACTACTTGTTGAAATGGATCTTTAATGGCCCACAGTGGGGCAGATTATTACCGGTACCAATGAAAATTCTGATTCAATTTGCTCAGTGCACAGCAATTTATTTGAGAAAGAATCACACAAGCAGTAAAAGATTATATAATGCATCTCCCTAGTAAGATTCAATTCCCCAAGCATAAACCCTCAGTAACTATGTTGGCCTTACGCAGTAGCCTGATTGGCAAACGAAGCAGGTACAGCTACCAGTCCTAGATGGATACTTCTTTTCTTCTGTTCTTTTCCCCTCTCAAGTACTTGGTCTGTCAAATGTCCCCCGAAGCAGGGTCTTGGTTACCCTGAGGCTCTCTGTCTTACAGCATCACAGACCTCTTCAGATGTTAATTGGGGAACTACTAACTAACTTCCTCTGCTTAGCATTTATACCTCTTGTTCTCAAAGGAGTCACATGTCCCAGAAATGTGCCTTGTGAGCGTTTCATTACAGGTTTTTCTAATTAATATTTTAAAAGAGACTGCAAAACAGACAGAGACCAAAGATCAGTTGGCATTTACCCTCTCATCAATCATTCACTTGAGCTCCTAGTGCAGTGTCATCCAAAAAGGGTTATTTTGACCTGGGTCAACCTGTACCAAGCCCACTGATGGGGTGGTTTTGCATTTTCTTTACTTTGTGAGCTGGTCAATCAGCTGACATGTTTCAAAATCTCATGTCGAAACATGCACAGATAGAGATTCAATTAACCATTTAAGTGCAATTTCAGCACCCTCGGTAAATTTCCACACCACCTGTCTGATGCTAAGAGAATCCTGCTCCCAAAATCCTCTAGCAAATTCAGACGTACCAAGCCATAGGAAATTCACGTTCACCACATTCATTCATATTAGTCACAGTAATTTATAATAATAATTTGTTAAGCATAAGGAGAAAAAGCTATTGAGTAATACTAGTTAGCCATGCCATGGTAATCATAAAGTTTTGGAAATTGAAGTAATTGATCATGAGTCAGTCCCCAGTCATAATACAGGTTGCTATTCATTACCTTCCCAAAGAATTAGAATAGAATTACTTGTATAGATTAGCAAAAAAAAATCCTCTTATTTTTAGTACAAATATATTTTATTGGTCTACAGCAGGGGTCGGCAACCTTTCAGAAGTGGTGTGCCGAGTCTTCGTTTATTCACTCTAGTTTAAGGTTTCGTGCGTCAGTAATGCATTTTAACATTTTTAGAAGGTCTCTTTCTATAAGTCTATAATATATAACTGAACTATTGTTGAATGTAAAGTAAATAAGCTTTTTAAAATGTTTAAGAAGTTTCATTTAAAATTAAATTAAAATGCAGAACCCCCCGGACCGGTGGCCAGGACCCAGGCAGTGTAAGTGCCACTGAAAATCAGCACGCGTGCCATAGGTTGCCTACCCCTGGTCTATAGAGAGAGATTGCAGGTAAAGAAAGAAAAATAGGATACGTGCTAAATAATGGAATACAGGTTCAATTCAGTCTTTAAATACTTACAGAAGAAACAAAAGCATAAAATAAAAGAGTTGATATAATTGTATGGGTTACCAAAAGGTTTGATTAAGCTGATCATGGAACACTCTAGAGAAGCTATTTTCCTCCACATTTGGTCAACTTAAAGTGTAATTTAAATTGTAGCAGTAGTCACAGTAACAAAAGGTACAATAAGATGTTCTGACATTGGAAAAGAAGTGTAACAGAGCTGTTTAATATCTTTGGAACTGTTCAAAATGCTAATGTACATTGTTCTTAATGGTTATGAGGGAGGTGTTAACTTTAGTCGAAGCAGAAGCTATAATCTCTGGTATGTTAGCGATATTGTCATTATTTAGTCTTAAGACTCTATTAAAGAGCTAGTAACACAAGTAATGATATCTAATGTCTATTTCCGACTCTTCTAACATTTAGAAATAAAATTGATGCATCCGAGAGGCAGCATATTATCACAAGAAGTGAAAGTTTGTACTTTTAGGTTGTAAATAAAAGTATTTGACGGTGGAGATAATTCAGATAAACAAAGCAAAATATTTTAGGAAAGGCCTGTTAAGAGTTTGGAAAGGGAAGGCTTTATCAGGGGAAAGGAACGTGTTGAGGAGCTTGAAGATCAGGGCAGTGCAAGGTCCCTCATTTTCTGGATGTCCAACTTAATACCCCGTGACCTGATTTACAGAAGTGCTGAGCATTGCGGTCTGCAACTGAACTCAATGGGAGCCATGTTTTGAACCTATAAAGTGCTGTATAGTGGTAAGTACTCTGAAAAAACAGGTCCTAGATGTCAAATTGGGCACCCAAAATTAGTGGAAGTTTTTGACCTTAATCTATCTCTCTGTGCCTCAGCTCCCCACCTGTAAAATAGTGATCTCACCCTCTCATCTCAAGGGTGTTATGAAGATAGATAGATAAATTGTTTGTAAGCCACTGGGATATTATAGTGATGAGTACCATAGAAAAGCTCAGGAGGAAATTAATTATTCTGTCTTGAAAGCATGGTTTGAACAGTGTGCACTAAATAAGGTGTGGGGGGTCACAAATTGAACAATGAAGAGAAAACAAACTATTGACCACCTTCTCACACAGTGTGTGGAGGGGGAGATGGCGGGGGGGAGTGAGAGGGCAGCAGCTAGTCAGACCTGGAAGCCAACTGATAGAGAATGTTGTGCTGTCACACGAGCACTAAGTAATCAGAATGTAACACACAGAGAGATAACGGAAGGGGGAGCGTTTATTTCTGAGAACGCTTGAGGATCTAAAAAAGACATTGTAAACTAAAATATCACACTTGTATCTCAAAATTTTATATCTACTAACACTGAAAATTACCAGAGCAGAAAGAGATAGAAGAAAAATATTTTTCCTCCCTTGATTCTTGCCATAAGTATTAGAACAATAACTTTGTTCTCATAAAAAGTGTTGTGGTTAGAGATCATGTCCATAACTCTTCCTCAGGCTCAGCAAGAGGGTGGTCACTGGGAATGGCAGCAGTGAAACTGAAGAGTCTACAAATAGGCATTTGCACTGAGAATGCGTGACCCAATATACGTCTGAAGATGTTATCAGGCCCAAAAAAGCCATCTGGACATCAGCAGACGAGTCGGGAACCCTATATACATACATATATGTGTGTGTATATGTATATGTGTATTCACACACACACAAATAAATTAATGGAGATATCCTATCTCCTAAAACTGGAAGGGTCATCGAGTCCAGCCCCCTGCCTTCACTAGCAGGACCAAGTACTGATTTTGCCCCAGATCCCTAAGTGCCCCCCTCAAGGATTGAACTCACAACCCTGGGTTTAGCAGGCCAATGCTCAAACCACTCCACTCCACTCCACTCCACTCACTCACTCACTCACTCACTCACTCACTCACTCACTCACTCACTCACTCACTCACTCACTCACTCACTCACTCACTCACTCACTCACTCACTCACTCACTCACTCACTCACTCACTCACTCACTCACTCACTCACTCACTCACTCACTCACTCACTCACTCACTCACTCACTCACTCACTCACTCACTCACTCACTCACTCACTCACTCACTCACTCACTCACTCACTCACTCACTCACTCACTCACTCACCAAAAATATATTTCACCAATTTAAAAAAAAAATTCAAAGTGGCAGTGTCTTTTTTATATATTGGAAATATCTTTATAGCTAAAAGAAAATGAAAACTAGAAGAAGAAAAGAATATGCAGGGAAGAACGTGCAGTAAATAGACTCAAAGAAATGAGTAGTTTGGCAAAGTCAGGTAGCTAGACATCACAAGAGAGTGGAGGAAGCAGTAATCAAGCCTACTCTCATGGAGTGTAGTTTGCAGGAGTGCCCTCACAGATGATGGTTGTACATAGTTATGTACTTTGAGGTGTAGGATAATATTTCATGAACCACTGATAATCTGAGAAGGGGTAATTTTCTACAGTTTTTTAAAATCTTTATGATCTTATTTCTTTCCTCATGGTGTGAATTTCTTGAATAAATGAAAACAGAATTTACAGAACAGTAAAAATATTTTTGTGGTATTGGAAAAAGAAAAGCCTTGGATTCATGGTTATGGGGATTACCATAGCTTGACTGAAAATATTTTTTCTGGTGAACTAATATAGATGGCTTAGTGGATTGTGAAAGCAATGAAAAGCTTTTCACATATACAGTAGAACCTCAGAGTTATGAACACCAGAGTTACAAAGTGACTGTCAGCCACACACTTGATTTGGAACTGGAAGTACGCAATCATGCAGCAGCTGGGGAGGGGGCAGAAAATACAATACAGTACTGTTAAACATAAGCTGCTAAAAATATAAATGGAAAGGTTAAAAAAAAGATTTGGCAAGGTAAGGAAACTGTTTCCGTGCTTGTTTCATTTAAATTCAGATGGTTAAAAGCAGCATTTTTATTCTGCATCGTAAAGTTTCAACGCTGTATTAAGTCAGTGTTCATTTGTAAACTTTTGAAAGAACAACTGTAACATTCATTCAGAGTTACAAATATTTCAGAGTCATGAACAACCTCCATTCCTGAGGTGTTCGTCACTCTCAGGTTCTACCATAAGTCATTAGTATGAATTCAACGCAGGCTATAGTTAACATCTGATCTTTGTGCTGTAATTTATATTAAACGGGTTATACTCTGACTGACTCCTTTTGAGCAGGTGTCTCCCGACAAAAAGTAACACCAAAATTTGGTGCCTGTATTCCAAAGGTAAGCAGATACCAAGGGTCATGTCCTTAGCTAGGGTAAATTGGTGTCCATTGCAGCATGTGGATATTTGATTATTTACACCAACTGAGGATCTGGCCCTTGATCTCCAGCCCTAAATATGGTCCCTGATGGTCTGGGTGAAGATCTGTTCGGATAGTATTTGTAGAATGGCCATCAACCACCCTTGGGTATCTGAACTAAGCAAAGGTTTCAGTGTTCTCTGCTATTAATCTTTCATATGTATCAGCTCACTTTAGTGGGAGCAATAAACATTTCTGTGAACAGAAGGGAACATTATGATCATTTAGATCAGGAGTGGCCAATCTGTGGCTCCGGAGCCACATGCAGCTCTTCAGAAGTTAATATGTGGCTCCTTATATAGGCACCGACTACGGGGCTGGAGCTACAGGTGCCAACTTTCCAATGTGCCGAGGGGTGCTCACTGCTCAACCCCTGGCTCTGCCATAGGCCCTGTCCCCACTCCACCCATTCCCACCCCTGAGCCTGCCGTGCCCTCACTCCTTCCCCTCCCTCCCACCCCCTTCTCCCGAGCCTCCTGAATAACATGAAACAGCTAATCAGGAGGGGAGGGAGGGGGAGGCACAGATTGGCCAGGCTGCCGGTGGGCGGGAGGTGCTGGGAGCGGGGGGGAGGGGTGAGCTGATGGGGGGGATGCTGACGTATTACTGTGGCTCTTTGGCAATGTACATTGGTAAATTCTGGCTCCTTCTCAGGCTCAGGTTGGCCACCCCTGATTTAGTTTTGCCTTCTGTATTGCACTGACCTGAAAATTGCATCCAGTGATTCCTCTATCAATCCATCCCAACAACGTGTGGCTGAACCAGAGCATACCTTTCAGAACGACATCCTACCTTATTATAAAGATTTCAACTGAAGGAGAATTTATCACATCCCTCGATTAGTTGTAACTGTGACCTGTCCTCAATGTTATTTATCATCCCACCAATATTAGCGTCACCTGCAAATTTTGACCCTGAGTCAGGAAAACACTTTAAGTGCATGGTTAAGTCCATTCCTTTCCGGTATTTAAGCACATGTTTTACCAACTGAGGATGCTTTCCTAAATTTGGGGCCTTATCAGTAATTATTTTATATTTTCTTCCAGATCATGGATAAAATTATTAAATAATGTTGGGCCAAAAACTAGGTCCTATGTGGCCTGACTAGAAATACACTGATTTGTTGATCATTCTCTATAAACAATTACATTTAGAGATCACCCTTTGTCTTCCTCAGACCCTGTATCTCCTGTAGTCTGGTCCAGTATTACTGCCAGGGAGAATCTTTGCACCTATTCTCCACCTGCTGGGCAGATGAATGGAAACATAACACTCTCATACACACACACAACCAAATGTTCTAAACTTTGCACAGGTGACGTGAAGTGGAAGACCAGGGCGAGTGACTACATGTATTACATTTAGGCATTCATTTGTTTGAAGTAGTAATCTTGCCCGCTGTATTTAAACCATGTGCATAGATGTGAACCATGCAAAAAAGGGAGGAGATGGAGGAGGAGATTCACTCTTTTGGAGCAACAATCCTACCCACATATTTATAATTTGCAATTAAAACAAGTCTTAGCAGTACAGAACTGTGTATGTATTTGTCAGCTGTTTAAACACACAAGTAATTAGTAGTATGGTAAGGCCTATTTAAGGCCCTTATTTAAGGGTTTTAAACGGCAGACATCAAAATCCTCCCAGTAATATTGGGAAAAGGCTGTAATGGTAATGGAGACGGAGACTAACAAGAAGAGATTTAGGAAGGCTTCATCTTTCAAGATGATATTTAGGGTTAGAGCATATTTTGTAAATGTCTCAGAGTGGAGTGGGTTTTACAAAAATACAGATTTGAGGAAACTAGCTTTATTTGGTCTCATTCACTCTTGCCCATTTTCTTTTCAAAAATAACTTTTTTTATTGAAGGAACACATCATGACATATAAATCCCTCAGGGGAGCTACAAAACTCCTTTAAGAAGGATAGTACCATGTACCCAAACAGATGTAAAACACAAAGTAATACACGATAGAATTAAGCCTCAACCTTAATCAACATAGGTAGTTAAGGAGGTATTTTTGTTTTATTTTTAGCTGAGGCTGGGTTTGTAAGCCAGTTGCGGATGCCAGCTAATCCCAACAAGGCTGCCAAATGTCATATTGGTCCGTGTCTTTGCATATTGTATAATACTTTGTAAGACCTTCTGTTGTAGCTGCTTAGAAGAACATTTTTTTGCCACTTTCTGCCTGAATTGGACATGTTTTTATAACGATTCACTTTTATGGAAAAAGCCATAAAATGTTTTTCATATTTTAAGGACGTATTAGATCAGTCTGCTCAGTACTAAAGATTTTCTTAATTTACTTATTTTTCCCTCACACCCCTTTTGCCTTCCAGAGTTTACCACTTGTATCTTATCAAAGTTGTCGGTTGAGGAGCATTTGCAAGTATCCCTTTATAGCTGCGGGTAGGCGGATGGACAGATAATTGCTTGTTAATTACTCATCTAAGTATTTCTAACAATGAATCTGAAATATGTCTGCATATTCTCTTGCCTGTGGGAAATGTTCTGTAGGTGCAAGATTATTGTCAAAATTACACAGCTCCAAATAAAGTTAGAGGAAATAAACCAGACATGGAAATTAAACTTCCCTTCTCCCCAAATCCTAGAAAGGAATCCAGTTCTCAGGCTATTTACATGCAAAGTTTGGAAGATTTTCTGAGTTATTGGTGAATGGGAAAAGGGTATTATACTTATGGAAAAATGTTTTTTCCACTCCTCAGTAACTCAAACATAGCCATTTTCCAAAAAAAAAAAAAAAAATTCCACTAAAACCAAAAAAAACAACAAGACTTCATTTCTGGGCTGGGACCATACATGGAAAGTTTCAGGATAATTTCAAGAAAATGTCAAGCGTGTTTAAAAAAAAAAAAAAAGGAATTATAAAGTCCTAATGTAACTTCAGCTGTAGCTCCAGCTATTAAGAAAGCTATAATAAAAATGCTTTTATCAAACTTTTAAAAAATTCTGATAGTCTTTTTAGAACACAGAAGGGGATAAAAAGGACATGTTGATGAGGGCACTTTTGTAGAAAACCTACATAATCCTTTCCCAGGTCTTTTGGACTTTTTGAGAGAGAGATGTACCAGAGAACCCCTTTTCTTGATTAATAATAGGTCTGATGAAATTATGTATTTGCCAGTTTGAGAGCTGTATTTTTGCTTTAGTTTAGATACTGGCTTTTTTTAACCCTTTTTCAATAAAAAAAATTATTGAAGTTTATAAACTGTAATTTCAAATGCATCAATGTTTTTGTGAAGTAACCTGTGTGTGTAGGGTCCTCAAATGTATCTTTTATGTAGGTAATTTAAAGGCACCTTCTGGCAAAAAGTGTGATAATTTCCCAGGCTCAAACTTAACCAGCACATTTCCTCATAAACACACGTAGATAAGTACAAAAAAATGGGTTTGCATGATTACTCTTGAAAATCTAGTCACAAATTGAGCCAAATTTAGGTTTAGGATTAAGAGACCTGAAAGCAGTTCTGTTCTTTGATTCTGTTTTGTTTTCAAGTGCAATGAAGACTAATCTGTCAAGGTTTCTGTACTACTGGACATACTAATTATTGCTATAGGTGATTTTGTTTGCACTCAGGGATTACAGTTAAGGGGGTAGGTGGCTGAAATATACTAGGTTCAACTGTGAGGAAGCACTTGAGACTGAAAATCTCAATGTCCACTGGAGCTTTTGTGCATAAGTGTTGCAGGGTCTTCACAGACGGAGATGCATTTGTGTTTGTAGTCTGCTAATCTAAAAGTGGTTTTCTGATAAGGTTAATGCCCACATAATTCCTCAGGGCCTTGACATAGGGTTTAATTGCCACTTGGCCAACAAATGTTTGTTTCTTTTCCTGTGTGGAATTCGAGGGGACCCAGCAATGCAAACTATTGACTGATGGAGGGCAAACAAAGAAAATACAGTATTTTATGTTCTTTTAATTCAGGTCCAAGTGGATTTGGATTAAGTGTTTATTCAGTTTGCTGGCTGCTTCAGATGCTGTGGCATATTGATTCCTTTTATTACTAGCAGCCATTTAACCTGACCTCTCCCAGATCCAGTATTTTAAAAGCTATAAATTTTAACTTTACTTATGAGCAAAGGCTGAAATGCTGTGAAAGCCTTTTTATTAGCCGAGCTTTCCCTTGCTCCGTGTTCATGTGTCACCCATGGCAACAATATTTAGAGCTTCTTAAATGAGAGTGGCTGTTGGGCAGTTATGGGGGGGGGGACGGGGACGGCAATAAAATGAACTCATAAACATCTTCAGTGTGCAGGATTCACTGAGCAGGGAGCAGGCAGGTGTACAGAAGAAATATAAGCAAAGGATTTTCCCCCATTTATTTTATTAGAGATTTAGTTTTCTGCTAGTCTTCTAATTTCTGCAGAAGGAAAAAAAAGGATTATTTTATGCAATGATTTTTTTTTAATTGCAGGTTAAATCAGTAACATTGAAATATTTTTCTTCACTCTCCTAACCCTGGCTTTTCTTTTATAATAATGATAATCTTCTCATGTTACTATAATACCCTTGATTAATCCCCAAAATCATTCTTGAAAAATTTTTCACTGCAGAGCCCCATATGGGTGTGTGTGTTTGTAAAAATGTGTCCAGACTGAAACTTGCTGTAAAAAATTGGCTTGGCACTTCTTAATTTAATCAATTGTAAATAAGATGACTGATTTTAAAGGATTTTTTTTTCATTCACATGCAAATAACGCAGAAACAGCTTCAGTTAGAAAACACTGAAAAGCTAGAAGTTCATAAGAAGATTTTTTATTCTCTGTTTTTAATTTCAATATGGATATTTATATAAGGTATGTTTTTTTAAAAATCTGATTGCAAGATCGGAGCCTAAGATGATTAAGTGGTTACTCTGGCCCTGATTCAACAAACAGTTTAAATACATGCTCAAATCCCACTGAAGTCAGTGGAATTTAAGAATAGGCTTAATTTAAAGCATATGCTTAATTACTTGGCTAAATATAGATAGATTTAAATGTGTCTAAAGTTAAGCATTTGCTGGAGCGCTTTACCAAATCAAAGCTATAAGTATAATTTCCATTGACTTGAAGTCAATGGGGTTTTTACCTTTGATTCCAATGAAATAGCATCAGGCTCCATATTTCCAGTCCCTGGGGCCACAGAGCTTTGTGTCACTCACCAGATCTCTAGCCTGTGGACCTGCTGTGCTCTGCCATGATTAACATTTTGAAAAGATGTTCCACTTCCTGTCTTTCTTTGGCATTAATCCATGTCTAATGCAGAAAATTAGGGCAAGCTTTTTACATTGAAGTCATTGCAAAAGGGGCAGTATTTCCCAATGTATAGATAGCCTAAATTTAAAGGAACAAGGAAATGTCACACTGGGAAAACATGCCTGTCTTAAAACAAATCCATATACCTTGGATCTGTGTGTGTGTTTGTTTGTTTGTTTTTAAAGAAAAACTGCCTATTTTGCTGATTGTCAGAGCTTTTATTGTTTAAACAAGCGTTTGCTTCCTCGGCCTATCAGCCCTTATTATGTTGCACATGGGTAGTTCCCTGTGCCCACACGGAGCCACGTTGAAGCACATGCAGGGTCCTCCTGTGCATAATACGTTGCAGAATCAGGGTCTGAATTTGTTTCTGAGACAAGTCATTATTGTGGATTTGAGATATCTGTCATTTCCTTAGCAACAGACTGATGTAATAAAAATAAGGTTATTACTTCACTGCAGTCTCAAGCAAGAACAGAAGCTGAGTGAGAAGGCTCAAATGAAAATATTTGCAACTAAAGAAAGGGAAACTGAAACTAGCAAAGTAAATGGCATCTTGTGTAAATGTCCACTTTTTTCATATTTCTGAGAAAAAGAAGTCTCTCTCAAAGAAATGTGTTGTCTAATTGATTTGTCTTATTTTCCCCCACATCATCCTTCCTCCTGCAGTCTATGAAGAATCATCCTACTGTGCTCAGATGTAAAATTTAACATTCTAGATAGTCCCATGTTCTCACACACACACACAAGTGAAGTTGCGTGGACATTAGCATTGGGCCCCTCATTTATTGTGCAGCTTTGGATTGCGATAAAAAAGGTTGTTTTAAAATGTCTGTGCCTTTGTAATCTAGATCAATTTATCGAAAGTATCACGTTCTCTGGTCATCTGTCGCATGGAAAAGATCTGTGATTTTTATCAGAGAGAGGGGGGAATCGAAGTAAACAAGGCACTGGAATTCTTACTTCTTTTCAGTTTTGGACTGATCAATTTACAAATTGCCTGAACTCACTCAGAATCATATTTTCTGAAACCTGGAGATTTTCCAGTCTGTTTGGTCTTTCCCATATGCATTCTCCACTAGTAGGTTGTAACAGCTAAATCCTAGAATGCATTTAATAGACATAAATCATCCTTAGGAGAAATCTCCTGTTTTTAAGATGGTAGATTAGCTTAATTTATTCCTAGAGTCACACTAACTGCAGGCCCCTCATTTTGCACCAAATGAGGAAAAAACTACAAGCTATCTTGGAGTAGAGACTCAAATTCCTATGAAAACATTTTACGGCATGTACTGCTGTGGTATAAAGTAAAAGGTTGTGTCAGAGGTTAAACTATGCCATCAAATAAAGAAAGCTAATTATTCTAATCAGGGGCATCAAATTTTGTGAAGAGACTAACTTAGTTTGTATTTTGTCTAAAATGGTCATCACAAAGCTAAACATGCCTTTGCTTGAAACTAACTTTCTTCTTAATTCGTACTCTTATTTCTGTGACTCTGTGAAGCTCATTACCATTTTGCAGAGATGTATAGAAAAACTCATGTTTAGTGACAGGCAGTTTTTCTTCTTGAAATAGTACCGCATTGCCTCCCAACTGCAATATCTGTTAGTGGTAGACTGTCGAGAATGGCTGCACCAGTGTTCGTTCCCAGCACAGCGTAGTCCTGCATTTCTGACTAATATCTAGTGACTGCATTAGTCTATGCATTTCCTCCTCAGCTAACAAACAGCATCCTTTCCTGGCCTTCAAGATGTTAACTGCCATTATACATAGTTGAAATTGTAGATCATACAAGTATGAACTAATTTGCAATCATCATGTACAGTAAAGTAGATTGAAATGTCAGTAAATCTTAAGTCTGTAGCAAACTTTTTCAATCAGAGAACTTGTTAAATTCCCCGATGTGTTGATTTTTCTTTCTTAGATGTATCTGTCAGGTGTAACATTATTCAGCACTTGGTATTTCTGCTTCTAATTTAGGATACTTGGCTTGAAGTAGAAACCAACTAGAAGATGCATGTTATCTCTTATTTGTGAGTGCAGGAAATTAAGCACATTCTCCTTGCTTTTATCAAGTCTTTCATAATGTCTTCCATGCTAAATGAACCAGTGCTGAAAGGGCCATAGCATCATTAAGGTCTCTATACAGAAATAGCCTCTGATAGCTACTTATTTGAAAAGCACAAACTAAACAGTGCAATGACTTTGAAACCCCTCCTTTCCAAATCATTCTGAGCATCTGAGCAGTTGATGTTTCAGGAAGAGTGAGAGAGAGAGAGAGAGAGAGAGAGAGAGAGAGAAGTCCTTTTCAACTGTACACATTGTGACGCCTACCAGAAATATATGTAATCATGTTAAACTAAGACTGTTCGCAAAAAAGTGAACATGAACTGTATAATCTTATGAGACTCTTGTGGGCAGGGATCATGACTCCCTCTCTGTTTTCTGAGGTGCCTAGTGCAACAGGTTGTTAATAATAACTACTCTCTCTTGTGACCTAGTGCTTATTAGAAGGGAAACTTACACTTTTTCTTTTATACATCAATTTATTTAGAGGAGGATTTTCAAAGGCATAAGGGAGAATTAGGCAATCTACTTTCACTGGCTGCCTTCCTCCCCTTTTGCCTTTGGAAATCCTCCCCCGACCTTAAGTTGACCAAGTATGTTGTTCTTGTATACTTTACTGTAGTTTGAATACTTCTGTGTGTGGTTTTTGGGAAGCTGGAAGGCACCATTTTATGAGCTTGATCCCAATACCTTAAGATTCTGTACAGTTGTGACCCTGCCTTACTCTCCTTGACCAAGAGCTACACTGCTTCTGTAATTCTGTTTTCCTTTTCAACTCTGCTGTGTCAAGTTAAAAATAGCAATACATTGTCTGCTTATTTACTAGTGTAAATTAATCAGTTGACCAAACACATTTTTAGTTTAACATCAGCACACATGGGTATCAGCACAGTCATACAAAATTCAAACTATTCCATCAGTTCCTTTGCATGTAAGCAAAAGATCGAGGTCATATGCCCAAGTCAAGTCATGGCAAGTCAAGGTTGGGTCAGGTTATTCTTTGCCAAATGACTCTGTAGTTGAGTAGTCTGGCTGCTGGGAGTGGTTTTGTTAACAATCTTCACATTGTCCCAGTTCCCAGAGATGTAAATGGTAGGATATCCACTCTCCTTTAGTAAAAATTCTTTTTTGTCTGTTCAGCTATTTAAAAAAAAACATTCTTGGCATGCACCATGCAGCAGAAAGTAGTAATACATATTCAGGGTTTCAGCAAATCTAATTCCTGACCATTCATAATCTAATACAACATTGTATTTAATAATTATTCCATTCCCTTTTACCTTCCATTTTTCCTCAAAAATGGTCATAACCACGGTATAGCTCTAAATACTCTCTTTGAAGCATGTTGTTATCATTGTTGTTGTTATGATGAATCACATACAATATAATATTAATGATAAACATGAGTTCAGGTTGTTTTAGGGGCTTTTTTATTAACATAGCCAATACAGGTTGATACCTCTTCCTGTTCCCCTCTTTCTTCAACCCAGTTCCCTGCACCTTTCTGGATGGCCACTTCTCCCCGTAATGGTTTTATTATTTACCTATTTACCTATTTTAGGTGGCTGAACAAGGGGCAGCATGCCTCAACCTGGTCTGTTCCCATCCGGCATAAGAGATGAAGGTGTAGGTTTGTTTGCATGTTGGGGAGAGAGAGATGGGATGTGAATGGAAATGTATGACCCATAGAAAGACGGAAAGGTAGAAACAGGAAGAAAACTTGTTCTCTATTTGTATATCAAAGAAGAACATAGTTATCGTATTGGTGTCAAAGAATGAATCAGGCAAGCAGTAGAGCTACACATGACACAATTTTCCTGTTAAAGATAATCACTTATAGATTGCTTCTTTGACAGGGTCAGAAAGAGGGAAATTGCCCACCTAACATATGGTCCAAAATAAATGTTGGTCTCCAAGGAAAGAAATCACTGAGATCAGAAAGACATGACCTCCAGTGATTTGGAAGTTAGACTAGGAGATAATTATTTGAGCCGTTATGGAAAGAAAGAAAAAGATCTGCATGTAGCATAAGCTAAATTTAGATCTTGGAATATAACACTTGTCAGAATTATTCATTTTGAATTGGTCCTGTTTCTGTTTATGAACTATTCCTGATTTTATTAATAATTTTTTGTTCATAAGTATTCACTGAATCATCTAGAATACCAGTTTTCAACCTAGGACTTTACACAGATGATTCACCTACAACATTCATTATTTGCTGGTTTTGTTTGTTTGTGGTGTTTAATTGGTCACCTAAGTCCCAGAGTATTGTTTCTGGAAAAATATGAATGAAGAACCCTCTTGTTTGAACAAAAATATCCTGGTTTACATGTGAGTTCGGGTATTTATAAGAACAATAACCAGTACCCAAAGAACCATATGGAAAAAAAACCTGCTTATGAATACTGTATAAATAGTATGGACATTGTCAAACCAAACAGCCATTCATAACTCCGAGGATTTTTCACATATGCTGCTTATGCCATATTCAAGCAGCTCTACTAGCAGACCGTTTTTAAACTTGGTGTATTAGGAGCAAAACAAATTTATCAAGGGATATAAGAGAACCGATTCATCAGTAAGAGAACTCTAATAATAGACTATAACAATTTGAGTAAAGATGATCTACAAAGGATAATAGAGAAGGGTTCACCAACTTTTTGGACACCGCGGTTAAGTTCAGATCAGTCTATCACAAAAGGGTTGTGGCATCAACAGAAAGGGTCCCGAGAAAGGCCAAAATTGTCAGAGGAAAGAAAATATAGGAGAGAAGATTTTAAAAAGTAGGAATATGTATTTTAGAAGTAAAGGTATATAAAAATTATGAACAGCTTACAGAAAGTAAATCAGGTGCTCCTATTTACCCTTTATCATAAAACTAGAACAAAGGGACATCCAATAAAATGAAAACACAACAGATTTAAAACTGATGATAGGAAATATTTTGTACACAGTGAATTAACCTGTGAAACTCATCGCTTCACTATTTGTGCCCAAAATCTTGTTAGGAATCAGTAAAGGAATAGATATTTACATGAACAGTAAGAATATCTACAGTTATTGCATAGGATGGATTTTGTACAAGGGATATAAATTCTCATGCTTCACCGTATAAGCCAATCACAAATTGCTGGTGGAGAGTGGGGGGAGGGGAAAACTTCCACAAAGAGCGGTCTATTCCATAATTGTTCATTATGGGATTTTGTGCATCTTAAAGCATCTGGTAATGGCCACTGTCTGTGAAAGGATAATAAAGTAGAGGAGTCATTGGTCTGCCTACTTGTGGCAGTTCCTACATCTCTTAATAAGTAGATTGACTAGCATGATTGTCACAGCCTCACGAAGAAAGATGAAGGAAATAAAAACTGAAATGGAAAAGGTGTTAACTGTAAAACTGTCTGAGAGTTAGACCTAACTCTCCTCTTAAAGTAAACAGCTTCACTAAATATTCCCATTTTAATAAGGGAATAATTTAATAATTGATAGCACCGTCATCAATAATGAAAAATTTAATCAATGTTCATCTGGATTCAGATATTCTTTCATTGGCAGATTTTAGTGCTAGAGCAGGAAGTTCCAGTGTTGCCAATGAAATCTCAGAGTAAATGATTATAGCCTGAGGAAAAGGGGAACTAAATGCTCAACTATTAATCTGTTAGAGAAGGGCCTTGATAAGCTTTTGAATAAATGAAGATACCTTTTAAAATGACAGAATATGGGGAGCTCACAGATGAAATTTCACTTTCATTTCTAGTGAGTGGGAAGTGTAGTTAATCTTTAGTATTTCGGCACATCTTTTGAAGGTAACACAATATTTTATAATATTAGGCTATAAAATGATCACAAGCTATTGAACTTTTGCTTTAATTTTAGGATCACTAGCAAGGATTTCAATTATTTAATGAAGCATTTGACTGAATTTACTAGATAAATAAATAGTGCTCTGTTGTTTTTCCTCTTTTTGAACAGCAGACCTAAACCATTACATGAAAGTGACTAAGTGTTCTTCTTAGGGGGAAAAAACAGGAAGTTCCTAGTTATTGCTAAAATTAATTCCTCAGAGGGACTTTCATGGTAGGACAAGCTGGCAAAATAAAGAATGCTTATACAAAAAGTTGAATACTTTGCCAATAACTTTGTGTTTCCCATGCAATTGTTGAAGATTTAAGAGTCTTCTTTCACAACCCAGATTTTACTGGATAATATGGAAACATGTAACAAAAGACTGCATCTTAATATGTAGACACAAACTGTCTGAGGGGTGTGGTGGGGTGGGGTAGAGTGATGGGCAGGAGCTCAATAAGGTGGCGTATAGAAACATGAGCAGATGAGGGGACAGGGTTAAAAGCTTGGGGCCGGAACAAATTAAGGTTGCACAAGTAACTTTAATTCTGGCATTTCCTAACTCCTGAGTGCTTGACTTTGCAACATTAACAATGCTCTCTCTCTGTGTAAGTGACTGCATTTAAAAAATAAAAACACTGAAAATTTAAAAAATAACCATAATTTCTTTATTTGGAATTATATTGACCCCGCACATGGGTCGTCTGTAGCGCTGCAATCTTTATATCCATAGAACAGTCTTCTATCACTTGAGGTAATGGAGCAACTGGTAGCAGTAGAAGGTGGTTACCTTCTATGGGGATGGGGATGGGGATGGAGACGTACACTTTGCCGGTTGGCTTCACAGCTATTTGCTACACAGTAAGGGAGTGTAGAGACTCTGGAATAATGGGTTCAAGTCCAAGTTCTGTAAGGGATTGCTCTCAAGGGGTTACAGAGTCCTCTTCCTGTGTCCCCTTCTGCTTCCATCCCACCTCTTCCTACTCCTTTCCCCTCCTCTATTGCACACCCCTCTTGCCCTATTCTTGTTCCTGTCCTCCCAGGTTCCTCCCCTATCTTCCTCCTGCTTCTGCCTCTATCCTTTCTCTTGTTCCTATCCCCCATCTGCTCCTGCTTTTAACACACCTTCCTACTGAGTTCCTGCCTGTCATCCCACCCTCTACTTTTTCCCCCTCCCAAACCCCCTTCCCTACCCCTCTGCATTTGAGCCAGACTCTTTCCTCCTCATCATCATTAGTGCCTAGGCCCTGGGCTGTAGGGTAAGTCCTCCAGGGAGTGTACAGATGTCACACTTGTACACTTTTCATGCAGTCTTTGATGCCTTGGCACACTTCCTGCTGGTGCAGAAACGAGGCAGCCTGACTTGGAGCAGTTGCAGGCTGCAGCGACACAGAGCAGTAGGGAGTTTGTTACTTCACGGCTGTCCATAGTCCTTGCTCATAATAAAGAGTGTATCTTGATGCCACGCTGCTCAGCAGTGAGATACACTGTGGTGCCAGGAATGGGGCACAGCATGCTGGAAGACCTAGTGAGAGGTAACATTGAACTGACTATTACAGAGCCTGTGCAACTGCAAGTGACTCGTCCACGAACCATGAGAATCAGTGGAAAAGCTGAATATGCCTAGAAACAATTCAAACAGCAGTATGAGCTGTACGTGAAAGCCACTGGGGCAAATAAACTAGAGGATGAGCAAAAGATTGATCTGCTGTTAACAGTGGCAGGCACAGAAGCCTTAGATGTATACAATGTGTTCCATACAGATGGTGGTGGGAAAGGAGAGAAGAGCTTTGCAGAAATAATGAAAATGTTTAAGGGTCATTTTGTTCGTAGAAAAAATGTACCGATGAAAGGGATGTCCAGGATGAGACCACAGAATGAAGGGGAAACAATAGAGGAGTTTGTCAGACTTAAAACTAAAAAGTCAGTCCTGTGAATATGGAATATTAAAAGACTCTCTTTAAAGACCCCATTGTTCTGTGGTGTAACAATAACAAAGTCTATGAACAGTTTCTAAGGGAGATGGATCTGACACTAGAAAGAGCCAAGCATCTTCAACAACAACAAAGCCTAGAGAAAGACACACACCGCATAACTGAGAGTATCAGAACTTAACCAGCAAGGGAAAGTTCACAAAAAATAAATTGGCCAAGGATGGAAACATGGAAACCAGGAAGCAATGCCAGTGATGAGGCAACCAGCAGGTGTATAGGAAATGCCCAGCATTCAGGCAAATATGTAGAAACTATAATAAACCCAACCATTGTGCTAAAATGTGCAGACAAAATGCATGTATTGGGTGCAGAAAGGAATTCCTTAAGTGAGGAGAAAAAGCTGTTCTTAAGCACAATATTGAAGGAGGCTGAAAACTCAAAAGATTGGCTAATTAAAATGTGCACAAATGGCACTTGTGTGAGATACAAGATAGACACTGGGGCACAGGTAAATGTGATAACAGAAAATGAAATTGAGATGTAAGGAGCACAGGAAAGTGGGAGTTTAAAGAGTGTCTATGAAAGACTACAATGGAGGAACAATTCCAGTGTTGGGAGAGTACAGACTGATGCTTCAGTACAAAGGGAAAACATAAAACAAGAGTTTGTGATAATACACGGAGACAAGAAACCAGACTCGTGCTTACACACGAGAGACGCTTGGTCTTGTTAAGAGGATGTATACTATAGAGAGTCATAAAGATAACATAGAACTGGATATTCAAGTATTGCTGTATGTAAAGCTGTATTCACAGGAAATGGATGTCTCCCAGTAAAATACAAGATACAGTTAAGAGAAGATGCAGACCCTGTGGTGCATGCTACATGAAAAGCTCAACCTTAAAAGAGAGGCTAGAAGAGAAGTTGCAAAACATGACATCAAATACTATCATTTGGAGAAGAGAAGAGTCAACAGGTTGGATTCGCTCTTTAATAATTGTAGAGAAAAAAGGGCTATGTTCATACCTTAAGGAGCTGAATAAAAACATAAAAAGAGAATACTTCCAGTTGCCCACAAAGACATGAACTGTTGTCTGAAACAGCAGGAGCTAAGTTCTTCAGCAAATTAGATGTATCGAGGGGATTTTGGCAGATCATCTTTTGAACACGGAGAGCTCCAAGATCTGCACTTTCAAAACAGACCTTGGCAGATACTGCTTCCCAAGGCTGCTTTTTGGCGTATGTTTGGCTCAAGAAATATTTCACCGTACAATGAGCCATTTGCTAGAGGGTCTGGCAGGCGTAAAAGTGTACATCAATGATGTAATAATTTGGGCCAGTTCTCTGATTGAGCATCAGGAATGAGGAGAATACAGTAAATTGTAAGAGCTAATAACCAATTGAATAAGACCAAATGTCAATTTCAAACAACAGAAATTACATACTTGGGAGAGATTGACCTCCGAGGGTAGCTTTTCCGATCAATCAAAGATTCAAGTAAACCTCATGACTTTCCCTATAGTCGGAGCATCAAAGCAGAAACACTCCCAAACCACTGACTGCACTACACAAAAAGGGGCTTGGTGAATGAAGCACCACCAACGATACAGTGACTGCTTTTGGAAAAGAAAAAGTCTGATGTAACCCTGGAGTGCCAGTTGATGCCACCACAGGTGCCAGCTTTTTCCTTTCACTGGGGGTGCCCAACCCCCGCTCAGCCCCAGGCCCAGCCTGCACTCCACCCCTTCCCCCAAAACACCGCCCCTGCTCTGCCTCACCCACCCCTTCCCCTAAGATGCCGCCCAGCCTCTTCCTTTTCTGCCCAGTTCTGCCCCCTTCACCGAGCATCCCCATCCCCGCTCCTCCCCCTCTCTGCGATTGCCACGGAACAGCTGATCGTGGTGGGCGAGAGGCACTGGGCAGGGAGGGGAAGGAGTTGATTGGCGGGGCCACCGGTGGACAGGAGGCGCTGAGGAGGGGGCAGGGAGGAGCTGGCTGCCAGTGGGTGCTAAGCACCTGCTAATTTTTTTCCGTGGGTGTTCTAGCCCTGGAGTTGGCACCTATGGATGCCACATAGTAAAGGCAGACACTCTCCCAAGAGCACAGGCGCCATCTGACAATAGATAGCCTGGAACAGACAGTAAACATCCATGTGAACATGTCAAGTGGCAGGTATAGGGGATGAATTGTAAACAGAAACAGCTAAAGGTGAAATGCTGCAAGGAGTGATACAAGCAATAAGCAAAGGAGTCAAAAATCAACCCTTCTCAGATGCATACCCCTGCTGTAAAAAGGAGGTTTCAGTGATCTCAGGAGTGCTCTTGTGGTTCTCCAAGTGTTGAGAAGGAAAATATTGGAACGAATATATGAAGGGTACCTGGGAATGACCAAATCAAAAAGGAGAGCTAGAGAAGTTGTTTTCTGGCCGCAGATGAATAGTAACATCAAAGTGATGGCAAGCAGCTGTGGAACATGTCAAAAGTACAGAACTCCTCTACACCCGATGCATAAATACTCAATTACTAGATAAAAACAAAAGATGACCAAGGCTATGGCTACGCTGCAGCATAAGTCGACATAAGTTATGTCACTTGGGGTGTGAATTAGCGACTCCCCTGAGCAATATAACTTATGCCAATTTAAGCGCTGGTGTTGACAGATGATGTCAGCCGGAGAGGTCTCTCCCATTGGCTTAGAGCGGCTCCACTAGCAGCTCTCTAGTGTAGCCATAGCCGAAGAAGTCTGTTGATAGTGAGGAAAGGATTGGGAAAGTACAATCAGACACAATTTTACAATAAAAAAGGCAAGACCTCCCACAGTTAAGAAAACAAAGAGTCAGTGAGAATTAGGCAAGAGAGGCACTGGCCAGTCAAAGTTAAAGTGATGGAAGAGTCACCTCACTCATACTCAGTGATCACAGATGAAGGCAAAATCTTACTAAGGAATCGTAAGTGTCTGCTCAAAGATACCTGACAACTTGGCATGGTTATGTGTCTGCTCTCACTTCACTTAAGATTAAAACAATTCATAAACTGACCCTGTTATTGACCATGAGACTGACCAGTCTGTTACAAATGAGGATTTGACAAAAGAGGGTTTGCAATGCAGCAGATTGGGAAGACTGCTGAAATGCCCTAAGGGATTGAATGAGAGATGTTAGGGTTGTGTTTTAAGTGACCTGAACAGTTGAGTCAGAGTTACTGTAATTGTAATAGTTTAATAGTGTTTTAGTTCTGTCAGGAAATTTTAAAAAGGGATCTAAAAAAAGGAAGTTGTGTTTTGAAGTAAATCCTCCAGAAAGTGTACAGATGCTACATTTCCCGTACACTCCAGATACAGGCTTTGTTTTCTTAGACACACTGCATGGCTGGTGGCAGAAACAAAGAACACCCGCACAAGGCAGTCACAGGCTGCAACTAAATAGACTAGTAGGAAGTTTCTTGCCTCTTTGTATACATAGGTCAATTCATAATAAAAAGTTTACCTTGAACCAGGGTTGCTCATCAGTGAAATACAACAGGCACTAGCAATAGGGGTCTTTCACAGCATAGGATACATGGTCATTCTGCTCTCAATTCCAGCACTGACAGCCCTGTGTAACGGGAGGCCCAATTGCAGAAAAAGACCTGATTCATCTCTGAAGATCTGAAATGGAGCGTGCTCAGTCACGCTGTGGAGATGGCATATGTGCCATCCACTCAGTATGTAGGAGCTGTGAGAGGCTAGAACGTGCCCAGTACAATTGGAATCTTCAGAGAATTTAGCTGCCAAACTTTAACAAGTCTGTATTGAGCATGGGCTAACCAAGATTTTTCAGAGGCTCGTAACTTGACCAAATTAGATGAAATTTTCATGAACATGGTAAAACACAATTCTGACAGCAGGGCTATTCCCCTGCCAAATTTCAAGTCCCTGCTCCAAAGCATGGAGACACTAGAGCATCTCAGTTAAACATCTGTAAGAATATTTGAGAACACTTCAATCTCCCTGGACACTCAATAACAGACTTAAAAGTGGCAATTCTTCAACAAAAAAAACTTCAAAAAGAGACTCCAACGAGAAACTGCAGAACTGGAATTAATTTGCAAACTGGACACCATCAAATTAGGCCTGAATAAAGATTGGGAGTGGATGGGTCACTATAAAAACTAATTTCCCCCTGCTAATACTCTCATCTTCTTGTCAACTGTTTGAAATGAGCCAACTTGGTTACATTGGCCTCATTAGTATTCACCCCTTCTTGTCAACTGTTGAGAATAGCCCACTACCACCATAATTGAATTGGCTCATTAGCACTGACACACACACCCCCTTGGTAAGGCAACTCCCATCTTTTCATGTGCTGTGTATTTATTACTACCTTTGTATTTTTCACTCCATGCCTCTGATGAAGTGGGTTTTAGCCCACGAAAGCTTATGCCCAATTAAATTTGTTAGTCTCTAAGGTGCCACAAGGACTCCTCGTTTTTGCTGATACAGACTAACACAGCTACCATGCTGAAAAAAAAAATCTTTCCCTAACCTTGTTCTCAAAAAGAGCTAAACCATTTAGCTGAAACTTTGGGGGGAAAAAAAATCCAGCGTGAGGCAGACACACAATGTGAGAAATTTCACCCCGAATGGTTATATTAGTGTAATATAGTTTTAAATTCTCCATTATCTCTAACCTCTCTCACAGTGCCTCAGTATAAGTGCAATGCTGTGTAAAATTTCCTACTTATCTGGAAATCAATATGGATTTCATTGATGAGTTAAGGATAGTCTTCCGGCCTGAATTGCTGGCTTATTTCTATTTAAGATACCCAGTTTTTTATCTATTACTTCTTTCTTGTGGCGGTGGGAACTCTGTGCATGACCTTCTCCAAACCTGCTGTTAATGATGCTCTATTAATTATTTGCCAGTGATGCAGGCAGCAGCTGCTCCCCAGGGAAGTCAAAGGCATCACCTCTGTAATAACCTTGCCTACATTTGTCCAGACAGAAGTCCTAACCCTAGGTCTGCTTCATGGCCCAGTCCAGTTCCAGGGTTGTATTCAGTTTAGCTGGTGCAGCGTACCATGCTGTAAGTTACTGAGAGCGGTGTAGTGGCTTTCTGTCCAAACCTAGCAATCAGAGCTGTTTTCTGACTGAAAATCTCTTTCTGTGCTGATCAGAGAGGTTTTCACTTTGCCCTTTCTTTTGCAGTGATTATGCTTCCCTTGTCTCTTGTTCCTCACTCTCCGCCTGAGACAGACACCACAGTGCCTTTTACTGATGCACACGTTTTGAGTGATTTTAAGCACCTTTATGTTGTATGCAAGTCAATGCTCTAAATCCATTTTAGCACTCGCTAATTTGGCAATAATGGTAGTCTCCAGAATGGCAATTAATGAACAAAAGAAGGTTGCACTTCGTGACCTAGCAACCAGGTTTCCCTTAAACTGGGTTTCTGTCTTTTCATTTTTTTTTTAACCTCATGTCAAAGTCCCAGGGAATGGCAGTGTAAATTGCTTTTTGTAGACTCTTACAACGATTCGACATTTGGTGCCAATGCTTAGCTTTTCCCATTCCTCTTTAAGATCTCACTAATTGCATTTTTTTTATTTCTCAGCTCTTATTTTTCACCAAAAAAAATGGACATTTAAAATGACTGAGACTTATTCCAGAATTGCTGAAATAACAGCATAGTATCAATATTTCTGGTTTTCTTATGATCCTAGAATCTCTTCAGTAGGGACAGTCAGTGAAATTGTTTGTGATAGTCTCTTGTTCTGATGTCATCCAGCTACTTGTGGTGGTAACATCTATCAACACTGTTTTATATATTGTGCCTTTTAGTATGGCTGAAGCCTTGGAGTGCATAAGCTGTTTCTATTTTCTACTTTTATTAGTTCCATTTCCTGGCTTGTCATATACAAATTAAGTAAAAACCAAAATACTATTTCAAATTGAGTCATATCTATGCATTTCCTACATTTTCCTCTGGATTAGTGTATCTCAGAACTCTCACTTTTTTTCTTTTTAGCTTTCCCGCCTCTTGAAATCCATTTTTGTAAGTGAAAAATCTTGGTGAATTGCAGTGTGGCACAGCAATTATATTAGCAGTAGCCTCCCCAAAAAATTCAGTCAGCCACGAGATGGATGTGTTCATAGACAGAAGACATCTACTAGGAATCTACTTGCTTTCTCCTGACAAGGAAAGAGGCAGCATCACTGGGCAAATAAGTTTATATTTTGTTTGTTTTGCTAGAAATCTTTATGCTTTGTTGCTGAAAAACATGCTGAGTGTATTGATAGCATAGCACAGTGTTCAGCTTATGTGACTTGAAGTGAAGGCTTTGGATAAAGACCTTGCAGGAGATCTGGAAAGAGATTCTCACACACAATTTGTTTGCAAATATCTACCACCCATGCAATCTGAGCCATTCCAAAAGCCAAAAATTTGTTTTTCATAAGTATTTTTGTGAGCTCTAAGGATACATCATCTCTAACAGGGACCTTTCAGCAATGTCCTGAGTTGGGGTGATTGCTGTCAGCTGGGCCGGCTCCAGGCACCAGCACAGGAAGCAGGTGCTTGGGGCGGTGAATGGAAGGGGTGGCACATCCAGGTCTTCGGCAGCAATTTGGTGGCAGGTCCCTCAGTCCCTCTCGGAGGGAAGGACTGGCTGCTGAATTTGCCGCCGAAGAATGAAGCGGGGCAGTAGAACTGCAGCGAAAGTGCCGCCAGTCGCAGCTGGGTTTTTTGTTTTTTTTTCCTTCGCTGCTTGGGGAGGCAAAAAAGCTGGAGCCAATCCTGGCTGTCAGTACAGGAATCATTGCAACCCTCACCTTAAGTTTGGTCAGGAGGGAGCTCCCGAGCACCACTGGTAAAATGTCTCTTTGTTTAACTTGATGTTGTTGTTAAAATTAATTACATTGATTGCATTGTATTTTAAAGCCACTGAGTAATGAATGTGTACAGTTAAACATGTATATTACTGAGCAGAACCTGTCATCAGCATGAATGAATGTCCTCTAGAATGGTAGTTGAAGCATGAAGGGACTTATGGATCTTTAGCTCATATGCCATGTAAATATCTTTTGACACCGGCTATGACAGTCCCATGCGAACACGTATGCTCACTTTCAGGTGACATTGTAAACAAGAAGCAGGCAGCATTATCTCCTGAAAATGTAAACAAACTTCTTTGTCTGAGCAATTGGCTGAACAAGAAGTAGGACTGAGTGGACTTGTAGGCGCTAAAGTTTTACAGTGTTTTATTTTTGAATTAAGGCTTTTTTGTACATAATTCTACATTAAGTAGTTCAACTTTCATGATAAAGAGATTGCACTATAGTACTTGTAATGAGGGAATTGAAAAATACTATTTCTTTTGTTTTTGAAAATAAATATAAAGTGAGCACTGTACATTTTGTATTCTGTGTTGTAATTAAAATCAATATATTTAAAAATGTAGAAAACATCCAAAAATATTTAAATAAATGGTATTCTATTACTGTTTAACAGCGCGATTAATTAATTTTTTAATCACACAATTAATTGTGATTAATTTTTTTAATTGCTTGACTGCCCTAATTGTATTACTTTTATTTCTATGTACTTTAAATGTAAACATTAACTTTTCCTTCCCCAGAATCTCCTGGCAAAGATTTTGGTCCCACTCTGGGCTTAAAAAAGTCCAGCTCCCTGGAGAGCTTGCAGACGGCTGTGGCTGAAGTCAGGAAGAATGAGCTTCCTTTCCACAGACCTAGGCCTCACATGGTCCGTGGTCGGGGCTGTAACGAGAGCTTCAGAGCTGCCATTGACAAATCTTATGATGGACCTGAAGATGCAGAAGAGGGTATGCTGTTTCATGTACTTATTTGGGAAACGTCCACCACTTAGTACAAGGCTCCATTCAGCAAAACATTCAAAGGAGGTGCTTAAATCCAGTTAAAGGCATTGTGCATAAGTGTTCTGCTGAATTAGGGCGAAATTACTGTGCATGCTGTCCTAGGGCCTGAGCCAACTTCACTGAAGTCTCAGATTGACTTCAGTGGTGGGGGTGGATCATGCCCTGAATCCACAAAGGTTTGTGTAACTATTTAGTTTTCAATTTGTTTTAAGTAGCATTGGTCTTGATCAATTCTGCTGCTGTTTTGTACATTTTACGGAAATTGTCTTGCTGTTCCTTTTAGAGACATCAGAAATAGCCTGAGAGCAAGGAGTGACTGCATTAGTTTTGTATAGTAGTTAGGATATGCAGGTACTTAGAACCTCTTGTTGAAATATGCTCTCGCTGTTTGTGTGCCAGCTTGTGGGCTTTTTTGACTTGATGGAGGTTAACAAGCCAGATTTCAAAAAGAAGAATGTTTTACCACATGTCAAGATTTTCATACCAGAAATAATAACTAGAAAATAAGTAACTATAATAACTCTGTGCTTAATTGACAATAGAGCCCTGCTTGAATTAACTAGATATATGTTTAGTCTGCTTTTTAAATGATACGATTAAATGAACATGCATTGTGAACTATTGCAGCACTTTATTCTACACTGATTCCATATTGCTTGTTTGCATTTTCCTGATCATAAATGGCCCAAAACCATTTTTACTGATTCTCTTTCTGTCTCTGCAGATGGTCTGTCTGATAAGAGCTCTCTCTCTGCTCAAGAAACTCAGAACTTTGAATCAGCCCCGCAAGGGAATCCTGAACTAGAAGATGTAGAAACCAAGGCAAAGAAAGACAAAAAAAATAAAGAGAAGGAGAAGAAAAAAGGAAAGAGCAAAGCTAAGGTCAAAGAGAAGAAAATGAAGGAAGAAAATGAAGATCCAGAGAAGAAAACGAAGAAGAAGGGTTTTGGTGCCATGTTGAGGTATGGTTCTTGTGCCCCCCACCCCCCACACACACACTCTTTCCTGAAGAAGCTCATGAAACTATTCTGTGAAATCACTGATGATCTCATCAAGCAGACAAAAATGTTTGTCGGTTAAAAAGAAAGCACTATCAATTTTCATACCAAACCATTAGCTAAGGCAAAAGACCTTTAGCTGGCAAAACTTTCTGTGCCCTTGGAATTCATGTGCATTTGGCAGGAAAACTGTATGAGGCTTGAGCATAAAGAAATATAAGGGAAAAATGCATTTGGGGGGAATGTTTGCTATTTCCAGGTATTACATTAAACTTTTGGACACTACTGGTGCATTCTGGCCTGTAGACCATGGGGCAGCTCCAGGCACCAGTGCACCAAGCGTATGCCTGGGGCGGCAAGCCACGGGAGGCGGCCTGCCGGTCACCGTGCGGGCGTCACTCCGGCTGCCTTCAGCAGCATGCCTGCAGGAAGTCCACCGGTCCCGCAGTTTCGGTGGCAATTCGGCGGCCGGTACGCCGAAGGTGCAGGACCGGCGGACCTCCCACAGGCATGCCGCCAAAAGCCGCCTGACTGCCGTGCTCGGGGCAGCAAAATAAATAGAGCCGCCCCTGTGTAGGCCAACCTAGTGTGGAACAAAACTTGGTGCATAGTTTAAATGGAAGAGGTGTTTTGCTGTAACCTCAGAAATTCTACTTTTCAAAATATAGAGATTGGAACATACAAACTTGAGCTTTTGTTTCCTCTTGATGTCCTTGATACACAGCATAAGGCGTTTGTTTCCAAAGTGTTATGTGCAAAGACTTTGCTGTTTTTCTTCCACATAATGTCAATACAACCCTAAGTACTCCTGTTCTTTTTGCGGATACAGACTAACATGGCTGCTACTCTGAAACCTATTAAATTTGTGCACACCATTTAGAAATTTTCCACAAGTTTATGGACTGCCAGGGTGTGATTGTCCAAACTATACGTGCACAAGTGTATACTTAATTTGCACATACAGTTACCACAGTGATTAATGAGAATAAGATAGCTGTCCATAAATGCACAGATATGCATACTATTTGAATAATTATACATGCTAAGTGTGGAATTTGCGCACACATTTGTTGTTCATAGAGTTTAAAGAAATCTGGGTTAAAATGAAGCTGTCGGTTTTTTTTAATTAATTAGAATAGTGAGTTCTTCAACAGCTCCTCTCTTTCTGTATCTTTAGTCTCATACCTATTGACCCTGTAGAGCTAATAAAGCTGTAAGAATGGAAACTGGATTGTATGCTAATTTGGCAAAAATGTAATTATTCTGGCTCATGCATCACCAACAGATCTGTTGACTAAGATCCACATTCAGAATCTTTATTACTGGTGAAGAGTTATGCTTGATTTCAGATCCAAGATCAAGTTTGTTCGGTTGGCAGTGTTATTGATAAACAAGAAACAGGGAACTAAAGGACTCCAGTATTACTGATTCACTTTTTAGAGTATAATGTCACTTCAAGCAGAAGTAATACTGTTTTTCTAGAGAGAGATAACAACATGAAATCTGCATGTTTCATATTTTGACTACGTGCATATATTATTCATCTGAACTTTTCCCACAGTTAGATTTAATTTTGATAGGGAGTCTTATCAACTGATATTTTTCATTATTACTGTTTATTATATATCCATCAAGCATGACAAAGGGACAGGACAAAGATGGAATTCCTGCCTCAAATTGCTTATAGTCTAAATTAAGACACATGGAAAATGGAGGTGACAAGATTAGATGGAACAGAAGGGAAGTTTGCAGGCCAGGACAATATAATTGTGTACTCACTTGGGAAGTTTGTAGATGCTTCTAAAGAGTAACTAAGGGTTTTCTTTGTGTTTTTTCTTTTGTTTTGTGTTTTTAAAACATGATTATAATTTATATCTGTTTTAATGTTAGGGGCTATCACTTAAAAGCTTTCTTGAAGAGTGGATTTTGAGAAGGGACTTGGAGGAGGAGCAGGTGCAGGCATGATGGGGGGGTCAGGAAGGATGTCCCAGCCATAGAGGGGAGCATGAAATAAGGAATGGAGATGAGCAATTTGGGCTAAGCAAAGAAGGCATTTGAGGAAATAAGAGTAGGATTTAGCAAAGCACCTAAGTGACTCAGAACATGTCTTATTGACTCTCAAATCAAACCTAAATGGGGGATGGCAAATGCAGACAGGTATTGGGATGGGGGAGGCAATTGTGGATGGCCTTAAAAGCATGAACAAGGAGTTTTGGGGCACAAGTGAAGGAATTTTAGAAGAAGACTGGGTATTGTGATAGCAGGTATCAGAGGTGATATTCACTGCAAAGTTTTGGATTGATTAGAGTGAGGAGAGTGTCAGGAGGGTCAGAAAGAAGGAGACTGAAGTAATAAAGGTTCAGGATGATCAAGTATTTTAGCAGCAGGAATGTAAAGAAAGAGGCAGATGTTACAGAGGTGAAACTGGCATGATTTAGTGGTAGAACATCTGTGGGGTAGAGAAAGAAGATGACATGAAGGTGGTGAGTCTCTGCTACATGGAGAATGGCTGATAATAGTTAATATTTATAGCGAAAGAAGTGGTGGGAAGTTTTTGTTTTTAATAAAGAAAGTAGAGTTCAGTTTTTGACATGTTGAATTCCAGCTGGCAGCAGGACATGTCATAGGACTTATCAGAAATACGAGTGCAAACAAGGAAGAGAAAGTTTGGATGGAGAAAGAAACCTGAGAGTCTGTGTTGTAGAGATGGTAGTTCTAGCTACAAGGTTGCCCAGAAAAAGTGTAGAGTGAGAGGAGGATGAGGGCAAAGGACATAACCCTGTGATAGGCTGACAGAGGAAGGGAGGAAGTGCCAACAGAGGAGACACTGAAGGAGCAGCTGGAAGAGGTAGTAGGAGAACTGGCAAAGCAGAGTTATTGAAACCAAGCAAGGAAGAGGTTTTAAGAAGGGTGGTTCTGCCATGTTGAAGGTCCCAGATCTAGGAAGATAACAATGGAGAAGCAGCCTTGAGATTTGGTCAGGAAAAGATCGTTGTTAACCATGACACAGGTCGTTTCAGTGGAATGGGAGGAAGCTAGACTGTAAAGAGAGAGATAATGAAGAGCTGTTCAAGGCACAAATTAATCCATTACCTACTAGGAAAGTTACACTAGACCAGGGGTGGGCAAACTTTTTGACCCAAGGGCCACATTGGGGTTGCGAAATGGTATGGAGGGCCGGTAGGGAAGGCTGCGCCTCTCCAAACAGCCTGACCCCCACCCCCATCTGCCCCCTCCCACTTCCCGCCCCCTGACTGCCCCCCTCTGAGCCCCCAACCCATCCAACCGCCCCCTCCCAGGACCCTCCCCATCCAACCCCTCGTGTTCCTTGTCCCCTGACCGCCCCCTATCCAACCCCCCCCTGCTCCCTGTTCCCTGACTGCCCCAACTCCTATCCACACCCCTCACCCTCTGACAGCCCCCCCCACCCCCTGGGACTCCCACACTTATCCAACCCCTCCCCCCCGTTCTCCATCCCCTGACTGCCCCTCCCCAGAACCTCCACCCCATCCAACGTCTCCCTGTCCCCTGACTGCCCCTTCAGGACTCCCCACTCCTAACCGCTCCCCTGGGATCCCACCCCTTATCCAACCCCACCGCTCCCCGCCCACTTACCATGCCACTCAGAGCGGCAGGACTGGCTTATTGAAAAGCCTGGGAGATGGGCGGGTGCAAGCCGTGCAGCCCGGCAGGAGCAGCGGGCCAGAGTGCTCCCCATGTGGCTGCAGGGGTGGGGCCTCCCCAGCTGAGAGCTCAGGGGCCGGGTAGGACCGTCCCGCCAGCCGGATGTGGCCCACGGGCCGTAGTTTGCCCACCTCTGCACTAGACTGTGGTGGATATTTTTATGCACTACATGCATACTTACTATGCTGTATGTAGCGATTGCGTATTTTTCATATCTGTAATATGTCCATGTGAGCTTGCATGTTTCGCTTGTCAACACCAATGCAGTTTAATGTATTAAAACCACCCCTAACCTTTGTCTTTAGTATGAAAAAAGTAACTGCTGCTATAGCCTTCCTCAGCGGAGATTTTTGAACATATTGGAATCGCTGCTGAACACTTTCTGCTCCCCCCTCCCCCCTTTTAACAACAGAAAATATCAAAGCTGTTACCAGTTGCTAACAGATTTCACTTAGTTCCTCATCTGTTGCTCAGCTGCTATTTACTTGTGGATTGTGGATTTTTTTTTAATTAAAAAAATAATTGCTTTCCTATTAAATTTCTCATGGATTGAAGTTTTATTTAGGTGGATATTATTCAGGGAGATCATCAAGCAAGCATGCTTGTATTGTTTTAATCGCTGTTTAAAAACTCAGTGTTATGTTTTACACAGTTAAACAGGACCTGTCAACTTCCACGTTTTCTGTGATTACCCCCTTTGGCCAGGTGTGAGATTTTTAAACATAGCTGAAGCTGGTTCTCAATTTGTCAGTTTTTAAAATCCATAATAGTGTTTGACAATGTTTAGTTGCAGGACACTTCATTGTACAATGTTTGGTGTTCTACTTCTTGGTAGTAAGGGCTAGGTATTGTGGGTAGTGATGTATTTATGACCTCCCTCAACATTGGCCAACATATGTACTATCCAAAGAATAACAGACATCTACTTGAGTAAAATGTTTGCATTTAGCATTAGCTCACATAGCATCATTTTGTATTTTACCATACTCTGTTACATTGGCTCATAATGACTTAGAAAGTGATCCAACACAAGACAACATAATGAAAGTTATTTGATGTTATATATCAGGTGGTAATTACTGTATATTAAATATTGTCATTCATGGAGCTGTGATTGAATTTATGCCATAACGTCCAGAAAAGCCAGTTACTCTTTTTGAATATACCAAAATATTCTCATTCAGTTACACTCTAAACTTTTATGTATTCCATAGAGACCCATAATAGCAGCGAGACTAGACAGTATCCCATTAAGTTCTCAGTTCAGCCGTCTCTTCCTGCACTAATCATTGTTTCAGGCCATGGCAAGGTTTGGAGAGGCGTGCTCTTCCTCAAGTCAACTCTCTTCATCTTGAAGGATTCTTCATTTGCATGAGAAACTGTGTGCTGTAATGACATACTTTATGCTTTAAATAAGGCCATTGTGTCATTCATTGTTTCAGAATTGCATCTAAGCCCTTTCTAAATTACTTTTTGGCTATTTTGAAGGGTTAATTAACCCCTTGGTGCAGAGCATTGGAATTTCCTAATGTTGAACACTAATGTAAAATGCATTAGCACTTAGCATTGGGAGCTCTGGACAGATCTAACCAAGAGGTTAATCTGAGGAAAATATCTTTTTCCAGAGTTTGCTAAGTGAGGGACTCTAGATTCTTAATTTGTGGTCTATAGTTATTTAATTGTCCTGCCTGTCATTATATACTTTCCCCACAAAGCTGGGCTTTAACTCAGTTTTCAAATTAAGTTAAAGACTGAACCTTTAAATCACCAAGGGAATGTGACATCTGTCCTACTCTGTCCCTGATCCCACCACAGCTGCTACAGGCCTAGTGTATAATAAATTTAACGTGTCTATGGCCCTGTTATTACCTTTTCCAGATAGGGTTGTAAAATTTCTGGGTAGCCATTCAGCTTTATGGATAAGAAGGTAAGTTAGCTAATGGACTGCAGCCATGCCAGTGAAATTTTAATAGCTAGTTCCCTGTAGGCAGAGGCCAACAGGCTGCAGTCGTGATGTTTTGCTGTAGTACCAGACCAACTGTGTACTTGATGATGATTCAGAGGGAAAAGGACAGCCAAACTGGCGCGCACAGGGAAGAAGCTTCTCATTCTTTTTTTAGTCTGGGTTCAGAAGCCCACTGAAAAGAAGAACTCTTGTCTTAATGTAACAGAGAGCTCCATTTGTACAATTAGCTTTACTGGATTGGTATCAGTAAAAAAACAAAACACTAGATTTGCATGTCAGTGGCCACTGCCGTTCACATAAGTGGTTCTGTGTACACACCTGTCTCTGAACAAGAAATAGAGAAAGGAATATTAGTTACAGTCACTTTTGTCCTCTTTGGAAATGCTACTTTTCCTCACATAACAATTCATCTTAAATTATTTACTTTCCTTTTCACAATATGAGCCATGAATATTTTATTTTTTATACTCTTAATTTGCCAATTTTCCTTTGAGCTAAGTGCCCTAGTGATTTTAATTTTTCATTTTAGTTGGAAGAGAGAAATGACCCTCATTCCCTCTGTTCCTTTCCCCCGTTATTACTATTACAGGCCTTGTACTCAGAATGATACTTTGTATGACTGGCGGTGTTGATCCTGTAATGGTATTGCAGAGTAGATAGCATAATATTCAGATATTGACTCCCATTAACTGTAGCGGTGTGACACCTTATATTATCTTTTTTTTCTAGCCTGTGTTGCTCTGCAAAGTTAAGCGTTTGTGAGAAAAGTTAGCAATATAATGTAGACAGATAGGGCAAATAATAGCTATCTTCTGCCTGGAGAGAGGTGTAATATGTATAGAGAGAGTGATGGAAATAAATAAGTAGTCGTTGGTAAACAAAAAAGAGGCAGCTAGATTAAATTATGATCAGATTAATTTAAGGTGATTTTAGAGTCATTTGTATATCAACTAACAGAGAAATCTGAGACAGATTGTGTCCTTTTGCATTTGGTGGAGAGGACCAGTTGAGGTGGCCAGTGTTCTGGGAAGCTGTTAAGCTATTATGAGACCTTAATTTCCTTTCATCTGTTAAGCACATCTACTGTGCAAATATCTCAGTAAAATAAAACTGTTTATTTTAGTGTGTACAGAAGGGGGAGGAGGTTGCAGCTAATGAATTTAAAAATGTATTGGTGGTTTGTCAAATCATTTTTTTTAAAACTGAATGATGTATGACATGTTCTTCCTTCTCCTCCATAGTATTGATGACTACTTAGTTATGTTTATAGTTTGTCCAAAGCAGAGGCAAGAGGATTTTTCTGTACTAAAAATGATCATGCAGACTGCCTACTAAAGACTTATTTTTTTTAATTAGGGGTCTGTTCTCCTCTTAATATGCATGCATAAATCTCATTAATGTTAATGAGACTTACACAAGTGCACTGAAGAAGAATAGACCCCTTATTCTCATTACTTCACTTGGATAATGAGATATTTGCTTAACAGATCAGAGCACAAAGTCCAGCTTGATTACTTTTAAAGACTAGAAATCACAAAGTTGTATTTTGAGAAGCAAAGTATACTTTTATAAAATAGCTGCATCTCTACTTCAAGTTAAAATACCATTATTTAAGCTGTAATTAAATGAATACAATTGAGAGCTGTATCTTTAAAGGACAATTTGCATATTCATTTCCATGAGATATCTACTTAAATATACACACACACACACACACTTAATTTTCATGTCTGTGTATGTAGTTCTTGTTATAACAAATGGAAACTCCAGTGCTGCTTAAAATATGGGCTCTAATTTAAGAAGCAGGACTTTCCTTGGGATGACAAGCTTCTCACAGGCTTCTCTGGGCTTCTGTGTTCGAGTTAGTGCATGACTGAATCTACAGGGCCCTAGCTTGCCGTGCACTAACTCGCCATGTTGCTCCTGCTACTGCATGCACTATGGACCTTAGTGTGCAGTAGCAAGGTCCACGCGATGTGTGAATGCAGTGGTGCCCAAACTTTTCCTGTCACGCCTGCCCCCTTAACAGTAATGGAATCTGTCGGCGTCCCCCCTCCGTTACGGCACAGTTGGCTCAGCAGAGAAGTTTGGGCTGAAGGTGGAGTTGGTGACTGAACTGGGGATGGGGGAGGAGGTAGAGACGGAGCTGGCCTGGGGGTGGAGAGGGAATGAGGGCAGAGCTAGGCTGGGGGTGGAACAGGGAGCAGAGTGGAGCTGTGGATGGGGCTGGAGCCGGGCAGGTGGCGGACAGAGCGGCTCTAGGCACCAGCTAAACAAGCAGGTGCCTAGGGCGGCAAAATACATGGGGTGGCATAATACAGGGGCCCCAGCTCCTACCAGAAGCGGCTTCCTGGCTGGATCTTGACTGCCCTGGGCAGCGGTAACCAGCCTGTTGTTCTGCCGCCAAATGCTGCAGGGCAGGGAGCCGGCTAAGTGGGGAACCTGTCCCCACCGCTCACCCGCAGGCAGCTGCCACCCCCGACCCCTGCCCGGCTGCAGAGGACGGGCCGCTCCTCCTCCGCTTGTCCCCGCCGCTGCAAGCCGAGGAGCAGCCCGTCCTCTGCAGATGGGGTAGGGGTTGGGGGTGGCCGCTGACTGCGGGAGAGCGGCATGAACAAGCTGAGGAGCGGCCCATCCTCTGCAGCCAGGTCAGGGCCGTGCTACCGGCTCCACCTGGCGGTGGCGGGGGGTGACCACTGACCGCGGAAGAGCGGCGGGAGCCGGTAGTGCGTCCCTTCCCTGGCTGCAGAGGACGGGTCGCTCCTTGGCTTGCAGCGGCAGGGACAAGCCGAGGAGGAGTGAATTGCCCGTCCTCAGCAGCTGGAGCAGGGCCGCGCTACCGGCTCCGTCTGGGGCTGGGGTGGGGGGGTTGGCTGCTGACCGCAGAAGAGCGGCGGGAGCCGGTAGCGAGGCCCTTCCCCGGCTGCAGAGGACAGGCCGCTCCTCCTCGGCTTGTCCCTGCCGCTCTCCCACGGTCAGCGGCCACACCGCCCCCAGGTGGGAGCCGGTAGCGCGGCCCTGCTCCGGCTGTAGAGGACGGGGGGAACATGGTGCCCGGGCGGGCCACTCCTACTCGGCTTGTCCCTGCCTCTGCGTCCTCCTCCTCCCCTCTGCGCCACTTCCTGCCAGGGGATGGGAGAGGGGAGCAGAGCGGCAGCCCGGGCTGAGCCCAGCTCGTGCCAGGGCCAAGGCGAAGACGAAGATGAGCGGGGCTGGGATCCAGCAGCAGCCCCAACCCCTGGCCCTGGGAGCGGCGGTGTTAGGAGATGAATCCACCTCGGGCCAGATCCGCAGCAAGGTAAGAGTTGGGCCAGGCGGGAGGGTTTTGTTAAAATTACACTAGTAGGAAAGGTTTCAGAGTAGCAGCCATGTTAGTCTGTATCCGCAAAAAGAACAGGAGTACTTGTGGCCCCTTAGAGACTAACACATTTATTTCACATAAGCTTTCATGGGCTACAGCTCATCCGATGAAGTGGGCTGTAGGCCACGAAAGCTTATGCTGAAATAGCTTTGTTAGTCTCTACGGTGCCACAAGGACTCCTGTTCTTTTTACTAGTAGGAAATTGTTTTATTTCACTAACTACAAATTCTCTGTTTTCATTTTTTTTTTTAACTTTTAAACAGTCAGATCAAAACTGCAAAGTGCAAACATGTGTAAAAGCCAAAAAAAAAAAAAAAAGCTGGGGGGGTGGTCAGCCAAACTTTTTTTTGCTTGGGGCAGCAAAAAACCTAGAGCTGGCCCTGGTGGCGGAGCAGGGGCCGGAGTGGAGTTGTGGCTGAGGACAAAGCCGGGCTTGGAGCAGAGCAGGACTGTGTGGCACTCCCTCTCCACTCCCCGTGGGGGCTGGCCCAAGTCCCACCGCATGCCCCCATGCAAAAATTTCTACATGCTTCCCTAACTGGGCATGCCCCACAGTTTGGGGACCATTGTGTTAAGGCACGGCAGGCTAGCATGCTGCACATTCACACCCTGGTTTGCAGCATATAAACCCACCTTATAGACCAGATCTCAGACTTCAATTTACTTGTTTCCCAGAGTACTCCTCTGCGGAAGTGGCCGAACACAAACTGCAAGATGAGTCCCTGAAAGTGTTTCCTCATTTGGTACACGTTAGTGTTGTATTTATTCTTCAGTCAATATACTTTTCCATTGCTCATTTTAACAACCTTTATCAACAAGAAATAAATATAGTACAAGTACCAGACGTTAATTCTACCTTTAAAGAACAAATTCAAGTATTTTTATTTTGGCTCATGTACTTCAATAATTCTTGCTACATAAATAAAGAAAAAAATACTTAACAGCAAATGTATAGAAATAGGGACATATAATGGGAATGCAAACAGATTCTGTAACTACAAAGTTTTGGCAGGTGCCAGTTTAACAGGTATTGCCATTAACAGCCATCTGTAGAGAAAGTGAAATGTTCTTATCTCACTGAATTACGATTTATGCCAGACAAAGCAGTCAAACTAAAGTAATATTTATTTTATAATACAGAGACATTGATTAAATGCACATGGCATCTCAAATCCAATTGACATTTTAAATCATAATGATTACAGACATGCAGACATTTATTTAACTATTGCTTTAAAAATATGTCTTACTGTTAATAGATGAAAGTCAGGCCTTGCCAGTATTTGTTAGCAGGCTGACCTTTTGTTTTGCTGACATGTAAAAGGGAGCAAAGCTGACTTTTGGGTAATCATAATTTTAGAGCATGTGGAGTTAGTCGCTTAAGAATACCAGACCCCTTTGAGCCACTCTTCCCCACACTCCTGCTCCTTTTTCTCAGTGCAGGATTTTAGAGGAGGATAGTCCAGAGAAGAAAAATAGTCCAGTAGATACAGTATTAGCATGGGACTTGAGAACCCTAGATTCACGTGGGACCAGATTTTTAAAGGTGTTTAGACACCTAATTCCCATTGATTTTGGTGCCTCAGTTCTCCACTTGAACAGTGGGGATAATATCACTTCCCTACCTCACAAGGTATTTGTGAGGATAAATACATTAAAGATTGTGAGATGCTCAGGTACTACATTAATAGATGTCATATAAGTACTTAAGATCGTTTTCTTTCTTAAAAATATAAGATGATGTGGCATTACTTTCCCCAGCCCTTTTTCCTCCAGCTCCCTAGTATACTCTTCTCCTGTCACTGAGACTTTCTGCCTGCTTTCTTCCAGCCTTTCATCTCTTTACCTCCATTGTGTCTACTCTCACCTCCCCTCTCAATTCTCTCCTCAACGTCACATTTTCAGTTGGTTCTTTTCTCCCCAAGTACTAGCATGCGTTCAACTCCCCTGTCTTAAAAAATGACCCACCCTCAAGCCATTACCCAATCTTTCTCCTCCTCTTTGTCTCCACCTCCTTGAACATGCTGTCTACAACAGGGGTCCGCAAGCTTTCGGAAGTGGTGTGCCGAGTCTTCATTTATTCACTCTAATTTAAGGTTTTGCGTGCGGATAATACATGTTAACATTTTTAGAAGGTCTCTCTCTATAAGTCTATAAACTATTGTTGTATGTAAAGTAAACAAGTTTTTTAAAATGTTTAAGAAGCTTCATTTAAAATTAAATTAAAATGCAGATCTTATCAGTTTAGTGCAGTGGTTCTTAACCTGGGGTGCATGCACCCTCTGGGGCAGGGCCGGTGCAAGGATATTCCACCTTGCACCCCCCCCCACCCTTCCCCCCACTCCTTGTACATCGGTTCATTGAGGGGCAAATCCCAACGAGCCTTTATAGATCCCAGGGGTCAGCCATACCCAGGGCTGCTCCCCAGACCAGGTTCCCCCCTCCCCACCCCCTGAACTCCCCTGGAGGGTGCACAGACTCCCCGCGAGCCCTCCCCACCTACCCCCTACCCGAGTCCATTCACTGGTTTTGCCGGGCTTGGGCCGCTGCAGCAGCTCAGCAGGGAAGAGCCGCCTTCCAAAGAGCCAGAGCATCCCGCTTGAGCCAGCAGCGAGCCCCAGCCATGGAGGAGCCAGCGCAGTGCAGGGGGGCGGCAGCGCTGCTAGTGTCATAGAATCATAGAATCTCAGGGTTGGAAGGGACCTCAGGAGGTCATCTAGTCCAACCCCCTGCTCAAAGCAGGACCAAACCCAACTAAATCATCCCAGCCAGGGCTTTGTCAAGCCTGACCTTAAAAACCTCTAAGGAAGAAGATTCCACTACCTCCCTAGGTAACCCATTCCAGTTCTTAACCACCCTACTAGTGAAAAAGTTTTTCCTAATATCCAACCTAAACCTCCCCCTCTGCATCTTGAGACCATTACTCCTTGTTCTGTCATCTTCTACCACTGAGAACAGTCTAGATCCATCCTCTTTGGAACCCCCTTTCAGGTAGTTGAAAGCAGCTATCAAATCCCCCCTCATTCTTCTCTTCTGCAGACTAAACAATCCCAGTTCCCTCAGCCTCTCCTCATAAGTCATGTGCTCCAGCCCCCTAATCATTTTTGTTGCCCTCCGCTGGACTCTCTCCAATTTATCCACATCCTTCTTGTAGTGTGGGGCCCAAAACTGGACACACTACTCCAAATGAGGCCTCACCAGTGCTGAGTAGAGGGGAATGATCACATCGCTGCTGGAAATGCCCCTACTTATACAACCCAAAATGCCATTAGCCTTCTTGGCAACAAGGGCACACTGTTGACTCATATTCAGCTTTTCGTCCACCGTAACCCCTAGGTCCTTTTCTACAGAACTGCTGCCCAGCCATTCGGTCCCTAGTCTGTAGCAGTGCATGGGATTCTTCCGTCCTAAGTGCAGGACTCTGCACTTGTCCTTGTTGAACCTCATCATATTTCTTTTGGCCCAATTCTCTAATTTTGTCTAGGTCCCTCTGTATCCTATCCCTACCCTCCAGCGTATCAACCACTCCTCCCAGTTTAGTGTCATCTGCAAACTTGCTAAGGGTGCAGTCCACACCATCCTCCAGATCGTTAATGAAGATATTGAATAAAACCGGCCCCAGCACCGACCCTTGGGGCACTCCACTTGATACCGGCTGCCAACTAGACATGGAACCATTGATCACTACCCGTTGAGCCCGACCATCTAGCCAGTTTTCTATCCACCTTACCGTCCATTCATCCAGCCCATACTTCTTTAACTTGCTGGCAAGAATACTGTGGGAGACTGTATCAAAAGCTTTGCTAAAGTCCAGAAATAGTACATCCACTGCTTTCCCCTCATCCACAGAGCCGGTTATCTCGTCATAGAAGGCAATTAGGTTAGTCAGGCATGACTTGCCCTTGGTGAATCCATGCTGACTGTTCCTGATCACTTTCCCCTCCTTTAAGTGGTTCAGGATTGATTCCTTGAGGACCTGTTCCATGATTTTTCCAGGGACTGAGGTGAGACTGACTGGCCTGTAGTTCCCTGGATCTTCCTTCTTCCCTTTTTTAAAGATGGGCACTACATTAGCTTTTTTCCAGTCATCCGGGACCTCCCCCGATCGCCATGATTTTTCAAAGATAATGGCCAATGGCTCTGCAATCTCATCGGCCAACTCCTTTAGCACCCTCGGATGCAGCGCATCCGGCCCCATGGACTTGTGCTCGTCCAGCTTTTCTAAATAGTCCCGAACTACTTCTTTCCCCACAGAGAGCTGGTCACCTCCTCCCCATACCGTGCTGCAGAGTGCAGCTGTCTGGGAGCTGACCTTGTCTGTGAAGACAGAGGCAAAAAAAGCATTGAGTACACTAGCTTTCTCCACATCCTCTGTCACTAGGTTCCCTCCCTCATTCAGCAAGGAGCCCACACTTTCCTTGACTTTCTTCCTGTTGCTAACATACCTAAAGAAACCCTTCTTGTTACTCCTAACATCTCCGGCTAGCTGCAACTCCAAGTGTGATTTGGCCTTCCTGATTTCACACCTGCATGCCTGAACAATACTTTTATACTCCTCCCTGGTTAGTGGGGAACAGCTGCGCCCCTCCTGCCCAGGCTGTGGCCTGGCGCCCCCCGGGCTCCTGCAGGCTACAGTGGATGTATGCGGGCACCAGCCCCCATGTGCCCCCCAGATCCCCCTTCGCCTAGGGTTACCATATTTCAACAATCAAAAAAGAGGGGAGAGCCCTGCCCTAGCCCCGCCCCCATCCACTCCCTCCCACTTCCCACCCCGATTGCCCTGGTCAGAACCCCCAACTCCCCCCTGCTCCTTGTCCCCTGGCTGCCCCCTCCTGAGACCCACTCCCAACTGCCCCCGTAGGACCCTACCCCCTGCCTGTCCCCTGACTGCTCCAACCCTTATCCACACCCCTGCCCCCAGACAGACCCCCGGGGACTCCCACTCCCTATCCAACCACTCCCCGCCCCCTGACAGGACCCCCAGAACTCCTGACCGATCCAATCCTCCCCCTGCTCCCTGACTGCCCCCCGGGACTCCCCTTACCAGGCCCATGCCGGTTAGACACTGGCTTCACATGGAGGCAAAACTCCACGTGGAGTGCTGAGGCAATGGGAGGGGGGGGAGCTGTGGGAGGGGCAGTGGCGGCTCACACTTCCGGGAGCCGCAGAACCTGAGTGCAGTGAGGGAGGAGCCGGGGGGGGTGGGGGGGCGTGCCTGCCCGGGCTGCAGCCCGGCGCCCCCTCTTGGGGGGGCTCCTGCAGCAGATGCATGCGGGCGGCAGTCCCTGTGTGCCCCTTGCCGCACTCGGGCTCTGCAGCTCCCAGAAGTGTGAGCCGCCGCCGCCCCTCCCGCAGCAGGCTCAGGGCCCCGCGCCCTGGCAGCTCACACTCCCGAGAGCCGCAGAACCCGAGCATGGTGAGGGGGAAGCCTGGGGGTGCACCTGCCGCCAGTTTGGGGTCCTGGCCGCATGCCCCGCTCAGCCTCTGCCGGCCTGGGCTTCCGTTCACTCAGCCGGTCGCGCGCTGAGTGGGGCCAGCGGCCAGGACCCCGGCTGGCAGCCACATGCCAGGCAAAATCGGCTCGTGTGCCAAAGATGGCATGTGTGCCATAGGTTGCCGACCCGTAGTCTATAACCATCATCTGAATCTCCTTTCTTGCAGTTTCTTGACCCTACCTAATCAGGCTTCAACCCTCAACACTCCACTGAAACTGTTCTTGCCAGAATCACTAGTGACTTCTTTTCAGCCAGTCTCTGGGCCTGTGTTCTGTTATCCTCCTTGACATGTCAGAAGCTTTTAGCGCTTTTAGAAAGTCGAGTTCTCACCTTCATTAGCTTCTGCTCTCTGTTCTCTCAGGTTCTCGTATTCCTCTGATTGCTCCAGCTAAGTCTTGTTTCTTAATTGTCCTCTTCACTTTTCCCCCTTTCTCTGGGTATCTCACAAGGCTCCATTTGTGGTCCCTTCCTCTCCCTCTACTCCCAGTCTATACATGCTTTCATCTGCAAAAGCATGTGTTTGATTACTGTTATGCCAGTGGTACCCACAAGTCTCCCTCTCTGCTGATGAGTGCTCCCTCTATAGCCAGTCCAGCATTGTGGCCTGGCTTTCTGACTTCTTTTCATGAATATTCAATTGATCTAGAACTCAACATGGCCAAAATTTAGCGGTTCATCTGTCTCAACAACAAGCCCTCCCAGCTCCCTCCCTCTTTGTTTGTCATTGCGAACAGCGGCACCATCCTCTCGCTCACTCTGGCCCATAACCTCAGCATCATCTTTGACTCAGCCCTTCTTATAAACAGACACATTCACATTTAAATCTTGCCAGTTCTTCCTACACAACATTTCTAAGATCTGGCCTTTCCTCTGTGACTACACTGCTAAAACTCTTGTCCGAGATCTTATCATTTCACATCTTGACTATTGGCAACCTCTTCCTTTCTGGCCTTGACTACTGCCGCTTAGCACCCCTCATGACCATTTGAATATCTGTTTTTAAAATCATTTTCTTGGCTCATCATTCTGACTACAAAGAATCCCTCTGCTGCTCCTTTCCCCTCATAAATTTCCTCCGCCTCAAACACAATTTCCCTGTATTTACCTTTTAAGGCCCTCCTCCATTTAGCCCCACCCCACCATGCTAATCTACTAACTTTCCACTTCACTAGCATTCCCAGCCTTTACCACCCACCAGTCATCTTGTCCTTTAAACAGCTTTGCACTTTCTAACCCAGCATGCATGGAAAAACGGCTTGATACCACATCACTACCTTTGTCCCCAGTCACACCCTTCCTTCAGCTTCACCTCTGCCATGATTCTTCCAAAGCCCTTCTGCCTGCTGACCATAGCTAGGCAGATTGCGAGCTGTTATTCCTTCGCTCCAACTTCCTCATTCCTTCTTCCTAGCTCTACTCCTCATTAATAACAACATGTTTGATTGGCAGATGTAACTAACAAAACTGTGCGGTTCATCACTGTGTTTGTTTGTTATATCCCCACCCTCTCCTATTCATCTCTTTTGTATAGATTGCAAACTGGGCAGGGATGGTCTCTATGTATGATTGTAGAGCACCCAGCATAATGGGAGCACAATACTGATTGCAATACTGGGGACTCTCCGAAGATAAACATTTACTAATCTTCTACTACTACTACATACAAGTAGCACATTCAGTCTAATCACTCCAAAGCACTTTACAAATGTTCATTTAGCCATGATAATGTAAGGAAGGTAAGTAGGCATTTATAACGAGGAAACTGAGGCACAGAGAAATTAAGGCAAGGTCACAGAGGATGTCTGGAAGCCATCGCTATGTGGAATTCTAGGTAAATTATGACTATGCTGTATAATTTGTGGTGAGATATATATTGCTGCCTCTTGCCAGTAGTCTAGGAACTTTAAAAAATGTGTTTCGAGTCTTGAAAGTTGACTCACAAGTTGAATAGTAGTCTGTGTATATGTATAGTATCTGTTATACAAAGTTCTGAGACTGTACTATAGCTCTTCACTATTTAATTTCAGTGTAAGGTTTGAAGTAATATACTGTAGTCTTGTGCCCTTTATTGTTCTGTATTTGAAGGTAGTGGATACCTGGCCTTGCACTAACCCCGGATTATCAGATTTATAGGTAATAAAGTGAAAATAGAGTTGTAAAAATTATTTTCCAGTGACAGATGGACGGTAGAGTTGTACAGAGACTTTTTTTTTCTGGTAAGAAAATAACAAGGTGAAAGGCAAGCTGCACTTCTTTGTATTCTTTCAGCTCCACAACCACGTTTTGTTGTTTTTTGTTTCGTTTTTCCTCATCTGGAAACCTGGATGCTTTTGCTGTTGGAGTTGTTTCATATAACTGACATACTAATGTTCTGCATTGAATTAAAAACTAGGTTGATGAGTAAACTGTTCAAAGAAATCCACTTTCCTTTATTCTCTTGTTGTGGAAGGGTGTGTCCCTTAAAGTGCCACTCAGCCTCCCTGACAACCAACAAAAGGTGACTGTGAGAGTTCACTGTGTTAAAATATATTTAGTCTTGTTAAAGATACATGTTAACATGATTGATTTTTTTTAATGTGACTGACACTATAAAATAACAATCTAAATGAGAGAGCTTTGTGACAAAAAGTGGAGATTTTGCAGTACGGTACTTCCCATTGCATTTCTGTAAAGCAATAATTCATGCTCCATAAAAGGAGATCATTTTTACTAGAACCAGGAAATGTGATATTTCCTTGAGGCTGGAAGTAACCTGCTTGACCTAAATTACTCTAAAATAAATTAGCAATTATTTCTTTCCCGTAAAAAAGTTAAGAGCAATAGATTAATTCACTAGCCTTTCTCCTCTGGACACAATTTTTTCTTAGTGTCTACCTGTTTAGTCTTTTTCTGCTTCCTACTGGATATTTGTCTCTTCATAAAGCCACTCTTCACCTGGAACACTTGAGCCTGCTTAAGAAAGAGTCAGGACTGCAATAGTAGATCCAGACTGAAATGCTTTGAAAAGTTATGTGGAGAAATTTTCAAGCATGGTACTCTGTGTCTGCCTATAGCCACTAGTGTTAACCACTTTCATCATGTATAGTAAATATTTGCTGAATTCATTGCAATTTAAAATAGCAGTTTAAAATCCTTCAAACAATAGATGAAACTGTATCTGTGGCATCCTTAATATGAACACCGATGGTGTTTTATTAAATCTCCCCATTATGATGATTGTAATTCTTGCAGACTGGTTCTGTGTGAAACTGCCTAATTTGTTGATTTGCATGCGATGTATATTGTACCCAGTGAGTAGTGAAAACCAGTCTGGCATGCCGCTTCCTAGTTCTGAATGGATAACTGGCTTGAGTCCTTACTAAAATCCCATACGTCAGCATTCTAAAAAGACCTTTCTGGATTTTTGACGGGGAGAGAGAGGAAGCCGTGCTGTGATGTAATATGTGATCTATCATCCCAGTTAGAAGCGCATCACATTTTAGACAGTCTGAAGTACACTAAAAATATTTCAATGGATGTGTGTGTGATTGTATGATCCTTAACATTTATTTTAGTTGAAATACTGGCTTCCTCTTATCTTGTGAAAGTATTCAAACTGGAGTGAATGGGTTTTAATCATTTCTGGGTTTAGCGCAGAGTTTTTAAAAGATTGTAAATGGATGATCCTGTCATAGTGGAAAAAAATCACTACAGACTAGGGCCTACTGTGGAAAACTTATGTCGTACTATAAACTGCTCTCCACACCCTTGCTCCATTTTCAGATGGGTACACAGACAAGTTAATCTTTCACTGGAGGAAGTTTGTTTTTGTTTTTTTTAAACTACCAAAAGTAAAAAAATAAAATCTGAATGGGCTGAGGTTTGGATAGTTAAATAGTTCAGGACTTACCTCTGCAGTTTACTAACTTAGGCTATGGCTACACTTGCACTTCAAAGCGCTGCCACGGCAGCGCTTTGAAGCGCTAAGTGTAGTCAAAGCGCCAGCGCTGGGAGAGAGCTCTCCCAGCGCTGTCCGTACTCCACCTCCCTGTGGGGAATAACGGACAGCACTGGGAGCCGCGCTCCCAGCGCTGGGGCTTTGACCACACTGGCGCTTTGCAGCGCCGCAATTTGCAGCGCTGGAGAGGGTGTGTTTTCACACCCTGCTGCAGCGCTGCAAATTTGCAAGTGTAGCCATAGCCTTACAAATATCTCAGTCCAACACCGAGCAAAGAAACATGCAATAAATACAACTTTACTGTATCAATACATTATCTTTTTTTGGTCTAGATTTTTATTGAAACACTGTCTGTACACACACTGTAAAAGTCTACAGCAAAGCTAAAATTGGAGCATTTAACCATCTCGTCTGAGATGTGTGTATGTATATAATGTATAATATATAGTGAAGGTCCATAACATTACTGTTTTAAATTCCTAGCTATATTCACACACAGACCTTGTGGATCAATAACTCTTATATAATGCTTTGTATCAATTGATCTCAAAATGCCTCACACCCATTCATGTGTCTATCCTCACCACACCCTTGTGAGAAAGGCAAATGTTATTAGCTCCATTTTACAGATCTGTAACTGAGACACAGAGAAGCTAAGTGACTTGCCCAAGATACCATACAGTCTTTGGCAGAGCAGGGAATTGAACCAGGATCTTCCAAGTCCTAGGTAGTGTCCTAACCGTTGGCCATCCTTCATATCAGTGTTTGTAAGCAGGGATAACACATTTGAGTCATGGGGTGTCAGTGTTTTTTGTTTTTGTTTTTTGGTGTGGGAAGGATGCCTATTACAGAGAGGGAAAATTATGGAATAAAGAAACCAAGAATAATCTTGTGGAGAAAACTCATTATGAAGTGTTTCATTGGTCTGCCCACAGAGACTGATGGACCCAAATCTGTGGAAGACATCTCTAAGGGAGGACACTGTATGGCTAATGGATCTTCGTATTAGTGGCCTTGGGGGATATTGTAGCTGTTAATACAGTGACTCTTAATTGTCCTTCCCAGATATTTATTTATTGTAAATTGTCATCTCATCAGTCACCTTGGTGACCACATGACCTGTCAGAATTTATTGGGAAAAGATTAGATCTCTTGTCATGATAGTCCTCTCGCTGTGAGGCTCTTTGTGGCAGCCACGTGTTGTTTTTGGTTTTGTTTTGTTTTTGACATCGGCAGAGCACTTATCACAGTCATATCCAAGCATACAGGAATTAAAATATAGTGCAGCTGTTCCAGGTAGTGGGCAGCTTGGTGAATTTGGGCTGTCATCATTTGGAAACAGTCAAAAAAAATTCATTGTGAAGAGTTTTCTATCTTCTTTTTGCAGATCAGATTTAGACTGGATCACTCACTTCTATAAAGGTGGGTCCATGCCTAGAAGGGGCAAACATTACAACATCTTTGGTTTAGCAGAAACCAGTTTCATTCATAAGTTTTCATAAAACAAAATGGGAAAGTAACTTAAACAGTTCAAAGCTTTAAGTTTAATCAAGCAGGGGAGGCAGAATATAGACACAAAACAAGCCTTGCAAAGGTGTAGCAGAGATCTGTGCCTTAAATATCAGAGAGAATTCTAAACCTTAATCTTTAAATCTAGAAGTGACCAGTGCCTTAAATGAGTAGTTTGCAAGAAAAAAATGAACAATGAAAATGAAATGGACTGTGTAATGCTATACCAATTTATAAACCCAAAGGAGAATGTTCGTGAAGACTAGTAAGAAGATCATGCTTGTGATAAAGCAGAGAAACACTCGAGCTTAGTCACAAAATCTATCAGCCAGTCTCCAATTTGGGAAATATTTTGCAAATGTAATCTGAAGTTTCCAATTATTTACTTGAAATTTGAGTTTAAAAAGTCAGAGTATAAAAAATCCTCCAAAATGTCACAGTCTACAAATTAGTTAAACAGCAGGAAGTGTTTTTCTCAAAGCAAAAAGACCAAAAGTAGAAAATGAAAACTTATTGCATAGCTACAGTTACCTCATATTCTTGCTCAAATAAGCAGTTTATGCACTCAGTTGCAAAGATCAGCCAAAGAGAGAAACTTTCTAAGGTAGAAGCCTTCAGAAAAAGACCCTCAGGAGGAAACAGACACCTAACACCTAGAAAGAAATGTCAATTGACACATCATCTACATACAGATAATTGAAGTAATGAGATTTAATTAACCGCACCAAGTGACTATTGCTATTAAGAATAAAGCAATGGGCCCAGAAAAGAATCCCACTGAATATCCACAGGAAATTTAAAAACACAAGATAAGAAAAATAATAATTTTACTATAGACTACACAGAAAAAGACATTATGTGAGGAAGGACTCAAACCATAAGAGTGCAAAAGCACTGGATACCAAATTTAGATGACATTGTATAAAACTCTTATGATCAATTGTATTGAATGGTGCAGACAAGTTACATAGAATCAACACAGATGACAATCCACATAACTGAACAATAGTAAGATCATTATAGACCTTTAATAAGGCAGTGTCAGTCAAGTATCTATTCAGTCGTAAAATCCAGTTTTTAAATAATCATGTTGGTCTTTTGAAGAAACAGCAAAATTTGATTCAAGTCAATACACTTTTGCAATTTTGAGATAGAACAAAGAAGTTGGGCAAAAATTACTGACAACGTGCAGTTTTATATTAGACTTCTTTAGAACCAAGGCTAGCAATACACAGATGCTAATGGAAAAATCTGAGAAACAAGGAACAAATTAATATCACCAGTGATGGGACTGACAATAAAATAAGTTAATTGCTTCAGGGGGAAAATAGAAAGACTAGGGATAAGCTGAACAAGTACTCATACTCAGCTTGACTACAGAACTCAAAACAGCAGTGTCAACTGAAGCTGAGTCAAATGGTCAGAATGAAGCAAAAGGTGATAAAGGAAGCCATCGGGAAGCTGGATGGTAAATAATACCCCTAATCTAGCAGAGGACATCCTGAAGCATTCTGACTTTATTAGAGAGGAAATTAGCAAACTTGTCAAGCTAATAAGTATTGGTGTGAAACCATAAAACCAAGAAGACATTGCCTTAAGCAGTGTCAAAATCATCCAGGGCCAGATTCAAAGCTCACTGAAGTCAATGGGCCTTGGATCAGGCCTCCAGAATTGCCATGGATTATGCCTGTGTGATTCAACTGAACCAGTATAAAACTTGTTGTTTAGGACTAATGCATTTTCTTTTGGATTAAAAGGTTACAGTGGAATTTACTTGGAGTTCTACCGAGACTTCAGAGTGAAGCTTTTCTCAAACTTCCTAGAAAGAGCTTAGCTTGAGATAGAGGACTCTCTAAGTGCACTTCTTCCCTGAATAGTGACTCTAAAAGTGGCACAGCCAAGTTCTGTTTCTCCATATCAGATTTTCTCAGTTCACAAGTAAGTTTTAACTGCTAGCCCTGCAAACTCTCCCTGGGACGTGAAAATCAAGACATTTCTTCCTGCTCAGTCATTATCCCCAAATACAAAGTTTTTGAGGCCAGGTGGTTATTCCCTTTGTTAAATCTGTGCAATCCCATTCTCTTGAGTGGCATTTCACAGGTATAATTCAAAGCAGAATGTAGCCTGTTAATTGGAATGGAGTTTACAATTCTGTTGATAATTCAAAATGAGAATAAAATCCTGTTCTCCCTCTTTTAGCTGTGTTGGGTCTACTAGGTTAACAGAATAAAAAGTAGTAAAAACTTGTTTTATTTCTAAAGTAAAGTAATATAACTGATTTTGGGGGAAGCAGTCTGTTATGTAAGAAGGTAACATTTCTCTTTTGTAGAGCTGGGCAAGAAACAGTTTTCCCTCCCTGCAAGAGTTTGAGATTTCAAAAATTTTCCCATCTTGAAATGGGACAAAAAGTCAATCTCAAAAATGTTCACAAACCAGTACTGGGGAGGTGGGGGTAGGGGCGGAATTCAGCTTGGGTAAATTGAAATATTTTATTTTTTGATAATTCAGAATGTTTTGTTTCCATTTTGACCTTTAAAAATTTTTTACCCCTTTTTAGGATAAGTTAACTAAAATTTCAAACCAAAAAGGCATTTTGAATTGAAAATGAAACTTTTTGTTTTGAAAATGGCCAAACAGGACATTCCAATAATTGGGGGGGGAGAGAAAAAAATTCAAATTGGGAGCATCTTAGAAACCAAACTTCTCCCTCAAACAGTTTCTATTTTGACAACTTGACATTTCTCATGAAAAACATTTCATCAGAAAATTCCCACCCCGGTCTACTCTTGTGTCACTTTTCAGAGTAGAATTTACTAGCTGGGAAATCAGAGGATTATTAATATATTAGGAAAATAGCTGTTTTAATGTTGAACCGAAGAGTTAAAATCATAAAATGTCCGCAAGCTGTGCGGGGAACGAGGAAAGTATACAGGAGAAAAGTGAAGGATGGTGCATAACAGCTGCTCTCAGAATATGGAGAGAGACTACTAAGCTTGAAACTCAGATGCATCTATTTTTCTTCTTTGCTTCCTCTCACTTTATTAAAAGATTGACTCAGGAAGAGAGTAATCTTGATCTTTTTTTTTTCTTCCTCTCATAAAGGAAAAAAATGATAATTTGGGGGCTTCCCAGTAACGTGTCTCATCTTTCTGTCACTTGGAGAAGGTCCAGTGAGCAAACCCCCTGCATAGGGCGAGCTCTGCTGCGGTGTGGGGGACACAAAGCTCTGCCATTCGCCTTCTTTAGGCCAGCAAATGCCATTGGGGTTGGTTTCTGCACACATGTGTAAGCTCCTTGCACCTGCTTTCTTTCTGCTGCCTCCTTCCCATAGAGGTATGGACACAAGTCCCAAGATTGGACTTGCACAACTGATCCCTCACTGTATGAAGGGAAAACAAAGTTACAGTTGGTTGCATTAGCCAATGTAAAGTGCCCATGTTAGCCTTCGAAAAATATCTAAACATTTAGCTAGAGAAAAGGTGTAAGTCAACTCCACTGCCTTTGCCCCTTTACATAAGGGACTAAAAGATAATACATTGGGGCGGCGTGTAGAGGGACAGGGATGGCAAAGTCCTCTTAACATAACCATGGCTAGTCAATACAAAAGTCTACAAGAAAACACCAATATAATACATATGAATAAGTGAAATAAATATAATTGAAGACAAAATTCTAGGTAAATTAAGGACAGAATAGTCATTAAAACTGTGATTGCCCTTCATTATTTAACACTAATTTTTTTTCTTAATTTTAACTTTCTGGCATGCTTTTCTCTTAGTCCAGGAAAGCATTCTCTTTATACTGTAGCTCCCAGAATCCCCGATATGGGATTTTCCTGTGTGTTAATCACTCATGGGTTTGTGTCCAGATATCCTCCTCAGCTTCTTTCTAAAATGAAAGTGGGCATTATGCTTGTTATTGTTCAGTTAGACACACAGTGAAACAGACTTTGAAAAATCATTTACAGAAGAATTGCTATGACTATTGATGGTTTTTGACAGTCTAATTTCTTCCTACTGGCCTTCTTGTCATCCCTGTCACTGAACAGCAGAAATATAGGTGGGGCAGGGAAAAAGCATATGAATCCAACTTTTACGTATTCTTTAACTGACCTTAGGTAGACGCTTAGATGGAGCTAAGTTTGCAGATGGTCCATATTAACAAGTCTGTTTATATTAGATGATGATGTGCTCCAAGCCTGGTGATTGAGTATTCTTTTGTGGAAATGTGCATTTACATACGACACGTAAGGAACAGGCTCAGTCCCATTCATTCGTAAAAGAATATGGTGTCGGTTTTTCTTAACATAACCCAGTCCTTTTGATGCGGGGAACGTTTGTCACTCGTTTAACAGAAGATCGCTTTTCGGGGAAATGATGCTTAAAATCACAGGTTCTGAAGCAGAAACTATCTTTGTCCTTTAGGATCCTGATATAAATGCCTAATGCTTTCAGAAAGAAAAGAGCAAGAAAGTCTGGAGAGTCATGTAAAAATTGGATGTTTGTGGCTTTTGGAGTAGACTGTATAACATGGGATTGTGATTCAAACTAACTTTAAACATAATTTAATCTGAGAATTTAGCCACAAACCAACCCATGTAATGTAGTAGGATATCAATAATACTGTGAGCTTTATTGCTCACATTATGTCAACAAATGATCATTTACCTCCAAAAACCTTCATTTTTACTGGGGTAATCTTTTAATAGTGAGTAGCTGAATTGTCTATGTAATTCATTACCCCTGAGCTGTAGTATGAATGGGATATGTTATGGGTTGTCATTATTCTCCATGGTGGCATGGAGAATAGACTGGGGATTTAAATTGGCTTCCACTGCATGAGCTAGATACATTCTGATGACTTGCTGTGAAATTGCATTTAGTTTTGGGGTCTCTCATGCTTCAGAATATAGTACAGTCAGTTGTACTGATGAACAAAGGTATGCAATTTATATAGGTAGGCGAGGTAAAATAAGAGGACTAGGGGAAAATTAAAATTAAAATGTTAGTTGATGTTATTTTTAAAAGTGACTTGTTGAATACATGGAAAGAGTAAAAAATTGCTATCAAGAGGAACGTAAGTGTAATAGCAGAAATATTATATAACTATGGATATCTATATATATGTAAAGATATAAAATGTGAGACATAGTATAATCTTAACATTGACATTGTACTCTTATGACTGCACTGGCTCATTACCCATTGCATCAAGGATCCTAAAGTGTTTATTATGCCATTTACCAAATGATAGTTATTTCCAGAACAACTGGTCTCTACTGAATGTACTTGTATTCTGTCCATCTTTAATAATGAAGCCTGCACTTTACAGCAGAGAAGTGATCAGCAGGAAATAAGAGAGAATTGGTAATCTCTTTAGCTCTGCTATTTTACCTTGTTTCATTTCCTTCTCCAAGTGTTCATTTAGAGAACTTGGGTGTTATGGATTGGGCAGATGGATCTCTTAGTGGATATTTGAAAGCAGGCTAGAAAACAACTAATTCTCAATTGTACACAGCATTTTTCTCGATCAGATCTAAGATTTACCCTGTTCATCTTGATCTTGTTATAATAATAATAATAATAAACTACAACTGTATAGCACTTTATAAGCATTAATTAATCACTACAAGATCCCAGCCAGTAAATAATCATTGTTATCACCATTTGATAAATAAATTAGGCAGGGCCAGTAGAGGTCAAGTGAGTTGTCAAAAGTTCAGGCAGTGACTTAAGAGCACAACCAATTTAAGAACTCATAAATTCCTGGCTATATACTGAGTCATAGATTATGTTAACTGACCGGTCATGGTCCTGTTATAGTATGCAAATTTCAGAAATTACATTGAGAATGTTAAACAATTTTATTGTCATATCTCTTAAAAGTAGCACTGATGTTTAAAAAAATAGGTTTTAAAAAATAAATCTGTGTATCTTGGTTTCTAAACATACCTTAGATTAACACTGAAAGAACTTTAAAAATCCTGTCCGCTGTTTACCTTCTATGCTGTGTGTTTCATTTTTTCCATTTCACTCATTTGGGACATTGAGAATAGATGAGTCAATTTAACTTCCTATTCCTTATGCTTTACCACAATGCCACAATATCTAAGCTTCTGCAAGGCTGTTTGGATCTAATTATAAAAACAGTTTTTATTTTATTTTAACATTCAGAAAAATGTTTCTCATAAGTTTTGAAAAATTGCTCTAAATAAAACCTTCACCTTGGGATACTGTCCCTTAAATTACATATACAAAACAGCTGCAAAATACCGTCAAATGATGGGGAGTGCATTACAGTGTGATAAATGAATATTTTGATTTTAATTTAGGATCTTTTGTTTTTAACATTTTTTTTTTGGAGAAATGTGATTAAATTACCCAATGAGAATTTTGGATAAATGTAGTGCACCAAATTGATATGCGTGACATTTTGCTAATAATTCAAAATTAAATGCTGCTTACGATATGGGTTAGTCAGGAAAAAATGTTTTTTTTTCTTTTTAAAAGTAAAGGTAAAAGGACTGCTTTTCTTCATAAAGAGTTAAACATGGTGCCTTTTGAGTCCTTTACAACATACTGAGTAATTACACAAAACTAGTATTCTTGAGGTACCGGTAGTCAGCTCTCAAAGTTGGTTGTTTCTGTGTAGGTGGAATACAGCTGGATCCTCTTCAGGTTCTAAATGTTTTTTCTCTTCTCAATACTGTGTACTCATTGCTATTGTATAGAGAGCAGTGGTCTGGTTTGGTTTATTAAAAACTTGGGTGTAAGTTAAAAGTACATCAGAGACAGACATGTGTTGTACATTATTCTGTGTCTGGGCTTTAAGAGCACTCGGGTATATTTAGGATTTTGTATGATGAGGAGCTGAATTAGATTTTAAGGTACTTGAATCCACCCTAATTTTATTGCCAATCTTTTTCTTTAAAAGAGATGCTCTCCAGCCCCTAAGTCCATGCATCTGCATTTGATAAGGCTGACAAATGTCTTTGATTAGACTTTTTGGAGTAGCCATTCAGAAGCAATCTTCTCCTGTATTCTGTTGTATCTCATAAAGAGAGATTTTTCACATTATTAAAGCACTTGATTACACTGAAGCAACATAGTTCTGTGTTATAAACTTGTTTTGATTTAAAAAACAAAACAAATGTTGCCATGTTTTGTTCTGATTTGGTTTTCTTTAGTTCCTTCTGTGTTGTTTCATCCATTCTGCCCTCTTAGAAATTTTGTCATGATGCTTAAAGCACCTAGTAACTTCAAGGCAAGAAGCAAGAGATCAACTTTTTCCCAGACAAGATTCCACACTTGTACTGTGAATTTAGAATTGCTACAAAGGTTAGCTAGAGCTCTAACAGCACTTTTTTTTCTCCTGAAAAGAGAACTTAACATATCTATCATGTCTGGAAATTTCTGCCTTCATAGAGGAAAATGTGTCACTACTGTGCATGTACTCTGACCTGACTATCCTTGAGATTTGTATTCCTTTTATCTCCTACATTCGTATATAATGAAGGAAGTCCTCATAGGCATGATCAGCCACAGTGAGTGAGTGAAACATAATGGTTTCAATCAAGGCTTCTGCTACCCCAAGTTAGTTGTTACTCCTTTCGTCAAAGGTGCTGGCATTCACCTTGGAAACTGAAGATAACGATTCTATTCTCAGACGTGTTCCTCAGATATTTTACTAGTGTGTACTAAGGAGCCACTGGTCACATCCTTACATTTAAACTTGCAAGATATTTTTCATTCTAAATCCTGTGTTTTTCCATTTCTTAAAATAACCTACTTGTGATCTAAATTTGTTCTTCATTTAGGGAATTTCATGATGGCTTCCACTTTGCATACATAGCTAGATAGGAAAGATTTCCAAATGCTTTGTGTCAATCTGCCTACGTTCCAGATGTGTATGTGATTGTTCAGGAGGCACAATCATAGTTAACTGAGAAAAAACAGACTCTTTATACAGCAGATATCTTTCTACAACACTGAAATAGCTGAAGAAAGATTTACAGTGAAAAGTTTTAAAGCTGCTGTATGCAGCACTGTTTATCATTACCAAGTTATCCTAAGATCCTTGGGGGGAGAGAGAGTGTGTATGTGTGTGCGCGCGTTATAAAAAGATGGTATTTGTAATTTAAATCCAGTGGCCTGTGTAGTGGAGCTGGGTGGAAAAAAATAATTCCATTTCCAGAGGATTTTGATATTTCAGAATTTGGTTTTATTCTGATTAGGAACAAACTCCCACAATTTTGAAATTGTCAGCAAAAGGAAATAGAGCCACAGCTGCAGCGCAGTCCACATGGTGAGCTGCCCCTGAAAGCCCTAGGATCCCCGGCCATGTGGACTGCTGCAGACCAAGGCCGGCTGCTGAGGGGGTGAGCTGGCCTGAAACCAGGCAGTGTTTCATCTGTCTGCATTCCATTGGAACACTGGCAAAATCAGGCTATCTCCAGGAAAGGTTTTCATGCTGCCAAATCAGCAAATTCAGACGAAACTGTGTTTCATCAAAATTTTTCCGACCAGCTCTACTTTGTAGTGCCTGCAAATCATAGATTCCCTTATAATGATAGCAGAATGCAACAGCAAGCACAAACCAAAGACTGAATATTTAAACTTTGTGTGTGTACAGAAAATCACAGCAAAGCTTTTCTTTGCATTGCACAGTTATGGATTATCTTTTGTGGCTGGAAATTCATTGCAGACCTTTGTGGTTTCTTGTGTCCCGGATTACAGGGAGTTGTGTAAATAGGTTTCATATGGTTAATGCATGACTCTAGAAGTCTCTCTTAAAGGTAATTATTTTCACAGTTTTAGTTTGATCCTTTCTACCCAGAGAATGACTTATCTGAGCATTTGTTAGTGGCTTAAAAGTTTAACTTATATAAAATAAAATAGATTCTTCTCAATACGTCCCCCCTGGTTTTGGTGTAAATTATTTGACTATTAGAATAGCGATCCAGAAGCTGAAAATGGGGTGAGTGAAATGGCCCTTATTTCTCTTTAGATTGAGTTTGCAAGAGGAAAGTCTCACTTTCTCAGTTTGGAACACCACTGCAGTAAACTGTGTATGTATGTGTGTTTTTATATATATATATATATATATATATATATTGACTAAAGGTAATAGCATTGGTATAATATACTTCTGGTAAGGCATTTGACTTGATAAATTAGAAGGACACACAATCAACATGGCACACATTAAATGGATTAAGGAGTACTTGTGGTACCTTAGAGACTAACAGATTTATTTGAGCATAAGCTTTCGTGGGCTAAAATCCACTTCATCGGATGCATGCAGTGGAAAATACAGTAGGAAGATATATATACACAGAGAACATGAAAAAATGGGTGTTGCAATACCAACTATAACAAGACTAATCAATTAAGGTGGGCTATTATCAGCAGGAGAAAAAGAACTTTTGTAGTAATAATCAGGATGGCCCATTTCCAACAGTTTACAAGGAGGTGTGAGTAACAGTATGGGGGGAAATAGCATGGGGAAATAGTTTTTACTTTGTGTAATGACCCATCCACTCCCAGTCTTTATTCAAGCTTAATTTAACGATGTGCTGTTTGCAAATTAATTCCAATTCTGCAGTTTCTCGTTGGAGTTTATTTTTGAGGGTTTTTTTGTTGGAGTATTGTGACGTTTAGGTATATAATTGAGGGGCCAGAGAGGTGGAAGTGTTCTCTGACTGGTTTTTGAATGTTATAATTCTTGATGTCAGATTTGTGTCCATTCATTCTTTTGCATAGAATTAACTCAAAACATAATTGTATTTGGGGAGTCATCATTGATGGGGTGTGTTTTTTAGTGGAGTTCTGAAGGGATCGGTTCTTGGCCCTATGCTATTTTAGCAATGATCTGGAAGAAAACATAAAATTATTATTAATAAACTTTGCAGATGATACAAAAATGGGGGAGTGGGACATAATGATTATAGGCCACTGATACAGAGTAAGCTGAATTGTTTGGTAAGCTGAATTCTAGCAAAAAAAATTGTTTTAACATGGTCAGATATAAAGCCATACTTCTAGGAATAAAGAAGATAGGCCATACTCTCAGGTTGTGAGACTCTATCCTGGGAAGCAGTAAATCTGAAAAGGATAGTGTAATGTTATAGCCAAATGGGCTAATGCTAGCTTGGGGTGTAAAAACGGGGGAATATTCAGTAGGAGTAGGAGTGTTATATTACCTTTGTATTTGGCACTGGTGCAACCATTACTGGAATGCTGTGTCCACATTGGTGTTCACAATTCAAGTAGGATGTTGATAAATTGAAGAGAGTTCAGAGAAGGGCTACAAGAATGATTCAAGGAATGGAAAACCTGCCTTGTAGTAACAGATTCAAGGAGCTCAGTCTGTTTAGTTCCTCAAAGAGAAGGTTAAGGAGAGACTTGATCAGTCTGTAAGTACCTACTTGGGAAACATAAATTTGATAATAAAGGGCTCTTCAGTCTAGTAGGGAAAGGTACACCACGATCCAATGGCTGGAAGTTGAAGCTACACAAATTCAGACTGGAAATAAAGCACAAACTTATAACAGCAGCAAAGAGTCCTGTGGCACCTTATAGACTAACGGACGTATTGGAGCATGAGCTTTCCTGGGAAGCTCATGCTCCAATACATCTGTTAGTCTATAAGGTGCCACAGGACTCTTTGCTGCTTTTACAGATCCAGACTAACACGGCTACCCCTCTGATACTTGAAACTTATAACAGTGAGGATAATTCACTGTTGGATCAATTTTTGTGGTGGATTCTCCATCAATTAAAAAATCTAAATTAAAATTAGATATTTTTCTGAAAAATATGCTCTAGTTCAAAAGAGAAGTAATTCAGGAAAATCTGATGATCTGTGTTATACAGGAATTCGAATTAGATGATCACAATGGTCCCTTCTGGTTTATAATCTATGAATAATCAATTATTATTAACAGACCCATTTTAACTCTAACTATATATGATACAGGATGTTATTCTCAAGTAAGAAAATGAGTAGTGCTCCCTTACTGCTTTTTAAAAAGGATGCACTGAAGCCTGTAGCACTAATTTGGCCAAAGACCCTTTTTGCATTTGTATTTTTGAAACTTGAATCTCTTCCATGAAATTAGAAACTCCTTTTACATCTGCATGTGCCACTGAACTTGCAAAAATCCTCCTTTCTTGTCTGAAGACCGTTAATTTCTTTGCTCCTTCTGTGATTAAAAAAGGACTTGAAGTTAAACAGTGTCACTTAGGTTAAAAAATGTTCAGTGTAGAGAAGTTATTGCATTAGAAGGGAAAAGATGTTTGGATGAGAGGGCAAAATTGGTGGTAATAATAACTTAAATTTATGTACTTAAGAAAAAAAGTTTAAATCTTCAACTTTAACTTTTAATATGAAAATATCAGCAAATGAATAATGAAAGTGCCAGTATGTGTCGGATACCGATAAGACTCAGTACCCCTATCAGTTATCTAGAGATGGACTGCAAACCCTTCTAACCCTTGATACTCCAAACACAGTTTTGTCCCCTTATGCATAGGTATTACAATACTTTGCTGAAATGAGCTTTTGATATGACTCATTTCTCCCTAGTTCAAAGAGAGTGGGCAGGTAGTGACATCTTGGAATAAATTGGGGATCACTTTTTGTTTTAGGAAGTGGAGCAAGTAACCAGAGAGACAGCCATTTTAGACTTGATTCTGACTAACAAGAAGGAAATGGTTGTGAATATGAAGGTTGAAGGCAATTTGGGTGAAAGTGATCCTGAAATGATAAAGTTTATGATTTTAAGGACAGGAAGGAGTGAGAACAGCAGACTAAGGATAGTGGATTTAAAAAAACCCCTCAGACTTCAACAAATGAGGGGACTGGTAGGTAAGGTCTCATGAGAAGAAAGGATCAAGGAGTTCAGGAGAGCTAGCAGTTTCTCAAGGAGACAATATTTAAGGCACAACTTCCACCTATCCCAATGCAAAGGAAATATAGGAAAAATAATAAGAGGCCAATATGGCTCCATCAGGATTTCTTTAATGCCCTGAAACCCAAAAAGGAATCCTACAAAAAGTGGAAACAGGTGAATTTCTAAGGAGGTGTACAAAAGAACAACACAAGTATGTAGGGACAAAATCAGAAAAGCTAAGGCACAAAATGAGTTACACCTAGCAAGGGACATAAAAGGCAATTAGAAGAGGTTCATTAAATACATTAGGAGCAAGAGAAAGACAAAGTGAAGTATAGGACCTGTATCTAGTGGGGATGGAGAGCTAATAACTGATGACATCAAGAAGGCTGAGGTGTTAAATGCCTGTTTTGCTTCAGGTCTTCACTAAAAAGTTTAATGGTGACCAGATATTCAAAACAATTAATATTAATAACAAGGGGGAAGGAATGCACGCCAAAATAGGGAAAGAATAGGTTAAAGAATATTTAGATAAATTAGATGAATTCAAGGCTTGATGAAATTCATCCTAGAATATTTAAGAAACTACCTGAATCAATCTCAGAATCGTTAACAGTTATCAAGAAATCACGAAGGATAAGTGAAGTCTCTGAGGATTGGAGATGGACAAACATAGTACCAATTTTTAAAAAGGGGAGCAGAGAGGACCCAGAGAGTTGTAGACCTGTCAGTCTAACTTGGATTCCTGTAAAGATACTGGAAAAAATTATTAAACAATCAATTTGCAAGCACAGAGAGGGCAATAGGGTTATAAGGTACTGCTAGCATGGATTTGTCAAGAACAAATCATGCCAAACCAACCTAATTTCCTTCTTTGATGAGGTTACTGGCCCAGTGGATGGGGGAAGCAGTAGATGTGATATATCTTGATTTTAGTAAGGCTTTTGACACAGTCCCCCATGACATTCTTGTAAGCAAACTAGGGAAATGTGGTCTAGATAAAATTACTATACAATGGTTAGTGGTTTGCTATCAAACTGGGAGCACGCATTTAGTGGAGTCATGCAGGGGTCTTTCCTGCTTCCAGTACTAGTCAGTATTTCCATTAATCACTCCAAACTGGGAGGGGTTTCAAGTGCATTTGAGGACAGGATTAGAATTCAAAATGATCTTCACAAATTAGAGAATTGGTCTGAAATCAACAAAATGAAATTCGGTAAAGATAAATATAAAGTACTACAATTAGGAAGGAAAAAATCAAATTAACAGCTGCAAAATGGGGAATAACTGGCTAGGTAGTAGTACTGCTGAAAAGGATCTGGGAGTTATAGTGGATCACAAATTGAATAGCAGTAAACAATGTGATGCAGTTGTGAAAAAGGCTAATATAATCCTTGGGTGGATTAACAGGAGTGTTGTATGTAAGACATGGGAGGTAATTGTCCCGCTCTACTTGGCACTGGTGAGGTTTCAGCTGAAATATTGAGTCCAATTCTGGGCACCACACTTTAGGAAATATTTGGATAAATTGGAGAGAGTCCAGAAGAGAGCAACAACTGTAATAAAAGGTTTAGAAAACCTGACCTATGAGGAAAGATTTAAAAAAACAGGCATGTTTAATCTTGACCAAAGATGACTGAGTGGGAACCTGATAAGAGCCTTCAAATATGTTAAGGGCTATTTTAAAGAAGATAGTGATCAGTTGTTCTCCATGTCCAGTAAAGGTAGGACAAGACGTAATGGGCTAAATCTGCAGGAAAGGAAATTCAAGATTTATGTTAGGAAAAACTTTCTAACTATAAGGGTAGTAAGTTTTGGAATAGGCTTCCAAGGATGGTTGTGGAATCTCCATCCTTGCAGGGTTTTAAGAACAGGTTGGAAAAATACATATTGGGAAGGGTCTAGGTTTACTTTGTCCTTGCTCAGTGCAAGGTCCCTTCCAGCCCTACGTTTCTATGATTCTGTGATTGGTATCTCTGATCATGTTAAGATGGTGAACTGGGTGATAAATTTATAGATTGAGAATATACTTTCAATGAATTGTAGGCTTAATTGGTAATACTTAAACATCTAACTGCTGAGAAGCAGCCCAAACAGTTAATTAGTGTTACCAATTGTGTCTCTAAAATTAGAAGCCATTGCTGAAAATTAGGACCATTGGAGCAATACATCTGTAACCTAGACTAATCAACTTCATAATGAAGTGTTATGGTTTTTTGTATTTATCTATTCTAGAAATTTGTATGTGCTTAAAAAGGGTAGGGGAGATTCCGACAGACACATGCTCATTTTAAGCCCCAGATCTCCCTTTTTGCAGCTGTACAAAGCCTTCATGTCCCTACAATCCTAATCCAAGTGTCATATACTGTATATTGTAATGTGTGACCACAGGAAGGAAGAGTTGAGTTTTGGGAGGATTTTGGCAGGGGAGGAGTGGCATTGTGGGTTTAGAGGGCCTGATATAACACCCTTTGAAGTCAATGAGCAACTTTCCACTCATTTCAGTGAGAACTGGATCAAATCTGTAATGAGGCTAGAGAGAGGGAAGTTAGTCTCCTACTTGGGATTCCTATTTAAATGTGCACATATTTAAATAAGGGAGAATTGCAAAGTCTGGCTATGTACATATGAGTATAATTATATGCATATTCAAATATGTTCATGGCCAAGACGACAGATATTTACATACATACCCAAGCAGTGTGCCACCTCCATCCCAGCCTGGGAGAAATGGTCCCAAGTGGTTATCTTGTCTCCACCACTGCTAATGGAATCTTGCCTGAAGTGGGTTGGGAGAAGAGTTTTGTGCCTTTTCAGAGCCAGTGGGTGAGTTGCACCCATGGATAGTGCCATTGTTCATCTCCAAGTACCTGCCTCTTCTGTTGCCTGTTGCTTTCTGCATTTGCTACTGTCATTGGAGGTTGTAATTTCTGTTGGTGCTAACTAACTCAGAACCTGTCAGTTAAGAATTCAAAAGTAAATAATGCTTTAATGTATAAATCCAGCCACTTCCACTGTGTACTTGAATGTATGGAGGGCTAAGTACATTAGATGTAAAGATGATGATTTAAAAGGTAGCCATTATGTTTGTTTCTTTGTGGGATATAGGCTACAACATTCTATCCATTTTCCCAAAACCACATTTTTACACTTAATTAAAAAGAATTGGCAAGGAGATTTTTTTTCGAAGTGATTATATTCACAACAGGTACAGTAGGCTCATCACTGGCCTCAGAATGCCTACATTGGCTCCATGGCTGACTCCCCTACTGCTAATACCAGCGGTAATAGTTCACAGAGCCTGCACACATGCTTGCTTGCTCTCTGATAAGCTCACATGGAGGGTGGATTGATTTAAATCACCAATTTGAATTGTGTTTTCCATTTGTACTATGCTACTTGCTAATTTGGTGCTTCTTTTTGCTAACCAGGAGGACACGCTATATCTATACACATTTATTTAAGCAATTATGTAGCTTAATTTATATTTATTCAGATTCTTAATTTTTCCATTTTTTACTATATTAGAAAATGGTGATGCATTTCTTATTTACTGGATGATTAATTTTTACTTGTGATTTGTGTCAAGCTCTATTTGGATGGAAATTTAAAATCAATTAAAAATGCACTAAAAGAGCACTTTTTTATTAATTAATAGTACTTTACATGTGCTGGATACATTAGAAAAACATTTATCAAAACATGTTTTGCATTTAAAACTAACTGCTTTATTAAACTAAGGAAGTATTATCTGTAGTTAGTGAATTGAACTGATTTATTTGGTCACTAAAACCTTCAGAATTTTAGAACTAGTAGATCTCATCCTCTCAACCTGCTTTTTATTTATGGATTGAAAGAGGAAAACAAGCTTCCCTGCTTTTCCAACTCCCAATTATTTACTTTGAATGAACTTTTCATTGAACTGAACTAAATTGAACAAACTGAAATGAAGAAAATATTTTCTTTACATCTGCAGAAGAGGCTACTGCTGTCAAAAGCCAGGTTGGCACGTCAGCAAATTCTGCTTACAGGTGCTTAGCCAGTTCAGTCATCTGACTTTCTTTAAAACTTGGCAGCAAATGTGTACTGCTTAATAGTATTTTTGTATTTAATTTAAATTATTTGAATATATTATAAAAAGTTTAGTACTTAGCCCTGCTTGTCAATTTCAAATTTTATTTTAAATTGTTTTTTAAAATGTATTTAATTTAAATTAAAAAAAAAATAAACTTCCTGCCCACATGTATCCACCTTAATGCCAGCACTGGTGCTTTCAGTATTCCTCTTGCTCCTCCATTAGCTCTGTATTAGCAGGAGCTCTGCAGTAGTAGATTTAAATATTTTCATTCAACTGTTTACCTAGATCCATAGGTGCTGGAACTAGGGGTGCTACAGCACCCCCTGGCTTGAAGTGGTTTCCATTATATACAGGGTTTACAGTTTGGTTTAGTGGCTCTCAGCACCCACTATATAAAAATTGTTCTATCACACCTGCCTAGATCATTTGGGAGGTCAGTTTCTGCTTAAGGCAAACTTAACCCACTTGTTGTTACTTAACCAGCTATTGCTGTTGTCCCACTGCCAGGATATGAAATGTGAGATGTTGAGGATTGTGGTGACGGGGAATATGAGCCCTGGGATCCTCCTGTGAATTGTGGTTCTGGGGAAGCTCTGGGAAACCAAGGCAACAAAGATGACTTTGTCGTAAGGGAAGTGCTTGGACAAGGACTCCCAATAATGACCAGTGCTACTTCACCTTTGTCTGAATGTTGCTGGTTCTATGGGAGCACCTGATAATCCTCCAACAGAGTTAACATGGAGGAGGAGGAAGAGCACTGTGATAGTTGCATCAGTAGGGAAGCATGTAACGGTGTTCTGGATATGTTTGCCCAGCTCCATTGTCCAAGCATAGTATCATGGCTGACTGTCAGGCTCATGTGCAAGGAAAGTCATTCTAGCATTTAGCAATGGCCTGATTCCACCTACCATGGTAACATGGAAACCAAAGAGAGACACAATAGAAGTCAACAGGTGGTGCTCTTGCATCTACGTAAATCTGCAGGTAACTCTCTTGCTATCTGAAGGAATCAGCTAAACTACGGACTGGGTCCTGTGTGCATTATTTTATAGAAAAGTCCCCAGGATTTATGACAGTACAGGTAGCTGGCAATGTAAAAGCAGTAGTTGGAGATTTAAATATTGTCATGGTTTCAACCTTGGCATGCACAATTTGATCTCAGTATGAAACAGAAGCTCTACTATACAATTAAAGTCAGAACAAAATAGCCTAGTTTTATTCTGATTTTGTTTTCCACTGTTCCAGTAGATATTTATTCTTGTTGGTACAGCTAAAAAAAGATTCAGCTTCTTGTTCAATATGTTATGCAGCACAGCTGATAGCTTGTTAAATAATTGTATATAGTCTTGTAAAATGTTGTAAATAAGTGAAAGGCTTGCTGTGAAGTTCACCTACTCAAATTACTCCAAGTATGTGTTCATGTTTGCTAGGTTTAGGACAGGATATTGCAAAGATTTTGCAAGTGCCTTGAGGATCCAGGTTCCATCTTTTTCCTCTTTGGCTTTACTAATGAATTTCACTTCAGTGCAGATGAATTGATTAACATATGCTACCAAATCAAAAGCGTCATTGCCTTATGAGGCAAAGTGCAGGCTTTTGTAGGATGCTGCAAGATCTATGAAATTTTGTCACCCTTTGCCAGGGAGAAGAAAATTCTCTCATCAGTTTGTAAAGCTCAAAGAGGGTGAATTTCAAGGGCAAATAGATGAAATGGACCTCCAACTTCCACCAATTCAGGGAGTCCAAACTCCCTTTTGTACCTTTGAATATCACACTATTAAATCCAAATGTAGCATCAGGCACAGAGAGTGGACCATGTTCCATGCCTATGTGCAAAAAGTTGTTAAAAGTTTCATTTTTTTCTATTTGTTTCACTTAAAGTCTTTAAAGCTTTAAAAGGTAAGAAAAGTAAAAACAGTGTCTTACTCAGAGGGATTGAAAATGAGAGTCACAAGATGGTGTGAAGAGCGATCACACTGTTTCCCAGGATGGGAATTTTATGACATCTATAGGTCCAATACTTTCAAAGTGGTGGCATTGTAGTAAAAGTTCAGCCTGCACCACTCTCTGTCAGTCTTTGATGACTGGCTTTGCAGCTAAGGAGGAGGCTGCTTCCTCTTATTTATTTAGTAATGCTTAAAAGCATTTACTATGATATGTACTTGCTTTTATAAAAAAGACATTCTTATATTGTGCTCTGAAGATTACCTAACTCTTGACCTGGCAAAGAGCAGCAGATTCCAGAGATGTGGGTCCTCAAGCAAGAAAGTCAGTCTCAGAAAGTAGAGCAGCCCAGCTGGTTTTAATTGCTGTGGTAGGATCTAAGGTGAAAAGCAGTTTCTTGGGTAGCCATGGCCCCGATCTGTCTAGGACTGTTACCACCACTTGAATGGCACCCAAAAGTGAACAGTGAGTTGTTGCAGAGCCTGGAGCAGATTTGCTATGTGCTCACAGCAGATCCCACCCAAACCCCGACAATTTGTGCCAGCTAACTTCTTAGGGTACGTCTACATTGAGGTAAAAAATCTGTGGCATAGAGTATCAAAGCCTGGGTCAGCTGGCTCAGGCTGCAGGACTATAAAATTGCAGTGTTGACATTTAGGCTTGGGCTGGAGTGTCTATGCTGGAATTTTATAGCCCTGCAAGCCCGAGTCAGCTGACTCAGGTCAGGTGCAGCCATACCATGGGTCTTTTATTGCAGTGTAGACGTATCCTTGTCCTCTTCAAGGATCCTAAAGCAGACTAGCCTGCAGATGACAAAGGTGTGAATGAGTTATGATGCCTGTATTAGGCTTTGTCTGCACTGCATTTTCGTCAGTAAAACTTCTGTAGTTCAGTGATGTGAAAAAAACACGCCCCTCCTTCCCACCGAACAACAAAAGCACCACTGTGAACAGCACTTTGTTGGCAGGACAGTTCTACAGCCGACAAAGCTACCGCCTCTCGTTGAGGGTGGATTAATTTTGTTGGCGGGAGAGCTCTCTTGCGCCAACAAAGAACAGCTACATTGAACGCCTTTTAGCGGCACGGCTGTAGCAGCTCAGCTGGGTCACAAAAAGGTGTGTAGTGTAAACATAGCCTTAGAGAGGAGAGATCTGTCTCTTGGCTAGTCACCTATGTACAGTGGCACCGTGGGCCCCTCTGTGCCTTGGTGATCAGAGAGTGGTAATGGATACATTAGTGCTATAAGGCTGTGAACCATCTTGACAAAATGCAGACAACACCCCACTGCAGATAAGCAAACACTGCCTTTCCCCCATTCGTCTCAACACTTTCCCTGGCAGACAGTCATCACTTTTGACTTGTCAAGATTAAATTGCAACCAGTTTCTTTCAACCAGATCCCTATCTTGGTCAGATACTGGGAAAGTAATGCGGCTGTGTGGTAAATCTAAGTTTGATGACAGGAGAGACAGAATGAGTATTGTTGATATGATCACTTGATAACTGCAGGACAAACAAGCATAATATTTAAATTAGTTCGGAGCAGCTGTTCTGTAAAATGGTAAATTCTAGCTGTACTAGGAAAAAAGATGCACTAGAGTGAGACACCTTTTTGTGTCGTTTGTCTCTGCTTCAGGGAACTGAAATTCCTCTGAACATCCCATGGCTGGAGCCAAATAGACAAGAAAAGGGTTAAATGCCTACTCGCTAACACAGACACACATGTGTGCATGCTCTCACACACAAAACAATGCAACTACTAGAACTAGAGGATGGGGAAGGGAATTCCCAGCAAGTTTATTATTCAGATTTCATCACTCATTTCTTTCTAGTTAATTGTATTGATAAAAAAATAAATTAGTATAGGCTACCTAGAAAATAAAACAAAATTTAAAGTTAATGGTCAGAATATAAATAAATCTGACTTCACTCTGAGAGTCACTATTCTGGGGGTCAGGGGTTGGTGATTCTTGTGTCAGCTTCCCTGAGAATAGTTCAATATAAGTATTTTCTCTCTGTGTTTTGTTTAAATTGAAGTGACGTAAATAAGAGACTTGTTCCTCCCTGGTGTACTATTTTCTTTGTCCCTTATTGTTTAAGCCTAGAAATTACATCTGAGTTCTTTTGTGTTCCGGTGACAAAAAGCATATTTTGCATTTCAATGCAGTTAAGTCCTTAGGTTACTTCATTTCTTAAACTGCCCAGGCATTTAAACTCTCAAACTTTCCATTCTGCCTCCTTGGTATTTCTGAGGCAAAGAAGAGCATTCAACTATCTCCACTAAAGAGGCTTCTGAGTGTCAATCTATTTCTAAATAATTCTGATCATATTACACAAAGGATGATTTTTCATTGTCATATATTTCATACGAAGCTACAATGCTTAAAGTGAGGTTCTATCTGCCAGAAGTCAAGCAGAGCTGGATTTTTCAAAGGAAATTAAACCAATAGTGCAAGGTCCTTTAGCCATATTAAAAAAAAAAAAAGTTAGGAAAGAGTAAGTGGGACCACTTAAGCACTGAGGATGGGGTGGAGTTTAAAGATAATCTAGGCATAGCCCAACAGCTAAACGAGTATTTTGCCTTAATTTTTAATGAGAGTAATGAGACGCTTGGAGACTGTGACGGGGTGGGTATGGGGAAAGAAGATATGGAAGTAGAAATTACCACATCCAAGGTGGAAGCCAAACTCAAACAGCTTAATGGAACCAAATTGGGGGCACAGATAATTTCCACCCAAGAATATTAAAGGAACTGGTACATGAAATTGCAAGCCCAATAGCAAGGATTTTTTATGAATAATAAATTCAGGGATGGTACCCTCTGACTAGAGAAATGCAAAATCAGTACCTATATTTAAGAAAGGGGAAAGAAGTGATCCGGGAAAGTACAGGCTTGTTAGTTTGACCTCAGTTGTATGCAAGGTCTTAAAACATTGGTTTAGTCTTGAAATTAGATTAAAGTTTCTAACGATCAAAAGAGTGGAGTTGTGGAACAGCCTTCCCAGGAGAACAGTGGGAGCAAAAAACCTATCTTGTTTCAAGATTGGGCTTGATAAGTTTATGGAGGGGATGGTATGATGAGGTTGCCTACAGTGGGACATGGTCCATCTACAACTGCTATTAGCAAATATCTCCAATGACCACAAATGGGACACTAGATGAGGAGGGCTCTGAGTTACTACAGAGAATTCTTTCCCAAGTGTCTGACTGGTGGGTATCACTCACATGCTCAGGGTCTAACTGATCTCCATATTTGGGGTCAGGAAGGAATTTCTGCCCAAGTCAAATTGGCAGAGATCCTGGGGGGTTTTGCCTTCCTCTGCAGCATGGGCCATGGGCCACTTGCTGCTTTGAACTAAAATAAGTGGTGGATTCTCTGTAACTTGACGTCTTTAAATCAAGATTTGAGGACTTCAGTAACTCAGCCAGAGGTTTTGAGTCTATTAGTAGGTGGGCAAGGTTCTGTGGCCTGCAATGTGCCAAAGGCCAGACTACGGCCAGAAGGGACCATCATAATTATCTAAAGTCTATGAGTCTATCTTTCCATAAAATTCACACAGGCTTCAACTGACCTGGTAAATAAAGTGTTAGTTGTCGGCTTTAGTTAAAGCTTTCTAGGAATTGGCTGAAGATTGGAAATCACCCTTATAATGATGGAGAAGTTACTCAATTTTAATATTACCTTTATTATAGAGAAATAAGTTAGGTATCTGTTTATAGTAAGAATATCTAGCAGCACAAAAGAGGCATTTGTTGAATTCAGCTGTTGTAACTAAACTCAGCAGATTTTATTTTCCAGATACACAACTTTCCAGATACTGTAGTTCAGGACCTTGGATTTGACCATGATTTTTTGCTTCACACTCCTGTGTCTGTTACTCTTCTCTATGTGTTTCTAAGGATAATCTCCCATCCAGAAGCAGCTGGGAAAGAGAGCCAGTGGTACACTTCAGCAGCTACTGTTGAAAGAGTAGAGCAGAAAGTGACAGGCGATTGTGTGACTGGAGAGAAAGGAATAGCAGTGACTTCATTCCCAGCCACTGGACCCAAGCAAAGGGGGTGGGGAAAGATTGAGACCAGAGCGCTTTAGTATGTTTCATGGAAAATAATGGCAAGCTGTCACCATAAACTTGCTAACAAATGCAATAAAATGAGTTTAAACCGTTCTGTTTCAAGTAACCAAAGCATAATGGACAAGAAAATTCAGGGAGAGAAAAGATTCTGGGAGCTGGCATGGAGCTGGCATAGCCTAGCCAAAATTAGAATGTTCATATTGTTTTAAGCTACCTTGTTAGTATGTAGTTGGCAATACACAAGTATTTAAAGTTTTTAAGATCTGTTCTACAAATTCTCCATGCTCTTGTCTATCAAAATGAATGTATCTTACTGTTAGCTCAAAAAGCAGGGCTTCTTTGATATTAAAGAAATAGAAATGGTCATCAAGTTTTTATTGAAACCATATGTATATGGTAAGCAATACCTGAAATATAATATTGAAAAGATTGTGTCTAATGTATAGCAGTATTGGGTAGTTCATATAATAGTGGTCATAAAGTTTTCAGCTGTGACTGCAGTTTCCCATTGTTCTGAGATTTATTTTTGTACGTAAAGCAGGCACTGAGAAAAGCGTGTAGTATGTGCGGCCTACTTTCTTCAGAGTTTGATGAGAGAATGTCTTGGGCTCTATCCCTTAGGTGCCAGAGACATCTTGTGATTATGATATAGTCCTCAACTTTTACCTTTATTAATTGGTCACTCTGCTGTCATGAAATTAGCAGCAGAGTGACCAAAAGGTTATAAGTCGTACTGACTGGTTTTTATACACACAGTTTTTGATTATCCACGAGAGGAAATCACTAGTATCCAAAGCTACCATATACTGAGTCCCTCCGATACTGAGTCCCTCCATTGAAGGTACTTTATGTCATTCTCTCCAAAACTTACACAGCTGTAACTAACTAATTTGATTTCTAATAACTACTTTCAAAGTCCACATAAATTCAGTAGCGAAGGGTTAGGGCAAAGGGAAGTTGAAATTTATATACTGTGCTTTTCCCTTAATGTCATCCTCTCAACAGGGAGCTCTCACCATTCTTGACATTTGACAATTGGCTTTGTGTCAACCATGGCAAGAGCTCCCTCTTGAGATTGACAGCAGAGGTTCTTGTTTAATTAACTAGCAGAGATGCTGCCTGAGAATGACAGTGTACCTCCCTCAGTCCCCAAAATGAGGTGCAGTTAATCTCCTGCAATATACAGTACATGGGAGCATGTTCTCCTCAATATGTTTGTATAACTCTTAGTAATACTAATGAGACTTACGTGCTTGTATCAAAGGGCAAATAGCTACCTCTGCTCCAGAGTTCTGTCCTAAATTAGGTTCTTCTAGTGAACAGTGTAATTGCAGCCTTCAGCTAGCTGTTTTTTATGTATTATATTTTTCAACTGTTCCATTATTTCCTCTCCTATTTAGTAACATTGTAACTGTCTAAATGTTTTGCTACGGAAGTCAGCTACAGAAATGAGCTGGAGCCATATTTGTCAAGTTGTCCCATTTAAACTCTTTAAAACAGGAAGCTGTGTGTAAGGCTTTCTGGAGAAAATATCTCAAAGGGAGTTTGAGAAGACTAGACACTAATGCTCCTGGACTCTAGGTTGAAAAATCATAGTGCATTTGTGTCATGTGGGCAGATGTTTCTCCCACAGCCCCTCTAGCACAGTAGAAAATCACTCAGACCCATGCATCACTTGAAATCTCTACTACCACCAAGATATTTAAAGGAATTGTATTTATAGTTATAATTGATAGCCACTGTTTTGACAGGCAGACAGATTTCTCCTCCCAGTGGCTTCTTGTTATTGGCCTCCAGTGGACCTTAACATTAACAGAATTCTACTGAAAAGAGTCTACAAACTAACAATAAATCTCTAGGGAATGATGTTAACCACATTCTGCTATGTCTAATTAGAAATGTACCATAGCTCCATGGTTATGGCCGCGGAGGAAAGGTATTTTTTATCATGCAGCCTGATTTTGACAGTTAAAAATGCAAAAACATCTATTATTTATTATACTGAAACACATCTTTCAAATGATAACACAACAAATCTTTTTTGTTTGTTTTTTTGCTTTGTTCTGCATGACACCTAAAAATGTCACATATACAAGAGACTGTGGGGTTGGACTTAGTAATGGTTAAGGGGAGGGATAGCTCAGTGGTTTGAGCATTGGCCTGCTAAACCCAGGGTTGTGAGTTCAATCCTTGAGGGGGCTGTTTAGGGATCTGGGGCAAAAATCTGTCTGGGGATTGGAAAAATCATGCATCTGGAACCTCAAAAAATGAGATTAGCTTTAAAACTGAGATTTTTAAAAATAAATGTTGGGGTCTTTTAATTTGTCTTCTGGTTTCTGAGCCTTTATGATACTCACTTCACATTTTCAGGCTGTTCTCCACAACCATGAAGGCTAGAAACTAACTTTCCTTTCAAATCAGAGTGGCGATTCTTGTGCAGTCTCTTGATTCTAGCAGCTGGAGCTTTAAGAAATACCATGAGACTTGTCAACACTGGGAGAGGAAGTGTCTCCCTTAGCTGCAAATCCTCTCCTGTTTACATCTCGCTAATTCCCACCAAAATTATCCACAGTGTACCTGCCATGACCTGTATCCCAGCTTTTTACTTAGAAATTCTGGCCGCCCATATGTAGTAGAAGCAGCATTACTAATAGTAGAAAGGAAGTGAAGTGGAATGAAGGGGGAGAGAGAGAAAAAAAAACAAGGGAGATGTAGTAGATTTTTAAAAATTTGTTTTATAAAGTTTAGATCCCTAATGGCTGTCTTATTGCAGCATTCATGTGACAACTGATTATTTTCCTTTCCATACCCTCCAAACTTCTGTGACCTGGACTGTTAGGAGGTGGAGGGGGTGAAGTAGATAGAACACACCAAGGAACAGTGTCCGGGTGTAGCCTGTGTCAAGTAGAAATTAGGCTTTGTCCTAAGTTAACCTAAGCGCAGAGAAGTGTGGAACATTGAGTTCCAGTGTGAGCAGAAGTTAGAGATAAGTTGGAGACAGTAAGATGGGGAAAATGGAAGGTATCAAGGTTATGTTGCTGCTAAGTTTCAGTTACAACTGGTTTGAGCAAGGTTTTTAATAAGTTCTTTGGAGAATTGTGAAATGTATTGAAATGGTGTCTATGCTGATAGTATTGGAAGGGCATTGGTGCAGGTGTTAATTTAAAGAATGTGTAATTTAAAGAGCCAGTAAGGAGGTAGCAGAAATGTGAATATGGTAATGGGGACTTTTAATGTTAATTAGTGTTATAATGGATTATAAAAGGGGTAAAGTATCAGAGGGGTAGCCGTGTTAGTCTGGATCTGTAAAAGCAGCAAATAGTCCTGTGGCACCTTATAGACTAACAGACGTATTGGAGCATGAGCTTTCGTGGGTGAATACCCATCTGCCACAGGACTCTTTGCTGCTTATAAAAGGGGTAGTTTTTGTTAATTTGGGGAGAACGCCAGTTAACCTCAAAGTGGTACTGTTAAGTTCCAAGACTATGAGGTTGTGTTTCACTCTGTTGTCAGTGGACTGATCACCCACTGATAAGCTATTTCATCTTTGAGTGTAAGTGTAATTGGGCTATTGTGTAAGTGGTGATTGTGTGCCTGTTTGCTTAACTAATCATTTTTCTTTTAAGTAAAGTTTGGTGTTATCATTCAGAGTATCACCCAGGGGTCATCTACTAAATACATTTTCTGTAACTGACCCAGAGGCTCAAACTTGAAAAATGTTGGGTTTTATTGCACCCTTATCTTTTACAACTTAATATTAACTGGGAACATTTCAACATAAAGATTACAAAGGGTTACACCAATTCAGCAGAATCCCCAACTGCACCTAGAGGGAGCAGCAGATTTAGCAGGGAGTGACAGAGAGACACCTCAATTTGAAGCACCAGTTGGTTGCTCTGTGAGTCTCTCTCTTCACCCTCTAGGCTCCCTCAAAAGCTAACACTAAGGAGGACAGGCTTCAATCAGAACCTGCATTTGTTTTCTCCAGGGGCGGCTCTAGACATTTCACCGCCCCAAGCAGGGCGGCATGCCACGGGGGGCACTCTGCCGGTCGCCGGTCCCGCGGCTCCGGTGGACCTCCCACAGGCGTGCCTGTGGAGGGTCCGCTGGTCCCGCGGCTCCACTGAACCCTCCGCAGGCATGCCTGCAGGAGGTCCACCGGAGCCGCCTGCCGCCCTCCTGGCGACCGGCAGAGCGCCCCCCGTGGGAGGCCGCGCCAAGCACGCGCTTGGCGTGCTGGGGTCTGGAGCCGCCCCTGGTTTTTTCCTCTCTGCATGAAACAGGGCCCCAGACTCCTCAGAAGGGAGGAAGGTAGGAGGCCATCATGGCTACCAGTTCTTCCTGTCAGGATTGGGAATCCATTGTGCTGGGGCGCTGTACAAAGAGAATGGAAGGCCTGGGCCCCGCTCCTAAGATCTGTTTTAAATTGGACTCAATCCAAAACATTTTTAAGCTTAGGGTTTAGTTTGTGAATTGGGCTATTACGGCTTTGCCGGTTGCCTCTATGACACAGTGTGTTGGTGTATTTAGCTATTAACCGAAAGATTGGTGGTTCGAGCTCACCCAAAGACAGTTTTCGGAGTGGGACCTGATAACAGTCTTCACATATGTGAAGGGCTCTTATAAAGAGGATGGTGATCAATTATTTTCCTTGTCCACTGAAGGTAGGACGAGAAGTAATGGACTTAATCTGCAGCAGGGGAGATTTCAGTTAGATTTTAGGAAAAACTTTCCAACTAGAAGGATAGTTAAGTTCTGCAATAGTCTTCCAGGGGAGGTGGTAGAATCTCTATTACTAGTTTTTAAGAAGAGGTTGGACAAACACCTGTCAGGAATGGTTAGGTTTACTTGCTCCTGCCCCAGAGCAGGGAGCTGGACTTATGACCTCTCGAGGTCCCTTCCAGCCCCACCTTTCTATAATGCTATTATTCTGTTTTGATCAGAACTAACTTAACCATCTGTACTTTGAAAGAGCCTTGTTAGAACTCTGATTTCTGAGGATGACGTTTCATTGTTAAAAAGGACAGCTCAGTGCAGCACCGTGGGCGGAGGGTGAACCCTGGGCTCAGGGAGGTTAGCCCCGAGCCTGCCCCTTCTGCCCAAGGCCCCGCCCTTCCCACCCTCCACCCTCACTCACTTTCACTGGGCAGGAGCTTGAGGTGCAAGAAGGGGTGAAGGCTCTAACTGGGGATGTGGGCTTCAGGGTGGGGCCAGAAATGAGAGGTTCAGGGTACAGGAGGGGGCTCCCGGCTGGGGCAGGGAGTTGGGGTGCAGGAGGGGATGAGGGCTCCGGCTGGGGGTCCGGGCTCTGAGGTGGGGCTGAGGGATTTGGGGTATGGGATGGGCTGCCACGTTGGGGCCAAGGGATTTGGAATGTGGGAGGGAGCTGTGGGTTAAGGCAGGGATTTGGGGTGCAGGAAGGGGTGAGGACTCTGGGGTGGGGTTCCCGGCCAATGGGAGTGTGGAGCCGGTGCTCATGGTGGGGGCAGCACACGGAGCCCCGTGTCCTTAGGAGCTGGACTTGCTAGGTGCCAGGACAGGTAGGGACTAGCCTGCCTTATCCCTGCAGCACCGCCGACTGGACTTTTAACAGCCAGGTCGGCAGTGTTGACCGGAGCCCCCAGGGTCCCTTTTCGAACGGGTGTTCCAGTCAAAAACCAGACAGCTGGTCACCCTAGCAAGCACCAGTTCCAGCCACCTATAGTCCCTGGCCACAGGCTGTCCCCAGCTCCAGCCATGGGGGAAGAGTGGTAGAATGCCAGCGGGAAGCAGGAGAGGCCCAGGGGTGGAGCGTGGGCAGGACCACATAGGACTGTTTGGGGAGGCACAGCCTCCACTGGCCTTTGATACCTGCCTCCCATGTGCAGCATCACTTACTGGACCATCCCACTGACTAAGAATAAATGAATTCAAGTTCTATTACTTTACTACAAAATTAGATATAAATATTTTAGTAGAAATAAATACAGTTGTTATGGGGGATAGATGTTAGTGCACATAAAAATAGGAGAATGACACCATTGAATGAGGCCAAGTACATATGAGCAGATGCTTTGCAAGCCTTATTCTCCTTACTCTGCTAGCATGTTTCAGTCTTGACCCACAAGAAGTTTGAGATTCCAGCTCAGAGTGTCCTGAGCAGAGGTCGCCAGTGGCGTTTAAATGTGTCAGATTATGTTAACATTGATGTATAAGTACTTGTTCAGTGAGATCTAGACTTAAGACCTCCAACCTCATTCCTGTTTCTGACTTAATCTAGATTTACCCTAGGTGTCCAAAAAGAGGTGTGGGGGAAATAAACACAACAGCGTATTAACTCACTTTGTCACTCAGCCATGGACCCAATATTAGGCATCAGCAAGGTAAGCGGCTCCTAGAGTGCCAGAATATTAGAGAAGGCTTTCTGTGAAATCTGCCTAGCTTTGTAGTGGCCTGGCACCGAAATCTCTCAGGAAGCTCTTGCTATTGGCCTTGTGATGGGAATAAGTAGGGGGCTTTAGTGATGCCTGATACACAACCTAGTTGTCAGCTGTATCTATTCTGACTCTGCCTACCCCCATGCACATGCCCCCAGCCTTGTTAAAATGTACTAGGTATCACAGCTGATATGTTTTTTCTGACCGTAGATTTCAGATTCATTATGTGATGCATTTTAGGAGTTGACACTTAAATTTTATACCAAAACAGTTTAAAAACAATAAGGGCTAGTCTACACTTACCAGCCGGGTCGACGCGGTGAGTTCGATTTCTCGGAGTTCGAACTATCACGTCTAATCTGGACGCGATAGTTCGAACTCCGGAAGCGCCGCGGTCGACTCCGGTACTCCACCACTGCAAACGGCGGTGGCGGAGTCGACCTTGGAGCCGCGGACTTCGATTCCGCAGCGTCTGGACGGGTGAGTAGTTCGAACTAGGGTACTTCGAATTCAGCTACGCTATTCACGTAGCTGAATTTGCGTACCCTAGTTCAACCCCGCTTCTTAGTGTGGACCAGCCCTAAGAAACATTTTCAAAATAACATAAGTGACCAAGGAGCCTAAATCCCTTTTCAGATATGACTTTTAAGCATTTAAGAGCCCAAGATTTATTGAAAGTCAGTGGAAAGTCAGTCATTTTTGACTATGGGATGTAGGTGCCTTTGAAAATGTTATTCCTGGGCTACCACAGAGATTACATTTGCAAACTCCATATAGGCTAATATCTAGAACAGTATTCGCTTTCACTTTAGATGTAATTACTTGCCTGTGGTATTGAACAAAGGGGAAGAAAATCAACCACTAGCATGGGAAAGGAAGAAAATATAAGAATATATGAGAGAATGGTAGTTACACAGTCTAGTGGACAAGCAAATAGAACTTGGTGGATTGGACAGACTATAAATCAATTTCTGATTCTTCTGGTCAAGTTGTAAATCATAACTGTGCCACAGTACTGTAGGGTTGATATGCTTGATGTGGGGGTCTACACTGCTTGGAATGGGTGTCCCTTGCAAGAAAGAAAGAAACTGTTAATTAGGAGATCTGAGCACTAGCTTGTGTGAACATGGAAATAGAAGCAAGGCTACTATTTGATGTCACAGATTTCCTACAGTTAGTTAATATCACAGGAAAACACCACTTAGTAAAGGCACAATTCTCGCTCCCCTCTCCCATGCCGTACAATGTGAATACATTATCGCTTGCTCCAAAAATAAATATCTTAAACTGTTGTTATCCTTAATAACCACCCTCTGTCCCTAGTATTTACATAGCTAGAGAAGCTAATGAGAGTTATTCCATGCAACTGATTCAGTAGATTGGCACAGTGCTTTTGTAGATGGCCTCTTCTAACACAGAAGACCTGAGTATGAGAGTGGAGTGTTTTTAGGTGTCTCTTCCTTTCTGGCTCTGGTGGAACTACTGTATTGCAGAGGTGTTGCTCGGCTTTTGGCCATGGGGGATGATAGAGCTGCCCTACTAGATAAGCATTTCCTACCAGCCAGTTCACACAATGTGCTCACTGCTATTGAAGTTGAGGACAAATTCAACGTTTAAAAGGAGGGATTTGAGGCATATAGAGGTAAGGATAATAATGATGATTTTAGAGAGAAAACTGTAGGGGACCTGTCTAGACCACCCTTAGTCTGCAACATCTATGGAAAAGAGCTAACTCACAGAAAACTAGGCGGGGTGTATTTGTTTATCTGATACTGGCGCTTGTATTCTGTCCAAAACACCAAAACCAGGAGACATAGATGACCATTTTTTATTGCTTTTCACATGGATGCTACAGTATTAAGCTTCACTTTGTAATGTAGCTCTTGCATTTGACAGTTAGCTTCTGAATTTGGTCCTCTGCATTTAATGTAGATATTCATTTGTCAAGTACTACAGCAAAGAGACTTCTCAGAAGATTTGATACTAGGAGTTTCTTGACTGACTCTTAAAGGTAGCAACAATTTTGGGAGCCAAGCATTTATATAAATGCTATTAAATATCCTCTCTGGACTCTGTTTGCTTCATTCTGTTGATGCCTCTGAATTTACGTAATCAGCAGTATGTAAAAATAAACACTTCAAGATTTGCATGTTCCAATAGAAAAGTTCTCTGCTGTGGCCACTTTTGAGGCAAGAGTCTTTTTCTTTCTAGAAGAACTTCAGTAGGAAAAATATTGCACTGTTGGTTTATTTTGTCAGGGAATTCGGACGGTGGATAGTATGGAATGTAGAAAGTCGCATGGAATATGGAGGGTTAATGCTCTATGTTCTTAATTTCAAATTCCAGTAAATATGGTTTCAGCTTTGATCCTATCAGGACTAATTCCTTTGTCACTCTACTAATTAATTCAGCATGCTGGAGAAAAGATGCTAATTTGAGCATCAAAGAAGTAGAGGGTGGGTTTTTTTTTATTTTTTTGTTTTTAATCAGAGTTGTTAAAAAGATACGTTTTACTCCCATTAGACTGAATCTGAAAGCTTGGTCATTTTAGTCTTGTTCTCAACAGTTGAATATAATAAAAAATATGCCCTTGTTTCTCTCAAGATTGGCATAAAAAACCAGCCGCAACCAATATTAGTGTTAATAATGTAGGCTTCTTTAATGAGACTGCTTCATCCTTAATAAAGAAAGAAATCTTCTGAATATCAACTTTTTCTGCTTAACCTTTCCTTTTCCTGTTGCCTGTAATCAGCTAAACCCCATTGTTTTATTGCTGCAATTGAACTCTCTCCAAAATGGGTTTGAAGATGGTTAGCATGAGCATACTTTGATTTACCAAAATGTAGCTGAATTTTTAGCTTAATTTAAAAAATTCACATCAGATTTATAGTTACAGAAAATCTAATACATTGACCTGGACCGCACATAACTAAATTCATTAGCCTGTGGCCAGATCAGTTTTCTCTTTCCTCAGATTGTCTCAGCAGCCCTATGAATGCAGAGTTCGATTGTGTTTACTGCTTAGAACTACTTCCATCTGCAAATAATTCTATGCTCAGTGCAGCTTTTGAAGTGATCCATAGCAGGTTGAGTGGATTTGAGAATCCCAAGATGTCTATGTAACCCACTCCCTGCTGGCAAAAGAAACCAAATCTGCTTACAGATCCTATTGCTCTCTCATAGCAACCTTTTCTTAGTTTGTGGAAAGGGCGGTGCCAGGCATGAAAGAAAAGGAAGGTGGGTACCTGCCTTTGCTGAACAGAGGCAATTATTCTCAATAGTGCTTTATTTTAAACTATGACTGACTTGCGCTTTATAGTTGTGTTGTGTGCACTTGTTCTCCAGTCGTGGGCTACTTCTACTGAGACCTGCTATATAGTCTCTGTAGTACGGTAGCTTTAGTAAAATCTTTTCCCCCAATGATACTATAAGGCTTACTTAGCTTCTGTCCAATAAGTAAACATTTAATAACAACCCTTTTAGGTAGTTAGAAAAACACTAGAAATATAAAACAAATATTTAATTAACATTGCTGTTAAAATAAATATAAACATAAAATGAGTCTGGAGCAGTAATCACAAGCAGTTAATCTGACTCACTAAAGATCTTTACAGCAATGTCTAATACCCTGTAAAAGTGTATGTATGAAAGTAATTAATCAAAGCACAGCATTGCTTCTAGAGAGTATTTCTTCTGCTGTAAAGCTGAGTGATAAAATAACTTAAAACACACAGCAGTAGCAGCAGTTAATAAGCTTTTTATAGTCCCAGTGTGAACCTGAAAATCATACCTTATTAGTATCTTTATCTTTCTTGCTCACCCATCTTACTTGCATTCAGATTTAATTTTGAGGGTTATTTTTATATTTCTAGTCTTTCATAGTGGAGCTGCTTTAATAATCTCAGCATGGGTTTTTTGTTCTTCATTTGCTGTGAAATGGGTGTTTCTGTTATATACACTTTACAAATCACTCTAGGGTTTTTTCCAAATCATTTCTGGAGATGCCATGGCATTGTTTGGATATGTGCGTGTTTGTTTTTTTCATGTCTTGGACCAATTGAATTATTTTTCTTTCACCACAGATGTTTGCAATTCCATTCTTTATTAGCTGCAGTGACACCTACCGATAGGGGGAACCTAATTAACTAAAGAATTCCCAATTGCCAGATTTAGCTAGCAAGCTGCTTGGGACTGTACCCAGCAGATGTTTCTCCTGCTTAGAAGTACGGGGACTTTATAGACCTCCCTGCTTTTTAATCCTTGAAGCAAATATCAACACATTTGAGATCTGGAAACTCACTGTTCAACACAGAAATGAAATGTTGCCATGATCACAGTTTTAGGTCTTGCATTTAAGACATTTTTCCCAGGAACAACAGGGAAGGACCATAGAACAGGAGGTTTGCTTTTGTCCTTGAAATCTTGAAATTTAAAAAGGGATGAAGACATTGATAGAATGAACAGTCCGGAAGCATTTTTTTCCACAATCTCTTAACATTCACTGTAGAAATATAAACATTCCCTCTTTATATACCAGAACCAATAATATACTCATAAATATTCCAGTAAGAAATCACACATTTGGTAATCAAAGAGTTGATTCACTCAGTGTTTCTAATGGAAAATACCTTAATTATTCTCAGGACCTTGGTGATTTCTTTCAATGGGTAAAGCTAATGCTAGCAAAGGGAAATCCATCTGAGTAGTACAACACGTTTTCAAGAATAGTACATGGGCTTTCACATGAGGATGACTCACTCATTTTCATCTTTCTGAGGGCAGATCACGTAAAGAAAATCCCTCTCTACTTCTGCATGCAGGAGTAGTGTGCTCAGAGCATTTGGAATATTACCCTTGTATAGTGAAAAGCATACTAATGATTCTACGTCTACAACTTCCTTCACAGGCATTACACCAGGTAATCACTGTATTGCGTAGGACACATAAATGCATAACTTTGCTACATGGTTTTTTCCCCCCTCTATTATTATTTTAAGTGGTTTCATTCCACACAAAACAATCTAAGCAGATGCACACAATCTATTCATTTTTCAGGTCTTCTAATTATATTCCTCCCTTTGCTATGTAAGTTTTTGAATAAGTAACAATTCTGTCAGATAGTACCTTAAGAGAATTTTGCTATGTACAGTGTAGTGGAAAGAGCTTTTAAAGATTGGTGTGCAATAAATTTATTCACTAATGGTTTTGGTCTTATATCAATCATTTTAATATAAAAGGCAGGTTTTACTGTAATCCGGTTATTTGTTGTCTGTAGATTTTGTAAGCCTCAAGGCCAAAAGCCATTCACTTTTCACAAAATTTTCATCTTAACTTGATTAATACCATAACACAGTTGTTACAACAGCCTTGTTCCCATACATTAAACTCAGCGGGAGTTTAGAATCAGGCCCAATGTGAGGTTAGCGTGGAAATAATTTTGTCCCCTAAACGTTAGAGAAATATTAAGCCTGGAACGCACAAAATTATGCAAAATTACAATAAGTAGAAGTTAATTTCATCAGCATATGTCTGTGGTAATTTAGAACACATCAGAGAACACAGACCTTTGCAAATACCATAACTTTCAGGGAATGATGTATACATGCAGTCAGAGAAGATGCTGGATATTTTGTGGTTTTATGCAGTACATATGGTTTTTTAAATTGGTGTTGAATTTTTGCAGTTTATACTCTCTCTCCCTCCGCCCCCTTAATGTCCATGCTGGATTTTTGCTGTTCTGCAAAACATCATCATAATAATTAACAATAATAATAATGAGGAATAGATTTTTAAGAGTTTAGTAATGAACGGAGGAGGCCAAAATCAGAACATTTCCCCAGCCTTAGGCAACATATTGTGTATTTAGTATGGAAGGTAAATATTGTAAGCCCACACAGCTCTAGGGTGAAGTCAAAAATACCAGAAAAACTTGTTTTCATCAAGACCAACCCACCACTGCTAGTTTATAATTATATTTGACCTTACCAATTCATGGCAACAGCCACTATACTAGCAGACAACAGTGTTTGTGCAAAGAGATGTCAAACTGGCAGTTATTACAAACAAAATTGTCATTTTATTAAAAAAAAATTCCTTTCGTAAGCAATAAATAATACCCAGACTTGAAAGTCAGAGGGGTTCAATCTTTTTTTGAACATTTTTGTGTGCTACATATCTAACTTTACCTCCCTACTGCAACACAAAATGCCCAAGAATAATGTTTTCGTCTATAAATACTCAAGACAAATACTAGACTCCACAAAGCCGTAATTGATACTGTGGGGGAACTGTAGGCAGGAAGAATATAAACAAACTGCCAGAGTCAGATCAGGGCCAGGACTCAAGAGCTAATGCATCCTCTCTTGAGGATACTGCCATGAGAGATCTTCAGCGAATATGCAAGTGCTGGAAAACAGATTCTTTTCCCATCTACCCTGCAGGTGTTGGACTAAGGTGTGTGGGTGGGTTTGGTTTGGTTTTACCTGCCATTCCTATATGAAATAACATCTGCAAGGTCCCATCTAGCTCTTCTTTTATGCCTGTGTCTTTTCACCAGTCTCTGTGTCCATCTCTCTTGCTCGGTACTTTCTCTCTCACACACACGCATGCTCTCTCAATCACTCTCTCACATATAAATACATACACCCACATGCCTGCCCTTACCCATCTCTTCCTAGCTGCAATGGTCCGCCCCTTCACATGTATGTGGCTCACAGTCTCTGGAGACCACAGGAACCTAGAAGCTGATAATGGAGCCAGAGTGTAGACTGTCCGCTCAGAAAGAGCGCAGGTATGAAATTTAATTATTCTGATAGCACCGTAGTGAGATGGGACTATAGAAGGAGAAACAAGTATGGCTCGTGGGTCAGGTGTATGTTTGGAACAGGGGTCCCTAACAAAGTGGCATGTATTTTCTGGAGCAGCAGGCCATTAGTGCTTTAAATAGGACTTGGGGCTGTGGCTTCTACTGCAGAGATGGGGGGAAGAGTAAGATGAGGTATGTACAGACACATCCACCATACCCCCAATACGCCCAGACTCCTTCCTCATTCCATTGCACAGAGCCACCCTGGAGCTCTTCTGTACATTTACAAGGGAGAGTCAAGTCCTCTTGCCTGGCACCTCTGCTGCTTCCCCCTCCTCCTTCACCCTCGCCGTGTCTCTGTCTCTCACTCACCCACAAACATGCAGTGGCGCTGGAAGCCAGCCCCCTGACCCATGTCCATGCCCCTCCTCCCCCGAGCTGAGGCTGGGAGCAGGGCTGTGTCTCTGTGAGGGGGGACTCGTAGAGGGGTAAGAGGGCGGAAACCGTGGCCAGAGCTGGGAGTGGGTGTGGGGCCAGGAGCGGAGCCCTAGGCAGGGGCTGGCAGCCAGGACCCCACATGTGGGGCCAGGAGCATAGCCCCGGGGGTGGGGTTCCGGGAGTGGAGCCCTGGGAGCGAGGAGCCAGGTGCAGAGGCTTGGGAATGGGGAGTGGGGCTGGGTGCAGGAACCCGGGGAGCAGAGTCCGAAGTGCAGAGCCAGCAGCTGGGGAGTGGGGCACAGGGCTGGCCCCTGGGACCTGAACCCAGCGAGTGGAGTCCTGGGCACGGGGCCAGCAGCCCCACATAAAACCTGGGGGTGCTGCAGCACCTCCCGCACCTCTACTTCCCGCGTCTATGTAAATATGGCTTGTATTTGCAAGATTTGCCTCTTGGTGTCTAATGACTTCATTTTTCTGTAGGCTCAGGCTCATTTGATTAAATTCACTAGCAATCTGGATCATGACTTTGGGAGTCAGAGGCTACGTTTACACTAGGAGCTAGGGGTGTGATTCCCAGCTCACACGGACATACTCACATTAACTCTCATCAAGTGAGTGCGGCAAAAATAGCAAGCTGGCTGCAGCAGCACAGCCTAATCACTCCTAGTACAAATTCTCTGGACCTTGTGGGCAGCTAGTCTGTACCGCCACTGCCTGTGACACCATGGCTACGCTACTATTTTTATGTGAGCATGTCTGCTTGAGCTGGGCCTCACACCTCTAGCTCCACGTGTAGACATAGTCTGACTGAACAGTCATAGTAATTCTGCCTTGGTCAAAGGAGGTCTGTGATGTACAACATAAGTCTGTGCAGTGTAGTTCAGCTATTGTACTGAAGGCAGTTTGGACTGAAATGAAAAATAGAAAAGGATAAAGGAAAGATCACCGAGGAAATGTTACTGACTTCCATAGAAGTATTCAAAAAGTTGTGAGGCATAGTAATGAAGTTAAAATACAGCATGCTCCATGAAGAAATAATTTTTGTAAATCGTTAACCTTAATTTGCATATAAAGGCACTTGAAAGGTTGCAATACGATAAAAATGACTGATCATTTGTGACGTATGAAATTCAGGAATTCAAATTTGAGGGGATGGGAGGGTTAGCCCATAATGCTGTGTGTATCCAACCTCAAGAGCCAACTCAATGAGAAATGTAGCTCTGCCACTTAATAACCTCTTGCAAGCTCTGTGAAGAAAGGAATATAGTTTTGCATGTCTTCGTACAGAGCCTAATACAATGGAACCCCAAGAGTGACTGGGATCTCTGGAGCATTCTCATAATATCAATATTAAATAATAATATATTATTAGATAGAAAGTAAAGCATTTAAGAGGGGACTTTTGTGAAGTAGCTCTCTCTCTCATCTTGCAATAGGGCAAGATTTATTTTTGATCCTGATTGCACCTTCCTGTGATTTTAAACAAAAATCAACCCTGTACCTTTACATTAAAGCCATATGCGAACGAGTGACAATTTTTACCAATAGGAGTAGAACATGTGGTCAACTCTGTATGTTGGCACATATGATTGCTCTGAAGATCGCTTTCAGAGAGCCTATTCTCTGGTAAGAAGAACCTTCAGCTACTTTGAAATGTATGCTAATAATAGCTTAGCATAGCAGCTGCTTTTGTTTCAGGTCTTGTGGGGTGGTAATTTCTCTAACGCACTCAAAGTCCAAATACATTCATGATCAAGTACTGTGTAAATGGTCTATAGTCAGAATTATTGGTAATTTATTTTATTATTGCAATAGGTCCCTTACTCTAGGCAATAGCTCACTATGTTATCGTTGCGTAAATCTCCAGCTTTGTTGTGTACTCAGTAAATATTGCATTTTTCCTCTACTAATTTCTCCTCTTCCCCTGACCCTTTCCTAATGTCTTAATCAGATTTGGAAAGAAGAAAGAGGAGAAAGGTGGGAAAGCTGACCAGAAGGGAAATCCAAAACACGGCACACTGAGAGAAGAAGAACTAGAAAAGATGAAAGATGAGCGTGAAAGGTGAGTAAATCATGTAAACATCTGTTGATTAGAAGAACAGAAGGCAAGGACCTCCTATATAGGAGGGAAAGCCAGGGCAGTTGTTCCAGGCCTGGGCCGGTGATATGCCATCCCAGCTCTCCGCCAGTCGGTCTCTGCAGTGCAACATTGTTAGGCCAGTCTTCTGGCTTTGCCTTCCTGAGGCTGCTGCCATGCTGGGTTACTGCATAACAACATCTATTCTGCTTCCTCTACTTCTCTGATGGTGCTTAATGCATCCTCTGCCCAGCCTGGTGCAGCAGCTCCTCTTCAGGGCCCACACTACCCAATGCCAGTAAGGGGACCTTCTCCTGAGGCCTCGTCTCATTTCTCCTCGCCTCCCTCCCAATGCTACGAGCTGCTACTTCTGGAGCTCTGTGCACTGGGCTCCCCCTCTCCTCCATAAGGCAGTAGGAGCAGCTTCTTATGGGCCTCCAGGTTCCCTTTCTTCCTACAACCCCCATAGTGGTTTCCAGCACTCCAGGCCTCTTCTGACTATGGTGCCAATCAATAGGTTTTCTGCTTTAAGTGCAGCTTTGGTATATTCATCTTTATGTTGTTTCCTCCTTTTTCGTGTTGTGTTCACTCAAGGTTATAGGAGAAATTAACCTCTAGATTCATGTTGCAATAATATAAAGTACACAAATGCTGAATATGCCTAAGGACAATGGGAATAAAGTAGTGCCCAAAGGTTAGGAGAAGTCCTGAGAGACTGAAGAACCATTGTAAACCAAGGGGGGGTTATTTTTCTTCTGTTGGTTTTTTTCCTCTCTCATAAAATATACCTGTCCCATCCATAATCTCAACAACCTCAGTGCCTTTCCAGCCCAATAGAACTAATAGCTTTTACTTCTCCTGACTCCCACCCTCCTGAGTTCCCACTCTTGAAAAAGCCTGGAAAAATAGGGAATCCTTGCAGTGCTGCCCTGAAGGTGAGCAAATGCTTCTCTCCTGCTCCCCAATAAAGACTAGCCTTCTGGGTGCAACCACATTCCCACAAGCTGGGTCTTTGTTCCCCTCCAGTAGACGGTGCACGTAAGAGGTTAATGAGTTGCCATCAAGGGGACGCAGTCTCTTAGCTCAAGCAATAGTGGCACGTGCTTTTCATATGAGAGGTCCCACGCTGTGGTAATGTGTGTTACCTGGGGAGGGAGGCACACTGCAGGGCCCTCCTCCCCTCATTAGCGTATTCTGCTCGTTGGGAGATGGGGAGAAAATGGGCATCTCTGCTTTCTCAATGTACCCGGGCAGCTGCGTTCTCTCTCTTTGCAGGGATGTCACACACACAAGAGCTAAGGGGACAGCCCTACCTTTGTGTTGCTGGTCACAAGTCTTTTGAGACATCCAGCCTCCCTTCATGCACTGTTACCCAGTTGAGAGACTACTGCACAATGTATTTTAGTCATGTGACCGGGTGACTAATGGGATTTGATGGGGGAAAATATTGCAAAGGTTACTAATAATATTTATTCCACTCATTTCAGGAGATGGTGGGCTATCCAGTTACTGTAGTACTGATAATTGGATATACCTACCCGGTGTTTTAATAGGTAGTTTATCTAAATAAAATAATTTCAGGGTAGGATTTATACCATTTGCTTTAAAATTTCTGTAGCATGTCCCTGGTTTTGCCAGGCAGTGGAGTGCTACCTTTATTTTAAACTGCTGATTCCCAGTTTGGATGCTGGCAATTTGAGAAGTATGTGTCCTTCATTTTAAAGAAGCCAGTGTCTTTTATTAGGATACTGGCAAGCTAAGAAGTATGTATCCCATCTGTTAAAGGGCCAGTGTCATTTACTAAAATGTTGGCAGACTGAAAGGAATGAGCCCTTCTGTCTAAAGGGCTAATGTTCCAATTGGACATGAGATAATTGTTCTTAACATTTCTTTAGTGTTAACTGCTTTTTTAAAAGTCCAACGTCACTGATTGACAGTAAATTGGTACGGGTGTATTAGAAACAGGCAGTCTAATGTCTTCTTCATTCTGTTTTCTCTTCTCTAATAATGATTTAACTTTCTGCCCTGGAAGTGTTTGAACTGAAATGGAGAACAGCAGGTGTGTTGAGAAGTTGATGAACTTAGCTGATATTTTTAACTCACTTGTTTGATTCTTCTTCCACAATGCAAATGAATAGAAATATCAGCCTCTCTCCTTCAGGTAATTCTGCTTACATAAAAAAAATACTCGTATTATCCCCAAAGTGGTATAACATATACTGTATATACAAGCAGGTCATGACGCTCTCTAACTAAAACAAGAACATAGTTATATATTTTTTGTAGTTCAAGACTATCTACTAGTTGACTCTTGAACCCTATCTTGTACTACTGGTCACAGGGTGGCAAAGATTTTAGCAATGATAAAGGAAAAGTGCATACTGTAGCTGGTTTTCTCACACACGTTTCTGTGCAAGAATGATATGAGGGGTTGATTAAGTTCAGCCTCAAGATAAGTAACCCAGTTTAAATGAAATTGAGTACTTTATATTGTTGTTGACTATTCACCTAATGATGATGCTTATGAAGACAGTATAGATGAGTTTTATAACTGTGTCCCAAGATTCAGTAATCCTATAATGTATAATGTAATTCAAGCCTAAGATTTTAATGCACATATTGGCAAAGAAAACCATGCGGAGAGCCTACACCATAGATCTCGCTGCTACTATGACTTCACTAACTGCAATTCTGCATACGTTGTCTCATCTTTAACAAACCAAGCTTCACTAAAGATTTACTAGAATGTAGGCATCCCATTTTCAACTGCACTGTTGTTTGGAGTGAAATGTATTTATGACAAAACTAACAAGTACTTCACTGTAGAGTGATTATCTTGTTTACAGTTCTGTAGTCTATCTCCTAACTAACCTTGAGCTAAGTATTAATTACTTTTCTAATTTTGACTTTCATAAGTGATATTAATTACCTATCTAATTTTACCTTTCTATGAATAGTTACATGAGTAATTTTTATTGTGAAGTCTCAATTCCATCCCTAGAATAAAAACTTAGTTTGGCTGCTTGAGGTTGTATGTCAGTTAAATGCTGACTGCCTGGGTTTTTCAAAGGTCTACCACACTAACCAATACTCCTTCACCACACGTGTGCGTACATCGATCTGACACATTTTTTTCAGACCCTGAGCTATCTATATCAGGTGTTAGTGGCAGAGGTCCGAGTCGTTGATTTTTGGGGTGGGTGGGATAGGATTAACGATCAAGGGCATTTCAGCATCCTAGCAGCTGTGTGGATCTTGCATGATGTTGGGAGGTTGGTTTTGCATGCACTGCACGTTTGGCATGCCTCCAAAGGCACAAGATCTCTGTGGGGTGTGTTTTCCAGTAGGAAGTGCATTCACAACTTAGAAGAGTAGGATTTCTTTGGAGTTTTGCAAAGTGCAAAAATCCCCCCCACCCAATAACATCATATTTCATAAAGTCCAATGGGCATCAGGCTGCATATATGACCCTTACAAGGTGAAATGTTGTTGCTGTACCCATGTAAACCTTATTTCCATTCCACGTCTTTCTTTTTTAATCTTTTCTTTCCTGTGTTTCCTTTTCTTGCTTCTCTGTGCCAGTTTTGTACCACCAACACACCCTACGCTAAAATGTGAAGGTAAAACATCATCATTATTATTTATAGTGCTGGCTGGAAAGCAAGAATTCCATTCCACAAAAGAAATTTGAGGTTTTGAAATTTGAAATAACATGAGAAAGAACTAATTAAATGTTCACTGGGATAGAGAGAGACTGACTCTGTAGCTTGGTCATTGGGGAACCGGGTTCAAGTCCCTGCTCCAATTCAGGGTGAGCAGGGACTTAAAACCTGGATCTTCCATAGCCCAGCCCTAACCACCAGGCTGTTGGCTATTTTGGGGTGGGGATCTCTGTGGTTTTGGCTAGAAATTGCTTCCTGGACCTGAAAAACCTTCCCAACGAAGACGATAAATTTCTGCAAAAAGTTTTTCGATAAATTGGCATGTTCCATTGAAAAACTCTTGACCAGCTCTAATTATTTATTGTTTATATTAGAAGTAGTTTCTCGAGGTCCCAACCAACATCAGGTCTTTGTTGTGTTATATGCTGTAAAAACACATATTACATCTCAGACCTTGCCCCAGGAGCCTACAAGTTTAAAAGACAAAGGCTGGGAGAAAGAAAATAGCATCATTATTCTCATTTTACGGATACCAATTCAGTGATTTGTCCAGGTTCACAAAAGGAAGTTTCTATCAGAGCTGGGAACTGGTCCCACATTTCCTGATTCATCATCTACCACCTCAACCAAAAACCTACCCTTTCTTTCTGAAACCTGTATTACTTTCTATGATTGATGTTACTACGAGCTTGAAGTGGTTAATGGGAATTTAGGATGTTAGTCTTACTTCCTCAGTAATAGCCTTATCTGTATCTAATTGTATATGAAGTCAGCACCTCCTCTAAATTTCACAGTTTATTCCTTTTTTCCACTCTTCTTCAGTCTTTCATTGCTCATAGTAGCACATATGACTAAATCCTCACAGAAGAATGTTAGAACTTCATGGCAATATTGTATTAGGAGGTTTTCCTTACACGGCTCTTTGATTCTCTGAGCTGATAGTTTGTCCTTTCTAATGCAAGTCAATGGTTCATTGGACTGAGGCCCTATTCTAAATAAACTCATCATTTTGTTCACACTTTGGAGGCTTTGGCCCAGGGCCGGCTCCAGCTTTTCTGCTGCCCCAAACAGCAAAAAAAAAAAAAAAATGGGGGGGGAGGGGTGGCACTTGGGCGGCAGCTCAATCGCACCGCTTCTTCTGCGGCAGTTCGGGGGCGGGTCCTCCCTCTCTTCCTGTTCAGCGGCAATTCGGCAGCACCTCAAAGAGGAAGAGAGGGAATGAGGGACCCGCTGCCGAATTCCCGCCAAAGACCCGGACGTGCTGCCCCGATACCGGATGGAGTGCTGCCCCAAGCACCTGCTTCCTACATTGGTGCCTGGAGCCGGCCCTGCTCTGGCCATAATTAAACATCAGCTCCAAAGGGCTAGAATCTGCCCATAAAAGGAATAAAATCAAATACTATCTCTAAGGCTGATTTTTAAAAAAAAAAAGTTGATCAACCTGAGTCAAATTTATATTTGTAGTGTGTTCACAGTCAGTTACTACCAAATTGTCGTTTTTTACGCTTTAAAAACAAGCTGTTATTTTAGTAAATTATTAAGTACCGGAAGAGGTGGTCATTTTATTTGTTTAATTTTTTCAACCCAGGCTTTTTCCCTTCCCTTCCTGTCTAGCTCATGTAGGGATGTCTTTTAATTTTTTAACATTTGAAAACTATTGTAAAACAAATGAGAAAAATATATTAGGTACTTGAGTTTTACATGTAGTAATTTATTCTCTTTTCAAATGCAAATAAAGTGAGTATCAGTTGAAAGAGAACTATTTTTTCCTGTTTGTTTAGGATGATTTTACTGGAGCATCCCTGCTGAGACCAAAGTCTCCTTTTCAGCAGTCGAACATCTTACAGACGTTAGAATAAAATTTCCCTAAATGAAGCTCCTCATTGACGCCGGGGTGATTTTAATAAATAACATATGACTTAGTGAATATAAAGACACACTGTGTACAGACTAATGCCCTGCACTGGTTTCTTATGGGAGGTAGCTAGTTTATTTTATTAATTAAACCTTAGTTTTGTGTTTCTCATTGAAATTAATTGAGGAGATTTTAAAAAGTAGCATTTTAAGTTTTTGTGCAGAAAGGAAGGAAAGCCAAGGGAATGGCCCTTATTTTCAAAAACTGGCCTGAACTGAAGGTAAGTAAGAGCAAATCTCAAATTTGGAGAAAGGTAATTGGATTCAGTTTTTACACTGAAGATTCTAAATTGTCCTTCCAAAAGCTGTGAGACCTTCTCCCTTGTCTTATCGGCTGCTGCATTTGTTGCCCGTTCTCATAGTTTAAATCAATACATGTGTTTTTGATATTTGGCAAACTGAAATTTAATTTTGCAGCTGCGTGATACCTGTAGAAACTAAATGCGTCTTACAGAAATAAAAACATTCAGAGAGAAAACATTTTGTGAGAATGCTAGTGAGTGAAAATCTATTCCTGTTCTATCAGCATTTATTTCATTTTATTTAATTACAGAGGATTTGTATGTTACTGGAAACGAAAATGAAAACCGGAATAGCCACATGAGCTGCAATCTGATAAAACCACCAGCTATTGTTTGGAATGAGAAGTGAATGTTTGTGGTGTTCAAAAACAAAATTTTAAAAGAGTTTTAACTGTACAGTACATTTTAAAACGTACACACACAGATAGCTAACAAACCCATGTGGCTTTTGTGCTATAGTCTGCTAAGTCTTGGAGTATTATTATTATTTTAATAAAAATAAAAACCTGGAGATGGTCATATTGATTCTCTGATAAAATCTTGGTAATTGATTTCTGTCCCACCTCAGTTCTGAGATAACCATACCTGTTTGGGACTCCCGTGTTTTTTGGTATCACTATTTATTAAGGGTTAATCCAACCTGGCATTACTGTTCATTGAATATTCCTGACTTTGCAGCACAGCTAGGTCCTGTGGTTTAGACAAAATAAAGTGTTGGATGGGATCCCAGTTTTAATAGTCCCAATTTATTATAACCATTGAACCCTGATCAGATCACGGACTGGATTAGATCCCAGTTTTTAAATGTCCCAATTTATTGCTGCCTTGGAACCCTGATAAGAATACATATTTGATTAAGGCTTCGGTTTTCAAAAAATTCCAGTTAATTACTTGTAGATTCTTATTAGATCATAGCAGGGTAGCACGGTATGTAGGAGTTCTGAAAAAATTACTGGATGATGTTACACAGGTCAAGGTCAGCGTTTCATTTTGTGCTGACAGTATGAAGTTATCAGATTTCTGTTTATTACAGTGGCAGCACTTGCACTGGACAGGAGGACAGACGAATCCCATCTCATTGATTCTCAGTGATTCTCATTTTAGATCTGCTGCTGCTATACATACCAGAAAGTGTAATAAAAGCCTACCATTGAGCAGTGAGGGTCTGATATGTGGCTGGGACTGACTGATGTCTGCAATCCTCTCCCACCTTTCATAGGGCATGACATTGCATTTAAACCAAGTGGTGGGTTTTAAGCTTCCAATTCCAATTTATGTTGTTACTAAAACAGAATTTGCTCTGACAGACTCAGCAAGCTACACACTGCTAGTCCACAAAGAAGGACACCTCCAGTACAGTGCTGGTCTGGGGCTTGAACCCAGAATGTTCTGACTCAGAGCTGAGTACTGCACTGGGTGTGGGAGCCAGACTGACGCACGGTGTAGATTATTTGACAGATGATCCTTTTATCCAATCACCAGGTTTCTTTCCCAGATGCCGCAGTCCAGCTGGCACTTTCCAATATGTCATAGCCTGGCCCTCTAAAGAACCCCAGAGTTTCATTCCCATAGCGTCACAGGCTTGCCCTTCATTGAGACAATAATTTCACTATGATCTGGATGCTCTTTTTCAAAGACTATGCTGTGTAAAGAGTCAAAACATTTTGTCGGTAATGGCCTGGCTTTCTCTGGAGTAATATGCCAAGCTGTGACACTTTTTTTTGAAGATACATCTTTAAAATGATACTGTTAAAGAGAATTATAACTGATTGCATTATTGACTGCTTACAAGCCAAAGGCATACTTCATAGGAAACATGGGATTAAAATGGAACTTGGAAAAGTAATAATCAAGTTGTTTTATTGCTGCTGGAAAGTTTAGTTGCAGAGACAGAGATTGAGATCTTCCGCTAAGGGTAATTCTCTTTGGTACTGCTCAAGCAATGCAGAGTACTTCAAGCTTTCTTGATGTAGGGGAGCTTCCCAGTGCTATAAAGCTGGATCTATGCTTTGTGCTGCACATGGGACATTCAAAGATGGGGTGTGGTGATCCTGGACTCACAGAATGGTTCCTAGGAGACTGTTTTGTCTGACATAAGCTAGAGAAGTCAGGTGGCTGCTCTAACTTACCAATGGAGCTAGTTCAGCTTCTTGCGAATGCCAGGGTCAGAGGAGGCAGAAAAATGGCTCAGAAAGCCCACCACTGCTTTCCCCCACAGTATATAGAAATCTGTATGACCCTCAGCATTTTGCGTCAGCATGTACTGGGGGCAGTACCATAACTGCAGACTTTCTCTTCTCTCTCCCACTCTCTGCCAGAGAGTCTAAGGCACGTTTGTAGGCATGGGCAGTTAGCAAAGGAGTTTTTCATAGAATCGTAGGACTGGAAGGGACCTCGAGTGGTTATCTAGTCCAGTCCCCTGCATTCACGGCAGGACTATAGTCTAGACCATTCCTGACAGGTGTTTGTCTAATCTGCTCTTAAAAATCTCCAGTGATGCAGTTTCCACAACCTCCCTAGGCAATTTAGTCCAGTGCTTAATCTGACAGGAAGTTTTTCCTATTGTCCAACCTAAACTGTCCTTGCTGCAATTTAAGCCCATTGCTTCTTGTCCTATCCTCAGAGGTTAAGAAGAACAATTTTTCTCCCTCGTCCTTGTACCAGCCTTTTATGTACTTGAAAACTGTTATGTCCCCTCTCGGTCTTCTCTTCTCCAGACTAAACAAACCCAGTTTTTTTAATCTTCTCTCATAGGTTATGTTTTCTAGACCTTTAATCATTTTTGTTGCTCTTCTCTGGACTTGCTCCAATTTGTCTACATCTTTCCTAAAATATGGCACCCAGAACTAGACACAATACTCCAGCTGAAGCACAGAGTAGAGTGGAAGAATTACTTCTTGTGTCTTGCTTACAATACTCCCGCTAATACATCCCAGAATTATGTTTGCTTTTTTTGCAACAGTGTTACACTGTTGAGGCTTGTGATCCACTATGATCCCCTTCCGAACTTCTCCTTCCTATGCAGTCATTTCCCATTTTGTATGTGTACAGCTGATTGTTCCTTCCTAAGTGGAGTACTTGGCATTTGTCCGTATTGAATTTAATCTATTTACTTCAGACCATTTCTCCAGTTTGTCCAGATCATTCTGAATTTTAATCCTATTCTCCAAAGCACTTGCAACTCCTCCTAGCGTGGTGTCATCCACAAACATTATAAGTGTACTCTCTATGCCATTATCTAAATCATTGATGAAAATACTGAACAGAACCGGACCCAGAAATGATCCCTGCGAGACTCTACTTGATATGCTTTTCCAGCTTGACTATGAGCCACTGATAACTACTTTCTGGGAACAGTTTTTCAGCCAGTTTTGCATCCACCTTATAGTAGCTCCATCTAGGTTGTATTTCCCTAGTTTGTTTGTGAGAACGTCATGTGAGACAGTATCAAAAGCTTTACTAAAGTCAAGCTGTACCACTTCTTCCCATCCACAAGGCATGTTACTCTGTCAAAGAAAGCTATTAGGATGGTTTAACATGATTTGTTCTTGACAAATCCATGCCGACTGTTACTTATCACCTTATTATCTTCTAGATGTTTGCAATTTTTGTGTGTGTGTGTGCAGTGCACACATTTAATTCTCCACAACAGATTTAGTACTGGAAAACTAAAAAGTCCCATCTCTTCATGTTCAGCTTAGTTTTAAATCAGGGACTATTAATTAAAAAGTAAACCTTTCATTCCCAAACTCAGGTGAATTTGTCTCTATTTCTTGTAGGTAGACTCTGTATATGTGTCTATAAACATAAATTGAATATAATATATAATGAAAAAATGTTTAGGGGAAAATCATATCACAGGGATATCGTTTTGAATCTTCCACTCTTAGAATTTCTTTCAGATGGAGAAAAATAACATCATTTATGCACTCCAGTACTTTGTGCTCTGAGCTCATAAGATCTCACTAGCCTAAGCAAAGTTGTGACAGGTTAGTGTTTGGACAGGAGACTATCCTAGCTCTACAGGAAATGGTGCTGGTGATTGAGTAAATGTCAGTCTTTCCTCTGAGTTGGTCATGAACCAATGTTGCAGCATGAAGTTTCAGATGCCGTCTTTTGAATGCAGTGTAAAATCAAAATCTTCACATCCTGGGATCAGTACAGTTCACATGGTATTTTTCTTAACAGTTGTATTAATCTCAGGGTTGTTTTTTTTTGCCAGATTCCAACTCCGATACTCACTAGAGCTGAGAAAATAATGTGCAAGTATATTACAATTTCTTCACATTGAGTCATCATTCAGTTTATCTGGTTATTTGTTTATGAAATGTTTACTTTATGGCAGGGGCGGCTCTAGGTTTTGGGCCGCCCCAAGCAGTCATGCCCGGGAGGCGCCCCCGAGCCGCGGGAGCAGCGGACCTCCCGCGGTCATGACTGCAGAGGGTCCGCTGGTCGCGCGGCTCGGCTGGACCTCCCGCAGCTGCGGGCGGTTCGCTGGTCCGGCGGCTCCGGTTGAGCTGCCGCAGGCGTGCCTGCGGGAGGTCCAGCCGAGCCGCGGGACCAGCGAACCGTCCGCAGTCATGCCTGCGGACTGGAGCCGCCGGCCGAGCGTCCCCTCCGCAGTCATGCCTGCGGCAGGTCCGCTGCTCCCGGGGCTCCGGTGGACCTCCTGCAGGCATGACTGCGGCAGGTCCACCGGCCCAGCCTGCCGCCCCCCCGGGAAAGAGCCGCCCCAGGCAGGAGCTTGCCCCGCTGGGCTCTGGAGCCGGCCCTGCTTTATGGAAAGATCATAGATATTCAAAACTTGAGTAGTGTTGTATAGCTGTGATTATTTGTTTCTTTTCCTTGATTGGTTAAGTTGCAAGGACTTTGGGGAGAATATTTACATCGGCAAATATACGTGCCTTTTGCAATTCTCTTTCTATGGCTATTTGCTCCAGTAAAAGTTGACCACTTTTAAATTGACTGAAACACACACACAAGGGATAAAACCATGATCAAAACAAATTCACTGAAAAAAATTGAAATTACATTAAAGGAAAACCTTGTATAGCCTTCACCCTACTGTTCAAGAAGTAAAATGTTCTAGTAAGTATGTTTTGCCTACCTAAATTTCTCCTGTAATTTCAATTGGACAGTGTTGCTGTACACTGTAAAACAGCCATGTTTCACCCCAGAGATGGTTGCGCTTCAGTGGTGGACAAAATAATCTCTCTAATATGTATCTCCTAGCTACCTTACAGGGATGTTGACGCTTACTAAATTAATGTTTAATCCTACATAGCACAAGTTTGGTGTGGGGAGGGAGTGTGAGCTCAGGGTAAAGTGTGATGAGCAGGAGAGGAGGTGCAGGGAATATGAATCTGCATTAAGGAGAGCGCTGCAAGCATTGCCATGCATCTTGTTACAGTTTCCTACAGTTATGCAAACTGGGAGTAATATACTCGACCAACTAAGGCCTGGTCTACACTAGGGGGCGGGGTTGATGTAAGATACTTCAACTTCAGCTATGCTTCCCGTAGCTGAAGTTGCGTAACTTATTTCGACTTACCTCCCGTCCTCACAGCTCAGGATTTGTCTAGATGAGACGCGATATATCGATCCCCAATAAACCGATCGCTACCCACCGATCAGTGTAGACATACCCTTAGAATAGTAGAGTTTTACACTTGTGTATATCACTACACACAGTGCAAGGCAATTGAAAAGAAGCCGTGGTAGTCAAGCTGGGTTCTTTCCTTTTTATGCTTGATATATCTAGTAATAACAATACTGCAGGCACACTTACACTGGTCCAACCCGGTTGCCTTCAGATGATTCCTCCAGTTACCCATTGTTTTGGGGGTTGAAGACTAAAGCACAGAATTATGAGAAATACTTAACTTTCCACTTTAAAATATTGGGCCTGACCAGAGAATAAAAGATTGACAAAACACAAATGAGACTTTTAAAGGTAACACATTCAAGTTATGAATAAGATTTGTTAATACTTGTATGAAAAGTTCATGCATGTTAATAATGATAAAATAAAAAGTTTAAAAGCATTTGGCCAGATGCTGCCCTCAGATATTCACATGAAATACTCAATTCACTTTAGTGAGCGTTGCATATGAAGGTCTAAAGGCAGAATTTATTTGATCCACTTTTATGTAGATGAATGAAAATATGATGTTTTAACCACTGAAATATGTTGTGCTACCAGATAGAAAAAAGTACTGAAACCTTAAACCCAACTGAAATCCAAATGACCTCCTGGGGCAATAGGGTACTTTCTCCTAGATGACGCTTTTCTCAATCTATGTATGAATTAGGGAAATGAGAGACAAAAGCAGAAATGTTATGTAAAATCACAGTTGAGATATTAAGACTCTAAATCAGATGTAAATTGAGTAATCATTGCAGTTTGGAGATCTCAGGCAGCATCACGTGAGTGGAAAAATGCAGTGGCTTTTATTCTGCTGCACACAAGGAAAGACAGAATGAATGGAAGACTGTGTATTACACCAATTAACCTGATTAAAAGACTCACAGGATTGGGCCTTTTTGAGAAAATCCAGTTGCATCTCAAGCTGCTTTCATGGCCACTCCCTTTTCACTGTATTAATTGCAAATTGAATACTAATTATCGTAAATGACCTATGCCTCCTGCCTATCTATTCCTGTTGTACACTTCACCTTTGCTAGTTATTGTTCCTTCTCCTATTTTGCCTTTGGGAATTTCCTTCACTGATGCTCAGTCAAATCGCTGCTTAAAACACACATTTTCTGCAAAGCCTATCAATTTTAATCCTTTGTATCAAAATATATTGCTGTACTCTATTTAAAAATGAAACAACCCCTCCCCACCACCATTGTTTGGTCACCAGGTGTATTTTCTGTTTGACTGTATTATCTACTTAGATTGGCATCTTGGAGCATGGATCATGGCATTCCATGTGCTCTACACACAATCTGTACTTGACGTATAACAAAACAGATTGTTGTACTACTTGTTGTACATTTTCAGCAGAAAGTTTGTTCATGCTGGCTAGAAGAAAATAGTGCATTCCTCAGCAATTCCAGTGCTGTCAGTAGGAGCCTTTGAGCTGTGTCTACATAGCCACCACTGTAACTGCAGCCTTTCTGCAGTAGCTAGCAATTTTTCATTACAGATGGTAACTGGCAACATTTGGTTTGCGTGCTGCACATTGTGCTAATCACCTGAGATACACAACAGAGAAGAACTTGAAGGCTGGAATGTTCTGTTCCTTCCCACTAAGAAAAAATGTGGTTATTGAATAGAAGTTCCTTAGAGAGTTCATGCTGGTGGTGCACAGAAAAGGTGCCAGCTATGGAATTTGTGTTAATGGATCATATTTAGGGCCCTACCAGATTCACAGCCAAGAAAAACACGTCACGGACCATGAAATCAGGTCTCCCCCCGAGAAATCTGGTCTTTTGTGTACTTTTACCCTCTGCTGTACAGATTACATGGGTGAGACCAGCATTTCTCAAATTGGGGGTCCTGACCCAAAAGGGAGTTGCCGGAGGGGTTGCAAGAGTATTTTAGGGGTGTCGCAGTATTGCCACCCTTACTTCTGTGCTGCCTTCAGAGCTGGGTGGCTGGAGAGCGGCAGCTGTTCGCTGGGCCCCAGCTCTGAAGGCAGCGCCTCAGTAGCAGCAGCGCAGAAGTAAGGGTGGCAACACCATACCATGCCACCCTTACTTCTGCACTGCTGCCTTCAGCGCTGGGTGCTCGGAGAGTGGTGGCTGCTGACTGAGGGCCCAGCTCTGCAGGCAGCAGCCTAGAAGTAAGGGGGGCAATACCATACCGTGCCATCCTTACTTCTGCGCTGCTACTGGCAGCGACTCTGCCTTCAGAACTGGGCTCCTGGCCACCAGCCGCCGCTCTCCAGCTGCCCAGCTCTGAAGGCAGCCGTGCAGAAGTAAGGGTGGCATGGTATGATATTGCCACCCTAACTTCTGCGCTGCTGGTCGGGCGCTGCCTTCACAGCTGTGTGCCTGGCCAACAGCCGCCGCTCTCCGGCCGCCTAGCTCTGAAGGCAGCGCAGGAGTACGGGTAGCAGTGCTGCAACCCCCTGCTACAACAGCCTTGGGGACCCCCTCCCAACTCCTTTTTGGGTCAGGACCCCTACCATTACAACACCGTGATATTTCAGCTTTAAATAGCTGAAATCACAACTTTTATGATTTTTAAAATCCTATGACCATGAAATTGACCAAAATGGGCCGTGAATTTGGTAGGGCCCTAGTCATATTGGAAAGAGGTCTGAGGAATAAATGAACTTGTATACCATAAATTATTGTTCTTGTGCTGAGCAGCCCCCTGGTACTTTAGATATGGGGTAAAAGTTTGAAAAGCACATAAGTTCCATTTTTCAGAACTGACCTAGATATTTGGAAGCCTAAGGCCCATTGACTTTCAATGAGATTTAGACTCCTTCAATGTCTTAAGCCACTTTTGAAAATGGTACTTAAGTTATTTTGAAAATTTTACCCATATTCTTATCAGGGTTATATAAAAAACAACTATCTTTTCCTTGATCTGCAATGTGAGCATTTGGCCTTTGCAGCCCAAAATTATTGGCTTATTTGTGGCTAGGGAAAGTTACGCATGATAGATTCTGGGCCTTGGAAGCTACGGAAAATCTTTAGGCAGGAACTATGTGTTTGGCTTTGGATGACAATTAAAAGAGAGAGGGGATCACAGGAGGTTAAGAGAGCAGGACATGTTACAGCATTTCTAAGATGCCTATGCTCTAACTACCTAGGTGAGAGGGCTGTGTTTTCACAGATACACAGCTAACGGAAGTTGATGCATTTGTCATGCAGTGATTTAACTGGATGCTTGGTTTCAGGTGGCAGAATAGAGTGAGCAGAATTGATATGGGATACAGAAGGGAAATGTCACCGGCTGGCTTCCATCCTATGTGGTTTATTTCCCATTCCCTCATCAGGAAGTTTATATAAACTTAGTATTAGGCTAAACTGTTCAGATTGTGACCTGTGCCACTCCTCTTTAGTTTCACTGCTGGTGTCAGGGTGGTGAGTGACATGTAATCTCTTGCTTCCACTTGTTTAACCAGACCCATCCTGTGATACATGTTGGTCTCTTCTGTAATTGTAGTACTCTCGTTGTAGTTTCAAGGCTGTTTGCGGTGACAATTCTGTTGATTTGGCAGTTTTTTGTGATGAGGGTAAGAGGTGGAACTACTGTGAATTACAAGAAAATGCAACAAAAGAGAAGTGAGAGTAGGGGAACAGGGTGAAACACTGTACAAATGTGCAACAGATAGCAGGTTTGGGAGGCAAGACAATGGTATATGGGAGAGGAAGGTAATAGGGTGAAGCAGGATAAAAGATTATTAGGCACTTATTGGTATGTTTTGTAGAAAACAAATGTTCTTAAGGATTGGGTCAGAACATGGTGATATGCAATCAGGATATTTAAAACTTTAGAAAATGGAAAAACTTTAGAAAATAGAAACTACAATGGTAAGAGGAGTAAAGGCAGGGTTAGTAAAATAGGTAGATACAAAATTGAAAATATACAGCCTGGGTAGTTCAATTCTCACATCAGGTAGAGCTTGGAAAACAGAGTAAAAAAGAGATCATTGAGCAGATGTTATAGATTTCCATAGAAGAGTGAGAAAGAAACAAGAAATATTAATATAATTACAATAGCCCTATTGAAAAGATGAGACATTGATCATCAAGAAATTCACATAAACTGGCATTGACTGGTCAGCATAATATAGAAAGGAAGTAATTGTTCTTGAGCAGGTACAGATCATAGGAGTGAAAGTGACTGTAGGCTGCATTCATAAGGAAAATTTGAAGAAGCTAGGCTTATTCACAGTAACAAAAGAAAATTGTGCTAACCTAATTCCAGCTTTTGTTGTGCAGAAGGTACCAGTATTGATGGCAGAACAAATTACTTTCACTGTCAAACATGAAAGCAAGTTACATATGATGCCACTGTGTTGTGATACTCTGTTACCTTCAAGTCTGCAATCTCTAAGGAGTATAGTATGTATCGGTTCAGAGTCCATTTCAGTTCACCATTGCAATTCCGATGAGTTGCCCCAAGTCTTCTCCTCTAAAGAATGTTATGTGCTGCTGCTTTTGCCCTCCCTCATGAGACCATCCAAGGAGATACAACATCCCATTATTAAGGCTAGTAGGAAACCTGTATGTTATCCCACCCGTAGAAATTCCCTCACGTGCAGCATAAAGGTCCTGGGCTAGATCCTCAGCTGATGTCAATAGGTGCACCCCTACCGAAGTCTATTGAGTTATGCCATTTTAGATCAGTTGAGGATCTGGTCTGTTGTCTTCCGTTTCCTAGATATATTTGCAAATGCTCAGCATCTCTCAGGGTTTGGCCCAATAGCAGAAATAATCTTAAATTGCTGTAAAATCATTTAATGGGCAAAAGGCAGAACTTAGAGACAGGGACTATAGAACGGATAAATGTATTGGGTCCAATAGCCATAAGCTATTGGGGAGATGGGGGGGAGGTTAAACAAATAGAGCGATTTCATCTTTCCATTTCTAAACATAACACCATGTGGGGCATGTAAAATATGAATCTTTCTGCAAGATGATTTCTTGTGAAGGCCCTTTATGGATAAAAGACAGAAACCAGTGATACAGACCCACTCCCTGCTGTATTGATGTCTGTAGCTGTATTGCAAATGGAAATCCATCGCTGTCATCATAGTACAGTAAGCGCTCCCTGACAATAGGATCCATACTGCACTCACCCTGGAAAGATTGTTTTGTTGCAAGAATTGATCGGGTTAGAACTTTTTCCAAAATGACTTAACATAAAATGTGGTGAGTTTGTTCTGGCAGCACTGACGCGGGCAGGCTGGGTCCCTCCTGCTGTGTAGTCTGTCTTTTATCATTATTCAGGAACCCATAGAGGATGAAGCCTTTTGCATATTTTCATCTACTCACTAATTATTCATGCTAGGGCTGTTTTGAGGTTTGACGCTACAGTATAGAAAGGAAAACCAATCACTGCTTATTAGTGTTTGTTTTCATCTGTAGTAATTTCAGCATAGACTTCAGTTGTATATCCATGCTTGCCTTTTTCTCCACCCCAGAGTAACCATGTGTCCCTGAATAAAGGAATGTCCCTTTTCCTCAATATCTATCCCAGTGTCCCTGTCTGTTTTACAAAAAACAGACTTCTCCTCCACTTTATGTAAACCCCATCAAACTCTGGCCGTCTGAAGGAGCCATAAGCTAGCTGAGCCAATGAAATTGACAGCAGGCTAGCTGAGAGCACGTGTGCCTCACTGACCAGGTCTGTTATAGGTCAGCACCGTGAGATACCCTCCATGAGACCCCCCAGTGAAATCTCCCATTCACATAGTAACAGATCCATGTGGAATCAAAGACTCACTCTGAATCCTGACACTGCTATGAGTGGTGAGCCTACAGGGTGGTGAGTCTCCACCCTCTACCACGAGGCTACTGACCTGGCTGAGCCAGCATGTGAATGAGACACAAAGAATGTGTGTGGTGTAATGAGAGAATGAGGGGGGTAGAAAAGCAGAGAAGACTGGAGGGTACAGAGAGAGCAGGATTGGGTAGAGGAGAGAAATAGGAAAAAGCCAAAAGAAAAAACAAAACATAGAAGGTATGAGAACAGAAAGCCCAGGTGGTTTGAGGAACTTAGTAGAAACAAAGAAATAAAAAGGAAACAGAAGAAATACAGTAAGAGGCAGACAAATTAAATAAATAAATAAATGTAGCCTTATCTGCAGAAGATTCAGTAAATGGATGGGGGCTAGAGGACTTGGAGAAAACAGTAGAGAGGACACAGAAAACTACTGTTCTTTCACCCACCTGTTACTGACTGTACAGGTTAGGTTTTATTCGGAAAGAGGGAGGGTGACCTGGGAGGGGGAGGAGGAAGAAAGGAGTGTTCCATGGCTGAGGAAGTGGGAGAGGAAAAATTGAACACACTTTCCTCTTTTCCACCCCTCCCTCCCGCCAGCTGCCAAAACCTTGGTGTGTGCACCTCAAGGACACCCATCAAAGCTGGCTGCTGCATCGTCCCTCCCCACCACAAGATGCATCTTGGTTTTTCATACTGAAATATATTTTCTAATGAAGCAAAATAAAAATCCGCAGGTACATATTCCAGTTGGTTGCACATATCTGGAAAGAATGGATCGACCGGATGTACAGCAATGCATTAATATCTCAATGGGGTTTAGTTGTCTTATTTCCAGGGCTATGTATCTTTCAGGGCCCTTCCAAATTTTCTCCAAAACCTCTTCTTTTCTCATCTCCAGGCCTTTGACTATTTGTCCTGCACACACTGTTTATGTGTTTTTGGCCACAGTCATCACCAATGTTTAACCGCATTTAGTATTTTCCTACCTCTTCTTCTTTCTGTAGACTCACTGTATTTATCAAGTATGGGGAAATGCTACTATACTTCAGATACAGTGACAATGGGTAAATGTTGACTTTTACAGGTGTGATAGATGCCTTGCATCTTTTCCTGCATCACACACTTCCATAAGTACAGTACCATTACTCCAGGGTATTCTCCATACTACAGTCAGCACGCTGCTGTCATTCTTCTCTTTGTCTTTAATTATGCCATCTTAAAGAGGAACTGAACATTTAACAGAAGTTGCACATTCATGGAACTTTATTGTATTTTTGATTCAGGAGTAAATATTGAATCGTTGAAGTTTGGGTTCGAAATTTACCTGAATATGTTTTCCCATTCCTATTCCCCCACAGATTACACAATGGCACTGATTAGCAGAAGCGTTTTGTAATACCACTTAAGGCTTTATCACAGTGGAGCACTGCCAGTAATAGTCTTTAATTCACTTATATGTACCAATCCATCTCTGTCAGGTTTCTATTAATTTCTTCCCTGTTTTACTCTGTCCCTAGCCCCTATATAATGAGGCATGAGGTATTCCATTTATGGGAAAATATATATATATATATATTTTTTTAATCTCAATTGTTTTTGCTCCTGCTTTGCAAACAACTGTGCCATCTTCACATTTATTTCACGTTTAATCCACTTTTCGCAAGTTAATTTATTTAGAAGAATATGTGTCAGTCAAGAGGCCAAAGAGGCAATAATATTTTTATTGGCTAATTTAGATGAAAAGTTTGAAGATTAGGTTAGATATTTAAGCCTGCGTTGTGGTTTTAACACAAACCTTTAGTAGAGATGTATTTCTAAAATATTAGATCTGTGTATGATTGAAACTGTGTTTGTGCACGTATACACAAACAGCACTTATCAGGAATACTTGTGAAAAATTGCACCCTGTTCTGCAATAATCTGTTGTCAGAGTGCAGAATGATAACACGTCTTGTTTACAAAGATGCATGCCAAAGGAATAGAACCTAGAGATTTCTGCTTGCATTGGAGTTCTACAGTCTTGAAATATACATATAGTTTACATTTAGAACAGCTGAGAGATGGTTTTTAAAATTTTGCTTGATGCATTACTGGTTTGCTGTCATTGCTGGAGTAAATCCAAATGTGGTGTTTGTTTCTTTCTAATGATTAGGATTGGTGCAAAACATCAAGAGTTACGGCAAAAGCAGGCAAGAGGGCTTGTTGATTACTCCACGAGCCCTGTAGGTCCACCACCTGATATTGATGATGATGATGAGATGGACCCAAATTATGCCAGAGTGAATCACTTCAGAGAGGCTTATCCAGCAGCAAATGTCTACAGGCCATCGTCTCCACCTGTAGCAGAAACCTTTGGATACCCACGGGATGTCCCTTCAGTATCAGGAGAGAGGGAGCATTTGGAAGGACTGTATGCAAAGATAAACAAGCAGCACCATCCACAGACTTCTGCTGACAGGTAATACTACCCAATGGCTGCAGATCACCTGATTTTTCAATTTCGCGTGCGCTTGCATTTACTGAATAGAAAAAAATGGTTTTACTCTTGATTTACCTCATTTTAACCAAGCACAGCCTTTGCCCCAACAGTACCCCGAAGGGTCTACATAAAGCAGCAGTCAAATAAAAATCATTATAGAACGGTCCATATTTCACAAACAGAATGAACGAACTGCCTGCTCCAATCCAATCCAATTCCTATGCTGCTGAGAGAGTCTTTTTTTCTCTTTTAGACAGGAAAAGTTCTTATTCTTCAGCAAAACTCTGTTTTTAGATCCCTTTTGGTCCTGATGATCAGCCAGTGCCCATTCATAACGGGGTTTTGTGTGATGGTGTGATATATTGCATATGTTTACAGTTTACATTTCCCCAGCTGTGCGATATTATGCACTTTCAATTAGGTTGGGGAGAGAACTGGGAATCATGGCATTTTATGCAGACTGTAAAGTGTAGCTTCACAAGACTGATTACCTTTCACAGCCTTTCCAATAACCAAGTGAGAAAGAAGGAGCAATTTTTAATCCTTACTGTCAAGCTTCCGGGTTGATAGCATTAAAGAAAGATGGTGAAGTTTTTCTTTGAATTAAAAAGAAAACCCTGTGACTCAGTGATGCAGCCACCACTGTGAGGTTTCTAAAGCTGGTTACTTCTGGAGTTAGGGGGTATAAGAAATATATGATTTCATTAGTGTCATGGTATTAATAAATGTACATGGGGTTTTTCTGGCCAGTATGTGACTGTGCAAGGAAGATGGGTGAATGGACACTAGAGGAATTGGGAATATGGGATGCGGGAGCAGTTTAAATATTAGTGAATGAATCTTGTACTATGGCTTGTAATGTGGTTCCTCACTGCCACATTCTATGCTGGATGTGTTTGAGAGGCTGTGTGAGCACAGACATGGAGAGTTTTGAGTTTGTAGAGATACAATACTTTGGATATGTCTTAGCCAGGGCCGGCCCACAATATTTTGGCACCTGAGGCGGGTTGCTCAAATGACGCCCCCATATCTCCTCGCTTGGACCAAAACTTCAAAAGGTCACAATTCTGTCTTCTTCCTGTTCTACTCCTCTCATGGTACTGCTCTGCTACCTACCCCAATAAAGGAGAACTAACAACTTAATTAAAATTTTTGAACAAGGCATTTTAACAATTAACTTTCAAATGCCTGAACAGCAAATGTAACTTTTCTTGTCTGCATAGTAAACACTGGCATTTTTATCTGTTTGAATAACCAAAGTGATGCCTTCTTGGTTGCAAAGATTTGAACTGCTTCCTGAAGATCCACAGTCTGGGCCAGCTCATGCTCTATTGAGATGGTTGCAAGGCCGACCAGCCTCTCTTATGTCATTGTGGAGCGTAGATGTGTGTTTATTAACTTCAGCTTGGAGAAGCTGCGTTCTCCACTGGCAACTGTTACAGGGAGTGTTAGAAGTATGCGCAGAGCAACAAAAGCATTTGGAAAGAGGGTAGTCATCTTATATGTGCACATATATTCCAGAACAGCCTTTGGAGTTGATCTTGCTGAAATGTATCTTGCAAGGGCTTTCAGTTCATCACCTAAATCACTCGTATCAATATCGCGCATGTCATCATGTGTCAACACTGTCTCCAGTGCCCTGCATTGCTGGTGTAGATCTTCAGGTATAGTGAGGAGTTTGGGAATATCATACAACATCCCAAATATACTGTTGTGTTCCTTGAGCTGCATGAAATGTTCTTCAGTTGACTGTATTGCACAATCTAGCACCTGGTTAAAGAATTCAACTTTGAATTGTTGTTTGGGGTCTCTTATGGGATTATCCTGTGCCTTGTAATCAAAATGTCATCTTCTTCGGTGACTCTTGTATTCTTGAATGGGTGGGAAAATAGCTTCAGTGTGAAGTTCCTCTGCCAACTTCTGTGCACTCTTCAGAACATTTTGAAATCCCTCATCTGACCGTAAGACTGTAGGTCTGACTTTGCTTTGTCCAGTTGTTCCATCGCTCCAGATAATATCAAAGTCAACACCTTGGAATCTCTTGCTTAGCTCATGCCACAACCCTAAGCCACATAGAAATTTGAAGTTATGTATGTTTCTGGTGATTCCATTTCCCTCTGCCACTGTTCTCCCACAAACAGTTCCTGTCAGAGCATTATCCTCCATAATGGCAACTATGGCATCATATATCTTCCCAATTTGGTGTTTTGATAGGCTTTATTGCCTTCACCCGACTTTCCCATTGTGCGGCACTCAGTGGTTTCAGTGTCAGAGAGGATGTTCCCAGATGTTGCTTCAAAATTTGCCATCGATGAGTTGATGCAGAGAAAAATACATAGATGCTTTGAATTACATTAAAAAATTCAGCAGCCTCACTAGAAGCTGATGCTGCATCAATGACCACCAAGTTTAATGAATGAGAACTGCATGGGACAAAAAAAGCTCGAGGGTTTAACTCTTGGATCCGTGTCTGCACTCCTCTGTTCTTTCCTCTCATGTTGGCACCATTATCGTAGCCCTGACCTCTCATGTCAGCTATCGCAATTCCCGTATCTTCCAGCTTTTTAAGAAGCACATTTGTCATACCAGCTCCTGTAGTATCATCAATGTCAATAAATTCTAGAAAATGCTCTCTGAGAGTCACCATTGCAGGGACATTTTCACTAGGTTCTGTTGTTGTTGTTACAAAAGGCACCATTAAAGTCATTTGTTCCGTATGGCTGATGTCAGGGGTGCAGTCCAGAATAACAGAGTAATATCTTGCTGACTTCAGATCTGCCACAATCTTCTGTTTGACTTTTGTTGCCAGTAACTGTATGATCTCATTTTGAATTGTTTTTACAAGGTAGTGGTGTATGTACATTTCTTGGGTGGTGACTCTTCTCAGATGCTCCTGGAGTACAGCATCAAACTCAGCCATCAGCTCCACAATTTTAGGGAAGTTTCCATTGTTTGGCACATACAGCTGATCTGAAGTGCCACGCAGTGCTAGGTTTTGGGTAGCAAGCATTCTCACAATGGCAATGAGCCTTTTCAAAACATTTTGCCAGTAAAGAGTCACTAATGCAATCTTCTCTTGATGCTGATCAACTGTGGTGGCCTTTAACCTTAGTCTCATCTCAAGCTCTTTCCACCTATGGAATGCTCTCTGGTGATTTGCTGCCTTCTCATGGCATGCCAGATTTCTAGCCAGATTTTTCCAGTCCTTTGTTCCTGTAGAACCCAATGTGGCTGGAACATTAGACTGGAAGAGTTTGCAACAAAAACAGTATGCAGCATTCTGGGTTTTTGAGTACATAAGCCACTTTGTCACCATTGGGGATTTCACGCCAGTAATGTGTTGGATGGAAACTTCTATTTTCATTGTCTTTGGGGAACATGAAGTTTTTCCACTTGCTGTGGCCCATGCACTACAAGGAAGTCCCTCAGGCTACTGCTCAAGTAGGTCCACAGTCCTGGGTCATCTAGACTTAAGGAACTAAACTCAGCAGCAGCTGTTTCTTGTGCCTCCACCACACGCTTCTCTGACCTACATTTTTCTTCAGGAATATGCATGGTTACATCCATTTGAGATGGAGATATGGACGCTGCAGTAGCTGCTAGGTCACCTGCACTCTGACTAACTGGAAGATCAGGCATCTCCTCACTAGTCACATCCTCACTAGGGTGACCAGACAGCAGAATCGGGACTGGGGATAGAGAGTAATAGGAGCCTATATAAGAAAAAGAGACAAAAATCGGGACTGTCCCTATAAAATCGGACATCTGGTCACCATAATCCTCACTGGGACTGGAAGGGTCACCATGAACATTTGTGTCTATGTATCTCAGGAGAGCTCCTTCCTGCTTAGATAGAAAAGCTTCCTTTGCTTTCTCTCTTTTTCTGAATGCTGCCCCAGAGGGGCGTTTTCTTCTTTCACTCATGACTGCTGTTCTGTGCCAGCTATAGTGGCTCTCAACACTCAATTGAAGGGGAAAAATAAGCAGGTTGGTAGCAGGGCCTGAGTGAGGGAAGATATCAGCATCTTAATGGCCTAATTGGCTCCTACTACTTCAGTTGACTGCCTGTTCTCCTCAAGCGGGTTCAGGGAAGCAGCAGGAAACAGGAGGCTCCCTGAGAAGCTGGTGTTTAATCAGTCCAGGCTCCTGAGGGTGCTAGAGAGGTACATAAGAAGCTCCTCCTCCTCTCTCCCTGCAGCTCCTGCTGCTTTGTTATTCCCTCTCACCTTTTCTCCTGCCTGCCTGTTATGTCTCTTGTGCCCTCTTTCCTCTAGCACAGCACTCCACCATCTCTGTGCATCTAGAGCAGAGAGAATACATATGCACCAGCAGCGCAGACAATTTTCTACACTCTGGGTCCTAGTGCGCCCCCACCCCCTCAGCCCCCCCCCCCCCACACACAGTCTTGCACCTGAGGCAGCTGCCTCAGTTCACCTCATGGTAAGGCCAGCCCTGGTCTTAGGATCATTGAGATACAGATCATCGGAAGTTTGTGACATGAACAGAAATGTAAATGCTTAGCAGGGAATATGCCAAATTCTCTTTCTCATTCATCTGAATACAGTATAGGAGAAAGCTCTCAAACAGATAGTCAAGAAAAGGGGATAGCTGCCATACAAAGGAGAGGCAGCTAACTGTCATCTCCCCTTCCATACCATCAACCCTCCCCCACCCCCCCCTGCATAGGAGCCAGTTATGTCAACTCTGTGCTAAATGTAGAGGATTCGAAATCCAGATCCAAATCTGAAATTTCTCACATTCAAACATACTTAGATTAGACCCATTATTAGGTGTGTTGCTAGCTGCGCAAGACCTAATTAGGGGTGTAGAGTTCTGTTACAGAGTTCCATTTTAACAGGACTATTCTGTACAATTCCCATTGCAACTGAAGTTGTGGTATGTATCGCTTTCTTGTGAAAGTGAAAAGGAATGTACAAGTCTCTCCCATGAACATGTAGGTTTTGGCTGGATAGAGTGTGTCTTACCACTAAATGTAGACTTTGTTTGCTATTGTGATAAGATTGAGCTGCAAACTCTGATCCAAGTCCAGGTCTGGTTGCAGTGTTTGGAGCTGGGATTTTAGCATGAACTCATCTCTAATTCTGAGCCACGCAAGCAACACTTACTGGAAAACTAAAACCAAAACTTGAACAGGAAAACCCCAACTTAAAAAAAAAATTTGATGATGAGGTGAGGCAGAGAGAGCCCTGGGTGAGCCTGGTCTCCCTGGGCTGCTCCATTACCAACCTGCTAGCAAGGAAATCTTAGTTGAATCTGGGGCTTGTAGAGCCTGTTTGGCCATGTTGGAGAAACTGGAATTCCTGGTAGGCTGCCTTTGCCAGTATTAAATCTATGTTTCCTCTCTCTCAAAGACAAAAGTTTGTTTGTATTCACCGTTAGAGTTGTGCCAAACCTGAATAAACGGATATGAATTTATAGAATGGTTTGTGACATCTAAACCAACAGTTATTGAAAATACTGACAACTGGAGGCAAGGAAATCCTGCCAGTGTGGGGTACTGAGAGGAGATGGAGCTGTGGAAAGAAAAACTACATTAATTACCAAACAAATCTATCTTAGGTCAGGTGTGAAAACGTCCTCGTCGGCATCAGAACAATGGGGAGGTGGATAATGGATGCTTATTAGCCAAACAAAAGTTATTTTGCTTTTATCAGTGTTCATGGAATAGTTCATGTTTTGCTAGGTTTCCCTCTGTCTCTCTCTCATGATTTTTTGCTGTTAATTTTTCTTCAGAATACGGTGCTTTTTCCCTCCCTCTGAATCACAGCTGGTGATATAGTGTGTGGGGACTTGAGTAGTGACTAAAGTTTAAAAAAAAAATCTTTCTTTTTTGGTTTCAGCAGAGCGTAGATGATCTCATTTTAGTCTGGGAATTCCAGTTATGTGTCATTGCCAGAGAGAATTAAAACTCATCAGTTGAATCAAGCAATCAAATTTTTTTTTAAAAATGTATTATCATTTTTATGACTTTTATAAAATTATAAGGCCACTTATAATGAGAGAATCTCTGTGGCCAGATAAGTGCTACTAATAGCTGATATATAATTAACTGCCTTTCCCTTCCCCCACTAAAAAACACATCATGATCTGAATTTATTCTTTTACTATAGTGTCCCACTCATGGGTTGTCCCGTACCAACCTGGGAACCCTCTAAAGTGCAAAATGCAGGCTGCAGTGCTGTACGCATGTGCTGAGATTATTACTCAGGTGATTAGGAAGAACATGATTAACCCCTGCTATGTAAATGCATACATCCGGGGCAGGTTCCTCTTGTACTTCCAACATGCATAGTTACATCCCTTCTACCAAAAACTCCATCTGTAATTTCAGTTTTGCATAGTTTTCTTTTCTTCTTGTTTTAAACTGCTATGTAGCATTCCTGTGCACTGTTAAACAGTTGGTGCATTTCTTCTCAGTGATGGCTGCATTGCAGTGAAGGTGAAGTAATCCTGTGTATATTTTGCCAAGATCTTTGAGATGAGAGGTGCTATAGAAATTTAAGTGGTTCTTCTTCATGAATGTAGCCAAAGCATTAGTATGATCAGTGCACTCCGGGAATCCTAAGAACTGACATAAGTTAAAAATAGAAACACATTAACTTGAAAAAAATCACACTTATTTCTTTCTCAATCAGCATTTTTCTGTTTATTTCTAATCACCCTCAATTTTGAGTAATGCAGCCTCTTGTATGTATCCAGGGCTATGCCTTTTAATAGTGCAAACTTTCTGTGAGAAGGTAGAGGAGGAAGGACTTCAGTATCAAAAAGCCATATAGTTGTCTCTTCAGAGGACACAGTCCATTCACAACCATGTAGTGTAAAATTGTCAGAAGTGTCGAAGGGCTTGTCTCCATAGGAAAAATCACCAGTGACCAGGAGGTGAACCCTTAAGTTATCCTTTACCTGATGAGAAAATGTCTTAGCCATTAGAAAGTTCACTCCTCTTTATAGTCCAATAAACCTTTGCAATGTATTCTTCTGAAATGTATCCCCACATAAAGCTCCTTTTCCCAGCTAGGTGTGGGTACCATTCTGTCTGGTTGTGATGGGGTGCTCAACTCACCACTGGCTGGCACTTCCTCCTAGTCATTCTGGGAAATAGCTCCTGAGGTGGGTGCTCCTTTCTGCAGTGGCATGCTGCCTCCCTCTCTCTGGGTCTGCAGCCCCTCTCTCACTCCATGAGCTGCTGCCTCTTCATGACTCAGCCCTCCAGCCAGGTCCTTGTACATGTTTTCCCCTTCTGGGATATCAAAGTCTTCCTTCAGCAGCCAGGGGCGGCTCTAGACATTTTGCTGCCCCAAGCACGGCGGCATGCCGCAGGGGGCGCTCTGCCGGTCGCCGGGAGGGCGGCAGGCGTGCCTGCGGAGGGTCCACTGGTTCCGCGGTCCGCTGGTCCCGCGGCTTTGGTGGATCTCCCACAGGTGTGCCTGCGGGAGGTCCACTGGAGCCGTGGGACCACCAGATCCTCATGCCACCCTCCCGGCGACCGGCAGAGCGCCCCCTGCGGAATGCCGCCCCAAGCACGCGTTTGGCATGCTGGGGCCTGGAGCCGCCCCTGTCAGCAGGCCTAGGATGTTGTCCCATTCAGTGCCTCGGTGCCACTCCCTCACTGGCTGGCAGGGGAATCTGGGCCCACCCTGTGCTCCGGGTTCCAGCTCAAGCAGCCTCTAGACAGCAGTCAGGGTCTGTTTCCTTTTAGGCCTTTCCCTGAGCCCCTTTCCTTACCGTCTGGCACTCCACCATCTCTGGGTTTGCTGGCTTCACCACTCTCTCCTCCCAGGGAGCAGCTGTAGGCTACATGTCTCTGCAGCCTCCAAAGGCTAGGACTATAACAGGGTTTAAAAGAGAACTAGATAAATTCATGGAGGTTAAGTCCATTAATGGCTATTAGCCAGGACGGGTAAGGAATGGTGTCCCTAGCCTCTCTTTGTTAGAGGGTGGAGAAGGATGGCAGGAGAGAGATAACTTGATCATTACCTGTTAGGTTCACTCCCTCTGGGGCACCTGGCATTGGCCACTATCGGCAGACAGGATACTGGGCTAAATGGACCTTTGGTCTGACCCAGTACGGCCGTTCTAATGTTCTTATGAAACACTCCTCCCAGGCAGTGACTGCAGCATACTTCCCTACTGCCCCCTTCAGCAACTGATTTCCTGGCTTTATAAATCCAGCACAGCTCATTTCTTCTCAGCTGGGCTCCCTCCTTCAGTCAAGGGATTACTCAAGCCACCTGATTCCTGTCAGCTGTGGCCTGTCTGGTTAATTGGCCACCTTCTTAGCTTACATTAACCCTTTCCAGGCAAGTGTGGGGTGTAGACCCCATCACACTGGTACAGACTCCAGGCTGTCTTTTCTGCTGTTGGTAATGTTTATAATACAAATTATCTCTTCCTGCAACTTCTGATATAAATGACTAGCCCATTAACCAGATATGTCCAAATTCAGAGGAGTTAGCCTCTTTCCTTTGTCTGGAGAAAGGGGGGTGTTGATAAACAGGCTAACATACCTGGGAGAGTTTAAACAATTTTAGTCAGAGACTGTAAAGCATAATAGCAGTGAGTATCCATAAATCCACACACAACATTGTCACACACATTTCACAATGCAGTATTTTGTGGCACATATGTTACTGAAAGGAATAGTGAGTCACACATCTCTTTACAGTGCTTACTCATCTAGGTTGTCGCATAATATTGCTAACCTCTGCCATAGCACAACCTAGGTGTCACCGTGCCTCAGTGGGTCACAGCTGAGGATGCCAGATTTAGGACAAACTGCTGAGAAATAGAGCAGACTTACCCTAAATTGGTGGTTATTCTTCCATAAGATATACCAAACCAGTAACAAAAGTAAACTTCTGTCTCACCACACTGGCTAACAAGAAGTCAGAAATGCAGTATCCTTAGGTATCCCAGCCCTTGTTTCACTGCCCAGATACTAGACTCAATGATGAGTGGTTATTTAAAACCAATTTCATCAACCAAAGGGTTCTTATGATCCCAAAGGACCATTTACATACCCAGGTCAATATATAATTTAGATCTTACTCAATAATCATGCTGTTGCCAATCCTTTAGTATCTAATATCCAAAGGTTTATTTATAAGAGAAAAGAAAGAAGAGAGAGTTAAAATGGTCAAAGGAATCAAATACATACAATCATTGCAAAGTTCTTGGATCAGGTTTGTAGCAGTGATGGAATAAACTGCTGGCTTATAATGTCTCTGGTAACATCCAAAAGATTAGAAGGTGCTCAGTCCATTGGTCGTAATACTGCTGTTAGTGTAAATCCATAATCCAGAGATCAGAGCCGGAAAGAGGCAAAATGGAGATGCTTTCAGGGCCTTCTATACTTTCTCCCATGTGGAGGGAAAACTCTCAGGCTGAGTTTGTGGAAAAGTACATGCACAAGATGGAGTTCATGGTCACATGAGCAAGTCACATCCCCTTGCATGCTTCGATGACTCAGGAGCAGCCATTACCCATATTCAGGCTGAAGTATTCTCATATTTAGGAAGGCCCATCCAGTGGGGATAAGCTTTTCCATGGCCCATTGTGTTTGTTGATGGGCCATCAACTTGAATGGTCTATTCACAATGTGCTGCCTAGACTAGATGTAAACTAACCACCTTGTGGGTGTTTCCACAGGAGCAAACACATTTGAAACACGAGTATATAGTCAATATTCATAACTTTCAATACAAAAATGATTTACACATACAATAGTCATCAAATCCTAACTTTTCCATTGACACCTTATGACATACTTTGTACAAGATTTGTTCCAATTGTATAACAATGGTAGCAACAATGATATACATGGTCATAGTTTAATCAGGTGTCATACCATAGTCAAAAAGTGATATATTCCACATTCCTATCCCTTAGATGACATGCATGGTGCATGCTGCAACCCCATTTCACACTTTAAAAAAGCAATTTCCTCTTTTTCCTTTAAAACATAGTGATGTAAAAGATTTATGAAACACTTGCTATATCTCAGGAACGGTGCTAAAGAAGAACAAATGGCTCAATGTGTTTGCTCAGCCCCGTAGTATGCATTTTAAAATATGCCAAATTCATTGCCAAATATAGTTCTTAATTTATTTATGCTACTTATCTTTGGAAATTTCAAAGTGCTAGTCTGAGGAAAATGAGTACAGTTTTTCTTTACATAACATGAATAACTTTGAAGCTGCATCTGCCGCAGATTAAAATTCACTATTTTATTTATCTAGCAGTAAAGTCTAAAGCCATAGTCAAAACCAGCGTTCCTCTGTGGTAGGTACTAAGATGGTCACTGCCTGGAAGAGCTTACAATAATACATACATTCTTACTGTAAGCCATCCACTGGTGAGCAGACCTAATATCTCCTGGGACTGGTCACAAATCCAGCCAAGGACATCTTGAGTGCTTGGTTTGCGTTTGGATCATCCTACTTATTGACAGATGTGTAAAATCTTATATACTGTAATCCAGCAACTCCCTAGGAACTGCCCTGCTACAGATGCTGATGAGCCTCAGTTAGTGCAGCTGTGATAAGCATTCATGTATATCGGATTTTTATTCCCTCCAGATCCACCTTTTCTTATGTGATAATACTGCCTGGTATCATTCTGTGATAACTCTGCCCATTGACTGTTAACCCCACATCCTTTTTTTTTTTGCAGTCCTTGGACATGTATGCAAAAGGCATATGTGTGTCTGAACATCTGCCCTCACTTGTGCTGGAGGATGGTGTTGCCAGCTTCTTAAATGTATAAATAAAAGCAAAAGTTGAGATCTTCCATACAGCTTGAATGGTATATGGCCCTGCATGCCTCTCTTCCATTGCTGATTTTTCTGGCTGAGGGCAAAAGGTCCCAATTTCTGTCTTGTGCAGGAGGTTGTTTGACAAAAAGCTGGTTTTTGTACCTTTAACAAGCAGCAGAATAATCTGAGTATTAACTTTTCTCTGCACATTAAGTCTTTTTAAAAAACGGCCATTTAATTTTAAATGCTAATATGTATGTGGTTAATTAAGAAGCCAAAATTGACTATAGGGTTGGTGAGCTCTAAGAAAGAGAGAGGGAGATCATTACGCTACTGCTCATGGATAGCTATTTGTGTACCAGCTGATAATGTGCAAAATTAAGATTTCGTAAGTGGCATTTTAAATGAATGGTTAATGGCTGAAGATTAATTAAACAGTCAGAGCTGTTCAAAAGAGAAGCTGTTAAAATCTTGTTTATAGGCCAGTCACTTGCATATTGAAAGTGCAAACCTCTAATAGCTTGTGGTATTTCCATTTAGCAGGCTAGCAATTTAACTAAGCAGTTCTTCTTGAACAGGAAAATCTACCTTAGTAGATGTGCTGTAAGGAAATACGTTTTTTCTACATTTTTTTCATACTTAATAGCTGCACAATGGGAACATGAACAGAGAAATACATAACCTCTGGGATGCTGGTAATCCTAAATAAAAATACCAAATCTAATTCTAATTAAAAAGTGGAGAAAATGATTAAAACTCTCATGTAATTTTATTTTCCCGCTAGTTTCCAGTGGTCTGTAGCTCTCAGCTAGAGCTGGCCGGAAAATGATTTTCCTGTCCCACAAGACAGTTTGAGATTTCAGAAATGTTCCTGTTCCACATCAGGACAAAACCGAGACCTTTTGAAGCTTTTTATGAAAAATAAGAGAAAATGAGCCCCAAAATGAAATGAGCTTGGTAGTTCAGGCACTCACTCGGGATGTTCAAGACCAAGGCTCAGCTCCAGGCTGATGTGAAGCAAGAACTTTAATGGGGTCTCTACAGCCCTGGGGAGTGTCCTAGCCACAGGCTATTGGCTAGTCTAGTATGGGTCTCTTTCAGTCTCTCTCCTGCTGGAGCTGTTCCACTTTGTATAAAAAATTGGGCCAGAGAAAGAGAGAGGGGCTGATTCTATAACCCAGCGGTCTGGGTACTCGCCTGGGATGTTGGAGACTCAGATTTAAGTCCCTGTTCCAGTGTATATTTAATTATTTATTTTTTTAAAATTGAACTGCTCCAACAGGAATGTTATCTACCCAGAATAGCCAGTAGTCTGGTGGGTAGGGCGCTCTCCTGGGATGTGAGAGATCAAGATTCAAATCCTTGGTCTGAATCAGGCAGAGTCGGGAGCTGAACCTGGCTCTTCCACATTATTTGAGTTCCTGAACCACTGGACTGTTGGCTATTCTGGGGAGAGGAGGTGTCTCTCTCTCTCTCTCTCGTTTTGTCCAGAAATTGCATCCTTAACCTTTCCTGATGAAAGTTTAATCAAAACTGAGAGACTCCTGCAAAAATTTTGATTTCGGTGAATTGAAAATTCAGTCATCTCTATTCTCAACTAATACTGGGAGGGATTCTCTCACCCCTTTCCTCCTCTTGGAGTCAATGGGAATTGTTGCCTCATTGGCCCAACAAACTAGCCAATTTGCAGGACTTACAGGATTGTTTCCATTAGGGAAAGAAATTGATGATACAAGTTACATATATTCTTTGGTACAATCCTGTTTGTTTACAAAGACTGTTCACAGAGTCCTGTTTCCCTGAAGACAGTCGATACAAACAGCAGATAGTGCCTTACTCAAAATGTCCACGTCTGTCTCTCCTGTCACTTATGTGCCTAAGCAGCCCTGGCTCTCTGCTCCCTGTAAAGGCCATGGCCACAATTGTTAGTCTCGCTGTCTGATGCCTTTTTTTGGTTGTGCAGAGGAGAGGGGGAAGTAGACACAACATTATTTTGCTGGCCCACCCCAAAATTCTAGCTGTGTTTAAGACAGCACAGAGATCAAGGCCAATAAATATGGAGAAGTGGTTCCTAGACTTGGCAAGGAAGAGTGACGTCAGTGGACATGGATTGAGTGGTTTTGAATGAGAGAAAGTTGAAGTACCAGGAAAAGAGAACACAATAATTAAACTACATCTTTAAAGAAAAAGTTTTACCTGCATGCAGTTCTGGATGGGACATTGACTGCTAGGTATATCTTCACTTTCAGAGTTGACTCAGGCTCTTATTTGGGTCTCACTCCCAACTCTTCTCCTGTCCACACATAAAAATCTCTGACCCATGTTTAGTAATGCTTTCAATCTGAGCTAGCTAGCTTGACTGGGGGTATAGGCTTAAGCTTGAGTGAGGACACCACATGCTAAATAACTCGAGTGCTGATAGTCCTCCATTGTTTTCGCACAGTTCCCCACTATGCGCCCAGAATAACGGACAAGTTCTCCCACGATTCATTGGGAAAGAATTATAGAGCAATTCACCTTACTGCAGCACAAAGAGCCAAGGAATCTACACTCAAGTGAGCGAAGCACCAGTATGGAACACAGTGACGGCTTTGCAGTGTGGCTGCTAACCTGGGTGCACAGACCTGGATGCCAAACACTTGAGTTAACTCTGAAGTGGAGACATACCCCTAGGTGTCTATAAGTAGGTAGAGTTCTTGCTCTATACTGAGCAGAACAGACAAATACTGGATTTACAATAGTGCAAACTTATCCCCTTCTTGGGGCTTGCATTTATTGTTAACTTAAATAATAACAAAACATAAACTTCAGCCTAAGCTTTCTCCCCAGCTTGGCTGTTCTCTAGGATTTTCCCTGCAGGACCAATCAGTCCCAGCCCATAGTTTCCTCTGCCTCAGAGAATCAGTCAAATCCTTTTATATCCTGGGCTAGAACTAATAGGATCCACCTGATCAGAACTCGGAGTGAGTCAACAAAAATAATACTGCATCTTTATGCAGGGTCAAGTGTGTGACATTAGGAGAGATCAATAGAAAAGCCTTATTATTCCTAAGCAGAGTCCAGGACCCTGATAATGTCACGATGTAATTGATGGAAAGACAAGCAAAGACTGAGTAACACTGCAGTAGTATTGATGGCAAATATAGACATCAGGAAAAAACTGGATCCTGTAGTCACTAGAAAAAACAAGAATCCATCTTGTTTTAAAAATGTAGTCATTACTATTTGTTACTAACAAAAATATTTGAATGACTGGAGAGATATGGAAGAACTGGGTAGAGGCAAGATGCACTATAAAAAGAGAAAAATTGTGATATTGCCTGGCAGTTGTGCAGTGCATGCAGTTGATGATAGACTTAGAAACGTTATTTTTTGACCAGTGACCATGATGTCATTGATACAGCCAGTAGTCCAAAGGGTCACAGCAAACTTTGAGAGGCAGTGTGGTATCATTCTCTTATTTCTTCATCAGCTCAGGCACACTATTGATGTTAGAAGTGATAAATGAGCAGCTACTCTGGTAAAGACTCTGAACTCTTTGACTGCTTACATCTACAAAGGGAAGCCTGGCACAATATGGCAACCAAAGTAAGTGCTGCTGAGGGGCTTGACTCACTAACAGATTCGCTGCCAGGTGTGACATTCTGCAGCAGATTTGTTGTTGACATTGGTTGTCCAATAGAATTTTGGCCACTGTACAGAGACCGACACTGGGACTGCTACAGAAAGAAAAATAACTTATTTGTAACCATAGTCTGGATTGTATCCCAGAGAAAGCAAGGCCTCTTGTGAGGACACAGGGACATGGGAAAGTCCTATTGCTTCAGCTAACCCAGTGGCAAGTATCTTTATATCACTACACATCCTAGATGTCTGGAGTCCATTTTTAGAGACCAACAGAGAGCACTCACATGAAACATTTTGTGCTGTCCAGTTACCTACAAAACAGGTGGCTGCCTCTGTTTGTCACTCCTTCAAGCTGAAGGAGAAAAACTCTCAAATTAATATGAAAAAGATTTTAAAAAAAATGTAAAAAGCAAAGCGAACCAACTTTAGAAACTTCTGGAATGGTTTGACTGCAACTGTGGGAAAAAAACAAGCTCATCCAGTCTTTGGCTCATTTCCTTCCTACCTCCCATCTCTCCTCTGATCATCCCTTCTTTTTCCCGCAGGCCGGCAAGGCTCTTCTCCACAGAATAGCAGTCAGATGTTGTGTTTGCATTGGAAGAATCCGTACTCTTCCCTCCCAATTCAGGGTGGAGGGTGCACGACTTTTCTTGATTTGTAGGGAAGGTGTGGGGTGGGAGCAAGAGAATCATGAGGAAAGGAGGGCTAATGGAGCAAGGAAGGGCCAAACAAGTGTTTTAACTTTTTAAACACTCATTTGACAGACCATTTTTATGGTCGATTTTCTTTGTTCATTTAAAATTTCAATTTTAAATTAAAATGTTCAGTGTAGTAATAACTTGAGGGTGTTTCCTATCAATGTGGTATTAACTAAAGTAGATCCTTCAGCCTCAGAGTTTATCTACCATAAACACGTCTGCCTTGGGCCTTAGAGTTGTATTCAGCCCATTACTACCTCATAAATGGGAATCAGCCTCAGATAATCATTATGGAATCTGCATAAAATCCATGAAAAACAAATAATGAGTCTGAGGACAGTCTAGAAGTTTATAGTCTAGGACACAAGTATAGTGTGAGTGTGTAAATAAACGTTAGGGGTTTAAAGAAAATCTTCAAAACAGAATAACCTGGTGAGTTTTGTGCAGCGTTGTTATTGCCCAGCTAGAAAATGTACAGCTTTGATGGAGGGGTGAAAGCACATTCTATTTTTTGGGGCTATTTTCTGTGTCTGAGTTGCTGTAATGCTCAATAATTGTCTGAAAGGGCTGCTTTAATTGAGCACTTGTATGCAGTAAGTGTGCTGCTAACCAGGGAACCTGAAGTGCTTCTGCTCTGTTCTCAGGTAATGATAGAGGAAGCTTGTTGCAATGCAAGTCCTTGCTTTACAAATCAGCAGCTACTTCCATAATAATGTGACAGGGGTATGGGTTAGTGTAGGAAGGCTTGGGGAACAGCATTAAATCAGCAAAGCGCCTGTTCCTAATTGTTATTGATTGTTAAGTACACAAATTACAGGCAGATGGTCTGCAGTCCCTCACCTGAAGAAAATTGTTGTTTTCTTTCTTTGAAATTTTCAGTTATTGCTATCCCTGGTTTGAAAAAATACAAAAGACAGTTGCTTTATGTTTTATACAGTGTTTATGCAGCTGCTTCAGAAAAGGGAGAATAAAGGGGGTGGGTTGATCTTTTCCTTCTTTTCTCTGTAAATGCCACTGTCTACATCAGTGTTGATGCTTTGACCTCCTTGCTGCATAGCTTGAAAAGTCTTGTGCACCTTACCAACACATTCTGACTCCACAGCTTAACAGGCAGAAATCTAAGTTTCATTCTGGAGCACCACTGCCAACTTACCAGTTCTTTACCAATGATGTACAGCATCTCAATCTATCTCCACCAAACCCAGTTCATCCAGACTAAATATTCCCATTTATACCACGTGTGTCCATGTGACAAGCAATATTTATTTTATATCTTTGATCATTTAACCTGCACTCTGCCCACTAATTCATCTCTATTAGGACTACTTCTAATATGGCAAACCTCTGTACAGCTTCTAACCGCTGTATTTTTTTTAAATAACTTCACACAAACATGTGTTTTCCTTTCTCTCTAGCTGTGAAAATCTATCTCCTCCCATGGATCCAAGACTAACAGTATTCAATTCTTGGCTAGTGAAAGGATTGAGGTGTCATATCTTCTGAATGCTTTATCCCACTGGAGAGTGTTTGCAGTGACAAAGCATTTTAATCTAGTCCTGGTTTTTTTCCATAATGTATTATAGCACATGGTAACACCACTACAGTTAAAGTTGTGTCAAGTTCTGTATAAAGGTTGACCTTTCTAAGTCCTCTCAAATCAACATGCTTAGTTGGATTACTTTGAAATTTGGTGTACCTCAGGAGAGTGCAGCATAGGATTTCTGACTCAAATTTGGGATCATTTGAGCTATAGGTCGCAGAGATATATGACCTGGAAAAAATAGCCATTTTTCAGAATGTTTGTAGTTGAGTTTTTTGTTTTAGTTTTTCCTCTGAGCTAGGGCTCAAACTATTGATGTTATGCAGGTAAAAATGGTTTCAGTCTGTTGAGTTTTCCCCAACATAGTGCATGGCACCTCCTAAATCTTTGCGGCACTCAAATTGAGAATGGCATTTAAGAACATGTTCACTACTACGCTTACATAGATGTGCAATCTGGAAGGATTACGGTGTGCATTCACCAATAAAGAGAAAACAGAGAGAGGGTTTCTAGGCAGCCACTTTATGCTTGCCTGGGTAGTTCAAGGGAATGTGCTGATGCCAGTGCGTCAGTGAACACCCCACCACTGATGTTTCTAGTCTGAATCTCTGCACACCTCTGTACTAAAGATTTATTAAGTCATGTTGCTTGCTACAAATTGTCTCAGTTATAATATAGAAGCTCATAATAGAGCTCAGACTAAATATATATCCCAAATCAAAAAGACCAAAAGAATACCACCGTGGCTAAACAGCACAGTAACGGAGGTCATTAGAAGCAAAAAGGCATCCTTTAAAATTTGGAAACCAGATACTATTGAGGAAAATAGGAAGGAGCGCAAACCTGGCAAGTAAATTGAAAAGAGTTAGGGCTTGTCTACATTAGCAATTAACAGTGCTGCAACTTTCTGGCTCAGGGGCATGAAAAAACACACCCCTGAGTGCTGCAACATTTGTATTAAAACAAATACAAGGAAGTTCTTCTTCACGCAGCGCACAGTCAACTTGTGGAACTCCTTACCTAAGGAGGTTGTGAAGGCTAGGACTATAACAATGTTTAAAAGGGGACTGGATAAATTCATGGTGGCTAAGTCCATAAATGGCTATTAGCTAGGATGGGTAAAAATGGTGTCCCTAGCCTCTGTTTGTCAGAGGATGGAGATGGATGGCAGGAGAGAGATCACTTGATCATTGCCTGTTAGGTTCACTCCCTCTGGGGCACCTGGCATTGGCCACTGTCGGTAGACAGATACTGGGCTGGATGGACCTTTGGTCTGACCCGGTACGGCCGTTCTTATGTTCTTATGCAAGTTTCAGTGCTGTAAAGTGCCAGTGTAGACAGTGCACCAGCGCCAGGGCCGACTCCAGGGTTTTTGCCGCCCCAAGCGGCGGGGTGGGGGGAAGCCGTGATCACGATCGGTGGCACTTCGGTGGCAGCTCCACTGCGCCTCTTTCTTCGTTGGCGGCACTTCGGCGGCAGGCCCTTCCCTCCAAGAGGGACCGAGGGACCCGCCACTGACAAACCCAGATGTGCCGCCCCTTCCCCTTGGCCACCCCAAGCGCCTGCTTGCTGCGCTGGTGCCTGGAGCCGGCCCTGACCAGTGCTCATGAGGTGTTTTGGGTTTTTTTTAAGAGCGCTGCGACCACACAAGGCACGTTAAAGCACTGCCAGTGTAGACTAGCCCTCAGAGAAGCAACTTGCCAAAGACTCAAAAACTAACAATAACTTTTTTAAGTACATCAGAAGCAGGAATCTAGTTGGGCCACTAGATGACAAAGGTGTTAAAGGAGCACTCAAGGAAAACAAGGTAATTGTAGAGAAGCTAAATGAATTGTTTTGCATTAGTCTTCACTGCAAAGGATGCGGGGGAGATATCCCCATCAGAGCTATTCTTTTTGGGTGACAATTCTGAGGTACTGTCCCAAATTGATTTGTCAATAGAAGAAGTTTTCGAACAAATCGATAAATTAAACAGTAATCAGCCACCAGAAGCAGATGGTATTCACCCAAGAGTTCAGATGATACTCAAATATGAAATTGCAAAGCTGCTACCCGTAGTATGTAACTTATCATTGAAATCAGCCTCTGGGTGACTAGGCAGCAAAATGGCAGATGAAATGCAACACTGATAAGTGCAAAGTAATGCATGCTGGAAAAAATAATCCCGACTATCCAGATACAATGATAGGTTCTAAATAAGCTGTTACCACCCAAGAAAGGGATCTTGGAATCACCCTGGCTAAGTTCTCTGAAAAATTCTGCTCAGAGCACAGCAGCAGTCAAAAAGGCTAACAGAATATTAGCAACTATTAGGAAAGGGATAGAAAATAAGACAGAAAATATCATAATGACACTATACAAATCCATGGTGTGCCCACTTAGATGTACACGATTTGTTGAGGAGCAGTTAACATGGCTTCTGTAAAGGGAAACCATGCCTCACTGATTTATTAGAATTCTTTGAGGAGGTCAACTAACGTGGATAAGGGTGATCCAGAGGATCTAGTGTTCTTAGACTTTCAGAGAGCTCTTAACAAGATCCCTCACGGAAGACACTTAAGCAAAATAAGAGGGAAGGTCCGCTCATGAATCAATAACTGGTTAAAAGATAGGAAACAAAGGGTAGGAATAAATAGCCAGTTTTCAGAATGGAAAGAAGTAAATAGTGATCTCCCCCAGGGGTCTGTCCTGGGACCAGTGCCATTCATATGTTCAGAAATGATCTGGGAAAAGGGATCAGCAGTGAGGTGACAAAATTTGCAGACAATACAAAATTAATCAAGATAGTTAAGTCCAAAGCAGACTGCAAAAAGTTGCAAAGGGGTCTCGCAAAACTGGGTGAGTGGGCAACAAAATGGCAGATGAAATTCAGTCTTGATAAATGCAAAGTAAAGCACACTGGAATACAAAATCCCAGATATACATACAAAATGATGTAAATAGTGCCAAGGAAAAATGTTTCTATTAAAAAAAATTCAGAATATGTTTTCTGTAAAGTGTGACATGACAGGGGGAAGGGATAGCTCAACAGGAGGAAGGGATAGCTGGTGAGCTCAATCCTTGAGGGGGCCGCTTAGGGATCAGGGCAAAAAATTGGTTTGGGTTGTATAAGTAGGGGCATTTCCAGCAGATCGAGGGATGTGATCATTCCCCTCTACTCAGCACTGGTGAGGCCTCATTTGGAGTAGTGTGTCCAGTTTTGGGCCCCACACTACAAGAAGGATGTGGATAAATTGGAGAGAGTCCAGCGGAGGGCAACAAAAATGATTAGGGGGCTGGAGCACATGACTTATGAGGAGAGGCTGAGGGAACTGGGATTGTTTAGTCTGCAGAAGAGAAGAATGAGGGGGGATTTGATAGCTGCTTTCAACTACCTGAAAGGGGGTTCCAAAGAGGATGGATCTAGACTGTTCTCAGTGGTAGAAGATGACAGAACAAGGAGTAATGGTCTCAAGTTGCAGAGGGGGAGGTTTAGGCTGGATATTAGGAAAAACTTTTTCACTAGTAGGGTGGTGAAGAACTGGAATGGGTTACCTAGGGAGGTAGTGGAATCTCCTTCCTTAGAGGTTTTTAAGGTCAGGCTTGACAAAGCCCTGGCTGGGATGATTTAGTTGGGTTTGGTCCTGCTTTGAGCAGGGGGTTGGACTAGATGACCTCCTGAGGTCCCTTCCAACCCTGAGATTCTATGATTCTATAAAATGCATGACATAAGGTTTGTTGGCACTTGTTTGGGATGACCTAACTCGCTTGTTGTTTCACCACTTGTTTGATTCTAATACTTAGAGTTTATGTAGCACTTTACATCTTAAAAGCAATGTACAAAACATTAATTTCCCCACCAACTCTGCCGGATAAGTGAGAAGACGATAGTGAGCCTGATTCAGCAATATGCATTGGTGTAAAACTGGAGTAATGCAGTAGTGAATCTGGACTGGTATAATTTGCTTTAATAGAGTAGTTCTTTAAAATGCTCAGAAAATCAACCTGTTGATTTAAATGTAATATATATGAATACATGTATACTGAGAAGAAATGTGATAATCCAGTGTCAGAATGCAGGTAGGCATCTTTATAAATTTAGTTAATAAATATTATAGACAGTAAACATGTAATCACAGCAGTATAAGGTATGGTAAAAGGAATTACCACACTACATAACCGCATACAGTAACGTGTGAAATCATTATTGATTTCATTCTCTGTTGTCTTATTTCAGCTAAGATAGCATGCTGGTGCTTAAAGATGTGTATCTTTGAAAATCAGCAGGTCTGATTTTCCAGAATACACAGAAATTTGTATCCAATATCAGAGGCAAAAATGATCCATTAAACCTGACATTTGAAAAAATTGCAAATTATGTCCGTGTTACCTTTATCTAGTCCAGATGTTGTAGGTTTCCTTTGTGCAGCCTGAAATGCAAATAATTGTTGCCTATGGACTCTCATTGTCTGTTGTGCAGGCTGAATCCTAAAACAAAATCCTGACCTCATTGAAGTAAATGACAAAACTCCTGTTGATTACGATGGAAGGATCAGCATTTCACCCCTAGTCCCTGGGATCTCGCTGTAAAGAATGATGAAATGATGTTTTATTTTCCATTTTATACTCATTAGTTTCACAGCCAGATTACTGTAACCTGAGCTTTTTTTTTTTCCGCCATATTCCTGCAGGGCTGTTTTTTGTTAACTGTATTTTTTACCTTTTGACCTGTTCTTTTAAAGACATGCAATTGGGGAAAATGAGTTTTACATTGTTTTCAAAGTTTAGAACTAGTAATACAGAGAAAATTCATAACAAATTGTCTGCAACATTAATTGGACTAGACTATAGCATTTAAAGTAACCTGCTCTATCGTCCATTTACCTCCTATGTGAAATGAAAAGTCTATTTTGATCTGAACTGTCACAGATAATTTCTGCACATAAAACACATCCAGGGACAGCTTTCAAATGGAGTTGTCACTTCTTGTTTAGCGGGCAGGGGACTCTCTATTGTTGTCAAACCCTCTTTGCAAAAGCATCACTAACACACTGATATGCACAGTTATGTGTAAGAGGGGAAATGGTTGCACAGCCCTGTGAAACAAGAACCTGTGTGTACTGGATTCTCCATTACTGTTGTAGATGCTAGTATCCTCCGGTGTCGCACTCATCGACTCCTTAGGGACAAATGTTTTTAAAGTGTTTTACAAAAGCGATGGAGACTAAGAAAATCTAGTTAAGTGTGAATAGAGTAATAGGTCTTCATTCAGTAAAATATTTTTCATTGGTAGTTATTTACAGTATGAACAGTATGTTATGCATTGGAGGATGTCAGCTTGAGGAATGCACTAATCAAAAATAAGAAAGTTTAAAAAAAAAAAAAAACTTTGGGCAGAGTATGTTTGATTTCGTATGCATCCCTCTTTGTGAATTGTTTCCCTTTCATGAGACGTAATAATAATGAATAGTACTTTGTACTTCTGTAGAGAGATTTTGTCATTTTAGGATCTGAACACAATTAACAAATGTTACAGTAGTCACTCAACTCCCTTTTGAGGTAGGTAAATATAATTTTTCTGTCTCCTGACTTCTGTTCCAATCAGGGGCGGCTCTAGACATTTCGCCGCCCCAAGCACGGCGGCACGCTGCGGGGGGCGCTATGCCGGCCGCTGGGAGGGCGGCAGGCAGCTCCAATGGACCTCCCGGAGGCGTGCCTGCGGACACGGCTTTGGTGGACCTTCCACAGGCACGCCTGCGGGAAGTCCACCGGAGCCGCCTGCTGCCCTCCCTGCAGCCGGCATAGCGCCCCCCGTGGCATGCCGCCCCAAGCACGCGCTTGGCGTGCTGGGGCCTGGAGCCGCCCCTGGTTCCAATCCATCATATATGGGCTTTGCCTCCTCTAAACTGATCTCTGAGACAATCCATAGTCTAGGTGAAAATGCTCAGTTTCATAGGAGTAAGAGTGTAGTCTGTGCACAGCATTAATCTGGATTTGAGGGATTGTTGTGGTGTATCACGGGCTTTAGACAACAGCCAAGTGAAGGAAGCACATATGACTGGTACACTGTATCTTACACTGGCTATCCGTACATTTCTGGATCTTTTTCAATGTGTCAGTCCTGATTTTTAAATCCTTTGATGGGCTACGTCCATGCTGGCTCAGAGACCACCTGTGTGCGTGTCTCTGTCCCTCTGTGTGCACCTTCATAGCGGCTATGATTAAACAAGATGACAATCTCCAAGCAAGTTATCCAAGAGCATTCTAGACAAAAGGCCCTCCTTGGCTATGGAAGTACCCACAACTGGAGATCAGGATGAGTCTGCATATTAAGCATGCTATGAAATTCATCTCTTTATGTAAGCTTTCCTGCAATAGCAGACTGAGATAACTTGTTGCTGATCTTTTGGAAAATGACTGACAGCATAAGAAACAAGGGAAGAGTTGAACTGGGTTTGTTCTATTCCAGACACACAGTTCGTTATGAATCTCAGGGCTTGTCTTCACTGCAGTGTTAGCTTGAAGTATATCTCAAGTGTTGCCCTTAACCCGACTCCTGTACCCGCACAAAAATCTCTAGCACAAGTGGTGCTTTCAACTCGAGCTACTGACCCGTCTGCTGATGCTCCAGCTAGCAATGCAGTGAGAGCTCAGCTACTCTGTCATTGTCATTGACTTCCACAGGACCAGTATGTCACCCATAATCTTGTTACAGATTTTTAAGAATTCCTAAGAAAGCACATTGAGCGCATATCTGAATTATAAAATCTACTATCCAAGCATATATTCCTGCCAAGAAGCAACGAAGAGATGCAGATAAGAACTCTAGGAAGCTAGTTTCAAACCTGCTGTTCTGATGCAGACCACCATCCTCTGGAACATCACAGCTATGAAATACCTGAGTAAGCTTATACATTCTTTGGGATATTATTTCCCTTTTAATTAAATGAAAAGTTGAAATACCATTCTGCAAGGATTCTATTTTTATACCACTTGCAAAGCACTGGAATATGATCTGTTTTCTTAAAGGAAATTTGCCCACGGGTCCAGATTGCACCCACATGAGTATATGTTGTTGGAATGCTCAGCTGAACTGCAGTAATATAGCACCATTTATTTTATTTTTCTCTGAAGGACAAAGAATTGACTGATTCTGCCCTAGGATTTAAGGGTGGAGGATTTAGTTAGTGTGATGAGTGAGCCATAGGCACTTTATCATTGTCTCCATGACTACCATGGGCAGTACTGAACTATTTTGTAATGTTCTGTTCATAGTGGTAAACTTGTAATTGGCACGATTCTCATAGGGCCTGATGTCAATGGAACCTTTGCCATTTAGTGGGCACAGGATCAGGTCAATATTTTACAGGTGGTCACACTATTGCAATGCAAATATGGACATATAGTCCTATGTTTTCTTTATGGGTGTGAATTCATGTCTCCTTCATGTCAGTTGTTTTGTTTTGTTTCCTATATTAATAAAAAAGATACGGCAGAAATCTGGAATAGAAAACAAAACTGACAGTGCAAAGCAGCCTGAGGGATTAGGGAAAGCACATTTTGCAGCCAAACAGGAAACCCAGGACCAAGCTCAGATTCTGAATTCCAGACTGCATGCCAGAAGATACAGGGTATATTCAAGAATTGTATATTCAATATGTCACAGGCTCTCCATTGGAGAGGGGTAAGATGGTGAGGGTGTATCTCAGTTCTTGCTTTTGCCTGTAAATGGAGCTAATTCATGGAACAGCCTTAATGACTATTCCATAGGGAGCAGTGTATCAGATGGAAAGAAAAGAAAGGGTAATTTTGCATATTAATAAGATCAGAAATCCATTTGATTATCGACAAATGAGTTTCAAGGGAAATGAGAAATTTTAAGGTGATTGTGCTTTAGACAGTAATAATCTACCTCCTTTGGGGTTTAGAACCACTGGTCATTACAAAATGCATCAGATGGAAACTTGATATCAATTTTTTTTTCAATCTGGATGTACAGTTTTTTTAATGACCGAGCTTTATTTCTTCCCTACAATTAGTGCTTCTGAAGGATGCTGGATAGACAGCACTAAATCACATTCTCTGTCCACTGTACAGATACAGTACGGTCAGCAGTGCAAATTCCCTCAATCCAATCTGCCAAAGTGCATCATACCAGCCCTGCAGGAACATCCTTGATGGGTGATACTATGGGGTTGGAAGCTCTGATCCATTTGTATGCTTATTTGGTCCTTGATTTTTCTGCTGAGATTGCCAGTTGTGATATGGGCATCTGTCCATCATTACTACCTACACTGGGAAACTGAAATGCCCGAGACTTTACTCTTGGCTGACCCTTACACACTTCCCTTCCACCAAAGTTGCTTTTTCCAGTTTGCCAAGAAAATATATCAAGTCATTTAAAAAAAAAATCAGGCAAATAATATACAGTAGACTTTTAAAAGAATCCAGACAGCAGGGGTCTCAGGCTCATGAACTGTCTTCTTTGCAGCCTGCCTAGGCAAGACACATCTCTTTCTTTTCTAATATATTCAGCATCACTGTCACACATACTGCTACCTTGTGTCCGCCCCCCTGCCCATCTGCCTGTTGGATGTGTCTACTCCCACATCTGCTGTTGGATGCTTCCTATGTCATACTTAGATTGTAAACTCTTTGAGGCAGGGACTGCCTTTTTTGTTCTGTGTTTGTATAGCACATGCCACAATGGGGCTTTGTCCATGACTGGGGCTCTTAGGCGCAACTGCAGTACAAATAATAATAGTCTCTCTTATGTTTTGTACTACTGAAAATCCTAAGATTTTGTAGGCAGTTTCACAGGCCAGAGAAATTGCCAAAAGCCTGTGGGTAGGCAAGTATGCTATCCATTAGAAACTGGAGTAAGACCCACAATGCATTTCACATAAATGACACTGAAAAACCATCTGATGCAGGGGCGGCTCTACAAATTTGGCCGCCCCAAGCAGTCATGCCCGGGAGGCGCCCCCGAGCCGCGGGAGCAGCGGACCTCCCGTGGGCATGACTGCGGAGGGTCCGCTGGTTGCGCGGCTCGGCTGGACCTCCCGCAGCTGCGGGCGGTTCGCAGGTCCGGCGGCTCCGGTTGAGCTGCCGCAGGCATGCCTGCGGGAGGTCCAGCCGAGCCGCGGGACCAGCGAACCGTCCGCAGTCATGCCTGCGGGAGGTCCACTGGAGCCGCCGGCCGAGCGTCCCCTCCGCAGTCATGCCTGCGGCAGGTCCGCTGCTCCCGGGGCTCCGGTGGACCTCCCACAGGCATGACTGCGGCAGGTCCGCCGGCCCAGCCTGCCGCCCCCCCCGGGAAAGGGCCGCCCCAGGCGGGTGCTTGCCCCGCTGGGCTCTGGAGCCGGCCCTGATCTGATGGTAATGAATTTTGGTCACAATTGATCAAAGCCAGATTCAAACTCGTGTCCAAGAGGGGAAAGGTTCTGTATATCTTATTACCCTTCAACTATACATTTCCCAGCATAAACAAGGGCTAGTTTTAGTTGATCAAACCGAATAGAGCCAGAGGAGAAAAGAGAAGATAAGGCTGGAGAGAATGAGTGTGAAGGAAGAGAATGGAAGAGGGGCAGTGAAGTTTGAGAGAAATTGTAGAAAAACAGGTGCAAAGATAGAAAACCGGAGAGAAATTAAGAAGAAAGAGGAATGAAATGATTGAGAAAATGTGTATGGTGCACTTCTTGTCATTGACAGACAGGGAGTTTAGCCGAAAGAGAAGTTAATTCAGGTATTGAAAATTGCATGAGCCATCTGGAAGACCTGAATTACATGATTAAAGTGAAAACTTGGAACAGAAACAAATGTAAAATACTATGAGGGAAAGAGAGAAAGTGAGTGTATCTCTCTTGCACTTCCAGAATTATTACTCCTCCCCGTCAGAGCCCTTTAATAACTTTGTAGCTTCCTCAGACACTGTTAAACATTGTTTTTGAAACGGCATGGGTATTAATGTTAAATTGGATCACTCTATTGGCATCTGAAAATATTTTTTAAATTATAATTATATTTCAGCCTCTGGATTTTCACAGCAACTTCTGTGCTTATCAAACAGTGCCAATATCCATCACTGCAGTAAGAAATGTACCATTCAGTAGACATGCCAAGAGAATCTTCTGGTTAAGACCTCTTAAAGATGTCTTCCAGTAACAAGAAATCCCATTCAAATGGAAGAGGCTGCAGCATTATTCATTTCTACATGTTAGGGTATCACCTATTGCATTTCAATATACTGTGTTTCATATTATTATTATTTATTGTGTGTATTTATTGTGTGTAGACCTGAACCCCATTGTGCAGGGTGCTGTGCAAACAGAATGAAAAGACAGTCCCTTCCCCGATACCAAGTTACTTTTACTAGAAACTTAGTACTGAAACAAATATCAATGTAAATACAGAACTTCATACTGAGGGCTGTATGCAATGATAAAAGAAAGGCCATTCCCAACAATAAGGCAGCATGGCATCCTTAACCCAACCCAAAGTGTGTCTAAATCTTTAAGGGCTACATTCTGCCCTGGTGTATGCTCCTTGCAACCCCACTGCAATCAATTGCTTCACAGTAAAATGGAGGCACAATATGGCCCTTAACCATTTATTAATCTCTATAAGTAGGGCCCTACCAAATTCACAACCATGAAAAACATGTCACAGACTGTGAAATCTGGTCTCCCGCCGCCATGAAATTTGGGCTTTTGTGTGCTTTTATCCTATACTATACCAATTTCACAGGGGAGACCAAGCGTTTCTCAAACTGGGGGTCCTGATCCAAAAGGGAGTTGCTTGGGGGGTTGCAAGGTTATTTTAGGGGGGTCGTGGAATTGCCACCCTTACTTCTGCACTTCTGCCTTCAGAGCTGGGTGGCCAGAGAATGTTGGCTACTGACTGAGGGTTCATCTCTGCAGGCAGAGTGCAGAAGAAAGGGTCGTAATACCATGTCATCCTTACTTCTGCATTGCTACTGGTGATGGCTCTGCCTTCAGAGCTGGGCTCCCGGCCAGCAGCCACTGCTCTCCAGCTGCTCAGTTCTGAAGGCAGCACCGCCACCAGCAGGAGCACAGAAGTAAAGGTAGCAGTACCATAAACCCTCCTACAATAACCACACACACACACACTACTCCTTTTTCGGGTCAGGACCTCCTGCAATTACAACACTGTGAAATTTCAGATTTAAATAGCTGAAATCATGAAATTTACGATTATAAAAAAAAACCTATGACTGCGAAATTGACTAAAATGGACCATGAACTTGGTAGGGCCCTATCTATAAGGAAACGTCACAATGCTGGAGGATGATATGGCTCTGTACATGCTACATTGCCTGCTAACACTGGAGAAGTGATTGCCCATTGCCACTGGTGGCATATCCCATTACTGACCATAAATGAGCAATATCAGCTGCTTGTTTTAAGTGCTTATTTCAGAAATTACCTTGGAGTGCGTGTCCCCAGTAACCCTTAACATTATCCACATTTAGTTTTCAGTATTTAATTTTGTGTGTGTTAGCTCAGCAGCAAGAGAAGAAGAGATTGCTTTGTTTTCTGATTCTTTGCCTGGAATAAATGTAACTTCAACACTGCGTAACTCTTCTTTAACATTCACTATTCAGCTTCAGCTATGTTCCCTAGGCTAAGGTTTCCATCATGGTATAATAAACAATGAGACTGCTAGGCTTTGTGTCACCACCAATACTTACATTTCAGATTGATCTGAGCAGCAAAGATCATGGTAATGTGTGATGATAATCCTGCATAAGAATTAATCTAGATTTTTTTTTCCTATTCTACTTGGATTTTTATATCATCCCCATCATCGTGGTATCTGATTGACAAAGCAACTCTGGGATGTAGATAGCTAGAACCCCTCCAAATATAAATTCATAAGGCAAATCACAGTGACCCATTGCTTGTCAAACTGTGCCAGATAATTTTTTTATCATGTTAATGTGATATTTCCTTTAGCAGAATTATCAGTTTGAATGGAGGGATTTTAGGAAGAATAATATTCTTATCAGATAATGAAAAAAGGAATGTTACACTCAAGTATGGATATTCTTATGACAACACAACATCAATCTGTCATCATCATCATTAAACCTTTTTGCATTTTTAAGAGCTGTTTCTGTTAAAACGGTGTGTGTATATGCATGCACACACATAAATAGATATACACACAATTATATATATAAACACTTTGAAAGCCCACACCTTACTTGCTAGTTTCAGGTTCAGTTGATGGACAGCTAACTCAGCCTCTTTTTATAGTCCATTTCTAAAATGAAACCATAAATTTTAAAGCTGGGCTTCATCATTGCAGAGAAAAAAGCTTTTCCAGCCTATTGATGAAATATAACATTTGATAGGATTTATGAGGCCCAGATTCAGGAAGATCATTTGCAGAGCACTTAAAACTGATTTTCCTGCCCTTTGCCTTCCCTCCTCTCAAACGCACATACCAAAAAGAAGCCATTAGTAATGAAAAATTATGAGGAAGATTTTGCTTGATTCCACACAAATGTCAGTTTAAGAGGGGGGGGGAGAAGCACAAGGATTTACAGTAAGGGGTCTGTCTAAAACCAGGCTGGCTCTTTGTGAGAGGAATACTAACTTTGCTGCAAAAACAAGCACCTGGTATGTTTATTTGTTATAATAAATTCATATATACAGCATAGTGCAGGGTTATGAATTTATATTGTGCTCCCACCAACAGACATTTGCAGAGTCGCTTCCTAAAGTTAAAAATAAAATAAAATGATACCCTGCTTCTGTACCTTGATAATGTTTCCTTCTGGCTAGTTTTACTGGAATGATAATTTCACAGAGGAAAATACATTCTCTGTAACTTGTGATCACAGTATCTGTCAAATGGTAGGAAATGAAGAAAACTGCCAGACAGTGTCAGATTTATTAGCAGCTCTAAGAAGTCCAAAATTAATGCATTTTCTTGTCTTTGATGGGTGAGATATCCATGTGCTGTACTTATCCTAATGGACAAGTGAAGGAAGTAGCATTCGTCAATTAGCTATCTCATTAAGCTGACTGCAGCTTCATATGGAACACATGCAGGAGTGGTACCTACTCACCTAGCCAGCCCTCCAATTTGTTGTTGTTATGTAATATTTATATTGCGGTTGTGCTGAAAGGTCAGAATTGGGTCTCCACGGTGCTAGATGTTGTACAAAAACATATGATGACTCTGTTCCTGGTCCAAGAAGCATACAATTTCCGAAGACAGCTCACGTATGAAGAGTGGAAGAAGTATCATACAGTCAAATATATTCCACTCTTCTTATAAGCAGAACTGGTAGTGACACTTTCCATTATAAGATCCTATTCTCACTTGCTTATAACTTTGCTGAACTTTAACCATTCAGATTCAGATTTCCCGTGTTGGGTGTCTGCCTTAGGCTGAATTTTTTTGGAAAGCTAAAATAGTTTATCTGTTTTCACTGATTCCAAGGCCAGAAGGAATCATTGTGATCATAATATAGTCTGACCTCCTCTATACCACAGGCCATAGAAGTTCCCCAAAATAATTCCTAGCATGTATCTTTTTAGAAAAGCATCCAGTCTTGATTTAAAAATTGTCAAAAGTGATGGAGAATCCACCACGATCCCTGGTAAATTGTTCCAATGGTTAATTACCCTTATTGGGTATTTCCAAAAATTTCCACCTTATTTTCAGTTTAAATTTGTCTAGCTTCAACTTCCAGCTATTGGATTGTTATATCTGTCTCTGCCAGATTGAAGAGTCCATGTCGATACTTATACACTGTAATCAAGTCACCCCTTAACCTTCTCTTTGTTAAACTAAAGAGATTGAGCTCTTTCAGTCTGTCACTATTTTCACGATGAGATTAGGGGAAAATGTATTGTTTTACCCATATTTTAAAAAATCTTGTTTCATTGAGTAAACTGTAGTGCCTCTATGCTTTGGAATAGGGGCTTGGAATTTGGAAGGGGAGTCAGTCTAGTCTTACTGATGTGCCTTTTGCCCAGGAAAATCCACCCCAGTTTGGCCAAGTTATAAGCCTTAGAAAATTGGCAGTTTTCGCATACTCAAGAGACAAGGGCAGAGGGGGAGAATTTCTCTTTTATTGGACCAACTTTTGTTGGTGAAAGAGAGAAACTTTACACAGAGCTCTTCTTCAGATCTTGAAGAACGTTTTCTAACTTTTAAGTGTTTGACTTGACAGTATTAATATTTTGATGAAGTTGTTGTTAATGAAGTATGCATTATAGCCATTAGCATTTTAAAATTGTTGAGAAAGATAAAGGATGTGTCTACTATCCCCATCTGCCCCACAATCTATCCATTATTAACCAACTGACTGCTTTATGAGTATCTCTGGAGAGATGGGTCTCAAAGGTGGATTTGATGGCGGAGAGGTAGTCACTTCACACACTAGAGAAGGCTTCATGTATAAGGCCAGCCTAGGGGAAGGGGAAGAGTTGGTGGGAGAAGCTAACAAATGGATGTATGAGGCTGGCATCCTAGCCTGCAAGGCATCCAGGAGGAGATGTCAGAAAGACAAGCTAAGGTGCAAGAAGGAGGGGAGAAAGACAAGTCATGTATGGAAAGATAGATATCGAAGACATATCCCTAAGCATGGTCACTGAAGCGGTGTGATCAGATGTAAGTGGAGAAGAGGAGAGGATTAAGGACGGAGCTCAGTAGAAGGGGGAGGAAGACCCATTGAAACATACAGGGAAATGCTGGCCGTCGCTTCCCGCAGCGCCCATTGGCTGGGAACAGCAAACCATGGCCACTGGGAGCTGCGGGCCGCTGTGCCTGCAGTTGGTCAATGTTAACAAAATGTCTCGCGGCCCACCAGCAGATGGGACGCATGCGGCCTGAGGGCTGCTGGTTGCCCACCGCAGCTTTGGAGTAAGTTCCAACTCAAAGCCAGAATGTTTTGCTTGTTCCTTTCTCTACAGTGCATCATACCAATGCAAACACCTTTAACTTTGGGGAAATTTGGAATGGGGTCTGAATCCAGAGCCAAACTCTGTGGTGGGGTCCAGTTGTACTTTATACATTTTTGACTGCCTGGTTTAATTTAACATTGTCATAATAACTATATATAAGAATGAAGCTAGAACATCTGCCAGGGCAGATGTGCCATTGGGCAGGTAGAGGAACACATAAAAGGGGCCAACCAAAATAATCCCTCCATCAAACAGTACTTAGAGAGGGAAAACTTTTGGGACTTGACAACATAAAGGACATGAAAGGAGTAGCCCAGACAGGAATGCCCAGGAATGGCAGAGCCTTCTTCGTGCTCTATACATAAATGAGGGGGAAAGGTGGAAGCCAAATTTGCAAACCTTCAGTGCACGTCAAACATTAGGGCCTCCAGGTTTGAAATATTTGGCCAAAATGCAGTTCCAATCAAGCCCTTTTTTAAATTATAGTATTTACCATAAAGTGCATTTTATTCCCTGAGATATGTCAGTCTTTGTTGATGTGAACTAAGATGCTTCTAGAAAACGTGCATGTGCAACTTTGCACACTAGCTTTTGTGCACACAAGAGACAGTGTTTAGATCTTACATGTGTAAATCTGTTTGTGCCTCAGTTGCAGACATAGCCCTTTGTCTATCATGTGCACACCTGTGAGATTGCATACATGTGAGCCAGAGCTTGAAAATGTGACCATATCATTTTGACAGCTAAAATGAATTTGTCTTGCTGCACCACCCATGGCAGAGCTAATGTATTTCAATAGAGATTTTAGTCCCTTGGCCTGCAGCTTCCCCAAGGAAGTAACTCTCTTAAGCCCACCTTATTTATTAAGTGTAATTTTGAACATCAATGTTGCATCTATATTAAAAACCCTCTTGTATCATTTCAGTGATATATTTAAGATGAGTGAATTTTGGCTCATTATATTAGACCTGGGATGTTCCAAAGATTTCCTGTAAATGCATCTCTAATAAGAAGCCCCATGTTTCTTAAAGGCTATTCTAGCATGCTTGGATACTACGTAGTATGGTTTTATCTTGCCACACATTGCACTGACAGTTAATGAAATACATTAAAAGCTATTTCATTTGCTATTTACACTATTCCTCTTTGTAATGTAGTTAGAATACACCTCTACCCTGATATAATGCAGTAAAGCAGTGCTCTGGGGGCGCGGGGCTGCGCACTCCTGTGGATCAAAGCAAGTTCAATATAATGCAGGAAGATTTTTTGGCTCCCGAGGACAACGTTATATCGGAGTAGAGGTGTATTATATTCTTCCTGGTAAGGTTTACACTTTTCACCTTACACATACTGGTGGCTTAAGAATATCTATTGTCTTTCTATAGAAAATGTGACTTCCTCTTCTCATGTGTTTGGTTGTACATAAAGGTAGAATCTAAACAAAATTAGATGTATGTGAAGAGGCGCATCAGATTGGAAAGAGTAACAAGTAATATCAGCTGTTCTGTATTTGAGATTGTCAGGGTTCTGAATTGAAAACAAGGCCATGAAGTTTCCAAATAACATCTTTATTTACACAGCAAGGTGTATGCGAGTACATCCTAACCTAATTAGATCTCTGATGTTCTTAGGAGTGGGCCGTATATCCACTACTGTCTCAATAGTCCAGATTTGTTCTTTCATTATATTTGGCTTGTTATACAGTGAAGCGTAGGAGAGCATTACTCCAGATGTCTTTATTTGTTGGCTCCCTTTACCATTTTCGTTGCTGTCAGCAGCAAAATTCAGTTACAGCTCAACAGTGCAAATTCCTTTTAAATTTTTGGATGCCCTAACCAGTGCAATGTTGGAATATGTGTAAATGTCTGCACAGTGTGGCGATTGGAGTGGCTGATGTAAGAGAAGCTAGAAAATGGCTCCAGCTGGGAAACATTCTTGAGGGAAGCATAAAATTCTTTCCAGATTGTCAGCATGCCGCTCAGTAAAAACATGAGAAATAGATAATTCTTAGCCTGCTTTGCTTTCTTTAATGCACATACGGATATCGCCAAAGGAGGCAACTTTAGTTTTCAACAGTTTATATAAAATAGTCCTTATATATATTTTCCATCTGGTCATGTGTGTAGTTTTAGTGTAGGTATATTTGTATAGATATTTAACACCATGTGTGTTTTAATAAGTACTGTGTATTTGTCCATTAATAATATTTATATGGAACTGAGGGCTTTGGTTCTTGTGATTTTTAATAAACATTGATGGTGTTACTAGTTTGTACTAAGCATTCAGTATGCTCCATCAAAATGGCAGCTCTAATTAGGTTCCTTGAATTAGCTAATGGATTTTGAGAAAGATAGCTTACAAAGCTCTTACAGCTGTCCAAGATATTCCTGCCATGCCAGAAAGACAAAAGGCCCCTGGAAGCTACAGACTTTAAAGCTCTAGAAATGCAGCTGACAGTTAAAGAGATAAATTACATTTGTATTTTTTTCCCGTAAAAGTCCTAATACTAGATTAATGTTATCCCAGTAGTGATCATCCATTAAAAAAACCACTTTATAATGAGGATGCATTTTGACCATATGATCTATCTTCCCCTCCCTTCTCCCTCTCCCCCACCCCCGACATTTTGGGCAGGGTAAATAATTTTTTTTTAAAGAAGAGAGGAGTACGTTATTTCTTCGGCGGGGTTACAAACTCAGTGAATTGTAATTTTAAGTGTATGGAACTTCACTGGTGACATGTTAAATGTACAGTATTTTCTACTTAGGCCAGGTATTGTAGAAAGAATCCACACAGTGAATTGGTTCCTGATGCTCTACAAGTAGCATGGGTTTGCATGTGTGTAACAGAGCAGAATGTAGTCCCTTGTGAAGAACTTGGCGAGGTGCTTTCTTTGACATAATAGATAAAGTCAGCTCTGGGTTTGCTGTTTTCAGCAAAATATATTTTAGGATGTGGATTGCATTGCTCACTATGATTGAGTTCTCAGATCCTCCATCTCATACTTCACATGGGAGCTCAGAAATTAATGCTGCAGTGTACTGTCACCCAGTATCCATCCTGCTTTTGTTTTTTGTAGTAAGTGGCCTGCTAGGGGGCCCCTTCCTAGAAGTCTTCAAGGTGTTTTATTTAATTTTTCTGCCTTTTTAAAAAAAGGTTAATAAACTCAAGTGCCGAAAAGCAGTAGTGTGCAAATAAAAAAAACCTAGTTGCCAATTACATACAGGTGTGATAGCCATTAAGAAATGTAACTGTATTTCCTTGCAATGATTTAACATTCAGCATTTGCTTTGTTGAATTGTTAAAGCTGCTGTAAATGGGGCGAGAGGGTTTAAAACATGCACTCTGTGTTGGTGTGACCTATACATTGCAAATATGCCAGCTGCTTTTCTTCAGTAAAATAAAAGAACAAAACCCTGTTGTAATACAAAGTGCCAAAAAAAAGGCAATTTAAGTACTTTGCCTTATAAATCCAAAAGAAATTGCCTCAGAGAGAAGGCCCTCAATTATGCCTAGCATGTGACTTTATCACGATGGATAAAACGCATAATTGATATCATCTTTACCAAAGAAACCAGAAACTGTTGCATTGTCTAGAGGCTACTGACAATAGCAGGAAAGTCTGTTTTTCATTATTTTTACTGTGCATTGTTTATGGAGAGTTCAGATGTAGTCAGCACCTGAGTCCCTAATCTGTCTCTTCCTAACCCTTCTGAGACACATTCACATCTCAGATCAACAAGACAGAAGTAAACTGTTCACATGCCAGAAACTCAGGCATTACCATTAACTAGACTGAACTGTAAGCCACCTTTTTTTTATTAATTAAAATCTGGTGATTGCGTTCCCCTAACAGGCATAATAAACTGAGCAGAACAAAACAATCACTTTCCATCACAAAGAATACATGCTTGTTATGCACAAGAAATGTTAAAAAATTGTCTTTCCCTCCCATTTGATCACAAATAACCTGTTTTAATTGGAATTACATATGTGTCTCTCTTTTATACCTGCTCATGATGAGGTTAACCCTTTGGTATGCCAGTTTTGTTTTTCTAAGGCAATAGGAGGCTGACTTCCCATTTTCATGTGACACAGTGATAGCCAGCTACAGGTTGTAAAAGGAACAGGAATGGAGACAAAATGTGCCCCTGAATGAAGAGATGGTCCTCGCCTGAGTGGCTGGGCCATCTGCCACCACAAATAGGAGAAGGTGCTGCATGTCACCAGAAAGGAGGGGACAATAAATAGGTGCTTCATGTCCAGTCACAGAGAAATGCTTTATAAACAGTTTTGATAAAACTGATCTTTCAGTCTCAAGGTTCCTGTGAACACATTGTCAGCTGGTTTGAGCAGGAAAAGGTTAATTATACAGCTAATTGCCCTGGTGAGAATAGGAAAGAAAGAAAACTTGAAAAAAAAATTAATCCACAAGAGCCTAAGAATATTATCTGCCTTCTATCCACTAAGCTCCTAATGCCAAAGGGTCAGCAATGATGTTATAAGGTCAGTAGGGCTCAATTTACATCCAGACAGATGATGGTCATGTGCTGCTTTAGGAGTCTTTGACCTTTTGGACATAAGTGGTTGTAGTGCTTTTATGTTGCTCTGCAGAGTTGAAAGGTGACAACGTATGTGCAGCTGAGTAACTTTTATGACTTTTTCTTTAGGTATTGTAGAGCAAATTATGACTCAAGGATGCTCATCAGAAATTTTAGTATGTAGACTTAAACTTATAAAGGAAGTTCTCTCTCCTTTGGTTTTTCTCTAATTATCTGTGTAGGCATGCAGCTTGAGATGTATTTGTGCACGTTTCTAGATATAGAGTAGAGTATACTTCTCGGTATCTATCTGCTACTTGTCTATCAGCCTGTCTATACACACACACCTTAATATATCCCCATTCAAATGATTAGGTGGAACCACAGACTCTATTCCCAGGATCTGACAAGCATTTCACAGTTGCCAAATGAAGCATCCTGCTGTGGCCCCTTTTCTACTGCTGAAGTCTGTAATTACATACACACAAGGTACCATGCTGCAGAGTCCATCAAGCTCAAGGAATTTCCATAGCTCAAAACGCTCAAGATATATATTTCCCAGATTTAGTTGTCAGTGCCTGATGTATATTCCTAAAACTTGAGTTGTGTCTCGATGAACCTTTAAGATACTACTTTTATTATCTTGCAGGTTCTGGAATTGTCAATGAGAATTTTTCTGACAAGCCTTTTATTGGAATATCATTCATCTACTCAAGTGCAGATGTCAATAACAAAAGCTCGTTGCTTCCTAAACACTCTTTCTGTCGGTGGCTGACAAAGATGGACGTTGAAATATTGTAGAATTATGTTCTGACTATGGATTTTCTTTTTGTCATTTTTTTCAACCATTTTTTCTCTTCCCCCCTATTATTGAGGTTGCTAAAACACTTTGATAAACAACGTAACATTTCAGTGTAGGAGATAAATGCTGGCACCATATTGTATCCTTTGAAATGCTTTGGTCTTGACTTCTTAAATGAGAGGTACCATAGATGAACAGAACTAATCTGCAGTGTGGTGTATTGTGTTTCTTTATATTCTATATGTATGCTCAAGGCAATAAATTCTTTTCAGTAGCTATGATATAATTAGTTTTGTGTTATAATAGGTAGTGAATGGAAGATTCAGCCCATTCTTTTGAATCAACATGAGATTCGTTTTGTATTTTATTCATTTGTGAATGAAAGCTTCAGCAAGTATTCATTTTTCATAATTGTTGAAAAAAAATTAAAAATGTAACCACAAGTTGCTCATAGGCTGCCAGTCAACTGGGGAAAATTAGATCCTGAGGTAAGTGGCCGAAAAGAAAAGCTTTGCAATATTAATGCATTTAGAAAACCCACTGGAAACCAAATGTTCATTGCCTTTTAGAAAGATATGTATATGTCTTTAAATGATTCAGCTGAGTCCTTATCAGCTACATTTGTTTGTAATTTTGCAGTGTGCAGACACACAAATCTAGTCGAGCGCCTCCTCTTGGCCACTCAGACTGCTGTGAGGGGATCCAGCCACTAAATCCCCAGGTGTCTTAGGCCTTTGGAATCTGAACAGAGTCCATGCACTATCTTGGAGGCTCTAGGCACACTCTTGGGGTGCAGATCCTCTGTCTAGCACCCTCCCCTAAGAGCTGCGGCCAAGGTTTACTGACTCCTCAACTCTCCAGCTGGGTGACTGTCACAGTACTCTTCCAGGGTAACAAAAGTCCAAATAACCCAAGTACTAGGAGAGGAAAGTCAAATGCACAACTGCAACATGGGGAATAACCGGCTAGGTGGTAGTACTGCTGAAAAGGATCTGCGGGTTATAGTGGATCAGAAATTGAATGAGAGGCAGCAATGTGATGCAGTTGTGAAAAAGGCTAATATCATCCTGGGATGTGTGTGTAAGACACCGGAGGTAATTGTCCTGCTCTGCTCGACCGTGGGAAGGCCTCATCTGGAGTACTGTGTTCAGTTTTGGGCACCACACTTCAGAAAAGATGTGGGCAAATTGGAGAGAGTCCAGAGGAGACCAACAAAAATGTTAAAAGGTTTAGAAAACCTGACCTACGAGGAAAGGTTTAAACTGGGCATGTTTAGTCTTAAGGAAAGATGACTGCGGGGGAAGGTAAGAAGAGTCTTCAAAATGTTAAGGATGGTTATAAAGAGGACAGAGATCAATTATTCTCCATTTCCACTGAAGGTAGGACAAGAAGTAATGGGCTTAATCTGTGGCAAGGGAGATCTAGGTTAGATATTAGGAAAAACTTTCAAGCAGTTAAGTCTAGAATAATCTTCCAAGGGAGGTTGTGGAAGCCCCATCATTGGAGGTATTTAAGAAGAGGTTGTCAGGGATGGCCTGGGCTTAGTTGGTTCTGCCTCAGTGCAGGGAACTCCTTCTTAGACCTACATTTCAATGATTCTGTGATTCATGCCAGCCTCAGCCACTTCTGAGTCAATCACATTAAATTCATGAAAATCATTCTGAAATCTGCCACAAAGTCTTCTGGCTTTGTATGGAGTGAGTGGTTCACTTGAAATCTATTCTTGACAGGTGACAACTCCGTAGCCGTGTTAATTTTTTTGTGTGAATGTGTGTGATCAGGTGTATTGTGTGACTCAATGTGTGAAGAGCTTATTGTGTGAGAAGCTAAGTCAATGAAATTAGCTAGGCACTAAATTGTGTAAGTGGCAAAGTCTGTGGTCATTTTTAGCTCTTTCAGGATGTGAGCACCACATTGTAGGTTGGGCTCCTGCAATGATTCTGTCTTCTGCACTCACAAGCCTAAATGAGTATTTCTAATGGGTTTATTTAATATGAATTGACTTTGATTGGGATATTGTTTTTATATTTCTTCTGTAAGGTCAGGCTTCTTTTCAGCATAAGCAGACATGCATTCTAAGCATTTCAATTGGTATTCTTCTACTGTTCTCCTACTTGAGAACTGCTATCTGATCAAACCTGTATTTTTTAATTATGTATTTATAGGCAGATGGGAGAATGGTTTACAGGCAACATATGATCTTCCCTGCAAATGTCGGAAAATTGTGGATTTTTTTTAATATTGCCTTATCGGTTTCCTTTTTTTATTACTGATGACTTCATTCTGTCTGAATTCAATGCTTCAGTTTCTTTGGGGTAAACTAATAGATTATGTATGCGATATTTGCACAGCACTGATTGAATTCATCTGGTGAGTTTGAATGTGGTTCATATATTCCCATAATTGTCAGGAGCCAAGTTGAAATTCAGAACTGTTGCATGAGCATTGGAGAAGGCATCATATTCATCTCACATTACTCCAGAGTGAGTGAGACTGCTTTATGTTACACTAGCACAGCTCTGAGTTCTCTCCCAATATAAAGAGGGGGACTTGGGCCTTAAAAAGCAAGAATATCTTTAAATGTGTTGCTAGAGAGAAAAATCAGGATTTTTTCACCCTCAAAAGCTATGCTTATTGTTTATATGTTATGGATAAAATAGGGCACATTGCTGAAGTCTGCCTTTATTAAATGAGTAACTTTTCTTTCAAAAGCATCTTTAGCTTATATTTGCCTGTTGAATCTTATTGCTGCAACCTGCAGGTGAATTTGGGTTGACTCTGTGGTTTGCTAAAGAAAAGGTGCCAAATACAGTCTTTAACATGTACTGAGGGTGAAGATTCCTTACACTGTGCCTTGGCACACCTATGCATGGTCCATGTGCTTATGTGATTAGCATCTTTATTGTTTTGCGTACACACAAAATGGAAGAGTTAAGGTTGCAGGATAAGCGAATATATGATTATGTGCCTCAATATTAAGATTTTGTTCGTATGAGTTTGGGGTGACCACATTACTGCAAAGCCATTAGGCACACGTCTCAAATAAGTGCCAATAAAACCTTTATTCTGCCATGTCATCTGCATTTGCCATATATGATACGTTACAGAAAAACTATTTTAGAGTTCCATAGACTCGGACTAGCAGGGCTTGCGTTAGTGCTTCAAAAATAGGTATATAGACAGTGCTTCTAGTGTTCCAACCCTGGGAAATAGGGGGGGGAAAAGTCAAGCTATAAAATAGTGACATTATTATATATGGGAAAGTAGTATCTGATCATTTTTAAATGTTTGTCAAATGTATTCAGCCCTAATCCTACAAAGACTTATGCCTGTGCTGAACTCCTGTGCTGTCAGTCGCTCCGTTGACTTGATTGCGACTATTCTCAGTGCATAAAGTTCAGCATATGTGTAAGTCTTTGCCGTGTTAGGGTCGAATACATTTTACAAACATTTAAAAGTACCAGATGCTACTCTTCCATATGTAATAATGTCCCCATTTTATAGTTTGACTCCCCCCCCCCCCCCCCATTTCTCAAGGCTGGAACCTTAGTTCTTTCTGTAACTGAGAATGGGATTCCTGCCTTTTTTATGTTATAGAACTTTTTGTTCCTAGCCCTGATAGCTCATGAAATATCAGACCAGAAAGCTTATACTGCTCCGGGTCTAAATGCTACTTACCTCAGTCAAATGCAATTTCAGGGAAAATTCCGTATTTAGAGTGACAAAGTAAATAGTTCTGTGGCAGATGATTATTATTATTTATTTAAATACGGTAGCCATTTGTCATTGTTCATAGGAATGACTGAGCAGAGTACAGGTGAGAAGGTCAGAGTTTATCACATTGGTATCAGCATTATATGGATAGTCGGGATTGTACATATGTAATTTATCATTTTATTTTCCAGTGGCTGTCCAGCTGGTGGGAATGCAGAGCGTATCCAGAAGCTACGGAAGGAATACCATCAGGCCAGGCGAGATGGTTTACCTTTCTACGAGGATGATGAGATGAGAACATGGTCATCTGATTATGATCAGCACTGGGTAGGTTGCTATCCAGCAAAGCTTTTCGAAGTATGGAAAGCCTGCAGACGACATTGGCTGGTTTGTTTTTGTTTTCCAGATACTGTGTCTCTGTATCAGTTTAACATGACTATTTGGGTTTAACTTCAGCCCATCAAACAAATCATTTATATAATTTAAACTCTACTAACATGAGTCACTTCCAGTGCTGTGATGTCCACCCGCTATTAGACATAAGCATTGGCCCAGATTTGCACCATCCCCGGGGCAACTCGCTGCAAGTGCTTCCAGCCAGCATGATTCCTTCCGGTCTCTTAGCAGGATGCAGCACGGTCCCTCTGCTCATCAAGCTGTTTCCCTTTGGGGTGAAGTGGGGATTAGGAGAACACAGACTCAAATTGTGCCTGGTTGCTGCATGGGAATGAGGAGACCCAAGTGTGGGGGGGCCAAGGTTACTTACACCCTCCCCTTGCACACCTGTGCCAGGGCCATTAACAGTCCGGGCCAAACACTTCCCTTGCCTCCTCTTGTTCCACGTTTTAAGTGTAAAAATTAATACCTTGCCCTTTTATAGAGCCTTCGCTCAGAGGCTCTCTAAGCGCTTTACCAATAGGATTGAATTAAGTCTAATAACACAACTGTCTAGTAGGAAAATTCCATTTTCCCCATATTACAGCTAGGGAACAAAGTGCTGTGACTGTCCCAAGGGCATACCGTGCCAGTGTGGGATAGAGCCAGCAATAGAATCCAGTGCTCCTCACTCCTCCGGTGCCTTAAATATATGGAATATCTTCATATCATAGGAGACCATTATGGGGTCCTGCAGCAATCTGAGTTCTGCCTGGACAAGAATTTCAGGGTTGCGCTCGGTCTCTAAAAATAAATAAGGCCAATCAATGTTCAGACATGCAACTCTCTGTCATGCTGCATGACGTGGTGCAATTTAAACCAAATTCAAACTTTATTTTAAAAAACAAACGTAACAATTTAAAACATGTTAGAACCCAAGTATAACTGAATTTTTATAAGTACTAACGTCATCAGTGTCTCCAGTATTCCCCAAACTTGCCAGACTATCAGTTTGAATGAAAAATTGAAATCTTCAGTTACTGTGCTTTGTGTTCCTAAAAAACAAAATGTGGCTTTATCACAATCACAAGTGTATATTACGTATGTGTGAAATTATACAGAGCCATCATTTTTCTGAGGTAATTTCAGAAATATCATTCCCAGCAAGATCCCTTAGAGCAATTAACTTTGTTCCGTAGGCTTGAAGGTTGTGAACCAAATTTGGGAATCTGTTAAATTTCCATTCTTGGTTTAAAAAAATCTTGTTACAACCCAAATTTATAATCTAAATAAAATATATCTATCTATCGAAGACAGAGGCTGAAGAAATAATCAGTGTCTTGGCAGTTACTCCAGACCTGGCCAATGATGCACCTAAAGCAGACTGAGGATTTCCACTTCTTATCTGAAACTGATAAGGCTTTATTACCCCTCCAAAGAGGTTCAGATTTATGGTCCAATATAATTTCCAAAGATTCACAAAGGTCCCTTATAGGTAATCCCTTTTAAGCCTTTTCTATTAAATATAATGTCCAAAGATTACCGATTTCCAAAGCTTCCTTTTTCCTGTGAGGCAAGAGGTCCTTAATCAAAGAACTCGAGAGAGCTTTAAAGCTCTCAGTCTTAGATTGATTAATATTAGAGGCATCAAGATAGTTTCTGTTCCTCTTTCTAAGGCATGAATTTTTAACTGTTTTTGTTGAGAGGAAGACCTGCTATATAGTGTCTGCTCTAAACGCTAACTTTACCTTGATGGCTGAAGTTTGTTGCAACACCTAAATAGTTCCACCAGTCGAAGTCACTTGTACAGTTTCAAAGGCCTTGAGTGCCTGACCTTCTCTAAAAAGTGCCAACAACTGGGAAGATGCAAGAGCGAAATCTCCTGCCTGCCACAGTCTCTCCATCCCCAGTTTGGTATTGCACCATATTCTGGACCAGGAAAAATGGTGGCCACTGCTCCATTTCTCCTCACACTTGTTGGTAGTTCAAGAGCAGCCCTCTGATTTGGGCCCTTACACTGCTGGTTTTAACGCTGACCCCTGGCAGCATTATGGTAACACAGATTGAGCAACAGCCGATTTCCTCAACCTCTGTTCGCCAGTAAAAAGACAATCTGATGACTAATTCCATCACTGTAAATAAAGAAAAACTTACTGTAGTCTCCACTTTGTCAGATCTCTCCCCTAAAGAGGCAGCAGGCAGCTGAGCAGGAGGAAATCCTGCTGTTACGGGCTTTATGGGCTTTTCTTCTCACAGCTGGAGAAGAGGAGCGGCCTCCTGATGTATTTTTAATATAGATAAGTTTAATACTATGCTTTTGTCAGTCAGCATGATACCTAAGCCAGCTCTCCTTTAAGATGTCTTGCTAATGTACAGCAGCTGCTGTAATTACTGTACACCATCTAATGAAACATTCAGATAAATTAGAAAATAACATAAGATCATTTAAGAAGACACTATCCACAGCGAAGCAGGAGGTTCAGAGATGGACGTTAGGGCTTGACCTCCAAAAAATAAGTCTGAGAGCTCACGCCGCACATTTCTATCTTCTAAAGCTGACATTGACAAGTGGCCTTTAGCTGACACTCTAATGGGACAGAATTTCTGGTGGAAAGGGTATTTCTAACAATCTACTTTTTAAAAAATGAGATAAATCGAGTTAAAGTGCAGCGCCAGCTGAAAAGCCAGCGTTGTAAGGGAACATAATCTCATGACAGGCAATTGGGATCCATAAATGTTTTAAAAATAAGGTCAAAAATTCATTTTAAATAAGCTTGCTAGTTGCTCTTCATTCCTCCCCCCACATCCATGTTTTTTTTTTTCAATTCTCCTCTGTTCTTCTCGTTTGTTGTTGTTATATATTTTTGCTCCCTTGCTCTTTTTTCTGCTCTCCCTCTCTCTCAGCCTGGGTTTTCTTTTTCTAAGGAACAGCTGAATAATTCAGTTTAGTATGTCTAAGTAAAGAGATACGTTTATATGGCACGGTTTGTGCTATCTAGCATAAAACTTCAAAATTATTTCCAGTTACTCTGGTTTTTTGGGTGGTTGTTTGGTTTCGTGCTCTTTAGACTCTCTCTCTCCCTCTCTCCAGCTTCATTACTCTGGGGAAAAATGATAAGCCAGATTCACAAGGGTTAGATGGCTTAAAGTGAAACATCTTTATTTCTCTAGGGCCAGTTAAGTAAAGAGAAATGTTGATTATAAAGTATAAATACTTTCCAGAAAAAAATGGCTGTTTTATTTTCATTTTAAAAACTGAAGTCCACTGGTAACCGTGTGGGTGTATTATGGGAGTGTACTGGTTCCCATGTCAGTGAGCGCATGCGTGCATGTATGTATACGTCTTAATAGCCCACCAGTTAAATAATGCACGTTTTCACAAAAATATTGCTTTAAGAGCCTGATCAAAGCCCATTAGAGAGTCCCATTGACTTAAAGTGAGCTGTTGATCAAATCCTAAGAGAACTTTGTTAGAGCTGGGCCATAGGAACTTAGGACAGTCACTTTAGGAATTGGACGGAATTACAGCAGGCGCATTTTATGAGTGCTGTCCTTCCCACTGCTTCACTGAAACAAGAAAACAAAACAAAAAAATAAGGGGGGGAACGAATGGTCAATCAAGGCAATAAAGTATATGTGTGGGACGGAGGGAGAGAGACAGGGAGAGAGAGAGTTTAAAAAACTCAGAATAAAAAATTTTACTTGGATTTACTTGGATTGTTTCACAGATTTCATACCAATCCTGTTACTTAAAACCTTAGTCCTGCCTTCACTGTGACATTACATTCTTCTCACAGACTTATTTTGTTCATGTTCTTCCAGGGACTGTGTATAATTCATTACAAATTGAGTGTGGTTCTTCACCTGTAGGTAACTGCAGCAGCCTGACAATATCCTATAGGATACCTTGTATACAGCAGATCTTACAACTTTTTATTCCTCATTTGCAAATTAGATTTATGTGTTGACAAAAAAATGAAAGGAAAAAAATCCTTTCTTCAGCTATCTGATCTCCACTCAGATCTGTGCGCTAGGCCTTAATATATTATCTGTCAACAGGTTTTGATTGAAGCAAATTTGTAGTGTCGTGAATTTTGTCAGTTCCCGATTAAGGTTACAAAAAGAAGAATCATACCCTTTTGTGTTAAAGGCCAAGCAGTTTATTGTGTATCTGGCAAAGGTCCATACCTAAAAATCAAACAGAGAAAAGGAAGGTTGAGAACTGCATTATTTTTCCATAATGTGTCAAAAGGTTCTATACTTACTTTGGAGTGAAAAAGGAGCTCTTTGTGTTTTAATGAGCAATTAATTCCAGCGTCAGGATGTTGAGTTTAAAGCAGGTTAGGTTCCAGAAAACCACAAACGTTTGTGTTGGATCATGGTTAAAAACCAAAATTCCAACTTCTAGAATAATAACATTCCTGTCTTCTAGTGCAATGGGAGAAATGACAATTTTATGTACTAAGGGAAACCATAGGAGAGCTTCTATGAATTCCAGATTTTCTGAAAGGCTGCTGACGACTACTCGGTTGAATACATTTAATTCTTTTTAGGGGAAAAGTAAACTCGTTTAGAGTAGAGCAACTTTGAAAACTAGCATTCAGAAATATTTGTGCTGTTAAAAAAGCATCATAGGACTAATGAAAATTAAAACCTCCTATTAAAATGTGTTTTTACCCATCAAGAATTCATCTTTGGCCTATGCTTCTATTCTGTCTGACCTTCAAAGAGTTTGGATTGGGATAATTCTGAAACAATGTCAACTGCTCTGACTAAGCAATGAAATTCTGATTTTTTGGTGATGCGGGAGGATTGTCGTGGTGAAATCTTAGCCAAACCTCATGTGAAAAATAAACTGTTCCAGAAAGGAGACACAAAGAGACCCAAATCTACCCATTTTAGTGGTAAGCATGAGTGACTCCATAAACTTCTGTGGAGTCACTCCTACTTATGCCAAGGTTGAATTAGGCACAAAACATCTAAACTAGAGCAGACTCTGAAATGCTGATGTCTCTTAGCTAACATTGTCAAAGTACCCTCTTCTCTTTACCAAGGGAAGGAATACTACTACATACCGTCTTAATGAACTCCACTGGGTAGCATGCATGCCTGTGACAGACCCAGACCAGTGGGGTACAGGAGTCTGGTAGAGGGCAAATATACTGGTCACTGGATGAGTAGTTTTCTGTTCCCTGAGTGACCAGAGCAGGGGCTGCACTAGAGTAATCAGGAACCTGCTAGAACCAATTAAGGCAGACAAGCTGATTAGATCACCTGCAGCCAATCAAGGCAGGCTAATCGGGGCACCTGGGTTTAAAAAGGAGCTCACTCCAGTCAGGCGGGGGGCGGAGGAGCCAGAGGAGAGGAAGTGCGTGTGAGGAGCTGGCAGCAGGAGGCACAAGGAGCTGAGAGTGAGAGGATGTGCTGCTGGAGGACTAAGGAGTACAAGCGTTATCAGACACCAGGAGGAAGAAGATAAAGAAGGTGAGGATAAAAAAGGTGTTTGGAGGAGGCCATGGGGAAGTAGCCCAGGGAGTTGTAGCTGTCATGCAGCTGTTACAGGAGGCACTATAGACAGCTGCAATCCACAGGGCCCTGGGCTGGAACCCGGAGTAGAGGGTGGGCCCGGGTTCCCCCCAAACCTCCCAACTCCTGATCAGACACAGGAGAAGTTGACCCAGACTGTGGGGAAGATCACTGAGGTGAGCAAATCTGCCAATAAGTGCAGGACCCACCAAGGTAGAGGAGGAACTTTGTCACAATGCCTTAAAAGTTAGGTTGAATTCCAATAATACGTAGTGTCGCTTATTCTGAAAATCAAGATGTTGCTTTTCACAATATTTAAATGTAGAAGTTGGTGTCTGAGGGGAGCAAATATTAAAGCTTCTGTGTTACATCTCCAAGTAAATGATTTAAATAAACAGAAGCAAATAATATCCTGTTTCTTTCCTTTGCTTACTGCTGTAAAAGACTACTACTTTGATACATCAACAATGCTTCTCATATATATGGATGAAATCATCTTTAAACAGCTCCCAGCACACTCAGGAGAACTTTATATATTAACACATGGTGCAGTGGTCACATCTCGTGCAGTTAGTGAATGATCATCTCATCTCTCTCAAACTGAGAATTTGAGCACAATATCACAAAAAACATGACAGCTGCTGCCGCATGTGTTGATGTATTATAAAGAACCCCAGAGGTTTTATTTTATAATTTTTAAGTGCAAACTAACCCACTTAGCTGAAACGTTTAAGGGACATCAGAAACAAACATCTAATTGGTGATTTAGATGATCAGTGGAGTCACTGAATAAGTGATTATGCCATGGGAGGTGTGAGCAATTACTGCCACTTGTGTGCTCAAACAGGCGTTTGCATGTAATGTGGTGCACAGTTTTCTGCATACAAAAATGGCCCTTTAAAAGCTTGGACCTATGTGTATTTATTTGTGGGTTTGTATTTGCTAGTGGGGCAATGTGGTTTATCTGAGTGGTAAGGTAGCCGGCTCTTTGAGAATTATTTCCTTTTTTGGCAAACCATCTCTAGTCCAGCTTTTCCAATTTTCTAGCCACCTGCTGGCTTTTCTAAGAATCACTCCATACATGAGCATGTGTGCACACACTCATAAATATGCCAGATCTCAGGCTGGCCTCATATGTGAGAGCGTGAATCATGGGGAAAGTGAAAGAGGATTGGGGTTTTAACATTGAGCCTTCATGAGAAGTTGTCAGAGCTAGTATTTCTCTCTTTGAACCTTCCCTTTCCCTTGCAGGAATGTATTTCTGCATGACAGCTCAATTCCTGACCTCCAGCAAGTCAATGCCCCACATACCATAGGAACAAATACAGCTGCTCACAACTCTGACAACAGAAAAGTAGTCTGACTACAGACTACAAAAAGTAAAAATTGACCTCCCTCTTCCTCAGGCCACTAGTAAGGGATTTTTTCTGACTTCTGGAATGGGGCCTTGGTCAGCAGAGCACTTAACTTTAAGCACATGAAATCAGTGGGACTACTCAGGTGCTTGAGTACTTTGTTGGGTTGGGGTCTGATAGACCAAAATCAGATCCCCATATGGAAGGAGTTGCAAAAGGTTTTATTTTTAATATTATATGTCTAGTGTATTTTAAAATAAATTGACATTTTTGGCTCCTAACTTTTGTAGTGTTATATACAAATCTCTCTATATTGTATGTCTTCATTTTTATTCGATACCAATCTGTCAAGTTCCCTAAAATAGCTTACAGAAGATCCCGAAAATTCCCTAGCTACTGTAGAATGAGAAGGAAAATGTTGGTCCATATCCCTGCAGTCCTTACTTAGGAAAACTTCCTGAAATCAATAGGCATTTTGAGTAAGGACTTTCAAAACATTCTCCATTTAAGGTAATTGAAGGCAACTTTCAGAATAACCTCAGTGCAGCAGCCCACAGTGGTTTATACAGAACTCATGGAATAAAGTAGAGGCCAAAATGAGATGGGACATGCAGAGCAACAATTTCATTATGAGTGTGCCAAAGTACAGACCTCTCATTTGTAAAAATAACATAGCTATAGTTAAATATGTGACTATTGAAGATATTTTAAAATATATTTTCAAAAACATTAATTTTTTGGACTGACCTTTTTATGATATATCTATATAGTTGGGAAGTTGTGGGGTTTTTGTTGTTTTGTTTTTTGTGGTGTGGTTTGGTTTTTTTAATGTTACGGCATAAGCCAGTGGTTCTCAAACTTTTGTACTGGTGACCCCTTTCACACAGCAAGCCTCTGAGTGCGACCCCCCCCTTACAAATTAAAAAAACCCTGGCATAAGCCATAAGATATATTTCCTTAAAGTTTCCCTTAAAGTTAAAGTATTTCCTTAAAGTTTCTCTGAAGGAAATGCTCACTGCAAAATGCATTAGCAGATCTGCTTGTTAAATTACATCATAGCCACAAGTCCAGTAGCACTGAGCTTTGAAAGTAGTTTGGGTATGTTGTTGTCAGGCAGTTGAGAACACTGGAGCGTTCACGATTTCTTCACAGTAAAGATGTGAAAAGTAATTAGAATGTATCGCTGGATGTTGTGTATAAGCAATTATCTATGAATATATAGAGGCTTGATTTTTCTCAGCAAACAGGCGACATTGTTATAATTATTTAGAATGAAAAATAAAGTCAGTGACTCAGACACCGAGAGATTGGGTGGATAACTTTATTAGTTCCTAGTGTAAGGTCTGAAGTGCAGATGCTAATCTAATAACAAGACAGCATTAAAATACAGTACAAAAAATGGGAGAAGAAAACTCCATTTACCAGGTCAGGCTGATGCATTACATGACTTTGACTCTTTTGTCCAAGACCTATTCTCTTTTTCAATTTTCAGTCCACATTTTTGTGACCAACTCTAATTGTCAGTGGGAGCTTGGAAAAAGGAGCACTGACCCCTTAATGCTAAAAATGTGATGTAATGAAAAGAGAGACAAGGTGGGTGAGGTAATATCTTTTATTGGACCAACTTCTGTTGATGAAAGGGACAAACTTTTGAGCTCCACAGAGCTCTTCTTCGGGTCCCCACAGAGCTCTGTGAAGCTCAAAAGTTTGTCTCTTTCACCAGTCCAATAAAAGGCATTACCTGACCCACTTTGTCTCTCATAGCCTGAGTCCAACATGACAACCACAACACTGCAAACATCGAATTACAAAGCGTTCCATCTAGTGAATGTGCTGTGTTAAGGAGCTCTGCAAAAATTCTTAGTTATTGCTTTTTGTGTTTGCATTTCTAATTTTAAAATCTTTTTTTAATGTGCATGTATACTTTAGTAAATTGGATTTTTTTAAAATCTCTGTGCTTAGAAATTTACCAGTTCAAAAAAGGACTCTGTCTGAGTCATAATAAGACACTTGTTCAAAGTAAACTGATCTGAGGGATCAACCTTGATGTTAAGCTGGTTTTTGTCTTTTTATGGTACTTGCGGATCAGCCATTTATTTGTTTGGCAATTAGTGTGGCAAATGCCACAGTTTGTGTTTTGTTACCTTTTTCTATTGTAGTGATGTAAATAATGGTCTAGCTAATGTGTATGTGTCCCATAGCCACTGCATGGACTCATTGCTGCTGAATTGCATGTTGTATGTCCCATACTGGCAATAGCTAATGAAATTCTCCTTTAAATCAAGTGGTAGAAGTTTGAATGCTTTTTGGAGCAGAAGGATATGGGTTCTATCCCTACTACCTCCACTAAGGCCCAGGTGGTCATGGTGCATAATCTGTTAACCCTGAAGTGCTAGGTCACCACAAATGTGTTAGCAATAGTATACACCTCTACCCCGATAGAACGCTGTCCTCAGGAGCCAAAAAATCTTATTGTTATAGGTGAAACTGCGTTATATTGAACTTGCTTTGATAGGTTATATCAATCTCATAGAGCTAGAAGGGACCTTGAAAGGTCATCAAGTGCAGTCCCCTGCCTTCACTAGCAGGACCAAGTACTGATTTTGCCCCAGATCCCTAAATGGCCCCCTCAAGGATTGAACTCACAACCCTGAGTTGAGCTGGCCAATGCTCAAACCACTGAGCTATCCCTCCCCCCACCAGAGTGCGTAGCCCTGTTCTCCCCTCCCCCCCCCGCACTGCTTTATCGTGTTATATCCGAATTCATGTTATATCGGGGTAGAGGTGTAATAAATTCTGTATTAATACCACCAGTATCTGCTAGTCATGTGTGTGACTGTGTAAAAGAGAGGCTATTCCAGGATTTCTGCTGACATTCTGTTTAGTCCATTTTTGCTCATGAGTACATTGTTCTACTCTTAAATGTTTATATTTGCTGTGCCAAAAGTAGTGATTGTCATAATTATTATACATCACATTATTGTGAACAATATAATCATATATTCAGCAGGCTTTTAGATGTGCCCCCTTGTAGGTTATTGAAAGTACTGTATATGTACATGCATCCGACGAAGTGGGTATTCACCCACGAAAGCTCATGCTCCAATACGTCTGTTAGTCTATAAGGTGCCACAAGACTCTTTGCTGCTTTTACAGATCCAGACTAACACGGCTACCCCTCTGATACTGTATATGTAATTAATGTGAGAGTAGTTACTTTGGGACATGGAGGCCATTGGGATCTGAGAACGGAGTGGGTAAGTTTTACACATTAAGGTATTCCCAAGAACAAATCGTAGCAGCAGTGGATAAAGGTCAGGATGAAATCTTGACCCTGGTGAAGTCAATGGCAGAATTCCTATTTCACCATAGGTCATTCAAAACAAGGTAAGCAGAGCCTGACCCCTGCAGACATCCCACACTCTTGCTTCTATTTAATATACCTCTACTTGAATTACATTTAAGGCACTGTAATTTCACAACATATTTTCCAAAAAAAATGGTACACGTGTATCATTCAAAGTACATTACAGTACCCTACATATCTGTCCTGCCATCAGCAAAACAGAAGTTTTGACAATCTAAATTCTGCCTTTCCTGAGGAATGATTACACAGGGAATTAATAAAGTACTGTTTGGTGGCTACCAACTAGCAGATCCATATTAACATTTCTATTTGCATTAGAAGCTAATTTTCAAAGTATTTTCCGTTAATTTGCCAGGGAGATACCTGTCAAGTTAGCAATTAAACTGTAATTGGTCACCCAGGTGCTTACAGGGATTAATAGATCTTTCCCTTCAACATATGTTCCCAAGTTTGAAATAATAGCTATACTGTATGGTAGCATGACCCCACTTGAGTCTAACAAAAAAAAATCAAATTCCATCATATTTTAATGCAAATTTTACCTTTGTAAGTGATGGCCTGGAAAGAAAGAGTTTCCATGGTAACCTTGGGGAACACATAACCTGTTTATCATAACTTCTCTATGAAGCAAATTGGGGGGTGGGGAATATGCTTTGATGTCAGCTATATTTTCCATCAGACATCATTCTAGTGCTGAGTGTATAGATAATTTAACTAAGCGCAACTGTATTTTCTTAAGTAAACTTAGAAAAAAATCTTACAAAATGGCATTGGAAGTAACTGTGGTATGCAGCATTCAAAACCACTAACTGACCTTTTTACTTCTGTCTCCGGTTTGACAATCAGGTCAACAACTTGAAAGACCCAAATCAAAAATTAATACTTATAACAGGTCTCTTCCACGGCTTTCTCTCTTTTTTTCTTCTCTCTCCATGCTCAGTATTAAGGTATCCCTGATACTGTTCAAAGGCACTTAAAGTTGTTGTTTTCTTGTTATTCCATTTTGCCACTAAAAATACTGCTGTATCTCTGAACTTCTGTATTGTGGCACTATCACAGAAAAAGAATATATTGATTATATTTCACATTCAGTCCTGACCGTAGTAGTTGAGGTGGTAGCTTCTGGAGCTGCCATTAGCCAGGAGCGAGTTTGATGTCTGCAAGCTGCTGGAAGGTTGTATTTTCCTGCAGATGTATTGTAACTCTCGGGTAAAGGAAAGTATGACTATAACATTTTTTTAAGGTCATTAGGAGTAAGGAACAGATGTTGAGATTTTTTCAGAGTACTGCTTTGAAGTGCCATTTAGGAGTCAACTAACTGACAAGACTGACCCTCTCGGCAGTGAATTTGGGACTGGAACACAGGGAAGGCATTGCCCACAATACCCCATCTGGTATCCATCTGGTACCAGCAAACAACAGACAGTACCAGATCACAGAGAAACTATACCAACTGCTCAACTGGTATCAGCAAGCAAGGAAGGTCGCCACCCAACAGCAGTTGCAAGCATGAGAAACAATGTCTGTAGCATTTGCAGACTGGTACCACAGGATCCAAAAGAACCTGATGCCAGAGCATATGGAAAGCAACTGCTCTTGAAACCTGCTCATGCTGATGCAGTTTGCTCAGTATTAATCCAGGGATTTTTTTTTTTTTTTAGACAGATTGAATTGGCAGTGTGGAGAGCTTTTGTCATAATGCCATTGCAAGAGAGAGACTCTCTTTAGTCATATCTGTATTTAACAGGATTAAGGTGGATTTAATACCCTGTGATACAGACTAACCATTGAAATTCTAAGAAGGTTGTTCCAGTGTGCTGTTAAACCACAATAGACGGAATTGGGGTTAAATTTTAACAACTTGATGATAACTTTGCTGTTTTCTTTAACATGAGCTCTTTGGGGGGCGGGATTGAGGAGGGGGTTTGTTTTCCACTTTGATCTGCTAGCTTGCTTGCTTTTTTTTCTTTGTTCTGTTTTCCCCCCTCTATCTCTTTTTCTTCCCTGAGGTAGTGCACTGCTTGGTACAGTAGCTAAGTGTTTAGAATGTAATAATACAAGTGAGAGATTTACTGCCTCTAGGCTACCCTTCTACTCTTGAGGACCTCCAGCAAGGCAAGATTTTATAGACAATGAAAGGCTTTCTCTCCCCTGTGAGTCTGCCTAACTGTAGGAAGCTTTTCACTGTCTATTTCCACCACTTGCTCTGCAATTTTGTTCATGCCCTGCTATTTCCCTCCCTCTCCAACGCACACACACCACCCCCGCATCCAGCATCAACACCAGATGCAGGCAGATATGGCAGTATATCAGAGTCAGATTCTGATCATTAAATGCTACAAAAGCTGGACTGGAGACTTTAGTCTGCCATCACCATAATGAATGTAAATCTTGAGATGCTCTCCTGTTTGCTCCCCAGGTTCTGACATTACAATCTCATTTTCCCTAGTAAAGTTAAATGATTGTGCATGTGCAGCAAAGAGTAGCCATTGCATATTGGCATTGGGTGCTGAGAACTCTGCTGACTTAGCTGAAGAAAGATGCTGAAAGCCGTTGACTTTGAGGGGAAAAAAATTCAATTCAATTTACTCCATACAGTGTCTCTCATACAAAGTATTTCAAAATGCTTTATATTAAGAGATAACATAATGAGAAAATGCCTTATAGAACTGGGCACACAGATAGCAAGTCAAAATGATGCAAGATGATGAACTGGAGTAAAAGAAAAGAAGACTGTAATTTAAAAGCGGTAATCATGTGGATAAGTAGTCTTGTAAACTAATTACAGTGAAGGGAAAAGCAAAGAATGCAAGACTGGGGAGGAGCAAAAAGGGGGCTTAGTCGCAATCATAGGCTAACACAGGGGTAGGCAACTTATGGCACGCGTGCCAAAGGCGGCACGCGAGCTGATTTTCAGTGGCACTCACACTGCCCGGGTCCTGGCCACCGGTGCGGGGGGGCTCTGCATTTTAATTTAATTTTAAATGAAACTTCTTAAGCATTTTAAAAACTTTATTTACTTTACATACAACAATAGTTTAGTTCTATATTATAGACTTAGAGAGAGAGACCTTCTAAAAACGTTAAAATGTATGACTGGCACGCGAGACCTTAAATGAGAGTGAATAAATGAAGACTCGGCACAGCGCTTCTGAAAGGTTGCGGACCCCTGGGCTAACACACAGAGTTGGATTTAAGGTAGATTTTTGATGAGATGGGAAGAACTGGCTCACAGCATTTTGTAAAATACTTAAAAGGGAGATGGCCTGTGCTGCTCCCCAACCCCAATCCCCCAAGTTAATCATAAGTTAAATGGCTCCTCCTCTTAGAGGTTTAGGATGAGACTATGTGAATTGATCTGGTTCCATGTTAAAGTTATTGAAATGCACCTACTGTCTGAGGAAGAAACAATGCAGATATGATATAAACCTCTCTACTGAGGTGGAGGGGGGGCGGTGTTAATGTTCTTCTATTATTAGTTGAAGGGTCTCTGCTTCTCTGATTTAACCGTGAGTAGTAAGTATTGTGAGTGAGGATCACCAATCTGGTGTTCATTAAAGACAATTAAGAGGTAGAATTAACAAAAACACATTATAGGATTAATGGAAAGAAAAGCCACCCAGGGAGAAAATCACGGGCCAGGAAATGATCTAATTTAGCATGGGCAAAGGAAACTGATAGCCCTCAAGGATCTGGGACCAGGGGATCATTGAGCAGAGGTTCAGAAAACAGAATATCCACTCAGAGTGACTATGCTCAAAACCTTTTTTAGTTTTGCCTTAGATAACTTCATCTCCCCCTTTGCTGAATTCTCTATACTTAGTTATAGGGGATACGGGAAATGATGGGATCATGTTTTCTATTTAGCTATGGCAATTGCGATGTTTTTAAACACAACCACTATATGGGAACAGCCAGTTTCCCTTTTAAAGTTCCCATCTGCATTTGTAGTCCCTCAGTCTATTGTCTTTATAAAGAATTTTTCTCTGTATCTAAATCTAAGTCACAAGTTCACCTCAATGAGTAAGAGGTAGGGCCTTACTGAGGAGAAAAAATAAATACTAAGTTAATCAGCCCTACTAGTTTCAAGTTTGATGCACAGTTGTCATTGAAGTTTCCTGGTGGTTTTGGGATAAGGAAGAGGGATACTGACAAACAAAATCATTGTATATCAGCAACACCACTATCTAAGCCCTATTGTTTATATCTCTTTTTGTTTGTTTGTTTGTTTTCCAAAAGAAGAGGGCTCATGAGATTAAGAAACACTTAATTGTCTTGCAAGCTGATTGTCAAATTAATGTTCTGACTGCTTTGGCTGATCTTTTAAGCAAAACTGTTCAAAACCACTAACCAGGGAAACCAAGATCATCAGTAACTCTGATGTGCTTGTCTCTGTGCATTTTTTATGGGAAAGAGGAAGGATGGTGTGATTATTATCTTTTTTCTTTATACAAGAATGTTTTCTTCACCCAAGGGAAATGCATTCTAGCAGCATGAACATAACTATTAATCAACGCTTATAGCGATAATCAGTGAATGAAAAATGATGACCAGAAACTGAAAATGTGCTAGCATAGCTGCCTTGAAGATCTTCCTTTGAGATCATGCCCTTGCATTTTAACATGGATAATTCTTTAAAATGGATAATTCTTACAAAATTAATGTTGATGTATTCTGAAATGCAGTGATTTAGAAAACTAGTGCTTATTTTTCACCCTGTGTGAAAAATATATACACACTAAGAGTGGGTGATAGATTAACATCGTGAGAGGTAATGTTTTAAAGACATTCCAGTATATTACTTGCTGTCCTAAAAATGTTTGAGACAGATCATCAACAGGGGTAATCAGCATAGCATCTGTGAATTAATTTGGACATAGGGACACAGGGTTCTCCACTCATAGAATGGTGGTTAAGTGTGTGCGAAAACACGTATGGTTCCTGCTTTAATTATATATTTTCACTGAAAAAGGAAGTGAGCCTGAGGAGAGATGCAGGTGTATCTCAGTTCTCAGGATTCTTCCAAGAGGAATTTGATGCTATTAAAATGATGACAAACATTGTCAAAAAATCGTAGGAGGGGCAAAGGAGGTATTACTCTGAGTCTTTGATCCTGCAGAGTGCTAATTACTCTGGCCCAGATTCAGCATGTAAACACACACCTAACTTGTTAAGCATGTGAGTAGTCCTACTGAAATCAGTGGGACTATCAATGTGCTTAAAGTTAAGCACATGCTTAAGCACTTTGCTGGATCAGGTCCAGAATGTTCGGCACCTTAAAAGCCTGAGCCCACAGAGCATTAATTTAAAAATAAGTGAGGTTTTGACCCTGCACCTGGGACTCTGCAGACACACACAGGGATCAACCCACACAGGGCCATTTGTTGGATCAGATCCCTAAAATATTTGCTCATCATTCTGAGCTGTCAAGGAGATGCTAAGGGTAAGAATTAGTTGCCTCCCTGCCCAACATAAGATATTCAGGGCATCATATAATAATTTAAGACATAAATATAAAATTACCCCAAATTTAATCTAAAATAGAAACAAATGCAAGAAATTCTTCAGAAGCCATAGTACAGTTCCATGAGTACATGGAAAACATTGATTCCTTCTTCATTCTCCAAAACTATCCTGTATGTAGGTTTAGCACGTACTAGGGAAGTCAAAGTGATCTCAGTCAAATAGAGGCGATTCTGAGGTTTTCCACTGAATGTCATTTGGGTTTGCCATCACAGCCACTTGAAAACGAAAAGAGTACACAATGGAGAAGTATTGAAGGTGCTATCCTATGTCCAAACAATGACAGAGCAGTGTTGATGGGATCATATAACACTCGCCCCTTCTTTGAAGACTGCTTCTGTCATTAAAATCAATGCAACTTAATTAAAGCAAATTATAGATAGATACATCTATAAATAAGATATTAAAGTGTGCTGCTGAATATGGTAATTGCTGCATATTTAGCAATCAGCGTGTGTGTTCTGCTTTTGCCAGGAGGGATTTCTTTCAGTGAAATCAATGGAGCTTTATTAAAAACCATCCAAATTAGAGGGAGAAATGATGAGTGTTATAATAACGCAAAATCACTGTTTCAACTTTCATTGCAAAACCAGGAAACAAAAATACATCCCTTTTTCTGTTTGTAAGGAAAACATCCGAAATAGTCTTTTGAACTAGGGACACAGTTAGAATTTTTAAATTTAAATGTTTGCCTTTTGATTTAAAAATTAAACAGAGATGGATGATGGTCTTGAAAGACGTAGTAATAAGGGTATCGTAGAATCCAGGGGTGGAAAAGACCTGTTTGACCACCCAGGCCAACTCCCTGCGTTCAGCAAATCCATCTCCCTGTATAACAACCTTTCTTCCACTTTGACTAGAAAAGAAAAATATATCAAGTCAAATGGCTGTTTTTTAAAATGTCCAGTCGCTAGAGCTGTGTGACTGGTTAAAATGCTGAAGGTAAAAATGGTGAGTTTTGAATTTTGACATGTGCACAAAACATTAAGAGGAAGATGGGGACAAATTCATTTTTACCTCCTTCAGTTTTTCTCAATTTTCACCTAATAGAAAACAAAAAACAAGTGTGTCTCAGCAGAGGGGAGATCTGCAGGTCAAAGAGCAAATTCCTCTTACCATGGCTCTTTTTCGCATGCTGAATGGCAACCTATGTGATTAGAAGTGCTCACAGACAAAAGCAGAGCTTTGAGAAGGGAGGTCAGACAAACATCTGGAGCAAGCCCTGTAACAGATAATCACAAGAAATGTACTAAGCAGCAAAGCATATAGCATGCTATGCTTATTTTCAGCCTCCTGTCCAAAGATCTCAGGGTGCTGGGTAGATATTGGGTGGGCTTTTCAAAAAACTTCAACTGACTTAGGAGCACAAGTCTCATTGAAAGTCTAAGGAGTCATGCACTGGGTTCCACCCGTTAAGTCTCACATCATCCTTGTGAGCTAGGTGAGTATAATTATTATTATTATTATGTCCTGTGTGTCCTACACGCGCCTGTGCTACCCCATCCCAGGTAGTGGCTTTATATTATTGCCCTCTCTGGTGTAAGTTCAGTGGAAGCTGGAGTTTTCAGTCAGCATAAGATCTATGTTACACTGGATTATAACTCTATTGGATTATAACTCCATTCTAACAAACCACAAACTGAAAGGACATAGCAGGGAACTCCGGTAGCTCACCAGGGAATTCATGACCTATCAGATAGGCAAGGTAGAACCCAAGAGAGAAGCAGAATGCCATCCAGAGTGAGGTCTCCCAAAAAAGGGAGCATGGGAGTTATGGGAAGAGAATTATTATTATTTATATTGTGGTAGCACCTTGGGATCCCAATCAGAGCCCAGGACCACTTCATGTTAGGCAGTGTACAAACACACAGACAGTCCCTGCACTGAGACGTTTAATGGACTCCCTGTGTCAATATATAGATTTTTAGAGGTTTGTTTGTGTACAAAAAATAGCCGGCCAGCGCCAGGAATGCTCGCTGGCCCCCGTATTGAACGGCATAGCCCAAACAATTCCTGGCTAAGTAGATTTCCTAGCCCTAAACTTATGTTGGATTCAGAGAACAGACAGTAAGACAAGTCAAGTATGGACAAGGAGGAATGAAATGTAACCCTTCCTGAGCAAAAGAAGTGAGACTGCCGTTTGCAAACCATTCTCAGCATGAAAGAGAGCACTTGTCTGCTTTACTCTTTTTTGGTACCACCAATTATTTGTAGGTAAATCCGAGAAAGTATTTCCAGATACCCAATTAACAGTCAGTTCATGACAACACTCGCTGGCACATGACAACTCATGCCTTGTCATTCCAGCACAGGCCCTCTGCAGCGCTAATATTTGTTCACTGGGTTTAATCTATATGTGCATATTCACATAATTTTTGGTGTGGGGGCAGTTTTCTTTGGAAGAATTGTCTGGTTTGGGAAATTATTTGCAACCAGCCTATCATTTTTTCTTCTTACAAGTCTTCAGCTAAAGTACCATACAGCTATCATAGTTGGCAGGGCCATAGCTTACAGTGACATTATCTGATTAAAAAATATGACCATATAGATCATTTTGCAACCACTGTTATATATTTGCAGCAAATATTGTACAAAGGTTGTCGAGCAAGATGCTAACTCCCATAAAGTAATCAACCAGATATTCCATGTAAGATATCTGCAGAGATGTCCTAATTTGCCAGATATGATAATTGTGTTTATATGTTTGTATCACCCTTGTATTATGAGTTATAGATATGTATGTATGTCTGTGTTTCAAACCTGTGCTATGCTTCTGGGTGACACCCCCACAGAGTTTGGCATCAGCACTACCTAGCCTGCTTGATGGCCCTTTAAGGACCATCAGCTATACAATTAACCCATTGAGTGAAGGCAGATACACCTTATGATTCAGCAAGGCATGCAGGGAAATGCCTATGGAGAGAACTCTAAGGCTTCCAAGCCATATGCTGGACAGCTTGTGTTTGAAACAAAGAAAGCATAAGCCGCAGGGCAAGAGACTATAAAAGGCAGCTGCATCTTCTCCATTTTGTCTTCAATCCTGCTTCTTACCTCTGGAGGAACTTTGCTACAAACTGAAGCTCTGAACAATGGACTGAATGACCCATCCAAGCTGTGGATGTATTCCAGAGACTTGACCTAAGCCAGCAATTTATTCCATCACTGCTATAAGCCTGAGCCAAGAACTTTATCAGTACTGTATGTAATTGATTCCTTTAACCAATTTTAAGTCTCACTTTTCCTTCTTTTTACAAATAAACCTTTAGATTTTAGTTAATAAGAATTGGCTGTAGCATGTATTTGGGTAAGATCTGAAACATTCGTTAACGTGGGAGGTAATGTGTCGGATCCTTTGGGATTGGTAGAACCTGTTCTTTTTTATGATGAAATAAGATTTACAGAAATTTTCATTATATTCAACGTGGATGGAGGCCTGAGGCTGGATCACTTTAAGGGAACTGTGTTGTTTGGACTTCTGAGTAACCAGTAAGGTAATAAAGAAGCTGTTTTATGCTGGCTTGGTGAATCTAAGTATTGGACTATCCACCAGCTTTTTGGGGTTTGGCTGTCCCATTCTTTGCAGTTCACCCTGAGTGACCACAGCTGGCTCCCCACCAGGACCCCAGGCACAGTGGCGTAGTCGGCAGGATGCACATGACCGCAGGTTAATTGGGGTTTTGGATCAGAACCACATGCTTGTCAAAATTTAATTTTGATATTGGTGAGTTTAAGGGTTAAAAATCAGTTACAGTGAGTGACCCATGGTCAAGAGCCTGAAAGAAAAAGTCTGGAAGAATTGTGCTTAAGCAAAAAGCCCCAAAGCAGGAACTGAAAAATCTGTTAATTGCCAGTGATAAGGAAGCAGACCCAGAGAAAGTGCTTGCAGTGAGAAACCAGTACCTAGAACTTGAACAAAAGCAAAAAAAAATTGCTGATATGGAAGGAGAAGCTGCTGAGAGAGAGTGCCTGTGTTTTGAACATCAACAAAAAATGACATATATTTGATTGAAGAACTAGAAGCTAAGGCAAAAGTGGACAGACTTAAGCTCCAGTTCAAGAGAAGAAAGAAACAACTGTATCATACTGAAAAAACAGTTCCTTGCAATAACAAAGATGTAGATAGAATCTATCCAGTTTGTAACAATGTTGGTATGTTGTTTGACTCTAAGCAGTTGTCTGTGTGTAACCAAATTTACTCCAGCACTGCCACGTTTTATGTAAATGCTTTTACTGTGAGCTTGGGTGAAGGTAACCCCATAACTTGTGCAGAGAATGTAAAAGTCAATGGTAAACACTGTTTAGGGCAAATTACAGCTTCTAATATCACTCTTGTTAAAGCAGATCTTATCAAAGAGGGAGATTATTTACCAAATCAGAGTGTGAATATTGTAATCCTCTATGAGTTTCCTGTAAGTGTGCCTTTAGCCAGAATCCATCTTGAATGGAATGGTGTTAAACTTGGAGTTATAGCTGGTGTAAGGAAGTTATTGCCTAAGGATCTTTTGATTGGGGATGATATTAAAGCTTTGTTCAGTCAGGTTGACATACACCAGTCACAAGAAAGAAATAATCCTGGACCTGTGTCTATTGGGGCGAAGATTTGCCTATGGAGGGTTTCTCCAAATGTTTGTCTGAGGAAGATGGCTGTTTGTCTGTGCAAAGAAGCGGTGCATATGTGGAAAAAAATTCTGAGTGTCTGGTATCTCAGAAGTGAATCTGGCTTTAGATAAGGCTCAGGAAGATGTTTCTCTAGAGCAAATTAAAATTGGTGATCAGGTTAAAGCCCTAACTGAGGAAGGAAGGGATACAGTCTTGGTGAGTGATAAATTGTTGGTTAGTAAAGCTTGGGGAAGTCAGCCTGACCCAGGTAAAAGTGATGTGCTTAAAGTAGCTAAGGCTTTGGCTACACTTACACTTCAAAGCGCTGCCGCGGCAGCGCTTTGAAGCGCTAAGTGTAGTCAAAGCACCAGCGCTGGGAGAAAACTCTCCCAGCGCTGTCCGTACTCCACATCCCTGTGGGGAATAACGGACAGCGCTGGGAGCCGCGCTCCCAGCACTGGGGCTCTGACTACACTGGCGCTTTGTAGTGCCGCAATTTGCAGCGCTGCAGAGGGTGTGTTTTCACACCCTGCTGCAGCGCTGCAAATTTGTACGTGTAGCCAAGCCCTCAGTGTAATAAGACACTGTTTGTGGAAAACAGCAATTTACCTGTTAAGGGAGAGGAAGGGAAAGAAAGTTTAGATGAGCATAGGCTGCCTTCTGAGCTGATGGCTTTGCCTAATCAGCAGTTTGGGAAGGCAAGGTTAGTGGAACATGAGTATCCTTATACCTTACCTGTTACCAGTATGGAGAATTGTGACAGTGAAGGAATGTTCCTGTGTCTGTTAGGGGTAATGACTTGCCTATGAAGGGAGCTACCCCAATCTCCAAGCAATTGTCTGTGAACAGCCATGTGTTCTGGGACAAAGGAAAGGATATAAGCTGTTTGTCTGTTAAAGGGGACTGTTTCTGTTTGCAGAGCAGACAGAAGAAGGCTGTCAGCCTATGATGGTTGAAAATTTATCAGCTGACCCAAAGTTGGTTCTGGATATAACTAAAGCCCAGGAAGGAAGTATTCCTAAATTTGTGTCTGCTGGGGATGGTGACATTGTAATTAGGTTGCATCCAGTTAATGTCATAAATAGCTCCCAGAGACCAAGCGATTCTGGTGCTTCTGTTTTGCCTGTTGCTAGTGTGTTGCTGGGTAAAATGACCGCTCGGTTAACCAGGACACAAGGAAAGCATGAATGTGATTTAACTGTTACACCCACTAACAGTGTGAAAACTTGTAACAAGGAGGAAATGATTCCTAAGCTTGTGTGTGGCAGAGGGAAAGAAAGTGCTTCTAACCTTTTGACTAGTGAGTCTATCAGCTTGCCTGAAAGGGGGTTATGTAAAAATCCTCGTGATGGGCCAGAGGTGATTCTGGATTTAAGTGAAACCCAGGAATAGTCTGTTGTTGCTCAGGAAAATGTTCCTTTAGAGCAAGCCCTAGGTGAAAAGGGTAAGGGCAGAATTTCTGTGGAAAATGGGTTGTTGCTTAGAAAGATTCCTGAAGAGAAAAATCTTCAGGGTAGTTTTTGCAAGCAGTTTGCTGCAACTGATGGGTGTGGAAGTGAGTTGATTGAGTTAACTCAGGGTGAATGAGGCCTTGGCTACACTGGTGCTTTACAGCGCTGCAACTTTCTCGCTCAGGGGTGTGAAAAAACACCCCCCTGAGCGCAGCAAGTTACAGCGCAGTAAAGCGCCTGTGTAAACAGTGCCCTGTGCTCCCAGCGCTTTAAGGTAATCCCCACGGGGAGGTGGAGTACCTGCAGTGCTGGGAGAGCTCTCTCCCAGTGCTGGCGCCGTGACCACACTCGCACTTCAGACTGCTGCTGCGGGAGCGCTCCTGCAGCAGTGCTGTACAGCTGCAAGTGTAGCCATACCCTCACTGTATAGAGAAAGCAACAGTTTGTTTGGGAGGCTTGTTTCAGTTCCTAACTGCCAGAGTCTTTCTGAGGTGTATAGATCCACTCCCAGTGTGGATAACTTTGAGGAGATTTCAGATGGAATAAAAATCGTTACGGACTTTAAACAGCCCGATAAGCTTAACCAGCTTGTTGGGAAGAGCGTGGTGTTGGAACTGTCTCCATGTTGATTCTTTGAGTAAACAGTCTGTATCTCAGGTTCAGAGGGAAGACTGGACTGCTGAATCTGCAGAGCAGGAGGACAGTTGTGCAGTTAATCTCTCGAGAACACAGGGGATGGCAAGTAAACTCATTTCTAGACACTTTGGAAGTGTCTTGTACTCTCTTAGTGGACTTGACATCTGATTCCATGTGGAAGCAGAGGTTGGTAATGGATGGACAAAAGAACCTTCAGTCTAACATGCTAGTGAAAATGGATGGTATCTCTTTAAGGCAGAGTCCAACCTTGGAATTGGTAACAGTTAAGGATCTGAAAATTTAGGAAGCCTGGGATCTGATTCGAATACCTGGCGGCGGTCCAGGTCTTCGGCAGCACGTCGGTGGAGGGTCCTTTACTTGCTCCGGGTCTTCCGCAGCACTGAAGGACCCACCGCCAAAATGCCGCCGAATACCCAGACCGCCGCCAGGTCAGTACAAAAAATTAAAAAGGTGCCTAAGTTAGGCACTCTTCTTTAGGGTGCAGGGCCCTCTTAAGCACTGGCGCGGGGCCCTCTTAGGCCTGGGGTCCAATTCAGGGGAATCGGGGGAATCGGCCTAAAGCTGGTCCTGTGTCGTGTTGATGTAAATTACTTGACTGACTAGGGGGAGAAAGACCTGCCTGTAGCTGTTAGCAGAAAGGACACACCCAGCCGGCCAATGAATTCGGTTAAGCAAAAGAGCTCAGATTTTGACCCTGCAGAACAGGAAGAAAGGGGAAACGTTTATCATGCTAATGAAAGCCACAGGTTATCCTTAAAATGCCAGAACCACAATGGTATTGAGCCAAAAGCGTGGCATGACAAAAATAAACGTAAATGTACACCTGCAATTAATTTAATGTTAATATTAATGCTAATGTTAACTTCTGTGACTGTGTTGCTAATAATAAGAACTGTAAAAATGTATAATGTGCCTAATCTTTTGGAAAAACCCTTGAATATGTTAAGAGTAGTACATAAAAGCACACTTTATGTTAAAAGACCTTGTGATACTAATATTTCACAGTTACTGCCTGTAACTAATCTGGAAACTGTACACAGAAAAGACATTGCAAACCTAATGTGCTGTATGAGAAAGGAAACTGAGGCACACTACCATATTGCTTTCATGGTTAAATGCCAAGATTCCTACACTATGAAGAATGTTAATACCTACATTGACTTGTTGTTAATTGGGTGCCAAATATTTGAGAGGAGTGGTCTATATAATCTGGTTTCTTGTCTCCAACAATGGCAATTATCAGATGTTTAAGAAAAACAAATATAAAAAACTCTGAAGTGGGAAATTATGGTATAAACTACTAATATGGGAAGTTTCTTCTTCACTCTTTCAGAGATTGATTGATGCCCTGAAGTATAAAGGTTTATATCCTTTCCAGACTTTCAGAGATTTTATTATCTTTACTATTGTAACTCTAGATGTTTTCATTATCCATAGAAATTCCAATCCTTTTTTTAAAAAAATCTACTAAATTATTGGCCTCAATTAAACCTTTGTGGCAATGAGTTCCTCTGGTGAATTGTTCATTGTTTAAAAAAGGGTATTTCCTTTTATCTGTTTTAAATGTTCTACTCTATCAGTGTGATTGAATGCCCCTTTTCTCTTGCATTTTGAGAGAATAAATAAAAATGCTTAATCTACCAATTAGGGCTGTCGATTAATCACAGTTAATTCATGGGATTAACTCAAAAAAATTAACCGTGATTAATTGCAGTTTTAATCACACTGTTAAACAGTAGAATGCCAATTGAAATGTATTAAATGTTTTGGATGTTTTTCCTACATTTTCATATATATTGTATTCTGTGTTGTAATAGAAATCAAAGTGTATATTATTTTTATTATAAATATTTGCACTCTAAAAATTAAAAACAAAAGAAATATTATTTTTCAGTTCACCTCATACAAGTACTGTAGTGCAATCTCTTTGTTGTGAAAGTGTAACTTACAAATGTAGAAATTTTTTTTGTTACATAACTGCAGTCAAAAACAAAACAATGTAAAACTTCAGAGCCTACAAGTCCACTCAGTCCTACTTCTTGTTCATCCAATCACTAAGACAAACAATTTTGTTTACATTTACAGGAGATAATGCTGCCCTCTTCTTATTTACAGTGTCACCAGAAAGTGAGAACAGGCATTTGCATGGCACTTTTGTAGCTGGCATTGCAAGGTATTTACATGCTAGATATGCTAAACATTCATATGCTCCTTCATGCTTCAGCCACCATTCCAGAGGACACGTTTCCATGCTGATAATGCTTGTTAAAAAATGTGTTAATTAAATTTGTGACTGAACTCCTTGGGGGGAGAATTGTATGTCCTCTGCTCTGTTTTACCCGCATTCTGCCATATATTTCCTGTTCTAGCAGTCTTGGATGATGACCCAGCACATGTTCATTTTAACAACACTTTCACCGCAGATTTGACAAAGGCAAAGAAGGTACCAATGTGGGATTTCTAAAGATAGCTACAGCATTTGCCCCAGATTTAAGAATCTGAAGTGCCTTCCAAAATCTGAGAGGGGCGAGGTGTGGAGTATGCTTTCAGAAGTCTTAAAAGAGCAACACTCCGATGCAGAAACTACAGAACCCGAACCACCAAAAAAGAAAATCAATCTCCTGCTGGTGGCATCTGACTCAGATAATGAAAATGAACATGCCTCGATCCACACTGCTTTGGATTGTTAGCGAGCAGAACACGTCATCAGCATGGATGCATGTCCCCTGGAATAGTGGTTGAAGCATGAAGGGACATATGAATCTTGAGCGCATCTGGCATGTGAATATCTTGCAACACTGGCTACAATAATGCCATGCAAATGCTTGGTCTCGCTTTCAGGTGATATCGTAAACAAGAAGCGGGCAGCATTATCTCCTTCAAATGTAAACAAACTTGTTTGTCTGAGAGATTGGTTGAACAAGAAGTAGGACTGAGTGGACATGCAGGCTCTAAAATTTTACATTGTTTTATTTTTAATGCAGTTTTTTTGTACATAATTCTACATTTGTAAGTTCAACTTTCATGATAAGGAGATTCACCTAATATAAGTACTGTAGTGCAATTGAAAAATACAATTTCTTTTGTTTTTTTTACAATGCAAATACTTGTAATCAAAAATAAATATACAGTGAGCACTGTACACTTTGTATTCTGTGTTGTAATTGAAATAAATATATTTGAAAATGTAGAAAACATCTAAAAATATTTAAATAAATGATATTATATTATTAGCAGTGCGATTAATTGCGATTAATTTTTTTAACTGCTTGACAGCCCTATATACAATTCATTGTTTATCCTGTCCCCTCAAATGTTCAGCTTCTCTCTAAAATTAAACAATCCTGATCTTTTCAATTCTTCTTCATAGTCTTCTTCATAGGCTGTATTTTAAAGAAGCCTTATTGAGGGTATTTTAAAGAAGCCGATGTGCAGAAAGCAGGAGCGGCGCCAGGGTTTCTGGCGCCCCTAGGCAGAATTTGGGGGGCGGCATTTTGTGTGCTCCCCATGGGGCGCGCAGGAGCTTCCAGTTCCACTCCCATTGCGCCGCCGAAGAAGGACCCTCCACCGAAATGCCGCAGGCGACAGCGGCAGTCATTGAGCTGCTCAATTGCCTGCTGCTGTTTTCCGCGGCACGTCGGCAGAAGGTCCTTCTTCAGCGGCGCGACGGGAGCAGAACCAGAAGCTCCCGTACACCCCGTGGGGAGCGCACAAAATGCCGCCCCCCCGAATCCTGGCACCCTAGGCGACTGCCTAGGGTCGCCTAATGGAAGCACCGTCCCTGGCAGAAAGAATAGCAAATATGGCAGGCGATCAGCTTGGTTTAACAGTGAAATCTTCGGTGAGCTTAAACACAAAAAGGAAGCTTACAAGAAGTGGAAACTTGGTCAGATGACTAGGAAGAAGGATAAAAATATTGCTAGTGTGTGCAGAAGTGTAATCAGGGAGGCCAAAACACAACTGGAGTTGCAGCTAGCCGGGGATGTGAAGGGTAACAAGAAGGGTTTCTACAGGTATGTTAGCAACAAGAAAAAGGTCAGGGAAAGTGTGGGACCCTTAATGAATGAGAGAGGCAACCTAGTGACAGCTGATGTGGAAAAAGTTGAAGTTTATTTTTTTAACCTCGGTCTTCACAGATAAGGTCAGCTCCCACAGTGCTGTCCTGGGCAACACAATATGGGGAGGAGGTGAGCAGCCTTCAGTGGTGAAAGAACAGCGCAAGGACTGTTTAGAAAAGGTGGACATGCACAAATCCATGGGTCCAGATCTAATGCATCTGAGGGTGCTGAAGGAATTGGCTGATGTGATTGGAGAGCCATTGGCCATTATCTCTGAAAACTCGTGGCGATCGGGGGAGGTCCCGGATGACTGGAAAAAGGCAAATGTAGTGCCATTCTTTAAAAAAGGGAAGAAGGAGAACCCGGCAAACTACAGACCAGTCAGCCTCACCTCAGTCCCTGGAAAAATCATGGAACAGGTCCTCAAGGAAACCATTTTGAATCACATGGAGGAAAGGAAGGTGATCAGGAACAGTCAACATGGATTCACCAAGGGAAAGTCATGCCTGACCAACCTGATTGCCTTCTATGATGAGATAACTGGCTCTGTGGATATGGGGAAAGCGGTGGACATGATATATCTTGACTTTAGCAAAGCTTTTGATACCATCTCCCACAGTATTCTTGCCAGAAAGTTAAAAAAAGTATGAATTGGATGAATGGACTGTCAGGTGAATAGAAAGCTGGCTAGACTGTCAGGCTCAATGAGTAGTGATCAATGGCCCAATGTCTAGTAGGCAGCCGGTATCAAGCGGAGTGCCCCAGGTGTCGGTCCTGCGGCCGGTTTTGTTCAACATCTTTATTCATGATCTGGATGATGGAATAGATTGCATCCTCAGCAAGTTCATGGATGACACTAAGCTGCGGGGAGAGGTAGATACGCTGGAGGGTAGAGAGAGGCTCCAGAGTGACTTAGACAAATTGGAGGATTGGGCCAAAAGAAATCTAATGAGGTTCAACAAGGACAAGTGCAGAGTCCTGCACTTAGGATAGAAGAATCCCATGCACCAGCACAGGCTGGGGACCGACTGGCTAAGTAGCAGTTCTGCAGAAAAGGACCTGGGGATTACAGTGGACGAGAAGCTGGATATGAGTGATCCCATGTGCCAGGTCACAATGCCTGGAGCGGGCGGGACAGGCCCAGTACCATGGCACAGGAGCCACCACTGCACAGTGAGTGTCAGGCAGGCTCATTCTGCAACTGCAGGGCATCCCAACCACGCCACCTGGGCCCCCAAAATGAAATGAAAAACTATAAAATGAAAAAGGGTTTCACAGGGGTCTACTCATCAGCAACGTGGAGCCAAATTTGTGAAATTGTATCCACAATTAGTTTCTATGGTAACTGTATCTCAGAGCACAAACACAAACAGAACTGGCAGGAGGCACCTGATTTTATTTTCTCTGTAAGAAACAATCAGAAGATTGATGTTTCAGGTTGTTACAATGCACACATCTAATGTAGGTACTTTTTACTTATGTAGTGACTACATGTTTTCCTTGGTAAACACCCAGTAAATTTCATCATTTCTTGTTACTGTACGTTGACTGCTGTTATACTTAGTAGGCTTAAAAGTAATCACCAGGAAGCTTGCATTCCAGTTTAGAATTTGGAATTAACTACCCGTGTGTATCATTTATCCTGTATCCTCTATCATGCATCAAGCAGGTAGACCGTATTTTACATGATTTTTGTGCTCAGTAACCAAAAGCTTAAATCTGTTTTCTTTCCTTTGCTTTTCCGCAAAAAGTTCTGGGATTGTCTATCACCAGAGTACCCAGCTATTTAAGGAAAATTACCAAACTGCTCAAATTAGAAGTGTGAGAACAGCTGAAGTGACTGTGAATTTTTGTATTCACTTTCTGTATAAAACGTGTCACTTTTACTGGTGGAAAAATGAACAAAATAATCTGTTTGGCCTTCTACCTGCCTTATAAAATCTAGGACAGTGATTTTTTCCCCCTAAGTGAGATACTATTAAAGTAGGGTTATTTCAAATCAGAGATGATTATTTTCTGGTACTCATCAACCCCTTAAGATCCCCTTACCATTTTGATTCAAATCAAGAGGCATTAGCCAAGGTCCCCTCCAGAATAAGTTGTTCACTTAGCAAAAGGCTCGATTATTACTAATATTAGCTCGGAATATTAGGCGGCAGACTTGGCATAATGCTACTAGTCTACAATAATTCCTGAAACTCTCTCTGCCTAGCAACTTTGTCTGATAATACATCTGTTTACACTGGACTTGTATTTTGTTATGGATCTCTAAGAGATATTGTACATGAAAACATTATATACAGGTGAATAAGCCTAATTAACTCACTGCACAAACTTTCCATCACGACAGATTTTAAATCTCTTTAGTGAAACTGACGTATTGTGCATAAATGCCAAGATTGACAGAAGGGTGCTCTCTAACCTGTAGAATGTGAAAAACATGTTACTTTTAGTTTTTGATTCCTCTTTTTATAATCAGACATTTACAGAAAGCCGAGTGTGATTTATTCTTCTCTTCTTAATGAATTGTTAAGAAGTGTTTGAAAAGGCATTAAATCTTCCCTTCTGCCATGAATCTGTAAAGGGGGAAGAGGATTTTAAATGGCCTCACGGTATATTGCTTTATAAAACTGCTGATTCTAGCAGTGCCAGAATAGGACTACATACTAATGTAGGGAACACTGAATGCAGTCACTGAGCTTTCAGCATTTATGGAGGAAAAGACTAATAGCTCCGTTTTAACAAGGCTCTTAACACTTGGGCCATCAGCAGGCATTGAGTGAGTGAAATTGGGAGAACTCCTATGAGCTAAAAGTATCTAAGTTCAGCATTCTTACCTCAGTTTGAGCCTTCCTGATAGGATTTCACACTCCAGCCAACTAGAGCTGCCATCTTGAAAACAAACCAAGTAGAGAGCTGATGTTTTCACTGAGTGCATTAATGCTTCACCTCTGAAATGACACTAGAGCATGAAAAATGCACTGACGTCCCTGTTGGATATTCAGCTTTACAGCGGTGTTAGGGAAAGCTTCTAGATTTGTGTTGTGAATGAGAGCAAAGGTTGTTTATATCACATTTTTACTGTAGAAAAATTAACAACAGATGATAAACAGATCTGGAACTAGTATGTAAACTCATTCTTTCTTTTGACTAACGTGTGCATTACTCAGCAATATTAAAATGCTTTTATGTAATCAGGTTTATCTCCTGATTTTACTGAATTACAGGTGGGAGACTAACCAAAAAAGTTTACAGTATCCCTGCTGGCCTACTGCCAAGGGAACTGCACTGAGGAACATACCTGTTCTAAACAGTCCTTTGATATGGAACCCTTTCTTGTTAGCAGTGATAAGATTAAGTATGGGATTTGTGGAGTCTCTGAGCTCTGCCTTTCTTTTGTTGATTTTGGCACCCTGCAGCATCATTTGTTCTCTGATTATCATTTTGAGATGCATTGTCAGTAACCGGGGTGTATAATTGATCTTCATCTCTAATTACTCTTCTCTCCACAGGTGTCTGGAAAAGGTCCAGATGGGAGTTCACACAATCTCCACTTTGAAGGGATGGAAAGGCAATATGCATCCTTACCCAGGTACATCATTGAGGCTTCCTCATGCACTGATTCTATCTGCATAGAACAGCCGCCTGGCTCTGAAATGAGGGATTATGTTGCAGTTTTGTCGCTGCCTTCTGCTGATGATTTAGTGCCATCTTTATAACTGTATTAATAATTTAGACAGTTGATTTAAAAAAAAATAAAGTCATTCTCATTGAACATGTCAGCAAGAGTCATGATCCACAGGGGAAGAACATGACATTGAGGAAGCTTAGTGTGCTAGAGTTATAGCAGGTCTTAGCAGGGCATAACTGTGACAAACTTTATAGTGCTAAAATCATAGCTGGCAATGACAGAGCATTGCTGTGAGGCGTTTGCACTGCAGCAGTGACAGCTCCTACAGTACCACCATTACTGGAAGGAAAATGTAACTAGCAATCCTGTTCCAGTATGGTAACTATATACTGTAACTCAACCCCATTGGAAAGGGGAGAGAATTCTTAGGGGCTTGAGGGGGTTTTTATGAATAATTTTAGTCTGGAATCAGCAGGGCATGACAAAGAGGAAACCTTTCAAAGATTACAATCCAGATTCTGTGGGAGTTATAATAGCAGAGTGTGAAAATTAGCAAGCTAGAAAAAGAAATGAAGAAAGGTTAGAGCAGAGGGGAGAAAATGAAAATAGAGAATATTTATCCTCCAAGCATGCTAAGCAAGAAAGTGGATCTTCGGTAGAGATGTGGAGGAGCAAGTTTTCCTAAATGAGGGTGAGACAATCAAGTAGTGCCACATTTCCTGGGCACCCCAAAGGGCGTGGCACATCGGTGCTGGTATTTTTAGGAAATAAATGAGTGTGCATTGTAGCTACAGCTTTTCTTCAGTTTTTTCCATTTGACTGTTTTTCTAACTGTGTCATGGCAAAGGCTGATTGACCTTAATGTAATATGGCATACCAATATGAACTAGAATATCTCAGTGCTTGAAAATAATAAGATCTCTCTAAGAAAAGCTGTTTCACACACTTCAGCATTGTTGGACTTAAGTAAGAACTTTTTAATGCAGGATGTGTTGTTTAAACCACAGAATGCATCTGTGGTTCAATGACTGCCTTTTATCAACTTATATTGGTGGTTGTCTGCAGTGGTGGGCTAGTGATGTTGGTCCCAGGATATTAGACAGACAAGGTGGGTGAGATAATAGATTTTAATGGACCAACTTCTGTTGGTGGAGGAACAAAGCCTCAAAGGACCTGATGAAAAGTTCTTTGAAGCTTGAAACTGTGTTTCTTCCATCAACAGAAGCCGGTCCAATAAAAGTCTCACCCACTTGTCTCTCATACACTGGGACCAACACTGCTTAACAGAGTGCCATTTGATTCCCAGCAATGTGTTTTATATTTTTTTCCTGTTCTCATTATCCATAATATGTGTCCAGTCCTTTTTTCTGAATCCTACTAAGTTCTTGTCCTCAGTTATATCTTTTAGCAGCAAGTTCCACAGGTTAAGTATATGTAGAGTTTTAAAAAAAAGTTGCCTTTTTCTCAGTTTTAAAATGTACTGCCTTTGCATCTTTATTGCTGCTACATCCTTAGTAGGCAATTCCTGTGAGCTACTCACAATGACACCAAATTGTTTTTTCCTGAGTAGTTCCATCTGATTCAACCCATTAATCTCCCCATGTTCTTCTCAAAACCTCAATTTCGGCTAGTGGAAACTAGACTCCAGACCCAAAATCTCGACAGGGTTTTGAGGGTTTACCTGGATAGGACGGAGAATTTAGGAAGTTATCAAGACTTTCTATAGCCTTCGGGGATCAGTGTAAAGAGGGAGTCACTTCTGCCTGCCTAAGATTAGGCTGTACCATGAGTCACACTGTACTTTAGTTGGGGTGTCAGTATCTCATGGTTTTAGCACCCACACTGTCAGGGTTCATGCAATATCAGTAGTTTGCCTCCATAATGTTTCTGTCAAGGAGAGAGCAGAGCACTGGAGTGATGTGCTCTCAGCTGCATGTGTTGTTCAGCAGACTGGCTGTTGTGTTCTGAACCAATTCTAAAGAGCTCTTGTAAGTTTACTTCTCTGAAACCACCATAGTAATCAAGCCCAGAGATGATAAATGAATGGGTCACCGGGGCAAAGTCTGAATCCAGCAGAAGAGGCTGCAGTCTTCCTGGCAGCCACTAATGGAAATGCGGATTTTTTGCAGAGCTGGCCATTTGAATCTCCGGAAGTACAGAGGAGTCCAGGTGAAAACCAAGGCCGAGAACTCTGGAAATCTGCCTTCAGATCATTAATAATCTATTTTACATGGATACTGTGAGGAATGGGCAGCAGTACAAAACCTTAAGATAGATAGATGTCCTTATCAAGATGGCATGTTCTTCAATGTATTTCCCTCTCCCCATCGGTATCGCCTCCTTCTTTCCAGGGCTCAGCTTTATTCACCCGCTCTTCATCCAGTTGTTGAACTCAGTCAAGCCATTGGACACCTGTGGGAGGGTGCTGTTTCCATCTGATCTGAATGTGATGTATAGCTGAATGTCATCTGCACACTGCTATGCTGTTCACATTCTCCATTAGAGATCTCGCTCCGCTGCCCCTCACTGACTGCAGCCTGATTGGTCTGCAGTAGGCTAACGTTTTCCCAAAGTTCTTCATGGGCAGTATTATCAAACTGAGCATCTTGAACATTGTGGGAAATTTGTAAAAAATGTGAGTAGTCTGATCTAACGGTACATTATCAAAATCCTTCTCGCCTTCCTTTTATCAGCCCATCAATGCAAAAAGGTGTAATTGAATATAAACAACTGGCTTTTAGGACTAGAAAGAGGTGGTGGAATGGGGCTGCAGAAACCATTTCCCAACAAATTAAGCACATTTCTAATCTTACACGGGTTTATAAAAGTAAGTCTCTGTCACCAGCATGTGGGATTTACCTAAATTCGCCAAGCAGACAGTAAAGCTTCAAAAGTCCCAGGGAGGAAGGGAGAACACTTCTGCAACAGAAAGGAAAGCATCCGGGCTTGGGCTGTGGCTGATTTCTCTTGGGAAAAAAATCAGCACAATAGCTGGAATAATTAGATGCCCATGCAATAAAACTGTTACTGCTACCTGGCAACAAGTAGGAGCCATGTTGGAGGGCATGAGAGATTGGAATGAACGAATGAATAGGAGAGCTTTGGCATCCCTCTGAAATGGGCAAGAGAGAACTAGGATTACCATCACATTATTTTGAAAAATATGCCGTACGTTCCCAGGGCACCTGTTCAACTCTGAAGGTGTGCGAGGCTACCTACAAAGAAGCTCTGATTGTCTCTGGTAGCATACCCAAGCTCTCCTGCTATATCTTTCATTCAAGTTCAAATCCCAGCTTTAAAACACCCGTGGCACTTTGCCCTATGGCCTTATGTTTTCATCTCCCTTCCCTGTGGGTGCTGAGAAGTTTAACCATACACAATGGATCAGATTCTTAGCTGGTGTAAATCAATGTAGCTTCACTGGCTCATGACCCCTATTTTATAGCAGAATTAGAGAAAATGCAGTTCTGTAAGTGTGCTTGCCTTTTCAACAAAAGAAGCAAAGAATTTAAAATATATAGAGGTAATCCTGCTCCTATTGAGCTCAGTGACAAAACCCTGCTGGCTTTGATGGGAGCAGGATCTGTTCTATGGAAGGTTATTTTTTAATTAAAAGTTGAAATACTTCTGTCTGTTTAAAAAAAAAAAGTAGGCACCAGCCTTAAAGGAAGCTTTAATATGTGACTATCTTAATCAGTAGCCAACTGAGTTATGTGATCAAGTTTGTATCGAAGCTAGTATCAGATTATGGGCTTTATTTGGAAACATCTAGAGAGAGGCAAATGTCATCTACTGAGTTATTGGTGTGTTACTATGGCAGGCTAGTGACAGGTCCCCGTCTCATACTGCACTGTGCTACATCATCTCCTGAAGGGAAGCAAAATGGTAAAGGCAGAACATAAAGCTTTGCAAGAAAGATACAGTTCTTGGCACTCAGTAGTTATGCGATGCCCCAGGGCTAAAGCCGAGTAGTGCTGAATGGTATTATTAAGCAATGGTAAATCCTCCCTCTTAGAAGGAAAAGGGCTTGAGTCTTAGGCTCTGCGGGGTACTATTTGGGAAATAGGAGCATGGCTATAATATGAGGAGCTAGAAAAATATTTTTGTTTGTTTGTCTTCAGTAACCCACCTCTCTCTCTTTCACATTTGAAGTATTTACTTGGTTAAACCAGTGCACAAATATAAACGTGAAGCTGGTTTATTTGCTCACAGGTTTGTTTGGTTTTGCACTTCAGTTTCATTGTGGTCCGTCATAATGTAAGCGATAATTTTGCTCATGGCAGCCCCAATTGGAGAAATATGTCCTAAGCACCAAGAGGTATTCCTTTCTCCTAATGGATTCGATAGTAGGCTCTGACTAGTAACTGGGCTGACAGTCACTAAGACGGGCCCAGGGATTGGTGATGCTGTGATATATACCACAAATCTCAGCCCCCTTGCTAGTAAGAAATGCTGATGCCAAAAAAAAGTCAATGTTTCAGTTCCTCAAGGTTCTTCATATCATCCAAGAACAAGCGTTTGTGGCAAAAAGAGCATTAAAAAATAACTGTAAAGACTAAGAAATGAATTCAGATTGTATCAATCATTTGATGGCCAAGGAGAAGAGGGCTGAGCAGAATGGCACTTTACATTCACAAGAGTGTTTAAGTTCAATATAAGATGTACCATAAAGATGGGAAATCTATTAATGTATTAATTAAAGAAGTGGCAGCACAATGCCTTGCCATTGTCAGGAGACTCATGTTCAAGATCCACTCTGAAACTTGCACTTCCTAGGTCAGTAAATAAAAGGGGTATCATAGATTCCAAGGCCAGACAGGACCATTGTGATCACCTAGTCTGACCTGCTTAATAACACAGGCCCCTAGAACCTTACCCAGTAGCTTCTGCATCAAGCTCATAACTTCTGTTTGAGCTATGCATGGGTGGCCAAACTGTGGCTCACAAGCCACGCGCTGCTCTTTACCGTTAAGGTGCGGCTCACTGAGTCCCCCATGCCGCCCACCCCATTCTCCGCCCACCACACTTGCGGGGGGAATCTCAGGACCTCTGCCTTGCAGTGGGTTGATGTAGGGTAAGGACTTCTGTCCAGTGGGGACGCGGGCCTTGGGGCTTGAGCCCCGCAGCATACCAGCCGGGCCTCATGGCTTCAGCAGGAGTGGGGCTGAAGCCTCGACCCCTGCCGGCATCTCTTGTGGGGCTGAAGCCCTAAGCCCCAGAAGATGTGCCCCAGCTCTTGGACTTCTGAAGATTGTCGTATGAAGCTTAGAGGGTCAGTAAGTTTGGCCATCCCTGAGCTATGGAATGTCTTATACAAAGATATCTAGTCTTGATTTTAAGACTTCACTGATGGAGAATCCACCACTTCTCTAGGTAAATTGTTCCACAGGTTATTCACCCTCAGGATTAAAGAATTGTGCCTTGTTCCTAGTCTGAATTTATCTAGCTTCAGCTTCCATTCATTGGATCTTGTTGTGCCTTTTTTGGCTAGATTAAAGAGCTGCCAGCTGTCAGAAATCTCTGCTCAGGTAGGTGCTTGTACACTGTGATCACCTCATCTCTTAACCTTCTCTTGGATAAATTAAAGAGGCTGAGCTGCTTACATTTCTCACTAAAGACATGAAGACAGCATTGTCAAAGGGGCTGGAGCCTTCCCTGCAGGACAGTTGGTGAGGCAGCATTGACAGTCATGTAGGCAAAAGCCATTTCCCACCATTCTGGGCAAAAGAAGAGTTTCCATAATAGCTGCCCTCATAAAGGAGGCTCTCAAAGAGACAAATAGGAGGTGTAGGTTCCTCACCAAGCTCTACTGCCTTCCTCATCAAGTTCACAGTAGTTGCCATCATTTCAAGATTGTGAAGTCTGCTTTTGCCTACAAGTCTGCTCTCATCTTACAGCTCTATTGCTTTTCCTTTGTGTGCTACAAATAACTCCCACCTCACCTGTCCCTTCATAACCTTCAACTCTCATCTCATCTGCTCTTCCATGCTGCCTTCGTCTTCTGGAAATGCCTCTCACTCCCACTGTACAAGGCAACGACCCTCTTGCCATGCGAATAATTCCTTAAAATTCTTCTTTGAAACCTGCATCAGTATTAACCTGATTCAGTAAAAATGTCACCTACCAATTAAAAATGACAGCCTTCTTGGATAGAACCACCATCTGGCTCATCCAGTGCATTCTGTGTTTGATTTGTATTATCTGTCCCATTAAAATTGTAAACTGCTCTCCTTTGGTACACAGCTAACCAAAAAAAAATCACTCTGTCCTATGATGGTATTCCTGTGATGTTCTACCTAGCTATCTTCTGACACCTTTCCTAGTGCTTAAAACTTATCTGCCCTTCTCTTTTCCTTTGTTTGTCTCTTCAATTAAATATCTGCATTATACACTGCCTTGGAATTTCCATTTGCTTACTGCAGCATTGTTTTTAACACATGCAAGAGGATGGCAATGATATTACATTCAACAGATGTGTATTCCAAGTAATGCCAATACACTGCAACTTTAGTAGCAATAACCTGGAACAAAAGAGAGTGTACAGAATAACCCATATGTTGTATGTTTATAAATGTGTCATTCTTGCCAAACTTTTATCAGCAATGAAATAATTTATTAATCCAAGTCCAGACAGATCTTGAGAATTATCAAAGGTCTGTTGCATCATGGAGGCTGCGTTACTGAGTATATTTTACGCATTTGTACAAAGCTAATCTTCAACTTTTGATATTCAGTAGAATATACTTGCCCGTTACAGTCATCATAGAATTTGAAATGTTCCCCTTGAGGTTGAAACAACTCTGATTTAGCTGCATTTATTTTTTCCTGCAAAATTCTGTAGAGAGATAGGCAACTTTCTCATCTTGGGATAAGCAACAATTAATCTGTATCCTCCACTCCATCACTGACCACTCGATCCTATATTTATCTTAGTGATATCATACTAATGTTTGTTGATATCCATTCTTGTCCTTAAATCACTGCACTGTAAACTGTTGATTGTCACGCTGATTATGTGGTCACACACATATCTTAACTGGTTAACTTGCCTCAGATCTTGCCTTCTACTTCCACACATGACAAATCTTGAAAAAAATCAATGAAGTTCATGAACAGTGGAGGATTAAACTCCCTCCTTTCCATCAGTTTTCCCAGATGGAAAATGCAGTCCCAAGCGCCTCTCCCTATTGTGTCTCCTGCCTGTCTGAATGACATCTCTGACTCCACCTCACTCCTAGGGGCTACCTACACTACAGAAACATCCACGTCAGAACACTGGTTACAACATGATTGTCCATCACCTGGCTAAAGTTTGTAGTGTGCACTGGAACCTAATAATGATATAACTGGGCAAAAGTGTGGGATGTATATGCACAATCATGCAGGGAGATCAGTTTGAGAAGGTCAAGTCCACTCTTCTCAGTTGAGTCCAGGATGTGGGGCTGCAGCTCCTCCATGCCACTTGTGCAGTGTAGCTACTGGAACCATGATTCTCTGGCCCCTTTATTGGTCACCTCTCTATAGTAACCTATACTGGTCCCGCACAGGGACCTTTCTACAGTGTGCAAGACAGTGGGGAATCAGGCATCACCATGTGATCACTCCAGCTGCAGTCCAGCAGAAGGGGTTGAGTGATGCAGGAAAAACTCTGCTGGCCCCTGTACTCCAGTGTAAACTTCCTTAGGGGAGAAATAAATCTTTTCATACTGAAAAGATCTAAAATGATGGTTCTTCAGTATCTGGAGCCTTGAATCCTTCTGAGTACCAGGAGTAACCCCTTGGTACCAGCTATGTGTCAGTTTCCTGACTGTAATGATTGTATGTACTTCCCCATTTGCTCCCAAAAGGGGGTTCTTTCATAGCTAGGTTGATACTTAGGAAAGTCCAGATCTCCCTCATGTCTTATATTATTCTCCGAGCTCTCAATGTTTTTCTTTTTTATTGTCACTCTCCCATCTGCCTCCTGTTGCTTATTGCTGTGGGAATCATTGTTGTGCTGAGTTTCTTGACCGTGCTGAAATGTTTTGCTCAATACGCCACTCTCATTCTGCATACTTCTCTCTTCTGTCCTCATCTTGGCACACTGTCAACCATTGTTTCTCAATCAGGGAGCTTCTATTCATTGTATTCTATGTGGTGGTCTCATGAAGTCATCCTAATGTGATACTTGTCTGATCTCCACTCTGCCTAGCTCCTTCTCTGTTACTTTTGTTTTCTGCCACATCAAATAGCGGTTTTACAATACAAAAGGGGAAAAAAAGATTATGGTGATGATGGAACTTCTTGTAAGAATTAAAATGCTTTCACAATCAAGGAAAGGATACTTAACTGTGCTAATTAAATGTAAGTTTATAAAAATAACACTTAATTTTAGATTTAAAATGCCAATCTGCCTTTGGTAAAAAAGTACCCAATGATTAGTGGTTCATGGTAATTACGAAACGTAGCCACCCATTGTCTTGAAAAGCCAGGAAAAGAAAACAAACCAGCATCAGCAGAACAAAGGCTGCAACAAGGACTGTAAGGTACAACGCTGACCCGCTGCTAACTTAATTTAGGCCCAGAATTTAAATCTTGTTTAAAAAAAATAATAATAAAGTGTAAAAGGGATGAATGGAGAGAAGGGGATTCCAAAACTTAGTAGGAATGGAAATTTTATTTTACATGTTTTAATTTAAATATATCACTTTCAGTGTGGCAAACCCAAGCACAAGAGGATTGTGTGTAACATCAGAAATTGAATATAACTGGGACTAACTAGAAACAAAAGTGAACAGCCTAACTTAATTGTCCAAGCCACATCAAATATCAATAATAAACGAGGAGCATTTATAATGGAACATTTGATTTTTTTTTTCAGTTTTAATAATCTAAAGTAATGTTAGTAACTTGAGTAGGGATCATTTTTAAATATGATTTTTATCTCAACAGTGGCCCTTTTATTGAAAATACAGCAAAATCTTAAAATCTGATATCTTCCCATGCAATGATCTCATTATAAGTGAAATATGTATAGGGTTTTAGTTGGTTTTAAAGTCCTGACAGGTGCGTTTTGAATCAGTTTTAATGGGAATATTGGTCTACTCAAGTACCTCCAGGAAAAAAGTTGCAATAAAACAGCCAAGATGAAATACATGCAGAGAAAAAAGAGATTGTTCTTCCCTGATAGAGCACTAGCTTGGGAACTGAGCTGATGTGCTCATTTAAAGATTAGCTTAAATCCAAAATCACAGTGGAGTCTAACTACCTAACTTACTGTACTTACCACTGCCAGGTAATAAAACTGATTACTACAAAAACTGCCTAAAAGCCAGAGCTGTCAAAAAAGTCATTATGCTTCGAGGAGGACAGAGTCTAAATCCTGAATGGAATTTCTGATACCAATGATCGTTCCATACATGTCAACCATTCAAAGCAGAAATGTGGAGATTCTCTCATTTCTGCATATTGGTACATGAAGCATTTTATGGTGAAATCGTGACCCAGTATCACACTGATGGCTTCAGTCTTATTTTGAAACACAGAGTCAAAATCCAATCCCCAAAAAGTGCGTAGACATCATAAACAAGTGTATTTATTGTCTTAAATAATGAGTGTCTTCAAATCATGCATAGAAAAGCCAGCAGCGAAGTGGGAAGGTTGGTGTTTATTTTAAACATATCTCACAAAATGGGCTTGCATCTAAGCAGACATGACTTCTCCAAAACTCTTGTTTAAAAGGAGGGGTTAAAGATTGTAAGCAGGATCATAGTTACAAAAATCTTATCGTAGAATTTGAAAGTGAAGACGGTTTGTTTTTAGGAGTAATTTCAGCTTCCTTAAAAATAGAGTGGAACATTAGTTGAAATTAACAAGATGCTTCCTATCTAAGCCAAATTAGGTCTTTACTACTGAAAGGCATTCTTTTAGAAGTCAAGAAGGTCAAGGGTCAAGACATCAAGTCACAAAGTGCAGCTGTCAGGCCACCTCTGCAATTTCCATGGGAGTAACTAAAGAAAATTTAGCAAAGAAAATATCTACAGCAGTAGGGACATTTCTTACAAAAAAACAAAAACTGAAAAACAGATCTCCCAGAAGAATACTTAGGAGGTGGACAGGGGGGCTGACAGAGGTGGGTTTTGTCAGTTTTTATAATAAAGCCTCTCAACTCCTCATAGCGAAGAGCCAGTTGATGCAATATGGAATGGTTTAAAAGTCAATTAATTTTTTGAAACTAAACAGCTGGCCTAGGTTGTAAGTAGATATTAGTTGGGATAAATAAATATTCTTTAAAGTGTCACATGTACAAAAAGCATGAATCTTGTAGAGGATTGAATGTATGTCAAGGCATAAGGGCCTCCCACTAAATATAAAGGTACTAAATTCTGCTTAAAAAAAACCTAGAGATCTAGAAAAAGGCTGTCTCCAAGGAGAAGCATTTGAGTTAATGTTATATTACACATAGTGAAATTATGGAGACATGGCCTCATTAACAGCAAAAGAAGCACTATTAGCCAGCCCTCCAATGAGTACAAGAACAAAACAAATTTTCAGCAACAAAACATTAATGAAAGAAATAAGTGTCAGTAAAAACGTTTTAGGTTGAGATGAAGGATCTGTGGAAAAAAGATAAGTGAATGCAAATTAAAAAGAGTAAGCTCAAATTAAAAAACAAAGAGTATGTCCCACAGAATACATCAACAGAGTGACATGCCAAGTGAAACCTGGGGAATGAGATGTGCTACGAAATGCAAATGTATCCTCTGCATTATCAACACTGATGTTGAAATCGCCCAGGAGACCAAGAGATAGGGAAACTCAACTGGCTGGTTTATAAATAGAAGATCTGTATACATAGGGTGAAAACATAGCTGCTTAAGATGTATTATAAATGAAATCTGAAAAAGTGTAGACCTTGGATTTTTAAAGTGAGGAAATGGCACTTTGTTTTGCCTGGAGGTTCACTTAAAATAAGTTGAGGAAAAGACAACTCTTCCAGCCCAAGCTCTTGAGATTCACTTTCTCTAGATAAATAGACCTGGAGGTAAGGTTGAGAGTCAGGCCTTCACCATTGAAAAGTGGCAGTAATACCTGATAGATACCGCTAGCAAAGGAAGAAGGAAAGAGTCCATCAATACATACCTCTGACACACAGAATGTAGTAGGTCCAATTTTGTAGTTTGCTCCATCAATATCCTTCAGCAAGCTTCTAACAGCATAATCCATGAATGTCTTACCCCTTCTATCAAGTTTCAGCTAAACTCCAATAAACAAATAGCTGTTCAACCATCGTACTGTTGGTGTCCACTCATAAGGCAGGCTGCTGTTGGTTTTTATAACCTCTGCCCATCACCGAGCCTTTATCCAGTCTTTACAGGACAGATGTGGTAGTTTAATTATATTAAAGAAGGTGTTATGCTGTCATAGTATCAAGATGCTGGCTCTCATAACAAACATATAAAGCGCCCTTAGCAACTATGCTATTATGGAACAGGAAAGAAGAAATATGATAAGAAAATAGAAAGGTAAGTTTTTTTGTGGGCCATCTTAATTGAACATCTTACAAAAATTACAGGGCATATAAATCTCAGTGACTGAAATATAGTTCTGGTTCATTAACAAATATGCAGCGCACATACTACAAGCACAAATGATACCACACACTAAGGGTACGTCTACACTACGGGACTATTCCAAATTTGCATAAACCGGTTTTGTAAAACATTTTATAAAATCGAGTGCGCGCGGCCACACTAAACACATTAAATCGGTGGTGTGCGTCCACGGTTCGAGGCTAGTGTCGATTTCTGGAGCGTTGCACTGTGGGTAGCTATTCCGTAGCTATCCCATAGTTCCCGCAGCCTCCCCCGCCCCTTGGAACTTCCAGGTTGAGATCCCAGTGCCTGATGGGGCAAAAATCATTGTCGCGGGTGGTTCTGGGTAAATGTCGTCAGTCACTCCTTCCTCTGGGAAAGCAACGGCAGACAAGCATTTCGCGGCTTTTTTCCCTGGATTGCCCTGGCAGATGCCATAGCATGGCAATTATTGAGCCTGTTTTGCCTTTTGTGACTGTCACCGTATGTGTAATAGATGCCGCTCACAGAGGCGATTCAGCAGCGCTACACAGAAGCATGCTTTTGCTTTTGCATGATAGCAGAGATGGTTACTAGCCATACTGCACCATCTACCATACCATAAATTGGTAATAAGATGGTCATGGTTACCAGTCCTTTTGCACTGTGCCGTTCGCTGCTGTCATAAGTGCCCCTGGCCGATCAGCCAGGGGCGCAAAAGCCAAAATTGGGAATGACTCCCTGAGTCAATCCCTCCTTTTTGGTATCTAAAAATAGAATCAGTCCTGCCTAGAATATGGGCAAGTGTACTAGAGAACCACTGTATCATAGAGCCAGAGAGCACAGCTGCTCTGTGTCAGATCCCACAGAAATTATGAGCTGTATGCTATTCACAGGGGGTGCTCCTGCAACAACCCCACCTGTTGATTCCGTTCTTCCCCCAGCCTTCCTGGGCTACCATAGCATTGCACCCCCACTTGTGTGATGAATTAATAAAGAATGCAGGAATAAGACACAGTGACTTGTTAGTGAGAAATGAGTGGAAGGCAGCTTCCAGCTGCTATGATAGTCCAGACAGGACAGTAAGGAGTGTGGAGAAGAGGAGCCCAGCATCCCTCTGCTAGTCCAGGGGCAATTGAATCTTTTCTTTACACATGAAGGGTGGGGGCTGATGGAGCTCAGCCCCCTGTTGCTATTATGAGGATGGTTACCAGCCATACTGCACCATCTACAAGGAAAAATTAGGGCCAGGCGCCCTTGATTGACCTCACTGATGCTAGTCGGCATGGTTACCAGCCCTTTTGCCCATGTGCCAATAGACTGATGACGAGGACGGGTATCAGTCGTATTGCACCATCAGCCACCCATGGCGGGGGGGGGGAGTGAGGATGTTAGTGTTGACGGCTGCAGCATCGCGTCTATCTGCAGCATTCAGTAAAGATAGGGTGACATGTAAAAGAGTCAAGAGAGGATTGTTTTCCCTTTCACTTCTGGGGGTGGGTGGGGGGGTGCGTAAATTGCCGAGCTATGCCCTGACCCACCGCGCACACGGTGTTTGACCCTAGAAGCATTTGGAGCTCAGCCAAGAATGCAAATGCTTTTCAGAGACTGCAGGAACTGTGGGATAGCTTGAGTCCTCCAGTCCATGAGCGTCCATTTGATTCTTTGGCTTTCCGTTACGCTTGTCACGCAGCAGTGCGCTGAGCCCCTGCTATGGCGTCTGTCTGGAGATTTTAAAAAAATGATTTTGAATTTCGTCTTCTGTAACGTAGCGCTGATAGAACAGATTTGCCTGCCCTTACAGCGATCACGTCCGCATGGTCCATGCGGGAGCTCTTTCTTTATTTTGATTTTTAACTGCATCGCCACACGTGCTGATCGGAGCTCCATGCTGGGCAAACAGGAAATATTCAAAAGTTCGCGGGGCTTTTCCTGTCTACCTGGCCACTGCATCCGAGTTCAGATTGCTGTCCAGAGCGGTCAGTGGTGCACTGTGGGATACCGCCCGGAGGCCAATACCGTCGATCAGCGGCCACACTAACCCTAATCCGATATGGTAATACCAATACTAGCGCTACTCCTCTCGTTAGGGAGGAGTACAGAAACCGGTTTAAAGAGCCATTAAAATCGATATAAGGTGCCTCCTAGTGTGGACGGTTGTGGCGTTAAATCGGTTTTACGCTCCTAAAACCGATTTAAACGCCTAGTGTAGACCAGGCTTAAGAAAGCAAAATAAAATGGAATGCCAGGAGGGATAAACTGAGCCATATAGAAGCAGTAGGGACAGACTTCTTAACAAAAATGAAGTCAGTGGTCACTAGTGTTCTCAGTGAAGCCATGGCCACCTTGTGGGGAGAGAGTTTCACAATCTTAGTGATTAAAAGGTGCCTAATTTGGAATTGAGAGAGATCACTGAAGAAGTTAATAGTAAAAGCAGTTGGTAGTGCAGCTGTTACCACACAGCTCATGCAGGTGACAGCCAGACTGTTTCCATTGCATGAGTGAGGGATGTATTTCTCTGAACAGTTTAGATATCGGCCTACTAAAAACATGTCAAGACAGTTTTCTAAATTTCATTTTTCATCCATCTTTCTCTTCTTCCATTTATCCATCCAAGGTTCTTTTATTGCACCCATCAGCATAGTATCCAAGTGTGGTATTTTCTAAGGACCTGATTCTGTCACACATTGAGTAATAGCAAGAAGTGACATTCAAGTCAATATGGACATGAACCAATGGCAATTGAAATCACTGGAAATATTCCCATTGACTTCAGCAGGTGTTGGGTCAGACCTAAATGCAATCATGGAACTCATGAATAAATTCCTTCATTTCTTCAACCACACAGTAAATTCCAGAATAATGTGGTAAACTGGTGCTGTGTAATACACAGGATTTACACATTTACACATTCTTATCTGTACTCTGCCCACCAACCCAGGACTACTCCTAGCGTTCCAACCTTTCAAATAGCAACTATTTTGTTTTTTTAAACGAAAGAACCTTCCATAGTATTCTATCTATCTTCTCCCCAAATATGAATCAAGTAAAACCTGGACTGGAAAATTATTGTGGTCCAAGCTCCTATCTAGGATTGGTAATGTTCAGACCAGTAACAGTATTGGAGGTTAAGGTTAACATTAAGAGCTCATCTCTCTTGACAACTTGGGGCTAGTAACACCTGTTGTGTCCCATTGTGCCATTAGAAAAATGTAAATCCCTGCTTACCGGTAACGTGCAACATTCATATCTAGCCCTGGAAAAATGTTGATTGTTTCTTGAGTTTTTAATATATTTCTATATAAACAATCAACATTTTTCCAGGGCTAGATTTGAATGTTGCACATTACCGGTAAGCAGGGATTTAAATTTTTCTAATGGCACAATGGGACACAACAGGTGTTACTAGCCCCAAGTTGTCAAGAGAGATGAGCTCTTAATGTTAACCTTAACCTCCAATACTGTTACTGGTCTGAACATTACCAATCACTGTAGGTTTTCTTCAAAATGTGGCATAAACAAAATTCAAGATGGTGTAAAATGGCACTAAGGTTTTATTGACCCTAATTTGGGAGGATTTGCATAACACACTTCTGGCTTCACCACAAGTAATGTTAATAAGTAATGTGGCCATGCCAATAAAAATTTAATACATGTGTGCATGTGAGTATATATAATACATATACCATTAGACTAGAGTTTTAAATAACTTTGGAAACAGTAACGATATTAAAAGCTTAACTGTGTCTTTAAGCCATGTTAGTATCTTGTTGCACTTAAAATCTTTGTGCCACAGAGCAAAGTTTAAAATACAACTGTCTCTGATTAAGTAGGTGTTAACAAAATTCATACTTACTACTGACTTTAATCTATATTAATGTGGGCCTCACTTTGCTAACATGGTGCTCCTTTTTGGTGTGTTAAAAGCTGAGCAGGAAGTATCCCATTTTGGAAAATATTACTTTTAAAAGGGTTAATCCACTCTGATGAGCCATTTAATGGAAAAAGGGAGAGAGAGAGCTCTGCTTCGAGAAGACTCAAATAGGCATTAATTTAAATGTTACAGCAATTGATAGAAAGGTGAGAAGTAACGTGAGCTAGGAGCTGTTCCTCTGGTCAGCATCCTCTGTGCACGAAGTAATTGATAGCCATAGGAAGTGAGAGAAGGCAGGTGTTATGCTTTATAGAAAGTGAATTACCTACCATTTTTGTTCCACTTCAGATGTAATTCGACAAACAGAATGTGAAATGTGTCTTAGATTCTGTCAGACCGAGCTTTGGAAATTGGAAGCCATGCATGGTGGAAGAGAGACGAACTAGCAGTAGCAAGCCTGTGTAAAAAGCCCGCATGTTAACAGTGGGCCTTGAGTCAGTGGGAGGTCCTCACATATTTAATAGTAGAAGCTTTTTTCCTTTAAAGAAGAAAAACAGCCATTGTTGTTGAGGTCAGAAAAGGTATTTTGCCATGCAATCTACTGTAGGACGCAACAAAACCTGCAAGCAAAAACAATCTCAGCAGGATTTCACAGCTGAAAATCCATGAGAATGACTTTTTACATGGATCAGGGTATCAGCACACTGTGTTCATATGACAGTATTTCACCCTTTTGTTGAGACGGATTTGGCATTTTCATTATGAATTTTGACTCCATTTATTGAGAAACAGAGAAGCGATATATACAAAAAGAATGGCATGTGCACTTTTACAGGACTGTATGAGTCTCAGTTAAAAAAAAACCCACAACCAATCAGGAGCAAATGTACTGTTATGCTGTACAACCAACAGCAAGTAATAATTCATACTGCAGATACAGCGCAAAACCAAAATAAAACTGTAGAAAATTAACACCGGAACATTCTAATGTAAGAAAAATTGACATTTACACAGTGCCTTTCATCGAATGATCCCAAAACAGTCAACACACTTTACAACTACATGTAAAGAGAATAAAATGTTCAGCATTGCTTCTTTGGAGTATTGTTGTAGCTGTGTTGGTCCAGGATATTAGAGAGACGAGACCTGAAAAAGAGCTCTGTGTAAGCTCGAAAACTTGTCTCTTTCATCAACAGAAGTTGATCCAATAAAAGATATTACTTAACACATCTTGCCTCTCCATCATCACTTATGTTACTAAGGCATTTCTGAAAATTGTATCCAGGGCTCACTTTACCTGCGGCTATAATGCAGCCACCTATGGAGTGAAATGTGAAAGTTGTTTAACAGTACATACTAATGCTACCCAATAGTTTGTGGCAGAAATTGCAGAACAGTGGAGCCTATCCAACTGAAACTACAGGGAACTTGTAATAGGTAGAATGTAATTACCCAATTGGAATTGAGCTAGGGCTAACGACTAGGATTTTTAGGCCCAGCAAAGTAATTAAGCATGTGCTTAACTTGGATACTTGGTAGGAATTGGGTGCCTACTTCTCTTAGGCTCCTTTGAAAATCCCAGCCTAAATGCACTCCAAGGCCCTTCGTTTTCAGTTTTTACTGAAAAATTCCTGGGTTCTACAATGCTATTATTTGCTTTTTACTGTTTTTCACCCAAAATTTGGAACACACATACATGAAAATATTAATTTTGTTAAGAAAATCCAAGACATTGCATTAGGTAGATGTGTTCAAGTTAATAATAAGTTAGTCTAAGTGCAAATGTGAGGCTGTCTGTTAAAGTAAGGCAACATAGAGGAAGACGTGTACACGTGCATATGTGTACGTACAGTTCATGAAATAAACCACAGTATTTAAGTTTTTACTTTCAATACTCATTTTTTTCTTTGTTGCTTTGTTTCTATCCCCCATCCTCCAATATTAGCACAGTGAAATATGACCTTAATTTTTTGCACTTTTTTTTACCATGTTTTAATTTTTGTAAGAAACACTGATAAATTCCCAGAAAATGTTAAAATAAAAAGTGAAAAAGGAGGGCCTGTGTGCAGACTATAAAGCACACAGGAGGTGCAACGTGGCTGAATCGATGTTACTTGCAGAAACTTAGCTTTTTCATCTCCTAGTTTTTTTGCAATTTGAACTGTGCCTCCTTAACATTGCATTAATGCAGTATTTTCCACTTAACTTTGTAAACAATAAAGAAACAAATTATTTGCTGAATTCTACAACTGTTTTTCACAGCCACTTGTTAGCACTCTTAACGCAGAATTTCTTTGATGATATTGGAGCGAGTATCAACCCTAATGTCATTTTAACATAATTCTTTTGTGTGACGAGCTGGCTGTTCTCCCTTCTCTTTTGTTATCGAACATCTAAAGAAAGCTCTGTTAGTGAGAGATTACGCCAGTGGTTCCTTGGTCTTACAGAGATTTCATCAGAAATGTTTCTTCTCTTTTAATGGACAATGGAAAATGTTCGACTGTCCGTTATTACACTTCTTTGTACACAGTCTACAAATATAAATGGAAATTATAATTACATCTAGTGTTGGGTCACAATGGAAATCACTTTAATCCCAGTGTGGAGGTAGGAGGGGGAGAATCAATAAAAAACCCTTAACCCTGATCTTTTCTTCTTAGACATTTCATTTTGAGTTGCATCAGCTTGCACCAGAAGTGTTAAAAGTTTAAAGGACGACTTCTTCGGTACACAGAGAGCCATTTTGCATCCTTAGAAAAGTAATGCTGTCTTGTCCTATTCCCATGTAGAAAACAGCAAGAAGATTCTTTTTAAGCGTTTATCAAGTGTTTCGTATTATGTGGAATGCGCCACATGTTCATCCTTCGCTTAATTCAAAAAAAAAAAAAAGAGGGACCATCAAACATTTAAACTTTTCTACTGGAAATAGCACTTACTATGTTTGTACTATAGAATCATAGAAGAATAGGGTTGGAAGAGACATCAGGAGGTCATCTAGTCCAATCCTATGCTCAAAGCAGGACCAACACCAACTAAATCATCCCAGCCAGGGCTTTGTCAAGCCAGGCCTTAGAAACCTCTAAGGATGGAGATTCCACCATCTCCATTCCAGTGCTTCACCACCCTCCTAGTGAAATAGTGTTTCCTAATATCCAACCTAGACCTCCCACACTGCAACTTGAGACCATTGCTTCTTGTTCTGTCATCTGCCACCACTGAGAACAGCCTAGCTCCATCCTGTTTGGAACCCCCCTTCGGGTAGTTGAAGGCTGCTGTAGATGTGTGTGAGCCAAAACCGCAGATCGGAACAGTCCTGAACTTTGGAAAAGTGTAGACCTGGGTGTAAACATCACAGCTGGCACTTATTTCTATGATGGGCTTTGCCAATTCCCAAAACTCAGACCTTTGAACTTTGGGGATGGATGCTCAGTTCAGGATCTGAATTTTATCTTGGCTCATCTGAAGATCTTGCATTGAAAATCTTTAAAACTGAGTTTTGATAACTTCCAGTAGCACAGGCTCTGCACCAAGTGTTCTGTTATTCTGCAGCTTTGGATCCACCTCTTACTGCAGAATTGTGTTCTAGAACCTTTGGGTTCATTTTTTTACAATTGTTTGGATTTTTAAAAATATGATTTTTATGCTTTGAGGCATAATCCAACAACTAACTGATGAGGTTGGGAAGAAGCTTCCTTATTTGTTGGGTTATACCATAATTGTCCACAATGGAATTTTGTGAAACTTTCTCAGAAAGGTCTGATTCTGGCCACTGTCAGAGACAACGTATTGAAATAGATAGCCCACTGGTCTGATACCTGTGTTCCTAATTAGATACAACATCCACAGAATGTAATTAAGATCCATTCAGTGCCATATCCTGTTCCTTTCTGATTGCATGCAGAATTCAGAGTTCTCTCAGGACAATGAAAATTTATTTGAAAGTTTGAAAATCATTTTACTCCAGTCTTTCTTTTCTTAGAAGAAAATAATGTAACAGAACTTTTCAATATGTACAATGGGCTTGCTTAGCAATCCAAATCTGGTACTTCGGGGGGTTCACTTTCTCCATTAGGTTGTTGATTTTGAGCCTTAACTACAGTTCTTGCTGGGGACTCCCTGGATACAGATATTTCATGAATTTCTTTGGTTCTTCTATTCTTAATGTAATTTCCCTTTATAAAGGCCTAATCCAAAATGTATTGAAGTCTTTGGACCAAACAGCAATTAATGTATGCCACCGTGTTTCTCATTTCATTGCATTATTGCCCTTCCTGCCTCTGTTGTATTCAGCCACGGTGAAGCATTCTTTCTGCTCTACCTCCCTCTGGGAAGCATCCTGATGTTTTTTACAAACATCCTGCACAAAGATACATTGCACTATATGGTCTAAAAATACATTGCACTGTGTTGTATCGAAGTGACCTTTGTTATTCATTAGTGAATCAGCAGCCTGGGGAACTGTGGCTTTCAATGAGCTATTTTAATAGGTCTTTATTGTCAGTGATGATTTCCTTGATTTAAATATGCTGGAGCAAGGGTAATTCTTTGATTGATTCATTATGTAAAATATTTGTTTCGGTGTTAGAATTTAATTCTTTACATCATAGTTGGCCAAATTGAGAGATTCCTTCTTTAAACCACTCTGAAATATCTTCCAGATTCTCAACAGGTTCCACTAAGGAGGTACTGTTTCTTCTATTTCCCTCACTTCTGGGCATATCCTACCACTCCTCTTGGCATGGAGGTTCCCTTATGCCGTGGTTCAGGGGGTGCACATCTTATACATGAAATATAGATCTGTGAGGCTATCCAAGGTGGGCAAGGACTGGAGGATATGTCTGGGCCCAGTGCATTCACTGGCTATTGCACCATGTGACCATGGCCCTCTGCAGTCTGTGTGTGAAGATTCCCCTACACACACACACACACACCCTGTGGAAATCCCCCTTCTTCCCCCCCCCCCCCCGCACGCAGCCTAATACCTAGGAATATGCACTAAATTGTTTATGTGCATCTTACTCTTTTAAAGAAGGAATTAAATGCAACAAAATGAAAAAAAAAATACTTCCACAATGTTAATGTGGAGATTTTTAAGCACATAAAAGTCAGCAATTATGGTTTCCACATCTGTGAACAGGCCACATTGCTCATATATATCTAAAAGCATTAAAGTTAATGCCATGTATAGTAATAAAAATACTACATATGCACGAAGGGGTGAATTACAGTTGCTTGTGGGAACTGTTTCTTGAATTTCCTGAATTTTGTGCAGTTAAAGTCACAACTTAACATCACATTGATGTTTCTCACACACACACACACACACACACACACACACACACACACACACACACAAAATGTATTGAGGTGGCATTTGAAGTATTAAATGGATTCACAGCTGTTTCTCACTTTTCAGTACAATATGCTTCCTGCTACTAGAATTAGGTTCATTAAACCTTCTTAATCTAATCAAATAAGCAGACCATCCCAGGCTGCCATTTTGGAGAATAGCAAGGACTTTGGAAACAATTAAAACAATTGAATGGTAAGTTCACACTGCTTAACTACCTGATAGCAGTTAATAGATGCAGTATTTATAAAATGCATGCAAGAGACAGAGAATTCAGACAGAGATGGGGCACAAACACTCATTCCACAGAGCCATGGGTTAACCTCTCAGTAGCCATCTATCACTCCAACAGGATTACAGCCTTCTAGTTCTGAATCCTGTCAGTATTACACATTTACTTTTAGCTAACTTTTTACAATGCCTGTGGCCATATCTTGGCCCTTCCTCAGCTGCAGTTGTGCTGTGGAAAGGAATGGGACGGGACTGGGGAGACTGCTCAGGGACTCTGCATCCTCAGTGATCTTCAGAGCTCTGCTCTGAGGAGGCTTCCTGTTTCCCTAGAGGCGTGGGGAAGGGTTGAGATGTGGAAGAGCTTGGATCCATGACTAGGCAGATCTATTGACCATTTCCCTTACACAGAAGGTGGTGGTGTTCACACTGTCCTTTTTCTTTAAATCGTCTTGCATACTGCACTGTCTCTAGTGTAAAAAGAGGGCTACACCTGGTCTGATCTGAATTAGGCAAAATGGTGGTAAAACCCCCCATGCCCTGCTCCTCAGTTTTGAGCCAGAAAGGAGACAAATGGCAGAGAGTCCCTGAAGTCCACTGCAGACTTTGCTATTGCCTTTACATGGAAGATGCTCAGATACTACGGTGATGGGCAGCAATTTTTAAAAAGGTCATTCTGTAGGCAGTGTAAAACCTTTAGCTAGAGTGTGTCCAATCTACAGGTGTTCCCCAGATGCAGCTGCGCTTACGCTAGTGTAACAGCGGAAGATTTTAAGAATAAACCAGCATAAACACAGCTCACATGTACCCCAGCTCCAAGGGTTATTGCAGCCGTAATGTTGTTGTAGTAGCCTCTAGGCAACACTACAGCTACTCCATGCACTGGGCGGAGGATTCCTGTCCTCTCCGCCTGGGAGATTCCCACTTCACAGGTGTGCGCGGGTTCCAGGATTTGGCCCCTGTTATTTAGGGCCAAACTCGAGGAGCCCCACAACATTTGTGACCTTGCTTGTGGCTGCAAAGTGAGTAGTTGTCAGGTATAATTACCTGATTTGCCTTCACAAATATGGAGATTTACACACTTTGTAAGTGCCTTAACTGCAGCTGTAAAATTATATGTTCAGTCACTTATCCTATTATAAACCTTTAGATTTATATTATATAAATTATTGCAGCTGATGTTTCCTGACTAGCTGAAGAGGGGGTGGTTAGCGGAGTATTAATGGAGCGCAGTATGTTGAGAAATCTATAGTCTACACCAGCAGGTCTAAAACTGTGGGTCAGGACCCCAAAGTTGCTACCCTGTTATAATGGGGTCACCAGGGCTGGTGTTAGATTTGCTGGGTTCCGGGACTGAAGCCAGCGCCTGAGCCCCACTGCCCAGGGCTGAAGCCCTAGGGCAGGAGTCGGCAACCTTTGAGAAGTGCTGTGCCAAGTCTTCATTAATTTAAGGTTTCGCGTGCCAGACCAGCAGCGCAGGCGGCAGACAGACCCCAGACCAGCAGCGAGCTGGGCCACTCAGCCTGCTGCCAGTCTGGGGTCTGTCAGCCCCTGCCAGCCAGGGTCCCAGCCGCCGGTCCCGCTCAGCCCGCTGCCAGTCTGGGGTCTGTCAGCCCCTGCCAGCCAGGGTCCTGGTCGCCGGTCCCGCTCAGCCTGCTGCCAGTCTGGGGTCCGTCTGCCCCTGCCAGCCAGGGTCCTGGCCGCCGGTCCCGCTCAGCCCGCTGCCGGTCTGGGGTCTGTCAGCCCCTGCCAGCCAGGGTCCTGGTCGCCGGTCCCGCTCAGCCTGCTGCCGGTCTGGGGTCCGTCTGCCCCTGCCAGCCAGGGTCCTGGCCGCCGGTCCCGCTCAGCCCGCTGCCGGTCTGGGGTCTGTCAGCCCCTGCCAACCAGGGTCCCGGCCACCGGTCCCGCTCAGCCTGCTGCCAGTCTGGGGTCTGTCAGCCCCTGCCAACCAGGGTCCCAGCCACCGGTCCCGCTCAGCCCGCTGCCGGTCTGGGGTCTGTCAGCCCCTGCCAGCCAGGGTCCCAGCCGCCGGTCCCGCTCAGCCTGCTGCTGGTCTGGGGTCTGTCTGCCCCTGCCAGCCAGGGTCCCGGCCGCCGGTCCCGCTCAGCCCGCTGCCGGTCTGGGGTCTGTCCGCCCCTGCCAGCCAGGGTCCCGGCCGCCGGTCCCGCTCAGCCCGCTGCCGGTCTGGGGTCTGTCAGCCCCTGCCAGCCAGGGTCCCGGCCGCCGGTCCCGCTCAGCCTGCTGCCGGTCTGGGGTCTGTCCGCCCCTGCCAGCCAGGGTCCCGGCCGCCGGTCCCGCTCAGCCCGCTGCCGGTTTGGGGTTCCATTAGCCCCTGCCAGCCAGGGTCCCGGCCACCGGTCCCGCTCAGCCTGCTGCTGGTCTGGGGTCTGTCCGCCCCTGCCAGCCAGGGTCCCGGCCGCCGGTCCCGCTCAGCCCGCTGCCGGTCTGGGGTCTGTCTGCCCCTGCCAGCCAGGGTCTCGGCCGCCGGTCCCGCTCAGCCTGCTGCCGGTCTGGGGTCTGTCCGCCCCTGCCAGCCAGGGTCCTGGCTGCCGGTCCCGCTCAGCCTGCTGCCGGCCAGGTTCCATCCATCTAGACCAGCAGCGGGCTGAGCGGGGCCGGCAGCTGGGACCCTGGTTGGCAAGGGGCTGGCGGCTGGAACCCCAGACCAGCAGCAGGCTGAGCAGCTCATCTCGCTGCTAGTCTGGGGTTCCATAATCCAGGTCGGCAGCGGGCTGAGCCAGGCCGGCGGCCGGGACCCCGGCTGGCAGCAGTGTGCCACTAAAAATCAGCCCGCGTGCCGCAGGTTGCCGACCCCTGCCTGAGGGCTTCAGCCCTGGGTGGCGGGGCTCAGGTTACAGGCCCCCTGCCTGGAGCTGAAGCCCTTGGGCTTCGGATTTGGCCACCCCACTCAGGGCGGTGGGGCTTCAGTGGGCTGAAGCTTTCGTGACCTCCCTTCTGGGGTTGTGTAGAAATGTTTGTTGTCAGAAGGGGGTCACGGCGCTAGGAAGATTGAAACCCCTGGTCTACCAGCATATGTAAATGTGTGTAGAAGTAAATGTCTACATTCAAACAAAATACAAATAGGGAATAAAGGATGAATTTACAGTTTCTTTGAGTTGTTTAGGAACAAATCAATAAATCAGAGGCTTGGAGACAATGCAGGTTGAAATAGCATCTAAAGAAAGACAACAAAAGCTTTTATGCAAAAGCAACTGTCAGCTTCCTTAGGACTTTTAGCTTTGGTTTTACTGCAAGGAAGAAAAAACAAAACAGGACGTCTCAGTGAGTTTAACTGAATCCAGAAACAAAAAGAAATGAAGAGGAAAATAACCAACTACCATTAATTCCAACTGTATATCTCCTTTATGTATTGAAGCATGATTTTACCACCCAGTTTGTACCATGGGAGGTAGAGCTGACAGCCGTGCTCCATCATGGCAGTGGAGGGGAAACTGCTAGGAATGCTTTAAGTTAGATGAAGAATGATTTTTAAAAAAAATAAAAGCTTGGTAATAACATTAATAACCCATTCTTACAGGTTTTTACTAGCCTGCTGAAGATCAGACAGTATGTTCAGATCCCAGTGGCTGAATAGTGAAAATCTCAGCTTGGGTTGTTATTACTTCGAAAGACTCTTTTAATGACTTCTATTATTTGTTGAAAATCATTTTAACAACACAGCTGAATAATCACTGTGCTTTAAATTCATTTCATGTGACAAATGGAATGGAATTTGGTTTTAGTGTCGTTCAAAGTGCTGTGCAGAATGAATTGGATACTTGTAGTTCAGCGAGTGTACAGGCAAAAGGAGGAACTATTATATGTTCAGCAATAGCTCTCATGCAGCCCTGGACATTACACACAGCCTGTGTGCTTTTCTTAAGAGAAGAAATTTTGGATGGGGCACTGGGATTACCTTTTTTAAAACACCGCGGGAACTTTAATTTCCACCTTGGCAGCACCCAGCAAAGCAGTAGTACTGGGTAGGACACTGGACTAACCTGCGTTCTAGTCTTGGTTCTTCCACTGACTTGCTAGGTGACCTTGGTCAAGTCACCTTACCCGCTCTCTTCTTCTCTTTCCCCGTTACCCTTTGATTTGTCTAGTTAGACAGTAATCTTTTGGGGGCAGTGACTGTCTCTTACAGTGCCTAGTACAATGGGGTCCCAATATTAACTGGAAGCCTCTAGGGGCTCTTGTAATACAAATAACATCATCCAGAGAGACTTCAGTATAACATAGCTCACAGCTGTTCAGTATTTGTCATCCTTGGGTATGAGTCTAAATCTAAATGTAGTATTCAGCAGGGTCCTGAGCTTTCTTTTCTTTTGCCGGCTTCAGATGTGTGAGCGTGATATTTTTTCTTCTAAATATTGAGTGACTTTTAGTGTATTGAGCTGGTAATACTGAAAATAACCCTCTTACATAGGCTTCATTTGTTTAAGGTTTGAAAATACAAGATTCCTCATATAAAAATGGATTTAATAGATTTTTCTACACTCAGAATGTAACTTGATCCCCCCACCACCATCATCCTCTGGCCCTCCCCAGGCACAAAATCTCCCCTTGGTTCACACCTGCCCACAGGTCATAAGACCTCAGTGTTACAATAGTCAAGACAGATTGGATAGGATTCCGATTAGTGCATAACTCCCTTGATTGGTCAGAGAAGTTATTGCAGCGTGATGCAAGACAGTCTTGCAAAAGGCTGAGAACTTTCGTCTCTATAGTGAGCTTTCAGCGCTTGCTGATCTAGGAAACAAAAGGCCAAGGGGACTTGAAAATCTAATCCAGGCCTTTCACATGATAGTATGTGGAGGTTCCCAGTGCAAGAGACACGACTGCCTAGTATTGAGACTGGGTTGCTTATGCCAAGAGGTTAATGACTCACAAGGCATTATGCAGTGTCGAATAATGAGTAAGATTCGAAATGACATATGTGGTAACGACTCACCACTTAAGTTATGGATCTATTTAAGACCCCTGTAAGCTTGAAAAGATCACAGAATAGAAATGTCTTGTTCAACAGGCAATTCTTTATTCCATATACCCCACCAGAGGAGATGTACCACGCTTGAGAGCATAGGAACAAAATGAGAGGAAGCGACCTAGGGAAAATTACCACAGCAGTTGTCTTGTATCCGTATCAGGTACTTATAAAATACCAACCACTGTGCTTGGAGTTTTTTAGGTTTTTAACCTAATTACTTAATTATCATGGCTCCTGATATTTGTAGGCAGGATTTTGGGGGCAGGAGGTGGCTTTTGCACGGAGGGTGGGATTTTCAAAAGTTGGCCTAATTCCTTCCACTGAAATCAATGGGAGTTTCACACTTACTTTCAATAGGAGCAGAGTTTAGCCAGTGCTGAGTGTTTTGTGAAAATCTCTCCCTAAATTCTGATGCCGGCCAGACTAGAGCACAGTTTATTCCTATTTTCTATAAGAGGCTCAGTGCAGTTGCCGTTACGGTAGTGCTCATATGTACAAAAGGAATCATTAAGCTCCCTAGGGAAAGCCTCACCTCATGTGTTGTTGTCATCTCATGATAGAAGTTTTTAAAATGTTCTTTCAGGTTATTAAATTGCATTTTTGTTTATTCTTTCTGTACCTCTTTTGGCCTACGTGGAGAGTTGTCACCAGTAGCTAAATTCCCTGTTTGGGTCCCAATTTTGAGAGGCACTGAGCACCTGATAAATATCTTCAACTCCTAATAAGTTCAGGTGCCCAGCGCCTCTCAAAATGAGCCCCTATGCTGCTGCTTCTGTGGAGTCTCCATTACAGAAAGTGTGCAGCCATGGCAGGCCATTCTGTATGATCCTCTGCCAATCTCTTTATGGATGAATAGTCCTTTTAATCCACCCAGGATACCGCATTGTCCATCCAAAACCTTATTTTCCTGCATCGTGTTCTTCTGCCATCGTTTCCCTTCCAGTGCCCATAAACATGCATCACCTGCTGACCCCCTTAAAATGTGCCCTGCAAACAGAAGCTATGTTTTCATAAGATCTCTGACTAGCATTTGCTAGTGGGTTGAGCATTGGCCTGCTAAACCCAGGGTTGTGAGTTCAATCCTTGAGGCCAGTTAGGGATCGGGGGCAAAAATCTGTCTGGGGCTTGGACTAGAATGACCTCCTGAGGTCCCTTCCAACCCTGATATTCTATGATTCAGTCAGCTCCAATACTTTGTATTGGTTAGAGGCTATCCATGATATGCTTTCAAATAGAAAAAGGCCTGATTTTCCGGGCACTTAAGGCTGGTCTCCGCACAGTTTTTGTCCTGCTATAACTATACCAATATGAGCACCTTTAAGTGGTCTAACTGCACACATATTTGGGACTTTACTACTTTATACTGGTTTCTAAACTATATTCAAAACTTTAACTCTTTTCTTATAGCAGCACAAAAACTGTGCAGACAAGCTCTTATGCTAAGATCAGTCAGGGGTAACTGGTGAAGTTAGAGGAGTTTCAACAGTGTAAAACTGCTGTGAACGGAGAATCAGGCCCTAGGTATCTGCTTTGTGTCTGTAATTGATCCCTGCTTGAATTCCCAGCAAACTGTGAGGGACCTCTCCTCCTTGCAATCCAAAGCAAACACAAGTAGCAAAAGTAGATGTTTTTCCATTTCCCCCCCAGTAATATAGGTCATGAAATGATCATTATTTTTATGGGTCCGCAAAGCCTATAGAAATCAAAGCTATGTAATATACATTGCAAAGTGTTCTGCTAATCCTGTCTAACCGCATTCGTGCCTTCACCAGGGATGAGGGGTCTGGTAACTGGAAATCTGACACTGAAGGAATTCCAAACAACAGTGCTCCAACTAAAAACAGCTCTCTCTGCGTGGCATGTGCTACATGAGACACTAGGATTGTATTAGTTTACATTATCTGATTTTTTAGTTGTGCATTGTTGATAAAAGAACAGGAGGAGAAAGCACCTCCACCAGCTCAGCCCATAAATAATCTGTGTGTGGTGTGTTTGAGGTTAGTATGACATTGCTAGACATCTGCCTTCTGCCGAGAGGTACAACCCTCTCTCACTGACAGCAGCAACAGAGCAGTGCCTTGTGCTGCAGTTTCCTCCTCGTAATAGGATACAAAATTTGGTTTCATTCAGCTTTTTAAATGCAAAAAACATGATCTTAATTGATAAATATTGGTTTGAAATGGCACAGAAAATTTGTTTCAGGAGTAACCAGCCTGCAAATGAGAGACTTTAATGAAACTCAGAACCATGCAGTGACTTTTTAAAAAACCTGTATTGACTTTTTAGGTACTGCACACTGAATATTAAGCTACTGAAGTTTTTGGTGCTACTGCCTAGAACCAGCACTGCTTTCTCTATTATGTGCTGTGACTTTAAATATCAGAGAGCGAGACTACATAGCCATTGAGCCAGGATTTTTTAAAATATAAGTCAGAAACAGCTTTATAAGGTCCACTCTCAGAAGAAACACTTTGTATGTTTGTTATAAGATTGATTGTTTGCCTCATTTAATTCCTAGATCTGTTCTTGGTTTTTATCTTCTTCTTTATATGTCGTTAGGGCCCTTATCACAGAGAACAGGCAGCACTCCATTGTGATGCATATATAGAGAATGCTTTGCTGACATCCTGGGACACAGACAGGACTCTGTTCTCTTTGGCACTCTAATCACTGCCTTTGTTGCCTCATGCCATCACCCAGGATCTCTTGCATAGACTAAACAGTCATGGAAGAGGATGCAAAAGAGGCTGCAGCCAAGTATGGGTTTCTATTAGCTACAAAGTACATGACTTCTTGGGGTGTATTTCAACAAGTACTTCCCGTCAGGGTAGGAGAAATTCTTTTCTCTGCTAACTGGAGAATTACTGAAACGGGGACATCACAAGACCCAAGAGAGCAGAAGTTGAGCAAGTGAGAGGGGGAACGATTTGTAGTCCGTTTTTTATTGACACCCATTTAAAGTCAATCACTAATTAACATTCTGGAAAGAGGAAGATCTTCCTTAAAGAGTCTGCTCCTTTCAGTTGGGTTGTAAACAACCCTGAAAGCTCTCAGGGTTCGTAGCAAAACCAGGGAATATCAGACATTCTTGATATTTCTAAGGTAAAAACAAGCAGGAAAAGATAAGATGTTCAGGCCTTCTTTAACCATCAGCAAGAAGTAAAAAAGGGCCCAAGCACAATATTTTAATCATCCTTTGCAGGTCACCTTTAAAACAAGGGTTATCTTGGACTCCTAATTACAGAAATGGATCAGAGTTCCTAACTGATCAGTGTTTTGAAGATCAACCAGCACAGCTCCAAACCAGTAGGTTAAGGTTGAAACAAGTTTGCAGGAAATGTGGGGAAGTTTGCACTACTTCTGTCTGTGCCATACCTTCTCTGTGGAGGTGAGGAATCGTATTTCCCATCATCACAATTCAGTAAACAGGCTTTTGAAATGCACTTTGCCTACATCAGGTCACTATTTGGGGGGAGAATTTTCATGCAGCTCTAATGGCTTTGATTCCTTCCTTGAAGTCAGTGCTCCTACTTCTCTCTTTCTACAACTTCCTTAACAAGAAGTATATTAACGTAGCTGGTCCTGCATCTTCTGCTCCCTACTCCTTCACTGGGAAAAGGCACAAGTGAGCCAGTCAGTAAAAGGCTGAGCTACAAGATCAGCTCCTTCCCGTGCTGTTGTGTAAGTTCCCCATCTGCAGCCAGCCATTAAGCCCACTGGCCCCCTAGGTCAAACAGCTGACCAGAAAGCAAACAGCTGACACAGGGCAGTTCATGCTCAGCGTGTCCTCTTAAAGGGCACGCTCCTAATCAGGCCCTTTGGAGTGGCTGGACCTGCTTGACCCAATTTGTGGGGTTTGGATGGGTCCCATGGGTCAGTGATTTTCCACTTCTGGTTGTTGGTCTGACCCACAAGTTATGGGTCACTGAGGAGGTGTGAGCCAGCCTTCTGAACTCTGAACCCACCAGGAGCTAACAAAAACAGAGCGGGAGGGGGAAAGAATTTCATTAGGGCCTCTGCTGAGAGAAAATGCAGAGTTGTTTTGCTTCTACTCAGAAATGAACACCGTGTCCAAGGGGCTGCAATTGAAAAGGTGTTTGGTTTGGCTTATGGGTTTTTTTGTTGTTTTTTTTTTTTAAAGAAAAGTAATAACATACACAAGCAGACTGTATAAGGTCAGATGAAAATTGAGGTGCTTCCAAGTGGCAATGCATTCACTCTCTGGAATCACCATTCTTAGAAATTGCCCCCAAATCTCCCTTTATTCGTGAGTGCAGCTTTTCCTGGTGACGGCATTTCTGATGCTGCCTTAAAAATACTGACTTTCAGTCCACTTAAAAAAATAATAAAAGGGACGTTCAGGGTTGGTCAAGCGCCAGCTATTCTTTCCTTTTCTTCGTCTTACAAATTCGTAGCTGCTGCTTAATGTGACATGGGGAGTTGGGGGCTCCAGAAAGTGCTTCGAGCCACTCTCCGACGCCCTTTTAAAATCACTAATGCCAGCAGGCCTGGATTTGGGAGGAAATCACCCGTAAGAAACCAACAAGCATGAGGCAGGGGACGGGAGAGAGTAATAGAGACATAGAGCTAAAGGCCAGAAGGGATCATGAGATGATCTAGAATGAATCATCAGGGAACTGTTCAGTTTCAACATCCAGGGCTTATTATAAATAGGAACAATGGCCTGGGTCATCCCCTCCCTTCTTTCAGAAATACCCTGGGGAAGTGAGCTGGGCAAGGGGGGGCTGACCCATCTACAAGGACCCTTTGTTGAGTTTCCCTCAGATCGTTCTCCTCAGGGGTTGCCAGCGGAGCAGAATTGCCAGAGCTCCCCCAGCCTTCCCTGCCCACAGAGACTCCCTTGAAGTGTTTGTGGCTTTTTAGCCGAAGGATGGCAGAAGCTGCACAAGGGCTTTTCCGACGCGTCTGTGTGAAGTGGAACCATGCCCGGCTCTACCCACTCCTTCCCCAGCCTGACCGTCCTCCAGCTGCCAACCCTGACCCCATAGGCATTGCCGAGCCATTTGTACTCCACCCCCGGAAGAGGGGCCTGGAGAGGGAACGCCCTGCATGGGTAAAATTGGCCATCAAACCTGATCCCAATACTTTTACGGTGGAACCTGGTGGTTTCCTTCCCAAATGTTACTCTGAAGGGTTCCACATCCCCAGCACACTCAGCTCTCCTGGAAAAAAAAGCCATTCCCTATAGACGCCGACTCCATGGGTGCTCCGGAGCACCCACCAGAAGCCCCGCCAATCAGCTCCTACCCCTCCTTCCCAGTGCCTCCTGCCCACCTTGATCAGCTATTCAGCAGGGCGCAGGAGGCACTGGGGGAGAGGCAGGGCTGGCTTCAGGGTTTTCGCCGCCCCAAGCGGCGAAAAAAATAAAAAACCACAATCGCGATCAGCGGCACTTCAGCGGTAGCTCCACTGTGCCGCTTTCTTCTTCGGCGGCAGGTCCTTCCCTCCGAGATGGACTGAGGGACCCGCTGCCGAATTGACGCCGAAGAGCCCGACGTGCCTCCCCTTCCCCTTGGCCGCCCCAAGCACCTGCTTGCCGCGCTGGTGCCTGGAGCCGGCCCTGGGGAGAGGAGGAGTGGGGGAAAGGGTGGAACGAGGCGGGGGTGGAGCAGAGACAGGGGTTTGTGGGAAGGAGTGGAGGTAGAGGGCCCCCCCCCCCCCGGAAACAGAGGAAGTCAGCACCTATGCTCTACAGCAGGGGTCGGCAACCTTTCAGAAGTGCTGTGCCGAGTCTTCATTTATTCACTCCAATTTAAGGTTTCGTGTGCCAGTCAGGGCCCGCTCTACTGTTTTCGCTGCCCCAAGCAGAAACAACCTCCCACCGGAAGTGACGGAGGTCAGGAAAGCATGTGCAAATGCCGGCGGGAGGGGTGGAGAAGAGCGGGCTGGACCAGGCCGGGCAGGATTTTTAATGGCACGCTGCTGCCTGCCAGGGTCCCAGCTGCCGGCCTGGGTTCGGCAGCGGGTTGAGCAGGGCCGGCGGCCGGGACCCCAGCAGGCAGCAGCGTGACATTCAAAATCAGCTTGCGTGCCATCTTTGGCACGTGTGCCACAGGTTGCTGACCCCTGTTCTACAGTCTCCTGCCCCTCCTCCACGCTGTGTAATGCTCCTTCTTTGCCACATCCAAACCCTTGAAGAGTGAAGGTCTGTTGAGGGTGCAACTCGTGATACACAGGAGCTTGTTCCAAGAGCAACTCTAATTGCAGCTTTAACCGAATCTGTTTTCCACCAATTACATTTGAAATACTTTAAAATAATAAGTTCAGCTTTGCATTAAGGGCCCAATTCAAAGCTGCCCAGATTCCCTCTGAGCTTGGCATCTGTCCTAAGCACATTTGCATTATTTTGATTTTTTAAAACACAATTTAGCAAAAATTCTAATAACAGCTAAGAAATATTACATTAAAACATATGACCATTATCTTGACAAATATCCTTTTAAGCATTGCTAGTCTCTCGAGTCTTGAAAAGGGAAACTAATGCCAAGTATGACACACTAACATTTGTTCCCGTTGTTTTATTCCTTGACACACAACTGCTTCTCTTTTAATTTCTCTTGCACAAGCTTCCAGTTGCAAGGTATGGTGTGGATGGCCCGTCCACCAGTCTTGTCATCGTTCTTACCACCTCTGATAGAAACACACAGAGCAGCCCTTTGGCTTGCTGTGGAAGTTAGGCTTTGTTGCATGGCCTGTGTGTGAGAGTAGAGATACCAGTGGTCTGAACACATGTGGGTTAAGAGTCCTTTTAGTATCTCAGAGGGTGGCTTCAACCCCTTCAGCACTTTGCCTGGACTGTCTCATGAAAAAAACAGGAGGGCCTGTCTTTTATAATGTTCTGTTTTTAAAGCAAAATGTCTCTGGGGACCGTAGGGTCCTAAAAGTCCAAGGCCTGGAATTCTTCCTTTCTCTCTTTCCATTTTAAACAGGAAACATTTGCACTAAGCGATTCCAGGGGGAGTGTTGTAGGTTCATTTCAAGGCAGATAATGTTTGTTCACTGCCTATGTCTGTGATTTACCCCAGGGGCTTAAACGAGTGCAGCAGAAAACCACATGTTGTGTTTCACTTCATGCAAAACAATTTTCGATGGCATCTGGGAGGGGCGCCCGGGTTAAGAAATGAGAAGCATGCTTATAAAATCCCTGTGTGAACAAAAGAGAGTTTGGTGGAGGAAGTGAAAGTCATCAGCAAATTGGACACCTGATATCTTTTACAACAGAGATTTTTTTTTTTAATAAATCCACAAAAAAGTATTTCAACAACCGCTGATGAGTGTAGTCCTGTGCCCCAGGGCAGGTGTCTAATTTACATTTTCAGTCTTCTCTTTGGGTCAGAATCCTGCAGTTCCTTCAGCTTGTCCTCAGGCAAAAAATTGCACTGAAGTCAATGGGAGGTTTTGCCTTAGTGAAGTATAAGGACATTTGCAGTCACAATGGTAAAACTCCTAATTGTGCTGAACTGTTGTGGATGCTGCAGTGACATATCTATGCAGAACAATTATTTTTGCCATTTAGAAGTATCACATGTTAAACTATTCTAGGGAGAACTATCAATCCCTCATTAGTGTAAATCATGGCATTTAAGACACAGAAAGGTACAGAGGGCACTTTATAGCACATCCTCTGGGATTACGTGTTCACATGTTGCTTTTCACATGCACCAGAGCTTGCCAAACCCTTATGGATGCAGACAAGTTACAGAGCAGACTTAACATCAGGCTCTCCAGCTCACAGGGGTTTTTTGAAACCTCACTGGCGGCTAGCCCATGGAACACAGATACTGGATCCTAACATCCCTGTTGTTTCTTCCAGGAGTTCCAAGATTTCCAACTATGGTGTTTTGAGAGTTTTACAGTCTGACATGTTAGAAGAAAAAAATGGGCCAGGGCTGGGAGGTGTGATTATTTGTGCACATACGGCTTATGGGATTTGCAAAGCTGTAGCCCAAACTCATCTGTTTATCCTCAGGCTAGATAAGACACAGTCAAACACACATTGTTTGAAGGATCTTTGTTTCCATTATGGCAAACTGGCTTTGTGAGCTGCAGAGCTCTTCCTTTGTCAGTGGGCTGTGATGGGCACAGGACCCTGGCGCCCAGTATCCTGTGAATTAGAAATACTGCATCATGTAGCTGGGAGGATTTTTTTTACTCTCAAGTTCTGTTTTGACTCATCAGGTCAAGTTACAGCTGAGGTGCCATTTCCTGTCCCACATTAAATGTAGAACTTTAACTACAGTGTGTTGCTGGCTTGGAATACTGCTTTATTTATCTAGATGTATTTTCTTCCTTCCCAGGTGTGGCCCAGCAGAACCAATGGAGTATTTAACAGGGCCCCGAGTGATATACAAAGAGCGAGATCTTCCATACTACCAAGGAGGGCAGCCTGCTGTCCACCCCTCTAAAGGAAACTACTCTCGTGCACAAGACATGAGGGCAGCAGAATTGCGGTATCCCCAGTATTACCCAGGCCAGCAACTAACCACCCAGCACAAGGGACCCCTCCGCCAGGATGTCCCACCTTCACCTCCCCAACCGCACAGAGTGCCAGCTTATAATGAAATGGGCCGAACAGGACAGCGTGGGAGCAGCCCGGATCAATACCAATACAGACATCAGGATTCCAGGCAGAAGAATCCCATGACTGCAGCTGTATAGCCTGAAACTGGACTTGTCAACATGGGCTGGGATGGAGGGTTCCTGACATTCCCTTTTTTACAGTTGGTCCTAGCAAGCTTAACTGCATGTAGGAATGGCACCTTAACTGGGATCATTCTTCCTGAACCTGCCTCAGGATAGGTTCGTTTTCATAGGAATCTTGGGCCATATCAAATTAAGAGACTGTGTCTTTTAGGTACGTGCATTACCAGACGTTCAGATGTTTTTAACACCAGTTAAAAATAGAAAGTGATGGCTGAAAAGTAAGTGCAACTGTTAGTACAGCTCAGGGCTATTTACCACATCTGGCCACACACACATACAGACACACAGTGCACCCTCTGTGAAAGGCCAGTGGTATTATCACCAGAGTCCATTTTGGATCTATACCACAGAAGTATTATATCACAGAAGCCTTCTGGTGACCTGACACTGTGTTCAGTGCAGTGCTGCTCTTCTCGGGATCAGAGAGTCTTGTGTAATCTAGTGCCGTGTGCAGTGGTGACTTTACCAATGACTTCCGGGCTGTTCCACTCCCACGCGAATCAGCAGTTTTATATTTTGAGAATGCCATAATCATTGGTTTTTAATCTTGCCTGTATCTTCCTCTTTCTGCTTGTTTGCTGGAACATGCATCTGGGAGCCCTCATTTTTGGTAGTTCTGCATCAAGTTTATCCTCTTTTCATATTGCAAATAACACAGTTGGACTAAAATGAACTAAACTTGGGCAGTTTGGAGAGTATTCATAGAACTGTCCTACAGGATCATTAGGGGATGAGGCAACCATCTGAAAAATGTCTGTCTGTCTGTTCTCATGTGTACGTATATTATGCAGTGCACAGCTCTTAAATGGAAGGCCTAGGGGCCAGGTGCTCAGCAGCTGTCAATGAGTGTAGCTTCCTTGACTTCAGTGGAGCTAATCCTATTTATACCTGCTGAGGATCTGGCCCGAGGGGTGAAGTACAGTAAGTGCTATTAAATTGTTACTCCATCAAGTATTCAGATGGATCAGGGAGGGCAGAGCCTGTACTTGTCCCCACTCTAGTCAGGTTTGCATAAAGGTGTCTGCTGGCATATCAGTTAATGAATTCTGAGCCTGCAGTTGTAAGCGTCTGTGCTATTCTTCTGCTGTCAGTGTGCATGGCTCCTGCCGCTCGAATTGTCACCTGTTAATGCAGGGATCACTGCAAGGAAGCTCAGGCTCTGGCAGTGCCAGTACTGTGCAAAGTGCCAAGCAATGCCAATTCGCCTGGCAGTGCTCTGCATGGCAACTGGAAAAGGGGGGCAGGGGGGAGGCGTTAGGCTTTTAAAAGCAACGGGATGGAGAAGAGAAGGAGGATAACAGAGGGGAGATTGCTTTAGAAACGTTGGGGGCACAGAGAAAAGGAATGAGGAGAATGGTTTAAACAACTAAGGTTTTTTTAAAACAATTAGGTGAGGAGAGGAAAGACGCCGAGGTTGATGGAGAAAGAGAAGACAAGGGGAAGGACAAGTGGGGCGGGAGCGGGCGAAGGTAGAAGAAGGACCTAGCTTCTTTCCCCCAACTCTCTGCAGACATTAGCTCAGGGCTGCTCTGGCCTTATGGAGGTAAAAGATGCTCTGAGGCAGTTTGAAATGTGCCTCTCAGCCATGCGGCTTCCCAACTCCACAGACATTTGCTGTGCAGTCTAACCGGGCTTCCGGTGCTTGGATGCGTCGCTCAATGATTGGTCATGCTCAGCATTGCTTAGGGAACCACAGAGCCTGTAACTAGGAACACGTTTTAAGTAGCTTCTGAGTGTCCCTCGTTCTTCAAGCTCTGCCTTTGGAAGCAACAGAAGCTTGTTTGGGCCCCTCCCCTCTGAGGGAGTGGTCTGGGACCTGGTCTGGCTGACGCCCTTTGGGACGCAGCAAATGCATCCGGATTCATTGCACAGCTCACCTCCCAGTCCTGGATCATCTGGTGCATAGCCCTTTATCAGGACTGGTAAGGATTCATTCGCTCTCTAGAGACTGGTGCATGGTGTATCGGAGTCTCACACAGGTTTGCACAGCTGCATTCCAAGGGGCTCTTCCAACCATTAGATGCATTTCCCATTCCACTGGAAACACCGTGTAGGGGACATGCCACACACAGCCTTGTGCTTCTTTGAACGAGCTTTCCATACTGGGTGGTAGACTCGGTTAATAAAGATTTGGCAGCCACAGGGTAGCTGCTAGTGACATGAACATCCACCTAAAGCAAAGTGAAAACAAATTCAAATACTTTCCTTTCATCTTTTGAAATACAGCCCCAGATGCATCTGATCCAGCTGTAAAGAAACAAATATGTTTGTGACAGTGGCTTGATCAAGCCAGACCACAATTAAGAACAGCTCTGAATATAAGCTACTGCCTTATCATCCATTACCTACTAACCCTTCCGATGCTCCGCAGCACAGCGCACAGAACTCATTTACAGTATTTCATGAGCCAGGGCCAAATAAAAACAGGATGGAAACAGCTTCTGGGTTATTTATGGCCTTTGAAGGGCTTGCTCAATTGTCTCTATGTAACCTGAAACCTCCTGTGAAGGCTCACATTGACTGCAATGGCACCACTTGGTTAGGGGAGACAGATCAAACGAGCCCCTTCCAAGTTGTTAATCTTACTCAACAGGTTACACAGAACAAAAAATAGTAGCTACTAGTATAATATATGGACACATCGTACACTGCTGGAAGCTATGAAGGAGAAAACTTCTGACCTTGCTGGGGGACAGGAGCAAAAGGTATTACAGACCATCTCATTAATCTATGGTGCTGGTCTAGGAGAAGATTGCAATTTGCTGGTTTAATATCTTGCAGAGGTACGGTATTTGCAAAGCATGATATATAACTACTGTATATATAGTCTGCTTCTGTGCAATGTAAAATGTATGATTTTAGCACCATATTGTGGAAAATATGTACCGTGCAAATCTCACGAGGTGCTACAACTGACAGTTGAAAATACACCACTTGCAAAATCAAAAAGAGCCGTTCAGTAACAGGTTGCTCTTTTTCCCCATATGTCCATATGTTTTGGAGTGTTACGTGTCTGAAATGCTCTTGACACATAGTTGCCTCACACTCCTTCATCAAAAATGTGCCAATCCAGCAAAAACCTTCCTGCCGTGATCTGGGTTTGCAAGGAGAGCCCAGGTTGCTGCAGGAGGCAGAACGCTGTACATTTGCACGGTGGCATGAATCAGGATTAAACAAGAGCAACCTGCTTGCATGTCAGGAGGGCTGCTGTGAGTCCCCAAGCTGCTGTGCTGGCTGAGTTGCAGCATCGGTTTCTGATTCTGGTAAAGGGGCAGTTGGGCGGTGAAGGATTTAGAGACACAAATAGAAACTGGTGACTTGCTGAGTGACCGAGCACTCGTGATCCACTGACATTGGCCCGTGAGGAACCATTACCACTGTGATAACTGCTATTATAAGGCGGCTCTGTGGGCACTCTTGCAAAGATGTCTTTGTGAAAAACGGAGAGGACTCAAGAATGAAAACAACCCCTATCCCTAAATAATGCCTGCAGCCCTGAACACCAGCTCACACAAACGTCCTAAACTAGAAATAGCTTCACATGCTGCCTAATCTTTGTACAGAGTGAAAGTGCTACCTCCTCCTCCTCGTCATCGTCATCATAAGCATCCTCAAAGATTTGCTTTTCAGACAAAGACAGTTCTGAGTAAGTCCCATTACTCTTCTGGGGCCTGATCCTGAGGCTTTCCACTGAATTGAAGTTGCTTATCTCCTCCCAGGATGAGGCCCTCTCCTGCAGTCGCGATTGCAGTTGTTGGCGAGAGTATTCTAACCTTACGTGCACACCCTGGAGAGTGCCCTTTGCTAGCAACATGTAATAAACCAGGACGTGTTGTTTATACGTCACTTTTCTATTATTTCTTCGCTTTTTTATGATACTTGACGATGGTTGTGTGTGTTGAATAAAAAATACAGTGAAATCATTGGGGGAGGGAGGGAGAGATTCAACACCAAATTTGAGAAAAAATTTTGGTACCATAAATGATTTTGCATTTTTTTTGTTATATATAACTATATAAATTTTACCTGTTTTATTTTGCATTAAAATAAAGGCTTTAAGACTACAACCAACCATCTCTTTGTATATTGATTCTATCACTTCTTTGCACTTCTGAAGGCATCTTCTTGGGTTGTGATCTGGCATGGTCAGGATTAGTGGGAGAACTTCAAGGAAAACCCAGCATTGCTGCAGAAAATGGTGATAATGGCTCATTACACTTAACTTTGAATCCCTCAGAGCCAGCTTTGAATCAGTGCTCCAGCTTTGTGGTATGGGATGCTCTGCTGTTGTTCATTCCATGTTCCAGATGAGTTGTAAAACCAAGGTCCTGATCCCATGGCACTTTTCACAGAGATGTTAGCGTCTGTCACCTGCTGACTGACCCCTTTAAGAGGGAACAGGGTCCAGCGCACCTGTAACTGATTACCTGCTGCCTAGTTGGGCTTAAGAGAAGGCACCTGAGCCTTGTAAAGGAAGCTGTAGCAGAGGCTGCAGAAGAGTTGCAGCAAGCAGGAGGTGCCTGCAGGAGACCCTAGACTGGAGGAAGGGTTTTGAGACTGGAAGCCAGACCTAGAAATTTGAGCTCCAGCTAGGAAGGGCTTCATGAACAGCAGGCTTGGACAGAACAAGAGCTCTGGATGTGGTAGAAGACTCCAGAGAATTACCTTTGCAGATGTGGAGACAGCCTATATTTTGGAACCTTGAGTCTTGTTTTTCGAACTGTTCCTGTAATTCAGCCAGACCCAGGCAGGGGTGATCATAGAATCCTAGATTATTAGGGTTGGAAGGGACCTCAGGAGATCATCTAGTCCAACCCCCTGCTCAAAGCAGGACCAAGCCCCCAAATCCCTAAATGGCCCCCTCAAGGATTGAACTTACAACCCTGGGTTTAGCAGGCCAATGCTCAAACCACTGAGCTATCCCTCCCACCACATCTGTGTGGAGTTCTTAAAGCCCCTGAAGGAAACTGAGGCAGGATTCTACAGGGGGCGCATAAGAGATGGTCAACTCTGTTACAGCCATGACCAAATTCCAGTTTGGGCAGCTACATTTGGCCTACCTAAATTCCCCCCACGATTTCAATTCAAAGCAGAATTCATCATTTCCTGTTCTCAAGTGTAGTGTTGCTGTGTGTTATGTAACAGCTACCCCATTCCACCCCAGCTGATGTTGCATTTCAATGAGATGGGTGCAGTGCTTCCTTTACATGCATTTCAGAACCCTTGAAACTCTGATGCAGGTGCTTAACTTGAAGTACGAGAGTCGTCCTATTAAAGTCAATGGCAAACTAGTTACATGCTCAACATTATGCACATGTGGTAGCATCAGGGCCATAGTTTGTATAGTACATTGGCATCTGTTCAGCTGTAATGATGAAATTCTCCAAACCGAATATAAAAATGTTCAGTGTTTAAGAGGAAAGTCACAAGGCCAGGGAGCCACTAAAGATGTATCACTTCTATGAATAATGTTCTCTGTGTTGCTTCTAAGGAACATAGGAAATAGAGAAAGAGGACAATGAGACAGACAGGGCCGGTGCAACCCATTAGGCGACCTAGGCGGTTGCCTAAGGCACTAGCATTTGGGGGGGCGGCGTTTCGGGTCCTTTGGCGGCAACTGCGGTGGCCGGATCTTCGGCAACCCCAGTCGTTGTCGGCATTTAGGCGGAGGGAGCTGGGGCAGGGGGGCGCGGGGAGGGCCGCCTGCAGCAAGTAAAGGCGGGGGCGCGGCACGCAGGGGAACTCCCCGCCCCAGCTCACCTCTGCTCCACCTCCTCCCCTGAGCATGCCGCCCTGCTCTGCTTCTCTCCCTCCCAGGCTTGCGGCGCCAAACAGCTGTTTGGCACCGCAAGCCTGGGAGGCGGGAGAAGTGGAGCGGCGATGGCGTGCTCGGGGAGGAGGCGGAGCAGAGGTGAGCTGGGGCGGGGAGCTGCCACACGGCTCCCTGGGCTGGGGGGAGCTGCCGTGGGGGGGGGCGCCACAGGGTGGAGGGGGGAGCTGCTGCAGGGGGAGCGCCTCAAGGTGGGGGGGGGGGACGGGAGCTGCCACAGGGCTCGGGGGGGGCGCAAGGTGGAAGTTTCGCCTAGGGCACAAAACATCCTTGCACCCGCCCTGGAGACAGAGGGGAAATGAAGGACTGAAAATAGGAAGGGCTTACAAAATGGGGTGTATCAAAAGTCATGCCTGTTGTTTATTAAAAACAGGTGCAACACTCAAGAAAATTCAGTACAAGTAAATGCAGATTGTCAGCTATATCCAAGTGGATGGAGTAAACACCCTACACAGGCCCTGAATGGGTTAATACAGGCCAGAGAGGCCAGTTATGTTATCTGGCTGCACCTGGAGAGAGCGTCAGGCTTAACCATCCTGAAGCCCAGCTGGGCAGGAGCAGGCTCCTTAGAAGAGGCCTGTAGCAGGACGGGTGCTGCAGTCACCCTCCAGGAATAGAGATGGGGTGAGAAGGAAGCCCGGGGGGGGGGAAATAGGCTAGGATCCCAGGGCTTAACTCGCAAACAGCTGAGAAGGTGTAAAGCAGCCCTTGGGATGGAGCAGGCCCTGGTGGTGCGCCCTGAAAGAAGGGCAGAATTTGGACTGCAAGGGAGAGAGAGAGTCCTGGGAGGTGTCCTGTGGAGGAACAGAATAAGGGGAACTGACAAGGCTGAGTAGGAAGGAGCCCAGGGAAACAGCGGCAAGGAATGGGAGTGTGGAGACCTTGGCTACTGGAGATAAGGGTCCCTGGGTTTGAACCCAGTATAGTGGGAGGGCCTGGGTTCCTCTCCCTCCGTGGCAAGATGGCATGAGTCCGAAGAAGGGAACATGGACATTGGAAAGGGTGTGAGGACCAGGGCGGGGCCTGGATTTGGAGCCAAAGACCCTCTTGTGAGGACATTGGATTGTTTTATGTTGGGCTTTCTGTTGCCCTGGAAGTGAATGACTAAATTGTGAGCTGGCTAGAGGGCCGAGTTTGAGGAAGAGACACAGACCACCGCAGCACCAGAGTGACCATCAGCAGGGAGAGAGAGCTGCTATGTCATACCCGGGCACAAAGAGACGCTCCTGTGGTAAGTGAACCCCTTCACACCAACACGGTCAACAAGCCACGCTAAGTCAGTTTTGGCACATATTAAATTCTAATCCATGCAGACACCAGTTTTGAAAGGGATCCGCCCAAAGAAGTGGGACCTTTCGCTAAAGCTGGATGAGTAGATAAAGTTTTGATGTCTTAATTCCTCTTCTGCTAATGATAACCAGAGAGCTCGCTAGAGATAGTTAGAAGGCATAGTAAGAGCCGAAAACTCAGTAATCATGATTTCAAAATAGTTATCTTGCTTCCCTGGCTATTTGTTTTCCAAGGCTTCCCAACTGCAGGACTCTCCTCACCTGGGAACTGTGCTCCCAGGGTGTGTCGAGCCGAGTGTCTGTCCTCTAATCACTGCTGCCCTTTGCATAAAGAGCGATGTGGCGTTTTAGCCAAGTGAGGCCCATCCATTTTAATGAGCCATGCAGCTAAAACCTAGCACAGATCTTTATTCTAATACTAATAACATGCTTTTCTGTCAAGCCTTTCAGTGTAGAGGATCCCAAAGTCGTGTGTGTGTGTTTGTGTGTGTAATACGACATGGGGACTACTCACACAGCACTGAAATGCAGTCACCTCCAGGGTGGGATGTGACAACAGGCTAACAGTGTGGTGCAACACTGCATAACCTGGTTCAACGTACCAAGGACAACTTCAGCTGAGACTTGGGAGACTTTCAGGCAGCAAAGTGTAATTATCTAAGCTGGAATTTGGCGAGGGTTGATATAATGAATGATTACAAGTGGCCAGGAGCTCACCTTTCTGTCTCATCCAACACTCAGCAGCTCCAGAGCCTCGTGCTGAGGTTGCATGTGCTTTACGCTCCTTTTCAATGCTGTGATATAATGAAAGAGAGAATTCTGGGGCTGTTCTGGGGGAAGGGGAACGATGCTAGAGAGGGCAAATGTGGCGGAATGGATTTATCCAAACACAAATTACTTGTGGGCAGACAAGAAGTAAGCTGAGGGCTCCCAGGTAATCTGATGTCACTGCCCAGGTAATTTTTGCATTTGCCTCAGAAGTTGCCTCGTGCCCCCTGGAGCCATTCAGGTTAGGTACCTTTTTAAAGTACAAAATAACCATTGCTACTTTAGGAGATGGAGGGGGGATAGAATGGAGTGGCAGAGCCAAGCTAGCTACCAGCTAGCGCTAAGCAATTGGTAACAAAGGAATTTGGCTGGGAGGGATAGTTCCTCTTACCGAAACTAAGTGCTTCTCTTCACCACATAATTATGCTGAGTCAGAACACATGCTCGAGGATTGGTGGTATCTAACACAACATGGACTCGCATTGAGTAGTCACTGTAGACAGAGACAATGTTGAATATAACTTGCATCAGCTGGTTGTGGGTCAAATTGGAACCAAGCAGCTGATTGGTCTCTCATAGGATCCTTCTCTCTTACATGTGAGTCTGTATGATTTAAGGTGAGACAAAGCTTCATCATCCCCAACCTGTCTAAATATCCCCAAGCAGCTCCTGGGAACAATGGTGTGATCACAGTGTTTAAGAGGGAAATAACTTTTGAATGGGCCTGAAAAGGTACTTGACAAGCCATCCACCCAAAAAGCCAATGCTGGCAGCGCTCACGGCAGAAAACCTCGCACAGAGGGGCTCTAAGTGGAAACTGCCTTGCATCACTTTTCCAGAAGAACATCTGCATCTGAAAGAAAATAATATCTTGGGAAACATGTACGGTGGAGTAAAACTGCAAAATAAGACATTCAATTGAGAATTCTATATAAAACCCATGCCCTTTGCCTCCGGCAGGTAATGAATAAAAATGCTATAAAGAAGCAATGAACATTCAATGTTTTATATTTAAAATATGTTTTGTGAGGAAAACAATGCGCCATAGAAATGGGACTGAAAGGTTCTCAGAGATAATGCCAGAAACTGCAAGATGTTAACTGCATTGTCATATAAGTTTCAAGGTAGGATTTTAATTTTCTCTTCTGAATCATAGATGCAGTAGTGAAAGGTGCCATTAAAATTCATTAGAAGAAACGTAAACTTACATTAAAATCTACCCCATTCTTCTCTGAATTCTTGGTCCTATTAGTATGAGCTGTCTGCTAGTCTGCCAAACCTTACCTATGCCGTGTGATTTAATCTAAGAGAGGCTCTGCTAAATTGGAGTTTTTCATGCATCACATCTTTGAATCCAGGGTAAAACAAAAACAAAACAAAAAAAATACCCCCCAAAACACTGCTCTAAATTGCAGCCTATATTTTAAAAACAGCAAGCTCATGTTTTAAGAGACTGGGTATGTCAGTGTTTTTCTGTGCATACCAAACAACAGCAGGTTTGAAAAGGTGGCTTGAAAATAAAGGGAAATATGTCTCTGCATATTTATGCCTGTTGGCCCCAAATCTAGTTGGCTTGTCCCAGCAATTTTCTCCACGACACAATGAACCCAGTTCAGGGATGTAAGATGCACATCTGGGGATCTGGCACAATGGTGCATAGTGCACTGAGTGGTGTGCAAATGAGTGTGATTACACACCCAGTGCATGGCGGGGGGTGCGTTTAGCAGCAAGATGTAAAGATGAAGCAGACTTTCCCCATGCTGTGCGGACCCCTGCACTTCCACCGGGCACCGAATGGAAGTAAGGAACACGCATGCTCCACAAGCAGGGCCTGATTCTCTCTTGTGGGGTGGCTCGTGTACACTGCTTGAGTCATGTCAATGGGCCTCACAGGCAACAGATCTCACCACCATCCCTGCTTGGGGACATTCCCCAGGTAGCATAGGGCTGCTGCCAGTATGGCTCTCTCTTGCCAGGCGCAGCATGGATGAGGAGGAAGAGAGCAAGGCTGGACTGCAGGGCACTCCAGCTACTCTCACCTGGCACTCCAGCTACTCTCACCTGTGGGGCTATTAGAGTCAGTGCAACCCTGAGGCTGCTCTACTATACAGCGGGGGAGGGGAACAATTCCCTCACTGCCCTGGATAGGGCATATAAAGGTGGCTTTATACCTGTGTCAGGCCTTTAAATGGAGGCACAGATCGCCATGATCCCGCTCAGTGCTAATCCAGGTGCCGTTTTGTATCTAAGGTGCAGAATATTAGAGAATGGGTCACTGTGAACTTGCACTCTCGTTCTGTAGGTTGCTGTGCGCTTTCGCACACTCTCTCTGGGTCACTGTGCGCTTTCGCGCTCTCTCTCTGGTTCGCTGTGAGCTTGCGCGCTCTCACTCTGCGGGTCACTGCTAGAGCTGAAGATGAAGCCATAATCGCTGAGATCACAGCTGTTTCGATTACACGAGATGATGTGGTGGGGGTTTCAGTCCACGTGCTGCATTTTTTAAACTATTTATTTAGGAAGTTTTAGCAAGTTGACAAATCCTTCCCATGTAAATGTCAGAAACAAAACAGCATCATTACAACAGTGAGCTTTTGTTTAAAGAGATGTTACACAGGAGTATAGTCAGCAGGTCTTTCTGCTTAACAGGGTGTCACCATATTACAGCGTAAGCATCATTGCAACATGTTGTTTCTAGTGATTTTATTAAATAGACTGAAATTTCTATATGCACATACTTAACAGACCAGGTATGTCGATCAAATGTTGTTAATCGAAAAAATTGGACAGGTGTGCTGGCTTTCTTGCAGGTGAATATACTTTGTGAGTACTGAATAAAAGGTAACCAAATATCTAAGTATTTATCTGTCCTCTATCTGTTTTGCTGGGTAATAGTTCGTGTGTTAATTTTTCTATAACCACAACCTCCTCTATTTCTGTGAACCAGTCCTCAATGGTTGAGCTATTTTTCTTTTTCCAGTGGGAGGCTACCAAAACTCAAGCAGCTACTAGCAGATGAGAGATGAATTCTTCATTCTCTTTTGTGTGACCGTTTCCACTAGGACGTCCCAGGAAGATTACCAAAGGCTCGTTTGGTAATAAAGATCCAACAATTTGTGATGTTTGGTTACAAATTGTATCCCCAAACTCTTGAATGACTGGACATGTCCACCATATATGCATAAAATCTTTCACACGATTTTTGCAACGTTTATACTCATTCAGTCTCTATATTTTTCAACCTGACAGTTGTGAGGTACCATTAAACAGTATCTTAAAGACATTTTCTTTTATTGTGCTACAGACTGAGGTTGCTGGTCCCCTTTTCCAGATCAAATCCCATTCCTCTGGGGTAATTTGTTTATGCAGCGTGTCATAGGTGGTCACTTTTTTGTTAGAAAAGCTGTCTGCAAAGATGGATATAAATTAGTTATAATTGTTTTGTTTCTTAATTGACCAAACGCCATCGCTTCTATTAAGTTAGGTTTCTGTATAAAACAGATTTTCTAGAAAGTCGAAAAACATAACGTCTAACTTGAACATACTTGTACCAGGGGACAGTGGGCCAGTTAAAGTTAGTTAGAAAAGTTTCTTTTGAGAATAGCTGGCCAACCGTGTGTACTGCATGGCTCTCCCACTCTTTGAACCTCTCTGGCTTGTGATTTGGAGTAAGATCTGGATTATTTGCAGTGGGTGACATTGGCAAGGGGAAAGAACTGATCTTATCTCTAGTTCTATCCCAGACTCATAGAGCAGGCTTCGCTGAAGGATTTGTGTACATTTCTGTGGGGGCGTGATTTTTTTTTTTTAATTACTCCATGGTAGCCTAGTGATGCCGCAATTTTCTTGTTCAATGAAGACCTGGCATTTGGCTGGGTAATGGGGACCCCAATCCTGTTACTGCTTTGAGCTGGCTGGCTTGATAGACATGCTCCATTTTTAATTAATATAATTAGGAAGGCCTCTGAATAATGGACAGCTTGACATGGAGCCAGATCCTGCAGGCCAGTTGTTAACCTGTCTGCTTTGCAGGTTCACTACTGTCTATACCCTCCTAATTCATGGGCCCGAAACCCCCTTGATGTGCACCTCATGCCGTCACTGATGTTCATGTGCAGTGGGTGTGAAATTCCACCACTCTGATTTGATACCATTTTACACCCAGTGGCACTGGGATAAATGACAACGCAAGATGCAGGGCAATGGAGTATCCAGCCCTCTGCCTTCCAAGGAGGAATGATGGCAAGGTGCCGAGCTCCTCGGTTAATAGACCCACCTTTCATTCTTAGCGCTCCTGTACTTCTCTGTTGTTGTTTGTAAATCAGACCTGCTAAGTCCAAATGGACAATGAAGGATTTGTGTTTTCATTGCGCCTTTTGTTCTGGGATCTGAGTGGCTTTACAGCACTGATGAATTGGCCCTGATCCAAAGCCCATGGAAGACAATGGGAGTTTTTCTACTGACTCCAATGGGCTTTGTGTGACTTGCAGGCCAGTGTGTTACACGACGTTCCCACTCTGTGCCCGGTCCCCAGGGTTGTGAGTCAGGTACAGCCCCCAGCTTCCGTAGAAACTCGTGTTTAGCTCTAGAAGTTCCTGGTGTCAGCCAGCAGCCATCACCAGGCTTTTAAGCCTCAGAACAACCCTGTGAGGCAGGAGATGCCGTGTCCATTTTACAGACAGGGACATTGGTGGTGCTGAGAGATTAATGCCACTATTTCCCAAAGCGGACTCTGATATGGAGGCCTCCGTTCTGGGGGCCCTGCTCTGAAACATCTTGGGCCTGATTTGTCAGAGGTGCTGAGCCTCCAGAGACTTCACCCAGCATTGCGGGTACTCGGCACTGCTGAAAAACCAGGCCCAAAGTGTCTCAGGCGGAGCACTCAGCATCAGAGACTCCCTCTGAAAGCCGGAGGGACTTGCCCGTCGGCACCACACCTGGTCAGTGGCAAAGCCAGCAATGGAGCTGAGGCTCCCTTTGGTGTGAGGCCACGAGGATCCCGGCTTCTGCCTCAGAACAGAGCCACATCTATTAAAAATCAAGTACATCTATTTAAAGGAGACCAACCTCTGTCATGCAGCAGTTTTGCGGACCTGTCATTGTTAGTATTCATTTCGTGCCAACAATGTGCCCTGCGCTGTGCCGGCGGCAGGGAGAGAATGGGGAACCCCTGCAGTATTTGGCTGGGGTGTTTATCCCTGACTCGTAATGACACTGCTCTGACAGGGATGGATATGGGCTTTGCACAGAGATCGGGGAGGGAGGCAGGGGCTGAGGATGTGAGTAGGGGGCTCTCCAAGTCCTGCTGGATATTATTCCACAGTTGGAAACACTTTGTGTAACCAGGACATTCACGTTAATCCTCTCGCGGCCAAGTAACCTACGTGGCCACGTTAATTTCTTAACCCTTTTGTTTAAAAATATGTCCAGATCAAGCTCACCCACGAGCAGTGCTTTGCTTGACCGATAGCTATAATGTCCGAGCTCACAAAATGGGCAGCACTGCAGGGTGAAAACATGCCACAGCCCCAATACAAACCAAGCACAGCCAGTCACATTTTTAGGATCTGTTTGGAGGCAGGCAGGTTCCTGACATGTTAATTAAGCTACAGGCTACCAAATGTTAAATCCCCTACTGAGTGTAAAATCGTCTGTGCGCTACGGCTCTCCTGCATTTACCAGGCTGGCGATTCGGATCCTGGGGGCATCTGTATGGAGTGAGTCAAGCATATGTAAAGTGGGTGTGCCTTTGTCTCGGTGCACACGAGTCTTGCATGTGTTTTGTGTCATGCAAGTTTGTGACTGTATTGAGAGGATGGTGTTATTCGATGGCCATGCTGGGTGTGGGCTCTGTTCACATCTACCCCTTCTGGGAGTGCTCTCAAATGAAGATGTTCCAGCTTGTCCTCATCGTCTGATTACTAGTGTTACACTGTAAACACAGGAAAAGAACAAGACAAAAAAACACCCACAACATTTCAGGCTGGTGTTGTGCAGCCAGGATATTTCTCTTCCTAACAGGATATGGGATCTCAAGAAAATATATGTGCTTGTTCTGTGCTTTTTATTTATTTATTTAGAAAGGTTAGCTGGAAAATGAAACTCCAGAAAACTGGAATTCCAAATAATGAAACTAGACTGTGTGGCATCAGATCCTTGCAGCTGTAGGCCTGTGGCTGATCCAGCCCAGATAAGTGAACATTTCTGGGGCTGAACAGTGATGCATGTATAAGGTTTCTGACACTTTCCCGTCCTCACCCATGCTGTTGGCATGAGGAGCCACTATGGGGCAGCACTGATAGTGCACAGCTGCTTGTGGTGATGGGTTCTTACCCCACCATGTTAGCTGACACTGATTAGAAATGTCAACAGCCTGGCCAGCACTCTTACCATGGCTATCGCTAGTGGAGCTGCACCAGGTGTCGGTGGGAGACTTCCACAAGTTTGCCAGTGTAGAGTGGGTCCTTGTTTACTACCGTAATTTCAGATTGTCCCAGACCAAAAGAAAAAACTATCCGACCCCTCACCCCAGTGAGCTGTTAAATCCCAGCAGGTAGGAGAAGGGAAAACAAGGAAGAGTTTGCAGAAAGGATGTTTATTAAAATCAGAGCCAGTAGCTGGCAATGGGAAACCTTGCTTCCTGGTTCTCACGTACACACGCCCTTCTCTAGGGTATCAGGGAAGTGTCGCTGCCTTCACCCAGAGAGTAGGAGGCCTGAACTCAGCAAACTTCCTGCCCTCCATAGGGAGAAGAGCAAGAGGTGGCAGGAAGAGCCTCACACCCTGCCGCCAGGTTCTGAATACTGACTGGACCTACAGAGAGGCCGTGCGCTGGCGGAGGGGGAGAGAAGCCAAACTCATGGTATTTCTGCCCTGGTTGGAAGGAAGGAGTCCAGGGACTCAGTTCCCAAGGGGTTTCCAGCCCAGTGTTGATTTTGCAAAGAGGCTCAGGTAGTGTGAGTGAGCTCTGGATAAACCCCAAGTGTCTGATTCCTCACTGCTGGGTTGCATTGGAGTCTCATCAGTGTGACACTTGGGAGAACCACGCCCCCAGCTTATTAACCAAACGCCTGAGCTGCAGCCACCACCAGTCTCTCGCTGGACAGGTTTGTGGATCATCTGTCTGGCTTCTGCTGAATGGGAGGCGCTGGAGAACTAACAGTGCTAGGGACTCTTTGGAGTGAGTTTGTCCTTTTCCTTCATCTTGGATCAATTCCAGAGGCACATCACCTCCACCTAATACTAAACCCTGCTTGGACTCTGCAGCTTGTCTTTCTCATGGAAGATGGTGTTACTGGTGAACCTTCTTTCAACCAGCCTTGATCCCCAGTGAAATCCTCCCTGCATGTGCTAAAGCAAAGCACATCTGCTGATCAAGAATTACTGATGCCTGGTTCCCCAATCTTGTCTAGAAGTACAAAAAGCCAATGTGTTGGTGGGGGTCCAGGTATGTATGGGGGAGACACAGCTGAAGGAGTGGTGGATTCCAGTCAGCTGAACCCAAACAAAGCCAGGAAGCTGATCCCACTCAGCCAGTTCAGGGAGAGCAAGATTTCCACAACAATAAACACATCTGATTACCAGGAAAACATGGTCTTTGAGCAGGGCCTTGCACACAAAGGGAGACTAGCTCCTGCTCCCTCTGAATGGGAAGTGGCCGCAGTGACAGAGCAGGAAAGAGAAGTGTGCTGTCTCTTAGAAACTTTGATCAGCCACTCTTAATTATTATGCAGGCTCCGAGAACTGATGGCAACAACAAGATTCCCACTGGGGAGAGCTGGAATGTCTCTCTCTCCCACCTACCAGGCTCTCCGCTCTGCCTCTTTGAAATCCCTCACTGCCACCGGCATGGGGTTCCAGCAGCTGGCCATTCAGCCTCCCTGTGAAGTTCCTTCCTTCCAGCCCCGCGCCAGTCTCAGTGAGCTCCCTTCTAATCCGCTGCTGCAGGCAAACACCTTCAGGATGGGAGTCTGTTCTTTGCCGTCCCGTGCACAGGGCATCACAGAGTGCCTTGTGTTTGTGTACTCATCTGGGTCTCCCTGCAAACAAGCCTGAGCAAAAGAGGCCCTTTCAGCCGCTCATTATCCTTAGACCAGACCGTCAAACAGAGAGACTTCATAGTGCCAGGCAAAGTTTGATTCTAATTTGGTAACAGATTGCGGATGAGCAAAGGCGGCAAAGGGCAAGTAATGAGAGCATCTTCCAATTCCACCTCTCGCGGCGCTTCAGTCGTCTGTTCACAGTAACAGGCAGTCTGGTGTTTTCCTTCTTTTTTGGATCTCTCTGTTTTTGTGTCTGTTAGAAAAACAAAAGTCCCAGAGACGGGGTCCCCGCAGCGCTATAATATCGGCTCAGTCTGGTGAGAATCCTTTATTTAGCGGGACATTTCGAACAGCTCCTTCGCCTCGCACGGCGGACATGCCAATAGTTATGGAGAGGCCTCTGCTGCGGTGCCTGCATTTTGATGGATTAGTATCACCCTCCTCTTTGTTTGTATAAGGGCAATAATTCTCCTGCGTGAGCAGTTCACTGGGAAAGGATATCATCTGGCTGTTGTTGTTAGCATTTTGCATCTTTCAGTGGTCTGCAGCAGCTAACAACCAAAGCCTTCCTGCTGTAAATACCTATGCATGAGTCACTTTACACATGGGAGTAGTCCCATTTTATGCCAGGGGATTACTCGTGTGTATAAAGGTTTGCAGGATTAGGGCTCACATATGTATTCCATCAGACTGCACTACAATAAACTGCAAAGGCGACCCTTCATGTAACTGTCTTTGGCCCACGGCATCATAGTATCTGAAAGTAATAACAATGCTTGACACTTAAAGTGCTGCTCATCTGAGGATCTCAAAGCACTTTACAAATGTAAATTAATGAATTAAACCTCACACACTTTTGTAAGACAAGTAAATATTAGTGCACCTGGAATACAAGTGGGCAAACGACATGGAAAAATGCACTGACACTCCAAGGCAAACTCAGCTAAACCAAAAAAAGGTCACTGTTCTTCTGCATAAGAGTGTTCACATGGGGCATTATAGTGGTATAATTATACTGTGCTAGTAATGCCAGTAAATTTTCCCATGTAGACAATCCTGAAGGTCTTGTCTAGCTTATGTCTAACCGTTTAGATAATTAAATCTGAAAACGTATATTAAAAATCAACTCCAGTCTTCACTTCTTATTCTGGGTGTTTGCTTTCTGAAGAACTCTCAGCTTGGATGAATTGCAGAACAGATACAGTAGCTACAGTTTAGCTCAGGGTTTCTCAGACAGGGGTCGCCGCTTGTGTAGGGAAAGCCCCTGGCAGGCCGGGCTGGTGTGTTTACCTGCCCTGTCTGCAGGTCCAGCCGATCGCGGCTCCCACTGGCTGCGGATCGCTGCTCCGGGCTAATGGGAGCTGCTGGAAGTGGCAGCCAGTAAGTCCCTCGGCCCACGCCGCTTCCAGCAGCTCCCATAGGTAGGACCCTACCAATTTCATGATCCATTTTGGTCAATTTCACGGTCATAGGATTTGAAAAATTGCAAATTTCATTATTTTAGCTATTTAAATCTGAAATGTCATGGTGGTCATGTTGTAGGGGTCCTGACCCATAAGAAGGAGTTGAGGGGAGTTCACAAGGTTATTGTAGGGGGGGTTGCGGTGCTGCCACCCTTACTTCTGTGCCGTTGTTCGCGGCAGCACTGCCTTCAGAGCTGGGCAGTTGGAGAGCGTCAGCTGCTGGCCAGGCACCCAGCTCTGAAGGCAGCGCAGAGGTAAGAGTGGCAATACTGCGACACCCCTAAAATAACCTTGTGACACCCCCCCTGCAACTCCCTCTTGGGTCAGGACCCCCAGTTTGAGAAATGCTGGGCTCGCCCATGAAATCTGTTATAGTACAGGGGAAAAGCACCCAAAAGACCAGATTTCACGGTGGGACACCAGATCTCAGTCTGTGACGCATTTTTCATGGCTGTGAATTTGGTAGGGCCCTAATGCTAGAGGAACACAGGACTTGGTGCTCTCCTGTCTCAGCTTGGAGATGTTAAATCAGACGGAGATCTACGGGTCTGTGGTTAACAGCGTGACTGAAAACCATTTCTCTAGCCTGATCCTAGTTAGAGGATACTCTGAACCTTGGACAATCCCAGAGGAATCCCCGGCTGGAGAGCTGTGTCTAGCCACAAAAAGGGAAAAGAGAGCGAAGACTTCTAGGTACAGCCTGTCCCTGCTCAGTGTCAGCTCTGTACGTAAAAAAGTGTGTGGGGGGGAGCCCATTTGGCCTAGACCAGCCTACTGCATTGCTTTCCTAGGTTACATTCAAGGAATTATACATTTTCAGTAGGGTTAGTTAGAATTGTCTAGCACAGCAACATCAGCAGCCATTAATCCTTAACCATTCTCACCAGTGACTGCTGCATAGAGGCAGAGCAGGCATTAAAATACGGTTTCTACCCCAATTACAATATTTCTAATAGATCACGGGGGAATTGCTTACACTTCACATGGCCCTTGTATGGCCTGTGTTGGTTGTTTACTGTTTATAATAGTGTAACTCCAACAACCAGCCCTGGGAAATCTGCACTCCACATTCTCCAAGAACCAGAAAAAATTGAAGAGGGAGTTAAAAAGAAAGAGTGTGTTGTGTCATCTCCTCAGCAACTGTGAGCTCTGAAAAGAGGAAATACAGAATGAATTGTTGTTTATCCTCAAAAGTAGAGGGCCCAATTCCCATCTGCTCTGCATCTCTGTTATTATTTATATGAGTGCAAAGCAGGCAAAAAAACCCACCACATCCAAATTCTCCACTCACCCCAGCAGTAGCATTTTACATCCACTTGGCACAGTCTAACTGACTTCACTCGATAAAAGGCAGTGGGGAGTCTGGCAAATAATGTGGAAGCAGCAAGGGATTTAGATCTGGCAAAGGAAACTCTGATAGCTCAGATATTATACGAAGTTTGTGCCTCGAAGCAGCAAAATGTATCCTCAATTTGAGTCTTGAACAATTGTGGTAGAGAAATCAGAATAACAGCATCTTACATTTATACAGTCCTTGCATTTCATCTCAAAGTAATTAACAACTCTAACAAAACTCTACAGAAGGATTGCTTACTCCATTTCTTTACTTAGATTGTAAGATCTTTGGGGGCATGGACTGTCTCTTGGTTAGATGTTTACATAGTGCCTAGCACGCTAAGTGTATGTCTACACTACGAAATTAGGTTGATTTTATAGAAGTTGATTTTTTAGAAATTGATTTGATACAGTCAATTGTGTGTGTCCCCACTAAGTTGGCAGAGTGCGTCCACAGTACTGAGGCTAGTGTTGACTTTCGGAGCATTGCACTGTGAGTAGCCATCCCCCAGTTCCCGCAGTGTCTGCTGCCCATTGGAATTCCAGGTTGAGCTCCCAATGCCTGATGGGGCAAAAACATTGTCGCAGATGGTTTTGGGTACATGTCGTCAGGCCCCCCTCCCTCCCTCCTTCTGTGAAAGAAACGGCAAACAATCGTTTCTCACCTTTTTCCCTGGGTTACCCGTGCAGACGACATACCAAAGCAAGCATGGAGCCTGCTCAGCTCACCGTCACCGTCCATCTCCTGGATGCTGCTGGCAGACGCGGTACTGCATTGCTACACAGCAGCAGCTCCTTGCCTTCATGGCAGCAGACGGTGCAATACAACTGCTAGCCATCATCGTTGTCTCCTGGGTGCTCCTGGCCAACCTCAGTGATGTCAGGTCAGGGGTGCCTGGGCAGACATGGGTGCTCCTGGCAGACCTCAGTGAGGTCAGTCGGGGGTGCCTGGACATAAATAGGAGTGACTCTAGGTCATTCTCTTCTGTAAGTTTCATCTCATGGAGATTCACTCCTGCCTGGAATATCATGCGAGCTGGAGGCTTCTGTCTCAGGCTGCTCTCCCAGCCGGCAGCACCGCTCAGTCGCACCTACCCCAGCCTACCCCTTGCTCCCATGGCTCATGAAGCCTGGACAGTAGTAAGGAGCAGTTCAACTATAGGCTGAGCAAGTGCAGAATGGTGGTAGAATGTGCATTTGGACGTTTAAAAGCTCGCTGGCGCAGTTTACTGATTTGGTTAGTCCTCAGCAAAACCAATATTCCCATTGCTATTACTGCTTGCTGTATGCTCCACAATATCCGTGAGAGTAAGGGGGAGATATTTATGGTGGGGTGGGAGGTTGAGGCAAATCGCCTGGCTGCTGATTACGTGCAGCCAGACAGCACGGTGGTTAGAAGAGCACAGCAGGGTGTGCTACGCATCAGAGAAGCTTTGAAAACCAGTTTCATGACTGGCCAGGCTACGGCGTGAAAGTTCTGTTTGTTTCTCCTTGATGAAAACTCACCCCCTTGGTTCACTCTACTTTCCTGTAAGCCAACCACCTTCCCCTCCCCCCTTTGATCACCGCTTGCAGAGGCAATAAAGTCATTGTTGTTTCAAATTCATGCATTCTTTATTAATTTGTCACACAAATGGGGGAAAAACTGACAAGGTAGCCTGGGAGGGGTGGTGGAGGAGGGAAGGACAAGGCCACACTGCACTTCAAAACTTATTGAATGCCGCCTTCTGTTGCTTGGGCAGTCCTCTGGGGTGGAGTGGAGTTCTGATAGCACGGATTCCTCTCCCCATACAGCAATCAGATCCAGTACCTCCTGTTCGGTCCATGCTGGAGCTCTTTTGCGATTCTGGGACTCCACGGTCACCTCTGCTGATGAGATCTGCATGGTCACCTCTGAGCTCGCCACGCTGGCCAAACAGGAAATGAAATTCAAAAGTTTGTGGGGCTTTTCCTGTCTACCTGGCCAGTGCATCCGAGTTGAGAGTGCTGTCCAGAACAGTCACAATGGAGCACTCTGGGATAGCTCCTGGAGGCCAATACTGTCGAATTGCGTCCACACTACCCCAGATTCGACCCAGCAAGGTTGATTTCAGCGCTAATCCTCTCGTCGGGAAGGAGTACAGAAATCGATTTTAAGAGACCTTTAAGTCGACAAAAATGACTTTGTCATGTGGACAGGTGCAGGGTTAAATCAATCTAATGCTGCTAGATTCTACCTAAACTCGTAGTGTAGACCAGGGCTAGGGCGCTGATCCTGGATTAGAGCATCCAGGTACTACCACAGTACAAATAATAAATTATGATAAGGTGCAGCTGCCTCTGGGGTGAAACATGGCAGATATTTAACAGTGCACAGCCACACAATATAACAGTTCATGACAAGAAGTGAAAAAACACAGACTCCACTTAAAACTGGTAGACAGAATGTAATGTGACCCAGGCTGGAATATGGCTAGCACACTGGAACTAACATCCCTGCTCTTATGAAAAGTGCCCTGGGATCTTTAATAACCACAGATAATCAGGAGTTTAATTGTGTGTCTCATTGGACAGATGACACTTCTGGGAGCAAGAGCTCCCTGACACAATGCATTCATTCAATACAACACCCCGTGAGGGGCATAAACATTATCCCTTTTTTCCCAGATAAGGGAAGCTGAGAGGCTTGCTTAAAATCACACACAGGCAATCTGGCCACAGAGTATAGAACTAAGTTACTGTCTCTTTAAATAATTTGTGAGCCCTCTAGTGACACTCATTGTGTTCTAGGTTTTAGAAGCCCCCAGAACCCGGTCCCAGCTGAATGTAGGTAGGCCTTGTATGTTTGTATATATTTTGTTAACATGGTCACTTGGGAACCAGCTCTTTCTGTGTTGCATCTTCATGTTGTTTTTGTTGACTAACGAGCAAAAGACATCAGTGATTCACAAGCTTGTGCCTTTGGCTTCTCCTTTCCTTGGAGTGGGAGGATGTGGACATGGAGTTTACAGAGTGACAACATACAAGTCTTTCCTTCTCCTTATTCTCCCTGGAAATCGCGATGGATGGATTTGTACGGAGTTAGTCCCAGGACTCATGATTCTATAGAGAGGAAGGCATGAGAGTAGCAGAGTAAGGACAAATGGACTTCAAAAAAAGCAGACTTTAACAAACTCAGGAAAAGTGGTACTGTAGGTAGGAACCCATGGGAAGAAAATCTAAGGGCTAATGGAGTTCAGGAGAGCTGGCAGTTTCTCACGGGGACAGTATTTAAGGCACATCTGCAAGTTATTCAGATGTGAAGGAAAGAGGAAGAATAGTAAAGGCCAATGCAGCTGTATCGGGAATTCTTTAATGATCTGAAAATCAAAAAAGAATCCTACAAAAAGTGGAAATATGGAGGAGTACAAAAGACTAGCACAAGCATATGGGACAAAATAAGAAAGAATAAGGCACCAAATGAGTTTAAAAAGGCAATAAGAAGAGGTTCTATAACTACATTGGAGGTAAAGAAAGATGACGGAAAGTGTGTCTGTTAACTACTTGGTGGGGGAGAAGAGCTAATAACAGAGGTGGGGTTTAATGCACATTTTGTTTGTCTTCACTGAAAAGAGAAACTGTGACTAAATGCTTAACACAATTAATGTAAACAACAAGGAGGAAGGAACACAAGCCAGAGTAGGCAAGGAACAGGTTAAATAATATTTAGATAAGTTGATGTATTCAAGTTGGCAGGGCCTGACAAAACTCACCCTAGGGTACTTAAGGATCTAGCTGAAGCAATATCAGAACCATTAGTGATTATCTTTGAGAACGCATGGAGGACGGGTGAGGTCCCAAAGGATTGGAAAAGGGCACATGTAGTACTTTGTCTTTAAAAGGGGGAACAAAGAGGACCTGTGGAATTATAGACCTGTCAGCCTAACTTCAATACCTGGAAAGATACAGGAACAAATTATTAAACAATCAATGTGAAAGCACCTAGAGGATAATAGGGTGATAAGTAATAGCCAATATGGATTTGTCAAGAACAAATCATGCCAGACCAACCTAATTTCTTTCTTTAGCAGGTTACTGGCCTAGTGGATAGGGGGAAGCAATAGACATGATATATCTTGATTTTATTAAGACTTTTGACACCGTTCCACATGACATTCTCAAGAGCAAACTAGGGAAATGGAGTCTAGATGAAATTACTAAAAGGTGGATGCACAAGTGGTTAAAAGACGGCACTCAAAGAGTAGTTATCAATGGTTTGCTGTCAAAATGGGAGGGCCTACCTGGCGGAGTCCCTCAGCCGTCAGCCAGCAGCAGTCACGGGTCCAATACTAGCCAACATTTTCGTTAATGACTTGGGTCATGAAGTGGAGAATATGCTTATAAAATTTGCTGTGAGGGGTGACAAGCATTTAGGAGGCCTAGAATTCAAAACAACCTGGACAAACTGGAGAATTGGTCTGAAATCAACAAGATGAAATTCAATAAAGACAAGTGTAAAGTACTACACTTAGGAAGAAAAATCAAATACAGCTACAAAATGGGGAATAACTGGCTAGGTGGTAGTACTGTTGAAAAGGATCTGAAGGTTATAGTGGATCACAAATTGAACATGAGTCAACGATGTGATGTAGTTGCTAAAAAGGCTAATAACATCCTAGGTCCTAGGATGTGTTTAACAGGAGTGTGGTACATAAGACACAGGAGGTAATTGACCTGAGCTACTAAACACTGGTGAGGCCTCAGCTGGAGTATGGTGTCAGTTCGGGGTGCTGTACTTTATGACAGATGACAAACTGGAGAGAGTCCAGAGGAGAGCAACAAGAATGATAAAATGTTTAGAAAACCAGACCTATGAGAAAAGGTTTAAAAACTGGTTATGTTTAGTCTTGAGAAAAGACTGAGTGGGGACCTGATAGGAGTCTTCTAATATGTTAAGGGTAGTTATAAAAAGGACAGTGATGAATAGTTTTCCATGTCTACAGAGGGTAGGACAAGAAGTAATCAGCTTAATCTGCAATAAGGGAGATTTAGGTTAGATATTAAGAAAAACATTTTACCGCTAAGTATAGTTAAGTACCGGAATAGGTTACCAAGGGAGGCTGTAGAAGCTCCATCCTTGGAGGTGTTTATGAACAAGTTAGACAAATAGAGATGGCCTAGGTTTATTTGGTCCTGCCTCAGCATGGGCAGATGGACTAGATTAGAGGTTCTTAAAGTGTGGTCCACAGACCACCAGTGGTCCGCGAGCTCCATTCAGGTGGTCTGCGGATAGTTCCTTCTAAGGTGCACACCTGGGTGGCCGCACTCCTAATTAGGTGCCTGGACCCTGGAGAAGATGCACATGTAAGGTGAGGTGGTGGCCTTGGGGAGAAAAGGCGGTAGGTGGGGGGGGAAAGTGGGGTGAGAAGAGGGGGTAAGGGGAATTTGGGATGTGTAGGGCTGTGGAGGCCAGAGAAAAAGATGACTTTCCCCAGCTCCAGGGCTGCAGCTGCCAGGGAGAGACAGCCCTCCTTCTCAGCCCCAGCTCGGGGGTTGCCACGGCGGGGGAGAGACTACTGAAATTAAAATATGAGTTGTGTGCTTTTATTTGTAGAACAAAAACACGTTAATTATTATTTAGTTTTTTTTATATAGCCCTTTTATCCAAAGCGCTTTACAATAGTTAGCTAACGGTACAAACATTTGGAAAGATCATTAAGTGGTCTGCCAAGACCCTCAGCAATTTTCAAGTGGTCCACAGAAAAAAAAGTTTGAGAACCACTGGACTAGATCACAGAATCATAGAAGATTAGGATTAGAAGAGACCTCAGAAGATCATCTAGTCCAACCCCCTGCACAAAGCAGGACCAACCATCCCAGCCAGGGCTTTGTCAAGACGGGTCTTAAAAACCTCTAAGAATGGAGATTCCTCCACCTCCGTAGGTAACCCATTCCAGTGTTTCACCACCCTCCTAGTGAAATAATGATTCCTAATATCCAACCTAGACCTCCCCCACTGCAACTTGAGATCATTGCTCCTTGTTCTGTCATCTGCCACCACTGAGAACAGCCGAGCTCCATCCTCTTTGGAACCCCCCCTTCAGGTAGTTGAAGGCTGCTATCAAATCCCCCCTCGCTCCTCTCTTCTGTAGTCTAAATAACCCCAGTTCCCTCAGCTTCTCCTCGTAGATCATGTGCCCCAGCCTCCTGATCATTTTTGTTGCCCTCCGCTGGACTCTTTCCAGTGTATCCATATCCTTTCTGTAGATGATCTCTTGCAGTCCCTTCCAGCCCTACATTTATCTCAGAAGTTTTCTGGAGTCATGAGGCAGCAGCTAGGCATACTGAAGCATTTCTCTGCCTTTGAGGAGCCATTTTTCTTTTCTGGACCCTACTGGATTCCAAATAACAGACTCCTCTGTCTCCTCTCCTAGCCCCACTCCACCACCTTCCACCTCTCACTCCCAGCACCCCGATTTGGATCAAATACACAATACCCTGAAATTCTGACTTCCATTTACATGTTCCTGGAATCTCATTTCCCAATGATTGATAGAGGAGGGGAGGAATCTAAAATATACATTAACAAAGCAGAGACCCAGGAAGCAACTGGTTACACTGATTTTAAAGTGAAAGTCCAGGTGCAATCTCTCCAGTGTGGATACTATCTGCCTTTCAACCAGATGTCTTCATGTAACGCTCCCACTGGCATCCCATTCCCTTTGTGTATCGGTGCACAGAGAACTAGAATGAGAGACAATATAATTTAATATCCATTGGAATGACAGCTGCTAGTGCCTCGCATCGCTCAGGACACGTGCTCTAGAAGTAGAGTGATTAGTTGTAAAACTGTAGAGCTGGATATTTGTGTTTGATCAATTACAGAAAAACAACAGATAATATTTTCCCTACCAGGGCAGGGGAAATAGCATTTTCAATAGCCACGAACAATTTGGGACTGGTCTTGCAGAGGGGCTGAGAACCAGGGGCTCCCAGCGAAGTCAGTGATTGCTGGGAATCCACAGGACCTCTGGAAATTAGTCCTGGGTTTATTCTACAAGCATCCTAATGCAGTAGAGCTGTAGATGCGAATGCCCAAGGCTAGGCTTAGCTGATGCCTCATAATATCCAAGTAGGTAACAATGCAAAACATTATGCACTCGTACCTGTAGCCATAAAGAGTTGTTTAATTTTGTTTTGTCCCTAATTGTCTTTTTTTTCCCCCAGTTAAGCAATAAGGTGCTTGTCAGATGAGTGTCCAATTAGTAGCTGTAATGAGTTACAGTAATATGACGATGACTTCAATTCCAATTCCTTAGCAACTGTAATTGCAGAAACAGATTGCATTCCCCTTCCCCAAAGAAGTGGAGTTACATTTAGCAATATTTTTAATGGAAATACCGATGGGGTGAACAGTAATATTCAGCCAGTCAATGACCAAGCAATTGCATTTGTGCTGGCAACAGAGGACCATCTAAACACTGCTCAGGTAATTCTTCCTCTCATTAGGAGCACAATAATTCATAGGCATAAATCTATAGGCATTTGCTTTATTGTTAAAACATCCATGGAAATAAAAAGAAACACATACATGCAGTGGTACAGCATGTGCTAGTCATAAATCAATCCACCGGGGGCTGGTTTTGCTCCCACTGAAGCCAGTGGGGATTTTGCCATTGACTGCAGTGGAAGCAGGATGGGGTTTTAAGTCATTTTTTTGGATTTATTTTAAACTGGGACTTTGTTGCTGTGGGAAGCATTCAGTCCACAGATGTATTTCAGTCCTAGGCTTGAACTCCGGTCTGTTCACCTTTCATGTGCTTACAATATGGGGCTTCTCACCGCTTCCCTGCTGGTTAACTCCACAATGCAGCCATCGGGCTGCAGGGGTGACGGCACCATTGTATCTGTGCCATCAGACGCAGAACGGGGCCTGCACTGTGGAACCAAGTAGAGGGGAATAAATAAGAACCTGGCGCCTTTACGGGATGCCTTCCACCTGAGGGTATGGCTACACTGGCGATTTGCAGCGCTGGAAAGCCTCCACCAGCGCTGCAATTAGTAAGTGGCCACACCTGCAGGGCAGTTCCAGCGCTGCAACTCCCTGGCTGCAGCGCTGGCCGTACACCTCACTCGGCATGGGGAATAAGGATTCCAGCGCTGGTGCTGCAGCGCTGGTCATCAAGTGTGGCCACACACCAGCGCTGTGATTGGCCTCCAGGGTATAAGGTGTATCCCAGAATGCTTTTATAAATTACTCTCTTTGTTTTGTTATGCAGCTCTCTTTGTTTTGTTGTGAACGAGCTCCGATCGGAGCTCCGAACAAACAGAGCTCCTGTTTGCTGTGATCATCTGTACCTGGCTGTAAACAATCAAATGAGAGGCAGGGGAAACAGCGTTGGATGCAGGGTTCGCAAACATTTTGTGATTTTTCCAATCTCTCTCTTCCCCGCTCCCTGTCACAGTACACCGCGGGGAGTCCGTGTTGGAGGCAGGCTGTTTGCAATTAAGAGTTAAGACTAAGGGGTCAGAAACATGTTCTGATTTTTCAATGCAGGAAGCTAACACACAGTGTTGGCTCCAAAAATCCCCTCTCTCTTTCCCCCCGCTCCCTGTCACACTAGACCCCACTCCACCCCCCTCTTTTGAAAAGCACGTTGTGGCCACTTGAACGCTGGGATAGCTGCCCATAATGCATCACTCCCAACAGCGCTGCAAATACTGCAAATGTGGCCACACACCAGCGCTGGTAGCTGTGAGTGTGGCCACACACCAGCGCTGGCCCTGCACAGCTGGATGACCAGCGCTGCAAACTACCAGCGCTGCAAACCGTAAGTGTAGCCATACCCTGAGAATGTCAAAGACTTCTGAAGGGAGACAGCCCCCCATTCAAACTCAAAGGGACCACAGGGGAAAAAATGCTTTTAATATGAAAAGGGATTAGTGTGGTCTACTAAGGGGAGGTCAGGAGACCTATGTTCTGACCAGACAGTGCTAATAACTGTCTGCGTGGTGCATACAAGGATTCTGTGCCTCAGTTTACCCATCTCTAAAATGGCAGTATTACTATGACTGGCCCACCCTCCCAAACCACTCTGAGGGCTTGGCTACACTTACAAATTTGCAGCGCTGCAGCAGGGTGTGAAAACACACCCTCTCCAGCGCTGCAAATTGCGGCGCTGCAAAGCGCCAGTGTGGTCAAAGCCCCAGCGCTGGGAGCGCGGCTCCCAGCGCTGTACGTTATTCCCCACAGGGAGGTGGAGTACGGACAGCGCTGGGAGAGCTTTCTCCCAGCGCTGGTGCTTTGACTACACTTAGCGCTTCAAAACACTGCCGCGGCAGCGCTTTGAAGTGTAAGTGTAGCCAAAGCCTGAGCCCTGCAGGTGAAAGGTGCAATGGACGTTCCCACTATCGTTAATTAATGTCCTTGTACTGGTATTGGTTTTTGTTTGCCCCAGTGTGAAGGTCCCCTCCCCCACCCTTAGCCACTTTTTCTCCTCAGAGCGTGTACTCCCAGTCAGCTCCTTTCCACTGGGGCTCCTTCATTCCGCCACCCCCACCTGCCTTTCTCTCCTTGCTGTTCCTGCTCCTGCCTCCCAATCTCTGCCCTGCTACTTCAGCTGCCCACTCCTTCCATAACCCTTGTACTGCAGCTCCCTGCTATACCTCCTTCCCCCAGAGCCTGCCTGACTGTCTGTCTGTCTGTCTAATGTGTTGTCTAAGTCCCCTCTTGCATTATTCACCCACGACACCCTGCTCTGCTCTCGCTGCTGCTGATTTACCATCCACCCCCGCCCCCCAACACACTTCCTAAATTTTCCACCACAACAAAAAACTCAGGAATGAGGCAATTAATATGTATTATTTCAATAGGAGAGTTAAAAACAAAAAGCTTATGCAACAACTTCCCAGTCAGAACTGCAGAGACTATTGTGAAGCAGAAAACCTATGAAATGGCAGCTGTAAAATATATTAAAAAGCCTTTATTCACTGCTATCACAATGGGGAAAAAGAGACTAAATGCAGCTTTTCATTTGTTTAACTAAAAGCTGCCATTCCTCAGTCTCTCTGATGATAATGATCCCCACGGTTACCATCAAACTCGCACACACTCACAAGACACTGAGTTTCATACTAACTTTGCTCGGTATCTTCTTGATAGTGAGGTTCACAGAACCGCCCGCTCCAGACGTGGTCAAAGCGTCAAATGCTGTGGCTGAGGCATGGAATGTCTCACCCTGAGAGATGAGGCACGAAGAAGACGCTACAATTGTTGTTATCTGTCTTATGGTAGCACGTGTGCTAGGCGCTGTACAGGCAATAGAATAAGAGACAGTCCCTGACGGCAGGAGCTGCTCATCTAATAAAGACAGACAACAGGTGAGAGAGGAAGTAGTATTACACCTAGTGTACAGATGGGGAACTGAGACGCAGAGGGATTAAGGGTTCAATCCAGAGCTGGTTGATTTCAATTGGATTGGGCCCCAGGTGACATGCCCAACTCATTCATGGAGACTTGGCCATTAAACTCAGCTCTCCTGGTTCCCACCCCAGTGCCTTAGCTTCCTTCCTCTCAATGTGCCCTTTCTCCCTTAGTTGTAATTTTATTTTATTTTTGTTTACAAGTTCCAAGCACATACGGGCAACATTTTAAAATGTGGGAACCCAAAACTAGGCTCCTAAATCCACATTAAGACACTTAAATAAGTGGCCTGAATTTCAGAGGCGCCTGCCGTTCCCATTGGAGTCAGCTTTAGGCACCTGGACTGGAAAACATTGGGCCTACCCTGTGATAAAGTAACGTTAAAGGGGCGGCCTGCTTGTTCTGTGCTATAAAGAGAGACAGGTGTGGCTCCTAATCCCAGCGCCCCAGAGAACTGTGCATTGAGTCCAGTATACGTAGCTATCGATGCCTGGGAGCCATATCATGCTATTGAGTGTTAAGCAGGCTTCACCATTCATCTCAATGAGAAGTTCTGCTGAAAAATCGATGGCATAACATGGGCCTGGGTTCGGCGTGTTAAGAGACGGGTGCACGTTCACCTCTGGGGGTGAAGGAACCACTCAGCAGTGAGTAAGGAGCAGCACTGACTGGGACCCACATAACATCCACCTTGACCAAATGGGGGGTGACGTCTCAGGGCCTCCGAGAGGGGAGGCAGGAAAGCAGGCAAAATGTGGGGCTGGTCAGGGATGACGTCTCTTTGTGTGGTGGGGCCTGATTGAAGGGGCTTGCACTTGTCAGAGAAACTCTTACGAGGGTTACCTTTACTCTGGTACATCAGCGCTGCCTCATGTCGGACCACAGCATGGAGTTTGATGTGACATGCAATTACGGGTGTAACATGCAGGTTCGGGCTGCTGAGGTCAGCTCCAAATGTGGGACCAAACTTTCCCAACACCTGTGGGGTGGGGGGAGGCAGAAGGTTGGAGCTCAGGTTTTGGTTCAGGCCCAGGCTAACTATAACTTGGAATCTGGTAGACTTGCCCTCCTCCCCACCGCCACCCCTCCTTTACCAGTGGTGTGAAGGGCCTTTCCTTGGTTTGCTGGCTTATGTCAGCTGGCATTCAGACAGCTTCCTTGGGGACTCACTGGTTTCCTTGTACCTTTTCTGCTTGTGGCAGCACTAAGGATGAAAACTTGTCTCTAAACAGCACAGCATTCAGTACCGTGGATGGCAAGCTCTTAAATCTGATATTTGCAGGCTGGATGCGGCATGTAGACAGAGGGGAAAGGGTTAGTTTAGAGCAATTTTAAAACATGGCTGGAAGGAAAGCAAATCCGTTTGCACCTCAGGGCCTCCTGTTCTCTGCCTGTGGCACACAGTGGCTGACTCTGCTGAGGGCAGTAATGCTTTGGTCTAACTCTGGTTGTTGGGTTTGCTGTGGGAGTGGCAGGGTGGTGTTTAGTGGCCTGTGATATACAGGAGGTCAGATTAGATAATCTGATCATCCTATGATTTTGAAACTAACCGGATCTTAGATTGTGAGATTCTCAGGGCATGGGCCATCCCTCCTTGAGTAGCTGGAAAGTGCCTAGTATGCTGTGGGTACCTCCACACAGGGATAAAAGACCCACAGCATAGCTGCATCTGGCCCAGATCAGCTGACTCGCACTTGCACGGCTCACTCTCTGGGATGGAAAAATCATTATGTAGAGGTTCAGGCTTGGATTTATCCACACAGCAATTTTTTTCAGCCCTGGAGCCTGACCCCTGTGCGCCCGAGTCAGCTGACCCAGGCCAGCTGCAGGTTTTTTATCCCTGTGTAGACGTACCCTGTGACACAACTATAAACTAATAAAATTCTGTACTTTTCCCCTGTTGTTGTTCGTATTGTGGCCTCAGCTGGGATTAAGGCCCCATATGTGCTAGGCACTGCACATACATAACAAAAAGACAGCCCCTGCTGCCCCAAGAGTTTGCAATCTATGTAAATGTTGCAAGTATAATCGATGCACATGTCGCATAGTTTTTGGTTGGCTATTAGTTTCGATCTGGTCTATTTAGATTGTGAACTTTGGGATTGTCCTTTATTTGGTGTTGGTACAGTACCTAGCACAATGAAATCCCGATCTTTATTGAGGCGCTACTGTAATACAAATAATAATAATATAGGGAGCAAAAGAAATATTTTTTCAAAAATCATATAAAGAAACACAAACCTAAAAGATCTCTTTTCCTAGTGGTCCAGAAGAGGCCATTATCTTCTAGAGGGGTGTATATGAATCCTATTTGTGGCTGTGAGAGCTATGTGACTGCATCACAAAGAGAATACACTGCAGAATGTGCATGAATATTAGAGCAGAGGAGAGGTCAAAAGCTAAAACATGATAAGAAAAGAAAATGCATCTTTAAATATACACATGCCTTTTCTTGCCAGGATCTATCAAACCAAGTGCCAAAATAATGGTAATGACATTTTGTTTATAAGAAAGAAGAAATTGCTTCTGGCTGAGAATTTGTTTGCCAAGTTTCAGGCAGGAGGGAGTTGAAATGACCCTGTGATAATGTGGTTTAGGAATGCATGTGTTTTAAAGAGGTGTGATAATGGGATTGCTCACAACCCCCCCTCTAACACTGTGCAGTTAGGGACCAGTTCTGCACCAGCATGTACTACCCATGTATAGTGCTTACATCCATGAACGGCCCTGCTGAAGTCAATGGCACAGCTTATAATTAGTATTATTGTAGTACCTAGAGGCCCCAGTCATGGACCCGGACCCCATTGTGCTAGGCTCTATACAAACAAGGAACAAAAAGACAGTCCCAACCCCAAGGGGTTTACAGTCTAAGTATAAGACGAGAGACGACAGATGGAGACAGGCAGATGAGGGAACACGAGGAAACAATGAGACAATATTGGTCAGCATGATAGCACTGGTCTCTGCACACCAGCAGCTGAACTATTATCAAGTTTTTAGTAGGCATCACAGCAAAGGAGAGTTTTGAGGAGGGATTTGGAGGTGATTGAAGAGGTAGCTTTGCGTACAGTGATCGGCTCTATGCTTTGTAGTGTTTCAGGTCTGACCCAAATCTCAGTGACGTCAGTGGACGACACCCGCTCCCCCCCTTGACTTCAATGAGCCTTGGATAAGGCCCTTAGTTTGTGACAGTAGTTGACTGGGTGCCCAATCCGACTCCTGTTCAATTCACTACGTGGAAGTTTTGCCATTGACACTATTGGGAACAGAGTCAGGCCTAGTTGTTCACAGGCAGGAGGGGATAAGGTGAGGCCCATCGAACACGGCAACGTGGCTAGTGAACTTCACCATCATCATCATCTTCCTATTATGCCTCTGGCATTTAAGGCAGTGACGAAGCTCCTCCACTCCTGTCTGTTTCTGACAAGTCTTTCAATGGTTCCCCAGCTGTGTCCCAGGTTTTTCGCTCGGCTTCCACAGCTCTTCGCCATGTTGTTTTCGGGCAGCCTCGTTTTCACTTGCCTTCAGGTGTCCATCTTATTGCTACTCTGGTGATGGAATCAGTTTCCATCCGAAGCACGTGACCGATTCATCTCCAACCCCTCCTGGCCATGATGGTGCTCAGATCCTCTTGGTTGCACTGTGTCAATAGATCTTGGTTTGAGATTGTTCTGGGCCAAAAGATATGGAGGATTTTTCTGAGGCAGGTTGTATGTAGTGACCTTACTCATCGTTAAAACAGAGGTGCTGTCTGTGGAGACCACGGGTCCCAGCAGGAAATGCGCCATCTTGGATCCACTCAAAGGCTGGATATGTGGGGCCCATTCTCCTCGCTGGGGTAAGTCTGACTTTGAGGGAGTTAGCTGCACCTGAGTTACAGTGGTGTAAGAAAGTCAAGGCCATGTCAAAGCCACCAACACTGGGCAATGGAACTACTTGGGAGTGAGTCAGAGAGGAATCAGCAGTCGAGTCTCTGCAAGTCACCCTTCCCCATTACTGAGGAAAATCCCTGCTACATACGCCATTTCCTGCAAATAAGGGCCTGATCCAAAGTCTGGTGACACTGTTGGGAGCCTTGCCATTGACCTCAGTAGGCTTTGGATTAGGGTCCTTGGGCTCCTGGCAAGTTGCCTCTGCAGCTCTTGGTTGGGCAAATTCAGATGTCCCCTCTTTAAGGGAATTGGGGAATTCAGAATCCAGAAGGGAAACCTCACTCCCAGCATCCGCAGAAAATAGTCCCCAGGGGATAAACATCACTTCCTGGCACCAGCTGGTGTACAGAGAAAGGGGAACTAAAGAAACCCTGTAACCACTTTAACAACGAGATCGGGGGCAGCAGGAAAGTTCAGATCCAGCCCCAAACTTCCCTATGGTTTGGTCTGGCCTGAGGTTTTGGCTCTGTGACCGCCCGAACCATCAGCGTAGCGCCGGGTCCTTGCTTGCTATTACAGTAGCTGAGGAGCCAGCCCCTACATCCCAGGCTCTGTGTTCCCTCTTCATTCCACTTCCCATGCAAACCATCAATTTACAATCATCCCACTGGGGGTTGTTGCTGCCTAATGCACCCACCCAGTGGGGATCCCATCAAACATTAAAGCAGTGGATGGAGCCTTTAATGAAGTTAACCTGCTGAAACCAGGAGAGCGCATTTGGTTGAAGTACACCCGAAAGCTCTGGATTATACTGCAGCTGCTTCAAAAGAAATCCATTCCCTCCTTTCACAGTGCTGCTGTATTGAGAAATAATATGGCACCTTTGTATTCACAGCCTAATTTAGTCAGCTTGCTGAAGTCTGAAAGCTTTTTTATTAACTCTGAAGATGCAGCTTTTTTCCTCCAGTATCACAAACCCTTCCCATGCACACCAGCTCAGAGCAGGCTTTGAACAGCCCGGCTCAGAGTAGAACCTCAGGGTTTAAAGTCCTCTCAGAGAGAGAGAGATACAGCTTCTAGAGCAAGGATGAATCATTTCCTCTGCTAATCTGATTATGTATTTTAACTCTATTAGTTTGTTTTCTTTATTCTCTTTCACATTTCTTTGTATTGGTTCATTTTCCCATTCCCTTGTTGTGGTTTTGACTATTCTCTTTTTCTTCATTTCCCCTTTCTGCTTTCTTCATTTTTTGCTCTCCTTATATTTCCCCCCCTTGTTTTCCTCTTTCATGTCTTTCCTGATTTGCCTCCGTATTTCCTTAATTTCCCCCTTAGTCTTCTTTTCCTGTCCCCTTTGTTTTCGCTTGCTGTGTTCTTTTCTGGTCACAGCTGCCCCCTGATGGTTCCCAGGTTCATTACAGCTCAGTGCTAGAATTAAAAACAGAGCAGTGCCTAATATGGGTAATAATGATGAATGTGAATAGGGGTGGGAAATGCATGCGTTCGGTTTTAGTTTAAACACAATAAAGGCAGGGAAGCAAAAAGTAAGACTGTCCTCCCCAGACAAGTAACTTTGTTAATTACAAAGTGAGCAGAAGAGGAGGAGACTCCACCCCAACCCCACAGTCTGAAGTTTGACTGGCAGCTTAGTAAACTGTGTAGGAGTAAATATTTGAAGGAAGGCTGTGAACTAACGACTGAAGTGGGTGTGAGTTGACCCACCCTGAGCATCTTCAGTAGCAAAAGGTCAATGTTCCCAGCCCTACCCTTTCAATCACTATTTTCAGACTCAAATTAGCAGCGATTTCACTGGCAATGAAATAATAACCAGATTGCTAACTATAGTTTGAAAGGTTATCCACTTGGAAAAACTAGTTCACACATTGAATTCGAGTTGGTCCCTATATAACTAGGAGTACAACTTCCCAGATGAGATTTTGACCCTATTTAAGTTCATACTCATAGGACATTTGGTTAATTATTATTTGTGGCCACAAATTGAGACAGTCACAGATCTGATAGACTAATAGTAGTAATTAGTATTTTGCACTTGTATAGCACTTTTCATCTGTGGACCTCAAAGTGCTTTACAAAGGTAGGGAAGCATTATTTTATAACAGGAGAATTGAGGCACAGACAGCTTAAGTTCCAGGCCTAATGTCACAGTGAGTCAGTAAGAGAACGCAGGCCTCCTGACCCAGTCCTGTGCTCCAACTGCTAGGCTGTGTGGCCCCAGAATCTTTGAATCATCTCCTTCGCTATTGGCACAATCTCTGTTTATCTTCTCATGCAGGCCCAGATATCAGTTTTTATTCTCAGTTCTAACAGTGTTTCAGCCCTGCCATTTTGTTTGTTTGCTTTGCAATACTGTCAAGTGTCTGATGGAAATATGTCCTGATATAAAGGTGGAAAGAACCTGTTTTGTATCACCGCTCTGGGGCCCTGAGAGTGGTATAAAAATACATGACACACCTTTGATTAATTATTTAAATAAGGGTGAAGAGAGGTGTTAAGGTAAGGCTGAAGATTTCCTATCTTACTAGCCCCTCCTGTTGGCCAGTTCATGGAGTAATATGGTGAGGGGGAGGGATAGCTCAGTGGTTTGAGCATTAGCCTGCTAAACCCAGGGTTGTGAGTTCAATCCTTGAGGGGGCCACTTAGGGAAGTGGGGTAAAAATCTGTCTGGGGACTTGCCTAGCTGACCTTCTAAGGTCCCTTTCAATTCTATGATCAGTCAGGGAGAAAGCTGCTGCACCATAACATATGGAGATATTACCTATCTCATAGAACTGAAAGGTCATTGAGTCCAGCCCCCTGCCTTTATGAGAAAGACCAAGTACTGATTTTGCCCCAGATTCCCAAGTGGCCCCCTCAAGGATTGAACTCACAAGGCTGGGTTTAGCAGGCCAAAGCTCCAACCACTGAGCTATCCCTCCCCCCAATCAAAGAAAAAGTGATTGGGTGGCTGCTATTGAAAAGATGGGATAATTAGGCAAAAGGGCAAAGCTGATGAGTGCCAGGGAAATCCTACCTATATTAGTCCTTAGGTCAGGAGCAGAAAAAATGAGGAAGAGTCAATATTTGAGGAAGCCAATGTTCTCAGCTACAGAGGAGTGGGAGGGAGAAAATTCCATTACATCTAAACTGTAACCAAAACTTCGTCTGTGAAATTGTTTCAACCAAATCTAATGCAGATGGTGCAATAAATGATATATTAAAGTACAATTAAATTACACATTGTTTCATTTTCAGTGAGGTTTTGTGGCTGTTTCTTATAGTCAAATATGGAAAAAACGTTGCTATGCCCACGACGTCCGGTGAATACTTGCTGAGCCTTAAAACTTCAGGGAAATGGCATAATGGGCCGGATGCTAAGAAAGAGCCTTCTATGAGCAGAGCTCCCATTGAAGTAAAGGGGGTTCTACATGTTGGAGGGCTTGTAAAATCCAGCCCTAAATTTTGCACTGAGCCATGCTAATTGATGTGAACAACTACTGGCAAATGATACACAGAAGGGCAGACTAGATGGTCTGTGGTCCCTTCTAACCTTTAAATTCATGTTAGGACTAAACAGCTTCAGCTCAAAATAGGTACCTTCAAAGGGCCTGGTCCCGTATTGTGTGGGAATCAATGGCAAAGCTCCCAGTGGCTTTTGGTCCAAAGCTAATATTTGACCCATCCCTGCCCTAACTCCAAATTGGTAGATGCCACCAACTTGGTTGTCTTCATCTCCTGAAGTCACATAAGAACGGCCATACTGGGTCAGACCAAAGGTCCATCCAGCTCAGTATCCTGTCTTCCGACAGTGGCCAATGCCAGGTGCGCCAGAGGGAATGAACAGAACAGGTAATCATCAAGTGACCCATCCCCTGTCTCCCATTCCCAGCTTCTGGCAAACAGAGGCTGGGGACACCACCCCTGCCCATCCTGGATAATAGCCATTGATGGACCTATCCTCCATGAATTTATCTAGTTCTTTTTTGAACCTTGTTGTAGTCTTGGTCTTCACAACATCCTCTGCCAAGGAGTTCCACGGGTTGACTGTGCATTGTGTGAAAAAATATTTCCTTTTGTTTGTTATAAACCTGCTACCTATTAATTTCATTTGGTGACCCCTAGTTCTTGTGTTATGAGAAGGAATAAATAACACTTCCTTATTTATTTTCGCCACACCAGTAATGATTTTATAGACCTCTATCACAGTCATCTTTTTTCCAAGCTGAAAAGTCCCAGTCTTATTAATCTCTCCTCATATGGCAGCTGTTCCTTACCCCTAATCATTTTTGTAGCCTTTTTCTGAACCTTTTCCAATTCCAATTCCAATATATCTTTTTTGAGATGGGGTGACCACATCTGCATGCGGTATTCCACATAGTGGAAAGTGGAGCTTAAAGGAATTACTACATTGGGCAATGCTGATTGGTATTCTAATTCTGCCTTTAGAGGAAACAGCACATTCTGGTGAGAATACTTCCAGGGATGATGATATTAAACCCTTGACAGCCCCCCTGGTGTGTAGTGTCCATGGAGAGGTACTGAAAAGTGGTTGGGAGAAATCTCTGAGGAGCAGAAGGTAACTTCAGATTTGATGGCTGATATTTTCTTACTTAAGTTTATCATCTTCTCTTACTCAGTGGCAGAAGAGTGCTGCTACAGCGAAACCTCATTTACAAACGTAGCTTTCCCTTAGACTGTAAAGAACCCAATCAGACAACAACCCCTAGCCAGATAAAACACCCAATGAAATCAATGGGAATTTTGCTCACATACTGTAACTCTGCAAGATCAGGACCAAAGCAAAGTCAGCTAGAATTCTCTCTGATTAGGGCTTGGTAACCTTTCCTTTTTCTATGCTCTTTTGATACACATCTCAAGAGAGGAATGATTCATTCTGTGGATTTTTGTAACACTCTGATATCTGTGTTTTGGTTTGTGACAACTATTTATATACTACAAATCACACTTTGCTAGTTTGCTAGTGATCTAACCATTAGCAAGTAGTAAATAATAGTCACATATTTTCAAACTGAAAATGTAATAAAGACAGGAGCTAGTTCTGCTCCGCTGAAGTAAATGGGAATCTTTTCATTGACTTCAATGGGAATTTGATCAGGCCTAAGATGAAGACTCAAAATGCGGTATCAAAACACACAGATGAAACAAGCACTGCATAGCACTGAAGGTAACACTCATTATAGATGCTGTACCAAGTGGGCCCAATCCAGCACCCACTGGTGTCAATGGAAAGACTCTCAGGCCTGGACCCACAAGGGGACTTAGGCATCTCTCTCAGGCCTAATGACTATGTAAGTATTTATCCAAAGTGGAGCAGTCATTGGGCCAGAGAGAAAGCAAGAGAATGGCACTATAGGCCTGTGATTAGGGCACCCTCCTGGGAGATAGGACTCTGTGGGTCCAGTCCCCCTGCTCCAATCACTCTTCTGTTATTTATCCACAGTGGAGCAGCTTCAACAGGAGCAACTGAGGGAGCCCCACATCAGACTATCCTCTAGCTCAGTGGTTAGAGCAGCCTCCTGAGAGGTGGGAGAGCCCCTCCTGAACAGGCGGGGGTGGTGGTGGAATTGAACGTGAATCTCCTACATCCCAGGTGAGTTCTCTAACCACTGGGCAGTGACAGCAGCTCTTCTTCTGGCTGGATTTCCAAGAGGACTCGACAGAGGCCAAGTCTACACTACAGTGCTACATTGGTGCAACTGTGGTGGAGCGTCTCCTGCCAACATAGTGCCAGTGTGGACAGCATTTAAGCCAATGTAACGTATGTCACTCATGGGATCATTTTCACACCCTGAGTGCCATAAGTTGCATCGACTTAAGCAGTAGTGTACACCAGCCCTGAGTGGGTGGTCTTTGAGCATGTCTCCCTCATCGGGCTACACAAGATAGGTGAGCGAACACCTATCTTCCCCGGGTTTGTGAATCGCTCTGGGGCTTAGGTGGCAGATAGGTGTCCGAACATCTAGTGAGAGGCAGCAGTGCACATCCCCAGAGACAGGAACTTAGGCTCTGAGAGAACTTTCACTGCAAGAACATAGGCACTGAGTCAGTTCAGGTATGTATAGGGTTTGGCAGGAGTCTTGTGGATGGCAATGGAGCCTATAAGTGGGACTTTGGGGTCTAAACCTGAGAGTTAGGCACCTGGCGTTTAGGATCAGGGCCGCATTGATTTCCATGATAATGGAATCAGTCCCTATTTTGTGTATGTGCGTTCACATCATATTGTAAAGATTCTGTTGGCATGAACTGATAAAATTACACATAAATTATAAGCAATGGAACTCAAGTAAATTATGCCCATCACCTTAAACAAATTCTGATAAAACTTGTATTGCCCCCCGCCCCCCATTATGTATTTTGTTTCTGTTGCCTTTTAGGGACCAACTTTTTTATAACTGGAACATTTTGGTATTTTTCAGTCCATCTGCCTCAGATAAGCCGAGGTTACCTTAAATTACCATATACAAACGTCTGAGTGTTAGGAAATATAGCCTAGACTGTTTAAACGACTCTACAAATAGCTTTTCTGCATATCAGAGTGTCATGACTGTAGGATTCACTCTAACTTTGTACTCTTAGCCTGAAATTCCAGCTCTCAGGGATTGTCTACACTTTCAGCACTGCAACTGCACTTGTGCAGCTGTGCCACTGTAGCACTTAGTGAAGACGCTACCTATGCCAGCAGGAGAGCTTCCTCTGTAGGCATAGGTACCCCCACCTCCTCAAGAGGCAGTAGTTAAATTGACTTTTGTGGCATTCTTTTTTTTTTAAGATGACTTTATAAGTTGCTCTGAAGTTTGGAATGTTAAAGTCCTGCTGCAGATCAGGGAGAAGAATGCAGGTGAAACAGTCAAAGGTGTGAAATAACAGCAGTTTAATGGTTGTAAAATGAATGGGATTCTTCATGTAGCTAGCATTGCCACCTATGTGATATAACGTATATGGGATGAGGAAGAGAGTTTTTATTTTCTCGGTGTTATTTAATTTGTATTATATACGGCTGGCCTTAAGCACAGGCAAAGGAAGCAGTCACTTGGATTCTTATGCTATGGAAGCGCTGGATTTTCCCCTCCAGCAGCAGATGTAGAGAGGAAGCAATTTGCCCTCAGAATTGCCCAGGGGCATAAGAAATTCTTGTCCTGATGCTTCCCCATCTGACATTTTTTCCGTGTCCTACTTTTGCATGGAGTCACACCAAAAGCCAGGCTAGCCCTGGTGTTGTGTCATTATTTTAATCAGTTTGGCTATTTACAGCCTTTGTGGTAATGCAGTAATGAATGTTTCTTGAAGTAAGACAACTTGGAACCCACAAGCTCATCCTAAAAAACAAGGTGCAGCCGATGTGTTTCAGAAACTGTTAGCCTGGGGCTCTATGTAAACTTTTTTTTTTTTTGCATCTTGCTTTAAAAATAGTTAGTTGGCATAAATTGTCTGCGTCTTGGAACATTTGTTACTGTTCTACCATCAGGATAAAAGTTTCTTCACTTCTTCCTGTCTTCGTTTCTCCTCTTTTCCAACTGTTTGTTTTTCTTGCTTGTTTTCCCTTGCACTGACCATTTTATACCTAGCTAAAATCCTGCAAAAAAGTATTTACACATCAGCATCTAACCATTAATGCTTTCCTGATCATTATGAAAAATACATATTTTAATTATGTGATTATTTAGCAGCCAGTGCAACATTTTTTTTAAAATGGTATAAAGAAACGTATAATTAACTTCTGTGTGTTTTGGTTTGATTTAAATCAGAATGTCAGATGAATTCAAGGCTGCTGCACGGTTATCTTTCTTTGGACGTTGACCTAGCTTCATCTGTTCATCTGCTGCCGCATTGTATTGGGTGCCTGCTAACCTTGGGTATAGTTGAGGTTACATCAAAGCAGTCACTGTATCTTGATATGCCCGTATCTTTGTGAGGAATTCTCTTTTTGGGGGCTAATGGTCTGTCTCAGCCTAGAGGTTCTGTATGTATTTATTTTGCTGGCGAGTTTGAGCAAACTCCTTTCAGCTATTTGAAGAATGGCAGATAGGCCCTGATGGTCAGCTATGCAACCCCATGCTCTGGAAGTCCCTACGCCTCTGGCTGCCAGGTGTTGGGACTGGAGGGCAGGGGACGGATCACTTGATAACTGCCCTGTTCCATGCATTCCCTCTGAAGCAGCTGGCAGTGGCCACGGGCGGGAGACGGGAGGCTGGGCTAGATGGACCATTAGTCTGACCCAGCTTATGTTATAGCTAGTCTGGCTCCAGCCTGTAGCTGCTCTTGGGAGGGAGGGGCGCATTGGGAGCCCGGGGGGGGGGGTGGTGGGTTAGGTTCCTGGAGGAAGCTGTGAGGTCCACTAGCTCCCAGGGGCCAGGTCGTGCTGAGCTAGTTAGGAGCTAGTCCGTTACTAACCTGGTTAGTCACACCCTCCCCTCCCCCCCCCTTGGGTGGGCTTGGGGTGTCAGCGAGGGGACCCAGGTGTGGCCCGTGGCCGGGGCAAGCCTCGGCTCCGCTCCAGCCCTGGCAGGCGGGGCGAGGCGGGGCTGGCGGGGGGCGGGCGGGCGCCGGGTGCCCGCTGGCGCGGGGAGCACGGAGGGGGCGGGCCCTGGGCGAGCTCTGCCTCTCCGCGCTGACAGGCACGCGCGGCGGCCTGAAAAGGCAGCGCGGAGCCGGGAGGGCGGCACAGGCAGGCTCCCAGCGCCGCGCGCCGGAACCTCTCCTCAGAGAGACGCGGGCGGGCGGGCGCGCGGGGTGTGTGTGTGTGGCGCGGGGAGACACCCCGGCGGCACGTGAACCCTCCGCCTCCCCCCAGCGCCGCGTGCCGCTGCCCCGGCCACAGCCACGCGGGGCAGGGAAACCACGCGCCGCGGCGGGAGGGGACGCGCGCGCGGTGCCACCCGGCAGCCGCCAGCCCCGGGGCGGTGCGATGCCCCGAGCGAGTCATTTCTGCCGCCGGCTCTCGGGACGCGGGGGCGATGCTGGCTCGCTGGAGGCAGTGACACGCTGAGGGACTGTGGCGATCGCGCACACACACACACACACGCACACGCGCGTTACAGGCACGCGCGATTTGGAGCCTGGCTTTTGGGGGTGGCGGGGAAGCAGCAGCCGGCTTCTCTCGCTTCTGCATTGGAGGAGTTCCCGGGCTCCTGCGAGTGGGTTTGTACGAGGCGGCGGAGGAGAAGCGAAAGACAACGCGAAACATTTGCCGAGGAAATTCTAAGGTGCGGGGGGAAGACCAGCGTGATTTCCAGTTCCCGAGGAAAGCCCCTAGCAAACCCCGCGGGGGAGAAACCCACCCTTTGCCCGCTAAAAATGGATACATTGCCTCTCGTTTGGGGATTTGTAGCTCTGTCCTTGGCTGGATCCGGAGTGCTAGGCGAAGCAGGTAAGACACCCAAAAGTTAATGTCCTCCGCTGTACATGTTAATCCTTTGCCTTTGAAAGCAGGCAGGGGATGAGGCGTCCTCTCTTCCCGTTACACAATTCCACAGCAGGTTTGCTTAGCTAGAGCCAGGACTCTCGCCCCTTGCTGGAAACACAACTTTTCTCCCCCTGGATGCAGTGTGGTGAGGTCTGGGTGTCTGTGTTTTGAAACACGCTCACACGGAGCCAGGCTTTGGCTGTGTTCAGATGTCACATATGGAATAAATCAAGGTTTTAAAAAAAACAACTACAAAGCCTTTGCATTACAGTTTTCGGGAGAGATTTTTTTTTTTAATGTTTTGAAGCAGAACATATCTCCCTGGAGTTTTTTTTTCCCCAACCCAGCCAGAAAGGCATAAATAATTTATAGCCACTCGGTTGTAGATACATTTACCAAGTCTAATTAAATAAGGCTTGAATGGGCAAGGGAGAAAAGCAACCTACTTTTGCATCTGAGAAAAGTTCGTATGTTTTTAAGACGGGGTGGCGGTTCCAAAAAACACCCACATGGCTCTTAGCAGATCGTTTTGTGCCTACTGTCTAATAAAATGCACCGCTCTGTAGCAGCTGGGGATGTGTCCCCCCCATTCAGTGTCTGTTTCCAGGGAAAGAGGAGCTAGTGCATATACATTTTTATTAATAAAATAAACAGTGCGGACCTCCGCGGTCTAAGGAGCCCTCTGAAGTGGTTAGAAACTTTTCGTGATGGAATTCGGTCCTAAGCAGTTGCCAAAAGATTAAAAAAAAAGGGGGGGGGGAGGTGTGGGGGGAGCGGAGGGATGAGGACAAACTGTGTTGAGATAACGGAAACAAAGAGACTCCGATCAAATTCCAAATCCGCTGTTTAATTCTGACCATCGGTAAATAAAATGCTGGGCTGCGCAGGGCAGCCGCGCGTGGCTGGCTCGCTGGTGAAGGGCACACTCAACCCAGCGCGCTTAATTACTCCGCCGGAGATCTGGCAGCGCCTTTCCAGCTCATTAGCCGCTGGGCAGGGAGTGAAACCCTGATCGGACAGATCGGGGGAGGAGGGGGGGGGAGGAACCCGCAAGAATAAATATACAAACCTCACCTGTCCTACTGTTTATCGCCGTGATGAAAAGAGGTGCCACTCCTGGAAGCCGCTAGCTACCCGCCGGGAGGCGGGGTGAGCCGAGGCTGAGCTAGCATCGTGCTCCCCCCGGCTCCGCTGTGTGTCAGTGAACATCATTATTTCGTGCCACCGCAGGCTGCGGATCCCGTCCCTTGTGAGTCCCGCTGGGCGTGTGCCGAGGCGGAAGGCGCTCGCTCAGCCAGAACCAGTGCCTGGCGCTGGGGAACCCCCTGGCACGTTATGGGGGGCGGCGAAGGTGACACTGGTGCCAGGGGTTTGTATGTGAAATTGCAGCTCGGCGCCTGGTCGGGGCTGCAGGGCGGGGGGGTGCCCCGAGGCGCGTGGCCCCTGGGCTGTCCCAGAGCTCAGCCGGGCAGAAACGCAGCGTGCAAGGGGCCCTGTACGATGCACCTCCAACAAACGCACCGAGGCCGGCTCGGGCTGAGAAACTTCAGCGCCTGCCCCCGGGGGCCCGTGCACCCAAGGCGGGGGGAGGCCGGGGGCGCCTCCCTCGGCTGGGGCCGGATCCCGCTGCCAGCGAATCCAACGGGAAGCGGGATCGGGGCCGCAGTCGTGTTTGTGCGGACACCTCCCACCCCCAGTGTCCGCCTGCTGCCATGTTCCTCCTTCACCTCTCCCTCCTCGATCCGGGTCCAGGCGCGTCGCAGGGAAAGATCCAGCGCAATAGGCAGCAGGGGAGAAACTTCCACGGGAAACCCTCTTAATGGGATTTACAGTCAGCCCAGCTCCGAGGGTGGGTGTATAGGGGAGCGGGTGTATAGTCCAGCTAAAGCGAGACCCCCCCCCCCAGCCTCTCCCATGCAGCGGCGGTTGTGCAGCTGCGAAGAGCGGGGCAGTGCAGACGGTAGGAGCCGAGCAACACACCCCGTCTCATTCCTCCAGCGAGACAGGACTTTTCTGGTCCCTGGTGCTAGCCTCTCCCTCCCCCGCCTCAAGCCGGCGGCTGCTGCGGCTCTCGTGTGCACGGGCAGCCTCGCTCCCCCTGGGCATCGATCTGCTTGGGCCAGTGGAGCAGGGAGGAAGGCGGGGCGATCCGTACCGGTCCTGCCGGCGCAGCGGTTCCCCCACCTCAGCCGGAGGCGAGACCGCTCAGCCAGAGACGCCCATTGACTGGAGGGCACCTCCGCTCGCTCGCTTCCACCGCGCCCTGCCACCAGCCCCTTCTGGTCCGGGGCTGCCTGCATTGGGGGGGGAGGGGGGCATATGTTCTCCCCCCCCCCCGCCCAGTCAGACAGTGAGACTCTCTCATTCGCTCCACCAGAAGTGATTTCAGTTGCAAATGAGCCTGGGATGTTGTTGCTTTTCCCACGTGAGGAGGGAATGCTTCATTTCAGCTGACTGATTCCTCCCTAAAACCAACAGCGGGTAATGGGGGAGATCAGAGCTGGGATTAAGCTCCCGTTTGCCGGAGCTGGGCTGAACGGCAGCTCGTCCCCAGCGCCAAAGAGTCTGAACCTAGTAGCTGGTCTGTGGGTGCATTTACGTGTTGGCCCCTTAAGGGGAAGTGCCGTGGTAGAGGCAACTAGATCATTTATACCAAAGGGATTGGATGTGGACAGTCCCGCTGGGTTTCTTCTGCTATTATTTAAGAGTCGTTTTTCGGTGAATTTAATGCCCCTGGAAGGTAGGCGCCAGCTTTCACAGCCCTGGCCTGACCCAGGCAGAACCCTTCTAAGGGATAGTGTGTGGGAGTTCACAGCCCTTGGCCTTTCTGAAGGGCCTGCCAGTTAGCCCTGGTGATGAGGTTTGATGTGGACATCTGTTCACTTAGGAACTAGGCTGAGACTGTAAAGAAAATATGTGCTGCAGGGAGTGGGCACAAGTACTGAATCACACACACGTGCAGCGGCGGGACTAGAACTCTACCCTTCAGCTCCAAAACGACAGGCTTGTCCGCAGAAAGGAATCCAGAGCTGGTCATAGTCGTAGGTTCTTTCCTCTACCTCTGGACAAGCCATTAGAGGGCAAAACCACACCCACTCACTACTAGAGGGCAAATGTATTCAGACACCCTCCCTACTGGAGCCCCACCCTCCCTCCAACTGCAGGACCATCTAACTCAGGGGTTCACAAACTTCATTGCGCCGCGACCCCTTTCTGACAACAAAAATTACTACATGACCCCAGGAGGGGGGACTGAAGCCTGAGCCCGCCCAAGCCCACCACCCCAGATAGGGGGTGGGGGAGGTCCAAAGCCCAAGCCCCACCGTCCCTGGTTGGTGGTGGTGGGGGGGTCAAAGCAGAAGCCAGAAGGCTTCAGCCCCAGGGGCCTGTAACCTGAGCCCCACTGCCCAGGACGTGGGCTTCGGTCCCAGGCGGTTGGGCTTGGGCTTTAGCTCCTGGCCCCAGCAAGTCTAAGCCAGCCCTGGCGACCCCGTTAAAATGGGGTGGTGACCCACTTTTGGGTCCCAGCCCATAGTTTGAGAGCGCCTGATCTAACTCCTACTGCATATACCACTAAGCAGCTCAAATAATGCCCTGGCGGGGACTGAATTCATCCCTGTCCTGGACATCTCTGTCAGAACAGATTTATCCCTGGAGTTCATAACAACGCTGCTAAAGAAGACATTTATTGCCTTTGTTATGGACCAGATGACAGTTGTTTTTCTTAAAAAAGGTCTCGTGAATAAATCCACAGGCCCCTCCTGCAAGTTCTCCTGCTTTGCCCCACCCTCTGCCCCACAAGCCTTGCACTTCAAATTTGCACTTTGCTGTCTGGGAGATTCAGTGGATGTTACTGAACTACAAATACTTCGCTCTCTCCTATGCTGGCACAGGCATCTGTGGGAAAAGGGTTTTGTCACAGTCTGAAAGGGGACATTGTGGGGGACACCCTTGTTCTCTGAAACAAGTCTCAGTACTTTCCCTAGGAATCGAAATTAGAGGGGTGTTCGAATTTACAGGGGCGTTGGAAAACAGCTAAATTGGCAACAACACACGCAGCGCTGATTCTGTTAGGTGCTGTGTGCCCTCATGTCCTTGAGTAGATACAGAATCAGGTTCCTAGAGGTGCAGGGCTCTGTATCCCATTACCATTCCCTGGTGCCATGCAGTTCAATAAAAATATTTGGGTGAGTGCCTTCCTCCTCCCCGCAATCCGGCCTCCGGTGCTGTTTGCGTTTGCAATGAAGTTCTCATCCTGTTTGACATGAGACTTTTTGTTGTCAAGGAAATGGTTGTGATATCACAAATACTGGAATATGACATCATTGTGTAATTCAATAAGAGACAATAAACTGTGACAGGGTGCACACTCTGATTTATATACAAGTAGTTTTAGTAATTAGCAAACATGGTAAGAAAAACATGTCAGAGGTGGATGGGATTTATATTGGAAGTCTGGTGTATTTGAAAGCTTTCCCCCATTATGAGAGTCCCTCTTTAAGCTCCCCCAAGGGATGTAAATAGAGAGGGGAGAGATTTTTTAATAGACAATAATATGATAATCCACACAGAAAAAAACCTCTTCCAGTCATTTTTACTGTAAGAGATAAACACTGCAGCTGCCAATTTATTTGTAGTCAAGCAAAGACTAAGATAACTATGTAGGGAGTGGGTTGGAGACCCTGGAAAGATAAATCTGATGGTTGGACGTCTGTGTGTTTTTCATCTTCCCTCAGCTAGTTGCAAAACCAATCAAATAAGAAAGTAAAGGTTTTGAGTGACCCAAGTACGGAGTGATTCAGATGATGTTTATGCAACTCCGAGCAGTGCTCACTTGTAAAGACTTCCAAATATTTTCCTAAAAGCTGATATTTTTAGAAATGACTTCTGTAATCTAGCAGAACCAACAACCCACTTGCATGCACACACGCGTGGGCGGCACACAAACACTCAATGCTTTGCCTTTTAAAATCCTGTTATGCTGTTAACTGAAAACTAACTGGGAGAGAAAGGATTTTTAGACTAGGAATCCGGCAGTTGCCAGGAGCTTCATTAAAACATATGAGTATGTGCTCAGTGAGGGACTATAACCCATGTTTTTCTAACTTTTTTCTGGCACAAAATTATCATTGCTTGTGGAGTCTGCTGTAACAGCAGACATGCTTTTCCCCAGAGGGCTCTAGGAGACACTTTCCATCTCCATCTCTCGGCTTTCCCTCCTCCCATTATTTACTCTTTGCTTTAGGTACATTGTGCCAGGCTAAGGGGGCTGAGCTCAGAAAGCAAACTTGTTCGTTCTGGGAAGCTGTGTTGGAGAAGAAGCTCTCCCCCACTGCAACAGTATGTCACTTTGCACAAGCCATTGGATTGGCTTCCTAACCGGATCTAGTGCAGTTGGGTTCCAGGACACAGTGGCCTTGTATCACGGATAGCCTTAGAGGAGAAAGCATCCTTCACAGGGTTTAGGAAGCTGTCAGGTTCAGATAAGGCTGGGATCCTATCCTGTGGGACCCCCAGTTGTATTAATAAGGAAAAATTAATTTTTAAGCGCTGGGACGACTGCCAAATTATGTGACCTCTGACAGACCAGCTGTGCTGTATAAATACATCGTATATGTCTGAACACCGTGATCGGATCTGAAGTTGAAATATTGAAGCAAGCATTTTAGCAGTGTTGGTGGGGGCCATTTGCAGCAGTGTGAGAGAAAACTGCAAGCTGCTAAACTCCTCTCCATTGTGATATGAAGTCGCAGAGGCAAGCCTCACATCTTGGGGTTTCCCACTTGGGGTCTCTAATCCAGAAAGCAGGGAAAGATGACAGAATTTACACACTGAGGAGTGAGGAGGAGGCGTGAACAGCTCCAGTTTTACCCTCATCATACACCAGCCCTTTGACACATTTCTAATTGTAACAAAGGGATAACGAGGTTATTTTCAAAATCCCTCTTCACACACACTGGTTGAAACTGTGGTAGCAGCATCCACACAGGTCAGGGTTGCTGCTGGCACCGTTTTGCAGTGGTTTGGGCTACAGTGGCATGGTTTTAATCACAATCAGAATCAAAGGGGCATCTCCCAGTAGGCAAAGTCACATCAAAGTCTCAAAGGACCAAGTTGTTCTCCAGCGATAGACACAAGAACTGACTTCAGTGGGAGTTTTGTCTGAAGGAGGAGTTCAGGAATTGGTCCAGATTGACCAACCGGTTCGGCTCCCCTCAAAAACAAGGACTCACCCCAGTGAGCCTTTATTCACACAAGTAGTCCGGCTGGATTCAATGGCACTGCTTACTAAAGGGCATGTAGGACTGGGTTTTAGATCCTGGCTGCTAAACAAAGACTTCGTGTTTTTAAAAAAAATTTGCAGGTGACCTTCTGTCATTTTGACTTCATCTACAAATTTTGTTTTGGGGAAAGGATTTTCCTTTGTGCCTTTAGTTTTTTTTTTTTAAATGGTCTCTTAGAGCAGTGCCTTTTCCTTAGAGGGATGTAGAGGAAGTGATCCAAGTGTTGTGGGGAGGGATCGTGATGAAGATTGCATTAGCTGGCATGCAAAGTGAACCCACATATTAATAGAAGTGGGTGGACAGAACTGGAACCTTTTATCTGAATTGCCCCTTTCCCCCTCCAGACTTGATGGTTCAAGAAAAATAGGATCCAAAGCTTGAGCCACCCACATTTTGGGGCTTTTCTGATTTGCCCATTATGTAGGTAAGTGATAGCTCATATACAGACACGCTGAGCTCTGGTGCTTCAGAACCTGGCTCTGAACCACTCTTGGTTTGGGTTTTGAATACCTGGCCGCCTCTGGCCACCTCTACATGATAGGGCTAATAAGCCAATAGGCTTCCATGCCAATGCCATTCATTTTCACTTCACATGTGTTTCTTAGAGGGATCCCTCAGAACCTAGCCCTGGCCTGGAATTCTCTCTTCCAGAGTCGGGAGGGCGAGAGAGAGCTGTAAAGAAACATGTTCATGTGCAAGCCACACCCACCCTTCCTTTCCTCCCTGACCACTGAATGTTTGCTCAGCAGGAAACAATGTATTTAAGGCATTTTCCAGAATGTGTAATAACTTCTGCTCTGGTATTAAGGCTTAGCAGTAGCTGCAGTTGAGAGAGCCCTCAGAAAGACAAAATAGCTTTTGCCCAGCAAGGCTCTTAAATAATACCATCTCCTCCTGTGTCTCCATAAAAGAACCACGATCTAATCCAGAAGAGTGGGGGAAGACGACAGCAGGGGGATTGTGTCCAGAGAGGCGGTGCATATTAGCATGCTACTGACACGCCTTTTGGACAGCACAGTGCCAAATGTTCAGTGTAAAGCCATTTAACTTGCTCAGTAGCTTCAGCAGCTCCTCTGATAAAGATCTTCTCCTTGGAGAGCCTGGCCCTGGGAAGGGGAGGAAGGGAACGGTAGTTGACTGGATGGGGATTGCAACAAGAAGTGTTGGATACAGAAGGGAATAAGACATGATCCTGGAAGGTGTTATGGAGACGGAGGTGGGGGTAGGGGTGGAGGGGTAAGATGCAGGATCTCCTTCTTGGCATTGTAGTAATAATAATAATAATAATAATTTCAGATTTATATCACACCTGTCATCAGAAGCTATCAAAACTCTTTACACATGTATCTTAGATGAATGCACCGTCCCTTCCTTAATTCATGGAAGTCAATTGCCTCTTAATCTTCTTCCATTATCCCCCCACCAGCCTTTTTGCAGGGGGAAGATGATCCCAGTATTTTGTATATTATGTGTTCTGTGGCCAAGTGGACAGGGAACCTGGGTTCTACTCCCAGTGCTGCTGTGTGACCCTGGGCAAGTCATTTCACTACTCCGTGCCTCAGTTTCCCCATCTGTAAAACAGAGGTTATGATACCTCCTGTGTAAAGTGCTTTGAGATCTACTGATGAAAAGCACTCTGCAGGCAGGCCCTAGATATCGCTATGAAACAGTACTAGTCCTTTATGCAATTTCAGTTGCTCAGAATTATAATACAAAAGCAAGTGGGAACAGACGCTGTTCCTTGTTGACCTGAAAGTTCTAACGTCGTTTATTCCTCCACTCAAATGACTATTGGAGTAGCCATGAATTGTAATTCCAGACCTATCACCAATGGTTCCAGAATTACATTTGCAGTAAGGCCTGGAGAAGAGTGGACATAAATATAAACTAACACTATTAGATCAGTTGCCCTATTGGAATTGCATTTGTTTATGATCTCAGATGACAAATAATGAGGTTAGTGCAGGTGGCATTATGTGAAATGGCTATGATGTGAAATCTCATCAAAGTAACATTTTTTAAAAATGAAATGAGAATTTTTAAAGGCTAGGGATCAGATCCTCAACTACTGTAAATCAATCTAGCTGCATTGATTTACACCAGCTGAGGTTCTGTTCCCTGTGATTTTCAGGAAAGAGTTTCTAGTTGTCCCAGTGTTAGGTTTCTATATTAAGTTCCTCCCTGGATTAAGGTAGCAAGGAAGGGTGCAAAGATTGGAAATCTTTTAATTTGTCACTTTTTTAAAAAAGTTAATGATTTTTCCTGGTAAAAGTTCACAGGGAACAGTTCCATTTGATCAGTTACCAAGAGGTCACAGTTCACTGCTGTCCAGTGCTAGGAAGTAAATATATTGTATCCAGGGCTGGTGCAAGGATATTCTGTGCCCTGGGCGAAATTTCCACCTTGCGCCCCCCGCCCCCTGCACATCAGTTCATTGAAGGACAAACCCCAACGAGCCTTTATAGACCCCCAGGGGCAAGCCTGCCCAGAGGGTCAGCCATGCCCAGGAGCTGCTCCCCAGACCAGGTTCCCCCTTCTCTGCCCCCTGAAGTCCCTTGGAGGGTGCATAGCCCCTCCCACCCCCCGTGAGCCCTCCTCACCCCACCGGCCCCCGCCCTGAGTCCACTCACTGGCTTTGCCGGGCTTGGGCCGCTGCAGCAGCTCAGCAGGGAGGAGCCGCCTTCCGGATGCACTGGAGAGCCAGAGCGTCGGCTTCCGGGGGCAGCGAGCCCCAGCCATGGAGGAGCCGGTGCGGCGCAGGGGGGCAGCAGCCCTGCAAAGACAGTGGCACCACTAGCAGGGAGCAGCTGCACCCCCGCCCCTCCTGCCCATCTGTGGCCTGGAACCCACCCCCCGGGGGCTCCTGCAGCAGATACATGCGGGTGGTGGCCCCCGTGTGCCCTCCGGCTCCCCGCTCACCGTGCTTGGGCTCTGTGGCTCCCGGGAGTGAGCACAGCGAGGGGTGAGCCAGGGGGCGCACGGGGTCCACTGCCCGCATGCATCTGCTTTTTGGTGCGCCCTAGGCGACGGCCTAGTTCGCCTAGTGGTTGCACCAGCCCTGATTGTATCTCTTCCCAGTTGCCTTAGGAAGTGGTCAAATGGCTGCATTCCTAGCTTGATGGATTGGCTTGTTTCTTTTTTGCTTAAGCCCAGACAGAGTTTTTATGAGGCTGTCTCGTGACAGGCTGAAGTCACTCTGAATAAAACAAAATCCTAGTTCAGATCACAGACATAGCCCTTACAATCGGCTTAGCTGTGGCTCAAGCATGAAATTTAGTTAAACTCTGAGTGCAGCTTGGAGGGACTCAGATGAGACGGGGTGGCATCTGGGGAACTTCCCGTTTTATAGAATCCTGAAAAGTTTGTGCGTGTGCTTAATCACTTTGTGATCATCTTACAGAAGGCGCTGTATAGCTAAATAAGTGCATTTACATGTGTGTGTATATCTGTATCTATTAAGTTGTTCAGGAAGCCTTTGAAACTTTATCTCACAACAGAAATCAAACCAATGTGACACCTCAGTTAACTATGACCTCCACTTTTGGGCTAAAATAGCTAACCTTATTAGCTTTCCCTGTGCTATGTGTCTTTCCTTGACAGATCATTAAGCAATGTTTAAATCAGAGATATCACATTTGTGGTGTTTGATCCCTGTTCATGTTCCTAGATTGGAAACTCCCTGGGGCAGGTTTTAGAGTAGCAGCCGTGTTAAACTGTATCCGCAAAAAGAACAGGAGTAGTTGTGGCACCTTAGAGACTAACAAATTTATTTGAGCATAAGCTTTCGTGCATCCGATGAAGTGGGCTGTAGCCCACGAAAGCTTATGCTCAAATAAATTCGTTAGTCTCTAAGGTGCCACAAGTACTCCCGTTCTTTTTCCCTGGGGCAAGGATTTTATCATATGGTAGAGGCTCAGATAGCACTGTCATGTGGAACCCTATAAAAACCTAAATAGATACTTCTAAAGCACTGTGGGTGGTGGTGGTAATAATAATGAAGCCACCAAGGTGTTAGAACACTAGTTTTTCCTACCTAGGCAAAGGACTTAAACACGTGCTTAAGTGCTTTACTGAATGGGGATGGTTTGCTGAATTGGGGCTCAGGGTCTGATCCTGGGAGGCGCTGAGCACCCTCGACTATCATTCACGTTACTGGGAGCTGAGAGCAGTCTGCTCTTCACAAGGGGCACTCAGCCTGCGGCAAGATCCCTTCGTTACTGAGCTATAAGTGGGTATGTGCTGGCATGAAAAGGAGCCTTTAGGGCAGCGGTTCTCACAACAAATATGTTGGTGGCCTCAGAGTACAGCCATCAACCCTTGCTGGTGGCTGCACTGACGTTTTTTCCTAAAATACGTAATTAACTTTAGGAAAAACAAATAAATATACACAGAGACATGTCTAAATCATTGTAATTTATTTATGTGGGTTTTTTTGTGTGGCCTCAATAATAAAAATAATTCTGTGAAAAGTGATATTTGTATGTTCATTAATATCTTTTTTCACGGCACACTTTTTCTCAGCAAGCCGCAGGACAAATTAAGCCCTAAGTCGGGGGTCAGAGAGGGAGGTAGCAGGGACCAGGGCAATGTGGGAATGGATGTGGGTCCAGGAAGGCAGTGGGGGTCCAGGGGGATGGGGGATGGATGGGGAGTCTGGGGAGGCAGCAAGGGTCTGGAGCGATGGGGTGGGGGGAGCCTGCATGGCCGGAGCCGAGGGTCAGCACCTGCCGCTGCACGGTCAGAGCCAGGGGCCGCACAGTTGAAGCCGGGGGTTGGAGCCCATTGCCTCATGGCCTGGAGCCAGGGGTCAGCACCCAGGGCTGACTCCTGCTGCCACATGTCTGGAGCCCGGGACCTGAGCCAGAGGCCAGCGTCCAGAGCCAGGGCTGGAGCCCAAAGCTGAGGCCACATGGCCAGAAAAGCCATGCAGCCAGGCTCCCAAAGTCCCGCCACTGGAGCCTGCCGCCTAACCACTGAGCGCCACTAAGGCGGGTCGAGAATTCACCTTGCTTCTGCAGCGTTGTGCCCCCCGTGTCTCCAGAGGCGGTTCAGGGCAGCAACAGGAAGGCAGGGCGGGGAAGAAGCCAATAGTTTGCTTCCCTTCCTGTCACCACCCAGGAGGCTGGCATGGCTGCAGGGTGGCCGCATTTGAGAAACACTGCTTTAGGGCATGTCTCCTTTGTGCTGAATTCCGAGGAGCAGAGATCTTCGGGCCTGTGAGGGAGGAGGCAGTGGAGCGCGGGCTGCGGTGTTCATGGCATTTAAAAAAAAGTACATAAAGAATGCAGCTTGAGGGGATGGAGCCCTGACCACCAATAAGCAACAACTGCTCATCCTCCCCTCCTGTCTCCATGCCCTCGGACAGAGATCTCACAGCCCGCTTCACGCATCCTTCTTTCTCCGTGGCTGTGGTTTTGGGGAACACTGGCTCTTTGATCTCATTTATTCCTAACTCAGATGTACTTGAGCGATACTCCTGACCCAGATAAAGCTCATTTGTTTTCTGTGGGCCAGATGACAGGCACAGTTTGTAGGGGCGGGCACCACGGAAACAGCCTATGGCTCCATGCCTGGGCAGCCCTGATGTTTTGCAAATGCTCCCAATGTGGCTGCCAGGAGCTTTGACTCTCACTCTCCTTGGACTCTGACATACAACAAACAGACTCAGAGGGTCTGCATGTTGCCCAGCTACTGGGAGCTCCTTAAATCAAGGCACTGGGACTTGGTAGGGAGGTACATAAACCTCATAGATCATTCATGTCTGCTCAGCGTGTGTGTTGACATGGCGCTGGTTATGCCCCCAAAGTCCTGTCCCAGCATGCACTGGGCTCAGCCAAAGGATTCTCTGGACAGCAGCCTCCTCTTTGGTGGTTCTAAAGTCCTGGTTGTGACCCTCCACAAAATGTTACCTACCCTGATCCTCCCTCTTGGTGCAGGCAGAACTCCCACTGACTACCTGGTGCTGGAATGTCTCAGCTCTGTCTCCTTCCTTGAATGGGTATGAGAGCAGGAGCTGCTCCTATGTCATGTGCTATTTTTGCATGAATGCATCGTAACCAAATATGACCCTAGTGAATCAAAAAGATTTATTGGTGGTTTCTTGTTGGAAGCCACCAACTCTGAGCGGCTGCAGCATGTGTGTTTGTTTTGAAATGCACCTCTTTGGCCAGGGTAAGTTTAAGTTATACTTGGAGTTGGCCTTCGCTTTTTGCATCCAAGATCAGAGGATGCGCTGAACCCTGCTCTTCTGATGTCAGCAAAATCTGGTGAGATTTAATTGGCAGAAAGCTCACTCAGTGGGAGAACACCCTCTCTCTCAAGATTTCACAGCGTTCGAAGGCGTCAGGGCACTCTCATATAATCTCTTAGGCAGATCCCTGGGTCCAACCATCTGCTTTGATCCACTTGTGTAATGCTTGCCAGGCCAACTTCCAAGGGAGTGGTGTGCACATGCACGTGAGGGGCTGCTCTTGGCCAGTGAATTCCAGCAAGGAGAGGTTTCTCCTAATTTTCCCATGGGGAGATGAGGGGATATATGTTCTGCACCACAGAGTGGGCAAGGAACTCAGCTCTCCAAACCCAGCTGTGTGGGGAAACCTCTCAGGACACCTTTGGAGGGCTGGAGCCTTTGTGCTGTGTCCAGTGTTTTTATGTGATGCCTGAGGCCTTTGGTTCCCCACCATTACATTGCACAGTACTCAGGGAGCTCTATTACCATGGACTTCCCATCAACCTTCCAGGAGTCAGTCCCAGTGTGGCAGGGGAAGCAGTGTAAGGTCATGCTGGAATGATCTTACTCCCCGGGGCATCTGAGGGAGGATGATGCCCAGGAGAGAAGCTGCCACCGCCCTCACCAGAGCCATGGCAGCACTGTAGAGTTGGTTTAGAGACGTTTCCCTGTGATTGAGGACAGGGGAGGAGCAAGCCAGAGATCTGCTGCTTCCCCTGCTGACCCACCATCCTAGATCTAGCTCCCCTCCTCCAGCAAGCCTGGGAGGGAGCACAGGAGAGCGGTTTCCAAACAGTGCATTTAGCTACTGAGTGGCGGCACATACTGGGCCCCTAGCAGACCTGGCTAATATTTAATGTTTCATTTTAATTTTATTAAGTGAATTTAAGGCTGGTGAAAGCTGCCAGGGCACGCTGAAGACTGACGTCTTCTGTTTAATCCATACAACACACACTGCTTGTGCGGCAGCAGTGCCCGCTTCCTTCACCCTGCCCAGCCCACGTGCCTCAAGTCCTGACCTGTATGGAGAGACTTGGGCTGGAAGGGTGGCCCAGGCCTTTTCCACACACAAACTTGCACCGGTTTAGTTAAACCAGCTTGAGTGGATTATGTGATTTTGGTTTAAGAGTGTCTTATTTCTGTTTCGCGTAAGCCTGGGCTAGCTTTCCTTCATTATATTCATTGCTTTGCACTGTATTCTGCTTTGCATTATATTCAGCAGTAATGCAAGAAACCCACAGGCCTGTATCCTGTACGACATTAGCTTCAGCAAGTTAGCGTAAGGCCTGAGGCCTCTGGACGTTGAACAGATAAACTTTGCACAGAAAACGGCCCAGCAGAAAACCCAAAGTATTTGGGGAGCTGAAAAGAGAGTTAAAGGGGGAGTTCTGACCACAGACACGAGTCAACCACAGAAGTGTCCTGGCAATGAACTGACGTGCGTAACAGGTACATGAGATACAGCTAAAGCTAACCTGCTTACTTGCCTAGACAGCTTTTCTTCTAAGTTTCTTATTTTCTTATGGGTTTGATGATTTGTTTTGTAGGTTTATATTAGAGTATATTTTGGTTGTAACGCAAGGGACCTACAGGCCACGTCCTGTATGTTGAGCTAAGGCAAAGTTCGCACACGTATTTGGATCTTTCGCCTAGAGAGCTGGTGATGAGCTAAAGCGTAAGGTCCATATATGGCTGCGACCTGTAACGTAGAGGATGTGTTGAAATAGGTTGGCATGGGGCACAGGCGCTGGCTTCTAATTTTCCCTGGGGTGTTCAACCCCCACTCAGTCCCAGGCCACACCCCCACCCCACCCGTTTCCCTAAACTCCCACCTCTGCCCAGCCTCTTCCCGCCTCTGCTCCAACTCTGCCCCGCCCCTTTCTGCCCCCTCCCCCGAGCGCGCCCCCTCCCTGCTCCTCTCCCTCCCTCCCAGCACCTCCTGCACGCTGCGAAACAGCTGATCTGCAGCGTTCAGGAGGCACTGGGAGCAGGGCTTTGGAGCTGTGCTCCGGCTCTGGAGCAAGCTCCAGGCAAAAACCTGCAGCACCACTGCTCTGGAGCTGCTCTGGGCTCCAGCTACGGGCTCCGCTCCAAAGCCCTGGCTGGGAGGGAGGGAGAGGAGTTGATCAGTGGGGGCCACTGGTGGGCGGGAATGGGGGGGGGGGAGGGAGGGGAGCTGGCTGCCAGTGGGTGCTAAGCACCAGCTAATTTTTCTCTGTGGGTGCTCCCTGAACTTAGGATGCCCCCTATGCATAGGAAGCCCTGGAGCACCCACAGAATTGGCACCTATGCATAGGGGGCTTCCTAAGTTCATGGTGCATCACAACTTGGAATTTGGAAAGAACCAAAAAAACCAGTTAGGACAGAAATAACAAATGTGATACCTACCCACAAAAGGGCCATGGTAACGAACTGACGTATATGATAATAAGTTGAGATCATTGATATACTAACCTATAGGAGAAAGCCACTTCGACATTAGTAAAGTGAGGAAATACAAATAAGGAAAAGGGGAAAAAATCCCCTGCTGAATATGCATCAAACATAACGGCAGCGTAACATATTATAAAAGTGGCATCGCAGCCGAGGGGCAGTGGGAGAAGGAGATGTAGTCCTTGGGAGGTGCCAGAGTGCCGGCCACCGGTGATGAAGGGAAGGCGATGGCTAACACTTCACGTTGTTCTACAAGGGATGATGTGAGTATATGGACGTGCAGATGTACGTTCTGTAGTATCTCTATCTACCTTACTGAGTTTGGGTGTTGGTCACTGTGCTAAATGTATTCATAAACTATATTTGTAAAGATAGAAGAGTTCCTATACTGTGAGTGTTGCAACTGTGCATATCAGGGTTCCCAACTATATCATAATTTGAATAATACCGGGCCTGATCTTGGGGCAAGGACATGTCAACCCTCAAAGTGATAACTGAGGATTCTTAAGTAATCAATATAATTAATACACAATCTAAACATCAGGCAACTTAATTGACTTAAGTAAATCGAAACAAGCCTGATTTTTGCTGAAATGCAGACACCCACACAGCCTTTTGCACCAATTAAGCTGAACTGGCTTAAAATGACACTGTTATTTCAACATGGTATGTAAATTAGCCTTCAGTTTTCATGCACATCAGTGCTTGGCCGCTCCCCTGGGGCTGCCAACAAGGGGTGACTGTTCTGGTGGTGCATTTTTGTGGTGAGGGCGTTTGTCCACTGGAAGCTGGACTGACACCAGCACCAAGTTGTCTAGCCCACCTCAAGGAGCCATTAGATCATTTGGTCAGGCAGGGTTGCTTTATGAGGCCTCATCTAGCTGATGTAATATCCGCCGTCATAGTGTCGAAGTGCTGATTATGGAGCAGCTGCTGCTGTTTATTTCAAGGGGGCTGCTAAGGGAGGAATGCCACAGCAGCTTCTGGTCCTGTTAGAGTAGCAGGTGACATGTTCCTGTGGGTGAGGTGTTCTAACAGTAACAAAGAGAAACACAGTTGTCGATCTCCCTAGTATCTATGGAGCTGAGAAATGCAGCCCCCCAACCCCATCTGCTTGTTTGTTTCATTCAGTTCAATTACATTTTGTCTTTTAGACTGTAATCATAAAAGGAATTTGGGTGTAAAACCATTGGGCCTGATTGTGATCTCACCTACCTGGTATAAATCAGGAGTTTCGCCACTGAAGTCAGTGAAAATACTCAGGGTTAAAACTGGTGGGAGATAAGAATCAAGCCCATGGGATTGGTCAGTCCCGCCCTGTCTACCTGGTATGGGTTTACACAGCAATGTGTGAACCCAAGATTTGGGGTGAAAGTAGATTTCTGCACCTCATTTTATCAGCCAAGAATGAAAGAAGAAAGGTCAGATTCTGATACCCGTGTTCACATGGTGGATCTCCTTAATGCATGAGTTGTCTTATTGACTTTATTGGGGCTGCCTCTGGAGTATTCATTCTGTTGTTCAGCATGAGTAAGGGTGCACGAATCCTGTGACTAGTTGGTGATACCAGTCTAGTGGGTAAGCATGTTGAAAAAGCTGGAGAGAGGATGATGAGGAGTGGAAGGATTGAATTTGTTTTCATTGCTTCAAGACTTCACCCTTTTCCAAGAAAAGCAGTCTGCAGCTTGAATATTTATCTTCCTTAGCAGGGTGTACAAGTGTGCAAATGATGTGTGGATTTTTATGGGAGGGTGTGGAAGTGTACATGAGTGAAGTGTGAATCACACATATATATCTCGGCATCAACAGATAGTGCGCGCCGATGTGTCTGCCTATCTGTCTAAAATCCACATAGCCACATGTAGGTGCATGTGCTGCAGAAGAGAGGGAAAGAGATCTGTGCAAGAATGTGCGTTTGTAAATATTTTTGTATTGCGCAAGCTCTCTGTAGAACAAAACCAGATGTTTTTATGAGTCCTCAGCTCTTAACTGTTTTGTCGTGCTTTTTTTTGGGATTTTGTTTTATTTGGGGAAAGGGAAAGTCGCAGCGATGCCCTTTGAGGTGCGAGGAGAAAGCTATTTTTAAGGAGGAATATGGTTTAGAACATCAACAAGTAGAAGGGGATAAAAATAGTCCTGTTTTGTGGCAAAGGAAATGATTACTCCCTCGTGGGGAGGACAGAGCACCCCTCCTCCTTTGAGGAGGCTTCCTGTCGCTATTGTTCACCGCTGGGTCTGCATGCAGCACATGCTTTTTCTTTTTCCAGGGAATTTGCAGGGAGGAGGCAGCTGGTTAAGTTGAAGGGATGTCTTAAGAACCGTCCCACCTGGCTGCACAGTTCTCATTGCAGAAAGGCTGGCACAGGGCAAGTTGATTGCCGGGCTGTGGTTTTCCTGCAAAGAGCTGGCAGAGGAGCATACAAATGGGAAAATTACACCCTCTACAGCCTATAGGGCAGCTGCTGCTCCATGTTCAGACACCTTTAAGGCCAGATCCTCAGCTGCCGTAAATCAGAGTAGTTCCATTGGCATCAATGGGGTTAGACCGGTTTGCACCAGCTAAGGATCTTGGCCTTAAATCTTCCCAAAGGATAAGCCTAAATTTCCAGTTGCACTGACTAACAAGATGTTACAAAACCTGTATGAGTGCTGTCCTGCGGTGTATGCAGTACACAGAGCACCCAGAGGAATGTCATTTAGTTTGCTTAAAGAGGCGCGGGAGTAACTTTCAGAAGTGGGCTCATTTGTGATGGGCTAATTATCTCTGCCTTTGTGTAAGACCTGGTGTAATTGTTCATCTCTGCTAGAGATCAGGCTCCCTCCTGTGCTTTGTCAGTGAGTACAAGATTGTGCATCCCCCTTAAAGGAAAGGGCCTGGCTCTGTTTTGTGATCTAATGCAGATTAGCACATCAGAGCTGGAACAAGTGGAGGAGGCACGGCTTTAAAGCCTCACTGTCCGGCTTTAGTGCAGTGCTGCACGCCTGTCCTTTCTTTCCCCTGTGCGTTTGAGCTCTCGACAATCTGTTCATTTGTCTAAGATGGAAATGGCGCAGACAATAATCTTGCCAGGCTGGGGAATGGCTGAACTGCACCTGTAGCGAAGACGATCCGGTCCTGTTGGGTGGCTGCTGAGAGGTAATCTATAATTCACAAGGCCTTGCCGCTTCATGCAGATGATGATATTGAAGCATGACTGATGCCAGCGGTGCAAAATCTCGGAGGCATTTCCTTCCCCCCACCTCCCGCCCCCTTTGTATTATTCTTTCCTCCAGGTTTGCTGTGGCTCTTAAATTAAAACCTTCCCAAGGCTAAGTGCTCCTAGTGCTGCGGAATTTCAGCCTTTGCTCACAAACATCCCACATTGTCAGCGGCGGGTGGTACACTTCCCAAATATGGCTTCAGTGACAATTGAGGTCACTCAGTCAGTTAACAAGAGTGGGCTTGGGCTGGTTTATAGCTTGGGAATGAGTGGACACACACATGCACTTGCGTCCACTGTGTCTATTTCATTGTTCTAGTCCAGGCTGGGTGTGGCAGGGAGGAGGAAGCCTGTCTCTGAACCAGGAATCAGGCTACAAGAGTGACTTAACTATTGTCTGATTAGTGTCTGCGTCTGGGAAGGCGACACAAGCACTTTCCGTAGCCACTTGATGCTGTTGGCTTAGCGTCATCTGGTTGGCAGCCCCCATTGGATTGCTATGGAGCAGCACTATTGGCTGAATGGAGCCAGCGGCGGCACGCCGTGGTGGCAGTGACGGCCGCTCTGCTGGGATTGGGGGAATCAAGGAACGTAAAATATAGATGCCTATTGTAGAAAGATACTTTGTTAGGAATCTTAGTATGTTATCAATTGACTCTATGATGCAGATTTTCCTCCCAGCGAGTAATGAAATAATAAATCAGATTTGTGGTGTTCATAAGATTAAATGTTTTTTTGAAGATGAAATCGCCCTCTAGGGCCTGTTATAACCCAAAGCTGAAAGTGCTTCCTTTGCTCAACATGTAATTGTTACCAGGCCATTTCTGGGCCACAAAACCATCATTGTTGATTATCGGAGTCTGTAATTCCAACTGCTCCGCTGGCTTGAAGTGTTTCAAGAGGAGAGAGACAAAACTGAGAGGAGAGGTACTTAGAAGAGGGGTGTGGAAAGACTGTCTTGTGGTTTAAAGCACAGGACAGGGAGTCAGGCCATTGGGGACCTGTTCCTGGCTCTGTCACATACTTCCTGTATGAACTTGGACAAGTCACTTAACCCTCCGTGCCTCAGTTTCCTTACCTGTGACATTAGGATGATGCTACTTCCCTAAGTCGCAGGGGTATGTTATGCATTTTCATCCAGCAATGTTTGTACAGTGCGTTTGTGGTTTCTGTGGAAGAGTGCCAGAGAGAGCCTGTAAAGGAGCCAATAGAGGGAGAAAATAAAGGCAGTTCCAAATGATCTGATACCTCATGGCCTCTTTTTTCATAAATCTGTAATTGCAGCGGCAGGAGCGTTTATGGCTCTTTTCTCATCTGTCTAAAATGTGGTGTGTGTATGGGGGGTGGTGTATGTGCTTCACTGTAAGCACCCAGTGATTAGCTTTGTAGTTGCAGACCGCGCTGCCATAAAGGCCTGTTAAACATTCTTTATCAGACAACCAAAGGCATAAATGTGAATGTTTTGAAGTTCATAGCCAGTTTCAGCCACCTGTTCTCTTGGTTGTTTTTGCAGTTCAGTCGTGCGGGGGTCGTTTGAATTCAAAGGATGCTGGTTACATCACTTCACCTGAATACCCACAGGACTACCCCTCCCACCAGAACTGCGAGTGGGTCATTTATGCCCCGGAAGCAAATCAGAAGATTATCCTCAACTTCAACCCTCATTTTGAAATTGAGAAACATGACTGCAAGTAAGAGCCTTCCTCTTCTTCTTTACTAGATAATCTGCTCCTCCTCCTCTTCCTCTCTTAATCTAGAAACGTGAGGACCAAGCACTCCCAAAATCAGGAAACTGGGTGGTGGCCCCAGTCTCCAAAGCATACCTCGTTATGTCACCCTCCTTCAGAGTAAGCCAGAGTCTGGCTTACCTTGTAGCAGGCTGTTGTGTGACTCTGTCACACTCAAAAGGAAAGGGTCTGAATCTGAGCCTGGGTGTAGTGAGCCTTGGCACATAGAAGGTGTTGGGTTCTGTTCCCTGCATTGGTGCTGATTCTGCCACACTTGGTGAATTGTGATTTTGAAGGAGAGACCAGGAAGTGGGATATCCAGGAAAATCAATTAGCAGCTAGTAAATAATTAACAGCATCAATGGGCACCATTAAAGGTTGAATTAATGGTGTGGTCTCTGTGGATTTATAATCAATATGTACCCTCCGGAGTCCATGACTAACTATTGGGATGTCTGAAATGTGGAAAAGTTTAGGATCTCCTAAAATGGGGCTGATTCTGCAGTCTTTCTCCACCCAGTATTCCCTTTGATATGAAAGCATCCACATATGAGACTCTAGGATCAGGCCCACTGACACAAAACAATCAGCAAAATCTTAGGTGAATTTTTCTGAAGATGAAAAATTATGGCGCCAGATCCTCAGCAGGTGTAAATCAGCGTAGCTCCATTGGTTTCAATGGAAGCACACTGCTTTACACCACTTGAGGATATGGCCCATTCTATACACATGGGCCCTGATCCAACCAGGGCTGAAGTCGGTGAGTGTTGAGGGAGTTCAGTACTTTGCAGGATCAAGCCCATGTTCAGTAGAGGGGGGACCCTGAACATGAACATAAAGAAACACAGGTGATCTAAGCAAAATTGTGAGGGACATGATCCTGGTTTTATTGTTGTGCGTTTAGGCAAAGCTGCATAACTCACTGGCGGCTAAATGCAGTCACCCAAAACTCATGGTAATAAAATGTTACAGTTCCACTGGACTGTGACTCAGGAGACTTGGATTCTATTTCTGGCTCCGCAACTGGCCTTTTGGGTGACCTTGGGCAAGTCATTTCCCCTCTCTGGGTGCCAGTTTCCCCGTTTGTAAAATGGGTACTGATTTCCTTGTAAAGCACTTTGAGATGTACTGATGAAAACCCTAGAAGAGCTTGGTAATATTAGCTTTTAGTACATAGAGGGGAGTGTGATCTGGCAGTAGGAGTTAAAAGTCCTGGTTCTGACATTGACTCGTTCTGTTGCCTTGGGCAAGTTAAGGCCAATATCGCAAAAGTGCTTAACTCCCACAGGCAGCCCCAGCTTTCAGAAGAACTAAGCATGTTGGAAGCTGAATGCTTTTGCAAATCTGGCCCTTCGGCAGTCAGTGGGAGCTGAGCTCTTTTTGAAAAGCTGTCCCCAGCTGCGGGTGTCAGCACTTGAAAATCTGACCCTGAAACTGTTGCCCCACGTCTTGCCTGATTTCCCATCTATAAAATGGGGATAAGAATGCAGTTGTGGCAAGCACCACCAGCTGTCACTATTACAGCTAGTTTTCCAAGTTCTTTTTCTTACTGTGTGTGAGCAATTTTGTAGCCTTAGAAGAAAAGTTGGTGTTGGTACTTTTGGTTGCATAAAGCTCTAGGTGGAGGGAGTTCTGTGAGCAGCAAGAGAATTTTCTGTCCGCAGTGGTCTCTGGTTAGAGTCAATTCCTGAGGCAGAGTTACTCCCTAGGAACTAGGTCTCAGTGCTGGGCTGAGAGTACTGAAGTTGGGGATTGCCTGCATCTCTGTTCTAGGACTAGTGAATGTGTGTAAATAATGCAAGTTACTTTTTTGGAGTATGCCCACGCCACTGATTCCGCCTCCTCCTTCTCTGAGCTGCAAGGGGCTGGATGCCTGCTTCAGCTCCCCAGGGGTGCAAGGCTGGTGTGAGAATGGGATATTGGTGTTAGAAGGGGCACTAAATGCATGTTAATTCCTGGGCAAGGCTCAGTCAGTGAGCTTTCTGAGATCGCTGCAAAGCAGTTTCTCCCACAGTGCTGATTATTTTAATTATTTTCTCTTTTGCCAGTTTTTTTTTTTTTTGGAGGCACAGCTGTTCAGTCCCATATTTCTTTTTCTTTTTTTAAGCTGTGTCCAGCCACATTAGGAAGTAACTGGGCCTCCCCCACCCCATCATGAAAGGAATAATTTGGTGTAATTGAAGCCCTCGAAGGCCTTTCTCTGTCTCTGCTTCATCCCTGCTCCAAAGAAGCTCCTTAGTTTGGAAAGCACTTCAAAACAAAGAAAATTGGCTGTCTTCTGTTATTTTCTCCTCCTGTGTATTAGTCACAGCCAGGATCTTAGTGCTTGTAGGGTGGGCGCTTTCTAAAATCAAGCCTGGAAAAAACAGGACATTGTCTGCGCTGCCCTTCCGACGCAATAATGCAGCAGTAAAGCCGGGAGCAAAAGGGGAAAGGGAAAGAGAGACGCTCTGGTTCAGACCAGCCAAACTATTCGGAAATAATTGTAATAGCCCGTCTGCTCACCACTTCTTCCTCTCAGCACTGCGAGTGCAGCTGCCGTTTTCCTACTGCTGCTCCTCAGTCCCATGCAGTGGGATTGGGTGTCTGCTATCTGAACCGGGAAGCGGCATCCCATTTGAAAAGAGCATGCTGCTTTTGTGAAAGGTTGCCATTCTGTCACATTGCATTGCGAAAGCCATGCAGCCCTGCGCATGCCAAGTTTTATTTTGATCTCAGGAGAGACTTGAACCAGCTTCCCATAGATGAGAAATGAAGATTCTCTCTATGAGTGGCTGTTCTACCCAATCCTTCGTAATTGCCATTTCTCTGTTCAGTCTGTGCTGCTTGCTTGGAAAATCCAACTCAGAAGCTTCAGTGTTGCATGAATCACTGCAATCTATAGCCACCCTTTCCAGTCATGTGTCCTGTCTCCAGCTACGTTTCTCTTTGGGCTGCTAAAAGCCCCTTCCAGAGATTATCTCCTGAAATCTACCATCCACTGCTCTACTGAACTCATGGTGCTGAAGGATTAGACTGGGCAGAGCTGCCTTTGAATTCCAAGTCTTTTCTGTATAGACAGGGTGGAAGCAGATTCATTTCACATCATAGTGGAACAGTCTTGCTCCCACTACAAACAAAAGAACCTCTCATTTGAGTCATAACGGCTTAACCAGGAAAGTATTATCTAAAAATATACATACATAAAAAACAGCCCAGCATGGTTTTTTTTGTCGACTTTTTCTGAACATGAAATGCAGTTGAATTATGAATAACCCAATGGACATGCTGTCTCTGGCTGTGATGATTTCACACACACTATTGGCTTCAACAAGAGTTCTTGTAGCCCCCTCTGGTGGTACCATGCCAAACAAGACATGTAGCTCAAGAGAGTCTGGTCCTTGTGAGAGGTGGCTGTTCAGAGAGCAGGCAGAATGAAAACCAAAGATGAGCCTGAGCCACAGAGTTTGGACTGTCCACAGAATTTGGATCCAAAGGAGTGGCCTCATCGTGAACGAAAACTGTTTTTAGAAGAAGGGCACAGTGGAAAGTACTATGGGAAATTCATGCACGTTTACCCTGATATGAGGAGAACAGAACTTAAAGGGACAGTGCTCCCGGTCTTGTGCTGACCTGCCTATAATTTAACTCACCTTACACAGGTCTCATATTTTGTTTTAAAGCTGCTCTGCTGATCTTGGAAAATATCAGTTTCCCCAAAGGAGGGTAGCAGCATTGACGGATAGCCAAATTCTCTGCTGCTGATTAATTATTTGTATTACAGTAGCACCTACTGTTCCCAACCAAGATCGGGACACCACTGTGCTAGACTGTACCAACACAGAAGGGGAGACAGTCCCACCCCCAAAGAGTGGATGCTCTAAATAGACAAGACACACAAAGGGTGAGAGGGGAAAGAGAGGTGAAGTGTCTTGCCCAGGGTCATATAGTTCATCAGTCCAGGAGCCAAGAGTAGAACCCAGGGCTCATGACTCCTAGATCAACCAAAACACATCTCCTTTGCTACTAAACACCAATGATAACAGCCATGCTGCTGTGTGTTCCATTGAAGCCGTGGGTGTTTGTTATGGGATGGGATCCCATGAGACACATCAAGCTAGAGTCTAGTTAGCCTCTAAGGTCTTGTTGTGGTTGCATGAGCCTCTCTCAGTATTTCTAGCAACCTGGGCACTAAAACAAGCAAACAAAAATATTCTGCTTTCTCAGCTGAGTCCTGTAGATTTTAATATCCTGTGTGCTCACGAGAAAAGAGCAGGGCAGAGTCAATGCAAAGTGAGTGTGAGTGCCCACAAACCAAACCACAGCTCGCAACTATGATTTTAGGCCCAGCACCCTTGACCATATCCCTTCACACAAGAACATAACACTGCAAGAAATCTTCCTTCCATCAGCAGAGATTAAAGAGCAGACAAGACAGCAATTATAGGCGACTAATTAGTAAATGTTTTGAAAAATATGCAGAATTAGCTCAATAGTAAACCTTTTAGAAACAATGCCATTTCTTTCTGAATTGGGAAAATCCCTAGAAAATAGAAATATATGAATAATGTTAGAAGAGATGTGTATTGAGGGGACGTAGTAAGCGACCATAATGTATCTTCTGTGAATGAAACAATGGGAAGGGAAATCATAGAGGAAACATTCATGAAGGCATTTGGTTACTTGTAGGTTTATGGGCTGGACAGGCAGAAACCGTGTTTTGAGCTGGAGCTGTTCAGACATCAGCGCTGTCTGCAATGGAATCTGTGGTTAAACTGGAGCATACTTTAACCTAACTCTGCCACCATCCCAGTCCTCATTCATAATCCCTGGGTAGGTGGGCATTAGTCTTCAGTCAACACCCACTGAATTGAATGGAACAGCTCACTGGACTCTTTGAGTTATTGTGGCCCATTGACTGTCAACAGAAACATACAGCCAACTCTGAATCAGTTTGTGCTTGTGTTCTTGGTTGTAAATCCTTAAAGGATAGTTTGAATTCTTCAGACACTGAGGAGGCAGAAGAAGTGCTGTTATGTTTATCTCACCACACTGTTTCACCCAGCCTGCTGGGCGCAGGAAGGTCAGGATTGGGTTCTGTACAGTGTATCCCTGTTGGAACTGTTAGAAATTAAGGGCCAGATTGTGGCTTTAGACACTGCCCCTGTGGGCCTCAGAGACATACTTCTGAGTCACTGTTCTTCCCCTGTTTCATCCTGGCACCTGGGGGTAGTGATTTACTGCTAGCCTATCTCCTCAGTAAATTACTACTCACCCTGCACTGGCTCAGCTTGTCTGGGTAGAGAGGAAGGAGACAGAGCCAAGGCACTGGTCACCTACTGCAGGGAGGGAGTAGGCAAATGAATAGCCCTGCTTACTTCTGTGCACCTGGACCCAAGATCCAGACAGCCCAATGGAGGGATAAGGGGGATTCCTGCTGCCTGACACAGGCATGTGCTTCAAGTCACTCTCTAGCCTGACGGTATTTCATCTGTATTTCCTCTTGTATCCTGTATTGACCACACTTAATGAAAATCCAATGTAAGAGTAATGAAGCAATCTCATTAAAATAAATGGACAATAACCACAAGGAGTGAAATACTAGTGACTGTGGGTCAGCGTGCTTGGGTTCTGTTGGTGGCAGTGCTCCAGACTTGCTGTGTAGCCTTGAGAATATCACTTGTCTCTTCGTTTTGTGTCAGTTTCTCCTTCTACAAAATGGGGATAATAATGCTTACACATCTCAGAGGATTGTTATGAGGATTAGTGAATTATTATTTGTGGAGAACTTTGAGGCTGTATGAAAGGTGCCATATGTATAAAAATGTATTCCTTAAAGGCCTGATACAAAGCCGACTGCTATCAGGATAAGCCTTTCCACTGACTTTTAGGGGCATTGGATCTGTCCTTTAATGAGATTCCAACTACCATTGCTGCATGTAGTTTCTTAATTTATGTTATTCAGACATTTATTTATGTATGGGAAAAAGGAGGGGCCTGCAGTTAACATCCAGGACTGCGAGTTAGGAGATCTGGATTCTATTCCTGCCTGCTGCCTCCATCTTTGGCTTACTGTGTGACCTGGGGCAAATCACGTAGGGTGCTTCAGTTTCCCCATCTGTAAAATAGGAGACACTATTTAACTTGTAGCCTGCTCCAAGCATAAGGAGAGGTGGAGTTCCTGCAACGAGGGAATTCTGTACAAAGGATACCATGTCATAATAACACACAGCATCAGGTCAGAATGCTAAGCACCAGGCACATTGCTCATCTAAGAACAGAGGCCAAGAAATCCTCTTTTGACCAGACATAAATTTCACCATCAAGTGTGAAATCTGCAATAAACAAAGGCAGCAGAATGCAAAAGAGTCACTGGAACCACAGGAGAGTTTTGATTCTCCAAGGTTGGCACTGATCTATTTGAATTAAATGAGAGAGATTATCTCTTATTAGGAAACTAGCATTCAAAATTTATTTGAAATGCAGCTGTTGCACAACACATCGAGTAGCAATGTAATAACACACTGACTGTATATCAGTTTGTATGCTGTGCAATTCCAGATGGGCTAATAACAGGTATGGGCTACACTTCATGACTAGCTCATTTTAGCCACACTGACATATCAGTTCGAGCACATTGTGTCAGACCCTCACTATGCTGGTTAGTAGAAAAATCATTACAAATAGCAAAGAACTTGATTTTTTTTTCTTTAAAGAGAGAAGCCCTGGGAGATGCATGGGATCCACCCAGAGCATTGTTAGACTACTGCAACTCGGGGCTTTTATTTTTTAATAGTAAAAACAACTCAGAGATGAAGGTTGACAGTATCTAATAAGCTTCTTGAGCCAAAGCCAATTAATCTTGGGGAAACTATCAGAACAAGATCCTGTACCAAGGATGTCAGAGAGTGACCCCTCTTGCAAGTGGGACGGGATTACATGCCACAGTTGCCACTGAGGGTCAGTCCTACAGGAGGAACAGAAGATCCCAAAATAAAAGCAAGGAAGAGAGTGACTCTTTCTTGAGGACATTCAGAATTCCCCTTTGCTGACACGAGCACAGGCACTGATAGTGAGAAACACCACCCGCAACAAACACAGATTGCAGTTCACAGATCCTCCTTAGTGCTCACACAGGACATTGAAGGAGGAACTTCCATGAGAACAAGAAGTGGCCAATGCACCAGTAATTCAGTGGGATTCAGAGCAAGTAGTTATTGACAGACATCCAATGAGAGCTAAAATGTTAGGGGGATCAGGGCAACTGCCCTGACTTTTTCCTAGGACCGTTGTTTGATTTGTGAATGCTAATATAATGTTTTATTTCCATTTTTGTTAAAGTAAAAGGGGAAGATATAACACTAGCCCCAGGAGTTGGGATACTGGCCCTGACATTTGACAAAGGTGTTAATCTTTGGTAGTCTTGACCTGTGGCAGGTGGCTATCAGCAGGAAATAAATACTGGTCCCTTATTAGGACGCCTGTGTGTCACATGATTATTACAGGGGTAAGAACCCACCAGTATCCTGTGTTTGCTGTGGTTTGCTTAAAGTTATTTTGCTCCATTTGATTTCTTAAGATTTCCTTTATGATCATTGTTTTGTCTGGTTTTCCTGCCATACGCCTTCCGGTTTCAGGCAGTTGGTCAAGGAGTGAGACATCTTTCTGCCTCTTTAATTATGGCAGCTTGGGATACCCCGACCCTCCCAAGCCCCCTCCTTCTTCTCCCTTTTCATCTGGACTCTGGAGATGTGAGGGCTATAGTAATAGAGTGTCAGAGGAAGTAATTGATTCCTCATACACACAGAGAATTCTCTTGCCTTTAGTGTCAATGGAGCTGAACCAAAGCCTTGGAGGGTGAGAAAGGCGTGTAACGCTCCCTGGCTGAGTTGTCAGGGCAAAACAGACACGCTGCGGGAGACTGAGTGAGAGAGTGAACCAAAGGATTGTTTTAATAGTAAAGGAAATAAATATCTCTGAACAAAGAAGTGTCAGGGCATTGTTTGTGGGGGGAGCAGGGAGATTTCAGTTGCCTGGATTGGTAGATTATAGTCACCCTACTTCCAAATCGTCCCTCAATAAGAGGAAATATATCGATCCACTTCACATTCCCACCCACTGTTCCTTCGGCTTTTCCCCCAGTTTGTTCCTCTCGGGCCTTGCTTCCATTAGACTGTTTTATCACTCATGCCGACGCTGTACTCACGTGGTATGTGACCCGGCCGTAAAAATGCTTATCTCTAGTCTGCACTAGTTCTTGGCCTGGTGTTAGTGTCTGTGGAGCATTAACTATTGGGAATAATGGGCAAGAACATTTCTAGTGCAGGCACAACCTTTGAGGAAGCTGCAGTTTCGGCTACTCAGCTAAGGGTGGATTTCAACAGGCACAGGAGATGTACTTTCTATGGTAGGACTATTGAGAAGGGACATGCTTTCTCCCCACTGCAGGTCCTATCCTCATCCAGCCTCTTCTCCAGTGGTACAGATCCCTGGTGTTCTTGCCTGCTTTCTGGTGAATGGCCTGTATTTCTAGCTGGTGTGCAAAATTAACATTTGAAAATTGTACTCTAGCCAGGCCAAACTGCAGGATATTTACCAGACAAGTCAGGATGCTTTTAGCATCTGAGTCACCCTGGCTTGATCCGTCCCTGCATTGCACTGTACCTAATTGGCTGGGATGTTCAGGTTTATATGCAAATTATCAAATACATGATGGTGCTTTAGGGCAGGGGTCCCCAACCCCCGGTCCGCGGCCTGGTACCGGTCCGCGGCCTCTTAGAAACCGGGCCACGAACCGACCCAGTGGAGCTTCCGCAGGCATGCCTGCGGGAGGTCCAGCTGAGCCGCGGGACGAGCGCTCCCTCCGCAGTCGTGCCTGCGGGAGGTCCGCTGCTCCCGGGGCTCAGCTGGAGCCGGTGGACCTCCCGCAGGCGTGCCTGCGGAAGCTCCAGCTGAGCCCCGGGAGCAGCGGACCTCCCGCAGGCACGACTGCGGAGGGAGCGCTCGTCCCGCGGCTCAGCTGGACCTCCCGCAGGCATGCCTGCGGAGGGTCCGGCAAACGAAACCAGTCCCTGGACCTAAAAAGGTTGGGGACCCCTGCTTTAGGGTATGGTGGAATACAGTAAGTGGCTTTCCTAATGTATAGACATTGTCAATTGCACAACCAGTCCATTCCCTAAGAAGGAGGGAGAAAGAGTAGATCTTCAGTCCAACCTTACTGTAACAGAGTTGCCTTTAAACTGAGCAATGTCTTCATAATTCATCTGACAGAAAAGGAGCCAGAATGTAAACTAGAGGAGAGTGAAAAACTGCTGAGCAAAAGAAGTCAGCTTAGCAGACCAGCCATTGGAAGACCTTCCCATACCATCATTAAGGACAGGACTATTACAGGGAATGTGGAAAACAAACTGATAGGAGGATTAGGGTGGGCTGATCATTTTGGGGTTCCTATAGATATACTTAGATATTGGCACAGAAAGTACGCTTATTAAGTTTGCAGATGATACCAAACTGGGAGGGATTGCAACTGCTTTGGAGGACAGGATCATAATTCAAAATGATCTGGACAAATTGGAGAAATGGTCTGAGGTAAACAGGATGAAGTTTAATAAAGACAAATGCAAAGTGCTCCACTTAGGAAGGAAAAATCAGTTTCACACATACAGAATGGGAAAAGACTGTCTAGGAAGGAGTATGGCAGAAAGGGATCTAGGGGTTATAGTGGACCACAAGCTAAATATGAGTCAACAGTGTGATGCTGTTGCAAAAAAAGCCAACGTGATTCTGGGATGCATTAACAGGTGTGTTGTGAGCAAGACACGAGAAGTCATTCTTCCGCTCTACCCTGCGCTGGTCAGGCCTCAGCTGGAGTATTGTGTCCAGTTCTGGGCACCGCATTTCAAGCAAGATGTGGAGAAATTGGAGAGGGTCCAGAGAAGAGCAACGAGAATGATGAAAGGTCTTGAGAACATGACCTATGTAGGAAGGCTGAAAGAATTGGGTTTGTTTAGTTTGGAAAAGAGAAGACTGAGAGGGGACATGATAGCAGTTTTCAGATATCTAAAAGGGTGTCATAAGGAGGAGGGAGAAAACTTGTTCACCTTAGCCTCTAAGGATAGAACAAGAAGCAATGGGCTTAAACTGCAGCAAGGGAGGTTTAATTTGGACATTAGGAAAAACTTCCTAACTGTCAGGGTGGTTAAACACTGGAATAAACTGCCTAGGGAGGTTGTGGAATCTCCATCTCTGGAGATATTTAAGAGTAGGTTAGATAAATGTCTATCAGGGATGGTCTAGACAGTATTTGGTCCTGCCATGAGGGCAGGGGACTGGACTCAATGACCTCTCGAGGTCCCATCCAGTCCTAGAATCTATTAATCTATGAATCTATGAATAGTTTTAGGTTAATGTGGCTGGTGCTATATTTATTCCAAGAGTGGAACAAACAAAAGGCTGTGCAGTAAGCAACAAAGTGTGAATAGGTTCAAGGTAGTACTGGGCCTGAGCTACAAACTTCCCACCTGACTCTGACTGTGAACTATTCCATCGTTCCTAGGTGAGGAATCAGGCCCAGCTCTGTGGATGTGATATGACACCAACTTGGTCTGTCACTGAGCTTCTGCCATGTACTTTTCTTCAGTGAACCTTCTGCTACTTATTATTATCTCTTATTTATTATATTTCTTCTGCTAGTGAGCAAGCGCCAGTGAGTGGTGACAGTAAAATGAAATAGAAAACAAAGTCCAATTTTCTCCACAAATGGATTGTAGCAGAAGCAGGGAGGTGCAAATGGAGTTTCTCAAGTGTCTGTGTGACAGGATGGGCTGTGAGTTGTTTCAATTCTATTACAATATTAACAAAGTAGAACAGTGTGGAAGCTGGGGGTGATCCTTGAAGTATTTAATCCATTTTATTCCTGTTTTCATTCGGATTTTCTTTTTTGGGGGAATACTAAAGACTTCTTGCAACAAAAGAGCCCTGAAGCTAAAGATAGAAAGGTGAGGAATGTATAGAGATGGCTTTAGAGACAGAAATAAAATTAAACAGCCACGTGTAACTCCCGAATAACAGCCTGCAGAAACCCCTAACGTGCACATTAGCACATCTTATTTTCTTCTGTAATGAACAGTTTTCCAAATATGTCCCAGATGCAAGCTCTTCTCTCCTCCAATGCTCCTCTCGGCTGAGATCTGCCACAGGAATGCAGCCTGAAGAAGGGATGGTAACAAATGTGGGGGAAGTATTCAGAGTTCATTTTGGCGAGGGGCAGTGAATGGGAGGCCGGAACTAAATTCTCATCTGAGTCTAAACTTGCCAAAGAAGCAGTTTTAAAAATCTTTGATTCTCCTTTCTGCAAGGTATATTTGGCTGGATTTCACGTAATGTACAGTAATTGCTGGAAGAATCTCTACATCGGCACTGCTATCATGGCAGTGGGAAAAAACCAAAGATTATAAATAGATGTTATTTGTGGTTTCCATTTATTTATTTATTTTTGTCTTTGAGGCATTTTGGAAGCAGTCTTCCAATCTGTTTTGGGTTATTCTCTCTCTTTCTACTGCCTGAACTGGATGGCTAGTTTTTCTCTCTTCTCAGAAGTTCTGGTCATTTAGGTTAGGAAGAGTTGAGAGAAATAACCCAAAACAGAGTGGAAGAATTGTTTGTTCATAAAACCCCATAATACCATGTACACGCCACACAACTCTAGGCCTGATTCTCCTCTCACTTACACCCGTTTTAAGCCACTGTAACTTCATTGACTCCAGTGAAGTCACTTCTGATTTCCACATTAGATGAGGATCAGGCCCTTTGGGCTTTTCTACTCCACCACCCTGCAATGGGAGCAGAGTGGGCATAAAACACAACCATTCTGAATTAGTAGCAGTCTATGCGCATTTTGCACCACATGAATGAGTATACAAGCTTCAGACTAGAATCACACCCTGTATGTCTACACACCACTTTATAGATACAAATACCGATATACATCAGGCTTGGTTCTACTCTCAGACCCATGTAGATTAGGAGTGACTCCACATAAATTGATGAATTACACCCATGTAAAACCAATGTAAGTCAAATCTATCTGCCATATTTATAATTAATCACTATAGATAAAATCCTACCGGCAGCAAATATAAGTTCTTTGCTATGATGTCATCAGAAAGATTACTTTCATGCCTCTGACATCATGATCCTAAAATATGCCATTTAAAAATCTCCTGCACCTTTTGCAACAGTTTGACTCGTGTTATTTGTATGCTGCTATTGTTTAAGATTCTGTAAAAGTCACTGGGGACTTTTCTCACGCTTCCAAAATGCTCTGTTTGATTTGAAGGCGGTTTATGGAAAAGCACAATGTTGGGTGGTGACATCAGAGCAACTGACAGAGCCAACCAGCATGCAGTTGACATTAATTCTGCCTGCTGCAAAACATCAGTGTTAGACTGTTGCTGGTTCACTTACCTATTTCCCCACCTAATGCTGAACTGTTCCATAACCATTTTTAATAAAACTATTGATTCTCAACTGTGACATCATCACCATGAAATAGGATATTCTTAAAGCATGTTTAAAAACCACCCACAACATTCGGAGGATTTTATAAAAGGGGTATTGTGAAAGAGGCAATTAGATTGACTGGCAAAAGTTCTGGCTAAGCAGTCTTCCAATATACCTGCACTACCTGGTAGTATATTAGCCCTTTCGGGCGAGAATTTGCAATATCATAGTGATTCACACACACCCCTTTCCAATTTTTTCCTATTATGAGCAGTTACAGTAGGACATGCTTTGCTAAACAGGACAAAGGAGTGAGTGCAGGGCTGGGAGGCCCAAATCAACATTGACCATTCCCAAATTTGGGAATGTTTGGATTTAATCTGAGTATCTGTTTGTCTTTCTGTTGGTCTGTCTATGTAGCCTAGACTAGTCTAATATAATATAATCTGTTTAATCAAGTCTGGATCCTATTCCTGGCTCCACTGCAAACTTCCTGTGTGACCTTGGGCAAGTCACCAATCCTCTCGACTTTCCTACCTCCCAGGGTCTTCTGAGGATACATTCATTAATGTTTGCCAGGTGCTGAGATATTGCAGTCACGAGCACCATGGAAATGCTTCTACTATAAATAAAACTAATAATAAAACGTGGGGAAAGTTGAGATTATAACTGCGCAGCTAGTTCCCATCTCTAGATCACAAGCGTGGCTTCATGGGATAGACTGCAAATAGGGTCGATTTTATCTAATCTCTCTCCTTTTTAAAAAGGCGAAAGTAAAAAATGTAGAGAAAATACCATCCAAGCTAAAGTTTTGCATGTGACTGTTGCAGTTGGGAAACTAGCTAATTTTCAGGCTTCCATGGTAGGCACAGGGGTTAGATGGGAAGTCGTGAAGGTTTTTCTCTGGCCCATTTTAAGCTCTGCTTTCCATTCCCAGGGTTCAGAGTAGCAGCCATGTTAGTCTGTATCAGCAAAAACAACGAGGAGTCCTTGTGGCACCTTAGAGACTAACACATTTATTTGGGCATAAGCTTTTGTGGGCTGAAACCCACTTCTTCAGATGCATTGAGTGGAACATACAGTAGATAGGTATAAATACACAGCATATGAAAAGATGGGAGTTGCCTTGCCAAGTGTGGGAGGGGGGTGTCAGTGCTAATGAGCCAATTCAATTAAGGTGGAAGTGGGCTATTCTCAACAGTTACAAGAAGGGGTGAATACCATGGGCAGAAAAATCACTTTTGTAGTGCTAATGAGGCCAATGTAACCAAGGTGGCCCATTTAAAACAGTTGACAAGAAGGTGTGAGTATCGGCAGGAGGAAATTAGTTTTTGTAGTGACCCATCCACTTCCAGTCTTTATTCAGGCCTAATTTGACGGTGTCCAGTTTGCAATTTAATTCCAGTTCTGCAGTTTCTCGTTGGAGTCTGTTTTTGAAGTTTTTTTGTTTTTCCATTCCCAGTGACTGCATCCCCTCCTCCTCCGGCTACCACTTGCTTACATGTCCCTGCAGTGTTATCTTATCATGTTTGGATGACGCTGGCCTCAGCAGCTAGGAGGATGTGGTTGACAGTAGGTTTGTTGATCTCTGATCGTGCACTGAGCAACACGAATTTGGGCTCTGCACTTTTGGCTGTGTTGCTCAGCAGGATAGCCTGAGGGTGAGTCTGCTGGAGAGCCCAGAGGTATCTGGTTACATTCTTGCTAGGTATATACTGATGTTTCTGGACTTTGTATCTTCCTGGGACCATGCAAGGGTGGAGGTATATGTTGGCTCAGATCGATTGTGAGGAGGAAGCATTGGTGTAGCTACATCCCAAGGAGCAGCATAGCTCTTTGCCTGTCTGGATGCCATTTTTGTGCCAAGCTGCAAGAAAGAACTGAGGTGCAAACTGGGGCAGGACTTTGGTTAGTTTGTGATAGTCACACACTGATTCCACTTAGACTACTCCTGTGAGTGAGGCAAGCTGGATTCACGCCAACATATGAACTGGTTGCCAGTGTAACCTTACAATACTACAATACTAATGTCTGCAACCCCAAACCTGGCCTTCCGTGTTCTAAGGGCTAACACCAAAGCTGCTCACAAACTGGAGAAAACACAGAGTGGCAAGATACTGAGCAATAGACAGGGCTGGCAATAAGAAAAAATAAAGAAGGAGGGTGAGTAGTAGAGACATTAAAGGCTTTATACTGAATTATAAAAACTCTCTTAACACCGGTAAAGCAAGGTCACTTTCTGTTAAGAAAGAATCTTTAATAAATTGCAACTCCATTTGTAAGTGATAGATGTTTTCTGGCTCACTTTGTTAAGCAATTTCAAGAAGAGTAGCTAAGCATGTATTCCCCTCTCTCTCTCCGCTCTCTCCCCCCCATTGCCTAGGTAGGCAGAAGCACTTCGACTTTCACTACCTGCATCACAAAACACCCAATGATGTGTGTACAATGCTGAGAATAAACACAGCCCTGTGTTTGAGACTGTTTCGAGCCCAGTAACTCCCCTTCCTCCTTAAGCTGCTGTTGCAAGTAGTTGTTCCATTGATGTAGACTGCGGTCTGCATCCATGTAAAAAAACATACTTAATCCCTTGACCACGTTTTCTTGTAATGGATGTTGACTGCTGGGCCAACCGTTTGCATCGCTGTCTTGTTGGGGATTGGAATAGGAATTGACTATGGTATTTGACAGTAGTTTCCTCTGTGCAGATATGACTTAGGAGTTCAGCTAACCAGTAAAATTGTGCCTTGTGTTGGGCTATGTTTACTTAACCAATGGAATTATAGTATTGCATATGAATGAAAACCAGCTGTCTTGTGATTGGCTGAGATAGTTCAGATGCCATCATGCCATTATGCTGCCCCACCCAACAATGAGCTGTTCCATAACCGTCTGGAAATGAAACTGTAAGTGCAGAAAAAATCCAAAGGCTTCTCCCCTCCTCCCCCCCAACACACTGGAAAAGGAACCAAGTTTGGAAATTGTGTTTAAACTCAACATAAACAAAGTTCTAGCAAAACCAGATTTTAACATGGTTTGGCCAGTGACCCCACCGTAACAGAACTACATTTAACAACGTACTTGAGCTTGGGCCAGTGTGTGGGCAGAACCTAAGTGTGAAAGAAAATGAGCAGTCTCCATTGCGGAAGTTAGCCTGGATTCTCAATTTAGTATGTGAATTCTTGGAATGAACATATTTGCTCTTTCACTTTTAAGGAATCAAGCATGAAGTCTAACTAGTAAAGAAAGCAAATGCTCTTATAGTGCATTCTGGCAGAAGTAATATCCTGGTGTGAATACTGTCCCACTTTGCAGATCTGTTTATAAGTACTGTAAAAACATAATGAGAATTTTGCCTGAGTAAGGACTGCAGGGTTTGGGCCAAGATTTTTAACAACAACAACAACAAAAATCCCTTATGTGTTTATATTAATTCCACATTTGGCAAAAACGATTTCTTGACCTCCTGCAGACTTATTTAGTTGGTTGTAAGATTTGATTTATTAAGGATTAGTTTCATGAGGAGAAAACTCCTCTTTAGATGCTTGGATGAGGCCAAATGTTTTAATGTAGAGAGGAGCAATTATTCCCCAGTGAATAACTCATTAGATGAATTTAGCCTTTTTTTTTTCCATTTGCAAATTGTCTTTGAGCAGATTGCAAAATTCACGAGTTTTATTTGTTTTTTGAAATTATTCACTAATTCTTGGTCTACAGGATGTTATAGATCTTGTCATTTCATAATGTGTTGCTTGATTGCATAAGTCATGTATCTTTTCTTCTGGGTACTGATTGGTTGATTTATGTCACAGAGACAGCATGAACTCAAAATTCCTGCTGTGCTGTTGAGTTATATAAATGAGAGAACAGAAACGACGCAATTTGACTTACAGGGATGTAAGCCAACCTATTCAGTACAAATGGCAAATTCTATTATCAAATGTACAACTTGAAATTCACTTTTGATGAATATTCAAGAATTCATGCTAGTTAACTCGGGAGCACACAGATATTCACTGAATGTGAAAGGGCTGCAGAGGTGGTTAGGAAAAAAGTCTTTTGAAATCAAGCAGATATTCACTAGAAAAAAAATGTCTCCTCTGTTTGCTGAGCTCTGGTTGAAACAACCAGAGAAACAAAACCCTACCAAAACAAAGCATTGCTCTGCACATACAATTTTTCCCCTGAGGAGAGGATGAGAGAGAATAAACCACATGTGACAGATGTTAATCATGTTGCTTAATGCACTAATGGAAGCTGCTTAGATATCCCGTGTGAGGCCAGATCCTCAGCTGGTGTAAATCAGTGTAGCTCCAAACACCAGCTGAGGATCTAGCCCCATGCATGTTCTTCCTCTTTTTAAAGGAGGTTTTAAATGTGATTTGGTTTCTTTCATGCTGGCCAACCAAACTGTGTTTGTCACCAAATTATAGGCTGGCTAGTTACTGCTAACTCAGTGCCTGGCCAAGTATAGATAGCACTTTAGCTTCAGGCATTTTTCAGTTGGAGTCCAGCCTGATTAACTCCCTGAAAGGAGTGAGACCTGGCCTATCCGGACTGCCGTCCTTTCTGAGCAGCACATTTAGTTCTGGGGTTGTTGCTTGATGATGTATGTGTGTCTTGCAGAACAGGAATGAGTCACATGAGAATCCTTCTGTGTCCAACAAGCTACTTCTTCTTTCAACTCTCAGTTTCCAAATAGAGGATCTTGTGACAAAGTGGAAAGTAAGAAGCCTGGCAGTTGTAACATTTCTGCGTTCTCCTGTCTCCCGGAGGAGAAGATGCATAGCATGTTGTTTTCACAGGTTGATGCTAAGCAAATAAACAGAAAGAAAGATAGGTAGTTTTCTGTAAATAATGGTAGGCTGGTCAGAGCCTAAACACAGAAAGGAGAGAGAAAGTGTGTAAAGATTGCATGATGCTCATGTAAAAACTATTTATCTGCCACACAGAGATACCAGTGCTACCCTGCCACTAGACATGCGGCAAGAGGAACACTCCAAGGGGTTCAGTGGGAGTTTTAGATTCAGATGAGAATTTCACAGTGGGCTTTTATCTCTAATGGGCCAAACTAAAAGCAGAATTATTATTTATTTGTAGTGCCTAAGAGCCCTAGTCGTGGACCAGGACTCCATTGTGCCAGGCTGTGTACAAACACCGAACAGAGAGACAGTCCGTGCCCCCAAAAGCTTACAGCGTAAGTGTAAGACAAGAAAACCAGGTGGATACAGACAGACAGGGGAATGCAAAGAAACAATAAGATTATATTGGTCAGCATAATAGACAGAATGGGCTTGGCACACTGGTAAGGATCCAACACCATTAAGCTTTGGATGATTTGAAATCTGGCTGTAGATCTCAATTCTCAAAAACAACAAGGAGTCCGGTAGATAGTAGACTAACTATCTGGATACAAGAGTACTTGTGGCACCTTAGAGACTAACAAATTTATTTCATCATAAGCTTTCGTGTTGTTAGTCTCTAAGGTGCCACAAGTACTCCTGTTCTTTTTGCGGATACAGACTAACACGGCTGCTACTCTGAAACATATCTGGATACAGCGGATACAGACTAACATGGCTACCACCCCGATCTGAATTCTGTGACTTGGGCTACTCTCTGATAGCCTTGAGGGTTTCATTTCTCTCTCTCTCTCTAGATATATATATATATATTTTGCATGGTGTCTGCCCAAGTGCTGATCACAGCAAGGTTCTGTATGTGATTAATTAGACCTCGTTATCAGCAGTCACTTTTATGTCGCTTCTCTCAGCAGTGTGTGCGCCTGATGATGATTATGTGAATTACAGAGTGCGGTTTCCAAACTTTGGCACCCACACTGAGTGCCCAAATGCCTAATCTGGACTTACAAATGTCTAGTTAGGCATGTCAAATGGAATTTGGGCATCTATGTGCCAAACAGCACCAAAATACAGGCTGCAGGTGCTTAACTTCGGCATAAATTTGCCATTAGTTCCCCAGTATTTGCATTTAGGGTTTCACCCAGTGCTTTAGGAGTAGCTGGTAGAGTAATGATAATAATACCCAGCCCTTATCTAGCACTTTTCATCCATAGTTCTCAAAGCGCTTTACAAAGATAAAGATCATTATCCTGGATTTACAGATGGGGAAACTGAGGCACAAGGCAGTGACATCACCTGACAGGCCAGCGGCAGAGCCAGGAATAGAACCTAAATCCTAGAGCAGAACTCTGTTCACTAGGCCACACTGCCTCTATTTGTTATAATGTAACATTTGGTATGATATATATGTTGAACTAAATAGTTTCACGGCCATGTTATTTGAGCATTTACTGCTTGTCTAACTTTTGTACACCTACAGCCACATACTCTTTGATGGGAGTATAATCAATCAACATATAAATAAATATATATATATTTCCTTCCAGTTACTTCAATCACAGGTTAATTAGAGGTTCTATTTAATTTGATCAAAACCTAAAGAAATAAATAATCCGTGGCAAAAATAACCCAAATTCCACCCTTTATTCGGATCAATTTAAAGAGGTAGCAGATTATTCAATCAGTATCCTTGGGATAGTCTGTTTAATTAATACAGGGAGGTAAACATTCTGAATGAAATCAAGGAAGGAGCACCAGGAAGTCCCTTCTGATGATAAAAGATGGCTACAATGAAAAGATGTGTTGTTCAGCCATTGTTATCCATGTTGTTACAGATGGCTTTCGACTGCTAAATTTAGGGGGTCAAATCCTAAAATGGTGTAAACTGGCATAGATTTGTTGATGTCAGTTGAGGATCTGCTTCCAGATATGGACCCGAATTGCTCAAGTTCTGAAGGTGTTTGGATCTGGAGTTTTGTCTTGGGCCCATCTCTGCCCTGAGTTGGTGGTGCGTGTGTGTTTAACTAATCCTTAAATTGTTACATGAACTTCCTTTGAAGCCAATAGGGGGTGTGTGTAAAGACTTCAGGGTTAGGCACAAGATACGATACCTCCACCCCTACTTGATGGTCATGGATAATGTGATAACCCACTTAAGTCAATCAAAGTGAGAGGTATGGAAACCGGTGTATAGAGAGTGTTAGACTGGAAACTCTTACCAAGTAGGCTAGAGGAATAAGCATGGGTCTGGGGGTTAAGAATGTTTTATTCCTGTCTTTGCCACTGCCCTCCTGTGTGCCCTGGGGCAAGTCCTCTAGGGAGGGATTGTCAAACCCCCTGGGACTTATGCTCCTAAATCACTTAGGTGCATTTGAAAATCACGTCTTTACCTCTCTGGCAAGTGTGAATAGGGATAATGATAGTAACGTACCTACTGTGCAGGAGTGCTTGGAGAGTGAATGATCATTTGGACAGAGAGCGATATCTGAGAGCTGAATATAAATAACAAATAATACAACTGACTAGAGAGAACAAGGGAAAGAATTGAGGGAAAGAAAACACACAAGCTAGTTATGGGATGGGAGGTAGGTCTAAGAGCAAAGTTTCAGTAGAGGGAGGTGTTTGTTATAATTAATATTGTTTATTATTTGTATTGTGAGAAGCACCTAGAGGCCTCAGCCCCATTGTGCCAGGGGCTGTACAGATTATAACAGAGAGATGACCCAGGCCCCAACGTTTAAGATGAAAGACAACAGGTGGATACAGCAAACTGCTAGGAGACAAGGAAGCAGTGAGGCCATTATGAACAGTGGAATAAGCAGTGATCACAGAACACCAGCTGTCTAAGAAATGCCAAGTGTTTTGTAGGAATCGTGGGACAGTGCGCTTTTTAAGAAGAGATGTAAAAGAGAATAGTGACCTGGAAGATTTTTATAGGGTGCTTCTCCTTTGCATAAGTGGTAGCATGGGAGATTGCATGATGACTGCTTGTCTGAAAATTTGGCAAATGGGCAATCAAAGGTGACATTGTGGGCAGAGGGGAGGTGAGAGTTTACATCTGTCTAGCGGATTAGAGATCCTAGGTAGGACAGGCATAAGCCATAACAGGCCAAAAGTTAAAGACAAGTAGCTTGTGCCTACTGCAGTGGAAATGGAGAGATGCAAGCAAGGGGTGATATGGGCGAAGCAAGCAGCCAGGCCGATGCTTCTGTGAAGTATGTAGGCACGTATAGGGTGGGAAGAAAGATGCATTGTGTTTGTGCTGTACATTCTGTAACACAACCCTGTTTGTCATGTGTCTCTTCTGTCTCCCTTTTCACTCCCTTGGACAGATATGACTTTATCGAGATACGGGACGGAGACAGCGAGTCGGCAGACCTGCTGGGCAAACACTGTGGGAACATCGCTCCTCCGACCATCATCTCCTCAGGCTCCTCTCTCTACATTAAGTTCACCTCGGACTACGCACGGCAAGGCGCTGGCTTCTCTTTGCGCTATGAGATCTACAAGACAGGTCAGTGTCAAAGGCAGACTTTGGACTGGCAGACCTACAGCACCTATCTTCCCAGCAGTTGACATGGGGATCATCACAGAGCAAATCCCATAAGCCACATTTTCAGTAGGGTTTTTAGCACATGCTCAGTACAAAGGGTATTATTTTTTGGCAAGTCTGTTTCATCACATTTCCAAGAAGGTAAAGATTTTAGTGGTGCGTTATAGTGCTTTTTGATTCGTATCTTGGCATGAAAAGCAGGTTTCCTCATTAAATTCTCTTGCATTCCAGAACTACAAACACTCTATCTTTTCTTCATGGCATGTAAGCGCTTGTTAAGTGAGAGCTAAGTGAAGATTGTCCCTCCTTTAGAACTGTGTAGAGCTCCTGTGGATATACAACTTAAGCACTGATCAATGACTCTGTTTTCTCTTTCTGGAAGGCAAGGGTTTTTGTAAGGGGTGGACTTCTCCTCGTTTAAAGGGGCTGCTGCCTGCAGTGTCAGCAAGGGAGTCAAACAGGCGGCTGTTGAGTTCAGTATAACAGGAAGGAACTATTCATAATTCTGTTTTATACAAAACTATTCTGGAAGAAAGTAAAAGTTGCTCAAAAGGCCTTTTTATATCAGCTCTGTCTAAATATTTGTCAGAACTGTGCATGAGAATAAGTAGTCTCAAGAAAATACGAAACTCTGTGTTTGTGTGCACACACGCGCGTGTGTGTGTGTGTGTGTGAGAGAGAGAGGAGAGATTGAGGGGTTGTACATACTTCCACTTATGTCGGTATAACTTTTGTCGCTCAGGGGTGTGAACAATGTCTTCCCCTCCGGCTCCGCTCCCCTGTGCGATGTAAGTTACACTGACCTAAGCACCAGTATGGACATTGCAATGTCGGCAGGAGAGCTCCCACGGACGTAGCTACCACCTCTCATAGAGATGGCTTACGTCGACGGGAGAGCGCTCTCCCATAGGCATAAAGCGTCTTCACTAGATGCACTACAGCGCTTCTAGTGTACAGTAGCTCTGAGAGCGAGCGAGCGCGAGAGAGCTTGTGTGCACACGAGGGGCATAAGTATGTTTTGTACAAGGATACCCGAAGCTATCTGTCATAGGACCAGGCCCTGTGCCCACATTCCATTGCTAGAGTACTGGAAGAAAACACACGACTGTCACATCAGCAGAATGTGAAACAAATACACGAATATACTGGAGAATCAAAAATAGGCGCAGCTTTGTTTGTTTCTTTTCCAGAATCTTAATACAAGCACATATGCATTTAGTGGCTTTGAGCACAGTTATATATTATTTAGAGACAGTTGCTTGTAAATACACAGAGACATACTCACATACAGACTCGGGTGCTGATGACCGGCTGACTGGGATGTGAATATAAATGAAATAGGACTTCCTGAGTTTAATTTAGAGGGGGGGGGGGTGGATTAAAAAAATCTATCAGTGTATCTATCTATTCCTGGGGTGACTCGTTAAAATGGAGAATCGTTATGAGGTGGTGGCCATGTAAAGCCTCTGGCACATAGTTGAGCAGATTTTTTCCATCCAGTAGAGGGCAGTGGTGCACATACACACCAGCAGTTCATGACATTATTATCTCATTTAATGGTTGAACATTGATTAATCCTGAATTGGTTAGTTAACCCATCAGGACTGGCTGTTTTCATGGGATTTGCTGAGGGAATAGTGGACACTGAGGCAGGGATCAGGATGAGTCTTTGTGCAGGAAGGAAGATAATTGAGTCAAACCAGGCCAGTCTTGCCTCTTCCTACCCATAACCCTTGGTCCTATCCCAGTCCCTCCTGTGTGCCTTGTCCCACTTGCCCTTGCTGCCAGTCCCAGGCCCTGACTTTTATGTCATGAAGCAGGCCTGGGAGTAGTCCAGTATGCAGCAGTGGCCAGGATGAGGATGGGCTGACACAAAACCCGGCAGTGACGCCGTGCCGAGGCCGGCTGGCAGGGAGGTACAATGGGCAGGGAGTGAGAAGCACTCTGTCCACTGAGTACGAACCAGGAAGGGGCTAACGTCATGGGAAAAGACCATTGGAGGAAGAGGAAGCAAGGGCTGCATCAGAGAGGCAGAAGGAGTAGGAGGAAGGCAGGAGTGAGTTTTCTCATTTCCTGTCCCTCAGCTTGGATTCCCTAGACAAATATACTTCCCTTCAGGTAGACGGCCTCGGACTAGGGCTTCATCAAGTACAGGCCTCCTTGTTGGTACTGAGTGCTGTTAAAATGCTCACTGTCCTCTCTGAAGAGGGCTCTTGGCTTGAAACCACTAGACAAAATTCAAAACATAAGCAAGGTTTCAGTTCCTGGAGGGTGGGAGGCACTGAAGCCAGTTGTTTACCCAATCTCAGAGTGCACACAGCCCACCTAGAGAGATCAGTGTCCCCGGAAACTATCTTTACGTGAAAGAGGGTCTCTGGCCTCAGATCTGTGGGGTAAACAAATCCTACCTTTTGTTTGTAGACAAATAGATAGGGTGGATGGATCAGAGCTGAGGATCAGTCAGAACTGGTGCTTATCCAATGAAGTTCCACTGGCTTTAAAGGGCATCCAATTAAGATACTCCATGTCAGTGACACACACACACACACACACACACACACACAAAATTAAGAGAGGCACTTGGCATATAAACAGCTGCTTCCTAATGGTTAAGTCCCCTGGTTTTGTATTGGTCAGTTTTGCAGGTCACAATTTTCAAACATGCCTAATGAGTTTGAGCACCCAACTCAAGCAATACAGCTTAACAGAGCCTTGAATTTCAGAAAATGCTGAGCACACCTGTCCTCTGAAAATCAGGCCTCATTAAGGGTGTCTCAAGTTTGGACCCCAGAATCATTACGCTTTTCAAAAGTTTGGCCCCATGACACCCCCTCATACTAAGGAAACTCTGCTGCCAGGTACATCCCGGGTTAGTTCTTATTTCTTCTATTACCTGACAGAGTTTTCAAAGCTCGTTTTTATTATTAAAAATGGAAGAATAATAAATTAAGCGCACTTTGAAAACCGTTCCAAAAAAAGAAAAACGACCCACTTCCTTTTATGCAGGAATTCATGTATATAGCTATGATATTGATGCTTCCAGGAAAGATTGCTCCAAACCAACACCCTCTCCCCAAATGCCACTATACTTTGGGAGAGATCAGATCTGAACTTTATGGCCCCAGCCCAGCCATCCCTGCCTCTGGGGCATGACAGTGAGAGCAGTTGGACATACCTGTTTTTAAGGGTATGTCTACACTGCCCACGTTACAGCGTGGCAGCGAGGCTACACTGTGACATGGGTAGTGCAGTCACACTTTATCACCGGGGGAGAGCTCTCCTGGCGATAAAAAATAACTATCCTGAACGAGGGGTGGTAGCTCCCGGTGATAAAGCACTGTCTATACTGGTGCTTTTCAGCACTAAAACTTTTGTCACTCCTGGGTCTGTTTTTTCACACCCCTGACCGAGAAAGTTGCAGCGCTGTAAAGTGCCAACGTAGACAAGCCCTGAGTGGTTTCCTTTTAGTTGTTTATGTGCTGAATTGTTCTCTCAGCCTGGTGAGTGGTAGCATTTAGCACATATTGCTGAAGTAAACATGATTTCCATTTATTATTTGGAGGTTACCTTTAAAGCCAGTCATTGTTTGCTGGTTACCGTCAAGCTATTGACAAAGATACTAACCGCTACAAGCGACCCAAATGAGGAAATCGTTGCTATCTAACAGTATCACAGTTACATTGCTGTACAGTCCCTAGAGGACATTTCCTGACAGTCAACATCTGGTTTATTGAATATTTCTGTGCTTTCCTCCTTGGCTGGGAGTGTGTATTAGTCTCTTCATAAATCTGGCTGCCTTTTTATTTGATCAGGAGTAAATACAGTCTTATTCTTGTTCATTGTGTTGTCTTGCGATTTGTGCTTGGCCTCTTCTATTTCCCTCTGCATTATCACACCAGAGAAGCTGGCCGCTCTCCTATAGTCAGTTAAGAAGTTCCTCTCAGTGTTACTCCACCTAGGGGTACTACAGTACCAGTGGTCCAGCTGTTACCTCAAGTTGCTCTCCTAACCTGCGTAGGCTAGTGCAGATCTTAATAGCAAGGCTCCAGTTGGTCCCAAGAAGACTTGCACTGACTGGGTGAGTGTGAGCAGTGAGTTTATATAGGAGAAGCACAGCATCCTTATCAAGCAAAAGTCAAAGCCTTAGTGAATGTTAACCCTCTGTTACAGTCATGGGGATAGAGGCCACTGTAACACTCTCTTTGCCCCTCCGATGGCCCACAGGCTGGAGATTTCCATTGTCAATTGTCCAGCCTCTAAAGCAGCCATGGTATGAATAGGACACAACCTCCTCTTCTCCCCCACCACCCTGAGGCACCTTGAGCAGGCTGTGATACGAGGGAGGCCAGCGTCGAGGTCAGCAATAAATAAGTGGTAACATTGTCTGCCCCTGTTGGCAATCAGAAAGTCTTCCTCAAGAATAGAAATAACTAACATTTCTGGTGCAGAGAGCTGAATAAGAGAGAAAGAGCGCTCTGTTCCTCCTGTCAACAGAATCTCTCTCACACACACGCACGTGCGCCACACCAGTCCTCCGACCCCCGAAATCTTTCAGCAGCCACACTCTGGAGACATAGGCTGGACCATACGCTCTACAGCTAGGGTCCTAGACTTTGGGTGAAGTTGCAGAGAGGTTGCTCTGTCAATTGCCACTCCAATGGAAAATAAAATACATAATAGCGATAATGAATCATTGATCATTTATACTTCACTAGCAATTGCCCACGTGAGGGTTTTGAAAGGCTTTACAAGCAGTACTGAAGTAAGCCTCACAACAGCATTGTTTCTAGGTAAACATTAGTATCCCTATTTTGCTGATAGGGAAACTGAGGCACAGAAAGGTTAAGTGACTTGCCCAAGGCCTTGCAGGAAGTCTGTGCCACAGTTGGGAAAATAACCCAGATCTCATGACTCTCAAAAGGAAATTTTACCTCAGATACTGCAGCGATGGGTGCTAGTGCTATGTTCTAAGATAGATAAACAGACACAAAATCAGTACGTCAGGGAGATCTCTTTTTAAAAATTAGACAATTCCTCGGCCCTGCCAGATTCCATTCCTTTCTCCTTCCTCCCTAGGCCAGTCACCCTCCCTGATTGTGGGTCATGATTCCCTCAGTTAGTTCCCCAAATATAGCCCTAGAGAGCTAGGTCTTTAGTCTGGCCATATGTGTTTTACCCCTTATGCCCATTTCTCCCCCTGCCTCCCCACAATATGCTGGGGGAACCGATATATTATTTACACTAGCCCAATTGCAGTCTGCTGATCTGACCCCGAACATGGTGGGTCCAGATCCATTGTTAGTGATGGTGCGTCACAAGAATGGCTGCATCTTGGAGTCTTCATTTCACAGTGCCAGCTAAGAAGACCCCGTGCTCCAAGAGCCCATCCGTAGACTGTAGGAACGGGGTGAAAAAGATCAGCAAACTCTTCCTCATGCCTGACCCACCCATGCCGTTGCCTCAGAGCATAGACTCATAGACTCTGTACTGCTGGCATGGTGACATTATAACACTGTGGTGCAACAGGTGTGGTTGCATTGCAGTGCAGCTTGGGCTCCCAGCCTTTTGGGCTTTCCTAGTCCCTTAATACCATTTTCAGAGTATTTGCAGCGGGATTAGCTGTCGATTCTGAGTGAGGTTTTCAAAGCAGTCTAGGCACACGTCTACAGTGAACGTGAGATGTTCAGTCCAAAGCCCGTTGGAATTATTTAACAAGCTCACCCTCTGTCTTTATGAAATGTACAAAGCTCTAGTGTCCCAAGAAGTTGCCAGCAAAAATCCTGACAACGCTCTGGATACAGAGTGAATATTGCCAAGCGCACAAGGAGGCGAGAGCTGTCAATGTCAGCCATGTTGCTGTTGTTAGTTAGGTCCGCTCTTTCTACCCCTGCAGGCTCTGAAGACTGTTCTAGAAACTTCACCAGCTCCAACGGCACTATTGAGTCCCCAGGATTCCCTGATAAGTATCCCCACAACTTGGACTGCACTTTCACCATCATGGCCAAGCCAAAGATGGAAATCATCCTTCAGTTTATGACCTTTGACCTAGAGCACGACCCCTTGCAGGTCGGAGAGGGAGATTGCAAGTATGATTGGCTGGACATCTGGGATGGCATTTCTCAAGGTAAGCACTGGGGTGATGTATCACCAAGGCTTTTCTCTATGTCTGGCTATTCTCCCGTTAACCAGCTGTGATGATGAGTCTGGAAAATTCCATAGAGGGCATGACTTGTCGGTATTCTGCAGCACTAACAAATGCAAAATATTGTTGGCCTTTCTCAGCTGTTAAATATGGTGATGATACAAATCCTATCTGTCCCTAATACTGGGTTTGTCCATATTTGTCCATGGAGTGTCAGCGTAGACTTCATATTACTGATGAACCTACACCTTTAATTTTCTAATTGTATCATTGGATCATTTGAGTTAGAGATGAAAAAGATCTATTGATCACTGAGTCCATCTCCCTGCAAGTACAGAATAACGTCTGTCCCATAGAGGATGTATCAGATGTGTTATGTAGTACATGCATTAGAGATGCAGGTAGATGGACACAGATGTGCACTAGAAATTCGGAGAGGTGAACAAACTGATACTACACTTGATCTACCTCTGTTCTTGTAAAAATATAAGTGATAGAAACTAAACAATCAAAAATGCCTTCATTTCACCCGGATTGGTTCTGCAGGGTTGATTATTACTCGCTATCCACTACCAATGTATTCTTGCCAAGTAGTGCTGACTTGTCAGATTAGATAAAGACTAAAGAGTCCAACCAAAAGGCTGGAGCTACTTTGCTGCTCTTTTTTTTCCAGTTGGCCCTTTGATAGGCAGGTACTGTGGCACTAGGACACCTTCTGAGATCCGCTCAGCTACTGGTATTCTCTCGCTTACCTTCCATACTGATCTGGCAGTGGCTAAAGATGGCTTCTCTGCCCGCTACTACTTGGTCCAGCAGGAGATCCTGGAAAGTAAGTTGGAAATTTTACAGTCAGGCCTGTTTGTGGGACTCATGCAGTCATGTGGGATTTTTATTGAATTTCTGGGAGTGTTTCCATTATTCAGTGTGTCTGTGTATGCAAGCATTTGTATGAGTGAGCCAGGATGAGTGTTTTCAAGAGGTTGTTTTCCCAGACAGCCGTACAGAGAGAAATGAAACTATGTATATTTTAGCTTCTACGTGGAAATTATAGTTACTGATTGTGACGGGTCAGACCCCCATTCTGGGACACCACCTGATGTACTGGGATTTCACCGAGCCTCCCCTGCTCAATCAGCCTGCATTCCGTCTCCCTGCTTTGCTGAATTAGGCTCTCCGACCTCTTGCTGCACACACAGGTAGGGCCACATCCCACTGCAGACACAAACTGAAGTCAGCTCTGTGTGAGAGGATTCACCCAGCACTCACATGCACACCCCTTTTGGGAGATAAACCCAAAGTAATACTGTCTTGTGTTGTATAGAAAAATCTGCACGGCGCAAGCTCATAAAAATCCACTCTCTTCTTCAATCTGAAGAGAGACGTGCACACTTCTTGCCCCCCCCCCCCAGTTAGAAATTGCATAAACTGGGTTTTATTATAAACAAGAAATAAGTTTATTAACTACCAAAAGTGGATTTTAAGTGAATATAAGCGACAACAGACAGAACATAGCAGATTACTAAGCAAATGAAACCAAACTCACAAACTAAGCTAGTTTCACTAAAGAAATTGGTTACAAATAGTATTTCTCACCCAGGGGCGGCTCTATGAATTCCGCCGCCCCAAGCAGGGTGGCGCGCTGCGCCGCTCGTGCTGCCGGGCGCCGGTCCCACGCCTCCGCGGGACCTCCCACAGACGTGCCGCTGGTCCTGTGCCTACGGTGGAGCTTCCTCAGGCATGCCTGCGGGAGGTCCACACGAGCCGCGGGACCAGCGTACCCGCCGCAGTCATGCCTGCGGGAGATCCGGTCGTCCCGCGGCTCCGTTGGACCTCCTGCAGGCATGACTGCGGAAGGTCCGCCGGAGCCGCCTGCCGCCCTGCCGGCAAAAGGCCGCCCCAAGCGCACGCTTGGCGCGCTGGGGTCTGGAGCCGGCCCTGTTCTCACCCTAGATATTGTTGCAGGCAGATTACAGAAAGTCTTGAAAGGCAGCTGCACTGGTTTCCCTCTTGAGACCTCAGGTATTATTACTCACAAGCTAGACGCCCTCCCAGCCTAGGCTCAACCTTTCTCCCCCCAGTTCAGTTCTTGCTTCCAGGTCTTTTTTCAGTGTCTCTTTGGGTGGGGAGGCAGAGGAGAACCATGTCACTCCCCTGCCTTATATAGCTCTTGTGTAAGGCGGGATCCCTTTGTCTTCTAGTGGAAAACTACTGGCATTCCAAAAGGAGAGGAGGGGTATCCAGGGCCAGGTGACTCGGACCCATGTCTCTGCAAGGCTGTGGCAGCCATTGCTCGTAGGCTGTCTCCAGCCTCCACAGGAAGACTAAGCCCTTTCACGGTCCATTGTCTCTGCTAATGGCCCATTAGCCCCGTTTGGCTTTTCCATTGTTGTATCTCAAGGGCTGGTTGGGGGTGATACCCAAAGTAACACATTTGAAATACAAATACGTAGTTAATATTCCCAACTTCAGATACAGAAATGTTACAGGCATACACATGAGATAATCACATTCAGTAAATCATAACCTTTCCAATGATATTTCACATGAGCTATCTGGCATAAAGTGTATCTCAGTTATGTCATATTCATATCATAAACATATTTTCATAAAGAGTATGGAGTGAAACGTCACACTTGTGAATTGTGGTTTCCGTCTTAGTCCCACCTTTTCACTTGTTCATAATGTTCTCATGTTCCTTTTGTACTGAAACTCTCCATGTCTGGTCTCAATCCAAACAATTTTTGGAAAATTTGGGCAAAATTGGTGCAGCCATATTATTGATAGGGTGGGAAAAAATACAGTTTTCCCAAAATACACTTTCCCAAATTGCCAATTGGAATTTTGCACTTGTCTAATTAAAAAATGCCTGAAGCTAGAAACGTTTAAACTTAATCATGTTTTGTTAGCCCTTGTTAAGGAAGGGGAAAGTTTTTGGTTTGATAAAAATAAGTTCTGTTCTTTTAAAATTATGAATGTTTAAACTCAGCAAGTTAACACATGCATGTTAGAAATTGTCTTTTATTTTTCTTCATGGCATCCTTCACCTAAGACCATGGTCAAAACCTTTCTGTACTGTGATTCCATGTTACAACAGAAAATAGTTTCAGGACACCCCTCTCAGAAGTTTCAAGCCTCCCCTTCCCCCCCAAAAAAACAAGAAAGAAAGAAAGAAAGAAAGGGAGGGTGGCTGTTGTCCCCAAGTTGAGAACCGATGACCTAGAGCCATTTAGAATACTGGACATGCACAGTCAGGGTCTGCTGTGCTAAGGACATTTGCATTATGGCTGCCTCTGTGCAGTAGTCTTGCATTCAATATATCTCAGTTAGGAATGCCTCAGCTAGGATTGCAGAAGTTAAGGATGCCTTAGTTAAGGGCACTTCAGTTTTTCATTTTTATCCCGTCCCCTTCCACTCCCCCCTTCTCCCCTGTTTTGTCCCCTTTTTATTCTCTTCTTTAAAAAACAAGGACATTAAATGTACACGCTAATGGTCAAGTTTGAAAAATCAAGGGGACTAAAGTCAGAAAATGAAATATGTTAGTGTCAAATCCTGCTCTCATTCACACTGGTGTAAATTGAGACTTTAATGGCACCGCTTAGAGCATAATTTGGCCCAGTTTTTAGTGCAGTGTTAACTCAGCCGTGTTCAACATATGGGACGTTAGTAGAGCTATAGCAGTTTACACCAGCTTAGGGTCTGGCCCATGTAGTACTTGCTACTGATGTTTTCTTTGTGGAATGTATCTTACTGTTTCTTAGGAAACATATGCCGTAAAATATGCAAGACATGACACATGGCTGAGTTAATGTGGATTTAAAAGCCTTAAAAGTGAGGAAATTCAAAAAGTTGAGTTCTAGATTTCTCAGTCTTAATGGTAGTGACCTTTTAAGCCAGTCTACCCTATGCAGCCACCTATGGATCCACACTTCCCCATAGGGCAAAACATACCCACACATAGACATCTTTCAAACCTGCACGCCATTCTTGATCGCTCATGTATGTTCCCATCTGTCTCTGGCATCTGTGGGATATGGCAGAGAGTGCATTTCTTGGTGCATTCCTTTCCTGTTTTCCCAGCTTTGGCTAGAACTCACCTCTTGGATTCAAGAGGTTATAAGTTACCAAGCAGCTTCACAATCAGGTGAGGGGGCTTGGCACATCTTGAAAAGAGATTGGGGGAGTCATAAACAGGGTATGGCGAGGGGGAGGGTTGTGGGTACGCAAAGGTGGAAGAACCCTATCATAGAGGGGAAAGGATTTGGACTGAGCCCCCGACGTGTGTTAATTTAGAGAGGGTCTTGCAAACTTAATGCCAGTCCTGTACTTAATGCTGAATAGTTTTTTGCATTGGATGTGTGCACAGATATTTCTGTGTAAATCCGATCATTGTGACAGACATATGGGTTTGATCTAGGATGCTGGGGAGTAATTCATGGCTTACTTCCAGTCGGGAGTGAAAGATACAGAATTTGTAAACTTGTCTGTGTGTTTGTGTGTGCGCATCTGCTCCAGACTTCCAGTGCAACGTTCCTTTGGGGATGGAATCTGGCAGAATCTCCAATGAACAGATCAGTGCCTCCTCTACCTACTCGGATGGAAGATGGACCCCACAGCAGAGCCGGCTCAACAGTGATGACAACGGATGGACCCCCAACCTGGATTCCAACAAGGAGTTCCTCCAGGTTCGTACAGGTCCCCGTGACAGGAAGAGGAAATCATCGAGGATGAATATTATATCTTGATTTTATTAAGGCATTTGACACAGTCCCACATGGCAAACTAGGGAAATGTGGATTAAATGAAAATACCATAAGGTGGGCACAAGTGCTTGAAGAATTGTACTCAAAGAGTAATTATCGATGGTTCGCTCTCAAATTAGGAAGATGGGTTTCAGAGGGGTAGCTGTGTTAGTCTGTATCAGTAAAAACAACCAGGAGTCCTTGTGGCATCTTAGAGACTAACATTCATTTGGGCATAAGCGTTTGTGGGCTATAAGTGGGTTATAGCTCATGAAAACTGGGAGGATGTATCTACTGGGGATGCACAAGGTTCTGTCCTGCCTCCAGAACTAGTCAACATTTTCATTAATGACTTGGATCACGGAGTGGAGAGTACGCTTATAATATTTTCTGGGAGGTATAGAAAGCGTTTTGGAGGACAGGATTAGAATTTAAAACTACTTTGACAAATTGGACAATCGGTCTGAAATCAACAAGGTGAAATTCAGTAAAAACAAGTGCAAAGTACTACACTTAGGAAGGCAAAATCAAATGCACAACTACAAAATGAGGAATAACTAGATAGGCAATGGTATTGCTTAAAAGGATCTGGGGTTAATAGTGGATCATAAATTGAATATGAGCCAACAATGTGATACAGTTGTGAAAAAGTCTAATATATTTCTGGGGTGTATTAACCGGAGTGACGTATGTAGAATATGGGAGGTAATTGTCCTGCTCCACTGCAGTATTGTGTCCAGTTCTGGGCTCCACACTTTAAGAAAGATGTGGACAAATTGGAGAGAGTCCAGAGGAGAGCAACAAAATGATAAAAGGTTTAGAAAACCTGACCTATGAGGAAAGATTTTAAAAAATGGATTTGTTTAGTCTTCAGAAAAGAAGACCGAGAGGGGACCTGATAAGAGCCTTCAAATATGTTAAGGGCTGCTATAAAGAGGATGGTGATCAATAGTTTCCCATGTCTGCAGAAGGTAGGACAAGAAGTAACCAGCTTAATCTGCAGTAAGAGAGATTTAGGTTAGATATTAAGAAAAACTTTTTACCTCTAAGGATAGTTAAGTACCGGAATAGGTTACCAAGGGAGGTTGTAGAATCTCCATCCTTGGAGGTTTTTAAGAACAGGTTAGACAGACATCTTGCTGGGATGGTCTGTGTTTACTTGGTTTTACCTGGCCCTGCTGCATCCTGGCAGGGCTGGACTAGATGACCTCTCAAGGTCCCTTCCAGCCCTACATGTCTATGATTCTACGATTAATGTGCTGTGGAGATGGGGAATTGGGGCCGTACTACTGGGCTTAGCAACAGGTTTGTGTTGCCAGGCAGCTGCTGCAGTGTGCAGTATTGAACTGACCTCTAGATCACTTTTGTCAAAAGCGTGGTCTGCTAGAGGCCCAGCCAGCATTGTCCTCCGAGCAAGTGCTGAAAGGGCACGCTGGCACTGGCGGGCACTGCTGTGCGGGCCTGGTAGCCAGCACTGGCAGAGCGACGCTGTGAGAAAGCATCTCTGCTGGACGCAAAGCCAGCGTTGGCAAAGCCCCACCATTGCACTCCAAACCTTCAGCTTTCCTCCCTCTCCCGCATTGAGCCACATTGACTGTCCTGCTGTTAAACTGACCCGTGAACATCATAAGGCTTGTGGACTATTTTATTGCCTTTGTGACACTCAGAGAGTCAGCGGTGGCTGAGCTGCTGTTTAGGGGAGTCAGGACGACTCTGCCTTTGTGAAAGGAACCAGCCCTGCTGCTGGCCCATTAACATTCCTGCACAAGTCCTGACATGACCTTATGCCCCCTGAACCTCCATGGACTTTCTAGAGAGCTGAGAGAGAGAGAGTCAGTCTCCTGCTACTTACAAGGGCCGTTGACTCTGCAGCCACCCTGATGGCTGGAGTCCTAACAAAATGTTGTGAATGTGCAGCTAGAATAATATTGATTGTGCTGGAGATGGAGTGAGCATTGTCAGTGTGGAGTTCAGTTCGGGATTTCAGAGCAAGGACTTTCTTTAGGCCCTTCCTTAGAAACACATTGTCTCTCCACAAAGGGTTTCTGAGTGGCTATAGCACTGTGAGATGGTGTGTGCTAACGGGTGTTAAGAACTGTAGGTACTGGAATGTCATTGTCTGAAGCAGATGTCCAAGGGCTTGTCTACACTACCGCATGTGAATAGCGTAGCTGAAGTCGACGTATTTAGATCTACTTACAGTGGTGTTTTCACTGCGGTAAGTCAACAGCTGATGCTCTCCCGTTGACTCTGCTTGAGGTCCTCATTCTGGTGGAGTACCAGAATCGACGGGAGAGTGCTTGGCGGTCGATTTATCACGTCTATACTAGACGCGATAAATCGACACTCACTGGATCGATCACTGCCCGCTGATCTAGCGGGTAGTGTAGAGAAGGCCTAAGTCTTCATTCGTGGCAGTGCTACCAAGCCAGGTCGCGTGACCTTTTTTAACCCACATAACGAATATAAACATTAAAAACATTGAAAACTGCTGCTCTTGCTAATTGGCCATCATGGCTTTATTTTACATGGAAAAGCTCTGTCCGGTGGCTTCTGTCCCATCTAAAAGGATGCAAGCATTCAATTTTAGTGACAATTCTGTTATCTGGTCTGAGGGGAGACTTTGTACTTTCATTTATGGCCAAACTTCAAAGTCCTTAATCAGTTTCACCCAGTCCTCACACTAACTAAATTCCTGCTGAGGTCAAACCCTGCTTTTTTCCCATTGAAATCAATGGGAGTTTACTTAAAGACTGAGACAAACTGCGAAAGGGCATCAAGATTTTGCCCCTTGTGATCAATCACACATTCGTACACAGTCACTTAGCCTGTTTCATACTTAAACAGAGACACTTGCAACATACTTTCCCCCTCGCTTTCCCCTGAAAGTATAAAATTGCATGAAAACTGCAGAGCATGAAACATTTTTTCTCTGTGGCATGTTCAGTTAAGTGGTCTGAAAATCAGCCCTGGAACAGTACGGCTGGGTTTCCAAACCAGTGTGACCCTTGTTGCACAGAACACTCAAGCAATGCAGTGGCAAAAGCCGCAGCGGTGTCTACAGGCTCTAACAAAAGCAAATGGGATATTAGAGCCTCTGCTGGTATAAATCAACAACGCTTCAATCGAGCTGCACCAATTGGAGCCACGCGGGTTTGCACCCTCTGAGTAACTGGCCCTTAGTTTTTAAAAATGAGGGGATGATCCCGTCCATCGTGGGACTGCTGGTAATCACCATTTTCTTCCTCATCCTCCTTTCCCTTCTCTCCTCACCCCCCAATCAGGTGGACCTTCGTTTCCTGACCATGTTGACGGCCATTGCTACCCAGGGTGCCATCTCCAAAGAAACGCAGAATGGCTACTATGTCCGCTCCTACAAGCTGGAGGTCAGCACCAACGGTGAGGACTGGATGATGTACCGGCATGGTAAAAACCATAAGGTAAATGCATTGTCCCTTAACAGCTGCACCCGTGGGAGCCTTGCCATCGGCGGAGGAGCGGGAGGGAAAAGGCGAGAATACATTTTACGGACGTAGGGATTTATTTTGTAAGGCCTGTTTTGCTGCCGCTGCTTGTTTGGGGCTAACAGGCTGCGGGAGGAGGCCTTCCCCAGAAATGATCTTTCTCATCGATAGAGCGATCGCTGTTCCTTAGAAAACCTGGCTGCTGTTGCGTCTTGCTCAGTGCAGAGAGCCTGCAGTATGTACTTTGACTGCAAATGAAGGAGAAAATGCTTTTCACAGCCCGTGTTTTGCCATACAAGATTCATTGAGCATTTATGGCTGCAGCCCCATCCCCATGCTGGGTTAACAATCACAAAACCACATGAAACTGCAATTCAGGAGTTACTGAGGCCTGGAAATGAAAGGGCACAAATCCTAAGAGGAGATCACTGTGTCCCGGAGAATAAAGCGAACAATAAATAACAAGGAGCAATTCACTTTGTCAGGCACACGGGATCTGCAGTAGCAATCACAGTTGGCAGTGCTGCTTGTGCCTGCCGTAGCCGCAGCTCCTGGAGGTGTGTAGTGGGGTGGGGAGGTGGGTTGTGTGTAATATGGATGTTTGACCCTTGGAGATCGTTGAGCCTCCGGATGCACCATGAATGCACAATGAAGGGAACGCTTGTGTGGCGCGGTGTTATTGAGAGTGGGTAGGGGAACAGCTGGCTGTACAGAGTGCAGCTGTATATAAAACAGAAGTGGCTTTAGGACGGCGCGGCACTGTTATTCACCTGGGCTGTACAGGTGCCCTTTAATTAAAGGAACTTCTGAAATGCCCCTGAGAGCTGTGTTGTGGTTGGCACTGAAGTTGGCTGCTGTGTTGGCGTCCCCTAGCGGATCGTGTACATAGGCACTATACAGTGTGTGGAACAGGAGCAGATGTCCCACAACAAGAATTTCATCTGCACAATCTGTTCTGTTACATTAACTGCTGAGGGTTGGGCACAAAACGGAGATGAAGGTGAAGTGATATCGCTGTGACTTTATTTCTTTCTTTTTCATTTTCCTGAGTGAGGCTCTCAGCCCTCCATTGGCAGAGGGTGTGAAACCCTTTGGCTCAACTTTGCAGCCATTCGTCCAAACATTTTCTTTCCTCCGTGTCCTCGTGGTTTCACCTACCCCACAAGTGTCTTTCAGTGTGTGTCTCAGGTTCAAACTAACTACTGTCTAAGGTGCTTATTTGGTCCCCATTACCATTGTATTTGAGTACCTCACACTGATGTATTTATTCCCAGAAAACCCCTGGTGAGGTACGGGGGGGAGGGAAGGGAAACTGAGGCAGAGAAAGGTTAAGTGACATGCCCAGGTCTCTCAGAAAGTCTGTAGCAGAGCAGGGAACTGAACACAGGGCTCCTGTGTCCTATGATAATGCCCTAACCATTGACCCACCCTTCCTCTCAAAGCTCACTGCAAATCAGCTAGCACCCCTTGGAGTCACACTGAAAGCATGAAACTCCACATTTCCTGAAGACGGGCCTGACCCAAACTCCCAGATCCAAACATCTTTGGGCAGATTGGATCTGGAGCTGCACATGGTGGCTAGGGCCCATCTCTTAAATGTCACATCGTTCTAGTACAAAATTATCCAGCATCTGTTGACTGCCTCCCAGCTGGGCCCAGGTTGTCTCAGAAGGCTCCTAGGCCTTAGCAGACCTCGTGATGAACTTTGCCTGAGTTTCCAGACTGCAACAAAACATACAATCAGGGGAGTTTGAAGTTTCATTGGGACCATTTTTGCACAGCATACAGGGAATGGGCAAAACTATGGTTAGAAAGAGGTGCTCTGAAAAACCAAGTTGGTCAGGCTGGTGTTTCAATTGCCATTTGCAGGAAATTTGCAAGTCAGGGTCAGTTTCAGTGTGAAGCAGATTTCGATAATGATTTTTGTCACCTCTGACTTTATCCTTCCCAGCTTGGGACTCTGTAGACACGAAACCAGATCCTCAGCTGGTGTCAATCAGGGCAGCTGGGTTGACTTCAATGGAGCGAAGTTCTACACCAGCTGGAGATGGAATCCGCAAAGCGTGAGACCCTTCAGCCCAGATCCTCAGCTAGTGTCAGTGCAGTTCGCAGCAGTCCGTGGAGCTGTGCTCATTGACACCAGCTGAGCATCTGGCCCCTTTGTATGTAGAAAGACCCGCTCAGCTACACAACCACTTCGAGCCCATTCTCTGCCTTAGTTTTTAAATATAAATCTCTCTCTGTTTACTCCTTTATGCTCGTTTCAGTCTCTCTCCCTGGTGCCGGACTCAATTTAGCAGACACCTCCTGAGGCTGGTGGAGAAGTAATTGCTTTTTGGTGACCTGCCTAGCCTGAAATCGGGGTGAATGGTTTGTTCCCCTCCCCTTTACATGTTCAGTCTCCAGCAGCTGAGCAGTAGCAGGATGGGTGCGGAACCTTCTGGTTTGACTGTACATCCCTGAGTCCTGTAGCACAGCTCGGTGAATGGAGCACCAGCGAGCTGGCTGTGCTTCCCGTTTAACGTTAATCACTGCTGTTCTTTCATCAGGAAACCTCCCAGATGTCTGTATTTAATGTGCAGATTCCACACTCTTCCTGGTGCGTCAGTGCAGCTCTCCGCACGGTTCAAAGTGAAATAGTTGAGTGAACCGTGCCAAACAGATTTGTCAAGTCTGCCGCAGTTTGATTTGATGCCACGAGGAGTGGGGAGGGGCGGGGAACTTGGTATTCCTGTGTATACACGTAGAGATAGATCAGCCCATCTCCCTCTTGCCTGCGTAAGGTGGGCAGGGAGCCAACCTTAACTGGTGCTACCCGCGAGTCAGCTAATATCTACATCTTCCTCCGAGAGAGAGATACAAAAAAGGAGAAGGAGTGAGCATAGGAGGAGTGGATGGCAGATAATGTTCTCTCCAGAAAGTGGAGGGCAGGTATGACCTCCCCTCCAGTGCTTACGGTGCCAAGGAAGAGGAAAGGGGGGGTAGATGTGGTGTTTACTGCAGAATTTGAAGGCTAGACTTCAATTCCCTGGCTGCTGTCAGCGTTGATACAGTGTACCAAAGGCAAGGGAACAGGAAAAGGAGAATAAATTGGAGGAAAACAAGATTAATGAGAGCTCAAGGCAGTGGGGGACGACTGTTGTTGTCTTGCCGAGTGCTAATATATTTGGGGGAGAGGGAAGGGAGCGTAGCCAAATTGCAGACATGCTGCCTGAATGAGATCAGGACTAATCAGAGTCTTTCTGTTTCTACGCCTGTCCACCAACCTGCCTCCTCAGCCCAGCTGCTCCCAGTCAACAGGTGAGGGAGGCTGTGCTGTGCAAAGGAAAGCGATTACAGCTTAGTCTGGGGCATGGCAGGCATGCTTCTCTCCAGATTTAGCCTAGAAAATTGTACACATAGGCAATACGTCCACAGTCATCTACATGAATGTGGAACAGACGTGCCTGTTATACATTAGTCCATTAGTCTCTCTCTCTCGTACACACACAAACACGTATGAAACGTGGGCCCAGAGTGCAAAATATGGAAGCAAATTTCCAACGCTCCCAAATACGTGGTTTATCTCTGTAACAGAGTGAAGGGGCAGAGTTGGGGGTTTCTTCTCTGCCATGCGCACACACACTGTTTATAATTACACCTCAGAACAGAGAGTCAGTGGATCCAATGGGCCATATTTCTAAGCGCAGTATAGTGTCCATTTATATCAGTCCCTTGTCAGGCATTTTTTTAAGATGTAACAAAAAGTACTTGAACTCTCACTTTGGACATCTGTGTTCAATGAGCTGGGTGGCTTCTTTATCTAGAGAGCTGCAGGGAAGATCTAGCCCTCAGCCCACACTCTCCTCTGCACTAAGGTACCTGTCTCCCAAATCCTGACTTGCTTTCGCTGTTTGTGCAGACGAAACAAGGATCACTTTGGATTTGTCCATATTTGGAAAATTAGGACCTAGAATTCACCCCTGGAGCTGCGCCTGTGGAGAACTACAGGTCCCAGCTCTCCTATGCTTATGGGTCTCGATTCATCCTTTGTAGCATACCAGTAGCTCCCATTGTCCTTGGGTACCAGCTGACTCCCCGATCCAGGATTTGTCTAGGTATATAGGATCCTATATTATATCTTTAATGGGAATAACTTTTGATCCAGTAAAGGGCACGCTCAGATGCAGAGATTCCGCCCCAGCGATGGTTCTCTGCCCAGTGTACACAGGGCCCAGTCTTGCATGCATTCCTCAGGCAATGCTCCGATGAGAGGCAATGGGAGTGAAGTGTAGAGGGTGAGGTGCGCTGCTTTCTGTCTGGCTGCAGGAGCATTTCTCTCCCCCTGCCCCCCCCTGACTCCGTTCCTGGATTTAATAAATGCAAAACTATCCATCTCCTCTTCTCCAGGAGCCTCACGCCACCAAGCTGCCCTGCTCCTCATTTCAAGTCCTCCCTATCTGGCAAGAAAAATAATCTCCCCGACTTTTCTCCTTCATGCTTCTCTGTCTCAAATCCTGAAACCCTAATCCTGTTAACGCGCTCTGTTCCAGGCCTCTGTCTCCATGGGGTAACCTAATCCTGCCGTAAATCTAGTCCGTGCCGAGAGAGAGACACACGCAGCTGGGGGAGGAGCGGCTGCTATCACCGCCCCCACCCTAGAAAACACAAAATCTCTCTCTGGAATGTCCCAAGAAATTGCATGATGACAAAAACAGCACTAAAAATAAATAAGGAAAGAGACTGTCCCTAGCCATAAACTGTTTTTTGGATTTAATGGTGCTTTTCTCACTTTTGCTTCACTTCTGACTTGGCAGCTGGCAGGATTCCCACACCCGCTGGAACTAATGCAGCTTAAAAAAAATCCCCTAGCCGACAAGGGGAAGTTTTAAAGTGAAGAGTGTCCTGGGTATGATTTACAAGTGGAGGCAGGAGGTGGAAAACCCACCCTGGCATCCTCCAGCCCCGGCTTCCTCCCCCTTCCCTGTTTTCTGCAGCAAATTAATTAAGCGAGTCAGCTCTCATTGATTATCAATTTAATTTTACATGTAGACCTGTCCGCTGGACTAAAACGGAAGTAAAAATAAAAGTGTAGGGAGGGGACAGGCAGGCCTTTGATGCTGCAGTGAAAGTGTGTTGCCTTGGTCGCTGCTTAGAAGATGCTTTTAATTTGTTAATGGTTTTTACATTTGTCTTCCAACTCTGCCACCCTTGTGTGTGTATTTTCATCTATCACAGCCAGATCCTTGGATTGTGTAAATCATTGCAGATCCATTTAAGTCAATGGATCTACCTTGATTTACACCAGCTATGGATCTGGCGCATCATAAGGGTGGAGTGGCTTGCAATGTACAAAGGATAGGGAGACAATGTGATGTTCTCATTGGGTAACAAAACATCTGTGCTTCCTTGGCGCTCCGGGCTTCACAAGTTCTCCTGCTGGTTCTTCCTGTGCTATGAAAGTTAACTCCGGGCACGATTCAAAGCCTACTGAAATCAATGGGAATCTTCCCCTGGATCTCCAGGGGCTTGGGATCAGACTTTTAGTTAAAACAAATTTGATCAACAATAGATTTCTCACCAACAGGTCAGCATCCAGCAGCTCAAAAGGAGGAAGCGGGCCAAGGTTTCCAGAAGTGATCAGGGATGCTGGGTGTCTCGATTTGGGGAGGGAGGCATTCAACTTGAGACACTTTAAGGGGCCTGATTTTCTGAAAGTGCTGAGCACCCACCCTCTGAAAATTTGGCCCCTTAAAGGTGTTCCAGGCTGGACACCCAAACACCCCAAATCAGTCGTTGCTTTTCAAAATGTAGGCCATGTGCGGGTCTGAGCTGATCCTGTCAGTGCCGACGACAGGAAAATTAGAGATAAATGTGTGGCAACGCAACCAGCTTCAAAAGGGGGTGAGTGTTTAGGGGACTGGCAAAAAACATTTACTGGAGTAACGCAAAGTAAGTAATCTTGGAGCAAGTAGCCAATGTTAAGGGATCTGATCAGGGCAAGGATCTGGACTTATTGTCGAAAAAACATTAAAACTGTCAGCCCAGAGCAGAGGTTCAGTAATAAAGGCGCAGGAGATGCTAGGGCCAGGTCTACACTACAGAGACTAGAGCAGCATAGCTCTGGCGCGGTCGTTGTGCCGGCATAACCCCTTAACACAGACTCCGCCTACACCGAGAGAAGGGATTTTTCCATCACTGTAGGGACACCACCTCCCTAAGCAATGAGAGCGAGGTTAACCAAGCTGCCTCTACACCCGGGGGTAGGTCACTCCTGGGTGCCACAGCTATGTCAACCTCAGTGTTAAGTGTAGACCTGGCCTCGATCCTATAGTGTATAAGAGATGGTATTGTTACTGATTAAAGCATTTAAAAGACATACCACAAATGCTGCCTCCTGTCTGCTCCGTTTAGTATTAATCTCTGCACAGTACAAAGGGAGGATGCAGCAAAGGCAACAAAGATGCCAGCTGGCTTTAAAAAACAAATTGGGGTCACTTCGGGTCTGCACATCCTTCCCAGCCACTCCTATTGATGGGAATTGCACATAACTCATAAACAAGGCCCGGATTCAGCACAGTTCTTACATGCGTGCCTAACTTGAAGCACATGCTGAAGTGCTTTCCTGAATTGGGTTCTGTCTGGGGAAGGAACGTGTCCCTAAGTTCTGAAGCAAAATGTAAGGTCAAAGGATTCATTTCATTAGAAACAGGAGGAGGATTTCAGGCAACCTAAGAGATGTTTTCAGCATTACAAAAGAGACTGATAAAGTTGCAAGGCCCAATACTGGAATTTATTTCACGGGTGTAAATCCAGAGTCACTCTGCTGAAGTCAGTGGCACCCGATACCTAAGTAAATTCAGAATTAGGCCTATGTTTTTCATACTGCAAAGGGAGCTCAAAAATTAGGTAACATAAACTAGTAAACAAGCCAGAATGGGAGTAATCAGCAAATGGACCAGAGTGGGGGTCATCCTCAAATGGAATAAATTATCAGGAAAGGTGCCTGAAACAAGGAGGATAAATACGTCTAAAAGAGAGACGTAGATGTGCTTGGAGAAGGAAGGGATTGATGCACAGCGCGAAAAAGCAGGAAACTGGGATTATATTAAACCAAATAAAAGGTGGTTACATCAGAGCCGGATAAACATTTCCTGTTCTCCTGTTTTATGTTCTTAGGTGATTTGCTGCCCATCAGCTTTTCAGGTGACATAAAGCTGGAGCCTTTGGTTTAGGGTGGAAATATATCCTCTCACTCAGAGTGTGGGCCTTCTTTCTCTCTCACACACACACATGCTCACTCACAGCAGCCACCATTTGTCCAGCCCTCCTGCTGGAAAAAGGGTGTTTGGTGACTGCTGAGCAAGGAAAGGATGGGAAGAGGGGGTCGGACAGGGATAAAATAGGATATTAAAATCCCATAAACCATGCTATGTTGCTAAACAGTACCAGCATGATCTATGGTCTCTGGATTAGCATTTCTGTTAAGTTCCGTATCTACTCCAAATCCCAATTATCAGACAGATTTGCAGGCAGAGCCTTGCAGAGCCCCCATCTCCTCACCACCCCATAACTAATGCCGTAACTTCCCAGAGGCAGGATCCCAGCACGTTGCCTGGAGAGCAGAGTTCAGGTTGCGGCGCTGTGAACACTGACAGCAGCCGTCACGGGTTTGGTGCTGAATTACTCTCTCCCAGCTGTAACAATCTCCATGCCCCAATGTGCTGGATTCCAGGAGAGCTGCATTAATGTGTCCTGTCTGCAGGCTTTTAAAAAAATATGTCAGCGAGAGCCTTGCTCCTGTTCAAGGCAACGGGCCAGGTTACAGCCTCACTTGCTTTTCTCCGAATCGCAGGAATCTATGGTTGAATTATTTAACTCCTGCCTCTGAGAGAGGTGAGCCAGTGCCAGGCATTTTCTTTCTCCTCCCTCCTGTTTTACTCTCAGATAAACTTCATGGAAGCTCTTGTGCTGAGCAAAGCATAAAGCTTAGCCAATGTTGCAGTGTCTATGCAGTTCCTGGCTTGCAACAGATGATGCGCTAGCCCCGAAAGCCTGGCATGCTCAGAAAGGAGAGCATCCAGCTTCTCTCTGGAAGTAATGACTTCAGCGCCCCAGGGTGGGCAGTTGTACAGCACAGAGAACCAGTTCAAAACTACACTCAAGCTGGATGTTTCCTTTTTCACTTGTTCCACCCGATGGCACTGAAAACTAAGACAGACCCATGAGTATACCGTATAATGGAAGAGCGAGCGAGCGAGAAAAAACGCCACATGGTAGTTATTGATTATGGCCATCTGGTAAGACAGCAGCTTGTTTGTACCACTCTGGATCACAGAGTGCCCCTGAAAGCTTTCTTTTACGTGAGTGGCACGGGTGGTCATTGATTATAAAGAGGAAGCCACAGCGTGGTCCTGAATAATGATGCTTCGAACTTGCACACTGATGTTCTCGGTAGATCTCCGTACACGTCACAAAGATGGGAAAGGGCTATTGTCCCCACTTTATAAATGAGGAAACTCGGGCACAGAAAAGTGACGGTCAAAATTGGCCTTTTATTTTATATATTCAGGTTTTGAGGGCCAAACATCCACTGTTCCAGATGAAGCCAATGGGACAGGAGGCCCAACTGGACGCCCAAAATCAGAGGCCATTTCTGGCCTAAGCGACTTCCCCAAGGTCACAGAGTGAATCAATGACAGTGCACCCTGCCCACTCCAGCCAGTCCAGCTCCCTGTGCACTGCTCCTCAGTGCTTCCTGCTGGTAGGGCACTAGCCCGTCTTAGAAAGCCCCTGCCCATCCTTTTGCTTTGGGCAATTATTTTGCTTAGCCAAGGACATCCTGATATTTTCTCCCCATTGCAGGTATTTCAAGCTAACACCGATGTCACTGAAGTGGTCCTGAACAAGATCCACGCTCCAGTGCTGACTCGGTTTGTCCGGATCCGTCCCCAAGTCTGGCACAATGGGATTGCTCTCAGACTTGAGCTCTATGGCTGCCGCATCACAGGTTAGGAGATTTCTAGTTTTTTCCCTTCTTCCTCCCCCCTCCTCTTCCTCTTGTCTGTGTGAGCCTGTCCTATGTAAAGCAGAGCAAAGAACATTAATTCTTCAATCCTCCTTAGGGTCAGGTCACACACACACACCCCGCCCCTAATTCTGCCTGCCTTAGCCTCCTCAGAAGCTGGCAGTGCAGAAGTCGTGACCTTGCAGAGGAAGGACACACCCAGGCTTTTTGACAGGACATACCTTTTGTAAAGGAAGCTGTGACTGTACGATCAGCAGCCAGGACTCTGCTATGAAAGAAATGTTTTTAACAGACTCAAAGTAGATGTGGGTGAGAAGCCAGCAACTGGAGGCAGGGGATGATTTGCACAGAGTTTCCAAAAGCGAGGATGTTCTGAATGTCCATTGAGAGGTTCCTGCAGCCTCTGCGGGCTGCAATAAAGGGAATTACAGCTGGTGTAAGTGTTTTGACATTTCAGTACCTAGCAGTTAAGTGCAGTGGGACGTTGCCCTGTTAGCATAACGCTGACACTCTTCAATGTGTTATTGTATGGTTTCCCTCTCTCCCCTGCTCCTTTTCTCTCCGTGCAGATTCACCCTGCTCCAACATGCTGGGGATGCTTTCCGGCCTTATCTCAGACTCCCAGATCTCTGCCTCCTCAATCAGAGGGTACGACTGGGCCCCTAGCATGGCACGGCTGGTCAGCAGCCGCTCTGGATGGTTCCCACGAATCCCCCAAGCCCAGCCAGGGGAAGAGTGGCTGCAGGTGGACCTGGGAGTCCCTAAGAATGTGAAAGGAGTGGTTATCCAAGGGGCCCGAGGAGGAGACAGCATCACCATGGTAGAGGCTCGATCCTTTGTGAAGAAGTTTAGAGTGGCCTACAGCATGAATGGAAAGGACTGGGAGTATATACAGGACACCAAAACCATGCAACCCAAGGTAAGACCTGTCTATCGGAATAAGACCTTTGAGGACAATAATACTGGGTTGGATAGCTCCACCTCCAGCCTTTGCCCCACTCACTGTCCCCACTTGCCTGTCTTTCTGCACAGTGGGGTTGGTTCGTTCTCAGAGAGCACAGCATGTAGGGGCTGTGGTGGTGTGGGGATTGGGCCATCAGCCTCATATCATTGCACTCCATACCTGCCCTGCCTGGAGGAGATCAGATTCCCTTCATCTCCTGCACCAGCCACTGAGAATGGAGAGCTCTTACTGGAGCTCCCATCCAGTGCCTGGTAGGAGCAGGCAGAGCTGCTGGTACATCAGGAGGAACCTTCCCCTCCAGGAGGTGTGACCATCACCCAGGCGATCCTCCCAGCTCCTACAAGTAGGAGGATGAAGGAATCCATTGGACAGTGTGTGTTGTCCCTGCAGGGAGGCTAAATACACCTTTTAAAGGAAGATGCCTTCCAGGTGTTACTTACCCCCGAGACAAGAAGGTGATGTAGGACACATGATGTTCTCCACCTTTTCTATACCACAAACCTCTTTTTGCCTATGGGGGCAATCCTGGAACCTCCCTTTCCCATCTACATGGACCTCCCACTGACCCCATATGTAGCACTGCTCTAAGGAATTAAGTCATTGGATTCTAGTGATCTTCTTTGTGCATGTGTGTGTGAATGTTTCTCTTCCTGAAGGCTTGAAAGAGTTGAACTTTTTGCAACATTGTAACAATCCCAATCCCACAAATGAGTTTTGCGGGACTAGCTGTGACAATAAACTTAAATTTGTTCCTAACACACAGGCAACCAAAAGGGGAGTTGTCTGCCATGCTTGGTCGGTAGCCACTGCTTAGACACTACGGAAAAATGAGAATTCAAATGATCCCAGACAATAGCCAGGGACAAAATGTGATGTCATTTATGCTGGAAGCCAGTGGAGTAACGCCAACCTTGCACCAGTGTAGCTTGGATGGGAATCTGGCATGAGCGATATAAAGTTTGGGCCGAGGCATGTGGTATGGTTTCATTAGAAACAGACTCTGTGGTTTTCTTGAGACTGAGTTGGGGACAGTCTATGTTCACTCACCGAGCTACAAATTGGAAATAAGACCCAGAGTAGTACAGCCAAAACTGTCTGTTTCAGGTAACACAGGATATTGCCAGATCTGTGCTATCTAGGCTGAACCTGAGCTGCCTTCTAATGCAAGTTTGTTTTAGCCTCTTGTTTTCCTGCACTTCCTTCCCCATTTTCATACTTTGTCCCTTATCTGTCGTACATGCATGGACTGTAGGATAGCCCCAAATCTGGAAATCCTCCTCATGCTTCTGTAGCTTACTGCTACAGATACCTTGTTGTATCTACTGTGCTTCAAGTTCTTTTGCTTTATGACAATGGACAGTGATTTTGGACTGTGGAACACAAGGTTCAAATGAACATGAACTAGTAATTGGTTTGCCAGAATGCTTCATGTTCCAGGTTTGTTGGTGGATAATATACATGATGCATAGATTAGTGTCTCTCTCTTTGCAGCTTTTTGAAGGTAACATGCATTATGACATCCCTGAAGTCCGAAGGTTTGACCCTGTTCCTGCACAGTACATCCGGGTTCACCCAGAACGGTGGTCCCCAGCAGGGATTGGGATGCGTTTGGAGGTGTTGGGCTGCGATTGGACAGGTATGAACCTTGTTTTCATTTCTACACCTGGTCAGTAGGACAAAGTGATATTTCTTGAAATAATAAAGTAGGTGGGATATAGTTATTTCTCTCTCCCTACATTCCCACAGGAGGTGGTGTTCTAATTCTGCAACCTCAGCAGAGGTAAACCTGAGCTGTGAAGCTACAATTTAGAGCATGATCCAAATCCAAACTTTTCCATACTAAAATGTGGTCAGATTTGGTGCTCCTCTTGAGACCGGATCTCACTGCAAAGTTTGGTCCCAGATTCAAGCTTTCCCAAAGTTCTGCAGGATTCAGATGTGGCGTTTGGGCCCAGGCCCATCTCTGATTCTCATTTACTATCTAAAGGGTGATCATTTCCCATTTTTAACGTTACTAATTATACTATACACGTGTTTAGAGGCCCTAACCAAGATCAAGGCCTTGTCCTAGTCATTGTACAAACATGTAGAAAGAAACAGTCTCTCTCTGGAAGAGACAAGATAAAGGGTATGTCATAGATTTGTTCCCCACTTTGAACTTTAGCGTCCACAAGATGGGGACCTGCATGGACTCCTCTAAACTAAAATCCTAGTTTAGATCTGGTACGCTGCCACCAGCCAGTTTGTTAGTGTCTGGCACACTCCCTGTTCCCCCAAACTTTCCCTGGAGAACACAGATCCAAACTCCTTGAATCTCAACACAAAGGGAAATAACCTATTTCCCCCCACCTCCTTCCCGCCTCCCCTCTCCTAGTCCTTAGGAGAGATACCTTGGTTCAAACTTATTGAATCAGACAAAGAGGGATTCACTTTTCCCCCCTCCCCTTCCCCTGAAAATCCAAACAAGGGAAGAAATCAATCAAGCTCTAAAAAGAAAAGGATTTTATTAAAAGAAAGAAAGAAAGTACACTATCTCTGTAACACCAAGATGGAAAATATACAGGGTCTAGCTATAAACCTGGAGAGGCTTCCCCCCCTCCCTCCTTTCTCAGAATAATCAAAGTAACAGCAAACAGAAATAAAGATATTTCTTCAGCAAACACACAATTGCAAATGTAGAAATTAATTATAAGACTAAACCGCCTTTCTAATACTCACTATACTGAATAGAAGAAAATACTTCAGGAAAACTTGGAGAGCTTGAAGATATGTCTGGCCTCTCTTAGATCCAAAAAGAGAACGGCAACCCAAACAAAGGACACAGACAAAAGCTTCCCTCCACAGAGATTTGAAATTATCTTGTCCCCTGATTGGTCCTTTGGTCAGGTGTCCGTCAGGTTACTGAGCTTGTTAACCCTTTACTATCTGTTTATGACAGGGTAGGAGGGGGAACCAGAGACACAGCAAGGTGCAGAAGTGACTATACAAGGTCATAGAGCAGGTCATTGCCAGAGGCAAGAATAGAGCCATGGTGACTTGATTTCCAGCCCAGCGTCCGGTCTGCTAGATCTCTACTAAGGAATTTTTTCTCTGCCGTGGAGTACCACAGAAATCCTGATGCTGATGCATCTTGAGACAGTTCTAGAACTTCTAGGACAGAGGTGGGCAAACTATGGCCTGTGGCCCGTCCTGCCCGGCCACTAAGCTCCCGGCAGGGGAGGCTAGCCCTGGCCCCTCCATTGCTGTCCCTCCTCTCCCGCAGCCTCACCTCGCCGCGCCACCAGTGCTCTGGCCCGCCGATCCTGCCGAGCAGTGCGGGCGGCGTGGCTGGCTCCAGCTGGGCGGTGAGACTGCGAGCTCCTGCTGCTCTGAGCAGCATGGTAAGGGGGCGGGCGGGGGGGATGGATAAGGGGCAGGGGGTCCCCGGGGGCAGTCAGGGGACAGGGAACAGGGGGATTGGATAGGGGGTCGGGTTCCAGGGGACGGTTAGGGGCAGGGGTCCCGGGAGGGGGCGGTCAAGGGACAAGGAGCAGGGGGGGTTGGATGGGTTGGTGGTTCTGAGGGGGGCAGTCAGGGGGCAGGAAGTGGGAGGGGACAGATAGGGGGCAGGGGCCAGACTGTTTGGGGAGGCACGGCCTTCCCTTCCCAGCCCTCCATACAGATTTGCAACGCCAATGTGGCCCTTCGGGCCAAAAAGTTTGCCCACCCTCTGTTCTAGGACCAGGGAACCAAAAATTTGTCCACCTCGTTTTCATAACTGGAGCAGCTGCTCTTGCCTTGAATACAGAGGTATGACCCATGAAAACTGCAGAACAGATTCACAGAGGTCATGGGGAGTTTTGCCCATTTACACCAGAACTAAATTTAGTCCTCTGAGTCACCGTGTGAAATGGTCCATCTTGGTCCATATTTGAAAATACAAAAAAAAAAAAAAAAAAAAGGCGAATCCAGCTTGATGTTGTTCCTTTGGGCTAGAGGAATATTCCTGGTTTTTTGGGTTTTTCTAAATAATACAATGATCTGTTTAAATCTGGATCTGGTCTCCAGATGTCAGTGATAAAGAGGTCTGATTTCCATGTAAAACAACATCTGTGTAAGGCATTTTCGTGTAAGAATTCCTGCTCCAAGAAGCTTAAATGACGGATAGCCCACTGCTAGCCTTTCACTGGGTTTTTACTACCCCTTTCTTCTATGATGTATACAAAATATGTTACAATCATTTACCAGCAAATTATAAAACAAAACAAAAAATAGTAAGGGTGAATTCTTGCCTCCATAGAAATCAATGGCAAAAGGTCCCACTGAGTTCAGCGGGGCCAGGATCTCACCCTAAATTATTTAATTTTAACTCAAGACTGGATATCTTTCTAAAAGATAAGTTATAGGGCAAACTGAAATTCCAGGCTTGATGCGGACACCTCATGCTGAAGTTTTATGGCCTGTGATATGCAGTGGTCAAGCCACATGGTCATATTGGTCCCTTCTGGCCTTAAGATCTATGAAATTTTGAAAACATTGATTCGTAGCCTGGGGCAGGTGTTCAGCAGAGCAGCCTCCCTTTTGGCAGGTGTAAATTGCACCCTCAGTTGAATTGTGGAGGCAGATCTGAGTACTTTTGTCTTTGCCTGTTATGTAGTTAGTAAGGTGACCGGATGTCCCGAATTTATAGGGACAGTCCCAATATTCAGGGCTTTGTTTTATATAGGCGCCTATTACTCCCCACTCTCTGTCCTGATTTTTCACACTTGCAGTCTGGTCACCCTAGTAGTTAGGCATCCACATACTCAGATGCGCTCTGGTGATTCATTTTGTGTGTGCAAATTTTTTAGGTGTAACCCTCAGGTCAGCATGTGTTGCGTGTCACCCTCTGTGCCTGATCCACAGTGGATGTGAGTCTGTGACAGCATCCAGCTAGAGCCTGGCTCTTTGAGGCAAGCTGTAGAGATTCGTGCTTTTAACTAGGGAGATCCCTGCTCCAATCTCTGGTGTGTTTGCCAAGATAGCAGGCTCAGACAGTCACAATTTACACCCAGAAAAGAGAGAACAGGCCTTATACTAGTTGAAGATGTACTCATTCTGGACCAGATTTTCTCCTCTGCCCCATCACTCGTGTGCTGCTCTGGCAGTGCCAAGGGAACAGGAACTGGTGCTATCCCCCTTGAGACCTCCCCTAGCATGGAGAAGTCAACAACGGGTGTAGAGTCAGCAGAGCAAGCTCCTATGCCTCCTCTCTGCAGCTTTCTGCTATCCCCAGATGACAGACAGTCCCTTGGGGACCATTGCCAGCTGGTGTAGCTTAGAGCAGCCCCCAGGCTATTCTAACTGGACTCCATGATGTCTCTCCTGCCTCCCCCCACAGCTCACTCTGTTGCAGCAAAGAATCCAGGCCATACTCTACAGTGCAGCTGCCTCAATCCTTTCTGCTTTTTGTGTAAGTTCTCCTGTATGGCTCTGTCCACAGCGAGCTTTGAACTTGTGCTAGCAACAACCATGTTAAAAAAGCAGTTTTTCCAAGTAGTGTCCTTGACCATCATTTCCCAAAATGACTGTCTAGTCATTTGTAGTTTGCAACTTTTAAAATGCTGGCCATAAATGCGCTTAACTTAATTTATTTACAAGAATTCATAGCTGTAACGGTAGCATGGTTTGTAATTCTGGAAGTGTGGGAGCAAACCTTATTACAACTATGTTAACAAGTGATCTGGGGAGTGGAGAGTACCTGTGGTTTCGTGTAAACTACAAAACCCAACCAGTTACAATGTAGCAATCCCTTGGTGTGACTAAAGGCTTGTCTACACAAACAATTAGAGTATGAGAAGCTGGGGTGTGAATCCACGCTGCACTACCCTGCCTCAGTCTGGCTATCCATGTGCACTCTGCTGATCCTTGGAGCTGGGCCTGTTTCAAAGAGGACTAGATCAAAGTGCTTTAACAGCTGTCAGCAGGGTGCACGTGGTTAGTCTGCAGCAAGGTAGCATGGGGTAGATTCACCCCCCAACTTGCTGCAATCTACTCGTTTGTGTAGCCTTGCCTTAAGACATGGCTCTGTTCAGTAGGTGAGACCCACACATGTTACCAAGCTGTGCTTAAGCCTGGCTGTGAAACCCAAGGCTCTAGCACTTGCTTGGGAACAAGGTCAGGAGCGTGGTTAAAACACGACGATTGAAAATGTTTTCAAATAGGGTTACAAGCTGTAGCGTGGACCCTGCCCAACTGCCACTGTTTCTATCAATGTCTAGTGACTTTATCGATTCAAACAGGTAACTAATAGGAACTAGGTTCAAAATGGGTTGTTGGCAGGTAGTTTAAAAAAAAGATGAAGTGACCGGTCAGCAACTGGCTCATATCAAAGAACTGCTAACATTTTTCCTCTGAAGACTGGAGAGTGATGAACATTAGCTTGTGACTGCTCTTCTCTCCTTTGAAGTTCCACACATCTGGTTTCAATTGCCCAACAACTTTGCAGCGTGATCCGCAGGTACCTCTTGCCGCACGGACACTGCCCGGTGGAAGAGAGACCTTCCTCTTCTCACTTTCCATTTCACACCTCACGTTGGCCCTGCGATTTTCATTATCTCGTCTCACCATCTTGTCATGTTCCACCATAGTCACTGATTCTCAGGGTACATCGCTGCACGCTGTGCTGGGCAGTGGAACGATATCAGTTGACAGCAGCTGAGCATCTGGACTGCATATGGTACTTTGCCTTTCAAGGTCCTTTCCCATTGTCACATTCCTACTATAAATCTCAAAGCCCAAGAACTAGGGTGACCAGACAGCAAGTGGGAAAAATCGGGACGAGGGTGGGGGGTAATAGGAGTCTATATAAGAAAAAGACCCAAAAATCGGGACTGACCCATTAAAATTGGGACATCTGGTCACCCTATCAAGAACAGCAACAACAAAAACACATACTGAGTGGAAGTAACTTGCAGCTTTTGACGTGTTGCCTTCAGCTAATGGTTTTGGGGTTTGGTTTTTTTTGATGACCGTTTTTGTGCCTTGCTGCTTGCAATTTGCTTCTGGGTAACATTTGGAGTTTTATGGGGTAGTAACAAATTTGGACTTAAATATTAGGAGGCTTTGAGGTTGTTCAATATTTTACCGTGAATAAAAGGCAGCTGAAAGGAAAAAAAGGAACCCAAGAGTTTATGTGCAATATGTTCAATCACAGAAGCTGGGAAGCAGTGTATGGAAAATATTCAGTGTATTTAGCCATTTCCTTTAGCTTCTGGCTTTATTAAATAATATCCTGAAGGGTGCCAATAAAGAATCCTAATCACATGTAATAGAGCAAAGAAACCTTTTTAAAACTGGGAAGAACACTGGACTCTGCTGACTGCTCTACTCCCCATGTAAATGGAGAGGAAGGTGGAACTTAATGTCATGTACTGTTGATCTTAATATCTTCTTGCTTAAATTTCCTTGCCACCTGCTTTTAGGTAGGTTCCCAGAGTCTATATGGAGGAGAGGGAAATAGGACAGAGCCACTTTAAATCATCAGGAAGGTGGAGCATGAAACCAGATGCTTTCTACTTTGAGCCAGAGCATGCTAGGGATTCTCTGGGTCCATTTGTGGTTGCATCATTTGTGGTGTTGAGTGACTTGTTTTTATAAAGCTGGCACAATTGGTGGGAATATGTTTTTATGTAGTTATGTCTTTATGGAAGAAAGGAATGTGCTGCCTGGGATCTCTGTTATCCAGCGTAATAACAAACTTGCTAGCTAGTATATACAAACGTAAAAAACAGCCTGGTGGTTTAAAGGCGATCCTTATCCTACAGGGGCCACAGATCAGAGAATTCCCTATTTCCACTTTGGGTGTAAAAGAAGCCTCACAAGTGATTCAAGCCATGCTGACATTTGTAGCATGTTGGAAATTACTGCTGCTTTCTTGCCCTCTCGTGATATGATTCAGAAAGAAAGAGTTCTGTTTGGTTTCCTCTGTTGGGCTCTCTGAGGATGAGACTCGTTATCACCTGTTCTCCTTCATTTTCTTTATGCAGATGTAAAGCCCACTTCAGAGACACTGAAGCCCACCTTGAAGAGTGAGGAGACCACGTCTCCATACCCTACCGATGAGGAGACAACAGAGTGTGGCGATGGCTGTGGAGAAAGTGATGGTACGTACCAGACCCAGGCACCCTTAGCACAGTAAATGATTGGTGGTTAACCGTTAAGTGAACACTCTTGTCTTTCCATTGGCTCCTACCCAATGGGACTGAGTCCTGGAAACCTGTAGAGTGATAGTACTCGTAAGAATCAGGGTCAAAGTCTGATCTGTTATACCAGGGAAGGATAGTACAGTGAGGGAGAAAGGAAGGACAATACAGTGGTAAGGACACTAGCCTGGGACTTGGGTGACCTGGGTTCAATTCCCTGTGGTCTCTCCATGCCTCAGTTTCCCATCCGTAACATGAGGATAGTAGCACTGCCCTACCTCAAACACGTGTTAAGAGGATAAAAGCTTTAAAGGTTGTGGGATATTCATATACTATGTTAAAGGGACCACATAAGCACCATAAATATGTAGGGCCTTGAGTTCAGTGGGTTTATTCCATTGTAATTGGAAGCAGAGTTGAGGGTTTGGATAGGTACCCAACAGCATGGACATTTATTCAGACCTCATGATTTGGCAAACTTTGACTAGAAATTGCATCAGAAGAAGCTTCCAGGTGAGATTTCTGCCAGTGGATGGAAACATAAAAGGGGAACCTAATGAGAACTTGAAAACAAGTTAACTATTTCACACCGCTCATAATGATCGAGTTCTAGAAACGTGAGCCACAGACAGCACAAAGGGCCTGATCCTCGCTGCACCAGTGTTACACCTGTTGAACTCCTCTGACATCAGTGGAGTGACTTTGGAATTCAGGTTGCCATTTTCCGTGAAAGCCACAGAAAGCAGGAGTGTCGTGCAGTGCAGCGTGAGACGTACTTTCTACCCTGGTGATCCGTTTTAACGCGTAGAACCAGTACCCAAGATGGTCCCCTTCATATTTAGCTGTGATTTTCATTCTCCGACTTCACAAGCAACGAGGCATATTTCTCTGGACCATCAGATTGATGAGACTTTAACAGAAAGAGACCTTCTCCCTGGGGAGCTAGATTAGGTTGTAATAAAAGGAGCCAGGTCCACACTGCTTTATTGTGACCTGGCACTGGGTAGGGAATGGCTCTTTCCACTGCACAGTAGTGTTCACCTGATGGCTCTTGCGTGGGTCACTGAGCTCTTGCTGACTGTCATTAACTTTGGGGGCATGGTGATGTTCAGGAAAGCTACAAACAAGCCTTTGCTATTTTTGGCCCCTCCACCGGTGCTTCTGAGTCAGGAGCGTCTTCTCTGATGTTCTGAATGCTGCTTTACAACCGAAGTCCCTTCTCGAGCCTTCATGCAGTGACTTCCTCCCTGCTCAGATGGCATTGCAGCCTCCTCTCTCCTAGACTAAGCCTCCTCCGGGACTTTCATTGTGCTAGAGCAGTGTCCGTAGGGATGTTACTGCACAGCAAGCTGGCATGCTGTAGAGTCACACACTGGCTTGCCACACACTGTTAGACATGGCCTGAGCTTCAAGTCTCCTCAGACACCCGCCCCTGTGGCCCAAGAGCTATCATCCCTGCCCAAAGTTCTGCTACTGAGGGCTCTGTTCACATCATATAATAATGCTTTGAGCTGAGAATGAAATTTGTCCAGAGACTTCAAAGCACTATGCAAAGGTAGGCAAGCATTGTCCTCATTTTATAGATGGGAAAACTGAGGTACAGAGAGGTTGAGTGACTTGCTCAAGGTCACAAAGTGAGTCAGTGGTGGAGCTGGGAATAGAACCTAGCTTTCTTAACTCTCATCCCTTGGATTATTCCACTAGACCACTGCTATCCCATAGCTGCATAGGTAACATTTTCATTAGTGGATACTGACCCAGGGGTGACCATTCATAATTCCAGGCATCCTGTTCTCTTCTGCCACGAATGCTTAGATCTGTCACTTGATAGCTGGGCTTTTGCGGCACTCGAGATTCTTTTTTTGGAGCCAGAGTGGAACTACATTGCACCACAAGGGCACTTGGGAAACATTCGTCTCTGACATTTAAGAAGGAATTTAATATTTGGCCACTCCAGGGGATGAAGAGAAGGTGCTGATTAGAGCCTGGAAGCATTTGGTGCCTGCATTTATATTTGCTTAGTTTGGTGGATTAGCTGAAGGACTTGGTCTGAGCATTTTGATGATGCAGAATTTAAGGCTGATCCTCAGAGCTGACGAAACATGAGATAGTTTGAAAGCATCTGTGAGGGAGAGATTTCATGCTTTCTTCAGTATTTATGACTTGCCAGCTATTTTAGTTTTTAAATAGCATCCCTCTATTGCAGGTTGTTCTTTAATCAAGTTTTATTTTGTTATGTTCCTTTTATAAGATGCCCAGGTTCCTGTAGGATTCAATTGCAACTTTGACCTCCCTGAAGACCTGTGTGGTTGGTCTAATGAACCTGCAACAGATTATACGTGGTCTTTCCATTCTAGAAGCACCTGGTTCAGCAATTCAGGATCAAGCACTGGGTCCTTACCTGGTAAGCCAATTTATACATTATAAGGGGAATGGGGGAAAGGCTATGGCATTTTCTCCATGGAAAAGATTATTGCAATGCTGCTTAACAGTGGCAGAGATTGTGCAGAAGTGGATGTTTTCCTTTGTTAATTCTTTGGGTATTCTGCTTTGTGGTCTGATAACCATGTCACTGAATTACACTAACTCTCCACTAGAGATGGGCTTGAACCAAGCAGCCTGGTGCTGAGTCTCCTCCCCCCTTCCATATAGGGAAGTTTGGACTTGGATCAAAATCCTGATCCAGATTTTCTCGTGTGGGCCCATCAGTACTCCCCGCAGTGTGTTTCCCGCCTCTTGCTATGGGCACACACATCATAATAAGTCCATGGCTGGACAGAGCTTGACTTCAGCTATTCTGCATCCTGCGGGTGCATGGGATAGACTTAAGTCATCTGTTGGGATTGAACTCGCCAGGACCTAAAGATACAAAAAATTCTGCTTACATTTTACTCTTTATCTGTTCCGGCATAGGCCTGTGTTGTGGGAACAGAGGATTTGGTGTTCTAACTAGGACTGAGTGAGGCTTGCAGGGCTTAGCTGAAGAAGGGTTTTGCTAAGATTTGTTTGCAGAGATTGGAAGTTAGACAACCCCTGCAAGTTTGCTTGGAGGCAGAAGTTCCCTATCCCTGTATCTTGGAACCAGCCCTGGGACCTGTGCCATCTTCTTACCTGAGATGACGTTGGAGGAGTGTTGTTGGGGGTACAAAGCAGATTCACCAGCTTCCAAATAACTGGAACCTATGTTCACTTAATTTTGATGAACATGGACTGAGTTTTGTGCAGGAAATTCAAGGGTCCCATTCAGTCAACTTGAGGTTCAGATGAATATTTCACCCAGCTTTACTTCTGTTCCAGATGCCACATGGAGGCACAAGGACTTTAATGCCTGCATCTAAAGAGCATGAGGATTTGATGGATCGAGTTGACCCCTCCCATTGGCTCTTACCAATAGATTTGAGTGTTGAAACCAAAACATTCAACCTGTCAGCCACATGACAGAGGCACTGGCCAGACTGACAGTTCTAACAGCCAATTAGAAGGCAGCATAGGGAGCACCTGGCAGGCAAAGCCAAAGAGGAATGCATATATATATATATATATATATCTGAAATACATTGAATGAGGAGAGTCCACTACACCTCTACACACACCTCACTCTTAAACACATATATGCGTGAGCACACACTCTTACTTATACACACACAAACGCACGCACACACACTTTTTCCCATTGACCAATAGGGCGCCCAGATCTCTTACAGCCCCCGTCAGCACTGTATTAAGCTCAGGCTCTCTGGACTTCTGACAGGTTCTTTGGCTTGACACAGGTCACAGTGTGAAAAATGGAGAAACACATTTTCATATTTTGAGTGTTTATCTCTTCAGCCTTTGAGTGCTTGAGAAGATTAATATCTGAAGATCACTGGGGCCTCAGGCAACAGGAGAGAACACTTACCGCCAGTCCCAGGCTTAATAACCCTCCCCATCTCATTCGCTGTAATAATGTTTAATTAATGTAATAAGCCTCCTGCAAGTAGGAAAAAAAATTACTTATTTTTATAACTCAGACTCAATTTTTCATTTCATTTCCTCTCCCCCGAGTCTTCCTACAATTAATTGCCCTTTTTTTCTTAAAAGACTCGTATGTGTTTGTTTAGGGACAATCTGGGATGAGTGATGCTCCTGCAGAGGATATGGCCTTCTCTGCGTATCTGCAACATTAGTGGAGTTTTTCTTCCTCTGTCCTTCACTTTCTTACCCTGCCTCTCTTTTTCTCTGCTACTTCTGAATTGCAGGTCCCTCTAGTCCTTAGGGCCTGTTCCCCAGCCCACTAAAGCTGGTGGGAGTCTTTCCGTTGATTTAGTGAGCTTTGCAGCTGGCCACCACAGAGCGATTTCTCTAAGTAGTTGTTTGCATTACAGTGGCAGCTAGAGTGTAGCGGTAGCCGTGTTGGTCCCAGGATATTAGAGAGACAAGGTGGGTGTTGTCTCTCCAGTGGCGCCTAGAGTCCCCCACGGAGTTTGGAGCCCCATTGTGCTAAATCCTCTACAGACACATAGGACAAGAGAGTCCCTGCCCTGAAGAGCCTACAGTCTAAACAGACGGGACAGACAGGGAGGAAACACAGGCATCAAGGGAGGAAGTGATTTGCCCAAGATCACACAGCAGATCAGTGGCAGAGCTGTAAATAGAGCCTAGGTCTCTTTTTGAGCCTGGAATGTTTCATGACAACAAGGCTACCGAAAGGCGAGCTGGCTCCCCAAAGTGGTGCTGGCCCCTTCTCCTCCCTCTGCCGCCACTCTCACCTGAAGCACCGAGTCTGTGAGAAGAGCCAGTGGCTTTAGAATCACAGCTGGCCCTGCCACGTTGATCAGTTACACCCTGTTGTTTTGAGAAGAATGTCAGACACGATCATGTATGAGCCGCCTGGCTGTGAGCGTGTCTAGCTTTTCGCTGCATTGAAGAAATATAAAGGGATTTATACAAAAAAGGACCATTGAGTCTAACTTTGTTCCCGCTTTAAGAAATTAGGAAGGAAAACACAACACAAAGGGAAACAACTATTTGCTTTTTCCAGCTTTAAAAAGAGACCCGTAATGTTAAAAAGAGCCTCTTGTAGCCTGCTGACTGGGAGCAGAGTAGCTGTATTGTTAGTTCACACTCCTTCATTCCTCTGATGGTTTTCTAGTCACCCCCTCCGGCATTTTGCTTCTACTTATAAAACTCATCATCAGACACCAGGCAAGAAAGGATAAAAAGTCCTTTCTATTCAGGGTGGTCTTTCCTTCTGAACCCCTGCTCCTACAAAGGGTGAGCAGTTGGGTGAAGGAGCGCAGCTGTGCTTCGTTTAGGGGCAGGGCACATGCTAATGAGGGGTTCAAAGTTGTTGCAGATCCTTAAATTTTAAGGTGCTGACCTGGAATGCTTGGCTCTCCCATGATAGAAAGAAATGCACTGTGCCTTTAAGAGGTATGTGGAATGTGTTTCTGTTTCTTCATCAGATGGCAAAACAAAAAAATTAAATTAAAAGGAGGGGCCATGGCTGAGTGAGCATGGGAAGGAGGAAGTGGCCATGCTGAAATATCATCTGAAAGGCATTTGATTAGAAAAGTCTGTCGAAAGACAGGCTCAGATTCCTTAGATCGCTTCCCATTTCATTTTGTGTGTGTGCTCACAATTATTCCTCTTCTTTGGCATGGATAATGGCTCCTCGAGACTGCCAAGACACCCTCTGCTTTCATTCCACTAGTTTTATTTCTGAGATACTCTCACAGGCACCTTGGAGTTTTTTTTATCAGCACCATGTTCCTTGTGCTTCTAGCGACATGGATTGTCTCCATGTCATCTCTTAAAACCTCCCATGACAAATTCAGCTGTCCCTACTGGCGAAAGTGGAGCCAAGCTGCTCAACTCAGCAGAAGCCTGTTCTTACTCCAGCTGCTATTTGCCTTTTTGTGGGGCAAAGGAACCCAGTTTCTTCCACTGTTGTGCCCCGAAGAGGGATTGCAGTGTTTTCTCTATGGATTTTCACATGCGTCCCAGATTTCCCGTTAGCTGCCTTGAAGGAATTTACCACAATTTGCAACAAAATCAGGTTTCAATGAGGTTCTGATCCTGCTCCCCTGGAAGTCAATGGCAAAACGCCCATTGGTGTCAGTGGGGCAGGATCCAGGCCCTGAGAGACCTGAAGAAAAACCCACTTATTCCAGTTGTTAAGCTGGGTGTCTTGAGATGGGTAGGTTCTGACGAGCCCTGCCAAAGTCATCATCTTCACTGACTGCCGGGAGTCTGAAAAGGTACTGGGCATCATATTTCCAACTGGTATAAATCAGTCTTGTTCCATTGCCATCAGCGGAATACGCCAGCTGAGAATCTGGACCACGGATGTTTAGACTTTTTTACAGTTGTTAAGGAAATGATTAGAAGATGTTACAAGAACACTGTCAGTTTAGAAATCCGAGAGCTCCATCATCCCTCCCTTATACTTCCGTTCCTATCTATCCAAGTGAGCAAAGGTTTTTCAGCCCTACGTATGGGAAATAAGCACCTGTATGAATCCACCATTGCTAACCACACCTATGACTCTACAAAACTAATGGGTAGGATTTTTACAATGTATCTTTTCCCCTATTGTACTTTCTCTGAGACTGAGCCATGAAAATCAATGGAGAGAATTTCACTGTGGGTTTTGATCACTTTGTGGGGCAGAAGTACTGCCGTACTTGGGTTGCAGATCCAGCAGGGGAAGGTTTATTTGTTTAAAAATGTTTCCAATGGGGAAATGTTTGCATTGCTCTGAGGTTTTGCAAGAGCTCATTTTGTAAAAATAACACAGATATTGGGCCATAGTTAAGCTGCCAGTGACCCTTTTACCATCCTTGTGTTATTCCTCTGGAGTTTTTAAGGGCTAATTTTTTATCGCAGTCCATGAGAATGTAGGCACTCGGACCCCAATCCTGCCTCATTGAATCAATAAAAGCTTTGCTGTTAATTTCCATGGAGTAGGATTGGGCCAGTCCTGCGCATAGGGCCAGACTGTGATACCCTTGCTTGTGCTGAATAGAGCCTGACGCCAGGAGGGGTCCCAGTGAGGTTCGGGGGTGTATTTGCAGTGTTACTTCCTGCCCAGTGTCAGTAAAGGTGACACATTTTAACTCTTTAAGGCCAAGCCCAATCACTTTGAAGTCAGTGGAAGTTGGAGTCGAGTGAGCCATCCGGTCCTAACTTGTGCGAATAGACTCTGATCCTTGCGAGCTTTGCCAACACCCCAACTAAGGTGGAGGTGAGGAGCTGCACTGCCCCAAGAACAGACCCCGAACCACACCGTGAGTTACAGTGTGATTGCTGATTCTTCCCTTGCTCCCAGCCCTACACCTGGTGCTGATCCCTTCATCTGGTGCACCAGCTAAGCTGCTCAAGCCACTCCCCACGCTCATGCACAAGAGGGAGAGCAGCAGCCCTGCAATGGCAGCCCCTCCCTTCCCCCTGTGATGCAGGTAGCCTGAGCTGGGGAGAAAGGGACTCCTTATGTCCCTTACTCTCCTGCACTGCAGCACAGCCAGGGTCACACTCTGTCCCTGAACGCCTGGCAAAACTCCCATTAACTTCAGTGACAGGAGTACTTGGCCTTAGGCTTATACACAGAGGCCAATCTTCCTTCCGTGGCGTATACATGGATGTTTGCGTTCCTTTGCTCCACGTACAAACGTCCACATATTGCCTGTAAAACTGGGCGGGAGAATTCTTTGGAAAGCAAAGAGGATTTTTTAAAATGTTAGGTAGTGGACTGGCTCGTCCCATGGATTCATGAAAATGGCTCAATGGCGAATGACTCCCAGGGCCAGGTTTTGAAACGTGTGCGTGCCCAATATGTGTCAACAAAAACGGATGCCCGGATGATGCATGTAATGCCTTTATTTGTGGGTTGATGTCTTTCGTTGTGCATGCATAAAAGTGTGTAGGCACACAGACTGGTGTGTGGGAGCCTGGGTGCACACACATCCGATTCATACAAAAGTGCGCCGTTTCCATTGGTTTGTAGGTGATCCTCATGCAAATATTGAGCAGAACATGTATCATAAACATTTGGCTTTAACTACTACTTGAGCGTCTGAGGCACTGAGCACCCACAACCAGAATTCATATGGCCCTCATATTGGAGAACCCCACAATCAGTATGAATTTTTAGCTTACCAACACCCCTGCGAGGTAGGGGAGGGTTTCACAGATGGAGAGCTAAGTACAAGGTCACACAGCAGGTCAGTAGCATAGCTGGGAACTGAACCTCAGATCAGTGCCCTGTCCACTGGATCATTTACTGCAAGCTTGGAAGAGCAGGAGCTAGCTATAGATACATAGATACAGATGGAAGTGGTAGTTGTGAATATGACCTAGTGAGGGAAATCACAGACAGCAAAGCTCTGCAACTAGCAGCAGGACATGAAGACCTAAAGGAGCAGGAGAATGTATTTGCTTTAGCCAATATGAGGCAGGTGTTGGTGAGGTACCGTGCTTTCACTGAAAGTCCCAGAGGAGTTAGCTTTGTAATAATGGTCAGTGCAGTGACTTGTGAACGAGGTCTAGGTGAATGCAAAGATCCTGCATAAGAATAGCAATTGTAAGTCAACAATGTCCAGTGAAGAGGAAACTCTATGACCTTTGACTGAGAATTGTGGTAATTGATTGTCTATATCCAACCCAACATGTTCTGTTGGAACACCTCCAGATGTGCTGTTGTGACCAGTCATTGTATCTGTTTTTCTTGGGAGCCAATTGTTGTGTATTCAGGAACCAAGTACAGATAGATTGACCTTGTGAGAGAAGCTGCTGTACCAACTCATGATTTAAGCATGACCTGAGCTGTGAGACTTCATCTCCTGCTGCACCTAATACTCTCTCAGATGGCTCGCTAGTAGGAGGGGAAGGTGCTAGCCAAAAGAAGTGTGTGTTGGCCAGATGGTTTGTTTGGATTTCCAGATGGTTTGTTTGGAGGATCAGTCTTCTGATTGATCTGGGGCTCACTAAGGTGCACATATAATTGATTATGCTGTTGTCTGGTCGGTGATAGTTGCATGTTCACGCTGCTCTTGCTCTACTAAATCCAGATGCATCCATAAATCTCCATGGGAAGTGACAGAAGCACCAATTGCAGAAACAGCAGTAGGCTAAGATGCCTGAACATGTTTGTCCTGTGAACTGGCCTTTTGAACCTCTGATCCCAGTTCTGTGGGAGCCTTATCGACTGTGTCATTAGCAAGAACAGATGCTTTGAATCAAAGATCCAGGGAAGTGGCTGAAATGCATTTTTTGATCCTGAAAGGATTGATCAAATCTTCTGTATAGTCTTTCTTCAAATGTTTTAGCAACACAAGAGATTTTCTTTCAGGTGTCTTCTCTGCGCTGCAAGCCTTCCATTAACTGTGTCAAAAATATCAACTACTGGAACAGCGAGGCTCTGACATGCTGCGTCAGCAATTAGCTCTGCGGTGGCCTTGTTTAGTTGGTCTCAGCATGTTCACAAGGCTTTTCATTAAGGTCCCTCCAGCCATTAGAATGACCCACTAGCTTCATGTTCAAATGGCATAGCAAGTAATGTCTGCCTTTGCTCAACTAGTCTCTCTAAACTGCATTATAAAGCACAAAAACACATCCCAACAAAACCCGCTGTCAGCTGCAGGGGAGCAGTTGGTGGAATTGCCCAAAGAATGAGCACACCTGTGAATCATACTGCTTGGTATTGTTCAAATAGGTCAAGACAGCACTTTATCACTCCAAAAAGAGACCAGCCGAGAGTCCTTATAAACACAGGGAACTTAGAGTTTCAGCAGCCTACTACATCTCTGAAAGAGGTTATGTTGAGGCGATGTTGGATTGTTTTGGGCAGAATTTCAGAAGATTCTTTGATTACACACACTGCTGGAAATGGGAAGGGTTAACAGGTCAAATCAGCCCTGCTGTATAAGTAGACACAACTTTACTGAAGTCAACATATTTTCACCAGGGCTGGATTTAGACCAGGCTGTTTTCCTGGCCCAGCGGTGGCGTGATGCACAGCCAGATCAATGTGTGCATGTGCACAAAGCAAGGTGACGGTGCCATATTTTCTTCAACTATGTAATTTGTGCAACCTCCTGGTTTTTTCCAGAGCCTTTGACCATCTTCAAGACCTTGGGATCTAGGGTTGCTCAGTACCTCACTCGATGAGGCCACTTTTATTTAGATTCCTAAATGAGGATTGACTCTAGCTTTGGGAAGCTGGATATGCAGAGGCCACATTTAGGATCGAGGCCCCATTGTGCTAGGTGCTGTACAAACACGTAGGAAGACATCCCTACCCCAAACAGCTTACAGTTCAAGGCACCAGTTCTGCAACTGGATCCACCAGAAAGCCCCTGGTACCAGACAGAGCCCCGTTAACTTGATTGGATCTCTCCCAGGACACAAGGATCTCATGGCAGGATCAAAGTCTAAGAAGTCAAGCAACACATGGAGGATGAGGATACAGTCAAATATACTCCATTTTCAGAAAGTGCTAAAAACTCAGAAATCCAAGTGGTGTTTTTTATTCCAGACTGGGTGACTTGCCTGGGAAGCAGTTTTAGCTTCAAGATATTATACTGTTGCTGTTCGTTTTTTTCTTTTGTGAGAGTATTTTTTTGTTTGTTTGGTTGGGTTTGTTTTTCCTTTGAAAAGGCTGGTGGGGAATTATAGAAAGAGAATTTGAATTCAGGAGACCTTGGCGACTGATTATATCTTATCACTGCTTATGAGTGAAGTACAGCTTGTTCTTTTTGCTTCCTCCACTTGTTTATCTCTTGCATCTTCTCCTCCTCCACCACCACTCTGTAGTGAATCACTAGTCCCCTCCTCCATTAGAGAACAGCATGGTACTTTTTCAAATAATTTTCATTCAGCTGGGACTTGGCAAACACTCTTTGTTTTTTTCTCTGCTGATGTTTGCATTAAAGTGGACAAAGTGGACAAATTCATGTGAAGTCAGTGGAATTTCTCAAGGAATGAATGTGTCTCTGTTACTTTTTGATCATATGTCCAGGGAGTACACAAAAGTTTAGTATTTTGGTCAGACAAAATTTGACTTTAATTTCATTTAACTGTTGCAGCAGCAGTAGAAAATTGATTGTATGGTTTTTTTTGGGTGGGAGGGGAGGGATCTGTCTTCTGGTGTTTTTGAAACCTGAGTTCAGTCAATCTACAGGTCTCTGTTTCAAGTTCTGGAGATGCATTTGGTCTGATTTTCAAATTGCTCAGTGTTGAACTAATTTTTTTGTTGATATTGGTGGTAAAACTTCAGTGGGAGCAGACTTAGGCCAATTAAGAGCTTTTCAAAATCCCACCCATCAAGGTCAAAGGAGCTAAGACAGCAGGAGTGCAGTAGGGAGAGGAAACTACACATCACTAAGGCCTGATCTACACTGCAGGGGGGGGAGTGTCGAGGTAAGATATGCAACTTCAGCTACGCGAATACCGTAGCTGAAGTCGACGTATCTTATTCCGACTTACCTCCCGTCCTCACGGCGCAGGATCGACGTCCGTGGCTCCCCCGTCGACTCCGCTACCGCTGCTCGCTCTGGTGGAGTTCCAGAATCGACGGGGAGCGCGTTCGGGGATCGATATATATCGCAATATCCCCGATAAATCGATCGCTACCCCTAAGGGTCTAGACGTACCCTTAGTCGGTGGTATCTGTGTCAGAGTGAAGGAAAGGAGAAAAGGGCTGTCACATGGTATGCTAATGACACATACCAGCTATAGAGTACATAAAGTACAGTTCCATTCTATGCATCTGATGAAGTGGGTTTTAGCGCGTGAAAGCTTATGCTCAAAATACATTTGTTAGTCTCTAAGGTGCCACAAGTGCTCCTGTTCTTTTTGCAGTAATATCAGCAGTAACTTTCCTTCTAAATTCAATGTATTTCAGAATTCCAGGGCTTCCACATACTGTAGTGCAGGAGTAGCGCATAGAGTGGACCACCTGGTTCTTTTGTGGAATTTATTTTAATGCCATGGGTTAGATAAAGATATTGAGTAGTCTAGATCAACCCAGCCAAGTGCCATGCCAAAGGCCTTTTGCTGCTACATGCATTTCCGAGTCCAGTTACATCTGTGGACTTCACCTGTGTGATCAGATGTGGTTGGCCTTTATAAGTACTGCTATCTGTTCCTCCTGCCTAGGGATTGTTATATGGTTATAGTCCGAAAAGTGACTTGTGTGTTTTAAAAAAGCATCACTATACTCAGCACTCCTGCTCCTGGTGTTTAATACTGTCTGAGTCATATTTGCTTATTTTTCTTACAAAAACAAGTTTGATCTCTTATTTGCACTTCAGGGCCAATCCAGCTACAGCATGGAAAAACTGAGAGCTGGGTTTATTCTGCCTCACGTATCATCAACAAAATTGTCAGCTAGGTTTTGATTGCAAAGTACTTACCACTGGTGATGAAAAGAGTCACAAAGAACACAGCTTGATAAGCTTGATATCCAGATAGTAAGATGCGTTTGCAATGCTGGCGGTTAGAAAAATCAACTTCAAGCTTGTAAGCTAAGCAAATTTCAGGCAGAATAAATATGAAACCCCTCACAATGACATTATTATAGAGTCATTTTTTCTGACTATAACTGCACTGAAACTTGTCCTAATTACATCAATCTTTGGCTTATGCTTTCCAGTGTGATTATTGGTATCCTACCTCACTATGGCTGCTGGCGAAAAAGACATCTCCCTTACTGCTCAGGCTTTTTATTTATACAGTGGGTATTTCTCTTTCAAACACTAAACTCCACAGAAGTACTGAGTGTATGCTTGATACAGCACAGGTTTTCTAACTCCCAGTAATATCTCTTGATTTATCTGGATTGTTTGCACTGTAGCCCTTGGCAGGGCTAGTTTTGTCTCAGTCCCTGTAAAATCCTGATCTTTTCACAGAATTCTTTTCTCTAGTATTTTTCTGTCACTATTGGTTGTCACTTCACAGACCTACGTCTCAGGCTTCCCAAGAGCAGGAACAAAGTTTTCAGTTTGTTATTCCAGTCTCTCTGTCCCAACAGCTACCACCCTGTGTATCTCCCCTCCATGAAATGGTGCTGAATGAATGTGCAGCAGTGTTTTTGTTTGTTTTTAAAATGAGAGACACCTCAGATTTGCCGTAAATATTGCCCATGGTATTTTGTTGGGATCCATGTTGTGAATCCTCTGAGACTATGTTCTGAGCTAGTTCATGCTGGACGGACAGCAAGAATGGACACACTCATTCTTTCTGCCCATTTTTTGATTTGGCACCAGTAGAAATTTAAGCCCAGTATTCATGTTCCAAATAAAAAGGAAATCCCAGTTTGGGAATATGTTTGAACCTGAATATGAAGTTCACCTGGCTTTGTACAGCAAAAGACTCACTAAACAATTGTGTGTGAGTTTCAATCACTATATGATACTCAAAAAGGCTGCCCCTGAATGTCCACAGTGTAGGTTCTAAGCAGGGGCGGCTCTATGTTTTTTGCTGCCCCAAGTATGGCAGGCAGGCGGCTTTCGGCGGAGCGCCTGCGGGAGGTCTACTGGTCCCGCCGCCGAAGCTACCGCCCTCATGGCGACTGGCACGTCGCCCCCCGCGGCTTGCTGCCCCAGGCACACGCTTGCTGCGCTGGTGCCTGGAGCCGCCCCTGGTTCTAAGGACTAGCATACTCCATGAAGCAAAATATGAGTTGATGTCCTTTAGAAGAACCAAGAGATGAAGCATCACACAAAGAATATATTGTGGGCTCCATTTTCAAACCTGAATACCTAAGTTAGAGCACCCAACTTTGCCCCTGGGTACTCAAATCAACATGGACACCCAAAGACCCATTTAGGGCTCTTGTTCCCATTTGAGCATCCAGCTATAGATCCAAGTGCCCTAACTTAACTACCTGGGTTTGAAAATTGGTCCAATTAGCAGGTGGAAATGTAATCAACCCTCTGGGACAACGTTGGGTTCCTATGGGAGACTTTCTCCTTTGGATAAGAACATAAGAACATAAGAAAGGCCGTACTGGGTCAGACCAAAGGTCCATCTAGCCCAGTATCTGTCTACCGACAGTGGCCAATGCCAGGTGCCCCTGAGGGAGTGAACCTAACAGGCAATGATCAAGTGATCTCTCTCCTGCCATCCATCTCCATCCTCTGACGAACAGAGGCTAGGGACACCATTCTTACCCATCCTGGCTAATAGCCATTTATGGACTTAGCCACCATGAATTTATCCAGTCCCCTTTTAAACATTGTTATAGTCCTAGCCTTCACAACCTCCTCAGGTAAGGAGTTCCACAAGTTGACTGTGCGCTGCGTGAAGAAGAACTTCCTTTTATTTGTTTTAAACCTGCTGCCTATTAATTTCATTTGGTGACCCCTAGTTCTTGTATTATGGGAATAAGTAAATAACTTTTCCTTATCCACTTTCTCAACATCACTCATGATTTTATATACCTCTATCATGTCCCCCCTTAGTCTTCTCTTTTCCAAACTGAAGAGTCCTAGCCTTTTTAATCTCTCCTCATATGGGACCCTCTCCAAACCCCTAATCATTTTAGTTGCCCTTTTCTGAACCTTTTCTAGTGCCAGTATATCTTTTTTGAGGTGAGGAGACCACATCTGTACACAGTATTTGAGATGTGGGCGTACCATGGGTTTATATAAGGGCAATAATATATTCTCAGTCTTATTCTCTATCCCCTTTTTAATGATTCCTAACATCCTGTTTGCTTTTTTGACCGCCTCTGCACACTGCGTGGACATCTTCAGAGAACTATCCACGATAACTCCAAGATCTTTTTCCTGACTCGTTGTAGCTAAATTAGCCCCCATCATGTTGTATGTATAGTTGGGGTTATTTTTTCCAATGTGCATTACTTTACATTTATCCACATTAAATTTCATTTGCCATTTTGTTGCCCAATCACTTAGTTTTGTGAGATCTTTTTGAAGTTCTTCACAATCTGCTTTGGTCTTAACTATCTTGAGTAGTTTAGTATCATCTGCAAACTTTGCCACCTCACTGTTTACCCCTTTCTCCAGACCATTTATGAATAAATTGAATAGGATTGGTCCTAGGACTGACCCTTGGGGAACACCACTAGTTACCCCTCTCCATTCTGAGAATTTACCATTAATTCCTACCCTTTGTTCCCTGTCCTTTAACCAGTTCTCAATCCATGAAAGGACCTTTCCTTTAATCCCATGACAGCTTAATTTACGTAAGAGCCTTTGGTGAGGGACCTTGTCAAAGGCTTTCTGGAAATCTAAGTACACTATGTCCACCGGATCCCCCTTGTCCACATGTTTGTTGACCCCTTCAAAGAACTCTAATAGATTAGTAAGACACGATTTCCCTTTACAGAAACCATGTTGACTATTGCTCAAGAGTTTATGTTTTTCTATGTGTCTGACAATTTTATTCTTTACTATTGTTTCAACTAATTTGCCCGGTACCGACGTTAGACTTACCGGTCTGTAATTGCCGGGATCACCCCTAGAGCCCTTTTTAAATATTGGCGTTACATTAGCTAACTTCCAGTCATTGGGTACCGAAGCCGATTTAAAGGACAGGTTACAAACCTTAGTTAATAGTTCCGCAACTTCACATTTGAGTTCTTTCAGAACTCTTGGGTGAATGCCATCTGGTCCCGGTGACTTGTTAATGTTGAGTTTATCAATTAATTCCAAAACCTCCTCTAGTGACACTTCAATCTGTGACAGTTCCTCAGATTTGTCACCTACAAAAGCCAGCTCAGGTTTGGGAATCTCCCTAACATCCTCAGCCGTGAAGACTGAAGCAAAGAATCCATTTAGTTTCTCCGCAATGACTTTATCATCTTTAAGCGCTCCTTTTGAATTTTGATCGTCAAGGGGCCCCACTGGTTGTTTAGCAGGCTTCCTGCTTCTGATGTACTTAAAAAACATTTTGTTATTACCTTTGGAGTTTTTGGCTAGCCGTTCTTCAAACTCCTCTTTGGCTTTTCTTATTACACTCTTGCACTTAAGTTGGCAGTGTTTGTGCTCCTTTCTATTTGCCTCACTAGGATTTGACTTCCACTTTTTAAAGGAAGTCTTTTTATCTCTCACTGCTTCTTTTACATGGTTGTTAAGCCACGGTGGCTCTTTTTTAGTTCTTTTACTGTTTTTCTTAATTTGGGGTATACATTGAAGTTGGGCCTCTATTATGGTGTCTTTAAAAAGGGCCCACGCAACTTGCAGGGATTTCACTTTAGTCACTGTACCTTTTAACTTTTGTCTAACTAACCCCCTCATTTTTGTATAGTTCCCCCTTTTGAAATTAAAGGCCACAGTGTTGGGCAGTTGAGATGTTCTTCCCACCACAGGGATGTTGAATGCTATTGTATTATGGTCACTATTTCCAAGCGGTCCTGCTACAGTTACCTCTTGGACCAGCTCCTGCGCTCCACTCAGGATTAAATCTAGAGTCGCCTCTCCCCTTGTGGGTTCCCGTACCAGCTGCTCCATGAAGCAGTCATTTAAAGTATTGAGAAATTTTATCTCTGCATTTCGTCCTGAAGTGAAATGTTCCCAGTCAATATGGGGATAATTGAAATCCCCCACTATTATTGGGTTCTTAATTTTGATAGCCTCTCTAATTTCCCTTAGCATTTCATCATCACTATTACTGTCCTGGTCAGGTGGTCGATAATAGATCCCTACTGTTATATTTTTACTAGAGCATGAAATTTCTATCCATAGAGACTCTATGGAACCTGTGGATTCGCTTAAGATTTTTACTTCATTTGAATCTACACTTTCTTTAACATATAGTGCCACTCCTCCCCCTGCACGGCCTGTTCTGTCCTTCCGATATATTTTGTACCCCGGAATGATTGTGTCCCATTGATTGCTCTCAGTCCACCAGGTTTCTGTGATGCCTATTATATCTATATCCTCCTTTATCACAAGGCACTCTAGTTCACCCATCTTATTATTTAGACTTCTGGCATTTGTGTACAAGCACTTTAAAAACTTGTCCCTGTTTATTAGCCTGCCTTTTTCTGATGTGCCAGATTCTTTTTTATGTGACTGTTTATCATCTGATCCGGCCCTTACATTATACTTCTCATTCCTCTGCTCCTGACTATAACCTGGAGATTCTCTATCATCAGACTCTCCCCTAAGAGAAGTCTGTGTCCGATCCACACGCTCCTCTGCAGCAGTCGGCTTTCCCCCATCTCCTAGTTTAAAAACTGCTCTACAACCTTTTTAATGTTTAGTGCCAGCAGTCTGGTTCCACTTTGGTTTAGGTGGAGCCCATCTCTCCTGTATAGGCTCCTCCCATCCCAGAAGTTTCCCCAGTTCCTAATGAACGTGAACCCCTCCTCTCTACACCATCGTCTCATCCACGCATTGAGACTCTGAAGCTCTGCCTGCCTACCTGGCCCTGCGCGTGGATGAGAACTATGAGGTGCCATCAGCTGTGCTTGCTGTCCTCCCCAGCTGAGAACTGGAAGGTGTAACATTCATGACAAATGCTAACAAGTGATCTGATCAGGTTTTACTGCTTTTCTCCTTGAACAGAGAGTAAAAGCTACGTGTGGCTGCAGAGCAGTGGAAGAAGAGAGGACCAGCGTGCTCGTCTCGTCAGCCCCATGTTCTACTTGCCCAGGAGTGCTGTCTGCATGGTGTTCCAGTACCAAGCATCTGGCGGGAGCGGGATAATGCTGCAGGTGTGGCGGGAAGCGAGCCAGGAGAAAAAGCTGTTGTGGATCATCTCGGAAGACCAAGGGGATGAGTGGAAAGAGGGACGGATCATTCTGCCAAGCTACGATATGGACTATCAAGTAAGATGATAAAGGGCCATTTGTTCTCAGCTTCCAGTGGCATTTAGTGATAGTTATGTCAATATTTCAAAGGGCTGTGCCCATTCATCATTAGGGAACGTTGTTGAGCGGAGCTGTTTTCATTGTATTTCTTATGTTGCTATAGTAACTAAATAACACTCTATTTGTTATTCAGAATGTGCCTGTCCTTATACGCAGACTTAGGGCTTTGTTCATCCTGTTGCCTTTTATATTCCTGAAATCTCCCTTTTTACAAATATTTTCCTCCCTTTCCTTTTAGATGATGATCAGGTAATCTGACAAGAGACACAAAGCCCTAAGGAGCAAACACATACAAATCCTGCCAGCAGAAAGGTGGGGAGGTGGGAGGGAGGGAGCCCACTTTGAAAAAGAGAATGAAAAAAAAGCAAACACCAGGTTCCTGACCTTGGCTCCAAGTCTGGGGGTTGGGGATGGGGGAGGGTGAAATCAGGTCTGTGTGCACCTTGAGACCAGAAGCCATTCAAGGCAAGCAGACTTAACGGCCTGATCCTGCCTCCATTGTGTCAGTGGGAAGAGGAGCGGGCCCAGATAGATACAACCCATGTGCCCAGTCCTGCAAAACCTCTCCAAAACTGCCAGCACCCCATTGTGAAGTTAACGAAAGGGTTTGCAGAACAGTGTATCAATCTCTTCTCCAGCCAAGGAGCAGCTACGGTTGGCTGGTAAGGCAAGCCAAAGCTCAGCCAGCTAGCCAGAGAACACATGCTGCCTATTCTTACTTCTTATTGAGTCACTGTGCTCAGCATTGTCCAAAACAGAAGGGAAAACATCGTCCCCGCGCCGTGGAATTTAGGGTCTGACCCTGCAGTCTCGACTCCTGCAAAACTCCCAGTTGAGATCCGGGCGGGGAGGGGGAGTTTGCTTGTGTGAGGACTGCAGGATTGGGCTTCAAGTTATCAGTGGAAAGGAAGCAATGGCTACAAACATGAAGCAAAGGTCTTTGCACTGGTGTCCCTGGAGCTGCATTGCTGGTTTGTGTGCGTTCATTTGGCTTTTTAATAAAATACCAATGCACGCAATGTGCTTCCAGATAGGGTACCTGGCATTTAGATAGTACTTTGCATGTTAAAAATGATGTACAGCTACTAACTAACTAACTAACTAACTGAATATTACTTAAATAATGCAGGTATTTTCACTCAGCATTTTTCACAGCTTAGTATTATCACTTTAAACTTACTCCAGGTATTAAACCTCTTTTTTTATCATGTCCCGTGTCCAGTATTAACTCAATCAGCTAGCTCCTCAGCTGGTATAAATCCATGTTGCTCCATTGACTTCACTGGAACGATGCTGATTCAGTCCTGCTGAGCCCATGATAACAATGAAACCCCAAGTCAATTGCCCTGTTTTGTAGTCCCTGAAAAATAAGTTTTATTCAAACAAACTGCGAGTTGGGAATCCAGCTGTCAACTGATGGGCCAAAGGATGAATTCCCTGAATTTTCACTCAGTCCCTACTCAGACAGAACTCTCACTGCCAATGGAAGTTTTGCCAGAGTGAGGACTGGTAAAACCGGGTAAGGATGCCATCATTTGGCCCCTTGCCATTAGCTTCTCAGGTGTGACTGAAAAGTGGGGAGCACATTTTCGGCTCTTTCTCGCAGGGGAACAAGGACTGCTTGCGCTGCCTGGGAGTGGAAGCCTAACGGTGACATTTCTGTTCTGATTTGCTTGTAGATTGTGTTCGATGGTGTTATACGCAAAGGACATTCGGGAGAAATTGCCATCGATGACATCCGGATTGGCTCCGATATCTCCCTAGAGAATTGTATGGGTATGTAAACATCTGTCTCGCAGACTTATAGATATTTAGGGCCAGAATGGATCTTTATGACATCTCGTCTGACCTCCAGCATAATACAGCTCATGGAATTACACCCGGTGATTCTGGTATGCACAAAATGAGACAAAGAATCACTGTTGCATGCAGCAAAAGTAGTCCATGTTCATGTCAGAGTCAGCTACTCTTTGCATCTGAAGGATATCAGGGAAAATAAGTCCCTAGGGAACATAGGTACTGGTGTCAAAGGCATCAAGGGGAATATATATGTCTACAGAGGAGGGCTGAAACAATAGGTGGGGTTATTAAGGAATACTCTGTAGAAAAAGGACATACACAAAATTTAAAAGGAAAGTGCTAGACACAGGAAACCAGCTGCCAGTCAGCATTACATGCTTGGAGGGACTGATGGGTTCAATAGGAGCCTTTTCTAATGAGAAATAAATAGCAGAGGGGTTTTATAGCAGTGTTAACACAATAATGAAAGAGAAGCTTGTGCTAGAATTCATCATTTCCCAGTTCAGGGCAAAAGTCAGGTAGACAGGTTCATTAAACATGAAAGCTACATAAGCTTTAAAAACGTTTATTAGAGGTTTACCACTGGAATGGTAATTCAACTGTTCATCCGTCTAGCCTACCCATCCCTCTATTGTATTTAGATAATGGCAGTCCCCAGATAATGAACATGGGATAGAATCTGCCAAGATGTTCATTCCCATTGATTTCAATGTCCTGGCAGGGTCTGGCCCTAGAGGAGTGGTGGGTGGAGTTGGACTATGTAAAATATCTAATTAGTGGGGTCTGTGTTGGCAGACGTCCATGGAAGTGGGCCTCCCATTCTGTACAGCGGCAGGAGAAGTGCTTGGCTGTTGGCCACACCCAACCGGACTGAAATCAGAGTCTTTCCATTGGAGCTGGCCGTGGCCCAAGGTGTACTTAAAAAGGTTCACATCAGCAAGATGTCTCTGCACAGGTTGCCAGGGGTCTCCTAAATTCAGCAAGATAGGGCACTAGGACAAGCGAGAAAATGAACCACACATAACAGTTGTTAGTCACGTTGCTTAATGCACCGCTGGAAGGCTCAGATACTGCGGTGATGAGGGCAGTACAAGAGCCTGAATAGAATAGAATAGAATAGAATAGAGGTCAGCTTCTTGTCCTGGAGTGGTTCTGAGCTCCGTGGGTCCAAGTTTCTTTGAAGCTTTGAACTTTACTGACCGCTTGCCCTCGTGCCAAAAGAGCTAATGTTGCATGTGAAAAATTCTGTGCTGGCATTTGACAAACATGGTATGGCATCCATAGCATAAGAAAGAAATGCGAATAATGAATATTGCTAATAACTTTTCTTTTCTAGCTTTTTTAAAATACTCAAACTTGCCTGATTAGCCAATGTTTTGTTTTTATCTACATGTAAGAAAAGCTTTAAGTGTTAAAACAAAGCCCTTTGTAAGTCATAAAGGTCCAAAAAATGTTAGACACTAGCTCTAAAAATTGCTTCAAACTGCTACAAAGACTTACTTGTATCTTTTCAGGAACTTAAATCTGGACCTATGAACCTAATAGTAAATGGTGATATTTTGGTTTTGATTATGCCTGACCAAGGGATTTTTAAATGGTTTTAACTGAAAAATGTAACGCTATTTCAGCTGTAAGGTCACTTCTGAAGCCAACATAGTAATATGAAACAATATGTGCATACCACATTCCCTCTTTGTCAGCACCATAAAAATAACTGACAAGGGTAACAGGCTACTGTTTTTAAAATGTAATCCTGGGAAGTAATCTGATTCCTTTTCAGCCTGAAAAGAACTCTAACTCTCAATAATTTTTTCCTTTCGAAAACCTGTCACTCGTGTTCTGAACTTGAGCGATGATTTCACAGTGCTCCATACAGGCACAGCCTGGTTCTATGACTCACAGGCGTAATGCAGAAGTAATCTAAAAATACTCAGAAGTCTATTACTTTTGAGAGCAAGTAATCACTAATATGCACTGATTGTTGCTTTTCAGATCCAGTAATTTGTAAGAGATCACTCCTTCAAAGTAACTGCAAAAATCACACTCCTTTGTTTATCGAAACTGTAAGACAGAGGGATGCATGGCTAGCCAGAAGTGACGTGGCCTGTGAAAATTGAAACTAGAGATGGGCTGGAACCCAGACCCCAGATCCAAACACCGCCCACCTTTCAGGGTGTTTTGGAATCTGAACACTGATTCAAATTGGGATTTGGTAGCAGGCTCCTATTTCTATGATGAGTGAATCCCTGAATTCAAACACTTCTGAATTTGGGGCATATTGTACCCTGAAGTCTGGATCTAAATCCAACTTTTTAGTTCACGCTAATCTCAGACTGCCTTTGATGGCATGTGGCCCATCGGTAACTGCCAGTAGCAAAAATTCCCAATGGCTGGAGACAGGACACTAGATGAGAGGGCTCTGAGTTACTACAGGGAACTCTTTCCCAGGTGTCTGCCTGGTGGGTCTTGCCCACATGCTCGGGGTCTAACTGATGGCCATATTTGGGGTTGGGAAGGAATTTTCCTCCAGGTCAGATTGGCAGAGACCCTGGGTTTTTTTTTTGCCTTCCTCTGCACAGGAGCACCGGCAGCCTTTTGGCACCCTAGGCGGTGGAAGGTCCCGCCCCCAAAATGGCACCCCTGACAGAGGCCGCGGAAGGTCCCGCCCCCGAAATAGCGACGATGACCGCTGTGGCTGACTATCCGGCCACCGCAGTCGCCGCCCCCCAAATGTCAGCACCCTAGGCGACCACCTAGGTCGCCTAATGGGTTGTGCCGGCCCTGCCTCTGCAGCATGAGGCACAAGTCATTTGCAGGTTTAAACTAGTGTAAATGGTGAATTCTCTGTAACTTGAAGTCTTTAAACCATGATTTGAGGACTTCAGTAACTCAGCCAGAGGTGAGGGGTTGATTTCAGGAGTGGGTGGGTGAGGTTCTGTGGCCGGCAATGTGCAGGAGGTGAGACTAGATGATCATGATGGTCCCTTCTGGCCTTAAAGTCTATAAGTCTATGAAAGAGGGGCCTCTTCAGTATTGTGAAATCCACACCCCTGCTTCCATTGAGGGGCTCCTGTGAATTATCGCAGTGTTTGCTAGATAGAGTTACCACCTTTTAAATGCAAAAAAAAACCTAGCCCCCCTGGCCTGCCAAGACAAACCTACCACAGCCCCGACAACAAGGTAACTCCACAATACCCCCTTCAACAGCCACTTACAGTATCTAGAGAGGTAATGATTGATAACTTCATTGATAACAAATGAGCATTTGTTTTATCAGCACATTTTGCAAGCCCATCTTTGTGGTCTGTTTCATTTAGCCCATTGTCACTGAATGTGCAGTTTCTGATTCAAACTTTTTTTTTCCCGGGCGTGTAGTAGGATCACTTGCACCATTGCCAGGGTAGAGGGTGTTGCTGCAGGTGGTGAGTGTCTCCTCACATGGCCAGGAGAACGCAGCAGAGGAGGAGAAGGATGCTGGTGTATGATTTTGGGCCCCACCCCGGAATTTATATACAGTTGGTGGGTTGCCTTAGTAAAAAGTTTGGAAACCACTGGATTAGGGCTCCCCATTTAGTCACAGGGGTCACAGATGCTGATGTCGGGCCTGAGGAGATGTCACTGATAAGTCACTAGGGCCGCATCCAGTGTGATCTTCTGTTTGTTTTAAACATTCTCCTTTCTAAAATCAGAATATTATTTTCCATTTGCAGAACCCATCACAGCTTTCCCAGGTGAGAACTTCTACATTCCAGGTAAAATGGCACTTATTTGAGTAATTTCTCTGATGGCATGATTTCATTTTTGGTTTTTATTGTTTTAATCAGTGTGTGTGCATATGAAAATAATGTGCGCTGTTACGAGACAGGAGAAACTGTAAATGTGTAATATGCCTTCCCATCAGCAGAGGGCACTAGCCTATGCACTCTTCATGGAGAGAAGGGGAGAGGATAGCAGAGCAGGCTTTGCTACCTCATGTCTAATTAAAGTTCGGAAACCCATTATCAAGACAAATAAGACCGGATAACGTGCTCTGCTTCGCAATGCCCAGTGAGGCGCAATAAAGCTTAAATGTAGGACCCAGGAGCAAAGAGTGACCACCAACAGATTTAACCAAAAAAAATTGGTAGTGAATTAAGAGTAAAAGGGGTGGCAATGATTTATTTTATCTTGAAGATGGGTGCTTTCCAGCGTACAGATGCCAAAGCTATTAGTGAGGCACAGTGGCAGCAGGCCTGCTTGCAAGGAGAGGGAAATTAGGCAGTAGAATTGGAAGAACAACTGCCACCAGGAGTTTGGAAGTTGACATTCAATAAAAGGGAAACAAGGTGAAATGGTGCATTTAATAGCGTAATGCTAGTCTAAAGAATAGCAAATGGGATTCTTCTCTTTGATAAAACCTACAGAGTAAAACAAAAGGAAGAGGAATTCAGAGATAGTGCCTGCTCATTAAACATGTTTCTGGTTCAGCAGGCATGCTGTTTTCTACACTGAAAAAATGTGATCTGTCCTCTTTTGGGGAAGATTTTTCATCTTGTTTTCAGTGTCTCAGGCTCACTACCTCTCCAGGAGTGAATGTGTAGGTTGTCAAACTCCAAAAAAGGAAAAGCAGGAATCCTTAGTTTTAAAAGGCATTCTGCCTATTTAAAAATGGCCCCTTTATTTTCAGCTGGTTATAATATCCTTCCTGACCATCTCTCCTAAACTGTTGCATGGAACTGTTAAAAGGTGTTGGGTTTCACCCCAGAAGTAACTGCTTTTCAGTGATTGGTGAAGCTGATCCTTTGTCAATAGTTTGCAAAGTGCTTTGGGATCCGTGGCTCCGGATGAAAATGATCCAAAGCACTGGCATTGCCAGAGAATCTCCCATTGACTTCAGTGGGGTTTGGACCAGCCTGTAAGTTATTAGCATTAGAAGAGGCACCCTCAGAGTTAACAGTGAGCTAATATTATAGTTATGGTGATATTCTTAATGTAAGCGTTCTAGGTATTTGGCTTGTTTATATATCCTTCCACTGAGACCCACAGCCTTGGTGAGAAGCTGGTACAGTATTCTAGCCCAATGATCTAAAGCCTTGTACCCGTTACACAGACCATTCCTGTATGCTGCTATATAATGTACTTTATTTTCCTAAAGGCACTAACCAGCCTGTGTTCTTGGGCTCTATCCTATTACAAGCTTCCTTTGAGACTGTGTCATATTGGCATAGCGTCTCGGCCGGGCTCTCTGTACCCTTTGTGGAGAACCTCTGCAGAGTATTCAGAGAGAGACTGGGACATGAACTAAAAATAATGAGCGAAATCCTGGCCCTGTTGAAATCAGTGGCAAAACTTCCATTGACTTCAACAGTGCTGTGATTTTACCCAACACACTCAACCCCCCAGCCCACCTGCAGGCAAAAGTAGAAGGGCGGCACTGGCTGGAGACCCTCATCCATGAACACCCTTCCCAGTAGCTGAAACTGAGGGAGGAGGTTATCACCAGCTAAATACCTCCCAGGGCCTGGCTGGTGAGGGGGAAAGGAGGGGCAGATGGGCCAGGCCGGCAGTAGGAGGGAGTGGGAGCAAGAGCTTTCTGTGGGGCAGGGAGGAATACCAGCAGTTCTCCCCTTCCTCCACCCCGTGTTCACATGCACTGATTTGTTCACTGTGACTTAACATTAAATCCCAGTGTTTGGTTTCTAGATGGGGAAAGTGATTGAGGAAGGCTGAGTCTCAGGCTAAAGCAGAGGTTTAATAATCTGAAGGCTGCCAAGAAAGTCCTATTGCTACGACTGTTATTACGCCATGCATGTGCTCTGGCCCACCATCTCCTTTACTGCTGAGGTACTGCGACAGGTCCCATCATGCACTGCTCCATCTCAATGCAGAGAATGGACACACTGATCAAGATGGAGTGTTACATGGTAGGACCTGTGGTCGCCGCAGCTCTCACCTCTATTTCAAGGAGGAGGATGGCTGGAATCAACCTGTCCTTGTGCTAATTAGGTGCATCCCTTTGGCTCCTGGCAGGATAAAGTTCATGTTCCTCTAGATTAATGTCCTTTTAATATCCAGCAAAACTGCTTGCTCCAAGGGCAGATTAAAAAACCCAGACAGTTGAACTATAACGCAGTGTGGGTGCATGGGCCGTGGTAAGTCTAACGAACATCTCAGCAAGTGGGTCAGGCTTTGATAAGACCAGTCAAGTGTGCATAAACTATGACCCCATTTGAGATATGGAATATTTGACCCTGACAAAAAAGATCCTTACAAGATCCAGTGTCTGGAAGCTGAATGAAGCTAGACAAATTCAGGAGCAAGTTTTTAACCATTACCACAACATGGTAGATTCTCCATCATCTGATGGTGGTAGATTCTCCATCATTAAAAATTGATGTCTGTCTAGCTTTACATAAACCTGCAGGTATGGGCTTGATGCTGGAGTCATTTGGTTGAAATACTATGGCCTGTGTTAGACAGGAGGTCAGACTAGATAGTCATAATGTCCCTTTCTGGCCTTGGAATCTATGAAAAACACCGCCATGTTAATAGTCCATATTGGCATATTTTTCAGTGATTTCTAAGAGGACCGTGTATCTGTGACATGGTTGTGGCACAGGGCCACAGACTTAGGGGTTCTAGACATTTTATTTTCTACTTTTGTCCTTTATGATTTTTGTTCTTACCTAACTAAATCATTGGTTTTAATGTTAAATCCTGAAATTGCTGTGTGGCTGGGAGGGTGGGGTGGTAGTGTGTAGGCAGCACAAGGGTGAACGTCAGCACACGTAGCACACACACAAAATGTCCCAGAGCCTGTGGTCTGAATCAGACTTACAATGATATGCTTCCCAAGTTATGCATAAAACAAAGTGCACACAAACCTGACAGAAACAGAAAGGTGCTTCTTTTTTTTTTTTTTAGAACTAGGGCTCTAATGAATGAAAGAAAGGAGAGAGTGTGGGACGTGTGGGAGAACGTAAGGGAGACCAGAAAAGTGATGTAGTTAAGAGGATGGGTTTTTTTTCATCTTAGCAGAGCACTTTTCTATATATAAAATAAACTTCCAGAAAACAAAGAGCCAGTAAAACAGCCGATAACATCGGTGTACTGTATGCATGTACTGAATGACTGGCAGCTATTTATAGCAGTCGGCAGCATAAGGAAGAACTACATTTAATGCTACAAGTTGGTTTTGTTAATGCTTGAAGACAAATGAGTGGGATTCCTTAACTAGTTGAATTGCTAAATTGACTTTCCAGACCTCTGCTATCTCCTCAGCCTACCTTGGGCCAGTGTGATGTAGTAATTAAAGCAAGAGACCTGGTGCTAGATCCTTGGGACCGGGCTGGAGTTGAGCAGAGGTGGCTTTTAGCCATCTTTATGCCCTCCCAATTCTGAGCTGGCTGTGGACTGGCTCAGTTTCTGGAGCAAGTTAGAGTAGCGTAAGGGTTGCTCTAGATTGCACTGAGCCTTAGCCTCGAAGGAGCTAGGTATCTTTGGAGTCCAACGGTGCTCTGGTCACACTCTCCTCCCCTTTCCCCCCAGCTATGCCAGCTGCACCAGTGGGGCTGGGAAGGAGTGGTATAGAGTTGACTGCACAGGCCCTATACCACCCAGGATCCCCCTCTACTCGGGGGAATAAGAGCTAACCCGTTTTGTGGCTGCTGGGGTCAGGACTTCGAGTTTCTCTTCACATTTCTGGCCCCACCTAATGTACAGCCCTGGGCGCTAACCTCTCTATGCCTCAGTGTGCTTCTCAAATAAATGCATCGGATAATGAATCCACGTCTGGTAGTCAGGGCCCCCTGGACTCCATGGCACGGGGAGACCAAATTCTGCAGCCACAGCCCCTAATATCCACTGTGACATTAACTGATCACCCTTTTGTTCCCCTCTCCTCAATCCCCACACGTGCACTGGCCCAGACCCGAAGATGCTCACGGATGTGAAATTCATGGACAATAGTTTCCAAGGATGGGTTCTTTCTCTGTACTCTCCCAAGAGGTTTAGCACCCACAGTGTTCTTCGGCAGCCAGGCTCAGCACCTCCTTTCCCCCTCATGCATGCCAGGGAAGGGGGAGCTTATACCTATCTTCAGCAGCTCATTACCCTGGCTCCCAAGGTCCTGGCGGCTGTAGTGTTTGTTCTCCAGGCCGCCTAGCTTGCCAGCCTACACTTCTGGCTCCCGTTTGCCTGGCGGTAAGCTCTGGCTTCCCAACCCCCTGCTGCTCAGTTGCATGGTACGCTGCAGAACATGAATTCCAATAAATGCTCTCTTATGGAGAAATCTGGAGAGCAAGAGGCAGGTTCCAGAAGGGTGGGGAGACAGACTCAAAATCAGGCACTTGGCTGCAACAAAATGACAAATTCTCCAGCAAAACTGCTGAACTTCAGGGGATCTTAGGAAAATGCCAAATTCCACAGATTGCAGAGTCCACTGGGCCCTGACTGAGGTGAATGGTTCAGTTCACACCTATCAGCACGATTGTTTCAGACTCTCTGCAGACTCAGGCAGACATCGCTGTCTTGGTTTACACTGTTCACATTTTAAGATTATGTCTGCAAGCATAAAGGGACAAAACTTTTTTTGAATCAACGTTGAGATTCTGGGCATGATTTCTGAGGCCAGGAGCAAATTCGGTGGTAAATTCCATGATGTACCTGGGGTCGTAGCTCAGAGTAGCTGTGTGAGGCAAAGTTAATTGTTTGTGAAGCTCTCGTCAATGGAAAGTGTTATGTAAGCACATCATATTGTTATCCAGGCTACCTACTACTGGCCTTTGCACCCAGAATTGAGCCTTCAGTGTTTGAGATGCAGCTGCTGTATTGCCCGATCTAGCTGTCAGATTAAGAGTAGGTGTTTCTGAGGGTACGTCTTCACTACCGGCCGTATTGGCGGGTAGCAATCGATTTCTCGAGGATCGATATAGCGCGTCTCATCTAGACGTGCTATATTGATCCCCGAATGCGCTCCTGACGACTCTGGAACTCCACCAACGCGAACGGTGGTAGCGGAGTCGACAGGGGGAGCCGCGGACGTCGATCTCGCGCCATGAGGACGGTAGGTAACTCGATCTAAGATACTTCGACTTCAGCTACGCTATTCACGTAGCTGAAGTTGCGTATCTTAGATCGATTTCTCTCCCCCCCCCCCCCCCAGTGTCGACCAGCCCTGAGCAAGCAAGGATGGTGATTAGACATATGTACATTTGTTAGGACTCAACTAAGTGGATTTGCTTTTGGAAACAGTGACTGGTTATCTCTGAGACTCGCTGGTATATTATGCACCCTCACAGAGGTCTGGCAAAGCCCCTGTCATTTAAAATTAAATAACTGCCCAGGTCCATTTGGCAAAGGGAAGGCAAGTTTCTTTCACACACTTCTGCATCCTTCACCTAAAGAAAGCGCAATCCTTGATTTTAAAGAGAAGAAAGCAGCAAGCCTTTGGGAACGGAGAAGAGACGACTACTCTCTTTTCCAGCCAGGGCATGAATTTAAGGTATTTGGGGCCAGATCCTCAGCTGTTGTGAACAGGCCTCACTCCTCCCACTTCAATAGTGCTATGCTGGTATACACCAGCTGAGAATCTGGGCCTTGAAGTGCCGGTTAGCGCCAAACAGCCATAATTAAAACGTCTGTAGGTTTCCATTCCTGTGCTGCCTGGGCGGCAAGCAGAGATCTAGTGGAGATATTTGCATCGTTTGTCATTTTGCAGGACAGTTTGTACTTTTACACCCTCCCCAAAGAGATCAGCAGTTTATTACTTGGGTATTGTTTTATGACCACATTGTAAACTCTCTTCTCAGTGCACCAGCCAGTTTGAAATAAGGCAGTTTTCCTACAAGAACATTAAATAAACATTCTCATTTGGAATTTTTTTTTCCCGTCGGCACTTGTGTGCACTTCCTTTCAGCTCAGTGTAGTCAGTAATCTCCTCTTACCCATCCCCTCACACTTTGCACGCTGCCTATCCACGACAGCACACTGCCATTGGGTAGCCACATGTGCCCACATGGGGCACAGAACTGTGCTAGCTCAGGGTTTCTCAAACAGGGGTCGCCGCTTGTGTAGGGAAAGCCCCTGGCGGGGCGGGACGGTCCGGTGTGTTTACCTGCCCTATCGGCAGGTCTAGCCGATCGCGGCTCCCACTGGCCACAGATCACTGCTCCGGGCCAATGGAAGCTGCTGGAAGTGGCGCGGGCTGAGGGACTTACTGGCCACCGCAATCTGCGGCCAGTGGGAGCCGCGATCGGCCGGACCTGCAGACGGGGCAGGTAAACACACCGGCCCGACCCGCCAGGGGCTTTCCCTACACATGCGGCGACCCCTGTTTGAGAAACCCTGTGCTAGCTACAGCTGTGTACAGAGCATCTGTGCCCCTACCTTTGCGTGATAGAAATAACCCAATGTGGGTCTATTTAAAGAAAAAAACTGGGGGGGAGGGGATTTTAGGACCCCCCCTCCAAATATTTGATAGGGAGCAAACCAGGCTCCCTCGTGGTAGCACTATGGGGCGGAGCAAGGAGCCCCTGCAGTGGCGTGAGGTGACAACAGCGCCCAGGGCCCCTTACAGCCAGGTATGTGGGGAGGAGGGGGCAGATTGGCCAACCCCATCCAAGAGTCTTGTAGAGTCAAGACTGGCACCACCACCACCTCTCACCCCTCAGGAACTGGCGCAGGGAGAGTGGACGGGAGGATGATAGTCAAATGGGGTTTATTATTTAGCATGTGTATTATTGTAGCACCTCGTCGTGTTGTGCTTTTCTTTCCTTGTCTTTCATGGCCCCCCACTACCATAGCATCTGAGCACATCACAATCTGTGAGGTATTTCTCCTCACCTGGGAGCTGGGCAGTGCTGTTATCCCTATTGTACACAGGGCCGTCCTTACCCATGTGCAACGTATGCAGCTGCGTAGGGCACCAGGAAATTTGGGGCACCGGTAAGTAGAGCGACCTGGCCCCAGCCTGCTCTGGTCCCCTGGCTCCCAGCCGCACCATGGGCGAGTGCTGGGGGGCGGTTACCCCCTCCCCCCAAGGCTGGGAGCCAGGGGAGCAGAGAAAGGCTGGGGCCAGGTCACTCCACTTCCCACAGGAAGTAGCCAGCCCCCCGCTCCCCCTGTCCCCGTGGAGGCCTGGGGCAGGGCCCCACACAGCCCCCTGCAGAGGCCTGGGGCCCCACTCAGCCCCTCTGGGGAGGGGGCTGCATAGGGCATCAAAATAGCTAGGGATGTCCCTGATTGTACAGATGGGGAACTGAGGCACAGAGCGGCTCAATGACTTGCCCAGTCACATAGGTCAGACATTCTTGGCATGTCTGCTTATGCCCAGAATAGGCGCAGCCCAGGCAGCCACGCTACAGGCTTCTCCCATGCTGCCCTGCCCATGTCCCTCCACTCTGTTCTGGAGGGACTGCCTCTGGGGGAGGGTGAAAGGAGAGTTCATCCTTCTGTTACCACCCAGTAAATGGCCTCTCTGCTGAGACACAGGCCACTTAGTGATGGTTGTGACTGTGTGTGTATCAGGGGAGGAACGTACACTTCTTCTGGGAAAGGAGACACTTTCTTGCCTGGAATTACAAACTTGTGGGTCGTTTCCAATCTCCTGCGCCAAAGAAGCAAGATGTATCCTATCAGTCTTTACCAAGCACTGTGGATATAGTTTTGATCCCTGTTTTTCACTCCCATCACTTTTTGTGACTAAGCAACTGATCTCCTATGTAGGCTACAGCAGAACAAAACTCTGCAGACCTACCACATAGATCACCACCTCCGTCTCGTAGGACACTTGGGGGAGGTGGGTGGGGGAATGAGAAACCTGGGGGAGGTGGGTTATGGGAAATATCCTTGCTGTGTGCATAGCAGGACTCATCCTTCACTATTTTGTTTTCCCCTTGGAATCTTCTGCGCATGCACTGAAAACAGACAGAGAGTTGGTTGCCAAGCAGCAGTTATTATCAGTGAGCTGAATAATAAGTTGACACCAAATCACAGAAGCCCACAAACTATCCACTTTAAGACGCTCCTGGCAACTCCGTCTGTGTGGGAAGAGTCTCTCTATTGCAGAAACGATAGCAAAATGAGAGGAGCGTCAGGCTGCCTCCAGAGAAATACTAAAATGTCTTTGTTCAACAACAGAACAAGTGATCTGGAAAGTTTCCTCAGAGACTCTCGCCCATGGACCAGCCAATCAATAAATTCCAAAAGTGTATCCCCAGTTAGATAGGACTTGTCTCCAAAAGCAACATTTGAGCAGTCTGAGTAATAGTTGCGTGAGCATTAGTGCCGCCCTGCTTTAGTGAGATAGGTGGGTTTTAGCCTAAACATACCACTTAGCATCTTCTGAGTCTGTTGGAGGACGTATGTGCGCGTGGGCTGGCAATAAAACAGAATTCGTATGTATGCCGTATTATCCGGACATGACCTTTAAAACAAATAGCTCGGCCACAAAGCGATATATGCCTCCCCCCACCATCCTTTTTTGTGTGAGAGATGTGATGGCACAAAAAAGGTTAAACATGGAGGAACAGGGAGCTCCCCAGACACTTAACCAAGCCTGAATTCAGTGACACAGGTGGCTGGCGGTAGTTTAGTTTTCAGCAGCGTGGATTGTGCATCCCTGGCTTGCTAAACGTTTGAAGATCGTGGGCTTGATGCGGGAATTGCTGGGTGACAGTCCACAGCCTGTGCTATGCAGGAAGTCAAACTGGACAATCGTCATGGTCCCATCTCTGTATAGCTGTCTAGGGCACCCTGGGCGAGAGATCTTTTTCACTGTTTTTTCCTTTAAGAATGAAGAATATTTCTCCCTCTGATTTCTTTCCCAGCATTCTATTGTGACTTCCTTATTGCTTTGCTATGAAACTCTACCTCCAGTTAAAACAGTGACGTTTTGTCATTGCCTGCCACAACAGTCATGTGGAGACAAGACAAAGCTGATTCGGGGAAGCCCCCCCCTCCAAAAAAAAACCCCAAACTGGATTTTGTTCATATAAAAAATGCTGGAATTTGTATTTAAATCCAGGTTGGCTAATTAATAAGCCGCTTTAATATGTCTGCTCATCAAACATCCAAATTGTGTTTCTCCCAAAGAGGAAGTTTTGTATCTGGAGCTGGGTCACATAACCTCACTTAATGCTGCGCTGTACTCTTGAAAGCATGTGTGTTTCATTTTATTAGTCTGCATGCATCCCACCTAGCAACACTCTTCTATGTCTCTCCACCAGGGGGCACCCTTCTGCCAGGGAGCGAGCCCACAGTGGACACGGTGTCAGTGCAGCCCATCCCAGCCTACTGGTATTACGTTATGGCCGCCGGAGGTGCTGTTCTGGTGCTGGTCTCCGTCGCGCTGGCCCTTGTGCTCCACTACCACCGGTTCCGCTATGCGGCCAAGAAGAGTGATCACGCCATCACCTACAAAACCTCCCATTATACCAACGGGGCCCCTTTGGCAGTGGAGCCCACCTTAACAATAAAACTAGAGCAAGACCACAGCTCGCGCTGCTGAGAGCCGAACAGGAGCAAGAACAAAACAAACAAAAACAAAAATTCAGACTTCAAATACGTTGCCTCGATTTTTGCACTTTTCTCCTCACCTAGCGTCTGTGTGAACTCTAGACATCTCTGTCCCTGTCCCCTACCTTCCCAGCCCTTCCTGTTCTTTTACAACCTCTAAACTAATGCTGCAGCTTGGATCGCCAGGCGAGAGATCCCGCCCGTGTCACTTTGCAAGGGAACGCTCCTCTGTATTATTTTCAAAGACTGATTCTCCCAGTAGGCAACCTGCAAGGAAACTTGATGGCAAGTCGAGAAGCTGGTGTGCGTGCGTGCGTGTCTATATAAATCTATGTATGTACGTGTGCATGGGAGTGTGTGAGGCGGACTGACTGAATGTATATTTAAAAGAGGCCCCTTTTTAACTTGCTTGTATTGCTTCTGCTTACACAGGGAATGCGTTAGCCCCTGTGGAAGGCCTGGGATACCATTTGCGATAAAGATACTGATTTGTTTACTTGGGGAAGAAAACAATGCTTTTTTGTTGCCTTATCTAGCTTTGGCTGGGTTTATATTTCATATCAGAATGTCAGCGGGTGCATAAGGAAAAGAACAGGCCATGCTGGACAGTCCAAAAGACCCCCTTGGATGGTGGGAAGAATCCAGAGAGGTTCATAGCCATTCAGAATTAAGACCTGTCTTATTTCTTCAGCCAGCATGATAACACAGCCATTGTTTGGTAGCGGAAACCACCTCCCACCCCACCCCTGTCCAGAAGTGAATCTATTTCAAGTTGCCTTATAACAGAGAAGCTCATAAAGAATGTTTAGTTTATATCTGTTAATCCCAGCCTTGGAGTAATGTGTAGACTTAAAGCAGATCTAAGGTGTACGTTAAATACTGTAGTTTCTTGAATCTGAGGTTTATTTATTTTTTAAGGAACCTCACTCCGTATGCTGATGTTTTTATGTTGATCTTTTTGCAGGGGAAGTGGGAATCCTCTTCCTTGTCATTTTACTAGAAATTTACAAAAGACGAGTCTAATTTACCTTCTGTTTTCTCTGCCCAAGTTCGTAGCTGCTGGATCATAAAATGGCTAATTGACTTTCTAGAATGTCAATTAGTTTTGCATTTGCTAATGTTCTGCTTCTTAGAGCATCAGTAACATCTAGCAAACAAAGCACTAGCAGGCAGACCTAGTGAAATCCAGATATTGTTGCATCTCTAACTAAGGAGAAATAATGGAAACCAAGATAAGCCTCCATCTATTGATTGGCTCTGAAGCAATGCAGTGAAAATGTCTTATATAAATTACCAAGCGATGACACGCAAAGGTGGTTTGAATCATTAAGTCTGATCTATTTGTGCAGAATGCGCCTCCATGGAACAAAGTTCAGGCTTTTTCGTGTTCGGTTGTGGCAAGTGATCAGATTCCCCCCATTAAGACCTCCAGCCACCCTGTCTGCCCCCTGCCCCCAGAAAAAAAGATAACAGTTCTGCTAACTGTTTGCAGTCTTGCTCATTCTGTCAGATCAGGAAAGTGTGTCCTGCACATGCAGGCTTGGCACGTATCACGACAGAGACCAAGGCTGCTTGAGTCTTAGCCAATCCCCAGTGGCGCACGTCCATGGGGATGTCACTCTCTTGTTCGCTCCTTCCCAGCCTTAGTCAGCAGCATGCTTCAGTGCATGCGGCAGTTTACTCTGCCGATTTCGGAGATGCCCGCTTAGCTGGTAACATCACACAGCGCTGCTTTGGTAGGGGAGATAGTTTTTAAAGTGCACAACGTCTAAAACCGATTCTCCGCATTGAGCACATGTGGTGGTGGATGCATCTAGAAAGAGAGAGATGTGCAGAGTAAACACACATCTGGGATTGCAAGCCTGGGGGCCAGGGAACTAAGTGCCTTCAACTCCCATTGAAGTCAGGAGGCACTCAGGAGCATCCATCACCTCTCAGGATGCGTTCAGTACCACGTGAGCCCTAGGAGAGCTTCTTCCAGCATGGAAGTCGTTTATTAGTGAGCCTCTTCATTACGTAGCACTGGCAGGATCGAACACATCACTTCTGCTCTGAAATCCCCAATGCTAAGTTATCAAAGATAATAATGGACATAAAATATTGAAAGACTGTTGCAGCGTTTTCAGATCAAACCTACGGTTTCAATAGGGTAGGGAAGCCTCTAGTCATATTTCCGAAGTTGGTACGACATCCCTGTGTAAAATTCTCCTCTTGGCTACAGCAAGGCAGGACTGCTGACGTTCGGGAGGGGGCTTTGGTGTACGTGAGAGGAGGAGTTGAGGGCCAATCTTAAAAATAAAAATCACCAAAGACGACGACAACAAAAATCACTTAAAAGATTTTTACTCCCAATTTTCCCCCTCCTAGAACTGTGACATCCCCAGCATCGCGCAGTTGCCTGTGTGTGAAAATATCTTGTGGAAATTTGAAACTCTTTAAAGATGTATTGTGTGGAATGTAATAAAAGGATGATATTTTTATACAAACATCTGGGGAGGGTTTCTTTCTTTATTTATGAGAACGACATTGGGCAAACTGACGTTTCATTGCACGTTCCCTTCAGAGTTGTAGGGCTCTTTCCTTTAGTAACTCAAAGCTTGATTATGCTTCCGTTCAAGTCACTAACAAAAAAACCTCATGGCCAGATCCCCAGCTGGTGTACATGAAGTCAGTGTAGGTGTGCCAAGATTATAATCAGCTGAGAATCTGACGCCCCCCTATGCTCAGGATCAGGTCCTTAACAGTGGCTGTTAGACTCTCTTGTACCATTCCGAGTTAGGAGTTTGGGGCAGCCGAACCAACAGATGATTGTTTGGGGATTTTGCTAAAGTTACTTAAGTGCTAAATTGCTACATGTGATTATATGGAATTTCTCGGGATGGTCATCCTGGGACCTATAATTTCATAGTGCCCCGGGGAAGCTGGCTAGCTCAGCTAAATTGTGCACTTAGCCCCTACACGAGATACACACAATATACCGTTAAAAAAAATTGCTACTTTTTTTAAAAAAACCTTTCTGCTCCTCTGAATGTCAGCTGCACAGAAAAGTGGCAGTGGTTTGTTCACCATTGCCAGAAGTTTGGCACGTGGACTGCAGAGCTGCCCAGAGTGGGGGGGGGCAATTTGCCCCAGGCCCCGGGCCCAGCAGGGGCCCCCACGATAGTTTTTTGGGGCCCCTGGAGCGGGGTCCTTCACTTGCTCCAGGACAGAAGGACCCCCCGCCGCCGAATTACAGCTGAAGCGGGACCCGCCGCCGGAGTGCAGCCAAGTCTTTGGCGGTAATTCAGCGGCGGGGGAGGTCCTTCCGTTCCGGGACCCGCCGCCGAAGTGCCCCGACGACCCGCGGTGGGGGCTGCACTTCGGCAGCGGGTCCCGCTTCGGCAGTAATTCGGCGGCGGGGGGTCCCCGCCGTGGGTCTTTGGGGCACTTCCCGGAACGGAAGGACCCCCCGCCGCCGAATTACCGCCGAAGCGGGGGGCCCCCCGCCGCCGAAGACCCCGGGCCCCCGGAATCCTCTGGCCGGCCCTGGTGGACTGGCTCAGTGTTTAGAATTAAATGGGCAAGGCCCTTGCTGGGGTCTGTGGGCACCACTCCAGTAACACCCGTTGAATTGCGCCGCCTTACATCAGCCGAGGACCTCGGCCCCCCCTGCATTTTGTGCTCAAAAGCACCGAAAGAGGCCAGTGGCTACTCTGGCTTGCTAAAAATAGCAATAGAGCCGGCGTAGCAGGCTGATGGCTCAGGAGAGCCGCCCCAGTACAAAAGACGAGGCGCTCAGCAGCCCTTGGGTTTAAGGTCCATCTGTGCTGCAGCTGGGAGGCAGAATTTCCAGCTCAGGTAGCCGTAGATACGCTCACGCTAGCAGCTAAAAAACAGCAGCGTGACCACGGCAGTTTGGGCTAGCTCCCCAAGCCCAGAGACCCCTCGGTACGTAGGTGGGTGACTAGCCTGAGCCGCTGCAGCCACCCTTCCGTTCTTAGCGCTCTAGCTCCAGCGGAGCTGAGGCGTGTCTGGCGACCCTCGTTGGGAAGCAGGGGCCCAGCTGCACTGTAGAAAGCCCTAGGATTAATACAGACGCCTCTGGTGTAGTATTGCTCCTTTTCCTGGCCTTTATGTTGGCCTGTGCATCTTACGCTGTCTCAGAAGAGCCAGCAGCTAGGCCTCTGATTTTAAATCTGTTCTGAAGCCAGTTCTATTTTTTTTCTTAAGAGAACATTTATGTATCTATTTATTTTTCTTCGGCATTAAGCTTTAGTCTCACATTCATATAGCTTTGCAATGGCACTTCCTGGATTTACTTGGCTTTTAGGCCAAAATCAAAGAATTCAGAGTTCAAATTTTGTCCTCTTGCCGTGGCTGTACAAATACAAGCATAGCTGAAGCGCTGTAGACTTTTTTTTTTTTTTGCTTTAATTGTGCAGCTCAGTGGAGCTCCAACACTCATCATTTGCATTTTGTACACTTCAGTGACCATCCAAGCAAAATGCAAGACAAACATGCACAAAAAAGAGAGCGGGCGAGAAAATGTCTGATAGTCTCACTATGAGCAAAAATCTTTAAGTAAACAAATGAAAAGGGAGGGGTAGTTCGGGGGTTAATTACGCCTTATATACTTCACACACAAGTCGACCAAGATTCAAACAGAAGCAAATACAGGCTAGATGGGGAGCGTGTCATGCACAAACAGCCAAAATTAGCACATGATTGCAAAAAGCAAAGCGTACGTGCAATTCCAGTAAGCTCTCTTCAGCAATAAATATGAAGCACAGAGTTCATCCCTAGAAAGCAATCTCAAAACAGTAGAGCAGAGATGGTCAATAGGCAGCCAAATCCAGCCCGCCAGACACTTTTGACTGGACTCTGCAATCTTTTTATTTACTTATCATTATTATTGGGGTGTTTTTTTATTATTTTCTCTGGAATCTAGACCTTGCTCATACCTTGACCAAGAAATTTGGCCCTTGACAAAAAATAATTGACTACCTCTGTGGTAGAGCTTTCCTGGGCAGGGCCAGCTGAACAGTGAAGGCTCAGCATTCCACTATGCAGCATTCCCCTCCATTAGAGAAAAGAATGGCAGCAGCTCATGTCTATTGTGCAATAGGCAGAAGGCCCAGAGGCAGCCTCCGCAGTTATATACACAAAGTGAGTGTGAGTATCTGTGTCATCATAAGCACACCTTTGTGGATGTAACCCAGAGCTCGACTCATGGAGACATACCCTGAGCATGCTGACAGATAAAGCAATACAATCAGCCATTGTGTGATTGAAGGAAGACTTGAGGGGCTTGTGTTAGTGATGCAGGGCTTTGCCTACACTTTAAACACTACAGTAGTGCGTCAGTGTAGACACTACCTACGCCAAGGGGTGACGCCCATCAGCGCAGGTAATCCACCTCCCCAGAGGTGGTAGCTAGGTCACCGGGTGAATTCTTCCATCAGCCTAGCGCTGTCTACTCAGGGACTTTGTTCGGCTTAACTACGCCACTTAGGGAGGTGGATTTTTTCAAACTCCAACCAACATAGTTAAACCAACCTAGTTCTCTAGTGTAGACCTGGCCTTAGGAGAACAACCGCAATAGGTTCATGCAGTCCAGGTCTCAGCTTGAGTAGCAGTCCTGTAGTATGTGTAGTGTAGTGGCTGGTCACACAAGGCACCCATGTATATGCTTGAGGAAAAGCATCTCACTCTTTTGTAGCATCAAAGAACACAAGTGATTTAAAGCAAGTGGTTACGTTCTAATTCATAAAGCTATCTTAGCTACAAAACAACTCGGTAGTTAACTTAGGCACCAGGGTCTGATTGGCTGTTGGCTAAGCCAATTTATACCAGCTGAAGATCTGGTCCTTAAAATCCCACTGGTCCTTCAGAAAGGAGGGAGGGTTTTTTGGTTTGCTTGCTTTTTACAGGAACTCAAAGTTTTTCAATGGAATTCACCCTGCACGACAAATAGAATTTTGAAGTGCTAGAATTCCAAGTTGGTCTAAAGTGGAGTTGACAAGTGTAAGTAAGATCAGAAGCAGAACCACTGTCTGTACACAGCCCTCAAAAATATGGCCAGAAAGGTTCATTTAATTGCTGGTACAGTGGTGGGGCTATTTCTGTGTATACAATATGTAAGTACTTTACCTATTTTTACTCTAATTTAAAATAGCTCAATTGGTAGGGACATGGTGGGTGAGTTTCGTTGGTGCATTTGTTGCCTGTGAAACATACCAGATTAACTCTTGTGAAGGCTGAAGCTGCCTGTTTAGCCACCAATGAGTCACTGCATGGGCATTTTCTGTCCTTGGCCTCTTTGCTGAGAGTGCCATTGTATGGCAATTCTGACTGTAGCTTTGGGTTGCTCTGTGATTAATTGTGAAGCATCATATTTATGCCAGAAAAGTATGTTCACAGTACTCAGCCTTTATGGGTGACCGGACACCAAAGTGAAGCCAAGGCATCTGATGATTTTATTTGTATTATGGAAGCACCTATAGGCTGCAGCTCCATTGTACTAGGCACAATTGACACAAACACCATGAATAGTAAGTGTGCATCTGCCTGAATATGCTACCCACCGTAGGACAGGACGAAAGAAGCAGCAACAAATCACAGCATTAAAGAAGAAAAAAATGGTGTGTTGTGCTGTTGAAAGTTCTGGGCTGCTTCCTTCTCGGGCTACCCCTTCACATCGAGGGTGTGACTTAGACGAAGAATTGCTCAAGAAGCAGTCCAGATGGTGCAATAATTATTCAGTGAGCAGCATGACTGGACACACATTGGGCCGCATGCCTCACGGGGCAAACGCCTTTGATTTCAGGGCAGCTCCCCCAGGAGTGCCTATGGCAGATAGCGTCAATAATTGGATTTTGTTTCTCGTTTGAGAGGGTACATTTGCTTTTCCTGAGCTGGGAACTGAGGAGGCGAGAGTCTGCTCTCCTTGACATTGGTTTTACACTGCCAGACTTACAAGACTTCAGCACAGCTTTTTCTGATCTACACCAGAGTAAGTGGCAGCAAAATCAGGCTCAAAGACTCCAGGAAGGGACCAGAAGCTAGACAGCATCCTGGCTCTTGGCCACAGCACTTCCATCAGTGGCTTCAGTGACACCAATAGCAATCACAGAAGTGACTGCCAGTTTGAGGGGTAGCGTCATTACCCATTATCCAAAAAAAAGGCAACAAGGAGGGTGATAAAAAGATCGAGAGGCAGCAGAGCAGCTCGTTTCTTTTCTCCTCACCCTTTTTAGTGTTCATGAAAGGTGGTGGCTTGGCAGCGCTAGCCACCAAACATGGCCGAGCTGTCTTCAGACTGCCCTGCCAATGCAGCTCAGCCCTGCTCTGCAGGCAGCACCTGCCAGTGTGAGATGGTAGGTCGGTCTCCGCGCACATACAATATTCGGCCTCTTGGCTGAAAATGACAACTGGCAGCACCAACTTAGAGAGTTGTGTTTTGTCATGTGGGCAACTTATTCCACACCGGACATCAGACTGGAAACAACTTTCTCTGATCACTGCCCTTGGATGGCATCAAACCAGTGACCTGCAAGTGAAGAGCTTCATTATGGATCACTTCACTCAGCCAGTAGCCTAGATAGCTGAGCACAGTGGCCACCGGCAGTGTAGTCTGTTGCTTACTCCATACATTAGAAGGAATGAGAGCAAAATATCTCTTAGCTATCTGGTCACGTCGACTCAGGAGACCAGGCAGTTTCTGATTATACTGTTTGTGTGTGAGCACACCAGGGCAGGAGACAGTCAAGCTATATTCTAACACTGGGTAGCATAACACAGATGTTGGGACATCTGCTCATCATTAGACACATCTGCAATCTGCATCATTTCATCGCACTTTCACTGGTGATATGCAAAAATCAGAGCCTTCCAGGAGCCTATGTGGAACAGCTTAAGACTCTAATGATGGGGGTCTTCGTTTGCTACATACCTGCTAAAGACAGCCCTGCTGTGACATCATCGCTGAATTTCTCACATCCCCTTGGTTCTTATTGCTTCCCATGCCAATCTGTTAGGGAAAATGTATGACCAACCCCCTGTGTAGAGGCCTGATCCCATACCATTGAAATGGTTGGGATGCTTGAGATTGACTTCAATGGGAGCAGGTTGAGGCCATAGGGGAGGAAGCATTCTGAAGAAAGAGGGATATGACTGTACTTCCCCCAAGCTCTCGTCCCCTCCTGTTTTCCTTGCACCTTTCTTTCTGAATCGCCATTCTTTAGTTTTCCTTTTTTAGAGAAAATCCTTCTTTCTCTATTTAACTGAAAATGCACAGTCAGACCCTGAGGTTCACATGGATTCAGAATGTAGCCTACAGCAAGAGCGTGAGAATGTCCCACCATACATCCGCACAGCAGCTAATGGGTGTAATTCCCAGCTCGGCTGACATGCCGAAGCTGGCTCTGCTCGAGCTACCATGCAAACAGCAGCAGTGTAGCTGGAGTGGCACAGCTGGTGGCTAGGGCTGTACACCTCATTTGACATCCTATGTACATACGGGGGCGGCTAGCCCAAGCCACCTCCCTGTGCCACCACGGCCACGTGGCTATTTTTAACGTGCTAACTAGAGCAGAGCTAGTGTGTGCACGTCGATCCAAGCTGGGAAGGACTCCTCCAGCTGCTGTATAGATCTATCCATAGTGACATACACTGTCGTGCACCCCACCCCTTTCTGAGTTCTGAGGTTAGTCCCAAGCAAGGGCTTCCTGGGAGGTGGTTTAAATACAAAGTACAGAAGTTACAATACCAAGCAGGACGGTCAAGCTGGTACTAGGGGCTTTTTTCCTTTTCTGTTAAGCTCTATCCAAAACACAGCTTTTCTTTCAAATTGGGCAGGGATTTAGTCTAAATTAGTGTAAATTAAATGTGTTTAGCGTTTGGGGGTAAAAATTGTTTGGAAATGGTGAGGATATTTCATTTAGAAAAACAGCTACTAAGCATATGAGATAGTAACCCTTCCTGCGGCGCGTGTGTTTGTAAAGTGTTTTTCCATTCGCTCGCACTGGGACCTATCAACCTCACAACAATTGGGTGATCACATCTATAGAGACCACACTGCAGTGGGGAAGCGAAACGAAGCAATGGCAAGGTGGGTCCATACAGGCTGCTTCACGATGACAAAACAAAACGACGTCCATTTGAGTTGTTATTCCGCTATTTAAAAAAAAAAGAGCTAGAAATAAACAACTAAAGGAAGCAAAAGGCTAGTTAAAAGGATGTTAAAATTGGAGCCCTTGTTTCTTAGGGACAGAGAAGTTCTAATTTCCACCACAGCATTTTTGATACGGCATGCAAGTACTGGTGCACTGGTTTATATGCTGTATATGGAATCTAGACCACCCAACACTACACACTGTTACAGGCCTTTGGGGGACATGTTTCTGCAGTGTGGTCTCCTTGTGTGCCTTGTACTCAGGGCTGGCTCCAGGCATCAGCGCAGGAAGCAGGTGCTTGGGGCGGCCAATGGAAAGGGGTGGCACGCCCGGGTCTTCGGCAGCAATTCGGCGGCGGGTTCCCTCGGTCCCTCTCGGAGGGAAGGACTGGCCGCCGAATTGCCGCTGAAGAATGAAGCGGCATGGTAGAGCTGCTGCCAATTGCGACTTTATCTTTTTTTTTTTTCTTCGCTGCTTGGGGCAGCAAAAAAGCCAGAGCCGGCCCTGCTTGTACTAGTATTGCACTAGTATGTGTAAAGAACCATAGAGATTACATGATATCACCCAGTGATGTGCGACATTCAGAGTAAAGGACCAAGGTGTTGCAATGGGTAGATACAATGGAGCTGAGCTTATGGGTGCATGGAAATGACAGCTAGAAGAGTGCACACAGTGATGACCTTTAAAAGCTTGCTATGTTAGCTTACCTCCCGCTGGTTCTGAGTCAGGAAAATACTTAAGCACACACTCTACCCCAGCTCTAGCCAGCAAAACTCATAAGGACATATTTAACGTTAAGCTTTGCTGTCCTGGGCTGCTTTCCTGAATCAGGCCTTTAATCGATACCACTACTAACAATCCCTAGCTCATACATAGCACTGGGCATCCATAGAAAGCGCTTACAAAGGCAGTCAGTATCATCATCTCCATTTACAGAGAGGGAAGTGACTTGCATCCCTCGTAGGATGGGGGCAGAGCTGGGACTAGGACCGAGGTCTCCTGAGTTCCAGGCCAGTGCTCTGTCCACTAGGCCACACTACCTCCTTACTAACTGTAACGCATACCTAGGAAATACCAAAAACACAAAGGCAATCGACAGATTCCAAAGATAATTGTTGTAGGTCACTTAGTCCATTTCCGGCCAACACAAGGCTTATTCTCTGCAGTACATTTCCAGCCTTTCCTTTATGAAAATATTACAGTAGCCTATGATAGCCCATTTTTCTGCTAGCACAAGGCTGGTCCCTACCATACATTGCCCAGTGCTCCCTTTTTTAAAATACTGGAGTGGTCCACGCACCTACTAAGGCAAGAGTGTATTGGCCCAAAACACTTGTAAACTGCATGCATCTGACGAAGTGGGTATTCACCCAGAAAAGTTTATGCACCAATACGTCTGTTAGTCTATAAGGTGCCACAGGACTCTTTGTCGCTTTTTGTAAACTGTAGAGCTTCAGATCATTCCTCTAAATATTTGTAAAAGAAATGGCTCGGTGTTAAATGGCTGAGGCAATAAAAGTTCCCTGGTTGGCAGGACAACTTTAACCCCTGAGTGTCCATGCATGACCAAGTTTAATACATCAAGCTGTCCTGTGCATTATTGTTTGGTCACATGGTGGTACTCAGGCTCTCTGGTCACCAATACTCCACTACAATCACTCATTTACAATTGCACACATGCTGCGCTGCCCACTCAACATGTGCTCTCTCCAGCGGATGGGGTAGTGATAAGTGTGTAAGTGGGAGTGATGAGTATGTAGGTGGATTTCTTTCTTTGGGGAAATTCCCAGTGCACTGTGTCAGCAAATAACATGCTGTTATTTTAAGCGATCAGTTTGGCATTCGGTCAGATTTCAAAGTACACCAAGCATGCAAAATTAACTAGAGTAATTCAGATACTTTCTAAAAAAAAAAAGAAATAGCTGTTTGCATACATCACTGATGAGTGAAATGCAGTGAAAAACAGGAGTTATGTATGAGTCACCCTCATGGAGCTCTGACAGCTCACCTCAATCCTGGCGTCTACAAAATCCCTACAAGGTTCTTCTAAGCAAAGTGTGTCATGTATACGGTAGCTGTAGTATTTGGGAGCAGACAACCCAAAAGCAGTTCAGGTTCTGACTACGTGCAAAGGTCAGTGAACGTGGAACCTTTCCTGCGTTGCAAAACAGTGGTGTTTGCATCATGACACTGCCACATTGTGAGCCCACGTTCTGGGAGCCCATCCTCAGAGCACCAGCAGGGTTCCACAGGGAAAGCAGCCTGTCAAGATGAGCCCTGCAGTCCAGGAGCCCGTCCTTGGACCTATCTAAGGTCTAACTGAACGTGAGCTCCCAAGGCAGTGTTGTAGAAAGCAAATGCAAACATTGGCTCCATGAGCAGAGGGATATCAATTAACTCTGTATAGGGCATTAGTGAGACCATTACCGGAACACTGTGTCCAGTTCGGGGTCCACACTTCAAAAAAGGCTGTTGACAAATTGGAAAGAGTTCAGAAAATAACTACAAGAATGATTTGAAGTCTGGGAAACTGGCCCTCTAGACAGAGAAACAGGCCCCCTAGAGGGAAATATATGAGTGTGATGCAAAATTTACAGCGCGTGGTTCTGTTGTGGCCCATGTTGTAGTAGACTCTTCTAGGCACGCTGGTTTTGAGATGTCATTGTGTTCTGAACAAGTGTGGTTCCCTCAACAATGCCACTGCACTGAAACCAAACTTCAGAGCCCAGAGCGGAGCTGGTTGGGTGGGCTTACAGCCATTGACCCCGCACACTGACCGAGACATACACATGCATATCGGCGCCAGACTACGCTGACATCGCTATGCTGTTTTCTCTTACAACGTAAGCCCAATTGGAACGAAAGCAGCAAAAAAGGTCAGCACATTACCTCCTGTGTCACATCCCCTGTGATCATTATGTTCAGTCACTTTTTTAAAGCAATGTACATTAAACCTCCTAATGTCTCTGAAAATACCAACCTCTGTCCTGCTAGCCCCATGTCTTGAGCTGGTATGTGCATTCTATTTAAGATGTTTCAACTACATTGATTAAAACCTCCTCATCTTCCTTTTTCAGGATTCATAAATTAGCCTTTTAGCTTGCTGGCGGTGATCTCAGATACAATAGATAACAGTCTCTGCTAGGCATCCGGCCATTTCGAAAGCCATCACTTAGGTTGGCTTCACCTTTACTGCTTTTCGGCGTGAATAGCTGGAGGTTCGTAGCCATAATTCAACACATTTTTCTTAAAAAGGGCCTTTCACATCGGGCAAAGCTTTCAAATGCATCATACTTAAATAGAGTTTCACTTAACTTTCTTGCATAACTTACCTTAATGATTTTTTCATTTAACATTTTCAAGTAAATTTAGTACATGTGAAAGATAGCAGATGGATAGCCTTCTGTTTATGCACAGGAGAGGTGCATTAAATCCTGTTTATGCACATGATGGGCGTGGCACAACACATGAGCAGGTCATGATTCCGCCAACGTGCCTTGAACCTGACTTAGAGGGAGTACGTCCATGGGGTCAGTTTTCATGGCCCACCCAGGTCTTCACATCTGTGCTGAGACTTGTCAACAAAGGTGCTAATTAATGCCAAATGCAGGGCTGTTTTCTGCAATGGGAGCACATAGCTACTAGGAACTGGATGTGAGTCTGGTGGTCTCAGCGCCACAGGCCACCAAACAGCCAAGGCTGATTTTGCTAATTACTTATGGAAAAAATAAGGGTTTTTTTGTTTTGTTTCATCCATAGACAGCGCATTGGAGCAGATGCATGACATCACAAACAAGTCGATGGCAATAGCATGCTATGTGATAAATAGAGGATCCTGGCTCTGCTACAGGACTAAGCTGAAAGAGGAAATGGATTGTGTAGGAGAAAGCTCTTAAAACACAAATATCAGCAATATTAGCAATATTAGCAAAGGGAGTAGAGAAAATTGCTAGCAGAGTAAATAGCTTTTTGTATAAATGTTCTCTTTATTCAAGTTTTCCCCAGTGCTCAGTCCTCCCATTAAGGCTTGGAGAATTGATGTTCTTTCAAAAGTGTTGATTATCCGATACGCTTTTAGTTCCTTCCTGCTCACCAAAACTAACTGAGAAGAAACTAAAACAGAGTTGAGTTTCTCATGTGTTTTCGGACAAAATGAATAGCCTTTGGAATAGCCCAAGGCAGGCATCTACTCTGCTGCCTCAGTGGAGTCCAGAGATTCCCTTTCCAGGCAGTTGGCCAAATTCTAGCTTAATTTATGCTCATGCTATCTATGTTTTCAAAATGGTTGCATGGGTGAAACTGACAGCAGAATTTGACCTCTTGTCTCCTGATTGATGATTAGCTTGGAGCACTTTCTTAGTGATTTTTGTACTTGAACAATTCCGAATACTTGCACGAGGCCCTCAGGCAGTTCTTCAGATCCTAAAAGGTTTCCATCTGGGTGGGTCAAGTCCTAGAAGTGCTCAGAAATTAGGTGAACTTGCTCCTTCTGTTTTGAAAAGCTACTGATAGAAGAGCCTCAGCTTAATTAATTGGGTCTCTCATCGCTGATCATTATGAGGGACACAAACGATCCCTTCTGTGTTCGTATTCCCATCTTCACTTGAAAATTAAAAGAAACATTTTTAACTACTTGAATAATGAGGGTGAAGGGAAATGCTGTGCTAATGACTATGTGGGAAAATAATAGCATTATTATTAAGGATACTGCAATCAGTCTTTACTTGGGAGCTGAAGGAATGCTGAGACACCACCACAAAGACCTAAGTTCAGCCTTGTCTGAGCATATAGAGCTCAAACCTGCATTGACTCCAGCTGCAAAACATTAGATCTAATCTTCTCCAAAGTTTAGGGTCATTTGGACCTGGGGTTTTATATTGGGCTTATCGCTAGGTCTGGAGTGAGAGACCCGTAGATAGGTGAATCATTCCATTCCACATCCTTATGCTATGCAAGTTAAATCCCAAACTCACAGGCTTTTCAAAGTATCTATGTTGTTTCCTGCTAATAAAGTGCCTGATCCAAAGCCTGGTTAAGTCAATGAAAAACGCTCATTGACTTTATTAGGTTCTGGGATCAGGCCCAAGGGCTGTGGGAGGTAGATACTTCTGCTCCATCCAGGTCTCTCACCCTCCCTTTATGCCCGATTCAAACAGAGCATCTGAATTACCATCTAGAAGGGCTTCTCTGTATTCTGTGACCTCTCCAGGCAGGAGTTTTCCATTTAAATCCATGATGCCCAATAAACGATACCATTTCGATGTGGAGATCATTGCACTGACGATCACGATGGTGCTACTGAACATTCTTGGCAGGATTGCCACAGTGTCCTAGCGGTGGTGCTTTCCCATGTAAACACCCACTGTTAAATTCCCAATTCTGGATTCATTTCTCCTGAAGAGGCCAGGAACTATGACAAGAGACAGTGGAACAAACTGCTTATACCACCAGCAGTGAATTTGGGCCACCAGGCCCTTGAAGGAAGGCGTGTCTCATGCTGCTTAACGGCCCAGTGAGCTCCCTTTACTCATACTGCCTTTAAAGACGCCTGATTTACATAGGATGAGTGCTCAGTAATTCTGGCATCTTTAAGGCACCCCCCAACTTTGAGGCATCTCAACACGTACTCATTTGGCCCCGTAGGAGTGTTCGGAAGGAGAATTGCACCCAGTCTCTCCTTAACCAGAACGATAGTGGGGCTTCAATGGTGTGGTGGGACTCTAGGGTTCAGACTGGGACAGAGAGGCGCTCTTGAGGGGGACAGTGCTGCTCATATACACCCAGGCTTCTAGGGTAATGCACATGGAGACAGTGACGGATACACTATTGATTTTGTTTGCTAAGACACTGAAGTTCTTCCCCTCTTGATAAGTGTTGATGGGGTAACAGTTCAAACTACTCAATGGATGTGTGTATGTCTTTCCCCCTTCTTGTCAAGCTTAGTCAGTCTGCGATATAAATTGCCCTAACTCACTAAATGAATACTATTAAACTGGAGGACTTGAAAACAGTAGAGCCCTATACACATTTCTGAACAGAGGCACCTGTGTAATAGTTTCATGGCAAACACATTAATTTAGGTTTAATCAGTAGCTTGCAATTTTTGGAAAGGCCCTTAGAAGTGCGAGATGTTGCTTTTTAGGCACATTACACTTCTTTGGCCTTGTCATTTTTAGGTGATTTTTTTTTTAATTATATTGATCTCTTTCTTCTTTCGCAACTCATGTAAGATACACAACAGTAGCTTATATTCTCAAAAGTGACTCTGTTTTGGGGTGCGCAACTTGAGATGCTTTGGAGGCATCTGATTTTCAGCTAGTTGGGTGCTCAGCAAGTTTGGTCTTCTGTAAGTGTCTCCGGGTGGGCACCCAAAAAATCATAGTTAGTTTTGAAAAATGTAGGCAAGTGTAAATACAAAGGCATTTATCCTAGAATAGAGCTAATACTGGAAAGATTACACGGCAAAGTAACTTAGCTCTACTTCGACTGCGGCAAGCACATTTGGTTAGTAGGGTTTGATCTATGCTGAACAATAAAAAAAAATGTCACCACTAAAAGGCATTTGGATCAGAGAGATGTTAACATAAATGCCTGAATATGGACACCCAGTTACAAATCTCCCCGTCTCGCTCAGTCTCAACCAGCTTTTACATTAAAACTTGTAATGATGATACATGACTTCCTTAAATTACTATGAATTTATTTGAAACCAAAGAGAAAGTGGGTCATTGGGGCTTTGTGTCCACTAAGATGTATGTGGGATGATGAAATGTAGAGTGTGTTAAATGGATCTACCATTAATGGCAACTAATGATGGGCACTAAGATACTATTGAAAGTTGTAAGCATAATACCCATGACCATGTTAATAATGAGTTATGGCCATTATGAAGACAGTAGTGACAATATTTCAATGGTGTGCAGATTATCCAGTTTCTTTCTTTTTCCTCTGTTTCATTTTCTTAAAAGCTGGTCATTTAGTGGCGAAAAAAAATGTGATGTGATGTACCATGAAGCATCTGTTCTGTTGTACACTCAAGATAATTCATTGGCTTTGGCCATAGCTATGGAAAACTTTGCAATAGTTCAAACCTGGCAGGTCTCATAACAAAGTGACTGTTTTCAATACGTGTTTTGTCATTCTAGTGGACTTCCCAAGCTTAGAGGACGGCTTTGCAATCCCTGGAGATGACAATGAAGATGGTGAGTATAAAATGGACAATTTAGGGGGAAACTTATGTTGCATTATCACAGTCTACTATTACCAGAGAAGGGTACAATCCACAATTTTTGCATATGGGTCTGAACTTTCCTCAAGTAGAGGAGTCTGTGGATTCAAGGACTTGCTTTGGACCTCTACAGAGATACGGGCAAGCTGCTAAACTCAATTAAAGATCCCAGAGATAGAGCATGTTTGGAATCTGGGGTTCTGATTCATACCTATCTCTAATTATTACGTGGTTCCAATCCCCAAGGGGCCCCCCTCATCTCAGCTCCCCCTTCCTGATCCTAACAGCCCTCCAGAAACCACCTTACCCCTCAACTCCCTTTCCCCAATCCCAAACCGACTCTCTCTATTTGGTAATAAACCCTCATTGAGAGGGTAGACTGTCAGCTGTGACACTGTCTGTCACAGTGGTTCTCAACCAGGAGTACATGTACCCCTGGGGGTACACAGAGGTCTTCCAGGGGGTACATCAACTCATCTAGATATTTGCCTAGTTTTACAACAGGCTACATAAAAAGCATTAATGACGTCAGTACAAACTAAAATTTCATACAATGATTTGTTTATACTGCTCTATATACTAAACACTGAAATGTAAGTACAATATTTATATCTCAATTGATTTATTTTATAATTAGATGGTTAAAAATGAGAAAGTCAGCCATTTTTCAGTAATAGTGTGTTTTTGTGAGATGAAACTTGGGGGTACACAAGACAAATCAGACTCCTTAAAGAGGTACAGTTGTCTGGAAAGATTGAGAGCCACTAGTCTATCGGATGGGTTCTGAATGGCTGGTCTGTTAAAATCTCACATGCTCCAACTCTTCCCCCAGATCACAGCTTGTTTAGAATCCTCTGCTCTGAACTAGGAGCAGGGTACACTGTTTACAACATTTGAAGAAGCAGTGTGGTCTAGTGGTCACAGCAAAGGACTGGGCATCAGGAGAGTGGAGTTTTAGTTCAACTCTGCTACTGGCTCTTTGTGTGGCCTTGGGCTTCAGGCAGGGAGAGCTGGGCCTTAAATATAATTGAACTTTACAAATCTTCAAACATTCTTAGGGATTCATGTCAGGAGTTGGGATGAGGTTTGGCCATTTATTTATTTTAATCAAAATAAGGGGCCAGATCTTCAACTGGTGAATCTGCGTAGTCAGGGCCGGTGCAAGGAAGTTAACCACCCAGCTAACCCCGCCCCCCAGAGGAGCCCCCCCCCCTGCCCCCGCAGCAGTTACCCCTCCCTGCAGCTAACCCCGCCCGGGAAGCCCCCCTCCACGGCAGCTAACCCCGCCTGGGGAGACCTCCCCCTCCCCCCTCCCGTGGAAGCTAACCCCACCCAGGGAGCCCCCCTGCAGCAGCTAACCCCACCTGGGGAGCTCGCCCCAGCTCACCTCGGCTCCGCCTCCTCCGCTGAGCACGCTGGCGTCACTCTAATTCTCCTCCCCTCCCAGGCTTGCGCCGCCGATTGGAGGAGACTTAGAGCGGGGGCTGTGTGCTCAGCGGAGGAGGCAGAGTGGAGGTGATCTGGGGCAGGGAGCGGTTCCCCTTTTCAGGCCCCCCTCCCGTTAGTGTGGGCGGCCCCCCCACTCCAGCTCCCCTCCACTCCACCTCCTCCCCTGAGCGGGCTTTTAGGCGCCCTCAGCCACTAGGCGCCCTAGGCGGCCACCTAGTTCGCCTAAGTTCGGCCCTGTGCGTAGTTCCACTGAAGCCAGCTCACGGCCCCTGAGAATCTGCCCCTCATGTCTTTGTGGAGCCTATGACTAAAGTTCACCTGAGCATAGGGTTTGAAGTCTGGAAGTCCTCACTGGGCGGCCTTGGGATGATAATACTTATCCCCCTGCCTCACAGGGGCTGCTGTGAGAATCAACAAACGTGTGTGCATACAGGGCTTTGAACACGTCTCAGCTACTGATGGAAATGTACTGCCGTAGTAGTTCCAAGTAACACTCTTGCCTTGAGTGAAACCCAGCAGTGATATTGCATAGGAAGTATGGGCCTGATCCTGTGCCCATTGTCATAAATAACAAAGCTCCGATTGCCATCAGTGGTGCAGGATAAGGCCCTGTTGAAAGAGTGCTTTCTATAGATGAAGCATCCTTTCGGTCAAGGCAGATGTACTTAGTATAGGAACGTTTATAGTGATGCTGCTTAACACCTTCTCTGTTTATTTCTCAAGGACTTAAAATGCAGTATGGTAAAAAAAAGTGGTTATATAAAAGCAGGCACCTTGTTACTAAAGATATGCTGTCCTATTACTGTATATGTGCCATTCAAGTTGCATCTAAGTTTCTAAAAAATACAAATTTTCCTTTTTTTTTTTTTTTACTACTATTAGCATTGCAAAGTCAACAAACTGGTTTTGTGGTGGTACCAACAGAACTGTACGTTCAAACATTAATTGGAGCTCACATTGCATCTTGTCTTGCAAATGGAGCAAATTAGGTATGGAAGCTTTGACAGGTCACAGAGACCCTGAGAGGTGATTCCCACAGAACCAGATTTCTGACTACAACTGCACTTGAAAAGTCAGATCCTCAGCTGGTTTAAACTGTTATAACTCCATTGACCTAAAGCTCTGCTGATTCACACCAGCCGAGGATCTGGCCCTAACTCTGACCATTGCAGATGCTGTTATTTACAAATAAGTTTAAGGTGACTAAATGATCTCTGGCTAATAAATGTCAATTATATTGCAGATTATTTTGGTCTGGATAACAACACCACACTGTTCTCTACTAACTCTCCAGTAACCCCAAAGCTGGACAAAGACAAGAACTGGCTCTACACTCTGGATCCAATCCTAGTCACCATCATAGCTATGAGTTCGCTTGGTGTTCTCCTAGGGGCCATTTGTGCTGGGTTATTGCTCTACTGTACATGCTCCTATACTGGGCTTTCCTCTCGAAGCTCCACTACTCTGGAGAACTACAACTTTGAGCTGTACGATGGCATCAAGCACAAAGTCAAAATGAACCACCAGAAGTGCTGTTCTGAGGCATGACTGATTGCACCGGAATCACATGTGACATTTCATTCCGGCGAAAGTAGCTGGTGAAGATTACTTGTTGTCTATGGGAATGGAATGCCATAATCTCAAACCAATCTGGAATACAGAAGGGGGCATGGGCATGAGGCCCCTGTCGTAAATCACAGTTGTAGACTCCAGTAAGCAGATTACAATCTGCAAGGACTACAGTAGCTGAATAATTATTTTAATGATGAGAACTGTGCTGGAACAAGGAAAGGAGCTCAGATGCTCCCCTGCCCCTTTATGTGAATGATTGAGACGTGTCCAAGGAAATGTTGCTTTACCTTTTGGATGTGAGAAATAAAATGTTGATCATTATTTCCCACTTCCTTGCCCGAATACGTGGCTGAAAATTCCTCAGCCATTCTGTCTTTAGAAATAACACACACACAAAAGCCCATCCCGCTTCTCTCCCCATTCAGATATTCTTTTGAGTTAAGGGATTTGTTCTTGGTGCATGTTATACAAACCCGGCGAGCTGCACTTTCTACGCCTAAAATGAAAGCAGGTTGTTGCCTTTAACTTTCCATATACAGGCGGCATAGGGGGTGGAAAGAATTACACCAATTTTAGGGTCAATGGAAACAGCCGTGCTTTCTTAAGAGATTAAGAAGCAAAATAGAAAGGAAACCTTACATGTAGACGCACCCCTCAGAGAAAAGCTGAAGAGCCTTAAAGTGATTTATGAATAAGAGCCATTTATTAAATCCAGAACTTGGATTGAAACAGCAGCAACCTTCCTCAGAAGGGCTCTTTTTATTTCTTTTATCCTTTTTTAAAGTATATATATAAGAAAATTGCAGCAAACAAAAGACACACAATTGTAAGGTTTCCAAGACTCTGGAGATGGCTTTTTTGAGAGAATGGTCTGCTATATATATAGCTATATATTTAAATTCTTTGATAATGTGATGGCCACTCAGAATAAGAAGGAAAAAATTATTATCATGCACCATTCCGTGGAGTGGGATGCGGTGCGGGGTGAGCCCCAACACACTTAGATTAATTGCCTGCCCTACTAAGACGGTAACCATTCTTTCTCCTTTGGGTTACGGTAACTTCCTCTGCTTTCCATGGAGTCAGGTATGCGCTGCAAAACTCCAGTCTGGATATCAAGTAAACAGATTAGACCAAAATGTGGTCATCGTCTCATCCCTTCAGAGCGAAGCTGCTCTGCTTCGACCTGTTGCCAACACCAACAACAAAATTATGTGGTGTTTTGTTTTGTTTTAATCAAGTGCCTTAGAAAAACATAGTGTTTCTGTCTAGAGATCAGTGATGTATCAGACTACAAGCAAGGCATTCATCCTTCCCCTCTTTGTAATATATTCTTCATGGACGCTCTACTGGGTAGAGCCTAACTGAAGAGTCTTGTCTTTGTACTTGCAAGTGGTCTGGCTATATTTTCTCTCTGTGTCTGTGTGATCATGCCACACAAGAGATGTGTTATGTCCGTAATGTAGTGAATGAAAAGGTTTAAAATCCCTGGTTTCACATCAATGATGTTATTTCAGTTTTAATACAGCTGGGTTATCTATATGACTGTTTCCATATTACTGCACATGGATTATCCATATGCCAGCAAGAACCCAACACCTATGCCAGCAGTTATATTCCTAAAGGGTCCATATATCCTGTTGTTTTCATATGATCTTCCAGGATCTTCTTGTGAGACACCTGACGTGGCTTCTCTTTTCATTCAGATATCAAAGTATTTTCGTTTTGGTTTTTTTTACAATCTCAAAGTTTTCTGGGCATAACGCTACATGGAGTAGCATTTGCTCTGTGTACTAGGAACAAGCCAGCCAGTAGACTGAGTGCTCAGTGTGATGAGCAGCATTTGGAGTGAAGAGAAAAGAAGTAGAATGACTGTGGACACAATTCAAGGGTTCTTTAGCTCAGCATGAATGTTAATGGCTCTTGTTGAGAGTTTCATGAAAAGCTTACTTGGAAAAAATCCACCTGAAAAATAAGCCTGGACCCTTGTTGAGTTGGAAGCTGGCAGGGGTGATACTTACACACACTTTTTGAAAAGTGCATTCTTATCTAGTATGTGACTATTTCATGTCCCTAAAAAAAAAAAATTGACACAAAACCATCCAAGATTTTTTTTATTTTGAAAAATTGGTCACCTTAACGTGGGTGTCCTCCACACACAAACTACCCATTACTCTGCCAAAAAAAACCCAAACCCACCAACCAGACACACAGTGATAGTAAAATGTATCAGACCATTTCAAAGGTGGATTGCTGCTACTCATCAACTTTATCCCTCTTCTAAATCACACAAAAGGGGAAGGGTGAATGGAAAATGACCATAGTCACCCACCTATAAAAGTCAACTTAGAGAAACAATAGTCACTAATATATGGTAATGTTACAGTGTCTAGTAGGCAGCTAGGGGGGGCGAGGTCGTATATACATAGAGTCAGCTCGATGTGTGTTTATGCACACGTGAATTCTCTGTATGTATTGTGTATGTGTATGATTACGTGGGCCTGAATAGTGTTACTGTAGCTCTGGTCTGGGGCAGGAGAGTACTTCTGATCGTGGCACTAATTTGGGAGGGACCTAGCCAAGCTGTGCGTAATGGAAAAGCACACCCCATAAGAGTCCTGCAGTTCTAGTCCATGTGGGTTGGTACAGGGACCTAAATGCGCACACTTGCTAAGCAGAAACAGGCCACTAATGCTGCATAGCTGATACCTCACTTACCGCTGCTGTGTGCTTTACTGTTCTAATACAGTATAATAACTGTGTTTGCTTGTAACTTTAACAGGGAAAGTAAAATTGGTGCAGTCTCCTCTGCAAATACAAACTATTTGTTAACCCATGTTCTCAAGCAATGCCCATTCCAAAATACACTAATAACGCAGTGTTAATGTTATCGCCACATCCTCCCAGTGTCAGGTAATCATTACTAACAGGCATGTTTGTCATGTTGCTGATTTCATTTTGCAGGGAGGTGAGCATGGGAATTAACCCTTAAGAAACTGTATGCAGAAGCTGAACTTTTCCAAGGTTTGCAGTGCGAGGTAGTCAACCATTCACTGGCTGAGCCAGGACATATGAGCTTCAGCTCTTTTACTGTGATTCTTCAGTGTAAAAAGACAAATCAAACTGTGTTTATATGATTTGTATAAAAACCCTTTAAAAATGCCTATTTAATAAACATTACAGTAGAGAGGCTGTTCCAGTTTGTTTTGTAAAAGGAAAATTTAAAAGTAAGGGGTGGAGAGCGAACTGGGACCTTTATGGGGGGGTGTTGTGAGTCCCCAGTTATTGATGGCCTGGCCTGTTCAGGCAAAGGAACCCGGGGAAATGTAGTTTTGAGGCAGGGCTGAGGAGTGATGTAACCCCCAGATGAAAATCGCATGCTTTCGGGAATGTATACAAGGCAAGGCTATGGCTCACTCTAGTGAATTTTGGGTAGCAGCAAGACCAAGATCTCCATCTAAGAAGGAGGAAGGAGAAAGACATTAAGGAGGGGGTAGAAGGAAAAGTCCTGAGGCAGTAGGTACAGCTTGGCTGGAGGCCCACTGATGGAACTAGCATTCGTTTAGAGGCAGGAGGCGTCCCGAGGAGGAAGGACATCCTGCTTTCCTGCCCTCTCAAATCCAGCCCGGCAGGAATCTTTACCCTGATTAGGCCTGGTAAGGACAAAAGACTATTGATTGACTCCAGGAAGGTCAGAATGTTACTGATGTGCTCTGGGGAGGGTGAAGCTGCGGTGTAAGGGTGAGATGGTTCACCAGAATGAAGCAGCCTTCAGCTGAGGTGGACTGAACGTCCAACTTGTGTTTCCATGGGACTCTCCTTTAAACTCTGGAAAGAGCGGGGGGACTTCTTGGGTCTTGAACAGAGGGTCCAAAGTATCCCATTGACCTACATGCCTGAGGCAAACCATCAGCCGCAGGGAAACAGGCAAAGCTGCAGGACTCATGCTGGAGTAGTAAATCGCTTGTCTAAAGGGACACTGGACATAGCAGGAGATTGGCTCTTCTGTCTCGATATTGCTAGTTTAAATTGCCCCAGGTCAGTAGTAACCAAAACTTCCTAGTATGGTGTAATTTGTTGTAGGTGAAGTGAGCTGCTGGGCTCAGTTAACAGCTGTAGATGTCACCAATGATTTTCACAGCTGGCACTAATCCCACTCAAATCGTCAGACCCAGTCCTGAAGCCAGGAACTGATGGCCAGGAGGGTCTGATAGCCTTCTCAGCCCTCTAGCTCAGGGAGGAGGGATGGTGGTGAGACATCGTAGGACAGCATCCAATGCAGTTACCCTAACTGCCCATTCCATGGATAGACCTGCGAAGCCTGATTTCATTGGTGATCCTGTTACAGACACAACCCCAGGCCAGTGTGAGCTGCAGTCACCTTTTACACAATTCCACGTGCCTGGAAGCTGTTTGACCGTTGGCCTAATTACTAATCTTCAGGACAACAATAAGGTTCAGAAAAAGAAAACAAGTTACAATTCTTGCATTTTTTTGTAGCTCAGTGTCCTTGGGGCAGGATCTTTGACATTTCCACTGAATTAAAAAAATGCCTCCTGGCATGCCACACTCCATTGTTTACAGAGAACTTTTCCTTCTTATCTGCGTCCTGCTGAAGATGTTGACACAGGCAGGGTGGAAGGCTGAGCCAGCTTCAGGAATGGCAAAGCTCTGAAGCTGGCCCCAGTGCAAACATGATGAGGCCAAAACATGGTCCAGCTGGATTCTGGGGCCAGTCTGGGCACTGGTGGCGGGGATGGTGATGAAGTGATGAAAGTGACGCTTTGCCTTTGCATTTCCACATATTTCATGCAGTTATCTCAGCTGGTGCCAGAACAAATGGCTAGTTCTTGGGGGTGGAATGCTCAGCAATGCTGTTACTGCCTGTGTGTTTGACAGAGGTTGTTACAACCAGCCCCTTCCCAGGGAGGCCTATACTAATCTCTCACTCTCTCTCTCTCTCTCTCTCTCTCTCCCCTTTTTCTTTTGTTATCCCTCCTCCGTCTCCCCCAACTCCATACGCTGTGGGTCCTTGGTGTGACTGAAAGATGGATCAAAACAAAAAGGATAGGACCATGTCACAGCTTACGCCCCCCGCCTCCTCCCACCCGAAAGAGTGTAGACAAACTCTATTATCAGCACAGAAGGAAGAACACACTTGAAGGGGGTAAGCTCAAGTCTTCCTCAATTGCTCACCTCTGCTCAGAGCAATTATTCCCTGAGCCAGTTTTCTTGTGGTTTGGAGTAGGATCAGGGCCAGATTAACTCTGTGGACCCAGCGCCAAACATTTGTGGGCCCCCATGGGGGCAATGGAGCACGGCATGGGGGGGGGGAGGTGTCAGTCAGGGGCATGGCATGGCGGGGTGGCCCGGCTCCGCCCAGCTCAGTGCAAGGGCACTATTTAGAAACTGGCAGTTGCCAGACATACAGTGACTGCCTAGCCCTGTGCTGTCAGCACCCCACTTCCCCTCGGGGATGGGGCCATGCCGGGTCACACAGCTCCCCCCTCTCTTGCTGCCCTGCTCCACACTGGAACACACCCCCAATTTCCTATGGCCAGAGCCCCCCCCTCCCCCCCCCCGGACCCATTGTGTCCAGCACACCCCTGCCACAAATGCACAGCACCCGGCACAGCAGCCCCTGTCCACAGCCCCACCAGCCCACACAGAACCCCCTCTCCCTAGTGCCCCAGCACACACAGATCTTCCCCACCCCTTCACAGCCCAGCACACACACCACCAGACTCCCCCAGACCCACTCCCCACCTCCCAGCCGCACTCACCAGCCCTGCTGAGAGGCGACTGCCTCTGCCGGACTGAGCCAGCAGTACAGCCAGAGCTGGTCCCAGGGTGGGGAAATTGCTCCGGTCCCTCGGGAGTGGTGCGATCAGCCAGCCCAGGGCCTGTTCCAGCCGGGCTCCCTGAGGACCCACGTGCTTGGAGGGGCCCAGCCAAGCCCCCCACACTGCACCCCCTTCCCCAAACTGACCGAGACTGGCCAGGCTTCTGCACCTCCTGCTTACACAATGTGTACGCAGCAGTTTGCTCCATTAACTGGTCAGATGGCTGTCTGGCCTACATTTGCACCTGGGACAGATGGGATGGGGGTTTCAATATAGCACAGTGAAGGATTTCTAGCTACCTAATCAACCAGGCTATGGTTAAAAAAAATTCATTGTTGCCCCTTCTTCTGACGCTAATGTACCTTTGCCACATGGTAGCAGGGATCAGGGCCCTTGCAGGTTGGCTTCCCAGCAGAGGAGCAATTAGTGACATAAAAGCTGCATACATTCAAAGTAACTTACATGCACCCCAGTTCAGAAGCAGAGGCAGTCACAGACACAGGCAGTGTCCTCTTACCAGCCCACACGCCAATACCTGCTTCCAAGAACGGGCTGCCAAATATATAGAGAAGAAGAAGGAGATTAAACTATCTGCCACAGCATCGCTCAAGGATTTCTGTTTCACACCACAACAAGATGACACTTCTTTAAAGACTAAGCATTTGCTGGCATGCGGAGACTACAACAGCACCATCTGGTGACACCTGGCAGAACATCTTGTGTTACATTCAGAGCTGGTGTAAACAGGTAACACATTACTCCTATGCTTACACCCTATCAGAGCACCTGCCTAGAGCTGGCAAGTTTATGCCATCGTTCTTAATGTCAAGTCTCCCATTATGTTAATAGTACAAATATTAGATTCCACTCGTTAATATTCCCCACTGACGATTGCGTCCCATATTAAAGGCTCATTTGCCTTATGTGGAAGGTCACCAAGGAGTCGGTCAACACTCTGCGGCTGCATAGCGCAAGAGTCACTCCTTAAAAGGGATTTCTCCCCTTCTCTGCTTCCCTAAATGTCATTCGTGTGTACATCTAGGCTGATAGCTAAACCTGGTGTCAAAGTCAAATGCAAAGACAACCTTTGTTTTGTCAGCACACGAGACAGATGAACTTTTCTTGGTACATTCTCCAAGACTCCCAGTACTTGTCGCTGATTCTGCTGACCGCTACGCTGGCTCTCGCCTTTGCAAAGCATCCCCTAGTGTTCCTGTTCCAAACTTCGGCCTAAGGTGCGGCTGAACAGAAGAATGACTCACACTGTAAAATGTTCAGTGTTGGGGCTGGTATGACATGATAATGCCCAACGACACTGTAATATGGTTTGGCAGTGTGTATGTACACAGGAGCCCAAGCTGCCATGACAATGCCAAGGAGCTTTGTTACAGCTGGACGAGGTGAGGGCTGTTTACAAAGAAATTCCAGGGACTTAACTGGAGTTACTCCGGATTTCCAGTGGCATAGCTGAGACTAGGATTTGGCCCTAGTTTTTAAAAGGAACATGTAATGTCTCCCCACCCTGGTTACTAGAACTATGTGCTTTATAGTGTTACCAAAGTCCAACCAACATCGAGGGATCCTTTTTCACCAGGTGCTGGGCAAAACGCATTCCCCTGCCACAAGGCGCTTACAGTCCAAATAGACAGGAGTGACAACGGAATTATTCCTTTCCCACTTTAGAGTGGAAACGGAGAGCCTGGCTTCCCCAGAGTCTGTGGCAGCTCTAGAAATTGAATCCCAAAGTGACTGGATCCCAGTCTTGGGCTTTAATCACACCCACATAATACAGGAGGGGCCCAAGTGTGCCAGGACATGGCTTGGTCTAACCTGTGTGGATAATACTACATCATATTCTAATGCTAGTACGGGCACTACACTGGTCCCTAACACTAAGCACTGCAGCCAAGACTAGCTCTTACACACAGTCCAGTGAAGTGCGATCAAACCACCTAGCAAGGTGCCCTTGCTGGACCTGACCATTCCATCATGCAATGGTCCTTGGTCGTAAGGCAATTGTAGCTCTTGACAGGTAATGCCCAGAGCCTTGCACTGCCTCTTCAGTGCTATGGAAGCCTCCTACAATATGCAGATTGTCTAAAGCCCATCCAGTGTTAGTGTCAGGTTGTTCATTTTTCAGTACAGTGAAAGGAAAAATGTCATTGCAGTTGGGACTGAGCTGAAAGCCAGGCTCATGCACAGAGCGGATTCCTTCTTCCCCTCCCTTTACAGTAGGAGAAGGTCCTGGCCACTGCCTACTGGCATTTTAAATCATCTTGCTGGGCTCTGTTTGTTCCAAGACATTTGCATGTCTAGCCTATCTTCAGCATCTCACAGCAGTAATGACATCACAATTGTTTCGGCTGCATCAGCCTGTCAATGACCGAGTTAGGGCTAAGATTGCAGCCATTACCATGACAGGGGGAAGCAGGGCTGAGCGGCTGAGGAAAATTCCTGTTTACTTGCCGCTGGCCTCACAAATTGAAGCCAATCAGGCCCAGCAACCACCAAAGCAAATGAAATTTTGCAGGAGTTTCGACTCTCGCCATGTTCAAAGTGTTGGCCCTCTGGGCGTAAAAGACCCTCTTTAAGCAAGGAAGGGCAGCTGGCAGTTTAGATGAAGATGACAGTCAGAATGCAACCCTGACAGCTCTTCCCTCACCTAGGAATAAAGAGCTGATGCACTGATTGATACCTGAGGGAGAGGCTGTCATCTAGCGGGACACAGAAGGGAGATAAGCAACTCCATCAGTGTCAGACCTGTCCTGCCATAACACAGCCTGCAAATCACTGCTGTGCAAGAGTCCCCACTGCTAAAGTGGAGAGCAAAAAGCAGGTAATAGAAAAATGGGAGGCAAAGCAGTTGCATTTAAAACGTAATAGATGGGGATACAGCTCTGCCAAACTCCAGGGAGCATTAACCATCCACTCCCTAAAACCAAAATCCTCTCTTTTTTACCAGGAGCTAGGCTCGGCCTTTTCTTGCTGTTGTTGTTACGGGTTTGTTTTTTTAAATGGAGGTTTGAAACCAAGCGATGCCCCTTTTCTGTTGCATTTGCACTCCGGAGAACAATGCTGATGTGCCACTGCCTAATCCTGACACCATCTGCAAGTGACAGGGAAGTGGCGGGAGGGGGCTTTTATTGTGATACAAGAGTAATCAAAGGCCTAACAATCTAATGCAATAGAGTTCCCCATTTTCAGATTGCTGAGAGACTGGGCTCCATCCACTCCAGAACATATGCAAGAGCTGAGTCCAATCTAACATGCTTTTTTTTTTAAATGCTTTGAGTTTTGTTTCAATGGGGAATTTTTAAATAAAACACATTCTCTAAGGAACGAGGAGGGACAGTGAGGAGACGGGGACCCAACTCCAGGTCTGAACTAATGAATGGATTAGTAATTAATTAATTACTGGCAGGAGCATGTAGCGAAGCCTGTGGCTCTCCCCTGCTTATTCACTTTCTCTCCCCTAAGATCTTGTCTTTCTGATTTTTAATTACTTTCTTGTCACCCGGGCACTTCTTCTATCAAATATTCAAATGAATTAAACAAATACATTATGGCTATACCGGCTTTTATGCCAAAAAATACCTCCCATTAACACTTCTAGTGAAGTCACAGTCCTGCCTATGAGACCAACAACAGGAACACCAGAGGAGATGGGGCAGAGGTGGGTGGAGGTATTTTTTACCCCTATATAATCTAAGGGTTTGTCTGCAATCAAGTTCCTTAACTCAAGTTAAGTGATTGCTAATGAACCAGGTTAGCTAATATGTGGGTCTAGTCTGGACAACCCCCCAAATGTTTATTCTTGGGCACATTTGTCTGTAGTCAAAGCCCCAAGTAATAGCCACTGGCTACCTACATTGTGCTCTAGTAAACCACAAACATATGGCGCTTGAGTTAACTGGCACTCCGGTCATTGGAGTTAAACTCAACTGTAAAAAGACTCTTGTAAGCAGGGGTTAGAATGTCCCACAGGGCTCGGAAGACCTCCAAGGCTCTGCATCGATTAGCCATGACCTAATCGATTAGCCAAGACCTTTGAGATCATAGGTCTTATAGCCACAGTAACACCCACCTTCACGATTCCCAGCTATCCCATACACACACATCCCTTGTGCTCTCACGCCATCCCTGTGTTTGGGAAGGAGTCTGACTCAGACCACTGTAACTGCTAACTTATGCCTTCACCTGGCTCTGCTGTTACAGTGTCTGTAACAATTTAGAACTACAGTATCGTGACTGGATCATTGTGTTCTCTCTATGCATAGTGTGTGGTCATTCACTAGCTGGGTTGTCAGGATTTGCACCCAGAAAGTGAGGATGGGTCCCAATATTCACATCCCTTCCTGGCAAACTTTTCAAGAGATAAAAGCAGCAAAGAGTCCTGTGGCACCTTATAGACTAACAGACGTATTGGAGCATGAGCTTTTGTGGGTGAATACCCACTTCGTCAGATGCAAGAGATAAGACACAATGCAGAGCCCTCAGCTTTGAAGTTTATCTCGATCACTCAGCTGGTACAGGACAGAACCAAGCCCATTGGCTGGTTTAAAAAGGGAGTCCCTGAAGGGGACCTAGGAGTTAGAGTGGACAAGAAGCTGGATATGAGTCAACAGTGTGCCCTTGTTGCCAAGAAGGCTAATGGCCAGCAGATCGAGGGATGTGATCATTCCCCTCTATTCGGCATTGGTGAGGCCTCATCTGGAGTACTGTGTCCAGTTTTGGGCCCCACACTACAAGAAGGATGTGGAAAAATTGGAAAGAGTCCAGCACAGGGCAACAAAAATTATTAGGAGGCTGGAGCACATGACTTATGAGGAGAGACTGAGGGAACTGGGATTGTTTAGTCTGCAGAAGAGAAGAATGAGGAGGGATTTGATAGCTGCTTTCAACTACCTGAAAGGGGGTTCCAAAGAGGATGGATCTAGACCGTTCTCAGTGAAAGCAGATGACAGAACAAGGAGCATGTTCTCAAGTTGCAGTGGGGGAGGTTTAGTTGGATATTAGGAAAAACCTTTTCTCTAGGAGGGTGGTGAAGCACTGGAATGGGTTACCTAGGGAGGTGGTGGAATCTCCTTCCTTAGAGGTTTTTAAGGCCCGGCTTGCCAAAGCCCTGGCTGGGATGATTTAGTTGGGGATTGGTCCTGCTTTCAGCAGGGGGTTGGACTAGGTGACCTCCTGAGGTCCCTTCCAACCCTGATATTCTATGATTCTAAGGCCAGGAGGTAAGACAGAGGCAGAGACTGTTGAGAGGCGACTAGCAGCACCCAGACCCCAAGGCCAGGCAGTAAGATAGACATATAGATTTTTTTTTTTAAACAAAGCTCTTCACTTATGCTTTGCCTTTTTCCTATTGTTAAGAATAAAGACTACTTTGTTTTAAGAAGGCTGTTTTGGGTCTCTGAATTCATTACTGGTTACAGCTCCCAAGGGGAAGAACCGTAGGTAGCGGCTCCAGTAGTACCTGCTGGGGGCGAGGTCTTTAGATGTTACCACGATAATAATAATGACTGTTGATGACAGTGACGCCTGTTCACACTAGTGCACCCACCATAGTTGCCCCCTGGCAGTTGTAGCTACCAGGGAAGTCTTACTGTCTCCCCGCCCTCCCCCAACTGTAGACCAGGCCATAGGCCATAGCAAACCAAGTGACTTGCTATAATAGTGCATTGGAATTTCAACCACTTTTTTTTTTTTTTAAGCAGGCATGAATCCCTGGGTTTACTGAAGCTTTCATGTCTGGCCTTGGAGTTTTCTTTTGCCACCTGGCTAATCAGCCCCATGTGTGTCAAGGGGTGGGATTGCTTTTTTATGCTGCCTGATTGGGTTACGTCTCTGATCTTGTTGATTGCTTAACAGGCTGTGTCAGAAAACAAGCCTTGTACAACATCCAAGCACAAAGCAGGCTCCTTTACCCCCAGCAGCCTCTCTTCCTATCACTCCTCACAGTAACTGATAGTCTCCCCCGCACAGACACCCCTGTTCTGGCTTCTTTATAGGCTGCCCATTTGTTTGCAGCCATCCCTTGATCTGCCAGGTTTTTTGTTTGTTTTTGACTTGAGCTCTGTAATAACCATTTTAGCCCTTACATTAGTACAGCCAAGCAGCAGCAGCAGCAGCAGCAACAAAAAAGGCAGCAGACATTCGAAGAGAAGGAGATACGCAGGAGATATGTTTTCTTAGGCCAAATCTAAACATCACTGCAGAATAAATTTGAGCCAAAAGGTTCACATTTAGCTGCCTAAAACTGCCCCTGAAAGCCACATTTAAGCCCCTGTCACAGTGCTGCAACAAACCGCTCCCACTGATTTCCAAGCCACTTACATAGGTGCTTAACATTTGGTCACCTACATCATCTCGGCCTTAGTGCTGAGACACTAATATTGGCCTCTGTTATCTTTCCTATAGAACCTGTGGCAAGCGAAAGGCACCTGGAAAATGTGAACACCCATCTCAAGACATCAAGCTGTTGTAAGGGCTTGTTTACACGGAGACTGAGCGCAGAGCAAGTGGCGGTGTGACTTCAGCATGCCAGCCAGCCGTGCATTAAGTGGCCATGTGGCCCCCTGCTACCATGCACTAAATGTGCCATAGCGTGCACAGACGTATAGACGTTTCAAACAGTAGTAGGTCTTCCATGGGAAGCTCGATTTCATTTTTAATAATATCATAAAAATACCAAGGAACTAGACCATAAAAAATACCAAGTGTCTGACCTTGACACTGCTTTGTTGAAAACTCTTGAGCTGTCACTTCATCATTAACTTGCCTGGTAGTAGCTAGGTAGCATGATGCAGACAGAAAATTTGCCATGCCACATTCACCACCAGCCAAATGGGTCGGGTCTCAGCCATTTCCTCCAGAGGTGAATTGAGCCCATTAGGTAATGCCGCGTAGGCACAGAGATGAAATTCACCCCTGTGCAGAGGGCCAGCACGAGATCTGTGTATCATGCCCAGGCATCTTAAGCCCTATTTTGAGGTGTAAGTGGGACATAAGTGCATAGGCCTAGTGTCCCTCTTCACCAGGGTGAATTTCCCTGGTGTCACTTAAGGACACTCAGGCCAGGCCTACGCTGGGAAGGCTTTGCTGGTATAACGCTACGGGGATACTATGCCAGTGAAGTGCACCTAGTGTGGCTGCAGCTTATACTGGCCCAAACTGTGCTTTTGCTGGCATAGCTTATTACAGCCAGCCTCCTTCGCCCCTCCACCCCAAAGTGAAATAAACTACGCTGGTAAAAGTGCACTTTGGCCAGTATAACTTCATCCAGGTGTCGGTCACAGATCACACCTCTTCACGGCCCAGGCTGGCAAAGGTTTGTAGTGTGCAGTTGGCTTTGGGCCAGAGAGCTACATTCTGCCTATAGGTCATGCCCAGTCGACCTCCAAGCACTCTCCTGTTCCCAGTGAGAACAATAGTTAAACTTCCATAGGTTAGGACACATGCGTTCTATTCTTGGCGCTACCACTTACCCGATGGGCGACTTGGAACAAGTCACATGAGGTCTCTGTGCCTAAGGTTCCCCCATCTGTAGAGACCTACATCATACAGCACTGTGGGGTCTATAGCTGAAGAGTGCCACTTAAGTACATTGTACAATGCACTCTTACTTACCAATTCTGCTTACAGACTTCAGTGGTGTTACAATAAGGTAACTGAGGACAGAAACTTTGTTACTACATTTATGATCCAGACCACTACAACTCACAATAGTGATGTTACAGTGTTTTGGGACAGTCCTATAGATGATTGAGAGAAGTTACACTTGTCCTGTTCTTGCAAGAGCACATGGAACATGTCACATGCTGGCTATGTTTGTCATCACCCCTGCCCCTCGTGTCTAGCAGCAGCTTCAGATAAAGGATAACAGCTTACTACTACTATCAGTTAGTAGGATAACAGCTTATTACTACTATCAGTTAGTGGGGTTTTTTGTTTAGAGCCAGTGGCCTGTGCTTTTGTCCACTGTCCCCATGGCTGGAGATACTCCTTTAACTCTAGTGGTAGCAGCCAGCGCTCCAGGACCCATGCTGGAGCTCATTATGCCGACTTCAGTCCCATCTCCTTCTTGCTCCCCTAGACTCTGGGAGAGCATCCAGGAGACGGCCCACTGCAATCGTCGAGCAATACGGGGCAGAGGTGGTGAGCCCTTTAGCACCCTTCAAGGACAACGATCGCCAAATGAATTTCAAAACCATGTTTTAGGAAGACATCCAATGTGCTTAACAGAGCTGGGGAGCCCTTTATATCTCGGCAATAATCCAGCATTCTTCCACGAAATCCCAAGCACAATGTCGCTTCTATCCTTTTCAATGGGGAAGCTTTATTAACCTCTGGTGTGGAAAGCTTCTAAAAGCCAAAGTCTCGCTACCTCAGAGAGAAATCAGGAAGATTTAAGCAGAGTCTGTGTATATCTGAGGGGGAGAAAGAGTCCCCCACCCCCAACTGACACAGAGGGGAAAAAAATGTAAGCCTAAGATGCATTTATTAAAGAAAGAAGTTAGGGAGCTGCAAAGCCAACCATTTTAAGCACTCACTGTTAGTATGTTAATAAAAAACACAACAATTCCACAGCAAATCATGGCTTTGAAGAAAAAACGTCAATCCCTGTCAAGGTTTGAAGAATCGTCTGAGCCTATGGAAAACTAAATTCATCAGTAATGCTGTGCTCTTCGCCCCCTCTCTCCATCTCTCCCAGTCATATGCAATGAACAAATCCACTGCAAAACAGTTCATGAGACCAGCTGCAGATCACAGGCTACGTTGGGGGACAATATTATCAAATACCTGAAAGTTCTACAGAGGGACCAAAGCTGAAAGCAAATAAAAGCTACAGTCTCAGCATTACAATATTAAAGGACCTGAAAAACAGCCATGAATCTGATTGGTGGGGAAGGGGGAGGGATCTGTCATCAGTCAGAGGCATATGGCAGGAGTTCTTGACAACTCATAAATCTGGCACAGGAGAAGAAATACAGCCCAATCAGACCCAGAATAAGAAAGGGGCAATAAAAAGATTTTAAGGCATTAGGGGGGGAAGGAGAGAGAGCAAATGAAGATAGAGTGGTGAAAGCAGAGATGAGATAAAAATAGGAGCAGCTATGGGAGGCGTGTGTGTAAAATTGTCAAGAGTGCCTACATGTTTTTCAGCACCTAAATCTCATTAGAAATCAATGAGGGTACGTCCAGACTACCCGCCGGATCGGTGGGTAGCGGATCGATCTATCGGGGATCTAGACACGATATATCAATCCCCGAACGTGCTCCCGTCAACTCCGGAACTCCACCAGGGTGAGCGGGGGAAGCGGAGTCGACGGGGGGAGCCATGGCCATCGATCCCGCACCGTGAGGATGGGAGGTAAGTCCAAATAAGATACATCGACTTCAGCTACGCTATTCCCGTAGCTGAAGTTGCATATCTTACATCGACCCCACCCCCAGTGTAGACCAGGCCTGAGAATTAGGCTCCTATCACTTAGGTACTTTTCACAAGTTTTCCCAGCTTGGCTTCTTATTATTTTTATTACACTAGTGCCTAGAAGCCCCAAATGGGTACTGCATAGACACGGTCCCTGCCACAGAGTGTGTGCAATTTAAATAGACACGACAGTCAGGGAGGAACTATTAATCCCATTTTACAGATGGGGAACCAAGTCATGAGAAATGAAGTGATTTGTTCACGGTCACACAGAGCAGCTGTGGCAGATCTGGGAGTTGAACCTCGTTTTCCTGAGTAGTGCTTAACTACAGGACCACTTGAGGCTACTGTACGTCTACACTGGGGGGGGTGTCGATGTAAGATACACAACTTCAGATACAGGAATAGCGTAGCTGAAGTTGACGTATCTTATTTCGACTTACCTCCCGTCCTCACGGCGCGGGATTGACGGCCGCAGCTCACCCGTTGACTCCGCTTCCACCTCTCGCCCTGGTGGAGTGCCGGAATCGAGGGGAGCGTGTTCGGGGATCGATATATCGCGTCTAGATGAGATGCGATAGATCGATCCCCGATAGATCGATCGCTACCCGCCGATCTGGCGGGTAGTCTGGATGTACCCTTAGAGAGACCCAGAATCAAATAGAATCAGCAGGGAGCGAATACAGGGAGAATAAACCTACCTAGTATTCCTTTTTAATCACTGAATACTCATAGTTTACTGGGGTTTTCATCTTGGGAAGCAGCATCCCCATACACAGAAATATGTATTACATAATACATAATTCATAGATAGTGCTTTCCACTGATAGATCCCAAGGGCTAGACTCCGACAATGCACCCAAGGAAGAAGGGCTAAGAACTCCCTTTATATCCTTCCATGGACTACCTGGCTCTCGGTTCTGCACACATAGGGTTAAGTGGGGCAGCTTCTCCACTACCTCCCTCCCTGAAACTAGAGTCTTGGTTCCCTCCTTTTGCTCACTGGCCAGGGTGAGCTAAAGCAAGAAGGAGAACAATCTACTGCGATGGCCAGCACTAAGCCACCATCTCCTGGGGACAAGGCAAAAGAAGGGGAGGCATTGTGACAAGGATGTGGATGTCTGTAGGCTAAATGCCACCCGGGGCTATTCCTGGGGTAACAGTATTTACACACTACCCTTTGCTCAAGGCTATGCCTAGAGTCAGAGACCAGCCCAAAGTGCTTCACAGAGGTGGGTAAATACCATCCCCATTTGACTGATGGGAAAATTGAACTGACTCCTGCACCATGCTGAGCACCCTCAACTCCCACTGAACCCAGGGCAAAACCTGTATTGTGCAAACTAGCACCCACGTGTGCAACTCTAGTAACTGAATGTGCAAATTGGTGCTCAAAAGTGCAATACTTAACGTGGGTACTCAGACTCCAGGGACATGCATGCATTTTGCCTCATCCGTTGCATTAGGCTTTGAAAATAAATTGGCCCTTAGCACATTACAAAAGCTTTCACAAGGCCATTTGGCTAATTGCACAGCTTATTAACACTGCTGGATACAAGGATTTTGCAGCAGTCCAAGCTCCTGCTGTAATTTTATGGCTTTCTCCCTTCATTGTCAGTGCTGGACACAAAATGAATGACTTTCAAGGAAGTTTCCTCATTGGCCAACGCCTGGCCGAGGTGCCTGAGAACGAAGCTGTCAAGTCAGCCCTTACCCTTTCACAGGGAATGACTGATTCGGAATGAAAACTAAAGCTGGACACATGGGAGGAATTAAACGGGCCTGCTTTCGCAGTGGGCTCATTTACATGAGGATGAGGAGAGATTTCAAATCACGATGGGGACTGCAGCCAAAACTATTAGTAAGTTGGGAAACAGGGCGCAGGGCAGGCCATATTTATGAAACATTGTCTTTTAGCCAAACCCTCTGAAACACTAAACAAAAACAGCGTTCAGATATATTTCAGAGGAAAACAAGAAGCATCTGGTTCCCTTCGCTGGTGTACATAGCAAGGGAAGAATTGGCAGTACATCGGATTACCATAAAAGAGAGAGCTATGCAGAAAAAGCCACATTAGACTAGTGTCGACCAAAACAAAGTCAAACGTCTGAATTGTGAATACATTTATGGTAGACATTTGAATAAAGGGCAGCCCAAATTAACGTGAACTGCAAATGAATTGGCTCGGTGGGAGCTGGTTCCTTGCCATGACATTTGATTTTTGGTGTTGTTGGGTGATTAAATGACCGACAACATGCAGAAATACTTTATGGGGGTTTCCTATCAGCAATCTTACCAGCTTCTGAAGTGGGGATCAGGAATCACTGGTTTGCATATCTTCACCTATGGCCTGTGTTATACAGGAGAAGGAAATCAGACTAGATGATCATGATGGTCCCCTTCTGGCTTTAAGTCTCTTTCCCTTCTCCTGCTTTTCTCCTCCCAGAGAAGCACCATTTCCAGGGCAACTGCTTCTGCCAAATTGGTCCAGGGCTAATGGCAGTAGACATTCATCTGGCTGGGATTTCATTCTGTCAGGGAAGCAGCACATGTAGCGGACTAAGAGACAAGGAGAACTTGACTCTTCCTGATTCTGCCACGGACTCATTGCGTGAGGCTGAGCAAGTCACCCCACTTCCCAGTGCCTCAGTTTCCTCATCTGTAAAATGTGCTTCATGAAACTCACCCATCACTGGAAAGTGCCAGATGAAAAGCACGATAGCTACAGAGTGTTGGTATTATCGTGAGGCAACACAGTCTAGGGTACTCAGCTGGCACCCAAGGCATTATCACAAAAATAAACCACTGGATTTGACACCTCTTCTAAAGAAGTACAACAGGCTCCTCGCTTTCAGAATAACACAGCTAGTTTTAAGCCCCCTGTCCAGGTCGCTCTATACCGTAAAGGGCTCTCCTGCCTTTATTTCTGATCCCCTGGCAGGGATTGACAGCGAAAACCGCTGAAAACGTTCTTTTAAAGAAAACAACCTTTGACAGCTGAGCCTCCTGCAAGGGAAATGCTAGCAAGTCAAACCTTGATTTTGCTGAACTTCAAATATACAAACACCTCCTCTGTCCAAACAGCTCCTTCCAGCTTTGCATAGCAACACATGCTAAAAAGAGCTGAGTAAACAAGCCAAGGAGAAAATGATTAAAAGTCCAAAGAGAAAGGGGAAGGAGAGGAAAAGGTCTACGATTCTATTAACCCTTCTTGAAATGCAAATGGTCCTAGTCTGGATGTTAATGTACCTTGGGATCTTCATAAGGGGTTGAGGAGCTCAATAAATATTGTGGGTTTATATCATTATTATTGGGCAGTAAAGGGGATCATTCTGCCACTGAAGGCCAACCAGTGATTCCTTTTACCTCCATCAGAAGGAGAAATTTTTATGCACCCTTTATCCAAAAGGAGGGAAGATCTTGGGGTTAAGACACTGGGACCCCGGAAGTTTGGCTCTGCCACAGGCTGTCTGTGTGACTTTGGGCAAGTCACTTAGCAATGGCAGGATCTTTATTTAGGAGTGCCTAGGTAGGGAGGATGTATTCAGCCACTCAGCCTGGGTCTCCAAGAACAGACAGCTCCACCAGTTGTAAAGAGAACTGGAATGATAAAAACAGCAAGAACGGAATGACACGGCAACAGATTTGCTGAAGAACTAAAAATGGAATGAACCGCCTATAAGTTACGCCAATATCAATCTGGAGTGACTCCATTCAGGAGAATCCAGCCCTGTGCTGTCCAGCTCAAAGGGGCTGCAGAAAGGCAGTTAGGTCACCCGGGGGAATATCCCTGGTGCCAGAGACCTTCTGCAGGAGCCGGAGTGGGCACTGACACAAGGGGCTTGTCTAGATGAGAAAACAACCAGTTTAAATGTAAATCACTTTGACCCCGCATGAGGGGTTACATTGAGTCAGTTATAGCCATTTCTAAACAGTTGTAATTTAACTAGCACAAAAAAACCCTCACTGTTTAGACCAGCCCTAAGTCATTAAAAAAAAACCCTACACCAATCATTAAATGATTGCAACATTGTGTCTAGATCAGGCCTATGGAACCCCAGAGCAGGGGGGCCATTGCACAGCAGGATGGGCCAGCAAGGAGAGTTGCCCTAGCCTGTTACAGAGGCTGAACCAGCTCCCTGCAACCCAGAGCACGGAAGGTGCAAGCTGCCACCGTTCTGTCCCTAGTGCTGCCATAAACCTGGCTCCACTGCAAACAGAGATCTAAGGGTATGTCTGCACCGCAGCTGCTACAGCAGCACACCTACCATGCTGCAGCTATGCCGCTGTAGTGTAGACGCTTCCTACATCAGTGAAAGGGGTTTTCTCATCAGTGTAGCTAATCCATCTCTAGTCTTCAAGAGGTGGTAACTAGGTCGACAGACGAATTCGTCTGTTGACCTAGCTGCATCAACACCAGGGGTATGTAATTACGGCACTCTGGGCACTACATTTTTCACAGCCCTGAATGGCGTGGCTAGGGCAATCTAATTTAAGTGTAGACCGGGCATCAGTCTTCATCCACTTTTTTCCCTCTCCTGGAATCCACAGCTTTCCTGCTTGCTCAGAGGCCACGACAAATATCTATCGGAGCCACACACGACACCTCGCTGCTGCACAAGGGGGCCCTGATCTCAGCTGAGACCGAAAGGCAGTACGGCTCAGCTTCTTCACAGGGATGCAGACGTGCCTAACTCCCATTTTAGGTGCCTAAATGCCTTTGAGGATCTGACCTCACCATGCTACTACTGCTAATAACACCACACGCTTTCTGCCCTTTATACCACAGCCAGGCATAGTTAGAGTATTAATTTGTCCTGCTTTGCAGAAAGAAACACCTAGATGGATACAAAAGGGAACAAGCGAGACGGAGAAAGGAAAATGAAATGAAGACTATTGGTTGCCATCTTAGGCCCATTAAACACTGAGATTTGAAATTGTGTTAGCACATAGCTAAAAAAACATGTTTAAACAGGTATTGATACTGTTGCCCGTCTCTGTGCATCCAGGGGCTACCTGTGTTATAAAATGGATTTTTACAGACCCTCGCTATGGGCTCCCATCCCCTCTAACATTGTGTCATAAACAAGCTTTTAAAAAGCTAAGCCCTGTGGACTTTGAGATCTGAAACTGCGTGAGCATCATTGTAGAGGGAGCCACATTTCAGGGAAAGAGTCACACTTCTCTAACATCATTTCAAATCTTGGCTGTAGCCAAAAAGTGCTATCAGTGTTAATCCAGCAGGGGCACCAAACAGCCAATACACTCTGTACACACAACAGATTAATTAGCCTCGCTGACCGCTTTAAAAAACCCAATTCCACATCATCGATCTAATCTACAAAGCTCATTAAAACATGCCAATGTCGTACCCAGCAAAGATCTGCCTTAAAGCTTTTGGGTGCCATGTTAAAAACATTAAAACAGCGAGCCACAATCCATGAAGGATGCTGCCGTCTACATATGCTGGAGCATGTGGTGGAAAGGATATAAAGCAACCTGCAACGGAGCTGGTATAAATTGCGATCTGTTTCGAGGGACAGAGACGATAATAGGGCTGCCCAAATGGCAGAGAATTCTGCAGATGGCTCTAGGGGAGAAAAAGCTTGGTGTGCGTGTGATATTTTTGGATGTGCACAGTATGATAAAGAGGACATTGCTCAATGACTTAAGAAATGAACAACTCTGCCTTAGGTTATCATCTCCTGGATAATGACAAGGTTATGAATGCAGCCATGTTGCCGAAATTGAACAGATTCAGTATGCTGACTCTGGAATAAGTTCTGATGATTCCCCCAGATACTCAGGGTGAAGTGGAGATAATGCTGATAAAACGCATGGCGTGGAGTGAGCAGTGTGAAAACAGTGACTCAATCGCGGCTGCCTCTGCCACTTGGCAGCCTATAAAATATTTTAACACACTTAAACGAGCCACCATCCATGTTTTCCTGATGCCTACAGGATACCCCTGTGAGGGCTGCTCTGATCTGGACAGGAACAAGAGAAAACTGGGGTTTCCCTGACTGTGAGGCCTGTTCAGGACGTTGACAGTTTTTTTGCAGCACTCAACCCTTCAGAGAGACAAAGGGTGATCTGGGGTTAAGGCACTGGACAGGGGCTCAGGAGATGTGGGTTCAGTTCTCGCTCGGCCACTGCCTCCCTGTGCAACTTTCCCCAAGTCATTTAATCTCTGTGCCTCAGTTCCCTCCCTGTAGATTGGGCTAATCATAATCTTATCCCTTACTATGTGTCTGTGCAACACCTGCCACAGTAGGGACCAAGTTCCCTAGGCCTGCCTGTAATACATGTAATAAATAATATTGTTTCCAGCTCTTTCCAACGATAACCAACACAATTCAGGCTGTAAACCACGACACTCCTGCCTATGCCTGCACCCAAACTACATCCAGCCAAAGAGCAGCACAGCTGTGAATTACTTCTCCCTCCCTATTCACTGCAGGTAGGCGCTAGCATTTCCAATTAGGCTTTGAAATTAACATTATTGATCAGGGCAGACTAATCACCAACACCCTGCATAGGCTGCAAGCAAGTTACCTCCCTGGCCCTAGTTCCTTCCATGACAGCTGCGCTCTTCTGGAACCAGGCTTGTGAGAGCTGGAAACGGAGAGGTTTCTCAGAGATCGCTTCACTACTGTGAGCCACTCTTGAGCAGCTGATATGACCATTGACCTATCAGATCCCAATGCAGGCCTCACCTCTGTGTTCCAGCTTTCCCTGCTAATAAGCCAGATCCTCAGCTGGTACAAATCAGCATAAATGGAGTGACACTGTTTTACACCAACTGATTTACACTGGCCCGCTATATTTAACGTCTCCCCAAACCCTGGACCTCAGGTATGAAGTACACTCCTTACTTTTGGAAGCCAGTTGCTTTTAAATTAACTCAAGGGATTGGGCCAGATCCTCAGCTTGTGTGACTGGAAACACTCCACTATAAAGTGGTGTCACTCCATTGACTACACCAGCTGAGTACCTGGCCCAGTCTCTTTAAAGTAAACATTCCACCATCGCTTCACAAAACGCAGGCTGACCTGACAAAGCAACATCCTGCTTCCATTGTGGGTCCGTGATCATTTAATTAATGAACATGATCACTGAGCCTGCTTTAACCCTTACAGTTTCTACCTTGTGTACTCTAAATCCAGTTATAATGACCACCCTTGGATCAAGCTATCAGATAGAAACTTGGGATTAGCATTCGTCAGTGCCCACTGTCCAAGGAAATAGGGGGTTCTCACCCTTCTGAACTCGACACCCCTGTAACTATGCATCATGACTCCTGGCAACACTTCAAATCTAGCATCAAATGATTCAACGGGATATGATTTCTTCTGTTAGAATGAGTCCTTCAGCCTCATTCCTAAAATCAGAATGACCTAATGCAGCTAAAACACAATCTGATTAGAACTCTACCCTGGAAATAAAACAAAACAAAAACAAAAGAGAGAAGTGAAGAGGATCTAAATATAAAATATCATTTTATCACCACCACACTTATTATAAGACTTATCAGCCTGCAAATGAAAACAACATTCCACGCCCTGGGCTCTTTGCACTATTTTCACCCTAAATGAATGACTTCCCCGCACCCCCACCCTACCAGAATATATTCTGGCCTCCTTCAGTCCACTATAGAAATAAGTCCCCATGTTCATTCAATTAAGGGACTGTATAACCAAGGCTGGATCCAGCTCATTACTGGTATTTCATGCCACAGACATCGAGGAGACACCTTCGCTGTACGCCAGCTCTGAGCTTGTTGAGTGTCAGCGCCGAGGATAATGTCAGTGAGTGCGAAACTGATGTTATCAACACGTTTTCACTGATCGCTGAGCTAAACTGGCAGATGTCGAAGCAAAACCCGTCTCTGACAACTGGAAATTTGAAATAATTAATTATCTTAAGCGCACATACTATCTACAAGGACAAAAAAATGTGCCCCTCGGTGTCCAATATCCTACTAAGTGTGAGTAGCTAACCACATGGAACTTGGCATGTAATGGGTTAATTATTTCATAAATACTTACCCTGCCTTCCTGATTCTTAAAGACTCTGCATTCCCTTCAAGGTCAGTAAATTCTAATTAGTGCAAGTGGAAATTAAGGACCCCCTCCCCAATTCAGCATAGCATCTAGGTAGGTGCTTTGCTGAATCAGTGCCAAAATTGTTAAACCGAAACATTCATATTTTATCTTTGTTTAATTTACTTCTCCTTTATTTTTGTCTTTGTTGTTTTGTACAATAATTGGCATTCACACCCAGGAGTGCTTGTGCACTCAGTTAATCAGGAAACAGTAACAATACCATGTAACAGACCCGGCCAATCGCAACTAGCCAATTCAGCTCAAAATACATTCAAGGTCAATCTAGAGGGTTTAAAATATGTGACAATTGGGGCCTTTCCTAATCAGAAATATTGGAACCAGTGCACTGATATACTTTCACCAACGCAAACCCCTAATGCTGATGTGCTGGACTGGTGCTAAAATGGGGTTTATACTGATGCAGCTTAATCCAGTAACTTTCTAGAGTAAACCACGCAGAGTAAACCCTGCCGAGCATTGATGTGGGCACATCTATGTGAGGGGTTTTCACTGCACCATCACTGCTCCATCAGCACAACCACTTTGTCTAACGTGGACTGAGCCTTAATTTCCAATGCAGAGAACATCTGGTCATGGATATTCTGTGAGCAGGAAAAGATGCTAAATTCATTTGATAAATTATTCACTGTGAATTGTTCGCTCGTCTCTAAACGTGAGCCCTGCACAAGTCTGGCTGACTGATCTGCTGGGAGAGGTTGCCTGCAACAGAGTTTGATCCTTGAAAAGATCTGCAGGCTGCTCAGAAGAAAGAGACTAACAGCGACATCCATGAGAGGAAAGCTCTGTGCAAAAGGGCGGCAGGGTTTTTTAGCTTCCATTTTAAGCTTCTTTAAAGCGTAGTCGAGAATAGCCCTCGGCTGTTTAGACTGAACTCTTCGAGCCTTTTCAACTGAATTTAGTGCCAGTGAGAAGGGCCCATTTGACAGCTGTGAACCAGAAGTTCTCTACACAGCGGTAGTGATGTGCTAGCCAGCACCAAACTATACTAACCAATACCCCAAAAAGGAATAAAATGGACCCCTAACTAGAATAAGATACTTTGGAGCAGATCTTCAGCTGGTGTAAATTGGCTAATTTCAGTGGCGCTAAGCTGATTTCCACCGGCTGAGGGAGGATCTGGCCCACCGTGCAGGAGCAGTATACTGACCATTCGCAGACAGGTTTGCCTCCAGGCATATTGGGAAGCAGACGAAGGGTGCTGGAGGCACCACAATCCAGCACTGGAGTGAGTGTAGACAGACACCATCCTAGTAGGAGCCTGTGAAGGGGAACACTCACTGCCCGTGTTGCCTAGGGGCCAGGCAGGGGTGCTGCAGGTAGCCTTCCTCCTGGGCTTCCCTCACTATAGCTCCACCCTGTGGTGATCCATCCCTTGTTTGTGACTCAGCCCTCGGGCCACGTCAAACGGTCCAGTCCACCCCTTTCGGGGTACACACACATACACACAAAAATATGTCCAATAACGGGAAAGTTCAGCTGCCTGCACGGGCTTCCTCCTTAGGTCAGAGACTTGGGGCCTGGAGCCTTGTGTGTTCAGGGCCTTCCCCAGCTGGGTTCCCTGCTGAGGGAACTGGCTCCTATCATCGTGCCCTCGTTCAGGTTTGGTAGGGGAGCCTGGCCCCACCCTCTCCACTGGGTGCCAAGCCAGGGCCCAATGGTGGGCAACTAAGTCCTGCACCTAGGGGCACTAAGCGGCTGCCTTCCGGGCTCACTTCCTAGCAGAGTCCCCTTTTCCCCACAGGGTAAATTAGAGCACGGAACATGAAACCAAGTTTCTGACCTTCCAAAGCCATCTCCTTCACAGGCTTGCTTCAGTATTGCCAGGTCTCAGGCAACAACCGTGCCTCCTTCCCAAGCACACAGATCTGCTCCCTTCCACTGGCTGCCTGCCTCTGAGCTGCTTCTGCTTCCCTTTGTCAGCTCCCACTCCAGCGTGCACAGACACCGCTGGACAGGACTGCCTGGGGCCAGAGCTGCTCGTTAACCCCACAGCCTCCAGTGTGGGGTTTGTATGCCCCACCCCAGAGCCCCAAGAGGAGTTCTGCCTCAGGCAGCCCTGCAGGAGGCACAGTGTTCTCAGGAGCCCCCGGGTGGGGAAGGGCACACACAAGAATTAGGCTGCTGGGGAGCAGAGGGATATGGGTGAAGGCACAAAAGTCAGGCTTCCAGGGCAGCGAGGTGGGGGGCACAAGGGCTACTCGATTCCTGGGGAGAAGGAGGGAGCCCAAAGGTTAGTCTCCTCCTACCTCCTCCCCGCTCACACACCAGGAGAATGAACGAGACCCGTCTGGCTGGAAGTCAGCAAGCAATTCTTGTCTGTGCTTTGGGTGAGTGAGAAAATGTTACTGAAGGCACCAACGTAGGAGTGGACACATGGAAACAATGGCCACCAAAATCTAGTTACGTACATCACAAGAACTGAACTGCCTCGAATGGGCTCATTGTCTCCAATGGATAGGCTGTGTTTCCAACACCACCCGGCACTCTGTTCCCCAGGGCTTTCTGACTAGGGCTGGGCAGGAAAATGCAGTTTTCCCATCTCACAAAAATCTCATAAATTGTGAAAAAAAAATCCTGCCCAAATCAGGATGGAAAGTTGAAATTCTGAAAATTTTCATGCAGTGACAAATAAAAAAAATAATGTGGTTCCACTCTATCAAAGCATTTCATTTCCAGTTTTCCTTTTAAATTTTTTTTATTATTATTATTTTATTTTTGGTCTAGAGATTTACTCAAATTTCAAAACGAAAAGTCATTTTGACTTGAAAACCCCAAAATGCTCATTTAGAAAAATGTCAAAACCGAATGTTTGAACAAATTTCAAAACTCCTCCCCTTCCCCCCCCCAAAAAAAGGTGTTTTTGAATTCGGAGATTCATCAAAACCAACGCTGCTTTGCAAACAGTTTCGGTTTCAACAAGTTGGCATCTTTCAGCCAAAAAAACCCCAAAAAACAGTTTGTCAAAAAATTCCTCACCGGCTCTGTTTCTGAGCAACAAGGCTTGACCACTTGCTTTCCTTAATGGAGGAGATGGCTTTTAGGCCTTGAGCCAATGTCCACTGAAGTCAATGTGGAGGCTTAACAGAATAATAAGAGTAAGAAGAGTTATTAAAAGTTTTTAAAAGCAAAATCCCTGTTTATGTTTTCTTAGAAGAAGAAAACACACCCACAAATAAAAAATACATGGAAACAAATACATTAATTAATGAAATTCAATAGAAGAGTGGATAGGAACTGGATGAGTCATGATACATATGGTCTTCTGAATCATGTTGCCTTTACTACCATTGGGACACATCCTGATGGCAGTATAATGGAGATCGAGATATTTACCTTCTTGTGCAAAATGCTTTGCGATCTGGAGATGAAAAGCTTTATATAAGAGCTATTATTCCTCCATCGTCACAGGCAAAGGTCCCATTGAAGTCTATGGGAAGGCTTGTCTGCGCTAGAAATGCTTTGCTTGTATAGCTGCCAGAGCCCTCTAGTAGAGATGCAGCATGAGCTGACAGGAGGAAGAGCTCTGTTGGCATACTTAAAAACCACCTGCTCAAACGACACTAGCTAAAAGTTGCAACTACATAGGCGGTGTTGCCAGCCTAGCTATGTCGGTTAGTGGGTGTGGTTTCTTCACACTCCTAGGCGACTATGCCAGCAGAACTTTGTGGTGGAGACTAAGCTAGAGTTTTGCCTAGGGATTTGTTAGCATAATCAACAGATGACATTTCTGGTGACATTGAGAGGAAAAGCATTCATACAAGAAGAGTTGTGAGCCAAAGTCTCTCCCTTTCTACAGTATGTAAAGCAACATGTGGCACTCTGCCAGCTGTGCCTTCTTTCTAACCAGGGAGGTTTTGCATAATTAATCATGAAAACACATTCTGTGACCTGAACAAAAAATCTGGCCTCTTCCCAAGTGCCATATGTCAAGCAGTTATGTACAGTCTGTGACACTGTACAAAATCCAGGACTCTGCCAGCACGCTGTGCCGAGCAATCAAAGTGGGTGTGAGTCATCACGGCCACGTTATGCAAAATCCGGGACTCTGCCAGTTTGTTGCACAGACCCATTGGAATGCCCATTAGGGAATCACGAAAACACATCTGTAAGTGTTGAAAAGGTTTCGGGACCCTGCTGGTTGTGCAGCACCAGCCAATCAGAACATGCATAACCAATCAGGAAAACACATCCCGTGATCTGAGCAAACCTCTGGGCCCCTCCACCATGCTAACACGTCAACCAGTGACAGCGTGCATGACAAATCCTGAAACACATTCTGTGACAGGGTATGAAATGCTGGACACTGCCAGTGCCCCACGCGTACCAGGCACAGCAAGCATGACTAATCGTGAAGCAGATGTTGTGACATTTCTGGGCTCTGCCAGAGTCCCATGCAAGCCAACTGGGATGTGCCAGTGAATAATGAATCAAGGGGCTGCATTTGGTGAGTATCTCGCACTCTGCCAGCGGGCTGTGCCAGTCAATCAAAGGGGCATGACAAATCGTGATACACGGTCCATGACACGTTTTTAAAATATCCTGGATTCACAATCCAGAATTCGGCGGTTTTGCTTGTTCTTGTTCTTTTTTCCTTTCCTTTTTTTTTTAAACTTGCCATGGAATGTGCTTTTTGATTTGCCACGCTCACTTTGCTACCACATCTGCTACCAAACTGAAAACGCGCTGCTGGACAGCTATACAGGACAACAATATTCTAGTCCTAGTCTCATCGGTTACCTTTCCCAAGTAATCTCAGCACTAACATCATAGACTTTAAGGCCAGAAGGGACCATCATGACCATCTAGTCTCACCTCCTGCACAACGCAGGCCACAGAACCTTGCCCACCCACTCCTGAAATAGACCCCTAACCTCTGGCTGAGTTACTGAAGTCCTCAAATTATGATTTAAAGACTTCAAGTTACAGAGAATCCACATTTACACTCATTTAAACCTGTGAGTGACCCATGCCCCATGCTGCAGAGGAACATGAAAACCCCCAGGGTCTCTGCCAATCTGACCCAAGGGAAAACACCTTCCTGACCCCAAATACGGTGATCAGTTAGACCCTGAGCATGCGGGCAAGACTCACCAGACAGATACCTGGGAAAGAATTCTCTGTAGTAACTCAGAGCCCTCCCCATCTAGTGTCCCATAACCGGCCGTTGGAAATAGTTGCTGCTAGCAGTCACAGATCGGGTATATGCCATGGTAGGCAGTCTCATCATATCATGCCCTCCATAAACTTAGCAAGCTCAGACTTGAAGCCAGTTAGGTTTTTTGCCCCCACTGCTCCCCTTGGAAGACTGTTCCAGAACTTCACTCCTCTGATGGTTAGACACCATTCTGCTATAAGGGGCCAAATGTGGAGGTCCACACTCAGGCTTTCATCAATCCTTCCTCAACTAAACTTCCTTTGAAGTCAAGGTCTGTTGGGTTTTGGGCTGATATTTTCAAAGCTGGGTGCCCAAAACTAGGAACCTAAAGACTAATTAAAGAGGCCCTAAATTAAAGAGGCCCAATTTTCAGATGCACTAAGGGGAGAGTTTTGAAGGCACAAAGCAGACTTTCAATAGGAATTGAGGGCCAGATTTTTAAAGGTATTTAGGAACCTAACTCTCATTGATTTCAATGGGAGTTCGGCACCTACATACCTTGAAAAATCTGGCCCTGGGTGCCTTTGAAAATCATCCCAAACCCATTTGTCTCTCCTGGGGCCAGCCTTTAAAGAAGCTATAAGCAGCACAGCTGGGAACCTCTTAATTCCTAGTGCCTGCATTAATCCCTTCCTTACTTCTCAGGTGCATCTCAGAATGTCACAAAAGTAATTAATGAGAGTCATTGCCCATGAGAAGAGAGAGTGTATCCCATCATATTGTGCAACTGCAGTCCCAGCGTGACCTAGGCAATAATGAAGAGAAGTTAGGAGGATGGTCTGAGGCAGGCAGGCAGGGGGAGAGAGAGGGAGGCTGTGGGTTATAGGTGGAGTAGGCCATCTTGGATTAGATAAGCAGGACCAGATTCTCTGTGCATCCACTTTATGCTGGGTGGAGAGGGAGGCTGTCACGGGGCCAGTTACAACCCTTGTTTGCTGCCTCGCCCCGGTCCTGAGAGCAGGTTAGAGCAGCCATGGGAGCTGCACCAGTTGGTAATGACTTGTAAAGGAACAGCCACTAGCTGGAGATTGCCAGAGCACATTGCTCTTCCCAGCCCCCGACACATGCATTCCCAGTGCCTGGAGAATCTCCATCGAGAGGCTTGCAGACAAGCCTCCGCTCCCTTTGTGCTGCCTGAGCGGAGCAGGGCAGGGAATGTGCCACAATAGGGTTCGAAACTGCAGCCCTTTAAAAGCACTAAGCTAAGAAGGAGAAAAAGGAAGAGCATCCTGAGTAGTGCTCAGCGGTTACAGCAAAAATGATCACCTGCTAACAGCAGCCTGTGTGCGGACGGGAGAGCCGCAGGGGCATGCAGACGCCAGCGTGGCACATTGTGCTTTGTTTGCAAGGGAGCAGATTTCAGTTTCATATTCACCCCCTGCTTACACACCGTGTATCTACCACACAAGCACGAGAACAGTGAGTGCGTGACCCCCACGAGGGAGCACATACGCGTCTGTGACCCGGCAGGCAGCAGAGCTAGTGGACTGGAAGGGACCATGTGCCACATTGTTTGAAGGCAAAACATTCAAATAGAATAATTTCTCCAGAAAACAAGCCTAACCATTCTCAAAGCAGAAGGGAAGTGCAGTGCGGTCCTACACATCCCCTCACACTAGCTGTGTGAGTAGCATCCCGTCCCCCTGACCTCCCCGAAAGATACAACTCATTCTCAGTCCACCATCGCATTCTTGTTTTGGGGGAGCCAGTGGATTTCATGCCACTTCCTTGGAGATTCCTTCCACATTTGCAATGCACCTACACACATTTGGCATTGCCCCGGCCTGTTGCTACCCTTTTAGCACCAAATTAGGCCTTCCTTTCTGCTCCCACACAATGCAGAAGTACAGGTAATTGTGGGTGTCATCTTCCACTCACATCACAATTCTCTGCAGGCAATTACCATCCCTTGGACTTCTGTGGACTTGATTGCACTTGTGAACCTGGTTTTCGGACAATTCCATGCAACCAGTTTGCTAGCACAAACGGAGGCCAGCTTTTAAACACTTGGCAGGCGAGTCCAGATCTCCCAAGGCAGGTAGGCATCTCACTCCCACCTTTGCTGGAATTGTATTGATCCCAACTGGTGGCTTTTATAGGCTAGAACCTGAGCTGGGCCAAAGTTACAGTCAGTGCAGCTGAGGTGAGAGAAGGGGGATGGTGACTCTAAACCACCTTTCCGTTCCCCTGACCCTACCCTGACAGGCGACCAAAATGGCCTCAGGGAGATTTAAAGCATTTGAGGTGCTGCTTTAAATTGCACCTATTGCAGTGGTCCCCACTGGGGAATGGGTCAAATGCCATGTGCTCTTTCCCATCCGCTCTGATCCCTGGCACACCCCTTGCCCCAGAGTCGACACTACCCCTGTACTGAGAGGCCAGCTGTGTCAGATCTCCAGCATCAGAGAATTGCTGCTCCCAGAGGAACCTTCCGGCAGCTTTCCACAGAACTGGTGGTGTCAAGGCCGAGAATGGGGCCTGTGTCTGGTCTGCAGCGCTAGTTCCTGTGTCATGACACATTAGGCTCCTTTATCTGTGAGTGGGTGTTTGCTTTACGTGAGAGTCACACGCTCGGTCCTCGCACGAGGGGAGGTAGGATCTTGCCCTTATTTTGTTCCGCTTTACCATGAAAATGACTTTTGAAAGAGTATTATTAAAAAATCCCACACCTATTTTTTTCCGCCAGCAGCAGCGATCCAGGATAATGAACTGCTGAGACTGTCATTCAAAGAGTTCTTAATGACAGTATTCACTGTCTGTGTGTGTGTGTGGCAACGGCGGCTCTCAAACCTCTCATTATGAATCATTTTCAAGATGTTTTGACTATTATCCGCTACACAGAGAAACTCACTGTTAATTGCCTATTTCCAGAGCCCAAACTGTCCAAAACAGGATATAGACTCTAGCTAGATTATGGGAACCAAAACCCAACAGTGAGATCCTCAGCATTACCCCAGCCCTGTAAAGTCACATAAAAGGGCTGGAATGGCATCAAAGCCCATGCTCCAGCCAGGGGAGGACTCTGCAGAGACAACCATACGCTGTCTTCCACCCATCTCCTGGCATGGGGGGTGGGAGGGTTTTGTCAGGGCAGGGCTATGGCACACAGCAACTGGAGATTGTGGACAGTGTTGTGGACCATAGGGCAGCGCCAGGGAGGCTGCAGTGATTTAGGCTCCTAGGGATCTCTATGTTATGCCCAGAGCCTTCCCAGCCTCTGAAGCAGCCCAGGATTGGGAGGGTGCAAAGGTGACTTAAAAAGACGCCTTCTCCACCCTCTCCCCTGAGCTGCAGATCCTGGGTCACAGAAGCTCATGCCACATTTTCAAACCTGCGTACGTAGAGTTAGGCACCTATATCCATATTTAGTCACCTAAATATCAATGGCCTCATTTTTAGAAGTGCTAAGCACAGACAAATTCCGTTGAAGCCAATGAGAGCTATAGGTGCCAAATACTTTTGAAAACCAGGCTATTTTATGTAATAAATCATGAATAATAAATAAATATATAATATTTTGTTCTCACATAGCACTTTCATCCAAAGATCTCAAAGCACTTGCTAAAGGAAGGTCAGTATCCTTATGCCCATTTTATAGATGGGGAAACTGAGGCACAGCTGACTTGCTGTGACTTGACCGAGGTCACCCTGTAAGTCAGTGTTAGAGCCATGAATAGTATCTTGGCACCCTGACTGAGGTATCTTGGTGTGAGATTTTCAAAAGGGCTCAGAAGCGACCTTTTTGACTAGTAAGTGTTACAAACTCTGGGGAGCAGAGTTAGATCAACAATGAGCACTTCTGAAACTCCTCCCTTCATGTGGCTATAGGAACTTAACTATCAGCATCACAGTTTGGACATTTTGTCCTGTCTTCCTTGTTGTTCTTTTGTGGGGGATACGTCCTTTGAGCTGTCCTCCCCTAGTCGTCCATCCTTTTCCTCTCCTTCGGGTCCATGTTTCAGGATCACAGTCCTTTCATCTCAACATCGGTAATTGGCAGCCCAACAGTGCATCTTCTGAACCTCCAGCAAGTTCGCCTTCTCCTCTAGGACTGAGGGAGGAACGATGCCTTTTATTTCATGCTGAAGCACGTGACAATGTGATGTGGTTGGGAAAGTTCAGGATTCCAGTAGAAGGTAATTCTCTTGGTGGGGAATAAAGGACTGGGCTGCTCGGTCCTATTGTTTAGTCTATTTACAGTATGGCCACAGTGCCACTTACCGTTTTCAGCCAGGACTGATATTAAATGGCAAAAGCAGCAGGACAGCTTGCCGAGCTCCAGAAAGTATCCGCATTCAAACCTCCAGCCAACCAGCAACCGCTGGCCCAAACTGCTGTGTCATTCTCTTGCTCTTCCCCAGGCACGTTCAGATCCTGGAGACCCGAGCTGTCAAGGTTTAAAATCATACACTGTCCCCTCCCAGGGCTTGATCCCGTGGGCTGCCAGGTGCTGATGAAGGCGGGGTGGCGAGGCAAAGCGCTAGCAATGAACACATGGCTTTGAGACGTGCAGTGTGCCGTCCCCATGTGCACCAGTTAGCAGAGAGGAGGGTGGCCTGCTGGGATAGAGGGAGAGAAATCGGGGGTAGGAGACAAGGTGTGGACAGGGCAAGGGGCCTTAAATGCTATCCTGGGAACAGGGCCACAAGTGCAAATGGCAGGTGCAACAGCCAGGTTCATTATCCCAAGACATACTTGAGCGCCAGGAAGAGCTGACCTGGGGCCATGAAGCCTTGTTCCTCACCACTAGCTGCTCAGTGCTTCCCAGTGCATGCTGGGTGTACACCCAGTCTCCTCCCCAGATGCCAGTTCATCGTCATCATTCTGCAGCACCCACTCACCTCACCCCTGCTTCGCTTTAGTGCAGGGATTCTCAACCTGGGGCTTGCAAACAGGTTTTGGGGGGTGGGGGGCTTGATGACCCTTGATCCTTTATGGTAGGTGGGAGGCAAGTCCCAAAACTTTCTTCCTTTGTATTATGGAACTGTGGTACGGAAAAAGTTGAGAACCTCGGCCCGGGTTATTTGGATGGCAAGTAACACACCGTCATGCACAGCAGCCCTACTGATGGGATAGCCTTGTTCTAAAACACTCTTCCACACCCCAATTCCATGAGCTGGATGTAGGTTCACATCCCATCCCAGAGATAACATCAATATATGTACCACATCTTCCTCACTCTTGCTACGAGTGCCGGGGTCTCTTGGCCACTCTGCCATCCAGGCTGTTCGTACCATGCTCTAAGCTGCTAAAAGTCTTCCAGATGAGGAGAGTGTGTTCATGATTTGCACTGATTCTGGTTCAACTGTCAGCTACAGAGTAAGTTACACCATCTAGCTACTGTTCTTTTCTTCTCCAGCCCCTAAGGACAGAGCCAGAAGCATGCCACCATGTCATCCACCGATTTTACTCAGAAAGTCACAGGAGGCAGCTTCTGACCCCAAAAGGTCCATACAGACTTGTTTGTTGTGTTTTGGCTTCTGGGGCCTGTGTCTAATGAACACTGTCAGGCATGTTAATGAGTCAGGAAAAGAGTCTGCCTAGAGATCTGCTCATTTGGAAGTCACCTCAGATTGCTATTAAAAATTAGCAGCAAAAGCTACAAGGTATCTGTGACATGTTTCAAGATAGATCAGGAGGCCAGAAGTTGATATATTATTTTTTCTGCTTATTTGCTAATTTTGGATTTGCATCCAAACAGCTGTTGTAACCGTCTCAGATTACCCAGGAGAAAGTTCCCTGACAGCAGAACATAGTTTACATGTAAGACTGAATAACTATACCATAATATTTCTTCTCACCACCTCTGATGGCTGGAGGTATCAGGGGCCATATGATGACATTTGTGACTGTAAAACCTCTGACTGTTGCATTGGTGGTAACAGACAGTATGCAACATGTGAACTTTCATCCTTGGGAGCTGTATAATGATGCAAACACAGCAGAATTATTAATTAATGGGCAATTGTAGCGGCAGCAATTTTGGGGCAGTGGACACAGATATATTTCATATACCCACTGGACAGAAGGAGCAACAGTATGGTCCCAGCACCTCCAATAGTAGCAATGACTGGAGGAGTAGTGGTTATGCCACTTCCAAGTATAACTGTGGTGTATTCATTTCTCTCCTAGTACCAAGAGATATCTAGCACAGGTAGCCTACCAGGCTAATATCTTTACTTTGCATTTCTTTGGTTATCATTAGAGCTGTGGAAATGTATTGACTTTGTCAAACTTTTCAACAGAAAATTATCAGAAAGATTAGTCTAAATAAAGCTATTTCTTTTCGACTATCGAAACGTTGCATTTCAACATTATCTTTTTGCCTTTTATGTCACATTATATTTCATCGAACAGTCAAAATATTTCAACTTTTATATCATAAATTATATTATAATGTAAAAGTAAAGTCAAGTTGATAAAGTCAAAACCAAATGTCATTTTGATGTTTCTGAAACAATTTTGGAATTTTCATTCTGCAAGAAATTTTGAATTCTCATTTAGATTCAGAATGGGGAAAAAAATTAAATATCAGAACTTCCTACAGAACAAGAATTCTGGGTTCCAACCAGCTCTACCTATTATTTTCCTTTACCTCTTACCTTGTTGCTCCTTCTCAAAACACCCCTGCAGTCTTGAAAAGATTATGCATATATCACCCAGCTGGGGATATTTTCTTTCCAATTCGTATTTCCCCAGGCTACCTCTCAGCTTCACAGAGACCACAAAACACAGCAAGAACACTCATTCACAATTCTACCATTAAAACCAATAGCTCAGCTACAACTCCAATCAGCTTTCCAATGGACTGAGAGACAACTCACATCTCTCTCACCACCAGTGGCATCATTGGTATGTAGCAAAGAGAGCAGATGGCTCTACTCAGAGTTTTTTGTGCTGTACCTAGATTGCACCACTTAAATACAGTGGGCCAGAGCCTCAGCAGTATGGCCTAGCACTGTGGTCTCCAACCATTTTAAGCACAAGATCACTTTTTGAATTTAAGTGCAACCCAGGTTCTACCCTGCCCCCTCCCTGAGGCCCCGCCCCACTCCCTCCATCCTCCCTACCTCCATCGCTCACACTCCCCAACCCTCACTCACTTTCACCGGGCTGGGGCAGGGGGTTGGGGTGTGGGAAGGGATGCAGGACGGGGTGCGGGGTGCAAGCTCTGGCAGGGAGTTTGGGTGCAGGATGGGGTTCCGGGCTGGGGCAGGGGGTTGGGATGCAGGAGGGTGTTCAGGGTGCAGGAGAGGGTATGGGGTGCTGGCTCCCAGAGCGGGTTCAGGGCTGGGGAAGGGGGTTCAGGTGTGGGAGGGGGTGAGGGGTGCAGGCTCCTGCTGGGTGGGGCTTACCTCAGGCAGCGGCGTGGCAGGGCTAAGGCAGGCTCCCTGCCTGCCCCGGCCCTGCACTGCACCCAGAAACAGCCAGCAGCACATCACTGTGGCCCCTGGGCAGAGGGCACGTGGCTCTGCGTGCTGCCCCTCCCTGCAGGCACCGCCCCCACAGCTCCCATTGGCTGCAGTTCCCCATTCCTGGCCAGTGGGAGCTGTGGGAGTGGTACCTGCAGGCAGGAGCTGTGCACAGAGACCCTCTGCCACTCTCCCTTCCCAGGGGCTGCAGGGATGTGGTGCCGGCCACTGCTGGGAGCAGCGTGGGGCCAGGGCAGGTAGGGAGCCTGCCTTAGCCCTGCTGCACCGCTGGACTTTTAGCAGCCAGAGACTGTGATCGACTGACAGAAGCTCCACGATCGACCAGTCAATCGCGATCTTCCAGTTGGTGACCACTGGCCTAGCAGGTAGAACATTGGACTCGGACTTAGGGGACCTGTATTCTATTCCTGGCACTCCAGCTGGCCTGTTGGGTGACCATAGGTTTAATCACGTCCCCAATTTGTGCCTTGATTTCGCCATCTGTGGCATGGGAATTATCATACTGATCTCCTTTGTAAAGAATTGTGTGGGAAGAAGGATAAAGGAGTTTGAGGTGTAAGTGGTGTTCTCATCCATCCTCCCTGTGGAAGAAAAAGGCCTGGGTAGAGACCTTCGAATCATGGAAGTCAATGAATGGCTACGTAGGTGGTGTTGGAGAGAAGGCTTTGGATTCTTTGACCATGGTATGGTGTTCCAAGAAGGAGGAGTGCTAGGCAGAGACGGGCTCCACCTAATGAAGAGAGGGAAGAGCATCTTCGCAAGCAAGCTGGCTAACTTAGTGAGGAGGGCTTTAAACTAGGTTCACCGGGGGGAAGGAGACCAAAACCCTGAGGTAAGTGGGGAAGTGGGATACCGGGAGGAAGCACGAGCAGGACAGCACAAGAGGGGAGGACTCCTGCCTCATAATGAGAAAGCAGGACAATCAGCAAGTTATCTTAAGTGCCTATACACAAATGCAAGAAGCCTGGGAAACAAGCAGGGAGAACTGGAAGTCCTGGCACTGTCAAAGAATTATGATGTGATTGGAATAACAGAGACTTGGTGGGGTAACTCACATGACTGGAATACTGTCATGGATGGATATAAACTGTTCAGGAAGGACAGGCAGGGCAGAAAAGGTGATGCTGGGAGAGCAATACAGCAGTGCAGACAATCCAGGAAGTTTCTGGAATGTGTACGGAACAATGTCCTGGTGCAAGTGCTGGAGGAACCAACTAGGGGCAGAGCTCTTCTTGATCTGCTGCTCACAAACAGGGAAGAATTAGTAGGGGAAGCAAAAGTAGATGGGAACCTGGGAGGCAGTGACCATGAGATGGTCAAGTTCAGGATCCTGACACAAGGAAGAAAGGAGAGCAGCAGAATAAAGACCCTGGACTTCAGAAAAGCAGACTTTAACTCCCTCTGGGAACTGATGGGCAGGATCCCCTGGGAGAATAACATGAAGGGGAAAGGAGTCCAGGAGAGCTGGCTGTATTTTAAAGAATCCTTATTGAGGTTGCATGAACAAACCATCCTGATGTATAGAAAGAATAGTAAATATGGCCGGCAACCAGCTTGGCTTAACAGTGAAATCCTTGCTGATCTTAAACACAGAAAAGAAGCTTACAAGAAGTGGAAGATTGAACAAATGACCAGGGAGAAGTATAAAAATATTGCTCAGGCATGCAGGAGCGAAATCAGGAAGGCCAACACACTTGGAGTTATAGCTAGCAAGAGACGTTAAGAGTAACAAGAAGGGTTTCTTCAGGTATATTAGCAACAAGAAGAAGGTCAAGGAAAGTGTGGGCCCCTTACTGAATGAGGGAGGCAGCCTAGTGACAGAGAATGTGGAAAAAGCTAATGTACTCAATGCTTTTTTTGCCTCTGGCTTCACGAACAAGGTCAGCTCCCAGACTGCCACACTGGGCAGCACAGCATGGGGAGGAGGTGACCAGCCCTCTGTGGAGAAAGAAGTGGTTTGGGACTATTTAGAAAAGCTGGATGAACACAAGTCCATGGGGCCGGATGCACTGCATCCGAGGCTGCTAAAGGAGTTGGCAGATGTAATTGCAGAGCCATTGGCCATTATCTTTGAAACCTCATGGTGATCGGGGGAGGTCCTGGATAACTGGAGAAAGGCTAATGTAGTGCCCATCTTTAAAAAAGGGAAGGAGGAAGATCTGGGGAACTACAGGCCAGTCAGCCTCACCTCAGTCCCTGGAAAAATAATGGAGCAGGTCCTCAAGGAATCAATTCTGAAGCACTTAGAGGAGAGGAAAGTGATCAGGAACAGTCAGCATGGATTCACTAAGGGCAAGTCATGCCTGACTAACCTAATTGCCTTCTATGAGGAGATAACTCGGTCTGTGGATGCGGGGAAAGCAGTGGATGTGTTATTTATTGATTTTAGCTACGCTTTTGATACGGTCTCCCACAGTATTCTTGCATGCAAGTTGAAGAAGTATGGGCTGGATGAATGGACTCTAAGGTGGATAGAAAGCTGGTTAGATCGTCGGGCTCAACGGGTAATGATCAACGTCTCCATGTCTAGTTGGCAGCTGGTATCAAGTGGAGTGCCCCAAGGGTCGGTCCTGGGGCCGGTTTTGTTCAATATTTTCATTAACGATCTGGAGGATGGTGTGGATTGCTCCCTCAGCAAATTTGCAGATGACACTAAACTGGGAGGAGTGATAGATAAGCTGGAGGGTAGGGATAGGATACAGAGGGACCTAGACAAATTAGAGGATTGGGCCAAAAGAAATCTGATGTGGTTCAACAAGGACAAGTGCAGAGTCCCATGCACTGTTACAGACTAGAGACCGAATGACTAGGCAGCAGTTCTGCAGAGAAGGACCTATGGGTTACAGTGGATGAGAAACTGGATATGAGTCAACAGTGTTCCCTTGTTGCCAAGAAGGCTAACGGGATTTTGGGCTGTATAAGTAGGGGTATTGCCAGCAGATTGAGGGACGTGATTGTTCCCCTCTATTTGACATTGGTGAGGCCTCATCTGGAGTACTGTGTCCAGTTTTGGGCCCCACACTACAAGAAGGATGTGGAAAAATTGGAAAGAGTCCAGCACAGGGCAACAAAAATGATTAGGGGGCTGGAGCACATGACTTATGAGGAGAGGCTGAGGGAACTGGGATTGTTTAGTCTGCAGAAGAGAAGAATGAGGTGGGATTTGATAGCTGCTTTCAACCACCTGAAAGGAGGTTCCAAAGAGGATGGATCTAGACTGTTCTCATTGGTAGCAGATGACAGAACAAAGAATAATGGTCTCAAGTTGCAGTGGGGGAGGTTTAGATTGGATATTAGGAAAAACTTTTTCACTAGGAGGGTGGTGAAGCACTGGAATGTGTTCCCTAGGGAGGTGGTGGAATCTCCTTCCTTAGAGGTTTTTGAGACCAGGCTTGACAAAGCCCTGGCTGGGACGATTTAGTTGGGGATTGATCCTGCTTTGAGCAGGGGGTTGGACTAGATGACCTCCTGAGTTCCCTTCCATCCCTGATATTCTATGATCTACTGATAAAAGGCAGTGTATAAGAACTAGGTGTTATCATTAGCTTTTGTGAACTGGCATATCTCTATTGAAGCCAATGGAGTGGCACCAGTTCACACCAGCTGAGGATCTGGCTCATTATTCCTGCAATTCCATTGTCTCTGTTTGCGAGTGCCACCTGCCAGCTTGCAGTACCACTGTTGTCCCTACACACCCTGAACCTGTTTGTTTGTTTCCCATGCACTGGCAGGTTACCAGCAATGCTGTTAACATGCTGCAGAAAGTGTTGCTTGCGTTCACGTACAGGGCAACTGGGAATGGCACTCAAAGCGTTGTGCAGCCTGTCACCCCCGCTGACTGCAGGTGGGCCAGTGATGCGGAGGGCATGAGGAAATGAAAAGGCTCCAGAGCCCTGAGGGCTCAGCTAGGAGAACTGGAGATGCTCCTCCTCCACATACCAAACCAACCGAGTTCAGCAATGGCTATTAAACTGTATTGTGGCTGAATTGGGTTATAAACCAGTTTGCCCAGTCAGTGTGACCGCGGCAAGCCTAAGTGCCTACCAGCCTCTCTCCCTGGCTTGGCTACTTTGGCTGTGTCTACACTAGTCTTTTTTTGGCAGTCTCCCATGAGTGCAGGCCCACCAGTGATGGCAATGTAGTGCTAGGGGTAACAGGTACTGCTACCTTCACCACCTTGTCATCTGACCCTTTTGGAGCAGCTCTGGATGACACTATAGTCACAAGACAAGTGGCCTGCTGAGCCTTGTCTACACTAGCACCTCCACTGTTGTTAACACTGGCGGAGCTGCACTCATGGGAGATTCCCCCCACCCCCCAAAATAAAATCTAGTGTGAACAAAGCCAACACCACCAAACCATGTTATACTCCAGATCAGCCACAGTCAAACATCACTTGTTTTCATGGTGTAAATAAAACCACGGAGAGAGGTGGGTTGATACCTAGATGGGAAGGGCAGAGTCACTGCTAAGAAAGGGAGGTGAGGAGCAACACCTCAGGACTGAGCTAATCATTCCAGCCACTGGGACACAGACACTGTGTGTAGCCCGGCAGCTTCTGTTCTCATATTATTATCTGCATAACTATAGTGTCCAGGAGCCTCAGGGCTGGACCAGGTACCCATTTTGCCAGGCACTGTGCACACACAGAGCAAGCAGATGGTGCCTGCCCCAAAGAGCGTACAATCTCTGTAATCACGTCTTCGATGCTTATACTGGAGAGCAGTTCTGAGCACTATCGCCCTCTGGCAACATCACCATCTTCCTTGTGGGCATGTCCTTCCCCCCCACCTTTACCTTTCCACCCCGACAATCGATTACCCCTTCCATAGAAGCCATGACCAACACACAAAGCTGCGTGGGCTCTAAAAAGCACATCACAGCCACGTTCCCTGACTAGGACAAGGGGGCCCCATAGATTTGCTTCCAGACAGACACAAACTCTGTCAGTCAAAATCAAATATTCCCCATCGTCTGGTCCTAACACGCTTCTCCCCTGGAAATGCCACTGCACTGAAAGAGTTAACAGAGAAGAGAGAGAGAAAAAAACCCAAAAGCTCCTTGTCAGCCTGTCAGAGCACTTCACAGGGATAATGTAAAGTCTGGCATTTCCTTTAGATAGCAGAGTCTAAGGTAACAATTATAGAGACAGTCTGAAGGAAAAAAATACAGCTGGTGTTATCGCCACATCGCCTACCACACAGCCCGTTGCACGCCTGCCTCTGAATAACCATGCCAGGGATTCTTAGCAATCAGTTCCATCCTGCAGGGCAAGGTTATGCAATCCAGGACCTGAGGCACCCCAGCTGTGTGTCATGGCCCTGCCTCTGGTTGGGGAGGCAACAGAGTGGCCACTCACACAAGAGGAATTTATAACCACTCCTCTTTGGGCAGGCTGGGGCCTCGACACTCCTCTAACCCCTACTTTCCATCTTCAAGCCTCCATTCCCAAGGAGGGAGAACTCACCCTATGTGTAAGTGGTGCCAACACCACCCAACCAGGGCCATGACTGGAGTGACAGCAAGAGTCCCCCCCACACGGCGTCCTTTGCTGGGGTTGTGTCAGAGCAGCAGGATACAGCGCTAGCAACCCATGCTGATACGGGGGCTCTTCTGTAATACAGAGAACAATGCTACTAAATGTCCCTGCCCTTTCCTAACCTCCTTGCCAGGAGAGGTGAGCGGATTGCCAAGGGGGCAGTTTAAATCACTTCTTGGAGACTCATCAGTTCCAGGTTTTGCTGTGCTCCATGTCGGAGGCTGGGTTGCTCTTTGTTGTTGGGCAGCAAACATGTTTCGTGGCTTCCTTTTTGAAAATGCTGCTTTAAAAAAAAGGAAAAGAAACAGATGTCCACTTCCAGAATCCAAGAGGGGGGCATGAAAACGACAGCGATGGGGAGTAAATCATTATTTAAATATTACGAAAAACACCTTGAACAGCATCGTTTGACTAAGAGCCCTTTGAACACTTGTTGCTTTGCTGAACAAGACCAAATCTAAGGCTGCTATTCATACAGCTCAATAAAAACGCCATGGGATAGTTTGTGGTTCATTTTGGCAACTTGCTCAATATTCATGCTGTTTTCTTCATGTTTTATAAACCAGGTACAAAGGGATGTTGTTTGAATGAGAAAAATTCTCCGCTTTCTCTCCTTGTTCTCCACTCAGTGGGTTCCCTTTCCAGCCAGGTGAGAAAACGGTGTCATTTGAATGTAGAGGCCTCTTTGAACACCGCACAGGAGGTATAACGAACATGCCTAGCTCAGACCTGGAACAGTTCCCAGACCCAAAACGAATGAACACCATGGTGTCTAAACAGAAGTCTGGCTTTCTTTCAGTCCAGGGACTTATTAGGTTTGATGCTTCCCTCCGACGCTTTGTTCTGCCTCTCTAAATCCTCCTTCTGAAGTATTATGTAGCAAATACTGAGGAGCATCGTCCCTCTGTCGCCATAGTAACCTGAGTGCACTCTAGCAAGCACTATGCTCTGGATGAAATGTGCAAACAACCCACAGTACCCCCAGCTAATGCACAGAACCAGACCCCCTGAGCAACGGAATAGGGTAATTCTATTAAGCAAGAGTTGGCAAGAGCTGAAGAGTCTGCACCCAATTTAGGAAAATACCCTGCATCAAAATTAACCTTATATTCCCTCTTCAATGTTGTGTAGCTCTGTTTCTCTGCACCTCACTTATCAGAACCCCCCAGCTACTCACGTCAGGGTAAAGTCCATCGTCTTTAGCTGAGGCTGGGACCCTGTGTCACAGAACAGAGGGGTTTCAGAGAAGTGATGCCTGGTTAATCAGGAAACCCAGGAGTCCAGATTGTGAGGGAAGCATTTAGTTAACTCAATATCACTCAAAATGCTGTGTTAAAGACCCTCTTCTAAATCGTTTTAGTGTTGGACTGTGGCTTAAGAGCTGCACATCAGTTTGCACATGCTCTTTCTCACATTTGGCCCTTAAACTGCCCACTGTTCCCTGGTTTCCTCTTCTTGGGCGTCTCCTGCCAGATAATCAGGAACACCTGGGTTTCCTATCATCAAGTTTGCCCTTCACTTTGGGCCAGATCCGCAGCTGGTGTTAACTGGCCTAGGCCCATGGAAGTCAAAGGAGTTGTGCTGGTTGATACCAGCTTTCAGGGTCTGGCCCATATGCTTTAATCTTTAGGTTCAAACTGCCATCATCAGGAAGATACTCCACCCACTAAAATTTATACAGAGCTGATCTTGTGACTAGGGAGGTGAATGGGGACATAGGTACTTTCTGTCGAAATAACGTTTCGTTTTGATTACGTTAAACGACAAGGAAGTCAAGGCTCAGTGAGACAGCATGGCGTCTCTTCTGATACGCTGCACTAACTGTGAGGACAAAATGGCTGCTGAACTCTGACCACTAGTAAAGTTTTTAGACACTTAAACAGAATACACACACACACAAAACCCCCCACCAGGCATCACAGTTTCATACCTAGAACAGTCCATAAAACAGGAAAACAAAGTTCATGAACATTTTAGCATGTCCTAGTTGTTTACACGTCTGAAATGGACCCACTTGTCCTGACACTTTTAAGACATCCTTTCTGAAATCATGATCAACATTTTGCCAAAACCACGTACTCCATGGATCCAAATACCAATCTGCAGTTTTCAGAAGGCTTTTGAACAATTTCAGATGAAGTTTTACAATCTCTCTAGGTCCTTTTATGTCCCCCATCACCAGAATCTGAGTGCCTCAAAATCCTGAAGTGACTTTACCCTCCCAACACCTCTGTGCTGTAGGGATGTATGCCCTCCATCTGACAGCTGGGGAATGAAAGTACAGGGTAGATTCAGAGAAGCATAGATTTTAAATCCAGAAGGAACCATTATGATAATCTAAACTGACCTGCACAGCACAGGCCTCATGACTTGTCCAAGGTCACGGGAAGTTTCTGGCTGGGTTGAGAACCAAACTCAGGGCTCCTGAGCCCCAAACCAACCTTCTTCCACCACTCCAATGTGACACAAAAGTTTCTAAAATTCATGACACAGCTTGACATATTCTTTGTAGTTTTAAATGGTGTCAGCTCAGCCAAACACCCCACTTCTAGGAGGATAGTGTCAATGAATGCTGGTCACAGAATAATAAACAGACACTGAATTCTGCTGGAGTCAACACCTAGATTTATTGACTGAGACAAACTTAATCGACCGAGGCTTCACCTCGCTCAATATGTATCTGGAGAGACAATAAATCTTGACTCTGACCTAAACTGAAAGTTAATATATGTGCACTGTAACATACTTCCCATTCCCACAAGTGATATGGATTTCAATGTAGTTTCAGTCTAAATTATCAAATGGGCACAGCTTGCTAATGCATGTGGGAAATGCAAAGCTGGGAACACGATGGCTGTGTTTGTTCACTGAAATCCCATGGTCAGTGCAGGGTAGCTGTGTTTTGAACGATGCATTTTACAGACAGCCATCTATCAGGAATTGGGCTGCAGCAGGACCATTTCACACACAATGATATCATTCTTGTTGGGAGAGTTCATTGAGTCACTTGTGAATACCCACTGGATATCTGTCCTTACAGAAATGACAAATGGTGCGTTATAATTGTCGCTTGGCATACATTTTAGTTGGGAGCGATGCTGTCCTGCTAAGCAACAACTGAAAGAAACCTCCAGGAGGTCACATTCCACTGGCGATTTTTTTATTAGGTGGGCAGTGACCATCTTGACAATGGTAACAACTACTTGGCAGAAAATTGTAAACACTTTTCTCCAAAAGGGCCAGACCTACATGGGTTTCTTGGTCTCAGTTTCATCCCTATAATATCTTGGTATGTTCCCAAGAACAGTCATTATAGCCAGGTGATAAAAAGACCAGTATTTGTGAAGAATGATTGCCTTCATAAAAGCTCCCAACAGAAGTTTCATTCCGCACAGTGGATAATAACTGTCTTGGGCTTGATTCCCAAAGCAGATGCATTTTCCAAGGCTACAAAAGTTACTAAGATCCCTGGCGCCACATTTTTCAAGCGTCAATTACTGGCAGTCACAAAGCTTCTGAATGTTGAAGTTAAGGCTCCTAGATGATTCTAGGTTATGATTATCATCAGGTTTTTCTACTTCCACAGCCCAATTTTCTCTGGACTTCCTCGAGGCTCCTTCTGGCATCTTGGCAATGGGGAGAGGTAGTTGTGTGACCTCAAACAAGAGACTACTTCAGGCACCTAAGCTTTTTTTATATATATCTTTTTCTTTTCCCAGTTGCAACTAGGAGAGAGAAATTTTTAAGCCCTCTTCTGAGACAAAACCTTCCTGTCATGACTAGCTGTTTGCATTATGACATTGTGCAATACATCACCACATCATGAGGCATATATTGTCGCCACCTCAGTACTACATGATATCACCAAATGAGACCATATCACAGGGCCGTGCAACATTTTACAGTTTTACCATGTCCTGCAATCAGCACAACAGTGTTGTCAACGCTTGGACTGTTGACAGGCTGACAGCCACAACTGTGCTCCTTCCTTACCTTGACCTGATCATTTTGGAGGTCAGGGATAGGTTATGCCGGGCTAATCTACTCTGACCTTCCTGTATGTACTGGCAGAAAATGCACTTTTAAGGGCCTGTTCCCAACCAAGGACAGATACAAAGCACACAGAAGTTAATGGGAATCTTTCCACTGACTTCAATGGGCCTCAGAGGTATTGCGCTACTCCCATTGACTTCAATAGGAACAGGAGCCGGCCCATATTGGCTTTGTGATTCATGAAAAATCCCTTCTACACCAGTCTCCTGGAAACGAGACGTCAGCACAAACGTCTGGCCATGTCACAATGTGCTGGCGATCTGGATATCGTCATTTTGGGAGGGTGAATGTTTTCTCTCTCTAAAATTCTGTTTAAAGATTTCCGAAAGAAGCCGTTACATCTCTCCATCTTGAGTGACTTCAGGTCTCAGAACACAGGGATCAACATTTTACAAAAACATCTCGGTGTTGGGAGTACTGGGTTAGAGATTCCCAGCCCCCTGAGAGTCAGTCTGGGCTTTTGATTCATGTGAATCACATAAGTCAAGAGTGATCCAGGGAGAGCTCGATGACAGAAAATGTATGAAATGTGTATCCCTGCATCATCCTTCTCTTTTATTTCCTTCTCTTCCTTGCATGCACGAGAAGGCCTGATCCAAAACCTACTGAAATCAATAGGAGTCTTTACCTAGACTTCAGTGGGCTCTGGATCAGGCCCTAACAGCAGCATGTCAGTGGTATTGCAGAACACTTGAAAAAGGGAGATTATATTCAATTTTGCTGACACTGCTGCTAAGCTGCGGTTAAATTCTCCCCTCTGCAAGAACCTGCTCAAGGGGCCACCAATTAAATCCCATTTAAACCCTTAAAATAGGATTTAAGTGATGCCCTGGATGCAGAGGTGATTCTTACCCATGGAAAGAGACAGGATAGAAAAGGGAGGGGTAGAAGGGAGCAGGAGTACTGTGTGTGTGTGTGTGTGCGTGTGACTTGGGGGGGGCAATGGAAGGAGAGAGACTCTCGAGAGTAACCGTAGGTTGTGGGGAGAGAGATCCAACAAGAAAATGGAAACGGGGGACTGGAGGAGACACAATCAGTGTTACCATCTCTCGCAATCTCACTGAGAGTCTTGTGATATTTGCAGTTTTTTCTTAAACCCCCAGCTCCTGGAGTCTGGTGATTACATAAGAATCTCAGCTTTCATATATATATATATATATATATATATATATATTTTTTTTTTTAAAGGAAGTCTCTAGCACTTCAAAGATGTGACCCCCTCAGGGCTCAGAAACCAGAGGACAAATAAAAAATTATTACTTTTTAAAAAAACCTCATGATTTTTAAGCCAATTTCATGACTTTTGGAGACCTGACTCATGATTTTTGAACACTTGGGATCAGCAGCAATGGACAACACACGTCTTTCCCTCTGTAACCATGTAGTCACCCTTCTCCTGCGCTGCTTCCCCTCCCAGCACTTGTTCCTGCCCCCTGCTCCTGCCCAGACCTCCTGATCTGCTCTGCTAGATCCCCCCAACCCATGTATCCATCCCAGTCCCCTTTCCTGGCTACAAACTCTTACTATCGGTTCTGGCGACAGTACCCATAGCCTCGCACCATGCTCCATTCCATACGAAATTCAGAACTGGGGTTTCTCAAGTATTAGCCACTCAAGACAATAAGTGTATGTCTATACTACCCGTCGGATTGGCGGGTAGTGTTCGATGTATCGGGGATCAATTTATCACATCTCTTCTGGACGCGATAAATCGATCTGCGAATTGATGCCCGTACTCCACCTCGGCAGGAGGAGTAAGCGGAGGCAACGGGGGAGCCGTGGCAGTCAACTCACCGCTGTGAGGACGGCCAGGAAAGTCGAACTAAGATACTTCGACTTCAGCTACGCGAATAGCGTAGCTGAAGGTGCGTATCTTAGTTCGAACCCCCTCGCTAGTGTAGCCCAGGCCTAACTTGTAGCACTTGCACTGCTCTGTGCAGATGGGCGATGTTTGCATTTGTCATTAGCACCCGGTGCATGTCTCGTAATTCATTTCAGGGAATGTACTTTGGCAGTGAAAAACCAGAATGAGACAGTACTGAAGGGCACTGTGAATGTATTTTTCCTACATGATGGATAGGGATCTTATAGGTTTCAACTTCTTTTTTATCATATAAAGCCCATATACCAGTGTCATTTCCACTCAGCCCTTCCATCTATTCACTCGATCCAAGCACTTTACCAAGTTGTACGTTTCTGCCTTTTTCCCCTGGCGCTAGGATTTTCTGAATATAGCAGCCTTTGCTTGCTTCCATTTTTAACCTTTTGAAATTCCTCATTGAATGAAGTTCTCATCATCTCCTACATATTCAGATAACAGTCTCAGCAACTTGATGACTGTGAAGATCTGGAGAAGGGTGGGGTTAGGAAGGTGAACTTTTAAAAAAAAAAGATGGGCTTTGATGCTATTTACATGTTAAAAACTTCATTTGATCTTAAATTCATCTCAGTATAAAAGTTGCATTAGTAGAGAACACGCTTAATATCCTAGAAAACATGCTGCCTAGCGATGATGAATGCCAAGGTCAGAACACTGGGGCTGGTGTTTTCCAAAGTGCCTGAGGTGGGTAGGCGCCGACCTCCCCCAGAATTTCAATGCACTTTAGGCTCTGTCGAAACTCCCAGCCAGGGCCAACGTCATCCCTTACTGAAGTTCATGGTGTTACATCAGTGATGAATCTGAACCATTATCTATTGAATGAAGCCAGGTCTGCTTCTACTTATAGTACAGTAGGTCTGGGTCCCCTGAACAGAGTTATCACACTGGATCAGATAACTGCTCCAGCCTGTCCTTTGGCAGCAGTGGCTAGTATCCTCCGCTTCAGATACAGAAAAAAATTCTCCTTTTCTTATAGTTTCCTACACACTGCTTCCAGCCCACTCCTTTGCAGCACGTCTTCGGCTAGGAACTCACTTTCTGCAGAACACAGGAACGGACAGTCCCTCGCCCTGTTCCCGTGCCTCTAAATATTGTTTTCCAAGCAGTTGGGGGTCACCGTTCTCAGAGGAACTACCATTTACCCCCTTGCTGTTGGGATTTGGGATTTCAGGACAGTAAGCACCGACATTAAATGCCTGAGTGCTTAGTAGCAGAAGCTTCTGGCTGCTGGTGTCAAAAGAGGTTAAATAAGCATATTAACTAGATCCAGTCTGACATATCATGTTTACGGATAGGATGTTTGCCATGTTCTTTGATGACTTCAATAAGAGATTCTTTAAAGCTGAAGCCTCCACTTGGGAAATATATTTTCCAGCAGTTGTTCCAAACTGAAGAGTGCTTCATAGGCCTTTTGTCAATATGATTTTACGGTTTGTTTACAAATGGTTAAATGGCTATTGAATTTCACTCACTGCCCTATCAAATCCCTCTTCAGCACCCACCTCTGCCACCAACTAAAAGTAATGACAAGGTAGACGGCTAGTTGGGACTTCTTCTATTTCTCGGATGTGTTTACTTATAGCTCATCATTGATAAAGACAAAAAATTAGTTTTTTTTAAGTAAAATGTAATGGACTCAAACCCACATGGACAATCCCAGAGGCGTGTCTGGCACTTTGCACTCCAGCCTGAGCGAGGGGCTGCCTGGCGCTGTGCTGTCTGAGGAGCCGGGCCAGGACCAAACTGTGATTTAGGGTGTGTCTGCTCTGCAAGCAGAGGGGTGGCTGCAGCACACGGAGCCATTCTGAGCTAGCTTGGAGCTAGCAGCCACGGCCACACGGGTGGCAGCTCAGGCTGTCCAAGCCCACCCAGGACAGCGGGTGTGCACTCAAGCAGCTACTGCACCTTCGTTGCTATTGCTAGATCAAAGCTAGCTCCAGTAAGTCTCCATGTGTCACCATCAGACCTCTGACGGCAGCACAGACTTGCCCTTAGGATATGTCTATGCTGCAATTAAAAACCTGCGGCCGGCCCGGAACAGCTGACTCGGGTCGGCGGGGCTTGGGCTAAGGGATTGTTGTATTGCAGTGTAGATATCCAGGCTTGGGCTGGAGCCCAGGCTCTAAGTCCCTGTGAGGGTCCCAGAGCTTGGGCTCCATCCCAAGCCCCAGTTAAACAGCCCCTTAGCCCGCACCCTGCGAGCCTGAGTCAGCTGGCACCGGCCCACGGCGGGTGTCTAATTGAAATGTAGTCATACCCCCAGATCCAGCCTCAGCATCCCCCTTGCTCCTTGAAGGAAGTAAGCAGAGTCATTTCTATTGCTGGCACAGGTTACTTCCCACTCTGCACTGGACCAGCCTGCTAGGGAATGGGCGGCGCCAATGGGAATGGAAGCTACCCTCTCCTTGTGCAGGGGCTGGAGGCTGGGAGTAGCTCGTACAGGAGGATAAGGGAATCCTTCCTCCCCTGTGTGGGCAAGCAGGGTGAGCCCATAGCTGGCCTACATACACACATACATGTTCTGATTACTGTTTCCCTCCCCCTCCTCCCCCATTGCCTCCAGTGGTTTGTTACGCCCACCTGTTGTCTCTGGTCTCGCAAGTTCTCCGAGGTAGGGACTTGTCCTTTGTGCAGCACCCAGCACAATGGATCTCAACTAGGGCATCCAAGCACTTCTGAAATATATATAGTGAATCACAGCCACCCTTAGACCCATACTGCAACCAGGTTCTTTTGCTGCAGAGAGAAAAAACTATTGTTCATCATCCATCATATCCATCGCTTGCGACGTCCAAGGAGTTTAACTTTGGCTTACAAGCATTTTCTCTGCACTGAATTACAGTGCATAGCAACAGTGTGGAAATTCTCTCCTGCAAGATGCTCACGTACAGATCGCTTTGCCTGGTAATCCCATCCACATTCCAATCTATTTTATGTTGTGTTAGCAATAAATTGAGCAGCGGAATTGTTAACCAAGTTTATTAGGATGTTCCCTTGCAGCTAAAGCTATAGTTAAGGCTCTGGTGAGACTTCCATTACTTCCTCTTTTCACGTGGTCGTAACTTGCTAAAAAAATTGCTTCTGGCAGAAATGTTCCCTGCTTGGCTCCAAGTCCAAACATGGTGGTTGTTTTTTTAACATTTGAGAAAATCTGTTTCCGAGTTGTGGGGAAGTGAATAAAATGGGCTCTTTTGGGCTGTGAAAGGGTTACGATTTTTTGTTGGTGTTCACGCATAACTCAAAACCAGCTGAAGTGACCCTGATGGGTTCAGAGCCTCACTGAGGACTAGCCTGCAGGCCAAGCTAAGAGATCAAACTTTTCAAACTGGCCATTTTGAAGCAGTCGAATAGCCCATTCTGCATATGGGCTATGAGAGAAATCACAGTAGTGCTGTGAATGTCTAGAAGCTTGCTGGTCCGGAGCGCAAGCTGCAGCCAAAGAGGCTCCAAGGTACCTCAGGGGGAAAACTATTGTAAGCTCTGTGGGACAAGGACTGTCTTTTTGCTCTGTGTTTGTCCAGCGCCTGGCACAATGGGATCCTGGTCCGTGTTTGGGGCTCCCAGATGCGACCACAGTGCAAATAGTAAACAAATAAACAAACAACAAGCACCATGATGCAGACATTCAGGAGAGGGATGCTATCCTGAAACCTGGGTCTTCTGTGCACCAAACCAGACCCTCAGGCCACGTCTATACTTACCCACCGGGTCGACGCGGTGAGTTCGACTTCTCGGAGTTCGAACTATCGCGTCTGATCTAGACGCGATAGTTCGAACTCCGGAAGCGCCGCGGTCGACTCCGGTACTCCACCGTGGCAGGAGGAGTTGCCGGAGTCGACCTTGGAGCCACGGAGTTCGCTTCCGCGGCGTCTGGACGGTAAGTCATTCGAACTAGGGTAGTTCGAATTCAGCTACGTTATTCACGTAGCTGAATTCGCGTACCCTAGTTCGAACCAGGGGCTGTGTGTAGACCAGGGCTTAGTGTCATTTAGAGCAGCCTGAAGGCTGCCCTAGATTATACTGCCTGCCAATGGCCTCAAGGGAATTCATGACAGTCAGGAATTACTGGGGGTTAGGGAAGACCTGGCCACACCCCCTATGGGAGCTGCAGGGAGGCAGGATAGCATAGGAGCCATTATGCCAGCTCTATACCACCAGAGGGTGCCCCTTCCCTGGGATAGGTCTCCCATGGTCAGCTATGCCAGCTTTAGGGGCACTTTATCCCTGTATCCTGATAGAAAGTTGCCCTAGCCCAGGGGAGAATTTGGGCCATATTATGGATAACACACCTCTACCTCGATAGAACGCTGTCCTTGGGAGCCAAAAAATCTTACCGCGTTATAAGTGAAACTGTGTTATATTGAACTTGCTTTGATCCACCGGAGTGTGCAGCCCTGCCCTCTCCCCCCTTCCCCGCCCCCCCCCCGGAGCACTGCTTTACCGCGTTATATCCGAATTCGTGTTATATCGGGTGGCATTATATCGAGGTAGCGGTGTAATATCGTACTTATGTTAATAGTTATAGAGGTTGTTTTTCAGCTTCTGTTTCATTATCCAGTCCTGGATAATGACGTTTGATTATAATGGAATCTGTGCAGTGACACTGATTGCAGTTTGGTTAGAGTGGATGTGGCCATTTAACATTAGGTGCATGTTATATGGCTCCTCTGGGCCCTAATTCAGCAAAGCACATAAATGTGGTATTGGGGACTCTGCCTTTAAGGGCTAAACTTCCTAGACTGAGACTCTCAGTGGGGCACTGTGAAACTCTTGTTGCTCTGCACGGGCAGCTGGAATCAGACACAAAATTAAGGTGGTCACTTGCAAACCCCTTAAGCACTGCAGGATCACTCAACAGCCCGTTAAGCACCCACTTACTTCCCACTGACTGCAATGGAATTTAAGCACATGCTTAATTCTATGCCAAACAGAGGCCATAAAACATTTGGGTTTGGAAGAGAAGATGGATCACCGGCCAGGTCCGCTATGGCAATCCCTCAGTTCTTATTTAACAGAGAGGTTTCTGTAATACATGGGCTTAGCGTGTATGGTCATGTGTCCCTCTAGTAGCTGGTTCAAACCATTGTAACAGCTTGCTACATCTTTGTAGCTAAATGAGTTTATCTTTAGCTCAAATGGTAGAGACCTAGTACAAACTCCTGACCCCTTTAAAATCAATGGCAATTTTGCCATTGACTTCAATTTGTCATTGACTTCAATGGGGCCAGGATTTCTCCTCGCAGGTTTTGATGTCTGAGTTTATGTGCCCAGTTACTGTTCTATTTAATTAATACTTTGTTACATTTTCAGAGTAAGTCGTTTGTAATTTCTGATCTTTGCAATTTTTCCCATTTAGAGATATCCATGCAATTATACATATCTGTTCGTAAAACAACACTGCTCAGAGCAAACAAAGCAGAAACCTGGTTTTGCTAATTTAAATGCTTTTCCTATTGACTAAGGAATTAACTAGGGGGAAAAAAAACCCTGATTTTCAAAAAAGCATCCCTTTAAGCAAACAGATCTATTAAAAACTTTTCCACTCTCACTCAGCCGCACTTCTTACACTTCATCAGCAATTTAATTTAAAGGTGACTGTGATCTGAAGTTGAAGTTTCACAGTTTATTTGGAGGATAATCTACTTTTCTTTCAAAAACCATCATTCTTACAAGTCACCCCTGTCTGAGAAAGCAAAGCACCAACTCCCCATCCAAAAACATTTGCTCGTGATAGTAAATATTTTGTATCATGCTGATCTAATTTGCATGTCATGGCGAGGTGCAGTCTGTGTGCGAGCAGTTTAGGGAGTCAGTATTTGCACACAACACTAAATGAAGCCATATATGCTGTGAGAATTCTACCCTCTTCCCGAGTCAGCACTTTCCTGGTCATTTACATTCTGCCATTTTGGACTGCGGCCATCACCTCACCTTTACCACTTCAGTCTGATGGAGTGGATTCTCAGCCAGTGTAAAATGGAGTAGCTCCATTTACCTCCATGGAGTTATGCCAGTTTCCACCAGCTCAGGATCTGGCCCTTCCTATTGTCTTTTACCACTTAGGAACATTTTCTAAGCAGCTGGGAATATCACCCTCCAGTAACACAGTATCCATTCCCAGCCCCTTGGCACCTCCTTCTTCCCAGCATGGTCTGTTATTACATACAGCAAATGCCATTTCGGCATCGATCCCTGTGGACCAACTCCAGATCCCAACAACATCAAGGGAAGTTTTGGTCACTGACTTCAACAGAAGGAGGAAATGGTCCTTTGTTCTTGGGGCCAGAGTGTCGGCTGGTGTAAAGGAGACACTCCAATTTTCATCAGCTGAGGATCTGGCTCTTCAAATTTAGTGGTTTCTTAATTAGCTCTTGTGCCTAGAGATGGGATCATACAAGACGTATTCCAAGTTCTCCTGCAGCACATGGGCAAACGGAGTAAGTGGAAGACCTAGTGGCATTCTTACCCATTACTGGGGTTCATTTCACCTTTAATTGCTTCTTTATGTTTGCCCCAGAGACCCTCTAGATCCCTCATCATCCCGCTTTCCCCACTTTAAAAGCCTCTCTACCAAGGCCCCGCCAACACTGTGGCTTTCTTTCTCCTAACAGAGGACAAGTGGACAAGGGTCCCTTTGGAGCCCAACTGTGCAGTGGTAGGCCATTTGGAAATGTTGATTTTCATTTGCCTGGCAGCCCAGAAAGGACATGTTCCCATAGAACAGAGAGCTCATAAAACTAGGAGAGCTATACGCCCACTGCCTGCTGAAATACTCCTCTTCCAAGTGTTCCTTATCCCGGGTTTATAAGTTGGGTGAGTGCAGCGGGAAGGAGTGGGTGTTGATCTTCTGCCAGTGGCTTGTGGAGTCTGCAGTTTTATGGACTTTGGCACAACAGACATGTCTGCTTTCAACTGGATGAAAGCTGGTGTTTGCATGGTTGCACAGTGTCTTCTAAATATCTTTGGCATCACTCCTGCTTCTTAATCAGCTGAGGGAATGGCTGGCTTGCTAACAGATGTAGGTGTTTGTGATATTCCCCTCTGGTGTTGTCCGGACCGGTGATCTGCTAGGTCACTCCTATCCTTGACTCTGGGAGCCAGCCTACCCTGCTCTGCTGTGAGAACCCCCACTCCTGGGCGGTTCACACACAGCCTCTGGCATGTAAGCTGCTCCCAGATACTTGCAACCAAATGACACTAGGCAATATCTCCGGTCCCAGACGCAAACCCAGTTATGCCCGCTGGACGCTGCAAGCTTATATAAGTTTGTCAATTTAACAAAGAAATTGATATGTACCAGGCTTGTTATCCCAAGGGGAGCCTCTGACACACTTCAAGCCAAACGCACTGCTTCAGATAGAATAAACCAACAAATTTATTAACTATTAAGATAGATTTTAAGTGATTATTAGTCAAAGCATAACAAGTCAGATTTGGTCAAATGAAATAAAAGCAAAAGGCATTCTAAGCTGATCTTAACACTTTCAGTGTCCTTACAAACAGAGATGCTTCTCACCACAGGCTGCCTGGTTGCTCTTCAGCCACGCTCTCACCTTTTTTCAGCACTTCAGTCCCTGAGTGTGGTGTCTGTGACGTAGGTGGAAGAGAGAGGAGGAGCATGGCTAACATCTCTGCCTTTTATTATGTCCTTTCCTTCCTCTTGGCTTTGCCCCCCTACCCTGCAGAGTCAGATGAGCATTCCTGTGAGTCTCTGTAAGAAAGGTTGAGCAATTCCTCTGCTGTGGCCTCCTACAGGTGAGCCATTGCATTGTAGTTCCCTTGCTGGACAACGGTTGTTGATGGGTTGTTTGACACCCTGCCCGGGCGTTGGATACTTTCCTTGCTGTTGCCTCTGGGGAGCTAATATCTGGCTGATTTCCCCAACATACAGCATGTTTTAGGGACAACCATTTCTTACAACACATTTCTTATAACTTCATATGCATTGATGATATACATATATGGATAGAGAAATGACTTTCAGCAGATCATAACTTTTCCCCTGATACCTTACAAGGCCTGCTTTATATGTAAGATCACGACTACGTGAAAATGAGGAATATGGGGGTTACAGTACGTTCCCCCAAGGTATAGAATGTCACAGTGTTGCAGTCACAGGGACCCCCACCCCCATCCTCTGTCTGGGGAATAAGATGCTGGAGATGGAGAAGTCAGATGTTCTACTGCATTATGACAGCTCTATGCTTCTGTTATTCCATTTAAATCAATGGAGTTTCACCAGTTGAGGACTGGAGTAATGAGCAGTAGTGAACCTGGGTATTCTGTATGGCACTGTTGAACGCTATGACTAAGCCAGTGACCAACCTCTTAACTTGATTTTAATGGACTGCAAGTGTATTCAGTGTGAAATAAGGCAGATGAGGGTATTTCAGCAAGGTTTGCAGTCAAAAGCAAAGTAAGCAGATATCAGAGCAAGGCACAGACCTGCTCTGCCGTAAGGAAAAATTCAAAATTGGGAGGAGATACAGGGTTGAAGTAAGAAAGAAAACTATCCCGAGGTAAAGACACAAAGAATTATAGCTACATTCCATGGTCTTTGTTTGACAAAGAGTAATCTCACTCATTTAAATTCATTTGGCAATACACTTGATGAGCATGCACTTACCTTCATGGGAAGTGGCTGAAACATCTTGTGTTTATTCATTAGACCGAAATAACTCTTTTAGCACAACAGAAGATGCAATGGACAGAATTCAGTACATATTGTCACTGGCAATGCGACTAAATGAAATCCCATCTCAAGCAGCAAAGCAGTAATCAAGCAGATGTATCATTCTTTCATGTAATTTCTCCCTCCACATTTTCCTCCCAGACCACTTTATTTATAAGTGACTTCATTCTCAGCTAGTTGTGGCCAGCTCAGTTGTATGATACAATACTGGAACCAGCTTCTATTACCATTTAAGGCAGGGCCTCAATCAGTACCAATGGATCACCATCTCCTCACCAATTTTGGATCCGGATCCAGACTACCCTTTGCAAAACCAAAAAGCCACCAAGAAAGTCTTGCTAAGCCAGAACAGCCAGCTAGTCCTGCCTATCTCCACTCATCAGCTGAGGGTGCATCGCAAACTAATGTGCTCAAATTTCCTTTACTGTTGATTTGAGGTTAACAGGCTTTTTCAGAGCACTGGACATTCCCACAGCCTGTCCCAGACTTCGCCACACTGATTAAGCACTCAACAAGGGCTGATGAGGTGTTCAATTAAATCAGCCCCTTGAACCTCACAGATTTCAAAGAACTGGACCAGTGAAGAATCTTTTCTTCCATAACTGGAAATACAGTGAGCCCTTCATTAAAAAATTATTTGCAAATATTGCTTCTCTTAGGTGAGGCTGCCACACCACGGCAAACCCTTCAGCCCATCAACAGAGTGTAACCTACTGGCCTGACAAAGACTGCATCAATCCCTTGCACATTAGCCCTAGTAAATCTTTATCACTTCCTGTGCCTTTGCTTTGGACCACATTAACTACCAATACTGCAGCACTCTGCATATCCCATAATGCAGAAAATCATTTGTTTGGAGGATTAACCAGTAGAAATGGCAATTTAGCCATTTCCAGCATCAGACAATTCGTATTATGTTTATTACAGTAGCACACACCAAGATCAGGGGCCCATTATCCTAAGCACAATGCAAAGACTGAAAGATAATCCCCTGTCTCAAAGAGTCTAAATCGACAAGAGAGTGATTTATTTGCCCAGCTCTGTAGCAGTAATGGGGCTAGAACGAATGTCTTACTGCATGCTAGGCCAGTTCTCTAGCTCCAGACCACACTGCCTCCCAACGCAAATTGTAAAACATACAGCTATAGCGAGGTGAGGGGTGTTGTCTGTCTACTGTAGCCTAATCTCTAGATATCAACGAGTATCATTCATCACATGATAAAAAACAAGCAGTCGACTCCGTTTGCAGCCATCCAAATTTCAGCAGGCTTGGAAAACTCATCGTGCCTCGAGATTTGCACAAGTTCGGTTATTTTTATTTTTAGTGTTCTGGCCTGTCATAAAAAACATTACTGAGTGCAAATCCTTGTGTTTCTTTTCTGCCGGCATCATAACTTTCAAATGTATTATTGCTGAGAGATTCCACTCTCTCTGCCAACAAGTCCCGGGAGAGACGCACTAGCAGAAGAAAAGAACTTTGTACAGCTTCTTCATAAGAGAAAGTCAGCAATCCACTGGACCTAATCAAGTTTTCCTAGACATGAGAGGGTGCGATCCTCAGCTGGTGTAAATTGGTGTAACCTCATGTAAGTCAGCTGCATTCTGTCAATTTACAGCTGAGGATCTAGCACTTGATCTCATAAGAGAAGCACAGAAGAAGGTTCCAGCTGTGTTCTTCCCTTTTGTTTTCTTTCTTCTTGGTAGAAATTTGTTACTTCTCCCACTGCAAACTGCGATGGGCAATAGTGATGGATTGATATTGCAGCTCAGGAAGCACTAATAGAAAAAGAGTAGTGTGTAAGTAAAAACACTTACCAGGACTATAGATCTACTTCACGGGTCAGCCTGATAATGTATCAGCACAGCTGGAAGATGTGCATAAAAGAACCCATGCTTGATTTAGGATAACGGTCTGGTGGCTTTTAGACTGCTCTTCTTGCTCAATAGCAGAGCACTAGTGCTAGAAATTTCAGCTCTAGCCCCATTAGTGACTGATCTGTGCCTTTAGGAGCTGTGTGATGTACAGGAGCAGAGCTCCATTTAGAAAGTGCACCATGGCCTCTAGGGTCATTTCACTTACTTTTAGAGCGAAAGGCATCCATGGATGTGGTTACAGCTTAGAATGTCAAAAATCATTTGAGAATGTTTCTCGTCAGAGAGGAACCTTTTGGAAACTGTTGGCTTATGTCTATTCAGTTTTGCTGGCAGGCTAAAAAAGGCCAGTATACTAAGAGTTAATAATAGACAGAGTCATTGAATATGGTATAAAGCCAATCTATTAGATAGAAAACTGTCACCTTTGTAAAACACTGGTGCAGGCTGCAGGAATCACCAAAAAAACTGCAAACGCTCTATTGGAAAATGTTTGTTTTGATTCACCCTAGGGCTGCAGGCTGGATGGGGGTGCAGTGAGTGAACCCAAGCAAGGATTCACCTCCAGGGAGAGGGTCAGCAGTGGTACAGCACCACTCTCCACCACAGTGAATACCTTTAAATTGGGTTCTGTTCCCACTCTGCTGGGCAACCTTGGGCAAGTCACTTCACCTCTGTTCCCCAGTTTTGCCATCTATAAAACAGGGACAGGATATTTATCTTCCTTTGTCAAGCACCTTGAGATCTATGGACAAAGAGTGCTACCTGGGCCCGATCCAATGATCAGTTATTTCACTGAAAGCTGGATCGCGACTTCAGGAATTGAGTATTATCCTCAAACTGGAGCTCGAGCCCTGGACACTGTGCAGGAGACGGACTGAATCAACACTCCTTACCAGCCACTTGATGAGTGCCACGGGCCAGCTGCAGTGGAGCAGGGCCTGGGGCAGCTTGCACCTCCCACAGCAGGATATTCCCCTGCCAGGCCCAGTTGTGGATCTGGCATGTGGTGTGTTGGTCTACGGGTTAAGATAGATTATGTAGCTCTCTCTCCTTCCTTGTGTGATGCCTACAACACCTTGAGCACCGCTAGTGGACAGGGTGAGTGGCAGGCGGGTATAGCTGATGTGTATTTATTTAGTATGTAAGCTCCCAAAACCGCCACAGAAATGGATTGCTTCCCTCGCCCTGCATTTGGCTGGCAGTCTGTGTGCTGGCTGGCCATGTATTATGCTTGTCTTCTTAGGGACACGTTGTGGTACACTTACTAACACCGAATGGCACCTTTCGCCCTGAGCAGTCCCACTGACGTCAATTGGTTAACCTGCACAGGAAGGCGTTAGTCAGGATGAGTAAGGGTGTCACCATCTGGCCTGTGGGCCGTAAAACACTTTGGGGGCAGGGAATTTGTCTTCCTGGATGTAGCTCATTATAATGTGCAGGAGTTAGGAATCCAGAATGTGACAAATGGAACCCCGGAGAGCTAGTGAACGCAAAGGCTAAACAAGCAGGGCAAGGTCTCAGCTGGAGTAAACCAACAGCGCTCCATTGACATCCATCTCCAAATTTCTCTTGCCCAAACAGATGCCTTTGGTGGTAGACATTGGCCATGCTTGGTGTCTGGCCAAAGGTGACTTTTGTGTCTGTGTGGAAAGGGAACCTGATGGAATACCAATGTCAATGGAGCGACAGCTATTTACAGCAGCTGAGGAGTTACCCAGGTCATAAATAATGGAGCAGAGTTATTCAAGGAAGGCATCTCAAATGCAAAAGTGAGTGTCAATACAACATGAAGGTTGCAAAATCAAGGACTCAGCAAGTTGAGGGTTTTCCAGTGTACCTAGAGGAGATCCAAAAATGGGGAGATTTTGCCACATAAACTTGGAGTTTTAATCTGAGAAACAAAAGTCAAATTTGCACTTCATCAACCAAATCTGCCCCACCCACCCCTCTAAAAAAATTCAGTGGGAAACGGCATCTTTTTGGCTTTCTGACACAAAGATAGAACATTTTCTAGGAATTCAGAAACTTGCCATGAAGATTTTAATTTAATCTAAAACCCAATTTTCTAGCAAAAAAGTTATGAAAGAAAAATTTTGACCAGCCCTAAATACACCCTTAGATCAAGCCATACTGTAGGACCTGTTTAGCTTCTGGCACAGATTTAATTAACAGTCCTGACCCATAACAGCTGCACGCCTCCCGACCTATGTGGTCTGTTCAAGCTCCATGACTCAAACTTTTCACATACAAAAAATTCATCTCTGGGTAAAACCAAACATGGAAAATTTCTGCTACAAAGGAATCTGTCCGTGAAAGTATGAGCCACCAAAAAATGAGGGTTCGAATGGAAACTACCCGTGTACTGTGTAACAAATGACATGACATACAGGATTGGTTTCTAGAGAGAGAAAGAGTTGTGGCGTGCGGAGAAAAAAAAAAAACAGAATCTGGGATTATCATCATCCAGAAACTGACAGCCAAATTGAGCAGTTCTGCAGCAACAGTTCACTACAAGAATAAATCAAGAGTAGATGCAATAGATGTCACGTCCAGAAGGGACTATTACACTGACCTCCTGTGTAACAGGCCACAGCATCTCAAGCCCAGAGCATATCTTTTAGGAAGACATCCAATCTTGATTTCAAGTCTTCGGGGGACGGAGAATCCACCGTGTTCCTAGTTAAGTTGTTCTAATGTTTACTGGTAAAAATTTGTTCCTTATTTCTAGTCTGAATTTGTCTAGCTTCAGCTTCCAACCACTGGATCTAGTTATGCCTTTATCTGCTAGATTAAAGAGCCCTCTGCTATCATAAATACCTGCCCCAGGTATATATCTTCCCCAAGGCCCTACCCCCTGTCTGCTGGAGCCCCTAGCACCTTCCCCACACCGTTCACCAAAGCCCTGAGCAACCCCCATCCCAAGACCAGCAGCGCCCCGGCCGAACCACCCAGTGCCCCTAGCCAGCACCAACACTGGGCCATTGGGCCGTCCCAGCGTCGGGCCCCAGTGCCGGGCCGCCGTCACACTAGCCCCCAGTCCCAGGCTGGCCTCAGCGCCGGCCCCTAGCACCAGGCCACCAGCCGGTCTCAGCACTAAGTGGCCCCAGCGCTGGCTGCCCCCAGTGCCAACCCGCTAGCCTCTGGCCAGCAGCGAAGCTGAGCTCCCGCCGGCTTGGGCCCCGGCATGGGGGAGAGGGCAGAGCGTAGGTGGAGCCAGGGCATGGCTTAGGGGAGGCTTAGCCTCCCCTGGCCTATTATACCCACTGCCCATGCCAGGTAGTTACATTTAGAGTCTAGCTACCCTGAGATAAGAGACCCACAGCACAGCCTGGGTCAGCTGACTTGGGTTCACGGGACTATCCAATTGCAGTGCAGCTGTTCAGGCTCTGCCTGAAGCCCAGGCTTTGAGAGCCCGTGAAGGGGGGAGGGCCTCAGAGCCTGGCCCCGAACATCTACACTGCAATATCTAGCCCTGCAGCCTGAGCCCGTCAGCTGACCCAGGGTCTCAGACTCAGTGCCATGGGGTTTTAGTGCAGTGTAGACGTACCCAGAGATGGTGATCAAGCCACTTTTCCAGCTTCTCTTTCTTCTGCTAAAATTAATTTTAGCTTCCTCGCTGTAAGACAGGTTTTGAAAACCTCAAGACATTCACCCAGCTCTTTTCTGAGCCCTTTTCGATTTGTCAATATCCTTTGAACAGTGTGGGCACTGCAACTCAACCCAGTGTTGCAGTAATGGTCTCACTAATGCCATAAAGTGGTAATAATGGTATAAAAGATGTTGAGATTAAACAGGAAGTTAAGACTATAATTATCTGGTAGGCAAGTAAGGACATGTTCTTATCCTGTTCCCAACACTTTCCCCAAAGCTATTTGCAAGAATATATTGGCTTCCAACCTGGACATACTAAGCGATCCATCTGAGAGGGGCAATGGAAAGGAAATGTCATTCGTTCTCTACTTAACAAACATTGCATTTCTAATGCTGGAGGCATCAGCATGAGCAGCTGATCTTGGTCTGATTTGCTGCCTGAGCACTCTTGTCTCCCTTAGGGATGCCTGACAGCAAGTTGACAGCTCAAGCAATAATATCGGTTAGTTAACAGCAGGGAGAGCTCATGGGCGGTTTTTATATGTGGCTCACCAAAATTCTGAATATTCGTTTCATTTGTTCACTGCTTCCTTGGCAACTGACTGATGGATTTCAATAAATATCTCCTGTTGCTGACTAGATAATACTTCAGGGGAGCAAAAAAATAGCTAAGAGTCCCTTTATCCTCGCTTTGAAGAAAAGGTTCCAGCAAAAATCTTTGTGCTTTCTCCTGTGCCTCCACTTATGCATAGAAGGAGGTCCCGTAAATATTCACAAACCCACCTCACCGTCCTCCTTCACACTCTCCTCTGCGGTGACTACAAAGCACTCAGCATTGGTCAGGCAGCTGACACACTGTTTTTCATGTTGACTAATATAATCTCATGGTTTCCTTGTGCTGCGTCATCTCCATTTCTCACAGCTACCTGTTGTCTATTAGATTGTGAACTCTTCAGGGCAAGGAGACTGTCTCTTTGTTCATACAGTGCCTAGCAAAATGGGCGTTGCATCTTGGCCCTGGTGTAATACATATATTAAATACTGTAAATAGGGCAGAATAAGGAAGGCAGAAGTAGACAGAAAACATCACTTGCAATAAAGTTTCTCTCATTTAGCCAGAGGCTCCTATATTTTTGTATCTCCTCCTCGGAAAAATATCATCATGACAACAGTTTGCACCAGATAATGCATTTTTATCAGCATTACCTTAGCCTGCTCCATGGCTGCTGACACAAGCTGGTCAATATGCCCCATGGGCAAGTCAGTCTGCAGAAACTGGGGAAGCTGGCAAGGAAGATAATCTTAGCCTTTAAACTCATTTGTAGGGTTGTCATAGCCGTGTCGGACCCAGGATATTAGAGAGACAAGGTGGGTGAGGTAATATCTTTTATTGGACCGGCTTCTATTGGTGAGAGACAAGCTCTCGAGCTATACAGAGCTCTTCTTCAGAGCTGGGAACAGAGTGTCACTGAAATACCTGGTGGAACAGATTGTTTAGCATAAGCGGATAACACTTATTCTAAGGCACCATTCAAGGTGAACTTGCCCATTAACACCTCTGCAATGACCATAACAACCCTATGATGACTATGTCAATGAGGCCAACAGACAACTCTCCTACACCACCTGCTTTGAAAAGAACTCAAAGAAGACCTCACACCATAATTTATGCAAGAATTTAAGGATATTATCAAATCCTTTCCCAAACAACTCCAAGAGAAACTCTACAACCTCATCCCTCACAAACCCCATCCAGGGACCTTCTGCATGCTTCCCAAGATACACAAACAAGGGAACCCAGGCAGACCCATCATATCTGGCCACGACACTCTGACTGAAGGAATATCAGGACTCAGAGAAATACATCCTCAAACCACTCACCACACAAAGGGCCAGCTTCCTCCACAACACAACTGACTTCCTCCATAAACTCTGCAACATTAACAAACTCCCTCAGAACACCATCCTTGCCACCATGGATTTCACTTCCCTATACACCAACATCCCTCACAATGACGACATTGCTGCCTGCCTCAAATATTTACAAGATAATGGACAGTCCTCAGATATCCACCCCAAACACATCACCAAACTCATCCATTTCATCCTCACCCATAGCAATTTTACATTCAACAACAAACACTTTGTTCTATGCATGGGTATTGCCCTGGGTATTAGGATGGCTCTTCAATATGCCAACCTCTTCATGGAGAGTTTAGGGAGAGTTTCTGGACGATTGCACCATGAAATAAATGATAAACCTGGGATACATCAATGCTATTTTGATCCTCTGGGCAGACAACCTAAATGCCATCACTGATTTCCACCACAGTTTCAACAATCACCACCCATCCATCAGATTCTCTCTAGAATATTCTCACACCAGCACCAACTTCCTAGACACCATGATCAGATTCAACAATGAAGCCTTACAGACCACACTATGGAAAAACACACAGATCACCATGACTACCTTCACAGATTCAGTAACCACCCCAAACACACCAAGAAATCTCCGATACCACAGCATAAGCTCTGAGGAGAAAGTCCAGGATACACACAGTAACACTCTTAAAACCACCTTCACCAAACAAGAACATTCCATCAGAGAAGTAGATTGCATCATGGACTGGGTCATCCAAATACCCCCAGGGAACCTGCTTCAATACAGAAAAAAAAAACTCTCCAACCATCCACACCTAGTTGTCACCTAGCACCCCACACTGGAACCCATTCAGGATATCACTAAACAGTTACAACCCATACTCAATGGGGACTACTTCCTGACAGAAATCTTTCCTGAACCCCTTTTTCTGGCTTTCAAACAACCCTCCAACCTCACCAATCTCATCATCCAAAGCAAGCTTCCCACAGATCAGGACACACCAACTCAAAGTGGCACCAGACCCTGCCATAACAACAGATGCAAAACCTATAGACATATCTCCACTGCTACAATCATAGAAGATGAGGGTTGGAAGGGACCTCAGGAGGTTATCTAGTCCAACCCCCTGCTCAAAGCAGGACCAATCCCGAGACAGATTTTTACCTCACATCCCTAAGTGGCCCTCTCAAGGATTGAACTCATAACCCTGGGTCTAGCAGGCCAATGCTCAAACTACTGAGCTATCCCTCCCCCTGTAAGCAATACCCTCTCAACACACCTTACCAGACCCATGGGTCCTACACATGCCCATCGCAACATGTGGTTACCTCAGCCAATGCACTGAATGTCCCAGTAACAACTGCGTGGGTGAAGCCAGACAATCACTATGCTCTCAAATGAACTCACATGGGAAAATGATGACAGACAGAAACACCAATGGGTGAACACTTTTCACAGAATGATCACTCTATATCTGACCTCAGTCCTCATCCTCAAATGAAAGCTGCACAGCACTTTCAAAAGACACGCCTGGGAGCTTAAATTCATAACTTTGCTAGACACTGAACATCACGATTTTCATAAAGGCATTGGATTTATGACTCATTGCAACAATCTGTAGCCCACTAACCTGCCCCCCCCTTTTTTTGTCCTACGATTAGGCCTTCCATTTCTATCCACAGAGGGGTAGACAAGCCAAACTGGAGTGTGCTGCATCCCACTTCAGCCCATTTAATGGCCACTTCACCTTGAATGGCTCCCTTAGAGTATGTTTTAACTACTTATGCTAAATAATCTGTTCCACCTTGTGTTTAGTTGTGACTCTGGGTATGGCTACACAGCAATTAAACACCCACGGCTGGCCATGTCAGCTAACACAGGCTCACAGTGCTGTAAAATCGCAGTGTAGACGTTCAGGCTCGGGCCAGAGCCTGAGCTCTGGGACCCCGTGGGAGGCAGGAGGGAGGGGGTCTCTTTCAAATGCAGTCGGTTCAATAACAAATATTATCTCCCCCACCTTGTCTCTTTAAACTGGTGACATTTCTCCAAAAGGTGAAGGAGAGCAGACAGGCCTAGTGAGGTCAGCGGCACTGTTCCTTCACCCCGGCCAAACCACCTGGGAGGAATGGTTAGGCCCTGCCTTTGCAGCTAGTCACAGCTTTACTTCCAGGGCTTCTCTTCACTGCCAGAGTTGGCTCAAATTAGTACTAACTCCGCTAGCTGGAGCGAGAGCAACCACCCTGGGAGACAAGACTCTGCACAGAGCGATTAGCAGCACAGTGTGACTGGATTAGCACGAGCATGAGCTGTTGTAGTAACTCAAGCTGCCGCTTCCCCACTCCATTGCTAGCTCCAGCAGCAGCAGAGTTACACACACACACCCCCATCACACCTCTGATAGGCCATCTAACTTCCGTTTAAAGCACTATGTAACTCAAGCTAGAGATTTTTGGTGTGTGAAGGGGAGTTTGGTTAGTGGCAAAACTTGAGTGATACCATGAGCTAACACTGCAGGAAAGCCCTGTGGCTTTTAGGTACATGATCATCTCTGCATACTTCCCAACATTTCAAGTGGTTAAGCGGGAAGCAGCATCACGCCAGTTTGGCTTGTCTACCCACCCCCGTAGACGGAGACGGAAGCTGGGACAGGTCAAATTTGACTGAGATCATGACCTAATGCACATGCAAATGCTAATCAAATTTGGTCTGGTCGCCCCTCTGTAAATGGAGATGGGGCAAACAGGCCAAACCTGAGTGGTACTGCAACCCTGTGCACCAGGGCGCAATGCCCCTCAAGTTGGGGTCCCTATCATATGGCGGGCCCCGGGAAATTACTCTCTTTCCTTTCCCCTCCTCTGGGCAGCCGTGAACGTGGGAAATGTTTTGCTTCAAGTGGGACAGGAGTCTTGGGGGTGGGAAACGGAACAATTGGGAGATCTGGCCTCTGGATGCAAATTAGCTGCCATAATAAACTGCTGGGAAATGTTCTTTGTTCACTGTTAAACCTCCTACCTAATGAAGTGATCAGGAGATCCCTGCTTCTCTGGGATTTGGAATTAACACTAATATCTAATATCTGTTAAAGAGACACGGTGAGGGAGGTAATATCTTTTATTGGACCAACTTCTGTGAGCGAGAGACCAGCTTTCGAGCCACACAGACCAATACCTGTTGAAATGGTTCACTCCAGCTTCCGCCAATGTTCATTCACTTCTGACTGTCAGGACTAGCTGATAGTCAGTGAAAAACAATGATGACCAGTTCCCCCCCCCCCCCCCCCGCATCACCTTGCATGTATCAAAAGGCATGAGCATGACCGGGGGAGTAGTCAGTCAGGGGATGGAAGCATCATCACCTGCTCTTTGGAGGCTGTGCTTCTCTTCAGTTCAATGGCAAAGGAAACAAGAGAAGTAGCTGGCTAGTCGACTCAGCTGTCACCTGTTCATGAACTCAGAGCTCCATCTAGTGGAGTGTTTGGAGAAAAACAAGAATATAAATTTTTTTATTATTAAGTTTTAGGCGCTGAATTAAAGTTTGCTGCATCCTGACATGTTCCCTTCTGTGAGATGCTTCTGAGTCCTCGCAAAACTCTTCCTAAAATGTGCAGTCAAACTCAGAGATGTTCCAGGGGCATGGTTCCTACCCTGTTCAACGAGGCTGACGTATTTTGTGGATTTCAAGCAAGAAAATGGATGTGACAGATAATATGTTGCAGATTATTATAAAAGCCAACCCCTAAACATTTCTGCTCAAAGCTGGAGATGCCATGACAAATGGCTCCTGATATACCATATATCAGCAGTCTGCAGAAAATACAATCCAAGCTAGAAAGGAGTTCAGCTCCACAATTCCCATCTGCTCCAGGCATGTGCATGAACATCTCATGTAGTGATGCCAGAAGGTTCTGGCAAAAAAAGCAATTGGACCTGATCCAGGTCTTCCTGACACCGGTGTAAATCATAGCAATGGCATGGAGTCAATGGCATTAGAGTGGTGTGAAGCGAATCAGAATGAGATCAGAATCAGGCCAAGAGTTTGTGTTTTCCTCTTTAAAAAGACACCATAAAAATAGCTCTCTCAGTATGGACTAGCACAAAGTGAAATTAAAAAAGCTTGATTGGGGAGATTCACTTGAGTTGGCAATGATGGAATTTTCCTACACATCAAATTTAATCACTTCTGAAATGTACCAGAGATGACAACAAACAAAACAGTATCTTCCACAGCCTCTTTCGTGCCAAGTGTCCCAAAGAGCCTTACAGAACAGAACTGAAGCGAGTGCTGAAATGAGAATCCATGCACCCTGGGAAAGAACCTTGTGCAGAGAAGCACTCAAGCCAAGATGGTTCATGCAGTCAGAGATGTGTAAGTCCCGTTAGGTGAATGAGGTAAGAGTTCGGGGAAAGGGCAGCTACTGAGGGGTGACGAATGAATGGATTTCCCCTCCTTCCTAAATCTCAATGTTTTTAGCATTTGGAATTGTTGTTGGATTTATACTACGGCTCTTGTAAATTGCACCTTGCCTCTTCCCCTCCACATACCCCCAAATGCCACCTCCCTCAAAGGTTTCTCTCATTAAAACATGGATGGAACTATGCAGTGGCTGTTTTTCATGTGTTTATAGGGGATGTAAGCAGAGTCAGGATGAGCTGTACCCTGACATCTGGTGGTGAATTGTGGTGAGTTGTGGAAAAGAACTTCAGGGGCCGATCTTGTTTGCACAGGCACACCCACCCCGCCTAGCATGAGCCCACAGCAGCCCAAATGGCACTTTGGCTGCTGTGGGATTCCCCCAGTTTCTCTGTTATTGGGACAGGAAGACTAAAGTGTTGTTACCATGATTATGTGAACAGTTCTATGACAGAGGGACTCGCCATCAACTAAGCGGCACTCACCAGACAAGGGACATGGGTTCCAAAACCTAGTGAATTGAGAGAGGCTGGGGATAGACTTCTTTTGAGGACTTGCAACATCAATTGCACTGCCTCATCTCTCCACTGTAGAATATCAGAGCTAATTTTAATTCTATTAGGAGCCTAGTTACAGGCTGCTGAGCTGAATTCACTTTGGGCCAATGGTGCACCAGCACTGAGGCTCCCCTACTACCAGCTTAAATCACTAAAGAGCTAAAATTACTAAGAGCTGAAGTCACTGAGTGCTGCGGGGAGGGGGGCTGAAGATGTGTTGCTGAGCAGCTAGTAGAGCAGTTTGTGGGACCGCTGGAGTGGCAAGTTGAGTGGAGCAGGGCAGTTTGCGGGACAGCTGGAGTGGCTCACAGGATGGCTGGTGGAGCGGCTTGCAGTGAAGGCTGCAGCAGAACCCCATGGAGAGGTGGGGCAGTCGTCCCATGTAAGGTGCCCCTTGACACCCCTGTGGCCCCCCCCCCCCCGTGGCTGGGAGGTAAAACTCTGCAGATAAACTTTTGAACTCTGGGGCTGCACTGACCAGGGACAGAGACTTTTGGGTTGTTGGACTTTTGGGTGATTTTTTGGGTTGCTGTACTCAAGACCCTGAGGGGGAAAGGACACTGCTAAACTTACTTGGGGGTGGGTCTTTTGCTCATGGTTTGTGTTATGAATCCTGTTTGTGGTGTTTCCCCAACATAATGCCGCAGTTTCCCTCCTTTATTAAAAGGATTTGTTACACTCAGACTCGGTGCTTACAAGAGGGGAAGTATTGCCTCCTAGAGGCGCCCGGGGGGGTGGTATGTAATTGTCCCAGGTCACTGGGTCGGGGCTTGAGACGGTTTTGCATTGTGTTATTGAAACAGAACCTCTGGATACTGAACCTGGCCCTTGTTGCTGCCAACTCAGATGGGCAGAAGGGTTACAGTTACTTATGATCTGCTGCCTACACAGGTAAAGTTCCTTGGACATCTTTAGATTTCCTCTATTTGTTAGGAGCATGGAAACCCATGGATTCCTGTTCTAGGCCCAGGGGAGCTTGTTGAACAGTGCTCATCACTGGAAAGTGCACAGCTCTCATTCTGCAGTTGAATCCCCGTGTGGAATTACAACCAGAAGCGATTGATTAACCGGGGTAATAGTTATCATGGGGAATGTCCATTGCCTGAGGAACACAGTGTCGGGGCTGCCAGCTGGATTGCAGATTAATGTTTTTTCTAGAGATAAGCCCAATTCAGGAGTAGGGGCTGGAGTCCAAGGTTTGCATTCAATAGCCCAGGGTCCTTTACCCTGATTTCTACAAAAAGCTTGTCAATGATTAGGCTGTGGTGTGCTGTGAGCACAGCCTGTCGTGCTGACCAATATTGTCTCATTGTTTCCTTGTGCTCCCTCATCTGTATCCACCTGTTGTCTCTTGTCTTATGCTTAGATTGTTAAGCTTTTGGGGGCAGGGCCTGTCTTCCTGTTCTCTATTTGCCCAGCACGAATGATCCCAGTCCATGACTAGGGCTCCTAGGTGTGACAATACTACAAATAATAAAATAATGATGAAATCCGCCATCACGGGCACTTCTCCAGTAGGCCTGATAAAAAACCCATTTGTAAGGACCTAAACATTAGCAGATGCTGCAAATTTCAAAATGTTGTCTACGTGCTTAAGTGCTTCCAGCAATTCCCAATGGCTATACAGCTACCACATGACTTGTATTTTAGAGCTGATTGGCTAACTCACCATCTGCCCCTGAAACTGAAACAAATGTAGCTGATGTTTCAGCTAACTGGATGGAATTGCTATTTTGGTTTCCTGACACCCCTTATTCACACATGCATTTCAGGATTCTAGCCAACTCTCACCTGCTCCTCCCACTTGTGAAACAGTTTAAATTGCCTCTTGCTATTTCTGACAGATTACATATATTTACCTAGCATATATGTATATGCCAGGAGTGATGCAGCTAACCCAAATGAGTACTTTTCCATACTACCATTCAGTATATCCACAGACAAACTCTTTTAATAATATTTTAGTGAGTGTACATTTTTATTGGTGCTATACTATGTATCTTTCCACCTATAATGTCCAAGTACTTTGAGCTTGATCCAGTCCTGTTGAAGTCAACAGGAAACTTTCCATTGTTTTTCATGGCTGCTAGATCAGAAAATTAGTTACCATGGGTAGGATTTCTAAAGGGGCTGAAAGGAATCAGGTCTCTAACTCCCAATGAATTTCAATGGGATTTGGCTACCTAACTTCTTTAAGCTCCTTTGAAAATCCTAGCTCCTGAGTCCAACTGGGCAGGATTCTGATGGAGCCAAATGACCTACAACAGGTGCTCTAGACCTAAATATGTCACAACTTTGAAGTCCTTTATCCAGGGTCATATTTAGGGGCAGGTGACCCAGGCGACCGGCTAGGGTGCTGGGCCCAGGGGGCACTGGGCTCTAGGTGCTGTTTCTGTTGTTAGCGACAAAAGGGAAAATAGAATGTTGGAAATAACATGTTTCAGGTGTTCTGTATGTGGATCCATTTTTCACTAACCTCCTAGAATGTCCTGGACCTTTGTAGAATCTCATGGAACCTTCCAGACTTTCTAAGAACTACATTTTCCTCAAACCTCCTAGAACGTTTTCAGCCATGCCCTCGCAGGCATATAAGGGGCAGGGCGTCACCAGTCAGTCAGTGAGTTATAAGAATGATGTGAAGTGAAGTAAGAGCCAAGCTGAGATACTGTGAACCTTGTTTTATTGTGTAATTGTGAAAGTATATTTGTGTTTTAAGAGTTGAAGAGTGTAAGCAGTGACCAAAAAAAAGGACAGATTTAGTGAGATGCCAGAGATATCTATCAAACCCCTATCTATGCAACAATGTAAAGGAAATAGTTACTACTTTTGCCATGCTTAACACATAATGTTTGATGAATTTCTAAGATTGCGGAACATACTTTTGCTCTCCCTAATATTGTCTGTTTTCCCCTGTAGACAATAAAAGATGCCCCCAAAGAAGCCTTCAGGTGCTCAGTGTAGGAAGCGAGATGCTCAGTTGCAACTTAGTTTGCAGCAAGGGCAAATTTGATGGGAAAATATCTGAAACAGAACACAGCCCGGACTTCAGGCAGCGGGGGCGGCTCCAGGCACCAGCACGCCAAGCGCATGCCTGGGGCGGCAAGCCATGGGGGGGAGGCGCTCTGCCAGTCGCCGCGAGGGCGGCAGACAGGTTGCCTTCGGCGGCATGCCTGCAGAGGGTCCGCAGGTCCCGCGACTTCGGCGGGCCTCCCGCAGGCGTGCCACCGAATCTGCGGGACCGGGGACCTCCCGCAGGCATGCCACGTGAAGGCAGCCTGCCTGCCGTGCTTGGGGAGGCAAAATACCTAGAGCCGCCCTTCAGGCAGTAGCAATTGTCCCAGTGCAGAAGAAATTGAGGAGCAAAGTGTAAATGATGGAAGTACTAACACCAAGGAATTAGCAGATTTACCTGAAGATAAGGAATGGAAAGATGAGAAAAGTGATGGAGAATCATCCAGTTTTCCTGGTGACATAAAAGGAGAGCAATGATAAAGAAGAATGTGATTCACATGAAAAAGGAGAGAAATGACAAAGAAAAATCTAGTTTACATGAAAAGGAGAGAAATGATAAAGAAGAATCAGCCTTGCATGATGACAGAAACAGCAGTGAGAAAAACGGCATGCCACAAATTGATACATCAGATCGTGCTTTATGGCTCATGATCCTAAACTCTGCCAATATTGATTGGGCCAGGCAAAATCAAGGATATGACTTTTCCAGTAAATGAGCAGAAGGGACAATTCTCAAAGTCAAACTGCGGAAGAGTGCTCGAGAATGGTGAGAAACAGAATTGGCGCATTATTAACGTAGAAACCCAGCATTGGAGGAGCGTGATCGAGCGTCTGATCTCAATTACCCTCTTCCTTGGAAAGAATAATTTGGCTTTCCAGGACTCGTCGGATAAATTGTTCACTGAACATAACGGTAATTTCCTCAGTTTGGTAGAGCTGCTTGGGAAATACAATGATGTCATGCATGAGTACCTACTCTGAGTAGTTCCTAAAAAAGCTATGGACCATTACTGCAACAAAACAATTCAAAATGAATTGACTGACCTTATGGCAAGGAAGGTGCTTGATAACATATTGACGTGACTTGACAAATCGAAGTACTGCGCTGTAATAATGGACCGTACTCCCGATATTAGTCACAGTGAAAAGATGTCATTTACAGTAAGGTTTGTTGATGACAAGGATGGCTGTATCCAAATAGAGGAACACTTTATCTGTTTCTGGTCTGTGGAGGATTCTACTGGAATAGGCCTAACAGAACTATTCATAAACATTTTGAATGAGAAGAAAATAAAGTGTCGGGACTGCTGCGGCCAAGGCTATGGCAACGGCATGAACATGAAGGGAAGAAACAGTGGCATCTGGGTCAGGAATCCTTGCGCTGAATTCAACAGCTTTCTTCATGCCTTGTGGCTGCCATTCACTCAACCTGGTTGTGTCAGATGCAGTGTCATCTTCTTTAGATTCAGTATCTCTCTTCGGAGTTCTGCAAAGGGTACGTGTCCTGTTTTCAGCATCAGCTATCGGGGGAAGATCCTCATGGACAACGTTACAAACCTGATTGTGAAGCCGCTAAGTGACACTTGCTGGGAGAGCTGCATTGACGGCATAAGGCCAGTGAGGTGCCAAGTGACTGAGGTTTATGATGCCCTAATGGAACTGGCAGAGTCGAGTAAAGCTGAGGCTGGACTCAGACACGAGGCGCAAACCTGGCAAACCAGTCACTGACTTAAAATTTCTGGTCTCAGTTGTGGTTTGGCACCATATCCTGTTCCAAGTAGAGGCTCAACTTAAATGTATACCCCAAATTAAAAAACATAGTAAGAGAACCAAAATAAGTGCCACTGTGGCTAAACAACACACTAAAAGAAGCAGTGAGAGGCAAAAAGGCATCCTTTAAAAATTGGAAGTTAAATCCTAGTGAGGAAAATAGAAAAGAGCATGAACTCTGGCAAATGAAGTATAATTATGAAGGCCAAAAAAGAATTTGAAGAACACCTAGCCAAAGACTCAAAAAGGAATAGCAAAAAAAAAAATTGTAAGTACATCAGAAGCAGGTAGCCTGCTAAACAACCAGTGGGGCCACTGGACGATCGAGATGCTAAAGGAGCACTCAAGGACAATAAGGTCATTGCAGAGAAACTAAATGATTCTTTGCATTGGTCTTCACAGCTGAGGATGTGAGGGAGATTCCCAAACCTGAGCCAGTCTTTTTAGGTGACATATCTGAGGAATTGTCCCAGATTGAGGTGTCATTAGAGGAGGTTTTGGAACAAATTGATAAACTAAACAGTAATAAGTCACCAGGACCAGATGGTATTCACACAAGAATTCTGAAGGAACTCAAATGTGAAATTTAAATTAGCTTCTGTATCAAATGACTGGAGGATAGCTAATGTGACATCAATTTTTAAAAAGGGCTCCAGAGGTGATCCTGGCAATTACAGGCTGGTAAGCCTGACTTCAGTACTGGGCAAACTGGTTGAAGTTATAGTCAAGAACAAAATTGTCAGATACACAGATGAACATAATTTGTTGAGGAAGAGTCAACATGTTTTTTGTAACTGGAAATCATGACTCACCAATCTGCTAGAATTCTTTGAGGGGGTCAACAAGTACGTGGACAAGGGGGATCCAGTGGATATAGTGTACTTAGATTTTCACAACGCCTTTGACAAGGTCCCTCACCAAAGGCTCTTACACAAAATAAGCTGTCGTGGGATAAGAGGGAAGGTCCTCTAATGGATCGGTAACTGGTTAAAAGATAGGAAACAAAGGATAGGAATAAATGGTCAGTTTTCAGAATGGAGAAAGGTAAATAGTGGTGTTCCCCAGGGTCTGTACTGGGACCAGTCCTATTCAACACGTTCATAGATGATCTGGAAAAAGTGAGTGAAGTGGCAAAATTTGCAGATGATACAAAATTACTCCAGACAGTTAAGTCCCAGGCAGATTCCGAAGAGCTATGAAAGGATCTCTCAAAACTGGGTGACTGGGCAACAAAATGGCAGATGAAATTCAGTGTTGATAAATGGAAAGTAATGCATATTGGAAAAAACAAACAAACAATCTCAACCACATACATAAAATGATGGGGTCTAAATTAGCTGTTAACACTCAGTAAAGAGATCTTGGAGTCACTGTGGATAGTTCTCTGAAAACATCCACTCAATGTGCAGCAGCAGTCAACAAAGTGAACAGAATGTTGGGAATCGTTAAGAAAGGGATAGATAATAAGACAGAAAATATCATATTGTGTCTCTATAAATCCACGGTATAGCCACATCTTCATACTGCATGCAGATGTGGTCGCCCCATCTCAAAAAAGATACGTAGGAATTGGAAAAAGTTCAGAAAAGGGCAACAAAAATGATTAGGGGTATGGAATGGCTTACTTATGAGGAGAGATTAATAAGACTGGGACTTTTCAGCTTGGAAAAGAGATGACTAAGGGAGGATATGGTTGAGGTCTATAACATCTTGACTGGCATGGAGAAAGTAAACAAGGAAGTGTTATTTACTCCTCATAACACAAGAACTAGGGGTCACCAAATGAAATTAATAAACAGAAGTTGTTAAAACAAACAAAAGGAAGTATTTCTTCACACAACGCACAGTCAACCTGTGGAACTCTTTGCCAAAGGATGCTATGAAGGCCAAGACTACAACAGGGCTCAAAAAAGAACTAGATAAATTCATGGAGGATAGATCCATCAATGGCTATTAGCCAGGATAGGCAGAGATGGTGTCCCTAACCTCTGTTTGCCAGAAGCTGGGAATGAGCAATGGGATGGATCACTTGATGATTACCTATTAATTCCCTCTGGGGCACCTGGCATTGGCCACTGCTAGAAAACAGGATCCTGGGCTAGATGGACTTTTGGTCTGACCCCATATGGCTGTTCTTATGTTCGTAAGTAAACATTGTAAGCAAGGCATTATAAATTCAGTCAGTGGACATCACAACCACTACTACTTTGATAAGAAACTGACTTGATTTTGTTGTAGCCTACAGAGACAACATATTTGAAGATGCCATCACTGCTGTCAAAAAAATGGCAGAAAACTTAGGAGTTGAGCCAGTCCTCAAGGAAACTTGCATTCATCAGAAGACGAGACAGTGTGGTGAAGAGGACAAAGATGAGGTGGTGGGACGCTCAGAAGAAAAATTCAAGATGGATCTTTTTTGCTCGCTCATTGACACTGCTCAAGTGTCCATTGAAGAAAAGTTTGGATGAATGAATCACCACGAGAAGACCTGGGGTTTTTTGCACGAGCTTAGTAAGCTGCTGGTGGACAGGAAAACACTCTTGAACAATTGTACAGACCTTCGCTGGACACTGACACATGGGGAATGTTCAGAGGTCAATGATAAAGACCTCTATGTTGAACTGGACAATATCAATCATATTTGCAACACAGGAAGGAGTCTCCACTTCAAGTTCTCCAATTCATTCATGATGCAGAGCTGAAGGACACTTTTCCTAATGTGTTGATTCTGCTCACACTGCTGGTCACAGTCTCGAGTGGTGAGTGCAGCTTTTCGAAGCTCAGGCTCATTAAAACATATCTTCAATCAATGATGGCCGACGAGAGACTGACATCACTATTTTATCACTTGAAAATGCCATTGGCCAGCCTTTGGATCTCTCTGACACTGTGCTTCAGTTTGCGAGGGCATAAGCTTAGAGGAAACAAATGTTTTTTATTTGCTTATATATGGCATGAATAAATACAGATTTACAGATCCTAGCATGCAAATTTATTATCTTATATGACTGGGATAAATCATGCATGCAAATCATGCGTCAAAGTTGTGAAATGGGCTACAAATGCAACAAAATATAAGGTATTCAAAAGCTTAACAAATGGAAGTGGGGGCACCAAAGACGCTCCTCGCCTAGGCACCATTTAGTCTAGGGCCGGCCATGCCTTCATCTCAGACCTTTGAATGTTAGAGGCAAGCAGTGGGTTCTATCGAGAATCTGAAAGGCCCCTTTCCAAGAGCATAAAACTGCCCTTTCTACCCCTGTGGGGTCACAAGATTTTGAACTTTAAAGTCACACCATTGTTATGTGAAGAAAAAACTAACATTGTCCTTGGACTGAATTTTGCCTATTCTGGGCCCTGGGTAGGTGTAACCTAGAAGGGAAAGTCCATATTTGAGAGGAGGAGGCAGAAACATTTCTGTAATAGGCTGGTTTTTGAGAAATGGCAGCTGTTTATTACTAGTATTGTTGTACTACTTTCCCTGATGCTGCAGATTTACATTGACACACCTGTGCACACACCTAGCCAAATTCATCCCTGGTGTAACGTCATTGGCTTTCACATCTATGTCATAAAATTTAAACGTTACCTATGCCCACCAGACTACAATTTGCTCAGTTACATTTGAGCAGTCCCCCTGAAGTTGACATGGGCACTGCCACGTAACTGAGCATTTGAGTGTGTGTATGTCTTGTCTAGGTAACCCACGCCAACTTCAGTGTGGTGCTCTGTCACCCTCTAGTGGCAGCTGGGATACAGAGTGTGATGAACTTGCTAACAGAACTGGGTCTTTTAGCTTAGCTAATAGAGGCTCGTGTTGGTAGATGACCCACCCAGGGGCATGGAATTACATGTAGTTATTAGAAGTGATTGCTATTTCAGAATTATACCTGCCACCCGCTTTGATATCATACCGCGTGCTTCCAAAGCTGTGCATGGACGACAGGCATGGAAAGCATAGCTATTCTGCCTATGTCTCAAACGCGCTCTCAAGTGTTTTTCGTGATTAGCAATTTCCTGTGGCCTGTTAGTTCAATGCAGATTGTCACTGCATGGAATCTTCACTTTCATTTCTTCTGCTTCATACTTTAAAGCATCTACATTCCAGATGCCTGGGATCCAAAGGCTGAGAGTAAATGCGCCTATTTACCAGCTTGGTCACTGTGTGAAATTCAGTGAAACTCAGCAGGAATTAGGGTTCTGGTCTCTCTGGAGAGTCTGAGGTAGCTCTTTCCTCTCAAATAAAAACTGTACACAGTTAAATCAACTAAAATATACCTGCAGAATATCCCTGTCAATAGATCCCCTGTTCTAGGGGCAGAGATGGCACAATATCAAACAGTGGCTGATGAACTCGGACTGGTGCCTTCATCCCCTCCTGCACACCACCAACAAAATATTCCTCCAGCAGTGAACAAATCATTCATTTCACAGACAGTCACAAAAAAATCAAAAGCTCAAGCCAGTTATTAATATCCTAGCGCTTCTTCCCTGGAGAAGGCTAATGTTGAGCTCTTTATCTCCTCTGCGTTCCTGCTTTCCCCAAGACTCTTTGATTTTTCTCCGTTGCAGGTAATTTCGCTCTGTTTGATCAGGGCTCACTCAGGTGTCTAATGATTTCAAATTATCTATTTATTCAGCGAGCCAACCAGATTTCACCGCACCAGTTCCGCTAAGGACTCCCAGATGCCTGGCCTAGTCTCTTGTCAGCAATTTAGCCAGACACACTTTCTGCCACTGGGGAGAATGGAAAAAAGAATGAATTCGAAAGCTGGGAAAGGCTTAATTAATTGTGCATCCCAGGTATCTCTCTGTGTAGTCATTTCTAAGAGTGTTTCCATAACTGTTAACTTTCACCAACCCTAATCTTCAGCTGTATCAGCCTCCTGAACAGTGCAGTGGGACAGATTCTGAACACAGACACATCAGTCTACGTCCCACATCATCCCATTGAATCAAGTCCATTGAAGTTACATTGGGCTAAAAGTCAGATCAGAATCCAGTCTGGAGGGCCCTCTCCAGTCCCCAGTGAAAGCAATTAAAGGGCTCCATCCCACTGATTTCTAGGGGAGCTGGCATGGGCACTTTGTATTTCTGAGGATCTGAGTAGTAGCACTGGCTGGAGCCTGCAGACAACATGCAAGTTTCCTTCCACAGCTTTGTGAACACAAATACCTTGGCTTGTTCTGTTTTGAGCTTTCATAACTAATAGTTACCAAGTGGGCCTGCCCATGCAATAATTTGGTGATGTGCACATACATTAATAATAATGCCTAGCTCTTGGATAGCATTCTCCTCCGTAGCTCTCAAAGCGCTTTACAAAGGAGGTCACTATCATCACCATTAAACAAATAGGGAAGCTGAGGCCCAAACTGGGGTAGTGACTTGCACATCGTCAGCCAGCAAAGCAGTAGCAAAGCCAGGCATGGTAACCAGGTCTTCTGAGTCCCATCCATGAACTCCTAGGCCATACTGCCTCTCTAAAGGGGCTAGGATAAGACCACCAACCTGCTTCACTACAAACCACAGGCACGATTTTAATTCAAGTCTCCAGGGGTGAAAGGCTAGTGGCGCTTCCTACTGCCCCATCAGATACTTGTTAAGAAAGTAATTGTTACTATTGTTAGTGATATGTAGCACTCAGGCACATATTGCTTTACATGTTCAAAATACTGAGCAAACACCACACCCCACTGAAGTCAATTGGGGTGGTGGATACCCAGCACCAGGGGTGAACGTAGAAATAGGGACTTACCGGTATGTGGCTGGGTTGGGGCCGGCTCTGGCCCCTGGAAGGGGCAGGGATGTGGAGGGTCAGAGCCAGCCTCAGCTCGCCCTGTACCAGTAAGTGCCCTTCCCCTCCCCCGCTGGGGTAGCAGCGGCAGCCAGGGGCTCCGGCAGCAGTTTAAAGGGCCCAGGGATCGGCCGCCGCTACCCCCCCCCCCCGGGCCCTTTAAACCGCTGCTGGAGCTCCCGGCTGCCGCTGCTACCCCAGGGCGCCGGGGGCTATTTAAAGGGTCGGGGCCATAGAGGCAGCGGGAGCCCTGTGCCCTTTAAATAGCCCCCAGAGCCCCGCCGCTACTCCAGGGCGCCGGGGGCTATTTAAAGGGCCCAGGACTCCCCTGTTTCTACCGCCCCGGCCCTTTAAATAGCCCCAGAGCCCTGGGGTAGCGGCAGCGGGGCTCCGGCAGCTATTTAAAGGGCCCAGGGCAGTAGAGGCAGATACAGAAGGATTGAGCGACTTTCCCAAAGACACACAGCAATATTTATGGGTGGTGCTGTGATTAGAACCCAGAACCTCTTAAATCCTATTCCAGTTCCTCAACCACCAGGCCTTTCTTTATCTCCAAAGAACAAACATAAAATCCTGACATCAGAGTGAAAACAGAGTCTCTCTCGAGAGCCTCCATCTTGGACTAACCAATAGGGACAGAGTCTCCCCAAGTCACTCTAGGGGGCCCAACACACTCTCAGAGGTGCAGTACAGAGAAGGACCGGCTTTATGTCCTTCCCCACAGTTCGGCCAGCTCCAAGAGCTCACTCCTGCATTTCTGGAGTCAGCAGCTTTCTAGCTCTGCAATGACCCCCTTACTCCCAACAGCACTTTTCACCAGGCCTGATGCTGACAATCAATTTTCTGATGACTGTGCAAAACTGATTTATTTCCTATTCCATAAAATATTTTGGAAAAAACGTGAATGGTGACTAAGATGTAAATAGCCTCTGCCAAAAGTCCTCAGCAGTTAGCTCTTGGGTCTCTGCACGGAATCCAGCTGGGGAAAGATTGGGCCAGCAGCAAGTTTTTCTTGTCTTGGTCCTTTTTTTATTTTTTTTTAAACTAAGCAAATTTAAGACGGAACAAAGGAAATTCTTTTTCACAAAAAGCACAATGAGCCTGTGGAACTCATTGCCATATGAGACTGAAGCCAAGAGTTGAGCAGAATTCCAGAAAGGATCACACTTTTATATGGAGAACTACAACATTTGGAGTTACAATAGTAAGGTTGTTCGGTTTTCTTAAAGAAGGGATACAAACCCTCCCGCATCAAGGCATAAATCAGCCACTAACAGGTGGGGTGAAGAAAAACTTCCCGATGGGAAAATTAGCCCCAACCTGCTTACCTCTGTTTTCTTCTGCCTTCCTCTGAAGCAGCTGGTGCTACTTTGTTTTGAGGCTGGATATTGGTCAGATCCAGTCTGTCAAATTTCTGTTGAGACTTTTGGATTAGCAGTATTCTGTCCAATCTCCTGCCCGATAAATACTGGTGGCTGATTTCATGTGTACACTTGGAATGTTGGTCCTTGATATGAAAATCTGTGTTGTTGTATGTTCTTTGCTGGTTTAAATTATGACTGTTCCAATTCTATTGCCTCAAGGACAATCTTCACCATCCCCAGATGGAGGACATCTGCATTTTATGAGATTATTATTCTTATTTGTATTGAAGAACTTTTCTCTCTAGAAGCCTTGGTGTAAGTGGGTGCAGCTCCTACTGAGGCCAGCTGAGGCTGTGCTAGGCTCAGCTATGCACCACAGTAAATTAAAGGATCAGATTCTGACCTCATTCACACCCGGAGTAACTCCAGTGAAGTCAACTGAGTTGTATTAGCACAAACCTGGAGTGAAATCAGAATCACGCCCCAAGCAGGAAACATGCTGCTTATTTATTTACAATAAAGCATGTCCAAGGAGTATATCATAAACAGGAACATTTTTAGTAGTAGGGGTGCTGAAAGCCAGCGCCCTTACACCTGTCCACCCCGCCCACTGAGGCTGGGAGCAGGGCTGTGTCTCCGGGAGAGGGGGAACCAGACAGGAGTAAGGGCCACAGTTGGGGGCAGGCATGGGTGGGGCCAGAAGCAGAGCCATGGGCAGGGGATGGCAGCCGGGACCCCATGTGCAGGCCCAAGAGCAGAGCTCCAGCCATGGGGCTGGGTGCGGGACCCCAGGAGTGGAGCCCAGGACCAGGGGCCCAGGGCCAGTAGCTGGGGAGCAGGGCCAGCCGCCGAGGCCCCAGGAGCAGAGCCCTGGGCGTAGGGGAGTGGAGGCCTGGGAACAGGGGCTGGGGCTGGGTGTGGGGTCCCAGGTATGGGGTCAGCGGCCGGCAGCCGGGACCTGAGCCCCAGGTGAGGTGAGGGGTTGGGGAGCGGAGTGCGGCCAGAGGGCCGGCCCAAGGCATAGGTGCGGGAAGCACCCCCAGGTTTTTGCTCAGAGTCAGCGGCTGGGGAGCGGGGCCAGTGGCACCACATAAAACCTGGGGGTTCTGCAGCAACTCTGCCCCCCTACCTCCCCCACCTGTGATAATAAAACATCTCTAGCATATTCACAGGAGAGGAACATACAAAGATCAACATTTTCAAAAATAGCCTCCAGCAATGGAGGTACAATTTTGTGCCCAGAAGTGGTCCCTCTTTGGCCCGTATGTTGGGCATACTTACGCATGTGCCTAAGCACATGAGCAACCCCATTGAACTCACTGGGACTGTTTACACATTGAAAGTTACGTAAATGCATAAAGGTTTGCAGGATTGGAATCCCTCGGATTCTAAGCTACCTGACTCAACCTGCAAATGAAGTAGCTAGATACTTAAATGTGCATAATTCACAGGTGCAATTAATTGTACCCACAATTTGGTGCCTGCGTTTAGTTGCAGGCAAAACATTTGCTGACGTAAAAGAGCATCTGCAGTTCTGGGGGCTGGTTTGAGACCCACCTAAAAATCAGGACCAAAATAAGGTAACTAATGAAATATACTAAAGTTCCAAGCGACAAACACAATGGGCTTGATTCTGATCTCACAAATGCTTGTTTAAATCAGGTTCAATCCCACTGAAATTGTAGAGTTGCAGGTATAAAAATGGTGCAAAAGGAGAATCAGACAGACACTCTCGTGCAAGAATCTTTTATGCTGAAAATCCTACCACTTTCCTCCACAAAATTCTTTTCCCCACCCCCACCAAATGTAAGCCCTGGTGTTGAATACAGAATAGGAGTTTCTGATGACAAAAGGAAAAAAAAAACCCTGAAAACAGTACACTCATCTAACAATGCTTCCTTTTCCGTCAGACTGTCATTTGAAATGCCAAAAAATGTTCAAAGCTGAAAATGAGATGAGAGGAAGCTTAGAGAGGTTCATTACACCTGAAAATGAGATATACGATCAGAACACAAGATAGCAAGGTAGTATCATCAACAGATGTTTGGAGGGATCAGGCATACAAATGGGCCCTGGCAAGTCTCCCCTGATGGGGGCTGGTATCTAATAAGGGGCTTTTTAACTTTGCCACAAAGCATGGAAGAACTTTTAGAGAGACATGATGAAAGAAAAACTGAATGGGGCTGAGACTTTAAAGCGAGCTTAGTTTCATGCTGCCATTTAAAAGTTGCTCAAAACCAAAAATGAGATGAGCAGAGCGGAGAAAGGCTCATTATGCTCGAAACATGAGATTTCTAGAAATCTCAGATGACTTGAATGGCAAGACAACCTTTCAGACAGGTGAGGCTAATGCATACATGTGCGGAGGTGACCTCAGGCCTCTGGTGCTGAAAGTCACTTATAGAATAAAATAAGGGTTTACTACAGATATGTAGTATTTCTATCACGCATTACCATGAAATCTGAGCACCTCACAATCTTCCTCCTCACAACAGCCTGTGAGGTAGGGAAGTGCTATTGGGGAATTGAGGCATGAAGATACTGGGTGACTTGGCCTAAGGGAGTCTTTGGCAGAGCAGCGAATTGATCCCAAGCTCAAGGCTTGCTCCCTAACCACTAGACCATCCTGCCTCAGAACTTGAAGCTTCTAAAGACAACTCCAGAGCATCATATAAATTACAGAATTAGGGCCAATTCCTGCATGGGTGTAAATCAGCAGAGCACCATCAAGTCAATATGGTTGAGGACCTAGCTGAAAATATACCCATCGATCATATAGTCCATTCCCTTCCAATGCAGGCTTGTTCCCTATAGCACTGCTTCTCAACGACTGGTCCATGGACCAGCGCCAGTCCTTGAGATTTCCCTGGCACAGTTTAGCAAGGTAGCAAGCTGGTCCCTGGTATCAGAAAGGTTGAGAAACACTGCCCTATAGTATATCTTTCTAATGCTTTGTCTGGTCTCCTGTCTTAAATAACTCCACTGACAGCTTCTATAAAAGTTGTCCATAAAAATGATACTCAAAAGCAGACGTTAAGACAAAATAATCACAATGATCTTCGTGAGCCTCAAAAATAATTGGTATGTTGTTCTGAGATAGGCCAGTTAAATGGTATTTTTGATCAACTGGAGTTCAAGTGTCACATTATGCCCCATTGATATCAAAACTCCATTGATGTAAGTAAAAACAAAACCGCGAGGCTTGGAAATGGATCCAAACATAGGGAAGATGGATGGCAGAAGTCTTGAGAAAAACGTTTGCAGGGCTGCTAGAAGCTTTACGCAGCGAGTCTGGAGCTGTCAAAAATCTGACTTGTCAGGATAATTGAAGAAAAGCAATTTCCTAAAGAGTAATGAGCCAAAGAGATGAAAATGTATTTCCTCAGCTCTGGAAACAGGATATACGGCATTATCACATAGCGAGGAGTCCCACTGAGACATTTTGACATACGTCACTCAGACATTAAAGAATTGCATCCTCCTTATGATATTAAGTGATGATAGTGAATAAGAATAAAGGGAAATGATGAAATGGGAGGATAAAAGGTGTGTGCGCATGTGAATGCTTAGTATTATTTGGGACTTGTAGCCCAGAAAACATAACAGACAACTCTGACGATGTGTGTTAGCCTTCACTTGAGCAGTATCGAGCAAGAATCAAACCCAGCATAAAAGCACAAATACAGAAAAGGAAACACAAAAGGAAATGAGAACTGAACAAGAATCTTCCCTTTAAAAAGTAATAAAGATATCCTACTTCCCTGCTCCTCTTCCCTTATCTCATTCTGTCTGGCCACCCCCAGTTCTGTATGAATTAGTATATACACACGCAGGAGTGAATATTACACAAAGTCATTTTTATTTCTGAAAAGGCCAAAGGATCATGAGAACTAAATGTAGGGGCCAGCTCTTCCGCTGGTGCAAAGCAGCATAGCTCTGTTTAAATCACCAGCTGAGGATCTGGACCCAGTTACTGCAGGTGTAAACCAGGAGTAACTCCCCTGGAGCAGTGGAATTACACCGGGGTAAAGCTGGTGCAAGTGAGAGGAGATTTCAGACCCACAGCAAATATTACTGAGAGAGTTTTATCACTCTGTATTCTAAAACACACCTGCTCTTTTTGCAATAGGATGAGGGTGGCAAGTCAAGGAGAGGTGTAAAATCAAAGTGGCTAGATGTACACAGCTCTGTCTATATATCCTGCAGGTAGACATTGGTGCAGCTCCATCATAGCCAAGAAAGTTGCATGAGAACCTGGCCCTGTGCCCTTTGTTTTTTCCATCCAAAGGTCAGTTCTTCATATATGGACTGACGCCACATTCAGCACTTTACACCAGGGCCGGCTTTAGGCCAATTCAACCAATTCCCCTGAATCGGGCCCCGCCCCTAAGAGGGCCCCGCGCCCAAGCCCCAGTACGGCGTACCGGCAAGAGCCAGTGAGCCGTACCGAGGCATCCCGGCTTCCCCAGGGGGCAATTTAAAGGGCCTGGGGCTCCCACAGGGGCTGGAGCCCCAGGCCCTTTAAATTGCCACCAGAGCCCCACTGCTGGAGCCCTGGGGTAGGGCTGTGGGGCTCTGGGGGCTATTTAAAAAGTCTGGGGCTCCCGTTGCTTCTACCGCCCTGGCCCTTTACATAGCCACCGAAGCCGCACCGCTTCCCCAGGGCTCCCTCGGCTATTTACAGGGCCGGGGTGGTGGAAGCAGGGGAGCCCCGGGCCCTTTAAATAGCCCCCGAGCCCCGGGCTGCTGCTGCTACCACAGTGGGGGAGGGAGGAGGAGGAGGGGGCATTCACCGTACAGGGTGGGCTGTACCCCCTGTACCCGCACCCCCTGCCCACAGCCAGCCCCTGTCTCCAGCCAGCCCCACACCCCCTGCCCGCAGCCAGCCCGTCTCCAGCCAGCCCCTGACGCACCCCCTGCCCTGCCCGCACCAGCCCCGCACCCCCTGCCCTGCCCGCACCAACCCCAGTCTGCAGCCAGCCCCGCACCCCCTGCTCTTCCCACACCAGCCCCTGCCACACCCCCTGCCCTGCCCGCACCAGCCCCTGCCACACCCCCTGCCCTGTCTTCAGCCAACCCCTGCCGCACCCCCCTGCCTGAAGCCAGCCAGTCCCGCACTTCTGTCTCCAGCCCTGCCAACCCCTGCCGCACCCCTCTGCGGCCCTGCCTGAAGCCAGCCAGCCCACCCCACACACCCCTGTCTGCAGCCAGCCCCGCACCCCTTGCCCTGCCTGCAGCCATACCCTACCTCCAGTCAGCTCCTGCCCTGCCTCCAGGCAGCCCCATGTCCACTGGTGCCCTGCAGTTCCCAGGGCAGTAACCCTGCACACCTGCTTCAACGGGGGGGCAGGGAGCAGCTGGGACCCGCACATGTGCACACCCTAGGGTGACCAGACAGTAAGTGTGAAAAACTGGGACGGGGTGGGGGGTAATAGGAGCCTATATAAGAAAAAGACCCAAAAATCCGGACTGACCCTATAAAATTGGGATATCTGGTCACCCTAGCACCTCCCCAGGGAGTTGGGGGACCCACACATGTGAAACGGAGCTCAGTTCTAGTTCGGGCCCATCTTTTTAAAAAAGAACTTTAGGTCAGGTTAACATACATCCGTATTTTCCCAGACATTTCAGGCTTTTTGGTTCTTAAATCACCATCCGGGAGGAAAATATGGACGTATGGTAACCCTATTGCTACAAAAAATACATACTGTGGCACATCCCTTAAATCAGAACTTTTTATAGGGAACCGGTTGCTAAGAAATGAAAGGCTCTTTTTTACATGTTTGGTTTTTTTTAAGTCATCCCTGCCGGGGCCCCACCGAAAATGTTTGAATTGGGCCCCGCACTTCCTAAAGCCGGCCCTGCTTTACACATGCTTGCTGATTACTCTGCTGCTGAAGGAGGTTCTTTCATATGTCCTGGGCCACAGCACATGGACTTGGGGGGAAATTCAGATGTGGGTCTCAATTTCAGAGCTTGGGCTCATTTTTAGTTCAAACAAGAGGGAACAAACAAGCCAACATACAAGAGGCTTGTTACTCTTCCAGAAAGTTTCAATGGAGTCAAAAAAGGCCTAAGTCATTTAATTTGAAGCTTTCAGATCCTGAGAGACAGCTCTGACTGACAGGGAGTTTGATAGGCTGCCATCACACCAAGGTGCTCTTTGAAATCCTCAAGTCAAATAAGAGTTGGAAAGTTAAAATAATTCAAAAACATTGCTTAGCTCCTGGTTCAGGTTTGCAGCAAATGGCCTACACCTAAGGCAAGAACGTGTGACATTGCTAGACCCTTGCTGCTTTTGAATCTACATCTAGGGCTGTCTCCCGCCACCAGGATCACACACATTATGCACATAGCTTTTTAGTTTTAGGTTGCGCCCCTGAAAGTACTCTTCATGAATTGGCTGAGGCCAGATCCTCAGCTGATGCAAATCACCACAGCTCCATCGAAGTCAACAGCACTACATCAATTTACACCAGATTTCTTGTGTGGAGTAGGTGGCTTAGGGATGCGTTTCTCTCTTGTAGGATGTGGGATTATTAATGACTATTATTACTGACATTTCCTTTATCATCTTTAAGAAGGAAGTTGATTGGGAAATTAATGAATGAGAAACGTAAGTCCAAACAAAGCAATTAAAAGATGAAAATATATTCGGGAGGGACTAGCTGGCTCAGGGGACTGGTGATGGGATACAGAATTTTTCACCTCTTGATTGTTAGTTCAAATCCAGATCAGGTCTGTGGTGAAAATAATTTCCACTTGGTAGTGTCTGCAAAATGAGTTGGCAGTTCAGTTCCTAATGCACCACTGGCAGACTCACCAGAAAGGCCAACAGTTGAAAGGGAATGCCCAAGAGTGGTCCCTCAAGTGTGCGTATAGCTTACACATCCATTAGGGAGAAGCTTAGTCGAGAGCCACTGCACTAAACCTTTCCAGACTACTGTGCCCCTTTCAGGGGTCTGATTCGTCTTGCGTACCCCCAAGTTTCACCTCATTTAAAACTACTTGCTTACAAAATCAGACATAGAAATATAAAGGTGTCACAGCAAACTACACCTCTACCCCGATATAACGCCGTCCTCGGGAGCCAAAAAAATCTTACCGCGTTGTAGGTGAAACCGCGTTCTATCGAACTTGCTTTGATCCACCGGAGTGCGCAGCCTTCCCCCCGACCCACCCCGAGCACTGCTTTACCACATTATATCCGAATTCATGTTATATCGGGTTGTGTTATATCGGGGTAGAGCTGTATTACTGAAAAATTGCTTACTTTCTCATTTTTACCGTGTAATTATTGCACTTACATTTCAATGGATAGTATATAGAGCAGTATAAATAAGTCATTGTCTGCATGAAATTTTAGTTTGTACTGACTTTGCTAGTGCTTTTTATGTAGCCTGTTGTCAAAGTAGGCAAATATCCAGATGAGTTGATGTACCCCCTGGAAGACCACTATATACCGCCAGGGGTACATGTACCCTTGGTTGAGAACCACTGGTCTAGTGGAAAGGGCATTGGACCGAGCCCCAAGGAACACAGATTCATTTCCCACCTCTATAACAGCTTGGCTGTATAACCTCGGACAAGTCATTTAATCTACTTTAGTTCCCCATCTGTAAAATGGGAATAATACTTCCCTACCTCACATAGCAGTTGTGAGGATCAGATCCATTAATGAGTACGAGGTGCTCAGAGACTATGGGCATGAGGACCATGTGATCCTTAGGGGATTACTGGTGAATTACCTTTTTCTGGGGGTAAGAGAGAAAACCTCATTCTCTGCTGTTGGCAAACTGACACCTTTCACAAGAAATTGCAGACATAAAAGCATAAATTTACAATGCAAGCATCACACAATAATCTCTTTTAAGTAATTTTCCCATAGTAAACTGAAGCCCATGAAAACATTTTCCTCTGTATGAAGATGACAAGAAAAATTATCCAAGAAAAACGTCCAAAACTAAAAATAAAATAAGATGTGTTGATTTTCTAGGGCTGGAAGAGACATAGAACATAATATTCCAAGTACAGAAGATCGATGTAGCTTGTTTAGGTGTTTATAGTCCTTACATCAAACAACACATTCCACTGCAAATCAAGCCATGAATAGCTGATGGGAAAAGCAAGAAGCAGAGGGGAAACTAAACTGAATTATGAATGATGTGAAAGAATAAATGTATATTTTTATGGCATTGAAGGATTTATAACAGAGGAAAGCGTATGCAAAAAATATATAGAGGATGGGGTTTTTTTTATGGGTTTTGCTTGATTTAAGAAGTATGCAACACACATCATATTCCAACTGCGGGACCCTAAAGTAATATTAATGTGAAATGGCATTGAAAGAGCATGACAGTCTTCCTTTAGAATATAAAATCTAGACCTGGAGGGATAGATACAACTGGAGGGACAGCAGCTTCACCGCACATGCAGGGCAAATTGAAGGCTGATGGGCTTGGCTGAATGGCTGGAGGATGAATCAGATAGTCATTTGAATCACTGATGGCAGCAAAGTGAAACCTTGGACCACATGAGATAAAGTTGCTCATCTCAGTCCAAGGCCTAAGGGACAATTACCCACATAATGGAAGACAACAAAACAATTGGGACTAACAAGACTGCTGTCTTTTTAAAATTTCTTATGGGAAGCAGTATCTGATAGAGTGCTCAAAAGATTACAGCTATATGATAGGTAATTGCTATTGGTAGCCAGATTTGCAAGGCATGCATAATGCTGTAGAAGATTTGCTTAGGTTTCGCTCTGGAGGCCAGGAAGAGATTGAAAATAATTTTGATGAGCAACAATTTTTTCCCCTCTAACTGATCCAAAGTGATCTGCTTTAATATACATTCTGGCTCTCGGGTGTTGACATATAAAACAGCTGCTTCATGGAATAATTCTGCAGCTCTAAAGACAAATTCTTCTCTCAGGGCTGGTCTACACTGCAGGGGAGGGGGGGAATAGCATAGCTGAAGTCGAAGTATCTTAGATCGATTTACCTCTCGTCCTCACGGCACGGGATCGATGTCCGCGGCTCCCCCTGTCGACTCCGCTACCGCCGTTCGCGCTGGTGGAGTTCCGGAGTCGACGGGAGCGCTTTCGGGGATCGATATATCGCGTCTAGATCCCTGAGAAATCGATCACTACCCTCAGTTACACCAGTGTAAATCAGGAGGAATTTCACTGACCACCAAGGAAGGCTGGATTTATATCAGTGTAACAGAGCAGAATTTGGCTCATGACTTGTAGTGCACGAACATTTCCCTTGCTTTCTAAGGAATCTGTCAGAATCCCTGGGCAAAATGAGAGACTCGGGGCAGATCTACACAACAAACTTGCATTGGTGCAGCTGCACCGCATCTGGTGAAGACATTCTAAGCTGACGGGAGAGAGCTCACCCACTGGCTTAATAACTCTCACCTCCAGGAGAGGCGGTAGCTATGTTGGCAGGAGAAGCGGTCTGCACGGTTGGTACAACTATGTCACTGAGGGGCGTGGATTTTTCACCCCCCCCCCCCGAGTGATGAAGTTAGACTGAAGTGTGTAGTGTAGCCCTGGCCTACGTGTGTTTGCACAGAAGTCACTCCACTGAAGAAAATGGCACGCCCATGTAAATACTGGTGTGAGCAAGAGGAGACTCAGGCTTGATGGAGTTAAAACCCAAGAAATTTAAGGAGAGGAGTCTCTTCACTTCTAATTCTGCCTGTCAGCCCCGCCTGTGATGTTAATGACAACCATGAAAAGAAAAGAAAAGAAAAATGCTATGATGGGGCGGGGGAGGGGATTTTAAAAAGGAGGGTGGGCAGGAGATGAGAACACAAGAGCAATAAGGAAGCTTATTAAGAGAATGTCAGGCTACGTCTACACTACGGACCTTACAGTGGCACAGCTGTACCACCGCAGCTGTGACGCTGCAAACTCTTCCGTGTAGCCGCTGTATGCCCACAGGAGAGAGCGCTCTCCTGCTGGCCTAATTAAAACACGCCCAACGAGCGGCAGGAGCTATGTTGGCGGGAGAGCGTCTCCCGCCGACATAGCTCTGTTCACACCAGTGCTTTGGTCGGTGAAACTTATGTCAGGCAGGGGTGTGGGGTTTTTTCGCACCCCTTGTCAGCAAAACTTTTGTCGGTCAAAGGGCTAGTGTAGACAAAGCCTTAGTCTTCAGTGGTTTCTACAGGAAAATCTATTGCACCTAAGCAGTTTAATTGTGTCAAAGTGGCTGGTTTGGAAGAAACAAGTGCTCTCACAGCTTTAAGTCAAGTGGCTTTCCTGACTCCAAGCACTCAGCCAGACAGAAAACGCGCTTTACTAAAGCAGCCATGTCAAATGTATGCAAATTGCCAGTAGAAAATTGATAGGAGACTAAGCATTTGGGAAGAGATACTCAGCTAATGTTAATGTGTGTTATTCCATTGACTCAAACAGCTGCTCTGAACTTCTGCAGCAAGAGATTGGTGGGGGAGAAACCTAGATGGCCTAGTCCCAGCTCCGCTACTGGCTTTTTGGGTGACCTTGGGAAAGTCATTTTAACCTCCCGATGACTCAGTTTCCCCACATGGGGCTAAAGATCCTGACCTCTGTAAAGAACCTACTGACGAGAAGTGCTATATAAGAACTTGGTACTATTATTATTAGGTCTTCGCAAAATTGCTTAGAACAGCCTGGTAGCCTACAGGAGAAACTGGCTACCTGGATTCTAGCATACCCAGCTGATCAGTGTGACAGAGGTTGGGAGGTTGTCATGGTCTGCATGTCCATATGTAGTTGTGTGGACCAACCAATGGTATGTTTGTACAAATTATTCAAATATTTAGTAAGAAGGCACATGAGGGGACACACAGGGCTGATTTCAGGCCAAACACAGGCACATACTGGGCCTAATTCTGGTTCCCTTTAAACTGGTGTAAATCAGGATTAAGTCTACTGAAGTGACACCAGTATAAAGGAGAGGCGAATCAGGCTCACTGACCTAAGACTAAACTTCTGCAAAGTGTGGGCCAGATCCTCAGCTTGCAGGAATCGACACCAGCTACAGATCTGTGGGAGGGTTACATCATTTCCCCTGCATTAGCTGGGATTTGGCTCCAAGCATACATTAATGCATACCACCACTTTCCTGATGTACATCCATGCTGACAAAGCCACAAGTGGAAGAAATATGCAGCCTGAAAATGCTCCAATGCAGTCCAAGTATAAAGAAGGAAAAACACCAAGTAATGACAGTGAACAGGGAAACACAAGTCAGATACATCCTAGCAGCACTGGCCATTTCATGGGAACATAAACTTTCCACATTTAGTTAAGACAGCAACTGAGATGGCTCCAGCAGGCCAAACAAGGATCCGAGGGGAGTGCCAACAGAAGAACGTACATCATTGGCAAATGAGGATTTATTCAAACTCACTCAAGTTTTTAAAGTCAAAACCACAGAGTAGTATTTCCAGCATGCGAGAGAAAAGATAACTAGCAGGAATAGCTAAAACCATGTGAAATGTGAGGTCCAGCAGATAAGGCACTGGACTAGGAGCCAGGAAAGGTGAGTTCTACACCCAGCTCCACCAGTGAGCTATGGTGGCAGGGCCCAGGTTGGTGGTGCCCCCTTGTGGCCCAATCAGGCACTACTCACCCAGCCGTGGGGTCTCTGACAGTTGCTTACCGCCTCTCACAGGAACCAGTGCCACATTGCTTTAACCCTCCGTCTGAGTCCCATTTGAGTCCCACCCCTTCCAGGGTATTAAAAGTCCAAAAATAAAGGAATACTATGAACTTCAAACCCAAGGTCATCCGAGGAGTCTTCAGCAGAATCCCATCCTTCTACTCTACTATTTATTTTGTTTTTTTACAGTGCAAGTATTTGTAATAAAAATAAATTTAAAGTGAGCACTGTACATTTTGTATTCTGTGTTGTAATTGAATTCAATATATTTGAAAATGTAGAAAACATCCAAAATATTTAAATAAATGGTATTCTATTATTAATAGCACAATTAATCATGATTAATTTGTTTAATCGCTCGACAGCCCTGCAAATAATACATTAATTGAGAGGGCTCCAGTAGTGATGAGCATAATAGCACAATCTGCATAATGAAAACCATTGCCATGTCAACCAGCACATTGGCAGTCTCAAACAAGAAGCAAAGAACGAATGGGTGCAGAGTCCACACTGCCCTCTGACTTCTCAGAGAGGTGTGTCAGGCATACTGGTGGGAAGCTTGCATTGCTATCCTCCCCTCTGTAGATAAACAGAGGGATTCAGACCACCCCCTCCACCATCCAAGGCTTTCAGGCTGGCACCTTCTACAAGCTCACCAATAATTAAAAACAAGCCAGACATCTCCAGGGTGGACCTCATGCCAGGAAATGGGATGGTTACAGGTTAATATTTTTCCAAAAGGAACAATTCAGAGGGGACATTTGCAAAGTGCTGTCTCCTCATGTGTGGCAGTGGCTGCTGTATTGTGAAGATGATTTCATTCTAAATTCCTCACTGCAAGGCCATATTTTTCCAGTTATTGCTAGGGTATAGGATTCCTAATGGAAAGTGGTAATCTAGCTGAATGGGCAGCTGACTCCAGGCTGCACAACTGGGTAACTCAATGGTTTATAAAGACAGCTAAACTCCATCCATTCCATTGCTTCCTGGCATATCAACATCAGCCATTGTATCCCTGCTGTAATAGAGTCATCTGCTTTTCAGGTAAAGAATTAAATGAGCTTTTCTATAAAAACCATTGCCAGTTATTAAAAAAGATTTGAAGTTCCTTGAGGAGCATCACAATACATGCAAGTAGGCAACAGAGTCTGCTGGGACTGATGCCTTGCTAGTAAGTTAAACAAGATCTCTCTGGTTTTTGAAACACAGAGCTAGAGAGATGCTAGGGTCATAGCAAGTTGTTTTGAAGACTCAAAATGTGTCACTGATTTTAAAAAGCAGTGTAACATCTTTGACGGTCACAGACGTTAAAGCTGGAAGAAACCTACTAGATCAATGGCTCTCAACCGTTCCCCCTTTCAGGGATCTGATTTGTCTTGTCTAACCCAAGTTTCACCTCATTTAAAAACTCTTTGCTTACAAAATCAGACATAAAAATACGAAAGTGCCACAGCCCACTAGTACTGAAAAATGGCTTTCTACTTTGTACTATATAATTATAAAATAAATCAATTGGAATATATTGTACTTACATTTCAGTGTATAGTAGAGCAGTATAAACAAGTCGTATGAAATTTTAGGTTGTACTGACTTCATTAGTGCATTTTATGTAGCCTGTTGTAAAACTAGGCAAATATCTAGATGAGCTGATGTATCCCCTGGAAGACCTCTGTGTACCCCAGGGATACATGTACCCCTGGTTGAGAACCACTGTCCTACATCATTCATGCCATCTCCCTGGGTCAACATAGAGTTCCCTCTGTTTTCTAGTGTTTTGTCCAGTCATTTTAGAAATCCAAAGCTTCTCCCATTTCCCAGCCAATCTTACCAGCAAGATGTACCTGATACGCAGCCAGAGTCTCTCTTTTGTTGATTTCCCACCTTATCACTCCTAATCAAATCCCATACTGAAGATCTCCTTGGTTTTCTTGGTCTTTTACACCCTTCAAGTACTGGCACTGTTTATGGCAGAGCTAGCCATATTTCTTCCCTTATAAACAAAATCTGTTCAGCCCCTCACCATTTTTGTTGTTCTTCTCTAAAGGGACTTGCCAGTCTCATCTTTCTAGCAGTGTGGTGTCCACAGTGGCACACGATATTCCAGAACCACTCCTCTTAGCTCCAGAAGGTCATGTCTGTGTGTGCAGCCCAGAACTCCATTGGCCTTGGCACATAGCAAATCTCCCCACTATCATCTTCACCCTCATTAGGTCTCTCATCATTTACAGCTGAGCAGGTTCCCCAGCATGAGCAGTTGTTTCTGATTTTCCCCAGCTGTATTAGTTAGCATTTTTTTTTCCCAAATTAGATCTTTTGTTTTTTTACCTTCATGCCTGATCCTTTTGTACCACTATCTTGACTGGTGTTTGCACAATGCACTAACATGTAGTTTACTCCTTCTTCCAGAGAGCCAAGATGTAAAAAGTGTGAACCAGTATCCTCAACTGTGCAATATGACAATACAGTGCATAAGTGGCTGTATCACTCATCACTAATCAGGCTAACTCTTGGATTGCATTACAATCAGACACCAAGAAAAGCAGCTGTAATTATGCTTTGTAGAATGCTTCAGGCAGAGTTTATTAAAAAAGGCAAAGCACTGACAGTAATCTCTACTCAGTTATTATTCTGACCATCAGTGCTATAGTCCTATAAAGATGTTTTATGGAAGATGGGAGATGAGAGTGTTTAGGGCATTAGTGCTTTTCACCTGCAAGTCACAAATTCAAGTCCAGTCAGTCAGCTGGAAGAAAGTGCTATATGCTCAGGAATAAGAAAGGGAAGACTAGGAAAAGACATTACAGGAATAAAAAGACTTACCAGATAGCAGAGAGGGAGATACAGCCACTAGCAGTGAACTAGCCACTGTACAGCTGCAGCAGCTCTGCTCTGCCAAATTTATAGGATCAACAGAAAGGCATGCTGGGACGAAAGCTCTCACAAGAGGGCTAATTCTGCTCTAGGGAGTTAGTGGGGGCCAGGCAGTCCCAAAGGAGGGTGCAGCTTCTGTTCGTTGTCCACCACTGTATTTCACACCATCTGATGCCTACTCAATGACCTCTCTCTGAAACATTTTGGGACCCAGTAGCCCTCATCCTACTGCAGAGCTCTCTATATCAAGAGTGGAAGAAAATGTCCATTAGTGTATATTAGTGATTCACGTAATTACAATACAAACCCCTTTGCATGGCCTCCTCTAGCGCCTATGTGTAGAAATCTAAAGTAACCCTATCATGAGTGGCACTTCTGAAGAATTGCCCCAAATCAGGAGTAACCAGCTTGTGTGGTTAAGCCTACTGTCACACAATTTTAAAAATTATATATAACGGAAGGCACTCTAGTATGTAAAAATCTAGTTATATTCCATACAACCTCAGATTGTACTTCAAATGATGCCTCAGTTAAAAGAATCTTAAAAAAAATAAATCCATTTTCTGGAATCACTGCTCAGGAGTTGGACAATCCTAAAACTGGAATCTGGAGTATGTCCTAAGGTCCCAATTCTCATCTTTGAGCTAAGAGTAACTCCACTGAAGTCAATGGAATTACAAATCAGCATAAAACTAGTGAGAGCAGAATCAGATCCTAGATCTGTACCTACACAGGATACATAGTACAGTCATTCATCTATAGGAAAATGATCTATACTTAAGATTTTTTATGGTCCAGGCAATATTCATACACCTTGTATTCTGCAAAATAAAATAGTACTAATAGTCTCCATGAATTCACCAGTAATACCTTGGGAGGGGATTTCGCTATAGTAAACAAGGCTACTTCACAGCAAGATTTATTAATACATCCAAAAGAAAGAAAGAAAATCATTTTGTCACACTATATACAGATAATACATACAGTGTTTTATACACATATTACATCAGTTTTTACACAAGAAAAATATACATAAAAATGTAAACTTTTGTATACAAAAACCCTTAAACAAATTAAACAAGGACCAGATAACAAAAGGAGACCAATCTATTATCATTTCATTGATTTTCTTTAAAATGGTAATACAGTACATTCATTGAGAAGAATGAGGAACATGTGAGCTAACTCTTCCTATTTAAAGGGAAAGTACAAACACCAACCTGGCTACCCACCCCTGGAATGCTGTCCTCAAGTGCTCCAGCACTTAAAAGCATTAGTGTAAGTTTCTATTGATGCTGGGGACTGTATGTGAAATTACTATTCTTCTCAAGCATCCCCATCCACCACATTCTTTAAAAGCAATGTATCTGCAGAAGCAAACTGGACTGGGCTTTTTTTTGCATATTAGCTAGTCTTCTAGCTAATACCACGCTAGAGGATACAGCAGTGCAAGTTTGTATGTTCCCTTTAAGCAGTTATGTATTTATTTGTAGGTTATTCCCCCCCCAATGTATGGCATGTTAAACACATTTGTGTGTTGGGGCGTGAACAAGGGGTGTAGAGACTGCTAGTCCTTGCTACCATGCAGTTATTTCAAAATCAGTTATGTTTACAAGCTGTGATTCACGGGCTTCAAAATGCACTGCCTCACCTTTGACTTCCCACTGCAACTCGTTTACGTTTTAAACTTTAGTGACCAAACAATTGCTATGAGACTCTTTGTCACAAGGCTGTTTCTGATATCAAGCTGCAATCAAGCGACCTTTTAAAATGACACAAACACCAGCTTCTTTAGGACAGCCAGAAGCATTTCAACATTTCACATTGTCCACTTGCCTTCTTCTTTTCCAGTAAATTTAGATAAAGATAGTTACTGCTAATTGTTCAAACAAACAATATTTTACTTGTGTCCTTCATTTCTCCCCTATCTGTCCACAGACATACTGTTTGGAGATGGGGGAAAAAAAAGTACATGATGGTGAAGAAACAGCTGCAGAAATTCTTTGAAAAATATAGTTCCTTCCTGCTGAAGGCCTTTCATATTAAATAAATTAAAAGCTTGACTCCAGGCATCTTCATGAGAAATTCACCCTCTACATGGAATGAAAAGAGTAACAGAATAATAATGAGCTGACAAGGTGGGTGAGGTAATATCATCTTTTATTGGACCAACTTCTGTTGGTGAGAAAGGACAGGCTTTTGAGCATACAGTTCTTCTTCAGGTCTGGGAAATGTACTCAGAGTATCACAGCTAAATAAAAGGTGGAACAGGTTGTTTAGCATAAGTAGTGTTAATGTATATTCTAAGGGACCATTCAAGGTCAAGTGGCCTGTTAACACAAGGTAACAATTGGAGATATACCAATCTCCTAGAACTGGAAGGGACCTTGAAAGGTCATTGAGTCCAGCCCCCTGCCTTCACTAGCAGGACCAATTTTTGCCCTAAATCCCTACCTAAATGGCCCCCTCAAGGATTGAACTCACAACCCTAGGTTTAGCAGGCCAATGCTCAAACCACTGAGCTATCCCTCCCCTTTCCATGAAAGCTGCAGAGCCGTGTTAGTTGATTACAGGTTATTGTAAATCTATAAATCCGATTACTCCAATGTCTCTATTCAGTCCATGATTTTTAGTGTCTAGCACAGTTATGAATTTAAACTCCCAGACTCATCTTGTGCAGGTTTCCTTTGAGGCGGAGTACGGAGAGGTTAGATATGCAGTGATCACTTTGTGAAAAGTGTTCACCCACAGGTAACATGATGTTTTTGTCTTTATTTTTCTGTGTGAGTTCATTCAAGAGCATAGTGATCGTCTCATTTTACCTACATAGATGTCACTGGGGCATTAAACGAAACGAGACAATCACTACGCTCTTGAACGAACTCATACACAAAACAGATAAAAGACAAAAACACCCTATCACTTGTGAGCAGAAACTTTTCACGAAGTGCTCACTCTATATCTGATCTCTCAGTCTTCATCCTCCAATGAAACCTGTACAACACCTTCAAATGATGAGCCTGGGAGCTTAAATACATAACTTTGCTAGACAATAAAAATCATGGACTGAATAGAGCACTAGATTTGTGGCTTATTACAACAATATATAACCCACTAACTTCCCCCTCCTCTCCCCCCACCCATGACTGGAGGGGTTTTAATAGGCCACTTCACCTTGAATGGTCCCTTGAAATATGAAACTACTTATGCTACACAATCTGTTCCACCTTGTATTCAGCTATGACACTCCGAGTAAGTTTCCTAGAAGAAGAGTTCTGCGTAAACTCAAAAGTTGTTTCTCTCACCAACAGAAGTTGCTCCAACAAAGTATATAACCTCACCCATCTTGTCGCTCTAATATCCTGGGACCAATATGGCTATGACACTGGATATAATAATGAACTGACATTTTTCCTGCAAAGGTGGGAGAATATTAAAGCCTCCTTAGTGAAATCAATATTATTGAATGTATGAGGCAAACAATGCAAAAATATTTGTGTAGAGAAAGTCTGGAGGAGGAACATTTTAAGGAAAATGTGAGTCTTTAGCAGTTTAGTTGAACAGAAAGGAAAAACCCTGATTACCGTATGCCTTGGCTTCAGAAAAACCAAAAAACCCCCCCAAAAAATAGAAACTAGTGTCTTAATTTCTTTCTGATGCTTTTATGATGAATGGTAGTTTTTTTTATAACAACCTCCTTCTAGTTAAAAGACTATTCAAATGACTTTGGATAATTAAGAGTCTCCTTTTTAAATAAAATTTTGATTATTTTCTGTTCATTATATATAAATGCAGTTTCAGTGAAAGTATTCCATAAGGGACAGCATTTTGCTAAATGTAAAAAATTGCCAACCAAAATTCACACATATACATGTGTATATGCAATATATCTACACTCTATATACATGTTTAATACACATATGCATGAGTATATATCAGGAACCTATGAATGTGTTCTCCACGTTTATGTAAATTGAAATACTGTGTGTAATATATATGTGTGTATGTAAATATATATATACACATACACACACACACACTCAGCACACAGATATACCCATACACACGCCCCAACATATGTATTACAGAAGTCTTCATGTGAAAGCACAGAAGAAACATTACTATAAGGTTACATTTTCCTACAGAATTGTCTGTAAGACAAAATTCCATAGCTGAATTGTGACAAAATAAATATTAAAAATATTGAAAGCAATAAGACTTGAAAACAGAATTGGAAAAACTAAAATACTGGTTAGCCAGGAGCAGACTTTTAACTGTCACTTTCTGTTAAAAGGTTATTGAATCCAGATGTAGCTTAAAAAGGTGAACTAAAATACGGTTTAAAAACAAGAAATACAAAAGACTCTTTGAAAAAGTCAAATAATTTAATACATGAGTAGACAGAAGATATTAATTCAAATATCCTAAAGGGTAACTGTGATTTATTTTTTAAAGTCTCTAAGGTTGAATTTAGAGATCCGAGACATTTGATGAAATCACCAATACCTAGAACAAAGCTGCATTCTCAGCATTGCTTTAAGCTTCTGTGGATTCAGAAGGTGGAACTCTCCTTTTGTCAGGAAAGTAAAAGGAAGGCTTGAATTTTCACTATTTTGTTTTACAATTCTGAATTTTTAACTCAACATGCATTTGACTTAACATTCTGGGACACTGAACAGCTTTGTATATCATTTTCAAAAAGTATTTCAGTTCACATCGCAAAACAAAATCACCACAGTCACATTGAAATTCTGGATTTACATGAACAATCGGGAGAGCAGTGTGTGCATGTGCAGGGCTTGATTCAGCTGTCACTGCAGTCAATCAGAATCCTTCTATTGAGTACACTGAGAACTGGATCAGGCTCTAAAGCTGACCGCTGATGGAAGTTTGATTTTGAAATGCTGGGGTAGGAGATTAATTGGGATGAAGGTAATGGTGTAGAGCAGCATAAGAGGTGGGTATTGGAAGAGGCCTCACAAAACATTAATATAGTATAAACATAAGCAAAAATGTACCAGGAAATTCCATCTTGAGGGTTCAGGTAACAAGATCAATAGTTACAACACTGAAGTCAGCAATTTATGCCATCCAAATTCCTCACTGGAACTATAACTTCATTTGTGACAGTTGCTTAATGGTTAAACACGCATTTCGTGGATATTATACATATCTGGATCTCGCTCACACACACAATATGTATTGTGTGTCTGAGATATGTATGTACATTTCACGTATGTATATACAGATTTAGATCTGCTACATTCATATGTACGTACTGCACACCATGAGGGCAATTCCATGTTCAGCAAAGTGCTACCCAGCTCTCATATACATCTCTCTATACAGATATACACAAGAGGGCTCTATTCTTCCCCATAAATGCATAAAATTGTTTATGCTGGTAACTCCCATTATGATCAACTAATGGGAGGAAAAGGCCTCAGACAACTTCCACCTCCCTGCCCTTCTTTTGTAGGCGTCTGTACAAGAATTATCATTAAAAAAAAACATATTTGAAAGGCTGGGGATGCAAAAAAAACCTAGTTCAACAACATAAAAAAGGTCTGGATTTGCAACTATTTTTTAAGGAAAAAAGTTGCCCAAAACAAATTGGAAATATCTGTAACACTGGAAGCTCTGTTCTAATAAACAGATTTTTAAAGTTTCAGAATTTTCATGATTCAAACTAACAGCAACAGAACGTGCATCATTTAGGATTTTACTCTCTCCAGCCTGGATGGTGTAATGATGAATATCAGGATGACAAGGAGAATAAGTAGGAATGTTTTGGGTTTCCTATGTCTCTCAGGTAAGAACTCCCACACAGATATATCATTTCCCTCTCAAATTATGAATAAATTTAAATGCCCATAATTCAGTGTAGAATTCACAGCACAAATGAAACTCTCAGGATTGGAAGTAAATTTTGTTTTGTATACATTTGTAAGTCCCCAGCAGTAATGTTTTGGTTACAATCAAAATACACAGACCCCCTTAGGAAAACAAATCAGATAACTTTAAAAATGAAACCCTTTAAAGAGAATGGAGACCGGTTCAAAAAAATAAAAAAATAAAAAAAAATCACCCATCTCAATATTTTTTTAACCTGAAAACACAAGGATGACTGATTGACAACGTATTCTAAAGTCAGAGTATGGGAGATTCTGGTATTAACTTGAAAATGGACATTAATTCCTATATCTCACCACCCTAAATATAAATAATCTCATTTTAAAATTTTCTTTAAGGATATAACTCACCCTCCTTTTTTTAAGGCTGTTTTGGGAGCCTGGGATTTTCATGACATTTTAACAGGACTCAATGCAATTCAATTAAAAAGAATAAAATCAACATGATATCAGAGTTAGCCTTATAACAGAAGACTATGTAGCAGAAAGAGTTTGGTTTACAATAGTGAGGACAGAGTAACCCCCTACTAAATAATCACATTTCTACAAGTACATTCCATCACCTCTCAACTACTTTTCTCTTTACAAAAACTATGACCTACGTACAGTATACACATTCATATCACACATACAACCCCCCCTAAATGCATATTTTTGTGTGTGTATATAATACATACATGCACACAAGCAGTCTAATTCTATTTATAAGTCACAGTGGGAATTCCTTTGTAAGGAAAGGAGGGGAGAAAGTTCCTGAATAAGACACTGTGGATTCCGAGATTTAATGTTCTGTCTTGTCAAATTCCAACTCGCATAACTGGACACAAATACATTAAAAAAAAAAAGTTCTTAAAAACTTGGTTCACAACTTCCAGCTTCAGTAGTTGGATTTTTAATTTGATCTATTTACCCTGTAACTAAACATCTAACCATTACTGGTACAAACCACAGATAAATTATTGCAGGATGTAGCCAAAAAAAAAAAAAAAAAAAAAAAAAGTTATAGGAGCAGTAATATACGGACAGGTTAACAAGAGATCTATGTTTTGTTGATACAGGGTACCATTTTATTTTTATATATCTGCAAGGTAGCAAAGAATAGCTGTACACCTTGACACGGCAAAGATCCAGTGTAAAAAGGTGCTTTACTAGTTTTTGTTTTTCCAAAAAAGCTTGTATATAATTTTATAGCTATTAAAAACACATATGCAACATAATTCATTACACTCAATACAGCTTTAGTATAAAACTTATAATTTATGAGGTGATGTTAATAGCATAAATTAATATACCTTTTCTCTTAAAATCTACAATAAGTATTCTGAAAGCTCATTGGGGAAGGGTATCTTTAAATAAAAGTTTAAAGCTGAGCGTGATGGAAAAAGATTCTGTATGTTGAATTTGAGATGAGCACCCCGAGAAGAGAAAAAGTCCCTAAGCCAGACACCATGGACTACAAAACTCAACAAGATTTCTCTTTCTTGCACTCTCATTTAGATGAAGCTCTACCTTAAATTATTATTTACTTTTAAAACTATTTACTTTTTATGTTAACTGCCCTTATTTCCACAAGGAATCCCTGAGACATACCCAAAACTGTACAGTGAAAATTATCACTGTTCAGAGAAACTGGTTCAACCCCTTCTAAATAGATGTACTTTGTATGAGAACCAAACTGTCCATCACTTCAGAATGGATCTATTTCCACTGGAACCAATTGTACTTTTTAAGACGCAGGTTAGAGAGTCATTTCAGGGTAAATCAGTCTACTCCAAAGTATAAGCAATGGTGTAGCAGTTAGCTGCATTAGAGCCATCTGCATCACAGTTAAAGTTTTCCAGGAGAGATTTGGGAGCATTACCTAGCCACAGTTTACTTCAGTGGGGACTGAAGGTGGGAAACATTTTTGTTTTACTAGACCAAGTTCAACATATGTATCCAATTCACACACATACAATCTGTCTGTGTGTGTGTGTGTGTGTGTGTGTGTGTGTATGTATGTGTGTGTGTGTGGTCGTGTGTGTGTTTTGGGGACCGGGGAGGAAAGAGGGAATGAAGAATGCACTTTTCTACACTGAATATATACAGTTTTAAAAATCAAAAGCCTATTTTTTTATCCTATTTGTTTTCAAATTGAATTCTATGAGCTAGGGAAGACAAAAAAAAAAAAAGTGCCAACTCAAGACTTCAGGCTACCTAGAAAAAAGGAAAACTTCCAAATGCCACCTCCAAACTGCAATTCAAAGTCTGTTTCCTTCTTTCATGCTTCCACTACATATCCTTGTTCCATGATAATTGGAAAACTAGGGCATGAAAAACCACAGTAAGGTGAGGGAAAAACAAGAGAGGTAACTGAATCATGACATAGCCAACAGAGTTACAGATTTTATAGATTTGCTTAGGAAAAACTCCTGAGAATCCAGTCATTTTTCCCATACAGACCCAGCCACCAGTGATCACAGAATTGCCTTTTGATATGTGGTTGCAGTTTGCTTTCTTCTGCTAATGAGTAGCTTTTTTCTACCCCAACCTCTGTTAGTTCACACAAACAGTATATTTTACTAGTGTTTTTTACCTTCTGATAGAGCCAAAGTCCGTCATGAACCAATTCTGAAAGACCTGGGTTAAATCCTAACGAATCTGAATTTTGTTTTCCCATTATCATAATCATCGTACTTTAGTGGGGTTCTTCTTGAGGGTATTTTATCAACTTTGTGTTTTAAATAAGGCCAATTCCATAAAGTTTTTCCAGGTCATTTTCTACTGGGAACTTCCTTTAAAATAAAAGGAACTTATGGGAAGAAAAAGATTACATGTAATGTTCCTGAGCATACAGAGCTCTCTCTGTTGCGACCACAGTTATATTCTCAGCAGCTAGCTCACAATTTACTGGTAATGCCACGTGATATCACATGGTATTTTCATTTTATGCCATATTCTGTGAATTGTTACTCAATATTCTATTGCACTGTAGCTCTGACTTCCAAACTTATATTATGACTCGCAGGAACCTCTCCTAAACCTTTTTTTAAACAATCAGAATATTTGCTCATTATCAATCATACAGGATTTTAAATGACTGGCAATTTTGTGTGTCGGGGTGGTGGTGGAGGAGCATGAAAAGAGATGGCAGAGAGCAGGAAAGAGGGGATGAAATTTAAGGAAGCAAGAGGAGCAGCCCAGAACACTCGTCCACTCCCAGCCTAAGTTAAAGGGCCTTATGAGAACGTTCTGAGGGCCCAGCAGCTTGAATCTATTCTTTCAGTTAAATACGCTTCCAGCAACATGGGGCTTGGAATTCTGGGTCCACATCTGATCTGGGCTATTTCAGTTTGCCTTGGGGCTGTGTTAAAGGCTCCTTTGCTGGCAAGAAGAGAAACAAGCCCTTTGATAAAAGCAACTGCTGAAGAGGAAAATTAGGCTAAAGACACACCCACCCATCTCAGTGTATGTCTTCACTACAGACTTAGCCAGTGTTCTTATTCAAGTGTTGCCCCAACCCCCCTCCTGTTCACACACACAAACCTACGTGCACAGCTGGGGATGTGGGTTAGAGCCTGTCACTTCTCCAGGACCTTCCCATGTTCCCCTCACCCCACCTGCTGTGTGCTCACAATGACGGACAAGCTCTCCCACAATTCCCTGGGAAAGAATCAGACCAGGTCAGCTGACTGCAGCACCACCTGCCATGCCCCCAGACGTTCTAGCGACACATGGGGGGGGGGAGGGCAGCGTGGTGGCTCACACCCAGTCTACACTAACACAGGTGCCCAGACTAGGATGCCTGGGCTAATTCTGAAGTGAAGGCATACTCTCAAAGGACTCATTTTCCTCTTCCTTGGTGAACTTCGTTTCCAACAGGGTAATTCAACGGTCAGAGAAAGCTTTAACAAACTCAATTCTGTTCTGTGTTCCTGGTGAGACTCTCGCAGCCAGAGCCTTAGCTCTGGTAAATTAGCACAGCTTCAATGAAGCTGATACAGCCATACTAATTTACACCAGCTGAGAATCTGACCTCTCAATGTCTAAATATTAGGATCATGATCTCCAAAGAAAGCAATTCATGAAGTCAGTAATATAACTTTCAATGAAGCTAATATTTTTTTAAAAAGTTAGCTTCGTCTGCTCCCTCCCACTGAAGAACAAACACACATTCCTGACAGCAAAAATATTTCTCTTGCATTTGCGCTTGCAATCTCATCTCCAATGTTTGCTGGCAGATTACAAGCTTCTCAAGGAGGGACCCTAGAAATGCTTACCAAATGAGAACCTTAAATTGCTTAAGAAAACAGTCCTTTGTTTCATGAACCTATGACATGAAACTGGAGAGTCATTCTATTGCATAGTCTGGCACTCAGTAGGTTAAGCAGAACTGCAGTAAGTTATTTTTGAACAAATGTTCATTGTTACGATGTGCAAATACATAAAGGCAATCAACAGAGGCAAGGAAACAAACAAACGTCTTGACCAAAGGAAAGGTGGATGATATTCAAAAGGTACTTCTCATAATATAGCAAGCAGCAGAGCCAACGGACCAGCCTTTAATTTCACCCCCTTTTTCCCATTAAACAGCCAATGGAACCTGAGTAAACTGAATGGTCAAGGGAAATTCTCACTGTATGGAATATATATTAGGTGTATCTGCTTTATAAACCAGGCCAGCCTCCATAAATTGTCCAAGCAAAGTTAATCTTTGTCAAGAGTGTAATCTCCGCCAATTCTTATGCCTCTGTGCTAAAATCACCTGACATTACTACCCAAAAAGACATTATTGCTTCTACACTTCTCTGTCAAATGCCTTCTAATTCTTTAAAACCCCAAATTTATAGAAAGAACATAATTTTTAGTTGCTAAACTAGCTTTATTCTATTCATTTCATGTATAAGTGGCACAGCAGATACTGATCATTTCAACAAATGGATTGGAATTGCTACACTGACTCTTTGGTGAAAGGGTAATTAGTGCTAATTGCTGTATTATAGGAGATGCACCCTTTTCAAGAGAGCGTGAATGAGAACCATATCAATGGCAGCCGTAAGAACCAAGACAAATCCCATATGAAGCAAACGTATTTCCTGGCGGGAGAGAAGTGACATGTCTGGCTGCATAACCCCTTGTCCTTGGGTCCACTACTCTTCCCACAACACTATGGTGCTGATCCTGCACTGAACTCTATGTGGGTGAAGTCAGTGGGCTTTGTGTGGGTATAGGGATCCACCTGCGGGGTGCTCACTGCAGATTTAGGACCTAAAATCAGAACTGCTTACTAGGATGTAACTTCATTAAATTAGTTATACTTCAATTAGATGAGGTGAACCTGCAACTGGCAACAATCTTGACCACTTCAAAGCTCTGTACTGGAAAGTAGATAGGGATTCCTTTTCTAATGCATGTCAAATAGAAAACTTGTTTAAAGTAGTGCAGCTTTTTTGCAAACTCAATCTGCTCATGAAAAATGTTATGCAGCCAATGTTTAGGAAAAATCACCCACAGATCCATAAAGCTGAGATCTAAAGGGTGAGACTTCCGAAGTTGCCTTATGGGAATCTGATTTCAAATAGGAATTATGCACCTACATTCTCTTGGGCATCTTGGAAAATCCCAGCCTAAATAAATGATCAGATTAAGAGCCAGATTCTGTTCTGAGTTACACTGGCGTAAATCCCTCGTAACTCATCTGGCTAAGAGAATTACTCCATGATTTACACGGATGTAACTGAGATCAGAAATTGGGCCCAAGCGTTTTCTCTACTGGTAGGTAAAGGGAAGTGATGAATGTGTGGGAAGAAGAGAACAGGCTGCTGTTCCATTACAAATTTTGATGAGCGTCAGAAATATTTCATAAATCAAAACCCTCAAACTAATCTGTAGAACATACTGTCACATGACATTTAATACTGGTAGATTTAACAATTGATCATTTACCTATTTGGCGAAGTAGTTCACCCTTCTTTTTCAATCAATCATCTCAATACACTAAAGAAAGTATATTAACACAATGGAAAATAATGCAAACCAAACATTTGTCTCCTCACAAGCATGCGGGGAGGGGAGAGAACAGAATTAAAAAAAAAAATTCCTATCGGCTTTTCCTCATTTCACAATATCAGTGGGACAATACAGTGGGGTTTGTTAAGCCTCATTTCAACTTATGACATGATTTGAAAACATTTAAATCAGTTACAGACAAACTTAGACCACACTTAAGAACACTGGGATTTGTTAGAATATTAAGTCTCGTTTTACCAGGTATGGGAATAAGGATTTCCCAATATCAAAAACCTGAAAATGAATGTGTCCCCCCCGCCACATATGCTTGCAATTTCAGCAAGGGATGTACCCAAAGGGCTTATTCCTTTACAATTAAAAAAGGGACAAAGTTTTTATAAAGACGGGAATGGCTATAACTAGTGAGATATAAACCCGAGATGGGCCGCACCCAGGAAGTTTGGATCCAGATCTCAATCCCTACCCTCAGGAAGTCTGGGAGCAGAGAGTTTGGGCCCCATCATCACTCACATGAACAGAATACCTACATTGAGGGAAGATCTATTACTCTCTACATACTAGGGAATAACTGAACTCAGTTGAATAATCCCTTGCTCAAAGAAATTATTAACCCTCATAATGAAACTGCCTTCAACATGAGGAGAGAAAGATTTGCTTTGCTTTCTCATCTTCTCTCATATGCATCTTAGAAGCAAACCAAACAATGGAGACTTTTTATAACCATCAGGTAGGAATTACTTTCACATAGTGGCTAGTTATAAAGTCACAATTTTCTCAAGCACATTCCCTTTTTTGGGACAGGGAGGGAAGGGAGAAGAGGGAGATTAAATGATTCAAGCAAACTCTTTGTGATTTTGTTATTCTTCTTTAGGGAAGAAACAGATACAAGAGGAATCCACTGCCTTTATAAGACACTGACATTATGACCAAGGAGTCTTAAAACCATTTTCAGCAAACGGGCAATAAAAGCAATAAGGTGTTGTGGATAGAAGGATTTTCCCTATTTTGCCTAAGTAAGTTTGGTTTTGGTAACCACAAATATGTACCCGCTGGTTCCCACATACATTCAACTTCACATACAGGGCATCAGTCTCACAAGTGTCTCAAAAACCGTATGGCTCCTGGTACAAAATCACGACTATTATAGAAAGAGTCTCAACAGCAACAGATAGTTTGAGAAGTTCAGTCATTTTAAATTTACCCCAGGGGCCTGACGTAGATTTGTTTGAATGGGCAGCATTCGGATACATACCAATAGAATTCTTCCAGTTTCAGCTAGGAAACACCTGCTGCGCAGAGTTCTGGACAAAGCCACATTTGAAAAGGCAAATCATCAACACTACAACACCACAGTAATTCAGCACTGGTGGGAATTTCTGCACGAGTCTTGACTAGACCGTTATTCCAATCTTTCCATTTTCTTGTCTTTTCTCCCTGGGCTGACCTTTGAAACAGCAACAACCCTCAGTGCCCTGGGCAAACAGGTAAAACCTATTCGCCCTAGTCAGTCAATCCCCTCTCTGCTCAATGAACCGAAAATAAAGAAAATAAATCAACATTCAGTAGGAACAGTGACCAATTTCGGACGGGGACACAACTACGGTTGACTCAGCAGCAGATTACAAGGAACTGCTGCTCCCTCAAACACACACACGCCCACAGAGGAGGTCAAAAGACTATTTTAAAGGAGTTGTCAAATGAATAATTGAACCATGGTCTTGAGTGCTTTGGTGAACCATTACAAAACCCGAGTGTGGAGCCAACTTTCCATGCCCAGATGCTACCTTTTTTATTTTTTTAAAACCAAGAGACTTTTCCCCACTATAAAAACTTCCTACATGACATGCTAATGGGATGGAAAGCACTGATCTTAACCCTAGGAAACAGTAACGTGCATTGGTAATTTGAGGTATCGTCCCATTTCTAGGTCTTACTGCTAAGGTCAATTACATCCAGTAACTGTGCTGTATCCTTAAGGACATTTTTGGGGTCTGGTGAACCTGCCAGTAATAAATGAGCACCAGTGCATAAACAGCACATGTGAACACCAGAGCGAGGTTCACTGAGGGGCCACCTGGTCTGTACGGAAGCAGGAGGTTTATTGAACCTCCTCTTTTAAAAAAGAAAACAAAACAAAAAAAACCCTCTTCAAAGGAAGGGGAGGACAATAAAGAGGAAAAAGAAGATAGAAAACACAGGGTCCCCATCTGCCTGCAAATACAGACAGATCAGCTCAGTTAGAGGTGGTGAAGGGAGCAGATGCATTATTGGTACTAGTAGCTGTGGCACCTGTTACTGTGAAGCCTGTGGGAGGAGCTATGGAGCTGTGGCTGGGCTGCAGGTCCTTAGGAATGCCACTGTGTGAGCTCAGCTGATGGCCAAAGGCTGCGCTGAACTGAGGGAGTTGCTGTTTGGGGGAAGTGGAGGCCATTAGTTCAGCAGAGGCAGGACCCATGCCACTAAAACTGGTCTGCGGTAACCCCGGAAGCACACTGGAGCTGTTGGGGGTCACAGTGGCGAAGGCAGGCTGTGTGGTCTCTGAGTGCGAGGTGGTAGGTGGTGTGGACAGGGAGGTGGAAAGAAGGTGTCCATCGGCACCAAGAAGGTTGCTAAACGGAGAGGGGTCACCAAGATTGACAGGGAGATTTCCCCAGTGAGTTCTGGGGTTCACCACCCCGCTAAGTGGCACCTCCAGCTGCGGTGGGAGCAAGTGCTGTGCCATCATGGGCATCTCTGCTGAGAAGGTAGCTGCCAAGGTATCACCAGAATAGGATGTGGCATGGGGGGATGTGATATGGTCGCTGTAGGGAGACGGCACATGCTCACTATCGTAATGGCTTCCATGGGGTGAGGAGTGCGAATGGTCACTGCTGTATTGCTGTCGTGAGGTGATTAGGTCATCTGCCTTGCTCAGCAGCTGGGCAGAGTGTGGCCTCTGGGAGGCATGGCTGCCATCATGAAGTCCATGAAACTGTCCTGGGAAGGCTCTCTCCCCAAGTCCACTCTGGCTTATCAGAGTGGCAGAAGTAAGGCCAACGTTGGCTGGGGCAGAGAATTGCCCCTGGATCTGCCCTGCCAGGGGCGTAGGTGGGTTAGACAAGGTAGCAGAACGGAGCAAGTTCTCATCCAGCTCCAGACTGGAGAAATTATCATGTACTATACGCCCATTCAACAGCTCCCCCAAGTCCGTGTTAACCTCTCTGCTCAAGGACTGCATTCCTGGAGCTCCAGCACCTGTGGTGAATACCCCTATCCCTCTATCTGATAGCTCCTGAACTGGCACACCGTCTGTCTGTGTAAGTACTCCAATGGTACTCAGGCACTCAAGAGAAGTTACAGCCTGCAGAGCCCGTTCCAGTTCCTCCGCCTCTTCTGTCGTAGGAAGGAGGTCTCCATTTTTACCTACAGAAACAGGAACAACAGAAGTTAGTTTGCTTTTCAGAGATACGCCTCACACTGTGGCCCTAGGAATACAGCTATCCAAAAAGTTCAATAGGATTTCTACCGGAAAATTATAACAAACTTCCAGAATGGCTCGTGATAGGACTGAAAAAAAACAAGAAATTTGCGCTGTCTGTCTTAGTTGGAAATTTTTTTCCAAATGAATTTTTTTCAGTGTAAATGCAAAATAATAAGCCTTAAACATTTGCCAGATTTACATTAGCCTAAAAAACAGGGGTGGCCAAACTGCAGCTTGCGAGCCACATGCGGCTCTTTTACAGTTAAAGTGTGGCTTGCGGAGCCCCCCCACACCCTCCCATTCTTCACCTACCAGACTGGAGTGGGGGGAGCTCGGGGCTTCTGCCCTGCGGTGTGTTGGTGGGGCTATGGGCTTCTGCCCAGTGGGGAGGGAATCCAGGGGCTTCAGCCGTGTGGGAGACCCCTGCCAGGGCTCGGGGCTTTCAGCTCCGCTCTTGCTGAAGCCCTGAGGACTGGCAGGTGCCTCTCGTAGGGCTTAGTCCCACTACCCTGCTGCGGGGCAGAAGCCCCAAGCAAGCGCACTAGGCTCTCAAACTTCTGAAGATTATAGCACAGTCAAACGTCGCAATAACGTGCTCCGCCATAATGCGAAATCGCATATAATGCGATCATAGGTTGGCTCACCTTTAAGGCATAATACGGTACTGTACCAGTGGTACCCAATGCCATGGCAGGGGAGAGAAGCTGCAGCCCCACGCCTGCCGGGGACAGAGAACTCTGAGGCTGCGGGTGCCGGTGCTCTGTCCCCAGCAGGCGCGGGGCCACAGCTTCTCTCCGGCTTCTCCGGGGCTGCGGGCGCCGGTGCTCTCTGTCCCCGGCAGGCGCGGAGTCACAGCTTCTCTCCGGCTTCAAGAGGAGCCGCGGCCCCGCGCCTGCCGGGGACAGAGAACTCTGAGGCTGCAGGCGCCGGTGCTCTCTGTCCCTAGCATGCGCGGGGCCGCGGCTTCTCTCCGGCTTCAAGAGGAACCGCGGTCCCCTGCCTACCAGGGACAGAGAACTCTGAGGCTGCGGGCGCCGGTGCTCTCTGTTGGCAGGCATGGGGCCGCGGCTCCTCTTGAAGCCGGAGAGAAGCCACGGCCCCACGCCTGCCCGGTTTCGCTGTATGTGGCTCGGAGGATCAGTAAGTTTGGCCATCCCTGATATAAAAGCTTAAGTATCTTTTCAAAGTGTGATGCCACATAGTACTAAGATCAGTCTACAAAGTCCATTTTGCTTATTATGTTATAACAATTACTTAAAAATGTGGATGGGTTTCTAAAAGACATGTTCTATGAATTAATTCAGGGAAGTTCTATGGCCTATGTCATACAGGAGGCCAGACTGTATGAACATAACAGTCCCTTCTGGCCTTGGATTCCATGAATAACCTAAATTTTATTAATAGGATTAAAATGCCAAATTCTGATATCATGTCAGCTCAGAAAAGTGACAAAACGCACAGCAAGAGGTTTCCAAAACTCCTGGTGGTTCTTTTCTGAGCCTTTTCCCACCGTTAGTGGGCGCTGAAGTCAACACACACAGAAATTCAGGTGTATTTCAGCTCACAAGCAAGTTTCACAGGTTTTTTTTTTTTAATTTCTGTTTTCCTTTGATAAAAAGACAGACACTGATAAAACAGGGCTGTAATCCCAGTCACAGAATGATCTCTTACTGAGAATTTGATTGATTAAATTGCAATTGTCAGTGACATGCAGAAGAGCACAAAATCAATCAGGACTTCCGTAGCACTAAGTATACAAACAAGCAAATAATCACACAAGCACGTCTTCTAAAACATGCTCTTCTTAGAGGTCACGTATAAGCAGTAGATGAATGTGTGCTCTTTGTCTAATAGTTCTCTTCCCTGCAAGAAAGCAGGTGAACCCTCAAACGCACATTTCTGACTGTTCACTTTCTCACCTCACTATTTGTATTAACTTTCACATAAATTAAAACAAAAATATACCTTCAAAGAAATCAAAATCTTGCAAGTCATCAGGCAGCCGTGGTAGGACATCAGAAAAGTCCTCCTGATTCAATTCCAAGTCATGTGGAATGTCTGTGATTTCATTGGCGATGTCATCGGGCAGCTCATCTGTACTCAACTCTGGCGTGGAGGGGCTCCTGGAGAGACAGTGATGTCAGTCACACTCTTAAATCCTGATTTCTCACTACTGCAGCATACTTTACAGAAGGTCTGTTTCAGTCTTTGCTCTGGCCCCTCTGCCCTTTTTATATTTTAAAATCAACAAGTGGAAAGAATGCCTTTTAGACAAGTTTCATTAAAAAAACTCTTCAATTTGTTCTACTAATGACACTTGTAAGTTGTGCATCGGCAACAAAACATTTTATCCATTTAATCGAATCTTTGTTGAGATCTGAAATTAACATTTTCCAATTCTTCCTTTCAGCAATGACAGAGATACAAGACACCTGAAGATGTTCATTTCAGTTCAAACACCAAACGAATTTGGAAGGTCAAAATATTAAGTGGTGGGGAAAAGAAAAAGGAAAATTCGCCCTTCGTCTATATTTAGCAGACCTAATTAAGCCCATAAAATTGGAGCTGAGGTGTGTCCAGCTTTCATTTAGTCACACTCTGTACAGTGTACTGACTCCTCCGCCTTTTCCTATATTTAATTTTTTCATTAAAAAGCTAAAAAAAAAATAAAATGAGCCGCCACTGGCACTGACCGTATGTGGGAGATCTCCACTGGCAGTGAGATGCTGGTGGGCATACTGAGGTTCCCTTGGGGCACTGCAGGAGGAATAGGTTTCTGGGGCCTACGTGGTCCCCTCCTTCTCTTCTTCTTGTGTTTTTTGGTAAGTGCAGGTGGCTTCGTTTTTTTCCTGGGTTTCCTCTGCTGCTGGTGCTGAACTTTACGGGAGCTGTCCCCTCTCAAGAAATTATCCTTTTGGAGAAAGAATGAAGGAAGAAGGGACACATTAGGATCCAATGCAATTTTCTTTTCTTGCCATTCCCAAACATTGAGACATAAGGTGAGTGAAGAGAGGATCTTTCTAACTGCCAGCCTGCAAATCCAAGCATGGATATGAAAGCCAAGTTACTTCCTTTTCTCCTCCTGCATCATCACTGAGAACAACGAGTACATTACATCCTTAGTTACACCGATGCAACCTCTCTGTAGGCAAATGAGGTTGCACAGGTTTAATCGAGGGCACAATCTGGGATGTTTATTACTGGTAATAGTGAGTGAGAAAGAATGAACCCAGCTTAATTCTCCGATCGGGTTTGCAGAGCTGGCAGTCAGAAAAAAATCCCACACTATTTGCATCACCGAGATATAGCAAATATGGAAGCCCACAGTGTCATTTTCAATGACTGTGTCAGAGTAGAACTACAGTTTAATGCACATAAACTCCAAAGTAAACGATTTGGAACACCCCAGGTAAGTATTAAAAGAATGAACAATATTGGGGTGACCTGGTGGCAAGGATTTGTGCAGCTAGGTGTAAACCAGAGTTCTAGTCACGTTCCCATTGCTGTAAGGGGCCGAGAGCACTGAAGAGACATAGTAAGTGCTGTAGGACTGAGAATTGGCAGGGGACGCAGGTGCACAGCTGTAGGGCCTTGTACTCCTGAAGAGCAACCCACTGGCCAATTACAAAATGAGCGCCATTTTATAGGCTCTGAAGCAAGTTGGATTCAGTCTTCGATTTTGATTATGATGGTTGTGACACAGGGCTTTGATGTGCCAAGCAAAGGAAAAAATGGGGGACAATCTTCAGGCCTCTGATAGGGACACTGAGGATTTACCTGGAGAGAGAGAAAAAAAAACCTGGATTAAAACTTTAAGGGTCTGCGTTACACCAATAAAACACAAAGGGAACCTCAGAGTTTAAGGTGACCCAAAAATATTTTTGAAAAAAAATTAAATGACAGGGGCTAAATGGCAGCTGGCACATAAATTAACCTAAAAATGCTGCTTTTGGGGAAGGTCGGTGGAGATCAGAAAAATCGAGGCTGTTGTCTCACGTTCCACTGGTTCCCAGCCTGTTATAATGCTCCAGAATACACCATGCTGCAGGGTCACAGCTATTGCGATACCACAGTCATAGGCAACCTTAGATATTGTAGCCTGAAACTCTCTCACTAGGTTTTACTATACTATTTTATGGAAAGGTCAGGTCAATTTCCATTTTTTAGTATATTTCCTTCTCCTGGAAAAAAAAAAGTATATATAAAGCTATTTTATACCCTTTGGGATATATATATATATTTTTTTGTAAAATAGCATAGCAGTTGCTAAACCCAGACCAGATAAATAGAACTCCTGATGACCCCAATTTGTGGGAATAGTTACAGCTGCGGTTTATACTTACCATTTTTTTGGCATGTTCTTCACACAGAGGTGTCTGATGTGTAATGTCAAAAACTGGCACAGAGCACTGCTGCCCATCTGCAAACTTGGCTGTGCAACTTGAGAAGAGCTGCTGAGAACGGTTCAATAGGATATCTATGCGTTTCTGGGTCAGGAACAACACACCAGACGGTGATGGAGAAATGCCAATATGATAAAAAACAAAGCTTTGAATTCTACCAGTCCATCGAGATGTTATTTTTAATGAGTATCTTAACTTTGTTGTTTAAGCTGAAAGCTAGGTACGGCTCAAACCCAACTTTTCAAGTAACAAATTGCATTAATGCAGCATTGCTAAGGATTTTATCATTTGTTATGAAGGGTTCATTGATGCATCTATTTTGCTAATGAGTTCTTAGGGGAAAAAAAGTATTTTTCTTGGAGACTCAATCAATAGAATCAGTTTGGTGCACTGTAGTCAGCAGGACTATTTCCTACTGACTGTCCCTATTAGAACATTAAAAAGAGAATTTCTTAATTTCATCCTTTAAGCTAAATTTTTGGTATTTACCTTTCTTTCTCAAGAAAACAAAAAGTTTTAAGATCCTTCCTGTTCCTCTGAAAGCAGATATGTAATCAGACTGAAAAGGTCAAATAAACCTAAACTGAAACTTGTGTTTTCAGACATTAAGGTAAGTCAAATACGTATTTCACAGTGGGTTTTTTTTTTCTTTTTCAAATAAAGTTAGCAACTTTCCTTCTGCCCAGAGTAGTTCATAGTCAAACCTGCTGCTAGAATCACAGAAGCACAGGGCTGGAAGGGACCTTGAGAGGGCATCAAGTCCAGCCCCTTGAGCTGAAACAGGACCGAATAAACCCTGACAGGTGTTTGTCCAACCTCTTCTTAAAAACCTCCAACGATGGAGATTCCACAACTTCCCTTGGAAGCTTATTCCATAACTTAACTACCCTGATGGAATGAAAAAATATAATATAGAACAACAAAGGAAAAAGGGAAAACCTAAGGATGGATAAGGCAGGAAACAAGTATCTGAAAATGGTGGAAAGAGACTATTTTCATTCTGGGGGGAGACGAGTGAAGGGGAGAGAAAAGCAAGATCAAAGCATTCTCTGTTTCTCTGAACTGGACTTGAGACATTGCAGAATAATATTTTTGTGGGAATTGAGGAGGGGGTTGTATTTGTGTACACACACACACACACACACACACACACACCCCCTTTGGGTGCAGAGCTCTTTTGAAAATCTGACCCCATGTATCTAAGCCTTGTAACTGCCCCACATTTAGGCTCTTGTTCACAGAAATCTGTATTTTTAAGATATAAAATTAGAAATCAGCATTGTATTTTGCAGCCATTGCAGGGACAAGCAACATGTCCCGCAGAGATGTACTACGTTGGTGGGGGCCAAAGTGCACCATCTAATACCCACCCATACCTGCCTTATTAGCTGAACTTTGCAAGGCCACACAAAACCGTCAGCTCCTTTCAGATACAGACAAAGACGCAGCATGGGACGTAACTTCCCGCTGCCCGCAGATAGTAAGTTACAGAAGCCAATTAGCTCATCATGCACAAGCCTCAAAGCCCTTTACAATGTATTGCCACCCTCATTTTACAGCCAGGGAAGAGAAGGTATAGAGAAGCGAAGTGACTTGCTCAAAGTCAAACAGCAGGCCAGATCTGTCCAGTGTGCCTTCCACTGGACCATGGTGCCCATGTTGGATAAGACTGTCAGTGGCCACTGATAGCTTCTGATTTCAACTGACATTAATGTATCTTAAAAATGTATATTAATAAGAGCCTAAATGGGCCAAGAATAGTCTGTGATTTCCCCCTCTCAGAGGAACTGGTTTTAAAAGCTTTTTATGGTAACTCAGTTTTACGCCCACCATTTTAAAAGACTTTGCTTTTGTCTCATCCATTTAGATCCTTTCTACCCTTTGCGTTCATTCCCCCGCCCTCATCATTTTGCAGCACTCCCTCAGTTCCTAAGGTGGCTGTGAACTCACAGCTATAGTTTTGTGGGGAGAAGGAGAGGGAAGAAAGGTGTGAGAAGATGCAAGTGGGTCTTGTCAGGTAAGAAAGAGTACTTCAAATAATCATAAAAAATTCATGATAATAATCATCTTTAGCCTCCAGGTTCAGATATGGAAGCTGGTTTTGACTCTTACAAGGTTTCCCCCATACACACACTTTTTGAGGAGAATGCCACACCTCCACAGATCACATTTCTGTAAGGTTTTCCTGAAATCCCATGCATTCACATACAGGTTTTTCCTCACCCAGAGCTATGTCCTAGGGACTTCTCATTCTTCCCCCGCACCGCCTCATTTAGCAATGCAGGCTATTAGAACCTTCATTCATTCCCTCTAGCCTACCACTTTACTCCACAGTATTCCTAGTTTCTGCATACACAACTGAATCCTGTAAGACCATCCAGTATTCCTAGTTTCTGCATACACAACTGAATCCTGTAAGACCATCCAGACATCCTATGGAAAGCTACCATCAACTACACAAGAGCAGTGCAGAGCACACTCTCCCATCAAAGAATGAGATCTGTAAAGCTGCTGGTAGGCAGCAGGCTGAGCTCAGGAGGAATGCAACAGTGTAACTATGACAGATACCAGTAACTTGAAGTATGGGTCTTCTCTGCCTATGGTGAATAGATCACCTCCCACTACCCGAAATACCTGTGAGAAGACAGACACAAAGCCAAAACGGTTCAGGAGACATTTGCAAATAAGTATTTCTGATACAAAATTATCTGTCACGCTAAAGAATGAAACTTTATCAATGGTGTTTCCTTCCTCAATGAGCATAGAGGGGAGATAAGAGGATACGTTGAAAACAATGCCTGGTGAATGGAAGGGCCTTGTTAGTGCACTGTTCACCCTTCACAGTTCCACTACACGTTGTTGGTTCTGCATCTCTCTGCTTGGCTTGGCTTGTGCTGAAACAAAAATACATTACAACATGGAGTTTAAAAAAAAAAAAAAATCCACTGCCAGCAGATATCCTGGCATAACAGTAACACTAAACTAAGGGCTTGGCTACACTTACAAATTTGCAGCGCTGCAGCAGGGTGTGAAAACACACCCTCTGCAGCGCTGCAAATTGCGGCGCTGCAAAGCGCCAGTGTAGTCAAAGCCCCAGCGCTGGGAGCCGCGCTCCCAGCGCTGTCCGTTATTCCCCACAGGGAAGTGGAGTACGGACAGCACTGGGAGAGTTTTCTCCCAGCGCTGGCACTTTGATTACACTTAGCGCTTCAAAGCGCTGCCGCAGCAGCGCTTTGAAATGCAAGTGTAGCCAAAGCCATAGCAAAGTGAACCATGACACTCTGGATATGTGGTTTACAGTTCACATCTGTGTAGTTATTTATTCTCTAGAGCTGGATATAGGACAGATGTAAACAAGGGGCCAGGGTGACATCGGTGTAACAGCATTACAGAATGAAGCGAGCAAGACTTCATCACAACTGTTTGTTTACAGCATCTGACACAACAAGGCCCTGAACCTGATCAGAGACTCCAGGCATGCAATGTAAATATTAAATGACAGAACCCAGAGTTGCATTCTCACTGAAATTCAGCTCACATGCAGAAGGCTTGCACAAGGCCTAGGCAATGCATAAGTCCTACGTAAGACCTCAAAATAGGACTGGCCCTTTGCACAGGGTGAATTTCACCTTGTACGCATATTATTCTTGACGCTGATTGAAGGTTCTTTGCTATTACCCTTAGGGCGTCATCAACTGTTTTAAGATAGATCACAAGGCTGAGCAAAATAATTTTAGTAAATATTATCATCCCCTATGGTCAACGTGAAATATTTTGGAGTCACAAAATCAATTCAGTTCCTACACTTTATGAAATTGGAGCAGTGACTATAGAGCTCTATTATTTTGTCAGACTACCCCCGATTTAATTTTTTGTTCACTTCTAATTACACAACTAATCTGTGTGCCACAGAGTAGACTTTACTTAGGTTACCAAATAATCTGACCAAGTTGCACTGAATTAGCCAAATCATTCTGGCAAGGTTTATCATGTAGTTTAAGTTTGAAGACATTTATTTATGTATTTATTTTAAAAACGTTCAGTTAGAAACCATTTAATACGACTGAGGTTCTGAGCTATCCTTATAAAATGGGAGCCTTTTCTCCCAGCCTCAATATATCCCTCACCATAAAGCAGAGCCCTTAGACCTTCTTCACCCCCCAGAGGAGCTAAGAGCACCCCCATGCAGAGTGCTCTGTGTGAGGAGGGTAGAAGCTGCTTTAAGTCTACTCCTGCCACCTGCCCCCTTCCCCCAATAATGGTCTTCAGAGTCCCCCAGAGCCACATGCCTTGGTGAGTGAGGATAGAACCAGCAGAGGGAAGCTGCTGATACCAAAGACATAACACCAGGATTTGCGCAAATATTCTATACAAAGCAACTCCATTCATGACAAAAACTGGAGGGGTGTTGACATTCTCTAAAAGGAAATCCCACAGAAAGTAACCTTCAGAGTTGTTAGAGGATATTTGTTTCACTGTTGAATCTCATTCAATGTTAGATCGAGTCAAATCTAATACATTATGAGAGCTTCTGATGATATGCTAGAAAGAGGTAAAGGGAAACACAGACTCCCCCCCCGCCCCTAAAGTTTGCATTGCTGAGGGAATCTGCAGAGCAGAGTGAATGTTTCTGTAAAGCATTTAACTAAAAACCCAAGACATGTGGGTGGGTGATCAGTTACAATGAGAGAATCAGTAACAAAAGTCATAAGCTAAAATACTCCGGGTGAAATCCTGACCCTAATGAAGTCAATTAGAATGTTGCCGTTGACTTCAATGGGACCATGATTTTATCCTAAGGAATTAAAATCATGGGCGTGTGTTGCGGAACAAATGATCCATCTTCTACACTACACAGCTAAAAAATGCCTAACCTTTTAAGAAATAAATCGTGCTTTAATTTATTGTACTCTACAGATAGGATTAGTAATGACAGGATAATAATGTCAGTATTATTTTGCCTTCCATGTACAGGAGCCGTGTGGATATTAGGTTGAAAGTTCAACATTTCAACTTAGCTTGCTTGTTTCACTACCGATTCTCACCCAGCCTTGCCTATGACTACAGGCAGGTTGGAGTGTATGAGCTCTAACCTGGTCCAAGTGCATGTAGCTCTTCGGAGTTCCTGTATCAGTTGCCCAGCACATTCCGGCTCTCTGCTGGCCGCATGCAGCAAAGCTTTCCGGAGCGTATGCCGGCATTTCTTTTGACGAGATTCTGCCCGCTCCAGGCGGCAGAGGTGCTTATATTTCTGCTGAAAGTAAGTGCAAAGTTGGGTCACCCTGGAACTCCTGCTATCTGCATCATCATCATCTGACCTGTGAAGAAAACACAAAATAGATGGTATCAGAGGGGTAGCCGTGTTAGTCTGGTTCTGTAAAAGCAGCAAAGAATCCTGTGGCACCTTATAGACTAACAGACGTTTTGCAGCATGAGCTTTCGTGGGTGAATACCCACTTCTTCGGATGCAAGACAAAATAGATGGTCTTTTTCAAAGAGAACTAAATTTATAACTCTCTCAGAATTATTCAACAAGCATCTTTCTTCTAATTCCACACTTAGCTAAAGGCTAAAAACAGCCAGGGATATGTTCCCTAAGAGAAACTCAACCAATTCAAACTATGGGAATCCTTTTAAATGTTAAAGGTATTTAATCTTCTTGGTATGTCAGTATTAGAGATTACATCAATTTATCTTTGAGTCTGACACATCTAAATGTCTGGAACTTGCTGTTAAAAAGAATACTGTTAACTTTTATTTACTGTAAATGTCTCTGCAAATGAAGTTAAGCTTGATTTAAGCTGCAGTTATGGAAAGGAGAAAACACTCAGCAGAAACTGATGGAAGAAAGGTCATGCCAGAGAAGCATGGTTGAATTCTAAGAACACCGTACCAGACCATTGACCTTTCTTCATGGATGATTTTACTGGGTGAACTTTTTTCTCCTATTTCCCCAGAAAGCTGGCTCCAAGTTCTCCTCTAACCTTCCCTGGGCTTACACCAATGAAACTCCAGTGACTTTAATGAAGTTACTTCAGCTTTACATTGCTACAAATACGATTAGAATCTAGCCTCTGATATCTACTACCCAAATTGACAGGCACTTATGTTGTTCGCAGTGTTACTGTTGTTCTGTTGGTCCCAGAATATTAGAGAGACAAGGGGGTGAGGCATTATCTTTTATTGGACCAACTTCTGTTGGTGAAAGAGACAATCTTTCGAGCTTATGGTCTTATGTAGCTCTGGAGTGAAATCCTGGCCTCACTGACTGCAGGGGCAAAATTCCCATTGACTTCAGCTGGGCCAGTATTTCACCCCTGGTGAATCAGAATAACTCCAAAGTCCATGTAGATGCACCCACCTGTATCAGAGATGAATTTTTTCCCTTTGTTTTAGTATATTGGGCAATTTTTTAAGTAGTAAAACTAAGACACTAATATTAAAGCCCATGGATGACTTCCCTGTTATGTGCTGTTATGATGAGATACAGTAAAAATCACACACAAAACACACAGTTATGCATTAGGTATTTAGTTAGAAAGCAGAGTTTACTACAGAGTTAATACACAGGGTAGTGAGAGAGGGATCTGGGTAAGCCTATGCAAGAAACTGAGTAGACGCATGAACTGGGAGCACCCAATCAGTCAATCCCCATTTACTCAGGAAGGTTTTTCTCCTTTTATTTTCTTTTTCTAAATGGCAAAGCACACACACCATAAAAATACCCAAACCTGCCAAACATGCTCGGTAGAAGTAATAAAAATCATCACTGGGGCTTTTTCAAATCTAGGATCTCTCATAGTACCGAGCGGTCAGCTTCACCCTGATAACACTCAGCAAAACAATGTTTATGACCAAGAAGCACTGGAGTGAATTTATTTCAAATAAGACATTCTCCGTTCAGTCTTCTCTGGAGAAAATAAAACTTGGCAATTCTTGCTAAACTTAGCAACCCTAAAGCAAAGGAGTTAAAAACTATGGTACAAAGTGCAGAGCTTGATCAGCAAAATCAAATACACTGAAATCCAAGTCTCTGAACAACAAAGCGTATTGCAAAACTAGTTAATGACAGCCTAAACGCTGACCATCAACTGCAATATTTATTAAATAAAATAAGATCCAGAAATGTCAGAGTGGTAGGTGCTCCTCTAAGAGAAGGGGATTCAAATTTAATTTCTTTCATAGAAAAACTTGTGCCAAACATTCTCAGTTTAGATGCGAAAGTTCCTCTCTGTTTGGGAAAGCCTACTTAATACCCATCAGAAAAGCCCATAAAAACTCCAGTGAGGAAGCACAATCATAACAGAAATATAAAGCTACCTACGGTATATAAGAACTTAACCAAATATATCCTCTGCTAATTAATAAATGGAAAATATTATCAGTTAATATAATTAACAGTATCCCTTAACATATTTAGATAATGATAAAAAATAAGAATGCAATGAGTGGGTTAAAATGTCAATTTGATCAATATACAGAATTGCATGGCTTTTTAATTATTTTCTCTTTCTTTCTATTTTAAACAACCACCATGGGGGAGGAAGATGGGTGAGAGTGAGTAGCCTCTCCTTATATGAGGCAGTCAACACAAAAATATGTAATACACAGATATAACTATTAGGCGCTTATAAGTATATTACTTAAAATAAAGTTACAGTATTCGCAACTGAGCAGAGCATTAGAGAAAGGAAACAGTCTGCATTAGAAAGTGAAAGTGGTTTTGAAAAGGTTTTGCTTTCTGATTTGAGTGGCCTTCTTTCAGAGAACGTCTTTACAATTATAATAAACCTCTGACTCACCTCCCATTGAGCTGAGTGTAGAAAGGTCAAAACATGTATAACTCCTTTTGACTGATGAGTTATGAGATAATTCTGAAAATCACAAGTTAAGAGGCACACAGAGGCCCAGAAAGCACTGCAGAAGTGGCTCTTGTATTTTCTGGGAGACAACCAAGTTTTAAATAATACTTAGGACTTTCACTTCCAAGCAAGACTAGCCAAAACATATCTGTACATCCCAAGAGACTTTAAAATAGCAGTCACATCCACCGTTTTTTGTGTCAAAATTTCAAAAACACATTTTATTTTCACCCTTCTATGCTGAGCTGTTTAAGCAAACTACATTTGATTTATTCTCATTAAGCATGTGTAACAGAGTACGATGAACCAGGATTTAAAGTCTGGGATTTCATTTTTAAAGTATTGCTGAAACTGCATGGGAGCCTTTCAATGAACAACCTAACATGCCATCTTTCTTAAATAAGTGAAACTGTGATGGGATGGACTAGGCCCGAAGGCCCCTGCCATACTCATCCCAGGAAAGGAGCTGTGGAGAAGCCCTCCAAGCAGGCTAGAGTGGCTGCAAGGGAAGCAGCCAATCAGGGCCTAGGAGGGCCATATAAAATGGAGCCACAGCACCAGAGACAAGCAGTTCCTTGCTAAATCTAGAGGAATGATGACAGAGTTCCTGGCTTGCCAGAGGGAACTGTAGCACAAAGGACAGCTCGGTGCTAGTAGGGACTGGGGGAACAAGGAAGCGCCCCTGGACCTAAACCCTGAGCTAAGGGTAAGGCGTCGGTGAAGGCTGGGGACGCAGGGAAGTGGCCCAAGGAACTGAAGGCAGTTTTGCTAAAGAGACACAATGGTGTGTCGCTGCTATTCTTATGGTCCCTGGTCTGGAACTTGGAGTAGTGGGCAGGCCCAGGACCCCCTCATAGGCTACTGGGGAAGAGCCTACAATTGGACAGTAGTAAACCCCCAGAAGAGGACTGAACTGTGAGGAGGCCCAGCTGGAACCGCTGTCTCCAGGGAGGAAGCCCTGGGGGTATGGCCCGATACCAGGGCCGAGAGTGGTTTAAAAACCAGGGTCACACCTGACCAGAAGGGGTTGCTCACGAGAAATGGGTGCCATGCCATTACAAGCATGTTCAACAGCATGTACAATTCAGGTGTGTTTAACACTGAAGGAATAAATGTTGACTCTCTACCATAAAAAAATGAAAAAGGCACTACCCTATAGAAAGGAAGAACAAACAGGTGGTGTCCACCAACCCAGTACTGCTAAAGTCAACAAAGGGGGCCTCGGAGAGTCCATAGTGTAAAAAATGTCAGATTGCTAAAAAAGGTATCCAAACTAGTTTAGAGGGAGCTCTCTGATTTTAGGAGAGCCAATACTCAATAATCCAACATACAGAATGTCCTCTGTTTTTAAAGTGCTGTGATAAACAAGCCAATGAAAAGTTCCTGACTTGAGATTAGAAGCGAACATAAGAAAGGCCGTACCGGGTCAGACCAAAGGTCCATCTAGCCCAGTATCTGTCTACCGACAGTGGCCAATGCCAGGTGCCCCAGAGGGAGTGAACCTAACAGGCAATGATCAAGTGATCTCTCTCCTGCCATCCATCTCCATCCTCTGACGAACAGAGGCTAGGGACACCATTCTTACCCATTCTGGCTAATAGCCATTTATGGACTTAGCCACCATGAATTTATCCAGTCCCCTTTTAAACATCGTTATAGTCCTAGCCTTCACAACCTCCTCAGGTAAGGAGTTCCACAAGTTGACTGTGCGCTACGTGAAGAAGAACTTCCTTTTATTTGTTTTAAACCTGCTGCCTATTAATTTCATTTGGTGACCCCTAGTTCTTGTATTATGGGAATAAGTAAATAACTTTTCCTTATCCACTTTCTCAACATCACTCATGATTTTATATACCTCTATCATGTCCCCCCTTAGTCTTCTCTTTTCCAAGCTGAAGAGTCCTAGCCTCTTTAATCTTTCCTCGTATGGGATCCTCTCTAAACCCTTAATCATTTTAGTTGCCCTTTTCTGAACCTTTTCTAGTGCTAGAATATCTTTTTTGAGGTGAGGAGACCACATCTGTACACAGTATTCGAGATGTGGGCGTACCATGGATTTATATAAGGGCAATAATATATTCTCAGTCTTATTCTCTATCCCCTTTTTAATGATACCTAACATCCTGTTTGCTTTTTTGACCGCCTCTGCACACTGCGTGGACATCTTCAGAGAACTATCCACGATGACGCCTGACTCGTTGTAGCTAAATTAGCCCCCATCATGTTGTATGTATAGTTGGGGTTATTTTTTCCAATGTGCATTACTTTACATTTATCCACATTAAATTTCATTTGCCATTTTGTTGCCCAATCACTTAGTTTTGTGAGATCTTTTTGAAGTTCTTCACAATCTGCTTTGGTCTTAACTATCTTGAGAAGTTTAGTATCATCTGCAAACTTGGCCACCTCACTGTTTACCCCTTTCTCCAGATCATTTATGAATAAATTGAATAGGATTGGTCCTAGGACTGACCCTTGGGGAACACCACTAGTTACCCCTCTCCATTCTGCACGAAATTGATGCACATGCCATAACCCAGTGGTTCTCAAACTGTGGACCCTTTATTGGTGAGAAACAAGAAATGTGGAGCTGGGAGGAGTCCTTAAGATGGTTCTCTCTTTCATGAGGCAGCATTCAGAATGAAATAAGCTGGAAAAACTAATAATCCCAGCATTACCACTGTCATATCTGCAAAAGACGACCTAGGCCTAACTGCATTCTTTCCATATGCGGCCATATTTTGCCAACTGAAGCTCTCTGCTGGTTGCTATTGCAGCTTCTGAGGAAGGTTTTAATGAAGACTCTTACGTGGAGGTAAAATTTGGCAGAGGACAGAACAGGGCATGCCAAGTAGCATGAAGAAACAGACAGGACAAAGGTGACTTTCTCTACAGGATTTGCCATCGACTAGCTCAGTGTAGTGACCTCTTGTGAATTATTTGCAAAGCCACCACACTACAATGGAAGGTGAAAGTATAAAGTATTTTTTAATTGGAAAAACTCATCCTGCTATTGGAAGTAACAAACAAAGGAACCACTCTTTGTACTGTTATTCTTTACTACAGAGTAACCAAGAGCCCTGCTCTTCCCTCAGGAGGAGATCTGGACTATGGTACAGGCTAGCAAAACACTGCTGTTAAATAAATATATAAATAAAATCACTCCAGTGTAGTTCTTTTGAACATGATAGGAAAGAATCTTTAGAATCTTTCCACGCTTCCTTTTGCCATTTCTAATACCTTTTTTTTTTAAAGTGGTAGAGGCTGTATTTATTTGGTGGGTTTTACTATATATTATAGCCATGCAGTATGCCAGAGGGACTGGTGTGAGGACGAACACTAATCATCTCATTTGTTTGTTCTGTTTTTTAAATTCCTAAGAAGTACCTCGGTGTCAGAGGCTGGCTGGCCCTTTATGGTAAGGCATGCTCACCTTGCCTGTGACCAGACAGTTACGCCCTGATGAGTAAGATGGAGACTTAATTATAATTCCTGATCCCTGCTGTGGTGGGATGAGAGAGAGGACTACTGAAACAGAGCTGTGAACTCAGGCAGGAGACCCAGGAGGGAGGAGCATGAGAAGTTCCCTCACTCTGGGAAGGGCCTGATAAAGTCAGGCTGGAGGAGACCCAGTGGTGAACAGGACAGGCCCTGGGGGGGCTGAGTCAGGACCTAAAAAGGAGCACAAAGATCCCTAAGGTAAGCTGCCAGTGTCCCTGGGAATGAGAAGCAGTGGGGGAAACTTGCTGGAAAGCAGCAGCATAGAAGAAACTCTGCAAGGCCCACACATACTGGTAAAGAGCAGAGAACTTCAATGTAGCAAAGAGGGGCAGGAGAATGATTAGCTTGGATTTATTTGGATTCACAGTTGGATTTTTGTTACCCCAGAAGGCGGCGGCTCCTCCTAAGAAGTGTCCTGACTGGAAGACCAGGCCATGGAAGTTCCAGCGAGAGAGAGACTGACCATCGCAGGGCCAAGGAAGTGGCCAATAGGGTTCTAGAGGCAAAGTCCCCTGCAGCACCACATCCTTACATCTGTGGGCATTATGGCAGTGGTTGCAACTGTGCACGCTTTGGTAGTTTCAACATTTCTGCGGCGCTGATGGCTGTAGGCTCATTTTTGAAGGCTACTATCTTTCTTGTGAACTGATAGCTATGATGGAGAAAAATTACTTCCCATTGCTTTCAGTGGCAAAAACAGTCTATTCTGACCATTTTAGACAAACTTCAATATATACATTGCCAACAAAGTTGTTAAAATCTGGACTTTGTTTTAAATAAACTTGTTTTTCTTTACAAGCAGATGGGAGCTAAGGTCAAATCTTCCATGGAGTAGCTTCAGGGAGGGCAATGGAGTTGCAAGCAGGGACCACTTCGGTATTAGCAGTTATAGATGAAGATAAGGACTGTTCATATCACACCTCCCCCAGGAACCAGTGTTCCGATGAAGAATTTTCCTGGGCTGAAAGAGGTTTCCCAGCAAGTCAGTTACTCTTGATTTTAACTCTAGTGTTGCTAACTCAGGATTTTATCATAGTCTTGCAATATTTGTTGTTTTTCTTCAAGGCCCTAGACCTGAAGTCCTGTGAATACGCCAGAATCTCAACTTTCATTTTAATAATAATAAAGTAAGTGTATGGCCCCCATGTTTTACACACAAGCTTATGCCCAAATAAATGTGTTAGTCTCTAAGGTACCACAAGTACTCCTCGTTCTTTATGCTTCAGAATGTGACCCTACAGATTAAAAAAACAGAAGGCAAACAAACTCCAACTGTATTATTTTTAAAATCTCATTAATTTTAAGCCAATATCATGATCTCTGAATGCTGAGCCATACCATCACTGAAGTCTAATTGAACACTACAGAGGAAATGTTTCCCTCAAGGAGAAGTATTGAAAACAAGCCAACCTCATAGACTTAAGATCAGAAGGGACCATTATGGTTATCTAGTCAGACCTCCTGCACAATGCAGGCCACAGAATCTCACCCAGCCACTCCTGGAACAAACCCCTAACCTATGTCTGAGTTATTGAAGTTCTCAAATCATGGTTTAAAGACCTCAACGTGCAGAGAATCCTCCAGCAAGTGACCCATGCCCCACGCTGCAGAGGAAGGTGAAAAACCTCCAGGGCCTCTGCCAATCTTCCCTGGAGGAAAATTCCTTCCCGACCCCAAATATGGCGATCAGTTAAACCCTGAGCATGTGGGCAAAACTCACCAGCCATCACCCAGGAAAGAATTCTCTGTAGTAACTCAGATCCCACCTGTGGAGATCTGTTGAAGGACACTATTTAACATGTGCCCTTTTTACACTGAAGTAGCTAAATGGAGACTCTAAAATTCAGAATTCTGCTGCTGCTGCTGCCACCGCACTCTGCAGCCCATACTCTCCTTTTCACTCCTTTCCTGCTAACTCCATTGTTTAGTCTGTAGGATGAGCTCATGGGAAATACCGAGCCAACAGTTACACTGGCAGCAGGGGCTTGCCTGTAGGACAGCTGGAGCTCTGGAAGGTACCGGCAACCCTAGCTCCACTCCCAGGGCCTACAGCCAGCCAGCACAGCCCACCAGCCATACTGGAGCGTTGTTCTTCCCCATTATTGCCTCTCCACATAGCTTTTCTTGATGGTCAGTTACTAGCGTAATGCAGCAAATGTCTGCATTGCCTCAGGCATCACCATCCTGCTTCAGTGCTGAGAGTCTCCACTAGATGTCAACATTAAAGAGCACAACCTCCTCCCTCTAAGGCAGGGGTTTCAAAGTCCTGGCCCATGGGCCATCTGCGGCCAGAGAACGTCCCCACTGCAGCCAGCGGAGGAGAATGCACACAGACACACTGCCAGCAATCTCAACTACAGGCACCGCCCCCCGCAGCTCCCATTGGCTGGGGGAGAGGGACAGAGATACCTTCATTAGTTGCCGGGCAGAGTCAGCCATGGAGGCAGCACCACTTTTTTCCACAATGAATACAAGTCAAAATTCTGAACACAACTATCTGAGGCACACCTTTGTGCAATTCTGAAGGTTTCAACTGCTCAGTCACTGAGGCCAATCAACAACAAATTGACAGAACTGAAGAGTTGCCAGGTGGCTGGTCACACTAAAAACTCTCTGGGAGGCAAAGAACTGTATAAAGTTGTATGATATATTTTTTATTTTGAATTTCTTAGAAATAATAAAACTAATATAAAATGTTTTCTTTTCTAAACACCAGCTTCAGTGACACTATTGGCCCGCTGGGAGGATTTGAGGACTGGCACTGGCCCCAAGGTAAATTGCGTTTGAGATCCCTGATCTAAGGAATACCAAGGACTCTGCAAACACTAATGGATTATCGATTCTTTGCACTTATACAGAACCAATTATCCACAGATCCCAGGTGCTTTCCAGAGCAGGGTGAGCATACTTACATCCATCTCAGAGGATGAAATTAAGGCAGAGGCTGTAACCTACACTCTGCTGTGTTCACATAATCAGTCAGTAGCAGATCTAGGAATAGAACCCAGGCATCCTGACAGTCCTGTATTTCAACCTTTACAGCTTTCTCCCAAAGCTGGGTTTAAAATGTGTGCTCTGACCACTATTATTCTCTCCCCCAGCCCTGGTGAATGCCGAATCACACTCAATGTCCATCATTTGCTTCTATGGCAGAGGTGAAAGTAAGCCGGTCTGGTCCGGTACGGCGTATCGGCAAGAGCCAGTACACCGTGCCGGAACGCACCAGCTTCCGCAGCAGGGATTTAAAGGGCTCTGGGCTCCCCGCAGCAGCGGGCAGCCCAGAGCCCTTTAAATCCCACCCGCGGTTCCAGCGGTCGGGCTGGGGCCAGGATTCAAAGGGCTCAGAGCTCCCATGGCTGCGGGCAGTCCAGAGCCCTTTAAATCCCACCCATGGCTCCGGCAGCCGGAGTCGCAGTGGGGATTTAAATGGCCCAGAGCTCTGCGGCGGCTGGAGCCCTGGCCCTTTAATTTGCCCCTGAGCCCCGGGGGCTTCCAGCCACCTCTGCAGCTGGGAGCCCCGGGTTGATTTAAAGGCCTTGGGGCTCTCAGCCACAGCCGGTGCCCCAGGGCCTTTAAATCTTGAGGCCCCACCTCTTCTAGATGAGGCCACGCCCCCTCATCAGGACTCCAGGAGTACCGGTAAGTCCTGTGAGTTCCTTTCACCCCTGTTCTATGGGTACGTCTACACAGGAGAGGAGGCGGCGGCGGGGGGGGGGGGGGGAGGAGGAAAGAGAGAAAAGACCTGGGCAGCGAGTCTCAGAGCCATGTCAACTATCTCAGGCTCACGGGGCTTGTGCTACGGGGCTAACAATAGCAGTGCCGATGCTCTTCCTCGGGCTGGAACCCAGCTATGAAACCCAGCCAGGGAGGAGGGTCTCAGAGCCCTGCTGTGAGTGTCTGCACTGCTGTTTTCCCCCTTTTTTTGGCGTAAGCCCTGTGAGCCTAAGTCAGTTAACCCAGGCTGAGAGACTCATTGCCATGTTGTTGAATTTTTGTTTTGTTTTTTTGTTTGTTCGGGTTTGTTTGTTTTTCTGTCAGCATAGTGTACCCTATTACTCCTTCCTACTTGAGGAGCATTTCCATTGTTATTTTCAGTGAGGCCTGAGTAGGAATAAAAATAAGATTTCCCTGCCATCCAGCTCCACTATCTTCCTGCCCTACAGCAATTGGGACACAAGCCAAAGGGGAGGTGAAGGATAGTGCACAGTGTCTGTCTACGAAACCAACACAAGTTAATTTAAAACAGGAATACATTCACTACAAATAAAATATTCAGATAAGCGTTGAAACTTTCCTAAGAACACTGTTCAAAGCAGAATGCCATCCCATAGGAATCAATAGGTGATTCTACCCATCACAGTTGATCTGGTCAAAGATGGAATGAGTTAAGTTTTACTATGTTTATTGCTAAATACAGCGTTAATTTAAAAAAAGCCAATCCTCAGATTTTGATACCTGATTTTAGAATGTAAGTTTTAGGAAAAGATCCAGGTTTTCCATTAAAATCAACCCAAAATTCATAAGAAAGTAAAACAACAAGGTGCTAGCTGACTTTGGTTAGCTTGCTATCAATTTGAGTAGCTATTAAATTAGTAAGGCAGAGCCACTTTAACAAACCAAACTCATCCATGGAACAGTTTAAATTAATATCTCTTCAGAAACAGAGAACATGGTGCAGAATGTCAAAGTAGAACAAGGAATAGATGTTTAGTTAATAATAATCTTTACTGAAGCTTGACAAACAGAAATACAATTTTGAAAGACTGGAAACAAGCAAATGTGTCAACATTTATCCATAAACAAAATTAGAAAAGGTGCTGAAGAGTAGAACTAGGCAGATTAATAGAAGTGTAAGAATTGCAGGTGATGTACAATAATTTATCAGTTATGGTCAATGTTTTAAGTGAAGTGCACAATGTTAAATGAAATAGAAAAATCAACATGTGAAAAGAACATGGAGGATATAGCAAAAGTAAAAAAACAACCACCACCAAACAAAAAACAAACCACAGACTAGGAAACTAATGCACAACCCCCTTATAAGCTGAAAAAGAAATTGGGATGTAACATTCCAATCAAATGTCAAAGAGAGGGAAGACTATAGTCATAGGAAGAGTTCTTTGACTGGACACATGACCTTTTTTTGAAAGTTATATTTGGTTTAAAAGATGAACTAGACATCCTTCCATGCTGACTGTAGTTTTCCATTTGCTCCCTAATGTTATGTTCCCTAACAGCCAGGCTGTGAGGAATACCGGGGAAAAAAAGCTTTAATTTAGCTTTATTTTAAAAATATTTGTAACTTCTATGAAAGCTCGCTGTTTTTCTGCCTAATGATCCCAAAGGAGCAACTGACTTTCATGTCAGCTTAAAAAAATATTTTTTTTAATTGGGGAAAAGGAATATTAAAAGGGATGGTTTTGGTCTGCTGATTGTCACCAAAGTTTGGCTTGGTGAGGGCATTCACCATATATTTCTGGCCTTCTCTCAATTTTGATGGCCCCTTTGCAGTTCACCATGAAGATGCCTTTACAAATCGGAATGTTTTTCTGCAAGCTGGTGTCCTAGCAGTTCAGTTTTGCGGTTTTAAATATCACATTTGCAAGGGCACTGAAGTATTACCACCATACCCATCCATGTCTTCTGGAAGAAGGTGCAATGCTTTTAGACACAAGGAAAATATCTACTGAACCATACTATAACAAGCTATAAAAGAAAACTTAACAAGGCTGTGATTTCAATTTGTGATTAATATGACTCAAACTCCTTTCTTCTAGATTATCTGAATTTAATTACAATACTCTGAATGGTATACTTTACTCCCTGCATGCTAGAATGACATTAACATAGAGACACATAGGATCATATCCTGTTGTGAGACGGCACAGTCATGGATTAAAAATATTTGCACAACATTTTAAGCTGTTCTGCACCAGCAATACAAACGTACTGCCAGTTTTTAATTAAAACCTAGAACCTGATGTTACTGGTTAGTCGATGAAGGCTTAATACCACTTATCAACTAAAAGAACAGTTATGCAAACTATCAATCCCATATTCCTCCCTACCGTATCACAAACAAATTAATGTATTGACAAAAGTATTACTAAAAGGTAGTAAAAACAGAAAAGATAAGTCCTGATTTTGGCCCCAATACAGAAAGTCATCCTTATTCAAAAAGCATTTCAGTGTCTGCTTAAACCCCATTAAGTGGGATTTAAGCACATGCTTAGGTCCTTTTCTGAATCTAGGCCTTTATCCCTGCCCTGCTTCAGCAGCAGACTGCTGGTTCTGTGGGACTAAGTCAGAATTGTAGCTCTTACAAATAAATGAACTGAAACAATCCTCACGGGGAAGGGGGAAAAAAACAACTTTTGCAGAATCTTAGCCCTAGTTAAAATAACTTGCATTCTAGCCCTGGGCATCGCCTGAAAATGACATTTGATCTTTTAGCAGGATTATGATAAGACCAAACTCAAAACCAAAAGTGAACCCAATGTCTCCAGAAGCAAAAGAACAATTCAGTGACAAAATTATTGATTAGTACAATTTTCAAAAGACAGAAACAACAAAAGATTTTGAAAAATACTATGGAGGGCTGCTACGATAAGGTTTAAAATTCATGCTCCCATTTTATCTACTAAGAGATACTCTATTCTCTTTGTACATTAGTTTTTTTAAATTATTCTCCTCTTCCAGAGAAGAGATCAGATTTATGTTCTCATCAAATGTAAAATGGAATTTAGAAGTCTACTCTCAGTCTGTTACTGTGATTCCTGATCTCATTTCTGATATCTGGGGCAGAGCTTCTGGATAGAGTTTAAACAACATGTTGACCTGGTACTACTTTATAATAAAAGGTCTTGATTCAGCAAAGCGCTTAAGCCCCACTAGCTTTGCTTAAAGTAAAGCCCATGTTTAACTGCTTTGCTGAATAGGGGCCAATACAAACAATACCAAAAAAGGATACTCACTCATGTCTTTCATATCTGAGAGTTTCCCGGATAGACCATGCAACCTGGTATGGTGACGTTTGCTCTGAATCCTCCAACTCTTCTCCACTGTCTTCAGACCAGTCCAGCCCTGAGTAGGGGAGAATTGGAAATATGAAGGCTGGATGAAGAGAGACTGTAATCCTCAAATATCTGTGACTAACCTGTGGCAATAACCACTATCAACGGCCTCTGCCTATTCTATGTCGTACATAGCATAGTAGCGAGGATGCATTATATTTGATTCATTACGTAATTTTCTCAAGAACAGTTATGATAGCAGCTTCATTACAGTGTATAAACAGCATGTAACTGCATTTTTCAATGACCAGTTTTATCCCTTCTATATCTTTATTGGCCTTCTTTGTCCAAAAATATATTAAATAAAAACCAAAACTACCACCAGTTTTATGTAAAGACAAATATCTCTGTTGTGCTCAATGTTAGATTTTTTTAGGAAGATAAAGAGGAAGTCCCTACCATGAAGCGTTGACAGTCCAATAATTAATAGTAAATGGTCTAAATATATTACATAATCCTGTTTCTTATTTCTATACATATTATAGACCCTCTGCTTCCCCCTACTGAAAAGCGTGGAGAAGAGCAAAACCATGGGAGAAAGCTACCGGGACAGAGGGGGATACACAGCTACACAGTATGTTCCTCTGTTCTTTTCTGTGTAAATCACCTGCCATCTCCACCAGATATCAGTGAGAAAGGGGCTTCCGTTCCCGGGGGAAGAGACAAGAGCTGGGGTCAGTCACTCTTAAGCAGCGTGTTCACCTTCCTACACAGCTTAAGTACACACAAGAATACCAGATTAATTAACAATTTTTGGAGCAGGATCAATTCATTCTGTGATTTTTGTGTCCCTCATTACCAAAGAGCCCAGGGCAGTATCCTACACAGCACTGCAGGACTTTGCTGAAAAGGGCGACCAGGAAGGACCATGGAGGGAAGTCCCTCCAGATGTCTGGGCAGGATCAAGCCAGGGTTCCTATGGATTCTCATCTTCTGCATCTTGTCATGGCCCCACCCTATCCTTGCTGATCCCTTAGAGCAGGATGGGAAAACGCAGTTTCCCTTCCAAACCAGCTGATTTTTTTGTTCTTCTCTCATGTGTTTTTACATATGGCCCTAAATATAGAGCAGGAGTTGGGGACAGAGTGTTAAGGGCCATTTCTTTTTTTTTTATTTTTTTTTAAAAAGCTTATTATTGTATTTTATCCAAGAAGATTTGGGGCCAAGTTTCCAAAGCAGGTGTCTAGAGGCTAGCTTCCCTGTGTTAATTTAGGAACCTAAATACAGATTTGGGGTAAAAATTTCAAAAGCACCTACGTGATTTAGGACACAGGACTTTGATTTAAGAGTCAGGAATTGGAAACCTAAATTCTGGTTCTTAAGTCACATAGATACTTTTGAAAATGTTACCTTTGTGCCTATTTTTAGACCTTGAAGTTTGGCCTAGGTGTAAACGCTAAGAAACTTGAAAAATAAAAACAGACTTACACTTAAATTTATTTTACTTGAAAAATAAACTAGCTAAATTGACATTCCATAAAGGCACATGCACAATGGATGCAGTGTAATCAATTTTTTGGCACAAATTAAAAACTAATATCATAAGTTGGGCTGCTAAATCTTTTAACTCCTGAAAGGGGAATGGGGAGCACTGGATCTTTTTTCCATTTTGTTTATACAAACATCAGTTTGCATAGTTTTACTAAAAATTAAGGGTATCTTTTTAAAGATGCTGAAAGTAAGATTCATATCTTGTGCCACTCAACTCTAGTACTAGGTATTTTCTTAAATAGAAATCCCAGAAGTTTTTCCACCAGGATAAAAAAGTCTCTAAGAATAGTCCATACTCTGAGCTTGCAAGTAAGTATTTATCTACTCCCACACAGCTAATGCATAATTAAGTGTATTATGTTAATTAGCAGTTATAAAATGCTATAATCTTATTTTCATTATCACATTTATTATAGCATAACATTTCCACAATTTTATATTTATATATCTGATCAAACATTTTCCTAAAACTAGGTACAATAGGAAAACTTATTTTTATAGAAAGTGTTACTGTAGAATGTGACACATGTGACAGAATGCATCACACATAGAATGCTACTCTTATGCAGGCTCATGAGACCAGACAACTTTCTAACCTATTTGGGAATCTTGACACTTGGGATGGTCCTGGTATCCTCATTCCTCAAATTAACTGCATTATCCAGAGAATCATGAAACAATTCTTTCAGAACAACATCCTTAAGAGACATGCTGTAGGATACTCATTAGCTTCCCTACAAACAGCCAAATTGTCCCACAGGTGCCAAAAGGCAGATCTTAATAGCAAATTAAAAATGATTAATTGAAATAGCAAAAATTAGAGATGTTTGTGATGTGTGCCACTAGTTAAATAATTGCCCAGACATACTAGAAGTACATTTTTTTAAAGATACAAATGGTTTGCTGTTTCTATTTCTATTATATTGCATTTCTGGTTCTTGTTTCTCCTATTTACTGCCCACTTGCTTACCCCTGTAAAACTAAACTATAATCTAAAGCTAAATTAAAAAGCAAGGTAACATTAGCGGTGTATGTATCTCAACCTCCACTTACAACGGAGACAACGAGCCACCACCTTATCCATAGTCAAATGCCTCTTAAAATTTCAAAAAGCCGTATTTCCACAAGCAGAAGTCAGTAAAACAATTTAAATTAAAAACAAAGCTAACATATAGGCAGTTAACACAATGATTAAAACTTATTACTGTGGTGTCTGCATAATAATAAATTAATAACAGTATATATTATTAATGGGTAAAATGGACAACTTCTGCACATCATCATGGAAGAACCGCACCTTCACAATCAGCTTCTGAATGCACATTCTCTAGTGGAATATACCACTAGTCTCTCTTTTACTGAATCAGATCCCATATCTTCGCAGTTTGCACTCAAAATTTCAATGAAGTCAACTGGTGTTTTGGGTGTGCACAGAATGCACATTCAAAGCCTCAAAGTTGTATTTGCACTTTCATTCTACAATCTCCTTTTTTCATTAGTTTAATATTCGGGTTTTACAACATAGGCTCTAGGTCTAACCTGGTCTATACACTCAGCCTAGGAACACTCAGAACCATCTTTACTGCTTCACTTGAAAATGAAAAACAAAAACAAAAAAGCACACCCCTGAGAGTGAATTATACCTCAGTTTGGCCTCTCAAAATCATTAACTAGCATTTTTTTTAACAAGTGATAAAAAAATAAAAAGGTGTAAAACAGATGTGACCTGCCTATACATCTCTTGACATGTTTCCCCCTTTCAGAAAGGTATAAGTGCATGTCCTGATGAATTTAAAGGCATATACTCTCATAGCAACCTGAAAAAAACAGTGCAGTGATGTATGTAATTATCTACCTACCTAAATGCGGAAACAGATCCGTTTCCAGCTGCTGTTTTCGAGTGCACAGTTTCACCAGTCTCTGTAGCCGGCTCACGCAGGATGAGTGTGGAGAAAAGGCTGTGGCTTTCATGAGGACCCGATCAGTCCTTGGTGGGTCCATGACAGGAGCCCTGGTGGGTGGCAGGAGAGGCAGGGGTCTCTTGTTAGACATCTGCCTTGCTTGTGCTATAGTGTGTGTGGTGGGTGCCACTCCCTGCATTGGTAGGCTGGTGTTCTGAGGTTGAGGTGACTTGCAGACTAAGCCCTGCGATAGCCCTGTCGGCTTTAAAGAAGTTGATAAAGGTGGCAGATGGGAGTGCTGCTGCTGCTGCAGTGGCTGCTGCTGCAAAGGTGCAGGAAGGGGGCTAAAGTGCTCTTGGTGAACTTTTAAAATCTCTGTTTCTCTCTGGCGCTGCCGGTTTTGGGCCAACTTGCTCTGCAACTTTTTCCTCACTGTTGCCCCTTTCTTTAAGTCATCATCCTCCTCATTGAAAGCAAAGGGATCTTCTAACTCTGCTTCCAGGTAGTGGAGAGGAAGCCTAGCCCCGGGTGGAGAGAGGGACATCCCATCCAGTCCATTGGACATCTTCAAGGCCAGCGTGGGCACTGTCAGACTGAAGGCCATAGCATCCATCTGGTGCCTGACCTTCACTTCCTCTATTGGATCATTCTTTTTCTTCCTCTCCTTTTTAGGTATAAAGCCAAGTACCTGTAGGTGGCTGTTGCAGTACCTTCAAAAGTGAAAACAGTAAGTTCCTTTTTCTCTTCTTTAAAACAAACACGCTTAAGAAAGCAAAAAAGATGAAACCACAAACAGGAAACCCCAAAAACAACAAAAACCATCTGACCTGCCACTGAAAAAATTAGATTAACAACTCATGTTTGTGTACTAATGAGTTTCTACAATCACCTCCCATGTTTCAGACCCATAATATAAAATAAAAACTTCCATATGAGAGAATTTATCATTTTTGGATTTTTAAAAAGTCTTAGTATGTTATTCATATGAGAGCCAAATACCTATCCTTTAAAATATATTTATCTATCCCTCATATCCTTAATGGACACATACAGGGCAAGGTGAACAAGACAAATGGATTGTATGATACATTAGAACAGAGGTTCTCAAACTGTGATCCGTGGACCACCAGTGGTCTGCGAGCTCCAGTCAGGTGGTCTGCGGATAGTTCCTGCTAAGGTGCGTGCCTTGACGGCCTCACACAAGAGAATGAAGAGACAGCCACCTAATTGGTGGAGCCATGCAGGTGTGGCTCCACTAATTAGGTGCCTAGATCCTGCAGAAGACACACATGTAAGGTGAGGTGGTGACCTTGGGGGGAATAGGGGGTACATGGGAGGGGACAGTGGGGTGAGAAGGAGTGGGGGGAATCTGGGATGTGCAGGGCTGCAGTGGCCAGAGAAAGAGGCAACTTTCCCCAGCTACAGGGCTGTGGCTGCCAGGGAGAGACCGCCCTCCTTCCCAACCCCAGCTCGGTGGCTGCTGCAGTGGGAGGAGAGAAAGGGAGAGACGCCCCCCTACTTCCCAGCCCCAACTCAGGGACTGCCGCGGCAGGGGAGAGGGCACATCCATTGCATTAGAAAAGTAAGAATACTGATACACCTCTACCCCAATATAACGCGACCCGATATAACACGAATTCAGATACAATGCGATAAAACAGTGCTCTGGGGGGGCGGGGCTGTGCGCTTTGACAGATCAAAGCAAGTTCGATATAACGCGGTTTCACCTATAACGCGCTAAGATTTTTTGGCTCCTGAGAACAGCGCTATATCGGGGTAGAGGTGTATTAAAAATATGAGTTGTGTGCTTTTTATCTGTAGAACAAAAAAACGTTAATTATTATTGTTTTATTTATATAGCGGTTTTATCCAAAGCGCTTTACAATAGTTAGCGAACAGTATAAGCAACATTTGGAAAGATCATTAAGTGGTCTGCCGAGATCCTCCGCAATTTTCAAGTGGTCCGTGAAAAAAAAAAAAGTTTGAGAACCACTGCATTAGGATATAAACTGAAGGGCCCTGACAAGAAGAAAGCTATTAAGGGCCAGTCAAATGGAACTATTTTAAAATCCCACATTTAAAATTATAATAGAGACTACTACCTCTGCTATCAGGCTGTTCTTTCACGGAGAGTAAATTTGCATGGTTTTAGTATGGTGTACGTTGAAAAGATAGAGTTAATACACTTCTGTGACTGAAAGACAAATTACAAGAGGCTTTTTCCAGGGACAGTCTTGAATTGGAGATCTTTGCTGAGAAGGGCCACTATTTGTGTTTGATGATTAAGCAACTAAATAAATGGCTTTAACTGTATGTTACTTTCCATGAGTAAGTACGTATCATAAAGAGCAACTGAGTAAATCAGATCAAAAACTATATTAATATAGGCAAAAAAGTTCTATCCTAGCATCATTGTGCATTGCTTATATAATGCAATGAAAATGTACACACACATAGCACAAATATGGATTTCAAGCTGCTATAAAATGAACTCTTTTCTAGTTAATTTTACTTTAAAACCACTGACAGTCTGTCTCACTAAAGGACTAAGGGTAATGATCTACAGCGACAGATGACACATTAGATTAGGGGATCTAACAGATAAACAATTAATTCTAGGCTGTCTAGATACTCTAGAACCAGCAGGTGATTGGGAAATAGCAACTATGACTTCTCTGCACCTGTGTAGAGTCTCTGTTGCCAGTGGAGATCTGCCTATTTCAAGTTGCAGGATTGGGGACCACAATTCTTATATTTAAAGAGACAGATTCAAGGAAGGAGGCTGAAAATTACAGGCTTGAGAGTTTAACATCTATATTAAAAACTGGAGATATTTATTGATAGCTTACAGACATGTCTGGGGAGGTACTATTTAATAGCTATGAGTCAGTATGCATTTTAAAATGAAATTATTTTTCGTCTATGTGGAGAGGAACAATTGAGTTAATATTTTCAAAACCTCATGACAAAATTTAACACTATTGATCAGTGGTTCTCAAACTGTGGATCAGGACCCCAAAGTGGGTCACAACCCCATTTTAATGGGGTTGCCAGGGCGGCTTAGACTTGCTGAGGCTCAGGGCTGAAGCCGAAGCCTGAGGGATCCAGCCCTGGGCAGCGGGGCTCATGTTACAGGCTCCCTGGCTGGGGCTGAAACCCTTGGGCTTCAGCTTTGACCATTATCCCGCCCAGGGCAGTGGGGCTCAGGCTTTGACTCCCCTACATGGCACAGTGGGAATCAGGTGGACTCAGGCTTCGGTCCCCGTCCCCACCCCCCGGGGTCATGTAGTAATTTTTGTTGTCAGAAGGGGGTCACGGTGCAATGAAGTCTGATAATCCCTGCTATAGATTACTGTCTAAATGTAAGGTAGTTAATAGATTACAAAAGGTAATGAATTAATAGCAGAGGGCTGATACTAAATGTGTGCAATCTTTGTGGAAAAGTGTGAGAAGGAGATTCCTGCAGAAAGCATACTGAAGTGCCTTTTTTTTTTTTTAAATTGACAGCTGTAATAGATAAAAGTCATTCAGGACGTAATACTGCTTCCGTTGAAGTCAGTGGGAGTACTCACATGCTTAATGTTAAGAAATTAAGTATTTTTTAACTAATATAGGTGTCAGTCTAGCAAGAGACACTGTCAGAATGATTTAACGGGGAAAAAAGTACAAACCAAGCACAATGGAAATGTTTCCATGGTGGGGTTTTTTGTTTTGTTTTTTTGGTTAATCCAATGAAAATAGTTTTCTTTGGGTTAAACATTTCCCTGTAGTGTTTGTATCCCAAACAAGGCAGCCCTGTACTTGGGCATGAGCCAGAAGGTGAAACTGACTAGTCTATTTTCATTGCACAAATCAAAGGAAACACAAAAAAATAAGTAAGAAAAGACAGGGAGTTAGACTGCAAAAAATTGTCAGTTTCAAACTATTTGTTTTTATATAAATAATTTTTAATCTGACATTTTCTCTTTAATATGGTAGAGGGAAAAGCTTTGGATCTTTTAAATCCTTAACGGATAGTACTGCAGGATTTAAGGTTAATAGAACATTTACTTATACAGGTAATCTCTCTAGATACAAATCCAAAGATATCAGGCTATCATTTCACGAAACACTGGTTAGACCACCACGTGCAGGCCATTCCTATGCTACAAACAAAGGGTGAGTCTGTTCTTTAAGCTATGTGTATTGTTAAGGCTTCTGTTTTTCTGAGTTTATTAATTTCATTTTTGGGGGGGTTATTTTTAGCAATTTGTGAGTTTTATATATATGTCCTAAATTGGGGCGGGGGGGGGGAAGGAGAGGTAGTTCAGGGCTCTCTTTGAATATACTCTAATGAGTAATCTCTGTAATGTTCCCTTGTGCACTTTAATATAGTACTGTTTCAAACATAGCAGTACATTAAAGCACACTAGAGAATCTTTAGTGCACACCAACAGGGTCGACATAGACCAATTAATGTGCAACACATTAGTGCAGTTAAAATCAGACCCCTGTAGTACAAATTACTGCTCCTTGTAGATTAGCCCTTATATACACAAGTAACCATTTCCGATGTTTATTGGATAAACACCAATTTCTATTGATGAGTAGTGTTTTATTGATGTTTATCAGTTAAAACTGAAAATCGGAAGCCCTAAGTACTTTATGCTGAATGTCAAATATGATCATTTCTCCCATCCCAAAATCAGTGATAAAAACACCTGTCACTCTGGCGTAGACAGGGTGAACTGTGATCAACACACACTGTAAGGGAATGTGGTTGATACTTATTAAAACTAACAGTCAAACGTGGAGTGTACAAAGGATATTAAGCTCCACTGACTTCCAGCAGAACAATCACTTCAAGGGTGAAGGGATTAGGGGAGCCATGTTTACATCTGACGTCTAACACATTTTGCTTTCTAGTTTATACAAGACCCTGGAGTAGTGATGAGTTCCAATTATCTGATTTAAAGAAAGATCTAGTTAAGTTGAAGAGTATCACCTATGTTAAGGAAGATGAAAAAATGGAAAGGAGGAACTTACAAATCAGAAGAGACTGACAAACGTGGATTTATTTCATTTTGACAGAAGACAATTAAGAGATGAAATGATAAGTGTTTAATCTATATAAAGTGTAATGCAACATAATTAAAATAATACAATTGAGCTTCATTATCTATTTGCAGTACTTAGACAGATCAGAATTAGGGGACAAATTCAAAGTTAAGAGGGAACATGTAATTTTACAGAGAGGCTTGAATAGGCAGAATAGACTTCTAACTGAGGTGATGAAGTTGTGTACTAATAGATTTAATTTGAAGAACTTGAATGGTTAATTAATTTAACAAGTTAAAAGAATATTAACTATTTTTCTGCTTGGAGGTCAGGAAATAATTTTGTTTATCGTCTTCTGATCAGAGCTGAGGCTTTTTGCATGTGAGTGCAAAGTGTTGTAAGTTTTTTTTTTTTTAAATAAGCTTCCAAATTATATAGGATGGAGATGAAAGTTATCAAAGCATTCTATGGCTCACTTCTGATCCTACACAATTATGTAACAAACTGTATAACGAAAGTGGGTTGTCTGGCAGATGAAATACAAAAGTCTTGGCATAGAAAATTAAAGGTGGCAAGCAAAGGAGGAAGAAATGGCAAATATCTCCATACTGAACTGACTGTGAAAAGTCAGTCTCCTATGATATAGATATAGCCACATCAGCCAAGAACTGTCATTTTGTGCCTGCTCTAAAATTATTATTGGAAACTCATGAAACCCTATTGCTAAACTGCAAACTCTAGTCTGAGATGTCGTCTTTGAAAATATTCATTCCAACATCTCTCATTTGAGATTAAAGTTTTACTCCCTTCTTCACACACCTGCTATCCTCAACTTTCAAATGCTGTAATGCAATGCTTGTCATGCAGTTTAATTATTCTGATACAACACACTCCAGAAGTTAGCACAGTGTACTGTATACATTTTGATACATTTTATTTTACACAATGAATTGGTTTCACACTTGAAAGATTAATATCAAATTACATGGGGACACATGGGACCTAGGAACTTTCACTTACATTTTGGAGGTTTTATAAAAAGTATGATTAGAAGGTAAACAGGGATTTTGGCCCACTTAGTTCTTGCATCTGAAATGACAATGTATCGTTTGATCTGACAATTTCCATGATTTTTTTTTTAAACTTATCTCCAGTCTTTACTGGGATATTAGCAGAGGAATGGTCAATGATTATCAAATCATGGCTCGAAATTATTCATTCTGTGCCATCTGAGCATTTGCCTTAGAGCTTTTGGTAAATGTTCTTCTCACTTCATCAGTCTCCTCAACTGAAATGGCAGGTGAAGTGCAAGTTAATTTAGAGCACAATCCAACTGTTGTTTCAGACAACAGAGGGAGCTGGGAACCGAAAAGGAAGTTATATGTAGGGCACAGTGGGAACACTAGTAATAATGTGAAAGGTTAGGGAATGGCAGCTAATAAAATGAAAGGTCAGTGAAGAGCTGTCCATTTCTTTTTTGTCATATTCTGTTTACTTTTGGGGTTAAAAATAATTATTTCCATGGTACAAATTCCAATCTCAGATAGTTAATAAACACTTTATTTCATCATTTGAAATACTATACTAATGGTGTGATAGTGTCTCTTCAGAAATATAATGTCATGGGCACCATGCAGCCAAACTTAGAAGTCAGCCACATTTCTGACCACAACTTATATGCAAGTCAGACACAACATAAGGAAATTAAAACCAAATTCTGTCTTTACTTACACCCCATGCAACTCCAATTATGTCAATATTTAAACCAGTCTTAAAGGGCAAGGAAGAATGGTCTTGTGGCTAAGGCACAGGATTGGGATTCTGGAAGTCTGGTTCCAATTCCTGGCTCTGCCACAAACTTCCTATGTAACCTTGGGCAAGTCATTTAATTTCTGTGCCTCAATCCTCCTACTGTGAAATATGAATACTTCCCTCCTGCACAGGGATTCTCTGAAGATATATTTATTAACATGTGTGAAGTGCTCAAATAATATGGTTATAGGGGACATGTGAGTACCTCAACTGATGGAGCCCTGAACTTTGATTCTGCCTTGAGCTCCCCAAACTCTCACCAGAAGCCTATGCACTCTTGCAACTCCCCAGCTATGTTTTTCCAACCCCATCAAACCCAGATGTCCAACCACAATCTTCCTCAAGCAATTCAAGCACCTTTTAAGAGCATCAATTCCCAGGTATACTCAGTAGAGAAACAAATGAAGGGGAAAAGTAAGTATTATGTAAAGGTTTGATCAGTAGAGTTTGAAGTGAACTTTGAGGAAAAGCAATAATCTTGCTTGAATATATACTTTGCTTCTTCCTTTTCCCCTATCTGATTCCCCACAAATAACAAAAAAAACCCTATATTGGTCTTTAAAAAAGAAAAAAAAATACTTACAGAAACATACTGATATTTAATCTATTTGACCACTTTCTCCCTAACCATGAAGACAGTTCCCAATCAGTAAGACCAAATTTGTAGCCAAGCTGACTGAAGCTATTTCCAATTCATGGAGGGCCACCATCACTCACCTACGGTCCTCAGATTTGGGGATAGGGTTGGTGCAGCGTTGGCTGTTATACTTGGCCACATATTCACATTGCTTGAAGGGGGCAGTCTTGTCCTCCAGAACGTGTCTGATACAGAAGGCGTAGCCGTTAAGTCGCCTCTGCTTGCACAGTTTGGGGCTATATGAGCACAAGGGCTTATTGTCAACCTCAGAGAAGTGTATGTGTTTGCCTTCATACATCACGTGACTCTATTCCTTGTGAACATCAGCTGAAAGAACCAAAAATATTAAGATAAATCACATGGAAAAAAAAAGATGCATTAAGTTCTGCATTTTGTTTTTGTTGAGGGGAAGGGCACACGACAGTACCTGATTTTAAATCTTCTGTACCATATCAATGTTAGGAGAGAGCCCCAAGGAGACCACTATCCTGGAATGATGACGAGTCAGATGAAGCAGATTGTCTAAGAAAAATATCAAAAAGGTCCAAATCGGTCAAGATTAAAGCAGATGGGACCGTTTTGCATAGTAAGCAAGGTGTTGGATGTTGTTTCTCAGCACGTGGCTCAGCCAACACCCAACAAACTGGATTAATTAGATAATCCACAGTCAATTATTAAATGGAATGTAGACATATCACTAACCCAAATTTTTGCACGCTAATATTCAGTGGAATACCTTGCTCAGAATAACCTTCTGAAGATAGCAGCCCTGATATGTTAAAATTTAATTTTAGCACTCATGCAGCACAATAAGTTTTTGTTATAGCTGCATGGCTCACATCTAGTGTATGGTTTTCGGAATTTGTAATCCCCACAGACTCTGCATAAATCTGTAATCAGCCTTTTCCAAGGCCAGCCAGATTTTATTTACTTTGTCATACTTATTGGGTGAAATCCTGGCTCTACTGAAGTCAACAGCAGAACCCCCACTGATTTCAGGAAAGCCAGGATTTCACTCATTAGCTGTAGCACGGAGTCATTTTTTAAATGCAGAGGTTACTAAGGTATACAGAAAGAAATTTGTGATCTCACATGCCACCCCTTTCATTTCTGATTCCCCACCACTCTGGAGTTTTTAGCAATCACGTCCTTCTTTTCCAGAGCACCTTTCAATTAGGTTCAGCTCTACATACATGATACAGCTGCTTTGCTAATGCCCAACTTACATTGTGCAAAACTGTTTGTAATGATCGAGTTCAACTATTAACTAAACAAGCAACCCTGAAGAATTGAAACGCAGTCCTGAACTTGGTGTGCTCAGTTTTTCAATTATTAAGTTTTGTACACCATGTACGTAGAGGTGCTATTCATGTGATAAGTTGATTTGTCATATGCTTGTGTAACACATACCCAGGACCAGCTGACCTACCCTCTCCCCCACTAATCGTTCTTGCTGGGAAATATTTTAATATCGCAAACCACTGTGGAGCTTCAAAGTCAGCCAGAGAAAGGTTTCCTCCTCCCCACCCAAAAAATTGCACTCCTATCTGAAGCGCAGGTCAGTCCTGGGCCACAACAGCTTTTCTATAAATGAAAATGTCATACCTTGAAAGTTAATTATCCAGTGGCCCCACGGGACTAGAAAGGGAGCTTTATATATTGGAAATGGGAGCTTCCCACTATGGTCCAGTGATCACTTCCTGCCTGATAGCTCCCTGAGAAAACTACTTTAGTGTTGTGACATTTTTAGGTCTAGAAAAGCTGTTTTAAGTCATTTTTGTGAGTGTTAGTTAAAATGTCTCTCACACCAAGCATTGCACAGTGGTACTTCGGGTAACGAAAGCACCTGGATTTACAAGGAAAGGGATATAAGAAACAATTTCAATAAACTAAACAAATTCTATAAAACATTCCTGACAGTTTTACATCTAACATATGTGACATATACCACTGAATACATGATGGGGTAATATGCTGTAAAGTGTTTACTGATAAGTTTGGAGGGAGCTACATAACTCATCTGTGAATAACAAGGGCCATTCCAAACACATGCAATAAAACTTTTATACCAGATCTCTCTCTGCGCGCGCATACACACATGCGACCTTAGTACTTCATTTGCACCAGAACAATGAAGCACAAACATAAATCAACATCTTATCATACCCCAAATTATACTATTCAAGCCAACATCAATCACTTTAACCAATTTCTCTGAATGCACCAAGGAGCGAGTACTATAGAAATTCAAAACCAGTCACCAGAATATATCCCATCAGAATGGATTGGAGATCTATTGTTTCCTTGTACTTCCCAGTCTGTCTGTATCCATCTGTTGTCTCTTGTCATAGTTAGACTGGAAGCTTTTTGGGGCAGGGACCATCTTTCTGTTCTGTGTTTGTGCAGCGCCTAGCACAGTGGGGTCCTGGTCCATGAAAAGGGCTCCTAGGCGCTACAGTAGCACAAATAACAACAATGATAATAATAATAAAGCAAAGACTGTTAAGGCACTGGATTTGCTCTTTAAAGCCATAAATGGTTTCAATCCCAGCTATCTGAAAGATTGCTTCATCTATTACTGTGGCAGTTGAGATAATCTGAAGTGCTCTAGTTAACTGCCTGGTAAATTTGCTTTCCTCCTTGGTTAGTCAGAGCTTGGATTTGGAGACATTCAGGAGAAGCTGCACATTCCAACTGTTCTCCTGGGCTTTTGCAGAGGAGGATGTGTGTTAAGTGAGATTATTTAACACAAGTTTGGTAATCCATTTGGGCAAATCCTTGAAAACTTGGGATGCCTACTGTTAGGCACATTTAGGCACCTAAATAAGTAGCCTGAGTTTCAGAGGTATAGAGCACCTGTAGCAACCACAGCCACCTCTGAAAACTGGGTGACTCACAGAGAAATGATTTAAACTATATTTTTATACCATTTCCTGTAACAAAAAACGTAGAGAAAAGTATTTATTTCTATTCTTAATTTTAACAGTTTTTAACCTTACACCTCCTGTCCTCCCTCCCCTCCCCCCCAAAATAGTTCTATTAAAGAAACAGTTCCATTGCAGATGCTAAAATGCAAAGACTGCAGACACTGGGACTTACTCTCCACTGCCTTGCATCTTGTGCAGTCATTTACCTGTGTACAATCAGTGTAAAATGCTATGAAATCAGCAGCATTTTATGCCTGCTTTTCATTGGCATACGTGACCGATCAAGTAGCAAGACAGTGAAGAATCAAGTCCACTGTAGGGAGAAACAGTATTTCAGCACAATGATCTCACAAAAATGGATTAATCAAGGGAAAGATGTTTCTATAAAACACACTTAAGTAGCCTTATTAGGAAGGCCTTGCCAACTATTAGACAAAAGGATTCCCTTTTGAAACTATGGTTTGGAAAGTTATCACATTTTCAAACTGTTTCAAAACCTTTGCCCTGAAATCAAAATCACACTAACTATACAGTGTTCATATACATATCACTGACATGGTACCAACAAGAGAATCATTCCCTGCATCATCCAAAAATCTGTTAGCCATTCTCAAGACTTCATTTTGAGGAAGTAATTTAAGACAATTTTTATAAAATAAAAATAATCTTTCATCATAAAATCAGCAATCCAGATAATGAATTCTGTTAAATAAAGTATTTTATTCATTGGCTGGCTGTGTTCTCTCTCTCTCTGATGAGCATTTGTGGAACAGAAATAGAGGTGATAAAAGTGATTTAATTGTTTTAAAAAATATACATTTTAAAGGAAGTAAAGCTTTATGGAGATCTCAAACATCTTGGTAGGAACAAGAGTGTTTTTGATACAGATTAGGAAGTCTTGTTCATACACCTGCTTTACCCCCAGGATAACTCGTATTGAGGTCAAAATAGACACACAACTTAAAAAATAAAAAATTCAAACTTTTGTCCAAAAAGCTTATTCCTACTGTTGTTACAAGGAAAAGCCAAGGTTACTAGAACAGAAAGCAGCTGGGAGCTGCAAGGGGAGGGGGGAAATTGTGGCAGTTTTCATATGCACAATGGAAAAGGATTATTTTTTTTTAAATAGGAAAATGTGACTGTAAAACCACAAAAATTAGCATAGGACCCTCCCAACGTAAGTTTAACTCATTTTACTGGCAAGATTTCAAGTTGATCATGTCCTGAGTGTAAGTGAGCTCAGAATAAGGTTTGTGTCCACAACAAGCCAGATTTCTGTTCTTTAATTATTTCCTCTATAACCAATAGGAGAACACTGTATGCCAAGTTCTGCCCTCAGTTACATCATACAAAACCAATGGAGTCAATAAGGTTTCAAGTGTGTAACAGAGAAAGGTATTCAGCCTGATAGGTCAACTTTTTCTTCCCTCCAGAGAGGGAAAAAATACATACATACGACTGCCACAGAAATTTCACTGCTGGCCTCTTTACTACCTATTCCCCATCTCATCCCCTTCTCTCTCAGCCACAAAAGTCACCCACCTAATCACACCCACTGTTTTCTTCATGCCTTCTTTCCTGATAGGCCTTGACTAACCTTTCACTGGTCAATCATCTTCTCATTCAAATCTTTCTTCACAAAATAAATTTGTGAAGATTTTCAAAGCTGATACACCAAAGAAAATCAAACGTTATTTAAAACTGTTCCAACATAACTAACAAGAAATACCCTAACCAACCAGTTTCATTGCTGTAGTTTGCCCAGAGCCAATTTCCATGAACTGAATTCCCTTCTCCATTAAGATACTTCCCTATCACTTTTCCATTGAGGTCTGTTATCATGCTAGCTGTGTTTCTGGAATTAACTTAAAATGTAAGCTCCTCAAGACAGGCACAGTATTTTCCTTTTTATGTATGTGTAAGGCACCATGCAGAACTAGGATGTCATATAAAGTATAAACAATTAATAACAACAGAAAGCAATGGATCTTTGGGGGGGGATGGGAATCACCGTGAAGTACCAGGTCGTGAACCCAGGACTGGGTGCCCCCAAACAGCTGCTGGATCCTGGCCCTGCACCCAATGTCTGCTGAAATCTGGTGGACGGACAAGCTAGTAGCACTGCCGCAGGGGTTTTCAAACTGGGGGTCAGGACCCTTCAGGAGGTCACGAGGTTATTACATGGAGGGGGTCACGAGCTGTCAGGCTCTACCCCAAACCCCGCTTTGCCTCCAGCATTTATAGTGATATTAAATATATTAAGAAGTGTTTTTTAATTTATAAAAGGGGGGGTTGCACTCAGAGGCTTGCTCTGTGAAAGGGGACACCAGTACAAAAGTTTGAGAGCCACTGCACTACAGTGTTAGCAAAGGCACCACCCACAGGAGCTCTGATTGGAGGACTGCTCGACTCCACCGACTGGTCCAACCACACTAAGTCAAAAGGAGGCACAGGAAGTTTGCCCGAGCAACAAGATGACTTCCTGTTGCGGCTGCACTGGACTCTGCTTGTGCCTACCTCCTGCACCTAACCCCCCTGTTCCTGATTCCTGCTCGGTTCCTGGCTCCTGCCTTTGCTCCTCCCCCCACTGTGCTTCTGCTCTGTGCTTGACCCTGGCCTCTCCTCCAGTTGCCTGCCCTTACAACTTGCTTCCAATCATCAGTTACCAGTCCTGGTTCTGACCCTCACCTCTGACCCTGCTTGACCCTTGGCATCTAACCTCAGCTCTGACCCTCAGCTTCAATTCCTGGTTCTGACTCTGACTTGATCCTTGGCTCTGGTAATTGGCAGTTGAGTCTGGTGCTGACACTTGGGTCCCACTAGACCTGACTCCTGCTCTGACTACTAGGCCAGACCCCACATATTCCAGTCCATATCAATCACTGGGTTAGAATTACTGGATTCTGTGCATATGCACCAAGACAAACTCATGTGAACAGTACCTTGTGAAATATTCTGTCTGATAGGAAGCGATCACTTGCATCACTGTAATCATATAGCAGTAGATTTAATAATATACTACGGTAACAAAAACAGATCTAGCCATTACATAAAACTGTAGCAGCTGCCTATGTCTTAATCTTGCAATTCGATCTTCAGGGGCAGACCCCAGTGCCCATACAATGAAGTCAGAGGAGCTGTGCAGGAATCTGCCCACCTGGGTCTGATTGCAGGAGCAGGGCTTATGTAAACAAAATGTAACCCTGGATCTAAAGAAGCTTTTTCTTTTTACTACCATAGCATATACATATTGCAAGAACTTTATATTTTTTCATTTTGATCTGAACTTGTATTTTACAGTGAATGAAATACAGCTCTTTTTTACAGAATATTTCTTGCCACTAAATAATCAAGTAGAGCAATACATTGCAATAAGCACAAGTAGCTTATCTGAAAAGAACTGAAACCATGTTTGTTAAATAGTGGGTGGAAGATAAATTATTTTTGTCCCACAAAATTCAGTAACAGACGAAGACTGTGAAATGTGGACTTCCTCTGGAAAGCCAAGTGCTTTGCACCCAAAATATCAGGGCATAAAACCTTCTGAAACTTGATTTGTATCTTTTGTGCCTATGCTAGAGACTGAGTCTTCAGACAGCTTCAACTCACTCTCCAAATTTGTGCCTGCAGTTATCCCATGTATGCACACAAGCTGCTACTTAAAAACCAGATCTGTGTATGAAAACCAGAAGTCACATTTTTAGAAGCATGGGCTATATATTAATAGATAATTTTAAAGAAGTGAGGTTTAATATTAGTCAGCAGTAGCAGGGAGAAATACACCAGAGGACCCACAAAACAGGTACCAGCAAAATACAGTTGTTTGCACTGTGTCCTGAAGAGCAGTGCTGTGTAGCTCAAAAGCTTGTCTCTTTCTCCAACAACAGAAGTTGGTCCAATAAATGGTACTACCTCACCCATTTTGTCTCAGCAAAATACTGTAACATTTCAAATCTAGGACCATATCATTCTCTCCATGTTTTGGTACTGAGAGGATAAATAAAAGAGAAAACCTGTTCCTCTGGTAATTCTGTCTGTGTATGTGAGAGCTAACTCGGCATCATGAGGGAATATGTTGTGAGGCTGGGCTGAACTAGGCAATGCCACTCTCTGTGGTATCATCTCCCAGCAAACTGGCAGAGATTTCCCCTTGTATAATCATATACTGAATGTCAGTATTATCTTATGCAGAAACTTGCTATGTGATATGTGCTCTACTCTAAGATGGAAATTGGTGGCCCAGTCACAGAGGGAGAATCTAGCACACCAAGGATACACTCTTCATAATTTTCAGAAGACACTTGTACTGCAAATATTATAATAATATTTTAATGCACAGATTAGTTACATTTTAAAATGTATGCTTGGAGATGTACATTTCTATCTGTATGAGGCACATTTAGGGAATGGAATCCTCAAGTGCATTGTAAATTGGATTGCAATTATCTGTCTGGAGCTAAAAGATGTATAATTATGAGGACTAAGTTTAAAGTTTCACACTGTAGCTTCCAAACACTTGTCATCATTAAAGATGTCACTTCAGTGTGGTTGTTTTGTATTTTTAAATGTGTAGTGTGGATTTAGTGTTATGATACTGGTTCATGTGTACGCATGGCATATGACAGACAAATACATTTTCCATTTATGAGTTTCTAAAATGTGCCAATTTGATGGCCAGGGAGACCGAAGTCCTCTATTTACTCACAGAACAATACAGCATCCATAGAAGTTGTGCTAGTTCCAACACTGCTCCTCAACCCTGACCTGGAAAGCCCACCTCTAGGTACAAGATGTTCGGCTTTCACACCTGTTAAATTGTTAGCTTCCCTGCAGAGACTGCCAATAAGCATAGCAATTTTGGTGGCTTGTGAGACATGCATCTGATCTACTCAGAACTTGACTGAGATCACCCAACTCATCCCACAGCCCAGCCATTTGAAAGACACCATACAGGAATAAAACTTCCAGTTGTTACTGATAGGGGCTGGATTAGAATCAGTGATAGAGCTGACATGTTCCATTTCATATTACCAATCTTGCACCATCTAGTCTTTCCTTAAAGAGTTTTCTATTCTACAAAGTAAAGTCACATCACTCCTCATTTTGATCTTCATCAGTACCATAAAGCTACAACCCTTATTCCCATACTATGATCTAATCATTACTTTAGTTTAATTCCATTTAACAGCTAGGGTTATTACTACATTCAGTCACAAAACCAAATCTGCTATAATTCTGGAAACAACAACAGAACAAAATTAAAAGACTCCGTTAGCCAGATAGAACTATCTTCCATCTTCTGACAGAAGAGACTTATAGTAGCATGGAGGGAATGATAGTCAGTGACAAGAGTTAACAAAACATAATTAGAACGTCCCTGGCCCTCATCTGTGAGACCTTTGAAGAGCCCTACCAAGAGCAACAGTGCTCCACATGAGTGCCAGTGTTCACTCAAAGTCCATTTGCGGGATCAAGGCTCATTGGGATACAACAGTGACTGACCAAACATGTACATATACACACAAACACACACTCCCTACCTTGTATTACTGAATTATCAGTGCTGATATAAAATGCATTGGCTAAAAAAATGTTGCCATGATTTAAGCAAAAAATATTTAACACTTGATGTTGAATGTTATTTTAGGAAACAAAGTGATTCAGGTCCTACATGGCCACTTCATAGTATTGCTTTCCATGTTGGCTCTCAGATTTTAGAAACATGTTAATTTAATCATAATAGCATTTTTCTCTAATTATCTGTAATTCTATACTTTACTATATTTTCATATATTAAAATCTACCTAGGAAGCTAGAAGTGACAATGTTGTCCTCATTCTGTCTTCTCAGAACTGTTAGGGCTCCAAGTCTGCACAAAGCGGCTGCATGGAACCAAAATATACTAAGTGAGAATGTGGTACCTTCAGGCTCAGTACTGATCGACAGAATTACATTTTAAAATATACTAAAATGTAATAAAATAATTGTGTTACTCTGATTAATAATGGTCAGACAATGCTTGGATTACAACTGGCAGCAGCAAATGGACCTACTTAGAAACTAACTTTTATTGATACAAAACTGAACTGATTCTTCTATTTATTCTCCTTTGGAAAGTGCACAGAAGTAAGGATTTTAATTCTAGCTGATCCATTTTACCCAATAATCAGCACATGGAATAAGTGTACGAAGATACACAAACACTAAATACCAGTAACCATATAAGATGGGGAAGCCGGGAGTTAAACTGCAAAGGGGAATCCTCAGAAGGGGAGATATATACAGCAAAATAGCCTGATACTGCAAACCTTACTCAAAGAAATATTCCCATTGACTTCAATGAGATTATTCTTGTCAGTGAGGGTTGCAAGATCAGGATCTATGTCTTCTGAATTATCATTAACACAGACTGCAGCATTTAAAGATAAATGCTAAAGCCACAATCCTGCAGTCAGACCCACAAAGGCAGAGCCATGTGCCCACCCAGACCCACACCAACTTCTACAGGCTCTCTGCACATATGTTGCTCTGCCAGAGCAGGCACTCTCTGCAGGATACAGGTCTTTGGAAAAAGGAATAAATGGAATCTTTTAGCCATCAGAACATTAAAAAACAAAACAAAATTATTGTACCGGTACAATATAAATGTCAAAACAAACTAGAATCCAGTGAGAAAATGTAAAGGTGAAGGACAGACAGTGAAAACCTTGATAACCCAGAAATGTCTCCTGAAAAGGCCTCCTTTATAACTTTGCAAGGTTTGAAAGTGAACTAATTGTCTTTAGAAAAATTCTGCAATACATCTAGCAGCTATTCCACATCTGCCGGGAGAGGGCCATGACATTATGAAGTACTTATTTTAAATAATTCCAATTATGCACTTGCGTATAAGGTTTAACAAAAATCAAATATGCACTTTTATTCCCAATGCTGCAAAGACTTGCACATAAGCTTATCTTTACACACTGAACAGCACCACTGATTTCAATAGGACCACTCACAGTGTGTGAAATAAGTCACTGGGGGTACTCACAGAGCAGACCCTCAGCTGCTGTAAACTGTCATAGCTTCACAATGGCGCTTTGGTAATTTACACCAAACAATGTATAAAAGTAAGCACATGCATAAATATTTGCAGGATCAGAGCCTACATTTTCATGAAAACATGAATTGTAACATAAAAAGAAAATAAGAAAACATCCCAAATTATCTATAATGTTGTCAGGTATCAGAGGGGTAGCCGTGTTAGTCTGTATCTGTAAAAGCAGCAAAGAATCCTGTGGCACCTTGTAGACTAACAGACGTTTTAGACCATGAGCTTTCATGAGTGAATACCCACTTCGTCGGATGCAAGTCCGACGAAGTGGGTATTCACCCACGAAAGCTCATGCTCTAAAACGTCTGTTAGTCTACAAGGTGCCACAGGATTCTTTGCTGCTTTTTCTTAATGTTGTTAGTTTCTATAATTTTTCCAAAACAAGAATAAAAATAAAAAGTTGAAACTTTGTATAAATAAAAATATCATTGGGATCTTTCACTTAGAAGTCCATAAGTCAGCTCTGACAAATTTATAGCTGTCCCATTGGTTTCCAAGTGCCAGTTTCTTACAACAGAATAGTGCTCTGGAGGTTGGGTTGTCAGTCAGTGTAATACTTTGCCAGCAAAGTCCAAGCATGAGCCACTGTTGATACATGGGAGGGTAATATATGGACAGGACATATTGCTAAATTTACAAACAAAGAATGGCAAATCAACTCTCAAGAAGTGCCCACAACGGGGAACATAGGCATTTATTGCAGGTTGCTACGTAACAAAACCCTAACTATAACTTGGTTATTCTGAAATCAGAAAGTGGAATATCAGGTGTCAAGTCAAGCTTTTTTTTTTGCTTTTAAAAATGCTTCAAGGTTATATGTACAAAGCAATTAATAAAAAATTTTAAAATGCACTGGAACAAATCACTGCTATCTATAGCTATTAAAAATCAGAGTTATTTTACCTATGCTGTGCAAGATGCCTGTCTCCCACAGTGGACCCTCTCAAGTATAGCTAACACACTTGACTTTCCCCAGGAAAACTGCTTTCGTTTTCAGTTTTATGTACTAGGATTGTAAAGAGGGTTCCTGGGTAAGAATTATATTCACATCAAATTCATTACTTACCACTATAAATGACTGATAAATCAGGCCCTGATACTGCAATTAGGGGGGTGAGATTCCATACAGACATAATGACCTGCACACTGATATCAGAGTCAGACTATAGGATCAAGATCCAAGTTTTAAAACACCTTTGGATGCAAAAGTTTTTCCTTTCTTGTTATCAAAAAGTGGTCTGCGGAAACATCTTTCCCTAGCCTTTTTATACAAAACTGACCAACGGCCCCAACCTGCAAACACTTAATACTAAGCACAGGGCTTACTTAAAGTACTCCTGGTAGTAAACACTATACAAGATAATTGTCTGCAGGATCGGACCTCAAATAAGGAGGAGTTTACACACCCCATTCACAAATCTAGAGTCAGTCCAAGAACACTGCACGCGTCAGTGTGCTTGGACTATCAATGACAGCGCCTGCAAAACTCTCAAAGACACAGAAGTTAGCTGGAAAGATATAATGACCCTGCAAGAGGGGCACTAAAAGAGGGGGAAAGATTTATTCACACTCAAAATTACAGAATGAGTTGGAGTCAAGTGATGCAAGGCTGCTTCTAGTGAGATCAACCTATGTCCATCTAACAACTCCCCAGGTCCCCAAACCTTTAGCCCCCTCCACAAACCAAGGGGGAACCCCGTAAAAAGTTATAATTCAAACAAAATAACTCAAAGCAAAATTGACATGCACATGGTCGAGGAGGCTATAATGAAACAGAAAAGAGGGGGAGACACGGGTTGGTTGGGGGGCGGGGAAGGGAAGGATTTAACCCCCACCCCCCCAATTTAGTAAAGAAGAAAATACTGTCCCCATGATTTTACTTATAAATAGCAGCAGCAGGAGGTATAAAACAGGCAGGTTATGGGGGTGGGGGGGGGGTGGGGGGAGAAAACCTTAAACTTTAAAGGCCGCCGGCTGCTGTTAAATCTCCCCCCCCCCCACACACATACACACACCCCCGCGGGACCCGCCTCCCAGGCTGCGATGGGGGGGGGGTTGTCATTCTCAATCCCTAATTATAATTAAAATAACTTCAGTAATTATATGATCCCATGAAATTCCGCCCCCCCGGGGGCTCCGCTCCGCTCCCCCCACATCCCCGTCCGCCGGGCGGGGGGAAGCTCCAGCCCCTGCTGCGGCCTCGGCGACCCCCCCAAACCCGTGGAGCCCAGTGCAGCAGCATGCAGGGCAGGAGGAGCCCGTCCGTCTTCGTGAGTGGGGGGCCGCAGCGGGGGGACCGGCGGGGGCGGGGAGCGGCTAGGCCCCGCCGGGCTGAGGCCTACCCGCCCCCTTCGCCGCCCTTAACCTTACATTCAAACACACTGAGGCGCCGCTTCCCGTCCCCCGGGATCCAGCGGCCGCTTCACCCCCGCTTTCCTGCCTCCCTAGCGCCCGAAAGTCTTAAAAATCCCTCCGACACCCCTCACCCCCACTGCGGCCTACAGCACTCCGTCGAATCCCCGGGCTCGCGTAGTCCGCGTGGCCGCCCGCCCTGCCCCCTGCGCGCCGCCTGCCGCGCTACGCGAGCCCGAGGATGCAGGCCGGGCCTGGCTTACCTTTCCAGCTGCTTTTTTTTTCTCCTCTCTCGCCTCTCCCCCCTTTCCCTCTGCTGGGCTGACAGATCAGAGTTTCCTCCCCAGCAGAGGGACCGGGAATGGGCTCGGGCTCTGTGCTGAGCAGCTGCTGCCCCCCTGGCTCTGAGGAGATCCTGCTTTTGTGGGGGAGAAAGCTTCGGGGGGCTTTTTATTATTTTAAAAGTACAAAGTGCTCAGAGGGTAGGTGATTATTAAGGGGAATCCCTGAATATATTCTCCAGCAAAGAAGGCAGGGCTGCTGGGGCTGCTCAAGAAGAGAGCCAGCAGCCTCCTACAGCACCACTACAGGCACTGAGAGGACATAACATCAGAGAGCAGCTCCTCTGCCCTCCAAAACAACAACTTTCCTACCATCTTGGAGGTAGTAGAGAGGGGGGAAAAGTACAGAGGGTTTTGATAGAAAGTGTCAGTTTAAAAATAATAATAAAAAAAAGACTTTATCTATTTGTGTGACTTAAAAAATGCATGTGGCTTAGGAAATATTTTCCTTTATAATTAGTGAAGATCATTTGTCTGAAAAAACAAATTTAAAAGAAGAATGGTCAAAAAGAAATCTCTTATTAGTAAGTTTATTTGTTATGATTTATTTTTAATTAAGAGTGAGAGGTTGTTTTTTAAATTATTTTATTTTGTATTCCATAAAGTACAAAGTTAACTTTTTTTTTCTGTCTCTGGGTAGCAGTTTTTTTTTTTTAATTGATGTCTGGAAAGAAACTCATTGATATAACGTATTTTATTATGGTACTCTTTTATTCAGAGTAAAAGCTGAAACTGATGTGGGATAGTCTGGCAGTTATGTATCATGGTGTCCTCTCTGTCTCTCTCAAGGCACTGTAAATAAAGCAGATTGAATGTATAGGTAGGTAGATACAGCTGTTTAGTATTTCAGAGTGCAGAGAGATATGTAGAGAGGGTTTTAATGCAAGTACAGTTAGTGGAACCTGTCACATATCTAGAAAATGATGTTGGTCCATCATAATTTTGGCATTGTCTGTCCATAAAAGATGAGAAGTGAAAAATAAAACTTATAGTAACAAATTTTAAGACCGTAGTTGAGTTTCTTTTTTAAATTCAAAGCATTTTGCAGCCTTTTAAAATCTGTTTTGATTCTTTTTCTGAGATTGTTTTGATTTGGGTGCTTTGTTCCTGATATTTATGAGTAATGTTATCTCTGACATAATCTTGCAAAGTCAAGAGACAATGTTCATTTATTCTATAAGATCTTTTTAAAATACCTCTAATATTGAAAGGGTTTTTTTTTTAGGTGCTTTGATTAGACTGAACAAAATGTATGAAATGCTGTTAAAGTAATGGGAGATGCCACCAGGTATCTTGTAAGTGAAAACATTCTCACTCAGTTCAGCAGATGAGTGATAACATTAAGAACATAAGAAAGGCCGTACCGGGTCAGACCAAAGGTCCATCTAGCCCAGTATCTGTCTACCGACAGTGGCCAATGCCAGGTGCCCCTGAGGGAGTGAACCTAACAGGCAATGATCAAGTGAGATGCATGCAGTGAGATTCAGCAGAGTCCTATGTAGGGATGAACAACTGCAAATACATTGTTCTGTTTTGTCTGCATGGAGGAGGAAGTAATTAGAAAACTAAGGAGATGTATAGTAGAGAACTGCAAATTTTGCAGCTTTGTAAAAGTTATTTATATGATGTAGGTTGGCTAAACTGCAGTTTGACTGAAGTAACATCAATGCTGAAATTAAATTGGCATAGCCCACTGTCTGTCTCTTTAATGAAATCTGAAATAAATCAAGAGTTCTCCGAGTCCTCCATGTTTATATTGGTTTCATAGTTCAGAATGTCTCAAATCAGATGTGGCAATATCTCCAATTTTTGTAGCATTCTTATCCCTGAATTTACAAAGAAGTTGTTTTTTGAAAATTTACTTGGATATGGATTTTCTGAGCTAGGATAAGCAATGAGTCTATGTGAATGTATAGTGAATAGTGAATGAGCAATGTGAATGTATAGTGGGTCTTCCATTTGGAGGTATGAGTTTTAGAGTTAAAACATAATAAAGAGTCTCCTGGCCCTTGCATTAAGAAGAATATTTTGTTTTGGCTATTTAAAAAATACTGTTAGCTCATTATGGTAGACTAGAAGGTTGCACCATGATAGAATGCATGGAGTAGTTGCAAAGGAAGTGCTTTACTGGTTCAAAATATTGATCCATTAAATCCAGTATCTTGCTGTGGCAGTGGAAGTTTAAAAAAAAACAAAAAACATAATGCACCTAACTCTTTATGCAAAACTGCATATAGGATGATGATGGGATAGTCAAGAGCTTCCTTCTGACCCTTCCAGTGTGTCAATGATCATCTTATGCCCTGAAGTATGAAATCTGATTATCTTTATCATAGTATGTTTATAACAAAAATATTTGTTTATTATACCTACAAATGTACAACGGTTACAAATGTGATTGATCATTGTTATGTTCTACAACATTTTAAAAAAATTCAATGACAGTGTTTGACTCAATGACCTTCTGTGGTAGTGAATTCACAAGTTAACTATGTGCTTTATGAACTAGTATTTCCTTTCATTTTATTCTAAATTAATTAATGAAAGGCCAAATTCTTCAATTCTTAGTCACCAGTCCTACAAACATACAGACGTTTAACTTTATTCACATGAATTGGTCCTATAAAATCAATGGGACTACTCACAGGAGTAAAGTTAAGCACATGCATAAATGTTGAAAGATCAGGGCCTTAACTCAGTACTTACTTGTATAAAACTCCCTTCAAGTCAATGGGAGTTTGCCTAAGTACAGAATTCAGGATTTCCCCATCAAGTGACCTGTTGTTCTAATACACCTCTACCTCGATATAACGCTGTCCTCAGGAGCCAAAAAATCTTACCGCATTATAGGTGAAACCGCGTTATATTGAACTTGCTTTGATCCACCGGAGTGTGCAGCCCTGCCCCCCGCAGAGCACTGCTTTACTGCGTTATATCTGAATTTGTGTTATATCGGGTCACGTTATATCGAGGTAGAGGTGTATTATGTTAAAGGATAAAAACAAGGGAATGATTAGTTTTCACTATACCTTTATACTGTGGAATATCTCTGTCAAGTCCCCTCTATCTCTTTTCTTCCCCAGGCTAATTCTAGTTTTTGTAAACTTCACATCCTGTTTGTTGCTATTGTTATGCTGTGAACAGAGAGGTTCTAATAAAAGGCAGTATTTTACACTGGAAAGGATAACCTGCACCACTAGAAAAAGCTCAGATTCCAGAGAATATAGCAGCGTTAACTGTCTGTACCCATGGATGTGGGTTTCCTTAGTCTTGTTAAAATGAGATGCACATGATGCACTCCATAACAGAAATGCCCTTTAAAACATTTGGAGATATACAAATCCTATGTTCAAGATTACTTCTTTCTCTGTTGTTTGGCCCAGTGTAATTAACTTTGCAGACTTTAACTTCCACTATTTACATGCTTAAACTTAAATATGTATGTTTGCAGGATGGAGCTTAAATGTACAAAGCTCCAGTAACTATCCCTGCAATATCAAACTGTTTGCAATATGGCAATTAAAGGGGCCACAACCTGTGAAGATTTTTAATGCCCCTTTCTCTCTCCTGCTCTCCTCCCCCCCGCAATCCAAAACAATAAAACAAATTTCAGAATCCACTTTGAAAAGCTTAAAACTGAAAGGGATGCTGTTTGAGTAGTTTGTGCCAAAAGTTTGACTTTTCTTTGAAAAGGAATAAAATGATGATGAAAAGTTCACTAGATGTTCATAATATAGATAGTTATCTTTCAATCTGTTGCTGACAAATGTAAATCAGCGGAGTAAACTAATAGCAGGGAAAAATATAATATATGGAGATATACCTATCTCAGAGAGCTGGAAGGGACCCTGAAAGGTCATTGATTCCAGCCTCCTGCCTTCACTAGCAGGACCAAGTACTGATTTTGCCCCAGATCCCTAGGTGGCCCCCTCAAGGATTGAGCTCACAACCCTGGGTTTAGCAGGCCAATGTGCAAACCACTGAGATATCCCTCCCCCCTAGTTGTTTTAACTATTCAGGAAGATTAAGACAAATGTCCATTTATCAATAATATTTTGTGTAATGTTAAAAGTGATTACTATAACTAAATCGCTTTTTATCACAACAGAATATTAAATTGTAGGGACCAAAGTAAATTGGAATATTCATAGGGGCAAGATAAGCAGGATTTCACTCTAAAACTGGAAGACAGAGATATTTTGGTGGTTTGATTTGCAGTGCTGTCATTTTTTCCTGCTGAAGAATAAGTACCAGGTTTCTTGACCCTCTAGAAGATAAAGAACAGAACTATAAATCCAAAGGAAAACATATTGTGATGTCTCAGTTTAAGATGCAAAATGAACATTTAATTCTGGAGCTTATAGTCTTTGCCTACCTCCTCATTAAAGATGAGAATAAATCCAAATCCATAGACCCATTGCCCACCCAAAGAAGTGTGCTGTATACCTGGGCATCTCTCTGGGACGGCAAGAGAAAATAATCTTTAGGTTGCAGCTATGGAAATAGCCGCTGCAGACCCGGTGAGCACAAGCAGTGGAGAGGACTAGCGGCTGCAGAGAGAGGTGTACTTTGACTGTGCCCCATTTGGACTGTAGAACTGGGCTTTATGCCATGGAATGCATGTGCATCCCCCTTGTGCACCCCAAGCCCATTTCTCTCTCTGTAGTCATGGAAGTGGGGTCTGTACATGCTGCTTATCAAGTGTGACCTCAATTGGGAAAAATGTGGGTATCCCAATATAGTTCTATAAAATTACATACACACTCAACCTGAATGAACATCCTCAATTACAAAGTCTTCAAATGCTTTTTAACCTTGGTGAGAGCCTCTCTTCTTTAGAAATCCAGGTGAATATTGGGGGAAAGCCCTAAATAGACAGTAGCTCTAATTCAGAAATCTTATTGCACAAAGCCAAACTTGAACTAAAGGTCTTGTTTTTGAAAGGATTAAACACAGCGGAGAAAGAAGAATTGTTTATGGTGCTTTAGAGGGCAGCTAAGAATAACAGGGCAAAAATAAACAGAAAAAAGTTTAGGCCAAATATCAGAACATATTTCCTTATGGTGAGTTTTAGTAAACTGTAAAAGGATTTCCCAGACAAGACTGGATAGAGCAACAGAGAATATATTGTAGGGAACAATTTTGAAAAAGTGGTTCTGTGTGTAGGTGCGGGTGATGTTGGTGGCCTGGAATATAAAGGAAATCTGACTAGATGATCTGGTGGTCCCTTCTAGCCTTAAACTCTATGACTCCATGAACTGTCCTCCAGTGAGGCGACCTAGGTGAATGTTTAGGTCTTTTCTAGATCTAAATTCTGTTAAGATATTGCACTCTCTTATGGTGCTGCTTTCAGCTTTTGAGTTCCATAATGTGGTTTGTGTTTTCAAAGGCAGTACACCTTTTATTAAAAAAAAACTTTAACTAGAAATTCAAACTTTTATATATTATTAAAAACATTAATTAAAATAATTCCTCAGTTAATGTATAGACTTTATTTGTTTCGCAATGGTTGCTCCTGAGGCTTCTGTATATTATTATTTATTTTACATATTGTATTAGTATCTTGAGGCCCCAATCAGGGATTAGAGCGCTGTTGTGCTAGCCACTGTAAAAACATCTACCTGAAAAACCCCTGCCCTGAAGAGTTTACAATCTAAGGGCTTGTCTTCACTAGCAAACTCACTAGAGTAATAGCACAAGCGTTCGCATTAACTCTTTTTATTCAGACACTAAACCCCCATAATCATGTGTTGCTGGTGGAATCCGATGAGGCAGCTGGCACAGTTAGGGATATAAAGGGTTGCCAACTTTCTAATCCAGTGATGGGCAACCTATGGGAAGTGGCACGGGCCACAGGGACGTGCTGGCCACTGCTTCCTGCAGCTCCCATTGGCCAGGAATGGCAAATCACGACCACTGGGAGCTGCAGGCGGCCGTGCCTGCGGACGGTCAATGTAAACATTGTCTCACAGCCCACCAGTGGATTATCCTGACAGCCCGTGTGCGGCCTGCAGGTTGCCCACCACTGTTCTAATCACACAAAACTGAACACCCTAGCCCTGCCCCTACCCTGAGCCCCACTCCCCAGTCACTACGTTTCCTGTCCCTCGGTGGCTCGCTCTCCCCCCACCCTCACTCACTTTCACTGGGCTGGAGCAGGGGGTTGGGATGTGAGAAGGGGTGAAGGCTCTAATTGGGTGTGTGAGCTCTAGGTTGGACCAGAAATGAGGGGTTCAGGGTGCAGGAGAGGGCTCCAGGCTGGGTCAGGGAGTTGGGGTGTGGGAGGCGGTGTGGATTCTGGGCTGGGGATGCGGGGTTTGGGATGCAGGAGGGGGCTCTGGTCGAAAACTGGGCACTTGGCAATCCCAGATATAGGCAAGGCCTTGAGTGTGTCTGTCATGTTGGGCTACTTCACAGCTAGCTGTAACTGCCATTGCAGTAGTACTTGACCCGTGATGGAGGAAAGAGGCCTCCACATGGTTAGACAATGCTATTCCAAGAACTGACACTGAGCAAAGAGCACCAGGCATAATGTTGCTTAATATCTCTAGAACTAAGCATATCCGCTTGTGATGGAAGCTTGCCTGGGAGGTGATTATCCAGAGGCCTCTTGGACACACTAAACCATATTCTTCTTTCCACTTTTTTTACAATCATTTCTGAAATAAAATACTTTTACAACTACAGTTCACATATTACAAAGAGTAAATATTCTCTGGGGTCAAGGGCATTCTCCCAGAAAACGCTAACTGTTCTTTTAACTGAAATTGTTTCATTGCAGTGCACAGATTAAACAGCAAAGAGTTTTCCTTTTGCTTTGTTTAAACAGACACTGTGATCTCACTAGTTATGAAAATTAAGCCCAGCAAGCAGGAAGATGTTGCAAAGATTTCAGAAGAGATTGCTCATTTGTACCTTATAGCAGACTTCTTAAGTTCTTGTGCACTGGGATACAGCCCTCAATGGTTTAAACAGATGAGATATAGTTTATTTTGAGTATGTTTAGCTACAGAATACCATTAACATTGTAGTATCCTTTTTGCTGACAAACTCTGCAATAAGTGTATAAAGTTTGTTGGAGATGGAAGGCCAGCACACCATGTAAGCCTGTGTGGGGCTGTGCAGCAGGAATCAGAGAGTGGGTAACTTCTGCAGCTTGCAGAAGGGGATTCTACACTGGCCCCGAACAGGGCAGGCATGGGATAGCCAAGAGAAAAGCCATGGTACTCACATGCATGGATTCAGTGTCTCAGCATACCATGGAAGTAGCATGGGAAATAGCCTTTTATTTTTAAGCAAAGCCTTCTAACTTCGTATCAAACATACATACAAATAAGTATCTTTGGCCTATCTGTTTTCCTAAGATATATTTCTATACTTGCGTTGTCCAAAACACATGCTTATCTAACAGACTTGGCTATCAAAGGTCTGGACAAATTTGTGACTATTAAGGGTATCAAACACAACATGTGAAAGGTAATTTTCTCTTACGACAACTTGACAAGAGCCATGGCAGACCAACAAGGTAGTTTATAGCTGTCACTAAGTCTGGTCCATCTAGCTTGCTAGTAATTATGACACTGTCAAGGAAGAGAGGAGCCCCGGCTCACCTGAGTTAAACCAGTTTGAAAAGCTGTGATATGTAAATGAACAAGTAGTTATGTGCTACCAAATATATAGAGCCTTATAGTTATCTTTATTACAAATATATTCTTCCTTTTAGAATTCCAGTAGAATTCTTCATGCTAGATAACTGTTCTGACTGACTTGTTGTTCAAGTGTGTGAATGGGATCCAAGACTCATACAAAGGGATTATTTCCACTAACTTTGTTGGGCTTTGTATTAGGACCCATATGAAGTGGTGTGGAAGTACAGAAAGAACTGACAGGGATTTGTAGGGGATCTTAATGCATGACGGTCTGTTAGCAAGAGTCAGACTAGCTGTTAGCCAGAGTTAGGCCAGCTGTAACCCTAATAACGCGAGATTTGTAGAAGCGAGGATTGTGTGAGGCGAGTGGAAAAGAACTGTGTGAGAAGTTGTTTTTCGACCTTGTGTAGATAATACGATATGTAGACTGGCGTCTCTTTAGAAGTGAGAAAAACAAGATATCAGGATGACCTATGTATAAACAAAATGCAGCTGTTGCTTATTATTGTCTGTAACAAAAGTATAAATGCTTGCTGTAATTGTTTACCTGTTGAGAGACCTGTCTAGGAAGGGGAGACCCTATGTCCTAGTGCACTCTCTCCCTGTTGTAGCTGCTAAACAGAATAAAGTATCTGACTCTGCTGCACCCAAACAAAAAGCGAGAACTGAGTTTTTCTCTGACAGTGGCAAACTGAAACAGACAAAAGAATTAGTGCACTGCATGTCCATCAGCTATTAAGTCTTGATCCTATTCTGTTGAAATCAATGTGTGTTTTGATATTGATTTTAATGGGAGGATCAAGCTCTTAGAACTTAACTGTGTAACCACTTGGGAGTAGGCCTACATTCTAATTTCCACATAATTGAATTAGTTGATAATTAATTGAGTAATTATTAAAACATTAAGTAGAGCCTCGCTAATCTGCACTTCATTAATCAATTCACATTAAAAAAAATATTAGCAATGTCCCCCTAAATCTCAGCAAAGATGTAATAATGTGTATACTACTGTGTTTTAATGTCTTCCAGATCATGGGGTGGGCATCTATTGAGACTTTTGTGAATTGAAAATAAACAAGGTAATAAAATCATAAGAGAACACTGTAATGAGGTCTCATGTTAGTAAAACTTCCATTTTGTAATTCAAAATATACTAATGTATTTACTAGTACATTTGTATAAATGTATTGATATTTCATAAATTACAATCACTGAAATAAATGGCATTCTTTGCCTTATTATCTTGTGGTTTTTTTTATTCGATTAGTTCAACTATGCATTAAACCATAAATTTCAGTCATTCATAGTGGGTGGTTCTGTCATTACTGCAAATTAGGAATATCAGAATTCCATATTGGGTAAAATCCTGGCCCATTTAGTCCAATATTCTGTCACTAACAAAAGCCAGTACCAGATGCTTCAGGGGGATGCTCCATAATAGACCATTATATAGCAAACTGCCTATAGGGGAAATTTCTTCATAAGCTGTTAAGAGATTGGTGTATGTCTGAAAGCATGAGGGGTAGCCAGGTTCTAGGAGGCCAGACCTTAATGGTCCCTTTTGTGGGTTATTTATTAGATGTAAAGGCCCAGATCCTCAAAGGTATTTAGGCTCCTAACTTGGAATGAAATTAATGGAAGCTAGGAGCTTAAATACCTTTGAGGATCAGGGTCAGTCAAAGTTTTCTGTTCTTAGCTGGATTTGTCCCCTGGATGTACTTGTTTTTCATCTATATGCTAATTCCAACAGGTGTAGGGAAGGTTGACAAGAAGAAAGTAATTTGAAGGAAATATTAATTTCCTTTGAAATTGTATTTAAGCATGCTCAAAACTGGATTAGAATACTAAATAAATTTTGGAATCTCTCTTGATCGTAAATGTTATTACACTTCCCCAAGCCCCTCAAACTGAAAACAGTTCTCATCCAATCCCTTGAAAACACCCTTGTTAAAGTAACTACTATCTGCCTCATAATGACCGTTTTAATGGAAGCAGGTTTGAGCAGGGAAAGGCCTCAGAGTCTCCAGGGCTTTCTCAGCTTTAGACACTGTTGCACTGTAGCAGAATGGATGAGTGTGGAGCCAGAAGAAAATATATTATTTAGTAGCAGATTTATTTAGCATTACTGGTTATGGATGCATGCATAAAGTATGTACATAGATATCAAGCTTTCCACACAGACTCCTAAACTACTAACCCAGGCATGAAAATATTTAAGACTAAATTTTCAGGAAGTAAAAGCATCTACTTTTAAATATCTGGAGTCCTTGGAACCACAAGTTTGACTGAATTCCATAATGTCAAAGGACACAGATTGTTGCACCATGTAATATACCATGTAGTGTCTTTGGACAAAATCTTGAACAACATCCACTCTGCACTGCATAGCTCTTAAAAAGACACATTTTGGAAGAGCAGGAGGCTTGTCCTTGAGCAAAATATTGCCTTCCTCCCCCTTGTAGTGCTGTGCAATAGCAGCCTATATCCCTCCACCCCTGAATTTCATTGGTGTTGTAGGCAGATAGTTGGAGGTGAAAGTAATCTACATATGTAAAAGATTGTTTTATGCCAATAGTAACTACTCTGAATGACATGACATAACTTGTTCAGAAATTATCATTCAACGGCCACTTGGATTAAAAATGTGTCCTGGTGTATTAACACCTTAAGGCTATTAATAAGTGAAGGCCTTGAGTCTCATGTACTGTTGATACTCCTTATTCGGTCCTTGGTGCTTTCTTTGCCCATGGCTACACTTGCAAATTTGCAGCGCTGCAGCAGGGTGTGAAAACACACCCTCTCCAGCGCTGCAAATTGCGGCGCTGCAAAGCGCCAGTGTGGTCAAAGCGCCAGCGCTGTACGTTATTCCCCACAGGGAGGTGGAGTACGGACAGCGCTGGGAGAGCTCTCTCCCAGCGCTGGCGCTTTGACTACACTTGGCAGCGCTTTGAAGCGCTGCCGCGGCAGCACTTTGAAGTGCAAGTGTAGCCATAGCCTTTGGCTTTTATCCCCCTGGCCTCTCTCGGTTCCCCTCCTGTCAATCTGTCCACTATTTCAGCATATCCTTTGATGGTTCTTCCTCCTGCCCTCTTTGTGTCTGTGGGCCTCAGGGCTCAGTCTTCAGCCCCCTCCTTTCCATCCTATGAGACTTCATCTGCTTACATAGATTCAGAAGCCAACACTAGGAATTAATGTTAAGAAAATGTTTAGTCTCTCTCTCAGGAGAGTATGTTTTTGCTGTAGGTTAGCCAGGCCCTCTTACAAATACTGTGTGGGGCACGTGTCTGGAGTCAAGGTTTGAGGTGGGATTTTGCTGCCTCTCGCCCTTGACCTAGGGGGAGTTTGCATTGTGTCTCTTGGGAAGAAGCTTGAGGGAAGGCTTTGGTGAGTGAGTTTACTCATCTATATTTTTCCTCTTTAGAATACTTCTCATTCAACTTACTCACAGTTTGACACTGACACAGCCTGCTGCAGAAGTAACTGTGTGAGCGTGAAAAACCTCCTTTTCCTCAGAGAGTACTAGAATCCTACCTACTTACCGTCAAACCCTTCTCAACCTTTTCCTCAGTACATCTTTACTTCAGCCTTACAGGCTGTCTCTGTACTAGGAAAAAAGGTGTGTTCTTAACTCAAGATAAAATGTTAGTGAAACCACAGCAGTTTGTAATTTTTGGAAGTTAACAGGCCAGTTAAAGACTGAGGGAGCCTAGTATTTAGCTCAACCTGCAAACTCATGTGAAAACAACAAACTGTCTTCACTGGCATTTTACCTTGAGTTAGTTAGCAATACACCTTTTCTATTCCTAGTGCAGAAAAGGCCACATGAGGGAGAAATTTGGAATGTGGCAGGCTCTCCCCTAACCCCCCCAAATATGTTTAAAATCACTGACTGACAACTGCATTTACCTGATGATTTGGTGGGGGAAGAGGTGTTTGACTATTGGACAGATGAGCATAAGCATAAAGAGAGAGGCAAAGCTAGGCTACTGGAGCACAACTGGTCATGTGACAGGTAGAGCTGCTCCTGCAAGATCAGCAGACAGGAAATGCAGATGCTGCATTCTGGGAAATGTAGTGTCTTCCAGCTCTGTTAGCCAGCAAAAGCATTTCTGGAAAAAAGAGATTAAATGAGACATATCCCAACTCTTAATGCCTCAAACTGCTGCACAGTATTAACATGTTTCTGGCTGTTACAGAGTGGATTGCATAATTAAGAAACCCCTATTTATTTTGCTTCTATATTTTAATTAGAATATAAGAATAGCAATACTGGGTAAGGCCAATGGTCCATCTAGCCCAGTATGCTGTCTTCTGATAGTGGCCAATGCCAGATGCTTCAGAGAGAAATGAACAGGACAGGGCAATTTATCAAGTAATCTGGCCCCTGTTGTCCAGTCCCAGCTTCTGGAAGCCAGAGGTTAAGGGACACCCAAAATGTGAGGTTTTGTCCCTGACCATCTTGACTGACAGTCATTGATGGACCTATCTTCTATGAACTTATCTAATTTTTCTAACCCAGTTATACTTTTGGCCCTTGCAATATCCCCAGGCAAGGTGTGTTGTGTTAGTACTTACGTTTTTGTTTTAAATCTGCTTCCTATTAATTTGAGTGGGAGAGTCTCTGGTTCTTGTGTTTGTGAGGGGGTAAGTAAAACTTCCTTATAGAGAAACTTAAGATTCATGATTTTATAGACCTCTGTCATATCCCCCTTAGTCATCTGTTTTCTAAACTGAACAGGCCTAGTCTTTAAATCTCTCCTCATAGGGAAGCTGTTCCATACCCCTAATTGCTGCATTATATCCACTAGATCAACCTTGTCCACATGGCTGTTGACTACCTTAAAGAACTATAATAGATTAGTGAGGCACAATTTCCCTTTACAAAAGCCCTGTTGACTCTTCCCCAACATATCATTTTCATCTATGTGTCTGAGAATTCTGTTCTTTACTATAGTTTCAACCAATTTGCCTAGTATTGAAGCTAGGCTTACTGGCCTGTAATTGCCAGGATCTGCTAGAACTGCAGACTACTTTGAGACATCCAATTCTCTCCCCACCAGTACCCCATTGCTTCTTTTTCAATGTTTTATTCTGAAGCTAAGAGGAAATCAGGAACAGAGCTAGTTTGAGAACCAAAGTAGGCTTGCCAACTTCAAATACTAAAATCAAGTGATTAAAAAAAAAATTGTCTTAGTTTTGAATTTCTAGGGTTCATATTTTCATGCTTTTCTCTATCCATAACACTGGAAACTTTTTTCTAATGAAAGATGATAGTCTCATAATCACAACTCCATGAGCTGGCACTTTAAAGGAAAGCTTCAACTATCCTAAGAGTTTGCAATGTTGATTTAAATTTTTGCAGTGTTTAAAGAGACTATTTTTAAACAAACCTTCAGTACATAAACTAATCTTTACAAACTATTGAGAAATATTTTCATTTTTAAATTCTGATGGAGAATTTGAGTAAAACAACCTTGCAATCTCTAACTTGCAGCATGGTAGTAATAAAGTAGTACTTCTATTGGTTAAATTCTTGTTTCATATTCACACACATAATATTTAGATAAATCAATTTAAGATTATTGCAGTTTGTTTCCCACACATGGTAGTATTGGTATTGTGTATGAAAAAGTGACCTAACCAATTTAATTACTGAAGCTATCATCTATGAAATGGAACAAATGGTAAAGTTAGATTGATTTAAATTATTTCCCTTGAATAAATCAGTTACGTCATTCCATATTTATGAAAATATGCTTATATGACATGACATAAGATACTTTAGACAAGATGGTTCATGTGAGATACAATAGGATAATCATGTTCAGTAAATCATATGTATATATCAATTCTGTATCTGAAATTAGGAATATTGACTATGTATCTGTATTTCAACTATGCTACTTTGGGTGATGCCTATTGCTGACACTTCAGGTACAACAATGAAAAAGCCAGACAGGGCAGATGGCCCATCAGCAAGGACAATGAACTGTGAAAAGCTTGGCCTTCCTGTGGACATTCCATACTTCCCCTGACTCATGGACACTAATCCTAGAGTCAGGTGGTCTTGTCACCTGATACTAAAACATTACCTGCGACTTCTTGTAACTTTCCCCTATAAGGGAAGGGGGGGTCCCACTTTATGCAAATCCTATTTAAAAGGATGGGGAGTGAGGTAATTCTGGTCATCAGTTCTCCCCTGCTACCCCACCCAAGATGACTGCTGGAAACAACTAACTGAACGGGGGGAGGGGGGGGGAAAGAAGAACTGGGCCCAGGCTGGAAGGGCGTCTGGCTTGCGAAGATTATTTGAATGACATTAAGGTCGAGAACTCACATGTAACCAGTTTCTTTCCTGTATTAAGCTTAGTTTGCATGCTCTGTTTTATTTTCTTAACAATCAGCCTGGTTCTGTCTGCTACCTCCTTAACTACTTAAAATACACCTGTTATAGTCAATAAATTTGTTTCTGGTTTATAATATAATCCAGTTTATGCAATTTCTAACTGGGGGGGCAAGAAGTGTGCACATCCCTCTTCCACTCTGAGGGAAGAGGTGAATTATATAATATATCTTTGAGTCTGTACTCCAAGGGAGGTGGACATCTGAGTGCTGGAGCAGGTCCCTTAAGCTGAGTCTTCCCAAAACTGATCTGCAGCTGGCTGTGGCCATGCCTGTGCATGTGTTAGAGGAGGTTTTAAGAGCCTGGCTCAGCAAGACAGGTTAAAGGGGGCCCATGCTGGCAGAATGGGTAGACAGCAATTTTTAGGGGTTTTATCCCCCTGTAGCCATACCATTTGAAAGCAATTCAGTCTGGACACAGCAAACTGCAGGATAGGCTACTGAACTTTTTGCCCAAACTGCTGCTAATGCCTTTCAGAGTTTCAAGAACCTTGCCTGTAACAATATTTTGTCACCCAAGGTACTGGTGGTACTCAGTCCAAGACTGAATTTGAAGTATGCAGAAAATCACTAAACTTGCAATTTTTTTTTAAAAAGTGATTTCAAAATAAGTTGGCATGCTATTGATTTGACACATTTAATGAACATTTTCAGATAGTGCAAACTCTCCTTTCTTTACCTTGCAAACTGGCAGCTTTTGGGGCTTCTTTTAAGTTGATGTGACTTAACACTTGAAGTCACTCTGAAGCTATCTTTTATAGCTTCTATAACAGAATGGAGTAATGCACGGAGAAAAGAGATCAAGTCCAGACTTAAAGTACTCTACTAATGAGCCCCTTGTTTAACTACTGCAACCTCCCTCATGGTAAATGATTTAGGTTTTGTTTTGAGGGCTTGTTTTTTGTTTTGGTAATTTTCCACTTTTTCTAAATAGAGAGCAATTTACCTAAGAAAGGCATCACTGATAGACTGCATGCCATACAGATTTTATTTCTTGCAAGTAAAGTATTTTCCTATCTTGACCAAATGAAAAAATACAAGCATCAGCAAACCTATTAGTTCTTAGCACTGAGAGTTGTACATGGGTGTATTTGAATGAAGAGGAAGGAGATGTGTCACTCAGGGTGGTAGTACATGGGTTCTACCTTCTGTACATAATGGCAGAATCTTTGCAACTTCAAGGGATGTTTAAAAAGTATCAAATAACTGAGATTTCCAGGTGCACTGGAAGTGAAAGATTGGTTTCCAGAATTTTTGTCACATTAAAAACTGGTTTAATATTTGTTTAAATCTTTATTTTTTATGCAAGAGAATCACAAGCCATACAAACCATTTACATAGGAAATAAACTGATTTTAATAATCTACCATGTTTGTACACAATTAATCACTGTACGCGTATTTTTTTAGGTCCAGTAAATTGAGTGTTGTGTTTAATTTCCAAGCACACTGAAAGCCCCAGATTAGGCGATCTGAACTGTTTTCATAAAGATGTGAACATAAAGTGTACCACCACCAAATAATTGTTGTTTGAAAGTTTGTCATACCAACATATTACTAGAATATCTGATGGATTTTGGTAGCTGTGTGATTACAATTCTTCAGCAGATGGATGGCTCTTCTACTGCCTGAGCACCTTCAATGACTGCTTTCACACACTTGGCCATTGTCTGGGATGCTCTACTGATTGGATCTGCAAAGACATTTATTTTGGTGTTGAGTGTTCATTTCAGAACACAACCAATAGACCTACAGAGAGACCTAAAGACATAAAACCCCATGGTTTACTAAAGTCTTCATCTGGGGAATATAAAAAGCCCACACGCACTTAGTTGAAGATATAGGACCAAATTCTACAGACCTTACTCATACAAGTTTCCATTGATTTCACTGGGAATTTTGGCTGAATGAGGATTACAGGTCTGTGGTATTCAGCCCTCTGATCTTAGATGTTTCAGGTAAGAACAGTAGGTACAAAGTTTTCCAGACAGAAGCATGGTGTCCCTTTAAGGGGTCTTAATATTCTGGAAGCACCTTTAGAATTAATTAATTATGCATCTGTGTGTTACAATGTAGCTCTAATGAAATAAACACAAAGCTAAAAGTGAGATGAGTTAATAAAATTCTACTTTCATCAAGTAAGGCTGTGACCACATACCTGTCATATAGAAATCTCTAATTGTGAGCTGAGGTGGAACAAGAGGGTCAGCAAGCAACTGCTGATTTGCTAACTGCAATGGAAAAGAAAGAAGGTATGTTAGGAGATTAAGCAGTCACCTTTGAGGCAGGACTGTGTTACCACAGTACTTGTTTGACTACACTCTCCTGCTGTACAGAGCAGTGTGTGTTTAGTAGGACATATAAGCAAGCCTCTTACATAGGTTGATGCTCATAGTTTAAATGTTCAATACCTTGGAGAGCTCATTTGCCTGGCTGAAGTAGTTAGCTTGCTCTACATCATCATATCGGACCAGGTTAGGAGAAACTTCTTCCAATCTGTTCCTTACTTGATCGAGGTTATCATAAGGGAGGGTCACACCAGTTAGCTTTAATAAAAAAAGCCACAAGACTCCATCAAAATTTAGTCCTCTGGCCAATACAGATTAAGTATTTAAACATTAACTCAAACATCTACAAGGAAGCAGGAAGAAAGCTACACTAATTTGAGGAGTGAATGACTAAAGTGGTGGTCCTATGCTTAATTTGCAACATATGTTGATCTCTTGATGCCAGTAATTAAGTTCTCTGAATATTAAGAGCTAGAGTCTGTTTGTTACCCAAAGAAGACGGGAAGCACAAGGACAGAAGCGTGGCTTCTCTTCTCCCATGGAAACAGTAGCGTCAGATCTCTCTACAACATTCAGGACAGCACTATAAGAGACTGTGCTTGATAAACTGTATCTCCTAGAGCCAGTTAGGATGTGTTCAGCCCTACCAGATGTTATCAGCACACATACTCTCAGGGGACCCACACAGTTCCTTTTCTGGGAAGCAGTAAAGCATGCCCCCAGTCTGTCTTCCAGGTTGCTCTAGGGAATCCTGCCTTGGCAAACAGAATTTGCTGCAGTTAAGAATCATCCATCGTACACTCTCATAGCATATCTAGAAGCTACAATAATGTCAAAATCTCTAAGTGGAAAACACAATCCCATTTACCCCACAGATATCATTAAAGGCAGTCTTGCTTCATATTAATTCAGTCTCCCACATACTTCCATGAGACTTTATACCCACAATCCTGAACACAAATCTGCATTCTAAAAAGATACTGTAAACAGTTTCCAAGCTCCATGTAGATTCTTACTAGAGGTTTCAATTTCTAATACAGTTACAGCACCTCAGAGATGGCTCTAATAATTCTCCAGTCCTCTCTTGCCATGCCAGGAGGTGTTACTGCTACTTTTGTCTGCTGAGCCCTGCCCTCAGTGTTCACATACGTTGCAGATTTCTCTGTGTAAGCTGCTCCTGGGAGAATAATATCAGCCATGGGAGCGCCCACATCACCATGATGTCCTGAGGAAAAAAAATGGGAAGAGGAAAGTCAGGTTCTGATAGGAAGCTACACAGGAATAACTATAAGGCATCAGTAAGCATAATTCAAGAGGAATGATGTATGAACCCATTAGAACTACTGTATTCAGAAGAATTTTTCTTCTGAACTTTTGCTTGAGTAAATTTAGTTTTCTGGAAAGACTGGCAGCCCCAGAGATTAAAGTCCTAGTTGTCCATAATTTAAGCCTAGTTGGACCACAACCAGGGTCAAAAATGGAGATTGAACTATCATATCCATTCGATTCTTGGCCTTAGCTGAGACTGCTGTAGGAAAACATGGGTTTCTAGAGATCGCTGGTAATTACTGCTTTTGTGACATGGACTGGAATGAGAACAGCCTTCCACTAGTAGATTTGACACCATGATCAAGAGGGTAAACCAATTTGTATTTTTTTGCCAATAACCCCAGGTATCCAGTCCACGGGAAGGTTTGTTTTCCTAAAATATGAAATAACTGCTGCAGGGAGTAGTGACTAAGTTCAAACATTTTTTCCATTTCCCCAACAGGGGTAAGAAGGAGGAATGTCAGTGTTGTGTGAGCACATTAAGTTTAAAAATATTTTGCACTAAAGCTGATGATAAAAATTAAACTTGGGAGGGAAGAATTTGTCAAAAAGTAATATTCATAATTATGTCCTACTGTTTAGATTGTTTGAGGCAGTATTTCTTGAATTATTTGTTCTAGTTACCCTGATAGATGATAATGCAATCCTTTGGCAAATCTTGACGTGTTATGCAACCTGCATCTGCACCCAAAAGATACAGTACTTTGGGAGGGTTCTTCCGGATTGCATCCACTCCTGGTTTGAAACCCAGATCCAAAGCAGCTACTTGGCTTGCAACCCTGCAAGGACAAACAGGCTTATTACAGATTATAAAGTGTCAGGTTCTCTTCCCCCCACATTTCCTTTTCAACTCTGAAATATTTAAAAAGGGGCATAGATCTCAATTTGACATTTAGTCCTTTAAAAAAAAAAACCAGCTAAAAGTAATGCTGATCTGAAATTTGATTAAACATTTATTGGAAAATACTGATTAGTTGAAACACAAATTAAGTCAGTTTTGATGACTTTTGTTAGGAAAGTCTCTCACGTCTAGGTCATAACCAGAGAGATACACCCTAGTGGTTAGAGCACTCACCTGGGATGTAAGAGACCTAGGTTCAAGTCTCTCTCCTGGATCAGGCAGTGCAGGGACTTAAACCTGGGTGTCTCACACATCCCAGGCGAGTATCCTGGCCACTGGGCTTTTGACTATTCTGGAGTGTGGCTCAAAACTGTGTACAAAAAATATAGCAAAAGATTGGTCTTGTCCCGATGTGGGACAAAAAAAAAAAAGAAAAAGGGTCAAAACCAACATTTCACAACTGAATTCTTATTTTCTAGCCAGCCCTAGTTAAAGAGTTTCCACAGTACACCTGCAAACTGTCACGTTCTCCACACAGTGTTGTCAAATATATTAAATGGGAGAAAAGAGGGGGAAAAAAAAAAGTCTACTTATACGCTTACAGTAATATTAGGTGTTCTTGTAATAATAGGGAAACATTTCACAAAGAAAAACACTATTTTTAAGTTAAGTTGACTCTGTCCCATTAATGCAGCCTTACATTAATCTACATGAGGAGGAGGAGATTAGGTTTGCTTTTTTCGTTAACAGGGTAATGCTGGGGAAAAACAGATTTAATCTTGGATCAGTAATTTTTTTTGGACAGTTTTGGAGGTTGTGTTAACATTGGGAAAATGCACAGCTTGTCCTCCATCCAGTGATCCCTATATGGAATTTCCAAATACTTTGGGTTTAAAAACAAGGAAACTGACCTTTAGACCCTTGAGCCCTTTTGAGTGCCCTCCACCCCATTACAAATAATAATAATAATAAATAGTTACGTAAGTTTATCTGCTACAATTACAAATCCAATTTTTGTTGGGGCACCTAAACTTTCTTATGATTGAACTTTCTTATGATTTGTACAGTACATGTATGGAAGTCTTAATACAGAAGAGACTACCCAAAGATACCTCATACTACATGCCTTTTTAAATGTAGTGTTTGGTAAGAATGACTTATTTTTATTTCACCAATATTTTAATGGGTATTTTCTCTCTTCGCTAGCAGTGTTTTATATTTAATTTATATTCAGCAGACCAAATTCTTGCCTCGTTATACCGGTATAAGTCTATTGACTTCAATGGAGTTACTCTCCCAAGATTTACACTTGTGTAAAAGAATAACTTCACTCAAGATAATTCTCCTTTACAGACACTGACAAGCAGGTGTTTCAGATTTAAAGTATCTCAGTTATAGTCTTAAGCAGAGAAAGGAAGAGATGGAACTAGGGTTCTTGTCATCCTAAGCAGCAGTTTGTTCCTAATAGCAAAACCAGGCTCATTAGCAGGAATCATCTTGATAAGTAGTTTAAAAGACTATCTGGATAATTTCCAGATCTTTTAAAATCAAAGTGCAAAAGAATACATCTGGTTAACAGGGCACATTAATTTAGTTAGACCCCTTGATTAAAAAAGGCAAAAATCTTACCTGGAGAACTATACAATGCAGGAGAAGTATTAATTAACGGTCTTCTTAAGCACTATTGATATTTTGCCTTTTCTCTATGTAAACAGTACTTGCTTACCAAGTAGCACTGGTTGTCTGTATGTCCTGCTAGGCACGATAGTGTATTACATTGTTAACCCCTCTCATATTCTAAACCCAAATTTGCCTCTGTGCTAACAGTCCCGGTGGCTATCTTGCTAAATCATGAAACAGAGGTTATGGAAGCTCTGCTAGGTTATATCGTGTCTCTTAGTTTTAAGTGCTGCTTTATTCCACATATGAGCCTTGGCAGGATAGAACCCGTGTGTTTGTACTGAGAAGTCTTCACACTTGCATAAAGAGTTTAATATATACCACAGGTTAGGTAAAGCAGAAAGGCTGTAGAAATGCTGTAGAGCGAACCTATGAAGGATGTTCATAACTTTCCAGTCAGTACCAACTCCACTTTTTTTCCTAGCATTTTGTGCAATGGTAGAAACTGCAGCATGGATAGCTGCTCCATCACTGCGCTGAAGTGCTGCGCTGCCTACCACCACCATTGGTTTTTTGGCCTGGTTAAGGACCTGAGGGGGGGAAAAAAAAAATCAAACAAAAATTTAAAAAAGAATGACTTCTCATTCTAAGGCAATGACATTGAATTTTGGTACAGAACAGGATTTCCAAGAAATGATTTATGAACTGTGTTACAGTAGTATGGAACATGAAAGAAAACAAATCCAGTGTTTTTAAACACTATCCTTTCAAGCAAGCAGAGCTGCAACTTTGAAATGATCAATCTATTTTATCTCTAGCAAAAACCTACAGATGTTACTATAGCAAAAACTTATGTTATCTCGGCCAAAGCAATGTTGTTCTGGGCCTTTTCCAGCTAGAAATTGTTTAACCAGAAACAGCAGTGGCTGGAAGGGACAACTCAGCTCACCCAGAAGAGGGCATACATGTGCCAGAGATTTACGATCACGAACATTTCAGTTTCACACATTGGAAAGTACTTTCAAACATCAACTTTATGGTGAGCATATTAAACAATTTATAGAGAATCCCTGCTTGTTAACCATTACTACATCAGTGAATGTTATGAAACCGCCCTCCAAAACAGCTTCTAAACACTGCACCCGTGAAAGATAAAATTATATTCTGACATATCTGAATAGGAACATTATTAAGAAGCATATACCTTGATGAAGGAGTGTTTTTCTGAAGCAATGTCCCGAAGTATCTGTGGTGAATCTCCCAGATGATCATATGTGTAGGTCAGATCCACTGCACTACCCACAAGGGCCACCTGCAGATCATTGTGAAGCCAGCTGGAAATATAGCAAGAACAAAATACAGTTATCTGAATTCCATTTATACAAAAATATATCCAAATCCATAGTGTCTCCTCTCTGTAGCCTTGTTGATCACCCTGTTAATAACTTCACAATCTCTTAGTGCTAATCAATGACTTTGTATCTGCATAGCAGTTCCAAACCACTACCTACAATTACTGAGGCCTGGTCTACACTAGGAAGGTAGGTCAGTATAACTATGTTGTTCAGGGGTGTGAAAATCCACACCCCTGAGCAACACAGTTAAACCAACCTAACCCCAATGCAGACAATGCTAAATTGACAGAAAATTCTCCTGTCAACCTAGCTACAGTCTCTCAGGAAGCTGGATTACCTATGTTGATGGGAGAACCCCTCTGGTCGACATAGGAAGCGTCTTCGCTGAAGCAGTGCAGCTGTGCTGCTGCAGCATTTTAAGTGTAGACAAACCCTGAGGGCTCGTCTACACAATTAGTTCACAGCAAGCTGCACTGAAAGTCTACCCCACACTAGCCTGTCATGGACTAACTGACCATGTGGATCCTGTAATGCACTTTGATCTCAGAAGCAGATGAAAGCACAAACTGTTAATGCGCATCAGAACGGTCCACACGGCTAGCTAGTCTGCAATAGGCTAGTGCTGGGTAGAATCGCATGCCAGCTAATTGTTCATATAGCCCAGCCCCAACACCTAATTCTGTTTCAGCAGAAATAGCTTGGCAGGACTAGATCAGTGAAAATGCAATTCAAAATAGCACTTCTGTTTATCTGAATGCCTGGTTATTCAAAAGTTTCAGACATCCCCAGGCCAATGGGATTGGGCTGTACTGTTAAGATATAGGAAAGCTTGTTAGCCAAATCCAGGAAAACGATGATTGTAATGACAAAGCATACTGATGGAATTCTACAGAAGTTCTGTTTTTAATTCTCACCTTTTTCTGCACATGTACGATTTAGTGCAATTTTGTGATTACCATGTAGATAAGCTTTTTACTAGAATTGTTTCACTTCTGTAAAAATACATATTCTGGGTTCAGCACTCTTACTGCCTTTGGCGGAACATCTGCACACATGTACATGCAGCATTAGGCCCTATGATTTTTCTTTGGTACCATGATATGCTGTAGTCTCAGAATGCTACTAAATATATTCTTCAGCTAGACCTACTGCTCAACTCTCAACTGCACAGAGAATGAAGATGATATGCAGTAGGGAACAGTTCTGGAAAACTAAGTAACCTATACATTTCTGTGAGGCAGCACTCACCCTCGCACTTTTTAGGGATTACCCACTTTGGGGGGGGGGGGGAGTGGAGGGAGCAGGCGAGGGGTTCAGACTAGAAAGAAGATGAAATCTCTGGAGGATTGTTTTAGTTTCTTGCAGCCTCTCATTACACTAAATTATAAAAAGGCATACAAAAATTCCACCAAATGCAGTTATAGAGATTTCCTCTTTTCCATCAAAATTTTATAATCACCAATTAAAAATATATATATCAGTTAAATGCACTGGGTCATCCCAAAACAGTGAGGAGGACTGGCATAACAAAACCTACCAGGAAACCAAGGTTTGCAAAAATTTAATTGTACATATTTCATAAATTTGCAAAAATGGGTATGTTTGCCTCTCTCTAAAGAATTTAAGGTGTTCTCCTCCTCCTCCTCCCCACCCCCCCCCCCGCCCCGCCTAGTCAAAGGCAACTGATAAAACAGTTTTGAATCTGGCACTATGATTAGGAGAGTGGAACCTACTGTTTTACATTTAAAAAAGAAAAAAAAAAAGTGTAAGCAAAAGCAAGTGTAACTCAAGATAAGAGATGTTGCCATTTGTGGCTTACTTTACCCCAATCAATTGTTGACCAGTTACAGAAAACAACCAGGGCATATTCTATTAATAACTAATAAAATATAGGATTTAGGTTATGTAATTTTTCTTGAATCCTCTTAAATTCTGTAATTTAATATGGTAAATTGGATGAACTGAACAACCGAGTTATATTGGATCTTAAATGTATATTTTTCCAAATCAAAAAGGATGAAATTCTAAACTTCATCTGATTCAAAAACATTTTCAAAAACAGATCACTTATCTTATTCCTATTTTCCAAGCAATGAAGTCAACTATATCATCACTTCTTACAAGGCATCAAGTCACATTTACTAGGGCAACAATAATTTTAAAACTTCACTCCATGCACTGATAGGGCTAAGCAGTGTCCTTTTAGGAATTTACTTCAATAACCTTCTCAGATTTAATTTTTATAGAATTTTTTGTTAGTCTGTTCTTCCCTTGATGCATGTGAACTCCCATTAATGATAAGAGGGAGTTAATGGCATATAATCTGTGCAACGAAGGGGGAGGGAGGGAAAAGATCCTGTTGTCTGCATGTGCGCTCTCTCACACACACACACACACACAACTAGGACTACATCCTGCAAATGGATCTGCCTGAGTGAATGCTTGCACCCACACAGAGCCCCACTGCAGTGGTGTACATGGGTGGCTCTAGCCCCTGCTTTGTAAGTATGGATGGACTACCTCATCTCCATAAAGATACAAACCTCTTTCTAATTCTAGCATTAAACAGGGGTGCCTCAAAGCGTGGATTGGTGCCAACCAGAAGCAGGACATCTGCTTCCTCCACTCCAGCAATCTTGGTATTAAGCAAGTAGTTAGAGCGTAGGTCTGTGCTATAATACAAGAACACAAAGAAATTATCTTTATGTCAGAAAAACAGGAGTGGGGACAAGGAGTTGTAAAGGCAGTAGCAGGGATGACTATGGAGTGAAGTAAACTTAAATAATTATTTTTTCAGACAGGAAAAAGAAAGAAGAGCATGCTCAATGCTAATGATACTAAACCAAATCCAAAACAAACACACACCCATCTACAGATGGGTAGCCATAGGTTACTACAACGTAGACATTTTCTGCTGTCTACCAATACAAGATGCTCTCAGCCTTCGTAGACTGGAAAATGCAACTTCATTGCTAGATTTATATCGATACCAACACAGAGTATTATGGCTGCCCTACAGGTATAGTTCTCACAATAGTCACAAAAGTAAAGCTGACTAAAGAGATCAGTTTATAGCAGAGTAATCTCATGGGACGGCAAAACGCTATTGTACTCTACTACTGAACTGCAGTTGTCCCATATTTATCAGATTTGCACTTCTATTATTGTAGAAGCTACCCCCCCCCTCCATCCACTCCAACGTGCAGACTCAGAACAGTAATATTCTAGATGTGGTCTAGTTTTCTATTTCATGTCTCTACCCTGGCAGATTTCAGAATGAAATGATTCATAGTTTATCAATATGCCATGGGCTACTGGACAATTCATATGCAAGATCTCTAAGAATGTATTAATACTCTCTAATTGGAAAACATAATTAAGAAGAGTATAAACTTTGCCTGTGTTATCTCACCCAGCTCCAGCATTAGGGAAGACCTCTTCAGTGCATAGAGTGTCAGAGTTTACTCTGTTCAGCAAGTCTTTTAGAGCTATCAGTGCTTCTGCATCCACCAGTCCTCCTGCAATAGCAGCCACATCCTTACCTTGGACACCCTGCAGCTGTACAGAGAGGAACAAGACCTGTCTGACATATCTATAAGTAAGAACTGAAAACAAGCGCTCTCGCTCTCACCCACACACGCTCAAATCAGGGGTCGGCAACCGGTGGCTCGCGGCTCGCCAGGGTAAGCACCCTGACGGGCCGGCCCGGTTTGTTTATCTGCCGCGTCGGCAAGTTCGGCCGATCGCGGCTCCCATTGGCCGCGGTTCGCGGTCCCAGGCCAATGTGGGAGGCAGGAAGCGGCGCGAGCCGAGGGATGTTCTGGCCGCGGCTTCCTGCCTCCCGCATAGGCCTGGGACCGCGAACCACGGCCAGTGGGAGCCGCGATCGGCCGAACTTTCCGATGCGGCAGATAAACAAACCGGGCCGGCCCGCCAGGGTAAGCACCCTGGCGAGCCGCGAGCCACCGGTTGCCGACCCCTGCGCTCAAATAAAGCTATGAAGCAGCGACAGCATCTGAGAAAGTAGATAGCATTTTTACAGGAGAACAGTGATGCTATGATGATGTAAGTAAGAATTCCGACTTATCTTTTCATTTTTTTAAAAATTAAATAAAAAAACTGCAGTTTAGTAGTAGACAATTTCTCCATCACCACCACACAAAGTACTCAAAAACGAGAACAGATAAACAAAGGTGTAAGAATAGATACAATTATTAAAGAGCAATGAAACATTCATGCAGTACAACATCTTAACAGCAGAATTAGGGGCACAGAGAAAGCTTTAGACCAGATCTACCCAATCCACAATGTAACTGTTTTGGGAGGTGTGGGATGGGGGAAGATAGCATAGTTTAATTCCATGGGAAAAAAAAAATAACCTTCAGATAAACACTATCTCGGTAAATAGATTTGGGAATAGTCACTTCCTCCTGAATTTCTATAAGAGTAGTACAATATCTTATTTAAATTAAAACTAAGTTAGCATAATTGGGAGAAGAAAAATTAGCCTCATATAATCATTAAATGTACAATCTAATCTAGTACCTTCCCTAAAAAACATAATCCAGATGGAAAAAAAACAAAACAAAAACACCCACACTTGAACTTAGAGTAATTTTTTCTGAATTTCTTCATTACCTATGAATTTTGGTAAGTGGAAACAAATTGTCTTCTAATAAGGTATAATTCTCCAAAATTAGTCTTACAAAGTAAGACTAACAGTAGATGGTTGTCTCCAGTCTTCATTATTTGATTTCCTACGCTTCAGATCGACTGGTACAGTAATTTGCCCTGCTGCACAGAAGTATTATAAATACCCTTAACAAAACAAAAAAAAAAAAAAAAAGAGAGAGAGACAGACACATGCAAATATTTCTTACCACTCCAGCAACACGAGTCAGGGCATCTTCCCAGGAGCTGTAAACAAAAAGCCCTTCTTCATTTTTGACCATTGGTTCAATAAGCCGCTGGCGTTTCAAACCATCATAAGCAAACCTGGATGAAGAAAGCCAAACCAGTACTATTAAAAACACTAAGAGGAAGATGTGCTTTTATAGTACTGCCAATATCATTAAATTGTGAGGCAGAGGTCTACAGAGTGAGTGAAATATGACCAAAACCACAGCAGCCTTTGGTTCGGATATCCCAAACAGTTGGGATGAATAACCTCTCATGATACAGACTAGTAAATTTCTCAAAAGTTGAACCTTTTTAATGGAAATAAAATGAATGTTTCAACTCTCTCCTTTCAACATATAAAAACATTTGTCAGTCACAAAAAATTTAAACATTTCTACAGTCAAGGACTACAAAATATAAAATTCTAGTGCACGGGTTGGTTAATATGTATATTTACATCATCATAAAAAGAATTCTGTTTGCCAACAATGCCTTTAAAATACCAAGTGTAGAACTCAGAGGTCAGTGCTAGAGTCAGTATTTCTGGTACACTGTGAAAATGCCTATTTAAAAACAATATATACTGGTACCTTGTTTTGTCAGAGATCCATTCCTCATTGATGTCTTCATGCAATCTTGGTAAAATCCTCATCACTTCTCCAGTCCGTGTGCTCACCACAATGTTACTTCCAATGGCATCAAGAACATCAATGGACTCAGTCTTTCTGTGGGGAGGAAAAGGAACAGAAACCTACAACTCATGCATTGTTAAGCGATTGTCCAAAAAGCAATAGAAGTCTTTAGTCAAAGGTGACAAATGCTGTATGTAGGTTTCCAGCATTATCAGATATAATTAACATTAAAGGTTTGTTTCCCAAGACATATTGTAAATCAGCCTTTCACCAGTCACTGGACTATAGAATTTGATCCTTTCATAAGCACTGTGTATTCAACCGCTGGCACAATTTAGGGAGACCTGGAAATCGGAGACTATTCTGATCCTCCTGCCTCCCAGATTGCTAGAGATATAAACATATGTAATTTAGAATGACTTAACATCTATAGGATGAATGTACTTCTCAATTTAATTGACTTGGTATCAGTCAAAGTAACTCAATTGCTTAATGAATTCAATCTACACCTCTACCCCAACATAACACGACCCGATATAACACGGTAAAGCAGTGCTCGGGGGGAGAGAGGGGGCTGCGCACTCTGGTGGATCAAAGCAAGTTCTCTTACAATAGTAGCATAAATATTTATGCTGGGTGAATATTAAAGAGCATATGAAAGATAAACGGACATTAACTTGCATTCAATGTACCACTTAAAATACATACCGTGTCTCCCAGGGACGGGCAGTAAAGGCATATGGCTTGGAGGTAAGGGCTCCTACTGGGCAGATGTCAATAATATTGCCTGATAACTCAGACATAAACATTTTTTCAACATAAGTGCCAACTTGCATCTCGTTTCCTCTGCCTGTTGTTCCCAAGTCATCTACCCCTGCAATCTCACTAGCAAACCTGTTGGATGCAAATAAAGTGTAAAAACTGAAATGTGTATCAATATTACACGTTTAATTCTTAATCTTTTTATCTTTCAGTATCAGTCTCTGGAAGAGAAGCCATAACTACAGAAAAAAGAAAAAAAAAGACAGGCATCTAAATAGATTAGAAAGTCCCTATGTATGTAGTACAATGATTCTAATAGTTGGAAATAGTAAAAAGCAATTATACTGTCTTTGTATAAACATGAAGACATATCCAGCAACAGTTCACATATAGGAATACTAGCTTGCTGAATTTCATTGGGGTGGGAGAAGAAAGCTGATTCAAGGAACTGGCAACTGGTTTAAGGGAGTTTGATTATCAGTATGAATCCAGGCAAATTAAGCAGAGAAAACTGTGTCTGATCCATACCTAGATAAAGTTCAGGTTCAAATTGAATGATGCTGAAATCTAAAAAGCTATCCTCCTGAGATTTTAGTCTCAGACTGCTGTCACCTTGAGTCACAATCTTGGGACAATGGCTGTTTGAGACTACAGTTTCATACAAACCAGATCTGAAGAAAAGGCCCCTTCATATTTTGGGACCTGTTCTGGAATATAAACCACAGGGCTGGCTCTGAATTTGGAGTTTGATTCCATTTTCTTGCTTTGGACATCTCACTGTTATTGTCTGATAGTTATTTGGTGGTTTGTGAGAAATCAGTTGGTTGTCTCCATCAGACACCAGCATGTCTCCTTGCACCTTGGTTGCAATCACACAGGAGACAAAGGATTGAATGCCATTGGTTTAGCATCTTTCACGAGGCATTAGCAACAATCAGTATTTTAAAGATAGATTCTCCTCCATTATATTTTCCATTGGAGATAATACTAAGCAGAAAGACATTACCTGATACACCGAGTGCACTGTATACACCGAGTCATAATTGTTTTGACTAGTGGGCCAATGTTCTTGTCTTCAACTGCACGTTTTCCCTCTAAAAATCTACTCCTGTCATTGCCAAACATCATTGACTGGTCCTAGAATAGGTAACAGAAAATAGTTGAATCCATGTTACTGAAAAATGTAGTTTCACTGAAGACAATCAAAGAGACAAATGTTAGTAAATAAGAAGTGTAAAATAATTGAACCGGGCTTTTTACCTGGAGGTCACACTCTCCTCCCTGATCACAGATTGGACAGTCCAATGGGTGGTTTGCCAGCAAGAACTCCATTACACCCTCTCTGTTGGTGTCAGTAGTTACAGAGTTAGTGTCACAATTATACAGTTTTACCCTGCAGTCTAGACTATGAATGGTAGACAAGGCCTCCAGAGCATTAAAAACCAGACACTAGTGTCATTATCACTAAAATGCCAATATGTGTTTAAAAAAACAACAGATTGGGCTAACTGAATGACCTGGGTAATAGTAATGGGAAATGGGCCTTCATCTCCGGGTTACCGTTTTGTGTTTGCCACAGACTGGAGGGGATTACAAGTTGTTACAATCAAATGGCTATGTAGTAGCCTAGCCACATCACAGCACCAGGATCATCACTACCACCCTTGTTAGCATTCTCAGTCAAGAGACTGGGAAGAATTGCATGGACATGGATTTATTTTAAAATTTTAACTAGAAAGTAAACAGACTCTCTACATACAGTTTTACAGTCTATTGCAAATAAAGTTAAAAGCAGTACTTTAAGTGCCTTTATTTAAAAATGAAAAAAAAAAACCAAAGCTGAATATGGCACATTTGTTAAATTAGGTGATGTAATTATAGACCACACAGCCTTCTCCTCCAATAATAAAATAAGCAGCTACATAAAGTCAGATGTGGATACCTTGCTTTCCTGGACTTTTCAGAATTTGTCAGTATGTTCCAACCCTTCATTACTGGCATTGCACAAGCAGCTACTGGCTGCAATCATAATAGGAAAATGCATCAAGAGCTCTCCTCTTACAGCAAAGAGTGAATTATTCATACATGTACTGTTATTAATCTAACATCTTATAGAAAATACAAACATATTTGCCACAAAGCTCAGAAAAATCTACCCAATTAAAAACATAATGACTTTGGTTTTGAAGTTTTTTCTCCCATTCTTTTTGAGAATCTGTGACATAAGTGGTTAACTTTTGCCATTATCATTAGTTTTGATTTAATTAGCGGGTTTAACCTATTTTGTTCATTTTTAAAAGAAAAAAATTACACTGCACCAAAAGGAGAGAATGCAACTCTGAAAAAGGTTCTCCTCTTGACACAGGGCTCAATCCTGCATCACTGAAGTCAATGAGGGTTTTGCAACAGACTTCAATGAACACATAATGCAGTAACACATGGGGCTAGTAAATAAACTGCCATTTCAGTCAGGGACAAAGTTGTAGGTCCCAATCCTTCAATTAGATCCATGCAGGGTCGAGGGCAAGTTCAGGGCCCTAGTTTGTATACCAAATGACCACCTGCAGCTACACTGTGAGTTTCGTAAGGTAACAAAGTATAAACATGTATTTCTGAAAGATATACAATAAAGTAGTGGTTTTCAACCTGTGGTATGCAGACCCCTAGGGGGCGCAGACTATGTCTAAGGGGTCTGAGAAAGCATAGACTAGCTCATAGTCACCTAAGTCAATGTAAATTATGTCACTCATGGGCGTGAAAAAAAGACACCTCCCTGAGCAACTTAAGTTACACTGACCTAAGCACTGTCCACACCGGTGCTATGTCGATGGGAGATGCTCTCAAGTCGGCATAGCGCATCTTCACCAGATGTGCTACAGCGGTGCAGCTGTATCGGAGCAGCTGCATCAACGTAGCCTGGTAGCGTAGACTTGCCCTATGAAAATAAAGTGTCAGATGCCAGAAAAGGCACTCTTCTTTCTCTTATCAGTCAAAACAATGCAAATACCCCCACCTACAGGTCAAAACCCAGAAGTGATGTTACCACAGGAGCCCAGTTTGGCACCTTTTCAAATGCAGGGGTGGTGCTGGGGGGAGGGGAGACTTGCGAGGTTATAACCACTCCAAAATTTGCTTCAGGCCCCCCATGCCCCGCTGTAGCAGCTGCCACTCTCTGGCCGCCCTGCTCTGAAGGCATGGAGAGGGACAGAGCCTCGTAGTAAGGAGGGGCCAAGGCCCACGTCAGTCCTCCCACCGGGAAGAGGTTGGCACCGCCCCTGGTCAAATGCCGTACCAAGCATGTACAACATTTATAGCTTTATTCTGTTCAGTCAGTTTTCACTTTAAGACTTGTATGACAGGGGTCCACAGACTACATGTTGAATTTCCAAAGAGGTCTGCACCACCCTTCAAAGTTTTTTAGTGGTCCACAAATGGAAAAAAAAGGTTGAAAACCACTGCAATAAAACATCGTCATTCTTTTACAAACGGACATGACATGACATTTTGGGGTGGAGATAAATGCAGAAAAATAATCTGCTTGCAACATCCGCATTATAACTCCAGATTATATGCAATTGTTTTGCAGTTACTCACTCTCCAAATTTTCAGTAGAGTCCTGCAAACACTTATAAAATAATACAATTTCAGTACAGAAAAGATGCATACCTTGGGTGCTTTCTCTATCTCTACAAGGCACATCCTACAGTTTCCCGCAACAGACAATCGATCATGGTAACAAAAGCGAGGTATCTGCATTCCAACTTTTTCACAGGTCTAGAAAAGGAAGAAAATTAAGTTACAGAATTACCTCTTATGACCTTGGTTTAACTGAATTTTCAATTCTGAGATTTCTCAAAGAATGAAAAATTTGTTTTGGTTTTCATGGAGTGTGCGCTCAGTGTATCTCTTCGGCTTGTGCAGGGTTAGTTTCAGAAGTTTGCCTAAAGGGGAGAGTGGCAAGTCAATAATGATAAATAAGGGGCTGGGGAGTAATAGGAAAAAGCAGATTAAAAAAATTGGGCCCAAGGAGAAAGTGTGTTAAGAACTGTAGTAATAAAAAGAATATTTGTATTTTGTTGCTCTGCAGTAACAAACTCACAAGAAAGTAAGCACTATATCAAGAAAGGTACATGGGACGAGAGCTCCAATAAGACTTACAGGAAGAAGGAAAGTAAGAATGAATTTGGAAAGAGGTAGAAGATATGAAGTAAAAAAAATGACAGGCATAAGAAACCCCAATACAGTACAATGACATGGACGTCCACTATAATCTCACTGAGTGCCCTGAAGATTATAGCGGTTCAAAGTGCCACCTCACACATTCACAGAAGCAGCCCAAACCCTGAGAAAATTTAGTAATGCTTTTGACGCAGTCCCAACATGACATTCTCATAAGGAAACTAGGAAAATGTAAATTACATGAAATTACTACAAGGTGGGTACAACTGTTTGAAAAACTGTACTCAAAGAGCAATTATCAATGGTTCACTATCAAACTGGGAGGACATTTCTAATGGGGTTTCACAGGGATCTGTCCTGGGTCTGGAATTAGTCAACATTTTTATTAATGACTTGGATAATGGAGTGGAGAGTATGCTTATAAAACTTGTGGATGACACCAAGCGACTTTGAAGGACAACATTAGAATTCAAAACAACCATGACTAATTCTCCAATTTGTCAACAAGATTAAATTAGATAAAGACAAATGCAAAGTACTACACCTTTCAGGAAGGAAAAATCAAATACATAAATAGGGACTAACTGGCTGGGTAGCAGCACTGCAGAAAAGGATCTGGGAGTTGTGATGTTTTGGGGATCATTCAGACCAGTAAGAGGTTCTGTCATTGCCTGCCCTGTTAACGCTGGTATGCCTTAATGCTGTGCTCAGATCCCTGACACCGGCAGTCTGCCCACAAGCACAAGGTCTCGCCCTGGCTTACATCAGCCTTATTCCTTGCATGGTAACACCAACAGCTTTCCAGTCCAGAGCCTCCCCAAATCCATCCTCTCTAAGTTCTTAACAACCAGGCACTCAGACAGTTGCCCTTTGGTTTGTCACCCCAGAACCAGCTCCCCCTATTATACCAGCTCACTTTGGGATACACACTCCATATAGTTTGTACCAGAGACTTGATAGAGTTAAAAATAAACAAAAAGTTTATTTAATCGAAAAGCCACATATTCAAAGATTAAATAGTAAAGGAAAGCAAAAATATACAAGTTACACAGAAAAAAAAACCCAACGATGCAACCTCATGTTTCACACTTCTATACTGTATTAGAAAAAGGATTTTATCGAAGTTACCTATTGCCTTTGAACAGTTCCCCAGCCTAACCCCAAGCACAGTGGTGTGCAAATTATTCCAGTCACGCTCCCCCTTACCATTAACAGACTCTATCTGTGCCGCCCTCCCACCCCATTACTGCACAGCCAAGGCTTCCTCAGCAGTGAAGCTTGGGCTGAAGGCAGAGCTGGGGAGGGGGGGAAAGCTGTGGCTAGAAGCAGAGCTGGACCTGGGGGGCACGATGCTCCCTCTCCTCCCCACCCCAACCCCCGTAAAAAATCCTGGATTTACACTGGATTTACACTGTAAATAGATTACACTGCCACTAGATGCTGCAGAGGTATTCAAAAGGGAGGTAGATGTCACTTTATTATTAAATTAATTAATTAAGTAATATGAACTCTTGGTTCATCGTCAACTTCTACAAAAGGAGTCTCATGTCAGTAGAGCAGAGAGAGAAAGCTGATTAAGCAGCAATGGAGCCTAAGAGAAATACTGCATTGGGCTATTAGCTGGGAACTGTAAAGCCACAGCCATTTTAATGTAACTTGCATCCAAAGGCACAATTCTGCCTTCTGAAATGAACCTTGGCTGCATACTTTATGTGCCATTTCTCCATAGCTGGTCCCTTCTTATTGCTCCTAAAAAGTTAGTTTAGAAGTCTACTTGAAAAGCTGGCCTAGTGGCCCAGCTGCAATGCTAGGCATAGCCTTGAAAAGTTTGGATCCCATTTTGACTTCACACGTTTTTCCCCCTCAGGCAAGGAAGAGGGGAAGTGTGGCAAAGGCATGCATAGAGTTCTGAGCCATAAGAGCTGGGGCAGGAAGGGAAGCTATATCTTGCATACCACTTAAGTATAGCACAGAGGGCTCTCAAAGAGTCCTGTTCAGTCCACTATAATAAGAGCAGTAGCCATATAAAGCCTGGAAAAACAGTGGGTGTGACCCATATATTTCTGACAAGGACGCAAGAGAGCCACCATAACTGCTCTACCTGCACCATCTAGAATTTAATTAAAGCTTGTCTGCACTGCAGTAGTAATCAGTTTGAATTCCTCCTATGACATCTTCCTTTCAGCTAATGGGGTCAGATTTTGCTTTCTCAAAATGTAAAGCCACTACAAGTGATCATCCCATATTAAATTCTCTGGTGGATAGCAAAACCACCTATACAGAACTGCCATGAGACACACAAAGTGTTCAGTTACATGAAGTGTAACACAATGACAAAATATACTGTTACCAATGGGGGGGGTGGGGGGGGGCACGAGGTAGTCAGATGCTGGTCCAGAATTTTTTCTACCTGAAGCACTGTGGTTCCTGGTTCTACAAAGACAGGCTGCCCATCAACGAACACCTCTATCAAGTTGCTGGCTGCTGTAGTGGTTGTACGCACTAAAAGATACAAGGGGGAAAAAAAAAAACCTGAGAATTTAAGTCACTGCTTAATGTGACACGCACTATTCTTGGTCTCTTTACTCTAATTGGTAGACCAGAAAGGTTAACATCCAAACCTGTGCTCCAAAAGACCAATAAGTATTTTATTAGTCAGTTGTCCACATACTGGACGCTACTTTAATTATGAAGTTGGCATCTAGATAGCCTGGTGATAGGCACCATAAAAATCCAAAGACAGGATTATTGCAGGCAAATTTCTTAGATGATGCTTACTAATGTTTTGACAGTTATGCCGCCTATTATACTAGCTATATCAACAATAAAGCAAACAAAAAAATATAACCCTGATTTCCATTAGCTTGTCTAAAATTCTTATTCCTCATTGCATCTCATCTAGCACATTTGGCATTGCTATGTCTTCAACCATTATGAACTAGGATGCGACCAAAAGCTTAAAAAAATATTATTTCTTCAATTGATGCAGTAGTCCATCAAAACTTTAGGCATATGATCATTATGTAAAAATACATATCACAATAATTAATCTAAGTTGATCGTTTCAAAACCACCACCAAACAACAACAAAGTGGATATTCCCTAGGGCAGGTATCACTTGTGAAGCTCAATGAGATGTTATTTCTAACACGAGAGAAGAAAAGTACGGAGAATAGCTGATGGCCAATTTTGAAAAGCAAATTAATCATAATTCAATGTGTTTCCTTCTGAGCTCTCTTTCACAAAAATTCACTAATAAATGCAGATTTAAGGTATTATATAGCTTTATCCCCCACAAAATGGCTTTTTAAATGCTTGCCACATAAAATATTAAAGTGTGCTCTCTTTTTGCTTTGACAACTGCATTGTTTTTCATATGGCAAATTATGGGCTTTTTAAAAAAAAATGTCAGTGTGGGTAACATAACACACCTGTAAACATTCAGCCATTCAGACTGCTTAAGTGGCTTAGCATTTCTACAGCTCTTGTAGAACATCAATCTCTGGATACTCCAGTGCATTGTTAGTGGTGTTGGGGAACGAGGGAAATTTTAAAGGACATTAGTACCAATCACAGTCAGGACATTCTTCTTTCACGTGATTCAGAGTAGCTCTAAATGGGAGGGAGCTGCAGACAGGGCATTCTCCATGAAGACCCCTAGGCTGTGGAATTCACTTCCTTCTGGGCTCTTACGAAGGCAGATTTCTTGTTACCTTCCAGCCATACCAAAAGTCTATTTTTTCTCCTCAATGCATTTGGAAAGCGTGCAGGTGGAGGGGTAGAAGGATTTTATTGTTAAGTTTGTTGGCAAGTTAATGTTAATAATAAAGGGTAGAGTAGTATGAGTAACTTATTGAAGGACGTTTCACATTATTGAACGTTGTTAACTTCAGGATACGTAAAAGCTTCCATAGCTTAAGATGGGTGCTTCTAGTTGTTTTTATAAATACAAATAACTAATAGCTAGTACAATCCAAACCCCACCAGCAACAAGAGCACTATATGAAACCCAGAGAATGGTAGGAAATTTGTGTAATAACCCCAATACACAATCCCTTCTTTACGTGCATTGTATCACTCTGTATAAGTAGGGAAAGGCTTCTCATGCACTTGTGTATAAAAGGCAGACTCACCACATCCTTTGGTGGATTGAGTGACACCAGCTAAGGCCCTGCGGACAGCAGGTAATCGCAGCATGGCGCTGAAAATTAATACAAGAGAAGTTAGAGGGTTAAATTTTAGCAATTAAGATCTGCCGGATATTTCTATGATGGTGGGTAAAAATCAATAATTTTAATATTTAAATTAAATACAAACTTATTTAAAAAAAATCTAAATATGATGTTAACATCTATGTTGGCCTAAATGTATTGTATATTATATTTAAATTATTTTAATTTAAATTAAATATAAAAAATATTAAGCATTATCTTTGTGCCAAGTTTTAAAGACAGTAAAATAACTGAACTGGTGGATGTTGCTGACTAAGCATCAGGAACCAGAGTTTGTTGAAGTGCTACCCCAGCTTTTGACAACAGTGCCTCCTTCTGCAGGCACAGAAAGAATAATTTTTTCATTTTAGTTTGTTCAACTAGCTTAGTTCAATGACTAGTACACTGAAAGTTGAGAATGCAACTGGAAGTTGTAAGAGCAGGCAAGCTTGTTTTCCTCTTCCAATCTATGAATAAATACTAGATGTGAGAATGAGAGCTACTAGTTCTAAAATCCTGAAGGACATGGTGACCAGAAACAATCAATTCAATTCACTAACTACAGATAATACTTCCTTTGTTTAATGAAGTTAGTATTAAATTCAAAACATTTTTTGATAAACTTTTTCTCTTAAAACAAAATTAAAATCTTTTTGTGCACTGATTTTGAATTTCCATCCAAATAGAGTTTGACAGAAACACTATCTAGTAAGAAGTTAAGTGATATAACTGCTTAAATAAATGTGTATTGATGTAGTGTATCCTGCTGGATAGCAAAAAGAAGCAACAAATTTAGTGTAAAGGCTATATTTAGTTGCAAATCAGCATGTTTTAACAGTTACCAACCAATAAGAATCAATTTTTTTTTTTTTTAGGAAAGCAACTAAAAAATGCAAATACAAAACATGATTAAAATTGGTGGATTTAAATCAATCTGCCCTGATTTCTCCAGATCTTAAGTTTTTAATTTGTATGCAAGACTTTGTAATTTGTATGGAACAAACTTTTGTATCATATGTCCTAAGCGACGAGTAGATGACAGCACCAAGAATTCTTGAGTTCTAATCCTGGCTCTGACAACAATTACCTCCATAGCCTTGGGCAAATCAATCACTCAAACTCAAATTTTCAGGTGCCCATTCATTCCGAGTGCCTAACTCAACACAGTCTAAGGCTTGACTTTCAGAGGTGCTGGGCATCCTCCATAACTCCAGCTTAAGTCAACGAGAGTAAAAAGTGTACACTGCTCTTCTGAAAATTGTGCCCCCAAAACTGAGGCATTCAAAGTGAATGGACATTTTTGAACATATGAGCCCAAGAGATTGAATACAGGTCACACTGTGAATCAATAGCAAGGATGGATATAAACCCAATGTCTCCTGATTTCCAGTCTTGTACCCCCACAAACTCATCAATGCTGGCTCCCTATTCCAAACTAGCAGGCAGCTATCAAAATAAGAGTGTTTCCATTAGCATGCATGTCACTTTACAGAAAAAAGTAGGATGACATTCTCTTCCATAAACTGCTCACAGTCTAAAACAGATAACTTTAACAAAGCAAGAAATGACAAAAAAAGAAAAAAAAGAAAGGCAGTTGAAAGAAAAGACTGTTCTTGGAAAAGCATTATTTGCAATTAATTGTTTCTGATGTGTTGTTTTTAAACTGAATGTTTGTTTCTCATTAGTGTCCGTCTGAATTAGGCTCCCCCAGCTTCCTAAATACATATAAACATCTCATTATATGACCTAACTGCAAAATAGTTGGTCTGTAGTTTGGAGTGACTCACTACCCTCATAACAAAGCTATCCTCCAAAGCCAAGGAATTTGAAAGTTGAATGGGGTCCATTCTTTTATGAAGAACGAGAGTTAAGAAAATTAGGGCTTAGCTATATGGCATCACAGTCTGCGGTACCATGTAGACAAGCCCTCAGAAGCTAAGCTATGAGACAAGATTCAAGTGATCACAGGAACTTGATAACAAGAGTGAAGAGCATTTCAGAGTTAGCATGTAACCCATTTTATTTTTCCAAGGGGACGAAATGCTGTTGCAGTACTTAAAATGGACATTGTCCTGATGGCAGGTTCTATATTCGACTTCCTCTTTTTTCCAAATATTTGCAAGTCCATGGTATTCTTTGTTTTCCTGTCCCACAACAAAACACTTCAAAGTTGTTTGCTAATAGCAGCTTACTTATGATAGCAACCCTACAATTAAGAAGTGTGTGATCTTCAAAATTATTATAAACAATTGATAGAAAAATGTTAATGAGCAATCTGTGTGATATTATATATATATACACACACACCTCTACCCCAATATAACACGATCCGATATAACATGAATTCGGATATAATGCGGTAAAGCAGCGCTCCGGGGGGATGGGGCTGCGCGCTCCAGAGGATCAAAGCAAGTTCAATATAACGTGGTTTCACCTATAAAGTGGTAAGATTTTTTAGCTCCCGAGGACAGCGTTATATCAGGGTGGAGGTGTGTGTATGTGCACGCACACACACAAAACAAAAACATAAGAACTGAAAGCAAGCCCAATCCTACTCTCAATGAAGACACAGCGAGTTTTACCATGGGAATGGATAGGACGCTAAGCCCTTATCACATACAGTGGAACTACTTCAAAACAATATTGCCTGATTACAGACCAAAAATTATATGATTTTTCAAATGATCAAAGACAACTGTTGGAGGAAGTATTAAATTATGAATTACTAATCATTAATGATTTTTCAGAAACAATATTAAACAAACATCATCAACTTGATGCACTTCTCTCTTATTTATCTAGTACTGTTAGAAGCACCACTTCTTACTGTAAAGCAATGAGATCAGGAAAAAAAATTATCTTTAGCTTGTTTACTTAGTGAATAAAACAGCATGGGACTCTGTCATAGGAGGAATATCAAGCTACTTTTAACTTTTTTTGAAAATGGACTAGATTTCAATATGGTAGTCTTAACAGCTCAGGCTATGCACTTAAAACTTGATAGCTGCATCATTAGCTTATACAGCGACAGCGCTTCCTATTATTTTGGAAAGAGATGAGAAGGGAAGAAGCTGGAGAGTACTAGTCTATCACTCCCTGAAAATTTCAACAGCAGAGCTACCCTCCCCTTCAGCTAGTGGGCTCTGTAGCGTAGCTAGGGTGGGAGCGGAGGAGCGGCCACTCCCCCACTGAGCACAAGTGGCATCTTGTCAATTTCTTGCCGCCTTTTTACTCACTCAGGGGAGCGATTAAAAAAAAAAAGGTGCCACCTGCTGCGGCGCTTTTATTATACTCACCCGGTGATGCTCCAGGTCTTCGGCAGCACTCTGAGTCTTCGGCGGCACTTCAGCGGCAGGACCTTCACTCGCTCCAGGTCTTCGGCGGCATTTCAGCAGCGGGACCTTCAGTGCCGCCAAAGACACCTGGAGCGAGTGAAGGGCCTGCCGCCGAAGACCCAGAGCGCCACTGGGTGAGTAAAAGTGCCGCAGCTGGCCCCCCCCTTTTTTTTTTTAAATTGCTCCCCCTATTCCTTCCACTTGGCTACGCCACTGGGTGCGCTGCATGCAAATCGCTCTGAAGCTAGTCAAATTTTGCTCTAAGCATCTGCTGGAGATCACTCAAAACCACAGAAAGGCGCACTCCCTCTCCCCACATGGATTTACCGGGCTGCCACAAAACTGTCAGTCTCTGCTGGTTTGAGGAGTGTGGGCAAGAAATTAGGCAATGGACCTGCTGTTCTAGACTAACTGGACTGGACTCAGAGAAACCACTCTAAAAAACTAAATTATTTATATCTGTTTAATACTCTATAGAAATTCAGTATTTCAGAGGCTGGAAGGTTCCTCTTCAGTGTAAATACCTGCATGGAGTACACAGGAGGAGTTCACAGCAGAAGAATCACTGACATCTATGCCAAAAATCACACAGGGAATGGGGGAGAAGGGCCACACCAGGGACACGCAGCAGTGCTGCATGAAAATAAGTTAGCTTCGTCAAGCGTACCAGAAGACAAGGGAGGCGAACAGTTGATCTGGTTCTGCCCCACAGAAATGCCACTTTTATGAGGCGCTGCATGCGATTCTCAGCAGCAACTCCACCACTACCCCAAAACGCTCCGTGGATACCTCACAGGAGCCCCAGGCGACCTCGAGCAACAACGAGGAGGACATTGTTGATGAGGCAGAGGAGGAGAATACAAGGCAGGCAAGCGAAGGATCCATTCTCCCCGACAGCCAAGCACTGTTTTTAACCCTGGAGCCCATCGCTTCACAGGAGCAATTGCTGGAAGTGTGTGATGCCAGGGAAGGCACTTCTGGTGAGTACACATTTCCAGTCAAACCGTAAGGGTTACATGCTATTATTTTGAATGTTTAATCTGACCAAAAAGGAGGTGTAGGGGTATCAGTGGCCACTCCAGCTACACAGAGGGTGCTCTCTGAAAGAGACTGTTTATGTGCACGGGGATGGCCCTGGAATCCTCCATGGAGATCTCTAGGAAGCTTTCATGGAGGTACTCTGCAATCTTTTGTAAAGTTTCTGGGAAGGGTTGCCTTATTTTGTCTACCACAGTAGGGCACTTTCCCACCCCACTCCAGCATTAAGTCTTCTGGCATCACTGCGGCACACAGCATTGTAGCATAATGTTGATAAACTCAACATTAACAAGTCACTGGGACCAGATGGCATTCACCCAAGAGTTCTGAAAGAACTCAAATGTGAAGTTGCGGAACTATTAACTAAGGTTTGTAACCTGTCCTTTAAATCGGCTTCGGTACCCAATGACTGGAAGTTAGCTAATGTAACGCCAATATTTAAAAAGGGCTCTAGGGGTGATCCCGGCAATTACAGACCGGTAAGTCTAATGTCGGTACCGGGCAAATTAGTTGAAACAATAGTAAAGAATAAAATTGTCAGACACATAGAAAAACATAAACTGTTGAGCAATAGTCAACATGGTTTCTGTAAAGGGAAATCGTGTCTTACTAATCTATTAGAATTCTTTGAAGGGGTCAACAAACATGTGGACAAGGGGGATCCGGTGGACATAGTGTACTTAGATTTCCAGAAAGCCTTTGACAAGGTCCCTCACCAAAGGCTCTTACGTAAATTAAGCTGTCATGGGATAAAAGGAAAGGTCCTTTCATGGATTGAGAACTGGTTAAAGGACAGGGAACAAAGGGTAGGAATTAATGGTAAATTCTCAGAATGGAGAGGGGTAACTAGTGGTGTTCCCCAAGGGTCAGTCCTAGGACCAATCCTATTCAATTTATTCATAAATGATCTGGAGAAAGGGGTAAACAGTGAGGTGGCAAAGTTTGCAGATGATACTAAACTACTCAAGATAGTTAAGACCAAAGCAGATTGTGAAGAACTTCAAAAAGATCTCACAAAACTAAGTGAGTGGGCAACAAAATGGCAAATGAAATTTAAAGTGGATAAATGTAAAGTAATGCACATTGGAAAAAATAACCCCAACTATACATACAACATGATGGGGGCTAATTTAGCTACAACGAGTCAGGAAAAAGATCTTGGAGTTATCGTGGATAATTCTCTGAAGATGTCCACGCAGTGTGCAGAGGCGGTCAAAAAAGCAAACAGGATGTTAGGAATCATTAAAAAGGGGATAGAGAATAAGACTGAGAATATATTATTGCCCTTATATAAATCCATGGTACGCCCACATCTCGAATACTGTGTACAGATGTGGTCTCCTCACCTCAAAAAAGATATTCTAGCACTAGAAAAGGTTCAGAAAAGAGCAACTAAGATGATTAAGGGTTTAGAGAAGGTCCCATATGAGGAAAGATTAAAGAGGCTAGGACTCTTCAGTTTGGAAAAGAGAAGACTAAGGGGGGACATGATAGAGGTATATAAAATCATGAATGATATTGAGAAAGTGGATAAGGAAAAGTTATTTACTTATTCCCATAATACAAGAACTAGGGGTCACCAAATGAAATTAATAGGCAGCAGGTTTAAAACAAATAAAAGGAAGTTCTTCTTCACGCAGCGCACAGTCAACTTGTGGAACTCCTTACCTGAGGAGGTTGTGAAGGCTAGGACTATAACAATGTTTAAAAGGGGACTGGATAAATTCATGGTGGCTAAGTCCATAAATGGCTATTAGCCAGGATGGGTAAGAATGGTGTCCCTAGCCTCTGTTCGTCAGAGGATGGAGATGGATGGCAGGAGAGAGATCACTTGATCATTGCCTGTTAGGTTCACTCCCTCAGGGGCACCTGGCATTGGCCACTGTCGGTAGACAGATACTGGGCTAGATGGACCTTTGGTCTGACCCGGTACAGCCTTTCTTATGTTCTTATATGTTCTTAAGGACCAGGTCGGTACCCAGATGCATCATCTACTCCCTTTCTGCCTCTGTTATCCTCAGGAGAGTGATATTGCATATGGTCATGTAGAGGAAACCAGGGAAGTTTTCAATGCTAGCCCTTAAGCCGTAAACAATTCAACAAGTAATCCGCCTGTTCAGTGAAATCTGGGTCACACAACCACGCTTTCCCAAGTGTGCTGTGGTTGGAAGGGATCACCGTGTATTGCAACCAGCATTTTAAGGGGGGGGGGGGGAGGAGGGTGTTACTGTTTGTCTCCCTTCCTCCCCAACCCAGTGCTGCTTTTGTAAAAAAAAATAAAAAAAACAAACAAACCTATTTGGGGGGCTTTACAGTGGTGCCTGTCCTCAAGAACCATCAGGTTGTTAGGGGAAAGGGAGCTTTTCTCAAGTTCCAACCTGTGATTCCAAGGATGTCTTCACAAAAGCTGCAGCACAAGACCTCTCACCCATGCCTCATGGCCTTACTCACCCATGGATGGAGCAGCAAACCGACTCTTGTAATAGCCAGCGGTTGTGATTAGATTGTGGCTTGCAGAGAAATGCATTGAGGGGTGTTTTTTAATAACAAGAATTAACCTTGCACCAGAAACAATGTATGCACTGTCAATGCTACCCTCGTGCTTTGTATTCTTTGCAGCTGAAACGCTGTCCATCGGCACATCCTCCACACCGGGATAAAGACTTTCCCAGATTAGAAGGCAGAAAAAAACGACTTGGGAGGACATGTTCAATGAGTTAATGTGTGCCTCCGAGAGTGACAAGATGGAGCTCAGAGCATGGAGGAGGGATTATGAGGGATTATGAGGGAGCAATCAGACATGTTGAGGCGTCTGGTTGAGGTTCAAGAAAGGCAGCTGGATGCTACAGTCCCTCTGCAGCCTATGTTGAACCTGCTGCCATCATCGCCAAGTTCCACATTCTTCTCCCCAAAATGTCCTATCAGGTGGGGGAGGTTTCAGTATCCCTTGCACTCAACACCAGGGGAGGGTAGAAGGAACAGAAGGCGCCCATTCCCAAACCTTGGATTGTTACGGCTGTGCAAATGTAAGCAATCTGTCCTTGTTTCCCCCCCCCACACACACAAACCTGTGTTATCAGCTCTTTTGCCCCAGGTTATCTTACTTTTCTTTGCTGCCTGTGTGTGTTTTTGTGCATAATAAAACTTAAGGGATTGAGGAGAAAAGGCTCTTTAATTCATTCAGCACACTGTAGTTAGTGGGGGTGGCGTTTACAGGGGAGAAAATGCAATGAAGGGGACAGCTTGGTAAGGAACGACACAGATAAGTGTCACATTACTGTGGATCATTTCTGAAACTGGTTTTCAAAGCCTCACAGAGACACAGAGCCCCTCGATGTGCTCTTTTTATTGCCCTGGTGTCTGGCTGCTCAAAATTGGCTGCCAAGCGATCTTCCTCCACCCCACACCCTGCCGGAAACTTTTCTCCTTTTGTTTCACAGATATTATGAAGTACAGAGCAGGCAGCAATAACAGTGGGGATACTGTTTTCACTGAGGTCTAATCTAGTAAGCAAACAACGCCAGTGGCCTTTTAAACGTCCAAAGGCACATTTTACCACCATTCTGCACTTGCTCAGCCTATGGTTGAGCCTGTCCTTACTGCTGTCCAGGCTGCCTGTGTATGGCTTCATGAGCCATGGGAGCAAGGGGTAGGCTTGGTATCCCAGGATCATGACTGGCATTTCAACATCACCAGTGGTTCTGTCCAGACTGCAGAATAAAGTCCCTGCTTGCAGCTTTATGAACAGACCTGTGTTCCTAAAGACGCATGCATCACGCACCTTTCCTGACCATCCCACGCTGATGTTGGTGAAATGGCCCGTGATCCACCAGCACTTGCAACACCATTGAGAAGTACCCCTTTTAGTTTATGTACTCTTTGGCAAGGTGGTGTAGTGCCAAGTCAGGGATATGTGTTCCATCTATAGGCTCACCGCAGTTAGGGAACCCCATCGCCACAAAACCATCCACTATGTCCTGCATGTTGCCCAGAGTCACTACCCTTCTTAGCAGAAGTCTGTTGATTGCCCTGCAAACTTGGATCACAACAGATCCCATGGTAGATTTACCCACTCCGAATTGATTCCCCACTGACCAACAGTAGTCTGGCGTTGCAAGCTTCCACAGAGCAATCACCACTTGCTTCTTCACTATCAGAGCAGCCCTCATTTTAGTATTGCTGCACTTCAGGGCTGAGGAAAGCTCTTCAGACAGTTCCTGGAAAGTGGCCTTACACATATGAAAGTTCTGCAGCCACTGCTCATCATCCCATAGCTGCATAACAATGCGGTTCCACCAAGCAGTGTTTGTTTCCCTGGCCCAAAAGAGACACTCAACCGTGTCAAGGTGATGCATGACTGTTGCCAGGACCTACGAATTGCTCCACTCTATGGTTTTTAGCAGGGCTGCTTGCATGGCATCACATTGTTCTGTCCGGCAGCTCCTGTATCAGCTGTGTAAATACTACAGAATAAGGCCCGAGGTGTCTGTAATGCTCACAATAGTATACAGCTGAGCAGGGTCCATGCTTACCATGCTATGGCATCTGCACAGGTAACCCAGGTTTACGAAAAAAAGGCGTGAAAAAGGCTTGGTTTGTTTGCCGTTGATTTCAGGGAGGGAGTGAGGTAAGGGAGGCTAACGCCATGTTCCCATAACCACCCGCGCAAATGTTTTGGTCCCATAAGGCATTGAAAGCCCAACACAAAATTCCACTTGGCTACATGCACTGTGGGATAGCTACCAACAGTGCAGCGCTTTGTGCGTTGATTCAAGCCCTGCTAGTGAGGATGCACTCCGCCAACATGGGCATAGTGGGGACACACAAGATCGACTTGCTTAAATCAGAGGCTTGACGTCAACTTACATAAAATTGACTTAACTTTGTAGTGTAGACGTGGCCTGAGAACGAGAATCTTTCATCCTGAATCCCCATATTCTTGAGCCACAAGGTTAAAGGAGCATTCACTATAATCTAACATAACATTCTTAATATTTTTCCTTGTGCTAATTAACCATAACAACTGGTGATTGTTAAATCTTTGTTTAATTGTAACTGTAAAACAAAATTTACTTTTCTTTATTTATGCTGTTTACTTTTGGCTTTTCACTCAGTTTGGTCATTGAGAACCCTTTCTTAAAATTAAATCAATTCTTTGCAATAAGACCTCACAAAAAAAGCATCACTTGATCTTTCACAGTTGTAACTCTCGCCTTACCATACAAAACCTCCTCCACCTCTTCTTTTGTTTACTGACATCCCTTGCTGAATTATGTCTAGTATACACCCTGATCCTGCAAATGCTCATCTATGTAACCTCAACAAGACTATTCATAAGTGTAAAGTTAAGAATGGGTGTGAATCTTTGCAGGATTTAAACTGTAAGCTACCTGGGGCAGAACCCTGTCATTCGTGGGTTTTTTAAAGGGACACACACACACAGTTATTGTCCAAAACTCTTGTCCAGTCAGTGCCACTTTCCCGGCCTCAAGCCCAACTACACACAACAGCAGGATACCGCAGCATGGACCCCGGGTGCAGCTGGGGAATAAGACACAGCCCCATAGCAATGACAACGAGTGACCCGGACCAGGTCTGCGAATGCACAAGTTCTAGGAATCAGACGCTGCTCTCAGGAAGAGACCTGGGCTCTGCTCCCGGCCGGCCAGGGCCCCGCTGGAGACCCTGGCCTCATGTGCCACTCGAGCACCGCTCTGGGACCCCGGGGCTCTCAGAGCCGGCACAGCGGCGCCGGCCGCCAGCCCCAGGCTCCCCGGGAGCCCCCCGGGGGACCTGCTCCCACCAGCGCTGCCCCGCCCCGCCCCCACGCAGCAGGCGGGGAAGAGTCTGGGGCTGGCTTATGTAACGCCACGAACCCCAGGGCGAGGCCTAACGGGCCGGGTCACCTGTTCAGCGCCAGCCCAGGCAAGGTCAGGCCCCCAGCCTCAGCCGGCACCGGCACGGAGGGAGCCGGAGCCCGTGAAGGGCATCCACGGGACAGGGTGAAATCACCCCCCCGCCCCTGCGCAGGGAACGACTAACCGCTCCTCAGCACGGGGCCCCGCCCCGGGCAGGAACACTAGTGCCAAGCCCCCCGCCCCGGTTACCTTCTTGTACTGGGGGACCAGCAGCACCCGCTGCTCCGGTTTGCTCTTCTGAACCACAACAACGCTCCTGCGAGCGCTCACCCAGCTAATATGGCGGCCGTCTCGGCAATTTCCGCCGCTAGCCGTCTCGGAGTCGGCAACTTCCGTCACCCCCCGGGAGGCACCTTCGGCAATTTCCGTCACTAGAGGCCTCGGCAACGTCCGTCACTCTCCGGGAGCATCTTCGGCAATTTCCGTCGTTAGTGGCCTCGGCAAAGTCCGTCACTTCCCGGAGCCGCCTTCGGCAACTTCCGTCACTCTCCGGGGGCACCTTCGGCAATTTCCGTCACTAGCGGCCTCGGTAACTTCCGTCACTTACTCCCCGACGGTGGCAATTTTCGAAAATTAGACGCGGCGGAACCTTCCGGAACATCCTCATTATTAGCCGTTCACTACATTCCGTCCTTCTGTTTTCATTTCCTTTCCGCCCCGCGCCCTGTACCAGGTGGTGTGGGAGGGGGCGGGGGGGTTATTTCCTGCCCTGCGGAGGGATAATCTCACGACAGCAATGGCGGTGTGGCGGAGGGGTCCAACGCACTCTATATAAATTCGGCGCGGCGAGTGGGTCCCTCTTTCTGCGGTAGGTGCTAAAGCAGCTGGGCTTGTCTGTGTGCTGCACTGCCGCCACCATCATGGGCTTCGGGGACCTCAGATCCGCTGCCGGCCTCCGGCTCCTCAACGACTTCCTGGCCGACAAGAGCTACATCGAAGGGTGAGCGGCGGCGGCGCGCGACCCTCGGCGGTGCGGGGTGCCGCGAGGCGCCTGCCGCCGCGCGCTCGGCCCCTCCCCCGCTAAGCCCTGGGCACTGCTGCGGCTCAGGGTGTCTCGAGCCTGCCTGCGTGTGGGGCGTCGCTGGCCGCTGGCCCGCACGTGCCTGGTGCCGCCGCTCAGCTGCGGGCCTGGGCCTGCCCCACCCCCAATCGGCCGTTGAGTCCGTGGCCTCCCTAGGGTAATAACCCCAGAGCCGCCGTCACAAAGAGCCGCCTGGCAGGTACCGGGCTGCGGGGTTGCTCTCCCGGCCTGCGCAGCTGCAGGGGCCGGGGGTTGCGAGATGAGTGGGAGCCTCCGCAGTCGGTGTATTGCCTTATGCTCCCGCTGCGGGGAAAGCGGGTCTTCGCTGTGACACTGGCTCCAACCGCAGCCACCAGCCCTAACCCCGGGGTGGCTAACCCTGGCCGGCCCCTCGGGGGCCCGGCAGCGGCGCAGGGGGACTGGGGCTCTAGGAGCTCGAGTGTTACGCGGCGCGGCCGTTCTCATTTGAGCGCGGCTAAGCTGTGAGCAGCCATGAGTGTCTTCGGTAGAGAAGGCGTATCCAAGTGACTTGTTACGTGTACGTTATTTCACACACGGGTTCGTTACAAAAAGCAGTTCGTTTTCCTATTTGAATGTGTTCTTTCCTGTAGGTATGTGCCCTCGCAGGCTGACGTTGCCGTTTTTGAAGCAGTGTCTACGCCGCCTCCTGCTGACTTGTTCCACGCGCTCCGCTGGTACAACCACATTAAGTCGTATGAAAAGCAAAAAGCAAGGTATGCCGAACTTAATGCACCAGACACCAATTTATATTTATAGGAGAGTGGTTAAACATCATAAGCTTTGCGGTTTCCATTCAATATTTTGAACAAAATCTGTTGTTTTCATTGGGATTGTAGCCAGCAGTTTACCTAGCTTTTTGTCTTTAAAGTTTGTTTGAGCCTCTTTGCTTTTGAAAAGTGTATGCTTGATAGCTCTGAACAAGGGAGCTCTTTATTTATCCATAGAACTGGTATGGTGCAGGCAGGAGTGTAAACCTTCCACACTGTCTTGCTGCTAATACACCTCAGTTCTGATCTAAATGTCAGGAAGCTAATTCTGTCTTCATGCCCTCTCTGTCATTGGGAGGCTGCTTAAACTTCAACAAGGTACCATTTGTGGTGATGCTTTTATATAGACGGTGGTTCCACTGGCTGCTTGTGGCCCCATCAGCACACAGCTGTGGCCCACATAATATGGTGAGAGCTGCATATGCATCCCACAATGGTAAATAGGTTGAGAACCACCGAAGTAGACTCTGAGTTCTAGGAGTTAGAATGACACTTACCTCATGTAGATTATCAGAATAGTAATTTAAAGTTGATATCACCGGGGTTAGATTTGAACCATACCCCAATAATTCCCCATACAATCAAGCTCCTGTAGATTTAAATTTGAAACTTGTACACGTACACCAGCTCCTTTTTTTGCCCAAAGTGTAGTTTGAGGTAGGAATACTAATAAACAAAATGATCAACTATATATTGGGAGACCTTTCATTCAAACGATCATCCTGAAAGCATAAACCAAATTAAATAGTGACCCACAGAGACCTGAAAATGAGGGGGAAATGTGAAAGCAAATGTATTCTTTTCTCTTTTAGTGAATTTAGTGCTCATGAAAGTTGCCGTATTGACAGCCATGGAGACTGAAGTCCTCTCTAGAAAAGGTACAGCATATAGGCAGTGTCAGTGTATGCACCTTCACACTGCCTCACCATTATGTCTCAACCCTGTTCTGGGGGGAGCCTCCTGTAGAGTTGAGTGGTTCAGTCTCCTGACCTTTGGCTTTTTTGATGCTACCACGGATTTATACCACTTGTGATGGTTTCTTTTCTTGGAACTAGGCTGAAGTTGTAAACTTACTTCACAAAGATCACTAAAAATTCTGATATGGTAACTAAATCTAACTAGTGCCAGTCTAACCAAAATCAAAGCAGAAGTGAATATAGAAGAGTGTAATCACTAAGGCTAGTATTCTGTCACTGCAGTTCATAAGAAATAGCAGTCTAATAAAAATGCAAATAGTCACAAATAGGAAAAAAAAGCTTAAAATAACAGACTCTGCTATTATGGCTTTGGTAGCCACCATTAGAAAAATGAAAACACAAAGAAAGTCATAGTTAAAGGTAAAGAAAATGAGGTACTGTACCTTAATGAGGAGGAGGTGGAAAGTCTATATATTTTCAAGCACTAGATGGAGCTATTTGATGTGTCTGGGATTCGAAGTACAGTACTTAGTCCTTAAGGGGTTCTGTTGGTTCTTCTGAAATAACCATAAGCAAGTTTGTATGTTATATGTTAAATATTAGAAAAAACAATTCTCAAACAGCTCCATAGTTTAAAGCACTCACTAAAACACCAAAATCACAGAATTAATTACCCTCTGACAAAGCTAGCTTTACTCATCACCGTGCCTACTGAGCGGCTGTTAATCCTCCACCAAAAGCAAAGGTTTTCAGGGAAACATTTGGGTGGAAAGTAGGAAAATTTACTTTGTTAATGAGACACAGTATATTGTTAGTTATAACTTCTTTAAATCACTAATCTTTCTCTGATGATATATTCTGTAACATCTCTGTACATTGAAAAGAAAAGCAAAACTTATCAAAGCACCTATCGACAAAATTCCAGAGAAGTGCTTCATTTTGGTTGGCCGCTGTATAAGTGGTATACTGTAGGAAATGCTGCTAGCAAGAACAAAAATAATATGCCATTTAGCTGCCTAGGCACGTGGGATTCACCATAATAATTGTCAGTTTAACTATCATTCTGTGCTGTGAGTGCACTTTTGGGATTGTTCTGGTGTTTCACTTTTGAAACTAGTATACTTCATTGCTACCACAAGTAGTTGTAACTGTAGGTTCACTGATCTTAAAAATATTAGTATCTGAAATTAGGAGTATATTCATTTTAAACTAATATTTTGCCATTTCTTTAGTTTGCCAGGAGTAAAGAAAGCTTTGGGGAAATATGGTCCAGCTGATGTTGAAGATTCCACAGGTGCAACCACAGATAGCAAAGATGATGATGACATTGATCTCTTTGGATCTGATGAGGAGGAGGTACTGAGGTTTTTTAGAAATAGATTTGTGAATTTTTATTTTGTTTTTAAAAGATCATAATTTGATTGAAATACACCAGAAATTGATTATCACAGCCCTGAAACGCATCTGACTTTGTGTGATAAACAGGAAAGAACCTGTGAGGAGATAAATAACTAATGGGGTAGTGAAGAACATGTTACTGTAATAGGCATGAACTTTATCAGAGCAGTAATAAAAATTAAACTAAGGGAAAGCATTTTATTTATGGAAATTTGACCTGACCTGATCTGTAAGGAACTTCAGAGTAATTCTTTTTTACATGGTTTAAACTTGAAAAATGCTTTCTACTTTATATATGTCCATTAGCTCAACAGGAATGTCCATGTGCAAGACTAAATATAGAGTAAATGACGTAGGCACTTAGAAATCTGTCTCATAGATGCTCATGAAAATTTTACCCATAGTCTGCCAAGTGCTTAATACCATTCGTGCATTTGAGCATTTCTTTTCATTCCATTCTCATGCTAGTAATGTTTTTGTTCTAAGGATGCAGAAACATTTTTAGGTGACAGAAACAACAAAAGAACCTTCCTACAAAATTCTAGTAAACATTTAACTGGCTTATTAAAGCAACAACTTAAAGATCACATTTAAGTTAAATTGTTTTCCTATTCTGTTTGAGTATTAGAAAAAATGCTTAAATGACATGTACAGACTCCACTATTGTGTATTACAAGCTATGCTCAACCTTTGTCACATAAAGATGGTAGGAGCTTTGTAAACTTCTAGCAAGTTTGCATGAAGTCCTTATTTTTAACTGACTGGTTACATGATGAATAAAATCAAATCACCATCTTTCGGCTGATCTTGTGATGATTTGTTTTTACCTGACTAAAAGCCAGTCTACTTTTATTAATAGTGAGTAAAGAATGTCTGTCTTTGCCTTGTTGTGAATCTGTTATTTCTCTTTCAGGAAAGTGAAGAATCAAAGAGACTGAGAGAAGAGCGTCTTGCTCAATATGAATCTAAGAAGTCCAAAAGTATGTCTGGAGGCTTTTTTAATAGCCTGTTCTATGCACATTGGAAAGGGGGACAAGAAAATCCCTTTTCTTCCTCCTCCCCCCCCCCCCCCGCCAACCCTCCCCCTACTTTCTCCACCCCTCCTCCCAATTATTAGCTGGAGTAGTTACAATTTGCTTCGATCAAGTACATTTGAAATAGTACAGTTTCTCACTATGTTGTGGTAGAGCACTTTTATCACAAGCACACTTTAGTCACTACGTTGAGACTGCAGTGTCAATAATGAGTTGTGACTTGAGTTTGGGATTTGCTTCTAAAGATACAAATGCAAAGTTTGGGCTCTCCATTAATGGCTGGACACACATCTACTTTAGACACTATCAAGATAACATAATAGTAGGAAGGAAGATTAAAAATCAACCTTTTTATTTTAATATTGAAACCTAATCATTTCAATATAGGATTCCACAGTTACTGGTCTGGAACTGTTCTGACATGTAGCAGTTGCAGTATTCCATCTGTGGGAAATAAACGGTTACACGGTATCATGCTCCTTTTCAGGTCAGCTGAAAAGGACTTTCTATGTAACAGACAAGATGACAACTTTAGATTTTATGCAAATTTCTGAGTAAGCTTCGCTTGATGACAAGATGACTTCGTATAACAGAAGTTGGAAGTACATGTGTCTTCTAATATTATACTAATTTACTGGAAATTTTATAAAAGTTATGACAAACAAATCTTTATACAAGGGATTTTCCACATAAGACTGGAAAGAGTAAAGCCTTCTACATTGACAGATTCATAATTAAAGCATTATTATTCATCTGTTTTGACTGTTCTTTTCCTGCTGCATTTTATATAGGTTTGCAGACAGCTTTTATGAAATGCCTTATAGCCTGGGAAATGTCCAGGATATCTTTTAATTTAATCTTGCATCATGTTGCTTTCTCTTTTCTCCCTCACCATCTTCTTGCTTTTTTTAGAACCAACTCTTATTGCCAAATCATCCATCTTACTGGATGTGAAACCCTGGGATGATGAGACAGACATGGCCAAATTGGAGGAGTGTGTCCGAAGCATTCAGGCAGATGGCTTAGTCTGGGGATCTTGTAAGTAGGAGATAAACAAGAATGTGAGAGCAAGGGGATAGTAGTACAAGTGTGTGTGTCTGTGTGTTTGGAAAAACAAAAACATGCTGCATGCAGAGATGTACTTCAAGGCATAACTTCATGGTATGTAGAAATAATACAGATATTATAATATAGTATTGTAGGGACCCATGGTAGCCTTTATATAGATCACTGGTGTCTTAAAAATAGACATCTAGATCACTGTTCCAAGATGTAGATTTGATTTGAGAAGTTAATAAGTTGTAGATTGCAATGCTACTCTGTATTGTCTGCCTTGGTAAACATAATACAGCAGTAATTGCTGGAGACTTTAATTTTAAAATAAATCTCTGGCCTTCCTTGTAGAGACCTCAAAATTGTTCCTGCTGAGTTGTGGGGTGGAGCTTCTCAATAATGGAGAGGAGTGGGTATATTTCCTGGTCAGCTTCCTGTTTTCATCTAGTTCTGCCTCCCTGTGGACTGAAGGTCCTCTGTCAACAGCAAACAAATCTCCCTTCTAAAAAGTAGATTTGAAATGGGAAAATACTGTCCTTAAGTAGCATAACAAACACTTTGATTAAGCAAAAGTAACCTGCTTTTGAGTCTGTGCTTTTAGTGGCCATGGGGTTGATAGGTGATGTGCATATGGAGTATGCTGTTTGTTTCCAGGTGTTTTATGCAATTCAGTATTTTGAACTGGTCTAATTCGCATTGTGTAATTAGTGCTTAAAGTGATGCTCTGGTGAATAGGGTATTTGGTTAATTGACTCTTAATCGCCATATTTCTTTCCTTGACAGCCAAGCTGGTTCCAGTTGGCTATGGTATCAAGAAGCTTCAAATTCAGTGTGTAGTTGAAGATGATAAAGTTGGTACAGATATGTTGGAAGAGAGAATAACAGCCTTTGAAGATTATGTACAATCAATGGATGTAGCTGCTTTCAACAAGATCTGAACCCTGCTACATCTGAAATAAAAGTACTTGAAAGCTTCTGGTGGCTCTATTGTAACTTATTCGAAATCACTGAATAATCTAGTTCAATTACAGTTCAAAAAGCTTTTGGTCGCCTGTTGAAGTGAACTGTAGAGTAAAAATGAAAACTAATTAAACTGAGATCCTCTACCCCAGGATTGATGGTAGTGGATATCAGTACAGAAATCTGGGTTGGTTCTTGATGCTTTTGGAAGGAGTGAATAATACACACAGACAATTAAGATATCTCTAATGCAGAGACCAGTGAGGAAGAGTGGTCTGGTGGTTAAGGTCAGAAAATCTGATTTCTGTGCCTAGAACTTGTCTTGAAATCTTGACTGTGTGCAAGTTAGTTGTGCCCTGTACCTAAGTTTTCCCCATCTGTGAAATGGGAATACTACTTCACCAGAGGTGTTTTGGCTAAATTTTTTTATTATTGTGAGTTCTTTGGGGCAGGGTCTAGGGCAGAGGGGAGTGGGCAAACTATGGCCTGCGGGCCACATCCAGCCCATGGGACCCTCCTGCCCAGCCCCTGAGCTCCTGGCCTGGGAGGCTAGCCCCTGGCCCCTCCCCCACTGTTCTCCCTTCCCCGCAGTCTCAGCCCACTGCACTGCCAGCACAATGCTCTGGGCAGCAGGCTGCCAGCTCCTGGGGCAGCATAGCTGCAGGGCCTGGCCTGACCCAGTGCTCTGGTGTGCGATGGCGTGGCTGGCTCCAGCTGGGCAGTGCAGCTGTAGCACCACCAGCCATTGGTTCTCCAGGGGGTGGGGGGGTTGGGCAGGGTGGTCTGAGGGTGGGGAACAGGGGGTCTTGAATGGGGGCTGAGGGGCAGTCAGGAATGAGAGGATGGGGTGGAGATTCTTCAGGGGAGGGGGGGAAGATGGATGGGGCAGGAGTCCTGAGAGGGGAGGCATATAGGGGATTGGGGCTGTGCCATGAACCCCTCCCCTAACCAGCCCTCCATACAATTTCCAAAACATGCTGTGGCCCTCAGGCCAAAAAGTTTGCCCACCCCTGGTCTAGGGACATAAAATCTGAGCTGCAGGAATGCTGTCCAGACTTGGTTTGATAATGGATACCAAATAAGTTGCAATATGATATGACTATGAAAAGTCAGTGCAGTTTTGAACTGCATATGTAAAATCATGTCATGGAGTTGGGAGGCAAAGAGAACACTAGGGGCAGCAGATATTTCAATTAAATGCCTAAGTAGACTGAAATACTGGGTTTGTGAACCAATTCTTGTGTATAATTAAGGGTTAAGAGGGAGTTCAGTCACTTTAGATTACCTCATTTTGTTTGATTTATAATCTGTTTGGACAGGAATTGTGCTTTAATTGAAGTCAAAGCCCACACCCCTAAGTGGCACAGTGCATTCTCTTTCAGAAGGGAAAAATATCATATATCCCATGAGTATTACACTGAAAAATCCAAGGATGGTTAAGATGCACTCATCATTATAATGATCCTGCATACTTTTGTTTTCTATATAACACTTGTATGAGCAGGTACCTCTTTAGCAGAGTTCAGCTTGCTTGTATCAGGGCTGAATTTGGCCATTATAGATGTGAGGTCCTGGGATGTTTTTTTGGTTTCCCCAGAACTTAATCTAATGATGAATATGCTAGCTGAATGCTTTCCCAGCCAGGACTATGTAAATCTGCACATTGCCTGTTTAGGGTTTTCTTCATAAGCCTTCAGTTGATGAAATTTCTAGTCCCTTTTGTTGTGCTAGGTAATGTGAAGCACTAAGTTGCCTGGAGGCTGAAACAGTAGCACTATAGTTACAACTGGGATAGGTTTAATGTGGAAACCTGACATTTTACTTTAAAATGGTCACCATTTCACTTCTGCTAGTTCTATTGGAAAAAGACGGTTACTCACCGTTGTAACTGTTCTTCGAGATGTGTTGCTCATATCCATTCCAGTTAGGTGTGTGCGCGCCGCATGCACGTTCGTCGGAAGATTTTTACCCTAGCAACACTCGGTGGGTCGGCTGGGCGCCCCCTGGAGTGGTGCCGCTATGGCGCAGGATATATACCCCTGCCGACCCATCCGCCCCTCAGTTCCTTCTTGCCGGCTACTCCGACAGTGGGGAAGGAGGGCGGGTCTGGAATGGATATGAGCAACACATCTCGAAGAACAACAGTTACAACAGTGAGTAACCATCTTTTCTTCTTCGAGTGATTGCTCCTATGCATTCCAGTTAGGTGATTCCCAAGCCTTACGTAGGCGGTGGGGTTGGAGTTAGATGTTGCAGAATGCAAAACTGCTGAGCCAAAGGCTGCATCATCTCTGGACTCTTGGACCAATGAGGCAAAGGTGGGGACTGAGGACCAGGTAGTTGCATGACATATCCCCTGAAAGGGTATGTGAGCCAGGAAGGCAGCAGAGAAGCCTGAGCCCTGGTGGAATGTGCAGTAAGGTGGCTCTATGGAACATGGGCCAAAACACCGGAGGTGCGGATGCACGACGTCATCGAAGATGAAATCCTCTAGGAGGAGACAGGTATGCCCTTCGTCCGGTATGCCAGTACAACGAAGATTTGGGGGCATTACAAAAGGGCTTTGTCCGCTCGATATAGATTGCGGACGCCCTACGGACGTCTAGGGAGGGCAATTGTTGCTCTTCTTGCGATAAGTGTGGCTTCGGAAAGAAGACCAGAAGAAAGATATCCTGGTTGATATGAGAGGCCGACACCACCTTAGGGAGGAAGGTCGGATGTGGTGGTAACTGCCCTTGTCCTTGAGGAACACAGTATACCGTTGGTCCATCATGCGAGCCTGAAGCTTGGAGACTCATCTGGCCGATGGAAAGGCTACAAGGAAAACTGTCTTCCAGGACAGGTATATCAGCGAGCATGCTGTCAGTGGCTCGAATGGGGCAGTCATAAAACTGGTTAGAACCAGGTTGAAGACCCAGGTTTTGGTGGGGGCCAACTGGGGGGGTATAAACGCTCCAAGCCCTTGAGGAACCTAGAAACCACAAGGTGTAAGAATACGGAGCGGCCACTCTCCGCTGGGTGGAAGGTAGAGATGGCTGCCAAGAGTACCCTTAATGATGATTGCGCCAGGCGCTGCTGTTTGAGAGACCAGAGGTAGTCCAAGATGGAATGGATAGGGACCTCGGCGGGAGAAACATTGCACGTTTCGTAGCAACAGGAGAAACACTTCCACTTGGCCAGATACGTTAACCGAGTGGAAGATTTCCTACCACCCAAGAGAATCCTGTAGAACCGAGGCAGAACAACGTAACTCGGATCGGTTTAGCCACGCAGCAGCCATGCTGTGAGGTGCAGGGATTACAAGTCTGGGTGGTGAAGCTTGCTGTGATCCTGCGTTATGGGGTCTGGGCAAAGAGGCAGGGGAATAGGGTTGGCTACCGACAGGTGTAGCAACCTGGTGTACCGGTGCTGCCTGGGTTATGCTGGAGCGATCATGATCAGGTGCGCTCTGTCCCTGTGGAGTTAGCAGGACCCTGTGAACCAGCGGGAACGGTGGAAAAGCGTACAGCAGATGGCTCATCCACGGCATCAGAAAAAACCTCCAAGATCGAGCCCGGGGAGAGGCCTTGGAATGAGGAGAACTTCTCTCTCTTTTCATTCTCGCGAGAGCGAAGAGGGCTATGCGGCGAAAGTCCCACTTCCGGAAAACAGAATGGATAATGTCCGGAGGAAACAACCACTTGTGAGACAGGAAGGATCTGCTGAGGCGATCCGCCAGCTGAAACGCCTGGTATACAAGGGAGACTGCTCTCAGCTCTCAGACATTGATGTGTAAGGCCAGCTCTTGAGCCGACCGAAGGCCGTGAGTGCAAAACTGACCCAGGTGAGCACCCAGCCGAGAGATGGGGTGTCTGTCATGAGGGACCCTGAGGGGTGAATGGAACAGCATCCCTGGATACACCAGGGAGGGCGTCGACTCCCGGTCGAGGGAGCCTAGGATGCTCGGGGGGAACGAGACGACCATGAGGATGCTATCTCTGCCCGGGTGGTACACCAAGGTGAGCCACGATTGAAGTGGACGGAGGCGAAGCCTGGCATGTTTGGTTACAAACGTGCAGACAGCCATGTGACTCAGGATACCTAGGCAAGTGCGAGCCAAAGTTGTCGGGAAGGTCCGTAGACCTTGTACAATTGTTACCATCGCCTGAAACCGAGGCTGAGGTAAGCAGGCTCTGGCGAGACTGGAGTCCAGAATGGCCCCAATGAATTCTATTCCCTGTGTGAGAATCAGAGTGGATTTTTCTATTGATCATCAGGCCTAGACACAGGAATAGGTTCGTGTCGATGCCCACATAACTGGTAACTTGGGCCCGGTGGTCCCTCGAATGAGCCAATCGTCTAGATACGGAGAACATGTATCCAACGGTGGCGAAGAGAGGCGGCGACTACAGCCATGCACTTTGAATACACTTGGGCTGTATAGAGGCCAACGGGGAGGGCCGTAAACTGGAAATGATGATGGTAGGCCCCAAACCGGGGGTACCTTCTGTGTGGAGGAGAAATGGCGACGTGAAAATACGCGCCCTTCATATCGAGGGCGGCATACCAGTCTCCGGGATCCAAGGATGGGATGACGGTCCCCATGGGTACCATGCGGAACTTAGCTGTCTCATGAACTTGTTGAGTTCCCGCAGGTATAGGATAGGTCTGAGACCGCCCTATTAGTGGGAGTATAACCCTTTGCCCCTTTCGTCCTTAAGTACCTCTTCTATAGCTCCGATTTAGAGGAGCGTCCGCACCTCTTGCAAGAGGAATCGCTCGTGAGAGGGGTCCCTAAGAGGGACGAGGATGGGTAGGCTTTTGCCCCATTGGTGGTTAGAAGGACCCTAATTTTGGCTCCTTTGGGGTCCTGATTGATGCCTATGACCGCGTAAGCCATGCCCGCTGGCAAAGTCCTGTCTTTGTCTAGGCGCAGGGTAAGAGCGGTGAGGCTGGGGACGGAAAGGTCGGTGCTGAAGCACCGGCGTGTGCATGCCGAGAGAGAGCGCAGAGTGACCCTGCTGCCCTTTAGGCTTTGCAGCCTAGGGCCAGTTTTTTTCAGAGAACAGGCCTTTGCCATTGAAGGGCAAGTCCTGTATAGTGTGCAGCAGCTGCGAGGGAAGGCTCGATAACTGGAGCCATGAAATGCGCCTCGTGGCAACACCCGAGGCCAGAGTCGTGGCAGCGGAGTCAGCTGCATCCAACGAGGCCTGGAGGGAAGCTCTCGCCAGCTTCTTCCTTTGCTCCAGGAGGGCATCAAACTCTTGACGGGAGTTCTGAAGAACCGACTCTGTAAATTTGCCCACCGCCACCCATAGTAGCGGCTAAGCAGGGCTTGCTGGTCTGCTACATGAAGTTGCAGGGCCCCTGCCGAGTACATCTTACGGCCCAGTAAGACCATTCGCCTAGCCTCCTTGGATTTAGGGGCTGGTGCCTGCTGGCCATGGCATTCCATCGCATTGAGGGACTGGATGACAAGGGAGCGGGGGGGGGGAGATGTACATATAGGTACTCATACCCCCTGGAGGATACCATGTACTCACGTTTCAATTAGAGGAGGCCCCGAGGAGTATGTTCCTGCCCCCACCTCATCTGGGGAGGAGGAAGAAGAAAGGCCAGGGACAAGCGGGTCCTGTGTGGGCTCGCACTCCTGGATGACCTCCTGATCCGGTGGGATCTGGGAGCCCGGTGGCTGAACCAGGGCTTGCTCTGTACCGGTCGGAGGGGGACGGCTAATTGTCGCCTCTGGCACCCAGTGCTCCGACGGAACAGAGCGAGATGGGATCACAGGTACGCCTCTGGAGTGGTAGTATGCCCAAGGTGTCCAGAATGACCACTGATAGGTCTCCTGGACTCTGGAGGGCACATCGGAAACAGAGTGCTGCGCATATGAAGTGTCCGCACGGGACGACACTGATGCATGGCTGGATGGCCCTGGAGGAGCTGAAAAGCCCTTGTTAGAGTCTCCCTCTCTAACTGACGTCGCTCGACGCGGCACCGGGGATCGGTACCGGGAGGCATACCGGTACCGAGAACGGGACCTGCCACGGGAGCGGTGCCGGGCAGTCGACCGAGATCGTGAGGCTCGATGTCGGGAGTGGCTACAGGAGTCCCGCTGCCTGGAGCGGTGCTGAGTGTACGGGGTCGGCGAAGGGGATGCTGACCGGTGCCGCGAGTACTACTGGTACCGAAATGGAGAACGGTGCCAAGACTGTGAGCGCCGTCGGGACCTCGAGCGGTGATGGGACCGAGAACGTCTGCGGGACCGCGATCGTGAATGGTGCCGATGGAGGATGGTCTGATCAAGGCAGGCTTGCCGATCGACTATATAACCCGCACCGGTGGTGCCAGGAGTTGAGGCAGCGCAGACGCTGTCATTGCAATCAGCTCCCTCGCCATGGAAACTGTCCCTGGCATGGAGGGAAGAGTGAGCTCAACCACAGCTCGCGCCGGGGAGCTTTCAGGCACCGGACTCGACGGCTCTTGCGTGGCCGGGGTCGACGGTGCCGGTATTGTCGGTGCCATGGCAGGTATTGGAGCTGGGCGGTCCAACTTAGTATAGCGCTCGGGCTGCGGAGCAGGGCTCTCACGCAGCTTAATAGTGAGCTCAACCACGGCTCGCACCGGGGAGCTTTCAGGCACCGGAGTCGACGGCTCTTGCGTGGCCGGAATCGATGGTGCCGATATTGTCGGTTCCACGGCAGGTATCGGTGTCAGGTGGTCCGACTTGGTATAGCGCTCGCGCTGCAGAGCAGGCGGCTCTGACGCAGGAGGCTTGTGCCTCTTCACCTTCGGGGAGAGGGATCGGTGCCGAACGGATGTTGGTGTCGGCAACGGCCGGTGCCGAGAGGCCTTGGCGGTACCAGCGATCCGGTGCCGAGGGAGCGCTTCTTGAAGACTGACCAGCGCTCAGTGCAGAGGGCTGAGGAGTAAGAGCTGCCTCTCTCAGGACCTGCTTGGGACGAAAGTCCCGCTCCCCCTTTATTCTCGGCTTAAAGGCCTTACAAATGCGGCACTTATCTGTTAGGTGAGATTCCCCGAGGCACTTAAGATAGGAGTCGTGGGGATCTCTCGTCGGCATCGGCTCGTGGCAGGCCGAGCTTTGAAAACTCGGTGAACCGGGCATAGGCCTAGGCACTGGATGCGGGGAAAGGGATAATCCCCGAACCCCTGTGAACTATATACACTAACTATAGTACAAATGAATAAAGTTAACTACAACTATATAAATCTAAACTATATACACAAGAATTAACGAGAGAACTACGAGTAGCTAGGGAAGTGGAGGTCAGCTAAGCTGCGCTCCACTGTTCCAACGACCGACACAGGCGCTAAGAAGGAACTGAGGAGCAGTTGGGTCGGCAGGGGTATATATCCTGCGCCATAGCGGCACCACTCCAGGGGGCACCCAGCTGACCCACCGAGTGTTGCTAGGGTAAAAATCTTCCGACGAACGTGCATGCAGCGCGCACACACCTAATTGGAATGGATATGAGCAATCACTCGAAGAAGAACATGGTGCTTACCTAGAGTGGCAGGATTTGTTGCTCTTTTTGTTCAAAAATTTGTTGTATAGGAAAAGGGTTGCAAATGCTTTGATTTATTTTATCATCCTCCATAAAGGATGCCCGATGTCCCAACAAATGATTGAATAAAACCATATCCCAGGCCTTCCCATCCCCACCTTAATAAAATATTTTAATTCCAATAAGGAAGAACTAGTATAAAAACATCTAATGCTGACTCTTCCCTTGTGTTTTCTTAATGTTCCACCTAGTAGTTCCTGTCATAACTCATTTTTTAAAGATCCTCACAGGTGCTGTGAAAAATGAGGGAGACTGGGCAAAAATAACTATGATGCCTGGCAGGAGCACTGTTATAAGAGCTACTGTCCCTGGTCATCTATCTGCAATACTCTTGCTTTTATTATCAAAAATACTTCAGCTGTTCAAAAACTACTTTTACTTAGACCTTTGAACAGTTTTCTTGAAAGTATAGATCCATGCAGTTAAGAGTGACTTGCAGATTGTAACACTTCAGGAGAAAAATAATTACACCAGCTAGCCACCTGTGGTGTCAGTATGCACTGTTGGTAGATTGGTGCTGTTTTAATACTGACCTGCTCCTGCAGAAGTACTGGAGATTTTTATGAAATCTCTGAAAATATTGCTGAATTGAGACTCATGTAAAAGAATGGGTTCTGGGCGTGTTTTTCAGTTGATATTAGACCGGAGTAAGCAGTGCCTGTTGAAGAAACATTAAGGAATAATCAGGAAAGTAATATTCTACAATCCTGCCATAACATATCATACAGAGCTGGGAAAAGTCAGTTAAACACAGTTTGATTAGTTTTCTGAACTTTTATTTGAAGTGGTATATTTCTTAGTCACGAATTCCAAAGATGAAGGAAGCTACTTCTCAAAGTAAGTCAATAGCCAATCTTTAATAAATTCCTGGGCCTGATTGTAGCCTCAGTTGGAATAGATGCAAGGTACTGAGCAACCCCCAATTCTTCTTGTTTCATGATGGGGCTGTGTATTAGAATTCCATTTAAAAAAAAATGGAGATATCATATCTCCTAGAATGGACCCCGAAGGGTTATCGAGTCCAGCCCTCTGCCTTCACTAGCAGGACCAAATACTGATTTTTGCCCCAGATCCCTAAGTGGCCCCCTCAAGGATTGAACTCACAACTCTGGGTTTAGCAGGCCAATGCGCAAACCACTGAGCTATCAAACATCAAAATCTGGATTATTGTGGATTCTTCTACCCCTCAAACTGAAATTAGCCCTCTTGGTTCCACAGCATATTTGCAGCACTTGTGACCATTCTATCTTCCTGAGGGAAGCAGCTGGAGCACTGCTATCTCCATGCACGAGAGAGTACTGCTACCCCTTCCTTCTCAAACCACCCTAAATTGCTGCTCCTTTTCCCCCTCCCCCCCCATCTGTTTAATGTTCTTGCCATGAGGGAGATTAGCTCCCTCCTCTTTCTCCAGTACAAGGTGCCTTGAGTAGAGCTGGGCAGTTTTTGGCCAACATGGCCGGGGGGGGGGGAATTCCTATGTTAACCAAACCATTATGCATGTGTCAAATTCACTAATTTGCTCCAGTTGAAAAAAAATCCCTCAAAAATTTAAACAGTGCACATTTTGATTCTAAATGACTAGAAATTTCCTTCAATTTCATTTTTACACACCAAAAAAAAGGTTTTTTAAACACTTTGATTTGCTGAAAATTTTGAAAAGTACATTTAGGAATGGGGGGGAGAAACCTGCTAGCAAACAAAAATCAGTTATTCGCACAGGTCTAATCAGGAGACAGGCTCCTGCTGTATTGTTCAGGCTTTGTCTTGGAGAATGAAGATCCCTCTTCCAGCCTAAGGAAGAGAAGAATGTCTGCCTCTAACACACACCACTCCAGAAGAATCAGTGAAAGGCACAGTAAATTCTGGGTGTAACAGAACCAGGAATAGTGGAAAGAGATATGGGGTCAGGCTTACAAAAGTTTAAAAGGTAAAAACTGTCATGAGAGAGGTCATAATCCAGTGGTTACTGTACAGCTTCCCTTTATTGAAAAATCAAGTATAATATCAGCAAAAGAAACAGCCACAAACTAATCCAAGTACTAAACCTCACAGACTGCTTAGGAATGTCAGAGCAGCTGATCAGATGAGAGGACTGTTCTACTTCTTATCTAGACATCTGTCAATAGTTGTTATCCTTAAATCTCAGGCTGGCTTTCCAATCAAACAGCCACTTCCCTTCTCAGGATAGTTCATCCTGCACTGGCCTGTACAGCTGCTGAGATAGCTCCACCATCTGCACCTGGCATTTGCTGCTCCTGCCATTTTTCCATAGTCAGTGACTTGAGTAAGCATCTGTCATTTCGATCAGCGTACAGACTCCATTAGCATCAATCTCTCTGTCCTCAGGAAACAAAGCCTGTGTCTTCCTTGGTTTTGTTTAGATGTCTTCTGTTCCTCCTGTAGAGGTGGCTCATGCAGTAGTTATGATGCCTGTGCCTTGGTGTGAATTACTTGGGCAGGTTGCCAGTCCTTTTCTCCCTATCCAGTGGCAGTAACTGGCATTCTTGTGCTGTCTCTTCAAATCTGTACCTCTCTTAGAACTATTTCAGGGTTGTTATAAGCTCAAGAAGCTTGCTACATGTTGGTTTATGTCCTCCTGTCCCATGGGTCACTGAACTCCTGTTCCTAATAAACCATGGTGATAGTCCAACAATACTAAGCATGGATCTCTTGAATATTCCACAGCTTTGAAAAACAAAATTACTGACTTCTTTGCTAACCCTTTTGACTATGCAAAATAAGGGCTTGAACTACTCTGTCAAAGAGAATTGCTGCAATGTGCCTTACCACTGAGATTGAGAAATCCACTATACTTGGATTATTTTTCCAGAACCCTTTGGGTTGAACAAAGGAGCTGTTTTAAGAGCAGACAGCAACCGTGCATTTCTGCTGAGGAGAGGAAGTGAAGAATACTGTATTCAAAAACAGCAGAAGGTTAACACCCTGCTCTTAGGAAAAAATGCCAGGGAACCTAAAGAAGAGAGGGTAGAACTTCTGGTTAAGGCATATTCCACAGCACAAAGCTCATAACACCTTGCTGAGGCACTAGTTCTGTAATGACTCAGGAAAGAGTGGTACCTAACCAATTAGCAACGTCATATTTTATAGCATTTAGGTGTATTTCTGAGATGGTACTGATCCAGCCTAACATCGTTCAGCTCATGAGGCCTAATGAACTCAGACCAAAATGTGGCTGCAGGCAATATTGATCTATTCATATTTGTGCAAATATAGTTCAAAGTGATAGAATATTTTGTGTAAAAGAATATTATGCATGAATCTATATAGAGAGCCCCATCTACACTGTAAACTTGTGTAGACAAGGCCATATGGTATTATAACCATGTTACAGCTCCAATCTTACACACTGAGGCAAGAATGTGTGTATAGTTTTGTACATACATGTATTCAAGCTGGCTGAAAATATACCTTTACTGGGTATACATGAGCTAACAGGAAACTCAGGGCCTCAGAGAAGGGATGGCGCAAGGGGCAGGGCAAGGTTGTTCGGTTTTATGCGAGTAGAAAGTTGGCAACCCTAGTGTAGTAGTAGAGGGAGGCAGCGGTCATGCAATCTATACTATGATTAGGAAAAAAATGTTATTTCTTTATGTTTCCAGGAGAGGGGAAAAAAAATTCAAACATCCCCTCCTCACCATAAGACATCAAAAACATGGACAACCAGAAAATGAAACTGACTAGAAAGCCACAATGTATCAGACCCCAGGGTATGGGGTTGTCCAAGCAGTGTGTAAGGAAACATCAACCACTAAACAGGGGATGTTAATTGATTTTTGTTGTAATAATCTACAGCACTTGTTCAACCTTTTCCATATTTGGGACCCTTTTCTATATTGGGACCCCTTTCCTACTCAGGCCAGGCCTCCTCCCACTAGCTGGGATCTAACGAGGAGTTCTCCTTATTTAGCACTATTGGAAGCATGTGAGCTCTAGGCTGAGAACTCCTGGATCTAAGGTGCTACATAATTCAACAGAGAAATATTTTTGTTATATATGATTATGTTGAGAAGGTGTCACTTTCAACACCTCTTCTAGAATTTATACAACAGGATTTATAGTGGGAGTTTTTCTCTATCTGATCTAAATCCCACTGATTGCAGTGGGCTTTGACGCAGGCCCTTTATACGTCAAACTAGCATCCTATCCAAATTCTGCAGCCTTTAAAAAGAAAAAAGAAAGAAAATCCAGCTAACATGGGGTGCAGCATTAAATTGATTGCAATCAACCCACTGTTCTTTTTCGTAGCGAAGATACACATCTGTTTGACTGTGAATCTACTGCTGGTTATATGCAGTGAGGAAGAGATTTTTACGAGCTGGTCACTGAGTGGTTTCACAATACCGCACAGCCGGAAAGCTGTTGTCAGAGTTCCGCAGTTGTTCACTGACTGTTGCAGACCGGCTGACCTCCCAGACTGCAAGTTTTAGTGCCTCAGAAACTGTCGCCCTGACACGGGTTTGGAACTTCTTGCTAATCAGAACATAGAGGATTGGATTGAGGCAGCTGTTGATGAAAGCCAGGCCAGTAGAGAGGGGAATACCGCTGAGAAGCAAGTCATGGAAGCGTTCATTATGGTGAGCAGATAATTCCAGAACGGTAAATATGTGATAGGGGGTCCAGCAAACAAAAAAAGCTACAACTACCGCAAGGATGGTCCAGAAAAGCCTGCTGGAAGTCAGCATGGTTCTCTTCTTCACCTTCAGAACCAGAAATGAGTAACAAAGGACCATGGTCACTAGGGGAAAGAGGTAGCCACAAACAAACCTCACCCAAATGAAAATATTATGCCTCATCAGGATGAGTTCTTTGTCATGCGGATGGAAGTTGTTATAGCAAATAGTGGAGTTGTGAATGGTAATTGTGTCTCTGAAGTGTAAGGCAGGGGCACCAATAGCAGCAGCTGAGATCCAAATAATCACACTCAGAATGAGGGTGTTCCTTAGGGTCCGATATTTGTTGGAAAAGACTGGGTGTACCAGGCGGATATAGCGGTCAAGGCTGATGATGGTCAGGAAGAAGACACTGGCAAACATATTTAGTAAAGCAATGAAGGAGTTGGTCTTGCAGAGCCATTTCCCAAAGGGCCAATGGAAGCCCATGGCCACATACGTAATGTAGAGAGGCAGGAAAAGAACAAAGATGAAGTCTGCAATGGCCAGGTTGAGGAACCAGAGGGTACTGACTGATTTATCCCATTTAAACCCCATAAACCAGATGACTATGGCATTTCCTGGCACCCCCAAGAGAAACGCCACACTGCACAAGGAAAGAGAGATGATGTGTGCAACACTGAGGTAGGACTGGGGTGGTTCATCTTCCTCATACTCATAGAAATAGGAGTAGTTGTCAAAATCTTCACTCAGCATCATTTCAGGAAACCCCATAGTGTATGGCTACGTTCTGTGAAGAAAAGGAAATGGAAAACTTAAAAGGGAAATGTTCAGGTCAAATCATATCTTAAACTTTTTTTTTAAACTGTATTACTAATACCACCATAATTTCATTGAAGGGCTCGGACATCAGAAATAAATGAGTTTCACTGCTTCAAGTGTATCACTTTTTGGCTGTCCAATGCTAGCACAATGCTTTACCCTTTGAGTTGCAGAAACTGCAGGGTAGCATTCACATCTGGACAAAGAAACTATTTACAATGAAACTTACAAAAGTCTCATGAAGATGTCATTTTGACAAATTTATATGTCATTTTTCTAATAGTCCTAGTCTTGTAAAAACCCATAAACAAAACAACCCTATATTTAGAACCTAAATTATCTGGCACAGTCCCTTAAAAAACAACAACAACCCAGGACTAAAATGAGTGCATTTTGTATGTTCCTGTAAGTTTGGACCTACTCCTGTTCCTGTTGAAGTCATTGGGAATCTTGACCTGTATGGGAAATGGGTTGAACTCCATCAGCCAGTGCAAACCCACCTATTTCCATAGTTATACTGATTTACACTGGCTGAGGATCTGGCCCTTTCCAGGATCACCGTTCGGAGTCATTCACTGTGAGGTGTTGCTTTGTACTTTTTAAATAGAAATGAAAGTAAACCCCAAAGCTGATTATATTAAAATTTAAATTACTATTTAATATACAGGGGCAGGACTGTCTTGTGGCTAGAGCACAGGACTGGAAGTCAGTTCCTGACTTTGCCACTGACTTTCTGTATGATCATGGAAACATGGGGCTGGAAGGGACCTTGAGATGTCATCAATTCCATCTGTGACTGATTACTGTTAGCAATCTGCCTGAGACCTCAGATGATCAGGCTAAGGCTGCAGGATCGTTTGGGGAGGAGATGACGAAACACACCAAGTGTCTAAGTTTAAAGCTTTATTAATAAAATAATAAAATAACAGCGGTAAGTGTTGGGACTGCTCCCACATCACTCAAAGGAAGCAAGAAAGTGTTAGTGCCCCAGCCCTAACCCACTTTCATACTCACACACGCAGGACCTGAGACTGGCCAAGCCTGGGTGTAACGTAAGAAGAGGGGGAAGGGTGGTCGGGAGTTCTTGCCACATGCACGACCCGTGTCCAGTGTCCGCTGCGATCTCCGCCTTGCTTTGGCTCTCGGGAGGGTTTAAGTCCTGGGGTCCTATGGGGGTGTTTTCGCCCAGGGCCCTCTGTTCCCGGTGCTCTTTGTACCAGTCCAAACCAGCTCACTGTGGCCTCCTCGGCTTCCCAAAACACACCAGCTCCAGAGACTTTGTTTCCCCCCCTGTTGGCCTTCGCTGTCTCATTCGCTCTCACTGCTATCTCTGCAGGCCTGCTCAACTTCGTTCTCCTCTTCTCATGGCTGGGCAGCTGCAGATTTCTCGTCACACCCATGACCTTGGTCTGGGGCCAGCATCTTATCTTCACACGGAGCTAGCTGAAGTGTCGAGTTAACCTGTTCTCTGCTTTTTTCCTCCTTCCCTCTCTTGGCCTCTCACTCCCTGCAAAGGAATCTTCCATTCCACACTCATCCCTTTGACCCTTCCCAAAATGCCCTGCAATGCTTGCAACAGCGTTAGCAAGATACCATGCTGATCTGCCTTCCCCAGGGGACCCCTTGAGAGAGGGGGACATTGGAGTGTGACAGAGCCCCCTACACTGAGGCAGGACCAAGTAAACCTAGATCATCCACAACAGAGGTTTGTCCAGCCTGTTATTAAAAACCTCCAGTGATGGGGATTCCGCAACTTCCAGTGTTAAAGTACCTTTATAGTTAGAAATAAACTAAATCTCCCTTGCTGCAGATTAAACTGATTACTTCTCCATGACTTCCTAAAATAGAACAATTTGTCACAGTCCTCTTTATCACAGCCCTTAACATATTTGAAGACTGATCAGGTCTGCCCTTCTCAAAAAGAAACATGCGTCCTTTCCTCCTAGGTCAGGTTTTCTGAACCTTTTATCATTTTTGATATTGGCCAAATTGCTTAATCTCTCTGCATCTGTTTTCTCACCTGCAAAATGGGGTGTTAAGTAGGTGAACTCAATACTGTTGGTAAAGTTCTGGGAGATACTCGGATGGAAAACATTATAGAAGTGCAAAGTATTATTCTTTCTTTTTGAGTTTGGGATTTTACAGCTTCTGTCTCCCAGTCCTGTTTGAAGTAGGTTTTATTGGACGTCTGTGGCAGAAATCAGAGACGAGCCAGGCGTCTGTGTAGGCGAAAGGGTGCAATTAAAATGCTAGGGAGCCAAGTTTCTTGGGGTTTTTTTTGGTTTGTTTTGCTTTAAATTGCTAAAAATACGAGCTGGAATATCAAGGTCGTAGTCTGGCGATTTAAAGTTCAGGGGTTTATTCCACACACAATTTTACAATGAGGAATGCTGAGACTCAGAAAAGCTAAACAGTCCAGACTTCTTAGGGCCAGATTTGAACACCCTTGCTCTTCTTGAGTGACATTTTGCTCCATGAGGAGTCCCACTGGCTTCGATAGTTCTGCTCATGGAGTGAGGTAACATGCAGAAGGCTATCAGCATCTGGTCCTTATTAAAGAGTTTATTGTACAAAGATTAAAAAACCACAAAATTAACAGTGGGCTAGGTCCTCAGCTGGTGTAAATCAACTTCGTTCCAGTAAAGCCTCTGCAGCTGTAAGCCAGGTGACACCTGCTGGGGGTCTGGCCGAATTTTGTTTTCTTTCCAAGAAGGGGCACTTTTCTCCTGGTTTGCTGAAACAGGAAATTACTTATATGCAAACTTCATCAAAAGTGGAGTCTCAGATATCTTATAATGGGCAAAGGGGAGTTGTTTTTTACTGCGTCATTAAACTAAAGCCATATATGTTGCTGAATTTTCCCTGGCAACCAGTGAAGTGTTCCAATTCAACTACTTTAAGAAAAGTGCTAGTGAAGCATTTCTTGATTTAAGTGGTGGACTCCAGATTTACACAGGTGTAAATGAGAACTGCATCTGGCCTTGAGTTCTTATTTGTGTCTTGAACATCCTGGAGAACGTTGCCAGCGTTTAACACAAAATTACCATATAGATGCCGGATGGGGCACAGATCCATTCCCGGAATGAAAACAATTTGTGAGGCCGATAGTAATGAAACCAGTTATTAAGAAAAAAAAAGTCACAACAAAAGGCATCGCGGACCAAATGTCTTTGGCTGGCTAGCAGCGGTAGCTTTACTATTCTGACAACATAAATGATTTATTTTCTGCCACAAAGGACCAAAGCAGTCGATGCAGCTCATCCTAAAGAGGGTTTATTATAGAGCTATGTACAAAAAGCCCTTGAGCTGCTTGGCGTGCAAATGCCCTAGCTAGACCCCTTTAAATGGACTAGTGGTATGAAGCAAATTTGATACACACACTGTATTTCTTTGCAGACTTTTTAGAACCCTTAGCATACATGATTAGGGGTGACCCCCTCACAGATGGGAAGCCCCTCTCTGTGGAACACAGAAGCTCTCGTGGCTTAAGGTACTGACAGGAATTCAAGAGAGCAAGAGTTCAGTTTTCGGTTCTGCTAGAGACTTCCTGGGTGATGTTAAGCAAGTCATTTAATTTCTCTGCACTTCAGTACCCCTGAACCTTCACTTCCCTACCTCACAAGGTGTTCCGAGGACAAATGTGTTACAGTTTGGGTAGCATGCAGGTACTATGATATTAGGGACCTATAATTACCTAGATAGCATGCCACTGAATCTGGCCCTGCCTAGCTGACGGGATAGCCTCTGCAGGAATTATAACTCTTTCCCTGCCCCTTTTTTTGTCATTTTAAAGTTTTTCTGCCATTTCTCAACTAATGAAGAAAATTAGACCAGCTCTGCACTCTCTCTCTAAGCACTGAAGCACGTGCATAAGTCTAATCCTATTCAGCAAATCACTTAACAAGTGCTTATTTTTAAACTTGTGCTTAAATCCCATTGGCCTCAAGTACTTTACTGAATAGGGATGGATTTGTGCACATGCTTAACTTTAAGCAGATGCTTAACTCCTTTGCTGAACTGAGACCTGAGGGACAAGCTGTAGAAATTAGTGAACTTACTTTAGAGTAAAAATGGACTAACACAGGTGAATCAGGCCCACAAGTTTCATTTGATAAAATAGAAATATGTTGGTCCCTGGTGAGCACTTGATTTTGGGCAAAGACTAAGCATGGAAAGTTTCAGGCCACAAGTTAGAAGAATGTGGAAAAAAAAAACAGGAAATATTTCATCGTTTTAGTTATAGTGATAGCTACCAGATAATTGCTATGCAGTAAAGAAAGGATATTCCCCAGCAGAAAGTAATGTCCAACAGGAAAGATAAGAAAAATATGACATGTGCACTCATCAAAGAGGGACCTGAGAAATTAACTAGGTGAAGATGGAGGAGAGGAAGGGCGACTAAAGCTTCCCCAAAGAACGACAGAAAGCACTATAACTAGAAATGATTCCTCAGCAGCAAATGCTTGGCAGGTTAAGAAAACCCACATTTCTCAACTTCCCGCTATTGAGACAGCTTCTGGACTTACAATCAGACCATGATTTTCTGGGAAAGAATCTAAAAAGGAAGGGCAGGAATAACAATAAAAAGAGCCTAAGAAAATAAAAACAAAGGAAAATGGATAGTAAAAGGAGTTTTAGAGGGAGAAAGGTTTAATAGCATAAAGCAGGCTTGTTTTGGTAGATTTGTGATCAAGAGCTATTTGTTCAATTAGTGAAGCTCCGATCAAAAGAGACCAAGTTCTGCTCTCAGTTACACCTCCATCTGAGTTCAGCTGTACTGCATGGGTGTAACTGCCAGCAGGCTATGTATGGCCGACTGGATGCAAGAAGAGTGAGTCTATTTGTATTATTTTCCTGAGGACTAGTTCTGGGAAGGAGTTAAGACTCAGCATGCAGATTTGGAGCCCAGTTCCATATTTTTTTAATTCCATTAATATTTCATTAATTAAAGAAGAGCAGGAAAAGGCTCTTCAGATATTTTGCTCATTGAACCACATCTTGCATGGCTTTTTGACTTCAAAGGGACTACTCACTTGAGTAAAGCTATGCAGATACATAAGTGTTTACAGGATCAGGCCCTTAATGTGTACATGGATGAAAAAGTAGAAAATAAGCAGAAGGATGTTATATATCGATATATTCATGTTATAAAGTATATAAAGAAGAGCTACCCCATTTCATCTAGCAAGAGTGATAACTGCTGTCCTTTCTAGTTTATCCAGCCTGAAGGAATTTTATTGTGTGTGTTATTCTGGTCAATATACGTTTTTAAAAAAAATATTTGTTCAGGTTTTAAGGGAGCCACATTTATGTAATTAAATTCTACATCCCCTTGGGGTGTGGAATCTGTACAAATACCAGTACCACCCAGCTGAGTCATTTGTCAAGAAAAATTATATCATCTGCGAGAAGAACATTATAAACATGAGCAGTACCCTTAACAGCTGGAATAAGAGTAAGTTTGAGCCAACAAGAGAACATTTTTTTAAAATCCTGAGATGACCCTTTATGTTTATTTTAAATGCCTTTATCCACATAACAAATAATACCTTAGATTAAACTGAAATATTTTTTTAAAAAGTTAAAAGTAAAATGTGACCATCTATTGCTGGTTACATTCTGCATTTCAGTCGCCAAGCAGTTCACTTTCTGGTTCTCAAGTACCAGCACAAAGGAGCAATATTTGAGTTGCAAATGCTCCATGGAAATGTTTGAATCCAAACAACTTATTTAAAATTGAAGCTACAAATAATACTGAAAGAGCATTTTAATATGAGGTTTTGTAAAGCCTCTTAAAACTCCCAGATCTTAATTTGGAAACTAAATTACCTGGCAATGTCCCTTCTATGTTTAGATCTTCAGAGACGCTGCTGCCTAACAGGAGAAAAGACATTTATCAAATATCTGTGTATTTCTAGTGTGAACCAAAACACACCAAATAAAAGACCCCTCTAGAAAGAGGGCCTATTTTTGTGACGTGCAGTATTGTAAATGTGGTTTGAGGAACTGTAATTCCAAGGTTATGCTTTGCCCAAGTACCTCACCTCTAACTCCTTTCCTTACCCCACTCTCCCAGAGGCAAAAGGTTTTTACAAGCTTGGGGTCCCTACCCAGCAAACGCACGTGATCTGTCTCAGAAAGGCCATGTGCATTAAGAGTCTGCAGAGTTAGAACCTAGTTGTTGTTTTTTAAGAAGGAGAGTTGTGAGAGAAATATGTAACGTGCATATGCTAATAGACTGATAGGCAAATGGGGCGGGGGGCAGGGAGGAAGCAGGATTGTGGGTTGCCATTGCCACCTGTGAACAGTCCTTGAGTCGACCATCAAGAATTGATGTAAAGAGCTGCACACAGGAAGCCATTTACAGTGTGTGACAAGACTACTGGTCATACAAAACCTAGGACCATCTACTGGCCCCTTAACTAGTTACATATACAGATCTAGAGTGCTCCTCTAACATGGTACACAGTGTCCTGTCTCCCTGCGGGGGCCCCCAAACAGAGCCAAGGGAAGCATCGAGAGCTAGACAGAGGCAGTGAAAACTGATAGATCTATGAGAGAACCTATCTGCAAAAAGAGGTGCAGTAAAGATTGCAGGCCGCTGGACAGCGATTGTTGTTAGGGCTTTCTAGTCTGTGCATGTCCAGTTGCCAGAGTGGGGTAGGGGTGGGGTTTGGACACATTCAAATATGCAGGCTCACTCCCTGCTGGGCTTTGGGTTTCACAGAGCAGCAAGAGAGCGGAAAATCTTTCTCAATAAACAGGAAAATGTGGTTAGAAGTTTGGCCGATAGGACTCAGGGATGGGTACAAGTTACAAAATTGCTTTCAATGCATTGAAACCGACCAAGTTTAAAGGATGATTATGTCTGTCAAGAGATGTTTTAAACAGTAAACAAATCCTTTCTGCAAAGGGCAGGCAGAACACTTGCTCCCTTTGTTGTCCATTCATACTTTGAGGTCACAAGCCCCTCCACAAACTAATTCCCTTTAATTTGGTTGTTTAACTAACTGCAGATATAGGTGCCTAACTTTAAGCAACCAAGTGTGAAAATGTTTAGCCTGTGTGTCTAAGTTTCCCTGTCTGTAAAAGAGAGAATAATAATTAAACTACCTCAGGAGCATTGTGAGCTTGGATTCATTAATGCTTGTGCCTTGAGATCCTTGGACAGAAAGATCTAAAGAAATGCAAAGTATTAATAAATGTTTCTAGTACCCAAGAGATTTTACCATGTACCACAGACAGTGCTTTTTCCACACCTCTCCTCAGCTGATTCCAAGGCCAGATTCTCAACTGTTGTGTAAATCAGCAATGCCATGGCTCCATTGATGCAGTGTCTGGAGTTGCATTACTCTGTTACTTTCATAGTGTTACCCCCATTGAGCATCAATTATGTAGATAATCCATTTTTACATTTACTCATAGATTCCAAGGACAGAAGGGACCTTTGTGATCATCTAATCTGATCTCCTGTGTAGCACAGGCCATAGAACTCCCCCAAAACATTAAAGTGTATCTTTTAGAAAAACATCCAATCTTGATTTTAAAATTGTCAGTGATAGAGAATGCACCATGACCCTTGGTAAATTGCTCCAGTGGTTAATCACTCTCCTTCAAAATTTCCAGTCTGAATTTGTCTAGCTTGAACTTCCAGCCATTGGATTACGTTATACTATTCTCTGCTAGACAGAAGATCTCATTAAAAATGTATTTACAGTCTATAAGTGCCTACATGGTGATCAAGTCACCCCTTAACCTTCTCTTTGTTAAACTAAATAGACTATAAGGCAGGTTTTCTCATCCTTTAATCATTCTCATGGCTCTTCTCTGAACCCTCTCCAATTTATCCACATCCATCTTGAACTGTTGATATCAGAACTGGACACAGTATTCCAGCAGCAGTCATACCAGTGCCAAATACAGAGGTAAAATAACCTCTCTACTCCTATTCAAAAGTCCTCTGTTTATCCATCCCAGGATCACATTAGCCCTTTTGGCCACAGCATCACACTGAGAGCTCGTGTTCAGCTGATTATCAACCAGGTCCTCTTTTGTTTTTATTTAAAAGTTTTCCTCTGTCACATGAAATATGGGTTTTGTAGTTATAAAATGGGACCTGGAATCTGGCCCTGTGGGTTCTATTCCTGGCTATACCACAGATTTCCTGTTGGATCTGCGGGAGTTGCTTGACCTCTCTGTGTCTCAGTGTTGAAATCAGACTCAGGTTTTCAGTCTGAAATAGCAGATGATAAACAGACAGTCACAATTTCAGTTCATTTTGTACTGTGTGAAGTCTTCTTAAAGGATCAAAGTTCTCCTAAGACCAACAACGTTTGGGCCCTAGTGAATTATCCAGGTATCTTATTCTAGGAATTTGGGCTGCAACCATCTCCAAGATTTGGCTCTCATCACTTAAAATCAATAGATGTGGTCAAGTGAAGGTGTGTTTGCAGTCTGTGTTGCTTAAAAATGAACATGACTATATGGGTGGCAAGTCCATTTATTCAGTTTTGTAAATCAAGGTGACTGCATTTGCTTAGGGAAGATTTAGCCAGTAAAGTTATTGTAGAGGTCACAATGGTAGATCCTGTCACAAGAAAGTTGAAACTAGCAGAGCTGGTTGTCTCTTTGCTGTTAATTTTGTGACAAGAATTGTATTACAGAGACCATCTTCTAAATACTCATGAAAGGTCCTGGACAGGGCTTAAATTCTCACAGAGTATTTCCTGGAGCCCTGGGGCTCGGGACTTCAGCCCCATGGGAGGCAAGCCAGGGCTCGGGGCTTCAGCCCTGAGGGTCTGAAAATATTTACCAGAGCTCCACTCCAGACAGCTCCACCTGAATTTAAGCGGTGGTCCTGGACATTTCAAATTCCACATGTGTGATCGGTGGTTAGAGGAGAATTTGCAGAAGTTCTTGGACTTGGGAGCCCTCGGCTACAGAGGTGAATCAGATCTTCAAAGCAACTAAAATTTTCAAAAGATTGTCTGATGCTTGTTGGCTATGACAGGTCTCAGACAGATTTTGGCCTAGAAATCTGTTTCACTCAAGAGATGTCAATGCAAACTATTTCAGACTCTCTGAGAATTTGAAGTGCTTATTTAGGGAGTAATTCTCTTCCTCAAAAAAAAAAGGGAACATACCAAGTCCCCCACAAAGTTCTCCAAAGAGCAGATGGGCTGTGTACAGTTTATCAGAGATATTTAGCTCCCCCAGGCTACTTAAAGGTAGAGGAACTTTGACAAAGGTTCACAAAGGCACCTGTGGAGATTGTAAACCCCACCAGGATTACTGCTGAGATTACAAACCCCAACGCGTGGACAGCTGTGCATGTTATCCATAAACAAGAGCAAAACAAACATTTTGCATTTGGTTTCAGGTACTTAACTAAGAAAAAAATATTTCTTAGAAGGGGCGTCCCTGGGTTTTAAATAGCTGGGTTGGGACAGTGATTCAGCTTCCTTGGTTTCTGCATCGTGAGCCAGGTCATCACTGCAGACACTATAAATAGCTAGAAATCTCAGTTTGGCAAAAATGTTGCCATACATACAGAGAGGTACATAGAGCATCTCAGAGTCAAAAGAAGATATGAGAGATGGAGCAGACTCAGAGTTACTTGATAAAGCTATTTGGAATTTGCATTTTTATCTAGTGATGTGGGGCCTCATTCTGATTTCACTTGCTCCAGTGTAAAGCAAGAATAATGACAGGTGTAACACAGGTATGTGCAGAACAGAATCAGGCCCACTACATTTGTCATGTGAATAGTAATCAAGATTACTTTTCTAGCCTATGCTAAATGACTGGCAATGATGTGATTGCATAGCCTGTAGTTGGACAACAAGAATGGGCTATGGGCTAAATAGAGTCTGTTACAGACATGGGTAAGTTGCAATCAATCATTCAGGCAAGCACAGGTGTGAATGCCCATAGCAGTCTCTTCATTACATCTTTCTGAGCGAAGGAGCATTCCACACTCATGTGCAGCATGTTATTTCCACATGTCCTAAATGCTGTTATGTCAAAAGTAGCTTTCTTTGAACAAGGCCAGGCATGCACTGTTACCTACATATCTGCCCTATTCAAAATACAAACCTGTTTTGCCAGGCATCAAAAGTCAGGTCTAAGCTTTAAGAAGTTTGCCAGTATAGTTATACCAGTGTAGCTAAACTGACAATCCTCCCAGCGTAGACACAACTTATTGGCAAAGTTTTACTGATTTAGCTTATACTAGTTCAGCAAGCAAAATACATATCACAAATATTCCCCCTCTCCCCACCAAAAAAACCTGGCATTGCTATACCAGCAAAAGCTTCTAGTGCAGACCTAACCTGAATACAAGAAATCATCTGACCATTTGTCACAGGGGAACAATGTATCTTTCCCATACTCAGGGAACTCAGAAATGACCACAGCCGTAATTCTGACACTATCAGAAGTGATTTATCTTTACACAGGCTCCAAGCACTGAGACTTCCAGAAAATATAATAAAGCAGGAATTCTCCAAATCCATGGAATGATTGATGGTGGTTTGTGGAAGCTGGTTGGGTCTATGGTGTTGGCTCCTTCTTGCTTCCACATGTTAAAAAAATATACAAACACCTTCCTACTTTTGTATGGATGGAATTGCTGTAGTTGCTACAGATATGTTATGGGATCAAGAATAATAGAAGTGGTCGGCATGATTATGAACCAGAAGGGAGATGGCCATGAGACAATCTCCATTAAAATGTAGCCTAATTGAGAATCTTTACAACAGTATTTAAAAATAAAAGTTTAGGGGGAAAGGGTCATTGCAATTTGAAATATAGCATTGTGCTTACAGTACATGCCCTATCTATAGGAGTTGAGCACGTCACAAGGGAAGTACATTATCCCCAAGGGAACTGAGGTACAGAGAGATTTCAGTGACTAGGTCACACAAGAAGCCCTATGGTAGAACCAGGAATTAAACCCAGAATGCCAGTCCAGTGCCCAAACCATAAGACCCTCCTCTGTTTTATAAACATAAACACTAACCTCTCATTTGCAATGGAAGGAGAGAATCATGACCTCTCCTACCCTGAGAGGAGGTTATACTATATTGTAGCAAGCCCTGCCCTTCCCACTCTTACTGTCCTTTATGGGGAAACTGGACCCACCTGGAAAGCAGCTGCAGTTTCTGGATGGTTTGCCAACTCAGAGCCAGTAAGCGTATGATAGATACACACAGCATGTGAATTCATATCCATATCATCTCAACAATAAATCCCACGCTCCAGGTGCAGGGTGTGCCACAGATCCAGGGTGTGCCACAGATTCAACTAATCCACTCACCATCTGACAAAGCCCAGCTGTGGAGTGCTAATGAACCTACTTAGATTACTGCACAGTGGCATGCACATGAATGATTTTTTCAGACAGGTTGAGCATGCCTTCCATTCATCCTAGAGCCCCAGCAATCCCTTCCTTGGATCACAGCCACAATACCTACACTCCCTCCTGATGGAGCTACCTGCTGTTTAATTTTTTAGCACCTGAGCTACAAAATCAGCTAACTGCTGTGATGTCAATATTCTGATCAAGCGTGATGGACAGTGCAGGAAATGTTTTCCCATGACTCTCTAAGTGATGGGTGGGAGGCATATAGTCCTCTTGCTTTACAATTGGTTGGTGTCCAGCCATGAAATAGGATTTTGTTTAGTACTTATATAAGCATTACATTGCTTTGAGCAAAGTGTCTTTTCTCATGATTATACTTGTTCAAAGAACAGGTGCTTTCACGTTATATAGATCCTTTTGTTATGGTGGGGAGCAGAAGGGGCTCATATCTCAGGTCCATGTATTGTACAAGGCCCCCAGGACATCCATCAAGAACAGAGGTTTATTTCATACTTTCTTTATCAATCTTCATGTTCCAGGAGGGCTAGACATTTACTCAGCCCCCCAGACTAGCATAGCACTGGCAGCTTTCCCAGCCACTGAAGAGAAAAAATGGACTTGTGGTTAAAGCAGAGAACTAGGCACCAGAAAATCTAGGCCCTGTTCCTGGTTCTGCCACAGGCTTCCTTGGGTATTTCACTTTCCTTCTCACTTAGGGCTCAGCTCTGCAGGGTACTGAACAATTCTAAAAATGGGAGTTCAGGGTGCTGGGCACCCTGCGGGCTAATAATTCTTCACCATCTCCCAGAGATTGTAGGAGCCTGAGTTCATTCACCTGGGATCCTTAGAAGGAAGGAGAGACAGGTGGCTAAAGTATTACATTGCAAACAGCTGCATTTGCTTGCTGTTCACTAATCATCACTGCTCCCCCTGCTTTTTCATCTGGCAGACTTCAGATGGCGTACAGTGCCATGATCACAATTGTTTTAGGAGATTAACATTTATAGAAGAGTACATAGAGGCACCAGCTGAGATCGGGGCTTCATTGTGCAAGGTTCTGTACATACACACAGTGAGAAACAGTTCTTGCCCTGCTTATAGCCTAAAGAGACCAGACTGATGAAGGACGGCAGTGGAGACAGAAGTGATGCCCAAGGTCACACAGCAGGTCAGTGGCAGAGATGCAGATAGAATCTGTGCCCCCTGAATGCCAGTCTAGCGCCTACTAGACTACACTGGTTGAACTCAGGGTGAAACGGCTTAAGTATATTCAAGAAGTAGGGGCAACTTTTTTCTGAAGAATTCTGGGGGAGGCAAATCTGTGTCAGCATATAAAATATTCTGTGATTATATTGTATCTTGCAAAAGTTGGGGGAGGAAGGTGGAGCACAAAGACCTATGAAAAGTCTGGGGGAGGGGCAAACCAAGGCCGGGGGGGCAACTGCCCCCCCTTGTCCCATAGCAAATGACACCTCTGTTAAGAAGGCTGGTGGCCCTCAGTACTGGTGACTATTTAATATCTAGTACAGGGGAGAGGAACAGGAGCGGGGGTTGGGAGGATGGTGAGGAAAGAACATTTTGAAGGAAGGAAAGGAAAAGACAAGAGAGAAGTGAGGAGATAGTGAAGAGGGACAGGGCAAAATGTCAAAGGAGGTCTCCAACTATCTACTTCCCCTGTGTCCCCCTTAATCGTCCTGTGATCCTAGTAGCAGGCCACAGATCATGTAAATTAAACAGTGAAAGCTCTTTTCCTCTCATCATAAAGTGCATACACATGAATGAGTGAAGTAACTGAGAAGTGGGCAATAACCCAGTGCTCCAACTCACACACCACTACCCCCCCTCTCCCTGCGTGTGCTGTCCAGGAGTGTTTTTCAGATGCCTTGAACTTCACTTGCCAGAGTTAACCTGCCCAAGGGAGCAGAATAGGAGTCCAAGCAAATAACTAACTAAATAAATAAGGGGAACAACTACGATAGTCTCTGGGAAAACCCACCCACTCCATCCTTATGCAGGCAAAACCTCACTACTGTCAGGGAGAGTTTATACATAAAACCTGAGCAAGGACCTCAATATTAAAGGGCCTGCAATAATGAATCCATGAACATTCTGCCTGCTACTACAGCAGCACTCAATGGCTTCAGTCAGGCAAAAATATAAGAATTAATGATGTTATCCTTCTGTTCTATTGAAAGGCAAAATGCTCTTCTGGCCAAGGAACCACGAGCAGATGAGTAGGAGCCAAGGTAGAAAAAGAGATGCAGAATATTTTGTGTGCTTCTCTTTCACCTCTGCAGAAGCTTGTGGGTGAAGCCTGAGAATCTTGCACCTGAAGGGCAAGTATCTAGCCACATCTACCAGTGCAGGAGGAACAGCCAGAGACACTAAAAATTGGTGGTTGGGAATAATGTGTTTGGCAGGAGCTGACTGGGTTGGCAGATGAGTGCTGCAGAAGAGAGGAAGCAGGAAGCAGGTTCAGAGAGAAGCCAAAGGCAGACAAAGAAGGAAAGATGGTGACTCTGTGGGGAATGAGCTACGAGGGAGTTGCAATCCTTTTGGACCCATTGCTGCTGACGGGGATGGCAGAGGGCTACAATGCCTGACCTCTCTGGATTTACCTGCAGCTGAGTCAACTTTGCAAGCCTAAGCTGCAACAACTGGTGTCATCGGTATCCTTTTGAGCCCCATCGCTGGAGAAAAGTTACATCTGAGTTAGAGCTGGTCATTTTGTTTGAAGGATCTTACTGCGGTAAAGTAAAGCCTCCATATGCCAGTCTGGTGGCGGTAAGGGGCTGTATTGGAGCTGTAACTAGACAGGGGAGAATTCTCCCAGTTACAGAGCATCCTAGGGCTGATGTGGGATCTTATGCTTCCTGCCACCCTGCACGTGCCCCAGCAAAGGGGGCATGCTGGGGTCGGGGCTGAGGGTCTATAGTTATAGGAATGAAGTAATAGTTCTTTAAAGTAGCTTGGGCCCTCAAGTGACCCTCGCTGTCTTCTGTTGCAGAAGCCACCAAAGCTGTGTCAGAGCATAAGGTTGTCAGCTGTCCAGGTTTTCCAACAACTGCCCCTTTTTATGAGGTAGCTGTCCTGGAATATCTGCAAGGATGTTACAGTTCAATATGCACTGCCAGCTGTCCAGTTTTATGGATTCAGAATCATCCCGCATGTCCTGGTTTTTGTACCTCACATGTGGCAACCGTAGCAATAGTGTATATATGGAGTTAGGCCTGTTATGTAGTCAGTAAACACTGCGCCAGTGTGGTTCTTTCATATTGCATTTGCTGTGTTGCAGGGTGCCGGAGGAGAAGGCCTTGCCTTCCACCCTCTTTTCCCTTTAGTACAGAGCACAGGGGCAGCCATAATGTAGCCCTGCACTCTTGTGAATTTGTTAGCTTCTGAGTGACTGGATTTAAAACAAAATACTCTTGGAGCCAGTGAGTGAAAGTCAGCCAGGTATCTGTTCATTAGAACGAGAAACACACAGCTAAGCTGTTGGCACAGATTCCGTATTGTGTAATGAATAAATAGGCCTCTGCCAAGAGCAGTACACAGAATACGTTAGCATTGTCTGGAGGTATAGAACAGCCCCATTTTTAGGTGAAAACAAGAGTAATAATAGATCTAGAAATCCAGGTGGAAAATTTGTTGGCATAGTCAGAAGGGAATGCATAAAGACACAAGATTTTATTATTAGCAAGGACAATTATAACTTCACCTCTTTGAGTCAAGCTAGCTAGCTGAAATATGAGCTTCCTAAAATAGTAGTTAATAGCATCCCAGAAATTATTCATTAGCTTGTCAGATCAGAAGCAACAGTGCAGAGTAAAAAGGAGAATCTATACTAGTCAGCATCTTAGTCACAAAGATTATCATTAGTTCTAGAATTGGGAGGAAATATATGGCAAGAACCTGACTAACCTCAGTAGCCCACCTATATGCATCCAGTTACAGAATTCAGCCTCTCAGGACCAAATTCTCTCTGCTGCTGTGCCAAGCTTGAAGAGGAGGAAGGAAGGAATCCTATCCTCTCTCTCAGGCCAAAGAGTGACACTAGAGCCCACTCCATGCTGGTTATAGAAGCCTCAAAGCTACAGTAACCGGTGCTTAAAGTGGTCTGAAAAAGGTGTGTGTGGGGTGACAGACAGGGACTCTCTCAACCTCAGAGCAGCAGCTTTAGTAAGACAATGCTTAAAGTACACCCCTCAGCAGGGTCTTTGACCCATTGCAAGCACTTCCCTTCCCCCACTTTAAGCACTGTGTAATAGTGTGGCCACCACCAGAGCATCCCCATGAGGCCAGGGTGCCTCTGCAGTGCCCTGCACCTGATTCTTCAGGGCTCCTGAGACTATGTGGGGTTTGTTTTTCTCCTTCAATCACAGCCCTTTTGGGGTCTGGTTTTCTTTATTTACAAAGCTCAAAAAAATGCAAACAAAAAAGGCATTTCTCTAATCACTCCCAGAGTCCCCAGGAATCTGCAGTCCCCCTCCCACCCCAACTGCTTCAGTTCTTGTAAGGAACCAGCTGCCTGAGGGTCCTTTGCTGTACCACGTGTCTCTGGTTTATCAAGCCTGCTCTAGTTCTTCAAGTCAGGCAGGCTCCCTCACTCCCTATGCTCTCACATACTCCTCACCACTCTGAGTGGCCTGACAGAGCACTCACTGCATGGCTCGCCATCTTTGTCTGTCCTGGACAGAAGGTCTGCAGTCTGGTGGTTCTTGTCAGGACAATGCTGTCCAGGAAAACAAAAGGGCAGGGTACCAATGGGTAACCAGGCATATGAATCTCTCGTCATCTGGAGCCATCAGAGCACCGCTTGGTCAGTGACAAGGGAAAAGGGAGTCCATTGCAGATAGTAGTGCCGGGCTTCACTGCCCAGCATTCCTTCTGGATGACCAATACCACTTTTTGCCATCCAGGAGTTTCCTACTCCTCCAGGATAGGATGTTCCTGATTGTGGAACTTCTAGGACAATACTGCGCCCAGGGCCCAGTGTGATTCTATCTGGATGGGGACCAGGAAGGGTCTTATGGCATCCCTCGCTGGCAGGTTTGAGATCTTACTCTACCTGCCAAAGTGACACCCTAGATAGTCACACTCCATCATGGGACACCCTCACTACCTATGTCCCAGCTGCCTAAAGCAATAACATATTTTCGGCCCCTCTTGAATAGTCAACAAAGGCCTGCTTGGATCCTGGGGTCTCAAAGCGCCTCTGACTGGAGATCTCCAGGAAGGTAGAGGCTCTCTTACTTGAGGGGGACCAATATCAAGGGCATCTTCTCATTCCTGGGGTGCCGAAACCTGGAGCAGTGCCAACAACTCTTGAGTTACTGTGGGCCGGGGGGAGGGTTAGGAGGAATTATCCTAATGCCTGAAGCTTCCGCCTCTAGAAACCTCTCTGTTGTTTCTACTGCCTCTGGGATGGTTAGTGGGCAGAACTGACAAACCTAGGCTTGTACTGCTATGGGGAGAATTTTTAAATGTTGTTCCAAAACAATGCTATCCATCAGGTCACCCATGGTCTTGTTTTCAGGGGTTGTTTTCGACCGGAACACCTGGTCGAAAAGGGACACTAGCGACTCCTGTCAGCACCGCCGACTGGGCAATTAAAAGTCCGGTCAGCGGTGCTTCAGAGCTAAGGCAGGCTAGTCCCTACCTGTCTTGGCTCTGCGCTGCACCCCAGAAGCGGCCAGCAGGTCTTGCTCCTAGGCGGGAATGGGGGAGGCTATGGGACTCCGCACGCTGCCCCCACCCTGAGCACTGGTTCTGCCCCCACCCTGAGCACTGGTTGGCCAGGAACCGCAGCCAATAAGAGCTGCGGGAGCGGTGCCTGAGGGCGAGAGCAGCATGCAGAGCCGGCTGCCATGCCTCTGCCTAGGAGCTGGATCTCCTGGCTGCTTCCAGGATGCAGCATGGAGTCAGGACAGGCAGGAAGCCTCCCTTAGCCCCCCAGCTGCACTGCTGACCGGGAGCCACCAGAGGCAGCGCTGTCCCTTGGGTACAGTGAATTGGGGCAACTGCCCTGGGCCCTGCGCTTTGGGGAGGGAACGGGGAGGTGAGGCAGGTGGGCGAGTGGGTTGAGGAGGTGAATGGGGAGGCGAGTGGCAGGCAGGTGGGGTGAGGAGAAGTTCCCCCCAGCAGAACCTCCCCTTCCCCCCAGCACCTCCTACCCGCCGGCAGGCCCCGCCGATCAGCACCTTCTGTTCCCTCTCAGCGCCAATCCCGGATCAGATGTTTTGCAATGTCAGGAGGTACTGGGGGAGAGGGCAGAGGAGTGAGGGTGCAGTGTGCTCAGGGGAGGGTGCAGAACTGGGTGGGGAAGGGATGGGAAGAGGCAGGTTGGGAGTAGGAAGAAGCATGGTGGGGTGGAGCCTTGGGGGAAGGGGTGGAGTGGGGGTGGGGCCTGGGTAGGGCCAGAGGGGGAGCACCCCCCTGGCAGATTAGAAACTTGGCCCCTATGTCCTGGGCCCAGCACCCCCCTAAGGACAGTCCTGGCCGTAGGTAAGCCCGTGCCCCAACCACCAGCTTGGAGCCCGCTCCTGCACCCCAAGCTCCTCATCCCTGGCTCCACCCAAGAGCCCACACCCCCAGACAGAGCCCTCACCCCCCCCCTCTACCCCAACCCCCTGCCTCAACACGCAGCCTTCTCCCACACCCTGAATCCTTCATTTCTGGCTCCACCCTAGAGCCCTTACCCCCTCCTGCACCTCAACCCCCTTCCCCACCCCAGTGAAAGTGAGTGAGGGTGGGGGAGAGCATCAAGCGAGCCACTGAGGGAGGGAAAATGTAGTGAGAGGGGGCAGGATCGGCGGGGAGGGGCTAGGGGGTTCGGTTTTGTGCAATTAGAAAGTTGGCAACTCTAGCCTCCCCATGTAGCTAAAGAGTGAGTGGGGAAGGGGGACTCCTCTCCCAGCCAGTGGTGGCTGTCACCCGCTCAACTGTCAGGAAAGCTGCCGAGTCAGTAGAGTTAGCTTGGTTAGGGTGGGTCCTGGGAGAGCTTCAACAGGGAACACCCTTGTAGGAGCACCCAGCAAACCTAGCACAAGCAGCCTGGCCACCTTGGCCTGGAACTGCCAGTTCTGTTCCTGTTCAGCCAGTTAGGCCTCCTGCGTGTGCTGCTGGGTGACTAGTAAGGCTTCCTGGAGCAGATGATTTTGCTCCTTCTCTGCCTGTTGCTGCTGTATCATTAATCACAAGACTTCCTCCAGGGCCCCTCTTGGAGAAGGGGACGCTAAGAGTCCCTGCTCAGGTGCCAGCTGTATTGGGGTGGCCACAACCTGAGTGCCCCTTTATGTCCAGGGGAGCCTCTGCAGTGCCCCACCTCTGTGTTCTTCTTCTTCAGGGCTCCTTAAGCAAACCCCACACAGTCTTTCTCCTTTCAATCACAGGCCTTCTTGGGTGTTTGGTTTTCTTTATTCACAAAGCTCCAAAAAAATCAACCCAACAAAAAAAGCATTTCTCCAATCACTCACAGAATTCCCAGAAATCTGTCCCAGTCTGTATCCGGCACCAGCTGCCCTGCTCAAGCTGACTCCCTTGTACCGTCTCCCAGTCAGTCCCTTTCCCTGCAGAATTCCTTCAACTCTTTTGTAACGAATGAGCTCCTAGAGAAGTGGTCTCCAAACTTTGAGGGTTGCGCCCCCCTTGCCCCATCCAGTGCCCCATCCTGGAGCTGGGATGGATGGGGTAAGGGTCCCAAGGTTGGGGCTGGGGCTGGACCGGGAATGGGCCCAGGAGCGGAGCCCTGGGTGGGGGCCGAGGCTGGGGGTGGGACTGGAAGAAGAACCATGGCTGGGCTGTGGTGGGGGCTAGCAGCCAGGGTAGTGCCTGGGTGCAGAGCTGGGGGTGGGACTGGAGCAGAGATGGGGGCAGAGTGGGGCTGGCCTGGGCACTGCTGCTTCCCTCCAAAATGTTTCTCAGCACCTGTAGGGGGGCTTGCCCCACAGTTTGGGGACCACAGTCCTAGAGGTTTCTTCCCTGCATCAGGTGTCTCCAGTTGGCTCATTTAGTAAGCCTGCTCCGGGCTTCAAATCTCCTGCAGGCAGCTCCCTCACTCCCTGTTCTCTCTCACATGCTGACAGTAACTTTGATAGAAGCTGTGCCCTGTCTGCCCTTCCCTGGCTTACGGTGAGGAGGGGGAATTATAGAGTTTTACAGTTGTGTAGATAGATTTAGAGCCAGTTATGAGAAGCTTGCACTTCCTATTCCAAGGCAGGTGAAACAATAATGAAGTTTGCTAATCAAAGTAGTTTAAATCCTGAGCAAATGATTAAATATTTACAATGGTCCAGGTATACTTAATCCTACCTCAGTGCAGGGGAGATGGACTAGATGACCTCTCAAGGTGCATTCTATTCCTACATTTCTTTGAATTCTCAAGCCTTGATTTAGCAAGGTATGTAAGCATGTGCATAAATTAAAGCATGAGCAACCTCATTGAACCTAAGGGCTGAGTCCAGCTTTCAGGATTTGACCTATGGAGTTTAGATAATGTTCTACAGTTTTCCAAATTTGGTGTGTCCATTTTCTTCCTTTAGCCTGATGATCTCTCTCTCTCCTCCCCTAAAAGATGTAAACTATCGTAATAATTAAAAAAAATATTCAACAATATAACTTCTTTTTATTTAAAAAATAAATTCTTCTGTACAGAGTTTATAAAACTTACTGTTTCCTTTGTTTACATGGTTAGTTCAGAGATTCAGTTAATAGGATTCTGGAAGGAGTTTAATATAATTGATTTTGTGATTTTGTGAAATTTTTGTTTTTATTAGATTTCATTTAGAAAAGCTACACCTGACAATTCTGTGGTTATTGCAAATATAGAACTGAATCCTATCCTGTACTACTGTATAATGACACTAATAGGCACAAGTCTACTTTGTCCTCCAGTGTCTGCTGCCCCGATACACGCACTTTCTTGGTCACTTCACCAGAGCAGGACAAGACTTTGCTCATTACGAATTACTTCTCAATTCTGATTTATGGAATGATCGTATTAATCGATTATCTGAGCTCATGAGGATTCTTGATTTCTTTTCTAGAATTACCTCTTCAATAAGGCTTTGGATCAGGCTCATACTGTCAGTGAAAAGATTCTGTTCACTTCAGGGAGCTTTGGGTCAGACCCCATATGCTTATTTCCAGTGAGACTGGAATTGATTTAGAGATATAGTAAATTTGTGCAATCCCTAAACAATTCTAACTCATTAAAGTCAAAACACAAAGCACCCAGAGACAGAGAGACAGAGAGACTGATCCTGATTCTTTACATTAAGGTTACATTGCACCACTCTGGGACTGTAAATGGGACTTAAAGTGGGTGTAAATGCACTTTAGTGGAAAGCTATTAAAAATGTAACTCATTCCCACTTTCAGATTCCTTGATGCTGCCAGAGTAGTGCAAAGCTAACCTTAGTGTAAGTGAGAATCAAGCCCTTTTTTCAGAGAAACCCTTTTAGTCAGCAGGTGTTATCTCATATTGCTTGTTTATCTTCAGGAATTATATTGCTGGAAAACTCATTAGCTCAAGACAATTAAAATAAACAAACAGAAAAATCCACATACCAATTTGCTTCTGTTGGAAGAAAATAGCTCTGTAGTGGATGTAACCTCCACAGCTGAAGGAAGACTGAAGTGTAGCGTTCAGAGTGACTTCCTTATGTTTCCAGCTGCTTCCCTTAGCTATCACGTCCTTCTAACGACACTGTAGAATGGAATAACAGTGTTTAGCAAAAACAAAAACAACGAGGAGTACTAGTGGAACCTTAGGGACTAACAAATTAATTTGGGCATAAGCTTTCGTGAGCCAAGCTTTCGTGTTCAGCAAGAAGAAATTGGAAAACATTTCCAGATTTCTGGACTTGTTTAGAAACATTGGCTGTCTTTATAAACCCAGCATCCCACCAAAAATAAATTCTAGCCATATGAATGAATCACTTTAGGTCACTGTCTGCAGGGAAGCAGAGGGAGTTGCTGTTGAATGGAAATAGTTGCATGTGTAGCATTCATAAGGGAATAAGTAACACATGCTGCTTTCTGATATGCAATGGACGGATTGCACAGTATGTCTTTGGCGTGCATTTTGGTTCATAGAAAGTAATATTAAATGAGCAGAAAAGCATTTAAGAACTCAAAGGAAATGTTTTCCAGCACTACAGTGAGGTTAAATCATAGATTCTAGTTATTTACTGAAAATAGATTTTTTTCCCTTGTGTCTGAGATGCATGAAGCCAACAGATACCATGGGTCAAATCCTCAACTGGTAGACAGCATGTTCTAGTGGATAGACCACCAGGAAGGGACTCGAGTGAGCTAGGTTCTTTTCCTGGCTCTGTCACTGGCCTGCTGGGAGGCTTTGGGTAAATCACTTCACCTCTCTGTGCCTTAGTTTCCCCATCAGTAAAACAGGCAAAATTATACTGAGCTTCTTTGTAAAGCACTTTAAGATCTACTGATGAAAAGTGCTGGATTTTATAAGAGCGAGGTGGCATTATTAAAAGTCAGTGTGCAATCCCAATTGACATCAGCTGAGGACCAGGCCCCCTACTGTTACACAAAAACACCCAAACACAACTCACCCCCAGACGCTTCCTGTTAATATTAGAATTAATACTGGGACACATCTTGAAACCCGTATTTATTTCTTAATCACTCTTTACTCAGGCAAAACTCCCATGGGGTCATGGGAATTCTACTTGAGAATTAATGAATAAGAAATAAGGACTTCAGGATTTGGCTCCGTTAGCTGCACCCTCTGTGTCATTGAACACATTGTCAACGATAGATGTACCTTGTAGATGTGCCTCCTTTAATAGGCGTTCTTTTATTCTGGAAGTGTTTGAATGGGAAAATATAGGTCTAGTTGGGTAGCAGATCTCTTCAGTATTCTGCTTGGAGTGCCACGTAGCATGTCTGCAGGGTACAATGGCAGATTTGGGTATTGTAAGGCAGATAGTTCAAGGCCCAGATTCTTGGTCCTGCTCCAATTCCCTCTGTGCTGCTTCAGCAGTGCAAATGGGGACTTAAAGTTGCCTTAATGAGACAACTGAAGAGTCTCCCGCTATAAGGGAAACCTTGGTTGGTGCAAAGCCAGTGTTGTCAGTGTGGGACGCATTCTGGGGTATGTCAGAGTGCAATACTGTTTCAGTCAGCATAAATCAGAGCAGCCCTGTGACTGCTCTAGTCAAGGTGGATAAAAACTGATTTAAAAAAAATATATAATTGGAGTTTTAAAAAAATAAATCTATTTAAAATTAATTTTGGAATAGATAACCTATACTAAGGCCTAAATTAATAATCTATTAACATAATTTAAACTAAAATTTAAAAATATTAAATGGTACTTGTTTTCAGCCTTCTATAACTTCCATTGACTTCAGCTGAAATCTCAAGAGCCCAGTGAATATAGGACTGGGCCCCAAGGTTTTACTTGTGTTTTATTTCCTTTCTGTGCCCAGACCTAGCGAGAAAGGCATGGTGAATCTGTACTATTTGGGCCTTTCATTATGGTTTCATGCAATTCATTAACTGCTCCTAGCATTTTTACTGTGTGACTATTGGATACTGTTATAACAGTTTAAAACAAAGTTAATGAAAAGCCCCATTCTTCATTTGCTTTCTTGTCCTCTTCTGTTATTGCTGGGAAATTCTTTTACTTTGCCATGTCATTTGTGTTTCTTTGGTGAAGCAGGGTCAGTGAGGCTTTGGGGCTTTTATTATACATAATAGTAAGGGTGGCATTATGCCAGGGCTATTTTGATCAGCTAAATGCATTCACGAGCAACACAACTCATGGAAATTTTTTGGAAGGGAGAGAAATACTTTGGGTTGTATGTGATGAGGAAAAGACAAAGGGGATAATTTTCATGCAAATTACAGATCTTGGGCTGTTCCATAGTGAATAAGATGGTTATATTGAAAGGCAAATGAGTTATAATGGCACCATCAATGCTTTGGTTTAAAAAAAAATCATTTTATTTATTACACATTTCAAAATAAAATGCAAAACAGAAGGCATATGGGAGCTAAGATGCATGGAGAAACGACCCTTCTGAAGGAGATACTTAATGAGTGTTAGCCAAAGTACAGATTATAGTTGAGAAGTCGGGTAAAATGGTTCCTCATCAGGATTACTAACTATTCTCAGATAGTCCTAACAATTTTTTCCCATTGCGAGGGTTACTGATTTTAGGGAAATGTTTATTCTTATTTGCAAAAACTCAGATAATATTTTCTAAATTAAAGCATACCAACTGCCAAATTCGATGGAGATTAATTCAATTCAGTTGTACCAGGAATGGATTTGGTCCAATTAATTTAAATCTAAACTCGTATCTTTATGAACCGAACCTTTTAAAAAAGATTCTTCATTTCTGCAGGGCTTATTTTAGCCATGCAAGACAATAGAACAATTTTTAAAATCTCTATATTGCTTTATGACTCCTGCAATGTCTGTTCTGCTGTCCTAAGAATTTGGATGCTGGTTCATTGACTAATATCCACCCTGGAAAGGTAGACTTTAACTATCTGATAACCTGGAAAAGGATAATATCCTCTTTCTGAGAAATGAAGCAAATTACTACTTCAGGTCAGCTCTCTGAATAAAGCAGTCAGATTTAATAGTGCCTAATTCAGACGTGGGCAAACTATGGCCCGTGGGCCACATCCAGCATGTGGGACTGTCCTGCCCGGCCCCTGAGCTCCCGGCCGAGGAGCCTAGTCCCGGGCCCCTCCCCCGCTATCCCCCTTCCCCGCAGCCCGCCACTCCCACTGCGCAGAGTGGGGAGCACAGCTGGCTCTGGCCGGGTGTCGTGGCTATGAGCGCCTGTTGCTGGTAGGGGGGTGGGGAGTGGGGGAGGGTTGTGTAAGGGAGCAGGAGATCCTGGGGGGCAGTCAGGGAGGAGGGGACTGTTGGATGGGGCAGAGGTTCTGGCGGGGAGGTCAGGGGATGGGGAACAGGGAGGGTTGGGAGTGGGAGTTCCAGGGGGCCTGTCAGAGGGCAGGGATGTGGGTCGGGAGGGCAGTCAGGGGACAGGGAGCAGGGGGGGTTGGGTAAGGGGGTGGGATTCCGGGGGGCATTTGGGGTGGGGGGTCCTGGGAGGAGGTGGTCATGGGATGAGGAGCAGAGAGCAGTTGGATAGGGGGTGGGAGTCCCAGGGAGGCTGTCTGGGGGCAGGGGTGTGGATAGGGGGTAGGGGTCCTGGGAGGGGGTAGTCAGGGGACAAGGAGCTGGGGGGTGGGGGTTGGATGGGTTGCGGGTTCTGAGGAGGGCAGTCAGGAGGTGGGAAGTGGGAGGGGGTGAATAGGGGGTGGGGGCCAGGCTGTTTGAGGAGGCACAGCCTTCCCTACCCGGCCCGCCATACAGTTGCGCAACCCTGATGTGGCCCTCGGGCCAAAAGTTTGCCCATCCCTGGCTTAACTGTCCTTTATGTCCTAGTCAACAACTGTCTGAGTGACACCACCTTTGGCATGGTCCAATGACGCATTTAATCTAAAACATCTGCTTAATGGAATGTTAAGGGTCATTTAGGCAGGTCCACTCCCTTCCACCCACTTCAGTATTAGAATTATGGGTATTTTTAAATCTAATACATTGGAGAAGCTACAATTAACTCTGTAGATGATAAAAGTTGACGTTTCAGATCAAACACACACACTTACAAATAAAGTACTATCTATACACAAGCCCTCTGATAGTTTGGTGGGATTTTTCAAACAGTCTAGGAATTTAGCCTCATGTTTGTACAGTACCTAACATAATGGAATCCATGATTAGCGCTTTGTTGTAATAATGGGGGTCTAACAGGCCTACCCCAACTGTAAGCTCAACAGTGGGAAAGTTGATAAAAGTTTATAAAATTTTCCAGTCAGCTATAACAATAAATGCTGATGGAGGAAAAGTACAAAAGGGAGACAAACAGACTGAATTAGTCCAACACAGTCCTTGAGTTATAGTAGTAGGCCTTCTTGTTTGAAATTATGCCTGTAAACAAGAGAAGAGTGAGACCAGAAATCAATTGATCAAAATTGGTGTGTCAGAAATTAGGCCTAATTGGTGAACACAGTAATGAAAGGATGGACTATTCCACCCATCACTCCCTTTTGGGTTCCTTAAAAAAAAAGGCTTTGGGGGCACAGAGCTGGAGCACCCATGGAGAAAAATTAATGGGTGCTTAGCACCCACCGGCAGCCAAGCTCCTCCATCTCTCTCCGCCCCCCAGCACCTCTCCCCCACCAGGGCCCCAGTGATCACTCCTCCCCCTCCCTCCCAGAACCTCCCACCTGCCGCGAACAGCTGTTTTGCGGTGTGCAGGTCAGCTCCTGGAGGGAGGGGGAAGAGTGGGGATGGGGCACACTCAAGGGATGGGGCGGAAAGAGGTGGGGAAAGGCAGGGTGGGGGTAGAGCAGGGGCGGGACGAGGTGGGGCAGAGGTGAGATCTTGGAGGAAGGGTTGGAGTGGGGGCAAGGTTGGGAAGAGGCGGGGCAGGGGCGGGGAGTTGGGTGGAGTGGGAGTGGTGGTGGGACCTGGGGTGGAGGTGCGGGGGGGTCGGGCACTCCCCGCGTAGAGGGAAAGTTGGCACCTATGTTCAGGGGAAGATCAAATGCTGGCTGGCTGGAAGACAGGTGGACTAAGAAGGAGCAAGCTTCACCATCACAGCTGCCAGCCCCACCAACTCCTGGGACCCCAGGATCAACTGTGACACCATTGGACCTTTATTGTTCTGATCCTGAGACATATCCTGACCAGACCAGGCCAGAAGGAGGAACCCAGATGACATCACCACCTCCACTAGATCCAGCTAATTCCCAAACACCGCCTAGGATATGAGACCTTGTCACACACACCCTTCCCAGGTGTGTCCTTTTCCTTCCACACATTATTCTTACTCTTTACTTTTGCCTTCTGTCTAAAAAGCACCTGGCTCAGCCAGCCATGACTATATATTTTGCAATACTATTGTAGTCCTGTGCCCACAAAAGCCAATTAAAGCAATGCCCTAAACAGCCCCCTGCTGGTGCGAGTTTGCCAGGTCTCTCTGAGTGCCTGATCAGAGTGTGAGCTGGGCCTGTGTTTCTCCCGAAGTGGGGTTGCAAGTAAGAGACAGAGACAGAATCTGTGTTTTCAATCTTTGCTCTTCTTTTCTCTCTCCCTGTGTGCATGCTTCTTTAGTTCTGTTTTCAAGGGAATGGGATAGAACTTTAACAACAGCTTCACCCACTTCACCTAACTTCTTTCCCCCCAAAAAGAAGAGTTATTACCATCTCGGAGGCTGTTAGACAGCAAAAGGAAATAAAGGATATTGTTAAAATGAAAGCCTTAATACTTTTCATTTCAAGTGCTTTAATTGTTCTGCCCCTTTTCTGTATCTTTAAAAAGCCTTTTAATCTTTTTATTAATGGTATGTTTGCCAAGGAACTAAATAAGTAGAGGTCTCAGTACTCAAAACCATATTTAACTGTTTAGTGTTGTATAGGGACGGGGTCACATTAACACCTTTGACTCTCTGCGGCTATTTATTCCCTTGAAGTTAGCACAACAGCTCCTAGGCACTACAGTAACAGACAAAAATATTTTTTAATTAAAATGAATGGAAGATTATGTGGCTAAATCCCTCAGATGGTTTTAATAAATATTAAGATTTTTCAGAGACATTACTATAAAAGAACTACCGTAATCTAAAATATAATAGGTGGCATAGTTCATGACTGGCTCTGCTCTCAGTTAAATTTCTGCCACCTCAGGGAATGAATTTATAGCTTGCTCAATTCAGTTAAATCATCAATTTTAGCACGCAACTTAGATGAGAGGAAAAGGAAAGGGTGCGTCAGGCAATGACAGATATTACATGGAAAAGTTACTTGTGAGAAATGTCCAATTTCCCATGAATTTTTCATTGATGTTTATGATTTTTTTCAGTGTTCACAAATAATTGGAAATAGTTTTGATACAGCCCTTTCAGATCACATTCTTTAGTACTATAATAGCAAAATAGGAATGAGATGCCAGAGTCACTCTGTGACTGGCAATCCAATCTCTGTTCAGCCCAAGATTCTTGAACTTATGCATGTAATAAACCACTTCTCTGGTATTTTGTTAAATATCAGAGACTAACTATTGTTATCTAATGAATACAAATAACCAAGCTGACAAGACCGTGGTCTAGTAAGAATGCTTTTCACACAATGGGGGTTCTACCTCCACCCATGCAGTGGGATACTGGTGTACAGAAAAGTAGTTTCAGAAAGAACCGTGGAGATCTCAAGAATTGCAAATGGGCATGCCAACTTCAATTGTTTCACCAAGTATTCCACCAATCTGCACTCCCCCTACATGGACGCCTCAATATGTGTTAGTACTCTCTTTCAGCTGGTGTAAAGATCCACTAAAGTCACTGAAGCTATGCCAGTATATACCAGCAGAGAATCTAGCCCACCATGGACCTCAGCAGGCACATAGATGAGAGGGGTCTAAGTAAATTAGGATTCTGTTCCTCAGCTATGCTGCTGTGAATCAGGAGTAAATGCGCTGACTTCTATGGACAAGTATTAGATTTAGAATGACTAGACTGAGAGTAGAATTGCAGTCCATGCTTCTTATCAAGAGATCATGGTAAATGAAGGCTGAAGTTCTTTCTTAAATTTTATTCAGTTCTTACTTCTTTCCATTGAGTCTGAAAAGTTGTGTGAATAAGGACTCCAGGATTTGGCCCCCTTTGTATGCCAAGAAATCTTTGGGGAAGTTTTTATCTTTCATACCAAACAGCTAAATGGGGAAGCATATGTAATGCACTAAGGATGGAAGAAATCAATACGATTTGTTGTTGTTCAGCTTAATGTCATGCAGGAAGTAAGGTGCATCCTGATAGACATTCCTCCAATTCAGGGAAAATCCTTGAAATTCTCTGTCCAATACAGGTCACTCCAGCACTTTGTCAACTCTAGTTCCACTCAAGACATATCAAAAGGAACAAAGGTTTCAATCAACCCCATACTATTTTTAAGCACATATCAATAAACTGACTACATGCCTTACAGTCAGCTCCCAGTAGAGACAATTCATATGGATAAAGAGACCAGGATGCAAACATTTCCTGTATACACTATTTAATTATCTATTCATCTCTAAACTCATCAACTTCAGATGTAGGCTGGGAGTATACTACCAGTCTCCTTGTTATGCTTATAAGAAGCACACGGAATCTTTTAAGGGGGATAAGTCAACACGCCCCATTTATTGAGAGTACAGTTTTTAGCATTAAAAATCAGCATATGTTTCCATTCACGCACACACATACACACACCCCAAAAGGTTCTGCAGCTGGATCTTATAGTTACCAGTCTTTAGTGTTGCTTGGTCAGTTCCAGTGGCCAGATGAAACTTCACACGAGGGAGGGGGAGCTAGGCTCTGTCAAACGTGTTTGAAGCTCCAATGTTGATGCAGAAAAAACCCAAAGTTCCATGGCAATACACCCTTCTTTTATAGTAATAAGTTCCCATACAAGCCTCTGGAACTCGCTGTGTTACATCGGAGCGTTCAAGGTTGCTCCAATCAGCATTATTTGGGTTGTTACTGGGAGTTATCCGCAGTTGTTCCTTATCTTGTCCCTCTGGCTTCACTCTTTATCTTGTCCTTGAGGTATATGCCTTTGCTTTAGGGTCATCAATCTGCCATCCAGGGAAAAGTTGGCGCCTCTTGACTCCTCCACTTCCTTCTTGACCATCTGGCCTAGCTGTCCTTTCTCCGTTAATTACCAGCCATTCAAAGCTAGCAAAATGGAGTATAAAGCAAAAATGGAGTAAAATTTTACTTGAGACAATTTCTTCCCATTAGGCTTTTGCTTACATTCTACAACAAGAAATTTACTCCCATCTTTTTAAAGATGATATTGCTGAAATGATTTGAGTAGAAAATGACAAAGGATGGAGTGCTACGAAGGTTTTTGAGGGTTTGGACATCTGTCCTCTACATGCAAAGGAGCTTAATATTGAGTTGTCATGAGACTCCACTCTGAACTCCACTTTTGCTGGATGAAGAGATTCCCATGCTGTGTTCCACTCCTTCTCTCTCTCATGTTCCCAGTACAAAGCCTAAATAGAGGCTAAAGCTTTTGAATGTTGACTATCCATTCATGTGATTTGACTGTCCAATAACATGGATGACGACATCACAGTAGTAAGTAGCCAATAGCCATATTATGTGAGTGTTATATGAAAGATTTTGAATACCTTCCGTCTTGGGGCAGCTGTGTACAAATTGCATACTATCGAGAAAGTGGACTGAGACTGCCAATACATTTCACTCAGGCCGCTGGACAGCCATCAGAAATTAAGCTCAGCTCTCTATTGACACAGTCCTGATTTAAAACAGGGATCTACTGGAGGAAGACCTCATGTTCCAGAATTAGTCACATGAGACGACCAATGGATTCAATGAATTCAATAAATATATTTAAAATCTTTGCTTAAGAGTTATCGGTACAGGGTAGAAAATGTTTGATCCTGAAGTACCAGGATGGTTAATCTTGAAAAATTTTATTCAACATTTGTCTATCTCAATTTTTTAATAGAATTCCACTCTCCCTCCAAATCATCCCCATGGCAAAATACAGATGAATAGATCTTGAGTTTAACCTGGTGAACTTTCATGACATTTGCCAGGCTGCAAAGAGGACTGAAGAAAACTTAAGTCTGAAAAATAATGTGGACTGGCCTGAAATTGGATGAGGGTGAGGAATATATCAATTTAAAAAAAACTTCTTAGTCAGTCTTCTATATCTGTATTTTATTCTGCAGGGAATTTATAATGCTGATTTTGGGCCCAATTGTGAAGTAAATGAGAATTCTGCACACAGGATTGGATCATTTTGACATCTCAAATGTTCCCAAGACAATTGACTGTTACATGACTAAGTTATTGGATACTTCTCTCTACTTACATGGCCCCCACTACTGTAGTACTTCACTCAATACACCCTTGTGAGGTAAGAAAGTGCAATTATCACCCTTTTACAGAGGAGGGGAAACTAACGCACAGATTAAGTGAACTTGACCAAAGTCACACAGCCTGTGTCGGAGCCAGAAAATGAACCCAGATCTTCTGAGTCCCAGTCCAGGATCCTAAATACAATACCAACCTATGACAGAGGTTTATGACTGTATTGCAGAATCAAAAATGAAGAGGTCAAGTTCATACAGTAGTTTCTTTGAACAGCAAGGGGAATGCTGAAAACTACCAGTCAAATAAATAGATTTTTGTTCAAAAGTTCTTTTCACCACCTTCTGGTTTGCCCAGGTGCAAAAGTCCCTACATTTTCTAAATAAAAGAAATGTCTTTTCTCTTACAAAGGCTGGTAGTTTGGCTTATCAGCAATTTTATCCTGTAATTAAGTTTTGTTGTTGGAGAAAAAACAGAACTTCTCTATTCCTGCTTTTTTCTTGAGGGGGAAATTTTGTTTTTTGCTTCAGAATTACTCACAAGATAACAGAGAGTAAAAGAGCTGGATTGGCTTCAGATGTGAGGAAATATTTCATGACATTTACTGTAGAAACAATATGAAACATAATACAGTAAAAGCTTTGTTATTCAGCATGTTGGGGGGATGGGGAGCGCCGGTAAGTCAAAAATTCCAGTTAATCAAGACTTATACTTAACAATGGAGGGAGTTTGGGTGTAGGAGGGGGCTCAGGACTGGGGGTTGGGGTGCAGGAGGAGGTGCAGGGCACATGGTCTGGGAGGGAGTTTGGATGTGGGAGGGTCTCAGGGCAGGGTGTTGGGGCAAGGGAGGGTTTCGGGGTGCCGGATCTGGGATGTACTCACCTTGGGCGACAATCTGGAAGAGGCGACATGTCCCTGATGCTCCTAGGTGGAGGCATGGCCAAGGGGCTCTGCACGCTGTCTCCGCCCACAGGTGCCACCCTTGCAATTCCCATTGGCTGCAGTTCCAGGCCAATAGGAGCTGCAGAGCGAGTGGGTGGAGCAGGGCAGTGCATGGAGCCCCCGTGGCCATTCCTCTGTCTAGGAGCAGCAGGGCCATGTTGCCACTTCTGGGGAGCCACACAGAGCCAGATAGGGAGCCTGCAGGACCCACACCAACTGGACACCAACACAACTTTTACTGGATGATTTAGAACAACCAACATGGATGTGAGAGAAGGGAGGGATGCTTACCTCTCTTGGGGCCCAGTTCCAGTTCCCCCTTAAATCAACTGCAAAATTTGTATTGACCCCACATAATTACATTTTTGGAGTTCTGTGAAGGGGTTCATTCACCAAAGGAGATTCAAAGTTAAGGCTGGCTCTCCAGCTGATGCTGTAGTGTGACTGAAAAAAATAAAATAAAAACATAACACAATTATAATTGTGTCTGTGATCATAGGTTTGGGCTAGATAAGCTTTGCTTTAAAAAGCTCTGTGTTGTGGCAGTATATGAGACAATTTGAACAAATTTAGTAGCAATTTCAAATTAAGAATACATGTAATAATTAACTCTTTCTTTTGACTTGGGCCAAGATTAACAATATTCTACCTATGAAAACAAAGAAAGAAATTGCCCCACCTCTTACAGGGTACTAACATTGTACGTTAGAATACAGGTGATCAGATAGCCCTCTAGTGGACTATAGTATAACACAGCTGAGTGAAAACTAAAATGGAAACAAGGTTGTATCAGGTTTGTATCTCTTTTCTTTCTTTTTTGAATCCTGCTGAGTTCTTAGACTCAATAGTATCTTGTAGCAGTAAGCTCCATAGGTTAACTATATGTGGTATATAAAATAGATTTAAATTTGTTGCTTTAATGCTTTTCAATATTTCATTGAATGTTCCCTTATTCTCATATTGTAAGTAAGGCCATATACCAGGGGTTAACAACATTTCAGAAGTGGTGTGCCGAGTCTTCATTTAGTCACTCTAATTTAAGGTTTCACGTGCCGGTAATACATTTTAACATTTTTAGAAGGTCTCTTTCTATAAGCCTATAATATATAACTAAACTATTGTTGTATGTAAAGTAAATAAGGTTTTTAAAATGTTTAAGAAGCTTCATTTAAACAAATTAAAATGCAGAACCCCCCGGACCGGTGGCCAGGACCCGGGCAGTGTGAGTGCCTGTAAACGGGTCGACTCACCCCTGCGGCGCCTCCTACTGGTTGCTCTCCGAAGTTAGGCCAGTCCAGCCCTGGAGCACCCTCTGCAGGCTGGTGATCCACCTGTTCGTAGGCCCCCATGTCCCTCCCTGGACCCGGTGCCCTTCTACATGGGGTGCTGCCCCTTAGCAGTAACCCCTTTCTCTCTGGGTCTCCCTTTCTCTCTCAGGGAACCCCCACCTTCTATCCCTACCTTGCCTCAGTTTTTGGCTACTGCCAGTCATTGTCTAGCCCCACACTCTGGGGCAGACTGCAGTCTCAGCCAACTCATCCCTGGCAAGGAGGGTTTGGACCTGCTGCTTTGTCCTACCCCTGGGCCGCCCTCTGCAACCCACAGTACCTATTGGCCCACTTCTAGGCCACAGCCTGGGGCTTTCCAGGCCAGAGCTCCCCAGCTCCTTAGCCTGTCCCCAGCCCTGCTTCACTCAGATACCTGGTCTCTATTTCCCAGCAGCTAGGCCCCTCTCTCTCTATAGCCAGAGAGAGACTGTCTGGCTCCTGGCTTCCCTGGCCTTTTATAAGGCCTGTGGCTCCGTTTGGGGCGTGGCCTCCAGATGCAGCCACTTCCCCAATCAGCCTAGCCTGAAGGCTGTCTTCTCAAGCCCTGCCAGGCCACTTTTTAAACCCCTTCGGGCAGGAGCAGGGTCCACCCTGCTACAGTGCCACTGAAAATCAGCTTGCATGCCACCTTCGGCACGCGTGCCATAGGTTGCCTACCCCTGGTATATAGGAATGCCTGCTTTACCTTCTCTTTACCATTCATTATTTTATATTTCTCTATCATATTCCCTCTCCGACCAAACAGTTCTCATTATTTGAATCTTTTCCACACCTCCAATTTTCATCATCCTTCTTTCCACCCCTATTTCTGTTAAATATTTTTTTCAGATGGGGTGGACAGATCTGAACTCAGTACTCAAGGTGAGGATATACCAGTGATTTATATAATGGTGTTGCAATATTTTTCAGTATTATTTTCCATCCGAATCTTCTACATCCTAGCATTTTTTTCACTTTTGCTGTTCATATGTATACGTACCCATGCATGTGCATGTATATCAGTGGGTCTCAAACTTTTTGTACTGGTGACCCCTTTCACACAGCAAGCCTCTGAGTACGACCCCCCCTAATAAATTAAACACACTTTTTAATATATTTAACACCATTATAAATGCTGGAGGCAAAACGGGGTTTGAGGTGGAGGTTGACAGCTCGTGACCCCCCATGTAATAACCTCGTGACCCTGAGGGGTCCTGACCCCCAGTTTGAGAACCCCTATGTATATAATATGATTCTAGGATTGTCACTCTGAAACCTGAGAATATCTTTTGAGCCAGTATGAAGTGATGGGAACAACTACAAGCATGGTTGGGAGCTCTTTCTGTTTAGAATATCATCAGGTTCTGTCATCACTGGGACTCATGGTCTGTTACCATCCACTTTTTAAGTTCTTACCCATTTTTGACTTTTTTTACAGATGACTTTATGATAGCCTGGGCCTTCAGCTACTAGTGTAAAAGTAAAAACAATGAAGCAGCCCTCTCTTTTAAAAAAGTTCTACCCTATTTTTCTGTATAATTTTCTGTATTACTTCAATCCTGAGTGTACATTCTTATCTTAAATTTGCTCTGCAAGATTTCCCATAGTATGGCACTTTCAATATGGTTTCAAATGTGCACAAGGGTACAGTTAGATGGATCACACTGCAGAATCCAAACCTGTATTTACAGATGTTGTGATAAATGGAGGGGGGGGGGAGAGCTCCCTTTTATGGACACCCAACCAGCCAGTTAGCTATAAAATCCCTCTTAGTAGCTATTCTCTACTTGCTTTACCTGTAAAGGGTTAAAAAGTCCACAGGTAAAAGGATAGGAGTGGGCATCTGACCAAAAGTGCCAATGGGAAGGCTAGAACTTTTTAAAATTTGGAAAAACTTCCCTTTGTCTGTTCTGTTGTTGTTCTCCAGAGAGAGGGGACAGAGCTGGGACTATGCTGTAAAAAGCTTTTTGTGATGGTATGGAAATCATTAGATCATACCTAAAACCTACTCATAAATCAGAAAATATCTAGAAAGACATGATTAGGTTTATTTCTGTTTATTTCTTATTGGCTTGCGGACTCCTCTGTGCTAATTCCAAATGCTTTTTGTTTTGCTTGAAACCTTTAAGCTGGACCTCAAGAATGTTATTCTTGATGTTTAATTTTTGTAAGTGGGTTTTTTAAATCTAGCAAAAGCCTAAGTTCCAGATGTATTTTCTTGCTTTTTGTTTTCAATAAAATTTACCTTTCCTAAGAACAGGATTGGATTTTTGGTGTCCTAAGAGATTTGTGCATATGTTGTTTAATTAGCTGGGGGCAACAGCTAATTTCCTTTGTTTTCCTTCTCAGTTCTTCCCTGGAGGGGGATGTGGGTGAAAGGGCTTGAGGGTACCCACAGGAAGGAATTCCCAAGTGCACCTTCCTGGGTTCCAAGAGGTTTTGCATTTGGGTGGTGGCAGCATCTACCCATCCAAGGTCAGAGAGAAGCTGTAACCTTGGGAGTTTAATACAAGCCTGGAGTGACCAGTATTAATTTTTAGAATCCTTCTGGGCCCCTACCTTCTTCACTTGAAGTGCCAGAGTGGGGAATCAGCCTTGACAGATGTCTTCATAGGTAAAGGCTTGGGGGCTTTGACTTTGTTTGCATTTGGCCTTACTACCATAAAATATGAAGACACACACTAAAAATATTGACCCAATGCCAGGAAGAGACTGCAAAGGGGAAAGATGCAATAGCTGGTCACTCAAAGGAGTATAAGATGAATTTAAAAACCTTAGAGGTTAAAATAAATAGAACATCAGCTAAGCAGTGAGTTTACTATTTTTAACCACACTGCCAAGATACATTCATGCTCTTCCATATAACATGAACACTCTTAGCTATAATTCAGCCATTAAGTCAAAATGGGATCTTCCTCACTGATAAGGTTTGATGGGACAGGTATGATACTTAATGAAAAACAAGCTCTTTATTGATTGCTAAAAGGACAATGACAGAAATGTCTTTATGTCCTAGGCCTTGTCTACACTACAAGACTATTTCGAATCAACTTAGTTCGAATTTGTGGATTCGACCTTATGAAGTCGAATTTGTGTATCCACACTAAATACACTAATTCGAACTTCTGAGTCCACATTAACGGGGCCAGCGTCGACTTTCGAAGCGGTGCACTGTGGGAAGCTATCCCACAGTTCCCGCAGTCCCCGCTGCCCATTGGAATGCTGGGTAGAGCTCGCAATGCCTGCTGGGGGAAAAAATGTGTCGAGGGCGGTTTTGGGATACTGTCGTCATTGAACCGTCAATCACGCCCTCTCTCCCTGAAAGCGCCGGCGGGAAATCTGATCGCGCCCTTCTCTGGTCGGTTACAGCGCGGACGCCACAGCACTGCGAGCATGGAGCCCGCTGCGATCATCGCTGCACTTATGGCCGTTGTCAACTCCTCGCACCTTATCGTCCACCTCTTCCACAGTCAGCTGCTGAGAAATCGGGCGAGGAGGCTCCGGCAGCGCGGTGAGGACAGGAATTCACAGAGTGGCGCAGACCTCTCACAAAGCAGGGTACGCCGCGCCGTGGATATCATGGTGGCAATGGGTCAAGTTCATGGTGTGGAACGGCGATTCTGGGCCCAGGAAACAAGCACGGACTGGTGGGACCGCATAGTGCTGCAGGTCTGGGATGAATCACAGTGGCTGCGGAACTTCAGGATGCGTAAGGGCACTTTCCTTGAACTGTGTGACTTGCTGTCCCCTGCCCTGAAGCGCCAGGACACCCGGATGCGAGCAGCCCTGAGTGTGCAGAAGCGAGTGGCCATAGCCCTCTGGAAACTTGCCACGCCAGACAGCTACCGGTCAGTAGCGAACCACTTTGGCGTGGGCAAATCTACCGTGGGGGTTGCTGTGATTCAAGTAGCCCACGCAATCGTTGAGCAACTGCTCTCAAAGGTAGTGACTCTCGGAAACGTCTAGGTCGTCATAGATGGCTTCGCCGCGATGGGATTCCCAAACTGCGGTGGGGCTATAGATGGGACTCACATCCCTATCCTGGCACCAGCCCACCAGGCCAGCGAGTACATTAACCGAAAGGGCTACTTTTCAATGGTGCTGCAAGCACTGGTGGACCATAGGGGACGTTTTACCAACATCTTCGTCGGTGGGCGGGCAAGGTTCATGACGCGCGTGTGTTCAGGAACTCTGGTCTCTTCAAACGCCTCCAGGCAGGTACTTTCTTCCCGGACCACAAAATAACGGTAGGGGATGTGCAGATGCCTACAGTGATCCTCGGGGACCCGGCCTACCCGCTAATGCCCTGGCTCATGAAGCCCTATACAGGCGCCTTGGACAGTGAGAAGGAACTCTTCAACTACCGGCTGAGCAAGTGCAGAATGGTCGTGGAGTGTGCTTTCGGACGTCTCAAGGGGAGATGGCGGAGCTTACTGACTCGCTCGGACATCAGCGAAAAGAATATCCCCGTAGTTATTGCTGCTTGCTGTGTGCTACACAATCTCTGTGAGAGCAAGGGCGAGACCTTTTTTGCCGGATGGGAGGTTGAGGCAAATCGCCTGGCTGCTGTTTACGATCAGCCAGACACCCGTGCCGAGAGAATATCCCAGCGGGAAGCGCTGTGCATCCGGGAGGCTTTGAAAGCTAGTTTCCTCGCAGAGCAGGGTAACCTGTGACTGTCCACTTGATTTTAAGAGAGCCTAATCATGGGCCTGTGTCTGTATGTGTCGAGTTAGATCTGAGCTCACAAACCCGGTTCTCCAAGTTTCCCCCACTTCCAAAGCACGTTTTAAAACTAATGACATGTAACAGTAATTAATAATAAATCTTTCGTTGACTTTGCATTTCTGTTCCTGGGTTGAAACATGGAAGCATACTGTGCTGGGTTCGGTGTGCACTGATGTACAGACCGCTTGTCCAATACAGGACGGACAGCCTCCTGCTCCTACATAGGTCTGTGGGGTGGGGGACGGTTTACAGTGGTTGTGCATGTAGGGGTGGGTTTGCAGGAATGGGTGGGTTTGCAGGAAGGGACGAGGGGTGCCGTCTTTGGATAGGGGTTTGCATGACGGCTGTGGGCTGTGGGTTTGGGCGTTGGAAGGGGTGAGGGGTGTGGGGGAAGGGTGAGTATCTGTCCCTGGATGAGGGCTCTTTTTGGGGCTCAGGGCAGCGGAGAGGCTCGTGGCTACGGTCGAAGTGCATCGTAAGGGAAGCCTGCCTTTACATTCGGGGATGGCAGGCGCCAGGACCCTGGACAAGCATACACATCAACGAATCACCCGGGGCAGCATACACCACACAGACTGACCCTGGTGACTAGTGACTGCAGTCTGTGTGTGCCCTGCAGTTGACCCTGCCCCCAAGTCTGTACCCTGGTAATGTGGGCTATGCACTGCAATTAAAAATCCCCCCCCCCTACACACAAAGTCTTCTGACACGAGAAACGTGACGGAAACAGTGAGTAACAGCAAACCGCTTTTAATAATGTTATACACAGTGGGGGGTTGAAACTTGGATTTGGGACTGGGTGATCCTGTAAGGGAAGAACTTCTACAAATTTAGAGCGCGAGAGGTGTCTTGTACATTAGCGCTCTGCTGCGGTGCAGTGACAGTTCTCACGGCCCCTACCGCCCCTCCTTCTTGTTACTTTGGGTGAGGGGGGGACAGGACTTCTTGGCGTTGGAGGGCGGTTGCAGATGCAATGCAGGGGGGCTCTCTCCTCCTGCCTGCGGTCCTGCAGAACATCTACAAGGCGCCGGAGCGTGTCCGTTTGCTCCCTCATTAGACCAAGCAGCGTTTGAGTCGCCTGCTGGTCTTCCTGCCGCCACCTATCCTCCCGTTCGATGTGTGTGCGATGCTGCTGACACAGGGTCTCCCTCCACTGTCTCTGCTCTGCCTCCTCTGCTCTGGAGCTGGCCATCAGTTCCTGGAACATCTCGTCCCTAGTCTTTTTCTTTCGCCGTCTAATCTGAGCCAGCCTCTGCGAGGGGGATGCCGGGGCAGTCCGGGAAAGAGCCGAAGCTGTGTGATGCGAAAAAGTAAGTGATTTCCTTGACCAAATACAGGTTTGCGGACAGTGAACACAGTCAAGTCAGTTTAAGAGAGCAAGACTATACAGGGCACCAAGTCTCGCGAGATCTCAGAACTAGTTCGAGATTTCGGAGTACGCTCTCATTGGCGGCGCCATTGCACAGGAGAGCGGACAAGCGGGGAGAGACAGCTGAATCCGTCTTGCAGACAGTCCTGGTAAGCCTTACAGTAGATAATGCTTATCAGGTAGTGGATAGCTGTGCTCTCCTGCTAAAGGCAATGTGGAAAGCAGAAAGGATGAGCCTTTTGCAGCCCCTCCCGCCAGTGCACGGGAAAGATCAATGTATGCTTGTTCTCTGTGGCCTCTAGCACGTGGCTGTTAGGCGAGGGTCATTGTTATGCAACCATTAACAATAGTAACAATACACTAATTGCCCTACTTAGATGCAGTATTTCCAGAACGAGATCACCCTGAGGCGGGTCACCCGTGCCCAGAAAGAGAGGATGCTAAGGGAAGCGCTGCACCGACCAGGACCATATGCAGCAATGCTCGTGGAGGCGATGATCCCTCTGTATATCCGGATGTCCTGGCAAGGAAGAGTTTGCTTCAACGGAGCGCCCAACAAGGCACCTCTCCCAAGAAACCTCCTGCGGAGGCTTTTCGAGGAACTGTATGACACCTTCGTTGAATTGTCGCTAGAGGATTTTTTTTCATTCCCTCTTTGTGTGGACCTACTTTTCGTATAGTTTAATATGTACAATTTTTTATATAGTGTTTCTATTTTTTACATACATATTTTATAAAAAATAAATGTTTACACGTCTATAGCACTTACCGCCTGATCCTTCCCCTGATTCTGAGTCCGGGTTAACGGCAGGGGAGGATTGGTAGGGGATCTCTGTGAGGGTGATGAAGAGATCCTGGCTGTCAGGGAAAGCGGGAGTGGGTTCCCTGTCGCCTGCGCCGTCCTCCAAAGACCATTCCTCATCTTCCCCATCGGCGAACATCGAGGAGGAACTGTCCCGGTACACTATTCCGTCCTCGGAGTCCACCGTCACTGGTGGGGCAGTGGTGGCAGACCCACCTAGAATGGCATGCAGTGCCTCGTAGAAGCGGCATGTCTGGGGCTTGGCTCCGGAGCGTCCGTTTGCCGCTCTGACTTTTTGATACCCTTGTCTTAGGTCCTTGACTTTCACGCGGCACTGCATCGCATCCCGGCTGTATCCTTTGTCTTTCATGGCTTTCGAGACCTTCTCGAAGGTCTTTGCATTCCGCTTGCTGGAGCGCAGCTCCGAGAGCACAGACTCCTCGCCCCACACAGCGATCAGATCCATGACTTCCCGGTCAGTCCATGCTGGGGACCTTTCTATTCTGGGATTGCCCGGACTCCTCTGCTGGAGAGCTCTGCATCGTGGCAGGTGCTGCGGAGCTCGCCCCGATGTCCAGCCAGGATGTCAGATTCAAAGTGCCCAGACAGGAAAATGAATTCAAATTTTCCCGGGTCATTTCCTGTGTGGCTGGTCAGAGAATCCAAGCTCCGACTGCTGTCCAGAGCGTCAACAGAGTGGTGCACTGTGGGATAGCTCCCGGAGCTACTAAGTTCGATTTGCATCCACACCTAGCCTAATTCGAGCTAGCCATGTCGAATTTAGCGTTACTCCACCTGCCGGGGTGGAGTACCAAATTCGAACTAAAGAGCCCTCTAGTTCGAATTAAATGGCTTCCTGATGTGGACGGTTGAGCGGTTAGTTCGAATTAACGCTGCTAAATTCGAATTAAAGTCCTAGTGTAGACCAGGCCTTAGTCTTTCTTCAGATGGTGTAAAGAAGTTATGTGTTTTAGGGGTAAGTGCCCAGCGTATTTCTTAGAAAGTAGAAATTTTATTATTGCCAACTCCAAGATTCCAAATATCATGAGTGAGATTGAATTTTTTTTATCAAAAGTATATTTATTTGGAGGTGGTGGTGGTGTTTGCCTTCTATTTGTTGAGCCTTTAAGTTTACAGTCAGGTCACACTTTCAAGTTTTCTTCCACAACCATAAGGACTAGAAAATAATTGTTTTTTTAAAAGAAAGCTGAAATTCTCATGTAATCACTTGTCTCTAGAGTCTGGTTAAGAAGAACAGAAAATATCATGAGACTTGCAATAAAATCATGGGTTGGGAACAATATATGGCTAAACGTTGCAAATGCAAGTACTATATCTCCCATGTTAGCATGGTTATAAATCCAGGCATAACACAAGATACACAAAAACTGATGTCGGATTTGCATGCTATGCAGGAATGTAACTTTTTTCTGAGAAAGAGACAGGTTTTTAAAGGTATTTAAGCATCTAAGGAATGCAAATAGGAACCTAGTGGGACTTTCATTGGGTCTAGGCCCCTGACTCTTATTGAAGTTGATAGGCCTTAGGTGCCCAAGCACTTTGGAAAACTCACTAGGTACCTCTTCACCTCTCTAGTGAGAGAGGGCCCTTGTAGAGACAACCCTTCTGCCAGGTGAAGCCAGCAATAACAAGGGCTGGGTTCAGTATCTAAGAGTTCCTTTAGGATAGTGCCTCTATTAATGTGAGTGGGCTGTAGAGAAGAGATACTATTGTAAAATAAATCTAATATTTACACCTATTCATGACTTCAGCTTATAGCATGTAACAAAACTCTCAATTAAATCTAAATTATTTTCCCTAGTCTACTATGAAGCTAGGACTTGTTAAATAGTCACCAGGACCCATATCGCTATATATAGACACCTACCCCCTCTTCTCTCAACTCATTGGTGTTTGGAACCTATGTCCCCAGCCTAGCAAGTGCTGTATAGTTGAGGGTGAGTCCCACCATTGGCCTATGCCAGGTCCAGTTCTTCCGCACTCAGTTCACACAACCAGGAGAACAACCTTTATTACTCCTGCCCCAAAAACAAGGAGACTGGGAAGCCAACAGCAGCCACAAGTGATCATTGGGCAAGCAATCCCATCATGCTGTGCACCTCAGCAGGGTGGGTGTGGCCATACAAATGAGATCAGGTTCTGCAGTCTTTTTTTACAGCTCATCACTTTGTGGCAGGGGAGAGCTCATCCGGGCTCTGCTTACCTAGACCTGGCCCTTGGGGCAGCGATGAGCCTGGTGGCCTGAGCCGCCCAATAGAAGACCCATGGAAACAAGAGTCATGCTCGGCGCAATAACCCGGAACAGGAAGTGGAGGTGGCGCCCGTCCTCTGACCCCCCACGTGGCACGGAAGGGAAAAAGGGGAAGCGACTGAGGTGAGGACGGGCTGCTGGGGAGGGTAACGGCCGGTACGCCGGCCGCCGATACAGTGGTCCGTGAGAGGGCCCAGAAAAGCCACTGCCGGGAGGGCTTGGGCGGGAGCCGCTGCCGAGGCCGCCGCTGCCGTCGCGCGCACGCTGGTGGGCGGGGCTTCATCGCTGTTTACAAAACAACCGCTTGCGCGCTCTCCCGCGTGTGGAGTTGCGCGCGCGCCGCCTCGGCTGGTGCGGGCCGGAAAGTAACGGTGGCGGCGCGTGGCACGGCTTGCCGTTCCCTTCCCCCGCAGGCGCGTGGTCAGGGGCGGGGCTGGGGGGCCGGCCTGGGGCTGGCCGTGTCATGCTGGGGCTGCTGGCGTAGGGCAGGGGACGCGGGTCCCTGTCTAAACCCCACCCCGACATCCTCACGGGGCCGCCCCACGCGGGGCAGGGCATCTTCCGAGGCTGCGATTTGGGACGCGACGCGGAGGGAATTAACAGGGGCGGGAAGGGAAAGGGCATCACTAGGGGTCTAATCCCCAGCGTGGGGCTGGTCCCGTGACTGTGCACGTGGGCAGCCCGCGGCCCGAGCGGCAAATATCACCGGTAACTACCCGGGAGCCTCGTGGGCGTGTGGACGAGCCGCGTGGGCTCTGAAATCGGGACTGGCAGAGCCCAGGGTGGCGCTGGAGGCCGTTACCCCGTGAGGAATTTCTGTGATCTGGGTTGCTGCACCTCACTTGCCTGCCCTCAAACGCCACTGTAGGTGGGCGCCTGTCCGGAGCGAGGGGGCACTTAGTGACCCTTGAAAGTGCAGGGCTGAACTGAGAGTCCCGGCTGCTGGGCTGAGGGCTCTGTTTTACCTCTGCAGCACCCATTGCTGTATGACCTTGGACGAGCCATTTACCCGCCTCTGTATGAGTTTCCTGCCCCTAAACAATGTTTCCTTATTTCAGAGATGTGTTGTGAGGCTTAATGTTGGTTGCACAGAGCACGGTACTCGAATCGAAGTTGCTATACACATGCAAAATGTGTGTTGAATATTTGATCATAGTAGATGCCATTCTCCAGCTTGACTGCTCTCCACACTCAGTTCATTCTACCACCACCACCACCAAAACCGTAGCTTTTTCTCTTCCACCCTGCTTTTGTTCCCTTCCATGTAAGGTGTAGGCCATCTCCTTTATGAGTTTTTCTTACCTATGGTTCCCCAGTGCCTAACCTAAAATTAACCCTCACCTTCCTACACCACCATCTTTATGTGCATTAAGGCTTTAGTTATCTAGCTGCCCCTGAAACATACATATTTCTGGGAAAGTCATTTTGTATTTAGTTTGTAGGATTTTTCTCTTAGAAATTGCTGGTTCTGAAGTACCACAAGCACAGACCATTGTCCAGGTTTCTTTGAAAGATAATTCTGGGAGCCAACCAGCACTCACGCGTCCAATAGCCAGATTATATTGTAATTATCACAATGGGTGCACAAAACCAAGTATTCTAGTACCTAAAACCAAGATAAGTGTTTTACTGAACAAATAAAAGACAGGTCCCTGGCTTAGGGAGTTGGGAGGTTGTTTCATGCATAGGGGATGGCCTGGAATTGGGAGGGGGATGGAAGCAAAGAGGGGACGAGGCACCCTTGAGGAACAGAGGGGTGAGATGGGAAAATACGAGGAGATAAGATCAGAGATGTAGGCTGGAACTGAATAATATAAGCCCATAAATTAAGACTAAGAGTGAACAGTAAAATGGGTAGCTAGTAGAGGGATCTAAAACATGATGTGTGACCAAGACATGTTGTGAGCAAGAGGTGAGAAAGATAGACTTTAGTAACAGTGGACTTCTGCCAAAATTGTTAAGCACAACTGGATCTCCTCTCTTGGAAACCACCTGACTATAAAAAAAATTATTGCTTAATCTGTAAACTTTGGCGAAGGGACTCCTTATTCTGTTTTTATAGCACCTAGCACAAAGGGGTCTGGTCCATGATTAGGGCTCCTAGGAACTACAGTAATACCAATAATAACGGTAGTAGTAGTAGTAATACTGTTGGAGGATGATGGTTCCCTTTTAAGAGAGATTTTTCCTCCATTTCTCCTTGGTTTCCTACATGACACTGGCTTTCTCAACTGGAGGATCAAGAGAGGTAGTTCTAAGGTGTCCTAGCTGGAATACCAGATTTCAGAAACCATAAAAATGGAAGCGATCTTCAGAGTGTGAAACAATTCACACTACTCTGGCTCTTTTGAGTAATGTTGATTTCTAATTTGGTTCCTGAACCACTGAGGTTTGAGTATCACTGACTTAGACCATCCTTGATAGCAGTTGTCAAACCAGTTCTTGAAAAACTCCAATTATGGGGTTTCCAGAACCTCCTTTGGATGCCTGTCCCAGTGCTAAACTGTTTTTATAGTTGAAAAGTTTTTCCTAATGTCCAACCTAAATCTCCCTTGCTGATTACTTCTTGTCCTACCTTTGGTGGACCTGGAGAACAATTGATCACTGTCTTTTTTTATAACAGACCTTCACGTAAAGTTGAAGACTTATCAGGTCTTTTCTCAGCCTTCTTTTCGCAAGACTAAAGATGGCCAGATTTTTTAACCTTTCTTTGTAGGTCAGGTTTTCTAAACCTTTTAAATTTTGTTGCTCTGCTCTGGACTCTCCAGTTTGTCCACATGTTATTAAAGTGTGGTGCTCAAAACTGGACACAGTACTCCAGTGGAGGCCTGACTGGCGCTGAGTATATCAGGACAGTTGCTGTCTGTGTCTTACATAGGATCCTTCTGTTAATACACCCCAGAACATTAGCCTCTTTGCAACTGCATCACATTGTTGACTCGTATTCAGTTTGTGATCCACTATAACCCCCAGATCCTTTTCAGCAGTACTACTGCCTACCCAGATATTTTCCATTTTGTAGTTTTGCATTTGATTTTTCCTTTGCCCATTACACTTGTTTTTATTGAATTTCACCTTGTTTATTTCAGACCAGTTCTATTCTAATCCTGTCCTTCAAAATGCTAGCAACTCCTCCCAGTTTGATGTCATCCTCAGGTTTTATAAGCTTACTCTCCATTCCATTATCTAAGTCATTAATGAAAATATTAAATAGTACAAGATCCAGGATGGAACCCTGCAGGACCCCACTAGATACGTTTCCCCACTTGACAGTGAACCATTTGGTAACTACTAGTTTTGCGCTTTGTAGTAATTTCGTCCAGGCTACCTTTTCCTAGTTTGCTTATAAGACTGTCTGAAGCTTTACTAAAATCAAGATATATCACACTACATCTTCCCCTATTCACTAGGACAAAAGAAGGAAATTAGATTGGTTTGACATGATTTTGACAATTCCATGTTGGCTATTACTTATAACCCTATTATCCTTGAGGCACTTCCAAACTGATTGTTTAATCCAGTGGTTCTTAACCTTTACTGCAGCTTGCATCCCTGTGGTTCTCAAAATATGTTCTCGCACCCCTTATCAAAAAAATCAAAATATGTTCTCGCACTCCTTATCAAAAATGGTTGAAGTAGGTCAGTTCTTTAAACCTAGATATTTTGTTTGTACATTGCAGCAATCGTTTAAAAAAGTATAATGTTAATAAATACATAGGTTTGACGAAACAAAGTAGTTGTACTTACGTGCCTTTCCTTAAATTGTGTTTTCGATGATTTACCTTCTAAAAAAATCTGGCATGTCTTGCACCCCCAGAGAGTACCAGGTTAAGAACCACTGGTTTAATCATTTGTTCCGGTATCTTTTGAGATATCAAAGTTCAGCTGACTGATCTATAACTCCTCAGGTCCTCTTTGTTCTCCTTTTTAAAGATAAGGTACTATGTTTGCCCTTCTCTAGTTCTCCGGGACTTCACCTGTACTCCATGTATTCTGAAAGATAATTGGTAATGGTTTCAAGATTACTTCAGCTAGTTCCTTCAGTATCCTAGATTGAATTTTGTGAGGTCCTGCCAGCTTGAATACATCTAACTTATCTATGTAAATAGTCTACCACTTTTTCTTTCCCTATTTTGGCTTGTGTTCCTTCTCTCTTGTTAATATTAATTATGTTAAAAATCTGGTCACAATTTGCCATTTTAGTGAAGACCGAAGCAAAATAGACATTCTGACACCTCAGCCTTCTTGGTGTTATCCGTTGTTAGCTCTCTTTCCCTCTGAGTGGAGGACCTACACTTTCCTTCATATCTTTTTTTTTTGCTCCTAAAGTATTTATAGAACCTGTTCTTTTCCCCTTTAATGCCCCTTTGCTATGTGTACCTCATTTTGTGTCTTAGCTCTTCTGATTTTGTCCCTCCATGTTTGTGCTATTTTGCTCTACTTGTCCTTAGCAGTTTGTCCATGTTTCCACTTTCTGTAAGATTCCTTTTTGATTTTCAAGTCATTAAAGAGTTTCTGATGAAGCCATATTAGCCTCATTATTCTTCATGTCTTTCCTTTGAATTGGGGTAGTTTGCTGTTGCACCTTTAGTATTGTCTCTCTGAGAAACTGCCCGCTCTCCTGAATTCCTTTTTTCCCCTTAGATTTTCTTCCCATGGAACCTGTTCTCTGAGTTTCTTAAAATGTGCTTTATTAAAGTCCATTGTCATTATTCTGCTGCTCTCACTCTTTCCTTTTCTTAGAGTTATGAACTCTATCATTTTATTATCACTTCCACCCAAATTGTTTTCAGCCTTCAGATTCGCAACCAATTCTTCCCTGTTAGTTAGAATCAAGTCTAAAATCGCTGTCCCCAAGTAATTTCCTCTATCTTCTGAAACACAAAGTCGTCCCCAACACATAATAAGAACTTACTGGACATTTTGTGTTTTGGCATATTACTTTTCCAAAACATGTCTGGATAGTTGAAGTCCCCTATTACTACCAGGTCGTGCATTTTGGATATTTCTGTTGTGTGTGCTAGAAGTGCCTTATCCGTTTTCTCCTCCTGATTTGATGGTCTTTCATAGAACCCCCTACCATGACATCACCCCTGTTTTGTCACCTTTTTATCTTCACCCAGAGACTTTCATCTGACCTGCCTTTCACCCACCTTCTGGACCTTAGAACAAGTGTATATATTCTTGATGTATACAACACCTCCTCCCTCCTCAGTCATTTTGATCATCATCTCCCCTTTTTGTTTCTAATTTATCTGTTGCAGGGGAATGCTGAAAGGAGTCTCCAGAGTTTCTTTGATGCCTATGACATTTTCATGTGCTATCGAAATGAAAGTGCTGATTTAAAAAAAAAAATTTTTTTGTGCCTTATGGTCATCTTTCTTTTGGTCTCCTGTCAGGTCTCATTAGCTCCACTTGTTCCGGACTCCTTACAGTTCTTCATGCTCCGTGACTGCTGTGTGCCATGTAATTCAATAAAACTAAACAAGAAATCTCTCTCTCTAACTGCAAGAGACAGCTACAGTAGCCCTATGGGTTATAAATCTGCCAAATCAACCATTCCCAGTTGATGCCAGTCATTACTATGTTTGCAACATAATACAGATCTTTTACAATGTTGAAATATTATTTTAAAGGAAAATTATACATATGTAATTTATTTTTAAGCAGTAATTGGTATTATTGTACTACAATTACATTGAGCTATTTCAAGTTTAGAGATTCCTTAACTGAACAAGGGTTGTTCTTACAAAGCCTGTGGATAAAAGAACCCATTATAAAAAATATAGATCAAATGAAGAAATACCTTTTGACTTTTCTAAATTAGAAATTAAATGAGACTGCATTACCAAACACATGAGGATTTGTGCTCCTTTCCCCGTGTCTAGATTTTGGTAGGGGCCACACAAGGCATCCAAGCACAAGCTTTCCCTTGCTCTACTGAACTGAGACCTGAGCATACTTTCAGCCTTTAGGACGGTAGTAAGCAATCAGGGTTTAAGTGTTTTACTTTGCCTATCAATATCCTTAAACATTTTTCTTGTCTTAGGGATATATTTGTCTCTCATGTGTCAACTATATACAGCAGAATCTTGGCAAACAATCTCCTCTGAAAATGATATTTCTCTGACAGCTATTAGGGGTGCTTGAGGCCTTACAAATTTACACCCTACCCTTTGTAAGTGAGAACATCTGGTCCATGACACTCCCTTGCAGCGTGAAAAGTGAGAGATAAGAGCCACACTGGACTTAACTCAGTATACCTAAGGCCCAATCCTGCACTTATGTATGTTGACTTCAATGGTGTTAATTAAAGTTAAGCATTAGAGCTGGTCTGGAATTTCTCGATGAATTTTTTTTGATAGAAAATGCCAATTCATTGAAACTTTGCAGAATTGTATCTATTTAGATGAAAATTTCATTGGAAGGTTTCTCAGATCCACAATGGAATTTCTGGTCAGAGAGAGAGATTGACTCTCCCAGAATAGCTAAAAGCCCAGGGCACTCACCTGTGGGAAACCCAGGCTTAAGTCTCTGCTCTGGCTGATTCAGAGTGAGAACTTGAATTTGAGTCTTCCATCTTCCATTGGGGGAGGGATAGCTCAGTAGTTTGAGCATTGGCCTGCTAAACCCAGGGTTGTGAGTTCAACCCTTGAGGGGGCCACTTAGGGATCTGGGGCAAAAATCAGTACTTGGTCCTGCTAGTGAAGGCAGGGGGCTGGACTTGATGACCTTTCAAGGTCCCTTCCAGTTCTAGGAGATAGGTATATCTCTAATTATTATTTTATTATTATTATTATTATTATCCAGGTGTGTGCACTAATCACTGGGCTAATGGCTATTCTGGGGTAGGTCTTTCTTTGCAACAAATTTTGAAGGGTCTAGTTTTTGTTCCAATATAGAATGAAATTAGACTTTGAAACCTTGACACTTTTTTGCAAACTGGAATTCTTGTTTTCAAGCCAACCCTATTAAGCATTTGTTGAATTCTTTGCAAGATTAGGGTCTACATGTGTAACGTGCATAATTATATGTAGGGATGAATGACCCTGGATACAAAACTATCACTTCACTCACTCATGATAGTCACATTATTTGTTTGCTCAGGAATGTCCAAAGACAATATTCGGGCTTGATCCTATACCTACTGAAGCCAGTGGCAAAGCTCCTATTGGTTTTATTAGTGCAGGGTCATGCTCATTAACAAGACTAACTGAAGTCCGAATTAAGGCACTTTTTTATTGCTGTGCCTGCGCACCCTATACTGGCTTTAGACAAGGCTATTATCAGCTCACTTTTGAGTGCAATTAAAAAAATCACAAGCACATTAACAAATGTGCAGAAAAAGTTGCATGGACAATGCCCAAACAAAGGGAAGATACTCAATATATACAGAACAGTGAGAGGAAAAATACAAAAAAAAAAAAATTCCATGTAGACTAAATAGCCTCTATATAAAATGTGTAATGGTACAGGTTTCTTATTGGAGTGTAAATGCATTTCCTCCAGTTGTAAGAACAGAGACTGGGGGAAGGGGCAAGAGAGAAGAAATGCGCAAATGTAAAGTGATCCTTATACAGTTTTCATGAGAGCAAAAAGATAAATATAAAGTAGGTTTGAAATCAAGAGTTTGTCATGCTGCAGTCAAATATACAACTGGCCTAGTGAGCTGAGCACAGTTCTGGGAATCAGCAAGTCCTGAGCTTTGAACTTGGCTTTGATGCTTTTTCTGTGGCCATAGGCAAATAACTCTCTTTGCCACTGTTTCCCTATTTGTAACATGGGGCTAAATACCTCACTCTGGTGTTAAAATGGTTAATTTAATAACAGTTACAAAGTGCTTTGAACATATAAAGTGCAGTGAGAGGGCCAGTTAATTTACTAATCTAGCTGGTTTACACAATATGAGCAGAAGAAGTGATTCTTCAAAGCATGTTGGTGGTTTTATCCATAACAATCATCTCAAGGAATAATTTGTTTTATATTTAGGAATTGAATTTCATTTACTGATATACATTTAAATGCATGAACATTAACGTCCTAATAGTGTATGTTGAATAGGGACTATGAGAAGAGGAGTGAGATCATCATACTGGAAAGTGCTGGGAATGCTAAGAAATATATAGAAAGCTGTCAAAGTTTAAGAAATTAATTTTGACAGAGATTCCTTACTAAACAAAAATGTTAATTGGCTGCTTTAAAAAGAGCGTTGTCCATCTTGTGGACCAACTTGCTGGCAGATCGATTCTATGTAGACTGAAACCTTTTCTCCTTTAGAATATAGAACAAACACATCAATAACTAGCTAAAGAGACCCTTAATTTCATTATTACCAGGTTGACAGTGGAGATGAGAATGGGTGAGTGTCCTGTGCAGAAAATGGCCTCCTGTCTGAGATCTAGTGTTCAACAGCCTTGAAATCAGCTTTTGGTGGGGGCCAAAGGTTGGCAACACCAAGGTTAGTACCTGAAAGTTTATTTAAAGTTTCAGTTGCAGCATTGTAAAGCTAATGTGGGACACTTTGGAGCTCTTTTTTATTCCCTGACATCAAAACATGAAGTTGGATGTTTTTGCAGTGCCATGCTTCTGTCTAGATCAGCTCGTGCATCAGGAGATAATGCTGAGCTATAAAGATGGCTTTTCCAGCCTGGATGGTTATCATATTTGTTCCATTTCATTCATGGCTTCTGTTATATAGGTTTTTGCTCTGTGTTTTAAGTGTAGCTGAAGCCATTAAGCCATTAAATGAATTTGGCAGGGACATTGCATAGACCTACTAATGTAGTTTAAGATCTGGATAGGATACGATAACGTTTATCTATTATGGGAGGAAGAGACATTTCCTGATCTAATGTACAAAACCAAAGTGCAAATGTTCCTCTCCATAGAAATCTTTAGTAAAAGGAGAAAGATGTATACAATTTAAAACTGTACAGTTTGTGACTGTGACGGGGTGTGCTGAAGGCCTCAACAGTCCTACCACATCCTGTCCCAGAAAGGAGCAGTGAAGGTGGGTCCTCCAGGCCTGCCTAGTGGCTACAGGGAAGCAGCCAATCAGAATGGAGGAGGCTCAGCTAAAAGGAGCTGCAGGGTGTGAGCAGCTCAGTTGCTGGCTGGGACCAAAAGGGTGAGGCAGACTTGGAAAGCTGTGAAACTCTACAATTGAGGAGGCCTGAAAGAGACCCTACTCAAGCAGGGAACAGACAGAGGCTTTTAGCCCTGAGGTAATGGTAAAGTAGAAGCGGCTATGTGGGAAGTGACCCAGGGAATAACAGCAGCAACAGGAAGTACCATGTGGCTGCTATTTATAGGGACCCTGGGTCAGGACCCTGGGTCAGGACCCAGAGTAGTGTGTGGGCACAGATCCCCCCTCTGCCCACTGTCAGAGTGGCCAAAGCCCCAAGAAGGGAACAAGTTTCATTTAAAAGCCCAAGTGAAGGGCAGGACTTAGAGTCTCCAGGGAAGATACCCTGGGGGCACTACTCTATAACAGGGCAGGGACGGACTTAAAGGTAGCCCAGAAGGGGCTGAGAACCGAGCCCAGAGACAGGGCTGGAGACATTACCAAGGGCACAGGGACAGGCCCTGTTGGACCTTTTACTCCAAAAGAAGTGTTCGTTCATGCGTTTGACTGTGTGACTGGAGTCACTGAAGACCCGCCTGACAAGGGCAACAGCCAACGGGGCACCACAAAAAGAGAGAGAGTTCAGATTCATGCTCACCCACCAGGAGGCACTCACAAGAGCTGAGTGTGCACTGTCACAATGATCAAAGCACTAGATTTATGGGGATGGTGTTTTGCTTCCCTGGCAGATAATTTTCTTCTGACTAATCTGGCTTGATGCATTCAAAGACTGCATCTGCAGCTCTCTAGGTTTGGGTTGATTAAGAAGTCTTCATAGAATTACTGGGCCCTTGGATAGTGGATAGTATGTGACATTTATAGAATAATCTAATGAACCAGGAATTTGTTTTGATCATGAAGATTAAGTTGAGATTAAATTATAATCCTTATCTGAAACAGTATTGTGTTTTCACAGTGTTGTCATTTTCTTGGGGCTCAGCCATGCTGACATTGAGAATCGAGTAAGAGCCAAGACTATGCTTTTCATATTTGTTTTCAATGTTTTTTGTATTTGGTTCATAGATGTTTGACAGGAACAAGCCAACTGATGAAGCTTCTGCTTCTTCAGCACAAGGTAAGCAACTTAATTATTAAAACAAAAATACGGACATTCAAAACACCAAAAAAGCATGTATTTTAACTAAAAATATATGTCAATTCCCATTGTTGTTTCAGTTGCGTTAGTATTTTTGTCAATTCCTGTTACAAATTCATAAAATTGTAGACGTCAAGGATAGAAGAAAGACCGTTTAAATTATTAATTCAACTTCCTTGTGGGTGCAATGAATTGTTTTATAGTGAACTGTTAAACAGCTGCTGCGTTTTACCCCAGAGGTGACTGCATTATGGTGACAGGTGAAGTGATTTCAGCATGCAGGGCCTAACCTTGGTCCCAATTAAGTCAATAGAAAAATTCCAATGATGTCAACTGTAAAAAGATAAGGCTGATAGTTTATGCAGCTCTTGGGGGGTGACTGATTCTGTATGAATGGAAGTTTTCCTAAATTTAATCAATTCTACTTTTGTTGTCCTATAAAACACATTATTTTTGACACTGACAATTTAGTGCATAGGTAACAATGACCAGTTTTGATTTCTCCTGCCTGTTTTTCTATCTTTGCTTTTTTTTTTTTTTTTTTTTAAATAGGTATAGAAAGACGAGGTATCGAAGGATCCCTACAACAGGAGAGCAGTAGCAGGTGAGTTAGATGATATAATTAGTATCAAACTTTATTGCTTACACTAAATAAACTAGGGAGAATCTAGCTTTTGACATTAAATTTGACCCCATAAAACTGATAATGCAATATTTTCAACTGTAGGGTTAATGGTCTCTTTATCCTGTGTATAGGTATAATTAAACATGTGCATTGCATGTCCTTTGACCCCTCATTAATATCAGCAGTGAGATTGAAGGTAAAAAATTTCATTTTTGGCTTCAGAATTCCAGAGAACCTGAAAAAAACCCAGCAGCCAACTAGCCCAAAGTTGTTTTTCAAGATTAGCAGAAGGTTTATATGTGACTTTAATTCTTGTTATCCTCTGTTTTTATTAAAAAAATAATCATGTAGACTGGCCATGGGTTTTGATGGCATTTACCTGTGGCTACATTAAAAAGAGTCTTGATTTTTTAAAAAGTACTTCCTAATAAGAATTTTATATAGAAATGCTGATATTGCTGGTATGGAGTTGTTTCATTTCTGAAGTTAAAAAATATCTATCTATTTTGTCTCCCGTGCTCTTCCCCCCCCATCCATAGCTTTTGTCATCTTTTTCTGCTTTCATTCTCTCTCCTCCTCTCTATTCTCCTTTTCAGTTTAATTCTCAAGTACAGCTACATCTCTTCTGTCTCCATTTTCAGCTCAGACCTCCCATCTGTCTCCTCTGTTCAAAACTGTTGTGTCATTGCTGACTCTCTCTGCTCTCTATTCCCGTATCTCTCAGGTCTGTAGATCTGTCATTTTTTCTGCGGGGCTGCCTGTGCATATCATTACCTCGGCTTCAGTGCTTATCCAGGCCTTCATTTTCTTTTGCTTGGATTATTGTTGTTTCCTTCTCTGTGGCCTCCCCAAATCCCAGCTGCTTTTCTCCAGCACATGGTCATGGTAAATGTAGGTCCTAGTTACATAGGGAAAGGTTGGAGAGAGCTCTTGTAGGCCAAATTCAAGCTGCTAGGTAAGAGAGTAAAGTCCAGGATCTCTTCAATAGCATGCTCTCAAATGCTTTCAGTTCCATGCACAGGGCCAGAAAGACAGGCAGGACTTTAGGGTCTCAATGTGTGGATGAGATGATGGTGTAGGGAGGCAGGTTTTAGGTTTATTAGGAACTGGGGAACCTTTTGGTAAAGGAGAAGCCTGTGCAGGCAGGATGAGCTCCACCTAAACCAAAATGGAAACAGTTTGCTGGCGTGTAAAATTAAAAAGATTGTAGAGGATTTTTTAAACTAAGGATTGGGGGAAAGCTGACAGGTGCCAAGTATCAGAGGGGTAGCCGTGTTAGTCTGGTTCTGTAGAAGCAGCAAAGAATCCTGTGGCACCTTATAGACTAACAGACGTTTTGCAGCATGAGCTTTCGTGGGTGAATACCCACTTCTTCAGATGCAAGACAGGTGCGTCGCTTTTTACAGATCCAGACTAACACGGCTACCCCTCTGATACCTGACACCAGTGAATATAGTGTACTTGGACTTTCAGAAACCCTTTGAGAAAGTCCCTCACCAAAAGCTCTTAAGTAAACTAAGCAGTCATGGGATAAGAGGGAGCATCCTCTCATGGATCAGTAAAAGGTTAAAAGATAGGAGACAAAGGGTAGAAATAAATGGTCAATCTTCATAATGGAGAGAGGTAAGTAGTGGTGTCCCCCAAGGATCTGTACTGGGACTTGTGCTGTTCAACATATTCATAAATTATCTGGAAAAAGAGGTGAAAAGTGAGGTGGCAAAATTTGCAGATGATACAGAATTACTCAAGATTGCAGTCAGCTTTGGACTTAGCTAAGAGTTACAAAAGGGATCACACACAACTGGTGATTGTGTAACAAAAAGGCAAATAAAGTTCAATGTTGATAAGTGAAAGTAATGCACATTGGAAAACATAATCCCAATTATACATATAAAATGATATTTTCTTAATTACCTGTTACCACTCAAGAACGAGATCTTGGAGTCATAATGGATAGTTTTCTGCAAATATTTGCTCAATTTACAGAAGCAGTGAAAAAAGCTAACAGAATGTTAGGAGCCATTAGGAAAGTGATAGATAAGAAGTCAGAAAATATCATAATGCCACTATATAAATTCATGGTACGTCCACACCTTGAATACTGCGTGCAGTTCGGGTCACTCAGTCTTAAAAAAGATATATTAGAATTGGCCAAGGTGCAGAGAAGGGCAACAAAAATGATTAGGAGGATGGAACAGCTTCCATGTTAAGGGAGATTTAAAAGAATGAGATTTTTCATCTTAGAAAAGAAACAGCTAAGTGGAGATATGATACTGGTCTATAAAATCATGAACAGTATGGAGAAACTGAATAGTGAACTGTTATTTCCCCTTCATATAACACAAGAACCATGGGGTCAACCCAATGAAGTTAACAGGTAGCAGGTTTAAAACAAAAGAAAATACTTCCTCATACAACTCTGTCAACTTGTGGAACTTGTTGGCAGGGGTTGTTGTGAAGGCCAAAAGTGTAACTGGGTTCAAAAAAGAATTAGGGTATGGCTACACTTACAAATCTGCAGCGCTGGTAGTTGCAGCGCTGGTCGTCCAGCTGTGCAGGGCCAGTGCTGGTGTGTGGCCACACTCACAGCTACCAGCGCTGGTGTGTGGCCACATTTGCAGCGCTGTTGGGAGTGATGCATTATGGGCAGCTATCCCAGCGTTCAAGTGGCAGCAACGTGCTTTTCAAAAGAGGGGGGTGGGGTGGTGCGTAGTGTGACAGGGAGCGGGCGAGAGAGAGAGAGTGGATTTTTGGAGCCAACACTGTGTGTTACCTTCCTGCCTTGAAAAATCAGAACATGTTACCGATCCCTTACCCTTAACTCTTAACTGCAAACAGCCTGCAGCCAACGGACTCCCTCTCTCCCCTCTGCCCCGTTTCTGTCAAGCAAACACTCACTCCCTGCCTGCCTCATTATCTCATTTGATTGTTCACAGATTGATCACAGCAAACAGAAGCTGTGTTTGTAGATAAGCAGCTCCGGGATCAACGGAGCTACGGAGCTCCGAGTTCACAACAAAACAAAGAGAGGCTGCATAACAAAACAAAGAGAGTAATTTATAAAAGCATTCTGGGATATCTGCTAATACCCTGGAGGCCAATAACAGCGCTGGTGTGTGGCCACACTTGATGACCAGCGCTGCAGCACCAGCACTGCAATCTTTATTCCCCATGCTGAGCCAGGTGTACGGCCAGCGCTGCAGCCAGGGAGTTGCAGCGCTGGATGTGCCTTGCAGGTGTGGACACTTACTAATTGCAGCGCTGGAAAGCCTCCACCAGCGCTGCAACTCGCAAGTGTAGCCATACCCTTAGATAGGTTCATGGAGGATAGGTCCATCAATGGCTATTAGCCAAGATGGTCAGGGATGCAACTCCATGTCCCAGGGGTCCTAAGAACTCCATCTGCCAGAAGTTGGGACTAGATTGCAGGGGATGGATCACTCAATTGCTCTATACTGTTCGTTCTCTCTGGCACTGGCCACTGTCAGAAGACAGCATACTAGGCTAGGTGGGCCATTGGTCTGACCTAGTATGGCTGTTCTTATGTTATTTTCTTACACTCCTTAAACAACTCCATCGGCTTCACATTCATTGTACAGTTCAGTTCAAAATTGTCTTCCTTTTTAATTAAAAGCCTTGAAGGGCTCACTGCAGTCTATCTTATGGGACCAGGTCTTTTTATTCCCCTCTGAACTGGCTGCCTCCATGTCCTGCTGCACATTCTTGCCACTGTCACTGTCAGAACCCCTCCTCTGCAGCTGCTGGCCACACCAGTGTTCTGATATTGCTTCTCTTCATCCATTCTCCATCTCATTTCAATCTCTTCTGAAAATGTATCTTTCCTTATTTCTGTTATCTCTTGATTTCTCTCTCTGCTATTATTTAACTCCCTAAACCAGGGCTTCTCAAACTTTTTTATAGCGTGGACCGCATATAATTTGAGATTTTGTCTGGCGGACACTGTCCTTTCCTCCTCTTCACTCTTGCTCTTCATTCTTCCCTTCTTGCCACATTTTCTCCCCTTCTCTTCTTTGTCCTCTCTCTTGTTTAAGTCTTTAGAAGGTGCTTGATGGCACTTCTGCAGATTAAAAGTGAACTGCAAATATTCACAAATTGCAGTGGCAAGATGGGTATTCAACACCGAATTAATTTTAAACAGTTTTTTTTCATTTTTTCACACTCCCACACAGCTACATCCTGTGCATTCGTTTTTTTTTTTTTCTCCTCAATAGTGTTCCTACTCTTCAGGAGAAGTATGGTTTTCACTTCCCACAGCATGGCAGTCATTTTGACATATAAATCTAAATCATATCAACTTTCTTGACATTTATATGATGGAAAATATTCAGGAGTTGGTTTAATCTGCTTCATTAAAAATGTCTTTATTAAAAACATCTTTTGTGACCTGACAGCAGTCAGCACTTACATTTCAAGTTACAGTTCAAGTTACATTTCATAGTTATTTTGGGGTGGTGATTTCATCTCTCTCATTATTTTTATTTCTTTAATTTTGATGATTATAATCTCTGGCCAATACCGTATATAAAAAGTGGGGTTATGACTATAAACTTATTGTAAACGCCTGTGGGTCCCTCTGAAATCTGCACGGTTATATAGGTTCTTCAAGGCAGAAAGAGTGCTTTCTGATGGTAATTTCTGTAGCCCCTGCATTCTTTGTGCAAAACTTCCATGCAGTATTCTGAAGGAAGTCTCTTTTTTTTTTTTTTTTTTTTAATTGTATTCATAATATCATGAGTGCTTGAGAGAGCATGGTGAATTTTTGCTATACATGACTGGCTTTCTTTTTAGGTTTGCATCTGATATTCAGGGAAAGCTTCAACACTTCAGCAGCATGAGTGGATTTTAAGCTCAGCACCATGAATCCATCTAAACGATTATGCTTGAATATGAAAAAGAATACATTTTTCATAGTATAAGTCTTATTGTTTTATTAAACACCTGAAATATAATAGATTTATAAGTCTGATTTTTCTCACTGAAAACTACTAGTAATATCAGAAAACTTTTCTTCTATCAGTGTAAGCATACGAGGGCCAGAGCAGGCTGGACCTGGGTTATCCAGTGTGCAAAATAGACAAGGCTATTGCAACTGCTGCCACGTGCATTACAGCAATCTTGAACAGGTAAGACATTTGCAGTAGAGTAGGAAATTGGAAATGGGGAGCTTGATTTCATCTGTTTTTCCCCTCTCTAATTCTCACTTGATCATGTCCTATATTAAGAGATGGTTGAAATAACAGGCACTCAGTAGTGTTGCCTGACCAGCTTGTTCAACTGTGTCAATCACTAATATTGAGCATTTTTCTTTAAAGTCAATACTGAATGGAACATAACCATTTTGATAGCTTTTTCTGTCATGGATGGTTAATCATAGGAATCTATCATGTGCTTATTAGGCTCCAATTACCTTAGTATCTGAGCACCTCCCAGATTTTTAAAAATAGAAATATCCATTTCTCTTTTTTTTTTCCCCCTTCCTTTTTAGGCTGTAGGAGAAGTTGCTTGATTAGTTTGGGATTTTTTTAAAAAGTGTGTGTGTGTGAGAGAGAGAGAGAGAGAAACTGACTGAAGAAAAGCTAAGTGAAAGAAATGAGTTGTGAATTTACTTTTGAAAGCGGTGAAACCTATGACCATTCTTTTGTGACCCGTGGGGTTCCATAGTCTTGGTCTAGCTCCTGTAATAGCTCATGTACTGTTGGTAGACAGTTTCATTATATGGAGCGTAGCTGTCTCAGTTGTAGAGTGAAAGGTCATCTGTCAGGTAACTCGTTCCAGACAAGGACAGAGACCTTGAAATAAGCTCGGTGTTTAATGGGGAGCCCAGTGCAAAGAGTGGAGCAGAGGGGTGATTGTTCTCTGCAGCCTGTGTTGCTAAGCTTTGTTTTGCACCTATTAAGCTTTTTCAAGGGCAATGTTTTCATTCTTAGGATCACTATGTAATATGAGAAAGCAGTATGAATATGTTCAATATATAAACTGCATTGCATATCCTAAGGACATGAATATTTGATATTCTTTTCCCTGTTCTTTAACTCTACCATGGTCTGAAAGTGTTTATTGTCTTGTGGACCAATGATAATCAAATAGTAGGAATCTGTTTTGTCTTCATCTGCCTCTGTATTGGGCTACAGATAATTTAAAGGTGTGTTCCCGTTGAGTTATGGGTTTATATTTCCTGAACATCTGAAGTTCAAGAAGTTATTTTTCCCATCATCATTGTAGAGACTGTGTACCAAGCACAACAGATGCTGTAAGATGTCTGCACGCTTTTGGAAGCTGTTAATTATACTTCAGTTCATCAAGATGCTTAACACATGCCTAATTTTGAGTGCATGAGTAGTCCTAATGACTACCCCTTGGCTTTAAAGTTAGGCACGTGCTGAAGTACCTTCCTGAATGAGGTTCTTAAAGACTAGAGGAGGAGGAAAATTGTTTTTCAACATTTTTCATTGCAACATGGAGAATTTTAAACTTAGAAAATGAAAGCCACCTTTCTGGATAGATTCCTGAGTCAGTCAGGATACCAAGCTAGTGATCTGTTTTCTGTCTTTTCAGCATGTTTTCAGTTCCCAGCACAGACATTTCACCATGTACTGCAGGAATCGCACAGGTACCACCACCCTGATGGAGCGTTTCCTGAAAGATGTTCTGCAACATCATCCCCACAGATACCATGACAACAGGTATAACATACAGTTTGTTTTTATCTATGTGTTGGTATAATGCATATATGGTTCAGCTTAGCTGTAGAAATACAAAACTTCAACTACATTCCACCCATTTTAAGGTAGGAACTTCCACACTGAAGCAACTTTAAAAGAAAAGACTATTTACAAAGAAGGAATAGACATGGCTAGTATTTTATGTATTCCCTTTGCATTTATTTCAGATCTTTCTGTTTTATCACTTTATTTAATTATTTTAATATAATCATCATGGTAGCATCTGGGCATGTGACATTAAATGAAAACAAGCACCATATTAAACTAACAGACCACACACTTTCAAACCTTACCTCGTGTACATCAACTGTATACATACTGGACTGACAGTAAATTTTTGATGCATTTGTTGAAAGAGTTCAGACATGCCTTTTTGATTATGGTTAAGATAATCTGTGGATTATGTAAACTGAATTTTTACATGTCAGTGTTATTACCTGAATGTATGAACTGTAAAGGTAATGGGATATTTACATAAACAATCCTAACTGGCTTCTTCAGTACTTCTTAATGCTTAGGTTTTGTATAGTATTGTTCTGTGTGGGTGGATGGAAATTGCTAGAACTATATTAGCTATAAAGTATTTTGTGTAAGATTATCAGACTAGCCAGCTGAAAGGAAACCAAGCAGGCTTCACTCCTGATTTAGTCTCCAGTAGGTGCTCAGATACCACAGTGTTGGGCACAAGTATAAGAACATCAATAATATTGTACCTTAACACCCACCTTTCTACATTCCAGAGAGCCGGCACCTTAATGCCAACCTCTCTGCTCTTCCTTAAGACAACTTTCTTTTGTAGAGAAAGTTGTGTGTCCCCAAATAATACATTCAGATGCTAGAACAGAGCTGGTAGGGAATCAGTCTGTATTGTCAGGAATCGGTCAAGTTGATATTAGAAGAGGATATGGCAGAACAATCTTTCAGGCATGTCCTTGTCAAATTAATTGGGACATGCACACATCAGCATAAATAAAAATACTAGTTCTTGTTCTAGTTTGAAAATGCTTTCCATTTTCTCACGAAGAAAATGTACGAAGAACTTTAAGACAACACCCGAATGGACATGTGTTTGATGAGCTGATGAAAATGCAAGATTAGTACATTTGGGGAACAAAATGTACTTGGTAGAAAGAAGCAGGTCCCATTAAGCTGCAGAAACAAGAGTGGGATGGGAGAAATAATGAAAAAATTAGTTGAGTGGCTGTGGAAGAACACAGCCCCAAATATAGATGGTGTGGGTGCAGTGACCCAAAGAAGAAAAAGAAATAAGTACGTTGCTTTAAGTATAATTGTGCTCTTCAAAGAGACTATGTAAAAATGGCAGATTAACAACTTTCAGATCAGAGAATGCAGTGGATACATTCTTTAAAATCAGCCAAATTGTTTGCAAAGTTCCAGTCAGTTACACCTGTGGAAACCCAGTAAAGACACTGAACTTGTATAGGCAACATTGAAAGCACAGTGTGAAAATAATGTGGTTGCATGGATATGTCTGGGGCCTGATTTGGCTTGCAGAACTTGTACTACTGATGATGATGTGTGAGAAGGAAGAGCCCAACATGATTTTTGGATCCTAGGATGAGTTTCCAAGGATGATAGCTATACAAACCATCTTTTCACTTAAGGCCTGAAATTTTGTCATTAATTATAATTCTGGGAATTCTCAATATTCTTCCAAATATCCAGTCCTGTTTTGAATCTTTCTATGATCTTGGCCTAAGTGTTTTTGTGGCAGTGAATTCCACTGTCATAAATATGTATTGTTTTATCATTTTTAATTTCCTGCCTTTTATTTTCATTTTCTATCCCCTTGTTCTTGAGCTACATGGCAGGAAGAATAGAAACTTCCAGTGTACCTTCTCTAGACCATTTATTATTTTATATACTTTTATTACATATCTCCTTATTCATCTCCTTTTCAAGGTAAATTATCCCAACTTTTTCAGTTTCTCTTCATATGAGGTTTTCATGTCCTCAGTCATCCTCAGAACCCTATTGAATTCTGCAACATCCTTTTTGTGATGGGGGGGGACCAGTATCAGTGATCCAGATGAGGCTGTATCATTGATTTATATACTGGCATTAATAATATTTTCTGTATTATACTCCATCCCATTTCATATGCATCCTAACAGCTTAGCTTTGTTTGACTGCAGCTTTGTGTTGAGTAGAGGTCTTCATTGAGCTGTCTATGGTGAATCTGTGGTCCCTTTTCTGAGCTGATACAGTTCATTTAGAATCTTACGTGATGTATGAGTAGTTTAATTTTTTCCCTTCCAATTTGCATGACTTTGCATTTATCAAAAATGAACTTCATTTGCCATTGTGGTGCCCATTCTCTTAGTTTGTTTACGTCTCTCTGAAGCTCCTCTCAGACCTCTGTAGACTTGTGAATTGTGAAAGAGTGTACTCAACATTTGGCGTGCTCCCCACAGCTGCATGTAGCACAGCAGGCTTGTTCCCCATCTGGTGCCCTCTGTTGATGGTAGTCTCTTTCCTTGTAATTCAGCCAGGTCGCGTTCAAATCCACCCCTTCCGAGATAAGTGTCCCACAAATAAACAGTCCAGTGCTTTTACAAAAGGTCTTCGGCTTTGACTCTGAGCCCTGTACGCCTTGTGCTCTCTAGGCTCAGGGTTTTGAGGATCCTTATCCCCTCATATTAGGGGCGCTTCACACCACCTTCCCCTGGTGGCTAGTAAGGAAACACAAGCCCTCCCATTTCTGGGTTCCAGACCAGGGATCCTGTAGTGAGCAGGCAAGATCTGTCTATTCATATCTATCCCTGGACTTCTTCCTACCATAACCTTTTAGCAGGCCTTCTCCCCACAGCCTCACGGTATTCACCCTCCCCTGGAATCCTCCAACAAAATCCCAAACTAAAAACATAAACTTAAACCAACTTCCTTCCTCTTCAGGCTTGGCCTTTCACGCCACCTATTCTTCTGCAGGCTTCCCGTTTCCAATATACTTCAAGACTCTCTTGTTTATTTTTACATCTTCAGCTACTTGCTCTTCAAAATCCTTTTTGTCCCTTTTAATTTCTTTCTTGTATATTGCCTACTGTTCCTATTTATTGGCTTCAGTAGGGTTAGATTTACAAATTTTGAAGGATTTCTTTTTGGCTCAAATACCCTCTTGAACCTTGTTGTTTAGCCATATTGGTTTGCTCTCCTTCCTTCCTTGTAATATTTTTTTTTATGTAATATATGTGAATAATATACAGATGTGTATGCACATACACACACTAACTCAGACAGTGCACATTTTGTATTTAATGTGTACTGTCTCTTCCCCTAGAGGGGAACATGGCACATTTAGATAATGTGTTACACAAATGCTTTGTAGATGTGTATGTCTATAATATAGAGACATGCATGAATGAACACACACTCACACCGCATAACACATTAACTAGATGTGTCATGTTCCCCTTCAGCAGCTGATTTGGATATCTGCTTTATATCCATGGACCATGTTTGTGGATCAGATGCGGATACAAATTTTGTATACGCACAGGGCTCTAAAGATAAGACCTGTAAGTTGTAATTTTGCAATTTTAATGGCCACGCTCAGCCAGTATCCTGACTGAGCCTTAACTATGAAGCCACTACCAGTGCTTCCATAATAATCAACTCCTGAGGTGAAACAAACATCTTTTATGTTTTAGTGTAATCACATCATTCACATGTAACAACCAAGAATCAGTGAGTAAGAAGATAGTGAAAGTGTTTTATTACTTTGTGTTTTAGCCATTATGATGTTCTTATGTGCTGCATTGATGGAAGGAGGAATATTTCTGAAGAATGTTCCACACTATTGACAGTGTTTTCTTTCAAAGGCACAATGCATTAATCCCTATACTGTGGGATGCTGTCACAAATCTGCAACATTCCACGGTACTCTCTAACTGATGTTCCAGTGTTGTAGAGCACTAATTTGTGGTTTGAAATTGGTTTCCTTGGGTATAAAGGGAATAGTTCAGAATAAAGAAATCGTATTGACATAATGCATATAACACTTTGTTTATATTTACAACCCTTGAATGTTTATCTGAAAAATTGCATTTATTTATTGTGCAGACCTTGTGTGCACACGTGTATATACATATAGTTCCTGTGTGCATATGTGTATTCTTTTTGTGTGTGGACACACACTTACATTCCTGTTATTCCTGTCCAGCTATTTATAATATAAAGACATGAGTGAAATTATTTGCTTCCTTTGCACAAGTGCTTGATAACCACAGGCTACTCTAGCTGCAACACTGCAACATTACACTAAGCTTTCCTGCAGCATAGTGCTACCAATCAAATGCAACTTGGAGCTAGCTCAAGGAGCGGGCAGATTGTCTCTTCTGATTTTGCTGTCCCCAAAATAAAATTTTATAAACAGTTCTCCCCCATTGCTCTGGTAGGTCAGAGTACTGTTAATCACTGTGATAGGGATTCTTGGCACCAGGAGTGCTTCTGGGAATAGTGCTGCAGTCTCTTGTATGCAGAAGATTCTCCAGGTCTTTCCTCCCCCTCATACACTGTATTTACATTCACAGACTGAAAACTAAAAATATATATTTAAAGAATCTTTAGGTTTTCATGAAATTAAAAATTCAAACCTTTAATTCATGATGTCCTGGGGAAAGAATGGTGTGAGTTTAGGACAGAATGTGAGGTTGAACTATTATCCACCCTACATTTTATTTAAATTCAGAGATAAAAAACAAAAAAATCCAAACACCAAAATTAAGGTTTCCATAACATTCAGTTGTTCAATTCACTGTATTCTGAGGAAAAAATTGTGTAAGTTAAGGACATTTTGTGAGTGTGAACTTTGATAGTCTGACTTTGGCTGGTTTGTGTTAAAACCTCAGTACTATCTGTCCATTTACTTACTTTTACTATGCTCGTTAGCATTATTTAATTGTAGTACATGTGTATTAACTTTGTCGAAGTTGTGTAATTTTAAAAAAGCTAATAAAAGTTTAAAATCTGTTACTTCCTTTATAAACCAGTATACTAAGTAAACAAATTTACTATCCTGATAGTACTAGACTTTTTTAAAAGGATAAATATTTGCCCGATATCACAGTTTACAGATTGTGTTAGTTTAGTTTTTATGAATGTAGTGTTTTAGTCATAGGCCACTGCACATAATACAGTAGTGTAGCGGGGTGGCTACCCGCTCCTGCCGTTTGGGGCTTTAAAACAGCCCTGGGAAGGGGCTTTTGGCTTGGCTGATTGGGGAAGTGGCTACAGCTGGGCCACACCCCAATCAGGCCACAGCTGGCCCCTATAAAAGGCTATGAGCCAGGAGCCCAGATAGTCTCTCTCTGGCTATAGAGATGGGCCTGGCTGCTTAGGAGCTGAGACAAGGTACCTAGGGTGAAGCAGGGCTGGGGAAAGGCTGAGGAGCTGGGGAAGCTCCAGCCTAGAAAACCCCAGGCTACGGCCTAGCACAGGGCAAAAAGTACTGGGGGTTGCAGGGGGCAACCTAGGGGAAGGCCAAGGCAGCAGGTCCAAACCCCCTTTGCCGATGATGAGTGCTGGATACTGCAGTCTGCCCCAGTGAATGGGGGTTAGATAGAGACTGGGCAGTAGCCACTACTGAGGCGAAGTGGGGATAGTAGTGTGGGGGTTCCCCTGGGAAAGGGGAACCCAGTTAAAGGTTAAAAGGGCACCGGGGTCCTGGGAGGGACACGGGGGCCAGTAGCAAACAGGTGGATCACCGGCCTGCAGAGGGCGCTCCAGGGCTGGAAAGAGCTAATTCCCCAGAGAAACCAGTAGGAGGCGCCGCAGGGGTGAGTCGACCCGTTTACAAGTAGATACAAATTTTAAATTGACAATTCAAAGAAACAGATACAAATTTTAGAAATACAAATTAATATGTAAGATTAACCCTTCCCTAACATCACCACCACTAAAATGATATACAAAACCAAGAGAAATATATTAGAACACGATTTCCTTTTGGTCAAAAGTAGCCTCACTTTCACATTCTATTTTCATATTTTTATGGCTGACCAGACAAATAAGGGAGCAGTCCATATAACTTGACACACTTTCACTGGATAGCAAATATTCGAATTTCTGAGCTGATATGGTAAAAGGTATTTGCTCCAGGAATGGAAATATCCATTTATTTCTTGGGGAGCAGTACAGGTTACAAGATCATAAATAGTGTAAAGTATCAGAGGGGTAACTGTATTAGTCTGTATCCACGAAAACAACAAGGAGTCTGGTGGCACCTTAAAGACCAACAGATTTATTTGTGCATAAGCTTTCGTGGGTAACCCCCCCACCCCACCTCTTCAGATGCATGGAATGAAAATTACAGATACAATCATAAATATATATACTGGCACATGAAGAGAAGGGAGTTACCTTACAAGTGGAGAACCAGTGTTGACAAGGCCAATTCAGGCAGGGTGGATGTGGTCCACACTTAATAATTGATGAAGAGGTGTCAATACCAAGAAAGGGAAAATTGCTTTTGGAGTGAGCCAGCCACTCCCAGTCCCTATTCAAGCCCAAATTAATGGTGTTAAGTTTGCAAATGAATTGTAGCTCAGCAGTTTCTCTTTGAAGTCTATTTTTGAAGTTTTTTTTATTGAAGGATAAATCTAAATCTATTTTTGAATGTCCAGGGAGATTGAAGTGTTCTCCTTGTGGCTTTTGTATGTTACCATTCCTGATGTCTGATTTGTGTCCATTTATTCTTTTACGTAGAGACTGTCTGTCTGGTTTGGCCAATGTACATGGCAGATGGGCATTGCTGGCACATCATGGCATATATCACATTAGTAGATGTGCAGGTGAATGAGCCCCTGATGATGTGGTTGGGTCCTCTGATGGTGTCGCTAGAGTTGGGGACAGAGTAGGCAAAGGGATTTGTTACAGGGATTGGTTCCTGGGTTAGTGTTTCTGTGGTGTGGTGTGTAGTTGCTGGTGAGTATTTGCTTCAGGTTGGGGGGTTGTCTGTAAGCGAGGACAGGCCTGCCTCCCAAGGCCTGTGAGAGTGTAGTACGCCTTCAACCTGGCCAGACCTGCATGGACAAAGACTGTTATGTCTCTCCATACGAGCCTATCTCCCTTCCAAATAAGCTCTTTGCATATTACAAATTAATGTGTATTACTTAACTAGTCAGTATTACCAGTTCCTTTAGATCTTCTACTGTGTCCCAGGTAGATATGCATTTCAGTACTGAAAGTTTGTTGCTTTTGGACATGAACCTTTCTTAATAGTAGGCCTTGCTGACCATGTAAGGACCAAATGCACTCCTTACTTGGGCAAAACTCTAGAGTTTGCTGTTATAAGGAGTGAAGGATTGATCCATGGATCCATATTTAGCATTTTAAAAGTAGATTTAAAAAAAAAAGATAAAATGATTAATTGGTGAGGTATATCTACTACTGTACATGTTAAAATCTTTATAAATGCTTAGATTAAAGAAATTGCATGTTTCTAAACAGGATAATTAGACTTTGTTTTTTAATGAATTAATGACATGTACTTTTTTAATTTCAAAATTGAAACACTTTTGAGCTATATAAACGTTTTGATTGTTACATAAAAATATAATTTTGAAAAAATAGCCAACCCGAATGTTTTACTGTTGAAGGCAATAGTCCTCCCACGCTGAGAATTTGTCTGCCAACTTTCAATCAGCAAACATTTTAATGTCTGTACTGGAGTAAATCCTTATGGTGAGATTGTACAATGAAAAGTGGCTAGGTAGAAATGCTTGCTCCTTATTCCACAGATTTTTCCTCTATGGAACCCTATGATGATATTTGCAGAGTCATATTTCAGAGAACCACTCTTTAAAAGAAGAGAATTTATGTACAAAGATGCTTATAAAGCTCTGTATAGCAGAATGATTAGTAGATCAACTATACATTAAAATAACTTAACTGTTCTTTATAAATCAATGGGATTAAAAGAAGAAAAAGATTTTCTCTTCCCTTTCTCTGCTATCACTTGTAGAATAATGATACTAATGTGTTTTTAGCCATTCTGAAAAGCTCCTTGCTAGGAGAGAGTGAAAATAATATCTACCTGATCCTTTATGGCAGGGGTGAGCAAACTACGGCTTGCGGGCCGTATCCAGCCTGTCAGACCTTTAAATCTGGCCCTTGAGCTCCCGCCGGGGAGCAGGGTCCGGGGTTTGCCCCACTCCATATGGCTCCCAGGAAACAGGTGGCATGTCCCCCCTCTGGCTTCTGTGCATAGGAGCAGCCAGGGGGCTCCGCACACACTGCCCCTGCTCCAAGCCCTGCCCCTCCCATTGGCCACAGTTCCCGGCCAGTGGGAGCTGCGGGGGCGGCACCTGTGGACAGGGCAGCACGCAAAGCTGCCTGTCCGTGCCTCCGCGTAGGAGCCGGAGCTGGGGACATGCCGCTGCTTCCAGGAGATGCTTGAGGTAAGCACTGCCCGGAGCCTACACCCCAGAGCCCCCCCGCTACCCCCTGCCCCAGCCCCAATCCCCCTCCTGCCCTTCAAACCCCTCAATCCCAGTATGGAGCCCCTCCTGTACCCCAAATCCCTCATCCACGGCCCCACCCCAGAGCCCGCACCCCCAGCCGGAGCCCTCCCCCAACCCCCCTGCACCACAACCCACTGCCCCCCCCGGAGCCCCCTCCGACACCCTGAGCTCCTCATTTCTGCCCCACCCTAGAGCCTGCACCCCCATACGGAGCCCTCACCCCCTCGTGCATCCCTACCCCCTATTTTGTGAGCATTCATGGCCCACAGTACAATTTCCATACCCAGATGTGGCCCTCAGGCCAAAAACTTTGCCCACCCCTGCTTTATGGAATCAGACAAATGCCCAGTTTGTCTTCTTTCTTTGGGGTGCTTTATGGAACATTGTCTTTGTTTCCTTTCTTTTCTTGAAGCTTTACTTTGTAAAGTACTGTAGGTAGTGATTTCAGTTTGTTCTTAGTCCTAATGCACTATACTTTAATAATGGTTATGTAACTCTTAATTCTTTTGTTTGAAAAACTTTATATGTATTTACAACATTTATACAGTTTGTTTTTTCCAGACCAACATATGATGACATGCCATTTCCCATCTCCCCAATGGCTCCCCAGGATGTTTTCCTGCTTCCAGAAGAGGAGGAGAAAGAGGTGGTAAGAAGCATACGGGAGATGCCTGGCACAAACAGTGAATCCATTGTTAAAGCATGCGCCCCTTCTCCTTGCAGATCTCAGGAGGGCATAAAGTCAATTTCTGTGCCACAGACATTTATCCAAAAACTAAAGATGGGACAGGAACACATCTTAGAAATATCTCAGCAAACTTTGGACATCTGTAGCAGTGAGAAAAAACATACACTAATGGATGGCGCTCAGATTGCAAATAGTAGCCATGATGGCCAGTTTACAGATGTGAGCCCAGTATCTCACCATTTGCATAGCACCCCTTTATGTCACAGTTCTCCTGTTAGCCCTGTAATTGCAAAAAATATTAGGTACTCAGCAACATCAAATTTGATTCCAAGTAGCAGATATGATCACATTCAGAAGGATGTATGCCACAAGGATGGATCATTAAACACAAATCCTAATCCTGTTCTGGCATCAGTCCACCCAAAAAACCCTTCATTTTCACGTCAGAGACCTACCTGCAGCCAAGGCAACACTTCATATATTATCTCAGGTCAATCTTTTTTTAAACTAGATGGTTTACAATCTCAGGATGAAACTTTGGTGTCTGACTTCTGTCTCAGGGATCTTGTGGGTACTAGCAACTCACTAAGTTTTGGGGCATCCCCACATTTAACAAGATACAAAGACATGAAGGTGAGCAGGGTTGAAGAAACTTCAGTAGATGAGATAATTGAAGAAGTCATTCTGAAGTACTGCCATGGAGCTCCACCTAATGAGTTGTCTTGCATAGATGAAGAGAGTAATTCCTATTTAAATATTTCATCACTTCTGGATCACAATAGTCTAGAGGGTTCTGAAATGAGTTTTGATTGTGAGGCACCTGTTTGCTCAGGAGCAGGCCTACCCAAGGCAGCTACAAAGGATATAGAATTCCTAAAAGAGGTCCAAGTAAACCTGGAAGATAGGAACTATGAAACTCAACTTAGTTCTGTTCTAAAAGGTGGTTCAGTGGAGCAAACAGAAGCAGCAAAACAGGATATAATAATTCATAATGAGGAACCAGTTCTTCCAGCTCTGCCTCATGTGCCTCCTTCCTTTGTGGGAAAGACGTGGTCCCAGATAATGTATGAAGATGATATAAAAATTGAAGCACTTGTGCGTGATTTCAAGGAAGGTCGTTTCCATTGTCATTTCAATAGTGAACCCTCTGCCAACTGTACAGGGAAGGGGATGAGGAAGAAGAAGCAGAAAGATGAAAGGAAGAGTGACATTGTTACAGGTAACAGAACAGAAACTTCATCGATTAAAGCATTGCCAGAATTGAATGATGCTATAAGTGGTGGTTCTGATTTTGATAATCTTTTGGCCTCTGATGCACTATGCAACCCACAAATACTTCAAATGCCTAGAAAGAGGACGTGGCGCCTTGCTTCAAGATGCCAAGTGGTCAAAGTCAGCCATGGAACCCAAACCAGTTTAGTGAACTATCCAATAGTAAAAAGAAAAATCATTAGAAAGGAGCCTGATCCACCGGATCAGAAAGCAAACACTATTTGGTCAGAGAATGAAAGAATTTCAAATATGAAGACCAGACTGTGTGCCCTCAAGCTTCCTGAAGCATATACCAAAATTATGAGCCCTCTGCAGCCCAAGACAGTTGTTTATGTCCTTTCATGTCCAGAGATTAAACAATATAAAGGCAAACCCATAGATGTTCCCAAAATGAGGAGAAATCACAGCTCCACAGACAGCAAGGATTCTGTAAGGTACAGATACAAACAATGTTCTCTTAAGTATTATGACCCACTGACAAATCGAATTCTGAAAACACCTCCCAAGAGCACAGTTAGAGAAAAAGCCAAAAAGCCCTCCCATGTTCGACAACTGTTTAGGAGTCTAAGCTTTGATGCAAACACACAGAAATTATCTGATACACAGAAAGAATGTACACCATCTAAATTCTTCAACTGGCCAGGCTTCTATAGTTCTTCTTCAGCGACTTTCCTGTCAGATCCAGTTAAAGGGAATGATATGAATTCAAGTCTGAGGACAGAGGGAGCTTCCATTTCCACAGAAAGGTCTGATTTTCCGATATTTGTTCACTCAGAGAAGTCCTATAAACACGTAGTCATTTCACCTTTCAACTCCCATCAGTCTCAGATAGAAGGAGATGTTAGATTAACCCCAGTTAATAGCAGGGTTGCCAAAACACCTTTGAAGTCAATCAGGAGTGAACGATTGGAGAGGGAGAATTCAAAGACAATGTGGAAGAGGAAAGAAGGCACTAGTAGAGAACCAGGTTTTTCCAAAAAGGCTTCAGGACCCATGTCTGTCAATTGTGGCCTTGTGAGAAGAGGAAGTAGAGTAGCCTCAGGCAAACAAGCATCCAGAACTAAAAAGCAAAAAAAAGAGCAGATAAGAAGGGAGCTCTCCTCTTGTGCCCAAAAATCTTCTTCTGTCTTCTCCATCCATAGGCATCAAACAAGGAAACCTACTTTGGGAAAGCACCTCAAAAAGGAAAAACTTGATGCTAAAAAGCTAAAGGTTAGGAGGAAACCCAGGAGGACATTTTTGAACTCTACAATCATTTCAGGGATTACTGAAAAGAGGCAGAAAATCACAGCAGGGTCTTTTCAGAAGAAGCCAGAACTAGCTTCTTCCAAAGTTAGGAGCTGGGAGATAAGGGTCTCCCCAGCACTGTGAAATGGCCCTCTGGAAGAAGGCTGTCTTGTTTTACCAGGAGATAGCTAGCCAATAAAACAACAACAAACTTTTACTTACCCAACAACTGGGAATCGGCTGAGGAAAAAGTGTGAACGGAAGGTGTTTATACAAAATCCAGATGATATGCCAGAACTGCAGATACAATTAATTGAAAGTCCAGTAATAAACTACTGTAGCAACAAACTAATTTCATGTTGCTGGAATATGGGCACACTATATATTGCACTGTTTTTCTTCGAGTGATGGTCCCTATTGAATTCCACTGAGAATTTGCATGTGTGCCATGCGTCTGGAGCTGGAGAGTTTGAAAGTAGTAGTGTCCATTGGTCTGCACATGCACCCTTGCCTTGCCTCATGGATTCGTACTAGGTGATAAAGAGCAGGGTGGACGGACTGCATATCCAGTTCCTTCTCACAGCTGCATGGTCCAAGTCAGAGCTAATAGTGTCCTCTCATCTCTGATGCACTTTTAAAAGAAAAATGTTTTAGAAATTGTCTATAGTTAGTTTTGTATTCTGCTGTTATTACTGTTTCTTAGGTAGTTAAGTTTTTAGTAATAGTTTTTGTAGGATTTGGACTTTGGGGGAATCTGTTTTTCTAGTCCCCAGCAGTCACACGCCGGTGCTGGATTATGCCGAAGATGCCAGGATTCAAGATTTGTGCTTCCTGCCCCCGTTTTGTTCTCCATCAGCGATGAGCACCAACGCTGCTTGGGAGAAGCCCATATTTTATCAGCAGTATCTGCCAGTCCTTCTCAAATCATACCTGAGAAGGCCGGGCTTTCCTCCTCAAGAAGCACCTCATGGAGGTTACCATGATGCTGCAGTTGGACCCAGTCCAGTGACCCACCCCTGTACATCTGCCTGAGAAACCTAGTAGTGTGCCTCTGGCCTCGGAGCTTGAACCTGGCTCTGGTGGTACCGCTGCTATGGACCCCATGCCAGGGCCTAGTCGGGAGGCAAGGAAGCATGGACATAAGCATGGCAGTAAGTCTTCCTCCAAGCCAAAAAAGAATAATGCACCTTCCATGAGTTCCAGCCACAGAGAAGCAGCCTGTTCCAAGGCACCCATGCTTGACACAAAATTTGTGCAGACCAACAGATCTGCTGGTACAGAGAACCAAGCTGCACATGCCTTCAGTGTCAGCTGCCCTTAAGACAAGGGAGCCACCAGTTCCTGGACAGTCCTCTGCTCTGGTGCTGGCTACAGAACAGGTACCGTTGATGCTGGGATGCTTGGAGAAAGCACCGGAGTCACATGAGCAGTTTGCCCTGGGGGAACCAAGATGTTCGCATCTTCCTCTGCCACCTGCACCTAGAGAAGGCTGATCTTCTGTCTGGCATTTGCCACAGTCTTTCCCCACTTGGATGCCTCCTTCTGTGGATTGCATGTTTCTGATGGTACTGCCATTGGAACCAGGATCTGAGTTCTCATTGTCCTTGGATTCCGACGGAGCACAAGAGCCGCTCGTTCCCTATTGCCAGTATGAGTACCCAAAAGGACTGTCAGTGGCGTGGCAATACCCTCCCTCCCCCAACAACAGAGAAGCCACTGGTGTCCTTCACCCTGGGGCCCTTCGCAACATCCACTCAATCAGTCTTTCTGGCCCTATTGAGGGTCCTGATCTCAGTACCTACTCTCAGAACCTGCTTATTCCACGAGGGAGGCTTTGCCTCTGTTCCCGGTTAGGGCACCCTTGAGAGACGCTCTGAACAAGTTATGGACGATGAACGCTCAGTCCTGTTCCAACGGTACTGCCAGAGCAGGAATGCTTCCCTTCATCCTCTTCAAATGCTGCAGTCACTTCAGCCTCCCCTTTGTCTCCTGGTGACTTTTGCCAGTTCCAAGAACTTCTGCAAAGGATGGCGGATGAGCTGCATAGTCCACTGGAGGAAGTACATGACAAACTGCATCAGCGCCTGGACATCTTTCATTCCTTGGTATTGAGCAGGGTTGCCCTACCAATCAACAATGCTATTCTTCAGCCAGCTTGAATGGTTTGGCATATCCCGGCCACATGAACACAGAGAAGAGATACTACGTACCAACCCAGGGGTCGGAGTTTTCTTTCCCTACCCCAATTCTTTCGTGGTGCAAGCAGCAACGGAACGCTCCAGACAACAACATCTGTGCTCCACCCCGACAGATAATCAGGGCAAACATTTAGAGCTCCTGGGATGCAAGGTCTTCTCTTCAGCAAACTACCAGATTTCAAACTACCAGGCTTTGCTGGCCAATTAATGATGGCAAAGTGAAGGACTTTATTGAAAAGCTGCCTCAGCAAGATTGAGCATGTTTCCAGTTTATCCTGGAGGAGGGTAAGCTGGTGGCTAGAATGGTGCTTCAGTTGGCTGTGAATGCTGCAGATACCACCTCATGCTCGATGGCCATAGGCATTGTCATGCGAAGGGAATCATGGCTTCACTCATGCAGTTTTCCCAGATAATGGCAGAATACTATTGAGGACTTTCCTTTTGATGAGTCACCTGTTTAATCAGAAAATCGACAAATCTCTCCATCCCCTCAAGGATTCCAGAGCCACACTTAGATTGCTGGGTATCTATACACCTGAACGCAAGAAAAATTCTACTACCCACCCCCTACAGTGATTCACGTCTCCCTAGTTCTTCCATCAGAGGCCATATAAACCTCATTGTAAGTGCCAGAAGACCCAACAAATCCCACCCTCCAGACCCGGCTTCTCAGGCTTCATCATCTTACATGCAATCCGCTCAGAAGTGATATTTCTGTGTACCACTAGAGAACCGTCAACCACCAGGCCCTCTGCCATGGAGCCAACCCATCCCCTTTGGGAGTCATCTAGCACTCTTCTTACCAGCTTGGAGTGCAATAACTGATAAGTGGGTCCTGGATGACATCCACTATGGTTATACAATCGAGTTCACCGCACTACCTCATCCAGATCCCCTGCCTTGATCCCTTTTCAGAGACCACTCTCATGACAGCATCCTTGCCCTAAAAATAGACTCTTTTTACTGCAAAGGGGAGCAATAGAGCACATTCTTTCAAACTATCAGGGCACAGGGTTATTCCACTTACTTCCTGGTACCCAAGAAAAAGGGTGTCTGGAGACCAATCCTGGACCTACGGCACTTCAGCCGCTTCATCTGCAAGCCCAAATTTGGTATGGTTACCTTAGCAGCCATCATACCTTCTCTAGAAAAAGGCATGTGGGTTTACGGCTCTATTTTCATATAGACATCCATCCAACCCACAGGAGATTCCTGAGGTTCATGTTGGATCCTCAGCATTTTCAATGCGGGGTTCTACCATTTGGACGCACCATTGCTCCCCGGGTCTTCACCAAGGTTTTCTCTGTCATAACAACCCACCTCAGGCACACTGGAGACCTTATTTTTCCTCTTCCTCACACTCTCACGCTCAGTGGAATACAATAAGGACTATCACTTGAAGAAGAACATGTTACTTACCTGTAACTGGAGGTTCTTTTGAGATGTGGGTCCCTATCTGTATTCCACTTTCCTCTCTGCTGCCCCTCTGTTGTGATCTATTTGATTTGTGGTGGAGAAGGAACTGGAGACACGGTCGGTCTGCTCCACCCTTTATTGCCTTGGACAAATCCATGAGGCAAGGGAAGGGCGCATGTGCGGACCAAAGGACACTACTGCTTTCAAATTTTCTGGCTCCTGACACATGACATGCATGCATAAACCCTCTGCAGAATACAGATAGAGACCACCCATCTCGAGGGTAAGTAACCTCCTCTTCTATTGTGTAAAGTTACAGAAATTGTTTATTTGTTTAAATTAAGCACTTAGGACCTTATTTACTACACTTCAGTGCACTGTCACCCTTTACAGGAGACAAACTGTGAGCTTGACTTGTATCATATTGTATTGTGTGATAGTAAATTCAGTGCATTATGGCGCACTAGACTATAATAAAGTATCATGTAGAATCAACATTACTTATTGTGCCTACCTTTCTTCACAATTGTAAAGTGTAAAGATATGATTAAATAATTGCACTAGAAATTAAACAGAGTAATATTAATTAGTAAGGAATATGTATTTTGTGTTTGTATGTGTATATTCACACCTAATTTATACATACAATACATTTTCAAGACTGTTTCAAAGGCAGTTTAAATTAATACAGTATGATACAAAGCAGATCAGTGCAATGGTGTCTTCAACAAAATATACAATTACAGTATTGTAGCAAATTGTGTAATTAGTGTTTTTCTAAAACCATGTCCAACTTTATTGGACAAAACAAGAGCACTGTGAACTTTCACTCTAGCAATAACGGATGGTGTTGGTAAGGAAATAATAATCTTTCCAGTACTATACAAAAACCAAAAGAAAGTTAGAGTTAAATCTGAAAATTTAGCTTAATGGTTTGATTCATAATTCACCTTTGAATTGTTGAAAAGAGCAGAGAAAAAGGTTGTACTGGTGAGTGTGAATGACAATGGGTTATCCTAAATTTCAGCCTTAACTGTTAAGTCCTTTTTGTTTTTTTTGTGTATTTAAAGCAGACCTGTTTTTACTTCAACTTAGTTTACTGTAGTTGAGAGTTTACTTCTTTTTAAAACTTAGATTTTTAAAAATATTTTACTAAGGCCATGAGAGTTTAGTCAGCTAAGGACTATTTTGTAAATACTTAACTGCAGTTTTTAAATAATCATATTCCATACTGACTTATGGTTGGTTATTGACCGTCTTAACAATTCCACATACCTCTAGGTGGGTCCCTGCTAAATTCACAGCCATGAAAAACACGTCATGGACCGTGAAATCTGGTCTCCCCTGTGAAATCTGGCTATTGTAGGGTAGTCACGGTATTGCCACCCTTACATTTGTGCTGCCTTCAGAACTGGGCAGCCAGAAAGTGGCATCTGCTGGCCAGGCGTCCACCACCACCAGTGCAGAAGTAGGAGTGGCATAGTATGGGTGGGGTCATGACTTTTGAGGGAAGCAGGCCTGGCCTTACAGTGGGCGATGTGGGTTAACCTCCCAGGGTGCCGTGGTCAGGAGGGCACTGTGGTCTCACCCCTCCCCCTCCCAACTAAGGCCTCTTTAACCCCCAAGCACTGGTCCCGGAGCTGGGGAGGGGCTGGGCTGTGGGAGCCCTGGGCGGGGGCTTCTACCAGGCGCTGGGCTCCAGCTGCTAATTCTGGCTTGGGTGGGAAGGGATGGGACTTCCTCTTCCTCTGCACAGGTCACACCCACCTCTGGGAACCTCCCCGGACTGTAGGAAGTTCTATGGCTGCTGGCTGGGAGCCCAGCTCTGAAGGCAGCGCCGCCGCCAGCAGCAACATAGAAAAAAGGGTGGCAATATCATGTCATGCCACCTTTACTTCTGTGCTGCTGCTGCCTTCAGAGCTGGGCTTCTGGCCAGCAGTTGCCACACTACGACCACCCAGCTCTGAAGGCAACAGTGCAAAAGCCTTTTTTTTTCTTTTTAGAACTATTATAGTGACAGCCTCTTTTGTCAAGGCATGTTTAGAAGGCACAGGCCCTGATCCTGCAAATACTTCTGCACTTTGAACTCCATGAGACCAGGGCCAGCTCCAGGCACCAGCTAAGGAAGCAGGTGCTTGGGGGTGGCCAATACAAAGGGGCGACACTCTGTCTGCTATTGGGGCGGCCCGTCCGGGTCTTTGGCGGGAATTCGGCGGCGGTTCCCTCAGTCCCTCTCTTCCTCTTTGAACTGCTGCCGAAGAGGGAGTGAAGGACCCGCCGCCGAACTGCCGCTGAAGAATGGAGCAACATGATTGAGCTGCCGCCGAAGTGCCGCCGATTGTGGTTTTTTGTTGTTTGGGTTTTTTTCGCCGCATGGGGTGGCAGAAAACCTGGAGCCGGTCCTGCATGAGACTGTTCACCTGGGTCAGGTGTAGCATGTGCTTATAATATCTGCAGGATCAGCATCTTAATTTGGAGATGTACAACTTAATAAACCATACAAAATTGTTTGGAATCTTCTGAAATCCATTTGAAAATTAAAAAATAGCAGTAATTTGGAATGGAAAAGACCCAGCTAGCCTTATTATGCATCTTCTTGCCCGTGCACAGGAAGATTGTGCATATGCAAAAAGAAAAAGTTTGGAAAAATGCAAATAAACCAGTTATTTAAAGTGCCCATGGTCACTAGTTTGAGTTAAGGACTTAATGGTCTTCAAAATGTTGGTTTTAAAAAACACTATTTCTGAGTCTTATTAAATAAAAAAGCACCATAAACAACTAATATATATTTTAAATAATACTCTTGGCATCTCTTCTTTTGATGCATCTGCATAATTCCCATGAGAAATAAGAGGTTGCATGTATTTACATCACCAGAGATTAGATTCTTTTATAACTCTTGGTCCAACTGATTTTTTTTTTTAACTTTGGAAATAGCTTTTATTTTCCCAGAGACCTTCTTATACACTTGTCAGTCCAAGACAGAATCCTAGGACCATGTTATCAATAACTAGAAATAGGGGTTTCTTTAAAAAAATTAAAAAAGAAAGAAAGAAAAAAACCCACCACAGGTAGCCCCATTAACTAATTGTGCCTCTATAATTTGATATTTTGTCTAATAATATAATTGATTTTTTAAAAAGCAAAGTTGTAAAGGAAAGGTTTTTATAGCAAAGTTAATTTTTAAATAAAAGTTTTAAAACAAAAGGATTTTCTTTAGAGGAAAACTTATGTTTTAAATCAAAGTTTTAAACTAAGTTAGTACCATAGGTAAATCTCATGCTGACATATATTTTTATGGTATAAGAATGCCCTCTGTACCTAACCTGTTCTGACTCATTTTTGGATATGCATAGTTCTGTTTGTAAATACGGTTTTGTGCACATTATACTTGAGAACAATTGTGTGTAATATATATATTTACTGTCAGTAAATGGACTGTCCTTCATGTTCATCAATTATAAACTTATGCTTCTCCCACATACACAACTTTCCCTTGGAACCTCGTAATATCCACATGTTGAAGACTTTAGAATGTAAAACATGTTATGCACTTTTGCATGAAAAGTCTTTTGTAAATAGGGCCCTAAGTCAGAGTGATTTTTTAAAAAAATTAAATGATTGACTATATTTAAATAAGAGTTTAAATAATTATATATTTTCCTTTAAAACCAGTATGAAGAGTAACAGCTTATTATTTTTTAAAGAAAAAAAAAAGTACTTGGAATATAAGTTTTGGAAAACTATTGCTGTAATAGTGGCAAAATAACATTTATTGTATGTTAAAACTCCTTTATATACCTGACTTTTGACTGTTAAAGACCTTTTCTGTGCATGCTCAATGAATATGAAACAAAGAGAAAACAATGACATGAGAGGTAAATATAGAAACTCGGAAAGAAAACAGAGGGGAGGTAGTGGCAAAGAGATGCTCATAGGAAGCCAATGTGTGTTTGTTTATGGGGTCGGTGAGAGTCATTTGTTTAAAAAGAGCAGGGTTGACATTTTCAAAGTGGTTGTGAGATGTGTGTCTAATTCCCTAGATACACATCTCCCATTAAAATGAATGGGACAGATTCTGCTACCATTATACATGTTAAGTAGTACCTTATTTCATGAGTAGTCCCATTAAAAACAAAAAACACGAATAAAGATGGTAGAATCTGGTCCAGTGAAAATGCAGGAAGGGATGTGAGTGAACTTATGATCATATTGAAGGTAATGGAAATATTAGTTTTGACTTCAGTGGGGCCAGGATTTCACCCAGTGTATCTAAATCATTTGCACACACTGAAAGCCTCAACCCAGATTCACGCAGGGAAGCAAAAAATAGGGAATGGGCTAGAGGGGGGGTTATTTTATATTATATGAATAGTAGCAAAAAAAACCACTTCTAAAATAAATTTAGTGAAAGCTTATACAAAGAATATTTTGTAACAGCTGAAAGAGAATAGTTCCCAGCCCTGTTTCTTGGTCCATGTTATATATTATTGACTTTTACACATTTTTTTTTTTTTTTTTACTTTTCATTGATTAAAACAAATTTGTGACTTGTCTGACTTCACTACCATGCTCTCTCCACCATTTAAAACCTGGCATTTCTTCCCCACTGAAATTATTTTATTATTGTTGTTGTTTATTTGCATTATTGTAGCATCTCGGAGCCCCAGTTATAGACTTGGATCCCATTGTGCTATGTCTAAACATAGAACAAAAGGATAGTTTGTGCCCCAAAGAACTTACAATCTAATATAAATTTAGTAATTTCCCTCTCCAATTCTTGTTCTGATTTGATTTTTTTTCCTCTCCAATTCTTTCTAGCTAATTTGCCTGTATTAATTTGTATATGATGTTCTCATGATCATAGTATCAAAATGTTCCTTTTCAAGGTCCTGATTCGGAAAGGTATATAAGTATGTGCATAACTAAGTGAACAGAACTACTCAGAGTTAAACACATATTTAAGTACATTGCTGTACTGGTGCCCAGCTAGGTATCATCATTTTGTGCTTAATATTTTCACATTTGTCTTATCTTTATTTTGAATTTTCTCCTTTGATGTTGTAGTTCTTTCCCTCTTTTCTGTCTCTGACTCTTCAGTCACTTACTGTTATTACAAACTCACTTTGTCTTGCATGTTGATTGTTGGCCTTGTGCAATGCTGCAGTTAGATGGCTTTTCCATTTAATTAATATAGTTCTTAATCATACTGGTTTTTCAGATTTCCTGTTTTGCCCATTTCCCCTTAAGACATCTTTGTTTGCGTTAACTCCTTTTTGCATTTTCTGCCATTAAAAAAATTTACCTTCCATCTGGAAACAAATAGGAGTCTCTAGTAAGGGACCAAATGAACTAAGAGTTATTCCAGAAGAGGAGAGAACATCCTAACACTTGAATGCCTTTTTATAATTATGGATTGGACTGGGAAAGTAAAGTAAAAAATATATCATTTTGTAATTTATGCAGAAATGTGTTTTGTGCTATCAGTTGATTTCTTATAAATTACAGTATTTTAGATCACCTTTTCCTGGAAACTTTCCAGTGGCATAGGTCTGAGCATGCCCAGAAAGCAAAGGTTTTCTTTCTTGTTTGTTTTTAATGTTTTACAGATATGAGTTTGTTCATTCCTCCAACCATAAAACATCACAAGTCCTGTTTTTAATAAAATAAAGACTGAATTTTGCATTTTTGTTAGTTTCTTTATTCATGAAGTATGACTTAATATATCATCAACTGGCGCTATTGATTCTGGAGAGATCAACACAATTTATGCTTTTTCATAGACAACCTCTCTTGTCTCATGGATGGCCCAGTCATAATTGATGTGGACATTTATAGTCTCATAATTAGTGACATCCTGGCCCCATTGAAGTCAAAGGGAGTTTTACCATTGACTTCAGTAGAGACAGGGTTTTACCCTATGCTCCTGGGTTAATGACAGCAATTGCTTACATTGAAAGATAATATTTTAGGATAGCATTTAATATATATTCTAGGTGTCTTCAGCTGCTAAAATGCATTTAGAGATGAGTACCAGCCCCATATGACCTGCCAGCTCCCTGCAGACCACCAACCAGTTCTCCACAGACCACCAGTGGCCCATAGACCACAGCTTGAGAACCTTAATTTAATGAGCTAGAGCAATGTTTTTGATGTGTTACAATTTCATGTAGCCTTCCATCTTGAGTTGGACCACTTGGCTTTACTCTGCAATCCTGTAGATCAAACTAGAACTGACCATGGGAATAGATGAACCAAAAGTACCTTGTGCATAAATGCTTTGTTTTTCTGGTAAACAACAGAATTCTATATCTTTTATCTGGTTATACTGATTAAATATCTTTATACTCCCTGCTGCCATACCTCACTAAGAAAATGAGCTCTTATAGGATCTTACAAACTAAACCATGTCAGGTTGGATCAATAAACAGCAAGCTTTTAAAAAACATTGCAGAAAACAGTGGTGTTGGTTCAGTAGGTGGTACTCTTTCTTCTTTTGGCCCCAAATTCATCACTGCACTTAAGCATGTGCTGAAGTTTAGGCATGTGTCATAGTTACAGAGTTTAAGGCTAGAAGGGAACACTAGATCATTTAGTCTGACTTGTATATGACAGGCCACCAACAGTATCCAGCACCCACACACTAAACCCAACAACCAAAATGAGACCAAAGTGTTACAACCCATAGGATACTAGACTATTAAGTGCCACAAGAAGAGAATAGGACTGAGTGAGGTGCACCAGTGCTCAAGGCCCCTGCAATAGAAGGTAATTGGTTCAATGAGACATACCCAGATAATCCTGGCAAGTGACCTGCTTCCACATACTACAGAGGAAGGTAAAAAACACCCAAAATTCTCTACCAATCTGGCATGGTGAAAAATTCCTTCCTGATCCCACATATGACTATCAGATCCCAAGCATGTGAGCAAAAACCAACTAGCCAGGCACCTTAGAGAGAGAATGCTCAGAGCCCTGGCTTAAGGGTTTTGATGAATCAGGGCCTAAATTGTTAGCGAACCAATGGCCCAGTATCATGATAGGAGGCACAATTGGAGGTGCTGTCGATGAATTAGAAAACAAAGTATTGACCATGTGGTCATCAAAGGTTCCATGATACTTTTGTAAATATAGAGATGCAAACCCTGTATCCTAATTCTGATTTGGGTAATGATATGTGCATATGATATTTGTAAGATATTTAAGGTGGGGACCATCTCTTACTATGTGCTTGTACTTTGTATCTAACTCAGTGGGTCCTGATCCTGGTTGGGGCCTTTGGTTGTCACAAATAGTACAAATAATCATAGCCTTTTAGTTTCAGCTGGATACAGTAGAATTTTTCAGTATCTGTCCCAAACTGTTACGGAGCGCTTCTGTATGCTGCTAAACAGCTGTTTCTCTCCTCCACTCCCCGATGTCAAACTTATTTTATGTATATTAAAGTGTCGAGGGGTCCACTGGTGGGGGGAGCACGGGGGAGAAAGTATTCATATGACACCACTATTATAGTCAGGTGATTTTAAAGCTGTTTCAGTCTTTGTCATTGCATTCCCTTCCTAAGGTGCAGAAAATGTAGTCAGGTCTCCCCTAATTTCCCCCAGAAATAATAAAGGTGTAGTTGATAGTATCATGTGTTACAGCTGGTTAGTTTTCATACTTGCTGTTTCATTTCCATTTAAGAATTAGCACTGGTTGCAATTTAAGATGTTGGGTTTAACCGGTTTGACTAGCATGGGGCATCTTGACATACTCATTTTTAACATACTCTTGTGTTGTGATGAGGAGAGGCTCTCTGCTTATTTTCTTCACTCTGTAACCTTGGTACCAGTGCAACAGAAGGCAGGAGTTAGCCCACAGGATGGTTAGAGAATCTGTTGAGTCTCTGTTTTGGCTGAACTTTTACTAAGAAATGTCCAACATCCAAATAAATCTCCATGGTAACCTTCCTGCTCTAGTTATTTCAAATTCAGCTCTTTTGTGCTCCCAGTGTATTATTTTACATAACTAAATGTAAATATTAATAATTTTTACTGTCCATGTCATCCTTTCAGCCCCTGCTATGAGAGAAAACTAGCTATTCTGAGGGGCTGTGTCACATTTCTCTGGTTCAGAGTTAAAGATAAAAGTATTAAAGCAATATGTTGCCATCAACAGACTTTGCTGAACATTTAAAGCACTGTAGTTACAATTTTGCCCTGACTAATCAAGACTAAGTAGTCGCATGGTCCACTGGTGGTAGAAGCCATTGCTTAAGAGATTAGAATCTAATATCTTAAGTTATGGACACAGTTGAACATAGACTTACAAGTTTTCTGTGACAGATGTTTATGGCTTTTAGATTCGCGAGTGTGTCTCTTTAACACCATCATATTTTTCAGTTTGTTCTAGAAAACTGTCATTTTTGAGTTGTTGCAACATATTGTACCTGTTTTATTGAGTGTGAGGTCAGGATAATGTTGCAGCCAAAGTCAGCATATTTTCATTTATATTTGTATACCTTCCATAATGGGTAAATGTTCATACAGTGCTTTGTGGATGTAAAGAATTCTGTAAGTGGTAAGTATGATTATCAAGAATTATTTAAACATTTCATCTGTTTAACACTCTCTCAGTTTAGACTTCATTATTCAATGTGCATCACTTATGAAACGCCATAGCAAAAATCCTACTCTCATGTACTGCACATCTTTACAAGTGCAGCACATTATTTATCTTGGAGATTCCAAAAGGACAGTATCATGAAGCTCAAAGTTTTTTTAAATATATTTATTTGTTTATTTTTGTACTCTCCATTTTTAAAGCCTTCTTAAAAGCTTGAAAAAGATCTCCATTCTTCTTTTTCTATTTAACATATTCTACCTTGTGATTTCCCTCAGTACCTCTCCATTTTTAAATAGAAATTAGCCCCGATGCAAAGATCAGATCCAAAATTTCCCAAAGTTCAGGATGAAGGGGTGACATTTGGATTTACTATTTTGATTCAGCCTCAGGAGGTATGTAATTTTATATAGCTATACGACTGTTCTCTATCAATGTCACCTTTAAGAATAAGGGCCCCACTATCATGTTTGCAAGGGGCACTCCCTGTCATTCTAAGATAACTGCTGTGTTACAAAGAGAGCATGCATGCTCTACTCTCTTGTGAAGGTTACTGTGACCAGGGTCCCAGGGGACCACACTGAAGTTACTCTGGGTGAACTGCAAAGAATGGGGCAGACAATCCCCAAAGCTGGTGGATATACCAATACTTAGATTTACCAAGCCAGCACAAAACAGCTTCTATAATACCTTACTGGTTACCCAGAAGCCAACAACACAGTTCCCTTAAAGCAACCCAGCCTTAGGCCTCCACCCAGACACCCAAGTCAAATATGATGAGGATTACTGAAAATCTTATTCATCGTATAAGAAAGTTCTACCAATCCCAAAGGATCGGACACATTACCTCCCAGATTAATGAATATTCCAGATCTTACCCAAATACACGTTTACAGCCAATTCTTAACTAAACTAAAATTTATTAAAAAAGGAAAAGAGAGCATTGGTTAAAGATCAGTATACATACAGACATGAGTACAGTTCTTGAGATTGATTCGTACTAGAGATGGTGAGCTTTGTAGTTGCAAAGAGTTATTTCAGAATTAGTTCATAGGTTATAGTCCAATGTTTATATTCAAGGTGATTCCAGGTTAGGATTGGAGATCTCAACCTTATGATTTATGCTTCCCCTGCATGAAGCATCAAGCAGGTCTTAGATGAAAAGGATCAGGACCCCAGACATTCGTATACAGTTCCAGGTCTTCTTTGACAGCTTGGAGTCTTCAGCGAACAACAGGCAATTGTAGGGACTTTGAAATAGACCTATTTCCTAAGCATCACCGGTAATTAGCTATATGGATTAACATAAGTCAATTGCCCATTTTCTGCCATTCTCAGGTGATTTGCTATACATTTCAAAGAGAGATGACTACAGTGATATTACTTTGTTTACAGTTCATTTTAATGTTAGTATTTCCTTTTGATCTCTGAATCAATAGCTATAGTGACAGACAGGAACTGTCTGTTTACATTGCTAACATCTAACACGATACAATTAGTATCACCTCCAATTCTCTATAGGTTTGCATTTCAAAGTTCTAGCCTATCTAGCATGGAGTGCTCCTAATTACCATTCACATACTTTTCTAATATGTGTCTAATGGTTGACTCTGGGTCATTTATCCTGCAGGATGCTTAACCATTTCTGGCCATGCATCACACATTGCTCTCTCATGAAGGTTTCAGAGGATGGCCAAGCTTCCCTACCATCATGTGTGTTGCTGTAATCCCAGGATGTCTTCTTGATAGCTGCCCAGCCCCTTTGCAACTCCACAATGTGGGCAGTGGCTCAAAGCCACTGTCTTCCTTTGTCAAACTGTTTATCAATTTGTTTAAATTTAGAGCTGGTTGGGAAATAGGTTTTTTTTTTTTTTAATCCATGGAAAATTTTGATGGAAAAACAAAACACAAATTTTGTCAAAGTTTTCCATGGAAAAGTTTGATTTTTTTTTTTCTTTTGTGGAAAAAAATGAAATATTTTGGCTGAAAACTGAAATATTTTGCTTTGGAAATGCTGCTGTAGTTCTTCATGGGAACTCTTCCATAGGCCAGGCTTCATGGCCAGCCTATATCTCCCATGATGCACCACGACTTCCCCTCAGGGTAAGGGGAGGGGATATCATTATGGGAAGTCCTTGGCCTTGATGTACCATGGGAGATGTAGTCCAGTTGGGGAGCTTGGCCCACAGGCGAATGGGGACGTGACAAACTACAGCTGACATGAACTACCATTGCAGGATAGCCAAACTGAGATACTTGGTTTTCAGGCATTTGGCTTTTGATGAAAAATCAACATTTTCTGTATAAAGCAGACACTTGTGAAAAACACCAAGTTAGTAAAAAACCCAATTTTCTGTCAAAAAACAGTTTTGACAAAACATTTTCAAACAGACTTAAATATTTCACGTTACATCTGTGTTTGCTGGATGTAAATTTGTACTGCATAGTTACTGTTATTATTTACAGCTTGGGTGGTACAATTTTACACAGTCCACATTCCTTCCATTGTTTGTATTCTGTCTCTTTTCTCTTAGTTCTATTACATTTTTTAATTATTTGTTTTTGAAGTCAGTATTTTGTTCTAACTGACCTAGTCCTAATTGAACTTGGTAGACATTTTACGACAAATGTAACAGTCTGATCAGTTCACCAGGGTCTCATAAATCACTTCTTTTGATTTTGAATATATATCCCTTTTTGCCAATTTGAACTAGAGTGTGCATGTGGGGTGGCCCCTTCCTCCATAAATTGGGTTGCAGGTGGCTGTGATTAGAAAGAGGCTCAGGGAATAGAAATTGAATCAAAGGTTCTTCGAGTGCTTGCTCATATCAATTCCAATTAGGTGTGTGTGCACTGCATGCACGATCGTTGGGAGATTTTTACCCTAGCAACACACAGTGGGTCGGCTGAGGCGCCCCCTGGAGTGGCGCCTTAATGGCACCGAATATATGCCCCGGCCGACCCAGCGCCCCCTCAGTTCCTTCTTACCGCCTGTGACGGTTATTGGAACTGTGGAGCGCAGCTTAGCTGATCTCCACTCTCCCTAGCATTCGCTTTAGTACCTGTTAATAGTTTCTGATTAGTTGTTAATAGTTCTTTATAGTTACTTAGTATAGTTAGATTTAGTTTACTTACTGGGGGGAATGGGGTCTTCTCCCCTGTTCCGGTACCCAGGCCCATGCCTGGGTCTCAGGGTTTCAAACCCTGCTTGGCTTGCCTGAAGCCGATGGCAATGGGAGACCCTCACGACTCTTGCCTAAGGTGTCTGGGGGAATCCCACCAACCGGACAAGTGCCGCATTTGCAGAGCCTTCAAGCCAAGGACCAGAAAGGAGTGGGAGATTTGAATCGTGCTACGGCCAGTACCGATCGGACTCCCGGCACTGCTCCCAGTACCGGTCAGAGCGGCATTCGACCTGGAGCCAATCCCAGTGCCAGTCTCACCAGAGGTCACCATTGAGATCCAGATCAGGCTCCCGGTACCGATACGACCGCAGGCCCCGATCGATGTTTCTGTACCATTCTGCCTCACGCCCCCAGTCCCCGGCACCGTACAGCACCAGGGTACTCGGCGCTGACACATACAGCACTGCCTTGGCCGTCTCGCTCGCAAGGTGGCTACCATGCCCAGGACCAGGGCGAGGGCAGTGCAGGCCGGTGGCTGGAAGAAGGCCAGGACCCAGGCCAGGAACCCCGACAGTGGTTCCACCCCATCAGAGCCCCGAGTACCAGAGGCCAATGTGTCTCTCCCCCCCGCCCCTGCGGGGGTTCTGAGGTGATGGCTCCAGCACCAATACAGCCCCACGCTCCTAGCGTGGTGGACCTTAAGCAACAAGATCCTCCACAAGAGGACTTCATGCAGGATCCCTTAGTCCCGGGGGTATCTTCCTTGTCCTCCCATGCTGAGGCAGTGGCAGGGACTATGGTTTCGCGCCCTCCTCCTATGGACCTCTGCGCCCACCAGGAACTGCACACAGGGTGGCGTGCAATATGAACCTCCAGGTAGAGGAGGTGGTGGAGGCAGAGGATCCTGTGGTGGACATTCTGTCCGCAGGGGCACTGTCCAGAGTGGCCCTCCCCGTTCTACGAACTACACAGGCCAATGCCAAGACAATCTGGCAGTCGCCAGCCTCTATTCCACCTACGGCCCAGGGGATAGAAAGGAAGTACTTTGTCCCTTCAAAGGAATATGAGTACCTCTATACGCACCCCCAACCCTGCTCCCTTGTCATGGCTTCAGTCAACGAGAAGGAGCGGCATGGTCAGCAGGCCCCGGCGCCTAAATCAAAGGATGCTAGATGCCTAGACTTGTTTGGGCGCAAGGTGTACTTGGTCGGAGGCTTGCAGCTCAGGGTGGCCAACCAGCAGGCACTCCTGAGCTGAGCTGACTATAATTCGTGGCACTCTATGGAAAAATTCAAAGAGTTGGTTCCACAGGAGTCCAGAGAGGCATTTTGGGGCTCTAGTAGAGGAAGGCAAGAAGGTGCCCAGAACCTCCCTACAAGCCTCTCTGGATGTGGTGGACTTGGCAGCTAGGACCATGGCCTTGGGCATAGCCATGTGCTGCATTTCGTTGCTGCAGGCCCCTGGCTTACCACCAGAGTCACAGCAGACCCTCCAGGACCTGCCCTTTGATGGCCAGGGCCTATTCTCCAAAAAGACAGACTCAAGGCTGCAGAGTCTGAAGGACTCGAGAATTGCCAGGCACTCTCTGGGAATGCATACCCCAGTAACGCAGAGAAGGCCCTTCAGACTGCAGCCTCAGAGATCCTACCCTCCCCCTCGGCCAAGACAGGACTTCTTTAGAAGACGCGGCCGAGGTGGTAAAAGAAACAAACTGGGCACCAAGCCAGCCAAGGTCAGGGCCCTCCTAAGCCATCGCCAGGGCCTAAGCAGAACTTTTGAACGTGCACCCGAGGACGGAGCACCAGTCTCCATTCAGGATCCTTCCCCACCTTTCCAAAATCATCTCTCCCATCTCCTCCATGCGAGGTCCTACATAACATCAGACTGTTGGGTCCTACGCACGGAAAGGGGATGCTCCCTCCAATTTGCTATTTCTCCTCCCTCCCACCCTCCTTCCCCATCCCTCTTCAGGGACCCCTCTCACGAGCACCTCCTACAGGAGGTCCAATCACTCCTAGCTTTGGGATGATAGAGGAGGTTCCGGGAAAGTCAAGGGGCAGGTGTTTTTACTCCCACTACTTCCTAATCTCCAAGGCCAAGGGCGGGCTTTGGCCCATCCTGGACCTATGCGGACTCAACAAATTCATGGTAAAGTTGAAGTTCCGCATGGTCTCACTAGGGACCATTATTCCTTCCCTATATCCTGGAGACTGGTATGCCGCCCTCGACATAAGGAACCCTCTAAATTTTCTGGAACAAAATCTAAAACAGATTTAGCTGGACATTAGAATACCTACTGCAGGGTTAGCTAAATTTCCTAAATACTGCAGGTGCCACCAACCATCAGCTCACCAGTCCGACATCAATTCCCCCCCCCAACCCCAAGTTACAAAATACTGGAACAATACATACAAAGGTCAGTCCATATTTCTGATTGTAACTATCTGCCCTTCTCCAAAAGTCTGTATCCTGGAATTAGTGCAGAAATTACATCTTGCAGCAAACACCAAGAAATGGGTATGGATGCATCTATGTGAAAATCTATCATACCTCCAGTGTGTTCAGGATGGGTGATTAAGTGGTAAAACACAGTTCTGATGGAGGAAATAACTGTGTCACCTCCAGAATGGCAAAAAATTACATTCAAATGTGGTGTCCCATGGATGCATTGATGCTATTGTGACAGTAAAGCAACATCTTTTTTAAATTATGGCCCCAATCCTGCAATTCATTGTGTGCAGGTGGACTGTTGTTTTTGCATGGAGACCCACTGAACAGGGCCAACTCCAGGGTTTTTGCCGCCCCGAGCAGGAAAAAGGAAAAAAAAAAAGCCGTGATCGCGATCTGCAGCTCTACCGTCGCCACTTCAGTCTTCGGCGGCAATTTGGCGGCCGGTCCTTTGCTCAAGAGGGAGTGAGGGACCCGCCGCCGAATTGCCGCCAAAGACCTGGACATGCCACCCCTCACCGTTGGCTGCCCCAAGCAGCTGCTTGCTAGGCTGGTGCCTGCAGCTAGCCCTGGCACTGAAGTCAATGGGGCTGTCCAAGGACTCAGCAGTCTGTTCACATGGAATGCATTGCAGGATTAGAGTCTGCATTTGTAACTAGTACACTCAGAATTAATGGTCATGCACAAGACCTTTCCTGTGTCCAGATTAAAGAAAAAGAGGGTGTGTGTAGAGGGGGCAGAAGGGAAATCCCAGAAACAAAAGTGATAAAGCAAAGGAGTTGTATTCTTGCAGTCCTTCATCCTCAGATCAGTAATATGTTCATTACATTAATTTAAAGATCTTGCTTTCTGCATTGATTTTATTTGTTCTTTGCATTCTCTTGAAAAATGAGTAACGAATGTAAAAATAGAGAAGAGGAAAAATTTTAGATGGGACATGAAATGGTGAAAGGAGGGCTTCTAGTAATCTTACAGCAACATGCATTGGACCTAATCCAAAGCTCATTGGAATCAATGGAAAGATGATTTCAATGGGCTTTGCATCAGACTCAATGATTTTGCAAACCCATACATCCAGACACTATGGTCTTTGGTAGGGGTGAAGATAAGCCAGTTTGCAACAGCTCATTGAGCCGGTACCTTATTTGAAACTGCCATCTTGTGCCCCAGAATCCAAGATTTAATTTAAAAAGTTGTCTCTAAACTTTTATGAATGCAAAGAGTTAACATTGTGAACTGAGTGTAAACTGGTATAATGATGCCTGAGTCTGCAGAGGGCCTGAAACAATACCTAAGGGGTGTGTGCTGCTTCTTTAATTCTGTAACAGTTATCATACTCACAAGACACAAAGGGATAGCTCTTACAAAGAGCTGTACAATCCCATCTTGTAGCATCTCAGATGGATGGAGATCAGTTTGTGGGCAGAGCGCAGGAGAGCTCTCTTTTATTTCTGTCTAGTTGGTTTGATCCAAAGTCAGCTGAAGTCACTGGAAAGACTCCCATTGATTTCAATGGGGTCTGGCTCAGATCCTAAAATAGGATATGGTATGGTATGCTACAGAGGTACTATTTTTGCATGTTTCTCTGTTTCTTTAATATATTAATTATTTTAATAGGCAGTTATTATGGGTGTGGAAATGCTGCACATCAACATAAAATATGCCCATTTACATATACATAGACCTATCTATCTATTTCCTACTAAAACATCCCCAAAAGCCAGTTGCACTAAAGAGCTCCATGGCCATTGCCTCCAATGTAGACATTCTGTATTTTCTGTAACTTGAGTGCAGTTTTGTTATGGGCTTGCATAACTGGTAGCATAAAATCAAAGGTCACTTCCTCTCTCTTTGCTCCGAGCTGGCTTATTAATTCTTTCTGTATTCTTAACTGCTGTTTTGACAGTCTTTGTCACAACACAGATGACCACATCAGACATGCTATCAGAGCGCCTACTCATTCCAACTACAGTGCTGCTTCAAGCAAGCTAATGATAGCCTTGTTTTTGCGATCCATATATAAAGACCATTTCTTTGTAAACCATATTAGAAAAATTATAGTAGTAGGAAATGTTCTCTATCAAACATTATTACAAGCTACCTGGAACCCCAAAATTCCATATTTATAGATTTAATTATAGAAGTAGTTTGTCTAATGAAATAAGAATATGAAAGCCTATTAATGCATTAAAGATTGAAACATCTTAAAATTATACGGGATGGATTACAGCAGACATAAAACACAATTTTGGTTTTATTTACATATTTTCCCTCCAGGGTTAAGAATGAGGAATATGGGGATATACTAACCAGGTGAAAGAATATACATATTCTTCTTCGAGTGATTGCTCCTATCCATTCCATGTAGGTGTGCGCGCCGTGCGTGCACGGCTCTTCGGAACATTTTTAGCCTAGCAACTCCGGCGGGCCGGCTGGCGCCCCCTGGAGTGGCGCCGTCATGGCGGCGGATATATACCCCAGCCGGCCCGTCCGCTCCTCAGTTCCTTCTTTCCGCCCGTGACGGCTAGTAGGAACAGTGGAGTGATCTGCTTTCCTCCACAGCCTTAGCGTTCTCCGATCGTTAGTGTATATAGTTATCATAGTTGTTAAGTCTTGTTAATAGTTCTATAGTTAGTGTTACGATAGTCATTAGGGAATTAGAGGGGTTAGCCCTCTTCTTCCGCCCCGGTGCGGGCTTATGCCCGGACCGGCGGGTTTCAAGCCCTGCGCGGCTTGCCAGCGGTCTATGCCGGTGAGTGACCCGCACGACTCCTGCCTCCGCTGTCTTGGAGTCGCACCGGTCGGACAAGTGCCCCATCTGCGTCGCTTTCAGGCCTCGCACGAGGAAGGAGCGGGACTCACGGTTGAAACAACTCCTCATGGAGTCAGCCCTCCAACCGCCGGCACCGGCACCGACGGCGCCAAAGACTGCCTCAGCTAGCAGCGCGCCGACCGCACCCAGCCGCCCCGGTGCCGAGGCACCTCGGCACCCGGCACCGAAGACCCGGCACCGCTCCCTCTCCCCGGGAAAGAAGCGCAAAGTGCCGAAGACGGTCTCTGAGAAGCACAAGAGACCGTTAGCCCAGCCGCCTCCGACTGTAACGGTGCAGGCTGAGGCTGTGCACAAAACGTGCACCGTGCCGTCGACTCCGGCGCCGCAAGGCCCGTCGACTCCGGCACCGCCCAGCTCCCCGGCACCTACCGAGGAGGAGCTGAGGCTGCCGTCCACGCCCGAGGCGTTCGCGACGGAAAGACATTTGATTGACCTTACCGCTGATGCAAGCGCTCAGCTGCCGTTGCCACCGGTGCGGACTCTCAAATCTATTGGGAAGCCACTTATGATGCGCCCCCCGTCCCCGGCCGACCGAGCTGATCGCAGCACCGCCGCCAGATCTCGATCCCGATCTCGCTCACGGCACCGCTCTCCACCGCACCGGGCACGACGATCCACGTCAAGACGACGCTCCCCGTCTCCTCGCCGGTCGCAGTCCCGGTACCGCTCCCAGTCGCGGTACCGGTCGCACTCCCGACGACGTTCCAAGTCCCGGTCGCCGAGTCGCCGGCACCGCACCAGGTCCGGCTCCAGGCACCGCGAGAGGCGTCGAGAGTCACGTAGCCGCTCCAGGCGCCGCCGCACGCGGTCCAGATCCGCATCCCGGCACCGTCGGTCGAGCTCCCGGCACCGTCGGTCGCGCTCCCGACGCCGCAGGTCCAGCTCCCGGGGCCGCCGGTCCAGCTCCCGGGGCCGAAGGTCGAGCTCCCGGCACCGCCGGTCGAGCTCCCAGCACCGCGCCACGCGCAGGTCCCGTTCCCCGGCTAGACCACGTGACGACCGGCAACGTCCGTCGGCACCGCGGGGGCACTTTACTCCGGCACCGGACGTCCGGCCGGCCACCGCTTCGGCTCCCCCCTGGCCATCAAGAGAGCCCTCAGTCGCTTCCCCCGAGGGCAGCGCAATTGACTTCCGGGCGGGGTCCCTCCCACCAGAGCATGGACCTCAGCAATGGGGATTTTGGGTGCCTTGGGCCGAGCATGAACAGGGGCCTCCCCTTCCGCCGCGGCAGCCAGGCTCGGTGCGGTCGGTACCGGTAGCCACTGTCAGCAGGCCACCTCCGTCCCCCACTCCACAGGCCGCCGCCCACGGCACGCACTTGGGGCATGAAACGCGGGCACCTATTCCCGCAGACACGGAGCAGGCACCGGAAGAAGTGCTACCGGGTCCTTCCTCATCCTCCTCCCCCGATGAGGCGGTGGCAGGGGCGGCACCGTCGGAACCTCCGCCGATCGACATCAAGGCGCACCAGGACCTTCTCAGAAGGGTAGCTAAGGCCATCAACCTACCCGTGGAAGAAGTCCAGGAGGTCGATGACCCCATCACGGACGTGGTGGGAGCGGAGGCCCCCGTGAGGGTAGCGCTCCCCTTCATCCGGACAATACAAAAGAACAATGCCGCTATCTGGCAGTCGCCCTCCTCCGTCCCGCCTACAGCACGCGGAGTTGAGAGGAAGTACTCGGTCCCCCCGAGGGGGTACGAATACCTTTACGTTCACCCGGCTCCGGACTCTCTCGTTGTCCAATCTGTCAATGACCAGGAGCGACACGGACAGCCCGCCGCTGCACCAAAGTCGAAAGAGTCCAAGCGCATGGACTTGTTAGGCCGAAAAATTTACTCAGCGGGCGGACTACAACTCCGCATCGCTAATCAAATGGCCCTGCTCTCAAGATATACATTCAACATCTTGGGCTGCCTAGGGAAATTTACAGAGCTCACCCCGCAGGATTCCCGCCGAGAATTCTCGGCACTGCTGGAGGAAGGAAAGCTGGCGTCCCGAACCTTGATTAAGGCGGCGGTAGATGCAGCGGACTCGGGGGCCAGGACCATAGCATCAGGGGTAACCATGCGACGCATTGCATGGCTTCAGTCCTCTACTCTGCCGCCGGAGGTCCAATATACGCTCCAGGACCTTCCTTTTGAGACGCAGGGTCTATTCTCAGAAAAAACTGATACCCGCATTCAGACCCTAAAGGACGGCAGAGTGGCGATCCGCACATTAGGAATGCACACGCCGGCCACCCAAAGGCGTTCCTTCCAGCGTCAACCTTATCGGCCCTATCAATACAACAGACCTCGTCCGCCTAACAATCGGCGCTCAGCCCCCTTCCGCCGCAGACCATCGGGCGGGCGGCGTAACCAAGCCCAGGGATCGTCCAAGGCCCCTCAAGGCCCAAAGACGGCCTTTTGATGGGACACCCGAGGGCCGCCCACCTCTCTCCAATCAGGATCCACCCCTTCTGTTTTCCGATCGCCTTTCCCACTTCCTCCAGGCGTGGTCATCTGTAACATCAGACAGCTGGGTCCTCAGCACTGTCCAATACGGCTACCGCCTACAGTTCATCTCGCCCCCTCCCTCCCACCCACCCTCCCTGTCCCTCTTCAGGGACCCCTCTCACGAGCAAGTCCTCTTACAGGAGGTCCAATCTCTGTTGAGCGTGGGTGCCATCGAGGAGGTGCCTCCCAGCAGGCGGGGCAGGGGATTCTATTCCAGATACTTCCTCATCCCCAAGGCGAAAGGAGGCCTTCGTCCCATCTTAGACCTCCGGGAGCTCAACAGATACCTGTGCAAGCTCAAGTTTCGAATGGTAACCTTGGGGTCCATTATCCCTTCCTTGGATCCGGGAGACTGGTTTGCTGCCCTCGACATGAGGGATGCCTACTTTCATGTGGCAATCTACCCCCCCCACAGACGCTTCCTGCGCTTCATCGTCAACGAAGCTCATTACCAGTTCACAGTGCTCCCCTTCGGCCTCTCCACCGCGCCGAGGGTATTCACCAAGTGCATGGCGGTCGTCGCCGCAGCCCTCCGCCGTCGTCGCATCCACGTCTACCCATATCTCGACGACTGGCTCATTCGGGGCCGCTCCCACGAGCTGGTGGCGAATCAGGTGACCGAGATTCTACATCTGTTCCGGTCTCTCGGCCTGCTTGTCAACACCGAGAAGTCCCTCTTAGTTCCAGCGCAAAGAGTGGAGTTTATAGGAGCGGTCCTCGACTCCAATCTGGCCAGAGCGTGCCTCCCTCGCACTCGGCACGACACGTTGGCCTCCCTCATTCGGGCACTGCAGGCCTTTCCGACGACAACGGTGCGATCCTGCCTCCGCCTCCTGGGTCACATGGCAGCGTCCACATTTGTGACCGCACACGCCAGGCTGCGACTTCGCCCATTCCAAATGTGGCTGGCGTCGGTGTACTGCCCTCATCGCGATCCCCTAGACATGGTGGTAACGGTGGCAAGGCCCGCTCTCCAGACGCTCACCTGGTGGCTGGACCCGGAGACGGTCTGCGAGGGAGTTCCGTTCCGCCCGCCTCGCCCGTCAATCACCCTGATGACGGACGCCTCGGCACTCGGCTGGGGGGCTCATGTAGGAGACCGACACACCCAGGGTCTCTGGTCACCCCAGGAGCTCTCCCTCCATATCAACGTCCGGGAGCTGAGAGCCATCCGCTTAGCTTGTCTCGCCTGCAGAACCGCTGCGTAGCGGTCTACACGGACAACACCACAGCCATGTTTTATGTCAACAAGCAGGGCGGAGCACGGTCCTCCCCACTTTGCAACGAAGCATTGCTCCTCTGGGATTTCTGTGTAGCCCACTCAATTCGCCTCGAAGCGTTTTTTCTGCCAGGAGCGCAGAACACGTTGGCCGACCGCCTGAGCAGGTCCTTCGCCTCTCACGAGTGGTCCCTTCGCCCAGATGTGGCTTATTCCATCTTCCAGAGGTGGGGCTTTCCCCAGATAGACCTCTTTGCTTCACGGACCAACCGCAAATGCCACAGGTTCTGCTCCTTCCAAGGTCAAGCTCCAGGCTCCCTCTCGGATGCGTTTCTCCTGTCATGGACAGAGCCTCTTCTCTACGCGTTTCCTCCGTTTCCGCTCGTCCACCGAATGTTACTCAAGATCCGGAGAGACAGCGCCCGCATCATACTCATCGCTCCGGCCTGGCCGAGGCAGCACTGGTATACCCTGCTGCTCGAGCTGTCGGTTCGGGAACCCATTCCCCTTCCGCTGTGGCCGGACCTCATAACCCAGGACCTCGGCAGGCTTCGTCACCCGAACCTGCAATCGCTGCATCTTACAGCTTGGTTCCTGAGTGGTTAACCGACGCAGAGAGAGATTGCTCCGCAGCGGTGCAGCAAGTTCTGCTCGAGAGCAGGAAACCTTCAACGCGAACTACTTACCTCGCCAAGTGGAAGCGCTTTGCCCTCTGGTGCGACCAGAGAGGTATCAACCCTTTCTCGGCCCCCATCCAAACTGTCCTCGACTACCTTTGGTACCTGAAAGGTCAGGGTCTTGCAATCTCGTCCCTCAGGGTGCACCTGGCAGCGCTGTCAGCATTTCGACCAGCTATAGGAGGTCGCTCGATCTTCTCCAACCCGATGGTATCACGATTCCTTAAAGGGTTAGACCGTCTCTACCCGCAGGTGCGTCCTCCTGCTCCGACATGGGATCTGAACCTGGTCCTCGCCCAGCTCATGGGCCCACCCTTCGAGCCCCTCGCTACGTGCTCTCTCCTCCACCTTACCTGGAAGGTGGCCTTCCTCGTGGCAATCACATCTGCCAGACGGGTCTCAGAGCTCCGCGCTCTGACGGCGGGTCTCCCGTATACCGTCTTTCACGGGGACAAGGTGCAGCTCCGACCACACCCGGCCTTCCTCCCCAAGGTGGTGTCGGCCTTCCACCTCAACCAAGAGATCTTCCTCCCGGTCTTCTTCCCGAAGCCGCATGCCTCGCCTCGGGAACAGCAGCTGCATACCCTCGACGTCCGCAGAGCACTCGCGTTCTACATCGACCGCACGAAGCCTTTTCGGCGTTCGTCCCAGCTGTTTGTGGCAATAGCTGACCGCATGAAAGGCGAGCCAGTTTCCTCGCAGCGGATTTCTTCCTGGGTAACGTCCTGCATCAGAACGTGTTACGAGCTTGCTCGCGTTCCCCCGTGCCGACTCACCGCACACTCGACGAGGGCACACGCCTCATCGGCCGCTTTCCTGGCCCATGTCCCCATCCAGGACATCTGTAGAGCGGCCACCTGGGCCATACCTTCGCGTCCCACTATGCGTTGGTGCAGCAATCAAGAGACGACGCAGCCTTCGGCTCTGCGGTATTACACTCCGCCACGTCTCATTCCGACCCCACCGCCTAGGTAAGGCTTGGGAATCACCTACATGGAATGGATAGGAGCAATCACTCGAAGAAGAAAAGACGGTTACTCACCTGTAGTAACTGGTGTTCTTCGAGATGTGTTGCTCCTATCCATTCCAATCCCGCCCTCCTTCCCCACTGTCGGAATAGCCGGCAAGAAGGAACTGAGGAGCGGACGGGCCGGCTGGGGTATATATCCGCCGCCATGACGGCGCCACTCCAGGGGGCGCCAGCCGGCCCGCCGGAGTTGCTAGGCTAAAAATGTTCCGAAGAGCCGTGCACGCGCGGCGCGCACACCTACATGGAATGGATAGGAGCAACACATCTCGAAGAACACCAGTTACTACAGGTGAGTAACCGTCTTTTACTACTAATTGGCACTGAAATAATACTTTACATTTTTTAAATGTTTCCAAACATTTTTAATTAATCCTCAGAACATTTCTGCATTGTAGTTAAGGTGGGGAAACTGAGGCAGGGAGGTTAAGGCCAACATTTTCAAAAGTGCCCCGTAATTGTGTGTGCCCCAATGTTTGGCTTTCCAACTCAAGACAGATAGGCCCTTGTTTTTAGATGGGCTGAGCATCCAGGACTCCACTGAAAGTCAGTGGGCGCTCCAAGTGGTCAGAACCTCTGAAAATCAGGCTGTCGGGGCCCCAATGTCAGTACCCAAAAGCATTATTAGTGGGCGTGTTTGAAAATTTGGTCAATAGTGACTTGCCAAGGGCCACAGAGGGAGTCAGTGTTAGAGTGTCAGGGAGCATCAGGGATAGACCTCAGGCATCATGACTCGTGCCTGTGTTCAGACCACTAGCTAACGGCAATGACCCCTGACTTCTCTCCTGCCTCCAGCCAGACTTGCACCTGTGTAACTAAATGCAGTTTGGGCCCTAGTTACGTAGGTCCAGATTCCACCCCCCTTGCTCACAATGAGTAAAAATTCTGTGAGTAGCCCCATTGAAATCAATGGGACTATTCTGCAAATAAGGAACTACTCAGCATGAGCAAGGGGTGACATGGGGCTTATGTATGCAGTGTGCTAATGATTTTGAAAATGTTTTTTTTTTAATAAGTAAGAGTCCTGTCTCTCTCATGAATTCTCTCTAAGCGATCTCTTTAAATATAAATGACTCTGTACCACATTTAGTACTATCAGATTATTTTGTTAAATTATTTACCCCTTTTTATCATCAGTCAGAGAACTTTTATAGAAATGGGAACAGGATCTTACTCCTAGTTATTTTTAACAGCTGCCAGCGTAAAGTCTAATCCCTGTGACGGGGCTCGTGAAGCCTTGCAAAGCTGTTGCACTGTGGATTTTAATAGAATCACAGAAATTGGAAATGAGGAAAAAAGTTCTGTGAAGCCTCCAGCTCCACCCCATCTTGGTCCCTGCAGTGTAGTTTTGCACGTTACTACTGAAGTCAGTGAAAGTTGAGGGCACTCAGCACCTCTTGATAGGTCCTAATCATATTGCTGGATCCAGTCCTTAGTCTGTGAACTTTAAACAAGGGGAAAGCTGACATTTAGGAAGGTTCAATTTAGCCTCATGCATTTTTTGCTTTGAAGTAAGACATGAACTGGCAAACAGGCAACATGTCTTATTATGTGTATTAGGAGCCCCAGTCCAGGATCAGGGCCCCAGTTAGTTAGGCACTATGTGCAGATGAAGAATAAGGATGACTGTTCTTAGCCTGGAGAGCTCATAATTAGAGAGGGTTAGAATTCCTCCAATGGAACATTTTTCTGTTGAGCATGCCAATTTGTCTAAATCAAGAAGTTTTTTTGATTTTGATGAAAATCTGATGGAAAGCAGGCAGGGTAATGATGGAACCTATCTGGTTTCCTGCCAGCTCACCTGCCTAACTCCTTAGCAGCTCACCTGGTGGGGTGAGGGAGAGGCAGGAGCCTGTAAACCATGGGAAGGTCAAGCTGCCAGCCTCACAGTTCCTTGGCACCCCAGGCTTCCAGGGTCCTGAGGCAGCCAGCCAGGTGCACTGCCTCAGAGTTGGGTACCTCAGGTCTTCCAGCGTTCACAGCTCTGGGGCAGTGTCACAAGGTTCACTCACTGTTGGGGCATCTCCCTTTGGCCGCTCTAGGAATTAGCTCTTTCCAGGTCTGACACCCCCTTCTTCCGCTCATCCGCACTCCCTGCCGCCTCTCTCTCTCTCTCTCTCTGACTCAAGGTGTTCTCTCTTTGTGACGTAGCGCTCTGGCCAGGTCACTGTACAGTCCTCCCCTTCCAGGGTACCAGAGTCCCACTGGATCAGCTGTTTCAGGCAGTCTTCTCTTCTTCCCAGTGTGTGCCACTTCCCCAGTGGCTGATATGGGAAGCTGGGCCCATCCACTTCTCCGGGTTCATAAGGGTTCCTTGTGTCCATCAATGGTCTGATTGCTCCCAGACTCTGTTGCTGTTTCCCTAGACTTCTTCCTGCTTCTCTGCTCTTATCTCCTGACTTCCCTCCTCTCTGGGTTTATCAGCCCAAATTCCATCCTCCCAGGGAGTGCCTGCAGACTACCTAACTCTGTAGCCCCTTTCTGCTGCCACCTTCCTGGCTTTATACCAGTCCCACCTGTTCCTTATCAGCTGGGTTCTATCTTCAGTCAGCCTTTCCATCCCAGTCTCTTCCCCAGTAATTGATCTCACTTAACCTGCTCTGCCTCGTGTGGGGTGGATGCCTCATCACAGGCAGCTAGCAGGCTGACTGCCTCCAAATCTGTGGCTCGGGGGCAGCCAGCCAGTGTGACTGTCCGGAAGTCCCGGGGACCCCAAGGCTTCCATGGTCTGCAGCTTTAGGGCAGCTCAGGGGCTGCCCCAGAGTCAGAGCTCCATCCTCTTTTATGGAGAATTTTGAAATTTTTGGTTTTTGTTGCAAATCGGAATGAAACTAAATTTTGAAACATCAATCTTCCATGAAACTGAATTTTCTCTGTGTAACTCTAATCACAATCTACATGACAGATAGGACACAGCAAAGAGTCAAAACAGACAAATAGTGTGGGGAAGGCTTTGATAACAAAAGGAAGTGAGTTGAGAGGACATGAGCACTTCTCTTTCTCTTGGTGCCCAGCTCTTTTCTCTATCCCATTCTGAAATAGCCATCTGAATTTATTGTACAATCCAGTTCCTCTTGTCAAGCCAGGCAGGGACTGGATGATTAAGTACGTAATTATTCAATCAGCATACAGGGCTGTCATTAAGGTGACATATGGGATCTTTCATAACTTAAATAACAGTATAATTTTTGTTCCCCTTCTAGGCTCGATATGGCTGAAATTAAAAATTATGATGTAGTGAAAAATCCCTTTCTCTCTGTATCTCATTCTGCTGTGGTATATTTCAACTTCTCCATTTGGTGCTAATCAGAACTGACATTTTTTTCCCATGGAAAACATTCACTGGAATGTATCTCTGGATTAAATTAATAATTTTATGTTGGAAATGCCCATTTTGTAGTTGATACAGTAGAGTGACTTCAACCACTCTTCTAACTTTTTCAGGTTTTACAGGTATATAGAGTGTGTCCAGAGGATGGCAGAGGAGGCATTAACTTCTTGCCCTAGCTAGAGGAAGAATTACAGCAGCCTGCCTTGAGTGCAGGGATTTATAGGGCAGAGCCATCTTGGAGAACTGTGCCCCACCATGCAATGGCTCTGACACAACTGCTATTGAAGTCACTGGAAAGACTCCCATTAACTTCAGTGGGAGCTGGATCAGGCCCTAAAGGCAGGCAGAGTCAGAGAAGAAAGATCTCTGGGGAGAGGTCTGTGGAGGATGGAGGGCTGGAGTGGAGTGAAAGTGACTTTTCCCTCTTCTCTGGTACATGGCTGAAATGACCCACACATTACTGATTGTTTGGACTTGGCTGAAGCAAGCCAGTTCATATAACACTGAATTTTGGCCAGTGGCAAGCCCTGTTATATTTCTGCTTGGCTGTTCAAGGAAAAGGACATCCTTTCTGTTCATTTTTCAGTTTTATGCTAAAGCACACCACAGAGGTGTGTACATTCTACATAGGCACGTTGTCCATAGAACATGTTCTATGAGTTTTTGGACCTGCTGCTTCTGAAATTAAACAGCAGTAAAGCCCAGCCACTGTAGTAAGGTTATTCCCAAGGTTGGGGGTAAAAACACAAGAGATTGTAGTTTTATACAGGCAATAAAACTTAATTTCTGCAGCTTACAAGCCATAGAAAAATGTTTTACCACAGACCGGGGTAGTCAATTATTTTTTGTCAAGGTACGGATTTCTTAGTCAAGGTATAGTCAAGGTCCAGACCCCAGAGAAAATAATAATAAAAAATAATAAATTAAAAGATTTTGGGATCCATTCCAAAGCATCTGGCGGTCTGGATTTTGCCTGCAGTCCACCTACTGACTACCGCTGCCACAGACCATAGTTATATACCCTCACAGCCAGCCTTCATTATAAATGTTTCTAGAAGGCAAGGTAATGGACGGTATGTGTGAGGGATTATAAAATACTGATGGGATTAAATTGGTTGTTTACTGATATTGGAAGACAGAGCGCACTAGCTTATATAATAGCCCAGAGGCTTGGAGCTCTATAATACTGAAGAGTATTTGTAATAAAGCTGACAGTAGAACTCTAGAAATGTATCCACCTCTCTCCAAACAGTTTTTCTGAGAGCTCCTAAAAGGCTCAGGAACCTAAGTAGCTTTAGTGATTTGAGGTGGTTCAAACGCATAGCTTGTCCAGAGACAGGAGGCAGAGCTCAGGTGATTCATCCATGGTTGTGGTCCAAAAGGCAAAGCAATCTGGGAGTTCCGCTGGTTCAACAGTGGAAATGTTTTAAAGCCTAAACAGCAGTTTAATATAGTGGTCCTGAAGCTCTGTTCATTCAGGAGCTGAGATGGTCCAGGAACCAGACATTTCAATGGCAGAAGGTGGAGCTGGAGTCCAAGAGGTTATCAGGAAGCTTCTTCCATCAAGGTCAGGAATACAAATGTAGACAGCATTTTTGGAATGTGGACGATGATTTGTCTCGTCCTGTTTTTATACTGCAGCCATCTGACACCTGCGAAGGAGAATGGCAAGAGGTTAAGTGAATCAGCATTCTAACATTGGTGTTGCCACATTCTATTGGAATTCCACTGAAATCAAAATGGAACGTAATGAAATAGTTGGCATGGCACCTATAGAACTGCTTCTTGCCTGATAAATGTGACCACACTATATGACTGAGTCAGGTGAAAGTAATCAAGAGAATTCAAGTCCTTCCAGAGCTGTTACAAAGAGGAGGGGAACTACAGTTAAGAAGAACCACCTCACTCTGGAAATATGGTATTTAAACCACCTTACCCAGAACTGCCTTCAATGTTGAGGAAACATAATTTGAAAGAGAAAAAGGGAACTATGTAATTTAAGACACTCCAGTGGAGAGACGAGACACTCTCCGGAATAAAGTGACAAACCATCCCAACATTTAGGGTAATCTGACTACAATAAATATTGTTACTTGGCTTATCCGGATTATATATAATGATCTGGATGCTTAGGTGATGTCCCTGTGATCTGTCACTCTGTAGCTCACTGAAAAATCCAATCTGGATCTTGGAGGAACATCCTGAAAGCTGTGCAGTATTCCCTAAAAGAGGAATACAGTTCTTGGGGTATTGTTATGGATGTGCTCCTCTGCAAAAACCATTGACTTTTCCGAAGGGAGGAGTATCGTTCAAGAGACTATTGTTAAGATATTGACTGTGATCTCATGTTTGTCATCTTCAAACAGACATAAACTCTCGGTGGGCACGGTCATATCATTACATAGTCTAATTTGGGACTTAATTGAACCTCAAATACCTCTATAAAAGATAATGTTCCATATCCCATGATTATAGTATAGAACGGTGGCTCTCAACCTATTTACCATTGTGGGTCACATCCAATACTACCTGTATGGCCCTGAGGATGTCACATGGGTCTCAACTCTGTGCTGATTGGGCTGCAAGCGGCCCGCGGGCCAGAGGTTGAGAACCACTGGTATAGAAAGATGGCCACATCATTTTTGATACTAAAATGAATGTAAATATGTGAGGGTGATTTTGTTGTGATACAAATCAATACTTCAGTTACTGGAGTTCTATTAACTGATCCAGCAGTTTAGATTGTTCCCTATACACATGCATCACACTGAAAGCTGTGAACTGGATCTTGGAGAACAACATTCCCCAAAAGAGGAGTACTGTACTTAGCATATTCGTCTGGTTGCATTCCCCTGCTAGAACCATGGACCTTCCCAGAAGTAGGAATATCATCCATGAAACTAGTAGTTTCATTTATGGGAGAGCAATGATTTAATCTACATCTCACTTCCCGTGAATATGGTCACTTCTTTACACAGTCTAAATGAGATCAATTGAACTGCATATATACGTACAATCGCAATACTTCATATGTCTCTATCACATAAAATGCATCTTCGCATTTTAAATTCCAACTGACCATTCTTTGGAGATGTTCTTCTGACAAGGCACTCTTCATGGAGAAGGATATTGGATCAGGAAATGGAGTGCTTTTGAAAACCCCGAGTCCAGTAATGCACCTAACTTATCGTATGATTTTTATACGTTATTTCAGTGTGTGATCGAGTTGCAAGGATTGTTGCCTTCCAGGACTATACTGGCTGATCTGGCTGGCTTAATGATGTCCTTGTAACCTTCCCACGTGCATCAATTATAAAGCTGCAGGCTAAATAATACAGAATGACATTCCCTGACAGAGACGTACGGTTCTTGTGGTACTGTTATGGATGCACTCCCCTGCTACAACTATAGACTTTCCCTGAAACAAGAGTATTATCCATTAGATTAATGTGAGGGTATTGACTCTGATCACATTTTTCTAATGTTCAAACAAACCCAAACTCTCTGTGGACATGGTCATTTTGTTACATGGTCCCAATTAAGAAATAATTAGGCTTCAAATACCTGTATAAAGACAAATTTCTACATCTCAGAATTGCACTACAAAAATGCAGTCTTATATTTCAGAATGATGTGAAAATGAATTTTAAAATGTGTGGGAGATCTGGCTGTGACACATCGCCACTTGTGTCACCAGTGCTAAGCTGACTGATCTGTCAGGTGGCCCCCTCACCTTTCATCTCATCAGATGAGAGTTACCCCACTCAGTACGCAGTATATAATGAGTCTCCTCTGTCTGCCTAACAAACTATTCAGAGAATGAACAGAAAGAGCCTTCTGTGTTTATCACTAACCGTATGTACTATTATTTCCACTAGTCATTGAAATTCATAGGAATTGTAAAACCAGCAAAATGACATACCCGCTAGAAAAAAATCTATCAAGAAGGGAAGAGAAACATTCATCCAAACTTCTGAACTGTTGAAATTACTTTGTCACCTGTGATCCATCACATCTGTGATATTATGTTCCCATGTGTTAAATCCCCTTCACTTATGCTTCTCCCACACATCATCCAAACTCAGCTAATGGGAAACTAACAGAGAGGCTCTCAAGACATCCCCTGTTCCTGTGGTTCACAGAGTCTGGGATGTTTTGCTGCTGCTAGACAGCAGCGATTAGCAAAAGCCAATGATATCAGCAGAACTGTTGCATCCTCAGGATGGTGATGAACACCATAGCAAACTTCACAAACAATACAGTTACCTTTCCATTTGGCTGATATTTTACTTGTGCATCCAAACAGAATCACCCCTTGTGTTAGCTCAGCTTTGCAATACTCCACTTGTGCAAAGCTGCCCTACATCTGCTTTACCCACCCAAAAAAAGGTAAGGGAGATCCTTGGGTAGCACCAAGGTCATGTGGCTGGCCCCCATCCTCCCTGCTGTCAGGGCAGAGGCTGTGGCTGGGGATTTTTTATTTTTATTTTTGTAAATTTTTCTGCAGAACACCCTATTTTCTGACCAGCTCTAATAAAAATACATGGCTTGTATCTAAGTGATAAATACCCTTCACCTCTTCCTCTCTTATGTTCTAACCTAAAACCCATTGGAGTCAATGGAAATCTTTCTGACTTCAGTTACTTTAGCATTAGGCCTTTCATCTCTATTCAAACACCAGTCAAGTCAAAGGGATGGCTCACAGCTAACTTCCCAAGGTGTAACCTGCTCCTCTGATTTCCCAGGTCTGCAATGTTGTATTGCTGCTAGGCGGTCTCGATTGGCGGAAGCCAATGGCATCAGCGAGTCTGTGACATCAGCAACAGCAGCAGTGTTCTCATTACCTAGCTGACATTTAATTGGTGTATGAAGGCCTTCTATCAGAAGAATCCCTGCCCATCAGGGAGGACGGCCTTTCTGGGCCCCAGAGGTCTGAGGGAAGAGACCCCACCAGAGGGGAGAGACTGAACCTGGTGGCTGGTCTGTTGCCACCATGCCTGGATGGGCTACCAGAGACTGAGAAGCTCTCCTACCCCTCCCCCCATCAGGGAGGCTGGGAGGAATCCTGCTCTAAGAGGGTGTGGACAGTAAACCCAAGGGTATGGGGAAAATCCTGAAGGAATAGAAGAATATCCCAGCCCATCGCTAAACGGAAGTGCAGGATCTACAGAGTTGGAGAGGAAGCTCTGTCACACATGGATGAGCAACTGTGCTTCTATGTTAATACTTCTAGTTTGTTCTGACTGAAAAATATCCTGCTTCATATTCAGATCTTGGCGTATCTAGTTTTGAGGGATTCAAGCCAAAGGAATATCAATTGATACATTTATTTAAAGAAGTTTTTTCTCCCTCTGTCTTTTACATTTTAACTTACATAGATGCAAGACATAAACTGTCAAATAGCAGGCTTGATTCCCCAGCTACAGTTAGAAGGATTTGCTTACTAGAAGGACAGCACATTTTCTGCAGCCAGCCTGTGTTTACTTGCTAAGTATAGCCATGATAGACAAAGTGACAAAAGTGTTCCAGATAGCCCAGCTGAGCAGCCTGTTCCTGCTTCTGTTGTACATCTTGTTAGCAAATGACAATCTGGCGAATAATTGGAGTATTTGGAGTCAGTAATATGGTATTTCTGCTCTTGAAGTGAATACTTCACTGCCTGGCTGTATTTTTTGTTTTACACAATGGGCAACATGCAGTAATTTAAAATATTGCTAAAGAATTTTAAAAGCCAATTTATAAAATCCTCTGGATGTGAATGCTCCATTACTTGCCCATGCCTAATAGAATGCTTTATTCATTACACGAGTAGGCAGTGAGTTTATTCTGAAATTACAGCCTACCGTGATTTATTTAAAATACCACTTTCTTGTTATCAGAGATCTCATAGTGATGCTATTTCACCTGGATAGTAGTTTCAGTGCAATTTAAAAAAGCCTCTGACTTGTTTTCTGTTGGTAGCAGAGATGATTTCTCTCCCTGCTGAATATTGGTGAGCTCTGCTATTTTTCTGAGCCTGCTTAATTCACCCACCCTTCCCCACCAAGATTTCACTGAGTCAAGAAAATTTATATGACTCCTAATTAGTCCACATATTCTGAGCCACAACTTGGGAGTATATGACACTCATGAATGGGTTAACTTGTATAAGGCTACCGTTTCCACTGGCAGCTAGCAATAATGTCATGCTCTTGGTGTGTGGTTAGAGTTTCTGTTTTTCTGGGTTTATAATTCCATTTTCTGGAGCTTATTTTTAGCAATTTTTGAGGTTTATGTAGATGTCCAAAATCTGGAGTTTGGGGGGGCTTTCTCTTTGTATATACAGTAATGAGTAATGTATACCATATACAATAAAAAAGCTAGGAGTAGGCATCATGGTGCTGGTGTATTTTGCAAAGATTTGTTAAAGTTTAAATTATTCATGCTAATACTTCATAGAATACTATAAATGTTCCACAATATATTTTATGAAAGTAATTAAACTTCAGTAATGTGAAATCTCAGTACTGCCCTATATCTGCTGTTAAATCTTTGCAGAGAACAGGGAAAGGCTACAGTTTTTGGATACAAATTATGGTTTGTGTGGGTTAGGTAAATGTCGACTAGTGAGGTTCTACTGTAGTTTGACATCCTTTCTGGAATTACTACAGAAGGATCTCACAAAACTGGGTGACTTGGCAACAAAATGGCAGATGCAATTCTATGTTGACAAATGCAAAGTAATGCACATTGGAAAACATAATCCCAAGTATACATATAAAATGATGGGGTCTAAATTGGCTGTTACCACTCAAAGAGATCTTGGAGTCAATGAGGATAGTTCTCTGAAAACATCCACTCAATGTGCAGCGGCAGTCAAAAAAGTGAACAGAATGTTGGGAATCATTAAGAAAGGGATAGATAATAAGACAAAATATCATATTGTCTCTATATAAATCCATGGTATGCCCATATCTTGAATACTGGTGCAGATGTGATCACTCCATCTCGAAAAAGATATATTGGAATTGGAAAAGATTCAGAAAAGGGTTAGGGGTATGGAATGGCTTCCTTATGAGGAGAGATTAATAAGACTGGGACTTTTCAGGCTGGAAAAGAGATGACTAAGTGGGGGATGTGGTTGAGGTTTATAAAATCATGATTGGTGTGGAGAAAGTAAATAAGGAAGTGTTATTTACTCCTTCTCATAACACAAGAACTAGGGGTCACCAAATGAAATTAATAGGCAGCAGGTTTAAAACAAACAAAAGGAAGTATTTTTTTACACAGCACATTGTGGAACTCTTTGCCAGAGGATGTTGTGAAGGCCAAGACCACAACAGGGTTCAAAAAAGAACTAGATAAATTCATGGAGGATAGGTCCATCAATGGCTATTAGCCAGGATGGGCAGGGATGGTGTCCCTAGCCTCTGTTTGCCAGAAGCTGGGAATGGGCAACAGGGGATGATTACCTGTTCTGTTCATTCCCTCCGGGGCACCTAGCATTGGTGAGTATTGGAAGACAGGATACTGTGATAGATGGACCTTTGGTCTGATCCAGTATGGTTGTTCTTATGTATTTTAGAATCTTCCAGGTCAAGTCAGGCAATACATTTACAACATTTTCTTCATCAGATATTGAAAAAGAATGTGATTGTGTTGAATGATTGGATCTTTTCTCTACCATTGAATTTATAGAACTACCATTTCCTGACTGGGTAAGGTTGGCACCCATAGCCAAGATTCTTATCAATAGTTTTGAATCTATATGCTTTGATTTCAACCATAGAATGAAGCCATGTCTAGAGCTATCTCTCACTATGGAGACTTTGGGCAGGTCTACACTAAGAATGGGGGTCGAACTAGGGTACGCAAATTCAGCTACGTGAATAGCGTAGCTGAATTCGAACTACCCTAGTTCGAACTACGTACCCGTCCAGACGCCGCGGAACCGAACTCCGCGGCTCCAAGGTCGACTCTGCTAACTCCAGCTGCCGAGGTGGAGTACCGGAGTTCGAACTAGCGCTTCCGGAGTTCGAACTATCGCGTCTAGATCAGACGCGATAGTTCGAACTCCGGAAAGTCGAACTCACCGCGTCGACCCGCGCGGTAAGTGTAGACTAGCCCTAAGTCTCATCCTTAATCTAGATAAGACAAGCAATGGTGATAGGTTGGGGGAAACAACTGGAAGAAAAGGTGAGGATTATATATATATCACCTTCATTGAAGATGGGTGTCTGCCTTTGGAAATTGAGTTTGCTTTCTGAGGTCCAGGAATGTTCCTAGCTAGTGCTAGAGAATCAGATATTTGCAGCTGCTTCTATTCATTTGCAACTGCTTGGGAGGCTGCCAATACTTCTGTTGGATGCAGATGTTGCTACCATGATCCATGCCTTTGTTAGCCCAAGATTAGACTATTTCAATGGGTTCTGGATGGGGCTACACCTTAAAACTGTTCAGAGACTGAAGTTGGTACAGAATGCAGCTGCCATCTTTTTAATTGGGGCATCTCACCACAAGCTCATTATAGAGGGTTGCCAACTATCTACTCATATTAAACCGAACACCCCTTCCCTCCTCTGTGGCCCTGCCTCTTCTCTCAATTCCCTCTCCTTCTGTCACTCACTCTCCCCACCCTCACTCATTTTCACCAGGCTGGCTCAGGGGGTTGGGATGCGGGACGGGGTGAGGGCTCCAGCTGGGGGTGTGGGCTCTGTGGTGGGGCTGGGGGTGAGGGGTGCAGGAGGGGGATCCTGGCTGGGACAGAGGGGTTTGGAGGGCAGGAGAGGGATCAAGGCTGGGGCAGGGGGTTGGGGTGTGGGAGGGGGTCAGTGGTGCAGGTGCTGGGCGGCGTTTACTTCAGGCAGCTCCCAGAAGCAGTGACATGTCCCCCCTCTGCCTCCTACCTGTTCACCGACACTGCCCCCGCAACTCCCATTGGCTGCGGTTCCTAGCCAATGGGAGCTGCGGAGCTGGCACTTTGAGTGGGGGCAGTGTGTGGTGCCCCTTGGATGCCCCTATGCCTAGGAGCTGGAGGGGGGGGAACATGCTGCTGCTTACGGGAGCTGCACAGAGCCATGGCAGGCAAAGAGCCTGCTATAGCCCTGCTGGGCCATCGACCGGACTTTTAACGGCTCAGTCAGAGATTCTGACTAGAGCCACCAGGGTCCCTTTTTGACTGGGTGTTCCCATCAAAAAACGCTTTTTGAAGTGTAGGTTTTGAGCTATACAGTCATAAGTGGCTTAGGACCTGCCTGCTTGAGAAACTGCTTCTCTCTGCATTATACAACTACAGCTGAAATCAGTGGGAGCACTTTTGTGGCACACCTCAGGAGCTCAAAAGACCCTTGAGATGCTCGCTTTTCCCATTGGTCTTAAATAGCCCAAGTCTATTGACCTTTAGGGCATGCTGCAAAGCCTACTGTTTTCCTATTTACTCTTTAAACTATGTTTACATAAAGACAAAAACCCATAACACATTATACATAACATTTGCTACCTAACTTACTTGTAAAGTTTGATTTATATTTTAACCATTTATATTATATATAATCAATTATTTGTATTACACAGTTTACAAACAAACAAAATTTGTTTATAAAAATCCAATTAGTTTAAAATCTTACTCTGCCTTATCCTTATTTTATGTACAGAAACATTGGGGTGGGCGGGAAAGAAATTAGAATATGATAAAGAACAGAAGCAAACTTCAGAGGAGGGGGAAACAGAAGAGGAGGGAAGGAAGTGGGCAGAGAAGAGGCAGAGGCAAGGGCAGGCCCCTACATTTAATCGGATCATTCAGATGCTTCCTGGAAAGCATCCTGTGGCAAGGCACCTTCTGGGTCTTCCCAGCTGTCGCTGCTTTTAGCCCTGGTGAGACAGGCTTGGGTAATGCGGTCCCCCTTGGGACACAGGGGAAGTCTGTTCCCAGTATTTCCACCAGTCCTTTTTAGAGTAGTTTTCTCCCTTGTGAGAGAGAATACTGCCTCTCCTCCTGGTGAGGCTCACTGTCTTGCTGCTCCTAACCTCCTGGCAGGCAGGCAGGCTGGCTGGCTCTTGCTTTGCTCTTCTCTTCTCTTCTCCTCCTTCCTCCCAGGGAAGGGTTTAAAAAGGTCTCAGGCCTTAGTTGGAATCAGCTGATCCTAATTAACCTCAGGTAGCTCCCTCTCAGCTGATTCTAATTGATACCTTGGTAACCCCTTCTCAGCTGAACCTGACTGACCCGTAGTTACCCCCCAGTTGATGGGGAGGAGGGCCTTTTAACCCTCTGAGACTGATTTCTACCCCTCCCTTGCAGCTGTCTGTCCTGAGTTTATCACAATACCATATCTCTGAGAATTTTTCTTGGGTATTTCTGATATGGGATATAAATCTTTCCATGGTGGCCAAGCTTATGATGTTTATTCTCCAATCTCTAATTGTTGGTTGCTTTTTGGATTTCCATATTTATAGCACTAGTTTTTCAGCAATTATTAGTGTTCTGCTGAGCCAGTTTTTTATATTTATCCAGGTTCCAATTAACATCCATTGGGTTTAAAATTACATATTTATCTTAACAATTTTTTCCTATAAAATAAAATTGTAACTCTGTAATCAAGTTCTGCCGAAAACATATGCATGTAGGAGCATTTTTAAATTAGTGCCTACCAAATCACAGCACCAACATTTGTCTGACTTAATGGCACCTGTTTTGAACAATCAGCAGGGGAGTCTAATGCATCCTCCATATGATTTTCGAATGGATTAACCTTAACTGGTGGTCCAAGAAGCAGTTCAGAACATTGGCCAAAATTTGTTTCCATTGCTTAGCAGAGAATAATTGTCTCAGTTCCTCCTCCATTTCTTTATTAAGAAATCCGTATTTAATTCAAACTTGCTGGCCTTGGGTGCATATAATGTTGCCGTAGGTCTTGGTAATCTGGGTAATATTTGAATAAATGAAATATGGATTGGGTTGGATGTATCAGGGCTTAACTCATGAAAGATGGCATGTCTAAATTGGATATATTGCCATTCTTTCTTACTTTCCAGATTGAACCTTTCTTTTAATACTGTAAAAAGGAAGAAGATACCATTTTCAGTAAATTGGTTGATGGTCAAAATCTCGTTCTTAATCCAATCCAGCCAAATGATGGCGTTGCCTGCTATACAGCATTGAGTTACTGCAGATAGAGGCCTTGGCATGTAGAAGGGGTGATTTTTAAATTTACTAGACATAGTACGCCAGGTATTTCTGGCTGCCACACTAATTGGTAATTGCTCTTCAGGGAATTGGTAGTAGTCCGGGTGCAGCACATTGGGAAAGGGTAAAGGAGCAACCCACTCTGCTTCCATCTGGAGCCAATCCAGGGCTCTATAGCACAAGGAAATGAGCCACTGTGCAGCTTGGCTTAGAATTATTGCCTGATGTTAAAGTTTGCAGTTGGTAAATCTGAAACCACCTGCTTTGACAGGAAGCTGTAATCTGTGTGAGGAGATTCTGGGCTTGTTATTGAAAATGCCTATCTTTATCCTCCTGGCTTTTTTGGAGGATGGGATGTAGGGCTGCCCAGAGGATTCAGGGGGTGCCTGGGGCGCAAAGTGGGGGAGCTGCAGTGCTTGTACTCACTAGGCAGTGGTCTGGGTCTTCGGTGGCATTTGGCAGCGGGGGTCCCTTCAGTCGCTCTGCGTCTTCGGCAGCACTGAAGGGCCCCCCGCTGCCGAAGACCTGGACCGCTGCCAGGCCAGGGCTCGTGGGACCCCTGCGGGGCCTGAGGCAAATTGCCCCATTTGCCCTCCCCACTGGGCGGCCCTGATGGGATGTATAAGAATTGACAGTTGTATAGAGTGAGGTATTTCCACCGTTCACCATTGCTTGGCGGGTATATTTTCATGATATATGATAGAAATTAGATTTTAGACTTTTTTTTTAATGTATCTACATTGACATAAACACATTGGAGGACCAGATAATTGGACTAATGTGAACTGAGAATCTGGCATAAGGATTCTGGGAGTGCTTGATGACAAGGTACTGTTTGGCCAATTGAATTTTGGGGGAAATATTTTGGTAAAATGAATGTCAAGGAAGACCCAATTTATACAGAAAACTATTATAAATTTTACTGTAGACCTAGATAAGGGAGAAATCACAAGAGTGGGACATTACCTCTGATGCTTTCAGATTTCCTGTCATCCCACCTGGTGTTTTTTTTTTCTTTTCCATCCATTGTGTATCATCATATGCTAAGATTGTGAGCTTTTTACAGCAGGGACTTTCTGCTTAGCATGATGGGGCACTTTTTGGGCATTCCATGTGCTAAAGCAAGTAAATAATAACACTACTGCTACTACTCAACAATTTGTGTGGTAATGATTTGCAAAATTGCTTATCTTTTCTAAATAAACAGTTATAAGAAAATAACTCCTGGGACAGGGAAAGACTATTAAGGAAGGTGAGAACAAAGGTGAGACAATCCATATATTCCTGGAATTGCATGCAACACACAGACTCAGGCTAGGAGGAGGGAACTACCAGAAATAAAGAAGGAAGATCAAAAAGAAAAGCAAAAACATCTTTATTATTACCAAAGGAGCAAGTCATGCACCAAAATAAAATATGCCTATTTTGGGACGTTAAAGACTTTTGGGTGAAATATGTGCTGAGAGCTTGAAAGCAAAACTTCTCTCTGATATAAACTTAGCTTGAAGGTTTTCTGACTGCTGGAGTCATAGAACAAGTACAAAGAAACAGGTTAATTTTGTGCTAGCCCTTGGAAGCTATATTTATCTTAGCAAATGTTCATCATATTGGTAGTTTATTCTGGGAATGCTGGACAGCAGTGGAGAGGTGAGAGGCACTTAAAAGGAACCGGATAGACCCTACAGTTTATGGTCCAGATACTCAGCTGCTGTCTTCAGTGAAGCTATGCTAATTTACAGCTGTTGAAATCTGGCTCTGTGTCTTCTTAATATATTAAATGTGTCCTATAGATTTATTGCACAATATATTATCCTTTTCTTCCTTTTATATATACTGTTTTTATATCCTTTGTTGCCCCCTCTCCCGCCCCGAACAAACAATCTGTAAAGGGAATGAAATTATGATTTATAGAAGGGTGGAGATAGACATACCTCTTACTTTCAGTGTAGTCATACACTGTGGGATTTGGATAAATGGCGCCATCTGCTATTGTGTATGACACAGTCTACTGCATCATGAGCGTTATTTAAATGTCAATCCATTCAAGAAATAGGTTTATGTGACTTTTTTTTTAATGAACTGTTTGCTCTCAGTTTGGCTTTTCTGAAAAATGCAACGCAATCCAGCTATCTGGTTGGAAGGAGGGAAATGGCACTTGTGACATTTTGGGGATCACCCAGACCAGTAAGATTCTGTCACCACGTGCCTTGTAATGCTAGGTGTCTTAATTCTATGATGCTATGGCTCAGAGCTCTGACACCGGTAGTCAGCCTACAAACCTAAAGGTCTCAACCCCAACTTCCACCAGCCTAGTTACTGTTTTCAGGGTGACCTCAACAACCTCCTCTGATCCCAAGTTCCCCCAAATCCATCTCCCCAAGTTCTTAACTACCAGACACTTGGACTGTCCCCCTCTGGTTTGTCACCCCTTAAAAAAGGGAAAGGATTTGAAGTGAAAGCTATCCAGAAAATGAGGACCAGCATCATAGGGTATGTCTACACAATAATTAAACAGTCCGGCAGCCCAAGTCAGCTAGCACGGGCCAGCTGCATGTTTTTAATTACAGTGTAGACCTATCCTGTGATGCTGGCCCTCAGTTTCTGGATAGCCTTCACTTCAAACCCTCTTCCTTTTTAAACAATGTTTACAAGTCTCTCCCTCGCCCCTTAAACTATGGTAATTCATGGTTACACTAGAGCAGGGGTAGGGAACCTATGGCACGCATGCCAAAGGCGGCACATGAGCTGATTTTCAGTGGCACTCACACTGCCTGGGTCCTGGCCACCAGTCTGGGGGGCTCTGCATTTTAATTTAATTTTAAATGAAGCTTCTTAAACATTTAAAAAACCTTATTTACTTTACATACAACAATAGTTTAGTTATATATTATAGACTTATAGAAAAAGACCTTCTAAAAATGTTAAAATGTGTTACTGGCACGCGAAACCTTAAATTAGAGTGAATGAATGAAGACTCAGCACAACACTTCTGAAAGGCTGCCGACCCCTGCACTAGGGCAAACTCCCTCCTTCCTTAGTTTTCCACTGGGCTTTTCTTTTCAGTTCTAATGTCTTTCTATTAATTTAATGGTCCACCATTGTCTTTCCCTAGGTTGTACAATGGTAGGTGCTTGCAGTTAGTTTCGTGTAAAATGGTAGATGACCTTCCCTGCCTGATTACTTCACTCCATGTTGTGAGGTGATGCTGCTGTTGCATGCTAGTTACAATTACAATTTTATACATATATAGGTATACATCTGTAACCATAACTTGTATACATGTCTCCTAATGAGCAAGTTCAGAACATTACAAGCTTTCATAAAAGACCCTACTTGACATATATTTCTACACAATAACATTTCATACAATCATTTGATTCAATTGCTTATTCTCTGGGGCTCAGACCCTGTTCTCTCCTTGGGGTAGTTGGCCCCTGATTCTCACAGCAGTTTTCTTTTAGCTTCAGCTTCCAAGCACTGCAGAGTCTGGCTGGGTCAACTACAAGGACGAAACGGGTCAGTTTAAAACTACCTACCCAATGTGACTGTCAGGGCCGGCTCCAGACCCCAGCGCGCCAAGGAGGCGCGTGGGGCGGCATTGCCGGGCCGGGCAGCATTTGGTCCACTGGAGCCCCAGGACGAGCGGACCTGCCGCAGGCATGACTGCAGAGGGTCCCCTCTTCCCGCGGCTCCGCTTGAGCTCCCGCAGGCATGACTGCGGCGGGTGCGCTGGTCCCGCGGCTCCGATGGAGCTCCCGCAGGCATGCCTGCGGATGCTCCACCGGAGCCACGGGACCACAGACACTTCTGCCCCGGCCGCGGGACCGGGGAAGGGCGGCGTAATTTCTAGAGCCGCCCCTGGTGACTGTTTGCCCTTTCAGCAGCAGTGTTTGGTCCTCTTTTACTCTCCATTTAATTTTTAGAACAGAAAGTGAGAGATGAATTGAATGTGACCAGTGGGCCACAACTGCTGCTGGGGGCAGCTGGGCACCGAGGGAATAGAACAGGGAAAGAGAGCTGTGAAGAGTCCGGGAAATCTAAGAAAAAGTTGAACCCACAAAGTATACTGGCAGGTCCAACAGCAGTATGCTAAATGAAACATACTATATAGTATGATATACAGTAACTCTTCACTTAAAGTCATCCCAGGTAATGTAATTTCGTTGCTGATCAGTTAGGAAACATGGTCGTTTAAAGTTGTGCAATGCTCCCTTCTAACGTCATTTGGCAGCCGCCTGCTTTGTCCATTGCTTGCAGGAAGAGCAGGCCATTGCAGCTAGCTGGTGGGGGCTTGGAACCAGGGTGGACTGGCAGCCCGCCTATCAGCTCCCCACTCCCCTAAGTTCCCTGTGCAGCAGCCGCCCAGCAGGCTAGCAATTTCCAGCAGTTCAGCTGTCCCTCCCCCCACTGCCATGTGCTCCTCCTGCCCTCTGCCTTGGAGCTGCTCCCGGGAGCCTCCTACTTGCTGTGCGGGGGTGAAAGGGAGGGGGTTAATGTCAGGGTGTTCCCCCTGCTCCTGCCCCCCTTCTCCATACAAGGGGGGCGGGACACCCGACAGGGCTCAGGACTGAGGGAGCTTGCTGGCCACATCTGCTGTCTCAACTTCCTGATCTACTTAAAAAGGCAATGTACTTAGAGTGGTGTCAGTGTACTTAAACGGGCAATGCGCATCTCTCTCTCTCCCCCACACACAGGGTGTGTGTCTCTGTCTGCCATGCTGTCTCCCCTCCCTCCATTCGTGCTGCCTTGTAGAGTGTGAGGCTACATTAACAACATGTTAACCCTTTAGGGCTCAGCCAAATGCTAGTTCATCATTTAGCAGTAAGGCATTCCCTGGGAAATCTTCCATCCTTTTCCACCCTCTAACTTCACCACCTCAATCAAGCTTCACAATCATCATTGCTGTGTACAGTATTAAATTGTTTGTTTTAAACTTCTACTGTGTGTGTGTGTATATATATACACACACACTAAAGTTTTTTGTCTGGTGATAAAAATTTCCCTGGGACCTAACCCCCTCATTTACATAAATTCTTATGGGGAAATTGGATTTGCTTAACATCGTTTTGCTTAAAGTCGCATTTTTCAGGAACATAACTACAACGATCAGTGAAGAATTACTGTACCATAGTTAAGAAGTTAAGTACTAGAACAAATTACCTAGGGAAGTTGTGGAATCTCTATCACTGGAGGTTTTAAAGAACAGGTTATATAAACACCTGTCCGAGATGATCTAGATAATACTTAGTCCTGTCTCAGTGCAGAGGATTGGACTAGATGACCTATCAAGGTCCCTTCCAGTCCTCTAGGATTTCTATGACATCAGACCTGCCAAGTACACTGTTATGCCCTGTAGACTACAGATACTAAGGCAGCATCTGAATATTTCCTTTATACACTTGGCCTCTTTGGTGTAGAAAGGATTCTCGGGCAGGCTGGGGAGGTGTCAGAGCAGAAGGCGCAAAAGACAGAGCACAATTTACTCCAGAAATCCAGGCCAGCAGAAAACTTGTTGGGGAGCTATTACCCACCAGTGCAAGTTAGAGCAGCCTCAGAGCTGTTCTATCTTGCACTAAAACCAGCTCAGAATCTGTCAGTCTCCAAGGTTGGAAGACAGAAAAGTGGTGGGAAAAACTCCCATCATTCTCAGTTGCACCACGTGTTGCTCTGGTGCATCTTGGGGCCTTGCCCAATAATTATAAATTATCTCCACTCTACATGGTCAAATATCTTCTACATAATGAATAAACGCCCAGCATCAGGGATCTAGCATATGCCAATAACCGAATAAGTTACAAATATGATATTGTCAATAGTATGTCATCTCAATAGAAACTTGATCTGATCTAAATACATTAATTCGGTTCCCAAAAACTTACTTAAGGTTGATCAGTAGTGCCATGTCTGCTTCCAGAAAATTGAATGCACCTATATTTAAACCTCTGAAAAACTGGAAGTACAGTGAAGATACTCACTAGTCCTTCCCTGCAACATTAACTCTGCTCCCTGGAGCTGGCAAGAGAGCTGGGCACCTCACAGGAAGCACAGGAAGTCTTCTTTAGGACACCTCATTGTCTCCATCTCTGCCCTTTTTCTGGCCCCTCCATATTCCCTGTAGGGTTGGAGGGACTATAAGGAGGGGAAGGAAGATGATAATCCATGTGCTGTGAGGAACACATCTACCATTTGGAGGCAGCAAGGGGGAATGGAGGGAAGCCCTAAACTCCACATTCCACTTGGGCACTAATGAAAGAGGGAACAGGCTTTGCTCAACCCTCTGCAGCACAGAGGGATTTCAGAGGTGTGAAGTGGCTTGTTCATTTTAATGAGATGTTCTCAGACGACTCAGAACATCCTTGGAGATGAATACATTCTGACACAACAGCTCTGAGAGGGTGAACTGATTCATTCATCTCAATGGGCATTCTCTTCCTCCCTTTCCCTAAATCCATCCCAGCTTGTTGTGGAATACCAATTTTAAGACAATCTTGCTATGCACCTGGGTTTTAGAGCAACTTGAATACAGACACTCCCTGAGTTACGCAAACCTGACTTACGGAAAAAGTTCTGTAAGTTCCATAAGCTTTTTTTTTTTTGGCGTAATTGTCGAGTATACGTTCCTGACTTACACAAAATTCGACTTATGCAAGGTGTTCCGGAACAGAATGCTTGCGTAAGTCGGGGAGCGTCTGTACTAAAATCAGCTTCTTATTCAGGGGGCCATATCTGAGGAACTCATTGTCCAAGTTACTCCAAATTGGCAGCAAGAAGTTTACCCCACTACTGTTGTGGCATATACTACTGAAGATATTCTCACTATGTATTCAGATGTTAGAGCGATTTGAACGTTTTAAAAAATCATAATGTAGGGGTGGCTGTATATCAGGAACCCCTTCACCAATTGCCCCAAAATTTGTATTACAGACACTATCCCATCCCCTGTCATGACATGCCAGTTTTCAAGATAATCTCTTTTGTGGATATGGATTTTAGATAATGTTTTAAGTTAAAAGAAGCTTATAACATGGGAGTGGAGGAGTTGTATATCAGTAAGCCCTTGACCAAATAACCTCAGATGTTCACTGCAGACTCTACCCTAGACCCTTTTGTGGCATACCAGTTTTCAAGATATGCATGTAGTTGTATGAGCACTTTGATTATTCACATCAGCTCCTTATTGGAGGACTGTATCTGTGGAAGCCCTTGAGCAAATTATCCCAATTTTCACCACTAACTCTACCCAGGACCCTAATGTGACACAGCAATATTATGGTGAGGTGGTAGTGCCACCGCAGTTAAGCTTGCATCAGGATTTCCATTTTAATAGGGGTGAAGAAGGTGTACAGAACTTCTGTCTTTTCAGCTGTTGTATCATTTTTAATTGTTTTTTGTAGTTCACTTTTTCATTTTTTTATAATAGCTTGTGTGGGAGAGGGGGACAGTATCATTTGAGGTTTGCTATGACTGGTCTAAAAAGGGCTGTATGACTAAAAGTTTCTAATAATAATAACAATAATACTTAGCTTGTATATAGATCTGAACGCGCTTTATAGAGGAAGGGGAAGTAAAATTGATTTGGATTGGTGATGTGAAAAGTCATGACTGAAAGACACTATGTAAAAATAGCTAAACTTGTATAAATTTTAATTTCGTAAATGATTTATTTTCTTTCTGTCTGGGAAATAAATCCTTCAGGGTTTCATCATTTTAAGCTCCATTGAATGATGGGCAGAGCTGAGGGTTTTTTTGGGCAGGGGAGGGGGAAGGGGTGTTGGTATGCTGCAAGATGTTAATGGCTGCCATCAAGTGGGTCTTTGCTTTATAGATCATATGAGACCTGGTTAAAACTGATGGTTGTGCTAAACACTGTTTTTCAGACTAAATGGAAACAGCAATTAAGTCCCTTTAGCATAGTTGTGGCTGGAAACAATAGAAGCCACTGATCAGAAGCTAAACTGTGTGGTTTGAGGGATTCCATCGTTGTACATGCAGAGTGTGTGTGTGTGTGTGTGTGTGTGTGTGTAAAAGAAGAGCCTGTAAGCTCAAAAGCTCATCCTCTCTCACTAACAGAAGTTGGTCTAATAAAAGGTATTACCTCACCCACCTTGTCTCTGAGTGTGGAAGAGGCAGAAAGCCAAAAGAGCAAACAGTGAGCGAGAGAGGCAGTTATTGAGTGTAGCCTTGAGAGAGAGCAGTGCGACAGAGCTCTTTGGGGGCATGGAACTTGTATGAGGCTTGGGAACAGTGAACAAAGCTGCCTGCTGTTGGTTGTTCCTGCTGTGTTCAGGGAAACAGGACTTTGTGTATATTTTTTGTAAATAAACAGGATTGCACCAAAAAGTATACCTGACTTGTATTATTAATGTCTCCTCTTAAGAGAAACAAGGCCACAAGTTTTGGCCAACTGGTTGAGCCAAAGGGGCAACAGCAGTCACTTGATTTTTGAGTGTCTGATGAATCCTTCAGACCCCTTTTTCCAAGAAACTACAATACTTTGTGGGGTGAACTTGGATTGGTGTGAACTCTTGGTTTATGTAGATTGGATGAATTATTGTAAAAAGTTGAAATTGGTTTTCAATGTTTATTTTTCATGATAAACATAAGTTACTGTTTTGACTGGTGACAATATCCTGGAACTTCTTTATTCCACCTTATGCCATTTCTTAAAATAGGGCTATCATGGATGCATTTCCTGATGCTCAGAGGAAACAGAATCATTCATAAATACCACACAGGCAATCCAGAAATTTCAGCCCACACACAAGAAACCATTTCTCAATAAACCATTCTGTCCCAATAATTACCTTAAAATATAAAGCATAGAGCAAACTCTCTGCTATTTGCCACAGCTTCTAAGGACCACCACAAAACAAAACAAAAAAGAAAACATTTCTTCAAAAACTGAAAACTTACTTGCACATTTAGAAAAAGAACTTGTAAGAATTATAACCATACCAATAATAGTTGTTATATAATGTTTTCACAAAATACCTCTCAAAGTGCTTTACAAAGGAAGGCAAGTGTCATTAGCCCCTTTATACAGATGGGGAAAATGAGGCAGAGAGGTAAAGTTACTTGCTCAAGGTCACATAGCAGGTCAGTGGCAGAACCAGGAATAGAGCCTAGATCTCCTGATCTCAGTCCAGTGCATTATCCACTGAACAAAAGTGCCTCCCTTAAATTTTTGAAGCTATTATATTTTGGAGAAAAACCACTGTCCCATACTGATTTCACCACTATAATAATCTATTTTAGTTAGCTGAATTTAAAAAAGATATTCCCAATTCATCAGTCGTGACAAGCTTCATTTTTTCCTCCTAATACAACTAAAATTTTCATTAGTCAGTATCAGGATTAATCTATATCTTCTCTGTTGATCTCAACTTTGGGAATATGATCTGTCTTTTTAAAAACAAACCAAACAACCAACCTCTACCCATTTCTGCTTGATCAGGTGGAAGTTGTGAAATATAAAGGGATTTATAAAAAATTCTTAAAGCACGCTTTTAAAAAAAAGTAAATAGATCATGTTAAGCTCCCCTCCAAAGATATTTTGTCCCCCCTCTCTGAGTGTCATGTTATGTCCATTAATTTCAGTGTACTGTATAGTGATGAACACTTGACTATTGATCAAATAATGTTCCATCTTCAATTATTTAATTTAACTAATCATTGGCCACATATATATACAGACTATTTGCTATACTTTGGGTCTAGTCCTGCAGTCCTTTCTCAGACATAATGTCCATTGACGTTCATGAGTATTTTGCCTGGGTAAGGACTGCAGTACTGGGGTCTTTATCTGTATTCCAGGACACTGGATGCTTTTCATCCCAAATCAGTTGCTGCATAAGTGGCTTTCTTGTCTTCAGTCTTTTCTTGTCTTCAGTCAGTATATAATTTTCAAAAAAAGATTAATATATTTCTGCCATGTTCATCCACTGCCAGCTGAAGATATTTTATGCTGTTCTTCTTCTTCCATCCTTCCAGTGTCTGAGTATTCCCACTGACTAGCTATGTAGTCTTATGCAAATTACTTAACTGTCCTGTGCCTCGGTTTCCCCTTCTATAAAATGGAGATGATGATGCTTACTCACTTTTGGAAAGTGCTTTCAGGTCCTTGGAGAAAAAGTGCTATTATATTTATTATTATTCTTCATTAAATTATCCAACTTTTTTAAAGTACATTGCGCAAAGCACTGCAGTCATTGCTCAGACTGTACTTCCATAGAAGTATCTTTCTTTGGCTCTGAACTTTCAAGTTGTACTGCATGTACCTTTGCAATGGCCCAGAAATCCATTGAAGTCAATTACCTGGGTACCTGGGTGCAGTAAACAACTTGATTTGAGGCCTTTCCTGGTATATTTTTTGTGACTGAGGACTAGAGCTGGTCTGAGATGCCAATTCACAGAAGTGATATGTTTTGCTACTTCTAGTGAACAGGGCAGGGCCGGCTTTAGGAGGTGCGGGGCTCAATTCGAACAGTTTCGATGGGGCCCCGGCAGGGATGACTTAAAAAAAAAACACGTAAAAAAACACATGGAGCTTGTAGTCACCGGGCGGTGCTCCAAGTCTTTGGCGGCATTTCGGCGGCAGGTCCTTCACTCACTCCAGGTCTTCAGCAGCACTGAAGGACCCACCGCCAAAGTGCCGCCAAAGACCCAGAGCAAGTGAAGGACTCGCCGCCGAAGTGCCGCTGAAGACCCGGAGCGCTGCCAGGTGAGAAATTAAAAAGGCGCCTCTAGCCAGGGAAGGGATTCTCACTGGGCGCAGGGTCCTCTTAGGCGCGGGGCCCGATTCGGGGGAATTGGTGGAATAGGCCTAAAGCCGGCCCTGCTAGTCAACACCCACAGCTCTGCATCAGGACTGAGGGAGCCGGGAAGCCCTAGGCTCCCTGGTCCCAGGGTAAGCCCCATAATGGCCATACCCTGAAACTGCAGATCCTGGGAACCCCAGCAGTGGCTCAGTGAAACAGACAAGAATGTCAATTTCATATTTTGTTTTTGGAAACGCCATGATCCAGTGTTTCTGCAAATGTTGAATTCACCAAGAATATTTAGCAAATTTGGTTTCATTGCAACGAAGAAAGAACCCAGGTCATGCAAATCTGAAATTCTGAAACATGAGTTGGCTTGGCTCCTGGATTCCCAGGGCAGAAGGGACCATTGTGATCCTCCACCCTGACCACCTACATAGCATAGGCCATACAACTTCTCCCTAATAATTCCTCAGTGGTTAGAAGGAACATTTCTGTTTACACCCCAGGATAAGAAGATGGCCCATTGCATTTCTTTTAATAAGTAGAAGTTGGAGTCCAATTTGATTCTTAGTCCAGCGTTCAGCCTTTCGCAAAGCAACCAGTAAATCCGTGCTGTGAGCCACTGGCAAGAGGCAGGCAGGCAGAGCTCTGCGGAGCCGAGGCAGAGGTGCCCGTTCCGGTGTGTGTGGGGGGTGCCCCTCTGCCCGCTCGTGCAGCAGGGACCGGGGTCGGGGAGGTTTGAGGGGCAGGGGCTCGGCGCTCTCTGCGGCCGGGCTGCTGCATCACTCCGCCGCTGCTGCTGCATTTGCACGGAAGAAGCACGCGCCCCGCCCGCCTCGTCAGCCAGCGCCAGGGACCGGTGTCTCGCACGCGCGCGCGCTCTTCCCCACCTGTGCGCCCGAGACCCTCTCGCCTCTTCCCGGTGCGTGCGCGCGCAGCGACAGTTGCAAGCCTGTGGGGAGGGGAGCGGGGCTGGGGCGCGCGCGCCGCAACACCGTCAGGCGAACGAGCGATGGGAGGGGGTGTGTGCGGGCGCGCGCCGGGGATGGGGAAGAGCGGGCAGGAGCAGGCGCCGTGCGCGCGCTAGCGGTGGGCGGGTAGAGGGGGACGGAGCCGCGCGCGCGCGCGCCCAGTCAGCAGCGAGAGCCCTTAGCAGCCGAGCGGCGAGGAGGGAGCCAGACGAGCTGGTGCCGCGGTGGAAGCTGCAGCTGGGACCTGAGGGAAGGGGAGGGGGTGCGCGCCCCCTCCGGACAGCGCCAGAGACACTCCCCGCGGGGCAGCATGAGGGCGGCGGTGCGGCTGTGATCCCCGCCGCAGAGGGGCAGCCCCGTCCCCGGCTCCTGGGCTGCGGCCGCCCCCAGTCCCCGTCAGAGCGGTGCCCCGGGAGCTATGAGCCATGAAGCCTCCTGGCAGCAGCGCCCTGCGGCAGCCCCTCTCCGGCCGCAGCCTCCGCGAAGCCGCCTCCTGCCTGAGGCTCCGGCCGCCGTGCCGTCTCCAGCTGCTGCTGGGGCTGCTGCTCCTCCCCGGCCCCGCCTGGCCCCAGCCCTGGGGGGCTGCTGCAGCCACCGGTGGGTAGAAAGCTGCCCTTGGCGCTGGCAGCCGGCTCAGGGGACACAGGGTGTGTGTGAGTGTGTAAGAGTTGTGTGTGTGTGAGACAGGTGTGTGGGTGTGCAAGAGAGATCTGTCCATCCATCCATTTCACCCACCCCAATAATCTTCTATGCCAGTCTGTTTTCTGCATTTAATAGTAATTGTCATATCTCCAGATATGGGGTATGTATCCATATTTGTGCATTTTAAAAATACCAAGCCAGTAATGGGTTAAAATCATCTTTAAATCCTGTATTCAATGGGGGGGGGTATGTATAAAATGCTTTGATGAAGCAGAAAATGTTTGGGAGGGTATTTTGTGATGTTTGTGGGAAGAACATATCTGAAAATACAGTATGTTTTTGAAGGTTTGGTTTCCTTTGAGCTGCATTTAAATGAAATGCCGAATGCTGGATGCAATTGTTTCCAGTATGCCATTATTATTATTACTGCTATTATATTGCTTGCCAGATTGATTGATTGATACCAGATACCTTGAAAATGAACTGAAAGGAAATGGGGGTTTGAGCAGGAAAACCCTGGAATGCTGCCTGCTAGAAGTGCTCTTGGCATTCTCAAAGTTACAAGAATAGGGAAAATTGGCCATTATGTAAAGGGAATTGATTAACATTCAGTGCACATAAACTTGGGACTCAAGTTGTCTTAGGAATGTGGGGAGTGTTCCCACCAGTTTCACAGATGTATGCATGGTTCACCACAGCACAGTGTGCAGCCAGCACAGAGAAGTGTAAGGGAGGACTGCATGTCCATTAAGAGATTCCCCCTCCCTTCCCCCAAGATGAAAGGCTTTAAAATACTCAACATCCGAGATTGCATGTGGAAAATATACATGAATTTAAATAATACAGGATAGCAGAAAAACGTTTAAAGTGTAAAAATAAATCAACCGTACTGCATTAATGAGCAGCCTATTATTTCTGTTTAAGCAAATAATACACTGGAATACAGCAAAACATATCTCTAGCTTCATTTTATGGAAAGAGACACATTCTGCACTTTAGTTTATGGCAGACTATTTTTCTTCCTCAGCTCTGCATTGGAATGAAACTGCAGGAGGAATAGCAGGAGCACTGGCAGATAAAGAGAATACATTTCTACAGAGTAACAGCAGTAGCAGTAAGAATAACAACCAGAGCAATGAAATCCAGAAAGAAATCACACTGCCTTCAAGACTGGTCTATTATATCAACAGAGACTCTGAAAGCCCTTACCATATCCTGGACACTAGGGCAAGACACCAGCAGAAACACAACAAGGTAGGGACAAAAGAGACGATGTACAGTAGCTTAAAAGTAATAGTATCTGTTGTGGAACTGTATTACTTTAGAATATTTATTTAGCAGGACACCAAGACTTCAGAGGTCATTGCACCACTTCTAGAAGTGAAAGAAAAAACCTCACAATTAATCTAGAATACTTTTCCACTTTAAAAAAAAATAATTGTGGAAATTTAAAGATAGGCCTGAATTGAAATTCTAGATTCATATCACTAATCTTGGTATTTCAGGGAATTTGTGGAATTGGATCACAATTCAGCAATTTTTTGGCCTATAATCCCAATATAGATCACATTGGTTTGACTTAATCTGAATTGTGATACTGTAAGCAGCAAAATACTCTTTAAAATTGTGCTAGACTACTCAAGTGTTTGTGGCCTTTGCCTTGTTTTTAAACATGAGACCATTTAACTCAAAGTGCTGCTAAATGAACTAAATTCTGGTTTCCTGCTAATGCATGCACATTAACAATAATTATAAAAGTTGCCAGCTTTCAAAATCTTTAGTCAGCAACTGAACACTTTTATAATTACAAACTGAAAAAAATTGTTACTTTAATATTTACCTTATGCTGATACAGATTTATAAACCTAAGCTGGTCAGTAGAAATGTGCCTGAACTGGTGTGTGATTTAGGAATATGGTATTGGTTTTGTGTAATGATCAGGTCTAGAAGTAAATATACCTCAAAATATCTCTTTCAAGCCATTTTATATTACTTGAAAATTGCTTTTCCATTGAAAAAGGATGAAGGAATTTTTCTCCTGCCCATGGATTCTGCATTAAAAAGATAACATTTTGAAAGGTGAAGAGGATTTGTGCCCAGTGGTCTGTGATGGGATGTTAGATGGGGTGGGATCTGAGTTACTACTGAGAATTCTTTCCTGGGTGCTGGCTGGTGAGTCTCACCCACATGCTCAGGGTTTAACTGATGGCCATATTTGGGGTCGGGAAGGAATTTTCCTCCAGGGAAGATTGGCAGAGGCCCTGGAGGTTTTTCGCCTTCCTCTGCAGCATGGGGCACGGGTCACTTGCTGGAGGATTCTCTGCACCTTGAGGTCTTTGAACCACGATTTGAGGACTTCAATAACTCAGACATAGGTTAGGGGTTTGTTCCAGGAGTGGGTGAATGAGATTCTGTGGCCTGCATAGTGCAGGAGGTCAGACTAGATGACCATAATGGTCCCTTCTGACCTTAAGTCTATGAATCTATGAAAGAAGAGATCAATGTCTCTGTTCTTATCATGAAAAGTTGGATCCGTGTATAGAATACTGCTATGAGACTCTGATGCATTGGTGTTCCTATTGAATTAGATTAGAGTTCTACTAAGATCAAACAAATTCACTATGCTTGATGTTATTTAAATAAATGACTATGAATTTGTTAATATTTTGACATGCATTGTATAACATTTTATAGTTTGTGGTAATTTTGAGCTAATTATAAATAATATCATTTGGGCCTCATTTAAAATTATTCTGAGTCTCTAATTATGATTTAATGAAGAGGGAGGTGCTTACTAGGTAATTCAGCACAGGAATACAAGATCCTGGCAGGTGCTAATGGATACTCATGCCATTTCTAGCAATATTCTAGGGTACTATAGAAAAGTGAGTCCATTGCCGGAATTCCGTTTAGTTAACCTCATTTTCCTACTAGGCTACTTGCAGAAATGACATCACAGTATCTTACAGGACTGAAATGTCATTTTCCAAAGCGTGGACTCATGAGGTTGTGGTGTATGGATGTGTGTGTGGGAGGTTAGGGAGGGTGGAGGTAGAGGGAGAGGAAGTTTGAAGTATTTCACAAAATGATAAATGGTAGGGAATAATATGGCATGTTTCCCAAAAGGAGTGGTAGCACTAGCATATAGAAAAAATATTTCATCTACACATTTCTTTGATGCTGGATACTGAACAATTTCCAGAGGTATCTACATTTATCCATTTGTCCAGCTCCTCTTTGAGAAAATTATTATATAAACAAAATTTGGTAAAGCTCTTTGTATTGTAATCGTTGCCTATCTTTGACTTCATGTATTGCTTTTCTAGATTTCTATGGAAATATATTTCCTTTATGTAGTTGCTAATTAGAAATTGTTTATTCTCTCTCCTTAGTATCTTCCGAATTTACTGATAAGGATGGTCTTGCTCTTTTCTCTTCTGACTTCTTGCAGAAAGGGAAAACCTAAGGAGGAAATTCAGAGTGGTGGAGTGTGGGAAATAAAGTGTTTGCAGGCCTCCAGAAAGATTTGAGGATGTAGGTCTGGGAATAATGTAGATGATCTGAGATTTGTGGGGAAATTTTGCAGGTCTTGGGGTACCCACACATCCAGCCGCTTTACCAGTCTCTCCTTGTGTTACTTCTCCATGTATTTTTTTAAGGAGTTTTGATGCCATTCCCTACCTCCCTGTGCCCTAGCCTCCACCTCAGGTTTGTGTAGAACAGTGGTTCTCAAACTGTGGGTCAGGACCCCAAAGTGGGTTGTGATCCCATTTTAATGGGGTTGCCAGGGCTGGCATTAGACTTGCTGGGGCCTGGGGCAGAAGCTGAAGTCCAAGCTCCACCGTCCTGGGTCGAAGCCAAAGCCCGAGGGCTTCAGCCCTGGGCAGCTGGGCTCAGGCTTTGGCTTCAGCTCTGAGTGGTGGGGCTCAGGTTTTACAGGCCCCTCACCTGGCGCTAAAGCCCTTGGGCTTTGTCCCTTCACCTCGGGTGGTGGGGCTTGGGTGGGCTCAGGCTTCAGTCCCCTCTCCTAGGGTCATGTAGTAAGTTTTGTTGTCAGAAGGGGCTCGTGATGCAATGAAGTTTGAGAATCCCTGGTGTAGAAACTGTTGATGGAGCAGAACTCTGCAGGAGTTAATGCTGATCTTGGTAGCATTAATTTCAATGGGTATGCTCAGGGCTGAGTACTGTGTAGAGTGGCTCTCGTTTCCACTCAGCTGTGCCCCTTTGACATGACTAGCCCCACTATGCAGTATTCTTACAGGGGAGTTTCTGTGAGCTTGAAGGTCAAGCAGAACATGTCTTGTTGGCTCTCTTCCTTGATGGATTTTTTTGCCCTTTTGGAGCTGAACTTCCACTGCTTTGATCCCTTTCACATAGCAAAGGGATTGACTGTGCTTTCACTGGATTCTCCCTTGTGCATTGCATTATGTTTAAATTGCTCAACTGTACTTCCAAAGTACTGACAGTTCAAGCTGAGCTTATATTTTGGACCTTGTCCCATACCTATCTTCTTTTCATTTACTCCGCCCACTCCACCAACAATTCCTCCCTCAACATTTTGTTTGTTTTCTCCTCTTGTGTTTTTTGTATCATGGAGGACAGCACAAAAATGCACTAAAAATGCATAATCTCCCAATCACAGTTTGCCAAAATGCTGCCCTTACCACATGAAATGAGTGGGTTTTTTAAATCCTTTCCCAAATACTATAATGACAAATAAGCAAGTTATATGCACCTTTTGGATTTCCCACTGCATTCTGTTTTATATGTCTGTTTTGTTTTGGAAGGCCTTCTGGTCAGGAATTGCCTTTCATGAATTATTGTAAAGAGGTGATCACATTGTAAATGATAAATTAATAATTTTCAAAATCAGAAACGAGGTCTGTTTTTAGGATTGAAAATTTAGGTGTAAATAATGAGGGGGCAAACATGGCAGCCTTTTAAAAATGTGCTAGTTAGTTAAGGAAAGAAATATTGGATATTTTAATGAGATGAATGACCCCAAATCTTGTTTTGTGAGCATTGTTTTATTGCATCTTTTATATGTAATTGATACTGAAGTGCCTAGAAATGAATGGCCTAATTCTGTAAGCCCTCTGTGTAGCTGCCATTGAGGTTAATGGGAATGAGAGCTCCCCATATGGTTGGCTGTGGGATTGGGCCTGAATGCCTCCTAAATGCTGAATCACTTTGCAAAGTTTATGGATGTATTAGTGTGTAAAATGAGAGAGGTGTATGTCGGGGGAGAAATGGAGCAATGCAGAAAGGTTTTTAAAATAGCATTTTTTTTCTTTTAAAAATCTCTTCCTGATGGTAAAGTGTTTACAAGATGACTATTTTGGAAGATATATATGAATTAAAGAGATACTGTCAAGATAAAAATAATGGGTTGTATTCTCTTCCCAATTATACTGGTGTAACCCAGTTGCAATAATTGGGATCACGCTGGTGTAACTAAGAGGAGAATTTGATCTTATATATTTTTAAAGTCCTTACTAGAAACACTTGTGACAGTACTGATTATTTAAAAACTTTCTGCTGTTTTGACTTATTTGTCTAGTCAATTTTCATTTTCTGGTTCTTTTCTGTAGTGCTTGGGTTGCGAATGCTGCGGGGGGGATGTCTAACAAAAAAAGAAAGCTATATAACTGAAATTCAAAGTATTTCATTAAAACATTTCCTATAGATATTAAATTGTGGGGACTTAAATTATCTTTGGGGTCTAAATCATTTGTCAACATCCGTTTATATGAAAAACTATTTCATAAATACAAATGTCTTATGAACAACAAAATATACTACAGTATACTAAACATTGATGAATGGATGATTACGTAAAACATAGTGAGGGACTGAGTGGATCATGAAGATTAGTAATGGGATATAGTACAGAGCTTTTAATCTTTGTCATCAGTACAAATCAGGCCTAGGACATCAGTGACTGGCAGAAGGTAATGACACCTGTGCAGTTGCTTTATGTGTAATGCGCTGGTGGTTTCTTTTAATTCTTGTATTTTTGTGTGGTGGATGCATGACCACTCTTATCATGTCATCTATTATCATTGTAACTTAGTCCATGACCCAAAGAGTTTGCACTCTATTTTAAATGTTTTTACAGTAAATGCACAATCAAGACCTGATCCTGCCTGGGGCCCTTACTTGCTACTGTAATACAAGTACCAGTAATTAAACAGACAAACAAAAGAAATAACCTGATACATTAGGTCATGACTGAGGCACAGCCACAGTGCAGTGTGGGGAATCGTGCACTCCCACTGTGTATGCTGTACATATTCTGTGGCTAGAGGACTTTAGTCTCCACTGCTGCAAGCCTGGTCGTGTACAGAAGTGCTATAGCCATTTAAAAATTGAAAACTTACCACACTTAATTTTTTTTAAAAGTAGTCTTTAGCAGAGCTGGTTGTCTTCTCAGATAGATTTAAAAAGATACACAAATAGTTTATCTATTTGCCACCTACTGTATATGCTTGCACAAGCATCTTACACTACTTAGGCCAGTGGTCCCCAACCTTTTCCGGGTGGCGGGCCCCGGATGACGAGCCACCGAGGACCGTGGCTGGCGGACAAGCATCCGCCGAAATGCCGCTGAGAAGTGGTAACGTCAAGAGGCGTCGCCACCGAAAAGCTGCTGAAAATCAGTGGCATTTCGGCGGAGACGCCTCTTCGTGATGCCGCTTTTTGGCAGCTATTTTGGTGGTGATGCCTCTTGATGCCGCTTTTCGGCAGCATTTTGGCGGATATTTGTCCGCCAGCCAGTACGCGGGCGCACATAGATGCCTTGGCGGGCGCCATGGCACCCGCTGGCACTAGGTTGGGGACCCCTGACTTAGGCTTTGTACCCCCCAGTGATTTTTCTGTTTATCATCTCTTCATTGAAAGGCCACCATAATTAGGTCTAAATAGTCTAAATTATCAGTAAGGCCTCCCAATCTTTTTTTATCTTCTGATCTTCCACATTTTTCTCTGATCCCAGACAGAAACCCACTGTCATTATCTTTTTGGCTAGATGAAAGCTTGAATTTCTAAGTTAGAGACAGTGCAGCGCTGAATGTTGAATGTATTTCTCCTTCAGCATCAAGTAGAATATTTTAAAACATTTTGGTACCTGAATGCTTTTTTGGCTCCATGGCTGAGAAGCTCACCAGGCTAGCAACTTATTTTATTTCTGAAAAATCACCAAATATATAATAGAAGATGTTCTTGGTTGGGATAATAGCACACCTGTACTGCATTATAATGTATTTAGATTCACCTTCACCTTTTGGTATTATCCCAGAAAGATGCATGCAAGGGTAATATTTTATAGACATTAAAATATTCCTATTTTATTTGTAAGAAAATCAAATTTTCCTGAGGAGGGAGTATTTAGAATAAGGGTTTAAGAGTCAGTATTTTGGCTTCTATTCCTCCCATGCCACTGACTGACCTTGGGATGCTACATCCTTCAATTTCTTTATCTATAAGTTGAGCATAATTCCTTCCTTACAGGGATATTATGAAGTTTATTAATGTGGAGTGCTTTGAGATCATAGGGTGAAAGGCAGCATATAAGTTATTATTTTTGCCCTTATCCTCCTTCCCCCCCCTCACTATTATTTGTTAATTTATTTGTTGCATCATCTTAAGTTAGGGCAACATAGAGAACCCATCACTCATTATAGTGAGAAGTCACTCACATGAGTAGTTCAGTTGAAGTCAGTAGGACTACTTCTGTATAAGGAGACATTTACCATCTGGGTCTTAAATTTATAAATCATTGGGCAGGGATTCTATGTTTGTATAGAATGTGGCATCCTGGGGGCCCTGACTCTAATTAAGTCTTTGGGCACCTTGTCAATACAGATGAACAGTAATTTCCCAGGCATCACTATTTAAAAATTACAGTTAGTAAGATGATGCTGGGTACAGAAGATAAACTTTTATGTGAAAAGTAAGCAGGAGCAGATGAAACCCTAAGGAAGCAAGTCTTCATGCAAATAAAATGAGTTCCAGTTGAAATAACTCCTTAGAAATCCTTTGGAAGACTGTGCTCCTCAGAAGAGACTGTGTAGTATCTTATGGTGACACGATACTATGTCTCTGTTTTCTGCTTATGTAGTCAGGCCTGCTGCTCTTCACTCCTGATATGTCAATTAAATCTTTCCCTAATTTACCTGCCATTGGATCGAAAATGGTCTCGTACATTATAAACACTATTCAAAGCAGTGGCTTTCAAGAATATGAGATGTATGTTTTTAAAAAATATTTCCCAAACAAACCAATATCCTCAAATATTAGAGTTAAGGTTGCCCTTCTCAAACACAGCACCTATCCTGAGTTTTAAAACAGAGTTTTATAACTTGTTGCATACATACGTTACTGCACTAATGAAGGCATGTTGGAATTTTTTTTAATATAAGTGCTCTAATTAATTTCATGATCTATCATGTAAAGTTTGTTTGTACATATGTAAGTTTGTAATCTTTACATGTATGGCACTTGGCCTGGTTTACATATAACTATGTTGTTCAGGGTTGTGGAAAATCCACACCCCTGAGCGATGCAGCTATACTGACCGAACTCCTGGTGTACACTGTGCTATATTGATGAGAGGGCTTCTCCTGTCGACACAGCTACTACCCCTCCGGAAGGTGGAGTACTTAATGCTGACGGGAAGAGCTCTCTTGTTGGCATAGGTAGCACCTTCACTAAGCGCTACAGCAGCACAGCTGTACTGTTGCAGCACTAAGTGTAGAAAAGCCCTTGGAGAATTGGCTGGCATGTGGTAAGGCCTGATTATGAGAAATACTGAGAACCACCTGGAAAGTACGGAGCACTCTCAGCGCTTTGCATGATTGGGACCTCAATGATCCTGTGACGTTACACCCCATATTCTTCATAGAAATATAGTTATGATATGCATATGGCATAACCAAAATATATTTTATGCAAGATGGCTCATGTAAGGTATCATTGGAAAGGTTATGATTTACTGAATGTGATTATCCAGTTTGTATACATGTATCATTTCTGTGTCTAAAGTTAGGAATATTGACTATGTAACAACGACAACTGTGTGTGTATTTGAGAAACACCCACCAGACAACCGGTCATCACAGCTTTGATGGGCTGTTAGGAAGAAACAGTAAGACTGAAGATACTAATCTCTCTCCTTCCTGAGAGGCATCCTGGGATGTAGATGTGACACTACCAGGTCAGGTGATAAGATCACCTGATACAAAATACCACCTTGAACACTGCTTGTACTTTTCCTCTGTAGATGGTTGCGGATCAAACAAAGGTTTCCCGCCTTAGGAAAAGCCTTTTTAAACCTGGGGGGAGAAAGGGGAGGTTTAATCTATACCAAGGGTCGCTAACTTTTGGCACACGGCCCATCAGGGTAATTCACTGGCGGGCTGCGAGACAATTTGTTTACTTTGACCGTCTGCAGGTACGACACCTGCACCTCCCAGTGGCCGTGGATTGCTGTTCCCAGCCAACGGGAGCCGCAAGAAGCAGCGGCCAGCACTTCCCGGCAGCCCCCACCGCTGCCTGCAGCTCCCATTGGCTGGGAACAGCGAACCACATCCACTGGGAGGCGTGAGGGGCCGTGCCTGCAGACGGTCAACGTAAACAAAATGTCTCGCAGCCCGCCAGCAGATTACCCTGATGGACTTTGTGCCGAAGGTTGCTGACCCCTGATCTAGACTCTCCTACATTGCCTACCCAAGAAGAAGGACTGCTGAAAGTACCTGAGGGGGGAAAAAGGAACTAACCTGAAGGGAAAGGTCTCAGTCTGGACTCACCCCTACAAGGGTCCAGACTGTAAGAGGAAATAACTGGAACTCTGAGCTACAGAAACTCTGCTTCCTGCCTAATTCAACATTTAGCATGAGAAATTACATTTTGTAACCTGTTTCTTTAGTGAATCAAGTTTAGTTTGAGTGTTTTGTTTTATTTGCTTAGTAATCTGCTTTGTTCTGTTTTCTATCCCTTATAGTCACTTGAAATCTGCCTTTTATAGTTAATAAATTTGTTTTGTTTATTATTAAACCCAGTTTATGCAATTTCTAAGAGGGGTGGGGAGGAGAAGTTGTGCATCTCTCTCTTCACATTGAAGGAGAGGGCAAATTTTTATGAGTTTGTGCTGTGCAGATCTTTCTGTACAGCACAAGACAGTATTATTTTGAGTGTATTCCCCAAAAGGGGTGTGCATATGAGTGCTGGGTTAATCCTCTCACACAGAGCTGACTTCAGTCTGTGTCTGCAGTTGGGTGTGGGCCCATGACCTCACTGTGCATGCTGCAAGGGGCCGGAGAGCCTAATTCAGCAAAACAGCGACAGGGAATCCAGGCTGGTGGAGCAGGAGGAGGGGCTCAGTGAAACTTCAGTACATCAGGTGGCATCCCAAAGGGGGTCTAACCCATCACAGATCTCCTATATACTAGTATCTAAACACAATTTGTAACATTTTATGTGTATGTTGACTTCAGTGGGACTTAAGCATGTGTTTAAAGTTAAGCGAGTGTGTAAGTACATTGCTGAATTGGGACCTAGGTGCAGCTAGTGAATTCTTATAAGTTCTGCTTTGTGCTGAACTTGCAACCATGATGATATCATTCAGAAAATAAGGCTTTTGTGGCTTCTTTTTGGTGTCACAAGTGCCCAAGAAATCTTCCAAAGGAAAATTAAAGAAATTCTGCAAGGGCTGAAGGGAGTGAAGTGTATGTGGGCGACACTTCAGTTTAGTCTAAGTTAGAGGAAAATCATACTGTAAGGTTGGAATAAGTTCTGAAGGCAATTGAGGTTACTTACTGGATTAAAATTAAATAGAGGAAAATGTACTAAACAGAAAATTGAGCTACAGTTCTTGGAGCATGTGATTGATTTTATCTGGATCTGCCCTCTGATCCCCCTTTATCAAAGTATAGTTGAAATGCTACCACCTAAAAGAATTCAGAACCTATGCACTTTCTTGGAATGATATAGCTATTGAGCAAATTCATATCTAGCTTACCCTCAAAAGGCCAGGCTTCTTATGAACTGCTCTGTGAATCTGGGTTAAAGCACAGGAACATGCTTTTAGGGATCTAAATAATTTATTGACCATATCCCTATAAGTTTTATGCTGTTTCTAAATCTAGAGCCATTGTGGAAGATGTTGGCAGCTATGGTCTGGATGTGCTGATAGTTCATTTACGTGCAAATAATTAGAAACCTGTAGCATATTGTTCTAGATGGCTTTTAGACTCTTGGACCAATATACAAAAATAGGGAGAGAACATTTTATCATAGGCTCACAAAATATTTGCAAGGTCTTGATATTTTTCAAGCTTCAGACAACCGCGGTCCATTGTCTCCAGTAACAAATAGTAAAGACACAGATGGGGGCCTCTTACATATTAGAGATTGCTTGTGCCTTTTCACCTATTGTAAAATATGCTCCAGGGAAGTTTGTGGTGGTGGCTAAACCTTATCAGGGAGTCCTGTTGGTTACTCAGATACTGCAGAAGCTTGCGATTATATAGAACCACATATTGGTACCATTTTGAGTGACCTGATAGCTTCCCAATAAAAATTAGAACTGATTAAAATAGACACTCGTGCTGATTCATAACTACCCAGTGTATCCAGGGTGTAAGATATAGTTCACACTGTTTTTTGTGTTTGTTTGTTTTTAATATCAGGGTCCCACATCTAGCCTGTTACTTCCATGCAACGATAGAAGAATTCACCAAAGTTGATAGCTTATGGCAATTTTGTTATTCTATAGTCCGTGAAAGATGATTCATGGTGAAGAATACATGAGACATCAGAGTCTCACAAAATGCCAGGAGCAAGCCAAAATATCAGTTGTGGTGTCCCAGCATAGGACAGATTTTAACTGTCCTAGACTTAGAGTGGCCAGAAAAACGCAATCCAAAGAGCTTCTAATACTCAGTGTTAATTGGTAGTCCTGGAAAAGAATTAGCACTAAACTCATGTGAAGAAAAGGGACGTACCTGTCAGATAGCCGTTGACTTTTTTTCTGGGTTTGTAAACATTCTTCTTCTCATTAGACCCACAAGTCAGTAGCTCACAGAGAAATTTAAAGGCTCTCATTCTTGAATTCCAGAAGAAATAGTTTCTGATGGGAACAGTTTGCCATGAATTCCAAGCTGGTGGGATAAAGTATGACTTTGGAATACAGTATTCCTCAGCACTTAGCAACTACAAGAGAATGGATTAGTAGAAAGAATAGTTCAGATTAAGAGAATTCTACAAGAAACAATCTTGTATTTTAGGTCTTCTGAGCGATTGTCTGCTCAGCTGCTTGTGTTTAATTGAAGAGATCATCCCAGCCAGCTTTGGGGTGATATTTTTGCCCTAAGTGTCCCTGCTTAAAAGATGTGAGGCTGAGACACATCCAACCTAAGACGTCTCAGACTTTCATTTTTAGCTGACTGAAGCCTTGTCTACACTGGCAAGTTTCTGCACAGTAAAGCAGCTTTCTGTGGAGTAACTCCTGAGGTGTACTCACTGCCAAGCCACTTAGTGTGCAGGAACTGCACAGTTAGGGTGCTGTAAGAAAACCACCCCGATGAGAGGTGTACAGCTTTCTGTGCCGGGGCTACAGCCCCCGGTGACAGTGTAGACACCCCGATCGATTACAGCGCTGCGATTGGCCTCCGGGAGGTGTCCCACAATGCCTGTTCTCGTCTCTTTGGTCATCGGTTTGAACTCTACTGCCCTGCCCTCAGGTGACCAACCGTGAGCCCCACCCCTTAAATTCCTTGGGAATTTTGAAAGTCTCCTTCCTGTTTGCTCGGTGATGCGTGCAGTGGTCTCAGTGCATCTTTCCAGGTGACCATGCCTGCTCCACACACCAGGTGATCCCCTGCTTGGAGCAATGCCGAGCTGTTGGACCTCATCAGCATTTAGGGAGAGGAGGCTGTCCAGTCCCAGCCGTGCTCCAGCCATAGGAATTGATACCTATGGACAGATTTCATGATGCATGACAGAAAGGGGCCATGACCGGGACACATTGCAGTGCAGGATCAAAGTGAAGGAGCTGCGGAATGCCTACCACAAGGCGTGGGAGGAAAACTGCCACTCTGGTGCTGCACCCATGAGCTGCTGGCTCTACAAAGAGCTGGATGTGATACTCGGTGGCGACCCCACCTCCACTGCGAAGGTCACTGTGGACACTTCGGTGGCTCATGTGCCAGTTGAGAGTGGACTGAGCCAGGTGGAGGAAATCTTGGACAAGGATGTGGAGGGGGACCCAGAGGCAGAGGACAACACGGAGGTCAGAGATGCATGCAGCCAGGACTGTTCTCTAACCCGGAGGCGGCTTGCCAGTCGGAGCTTGGCGAAGCACAAACAGGAGAGGAGGCCCCTGGCAAGTGGCTTTGATTTTGGGAATCGCTGAAGCAAGTTGTTGGGGGCAGGAGGGTTGCAGAAAGCAGGCTTGTGTCTGTATGATTCAGATACCACCACATGCCTAGTCTGAGTGGCGGAACAGGGTGTTGATTGACTCCCTCACTTCATGTGAATCTGCCTCAGAAACCTCCACAAAATTCTCATGGAGATACTGGGCAATCCGCTGTCACAAGTTCTTTGGCGGAGCTGCTTTGTTTCTTGCCCCATTAAGGGTAACTTTCCCGTGCCACTCTGCCGACACTGGGGCGGGGTGGGAACCATTGCTACACACAGGCGAGAGGCATAAGGGCCAGGGCTTGGATAAGACCCTCCCTTGATTCCCTGCTCACCCTTAGCAGCAAGATATCTTCCATAATGAACACAGCATGTGGAAAATATGGGGACAGTAATGATTATAAGAGTCCCCCTACAGTGCTGGCTCTCCCCGAAGGGCCACATGCCCAGTGTACAGTACGGTTCTGGAACACTGATTTCCCCTGCCCTTGCGGTTACTCACCATTTTGGGGATCTTGTGGCTCATGGGTGCTTGCCTGGGGTCAGCCAGTTAGCGGCAGGTATGTGAATAGTGGCCGTGTTCTAAATCACTGGATCGGTGGCCTGTGTGTTGCAACCAACACTGCTTCTGTAAAATGTTGCATTTTGGCTTCACAGATATGACCTTGGGAGCCCAGCCTCCCTCTTTGTTATCGCCAGTCGAACGGCTGCGCAGAATTAGAAAGCGGCCACAAAGAACTAAAGAGGACTTTCTGCATGATGTCATGATGCACTCCCCGGCCGAAAAACAAGAATTGAAGGAGTGGTGGAACAGTGAGAAGAGGGACAAAAAGGAGCCTGCATCGTGCTGGAACAAAGCCATAGAGCAGCTCTTAAAGGTTATGGAGCGCCAGGCGGACACCCTCAAGGCTCTACTAGCACTGCAAACCGAGCAGCTCTGCGCCTGCTGTCGCAAAACTCTTTCCCATGCACCTCCCAGACGCTGCCAACACACTCTTACCAACCTCTTGGCTTCAGTCTGTACCCACTGCATTTCACTCCTGCCACGTCACAGTCCAGCTCTGCGGACTCCCAGGACTCACTGCACTCAACACCCGTCCCTCTGCAGTTTAGCTATGTGGAAGTACAGTACCCACTGCACTGTACTCCAAAGGACAAGGTTGCATATGATACCTGGACATACACAAATCTTTAACTGCCTTGGGACCCTCCCTTCCCCCATCCCCCACAGTGCTGAGGTGGTTTTTTTTTTGGTCTCTCTCCTCCAGTTGTTGTTTTTTAATAAAATAATTGTTTTGGTTTTAAAGCAATCTTTATTCCATTAATTGAAAGCAAACAGAGCCCTGCAAAGCAACAGGCAATTTTCTTAAACCTTCACAGTGCATCGTCTTCACAATCACCTCCTAGCATTACAAGCACTGCACTCCTGAGCATAGCACCAAATATTAGTAGCTTTCAGCTTCAAATTGCTGCCTCACCGCATCCCTGATCCTTATTGCCCCACGCTGCTCCCCTCTAATAGCCCTGGTCTCTGGCTGTTCAAATTCAGCCTCCAGGCGCTGAGCCTCAGCGGTCCAGCCCTGAGTGAAGCTTTCACCCTCCCCTTCACAAATATTATGGAACGTACAGCACATGGCTATAAGCATAGGAATATTGTCATCGGCCAGGGCAAGCCTCCCATATAGGCAGTGCCAGCGGGCCTTTAAACGGCCAAAAGCACACTCAACAGTTATTCTGCACTTGCTTAGCCTGTTGTTGAACCGCTCCTTGCAGCTGTGAAGGTGCCCCATGTATGGCTTCATAAGCCACGGCATTAAGGGATAGGCAAGGTCTCCCAGGATCACAATCGGCATTTTGACTTCCCCTACAGTGATCTTCTGGTCCGGGAAGAAAGTCCCTGCTTGCGGCTTCCTGAATAGGCCAGTGTTCTGAAAGGTGCGTGCATCATGCACCTTTCTGGACCAGCCTGCGTTAATGTCTGTGAAATGCCCACGGTGATCCACAAGTGCCTGGAGAACCATAGAGAAATACCCCTTCTGATGAATGTACTCGGTGGCTAGGTGGTCTGGTGCCAGAGTTGGAATATGTGTGCCATCTATCATCCCTCGCACAGTTGGGAAGCCCATTTGTGCAAAGCCATCCACAATGTCACACACATTGCCCAGAGTCATGGTTTTTCAGAGCAGGATATGATTAATGGCCCTACACACTTCCATCAACACGAGTCCAACAGTTGACTTTCCCACTCCGAACTGGTTAGCGACCAATCGGTAGCAGTCTGGAGTAGCCAGCTTCCACAGTGCAATTGCCACGTGCTTCTCCAACGATAGGGAAGCTCTCATTCTCGTGTCCTTTTGCCACAGGGCTGGGGCAAGCTCATGACACAGTCTCACAAATGTGGCTTTCCTCACCTGAAAGTTCTGCAGCCACTGCTCATCATCATAGACATGCATAGATGATGTGATCCCACCATTCAGTACTTGTTTCCTGAGTCCAAAAGTGGCGTTCCACTATCGTCAGCACCTCTGTGAATGCCACAAGCAATCTCGTGTCATAGCTACTACCTGTGGTGAGATCAATGTCAAACTCCTCTTGCCTTTGTAGTTTAAGGAATAACTCTACTGCTACTCGTGAAGTGTTAGTGAGAGTGAGCAGAATATTGGTCAACAGTGCGGGCTCCATTCCTGCAGCCCGAAGAGGCAGAGTGTGCAGTACACAAACAGTTGAAAGATGGCACCAAATGCGGACAGGGATTGCTCAGATGCGAAGCAATGGATCATGGGGCATTGGGACAGGACCCAGGTTGCCCCGTGACCCCCTCTGCCTTCCCTCAACTTTTAGTGGCAGAAGAGGAAGAGGAAGAGGTGCTCTGTGGGATAGCTGCCCAGAGTGCACCTCTCCGCATACCGCTGCAAGTGCCGCAAGTGTGAACATGCTATTGTGCAGGCAGCTGACAGTGTGAACACACAACAGCGGTTTCCCTTCAGTGCTCTCTGACTGGCACTGTAACTCTGCCAGTGTAGACATACCCTGAATGCAGCCTAAAGTTTACCCAAGCTTAAACCAGGAGACACAGTCTTGAGAAAACGGTCCTGAGGAAAACTATGGGACATTAGCTGTTGTCATGGGATGCATCTTTAGCTTCAGTTCCTACGTGGTTGAGACTGATCAACGTATTCAGTACAGAAGAACACAGTGGCATCTTCAGTTGGGCGCAACCTTTGTAGCAATGGTATTCACACCACAGTCTATTTGTTCATTGATGTGGGTGGTGGACTGCACTTAAAAACCCCAGACGGGCACCTTTTGTTTTTTTAAATATATATATATTTATATATTAAATTATATTTTATTGAAGACTAAAATAAGACAAAGTTCAGGAGAATGACCAGTTGAAAAGTCTCCATTTTTTTGTAGCCTCTGGCTAATAGATATTTGATTTTTTTTCCTAACCCCCTCTCTTTTTTCTGGAAGGGAGAAGAAACATTTTTCCTGCCCCTTAGTGCAATGTACATCTCATCGTTCTGGCTGAAGCAGAGGTGATGGTGTGTTTCTGTTCATCATTTCCTCCTCCCAGTTTTTATTCTTGGGGAGTCCTCTCCAGTGAATAGTGCCTGCTTCTGCTGCTTGCAGCCTTCCTGTGCTACAGCAGAGTAAAACGGGCCTGATTCTTTTCACTGTCACTACTGCCCACACACAGGGTTTTGCATATTTTCAGTGAAAACTGACAAGACTCAGCAGCAGAAGAGGCATTGGAGCTGTGTGTAGAACAAGGAAGAAAGCAACTGTCCTTAATTCACACTTGTAAGGTTTTTTTTCAAACATAAGAGCTAGAAATTTAATATTTTTTAAATGAAAAGCTTAGAATCTACAAACACTGACATTTGTGTGAGAACTTCCTACATGCCTCACAAGTGGACTATTTTTTAAGCTTTGTATGTTTCTCTGTTATCACTGCAGTCTTTACTTTCTTATTGAGACTCTGAACCACTTATGTGATCTACCTTAAAGAACTAAGGGGTGTTTTTACCTTAGTATATCGGGTACCCTTTCCTTCTCTGTGAATTGGGGTCTGAAAATGCTCCTGAATCAAGTTATACTACATCTCCTACCCTGATATAACGCTGTCCTTGGGAGCCAAAATATCTTACCACATTATAGGTGAAACCGTGTTATATTGAACTTGCTTTGATCCGCCGGAGTGCGCAGCCCTGTCCCCCTGGAGCACTGCTTTACCGCATTATATCTGAATTCGTGTTATATCGGATTGCATTATATTGGGGTAGAAGTGTACATGGAAATAGTGACTCTTGTCTAGTTGTCTGCATTTTTTTTAAAGTACTGTGGAGCAATATAAAGAGTAAGCAGGACATGTGCCTGTGTAAGATAAAAGTGTCTGCTTTCTTTGCTCTGTGGAACTAACATTCATCAACATGACAATGTGGTCTGCTAGTAAGTGATTTTCCAACTTGTGACTGAAGCAGATAATTAGGGTTGTTCCTTCATTGACGGCCTGTATGTTGTAAGCATGCATGCTTGAGCCGGCTGTGACAGCAATATTGTGTACACTGTTTAGTTATGAAATGCATTAATTGTTAAGAATGGGGAAAGATTATATGTCAACTCAATACTTATAGGACCTTGTGAATATTAACTCCATCTGGAGATACCAATTAGTATATAGTACATTTAGAATAACAGTTGATGAACATACATACAAAGTCAGAGACAAGGGTGGAAGTGGTGCAACAAATGGCATAGATTTCCTACAGCACATGGAGTTGATAAAAACGTTCACGAGCACTATAAAGGAAACTAAGAAAACTTTACTCCTTCTGTAGTGGCCAACAAGTCCTGGTTGACAGAAGTTGGTCCAATAAAAGATATTATCTTACCCACCTTGTCTCTCATATCCTGAGATCAACATGGCTACAAGAACAAGAAAACAGCTATTCATATAAGTTAGTACACCTGTACCCAGATATAATGTGACCCGATATAAAACGAATTTGGATATAACGCGGTAAAGCAGCGCTCCAGGGTGTTTGGGGGGGTGGGGCTGTGCACTCCGGCGGATCAAAGCAAGTTCAATATAACACGTTTTCACCTATAACGCAGTAAGATTTTTTTTGGCTCCCGAGGACAGCATTATATCGGGGTAGAGGTGTACTTAGCGATTTATGCTTTTATTAGCATATGGTTTTAGTGCTAATTTATAAAATAAACCTGCTCTGTGTTTTTTGGTTTTTCTCTACTTTCTATGGACATGTGTATCTAGGAAGGATCTCTTCATATGTTACAGTATAAACCTTTTGAGTGTTGTGTGAATCAGCAGAGAAATGAATTGACCTGATTTCTTGGTAGAGAGATGCTGATTCATTTGCACTCAGTTGAGAAGTGTATTATGCTTCTGCTGGTGGCTTAATCCCACTCATTTGAGATGATTCCCCTGCTAGGGCCTACAAATTCCAGTTCGACCATAGATAATTTAATTAGAAGGTTTCAGTAGATTTCACTAGTGCACTAACATTGCTCTGAGGTCTTTTACCACTTACACTGTTTCTCAATAAACAGTGTGTGTTTGTTAATTATAATTTATTTAACTGCCGTTTAATAGTCAGATATTTTCAGATTATAATCAAGATACTTTTAAAGTAATGGAGGATTTGATTCTGAAATGCCATTTGGCTTCTATAGTGTCAGATTAGAAAACATACTTATTGTAGTTGTTTTGGATAAATAACACTTCTAAGGACATGGTTTAATTCCCATATGTCCTTCATAAAAGCACGTTTTGGCAAGATGTTCAAGTTATTTTATTTTGTTGAAGTTTAATTTAATTAAGTTTTAAGTTTTATTTTGTAGTATACTATGCATTGTTTATTATTATAAAGCACATTGTAGAAATAATTAGCCAAAATTGATTTGAACATTTGGAGAGCACGGCTAAATTGTTTAAAAACTACAACTTTTGAACTCTTGTTTCTTATTGAGGTGATATTTGTTTGAACCAAATTTTTCAGTTTTTCCTGTGACAAACTGGACACGATGTTTGATATCACCTAGTTTAGTGACTCTTGTGAAGGGCTTTTTAGTACCGCTGCGCCTTTGATATTTTAATGGCAGTTTCACATCCTGTTAATGAGTAGAAGAGCAAAAGATCCTGTGCAGAGTTGTGAATTAGGAATATATACCACATTCTACTGTCTGAAGGCCAAATACTCCCGCCTTCATCTCCATGCAAAGCCTGAGTAAATAAGGTACGAGCAGAGATTTACAGCACATCTGGAAGCGGCTTCGCAGCTTGTGTAGACAGATACTTGCTGGCTCTGCTTGAGTTAGCACACTAAGTAGCCTTGTCTACGCTACAGAGTTTTGTTGGCAAAAGTCAGCTTTTGCTGACAAAACAGTGGAAGGGTACACACCACAAAGCTACTATTGCTGGCAAAACTCTCCTGTTTTTCTGGCAAAATGAAGCCACAGTGACGAGAGGCATAAAGCTTTTTGCAGCAAAGTTAAAGCAACAAAGCTCCAGTATAGACGCTGTTATTTGTTATGTCACTATAACTGGCATCCCTCAGGGGTCCCCAACGCGGTGCCTGCGGGCTCCATGGCGCCTGTGGGGTCATCTAAATGTGCCCGCATCCTGGCCGGAATTTGGCGGCATTTCGGTGGATGCTCGACCGCTGCCACGGTCCTTCGTCTGGCGCCTTCAACACATAATTTTAGGTAGTCCTTTAGATATCTTGGATCCATGCCATGGAGTGTTTTAAAGATAAAGACCAAGACATTGACCTTGATTCAAAATCCTATGGGAAGGCAGGGTACAGAGCAGAAGACAGGTTTAATGTGCTCACAGTAGCCTGTGTTGCGGAGGAGAAGTGCTGCAATTTTCTGTGCTAGTTGGAGTTTCTTAAGTACTGAAAGCTTCAAGCCCAGCTATTTCCATCATATTGTTGCAGTCTGACCAAGAGGTGACACAGGTGTGAATAACTGAGGCCAGGTCATCGTCCACCAAGGTGGGATGGAGTCTCTTAACCAACCGGAGATGATAGAATGTGATACTTGTGGATGCTGCTATGTGAGAGCTTAGTGTCATCAAGGAATCCAAGAGTTCTCCTAAACTATGGACTTCATTGACCAATTGTGCGTGCTTACCTTCAACCAACGAGATTGTACCATGGCTGCAAATGATTGAAAATACTTTCCACTCCCCCCAGCATCAGTTCTTGCTTGGCTTCAGTTTCAAGCAGCTGTTCTTCATGGCATCATGGGGTTCCATTTATTATATCTCACTGAGATGCCAGGTGGAGTCTGCAAGCCTGGCATCTGTGAAAAAGGCTGAGTTCTTTCTGATACATACTTCACCATTGTCATGAAGATTCTGCAAGCCAAATTTTGACTATTGTTTGACCCGTTACTGTAATCACAGATTTTTATGCAGTCTGCCATCAGCGTGTGTTCAGAGTCCTATCTATTGACTCTAGTGTTAAAAATAAGTTTTCACTCCTGGTAGCCTGGTAAAGCCAACACAGCTGAGGGCAAGAGAGTTAGATTCTGTTTCTTCTTGTTCAACATCACAGCTGTTTGCTAAGCTCTAATCAGTTTACATCTGTGCAAATCCACTAAAGGCAACATAAACAAACAAGGGAAATAGAATCTAGATGGAGCTACTAGAAGGTGGGTGCATAACTGGTTGGAAAGCTGTTCCCAGAGAGTAGTTAAGTGGTTCACAGTCAAGCTGGAAGGGCATGTCGAGTGGGATCCTACAGGAATCAGTTCTGGATCCAGTTCTGTTCAATATATTCATCAGTGGTTTAGATAATGACATAGAGCGTACACTTATAAAGTTTGCAGACAATACCAAGCTGGGAAGAGTTGCAAGTGCTTTGGAGGATAGGGTTAAAATTAAAAAAGATCTGGACAAATTGGTGAAATCGTTTGAAGTAAATGGGATGAAATTCAATAAGGACAAATGTGAAGTACTCCACTTAGGAAGGAACAATCAGTTGCACACATACAAAACGGGAAATAACTGTCTAGGGGCTCATAGTGGGTCACAGGCTAAATATGAGTCAACAGTGTAACACTATTGCATCATTCTGGGGTGTATTAGCAGGAGTGTTGTAAGCAAGACACGAGAACTAATTCTTCCACTCTACTCCATGCTGATTAGGCCTCAACTGGAGTATTGTTCAGTTCTGGATGCCACATTTCAGGAATGATGTGGACAAATTGGAGAAATTCCAGAGAAGAGCAACAAAAATGATTAAAGATCTAGAAAACATGACCTATGAGGAAAGATTGAAAAAATTGGGTTTGTTTGGTCTGGAGAAGAGAAGACTGAGAGGGGACATAACATTTTAAAGTACATAAAAGGTTGTTACAAGGAGGAGGGAAAAAATAGTTTTTCTTAACTTCTAAGGATAGGACAAGAAGCAATGGGCTTAAATTGCAGCAAGTGAACACTAGAAGAGAACACTAGAACACTAGCGTATTTTAGAGCTGAATTATTTCCTTGGTTACACTAACTTCCACTGGCTTTAGTTAAAATCAATGAGAGTTAAACTGAAGTCAGAGCAGCTACTCACAGTGCATAAAGTTGAACATGTTCATAAGTCTTCGAAGCATCTAGGGCCTTAGTTACTAAAGTCGGCAGAAATGAAACTGAATACATTCAGGGAGTAAATCTGTGGAGCAAATTTTAGTCACTTTTCTTTGTAGAGTCACACTATAAGGTATTTCTCCAATATAGGCAGGAAATATTCTCCAATTCAAAGTGAGCAGTCAAATTCTCAGCATGTAAGAATTATTTCCCGTATCAACTAAAAAATCCAGTTTGTCCATGTAGTGATGCAAGGACTCACTGGCTTTTTAAAAATTAAAATTACAACAATTCTATGAAATTCATACAACTGAATTACAGTTAAATAATCCTAAAATACTATGATAGAGGGAGAGCACGGTAAAATAAGTAAATGAATGTATACTGCTGAGGTGTGGCACAACCCAGCAAAAGTCGGGTTATCAGAATTTCCACTCACAAAATGTCCTTAACTCATACTGTTTTTTTCCAGAACACTGAAAAAACTCAGCGCTTTTTTTCAATGAGTGAATTGAATTTCAGTGAAACCATAATATTGTTTTTATATAATAATTATGGCTAAAAATCTGTGATTTTTACGAGACCTCTGTGACTTTTTGTAAATTCCAATAATTCAGCCCCGGACAGCAGGGGCTCGGGCTTAGGCTTCAATAAATCTGAGATTTATAATAATTTATTTACTTATTTTAGTCTGTGAATTTAGGGCATGTAGAGGGAAGAGAGAGAAACTTGGAGATTCTGCTGCATACAAGAGACTGCAACACTATTCCCAGAACCACTCCTGGTGCAATGAATCTCTATCATGATGATTAACAGTATTCTGTCCTACCAGAGCAAGGGGGGAGAACTCTTCTCTTCATATAATTTTATTTTGGCGGCAGCAAAAATGGAAAAGAGAATCTGACTCTTTCTTCTTGAGCTAGCTCCACTGCATTTGATTGGTAGCGCTATGCGGCAGCAAAGCTTAATGTAATAGTGCAGCTTTGCAGCTAGAGAGTAGTCTTTGTCGCCATAACAAGCAAACAGTTTCCTTTTATATCTTTTACACTATATATAACTAGATGGGAACAACAAGAATATAGGTTTCACATACATACGTACCCATGAAGTCACATATATCCCATATGTGTATCAAGTGTGTGCATGTATACAGACTGCACAGGCAATATGTGTAATTTTTCTTATGCATAGAAAAGGAAACATCTAAAGGGTGTGCATATAAACAAAGTGTTGTATACATCCCAGGACTATTATTTCTTATTTTGACGTATGCTGTCTGTGACTTGTTTGTATAAGAGGAAACGAATTTCAGATCACACTTTAGCACTATAAATCATTGGAATGTCAGCATCCCACAATATAGGGATTAATGCATTTCTTTAAAAGAGAACACTATTAATAGTGTGTAACATTCTTCAGAAATATTCCCCCTCCCATGAATGAAGCACATTGCATAAAATCGTAATGGCGGAAACACAAAGTAATAAAACACTTTATGCTAACTTGTTATAAATAATATAAATCAGTTGCCAGGGTGAAATACTATTTTAGTCTTCACTAATTAGGGTGACTTACTCGCTGACTCATTGCTGACACATGGGAATGATGAGATTAGACTAACACATTAATGTTTATTTCATTCCATGGTTGTTCATTATGGTGGTTCCATCGTTATGATTGAGCTAGGATTGTTGCTTTTGACAGGACCATAAAATCTGTCTGGTGCTGACGCTGTGAATAGTTGTATATAGAGCGGACCTGCCTTGGCCGGGGGAGAGGAGCCGCTTCCTTGGCCCGGCCCTAGCAGACCTGCCTCGGCCCAGCCCAGCTTTAACAGAGGTGCCGCGGCCAGGGAGAGGCGCCTCTCCCCCAGCCTCAAGCTGCTGCGGTGAGAGAGGCCTGGGGGAAGTCATCTCTCCCCACCACAGCCCCGGGGCAGCCTGCACTCCAAACTCTGGCCGCACCCTAGAGCCCATCTCCCCCCCAAACCCTCTGCCCCAGCCCTGAGCCCCCTCCCGCACCCCAAGCCCCTCATCCCCAGCCCCACCCCAGAGCCCGCACACTCAGCCAGAGCCCTCATCCCCCAACATCTCAACCTCTGCCCCAGCCCTGAGCCCTGGCCCCACCTTCACCACATGAATTTTGTTATATGCACCAATATGAAGGTGACATGTCACACATCACCTCCATGTTGGTGCACATAACAAAATTAATTCTGCACATGGACATAAAAATTAGAGGGAACACTGGAGAAGTATCTGTGATAATCTTTTATTAAACAAAATTTTGGATAGTCTGTTTTGACCCTGTTTTTCCAGCTAATGTATGAATATGCTGCAGACATTGTTAGTCCCACTTAGAACAATATTGAGAATTGACTTGATAATTCAGGTTAGAGAATTGAGGCCGTTCTGTTTTTGGCAGCTAGATCTAATTTAAAGTTAAAGCTGAAATTTAAAACTCCAGATATGGGACTAGCTATTGAATGAATGTGTTGAGAATTGTTGATCTAGTAACCTCTAGGATGGATACATCCACAGATGAAAAGCCTTGGGTCTTAAAGGGAATTATTTTGAAGGAGTCCTGCATACTGTATAATGTGAGCTTTTCCATGATTTTGTATTTACATGCTTGCATCACAATGGCCTTAATTATAATTATTCATACTTTTTTAGAATAAGTGAGTGCTATGAGGTGATTACAATTAGAACACTGTATATACTTTAGTAGGTACTTGTTATGCCTTCACTATACCGATCCAAATAATGGCATACAAAAATATGCAGATATTTCTATGGGAATTCTAAATAAGATATTTTGTACTGTACAATTTACTATAATAAAAATACAAACCTGGATGACTGATTTGACTTGTTTTAAACATATAGGAAAAGTAAAGGTTCTTCTTTTTTCATGTCTACAGGCTGTGCATCTGGCCCAGGCAAGTTTCCAGATTGAGGCCTTCGGGTCCAAATTCATCCTTGACCTCACATTGAATAAGTAAGTGTACGATTGTGGGTTTCTTTGTTTCCTGCTCTTTGTGGCTGTCTCTTTGGAAACAAATAGAGCGATTTTTCTGAAGAAGAGGGCAGCAGGGTAGGGCAGGTTTAATCCTGTGAGCTTTGAGAAACTACCACACCACCCAGATGCACTGATATACTAAAACAGGGGTCGGCAACCTTTCAGAAGTGCTGTGCCGATTCTTCATTTATTCACTCTCATTTAAGGTCTCGCGTGCCAGTAATACATTTTAACATTTTTAGAAGGTCTCTTCCTATAAGTCTATAATATATAACTAAACTATTGTATGTAAAGTAAATAAGGTTTTTAAAACGTTCAAGAAGCTTCATTTAAAATTAAATTAAAATGCAGAGCCCCCCGGACCAGTGGCCAGGACCCGGGCAGTGTGAATGCCACTGAAAATCAGCTCGTGTGCCGCCTTCGGCACCCGTGCCATAGGTTGCCTACCCCTGTACTAAAACATTCATGAAAGTTGGCAAGCTTGCCTAAGCTAGGTATTATAAATCTAGCTTTCTCTAAGAAAGAAAGGATATGTTCCTATTCATCAGTGCTGGAATATATTTGCATGTAAAGAGAAAAAATATAAATATACATTTAGTTTGGTTCCTCAGGAACATAGGCGCCGACTTCCTCTGTTCCCAGGAGGTGCTTGACCCCCCCCCGCCCTAGAATCCGCCCCCACTCCACCCCTTCCACAAAGTTCAAACCCCGCCTCTTCCTGCCACCGCTCTGCCCCAGGCCCCTCCCCCACTCCACCCCTTGTGCCCTGCCCCTTCCTGCCCTCGCTGTGCCCCAGGCCCTGCCCCCAGTCCACCTCTTTCCCCCAAGCTCCCACCGTCATCCTGCCTCTTCTCACCCCTGCTCTGCCCCTTCCCCCACCTCTTCCTGCTACTGGCTTCTCGCCCTCCCCCCCAAGCACCTCCTGCATGCTGCTGAACAGCTGATCCGTGGCAGGTGGGAGGGCTGGGAGGGAGGAGGAGGAGCTAATTGGTGGGTCCGCTGATGGGTGGGAGGTGGGGGAAGGGGAGGTGCTGATCCACGGGGCTGCTGGTGGATGCTGAGCACCCACTATTTTTTTCCATGCGTGCTCCAGGGCTGCAGCACCCACAGAGTTGGCACCTATGCTCAGGAACCAAAACATATTTGCTGAGGACCCCAAAGCCTCTTAGATATAAATTATGAAAAGTGTCTCAGTACATATACATTACGGTTATTATGCTTTTCGTTCTTAAGTGCTTTATATACAGTACAAGATTCAATCCACCACTCAAAAAAAGTCATCTGTTTTGCAGAAGGTGGCAATCAGGAAGAAAACTGGCAAGTCACTTGCTGCATAACAGTAGTGGAAGACATTTCCTGTATCTTTGGTTCCCACTTTGATCTTCCTGTCCTAGATGCATTTTGTCAGGCTACATTTTCTTTAGGAATTACCATTAAAATGGCAGTTCCTGATTATTACACAGATGCCTGATTCATATCACTGTACTTTACTCTGTTCATCTACAACACTAGCTAAAGCTTAGGTTTGGCTTAGATTGTGACCAGGGAGATTTCCTTCTGGTCTGTCTGGAATCCTGGATAGACCAGATATAAATAGCAGTAATTGATAAACGTTGCAGTTTTCAATTAAGGAATGTATATTCTGAGCCTTAACCAGGTTAATAGTGTTCCATATATCTTCATAAAGGGCCAATTTGAGAGAAATGTACTTAAAGTAAGGGATGATACAAGACTTAAAATATAAGTAGCACTAACTAATATTAAATTATGTGGTTTATCAGGACATTTGTAAGTTACTGAATTCAGTTGTTTAAAGACTATTCTTCATTAAGATTAAGGTGCCTTTCATTTTGGTACATAAGTGGCTGAAAAATTATGACATATATAAAAAGAACCAGATTTATTTCCTGCACCGATACGCTGTGTGCAGGAGAGAAATGAGCAGGAGGAAGTTGTAATTGACTCCATGATTCTCAAGCTGCTTTGTCCCTATCTGTGCAATAAGACTGTTCTAAGGTCCCTAAGGGTATGTCTACACTGCAGCTGGGAGTGTGCCTACCAGCCTAGTTAGACAGATGCATGCTAGCTCTGCTGGAGCTTGTGCGATTAACAAATAACATTGTGGATGTTGTGGCCCGGGCTAGCTGCCTGAGTACAAGCCTGACGACCCCCAGGGTCCCCAGTTGGTGGCTAGACCATGCTGTCCCCTATGCTGCAGTGTTCTACACTGATATTTTTAGTGTGCTAGAAGGAGCAGAGTTAGTGTGTCTGTTTACACTGGCTGGGAGGCATGCTCCCATCTACAGTGTAGAAGTACCGTAAGGGATCAGACACCAGCTGAGTATTGCTATGGGGGAGAAAGTGAAGCAGAGCTCCCCTGTACATTCTCTACTCAGTCATGTTCCTTCCCTTAATATCTATGTTGGGGGGAAGGTGGGCTTTACTCCAACTGTGAATTCCCCTTTTCTGAGGGAATTCTCCGTTGGCCAGCTGTGGCTGTATTTTATCTGTTTTTTGCAAGGCTCGGGTGTTCAAAAGGGGATGGAATTGGAATGTAATTCTAGCCCAAATGCTGCTATTTCTCTGCATTCCCCTACAACTCGGGGCAATTCTCACAGTAATGTTCATACTTTCTCAAGGTGTTTTGATGTTTACATTAGCTAATATTTACTAATTTTTGTATCATTAATAACAAAAATGTCAAATTGTTTTCATATAAACATTTGAAAAATATGTAGACTTTCCAAAGGGCCTAAATATTTTTAGTACACATTAATTGAATAGTAACTAAATATAATTATGAATATATAATAAATATAGTAAATGATCTGTCTAATTAAAGTTTAATGAAGTATCAATTATTGACAGTTTCTTTAAAGTGCTACCAATTTTAATAAAATTTTTCATTTGTCTCACCATAGAGAACATGCAATCAAATGGTATGAATGACTACTACTGTTTCTGTCTCTTCACTGTACTTTGCTATTTCACTGGGCCCCAAATTTGTACCAGAAAAGTATTGTATTGTGGCAAAAGATGGTAGGGATATTTTTTGAACTTAGATTCGGAACAGGAATTTTAAATCTGCTTACTGCACTTTAAATATGATTTAAAAATTCCACACAGGTGCCATGTATAATAGGACAATCACCCATTGTCAGCAGTAGTTGTCGTCAACTTGCCTTCCACATGCTGAATGCGTTAGCTGCTATTTTAGTTAACGGAAGATTGTTTTAAATACTGTTACAGAAAGAGAGAGAGACAGTGTTCTACTTCATCTCATTTAAGGGAGGATATGTGGTTCAATGTATAGGGCGCTAGAGTAATTGTATAAAGATCTGGTTCTGTCCTAGCTTTGCCATTGACTGATTGTATATTTGCATTAAACTGAGACGCTTATATATTTCTTCATCCAGAAGTAGGTCCCAAGTTGTTCTTGTATGCAGAAGGGACAGCAAATTAGACGCATTTTAGCTCCAACCTCCATATGTCCAGGTCTCTCTGTGCCTTAGTTTTCCTATCTGTAAAATGGGGATAATAATGGTCACCACCATTGTAAAGGTGGTTTTTTTAAATATCTAGGTGAAATGTACTGTATAAATGCGTATTATTTTTATTTATTTATTTAGACTTTCAGTGATAGTGTTGTAAACAGTCTTGTCTTGTCTGTATTAGCAACCAAGCCTTTTAAACCCTGCAGGGGAGGGATAGCTCAGTGGTTTGAGCATTGGCCTGCTAAACCCAGGGTTGTGAGTTCATTCCTTGAGGGGGCCACTTAGGGATCTGGGGCAAAATCAGTACTTGGTCCTGCTAGTGAAGGCAGGGGGCTGGACTCAATGACCTTTCAAGGTCTCTTCCAGTTCTAGGAGATAGGATATCTCCATTAATTTTTTATTTTAATTGAGGGCCATGGCAGTAGCAAGTTATTTTCCTAGCATACAAGGGATCATATTGTTTGAGTTATATGTGAAAATGGCAATATAGGAATCCATTTACAATTGGTGTTTTATTTCATTGGTAGGTAAGACTAGAGATGTAAAACAGGTTTCATTAGAGACGCAGTTTTTGTCTCATTCTGTTCACTACTTGCACCTCTAACATACCTCCCCAAATGTGTCAATATGTTGACATAAACTTGCCACTGTGAGACTCCTATAGTGCCAGTGTTTGCCACTGTGTGTACTGATACAGAAGGTGATGTCTGAGGAAAAAGAATAGTGGTATAAAAAAAACCCTATTAAATCTGTGATGTGCAAAATTCTGTAAGCACTGCATAAAAAATGCATACGCAGCTTGTGCTGTCCTTGAGCATTTCAGCACATTTTAAAACAAAAATGAATCAGCAGAAATTAGTATTTTTCAACATTAAAGTATTGCTCTCTTCCTGATGTCCAGTTGAGGTCTTTCTTTGGTCAGTTTGTCAGCAATATTAACAGTTTCGTATGAGGTAAAGATGCAAGTGTATCAAATATTGGGTTTACAGAGCAACAAACTGTGGCTTTTTACAATTTGCTAGGTTACTATATTCCCATATCTATTTCTTATTGCTACTCAGGTCTTCTGCATGAGCTGCTTTGTTTTCAAAGGTGAACTGGAAGGCTTTTTATCTGCCCACAGCTGAATTAAGAGTTAAGTGTTTTCCCCGCAACTAAAGCATTACATGGAATTACATTTGTTAACATACTTTTCAACCTTTACACCTTCACCTTTAAAATGTGAAACAATGGCTGGAAAGCATATGAGGATGTCAGGAAGTGGGGCCAGGGGCTGTGAGGGGCAGGCAGGATGAAGGACCAGAAGAGAGGAAAGAAAGCCCGGAGACATCTAGAGCCTTATGGGAGTTGATTAAGTACTGCAGTGTTTCAGCCACAGGAAGAGATCCCAGTGCATTATGAAATATAGAGAGTCTGGGCAGGGGAGTAGGAGCTTATACTGGAGGATAGTTGGAGGAAGGACAGTGAACTACAACTCACATGAGGCACCACAGTGGCTCAGGTGACTAGAGAGATTCATGTTGACCTAAAATAAAGCGTTTTGATTTAGGACTGTCAAAACAAAAAGTTTTGGTAGTTTGACTTCTTGTCCTGAATTGGGACAAAAGCTAATGTCAAAATATCAGTATTCCCTGCAGGCCAGAAATTCCAGTTTTAGATTAGCTCCATGTACCAATTTGCCTTTGTATCCAGAATACAAGTAAATGCTCTGGGACTAGATCATCAGCTGGTGTAAATCAATGATATTAGTAGCAAGCTCCCTTTCTTTTGTCTGGGCACTAGAAACTAGTAATATATTGGTGTCCCAACTGCACTGGAATAATATTGATTTATATCAGCGAAGGCTTTGTACCCTAATAGAAAGTAACTAGTAGCTGAGATAAAATAAACTAGGTAACCACAAAATTTAGACTAACTAGCAACCAAAACAAAATAAACTGGTAACTGGAGTATCATGGGTATATAAATAACGCTATCTGTATTGCCACATTAGCAATTATATCTAAGCATCTAACTATACACAGACACTGCTGCATGCTGCACAAGTTTGTTTTAAGTTGATGAGGGAGGGCAAAGGAGGAGTGTAATGGGTCGGACTCATCCCTGCGGCGCCTCCTGCTGGTGACTCTGGGGAATTAGCTCTTTCCAGCGTTCGGAGCGCCCTCTGCAGGCTGGTGGTCCACCTGTTCTCAGGCCCCGTGTCCCTCCCTGGACCCGGTGCCCCTTTTCTCCGGGGTGCTGCCCCCTGGCAGTAACCCCTTTTCACTCTGGGCTTCCCCTTTTGTCTCAGGGAACCCCCACCCTCTATCCCTACCTTGCCTCAGTATGTGGCTACTGTTAGTCATTGTCTAGCCCCACACCCTGGGGCAGACTGCAGTATCAGCCTATTCATCATTGGCAGGGTTGGGTTTGGACCTGCTGCTTTGGCCTACCCCTGGGCTGCCCTCTGCAACCCCCAGTACCCATTGGCCCACTGCTAGGCCGCAGCCTGGGGCTTTCCTGGCTAGAGCTCCTCAGCCTTTCCCCAGCTCTGCTTCACCCTAGGTACCTTGTTTAGCTACTAAGCAGCCAGGCCCATCTCCCTCTGAAGGCAGAGAGAGACTGTCTGCCTTTGGCTTCCTTGGCCTTTTATAGGGGCCAGCTGTGGTTCAGTTTGGGGCGTGGCCTCACCTGCAGCCACTTCCTCCATTAGCCCAGTCTTGAGAACCGCCGCTCTCAAGCCCTGCCAGGCCACTTTTAAACCCCTCTGGGCCGAAGCAGGGGGTCACCCTGCTACAAGGAGGTAAATGCTTTTTTGTTATGATTTACAGTGAATTAATTTTTATATTGTTAAGTGAGACTAGAGAAAGCAAATTCTCAGTTGGGAGGAAAGAGCCTTTGTTAAAATAGGTGTCTATTAGCATTGGGTAATATAGTAGAATTTAATCTCAATTTAATTATAATTTAATAAATAATTTAGAACATGTGTAAAAAGAACACTGAGTGTTGTTTGAATCAATCTTAACTAGGGTGAAGCATAATATAGGGAAAGTATTGGCCAAGAAATTGCTGCTTCTCTAAAGTGCGTAGAACTCTGTCACAAACCAAATGAGAATAGTGGTAAGAAGTGTTAATATTAATGCAAGGACTAGTAAACCATATGGACTAATCTCTCTTCAAGCTGATAGCCTGGATATTAATGGATGAGAGTGTGGCAGACCTAAGATCCAAGAGTTGTTGCCACAATCACAGCAAGTAATAGATACTATTTTATTATCAGGAAAGGTTTCAGAGTGGTAGCTGTGTTAGTCTGTATTAGCAAAAAGAACGAGGAGTACTTGTGGCACCTTAGAGACTAACAATTTTATTTGAGCATAAGCTTTCATGGGCTAAAACCCACTTCATCAGATGCATGCATGTATTTTCCACTGCATGCATCCGATGAAGTGGGTTTTAGCCCACGAAAGCTTATGCTCAAATAAATTTGTTAGTCTCTAAGGTGCCACAAGTACTCTTCATTCTTTTTATTATCAAGAAAAAAATTGATTCCAGGATATGGAAAAATTCTTACAGTAAGGCAGAGAGAAATACCTTAATCCCATCAAGGAAAGGAATTCCAGAAATATTAGATTTCCTTCAGATAGATATATTCTTGGGGCTAAACCATAAAGATCCAATTAATAGCAATAACCCTTGTGATGGAGTCTGTTAGATCTTGTCTTTCTTCACTGGGGATATCCTTAGAACTAAGCCTGAGCACCTGAAGTATCATTAGCAGTGTACTAGGTTCTGTCAGATGACTTTATCTCATCTTCCTATCAGAAAGTTCCTGAAAGTTGCAAAGATATTCCGTGTACAGAAACTCATTCTAGTTTATAAGCCTTCAGTGTACCACTGATTGAACTTGCCTGCTTTCCCTTTTATTAAAATTATCCTTTTTAATAGTAGCAAAATCATCCAAAAGCTTATCAAAATAGGGAGCTCAGTCATTGGATCTATAGATTGAACTGTGCTTTATAAGTGATGTAAATTCCACAAGAACAAGTTGTAGTCTGAACATCCTTGGAATTCATACTTAAAGTAAACTCAGCTTTCCATGAGTCCAAGAAGAGAGAGACATTTTTCCATCCCACTTTAGTGCATGAGCAGTGATGAGCTGCCAAAATCTTAACAACCGGTTCCCTATAAAAAGTTCTGATTTAAGGGATGTTCGTCCACAGTATGTATTTTTGTACCTTTTCTCCATAAGAAATGGCAATGCATTGAATCATTGGAAGTCATACTTAAGAATAAAAAAACATTTTTATAAAAGTTTATTACAATAGAAACAAAGTATTGCTTTATTACATGAATTTAAAATACATTTGAAAAGAAAAAATATATAAAGATGTATGAGTAAGCAAACAATAATAAAGAATTAAATGCCTTTTCTTGTATTTTAAAATATTACATGTGAACTACTTAAGTTATTAAAAAAGTAATATATTTATGTTGAAGTATTATACAATGCAACAACAAACAACATTTTAAAGAATATTTAAGTACATTTATTACAAATTAGGTAGTAATTTCCAGATGGCTTCTTGATCTTCTCCATAATCTTTGGTGTTGGATACACGAACTCTGGTATCTAATGCAGATCGATGACTTCTCATCCATGATTTAACATATGGTATTGGGTTCCAGGAACTTAGTGGTTTTCCCAACAAATTGATGGTCATAAAGTTTGAGATATGTTTAATTGTTAAATTTGCCCTTATATCACTACAAATAATATTCATCAACGAAAAAGCTCTTTCTGCTTCTGCAGAACTAATTGCAATTGTGTTCATAATTTGCTTTGCTTTCCTTATTGTTTCCGGATCAGGAAGATTTTTTGATTGAATGTTATTGTCTACATAGTCATGAAAATCATTTAAATCGACTACAAATTTTATGAATTTACTTAATTCATGCACTTTTTCTTCTCCGGATTTCTAAGGTAATCTGACTTCTTCAATATTCCATGAAGTGGGATCCATAACATTGAATAATTCAACTATTTTAGGTGTATTACGAGAATGACCTAAATTGTCTTCTTTATATTTAATGTGCTTTTCGTTTAATAATCTTGCCTTCATTTTTTCAATAATGCACTCTATTACTTTGTCTCGTGGCAGTGATCTAAACTTTACATTATCTTCAAATTCTATGCATTTAAAAGCATCACTTTCTATCATTTCATTAATTTTATTTTCGTGTATACCAAAACTATCTTTTAATTGTATGAAAAAACCAATAGTTCGTTTGATTAGTTTATCTGCCTTTGTTAAACTCAATTGTCTCGCTTGCAGTGCATTTGATAATAATGCAAATTCATCCAAAATGGCAATCATTAATGCCAAGTTTTTTTGTTTTTTAATCTTTTTGCCATGCCAGAAAATTTCTGATTTTTGGAAAAGTAAGTATAAAGAGCTGGATACGCTCTCCAGACCGCTTTGACAGCTCTAAGGCTACAAGAAGCCCATCGTGGACCAAAAACACGGCCTATTTTGATTATTGCAATATACAGTTCTTCAGAAACTTGTTTAAGTTCAAACTGACTTTTATTTGACTGATGAAAAATTGCATAAATCTTGTCCAAAAAAATCTTGAAATGGCTTATTTCATTGATATCATTTATAGCATCATCTAAAGCCAGTTGTAGCCGATGATTCAAACAATGCCAAATTGTAACGTTTGGAAAATCTTCAATTAGTCTTGTAGCAACTCCTGATTTATGTCCAAGCATGGTGCTTGCGCCATCAGACAAAATCCGATTAAATTTTTCTTTAAATATTCTGTGTCAAATCCTGTATCAGCTAATGTATGTCTCAAAGCATTATAAATATTTTCTGCTTTTGTTGATTCTAATTCCACCAAATCGAGAAAAATTGTTGGTGAAGAATCTTGTAGTTCACTTTTTAGAAGAATTACAAGCACAGTTTTACTTGAAATTGTAGAAGCTTCATCAATAATAATACAAATCTTTGAATAGTTTTCAATGATTTTACTAAAAATTTGTTTTTTTATTAATTCAGCAATATGTTCTACGATTCTGATGGCCGAAAATCGAGAATGTAGGCAGTTCCCTAAATCAGTTTCATTCTTAATTTGTAGCTCTACTTCATCCTCCATATCTGACATTGGTCGGTTTCTTTTTACTAAGCTGTAAACGATGTTGAAAATTTTGCTGGTTATTGCAATATCTTGTTCAGTAAGTTTATCAATCACTGTAGTGAGAGGTTCTTTTTTAGATTCATTTAAAATATTTATAACTCTCAAATGACAGCTTGATTCGAAATGTCCCTTCATTTTTTTTCTTAATGATGCTTGCTGAACTTTTTTATCAGTTCCAGATGCTTTAATAGTACACTTTTGCCATTCTGAAGAAACGTGTAAAGATTTTCCTCCAAGGACCCCCAAATGTGATGCCTTTGCACAGTGGGAACAGCCAAGTTTTTTGCCTTCAATTATTAAGCCATTATATTTATTTAAAAAATATTGTGCCTGCTCGGAAGTCCAACAATCGGGTATACATTTTCACAATCATGTAAATCCTCTTCCATTGGGGACACCTTTTCAGATGATTCAACTTTTAAGATATTTTCATCACCAAAATTGTCATCGGCGTTTTCAGTAATTAAATCATTATTTTCACTACTCGAACTACTGACTAATGATTTTGTCATTTTACTGGAAAACCAATCACTAATGCTTTTCTGGCGTTTCATTATGAAGGGTAAATAATATTGAATAGAAAACTTTAATCTTCGAATAACAGTCCAGTTAGTATTACACACTGAAATATCACACGCAATTTACTAGAAACAAACAGACCGACTATGACTGGTCGTGTAGAAACAGTTGCACAAGTGCACGAACAAGGCAAGTGAGGCTACAATTAACACCAGAAACAAGACGTTGTCTCTCTCTCTCTCAACAAGATGAACTTTGGGAGCGATGACATTTGACTCACATGTGTACATCAACTTAACGAATGAGGCAAGTGCGACCCTGTTAATAAAATAATAAACTAGACTGGGGTAAGCAAACATTGGCAGGGCCGGCTTTAGGCCGATTCCACCGATTCCCCTGAATCGGGCCCTGTGCCCAGTGAGAATCCCTTCCCTGGCTAGAGGTGCCTTTTTAATTTTTACTTACCCAGCGGCGCTCCGGGTCTTCGGCGGGTTCTTTGGGGTCTGCTTGGGGCTCTGAGAACTGCAACAGGCAGCTTGTTTGCAGAAAGTGACCTAGACAGAATGTGTATGCAGATACTTGGACGGCTGCAGCAACTGTCTGCAAACTCCACAGCTAGTTGCTGCTAGCCAGCCCCAGACGGCTGCTGGGCACAGCACTGCCAAGTGCTACCCAGGCACAGGCTGCTCCATTTGGCTTACCCGGGGTAGGATGACCAGATGGCAAATGTGAAAAATCGGCACAGTGCGGGGGGGGGGGGGGGGGTTAATAGGAGCCTATATAAGAAAATAAACCCAAAAATCGAGACATCTGGTCACCCTAACCCAGGACCACGGACCCTGCCCCGCAAGTCACCGCTCGCCTTACCAAATGCTACTGCAGGAGAGATCTGAACCCACCCAGAGGCAGAACTAGGGGATGATTCTCCCCTGGAGGATAAAAGGAGCCCCCCCATACACACCCTGTCCTGGGTCCATCCTTCCCTCATCACACAGGCTCCTCCAGGAGCTGCATTGGGAGGTTTATAAATTACAGCTCAGCAAACAAGCTGCTGGCTGCCAGGAGCCCTAGGCAGCCAACCCAAGGTACGCCAGCTACACAACCACTGCACAACAACCCCCATCTACACCACACTCAAGAAACAATCCGTGGTGCTGCAAGAACCCTATGCAGTCCCCGCAGAGCATACAGCACCTCACCCCCAGCAACACAACACACTGTACACAGCCCTCCTCCTCCCATACACACCATAAGTGACCTGAACTGCACAACCCCAAGTATTATACATCCCTCCTCAGTGCACAACCCCCAGCCCTCACCCACTACTGTGCAGACCTTCTCCCAGCCGCACAACTCCCCTGCTACCCAGCCCCCCTACAACACACAGCTCTGTCTGGCACACACACTATACACAGGTGGTCCCCACTACAGCACTCCCCTAACTAAAAAATGCATAATGCTCTGAGCCGGGGGTTGGATGGGGGAAGGTGGAGTCAAGGGGGGGGACATCCTCATGGGGCAGGGGGCCCCTATAGGGCCTGGGGCAAATTGCCCCACTCACTCTTCCCACCCCAGGTGGGCCCCGAAGCTCGCAGCTCCCCCTTACTTTGGTGGCCGCTCAAAGCTGCAGGACAAGCTGGAGCTCCACTGAGCTTCCCAGCTGCCAGCGGCTTGCCACTGCGGCTCTTCAGGGGGAAGGGGGCGGGGGAGCATCCTCGTGGGGCAGGGGGCCCCTGCAGAGCCTGGGGCAAATTGTCCCACTTGCCCCCCGGGCGACCCTGGAGCTCGCAGCCCCCACTTTGCCAGCTGCTCAAAGCAGCAAACAAGCTGGAGCTCCGCTGAGCTGCCCAGCTGCCTGCGGCTGGGCTCTGCGGGGGAGGGGGACGGGGCGGGGGGGCATCCTCGTGGGACGGGGGGGGCCTGCAGGGCCCGGGGCAAATTGCCCCACTTGCCCCCGGCGACCCTGAAGGACCTAGGGTGACCAGACATCCCGATTTTATCGGGACTGTCCTTATATTTGCTTGTTTGTCCCGCGTCCTGACCCATGTGCGGTCGGGACACTGGACAAACAAGCAATTTTGCCCTCCCGGAGGGACTCTCCCCCCGTGCCCTGACTCCGTCCCCTCCTTCCCCTACAGGGGCGAGGAGCCAGCCGGGGTCCCCCCCCAAGCCGATAAACTTTACATGGCCCGCTCACGCGGCCCCGAGCCGCTCTCCCCCTCCGCTGCCGGGGTCCGGAGCCCCGCGCCTCTCCCACTCGGCTGCACTCCAGGTGCGGCTCCTTCCCGGCGGGGTGGCGGGACATGCCGCATGTGCTTGGGGCTGCGGGGAGGGCAGCGGCTGCGGTGCGGCTGGGTCCTGCTAATTTCCCCGGCCCCTGCGAAATGGCTTTTTGGCTCCCTCCCCGCCCCGCATCCCGATGTTTCATTTCTATGATCTGGTCACCCTAGAAGCACCCAGTCCCCTCTTACCTTTTGGCGGCCGCTCAAATCATCAGGATGAAGCTGGAGCTCAGCGGAGCTGGCGGCGGGCTGACCACCATGCGGCTCTGCGGGGGGTAGAGGGCAGGGAATCCTGGGAGCTGCTCAGGTGGGAGACAGGGCGGTCCTGCTGGCCACATCCGGCCAGCAGACCAGAGTTGTTCTCCTACCTGCCTGGCTCTTTAGCATCCGGTTCTCTGTCCGGCGTCTAATTTTAGCAAACGGTTCGCGTGAACCGTTGCGAACCGTCTGCAGCTCACCCCTGTGCATGAGGAGATGGATGGTGGATGACGGAAGGGCTGTTAAATCAGTTTGAAGGAAACCAGGCACATCAGACAATTGGTAATCTTTTCCATCCAAGATGTAGAGACAATTAAAGTTTCAGACTTGACCAGAGCATAATTGCTTCTGTGAATTGCACAAAAACAGTGGCAAGCCCCTTTCTAAAGGAATTAAAAATTAGTTCACTGTGGTGGGGAAGCTCCTGTTGATGTATATGCTTTCCACAGCATCATCTAGTCTTCACATCTTTACAAGGCACATAAGTTGGGCCTGACTTAATTTTCATATGCAGCATTTAAGAGGAGGGTCCTACATGGTTTTGGAAGGTTGACAAGAAAATAAAGAAAAAGAGATAATAAGGAACACTATTATACTGCTTGTTTATTTATTCATGTCCATGTTACAAGTATTGGTGAAAGATTTAGGCTAAAATTGTGCTAAAATGGTGACAACTCCCCCCCCCCCCCCAAAATTTTTCACCTGAAAATGGTGGTGACTTTATTTTGCTTACCCTATGCCCCTCAAAGTTTGCTTTTTTTGGTGAAATTTGACAAAATGACTAATTTAAAATGTAAAACATGAATATTTCACCTTTTCTTAAAATGGATCTATAATTTCCCCCTTGGAAATGGCTGTTTCTTGGAATAGGGCCATTTTTGAATGATAGATTTGCAAAATGGGTTCAATTTTATGCTCATAATGAAATATAAAAACTTATTTCAAGAAGTCTTCCTTTTCTTGAAGAATATTTTGCCCATGTATACTTTACATGTGAAGGGAACATTTGCTGGTGCTTCAAGGGATGTCCCTGTGGGTGCTCCACTTTAGGTGTCTTGGTGCCCAGCGCTTGTAATCGGAGATTTGTAGTAGCAGTGCCCCGATTGGCCACCCACGTGCAGCAGCTGTGTCGCGCTGTTCCGGGCAACTACTTAGCATGCCCAGCCAACAGTGCCTCAGTTCCTTCTCTACCGCCTTTGGCTTGATTCAGAGCAACAGCAGCGCCCCTGTTTCGTAAATTGCTTATATTCACACTTTTATTGATCCCTTTTGTTTCCGTCCTTATTTACCCACTAACCCCCCCTTCCGAAAACCCCCCACTTAATTTTGTTAACTTCCCCCCGCTACTGGTGGGTATCTGCAACGGTGACTGAACTACGACTGTTTTATGTAGACCTGAATCGTCACAGGCATACCTGGTTCTCCTGGCTTTAAACGTTGCCTCACCTGCAGGCTATCAGTTCCTGTATTGGATGGTCACACTGAGTGCATTCACTGTCTCGGGGAAACCCATGTACCACAGAAGTGTCCACACTGCAAGAAATTATCTACCAGGACACTGAAAGCCAGGGACCTCCAACTAAAATGATTAATGATGGAGAAATCCCTCAGTTAGCCTCTGACCCAGAGTCCGGGATTCCTCCTGGCTAATAGTTTCCAGCAGCAGCCTCAGACAAGGGGTCCACTCAAACCGTGTCTAAGGACCCTACACCTAAGAAGGTGACCGAACATTGGTCACAGTTATCACCTCAGAGATCCCCATAAAAAGAAGCGGTCTCCTGGGAAAAAATGTGCCGAGTACTGATGGCACTGAGAACCTCGGCCCGAGAGGCATTTGGAACATCTGGTACCGAGACATCCTGAGGAGCCAAGACACCGACACGGCCAGGCCCTCACTCAGGTGCATGAGCTAAAGCTAAGCTCTCTAGCTCGGCACCAACAGTGCCGAAGAATGCCTCAGCACTGGCTAGTGTAATGGCGCCACCTGCTGCATATACACAGCCTAACAAGACCTCGGCACCGTCAGAGCATACTACGCTGTCATCCATGGCACTGAGCTTCCCAGTACCGCAACCCTTCACCAGACAGGAGGACCTGACAATCTCCTCCACGCCAGGAACCCCTCTGTTCAGCACCGACGGCACCCCAGTCAGGCAAGGACCGAGCCGAATAGGCACTCCTATTGGATCTGCACCCCCACTATCCAGTGATGAGGACGGAGAGGATGACTCGAGCCTTTATACCCCTCGTCATCCCTCTCCGAAACCTGAACCCTTTCACCAACAACTACCTATGTAAGGGAAAAGCTGGGAAACACAACCATGGATGCCACTGCCCGTTGTTATGCCACCCAGTTGGCCATACTGGGACCCATCGGCAATCTATAGAGCCCAGAATCTTAACCCCCCCAAACTACCAGCATCATGAGCCACCCGGTCCCCTTCACTCACAAACCCACCACCACCGGAGGTGCAGGAGAAAGAGGGAGAGGAGCAGGAAGAGGCTCCTGAAAGTGATACACTGCCACCCACTCATATTTCATCCTCATCCCTGGACGAAATAATTATGCCACAGCCTCCCACCACAGGAGATGACTTCAAGTCCTTCCAGGACTTATTCAAAAGAGTTGCAGAATCCCTGGACATCTCTTTAGCAGAGCTGCCAGAGACCCAGCACAAACTTACTGACATCTTTCAGGCATCCCCATCAGCAAAAATAGCTCTGCCCATCAACGTTGCTATAATGGATCTTGCAAAGATAATATGGCAGACAGCTCTTATTGTCTCACCCTCCTGTAAACACTCAGTCAGAAAATATTATGTACCAGCGAAAGGGCTGAGTTCTTATTTATTCACCCGGCTCCAAATTCACTGGTCATAGAGGCAGTAAACCAAAGGGGAAAACAGCACCAGTCAGAAACCACCCCTTACGACAAGAACTGGAAAAGGCTTGACCTCTTTGGATGCAAAGCCTATTCCTTGGCCTCACTGCAATTTTGCATAGCAAACTACTCCACTCTGTTGGCGAAATACACTTACATCTTGTTTAATAAAATGACATCCTTTATTGAACAAATGCCAGAGGAAGCGAAGGAACAATACAAAGCCAACGTTGCAGAGGGCTGCTTAATCGGCAAAACAGCCCTGCAGGCCTCTCTCGATTTCACTGACAGGGCAGCTCATTCTATCACCACGTCCATGGTCATGCATCGAGCATCAGGGCTCCACCTCACTGGATTCCCTAGGGAAGTACAAGCCACAGTTGAGGACGTGCCCTTTGAGGGCCAAAAACTATTTAAGGGCACTGATGCATCTCTTCATACCTTAAAGGACTCGTGAACAACCTTGAAGACAGGGCGGTGCATACCCTCTCTGCATTGAGGCACTACACCTATGGTAATGGCGCATATCCAACAAAATAGGCATTTCTGTAGCTTACCTGCCAGGACTTCAGAATACCACGGCAGACCAGCTGAGTGTGAGATGGACTACCCAATTCTCGTGACCATATTCAACTGGTGGGGGTTCCCTACTATAGATTTATTCTCAATGGCTCACAATACTAAATGCCTCAGTATTGCTCCCGAGTGGGGCTCGGTGACCTCTCCCTGGGCAATGCCCTCCTTACAAAATGGGAGGCACCACTGATGTTTGCGTTCCCCCCCCCGATTCCTCTATTGAGCCGGGTGCTACACAAAATGAGACAGGACAAGGCCAGGGTCATACTTATTGCACTCACATGGCCCAGGCAAATGTGGTTCCCATACCTGAGACAGATGGCGGTGAAACCTCCTCAAACCGTTTCGCTACTTCCTTACCTCCTGACACAGGATGCCAGACATGTCAATTACCCCAACCTAGTGGGAGGACATGTTCATCAAGATAATGAACATCTCAGGGACAGCTGTCATAGAACTCACAGCCTGGAGGATTTCACAGTCTGAGAAGTTAGACATGGATATGGAGAGCAGGAAAGCATCCCAGGAGCATGAGCATGCAACGCAGGATGAGATGCTTCGCATTATGAGGGACCAATCAGACACGTTGAGGCATCTGGCTGAGAAGCAGGAGGCTAGAGTCCCTCTGCAGCCCCTGCTGAACAGCCAGTGTGCATCATCTGGCTCACAACCTGTCTCCCCAAATGTTCAATGAGGGCGTGGGGGAAAAGTCCACTATCCCTTGCACTCAAATCAGGGGGACGGTACAAGGAGCAGAAGGCACCCATTCACAGACTTTTGATGGAAATGTGGCCTTTGGCTTGTCATTAAAGAGTGATACTTTAACTGAGTAGAAAATGACTTCAGTAATGTTTTTAGCTAATATCCTCTCCTTTTATACTCCAAGTCCCCTACCCATAGGAACCCTAACCCTAGGGCGGGGTGCCCTACCCATAGGAACCCTAACCCTAGATCCGAGTGCCCTACCCTTCGGAACCCTAACCCTAAGGCGGGAAGCCCTACCCATAGGAACCCTAACCCTAGCTCCTAGTGCCGTACCCATAGGAACCCTAACCCTAGCTCCAAGTACCCTACCCATAGGAACCCTAATCCTAGGGCGGGAAGTTCTACCCATAGGAAACCTAACCCTACCACCAAGTGCCCTACCCTTAGGAACCCTAATCCTAAGGCGGGAATCTCTACACATAGGATCCCTAACCCTAGCTCCACGTGCCCTACCCATAGGAACCCTAACCCTAGGGCGGGAAGCCCTACCCATAGGAAACCTAACCCTACCACCAAGTGCCCTACCCTTAGGAACCCTAATCCTAAGGCGGGAATCTCTACACATAGGATCCCTAACCCTAGCTCCACGTGCCCTACCCATAGGAACCCTAACCCTAGGGCGGGAAGCCCTACCCATAGGAACCCTAACCCTAGCTCTAAGTGCCCTACTCATAGGAACTCTAAACCTAGCTCCAAGTGCCCTACCCTTAGGAACCCTAACCCTAGGGTGGGGTGCCCTACCCATAGGAACCCTAACCCTAGCTCCAAGTGCCCTACTCATAGGAACCCTAACACTAGGGTGGGGCGATCTACCCATAGGAACCCTAACCCTAGCTCCAAGTGCCCTACCTATGGCAACCCTAACCCTAGGGCGGGAAGCCCTACCCATAGGAACTCTAAACCTAGCTCCAAGTTCCCTTTCTTAGGAACCCTAACCCTAGCTCGAAGTGCCCTAGCCGTAGGAACCCTAACCCTAGGGCGGGAAGCCCTCCCCATACGAACCCTAACCCTACCTCCACGTGCCCTACCCTTAGGAACCCTAAACCTAGGCCGGAAAGCTCTACACATAAGAACCCTAACCCTAGCTACAACTGCCCTAGCCTTAGGAACCCTAACCCTAGGGCGGGAAGCCCTGCCCATAGGAACCCTAATCCTAGCTCCAAGTGCCCTACCCTTAGGAACCTTAACTCTAGCGCCAAGTGCCCTATCATTAGGAACCCTAACCCTAGTGCGGGAAGTCCTACCCATAGGAACCCTAACCCTAGCTCCAAGTGCCCCATACATAGGAACCACAACCCTAGCTTCAAGTGCCCTACCCATAGGAACCCTAACCCTAGGGCGGGAAGCCCTACCCATAGGAACCCTAATCCTAGCTCCAAGTGCCCTACCCATAGGAACGTGAACCCTAGAGCGGGGTTCCCTACCCATAGGAACGCTAACCCTGGCTCCAAGTGCCCTAACCATAGGAACCCTAACCCTAGTTCCAAGTGCCCTACCCTTTGGAACGCTAACCCTAGGGTGGAAAGACCTACCCATAGGAACCCTAACCCTAGCTCCTAGTGCCCTACCCATAGGAACCCTAACCCTAGGGCGGGAAGCCCTACCCATAGGAACCCTAACCTTAGCTCCAAGTGCCCTAGCCTTAGGAACCTGATCCGTAGAGCAGGAAGCCCTACCCTTCGGAACCCTAACCCTAGCTCCAAGTGCCCTACCCTTAGGAACTCTAATCCTAGCTCCAAGTGCCCTACCCATAGGAATCCTAACCCTAGCTCCAAATGCCCTACCCTTAGGAACCCTAACCCTAGGGCGGGAACTCCTCCCCATAGGAACCCTAACCCTTGCTCCAAGTGCCCTACCCATAGGAATGTTAACCCTAGGGCGGGGTGCCCTACCAATAGGAACCCTAACCCTGGCTCCAAGTTCCCTACCCATAGGAACCCTAACCCTAGCTCCAAGTGCCCTGCCCTTAGGAACCCTAACCCTAGCTCCAAGTGCCCTACCGTTAGGAACAGTAACCCTAGGCGGGAAGCCTTACTCAGAGGAACCCGAACCGTAGCTCCAAGTGTCCTACCCTTGGGCAGGAAGCCCTACCCATAGGAACCATAACCCTAGCTCCAAGTGCCTTACCCATAGGAACCTACCGTAATCCTAGGGCGGGGTGCCCTACCCATGGGAACCCTAACCATAGCTCCAAGTGCCCTACCGTTAGGAGCCCTAACCCTAAGGTGGGAAGCCCTACCCATAGGAACCCTAACCCTAGGATGGGGTGCCCTATCCATAGGAACCCTAACCATAGCTCCAAGTGCCCTACCGTTAGGAATCCTAACCCTAGGGCGGGAAGCCCTACCCATAGGAACCCTAGCCCTAGGATGGGGTGCCCTACCCATAGGAACCCTAACCCTAGCTCCTAGTGCCCTACCCATAGGAACCCTAACCCTAGGGCGGGAAGCCCTACCCATAGGAACCCTAACCTTAGCTCCAAGTCCCCTACCCATAGGAACCCTAACGCTAGGGCGGGGTGCCCTACCCATGGTAACCCTAACCCTAGCTCCAAGTGCCCTACCCTTAGGAACCCTAACCCTAGGGCGGGAAGCCCTACCCATTGGAACCCTAACCCTAGCTCCAAGTGCCCTACCCATGGGAACCCTAATCCTATGGCAGGGCGCCCTACCCATAGGAACCCGAACCCCAGCTCCAAGTGCCCTACCCATTGGATCCCTAACCCCGGCTCCAAGTGCCCTACCCTTAGGAACCCGAACCCCAGCTCCAAGTGCCCTACCCATAGGAACCCTAGCCCTAGCTCCTAGTGCCCTGCCCATAGGAACCCTAACCGTAGGGCGGGGCACCCTACTTATAGGAACTCTAACCCTAGCTCCAAGTGACCTACCTGTTGGAACCCTAACCCTAGCTCCAAGTGTCCTAACCTTAGGAACCCTAACCTTAGGGCAGGCCGACCTGAGCATAGGAACCCTATCCCTAGCTCCAGGTGCCCTACCCATAGGAACCCTAACTCTTGTTCCAGGTGTTCTAGCCTTAGTATCATTTTCTTAAATTATATAAATAAAAGGTGTTTGACTTTTCATTTTACGTGAATAAAGTATTTGTGTGCAATCTGTGATCTGTAGTGTATACTTATCTAGTTTTCTTATGTATGTTGTCAGGAACAGATTACAGCAGAGTTTTCTCTTAGTATTTTTTTCATCCAGCATTAAAGGACTTCTCTGTTTTTACTCTGCAGTTCAAGAATAGTGCTCTTCATTAATTTGTATTGTATTGTGCTAGCAAAACCATATGAGCAGACTTAATTTTCTATTGTAAGCTAGTGGGAGGGATGTCGGAGGCTAAACCAGAAGTGATCAAAAAACATTTAAGTAAAAATGTCTGTCCTCTTTGAACATTTTATTGATGAGGTGAGAGTGTTGTCATTGTTGTGCTGCACCATTAGCCTTTGCCTGGCATAGACAGGCATTGGCTGACAGTCTGACACCAGCATCTAAAAATGAAATGTCCCGTGTACTATAAGCTCAGATCAAACTGGAACCAATGCCAAAAGGATCTTTCCAAGCTGGAATTGGTCTGGGAAAACACATGTACAACAGCACAGAATCTTTTATGTATTCTAACTACCTAAAAGTGTTTTGAAAACCACAACACTTGCACTCTCTTTAAAACAACTGTTCAGGTTAGAATGAGGTTTTAAACAAACCTTGGTCATGAGGAGGTTCTTACCCCGTCACCTATCTGTGGTAAACAAGGCACTGAGGTGATGGAAGACCAGATGGTCCTCTTAGGTCTGAACGTTTGCTGCTGTGAAGTTATTGTCTTTGTCCTAATGGGCATTACTTCCCAGATGGTTCCAAAGCTGTGCTGGGAGTGTTTTATATCAGCATGAATATGCAAAGGTAGCACTCTAGAATAATTTCAGTTAGTGATTAAATAGCCTTTCTTTCTGTAGCATTTGCAATATTCCTTCAAAATGTTCTTAAAATTTGTGACTTCAAAACAACATATTCCAGTAGAACAGTTTTTGACTTGCTTCCACCTGTTTGTTCAACATATTTGCTAAGCAGTGTTATGAGAAGTATAAAATAGATTGATGACAGTGATTTGGGGTTTGCTTTCAGATAAGAATGTACAACTGGGTTATCCAGAGCATTGAGGTACACATGAGCAGATGCCAATACTTCTGTCATATTGGAAACATTTTCTACCACTTTTTTGATGCATTGTTTATTTGCCAAATTCTTGACCAGAGGGTACCTGGGTTATCACCTCAGAAAAGACTACTGTTTTCTTTGGGAGACTCAAGCCCTCTTTTTTTTCTCTAAGCGTCTGTCTCCCCCCCGCTCCCTCCTTTCTTCCCTTCCCTCACCTGGCCCCCTTCCACTGCTCTTAGTAGTCCTTTCTGTAAGCTTAGACGGAGAGAGTCTAAGAGCTGTCTCCCAGGGCCTTACCAGCTGCCTGCACTATCACCCCTGCCTTGCTGAGACTGATTGCTTGATCATCACATTCATATATCTTTTCTCGGCACAGTAAACGGAAAAAATGGTGCAAAGTGTGCCTTTCACATTTTTCACTGAGATTTTATTTTTTGTAGCAAATTCTGAAACTGGCGATGAATGTGAAAACAATATACCGTTAGCTCTGGGGTCTGAATCAGTGTGTAATGCATCAGCTTAGGTGGCACGTTCTTTGAGTAATGCTGTGGAAAATTTAAAGAGTTACTGTTGACCGTGCACACACTTATAACACTAATGATTCAGTTTTCCCTCTAATTTTAATGAGTTCCTTTATTGAGCATATAAGTAAGTTATTTCAGATGCTGTGTCTGTATATGCAACTGCTAAGCAGCAAGAACTTTTCATATTTTGAAAGACTAGAAGACCTTTCTGCAAGGTGAGCTCTCTCAGATTTCACTTTGGCAGAGCTTCTTTGCCTTAGTCAGTTTTTTGGGGCGTTTGAACTGAACAAAATGTACTGTAAAGAGGATAGCTAGTAAACAAGTGCCCTCATATTATATGATACAAAGTAAAGAAGTCTGAGTTAGATACATTATTATTAATATTACTGCTAATATTTGAAATAAAATATTAGAAATGTGGTGTGGCTTGAAGTGTGACTGAAATTCAGATCCACTCAGAAATACGGTGCTCTGAAGTTGATTATCTTTTTTAAAATTGATTTGCACGTTTTTGCCCATAATTCATTTTTGTGGCTGGCATTGTACTTGGTCTCCGCTAGAAGGTTGAGTTTCAGAGGTTTGAGTTTGGTGAAGATGGAAAAAATACCCTAATGTTTTAGAAACTATAACCATGCTTCTTGGAACAAGGCTACAGCAAAAACAGCTTGAAATTTGGATAGACACTATTCTCATTGGTTTGAAGAAAATTAATTTTGATTTAGCAAAGTTATAATCATTAGAAAATTGGATACTGAACATCCGCAGTACAAACCTTCTATATGTGCATAAATTCACAACACATTTTTACAGATACAGGCCTTGATCCTGCAAAGACTTTGTGCCTTGTCCCAATGATGTCATTGTGCCCAAGTCTTTGCAGGATTGGAGCTATAGTCAGGTGTACATCTGTAGGTACAAAGACTTATAAGATTTGCTGGTTTTGCCCAAGGGTGAAAGGGAGTGGATAGTTTTCTAAAAAAATATGCTCTAGTTCAACCACAGCTATTAGACTTTAATTCAGAAGGTCCTGTGTTATACAGGAGATCAGACAAGTGATCACAGTGGTTTCTTCTGGCCTTGAAATCTACAAAACTATGAAATGCATTCCTGTGCTGAGGGCTTGCACGAGTCCTGTGCTATATACCATTAAGTTCTGCTTAAGTTTGCATAGTCTTTTTGTGCTAGACCTCCTCACAGGATGAATTTAACTCAAGGTGAATAGTAGTAGAGAAAAGAACTTTCAAATTCTGCTGACAAAGCCAGCAAACAGTAATCTGATGACCTCCAGATTTTATAATTTATTCCTTTTTCTACCTTCCCCCCTGAAAAAACATAGGAAATTTGAATGGAAAAATAAATAGAAACCTACTGGTAATTCTGCAAGATTAAGTACCAGAAGGGTAGCCGTGTTAGTCTGGATCTGTAAAAGCAGCAAAGAGTCTGGGGCACCTTATAGACTAACAGACATACTGGAGCATAACCTTTCGTGGGTGAATACCCACTTCGTCAGATGCATCCGACGAAGTGGGTATTCACCTACGAAAGCTTGTGCTCCAATACGTCTGTTAGTCTATAAGGTGCCACAGGACTCTTTGTTGCTTCTGCAAGATTAAGCATTCAAAAGTCAAGAAGTGTCAAAATTGGTCTTTGTTCAAATATACACGTAATGTATTTACCCCTTTGTTGTTAATGTATCCTGTAAAATATATAGGATGTGCAAACTGGCTATATTAATACTATTGTAGCAAGATTAATTTTATAACTTTTTACTTTCGAGTTTTTAATATAACTAATGCTGGGGCTTGGTATTTTTTGTACATGTTCAGAGTGTGTACTTGTGTGTGTGTGTATGTATGGATGGCACTTCAGGGAGTCTCAGCTTTAGATAATAAAATTCCCTATCTTATGTAGTTCATGAGTCCAGTTCTACAAGCCCTTTGCAAAACTTTCATTTACTTCAGTGGAAGTTCCACATGCAAGGAGCTAAATGCTCCCTATATTTACCCAGACTAATTAGACTGGACAATTATTTTCCTTTGCCTTTGGTAGGGTTTTTAACAGTGATGTGGCGGTGTAAAGAAGCTTGCTTCTCAATTACTGAGTCCAGCCAATAATTAAAAAAAAAAAAGAAGAAAGGAAAACAACAGTCTTATTTAAGAGATTGTATGAATTGTAATAGAATTTGAGTATTAATCTACCTTCCCTTAATGATTCATTTCCATAATTGCTTTGGTATCTTTGTTTCAGTTTTAACAGTAACGTTTGATGTTGTTATATATACATTATAACTCTAATGCTAAGTATGGGAGCAAACTTAATTTATACCCGGATTATGCAAATATTTATGCATGTATTTAACTTTTATGCTCTGTGAATAGCCCTCAAAGACTTTAATAAGAACCAATTTTCTTTGAAAATGGTGCAGCCAATGACTACTTTTTAGGGAGATTTATCCATATGAAAAATTGAAAAAGAATCCAAAGATGAGCAAGATTCTAATAAAAAAAATTCCAGTGGGAGTTATTTTGTATGACTTCTAACATAAACATTGTATGACCAATTTTTGTTCAGCTGTGCATAAAAACTGACAGTTTTCAGGCCAAATGAATTTTCCTAATCAAAATTAGAGGAGTTAAAAATAGGGCTTATAATAGAACTTGTAACTAAACTTTGGAGCCATGATCATGGTGCCAACTGTAGGTATGTCTGAGTATATATATAATACCATATTTACAGATAACCTGCTGGTAAACTGAGGATTGTTATGATATAATTTTGTAGGCTGTTGAAAATCTATTGCCTAGGATGCCTGTACCTGCCTTTCAAGGCCTAATTTACTTGGGCTGGGAGGACTTATTTTTCAGGCTGGAGAAAATTGTGTGTCAGAGAACTAGTGCCCCACCCACACAAATCTTACCTTCCTCACAATTTATAGGAGTGGCTCTGAATTCATCTTGCTAAATCTGACACATTTTGGATTTAGAGTCAGAGCGTCAGAAAGAGGCTGGACACCTCGGAGATACTACAAAAATAATACCAGAGTCAGCCTCATAAGTAGGCTTTGGTGTTGCTAGGGCATCTGAGGAAAATGTGAATATGTTTCCAGTACAGCAAGGGTCCTAAGACATTCTCGTAAGTAAAATTGTTCTAAATATTCCATCTGGGGTTACTAATGGAGGGAATTTGATGGTATTGATTTCCTTCAGAGTTGTTAAGGTGGCTTCTTATCGTATTGGTAAGGAAAGTGGGCATTATTTTTCAGGAATAGGAAATCAGCCAAGGGCTACTACCAAAGTAAATTATGGGAACTGTCTCAGAATCTGGCGTGGGCATTGACAACAGGGTCAAGTCAATTTTTTCTCTCTCACAAACATAAATACTCTATTAACCTTAATGAAATAAAGATAATAGAAAAAGAAAATTAAAAGGGTAGAGACAGCATCCATTTCTATTGTTCATTTGACTCTTCTTCCACTAGTGAAGAGATGTAACTGTTTAAATCTGGAAGAATGAGTCTAATCTGCAAAACCAGGGAAGACTATAGGGAGTGTGACTTAGTGGTTAGAGCACTGGACTGGGAATCAGGGTTCTATTCCTGACTTTGCCACTGGACTTCTGAGTGATCTTGGGCAAATTGCTTCACCTCTCTGTGTCTCAGTTTTTGCATCTATAAAATGGGGAAAGTTATACTAACCTCTTTTGTAAAGTGCTCTCAGATCTATTGCTGAAAACTGCTATATAAGAGCTTAGTATTATTCAACATGTCTAATAAATAGGGCTGTCAAGCGATTAAAAAAATTAATCGCGATTAATCACATGATTTAAAAGAAAATACCATTTATTTAAATATTTTTGGATGTTTTCTACATTTTCAAATAGATTGATTTCAATTACAACACAGAATACAAAGTGTACAGTGCTCAGTTTATATTTATTTTTATTACCAATATTTTCACTGTAAAAAAACAAAATAAATAGTATTTTTCAATTCCCCCATTTCAAGGATTGTAGTGCAAGGTCTTTATCATGAAAGTTGAATTTACAAATGTGGAATTATGTAAAAAACACCTGCATTCAAAAATAAATCAGTGTAAAACTTTAGCACCTACAAGTTCACGGAGTCTTAACTTCTTGTTCAGCCAATCGCTCAGACAAACAAGTTTGTTTACATTTGCAGGAGATAATGCTGCCCGCTTCTTGTTTACAGTGTCATCTGAAAGTGAGAACAGGCGTTCACATGGCACTACTGTAGCCAGCGTCACAGATATTTATGTGCCAGATGCTCTAAAGATTCATATGTCCCTTTATGCTTCAGTGACCATTCCAGACGACATGCGCCCATGCTGATGACAAGTTCTGCTCAACAACGATCCAAAGCAGTGCGGACCTGCACATGTTCATTTTCATCGTCTGAGTCAGATGACACCAGCAGAAGGTTGCTTTTCTTTTTTGGTGATTTGAGTTCTGCAGTTTCCCCATCGGAATATTGCTCTTTTAAGACATCTGAAAACATGCTCCACATCTTGTCCCTCTCAGATTTTGGAAGGCACTTCAGATTCATAAACCTTGGGTTGAGTGCCGTAGTTATCTTTAGAAATCTCACACTGGTACCTTCTTTGCATTTTGTCAGTGTTCTTAAAACAAACAACATGTGCTGGGTCATTATCCGAGACTGGTATAACATGAAATATATGGCAGAATGCGGGTAAAACAGAGCAGGAGACATACAATTCTTCCCCAAAGAGTTCAGTCACAAATTTAATTAATGCATTATTTTTAACGAGCGTCATCAGTAGGGAAGCATGTCCTCTGGAAAGGTGGCTGAAGCATGAAGGGGCATATGAATGTTTAGCATATCTGGCACGTAAATACCTTGCAATAGTGGCTACAAAAGTGCCATGGGAATACCTGTTCTCACTTTCGGAGGACCTGGAACAGGACTTTACATCACGGGAAGTAGAGGCCAGACTTACAAAGACCAAAAACACAGCCCCAGGAGAAGATGGCATTCGCTACAACTTCCTGAAAAAATGAGACCCCAGTTGCCAGGTACTAATTGCCATTTTCAACTAATGCAAACAGTTCCCCGGTACTCCCAGCTCCTGGAAGAAATTAGTGACGGTGCTTGTCTACAAGAAAGGCGAGAGAGACGACCCTAACTGGAGACTCATCTCTCTTTGTGCCACCCTGTACAAACTGTATGCCAGCTGCCTCATGGCTAGGATCACAGACTGATCGGTGAACGGAGGAGTCATCAACTCCATCCAGAAAGGCTTCATGTCATGCGAAGGCTGCTACAAACACAACTTTGTCCTTCAGACTGCCATCCACACGGCCAGGCGGGCACGGAGGCAACGTGCCATAGCATGGCTTGACCTGGCTAATGCTTTTGGATTGATGCCCCACCAGCACATTTTTGCTGTGCTGCGAGAGTCTGGGATACCTGAAAACGTTCTCCAACTGGTCCGGGAACTGTATGAAGGCTGCACCACCACCTTCTGCTCCATGGAAGGAGAGACGCCTGGAATTCCTACCCATGATCTTCCTTGAGATCTCAGGGGCAGTCAGGGGACGGGGAATGGGGGCATTGGATAGGGTGTGGAAGGCCCAGGGGATCTGTCAGGGGGTGGGGGGGTGGCTAGGGGTCGAGGCAGTCAGGAGACAGGGGTGTTGGATAGTTGGTGGGGTCCTGGGGGGTGATTAGGGGACAGGAGGGACTCTGGAGGGGGTGGTCAGGGGACAAGGAGCAGGCGGGGTTGGATGGGTCGGGAATTCTGGGGATCCTGTCAAAGGGCAGGGAGTGACTGGATAGGCGTGGGAGTCCTGGAGGTCTGTCTGGGGGCGGCGGTGTGGCTAAGGGTCGGGGCAGTCAAGGGACAGGTAGTGGGTAGAGTCCTAGGGAGGCAGTTATGGGGGCGGGGGTCTTAGGAGGGGCAGTCAGGAGACAAGGAACATGGAGGCTTAGATAGGGGGTGGGGTTCTGGGGGGCAGTTAGGGGCAGGGTCCCAGGAGGGGGCAGTCAGGGGACAAGAAGCAGGGGGGTTGGGAGTTTGAGGGGGGCGGGAAGTGGGAGGGAGTGGATCGGGGCAGGGCTCCCTGGGTGCACACCCTAATGAAATGTGCTGCGCACGCCTATGCTTGGCTGATGTGGCAACTCATGGTGTCAGACGCCATCAGATGGTCGAGGGACATCTACATAGAACACATCACCGGACGTCGGCAATACCAGAAGGGATGAGCTGGAGTGCTGATGAGAAGCGCAGTCAGGAAAGTAACTAAAATACTTTTCTCATGGATTGTTTTTCTAAATGGACAACCTACTCTAAATTTTCAATTACTGAGGGACAATCCAGGGCTGCCCAGAGGGTGGGGCAAGTGGGGCAATTTGCTCTGGTCCCCGTGAGCCCTGGCCCGGTGGTGGTCTGGGTCTTTAGCGGCATTTTGGCGGCGGGGGACCCTTCAGTCGCTCCGGGTCTTCGGCGGCATTTTGGTGTCGGGGGGCCCTTCAGCGCTGCTGAAGACCCGGAGCGACTGAAGGGCCCCCCGCTGCTGAAATGCTGCTGAAGACCCGGACCGCCGCCGAGTACAAGCGGAGCAGCTCCCCCGCTTTGCCCCAGACCCCCTGAATCCTCTGGGCGGCCCTGGGACAATCTCCATTCATTGATATATTTTGCTTTCCACAACCAAATCTCTGTACAACTTTTCATGAGTGATGTATCTGAGTATTTGGATTCTAATATCTAAACTGTATTGTTAAATCTGTTCACCTAAATTTGGGTTATTGCTGATTATGTACTCTATGTATCATATTACTTTTCAAAACAAACTTTGTATTTGTGTATAATCTAAGCACTATGCCCAGATGTATAGACTCTTTTCTCAATGTGTATTATATAATTTTTTTAACATTAGCTTTAATAGAATTTTTATATCTGTCATGTAAATACCTTGCAATGCCAGCTACGAAAGTGCCATGTGAATGCCTGTTCTCACTTTCAGGTGACACTGTAAATAATAAGCGAGGAGCATTATGTCTCTACATGTAAATGAACTTGTTTGTCTTCACAACTGGCTGAACAAGAAGTAGGACCGAGTGGACTATAGGCTCTAAAGTTTTATTTTGCTTTGGTTTTGAGTGAAGTGATGTAACAAAAAAAAATCTACATTTGTAAATTGCACTTTCATGATAGAGATTGTACTACAGTACTTGTATGAGGTGAATTGAAAAATACTATTTCTTTATCATTTTCAGAGTGCAAATATTAGTAATAAAAATAATAATATAAAGTGAGCACTGTACACTATGTATTCTGTGTTCTAATGGAAATCAATATATTTGAAAACGTAGAAAAAACATCCAAAAATATTTCACTTGATATTCTATTGCTTAACAGTGCAATTAAGACTGCAATTAACTCAAAAAATTAATTGTGATTAATCGCAAGTTAACTGTGATTAATCGACAGCCATGCTAATAAATAATAATAATAGGGTTGAGAACATGTTGGGAATTCAGTCAAACCTGGAAGAGGAAAAGAAACAAAAATTAAAGGTTTCTTTTCTCTTTGTAAGTATAAACATTTTATATAATCTTTGGTAAATAGTATTCAATGGGAGCATAATAAGAAAGGCTAATGCCTTCAAACATTAATGAAATTTAATCAAATGCAAATGGATAAATCAAAATTGTCCACAATTTCAAAGGAGCATACATATGGTATAGCTAGGCTTGGCAGATTTTATTTTTATTTTTTTCGAATTTTGACAATTAATATTGTTTTTTTTCTCTTTTTTTAAATTAACAACTATTTCGGTTTTACAGTTGCAAGAAATTAAGGGGGAAGGGTTGGAGTTTGGGCAGACCCGGCAGTGGGACTGTAGGGGGCTCCGTGCATGGCCGAGGGGCCAAGAAACTCAGGTGCAAGGCCTGGGGAGGCTGTGCTCCTGGTCACATGGAGCAGACAGCCCTGGTCAGGGGAGGAAGACAAGCCCTGGCTGTGGGGCAGGCCACCCTGCTGCTGACCAGGTCTTGCCGAGGGATATCGCTTCACTCCTGGCTGGTGAGTGAGTGAGCAGAGCTGCAGCGGGCTCCCTGTGCTGCCAGAGGGCTGGTGACACTGAAACCCTGCAGGCACAAGGTGTGGAGGAAGGCTGTGGTCCTGATGGGGCAGAGCAGAGACCCCTGCCCAGAACTGCAAGGAGCAGCACGAGCCCCCCAGCTTATGGGGGGGCTACACCGCTGCTAAATGGCTTTTTCCTTGGGCAGGGGCTTATCATTGTCCTCACAGCCTTGGCAGGGGGATCTCTGCTCTGCCCTGCCAGGACCACAGGCTTCCCCACACCTTGTGTCACTGGCCTGATGATCGTGCAGGGAGCTCTCTGAAGCTCTGCTGTCACAGCCCCCCTCAGGTAGTCCCATGATGGAGGGCTGCAGAGGGCTCTCTGTGCTGCCACAGGGCCAGTGGCACCTGAATCCTGCAAGTGCTAGATGCTGGAGGGAGCCTCCTTCGCACCAGCTGTTACTGATGTGTATATTTTTTCATTGATTTCAGTGTGTCAGCTGAAATCAGTGCTTACTGACATCTGTCACTTTAAATCAAATCCTGCCAAGCCTAATTGTAGACCTGGCTAAAGATAAGGTGATTCCCACAAAGAGAATTTTTTTCCATCTGCTAAAGATCCAGCAGACAGAAGAGTAGAGGAATAATTAAGATGCAATTTTGAGGCAGCTATAGTATCTCTTAAAATGTCAGTTTTGTCACTTACTTTTCCGCAGCAGTTCTGTCATAGTGCAATGACACTGAGGCACTTCTTGTCGCAAAAAATGAAAGCTCAAGATTCATTATTATAAAATATCTCTAACAGTTTAATTTTTTCAGATGCTTTTGATTAGCTCCTTTGATTAACTGAGATATTCTTCAGGGTGCATGGCCTCCCAGTCCTGCCACAAGGAGAGAAATCCATGGTGGAAGCTATGGCAAGCTGACATCCACATTAAAGAGATGCTGAGGAACCATTCAAGCATTCTGAAGAGCCATTCAAGCTGCCACTTTAAGTGTGACTGCTGACATAACTGAGAAGTATGCTTCTTTGTCCTCAAAAATAGAATTCAAGAATAAATAAAGGAAGAATTTCTTCATGTCCCTACTCCCTAAACTGTTTCAGAGGAGAAACTGTTTTTTAAACAGAGATCACACAGGAGGTAGAAAAGAATCTGACAATACATCCTCAGTCACGAGAGTCAAACAGGATTCCCTGATTCCCTCTCAGTACCTCCTCTCAAACAGGGGAAGATTATCAAGATTTATTCGAGAGTGGCTAGAACATTATCCACAAAAATACTATAAAGGATTTTGTCAGATTGTGAGATTCTCCCTAGAATTGATGTACATATCCCCTTCCATTTTTGTTCAGGCACTAAGGAAGAAGTTATTTCTCATCTTTATTCTGGTAACCTATAATTGCAGGGGGGAGGGAGAGATCTTTTTTTGTGGTTTGGAAGAAATTGGAAAGAATCAGAGCAGTACTAGATCTTATGTGATTTTAAATGGATGTACCATTTATGCAGGCTTCTATAGGGAAGCATCATTCATATGAACAGTAATAATACTAGGGGACTTCAGATCTAGTAAAAGTTATCTGGAGGTTTCAGTTAATCCCTGTCTCCAGGAATTTCTTACGTTTGCTTTTTTTAAACCCACAATTTTAATACAAAACACCACCATTTGGCCTATAAACAACTTGCATAGATATATGAAAATAATACTCATGCTGATTATTGTTTGAGATCACAAGGAATTTGTTTGCAGTACTATTCCTGGATGACATTCTTGTCAGAGCAACTTCAAAGGCAGCAACCAAAATTGAGATTACTATAAATACACAGTGGAAGCATAGTTCAGTAATAAACTTCAAGAAGAACAATCTAATTTCAGCAAAGTGTATACCTGGGTATAGTTGGGATTGATAATAGAGACTAGGCTACAGAGATTCTTTCTGCTTGAGAACTTTTTTTTTTTAAGCTATAGAAGTTAATCAGATCAGGACTGAGTAACTCAGGGCTGTTCTAAATTACACCCAGTTTAAATAGCCCCCAAAGGGCCATTCCACAGCTGTAAGTACCAGAGTACATCATCATTTTGGCCACGTCCCATGACCTGGCAGGCCCTACCACATCACTTATGCTAGAGCTGGGAGGGGTGGGTTAGGACTGGCTACACATCTCCACACTCAGGAATTTAGCCATACTTAGGAGAACCCCCATGTAGCCATTTAAGTCAGTTATAAGGGTGGTTGGTGCTGCCAGAGTGGCACAAAATGTTTATATTGGGATCAGGATCTGGTTCTGGCTCCCTCCACTTAAAGCTCTAGTATCAAAATTTTATAGCACGGTCTCATTACTTACTTAACCAATATATCATACTAAAAAGCTAAGCTACTGTTGTCAAGTCAACAAAACATATTTTGTGATGAATTATCCTTGGTTCTAACTAGGGATGTAAATACTGTTAAAGTTAACAGTTTAAATGATTAAAAATGTCGTTTAAATGGCTAACTGTTTAAGTGGCTGAAGCCCATCTGGCTGGCGCAGCCAGGGCTGGGCCCTCTCCAGCCGAGCACCACGGCTGAGCCCACTCCGGCCAGCGTGGGGGTTAACAGTTAAGGCGATTAACCGGTAAGACTATGCTTACCAGTTAACCTTTTACATCCCTGGTTCTAACTGGTTTTTGTTTGCTTATTTGGTAATTCACAAAATTTAAGCAATTCACAACTGGCTGCCCTGTCATTAGTGTTGAGTTTGAAACATGAATAAAATACACAGGCAATCAGTTGATTTATTAGTACCTAAGATAAACATAATTTAAAGAATATGAAATGCAAATAAGTCACAGATATTGCCTGTCTTGTTACTGGCTCCATCTTTAGTTTCTTGAAATTAATTTTGCTTATTGTTTATAAGGCAAAGTCTTGTGATTTAATAAAATATGGTAGAAAGAAGATGTAGTGAGGCAAGATAGCACAAGTCAGAACAAGATTCAAAAATCAAACCGGACAAGACCAAGGAGTATGGAAAAGTTCAGGGCAATTAAACTCTTCCTCACACTCATTATTTCATTAGTCCAATCTGAATTTGGATTACAGTTTGGTGTGGGTACAAGACATCACATTAATGTTCTCTCTTTCTGTTCTGGAATCAGACTACATACATCTCCTGAATTGTTGCCAAATATGGTTGTGACCAGAGTGATTCTTACAATTAAGGTGGCAAAAAGTTCTAACTCCCTGATTTAACGTATTCATAATATTGCAAAACATTTACCTTTTCAGTTAAATTTTTTCTGCTTGATTTTGAAGCATAATTTATTTTTGAAACTTTGAGCAAAATCCTTTCAACCATATTGGAATTGTGAAAGGATTTTTAAAAAAAATGTTTTTCTGAATTAAAAAAAAATCCTGACAATTTTCATTCTGATAGGATAAATAAAAATGATTAACTCTGAAATGTCACACTTAATAGGTAAATTGATGGTGTGTACTTTGCTTTGTTCTTTTTAAATTAGTTGTCAAACAGTCCATCTGTGCCAGTACCACTTTTAACAAAGTAGATTTGATGGGAGAGGCTGCAAAGTTATGCCTCAGCACCTTGGGACAGCCTTCATCCTGATCAATGTATTGGTATAATCAACCCATGTTAAAGTTTGGTGCTTTAACACGTTGATTTGGTGGTGCTTAGCACCTTGAGTAAGGCATTGCCGGATGCCAAAGTTGGTTCCCCATAGGAGATACTCCACAATTCCAGACGCTCAGTCAGTTTTGCCCTTGGATTCAGAGAGCAACTGCAAGAGGTGTCCAGTTTCCTGTTGGGCCCACATGTTCTGGAGGAGGAATGCAGAGCGGGACAAGAACAGGACTGGGAGAAGAAGTGGTGGGGAGAGTAGATTGGGATAAGGTTAGGAGCTGGCTGTAGGAGGGGACTGGCTTAGCAAGAAGACTGAGACCCCAGAGTGGAAACAGAGCTGGCGGGATGCTAAGACTGAGATCTGATGAAGAGCTGTGAGGGAATGGGGTGAGGAGACTGGGATCAGGAGTCTGAGGAAGGAGTCTCAGACTAGGAAGAGTGTGGGGTGGATGGAGAGACTGAGATGGGATGAGAAGGCTGGTGGGAGGTCTGGGGCTCACTGGTCAGGAAAAGTAGGACTGGAGCTAGCATAGTGGGGAAGACTGGGACTCAGATGGGCAGTAAGACTGACTGTGATGAAGAGTCCAGAGAAATGGAGATTGGGACTATCTACATGAATAGGCTGGAAGTAGGAGTTGGTTGGGGGCTGGGGGAAGACAGGACTGAGGCAGGGACAGGCTGGAGGGAATGAGAGTAAAAGGGATCAGGCTTGAGGGGAATGGGCAAAAGGGTCTGTAACCATTTAGATTATACTCCCCATAGAGACAGTAATGAACCAAAGAGTCTTCAGTCTCAACATTTGTGTTATCAGCAAATATCTGCGAAATCCCCGGCAAAGCATGTGTCTCTTCCCCTCTGGTGACTGCTCCACATAGAGGATGAGAAACTACTACTGTTGTTAGTTACTCCTTTAGTTCAAGTGACAGAAATCTGTGTGGTGGCTTTGAGGGTTACAGCCATGATGATGGCCTATATGGGTGTCAGTGCCACATGATATACTTTGTTTTTTCAGTTTGTTATTCTAAAACCCAAGGAAATTGTGCGTGCCAGAATTATGGTTGTCTGTGGAGCGTTAACATGGCTCCCTTAAGGCTGCATGAGCAACCTCAATTCTGACATTTTCTAACTTTTGAGTACTTGACTTTGCAACCGTAACATTCTTTTTATGTGTTTTTTTTCTGTGTAATTACTAATTACATTGTGCAATCTTAATATATGCATATGGATTCTATATGACTCTGTAGGTGTGTGGCCTGATCCTTTGTTTCCTTATGCAAAGTTTTCACTCTATATCATTCTGTTTTACCATTTGAGTTATGTAGTGAGAAAAAGGGTTCAGAGAAATTATTAAACCACTTTGTTAGTGGTGCTCAGGTCAGTTTTATCTGAAGCAGCAGCCACATAGCAGGTTAAGTTAGGATGCCAGCGGGAATCGGTGGCATTTATAAGCTCAACTGTTAGACCAAGAGGACCCTTGCCACAAAGTCCAATTACATCTACAAATGAGAGATATAAAATTAATCTGGAAGCAGTATTCCAAAATGATATGGAAAAGTTTTCTTTTGAAGATTAAAGACTCTTCTTGGGATTTTCAAAAATGGCTAATGGAGTCAGATACTCAACTTCCATTGAAAGTCAGTGAGAACTCGATGCCTAATACCCTCAGACATTTTTGAAAATCCCATCCTATATGGTCATTGCTATACACCGTGCAGATGAAGTTAATGTATCCTGTAGAGATAATGTTATAATTATTTTTTAAAGAAATTTCAATGTGCTAAGTTAAGAGACTGCCCTTCTTAATAACAGAAATTCATAGATTTTATATTGGGATCAGCTTCAACTATTGTTAAGCAGTAAATGTGTAACACAATTATAATATTGCAGTATACTTTTTAATTGATAAACTGCTGCATACAGAAGCTTTAAGTCTCAGGTGCAAGAGTCAGAGTTGTTTTATGTATTTATATTGGATTTCAGGCTAGTCAAATTAATTGCATAAATATGTGCAATTAATGTTTATGAAATGCCAATATTACTTCTGTAACACATACGCTTATCCAGAATTGAAATTGTGCAGGTATGTTTACGTTTGACTTAGAGTTGGGTAAGCTAGGGAAAGTACCCGTGGCAATCCAACTACTACTGAAAAAGCTTTTCATTATACTGTATGTAATCCTCAGTGCGATTAATGTTTAACACTTTTAAATTAGACTGAATTTGCTCTCTGTCCAGGAAGCTAAATAAATGAATGTTCCACAATGGCTTTCCTAAAAATGGGTTGGTTACACTGGCACCAGTGGACCAGTTCTCAAACTTCCAATGACAGGAGCAAATATTGACTAGTCTGGTCTTTGTTTAACTAGAATATTTTTGTAGTGTCCCATATCTTTGTGATGATCCTGACTCAGTAAATTAGTATACAGGCAACAGGCAATACTGAGGAAGCTCTGATGCTAGAACAAGTGGTGCAACCAGAGCCTATTTTGCCACTGTTGAAATTCACACAGCCTGGTATTAATGAATCCTTGGTAACCTTGATTCTTCCACCCTTTATATAGACTCAGAAGTCTGCAACACATAAATGTTACAGAGGATGAGTTTTTGTGGATCAGGTACTGTATAGAAAATAGTGGATAAAGTCACCCCTTTTTACTTTGGAAACTGCTGAGGATCTCACAACTATGAAGGTACTTGGAATGAGATTCCCCTGAAAGTAGAGCAGCAGTGCCTGTTCACCCTCCTCTGGAATAATTGATGAGGGAGGGTAGACAGCACTTGCATACTACCCTGGCTATTTCTAAGACAATTGACATAAAATATATTCTACTTAGAGAACCAATGACTATTCCTCTCAGTCTCCTTTTGAAAATCTGGTCATGAAGGTAACAATGGCTGGAGCCAACACTATCTGTGACTCAAGATGCTGCAATGACCTTGGATTTTGGATTTACCAGTCTGCTGGTTGTCAGCTTCCTTTGGGATCTATCTTCTGTGGGCAAGTAACAGTTTGAGCTGTGGAAGATGGATAATTGCTCATGAAGAAATGTGATGAACTCAAAAGTTAAGCAGTGGGGAAGTGGAAATGACTGGAGAATGCACTGTCGATGACTCTAATTGTAGTATCATGAGACTTGATTCTGAAAGGTATACATGGGTGTGATAACCAATCCTAAATGTGGAGGTTCAGCAGAAATTCAGTGATGTGCTTTTGGATGAAGAGAACCTATTTTGGAAAGAGATGGATTTTTGCCTTCACTCCAGAAAGATGCCTTTGTCTCCTTATGGAGCTTTTTACTAGTTGAAAAGCCAGAACATGTCCACAACCTGAGGGTACTTTCAGTGGCAGGATGATAGTACATTAACTGGGCGGCCACCTTTCACTGACTCCTTGGAGCAACTCAACTGAACACAAATGATGATGCTGCTCTTAAATTTGTAGAATGTTAGAGACTAAAATCATTACAACCTACAAATCATTACATGCCAATGTTATGTTCCTCAAAGTTTACTAGGATCAGACTATTTCATGTAACCAAGGAGAAAGCCAAAAGAAACCTAACAACTCCAATATTTGTTAAGTCATCGGTATGACATCTACTGAGATGGAGGCTCCGCTCAGATCTAGACTCATGAGATATGTCTATTCTCACCTAAATGCCAAATGTCCATATCAGATGAGCGGATCTTGGACATAACGCATGGTTGCTACCTGAAGCCAAACCCAGCACCTTCATCTAGTCTCTTATTTCCACCAGTCTGTAAAAAACATCAGATGATTCTTCAAAACATAGCTTGTTTTCTTAGCATAGGGGCCTAGAACTACTTTCCAAAAAAAAAAAGTCTCAAGGCTTTGCTCCATAATTTTCAATGTGCAGAAGAAAATAGGAAGAGCCTAAACCATTCTTGACTTACAGCCATTCAAACCTTCATCAGAAAATCAAAGCACGAGATAGATACTCCTGAACTCCACACAAGCTGTAGTGTCCTTAGGAGACTTGGCAGACACTATCCTGCACTTGTTGATAATGCAGTGCCATAGTCAGCTTCTGAACTTGGTTCATGGAGATGATCACATGCTTATTAGCCCTCAGTCAGTGACTTAATGGGCGCTAGTCAGCCTACAGGAACTTGGATTCATTGTAAATGTAAAGAGTTGTTTAAATCTGGTCCAAAAAAATTGCACATTAAGATGTTAAAATATATACTGTACATCCCAGGCTGGAGTTTCTCCAACAGAGTGTTATAGCTGGGTTGTGGTCAGAGGCAAAGTCCACAGTCATGAAACAGGAGTTGAGAGTCAGGCTGGGTCAGGATACAAGGGGGTTAGAAGCAGGAGACAAGCTGGAGACCAGAGCCACAAATCAAATGCCAGAAATCAAGCCAGATTAGGATGCCAGGAAGTCAAGCCAGGGGAGCAGGAGCAGGGTGGATCCCAGTGGTTTGGTCAGCTTCTTGTTCCTGCTGCTGGCTTATGTAAGGTCAGTGGACCAATCAGCTGCTCTGGGATTCTGCTAATAGGACCTCAGGGATGGAGCTTCAAAATGAGGCCGGGCTTCATGGGTCCTTGGATAAGCAGTAGTCAGCAGGCCACCAAGTGGAGGGTTGGAGCATAGCTGCTTCTGTGGACCTGGATTCAAGGCCCCATGGCTCATGACAGCACCCGTCTCCTAGGGGCGCCCTCTGGGCCTAGGTTTCTTAGGGTGCTCATATGGATGAGGATGGGAGCATGAATATTCTCAGCTGGCTTGCAGGTGCATTCCTCTGCGCCATAACCTTCCCAGTTGATCAGGTAGCACAATTTACCCTGCTTGACCTTGGAATCGAGAACTTCATGGACAGTGTATTCTTCCTGACCTTGTGGAGGTGGTGATTGGGCTCTCAGGAACAATGTGTTCTTAGTTTGGGTTTTAGGAGTGAGACATGGAATATGGGGTAGACTGTAAGGGATTAAGGGAGCTAGAGTTTGAAGGTGATCGGGTTGATTTGTTGCCGAATCTGGTGAGGGCCAAGGAACTGGTGATCTAGTTTCCAAGAGGGTCTGTCTGTACAGAGGTATTCTGTAGAAAGCCATACCTTTTGTCCTACAGACTAGGCAGGGCCTTGTTGCCTGTAGTCCTCCTTTGTAGTCCTCCTTTGCCTTCTCAGGATGTCCTTTCACCTCTTCTTGGATGTGTTGTATAGATCAAACGCTGATGGATTAGGGAAGGAGGTCGGTAATTGTGGATGAAATTAAGGGCAGTACCTATAGTTGACAAAGAAGGGGCTGTGGCCAGTGGATGCGTGGTCTGCATTATTCTATGAGAACTTGGCATGTGATAATACTGTAGACCAGTGATCCTGGTGATGGTTAGTGTAGCCTTATAGGTATTGCTCTGGCATCTGGTTGATTGGTTTGAGCACTGGCCTGCTAAATCCAGGGTTGTGAGTTCAATCTTTCAGGGGGCCATTTAGGGATCTGGGGCAAAAATATGTCTGGAGATTAGTCCTGCTTTGAGCAGGGGGTTGGACTAGATGACCTCCTGAGGTCCCTTCCAACCCTGATATTCTATGATTCATTCCATTTGGCCATTCAACTGAGGGTGGTAGGCAGAGGACAGGTGCATGTAGACAATTAATAGGCACGAAGCCTTGTGCCAGAAGCAGGTAGTGAACTAGAGACCCCAATCAGAGATGACTAGGGCCCTACCAAATTCACAGTTCACTTTGGTAAATTTCACAGTCATAGGATTTTAAAAAATTTACATTTCATGTTTTCATATATTTAAATCTGAAATTTCACTGTGTTATAACTGTGGGGGTCCTGACACGAAGGGAGATTGTGGGGGTAAGTGTATCGCAAGGCAATTTGAGGCGGTCACGGTATTGCCATCCTTCTGCGCTTCTGCTGGTAGCGAGGCTGCCTTCAGAGTTGGGCTCCCAGCCAGCAGCCGTGGAACTTCCTGCAGCTGGAGGAGGTTCCCAGAGGTGGGTCTAACCTGGCCCCAGGAGTGGCCTGTGTAGGGGACAAGAAAGTCCTGTCCCTCCCTGGCCTCAGTGGCCCTAGCAGCTAGAGCCCAGCGCACAGTAGGAGCCCCCAGCTGGAGTGCCCCAGCCCATTCCATCCCCAGCTCCAGGCTCAGCACTTGGGGGCTAAAGGAGCCTTGGGCTGGCTGTGCAGGGGGGCATTACCACAGCACCCCCCTGACCACAGGTCCTTGGGCAGTTGCTCATTCATAAGGCCAGCCATGCCCCCCAAAAGTTATGACGCCCCCAGTACCATGCCACCCGTGCTTCTGCGCTGCTGCTGCTGGTGGCACTGCCTTTAGAGCTGTGCTCCTGGCCAGAAACCACTGCTCTCCAGCTGCCCAACTCTGTGCTGCCTTCAGAAGTAAGGGTATCAGTACTGCAACCCTCCTACAATAGCCAGATTTCATGAGGGAGACCAGATTTCATTGTTCATGATGTGTTTTTTCACAGCCGTGAATTTGGTAGGGCCCTAGAGATGAAATGATCCAGGAGGCAATGAAGATAGACTGCTTTGTTTATCCAGAGCTGGGTAGTTTTCCCAGTGGAGGGGAATCCCATGCAAGGGAATGAAGTGAGCAATTTTTGAAAAGCAATCCACTACTATCAGGATGGTCATGAAATCACTGGATTTTGGTAGTTTCACCAGAAAGTCAAAGGAAATGGCCTCCCAGGACCGAGAAAGTGTTTCTTCAGGGTTTCTGGAATGGGATCTTGGTATGAGCACACACCTGGCAGGAAGCAACAACAGTCTCTATTGTGGGGCACATAGGAGGCCACTAGAAGTACCGGGACATTAATCTTTGGATTTTTTTATTTCCCAAAGTGTCCTGCCAGGCACAATTGAAGGCTGCCACTCTTGCAAGTCGTGGGGCGAGGACGGACGATGACATAGATGTGGTCCCTTATGAATGTGATCCCCCTCCCAAGTGTTGTGTGGATCTAAGTCTGTAATGGCCATCTTGTTGGGTGGAGTTCCAGAGGCAGAGGCAGAGCATGAGCAAATCTTGGTGGTGGGTCATGTTGAGGAAATTATGCAACTTGAGAATGTGGGCTGGTTCTGGACTCGGGCCTTGTGGATCAGACCCATACCTTCAGGGAAAGGTGTTAGTCATAGCATTTCTAGTTCCAGGGTGGTAGGTCAAGTTAAAGTTGAACTAGGCGAAGAATAGGACCCACTGGAACTGTCACTGGTTTAGGACATTGGCCCTGCAAGATACTCCAGATTTTTGTGATCAGTAAATACTTGGACTAAATGATAGGCCCCTTTCAAGTAGTGTCACCAGTTTTCAAAAGCAGTCTTAATTGTCAAGAGCTCTTTGTCCAAGAGCTCATAGCTTCGCTCAGAAGGAGTAAACTTCCTGGAGTAGTAGGTGATGGGATGCAGTATTTGCTTGTGTCCATGCCTCTGGGAGAGGACTGCCCCAACTGCTATGCTAGAGACATCATCTTCCACGATGAAAACTGTTGTCGTGTGTGGGTGGGCCATTACTGAAGCAAGGCACATGGTGAAGGCAAGCATTATCTGTTCCAATGCGTGCTGTGCCTTGGGCGACCAGTGGAACTGGGCATTCTTCCAGAGTAGGATAGTGAGGGGCTAGGCTTGTTTTGAAAAATTTGAGCTAAACCTTCAGTAAAAGTTTGCAAAGCCTAGAAAATGTTGTAGGCCACGCGCATTGCAGGGGGCTACCTAGTCGTGGACAGCCTGGAGTTTGCGCAGATCCAGCTTGGTTACTTCCAGGGACAGGATGAAACCCAGGAACTCAGTCAAGGTCTGATTGAATGCACACTTTTTTGAGTTTAGCATAGAGACCATGTTGTTGTCGTCTCTCCAGGACTGTGTGGACGTGAGTGGTGTGTTGGTCCAGATAGTCTGAGAAGCTCAATGTATCATCTAAGTATACCAATACAAATTGGTCCAGTAGGTCTAGAGCACATTGTTAATAAAGTGCTGGAATGTTGCTGGCGCATTAGTCAACTGAATAGCTTGACTAAATATTCAAAGTGTCTGTATTAGGTGTAAAAGGCAATCTTCCATTCATCACCCTCTTGGATATGGATGAAACTAAGCTCCCCGGAGATCCAGGTTAGTGACTGTATGGGTGGCCTCCATACAGTCTAACAACTCAGGGATTGCGGGTAGTGGGTAACTGTTCGACAGAAGCGGAGGCTGCTGTACTTGTTTTGTACGAAAAGGACTGGGACACTGGCTGGTGAGGTTGACCTGTGGATGAGTGCCTGGGGCCAGGTGTGACGTTGCACTCTATATGATTTTATGAAAATATGCTAATGTAACTGGAATATGCTTCATGCAAAAGGTCTCTTGTAAGGTATCATTACAAAGCTTATAATCTACTCAGTGTGATCATCCTATTTGTATAAATGTACCACTCTTGTACCTGAAACTAAAAATATGAAATATAACTCTGAGGGCCTATTGTAATTATGCAAAGTGTGGGCCATTAATGGTGGTTTGGAATCTTGATGACTCCCATTAACCAGGACAATTGACTGCAGATGGCTCTGTTTTACCTGTAAGTCTTCCTGGATACGTGTGTGCTGGCAAGTGGGTAATGAAGTCTTACAGTGACGTGATCACGTCACTTGAACTGGAATCCATCTTTAACCTGGTGTCTTTCCAGTGAGAAGGAGGGGGTGGGAACCCAGAGAGGGACAAAGGATTCCTGCCTTATGCCAAAGAGATATAAGTGGGTGGAACAGAACAAAGTGAGAGCCATCATGAGGAATCCCCTAGCTACCACCTGAGCTGGAACAAGGGCTGTACCAGGGGAAAGGATTGTGCCCAGACTAAGAAGGCATCCAGTCTGTGAAAGAAACATATTGAAACATCTTTCAGGATGAGCTATTATCTGTACTCAATTGTATTACTGTATTAGGCTTAGATTTGCATGTTTTATTTTATTTTGCTTGGTAACTCACTTTGTTCTGTCTGTTACTACTTGGAACCACTTAGATCCGACTTTCTGTATTTAATAAAATCACTTTTCACTTATTAATTAACTCAGAGTATGTGTTAATACCTGGGGCGGGCAGGGGCAAACAGCTGTGCATATCTCTCTACTGGTGTTATAGAGGGCAAACAATTTATGAGTTTACTCTGTATAAGCTTTATACAGGGTAAAACGGATTTATTTGGGTTTAGACCCCGTTGGGAGTTGGGCATCTGAGTGTTAAAGATAAGAACACTTCTGTAAGCTGCTTTCAGTGAAGCCTGCAGCTTTGGGGCAAGTAATTCAGACCCTGGGTCTGTGTTGGAGCAGACGGGAGTGTCTGGCTCAGCAAGACAGGGTGCTGAGGTCCCGAGCTGGCAGGGAAAGCAGGGGCAGAAGTAGTCTTGGCACATCAGGTGGCAGCTCCCAGGGGGTTTCTGTGATCTAACCCGTCACACTAGGTTCTCTTGGAGTTATTCTCGCAAACACTGCCAGTTTAGGCTCTGACTTTGCATATGTCTACCTAAACCCCATCTTCACCTCTGATTGGAGTTCTATGGGGCAATCATAGTCTCAATGTGAGGTGAGGCTTTCTGCATTCTTCTTTTCAAATATATCAGCATAGTTGTGGAAGTTGAGGGGGCAGGTGACTAAACCTACTTGATCCTTCTTGAGCCTGGGTGCTGCACTCACTGAACCCTGACCATGATGTCAGTAGAATTCTGTTGGGAAAGTGACCTTTCGTTCTTGACACCATGTCAAGGCTGATTCCCCACTCTGGCACTTCGAGTGCAGAAGGTGGGGACCCGCAAGGATTCTAAAAATTAATACTGGCCACTGCAGGCTTGTATTAAACTCCCAAGGTTACAGCTTCTCTCTGACCTAGGATGGGTAGATGCTGCCACCATCCAAGTTTAAAAAACAAACAAACCCCTTTGGACCCAGGAAGGCACACTTGGGAATTCCTCCCTGTGAGGTACCCTCAAGCCCTTTCACCCCCCCTCCAGGGAAGAGCTGAGAAAGAAAACAAAGGAAATCAGCTATTGCCACCAGTTAATTAAACAACATATGCACATACCTCTTAGGACACAAAAACCCAATCCCGTTCTTAAAAAAGGTAAATTTTATTAAAAACAAAAAGAAAAAAAATACATTTGGAACTTAGGCTATTGCTAGATTTTAAAAGAGCAAATATAATAATTAAGCCTCAAGAATGGTTTTCTTGAGGTCCAGCTTAATGGTTACAAGCAAAACAAAAGCATTTTGGGGGTTAGCACAGAGGAGTCCACAAGCCATGAAGAAATAAGAGAGAAACCTAATCGTGTCTTCCTAGACATTCCCTGATCTACTTACATGTCTGAGGTTTCAGATAAGTAATTCCTAGGTATGATTTGATGATTTTTCATACCTGGTTTATAGCTTCTTACAGCATTGCTGCTCTGTGCCTCCTCTCTCCAGAGAACAGACAGACAGAAAAAGGGAGAGGTTTTTCCCAATTTTAAAAAGTTCTAGCCCTCCCATTGGTTTGTTTGGTCAGGTGCCCACTCCCTTCCTTTTACCTGTGGGCTTTTTTAACCCTTTACAGATAAAGCACGTAGAGAACAGCTACTAATAGGGATTTTGTAGCTAACTGTCTGGCTGGGTGTCCATAAAAGGGAGCTACTCCCCCTTCATTTATCACAACAACAAATGAGGGGATCGTGAAGGGTTAGTCAGGAGATGCCAAAGATCAGGGGAAAATGGAGGGAATCGATCATGCCAAATTGAATTATTTCTCTGTGTCCCTGAATAATGGTCTCTAGGGGAAAAGACTCCACCGCAACTGGACCTGAGGACAGTGGGGAGCCATCAATAGTTTAAATCACGTCTAGTATGGCCTTGTGTCACAGAGGAAACTGTAGGGCCTGAGCTGTAGTGGCACTCATAAATTTTTCTGCTGCTCCTGAACTGATGAGGGCCTGTTGGAGGGAGATCTGCTGGGGGTCTCTTGGGATCAGCAAATGGGAGGCGGCCCCTAGGTGGGGCTCAGTGTGTGTCTCAGTGAGGACTAGGGTACAGGGAAATTCTCTTCCCTCAAGGATCAGGTCGGTTCTCCCCACTGTGTCTGGACCAGCTTGTTTCCCCAAGCTCCTTGGTATGCTTACTCAGCAGGCTGAGATGACATGGCCAGGTTTGCCACAGTAGAAGCACAGGTAGCACTGAGAGTGCCATTCTTTTTCTTCAGGAGTGAGCCGCTGATGAGTCAGATTGTCTTGTGTAGGTTCAGTAGGTGATGCAGAAGGTGAGGTTGCAGTACACAAGTAGAGGGACTGCAGGGAAACCTCTTTTCTCCACTCTTCGTGCTCGCAGCTGCTTGTCTATGCAGATGGCATGGTCCACAAGAGCATCTAGGCTTGTAGGCATCTCTACAAAGGCCAGTTCATGTTTGATTTCTTCCTGCAAGCCCCACCACTGCACTGCTTTCGTTCTACTCTGTATCCTCTGTGAAGCTGCAGAATTGTGCCACATAGGAGGCCATTGTGCCTGGTCCCTGATGGAGTCACTTTAGGGTGGGTCACCAAAGATGGTTGAGATCAACTGAAGAAAGCACTGGGCTGGGCTATGGCAGCACTGGGCTGGGCTATCGCCTTCCAGCAGACTCAGTCTAAAATGTCTCCTGTCAGTAGGCTGATTACTAAGGTCACCTTGAACTGGTCAGAGGTATAAATCAAGAACAGAATGTGGCATTGGTTCATGAAGTCTGAGAACCACCAGCAGTTCCCATTGAACCTTTCAGGCGAGGGTTTCTCAGGCTTCTGTTCAGGGCAGAGCACTGCAGGTGGTGCTTGCAGCACAGCATTCTCAGCAATAAGCTGCTTCACTTACTCCTGCTGCTGCTGGTTTCCCCCATCAGCTGTGCAGCTTGGGCCTGCAGTGATTGATTTTCTGCCTGGAGGTGGAAGGCCCATTCGAGTGATCCAGTGCTTCTGGTGACTGTGGCGGTGCGGCTGGGATCATCCTTCTTGCACAGGGCTTGGTCTTTTAGAGTTATTGTCCAAATAACCTGTCATGGCAGAGTCATGGGCAGCCAGACCTAGTGGCCAGACTAGGGTCCACAATCATCATGAGACCGGAGTCGAGAGTCAGTTGGGTCAGGTTACTGGCAGATCAGAAGCAGGAGACAGATTTGAGATCAGAGCCACAAGTTGGTAACCAGAGTCAGGCCAGGTCAGGATACCAGGGGGCCAGAGGCAGGAGACAAACTGGAGATCAGAGCTACAAGTCAGATGCTAGGGATCAAGCCAGGTCAGGATGCCAGGAAGTCAAGCTGCCAGAGCAGGAGCAAGAAGTACAAGGCACACAGTTCAGAGCAGGGTGGATCCTAGTTGTTCAGACAGTTTCCTGTTTCTGCTGCTGGTGTAAGTAGGACCAATGGGCCAATCTGCTGCTCTGGAACTCTGCCAATAAGACCTCTGGGGCAGAGCCTCAAACTGGGTCTGGCCCTCTGGGTCCTGGGTAAGCAGTAGTCAGGCCAAGTGGTGTGTTGGAGCATGGCTGCTCCTGTGAACCCTGTGGACTTGGGTTCAAGGCCTGTGGATTATGACACAGAGAAGATCATAGAATCTCAGGGTTGGAAGGGACCTCAGGAGGTCATCTAGTCCAACCCCCTGCTCAAAGCAGGACCAAACCCAACTAAATCATCCCAGCCAGGGCTTTGTCAAGCCTGACCTTAAAAACCTCTAAGGAAGGAGATTCCACTACCTCCCTAGGTAACCCATTCCAGTTCTTCACCACCCTACTAGTGAAAAAGTTTTTCCTAATATCCAGCCTAAACCTCCCCCTCTGCAACTTGAGACCATTACTCCTTGTTCTGTCATCTTCTACCACTGAGAACAGTCTAGATCCATCCTCTTTGGAACCCCCTTTCAGGTAGTTGAAATCAGCTATCAAATCCCCCCTCATTCTTCTCTTCTGCAGACTAAACAATCCCAGTTCCCTCAGCCTCTCCTCATAAGTCATGTGCTCCAGCCCCCTAATCATTTTCGTTGCCCTCCTCTGGACTCTCTCCAATTTATCCACATCCTTCGTGTAGTGTGGGGCCCAAAACTGGACACAGTACTCCAAATGAGGCCTCACCAGTGCTGAGTAGAGGGGAATGATCACATCCCTCGATCTGCTGGAAATGCCCCTACTTATACAACCCAAAATGCCATTAGCCTTCTTGGCAACAAGGGCACACTGTTGACTCATATTCAGCTTTTCGTCCACCGTAACCACTAGGTCCTTTTCTGCAGAACTGCTGCCCAGCCATTCGGTCCCTAGTCTGTAGCAGTGCATGGGATTCTTCCGTCCTAAGTGCAGGACTCTGCACTTGTCCTTGTTGAACCTCATCATATTTCTTTTGGCCCAATCCTCTAATTTGTCTAGGTCCCTCTGTATCCTAGCCCTACCCTCCAGCGTATCAACCACTCCTCCCAGTTTAGTGTCATCTGCAAACTTGCTAAGGGTGCAGTCCACACCATTCTCCAGATCGTTAATGAAGATATTGAACAAAACCGGCCCCAGCACTGACCCTTGGGGCACTCCACTTGATACCGGCTGCCAACTAGACATGGAACCATTGATCACTACCCGTTGAGCCCGACCATCTAGCCAGTTTTCTATCCACCTTACCGTCCATTCATCCAGCCCATACTTCTTTAACTTGCTGGCAAGAATACTGTGGGAGACTGTATCAAAAGCTTTGCTAAAGTCCAGAAATAGTACATCCACTGCTTTCCCCTCATCCACAGAGCCGGTTATCTCGTCATAGAAGGCAATTAGGTTAGTCAGGCATGACTTGCCCTTGGTGAATCCATGCTGACTGTTCCTGATCACTTTCCCTTCCTTTAAGTGGTTCAGGATTGATTCCTTGAGGACCTGTTCCATGATTTTTCCAGGGACTGAGGTGAGACTGACTGGCCTGTAGTTCCCTGGATCTTCCTTCTTCCCTTTTTTAAAGATGGGCACTACATTAGCTTTTTTCCAGTCATCCGGGACCTCCCCCGATCACCATGATTTTTCAAAGATAATGGCCAATGGCTCTGCAATCTCATTGGCCAACTCCTTTAGCACCCTCGGATGCAGCGCATCCGGCCCCATGGACTTGTGCTCGTCCAGCTTTTCTAAATAGCCCCGAACTACTTCTTTCTCCACAGAGAGCTGGTCACCTCCTCCCCATACCGTGCTGCAGAGTGCAGCTGTCTGGGAGCTGACCTTGTCTGTGAAGACAGAGGCAAAAAAAGCATTGAGTACACTAGCTTTCTCCACATCCTCTGTCACTAGGTTCCCTCCCTCATTCAGCAAGGGGCCCACACTTTCCTTGACTTTCTTCCTGTTGCTAACGTACCTAAAGAAACCCTTCTTGTTACTCCTAACATCTCCGGCTAGCTGCAACTCCAAGTGTGATTTGGCCTTCCTGATTTCACTCCTGCATGCCTGAACAATACTTTTATACTCCTCCCTGGTTATTTGTCCAATCTTCCACTTCTTGTAAGCGGTTCTTTTGTGTTTAAGACGAGCAAGGATTTCACTGTTAAGCCAAGCTGGTCGCCTGCCATATTTACTTTTCTTCCTACACATCGGGATGGTTTGTTCCTGCAACCTCAATAAGGTTTCTTTGAAATACAGCCAGCTTTCCTCGACTCCTTTCCCCGTCATGTTATTCTCCCAGGGGACCTTGCCCATCAGTTCCCTGAGGGAGTCGAAGTCTGCTTTTCTGAAGTCCAGGGTCTCTGTTCTACTGCTTTCCCTTTTTCCTTGTGTCAGGATCCTGAACTCGACCATCTCATGGTCACTGCCTCCCAGGTTCCCATCCACTATTGCTTCCTCTACTATTTCTTCCCTGTTTGTGAGCAGCAGGTCAAGAAGAGCTTTTCCCCAGTTGGTTCCTCCAGCACTTGCACCAGGAAATTGTCCCCTACACTTTCCAGAAACTTCCTAGATTGTCTGTGCACTGCTGTATTGCTCTCCCAGCAGGTATCGGGGTGATTAAAGTCACCCATGAGAACCAGGGCCTGTGATCTAGCAACTTCTGTTAGTTGCTGGAAGAAAGCCTCGTCCACCTCATCCCCCTGGTCCGGTGGTCTGTAGCAGACTCCCACCACGACATTACTCTTGTTGTTCATACTTCTAAATTTAATCCAGAGACACTCAGGTTTTTCTGCAGTTTCATACTGGAGCTCTGAGCAGTCATACTGCTCTCTTACGTACAACGCAACTCCTCCACCTTTTCTGCCCTGCCTGTCCTTCCTGAACAGTTTATATCCATCCATGACAGTACTCCAATCATGTGAGTTATCCCACCAAGTCTCTGTTATTCCAATTACATCATAATTCCCTGACTGTGCCAGGACTTCTAGTTCTCCCTGCTTGTTCCCCAGGCTTCTTGCATTTGTGTATAGGCACTTAAGATAACTCGCTGATTGTCCCGCTTTCTCGGTCTGAGACAGGAGTCCTCCCCTCTTGCAGTCTCCTGCTTGTGCTTCCTCCCGGTATCCCACTTCCCCACTTACCTCGGGGCTTTGGTCTCCTTCCCCCGGTGAACCTAGTTTAAAGCTCTCCTCACTAGGTTAGCCAGCCTGCTTGCAAAGATGCTCTTCCCTCTCTTCGTGAGGTGGAGCCCGTCTCTGCCTAGCAATCCTTCTTCTTGGAAGACCATCCCATTGTCAAAGAATCCAAACCCTTCTCTCCGACACCATCTGCGTAGCCATTCGTTGATTTCCACGATTCGACGGTCTCTACCCTGGCCTTTTCCTGCCAACAAGATTCACACTTGAATCAACCAAAGCTTCAGGAGCACTTCCCATTAGACTGGCTTTCCAAATGATAAGTCTCATAGTCTTGTGCACAGGATTACTTCCTGAGATCAGTTTACATATGAGGAAACTGATGAGGTTTATGCTCCAGGTCTAGAATCACTCTCCAGATGTAATGAATGGAAGGGTTTGAGTTCCCAACAGTTTGATAGTCCATTAAATGGTAGTTCTAGAAATCCAGTCTGACTATAAAGACAGAATTCACTATTCCAAATAAAGTATCAGAGGGGTAGCCGTGTTAGTCTGGATCTGTAAAAAGCAACAGAGTCCTGTGGCACCTTATCTGTTAGTCTTAAAGGTGCCACAGGACTCTCTGTTGCTTATGCCAAATAAAAAATCACCAAAATGGATGTGATCAGGAACACCTTATAGCTGAGGGAACTTGGTCCAGCTCAGATAGGAAACACATACATTTCTTAGCATTGAGGACAGCTCTTCTGGCTTTTCAGAGTACAGTAGAACCTCAGAGTTACAACCACCTCAGGAATGGTGGTTGTTCATAACTCTGAACAAAACGTTATGGTTGTTCTTTGAAATGTTTACAACTGAACATTGACTTAATACAGTTTTGAAACTTTGCTATGCAGAAGAAAAATCCCCCCCCCTTTTTTAGTAGTTTATGTTTAACTGTATACTGTATTTGATTGATTTTTTTTGTTTCTTTTTGTCTCTGCTGCTGCCTAATTGCATACTTCCAGTTCCAAATGAGGTGTGTGGTTGACTGGTCAGTTTGTAACTCTGAGGTTCTACTGTAGAATATGAAGCATTTACATTCTATTCATGGCACTAAAGAAGGATGAGTCTTTCAGGATTAGGAATCATGTCTTGATCTTTCTTGGATGGGGCCTGAATCATGAGATTCAGGCATATTCTGCTCTTCCTGTTGAGCCCTAGAATTCAATAGATCCATGCTTTTCTTTGTAACAAAATCTGCTTCATAGTCATCAGCACCTCTGCTAGTAGAATATGTGAAGAACAGTACTCTTTGTATTACATGATGAAAAGATAATACTCCCTGGCTTAATATTCAAGGTCCTTTCATACTTGCCAAGAATGTGTCTTCCCTTTATGTTGCCCAGATCCAAAACATCTGCAATGTACACATTATGTGGTATAGAAAATCTGCAAAGTTGCAGTTTGGGCCTCATTTATTATGTTTCGGAGACACTACAAACTGAATTTACAAGCCTTTGCAAATGTATACTGTGCGAAGAGAGTGCTCTGGCCAGTAGGCCTAGATGATGATCAGATTCTGCATTCCAGTGAGCTGTGCTTAGGAGAGGCAGGTGGAGTAAGGGGCACCTTTTGGTCTTCCTCTATATTTGGATCAAGTACCTGCCTCACCCTGACGTAACTGAGAGTAGTAATTAAACTTCCTATCTAAATTCTGTCCTCATTTGGCAGCAGTGACAGAGCCCATAGATCAATGTTCAAGGCAGAATGTGGAATGAGACTGGTCAGTGCCATAACAGCAAGCATTTGAAAGAAAGCAAAAACTTATTACAGATGCCCTAAGTTAAAATACTGCCAGTTTGGAGAACAAATGACACTACAATGTGATACATCCAAGAAGGGACTGAGGGTAGCTCTGTTGCAGGAGCTGCTGATTGCATACGCTAGTAGAGTTTTGGTAGAAACTGAACAAGGGTACATCCAATAAGAAAAAGAATTTTTGGCTGCGGTGTTGGGGTAGAGTGATTCTACCAATATGGTCACCCTGTAAAATAGTACAATCAGACCACAAACCGCTAGAGACAGTTATGTTTATCCTCTCCGTAGTGATTCGAAAAGGTTGCAGTGCATATTGATGAGCCTCCAGCACTACTAAGTACAGCTCAGATACTGTCTAGGCTGTTTGTTAGTGTTGGCTGGCACAGTGAGGCGGGAACATGTGCCAGGCATTGGGGAGGTGCTAGCACTGGGAGACAGTGCAAGATGATCAGGATGCTGTCCATCAATGTGATGCACTGTCTCACAAAATTTGCATAACTGAGCATGTGAGAAGTTCTATAAACATATGTTTAAGTGCTTTACTTTATCAGGGCCAAAGTGCCCAAAGTCTTGTTGGGTTGAGCTCTAACTCATTGTGGTTGGGGCATTGAAGCAGTCCCAGATATGTAGAGACTGGACCCATTTATGGTTCCCTGCTTATCTGCTGGGCAGTGGCAGCAGGGCAGTCTGGGAACACCAGGACCAATGCCGCTCCCAGTCCCCCAAACACTACATGAAGCAGAAGCCCCTCTTTCCATGAGCGGAGCCAGCCCTCTGGCACCCAAGTGCTGAGTCTTCAGCTATCGGAGTAGCCAGCATGTTTCCACTATACCCACGATCCCCTCTAGTATTAGGGCTGTGTTTTATATTTTTTTTCTCATCTCTTTGACAGAACGGGGACTTTTGCGGAGGGAGAAGGAGTTTTCAGGCAAGGAAGTTTGGGAAGGATAAAGGGTGAGACTGAGTTGAGTTGAGTCCTGCCAGGATATTAGAGGCATTGAAAAGAAATGTTAAGAGTTACTAAAATAGTTTGAGTTTGTAGATGAAGGTTGAGTAAAGAACTAATATAATAGATAGGAAGAGGGGTGATTAAGGTTAATAGATAATCTGTAATATGTTTTTTCACACTATAGACTTTAAGCTCTTGGGACAGGCACTGTGTCTGTGTATTACTTTGATATGAATAATATATATAAAACTTATTTGAAAACAATAATTAAACTAACCATACATTGGTCAGTTAGACCCAGTGGAAACAAAACTCATAGAGTCAATTTATATTCATTTTAATTATTGTATACATTAAAAACAAATGAAATCATACTAATGTAAGACTAACATAATGGAAATTCAGCCAGTGAGTCAAATTCCCCTTAGTCTAAAGTCTTTCTTGCCTCAAAATGCAGCAGCAAGCCATTTTCTGGAGACAGCTTTCTTGATTCTTTTAATTTACTAGGTTATAAAAAAAAAGATTCAAGAATTTCAGCTAAAATGATAAAATTACAGTGATTACATCTACATTTTCTGTTTTTAAGAAATACCATACACAATCTTTTTTTTTTTTTTACAGTGATTTGTTATCCTCTGATTATGTGGAGATTCACTATGAAGATGGAAAACCACAATTTTCTAAGGTACTATATGTATTAAATAACAGAGACTTATTCTCCCCTCCCCCCATACAATGATAATGCAGTAAAACACAAACTTTCTGTGTTGTTTACAATATTTATCAAATACCAAAAGGCATTTACCTCATATATCAAGGAATTGTGATCTTGTCTATCTGATGAAGATTCTTCAGCAGATGACAGGAGAAAAATTGTAAAAAGTGTGGGCAATTAGCTGCAAATGAAAGTGCCAAAGATGAAAGCTACAGTTCGTAAAGTATAATTTTTTCAGTTGCTCCCACACTAGAGGTCACAATCACTAAAATCTTCATTAAACATTTACTTCGCCTAAACATAACACTTCGCATAAAAGTGCAAGGCTAAGTTGTGATGGGAAGTCAGTGTAAACACTTGCAATGGCTTTTCTTTGCAAGAGTTTTTATAAAACCATGAATCAGAAAAATACATACTGGGTGAAATTCACCCCTCTTCAGAATGTCAGCAGAAAGCCTATGCACCACTTAAGTCCTCAAATTAGAGCTAAAGTAGAATTTAAGCAGTGCATAGGCTTTGGACAGAGATAAATTTTGCCCTTGAGAGAGAGGATTGCATGACCTAGTCCTTTGAGGAGACAGGGGAACAAAAATAGGTGTGTGTTTTTTTGATTTAAATAGCACAAGGGATGATTACTATATTACTGGAATGTAGAATAGCAGAGAGAAAGGAAGGATATAAAATAAATGTTAAGGCAAGAATGTCTTTGTTTAAGTTAACTGAGCTCTTAGACTTCTAAAATCGCCATAAATGCCAGAGTACAGTAGAAGTCGCAAGTCACTTTTCAGGAAACTTGTCTCTGCAGAGGGCCAGAAGGACAGCACAACATGTAAATCTTACTTTTACGCCCTCACAACCAGGGTGAATTTCACCCTTTATGTGGTTGCTATTTGTCCAGTTGCTGTATGTCCATTTGCTTAATCTGACCTCCTCATTGAAGATCTTAATTAGAGTTCAAATACAGTAGCTTTTATTCTAATGTATCAATTTATACTCTCTTCCTTGGAAAAAATAATTTCGTGCAGCATATCAAGGGAATTGCTTAGTTTTGTTAAGACATTACTGAAGAGAGCAGGCAAAAATGCCAAAGGAAGCAAGAAAACAATCCCTTCTGGCTTTTACACAGACTCAAGCAACTGTCAGCTGCAGCACCAGCAATGAGCACTGCGGTTGCTGAATCATGAGTCTAACTGGAGGATTATATTAGAACTTTAGACTCAGCAAATGGGCCACCTTTGCATGCTGCAGTAATTAGATCCAAACTTTCTGAAGGATATTTTCTGAGTTGATTGACTTAGAAACACCAATAGGGCTCTTGAGGTCACATGGTCCACAAGAGGCATAATTAACAAAAATAAAGAAAATATCTTTCTTAGGGATTTTTTAATCTGCTCAGTCTTATTTAGATATATTTGACGAATGGCAAACTGTTTATTTCTTGTTGAATATAGAGAAGTGAAATCTTGATGAAAACATCTCTCTCTAGAACTAGAGTATATAGCTTTATTATAGGGGTGAAAATAACCAGGATCAAATTGTGATCTCCTCACTCCCATGAGTGAATAATCCTATTAAATTTCTTGGAACTACTTGTGTGAGTAAAATAATCACAATTTAGCTCTTAGGAAGAACTGTTTAAATAAGACGAGTTCCATAAACTCCAGAATACAGGCCAGTGCATAATGCATATATGGGTAACTGTCATGTAACAATGGTTATTTACTTAATTTTATTAGAGTATATGAACTTAATTGTGCACAGTAAAGGTTGTGCTATACTTTTTCCAGATTCTGAACAGAACATTTAACAAAATAAACAAGATACAAAATGAAATTGCTGCTGATGTTTACAGTTCACTAAAAAGTATTACATGCCTGGTGATTCCTTAGGGTACATGGTAAGTTAGAACAATTGGAAGAAGCAGTGTGACAGCACTGTATTTACACTTTTCTCAATAAAACTATTGCAAGCATTTTTTTTTCCACCTTGATTTTAGCTAGGATTGTTGTTGACATATATTAAAGGTCAGGTCCTTAACTGTTGTAAATCAGCATGAATCCATTGCCTTTAGTGGAACTACATTGACATGTACTAGCTGAGGATCTGGCATTAAAAGCTTCTAAATTCTTCAGCACTTTCTCTTACATGTTCACTCTCTTTAAAAATTTAAATTGAGACTCATGTTTTCAATGTAAGTATATAAGGCCTGAATGGTTTCTAGGTTTGCTCTTGCTGCCAGCCTTCTAATAATAAAAATCAAGTGCACTGTACTTGTTTACTGAATTGAACTATTCACATGAAATGAAATTCTGCCACCCTTATTCACAATGAACAGTCTCTTAAGGCTTTAGCAGTCCCATCAAAAAATGACTCATGTGGCTCACTGTAATTTAGGGATTAGTAATTTTGCTATTCAGTAATAAGGATAGAATTAGATTTTAAACCTATCAGACTATAGATACGGGATATAGATTTTGTTCTATTAATTTGTTGGTATTTTTGCAGTTGCCTAAAGTATAGAATCCATAGACTACTCTAAAGGTTTTAATTTTTCTTTTCAAAGACTTGACTACTTACAGTCAAAATTAAATATTTATTAATACCACAGTGCTGCTCTACTTTCACAGCATACAGAAATTAAATAGAAAGGATTTGGGACAAGGAAGAAGATCATTTATATATTGTTCCTGAGACTGTATTTTTTAACACCAAAGAATATTTTGACAACATTTCTGTCATTTATTTCTATCTCTGTTGCTGGCTCCCATATTTACCTCTTGCTTATTATGTCATTCTGCTTCTCAGTGGGGTTTCTTTTTGTCCCCTGAGTTTTTGATATTATCAAATAATAAAAGGTCTTAATTTCCAGCTAAGATTACTCAATTTTATCTTGCCTTTATTCAGACCCTGCAAATTTGGGAAGAAACTTCTTACATCCTCCCCATCACTAGGCACCCAAATAAGGGGCAAGTACAGTCTGTCCACACATTTTATACGGTATGCCATGGAAGAGGCCTGGGTCCAGTCTTTGAAGAGTGCCTCATTTCCAGAGCACCATTCTGTGCATGGAATGAGGCAGTGCTCCTATGGAACTAGTAGTATGCATTAGTGTAGTTAAAACTGTGTCCTAATTGGAGCTGGTCAGGAAGTGCTAAAAAAAATTTTCAGAAATTTTCTGATGGGGGAAAAAAGTTCTGTTTATGTGAGAGGAAGTAGATGGTGGCAAAATAGGTGATTGAGACTGTGCACATGTTCATCAATGAAATTGAAGAAATAGTGCTGTTTCACCATGATTATGGCAGAGCTAAAGGAGAACAGAACAAATTTGTCGTGGATGAAGCTCATATAGTCATTTCTTGTCTTGCTTCTCGCTTCCTCTCGTGTGTGAAGGTTAACTATTTACTCTGTAAGTTCTCTGAGGCATGGACTTTGCATTCATATCTGTCTATGAAGTGCCCAACATACTTGTGGATCTTTACTAATATATTTTATTTAAGGTCTGGGTTTTGTCTCAGTATTGTCTACTGATATGTACAAATATCATCTTCTTAGTCAAATTATCTGCTCCTTGTTTTTTTTACAATCACATCTTTTTATGTGGCAAAATCAAGTTTTTACTCATGTTTACCTCAGTTTGCATAGTAGAGACAATAAAGTTCTGATTTTTTGATCTGGATTTTCTTCCGTAGTCATGCATCAACCACCATATTGTTTAATTAAAGTTCCCATTATATAAAGTTTCATTCTTGAAGACTTTTTAGCAAGACAACCTTAAATTTGACTTTCAGATTCCAGGCAGAGCTTATGTGGGTTAGTGTTTATTTATTTATTTATTTTTTAAAGTACTTGTAATTTCAACAGTTTTGATCTGGCTATCACTGAGAAATCATAAATATGGACCCCCATAATACCACATCTAAAGAATAATTTTTGAAAGGGAAATTGCTCTTTAAGGAAACAAAATAATTAATGGCATTGTGAGTTTAAGTAAGGAAAGACCAACCTTTGCTATGGCTGGAAGCCATATATAAATAAGTAATGTACTTTTTTCTAGGCACAGTATATTTTACCCCTTATTAGTGATGAGGAGACTCAGTGATTGTTAACATAACAGACTCTTTCCTTGAAATTTCTTCACTTGGTGTGTAGGATCCATTTTTCAGTTAGAATTAAATGATAATTTAATGTGTTGTTTTTTTAAACATTTTTAGGGTGGAGAGCACTGTTACTATCATGGAAACATTAGAGGTGTCCAGAACTCCAAAGCTGCCCTTTCAACATGTAATGGACTTAAGTGAGTGCAAATCTTCATTCCTCCAAAGAGACTATATTAACTGCTTGCTACTCTTGGATTCCTGTCCTTGGGTTTCATCTCTTGGCATGAGACAGACTGAAATTCTCCAAGCTTTCAAAGATTGTTGGCATCCTGAGGTACAGGCAGACCAGTCTTGTTTCAAGAATAGTGGCTAGTAACTCAGTGACTCCTCTAAAGTATTCTCTGTGAACGCCTTGCTGACCATGCTCAGCTAAGGAGTTTCTCATTGGCATTGCAGTTTTTTAAACTGCTTATATCCTTTGCCCTGTCTGTGGATTTTAGCTTTTGGTTGATGGCTTCTCTGTATGTTCTGATTTTTTTTTTCTGTTCCCTTTAGTTCTTCGGTTTCTTCCTCAAGACAGGTTCAGGACTGGAATAGTAGAAATGTTCTGTGTCAGGAGTGAGGTGCATTGGCAAGACAAAGTGGGGAAGCTTGTACAGTACAGAGCCTACCTTCTGTATACCTGGCTTTAACCACTGCTATTAATTCATTTTTTAAGCACCAGGGATACTAGAAATTTTTGGTGCTGTCTAGCGAAACCCTTACAGATTGTAAATACCTAGAAATAAATTAATCAAGATGGCTGATTCAAACAAATAAGAGATCAGAAATATGAACAAAAATCAGACTTCAGCTCTTCACATTACTAGAACAGTTCTCAAACTGTGGGTTGGGACTCCAAAGTGGGTCGTAGGGGTTGCTAGGGCTGGCGCTGGACTTGTTGGGCCCAGGACCGAAGCCAAAGTCAGAGCCCTACCATCCAGGGCTGAAGCCGAAGCCCAAGGGCTTCATCCCTGGGTAGTGGGGCCGAAGCCCTCAAGCTTTGGTCCCCCTATCCCAGGTGGTGGGGCTGGGCTTTGGCCCCCTGCCCGAGGCCATTGGGCTTGGGCTTTGGTCCTCCTTTCTGGGGTCATGCAGTTATTTTTTCTTGTCATAAAAGGGTCGCGGTGCAGTGAAGTTTGAGAAACCCTGCATTACTGTGATTCCAGTACTGTCAGACCAGGAATTATAATTTTGAAAAATCAGTCTTTTGATTATTATTTTTGATGTAAGTAAATAATGTAAGATAGTATATGGCCCGCAGCTCTTTGTTGATTATGTGTATATAACTCAGCTGTGTTTGTTGTCTTCTGCATATTAATTGGTGTTTTAGGAACGACCAAGATCAGATCTTGACTCTTTCCATTGTTGTGTCAAGTATTCCATTACCAAGGATCCTGTCTAGCACAAAATTGATTTTGCAGATGTGCATCACTACTATATTTTGCCAGTTACCACTGGAATTTTTTATGCTGGCTTGTTCACTAGTTTTAAATAGTACAATTGGATTTATTTGACCAAAGACCATTTGTTGGATTAAAATTATTCCTTAGTACTTATATTGGTCCTAAATCTCTTCCTTTTTCTTTCTAATGTTCCAGTGGCATGTTTGAAGATAGCACCTATGTGTACTTCATAGAACCAATGGATTTGACCTACAGTGCAGTAAGTTTATACTGCTTTGTAATTTTTTTGGTTTTGTTTGTTACAGGGATGCCTAAATGTCAGTATGTTTCTCACAAGTAATTTGCAAATCTGAATTATTAAAGATTTATTTTTAATTCCATGTTTTAACTTGAATTTTCTAATCTTAAATTCACTTTAGATTTGGGAATAGGCCATTCATGTTGGCGGCGTCTAAGGGCTTATTCCCATGGTGAATGATTTGTGGTCTATAAAAGTGTTTACCAATTTCCTCTACTGTCTGAGCTAGTGAATTTAATCCTTTCATTGACTTGGTTGAAAACCTATGTTTTGGAGCTGAGGTCAGGCACTCTATACAGAGTGCCACAGCTGGGTAGTTATCACAGAGGATTGTAGTGCCGATATGTAATGACTCTGATACAAATAGATGAATAAATTGGATCAAGAATATATTTACCCAAATATCTTATTCACACTCTGAACCTGTTCTACTTAACTTGTGGCTCTCTTTAAGTATAGTATGTTTGTACAGTTGCTCCTGAAGGCATTGATGTAAACAGAGCTGACTATTCTTCAAAGGCTAGTTTACAAATTTCAGCACAATAGACCAGGAATGTTTCTCCCGTGGGATACTTCTGCACTTTTATTTGATTTCCAAGAGACATCCTGGGGTTTTGGGTATCTGAGAGACATCAAGATGAGGATTTTCAGGCTTTGTATCTTGCCTGGCACCTCATCAGGGCATGATAAATTACACAAAGTGATGTAATTCTAACTGGTTTCTTTTAAAACCTCTCTTGGTAACAGTGAACATGACAACAGAGTCCCACAAAGGAACTGCAAGATCGTTAGTCTTTGTGTGATAAGTAATACTTTCAGAGAATACTGTATAGGGTAATACACTCTTTGAATATCTTTTGAATGATCTGTTGTGACTTCCAGCCCAAAGATGCTTCAGGTAATGTTAATCCTAGTTAGAATGATAGTGTGATGAGTTGGGTCACAGAAACCCCCTTGGGACGGGCACCTGATGTGCTGACACTACCTCTGAGCCCATTTTCCCTGCGAGCTTGGGACTTCAGTACCCTGTCTTGTTGAGCCAGACATGTTAGCCTGCTGCAAACACAGACTCAGGTCTGAACCACGTCCCCAAAAAGCTGCAGAATTAATTGAAAACAGTTTAAGAAGTGTTCCTGTCTCCGACACCCAGCTCCCAATGGGATCCAAACCCCAAATAAATCTGTTTTATTCTGTATAAAGCTTATACAGGGTAAACTCATAAATTGTCCGCCCTCTATAACACTGATAGAGAGATATGCACAGCTGTTTGCTCCCCCAGGTATTAGTCACTAACTCTGGGTTCAATAATAAGCAAAAGTGATTTTATTAAGTATAACAAGTAGAATTTAAGTGGTTCCAAGTAATAACAGACAGAACAAAGTAAGTTACCAAGCAAAATAAAACAAAAACATGCCTAATACATTAAGACAGTGGTCTCCAAACTTTTTTGATCGTGTACCCCATCAGTAAAAATTTTTTGAGCACGCACCCCCTGCTCCTGGCCGAACTGTCGAAGCAAAACAAATAAACTGCTCGGACTCCCGGCCAAACTGCCAAGGGAAGGGGAAGAAAAAAAAAAAGCCGCTCGGACTCCTGGCCGAACTGCTGAAGGGGAAAAAGAAAAAAAGCGGCGCTGCTTCGGCGGTGCTCCTCCTGCCGTGCACCCCAAAGGAGCCTCTTGCGCACCCCACTTTGGAGACTACTGCATTAAGAAACTGATTACAGATAAAATCTCACCCTCAGATGTTTCAATAAGTTTCTTTCCTAGACTGGACTCCTTCCTAGTCTGGGCCCAATGCTTTCCCCTGGAACAGTCCTTTTTCCAGCTCAGGTGGTAGCTACAGGATTTCTCATGACTGCAGCCTCCTTTGCTCTGTTCCACCCCATTATATAGCTTTGGCACAAGATGGGAATCTTTTGTCTGTCTGGGTCCCTACCTCTCTGTCTGAATGGAAAAGCCCCAGGTTTAAGATGGATTCTAGTACCAGGTGTCATGGTCACATGTCCTGTGAGACCCCAAGCCTCCATTCTTCCTGGCCTGACTCACAGGAAGGCTTGCAAGTAAATAGAGCCATTTACAACCAATTGTCCTAGTTGATGGGAGCCATTGAGATTCCAAACCACCATTAATGGCCCACACTTTGCATAATTACAATAGAATCTCAGAGTTATATTTCATATTTCTAGTTTCAGATACAAGAATGATACATTTATACAAATAGGATGACCACACTCAATAGATTATAAGATTTGTAATGATACCTTACAAGAGACCTTTTGCATGAAGCATATTCCAGTTACATTATAGTCACACTCATTAGCATATTTCATAAAATCATATGGAGTGCAATGTCACAGATAGTCCATTGGAAAATAATTTAGGAACCATTCAGTGTGGCAGCTGGATTAAGGCTCTTTGTTACAAAGCTACATACTGTACTTAAATGTAACCTGTATATGACACTGGTTATTGGTTGAAAACTGACCATATGTTCACTATTGTGGGGATCTGGTAACCCCTTCTTAATTAGGAGACAGACAATTGGGAGATTATTCTCCTAGGACAGTAGAATTTCACTCTTCATGCTGATACTGAAGTACAGAGCTTGAGGCAATGGAAAGAAATAATTAGGGTTATTTTTAGACTTCGTACAATCACTGTAATTTATGGAAGATTTTAAAATGATATCATCTCTGCCACCTCTGTGTGTGCAGGTGGAAGTTTTAAAGAGCATAGAGGATAGTTTTGGACAAGAGTATTGTTCTCAATAAAACTACTTTCTTCTATTGACCAAAATAAAATGTCTATAGGGAGATTTTCAGAGCCATAAATGGCAGTGAGGGACCCAACTTGAAAGTCAGTGCAAGTTAGGCACTGATCTCCCGCTTTGTGCATAATACCTGAGATAGATGTCCACACCAGTTATTTGATTGCAAGCATTGCTCTCATTGTTTGATTGGTTAAGTTCTTTCAGATACCTTAGGAATGGAAGGCAGTATGTTAAACTAAGTTGTATTTACTGTACATGTGCAGTTTGAATTTTTGAATATTTTACTTCCATGTTTTACACAAATCTCTCAGGAATTACACAAAAATAGCATTCTGTCTTTTCAAAAGCATTATTTGACAAGATCAGGTGATGGAATGACAAGGGAGAGAAGACAGAGATCCATGGGGCACATATCAAACTGTGATACTTTGAAATTTATCATTTTAAAAGGAGAAAACTTCAATATATTTATTCTTTTTTTGTCCTATATATAGATTTTCAGCACTGTGCATTAATTATGTTGAAAGAGACATAAATCTTACGGTTCTTTCTGTTGAGTTTCAATACAATTAAGTAGCTTGTCTTTGTGATTTATAATAGGCATACCTTTATTTTTGAGCAGGTGCAGTAAGACTGTATCTAGGTATATGTATGTATGCAGAGAGTAGAATTTGAATTCTTGAGATAACACTTCATACTGAATTAATGTCTTCTCTCTGAGGATCTCAAAGATATTTATAATCAATGAATTAATCCCTATGATATCTTTTGTAATGTACGTGATAAATAAATATTGTCCGTGTTTTAGATTAGGAAACTGAGGCAAAGCATCCAAGTGATTCGCCACACAGCCAGTCAGTAGATGAGGCAGGATTAGAAATAAAGAGGCAAGAAGCCTGACCACTAATCCTAATGAGAGACTTGTCTCACCTCTTCTGGCCCGGGAGAAAGATACAGCATTGTTAATCAGGAGCTTGTAACCTGCTCTGTGAGAGAGTTCTCCAAATAAGGCCTTCTACAATTGAAGAGTACATCATACTGAATTGTGGAGGCTTTCATGTTTGGATTAGCAGCAAAGAATCCTGTGGCACCTTATAGACTAACAGACGTTTTGCAGCATGAGCTTTCGTGGGTGAATACCCACTTCTTCAGATGCAAGAAGTGGGTATTCACCCACGAAAGCTCATGCTGCAAAACGTCTGTTAGTCTATAAGGCGCCACAGGATTCTTTGCTGCTTCTACAGAACCAGACTAACACGGCTACCCCTCTGATACATGTTTGGATTAATATTCTAAGAATCTAATGCTTAGAAGTTATCCTGGTAAAGTATACATAGCACCAATTTAAAGATATTATATTTATGTCAGTGGATATTGCTATTTCCTTTCAGGGAAAAGAACAAATAAGATGTCAATCTACTGTAATAAGTGCATCTTTCTTTTCATTTGGCATTGCTAATGAGTTGAAAATGTTTTTATACATTCTTTTTTTTAGAAAAGCACAGGCAGGCCACACATCATTCAGAGGACTTTAGGAACACAAACCTCAAAGCAAATGAAGAATGTTGGTATGTATTGGTTACATTATGTTTTCAGTAACAAAAATAATTTTAGTTGTAATGTAAATAGTTTGAGGCTCAAGTTAATGGCACCTATTTTAAACTGCTGAACTTTCTGAAGAATAAGAAAAAAGACCATTATCAAGTTGACTTCTGTATGCCAAGTTTATTATCATCACATTGAATTTCAGAAATGGTAAAATTGAACTGAAATGTTTTCACCTATCAAGACCTGTGTTTAGGTTCTTCTGGCAGAGAATAGCTGTTGGTTTCATCACTAATACTTTAATCAGCTGCTATTTTTTTGGGTGCTAGTGATTGTCATCAACACATGAAAGAGAAAAAGCAAAACTGTATGGTCAGGTCTTAGCCTCTTTATGTCCCTTTTTAGTGCATATTTAATTGTAATTATAAATCTATTCACATACTTTGTTATTGATATGGGATCCTTAAAAGTTATGAATTTTAAAGAATGCTTTGCAATTCACCTTTAAATATTTGTGAAATAGGTATTCTTAGTCCATTTCCCACTGGATAAGTGTTCACATCACAGTGATTTCTAAAATGTTTTATCGAATGTTCTTAGGATTTCACTAAACTTTTTAACTTTTGAAATTTTCCATCTTTAATTTAGATATAAAGATAAATTAATTAATCTCACTGTAAAGAGTTTCCATTTTGACAAGGATTTAAACTGCATGTTCTCCTGCATAAATACTAAATTATTTAAGTTCTGTTAATTTTATTTTCTTCAGAGACCGAATCTAGTTCTGAGTGGTCCTTCCTGTCTGAGTTACAGTGGCTCAGGAAAAGGAGAAGAAAGAGGGCCGTGAGTGTAAGTGTGACACTAAGTTTAGACCTCTGCAGTGCTCCATAAACTTCCAAATTCTTTAATTATAAGTGAGCATTGGTTCTTAGCAAACAAAATCCTTTGGATGTTTGAAACAAAGTTTAAAATATCTCTCTTTCATATTTTTACAATACAGTACTGTTTTCCACCAAATGATGCCATTATATTTGAACCTGAATCTACAGAATAAAATAGATATAGTTTATATAGTGACAGCAATACCATGTATAGTTTGAAATGAAATTTGATATTGAAAGTGTAATTAAAATTTCAATGATCATTAAGGTCTGATATTAATGTGGACAGAGTACAACCGTGGATGAAGTCTGACTACTATATAGATGCCCTTTCCTATGGACACATGGCTCATGAATTGGCATGGCCAAAGCCAAAAGTAAGAAATGTGTGATCCAAAATTGGGTTTATTAGGGAAAAAAATATGGACCGTTCTCACATCTGTAGACACAATACACATTATAACTAGTTTAAATATATCAGTTTGGACTTCATTTTGTCACATACATGTGCTCGTGGCTTATTTTAGGTTTCATTAATATTAATTTGTACCCATTTGTCTATATGAGATCAACTTTCTCCTGGGATCATACAGCACAATGTGTGGGGTTTCAAACCCTACCTATTTTTAAAAAAATCACTTTTTTCCTAGATCTAGTAAATATGACAATGGAACAAGGGATATGTTGTTTTCTGGGTCTTTTAAACACTAAGTTCTATGGAAACAGTAGCCTTTTCTGTAAACATTGGACAAAGAGGTTTGGATCTGAATTTATTCTAAATGAAATGGTCCAGATCCTCAGCTGATGTAAATTCATGTAACTCCATTGAAGTTAATGGAGTGATGCCGATTTACACTAGTTGAAGAGCTTTCTCAATTCTGGCAAACTTACTCACTTCGAGTAACATTTATGTGAGTAGTCCCATTGAAGCCAGTGAGAGATACAAACTTGGCTCTCCCACTGCTACTAGATACCTAGGTAAAAATTACCATCACACTGTCATTTCTCACAATATATTTTTAAATCCAACAGGCATCTCGTGGTATATTTGAAGAGATGAAATATCTGGAGCTCATGATTGTCAATGACCATAAAATGGTAAGTATATAGATTGAGTGGCAATCTTCCTTGTAATCTGATTCAGAAGGTGGTCCATACCTGTCTGTCTAAGTTTCTGTATCTGAGTACCTCACTCTCTGGCACAGATTTTTGGGTGTGGAGAGAGGGTCTATACCCCTCCTTGGTAGCAAGATACAGTAGCTATGTGCAATGGGGAAAATAAATTACATCCTTTTAAGGGGTGTAGAAATTTACTTCTCCCCACAGAGCAAGACAGGAATAGGGTGACGTGCTTCTGAGGAGTATGTCTGAGGTACTGTACCCCCGGGGCTACCCTTTGCTAGTGCTAATCTGAAAGACACGGTGTGGCCCATAGTAGTTAATAATACCTAGCATTTTAGACAGCACTTTAAATACTTAAAGTACTTTACAAACATTACCAAATTAATATATATTATTTATATTTGTGTTTTAATATGTATTATTAGTGTTGTGTGTGTGTATGTGTGTGTATACATAAGATGTATGTTAACATATATTTAACTGTTAAGTGGCAGTACTGTTAGAATTTAAAAATTAAATTCCATCTTTTAAGGATTAAAGAAACAGGCTGAGACTGGTAGGACACAATTTAGAGTAAAAAGCTTTGATATTTGGGCAGTAAGATATGCATGTGAAGCTCTCTCTCTCTCTTTTTTCTTCTTCCTGGTAAATCCATGCTTATAAATAGGCAGGGTAGTGAAATAAACAATAAATCTTGCCATTGGATTAAGCAAGATGTATTACATTTACAAAGAACTCTGCTCTGATTTCTTTTTTTCCTTGAGGAGATATTAAAGAAACTAGATCAGCTGACATTTGCTATTTAAATGTTACTGCTTTCATTAATTGTGCCAAGTAAGATAGGGTTATCAAAATGTCAGCACCCTGCCTGTTCAGCAGATTAAATCAGAAAGGCGGCGCCTGGGGAGTAGTATAGAAGGACTAGGCTTCTCAACAGATGTTGTGGGGTGCCCGGGGAAATTCCCCAAACTCAGGTTATCCATGGTTTGAATAGGCCATGCCCCCTGACTACCACATGGGGCCACAAAACCTACCTATCTACTCCCTACACCAGCACATTATGCAGTAGAATTCCTGTAGCCTCAAGACTATGGAGTTTTCCCCTTTAACTTTGGCCCTGCTGCATGTTGTTCAGTAGGAGGGCTTGATTTGCGCCTCAGCGTTATGTAAAATGTAGATATTTAGAAAGGAACAAGTCTGCAGATTTTTTTTACAAGAATGTATTGAAAATTTCTGTTGACCTGGTTTACAAGCACAAATTATTTATCCAGTTTATTTTTTTAGTGTTACATGTCTACTGTATATGTGCATGTAGGTACATATCTTTTCAAGCACTTCGGTTTCCGAAGAAGTGAGGTTTGTGGTTTTTTTTTTAAAATAATTGGATAATAACTTAATAATATATGAAAGGGATATTGAAGTGCCACCTGTTGGTAGCAAGAGCCTAACCAAAATATTTGAATGCCAAAGAAATGTTCTTAGGTCTATAACGTGGACTAAGAGTACAAGTATTCTGCCAATCTCTCTCTCTCTCTCTCTGTACCTTGTCTCGTTCTTTTTGTCCAGTCTCCCGATTTAACACAAATATTAGAATGTCAGAATTGTCTCCTACCAGATGTTCCTAAATTCTTTAGATGCATTATAAACTATTGGCTTTTTTTTTTTTTTACTAGAAAAATAGATATATTGCATGTCTTCACTATCTTAAATATAAAGGGAAAATTTCACACTCTGATTTACACTGCAGAATTTTTTGTTCATAGAGTAGATTGTAGAAGTAGCTCTAAAAGAAGCATTTGTGAATGTACAATATTTACCCTTTAAATCTGAAGGGCTAGAATACGTAACCCTTACATTGGTGAACACTTAATCCATGTGAGTAATTTCCTTGATGCCAATTCATAGATTCTTTATTATATTCTTAGATTTTCAGGCCAGAAGGAACTGTTGCAGTCATCTCATCTGACATCCTGAATAATAAGAACATAAGAATGGCTATACGGGGTCAGACCACTTGTCCATCTAGCCCATTATCCTGTTTCCGACAGAGGCCAGTGCTAGATGCTTCAGAGGGAATGAACAGAACAGGGTAGTTATCAAGTGATCCATCCATTGTCATCCAGTCCAGCTTCTGGCATTCAGAGGTTTAGGGACGCCCAGAGCATAGGATAGTAACCCTGACCATCTTGGCCAGTAGCCATTGATGGACCTATCCTCCATGAGATTATCTAATTCTTTTTTTGAATCAGTTTATACTTTTGGCCTTTGCTACATTTCTTGGCAACAAGTTCCACAGGTTTATTGTGTATTTGTTCTAAACCTGCTGCCTATTATTTTCATTGGGTGACCCCTGGTTCATCTGTTTATGTAAATAACACTTATTCACTTTCTCCACACCATTCATGATTTTATACACATCTATCATATCCCCCCTTAGTCATCTCTTTTCTAAGATGAACAGTCCCAATCTTTTTAAACACTTCACATAGAAACTGTTGCATACCCAATCATTTTTGTAGTCCTTCTCTGTACCTGTTGCAATTCTAATATATCTTTTTTGAGTTAGGGAAGCCAGAACTGCATGCAGTATTCAAGGTGTGGGTGTACCCTGGATTTATCTATTGGCATTCTATTTTCTGTCTTATTATCTGTCCCTTTCCTTACATTTGTTTAGCTTGTTTGACTGCCGCTGGACATTGAGCAGATATTTTCAGAGAACTATCCATGATGACTCCAAGATCTGTTTCTTGAGTGGTAACAGCTAATTTAGACCCCATCATTTTGTATGTATAGTTCAGATTATTTTTTCAAATGTGCATTATTTTGCACTTATCAACATTGATTTTCATCTACCATTTTGTTGCCCAGTCACTCAGTTTAGTGAGCTCCTTTTGTAATTCTTTGGAGTTAGTTTTGGACTTAACTGTTTTGTGTAATTTTGTATCATGTGAAGATTTTGTCATCTCACTGTTTACCCCATTTTCCAGAGGTACAGAGGCTGATTTAAGCAATAGGTTACGTAACTCAGTAAGTAGTTCTGCAATTCCATATTTGAGTTCCTTTAGAACCCTTGGATGAATACCATCTGGTCCTGGGGAAATATTTATCTATTTGTTCTAAAACATCCTCTATTGATATCTCAGTCTGGGACAGTTCCTCATATTTGCCACCTAAAAAGAATGGCGCAGATGTGGGGATCTCCCTCACATCCTATAGAGTGAAGACTGATGCAAGGAATTGATTTAGCTTCTCCGCAATGGCCTTGTCTTCCTTGAATGCTCCTTCAGCCCCTTGATCATCTAGTAGCCCCACTGATTGTTTGGCAGTGTTCCTGCATTTGATAGTCTTAAAAAAATTGTTGCTATCAGTTTTTGTGTCTTTTACTAGTTGCTCTTCAAATTCTTTTTTGGCCAGCCTAATTATATGTTTACACTTGACTTGCCAGAGTTTATTCTCCTTTCTATTTTCCTCAATATGAAATGACTTCCTGTTTTTAGAGGATTCTTTTTTGCCGCTAATCACTTCTTTTCCTCTGTTGCTTAGCCATGGTGGCACATTTTTAGTCCTCTTGCTGTTGTTTTAATAATGGTGTTTTTTAATAATGTGGGCAATAGGACTTCCCTGAATTAATTCCTTAAGTCCGATAGTTCTGCTTGAACTAGAGCATGTCCGGGGTGGCTCCAGGCCCCAGCACGCCAAGCGCATGCTTGGGGCAGCATGCTGCGGGGGGCGCTCTGCTGGCCGCCGCGGGGGCGGCAGGCAGGGTGCTTTCGGCGGCATGCCTCCGGAGGGTCTGCTGGTCCCGCGGCTTCGGTGGACCTCCCGCAGGCGTGCCTGCGGAGGGTCCACTGGTCCCGCGGCTCCACCGAAGCCACAGGACCAGCGGACCCTCCGCAGGCACACCTGTGGGAGGTCCACCGGAGCTGCGGGACCGGCGAGCGGCAGAGCGTCCCCCGTGGCATGACGCCGTGCTTGGGGCGGCGAAATGTGTAGAGCCGCCCCTGAGCATATCTCTTAGAATCCAATCCTGATTTAAAAATTGCCAATAAAGGAGCATCCTCCACAATCCTTGTTAAGTTCATGCCTCATTTCTCATCTGAATTTGTCTACCTTCAGTTTCCAGCCATTAGATCTTGTTATACCTTTGCTCTCCCTTATCACATTTCTGCTTCTCGCAAAGGTACTTACGGACTGTGATCAAGTCAACCCTTTATCCTCTTTGATAAGATAAATAGAATGAGTTCTTTGAATCTCTCATTCTAAGGAATGTTTTCCAATCCTTTATATCATTCTTGTTGCTCTTCTCTGAACCTTCTCCTATTTTTCAACATCCTTCATGAAGTGTGGACACCGGAACTGGACACAGAATTTCAGGATTGGTTGCAGTGCCAGATACAGAAGTAATATAACTTCTCTGCTCTTAGCTGATATTCCCCTGTTTATACATCCCAGGATCTCATTAGCTCTTTTAGCCATTGCTTTGTACTAGGAGTTCATGTTCAGCTAATTATCCATCATGACCCTAAGTCTTTTTTTTCAGAGTTGCTGCTTCCCAGGATAGAATTCACTATTCTTTGAGTGCTTGCTCATGTCAATTCCATTTTAGGTGTGTGCATGCTCATATGCACAGTTGTTGGAGATTTATGCCTTAGCGGTACCTGGGGGCCGGTTGTGGCGCCCTCTGGAGTGCCGCACGCATGTGGCAGTATATCAGGTGCCGCCAGCCCTACGCCCTCTCAGTTCCTTCTTACCGCCCGTGATGGTTGGTTGGAGTACCTTGCCTGGCTTCGCAAGAGCACTAGCGGTTTCTTCATAGCCTTTTGCATAGACTTCGTTCTACTGATTGTTGTATGTAGTTCATACTAGTTAGTTGATAGCGTTAAGTTAATTAGTCCCTTTTGGGACTTTGCCCTGAGCGGCTTAAAGTTGTGTTTGGCATGCAGCAGGCTGATGCTAATCAGTGATCCACATGACAGTTGTCTCAAGTTGTCTCAAGCCACAGGAAAGACAGGTGTTGCATCTGCAAAAACCTTTGCCTTCAGTCCTGGTGGCAATCCAAAGGAGAGGGCTCGGATACACTCAATGAAGCCACACCAGGTGCATAAGTATAACCAGTTTTATTGCCAAAGTATAATACGCTTCCCAGCCTTAACACATTACTAAATATGTGCTTTCCAGCAAGCAAGCAAGAATCAATGCTTACGCCCCTTCTGCTGTGGACAGTCCCGGACCCTCTAGCCTTGTCCTTGAGGGCTCGTAGCAAGCGCTGCTCCAGCATGGGGAATTCTTGGGCACTCATAAGGCCAGGGTCCACAGGTGAGACTGTTCATCTAAAGCAAATTGCATAGCCGTTTTTAATTATCACCTCCTTCTAAGTGGGGGGGGGCATATTAACCCACAAGCAGGCTCTGGCAGGAAACTCTGCTGTTTTCTATTCCCACTCTTCACAGTCTTGGGCCTTGCTTATCTCTTCACTTGTTTATCCAGCCAAGTGGGTGCAAACCAGCCCGGCCAGTCAAAGCCTGTTCACTACTAGCTCCCCCCGAACCATGCTGTAACAACAGCCCAAGGTAACTTGCGGTCAGCCCCAACACCCAGAAGGAGTGAGATATTCGCTTGAGGATCCTCCTGATGGAGGCTGCCCTTTTCCCCGTGTCTGAGCCCTACACCACAGAATCCACACAGAGTACATCTGCCATGGCCTCAGCCCGGCACTGCTCCCTTTCGCTGGTGCCAAGGAAGCAGCAGAAGATGCAGAGTCCCTCGGCACCGAAGGACAGACAAAGGACCTGTATGAGGCCATGTGCCCACTTTGGGACTTCCCGGGGTGCTGCTGAGGTCGGACCTCCCAGCCCGGCTTGGGACCTGCCCCCTACTCCAGGCAGCGACAGGGGCTCCCAGCCTATCGTGGGGCCTTCAGTGCCTGAACCGGTCCCAGTGGCTAGATAGCAAAGCCGACCGGCTCTGCATGTGCCATGCCAGGTGACCAAAGCAGCTCCGCCCCCAGCACCAAAGCGCAAGCCCACCAGGGTGCAGCATAGCCTGGCAGAACTCCCCCGATCGCCAGACCGCAGATGCAGGCCCCTATCACCACAACCTCGGACCCCTTTTAGCCATTGCCAGGTCAGCTCTCCAACAAGATCTCCACCTAGTAGGCATGGGACTCCGGATTTGAGGCACCGTTCCCTATACCAACGGTACCGGCAATCCTCTGGCTACAGGTCGCCGAGGTGGCAGTCACCCTCTCCCAGGCAGTCTCCCAGGCATCAGTAGCTGTCCTGGAGGGGTCCTTCAGGATCTCGGCACTGGTCTCGTTCACCCCAGTACCGTTCCTCGGGCAGGCAGTGCTACTCACTGTTATCCCGCCGCTCGCCTGCCAGGGTCAGCAAACAGACCCAGGCCTCAACGGCCCCATCATGGTGTCAGAGGGACAATGATCAGGGTCAGACTGTGACTTCAGCCCGTCGCCAAGATGGGACAACTCCCAACAATGAGGGAGACCGAGGCAGCACCAGTCGCGATACTGGTGCAGCAGGGACAGTGCCCCCCACAGTGGCGGTACTGGATCCCATGGGGCGAGGTGCCAGTGATGCCGGTCCAATACTCCCAGTCCTCCCTGGCTGCATCGGACAAGCTGGCACTGCCAGCACCACCGTCAGAAGGCGGAGGTCGAGGCAGCGCACTGCACCGCACCCTGGCATCGAGGAAACCCTCCCCCATGAAAGAAGAGGCAACACCCTCCTACAGGTGGTAGAATCTTTGTCATCATCTCTGGACAAGGCAGTCACCAGGCCACCCCACCCTAGCAGTCCCCCGGACGATTCTAAGGTGCACCATGCCCACCTTGGTCTGCAAATTGAGGCGATCACAGAGGAGGTTGATAACTTCTTCAATGTCATCTCGGTCACCACCCCAGCACAGATTGCATTGCCTGTCCACCCGAGGGTCCTCAAGATAGCCAAATCGTTGTGGCTATCTCCCTTCTCTATTATGCTGACTTTCAAGAAGGCGGAAAAGAAATATTACGTCCCTGAAGAGGGCTTTTAGTATGTGTACACTCATCCCCCGGCGGCATCACTGGTCGTGTCCACAGTGAACGAGAGGGACAAGCAGGGACAGGTTAGCAGGACACCGAAAAATAAAGACAGTAAGAGGCTGGACTTGCTTAGCCAAAAGTCTTATTCAATGGCCAGCTTGCAGATCTGAGTGTCTAATCACCAGATCAGGCTCTTACAGGAGGAAGGAGAAGAACAGGGGGTCTAAGAGACAGTATCCATCATCTTCCTGTCTGGCGGCACAGCCCGACCCTCCCAAAAATCAGGGAGGCCAGAAGAAGTCGTTTTGAGGGTACGCCCAAGGACAGTGGCCCAGCCAATGTACTGGATCCATCCCCCTCCTTCTTCAAATGCCTCCACCCTTTCCAGTTGGCCTGGTCCCAAATCACATTGGACCACTAGGTACTCAGTACCATTTCTTCGGGTTACACCCTGCAATTTATAGCTGACTATCCTTCCCACCCCCCTTCCCCGTCCCTCTTCAGGGATCTTTCTCATGAGCAACTCTCCATTCAGGAGGTTGAAAACCTCCTGCGTCTGGGGGCAGTGGAAGAGGTTCCTCGGAACATGGAAGGCAGAGGATTCTACTCCCACTACTTCCTAATTCTGTAGGCAAAAAGGGGCCTCAGACCTATCCTGGACCTGCATTGCGCAACTCGTCTCTCAAGAAGTTTAAGTTCTTCTTCGAGGAGTGTCCCTGTGGGTGCTCCACTTTAGGTGTCTTGGGGCCCTCCGCTTGTAATCAGAGATTTGTAGTAACAGTGCCCTGGTTGGCTGCGCACGTGCGGCAGCCGTCTCACACCACTCTGGGCAGCTACTTAGAGTGCGCAGCCAACAGTCCTTCAGTTTCTTTTCTACCGCCTTTGGCTTGAGTCAGAGCGACTGGGGATGGGGAGCCCACCTGGACAACACCATCCAGGGACGCTGGTCCCCAGTGGAAACCAACCTACATATAAACATTCTAGAACTCTGAGCAGTCACAAAAGCATGTGAACACTTCCTTCTGCTTATTCACAACAATACCATCAGTGTCCTCACGGACAACACAGCCTGTATGTTTTATATAAACCGACAGGGTGGAGCTCAGTCATACCCTCTCTGCATCGAGGCACTACACCTATGGCAATGGTGCATATCCAACAAGATAGACATTTCTGCAGCTTTCCTGCCAGGACTTCAGAATACCACGGCAGACCAGATGAGAGACACTTCTCACAAACCCATGAGTGGGAGATGGACTACCCGACCCTCATGACCATGTTCAACCGGTGGGGGTTCCCTACTATAGATTTATTTGCAATGGCTCACAATACAAAATGCCTTCAGTATTGCTCCCAAGCAGGGCTTGATCACCATTCCCTGGGCGATGCCCTACTTAGAAAATAGGAAGCACCACTAATGTACATGTTTCCCCCGATTCCTCTATTGAGCTGGGTGCTACACAAAATCAGACAGGACAAGGCCCAGGTCATACTTATTGCACTCACATGGCCAAGGCACACGTGGTTCCCATACCTGAGACAGATGGCAGTGAAACACCCTCCAACCCTTCTGCTACTTCCTCACCTCCTGACATAGGATGGTGGCCATGTCAGTCACCCCAACCTAGCGGTTCTCTGCCTCAAGGCCTGGTTACTCAATGGCTAATGGGCCTGGATCAGGATTACTGAGGAGGTTAAAGACATTCTCTTGAATAGTTGCAAACTGAGCACATGCAAAACATGCTCATAAGTGGGTATATTTCTGCTCCTGGTGTGAGGCTCACCATATGTCTCCTCATTTTGCCCCTCTATCCAGAGTCCTGGACTACATACTAGGCCTTAAAAAGCCAGGCCTTTCCAATAGCTCCATAAAGGTACATTTAGCAGCGATCACCTCACTACATGATAAGGTAGATGGAACCATGATCTTCACTCATCCAACAACTAAACGATTTTTAAAGGGCTTGACCAACATCTACCCTCCCCTAAAACACCCTACTCTAATATGGGACCTTAATCTCATGCTACACACCTGCGTGGAGAAACCATTCAAACCCCTTGCGACTTCCTCATTGCTACATCTATCAATGAAGGTCTCCTTCCTTATCGCGATCACTTCAGCAAGAAGAGTAAGGGAGCTAGGGGCCCTAATGGCATACCCGCTGCATACCACATTCCATAAAGACAAAGAGATCCTAAGAGCCCATCCTAAATTTATACCTAAAGCAGCCTCCTCATTTCATTTAAAGCAACCCATTTACTTACCCATGTTTTTTCCAAAACTGCACGCTGATGCCAAGGAGGCATCCCTTCACACTCTCGACATCCGTATAGCTCTGGCCTTCTACCTAGAAAGAACAAAGACATTTAGAAAATCATCACGTCTCTTTCTATCAGTCACAGAGCGATCAAAGGGTGAGGCCATCTCTAAATAAAGACTATCTAAGTGGATTTCTGGCTAAATCCACCTATGCTATCATCAGAGCAACATCCCAGCTCCAGTTGGGGTTCTTACGCACTCCACCAGAGCGCTATCCATGTCAGTAGCGTTTCTCAATAATGTACCCATCATAGACATTTGCAGGGCAGCTACCTGGGTCTTGGCCCACATGTTTATCAAACACTGTGCCCTGGAACAACATTCCTCTGCCGATACTCAGTTCGGACTCTTAGTGCCATTCACCATTAACAATGATACTCTGAAGCCCTGTCTTCCATTGAGAGGTACTACTCTATAGTCACTTAAAGTGGAGCACCCACAGGGACAGTCCTTGAAGAAGAAGAGAAGGTTACTCACCTTGTGCAGTAACTGAGGTTCTTCGAGATGGTTGTCCCTGAGGGTGCTCCATTACCTTCCTCCTCCCCTCTACTTCGGAATTTCACACTGACTCTCTGGGGTAGAGAAGGAACTGAGGGACGGTTGGCTGCACACGCTAAGTAGCTGCCTGCCGCGCCAGCCAGGGCACTGCTACTGCAAATCTCTGATTACAAGTGCAGGGCACCAAGACACCTAAAGTGGAGCACCCACAGGGACAACCATCTCGAAGAATCTCAGTTACTGCACAAGGGGAGTAACCTTCTCTTTCTCATGGTCTCCCTGGCCTCCATCATTCCCTTCCTGGATCTGGGAGACTGGTATGCCTCCCTCGATTTAAAGGATGCATACTTCCATATTTCCATTTTCCTGGGGCACCAGCACTTCCGCCGCTTCATGTTCAGCCAGCGCCATTTCCAGTTCATGGCAAAGCCCTTTGGTCTCTCTGAGTGTGTTCACAAAGTGTATAGCACCAGTGGCTGCTTACCTGCAAGGTCAGGGAGTCCAAATCTACCCGTACCTCGATGATTGGTTGATAAGGGGCTGGTCCTCAGATCAGATGCGGAGGCATCTCGATCTGGTCTGTTGCACCTGTTGAGACCTGGGACTAATAATAAATGAGAAAATGTTAACCCTGACTCCAGTGCAATGCATAGAATTTATTGGGGTGCTACTTGACTCCCCTCGGGCCAGAACCTTCCTTCCTGAGACTCAATTCCAAGCCATGGTGGACCTCATCTCGTCTTTGCATGCCCAAATGCTCACCACCGCCCACTCATGCCTGAGACAGTTAGGTCACATGGCGGCATGCACTTATGTGGTCTGGCATGTGTGACTCTGCCTCAGACCCCTACAGGTGTGTCTGGTGTCAGTCTGTGTCCCCAACTAGCACAGCATGGACCGGGTGCTCAGGATTCCAGACAGAGTACTGTCGTCTCTCGCCTGGGGGTAAGATCCCACATCGATGTTGGAAGGAGTCCCCTTCACGGCCCCAGTCTCTTCGGTGACTCTTGTATCCGATGCTTCAGACCTGGGATGGGGAGCCTACCTGGGCAATCTCAGTACGCAGGGTTGTTGGTCCAGTCATGATTGGTCCCTGCACATCAACGTCAGGGAACTCAGGGAAGTTCACCTAGCCTGCCAGGCCTTTCTGGCTTACATACAAGGCATGGTGGTTCAGATCCTGATGGACAACACGGCCACGGTCTTCTATATCAATAGGCATCACAGGGGCAGGTCATCTGCCCTCTGCCAAGAAGCCCTCCGACTCTGGGACTTCTGTATGCAGCACAACGTCCATCTCATAGCCGCTCACCTACTGGGGCCAAGAATGCTTGGGCAGACCGCCTCAGAAGGACATTCTTGTCTCGCTACGAGTGGTCCCTTCACCCGGAGGTGGTCACTTCTGTCTTCCACAAGGGGCCAACTCCTTGCATTGACCTATTCGTCTCCAGGCAGAACAGAAATTGCCAAGTTTTCTGCTCGTTTCAGGGCATGGACAAAGGATCCCTGTCAGATGCCTTCCTGTTCCAGTGGTTGAGGGCTCTGATGTACACCTTCCTTTGGGTGCCATTGCGTCCCAGGATCCTCATGAAGACAGGGCGAAGGTCATCCTCATATTGCTGGCACGGTTGTGCCAACAGTGGTTCAGCAGTGTTGCCTCTCAGTGGCGACCCCGTTCCAGCTGCCGCTTGGGGTGGACTTGTTGTCCCAAAACCATGGCATTCTTCTGCACTCGAATCTGGCGGTGCTGCATCTGATGGCTTGGCTGCTGCGTGGCTAAATGTGCAGGTACAACAGTGTTTGGCCGAGGTTCAGCGAGTCTTGTTGGGAAGTAGAAAGCCCTCCATCAGAGTGACCTACATGATCAAGTGGAAGCAGTTCATCTGCTGGATTGCAGATAAAGGTGTCCACCCCAAGCGAACTTCATTGTGGCTCATTCTAGACTACCACCTGCATCTCAAGCTCCAAGGCATGTCCCTCTCATCAATCAAGGTCCATTTTGCAGCCATCTCAGCCTTCCACCTGCCGTTCGAGGGCAGGTCAGTTTTCACTTAGGATACCACAGCCAGATTCTTTAAGGGCCTGGAGAGCCTCTACTCACATGTTAGGGATCCTTTGCCTCCATGGGACTTGAATCTGGTGCTGTCATGGCTCATGGGTCCCCCTTCGAGCCTCTGGTTTCTTGCTCCCTCCTTCTCCTTTCCTGGAAGGTTGTGTTCCTGGTAGTGGTCACGTTGGCCTGCTGGGTATCTGAGATTTGTGCCCTCACCTCAGAATCAGTGTTCACTCTAATGTGCAGAATGAATTTTGTTATGTGCACCAATATGGAGGTGAGGTGCGACACATCACCTCCATATTGGTGTACATAATAAAATTAATGCGGCAGGAGGGGTTGAGGGGTTTGGCGTGTGGGGAGGGGCAGAGGGCTGAGGTTCAGGAGGGGGTGAGGCCTCTGGCTGGGGGTGCGGGCTCTGAGGTGGGGCTGGGGATTAGGGGTGTTGGGTGCAGGAGGGGGCTGGAGCAGTGGGTTGGAGTGTGGGGGGAGTGAGGGCTCAGGCTGGAGATGAGGGGTTTGGGGTGCAGGCTGCCCTGGGTCTACGGCAGGGAGAGAGGACTCCCCGCAGCTTTCTCTCCCTGCAGTTTTCTCTCCCAGCAGCAGCAGCAGCACCTGGTCTGGGGGGTGGAGAGAGAGGTGGTTCTCCCCACCGTGGCAGCTCCTGGGCTGGGGCCACAGAATAGGCGCCTCTTCCCCATCCGTGGCAGGTCTGGGGCTGGGCTGGATTGGGTTGGGGACCCTCTCCCCCTGTCTGCAGCAGGTCCGGTGGGGGCCTGGGCTGGGTTGGGGCCAGAGGAGGGTCGCCTCTCCCCCGTCCATGGCAGGTCTGAGGGGGATGGACTGGGGTCGCGGGAGGGGCGCCTCTCCCCCGGCTGCAGCAGGTCTGCCTGCAGTACAGGCCGCCAGTCATGGTCCGCCGCTTTGGTCTCCCTGAGGAAGCCTGAAGCGGCGGACTGTCCCTCACCGGTGACCGGAGGAGCAGCAGCAGCTATTGGCTCCTTTGTGTCATTTGCAAATTTTACCAGGAGTTCTTTGTTTTCTTCCAGGTCTCTGATAAAAAATTTAAATAGCAGAGGGCCGAGAATTTATCCCATTAGAAACACATGCGCTTGATGATGATTCCCTGTTTACAATTATGTTTTGAGACCTATCAGCCAGTTTTTAATATATTTAATGTGTGCCATGTTAATTTAGTATCTTTTTAGTTTCTTAATCAAAATGTCTTGTAGTACCAAGTCAGATGTCCTGCAGAAGCGTAAATACAGTAACTCCTCACTTAACATTGTAGTTATGTTCCTGAAAAATGTGATTTTAAGCAAAACGATGTTAAGCGAATCCAATTTCCCCATAAGAATTAATGTAAATGGGGGGGCTAGGTTCCTGGGAAATCTGTTTTCACCAGACAAAAAACTATACACACACACATACACACACACACATGCTATAAGTTCTAAACAAACAATTTAATACTGTACACAGCAATGATGATTGCGAAGCTTGGTTGAGACGGAGGAGTCAGAGGGTGGGATATTTCCCAGGGAATGCCTTACTGCTAAATGACGAACTAGCAGTTGGCTGAGCCCTGAAGGGTTAACACATTATTATTAATGTAGCCTCACACTCTACAAGGCAGCATGAATGGAGGGAGGGGAGACAGCATGGCAGACAGAGACACTCACCCTGAGGGTGTGGGGGAGAGAGAGAGATGCACATTGCCCCTTTGAGTACACTGACACCACTCTAAGTACGTTGCCTTTAAAAAGATCAGGAAGTTGAGACAGCAGCTGTGGCCAGCAAGCTTTCTCCATCCTGAGCCCTGTCCTGTCCCCACCCTGCTATATATAGAGAAGGGGTAAGCAGGAGTAGGGGGGAGGGAGGCACCCTGACATTAGCCTCCATCTCTCCCCCCTCCCCTGCACAGCAAGCAGAAGGCTCCTGGGAGCAGCTACAAGGCAGAGGGCAGGAGCAGCACATAGCAGTGGGGGGGAGGGACAGCTGACCTGCGGCTGCTGCACAGGGAACTTAGGGGAGTGGGGAGCTGATAGGGGGGCTGCTGGTCCACCCTGGTTCCAAGCCCCCACCAGCTAGCTGCAACGGGCTGCTCTTCCTGCAAGCAGTGGACAAAGCAGGCAGCTGCCAAACGACATTATAAGGGAGCATTGCACAACTTTAACCAAGCATGTTCCCTAATTGATCAGCAACGAAACGATGTTACCCGGGACAACTTTTAAGTGAGGAGTTACTGTATATTTCAGCAACACTATTACCTTTATTAGTCAAAGTTGAAATCTCACTTAAAAAAAATGAAGTTAGTTTTGATAAGATCTGTTTTCCTTAAATCCATTTTGATTCACATTATTTATATTACCCTCTTTTAAGTCTTTATTTATCGAGCTCCATATTAGCTATTCCATTATTTTGTCCAGGATCAAAGTCAGTCTGACAGGCTTGTAATGACCTGAGTTGTGTCATTTACTCTTTTAAAATATTGGCACAACATTAGCTTTCTTCCAGTCCGCTGGAACTTCCACAGTGTTCCAAGACTTATTAAAAATCAACATTAATGGTCCAGAGAGCTCCTCTGTAAGCTCTTTTAAAACTCTTGGATGGAAATTATCCAGACTTGCTAATTTTAAGAATGTTTAAGGTTAGTAGCTGCTTTTTAGCAACCTCCTTAATCACTCTTGAAATGGAAGGTATTCATCATCATAGGATAAAAATAAATGATCTGTATTTTGAAAAAAGCCAAATGAACAAGTATGTATCAAACACTTCTGCCTTTTCTGCATTATTATTAACAATTCTGCCATGTCTAGCTAGTAGTTGACCCATTGTTAGGGTACCATTGCTAGGGTTCCTTTTGTTATAGAAATACATTAAAAAATGACAGCTTATTGTCCTTAACTCTGCTGCCCATAGATTTCTCCTTGTGTCCTTTTGCTTCTCTTACCAATTTTCTACAGCTCTAGCTTCTAATTTATATTAATTATTTTTTCCATTTCTATGGGTTTTTTTATTTTCGACTGCTGCTTTCACTTCATTGCTAAGCAAGATGTTTGTTTGTTTGTTTGTTTTAAATACCAGTATAGCCCTCTTTCTCAATTGTGGAATTTCTGGGTTTTTTGAGCATCTAGTAAAATATTCTTAAACATTTCCTAATTATTGTTCAGATTTTTCTTTTTAAATTATTTCTTCTGGCTGATTCAGCTTATAATTGTTTTCAATTTAGAGAAATTGGCCTTTTAAAAGCACCAAGTATCCATATGACTGGTTTGGAGTATATTCTGTTTGCACATAACAGATGTAATTAAGCCTTGAGCACTTGGACCTACGCAGCTACTAATTTTTTAGATCTGTGATTAATTCCTCTTTATCTGTCAAGATAAGGTCTAATATATAATTCCATTTTGTTAGAAGTGACACTTTTTGAATTAGGAAATTGTCATCTATAATATTTAAAAATTCCAAGGATGTTTTACTACTGGCAGCATGAGAAGTCCAGAACATGTCACTCAGATTGAATCCCCCATATTAACACATTTTATTCCTTACACATTATAAGACAGGTTCTTAAGGGAGCCAGTTCTCTAGTGTGATTTGGTGAACTGTAGCAGACACCAGCTAGTACCCCATCTTGTGCTTTATTTGTTAGAACATTGATCCGTAAGCATTCAAATTCATTTGCTTCTGAGTCATTGAAGACTCAGGAATGGGTAATGCTGTTTTTGACATTAAAATGTCAAATTAGGCTACTTGTAAGTGTTCACCAATGCGAGTAAGGGTTGTACTACCAAGAATTTATAAGCATATACTTATGAGCTTTGCTTACCAGTAGAGGGCAGATTTCTCTTGCAGTAAGATTTTACTTGGAAAAAATCCTCTTCTTATACAGTGTTTCTGACACTGAAATGTATCAAGTATTGATAATTGTTTAATGTTTTAACTTGCTTTTCTTATTTTCTTAAAACTTTCACTCATTATAACAATGAAGACCCAAGTAAATGCATTATTTCCATTCCTTACTTTTAGACAGTTATATTAATCTTAATTTCTATTTCTGGAACTTCTCTGGTATTTTATACTGTCAGTATAGTTCTCTGTATTCAAATATTTTAATGAAGAATGAAACACAAGAATACTGTTTTCACTTTCCACTTCCAGAAAATTCTTTCAACTTGTTAAGGATAAAATATATACTAATATCAAAGGGTTCCCTAAGGAAAAACCTCAAAATCTACTTTAATGGTGTTAGTGTATACCATTTAAGCCCATGTTGGTGCTGCATGAGGTGATTTGCTAAAAGAGCAATTGAACAGGTAGGGTCCCCTGCCAACCCTATGTGGTGTGGGAAGTAGGGATCCCAGCACTGGCTGTGCGTAGGCCACCGAGGAAGGTGGTGTTCACGTAGGCTACAGGAAGGGGCCATGGGATCAGTGAATACACAAATCAAATGGCTTATCACCTTGTGCAAGTGGACTGGATGGGCTGTAGCTGCTATTTGAATCAAGGCTGATAGGGTGAAATCCACCATCTCTATGCATTTCATCTGTATTTAACTGAATGACTTGTGTGAGACAAAAATAGCATCAGTCTGAATGAAAAAAAAATGGTGTAGCAGCCTTGAGAGATTATTTCTATAATGTTTAGTTTGACAGGTAAAGTAACTGGCTGTTTAGATAAAACTATTAAATAGTTGTAATTTTTAAATTTCCTTCTGTAAAGGGCTTCAAGCATGTCTATTAGAGTCCAGGGAGACTGTTTTACTCGCACTGATTCGGGATGGTATTTAAACATGAGCCTGGCTTTAAGCATGTGAGTACTAACTCAGTTGCTTAGAGTTTGGCACATGAACCCTCTTGTCTCACAGTATCACATCAAGTCTACTATGCTTTAGAATGAGGGTAGATAAGACCTTTTGGGGAACCTCATAATACAATTCTTTAGTAGCAAGACCTGTTGCTAGTAAGCAGGATTAGCTGAAATTGGTGAGAAGTTTTTCATGGAAAAGTTTTAGCTAGTTTGTTTTGTGCAGATTTTGAGTTCATTGTCCATGACATTTTGAAGACACAGATTTTCCATTTTTGCAGATCATATTGTGAAATACAATTGTAACTTTACAATTTTGTTGAGTCTCAATCATCTTTGGCAAGTTTGACTTGTTGGCAGAGGGGATTGATAGACAATATATAGAAAGTCACATGCACATTTATTATAATACACAAAAAACTTCAGAAACAGTTAAGTCTGCTACACATGCAACATATATCCACAAAAAGAAAGAAAATGAAAAGTTAAGCCATCTGACAATACATAGTCTCTATTTCTCTACCCTCAAACACTCACTCACCATTATCTTAACACAGATAAAGCAATGCAAACTTAACTGCCCCCCTTTCACCCTTCTACGCATACCCGACCTTAGTAGTTGTGGATGTTTGGTGCTGTAGTAGGTTATATTGTGAAAGGATAGGTTGGTAAAGAGTTGTATGTAGAATGACAATTAGAGGGTGGCATCTTCTTGGTGTCAGAGTTCAGGTTGTGGTGCACTGTCAGTGGTGAATGGTATTTAAATGGTCAGATTTAAACATGACAATTAGGGTCCAGTTCTGAGCTCTCGTTTATAAATTTGAGCTCTAGAAAAATTCATGTTAGCCCCAATTATGTCTTTTTAAAAATTTGACTATTTAAACTCTTAAGAAGTTTTAAGAGGCTGTTTTATGGCTGAACAGTTTTTACTAAAATATTTTGTATGTGTACATGTTAAATGTTATTGAGCCTGGCACACAGGCTTTCATTTAATTCCACAGAAGCATAGACTTTAGGAGGCATGCTGTGATCTAGAAAGACCATTTTTTGTGATTTCTCCCTTAGCATGTGTTAAGATTATTCATTTTCCACATTTGCTGAAACAAATCTAACTCCAGTAATTATTCAAGTTCTAATTTCTTTTTAATTTTTTTCTTTTAGTTCAAAAAACATCGTTCTTCTCATGCGTACACAAACAACTTTGCAAAATCTGTGGTAAACCTTGTAGATGCAGTAAGTATCATTATGGTTCCTGAAAACTATATCACTGAGTTGATTATTTAAGTCATTATATGGAAAGTTGGCTTTACAGACATTAGGATGAAAATAAATGAAATCAGCACTTGTTAAATGGTTGAAAAATAATGTTACAGTTTCACTGCAGAGGATTGTCTTGGGCTGCTATGTAGAAAGGTTCCTATTTGTAAGAAACAACAGATTTATTCTTGGTATTTTCTCAAAGATTGCAGCTGCCACAAATTTGCCCTCTGGGGGAACTCAGAACTGTGAAGGAGCTTTCCTGAATCACTGTTGAATAGTTAGATTTAATAAAGCTTTGAGATATACAGATAGATGATCTATTTCTAATATATAAAAGCCTGCAGTGCTCCTAACTGCCACAAGTAGGCAATGCTGTGAGCACAGCTCATGGAAAATACAAATATCTGATGGGGGTATAACAAGCGTGTGAATAACCTCTTGTGAAGGAACATCTTTGTAAGTGAGAGGGATGGAGAACATTTAACAGAATTCACAGCATGCCTAGTACATACACGTGTGATAAGAAATGAACTGGTTTTGTATGAAACATATTCTATAAACTGACAACAAAACTGGAGATAAAACATATGCTTTCTCTCTCCCAGTTATACATATAACTACTGCACACAGTTTTGGGGTTATGTGGCATACTGAAGGAAGAATAGCTCTCTGTGTGTTGGTTTGACAGCTTCTTAAAGGAAAACATTCTCACATGTCTGAATAGTATCAGTGTTTTCCCCTTAAAAGCTCATATTTAGATATATTTCGCCATGTTTTGCCCTTGTATTTGCCTATAATGGAAACCAGTAGGAACCATGAAAGCTCAGAAATTAATCCCGTTTCAGCTATCAGTTCTGAAGCAATGTGACTTTTTGTATCTTGTGAGTAAATTCAGGAAAAGGAAACATATCCAGACTTAATAAGCTGTCTGCTCCAACACACAGGGGAAGGGCTGAGAATCATCAGCCCCATCTTGCAGTAGCCAGTGTGGAAGTGCACCAGGACTGCTGCTGCAGGACATTAGCAGGAATAGTAGCCAGTAGCCATTACTAAGGCTACCATTTAGTCATGGGTGTTTTTAGTAAAAGTCATGGACAGGTCGCAGGCAATATGACCTGCCCATGACTTATACTATAAAAACCCCTGACTAAATCTTGAGGGGAGGGAGGGGCGCGCTGCTGGAGGGGCTGAGGAGCCACTGCTCCGGGAGACGGGGCCAGTGGCACCAAATGCTGGGGGCAGCTGAGCTGCGGCTGCTCTGGCTGCCTCTGGGACCACTGCTGGGGAGGGGGTGGGGGGCTGCTGCTTGGAGGAGGGCAGTGGCACCAACTGCCGGGGGCAGCCCTAGGACTGCTGCTGGGGGCCGCCGAGCAGCAGCTGCTCCATCTGCCCCCAGGACTGTTGCTCAGGTGGTCCCCGGGGCCAGCTGCACCCCGGACCAGCCGCATTGGCCACTGGTTGGGTGGTCCCAGGGGCCACCCAAGCAGTGGCCAGTGCAGCTGGTCTTGGGGCCACTCCAGCAATGGCTGACTGCAGGGTCGCTCCAGCAGCAGCTGGTGTTTCTGTCCCTGGGGCCACCTGAGCAGCTGGCCCTGGGATCAGCCACACTGGGGGAACCAGATGTGTCTAAGTTTAGACCACGCTGAACCTGTGCTACATGAACTTCACACGGCAGGCGCTGTAAAAAGCTGGACACTTACCAGAGTAGATGACTGCAGAGCTGAATTCTGCAATATGAAAGGGTCTGTGGAACTACTACTACATTAAAGTTCTTTATCCCAGCACTGCACACAGTAGTACCATACTGATGCTGCTGTATTATGGAGCGTCCATTGACCCCAGGATTTCTCCCAAATAGTCTTTTGAATTTGATTAATACGCAATACAGGGGACTTCAACACACAACCAGAAGATGCTGTTTAGGAGTCATGTTCTGACATGAAATATTTGTAACTTTTTAAAATTTGGAGATAGAAAATAAATATGTACTTCACATCACTGTGTCAGTAGGCTTGAGATGCTTGTGATGGGGTGCAGTCTGGGAGCTGTGAGAGCCCACTGTGACTCTCTAAGACACACAGCTGGACTGGTCCTGCTCACAATGCTTTGGGGACACAGCCAGCCTCACCCAGGCCCTGTTATCACCCAACACGACAGCAGGTGGCGCCACTAACACAAACCTGAGTGCAACCAGCAGACACCAGCCAATTTCCCAGCTCCCCAGGCTTGCACCCTCCAGCTCCCCACCCTCTGCCCCAGAGTATAAATCCAACATTGTACCGTCTTACACTGCACAGAGATTTGTACAAAGTAAGCTCATAAAGTTCGCCCCTCCCTCAATGTGGAGAGGAAACACAACAGCCCCTGCCCCTTGAGCTAAGATTTCCAAGCACTTCACTCCAATCTTACTGGTTTAGATAAAGCATAAAACAAGTTTATTAACTACAAAAGATCGATTTTAAGTGATTGAGTGATAGCAAAAAGATCAAAGCAGATTACCTAGCAAATAAACAAAAATGCTAACTAAACTTAATATGTTAGAAGGATAGGGTTTGAATTAACAATCTCTCACCCTGACTGATGACACAAGCAGGGTTGCAGATTCTCAAGGCACAAGCTGCCCTTGCTTTGCAGCTTGGGATCCCCACCCCCGTTCCAAATCCTTTTGTTTTGGAGCTTCGCTTAGGTGTTTGGTTGTGGGGGAGTGAAGAATAACCAATGATTTCACTCCCTGCCTTATATAGCTTTTTCAAATGGCGGGAACTTTTTGTTTCAAACTTGGTTCCCAGACCAATTTGTGGAAAAATACAGGAGTCCAGAATCATGTGATCTGGTTGTCATCCCTTGCAGACTCATAGCAGCCATTACTTACAGGCTGTCTGGCTCTCAGGAAGGCTAAATTATTCCACAGCCCATTGTCCTTGTTGATCAACCATTAGCACTCTTTGGTTTCTTCATTGTTGTACCTGAAAGGGTGGCTGTGGGTGTTTTCCAGAGTAAGCCCATTTGAAATACATATTCATAGTCAATATTTATGACTTCAGATACAAAAATGATACATGAATGCAAATAGGATAATCATATGCAGCAAATCAGAACTTTTCCAATGACACCTTACTTGACCCATCTTGTACAATAATTATTGCATCATAATTATGTCATAATCATACAACTATGAAGAATATGGGGTGCAATGTAACAGTGCTAATGCAGAAAATGTGCAGCAAAACTATCGCAATTTCAGCTCCATTGTAAATTTGTTGTTATGTATGCCAGAACTGTGAGACGGTGAATTTGTTACACATCAGCACTAGATAATGTAGCAAAGCTAGTGCATTCTAGTTTCATTGACTATGCAGTATGTCTCGTTGCTGTGCTATCTAACACCTCTAAGCTTTCTTAGGGTACATCTGAACAACAGCTGAGAGGTGTAATTCCCAGTTCAGGCAGACTTACATATACTAGCTCAGGGATCAGCAACCTTTGGCACACAGCCCGCCAGAGTAAGCCCTGTGATGGGTGGGGCTGTTTTGTTTACCTGCCATGTCCGCAGGTTCGGCCGATCGCGGTTCCCACTGGCCACAGTTCACCACTCCAGGCCAATGGGGGGCTGTAGGAAGCGGCAGCTAGCACATCCCTTGGCCCGTGCCGCTTCCCACAGCCCGCATTGGCCTGGAGCGGGTAAATTCTCATTAATTGTACTAATTTATAATCCCCGTCTTCTTGAATCAAGTGTGTCACACTTATTTCTGTTTGCCATAACTCTTCATTAATAATTTTTGGCAACACCCAGCCCATTGCTGTTTTTCTTTGCTTCCCTCTGTTGTGTAACAACATTCTGCCTTTCCACTCTCCCCTCAGAGTGGCTTGATCCCAGTTAAACTCCATATATTTCTTGTATCCTGGAATTCGTTGATTCCCTATATGAGGATCCTTGAACCATTCAGAAGACCATTGCCCATGATTTAACAGATTAACCATTCTCTCTATGTATTGTATCCCATAAGTTTGCACCTGTATGCATCGTATTGCTAGTACAGTTTGATTGTCAGTCTCAGACACACCAAATAGATTTACATTTAGAGACGTCTTCAAGGTTTGGGCTTGTTTCAGTTGGAGTTCCACACTTCTTATTCCTTATTCCGATAATGCACCAAAATTTTGTGTCATGTGTCTGTATAGCCCACAAAATCTTACCCAAAGCTGACTTTTTCCCTTGTAAGTCTCAATATCAAATGAGTTTAAAACTCCAGCTCTAGCACCACTACTAAGACATATTCTCCTATACCTCTCTTATTTCGTGTAGTCCCATCTCCCCATTGTTGTTGCCATGCTTGTAATAGTGGCAAGGCATATGGCATACGCTTCAGATGTTGTGCAGTTATATTTACTTGCACTCCTTCTAACCAGATTGTTTGATCCACAATAGTTGGGGCTTCGATTACTTCTCCCGTCCTATATGGGTGCTCGTCTGCCATGATTCTTGGTGCAATCTTGTTTACTGATATCTGATTAATAAACATAAAAAACCTGACCATATCCCCCAAAATATATTCCCCCATTAATTTTCTTAAAGCAACTCAGTCTTATCATTATGGAAGGATTTGCCATTACACCATATTCCCATAATTTAAGAGCCATTGACTCATTCCATCCCATATGAGTATTAGCCAATTCTTGTTCATTAGTCACATCTAGGGTGACTACATCAAATCCCTAAACCCAAAAGGTACAGTTCAGAGTACTCATATTCATATTGTTCTCATCATAACTAAATCTAAACGTTAGGTGACCTTTCTCCCTTAGTATGTACAAATATCTCCATTGCTGTTCCTAATCTTTTGGCTTTAGATATTCCCATGTCACATTTTTGCCATCTTCCCACCATATTTCAAATTTTACCTCAAAAGGTTTTTCTTTACAGCTGGTTTTCTTTGGTCCTGTTTTTCCCATTCTGTCCCACGAGTAGTCAAATCTATTATTCCCTTTGATCCATACCTACATCCGAGAGGTGCTCCCATAGTATATCCATGTACCCCTAAATTTCCCCAAATATTCAAAAAACATAAAAGCCAAAAACATATTTCCACCCTTTTTGAGTTATGAGGATCCTCAATATTGAAGCCATGGCCATTATTCCATAGGAATAATATCCAATGCTTCCAGCCATATTATTCTAAATACTTACACTAACCTCTTCTATCTTTGCTCGAGCTCCGGTATTATTTTTTTTCTTCCTAAAATATAGTGCACAACACAATTCTTCTACTAAGCACAAAATGCAAAGCAATGCAAGCATAAGCAATAAACCAATTACAAAAATTGTAGCACTGTATCCACACTCCAAATCCAAGGTCTGTACAGGATAATCTCCAGTGCAATTGGGCATTCCTTTCCCTCTATAAGATAAAAGAAAGGAACATTATTTATTCTTTAAGCCATAACTTTATTTGTGATGTGGGGACTCACTTTCCCTTTTTCCTCTTGTTAATCTGCACAACAGTAGGTGAAATTTTATTCATTATAGAAAATGGTCCAACCCATTTAGACTCCAGGACATGATTTTTCGATGTTAATTTCAAATACATTACTCTAGCTCCAATTTTCCATAATTTACTGTCCTGAACCACACTAGAATCCACAGTCTCTTGCTTTTTCAGTGGCGTCAGTCAGTTTAAATTCCATTTTCTTAAGTTCTATCGGTAACTCCCTTACCCACTGGGTAACTGATAGCTCTTCTTCTTCTTCTGGGTACAATAAAGGGCTCCACAATCTCATAGGCCTTCCAAAGAGAATTTGGTAAGGCTGGTAGCCAATACCCAATCAATCATTACTTTGGATTGCCATCAACACCACTGGCAATTTATCGTCCCAATCTTTGTCAGTTTCTTAAACTACTTTGTGTAGAGCTTGTTTAATAGTTTGATTCATCCTTTCTGCTGTGCCTGATGATTGAGGCTGATAGGAGCTTTGTGGTTTATTCCTAAAGCTTTTAATAAACTTTTAATTACTCCTCCTACAAAATGTGGCCCATTATCTTTATCAGTTACTTTTGGAGTTCTGTATCTACTAAACACTAGTTCCCACAACTTTTTGGCAGTGGTCTCTGCAGTATAATTTCTAGTGGGAATTTCCTCCATCCATCCAGAAAAGGAATCTACTATCACTAATAAATATTGATTCCCCCTTTGGGTGTTAGGCAATTTATCAATATAATCAACTTGTATTCTACTCCATGGCCCCACAATTCTTTGGCGCAACAAGGGTCCCAATTTCAGTGGTCTAGTCCCATCTGCTGCACAACTTTTGCAGTTTTTAACAAAGTTTTCTACGCCCTTTCGCACCTTAGGCCATATTCCAATTTGTTTTACCTTAAAGAGAGTATTCTCTATTCCTTGGTGGGCCATAGAGTGACACAGGTTAATAATCTCTTCTCTCTGAAAGGCAGCAAAGAGTGCCACAGGACTCTTTGCTGCTTTTACAGATCCAGACTAACACGGCTACCCCTCTGATACTCTTCTCTTTGAAGTTTGTGAGGTGCCCACTTTACCTCGTCTGGTTTTTTATTCACCGCATAGCCACCTTGTATATTCCAGTTTCCCCATCTTTCCTCAGGTTTAACCTCCTTTTTTATGGCTTGAGATCTAGTAACTACCATACCTCCCAAAGGTTCCTGTGCTGCTCATTTAGCTAAAGCATCCGCTTTATCATTCCAATATTTTTCATTCTCTTCTTGCTTTTGATGACCTTTAATATGTCTTGCTCTTAATTTTCCTGGGTGTTTTTTCAACCAATCATAGATTTCCAGTCCTCCTTTTGGACCAAATTTTTCCCCTCAGCTGTTTTCCAATTATTCTTTTTCCAAATCCCAATCCAGTATAACAGTCCTTGTACCACAAAGTCTGAATCCATATAGACATAAAGACAGTCTGCAACATTATTTTTCTGTTTAAGCAGATCACTAATAGCTCCCTGCTCCCTGAGCTGAAATCATACTCTCAGAACTAGAAGTCGTTTCCCCATCAATTTGTACAGCAGCATATCCCGTATATTGCTTAGAGCTCTCATGGTATGAATTACCATGTGTAAACCAAACTTCTTTTTCTCCAAGGCTTAACACTTCATCTACTGGGGGTGCTTCAACTAACTTTGGATCGGTTTCTGGAAGTGGGCATTCATGCTCCTCTCCTTCCACCAGAAGGGCATATGGTAACATCCTTGCTTGTTTGTTATTCTCATAAGTAACATCTCTGATAGTTAACATCAAGGTCCACTGGGCCATCCTGGAATTCGATACTCCTTTCCGCTGCAGTTTCCCTGATAAAATATACTTCAGGGGAGAGTGAGGTGTTTGTATTATAATAGTGGCTGTGCCAGTAGTCAAAGCCAAAAGCTTCAATGGCCCACACAGCAGCTAAACATTCTCTTTCACAGATCCCAAACTGCTGCTCTGTATGGGGTTAATCTTCTAGACTGGTATGCTGTTGGTATAAACGTAGTGTCAATTTCCTGCATTAATACTGCTGCTAGACTCTGTTGGGTTGCTGCCAGCTTAATCACAAATGGCTTGTTTATCTCTGGGAATTTCAATGCCAGAGCTTGCATCAAGGCTTGTTTTAAATGACAGAGAGTTTTTTCTTGTTCAGGCCCCCACTCCCATTCGACTTTCTTTTTTAGTAAACGCCACAAGGGTCCAGTTATAATGTCAAAATTCCAGATGTGTTTCCTTAAATAGTTAAACCCTCCTAACATCACCCTCAACGCATGAGAATCCTCTGGCCTTGGTAAATTCATTAATGATTTCACCTTTTGTTGATTTACCTGAATTCCTTGTTCCCCTAGGATCACCCCCAAATAATTCACTCTCCTCTGCACTAGTTGGGCTTTCTCTTTATTAGCCTTGAAACCCGTTTCCTGGATGAGTCTCAACACTTTTTTAATCTGCTCAGTCACCTCCTCTTCAGTGTCGTCCCCCCCACACTAATATGTCTTCTACATGTGAGGTGACATTCTCCCTATCCTCTTTGGATAATTGATTCAGCGTTCACACCACTTGTTGGTGCGCAATAGCCAGAGCGCAGTGTAGGTCCTGGGGAATTCTTTTAAATAAATACTGTTGTACCTTAAAAGTAAACACAAAGTGGGCCCAAGAATCGAGATGCAATGGGATGGCAAAAACAATTTGCCAAATCTATGAGAGAGAACCATTTAGGGGCCTCCTGTATTCTTCCCATCACTTGAGATAGATCTGCTGCTATTGGTGCCATACTGGGAGTAGCTCTATTAATATGTCTAAAATCCACTGTCAATCTCCAGTCTCCTGAGACTTTTAATATGGGCCAAATTGGGCTATTTGTATGAGGAATTCCTCTTTTTAATCACTCCCTGTTGTTCTAATAATTCAATTATTTGCTCAATTCCTGCCTCTGCTTGCACAGGATAATTATATTGTCTCTGTGGTGGCACTTTGTCCCCCACAATTTTAATACATGCTTCGATTTTAACACATTCTGCTTTATTCTTAATTCATACATTGGGAAACTCCTTTACCCACACATCCTGTTGATCCCGTATAATCTGCTCCACTGCTTCTGCAGCACATATTCTTGCAATGTACCCTGCTGTCAGGATGCTTTCTGTCCAGCTGGGCACACGCCACAGAACTCCATAGTTAAATCCAAAACTACCTGATTCCTCTTCAAAAAAGGAGTCCCCAAAATTACTGGCTCAGCCTCCTGATCTATCTGAAGCATTTGTTCTTTAGAACCAAAATCCCCCACTCTCTCTCTGGGTATAGCAATTTCTACTGAATGATACATTTTTCCTGTCGCTCCTTCCCCAATAAAGGAGGCTGCTGTAATGATCTCTGACACGTATCGAGTCAAATCACAACTTCTATTTACAATATTTACACCAGCCCCGCTATCCAATAGGGCATCTTTGGGTCTATTATCTCCCACAATGACAGTTGTCCTAGGCCTCCCATTTGAATCCCATCTTAATCTAGTTACCATCTCCCACTCCTGAGGACCCTTGGGGAGCAACTTGTGATCGGGGCTTCCCTATAGAGCAGGTTTCTCTGAACCCTCAGCTTGCATAGCTGCAACCTTTTTCTGCTCCTTAAGTATTTCTTCTTCCATCCTTTGCAGTTCTTTGATCAATTCATCAGCATGTCTCCCATTCCACTTATCCATATCTACTCCCCTCAATTTCAAATACCTCTAAGCGATATTCCAAATCACATCTACTCCCTTCTGGAGCTCATTTTGATTATTCCACCCTCTACCTCCTTGGGATGGGGTGTTTTGTCCTTTATCACGGTTTCTTCCTCTCTCACAGTATCTTGATCTATAAGCACTCTCATTTGAATATGTTATTGCTTCAACAAAAAGGTACTTTGGGTTTCAATTCTTCTATCTGGCTTCCCCCGTCATCATTTGTTGGCATACTGTCCAGTGCTCCAGTGAATCCATAACAGTAAACCCCTCATCCTGAGCTGCTTGGTTCACCAAATTAGTAGACATCTCTAATACTTTTCTGTCCAGTCCTTCAAACACATAATTCCAAAATTCCCTCCGATTCAAATCAACTGCCATCAAAGAATCAGCTGTGACAAATCTGGCGACCTCCGCCCTGGGATTAGTCACCAGTTTATTTCTCCAGTCAATAATCCCAACATTATTCTCCTTAACAGGTAATCCCTGGGTGAATCTCCAGGCTTCACGTAATCTGCACTGGTTAACACCTCCATGGGTCTTTGATGTATTTCTTTTCCTAACAGCATAATAAATCGTGATATCAGTTGGTGTGCTTCTGGCTGCCTGTCCAAAGCATTTTTCACTCGATCTACTTCCTGTCTAATCTCTCCAGTGGTAGCTGCCCTGATTAACCTATAAGATTCACTCATATTTAAATTCTCTGTTCCTCCTAATTCTGCCCACTGTACTAGCCATGTAGCTAAATTTTTCATATTCACTGGGTCTAATGACTTTACCATCAACTATTAGTCTGATGAACTTGCACAAATTATTTATGTCTCCTCTGACTGTATCTCCCCCGCTGCATCCTTAATGGTTGATCTCCATTCTATCACTGCTTCAGACATTTCTGGCTTAGGCTCTCCTGGACTGTTTCTTATTTCTTCCCTCAACTTTGTATAAGGCCCTTCTCGAGGTTGGTCAGATTCCCTTTTCTCTTGACCCCCTCGCAGATCCTCTCCATACCAAATATCATTGGAATCCAAATCCAAATCTCTCTCTTTTTGACACACAGCCACAACTTGCAGCTCTTATATTTTCACTTGCTTTTTCAATGCTGCTATAGTTTTCTGGCACCACCTGTGAGAAACGCTTGCGATCTCCTCTTCCTTTTCCTTAGTCAAATCTCGAATTAACTGTTTCATTCCTATCACTTGATGGCCTAATTTATCTTTGTCTGCTTTAATCTTTTCCCAATCCATCATTCTGTTCTCCAGTTCCCTATTTTGTTTCCCCATTTGTTCTAATTGAGTTTGCATTATCTGTGCCTGCCTCACTTCCCGTTCCAAATTTTTCTGGCAAGTTTTAAAATTCTCTTGTAATGTTTGTAACTCTGCACAGACTTCTCCCTTACATGCAATTGCCTTTTTTACAGCTTGCCACAACAGCCCGATACCATGGCTATTTGCTTTTTACTGACATTAGGTGTGAATAGTTGTACATATTTCTCAAACATGTTTTCTAAGATATCAACTATTACATCCGGTTCCACTGCACCTTCCATCCAAGAGCACGTCCCAAATGCAATAATCTCCTTCTCTAACAAAAGGGGTTTTAACTTTAGTCCACTGGGTTTCCTCTTCCACCCCGTTACTTCTTTTCTTAAACAGTGTTTTAAACATTATTACAGTAACGCCACGTGGTATCTCTCCACATGTTTTTTTTCTCACAAATTTCACAAACAAGGAGCCACCTTTTATTAGTCTTAAATAAGTACTCCTGCAACAGTGTAAAATCCATCTCGAAATCTGGCACTCCTTAATATCTCTCCCCCCTCCGCATTCTCCACCGCATGTTAGATCCGCAGTAGAAGTCTCCCTACAGGATGGGGAGCAGGCAGATACTGGACACAGTATTGGTATATAATACTCTAAATGCTCTTTATTGATTACAAAACAAACCTTACTCACTACACATTCACACTCCAAACATACTACACCAGAGTCCAAAGATCAGAATGGTCCTGATGGCCAGTCAAGATTCCTTCCGATCATAAGATGTGGGGAGCCAGCGAAAACCACTTCTACATCCACACGGGACTCTGGATCAATAAATGACTCCAATTTGCAGAAATTATAGGCAACCATTTATAGTCCATTCCGTCACGTCATCAATTCTTTGCCTTTGTTTACTAGGCCTTCTATTGATACAAAGGGACAATCCTGGGCGGGCCGCCATGATCCAAGGCATGCCATTTCCTCCAATTCTCATACAATTTTATATCAGTCTAGCTGGTGTTGTTTCCTTTTCTGCTGATTTTCCGTATTTTTCTCAGCACATAATAAGAGCAGGTTTTTGCACTATTTGCTTTTGCTCAAATAGTTCTAATAGTCCTTGACCTTAAGTTCTTGCTTCGGTTGCCAACATGCAATGCACGTATTCATGTCAAGCATGCATGATCCATACTATGCCTCAATGACCTAAACACATTATATGGATATATTAATCACAATGTGTGTGTGTGTCGTATATACTCAATCATAAGCCAGTTCATTTATAAGCCGACCCCCCCCAGCACATGTCATTCATACCAGGCCTCAATGACATATAACATATTACATGGATATATGAATCACAATGTAGATTGATAAATATATATATCCCAACACATTCAGCTATAATTTATTTACAGTGAAGAAATGTGATGAATTATATTTGTGGCATATATGTTAGGATTGTTTTGTGCACTTTATATTTCTTCTTTTTTTATTTTTCCCACCAGTTAATTCAGTTCTTTGAGGTTGGTAAATAAAGCTACGAATACAATTGTTAGCAAGACTCTGAGTCACACTCTTCTTTCCTTGAAAATCCACTGAAATCAGTGGTATTGTGTGGTGCAGTTCAGTCCATGATAGCGTGGAGGAAATACCACCTAATCTTTTTCTTTATTTGTTTAATATATTGTACATAAAATGTCATGAAGTACATTGCATAGTTTTTAAGTGAATATAAATATAATGCATAAAAATATTGACGTGCTTTGGAATGTTTTTCAGTAATAATGTGAAACAGCCTATAGTTTCAGAGAGAGTCGTATCAGAGCAATCATTAGAAAATATGGACTATTTCTGCCTTATTATATTACACATCCCCAAACAAGAGGTACAGAAAGATTAAATATACAGTAGTAACTAGATAGGAAAACAAAGGACAGAGGCAGATACAGTTCAACCCAAGACAATCTCAGAATTCCTTCCAGGTTAACATTGTAGCTAGCTCTGTGCCTATGTGAGAGTTACTTGTGAAGGATGTTGGCGCCATCTGAGCTACCCCTTTTTTGGCCTGACTCCAGCCCACCCTCAGGATAGCCATTTGTGCCAGCTTGTATAGGATGGTACAAAGATTCTTTTTTCAGCATGCAGGCATGCATAGACATCCTTGCATAACCACTTGCTCTGTGACTCCTCCACTAAACCCTAATACTGGTCTTAAGTGATATGGAGGAAGGATGTTTTGCTGGGCCTGTGCACCATAGATGAATGTCATCCTCTGATGTCAAGGACTAAGCACCTACTGGCATTGTTAGATCCCCCAAATGCAGGGATAATTAGGACCAGCGTTCCACCATCCTCTTCCACACTGGGCAGTAGAATTAAGCTGACGTAGGGAAAGCTCATTCTGCATCATGCTAAAGATTGCTGCAGCCCTTGCACTAGCATTGATTCCCCCTAGCTTTCATAGGAATTCTAGCTAAATCAGCTAGAAAGCCTCTGGGAACTCCTGCTGATGAAGAACCCTTCCAAAACATCCCTGCCACCTCAATATGGGCTCTGATTGAGCAAGCAGGGTATGACTAGCTTAATCTGTCTGTAAAATATATTGTACTATAATAAATTTTCGTAGGATGAGTTCTAAAAAGACACAGACTCTATATTTTCTTAAAATTTTCTGGTCTTTTTTTCCACTTGGTATTTTTACTGTGCTTGATAGAACTCATTTGATCTCTCATCGCTTTCTGTTTTTATTAATTCTCTTGGTTTTCTCCCTTTTTGCTTGTAGTTAATTTCAGAATAATGATTTTTCAGTCTGGGAAGTCAGTGAATGTATCTTAAGAAATATTTTGACCAAATTCTGCAGTAAACAATGCTATTGTGTCCTTATTCTGGCTGCCAGTGGCCATGCGCACACTCCCACCTTTACAAATTAGCACTGATCAATGCAGGAATAATTTGCACAGTGGGTTTTAGCAAGAGTGTACACCGACTGCTGGGTGCATAAACATTCAGACTCTGTCCACTTTTCCTTTCATGAAGGGCCTGTAGCGTGGTGTCTCCATTTATTTTAAAAGGAACCTGAAATGTAGCAGAAAGTTTCCTCCTTGCATTCCCTCTATGGATCCAGGGGGCATGGCTGTGTTTCTTGCTGAAGTGTTACTGGTTACTAGCACTTTGAGAGTATCAGGTCTTTACATGCCCCCTCTCCACCTACTCACAATATCTGTCTGCTTCAGGAAATAAAGTAACTCCCAGCCATCAAACATCAACTAAGATTTTATTCATCTGGCCTTACTGGATTTCCATAATCTCATGATATTGCTTTTGGCAATCTATAAATCACCCTCTCACAAACAATGGATTACACATACTCTGAACTTGACTCCTTTAGAAAGAACACATTATCACAAGACTTTTCTTGATATGCAATTCCTTCTTTCAAATCTTTTCTGGATAAAATTAAACTTGTCTGGTTGATCTCTCCTATCCCTATGCTTATTGCCTGTTTTCCAACCTGTGTGTTGCCTGCTGACTCCTTTTAGGCATAAACTGGCTGATGTTCTAACAAAAGGGCTAATGTGATTGTTGATTTTTTCAGTGGCTGCACCCATCGTATCTCAGTTGGTAGCATAGTTATACGTTATATTGGACATTCTAGTCATAATTTGATGAAAAAAAAGTGTATTTGTAAAAAAAATATGGTGACTCTTGGAGATGCTCTTTGGTAACTGTTTGGATGCCATATGAATTAAAAATCAATTGCTTAAAACATTGCTGATTCTATCTGGGTAGTGATAGCTCAGTGGTTTGAGCACTGGCCTGCTTAAACCCAGGGTTGTGAGTTCAATCCTTGAGGGGGCCACTTAGGGATCTGGGACAAAAATCTGTCTGGGGATTGGTCTTGCTTTGAGCAGGGGGTTGGACTAGATGATCTCCTGAGGTCCCTTCAAACCCAGATATTCTATGGTTCTCTTCATGTGTCACCTTGGCCATGCTTTCTAATTGCAGACAAACAAATATGAATGAGGTATATAAGGTCCTTTGCAAACTTGCAAGTCTTGAATATGTTATAGAAAATATAGTACATTAAACTGTGAATTATAGAGAACATTTATTCTATCACTGAAATAAACCTTTGTGAACAAAGATTACTTATATCTTAAAGTTGTGTTAATAATGTTTAGGACCTGATTCTCATTTACACTTACACCCATTTACCCTGCTCTGATAGGACAAGGTGGCCCTTAAAGTTGGTGTAAATAGTATTTATACCACTCTCGCAGTGTAAAGAGGAATTAAAGTGGGAGTGAAGTGGTCTTAGTGTAAATGAGAATCAAACTATATATGTGAATTAAAAAGTTTTTGTAGAACTGTTTTGGAGAAAACAGCACTACTTTCCTTCAGGTTGATTGAGTATTGGTGTGACCTCTTCCTTGGTAATTGAGATCAATTGGTGTATCTTTAGGAAATTTCTATGGGGAAATGTAGATATTCCTGTGTAGTGATCAGTTACTAAAATGTTCAGACATGAGAAACAGTAAAGGGGAAAAATAGGAGGTCAAAATTGGAATTTGGAAAATGGATTTTGTCATCAAGATTTAATAAAATCAGATTAGCAGATTATAGATTTTTAGGCATATCAGCTAACTATTTCCCCATGTTTCCCTCTTTCTTTATCCTCCTTGTCCTTCTGCTGACTCTGACTGGCTAACTGTGCATGTCTGACCCAGTGTTCTACTCCTGTGTCTGTCCTGTCTCTATCCCCAGATATACAAGGAACAGCTGAACACCAGGGTGGTTTTGGTTGCTGTGGAAACCTGGACAGACAGGGATCGTATTAATATTCGCCCTGACCCTCTGCAGATGCTTCATGACTTCTCCAAATATCGACAGTACTACATCAAACAACATGCTGATGCTGTACACCTGCTCTCGTATGTACTCTTAGATGATGGTTTAATCCATTAGTTTTTATGCATGTAGATTGTATGCTTGTCTGCCAGCCTACCTCTCTCTCTTCTTCTCTGCCTGCATATCAACCAGCCTTTGGCTATATTTGCCAGTTTCTGGTATTTTAATCTAGTAATAGTCCTGTCCACGGTGTGCAGCAAGGTATATTACAGGCATACCAATGTGTATTATTCACTTGTAAATAGAGCCAAGACATTTACCATAGTGTGCTCTAGCCATATCTTTGATGAGATCTGATTAGATCTTTGATTAGAGTAGATGTTTGATTTGATAATTTGCTATCTTAAAAAAACCTACTTGTATATGCAGCTTATTTATCAGGGAACAGAGCCCACTAGTCTCCTGAATGTTTTTCTATTGATGATCATGTGATAGTTTTTATATTGTACATTAGATTATTTTACATAGAGGTTCCCATGGTGGGGCCAGCAGACCTCAAAGACATTCTTGAGAGTCCAGGATGGTGCTGCTATACGCCTATGGTTGAACTCAGTGCAGCTACAGGATTGAATAAACATGTCTATTAGCATGCCCTTGAGGGGATTTGGGACGTCAATCAGCTCTGCAATATACCATCCTCCTTCCAGTGAGTAGCAGGAGAGGGCAGAACCGAGGGTGCCCTCTACAGGAATGTTCCAGTGGCCATATTTTATTCACCCCTATGGCTGCACTGAAATCAGTTATGGGAACTCATGGAGTTGCACATGCTTAAACCAGAAATGAATTTGGCCTGAGAAGCTATGCATTTTGGGTCAAATCCTACCTACATGTCTGTGGGCACAGAGAGGCCTCTGGCAAGAAAACTACAATGTTTTTGCTGCACATAGCTGGGGGGAAAGAGTAGGATTTAGCGGGGGCCTCATAGGGTTGCACATCCATTATGCAGTTCAGAACCCAGCTCTGCAGGGGCTCTCTGGTACAGCAGTCTGTAGGGGACAGGGTAGGGGATCTGTCCGTATGCAGGTCCTCAATTTTATCCTCATCTACTGAAGGTGAATGCTAGGGGTGCAGAAGCTATTCCAGCCAGTAGCTTCCAGTGAATTTTTCTGCCACTCTACAGTCTGGGCAGGGATGGTGTGAATTCCTCCTCCTTACTTACTGATCTCCCTAGCATCCAGCCAAGATAATTGGTCTGGTTAGTGGTGTGTAGTTTTACCCCCTTTATTTTTAGTTTTACAATGACTGTGGAACCATTACATTTGTTGCAAGTATGGACATAGATATAACCAAAGGCAGAGCCGGCTTTAGGACGTGCGGGGCCCGATTCAAAAGAGCCGCCGCCGAAATGCTGCCGAAGACAGCGGCAGCGATTGAGCTGCCGCCAAAGATAGCAGCAGCAATTCGGCGGCAGCTCAATTGGTTGCCGCTGTTTCTGGCGGCACTTCGGCGGAGGGCGTGGGGCCCTCTTAGGCGCGGGGCCCGATTCCTGGGAATTGGTGGAATTGCCCTAAAGCCGGCCATGACCAAAGGCTTTTAAGGATTTTCCATATGCACAGTTCTTGTATACTTCATTTTTGTGCCAAGGAGGGATAGTTTTCATAGTCTACTAGGGCCCAGTCCTGCAACAATTGTACATCCTATCTTCTTTGACTTAAATGGGAGTTAGGGTTGCCAACTTGGTAATATTTAAAAAATGGACAGTCCAGCAGGAGTGCTGGAACCTCTCCTGACCCGCCTCTTCCCACGAGGCTCTGCCCCTGTCTGTCCCTTCCCCTCGAGGCCTCGCCCCATCCTCTTCTCTTTCTCCCTCCCCCCGTCACTTGCTGCATTTCCCCTTCCCCCCAGGTCAGGAGGGACTAACCTGTGGGGCTGGGAGCTGCAGCCGCCTGACGCAGGTAGGAGGCGGCCCTGGCTGAGTAGGGGCTAGTGTGGGTAATGACCCAGTGCCTCCTCCACCCACAGTAACTGGATTTTGTGTGTCCGGTCAGTAGATCTGACTGGACACTCATGTCCCCTTTTCGACCAGACTTTTCGGTCGAAAACCGGGCACCTGGCCACCCTTAATGGGAGTGTTGTGTGTGCAAGGACTACAGGATTGTGGCTTTTTTATTCATGTGAAAAAAATCTTGCTGGTAGTGGAATATGGTTCTATACCATGATTGCCATTGTTTTTTTGTGTTGATTTACTGTATTCACTGCAACAAGATGGACACTAATCTGTTTTTCATCTATGACATAATTATTCATAACAATCTCCTATTTATGAAGCATTTTCGTGTGCATTTTTTATAATTAGAGGCTGTGCAGCTCAGTTTCAAGAGTTTTATCTTAAGGGTAGAATTACTCTTGTAATATTTATCATCGTAGTTCAATGTCCCACCTTTGCTTCAATGATTTTTCTCTTCCTTATTAAAATGATTTGAGAGTTGCCAATTTTGGTTGGATGTATTCCTGGAGGTTTCATCACATGACATAATCTTTAATTAAAGACTAATCTTTAATTCCTGGAGACTCCAGGACAATCCTAGAGGGTTGGCAACCTTACTTACAAGAGTTACAGCGATACGAAAAACAACTTAATAGAACATTAAGCCAGAGCTGTTAGAGTTTCACAGTTTCCATAACTCTGCCTCCTTCTATTTATGAATTACAACAGAATATTCATGGAATGATTTCATAAGATTTGTAATTGTACAAAATGTTATTTACATGGACTTATAAAAGAAATTGCATCCTTTCTAAATATTATACTGTCACTTGCTGAATTAATATATTCATAGAATCATAAAATCATAGAATTCAAGATCAGAAGGGACCAATATGATCATCTAGTCTGACCTCCTGCAAGATGCAGGCCACATAAGCCGATCCCCCCACTCCTTTAGCAAGCGACCCCTGCCCCATGCTTCGGAGGAAGGCGAAAAACCTCCAGGGCCACAGCCAATCTACCCTGGAGGAAAATTCCTTCCTGACCCCAAATATGGCGGTCAGCTGAACCCCGAGCATGCGGGCAAGACTCTCCAGCCATACCCTCTGGAAAAAGGTTAAGAATATCATATCATTGACCCACGTACCATTTACCAGCGTGGCACTTAATTAACCTATTGACTAAGCCCGGTATCCTATCATACCATCTCCTCCATAAACTTATCTAGCTTAATCTTAAAGTCATGGAGGTCCTTCGCCCCCACTGTTTCCCTTGGTAGGCTGTTCCAGTATTGCACTCCCCTGATAGTTAGAAACCTTCGTCTAATTTCAAGCCTAAATTTCCTGACTGACAATTTATATCCGTTTGTCCTCGTGTCCACATTAGCACTGAGCTGAAATAATTCCTCTCCTTCCCTGGTATTTATGCCTCTGATATATTTAAAGAGTGCAATCATATCTCCTCTTATCCTTCTTTTGGTTAGGGAAAACAAACCAAGCTCCTCAAGTCTCCTTTCATACGACAGGCCTTCCATTCCTCGGACCATTCTAGTGGCCCTTCTTTGTACCCGTTCCAGTTTGAATTCATCCTTCTTAAACATGGGAGACCAAAACTGCACACAATACTCCAGATGAGGTCTCACCAACGCCTTATATAACGGGACTAGTACCTCCTTATCCCTACTAGAAATACCTCGCCTAATGCATCCCAAGACCGCATTTGCTTTTTTAACGGCCACATCACATTGCCTGCTCATAGTCATCCTACGATCAACCAGGACTCCTAGGTCCTTCTCCTCCTCCGTTACTTGCAACTGGTGCGTCCCTAGCTTATAACTAAAATTCTTGTTAGTCATCCCTAAATGCATAACCTTACACTTCTCACTATTGAATTTCATCCTGTTACTAATACTCCAGTTTACAAGGTCATCCAAATCTCCCTGGAGGATATCCCGATCCTTTTCCGAATTGGCGATACCTCCCAACTTGGTGTCGTCGGCAAACTTTATCAGCCCACTCCTACTCTTGGTTCCCAGGTCAGCAATAAATAGATTGAATAAAATCGGACCCAAAACTGAACCTTGAGGAACTCCACTGGTAACCCCCCTCCAACCCGACAGTTCCCCCTTCAATACTACCCTCTGCAGTCTCCCCTTTAACCAGCTCCTTATCCACCTTTGGATTTTCATTTCAATCCCCATCTTTTCCAATTTAACCAGTAATTCCTCATGCGGTACCGTATCAAACGCCTTACTGAAATCCAGATATATTAGATCCACCGCATTTCCCTTGTCTAAAAAATCTGTTACTTTCTCAAAGAAGGAGATCAGGTTGGTTTGGCACGATCTACCTTTCGTAAATCCATGCTGTAAACTATCCCAGTTGCCATCGGCCTCCTGCTCCGTAACCACTCTCTCTTTTAAAATTTTTTCCATGACTTTGCATACTACAGATGTTAAACTAACAGGCCTGTAGTTACCCGGGTCACTTTTTTTCCCCTTCTTGAATATAGGAACTACATTAGCTAATCTCCAGTCCAACGGTACAATCCCCGAATTTAGAGATTTATTAAAAATCATCGCTAACGGGCTAGCAATATCACTCGCTAATTCCCTTAATATTCTAGGGTGAAGATTATCCGGACCCCCCGATTTACTTTCGTTAAGCTGTTCAAGTTTGGTTTCCACCTCCGATACCGTAATGTCTACCCCCATATCCTCATTCCCATCGGTCCCTCTATCACTATTCCTTAGCCCTTCATTAGCCTCATTGAAGACCGAGGCAAAATATTCGTTCAGATATTGTGCCATTCCAAGATTATCCCTAATCTCCACTCCGTTCAAAGTTTTAAGCGGTCCCACTTCTTCTTTCTTGGTTTTCTTCCTATTTATATGGCTAAAAAACCTTTTGCTATTGGTTTTAATCCCCTTCGCTAGGTCCATCTCCACCCGTCGCTTTGCCTTTCTCACTGCATCCCTACACCCTCTGACCTCAATAAGGTAGGTTTCTTTGCTGATCCCTCCCATTTTCCACTCCTGGTACGCTTTCTGTTTTTTCTTAATGACCCCTCTGAGACGCTTGCTCATCCAGCTCGGTCTAAAACTGCTACCTACGAGCCGTTTTCCCTTTCTCGGGATGCATGCCTCTGACATCTCCTGCAACTTCAACCTGAAGTAACCCCAGGCGTCATCTGCCTTTAGATCCCTAAATATGTTAGTCCAGTCCACTTCCCTAACTAGTCGCCTTAGTTTAGTAAAGTTCGCCCTTTTGAAATCGTAAACCCTAGTCTCAGATGCAATATTGATTATCCTCTCATTTATTTTGAAACGAATTAGCTCATGATCACTCGAGCCAAGGTTGTCCCCTACAACTATTTCCTCAACAAGGTCCTCGTTACTCACCAAAACCAGATCTAAAATGGCATCCCCCCTCGTCGGTTCAGCAACCACTTGATGAAGGAATTCATCGGCTATCACGTCTAGGAAAAACTGAGCCCTATTATTATTACTAGCATTTGTTTCCCAATCTATATCCGGGAAGTTAAAATCCCCCATGATCAAGCAGTTCCTATTAGTGTTTACCTCCTTAAAAACATTAAAGAGCTCTCTATCCGTCTCCAGGCTAGATCCCGGCGGTCTATAGCACACCCCAATCACTATCCCGGGTGAGGCTCTAGTAGTTTTCTTCCCCAATGTGACCATTGCCCAGACAGACTCCGTATTATCCATTGCATTGCTAGTTATTTCATTACATTTCACCTCATTATTGATATACAATGCTACTCCCCCACCTTTACCTTTGCATCGGTCTTTCCTAAACAGCACATACCCTTCCATACCTGTACTCCAGTCATGGCTACCGTTCCACCATGTTTCGGTTATTCCTACGATATCCGGTTTCAATTCTCGGACCAAGAGCTCCAGTTCCTCCATTTTATTACCTAAGCTTCTCGCATTGGTGAACAAACATCCTAATTTTTGCTGTTGGGCTCCTCTCACTCTTTTCACCCAACTCGGTAGGGACACAGTACTACCAGCATGACCTGTAGATCTAGTATCCGTCCCCCCCCTCTTCCTTACACCTGCCTGTCCCCCTCTAGCTATATCTGTTGTTATCTTGTTGTTCTCACTCCCAATGTATAAATTTGGCGTGGAGAGCACCAGGACCTCTCCCAACCGTCTCCCCTCAGTGTCTAGTTTAAAGCTCTTTTAATCAGATGAGCCAGCCTCCCTCCTAGAAGTCTACTTCCTTCCCTACTTAGGTGGAGCCCATCCCGCGAGAACAGTTGTCTGTCCCCAAAAGCCTCCCAGTGCCCATACATCCCAAAGCCCTCCTTGTAACACCACTCCCTCAGCCAACTGTTAATCGTCACGATTCTCTCACCCCTTTGGCGCCCTTCCCTAGGGACAGGTAGGATCCCACTGAAGATCACCTGAGCCTCAATTTCCTTGAGCGTCTTACCCAACCTGGCATAGTCTCCCTTGATCCTGTCTAGCGAGAATCTAGCAGTGTCATTCGTTCCCACATGAAGGATGACCAAAGGCTTCTTACCTGCTCCTCTTAGGATCCTTTTCAACCTCAGGTCCACATCCCGTATTTTAGCGCCCGTAGACAGCACACCCTTCTGTTCTCCGGTTTGCCCTGGTCACAGGCCTGTCCAACCTTCTCAGTATGGAATCCCCAATCACGTAGACCTGCCTTTGCCTGGGGATAGTGTGGTCCTCTAACCTATCCCCGGTCCCCCCTCGTCGCACGCTCCTTCCATTCCTATCATCCCTTATGGTTCCCCTTAAGCCATCCTGCATCCTCCCTGGGCCCAAACTTGGTGCTGTCTCCATAGACTCCTCCCCTCTTTCTATGGGACTGGCCGCTCGTCTCTTTTTCCTTGGCCTCCCACCGTCAGCTACCACCTGCTGTACCCCTTCCTCATTCTCCAGACCTTCAAACCTGTTCCTTAGCTCTATTTCCCCCTCACTGGCTCTCCTTTTCCTCGGCCTGCTTCTCATGGTCACATGCTTCCACCGCCCATCGTCCTCGTCTGGCGGTCCCCCCTCGTTGGCCTTAGCCCCTGCTCCCCCCTGTGCCCCTTGGCGTTCCCCTTCAGTTACTGTTTGCCATTGCTCCATCAGCTGCTCGAACCCCCTTCTATTCTCTATCAGGGTTTCTACCTGCAGCTCTAGGCCCTGGATCTTTTCCTCCAGCAGCTCTATTAGGCGGCACTTCATGCATATATAGTACTGCTCTGGGTCCCCCGCTAGAACCAGGTACATACCGCAGCTGCTGCATGCTCTCATCCTCGGTGTATCCTCCGCGGCTTGGCTCATGGCTGCTGCTGTCTCAGCCTCGCTCGGTGCTTGTACCTAGGGAAACACAGGGGACACGGTGCCGCCCCCTTCCGCCTCCCCCTGCAAACTCCCACTCAAACTCCCCTGTTAGCAGCCCTGTTTGCTGCCTCCCGTGCCGCTGCTCGCTGTATCTTTTAATTCTGTGTGGTCATGAAATAAAGACACTTTAAATTGTAAAGTACGTACACAAAAGAGGGTTGGGTTAGGGGTCCCGTGAGACTCATCTGAATTTACTGACGTGCAATTGAACTTCCAGATTACGTTCATCTGTGTTTATATAATATCCCTTAAAAGACAATTAAATGTGAAATATAATAGAAAAACTGATGGTAGCAGTGTAATTGGAACTGAAGGATGAGGTTCCATAGGAGATGAAATAATGGCTGCAGTCTGCTGCACTGAAGATACCATGTTTTTTCAGATTCATTTTTCCTTTTTAAGTCTATCTAAGAACCAGCTAGGTCTGGTCTTAGCTTGTGACTTCTGATAAGATCCCAACTCATGGCAGTGTGGCAGCAGGCTGCTTGATTTTTTTTTTATTGTTGAAGTCATTGAGCAAGGTAACAGGAAAATTAATCATTTTCAGGTCTCTAATATAGTATTGTAGAGCATTACCATTATGCTTCAAGTCAAGGCATCAAGTACTGTACTTTATATAAAATCATTCAAAATAAAGCTTATTTACAAAGAAATCCGTTATGAGTAGTTATTGTTATTAGACAGTCAGCAAAACTGGAAAATGAAATATATTAAAAGGGTCATCTGTCCAAGTACTAATCAGATCCAAAGATGTTTAATGTTACAAAATTTGACATTCCTGTTTGGATTAGCAAGATCTAGTACATCTAGCATCCACTGTTGTAACTGTAATTTACTTTGACTAAGGTTCACAAGATTCCACAATCTGGCGGCTGCAAGATCTTCTCCAAAATGTAGAAATGTGCTCCAAAATCTAGCCTTCTAATCATAGGGTTGTGGTAATGCCAGGGGTGGGGAAGAGAAGGAAAGGTCCAGCAATGGATACTATGGCTTTATTTGGTGGTGGTGGTAGTGGTGAGGGGAGGCTCTCTTGTCCCTCATCTAAATTGATTATCGTGTGGGTGAGGTTTTCCAGGCCATTGAGTCCCTTTCACTTGTCACTGTTTGTAGAGCTGTCAGTTGGGTAGCCGTCTTCAGGTTGCACAGCCCTTTCTGTTGCATCCTAGCTTCCTTTCATTCATTTGGAGAAGAAATCTGTTGAGACATCAGCGAAGGACTGTGCATAACATTGTTCCTTAGAACCCAAATGCCATAAGGTCCTGGCCTTCAGAGTTCCTCCTCTGTGGCTGGAATGTCATTGTTTTGAGGGGGGTTTAACAAGAACGCGGGGCAAGAAATTCCCCTATAGGAGAAGAATAATTTTTGAAGCTCAGGGCCCCTTGGAGGTGTGGCTCCATTATTATCCATAATAGTTGTAAGATTCTTTATAAAACCATACAGTTTATTTCTATGGGGTATTAGCCACTCTACAAAAAAGAATCTATTTAGAGAATGTCATTACATGGTACAGTAGCATTTGTTATGTAGCAAAAAACTGATTACATGAGGTGGATGTAGGCCTAGATTAAAAATGGCAGAATACATCTACAGGAAAAGTACTGAATTCTATACAAATTTTAAATAGGTTGAAATAAAATGAGTCAAAGTAAAATATAATGAATTAGTATCATGATTTTAATTTAAGAACATCACAATGGAGGTGTGCTAAACTGATTACATATATTTTACTGCAGAAATTCTTTCTTGACAACTTACAATAAACTGGAACATTTTCACTGTTTTTGTTTTCTCATGAAAATGGCATCATTTTTTTCTTTTAAGAACATCTGATATATTTGCACTTTCTGATTTTTGTTTGCAGGTTGAGGGTGGGGCTAAACCTACAAAATAAGTGTCTCCTTGTTGCAAGTTTCATCTAGTTCACTCTTTTGATGTGTTCCATTTTAAAAGTGAATCAGTTACCATTGAGAATTTGTCTCTAAATGAATAGATATTAAATGAATACTAATGCACACAACATATATTGTTATGTGGGAATTTGATCTTTTAGATGACTGAATGGGTGTTCTATTCAAGTTTACTGCATTAAATTTCCCGTTCAACATCCTATGTATATTTTATTTAATTTTATTTATTTAATTAATTTATTTATGTTCTTAAGGAATGTGACATTCCACTACAAGAGGAGCAGCTTGAGTTACTTCGGAGGGGTTTGTTCTGTGACCAGAGGAGTTGGAGTGAATGAGGTAACTCTTTCTCTTAAAATGTTTTAAATGTACAATTTCCTCTTTAGGAATACACCAATCCTTATTTTTGGCACTTTGTTTTAGCCTCTGACAATACTACCAAAAACGCAACAACGCTGTTGAAAATCCATTGTAATGACATGGATCTATCTGTGCTACCCAAAACCTTTGCCCTGTACATAAATTCTTCTCTTAGTTAGCCAGTGGAACCCCGTTGACAATAATGGGGTTCCACCAGCATAACTGGGAGGAGAATTTGGACCAATGTGTATATCATGCTAATTAGTTTGCTTTGAAAAATTGGTATTTTCATTGTGAAAGGTACTGATTGGACCAGATTGACTGCTTGTTAAAGGCAGTTACCAGCTTCTCTGGCCTTTGTTTCTTTGCTGTATGCATGCAGTCACACATGGGTTTGATAAAATTACTGTATATGGTACTGAATTAGTAGTAAACCAGAATGAAGTGTTGCAATATAATTTGCAATAACTAACTGTGTACTATTTTTACTGTTATCCTCCCCTCTAAAAACAGTATGCCCTCCCATTGGCTATGGCACAGGAATTATCACAAAGTTTGGCTCAGAACCTGGGAATACAATGGGAGCCAGCAACCAGGAAACCGAGTATGTACTGTCATTAGGCATTGACCTTCTTCTGTCCTCCTCTTTTGCTGAACATACAAGCTTTTTGTAAAGTGTGTGGTTACATACAAATGTACATCAACATAACTATAAACAACATACAGCAATTGATTTTGTTATACACTGGAGAATTACAATAAGAACCAAAACTTGAGTATAGCCAAATCAAGGCCAAATAAATCACGACCCGGCTTTGCACTCATTTTACAATCATCACTCTCAGTGACTTCAGTGATGCTTTTGTCTGAGTCCAGGGATCAAATTCGTAATTGATGTGTACAGTGGTGTAACTTAGAACCTGTTATGCTAACTTAGACCTCCGCCCCTCTTGCACTCAGACTCCCTTACCTATAACTTAAGTAGAATAGATGTAATTAAGTCATATGGAATCTGTGTGCAAAGGAGTCTAACTTAAACTCCAAGAAGCTGCAAGAAAATATAAATTAATGTTGGATAATGGTAGTTTAACTCGCATCTTTTTTACATCTCTGCTCCACAGCAGGTGAATTACCCCAACTTAAACACTATAGCACATGAGTAGAGTGGGTGTAAGTACTTCTAGGGGAGCCTGATCCAAAGCCCATTGACTTCCATTTTCCATTTGGAGTTTTTCCATTGACTTCAGTGGGCTTTGGATTTGGCTCTGAGTATCTAACTTTCATCACCTTATGTATCACTTCTGAATTTGACCCAAGGAGTCCAGGATGAGGCCCCAATTTTGAGTATCTCAGACATGCTTGTCCAAGTTTCTCTGATCCAAGACAAAATATTTGTCAAAGCAGTATTCCTTTCACTATTATGTGGTCACAATTAATTAGCAGTTACCATACTATGTATCTGAGATACAGCATTATTTCCTTTTACTTAGCACAGTTATTTCCTATTCTGTCTCCAGTACTGTTGTGTGATAACTATTGATATATGTTGTGTAGTAGAGATGTCATCAAATTCTTCAAAAAGCAGTAGAATCTAGTCAGAAGCAACTTTCCTCTCATTGTTGGGGTGGGTTAGTACTCCTTCCTTTAAAAAAAAATCAAGAAATTGTATCCTTGTTTTAGGTATGTCTTGCAAAGAGTAGCAAGTAAATTGAGTCTCAACATAATTTTTGAAAGTGGTGGTAGAAATGCAAGCATTAGTAGCATTACCCAGCAGATAGATGCAATAGCCTAACAATGGAAAACTGACCAAGGTGTAAATAACATGGCTAGAAAAGAAGCAAATCCTACCAAATGACATGTGGTTATTCTGTGTTCAGAAATACTGAATGTTTGCAGAGGTATCCAGAATACAGTATTTCTTTTTAACAGATTCTTGTCCACGCTATATAATTCTTGTCTTACAGATTGTAAGATTGTATTTTTTACTTTAAAAATACAGGAGTAATGTTAATCAATTAACAAATAAGTCATTGTTGACTTAGATGATGTAGCTAGTATAAACCCCTTTCATTCAACCACTTTCTGCTCTATATTCAATGAACATAAGTTGATTGATGGATTGGGATGTTGTTAATAATAATTCAAAGCAAATGGAACAAAAATAATATGGACAAGGACATTCCAGTTTTAAGGCTAGCTTCTGTTATGATAAACAGCCATCTGACCGCCATATATATTAATTAAAATCTTCTTTATATAAAAAGTTTTATTTTTGCTGCCAGTATATTTATAACAAATTTCCTTCTTTCTTTTGTATGTTTGGTTTTGTCTGAGAAGAATGTGACTGCATAGAATCCTGGGGTGGCTGCATCATGGAGGAAACAGGGTATGCTGTAATAATCAGTAACTGAGGGCTTTGGAGATGAGATCAGAGTGCACATTGTGACATAAGTATTTATTTGTTGAGCATTATAAATTTGTTTCAGCACTAGATGAAAAACTAGTACATTAGCAGTGTGGACAAACATTTGTGCTGAACAACTCAAACATACAAAAATTAAGGAAGATAACATTGACTCGTAACATGGGATGTTTTGATTCTAGCTTATATTTTTAGAGTGGAGTTCATGGGGGAGCTCATAGGTCTTTCAGCCCAGACTTCCCTTGCTCAGTTTCCCTATAAGAGAAGAGACACCAAATCTCTAGCTATGCGAGAACAGGCAGATATTACAGCACTAACGCCTGCTGTGTAGAATGACAGAATGGAAGGGAACAAAGACTAAATGTTGCAAGACCAGATTTCATAGCTGAGCTACTTCAACCCAAACTTTCTGAAGAGAAAAAATCTGAGAATTTGTACTGACTGTTTTGGTATGTCCAGTTTTTATTAGTTTTCCTGACAGTAGTTAAAATTGCCTTTGTATATCTCTTTCATACCAAAAGGATGCCAACATTTTTGTAAATATATTAAACTATATATAGGAATCACTGTACCGACTACTGAAGTGCAGTCACTTTTGGGATGGAACAAAATAGGTATTTAACAGAATACAATAATACTACACAATAGTTTAGGATAAGTAGTAAGAAAATAACTTTTCCAATTGAAGCTGCAGTGGGAATTTAGGTAAGCAGAATGTATAATCCAAACTGGAGTTTTGCCGGGATACCATTGCTAATATCTGTACTATAATAGGGTGGTCTGTCCCTTTAAGGGCCAGAGGCCTGGGTCCAGTCATCCCTGTTCACTAATCAGATGCAGCTGAAAATGGAACAGGAGTTTCCTATGAATTGCTGCAGGAAACTGGGGGTTGATTGAGAAAGGGGCTAACTACAGAGAGAAGCTGCAGTAGTTGCTAGAGAAGGGATACTCTAGATGTAGATGAGAAGTCCTGTGAGTTGTGGCTGGGTAGAAAGCCGCAGATGGAAGATTAGTTTGTTGTTTGGATAAATGAAGCCAGGATGTAGGGCTAATGACTGATTTGGGCGTGGCTGATAATTCCCCAGACTGGTGAAGAAAGTTACCAGCTTACACCTACATCTGTGAAAAATGGCATGCAGTGGTAAATGTCTACAATGGAATATAATGCCTGAAGTTTGTGGGTTGGCTTGGGACGTTTTATTGGCACTTTTTCAACCCAAGTCATGGTGGCTTTTCTAAAAAAGAATAATCCCATTGTGTTTTACCACACTATTTTAAATAGAGTAAGCCCTAACCTGTGCACTCTGCTTTGGCCTCTCTTTTAGCTAGAGGCTCATGTTATCCATGCAGCAAACAGTAGAATTTCAGCACTTGAAGTAACAGGCATCTTAGATAAATTTAACTGGACACTCTTCTTTAATTTTTAGTTTATTACTTCATATTCACTTTACAAATTAGGATTTCTTACTCAAAACATTATTTTTGCACACCTTTGTTCTGGGGATGTTCTAAAATATTGTTATTGACTCTTGAAATTGTACTGTTATTTTTTTCATTTTGAGTCAGCACTGGCACGAGATCCCACCTTTAGATAAATAGATAGATATAGTGGCAACAACACCAAATACTTATGGTTTTGCTCTCAAGGTGGACGGGTTTTTTTCTTTTCAATTTCTAGCTAAATGATTGGTGAGTGTTAGTAAAATCTGAGAGGGAAGCATATCTGGGTATGAGCAGGGTTTCCTCCTTGGTGGAACAGGCCTGCCTAATTCTTTTTTTCTAAAATGGAGCTTAGGAGCTGCCAGGTTTTGTTAAATTGTCCTTTTCTAATCAACTGCTTGTGAAACTGGGGCCTAATGTCTCATCTTTGATCCTGGTAGACTCTTCTGTCACAACCTAAGCATGCCTTGTAGGTGCTAGATCCTACAGCTACCATACTATAGTGTGAGCATAGTTTCTTCAGCTGTAACTACTCAGTCATTGGTCACTTCGATGTGAGCACTGTCTGGCTTATCTATCTTTCCTCCCAAATTTGAAGTTGTGTAGCACCTAGTTAGTGAAGCATAAAAATACCCAGTAGGATTCCACCTGGATCCTTGAGTTGAGTGTTAGACAAAAGGAACACCAGCTTTTTGGAGTGGAGATACCTTTTTGTGTTAAAAATTAATCCGGGGTCACTGGTCTTCAGCAGAGAAGGCTATCTTAAACAATCAGCAAGAAATGAGAGAGATCTGTGATGCAATCAGTCCATCTAGGAGCTGAAGTGAGAAATCAGTCAGCCTCCAAATACACCTCTACCTCGATATAATGCTGTCCTCGGGAGCCAAAAAATTGTACCGCATTATAGGTGAAACTGCGTTATATCAAACTTACTTTGATCCGCCGGAGTGCACAGCCCCGCCTCCCCAGAGCACTGCTTTACCGTGTTATATCTGAATTCGTGTTATATCAGGTCGCGTTATATCGGGGTAGAGGTGTAGATGGTACCACCACATTGGATTCTATTAGTGAGAAGGAACATGATAGCTAGATTACAGGGACGCTGTTGCATCCTTGCTATGGATTCATATAGTAAAGAGAGAAATTTAATTTAAAAAAAATACAAAACAATGTTAAAATGCTTGATTTTTTTTGTTTTGTTTTTCAAAACATAAAGGACTCCCACTGAACTGCTGTTATTGCTCAGACTGTTGTATACCTCTCTTGTAGCAAAAAACATTTAGAGCAGCTCAAAGGAGGGTTATAATTTTCATCTCTAGTAACTGGGTTCAGTGAGGTATTTACTCAATTGATTCTTTGTCATTTTAGGGTTTACCACTCCCGAAAATTTTCAAGATGCAGCATTGCAGAATACAAAGAATTTTTACTCAGAGGGGGAGGTGCCTGTCTTTTCAACAGGCCAACAAAGGTAATTTCACTTAGAGGATGAAGCCACTGCCAGGACATCTGTTGACTATCAGACACTACAGTGAAGACTAAATGGTTTCACTGAACCTTCTTTTCCCTCAAAGGCTTTATTCAAATTCCATTGGACTATTACAGATTTTTCTGGTTTTTAGTTGTAGCATTATAGATCTTCTTCCTCATCAGCAGTCATTTCAATTAATAAGGATTATTCTTTGAGTGCTTGCTCATGTTGATTCCATTCTAGATGTGCGTGCGTGCAAAATTGGAGATTTTTGCCTTCGTGGTATCTGTATGTAGGCTGTAGCGCCTCCTTGAGTGCCGCGTTCATGCGGTGGTATATTAGGCGCTGCCGACCCTATGCCCTCTCAGTTCCTTCTTACCGCCCATGATGGTTGGTCAGAGCGCCTTGTCTTACATTGCAAGAGCGTTAGCGGTTCTTACAGTCCATTGTTCTGTCGTCTTTGTTGTTAGTTGATAGGTACTTAACTAGACCTTTACGTTAAGTGTTAGAGTAGTAGTTTAGGAGTTAGAGTCCTGGATGGGACTTTGCCTCAGAGCAAGGCATGCCCTATTCCCCAGCCTTTAAGCCATGTTCATCATGCAGCTGACCAATTCCCATTAGTGACCCCCCGTGAATGCTGTTTAAAGTGTTTGGGGGAGTCCCACAGAAAGGATAAGTGCAGGATCTCAAAATGTTTGCCCTCAAATTCAGAAGGAGCAGGATATCTGTTTGAGGGCCCTCCTCACGGAGGCTGCACTTCGTCTTACCTGGGAGCCCTCTTGATCTGACTGCACGCTCGGTATCGGCGCACAGTGCATCACCGGCAATGGAATCCACCTGGCATTGTTGCCCCTCCCCAGTGCTTAAGAAGCAGTTGAAGTCAACGGGCTCGCCAGGCACTGCAGAAGGAGGTGTCGGGCAAAGGACCTGTGTCAGGCCACGTGCCTGCCCCGGAGCTGCTTGGCGGTACCGCTGTGGTTGGACCCTTAGTCCAGCCAGGGACTTGACTCCTGGCAGCAGCATGGGTCTCGGCCCCTAATAGGATCATCTGTGCCCGAAGGCAAATCGCCACTGGCATGGCTGCTGCAGTGGAGGCAGGGGCAATGGCCTGCTCAGGTGGCAGTACTGGAACCCATGGGGTGTACCTGTTATGCCGATCGTGTACTCCCACCGTTCTTCCCAGGCCGCAGTGGACAAGCTGCTGCCTGCACCTGAGTTGGAGTGTGGTGCCGAATTCGACTCAGGGGCGACACAGCAGGCCCCGATGTCCAAGGAGCTGTCCCCGAATGAGCAAGGGGAAGCCACTCCTCCCCCTTCTGTGCAGTCATTTTCGTCGTCTCCCAACAAAGTGGTAGTGGGCACCTCTGACAACTTCAAGGAGCACCAGGTCCTGCTCAGAAGGGTGGCTGCCAACATGAACTTGGAGGTCAGGGAGCTAGCGGAGGAGTCCGACTACATCTTTTAATGTCATACCCTCCTCCACCCCAGCCCGGGTCGCGTTGCCTGTCCACCCTGGGGTCCTTAATATTGCCAACTCTGTGTGGCAGACCCCCTCTTCCATTCTGCCTACCTCCAAGAATGCAGAAGAGAATTACTATATCCCCCGTACACCCACCCTCCATCGGGATCCCTGGTCATGTCCACTGCCAACGAAAGGGCCAGGCAGGGCCAGGTGAGTGGCACACCAAAAAATAAAGATACCAAGAGACTAGACTTGTTTGGCAGGAAAATTTATTCGACAGCCAGCCTGCAATTTCGGGTGTCTAACCATCAGGCCCTGCTAGGCATGTACAACTTCAACCTGTGGGACTCCATCAGCAAGTTCAAGGAGGACCTCTCGCAGGACCAAACCCAGGAATTTGCTGCCTTGGTGGAAGAGGGCAAAGAGATGGCAAGAGGTGTCCTCCAGATGACCTGGGACGCTACAGACTTGGTGGCCAAGGTAGTCGCTTCTGCGTTGGTCATGAGGCGCAGCTCCTGGTTACAGTCCTCTGGACTGTCCCAGGAGATGCAGACTACCCTTCAGGACCTCCCGTTTTAGGGAGCAGGACTCTTTTCTGAGCCTATACACCACTCTGCAGGCTAGAAAGCTGTTCCGTCCCCCTCCGCCTCCATCAAGGTCCTGGGGTGTCAGTCCAACTCCTACAGGAAGAAGGACAGAGAAAAAGAATTTAAACAGCATCACCCTTTGTCTTCCCATTCCTCTGTCCAGCCTTATTCTTCCAGAGGCCCAGGAAGCTAGAAATGGGTGTTTTAAGGATAGAATTTCTTCTTGGATCACTGCCTGCATATGCTGCTGTTACGATCAGGCAAAGGTGCCACCTCCAGCGATCGTAACCTCCCATTCAACCAGGGTGCAAGATTCCTCGGCAGTTTTCCTAGCCCACATGCCTATCCAGGACATCTGTAGGGCGGCCACCTGGTCGTCTGTCCACATGTTCACATCCCATTATGCACTTATCCAGCAGGCCTGCAACGATGCTGGCTTCGGTAGAGCAGTACTGCAAGTCGCTAGGCTGTGAACTCCGAGCCCATCTACAGGATACTGCTTGTGAGTCACCTACAATGGAATTGACATGAGCAAGCACTCGAAGAAGAAAAAACGGTTACCTACCTTTTCGTAACTGTTCTTTGAGATGTGTTGCTCATGTCCATTCCACTACCTGCCCTCCTACCCCTCTGTCGGAGTTGCCAGCAAGAAAGAACAGAGAGGGCGTAGGGTCGGCAGCGCCTAATATACCATGCATGAGCGTGGCACTCAAGGGGGCACTACAACTCATCCTATGGATACCACTAAGGTAAAAATATCTGACAACTGTGCACATGGGCGTGCACACACCTAGAATGGAATGGACATGAGCAACACAGCTCGAAGAACAGCAGTTACAAAAAGGTAGGTAACCATTTTTTAGGGAAAGTTAAAACTTGTCTTCAGTGAATTCTTCATGCTCAGATAATAATTTAGACCCTCGTAAGTAGATAGTTGTGCCCATTTGGAGCCTCATTCAACATCAGTGCCCTATCCTTTTAAGCCAAAAATAGTGTAAAACAAACCCAGGTGTAGACACAAGAGTAGTTAGTGCTCCATCTCCAGTCAATCCTCTGTGCCTGGAGCTATTGGGAAGGGTGCCCATTATTGCGTTATGAACTGGACAGAAATCAATAACTTGCATCACATAGACCATTAACAACTTTTGGTTGCTACCAACCTGGATTGGGTTTGAATTGGCAACACAGAGGTATAAAGCTCTATAGTCTTCTTCGAATGCTGGTCCTTCTGTTTATTCCACATGTGGGTATATGCATGCGCTCCATGTGCCTGAGACTGGAGATTTGTAGCCAGTAGTGTCCATTGGTCTGCACTCATGCACTTGCTCTCCACATGCTCCAAACCGAGGGCATAAAGGGAAGTGTGGACTGACACCTCTCCAGTTCCTTCTTACCACCACATAGCCTGAGTTGTAATTCTCTGTCAGCTACAATCTTCCTCTACTTTCAACCTCTGTAAATATATTTTGTAAATAGTTTTTAGTATGTTTAGACTTTAGTGTTGTTTTTTTTTTAAAGCTAGTATAGTTAGTCCTTCTTTGCTGGGAGAACTAAACTATGCTATGAGTCCCAAGATTTAAGAACGGTATCTGCTGCCCCCATTCCTTGTCCATCAGTGATGAACACCAGTGCTGCCTTTACTACTAGGGAGAGGCTCACATTGCCACCAAATGCAGCATCTGCCACTTCCTCTGTCTTCAAACCCATGAGAGATGAGAGCTTCATCTGTGGAAGCACCTCACGGAGAATGCCATGTAATGCCAGTCAGATCCAGACTGGGGAGAACCCCCTGTACAGCAGCCTCAGACTGCAAGCATTGCTCCCTGACCACAAGTTCCAGAGTAGAGGCCAAAACTGTTGAGCCCCAAAACTCTCTCTTCAGAAGGGGACGTGACCAGAAGCGTAAGGGCAGATCCCCATCCAGATCTACCTCTAAGAAGTATCTCTTCCTGCCTCAGTCCAAGATGGGTGAATCCTCACCTTAAATAATTATGTCTGCATAAATCTTCCATCCAAGAAGAAGGAGCACAAAGGAAGAAGTATCTGACTGTAGTGGCTTTGTTTCCATAGGCCAAAAGATCAGCACCTCCCGGCCCCGTCTGGGAGCTTCACAGTGGACCCCTATTACATAGTTCCAGCACACGCCTAGTGGGATCCTCTGAATACCAGACCATTATACAACCCGGATCTGTCAGTCCCCCCACCTCAGGGACTCCTTAAACTCCAGGAAGGACTGAAACTTTTACCTCTCCAGAGGATATTTTTGCTCTGCCGTATCCAGAGCCTCCTTCTCTATCAGGCCCAGTCCTCCTTAGAGACATTTCAGCACCAGAAGAAACCACCTTGAGAGAAAGGTTTCTCCCCTACTGCATCCACAAGTTGGAGCATTCCTCCACCAGTACCACTGGCACTGCTGTTAGAACAAGAGCCTTCCTTTTCATCATATGAATCTGATCGTCCAGATGAGTCCCTCTCCTCCCTTCGGCCCCCGAGGGACGCACGACCAGAAAGAACCCATAGGAGGTATTGGAACTGCCCTCCTCCTCCTCATTACAAATACCCAGGGGACCATTGGTATCCTATCCCTTGGAGGCCCCCCCAGTTGGTCAAACCTTCCTATTGGTCTTACTGAGCCCCATGGGATCCATACAATAGATGACCTGGATCTGTGCAACAATCACACCAATGCTCTTCTCCCAGCTGTTACCAACTGGCTCCATCAGAGTTTGTTGAGGATGAAATCGGTCCTACCAGGTGTGTCATCCTCCTCACTCAATGAGGCAATTACCCTTCTCTGCCTGATGTACTTCCTGTGGTCCAGGAACTGTTACAGAGGTTGGTAGCTGAGCTCCAGATACCTCTTGAGGAGGCCCAGGACGCACAACATGGAAACATCATTCTATTGTTGGCACATATTCCTCTCCTGGACAGGTTGAGGGCCCATTCTACAAGAGAGCATGAACAACTTCAATGGTATCTCTTTGAGAAGTACCAATACTGGATGTTTGTAAGATGTCTACTTGGAGCCCTATCCACACCTTTAATGAAACATTATGCCCTAGTCTAGACTACTTAAGCAGATGCAGCATTGTATACAGCTGCGTTACAGACATCTATACCACCTGCATTCTCGCACCTTCCTCCTGTCTGAATACTGCTTACCAATCTCCCACATGTGGAATACACATAGGGACCAGCACTCGAAGAAATGGAGGTTCTTGGAGAGGTGTGGTCCCTCTCTGTATTCCACTACCTGACCTCCTTCCTTCTGTGTTGGAGCCCATCTTATTCCAGGTAAGAGAAGGCATTGCTCCACACTGCCCTTTATGCCCTCGGTTTGGAGCATGAGGAGAGCAACTTCACATATGTAGACCAACAGACACTACTTTCTACAAATCTCCAGTCTCGGGTGCATAGAGCACGCGTGTACCAATGTGTGGAATACAGATAGGGACCACACATTTCAAAGTACCAGTTACAGGTACATAACCTCCATTTGTATTATCAATCTTCTTAGCCATCCAGTCTCGTTTTGCCCTTTTACAACTCAACAAAGTTCAAAAAAAATTGCTGATAGACAAAGTAGTTAGCACCCTGTTAAACCGGAAGTAGGGTAAAAACAATCCATATTTCCTTTGTAAAACTAACTGAGACTGGTATGGCATTTTACCAAGTTGTCAGCCTTAGAGATTTTAATCCCAAATGAGACTGAATGCTATCTGTCTCATTGTGTATACTTTACTATATCTTCTCCCTGACTCCATTCATTGAAAAGTTTTGTTATTATCGTTTCATAGACATTGGCGTTTCCCAAGTTACAGAAAACAAAAACAAAAACCCCAAAACCTTTATATTTTACATCTTTAGTAGCCTTTGCATATAGATGACTGTAAAATTGAATGAATGTGGAGATCCAAAAAAAAAGCACAATGTTATGATTGTGATCATAGTAAGATTATGGTTGACTAATGGATGAACATGAGTAAATCTTCAGTTCCCCGGAGAATGGCTGAAGCACATTTGTGGAGATGATTGTATAATGGAAAACTGATTTTCAGGTTCAGAGCAAGAGCAGGAGAACTTGCTGCTAGTACAGAAATATTGATGACTTGTAAGAGGAAAAAGTGATGTTTTAATTTTCATATCTTTACAGAGAAGAATAATTATTCTAAATCATGCTTACATTTTATTAGTGAAGGACTGTTTGTGAGGCAGTTCAGTGTTCATTCAGCCTGTAATGCCCAAAACTATAGCCCCTTTCAATTAGCTAAATAGTTTCCGTAAAAGAGAAAAATGCGTTTTAACCTTTCATCAGAGCAATATTTTAAAATTGTCCATCTGTTTTTCCCCAAAAAAGTATCAGAAGAAGAGTTCAATGAAATGTCATGTTGTGTTTGGTACCTTTAGCAAAACAACAGGCAAACAGGTACCTGGATGTACCTCGGACATTCAATAGCATTTTAGTGATTGATATATCCCTGTTAACGTCAAATCTCTTGTTATTGTCATGTTTTTATAATATAACTATTACAAAATGTCAAAAGTAGGATATGCTTTTGAAAAATAATTACTTTGTAAAATGGCAGAGCTGTAAAAAATCATCATAGCTTCTGCTTAAAAAATTACTGTGTTTTGAGAGCTAGCAGGGCAATTTATGTCTTGTACAGGTTTAATGAAGTGACTTTACTGCACTCAAAGGATGGAGATATATTCTAGAGGTCAACAAAAAATCACTGAGAAATGAAAAATTGGACAAGAGGAATTTTAAAGTGACCTTGAATGACTAAGTTGATTTATATGACTCCTGAATCACTGACATTTGTAGAACTCAGCAGTAAGGAAACCTGCAGATGTGTTGTTGTCTTGCATCTACCAGTGGGTGTTGCAATAGATGTAACAGTGAGGGGGGGTTAAGAGATGGAAATGGGGAAAAATTAGGAACTGACAAATGAACCAATTAAATACAATAGTTTACAAATAAGTTGCACAAAATGTAAAGCAAAACTGTTAATGACCACTGTGGTGGCTCAGTGGGTAGTCAAATGAACTGCCCCTCAGGAGATTGGAATCTAAGACCATCTTCAGGATACTAGTATCCTCAGCTAGGGGAGGCTGAATGATGTTTTAATTTGGTGTGGTGGGCACATTATTAAAACCCAGGCTCAGATATCTACTGTTGCTTACCACTGAAACAGAAAACAAAATATAACTTCCATAATTACTGAAGAGCTGATTTCTCTATTGTTTTTTAATCATCGGACTTTTTCTGTTTGCAGAATGAAGAGTAAATAGCCAGTGTAGATTACTATTTCTTTGGATCCTGGGAATAGCTCTTTAGCAATATTTATTCATATTGATTTGGCTCATCGTATGTTAATTGGTGAATAACACACACAGAACATCCTTTGCTTGTGGGGTGTTTCTTGCTTGCTATTTTCCTATTCATAAGTAAAATCAATAAACTGTAATAGACTCCATCTTTCATTAGGGTTGCCAACTTTCTAATTGCACAAAACCAAACACCCTTGCCCCGCCACCCTTCCCTGCCCCAGCCCCAAGGTCCTGCCCCCTGCCTTGCCCCTTTTCTGAGGCTCCGCCCCTGCTCACTTCATCCCCCACCCTCTGGTGCTCGCTCATTTTCACTGGACTGGGGCAGAGGGTTGGGGTGCAGGAGGGGATGAGAGTGTCAGCTGTGGGTGTGTGAGGGGGCTCTGGGCTGAGGCAGGGGGTTGGGGTGTAGGAGAGGGTATGGGCTCTGGGGTGGGGGTGTGGGCTATGGGGTGGGGCCAGAAATGAGGGGTTCAGGGTGAGGGAGGGGGATCCAGGCTGGGGCAGCAGGTTGGAGTGCGGGGAGGGGGGTGAGGTCTGGGGCTGTGGGCTCTGGGGTGGGGCTGTGAATGAGGGGTTTGAGATGCAGGAGGGGGCTCCAGGCTGAGGCCGAGGGGTTCGGATTACAGGAGAGGGTTCCGAGCTGGGGCAGGTGGTTGAGGTGCAGGAGAGGTTTGGGTTGCGGGGTCCAGGACGGAGTTTGGGTGCGGGAGGGGGCTCGGGGCTGGGGCAGGGGATTGGGGTGTGGGAAAGGTTTTGGGGTGCGAGCTTCAGGCAACTCTCACCTCAGGCGGCTCCCCGCAAGCGGCAACATGTTCCTCAGCTCTTAGGCAGAGGCGTGGCCAGGTGGCTCTGCATGCTGCCTCAGTCTGCAGGACCCCTGCAGCTCCCATTGGCTGAGAATTGTGGCCAATGGGAGCTGCGGAGCTGGCACTTGGGGTGCGGGCGGCCTGCTGTGTCCCTATGGCCGCCCCTACATATAGGATCCAGAGGGACATGTCGCCGCTTCCCAGGAGCCACGCAGAGCCAGGTGGGGAGCCTGCCAGCCCTGCGCCAACTGGACTTTTAACGGCCTGACCGGAGCTGCCAGGGTCCTTTTTCGACCGGGCAGTCCAGTTGAAAACCGGACACCTGGCAACCCTATGTTCCACACTTATCTTCATTGGCAAATATAATATCTAGGTGTGTCACAACCCTGATCAAACTTTCCCTTCTGGACACTCACCAGGCTGCTGTGTTGGGTCATATCACTGGATATCTGTGCTTTTAAGATTTCCTGAGACTGAGAAGAGTCCAGACACTACCTATGGTTCTGAATTTCTAGGCGCACTCTTAGGATGCAGATCTTCCATCTAGCACCACCTAGCTAAACTGAGACCCTGCAGTCCAACTGCCTACGCCCTGAGACTAGTTTTGGTTATCCCAGACTCCCCATTTGTAGATGCTCACCTTTTCCAAGACTGCCAGCCTTGTGGGCACTCTGCTTACAGTTTACCTCTTCAGGAACATATGATAATTGAAGCAGACAGACACAGACTTTGTAAACGAGATTTCTAAAAACAATTAGTCTTTACTTAAACAGCAAAAGAGAGACAAGACTCTAGGCAAAATAAGAAACACCTGCATGTGAAACTTTGCCTCAGTTTCCTCACCACATCCAGGATCCCCTATCTAAACATGGGTTCTCCTTTTGAAACGTAGTCTTGGGCTGGTCCCACAGTCAAAAAGATCCCCTTTCCTATGAAAGCATGACCTTTTCTTCTTCTTTCCGACCCCAAATGTTTTTAGTTTCCGTGAGGCCCTATGTTTCTGTGTTATTAAATGCTAGTACTAGAACCTGGTTTCTTTGTTTACCATTCTGGAGAAATTCCACTGCTCCAAACCATAGCACTCTGCAGAGAAAACCAATTTTCTCCAATTTATCTAGGATACAGTTACTCCTCTGTTATATCTGAGCAAGCTCTACTGAATGGCTGATAACAATTGTCCTAGTTATGAGACAGACATGCAGGTACCATTCCTTTCTCTTTAACCCACGGGGGATGAGGCCAAGGACACAGTACAGATCATCATAAGGTTTAAACACACAGTGACTTCATAATATCATAAGTAAGGCTACGATTTGGTCACTGAGGTTGTGGAAATAACAGAATCCATGACTTCCACAGACCTCCGCAGAGTGCCCAGATAGCAAGTATGAAAAATAGGGACTGTGAGTGTGTTTGGGGAATAGGCACCTATGTAAGAAAAAGCCCCAGCTATCGGGATTGTCCCTATAAAATCGGGACATCTGGTCACCCTAGACCTCCGTGACATCAGCCTGCAGCAGCTGGGAGCGTCAGCGTCCAGAGTGGCAGGAGCGTCGGAGCTCCCTAGTCTCCATGGGCATGGGGGTCCCCCTCAGCTCCCCAGACCCCGCCGCTGGCAGGGGATACTCAGCAGCTCCTCAGCAGCTGTTGCCAGCAGTGGGGGAACCCCCAGAGCTCCCCAGCCTGGGGGGAGGGGGAAATCCCCCAGAGCTCCCCAGTGCCTGGGCAGCGGGGAACTCTCGCAGCTCCCCAGCCACCACAGGCTGGGCTCCCTTCTAGCTCCCAGCCACAGCAGGGCGGGGTGCTGGACTCTTTCCCTCCCCATTGTCTCATGCTTATTTTTAGTAAAAGTCAGGGGCAGGTCATGGGCAATAAACAAAAATTCATGGAAGCCGTGACCTGTCCCTGACCTTTACTAAAAATAACCATGACAAAATCGTAGCCTTAATCATAAGTTCTACAGAGACAGATTCCACAAATTGTCACTCCCATAAGGAATAACTACAATAATGGGAATATACAGGATTGGAAGGAGGTAATACTGCTCCACTATAGCACTGTGCTGTCTGCATATTTTCCTTTTACTGATTTTATTTCTTTGGGCCAGATTGTTCACAGCTGCTCCCCAACTAAGGCAGGAAAGGATACAAGTAGCCCACACACCTTGCACTCCTGGACAATTGGCTGGCTAGCTGCACAAGGGGCTGCATTGCTACCTGCACTCCCTGAGGAGTAGCTCTGGGTGTTCTCTCTCTGGAGTGATGTCTTAGAAGCACTGTGATGAGGGTTTGTCCCTTAAAGGCATAGCTGAGTCAGTTGCTATCTTCCATCATTTTTCACAATGGTTTTATTCTTTGTATGTCTCTCAGTTGTTTGAAACTCCCGAATGTGGAAATGGATATGTAGAAGCAGGAGAAGAATGTGATTGTGGTTTCCGAATGGTAAGTTTAAAATGTTCTTATGCACTGTTCCTGCAGCCCCTTCTCACATTAATGTATTGAGCAAAAGTTATATGGATGTTAAAATGGGAAAAGAAAGAATTTTGTGTTGAATTTACGCTGCCTGTCTTGTGGGACAACTTCTATCAGAGAATTGTATTAGTCAACTTTCTGTGTACGAGGGAGAATATTATCCCTAATGAGAAAATATTTGTTTCTGCTACACTGTGTTACGCTCATTCTTACAAATACAGAAGAAACCTGTTGCCTTTCCTATTTTCCCACTGCACCCCACCCCACACTTGGCTCAGAAAAGTGCCTCTTAAAGATGGTGTGGAAATGGCTGAACCTTGTGAGAAGTGGGGACCATGATGATGGGGCCTGGGTAAAACAGCATTACGCCGTGTATAAGTGCATAAAGAGAGAGGAGCAAGAAGCTGGAGCAGGGCAGAGTGGCATGCAGCTCCAGACAGAAGAAAGAACTCCTCCTCCTTGCCTCTTATCTCCCCTTGTTCTGGGTATGGGCGTGGATATGGAGGGATTTTGGCTGTGACCCTGAGATGGAGAAATGATGAAAGAGAGGGAAAGGAAGGGAGTTATATAAAGATCAAGCTGACCTAGAATAAAGGGGTTGGTAGGGTTCCCACTTGAGCTTGCTAATTATACTTCAAAGGTCTCTGTTCATTCCTGCTTGTAGTGAACTGTCTCTCTTGGTGCTTCAGGAACACAACATGTTTCTAAAGCTTTTTCATCTGGGGCTGTACACATGCACCCTCTATCTGTATTGAATGTTCAGTGCCTAAGACTATATTAGGTAGTGCAGCCTCAGTTCCTTCTCTTCCACTCCAAAGTGCATTCAGGGAGGCTTTAGCTTTATCCAAGTCTGCACCTGCAGACCTTTATTTAGGCTCCTTTAGTTCTTTTGTAAATAATGGTATATATAGTTAATTCTCTTTGGGGTTTTCCCGAGTGAGTGCAAACTGCCTCAATGGCTTACATTGTCTTGGAGTCCATGCTGGAACCTCATCCTCAGACAAGTTTGAGAAGATATACATTGTCTCTCTTGATAGTCTCAAATCCAATATTTGGTTGCTGCTATAGAATTCTTTACACTGGTCTCCCTGCTAGTTTGATGTTTAAATAGCATAAAGGATTCTTTCATGTGGTTTATTTTCTAGTCAGTACAGGATTGAATCCTTTTCCTGATCATGATATACAGGATGGTGTGTTTGGATAGTTGAGAAGATCACTTAATGTTTTTTCTTTAGGAATGCTATGAAAACTGCTGTAAGAAGTGCTCTCTCTCTAATGGAGCTCACTGTAGTGATGGACCCTGCTGTAACACATCCTGTCTTGTGAGTCTTATTATAGCATTTCTTTCTATTTTATTTACTCTTAGTCTTCCCTAGAACTAATGTCTAACCTGATATAGGTCAAATACTGGGTGACAGTGTGGGGAAATAGGCCACATATACTGAGTCAAAATGTTTTTAAGGAACATAATGATTACTGACCTTCAGACAATGTGGCAGTAGATGGAATTATGTGTATGTTGCTATTGTTGATGCACACAATGTTATACCATAGATCTGGGTTTGATTAATTCCACCACCACAACATATATGACCAATCTTGGGAGTTAAAGATTTTTATCTAAATTTTCAAAATATTGTGCTGGTTTGGGTCACAAAACTTTCATTGACTTTGATATGGTTCATATATCTGAAACCTTGATCAACACTTTGAAAATGTTATTGAGATTAATGTTAAAACCAGATTACATTTATTTATCTATTTACTTACATGGTTTAAAATAAATGTGTTATGGGTAGAGTGTATTTTAAGCTGCTTGATGTTTTGGGTGCAATGATCTAATAGTATGTAAAGTTGTAATGTGCACATCGCCTTTTCTTCAGTATGAAATAGCAAGTAATTGAATGTATACTTTTACATCCAGCTGAATTCTGGATACTTTTACATCTGTATACTTTTACATCCAGCTGTATTACTTGTCATCCAGCTGAAATCTCTGGAAGCCACACAGTATGATAAATACTAATAGTTGCTACAATGGTAGTGCAGGCTTTCTTCTCCGATGAAGTTTGCCAATAGCAGGTATTGAAGGGCATACTAAACAGCCTCACTTGATTTTTCATTTTTAAATATTGTGATTTGTGGTCCAAAATTCTGGATTGCAAGTACTTTAGAAAAAATTAGTTTAGATGCTGGTCTCATTGTGATAATATTGGGCCATACTCTGGTATCCTGTTGTTTCATGCACAGGACTTCAAATGAAGTCAGTGGGAGTCTTGTGCATAGCTTATGGCAGGATATGGTGAATTATTAGTATATCTGGGAAATGTTATTAGAGACAGAGCAAACATGAGAATTCCTAAAGGATGTGGCTCAAACTGTTGCATGAGAACTAGAAGAGTTAGATCTCTGAACATCACAGGAATATAACCTGCCTTTTGACTTGGGGCAGTTGATGTCATTTCTCAGATAACTATCTAAATGTAATTAAAAGACACAGGATGAGACTGGGTTGAGATATAGTATCTTTGTTGGTAAACATTAACAATATTTTTTTCTTTTACTGTCTCATGATGCTGGACTTTGTTTTAGCCCCATAAAATTAAACATACACCTAATCTATATAATGTAGAAGTAGATGTGCTGTTGATAAACCAATGGATGGGTAGGTTGGTTTTGTTAAGTCTCAATATTTTCTCGGCAGAAATAAATCTTTATAGTTTTTCCCATACACAGTGTGTTAATGGTATGAAAAATATTTCTAGCAGAGATGTATCACTGAAGAATACTTTTCAGATTACTGATGTGTACCACTTTCAGTTGAACCAGAAGCTAGCGGTGGGTTTTTTGTTGTTCCTGGATAATTCAGCATTTACTGAAGTGTGTGTGTGTGAACGCACACATATGTATGTACACAAGTATTACAAAATGTAGGTTTCTGAGTTAATCATACACTATTTCTGTACTGAAGGCTTCCTCTGGATATGTTTTGTTCTCTCTGTTATTCTGTGGGCAAGACTCAAAGGATGTTGATGCTGAGACTCATTTGAAAATTGAGAAGTATGGCTTTGAAACACAAGGAATATTTCTAAACAAGAGTCTGGAATATGCCATTATATAATCTCAGTCCTAATGAATGGTGGTTGTTTTCTAGTTTTTCCCACGAGGCTATGACTGTCGATATGCAGTGAATGAGTGTGATATTACAGAGTACTGTACTGGCGACTCTGGTCAGGTATGTATACCTAAGCTTTCTGATACTCTATTCAATTTTGTAATCTTTTTATCTCAATTAAATATATTGAGTAACAAGCTGATATTACATTTGCTCAAAATGACCAGTTCCCTCATTAGTTGTAAATATTAAAAATGTATTTTGTGTGAAGTGTATTTGAAGAAGGTTTTTGTTCAAGTGATTAGCAAATGGCTGTTCTCAATTATTTAATAAGTATAAACTCTGTTACAAAAGGAGAAAGGAAAACTCATAAAACAATGCGAAGAATGAATGACACAAACCCCAGCAAAATATCTAAAACTGCTAAACAGGTTATTGGCAATAAGCACTTACTACAGATGCACAGTGTAGGTATTCACGTGTTAGCAGAAAGCAAAGCAATTGTTTAAGGAAAGCAAAGGGAAAGAAATCAGTTATAGTAGAAAATAAGGAAAGGAAAATAAAATCCGTTTATGTGCTGTGCTGAATGGTTTGTTTCAGAACATAACTTATCAAAAGAAATAATGGCCGAGAGACTTAAGTCTGCCTTTACTCAAACCCCATTGGCATTCCCAGGAGTTTAGTGAGGGCACAACTTAGCAAAAGTATCAAAGAAAAGGTATGCATGTAAAGCTATATTTCATTCTACCCACAATGGAGCCATGACATTTCATATATTGACTCATCTCCTTAATTTCCATTAGATATATATGCAGTAAGAGTAGAATTTAACATGGCACTTCAAGGTTTATCAGGCAATTAAAGCCATTAGCTGTTTGTACCAGTATAATCAATATGCTATTTATGATTTTGGTCTGGGCTACTTAAACTGTACATGATTCAAAGGGAATCCTAGACACTTTGGCTATAGCAGTCTTGGCTGAAAACAAAAGAAAAGATGGAATTTTTATTCTTTACTGGTTAAATGTATTTATCTTAAGAGCAAGCATTACAATTTCTGTTTAACGAAGAGCCAGAATTTCTCTGTAGTGGAGAATGAAAGCTGTCCTATCCTAGAGCATTCCTAGAGATGTAGATAGAACAGTGTGCTCAATTTCTTCTCCCTCTCTCCCCACACACACTTCCAGTGAGCACCAAGAAAATAACAGAATAATGCCCTAGGCAGCTAGCATTTACACTGGCTCTCAGAACACTTTGGGTAAGATTATATCTGGTCCTGCAGAATGCACAAGTTTAAAGGCATTGTAGGCCAGTCAGATCCTTGCAGTCCCCGGAATACAAAGACTGCACAAGATTAATGCTGTCAACAGTGGCATCTTCAGAGTTTGTGGGGAGGGAGTTGGGCATTGCCCACATCCCCATCTATCCCTCAGAGCTAATGAGTGCAGAGTGGAGCTGAAATTCCAGCCACCTCTTATCAGGTGAAAGAGGTTAGTTTCAAAGAAAGGGTAGGGGAAAGAGTTTTGATCAGAGACTCTTTGGTTCATGAGAAAACTCCCTCCCCCATGTTTGTTTCTCTCCCCCTCTATATAGGCTCTGTGTCCTCCCCACTTCCATGTTGTCTCTTTCTTCCATCGCATCCTGCATTGTTTCCTTGCTGGTGCTTCACTTGTTTAACAAAAATAGCAGTATGAAAGTAACTAATATCATCCTTTCTGACAACTAGCCTTTTTAGTTGCACTTACACTCTGCTTCTTCTACCAGTAGTATTAGAGTAAGCAACAACAGAAACCAGCTTGAGAGTAAGTGATTGATGTTTACATACTAAGGTCATGGGTGTTACAGAAAAACCTTAAAACCACCTTCCTGTCCTCACTTAAGAGGACATAGCTGGAATATCATTATGTTCTTTGGCACTCTAAAAGTGTGCACCAAACAAAAAAGGATCCAAATCCAATTTAAAATAATTTTAGATCCAGTTCTATCACACACGCTCACTTTGAATAGTATCTTACTCTGCAAGTAGGTCCATTGTTTCTAGTGGACATACTTGCACAGTAACTCGTCTTCATCTTTCCTGATCTATCGGCTGCCATTAATGCCAGCCACACTCTTCTTGAAATCTGGTAATCTGTTGGCTTTCATGACTGTCCTCACATGGTTCTCCCACTGACTGTTGGATCACGCCTTTAGTGTCTAATTCAGTGCTTCTCCCTCTCTCACCCTCTTTCTGTGGGGAGACCCTCTGGTTTGCATCCTTGGCAGGCACCAGCGAAGGAAGCAGGTGCTTGGGGCGGCCAATGGAGAGGCGCGGCACGTCCGGGTCTTTGGCAGCAATTTGGCAGCGGGTCCCTCAGTCCCACTCGGAGTGAATGACTTGCCACTGAATTGCCACCGAAGAATGAAGCGGCGCGGTTGAGCTGCCGCCGATCATGGCTTTTATTTTTTCTCTTCTCCTCTTGGGGCGGCAAAAAAGCTGGAGCCAGCCCTGATCCTTGGCCCCCTCCTCTTCTCCCTATCCACTCTATCTCTGGGCAAACTTATCTGTAAACATGGCTTTGACTACCATCTTTATGGTGATGACTCAGAAGTCTGCCTCTCTACTCTGGACCTCTTGCCCTACAATTAGACTAAAATCTTGGCCTGGCTTTCTTGTTGTGGGTGTCCAGTCATCAGCTGAAATTAACATGGCCAAAACAGAGCGTTTAACTTTTCCCTGAAGCCCTTTCCTGCCCTTCCCTTTCTCTGTCATTGTGGTCTTTCACCTTGTCTCTTGGTTTCATTTTTCATTTGGGCCTCTTTCTCATTTGCCCTGTTGCCTGCGGCCTCAAGTTAATTCAACATGCTGTTCCTAAGATCATCTTCCTGGCTTGTCACTTGGACTACGTTACCACCCTTTTTAAGTCCCACTATTGGCTCCCCCTCTTCCATCACATCTAATGTCAATTTCTTATCCTAACTTTCCACTGTTTAGCCCTGCCCTATCTATCCATCCTACTATCTTACTGCAAGGTCAGCTCCTGCCTTCTCTTTGCCAGCGATTCCAGCCTTGATCACCCTCTTGTCTGCTTTTCCCACAAGCACCTTTGCGCTTTCTTCCATGCTACCGCCTTGCATGGAAAAAGCTCCCAGGCAAAATCCTTAATCACCACGTTATCCTTCTTCAAGCCCCTTCTCAAAGCTCACCTCTGCCAAAATGTATAGAGCAAGCTGCCATCTGGCAATTGTGATTATTGCTAATATATGGCTAAGATTTGTGCACATATTGCTGGTCTGCACATGAAAATTAATCCAGAATAAAACAGGAAGTGAATTTAAAGTGGATTAACACTTCCAAAGCTTTAGAAGTGGATTAAGCTAATTTGGAATAAGGCATTCTTATTTCAGAATAAGTGTGTCCACACATCAAGTTAGTCAGGAATAGTTACCTCAGAGTAATTTCTCATGTAGATAAGCCCTAAATCTGTATTAAAACATCCAGTTATTTTTTATTACTCCATTCTCCTCCCAGCCTGATTGTTTGTCTCATCCATCTGTTATGCCTGTCTCTCATACTAAGCTCTACAGGGTAGAGACTGTTAATTTATATATTTTTGTATGATGACTTACATAATGGGGCCCTGTCGCAGTTGAGGCCAGAGGTGGCCAAGAGGAAGCCTGAGGAGCCAGAATTTACCAATGTACATTGCCAAAGAGCCACAGTAATATGTCTGCAGCCCCCCATTAGCTCCTGCCCCCCTGCTTCCAGTGCCTCCCATCCACCGGCAGCCCCACAATCAGCACCTTCCCCTCCCTTCCTGCACCTCCCAATCAGCTGTTTCATGGCGTGCAGGAGGCTCTGGGGTGGGGGGAGGCGGGAGGAGTGAGGGCACGGCAAGCTCAGGGGAGGGGGTGGGAAGAGGTGCAGTGGGGGCAGGGCCTGTGGCAGAGCCAGGGGTTGAGCAGTGAGCACCCCCCGGCACATTGGAAAGTTGGCACCTGTAGCTCCGGAGCCTATACAAGGAGCCGCATATTAACTTCTGACGAAACGCATGTGGCTCTGGAGCCACAGGCTGGCCACCCCTGATGTAGGCACTACCACAATATATATGTTAAACAATAATACTAACAAAGTAAGATACTATTTAATATGAGTCAGTGTGGCAAAATTGTGACCTAAGTTTGTGGGCAGCTGGTTTGAATGAAAAAAATAACCAAGTAACATGAGAAAAAGGAGAGCCCTGGAAAATTAATCTAACAGCATAAACAGATTGATGGCCAAAAATAAAGCCCAAGCAAGAACACTGTCACAGTCCAACTAAGAAAGTATGTGCATTTAGTAGCAGAAATGTTTAAAAAGCCTGCACATTTTAGAAAAGTTAAGTAAAAAAAGGCAAATATGAACAATTAAACCAATATGAAAAATAGAAGGAAAATGACATTTTTAAAAATGGACTCCCACATTTTTTACCACAGACACTGAATAAATAGATAAATTGTTAAAAGAGGTTAGTCAAAATGTAGCCTCTGAGAAAAGTTAAATATGGACAAAACCGAAGCTTTGTTTCTTAAGAAAGTTATGAGCTATTCAGTTTGTGATGTTTGGAAGACATTGCTGAGCGTGCCTACAAATATTTAAATGGATAATGTCATCTTCTTTATGCCCCAGTATGTCACCTATTTTAAAATTGTTCTCCTTCAAGTGATTGTCCTTATGCCCGTCCCAGTGATGGTATGTATACACCTCATGTGAGGAAGATCAGAGCGCATGTCCGTGGAATTTGCATATAGACAGTCACTTATCAGAGAAAGGAAAGTTAATTACTGTATACAGTAACTGGAGTTCTTTGAGATGTTTGTCCATATGCATGTTCCACAACCTGCCCTTCCAGCTTCTCTACATCAGAGTCCTCTTATATAGGATTCTGCAGTCAGAAGGAACCAAATGGCAGTGGATGTGCTTTGCCCTTATATGCTCTTGCAGAAAAGCATGAGGACTGCAGAGCGCACGTGCGCCCTATGCGTACTGCTGGCCCCCAAAACTCGGACCTACTTCATGAGGTGCATGCATAGCATCAGTGAAATGTGCATATGGACAACACATCTTGAAGAACTCCAGTTACTGTACACAGTAATTAACTTTCCTTTTAAACTAGTAAAAAATCTCTGCACCAGAAAAATTTTTTGTGCTATTTTAACAAATCCACCATTCTGTTATCAAAAACATTAAAGAGGAAAAGCTATTTGCCCCTACTTTTTAATTGATTATACAAAATTACTGTAACATGTACTTTTTGTGGACATGTTGCTCTGTAGCAACTATATCTAACAAATACTTGCATACAAAAAAATGAACTGCATGACAATTTAGTGCATAGCCATTTCTGTTGATGTCTCCAACAATGTCATAAAATCAGTATACATACAGAAAAACCAAAATAGGCAGTTAGGTTAGGGCAAGTTGTCTTGTGACAATGCAGAATCACTGCCAATTGGCAGATCCCAGGAGCTGGTCCCAGTAAGGATTTGGGCGCTGTGAAAGTAGTATGCTTACTATTTTTTTTTTAAGTCATTCTATCTCTGTCCCTTTGTTTCTTGTTCTACAGTTCCACCATTCACGGGACATCCCTGTGAAGCAGGTTTTCTAGTATGTATTAATGATAGGCAAGTTTTCACTGTTTTAATATCAGAACACACAGCTCTAAGAACTGGAAGTGGCTGGTTATCATATAATTCATATATATATGTAACTGTGTGACTGTTTATGAACTTAGCACAGAAATATATGTAACTATCTAAAGCTGCATTAGTATTTGGTTGATGTAAAAGTTAATGAACCATCAATTAATCTTAAATTATTTCTAAATAATTTCTTATCTACATTGTGCAGCATTTCCATTTTTTCTTGTGTTTATCACTATTGCTGAGCATAACCATGGAAAATTGTTCTTTGTGTGATTTATATATTGGTGGCATCATTCATCAGCCAGGATTTTGTACAGCTAAATTCACACACTTCTACCACAGCCGAATTCACCCTGTGCAGGGTTCTGTACAGGTTCTAAGAGTTGGACATGTGCCCACTCGAATCTGGGGCCACTAAGAGCCAGTTTGATCCCTATAGCTGGTTAGAACAACCCTAAGGGCTGCCCTAACTTGTGCCCAGCTGCTCAAGGACTTTATAGATTTTGTGGCAGCTCAGGAATAGCTGAGGTACGGGACTGCCCTAGTCACACCCCTCTCGTTTGTCAGATGACCAGGAATGCTCTCCCCCCACCCCCCCTCCGCCCATCAGTGGCTCTTGGAGGAAAGTGTAAGTCTGGTGTAGTTAGTTCTGTATCTGTCTAGAGGGGCTCCTGTATCAGGAACAATCCATCAGGGGCCTTGCAACTGCTTTGCAGCCCCTTTGCACCAACATGATTTCTTTAAATGTGTTTTGTAAAATGTGTGTAGATATAGATATATTTAGATGTATTACGCTATACAATTTAATCTGTTTATACACATACCTTAAGAAAGGACCGGATAAAACAGAACGGTTACAGGTAATGTTAACAAGGTAATGTTTTGGCAAGGAGTGGTAAAGTGACCTGCTACATGTCTGTCTACCTAGCCAGCTAGCACTTTTACTCTGTAAAGTTGTTTTCCTTAAGTTCTTGAATATATTTGGAATTTCTACTGTTTGTTGTGGAACAGACCACCAATGGAATTACTTTCATTCAAAGTTTATTCTGAGATTCCTAAGTGTCTGTCTGGTTCTTTCTTTGTTTCATTCTATTCCCTCTTGGTTTGAATTTCACTGTCAAATAGCATTGTGATATTTCTTAAATGGGTGTGTGATGTGACTTGTGTAACCTTTGTCTTCCTTCCTCCCTGCTTCCATCTATTATTTTTTATCTCATGTCTATAGGTAGAGTGCATTTACTGTATCATTTTAATTGGTCTGTAAAGCACCTACCACATTTTGGATACTATATAAACATAATAAGCCTTCTCCATTCTTTTTTCCTTTGAATTTTATATGCCACAATCATATATCCTATTAGTTTATTTTCTAATAAATATAAACCTAATTTTTGTGACTTCTTATACTGTATTTATAACCCTTGGGGCGCTTTGTCATCCTTAGTGCTATCTTCTGTTGCACAGTTCCTCTGCATGTATTTTATGCCAACTATTTGTTTTTAAACAATTTATTGTTAAACATTTGTTTATTGTCCTACAGTTCCAAATGTTATAATTTGATCAAGAATTTTTATCTTTTGATGTTCAGTGCCCACCAAATCTTCATAAACAAGATGGATATGCTTGTGATTCTAATCAGGTATGTAACGTGTTTAAACCTTTGCAAATCAATGAATAATGAATCCAGTGTAAATTTTCATTTCTTAACTCACTTTTCTTCCTTATTTTTTCATAAACTCTGTGTCTCAGTTTATTCATCCTAAGGGTTTGTCAAACTTTGGGCAGACAAACAGAGCACCTATTAAATTTGAACATATCATCCATCCCTCTCTCCCTGCAGTTCTTCAATGTTTTGTTCAGCCTTCTGGTGGGCCATTGTATGGACATAGGGACTGATTTAGTCTCTCACTTTCTTGGTTAAAGTTGAGGCATATTGCTTGCTTGTAGCAGTGTAAAGAAACTTGCACTGATGTTGCCTGCGCTGCCTGTGCTCTGTTTTTAACATTGAGAATTTCAGTTTAAGTGCAGTCAGTTTGGCCCTTTTCAGATCACTTTAAAAAAATTCAGCTTTCTCCTCTGATTTTTATTTCTGGCCAGCAGGCAGTTTGCAGAAAATAGAAATACAAGATTGGTGCGGCTCAGTGGGCACCCAGATGTTCAGGTGTATATTTTTATATAATTCTGCAATGATTTACTGGTGTTAGTTCCAGTTAAGTTAATAGAAATGAAGGGCCAGTTCTTTCATTAGTTTGCCTCTTATGCAGGCCTTTACACCTTGCAAAGTGGATGTATAATGCTGCCGCTAGTGTGGGTGAGTGGAAAATCTGATTTGGCAGCATTTTCAACCCACTGTGACTAGTTTAAATGACAACATGAAATGCAGTAGAGAATCAGGCCCTCAGTGTATAAATGTGCTTTCCACCCCCACCCTCATCCCACAACACAAACACAAGCACATTAAGGGGAGAGTATATCCCAATGTATAAAATATAATAAAATGAAAGAGAAGTTGTAAAGACAGCTAAAGGACAGCATTTGATTTAAAAAAATAAAGTAATATGTTCGGTTTCCCTTCACTAATTTGTTGTGTTTTTGTTTAGGGACGTTGCTATAATGGAGAATGCAAGACAAGAGACAATCAGTGCAAATACATTTGGGGAATTAGTAGGTTAACGTTGCCTACCTTAAATATATTTTATTCATGTGTATTTTTTAGTTTGTATTATTAGTATTTTCACCTACTGTACTTTCCTCCTTCAGTTAAAAGTTTCCATCGTAGAGCAGAGAAAAAATGTCTGTTGAGATAATATGGGTGAATTGTGATGTCATTTGGTATTTGGGTGCTGATATCTTTAGGAGCCGTGGGAGTCAGGTGGTTATAACTTGCTGTGCCTGTAGATATAGATAAGATGAGCAGCATATACTGCAGCTAACCCAGGCTGAAACTCACCAGAAAATATAAAACTTATTTCTACAGCCATGTTAGGTTAATATCTTTGGATAAATATATTTTTGTGTTCAGAATATTTCTTAATACACCTTAATATAAATGTGTGGTTTTAAAAACTAAATCACAGATAATTATTGATTCCCTCATCTTCAGGGGAGACATGCACTGGATAATGATTTTGAGCATAAGACAGTAGAACCAAACTACCAGTATGTTGCACTCATGCCATTGTGATGTTTATGTAGAATCATAGAATATCAGGGTTTGGAAGGGACCTCAAGAGGTCATCTAGTCTAACCCGCTGCTCAAAGCAGGGCCAATCCCCAGACAGATTTTTACCCCAGTTCCCTTAGTTGCCCCCTCAAGGATTGAACTCACAACCCTGGGTTTAGCAGGCCAATGCTTAACCCACTGAGCTAGCCCTCCCAACTTAAGTGATTGTGGGGTGGGTGTGGTCCGTGAGAGAGAGAAGAATGTTCCTACCCATTGTGGTGTTAGGAGATTTCCATCTTTTACTGTCTGTCACAAGCAACACAAGATATAGTGCATTTAATACAGAGAAAGATGGGGACAGTAGTTTTAGTGGACTCCTGGTACCTTTCCCTTAGCTCAGTGGCAGTACAGTACATTTTTTTCTCTAACTCTAAGGTTATATTTTAATTGAAATTATTTAGATTGTCTTTTCTATATAAGTGCCTATGCTGTAACTAATACATTGTATTTAGTTGTTACTTTTTCTGTCATTCTAAATAATGAAGACACTGGTTTTTTAATGAAAGAAAGCCTAAAGCACTTGTTAATGAGTAATTTCATATTAACTCCATGAGTCTGGAAGGATGTTTATTGGTCCACCCCCAAGCACAGAAAAGTCACATCACAGACCAAATTCTGAGAACATCTTTTCAGGCTCTGCCTTTGTTCTCTCTCTACTTTCCTCTGTTTCAACAATTTCCCATTATTGTTTGCTCTGCCTCCTCATGGCCAGCTTGCTGCTCCTGCCTTTTTAGGTAGGTGAGACTCTGAAAAGGTTTATTCTTAGCACAAGCATACTAATGTGTGGGAACCCAAAAAGACTAAAGAAGAGAAAAGTGGAAAATGTTTTAGATTTAATGTGGCTCTTCTATCCAATCCTACTTGATTAGGAAAGTTAGGACTTCTCTGCTTACACTGAAAAAACATGAGTTAATCTCAGTTTTATGCTGTTCTCACTTATATTGGTTTTGTATCTGTTTAACTACATTACTCCTGATTTACACTGGTGTAAGTGAGAGGAGAATCAGGCCCCTTAATTCTTTCCCTGGATACATCGAGAGGCAAATATCTGGTGCTACAGAGAGAGAATCTGATTCTACTCTCACACTAGTATAAATCAGGAATAACAGCAGGGAAAACAGTTAAATTGCACCACTGTAAAACTGATGTACATGTGAACAATGTTAGACCCCCAGAATATTCAAGTGAAGAAGATATACACCCAGGTAGATGTTGCTTAGACAGATCACCGAGAGAGAGAGTCTCCAGACTGATATTCAGTTCAGATATTGGAATCTGAGTATAAGGTGGGAAATATTTTCCCTTTTCAGCTGCCTGATAGAATTCTCTTTTCTTCTCTCTCCTTCTCCCTCTCATTGTGTAAACAAAATCTACTCCATAAATTAAAACACAGGATGAAATTTCAAAGTCCTGTGTTTATATTTTCTTGTGGCAGTTCTGTACATATTTTACACTAATTTTATGAAGAGAATACTTGCTGCTGTCAATGTAAAGTACATTCTCTTTTCCCTTTTTCATCAACAGAGGCTACAGGGTCTGACAAATTCTGTTATGAGAAGCTTAATACAGAAGGCACAAAAAAAGGAAACTGTGGAAAGGATGGAGACCAATGGATTCAGTGCAGTAAACAGTAAGTTTAGCTTTGTAGAAACTGTCTAAATATTTTGGGTGAATTTGGCCTAATATTTTTCAGATTTTTTAATGAACTTATTCAGCAGTTTGTTTTGCATGGTTTTGAATCCTCCATTTTTTCCTACAAATTTTCAGAACTCCAAAATATTTCACATATTGGTTTGCAGAATTCCCAGGTGGCTCAAAAATTCACATTTTTGGAATTTCTCACATCTAGATTTTCGTGCAGATGTACTGGCAATTTGGACTTGTGGAGAGAAGTTAAAGGATATAGCAGCACAGTGTCACACATTTGTAATGTACACGCACACAAGGTCAGGCAGGGATGTAAGTGGCCAAAGATATGAATACTGGTTCCACCTCCAGACGTGGTCCAGGAATCTCTGCTAGATCCTGTGATCTCAGGGTAATTCCATCCCATAGCTGGGGGTGGGGAGGAAGACGGGAAATGGCAGGGATAGCTTGGTAGTAGTCTGCTCTCACTGAGTGAGACCATGATCTTCCATCATGTTGGACCTCCCCGTATACAATATGACCAAATATTTGGAAGACACTAGTAGGCCATGGAGAACAGTGAGCTCTGACTGATCTGTGGAAGACAAAGGCTCATCCTACCAATGTGCATCCAGAGATGTCCCGTAGCTGGTGTCATTACCTGAAAAAGCACAATGTGATGTAGTCTAGGATAACAAAACTATGCATAGTTTCTCCACCTGTATGCCCCTTTTAATATTATATTCAAGTATTTTTGTGGAAATAGATTTTTGTTCAGATAAATTGGTAGAATTTTGTTTGTTTTTACAATTAACACCATCTGATTCCGACTAGCTTCCGCCATCATTATTCCCATCAAGTAGTACCTTACTTAGAGTAGTACTACCAAAGTCTGTGGTACTACTCACTGAGTAAGTTATTACTTTATGTGACCAGCAGTGGCGGAAGCTGGTCTTAAGTTATTTATTGCAGTAATATTGTTGGTTTCATGCCTTCATTGCTTTTGACACAACAGTTTGTATCTTATAAATATTGTTAGTATGACTCTATTTGGTAACTTTGTCTTTGTTTTTCTTTTGCAGTGATGTGTTCTGTGGCTTTTTGCTCTGCACTAATCTTACTCGAGTTCCGCGAATTGGTCATCTTCAGGGAGAAATTACCCCAACCTCTTTTTACCACCAGGGGCGTGTAGTGGACTGCAGGTAAAAGACTATACATCATACACAAATGGTTTTTCTATCCGTAACCAAATTGGATGGATTAAAAGCTGGCTAACTGATAAGTCTGAAAATGTAATTATTAACAGGGCATCATCAAAGGGGCATGTTTCTAGTGGGTTCCACAGGGTTTGGTTCTTGGCCATATGCTATTTAACAATTTTTATTAATGATCTGGAAGCAAAAATAAAGCCATCACTGATAAAGTTTGCAGATGAAAAAAATTGGGAGAAGGGTAAATAAAGAAGAGGACAGGTTACTGATACAGAGTGAGCTGGATCATTTGGTAAGCTGGGCACAAGCAGTATGAGTTTTAATTTGGCTATATGTACACATTGAGGGACAAAGAACGTAGGCCATACTTACACATGGTGGACTATCCTGAGGATCAATGATTCTGAAAAAGATTTGGGGGTTGTGGGGGATAATCAGCTGAACACAACCTCCCAGTGTGATGCTGTGGCCAAAAGAGCTAATGCAATCCTCGGATGCATAAATAGGGGAATCTCAAGTAGAAGTGGAGAGATGATTTTACCTCTCTGTTTGGTGCTGATGGAATACTGTGTCCTGGTCTGATGTCTACAATTCAAGAAGGGTGTTGATAAATTGGAGAAGAGTCAAAGAGAAGACACAAAAATGATTAAAAGTTTGGAAAACATGTCTTTATAGTGATAGATTGAGGTCCTTGAGACTATTTCCCTTAACAAAGAGAAAGTTAAGGTATGATCTAATCAGTCTTCAGGTACTTACAGGGGGAACAAATATTTAATAATAGGCTCTTCAATCTAGTATAGAAAGGTACAGCATGATCCAGTGGCTGGAAACTGAAGCTAGACAAATTCAGACTGGAAATAAGGTGTAAATTTTTTACAGTGAGGGTAATTAATCACTGGACCAATTTACCAAGGATCATGGAGGGTTCTCTGTCACAGACAATTTTAAAATCCAGATTGGATGTTTTTTCTAAATGATATGCTCTAGGAATTACTTTGGGGAAGTTTTATGGCTGAGGGCTGGTCTGCACTGAAAAGTTACATGAACATAGCTACATCTCTCAGGGGTATAAAGAATCCACAGCCTTGAGAGACGTAGGTAAATTGACTGTAACCTCCAGCGCAGACAGCGCTAGGTCAACAGAAAAATTATATAGCAACAGGAGAGCTGGTACATACAGCAACAGGAGAAACTCTCCCATTGCTGTAGTCTCCACAATGAAGTGTTACCGCAGCGCTGCAGCTGTGCTGCTGCAGTGTCTTAAGTGTAGATATAGCCTGTGCTATCCAGGAAGTCACACTAGATAATCACAATGGTCCCTTCTGAACTTGGAATTTAGGAAGCTATGGAAAAGATAAAGATAAAAAATGTCAACAGCTACATTTAAAGTTGTTAAAGGTAAAAATCACTATTTTAAATGGTATTTCTCCTTTTATTAAAAATCACTGATATTCTCCGTTTAAGGGTTGAAAAGCATGTGGATTCACAGGTTACCTTCTTGAGACTGGTATAAAACCTTATTGTTCAGCATCATATTGCTCTTCCATGAAGTTTAAGAATTATAATCCAGAAGAGCGAAAGATCCATATATAAGACTTCCTGGTTTTGAGCAGTACTGTCTCAGCAAGAGGAATTATTTGTTTTATATGAATGATTGTGGTAGGAGGAGATCTTTAGTTATCATTTAATTGGTCAGAGGACAGGCACATGTTTTTATTGTCTTGCATGCAGATTACTGGATGGGTGCTTTTAAAAAATTAAATAAAATTTGATTATTAAGAATAGTAAAAGTAACAAAGAATACTCTCTTGTATATATACAACCATTCTCCACCATATTTCCTACCTGTTCCCATTTGAGATCAAAGTTTAAGAATGAAACATTTCTCATAAAATATGCATAAATATATATACATGAACTAGTAATATTTTCTAGAAATATCATTTTATGCTATGAAAAAAAGAAAGATGTTCTGTCAGTTATAGAATGTAAACTAAGAGCAAATTAAAATTGCGTGTCAATACCTAGAATTCTTCTCCAAGTTATAGCTATTTCATTTCAGTGCTACTGTGAGAATTGTGTGATTAATAGAAAAATTTTGGTGTGAATTTGTGCATACCATATTCTTTCCTATAGTGTGCTGTGGAGTGATGAAGTTATAGCGCTTTTAACATCCATACCTTTATTGTGTTTTAATATCTTAAAAAGGCTCTAGCCATAATATTAATAGTATTTTAAAACTTTTTCTCCTAGTGGTGCTCATGTACTTTTAGATGACGATACAGATTTAGGATATGTGGAAGATGGAGCTCCATGTGGCCCTCACATGATGTGTGTAGACAGGAAGTGCCTACCAATTCAGTCCTTGAACATAAGCAGCTGCCCTATTGGTTCTGATGGAAAAGTCTGTTCAGATCATGGGGTAAGTCCATAGCCATGGGATAGCAGATAAGCTCTGTTCATACTTCCAAAATAAACAGGGCCTAATGTACAGTGTTGTGTACTGTACCTAAAATCTTCAGTGAGACCTCCTGATTTCCTGAATACACAAGTGTTGGGTTTTGTGACATACTTTAATTCTATGACAGCGTGAGAGGCATAGATAACATGAGAAAACAAGGTTTTTAAATTGTGTAACACAATTCACTGTAGTTTTTCATGTTAATATTTAGAGAGGGATTTTCAAAAGCATTTATAGCTGGCCTGTGCTCCCACTGAAGTCAATAGTAAACTCCAGTACTATAAAAACATCCCTAATGTTTCATCACACATTTCAAACCTCTGAATAATTTCAGTTTGCCACAGAATCCAGTATTAATGCTGCAGAAAGCTAGTGTTCTGGGCTGCTTGAAGAGACTGTGAAAGCCCTACTGTACCATCTGGATGCGAGGTCTTTAGGATAGTGGTAGCAGAAATAAGTGGGACAAGGGCATAGGACCTGAATAGGATTGGAGCAGATCGGAAAACACCAGCAAGAGGGAATAGAAATAGACATTCGGTGGTGCTCCAAAAAGGCTCCTGGAGAAAAGTAGACCACACTGAGCAAGTTCATCTTTCAAGGATGGATCATGTTTCACTTTGAATGTATGGGAAAACAAATGAGCAGTATTCAGGATTGTGTCATGATCTGAAGCCTGGTTAACTCCTTTTGGTAAGGTGTCTATACCTCCTTGAAATTGGATTAAGATCCATTGGTGCAAATAACTTTGCTTGTCTATGTTCAGGGATTGCACCTGTGCAGCAACACTGATAGCTTGCCACCGCAGGCAGTAGCCAAGGAAAATCTCCCATGTAGAGAAGACCTGAAAATGACACCTTCTTACTTGTGCTTCTTGTGTGCATTCACTCATACTTGCTAATTCTGTGATTCAAATATTAAACTACTGGTCCTCACCTCCTTTAGCAGCACTAATTTCTTTATTCTCCACAGAGTCTTTTTATATGCAGTATACTTCCTCTGAACATAAACCTATATTCCTCTGTTCCAGTTTATTAACCTTAATTTGATAGAATTTAATAGGATACCTCTTATCACCTCAGACAAATAATCCCAATATTGTGTCATATGTGAGTCTTCCAGTTCCATTTATTGTCTCTATTGCATTGTGCTGGACAGGAAGCTCCAAAGGTAGCAACCAATGCTCGATACATTAACAACTCATTTTCCTAGGGCTGTTGATATGTACTCTTAATACAGAACATCAGGCTATTTCATCCTCTTAGCCTTCCTCGCAGCTACATTGTACTCTGGACTGAAAATATGAATGTTGGCCCTCTGCATATGCAGATTGTCTTATTCTGCCTAATTAAAGAAGTCATTACTGTTTAAACCAGGGATCCTAAGCTTCTTTCTTGGACGTCCATCTGTGCTGCTGCAGTAGGCACTGCAGCCCATTAACACTTCTTGAGGGAAATTATTAATTTTAATTACATACACTAGAACTGTAAATACAGTGCATGTTTTCTTTTCATTTTAATGTAAACAGTTGTAATGATAGAAATTCCTAGCAATATGCACTCAAAGAAATGCTTCAAGATCTTTGAAACCAAACGCTTTTAAGAAAATGACACTTTTTAAAAAAATGTTGAGCTAAATTTGGTGTTCAAACAAGGAAAACACAGTGTATAAATGTACAGTGTATAAAACTGAATAAGCAACACAGCAATGTTAACAAAATTAACGTGTTATTTGTTGATTTTAGAACAAAATAGTTGTCCAACTTTAAACACTGTGTTTTCAATTTTTTTACTATAGCATCTGGATTTCTGTGCTGTGTAAGTAAAGATCCAGCCCTACTCTCAACTAATTAGAAAAGAATCAAATATTGTAATTAAAAATATAAAATAACAGTTTATAATATAACACACTGAGGCAATGGGTACTCATCCAATCCAGTAAAGGAGAATCCAAACTTCAAGAACGTGTCATCATATCTTCTTAACACTTTCTTTCTTTCTTTATTTTTTTTTGGCTGGCTCATTTTGTGTAGATGTATATGGTCTGGGACTCTCATTATCTTCTCCGCCAGTGCACCTTCTCGTTTTCGAAAAATAAAATCGATCCATGTCAGATTAAAATACTGCTTGCCATTTTTTACAGTTGTAAGTGACAGACTGTACATTGCTAGGTTACCTTGCAGCAAAACATACCATTGTATGCGTGCGAGAATTAAACTTGCATACAGTACTGCAGCTTATTGTTTTAAATATTTTTTCTATGCTCTGTCCAACATATACAGCTCAAAACATTACATTTATATAGCTTTTACTTAGATTACACGAGTCACTTGGAGTTAAAGATATATTAAGACTGAGCTTGACTGGAGAATGCAGTCATGCTGATAGACCACCCAACAATGTGTCAAGGTGGGCTGAGGCCACATTTTGGAAACCCTGGTTTAAACTATACTTAGTTTTGACACTATTTCCACCCTGGCACATCAGTTTACACTGAGGGATGTTATGCTTCATAGTCCACCTCTGAGTCTATTTGACTAAGTTATCAAGTGTCTTAACTACTGATCAAACACTTTGTTTTTCTGGCTACTTGTGCTCCCCACCACCACCCTTTTTTTTTAACGGCGAGCAGGGCCAACAAGGGATAAGATAGACTGCTATAATTTCTACAGATATGTGCCGTAGAGGACTAGACTCTATATTAGGAAGTTGTTTTCTTATTATGGGGAAGATTCATATGGGAAGAGAATCCGAAAAGGGAGACAGACTGAAAGGAGGGTGAATTGGGTTCAGAAGGAAGGAGAAGGAGAGAAAGGCACGGAGACCGCGGGCAATATAGGAGTTAAGAAAGGGACCCAGACATTCTCTTGACGACTTTGAATTTTTTTCCACATTCCTATTGTGCTTTTGCTAATTCGAATTTTCAGTTCAACAAACCTTTCTTACAAGTAGAGATTAAAGTTATCTTTATCCTTCTTGATAAGCTTCTTTAGTTAACATTAGAGGATGCAGAATGAGATAAAGGTATAAACAAAAATTACATGGCTTATTTACTTTTGATTGTCAGCATTGTACCGTCTGTCAACTTGGTTAAGCATTATCTATAGACTATGTAGTCTATAGTTTTTATACATTATGTACCAGTTGATTAGGTACCTCTATTGATGACTAACTGCCCTTCTAATCATGATCAAAATTTCATTCTTTCTATCTTTATCTGCTTTTCCACCACACCTTCCTGCAGTCACTTTCCTCAGCAACTTACTCCATCTCTAATTTCTTTTTACCATCGTCCATTTACAGCCATCATCCACTATTGATTAGTATTTTAAATATTATGGGTTTGGTAGGAGTTCATATTTATTACAAGTGTAATGTAATTTTTAGTGGGTTTAAGCACACATTTTCACAGAGGTATCCTTCTAAGTGCAGTCTGAAAATGAAGCCCTCGCCTATTCTGCTGGAGGATAGACTGACACTGCCAGCCTGGAAGAATGAAGAAGAAGCTGTTAGTTGAAACTCAGAATTCCCCCTCTCTCTTACATTGGAACAAGCTGCCTAAGGAAATATGAGGCCCAAAGTTTGCAAGTGGTTCTGATTACAATGATCACTTTGAAAATGGATACATATAACAAGTACCTTAATTTGTGTCCCCCTTTCACAGCTTCATGAAAAGAGCAGATTAATAAGGGCTAGACTGTGACTTCACCAAATGCCTAATCCACCCAGACCCAAGATCTCTGTTGCCCATGAATAAAAACAAGGGTTCTTAGAGCTCCCGATACCCCTGCACTGATGAGAGTCCATGGGACAGTTGAGCTGTAATGGAGTCTTCTACTCTTGCCATGCTATCTTCTGAGTGTATCTACCTGGGGAATTAAATAAAACTACAAACTTGATATACTTGTGTCTTGGGGTTTACAGCTCACCACTGTGGCACCTCCTTGTGGCCGTATCTCGGGATTACCTCTTGGCCAGTCTGATGCCTCTTCCTTTGGTTGCTCACCTGTGTCCCTCCATCTTTCCTTTTGACTTGATTGCTCCCTCTTTGTAACTCAGGGTGCTCCCTCTTCATGGCTTGTCCTTCTGGCCAAGTCACTATAGTTTTTCCCTTGAATTCTCTCAGGCAGTCCTTCAGTTCACTGCCCAGACTGTGTCACTTCCCTACTGGCTGAGAGGGGAACCCAGGCCTGCCCAGTACTCCAGGTTCCAAGGACCTTCGAATCAGCAGTGAAGGTCTGAACCATCCCAAACCTTGTAGCCATTTTCCCTGAACCTTTTCCTACTTCACTTCTTTCAGGCTTCGTTCTCCTACACCTCTCTGGGTATGCCCTTTTCTCAGGGCCTGGATCCCCAGGGCTTCTACTCTCCTGGGTTTTTCCCCTTCTCCTTTTTAAGCCCAGAGACCAACTGGAGGCTTGCACATGGCAGCCCCCTTCTGCCCTCAATGCTTGGCCTTATACCAGCCCCACCTGCTGCTGCTCCTCAGCTCTGCTTGCTCATCAAACCTAACTCTCCCTATGTGTGACCTATCAGTTACTGAACTCCTTCTGAGCCACATTAATGTTTTCCGGGCTAGTGTGGGGTGAACATTCCATCCTAACCTGTTATGTACTAGATAAGGTTATTGATTTCTTGAACTTTCTAAACAATCATTCTTGTTATGGTATGTGTTTTGGTAAATGTTATCCTGTGTATCTTATAACTTAGTTCTACCATATGCTGAATAACCTTAATCAAAAGTGTTTCAAAAACAGTTATTTTCATTTTCTTTTCTAGGTGTGTAGTAATGAAGCCACTTGCATTTGTAATTTCTCCTGGGCAGGGACAGACTGCAGTATTGATGACCCTATCAGGGATACTTCCAACAAGAAGGTTGAAGGACCTAAGGGTTTGTGTGATTTCAGTTGCAATATTTAGTACACGTTTAGATTAGTCTTCTCTATTAGCACCAGTAGAATTAACATGTGGGAAAGGAAGGTATAACCCTATCATTCAGAATCAAACCCTTGAGCATATTAAAACTATGCCTCTATGAGAAGATATATGAATGTTAGTTTGAAAACTGTTTGTGAATATACTTTTGACTTTTATAATTCCAGATCCCATTTCTAGAAAAATATGAACCCAGACATTTCGGTTCATCCCAATTTTCCCCCTTTATTCTGTCCTTGAATAGCCGTCTTCATAATTAAAACCTACATTTACTAGATTTCTACATTTATGGCCATATGGTGAGTTTATTATTTATCCTTTAGTAGAGATTTTCCAGTTGCTGATGTTCCTTGACTGTTCCAAGCTGTTCCTGAAAGCTAGGACATAATGAAGGGGGAAATGAAGCCTCCCTTGTACAAAAATTTCTTTTACAGTTATCTTGACTGTAAAGGGGGCTTCATCTCATTTTGGATCTGGAAGAGTGCTTAGAAAGCTTGGCCTCCTAAGCATCAGATTTCAGTGGGAAAGAAAATAAACAAAATATGATAGGAACTGTTATTTTCTCATACTATTATTACTGTCTTCTACTTTTGCATGTTTACTAGATGCCTCATTGACTGTATAAGAAGTAGAAAAACCTAGAGGAACTATTAGGGAAATACTCTTCAGAAATACTTTTCACATGGAAAGGTATGCACTTGAAATTGTGGCTCCCCACCTCCTCCAAAACCCAAATCACTACACTGGCAAGAAAGACAGCAAAATTGTACAGTCCACTCAATATCTTAACTGTCTGTGGAAAACCAAAAGAAACAGGTATTCTCCTTCTTAGGGAACCTTTTGAGGTGCATCCTTCCCCACCACCAACCACCATAGGGCTGTACAGTTTCTACCTCACCGAGCATAGCTCCCTGCCCTCTCTGCTCCCCTAGAGCCTTCCTGACTCTGTGAAGAGCCATCTGCAAGGACTTAGTAAGGGGAGTCTTCCTTTCTGTGCAGAAGGGTGAGATGCAGCTCCTGTTGTAGCATTTAAGAGTACTGTAATACTTGTCTTGCAGATGCATTAGATAAGAAATAATAAAAAGAAGCCATTGTTTAATTTATAAACAAGTCTAATAAAGACAAGTAGAGAAGTTCATCTGGTCACCTAGATCAAATTCCTATACTACAAACTTTATTTTTTACTTTCAAAATGGAAAAGCCATTCTAGAAATTAACATGCCAACTTTGAGACATTCTGGGAAAATATCTTAGTGGATAGATACCACCAATGATATTGATGAATAAGATTGTATCAGCAGATACGGACAAATGGATTACTATAATACAATATGATGGCTATATTGAAAAAATAAACTTGATATCTTTTGTTTTCTTTTTAGTTTATTTTGATACAAGAATGGGTCATAAGGAGAATTGACACTTTTTTTTTAAATTTGTGGCAATATTAGTTTATTGGAAGTTGAATCCCCAAGAGACTTATGACAGGGAATTGGACTTTGACTACTTTCTCCAGTTTATTTTGGTCTGTTAATAGAGAAATCCAATTGGGAAAAAGTGTCAGGAAGTATAAAGACATAGTTTTCTGCAATAATATAAAACTCTAAAGTACTTGAGCACTTCCTATTAAGATTTTCTTTTTATTACTAACATTACATAACTCACATGTCAGCATACAAACAACAGACATGAAGTAAAATGCTTTCTATATTTCTTTAGCACAAAATGTGAGTTCCATAACATTGCAGAAGCAGGAAACTCAATTTTCTCAAGATTCAGATAACACGGATTCAATTGTGAGAACATCACAGCTAGATTAACTCCAGTGTCACAAAATGTCATCTGGTATGACCACAGGTTTAAAAAACATGCCAGGATTATTGTACTCTGACTCACAAAATCAATGCAGGGAAAAATACATGAAATAAGAGCCTTTACAAATCTGATGATAGACACCTCAGTGGAATTCATCTCAAATCTTCATTTTTACTTTTTTGGTTGCAAATACTACACTTCAATATATCACTGTTCTAAGAGGTTAACTTCTCTTAGAGTGGGATGTAGTGATCTCTCTTGCCCATTTCTCTTGTCCTTCAAATGTAACTTACGGTACTCCCAGAAGGCATAGAAATCTGGAAAAACAGCTCCAAAGTATTATATTAATTTTTCTACGATGTAAGAAGGCATGGGTTCACTTAATTTGGAATTTATCCAAGGAATTAGAGGTATTGGTTCCTCCAAATTCTGACATCTGACAGTTCAGATATCTGGAGGCTGGGTGAGAGAGAGATTTCTAACCTTAATTCTGATGCTTGTTCAAGAATTAAAAAAAAAAAGTTAAGTCTAAAAATCTTCTACAGCTTCAATATCTTAAAATGTTAACAGCACCTTTCCACCTACTCCCTGGCTTACACCATTCATGAACAAAGAGATGGACCGCTTTCTTAGTGCTTGTCTACACGAACAATTAGACCATGGCAAGCTGGGGTTATGAATCTGCCCCACACTACCCTGCCATGGTCTAACTGCCCGTGTGCACACATCCTGCTGAGATACATTAACAGTTTGTTAATGAACTTTGAGCAGTCTAGAGCAGCATAGAGTCACACTCCAGCTTACCATGGTCTAATTCTTCAGGTAGACAAGCTCTTAGGAGTATATTCTTACGATGATGAAGGTACTTATATGCATAATGTCCTTCCCATTAAAATGAGACTATTCCTTTGGAATAGATACCCTCTTAGTTAAGGGGAAAACAAAACGTAGATTAATTTGAATTCTCATACTGGTTTATATTGACAAGGACTGAGCTGAAGGAAGAGTTGCAGTAACAACAGTCAGTCATTCTCTTTGAAGAATTTAACAACATTGGAGAATGTTAATTTTTTCTGACTTCTGTTTTCTACCATGTTCTCTAGTGCTGAAACATGCCCTTAAGTAGCATACGAGCAGATAATTCCTTGGGGGAAGGTTACCAACACTTTCTTCTGAGATGTGAAAATTCATATAATTAACAGTTTTTCACACCATAAATCCCTACATTTTTCTTATTATGATTGGTATTATGTATAGCTAACATATTGCTTGCTTTTTCTTTATTCTGTTATGATAACTGATGATTGATTGCTGCTCCTGTTGCACTTCTGTTTTTCTTTTCAGACCTTTACATCATCTATCAGTTGCTTTTTCCTCTTTACTATATTTAAGGATTTTAAAAAATCAGTGGTCATTTATTATTTTGGAATTAATTCATATTGATGTTATGAGCTAGTCTAAACTCAGAAACCTACTGTATCCTGCAGTGGCAGACCAAGAATATAGTATTGCAGGACAGTAGCAGTTTTTGGAAGTGAAGGAAACTTGAAGCTACTTACAGTATTGGATCCTATTCTTGAAGTCAGTGGGATTCTTGCACACAGGTGTTTTCCTGTGCAGATTCATTTGCCGGATTGGACTTTGGCTTGATTTAACTGTATTATACTTGAACCAGAACTTTAAGTATATGAAATAGACTGAAGTTTAAGACTGTCTAAAACATTCTTTGAAGTAAGACTGTATTACTTGTAAAATCTCTGATCATTAAAGCTAGAATAATAGGTAATCATTAGATTCACAAGTATCAGAGGGGTAGCCATGTTAGTCTGGATCTGTAAAAGCAGCAAAGAATCCTGTGGCACCTTATAGACTAACAGACGTTTTGCAGCATGAGCTTTCGTGGGTGAATACCCACTTCGTCGGATGCAAGTCATGCCTGTGTGAGTTCAGTGAGTCAGCTACAGTCTACTACTATTGAATTTAATGTTTTAGAATATGGGAAGTATACAGGCAATTTTTCTTATCTCAGAGGAGAGTTCTTCTCTGTGTCTGAAAAATAAATCTCTGTGTAGTAAGAGAGCATCAGCAAGTAGAAAATACTGAAATCCCAAATCATTGCCTAAAAAGCACTTTTTATTATAAATGATTCCTCTTATAACTGCTGTTACATGTGTCTAAAATATATAATTTTAAATCCATCCCCCTTCCCCCCCCCCAAATAAAATCAGTCCAGCTTAGGAAAGCTTTACTGTTTAAGTAATACAGATATTCTCATCCATTAGTAATATATCTGTTTGGAAAAAAAATACGCCTGAACAAAAAATTTCAAAACAAAACAGTTTTTATTTGGATTTGACTTACAATTTCATTTTCAATTCAGTTTAAAAGTTGATTTTTGTTTTTCCCTCGTCTCCTCCTTTTTTCCCCATTGACTACAATAGAATGAATTACATGTAGGGGCTTTGTTTGTCTGTTTTTCCCCTCTACTTTGTTTTCCTTTTCCACTCTATAAATTTATAAAATTCTCCAACTTCTAAAAAGTAAGAGTGGCAAAAGGAAAAATGGAACACTGTAACTTTTGAAGAAATTTTGAAAAGTTGGAGTTAATTTTATTTTCCTTTTGCTACTTTGTAACTTTTCAGAACATCTCCAATTTTGGAAAAGTTAGAGTGAATAAAAGGAAAAAAGCGGTGATGGTAGGGGAACCAACAAAAACTTTGCACAAGATACTAGCCTGAAACCCAAGACACCCGGGTTCAGTTCTCTTCTCTGCCACAGATTTCCTGTATGGTGTTGGTCAGATTACTTAATCTCTCTGTGCCTCCATTTCCTTTCTGTAAAATGGAGATAACTCTTCCCTGCCTCACAGATAAATATGTTAAAGATTGTAAGGCAATCATATACTGTGGTAGTGGGAAAGTCATAGATAGTTTAGGGGACCTTAAAGAAAGAGAGACAAACCCCCATTATATTGGAATGACCAAGGCCTCCTGCAGTAAAACCCACAGGAGAGAGACAGAGGGCCCAGGAAACTCCTCAAAATTCATCTTGAATGCTTCCATCAAGAAAAGGGGCTTGTGGATGGGCTGCATAAGAGTCAGAAGATATGGCCTCCAAGCACCTTAGATCCTGGGGAGCCATAGGGAAAGGAGAATGAAACGTTATTCTGTGCCAGCCTATGTGGTGATGGCTAGTTCTTTGCCGTGTAAATATTCCTCTCTGAGAAGAGTACAGGTACAGAATGGGAGCTAATGTTTGGAGCAGCATTAATCCCTGCCCAAATATCTGCCAGGCTCAGAGAAGAGCACACCGTGGAGTGCATTGTTCCCTCCATCCCCACTTCTAGGACTCCAATACTATTAATTTGGAGTGCAGGGCTTACACAAAATTGGAAAATCCTCAGGGAGAGAAGCCAGCACCAAGCCAAGAAGCTCTAGGTATGACAATATCATATACTTTTGAGTTCTGTCATCTCTGCTGTGAGAAATACCAACACCAAATAAATAAACCCCCCTCCACTGCCCCTACTTTCTCATTTACCCAAAGGAATCAAGGTTAAAAATTTTATACTAGATGCATTATATCTCAGTTGTGTAAGTTTGCTTTAGACTGAAATTAGGCAAGTATATTCTTGGACTTGGAGCCAATCTTGTTAAAATTTTTTCCAGAATAGTTACATATTGACTTTTTAAAAGAGCAGAGGTTTGCTTGCTTTAGAAGAATTTTCTCTGCTTGAGTAAATTAAAAAATAGCTTGTTCTTTAGAAGAACTGATTTTGATAAACAATCCAGAATCAAGAGGACTACTTGTAGAGTAAGGTCTTGCTCAGTATGAGTATGGATGTAAGAATCAGGCTTACGTGTTTTTCTGCAGGAAAAAAAAATCTGCCAAGATATCCTAATTCCTTTGAAGTAGTTAGGTTTTTACTTTGCATTCCAATACACATTTTGGAGAGGAGAAAAAGAAAAGAAAAAAAAGTGTAATTCAGTGTTATTTTGATCAGTTGGGTAAAACTATACCCATTCAAGAATTCTTTTGAATACCCTCAGACGTGTTATTTCTCTCTCCAACCTTTTTTTCAGGGTGCAGGGTGTGAGTGTGATGGGGGAGAGAGAGCATGAAATTCAAACCTAACAGTGCTAAGAATTAAACCTTTAGACCAGGGGTTGGCAAAATATGGCCTGTGGGCCAGATCCGGCCCATCTAACATTTCTGTCCAGCCCGCCATGACTAACATTTCTGTCCGGCCTCCTCTGCCCCCTTGCGATCTCTGAGTCCAGGCCGCTAAAAGTCCCGTGGCGCAGCAGGGTGCTCCGTCAGGCTGCCTGCCTACTGTGTCCCCACACTGCTCCCGGAAGCAGATGGCTGCTGCTGGCATGTCTCTGCGTACTCCTGGCGGGGTGGGGGGAAAGGTGGCCCTGCCCCTGTCCCCAGCACCATCCTCACAGCTCCCATTGGTCGGAAACTGGCCAATGGGAACTGCAGGAGCGGTGCTTGTGGCTGCAGGCAGCACATGGAGACCTGCTGCCGCACTCTCACCTAGGGGCGTGCAGAGATGTGTGTGATGTGCAGGAGTGGCATGGGGCTATGGCAGGCAGGCAGGCAGCCTCCTGAGCCCTGCTGTGCCGCCGGCTGGGAGCCACCTGTGGTAAGCGCCTCCCAGCCAGAGCATACACCTCGCACCCTCTCCCACACCCCAGTCCCCTGCCCCAGCCCGGAGCCCCCTCCTGCACCCAAACTCCCTCTCAGACCCCTCACCACCTCCTGCACCCCAGTCCCCTGCCCCAGCCCGGAGCCCCCTCCTGCACCCAAACTCCCTCTCAGACCCCTCACCACCTCCATTAATATAGCAGAAATGTGTGGCCTGTGACAACTTACCAAAATTCGTGGAATGGCCCCCCTGCAAAAATTATTGCCCACCCCTGATTTAGAGAGACTCTATAAACATGATTCTCCACTGCCTTGCCCTCTATATAATCCTTTACACCTATTTTAAATGGGTGCAAAACACTACCATACAGATTGGGTGATATTTACACCTCATCTGCAGTCACTTTGCACAGGTTTAAATGACTACACAGAGGGCAAGGCAGTGAAAAATCAGGCCTATCGTATCTTCAGCAGTGCTTTTTAACCTTTTTTTCATTTGTGGGCCTCTAAAAAAATTTTGAATGGAGGTGTGGACACCTTTGGACATCTTAAGACGTAAGTCCGCGGACCCCTGGGCTGAAAACCACTGAAAAAGAGTTCATTGCAGTTATTCAGTGTTTACATTTTTTGGGAAATTCTTTTGTAAGCAATGCTATACAATGTAATAAGTTAACAATTATCTCTTTAACTGTTTAGTTTAATGACCTGGATACAGTATGTTTCTGGTGATAGATGAAAGTTTTCTTATTGGTGATCAAATTGTATCTATTTACATTTTAAGTAAATTGTAGGTTTATATTACAGAAGCTGAGGATATTCTATTTTAAATAAAAATGTGATGTAATCACAGGTTATGAAACCTTACGTAGTTTCAAAATTTACAGTAAAACTTATTAAAGTAATGTTTGTAAGCATTCAGATAAAGCCAAATATAGCCTCAACTATTTCCATATATTAAAAGCTATAGTATTTGTGTAGAGAGATTTATTGGGAGGTTTGAACTGTTTCACAATCAATGGATTACAAAGTAAAATATCCCTCTGAGGTGCTATTTTATTTTTCATTTCAGACATATACCGTATGTGATCATTTCCTTAAAAATCTTCCCTTTTCCCTCCGCACAGTGAGCATGGCCACTAACAGGCTAATAGGTGCAGTGGCAGGGACCATTCTGGCTCTGGGGGTGATTTTTGGAGGCACAGGGTGGGGAATAGAGTAAGCATTTTTATTAGTTTAAGAGTTTTATGTTTGGTGCCTAGTGTGTGAGGTACGCACCTGAGCCCTCTGTGTACTATCCCATTAGCTTTGTGTCATGTGGTGACTGTATTCGTCATGTGCTTTGAACGTGTCCGTGTCATGTGATTTGCTCATGCAGTGTTGAACCCTCTCCTGTCTGGGACAATGTGGGGCATAAAACAATAAGTTTGTGAATTTTTACGTCATCACAATTAATACAATTAAATGTCTAAATGTTTCATTGCTCCAAATTATAAAAAGAATGAATAAATAGTAATTTGAAGATTGTGATTATCTATTTTTGCAAAATGTAATCTAACAGAACAAGATGGACCATTTGATATAATTCACATTTTTTTTATTTCAATGAACGGGGCATTCATTCTAACAGTGGGTCATAAAATTCAGTTAAGAAACAGAAAAAAACTCAGTTGAAATTATAGTATAAATAGACAGCTTTCCAACAAAGTTTCTGAATGTTCTGTTGGTAGGATTTTCAGTTACCTCAAGGCAGTACATTATATAAAGTTTGAGCAACAAATATTGTATTGTCTTTTATGATTTTGGGAAGTTGAAATCTGAGGTATCAGCACATTAATTACCTCTAAGTTTTAACAATAGGGTATTTACACAATGTATATGGTTATGATAATCCTGGAGTAAATTTCTTTAATTCTGCATTCATGGAATACACTGCAAACCGTGGAATAAACTGCCATTATTTTGGTCTTTTGACCTTTTTCATCTGCATTCTGCCCACTAATTTAACTCCACACTGACTTCATCTAAGATTTCAATCCCATCAAAGTGTTTCCCCTACAGGAATAGTGTGTGTTATGTAATTACAGACTGTATCAGAATGAATACACACAAGAAGAGTGAATTAAGTTTGCCCTGCAACCTGAATTCTGGCATTTCTTAACTTCTGAGTGCTTGACTCTGCAACCTTAACATTTTTAACATAGTTTTTTAACAATTTTATAAAACACACTGTATTATGTGGAATCATATTGATCACCAGTTAGTGTCCTCAGCAAGGTATGGTTTATTAGATCCACAATACTGATGTCTGTCACTTGAGCTAATAGTAGTAGAAGGTTATCATCTCCTATCTGGACCACCCACTAGAGTGGGATGAGTGACACATTTTGCCAGTGGGTTTCACTGCTATTTATTGACAGCAAAAGACTGTAGAGATGCAGGAATCCAGGGTTCAATTCCAGATTCTGAAGGTGCATGAGCTTTTATGATTATAAGCCATTCTGCCCTTGCATCCCCAGCCTCTCTCAGACATCTTTGCTCCTATCAACCCCTACATCCCAGCTCCTGCCCCACTTCCACTCTGCTTCTAATCAAACCCTGTTCCTGCTTCTCATCTCTCCGCTCCAGCCCTAGTGCCTCCTGACCTCTGCTCCAGCCCACAACCACTCACCCTGGCTCCTGCTCTTTCTCCTTTGCTCCTGTCCCCCCACCTCACCCTCTGCCCCTATCAACCCTCCTTCCAGTCTCTCTCTTCCTATCCATCCCTCCTTTCTTGGCTCCCCACATCCCCATTCCTTCCCACTATCTGGTTCATGCAGCACCCTCTGCTTTTGCAGCAGACAGCTTAGCTTCCTCCTCCTTGTTGTGTAGGTGCCAGGAAAAGGAGCATTGAAAGCACAAGAGAGATGGTTTTCCTGCTCCCAGTTCCTGTGCCTAGTGCCACAGTGGACCCTGGCTGCTCACAGCAACAATTGCAGGGAAAGTCCTGCTGAGCCCCTGAAGACCAGCGCTTGAACATGCGGAATTTAGCTGCTAAACTTTCAACAATTATCTTCAGAGCATGTGCAAACTGATATTTTTCAGAGGCACATCTGACACCAGGGAAATTCCACTGCCAAATATGAAGCCATCCTCCAAGTATTTAGGTGATAGAGCTTTTCAATTAAATGATTATAAGAATTTTTTTAACTTGAAGACAACATGGTATTTTCCCGTAATCTTATTCTCAGAAATAACAGAACTGTTTTATCTGAAACTTTCCAAAAAACTTCAGCGTGAGAGAGGTGTCTGGCATTGAAAATGTTAGCATGAACATTTACGTTTGGCAAAATTATAAGCAACTGAAAACAGGATCTTATAATGAAAAATTTCAGGCAACCTTAACTAAAGGCAGCACTACCAACTCCGCCTATAATAGAATCATAGAAAATTAGGATTGGAAGAGACCTCAGGAGCAGGAGCAACCTCCAACTAAATCATCCCGCCAGGGCTTTGTCCTAATATCCAACCTAGACCTCCCCCACTGCAACTTGAGACCATTGCTGCCACCATTGCTGCCACCATTGAGAACAGCCGCGCTCCATCCTCTTTGAAACTGCCCTTCAGATAATTGAAGGCTGCTATCAGATCCCCCCCTCACTCTTCTCTTCTGCAGGCTAAACAAGCCCAGTTCCCTCAGCCTCTTCTCATAAGTCATGTGCCCCAGCCCCCTAATCATTTTTGTTGCCCTCCGCTGGACTCTCTCCAATTTGTCCACATCCCTTCTGTAGTGGGGAGCCCAAAACTGGACACAATTTCTTTACCAGAAAAAGAGAGGAATAATCTCTTCCCTTGATCTGCTGGCAATGCTCCTACTAATGCAGCCCAATATGCCGTTAGCCTTCTTGGCAACAAGGGCACACCTGTTAACTCATATTCAGCTTCTCGTCCCCTGTAATCCCCAGGTCCTTTTCTGCAAAACTGCCGCTTAGCCAGTCGGTCTCCAGCCTGTAGAAGTGCATGGGATTCTTCTGTCCTAAGTGCAGGACTCTGTACTTGTCCTTGTTGAACCTCATCAATTTTCTTTTAGTCCAGTCCTCCAATTTGTCCAGGTCACCCTGGACCCTATCCCTAACCTCCAGCTTATCTACCCCCGCCTCCCCCAGCTGAGTGTCATCTGTGAACTTGCGGAGGGTGCAATCCATCCCATCATCCAAATCATTAATGAAGATGTTGAACAAAACTGGGCCTGGAACAGACCCCTGGGTCTTGATACTGACTGCCAACTAGACATCGAGCTGTTGATCATTACCCATTGAGCCTGATGATCTAGCCAGCTTTCTATCCATTTTATAGTCCATTCATCCAATCCATACTTTATTGACTTGCTGGCAAGAATACTGTGGGAGATAGTATCAAAAGCTTTGCTTAAGTCAAGATGTGTCACATCCACCGCCATCCCCATATCAACAGAGCCAGTTATCTCATCATAGAAGGCAGTTAGGTTGGTCAGGCATGACTTGCCCTTGGTGAATCCATGTTGACTGTTCCTGATCACCTTTCTCTCCTCCAAGTGCTTCAACATGGATTCCTTGAGGACCTGCTTCATAATTTTTCCAGGGACTAAGGTGATGCTGACTCGTCTCTAGTTCCCCGGATTCTCCTCCTTCCCTTTTTTAAAGATGAGCACTATATATTTGTTCTTTTCCAATCATCCGGGACCTCCCCCGATCACCATGTGTTTTCAAAGATAATGGCCAATGGCTCTGCAGTCACATCAGCCAACTCCCTCAGCACCCTCGGATGCATTAGATCCAGACCCATGGACTTGTGCATGTCCAGCTTTCTTTCACCACTGAGGGCTGCTCACCTCCTCCCCATACTGTGCTGCTCAGTGCAGCAGTCTGGGAGCTGACCTTGTCTGAGAAGACCGAGGCAAAAAAGCATCTGAGTAGTTCAACTTTTTCCACATAATCTGTCACTAGGTTGCCTCCCCCATTCAGTAATGGTCCCACACTTTCCCTGACAACCTTCTTGTTGCTAGATTGGCCTAATCTAGAACTGTAATTAACAATCTCAGTAATAGATCTATAGGACATTAATTTTAGTTGCTCTCTTCAATAGGATCATCCTGGTGATAGGGATATAGAGCTTGATCCAAAGCCCTTTGAAGTCAGTGGGATTCCTTCCGTTCATAAAAAGTACCTGTAGACTGCATGGTGGCAAATACATGGAGTTGGCAGATTCACAGCAATAATAGATCTGAAAGAATTCATCCACCACAACTTTTATTTCTCTCCACCAGGCACAATAGAAAATGCCTCCAAAATACCATAGTTAATAAATTCTCTTACTTTACATTTGCATTTTATTCCATGTTAATCCAGTGACTATAGAAATTATATGGCTGAAATCTATTAGCTGTTGTTTCCTCCATAAATGGTACTTTTTATCATTCATTAAAGTAATGAACAAACGTCTAGTGGTCTTTAGATTAGCAGCTAGATCATGGCATATTGATAAAAATATAAATTTCCTACGTATTTATTTGTTTGATAAAATGTAATGTGTATTTAAAAAAAAAGACAAGGTAACCATTAAAATATAAAAATGCCCAATTTTTGTGGTATTCAAAATTATCTTACAAAATATTCTCAATCTATTGTAACATATTCTTTAAAAATTGTTTTCCAATATACGTCTCTGATTTTTTTTTATAAATTTCCAAACCGGTGCTAGTCACCTGGAGAATTCTCTGGTAAAGAAATTAATCTTTGACCTTTTTTTGTTGTTGTTTTGTGGAATTATTATTATAATTCTTTACACAGAAGGAATCACACAATATGTCTCTCCATTGAAGACTCCAGTGAAATCCTGGACCCACAGAAGTCAATGGCAAAATTCCCATTGAATTTCACCCTGAGTGTAGCCCATAGGCATTTTCAGTTTTTGTTTGATAGATTTAGCAAAAAGAGGAATTGATCTGTATGAATAGGAATTGTCACTCCTAAGCTAGTGACTAGCAGTATTTATTTTCTGTGCTAAAAGAAAAGATGCCCTTCTCTAGTTATGACACTTACAATTGGGTCAGTCCCCAGATAAGTGATTTGTATCAGGATTTTCTGGTATTCACCATAGTTATAGTAACTTTAAAGGGTTTTCCATATTTTCTAAATCTAATTTTCATTTAATTGTCTAATCTTATTTAAATCCATCAGCTTGGTGGTGAATTTATTCACAGTAACAGTAATGCCATTGCTTTCTTCCTACTGTTGAATCATTAACACGTACTTGAAACATTTTATCAAACATATAATAAACACATGGAAATTTTATTTTTTCTGTACAAGTAGACATATTTCAAATATCCTGAAATGGCCATTTCTGAACTTCTGTTTCCAAATTACAAATATGTCACTATCAGATAAATGTATTACTGCAGTGTTTCTGTGGAAAAATGACTTCCTGAGGCCAGACCAAAAAATAATTTCTGTGGATTTTCCAAAGCTTCTGAAACGTTGTGTAAATCATTTACTTGCTGTGTTTGCAGAACCTCTAAAATATTATGCTTGCATTGAATCCAAATCCATTTACCAAAAAAAAAAAAGATGTGCTTTGGGTTAGGCAAAGATAATAGATGAAAAATCATAAAGTTGCTAGTACTTGAGGAAAAATCTCTTAATTGGAAATAGAATGCCCATGTACCAGCATTTGTTTATCCTCCAACATGCTCAATGTTATTGATTTGTAGCCAACTCTGACTATGAAAGGTAAGTTCAGTAAGATGCATTTTCCATTAGTAGAAAATGTACATTTGATTATTGTTGTTACGTTTGTGCACAGCTCGTATCTGTTAAGTTAGATTCTTATTAATATCCCTGAATACTTGGTGTTGTCTAGATAGGAAGTATTTTTAAAAAGGAAATATATTAATTAATTTTAGACTGCTTTCATATAATTTTTGGGGCCATAGTCTGTCCCTCTCATCTGTGGTGAGTACCCATAAGTAGTTCCCTTTGAAGTAACTGAGACTATTATAAGACTAAGGCACTACTCGACATAAGTAAGAGTCGCAGAATCTGAGCCATTGTTTTTAAGGATGACAAGAAAATAATTTTTATAAGCCCTTTATGTTAATTCAGAATAATAAATCATGAATGATCTGCAGCATGGTATGTATCCTGTTTAATCCCCAAATCATGCATTGACATGAGCTAGTAAAACATGTGCTGTATACAGAATGAGTCTTTCTTTGCACTGTATGTTGCAAATAAAAGCTGGTGAGCTTGCTTTTTATTCAGTCTGACCTGATATCTAAAATAAAACCCAAGGAAACAACTGACTTATGTGATGTATTATTCAAAAACAGATCACTGTGGTGAATTTTAAAATGTAGGGTACTTCCTCAGTGGTGTGTCCGGGACTGCGCAGTATTATAAGGTGTCCATGACACCGAACTAGCCCCTGAGCTCCTTCAGCTATTCCAGCTATCCCTCTCTGCTTCTCCCATCTTTTCTTGATGCTCCTCTTTTCCTCCCTGTATCTCTCTGACAGTATTCCAAACACCTTGTGATACCAAAACCAGAGCTGTGCTACTTAGAATAGCAAAATGGCCTTTGCAGTGGGGGAGCTCTCGCTTTGGATTTGTTTTTTTTCATTGGTACTATTTTTGAAAAGCTAATAATGGGCATTTAAATATTTCTGTTCAATTATAAGGTGTGTGATATGCAAAAGAATTGTTATATTAGATTTTACTTTGCCTTGGACTTAGAGACAGTAGATTTACATCAGAGAGTGCCTGATAGTGGAGAATACTGTGGTCTGGAATTAATTTGGGCAAACAAACATCATAGATCTATTTTGTATTTTCTTTTCCTCGTCCTCCCCATGCAAATAAAGCACTTATGGAAGAGAATTCATAATTGATCCTACAGTGCTTTCTTGCCTTTTTAGAGAAAATTACACCAAATGGATTTTATGCCACCTTTTTTTTCCCTTCTCTTTTTCCCTGCCCCACTTTATTGTTCAGTGGCTGCTTGAGGATGATGAAGAGATGCACTGATGTTTGGAATGCTTCAGTGGGAATGCAGCTTTTATTTCAATTACAGATCTTTATTCTTTTTGATTTGAATCATACCGTTTTACTCCACCACCCTTTCTGCTGAACTCTCTGGAGTTAGTAAACTTAAGGTTGACATAACCATAGGGACTATAAGGTGCTGTGTGCCTCCCTAGAGGTGCTGAACACTATCAGATCTAATTGAAATAAGTGGGAGTTGAGGGTACTCAGCACCTTACAAGATCAGAGCTATATGAAAAGCAGAATTGATGGGCTTTTGGATTTTTCATTTGCCATCGGAGTGAAAATAAGTAGGCATTAAGTACAACCTTCATGTTTTATTACCCCTTGGATCCTATTTTTTTTTAAATTAAGACTTTATTTAATTTTACAAATATCTGAATTTTCTGAACTGATGGTTCATGTACTATGTGTTTATTGGAATAGTTGCCAGAGAATGAAGTGAATGTGACAGTGTTGTTAATTTCTGAGGGCTTGGCTACACTTGCAAGTTGCAGCGCTGGTAGAGGCTTTCCAGCGCTGCAATTAGTAACCGTCCACACCTGCAAGGCACATCCAGCGCTGCAACTCCCTGGCTGCAGCGCTGGCTGTACACCTGGCCAGGTTGGGGTGTAGCGATTGCAGCGCTGGTGATCCAGCGCTGCTCATCAAGTGTGGACACACACCAGCGCTTTTATTGGCCTCCAGGGAATAAGGAGATATCCCAGAAAGCTTTTAACTAAATTACTCTCTTTGTTTTGTTATGCAGCCTCTCTTTGTTTTGTTGTGAACTCCGATTGGTGCTCCGTTGAACTGCTTATCTAAAAAACAAACACTGATCACAGCAAACAGGAGCTATCTGTACCTGGCTGTGAACGATCAAATGAGAGGCAGGGAGTGAATGTTTGCTTGACAGAGAAACAGCGTTGGAGGCAGGCTGTTTGCAATTAAGACCAAGGGTTCGCAAACATTTTGTGATTTTTCAATCCAGGAAGCTAAACTGTTGGCTCCAAAAATCCACTCTCTCTCTTCCCCGCTCCCTGTCACAGTACACCACAGGGAGTGAGTGAAACAGCGGGGAGTCCGTGTTGGAGGCAGGCTGTTTGCAATTAAGAGTTAAGACTAAGGGCTCGCGAATATTTTGTGATTTTTCAATCCAGGAAACTAACACACAGTGTTGGCTCCAAAAATCCACTCTCTCTCTCTTCCCCGCTCCCTGTCACAGTACACCACCCTCCACCCCCCTCTTTTGAAAAGCACGTTGTTGCCACTTGAATGCTGGGATAGCTGCCCATAATGCAGCACTCCCAACAGCGCTGCAAATGTTGCAAATGTGGCCACACACCAGCGCTGGTAGCTGTGAGTGTGGCCACACACCAGCGCTGCTCCTACACAGCTGGATGACCAGCGCTGCAAACTACCAGCGCTGCAAACCGTAAGTGTAGCCAAGCCCTGAGATAGGTAAATATCTAGTATTAGAAAGGAGGCATAGCACAGTGAGAAACGTTACAACAGCTTTGTTTATTCATACTATTAATGAAAAGTAACTGGGGCCCTTTGAAAATGTTTAGAGACATCTTGTAGGTTATTTGTTTTCCTAAATTGCTTGATTACGTTTCCCTTGTCATGAATGAAGTGGTTGGTTCTTATGTCTTTCTTCCCGTAATCCTTTATCGCAGGTCCTAGTGCCACCAATCTTATAATAGGTTCCATCGCTGGTGCCATCCTGGTAGCAGCTATTGTCCTTGGGGGGACAGGATGGGGCTTTAAGTAAGCAATGCCGCATGTCTTCTCTTCAGTGGCTATGGCATTTCTATTTTCTGCTTACCTCACTAAGTTTTGAGTTCCTGCTACAAGACTCAAAGTGAAAAATACTGCTTCAAATAGTTACACTTGCACTGAAAAAGAAGGGAAATGTAAAAAAACACAGATGTCACCAGGGTGCAAAGTTGGAGAACAGTAGTATACGTGGATTAACCTTCATGAGATTATGGAAAAGAACTCCAAAAGTGAAAAAAGAAATACTTTTCTTCTCATGAAGAAGGTCTAGCCATCTCCCTATATCAATATTATTTCATGCTTAGCAGAGAGTGAAACATAGTGGTAGGAAATCTAAAGGTACATTTTGAAAAATACATGAACACTGAAGTTGTGCACAGCAATGCTTGAAAACTGAGACAAAGCTGCTCTGAGTCTAACCAAGATATGAAGTATGCTATAGAATTTGTTCTGAGTTTTTTGACAAAATTTCTTTCTGTCAAAAATGCTGATTCATTGAAACAGAAACCTTTCATGGGAAATGGGCAGTTTCAAGAAATTTCCAATTTTGAGAACATTTTGAGGAGGATGTTTTGACACTTTCAAAATGAAAAGTTCTATTTAGAAGTTTAAAAAAGATAGAAAACAAAACATTTCAAAATTATTGAAACAAAAGTTTTAACTCAAACTGATTTTTTTTCAGATTATCAGTTCATGAACATTTTCAAAGATTTTGACTTTTTGTCCATGATTTACAAAATCTCGGAATTTTTTCTGAGACAAGAAAACTGTTTCCTGCCCAGCTCTAGTATATTAACATTGATTGACATGAAACATATATTGAGCAAAGTTCATTCCAGGTGTAACTTCCATTAACCAAAATGGAGTTATATTTTTTTGAATTTGGATTATTATATGCTTTTCCTTGTAATGTCAATTACATAAATCCTGTCCATAGCAAACTAGGTCTAAATTTGGAACTAGTGTAAATCGGCAAAGCTCCACTGCCTTCTGTGGAGTTAGGTTGATTTACCCCAACTGAGGATCTGGCCCCAGATGTTTAGCACCACCAAAGGTGGTGATAACACTCACCAATCTTGCAGTCAGAGAAGACAACTAAGATTGTGGCTGCTTTTTTGTGCATCCATGAATGGCAACAACAATTGACTCTTTTGTGAGCTTGATTGAAGATTACTTAAAATGTACAAATTTAAAAAACACCTGTTTAAGATCTTAAATCTTTGACAATGGGTATCATAAAAATTACACTTGTATTTAGAAATATTTAGAAAATAATTTCCTTTCTTGCATACTACCCAACACCAGATTTCAGGATTCTAAGTATCTCCTGCAAAAGCCCATTACATCAAATCATCTAAAGCTTTGTAAGAAATACAGCTGTGTACTGTTTTCAGTGTTCTCTTCTAGGAGAAATACAACCTTGTCCTCAAATCTTGGTAGGTTAGAAAAAAATCTGTTTCCTTTTAAAACCTATTAATTTGTCATGTTAATGCTACACATTTATATTCCATTGGGGCAAGTCTTGTCTCCATCTCTATGGGTGCAAAGGGCTCTTTTTAAGCATTGTGGTTGTCAGGATTGTAGAGTCCAGTTCCATGGGAGCAGTTTATGTACTGTTGGACAGGGTAAGGCTGGATGATAGCCAGGCTGGAGTCCAAAAAGGCCACTCCTACTCCAGTTTACTATTTGGCAGAGGCAAAATGGAAGCAACCTGGATGATGAATACATCCCAAATTTTGCCATTGTACACAAATGCTCAGCCAGGTTATTCCAGCTGGGAACATGATGCAAGCAATAATCACTGAAGTTCTTAAATAGTTTTTTGTATTTATTGATTTTATATTTTTTAAAAACCACTTCAGATCAGCTATAATAAGAACCAAAAATCTAGGTTAAATATCATTGCTTTGCATGCTCAAATAGTACAAAGGAGGTGATATCCAATCTTTGTAAAAAAAGATTATTTCCCTAATCTCTCATTCACAGTTTCCTCAGGAGTGGTATATGAAACCCACTAGAATTAAGGTGGTATGAGAGCTGCTCAAAAATAAATGAAATTAAAAAGGAAGAAAAGGATAGTTAAAAATACTTGATTCCGTCCATGCTTTAGACATGAGCAAAAAAGAATCCCACTTGCCTGTTTATAATTCTTTTTTTACCAAACTGTCAGTATATTAGAGTTTAAAAACAAAATTCTGCCCTCATTGTTTCTTGTGCTGCCTATTAATGTCAATAGCTTTGGATAAGTGTGAGGGCAGAATTTGCCCCAAATTAATGTCTTCCTTGTAAGATAGTCTTAATGATGACCTGTATTTGTTCATCAAATTTTCTCACAAAACCACTTCTGACATTGAGAGTTCCACACATTTAAAGATGGAAGAATGTGACTCTTTATTACTTATGACATTCAATGCATGGGTTAAAAGCAGAACAATAGTTGAGGTATGTATTTTGGAGTATACAACTACTGGTCTGATTTACAGCCCTTTGCATGCAGACTCGCCATTGAAGTAATTGGGGCTTCTGCAAGCAGAGAGACTGCACGATTGTGTATAATGTATAAAGGCCTAGTCTATGAAACGTTAATTACTGTTCACAACCTTTTGTTGCATGTTGTGTTATGTTGGTGTACTTTGCATCTTATGTAGCACAGGCTCTATTAGATGCAAATTTATAAAAGAAAAGAAGTCATAAAAATTACACATGTAAGAAGCTGTCTGCATTAACATAGCATATACATTATATAGAAATATGTAATTTAGAGAACTTATTTATATTATTTAATTATAGTGTTGTTAATTCTGTTTAGGAACTTAAGCCAAATTCTGCACTCCTTCACTGAGCAAATGTTCAATTAAGGCCTGCAGAATTTGTATCTTTATAAGCTACACATACAAGTAATGTTAAGTCTGTTCTTCCCTCCACTTGTGGACTATTTTCTGGGAATTAACACAGTGGGAGTTACATGATTGAATGACAGTATATGCCTCTAGGTATGTATTTGGCCATTAGACACATGCCACTCCCAGTGATGTAAATGAGAGCTATGTACATATATCCACGTGCAGATGTTGGTGCTCAGCCCTAAAAATATATATTTTTGGGATGCATCTCCAGTAAAAAATTGTTTAAAATGTTGTGTTCCAGGGCATATCCTTTTAAATGCAGACCTACAAACTCCTTTAAAGATTGATCTTGTGTGATAGTGGTTTCTGGATACTAGTATGGTAAACCTGGATTCAGGAAAGCATCCTTGGCCAGGACAGCACTTGAGCATATGCTTAACATACTTGCTTACAGCAGTTAAGTGCTGTCCTGAATGGGATGAAGTTAAGTTCACACTTAAGTGCATTCCAGAATCAGGACTTTAAATGGTCCAATTCTGGCTTAAGTAAAATAACATCAATTGCTTTTCCTGGTATTGTCAACATATTTTTTTTTGTCCAGCACAAAACTAACCTGCTCCCCATCACTAAATCACCAATAAAAATGTTCCACTTTGCATCCTGCATGTCTTTTTGTCATACAAAAATATAAAAGTATTTGGTATCCCTGTATGAGTAAGCTCTCGTATTGAAAATATCAGGAGTTCAATATTTTAAAAAGAGCAAGATAAGAATATCTATTCTGTAGCAGAACCTCAAATACAATGGCCTGGCCTAGCTCACAGCTTGAAGTGCATGTTTTTGGGGGGGAAATTGAAAGGCGTTTTCACTTGTATGTGGAAGAAGGCTAGCATAATGTAGGGCCTCTCACACTTTGCTTCCAGATTTTTTTGTAGGATGTCCAAGACTAATAGAATGGGTTTTAATTTTCCTTTGAAGCAAGTGATGTTTCAGTCTTTAGTAATGTGAGAAGTAGCCAATACTTTACAAACTAGGAGATGTGATTTTTGTTCCACAGGTTATCAGGTGTTCACATGCACATACGGTACTGTGGTGTCAAGTCCAAATCAAACGTAAGCTGCAATTAAGCAAATTTTGTTCATGAACTTAGTGGGTCAGTTTGGTATAAATTAGCAAAACAAAGTTTTTCTTTAAAGAAATAAACAAACTAGGATTTATTTTTAGATAGTTTCTGGAAAGATATGGATAAAAATAGGACAGAAAAGATGTTGTGATCAAGTCTCAGTAAAATGTTCAGTGCACATAGATCTTAAGGAACATATTTAGTGAATTTGAGTTAAATGCTGCTAGTGAGCACCCAGTTAGGAACTATATTTTGTTTCACAGAAGACCTTGGTTAATATTCTGACAAAGCTGTAATTGTTTTTTGTACTGCTGTAGTGTTTAAGGGCCCCTCTCATGGGTCAGGGCTGCACTGGTCAGGCACTATGCAGACACATGACCTGCATTGATGGTGACGTTCACATAATAGCAGCAGGTCCCTGGACCGCCCTTCAAACCATTACAATGCTTAATTAAGGACAGAAGTGGAAGCGGAATGAGGGGTTAGTTAATGTGAGCAGTTTTGTGTGGGCCCTCTGAATTTCATGGTTAGGCCCAGTTTCCAGTTCTTTTTAATATAGAATTACTTGACAGTGGTGAATGTATAAGTGTGTAGTTTTGCTACAGTAACAAATTCAGTTGCTTTTTTAAATGCTGGCTTGCTAGTGTGTTACATTTTGAAAGGGGATACTTGGTAAATAAATAACAATACTAAGTAGTAGTACTGGTAAGGGCTAAATTAAAAAAAATATGTGGGAAGTTCCTTTTGAGACTGCATAATAGTCCTCAGAATGTGGAGTAGACTAGTAGGGGAGGTGCTGTGGTGGGTAAAAATGTATAGGCACAGTATTATTCCCAGTGATATCTGCTAAACAACGGAGCTTTCCTGCCAAGTGGAGGGTTACTAGGTGGGCCAAATATTTACCCAATCCTTAAACTTCTGCATAAAGGCAGCTTTAGGAATTCAAATTGAGCCAAATCCTGTAGCCAAAAATGATCAGAAGAGCAGAGAGCCTGTGCAGTGAGATTCTGAAACCTTGTGTATGCTTCATACAAGAACTACAGACCAGCTCTCTGGTTTGTCAGTAACATCTATTTTTCTTTCCACTCTGCATTTCCTTGCAAAGTGTGTGCAGTGGCTCCATGAGCAGCAAGAATCCACCTGCTCAAAATCAGATAACATGCTATGTCTACTACTGTTTCTCATGCCAACAGATGGCAACGGGCTAGCTAAGCAGGTGCCCTAGACTGTCACTGTTGTGAGGCTGATGATCCCATCCCCTAACTTTGTTGTTTTAATTTTCAGTTTCACATAGCAACAGCCTGGTTATTGTGGGTTTGCTCACTTTTTCAAGATCTGGTATGGGGAAACTTTACAGAAACATTACTGATTTGAAGGGACTGTGCAGTCATTGGAGTAACCCTTAATTTTTTTTGGCAAGACTTTGTGTTTCTGTGAACATGGAGGAAGGCACTGATTTACAAGAACATCATAAACTGCAATAGCAACACTAGTAGTTAGCTGCTACTAAAATAGGCAGTGTGTTTGTGCAGTAGTTGCTGTGTTCTTCTCAAAACACTTATAAGCAATGAGGAGAAAAAATAGGATACATCAAAACTATAATAAAAGTCTGGGGTAGCAGTGGCTTTATTTTGTATATTTATTTTTGCAAAGAATGAACTGTGCTGTCAAAAGAGTTAAAAGCAACTATCCAAAATGGAATGTAGGTGATTATTACTTTGCACTGTGGCTTGTTATAGTTATGCTACGAGTATTTTATTTTTTTAACAGAAGTAATAGTTGGGTTTTGTTGTTGCTGTTTGTTTTATTCAGAGCTAATGGAGGCTGAACTTTTATTACTCTGAATTATTGAAACTGGAATTAAATGTTTAAAAAAAAAAGTTGTTAATTCCCTGTTAGAGTTCCATGGCTAAAATGGCACCAAAAACAACAGGCAATGCAGAAGTTAAGATGGTGGCCTCAGCATCATTCTCTGTAGTGTGGCCCTTACCCGAGGGCTCATTTCCTCTTCCTCATGTTGGTGTTTACTGCACTAGTGAAGGCATCCACACTGTTCTTCCTCCTCCTCTGGCCAATGAGCATGTGTGGATGGAGCCTTGAAGAAGAGCCACTGCTTGTACGTGCTGGAGGAGGTAATATGGAGCCCTAAACAGCAGCCTCTTGCGGAGTGGAAGGGAAGTGGTCTTAGTGCTTCTGCCTTTTGCTGCTGAGGAAGAATGAGCAGACGGGGCCAAGAGGGAGGCCAACAGAGCAGCTGTTGCTAGCGGACAGGGAGCACATCTGTCCCCCTGAAGCAGCAGTGAAGCCAGGTGAAGTTCCTGTTAGGGTATGTCTGTACAGCATTTGGATCGAGCCTCTCAGCCCCGGTCGACAGACTCAGGCTAGCGGGGCTTGTGCTAGTCCTTTAAAATGCTGGCTGTGCAGCTATTTTTAAAGATACCGCTCAGATTGGATCTCGGGCTCCGAAGCCTAGGAAAGGGGATCAACCCTGACTGGGAGACTCACTCCAAAACGCTGTGTAGAGATACCCCTATTGGCCAGAGAGGGGTGGCTGCTTTCAGTATCTCAGAACAGCTATTCCAGTTGGCAGGTGAGCCAACCAGCAGTGAAAGACCACACACCTGTCAATCCTAGCCAGGCCTGTCTCCCACCTCCTCAAGATAGGGCCCAGAATATCTACTGTCCTGTGGTAGGCCAAATTCTGCACTCAGATGCACAAATGTGTGTTTTCTTCAGTGGAATCCATATGCACTCATTTGGGGGAAGAATGTGACTGAGTTTGTGTTTAGTTCTGGGGAACTTAACATTTAACAAGGCATTGCTAAAACTAATGATCTTCCAACATTTCCATTTGAAACCTGTTTTAAGTATTTTACAACTCAGCTATAAAAACGGTTTTCACTTCGATATACATCTTTTCTGCTAGTAATTTGTTTTATAATCGGAAGCTGTTTCACATTTTTGAAGTTACAAAAATATAGCACAGTAGTCTTAGATGTAATTGGATGTTAATGGCGCCTTTAGTCCATTATATGAACTGGGCTTTGTGGAGATATATATTAAGGGCTAACGTATGCTTTGAAGCCACAGCCTGCAACTGGGGCCAGTGCAAAGCTGCTCTGGCACATTGGGCGCTCCTGAGGTTTCCTGGGACAAAGCACAGCCTCTGCAGTTCCCTTTAAGAGAATGTGGCATGTGCCTCTCCACCCTGACCACACATAAGGCCTATTCTGCTGAATAGTATGTGGGAGGAGCATGACTCTTTTGGGGAGTCTAGCATTCCTGTGTGCGCTAACCTGATTGTCCTTGTGTGCTCTGACTGCAAGGATTGCATTTGTGCTCAACCCTGCACTTGGTGTAGGGGTGAGGGAAACAATTATACAGCCAGGTGGGGATCTTGATATAGCAGGGTAGAGGGCTCAGCTGACTCTTCTGACCAGTGTTTATCAGGAAGGTTTATATAACATGGTGTTTTTAAGCAATGCTTGGAGCTTAGCTATAATGAAGGATTAGCAGAATAGTGTAGGAAATTCATTATGATAAATTGCTACACTTTACTTGGCCCATGAATATTGTTAGTTCCCTCACTTCTTGTTATGACTTTTTTGGGGAGAAAACCAAGATTTGTCCATCCGTTTGCAGTTTTTTAAATGGACTAGTATCTTCAGCTCAACATATAATGTGTTGTGAGTAGAGATGTGGTTTTTTAGTGGTTAGAGCATGTGACTCTGCCAGGAGGCCTGAATTCTGCTCTCAGTTCTGTCACTGGCTTATTGTTATAACCTTGGGTGAGATAATGCTATCCAACTTAGTTAAGCACTTTGAGATATTCAGATAAGTATAACATAAGAGCAAGGTGTTATTTCTTACCAAAAAATTAATATGCAAAACTGACTTACTGAACATCAAGCATATTGTATTTCAAAAACAATTCTGTGTGCTCATTTTGAATGTCACATTTAGATCCCTACACCCTTCGTTTTCAGGCATGACAACTTTGTCAGACTCTGATATTGTGGAGAAAACAGTTGTTACTAATGATTGACTAGAGGAAACATAACATTTTGATTTAACATATTAAGGAAATACTGAAAAAGAAGAAAGGCATTAGCTGAGTTAATTTTTTACCTTTGGAAAAATGTATTTTCATTTAATGAACTGTAGGGCATGATCAAAATAGATTTGTGGCTTTGAAATAGACCCTAGAAGACATTTGACATGATGTGGGCTGTGTTACAGTTCCACAAGAGTTTGGCAGTTGTTCCAAAGTACCTCCAAAGCTACTCAGAGACAGTACTAGCAGGACTGTGCTGCTCAGGAGTACTACTCTAGCAAGGGGTCAGTTGGAAAGACCTGGAGGGTTATATTGGGAGGCTAGCAAAACATGTTCCCACTGTAACTTCGTACTAAATGTCACAGAGCCCACTCATCAATTTAATAGAAAAACTTCAGGCAACACATTTGACTTTAGGCTTTTAGTGGTTTGTTCCCTTAAAAATAACAGGAATGCAAACATTGAATGGACAGTTAAATCATCTGAATTTTTCACACCTATTAGTGACCTGATTTTTTCAGATTTGTTTTAAAGGTAAATAACTGTTGGTTAGTGGAGTTTGAATTTCAGTATGCTGTGTGATAAAAAATAGTCATTTAAAGCACTCCTTTTCATACACCATAGAAAAAGAGAGAAACTGGCAGAGAGAGTAAGTCCAGACAAGTTTTGATTCAGATTTAAACAGTCAATATTATTCAGACTTCCTACTATACTATTCTACATCTGACTAGAAAAAGGGTATCCATTAATATCAGATCTACTCAGAGGGTATGAATGCTACAGAGATAGCTGGGTTGATATATCTAAATAGTGCGGTCAGTTTGAGTCACAGTGAGGATGAGTACAACTCTTTTCTATAAAAAGGGAAACAATGACATTTTAAAAGCCTGTAACTCCTATGCTGCATGCCTTAATAACAAATAGTCAAGCTGGCACTGGCACAAGATCAAAGGCTGCCAGGTTCTCTGAAAGACCTGTCCTGGATAACTGTTCTTTTTGCACTGATTCCTAAGTCACCTGTACAGCTTAGGAAAGGCTTGCTTTCAGCTTAAACACTACAGCAGTGGTGGTATTGGGAGAGCACAGTCAAAAAGGAAATTTTGGGCTTTGTGTATTTAATTTTTAATTCTTGTTCTATGTCTTTTGCATGACAATTTGGTGGCGGTAGTGGTGCACATGCCCAATGTTAAGACTAAATGCATGAGCCCCTTGCTTGATGCCCCACATAAAGCCAGATTATGGGGAGGTTGCACCCAACTTGTGCTGTTGCCTTGTAATGTCTTGCTGTTTATTGATATAGGGTATCAATATCGTAGGAGACTGGACATTAGTATAAAAGCTAAATTGTAATGGCATAATTAAAAGTCTCTGTCCATTCTCCTTCGACTGCAATGTCTCAGTATCTGCTATATTTTGTACCTTATTGGAGATTCAAAGTGCTTTGTCCATAGTATGGTAAAAGCTTACAGAGATACTAAGATAGCTTGGTCCACTATAAAATTATCTGTGGATTCAGTGTAGCCACTGAAAGATGGATACGAGGGGCCATGGTCACCTCATTTGTGGAAGATCTATGTTTTGGAGATTAATGAGTACCTGTTATAAACAGCCAGATGCCTTTTTGCATTTTAAGAGTAATTTTGTATTTGAAATGTGACTGTTTTGAGTGGTTCCAAATGATGTACAAATGCTGTCCTGGCTTAATGTATAGACATGTCAGACAGTCTGAAAAACTTCCCATCTAAATAGGCTTGACTGCCACTTGCAGTACTGCACAAAAAAAACAAACAAACAAAAAGTTAATTATATACACTATCTAGATTTAACACATGCAATTTTAAACTTCATAGAGACAGCAGGAATTGATACTGTAATACACAGTGTCCAAACCCTCTCAAAGTCAAATCATTACAGTTACTTCACTGTAAGGTTAGTTTGTGAGATTACCTCAAAGTGAGCTTATTACTTTACTATGGTGTTAGCACTGCTTCTCTCCCATTATGCCTAACTAATGTTTTATGTTTTTCCTCCTCATTTAATCTCCTTTTGACGCACATTGGAAGAAATGTCAAAAAGAGAAGGTACGATCCAAATCAGCAAGGTCCTATCTGAAGGAACTTAACTGGAAAAGCTTCTTCTTGCACTACTGGATTCTAGGTGTGAAGTCTTTGCTGTCACTGTGCAGGAACTCAATCAATAAAGAAGAACATTAGAAATGGCAATGACTAAAGTTGAGTTGCTGGGGATGGAGTGAAGGAACACTGTCTTTTTTGGAGATAAGTTCAAATACTCCCTTCCTTTCATCTTTTTCTTCAAAAAAAGACAGTGATGGACAACTGTTTGGTTTTTTTTGTTTTGTTTTTTCAAAGAAAGAAAGAAAGAAGGGGGCAAACCAACCAAGTGCAATAAGAGAACTGTTTCAAAATAGTAAAATAGAAGATTTTTTCCCCTAGCCTGTTGGCACTCTAACTTGAGTTCGCATGACTTTTTTTTTCATATTAAATGACAGACTCCAGTGGCATGAGCAGCTAATTTTGGAAAGGGTAAATTGCATGGCATATATACAACAAACAAACAAGCTAGCAAGCCGACCCACGCAAGATCTGCACCCAAATCTATACAGAGAAGAAAACAACAAAACACAGAATGCAGAGGTGGTGATATTAGGCTCTTATGAAATCTTCTTCCACCAGTGCAGAGCATTCTTTCTCTCTGGAGCGAAAGCTCCCTATTCTGTGGATTCATTGTCCCTGTTCTTTTATCTCCTGGACTAAAATTACTTTGGATATGGGAGCTATTGTTTTTGAGCAGTGATAATGTATAGTTCTTCTATAGAAAGAAAAAATGTATATATGGAAATAAGAGATTGACATATCATTTTCACGGATCTTTATTGAAGGATTTCCTTAAAAAGGTTCTATTCTCTATGTAAATCTATTTTGGTGGTTTAATTTTGCTCCCCTTTTAATCTTTCTAGCATGTTGTATAGCGGGTGTTCTGGGCTTGCTCAAAAAAGGCAGATGTAGCATGCAGATCCAGGGAGTTCTGGCACCAAACAGGTGTGATCTAAAGTTTGTATGCTTGAAACCAAAAAACAAACCATATTAAAATGTGTAAATGCATATGTATTTAATAAGTCTCTTTTGAATTAATTTTTGGCTGTCATGCAGATTTTCTGTATATAATGTAAGAAAATTGACACCATCTCAAATTAATCACGAAAGTGCCAAGTTCATATCTTTTTAATTTCAACAACTATTTTCCTCTGTCTAGCTTTTTCAAGTGAAAGGAAAACAAGCTTAAGTAAGCCTTAAAATATTCACAAAATGCTGAAAGCTTGAAACAGGCTAAGGCTTTCCCGTTTAGTTGCCATTTTCCCACCCATTCGCCTCTCTCCCTTCCTGGCAGGCTTGCAAAGATGATCCAAGTCACTCTGAGTTTCCCTCTTTAGTACCTGTCACCTTTCAATGTACAATCTGGAGAGCTACTATTTCTGCTATGGATGGTTAGTGTCACTCTTAGGGTTTGTTCAGATTTCACGTCTGAGGGTTGGCACATTAATGCTATTATTTGTATGTTCACACATGGGGCACAGTCCAGTTCACTGACAAAGTGGAAGGGCTCCCATTAACTTTAACAGGCATTGGACTTGGGCCTTAGTGAACTGAGCAAATAAAAGCTTTAGAGCCTGTTCATAATTCTACTTATTCTGAATTACACTGGTAACTCAACAGGTTTCAATGGAATTACCTCTTATTTATATTAGTATAAATGAGAGGGAGTTAGTCCTATAACTCCAACTCCATCTAGGTCTTATATTTCATTTTCCTGACTTTCATTTTCCTTGTTCAAATCTTGAGTCAGTTTCTGGATTTAGCTTTAAAATTAACTGATGGAAATACTAGGAAAAAATTAGTGTTGCAATTACTATAATTTTTTTTTGCTTTGTTCAGTAAAACGTTTTTGCCTCCAAACATATTTCAAACTCTGACAATATCCAATCTGAAAGAGAAGTCTTTCCCAGGAAAACTATATTGTTTTGCAGTCAAGATGGTTATTTGTCAAATGATGTTTTAGAAAGCGACCACTGTTATTGCATTATGAGTAAGAGGTACTCTGTGTTGATATAGATCTACCTCATATTGTGATAACAGAGCTATTTACAGCATCATTTCAACATTATCTGACTTCAGGGCAAGAGTTTTGGTCGTATTGATGTTCAATGACAATGAATACTTGTAATTTTGAGGGGAACTCAAAGTATTTGTGTTGTAATATTGCCCACTGGTACTATGTTGCTTATTTCCACTTTGCTACTGCATATGGAAGGTATAATTACTCTCTGGCAGGTACTAAACTGCACATTTTGGTTCTACTGCAGAATCAATGTGGTAACTACAGTAGAAATGCCACTGTGGTTACAAAATCAATTAGGTGTCTAATGTAACTACCTGTATAATAAAACTTTGATGATAAGCATTTCACAAATAACATTGTAAATGTGCGATGTGATGTTTTTAATCAGACCACAGTGGTCCCCAAATATTATGTACATATGGTAAGTGTTGGTGTAACTTTTTGTTACACTAGCAGTTTCATAGGAAATATGATTTCTTGACTGAATTTACGCTCCACTGTTTAGCTGTGTGCGTGTATGTGTAAAACACACAAGCATTATGCTATGTATGTACAGGATGTAAATGACATCACATAACTCACAAAAGTAGATTCTAATCAATCTTTTCTGTGGTACTAGGGTTATGTAGTCTTAACCATTTAGTTAGATATTGTTGATTTTCTAAGCCATTCGTTTGCCACATTTAGTAGAGTACACATGCTGCTTACATTAATTTATCTTTACAAGTGTCAGAATTTAATATTAATAGAGTAAATGTTAAGCAATGACGAGTCCCCATTTCACCCACTATATTTTTGCTCCATTATATGATTCATCTTGACAAGAAAATGTATGGTAACTATACAGCTCTTACTGGTATGCTGCATGATCCCACTGAATTGACCTAATCCTTTTATAAGAGAGCTCTATGAGGCAAATTAAATATACTGTAGGTGCATGTTAAAAAATAAATTACATAGAACTAGAGTTTTATAAAGTTTTCTTTACTATGCAAAGATGGGTATTGCACAAACAAAATTTAAAGACAAATGTCTGAGGAACTTTACAAAATAATACTTGAATTTATTTTTGTTTGAAAGCCTATCAGCCATGTTTTATATTCATTATTGCTTCCACTATTAATCTTCCTTTTTAAAATGATTTGTAAATATTTTTTTAAGTGCACAATATGATGTTATGAGCCAGTTTTTGTTTGGAGTTAATGCTCATTCATATCTTGTTGGCTGCTGATGAATGGAAATTTAATAGTCATTGTTCTGCAACTCTTAGTAAAATGGTATTAAAAACATCATGAACATGGAATGTTGTAGCTTTGTTTTGATCATTTTTCTTCTTTATTATGTATGCTTATTTTATTAAATTCCTGTGTTCAGAATGTCACCAAGCTTGCAGGAACAATCAGAAGCCTCAATAAAAACGTCTGATTATAGATTCTGACCAAGATTCATCTAACCTCAAATGCTGAAAGATTCTTTTTAATGATTAGTTTTAGGTGAGATCTTTGCTTTTAAATGTACAGACTTTCCCCATCAGAAGTAAAAACTGGGTGAGTGGGATCAGTAGAGATGCCAGTTCTAATCTCCTGCCCGGTGAGCTAAAACCCCATGAGTCTTACACTAGTTCCCTCTGTGGAACTCCCATTTAAATCAGTGGGAGTTACAATACTTCTGCATTGTCAGTTAGTTTAAAAATAAGATATCATCCTGACTTATTTTGCTACCAAGTCTTTAATACAGAGCCAGATCTAAATGAGGCATTGATGTATTTGTAAAGGGGGATACAATGTCGGTCTATTCTATATGAAAATTTACAATATTTTTGCTTTGAAGGAATGAAATCTTATGTAAGTACCATAAAAGCCAATATAATAAATTAGTGAATATGAATGAATTTCTGTCCTTGTTTATACAAGTGCAACTCCAGTGTAATCAGTGGAGTTGCATGCTTACAATAGAGTGACAGTTGGGCTTCTTATTGATATAATAACATACCAGCAAAGGAAATATTATTATCACAGTAGTGTAAGAAGCTGAATGTCCTTACTAATTTCTTCAGTCCTTCATGGGAGAAGAGCATGGTTTTGTTTTAATGCTTCACAAATTATATAAATCAAATTTCTCATGCAAATAGTATATGGGTAAAATTCCCAAAGCTGCGGAAAGTGACAAAGAAGCCTAAGGCCTGGTCTACACTAAAAAGGGGGTTCGAATTAGGGTACGCAAATTCAGCTACGGGAATAGCGTAGCTGAATTCGAAGTACCCTAATTCAAACTACTCACCTGTCCAGACGCGGCGGGGTCGAACTCCGCAGCTCCCCCGTCGACTCCACCACCGCCGTTTGCAGTGGTGGAGTACCGGAGTCGACCGCGGCGCTTCCGGAGTCCGAACTATCGCGTCTAGATCAGACGCGATAGTTCAAACTCCGAGAAGTCGAACTCACCGCGTCGACCTGGACGGTAAGTGTGGACTAGCCCTAAGTCCCAATTAAAGTCAGTAGTTTTCCACATGTATGTAGAAGTCAGTGGAACAGAAGATCTACTCCTGGGGGAATTCTGCACCACTGCTCATGCGCAGAATTCCTGTGCCACACAGAATTTCCCTTCCCTCCCCCCCCCCCCCCGCAGAAAAATACATTCTGCTGGAAAGATGCTGCAGTTACACCTTTTGCTAACAAGGGGCCACTGTGGTGCCAGAACAGAGATCAGCTGCTCCTGAATCAGCCTAAGCTGCAGATAGGGAACAGAAGAGGCTGTCTTCCTCAAGCACCATGCCTGTGAGGCCAGGTCAGGAGGCACAGGATATGGAGGGGACTGCTGGGGGGACACACTGGGGTGGGAGATGAATGGGAGTGGGGGTGTAGGGACACATAGGGGGGTGTAGACACACCTGGGGATGGGGATGAGGGGGATGAGTAGGGTTACAGGGACACATGGGAATGGGGAAGGGGGGAAGGGACACATGGGGGAAAGTGGGGTGGCTGAGTGAGGGTGCAGGGATACATGGAGATGGGAGGGAGGGGTGGATGAGTGGGGGGTGCAAGGAAACATGGGATTGTGGGGTGCAGTGACAGATGTGCCTGACTGAATGAGAGAGGCTAGGGGTCAGTCAGGATCTGCATGGTGGAGATTCCCTAATAATCCCTCCCCTCCCAAAACCCCCCACAAAACTTGTTCTATACTTCTCCCACCCACACCCAACAACCTCCCAGGTTCAAACACAGGCTCCTTCCCAGCAATTGCTTATGTCTTCCTCAGCTCCTCTGTACCCGTGACTCTCCCAAGCCTTTGCACCGCTTTTGAGGGTGCAGGAAACACATTTCTGTATTGTAGGTTAAATTAATCAGAGTTCTGTATTAATATGCCTAGTAAAGAGTCTTTGTCAAAAAGCACTTCCTGAATCTTTTGTTGCCTGTATTGTTACAGACAGCGCCATCCCTAGGGGGGTGCAGGCCCTGGGGCGGAAGTGACAGATTTGTCTCTTCCAGGACCTACCGTGCCGGCCAATTGCACCGGCCCTTGGGGCCCCCCAAAGCGCGGGGCCTGGAGCGGTTGCCCCGATTCACCCTAGGGATGGCTCTGGTTACAGACACAGTTGCTGACAGGTATTTTGAAATAAATTACCAAAATAATTGAAACTGGTGTGATTATATTGTGTTATATTGACAAAAAATATGCAGAACTTTAATTTTTTGGCACAGAATTCCCCCAGGAGTAAGGAGCCTAAAACTAATTGATTTTTTCAAAGGGACTCAGTCTTCTGTCACTTTATGCACTTCTGAAAATGTTATCCCACATCTGTAAATCAGACTGACTGGGAACTTTTGGACTGGACCAGCCTATCATTCTCTTTGTATCCCAGTCAGATGGCCATAAATCTGTGACAATGTGAAAGGAGGATCATTGGAGCTACACTGATGGACATCAACTGAGGATCTAGTCCACAGTTTTTAAAGCCTTCTAAGTAGGTAGTCAAAATTATCACTAAGTACAAAGGTACTTTAAAATACAATAATGGGCCAAATTCAGAATCAATTGAGGTTCCAGGGTAAAGTTTTCAAAAATGTCCCTGTTACATAAAAGCTCTTGAAGATTTTATCCAATTTTTTTCATAAACTTGGGCTTTGGATCGGGACTAGTATGACTTAATTAAGAAAATTGATTCCTTGATAACACTTGTAGTGCTGCCATATCTGAGTTATGATTAAACTTTACTGTAAAAAACACTTGCCAGCTGATGAGGGTTTTTAAACTTCCTTTTCTTGATTTTTAGATTTAACATTTCCATTTCTTTGCAAAGGCTTGTAGCACTATGTAGTAATTATTAAAAAAAATAATTAAAACCTAACAAATATCTGTAAAACTATCTCAATATCAGCTTAAACATAGCTGATGCATAGAAATTAGAATGAAATAAGGAAAATATCTACTTTTCTTTATTATTTTACCATGAACTAGATGTTAAAATGGACAACTTGACAAATCAGTACTCTAAGAAATGACAAGTACTGATTGAATTTATGGAAGCTATATATTTACCTTTACATCTTTGGTTATTCTGTACTCTAAGATGTGCAACTGGAATTTTGAAGACAAGAAAACTCTGATTGCAGAAAACATGAACAGCAAGGTGCCAAGGCGAAGGGTAGCTCGGGTCAGAATTTATGGGAAGATATAATGGATTTCTTAAAACCTACAATATCTAATTTCTGATTAGTCACTTTATATTTCACCAAGGGGAGCAGAATATAGCTCCGTGTTCTTAGTTTTGTAATGCATTGACTACATCCTTTTCTCTTTTGTTTTCGTCTCCCAATACCGTATGTTAACTGTTCTTGAATCTGCCCCCATGCTAACATTGAAATCTAACAAACTTACTAGTTGTGCTGATATTTAAAGTCTCCACTTTGTCGAAGAAAACTCAGTTCTCGCTTATGTTTAGGTGCAGCAAAAACAAATACTTTATTATAATACTCTAGTGAACACAAGAGGGAGAGAGTGTCAGGAACTGGGTTGCCCCTTGTCCTGAACAGATCTCTCTCAATTAGTAAAACAATCATAACAATCTTTATACCTTCTTAACAGACAGTGGCTAGCAAACTTGCAGACAGTAAAAGTAAACATTTGCATTTGTTTATACATAAGCCTATTCATTATCTTATTTGTCTGCAATACCAGAACAGAAAACAAGACTGCAATTCACAAGGTCGTAACGACTTTTCACACAATTCACTCTGCACCAGATACAGGGTAACAGCTTAACCTCTGCTAATTAGCTAACATACATTAAGATCCCTTCAAACCTTTATTAATTAATTCTTGGCCTCCACATTCCCCCTTTTGTACTTCTAGTACAACAAATACCTCAAATCTCAATTTGCATTAAACCATGGATTTCAGAGTCCACAGGAGACATCTCAACCTTAGGGGTTTTCATGGGATGTAAGGACAATGCATGATTAGCATGAACATGAAAAGTAGTATTACTATCATTACGCCCTTTACAACAACAACAACAATAACATAATCCCACACCAACTAACAACACTACAAACAATAACATCCCCATAGGAATAAAATAATGGGGTTGTCGTACAGTTTTGGTAACAAAGCACAATACATCAAACTTAGTACATAAAGTAGAAACTCTATAAGCTGTATGAAAGGCATTCTGCTCAGCATGATATATATTCTGAAGCATGTGAATTTGCCCCTGCAACTCAGAGATTCTGCGAACCTCTGGCAACAATGAAAGCAAATTCTGAAAACGATCAGGTACTATCCTAGTCCAATTAAAATATACCTGAAATCTAAGAGCTACATGTAACATTCTATCTGCAGGCCAGTAAATAATATGATTGCCTGCAGCAGTGGTAAGATTAATATGTATATCTTGTAACGTGGTGGCATTAATGTACACACAGCTATCATTAGCCTGAAAAAGTGGGTGTCCTGTAAGGGTAGTCCCTTGACCTTTACCTCCCAGCAAATATTGTCATAAACAGTGACAACTTCCCCTGGCTTCAGTTTCCGTATACACTGAAGCTGTGGTGGTTCTAACGGCCAAAATGTCCATAAATTCCCTAACCCCATCCAAATATCAGCTGTAATCCCAGGAGCACTAACTAAAAATCGATTAGGAGAAGCAGGTGGCCTGACTTCCCAGATATCTCGGTGAATCACCCAATCCCACATGCATCCTCCCCATGGACCCGGCAGGATTCGGTATGTGGGAGCCCACACCCCCTTAACCGGTCCATATGCTTGGAAGGAGCACTGTGAACGTCCACATTTCCATCCAGAAAGTCTCCAAGTATGTCTCCATGGCCACAGAGCAGATGGTACTCCTGACGTGTCTGTAAGGGCAGTGGGCCAAGCTTGGTGCACTAGATCATTCCGAATGGCCATCAGCTGGTCATTCAGGAAATCCTGAATTTCCGAACATGCTAGATCCCACTGCAATGCCTTCCCAGCTTCAGTTATATTCAGTACCATCTCTCTCAATAAATTCTGGGTCAGAGAACTAAGGGCGGAAATGACATGTAACTCACTCACCCCGGTTCGCACTTGTGTCAGCTGTGCCCCAGAAATCAGGCCAGTGGCCTTCTCTAATTGGCCCAATTTCTCATCATGCTCCTGGGTCTTAAAAATATTCCAAACAGCAGCTGCAGAATTGGCCCCATCCCACAAGGATCCGGCTAGATCCCTCTTCTTTCTAGAGGAAATAACCCAGGCCCTCAGTTGTGCTAATCTAATGGCAGCCCCTGGAACAATTTGGATATGTAGAGGTAATGTGAAAACTAGATAAAGGCAATGTAAACTTCACAGTCCCTAGTGTAGTGTTTAGTACAGTCCACCGATATTCTGGCACATATCCCCTCAGCGTAGGTCTATACCACATCTGTTGGTTGTAGACCTGCATATATTTCTGAGAGGCATTAATATCAATAGCATAAGAGGGAGTGTATTGCAATAAAGCACAAGTCACATTATCAGTCACTGGAATGGTCTCAAGACAGGTAAAATTTCCAGTAGTAGAACAAACTCTTTGGGTAGTCGTTTGATTATTCACTAATTGGGTAACCAAATAACAATAAGGGCCTCTTTCAGGTAACATAGCACAAATTCCAGGAATAACCATCATATCTACTTCACTATGGAATCCATCAATTTCATATCTAAAGTCTAGGGGCTGATCTGCAGTAATATCATGGATCTCTATTGCCACTGATCCATTTGTTTTCCACTCAATGGTTCTCTCATATGAAGTCTGTTGAACTTTAAAAAATAGGCTTTCTGAGCAATATTCTAATAAATCATTAAGATGGGAAGGTCTGGGCCAACGAATCTCATTAGAATATACAATTTCGTTTACATCTGGATAAATTACAGAAGTGACGGCCAGGGTTGAGGGGCTAGTGGGGGTAACCTTTGTGGTAGCAAGGTGCTTTTGGTAGTCATTATCTGAAAGCCAATTAGGGAGGGCAGTACATCCCCAGGGTACTTGTCCATAAGCACAGAGCCCTGCCCCTGGAAGAAATCCTAGCCACCATTGAACCCCACACGCCCAAGCACGCTCCCCACAGTTCCCTCCTTGCCAATAAACGATGCTTCGTTTCTTCCACCAGGGCCAGTTCATAATGTCTCTTTTAGTCAGGAATCCCTGAACTCTGGAGGAGTTTGCAGAACGAATGTATCTTCTCCTCTTCCCCAAAAACAATCGTGCTCTAGCATGATAAAGGGAAGAGGGTTGTAATGTGGGAATACCTTTAGAAAAATCCAAAGGCACAGTAGGTCCGTCAGAGGACAAGGGAGAGGTCACCAGTACGTCACCTTGTCCTCTTCTTCCGCTGTCCAGCAGGAACAGCAGGGCTAGAAGAAGGAGCACGTTGATCATCAGTAGGTGTGGCCTCCCGAGGTGGAGGGGTCTTTTTGCAGTGCGATGCATGGGTCCAGGCAGGTAGTCCTTGACACTTCACAGCAGTGTTGGTAGTCAACAGGACTTGGAAAGGGCCTTTCCAGCGTGGAGCCAGGGCAGTCTTTCGTTGATGGACCTTTATGTAGACCCAGTCTCCCGGTTCCAACGAGTGGCAAGGTTGCACAGGATCCTTCGGTAAGGCTTCCTTCACCTGTGTATAAAAAGACTTAACACATTTCATTAGTGCCTGACAATACTTAAGCATTATGTCATCCATCAAATGAATGTCCATCTGAGCTAAGGTCAGTGGGGGTGCAGTTGGTAGTCGCATTGGGCGCCCCGTCAAAATCTCATGAGGGCTGAGTCCAGTCTTTCGATTGGGAATGGCTCTCATACTCATCAGTGCCAATGGAAGGGCATCTGGCCACTTTAAGTTCGTTTCAGCACAAATCTTGGCCAGTTTATTTTTTAAAATCCCGTTCTGGCGTTCCACTGTCCCAGCAGATTGTGGGTGATGAGGGCAGTGAAGGTTGTGTTGGATCTGCAAAGTTGTACATAACTCCTTTACAATCTGTCCAGTAAAGTGAGTTCCACGATCACTGTTGATACTCACAGGAATGCCAAAACGAGGGACAAAATCCTTAAGCAGAAGTTTCACAACAGTCCTGGCATCTGCCTTCCTGCAGGGAAAAGCTTCAACCCAATTGGTAAATACATCAACTAAAACCAATACATATTCATAACCACAACATTTAGACATTTGAATAAAATCAATCTGAATATTTACAAAAGGTCCCCAAGGAGGAGGGTGGGCTGCTCGCATAGCTTTAACAGCTTTACCAATGTTGTGTTGTTGACAAATCACACAGTGTTGACAGTAGGAATGGGCAACAGAAGGGAAAATGGGTGCAAACCAATCTCGGGCAACTGCAGCAACCATCCCCCCTTTGCTCACGTGTGCCATCCCATGGTATATGCGAGCAAGATAGGGCAATAACATCTTTGGTGCCACCAGGCGACCATCCGGGGCACGCCAAAGATTATCAGAATGTAAAATGCAGCCAGCAGCACTCCAAGAGTGCTTCTCAGTTCTTGATGTTGCCTCCTGGATCTTAGCCAGATCGTCAAGGGAGGCCAGTGAAGGCTGCTCTATCAGTACACAGGAATGTACAGCCTGAGGTGCAGAAAGAGCCGCTGTCCTAGCTGCAGAGTCAGCTAGAGCATTCCCACGGGTAACTTCATCATGAGGGGTCTTGTGAGCAGTACATTTAACAACAGCTATAGCTTTAGGCAACAAAAGAGCATCCAAAAGAGCAGAAACATAAAAACCATTCTTAATAGGAGAACCAGTGGATGTAAGGAAGCCTCTATATTTCCAAAGCAATCCAAAATCATGAACCACTCCAAAAGCATAACGAGAATCCGTATAGATAGTGACCGTTTGATCTCTAGCCAGAACACAAGCTCGAGTCAAAGCCACAAGTTCAGCTACTTGAGAGGAAAACACTGAAGAAAGGAAAGCACTCTCAACAACAGCACAGGTAGTGCAGACAGCATAACCAGCAACTAATGTACCCTTAGAATCTCGCAAGCACGAGCCATCCACAAAATAAAGGAGATCAGGATTCTGCAAAGGCACATCCAGTAAATCATCTCTAGGACGAGTAAGAACAGACGTTACAAACACACAATCATGTGGGGTTCCATCTTCAGGCCCAGGCAACAAAGAGGCTGGATTAAGAACAGGGCAACGAGCCAAAGTAATATGAGAGGAAGAAAGCAAAACCAGTTCATATTTGATAAGACGAGAAGCGGATAAATGCTGCGTCCTAGATTTCAACAAGAGTGCACCCACAGCATGCGGAACACACACACTCAAAGGAGAACCCAATACAATAGATGCAGATAACTGAACAGAAAGGGCCGTTGCCGCTACAGCCCGTAAACAAGGGGAAAATCCTACCGCCACAGCGTCTAAGGCAGTACTGTAGTAGGCAATTGGACGGTGTTTGTCCCCGTGCTTTTGCGTTAGTACAGCCAAAGCAAACCCATTACGCTCATGACAGAAAAGAGTAAATGGTTTAGTATAATCAGGAAGTCCCAGGGCCGGAGCAGTAGATAGTCTCTGTTTAATAGCAACAAAAGCACTCTCAGCCTCTGGGGGCCAAGGAAGAGGTTCAGGGGTACCAGACTTAGTCAGATCCTGTAAGGGTTTAATCACTGTTGCATAACCTAAAATCCACTGCCTGCAATATCCAGTCATGCCCAGAAAAGTACGCATGTGAGAAACAGTACTAGGCCTAGGCATATTTAAAATAGCTGAAATACGAGAGTCTGATAAATGACGCTTGCCATGAGAAATATCATGACCAAGATAATGAACCTTGGGTTGACACAGTTGGAGTTTTTCTCGGGATGCTTTGTGACCTTTGGCAGCTAAAGCAGTTAAAAGAGTCAGAGTATCAGTTTTAGAAGAGTCAAAAGAGAAAGACGCCAGTAAAAGGTCATCCACATATTGTATAAGTACTGATTTTCCAGGGAAAACCACATCATCCAGATCCTTCTTCAGGATCTGAGAAAACAGGGAGGGAGATTCAGTATACCCTTGGGGTAACCTGGTCCAGGTATACTGACATCCTTTATAAGTAAAGGCAAACAAATACTGACTATCTGGGTGAATTGGAATGGAAAAAAAGGCTGAACACAAATCTACAACAGAGAAATAAGTGGCTGACGGTGGAATACAAGAAAAAATTGTAGCTGGATTTGGAACCACTGGAAAAGAAGGCAAAACCACAGCATTAATAGCGCGAAGGTCTTGAACAAACCGATAGGTATTCCTTCCTGGCTTCTTTACAGGAAAGATAGGAGTATTACAAGAACTAATAGTGGGAATAATAATACCCTGTTGCAATAAAGATTCTATAACCGGAGCTATGCCTGCCACTGCTTCAGGACGCAGTGGGTACTGTGGAATCCTTGGCAAAAGCTTAGCAGGGTCCACAAGAATTTTAACCAGCTCGGCTGTTCTAATCTGTCCCACTTCATTTGCATGACGAGACCAGAGATGGGGGGGCACTTGTGACAACAAATGCACAAGGTCAGGGCTGAGTGGAGACTTCGACGCAGCTGGCTCGGATATATGGAGTGTAGCCAACACCAGGTTAGTATTCTCATCAGGAACCTGTAAGAATACGCCATCTGGTGTACAGTAGATGGTACAACCTAATTTACACAACAGATCTCTTCCCAGCAAATTCACAGGAGAAGTAGAACTGAGTAGAAAGGAATGTTTATCTTCTAGAGGGCCAAGACAAATGTCAAGGGGTACTGAGACAGGATGCGAAACAGGACAGTTTGAAATGCCCACAGCATTAACAGACAAAGCGGACAAAGGAACAGAGGGAAACTCCGAGGATCTCAGAGCAGACCTACTAGCCCCAGTGTCTACAAGACAAGTAACAGATTTACCAGCAATATTACAATCAACAAACGGGCCTTCTCGATTAATAGAAATTAAAGGATTCATGATGCAGTTACGTTCCCTCAGGCTGTCCTAGTAAGGGGTTCCTTGTGGGGAGAAAACAGGCGCTTCAGGATTGGGGAACTGAGTAGGATTTTGAGCAAATCGATTTGGACACTCATTTCTCCAGTGTCCCTCCTGACCACACAAGTGGCATGCAGTGCTCCCAGTCGGGGCAGGATTCTGGGCAGGATATGAGGAACCTCGTCCCATACCTCTCCCACGACCTCGTCCCCGTCCTCTTCTCAGTCCCCCACGACCCCTATTCTGATAAGTTTGTAACTGTAAAGCCATAAGTTTTGTTTCACTGGTTTCTTTCTTCTGGTCTATGCAAGCTGTACAATGATTTGCAACTGTCACCAATTCTGAAAGGGGTTTAGTTTGCCAGCCAATACAAATAGTTCTCAATGGTTGCTGAACTTTCGGCAAGAGTCCCTGAACAAAAGCAGCTCCCACCGCTTCCCTGGCATTATCAGCTGGATCAGTAATTCCCGAATGCTGTTCAAAGACCTTAGTCAGTCTATCAAGATAATCAGCAGGGGATTCTCCCGTATTTTGTTTACAATTTGCAATCTTGGTCCAATCTGTTTTCTTAGGACAAACTTCTGAAATAGAGGTCAAGAGACGATTCCTAGCCTCTGTCAAAGCATCCCCAATACCAGGGTCGGCATCAGGCCAAGCCGCCTGTCTGTTAAGGCGTTGCTGTACTTCGGCGGGCAGTACAGCTCGTAAAAGTTGATTAATATCTGCCCAAGATGGATTATAGCACTGAATCACTGTCTGGAGCTCTTCTCTAAACTTTACTGGCTCCTCCCTGATTTTAGGAAATTCTTTCACCATGTTTCTAAGATCTCCAGGTGTCCACGGGGCATGTACCTTAATTAACCCCCCTATCGCTCCAGCTCCAGGCAAGTCCCTTAAAGGAGCCTGGAGTGCCTGTGTCGTGCTTCTAAGAAAGTAGCCGGCATGGTTATCAGCAGAAGCAGGGTTAACCGGACTACTGGTGTCAGTCAGTAGGGAAGAAGATAATTCTTCCGAAGAAGGAGAATGAACAACTTGTGCAGTTGATAATTGCGGCGACGAAACAATTACTGCCTGCACAGCCCGAGAAGGGGGGGCCGAGGGGGAAGCCTGCTGCGGCTGTGGAATGCTGCTAAAAAAAAAATCCACTATATCTTCTGTAGTCTCCTCCTCACTTTCAGGTTTAACTAATTGAGGATAAAGAGAAGCAGAGGGCTGCACTGAAGCAGGAAGACATTTGGATGTCTGACATTTAAGTTTTAAATCTTGTACTTCAGTTTTTAATTTCTCCTGGGAGTCCTTCAGACTCCGCACCCGAGACTCATGGAGTCTCTTTGTTGCTTCCTCCCACCAAGACAGAAACTGCTCGCACTGCGCAGCAGAGGTGTGTGATTTAAGGGCTTCACGGAGGCATGTAAGTTTATCTAACTCAAAGGTACCTTCTAATGGGCATTGTTTAAATGAATTTTCACGCGTGTACAGATTCCAATCATTTAAATACCTGCAGGTTTTAGGACCATAATGTACGTACATGTAATATGCTGGGGTACCCTTAGGGGGTAAAGTGGAAAGTTTAGACTGTTCCCCCCCCATGTTCCAGTCACACCAACTGAAGGGGTCCCTGTCCGCGCTAGCGGACCAGAATCTAAGAATCCCTCCCTACAGGGCACTCACGTACAGGAGAGACTCACAAGAAAGACTACGACCCTCGTACATCTCCTTTCAGCAAAGAGCGTCGGCTAAAGACTCCATTTCCGGGAGATAAACCCGCATACTCTAATTGCATCCAGGGAGACGATCAGATTGTCAGTAGCCCACACAGAAGGGAAAGGAGGGAAAATGGGTTCACACACTCCTAGACCCAGGCAGCTTCCTCGCCGGACTATGCCAAGCTGAGTCAGCCCACCGTGGGTCGGATCTCCTAAAGATCCACTAGTTACTGGGCTTGCGTTAGACTACTCCTGATCATTAGCAATCGCTTCACAGGGCAATCTGGGCGTCTTCCAGCAACGAACACTCACACAGGTATACACACACACACACACACCAAGGCCTCTTTTCCTCTATTTAACCCTTTTTTAACCTTTTTAAAATTTTTTTTCTTTTTTATTTTATTTTTTATTTTTTTTAACCAAGATGCATCATTACCTGGTCCGGACCAATACCATGAGGCGGTATGACAACCCCTCTTGAGGCGGTAAAAACCCCTCAGCACCGGTGCATTCTAATGCATTACCTTATGCATTACCTGTTGGCCAACTCAGCAGTTCCCAGTACTGCTATAAACTAACCTTATTGGGGCCTCTCCCCAATACCACTCTGCATTTGATCCTGCTGCACAGTCAAAAAGTTCAGATGGCGTGAGCCCAACAGAAACAGACGTCCCCCACAGACAGTCCTCCTCCGATACCCCAATAGAGATTTCAAAAGGTCTCTTACCTCTATTGTGGCGCCATGGGGTTCGAAGGGGAACGATCCGTAGCAGCCGTCTGTGTGTCCGTGGGCGTTGCCATCCCGGACGAGCCCCCAAATTGTCGAAGAAAACTCAGTTCTCGCTTATGTTTAGGTGCAGCAAAAACAAATACTTTATTATAATACTCTAGTGAACACAAGAGGGAGAGAGTGTCAGGAACTGGGTTGCCCCTTGTCCTGAACAGATCTCTCTCAATTAGTAAAACAATCATAACAATCTTTATACCTTCTTAACAGACAGTGGCTAGCAAACTTGCAGACAGTAAAAGTAAACATTTGCATTTGTTTATACATAAGCCTATTCATTATCTTATTTGTCTGCAATACCAGAACAGAAAACAAGACTGCAATTCACAAGGTCGTAACGACTTTTCACACAATTCACTCTGCACCAGATACAGGGTAACAGCTTAACCTCTGCTAATTAGCTAACATACATTAAGATCCCTTCAAACCTTTATTAATTAATTCTTGGCCTCCACAACTTATATTGCCATTTGAACTCCTACTTCTTCGGTATAGAAAGATCAGCCCCACAAACTCACTAGTTCAGATTTAGCAGAAGTTGCTAGTCTCTACTAAAACTACTCAATAACCTAAATGTATACAGTTAGACCTATGGTATGTGGACATAATGGCAGTATTTAGATTCAAACCTGCTTTATGAGACACAAGAAACAATGGCATGCTAGTGCTGTATTTCAAACTTGCACCATTATAACCACAGATACATTCATGAGATCTATCTGAGGCATTTGCTGTAAAAGTTAACTACTATTTTAAAAAGTCATGTACAAATAAGAAATAAGCCACTTGGATAAGCAACCAGTAATTAATGAATTCGGAGCCACAGGACTTGAATGAATGATGTGAGTGACATATGATCATTCCTCTTACATTACATCAAAGCTGGACCTAAATCAGATCAGATCTAGATCAAAGCTAGCTCAGGTATGTCTATGGGAGGGAGCTCCAATCACACCTTCTGATTGCATAGTAGATATGCCCTTAGAACTCAAGCAGATGGGGCCTTACCTAAAACCCATAGAAGTCAATAGGCTTTAGATCAGGTACGTCCATTTTGATATTAGTTCAATTAGCAACTGTATATCACTATGGTAACCTAATAATACCACAATACTATAATATGCAGGGGCCCCCTGATTTAGTGCCAAAATGTTTCTCTGGTGATGTTTCTCTAAAAAGTGACAAATACTAATTCTCTGACTTAAGTGTTTGGATACTGTAGGCTGTTTTAAACCAAATACTTTGCTCTGGGACTTGGATTCCATATTTTGATTGGTATAACATGCTGCTTTATTTGAAGGTACTAGATGTGGTTGCCACCAGAATTTGGCTGGGAATGTGGGTAAGTTTTGTAACAAATAGCTTTCTTAATCTGTTCATAAATTAATGTTTATCTTCTCACCCTTCTTTGTCCAACATTGCTCTTCCTTTCTGCTTTGGCCCCATTGTCTACATGCCTGATTCAGTAACAGTCATTGGTAAAGACACATTGTGTCTGTTTCAGCTTGTGTAATGACTGCTCTGATTCCATCATTAGCATTGTCCCTGTGATCAACTGATTAGGGTGGGGAGCCCTTTATCTGATGCACAAAGCCCCTATAAATCATTGCTGTAGGATTGACAGATTTCATCTGGATCTTTGGAGCATGAATCAGTTTGCTTATGGTGTACAGCACTGTAGCACACTTTGTATAAATAGTATTTTGAGGGGAAGCAGGGCTGAGGGAATTACTGTTTCTGGATGCTGCTGATTGGCTTTCACCTGAGGCGCCAAGTAAAGAGTCATAGCTGTGGTGGACCAAGAGCTGTGTGACTTTGATACCTCAAATAAGAGCAACCCTGCTTAGGTCAAAGAACTATCTCACACTTTCCACCCATTGGGTCTACCTGCCAGCCATCAGAACCTAAAGGGGGATGGGGAGGAACCTAGATCAGGATCCTGTTGTTCTCCGAGGTCAGGGATTTGCTGAAGATTATGGTGTGGACAGAATCAAGAACATCAAAACTTGCAGCAGTCAGCCAACATGCAGCCAAGCTATTGGCAGGAACTTCATTATTGTATGGACTGCATGTGTTTGTTGTAAAATTACAGCATGTACTGGAAAATGGGGACTAGTGTCATTGGAAAGATTATTTCCTTTAGATTTGCAGTAGGACATATTAGCTCATATGTATGACTTTGACTGCTTGAGTTGGCCCAGAATCAGTCCTAGACATAAGAAGTCTGGTAATGCATCACTGGAAAAGTAATTATCCAGAGATTTGGTCCATGACCTTGATGTCAAAAAGCTGTATTTCATTTATACTCTGTTGTAGCTGTGTTGGTCCCAAGCTATTAGAGAGATCATGTGGGTGAGGTAATCCCACCAACTTCAGTTGGTGAGGGAGACAAAGCTCTTTGTGTAAGCTCGAAAGTTTGTCTCTCTCATCAACAGAAGTTGGTCCAATAAAAGATTTCACTCAGCTTGTCTCCCAAATTTCAAATATCCAACTTAATTTATTTACACTGAATAAATCCATTGGAAAAGAATCTTCACTAATCATAGAATCATAGGACTGGAAGGGACCTCAAGAGGTCATCTAGTCCAGTCCCCTGCACTCATGGCAGGACTAAGTATTATCTAGACCATCTCTGACAGGTGTTTGTCTAACCTGATCTTAAAAATCTCCAATGATGGAGATTCCACCACCTCCCTAGGCAATTTATTCCAGTGCTTAACCACCCAGACAGGAAGTTTTTCCTAATGTCCAACCTTAAACCTCCCTTGTTGCAATTTAAGCCCATTGCTTCTTGTCCTATCCTCAGAGGTTAAGAAGAAAATTTTTTCTCCATCTTCCTTGTAACAAACTTTTATGTACTTGAAAACTGTTATCATGTCTCCTCTCAGTCTTCTCTTTTCCAGACTAAACAAACCCAATTTTTTCAATCTTCTCTCATAGGTCATGTTTTCTAGACCTTTAATCATATTTAGACAGAGATTGTTTTACAGCACCCTAACTTCACATTCATAGAAGCAGCAAATAATCCTGTGGCACCTTATAGACTAACAGACGTTTTGCAGCATGAGCTTTCGTGGGTGAATACCCACTTCTTCGGATGCAAGCATGAGTATTCACCCACGAAAGCTCATGCTGCAAAACGTCTGTTAGTCTATAAGGTGCCACAGGATTCTTTGCTGCTTCTACAGAACCAGACTAACATGGCTACCCCTCTGATACTTCACATTCATAATTAACATATGAGGATTCCTCCATCCCACCCTAAAATGAAACACTGGAGATGATAAATTGATTTTTCTATCATTGTCAGTTAATATATTTAGTGGTTATATCTGGTGACTGGGAATCTGAACCTCCAAATTCTATTCCCAGCTTTTTCACTGATTTACAATGGATTGAGTCAATCAAATAGATTTTGTGCTTCAGTTAACTCATCAATAAGTGGGGATCACAGTACTTCCCTATCTTAGAGGATGTCACAATCAATGTTCTCTCTCTGATCTTCTCTACCAGTCCAGACGCTTGGGTTATAGTTCATCCCAACCAGCAGGTAGAGATGGTACACAAGGTCTTTTGATGACAACATACTCCTAATAGCCATCTTTCAGATTCCAATTGTTTCTGCCTCCAGCAGCCTGAATAGTAAGGGAGGACGTCAGAAGCTTTAAAACCTGCCTACAGCCATTCAGCTCCCTGTGCAGGTTAGTTTAGCTGGAGACCTCTCTGATCAGCCATGGCTGATCAAAGGCATAGAATCGGGAAATCCAGCTCTATGGGCCTCAGGTGGCTCCCTGAGGCCTCATGCCATTCAGAGTGCTTTGAGAACTTAAATCCCCTGCTTGTTCCCCAACTCCTGCCATGAGCAGCAGGAGAACAACAAAGGATCTCTGACAGCAGCAGCTGGGCTTCACAGCAGCTCCCCAGCCCTTGCAGAAGAGTCCAGGTAAGGAACAGAAGAAACCTCTCCAGCAGCCACAGCTATTAAGGAAGGGGGAAATATTAGAAGGATAACTTCTTGGCAGTGAGATCAATCCACCTATGGAATAGTCTCCCAAGGGAAGAGAAGCCCCAGTGTTTGGTAGAGGTAGACTGGACAAAACCCTGGCAAATGTACAATATGGAATAATATAAACTGGGAGGGGAATGGACTAGATGATTATGGTCTTGTCTACAGGGTGAGTTATGGTGCTGCAAGTCTGAAGGTGGATCCACAGTGCACAAGTTTGCCACGCTGTAACCTCTGAGTGGATGCTGCAACAGTGCAGCATGAGTCCTAGAACACAGCTTCGTCATGCTGCTGTTCAAAAGCATAGGACTTTCACTGCACTGTAGCAGTGTCCCCATCGCATGGCTGGTGCTGTAGATTCACACCCCCTGGCTTGCTGCACAACTCGCCATGTAGACATGGCCTCAGATTCTGTGTGCACCCAAAGAGCATTTTCCTGTTAACAAGGCATATTCAAAATAGCTGTCCTTGCACAAACATACCCGCTGAAGACCCTTCTCCATGATCAGATCTCCCTGCAATTTCAAGGCCAATTCCAATGTGCTTTTCATGTCAGATGTTAAAGGCATTAGCAGCTCTGCTTCTATTTGCTAAATACTTAAAGGAGTCTCATCTATCCCACTATCAACTGCAGTCACAACATTGTGGTTGCAGTTTTTGTTGTTGTTGCACAAATGATAGGGCTAATATTTCACTACCTGATTTGCAAGTGAAATTGCACAATTAGAGCTCCAGGGCCAGCATCGCCGATAGGCTGAGCTGTGCTTAGTGCAAGTCTGGGTCCGACTGAGTAAGATAGAAAAAGCTCTGTGATCCTTGGTGATCATTATGGAAAGTGGAGATCATGTAGCTCCCCAGCCATGCCCTAAAGGGGTGGAATAGGAGCCACAGAACCAGAAACCCCATGTAGCTGATTAAACTGGCTTTAAATCTGCCCTGAAGATCTTCCAGTCTAAATTGATAAAACTGACAAAGGGTAGGGGTAGAAGCAAATCAATTTGTCCAGAACGCCACTAGCCGTTACCTTCAGCCCCCAATTAAAACCTCTCCAGCGCATCATCAAAGATCTACAACCTATCCTGAAAGATGATCCCTCACTCTCACAGATCTTGGGAGACAGACCTGTCCTCACTTACAGACAGCCCCCCAACCTGAAGCAAATATCCACCAGTAACCACACACCACAGAACAAAAACACTAACCCAGGAACCTATCCTTGCAACAAAGCCCGATGCCAACTCTGTGCACATATCTATTCAAGTGACACCATCATAGGACCTAATCACATCAGCCACACCATCAGGGGCTCATTCACCTGCACATCTACCAATATGATATATGCCGTCATGTGCCAGCAATGCCCCTCTGCCATGTACATTGGCCAAACTGGACAGTCTCTACGCAAAAGAACAAATGAACACAAATCTGAGATCAGGAATCATAACATTCAAAAACCAGTAGGAGAACACTTCAATCTCTCTGGCCATTCAGTAACAGATATAAAGGTGGCAATTTTGCAACAGAAAAGCTTCAAAAACAGACTCCAATGAGAAACTGCTGAACTTGAATTGATATGCAAACTAGATACTATCAACTTAGGCTTAAACAGAGCCTGGGAATGGCCGAGCCATTACACACATTGAATCTATTTCCCCCATGTTAAGTATCCTCACAGTTTCTTGTCAAACTGTCTTAAATGCACTATCTTGATCATCACTACAAAAGTTTTTTTTTCTCCTGCTGACAACAGTTCATTTTAATTAATTAGCCTCTTAGAGTTGGTTGGGCAACTCCCACCTTTTCATGTTCTCTGTATGTATATATATCTCCTCACTATATGTTCCATTCCATGCGTCCGATGAAGTGGGCTGTAGTGCATGAAAGCTTATGCTCAAATAAATTTGTTAGTCTCTAAGGTGCCACAAGTACTCCTGTTCTTTTTGCAGATACAGACGGCTGCTACTCTGAAACTTGTCCAAAGTCACACAGCAGCTCCATAGCACTGCTGGGCATAGAACCCACATCTTCCGACTCCCAGTACAGCACCCTACTCCCTTGGCTACACTGCTTCTCTGGGATAAATGACACAGAAGGGAATTATTTGTCTTCATTCTCTAGAATGAAGCAGCTATGACGCTTGAGTTCAGGGCCTCCTCATTAACCACAGGAAGACTTAAAAACCCTAATTTCCTGAAGCTTTTCAATGACTGCTTGAAGCTATTATAATAGTTCATGCTTCTTGGAACAGCACTCTCATTCCGCTGAAGTCTTAGTCAAGCGTGTATTATTATCTGTAAATTATATTGCCATTAACAATATCTGTAAGAGTAAACTTCAAACGGAGCAAGTCTAGGTAATAGCACCACAGGACTAGGACTCTAGCAGTCTAAAGGGAAGGGTGACAAATCAGTTAATTATTTCAAAATAAATAACAGATTTACCCCTCTGCTACAGCTTTGCATCTATTTTATATTCTGTAGATATTATTCCACCCTCACTTTGATTCAAATACGTGAAGAGGAGAAAAGGAATGAACTATTTACATCCCTATTTTTGTCATTTTTCAAGAGGAGGTTTGGGGGCAAACTAATATTGCATATTCTGACCAAATATCTATTTACTCCTAGTGAATAAAGTTCACATGCTTGCTCTTTTAAGTAGTGAACAGTGCCTCTATTACAGGACGAACCCCAAGCCTCTTTGCAAGCACTAGTAGGCAATGTTGTTCTGCACGACAGTGAATCTCTGCTATTGCAATCCCAATAGGCAGGCCCTCCTTCCATTAGCTAGTTGTTTTGAAGGATGGTATTCACTTGAAACAATTTTCAAGCACATTTTAAAATTAGTGCTACAAGTGTCCATAATACTAATTATTGCTTATTTTTAATAGTTTGGTGTGCTGCATTGTTTTTATTACATAGCAGTATAGTTCACAGTCATCACTTGGTCATGGCATAACTTCAGAAACCCAAGCATTTCTGTAATACATTCATTACCAGAACATTTCTTGCATTGTTAACTGCACCTGTGATGAATTTCTATGCCAGCTTGTGCTCACTTGCAAAGTTTCAGAGAGCTGAACTTGTCTCCCTACATGGATACTATATAAGGCTCAAATTACAAGGGCAGGGGGAGTGGGAGTGGGGAGTACTGGTATCCCCCCAAGCTCTGCCCATAAGCCAAGCTCCACCTGCTTGAGAGGCCAGTCAACACAGATCATGCAGATGTTTGAACTAGGCCGTTTGAAGTGCAGATTATGGCAGAGCTGAAGGGCTGCTCACCTGGTCCCCAGATGTATGTAGAGGATTATGGAGATTCTCTTGTATTACAGATGGGGCTCCTTGTGATGTTGCCTGGATTGAGTCTGATGTGCAGGGCTGTGACTGTATAAATCACTGCTGCCAGAGCAATTCATTTTCCCCTGCCTCTGCTGGCATACTAGGGTGCGGAGGGCTCTTAAACCCTAGCCACTCGTTGTTTGAGCAGTTCTGTATCCTCCTTTATGAAGCTGCCTTTACAGGGCACGGTTAGGAGGGTATCAATTTTCCCTTCTTTAACACCACACTAACATTCCTGTGGCAAATGATTCCTTCTCCCTCTCTAGTGCTAACACCTATTACAGAATTGTAGCTCGTCTTCCTGCTGTCCTTTGGCGTTAGCTTTACTTCACTATTTTTCATTAACAGACACAAGAAATAGCCTATTCCAGGCTCTAGGCCCTAACAACCAAAATCCAAACGTTAATGGTTGAAGTGGGGAGGCGGGCTATGGGACTGGTCAATTTTATGGTTGACTATTTGAGAATTATCACGGAGTGCCCTAGAGGAAATCCTCCGAGTGAAAATAAATAATAGGAAAATGACCGTAGATCCCACAAAACCCAGCCCTTCTAGAGAGACCATAAGAAATATCTTCACCTCCAGTTCTCCCAGCCCACCCACACCTCAGCCCTTCCTGAATACTCAACAAAACAAACTTCTCTCTCCATCTTTCTTCGTAAATTGGTTCCTCCTAGCCTGTGTTAGGGCTGGTTTAGAACAACACTTCTACGATCAATATACTGTAGACTTGGCAACCACAGAGCAGTAACACTATAAAACTGGAGGGGGGGGCACTAGGCTGGTAAGAAGGCTTTAAATCGGTAAAGATGGTGTCTTTTTAGGGAAGAAGGTAGTGCTGGAGTTTTGATGATACTGATCTGAGATAAACGCACCCTAACTTCCAACCAGGCAAGGGGCCTAGCGCTCCCTGACAGGCACTTGAGAAAACCAAGGGTGAATCCAACTTTTCTTCAAGCACAGGGTAAAGAATCTCTCTCCCTCACTCAGAAGGTTGGCTGTGAAATGATAGAAGAAAAGGGCATAAGTGAAATTATCTGCTATTCTGTAATGCGTTTTGCCACCTTAGTTTTAGGTTGATACCCATCAAAGTGTTTCACCCAGAACTGTCCTTTCAACCCAGTGGCACATGTGGAGTGACGCACAGCCTTCCTAGAATGCCTCAAGGAAGTGGGCTCTATTATTGCCTGCAAATAATGGACAAATTCAAGAAGGAAAAGAAAAAACTAATGATTTTACGATCTGGCATGAAGTGCTAAAGCAGCACCTCAGCAGTAGCTCTCCCACCCATCTGCAAATTAATGCTCTTCTGAAAGCACAAATGCCACACAAATACTCTTGGACTTCATTAAAATTAATCACAAAGGCTCTTCTTGTAATCTCTATAAAAATTTCCTCATTTCAGCTATTTGGAGCAACCTGTTCTCAGGCCCCATGCAGTTAATTGTCAGCACCTTCATTACAAAGATACTTTTAGAATTTTCCTGGAGATATTCTGTAAATTACTGTTGAGATACCTAGCTAGATAATGAGCATCAGGTATTTGTAACAGATGAGAGACTGAGGGGACATAGTAAGTTATGAAACTCATATCCTGAATCTACCAAGTTATCAAAATAATTTATATTCCAGAGTTTGAGTTTAATTCTCTAACTACTAACCTAACATAATTTTGTTAGTATTTAATTGTAACATTCAGAGCAAACATTTCCCCAAACTTGTGCTAAATCCAAATGCTATAGGAGTAGAAGAGGAGTTAAGGTTGCTTGGCAATCCCTTGTACCCTTCTAGAATGTGGAAGTTAGCAGCAAAAAAATGAAACCTCAGAGCCAGGAAGGGAAAATAGGGGCTGATTCTCATTTACCTAATTTACATTTTACTCTGTTCTGGAGTGTAGAGAAAGCTTTAAAATGGGTGTCAATTACACTCTGAGGCCCTTTTCAGCTGTCAGTATGATGTAGAGTGGCAATGAGAATGAGGCCATTTGTGTCCAAATTATCACACAAATAAAAAGTAGAAAACAAAATCTGATTTAGGAACACTGTGCTCATGGCAAGTGGATGTTAAACAGAGGAGAACGGTATATGCCAGATACCAAGTAATCAATGAAATAGTACCATCAGCTTTACATAGCAGAGGTCACAAAATAGAGAATGGTCCTGCATTCCTTGCACACCAAGAACTCCCACTAAATGCATTGGCACACAGGAAATTTAAAAAAAAAAGTCACTGAATGTTCGTCCCTGAGTTTTTAAAAGCTAATGAGTCAAAACACCAACATTTCGTAGATCCAGTCTCCAAGCCTGGAAAATTTCAATATTCCACATGTACTTTGGAAAAAAATTTTGTGAACAAAATACAACAAAATCTGAAGTGAACAGAGGTGTTGTACTAAACTCTCAGATATCACAGGACTTATGGAAAAATTTTTCAAAAGCATCTAAGTCACTTGGGAGCCTAGCTCTATTGGCTTTCAATAGAATTTAGGCATTTTAAAAAATGGAACTTAAAAGCTTTAAAAATGTTACGTCCCATTTTCAAGTGCCTATGTCCTATTGAATGCCACTGGGACTAAGACTCTTAAGTGACTTAGGTGCTTTAGGTCAGTGGCTCTCAGCCTTTCCAGACTACGGTACCCCTTTCAGGAGTTTGATTTGTCTTGCATACCCCCAAGTTTCACCTCGTTTAAAAACTACTTGCTTACACAATCAGACACAAAAACACAAGAAGTGTCACAGCACACTATCACTGAAAAAATACTTAATTTCTTATTTTATACCATATAATTACAAAATAAATCAATTGGAATATAACTACTGTACTTACATTTCAGTGTATAGTATGTAGAGCAGTATTAACAAGTCACTGACATTATGAAATTTTAGTTTGTACTGACTTCGCTAGTGCTTTTTATGTAGCCTGTTTAAAACTAGGTAAATATCTAGATGAGTTGTTGTACCCTCTGAAAGACCCCTGCGTACCCCCAGGGGTACTCATACCCCTGGTTGAGAACCACTGATTTAAGTCATGGGGTAGAAGAGACTTAAAAATTGTATCCTATAATATTACTACCAATTAAGGGGAAAGCTGGATGGCTCTGAAGATTCATAGTGGGATATAAGAACATGGTTAGTGGCTAAAATCCACCCAAGGCAGGTGGTGAGTGAAAAAAAGTCATGAACAACGGACGGGCTGAGAAAATAAGTTCTCCAGGGTAGGGACAGTCACTGTACTGTACAGTGCCCAGCACAACAGGGCCTATCAGTGCTATAATAGAGGAAACAACAACAGGCTGTTTGGTGGTGTGTGTTCTGAGCCAGTTGCTTCAGCCTGTTCCTACTGGACTATCTATCATATCAATCCATCATTCCATCTGGCAGTCTCAGCAAAGAGGCCAAGAGCTCAATAGGAATGAAGAATGGACCATCCTCTTCAGTGAGTCCAATCAGAGCAAGGTGAAGGCACAATGGCAAGTGGTTTGATTGGAGGTGTAGCCAGGAGTGACATTTCTATAGCTGCTGCACAAATGGCACCTATGCAGAGAATAAATAGAAGAGCCCGAGGACTCTGACCCAGTGACTGTTGGTCTTGCCCTGTTTGTGAACTTTACATTCATTTAAAACTCTACTCTCACACAATGCTGGGGTCATCTACAAGGGAATGCATAATAACTCCCACCTCAGGTCTAGGCAGAGTGATAAAGTATCATTGTTAACAGCAACATTTTCCACCTGAAAACTAAAAGTAACAGTAAAAAGCAGTGTCTCTGGAGGAATTTTCTGGGCCGCAAGAAAGAGGCAGCAACAAAGTCAGGGATCAACAGAGGCAGCTCAGAGCAGACTGTCCAGAGGAGGAGGAGGTACAAGCTCGTGCTGCTATACCCCTAGATGAGCTAACCACTGCCCAGCGATGGCTCCAGGCACTAGTGCTCCAAGCATCTGCCTGGGACTGCAAGCCACGGGGGGATGCCCTGCCAGTCTCTGCAAGGCAGGCAGCCTTTGGTGGCTTGTCTGCGGGAGGTCTGCCAGTCCCACAGATTCGGCAGCAATTCGGCGGCGGGTACACCGACGCTGCGGGACTGGCGGACCTCCCGCAGACAAGCCGCTGAATCTACGGGACTGGGGACCTCCCACAGGCAAGCCGCCGAAGGCAGCCCGCCTGCCGTGCTTGGGGTGGCAAAAAAGCTAGAGCCGCCCCTGCTGCTGCCGCTAACAGGAGCTGCTCAAAGGCAGGGATCAGCAAGCGAACACCATGGTGCAGGCCCACATACGGCTACTTCACAGCCTGAGGATTCCAGCTGAGGGGGCTGAGGATAAAGAGAACAGGGACACAACCATTTCCCTTTCAGCATTAATGAGAGAAACTGATGTGCATCATTTGAGCACTGGATGCTGCTTTGAAATTTGCTCTGCCTCTAGAAACATGATAAAGTTAGACCCCCCAGACTGTAGCTGGTCCTGTTGGGTTCCGGGAAGTGGCATACTGCAGCTGGGAGTGTTCTGGCAGATTTCTGCAGCTGTGCTATTAGTTTATTTCCTAGTTATTCAGCTTTCATTTTCTTGAGGTATACTACTGTATTTTAAAATGCCTAACTAGCTAATATCTACCGATTTCAATACAGCATTAAATATGCATCCCACCCATCATATTAACATGCGGAAGCAGCTTGAAAATTAGATATTATTTATGTTGCAGTAGTACATAGATGCTGTACACACAATGAAATATGCGACAGTTCCCACCACAAACTGCTTACAAAGTGTGTTTATATACATTAGGCATGCTTATGAATTTTCTTTGCAGATACATGCAGTACACACCTCATACTGGAAAGGAATGGGTTAAGGAGCTACTTTGGGCTCAAGCAGCCCCACCACACCACACCTGCAAAGTATGTATGGGCTGCAGGAGGAGACCAGACCTGCTCAGTAGGAAGCAGTCAGTGGAAGTGAATAGACTCACACTGTTAGTACCTATGAGGAAGCCCTGCTGCCTGAGATCTTGGCTGTTAAGACTCCCAGACCTGATAATACAGAGCTGTGCAAAGTTATTGCCAGCTCTGCTAAATGGTTTAACAAGCCTCTTATTTAAAATGTAATAAGCATTGAATCTCAGCTGGTAGCTCAAGGATTTCAAGCTCTTTCTGTGCAAAATTCTACACTTGTGACTCTTTGAGTTGGATAGAATTTAGCACCCATCTGAATGAAATCAAGATATGGCAAACATTCAAAGTGTCTACGTGTACTAAGAATTATGGAGTGGATGAATCATTATTTACAATGGAAGAATTTTTTCATATTCTAAGCGGGGGAACACATCCACTACGCAGAGCTCTCTAGAAAGACTCATCTTGACCCCAAAGATCACAGAAAGGGAATGGGTTGGCCAACTATAGTAATTTATTCCAGTTAATGAGCCCCTCCCCCAGGAGCAAAAAAGCCTTTACAGAGCAGCAATATCGGCAGAGTTACAGTGCCACTCAGAGAGCGCTGAGCGCTGAAGGGAAACTGCTGTTGTGTGTTCACACTGAAAGCTGCCTGCGCAATGGCGTGTTCACACTTGCTGCGGTATTCGGAGTGGTGCACTCTGGGTAGCTATCCCACATAGCATCTTTTCCTCATCTGCTGCTATGAGTTGGGTCCTGTCCCAATGCCCCGTGATACATTGCTTCACATCCCAGCAATCCCTGTGCGTCCGGCAGCATTTGGCGCCATCTTTCAATGGTTTGTGTACTGTGCTCTCTGCCTCTTCGGTCTGCAGGAATGGATCCTGAACTGTTGACCAATATGCTGCTCACTCTCACTAACACGTCATGAGTGGAAGTGGAGCTATTCCTTAAACTACAAAGGCAAGAGGAGTTCGATATTGATCTCACCACGCATAGTAGCTATGACATGGGATTGCTTGTGGAATTCACGGAGGTGCTGACCACAGTGGAATGCCGCTTTTGGGCTCGGGAAACAAGCACTGAGTGGTGGGAATCACATAATCATGCACGTCTGGAATGACGAGCAGTGGCTGCGGAACTTTTGGATGAGGTACTGTGTGGTGAGCTCGCCCCAACCTTGCGGTGCAGGGACACGAGAATGAGAGCTGCCCTGTCGTTGGAGAAGTGCGTGGTGATTGCACTGTGGAAACTGGCTACTCCAGACTGCTACCGATCGGTCACTAACCAGTTTGGAGTGGGAAAGTCGACCGTTGGACTCACGTTGACAGAAGTGTGCAGGGCCATTAATCACATCCTGCTCCAAAAGACTATGACTCTGGTCAATATGCATGACGTGGATGGCTTTGCACAAATGGGCTTCCCTAACTGCGGAGGGACGATACATGGCACGTATATTCCAATTCTGGCACTAGACCACCTAGCCTCCGAGTACATTAATTGGAAGGTATTTCTCTATGGTTTTCCAGGCACTTGTGGATCACCATAGGCATTTCACAGACATTAACGCAGGCTGGTCCAGAAAGGTGCATGACTCGCATCTTTCGGAACACTGGCCTGTTCAGGAAGCTGCTAGCAGGGACTTTCTTCCCAGACCAGAAGATCACTGTAGGGGAAGTCGAAATGCTGATTGTGATCCTGGGAGACCTTGCCTACCTCGTAATGCCGTGGCTTACGAAGTCATACACGAGGCACCTTGACAGCAGCAAGGAGCGGTTCAACAACCAGGCTGAGCAAGTGCAGAATGACTGTTGAGTGTGCTTTTGGCCATTTAAAGGCCCGCTGGCACTGCCTATATGGGAGGCTGGCCCTGGCCGATGACAATATTCCTATGCTTATAGCTGCATGCTATACGCGCCATAATATTTGTGAAGGGAAGGGTGAAAACTTCACACACGGCTGGACCACGGAGGCTCAGTGCCTGGAGGCTGAATTTGAGCAGCCAGAGACTAGGGCTATTAGAGAGGTGCAGCCAGGGCCGGATCTGGCTTTTTTGCCGCCCCAAGCAAAAAAAAAAGGGAGGGGGCACCGGAGCGGCAAAGCAGGGAAAAAAACAAAACAAAAAACCACAGCGCGGCCAGAGCGGCAAAGCAAGGTGGGGGGAACAGCGCGGCTGGAACTGCAAAGTGAGGGGGAAAAAAACCCTGCAGCACAGCCAGAGCGGTAAGGCACGGGGGAAAAAACAAACCAAAAAAAACCCAGCACGGCTGGAGCAGCAAAGCAAGTGGGGAAAAAAAAACAACCTGCAGCGCGGCAAAGCCTGAGGGCAGGGGAACAAAATAAAAACACGGCACGGCTGGAGCGGCAAAGCGGGGTGCGGGGGGGGGACAACAGCGCGGCTGGCAAAGCAGGGAAAAAACAAAACAAAAAACCCTACAGGGCGACCGGAGCCAGGGGACTCCCTGTGCTGCAGAGTGCGCGCCCGCCCGGTCGAGGGGGAGGGAGTGTGGGGGAGAGAGAGAAGGGGGGCAGCCAGCGCTTCAGAGAGGAGCTCACCCCGCGGCCCTGATCACCGCGCCGCCTGCGGGAGGGCTCCACGCTGCTCCGGTCGGCAGGGAGGGAAGGACACGGGCTGCCCTGCCGAGTTTGCTGCAGAGCACTCCCCTCCTCCGCCCACTACAGGGCGGCCAGAGCAGCAAACAAACAAACAAAAAAAAGCGGCCATGCCGCCCTAGGATTGGGCGGAAGCCGCCCCTTAGAATCTGCCGCCCCAAGCATGAGCTTGCTCAGCTGGTGCCTGGAGCCGGCCCTGGGTGCAGCGTGGGGCCATAAGGATCAGGAATGCAGTGAGGCAGCAATTTGAAGCTGAAAGCTACTAATATTTGTTGCTATGCTCGGAAGTGCAGTGCTTGTAATGCTAGGAGGTGATTGTGATTGGTGCAGATGATGCACTATGAAGGTTTAAGAAAATTGCCTGTTGCTTTGCAGGGCTCTCTTTGCTATCAATTAATGGAATAAAGATTGCTTTCATCCCAAAACAATTCTTTTTTTCCCCTCCCCTCTGATGTTTTTTAATAAAACAACACCACATCACCACTGGGGGGATGGGGAAAGAGAGGTTCCCAGGAGGAGGTGGGGTCCCAGGAAGGTTAAAGATGTGTGTATGTCCAGGTATCATATGCAACCTTGTCCTCTGGAGTACAGTGCAGCGGATACTGTACTTCAGCAGGGCTAAACTGCAGAAGAATGGGTGTTGAGTGCAATGGGTATTGGGAATCTGCAGGGCTGGAATGTGATGGGGCAGGAGTGAAATGCAGCTGGTACAGACTGGAGCCAGGAGGTTGATAAGAGTGTGTTGGCAGTGTCTGGGGGGCGCATGGGAAAGAGTTTTGTGACAGCAGATGCACATGAGGGTGGGCACAGAGCTGCTCAGTTTGCAGTGCTAGTAGCACCTAGAGCATGTCCACTTGGTGCTCCATAACTTTTAAGAGCTGCTCCATGGCTTTGTTCTGGTGCGCCGCATTCTCCTTTCGGGTCCTCTTCTCGCTGTTCCACCACTCCTTCAATTCTTGTTTTTTGGCCAGGGAATGCATTGTGACATCATGCAGAAGGTCCTCTTTAATTCTTCGTGGCTGCTTTCTAATTCTGTGCAGCCGTCAGCCGGCGATAACAAAGAGGGAGGCTGGGCTCCCAAGGTCATATCTGTGAAGCCAAAATGCAACATTTTACAGAAGCAGTATTAGTTGCAACACACAGACCACTGCTTCAGTGATTTAAAACACAGCCACTATTCACATACCTGTCGCTAACTGGCTGACCCCAGGTAAGCATGAGCCACAAGACCCCCAAAATGGTGAGTAACCACAGGGTCGGGGGAAATCAGGGTTCCAGGACCGTACTGCACACTGGGCATGTGGCTCTTGGGGAAAGCCAGCACCGAGGGGGAGCCTTATAATCATTCCTGTCCCCACATTTTCCATAAGGTACGTTCATTATGGAAGATATCTCGCTGCTGAGGGTGAGCGGGGAATCAAGAAAGAGTCTTCTCCAAGACTGTGGCTTCCGCTCTGGCCCTTATGCCTCTAGCAATGGTTCCCCCCCACCAGTGTCGGCAGAGTGGCACGGGAAAGTTACCCTTAATGGGGCAAGAAACAAAGCAGCTCTGCCAAAGAACCTGCAGCAGCAGATTGCCCAGTATCTCCATGAGAGTTATATGGAGATCTCTGAGGCAGATTCCTGTGAAGTGAGGGAGTCAATCAATACTCTATTCTGCTGCTCAGACTAGGCATGTGGTGGTATATGTATCATACAGGCACAAGCCTGCTTTCTGCACCCCTTCTGTCCCCAACAACTCGCCTCAGTGATTCCCTAAATCAAATCCACTTACCAGGGGCCACCTCCTCCAGTTTGCGCTTTGCCAAGTTCCAACAGCTGTGACTGGCTAGCCTCTGCTGGGGTAGAGAAGAGCTCCTGGATGCATGCCTCTCTGACCTCCGAGTCATCCTCTGCCTCTGGGTCCCCCTCCACATCCTTGTCCAAGATTTCCTCCTCCTGGCTTGGTCCATTCTCAACTGGCACATGAGCCACCAAAGTATCCATAGTGGCCTTCGTATTTGAGGTAGGGTGGCCACTGAGTATCGTGTCCAGCTCTTTGTAGAACCGGCAGCCCATAGGCGCAGCACTGGAGCAGCGGTTTGCCTCCCACACTTTGTGGTAGGCATGCAGCTCCTTCACTGTGACTCTGCACTGCAATGTGTCCCGGTCATGACCCCTTTCTGTCATGCATGATGAAATCTGTCCATAGGTATCAATTCCTATGGCTGGAGCATGGCTGGGACTGGACAGCCTCCTCTCCCCAAATGCTGATGAGGTCCTGAAGCAAGAGGGATCACCTGGTGCATGGATCAGACATGGTCACCTAGAAAGATGCGCTGAGACCACTGCACATGTCACCGAGCAAACAGGAAGGGGACTTTCAAAATTCCCAAGGAATTTAAGAAGGGGGGCTCATGACTGGTCACCTGAAGGCAATGACCAGAGAACAGGCCAGTCGCAGAGCTGTAATCGACCTGGGTGTCTACACTAGCACGGAGGTGCTGTAGCCCCAGCGCAGAAAGCTGTACGCCTCTTGTTGGGGTGGGTTTTTTTACAGCGCTGCAACTGCTTGGCTTGGCAGTGTGTACAGCTTGGAAGTTACACTGCAAAAAGCTGCTTCACTGTGCAGAAACTTGCCAGTGTAGACAAGGCCTTCATTGTAACACTTATTCTCTCTCCCCCTAAGTATTGACTGACTTATTTTCATCAGATCCCCTGGTTAGCCATCCTCAGATCTGGAAGATTATTTTCTGTCGGTATGAAACTACCATCATACTTGATCCAACACTCCAATGAAAGAGAGCAAACAAACTCACTTATTAGAACAAATCTGTGAAGATTTCAAATTAAATTTTCTCTCTCCTAGTCTATCAATTTACCACAGATTTTTATTTTCACTTCTAACCTTCAAAACTCCTCTAGCTTAGATAGAATGGGGCACAGTCCAGGCTGCAGCTCTGGAGAGACATAGCAAAAGTACTGCAGTGTAGGGGTTTGGAGTGAGGAGCAAATGTCATTTTCGTGCCATCTGGATTCTGGCTCTGAAAAGGGCCCTGGTGTAAATTAGAGCAGTCCCTGGGACTGGCAGCCTTTTCACAGCTGCCCATGGGCTGTACCACAGCCCAGAATCCCAATAATGCCATTGCTACATGCTATGGGCATACTTCCTTCTTCCCTTAATCCACCCCCTGTCACTGCCAGTCCTACCCCCAACACACTCTCTATGCCAGGGCTTGAAAGGGGAGACAGAATAGGGCTGCTTGTGTTGTCTTATGCTGCTCCTGTACTGGACAAACGCTCCCCCCCTCACCCTCCCTAGCCTGTTGCAGTTCCTTTACAGCCTACATATGCCACTCCTGGAATCAGCTCCCGTCTAATCTAAGAACGAAGATTTAGAGAATTGCCTTCAATCAAAAATAGGCCCAGAGATTGTCTCTGATCATGCACCAAATTTGGGAGGGAGGGAGATGAGGTAGAGAAATGGAGGAAACCTTGATTGAGGGAGAGGGGAAATAGAAATTTCCTGGGCAAAAGAGGCTTTATCCTGCCACACTGAGTGCATCTTGCAAGGTGCAGAGTCTCCTCAGCTCCTATTAAAACCTATAGCAATGGAGCTCAAACCCTGTGTCTCAACACATACAATGAATATCTTGAATTCAGTAAGAATTCCATATATCTGGATGTACAACATACACACCCATGTGCCAAAGAAATCCTGCAGTATGTGTGCTTCAGTCAGACAGGATATAATAATCTGAGATCTATTTAGATCAGGGGTAGGCAACCTATGGCACGGGTGCCAAAGGTGGCACATGAGCTGATTTTCAGTGGCACTCACACTGCCCAGGTCCTGGCCACTGGTCCGGGGGGCTCTGCATTTTAATTTAATTTTAAATGAATCTTAAACATTTTAAAAACCTTATTTACTTTGCATACAACAATAGTTTAGGTATATATTATAGACTTATAGGAAGAGACCTTCTAAAAATGTTAAAATGTATTAGTGGCACACAAAACTTTAAATTAGAGTGAATAAATGAAGACTCAGCACACCACTTCCAAAAGGTTGCCAACCCCTGATTTAGATACTGCTGCTTATAAAAGGGATGCATGAAATGTATCCATTTTGCTCCTTCACAATATAAAAGAATGACCATGTAGCATGTTTCGGACACATCTCAGACAGAATAGAATTTAAAAAAAAACTACTTGGTATGCCGAGAAATGTGACGAGCAGAATATGTAATTATTTATTCCTGGGGGAATTCTGCATCACTGTGCAGAATTTGTGTCCCCTTGCAGATTCTTTTTCTCAGTTAGAATGTATTTTCTGCAGAGAGGCATTGCAGTTACATGTTTCACCGACTAGGGGCTACTGTGGTGCCAGAAGAGCAGGGCTGGCTCCAGGCACCAGCGCAGGAAGCAGGTGCTTGGGGCGGCGAATAGGAAGGGGTGGCACGCCCAGGTCTTCAGCGTCAATTCGGCGGCGGGTCCCTCAGTCCCTCTTGGAGGGAAGGACCGGCTGCCGAATTGCCGCCGAAGAATGAAGTGGCGTGGTACAGCTGCCGCTGAAGTGCTGTCGATCGTGGTTTTGGGGTTTTTCCCCCCCTTCACCGCTTGGGACAGCAAAAAAGCTGGAGCCGGCCCTGCAGAAGAGAGTGACGCCAACTCAACGGCCATAGCAGTGAGCTACAGCGGAAGGAAGGAGGCTGCGTTCCTCAGAGTGCCCTAGCCACAGTGCCAGGTCAGGAGGCACATATGTGGGGTTGGTAACAGAGTGGGGCACACGGGGCTGCTGGGGGATCACAAACTGGGGTTCAGAAGGGCTAGTGAGGGGACAGGCTGGGATGGAGGCTGAATGGGAGTGGGGCTGCAGGGCCACAGGGGAATGAGGGGGAGGAGGGCTGCAGGGGGAAATGGGACAAGTGTGCCTGACTGAATGGGAGAGGCTAGGGGTCAGCGAGGGTCTGCATGTGGGAAGATCCCCAGTAATCCCACCCACCCCTAAAACAGCTGTTCCATTCTTCTCCCACCCATACCCAGCAACCCTCCAAGTTCATTCCCAGGCTCTTTCCCTCTTCCTCAACTCCACTGTCACCCCTGACTCCCGCAAGCCTTTGTACTGCTTCTGAGGGGTGCAGGAAATGCAGTTCTGTATTGTAGTTTAAATCAGTGATTCTCAACCAGGGGTATAGGTAGGTTTTCCATGGAGTACATCAACTCATCTAGATACTTGCCTAGTTTTACAATAGGCTACATAAAAAGCATTAGCGAAGTCAGTACAAACTAAAATTTCATATGACTGCTCTATATACTATACGTCAAAACCGGGCTGGGGGCAGGTGCGGGGAAACTTACTCGGTCCGTTCCCGACGCTCTGAAGCGGCCCCGGGGCCGGAGCTGGTGCCTGGCCCCGCGCGGCGGGACCCAGTGCCCGGGGCGGAGGCTCTAGCCCGCTCCCCGCACCTGCCGGCCGTGGGGCTCGGCCCCTACCAGGCGGGGGCCCGAGGTGCGAGCGCGGGACCAGCCGGACTCCCGCGGCGCGAGGCAGAAGCTGGGGGGTCCTTCCCTCAGCGCGCGGGGGGCTGCGAGCCCCTTCCCCCTCCCCCCGGGGATGGGCGGGAATCTGAGGTGTCTCGGGCCGGGGGCTGTGGCGGGCGCGAGCCCCGCGGGGGCGGGGCGGGGGTTCCCGTGGGGCTGAGGCAGCAGCTGACCGGAGCCTGTCTCGGAAGGGGGGCGGGGAGGGGGCTTCGCCCAGGAGCCCTGACGTAACCTGGAGGGACCGCGCGCCCCCTTCTTAAGGAGCCGCCACGAGCCCGGGCAGCCACGGGAGCCGGGCGCCAGCGGGCTGGAGTCGGACTCGGCGGCTGGCGGAGGTAAGGCGGGGGCGGGCTCGGGGCACGGGACGGACTCCAGCACCCGGGACAGCGCTGGCTCGGGGCCGGGGAGAGAGGCGAGGGGCTCCCCGGAGCCGGGCGGGTCCCCGTGGCTGCCCTCACGCCAGTGTCCGGGCGGGGAGCCCGGCGAGCTGCCCCGGGCTCGCCCAGCAGAGCCCCGCCAGGAGCGGCACCGAGCCCCGCCTGGCAGGGGGCTGGGCAGGGGGCTGCTGGTCGCAGCTTTCACTCCCGGGGGGCGGGAAACATGCACCTCCTGGGACAAAACCTGCAGCTGAAGCAACTCGTTGTCCCGGGCCAGGAAATCCGCGCTTCGCCCGCGCTCAGCCCCCGCCTGGCGGTCTAGTGTCCGGCGCTGTGGTAAAGGTGACAGACACACAGCTCCTCACCCCGCTTCCCCACGCGCTGCCGAGCCGGGTGTGTGTCCCCCGCGATCCCGGGGGCCGGGATAGACTAGTTCCATCTGTTTAGATTTAGTGACCTGGGCTCTGGGGTCTTAAAATATTGAACTATTACAAAAGGCTACTGCAATGTAGACAGCCACTACTTCAGACCGGACATATTTACTGTAGGTCGATAGGAACATTTTGAGCAGCCCTGTGTGACCATTCATGGGAAAATAAACACACCCATGCGAAGTTGCAATCTGCACTACTCAACTTGCATGTAACTCTTGTCACTTGGCTGACAAGTAAATACTCAACCCCTTTGCTGTTTATGGAGAAGGCAGAGTGCTCTGCTCTTGAGGCAAAGACCCTCTTCATATAAATGCATACTCTGAATAGAAGCCAGAACAAGAGATCACCTCAGATATACCTTTAATGCCAAAGGGCTGAAAGAGCAATTACTCTGGGGACAGGCAACTTAACTCCATTTAAGCTGCAACAGCTATGGGGATTTATGCTAATATAACATTTGGCCCCAAATCTTTCCATTTTGGAAGAGGGCATTGTTTCCTGACGAAAGCATCTAGCTCCTCAATGAGATGTAGCTACCAACAGAGTTTGTCAAGGGAGTATTTGGTGAATATTTCCCTGTCATCGCTAGGAATGGTTTTCTCAATATTTTCATTTTATGAGATTTCATTTAAGTCTAAGTATTTGTTATGTTCAGTGCCTAGACTGATAAATCAATCACAGTTCTTCTATCTGAACCATATTATATGGATGCTACAAGTTAATAGGCTGAAATATATAGCACAAATCACTCTCCTTAAAGTTTTTCTAAATATCAAAATAATGGAAGAATTTCAAAGAAGGTCCTAGAGGATGCAAACAGCATGTTTGGGGTGGAGGGTAATCAGAACTCCATGTAAAGACTAGACTTCAGGGAATCTTCCTCCAGTTATTTTTAGAGCAGGTTGAAATTTTCCAGGAACATTTCTGAAAAATTGTAAAAATATTCACCATTTTTTCCCAAACAAATGAAGCACTAAGACTCCTATATCTTAGTTTACATCCATCATCTGGATGGGACTGGCTTTTTGGGAATAGATAAAGCCTTTTACCTCTAAATCATCAATTAAAATTAGCCCAGGGTGGTAGTGACCAAAGAGTACTTATTTAATTGCTGTCTGGTGGCTTGTAGGGTAATGTAGACTTATGGAAGAGTTTCCAAGTGCAAAAACGAAACAGGTGTTACAATGGCTGATCAGTATAGCTACATACACCAGATTGCTGTCATCTGGATGGAGAGCACATTCCTTAACGGGACACCAACTTAACTATCACACTTCTGCCTGAAGTATTTATATTACTGGCAGCATCAGAACTAAAAGAGAAAAATACTCTCTTTATTGGGAAGCATTGAGGCCTAGTAAGTTGGCCTACTTGTGCCTCAGTTTCTCTATCTATAAAACAGGGATAAAGATACACCTACTTTGTAAAGTGCTTTGAGATTTACAGGTTAAGAGAGCTAGCTATTATGTGCATTTTTAATCTAATCGGTTCACTATTTAGCCTGCATTATGGTCAATCTCTTACACAGCTTTTGGTTGTATGGCTCTTTCCTGTTAAATGAGAGGTTTTTTAGAAAATAAAATATAAATAAAGCCAAATATTGCTAGGGGAATCAGAGGCAGCTGTAGCACCTGAATGACTTTAAACTCACGCTTTTTTTTAACTGACCAGATTTGAAGTTGACAAAGTCAGAGCAAATGGGTACATATTGTACTACATAGTAAGAGTGGGAGCTGTAATGGGGAAGGGCCTCATTAAGAGCATCCTAAGATTGGCACCAAAGCTCAGCCGTGGAGACTGACCATAAAGAGTATTCAATCAACACATACCGACAGCAATAGAGTATAGTGCAGGAGGTGCTTGTGGAGACCAGGTGGCTTCAGTCTCAGGCTGAAGATGAGGAGGGTCCAGTTTGTATTAGACAGGCATCAACTTCATAAAACTACCACCACCGTGGTGTGAGCTGGCCTGGCACTTCATTGAGGGCAGGGTTTCTTACAGCTGCAAGGCAGTGTAGGAGAGCCTGTGTTGCCCTTTTTCTTTTTGATAAAATGTAGGACTTCAGATCCAGGGTTGTCAAACTAGAGTTTTTTATGGGCACCAAATTCACTTTATAAATTGCTGTAAATCTCTAAAATGTTAAATCACATTAGGGTGTAAATACCCCTCCTCCTCTCTCTCTCCCCCTCCATCCCCATCCTCCTGTACCCAAACCAAGTAGCAGGGCTGAATGCTGGGGAGGAATCTTAATCCCAAGACATGGAACTTCTAAGAGGTCCTTAGCAGACACCCTCCAATGGAGGGAGGGTCCAAGATCAGCACCCCTGTTCTTTCCCTGCACCCTGCTGAGGCTAAAGCTGCATGCTAGGCAGGGAGTGTATATCCCCTTGCATGACCAGCCCCGATTCCATTCATTCCCCTTACACAGCAGAACAGCACTGTTCTGTTTATGTTTGTTGTCCAAGGACCCTCTGTACCCTCAAAGGCATGGGAGAGGCCTAGCTATACAAAGTTATGCTGTACCTAGCTATAGTTTCAGAAGTTAGCTTTGGCTCCCTGAGATAAAATATCCAATTGTTCCCTGCAGCAATTGGGGCAAGTGATATAACTATCTGCAATATTGGGAAAAGCAGCTTTGATCACCCATCCAAAAAAAAAAATTATGGATTACTTCATGGCCAAAGTCTGAAATAGAAATGGTGACCTCTAGCAGCATGATTGACTCACAGTATAAGTTGTGAGGATTTTTCTTTTTGGTAAACTGTTATCCCCTAATACAGATGCAAGAGTATTTAGTGGATGAAATTAACTAGAGTGGTGATTTTTTGGGGACAGCTAATGGGAAGGTCAGATTTCAGATATTTTCTCCTTGTAGCATATAAACATGTAAGTATCAAATTTCATGATTCTAGCTCAACAGGAAAGTGTCACTAAGTCATCTGTTACAAGGGTGTGTATTTAATACGACCTGCACACTTCATTCCAGAGCCTTTCCAAAATTAATTTATACACACAGTTAAACATTATTTTGGAAATGTTGTGAAAGAAATATACTTTGTAAAATATTCCTATTGAAGGTGATGTTCTTGGCCAATTTATGTCAGGGGACAAACTGCTGTTTTAGATAAGAAGAAATCTTGAATTTAGTGGATTCAGCTTTTGGGTAATAAACTTGGATGTTTATATCAAATATACTGGAATTGAATTAACAAACAAAGTACACACCAGACTTAAGGCCAGAAGCCAATGCTATCATCTAGGCCAACCCCCTGTACAAAACAGGCTGTAGGATTTGATTTCATCTATCCCATTCCTTCATTTAGCCCAGTAACATATGAAGGTTAGACGATTTTTCCAACTTCTTTTGTTTTTATGAAGTTTCAGTGACACAATGGATCCTGGGAACAGAGGAAGAATTCACTCCAACGTGAGACTTATCTGCTCTCTGTTAATCATGGGAGTGTTTTGTGTGACTCCTTTCTTCTGCCAGAGCCAAAATGATCCACTGTCCCTTGGCCGAGCTGATCCCCAGTGCTGGGAGTTCTCCACAGCTGCCTTGCTGGAGATGAGGAAGCCGCGTATTTCTGACTCTGTCAGTGGCTTTTGGGACTTTATGATCTTCCTGAAGTCATCAGAGAACTTGAAGCATGGGGCTCTGTTCTGGGACCTGGCTCAGCTCTTCTGGGATATCTATGTAGACTGTGTGCTCTCCAGAACCCATGGCCTAGGGAGGAGGCAAGTGGCGGAGGCTGAACAGAAAATCACAGCTCTCCATTCTCAGCTCACAGAGCGAAAGCAAGGTTATTACTTCTCTATCCAATACATGTACACCTTGTGGTGGAGAAACAGCATCAGTGTACATAAAAATCAGACACCAGTAGAGAAATAGAAACAGATGGATGCAAGTTTGAATTGGAGAGTGAGAACCATGCAAGGGTTAGCATAAAAACAACTGAGTTGCTTGGTGCTGTACAAGTCAAAGATTAATATGTTCAATAAAGAAGCTTAATCATGCTCAAAAACTTCTGAATGGGAGTTTTGCCTGAGAAGCAACTGCAGATCAAGCCCAATATATGATTGGTTTTTCCCACAGGGATCATAAGAAGAGGTAGAAATGAACCACTTGAAACATACATGGATACAGGCAGGGAAGATAGATTAGTAACCAACCCGTGAAGATATACTGCCCCATTAACAGTTTTACTGGGTAATGCCTGATCTAGGCCAGCCTTACTCACATTCAGTAGTACACCTCTACCTCAATATAACACCACCAGATATAACACGATTTCGGATATAATGCGGTAAAGCAGCGCTCGGGGGCGGGGCTGTGCGCTCCAGCAGATCAAAGCAAGTTCAATATAACGCAGTTTCACCTATAACGCAGTAAGATTTTTTTTTTGGCTCCCGAGGACAGCATTATATCAAGGTAGAGGTGTATCCTACTCCTTGAGCAGTCCCACGGGAACCATTGTGGAGTATGATACTAAACATGAGCGCAATTAATTAATATACCGTGAGTAAAGTTTTTTGCCACTAGCTGTCTCCAAGTTCCAGCCAGGGCCTGGTTACTGGTAGATCATGTAGACAAAGCTGGGAATCAGGCTGTGTAGAGGCTGTTAGTGTGCACAGGTTCTTTTTAAATACGTCCTTTCTGCTTAAGACTGATACCATACATCATGACACTAAGTAGGATGAAGAGATTTTTAGACACAGTCCAGTGCACGCACACTCTTAGAAAAGGAAGGATATTTTACTTCTGTTCTTACTCCGACTCTGTTTTGTGAGTTGTAATCAGTCCATCTGATTTCTTAATGCTGTTGACTAACACCAGCTGGTAGTGGTCAGACTGCTACAGTGACAGCCTAATTTTTGTTGTTGTAGAACTATCTAAGCTCTCGTCCAAGGTCTTGTAGTTTCTTAAAACCAGGTTGCTCATATCTGCCTTGCTTAGTCAGTGAAACCAAAAGTCAATTGCTAGAAGGAGATTGCTATCTGCAAATTATATGAGGAATTGAATTTCCATTTCTTAAGCATAACAAACTCTGCAAGCTTGATTCTTTAGTTTGAGCTGAACTATTAGCATTTGAATGATTTCATGGACCAATTCTGGGTCTAGATGGGAGAGCCAAGGCAACTTTCAGTGGGTTTCTTTGAGTATAAAACAGTCTTCCAAGTTTCTTCCTTCATACTTCTATTGTATCTTTTCACACTCAGTTGCTACAAACTGAAATGATCCTTGTCTTACTTTTTGAAAATATTTAATGCTTGCTTACACTGTTTAAACCTAACATACAACAATAGTGTAATATCTGAAGCTGCCTCAGAGCCTTAGTCACAGTAATATCTAGGATAGCCCACTATAGTGGTATCAGTCAAACTGGGAAAAACCCTGAGTCAATGCAGCTCAGTTCTCAGTCCACTGGCTAGAGGAAATGGGCTAGGAGGCAGCTAGACCTGAGTTCTATTCCTAGTTCTGCCACGAATCTGTAGTGTGACCTTGGGTAAGTCACTTCACAGTACCTCAATTTCCCTAGCTAGAAAATTGGACTAATGCTGCTTCCTTAATAATATGCTTTGAGGTGTAGGGATCAAGAGAGCTGGGTATTATCAGCACATCTGATTTGGATACCAAAAGGTAAGTCTCCTCGGTTTCACTAATTATGTCAATATATCTGTTTATCATTAGTAGCAAATGCTAGAGAGTGGGCTTTTATGCAATGAAGGACTAACTAAAGCTCTTGTAAGAGCTGTAGAAATATATAGCTCCACTTAGCACTGTTCTCTTATACATCTCAAAGTGGAGAAAGGTTGAGTGTCTTGCCCAGGGTCATGTCACAAGTCAGTGACAGAACTAAGCATAACGCTCAGGTACCCGAATTACATTTCCATGGCCTGTTTGCTATGCCACACTGCCTCCTGGTGGTTAATCCTCAGGGTAGAGTCAGTCTAAAAGGTGCTTTTTAATAAGCACCTTAGCATTCAATATCATTCACAGAAAAAAAGCCATCACTTTCCACATCAAATATACCAAGTGATATGATAAATAATTCATACTCACTGAAGTACTAGTTGACTAAGCTATAACTTTAGCACATTGCTTGCCTATCAAGGAATCAGCCCCCAGGGTTCTCTTCAGGTTTTCACTTAGTTTGCCTCTGCTTTCACCAGTAGCTCTGTAAAAAAGAATACTCTCAAATGAGGTGCTTATTCTGTCTCCAGGGTTCCAAGGCAAATATGCTCCATCCACAAGTCCAGAAATAGCCTTTCATAGCCCTACACATTCAACATGCAGTGGCTCTTGCTTTCTCACACTATTGTATGAGGTCAGATTCTGCCTCCACTATCACCTGTGCAATTCCCACAGTGGGTTTGTACAGGTGTAATTAATTGAACCTGTAATTAGATTTTTAGCATTCAATCCTGCTGACTGTGCACAAGAAGGAAAATAATCTAGCTTGTTCTCTCTTAGCTGTGTTGGTTCTGCAGGGCTAACAGGAGTGAAATGCAGTAAAAGCTTACCTATGTCCCTAAAATAAGCAGCTATGATTGTAATAAACATAGGGAGCAGGTCTGTTGCTATTTTTACCTAGAGAGACAAGGTAGGTGAGATATCTTTTATTGGACCAATTTCTTTTGGTCCAATTTCTTCAAGTCTGGGATATGTACTCAGCATCACACCTAAATACAAGTTACAACAGATTGTTTAGTATAAATAGTTAACACATATTCGAAGTGACCATTCAAGGTGAAGTGGTCCATTAATACCTCTACACTTATAGGACAAAAACCAGGGGGGTTAGTGGGTTACAAATTGTTGCAAGTGTCTTTATTAAGACCGTGACTTTTAGCATCTAGCAAAGTTATGAATTTAAGCTCCCAGGCTTGTTTTTTGAAGGTCTTGTGGAGGTTTTCTTTAGGATGAGGACTGAAAGGCCAGATATGGAGTGGTTGTTTTGTGAAAAGTGTTCGCCCAGGGGTGATAGTGTTTTTGTCTTTTAATGTTTTTCTGTGTGCATTCAGTAGAGAGCGTAGTGATTGTCTGGTTTCACCCATGTTGTTGTTAGTGGGGCATTTAGTGCACTGGATGAGGTACTTCACATTGTGATAGGCATGCGTAGGACCTGTGGATCTTAAAAGCTGTGTTGTGTGGGGTATTGGCTGCGGGTTTTGCATCTGTTATACCAGGGTCTGACTGGTGCTGCTTTAACTTGGTGGGTCCCTCTTTTCAGACTAGAACTACACTTAAACCATCTTGCTGGCTTTTGGGCCTCATCCTGCACTGATTCAAATAAAGAGCAAGACTCCTAGTGAATTAAATGGTAAAGGATCACTATGGAGCTGGTCCGAAGCCTAGTGAAATTGAGAGTCCATTGACTTCAACAGGATTTGGATCAGGTTCTGATTGTGACTGACAACAACAGACAATATTATGATTCTGCATTTCTTACGAGGAGAAAATCTATTATTGTCCTGTATGGCTCATGCTAAGGCTCCAGGATAGGATCCATAATGGAAAAACACAGATTTCAAAGTAATTTGCTAACTATGGACACTTGCTTAGTTTTGCTCATTGTAAGACTGCATCTGATGCCAATGATTGGCTCTGATTAGTTGGCTACAACATTTACCTTAAATATCAGACTGGCAAAACATGGAGGATGAAAGCTACATAGAGTACCAGCTTTACATTGTTTGGAAGCTGACCCTGATTTCCTCAGACATATTTTCATGTTCCTTTCTTTTTTTTTCTCCCTAATTTCTAGGGACATTTTCTCACAATCGGAGGACACGAGTGCTGAACAAGAAAGAGCTGATTGAAGACTTAATAAGCATTCATGTGCACAAGAGTGGATCTGCATTACTCCGAAGAGTTATTGGAGGGCTAGGGATAAAGAGGAAACAATGAGTCTAGTCTGAGGCTTATCTGTACAGTGGATATTTTTAAAACAATTTCCTTTTGTTTTTTGTTTTTAATCTTCATTGGAAAGCTGCTCTAGGTGGAGGGGGCTGTGCCTGTAGCTATCAACATTGTAACTTTGGGTTAGCTTTGACTTTTTGGACTGTTGTGGTTCTTCATTTTTTTTAAATAATGCCCATGAATTCAGTCTCTTTAATAAACTGCATGATTTATAAGCAGTTGGCCACCTTATTGTGTACATAAGCTACTGAAATTGTGTGTGGGGGGGGGGCTGCTGGAGAATAAGGCCCAGTCATGCAACTGGATGTGTACAGGCAGAGCAGGGGAATAACATGGAGCTCCACTGAAGTCAACAGTTTTGCCTGTATGGATTCAGTTCCAGGGCTGGAGCCAAGTAGCTGTACTTGCTCTGTTTTAACTATATTTTATACACATAAGGCACAAACAGCAGCCAAAAGATCATCCTATTTAAAAAATAAAAGGTAAAGAGTTAAAAATCCAGAACCTCCAAACTTCAAGCTTCCAATTTTTTTCCCATAGGTTAATAAAAACCCAAACATTCTCCACACCTTAAGTGAACAGATGTTCTCAAAGTTAACATTCCAGGAAGAGTGTCCATAAACACCCACATGCATATTCATTTTCATGATGTACAATGGCAGCTATTTCCCTCAGGTAGCACCTGATCCTGCTCCACTGCAATCAATAGGCATTTTGCCATTGATTTCACTTGGAGCAGGATTGGCCCTGAGAAACCAAAATGAAGTCAAAAGAAAGAAACAAATATATTCTAAAGAAAGCACACACAAAAAAGCTTTCTGTTTCAGTCAGCACATGGTTACCTTTCAGTTCCCAAGGGATGCTAGAATAAAGTTAAATACTGTACTGTGACCCAGGCAGGCAAGCTGCTTCCTCTGTATAGAGCCCAGCTGACTTTGTCCATGCAGATTACAATGCAGATTGGGCCTCAGCTTCTTATCAGGAATGGAGAGCTCATAGATACATTGTAGGCAGAACAGGGGGTAGCTCATTACTAGAGCTATTTGGAAAATGGTAAATATTTTCTGCAAAAAGTTAAAACAAAATTCTGTTTTCACAAATTTAATTGAAAGTCCCTAGTTTTTCAGCAAAAATGTAAAAATAAAAAAACCCAAAATTTATTACCAACTTCCTCCTCTGCCCCCAAAATTGTTTTGGTTTTCCACTGGAAAAAAAAATTGGAAAATTTAAACCAAGTAAATACTTCCCACATACAGTCATTTTTTTTTGAGAGGAGGGGCGGAGTTACAACATAAAAATATGTTGTTGATGGAAATGTTTCCATCAGCTATGTGTGACATAATTTGGATATTTGACAAATTTTGCTGCTTTTTCTGTTTGCAGATTGTCTGCAGATAAATCAGTTTCTTCAAACTAACATCATTCAGTTTAAAGAATTATTCAAAACTATTAGCATTGAAGGATAAATTAATTTGAGGAAACTGATTAAATGTGCCATTCATTGCAAGAATTTAGTATTCAAAATTGTGGCTGTTTTTAGTGGATGCCTAGGTCACAGGGCATGTTTCTATTACCTGGCTGAATGAATGTAACTATTAAGCTATGTCTACACTACAAGCTAGGAATACGATTCCCCTGTGTACACATACTCAAACTACCTCTCAGCAAGCTAGCATGAGTATAAATAGCAGCGCGGCCACAGTCTCATGGATGTCCACAGTGGAGGCACAGCTGAGCTGGGTCAAGTACATACCCACTGGTGTACTCCACTGCCACTACCTATGCTACAGCAGCTAAGCAGCTATTTACACCCATGCCATCTCAATGAGTGCTAGGCTGAGTATGTGTAGGCGAGTTGGGACATCACACCCTAGCTCGCAGAGCTGCCATAGCCTTAGAATCAGGTTTACGGAGCAAATATGTCCAAGTTACAAATTTAAAATGACTTTCCTTGAATATTCTGCAATATTTTCTATTCTGGCAAATATATCTGCCAGAAAACTCATTTACTGATGGGCTCAATCCTGATAGGTGCTAGGCAGTCTGCCCCAGTCCAGAAAAACAAATAAGCGCATTGTTGGCTTAAAGCGTGCACGTATAGGGAAATTCTGGCCCTATTAAAGTTGATGACAAAACTCCCATTGATCTCAGTATGGCCAGGATTTCACCCATTTACTTCAATGGGACTAAATTTAAGCTTGTGTTTGTGTCTAAAATATCTGTTGGAGACAACCCCAACAGGAGCATGAACACAGGGACAGAACCTTTGTTTTCAAATATTTAGCATAAGAACATAAGAACATAAGAAAGGCCGTACCGGGTCAGACCAAAGGTCCATCTAGCCCAGTATCTGTCTACCGACAGTGGCCAATGCCAGGTGCCCCTGAGGGAGTGAACCTAACAGGCAATGATCAAGTGATCTCTCTCCTGCCATCCATCTCCATCCTCTGACGAACAGAGGCTAGGGACACCATTCTTACCCATCCTGGCTAATAGCCATTTATGGACTTAGCCACCATGAATTTATCCAGTCCCCTTTTAAACATTGTTATAGTCCTAGCCTTCACAACCTCCTCAGGTAAGGAGTTCCACAAGTTGACTGTGCGCTGCGTGAAGAAGAACTTCCTTTTATTTGTTTTAAACCTGCTGCCTATTAATTTCATTTGGTGACCCCTAGTTCTTGTATTATGGGAATAAGTAAATAACTTTTCCTTATCCACTTTCTCAACATCACTCATGATTTTATATACCTCTATCATGTCCCCCCTTAGTCTTCTCTTTTCCAAACTGAAGAGTCCTAGCCTCTTTAATCTTTCCTCATATGGGACCCTCTCTAAACCCCTAATCATTTTAGTTGCTCTTTTCTGAACCTTTTCTAGTGCTAGAATATCTTTTTTGAGGTGAGGAGACCACATCTGTACACAGTATTCGAGATGTGGGCGTACCATGGATTTATATAAGGGCAATAATATATTCTCAGTCTTATTCTCTATCCCCTTTTTAATGATTCCTAACATCCTGTTTGCTTTTTTGACCGCCTCTGCACACTGCGTGGACATCTTTAGAGAACTATCCACGATAACTCCAAGATCTTTTTCCTGACTCGTTGTAGCTAAATTAGCCCCCATCATGTTGTATGTATAGTTGGGGTTATTTTTTCCAATGTGCATTACTTTACATTTATCCACATTAAATTTCATTTGCCATTTTGTTGCCCACTCACTTAGTTTTGTGAGATCTTTTTGAAGTTCTTCACAATCTGCTTTGGTCTTAACTATCTTGAGTAGTTTAGTATCATCTGCAAACTTTGCCACCTCACTGTTTACCCCTTTCTCCAGATCATTTATGAATAAATTGAATAGGATTGGTCCTAGGACTGACCCTTGGGGAACACCACTAGTTACCCCTCTCCATTCTGAGAATTTACCATTAATTCCTACCCTTTGTTCCCTGTCCTTTAACCAGTTCTCAATCCATGAAAGGACCTTTCCTTTTATCCCATGACAGCTTAATTTACATAAGAGCCTTTGGTGAGGGACCTTGTCAAAGGCTTTCTGGAAATCTAAGTACACTATGTCCACCGGATCCCCCTTGTCCACATGTTTGTTGACCCCTTCAAAGAACTCTAATAGATTAGTAAGACACGATTTCCCTTTACAGAAACCATGTTGACTATTGCTCAAGAGTTTATGTTTTTCTATGTGTCTGACAATTTTATTCTTTACTATTTCAACTAATTTGCCCGGTACCGACGTTAGACTTACCGGTCTGTAATTGCCGGGATCACCCCTAGAGCCCTTTTTAAATATTGGCGTTACATTAGCTAACTTCCAGTCATTGGGTACCGAAGCCGATTTAAAGGACATGTTACAAACCTTAGTTAATAGTTCCGCAACTTCACATTTGAGTTCTTTCACAACTCTTGGGTGAATGCCATCTGGTCCCGGTGACTTGTTAATGTTGAGTTTATCAATTAATTCCAAAACCTCCTCTAGTGACACTTCAATCTGTGACAGTTCCTCAGATTTGTCACCTACAAAAGCCAGCTCAGGTTTGGGAATCTCCCTAACATCCTCAGCCGTGAAGACTGAAGCAAAGAATCCATTTAGTTTCTCCGCAATGACTTTATCATCTTTAAGCGCTCCTTTTGAATTTTGATCATCAAGGGGCCCCACTGGTTGTTTAGCAGGCTTCCTGCTTCTGATGTACTTAAAAAACATTTTGTTATTACCTTTGGAGTTTTTGGCTAGCCGTTCTTCAAACTCCTCTTTGGCTTTTCTTATTACACTCTTGCACTTAAGTTGGCAGTGTTTGTGCTCCTTTCTATTTGCCTCACTAGGATTTGACTTCCACTTTTTAAAGGAAGTCTTTTTATCTCTCACTGCTTCTTTTACATGGTTGTTAAGCCACGGTGGCTCTTTTTTAGTTCTTTTACTGTTTTTCTTAATTTGGGGTATACATTGAAGTTGGGCCTCTATTATGGTGTCTTTAAAAAGGGCCCACGCAACTTGCAGGGATTTCACTTTAGTCACTGTACCTTTTAACTTTTGTCTAACTAACCCCCTCATATTTGTATAGTTCCCCCTTTTGAAATTAAAGACCACAGTGTTGGGCAGTTGAGATGTTCTTCCCACCACAGGGATGTTGAATGCTATTGTATTATGGTCACTATTTCCAAGCGGTCCTGCTACAGTTACCTCTTGGACCAGCTCCTGTGCTCCACTCAGGATTAAATCTAGAGTCGCCTCTCCCCTTGTGGGTTCCCGTACCAGCTGCTCCATGAAGCAGTCATTTAAAGTATCGAGAAATTTTATCTCTGCATTTCGTCCTGAAGTGAAATGTTCCCAGTCAATATGGGGATAATTGAAATCCCCCACTATTATTGGGTTCTTAATTTTGATAGCCTCTCTAATTTCCCTTAGCATTTCATCATCACTATTACTGTCCTGGTCAGGTGGTCGATAATAGATCCCTACTGTTATATTTTTACTAGAGCATGAAATTTCTATCCATAGAGACTCTATGGAACCTGTGGATTCGCTTAAGATTTTAACTTCATTTGAATCTACACTTTCTTTAACATATAGTGCCACTCCTCCCCCTGCACGGCCTGTTCTGTCCTTCCGATATATTTTGTACCCCGGAATGATTGTGTCCCATTGATTGCTCTCAGTCCACCAGGTTTCTGTGATGCCTATTATAGCTATATCCTCCTTTATCACAAGGCACTCTAGTTCACCCATCTTATTATTTAGACTTCTGGCATTTGTGTACAAGCACTTTAAAAACTTGTCCCTGTTTATTAGCCTGCCTTTTTCTGATGTGCCAGATTCTTTTTTATGTGACTGTTTATCATCTGATCCGGCCCTTACATTATACTTCTCATTCCTCTGCTCCTGACTATAACCTGGAGATTCTCTATCATCAGACTCTCCCCTAAGAGAAGTCTGTGTCCGATCCACACGCTCCTCTGCAGCAGTCGGCTTTCCCCCCATCTCCTAGTTTAAAAACTGCTCTACAACCTTTTTAATGTTTAGTGCCAGCAGTCTGGTTCCACTTTGGTTTAGGTGGAGCCCATCTCTCCTGTATAGGCTCCTCCCATCCCAGAAGTTTCCCCAGTTCCTAATGAACGTGAACCCCTCCTCTCTACACCATCGTCTCATCCACGCATTGAGACTCTGAAGCTCTGCCTGCCTACCTGGCCCTGCGCGTGGAACTGGGAGCATTTCTGAAAATGCCACCATAGAGGTCCTGGATTTCAGTCTCTTCCCTAGCAGCCTAAATTTGGCTTCCAGGACATCTCTCCTACCCTTCCCTATGTCATTGGTACCTACATGTACCACGACCACCGGCTCCTCCCCAGCACTACACATAAGTCTATCTAGATGCCTCGAGAGATCCGCAACCTTCGCACCAGGCAGGCAAGTCACCATACGGTTCTCCCGGTCATCACAGACCCAGCTATCTAAATTTCTAATAATCGAATCTCCCATTACTAACACCTGCCTTTTCCTAGAAACTGGAGTTCCCTCCCCCGGAGAGGCAACCTCAGTGCAAGAGGCAACCCCAGCACCATCTGGAAGGAGGGTCCCAACTACGGGAAGGTTTCCCTCTGCTCCCATTGACTGCTCTACTTCCCTGGGCCCTTCTTCCTCCTCAACAGCACAGGAGCTGTCTAAGCGGAGGTGGGACAATTCTACAGTGTCCCGGAAAGCCTCATCAACATACCTCTCTACCTCTCTCAGCTCCTCCAGTTCCGCCACCCTGGCCTCCAAAGTCCGTACATGGTCTCTGAGGGCCAGGAGCTCCTTGCACCGACTGCACACATACGCCACCCGCCCACAGGGCAGGTAATCATACATGCGACAGTCAGTGCAATAAACTGGATAGCCCCCACTCTGCTGCTGGGCTTCTGCCTGCATTGTCTCCTAGTTAGTGAAAGGGTGGTTTACGGAAGGTAGTTTTGGAATGTAGTTTGGTTTATAGGTTTTAGGATTTTAGGGGGGGTCTACAGGGAAGGGGTTACGGCCGGCGAGGGGCTCCCACTCCCTTCACACTCCCCTTCTAAACTCCCTTGCGAAACTCCCTGTTAGCAGCCCCTGGTCGCTTGTGCGCGGCTTTATAAAGCCCTGGCCTGAGTGAATGCCCCGCCCACTGATTAAGGCTCAGCCAATTACCAGAGGCTTCGAGCTTTCAAACCTGCCTCCAACTGCCAGCCAGAGCACACGGTCCCTCAAACAACCAAACAACCAAACAGACTGACAAACACAAGCTCAGCACACAGCAAGTAACCCCCAAACACAAACAAACACACACTACAGACAGTCACTTACCCCACAGATGCTGTATTAGCTCCTCCTTCACCTGGAGAACTCCCTTGCGAAACTCCCTGTTAGCAGCCCCTGGTCGCTTGTGCGCGGCTTTATAAAGCCCTGGCCTGAGTGAATGCCCCGCCCACTGATTAAGGCTCAGCCAATTACCAGAGGCTTCTGCAACTAGCAACTTTCACTAGCTTTAACTGTCTCAGGCTGTGGCTATGGCCTACTAGTGTGTCCCCAGTACTTGCCTGGGAGTAGTGCCAGGACCATTCTTGCACTACGTTGCAGTACCAATTGGTATCAGGGCCTCATGGTGCTAGGTGTTGTACAAACACATACAAAGAAACAATTCCTGACCCAAAGAACTCACTGTCTATGAAGACAAGTAATAGACAAAGATTATGGGGGAGAAGGATACAATTCAGTATACACATAGGTATACTTGCAATTGTTATTACTATAGATAGACAATTGATAGATGAGGAGAGCTGGCACTATCTCCCAAGATTTCACTAGTCAGTAGCAGCAGAGAGATTCTCAGAAGACACTGCTTTCTGCCTCTGACATGCTTTAGGAGGGGCCTTCAGGAAGAGGCTACTACTATGGGCTTGTTTTTGCTATGGAGCTAAATTGGTGCTGCTGCAATTGATGCAGCAGCATTGATTTAGCAGGTCTAGAGAAGACATGCTCAATCAATGGGAGAGCACTCCCACCGATTTCTGTACTCCGCCTCAATGAGAGGTGGAAGCAGTGTCAGCGGGAGAGCGTCTCCCATTGACATAGTGTAGTGTAGTGCGGTAAGTAGATCTAAGCTACGTCAACTTGAGTTACGCTACTAATGTAACTCAAATTGTGTAGCTTAGATCGACCGGCAGTGGTGGTGTAGACCAGGCCTGTAATTTTATATACTTTCTCTCTCGAACAACAGGATCCTGCATCCTCCTTGCTCCTATTGAATATCAAGACTGTTGGTGAAAGGTAATTGCTGGCCAAGACAACATTCAGCTTTGGACCAATCCACCATACAGCTCTGCATCAGCTCTTTTCTTTCATTAAGAAACTATAGCAGCCATTTGACCTTTGAGGAAATGGGCAGGGAAAGGTGGGTGTGGGCGTGGGGTTGAAAGAATAGTTTAGTTTATAACGTAAGGTCATGGTATTATGAAGAGGTCTGGAGGCTGATGCTGTAAGGGAAACAATTTATGGTATTAATTTTGCTGAAATAAAAGAGTGAGGCAATTAAATATAAACTTGCAAGTAATGAAATTCCTGAAGGAACTGTTATCGCAGGCATTTTCTCCTGTCTGAAGACCTCAGAGCCTAATTCCATTTCATAGCATAAACCTTGTTTGTTTTTGACGAGCTCAATTGCTTGGCATGAAAATGCAACCTGATGATATTGAAAAAAATATGACATTGATGCTTGCTATAGATTCACTGACTCTAAACTGGGGCCCTGTCACAGGCTGGCTGGTGCTTTTAGGGGAGCTGGGCCCAGCCTTGCCTGTGAGGGTAGTAGCCGTGCACCAGCTGATACTGATGTAGTGATTTAATGACACCCAATAGCCTGGGCTGTGAAAGGGTCAGGGTGGACTACAAAGAGAGAGAGAGAGAGCAAGTAAACAAGAACACATGCAGCTAGAGAAAGGAGCTCTGGAGTGGGCTGCTGAAGGGAGTCATGGTGAGTAATATATGTTTGTCTATCAAGGGTGAGCCTAGGAAAAAGGACAAGGCCCAGAAAGGCAGTTCTGGGGGCTATTGTTTTGAGGAGGACCAAGGAGCTGGGCAGACCTAGGGAGAAGGCAGAGGGTATGTCTATACTGCAGCTGGAAGTGAGCCTCCTAGCCTCACACTAGCATACTAAAAATCGCTGTGTGGGTGTTGTGGCAATAGCATAGGCTCAGGCTAGCCACTCAAGCTCAAGCCCAAGTTGGTCTGAGCCCACAGGATAGGCTGAGAAGTATCCCATGACAGGCTGAAGGATCTCTTATTGGGACATATGGACTTATGTTACCCCAGAAAGGGCCTGGACTAGATGTGGCTTAACCACAGGGCAAGTTTGGATGGAAACAAGCCACTATGGGACCAAAGTGGCTGACAACTGGTGTGCTTGATGCAAACACCTTCAGCATGATACTCTAACACTACATGATACACTTACTGCTGTTGTGTTAGAGCAACTGCTTACAGGCTCTCAAGGACACCTGTTAAGAAGAAAGTAAGTACTTGATTATGAATTGCAAGTATGTGCATTCCCAGGGCCCTGCAATCTTACAACTCAATTCCTGGAATCAGGCTCATTGCTAATGGGAAGAAATGCAGCTGCCTCCCACCACTACCCCCTGCAACCCTAGGAGTAGCTCTGATGTGAGCCAAGTGTACTGCTGCCCCTTCCTTACTATTCCTCAGCCTGAGCACCAGAAAGGGAGTGTAACGGAACATAAGAGCTGCCAAAAAGGAGGGACTGTGGCCTATTAACCATTTTTTAATAGACTAGAGGTAGCTGCCTCCTGTAGGTCCTCCATGCCACTGAGTGTTCTATTTCTTCTTGTGTCCTCATTAATTGGATACCACTGGTAGAGATGGCTGTGTAAGGGAATCCATCTCCTTTGGCAAGTGCAAACTATGAGCCACAGCTGCAGCCCTGTATCTGGGCTACTATGACAGAGCAGTCAGGGATCCCCCTCCCCTGCTATAAGGGAATCGTTAGGTGGTATAAAGCTGGCATAGTCAGCTCTATTACTCTACTCCTCCCCCCATCACAGAGGATGTCAGGGCCGAGTGGGAATTCATAGCACTCTGGCTGATCCTCAGCTGGTGTAGCAGTCCCCAGAGGCTGCTCTAGATGCAAGGGGATGTTGGAGGATATTTTGGCCCTTGCTGTTTACAAGAGTGGCAGAATGAAAAGGTAAGTTTGAGCACCTTTCTCCTCCACCCTCAGCTAGGCTGAGGATTTAGCCCAATATCAGTAGTAGTTAGATCAGCTGGTTCAATGGAAAATACTGTCATTTATTTATATTTAAATAATACAAATAAAGCCCAGGCAAGAAGCTGCACATGCCCTAACAATTAGATTTATAATCTCAAATCATCAACACGCAGCAGAAAAATGTACAAACAATGACTGAGTTCAGCCAAGCAGTGCAGAAAATCTGCACTTTTAGCACACCAGGAACATACCGCCAGCTTTTTCCCACCCTCACCTCCAAATCCTTATCAAATAATTTGATTTTACACCATGCATGGAAGGGCATCAAGGTCAGGCTATTTTGGACCGTATTTTTGTTAAAACAGGATTCTGTACCACCAATTTGCTCTGTTCTCTGAGATGATCATTATCATCTTCTGGGGGTGAAGTATCCGTATGGTGCATGGGGATTCAGCCATATGAAACCTGCGAGTGCAAACCTTGAAGTCCTCACTCAGGTCTTTCTTGGGACAAGTCTCAGACTTCAGCGTGAGCTGACCTGAGGCAAACCTAAGTAAAAACAGAGTTAAGGCTTCAGTCCTTTGTATGTATTGGGACATGGGCAGCCAAATAGCTATGCACCATATGAAAATGTATTTCCTTATGTCGCAATCTGGGGCCATCAAGCATAGTGTCCTAGGCAAATCGGACTATGTATTATACTGTTGCTACTGCCAAGGCTACTAAGTTCCCATCCAGATCTTATCCCCCCCCCGGTTCTGTCTCTCTTTATGGGGATATAACTGTACCTGCTTCTCACTGGTCCCTATTACCCTGCCATTTGTTCCATTTCTTCTTGTATTATCACAAGCCAACTAGTATTTTACTTTTTTTAACGTCTGTTCATTTGTAGATAAAGTGCTTGTTAGCATCTAGATAATTCCCTTCATTTGACATATGTATTCTTTGACGTCTGTGTTAAGCATGATTTGGGGATTCTGTGACCAAAGTCTATATGAAGAATTAGGAATGTTTATTACCATGATCACTACTTTAAAGGTCTCTTGAGTGGGTGGCTGAGGTCTCGCCAAAGAAAAACTTTCTATTCATCTTGATTCGAGTCAGATAGCCCCCTTTATCTTGATGCCTTATAATCCCATCAAGACTTCTAAAAAACAGAACTCTTCTAGGCAGAAAAGAAAGCTGTCCATTGAGACTGCCTCTCTTTGTTAAACTCCATGTTTCAATCTGCGTAAATGTTGCTGCATTATTTATGGAGCTCTGTTTCAGCATATGACCTCCTTCACTTTATCTTCATCCAACAATGCATTAATTTCCCCCAAATCGAGTTCTTTTTCTAGTCCTTAAAGCCATGAACAGTCTCTGGTTGTCTTTAGAAGTTTTATTTTTTGGGGCTAGATTCTCAGCTGGTGTCAGTTGGTGTAGCACCCTTAACTTCACCTGTAAGTGATCTAGTTTAGGTACATTATTTTTGGAATTATGTCTGCTCTCATAATTTATGCAAATCCATGTCTCTGTACTCTGTTCACTAGGTCTTCTGTGTAGTCTTTCGGAACATTGATGGCAGGTTGAGGGATCTGTAATTCCACTGTCTGAAGGGATACTGAATCACTTCCATTTCTTATTCATTAAAGTACATTTGTAACTTCAGAGTAATTGATTCCTCATTTGTGTCAACTGGAAATATACAGCTGCATTTGATGGAAATAACCTATCATATAATAAAATATCACATAACAAGAATGGGCTGACGAGCAAAATTAGCAATAGTCAGCACTGGTGAATAGCCAAGTCAGAAAAAGGACAGTTACCTGTTCCATAACTGGCATTCTTGGAGATGTGTTGCTCATGTCTATTCCAGCACTGGTGCACGTGGTGAGCACGCACTCCTACTGTGGCAGTTTTTCCCTCAGCAGTACCCGTAGGGGGAGTGCTGCTGCGACTCCTGGAGTGGCGCCTCGATAGCACGCTATAAGGGGAGCCGCGCGCTCCCCGCACCCTCAGTTCCTTCTTGCCGGACCAGTTCCGACAGAGGGGAAGGCGAGCGGGATGTGGAATAGATATGAGCAACATCTCGAAGAACGCCAGTTATAGAACAGGTAACTGTCCTTTCTTCTTTGAGTGCTTGCTCATGTGTATTCCACAGTAGGTGATTACAAGCTGTGACTGATGGAGGTGGGTAGGAGTTCACAGATTCCCTGGCTGAAGCACAGCTCTACCAAAATCAGCATCATCCCTGGCATGGGAGACGATTGCATAGTGCGACATGAACGTGTGTACTGAGGACCAGGTAGAGGCTCTACAGATGTCCTGGATAGGGACATGGGCCACAAAGGCAGCCGACAAGGCCTGAGCCCTTATGATAGGTGGTGCGGGAACCCCTGCTAGGTTGTAGCATGTGTGGATGCACGATGTAATCCACCGGGAAAGCCTCTGGGTGGAGATCGGTTGGCCCCTCATGCGCTCGTCTGAAGCAACAAAGAGTTGTGAAGACCTGCGGAATGGCTTAGTCCGATCCAGTTAAAAAGTCAGTGCTCTGCGCACATCAAGCGTATGGAGGCGACGTTCCTCATTAGAGGCATGAGGTTTGGGGCAGAGGATAAGCAGGAAGATGTCCTGGCCCATGTGAAAAGCGGAGACCACCTTAGGGAGGAATGCTGGGTGTGGGCAGATCTGAACCTTGTCCTTGTGTAAGGGGAATCGCAGGTCAGGGCCCTGAGCTCTGAGACCTGCTGGGCTGACATGATGGCCACGAGGAAGGCCACCTTCCATGCAAGGTAAGACTATGAGCATGTGGCCAGAGGTTCGAACGGGGGGCCCCCGTGAGGTGGGGTAACATGTGGCCAGGGGTTCTAGCATAAGGAAAGGACGGGTCTAGCCCTTTGAGGAAAATGCCCGGTCATGGCATTGTTGACGCCTGGCAGGCGGAAAGCCTTCGGGGAGATGTCATGGGCTATACAGAACTCCCAGAGGCTGAGGGCTTCCCAGACATTGCGGCGGTGTTGTCTGTGAGGATTCTGACCACCTTGCTGCGCAGCTGTGAGCTGAACACCACACAGGCTAAGCGTATCGCCCTGAGCTCCCTGATGAGGAGCAGTGCTGGCCACCGGAAGGTGCCGGGAGATTGCTGCGCACTGAAGATTAAGTGTCCGGTGCCGATTCTGCTCGGCGCACTGGGGTTTGGGCCAGTGCTGACTCCATGAGAAGGGCCCAAAGTCTAATGTCTGTGTGTGTGTCTCTCTCTCTCTCTCCTCTCTTTCTTTTTAGTTCAGGGTTTAAAGGACCTGCAGATCTTACAGCGCTCGCTGATTGTGAGCTTCACCCAAGCAGCGAAGACAGTCGGCATGCGAGTCACTTCTAGGCATCAAACGCCTGCAAAACTTGCACGATTTAAACCCTGGGGCATGCCCCGGCCTGAATACTGACTAATTAAGTTAGTTGAATAAAATTTCAGCTTAGTAACACAGGTACTACTAACAACTAAACGAGTTCTGGGACGAGCTGCAGCAAAGCTGGAGCAAGTAGTTCCGATGCGCCGTCACTGGTGGCAAGAAGGAACTGAGGGTGGGGGGAGCGCATGGTTCCCCTTATAGCATGCTATAGAGGCACCACTCCAGGGGTCTCAGCTGCTTTCCCCCTACGGGTACTGCTGAGGGAAAAACTTCTGGCATCGGTGCAGGGGGCGAGCACGCACACTTACTGTGGAATACACATGAGCAAGCACTCAAAGAAGAACTTTAGTTCATCATCCTCTCATTTAACAAAGTATCTGCTTCTAATCCAATGAATCATTGTCACATTCTGGGGTGCAGCCCAGACCAGCAAGGGGGTTGTGTCACTGCCTTCCTTGTAACCATGGGTGCCTCACAATGCATCTCTGTTGTAGCTCCCACTCTGGACTGCTCACAGCCAGCCTACCAACATGCAGGTTGCACCCTGAGTATGTGTGTGCTAGGCAATCCTGGTTCAGCCACTCTGATCCCACCAGCCTGTCTACAGCTCCACTCTCGCTTCCACCAGCCTCGGTTACTACTTGCAGAGTGACCCTAACATGCTCCCAGGTGCAGATTTCCCCCCCAAAATGGGTGTTCTGCACTGTCCAGCCCTTTCCTGGAATGTTCAGATATTAAGGTTCATTGCTCCTGTAAAGAGTTGATATTCAACAGTTTACTTCAACTGGACTTACCAAACAGTTCAGTTTAAATAAAGTACTGGATTACTTTTAGACTAAAAATAAAGCAAGTTAGGATTTTAGGTGAATGCAAGTATAAGAGAGAAAGTTAGAAATGGTTACCTGTAAATATCAGTGAAAAAACACATCTAAAAGTCAAACTTCTTCTAGCAAGTTTTGGCTCAATGCTTTGTTTGAGATGGCTTTTCTTATCCACAGTCTTCCAGCAAGATGGAGGTTGACAGTTTCCTTGGTCAGGATCTCTCCCAGAGGCCTGAAGGTGCTGGTGCCTTAGTTTTCTTAGAAGAAAGAGAGAGAACTTGGGGTTCTCTGCCCCTTTCTTTGGTGGATTCTTCTGAGGGTTACCCTTCAAAGCAGGGTAGGCAAACGTTTTGGCCTGAGGGCCACATCTGGGTATGGAAATTTTATGGTGGGCCATGAATGCTCATGAAATTGGGGTTGGGGTGCAGGGAGGAGGTCAGGGCTCTGGCTGGGGGTGCAGGCTCTGGGATGGGGCCAGAAATGAGGAATTGAGGGTGTGGGAGGGAGCTCCAGGCTGGGGCAGGAGGTTGCCAGCTGGAAGTGCAGGCTCTGAGGTGGGGTGAGGAATTTGGGGTACAGGAAGGTACTCCAGGCTGGGCCCAAGTGGTTCAGAGGGTGGGAGGGGGATCAGGGCTGGGCCAGGGGGTTGGAGCACAGAGGTGGGGATGAGGGCTCTGGCTGGGAGTGCAGGCTCTGGGGTGGGGCTGGGGATCAGGGGTTTGGGATGCAGAAGTGTGCTCTGGGCTGGGCTCAAGGGGTTTGGAGGGCAGGAGGGGGATCAGGGCTGGGGCAGGGGGTTGGGGCACAGGAGGGGTTCAGGGAAGCAGCAGTATGACCCCGCTCCAGCTCCTATGTAGAGACATGGACAGGTAGCTCTGCACACTGCCCCATCCCCAGGGGCCACCTTGCAGCTCCCACTAGCTGCAGCTCCCACTAGCTGCAGTTCCCAGCCAGTGGGAGCTGCGGGGGCAGCGCTTGAGGCAGGGGCAGTGCACAGAGTCCCCTGGCTGCCCCTAAACATAGGAGCCAGAGCGGGGACATGCCACTGCTTCCAGGAGCTGCGGCACATGTGTGTGGAGCGCCCCCCGTTCGCTGGCTGGAGTGTGGGAACAGGGCAAGCCCCAGCTCCTGCTCCCTAGCAGGAGCTCAAGGACCAGATTAAGTCAGCTGCTGGATTGGATGTGGCCCACGGGCCGCAGTTTGCCCACCCCTGCTTCAAAGTAAAGTTTATTCAACCAGTAAAGAAGGCAACATGGAGTCTGGTGATGGAGGCTCCATGTTCTTTTTTTCCTCTCTTTGTCTTTGATGAAATCCAACTTGTTCTGTTTCTAGTCATCTCTTCCCTCTGCTATCTCGAGGACCCTATTTACTACTTATATGTACATTGAGGGGTAAACATACATGCCTTTATTTAGGATATGCCTGTTTAACAACTTTTGCTTAGGCAGGGCTGTCTGGTTGTGAACATATTTTAATATCATATAGAGTGAATTTGTAACTTCACATATAATACTCTCATACATTTCACCATATTATTGACCAGCAAGTTATTTATTATTTTCAAATGAAATCTCACAAGGCATATTTCATACAAAGATTACAATAGTGTGTAGAGTGTGAACACAGGGATGCTTTTGGTCACAGTTACCCACAAAACTACCACCACAATTATTAGTCCAAACATGACTGCCTTGCCTGCTCACCATTGTCTCAATCTTCAGCACTGCTATTCCAGAACAACACTATGATGGGCGTGACTCTTCTGTTACCTCAATTCATGTCAATATAACTCCATTGAAAACAGGCGAGTTACACTGGTGTAAAACAGATGTAACCATAGAGAATCAGGCCTATGGTCAGGATATTAAAGAACAGCATATAGTGCAAGTGGCTTTTCTTCTAAGTGTGAGCTCAATCCTTTCCTTCCAGATCTCTCGTCTATGTACCAGAAGGAGAGGAAGTGGAATGTGGCACATCTTAGATGAATCAGTAGTGAATATATCATTCCTTTTTTGTCCACTATCTTACTCCCCTCCAAATCCCAAATTGGCCCCCAAAGCATCCAAGGCTGAAAGCTTGCACTGCTGAGTCAATAGAAGCTTTGCCATTGGCTACAATGGGCACAGGATCTGGTGGTCAGCTAGCAACAACCTAAATAACCATCTGAACCCTTATAAGAATTCCAATATCTCTCAATAGCATATTACCTTCCATATATAAACACCATCCTTAAATATTTTCAATGCTGTGTTGGAAATGTTTTCATAATTTGTTTTCAGCTGACTCTGTGACTACCCTGTGCTAGCAACAAAAGAAAAACAAAAATTTCTTTTCTGATATTGTAAGTCCTTCAAGTAATATTAAGCTCTTTAACAGTTCCATATATATGGGGCTTCTAAAGCAATAGAATGCCTCTAATTGTTCACAGTTCTTCCTTCTCACCAATTTAGTTGCTAATTTAGTAAAATGCAAATGCCTGACTATCAGATATTGGAGACAATGGACAACTTGGAGAAGACAACTAAAGATTTACTCCTTCTATTCAGTGCTTCTTGAACTACGATACAATGTCAGACAACTTATCAATGAGACGGGTTAGCTAAAGCCATCTCCATGTGTGCATGGGGGGAAAAAAATCCTCTTGTTTCCTGAAACACAAGCAATTATCAGGTACTATAGTAATGGGAAGATAGTATGGGCCAGATCATTAGCTGTGTATGTTAGCATAGCCTCACTGAAGTCAACAGAACTATATTGATATGCATTGGCCAAGATCTGGCCCTATATTTTCTTCAGGTTAGGAATAGGCTAGGAATACATGGTACGAATATAAGGGAGAATTTCTCCTCTAACACTACAGAAGACTCTGATAAAGACCCCCGAGACAGAACTCGATTATGTTAGATTATTACAGTTCAATATCTGACCAACTTTAGAGATGACACATGGCTGTAATTACCTGGGCGATAGTGTGATGAAGTAGTAAGGCTAATACTGGCATCCTATTACTTCCTAGCTGGCAAAGTCACGTGGTTGATTAGGTCAGAGAAGGACCTGCAAACATGCTCAGCTGTGGAGACCAACTCCTGCTTTATAGCAGACTGCTGAGCTAGAAAGAAAAGAGATTATTTCACAGCACCTGAATGCAGCAAAATCCCTGTACAACTCTTTAAAAGACTCCAATTCAAGGTAGCTCTGTAGAAACAAAAGTTTTATCTGCTGGCTTTCCTTATTACATTATCATCAATGAAAGTGAGGCATCCTGAGAGCTGAACAAAGCTTTGCTGTAATGAGACCATTGATTATAAGGGAATTGTATGTGAGTGGGAGGCTGGCTGTGGGGGTCAAACAACTACACAGTCATAGAAATTGGAGACAGAAAAGCCCACCATGCAAGTTTGTTCCGTATTGACTGCTGAGAGTGACTTCCTCTACAGTACTATGTCTTCTCCAGTTTTAAATGACTCAAGCAGTGAGGGTTAAATGCTGAGCTCACATGAGTGCAAATCTGGAGTAATTCTAGAGTAATTACAAACTGAGAGAGGAAGGCTAGTGTTGTGGTGACAGCACTGCAGTGGCAATTAGGAGATCTGGGTTCAATGCTTGACTCTACCACATGTCTAATATGTTTATGAACAGAGTTGTCAGATTATATCTCTACTCATGTTGAGTTACTCTTTGCTCTGTGACTTATGGATTATGGAGACTGCTCTTTGGGTCCATTCCTAAGCACCTTATATATAACAGCAGCATTGGTAGCACTGACTATTATTAAGGTTACCCAAGAGTTCCCATTATAAGACCCCATTTTCATTTTCTTATAACCTTGCTAAACTTTAACCCTTTGGGCTGACATTTTCTGTGTTGCACATCTTCCCCAGGCTGAACTTGTCTGGACAATTTCAGCCAAAATGGCCCAGCCATTTCTCAGAACAAGGACAGGGGAAAAATTGTTTTGATCATGTTAAAAAATTCTTGTTACCTTTTCTTTGAAATACTCTAATACACCCATGTTTAGAACCAGGGAGTAGAAATTCATCAGGAAGTGACCTTTGTGGCAGGAATGTGCCTCCTTCCATCCCTAGGAAAATCTGCCCAAATTTAACCATCCTATAAGGCTTTGAAGAATCGCAGTTTGCACATGCTCAGTAGAGATGTGTTAGCACTTAAAAGCTAAAATCTCCAAAGAATCTATCCTCACTGAGCATGCTCCATCTCCTCACAGCTTCTACATGGGACAGGACTGCACATGTGCTATCCCCACATAGCAACTCTGAGCATGCTCCTCCTCCATAAGGCTACAAGGGCAAAGACAAACTTTCCCTGTAGTGGCTGCTCTGGTCCAGGGCAGAGCTGGCACTAGAACTTGAGAGCAATGAGCTTGTCTCTCCTGTCCACTCAGTGATCCCCTACTCGCAGGCAGCAGCACAGAGGAGAAAGCTGTCTCATTTGAATACAGTGGTAACAAAAACTGGACGATGGAGGAGGGAAGAGTAGATTGGAACAAGGTGTCTGGTGAAACTGGAAGTGGAGCAGAGGGAAAAGAAACTGTGCCTGGAACCTGCGGTGAGGAGCAGAATTGGGACTGGCTAGGCAAAGAGGTGGAACTGGAAGCCAGGGAGGAGGATGGAGGCTAAAACTGGTTGGTCAAGGAAACTGGGATCTGGCGGGTGGGAGGCAAGGGTCCTGTGGAAAAAATAGTATATGATCATGTATTTAAAGACTGACTCATAATGCAAATGCATAAAAGGGCTGAATTAAGGGTTCAGAAGCAACCTTAATTCTGGCATTTTCCAACTGTTGCAATCTCAGTAATGTTATTTTCACATGTTTTTTTGTGTGTAATATATATTTATAGGGCCAGATGTAATGGACACAGAGTGCCTTGGGCCTTGCATGATAAGGCTTAATAGAATGTTATTAGTTTCAGATTTTAAGCTGTTTTAATTTTTTTTTAAATCTTCCCAGCTCATTTTTACAGCATTATTTTATCTTTTCTCATGTCCGACTCCCCTCCCGCCTTGAAAATCCATCCAGCATAACACAGGTGACCTAGGAATCTAGCCACTTCCTGTCAGTGAGAGACAAAAAACGGTTGCCTACCTTTCATAACTGTTGTTCTTCAAGATGTGTTGCTCATGTCCATTCCAAGTAGGTGTGTGCGTGCGCATACATGATTGTTGGAAGGTTCTTCCCCTAGTAGTACCCTTCAGGTCGGCTGTGGAGACCCCTGGAATGGTGCCCTTATGGCAGTGAATATAAGTCCCTGCCGACCCACTGCCTCTTCAGTTCCTTCTTGTCGGATACTCTGACAGAGGGGAGGTGGGTGGGTCTCGGCATGGACATGAATCACACATCTCAAAGAACAACAGTTACAAAAGGTAGGTAACCACTTTTTCTTCTTCAAGTGATTGCTCACGTCAATTCCAAGTAGGTGACTCCCAAGCAGTCCCCGGGAGGAGGGGTCAGAGTTCACTGAGCTGCCAACTGTAGCACGGCTCTACCAAACGCAGCATTGTCTCTTGCCTGCTGAGTGATGGCATAGTGTGACGTAAAGATGTGAATAGACGACCACGTCGCCGCTCAGCAGATGTCATGAATGGGGACCTGTGCTGCAGATGAAGCCTGTGCTCTTGTGTAGTGCGTTGTCAACGCTGGGGCCGGAATCTTTGCTAGGTCACAGCATGTTCTTGATGCAGGCCGTGATCCAAGAAGAGATTCTCTGAGATGAAATAAGGAGACCTTTCATTCTTTCTGCAATAGCAATGAAGAGCTGCATCAACTTCCTAAACGGCTTTGTTCACTTGATGTAAAAGGCTAATGCCTGTCTGACATGCAGGAAATGGAGCTGCATTCCCTGTCATTGGCATGCGGCTTAGGATAGAACACTGGCAGAAAGATGTCCTGATTTGTGTGAAATTGCGAACCTACCTTCAGGAGGAAACATGGGTGCGGTCACAATTGTACCTTGGACTTATAAATCATGGTATAAGGGGGCTCGGACATCAAAGCCTTGAGCTCAGACACCCTTCTGGCTGATGTTATAGCCACTAGAAATGCCACTTTCCAAGACAGGTGGAACAGCGAGCTCGTTGCTAGGGGCTCAAAGAGAGGGCCCATGAGACTTGAGAGCACCAGATTAAGCTCCTATGGAGGGATTGGTTGTTTTACTTGAGGGTACAGTTTGTCCAGCCCCTTGAGGAAATAGCCAACCACAGAGTTAGCAAACACTGAGCATCCTGTTGAGCCAGGATATAAAGCTGAAATCGCCACCAGGTGCACCTTTATCGACGAAACTGCCAGCCCCTGTTGCTTCAGGTGAAACAAGTAGCCCAGGATAAAGGGAATCGAGGACTGCAATAGAGGAGTACCTTTCTGGAGGGACCAAATGGAAAATCTCTTCTACTTTGCTGGATAAGTGGCACGAGTCCTGCTGCCAAGGAGAAACCTCCCCAACCAAGTCTGAGCAGGTAAGTTCTAGTGGATTCAGCCATGGAGTTTCTATGCTATGAGATGGAGAGATTCTGGGTTAGGCTGCTGGAAGTGGCCATGGTCCTGTGGTGATCAAGTCCAGAACCAAGGGCAAAGTAATGGGCGTATCCACTGACAAGTCCAGCAACATGGTGAACCAGTGCTGACGTGGCCACGCTGGTGCTATTAAAATCAACGATGCTTTCTCTCCCTGGACATTGAGGAGGACCTTGTGGATGAGTGGGAAAGGCAGGAATGCGTACAGCAGGTGCCCATTTCAGGACAGGAAGAGGGCATCCCCGAGCAAGCCCAGGCTGTAATTCAGGAAGGAGCAGAACTGTTGACACTTCCTGTTGCATCGTGTCACAAACAAGTCTGTCTGGGGAAATCCCCACTTTCGGAAGATGTTGATGGCGACATCCGGGAGCAGGGACCACTCGTGGCTGTGAAACGACCTCCTGAGGCGATTGGCCAGTTCATTCTGCAAACAGGGAAGGTACAAGGCCTCCAGTTGTATCGAGTGGGTGATGCAGAAGACCCACAGCTTGAGGACTTCCTGGCACGGGGAGAGGAGCGAGCACCACCTTGTCTGTTTATATAAAACATTGCCGTGGTATTGTCTGTCAGTACGGATACATATCTTCCCTGTAAATGGGTTTGAAATGTCTGGCAAATGAGGCGAACCGCCCACAGCTCCCTGACATTGATGTGCAGCAAAAGTTCCACCTGGGACCAAGAGGCCTTGTGTCTTGAGTTCACTCAGGTGCACCCCCCATTCCATCGCTGATGCATCTGTGACTAGAGACAGCAACGGCTGAAGTATGTGCGGGAGTGCTCTTCTCCATATTGCTTGTGGGTTAGCCACCATCAGATGGATTCGAGAACCTGAGGAGTAAGAGTGACCAGTCTGTCTATGCGATCTCTGTTTGGCCTGTAAATTTGGGCTAACCACGTCTGAAGTGGGCGTAGCTACAACCTGGCATGCAGTACCACATACACGTACAGGCAGCCATATGCTGAAGCAACTTCAGACAAGTTTGCGCCACTGTAGTGGGGAATCTCTTGAGATCCTCTATGACGGCGCTTATGGCGAGGACATGAGCTTCTAGGAGAAAAGTCTTGGCCTGGGTGGAGTCCAGGAGGGCCCTGATGAACTCTATCCTCTGCATAGGGGTTATAGTTGACTTTTTTTTTTCTCTACATTTAGAATGAGACCAAGCCTGAGGAATGTCATATGCACCAGGCTCATATGGTCCTCCACTTGGGCCCAAGATTGACCCTTGATCAGCCAGTCATCCAGATATGGGAACACTTGCACCTGCTGCTTTCACAGGAAGGCCGCCACAACCACCATGCACTTTGTGAACACCTGAGGAGCCGCCGAGAGGCTGAAGGGGAGGACCGCGAACTGATAGTGGGTGTTGTTGACAATGAATCAAAGGAAACGTCTGTGGGATGGGACCACGGACACATGGAAGTATGCGTCCTTCAGGTCGTGGAGGGGCAAACCAGTCTCCCGCATCCAGAGAGGGAATGATGGAAGCCAAGGAGACCATGCAGAACTTCAGCTTCTTCATGAATCCGTTGAGGTTTTGCAGATCTAGAATACGCCAGAGCCAGGGCTGGCTCCAGCTTTTTTGCTGCCCCAAGCGGCAAAGCCAAAAAAAAAATTAAAAAATAAAGCCGCGATAGGTGGCAGCTCTACCACGCTGCTTCATTCTTTGGTGGCAATTCGGCAGCGGCTCCTTCCCTCCGAGAGGGAGTGAGGGACCTGCCGCCAAATTGCCACCGAAGACCCGGATGTGCCGCCCATTTCCATTGGTCGCCCCAAGCACCTGCTTCCTTTGCTGGTGTCTGGAGCCAGCCCTGGCCAGAGTCCACCCTTGGCCTTGGGGATTAGGAAATAACAGGAATAGAATCCCCTGCCCCTGAACTCTATAGGTACCTCTTCTACTGTCCCGAGTTGTAGGAGCATTTGCACCTTCTGCACTAGAAGTTGCTCATGAGAAGGGACCCTGAAGAGGGACGGGGAAGGTGGGTGGGAAGGTACAGAATTGGAGAGAATATCCCAATTCTACAGTGGTCAAGATCCAGTGAGCTGATGTTTTTTGAGCCCAAGCATGGTAGAAATAAGATAGTTCACAAAAGAAGAAGGATCCGAGATATGGACTGATGCGTCACCGTGGGTGCACCTTCAAAAGTTTTTCTTGGGAGGTAATGACTGTCTCGCTGAGCCTTGGCCCTGGGTAGAGGAGGACTGCAGAGGCCTTTTCCTATTACTCCTACCCTGTCTCCTGTTTATAGTCTTGCCTCAGCTGAGAGGGGTAGAAGTGAGGCGGGGGCTGAGACTTAAAATGCTTTCTTTGCAGGGCTGGCGTATGAAGCCCCAAGGACTTTAGGATCCATAATCTCCAGGATTCTAGAGTGACCTTAGAGTCCGTCTGCTCAGCGAAGAGACCCGCACCATCGAAGGACAGGTCTTGTATAGTCTGTTGGACCTCTGGGGAGGGCCGAGACTTGTAGCCACGAGCTAGCCACGTGACAATGGCTGTAGACATTGTACGGGTGGCCGAGTCCACTGAGTCTAATGCAGCCTGCAAGGAAGTCCTTGCAATGGTCTTGCCTTCCTTCAGGGCAGCCCCAAAATCAGAGCAGGAGACAGATGGAAGTACCTCCTTAAACTTGGACAGGGAGTTCCAAGAGTTCCAAGAGTTAAAACTGTAGTAGCTAAGAACTGCCTGTTGATTGACAATTTGAAGCTGGAGCCCTCAGGTGGAATAGACCTTATGGCCAAAGAGGTCCAGCTTCTTTGCCTCTTTCGACTTTAGAGTGGGGCCTGGTGACCCTGCCTTTCCTTGGCCTTGGCCACATCCACTACCAGCATGCCCAGCTAGGGGTGGGTGAAAAGGTATTTGTACCCCTTAGGGTACCATCATGCTCCACTGCTTGGACTATTGGTGAGTTCTTTTGGCTCTTCTCAGCTTCTTATGTGGCACCGGTGAGTGAGATCAGTGCCGAGAAATCACCAAACTTGTCTTCGGTGCCGGAGAGTGGCAGTGCCGTGGGTCTCTGGGCCCCAAATCCTTCGCCAGCACCACAGCCTCCCTTACTGAGGCTGGTGTGCTCAGCATCAAAGTGCTGGGCTTGGATCTTGACGTGGTCTGAGCCAGCTGGGGATGGAGAGCTGACTCCATAAGGAGGAGCTTAAGTCCAAAATCTCTCTCCTTCAGTCCTTGGGTGGAAACTCCTGCAGATCTTGCATTTGTTGGTCTGGTGGGCTTCCCCCAAGCACTTTATGCAGGAGTCGTGAGGGTCTCCCCTGGGTATAGGCTTCTGGCAAGTTTTGAAGCCTTGAGACCAAAGCATGCCCTGGTACCTGGAGGGGAGTAGGAAAACTCCTAGTAGGAAAAAGTGTGTGTGTGTGTGTGGGGGGGGGTAATCCCCAACAGAAACTTATCTACGAACTAAATTAAAATACTAGAAAACCTATACTATGTAGAACTATATACAATACAAGAATAACTATTCGCTAGGAGAAGAGCTTGTCCAAGGCAAGAGAACAAAGTAGCTTCAAAGACTGTCACTGGCGGTAAGAAGGAACTGAAGAGGCGGCAGGTCAGCAGGGACCTATATTCACCACCATAAGGGTGCCACTCCAGGGGGCTCCACAGCCAAGGCCGGCTCCAGCTTTTCTGCCACCACAAGTGGTGCCCACCCCCCAAAGACAAGGAGCGGCACTTTGGTGGCAGCTCAATCGCGCCGCTTCTTCGGCAGCAATTCGGTGACGGGTCCTCCCTCTCTTCCTGTTCGGCGGCAACTCAAAGAGGAAGAGAGGGAATGCGGGACCTGCTGCCGAATTCCTGCCAAAAACCCGGACGTGCTGCCCCAATACCGGATGGAGTGCCACCCCTTTGAATTGGCCACCCCAAGCACCAGCTTCCTACGCTGGTGCCTGGAGCCGGCCCTGTCCACAGCCGACCCGACGGGTACCACTATGGGAAAAAACTTTCAACAACTGTGCACGCAGCGTGCACACACCTACTTGGAACTGACATGAGCAATCACTCGAAGAACTACAGGTTCCTCAGAATGCCATATCACTCCCTCCTTAGTAATTTACAGTGCCAGAAAGCACATTTAACACAAATATCCTGAGACCTATTGCCTCCCATGCATTTCAGATTTCCATGTAAAAGCTTTCTGCTAATGTCAAGGGATGCAGTGAGGTTTAGTTACTGCACGTCTAGAAATAAAAAAATGTATGTAACACAAGTTATCTAGTTAATAATATACTGTCTCACCAAATTAGATTCAAATTGATGAAAAACAGCAGGTGCCTTCATTACATACTCCAGGCCTTCTGTGAAGAGGGGATATGAAGAACACCTCCCCTGTGTTTAAAGAATGGATGTGAACTCTGTGGGCATTCTTTTTAGAGTAATTTTGAACCAGCGAAAGAAATTCAAATGAGACCTCAAATTCATAGAGAAGGCAAGAAAATGAGCACCCTTTTGTTGGCAACATAACCTGCTGAACCTCTACAGCATTTCCAAAGGTGAAATATAACTACACAGAAAGACTGAACAATATTTGAGTACAGGCTTGAGTAGTATTTAATGAGCATCTCACATGTTGCAACCTTTATATTCTGGGTAATTCCTAGAGTTGCTTAGGATGCAGATAAGTGCAGCACCCAAAGTGTAAATATAAAGGCACCTCATGCTGGACTCAATGGACTAAATTCTCTGTTGGTGTCAAAGGGTGACACTTTACTAAGTCAGTGATGCTTCACCCATTTACACCAGAATAGAGAGTTTGGTCCATCAGGTCTAATTCTACACTCACTCATGTACATATGTCCGGAGTAGCTCCAATGAAGTCTATAGAACTACGCTGGAGTAAACTGGATGTAGGTCAGATGACAATCAGGCCCAATATCTGTGACTTTAGAACTCTTACCTGGTTGCAGTTGGAGAGATAAAGCATCCGTCAGCTTCAGCACTAGCTGCTGCAGTTCCTTCTCTTCATTCACCTCCTTCTCATTAAATGGCACTTCTGCTGCCGTAGGACTAGAAGCTGTGGTCATAATTCCCTGGGGAAGGTTCCTGGACCTTTCAGGTTGTGATATCCCCTCCAGATCTGTCTGAGGAATTCCCTTCTCTTTTGATTTTTCATGCTGTCTCATTAGGGGGTTGCCATTCTGCAGGAATATCGACCCTGAAGTGGTACCTGATGATCTCAGGTTCATTGCAACTGGATCAGATTGAGTCTGTAGTAGCTGCCTGTTTTCTGCAGCTGAGGAGGGATCCAGGGATTTCCACTCAGTATAGCTAGTGGGGATGGGTTTTGCCAGAGCTGAGTCTGATCCATTGTGAAGCTTTCTTTCCTCCCAGGGGTCTTTGCTTTTTGACATCATATTTTGACACAATACAAATGAAGGATGGTTTGGTGGTTGTAACATTACCTGAAATGAACACAACACAGGAAACCTGTTGCTTATAAAGCTTGATACAAAGCCAATGGAAGCCTGTTAAAGAGGTAGGATTGTTTTGTGGTTAAAGAACTGAAATGAGACTCAAGAGATCTGGTTTCAGTTCCCTCCCATCCCTACCACAGAAACCCTATATGACCTTGGGCAAATCAGTGAATCTTCATGACTCAGTTTCCCCACCTGTAAAAAGGGGATAGTAATGCTTCCCTTGTCAGTCTTGTCTAATTAGTTTGTAGCTTTTCAGGACAGGGACTTTCTCTTCATAAGCTTGTACAGCACTTAGCACAATGGAGTCCTGATTGTGGCTGGGGACTTTCGACACTACTGCAATATAACAACTAATCAATAGGAGTTATTCCATTGACTTCAGTGGACTTTGGATCAGGCCCATAAAAACTTTGGTGTCTATCCAGAAACACCTTGTCTCAGCCTTTTTCTTCTTTTAGTTATCCCCTGATGATTTTAACAGGGCCGCCCAGGGGGCGGCGGCAAGTGGGTCCTTCCGCCCCGGGACCCACCGCCGAAGTGCCGGGTCTTTGGCAGCAATTCGGCGGTGGTGGGCCCCCGCCGCCGAAGACCCAGGCCCCCTGAATCCTCTAGGTGGCCCTGGATTTTAAGTGTATTGGGTCTAATTATATTGTACACAGGTTTCATTCCACAATTTTCAGTGTCTCAATTTATTGTAATTTCAGTCTCAAGATATTATACTTTATTGCACCAGTAAAAATGGGACGTCATAGTAGCTCAAGATTTAATTTGCTGGAAAATTATTCTAAAATAATTTAACTAAGAAAAAAATACACACACACACACACACATGCAAGGTGTGCATGCATATTTCAGTATATATATGTGTCTGTGTACGTATGACTCATGCAAACAAATTGCATATATATCCAGTTGTAAGATGCCATGTATTTGCATAGCATATGGACTAATATTTTAGAGTGAGAACATCATTTAAACTTTAGAAACCAAAGGTTACTTTAAATGAATCAGAATTAAAATATTTCAAAAGAAAAAGGCAAAATAAGATATTGATCCACAGCAAGGAAAGACTTTCCTTTAATTATCAGACTAGATCTCTAATTCTTATCACCTGACAAGATAAGATTGTTCTTTAGACTGCACTGTTTAGTGATGTGTCCAGTCTTGATTAAGATGCATTGAGCAATTCTCTTTGGAGACTTTTTTATGGTTGGAATTTCTCTAAGGGTGTTTTCACTCTCACACATTATTATTCATTATAATTCTTATGTATTTATTTGTATTGTGGTAGTGCCTATGAGCTCTATTGTGGATCAGAGCCCCATTGTGCTAGGTGCTGTATAAACAGAACAAAAAGAGTCCCGGCTTACTGTCTGTCTGTCTGTCTGTCTGTCTGTCTGTGTATCTATCTATGCACAAGAGACAACAGGGGGAACACAAAGACAGTGCTGGTGCACAGTGCTCAAAGCATGCCAATAGCCAAATTGTTGTCAAGATTCTTGGCACATTGTTCTCTGTACCTTTATTTCCTGCCTCATTTGCTGCAGCTCCGCCTGCCCACATTCATGGTTTGCTCTCAGGACTTGGAGCTTTGCTTCTAGTCTGCAGCTTTTGTCTTCCTGGGACTTGTGGAGGAGCAGCACTTCATCTTTCCATTTGTTTAACTGCTTTCTCAGGTACCTGCCAGGCAATAGAGAGTGACAGGGGAAGTTACTGGACTAAATTACCTTCCATGCACACTCCTTAATGGAGAGCATGAGAGAGAACAAATATTGCAGCTGGGCTGGTGCAAAGGGGTCATAGCACAGGTATAAGAACCTTCCCACCAGGGTGCAGGGGGCCAGTACTCCAGGAGCTGAACTGCCTCCACAGCAGCCTATGCACAGGGGCATTCCAGGAAGCCCAGGACATGGGCAGGATGGAGAAGGTGTGGCCAGGATGGTCCTGGGCTCTGGTGATTCAACATTCCTGGAATGGCCCATGGGACTGTCACAACAGAGACAAGAGACAGGGCAGTGCACAAGGCTGCCCTCCCCTGTGCCTGGGGTCGAGCCAGCTCCTGCCAGCTCTCAAAGTGGGGAAGTGCAAGCTGTCTGTCCTGGCCTCAGGACAGGAATGAATCTATCCCATTGTTCCCTCATGATGATCCTTCTTGTTAAGGACCTTCTGTATGGCCTCCACTGATTGCACAGAAAGTTTCGACAGAAGCCACTGTCCTTGGAAAGATGAGTTTATTGCAATCAAAAGTGCTACCTACACACATACTAGAGCAGGATAATTAGAGACGATGCACCTAATATCTACTCAGGGCAGACAATACATAAATACCACCCATTTCTCTAAACTAGAGGCAAACTCCTACGGAGAAGTGCTGCCCACAGGATAGCAGTACAGCTTTGTCTTGCCCACTGCTGAGGCGGAGAGAGAGAGAGAGAGAAAAGCTGGTTAACACTGGCGAAATAAGACAGCTGCTGTATATTGCTCAATTGAAATAGTTCTCCCCACTCTTCTATTACATCCAAGAGCTCTAGTTTATTAACTTTCTGTTGGATAATGTGTTGGTTCACATAAGCAAGATGTAACAGTGTTATAAATCTGTCCTTTACTAAATGGTTTCTTCCAGCTCTATTTTTAAAAGAAGAAATACATCAGTCAGTACGCACTCAGAAAAACCCCCACTAGGGGTAAAGACAGAACTCATTTGCTCACTTTTCTCATGCGAGTAGCCCCACTGACCCCTTCAATGAAATTATACATATCAGCTGAGCAAGACTTGGCCAGAAGGTTTGTAAAAAGCCTGGATATGCAAAGTTAACATTAGTATTTAGATCTGGGTTTAGAAAGGATTTTCCTATCCTGTGAGAGGTTTTTTTTTTTTCTTTTTTCCAGATTTTTGAAATTTTTTCCCACCCTGAGATGGGACAAAAAGTCAATCTCAAATTTTTTTGTGAACCAATGAGCTGAAAACTTTTTTGTTTTGGATCAGTTGAAACATCTCATTTTGATACCTACCTTTTAAATTTTTTTTAAAACTTATTTTAGTACAAATTAAAATTTCTAAGCAAAAAGTCATTTTGAATCAGAAAATGAACAGATCAACATTTCCTGATGAAAAATGTTTCATTGGAAAATTCTTGACCAGCTCTACTAGTCCTTTTAATAGTCCTTATATTTCAGCATTTAATGGCCCTGTCCTGTGCGGTTCTGAGAATCTTTAGCTATTTCTGTGCCCATTTCTGTCAGCAAACTTACACCTGAGTAACTTAACCTGTGCAAGTATTTCCACTGACTAGGAGTGAAGGGGACTATTCCCGTGTGCAAAGTTACTCATCTTCCTGTTTACAGGATCAGGTCTTGAGCAGGGTTGCCAATTTTGGTTGGCTGTATTCTTGGAGGTTTCATCACATGACATAATCTTTAAAGATTTATCTTTAATTCCTGGAGACTCTAGGACAATCCTGGAGGATTGGCAACCCTAGTCTTGAGTCAGGACAGAGTACATTTCCGAAGGAGTAGGCTTCACACGCACCATCTCAGCTACCATTGGGTATGTCTACATTGCAGTGTAAGCCTGTGCTTGAGCTTGGGCTCAAGCCTAACCCCTTTTGCATCTACACTGCAATTGCTCTAACCCAGGACTCAGTCCCAAGACCCTGCAGGGTCCAAACACAAGTCAAGCTGGAACCAAGGGTTTCACCCCTATTACTTTGCAGTGCAGATGCAGTCCACTTGATACATGTCCCAGTAGTCTGCCAGCAGGAGCGGCGCCAGGGTTTTTGGCGCCCTAGGCAGGGGTCCTTCCGCGCTCCCGGTCGTGGGCGGCAATTCTGCGGTGGTGGGGGGGTCCTTCCACGCTCCCGGTCTTCGGGGCACTTCGGCAGTGGGTCCCGGAGCGAGTGAAGGACCCGCCGCAGAATTGCCGCCGAAGACCAGGAGCACAGAAGGACCCCCCGCTGCCGAATTGCTGCCAAGGGTGGCAAAATGCTGCCCCCCCAAATCCCGGCACTTCCTAAATGGAAGTGGCGGCCCTGTCTGCCAGAAGTATCCTACAATTCCATGGGACAACTTCCTTAGTCCTCTCTATCCCAACAATCTCCAATCCACTCTATTGAAAACAGAAGCCAACCCCCACTTTGGCAAATGGCAGCAGCTCACGTCAGCATTAACCCATTCTCTTCTGATCACCGATCTGCAAGCACACTATAGAGAGCCTCTGGGCTTGCAATGGAGAGCAAAACAATCAAGCCTCTTGCAAAGTGAGCTGCTTCATGGCCATAGCCATGGAGCACAGCCAAATTTTGGTGAATCTCTGACGCAAGGCAAGTAAAACACCAGGAATGATTACGCATACCAGCAAATAGATAAAAAGCTGGCAGCTCTACAGATTTGCTGGACAAGTGGTCCTATTAAGAGGCTAAAGAGTGAATACAGGAAGACCAGGAACAAGAACCGCACTTCAGGCAACTTGCTAATGACATGCCCATTTTAAGATGACTTTGACCGGGTTCTGGGCACTGCACCCAGCACAGAGCCAACCGTGCTTCATGATGACCTGGTCTGTCATGATGTTGCCCTTTAAAAAAGGGAAGAAGGAGAATCTGGGGAACTACAGACTGGTCAGCCTCACCTCGGTCCCCAGAAAAATCATGGATTCCATATTGAAGTACATGGAGGAGAGGAAGGTGATCAGGAACAGTCAACATGGATTCACCAAGGGCAAGTCATGCCTGACCAACCTGATTGCTTTCTATGATGAGATAACTGGTTCTGTGAATATGGGGAAAGTGGTGGATGTGATATACCTTGACTTTAGGGAAGCTTTTGATACGGTCTCCCACAGTATTCTTGCCAGCAAGTTAAAAAAGTATGGATTGGATGAGTGGACTATAAGGTGGATAGAAAGTTGGCTAGATCATCGGGCTCAATGGTTAGCAATCAAGGGCTCGATGTCTAGTTGGTAGCCGGTATCAAGCAGAGTGCCCCAGGGGTTGGTCCTGGGGCAGGTTTTGTTCAACATCTTCATTAATGATGTGGATGAAGGAATGGATTGCACCCTCAGCAAGTTCACAGATGACACTAAGCTGTGGGGAGAGGTAGATAAGCTGGAGGTTAGGGATAGGGTCCAAAGTGACCTAGACAAATTGGAGGATTGGGCCAAAAGAAATCTGATGAGGTTCAACAATGACAAGTGCAGAGTCTCGCTCTTAGGGCGAAAGAATCCCATGCACTCCTACAGGCTGGGGACTGACTGACTAAGCAGCAGTTCTGCAGAAAAGGATCTGGTGATTACAGTAAATGAGAAGCTTTATATGAGTCAGCAGTGTGCCCTTGTTGCCAAGAAGGCTAACGGCATATTGGGCTGCATTAGTAGGAGCATTGGCAGCAGATCGAGGGAAGTGGCACTGGCGAGGCCACATCTGGAGTACTGCATCCAGTTTTGGGCCCCCCACTACAGAAAGGATGTAGACAAATTGGAGAGTCCAGCGGAGGGCAACAGAAATGATTAGGGGGCTGGAGCACATGACTTATGAGAGAACTCGTCTTATTTAGTCTTCAGAAAAGAAGAGTGGGGGGGATTTGATAGCAGCCTTCAACTACCTGAAGGGTGGTTCCAAAAAGGATGGATCTAGACTGTTCTCAGTGGTGGCAGATGACAGAACAAGGAGCGATGGTCTCAAGTTCCAGTGGCGGAGGTCTAGGTTGGATATTAGGAAAAATGATTTCGCTAGGAGAGTGGTGAAGCACTGGAATGGGTTACGTAGGGAGGTGGTGGAATTTCCAGCCTTAGAGGTTTTTAAAGCCCAGCTTGACAAAGCCCTGGCTGGGATGATTTAGTTGGGAATTGGTCCTGCTTTGAGCAGGGGGTCGGACTAGATGACCTCCTGAGGTCCCTTCCAACTCTGATATTCTATGATTCTGCGTTGGCCCCTGAATCCACCATGAGGACTGAAGGCAGTCAGCATCAGGCTCCAAGTAAGGAGCATGAAGTGACTCTCTTAATGAAACCAGTTCCAGAGCAGGCTGTGGATCAGGATCAAGAGCGAGTTCTTGGTCCCTACTTGGAAGAGCTGTTTGATCCCCCTGCCCGAGGAACAGCCCACTGCCAAGTGTGCAGCAAACACGGTGGAGTCCGAAGTGGCCCCAGTGCCCGGTAAGTGTATGATTCAAATTTACAGTTTATTATTACTGTAATGGGAGCGATTTCTGCTCTAAGAAGCAATGTAAAAATAAGTCCCAGCTATCAGCATATGACCAATAATGGTGGATTGTAGCAAAGCACCATGTTGTTCGCCTTCCCTTCCCCCACCTGTTTAGTTCAAAATGGCAACTTGAAATTTCAAAGATTCATAAACAGCTGTAAAGGTTATTGTAACTGTTAAGTAACAGATGTTTGCTAGGGTCATTCATGATTTCCTTTCAGCAGTAAGAAATATGCCACTGTAATCATTCCTCCTGGGTCTATGCAGCTGCCTGTAAACAGCAAACTGAGTGTGGGTGTTTGGGAAAAAGTCTTCAATTTCCAAATCTAGTCCATTTCTGTTAGAGGTAATCCATGCAGTCTGCGGGTCACAAATTCATTTCTCCGAAGTATGAGTGGGGTGTTAGTTTTTTTCCCAGAACTGTGCCAGGTACAGGGTGGAGAAAAGCTGCAGATTTTAGCATATTTGCATGTGGCAGTAACAGAGTAAGCCAAAGATGCTGTGTCAGCTCATAAAATTAATTCCTTCATGGATTCTGGCCGAATCCTGGCTGCTGATAGCTGCATGCTTTTCCTGAAGCAGGAACTCCACATAGATAGTCACATTGCGGGGAAGGGCTTATTTTCCAGACCCCCCTGTTTAGCTGACTAGTCCACCCAACTTTCAGATATGCTGTTTGGTCACTATATGTTTGAATACTTCAGCTGCACACACTGCATGTTTCCCTCCAGCAGCTTGGAATAACATGTCCCTCTGCCAATAGGGCATCACAAGAACACTTATGTTGTCTGCCAAAATATGCAAGACCTGAAATGACAGAAAAAGCCTTTTGCAGCAACGGCATTATACACACCTCTCCTCCTCCTCCCCTGCATGACAATTAGTTATGAAATTTTTATGAAACAGAAAAAAGATAATTTTAAACTTACCATTGTCTCCACACTTCTGTAACAGTGACTAACAGGCTGTGTTCAGAGACAGCATGAGGACTGAAGCAGCCCCTTCACAATATGTGTTCACTTTAGAAAGGTTACATTTTATGTTCTTGAGATTCCACCATAATTAATGCTGTGCTACTGATCTACTTTAGACCAGGGGCGGCTCCAGGCCCCAGCACGCCAAGCGTGTGCTTGGGGTGGCATGCCTGCGGAGGGTCCGCTGGTCCCGTGGTTCCACCTAAGCCGCGGGACCAGCGGACCCTCCGCAGGCACGCCTGCGGGAGGTCCACCGGACCGCGGGACTGGCGACTGGCAGAGCACCCTCCGTGGAATGCCGCCGTGCTTGGGGCTGTGAAATGTCTAGAGCCGCCCCTGCTTTAGACAATCCTTTTTTCTTGTCCTATTTCAGGACCCTCAACCTCTACTGCCTGCTGTTCTTCAGGAACTCAATTCCTGGCCCAAGGTACCTTCATGGACTGTTCCACAAGGAAGAGTTTCCATGACAAAGTTATGGTCGAAGATCTTAACAGGGCAGACCAGCGGGTCCGGTACCAGAAGAAGAGGGATGAAAGACTGGAACAACAGAATATTGACAGGCAAGAGGAAAGGCTGGGGAACGCCACCCAGGTAGAGAACAGGGTTTCAGCGATGGGGCTGGCACTTGGAAAGCAGTTCCTGGAACAGGAATGGCAGCTTAGGGAGGGAGACAGAGCTCAATAGAGAACTGTTTCAGAGACTCCTGTCCATAATGACTGCCAGAGTACCATCTCCTGCTGCCTCCCCCACACCATGGCAGGATCACCCTGCAACATACCTTAATCTTGTAGTAGCTTGGACAACCCCATATCGGGGTGGTCAATGCATTCAGGACTCAGAAGCAGTGGGGTAGGTTAACTAAACTCCATGCAGCCTTTCTTTTTCAACTCTTCTCTAGTGTAAACCTCCACCTCCCTATCCCTCTGCCAAATGAAGGGAAAATGTGTAAAGAAGGGAAAGGAGAACATGGAGCTAGAGGACATGTGGCGGCATGGGGATTGTGTCAGGTATTAAATATTTCCTGCTCTTTTTTTGTGCGTTTGTGTATGGTTTTGTTAAGGCAGCTGGTCTGCCCAACAGTGTGTGAGTGTTTTGCTATTTTAAGACATGTTTACAAATAAAGCATATTATGTTTTCAAGAAAGTTTATTGCATCACTTCGTGCAATCATGATTTGGGCTAATAAAGCTAAAAACATGTTCAGGAGCAATTAAACATTAGTAAGCAAATAGTATTCCTCAATTTAGCTAGATATGGCAATTCACATTTCAATAAATTCCATCTGTGCCCCCAATTCATTATTCTTCATGTCATTCAATCAATCCTCCCAACTGTTGTGTATTTGGTTGTCATGGGTTTTGTTACTATGGCAACTGAGTTAGACTATTAAGGGATAGCTCAGCCGGTTTCAACCGGCTGAGTGAGCTCTCTGTTTCTATAAATAAAATGGAGGTTTTGGTTAGCTGTCTGCTCTCTGGCCTCAAGTGATTGCTTCCTACACCGGCTGCCCCTAGGACATAACACTGGCGACGAGGGTGGGATCCTGGTGCTGCTCCAGTAACAGAAGGAAGTAGAAGTCAAGGTAAAGACCAAACAAAGAAAAAAAGCTGCTTGTTTGCACTGACTGTGAAAGTGAAACTAAAAATCATGGCTACTCTGACCAGGACCCTGGAGCCTTTTGATGAGAATACAGAGCAGTGGCATGTGTATACTGAGCGTTTTGAGCTTTTTGGTATTGCAAATGACATTACAGAAGCGAAGAAGGTGCCAATATTCTTAACTGTTGTAGGGGCTAAAACCTACTCTCTGCTACGCAGCTTACTACACCCTGTTAAGCCTGAGACTAAATCTTACAGTGACATTGTGGAAATCCTGGGGTCTCATTTCTCCCCAAAACCACTGGTAATTGTTGAAAGATATAGGTTCCACAAAAGAGACCAAAAGGAAGATGAAACAGTTGTACAATTTGTAGCCATTTTAAAAAAGCTAGCAGAACACTGTGAATTTAAAGAGATGTTAAATGATGCCCTGCGTGACAGGTTAGTGTGTGGCCTCTGCAGTGAAGCTATACGGAAGCGCCTACTGACAGAGGCTCAGCTTACATTACAGAAGGCTGTTGATATTGCTGTCTCCATGGAACTGGCTACAAGGGAGACACAATACATCGGTGCATCCCCTAGGGTGCAAAAAGTGTCACAAGAACTGACCCACAAAACGGTGCAGAGTCAAGAATGTTACCGCTGTGGTAAGCTGGGTCACCAGGCATCAGAATGCTGGTGTAAGGACCTGGTGTGTCGACACTGTGGCAAAAAGGGACACATTGAGTATGCCTGTAAACAAAAGAAAAAGAGCCCTGTGGTCTGGCCGACAAAAAGAGGAACCTTGCATACCCTAGAGCAGACCCAGGATGATCAAGGTGACACCTCCTCACAAGAGGAAGTGCCACTGCATGTTTTGTCTTTGGCAGCGGGCTCACATGAATACTGGGTAACCCCCTTATTGGAGGGCAAACCTATACGCATGGAACTAGACACCGGTGCAGCTGTCTTGCTGGTTTCTGAGACTGTGTATAAGGAAAAGCTACAGCATCTTCCGCTTAAGGCAACAAAAACTGTTCTGAAGACGTATACAGGTGAAGCTGTGCCCATGTTGGGCACTATTGATGTTAAGGTGGAGCTCAATGGACAGGCGGCTAAATTGCCACTGTTTGTGGTGAGAGGTGACTACCCAGCCTTAATGGGTAGGTCTTGGCTTGGGAAGATTCAGCTGAACTGGGCAGAAGTGCACCGGATGACTAAAGAAGAAACCAGTCTAACCCCTATACTAAGGAAACATGCTGCTGTTTTTGGAGATGATTTGGGAAGTATGAAGGGAATCACTGTGACATTGAACATTAAACCTGGCAGTCTACCAAAATATCTGAAAGCCCGAACTGTGCCATATGCCATCAGGCCAAAAGTTGAAGCAGACCTGGAGCGCCTGGTCACCAATGGAGTCCTAATACCAGTTACCCATAGCTCATGGGCCACTCCTATCGTTCCAATAGTGAAGAAAGATGGCTCTCTCCGGATTTGCGGTGATTTTAAAGTCACTGTCAACCCAGTGTTGTGTGCAGAGCAATACCCGCTTCCCCGCATCGATGACCTCTTCGCAGGCCTGGCTGGGGGACAAAAGTTCAGTAAGATTGATCTGAGTCAAGCATATTTACAGATGCACGTTGATGAAAAGTCCCAAGAGCTGTTGACTATTGTGACTCATAAGGGGCTTTATCGATACTGTCGCCTACCCTTCGGAATCACATCGGCTCCCGCCCTGTTCCAGAGGGCTATGGACCAGATCTTGTGTGGCTTGTCAGGAGTTCAGTGCTATCTGGATGATATCCTGGTCACTGGAAGAAATTAAGAGGATCACTTAAAGAATTTAGAGGCTACCCTACAAAGACTGGAGGAGTATGGCCTACGAGTTCGCAAAGACAAGTGTGAATTCTTCAAGCCCTCTGTTGAATATTTGGGACACATCATCGATTCTGCAGGTCTTCATAAGGCCCCTGCAAAAGTTAAAGCTATTGTGGAGGCTCCCCCACCTCGAAATGTAAGCCAGCTACGCTCATTTCTAGGACTACTGAACTATTATGGAAAGTTCATCTCACAGTTAGCCACACTGCTAAAACCACTTCATGAGCTCCTTGGGCAGAACAAGGCCTGGAAGTGGACTGAAGCCTGTGATGTTGCATTTAACAAAGCTAAGGATGCATTGTTAAATTCTGAAGTTCTAACACACTTTGATCCATCCTTACCCCTGCAATTGGCCTGCGATGCTTCCCCTTATGGAGTGGGAGCGGTCGTGTCACACATTATGCCTTCGGGAGAAGAAAGACCTATTGCTTTTGCTTCAAGCACTCTAAGCAAAGCAGAAACTAACTACGCCCAAATCGAACGTGAGGCATTAGGAATTGTTTTTGGAATTAGGAAGTTTCATCAGTAACTGTTTGGGCAAAAGTTTACTCTTCTTACAGACCATCGACCTCTGACATCAATTTTTGGACCCTACACAGGCATTCCCCCATTAGCTGCTAGTCGTATGCAACGTTGGGCATTGATACTTTCTGCACACACATATGAAATCAAATATCGGAAATCCACTCTGCACGGCAATGCAGATGGCCTCTCAAGGTTGCCTTTACCGGTCAAACATCAAGATAGTGCCCAAAAGGAAATCTTCTACTTTGAACAGGTAGAGAATACACCCATCACTGCTACTCAGATAAAGAAGGCAACCCGCGTTGACCCAGTATTATCCCAAGTTATGGACCTGGTGATGCATGGAAAATCTCGACAAACCTCTCCGGTCTCACCTGACCTTGTTCCCTACATGTCCAGGCGGACGGAGTTATCGGTCCAATCTGGTTGTTTGTTGTGGGGGAGGCGTGTCATTATTCCACCACCCCTGAGATCACAGATGTTAGAACAGCTACATTCCGGTCACTGTGGAATAGTGCGCATGAAGGAAATTGCACGAAGCTATTTTTGGTGGCCTAGATTGGACAGTGCTATTGAAGAGAAGGCAAAAGCTTGTATGTCATGTCAGAGTGTAAGAAATGCACCCCAGTGGGCACCCCTACACCCATGGGACTGGCCTGAAAACCCGTGGCAACGTATTCACGTTGACTTTGCTGGCCCCCTTGAAGGAAGCATGTTCTTGGTGGCAGTAGATGCCCATTCTAAATGGTCAGAAGTCTCTATAATGCAGTCCACTACTGCAGAGAGTACTATCCAAAAACTACGAGGACTCTTTAGTCGTTTTGGTCTGCCAGAACAACTTGTGAGCGACAACGGACTGCAGTTCGTCTCTCAGGAGTTTCAAAATTTTATGAAGGCAAATGGGATACACCACATCACGTCAGCACCATATCATCTGTCCACCAACGGATTAGCTGAAAGATTTGTGCAGACAATGAAAAACGCTTTGAAATCAGCAAAGGGACAACACTCCATTCAAAAGCGTCTGGATACCTTCTTACTTTCCTATAGAAATACACCTCATGCTACGACCCAGGCTTCCCCAGCCTTTCTAATGATGGGACGACAGCTGCGCACTTGCTTTGATCTGCTGAAACCTTCTGAACCCAGACAAACTGTGCAACATCAGCAGCAATATCAAGTAATCAGACGGGCACCCAGAGCAAAAGACCGAACCTTTAGCCCAGGGCAGCCAGTTTTGGCTCGGAATTATACTTCCAGAGCTAAATGGGTCCCGGCCACAGTCATCACTCAAACAGGACCTGTTTCCTATACAGTCCGGACTGCAGAGAATCTTACCTGGCGGCGACATGTAGATCAGCTGTTGCCAGGTCATGCCAGTCTTCAGGACCCATCTGCAGTTGAGGGGTCTGACTTCACCCCTCCTGGTGAGACACCGAATCATGAGTCACCTGTTCCTGACTGTTCTCCTCCATTACTGCCGGCAGCTGAGATACCCCTTTGCCCAGCACGAGTTGATACCACCTCCTCACCTATTCGTGCTGCGGACCCTGAGCCCCTAGTACTTTCGGGTGCAACAACACCAGAAGTTCGCCGTAATCCACCTAGAGACAGAAGGCCTCCTCATCGGCTGGATCTTTAGTTAGGGCGAACCCACGGTTATGGGGCAAAATAATCCCCAGGGTTTAGCCGGGAATGGAGGCAGTCTACCCTCCTTCTCTAGTTTAGTGTGTGTTTTATTTAGGGGATGTTCTTATTAGGGGGGGAGGAATATGTTGTGTATTTGGTTGTCATGGGTTTTGTTACTATGGCAACTGAGTTAGACTATTAAGGGATAGCTCAGCCGGTTTCAACCAGCTGAGTGAGCTCTCTGTTTCTGTAAATAAAATGGAGGTTTTGGTTAGCTGTCTGCTCTCTGGCCTCAAGTGATTGCTTCCTACACCGGCTGCCCCTAGGACATAACACCAACCACTGCTCTCTGCTCCCCTCAAAAATAATAAGCCACTTTCCCCCCACAAGCACATTCCTACAGGTACTAGCAGGGCCGGCTCCGGGCACCAGCTTAGCAAGCAGGTGCTTGGAGCGGCCACTCCAGAGAGGGGCGGCACGTCCAGGTATTCGGCGGCAATTCGGCAGAGGGTCCCTCGCTCCCGCTCGGAGCGAAGGATCTCCTGCTGAATTCTGCAAATCACGGGTTTTTGGGTTTTTTTGGCTGCTTGGGGCAGCAAAACCCCTGGAGCCGTCCCTGGGTACTATTCCCCCTCTTCCATTGGGCCATGCAAGTCCGTAATGTGAGAGCACAAAGCATCCCTCACTTCTCATGCCCAGATGCGTGCAACCAGCTGTAGGACTGTACTTTCCAGTTGAGGGTACCAATCCAGCATCCCCTCACTATCATAGGTCCATTCTCGGGGAAATGGCTCACCTCTGGCTTCACAAAAGTTATGAAGAGCACAGCAAGCCACAGTAATGCGGACAGTATTGATGACACTGGCATCCAAATGGGTCTGTAGACACTTCCAATATGATTTTAATCTGCCAAAAAGTAGATTCAACAACCATTCTACACCTGCTGAGAGTGTAATTTAACCTTCTTTTGCCAGGGCCTCTGAATTCATGGTATGGTTTCATAAGCCATGGCAAAAGGGGATATGGGGATTCCCCTGGAATAACAGTAACACTGTTTATGTCAATGTCATCTGTGGGAATAATGTTCCAGCCTGTCCATGAATGTAGACTCCTGAGTGGGGAAAAACTGGCACCATGCTCTTTTCCAGTACAGTCCATGATGATTTTGTTCATAAATCTGCCTCTGTGGTCCATTAGTGTCTGCATAACAGTAGAGTAGTATCCTTTGTGGTTTACGTACTTGTGCTCCTTGAGAAGGGCAAACTATGGGCACATGAATCTCCTCCATGACCCCAGCACTGGTAGGAAACCCCATTTTCTTGAAGTCAGCAGTTACTTCCAGAATATCTTTAATGCCTGCCACCTTGGGGCAAACCACATGCCTGACTGCCTCAATTAGCTCTGCCACCATGTTACCAACTGTTGACTTTCCAACCCCAAACTGGTTGGCAATGGACCTGTAGCAGTCTGGGGTATCCAGCTTCCAGACGGTTATAGCAACCCGCTTCTGGGACGGCAAGGGTTACCTCAGTTGTCTCTTTACGGTGGAGGGTGGGGGCAAACTACTTAAAAAGCTCCAGAACTGTGGCTTTCTTCATGCGACCGGTCTAGACCCACTGCTGGTCATCCTAGGTCCGCATGACGATATGGTTCCACCTGTCTGTGATTGTGGCCCTGCGCCAGAAGCGATGGTCTACATAGGGGACATCAGTAGCTTTGCCAATTATACTGAGGAGCCTCTGCCAATGCGAGTCTGCAATGCCAGGATACTCCTCCTACCAAGCCATCAGAGAATCTGTCAGGTACCTTTGGTGGGACAGAAAATGCCACTGAAATGTCCACCAGTGCCTTGTGGACACTCTGCCAGTTTCTTGATGCAAGAGTGAAAGCACAAGCAAGAGAAGTTCATCAAACGGTGCCTTTTCCATGTCACTGGCTCCGGTAGCTGAGAGTGCACAGACCAAAATGACTGCTTGGCAAGCTGCATTGGTGGGCTATTCAAACTTCCTGTAATGTGCAGGGTAGGCAGTAAAGTTTTCCCACAATGAACCACAGGCCATAGAATGTCAACCAATAATTTCAGCCTCAAGCCCATAACTTCTGCTTGATCTAAAGCATATATTTTCCAATGACATCCAATCTTGATTTAAATACTTCAAGTGATGGAGAATCTACCATGTCCCTAAATAAATATATTCCAGGGGTTTCTTATCCTCCCTTTTTTTAAATTGCACATTATTTCTGTTCTAGCTGGACCTAGCAGAGAAGGAGAGCCAGACACAGAGGAGCTTATTGAAGCAGAGTTAGCTGCTGTGGAAAGTGTTATTGTTCTGGTTGCAAACCTGAAACTAACACCAAAGTAAGGCTTTGCACATTGTGGGGGGAGTGCTCAAACATTTAAAGGGACAGGACATCACAACTTCTAGATTGAATATTAACATTTATAGACAGGGTGAGATTCAAAAGGGTGATGTGTTGACCTAATTCCCTTCCCAGTAATGTAAATGATAAAACTCCCATTGACTTCAGTGGGAGCAGTTAGACCATCCATGAGCACTTTTAAAAATCCCATCCAAAATGTCTAATTTTTATACAGCAGAGTTCATTTTCTAACCAGTATTTTAGCAAACCCAAGACTGGCTAATGATCACTTGCACTGGGTTTTCATATGGCCATGAGTCCTCCATAATATTGATGCCACACCAGGAGTAGGACCTATCATAGAAATCCAATTGACAATCAAACTCTTAATTTTTCTAAAGAAATTTCTGTTGGTTGATACTGTGAAGCTTTTCTTACCATGACTATATTCAAACTGTTCTGCTGAACAACATGGGTGCAGATTCAAATCTGCATTCTAGGGGTTATTTCCAACTTGTGTTCTGGAAAAGGCAGAAGGTGCCCACAGACAACCTGCCAACCTGAAGCATATTCTCACCAGTAACTGCACACCACACCATAGTAACTCTAGCTCAGGAACCAATCCATGCAACAAACCTCGATGCCAACTCTGCCCACATATCTACACCAGCGACACCATCACAGACCTAACCAGATCAGCCACACCATCACTGGTTCATTCACCTGCACATCCACCAATGTTATATACACCATCATATGCCAGCAATGCCCCTCTGCTATGTACATCGGCCAAACTGGACAGTCTCTAAGGAAAAGGATAAATGGACACAAATCAGATATTAGGAATGGCAATATACAAAAACCTGTAGGAGAACACTTCAACCTCCCTGGCCACACAATAGCAGATCTTAAGGTGGCCATCCTGCAGCAAAAAAACTTCAGGACCAGACTTCAAAGAGAAACTGCTGAGCTTCAGTTCATCTGCAAATTTGACACCATCAGCTCAGGATTAAACAAAGACTGTGAATGGCTTGCCAATTACAGAACCAGTTTCTCCTCCCTTGGTTTTCACACCTCTACTGCTAGAACAGGGCCTCATCCTCCCTGATTGAACTAACCTCGTTATCTCTAGCTTGCTTCTTGCTTGCATATATATACCTGCCCCTGGAAATTTCCACTACTTGCATCTGACGAAGTGAGTATTCACCCACGAAAGCTCATGCTGCAAAACGTCTGTTAGTCTATAAGGTGCCACAGGATTCTTTGCTGCTTTTACAGATCCAGACTAACACGGCTACCCCTCTGATACTTAAATAATATAGTAATCTAAAGAAGGACTTGGAAAATTGCTATTTGTATTTTTTTTTGTTCTTTTGCAGGGACGATAGGAGCTGGACTATCTTGCTCTTGTTCATAAGGTGCCAATACAAACAGCTTAATGACTGTAACAATATTTAAAGGGAAATTAATAAGTGACAACACATATTAATGAGGTTCTCCGGCATGGCTCTTTAGAACATGAAAAGAGAATAAAAGGCCATAATTAACATATTCTGCACTTAATGGTATATATTATGTATATCAGCGGTCGGCAACCTCTGGCATGTGGCTCACCAGGGTAAGCACCCTGACGGGCCGGGCCAGTTTGTTTACTTTCCGCGTCGGCAGGTTTGGTGGACCGCGGCTCCCACTGGCCGCAGTTCGCCGTCCCAGGTCAATGGGGGGGGCAGGAAGCCGCGGCCAGCACATCCCTCGCCTGCACCACTTCCCGCCGCCCCCATTGGCCTGGGACGGTGAACCACGGCCAGTGAGAGCTGCGGTCCGCCGAACCTGCCGATGCGGCCAGTAAACAAACTGGCCCGGCTCGCCAGGGTGCTTACCCTGGCGAGCCATGTGCCAGAGTTTGCCGACCCTTGATGTGTATATATTACTGACCCAGGTGTAAGGTCAAACTCTTCCCTGGTGTAAACTGGCACAGTTTCTTTGACTTAAATGGAACCATGCTAATTGACACCAGCAGAAAATTTGGATCATTAAATTGATGCCCACACAGCAGAATTAAAATTTCTTAGCACTTGCAAGCTGTCTCATTGAACAATGCACATGAGACCTGTATCCCAGCATTTGATAGCTAGAAAAAATCTGATGGACACACACACTGTGCACAAGGATAAAACCCTTTCTCTTGCTTTGGTCCGGCTTAGGGTGAGAAATGAAGGGTTGGGACTGGAAGGAAAGAAGTAGTAATGTTTATTCAAGTTGTCTGGTTTTAATATTAAAACACTTATCTCCATTAGGCTTTAGCTTTGGTGTTAACACACCTACCCACCTCTTTTCACTGTGAAGGGCTTTGATGGATTCACGAACTTTTAACAATTCTGCCTTAACAGAGGCTATTGCCTATGGAAGAAAGAGAGAAGATCCTGTTTTGAATTTTACCAGTGTGCTACTTGTAATCATATTTGCTGTGTAAACCTTGCTATAAGCAGTAATATCACATTTAGGATATGTCTACATTGCAGTTTTTGCCTTGAGCTAATTGACTGCCATTAACAGTCTGGATACTTCTCTATGGGTCATAATTTTCCACTGTGCCTGGAAGCAGATCTTCAGGAACTCCTAAGCATCTTAATTTAGAGCATGTCTGGTACAGTTCTGGTACACCCTTCTGACAAAACAGGACTCTAAGACTTCCAATGTGTCTTTTAAAGCAACACTGAAAAACCTGCATGATGTCAGTGAGGAACACGAAAGGAGGATAAAGCTCCTCAGAAAGAATTCTCAGCCCATGGAGAAACTAAACAAGTCAACAGCCAGCATGACAAGACCCCAGGTTACCTCACCAGATGGAAAATGAATACAGTGCAGGAACCCAAAGGTGGCAGTCCTGTCTACCTCTCTTCTGAAATGAGTGCATGCCTGGCAATGAGGTGAAGTGCTCTTGACTTGAACAGCTGCAGCTGCTACTGCTGATACATGCTGGCTGACACTGTCTCTCCTTGGAAGTATTGCTCCTGAAGAGAGGTCTTTAGAGGCAGAGCATGGACGTGACGGCAAAATGGATGAGCTGATATATGGGGACTGATTCTCAGTTACTCCATTCTGAAGCTGGGGAAGGGACAGAGGGGTTGGGAGGCAAAATTGGCCTTAAGACACCTTTTGTGCTCCTCATAGTTTAGGGCTATGCAGGGGCTGCCTAACCTGAGGCTACTCTAACTTACACTCTGCTTCCCATGGCCCCTCGAAAATAAAGAAATACTGTTGTGCAGTGATTCACCTATACCCTCCACCCACTCCCTGCATGCCCCTAACATGGCTGCTGTGCAGGGGCAGGGAGCAAGGGGGTTGGTTTAAAGCCTTCATGTCAATTCTACATCGGCTGGAGAGAATCACTACTCCGGGCATATCTTCAAGGGGACCATTTCTGCTGCCTTTATGCTGTCACAATGGCACAGAATGGCCCGAGCCTAATTGAGAATCAGGCCTATGATGTCTTTCCTTGAACTATTCAGAAGGGAGGGGTGATGGTATTTTGACCACAATCTCAGCTGGAGCCTCTAATGTGCTACTGTAATGCAAATAAAAAATAACAGAACAAATAACCCGGCAGTGCAAATAACCGTGTGTGCTATCACATTCAGGCAGTGAGGTCTGGATTCACAAAGGGACATAGGAGTTGTGGTGCTCAGTGTTACAATGCCTTACTTTTAGGCGCATAACAAATCACAGGAACAACACTGTGATCCACAAATCGTGAGTTGGGGGCTAGGCTCCCTACACAATGACAGGAGCTAGACTGTGATTCACAAAGCCAGCAACTAACTGGGGAGCTGCCTAATCTAGCCAATGGGAGATACTGACAAGGAGGGTATGTGCTAGCACCTATCTCTGCTAGTGATTCTCAGCTGTGAACCCTTTTCTGGAGTTAGGGGCCCAAAGTTGTTTTTGCTAATTGCTGGGGAAGCAAGGTACTCAGCTGGGATGTCAGAGACCCCTAGTTCAAGAGCCCCCTCCACCTGATGAAGAGAAGGGACTTGACTGGGAATCTGCTACCTCCCAGGTGAGCACCCTAATCATTGGGCAATAGGATATTCTGACATGGGGCTCCCTCAGTCTCAGCTGTTCCACTGTGTATAAATAAAAAGTAATTGGAGCAGGGGGACTGGACTCCCACATTGCAGGTGATGGCCCCAATCCCGCAGCTAAAAGTTATGTAGGGCCTTTATAAGCTGGAAAGAAGAACTGCCTTGGGACATCCCTGTTGTAAAGGTGCAGGGGGCTAGAGCCCAGCTTGGTGGAGCTTGGGACACCTGAAGTTCCCACATCACCACTACGCTAAAAGTTATGAGAGAGCAGATCCTCCTCCTTCTCACCCCCAGCCATTTTGTGTGAGCTTGGCTGTGGGACCCAATCTGGAAGGTGTGCTCTGTGTACACTGACTGGATACGACTCTGCAGGTGAGTTAAGCAGAGAAATGTCTATATTCCCTTGGTTCTTGAATTGTTCTGGGGTGAAGTAGAAGATAAGTGTTCAGATCCCTAGTGTGGAACAGCAGTACACGTGCCCAGGGGCAGACACTTAGGTACCTAAGGAAATTTTACTCTTGAAAATTTTAGTGCTAAATAAGTATAGGTGCCTACAGGATCAGTGGGGGTCTTGTGAATTTCAGTGGTGACTAGAAGCTGGGACTTAGGCACCTAAATCTGGGCTTTAGGCATGTAAGTCTCTTAGCGAATGTGGGCCTAGTCACTATGATTGGGTGTATACATCCCAGACTTGTTAACCAGGAGTCAATGGAGCCTGAGCCCAATTCAGCCTCTGGGTGTCAGGCATAACTGATGATCATATCCAGCTGAAAGTTGCTGGGCCTTCATAAAGGAAGGACTAAGGAGTATGGAGCAATAGGAAGGCAGACAGAAGACCCGAGAGAGAGAGAACGCGAGCCAGAAAGTTTATCTGAACTAAAGGCAAAGAGAAGTTAGGGCCCAAGGGGCATTTGGACTGCTGTTTGAGGGGATACAGCTGCAAAGGCTACAGAGAGCAAGTGGGTCTGGGTGAGACCCTGAGGCAGAGCTCATAAGAAGTAGAGAGAGGCTGGAGGAGCTGAATAGTGCCTGGAGAGTAGATCGCTGCAGAAGCCCTAACATAATGGTTGTAGTTAGCAGGAAGAGGTCCAGGGCTGAAGCAGCAAGGAGTCTCACAGAGCAGATTATTGCTGCTTGTTACATGATACCTGCTCTGGCACCTAGTGGGGTGGGAGGACCTGGGTTTCCTTACCAGCCACTGGAAAGGTGGCATGAAGCCTCCTGAGAGGGGAATAAGGATGACTGGAAGCCCTTAAAGAAGGAGCATGAAGACCTTTTGTAAGGACACTGGGACTGTTATTTGTTAGACTCTCTGTTGCCTCAAAAGGGGGGAGCTAAAATGTAATGAGGCCAGAGGGCTGAGTTGCAAGGCAAGACAAATCATTTGTAGGGCCGGAGAAACTGACAGCATTAAGCAAGAAATAGCTGCTATCCCAAGCTTTGTCATCAGGGGACCTGCCGATGGTGAGTCAACTCTTCTGCAGTCACCAATACTGAAATGTGGCCAAGTTCTTTAAGGGACGACTGTACAAAGTTTCCAGGTTCTTGATTTGTTTCCCTCTACTTTCTTCTGCCCACTTCCCTCCCTCCCTCCAACATGAGAAATTAACAGGGTTGAAGTTAACCAAGGGAACATCTTAGGATCAGTATTTAATAGGCAGTCTGAATCCTGATCGAGAATTTGTCCGAGTCTCTCTGCACCGCTTCAATATTCACCCTGATTTGTTCAGTGTGACTATATCTTGTTTTTGCTCACCTGAGCTGATGTCTTGTCTTGTGCTGGTGTCCTGTTGTCATTCTCAACCTGCTGCACTGCAGACCCCTTTTCAGCCAAGTGCTTGGATAACTCTGGGGCCAGTCTGTATGCTGGGGAGGATAGGTAATGATGGGCAGGCTGTGTGGAGGTGCTGAGCTCTGTAGCGGGCCTGTACACCAAGAAAGAAAGCAAAAATAGCGTGAGGATGAAATGAGAAGCTCAATAGGAGAACTCTTAGGTTCTTTCCCTGGAATCTAGAGTCATCATAAATAAAACTTCTGTTTTCAACAGAGTAATAACTGTCATGCCTGAGTAAGAATTATGAGTTAGTTATGACCTCTGTTAGCTAGCACTATATTTGGCTGGAAAAATGGATAACACATAGTGCATTTTGTTTATTGAATGGAGACCCTAAAGTCCCTAGCATAGAATTCCAGTTCCCCTTCATTTAGCAACAGTACAGCTGCTCTCTCTTTTCAACTTCCCCGGTTTCTTAGCCACTGGCAGTAGAGAGCCAACTAAACTAGGCAATTCAACTAAGGAAAGTTTTAGAAAGCCAGAAATCCTGCAGCCCAATTATGTGCTAGGGTGAGGTACCAATGATCCTTTTAATGACACCTGGAATAGCAACTCAAAATTCTGCTCTCACTGATGGCTCATCCTGCCCAAATGTGATGTAAGCAAACACCCATCAAGTTATCAAATGACCTTGTGGACTCGGAGAAAGATTACGGTAAAGTTCATGTGAAGAAGGGAGCTAAATGAAAGTAAGGAAATATCAGTCATGAAAGAATTAATGGGCAAGTTGTCTTCAATCACATTCCATGCTAAGGCACAAACACTTGAGCCACATCTCAGTGACCAAATAGCCTGTTGACACTGTTTATATTCCATCAAACTATTCATACTGTAGCTATGGTTCTTGATTAGTCTGAATATATTTAAAATTGGTTTCTAATAGCAATAATGCTACCCAGTGTTGTTGCACTGTAAAGTTTAGTAAATATATTTTCCATTTCTTTCCCGTTGGGAAGGATGAAATTCACCCCTGTTTGAAAGGGTGAATGCCATCACTCAATCTTACTTAAGCCCTGTTTGGCAGATATTTAAGTCTACATACTGAACAGACCAATTAGGCAAGACAAACTCTCAGAACTTGTGCCAAGGACCAGCACATGGTTAAGAGACCTCTTCAGTCTCATTCATGTCCTCCATAGGCAAAGTGCAAGAATGGGTCAAATGGAGGACCAGCATAATAAGATGCCAAAACAATTCAGACATAAAGTATTGCTGGGGAGAGGGATAGCTCAGTGGTTTGCGCATTGGCCTGCTAAACCAACGGTTGTGAGTTCAATCCTTGAGGGGGCCACTTAGGGATCGGGGGCAAAAATCAGTACTTGGTCCTGCTACTGAAGGCAGGGGGCTGGGCTTGATGACCTTTCAAGGTCCCTTCCAGTTCTAGGAGATAGGTATATCTCCTATTATTATTAACTCCAAGGAGCCTTTCTCACACCTGGATGATGTAAAGGGCCATGGATCATTCAGGAATGGAGGTAATAGACTTAAGTCAGTTACCTGAGTCTAAAGGGCACAGAGCAGTCCCACTGACATCAGTGGGGTTATCCACAGTGGGAAGCACTGTATGGTAGTAAGTATTGCAGAGCTGGGCCCAAGATTAGGTGTGAGAAAATATGGCACAAAGAGCTGATGTTAAGAAGAGAAAACAAAATAAATGTGCTTGTTTGTGAATAGTGCTCATAATTCTAATTTCATCTTTGTTGTTTTATTTAGATAGTTACTAGTATGCCCCTCAGCACCATAATATTCCAACACCTGTAGAAGGTTGGTGTAAGAAGTCACATGCCTTCAAATTCATTGTCCACCTACTCTGCTGCCAAGCAGAGTTGATGAACTACAACACCCATGACACCCCCTAAAGGAGAGTATGTGTTATAGAATAACTGACTCTTCCAAAACTGCTTGCTTATTTGTATTATGGTAATACCTAGTGAATCCACCTGAGATCAGGGCCCTATTGTTAGGTCTGTACAAATGCCTAGAAAAATATGGTGCCTGTCCTAAAGCATTTACATTCTAAATACACAAAGGAAGCATTGTTGTCTCCACCTTCAGATGGGGAAACTGAGATTCAGAGAAATTAAGTGACTTGTCCAAGGTGTCACATCAGTAGCAGACCTGGGAACTAAACCCAGAGCTTCTGAATCCCAACCCAAGGCCATAACCACAAGACCAGCCTTCCTTTCTACTTGTCAGCAAGGCCGAGTTCTGCAGTTACTGTACAGGACCAAAGCCTGACAGAATGTTTTAAAATTTCTTTTATGGAAGTGTTAGATTTGACAAAATGCTTTGTTGATAATTCTCTGTGTGTGGGCCATTGCGACCACCTTCACATTCTCTAGGGTGAGAGGAGCAGGAATCTGCAAAACTTTCTGCCATAATATGAAGTCACGGCATGGAAAAGGTTCTTTCACTGACCCCATAGACTGTAATGGCTACTTTGTGGGCACAGTGTCAATATATCAGTCATCTGAAATAAGTATCTGCATGATATTTTTTTAAAAAGCAGGGAAAGAAACTGCTTTTACTGCAAAGCTTCAACCCTTCCATTTTGTAATCTTAACTTGTGTTTTATGGACTGACCACAGTTCATCTGTCAAATCAAAGTCATTTACTGTGTGGGCACAGTCAAGTAGCTAATGTTCAAAACTGCTTCTTTTTTAGCACTGTTAGATGCAGGTGGTGAATGTGCTACAGATTGGAAGTATCTGGTCTCTTCAAATTCACCACTCAGGTGGTATAAACACACTGGGACTGACACTCACGCTGCTTGCTCATGTTCTGGGAAGTCCCCTCCCTCCATCATTTCCAGTGTCTGCCTTCTCCGAGCCTCCTTTCTTCTGCAGCGCTCTTGAAGCAGGTTGTTTCTGATGGTGCGAAAAAAGATCTTTGCATTCTCCTTTGCTGACATCTGCTGGAACAACATGCAACAGAGAAAGGAGTGGATTTAAAACAAGCACTGCTCTGAAGCACAAGCAGTCAACCCAATCCCAGATAAAGCTGAGTGATGCTATCTTCTACCCTCCACCCACAAGAAAGCAAATATAACTCCAGACTTGTGGATGCTGGCTAACTTTAGTTGCTCTTCCCTAGTTTGTCTGGAACTTAATAGAATCCTCATCTTTAATATGATTTTGTTTTGTAGATAGGGATGAACCTACTGTCCCTCCTGAGGTTGTTTTAAAGAATGTGCTTGAAAGACAACAAAGGGGCCAGTTACTTCCTGCTGTGCAAAGTGGGTGTAAAATTCTGCCTTTCCTAGCTGGGAGCACGTGATGCTCATTATGCACCTAGTGCATCTACAGGAGGAATTTGTGAAAGAGCAAACAGGAAAAAATAATGCAACCACTTTACAGTCTACTCATTTCTTACACTGATGATAAAACTACCACAAGGTGTCACTGCGGTAAAGAAAAAACAGCATCGACACTATAAACATTGGTGAGTGGGGTGTAAAGAAAGACAATGTAAAGCAGAAGTTCTCAACCTTTTTCTTTCTGAGCCCCTCCCCGCCCCCTGCAACATGCTATAAAAACTCCCTGGCCCACCTGTGCCACAACAACTGGTTTTCTGCATAGAAAAGCCTGGGCCTGCATTAGGGGATAGCAAGCAGGGCAATTGCTTGGGGCCTCACGCCACAGGGGCCCCTGTGAAGCTAAATTGCTCAGGCTTTGCCTTCAGCCCCAGGTGTCAGGGCTCAGAGACCGAGGCTTCAGCTTTCTGGTCTGAGCCTCAGTGAGTCTAACACTGGCCCTGCTTGGCGGACCACCTGAAACCTGCTCTTGGCCCCCCAGGGGGCCCTGGACCCCAGTTTGAGAACCACTGATGTAAAGGATGGGCATCTCATGTTCAGTTCCCACTTTCAAGTGAGGTACAAAGTACTTTCTGAATCTGCTGTTGGGCACAGTAAAGCCTGTGCTCAGTTTGGCTTAGAGAGTAAGTGTGTGTGTCAACTGCTTTCAAACGCAGTTCATTTTCTAATGTCAACACACCTTAAACCCCTCACTCTGCAAGCTGATCCTTGTGGGTGGAGTCCTATGGCTTGTGGGACCCCGTTGATTTCAGAGGGGTTTGGTACAGGGGTTTCCCTTGGGATCAGCCTGCAACAAGCAGATGAAAACTCTGGGATTCCCCTTGCAGAGTTTCTTCCTCACTGCTCTCTCACACTGACTGGCTTGTTTGTCTCATTCACGTGTTATGTCTCCATTTTTTTTCTTAGTCTATAAGCTCTGTGGGACAGACTCTCATTTACTGTATGTTTGCACAGTGCCTAGCACCCAATTGTGACTTCTAGGTGCTACTGCAACAATCTATTCCATTTAATACAGTCTTCTTCTGGATGTGGTGGCTTATAGGACTGGAGTCCTCCTGTAACTGAGGGTTGATCTCCTTAGTGTCTGTACCCCCACACTAAGTGAAGCCATGATAAAAAGGGAATTCTCTTTTCAAACACACTGCCCCTAGGGCCTCTTGGCAAAGCTTGATAAACCAACTAGAAGAAGCTTTACTGAGGAGTTCACATAGCTTTACACTGAATTAGCTCCTGAATGGACACAGGGTGGGGTGGAAGGGAAGGGCAATGATGCATGTCTCCTCCAGCCATGTGCCAAGCTCCCTTCCCTCCTACCAGCTCCCCAGCCAGTCTGCACACACACAACTCTGGTGCTATGGAGGGCCCCTTCCACAGGTCCAAAAATGGGATAGCAGATGCCTGGGGGTGGTGACCTGACATACCACACACAAAGGAGGGGGCAGGGTTTATTCCTCAGTGTCCCATGTGACTAGAATGTGTCTTTATCTCAAAGCAGAGTGAAAATTCTAAACTTAAACCCCCACTTTCTTCTTTCACTCACCTAACATTGCTCAGCAACTAGATATATTTTATGGGGGTGATTTCACACACACACACACACACACTCACTCACTCTCTCTCTCTCTCTCTCTCTCTCTCTCTTTCTCCTTTCTCTCCCTAATCATCATAGCCAAGAGCCTACCCATCCACACCCATAGGCCAAGCAAGCAGATGAGTCAGTAAAATGGGATGGTACCTTCACACAGTACTCCATCACAGGGTGTGACCTCTTGTGTGGTTTGCTCTGACGCTCAGTGAAGAAGCAGACTTGGCAAAGATCAAAATTCAGGCACTTCAGACAGCGATACCTGTCAGGAAAAACAGAAAGGATAAAATTAACCTCCAAGGACTGGCAACTTCATACAAGTGAATTGGGATCTTGGAAATCAGCACCCATGAATGTCTGATGAGGTGGGCAGGCAACAGTTTTCCTGGTCCAAGAAAATTTGAGATATTGAAAATGTTTCTGTCCCAAATCAGGATGAATAGTCAAAATCTTGAATTTTCACAAACTGAAAATCTAAAAAAGATTTTGGTTTGGGTCAAGTGAAACATTTCATTTTGATAATTTTGAAACTTTTTCTTACCTTTTTTATTTGACCTTTTAGACTAAATTTACTGAAACTTTGAAACAAAATTGTTTTGATTCAAAACTGAAACTTTCTGATTTGAAAATGTCAGTTTTCTTTTCCAAAAATGATTTGAAGTTGGACACTTTGAAACCAACCTTGGTCATCAAATTTTGGCATTTTTCAGTGGAAAAATCAGTCAATCAAAAAACCCAGCTTTTCTGATGATACTATCAATGTAGTAATGGTTTCCCACAGCTAGGGGAGAGCCAAGGAGTTCATCATCAAAATGAGTAATTGATCAGCTGACAATGTTCTAATACTTAGAACAGCTTTATTTTTATAGCTAAAAACTGATGCACTGAATTTCATATAGTGGAGCAATAGTTGCCAATGATGCCATTTTTGGTACTGTTGCTGTATCCTTGTATTTCACATGCTTCAGTTTATCTCTATATATGGTTCATTGTGGGCTATAATATCCCAGCATGATGAATGCTGGGTCATCAAAGCAAAGTGGGACCTATGACTTTGAAAAAACTTACAAGTCAATAATGCAAGTTAACATTGCCACAAAAGTGTAATAATAAAACGCCCTGTCCTGGGTTCATCACTGTCATCTCGCCTAGTCCTGCCTTCTCTCAGACATCCTCCCTTCACCCTTCCCATAGCACCTGTCCAAGAGGTGGGGAAAGACAAGCTGCAGTTAACTCCTGTCTTGCTGGAGACCAGGCAATAGAGCAGGGTGAAGCTTTTCAGCTGAACCTTTTTTCAATTAAAAATGCAGATTTGAGTCAACAAACTTTTTGAGATTAGGGTCCAATTGTTTCATTAAAAAATCAGAATTTTTATTTCAAGATTTTTGAAATGTTATGATTTTTCAATTCAAAAAGCCTTTGTTTTGAATTTCACGGCAATTTTATTTTTTAAAAGGTGACCTTCCCACCCCACCCCCCGCCAAAAAAAACAAAACAAAACAAAACCAACCTAAAGGAAACCCAAACTGTAAAACTTTTTTTTTTGGTTTGCTGAAAATTGTTTTTGAATGGAGTCAACTCAAAACAATTTCCCCCACCAATGATTTAGTTCAGCCACTGAACTGAAAAAGCAGTTATTCACACAGTTTAACCAGGCAGTGCCCTGAGCCCTGTTCCACTATTATTAAACCAGGTATGAGATACCAAACTCAAAACTAGAGGCCTCGATTACAGCTAGACTAGGATGGAGAACTGACTGCTCCCTGTGTAGCACTCGCTGGACTTTGAATACTTGTACAGCTCTTGAGAACCTTGTTCCCTCACAGAGCTTGTTGGGTCTTTGTAGAGGAGCTTTGTAAGACAGATCTAGGCAAACACTGCCAGAGAATATTCAAAACCAGATCATAATCTAGTTTCATGAAAACATTTACATTATAATTAAGCTTTTGATATTTGCTTTTCATTTGCTTTTTATTTTGGGTCCTAGCTACCAGGTAGCATTCTTTTAATACTCTGAGGTATTTTTTTAGTTGCATGGATGTAAAGCAGCAGAGGTTCTCAAACTTCATGGCACTGCAACCCCTTTCTGACAAGAAAAATTACTACACGACCCCAGGAGGAGGGACCAAAATCTGAGTCCCCCCACCCAGAGCTGAATCCCTCAGGCTTTGGCTTAGACCCCGAGCCCCAGCAAGTCTAAGCAAGCCCTGGCGACCCTATTAAACCTAACCAACCGGAGAAGGCAAAACAAGCTTTAATAACAAAAAGACACCATGGCTACAATGTATGCAGTGTAGTTGTAGCCGGGTCAGTCCCAGGATATTACAGAGACAACGTGGGTGAGGCTGTATGTAGTGTTCTGAGGATTACAGATGGTGAGACCTCTGGGGATGATTTGTTTTTTCTTGCATTTGCTCAGAAAGTAGATGTTGCTGTTAATTTTTACTACAAGGCAGCATTGCATAATGGCCAGAGTAGTGGCCCAGGGCTCAGGAAACCTGAGTTCTGTACACAGCTCTGTCACTGGTCTGCTGTGTGATCTCAGGCACATCACTTTCCTTCTCTGTGCCTCTATTTCCCCATCTGTCTTGTCTATGTATATGGTAAGTTCTTTGAGGCTGCAACTATATCTCACTACGTCCATCTAAAATGCCTAGCACAATGGGGTCCTGATCTTGGCTGATCTCTACACGCTACACATAATACTTTATAGTAAAGTATGTTGTACCTTAGTCCAGTGATGGGGAAATTCTTACAGATGCTACATCTAACGTGATGCATAACCATTTCAGTGGCTGATAATCTGTAACAGGTAGGAAGCCACAGGAGCAGGCCAGGTTCAGATTGTAGCCAAGATAGGAATTTCTCTTCACCGATTGCTGAGTTCAGAACCTGGAAAAGAATATCCATCTCTGGTTCAATCACTTATTTAAACAGAACTATTGTCTCTGTCACACCTCATAATATAAGCCCTGATCCTCGATCAGGATATGCTAGCACAGACTCCTCCTCACGTGTAGAATACCACTGGCTTCAAAAGGTCTCCACATGAGTGCAGGGTCCATGTTAGTACCCTACTGGGTATTCTTCTTTATTGGTGTCAGATGTTTACAATGTGGAATTGGGAAGCAAGCTTGTCCTTTAAAATGAGGTAATTTTAATTGCTGTAATGTGAGACACTGGCAATTTCAATCAATCAGCAACATTCATGGTCACTTCCCAAGGTCATCTGAATTCTACTCACCCCATGGAAGCAGCTTCGAATAGCAATTTCCACACAAGACAGATCACAGCTTTCCCCCACAATGGCTGGGATCTACATCAGGAAGACAGACAGCTGTTCAGAACACCAATGATAAGACAGCTGCCACCACCAGACTATACTGATGTAGTGACAGAGCACAGATGGTGAAGTGTCAAAGGAAAAGCCATTTACTTCTTATGGTGGAGAAAAGACTGTTTAAATTTAGACACATGACACCAGTGTAATTCCAAACCTGAGTGTGTGTCAGAATGATGCCTCTGGCCCAGTAATTAGATATGAATCAACAGATTGTGCTGTCGGGCTAAAGCACTGAACCCAGTAGTAGGACAGACTTTTTTCCCCCCAGCATAGACTTATTCCATGTTTTCCTAAACACAGTGAAGTGAGAAAACTCCCACCTTAACCTCCACACCTCATAGTGTCTCCTGGCTGAGAGTCTTGTGAAGGCCATTCTTAGAGCCATGCCAATGAGTAATGCATGTCTGCTGCTGCTGTTTATTATTTGTATTATCATAGCCCCATAGGAGCCCCAGTCATGGAGCAAGACCCCATTATGCGAGGCCCTGGACAAACAGAACCAAAAGAAGGTCCCTGAACATAAGAATGGCCACACTGGGTCAGGACACCATTTCTGTCCATCCTGGCTAATAGCTATTGATGGACCTATCCTCCATGACCTTATCTAGTTCATGTTTGAACCCTGTTATAGTCTTGGCCTTCACAGTACCCTCTGGCAAGGAGTTCCACAGGTTGACTGTGCATTGTGTGAAAAAATACTTCCTTTTGTTTCTTTTAAACCTGCTGCCCATTAATTTCATTGGGTGACCCCTAGTTCTTGTGTTATGAGAAGGAGTAAATAACACTTCCTTATTTACTTTCTCCACACCAGTCATGATTTTATAGACCTCTATCATATCCCCCCTTAGTCATCTCTTTTCCAAGCTGAAAAGTCCCAGTCTTATTAATCTCTCCTCTCATGGCAGCTGTTCCATACCCCTCATCATTTTTGTTGCCCTTTTCTGAACATTTTTCAATTCCAACATAACTTTTTTGAGACGGGGCAACCACATCTACATGCAGTATTCAAGATGTGGGTGTACCATGGATTTATATAGAGGCAATATGATATTTTCTGTCTTATTATCTATGCCTTTCTTACTGATTCCCAACAATGTTTGCTTTTTTGACTGCTGCTGCACATTGAGTGGATGTTTTCAAAGACCTATCCACAATGACTCCAAGATCTCTTTCTTGAGTCATAACAGCCGATTTAGACCCCATCATTTCATATGTATAGTTGGGATTATGTTTTCCAATATGCATTTATCAACATTGAATTTCATCTGCCATTTTGTTACCCAGTAATCCAATTTTGAGAGACTCTTTTGTAGCTCTTCGCAGTTGGCCTGGGACTCAACTATCTTGAGCAATTTTGTATCGTTTGCAAATTTTGCCACCTCATTGTTTACCTCTTTTTCCAGATCATTTATGAATATACTGAATTGGACTGGTCCCAGTACAGACCTGTGTGGGACACCACTATTTACCTCTCTCCATTTTGAAACCTGACCATTTGTTTGTTTCCTATCTTTTAACCAGTTACTGATCCATGAGAGGCCCTTCCCTCTTATCCCATGACAGCTTACTTTGCTTAAGAGCCTTTAGTGAGGGACCTTGTCAAAGGCTTTCTGAAAATCTAAGTATACTATATCCCCAACAAATCTCTTCCCCAAATTATATTCATCTATGTGTCTGACAATTTTGTTCTTTACTATAGTTTCAACCAATTTGCCCGGTACTGAAGTCAGGCTTACTGGCCTGTAATTGCCAAGATCACCTCTGGAGCCATTTTTAAAAATGTGTGTCACATTAGCTATCCTCCAGTTGTTTGGTACAGAAGCTGATTTAAATGATAGGCTACAGACTACAATTAGTAGTTCTGCAATTTCACATTTGAGTTCCTTCAGAACTCTTGGGTGAATACCATCTGGTCCTGGTGACATTACTTTTTAGTTTATCAATTTGTCCCAAAACCTCCTTCTCCCAAGGAGCTTACAATCTAAGGCCTGGTCTACACTAAGATTTTAGGTCGAATTTAGCAGCGTTACCTCGATTTAACCCTGGACCCATCCACACGACGAAGCCCTTTTTTTTTTCAACTTAAAGGGCTCTTTAAATTGATTTCTTTACTCCACCTCCAACAAGGGGATTAGCACTGAAATCGGCCTTGCCGGGTCGAATTTGGGGTAGGGTGGATGCAATTCAACAGTATTGGCCTCCGGGAGCTATCCCAGAGTGCTCCATTGTGACCGCTCTGGACAGCGCTCTCAACTCAGATGCACTGGCCAGGTAGACAGGAAAAGGCCCACGAACTTCTGAATTTAATTTCCTGTTTGGCCAGTGTGGCGAGCTGATCAGCATAGGTGACCATGCAGAGCTCATCAGCATGATGTGTACATTGCCGGGGCATATTGCCCGGCCCGTACTTTGTGAGAAGTCTATGTCCATGTCTATGTCCTCATTGCTCTCGTCACCGCGCTGCCATCGCCTCATCTCCTGGTTTTGCTTTTGCAGCTTCTGGTTCTGCACATACTCCAGGATAATGCATGTGGTGCTTACAGTGCTCATAATTGCCGCGGTGATCTGAGCGGGCTCCGTGATCCCAGTGCTATGGCGTCTGGGCTGAAAAAAGGCACGAAACAATTGTCTGCCGTTGCTCTGATGGAGGGAGGGGTGACTGACGACATGGCTTACAGGGAATTAAAATCAGCAAAAGGGATGGTTTTGCATCAAGGAGAAACACAAACAACTGTCACACAGAATGGCCCCCTCAAGGATTGAACTCAAAACCCTGGATTTAGCAGGCCGTTGATTTCACAAAACAAATCAGGTCAATTTCTTGTTTTGATCCACTCCATCTATCTTTTACATCTTAGGCTGGCAGCAGACGGTGCAGTACGACTGCTAGCCATCGTCATCTCCTGGGTGCTCAGCAGAAGATGCTGCATTACGATTGCTAGCCATCATCATCTCCTGGCTGCTCACCAGAAGACGGTGAAGTATGATTGCTAGCCATCATCATCTCCTGGGTGCTCGGCAGAAGATGGGAATGACCTGGCTGAGTCACTCCCATGTCTGCCCAGGAGCCCCTGACCAACCACACTGAGGTCAGCTAAAAGAGCACCCAGGAGTACGACGACGATGGCTACCAATTGTAATGCACCGTCTGCTGCCAAAAGTCAATGAGCTGCTGCTGTGTAGCAATGCAGTCCCACGTCTGCCAGCACCCAGGAGACATACGGTGACAGTGAGATGACCGGGCTCCATGCTTGCCATGGTATGGCGTCTGTTCAGGTAACCCAGGAAAAAAGGCATGAAACAATTGTCTGCTGTTGCTTTCATGGGTGAGGGCTGATGACATGTACCCAGAACCACCCGTGACACTGTTTTTGCCCCATCAAGCAACCCAGAATTCCAATGGGCAGCAGACTGCGGGAACTGTGGAATAGCTACCCACAGCTACCCAAAGTGCAATGCTCCAGAAGTCGACGCTAGCCTCGGTACTGTGGACGCAGTCCACCGACTTAATGCACTTAGAGCATTTTGTGTGGGGACACGCACAATTGACTGTATAAAAATTATTTCTAAAAAAACGACTTCTATAAATTCGGCCTAATTTCATAGTGTAGACATATCCTCAGTAGCTATGGCTTGGACCGAGCAAACAGCTGGAACCCCTTTTGACAACAACAGGATTCTGCATAGGTGCAATTCCATGCTCTTGGAACTACTTACAGGATCTGGCTACCATAAAGTTAGCCAAAACTCAAGCTGCAGAGGCACTGATATGAATGGGAATTTTGACTGAGTGAAGACAACAGGATTTGACACTGAAGCCCTGATCCAACAACTGGTCTGCATGACAGATCCCTGTGCTTACATGGAGCCCCAATGACTTCAGTTTTGTAAAGGGGCTGCTCAGTTCAACAAAACAAACTCTCTACTCATAGTGCTGCAGGCTGGGAACTTGCTGCTTTATTCACCCGTAGCACAACAGAGTGAGGGAAAGCCTCCCACCTTACAAAATAGGAAGTAGGGAAGGGTGGAGCAAGGCTCCATCCCATAATATTTGGGGTAACCCAGTTAGCCCTTTTACAACCACTTTACTGCATTTAGCCATTCCATGTGTGGCGTAGCAGTGACATCACCTGATGTAAGTCTGTCAGCAGGCTTCTCATGGCGCTCCGAGTGATCAGGGTCCCCCTCCCATTGGGGTCAGCATAGAGTTGAAACAAAGCTGCAAAGGACCAGAGAAGACAGCTTTACAATCCTGGCAGAGCTTGAAGATTCTCAATGCAATTTCTTTCCAACAAGAGCTGCCATGGCAACAGTTGGGTGTCTCATCAATACACTACTATAAAGAAAGCTATTACCATCGTATTGTCTGAGACTTGTACTGAGATGCTTACACAAAGAGTACTATATAATAATCACTCACGGATGGATATTACTCTTCTGCATCAACCTTTTTCCTACAATAAAGCCACAAATTTTGGTCACATGTACTTACATTTGTGCACACTTGGACCCCATTTTCTTTTTGTGTAGAAATAAAATAGATTGGAGATTTGGTCAACACTCAGTACATAGCACCTTAAGTAGTGTGGAAAGGTCTGTTTTCCCCACCTTTGTATTTAGTGAGCAGACTGTCTCCTGAGAGAGCAATTAAGGCAGCTGCAGCCGATCTGGCTTTGATAAAACCTGTTCCAGTCCTAGAACAAGATAAAAAATAAAGCTAGGAATGTGAAAGCTAAAGCTACTAGTGCAAAAAACATTGTTATATTGGAAGACAACCTCATAAGAATCCAGGTCCTTTTATATGTACATGCTTTGATATATTATTTATTTAGTGCTTAGGAGCCGCTGTTATGGACCAGAGCTCCACTGTGCCAGGCTCTGTACAAACACAAAAAGATTACAATTTAAGTGGATTTTAGCCTTGGATTTTACACTGTTCTATTACAAACTGTAACAAGATTATGTCCCATCTGAAACACTGTGTTTAAAATGTGATTTTGTTCTGAAAGGTACCCTATAAAATGGCATTTTCTTACTCAATAGACCTGCTTCTGATCTGCTTTGTCACCGAACTCCCTCCCTACGTTTTTACTATCTCTGACTCCTGTGGAGCCAGTACAGCTGTGGGAGAGAAAGCTGAGTTCTACTATGTCTACTATGTCTTATGTATCAACAAAAGAATTAACTTGGTCCCTAGTCTAGCCGGGAGCTCTGTGTGGGCAGATCCCAGTGACTGAGCAGATCTCTACTGACTTCATTGGGACTCTTGATAGGCTTACAGATAGGTGGGATCAGGGCCTAAGCTCTAACTTTTGAAGTGCAGGCCAGAAAGGATCCAGCTTAACTTTCAGATCAACTGCAGTTTGCAAGGTGGACAGTTAATAATCTTTTTTTTTTTTTAAACCTGAAAACAGGGAAGATTTGATTTGGAAGCTGAGAGACCATAGATGTGGAACACTGCAATGCTATTTTAGCAGAGTCACTTTTTAGGATAGGGTAGCACTTTAAAGAATTTTAATTACTATGGTGCATCAAAATCATCTTTAGAAGTATCCATAAATCTTATTTTATTATGGGAAGGATTGAGATATAGCAGTAATATATACCTTGGTGGGAGTTTCAGTCAAACAAGGGTTTCTACACTTGGAAACTTACCATTTTCTTCAGAACATCAGTGGCAAGAGGTTTAAAGGGAAGAATAAAATTGTGCTGTACTACTGGAAAGGAAACTACAGATGATCAGAAATTCACTTAAACTGAATGGACTAATAGGCTGAGTCACCAGCAGTGCACTAAGCCCAAACTAAGATCAATCAGCTGGGAAAAAGGTGAAGACGTAAACAGAATGTTCACCAGACACTGCTCTCTGATGAAATGTGCAGAAAAGATACCAGTGAAATCACGCTTGGACTCCTACTGTCCACAGAAAAGCCTTTGTGATATTCTGAGCAGGCATACAAGTAAACTAACACATGGATACACAAAAGGTTCTGGTGTGTCCCACTTAGGAAAAAATGTTTTAGTTTCAGATAGTGGAAAAAACGATAGATGGAAGTAAAACGATCACTGGAAGAAAACAAAATGACATGTGAAGCTTTTCCTACAGTGCATGCATAGCAAGAAAGTCACTGGCAAAATCAAATATCCAGCAAAAGGACAATGATGCCCGGCCTTGGGAAGACAGAAAATGGCTTGCAAAAAGGGACCAAGTCAGTCCTGTAGTGGAGATTCTTCTGTGCAATTTCCTTTGGGTTGTATGTACTTAGAGTATGAAGCTTAGAAAATACTCCTGATATTTCTTGTTTTGTTCTAAAATGCACTAATTTATATTTAACCTTCAAGTGATTTCTGTAAGCTGTTTATCACATGGAATTGCAAAGAGCAGATCAACTTATTCATTATGGGAAATTCAAGGGGGATTGTAAAAGTACAATGAATCACTTAAATTCTGCTTTGGAGGGCTTAAGTGGTACATAAGTTTTGTTCTGGCTCTTCGTGCGGGGTAAGTTCCATCCATTGTGAATAAATTAAACAATCAACTTAACTTTTTTCTTTTGTTCCTGATTGATTCTGCTTATGAATGGATGACAAACTTTTTAAACTGGAGAATGATGGATAATAATGCAGGTGTTAGCAGGGGGTCAAACTGAACAACTGAGTAGGGTTCAAATGAATTTTGGCAAAACTGTGTGATAAGTCTTGTGTTCACTAGTGAAATTTTGCAAAAATTTCCCACCGTGATTAAAGCTAGTTCATCTTTGTGGCTTCCTTGTTAGCAAAAACCTAGCTGTCAGCACCACCCTTTCACTGCCTAATGGGCCGCTGCTGTCAGCACACAGTCTCTCTGCTTGTCAACCTACAGTTTGGACATTTCTTTTCAGTGATGGGGTTTATCCTCTGCATTGTTCAACAGCAAATCAGGTTCATACACCTTTCCAATTCACCATCCCTTGGTTTCTCAGGTCAGAGCTGCACAGAGCATTCACAGTTCATGCCATGTAACCTACCACTATATTTTTTCAGGGCATGGAAAGCCACCATAGATTCAACCATTGTTGTACATAATTACTGCTCTTTTGTAGCATGAGTGAGGTTGATCACACAACAACAAAGCATCTCCAGGTCTTGTTCTTACCAACAAAACCCACTTGTATATTTCCCATTTTTGTTGTTGTTTGTGAACTTAGTGCTCATTCTATTTGATAACTGGGATTGGTGGGTGAAGCTCACCAGATCTGGAGACTGAATTATTCTATCAGACTGAATAGCTGCAGAATGGGAAGCCATCGTGCAAGCTTCCCTGCACTCAGGGGCGGCTCCAGGCCCCAGCACGCCAAGCGCGTGCTTGGGGTGGCATGCCGCGGGGGGTGCTCTGCCGGTCGCCGGGAGGCGGCTCCGGTGGACCTCCCGCAGGCGTGCCTGCGGAGGGTCTGCTGGTCCCGTGGCTTCGGTGGAGCATCCGCAGGCAAGCCTGCGGGAGGTCCACCGGAGCCGCGGGACTGGTGACCGGCAGAGCGCCCCCCGCTGCGTGCCGCTGTGCTTGGGGTGGCGAAATGGCTAGAGCCGCCCCTGCCTGCACTGCTCTGCCAACATGCCTCAACCCTCACCTGGAAGCACTGCTTCTAAGGTTGAAGAAGTAAATCACCTTCCCTGCACTTTTGGTCCCTAGCCCCTTGGCTGAGATTGCCATCAAGGGGGTTGATTCAAAATGGCATAAATTTTGCAAAAGCAGCATAGTTTGTGAGATTTCCAAGTTGGCCTGAACGCTCATGAGAACAAGTCTGCAAGATTTTGGTGCTGTCTAACCTGAACCTTAGCCCTGATTTGAGCTTTGACCTGAACCTCAAACTTAGCCTAAACTTAATCCAGATCTGAAGATGAACCCCTCTGACTATGTATAATTTAACTAACACACGCCTTCTGAGTGGGGGGGGGGTGCACTTTCTCACTGAAATGGCATGTAAAAGCAGGATGGGATGGAAATGGGTGTTACTATAGTGATGATGAAGTCACTGGTGCACTTGCTCTCACCTGTCATACATGGCAGTTAGCAGGTTCTGGGTGAGCTCAGGGGCTTGTGGATCTACCTGGCCTGGTTTATCTAATCTGGCATTCTGGAATAGCTCCTTCAGCAACTGCGATAGCTGCTGTGTTGTCAGGGAGCTCTGCTTCTCCCTCTGACACTGGTGGCTCGGCAGGATGTGCTGAATTAGGGAGACATCAGTCAAACCCACTGTGGGAAAACAATGGGAGAAATTAATTAATCCCTATATCTTTATTGTAAATGGAGGCAGAACATTTCTTAATTGAAAATACATAACTAAAACCTGTCTGGAAAGCAAAGCCTCTTACAATACTAGGTATAAAACTGAATGGGGAAATACCCTGCAATGGCTCTTGTGCTGGGTTTTCACATTCAGCTAATTTTCTGAAAGTCCAAAGAAGGAAAAGATCAATTGAGCTTTCACGGGCCTGATTTTAAAATGGTGATACAGGAAAAGTGCAGGAGCAATTGTTTATCCAAACTGTACATGGAACTTTTGTATGTGGGATGCAATTCACCCCTGTGCAGAGAGATAACACAAAGCCTCTGCACCACTTACAACCTCAAAATAAGGCTTAAGTGGGACTTCAGGTTTCCTTGCCCTTCACTGTAGGTTTCCATACAATGTCTGCTAGAATGAAAGAGCGTGGGAAATGGTTTGGCCAAGAACACCGAGGTAACCGCCCTATTATAAAAAAGTGCCATGGGATAGTTAATGTCCAGAGAGTGCAGACAGAACTCTGATTTTTTTAAGATCACATCCAAAAGACCATAAGCCAGAGCATAGAACTAACTGTATCCAAGTAGAGGGAAAAGTGCATGGAAAGTGACTGGAAAGGGAGACGAGATGAACAAAACCAAAGTGAACAGCAGGAGTATATCCTTGGAGTTCACTCAACAACTGAGACCATTAATATGAGCATGCCCTGTGTGCACATTGATCAGAGAATAGATTCCAAAATGGGAACATCCACTGAACCAACTGGACATATGATCTGAAATCATCTAGAAAGTCATGATTCTGTGACAACTTTTACATACGCTCCAGAGTCTGAAAAGATTTTTTTCATAGATTATAAGGCCCAAAGGGACCCCTGTGATAGTCTAGTCTGTCCCCCTATAAAGATATTTATGGGATATTTTACTTTGCTAAATCCAAGCCTTAATTTGGTTTTATTATTTATTACTACAGTGGATGCAATGGGCTCCAGCTGAGATCAGGGCCCCATAGTGCCAGGTATAGAACATGCATACTGTGAGACAGTCCTTACTGCTAAGAGTTCACAATCTAGATGGATAAGGGATGTGAGAAAAAAAGTATCATTATCCCCCTCTTAGGAAAAGGGAACTGAGACACAGAGAGATTAAGGCTGGGATTTTGAAAACACCTAAGCGGTTTAGGAACAGAGGGTCTATTGATTTTCAAGTGACTTAAGTATTTTGAAGCCCCCCAATGGCTCACCAAGACACAGAAAGTCTGTGACAGAACTAGGAACTGAACCCAGATTTCCTGTAGCCCAGGCTAGTGCCATAACACAAGGCTAATCTTCCTCTCCATGCTGCCTTTTGCCTTAAAGGCAATGACTGCTATTTTTGTACCTCCTCAGGAACAGACTGTTTCAAGTGAGGATACTGGGGCATTCACCTCGCTGAAAGTGACACAAAGACAACCAATTCTATATGCTTCCACTCAATGTTAAGCTTGCATCCAGAATTAGAGAGCAAAATAAATGCCCAGAACTCTATTCAGTACCACCTTACTAAGACAAAAGTCTCACTGACTTCAGTGAGAATTTTGCCTGGATAAGCAGTGCTGAATAGATCCTTTATAGTCTAATTTATTTTGTTGTTGGTAATGTTAATAGCATTAATAATACTGTTTGGAAATCACCCATTCATTTTTGATGATCTATGTTTATTTCCCATAAATCCATTCCTAAGCAACAGATCAGATTTTGACAATTAATAACATATATGGAGTTCCATAATTGCTGGCAACTTTTACGCTATGTTAGCAATGTAATATATTGTAATAATAATGCAAAGATTGCTTATCTTGCAAACACTTTTTTAAAAGCTCTACTGTCTCAGGCTGGCCGGCCCTCTAAGGTGAGCTGGATTCAATCTAGCCTATGATTTAGCAGTTAACCCCAAGCGGATAGTGATCTGAAATCCATTACAATTAGTGATCCCAGCTTTGGAAGGGTCAGGGAGACTACCTAGAGAAGGGAGAGAACAGATACAGGAGGAAGTCCAGGAGAAAGGGGAGTTCTTGATCTCTGGGAAGGGCCTGGTGAAGACAGACTGAGCAGGGCCCTGGAGACAGAATTAGTCCTGAATTAGGAGCTGGAAAAGGAAAAAGGTCCAAGGAGGCAGCCTTGTGGGTTGGTATTCCAGGGTAGGAACAAAGAACTGGGTGTACCTTGGGAGAAGCTTCGGAGCCAGAGGAGAGGCTGTATTATCCATAAGCTATTAGGACGTGGAGGTAAGAAGTGGCCTGGGGAAACAGATCTAAAGGAGAAAACCTAGCTGCTGAACAAAAGGTCACTGGGCTGGAAACCACAGTGGAGGAAGGGGAAGAAATTGGGGTTCCCCTACCAGCTGGGAAAAGGATGTAAAAACTCCATCACAAAGACTATTGACTCCAGAGTGGGGCTCAGGGTTGAGCCCTGGTGATGGATTTAGGAGTAGCCCCAGTGGGCTGAAAGGATCTCTTGTTGGGACATGTGGACTTCTAGCTGGCCTTCCGTTACTCCAGAAGATATCTGGACTAAATGTGACTTAGAGGGCAAGTTGTGGACCGAAATGATCCACCATAGGACCAAATTGGTGGTCAACAGGGGCAGTCAGAGGCAAAGATTCCTGCAGTGCCATGCTAAAGCGGTGAGTAGAACTGTTTACGAAGATCTATTAAAGGGAGAGTTTTTTTTAATTTCAGGGGTGCAATGAACTATCTACTACGGCCATTATAGCAGATCTGCTTTTTCTGTAATAGCGCAGACTGTGCTCCTCAACCTTCACCACTCTTTCCATTAGAGAGCTGAGATGATTATGATGCTCTGTGCTAAGTAGCTCCTGAGTGACCAGCCTCTTACCCCCTTTCCACACATAGTACTTGCCAGTGTATTTGGGGTTATGTTACCATCTGGATTAGCATAGGGGGTGGAGAGATTGTAGTTTGCAGAGTTGGAGCCCCAATCCAGTGGGAGGGTGAAAGGAAAAATTAAGTTTCGGTTTTTCTCCACTTTCTTTTACTCCTTTTTTTATTCTACATTGGAAAAAAATTAAATATTTATTTTTAGCTTTTCCAATAGAGAAGGAAAAAAGTGAGGGGAAAAATGGGTATTTTCCTGCTGTTTTAAAAGAAATTTTCAATCTTCTCATTACTTTTGAAATGTTTTCAAACAAAACGTTTAATCAAATCAAAATTTTCTACAGAAAATCTTGTTTCAAGTGAAACCCCACTTTTCTTTTTTTTTTTTTGCTGTTGAAAATACTTTGAGCCGTTCTATATGTACTTATTTTGTAATACAAATGGAGATAATGATACTTACCCATGTCACATCTGTGTTGTGAGGCTCTGGGAAATCATTTAGTTGTTAGAACAGGTAGAATCTGAGCTCTACTCCCAGCTAACTGATTAAACTGTCATTTTGGGCAAGACATTTCACCCCTTTGAGCTTCAGTTTCTCAATCAGTAAAATGGGAATAATGATATTTAGTGTCTTTCGACTGAGAATCTCAAAGGAAGCTAATAAATGTATGAAGTATTATTTATTAATTCATTAACGTTGATAATCTTTGAAATCATCAGATGGAAAGCATTAGAGCAGAGCAAGTAGTATTATTTATGATTGCAACTCAGAGCCAGCATTCTTCCAGATTCGCCTCCCACAGGGAGCTACTTACACTGGCACAGGGTTTGCACTGAGCGTAGTTTCAGGGCTGTTCTATAGACAGAATTCTGAATGTCATTTAGAGCTTCTGTAAAGGAAAACAAATATAAATTAACTAGTAGAAAATAATCTATGGTATGAAGGGAAGGGATGGTGGAACACTTAAGAGAACATGAGAAAACATGAAAGGAATCTTCAAAGACCTGACCTCTGAGACCAGGGTTTCTCAAACTGTCCAGTTCACACCTGATCCCAGTCTGGACTCAATTACAATTAGTGAGTAAAAACTGACTAAGGAGACAGGATTTAACCCAAGAACTTCAATGAGATAGTCAAGGTAAAGCATTAAAGCTGAAAAATTGTTTGATTCTAAGAGGGCCACAGCTGTTTGTCTTAACATAGAATTTGCACAGTGCATGGAACACTATAGCCCTGCTGGGTGTGAGGGTAACTGAACAAGCTCTTATATAAATAGCATCTCTGCATTGATAAAGAAAGGGCACTGTTTTTAGAAATATTGTTTCATTATTAACTTGGCAAAAGGTATGCACAGTGCTCATCCTTACTCTGCACCATAAACAGAGCCAATGCCCAGAGGAGTTAATAGGTTTCTGTTCCAGAACTGTAGGACCCAAGTATTGTTTTTACAGTATAGAGTACACATGGTACAGAAAAACACAGTGCTCTCTTGATGTGAATCTTTCAAAGAAAGACCAGCCTAGTAGTTTGATCACTATTTTGACCCTCTCCATAAATAGTGCTGGAGGGACTAGCCTGTCCATCATTAGAGCCACAAGACAGGAGGATGCCATTTTGGGGAGGTACTACAGAATGACAGAGCTCACGCTATACTACAGCTGGACAAAAATGTCCACTGAAATAGTTTTTTGGTAGAAAATAGCTTTACAACAAAATGGAAACTTTTGCAGACTTTAAAAAAAACCCCAACAACTTGGCTTCAACAAAAATCTAAAACTTTGAAGGAAAATGGATGAAAACCAAAACAATTTAATTTTTGTAGTCTTTTGCAGGGAAAAACAATTTCTCAACCAGTTGTACTTTATATTGTGAAAACAATGCTTGCGTCTTACATCTGTGGCTCTGTTAGAAACAAACAATTTGTCAGCAATCACATGAAGTTCTTGGGTTAAATCCTGTGCCGTTACTACTTCTATTCACTCCTTTGACTCCGTTCAAGTCAATGGGCATTTGAGTAGAAACTGAGTAAGGGGCTTCATGACTTGACCTGTTGTTTATATGGTGCCAAAAATATTCCTTGCGCTTTACAGACATACATGTAAACTTTGTATTTAAAAAAAAATGCTTATATACAGTATCTTTAGAAGCTATCAAAGGACTTATTAGCTTGTTCCTTTCTCCTGGTGAGCCATATATATATCCCTGCAGTTCAAATAGGAGGCAAATACTTACAGATGATGAAGGGTGTAGATAAACTGCAAATATGCATAAATGAGTTGAAATAAGTCACAAAACTCTCCACTTGTTTCCTGTGGAAATGGACCAATTTGTGGTTCCTCACATATATACCAGTCTAATGTTAATAGTCAGCAAATTATGGACTCTGCTGGTTCTCAGTTGCATCCTATGGTATAGAAGTAAACCTGTGTCTGTTATGCCATCTGTCCAGTCTTGCTTTTGTCAGGTTATGTTGCCACCTGCTGTTTGGAGAAGTTATGCAGCATAGTGCACTGTAGCAAGTAATGCAATATGGAAAACGAGTTTGGTTTTGCTGGCTTGTAGTACTAGTTATTTTTTTTCTTCAAGGGCCTGATCCAAAGCACATTAAAACCGACTGAAAGATTCCCACAGATTTTAATAGGCTTTGGATCAGGTCCCAAGTCTGTTTTACAGAAGGAGAACAAAAAACATGAACGTAAGGAATCATGTGACAACAGGAAATTCTTCCGTGAATAAGATTCTCTGAGATGAGGGAATTTCATGCTATCATCTGACATTCTCAGGCTCACTTGCAGTGGGCACTGGTAGCCATCTGCTAGTGGTCTGCTTTGGAAACAATTCACCATATTTTTTACTTTTAAGTCAATCCTTAACAAACATTAGGTTACCGATTGCTCATATAGTAGGAGCTTCTGTACCAATCAACTAACATTTCCAAAACTAATCTGCAAGGTGTCCAAGCAAAGAAGGTATTAGCCCAAGTTACATATCAATCAGAATTACTATTGATGAGAAGACATTTTACAAGATGCAAACTAAATATCTAATTTCAAAGTGGGGTGAAATTCACCCATGCAGTGAACCAGCAGGAGGCCTATGCACCACAGAATCCCACATCCTCCCTATATGGACTTCTTTCATGGAACTTAACTGGGGCATAGGCCTTGAGCAGGTCCAAGGCTTAAATGGTCCTTAAGTGGTGCTAGACCTTGTGCTGACTCTCTGCACAGGGTGAATTGTACCCAAGACCACTAGGTTTTTAAAAAAAAACACAACTCAGGAGTCATTAATTTATAGTTGGGAGGGTTTTAGAGCCTGAGAATCAAAACCAACAAGAGGAAAAATAGCACACACAGCACCAATATTACAGTAGACTTTCTCTCCATGTTATTACTGAACAAAAGGGTTTATTAATACATTGTATTCAGTTTGGGGCTACACCAGACAGCAGAAGCTGGGCTGAGGACCTCCTGAACTTCAATTAGACTAGGTTGGCCAAGATGCTGCTGCTAGCCCTCACATTTAAAACTCATGAAAATGTCATAGGCCAAATAATTGATGGTCCTTGATATAAAACTCTTGCTTTTATAACAGTTTGCTGATTAACTTGCATTAATGAGAGGGGACATAACAGTTTTCAAGTATACAAGTTTGTTACAAAGAGAAGGGAGAAACATTGTTCTCCTTAAACTCTGAGAATAGGACAAGAAGCAATAGTCTTAAATTGCAGCAAGGGCAGTTTAGGCGGGACATTAGGAAAAACTTCCTGTCAGGATGGTTAAGCACTGGAATAAATTGCTTAGGGAGGTTGTGGAACCTCCATCATTGGAGATTTTTAAGAGCAGGTTAGACAAACACCTGTCAGGAATGGACTAGATAATACTTAGTCCTGCCATGAGTGCAAGAGATTGGACTAGATGACCTCTTGAGATAGTCCTACGATGAAATTGTTTTAAGCTGTATATTTCTGTCCTTGTTTCCTTACACCTCACATCTAATTATCCATCCGTTTTGTATCTTACTGACTTGAATGGCAGATGAGATAGGAGAACAGATACTATTTTATATATAATACAGGGAGCACTGTAAGAATAACTCAACCAGGAAATCCTTCTTCCAGGCTGCATGATCTAAAGCAACAGGCTGATCTGCCATAGCATTCAATCTTGTCTCCTGCATTATAACAAAAAGATTCTGAAGATGGAACAACTCCAGTTAAGTTCACTAGTTTGGACACTGGGAATTCTCTTGTGAAATGTGGGAAGCACTTGACAACAGTACTTACCTTGCTGGTCTGGATCCATAACAGAGAGGCTTAGAATGGGCAGATGCCACTGAACTTCCTGTAACCAAACAAACCATGGTATTAAATCCCAGCTCCCAGCCAGGATATGTACAAGCTCTTTAAACTGGACATCTTAATCTGCATCATTTACTGGGTATATTTACAAGATGAAATTAAATAAAAATTACATAAAACAAGTTTTTTTACTTTAAAATGGGCTCCCTTATGGTGCAGTTGTATGTGCATAAGTTCCATTAAATTGAGGACAATGGGCCTGACTCCCCTCTCCCAGTCAGTGTGAAACAGGAATAATTGTAAATTGGTGTGAGAGGAGAATCGGGACCAATGGGAATTTAAATGCAGGTATGTGGTAGGATGGGATCCTTTGCTATTCAGTGATCCAATGTGCATGTACAACATTACCACCCACTCAAGAGTAAATAATACCAGAGAAGAAAGCATGTTTTGATGTCTGCTAGCCACTTAGTAAATGCACTTGCTTTAATAATTCAACTTTTTAGACTGTTCCAAGTGGAGTAAGATTCTTCAACTAAGGTCCTATTATTTCTTTTCAGAGGTGAATATGGAAAGGTAGAATGGAAAACATACACACAACTAACCTCTGTAACCCACCTCTGCTCTGGAAAATAGAAGTCCTTATACCACTGAGAACAGTGGAGACTTCAAGCCCTGCTCTCAGCTTACATGTCAGAAATGCAATCAGTTAAATTCTGTTATTAGCTGCTGTCAACATTCCTGTGACGTTCATCTTCTAGTTATGCACTCACCTTTAGTAACATAGGGCATAATGGAACAGTTATGAGGTTCCAAAAGCATTATGTATGGCTTAGTGAAAATTCTTGATGTTCAATTGAACAAGAAATTAGTAACCTAGTCAGATTTGGAAATGATCTGACACATTAATAATAAATATGACATTAAAGCTGAACTTACCCAAACTTGCATCATACTGAATTTTTCTATTCATAGCCATTGACCACTACTTATCAAATAAACATGATAGTACATATGCCAATTCCACAGCATAGAAATTCAATGACCTATAGTTATTAGTGGTCTGAAAAATTATGTCTATTATAGATGTATTGATTACCATTTTATTGTGTGAAAGCTGTGACTCTGGGTCCCAATCTTACTCCCATATTAATATTTTAAACAGAGGAACCTACAGTTACTTTTGTTTCTTCATTTATAGACTCTTTCAAAACTCTTGCTTTGAAAGGAATATCACTTTTTAAAAATTCTCCTTATTCCATTACTTTCTTCCTTATTACAGTTTATGGGCCTGATTCTCCATTAGCTCTGATAGCCCCAATTCTCAAAGTACTGAAGCAGGTGTATAACTTTGCTTACTGAAGTTCTCCTAGGATTGGGGCAGAGGTGTGTATTGATATACTAGTGCAGTCCCAGGGAAATCAGTGGGACCCCAGAACAGCAGGGTTCCATGCTAGTGCATCAGGGCATAATACATTGTTATTAAAGGTGTAGTTACCTAAAGGCTGCCTCACTTTTCTTATAAGACGTAGACTTATATAGACACAGCCTGCTACATGAAATACCTCTTACCTTGTTTTCCTGACAAAGGTATACAAAATAAAGCAAGACGTGACACTGTGTATAAAGGTACATGGGGCAAACTCGGTGTTAACATGAATGGTAACAGTTCCACTGACTTCAGTGAAGTTAAACGGTGAGTGCAAATCTGTTAAGGCTTGATCCTGCAAAATGTTGAACATTTTAGCCTGATCCACCAAAACATTTATGCATCTCCTAAAAGTTAAGTATAGCTGTAATACTGTTGAAGTAAATGGGACTATTCAAGCGCTTAAAGTGAAACACATGATCATGTGTTTTGCTGGGTTGGACTAGAGTGCTCAGCATCTTGCAGGATTAAGCCCTCAGATATCAGTGGAGTTTCATCCATGTGCATCGGCAATGCATTTGGCTCAAAGCGTTTTAAAGGCATTATTACACCCACACGCATTATGAACGTATAAACTTTTGTGTGTTAAAGAAGGAGGTAACTAAATCGTGATTGCCTTTAATGGGGACTACTCGTGAGGTGAACAGGATTTGGCCCAGGGTTAATATCTGTTCTATATGTAAAGTAAGCAAGATAAAAAGGTAAAAGTAATATTTATCCAGGTAGCAACTAATTGTTGCATTAACACCTCTTAGCAATTTCAGTGGGATCTGATGTACTATACTTAATGCACAGTACAGCAGGTCAGTAACAATAAGTCTAAATGCTTTATTTAATAATTAAATAGGCCTTAACCGCACAAAGTAGTAGTATTATAAGATAAATCATGAATATACAGGACATAACTCCTACAACCTGAGGGATTAATCCTGCAAACACAAGTAACAATAGATGTGCAAGGTATAAGTAACATTACTCACATAAGTAGTTCCACTGAAGCTAGCAGGAATAGTCACATGCATTAAAGTTACTCATTTGCAAGAGTGTTTGCAGAATCGGGTCTTGCATAGTTTTTTTTTTAAAAATAGGCTAACTAAGATTCTGGAAGGCAAAGATATCTACAGTAGATCAACAGGCCTGATCCTGCAGTCTTTAGTCAGGCAAAACTGAGTCAGGTGAGATATTCAGGGTGCTCTGTACTTAAATACCCTGAAGAAGCCATAGCAATATAAAACATTTTCATTTATATATTTCATATATATATTTGGGTGGGGGGATGGAAAGAGAAGGGAATTATTCTCATGCTGAAATTGTAAATACAATCTATTCTCAAATACAGTAATGGTTCTTACCTTTCTCTAGTACCTACTAAAGACCTGGAAGTCACAAGGTATTGTGGAAGCAGTTCAGTAGTTGTACAGTAGTTAAAAGATGATTTCAAGACACAACTCTAAATGATTTTGCTTTTAAATGAATGCTGTTCACGGTAATACACAGGAAAGGCTCAGCTCAAGACATCATACATTGTCTCAGCAGTCAAAACACAGAAGAGTAATTAATAAATATTCTGGATAATTAAATACAGAACTTCCTTGATCACTGTTTCAAAGGGCCATTTTTCTTATATTGCGAGGTAATAGTTCTAGAAGGGAGGAACACAAACAAGCCTCTCCTGGTTGCTGAGAAACATGACGTTGCTATGGACACTGGAGGAAGTCCTTCTCTCTCAGGCAGGAAGCAGTGTCCTGTGACAATCAACTAGTTTGACAACTCAAACAGGGACAGTAATAAGCCAAATTGGTAATGTAACCCCCTAGGTAAAGTAGTGTTAGCGTAACCAGAAAGCTTACATGTTTTACAGTATAGCTAAATGGTACAGTATGTGCAATGCATGTGCTAAAACTGGCAAGATAAATTCATTTATTTAAAGAAGTTTTAAAATTAAGCTTTTCCAGTTAATCTGACAGGCAGTATATCAGAACTCACATACTCTACACGTCCCCTGCACATGTAGCATTAAATAATAGCTCATAAAGTAGGTACTGGAAATTATTTATGGCTTAAAAGATACTAAATCTGAGAACATATGAACAAATATCTTACAACGAGACTGTTACAATGTCAGATTTTAATTACCCTCTAATTTAGGCTTAGAAAATTGGTCTGGTCTAAAAATTGGTAGAAATACTCTGAAGGCTAAGGAGAACATAATTACAAAGTTTGAAGAAAATGTGACAAACTGGTTTTGAGTAGAGCCACATATATTCCCTTAAACATGTGTCCCCAATGATGCACCCTTGCCCCATGAATCATTTGACTCCTACATGATTTCCCTAAGACACCCAGGAGACTCTTGATTCCAGTATGAACTCTGCCAGTGAGACACTTGCCCCCATAAGAAACTTAGGGGTCCCTCACTTGCTGCCTCCATGACACTATTCCCATTTGTGCTGTTCCTTCTGTAAAACACTCAACTTCCATTTCCAAATCCTACCCAACACCCAATCTCCCATCTTTCTTTGGGCCACCTGAGCACTCTTCTCATAAGCTCCCTTTCTTTTGACCCACAAGACTCCCTCTCCCCATTTGGGCCATCTCAACTGGCAGAGAACCAAAGAACTCCACTTAGTTTCCTCACCTGTCAAATGGAGCTTCCATTTGAACAGAAATGAGTTTATTCAAACACTGTTTATTTCTTGCAGATAACAGCAAAAATGTGTATCTTGTTTCCAAACTTTGCAGCAAAAGGAATTAAGAATGCACAATGGCATTTAATTTATTTTTAAGATTGTCTATTAAAAGATGTAGACTAACAAAAGAAAGGAGTTCCCAATATAAGTGTACAAGCAGCTTCCACTGAGTGCATATGAAAAGGTTTACTGCAGTTAGCCAACACCCTGATTTGGGCAAGGACTTAAGCATCTGCTTATCTTTCAGCATATGAGTTGTGCCATTTGAAACTAACGGAGTGAATGAAATAATGAATGGAGGAAAAAATGAAAGAAAAGTTGATATTTTTTCTTCCTTTTAAGATGAAGCACTAAGAAGCAATGAAACGATCTTTTGCGATTAAAGAGAATTCTTGCCCTGACCATTACACTGTTGTCCTGTAACTGAATCAGGGATGTCAAGAACCACAGTTTGGCTGATCACACAGAGTTGACTGTCTATTAAGTCTCCCATTGTATTATTGCTTATATTTGCTAGAGCCAATCCTGAGAGCACAATGTACTTTTGCTGTGCTGATTAGAGTGTGCTACACAGAATTTACATTCAGAAAGAAAACGCTTTCAATGGCTGTGTCAAGAAATTAAGGCCAAATCCTGAGGTACTTACCCTGGCAAAACTTTCATTGACTGTAATGGGAGCTGTGTGTTGGTCCATAAGCAGCAGAGAACACCTCTCAGTAACATTTCGTTCAAATCTGTTCCCTTTGTAAAGGGAGTGGTCTTGGCACCACTACATTTATCTTATGTAATAAATATGGATGGAATTTTTCCCTTAGTACTCCTCTCTAGTAAGTGACAGTAATGACCCTTGAAAATGTATTTTGTGTATTACCTTGGGTTGAGCAAACTTTGTAGAGATTAAGCTTTGTAGACCTTTCAAATGATTCTTTGGATATGCAAAACCAGTCTGAGTTTCCTATAAATTGCATAAAAGTTTCCATTATAACCCTTTGATTTCATTCATTTATCAAGTGCCAGATCCTGCAACCCTTACTCACATGAGTATTCCTATTGATTCCATGACCCTGCCCAGACATGACTCCCTTAGGACCAAGAGTGCTGCCAGCAGTGCTAACTGGTTCCGACTAATGCTCCCAGGTACTGAAGCCATGTTAGTGCATCTGTCTAGATGTAGCTATAAAGGTCCTTTTAGCTGCGTGCACCTAAGGAGAGGGTGAATTTAAAACCTTCAAAGCTGAAAAAAAAAAAAGCACAAGAGTGCAACTCTAGTGTTCAGCGAAGGTGCTTTTCTTTATTGTATCTTGACATCTCCAGCACAAATTTAAAAAAATACCAAGGCAATTCTTGCTTAAGAGCCTCAATATTTTTTTTCATTCTCTGATTGTTTTCTGTTCTACGTGAAGTTCTAGTCTGAAAAGTGACTTTGCAAAGTTGATATCATGGCTTCCATATTCGTTGTATTACTAATTTTTGTGTCAAATGTGCTCAGTACATAAGTAAAAGATTTGTTTCTTAACTACCACCTCATTCTGGAGTCTGAGGATCAATTTGCGCTTTTTCAATCCTGCGTCAGCATCTTTGATAAAGCTTCTGGCATTCAGCTTTATCTGTGCAACATTTTCTTCAATGGGTTTGCACAGGTGTAAATAACTGGAACTTGGTAAACAATCTGCTGAGGCTGTGCAAGATTGAATAAGATGCAGATTCTATTCCATCTTAGTTCTGGTGGCTCTGTAAAGCTAAGAATATTTTTGTTACTAAACTGAGCAAATACATTACTGTTGTGCATATAGAGTCCTATTTGTTGAGCAAAGAGATGCCATTTTTAACTGTCACTTTTCAGAGTAAAACTACACTTTAAATATGTAACGTTAATGCTACGCTGGAATCATTTTAATTTCTTATTTTAATACAATATTAATATTACTAATTCAAACATACAGGTATCAGAAAACAAATAAAAGAAAGACAGGATTTTTAAAAAGGGATGCTTAAAGTTAGGCTCTCGTTTTTGAAAATTTTGGCCTAAGATTTTTGCTTAGGCTGTTAAATATTTACTTTAATATACAGCACATGCAATGTGAATTACTTATTGATAAAATAATGTTAACATTTTCATTTATTGAATTTGTGTTTAAATTTGCAGCCCTGTAGAATCAGTTACCATGAGGTGTGTGTGTGTGTGTGGTGGGGTTTTTTTTTCTTCAAATGTGCCAGTTCCTATACATTCTTAAATAACTACTACAAAAGAAAACCTGTAAAGGTTCAAAGCCATGAATCTGTCTCTGTCAGAAGTAATATGTTCCAAGTACAATAGCATATCCCTTGCCGTAGTTTACTTGATCAGAAGTTATTTAAGGGTTTTCATCGTTTTCTGCATTGCTCAGACTGGTCTCTGATTGATTTAAGCCCTCAGATGAAGTTTCAGGATCTGTAAAAACAGATGTAAAATATTTTAGGTTTACAAGACATGTTCTCTTTTTTTGGAGTTTCTCCCTATTTGTTCTGTTTTCTGATGGTCTGTAGGATCTAGATCACGCCCTCTGTGGAAATTTCCATCTTAAAGTAGCCAGTACATGTATGTCTACCTGAGCTGTGAATCACATCTCCCAACTTCTGTGTAGACATTCCCTTAGGGGGCAAGTAAAATTCATTGGCCAGGTTTTCCAAAGAGCTCATCTACCAGAGAGGCACCTAAATGATGTGGCCAGACTTTCAAAAGTGCTCAGCTACCAACAATCCCCACTGAGAAGCTTTTAACACCTGCTTTTCTTGTTTATGCTACACTTTCCATTAACTGAATGGATAAATCTTTATATTCTGTTTTAAATTAAACCAACTGGTTCAGTGATTGAATAAACTATTTAGACCTGATATTTTGCTATCCTGTTTACTTACAAAAGTTTTCTACTGTTTTGTTTCTGGCCCCCTGTGAAAAGTTGAGGATTTGTATCCAGGTTTGTCAAAAGGTATTAGAGCTACAATTTGAACATTATCAACAATTTAAAAAAATTATATTTAGGCATCTTGGCCTACCATCTATGGGCACTTGGACTTTTTCTTCTTCCAGCATCTCTGACTGAAGTAACCCATCGGGTGGAGCTTCAGGTTCTGTAATAAACAAAATGAAAGGACCAAAATGTTCTACCTTTACTACAGTCATGCCTGGGTACATAAATCTTCCACAAAGAAAGGACAAAGAAAGCTCAACCTTAACTATCCCTCTTGTTTATATATAATCTTACATAGGAGTTGTCATTTACTATATCTGACCTCCTGAGGAGGTGGCAGCTTAGGGCTCTGAAAAAGACGGTTACTCACCGTAGTAACTGTTGTTCTTCGAGATGTGTTGCTCCTATCCATTCCAGTTAGGTGTGCGCGCTGCGCGTGCACGGCTCTCCGGAACATTTTTACCCTAGCAACTCCGGCGGGCCGGCTGGGCGCCCCCTGGAGTGGCGCCGCTATGGCGCCTGTTATATACCCCAGCCGGCCCGTCCGCTCCTCAGTTCCTTCTTGTCGGCTACTCCGACAATGGGGAAGGAGGGCGGGTCTGGAATGGATAGGAGCAACACATCTCGAAGAACAACAGTTACTACGGTGAGTAACCGTCTTTTCTTCTTTGAGTGATTGCTCCTATGCATTCCAGTTAGGTGATTCCCAAGCCTTACCTAGGCGGTGGGGTCGGAGTGAGATGTGGCAGAGTGTAAGACTGCTGAGCCGAAGGCTGCATCGTCTCTGGATTGCTGCACCAACGCGTAGTGGGAGGCGAAGGTGTGGACAGAAGACCAGGTGGCCGCTCTACAGATGTCCTGGATGGGGACGTGGGCCAGGAAGGCGGCCGACGAGGCGTGCGCTCTCGTCGAGTGAGCAGTGAGGCGGCATGGTGGCACGCGAGCAAGCTCGTAGCATGTCCAAATACATGCCGTTACCCAGGAGGAAATCCGCTGTGAGGAGACCGGCTCGCCCTTCATGCGGTCGGCGACTGCTATGAACAGCTGGGTCGAACGCCGGAAGGGCTTCGTCCGCTCGATGTAGAAGGCAAGGGCCCTGCGGACGTCCAGGGTGTGAAGCTGTTGCTCCTGAGGGGAGGCGTGCGGCTTCGGGAAGAAGACCGGGAGGAAGATCTCCCGGTTGAGGTGGAAGGCCGACACCACCTTGGGGAGGAAGGCCGGGTGTGGTCAAAGCTGCACCTTGTCTGCGTGGAAGACGGTGTATGGTGGTCCAACCGTTAGAGCACGGAGCTCAGAGACTCGTCTCGCTGATGTAATTGCGAGGAGGAAGGCCGTCTTCCAGGAGAGGTAGAGCAGAGAGCACGTGGCTAGAGGCTCGAAGGGTGGTCCCATAAGTTTGGCCAGAACGAGGTTCAAATCCCAGGTCGGGGCAGGACGCCTCACCGGCGGGTACAAGTGGTCCAGGCCTTTAAGGAAGCGGGAAACCATCTGGTTAGAGAAGATGGAACGACCTCCCATGGACGGGCGAAAGGCGGACACTGCTGCCAGGTGTACTCTCAAGGAGGAGACCGCAAGACCTTGCTCCTTAAGGCACCAGAGGTAGTCGAGGATGGTAGGGACCGGGACTACGAATGGATTGAGTCCTCGTTGATCACACCAGAGTGCGAATCGCTTCCATTTCGCAAGGTAAGTGGAGCGAGTGGAAGGCTTTCTGCTCTCTAGCAGGACTTGCTGTACTGCCGCCGAACAGTCCCTCTCTGCGTGGGTCAACCACTCAGGTACCAAGCTGTAAGATGGAGGGACTGCAGGTTCGGGTGGCGGAGTCTGCCGAAGTCCTGGGTGATGAGGTCCGGCCATAACGGAAGGGGGATAGGATCCCGAACGGAGAGCTCGAGCAGCAGGGTGTACCAGTGCTGCCTTGGCCAGGCCGGAGCTACGAGTATGACGTGGGCTCTGTCTCTCCGAAGCTTCAGTAGCACTCGGTGCACTAGCGGGAACGGAGGGAAGGCGTAGAGGAGACGATCCGTCCAGGGGTAAAGGAAGGCGTCCGACAGGGAGCCTGGCGAGCGACCCTGGAACGAGCAAAACAGGTGGCACTTCCTGTTCTCCCTGGAGGCGAATAGGTCTATCTGGGGAAACCCCCACCTCCGGAAGATTGTGTGGACGGCATCTGGATGGAGGGACCACTCGTGGGAGAGGAACGACCTGCTGAGATGGTCGGCCAGCGTGTTCTGCACTCCGGGAAGAAAGGATGCTTCCAGGTGAATTGAGTGGGTCACGCAGAAGTCCCACAGGAGCATCGCTTCCTTGCAGAGTGGGGAGGAGCGGGCTCCGCCTTGTTTGTTCACATAAAACATCGCTGTGGTGTTGTCCGTGAACACCGCTACGCATTGGCCTCGGAGACGGGTGTGGAAGGCGTGGCACGCCAAGCGAATTGCCCGCAGCTCCCTGACGTTGATGTGGAGGGAGAGCTCCTGGGGCGACCAGAGGCCCTGGGTGTGTAGGTCGCCCAGGTGTGCCCCCCATCCCAACGCCGAGGCATCTGTCATCAGAGTCACGGACGGACGAGGAGGGCAGAACGGGACTCCTGCACATACGACTTCTGGGTTCAGCCACCAACCGAGCGAAGCGAGGGTAGGCTTCGTGACCGTGACTACTCTGTCCATCGAGTCGCGGTGTGGGCGGTACACCGACGCCAGCCAAGATTGAAATGGGCGAAGGTGCAGTCTCGCATAGGCGGTGACGAACGTGCACGATGCCATGTGGCCCAGGAGGCGTAGGCAGGACCGAACCATCGTAGTGGGAAAAGCGTGCAGGTCTCGGATGATGGAGACCATCGTCTGGTGCCGGGCGCGAGGGAGACAGGCCCTGGCCACCGTGGAGTCGAGGACCACTCCAATAAACTCCACCCTCTGAGATGGAGTCAGTGAGGACTTCTCCACATTGACGAGAAGGCCTAGTGCCCGAAATAGGGAGAGTATCTCGGCAACTTGGTCTGTTACCAATTGGCGGGATGGCCCGCGAACCAGCCAGTCGTCGAGATAAGGGTAGACGTGAACTCGACGACGGCGGAGGTCTGCAGCAACCACTGCCATGCATTTGGTGAAGACCCTTGGAGCGGTGGATAGGCCGAAGGGTAGCACCGCAAACTGGTAGTGCGCACCGTTGACCACAAAACGCAGGTAGCGTCGATGGGGAGGGTAAATAGCAATATGGAAGTATGCGTCCTTCATGTCGAGGGCGGCAAACCAGTCTCCCGGATCCAGGGAGGGAATGATGGTCCCCAAGGTCACCATGCGAAATTTGAGCTTGATCATGTATTTGTTGAGCTCCCGGAGGTCCAGTATGGGTCTGAGGCCTCCCTTCGCCTTGGGGATGAGAAAATAACGGGAATAGAATCCCCTGCCCCGCCTGTCTTGCGGCACCTCCTCTATGGCACCCAACCTCAACAGAGTCTCGACCTCTTGCAAGAGGCATTGCTCGTGAGAGGGGTCCCTGAAGAGGGACGGGGAAGGTGGGTGGGAAGGAGGGGGCGAAATAAACTGAAGGTGGTAACCATACTGGATAGTACGGAGTACCCAGCTGTCCGACGTGATTTGGGACCACGCCGGGAGGAAGTGGGAAAGGCGGTTGCAAAATAAAGGGGTTGGATCCTGGGAATAGACTGATGAGCCGTCCTCGGGCGTCCCATCAAAATTGCTGTTTGGGCCCTTGCGGGGCCTTGGACGACGCCTGGGCCTGGTTGCGCCTGCTGCCTGAAGGTCTACGGCAGTTGAGGCCGGTGCGCCGACTATTATAAGGCCTTGACCTGGCCTGGGTAAAAGGCCGGAAGGGCTGCTGTTGGCGGAAGGAGCGCCTCTGGGTAGCTGGTGTGTGCATACCCAGAGTGCGGATAGCTACACGACCGTCCTTCAGGGTCTGTATCCTCGAGTCTGTTTTCTCTGAGAACAGGCCGTGAGTCTCAAAGGGCAGGTCCTGGAGGGTATACTGCACCTCCGGCGGCAAGGTGGAGGACTGCAGCCAGGAGATGCGCCGCATAGTTACTCCAGAGGCCAGGGTTCTGGCCCCTGAGTCCGCCGAATCCAGAGCAGCCTGGATGGAAGAGCGGGAGGCTGTCCTGCCCTCTTCGACCAGAGCCGAAAACTCTCGTCGGGAATCCGTCGGGATCAGTTCCGTGTATTTCGTGAGGGACACGAAAATGTCGAAGGCGTACCGGGCTAAGAGGGCCAGCTGGTTTGCAATGCGCAGCTGAAGACCCCCCCGCCGAATACACCTTGCGGCCCAACAAGTCCATGCGCCTGGTGTCCTTCGACTTCGGCGCTGGGGCTGGCTGTCCATGCCGCTCACGGTCGTTAATGGACTGGACAACCAGTGAGTCCAGAGCGGGGTGAGTGTAGAGATACTCGTATCCCGCGGGGGGGACCGAGTATTTACGTTCCACGCCCCTTGCCGTAGGGGGGACGGACGCCGGCGACTGCCAGATGGTCGTGGCATTTTTCTGGATTGTTTTAATAAAAGGCAAGGCCACCCGTCTTCATCTTCCGGGACCTCCGCCACCGGAAGGTCAATGGCCTTCGCCACCCTGCGGAGAAGGTCCTGGTGGGCTCGCAGGTCGATTGGGGGAGGGTCTACCGTAGCGGCGCCCGCCACTGCCTCATCCGGAGAGGAGGATGAAGACAGAGTCTGTACCACCACCTCTGCCGGAGGCTGCTCAGGGGCTTGTGAGGTTGACGGAAGTCCTGCGGGGTCCGACGACGGTAGGGTCTCCCCCCGTGGAGTTGGGGGAGGGCGGCTCACCGTGGCTTCCGGTATCCTGCTTTCAGCACCCACTGGGCGCTGGGACAAGGGGAGCCCTTGGGACTCATAGCCGGCCCAGGGGACCCAGAAACCCCACTGCTGGTGTCCAAGATGTTGGCTCTGGGTGGGAGCCCGGGGATCCGTCTCGCTGTCCGCCTGGGAGACGACCGATGGCTGACGCGAAGGCCACGGGGGTGCAGAGGCGCTGATGGAGTGCGCCGCTGAATGAGGCAGCTTATCCCCGGACGGTGCCGAGGAGCGGTGCCGGCCGTCACGGTGCCAGGATGGTGATCTGGACCGTTGGTCACTTCGGTACCGGGAACCAGAGCGTGACCTTGATCGCCGGTGGTGAGAGCGGCTGCGGGAGTCGCGACGTCGAGATCGGTACCGGGAACTGGATCTCCGACGGTACCGTTGGTCCGGTGACCGGGACCGTGAGCGGTGCCGGGAGTGTGACCGGTACCGCGAGACTGAGCGGTACCAGGACTGCGACCGGTGCCGGGACGGGGTGCGGTACCGAGACTGGGATCGGTGCCGGGATCGGGACCGGCGTGACGGCGACCGTTGCCTGGACCGGGACCGGGTCCGAGGCTTGGAGCGTCGCCCCTCTCTTTCGTCAGGGGTCTGGGGCCGCATCATAGCAGGCTTGCCCAACGATTGAACAGCCCGCACCGGCGGTGCCGGGGGCCGGAGACTCGGTGCCTCTACGAGCTGAATAAGCTCTCTCGCCGCCACAAACGTTTCAGGGGTGGACGGGAGATGCAGCTCTACCGCGGCCGGCGCCGGGGAGCAGGGAGGTACTGGACTCGACGGCTCTTGCGGTGCCGGAGTCAGCGGAACCGTGCACGGCTTGTGCACTACCACAGCCGGTGCCGGAGGTGCCGGAGGTGGCTGGGTAAACTGTCCCGAAGCTGCAGGTTTTGGAGCCGGGTGCGCCGTCTTCCGCTTCCTCTGGGGGGAGAGGGAATGGTGCCGGGACTTCGGTGCCGTCTGCGCGCCCTTAGGAGCCTCGGTACCGGGGCGGCTCGGTGCCGCTGGTGCGCTGCGCGCCGAGGATGGTTTCGGCGGTGCCGGGGACGGAGCGGAGGGCTGAAGTGCCGCCTCCGTAAGGAGCTGTTTAAGTCGCGAGTCTCGCTCCTTTCTTGTGCGCGGCTTGAATGCCGTGCAAATCGGGCACTTATCAGTCCTGTGCGATTCCCCGAGGCAGCGCAGGCAGGAATCGTGCGGGTCGCCGATGGGCATAGGCCGCTGACAAGCCGCACCGGGCTTAAAGCCCGGTGCCTTGGGCATGAGCCCGCACCGGTTGTGGAAGAAGAGGGGCTAACCCCTCTAATTCCCTACTATCACAACTATAACAACTATACAACTAACTTATTCAACTAATCTTAACTATTAAACTAAGTGAAACAACTATATACACTAAAGATACGGAGAAACGCTAGGGCTGTGGAGGTGAGATAGCACTCCACTGTTCCCACTGGCCGTCACGGGCGGTAAGAAGGAACTGAGGAGCGGACGGGCCGGCTGGGGTATATAACAGGCGCCATAGCGGCGCCACTCCAGGGGGCGGCCAGCCGGCCCACCGGAGTTGCTAAGGTAAAAATGTTCCGGAGAGCCGTGCACGCACGGCGCGCACACCTAACTGGAATGCATAGGAGCAATCACTCAAAGAAGAAGAATACTTTTTACCTGTGAATACCATTGTTCAGTATAACCTGAATGTGAATATTTTGGACAACAAAGGAAGATTTTTAATAGTTTGTTGGCCTACATGGCTACAAACTATTAAACATAAAAGGTGAAATCCTAGCCTCATTGACTTCAGTGGGACCAGGATTTCACAGAAGGAGCTTTGCCCTCTTGTCTGCGAATGTCACATTTGCATTGTTTTTGTTTTTCAACCTGCTTCTGCATAAAGAGCTCCAGCCTTCAGATGTTATCAACAAGGAAAATTTTGTAGAAACTATAATATTCTGGAACGTATAGTTTACCATCAGTAGTTGTTTGGACTTTTTCTCCTTCCTGGGTCTCTGGCTGAAGTAAGCCATTGGATAAGGTGTCCAGGTCTGTAACAAACAAAATAACAGAATGCTCTGTGTTTTAAAACACACATCTCCTCATACTTGAATATACAGGGCAACAGGAAAGGTATTTTGATATGTTTTGCTATTATCTGAATAATATGATGCTATAAAGATTTGATCCTAAGACCCCTCAAAGCCTTAGGGAAACTTGACTTGCAGGGTTCTCCACCAATTGAGTATTTAGGTTACTACTGGCTAGCTGACTGCCTGTAGCTGAATTGCTCTACTGCTGAGCTGCCAGTGTGCCCTTTTTTGCCACAAAGTATGAGGCAGTTTTGCAAAAGAGCAGCACAGGGCATCAGGTGGCAGCCAGGTAGGAAGAGTCCTGTTCTCACTTGAAGTCGATCTCTGAGAGCACCAGGATGTGGCCAGTGTGGATCACTGAGCTCTTCATATATCAAGAATTCATCACTGGGGCTGTGGACTATGATGAGAGACCAAAATACTCAGGGGCTCTCTGGAGGTGTGGAGCTGCAGAGATACCACTCCCATTCCTCTTCCTGTTTCCCAGTATGTGCATCTATAGAGTGGATGGGAAAGAAGAAAAGTTTTCAGGGGAAAGAGAGTTGATGTGACCTGAAAGAGAAGGAATTTTAGGGGATCTGAGCGAGGGAAAGCAATCTAGGACCAGGGGAAATAGCAGCACCTGTGTCAGGGAAAGGAGATAACTGGGGCATTATGAGAACTAGAGGAAAGAGATTTGGGGGACTGAGAAATAAGATAGGAGAAACTCAGTGGAAATGAGAAGAATCCAGGGGAAGAGAGATAGTGAGAAAGGACACAAAGGAAGAAGGAGAGAGACATGGAATGTGTAAAAACTAAAATTGAGAGAGAACTGTAGTTTAAAAAGATGAAAAAAGAGAACATGGAATGTAGCTAAGAAAATAAAACTTGGAGATGGAAGGAAGGAGAGCAAAAAATGGGAAAACAGAATAAACCCCAAGAACACACAGCTTTCAGATTAGGAAATTTTCAATTTAATGGATGCTCTTTCTTTTTTCCCTAATGTAATCATCCTGAAGTGACAGGGCAGAGAATCCAAGTAGCAAAACTGTTGGGAAATGAAGCAACGGAAGAGGTGGATTAGGACTTGGCCTTGTATTGTGGGTGGGAAAAATAGATTGGGGAAGGCTCAAAAGTTTGTCATGGTATTGTGATGTGGTTTGCAGATCCCTTCAAACTAATTCTGCTCATCTGTCAAACTCCCAAAGTAGAGATGATAAAATTAATGGGCAGCAGGTTTAAAACAAATAAAAGGAAGTTCTTCACACAGCGCACAGTCAACCTGTGGAACTCCTTGCCTGAGGAGGTTGTGAAGGTTAGGACTATAACAGGGTTTAAAAGACAACTGGATAAATTCATGGAGGTTAAGTCCATTAATGGCTATTAGCCAGGATGGGTAAGGAATGGTGTCCCTAGCCTCTGTTTGTCAGAGGGTGGTGATGGACGGCAGGAGAGAGATAACTTGATCCTTAGCTGTTAGGTTCACAACCTCTGGGGCACCTGGCATTAGTCACTGTCGGTAGACAGGATACTGGGCTGGATGGACCTTTGGTCTGACCCAGTACGGCCATTCTTATGTTCTTAGAAGAGATACTGGATTTTTGGTAAGTATTGATAGGGTTCGGTTTATGTGGTTATGCACTTGAACTTTGCCATGGTAACCTGAGAATTTTACTTTAAGTGAAGCCAAGTGGATCAATAATTCAGTGCTGGTATAAAAGATCTCTCCTTTCTTGTAATTGGGACCTCCTGAGGAAGTGACAAGATCTAACAGTGAAATATTGGATTTAACTTCCCTGAAATAATTGGGGCTACTATCATGTTTTTTAGCCTACCCTCTGGGGGTGTTTGAAAGTTTTCCTCTTCTAGAAGTGCTAGCAGATTGAAGCCATTCAATGCAGGTTCTGTAAAAAAACATCCAAATGAAAAGATTCAAATTCATATTTACAACAGCCCTTTTTGCATCTGAGGTTTTCCCTTTTTTTTTTTAAATGGCAGGTGGTTAACAAAGAGGCCAAAAGAGCCCATGATATACCAGAGTAGCTTCAAAAACATTAACCAAGACATACGGCAAGACATATTTTCCAATTAGTCAGTTCAATATGGAAAGAGGCTTAATGTTCAATATTAAACAATGACAAGATATAAATCCTACATCCCAACTCAAGTGATGATATTCATAGTCTCTGAATGCTAGAAGATCAACAAACCAAAACATGACTGCCACCATCCAGTCTTGCACTCTCTAAGGGCTATGAGATTTCAACAGTCGGTAGGATCAGGACCCTTAATACCAGCACTTAAAATAACTTCAGAAATCCAGAAGGCAGAATTTTAATCCACTGAAAAAAAAATCATACAACCCAGTCATCACACCCATTACTTTAAATCCCCCTCAAAATCTTATTTTATGTCCTCTGTTATATGACACAGCTTTAAACCAATATTTACTACTAATGGTTTTACCTTTATATGGATGCATTTCTGGTATTTCCCCTAATGCAACTTGTTTTTCCTACATGAGAAAGAGAGCTTTATTATCATATACTATTTACAAGAGTTACAATTTCTAGCATGAATTTAAAATGTTCGGATGAAGATACCCCCTACATACTATTAACATGACTAAAGAGAGAAGATGAATGATGCTAAAGTGAAGTGTTTGAGATCAGTCCTCTTGTATTCAATATTAATAACAATTTTCAACTTATTGTGAATGACACACTGAAAAGAAATTGCTGTTAGCTTATTTTGTGTTTTATGAGAAATTCTAAGCTTTGAAAAAACCTAGTATTTGAAAAAAAACCTTCAGTATTTGCACATACGGCACACCACAGTCATACCAGCAGTCAGTCTGCCATGGTACTGTCATAAATATGGTACAGCCAAAACAAAATGGTTCAATCAGCCACTCAGAATGAAACTGGAAAATTAAGCCAGGATTTCTGTCCGGCACAGTACAAAACACACTAACTTTTGGGTGCAAACTCTATATTGGCTCATGTTAACTACTACTATGAGCTAATAGGCAATTAGTTGCTCAATTGCCCAATCTGCATACATAAATGCTAGTTTACACATGCCACGATAAAATTATTGTATATTCAACGGTGTGCATTTTGTAGGGGTCTCATTTGGCAGATGGGTCTCAGCATCCAAAACTATAATACAGCCCATGATGGGGTGTTCACCCCACACCTGCCTAGAAGGTGTTAATGAGGCTCAGAAAGGGCCAATTAACCAGCTAAGCCACAGCTGAGGGGAATTAGGTGGCCTAAGTAATCCCCTGAATGATGACAGGACCATAGTCTGGAATTGAGCAGGCTACAATTGCTAGAGATAGGTCCCTGGACTGGAACCCAAAGTAGTGGGCGGGTCTGAGTTCCCTACCAGCCACTGGGGAATTGCCTGAGACCGTTGGTATGGAAAGATTTTGATAGTCCAGAAAGTGAACCACTTAGTGACCTGACCGGAGGACTGAGTCACGAAGAGGAAGCTGCAGCTCCTGGAGCGAGAGAGTGGCCACAGAGTGAGAGTGACAGAGTGCAACCACAGGAAGAGGCATTGGCCTGGCAGTGCTAATCCCCAGAACAACCTGGAGGAGGCGCTTCCAAGCGGTGAGTAGAGCACCCTGTGACACACCCATAGATGACTGAATGGAAATAATACTAGATGGAGAGTGACATCACCTGTATCAGATCATGGGCTAAATGCTTCAGAGCTTCTTGAGTTTCTTCACTAATTTCTGTTTCTGTAATGACCTCCCAGCTACCATCCTGGAACCTCACAGGCATGGAGAAGATAATCCCTTCAGGGATACAAAATTGACCTAAAGAAAAAATTCCCCCCAAACATGTTTCTTTCTGATTAAAACACACAGTGATGTGCTCAAATACTGTAGTGGTGAGTAGCAATCTAAAACTCTAAAATAGACAGATTATTGCCTTTCTCATCATACAATTCAAAGAACACTGAACTCCCTGATTCATCATGACTGCAAGTTTTAATTAGGAATCCACAAAATCATTGTGTACCTTAACAAAAGATATGCAAAATTCCTTATTTCCATCTCTGCTTTAAATGGCACATATGAAAATATTTCTAAATGTATTTGGACTTATAATCACAGTTAAAGGACATTCTTTCAAAATGTAGCCCAAAGAATCAATAAGGAATTTAAAAATCCTTTCTACAAAGCAGTGACTACATAAAATCAATTGAATTAGTGGGTTAAAATAGAGGAACAGGAAAATGAAACCACAAAAACACCTGAGTAATTTTGTGAGATGCATGTAAAAAGTACATACAGCATTCTAGGATCTTGGTAGAATAATTTCTTAAATTTGGAAGCTCTTGTGTTAAGAAAATACATTATCCTCAGAGAATCACGATTTAATTGAAAATTGTTAAAGATCTGAATTAAAAAATTACTATTACACTTATTGAAGGAAGCTATAGAGTAAAGCGAAATCTTCACAGTATGTGTGAAATACAAATAGAAATTTACCTTCGCTGAGTATTCCCATTGAGACAATCTCCCCAGGAGGAGAGTCTTGATACCAGTATCTCAGCACAGTAGCTATAACATGAGCAGGTGACATGCCTAAGCAGTGATGCTCCAGGGAACTCAGTACAAATGCAAATTCTGAACGCACCCAGTTGCTGCCATCAAGAAAGGAGAGATTTTTAATATAATTATGGAAGACTCAAGATCAGGTAGTTTTCTAGATTAAATAAGAACTAAAGACAGTGGGAGATGTCAGTATGGACTAATACACTTCTCAAACAGGGGTTCTCAAACTTCATTGCACCATGACCCCCTTCTGACAACAAAAATTACTACATGACCCCAGGAGGGTGGACCGAAGCCTGAGTCCCACTGCCCTCGGTGGGGAGCCAAAGCCCCATTGCCTAGGCAGGGTAGGGGTCAAAGCCGAAGCCCAAGGGCTTCAGCCCCACCCAGGGGGCCTATAACCTGACCCCCGCCACCCAGGGCTGAATCCCTTGGGCTTCGGCTTTGGCCCCTGGCTTCAGCTCCAAGCCCCAGCAACTGTAAGCTAGCTCTGGCGACCCCATTAAAATGACCCACTCTGGGGTCCCAACCCACAGTTTGAGAACCGCTGGACTAATTCAATCTTGAGGGCTTAAAGCTAGTCACCTACAGCTATAGATAAAAGCACAGAGGTAGAAGTGGCCTGGTTGTCAGAGGTGAAGAGTGTTGCAGGTGCAGGTCATTTATTCAAATGCCTTCTTTCAGCATTCTAAATTGTAGTGGGGACTCCAGAAGGCCCTTTTGGTGGAGGTAACCGGGGGAATGTGCTGAATCTGCAAATCCTTGATCATAACCTCTCCGCTGCTCCCTTGTGGCTGCAGGCTCCCCTCAGAACACAGACTGTTCGACTAGTGCTGTCAGGTTAATAAAGCCAGGTTTTCAAAGGTATTTAGACACATAAAGATGTAGACAGGTGCCTTAGCTGGTTTGTCAATAAAGATTAGGGTCTGGATCCATAAAGGGACACCAATCATCACAACCTCTAACTTTTAGGCACCTAGAAAATCACAGGAACAGCACTGTGATCCACAAAGCCTGGGTTAGGTGCCAAGGCTCCTTGTACAATGCATGAGGGGAGACCGGCACCTTAGCATTGTAGGCCTCACTTGGCATGAGTAACTAGACAGAGGCGAGGCCTCATTTCTTGGGAGACAGAATTATGGAGGTAAATGGATTAGCAGGCTGGAAACAATGTCTGTATTAACTAAGATAAGGGGGAACATCCAGGGAATCATTTACAATGGACAAGACAACAATGTATAAAATAAAGCCTGGAATGTAAGGTGAGGTAAAGAGTAAGTCAAACACTAACAGCGCGTGGACCGAGCATGCTGTACAGTGGTTGGTTCCTACAAAGTAATAAAGTCAATACCAAAACATGATGCTATGTATAGTACATTAATGTGATGTGTAAATGTGTATATAAAGGAAGGGGGGGTTTCTGTGTAACTTTGGATGCATGATATACCCTGTACCCGCCCACTACATTTGTCTGATCAACTCAGTGTAGCTTTGCTGTATGCCAAATTTAAAAAAATGATGAGACTGGTGTCTGAGTTCTTGGGGGAACCAAGTGCAAAAGGTCTTGGAGGCTACCCCAATAAGCATGAGCTCCACAAACCTAGTATGCTCGGTAGGGAGCTGCCTAACCTAACCAGTGGGAGATGGAGATAGCTGCCTATTTCTTCCAGTGATCCATGAACCAAGGAAAGATAGGTGCTCCTTTGCCTAATTCAAGTGCAGGGCCTGATCTGATAGGTGTGCTTAGAGGCTGACTAACTCCATTCAAAGTAGCTAGTGGAATAAGCTCTCTTTTATAACCTTTAGCCCAGTGGTTAGACCACTCACCTGGGATGTGGAAGACCACCAGTTCAAGTCCCTCTTCTGCCTTCTGAGAAGGGGTTTGAACAGAAATTTGCCATTTCCCAGGTGAGTGTCCTGACCATTGGGCTACAGAGTCAGTCTCTCACTCTCTGGCCCATTTAATAGTCAGTTTTTTAATTAAAGTGGAACAATTTCAACAGGAGAGATTGAGGGCGCCATCAAAAATTGGCAGGGAACAGAGAAATGGATGTAGTTCATGAAACTACTTTAACTCATTTTTGGGAAATGATTCTATTTCAAGTTGATTTGTGTCCCTTTAGTATTATGCTAGAAAGTATCATCTTTAATAATAATAATCTCCATGTATTTGTGAGTGGCCTCAGGTTGATATGGATTTAAAAAGGGTAACATTTAAAAGATCAAAACGAAAAACAAATATATACTGTACCCATCATAGATCATGTCCAGCAAACGGCGTGAAAAGTTAGGTGGGCCCCAGATAGCACTGTCATATCTGTAAACTTTTGCTTTAGACAGATCAATGTAGCTACTGCCACTGATATTACCCCAAACAATCACATCTTTGACTCCTGTAACAAAGAAGAATATATAAAGATGAGTGAACAGAAAGATTTTGTGTTTTAAATGCCTACTGCCTTGGAGCAGGAGTCATTTTACCTCAAAATTGCTACAATAACAAAAAAGAACTTAATGTATGAAACCCAGACAGAAATTGAAGAAGGAACTTTAACCTATCTGATGCTGTGGTATACATTAGTGCAGGGGTTCTTAAACTGGGGGTCGGGACCCCTTAGGCGGTTGCGAGGTTATTACATGGGGGGGTCGCGAGCTGTCAACCTCCACCCCAACCCTGCTTTGCCTCCAGCATTTATAATGGTGTTCAATATATATATATATAAAAAAATTAATTTATAAAGCGGGGGGTCATACTCAGAGGCTTGCTGTGTGAAAGGCGTCACCAGTACAAAAGTTTGAGAACCACTGCATTAATGTATATCATAGTGCCTATTTAAGTTACTGGATAACAAATCAGAACAAATTGCAAACATGGTAATATTACTTTTAAAGCCTTAGGCACCAATTCTTAATGGTGAACTTTAAAAGATAATTAAATAAAAAATCAAACGGCTTTGGTGAATACCAAAATAGCAAATACCTGGTGAATTCCCCAAATAATAGGATATTCAACATATTAACTTCAAAGAAAGGCAGTGATTGCACCTGCAAAAATGAGTGTGCATCCTTGTACTTATAAATGTCTGCACTTCTCTTATGTAGAATCCCACATTTGGTGGTGTAATGGGCGTACTTCTGTTTTTACATATACTCCAACTGCATCCTGCTTTGAAAATGCATAATTCTGACCACTAAAGTTCCCAGATTGTGACTGATATTGAAGAGTACAAATACAAATTACTCACCTGCTGAATTCATATTCAGTTTCCTGGCCAGCATAGCTTTAGCTGCATTTTCCAAGAACATTGCCACAGCGATAATATTCTGGCCGTCAATGGATGGGGCAAATGTCATAATCATTAATGCCCTAAGGTTCACAAAGGTTTTTCCTGACACAATAACTTTGACCCTGCTGTTGGCATTCTTCTCAATCAGGGAACCATACACCTTACATTGCTCAGTCACCTGTCTGATGCAGTCTTCAAGTGATGGGATCTCGTGTTGTAAGAGGATATCATCAAGCAAAATTACAATATCAGCCTGAACAAAGGCATCATCTAATTCAGTGTGCATTGAGACACTGCGAAGGAGGGGGAATGCTAAGTCTTCAGCCTCCATTACAATACCATGCAGAATTTCCTTGTGATGGCTACTGTCAAGCAGATGAATGCTAACCTCTGTTGCCATCCCAAACACTTCTCCATTGGCCAATAATGGAATCAGGTTATAGCAGGCAGGAGCTGATGCACTGATGAGAAAATTTAGATATGGAAAATCTTTGTTAATCAGTAAATGCTGCCGTTTGTACTATAAAATGTATTATAAAAATGAATGACAAAGAACTTAGTCTTGTAGCTGATTAATATTCAAATGATCTATTACCTTATATCATTTCAGTCTTGCTTTCATATCATTTCGTGTATTAGCATAATGCTGCAATGTTTGGATTACCAACACTATATGGGCATATTTATTCATGTAAAAATTTCCTCTATGCTTTAAAATAAAACATTTCATCAAAATATTTCTATTGGGTTCTGCTATTGTAACAATGTTCTTTTTCCAAAGGTCATTTGGGGGCTAAATTTGGCCGAACAGTGTCCCTTTAAGTTCATATCACCTTGCCAGGTTTTTTGGGGGGAAAAGGGGGCACAAGAAGGATTAGATTGGGAGGGAAGTTTAGAAGCTGCAAATAAAACATAAATACCTTCTGGAATATCTATTAAATGCCCATAAACAATAGTGATGAGTGCAGTAAAAATGACTAAATATATACAACCTATTCCAAGTAAATGAATCAGCAAGTACTTGAAGAATTTAGTGCTTTATTTATAATATTTTTTAAAACAAATTGCTACAGCTATGGACAATGTTTTACAAAAAGAGCTTTTAAATTTACATTAAAATTTAATTAAAAGGGACATCAGAAGTTGATGTAGTAATGTGTTTTAAGGTTTAGGATTTTAAAGAAAGAATTTACAAAAAATATAAATTACTTGTAAAGTGTAAGTACCTCAGTTAATATAAACAATATCAAAATGTATATGTGCAAGCCCCACATTCATTTAATCAGCTGAAGAAAGACTGTATGAGAAGAAATATATTATTCTAAAGCTGAATGAATATTACTGTGCTTTTGCTTTCTCACCTGCTGATCCAGACCTGCAAGGGGTTGATAAGACTTTTAATATATTCCTCCTCTTTCTCAATTTCTATGTGGGTCTGCAAATTCTCCTTAGCAATTCTCAGCATCTGCTCACTCAGCATGTCCAAGGTGATGCCATAGTAATGCTCACAATGAAGAAAGGACATTCAGTAATTAGAGTGTGGCCCCAACACAACTAAGTTTTACCACATAAAATAATGTTATGTAACATCTCAAAAAGGAGGAAGGAATGAGAAAAGACTGCAAAATGTTGATTAGCAGCACAGTAACTCCTCACTTAACGTTGTAGTTATGTTTCTGAAAAATGCAACTTTAAGTGAAACAATGTTAAACGAATCCAATTTTCCCATAAGATTTAATGTAAATGCGGGGGGTTAGGTTCCAAGGAAATTTTTGGGGGGCAGACAAAAGGCATTATATACTTTACATTACTGTACTGTGGTGGGGAGGTGCCCCTGGCTTACCCCACACAAGCACAGCCCGGGGCAGACAATGAGGCAGGCAAGAACGCTAGGAAGCACCTTGTGCAGCAGTAGCTTCCCGCCCACCCCAGAAGAACAGGCGCTGACCTTGCTGGGGGATGCTCCAGGCCTGCCTCTTCTCGTCCTCACTCCACTCCAGGCCCGCCTCTTCCCACCCCCACTCCACCTCCTCCCTGGAGCATGCTGTGTCCCTGCTCCTCCCCCTTCCTCCCAGTGCTTCCCTGCTGCCAAACAGCTGATTGGCAGCACTCAGGACTTTGTGGGAGGGAGTGGGAGGAGCAGAGATGCGGTGCTTCCCCTCTCCTCCCTCTCCCACCAGTGGCAGATTTAGAGTTAGTGGGACCCTGTGCTCAGCTTCATTTTTGGGCCCCCTCCCATGGGGGGAGCATTCTCTCTTATCTCCCCCCACCATTTTTCATTCTTTTTTCCTCCATTCTCCTCCTGGGGCTCAGGGTGGGGTGCAGGAGGGTGCTCAGGGTTGGGTGAGGGGTCTGGGAGGGAGTTAGGGTGCGGGAGGGAGCTCAGGGTGGGGGTGTGGGAGAAGGCTCAGGGCTGAGGCAGGCAGGAGGTGCAGAGCACTTACCTGAGGCAGCTCCTGTTTGGTGCAAGGGGTGTGCAGGGGGCTCTGCACAGTGCAGCACCGCCCCCCTGGCTGGGATTCTGGGATTCAAAGCGCCGCTTCTCTCCGGCCGGCTTTGAAGGGGAAAACGCCGCTTCTCTCCGGCTGCCGGCTGTGTGGCTGCCCCTGCTCCTCCTGAATCCTCCGGCCCGTGCTCACAGGGCCACATTCCAAAAGGGGTTTTAGAGCTGCGGGCCAGGGGCCTGGGCCCCCCTTAGCCCAGGGCCCTGCAGCCCCTAAAGCCCCTGCGTTCTGGGTGGCCCTGCCTGCCGGGAGGGGAGGAGCTTCCCAGCTCCCTCCCTCTCGGAAAGTCCTAAGCGCCGCCAAACAGATGTTTGGCGGCGGGGGAAGCACTGGGAGGGAGGAGGCGGAGGCGAGGAACTTGTGCAATGCTCCATTGTAAAGTCAGCCAAATGACATTATAAGGAAGCACTGCACAACTTTAAACGAGCGTGTTCCCTAATGGAGCGGCGACGTAACTTCGAAACAACGTTAAGCGGGAGGATATTAAGTGAGGAGTTACTGTACTGAGAGTCTTTTTACCTGGGCATGCTCCATAAAATCGTTAAATCCTCCCAGAAGCAGGCCCTTCCCTCCACGGTCCAATAATTCCCGCCAAACAATTGGTGAGCGTTTGTGTTTCCATCCATTCTTTTCACAGATATCATGAAGCCACTGCTATAGGCAACACACCCAAAACAGTTTTAACAATTTTTTCACATGCAAAAAGGCAATATTTAAATATTACTGCTGGTACTTTCCAATGTAAGATAGTAATTCTTAACTAAATGCACAGCTGCGGGATACTTCACAGGTCTCCCAAATGTGAATATTTGAAAAACAGAGGAACCTTACCAACCAGATGGCTGTGATGTATTGTACAAGGAGTTAATTAGCATGAGAACAACATATCATACTTGTCTCCTTAATCATATCATTGTGAAAAGTATTGCTCAGCTGGTTTAGCAGTGAACTATAAGAGGTGATACTATTTGTAAAACCACTCCTACAGCTTTGTCTGCCTCATGAGATAGTTCTGGCATTTTTTTCTTGTAACTTCCCCTAGTCTCTCTGCTGCAGGTAAGATATTACCATTACCCTAAATAGCTACCAGCGGTTAGATAATAAAGGAAATTACATCTAAGAGATTTAATTTTTCTGTAACACATGCAAGAAACGCCATTTCAGTAAGGAAGAACTTGAAGGAGGCAACTGTCTTTTTCCATTGTCTTTTTGGTAGCCCTTTTTATTAATAGATATTATTTCAACTGCTTTGAAATAGATGATGCAAACTGGTTTACAGATGGGCTGAAACAGTTGTCTAGTTGTTCACTTAGCTTCTGTAATGTACAGCATTTTATCAAATGCATACTTCCACCTTTTCATGTTCTCTGTATGTATAAATATCTCCTGTCTGTGTGTTCCATTTTATGCATCCGAAGAAGTGAGCTGCAGCTCACGAAAGCTCATGCTAAAATAAATTTGTTAGTCTTTAAGGTGCCACAAGTACTCCTGTTCTTTTTGCAGATACAGACTAACACAGCTGCTACTCTGAAATTTGTAACTACTGTCATCCATACAACTACAGCTACTACTTATTATACTGCACTCTACTAGGTACGTACCGATTTAGTTTAACTGGTTATTAGAAGCATTCACGGAAATCAATTTCATAAGTCATCTAATAGTTTGATGATACTGATTCTTAATTAGTCTGACTTACTCTAGATATGATCTAGTATATTATGGCCACAATAAAAGGGAAATTATCTTCAGCTGGACATTTCTGATACTATCCATTGCACATTCACATACTTAGTGACAGATTCTCATACACTAATGATATTTTACAGCATTCTGCTATTAATATAATGTATTCTTTGTAGTACTATAGCACTTAGACGTATGGACCAGGACCCCATTGTGTGAGGCACTGTACAAACATACCCCCAAAAGCTCACAGTCCAAGTCAAGAGACAACAGATGGATACTAACAGACAGAGAGGTAAGCACAGAGTACGGTGATCTATGTGACACCACCAAAGTGCTGTAAAGGGAACTTAAGAGTAAATGAGAATGGGGCTTTTAGTTTCAATACTTTCAGGCATTGTAACATAAAACTGTTCCTTCTCGACAGATTTATTGGCAAATAATGATTGAGAAGGAATATATATTTGAAATACGCACATATTAGAGGATCAGTATATAATAGGCTAAGCAGGCACTTGTACACTGAAGGAAATAGTAACTTCTTTAAGATTTTAATATCAAAATATAATCTTAGACTGGTAATCATTCTGCCATCATATTTTGTATTATGATTTGTAAATGTCCCAGACTACAATAGTAATGTGGTGTCTGAAACTCATGTAGTTTTCAGAGCCAGAAAGTGGTGCTAATATGCACAACAAAGGAAGCACACTACAGATCAGAGGCACATTCCATGCTCAACCTGAAGCACAAGGGCATCTATTAATGAACTGAATTAAATACCCTTACCTCCCACTTGTCAGGATGTTGAGTAATCTTGTGTATCTTGAAATTAGGCAAATTAATCTGAAGATAGTCGGCCAGAAGTTCTGCCTTAGCAAAGTGTGGACAGTCTGCCTTACCTGAAAATAAGGGAATTAGCATAACTCTAAGAATTTATTAATCTGATTGATGAAAGACTCATAAGATACACATTTTGAAAAACAAGTCATTCTGATTCAAAAGAAGGAATAAGAGAGGGGACTTTACAGGACCAGTTTTCTGTGGGCTCAGGAACAGTAGTAGTATAAGGATATTAAATACCAGGAAAGAAAATTTTAGGGAACGAAGACATCTAAACTCCAATTCAACAAAAGTACTTATTCACATGCTTAACTTTAAAGGGGTTAAGGAGGATAGTAGCAGTAGGAAGAAGGTCCATTAATAAATGAAGAGGGAGGTGAAATTAATGATGACTCAGAAATAGCTAAGATACTGTATTTATTTTTTTCTTTTTTCTTTTAAAAAAAATCTGCCTTTAACAAGAAAATAAAAGAAGCTTTGAAAATCCAGAAGTAAGAGAGTCTCTTTAAAAAGCAGAACCTGACTAACTCACACTAATGACTGGGAGACCCTAATCAGGATAATTGAATCTTATAAATTAGGCTACAATCCTTCAAGGTGCACTGCACAGGCAGATCTCACTGCACCTGCTGCATGGAGCCCCAGTGAAGTCAACAGGAGACTATCTACATGGGAAACTTTACAGGATAGGGACTTAAGTGACAAAGCAAATTTTTAAAATGCAAGGATGCAGAATTAAAGCGCATGCTGTTCATTTATATGTCAAGTGCCATTTTGATTATGTATGACTATACTCCATGATATACTGTGTCAGATGACTTGAGCTTGCACGGCTTGGGCTGTGGAGCTATAAAACTGCAGCGTTAACATCTGGGCGTGGAGTGAAGCCTGGGCTCTGGGATCACATGAGGAGAGAGGGTCCCAGAGCCAAGGCTCCAGACCAAACCCAAACATGTACACTGCAATTTTTCAGCCCCATAGGCTGAATCAGCTGACATGGGTCAGACATGGGTGTTTAGTTACAGTGTAGACACACTCTAAATATTCTGTAGCATACTTTGTAAATGTAATGAAGATGTAGTAATATGTGACATCACTACAGCACTCTGTGCTATTACATTTTTGCTGAGATGGGAAGACAACACCATTACTTGTAAGAATTATAAGTCTGCAGAATAGCAATATTCTATTGTACTGGTAAAGAACAGGTAAGACTTGAAAAATGTGAACACATCAGTCTTTATAGATGATATATATGCTTGAAAATCAGTTCAGGAAAGCAGCCCAATTCAGGATTGCATTTAAGTGCCTGCTTAAATTTATATCCCATTGAAGTAAATTACCTTCATGAATGAGAGGAAAAAAATGGGAGGTAATGTATTGGATTTTAGTAAACCATTTGATAAAGTTTCTCATGAAATCTTACTCTCCAACTATATTCAAATTGGTTTAGCTAGGAACTGTGCCATTGGTCCTGAACACTGGCTTGCCAGCCATAAAGCAAGTGTAATGATAAAGATGTAATATTTACTGTTGTTGTTATCTTAACATCTTCATTAATGAGCCACAACAGAAAAAAAAATAATTTCCGAATGAGACCAAGTTGAGAGTTGTATGATTTATACTCCTCACACTATTGCTACCACTGGACACAGAGTAATTTAAAAAAACTGCCAGAACATAACAAAATGAAATTTCATTTGAAAAAATAAGTAATATATCTGGAATAAAATAATCAAAAATACTAGGATACCATGGAAGAAAGAAACCAAACCCAATAATATGGAATGAAGACAAGGTCTGATAGTAGACAGCAAATCAGATGTATTTGCAACATGATGTGACAGCAAATACAAAATGCATGTGCAACTGAACAGGGCAGTTGGATAGGCCCTCTATGCTGCAATTATGGACCACTCTTGGACACTAAGGCCTGCAATAATGAGTGTTGCTGAAGGGCAACATTTAGTCTGAGTGTAAGGGAAATCTTCCTGGCACTGAGATGTATAAGGCTCCCAGGGAGAGCAGGTGAGGCCTCAGCCCTACAACCAGACTGGGCAAACCCTACAGAATGTGAAACAAACCTATGGGCCCCAAAGGATATGAACTGAGTGAGCATGGAGCTGCCCCCAAATCCCCTAACTGCCCCCATAGCCCTCCCTGGCCCCTCTAACTAGCCCCATAGCCCTTCCTTACCCCTCTAACTGCCCTATACCCCTCTAACTGCCCCCATAGCCCTCCCTGGCCCCTCTAACTGCCCCCATAACCCTCTAATTTCCCCATGCTCCTCCAACTGCCTATACCCCTCTCTGCCCCCACATAACCCCCTCTGGCCCCTCTAACTAGCCCCATAACCCCTCCCCCTAACTGCCCCTCATACCGTGTCCGTGTCTCTGTCCCCACTAACTATCTCATAACTAGCTCAGCACCCTCCGCTCCGCTCCGCCGCCGGGGCAGTCCCTGGGGGCGCGGGCGGGTCTCTCACCAGCCAGCACGAACTTTGCCATGAGGTGGCTGGCGGCGGGGCACGAGCCCCTTGGGCAGCGGCTCTTGGCTGTTGCTTAGTAACGTGGAGACGCTGCCTCTAGTCAACCTCGCCGCGCGAGGGAGAGCGCGGGAAGTTGTCCCCTGGTCCGCCCCGTACTCTCGCGAGATGTAGAGAGGGCACGTCAGGAAGGTATCATGGCGGCTCCCGTGGGCCGGTCACATGAGGCGTAGCCGGGTCGGTCCATTGCCTGGTGAGGTCGCCCCTGGGGAATCAGCCTGGCTGCTGCCCTGGAATAGTGAGAGGCCCCGGGATTGACCGGCTGCCTCCAGCCGCGGCGGGGGCCAGGGGGCTTGTGAGTCCCCACAGTGCGGGTGACGGGGGGAGGGTCTGCCCCTGCCCCTGCCCCGCCCGTTGTGTGTGGGGGGGCTCCCCATGGGGGCTCCCGTGGGCTCATGCCAGGAAGCCACGGGGAGTTCACAGGTGTCTCTGCTGGTATGTGACGATCAGGATCCATCCCGGCTGTGCCGCGGTGCTCCGGGCCCTGAGGTTTCTTTTAAGGAAGGTTATAAGCCTTGTGACCTGCGTTTAGCATTGTAAATGGCACGGAGCCGAAGCAGCGGGGTCTGCCTGAGTCTGCAGGTAGCCAGAAACTGCACCTCTGAGATGTGTGAGATCTGCCCTGTGGTCAACGGTTGAAACCTAAAGATAACTGCTTAACGGGAACCGGTGCTAACTCTTCTGCTGCTGCTGCTGCTTGTGTTAGAAACATGCAGTTAATGGGGCAGCTGGTTGCTGGGTTATGAAAGTTGGGGTTGGAGACTCCCTCTAATCTTAAAAGTCCCCTCTGCGTGCATCTGCAAATGGAAAAGAGAGACGTGCCACCCCTGCTACTTAAATGCTCAACTGCTATCTGTCTGCCAAAACCACATAACTTCTAATATGCAACTGCTGTTTCTGCACAATTTTTAGCATGTTGATGATTAAAAATTTGTCAATAGTGTAAAATCAAAACTTAATTAAAAATGCTAATTGCTCTTAATTTTCATATTTAATGACAGCAAATCTTTAATTTGGGGAAGGAGGGATAGCTCAGTGGTTTGAGCATTGGCCTGCTAAACCCAGGGTTGTGGGTTCAATTCTTGAGGTGGCCACTTAGGGATCTGGGGCAAAAATGAGTACTTGGTCCTGCTAGTGAAGGCAGGGGGCTGGACTCAATGACCTTTCAAGGTCCCAGTTCTAGGAGATAGGTATATCTCCAATTATTTAATTTATATCTTGCTTGAAGTTGCTGCAGAATTGTTAGTCTTCCACAACAAAGGGCTACAACATGGACTCCTTTTCTGCCCTAATATACACAGAATTCTGCTTACAATTATACCTTCAGTTATACCTCACTAAAATATAATAGACTTAAGTGGATTGAAAAATAAAAAAAATGTCCATCTCCCTTCAGAAATTCTGCAGGTCTGAAAGTAAAATCCCTGAAGATTTCTACTGCCTGTACTGAAATGTGTCTTCCACTTGTGGCGTGCTGTTCATGAGAGAAACGGAATCCTGTCTGGTCCCAGTACATCGGATTGTTCCATGAATTGTGAGCTTTAATTTCTCTTAACTTTTGTAGTTATTATGCAAGTGATTACATCAGGCCTTGATCATACATTTCTTGAACACCCAAGACTCCCCATGAGTTAACTGGATCCATGACTTCTGTCTGCACCACAAAAATGGATGCAACCTTTGATAGAAGCTCCTGGGTTGTGCAAAGGAAGGTGCAGGAAGCCCTTAATAGTTAAATGTATGGTGTTATCTTTTACTTGGTCCTGTTTAGTCTCATAATATAGATCTTCTATCTGTCTCAGGCATTTCTAGAGGCTCCCATCTCTGTGTTGTCTAACTGCTGAATTTGTTGCAAGTGTCAGAATTTTATCACTTCTGGTAAATCAGGAGTGCTGCATGGCTCCGGGAGGCTTGGGGAAAAGGAAATCTGGAAAGTGAAGGTACGGAGTTTGAACTCAGTCCTGTAAGTGCACTCATGAGGACAGACCTCTGTACCAGTGTGTGGAGACCCACTGAAATCAATTTACCAGTGTAGATGCAAGTTCAGGGCTTAAGTCTGCCCAGTTTCTCTTCAAATCCTGTCCCTCTTCAATTGTACTGTGGAATTGCAACAGTTTTGTGACCATGAGACCCTGTGTAATTGTGGAGTCAGGAGCAGAAGACACTCATTTAATTAATAATTGATTAAAAATGAAAATTAACTGTTTCCAGAGCTGTCTGTTTCAGGTTCCCTCTGTAAAAGATGTGTTGGTAGATGTGGTATTTTAACCTCTAAACCAAAAGCTTGTTAATGATCTTATAATTTTCAATTGATTTCACAGATAATGCATTTTACCTGGTGTCCAAAGGCCTGTTTCTGTGGGCTTGAATCTGATTAAGGCCCTGTCTTCTGAGCTGGCATTTGAAAGCTGTTTATAAAACAGTAGCAAAAATGAACAATAAAGTGGGCTATTTGATAAGGACAATCAGACATTTGCATGTATGTGGTTCTAAACTGGGTCCCAGCTTTAGAACTGCAATGAGGACATACACATTAGGGATCAGTAGACATAAGAGTGCCATACAAAGTGTGAACCTGAGAGGATTCCTGTTAAATGTTCCTCCTTGCCGGCTTGAATCATCTCTCCGATTGCTGTCTCAGGGGGTGCCTGTTTATAGTAAAGGAGATGCCACTGCACAAGAACAGAATGCTACAAAGACTCTATTAGATGAACATGTGCAAAATTCATCTAGTGCCGTGGACCCTCTAGAAGAAGATAGAAGTGTTGTTGAAGAGAATCTGGTAGTGAAGAGTGAAAGGAGTCAGCCACAGCAGTTCTTTGATGACCTTAAAAAATGCACATCTCCCTGTGATGTATTAGACCTAGTTTCAAAGTCTGCTATTTCTGAGAAGCATTGTAGTAACTGTTTTACTACTATGTGGATGCTCACCAAAAAGCTGTCCGAAGACCAGAAGCATTATGAAAAACAACTGATGGTCGAGCATCCTGCATTTATGCAGCTATGTCAGCGTCTGATGCAAGAGTCCAGGAGCATGTGGTGTGATGACTTGGTATACAGTCTACATGCTGTGCTGAAGCTAGGGGTACCCCAGAACACTCGACTGGTTCAGACTTTGCTGAGGGTCTGTCAGGTAAGTATTGGAATCTTTTAAAGATTGGAATAAAATTCCAGCGCCAGCTCTTACAAGTTGTAGAGGCTATAGCCTCGGAGGGTCTCCACATGAATGCCTGTGGTTTGAGTTCTGCCCATGCTTTCTTTTCATTCCTCTACCCACACTGCACCATATAAAGAGAGAGTGCTCAAAGAATACTTGCGCTTCAGGCCGTGCCAAAACTTTAGATCTGTTTGAGGCTTAGAAAAACTCTTTTTTTTTTTTTTTTTCTCCCTCCACCCTCCTTTCCCCGTCTCCTTTCTCCTCACATGATATGAGGCAGGTTTGAGAGTGAGCAGTTGTGAGGAAAGGTATTTTTGATATTTTGATTTGAGGGCAGAGGCCAGTGTCCTCCTGGACTCCCAGTTCCTTTACCTGCTGCTTCTGGGAGCTTTCTTTGGTCTACCCGCTATTAGCTGTATTATGCTTCCCTTATCTTGGGGATTTTTACAGGACCTTCCCTAGCTGCTGATGCAACTGGGGACTTCCTCTGAGCATCATATGACTATTTCATGCTGTGCTAGGTGAGGGTTTCTCCATTTCTGGACCTGCTGCTGTCCTGGGAGTTTCTTTCTTGACTTTCTTCAGAGCCTCCCACCAACTACTCCCCCCGACCGCTGTGTGCAACTTCTTCTCCCTGTTTCTTCCCTGTCCGTTCCCTTAAACTAGTCTGTCCTCATCTCTACCACCTCCTCCTCCTCCTAACTCTGCACCTAGCCAACCCATCCTACTTCGTAGAGTTGTATGTGTTTTTAATAAAGCAGCTTTCAGAGGGAAAGAGGGCACTGACTTATTACATGGAGGGGGAGGGTGCCCACGGTTGGGCCGCAGATGTGCTTGAACCTGCACATTAAAAACGCTGTTAACTGTTTACAAAACACTTTAGAGAGGAAATCTTGAACATGACCACTACGACATTTGCCAGCTTGTATCCACACTATGTATAGTCCATTACACAAGTTCTTCCTTTTGTCCTTAATGCGATTTTTCTTTTAGGCCTGATTTCTCATTTTCTCAGGGGAAATTGGGAGTTAACTCCACAGAAGTCAGTAGAATTATACCAGTGTGTAGGTCAAAGTAGAATCAGCCCCAGTGACTTGACCTTTTTCTTTGTGTGGGCGGGGGAGATAGCTGGTAAAAATTGATCATTCCACCACTTTGTCTTAAGAATTTTCTAACATTGTGAAAATATATCTTTAATAGGAGCGCCTCAATGAATTTGATGACCGATGTCTCTCTGTTGTGGCAACCACCTTGGTAACCATGGAAAAAAGCAGAAATGTGGATGCTCTTCAAGCTGGATTACAGTGAGAAAATTACTTTTTTTTTTTTTAAATGGTTTCCTTACTTACAAGTCTTGTCATGTGACCATTTATTTCTGTTGGAGGAAAATAAATACGGTATGAAGGGAGAGTGAGCATCTTTACTCTTTTGCCCAAAATACACTTTGATATTTTCTGTCTTACATTTTTAGCATTTTCTTGAGGATTATTTAGTGATACATTGCATTAGAAAATTTTAGTAATCCCTGCAGTGTTCTCATATGTAAAATATGGTAGAAATGTCCAAAGCAGGAAGACACTTGAACCTTTAAGTAACTTTACATGGTCTTAGACAATCAGGCACACTCTGTAGTGACCGTGGCTGTAATTCTACTTTGAACTCTGTGACAGCTCTGTGCAGGGTCCACCCCGAGAAGCTCATAGCAGGATTGGGGCCCAAGTCATTACCATCAGCACAAGTCATTACCATCAGCTAATAGCTGAAACAAATAACTCTCTTTGGCATCATTGTTGGTATTCTCGGCAGAAAGGGTGGAGATAGGTTAGAACACTGGACCGGGGCACAGGAGACCTGGTCTCTGCCACAGGCCTGCTTGGTGACCTTGGGCAAGCCACTCCATTTCTCTGTACCTTAGTTTCCCCATTTGTAAAGTGAGGATAAAACTGCCCTCCTTTGTATAGTGCTTTGAGATCTATTAGTGAAAAGCCCTATGTTTCAGCTAGGTATTATTCTTCTTGATTTCAATAGGAAAAGCCGTTGAGTTGGAATACCATTTTTGCTTGTATTCCTCCTCTATTCAAATGTAGGGGCGGGAGAAGCATTATATCTATTCTTGTTTCAGAATAACTTGTTTATGGGTGGTGGTTTTGTGCTCAGATTGTCGGTCTACAAAGCCCCATCTGCTCACCCCTTCAGAGATCTGGTGTTCCCGAGCTTCTAACAGAACATATTGGTGGATTTGTATTGTATGTATCAATTCAATTTCAGCTCCAGCTACAAGAGGATGGGCACATTGGTGAAATAACATATTCTGTTAGAAGTTCAGGTGCACAGTTCTGGGAGTTTGGGGGAAAGTAGGTTATCCCTCTCTGTTTTTCACTTAGAAGACTTTGGCTCCATCTTGATTAATCAAACACCTGCCTGTTCACAGGGAAATGTCAGTCTCAGTGGATCAATTTCAGAGCCTTCCACTGCCATACAGACACTGACATTTCCAAAACTAGTGCTCTGATATTTGATTAAAAAAATAGTGGTTTAAAGAGTTGGGGTTTTTGGTCTCTTTAGCCATTTTGTTTCCTACTGAGCTAAAATGGCAACCACAGATACACCAGATCAGAGTTTTTCTCTGTGATGCTTTGCCTTCTGCTATATTAAGATCCTGTTCTTCTCCTACAGACCATAGTATCACTTGTTCTCCTTTCCATCTGCTCCCCTTTGCTGTGTCCTATATGAGGCTCTCCTGAATTTCATGGGTCACTGGGGGCTTGTCTCCACAGAGAAATTGCACTGGGATAAGTTACGTCAGTTTAGTTAAACTGATACCTCTGTTTCCCTGCAGTATGTTCACTCTGTTGCCCTTGCATTGGTCTATCTTGCAGTGTTGCAGCACTGTGTCCACACAGCAGCATTCTGTATCACTGTAAGCATGGTGCAGTGTGGGAGGGCATTCCAGGGTCCTTTGCACTGCTTGGGCAGTGGAGTTTAGAAAGGTTGCCGGACAGATCATGGCACATAGTGAGAAGTCGTCCTACTGATACTTCACACCAGTGTAGTTACTTCATTGTCAGGAGATAGCTGCATTGCTACTAAGTCAATTTAACTACGTCAGTATAGAGCTGCGCCAGTTTAATTTAAAAAAAAAAGAAGGCTGTGTGTATGGAAGAGGAGTGAGGAGCTACACCAGTTTAACTCAGGATTCATCCATGGGAGACAGATGTGTGCCTGCTCCTGCCAAAATAAGCAGAGCTTTACTGGTGCAACTTGTGTGTGTAGGCCAAGCCTCCTTAAACCAATTCTATTTTTTTCCTTATCAGGTTACTGGTGGAGCAGCGAATTCCAAAGATCAGTAACATTTTTATGTTGCAAAGCATGATGAAATGCTTTGGGAAAGATGCCCCACTCTCTCTCAAAAGGAAATTTGAGGTAAAAGATTAAAATCATTGGTGGGTCCTACTATTATTCCTGCATAGCTACTGCTCCTGTGTTGCTATTTATTAGTTGTTTATGGTAGCACCTGTTGTATGCTAAGCAGTTTCCAGACATTGAAAATGAATGGCAACTTCCCCAAGTTGCTCATCCTCCAGGGACAGGTAAGCAAGTAAATAGTGGTTTGAGAAAGGGGAAACAATTTTTTTTTTTAAATGACTACACATGTCAATTAAGTTTGCTGTAGCCTGCCCAACAGAGGTATGTCTGCAGGAGGGACTTAAATAAGTAGAGGGTGCGAAGGTCAAACCATGCATAGGGATAGAAAGCGTGGAGTTGTTTATGTAAGAAACAAGTTGTTTATGTAAGAAATTGGTAGCATAAAAGATAAGGTGCTATCCGTGAGCTTCATTGTAACAGGGCTTTCTATGCTATTCATGCTATTGAGAGGCAAGTAACTACATCCCAATCCTGCTGGAAAGGTATAACAAGTGGGGTTCCGCAGGGGTCTGTTTTGGGACTGGCTCTGTTCAATATCTTCATCAATGACTTAGATATTGGCATAGAAAGTACGCTTATTAAGTTTGCAGATGATACCAAACTGGGAGGGATTGCAACTGCTTTGGAGGATAGGGTCATAATTCAAAATGATCTGGACAAATTGGAGAAATAAACTTTCCTGTTTTCCTCAGACTAACAAAGACAAATGCAAAGTGCTCCACTTAGGAAGGAACAATCAGTTTCACGGATACAGAATGGGAAGAGACTGTCTAGGAAGGAGTACGGCAGAAAGGGATCTAGGGGTTATAGTGGACCACAAGCTAAATATGAGTCAACAGTGTGATGCTGTGGCAAAAAAAGCAAACGTGATTCTGGGATGCATTAACAGGTGTGTTGTGAGCAAGACACGAGAAGTCATTCTTCCACTCTACTCTGCGCTGGTTAGGCCTCAACTGGAGTATTGTGTCCAGTTCTGGGCACCGCATTTCAAGAAAGATGTGGAGAAATTGGAGAGGGTCCAGAGAAGAGCAACAAGAATGATTAAAGGTCTTGAGAACATGACCTACGAAGGAAGGCTGAAAGAATTGGGTTTGTTTAATTTGGAAAAGAGAAACCTGAAAAAATTCTCAGGCTTATCTAAAAGGGTGTCATTAGGAGGAGGGAGAAAACTTGTTCACCTTTTGCTTCTTGTTCTATCCTTAGAGGCTATGGGCTTAAACTGCAGCAAGGGAGGTTTAGGTTGGACATTAGGAAAAACTTCCTAACTGTCAGGGTGGTTAAACACTGGAATAAATTGCCTAGGGAGGTTGTGGAATCTCCATCTCTGGAGATATTTAAGAGTAGGTTAGATAAATGTCTATCAGGGATGGTCTAGACAGTATTTGGTCCTGCCATGAGGGCAGGGGACTGGACTCGATGACCTCTCGAGGTCCCTTCAAGTCCTTGAATTTATGAATCTGCCTAGTCCCAATAGAATGAGATTCTTAAAATGTTTTCTGATTCCAGTGAAAGGAGCTGGGGTTGATATAGTATTTTTAAACATTGTTTTGACATTTTCTGTCTATTACTGATGCATTTTTTTCATTGCCCTTTGTGTCTTTGAGAATGTACTGGGTGAAACTATTTTAAGAGCTGGTGAAACTGAAATTAGTGGGCCTAATTTTTGCTGATGGTTGCGTCAGTATAATCCTAACTATGCAAACAGTCACTCCTGATTTACTGTGGCTTAAGTGATATCAGAAGTGGGCCCACTATAGCTTCACCAGTTTTTTAAATCTTGTTTAATTTAGTGTACATCTGCCAAAGGTGTATCACAAAGGGCAGTAGAAAATAGTGAGTCATTTACTAAGGATTTAGAATAACTTAGAGCTCTTGCACATGGCAAAGACTAGATATCATCCTGACTGTGCAATATTGGTAAATATGCCATCCATGCTAATTAGTAAACCACCATTCTTTCAAGCACTGGTAGGAAAACTATATACATAGTAACCAAGAATAAATATTATAAGGTCCTCTTGTATTGATTTGATTCAAGAAAGAAACAGGAGCACGTGAGAACTTTTTAAGGACAGCTCGCACTAAACATTAGAATAGCTGTAGTTGTTTCTATAAGAAAAGCGATTGGAAGGAGTTATTTTAAGCTCCTTCCACTGCTTCCAACCCTTTCTTCAGTGCAAATCTGGTGAGGTTACGGGATTGGAGTAGTTTTGATCTCCCCAACTCACTTCATTCTTCGGCAGAGATAATTTGGACTGCCAATGCCAAGAATGAAGAGTCTAATCAAATTGAATTCATTTTAGGATAGAGTTTTGAAAGAGCTGGACCACTTGACTCCTCTGAATGCTCAACACATGTTTAGTGCTCTGGCTGCGATGAGTTACTGCTCCATGCCAATCCTAGATGCCTCGAGTAACAAAATCATCGGTGAGTTTAAAGTGAATTTTTAAACTTCCCCTCTCCTTTACTCTGACTCTTCCTAATGAAAATGTCTTATTCCAATTTCCTTTTAAGCCCACAAAACATGATTGTTTTGTAGTCTAACAATACAGATCCATCAGACAAAATGCAGTACAAAAAATTTTGGAGGACTGGTGGATGATCAAAGAAAGTAGTTTTTATGGTCTCTGCCCTCATTAATACCATGAAATGTCCTCTCCGTGGATTATAATGGCACTCTTCATAGCTCTGAAGTTAAAATTCTGTTTTCTTTTCCCCAAATTCTATAAATAGAGAAAATGCTAACTAAAGACCAGCAAGTAAAATTAGTGGTTTCAGAAGTGCTTTTAAAACTGTTTCTGAACTGGAAATTTGCATCTAATAGTATGAATTGACAGCTCTGTGTTTAGGGAGTAAGCAGAAGGGGATATGTTCACTGATTAAGTGAATTTCATTATTGAGTTCTGCTTCATAAATGATGGCTCAGTCGAGCCCAAAGGAACTTAAAATGAAGGTTAATACTCTGACCTTTACTCAGACCCTTGCAATAAGTATTGTAGACATAATTGAACATTATCTCTTGATATATACTCTTGCATCCAAAACTATGGTAAAAAAACATTAATGTTGCAAAGTCAAGCCCTCAAAAGGTAGGAAATGTCAAAGTTCAGGTTCATGTGCAGCCTTAATTTGGTCTCCTTGTGCATACACCTTATGATATGGCAACAAACTATTTTCTCCCACGGGATCCCTGCTTCATTAATGTACAGGATGGATGGTATTCCTAGTATGAAGCTATTGAATACTTTGTTTAGCATACAGCCATAGGTCTTATTTACTGCACCTGATTCTAATCCTGATCTGAAGACAGAATTATTTATTTCCTAATTTGTTTTTCTGTGGCATTTATCGCTATAATATCTGAGTGCTTCACAAATACGGATTTATTTTCATAACACCGAAGAGTGAGGTGGTGGTATCTGCATTTTAAATATGCTGAACTGAAGCACACAGATATTAAGGTCAGAAGTGTGCACTAATTTTGAGTTCCCAATCTGAAATGCACTGGACCTGATTTTTTTTCAGCGCACTTAGTGTTATTTGGCACTTTATATGTTTGAAGCACAGCTCCTCTTGATTTAACTTGAAGCTGTGAGTGCTCAGCAGTTCTGCAAATCAGATTCCAGGGTCTCAACCTGGGCACCCAGAAAATAAGGAACACGTTGGGCTAAGTGATTTGCCCAGCATTACATAGGATCGAAGGATAGAAGACAAAGCTTGGCAAGGATAGAATCCAGGATGACATTCAAGTAGCCTTAACCATGAGAACATCCTTCCTATTTCTGCAGCCATCTGTCTCATTCAATATACACCTTCCAACTACTGCAACAAATGAAGCAGGGGCTAGACGACAGCCTCCTTCATTATGCAACCCTGATGATCCCCTGATCACGTCTGTCCTGTGCACTGAACGAGGCACAGGTCTTGTGGAAAAAAATAGAATGTGATCATGAAATTACAGACTGTATCATAATGCATATGGGGAACGGAATTAAGGTTACACAGGAAGCCTTAATTCTTGCATTGCCTAACTTTTGAGTGTTCGACATTGCAGCCTTGCTACTTTTCTTTTAATACAAATTATTTTGGGGTTTGTGTGTGCATGTGCATCCATACATATAATTTCCTAGGGTTTTAAAAGCAAACTTAAAAAAAACCACATTCCATCCTGTGGTATCATACTGATGCCCACATAAAGGTCATCACCAGGACTGAAACATTTAGACAAGTGGTTTTCAACCTGTGGTCTGCGCACAGGGGGTCCACAGACTATGTCTAAGATTTCCAAAGGGAAATCTCCATTCAAAAATGTTTTTATAAGTCCACAAATGAAAAAAGATTGAAAACCACTGCTTTAGATCCAGCTCATACACCTCTCCCTCTACTTCAAAGGGAGTAATTTATAGTAATAATAGTTGGTGATCCTCAATATGGACCAGCACTACAGGGGGATGAGACATATTGCTGTCTGCAAATAGCTGTGAAACCCATAGGCAGAGGAATGGTAAGACTCAGGATGTTTGGGTTCCATTCCAGGCTCTGGAGGGGACTGTTCTCTGGTGGGCACAGACTTTTCTGCCCATTCTTCTCAAGCTTCGTCCCTTCTGCCTTGTCCCAGCCATGTCTCTTCCCCCAACCTCACCTCCTTGTACCAGTCTTGTTCTCCTCACCAAACCAGTCTGTCTCCACTCCTCAGGGTTCTCATCCTAGTTCCAGTCTCCTTGCCCAATTAGTCCCAACATCCCCCTCTAGGCTCCTAGTCAAAGTCCCAGTCTGTATCCCCAAACTTTTCATCCCGGTCTCCTTTGCCCAGCCAGTCCCAGTCTTTTCCATGGCTCCCCATCTGATTTTTCACAGCACACCCTGCTGGCCCCAGTCATATCCCACAACGCGCAGCTCACAGTCACTGTTACTTTTTTTTGTTCCTCTGTTACAGAGAGTATCCCTGGTATTCCATTTTGGCAGCTAATCCGTGTTCTGAAATCATGCAGCATCCTCCGGTACCGCAATGTAGTTCTGTATTCGGCAATAGCAAACTACGTGACTTCAGCCATCTACATGTGGGACACTAAACAGGTGAGGTAGTGACCACAAGTGACACCACTAGAACTGCCAATACTCAGCTGTGCCCAGGTGACACCACTAGAACTGCCAATACTCAGCTGTGCCCAGGTGCACACAAACACAATTTATAGAGTTGCTAGTTACGACTCAGTACTTCAGTTTGCATTCTGAAATGGGCTTAAAATTGGGCATATATTCCAGTTTTGCTCTACACGTAGAGCAACTACATAATGTTAGAAAATTCAAAGGGCACAAAAAACAACTCAGTTTTTCTCTGGTTTCTTTTCATGAAAGTTTAATAGGAATAACTTGGTAGAAATTGGTCCATGGCTGAAAAATGTGTCAGTTTCAAACTTCTTTTTCTTGATGTATATCTTTGAAACAACACGGTGTATTTATACAGATTGGTTGAGGGGAAATCTTCAGTAAAACTGGTACATTGGCTGTTGTTTTATTTGTGTTAGTGTAGCACCAACAAGCCCTCATCATGGACCTGAACCCTTGTGCTCAGCACTAGACAAACACAGAACCAAAAGGCAGTCCCTGCCCCAAAGAGCTTCCAATCTAAGTGTAAGACAAGAAACAACAGAAGGATACAGACATACAGATGGTGAATCAGAGGGAAACAATGAGACAATATTAGTTTAAATATTTTAATAAGTATTTGGGAGTTCAACAGTCCATTGTTCTCCTATTTATTGCAGTATGGTAATAAATAATGCTGTTAGTCATGCTCATAATAAAATATTACAATTTCAAAAGTTTATTTTCATTTTAAAAAACTTCTCTGATGCTATAACACCAGACAATTAAGTAAATTTCCATATTGAGACTCTTACTCTAGTTTTAATTTGTGTTTTAGCCTGAAAAATGGTTTTTATTCATATACTTTTTTTTTAACGTTTTAGATTGTCCTGTTTTTGTCTGCCTTCGAGGGACTTCGCTTTCGACCTGTTGAGCTGATGGATATTTTGGCTGAGAAGGTGACAAGTCATCCTGAATCCCTGAACCTGAAGGATCTTCTATGTGTTCTCCGCGTGTATTCGCTTCTCAACCATGTTCCCAAATGTCAAAATCAGGAGTAGGTTCTGGCTTAGAAAGCGTTGTATTAAATTACATAGTTGTTATGTGGGTGTCTGAACAGGCACACGAAAGAGTACTTGCTACTGATCTTGGATTCCAGTTGTGAAATAATTCTCACTTGGTCCTGTTTTACTAATCTGTGAGATAAACTTGCTATACCTGTCACTATTATTTAAAAAAAAAAAAGAGGCAGATATACATTTTTTCCAAACAGTAAAGCAATGTAATAGAGAATGCACAAGATGTAATAGAGAATGGGTGCCCATCACTTAAGTGATAGACTGATAAAAGTGGTGAACAGGTTGTAGCTAGCAGCAAGCTTAGGTGCTGGACTTGGGTTCTGGTTATCCAAGTAAATTGGAATGTCTAGGGTTTTATTTCAAAAGTACTGATTTATATTTTATAGAGATTTTTTCAGGAAAGTCTGAGTTTATTTATAAATTAGTAAGTAAAGATGTCTCTCTTTCTTTTGAAGGTTCCTGGAGTCTCTCAATGGTGCCGTGAATAAGTACCTCACCAGGATTTCTAATGTGGATCTGCTGAAGGCAGTGTATTCATTTTGCATTTTAGAGTATTTGCCACAGCCTGCACTTAGTCAGCTCCTGCAAGAAGACAACCTCAATGAGTTACTAAAATCAGGTCAGTCATTAATGTATTAATATGTGCTATGCCACTGAATTCAGAGTAGTGTGTAGATAAGAGTAGTAGTAGCTTCAACACAATCACTCCTTAGGGTGTGGTTGCATTGAAGCTCACAAGCTAAGTTGGGCAGACAGGTTAATATTAGATATGAAATAAAAAAACCTGAGTTCTGCAAGTTGTTACTTGTTAGTGATTCAGGAGACTCTGTCCTCAGACTTGGCACTGAACCAATGCCCTCATCATGGCGGTGGGGAGGGTTGTTTTGGAGGTACCATTTTCAGATAAGACACTTCAGTAATGAGGGAAGTGTTTCCTAGGTAACTGTGTGCCTATGTATGTAAATGCAAGATTTGTTGTAGAAAGTCAGATGTGAACAAATTGTGGATTCTTTCTTCTGTGATAAGCATTCAAGATTTTCCAAGAACATTTAAAAAAAAATTAACCCAAGTGATGTATGTTTTTCAGCTAAATCAAAGTTTTTAGCTCAAAATACAACTAGTTGTTAGAAGTTGCTTGGCTGTTTTGCTTTAGGATGAAAGACCCTAACTGAAATGGTTCAAGGTAGTCGTTCAGCTTCGTGTTATAATTCTCTACAGCTAATTGCTTAGTTTGGCACTGATTCAGGGTGTAAGTGTATTTGTTGCTTGCAGATTGTGTATACTTTGGGAAGTTCTGTTAGTCCCTACACTTCAACAAAATAGTCTGTCTACTTGGAACCTGAATAATTCAGTACAGCCGAGTGAATAATTGACTCTTCCATTCGCTGGATGAATCAAAAGGGGGGGAATATCAGTTTATTTTGAATTGAATTTTTTTTTTTGGCGGGGGGATGGGGGCTTTTCCCACTGAAACGAAAAAATTCCATTCAGGTAAAATGAAATGTTTGCACATAGTTTTGAAAAAACATTTCCACAATTTTTTCCCCTCATTTAATTTGTCTGAAACTATTTGCTGAATTTGATCCAAACTTGCAGATAGTTTCACTCACCCCAAAACCTGCATTTTATCAGAGAATTTGCCATTCAGCTGAAAAATGTTGCCCAGCTCTGTAGTTTGGTACTGTTAAAGCACGCTCTGAAAGTGACATCCAAAATGTGACTTAACTTCTTGTGTTTTATCAATATCCATTAAAGTATTTGGGTTTTTTGTTTGTTTTTTAAGAACAACCTCCATGTGTGAATAAATGTCTTTCAACTTATTAGTAACCCTGCTGTAACAGGGTAATGTGTGTAGCTGTGCACAATAGAGGGGAAAAAGTGAGTAAATGAACAGATTTCAGACTTTCAAGAGTGGATTGTCCAGTGGTTAGGGTGGTAACCTAGAGCCTGGAAGCCCTGGGGTTCAACTCCCTGCTCTGTCACAGACTTCCTCAGTGACCTTGGATAAGTCTCTTAGCCTCTCCGTGCCTCAGTTCTCCATCTGTACAGTGGGAATAATAGCATTGCTCTACCTCACCAGGGGGTTGATTCTACAGTAATGTGTCTTCTAAATTTCTTGGATAGCTATGTAGAACAAGAAGGTTTTAACAGTGTCTTGATGGCATCTTTTCAAGAAACAATTAGTTTTATTATGCCTAATTTGGAATTAATCTACTGCTCAGCAAAACTGAAATCTGTTCGTACTGCAAATAGTAGCCAGTGAAATTGTGGATTTCATGACATAAAATGATACCATATAAATATAACGAATCCACTCTAATGCTACATTTCTGTCCTTTTTTCAGATGGCCTTAACAAGGAACAGAATGAAATGATGCTGCACTGTGTGAACATGTGTCTGGAACTTGATAGTCCTCCTTCATTCACTAAGCCAGCAACTATGTTTATAAAGAAACCCTCCTCACCTTTGGTTTCTGATCTCCCTGAGGTTCGTGAGGCTCTGCTGAAACTTCTGGGAGATGAGCGTATGTTTCAGCAAAACATCCAACTGCCACATGATTACAACATTGGTATGGGACCAGTTCATTGTCATGTGCCTTTGAATTTTGATTTATAGTGGTAAAGAAATGGATTGGCAACTATTACCTATAATACAAGGGGTTTAAAATTTAAATCTCTGGTGATAAGGTCTGTTTGACAACTGTGCCTTTATGGTTGTATTTTCTATGACATTCACGTTAAAATAGTTGGACAGTTGACTAAAATATTGTTACTGCTCTGGTTTGTAAAATTGCATTGGGCTTTGTGGTTAAAATGTGGCTTTTGAGGCAACTAATCCTACATAAACCCAATAGGCCATAACTATATTAAACAACACTGACCTTTTAATGCTAACCTATTTTTTTTAATCTTTGGATTAAAGAAACAATATAAAATGGCAAAATATGAAACTTCAAGGTGGTTGTTTTAGCTGTGGAACAGTTTTCCTTTTTCTTTGATTTAAACAACAGGATCTAACCTTCATTGAGAGACCATTTATAAATTTAGTAAAGTTCCCTGGTGTATGGTTTCTTTTGTATGCAGGGTTTATACTTCTATGATTTATATCATTTGCAAGCTATCATTGCCTGATTCACTTGTAATACTTCTGGTATTTTTATTCCTAAATTTATCAAACTCAATGATAAAAGGACAAGGGAATATGTATGGATTTGTCTGAGATTTCATAGCAACCTGGTCAGAATTTTTTTTCTTTAAATCCTGAACTGATACACCTACGCATACTGTATCTGATTTGCGATAACAAGCACCTTTTCTGACTGTGTCAAGGTGCCAACTGAATCTATTTGTTGCTCTTAAAGGAAGAGCAGTATATTGTCCAAACTGTCACACAAATGCAATAATTATAGCTGTTTCTTTTCCATTGACTCCATGAATTATATTGGAATGGTCAAAGCCTCTTGTGGCATTTAATATTTGACTGTTTTTCTTTCAGATTTTGAAATCAAAATGGATGCAAACAGAAAAAAAGCGCTTCCAGTAACTGAAGTAGATGATCCTGCTGATGCTCCAGATGTTCAAAGGTACCTTTATTTGGTTACAAGTTTTCTTTATCAGGCCTTTATGTGAGGCTCTTCCTGTTGCCTCTCTGGCTCACTGATCTGCAGAGCAAGTAATTCACTCTCACAGGAGCATAAGAATTGCCATTCTGAATCAGACCAGGGCCTAGTCCAGTATCTTGCCTCCAACAGGGGCCAGCACTGGATGCTTCAGACACAGGTGCAAGAACCTCCACAGTGGGTAGATGTGGGATAATCTGCCCTCATAAAGGTCTCCTAAGTTATAACGCCAGAAGGGGGGATCACTTTGATCCTCTAGTCTGACATCCTGCCTAACACAGGTCATAGAACTTCCCTGAATTAACTCCTGTTTGAACTAGAGCATGTCTCTTAGAAAAACAGCCAGTCTTGATTTAAAAATGGCCAGTGATGGAGAATCCACCGTGACTCTTGGTAAATTGTTCCAATGGTTAATTGCCCTCACCGTTAAAACATTACACATTATTTCCAGTCTGAATTTGTCTAGCTTCAACTTCCAGCCATTGGATCTTGTTATACCTTTGTCTGCTAGATTGAAGAGGCCCCCACCCCTCCCAGGAATTCAATCTTTGCCATAAGAACTGTATGGGCAGCCCTCAGCACCTAGATAAAACGCATTGCAGGAGAGAGGGGTTTAAGTTGCTTAAGTCCAGAGAAGCAAAAGAATGATTAAATTAGAAATGGACAAAAATATTAGCAATAAACAAACACAGCAGTGCTATTCCTTAATATTAAAGGCATTCTCTGAACAGTTAACTGTGAAGAATACTTAAACTGCACCAGCATAAAGCGGTTTGCCAGCTCCCTAAGAAATTATTACTGTGTTTGGCTTTAGAGTGGCTGTTCTCTGTGCTCCTCCGTCTGCTTTCTGTTTTGGCACAAGACACCCCCGAGGCAAGTTGGCAATGAAAATGAGACATCTGAAAGCGCTGGGCTATCATGTGATACTGGTAAGAAGCCTAAATCCAGGTCTTATCAGTATGGTGACATGTATGATGGGTGAAGAACAGAGTACTAGGAGTGGTGAGCTTAACCTAAATTGACACTGTTGGAAAAACTCCTTGATCAGTGATAGTAGTCTACAGTGTTGGGCAAATAGCTCAGTGGTTTGAGCATTGGCCTGCCAAACCGAGGGTTGTGAGTTCAATCCTTGAGGGTGCCGTTTAGGGATCCGGGGCAAAAATCTGTCTCGGGATTGGTCCTCCTTTGAGCAGGGGGTTGGACTAGATGACCTCCCGAGGTCCCTTCCAACCCTGATATTCTACGACTCCACTATGGTAAACTATGTCCAAGTGGAGTTTGATCCCTATACCATAATCCACCATAATTCAGAACTTTGCATGGTGGGATAGCCTAATTTTGGCAATTAATTGATCTTTGATTATTAGCAGGTAAATAGGCCCAATGGTCTGTGATGGGATGTTAGATGGGATGGGATCTGAGTTACTACAGAGAATTCTTTCCTGGGTGATGGCTGGTGAGTCTTGCCCACATGCTCAGGATTTAACTGATCACCATATTTGGGGTTGGGAAGGAATTTTCCTCCAGGGAAGATTGGCAGAGGCCCTCGAGGTTTTTCACCTTTCTCTGCAGTGTGGGGCATGGGTCACTTGCTGGAGGATTCTCTGCACCTTGAGGTCTTTAAACCATGATTTGAGGACTTCAGTAACTCAGACATAGGTTAGGGGGTTGTTACAGGAGTGGGTGGGTGAGATTCTGTGGTCTACATTGTGCAGGAGGTCAGACTAGATGACCATAATGGTCCCTTCTGATCTTAAGTCTATGAATTTGATCAGATATTGACAGTTTTCATGTGGAATTGCTGATCTGAACTGATCACTTTCTGGAATGCAGGGATTCTCTATATCTGTTTCCCTTTACTAAGTGTGCTGGTTCACAAGACAATGTGAGTTTGTTATTTAGCAGCAGAACTAATGCATCCTTTCCTTTCCTCTCCTCTCCACTAAGGTCCACTACCAGGAGTTTAAAAAACTGAAGAACGAAGAAGCAATTGAGTGTTTGAAGGGAGAAATCTATTCAGTTGATGCTTTTCCTGTTTCTGATGTGAATTTGCAGGATAATATTTAAAATGGACTGGGAACTTCAGGTCCCCTGCTTTTTTCCCATCACAGCCATTCACAAGAAGAAGGAAACATTTTCATATATTCCTGAAAAATGCCTCAAGACATTGTACCCTGTAGAAAGTTTGTAAATTCAACTATATCTACTGAAGGAGTTCTTTAGCAATAGAAGCAGTTACTTGCTAAAGCTCCTTAAACAATAATTGACTTTAAAAAAAAAAAAAGGAAAGATGAGATATTTTCAACAATTTTTTTTTTTTTTAAATTACATATAGACTACTCCAATGGGCTAAACTTCTCATGTGTTCTTGAACTGGGGAAATGTGACAATCTTTCAGAGCAGTTGGGATCATGACTGCTCTCACTGTAGTGAGAATGGAACAACATGCATCAATCTGTCATTAGCTTTCAGTAAGAACTCCAGCCAGAAAAGCAGTAAATCATTAGATATTGACTGGAGTGGAAAATTGAAACTCCCAAATCTCTGGACAAGTTTGTAACTCAAAAAATAATGTTCTCGTCTCGTTTTCAGAAGTCTGGGACAGCAAATGATTCTATATGCTCCATGCTTTTTCTTCAGTCTGAAGCCTTTCCCCCTGTTATAAAGTGCTCTGAGACTCATAGATGTAAGATCCTGTCCCTCGTATAAATTGCCTTGTGATGTCTGCTTGTGTTTCAGTATTAGCTTTTCGAAGACTACTTACAGCTATTGCATAATACTTAGTTTGATTCATCACATGATGAAATGTCTGCCTAGGAAGGAGTACTGTGGAAAGTGATCGGGGGGGTCATAGTGGACCACAAGCTGTTGCAAAAAAAAAAAAGCAAATATTCTTCTGGGATGTATTAGCAGGAGTGTTGTAAGCAAGACACGAGAAGTAATTCTTCCGCTCTACTCTGCTCTGATTAGGCCTCAACTGGAGTATTGTGTCCAGTTCTGGGTGCCACATTTCAGGAAGGATGTGGACAAATTGGAGAGTCCAGAGAAGAGCAACAGAAATGATTTAAAGGTCTAGAAAACACGACCTATGAGGGAAGATGGAAAAAATTGGGTTGGTTTAATCTGGAAAAGAGAAGACTGAGAGGGGCATGATACTTGAAAACTGTTATGTAAAAGGTTGTTGCAAGGAGGAAGAAAATTTGTTTTTCTTAACCTCTGAGGGTAGGACAAGAAGCAATAGGCTTTAATTGCAGCAAGGGAGGTTTAGATTGGACATTAGGAAAAACTTCCTAACTGTCAGGTGGTTAAGCACTGGAATAAATTGCTTAGGGATGTGGAATCTCCATCATTGGAGATTTTTAACAGCAGGTTGGACAAACACCTGTCTGGGGTGGTCTAGATAATATTTAGTCCTGCCATGAGTGCAGGGGACTGGATTGGATGACCTCTCAAGGTCCCTCCAGTCCTATGATTCGGTGATGCAACACAACGTCCACTAGCCCACTGCATAGTAGAAGATAAACCAAAATAGTGGTGGTATTGCCTAGTGATGTAAATGTGAAGTTCAAAGAATGCTCTACGTTGAAAGAATGGAAGAGAGACGTAGCTTTTGCATCCTGTTCTTGGGAATATTCATTGGTACTTCCTTCAAGAGTCAGTCAGTGAAAACTTGACAGAAAAATTAAAATGTATTTTTGTTTTAATGAAGTGCGATTTTTGAAAAGGGACATTTTGAACATTTACGTAGTAACAGCATTGAAACGTGGTCTTACAAATGTGTTACCCATTTCTATGTTATGGTCAGTTCTGTGATAACGATACTGTTCAACCAGAGCTAGTAAATATATGGCAGAGCCTTTGACAGTAACCTTATTTAACCAAATGGCGGTGCTCTTGCTTCGCATCATAGTGAGCTGTGAACTGCACACTTCTTTGTCTCTGTGTCTGGCTGAGGATGCGGCTGAAGCTTTGCAGTGATGTGGTAAAAGGATTAAGGTGAAAAGAAGAAACGAGGCATTATTTTAATTTGCTGCCCTACCCTTCACAGAGTAGGTCAGCTGAATATGATGTATGTTTGTGGAGGGAACTTGCTAGTACAGATATGTACAGAGTTATGACTGGTAACATACCACAAGAAGAGCCTGTCCTTGCTGTTTTTCAGACTGGCTGAAACCCTGAAGCAAGGAAATTTTGCCAGAAAGCCTGAACTTGTGAGATTTTAAACTGGATTTTCAGACCAAAGAGATTTGCTCATTGCTGGGATTTCCCTCTTTCTGGATCAGATGCCCCAAGAAATACTGATTATCTGAATGCACCTTTCTTATTCTTGTAGCCAAGATGGCATGCAGGCGATTTTCTTTGCTATCAAAACTACATTAGAGATGTAGAGCACTCATGACCACTGCATTGAATGAGTGACCCCTGGAAAAACACAGTAGTGGGTGGAACCAATGACACTTCTCATTATGCTAGTTATAACGTAATAGCCCCGAATAGAAGGCATATTTCATGCCATATGCAACGTACTTTGTGATAGTACCTTGCTTCTGCTGTATCACTAGCTGTTTGTATTATTCCTGCACCTTATCGATACAGTGCTATAGAATAGTCAAGAAAGATATTTGTTCCCACTGAAGACTTTGGTCTTCAGATTTTCTGAGTCTTTTACCCTTCTCTTTCCCTCCTGCCATGGATTCCGCTTGTTAGCAACCTCTCAGTTCCCAGTAAAAAGTTGCTATTATCCAAAGGTTGCTAATAAGCAGAAAGTAAATCTGTAGGGGTGCAGCCAGGGAATGAAGTACTAGGACATGTGTGGTACCTCTCCCTGCCTGGCCACAACCTGCCTGCGTCTGGGAGGGGCAGCTACATGCAGGGTAGCAGGGGGGATGCAGCCCAGATGCTGGGGCTTTCCATTTGGGGGTTGCGGGGCTGTACAGTAGAGGAGGCTGGGCTTGGCATGTCCCAGTTCTTGCAGCCCTGCAAACCTTCCCGCTGCTGCCCTGCCAGCAGTCTCCCCTCCCAGCCACAGGCAGGGTTGCAGGATTGCAGATAGGGGAGGCACATCAAAAAGTTGTCAGCCGCATGCTGTTGCCAATATCCAAATCTAATCCCACCCCACTGACTTTAATAAGAAAATGTTGCTACCCACTGGAAGTTGATAATATCAGGATTCCTATTAAGTGGCACCCACTGTATTTGCCTCCTAGCATTTCCCTCTAGCTTGAGTGTGAATATCGTTCATATTACAGTTGCGACCATGCCATGGCATCTAAAATGTCACAAGATTTTCAGGTGTCAATCAGCGAAGGCCAAATTCCATTTTTAGGCATGAATCATGGGCCAGAGTATATATTTAGGATAACATGCTCCCATCGATGTCAATGGAAAATTTTTACAAAGATCAAATATAGAATTTTACAGTAACTCAACTTATTAATTACTATTCTTTATTAAGTACTTTGTTTTCACATTTGGTATCACTCAGTGGGAAAGCATGTGGCCCCCTCCTGGGACCACCACCCACTTTTCCTTTTCACCTTCATTTCTCTTTCTCTCCCTCTTCCTTTTCATTCTCTCCTTTCTTCCCTCTGCATTTCTTTCCTCACAGCAATTCCTAATTTCTCAGCACCTGGGGCTTTTTCCCACCCATTCCATCCATTAAAGTGATCAGCAATGATGAACGTTAATGTTGACCCTAAAGGGTTGTTTTAATTCTCACTCCAGTGAGATTAATAGGGGACAGAGGTGTTCACACCTCTGTGAGCCATTGTTTCAGGCTGGCTGCAGACTCAGGAAGGCAGCCTTGTGTCCATTTACCCTCTGTTCACATTTGGAAGGTTTTCTTTCTAGTGATCGCTAGAAACTTCTTTCTGAAATGAAAGCTGAGATTTTGCACAAAGTGAATGTCTTGCAGGCTGTGAAGTGATAAATAGTACCCTTTTCATTTGCGCTGTTATAGCAGTTCTGGATATGTCCCAATTGAGATGAAGCTGTAACTTTCTTTTCAAAGAAGAGAGCAGACTCTGCTTCTTAGAACTGGCATAGATTTGGCCAGATCCATGCAAGGGGGCAGCATGTTTTATTCCCTGGGCCGCAAGGGAATCTGAATAGAGGACCCATGTAACATTCTGTTCCCCCATTATGAATTTGTGAAGTATTAACTAGGGGTTTGTCTACATGGGGAAGCTATTGCAAAATAAGCTAGGGAGCGAATTTAAAGTGCAATAGGTATTTCAAATGAAGAATGCCTTTGTGTGGTTTCATGTAAGTGGAGTAAGCTAAACCCACATACCCTAAAAGTGCCTATGTCTACACTTAAAATGCTACAACTGCAGTGCTTCAGTGTAGACACTCACTACAATGATGGAAGGGGTTTTCGCAGTGCTGTAGTTATTCCACTTCCATTGATGGAAGAATTCTTGCATCGGCCTAATACTGTCTACACTGAGGGGTTAGGCTGGCATAGCTATGTCTCAGGGGTGTGAAAAGCCACACCCCTGAGAGGCCTAGCTATGCTGATGTAAGTTCCCAGTGTAGACAGTGTGGGTTAAGTGTTCACATGGGGAGCTATTGTGGAATAGCTATTTCAGGCTATTTCCTGTTGCAGGCAAAGCGTTAGACACCAGTCCCATTGAATTTAACTACCCTTTTCACATGAGAAACAAAAACTCTCATGGAAAAGGGTGGCAGGATCAGGTCCCTTTTGTGTATAATCTTTGATATAAACTATGCTAAAAAGCTTTGAACTTTATTATATTTAAGTCAAGTGACTGAAAGCACAGACAAAGTAATAACTGGCACTAGGCTATGCAAGCCAGGTGAGGTCTAAAAGTGGGCAGAGAGTCAGTGAAGCAAGAGACAGGAAGTGAGATGACAGGTGCTGCAAAGGAGAAGGCTCTTGCAACAGGTGGCTGGTGTGAAGGGACAGGAATGGGGCCGGGGCCAGTGCCAGGTGAGCAGAAGGAGTGAGGTAGCTTGGAAGGGTTAAAAATAAAAATTAGGGTAAATAAGTGAATCCTAGAATGAGGGTTCAAAAACGTGTTTCTAGGGGAGTGATGTGGTTATGGTTCTATGTAAAGGGGCTGTGCGCGAGTATCCTGCATGTGCTGGAGTCTAGAGAATTAGGACTTGGCAATTGCAAAAGAGAAGGGAACTGTAGTAACCAAGAATGCTACAAAGACTGACCTGACTCTTCCCTAGTCTGAGTTCTGTTCCCAGGCTACTGTAATTGGTATTGTTTTATATTATTATTAATTAATGCTAAGCTGTTCTCATCTCTCCAAGCAAATTGCAGAGCAAATAACCTTGCTTGAATAAGATATCAAGTTTAATTCCTGTTTTTTGGCAATGGAAGATCTGCATTTAAGAAGAATTTTTACAGATTTTTGTAAGTATCGACAACAGCAGAGGCAAAATGCTGCACATTTCATGTGACAAATTATTAAGTTATGTCTGGAGACAGTAAAATACTGATGTTGAATATGTGATGGTTGAACATTCTTTTGCCAGTAATCAGCATGGCCCTTGTTTAGAGCATTCCATGTTTATAAAATGAAAAAAAAATTGTCTCCCAACCTCATAAATTATATTTTTTGTAGTTTATACTAATCCAAGGCTTTAGATCAGTTTAATCTACGTTAAGGCCCTAAGTGGATTTAAAGTGCAAAAACAAAATCCCCCAAAATGCAATTTGTGGGGAAAACATGAAGGAATCTGGCAGGCTGAGCAGAGGGTGGGAAGGTGTATGTTAAGCAGCTGTCAGGCATCTCTTACTGTGGATAGAAAATCCAATGGCGCAACACTGGTTGTGAATCAATAACAAACTCGTTAAGAAACCATTTTAGCATTCCCTCCAAAATTCAAACACTTCAAGTAGTAATTTTGCTCAGAGTATAACTCTGTGGCTATGCATTGGGTAGGGTGTGCGCAGGGGCAGCTCCAGGCCCCAGCACGCCAAGCGCGTGCTTGGGGCGGCAAGCCGTGGGGGGCGCTCTGCCAGCGCTGCGAGGGCGGCAGGCAGGCTGCCTCCAGTGGTTTGTCTGCAGAGAGTCCGCTGGTCCCGCGGCTTCGGTGGACCTCCCGCAGGCAAACCGCCGGAGGCAGCCTGCTTGCTGTGCTCGGGGCAGCAAAATCCCTAGAGCCGCCCCTTGGTGTGCGTTGCTACATGCCGCAGTGAAAAGCAGGCTGTGTCCATTGTGGGACACCACTGTGTATGCTGTGCTGTGTAGCTACCCGTGTCAGAGAGACGGCAGCTGGGAAAAGCTCAGGCAGCTCCCTGTGACAGGGAAAGGCTTGGCCAGCAAGGAGCTGCTGGAGCCTTTATCCGCTGCTGGGAGCTTCCCTGCAGTGGGGAAAGGCTTTGGCAGCAGGGAGGCAGTTGGGCCCTCCACTGATAAAAAATAGCAGTGTAGACAGAGGAGGCACCGCTTGAGTGTGTAGAGAGTTACATAGGGTACATACCCACAGGATTCAGGCTTATCTTTACTCATCTAAGTGCCTCTGCTGATTATACCCATGCTGGGAGAGAATGTAGTGTATGTCCTCTACATACTGCACATTCCTTATGGCAGCATAAACATACCTTGTGTTTCCATTTTTTGCTAGCAGCTATAAAAGCCCAGGACAGCTATGTTGTCCTACCTTTGAGTGCTGCAATGATAGTTGATATTTGAGCCAAGTATTTAAGATCTGTCGTTTCAGGAACAACAATTTACTCCTTAGCTCTCTGAGCCTTTTTACATCTCCATACTCAGTTTTTCAAGGTGGGTGTAAAAGGCTGCCCTTCTGCACCTACTTTGCATAGGTGTAAAAAAGCACCCACTGGGCAAGGCAGTGGCGAATTGGTTCCAGCGTGTCTGCAGCAGGCATTTAAGTGAAGTCCTCCTTTTTCCAGGTAGCACGTAGGCTGTCATTCTACTTTGCTCCCCATTCATGAGAACACTCCCATACAATACTACAGTAGCATGATTACCATAGCACCCATCAAGTGCCAGATCTGCTCTGGCCTTGTGAGATGCAAATTCCAATAACTAGGATAATTTTCTTTCATTTGTCACTGTTTAAGGTATTGGATTCTACTGATGCCTTTGGACAAAGAGATAGTATTCAATAAATTTGTTCAATTTACCATTTACAATCATATGCCACATCTTAGTCTCCTCAATCCATGCTGCAAAGTGGGCTTGTTAAGATTTCTGTATTTTTTGTTTGTTTTGTTGCACAGATCACCTTGTATATAGTTTCATTTGAACTATGCCGCATGTTAAACTAGGGACCAGATGCTCAGCTGATGTAAATTAAAGTCAGTGGAGCTACACCAATTTATACCAGCTGAGGCTCTGGTCCTAAGTCTTCAAAGAAGAAAACTTTTGGATTGTTTCCCAAACACCGTTTTCTCTTTCTGTAACAGTTACGGCTATTGGGCCTGATGCTGATCTCAAGGAAACCGGGGTAAATCAGCCCCGCTCCCAGCACTGGTAGCTATTCCCCTTGCGGAGTTGGTTTTATTAAAGCGCTGGGCGAGCTCTCTCCCAGCACAGGAGGTGCGACTACACAGCCACATTAACCATGGTTAACGGCTGTGTAGACCTACCCTTAGTTAGAATGTGTTTAGTCTCATTCAGCTGCAGTGTCACATGGATAAGGTGCTGGATGTAGTAACCAAGAAAGAGAGAGCCCTTCGGGATTTGCTCTATAATGTTCTGTACCCAAAATAAAGTACAAAATGGCAGATGCCTCAGTGCTGTCGGCAAACAGCCTCCCTTTCCAGCATAGGCACAGTCTTTCCATTGTGTGGATATCCCAACATGGTTGTCATATCATTCACAAAGCTTGGTCCGTGTAATGGGGTCTACAGGCTCCACACAACCAGTGCTGGGAGTAGAACAATACTGGGCTAAGGAGGCCCTGCCCCTCAACAGGAACAGGACACATTCCCAGTGGAGAAGCAGTTTAAAAGGACAGTGGTAGCCCAGGAAAAGAGCTGCATGCGGCATCAGGGAGCATGGTTCATGCCAAGAGCTGTGCCTGAAGTTGCAGTAGCTTGTGAGGACTGCTCTAGCAGCAGTGACTGGGATTTCCCTGACCTGCTCTTTGGGAATTGAAAGCACTAAAAGAGATTGTCTTTTAGTGCTCGTTCAGTCAGAGGACAGGCTGCTAAGACAGCAACCACGCCCCCAGACTGAGGCACTTGGTCTGGCAGGAAGTGATCTAGAGGAAAACATAAGTTGGGGTAGCTCAGTAACTGGGCTAGACACTTCATGAACCTCTCTCTGGCAATGGGTTGGGATCTGGTGGAGTAGGTAGACCAGGTCCCCCTACCTTGCTCCTCTGTAGTGACAGAACTGCTGGGGGAACAGCTGGAGCATGAGGGGGTGACTGAGGCCATAGCCAGGCCCTCTCTGGGATGACTAGTCGAGCAGAAACCATAAGGCCGTGACCTACCTCTAGGCAAGCTGGTCATCTGCCCTTCCCACTGCAATCCCTGAAGCTTCAGGGTAAAGAGCGATCACCTCAGCTTCAGCTGGAGGGAGGAAATGTGGCAGGTTAAATATAAAAGTACCAAAAAATTGCAAAACTTTCTCTTAAAAAATTAAAGACACAAGGTGAGTGAAGTAATATCTTTTACTGGACCAACATCTGTTGGTGAGAGAGACTAAGGCAGCTAGGTCTAAAACCTCAATACTTAAAAACTAAAAGTTCATTAACATCTAACAGTATTGACAACAGCCTCCCTAAGAGCAGGAAACAGAGAAGAAGGATGGCCTTGTCTTTTAGGCACTAGACTGGGGAGCTGGGGTCAGTTCCTAGCTTGGCCACAGGCTGTGAGAGACCTTGGGCAAGTGAGGCCTGGTCTACACTAAGGGGGGGGGGGTCGAACTAGGGTACGCAAGTTCAGCTACGTGAATAGCGTAGCTGAACTTGAAGTACCCTAGTTCGACTGACTTACCCGTCCAGACGCGGCGGGGTCGAACTCCGCGGCTCCAAGGTCGACTCCGCCACCGCCGTTCGCGGTGGTGGAGTTCCGGAGTCGACCGGAGCGCACGGGGAGTTCGAACTATCGCGTCTTGATTAGACGCGATAGTTCGAACTCCGAGAAGTTGAACTCACCGCGTCGACCCAGACAGTGAGTATAGACCTACCCTTAGTTAGGGCCAGATTTTTAAAGCCATTCATGCACCTAACTCCCAACCATGCCCCAGTTGCCATCTGTACAGTGGGGATACTAGAACTTCTTTTCTCCCAGCCTTTGTCTGTCTTCTCTATTTGTATTGTAAGCTCTTCTGGCAAGGGCTGTCTCTTACTTCATGTTTGTGCAGCTCACCAGGAGCTGGGATCCTGGCTGGGATCCCAAGGGCTGACTGCTTTATAAAACATACGTACTAGTAATACACTCCCCCACTGCCATGCCAATCACAGCGGTGCCTGCCTGTGTGGTGGGGGCAAGGTGTTGGCTAATTACTAGGAAACAGCTCTAATTATCCACTCCCAACCACAAGCAAAATCAACAGGCCTGAACAGAGGTAAAGCCAGACTAACTAAGATACTGTTGCTAAATCTTTTCAACCCAGCCAACACTCTCAGCACTGTTTCTCCAGCTATTAACAGCAAGGAAGGTTTACAAAATCAGAGGCTAAAAAAAATTGCTGTTTCTAATGCACTTAAACCCATAAACACATACCTACAAATATTTAAAACATGCCTGGTTAAAGCTTTAAGGGCCTGATTCCAAAACTCACCGAAATCTCCCATGAACTTCAGTGATGCAGGAATGGGCCCTTATTCAGCTAATCCCTAAAAGCCTCAGTTAAGAACATAAGAACGGCCATAATGGGTGAGACCAATGGTCCATCTAGCCCAGTATCCTGTCTTCTGACAGTGGCCAATGCCAGGTGCCCCAGAGGGAATGAACAGAACAAGTAATCATCAAGTGATCCATCCCCTGTCACTCATTCCCAGCTTCTGGCAAACATGCTAGGGACGCCATCCCTGCCCGTCCTGGCTAATAGCCATTGATGAACCTATCCTTCCATAAACATCTAGTTCTTTTTGGAACCCTGTTATAGTTTTGGCCTTCACAACATCCTCTGCCAAGTTGTTCCACAGGCTGACTGTGTGTAGTGTTGTGGGGGGAGGGATAGCTCAGTGGCTTGAGCCTTGGCCTGGTAAACCCAGGGTTGTGAGTGCAATCCTTGAGGGGGGCCATTTGGGGATTGGTCCTGTTTTATTTTTTTAAGGAGGGAGAGGGATAGCTCAGTGGTTTGAGCATTAGCCTGCTAAACCCAGGGTTGTGAGTTCAATCCTTGAGGGGGCCACTTAGAGATCTGGGGCAAAAATTGGTCCTGCTAGTGAAGGCAGGGGGCTGGACTTGATGACCTTTCAAGGTCCCTTCCAGTTCTAGGAGATTGGTATATCTCCAAATTATTACCTTTATTAAAAAATACTTCCTTTTGTTGTGTTAAACCTGCTGTCTATTAATTTCATTGGGTGACCCCTAGTTTTTGTGTTATGAGAAGGAGTAAATAACACTTCTTTATTCACATTCTCCACACCAGTCATGATTTTATGGACCTGTATCATAGCCCTCTTAGTCATCTCTTTTCCAAGCTGAAAAGTCCCAGTCTTTTTAATCTCTCCTGTTCCACATCCTTAACCATTTTATTGCCCTTCTGTGTCCCTTTTCCAATTCAAATATATCTAGATGACCTCCTGAGGTCCCTTCCAACCCTGATATTCTAAGATTTTTTTTCCCCTTTAAGATGGGGCAACCAGAACTGCAGTAGTCAAGGTGTGGCTGTATCGTGGATTTATATAATGGCATTACGATATTTTCTGTCTTATCTATCTGTCCCTTTCCTAATGGTTCCTAATATTCTGTTAGCTTTTTTTGACAGCCACTGCACATTGAGCAGCTGTTTTCAGAGAACTATCCACAGTGATGACAAGATCTCTTTCTTGAGAGAGAGAACAACTAATTGTATGTGTAGTGGGATTATGTTTTCCAGTGTGCATTACTTTGCATATATCAACATTGAATTTCCTCTGCCCTTTTGTTGCTCCATCACCCCATTTTGTGAGATCCCTTTGTAACTCTTCGCAGTCAGCTTTGGACTGAACTATCTTGAGTGATTTTTGTATCATCTGCAAATGTTGCCACCTCACTGTTTACCCCTTTTCCAGATCATTTATGAATATGTTGAATAGGACCAGTCCCAGAACAGACCCCTGGGGGACACCATTATTTACCTCTCTCCATTCTGAAAACTGACCATTTATTCCTACCCTTTGTATCCTGTCTTTTAACCAGTTACTGATCCATGAGACAACCTTCCCATTTAGCCAATGACTGCTTACTTTGCTTAAGAGCCTTTGATGAGGGACTTTGTCAAAGGCTTTCTGAAAGTCCAAGTACACTACATCCACTGGATCACCCTTGTCCACGTTTATTGATTCCCGCAAAGAATTATAATAAATTGGTGAGGCATGATTTCCCTTTACAAAAACCATGTTGACTCTTCCCCAACAAATCATGTTCATCTGTGTCTGATATCACATAGGACACTCCAGTTAATACACCCCAGAATGATATTCACCTGCAAATGTGTCTCATTGACTCGTATTTAATTTGTGCTCCACTGTAATTCCCAGATCCTTTGCACCAGTACTACTGCCTACCCAGTTGTTCCCCATTTTGTATTTGTGCATTTGGTTTTTCCTTCCTAAGTATAGTACTTTACACTTGCCTATATTAAATTTCATCTTATTGATTTCAGACCAATCTCCAATTTTGTCAAGGTTATTTTGAAGTCTAACCCTGCTGTCCTCCAAAGTGCTTGCAACTACTCCCAGCTTAGTGTCACCCACAAATGTTATAAGCATACACTCCACTCCATTATCCAATTCAGTAGTGAAAATACTGAATAGTACTAGACCCTAGACTGACTCCTGGGGGACCCCATTAAATATGTCCTCCCAATTTGACAGCAAATCATTGATAAGTACTTTTTTACTACGGTCTCTCAACCAGTTGTGCACCCACCTTATAGTAATTTAATCTAGACCACATTTCCCTAGTTCACTTATGAGAATGTCATGTGGGACTGTGTTAAAAGCCTAAAATCAAGATATATCATATCTATAGCTTCTCCTCATCCAGTAGGCCAGTAATTCTGTCAAAGAAGGAACTTGGGTTGGTTGACATGATTTGTTCTTGACAAACCCATGTTGGCTATTACTTAATACCCTATTATCCTCTAGAAGTTTACAAATTGTTTAATAATTTGCCCCAGTATCTTTCCAGGTATCGAAGATAGGCTGACTGGTCTGTAAATCCCTGGGCCCTCTTTGTTCCCCCTTTTAAAGATGGCCACTACGTTTGCCCTTCTGCAGTCTCCTGGTATGTCACACGTCCTCCATGTGTTCTCAAAGATAATTGCAACCAGTTCCGAGATTGCTTCAGCTAGTTTCATCAATTACCTCAGTGTCTTAAATATGTCTAACGTAGTGGTTTTCAAACTGGAGTACGTGTACGCCTGGGGGTATGTGAGTTCTCAGGGGGTATGCGAGAACAGCCCTGTAATGGCAGACAGTGCATTGTATTTCGTAAGATTTGGCAATCTAATCGCCATTTCACCTCCTTTCAGTTAAAACTGCAGCTACATTGGTGTATGTTTCCTTTTTGCAGTGTGAGGTTAACGCTGTGAGTGTATATATAATAAAATTGTTCATTATAATAGTAATAATTGTATCCGGGACAACACACAGCAGGGCTTGTGCACTGTGTGGCATCGTGTTATCCCTTGCAGACCTTTTTTCCTGTCTTCATAGGTATGCTATGAGACCCCTGTCTCAGAGGGGGGTATGCCATAGACCAGTGTTTCTCAAATGCAGCCACCGGGGCCTTTTCTTGCGGCCACACCCTCCTGGGCTGTGATTGGGAGGGGTGGGGAGGGCAAAGTAGCGCCTCCCTCTCCCTCTCCCCTGGATGTGCTGCCTTAGGGTTGGTTGCTGGGGCCGCCAGCAGGGGTTGGGCCCTGCCCCCCTCTGGAGTCACCTGAGGCACAACACTGTAGGAGCAGGTAGCCGGTGGGGCTCAGGCTTTGGGCTTCAGCTCGGGGCTGGCAGGGCAGCAGGCTCTGGCTTCAGGGTCCAGCCCTGGGCGCTGGCTGTGTGGTGGCAGGCCCCACGGTCCAGCCACTTGGCTTCGGGCTGCATCCTCGGGCCCCATCCTCCAGCTGCGGGACTTTGGGCTCTGGCTTCAGGCTCCAGCTCTCACTGCCTCCCCCAGACCAACACTCCATCTTCGCTGGCCCTCCACCCAGGGCTTAATTTGTCCCCAGGGTTGCCAGAGCTGAGTAACTCTGCTTTGAAAAGTGATACTTGTATGTTTGTTAATATCACTTTTCACAACAGACTTACTAGCAGGGGCAGCTCTATGGTTTCTGCCGCCCCAAGCACAGCAGTCAGGGAGCTTTCGGCGGCGGTTCTGTGGGTGATCTGCTGGTCCCGCGCCTTTGGCGTACCCACCTCCGAATTGCCGCCGAAGCCTCGGAACCAGCGTCCTCCCGCAGAAACGCTGCCAAAGGCTCCCGGACTGCCGCCATCACAACGACTGGCACAACGCCCCTTGCCCTCCCGGTTTGCCGCCCCAGGCACGCGCTTGCTGCGGTGGTGCCTGGAGCCGCCCCTGCTTACCAGCTAGCAATAAATAAATTACAATGATTTGGATGTGCATATGTGCATATTTATTTGATTTTCCTAAATCTAATTAAGTATTTTAGGAAAAAGGGAGAGCACGGCCACCAGCCAGAGTTGGTGGCCGCACTCCGAGGCAACCAAAAGATTTGTCCGGAGAACCCCTGTCATAGGCTGCGTACCCCTCTCCAAATAACATAGTCTAACAAGTTTGAAAACCACTGATCTAACTTACCTAAATATTCTTTAACCTGTTTTTTCCCCCTATTCTGGCTTGTATTCCTTCCCCCTTGTTGTTAATACTAATTGTGTTAAGCATCTGGCCATAATTAACCTTTTTATTGAAGACTGAAGCGAAATAGGCATAAAACACCTCAGCCTTCTTGATGGCATCAGTTATTAGCTCTCCTTCCCTCCTAAGTAATGAACGTACGTTTTCCTTCATCTTTCTCTTATTTCTAATATATTTTATAAAACCTCTTCTTGCTTTTTATGTTCCTCACTAGGTGTAAGTCATTTTGTGCCTTAGCCTTTCTGATTTTGTCCCTATTTTCTATTCAAGCATAAATGTGCATCTAATCATTTGTGCTATGGTTAAATGGTTAATAAACTATTTTACTGCTTGTAATAAAACCCTTAAAAATAAATGTAGCTGAATATCCTAAAATGCAGTGCAGTAAGCTGTTTCCTAACCATTAAAGAGTAGTAATGGCTTATTTGTTGTCTCTTACAGTTTAGCTTGTGGTAATAATATAATACTTGGCTTACTTAGAGTTAATTATTTAAAAAAAACTAGTAAAAATAGGCTTTCAATGCAGTAAAACAGTCTTTTTTAAAAAGTTTCTTTAAAAATTGTCTAATTTAAATAAAGTACTTAGAAGCTCCTACCATCTGTTTGAGGAAATAGAGGTGAGAGACCCAGTCTAGTTTCTTGCTGCAGTGAGAGTAGGATTTAAACCGCACTAGTCAGCAGTCTGTTGTATTGATCCCTCAGAGTGAGGATTCCACCCCAGATACATACACATCATGAGTGCTATACAGCAGCAATGCATGGGGCATTTACTGGAGAAGAATTCAGTCAGTCTAGATGACGATGAGAAAGAAAGAGAAAAATGTCAAACAACCGAATTCCATGTAGTTCTTGTTTGAATTTCAGTTCAGGTGAAATCAGTGTTAAATTAAGCTGTGGAACCAGGGAAACTCCTGACATGATGAACAAGTGTTTGAGGAGGGGGATGTGTAGAGAATGTTTTAGCTAAAGTCCCCAGTGCCCAGAACTCCCGTGCTGTTCAGCAGAATCTGGGTACAGAAGGCTTGCAGGATCAAGCCCTCTCTCTGTTATTCTGTTTAATTAATATGTAACTTTTGAGCTGTTTCTCAACAGACTGTATGCAGATCCCAGTGGAAAATAGCTGAGCATATGAATAGTACCAGGTTGAAACAATAACAAGCAGGTTGAATCATTCAAACCCTGAAAATCACTTTGACTCTGGGCCAAAAGCTTATCATGAGATGATACCAGTATGGGAAAACTAACAGGCTTAGCAGCCAGCTGGTTGGAGTTGGCATATATTGTATCCACAACTGAAGAGCAGGTGGTTCTTATATTTAAGGAAGTATGTGACAGGGAGTAAGGAGATTTGGGTTTTATTCCTAGCTTTGCTGCAGAATACCTCTATGACCTTGGGCAAGTTACTTGCTATTGCTCTCTCTCTATATATATATATCGTTTTCCTCATCTTTAAAGCAGTGGCAGCAATATCCGTCTCAAAGGGGTGTTGTGAAGCTAAATTCATTTTGAAAAAATGCTTTGTGATCTGAAGATGTGCTTAAGAAATCCAAAGTATTATACTGGACAAAAGGAGATGCTAGTATTTAGAACAACTGCATGTTCTTATTCATGACTCTTTCTAAAACCAGAGCATCCCATGTCTTATTGTACCTAGTACTCAAGATAGGAATAAGTGGATTAAGCTGCCTTCCAGCTGTGCTAGAAAGATAAGCAACTGTCAGTGAGAACCAGACTAAAGAACTGACTTCATCAGGCAAGAGTTGTGTTTATGTCCAAGAGGGCAACAGACATACTGAAGTTACTTGTTCATCCTGTGATTATTTTTCCATCTGTAGAAGAATCATTTTGCAAAAGATCTTTATCCCAACTTCATTGGTGCTACTCATAGTCTTATTTTGCAGGGCCGCCCAGAGGATTCCGGGGGCCCGGGGTCTTCGGCGGCGGGGGGGCCCTTCCGTTCCGGGACCCGCCGCCAAAGTGCCCCGAAGACCCGCGGCGGGAGCCCCCCGCCGCCGAATTACCGCCGAAGCGGGACCGCCGCCGAAGCGCAGCCCGGTCTTCGGCGGTAATTCGGTGGCGGGGGGGGGTCCCTGCCGCGGGCCTTCCGGGCACTTAGGCGGCGGGTCCCGGAACAGAAGGGGCCCCCCGCCGCCGAAGACCCCGGGCGGCGCTTCGGCGGCGGCGGCGGGTCCCGCTCCCCCCCCGGGCCCGGGCCCGGCCCGGCCCGCTCCCGTCCCCGGCCCCGTCCCGGCCCCAGCCTCTTACCGAGCACGTCTCTGGCGGGGCCTGAGCTCCGTCCCGCTCAGAGCGCCGGGGGGAGCGGGGCGGGGCTGGGAGCTCCACGCCGAGCGGAGACAGCTGCCCCGCCCCCTCCCCACGGCGCTCTGAGCGGGGCGGGGCTCAGGCCCCGTTGGAGCTCCCAGCCCCGCCCCCTCACCACACGTCTCTGAGCGGGACGGAGCTCAGGCCCCGCCAGAGACGTGCTCGGTAAGAGGCTGGGGCCGGGGCGGGACCGTCTCTGAGCGGGGCGGGGCTCAGGGGCCCCGCCGGAGACGCTGAGGCTCCAGGAGAGGGGCAGAGACGGGAGTCTCCGCTCTTCTCTTGGGGGCCCCTGCGGAGCCCGGGGCCCGGGGCAAATTGCCCCCTTTGCCCCCCCCCTCTGGGCGGCCCTGTTATTTAGGCACACACGTAAGTACCTTGCTGAACTGAGATGCAGCTTTACCAGACTCTGTTAGCAAATAAAGTACAGTGAACACAAAGTCTCCTCTTTTATCAATAAGTTTTGTCCCAAAGCCCAAACCAAAGTCCATTTTCTATATCCGTTGTAAAGGGCTGTTTATTATTACTGGTACAGGTGCCCATTGAATTCAACAGCTTTTTCCATTGACTTCAATGGAATTTGAATCAAAACGATAGAGAGGGACTGTCACTCTGCTACCCTTTTATTGGACCAACTTCAGTTGGTAAGAAAGACAAGCTTTCAAGCCACACAGAGCTCTTCTTCTGGGATCGACACGGCTACCACTACACTGCGTACCCTACTACTACCACTCTACTACCCTGTTAGGCAAAATGACGACATCTAGCTTGATAAGTCATTGACATAACAGAAATAATGTCACCAAAGAATAAATATATCCCTTTTTAAAGGACGACACTTCAGCTTTAGGCTGAAATTTACTTTCAGAAAATCTCTTGGTTTACTTCATTAATGTTTTGTTTTTTTATTTAAGCAGGAGGAAAACAAGCTTCCAACAGTTCAGTCTTTTCCCTCTGAACCTGTTTGTCTTGTCCCTAATTTGGATGCCGTGTCACATGGTCCAGTGTTGCAGATTTGAGGTTTCGCAGGCCTGATACCATGAGGAAAAGGTCTTGGGAGTTATTGTGGAGAAGACCCTGACAGCACCAGCCCAGTACACAGCTGAGGAGAAAAGACATGCAGAGTAGGTTATATTAGCAGAGAGCTGGAATATGAAATAAGCGATACTACTGCAATTTGCGGTATTCAGTCAGCTTCCTCTGGAGAGCTATAACAGAAGGCGCTACCTACTCTAGAATCTACTCTTCTGATGGTTACAACTCCAGCACTTAGCTAGGAGGTAAGGCAAACATGCTATGTCACCACCAGTACAGATTTTGTGGGTTGATTGGCTGAGCATTGCAATCAGAACAGTAAAGCTCATGTTCTTGGAGTTCCCTCATTCCCCCTCCCCCCACAAGCATTTCTCTCAACCAAATACAAGATAACCCTCCTTCAATTGTTCCAAGTTAATTTTTATATAATATTGCAAACTTTCATGGAGTTCACAGGCAAAATTTTCTTCAGTTCCTGTAGATTTTGCCTCGTGATGTTTGTAATGACAAAAATGATGTGCAAAAAAAGTCTGTTTCTGCCTATGCAATTCTGCTTTGGAGGAAATCATGCCAGTTTTTGGGTGAAGGTGGGTGGGAATGTAGGTGAAAGCATAATTTACTTAGTAGTGCAATAAAAAAGGGCAACACTCTGGGTGGTGTTGATTTTGCAAAAGTTTAGTTCACATCAGGGCCTCATTTAATCTCAGGCAACAAAGTTCAGGACTAGAAGGGTTAGTAGGCTGGTAAATTTCAGTATAGACCAATATCTTTGCTTCTAACAGATGAGTGGAGGTCGTCAGGGGAAAGAAGAGTTGAGCAGATAATTCCAACTTTTTCCAATCTCCAAAGATGGACCATCTCTATATGGGAACTTACACGTTTCATCATAGAAAATGATATCGTGATACTGAGTTAATTATTTAACTGTAGTAAATTTCTGCTGAGATAATTTATAAATAGGTTCATCTTCTGTGCATGAGTCAGTTTGATGCACAGTTGATACTGGAGTCTAGATAGCTGTCTGCTCTATGGCCCCGTGCTGCTGAGAGTCCGGTTCTTTTCAGAAGCATGAAGTTATCTCTTGGGGTCTTCTGCCTCCTGGGAGTCCTGATCCCAGGGAGGATTGGCCTGAGGTCGCAATACGTTGGGTGAGTATAAAACCTGGTAGGGAGCTGCAGTTTAGGGCTGTACCCTAAAACGCCATAATGAAGGCACAACAGATTACAGTACCTCTAAGACAGTGTAATGAAAGGAACAAGGAACTGTAAATCGGGCGTGTCTGTTACAGACTGCTGAAACACGGGAGGTTACAGTCCTGTACTGGAAACGGAAAATGAGGGTCACCGTATCCAAATACTTGGATATAGTTGAGGCTTGTAGAGAAAATATAGAGCAAGGAAAATGGTGAATGAGTTAATTCTAGTCAAATAAGTTACGGACTCAATCATGAAAGGTTCACAGTGCCTCCTTTTGGATACTCAGTGTGCTCAGCTCCCATTGGCTAAAATCCAGTTGTTGCAGTACCAAGATCAGGCTTTATGGGACTAAAATGCCTTCTACAGATATATCAGGAGTGGGGAGGGGAATGATCAAGCAAGAGTAAATCCATTAATCAATGAGGGGAAGGGGGTGGAGATATGCAAAAATGATGTCTCCAAAGCTTTTGCGACACTAAACTCCAATTAAAAATCTGTATCAAGAGATGTGAAAAGAAGAGGACTGGACGATCAGGGAGCAAAGGAATCCCTGTAAAAAAAAAAAAACCAGATAGAGTTCAAGGAATGAAAAATTTGGAAAAATCTGAAAATATGCAAATACCAATGATCTGAACCTTGAGTATTCAGGGAATTAGATCATGAAGTTGTTTTACTATTGACAATTTATTTTTTAAAAAGTCTGAACTCGATATTTTTTCCTCATTCTTTTCTTTGTTCCCCCTCCCTCACACTAAAAGTGGCATGATTTCCTCCACAGCAGTATTTCCTAGAAGGCGGCAGACATTTTTAATACATGCTGTTTATTGTCTTTACAAAAATGGCCTGGCAAAGTCCACAGAAACCAAAAAAAACCTTTGCCTGTGAATGCCATGAAAGTCTGTAACATTCTGAGAAAATTCACCTGTAGCAACCTCTGGAGTGTTGTCTTGCAGAGTTGTGAGAGATAGTGGGTGCTCGCACAGGAGGGGGAATGAAGGAGCTCTGGGGCATGGTTTAGCCCATCCACCCACGTAAGAGCATTGGGGTTGACACGCTGGCCTGACCTCCTACTAGAGTGTTGAACTTGCAGCCATGAGAAGATGGGATATGAAAGAGACAAGCTGTGGTTCCCTTAAGAGGAAGGGTTGGAGGTTTCAGAACCTCACTTGAATCGCCTTTGTGAGCAGAGAGAAATAGTTGCAAGGGCCTATAGAGGTGGACACTAACAGAGTGACATACAGCTTTGAAATGCCATCTCGTACCTCGGGTAAAATTCTCGAAAACGCACATGCGGGTATAGCTAGAAGAACTGGGCTTAAAATAAGAAGGAAAATTTCCTGCAGAGGGCCGGATTGTATCCTATGTGGAATTTGCTCCTGCAGGGGACAAAGTTCCCGGTAATCCATGGAACTTCTTATTTATTAACAACTCTGTTTATTGCAGTGATGCCTAGGGTCCAACCAAGAGTTGAGCCATTGTGCCAGGCACAATACAAACACAGAGTGCTAGCAAGTCCCCTGATGGAATTTCCCCTAGGTAGGAGAGAAGGTAGCACAGTGGGGAGGTGGAAGTGCCTGAATTAATGCTGCCTCAGAAGCATTTGCTTCTAAATGCTAGAGGGCAAATGCTGTACTTTTTACACTCTTTACAAACACAGAGAAACTAAAGGGTTTTCACATGGTATAAATCAGCAGAGAATCTAATCTCAATTTACCAAAAAATCGGAGAGCCATTCATAACAGACCTAAGCAACTGCACAATTGTTTTCTCATTGCTCTCATTATCCATTATATCATATTCCCTCTTCCTGCATAGGGGGAATGAAGGAGACATGTCCTCCCCAACTGGGGAGTGCAATTGCAGGACTAATGCATTCTCACTCCTAAATCCCCTTGCCAACCCCTGTTTTATTTGCTGTTTTCATCATTTTCGTGTTGAAAATCTGGTTTCTTTTGGGTCCGCGGCTGAATCTTCTATTGTTCTGGCAAGAACCCAGCACACTTTAGGCACTAGGGGTCAGATTTTTAAAGGTATTTATGTGCCCTAGTGGGATTTCAAAAGTGCCTAAGTAGGCTAGGCACCTAACTACCATTTAAATCCTATCTGCAGCTTTAAGCATCTAAAGACCTTTGAAAATCTGGTCCTATGTAGATAATAACAGATTGATTTACAGCAGGTTGGGATTTGCTGTGGGTTTGGGGTAGGGACATGATGTGATGAGAGCAAAATATCAATGTCTTATTCCATAACTAGAATTACACTGATACAATTTGAGACAGAGCCCAGTGCTGGAACTTACCACAGTAAGTATAGCCCAGGGATTCCCCAGCTGGCACTGTCAGAAGACTGGGATCTGCTCAGGGGGTGGAACCAATGGGCAGCTTATTTAAATAGGTTCCTGCCCCCCCCCATTAGCTGTATAAAACCTCCAGCACAGTAGGCACAGACCCTTCTTCCCCTTTTAGAGACTGACTATATATCTCCAGGCCCAGGGCCTGTTGAATTCAATGGAAAGCCCCCCCATAGCATTCAGTGTGCTTGGCTCTTTGGCAATGGACCTAGCACCTTGGGGTCTAATTGCTGACTGGGATTGAGCTCCCAGCTAAACTGGGTTTGGGTCTGGCCCCAGTCTTTGAATAGAATTATTAAAGCCAGCCCAGCCCAGCCCAGCCAACCTGTGTTTTGAGTTGGGAGCAGGATGCTACTTAAATAAAGGGACATTATTTGAAATAATTCTGGAAAAGGCCAACAAGGATATGTTACTTTATCTTAATTTGCCACATACTATATTATAAAAAGTAGGAATTCTGACCAGCCAGTCAGAACACAGCTTACACAGGCACTATTGGTTTAGCATAATGAGGATGCTTCATTGTGTTTTTATTATTGAAAAACTGTTCTTGATTGGCTGGGTGGATCGACTTTGCACTTCTATAATTGAGAAACCTAGTCCATAATCATAAATGGGCACAATCTTTGTAATATTAGCATACTGTTAAAAATTATCTGCCTCCACGTTGGCCATTGTAAAAGGTTTTATCAGTAAATAAGAGCCGGCCATCTGGCAGCAATCTGATTGTCTGGCATTTCTTTCATTTGGTGCAATTAATACATAATGTCAATGGGAACAGAAAAGCATTACAGGATATTGTTTCTTTTCTGATAGACAAAGAGCAAAGCAAGCCAAAGCCTTTATGGAAAATAAACTCCCAACTGCAGCTGAGAGATTCATTTTCAGACTGGGAGGCATTAATCCTATATCTACGAGGTTCTCTTGCATCGACATTTACTGTGGTTATGTCAAATAGTTAGCAATGCAAGTGCTATCATTTTGCCTAATGGACAAAAGTGCAACAGCACAACACTTTCCCCTGGTATGGGTAATAAACAGCTAATTCGAATTGTTAGAGGAAACGGACCTGTTTTGTGTTTCAGCTAATCAGCAAGCATCATATTTTTAAAAGCTCAGGGATTTTTAAACGTTTCCTATATTTTTTTCCAGTGGCTAATGGGAGAGTTAGCTAATTTGATTTGCATGTATATTGAGCTGATATTGTACATTTGCGATGGGCATTTGCACTCCCAATTAGCAATTATTGCTCATGCAATGAGCATACATTATATTGGTGATCATAAATGATTTGCTACACAAAGCTGTTGTGATAAATTTCCATTATAGTAGAATCTTTGCATTTAAATTCTTTCCTGACCATACATGTACTATAAGAACTTGATCCAAAGCTCATTGAAATCAGGGGAGACGATTGTAAACCAGTGGTTGCTAAGAAATAGAAATATTTCTGGTACCACTCTGATTTCATAGCAGTGACAACAGCTCTCTTCTAAAGATACTAGCTCACCTTTGGATATCTAATGCAATGTAATCATGAAAATCCACTCCCAGTGATGATGGCACATTCTCGCATCACAACCTTTCATTTATTGCTTTTAAAAACTCTTATGCAATTTGAAATTCCACATCTGCTTGCTAAAGGACTACAAAGCTGATCTGCGTTAATACTCCAGAAAAAAGTATGTAGGAAGATTTGTTTGAATAGAAACCACACATTTGCTTCAACTGTGTTTGTAGCCTTTTTTATTCGTTCTCTGTAAATCTTCAATATTTTTTTTTCAGATAAACATTTTCAGAAGGTGAAAGTCTCAGGAATACTCAGCAAATACATCTCCAGACAGGAAGTTTTCATCCAGCCATCTTGAAATCACTGATTTTTTTTAAAGTAGATATTCTTGTTTATAAGTTTCAGTCTACCAATCAGGGAGCAGGAGCACTACCATGTAATTTAGGTGACCTGTCTTAGGCCACAAATAATGAATAGTCAAACGTACAGCAAGTAGTTTGCAAAATTTTATTGGCTAAAAAGAGGTTTGCATAAAATTTTTGTCAAGCAATTTTGAATAACGAATAAATATGCAAAACACTAAGTCTATTTGTGGGTGATTCATGAACAGAAAAAGCTCAAAGTTGATGAAATAGCTCACTGTATATTATTACCAACTTTATTAGGCCCCAGTCCTGCACATACTTAAGGGTTTAATCATGTGAGCAATGTCACTGGCTTCAAAGAAGCTGATACGATGAAATAAAATTGCTCCTGTGCTTAAGTGTTTGAAACATCAGGGCACTGGCAAATAAGTAAAGGTAATGTAGGGCCCTACTGAGATACCCAAAGAATCTACAGAACTTGATCCTACATATATCTAAAGCAGTGGTTCCCAAACTTGTTCCACCGCTTGTGCAGGGAAAGCCCCTGGTGGGCCCAGCCGGTTTGTGTACCTGCCGCGTCTGCAGGTTCGGCCGATCGCGGCTCCCAGTGGCTGCGGTTCGCTGCTCCAGGCCCATGGGAGCTGCTGGAAGCGGCGTGGGCCGAGGGATGTACTGGCAGCCGCTTCCCACATTAATTCATCAGTCAGTCATGTTCTCAATGAAATAGGACTCGGTTAGATGAGCTAACTTCCTTCTGCATAACAAAACAACTCTTTAGGCCTAGGGGAAAGGTGGAAATTTTCAACAGATGCTAGGCTCATTTTTTTACTTTTAATTTCCAGGGACCAGGTTTTGCGAGTCTTGCCACAAACATCTGAGAACGTAAAGCAACTTCAGCAGCTTTGTGACACCTTGCTGGTGAGTGATGCTGACGATGTTTACAAGAAAGCTGATGCAAAGTTAGTTCTACGGAACAGATTTGTATTTAACTTTGGATAGAAATTAAGGAAAAAGCAAGCCGGAAAAAGCTTATACCTAAGATCTTTACTAATAAAGGGCTGGATTGAGCCTTGTCCTTATGTGGTCATAGGAAATTATGAGATTTCCCACCCTCCCATATGTGGCCTGTGAAACAACTGGCCACAACTGATGTCCCATGTCCAGAAAATCACAGGCTATATTCCAGAGGTATGCTCTGGGAGCAACTGGGTAGAGAGTTGATGATTGGGCAGGCATGGGCGGAGAGCATTAGGAATGATTGCTTCCTCTTATTCATCCATAGCTAATATAGCTTAATTAGATTTTTTAGCAATGGAAACAGAAATTTTGTGTTCCCATTCTTTCTCTCCAGCTGGATTTGTGGAAGCCACTGCTGTCTGAAGATATCCAGGCTGGAGAAGAACTGCATGTCAGGGTTCCAGCCTCCAGTTTACAGGAGCTGAAAGGCAGCTTAAATCAGCATTTGATATCTTATGAGTATGTCCACTAATTGCCTGATAGGGATCCTCTTGCATACTGAATGACTCCATTGGCTTCAAGGACCATCCTCCCTACCATGGACATGGCTAATTTCCCCCAATCCGCCCCAGAGTCACCAGACTGTGTTAATTGGATCCAGCCTTTGGCTCCTATGTGTGTCCAAGCCAGCTGGGTCTAGGCAGAGTCCAGATACTGTATCTTCCTATGCGTCTGCACACTCCTGGGTTGCAAATTCCCTGTCTGCCTTCCTTTTCTTGGGATGAGGGAGTCTGTGGTCCAGCTGACCTAGCCCCTGAATCCAGTGATTTGAGCTCCTAAGCCTCCTCAATGGCCTGTGCATGCTCCTCCAGAGCTTCACTCCTGTGGGCACTCTAATTTCTAGTTTAACTCCCCAGCGACAGTGTGGTAGGTAAAGTAAGGAACATGGGCTTTGAAAGGGAACTTCTTACATGCACACACTTTACTCTTAGACAGCACAGGAGAGTTACAGATCTATGCAAAAACATAAACCCCTGAATGCAATCTTCCCCCATCAGGGACCTCTCCACTCCTGACAGTCCTTGGGATTGGTTGTTGTCCTTGAAGGGAGACAATGTCCCTTCTGCCTCCACTTCTCCAGCTATGTCTTTTGCTGTTTGTGATGGACTGGCTCCCTTTGGCTCCGGACCCAGGTGGTCAGTGGAAGAAACTGCAGATCCCTCCTTTCTCCCCAAACAGATTTCTCTGAAGAGATGATCCATTCAAAAGCAAAGGCCCTTTTGGGAAAAACTCCATTGTTCCAGTAGGTGAGAGCCATTCGGTGCTGATGCTGCCTTGATTGCCTGGTCATACCTTTCCAGACATGGCTTCTCACTACGTGCCAGGTTCCTGCCACCAAATGGATGATCTGAAGTATATCTACACTGCAATTAAAAACCCATAGGTGGCCTGTGCCAGCTGCAGCCCTCCCACTTCCCATGGTCCTAGAGCCTGGGCTTCAGCCCCAAGCCCTGAAGTCTACACTGCAATTAAACAGCCTCACAGCCCAAGTCCCATGAGCTCAAGTCTGCTGGCACAGGCCAGGTGTAGTTGTCTAATTGCAGTGTAGACATACCCCTAGTCACAATGACTGTCACCTGTACAACTAGTGTTCATAAAACCAAATGGGATTCATAACTGGACAAAGATATAGTCCCCAAATTATCACACATCACATACAAAATTTAAAAACCCAACCCACCAGCTATAATGTTTCATATGAAAATTAAAGCTCTGCAGCTATCCAGTGCTAGGATGGCAAATGACTACTAGACATATTGAATACAGCCCAGCTGTAGTGACATTCACTAATAAAAGATACCTTGAAAGAGGATTAAGGTCCATTCTGAAGCTATGACAAGCAAGACAATTCACCGTTAAACCTGATATCTGATACCCTCCCTAATGAATTCTCTTTAGTAAGTAATTAATGTTGATGCCCTGTCAACAACAGGTGGAGAAATATGGGATAGGGATGCCAGTATACAGGTCTGTCTCATCTTATGCTGGGGTTACGTTCCGCAGTCAGTGCGTAAAGCGAAAATTGTGTATAGTCAAAATTACATTGAGTGTAATGGTGGGTGGAATCACGTGGACTACAGAAACAGTATTTAAATTGTTATTTTTCTCTTTTTTTTGTTTTATTTTTCTTGTTTTTGCCGACCGCGTAAAGCTGAAATCGCGCATGTTAAATATGCCTAAGATGCGACAGACCTCTATAAACTATCTAGCATCTGAGATAGGTGTTTGCAGTCTAATTGAAATAATATCGTGGCCCAGATATTTTAAAACTGGACTCTATGTTTGCACTCATAATGATTTGTGCCTCTATTTTGAGGGGCACAAAAGGGAGGCCGAGTGGAAGGGCGGACTAAAAATTTGATTCTCTGTCCTTTAGAGGTGAAAAATAGAATGATAGTTAATTTCTGTATACAGATTTTGAGTAGAAGTCCCTCTAAGAAGGTGGGTGGCATACAAGGAAGGCAATACGATAACTGAAGACATAAATGGCATATTATATTAGGGTCATCAAATATTCAAGCTGCGTTAAACTCAGAAATTTCAGTTCACAGGAGCTGTGATGAGCTCTTTTTGTGTGTGTGTGTCTGTTCTTGTGAGTTTGCACTGCTTACATTTTACCTTGAGACACAGAGGTGAGAAAGCTCAAATTGAAACTCAGCTGAGAGCACTCTCAGAAGTTAAAAGGGCAGCCTTTCAGAAATGCCGGTCAGTGCTTGAGACAGCAGAGTAGCCTACTAGCAGTCTCAATGCATGACATTAACATGTGAACTTGCACTGCTTTTGCAATTGTCTTATCCTGAGCATTTGCTTCAAGCACAGATTTAGAACAGTGTTGCACATGGCTGGGTTGCCCTACTAAAAGCACAGGGCTTGATCCAGTGCCCAATGGAGCCAGTGGGAGACTTTCATTGACCTCAGCAGTCACTGAAGCAGGCCCATGATGAAGCAGATTCAGAATTAATTTACGGCTATCCTGCTGGAGCATCTATTTTCCAGGACAAAGACAATGTTTGCAAACCTACAAATAAAGCACCATTGGGAGATCTTCCCAATTTGTAAAAAAAAGTGTGAAGTGTTTTGAAAATCCTTACTTTTTTTTTCAAAATGACAAACCTTTAACTTGATTTTTTTTATCATTGACAAATTTTAACCAGTGCTTATAACTGGTGAGGAAAAAACCTGAACATTTTCGGGGCTATTTTGGGGGGTGAGAGGCAGGGTTGAGGATGGGGGATGGGTCAACATGTGATTTTTTTTTTAATTAAAATTTTAAAAATCTCAATATTCAGAACACATTGACCTGTTCTATTACAATTATTATTATTGCCGTATCTAGTGGCTTGATGAGCAAGAGATTTGAGGTAGACCGTGGTGTAAAGGCCATGTTTTTGATTTAAGGATGATGCTAAAAGTTATTCTTCAGTTGTTTAGGGAACTTTAATCTTTCTCTCATTTTTTCTTCAGGGTCCTAATACGTGATGTACAAGAACAGCTGGACAGTAGCATGCCAAGGAAGGGCGGCAGTCACTGGAGGGTTCCAGAGGGCTATTCCTACACTGTATATCATCCAATGGAAGAGGTAAGAAGGAAACCAAGTCTACCATTTAGGTGTTACTCCTGCAGGGAGTTCTATGTGAACTCTCCTGTGTTTGTTTGCAGAGAGCTCCATAGAAGTCAGTGTGACTTAGCAGTCCGCCTGCTTGGAGCTCATTGCAGGATCTGGCTTTCTTCAAGTCTTTTGCATGAAATCCTAGCTTGTTGAATTTAATGGGAGTTTTGTCTTTGAGGTCAGTCGAGGCAGAATTTCACTCTTTGTTTCTTAATCTCTATAACGTAAATGCTCTGTGTGAAGAATTCATGCATTTAGCTACTGTCCTTCTGTGGACTCTTTTTCCCCTTGTTGAACATGATCTCTTCCCTCCTAGGTAGCATCTATAGGCTTCAACCCATTGTTTGCTGCTTTTAGTCCATATTTTGAGTATTTGAATATCCAGTTGTTATGCCTCTTCACTGTTATTTATGTAAGCATTGACATTGTGCTCAGCACTGACCAAGACATGAAACGATGAACATTCCAGTAAGCTTGTAACATAACAGATAGAAACAGAGAAGAGGGGATGCCCTGGGAAAGCCAGAGGAAGGAATAACTTGAATTTTTTTTTTCACTTTTGGTTCTGTTCCCTTCTATGGAAGAAGTGAGCCTTTAGAAGAGATTTGAATGTGGTGAGAGTGGCGAGCCAAGACAGCTAGACTGTTGTTCTCATTTATATATTTCACAGTCGATTTAGACGACACACACAAAGAGAGAGCTTTGTGGTAATTCCTCTTCTAGGCATACGCTCTGTTTACTGTAAGCATTTGTATAGTTTTGCTTTGGGAACTGCTACTGACCTGAAATGTGGAAAAACTAATAGTCATCTGACTCATGGATCACCCCAGTGATAGTCTTAGGATTTGACTTCATCATGTAAATCCTCGGGAAGTCAACAGAGAGGCTCCTGATGGGGTTGGAGCATTGAATTGGCTCCTGAAGGAGTCCTGGGCAGTGCTTTTTGATGCCCACCTCTGCAATGTATTACTTTGTATTTAATTTGATGTAAGTGAAATGTCTTCCCCTATTATTTGGTCTTGAACAGTGCTAAGTAATATCACAGCCTGAAATATGCTCCGAGGCATATACTGTGTATCTAAGAAACATAAAACATTTGCTGTTTGGAGGTGGGGGGTGGGGGGAGAAGAAGGAAACTCCCTGTTTAGAGCAACAATTCTCTGTGACTATTTCAGATTTATCACTGGATGTACCAGATAAAGGAGAGCAACAGTGAGTTGGTGACACAGCATTCTCTAGGAATGACATATGAGAACCGGTCAATGTATTATCTGAAGGTGAGTGGGGAAAGTGTTGTTAAGATAAATAAAGAGCATCTCCATAAAATGATGAGGGAAAATGTCAAGGTTCAAACCTTCTCTAAAAAGATTCTTATCCAGGTACGATGAAATAACAGGAGAGGTTTTAGCTCCTAGACAAAACACTACAGAAGTTTGCTATCTTTTGTATTGACAATTGCCATCAGTCTTTGAGACCACTGTTATATCGTGAAGACACCAGATTTGGCTAAAATCCTGTTTTGAAATATAATATTTAATAAATCTCATTTGGCATTCTATTATTGTTTAGCAGTGTGATTAAAACTGCGATTATCATGATTAATTTTTTAAATCAAGTTAATTTGTTTTGAGTTAATCACTTGAGTTAACTGCAATTAATTGACAGCCCTAATAATATACCATAGTCAACCTGTGTAACTATGTTTGCTATAGTTGTGTGTGGTGGAGGGTTTTTGTTTTTCACTAATCTCTATAATCTGTGACCTTTCTATCTTGGCTATTTCATGACAGTTCTCATAAGATCTGTCTCCATTGCTGAGAAAAATTGGTTTATCTTTCTTTCTGCTTTTCCCCTTCCAAAGAAAAGAACCTCAAAATTAGATCAGCCCAGGGAATGATTAATATAAGTGAAGGCAGCCATATAAGAATTAGAAGCAGCTTTATTGGTACTCTTTGTTCAACGCACACTTTAAGATTCTTGGCCTGGGATGATGCAGAGATTGGGTTATTAGGAAGGAAAGCTGGTCATAATGAAGTCTGTAATAGTAAGCATCTCACATGGCTAAGCAGTATATCAAGGATCATACTTCACATACTAGAATATGCTAGGCTCTTTTATTTTAACATAACAGTTTTCCTACTGATCACTTTTACACTCCCCAGATAAGTCAACCATCAAATAAGGCCAAGAAGATTATTTGGATGGACTGTGGGATTCATGCCAGAGAATGGATCTCTCCTGCCTTTTGCCAGTGGTTTGTGAAAGAAGTGAGTCCTTTTCCCATTTCAGTATAAAATTTGCAGATCGTTTGGATTCCTCAGTGCTCTTCCTCTACTTATGAGAAATTGTTAAACTATCTCTTTACAGACAGATTATACTTTGAATTAGTGCATTACACAATCACATCTGGAGACCCAAGTTCAATCCAGGGCTTGGGAAGTAACAAGTGAAAGCATTTGGCACATTGCATCCTCAGCCTGGGCCTGATACAAAGCACATTGAAGTCAGTGAGAAGCCTGCCGTTGAGGTCAGTGTGCTTTGAATCATGCTCTTGGTGCATCACAAAGCTACTGTGAAATCTGGAACAATTTTCCATTTCTGATCCCAAGAGTAAAGAGCTAGAAGATTTTGTACAGTGGTGTTCCATATGTATAGGATCTCTCTCTCCTACTGTGCTTCTCCCTGCGGTATCTATGCACCTCACAACAATGCAAGATAGTACCAATGTAGATGGGGGGAGGGATAGCTCAGTGGTTTGAGCATTGGCCTGCTAAACCCAGGGTTGTGAGTTCAATCCTTGAGGAGGCCACTTAGGGATCTGGGGCAAAAATTGGTCCTGCTAGTGAAGGCAGGTCCCTTCCAGTTCTAGGAGATTGGTATATCTCCAATTATTACCTTTTATTACCTTTAGACTGCAGTATAAATGTAATCTGAAATATTATCACTTTTGAAATGCCTTTGAAGGTGCATTTGGTGGGCAGGTAGAGTCTCTTCCCAAGGAAGTATTCTAGGATGACCAACCATTCTATGCTAATTCTAAATGAATTCCTGTCCAGTGATTGGTTTGTACCAGACGATCTGGTGCTAGTCTCTTGCACTTTTTCTTCTCAGATTTTGCAGAATTACAAAACTGACCCAAAGATAAAAAGCTTCCTGCAGAACTTGGACGTATATATCCTGCCAGTTCTCAATATCGATGGTTATATCTATTCCTGGACAACAGTAAGTTATGAAAATCCAGTAACTGGATTATAAAGATAGATGTACACTGTATTTATATTCATTTCTGGTACAAAAATGGTATCCAAATGTGAATTTTGCAGCTTCCTTTATTAGGAAGGGAAGGTAGTTTTTCTGAGGGAAAAATCCACATCTTTCTAGCACCAAAACTATGCAGAGGCCAAGGCCTGCTAGTTTTCAGCAGTCTGGACTGCAGCTGTTCTTTTAAGAATCCTTCACTTCTCTGCAGGAGTACCTTGGACAGTGTCACATTGTACCACTATCTTTAATGCTACTTTGAGTCTGGAAGCTCCTTCTAATCCTGCATTTTTTCCAAGTAATCTTTACTGGGGCCTCAGCAGATCTTAAATTAACATCTCAAAGTTTTCAAAAGAATCTATTGCCAAACCGTACATGGTGGGTTTTGTCACCCACAATTTTCCCCCGACAAAAATGTCCTGAGAGCTCAGTGTGGCCTTTTGCAACATCCCACCCATCTATCTGCTTCTTGGCTGCCCAGGAGGCTGTTGACTAGAACTCCTACGCAGCTTCTTGGGCAGACTTCAGCATCAAGCACCTTTGCAGTGTAAAGGTGTTTGTTACTGATCAGCCCCAGTGACTCCCTGGAAGTTGCCGTCAATATTCTCTTTCAGGCTGAAGATATGCGCTGATCGGAGAGTTGCCAGGGGATGCTGTCGAAGATACCAGGAACTTCTCTTCAGGGTTGGGGTGGGTTTCCAGACACAAGGGAAGATGGGGGAGGCATTTTTTCAGAAAACTAAAGTTAACCTCTGTATGCAGGGTAGGTGTCCTGCCCTCCACCAGAAATGTTCAGTTCTTCTACGGTGTTTTTAACTTGGTCTTGAGCTTAACTGCGTGGGGAAAAGAACACAATGTGTTGCAATCTTCACCCCTCACTTCCTTGTATCTCAACTCATGCATCAGTAACACCAGCAGGAGAAACGGACAGCGCCATCACTGGCATCTGAGGCACAGCCATTTCCCATTTTCCCATCTCCCCATTATATTAGCATGGAGATACTGTTGGGATCCTAATGTTGGGATCCCTGTAGTCCCATCTGCCTCTATGTGGTACCCGTCTGTCTCCCCATTGAGTTGAGTCTGTATTAAGCCTCGTGCCTTCCAAATCGAACGTCACCAGATCGGGCAACATCAGGATTTGGAGCGCTCCAATTCTTGTACTCCCTTGCCTGGTTAGTCAGTGGAGAAGTGCACACAGGCAGGGCATAGTGTGAGTTTGAACTCAGCTGCTAAACTGGGAAAGGGGCAGTCCATGGGGGTGGGAGGCACCGAATTGAAGTGTAATGAGGAGATTGGCTGACAACAACAAAAAAATCAGCTGAGTTTATTGAATCTGAGCCACAACCTGGATTCCATTATAATCATTCTTGGACACTGAGGTACCCCCTAAATCTGGGGCTGTCTTTTAAGCTGGGACCCCTGCGCTAATGTAGGGGAGTGCCAGGGAAGAAGTCCTACAACCTGGCATAGTCGACGTCTAGAAATGTACTGCACGCAGTAGTGGCATTGAATCCAAGTGCTACTAGGCATGCAGGGATGTGAACTAAAGCTGTACCTGCTATCGCAGGGGGTCTCAACCTTTTTCTGTCTGAAGCCCCCATCAGCATGATATAAAAACTGCAGGGCCCCATGGGGAAGGGCCTTGTAGTAGTTTGACTTCTATTTTGGGGGGCAAGGGCCAGCGGGGCTCAAGCCAACTCTTCATGGTGGGGTCCAGGGAGGGAGCGCCACCTGCACCCCCTGACTCACCTCAGCAGGCCACCCAGCCTGTCTGGGTTGGGGGTGGGGGTGGGGCAGAACCAAAAATTGTAAGTCAAAGGTGGGGGGCTTAGCTCAAAAAGTTTGAAAACAGCTTAGGGTGCAGGCGGGGGATTGCTCAGGGTGTAGGGAGGGGGTAACTAGGGGCTGTGTACAGGGAGGGGATTCTCAGGGGGCAGCGAGGGGGTAGCTGGGTCTGTGTGCAGGCAGGGGGGTAGCTCAGGGTGTAGGGAGGGGTAGCTAGGGGCCGTGTACAGGGAGGGGATTCTCAGGGGGCAGCGAGGGGTAGCTAGGGGCTGTGTACAGGGAGGGGATTCTCAGGGGGCAGCGAGGGGGTAGCTAGGGGCTGTGTACAGGGAGGGGATTCTCAGGGGGCAGGGAGGGGGTAGCTAGGGGCTGTGTACAGGGAGGGGATTCTCAGGGGGCAGCGAGAGGGTAGCTAGGGGCTGTGTACAGGGAGGGGATTCTCAGGGGGCAGGGAGGGGGTAGCTAGGGGCTGTGTACAGGGAGGGGATTCTCAGGGGGCAGGGAGGGGGTAGCTAGGGGCTGTGTACAGGGAGGGGATTCTCAGGGGGCAGGGAGGGGGTAACTAGGGGCCGTGTACAGGGAGAGGATTCTCAGGAGGCAGGGAGGGGGTAGCTAGGGGCTGTGTACAGGGAGGGGATTCTCAGGGGGCAGGGAGGGGGTAGCTAGGGGCTGTGTACAGGGAGGGGATTCTCAGGGGGCAGGGAGGGGGTAGCTAGGGGCCGTGTACAGGGAGGGGATTCTCAGGGGGCAGAGAGGGGGTAGCTAGGGGCCGTGTACAGGGAGGGGATTCTCCGGGGGCAGGGAGGGGGTAGCTAGGAGCTGTGTACAGGGAGGGGATTCTCAGGGGGCAGCGAGGGGTAGCTAGGGGCTGTGTACAGGGAGGGGATTCTCAGGGGGCAGGGAGGGGTAGCTAGGGGCCGTGTACAGGGAGAGGATTCTCAGGGGGCAGGGAGGGGGTAGCTAGGGGCTGTGTACAGGGAGGGGATTCTCAGGGGGCAGCGAGGGGTAGCTAGGGGCTGTGTACAGGGAGGGGATTCTCAGGGGGCAGGGAGGGGGTAGCTAGGGGCCGTGTACAGGGAGGGGATTCTCAGGGGGCAGTGAGGGGTAGCTAGGGGCTGTGTACAGGGAGGGGATTCTCAGGGGGCAGGGAGGGTGTAGCTAGGGGCCGTGTACAGGGAGGGGATTCTCAGGGGGCAGCGAGGGGTAGCTAGGGGCCGTGTACAGGGAGGGGATTCTCAGGGGGCAGGGAGGGGTAGCTAGGGGCTGTGTACAGGGAGGGGATTCTCAGGGGGCAGCGAGGGGGTAGCTAGGGGCTGTGTACAGGGAGGGGATTCTCAGGGGGCAGGGAGGGGGTAGCTAGGGGCTGTGTACAGGGAGGGGATTCTCAGGGGGCAGGGAGGGGGTAGCTAGGGGCTGTGTACAGGGAGGGGATTCTCAGGGGGCAGGGAGGGGGTAGCTAGGGGCTGTGTACAGGGAGGGGATTCTCAGGGGGCAGGGAGGGGGTAGCTAGGGGCTGTGTACAGGGAGGGGATTCTCAGGGGGCAGCGAGGGGGTAGCTAGGGGCTGTGTACAGGGAGGGGATTGCTCAGGGTGTAGGGAGGGGGTAGCTAGGGGCTGTGTACAGGGAGGGTATTCTCAGGGGGCAGCGAGGGGTAGCTAGGGGCTGTGTACAGGGAGGGGATAGCTCAGGGGGCAGCGAGGGGGTAGCTGGGTCTGTGTGCAGGCAGGGGGTAGCTCAGGGTGTAGGGAGGGGTATTAGGGGCTGTGTGCTGGGAGGGCTCCCCTGCGGTCCCTGTTCCCAGAGGGGTTTGCCAGCCATGGAGTCAGGTCTCCCCACCCAGGCAGCTCTTATCGGCTGCCTCTGCGGCAGCAAAGGGGTCTGGGAGCTGAGGAGCAGCTTCAACCCGGGGGACCAGCAGGAGAGGAGGGAACGCTGCTGCTGCCTGCTCTGTGGCACGAGCCAGACCAGCAGCTGCCCTGCACTGTCCGGCTTCCCACCTCTGACCTGGCCAGGGGGCGGGGAGGAGGAGGTGTGGAGCTGCCCCTGGGACTGCCATGCTCTTGCACTGCAGTTTGGGCGGGGGAATGCCCTCCATGTCCCCAACTCTGCCCATGGGCTCAGGGCTTCTGCCCCATAGGGAGCACCAGGGTTTGGATCTCCAGGATTCGGCCCTGCGCCACCCGGCTTCAGTCCTGCGGAGGGCACTGGAGCTTGGGCTCTGGCCACAGGGCCTTGAAATGGCTCGTAGACCCCCAGTTGAGAACCTCTGTGCTATAGTACTTTAATCTCTAATCTCCCAGTACGCTGTATTATTACATAACTGAAACCATTTCTGCTCAGGAACGTCTGTGGAGAAAATCCCGCTCTGCACATGTAAATGGCACCTGCTTTGGAACAGATCTTAACCGCAACTTCAATGGCTCCTGGGGCAGTAAGTTCCAAGTATTTCAGATTTTGAGACATGAATAGATAGCAAGGCATGAGAAGCAAGAACAACAGACCGTCATCTGAGCTGTGTGTATCTTGTATTCCAAAGGCTGCAAGGGAACACACATTTTTGATTTCTTCAAGAAATGCTTATAAATAGAAATCTCATTTGCAAAAATATTAAGATCCTGATTTTCAACCTGGACGCAGCCTGGCATTTGTTTTTTCAAGCACAAAAATAATTTTGTTTACTTAAATAACTATGCCTCCAATTCTATGAAGGAGGGTGGGATGCTCAGTGGTTTGAGCATTGGCCTGCTAAACCCAGGGTTGTGAGTTCAGTCCCTGAGGGGGCCACTTAGGGATCTGGGGCAAAAATCTGTCTGGGGATTGGTCCTGCCGTGAGCAGGGGGCTGGACTAGATGACCTCCTGAGGTCCCTTCTAACCCTGATATTCTACATTGGTTGCTGATAGTAATAGTAGTCCATTATCTAACTGCTAATGTTTGTGCTTGTGGTGAGTTTGAACATGGCTATTGAGTTGGAACATGTGCCTTTAACATCATACAGGGGGATTTCATAACTTTATGGTGCTACACACATTTCACCAGGATATTAACTGACATGCGAGTCATTTGTTTTCAAGTGAGGCCTCACAAGGCATATTTTCTACAAAGATGATTACACTAGTGTGTAGGGTGTGAATACCGGGTGCATTCAGTCACAATGTTACCAGACCCCTCTGAGCCATCTAGTCCTCCCATTTTAAGACTATAATGGAAATGCCGCCATGCTCTCAAAATTGGGTTTTGTGAACATCTCTGCTTAGCGTTGTTTTTTAATTCCTGTACAGGTATTGGCGCGTCTCATAACTGCAGCAGCCTCACTTTCTGTGGAACAGGGCCAGAATCAGAACCCGAGACTAAAGCTGTGGCCAGATTTATAGAAGAAAGGAAAAGCGATGTTTTGTGCTTCTTGACTATCCACTCTTATGGACAGTACATTCTCACTCCTTACGGTTACAAAACCGATTTGGCAAGTAACCACCAGGATTTGGTAAGGCAACGGAACCATGCTGCATGTCAGTGTAAAGGATTACGCTTGCATGAACTCTGTACATCTTGATCGTCATCTTTGTGCTTAAGATTGATCTCATGTCTATGTAATATTGTACTCAGTCCCCCTTTGCCTCTCTGTGGTACTGTTGTATTTACCATAGAAATTAGAGTATTTATTGGTATTGACTCGGCATTTGTCTGAAGGGACAGATGAGGTATCAAGAGGAAAAAAATCAGTAATAACTGCAGCTTCCAGGGGGATGGGAAGTTTGCAAAACATTTGAAATCTTCAATTTATTCATTCAGGTTTGCGTTCTCTTCTCACCTCACAGTCTTGCACATTGCTGTGTGATGACTGCAAGTCTTTTTGGGCTGAACTAATCCTGATCCTTCATCATAACTAATTAGCAATTGATTATTAGGGATCTGATTACTGAGGGGTTGCCAGGATGGGACTGTTTTTCAAAACATCAAAATCCAGTGCCACGTGCAAAAAATGTGCCTGCAGTCTTATGTGCAAATGCATTTGTCTGCATGATTGCCACGACTGTGCCCACAAATGCCTAGTGCCTCATGAGAGAGGTGTTCAGGCTCAGTCCGGAGCCTGGGCACTAGGACCTTGCAAGGTGGGAGGGCACCCGAGCTCGGGCTGCAGCCTGAGCCAGAACATCCATACTGCCATCAAACAGCCCCCGCAGCCCAAGCCAGCTGGCATGGGCCAGCCACAGCCCATGAATTGCAGTGCAGACAGACCCTCCGTGTTTTAAAACCAGGCCCTATAGACTCAGGTAAAATGCATGTTTATAAAACAGTCCAGCATTTATGGCACTAATCTTGGACTTGGGAGAGCTGGGTTTGAGTCCCTCTTCTGCCACAGGCTTTCTCACTGATCTTGGGCAAGTCACTTAGCCTCTCTGTTGCTCAGTTTTCCCTCTAGCATGAGGATAATAGCGCTGCCCTACCATCCCAGGGTGTGGTGAGGATAAATACATTACAGACTGTGCGGAGGTCAGATACTGTGGTAATGGGGGCCCTATATGTACCATAGAGTGGTAGATAGACAGTGATCTATCTATCCATGCCACAACCACTCAGACCTCTGTTGACAGTGGAAGTATATTACTCAGATCCTCTGTCTCCAGTAGTACAGGTTCCTACCATTGCAATAAAAAAGGAGTGTTTTTTAGCTGGACACATTTTCCCACCAGCTCTGGTGTTGAACTAATAATAATTGATGCCCAAACCTGAACCCAGTGAACTACAGAATCAAGCCTGAAACTCCAAATAGTTCATGTGGTTAACAGAACCGGTTAAGACTTTCTTTCCTTTTCAAATGTACAGGTGGAAGCTGCAGAGAAAGCAGCAGTCGCACTGAAGGAAAAGCATGGGACCAATTTTACAGTGGGACCAACTTCTTTGGTTTTGTGTAAGTTTGTGTTTTGAGATTTCTCTATTTTCATGGGGCGAGCAAGGTAGTCCATGTGCCTTGTTCCTCGATATTGCTGTTTCATTGTGTTTCCACTTTGAGTAATAATGGAGGAGCTGGTTTAGATGAGTATCTAAGTTGCAGCCATTTCAATGTGGGATACATTGTGGAGCCCTTTCATATGTTAAAAACAGCTGACAGCATGGAGGAGCAATCAGATGCTAATTCTTATATAGAACTCATCATGAGAGTATCACAGGGCACACAAGGGGATTGGTATGTGATATAAAGTGAAATCCTGGTCCCTTTGGAATCAATGGCAAAACTCCTATTGACTTCACTGAAGTGATTTCACCATACCTGTCAAGTATCAGAGGGGTAGCCGTGTTAGTCTGGTTCTGTAGAAGCAGCAAAGAATCCTGTGGCACCTTATAGACTAACAGACGTTTTGCAGCATGAGCTTTCGTGGGTGAATACCCACTTGCATCCGAAGAAGTGGGTATTCACCCACGAAAGCTCATGCTGCAAAACGTCTGTTAGTCTATAAGGTGCCACAGGATTCTTTGCTGCTTCACCATACCTATGAGTCAGCAGTTCAAATCCAGATTAGGTCTATAGTAACTATCAGCCATTATCATCTGGTGGTGGGTTGATGTTCTGTGTGAAATACGTTGGTCTCAATCTAGTTCCCAGTGGACAGGTGTCCATACCACAGCAAGCACTAGATGATGATGTCTGATTGACAGTTTCGGTAGAAATCATGGAGACCCAAGTTACCCTTGACCCAGAGAGGTATTCCCTCCAAATAAGGGTTGAGTCACATTGGTGGGGTGGTGTAGCAGATAATATTCACAATGAGTAAATTGACTGGCTCTAGCGAACACGAACACACACACACACTTGTGTTTGTAAATTACACAGGCACAATGCCTGCATTAATCAGACCTTGAGTTGCATGTGCTTTAGTGCATGCCTTGCACTGTCTTGAGTGTACACACAAGGTGTTTTGTTTGTGCAACGCTGGCATGTTTAGAAATTAGTGTGCTCTTGGGCCAGTGTTTGTTGTTACATGGAAAGCGGTAGGAGAGAGAGCTCCACAAGGCAGAGGAACAATGAGGTCTGGCCACAAAGAACAGTCAGGGATTTTTCAGGCTGGCAGTAAAATTAATATAGCAGGAAATTCCAAATGGTATCAATGAAGGAAATTGAAAACCAGAACAAACCATGGTCCATCTAGCCCCATGTCTTGTCTCCAATAGTAGCTAAGGCCAAAGGCTTCAGAAGAAGGTATATGATTCCTTTAATGCATCTCTGGTTATTGGATAATACTCTCATATGAAGTGGTATTTTCCATATGCAAGTTCTATAGAAACATATTTAATGCAATCAAGTACTTCATCTAGAACAAGTTTTCCCACTGTGAAGTATGGCTATCTATGGTATGATTATAGTGCTTGGTACAGGGATCTTGTAGCAATTTTGGATAAACTATGGCCAGGGTCATGTATAAAGAATGGTGCTTAATACATTTGTCTCACCTGTATTTTTAAATTCATAGACAAGAACTCTGGCTCCTCGCGGGACTGGGCTCACATGATTGGCATTCCATTCTCCTACACATTTGAGCTGAGAGACAAGGGTGCCTATGGATTTATTCTACCGCCAGACCAGATCCAGCCCACATGTGAGGAGACTACCACAGCTGTGATGACCATCATAGAATATGTAAATCAGAAGTATTTCCCAAACAGTGCAGTGGCAGTGACCTCTGGCAGCCTGTGGTTATGGCTCATTGTCCTATTCACACGGATCTTGTCCTAAGTAAGCCCTACAGAGCTCAGCAGGAAACTCACATGCAGTGAAAAATTGCATGCAAAGGAAAAATTGACGTTACTGGGGAGCTAAATGGCATAGTGTTGAAATAAACGAGCATTACAGTAAATGCAGAGAGTTCTCTGGCGTTCTGGGGGCTTTTTGGAGAAGGAGGAAAGGAGAAAGAACAATCTGTAAAATCAAGCCCTGCTCATCAAAACCAGTTGCAGAAGGTTAAGTTCCATTCCTTTGTTTAAATTAAGGCAAGCCCATATTAACTTCAAAAATCTTGCTCGCTGTCTCTGCAAGGCCAGATTGAATATGCATGGGGTGGAAACTGCGCTCGTAGACATGGTCTCAGTGACTGCCTTACATCTACGCTTCCCTTTCTGCTAGGCATAGCCCTGCTCTTCTCATGGTCCCCACACCACACTGGCCCACCAGCCAGAACCACTCATTTCCCACCCACGGTTGGCACCAGCAGGCTGAAGGAGAGATTGAGATCTCTGACGGCCATCTCTGTTCTCACTTCAGTAAGGGGTGCTGCTGCTTTGACTCTTCTTGTTTTCCTGGCCTAAGAGAGTGCGGCGGGAGGGGAAGGGTGCTACAAAATCAGATGGAAACCAAAGACAAACAAGCATAAGGGGTGCTGTGGGGGTGGGAGAAACTTGGCCCTGTCATTCTTTTTCAGGCATGTAGGCAAATAAACGAAAGACAGAAATCCAGCATTGTTGGTACGTAACTACAAGAGTGAAGGGAAAAATTATGGGATATTCCTATCTCCACAAACCAGGCTAGAAGGGGACTTCTTTACTTTATCAACCTGGAATGGTATTTTCCTGCACAACAATATGGGTTAAAAATATTTCTCTACAGACTGGGTTGCGATGAAATCCTTTAAAGGGCAGTATTTAAAGGGGTATACTCTGCAAAAGCAACTTTCTTAAAAATCATTTTGGGCTTCCAGCTTGGCTTCTCGGTCACGCCATATCATTCTCAGTGAACAAGTACATGGGCCAGATTCCCAGCAGGCGTAAATCAATGTAACTCTATTGATTTCTGACAGTCCTGCAAACTCTCGCTGAGATTTGAAGCCAAGCAGAGTCTTTCAGTCTCAGTCTCTTCATCACCAGTAACAGCGTGTCTGCAGTTGAACAATTCTGTTGAACCAGAACAGACTCTAACTCCCTCTTGTCCAGGTGTGTTGACTGCAGGGTGAAAAAGTTGGGGTGGGGTGGAATAAACACCTGTTTTAGTCACTAAGGTAAACCGATTGCTCGCAGTATTCAGAGGCCCCAGTGTAGATCAGAACCCCTTGTAAGCTTAGTAGGGCTGGTCAATTTTTTTTTTTTTGGACAGAAAATGGGGTTTTTGCAAAACACTTTTTTGTGGGGGGGGATTTTAAAAAAATCAAGTTTTTGTTGAAAATGGATGAGAACTGAAAAATTTCATTTTAACTTAAAAAAATTTCTGGGGAAGAAATCTCAACTTTCTGACCACCTTCAGTGCTTAGTCCTGTGCAAACACACGGTAAGAAAGAGTTTCTGCATAAAGAGTTTACAATGGAAACAGACAAACAGACAAAGGACAAGAGAATGGGAATAGTATTAGCACCATCTTACCGGTGGGGAACTGAGGTCAGAGAAGCTAAGTGACTTCTCCAAGGTCACACAGGAAATCTGTGGCAGAACCAAGAATAGAACTCATGTCTTGAGTCCTAGTCCTTCGCTGTCCTTAACCACAAAACCATTCCTCTCGCTTAATCACAGGGCTGGTCAGAGAGATCCCAGAGCCTTTCCTCCACACCACATTTATAAGCATTTTAAAATCAGACTTTGTTGCCATTTTCCCACAGCACATCAATGTAATTTTATTGTAAGTTTGTCTTCACTACCAGCCAATCAGTCCTCACTCCTGTGTTTGGTTTCTAAAGTCCATCACCAAATGGTGTAAGTAAGACTGACTCCTGCGGGTTCCCTAGAGCACAGCCCTTCCAATGTCAGGCATTAATTTACAGTGAGACACGTCTGTCACCAGGCTCAGCAGCAGAAGGTGGCACTAATTAGCTCTTCTCCCCGTAGGAACGCCGCTGCCCAAACTTATGTTTGTTTTAAGGTGTGACTTGTAAGTCTTTACATTTCATTTGTAAATTGCGTCTTCGGAACATTAAGAGTCAGGAGAAGCCCCCATATCACCCATCATCATGATCTGGCCTTAAACTATTGAGATCTGATCATAAGCAATCCATAACCTTTAGTATGCAGGATTTAGCACGGTTCCAAATGCATCCAATGCAATTGCCACTGCCAGCAGATGGCGCTGCACCATAGGAAGAGATGCCTAAAAGAGCTGGCTTCTGCCGGTTGTTACAGAGGCATATTCTAGAATGAGCCCAAGGTTTCATAGATACTTTGACATTCCCTGCAAATGCTTCTTATCAGATTCAAAGTCCTTATAAGGTCCTGAAAACTAAAGGGGAAATTTAAGCTGCTGACATTTGGCGTCTTTACAAATGTAATAGTCGGATGTTTGTTAACCAGCAATTCCCTTCAAAAGACAAATACAAACGGTTGTGTTGTCCAAAGCTTAATTAGCAGGTTTACCAGCATCCACTCAGGGTGCTTCATTATCTTCACTGAGATTAAAAATAATAACCACCTGCACAGAGGGAGAAGAACCCAGCGAAAGGCGCGGGCCATGGAATTCAACCACAGCATTTCCAATATGCAAGGCGGGAAGGAGGGTAAGGCACAAGCAAAGCTTTGGAGCCAGTGCCTATGATAATGTATCCCCTCTGTTGCATTCCTGTCAGCACAGTGCTCAGCCTTCTGTTATTACAACGATGCCTCGCACACTGTGTAGTGTAAAGAGACCTCTGAAGGCTGTGGGGAAGAGTCCTATGTTGCACCCCAAATCAGACACTGTGCACAAGTGTTCACAGCACATTTAGGGCTCCTTATGGCAAGAGTCAGCCACAGTCCCTAGATGCTAGGGCTGCAGAAAATTGATCTGTAACAGCATTATGTGAGGGGTTTTATTTCATCTCCACCTGCTCTTACTGATTTTTTTTCATTTATTTTCTGTGCCTTTAACAGAATCCCTACATACACGGGAGAGCTACACCAAGGACTGTATTATGCAGGAGCTACTAGGTCAACCACAGTTTACAAATGGAAATTGTAGAGGAAAACAAACTCTCTAATCTTAACATCTCTCCTCTTACTCCCCTCCTCCTCCTGCTCCCTGAATCCTCTGCCTGGCTTTGTCTTGTATTCCTTTGTTGCTTTTTCTTTGATTCTCTTTGAGTGCTTAGTGGTGTGGGGATACATTCTGATCTCATTTATGCTGGGGTAAGCATGGTGTAATGCCATTGAAATTGGTGGGGTTACTTTTGATTTACCCCTGTGTAAGTGAATCAGAATTTGGCATAGTGTCCCTGCTTAATTAAAAAATAGATGTTATTCTTTATTGTGGTCCGCAAGATCATTTTTACACTCAGCCACTTGCTTTCTGACACATTTTGCAGGGAAATCCTGCTTGCTTTATTCACATAAGTAGACTCACTGAAGTCATTTATTTGTAATTTTGGTCATTGGGTTATAATAGGGTGGCCAAAAATTTGACTGATGGAGTTTGACAATATACTTGATAACAGCCCATTTTTAATACATAAGTAAACTGAACAAACTACGAGCCCAATCGTGTGATACTCCATTTTCATCCAAGCAGCCTCTTTTATTCTGCTCCATGCTATATAAATTAATGCAGCCCAAAGGTTGCCAGCAAGTTCCCAATATGGCCCTTGTTCAGTAAAGTTAAGCTGTCTCAGGGGCAGCATAATATGAAATGAGTAGTACAATGTGCAGCCCGCTTCCTAGGGGCAGCAGGAGAAGATGGAAAAATTAGTTTCTTGAGCGTTTGTGAAAAACTCTCTGTCCATTTTCTAGAGCTATTCAGACTGTCAGCAGCTATTTTCTGTTACACCACTTGGGCCCTAAACTCCACTCAGCTCTTATTCATTTGCGTAACCCAGCAGTTCCATCATAAGTGAAAACCTAAGGATGGGCCTCACGCTTTGGATCTGAACACATCAGGCTTTGCATCCAGATTGTATCCAGACTTTGCACCAGAGCTTCAGCTGTTGTAAGTCAGCATAGCTGCGTTGATTTCAATGGAACTATGTGGATTAGGGTGACCAGATAGCAAGTGTGAAAAATTGAGATGGGGTGGGGGTAATAGGAGCCCATATATAAAAAAGCCCCAAATATCAGGACTGTCCCTATAAAATCGGGACATCTGGTCACCCTAATGTGGATTTACACTAGCTGAGGATCTGGCTCTTTGTGTCTCAGCCCCATCTAGTTCAAATTCTCCCTCCCCTAAGCTGTTTGTGTGATATGCTCTTGGAATTCCGGACAGAATGGCAAAGGGCTGAATGGACCTGGAGACTAAACTGCTCTGAGTCAATTTTGGGTTCTCCTGGTGCTTGTAGCCAATAGCACAACTCGAGAGCACTGTCTTGTCTCCTCCCCTTTGCTTTCTTTTGGCTTCTTTGGAGCTTAGTGCTTTTCTTGACCAGATGGGGAGTCCAATTATAACAAATAAAAAATAAAATGGAGCATATTGCTTCTACAAGACATGCTGTGCCCATGATTTCCTTCTGTGGATACGACAGGCCAAAGCCAATTTATTTTCATTGCCACAAAGCTGGGGAGGAAACAGTGATAGAGAGGGAAAGAAATTGAGATCACATCCAAAATGGAGGCTCTAGAATTGTTACAAAACCCAGCTAGGTTACAAAGTTCTCAAGACACCCCTGCACGTTTGGATCTGGGATTTGCATTAGGTTGGGAGTCGGTGAGTTTTTGCACTAATCTCTCATTTCTGGAGACTTAGGTTGAGTCATGTGCTAAGAACACTCTTTAGTATTCATGTGTGCTTAGGTGGTCTTGGCTTTGAGCACAGGTGTCACAACAAAGATGCTTCTGCTGGTAGCATATGGACTGTACTCATGGTAAAAATCATAGCTAGGAGACAGACTAGACCACACATCTTTTAGACGCCTGGCCTCAGGGAAGAGTGGTTGAGTCTTTCCTATTAGTATTTCTTTCTTTCTTGGGGTGGCTGATTTCTTTAAACCTTTGTTTCCTCTTAAAATAGGGTATGTCTTTTGGATCTCTAGCAACCTCCTCAGATAGGCCTGATATGTGACGTTATCCTTTAGAAGTAGTAAGACCCAGATCCTCAAAGGTTTTCAGGTCCCTAACTCCTAAACTATGCTCTTTGGGGCAGGTGTAGTAAAGTGGTCATTATAGGGTTAATTTGGTTACCCAAAGTATTATGGGATGGAGCCATGCTCCACCCCTTCCTTACTGCTTGTTTTGTAAGTGGGAGTTCCCCACCACACCCTACAAACTCTGTTGTGATGCAGGAGAATAAAGCAGCAAGTTCCCAGCCTGCAGTACTGTGAGTAGAGTGTTATTTTTGTTGAACTGAGCAGTTTCTTTACAAATGCAGGGACCCTTTACTAGTCTGTGTTTGTACAGTGCCTAGTATAATGGGGCCCTATTTCGGCCTGGCCCATAGTCTCTGCCGTAATAAACATGATCAGTAATAATACACTGGCAAACCTTCAAGCTCTGCAAGTCTCAGGCAGCGCTAGTTGATTTAAGTTCCCCTGTATACAGGCCCTCCCCAGAATTGGGGAAGTAAGCGAATAGGGGATAAGGGGGGGAAATACCCATATTTAGTGAAGTTGGAGCACTCTTTTCTTGTGAAGGTAAATGGGAAGCAAAACTCACTGCAGAATTGCTTGGGGAAAGGTATTTTAAAAGCTAGTAAAAAAAGGACTGTTGTTCTTGGTGGTAAACTCTGAAGGCATGATGTGAAGGTGGATTTCAGCTGGAGGCAGCTGAGCAATATATGGAATCTGGAAGTTTCTGGATAGAGCTGGTGTGGTCCCAGCTATGCTAGCGTGTCCCATACATTGGCCTCTACGGCTTACTCCGGTATTAGTTTTGAATGTTCTTCACATTGCAGTTTAATTAGTGGGTATTTTGTTTCCTGTATTTGTTTCCTATTTCACTGCTATATCATGTTGTATAGAAATAACCATCATTGTCTTGTGAGATTTTGGGCTGGCAATAGGAGCCTCGCCTCTAGGTCATTATTGATGCTCTTCAGAAGGCTTTGCTGTTGATTGTCTGTTGCTCTGATATCTCCAGTTTGCATCTGGTATCAAAGTATGTTTCTATTTCCTTTGTGTTATACTCTTTTCCCCCATCCCCGTTTGTTAACCCACCTTGTCATTCCGATGTTAGTTTAGGACAATGTCTCAGTAGTCATAAATGAATGGGCCTTTGCCATGCAATGAGCCATGACAGGACAACTTTGTTAACCTCAGCATCCTCCTTCCTGGATGTTTGTCCTCAGCAGCAGACGCCCACTTAATTTGACATGATTGGCGTTCCCTGCTCATGAGAGATCCCGGAGTGGAATAACAGGGATGCTCATTATTAAAGTGCATTACATAATTCCAATCCTACAGTATTGTAAGAAACAGAAGTGTCTTATATAGACAGAAGGGCAAGGAGCACTCATGGATGAATCAAGGCATGCAAAGATCCATTATTCAATGTTCAGTGCAAGGAACATGTAAAGGTCACGCCCAGTTAAGGACATTCTTGCATGTTTCATGCATGATCCCTATATCATATGAATGATTATTGCATTGTTGCTGGTATAAAATATACGGACAGGGCTACCTTGTGTATATACCAGCTTTCATGGAGCCCGAATGTATGCATAGCAGCCATCCCTGCTACTGGCTTCTCTCTCAAAAACCATTAAAGAACCTGATGGTGCTATTACCAAGGCTATGATGGATAATCAGAATGAGCAAATGATGTACCCTGCTCTCACCTTGGGGAAGACCTTGACAAATCATGGGTTCTTGCAAGAGGTTGTTTGGGTTTCACACTGGTATAAATTTGGCAACACTTCTAGAAGGTGCTCAGAGGAAGTATATAATTCAGGAAGGGGAAGGATGTTCATGGAGTTTAAGAAGAAGAGGTAAACACTGGATTGGCCAGTGGCAAAGAGGAAACGTGTCATATCCAAGTTCATAATCGTCTTGTCTAGCATTAGGGGTCAGTGTGTAAATATGTTACAACTGCAGACTTTTGTGTAGGGAAGCCTTACCTGTCCTGGGCCTAAAATGTCCATGAACCCTTATTGGGGAACTGGTGATATTGCTGGAATGTAAAAGAATGAAAAATGAATGGAACCAGTGAAGGAGAGACTGAACATGAGAAGAATCACCCAGCATCAAACATGTGTTTGGGTGACATCCCTGGTGGTGATTAGCTATAAAAGACCAGTGTCCAGATCCACGTAACAAAGTCTCTAACAAGGCAGCCCACCTCCTTTAAGGGCCAGGAGGTTTTGGGCCAGCCAGCCCTGTTCAGTTAGCTCTGCCCTGCTGCACTTGGGCAGGGGGTGTGACTTAAAAGGAGGAAGAGACAGCAGGTGGGGGAGGTCCATGGAGAAAAGCATCTGGAATCTCCTGGGGAGTGGGGGAGGTCTAGACCAGCTGAGGAAAAAGAGATGTAGAGGGAGTCTCCTGTGCCAGGCCCAGAGAGGAGAGGCAGCCAGAGAGCTGGCTGGAGAGGGGAGGATACTGGGCTCGGCCTGTGATCTGCTAGAGGCCTGAGGTAGTCCTGATCCAGGTGATTGGAGTCCAGGAAGGAGTTGGTGGTTAGACAGTGAGGTGGTCCGTTGCTGCTGGGAGCCCACCTGTAAGGAAGGGAGCTAAAGGCTGAACCCAGTGGGGCTGAAGACTCTTTTGCTATGATGTTGTGTTAGACTTGGACTAAGGGACTCTGTTACCCTGCAGAGAGTAGAATGATTTAAAATGGGTTGGTTGCTGAAGATATTTGTGGGGAAACTGAGGCAGAGTACTGCAATGCTGGATCTTGCTGTGATGGGATGCTCTGAGACGGTGAGTCTTGTATCAGTGCCCATCTTGAGAAAGCAGAGCAGGTTTGATGGCATTTAAAGCCAATGCCAAGGTAGATCACTCATGTTACAATTGACTGCCTAGCACTCTCACAGGCTACAACATTAGGTTGCAGATGGTTGGCACTCAAAAAAAGAAATGGTCATCTGATGCCTCTGTTCCTACCAGGAGGTTTGTGGTAAGCAAGAGAGAGAGGCTCTTAAAATCTAATGGAGAATCCAGAATATAGGAAAAATATCACCATATCCGGTCCATAATTAACAATCCAGTATCTTGATTCTCCTCCTCATTCCATTCACTGACTGCACAGAGTTCAGGCTTTCAAGATTTTCATCAGTAACTATCCCAGGGAGAGGAACCTGGGGTATTTTTTCTAGGATTTTTACAATTTAACAAAATGTCTGCAGCTTAATTAATCTAAGCTGGACCCGCCTGCACTCAGTGAGGTCCTTAACAGCTTCCAGGCGAAGTAATGAAAGAGTTGTGAAATGCAATTCAGTACGGAAGGCAGCCTTACTCTCTTCAGCAACTGCTTGTGATACTCACCTGCGACAATGATTGCACACCCATTTTAAAGGGAGATTTAATTGTTAGCATGAAAAACATGGGCTAGTGCTTCATGGAGGTGAATGACTGGGAGGGCCAGTTCCCTGTCAAGCTTTTAATTGGGAAGCGCTCAGAATGGGCCCGGGTAACAACCCCCAGTGCCGACAGGATATGATCCCATGGAGCAAATGATTGCATGAGAGCTTTGCTACTGAAATGCATCATTTGGCATTGCTTCCAGCTCACCAGGCAGGTATCCAATTAGTCACACAAAAGAAATCAATCCAATTTTCTTTTGCCTCGTACTTCAGAATCCCATTAATTTTACAAACTCTTGTTAGTACCTTCAATCTCCAAAACATTACCCAAGGATATTCTTTAGTGTGTGAGCAACAGGGAATCAATAAGGGCTCTGGAAAGGGGCAAAAACAGTAGTAAGAGTTAATAGTAATTATTCATGGAAAGCAATCTGAATCATTTTAAATTTAATTTGAAGTCCGATATTTAAGGATTCTTGAATACTAAAGCCATTTTAATCATGTTTATCCTGCGTCTTATTGAGTAGGACCAGAGTATTACTCATTTGTGTGTGTGTGTGTGTGTGTGTGTGTGTGACCCTGTGTTATCAAGGACATGCTGGGCAAATAGCCAAAGGTAATACAAGCTCAATAATAATAATAATCTATACTTAAAGTTAACATGATGGCTATTACGCCACAGCCATGCTGACTGGAGGAGGGTTAGATCCTCTAGCCCTGGTGACTGCTTGACTTAGTACTTGTTTTAGTGCATGAGAAACATCATAAAATTAAAACATATCTCTTGCAAGGGGGGAAAAGGCATGAAATAGAAGCAATTAAGAAATGGCCGAATCTATGGAACGGGGGTGGTGGGGAGCGGTGAGTCCAAAAGCAGCTTGTACTTGTGAAAACAGGCAATAAAACTTATCTGACACCAGGTACACAGCAGATTGCCATTGTGTGCTCCAGGAGACCAGACCCAGAGATTTGCGGGACCTCTGTTCTGTTTAAAGGACTCCACAGTCAGGCTGCAGAATGAGAGATGGGAGAGACTCACCACCAGTCCACCTAGTCCCGTATTTCTCCCTATTGCATATTTAACGTCCAATTGAGTCATAAAATCCTCAAGTGATGCCGTTTCTTCTTCCATGACCTACCCCAGTTGGTGGCTGTCCTTATAGCTCAGTCCACGGGTTCTCAGTCTGGTGGTCATAACTACCCCTCGGGGGCAAGGCTGGTGAACAGGTTTCAAAGGTCGGGACCGTCTTCCCTTTCCTTGCGGCTGGATGGATAGGAACTAGGAGGTCCCAGAGCCGCCTTCTGTTGTAATAAGGGCTCATGGGATGTAAAAGGTGGCAAATCATTGGTGTAATCCATTCATGGTGAGGATGTTTTCCTTGATATTCATCCTAAATGTCCTGATTGCACTAGCTGAGGCTCTGGCTCCTCAATTCTATAGAGCTGCTTGAAGATTGGAAACACCCCCTTGGACCTGTAGCCCAACAGCATGGCTGGGGCTAAGCTGCTATTGTCCTTCACTCTGTGCTGTGCTCAGGAAGCCCCAGAGTAGAATGCTGACAGGCTTGTAAATCTTGCAGATCTGGCCGTTTCATTCCTGGGTAGCTCATGCATAAGGGCCTGCACTGAGAGGCTGTTTAGATGCAATCTAGCTGGGATAGCTGATGCCGCCTGTGCTCTAGAAAGGCTGAAAGCCTGGTATTTTCTTAGTCTGTAAGGTCTTTGGGACAAGCATCGTTTTCTTCTGCATTTGTACAGTACCTAGCGCAGTGGAGGCGTGGTTCATGAATAGGGTTCTGAGGCCCTGCAGTCATGCTGCAGCGGGGTGATCACCCGGCTCTGGCCCTAGAAGGGTAAAAGCAGCCCTGGAGAGGGCTGCAGCAGGGTAAGAGAGATTAAGAACGGCTGGGGAAGCTGAGTGGGTAGCTGACCACAGCTGTGGCTGGCTGAATGAGGGCCCAGCTGACCCTGATAAGAGGGCTGGGGGTCAGAAGCCAAGAGACAGTCCCTCTCTCTGGCTGTTGAGAGGGATGGGCCTGGCTGCTGGGAGCTGGGCTGGGGAAAGGCCAGAGGAGCTGGGGAGCTCCGGTCTGGAAAATCCCCAGGCTGCAGGCCTTGCTAAAGGCCGGAAAAGGTACCGGGGTTGCAGAGGGCAGCTCAGATATAGGCAGAAGCAGCAGGTCCAAACCCCCTTGCCGATGATGAGTGGCAATTATACTGCAGACTGCCCTACTGAGCAGGGGCTCGATGGTGACTGGCAGTAGCCAAAGACTGAGGTGAGGTGGGGATAGTGGGTTGGGAGTTCCCTGGGGAGGGGAGACCCAGTGAGATTGTGGGGTACTGCAGGGGGCAGAACCCCAAGAGAAGGGGCACCAGGGTCCAGGAGGGACACAGGGGCCAGTGGCAAGGCGAGACACTGGCCTGCAGAGGGCACTCCGGAGGCTGGCGAGCTAATTCCCTGGATGACCAGCAGGAGGCGCCGCAGCGGTGAGTCGTCGCCACGCCACATAAGCCAGTAACAACTTTGAAAAATGTAACCTGCCTACAGTTGATTTCAGGCACAAAAAGCAATTTATACATTTTCTAGTACATATTTTGGAGCACCAATAGTAGTAGTTGCATTACAAGAGCACCCAGATTGGAGCAGCCTTGTGCCAACACATAGCAAGAGAGAGTCCTTGCTTTTAGAAGAGATTATCAAAATGGACAAAACAGACAAAGGGCGGGAGAAGAAACAAACGGGAAGTGGCTTGCCCACGGATGACTGTCGGAGCTTGGGCTAGAATACAGGTCTCCTGACTCTCATTCCAGGGCTCAATCCTCTAGATGACCCTGTCTCGCTAACATTAATAGTAACCGTATTAATATTTAGTCACAAATAAAGCTTAAAACGAATCTTTACAACTTCAGATTTTTACACAAGCATTTAGGAGCAAATACTAGCTTTCCAGCACTAGATGTACTTTCTGAATATCACAGCATTCCAGTTTGAATCTATTTTTTTTTATAGCACAGGTCACTTACAATTTTTAATCACTGCTCATCTCATTGTTACAAAGAAAACCATGACAAGCTCTCGCAATAACTGTGAGAGGGACTGTAGTAAATAAATACTATTTAAAGGTGACATTTCCAAATCAAGAGCTTAGATTTTCAGACAAAAAGTGAGGCAGGTCTTATACTCACATCTGTATGTAGCATTATTCACATAGTTTTTGCCTTAGGGTAGGTCTACACTTACCTGCCGGTTCGACGCGGAGAGTTCGACTTTTTGGAGTTCGAACTATCGCGTCTGATCTAGACGCGATAGTTCGAACTCCGGAAGCGCCACGGTCGACTCCGGTACTCCACCTCGGCAGAAGGAGTTGGCGGAGTCGACGGGGGAGCCGCGGAGTTCGACCCCGCCGCGTCTGGACGGGTGAGTTGTTCGAATTAGGGTACTTCGAATTCAGCTACGCTATTCACGTAGCTGAATTTGCGTACCCTAATTCGAACCCCCTTCTTAGTGTAGACCAGGCCTTAGTCTCAGGATTCCAAAAAATGATGTCCTGGTATCGTGCTATATGAAATCCCAGACCCCTCTCTGTAAAATCTCCACTGATACTTAATACCTGGCTTCAAAACACACAGAGTTCAGCAAAACCCACTATGAACTTTAATATCATCATGGGCCAGGAACAGACTGCAACAAGCCATGCGGGAGCTTTGACCTCACAGAAGGCTGGCATCTCAGCAGGCTCTTCCCTGAAGAACAGTGTTTTCCAAACACCAAGATGAGCTCTGACATAGAAACTGCTTAAAGGGATATTGTCCACTAAGTTTAAGATGAAAATTCAGGTTTTTATTTGAAAGAAAGAAAGAAAAATCTTTAAAAAAAAAAAAAAAGAGGCACCAGGTGGCTGTTTCTAACATTGTTTGAACCTATTTATATATTTAGGAAGTATTCACAGGCTTACAACACATTGCTATGTGCATATCAGGGAGAAAATGAAAATCATTACAACAGAGGACTTTTGTTTAGAGAAATATTTATACAGTAATATAATTGTCAGCTCTGTCTATTTAAAAGGGAGTTATATTGTAGAGTGAGTCTCTTTACACTACCCAGAAACATATTGTTTTCTGGAGATTTTATTAAATTGAGTGAAACTTCTGATATTTATCAAGCCAGGAAAATTTATCAAATGCTAATATATATTTTTTTTAAATGGACAGGTGTGCTTGATTTTGTTTTTTAGGGTGTTTTGGTTTTTTGAAAGGAAATGTACTTTGAGTATTGAGTAAGTGGTAATCAAATACCTAATTCAAGATTTTTTATTTTTTTTTAAATAGCGAAAGCAGGATAATGATTGTAACTAGAACAGGCAATGCGGATATGTTAAACCTATTTATAATGACAAACTCAGAATATTAATCTACTATTCAGAGTGCTGCTGAGTTTGATTCCAAATAATGTTCTACCCAGTTGCTCAGTGCGGGCTGGGGACACTGCATGGACCATCCAATCAGAAAGCCATTTGAGGGAGAGTGCCTTCTATCATTAGTTAATCCCCTGACTGAAGGAAAGGAACTAGGCCAAAAGACTGACAGGAGGAGGCTCCTTCCATCCATTTCTCAGGCAGTGGGGAATGATTACCACACATGCCAGTTTAGAGGGGAGGGAACAGGGGCCTGACCAATGCCCACAGAAGTCAAGGGAAAGTCTCCTATTCATTTCAGCGGGCACTAGACTGGGCCCTCTGTGAAGATCCTCAGGTCTTTGGCAAGGCTCTAAAGGACGCCAGGACAAACAGATTGTAATCTGAATGTTGTTTTATGTCCCCCCAGTTCAGTGCTGACAAATTGCTCTAAGCTCTTTCAACAAAGACCCAATCTTCTGTCCCACACAAATCTTTCTCAGCATAACAACGTAGGGTCTCAGTCCTTCGGAGGATGATCTAAATAATGGTTTTGCTGTGAAGATATGTCATCCATGGAAGGCAACTGACACAAAAATGTAGTGATAGAGATGCTGTGTGCATTGGCGTGTACCTGATGGCTCTTCCATACAGTCATCCAGCCACTAGCACAGGGGTGGGCAAACTGTGGCCCGGGGGCCACATCTGTCCTCCAGATGTTTTAATCCAGCCCTCGAGCTCCAGCTGGGGAGTGGGGGCCAGGGCTTGCCCCACTCCGGTGCTCCAGCTGGGGAGTGGGGGCCGGGGCTTGCCCTGCTCCACATGGCTCCCAGAAGCTGTGGCATGTCCCCTCTCTGGCTCCTACGCATAGGGGCAGCCAAGGGGCTCTGCACGCTGCCCCCGCAGCTCCCACAGGCTGGGAACCATGGCCCCTGGGAGCTGCAGGGGCAGCGCCTGTGGACAGGGCAGCGTGCAGAGCCGCCTGACCGAGCCTCCACATAGGAGCTGGAAGGGGGGACACGCCACTGCTTTTGGGAGCTGCTTGAGATAAACGCCACCTGGAGCCTGCCCCCCTGTTCCCCTCCTGCACCCCAACCTCCTGCCCCCCTTCCTCCAAACCCCTCAGTCCCAGCCTGGAGCACCCTCTTGCACCCCAAACCCCTCATCCCCAGCCAGAACCCTCACACACACCCCGCACCGCAACCCCCACTTTCATGAGCATTCGTGGCCTGCCATACAATTTCCATACCCAGATGTGGCCCTCAGGCCAAAAAGTTTGCCCCCCCCAGCCCTAGCATAATGACCCTCCAGCAGTCTGTGTTCATGGAAACTTAACACTCGTAGGCTGTTTATTACATTGTTACACTACATTATTAGTTTGTATTGCAGTAACACAACGGGGCTCCCTCGTTGTGCTAGGCATTATTACTCTGTGTAATAAAGAAGAGCTCAGAGTCTTAGCATGGGGGGAAAGACAACAGGAAACCATAACGAACAAATAGGGGACAATAAACCAAACAGCTGCTGCAATTATAGAATGAGTAAAATGTTGTAGGCCTGATTCTGCTCTTGTTTACACGCATTGTAAAGCAGGAATAAGGCTGCAATTGTCCTTGGAGTTACTGCAGCGTAAAATCTGAATCAGGTCTGAGCGTGTATCTGCCAGTCCTTAAAAACAGAGCCATCCCTTGCAACCATGAAACTGCCTTGTGTTCACAGCAAATCGAAGATGAGACCATAAGAGTGCTTTGCTATAGAGTCATGGAGACATACACCAGGCCTATATCCGAGGCCTGCAGTAGATTACAGGATCATACCTAACAGTCTTGAACAGCTTATTTGGTCGAGTAAGTATCATATGGCTTAAGGGGATAGAAAACTCCCTTTTTCGATAATGACTCACGTGGGGATTTCCCCTTCTTTCAGTATTAGCCATGCTGGATTTTTTCTTCTTTCCTACCTGCTTTGCTGCTAGGAGATTGCTCATTATAACACAGACTTAAAAAAAGATCCAATCCTGTCAGCATGGGTCTGAGTCATAAAGTGCGGAGCTCTCTCAGGGAGGTGAGAGCACTCAGCACTTCCTACAAGCCAGCCTTTTGGAAAGAACGTCCCTCGTTACGGTGCAGAGCGGCGCGAAGAAAGCCATTTGCTGTGCACAACAAGTATGTCGGTCTACAAAACCCAGGAGCTATGCCACGTATGGCAGTTTTTGTTAAATATTTGTATATCTGTACAGCCAGAGCTGTCTTGTAACAGTCACTCTACCTACAGACCTGTGGCCAAATTCACACTCACTGTGAAACTCCCTTGGCCTTAGGCCTGTTGAGAGCCACTCTACCCCTGTGTAAGGGAGTCTAAGCTGGTATAACATATGCATTGAGGAGCTAGAGGAAGGTGTGAGTTAAGGTGGGATGGAGCCTAGTTTAATTGACAGCTTCTTTCAGCTGCTTGGCTTGTAACAAACATCAGCTTAGCGCTACTTACACCCACTCCTGATATAGAAGGCTTTGTAAAGAGAGTCTAAGTTACTATATGGGGGAGAATTGCATGAATCTAACTTACCCATACTCGCCATCACCTCTGAATTTGGCACCCACTGTTAACATCAAAGTATAATACAGTAATTAATAAGTAATACCTAGCACTTACAGTAGCACTTTTCAACAGTGGATCTAAAAGTGCTTTACAAAGGAGGTCAGTACAATTATCCCCATTTTAGAGATGGAGAAACTGAGGCAAAGAGGTGCCCTGACTTGCCCAAGCTTACCCAGTAGTCCAGTGCAAGAGCTGGGAATACAACTTCTGAGTCCCAGTCTGTTGCCCTATCCACCGGACTATACTTCTCTGAAGAGAAACCAAGAGTAAAACCCGGAGATTGTCGGAAAGACAAAACCAAACATTATGCAGTGTTAAAAATACCCTCCCCGCCCCATCAGTTGAAGCTTCCTCCTCTACAATGATGGTGTTTCTTACTGAGGCCTGATTTGTTTCAAAAGGCCCAAATACATTGACTTCGATGGGAGCTCTTGGGTGTTTGGTAGTTGAAAATCACTTATTTAGGCAGCTAGCTAAGGGTTTAGGTGCCTAATTTTAATCCCCCTGAGAATGAGGGAGGAGGCTTTAAGAACAAGACACGTGGCATTAGGAAGTAGAACTTCTTTAAAAAATATTGGCCCCCTCAACGAAATAATTCAGTAAGGTGACATTTGTGAATTTGCTAACAGCACCAAAGGGGCAATCCCCTCCTAGGTCAAAATAAACATGCCCACTAAATTTCCAGTGAAGAACTATGAAATAATCTACCGGCCTCACTTTCTAGACTTCAATATAGCACTGAAGAAACCAGATAATACACGCACATCACAAGTATGCTGCATAGGTACATGTTTTATGGTCTTGATCCTGCCCTCGTTATAGGCTGTGACAAAACTCCCATTGACTTTAAGGGAAGCAGGATTGTTCCCAGCATATCTGTCCCTAATTTCCTGCTTTCCCCGCAGATCTCTAGCTGCTATCTTTTGCCACCTGTGATTGTTCTTTTTTTTATTTCCTCTCTTCAGGAAGTCTGTGTCTGCTTATCTATTTGCTTAAGCCAGCACAAAAGTCGCTGTGGCTTTTTATCTGTAGTTACTCTTTATAGAACATCTGCTTACAGTCCAGTAGTCATCCGCATCTTTGAAAACAACCAACGCTTTTATTGATTTGTCCGAATCCTGTGTAAAATAGTTACTACTGTACTTCCGAAAATGCTCCCATTCCATTGGTAGAGAGCACACTAAAACAGTAGGTATCCAATAATATGATCAAGCAAAAGCAGAAAGATAGAAAGCACTTCCTAACAGGGCTAATGCATATAATGGTACTGTATAACGTATTGAAAAGACAGCAGTGTGTTACATCGTGGGTTGTCAACCTGGGTGTTGCACTTAACTGTTGTGACCATCCTGCTATTCTCCTCTTTTTAAATGAAAAGGTGGTGGGTTCTGGAGTGGCTAGGTAGATGGGGGTGTGTGGATTTATATATTTCTATTGCTGTAGCTCCTGAGAAGTCAGTGCCCCGTTGTACAAGGCATGTACAAACATATAACACACAGCCAGCCCATGTCCCAGAGAGCTCTCCGGCGAGGATACAGACCATACGCAGCTGGAGAATAAGCCGACCCACGGTGGGGAGAGGGATGGGAAGGCAAGGTAATAGCAGAGACGGGCGCACTGAACAGAGTTAAAATCCTAGGGAGCTATGGAGTCAGTCACAGATGGAGGACCATGTTTTTTATTTTTGTGTATGTATTCTAAGAGCTGATTGGGATGTACCTGCTAGTTCTGCTACTGGGAAGAAAAGGTGCTCCTTCTGGACTCAGTCCTGCTCCCACTGGAGTCTTTGGCATAGAGCAACTCGTGTGAGTTCAAGCCCCTTAGGAGTACTCTCACTATTGGGTGATTTACGTTAGGTAGCTTGGTACAGCAATCTTGGTTACCAATAGAACATCCTCACCTCAGATAAGCATATAACATACAGCACAGCCGCATTTTCCGCAGCGCCTGAATATCCCTAAAATCTGCCCCAATGTCTCTAACAGCTCCGACTGAAGAGTTGGGAGATAGTCCTCCAGTATCAGTCCTTCCCCACCTTTAGTGGCTTTTCAGCATCTCTGCTGGGCAGGCAGGGCGCAGGGAGGGGCACGTGCTTTTGTTGGTTAAACATAAGCATGTGTAAATTTAGTGTTGACAAAAGAGGGACACGAATAGTATAGGCTGGAGTTCTTCCGGGTGCAGACACGATTCCAGGTTTTCTCCTTCGTGTTGCTCCTAGACACCCAGAAATTAGAAATGGGTGTGAGAGGCTTGGTTACTTAATGTAGCTAAGGTCATCCAGGAGACCAATGGTAGAGCCAGGTAGACTGCTAAATGGTGCTGCCTCCCTTTACTATACCAAGTAGGATCGTTTCATGGGTACTTTGACCTCCCACCTGTTTGTGTTTTCCTAACATAGTGTCTCTTATTTGGTTAGACTGCCAGCATTTTGGGGTAGGGCCTGGTTTTTTAAATTTAATGTATTGTGTTTATACAGCCCTGGTTCCTGACTGCAGTACAAACAATAAATTATATTATTATTTTAGACTCACTTCCCCGTCATAGTCTATCTAGATTGTCTTAAAATTGTTCCTCGTTTCTGCGTTTATGAGAAGAGCAGTATGAGCTGGATCGTTTCTGAACATCCTATTATTTGATTAGGCAGGTTTCTGAAATACATCACCTCCATTTCACATGAAGTCTAAAAGGCATCCTATGAGTTACATAGACACTTGTATCCTTGAGGTGGTTGTTTGCTGAGTTAAGCCCAACATGTTAAAAGTGGGGAAGGAGAACTAGAGCTTGTATTAAAATTGCCTGAGGGTTTTTGGACTGGTTCATAAAAATAGCGGCATCAAAAATCTGAAAAACAAATTCAGCACCAAATAGTTTCTAGTGCCCCCGTCTATTTCAACTAGTGTGATATTAATAGAACACACAACAGCAGGGAGTGGGAAAATCAATGTATTCTCACTCACATAAGGGACTGACTAAATGACTCTCAAATGCAAAAATAAATAAATGGCTCCCCATGATAATCTGAAACTGTATTACACTGGCTGAAACAACTTGGCTTTTTAACTGTAACCTAACATGTTAAATTCAATCAGTTTTATTTGAGGCCATAGATAGATTGAGTGATCAATCTCCATTACCCTGGGCTCTCTCTTTTTTTCCCCCCACCTCCTCATCTTTGTGTTACCATTTTTCTTCTTACTAGACATCTGAGTTCATTTCTGTGAGCCTTCTTCATCTTAATGGCTGAATTCCATATTTAACAATAAACCCCTCAGACATCTAAAGGGAAGTGTGTGTGTGTGTGTGTGTGTGTGAAAGAGCAATGACCATTTTAAAATAATAGAGGCTCATTAACACTTTGTGCACTGCTGTCGCTGGATAAATAACATATTTTAGCTTTCACAAATGGGATGTTCAATGTTGTACTGCTGGCTTCAGATGCCATTAAAAAAACTCCCTCTCCCTTCCCTTCCCCCCCCCTTGTATAATTGGCAAACAGGTATCTCCCCCCCACACACACACACCCTGTGAGAAATGGAATGAGGACATAGCAATTAACTCTCCAGTTTCTGCAATCAGAATGCTAATCACATCCTTAGCAACTGCTTGGTCACTACGGTACTGGCACCATCCCTAGCTCAAATCCTTTCTTAGTCATTCTCATAGTAACTTTGGTCAGAGCAGAGGTTATGCCCACTTGCTGACACGCCGCCAAACAATCCCATCAATCTCCATTCTGCAAAGTCGGACCTCACTGCAAATGAAAGCAAGCTGGGAGGCTCAAAAGGCAGCCATTAACTGGCCAGAGAACCCAGGCTGTTTGCTTTCCAGACCCAGCGTGTAAATGACAGACAGAACGTTTTTCTACAGCCTCTCTACTATAATAGTCTTAAATGTGAGGCTAATGAACTTTATCTTTCAACTCCATTGAACCTCATTATACTGTAAATACCCCTTGTGTCACATCTTCCAGTGAATCAGCTGCCAAAAACAATAACGATGCTATCAGTAAAGAACTATGGTCTAAAAAACAGCCCAACTAGATTAATTTTTCTCAGTAAATGTTTGCCCTCTGAAGAGTAGAGACAAACTACAGAAGATGTAATAGAAGAACTATAGACGTCCTGATACCTGAGGATACTGAAAGAATCAATCAGCAATATACAGTCAATAGGTCAAAATTCTCTAGTCCTGCTGAAGTCAATTGACTCCTGTGTCACTAAGATTTAACCAGTTAAAATGGCTCAGTTTCACTCAGCAGTTCTCATTTGGCCAAAGTTCTGCTTTCAGATCCACCACTATAAATCCAGAGTAACTACTGTATGCAGGTGAAGCAGAGAGGAATTTGAATCTCATCTAGTCTATAATGAGCAATCTCCCAGACCAGGTGTGAACTATTGTAACTGGGTTTCATTCACTGGATATTTGGAGTCAAATTCACCAGCTCGCTCTAGTGCTTTGAGCCACTCCAGCAACACAAACCAGTCATCAACCCAGTTTGCTGGTCCATTAAAGTGAGCTTGTGAGTGACAACTTTGCATTGCCAGAGCAGTATAAAACAGCCAGCGTGTGTTCATGAATCTAGCCCTTAATTTTTAAATGGCAAAATTCTTGTCTATGGAATGGATCCTTTTACACTAGTCAGCCAGTACTCAGAGAAGGAAATCATAGTTGGAAGGAGGAAAATGAATGTGGCCTATTCAAAGTATGTGAGAGCCCATTTCATGTGTCAATCTCTAGCTATTGGGGATACAAGGAAACAACTCCTGGGGGCAGGTGATTCCAAATCTTCCTAATGCAGGATTTCTCCCTCTGGAGAAGCTGGTATTGGCCCCTGTGGGAGGCAGGATACTGAACTAGCGGGTTTGGCGCAGTATGGTAATTTCTATGTTCAGATTTGGAGAACACATTCAGATATAAGGTCTGGGTGTTGAGATGCTGTAGAATAGCCAGTCATTAACCCAGAGATCTGTCTAAGCATTAAATAAATGCATGGCTTCAAAATGAGGTGCAGAGTGGACATTTTCAGTAATGGCAGCATTTACTATATATTTTTAATTGGAGGATATAAATTTTCCATTTTCCTAATTGATTCCTGTAACAAAGATGCACTGAGTGCTGTATACAGCTCTCTGATTGCTGGGCAAACATTATTGCAGTGTCAATATTTGCTCTTTTTTCCTAGAGCTATCATTGTCTGAGAGGCTGTAATTCATTTGGGACAATGCTCTAGTAGTTTTGTATTTAATACACATGGAAAGTATCTGGCAAATTAACCTACTTTTCTTTTAGTTTGCAGTTAAAACAGTTGTAACTTCATTACTAAGATTGAAGGCCAAGATGTTCAGAAGTCACTACTGATTTTGAGTGCCTTTTTTATTCTTACCCTATTGAAGATACCTTTAAAAGGGGCCTGGATTTTCAAAGGATGTGGGGCCCAGAATTCCTATCCACTTTAAGGCCCTTTTACACTGCCAGAGAGAGGCTGTGTAACTATGTTGGTCCTTCATCTTCCCATGCCCCATCTCCATCTGCTCTGACTGTTCCAGTCGCTTGTGGCATTCTGATAGGCTCTTTAGGATAGGCACTATCTCTTACTATGTGTTTGCACGGCACCTCATGCAACAGGGACCTCCATCCTGATTTGTCTCTCCTGGCACTACTGTAACATAAACTAATCAATGATAAATGTGCCCCAAACGTTTATGCTGGCTGTGGGGGTTCCGTTGCCTGCAAGAGAAGGAATAAGCAATACACCCAGATCTGGTCTGATTTTATTGTGGATGGAATGAGGAGGATAGTGGATTGAACAGGAGGAGGGAGAAGCTTTATTCCGCTCTAGCCAGGGATAGGGATAAATGAGACTTACCAATTCCTAAAGGGCTTATCTTTTTAATTACTACATGGCTCTGCCATGTAACCCTAGAGCATGAGCAGCAAACCTCCCGCTACTGCTGGTGGGTCCTTGGAGACTTCCTATGACTACAATTTTGGCCAAGTTGTCTGAATTAACCTAAACGTCATGCAAACCACAGCACGGGATCTTCATGGTATTTATCCTACTTGCAATTTTTGATATGTTGTCTGGGATGCACCACCATTGAGTAGTACTTCAGATTATTCCACTGGTCCCTGGGTCTTTTGCATATACATAATTGTGTTTCAGATAATACTATTCCCAGTTTCACAGATGATCACTATAATTTATGGTAATGAAATGGCTAGGGAGACTCTTCTGTGTCTGGAAGGAAGCCAGAACTAAAGAACATTGTGAGAAATAAGTGCCTGGGTGCTAGACCCCAATATAGGACTAGGTATTGGCTGAACAGTGTTCATCTGTTTCAGATGTACAGAGCTAGACATCCATACCAAGGTCTTCTCACAGCCAGATCTGAACGGAGAAACTGGAATTCTGAAAGGATAGGATTGACTACAGGCTATTCATAATTGCTGCTTTGCTTTGCTTACTGTAATGTTCATTTTCTGTGTTCCAAAGGGCAGAATTTGGTCTTGTGTGTGTAAAAGGGGAGGAAGGGGAAGAAAAGCATCTTTCCATGGGCAACTAAAATGGGTCACTCCTCTGCAAGCTGATTTGAGAGGAAGCCCAGAGTCCAATATTCAATTCTCCCTTACATGCATGGAAATTCAAGTTGCATGAATGAAACCCCATCCAGAATATTGGAGTCAAAATCCAAAGTGTGGATCTAAGAAGAGTTTTGCCAGATCTGTGAAAAAAACTTATATTTATATGAGATGTTACCAAGATCCTGCTGCCCAAGAACTCATCTTACTGATTAAAATGATGATCATTGTGACACACTGGCCCGTGTGGGCTACAGGTCCCGCTCTGTGCCCAATCCACAGAGGCTATGAGTCTTACAGAGCCCCAGCTGGAGAGCATTAGTTTAAGCTGTAGCCACTCACGCGTTTAGCTTTGGAGGTCCCCGGTTCGGTCCCCAATATGTCAGCCAAGATCATAGCTGCACCGGACACTTTGCTTTTTGTTCTTCATTTCTGCCAAAGTTTCCTCTGACAGTCAAGCTGATGGTCCAGCATTAACCAACAAAATAATTTGAATTTCAAAATAAAGACAGCTACCCCGCGGATAAACTATTTTTCTGAGTCCTCAAGCATTCTCCCTCTCAGCCCTCCTCCCTGTCATGTCTTTTTCTGCCACAAGTTCACCTGGACCTTGCTGCAGCTGATAACGCTTCCAGTAGCAACCCTTGCAGATTTGTCTCTGGGACAAGTTCTGATCTGACCCCAGTTTTACATTAGTGTAACTGCATGGACTTAGATGGAGTTATTTTTGGTTGACACCAGGATAAATGAGATCAGAATAAGGTCCAGATTGATTGTCAAAATCAACTGGTCGGTTTTCTCTAGACTCTGACTTGAATAATGAAAAATGAATTTTAATGTGCTGTTCTTTAACTCCAGCAGCCCTAATATAAGAGATTCATGGCCTGGTTGTCATTGCCATTAAGGTCCCTTTACACCACTCCACAATTTGAAGGAATCAGTAAATTGATATAATTTGTCACTTATACCCACTTTAAGACCCTTTATACTGCTAGAGCAATGTACAAAGGCCTTTATGTAAATGAGAATCAAGCCCTTAATGACTATTTTGTAGCACCAAATACTTGTAAGCAAAAATGACTGCATAAAATGATGGTCTGTTCTTAATCTCTTCCACTGCATTTATAAAATCAGAAACATAAAGACCAGCTCCTGTGCGACAAAGACACTTCCTGCTGGATTCCTCAGTAACAGGGGAATTGTAGCGAAAAGCTACCCAGTTGCAGGAGAATTTCAGATGTGCTACCAACAGTTGGCTACCAGAGCCTAGATCTGCCTTTTCCTATGGATATGGGCTTTGTAGTCTAATAGAAAAGACAAAAGGAGGAAATTAACAAGAACTTAACAAGAAGAAACTTCAGAAAATAGAAACAGGATTATCTACTAGGGATGCCATTTCCTCCTATATCCCATTTAAAGCCCTGAATCTGGGAAGCCCTTAAGCATGTGCTTAATTTTAAGCACGCGTCTAAGTGCCCTTTGAGCATAGGAATGCCTTCCTGAAGTGGAGCCCTGAGTGCTTTTTCCATTCTCTGGCTCTCTAGATTCTACCCCCCCACCCTTATGTACAATGGAATCTCTGAAAAGTTTCTCTTTTCACATTGCTAAATATGGTGGGTGGGTGGATCACCATGGGAGGCAACTTATTCAGATAGTAAGTTAGGGAATAGGTTATAAAAACAACAGCACATACCCAGCTTTTTAAAGAGGAATTTGTGTTTCTAAATCATTTCAAGTTCACTGTAAGCTTGAGAACTAAATATACATACATACTGACCCAGGATCTGAGTTTTATATGGATGTTCTTTTTCTATAAATACACCAGCTTAGTATGTTTTGGAAAGCCATAAATTAGCACCAAAGAGACTAACAAATAGTAAGTTCTTGCATGTTTTTGGTTTTTTTTTAAGTTGAGTCATCTCTGGGTGGTTTTGGCCATCTTTTGGACCCTTGCCACAGTATATTTCTTCTGGACATTTTTAATGTGTGGGAAAAAGTTTCCAGTGCTTTTTAATACACTTGATAAAAAGGAAGGCTTTTTTCTTTAATTGCACCTCAAGAGCCTGCTCCTATTGACAATGAGTCTCTGTAACATTTGCCTCTGATTTTCAAAGAAGCATAATCAGTCCCTACGATCAGTGGAGGAAAATGACCATTTTAGATCCAAATTTCTGGGGCCAAGATTGTCAAAAGTGACTAGTGATTCCTCAGGGTTGTTTTTGTTTTTTGGAGTGCCCAACTTGAGCCACCTTAAAGGAGACTGATTAGGAAAGGGCAGGGGTTCGGCTCTTTGTAAAAGTCACTCTTCAGGGTGTCTCAGGTTGGAGATAGTGGTTTACCCACTGGCACATGGCTTGAGAATCCACATGAATCCAAGAGAATCTCACTTGGAACCAGGGACAATTTGTATAGTGGGGGTGCTGAGCAGGGGCGGCTCCAGGTACCAGCGCACCAAACGCGTGCCTGGGGTGGCAAGCCGCAGGGGGCGTCCTGCCGGTTGCTGTGAGGGCGGCAGTCACGCCGCCTTCGGTGGCGTTTCTGTGGGAGGTCCACTGGTCCCGCGGTTTCGGCAGTAATTCGACGGCGGGTACGCCGAAGGCGCGGGACTGGCAGACCTCCTGCAGGCATGCTGCCGAAAGCCGCCTGACTGCCATGCTTGGGGCAGCAAAATACATAGAGCCGCCCCTGGTGCTGAAAGCCATTCAACAAAACTGTATATGATGGAAACCACTTCAAGCCAGGGGTGCAGCGCCACCCCCACCCCTAGTTCCAGCACGTCTGCTTGGAACCCAAAACTTGAGACGTCCAGAACACTAGTCACTTTTGAAAATATTGTCCCTGCCTGTGTGTCACTTTGATAGAAACTAGTAGCTGAACCTCTAGAATGGAGAAAAGTAATCTTAAGGGACTTTTAATTTAAATTTTTGCTACTTCTATTTCTGTTCTTCCTGAATACTTCTATTACTTTCTTTTTTTAAAAGATATTGAACTTCCTGGAACAGTCTATACATAGCACAAGCACTCGCGATACACAAACCAAGTGGGGACTATAACCTGCATTCATTACTCACTCCCGTTGGCTACAATGACCTTAACTCTGCAATTTGCTTCCTCGTGTGGCCTGATAGAGCCCAAGTCTGCTGACCACCTGCCGGAGAGTGCCCAGTGCATCTGTTTACTCAGGGGCTAAGCTGGGAGAAGGGGGTTATAGCTCATGCTGTGGGATTTTACTTGATGTTCTTTTAGTTTAATGTGAACATTTGGGGCCATATTGCACAGCTGTCAAGCATTGACCTAGGTGACTAATCCCATTGATTATTGGATGTGCTCTATGAGAATGTCTGCACTGCAATACTAAAACCTGCTGTATCGAGTCTCGGAGCCCAGGTCAGCACAGGGTCACCCAGAGGATTCAGGGGGCCTGGGGCAGGGCTGGGTCTTCGGGGGCAATTCAGTGGCAGGCCCCTCTCGGAGGGAAGGACCCGCCACTGAAGAACGAAGCGGCGGCGGTAGAGCAGCCTAAGTGCCGCCGATTGAGCTTCTTTCTTTTTTTTCCCCCGCCACTTGTGGCGCTTGTACTCCCTGGGCGGCGCTCCGAGGCTTCGGCAGCACTTCAGCGGTGGGTCCTTCACTCGCTCCGAGTCTTCTGCTGCACTGAAGGACCAGCCGCCAAAGTCCCGGAGCGAGTGAAGGACCCGCCTATGAAAACCCGGAGCAGCTCGCGGGGCCCGGGGCCTGGGGCAAATTGCCCCACTTGTCCGTCCCTCCCTCCCCCTCTCTGGGCGACCCTGGGTCAGCAGGCTCGGTCTGGGGCCGCAGGCTATAGAATTGGTAGTGTTCACATTCAGGCTCTGAGAACCTGCAAGGGGAGGTGGTAGGTCTTAGAGCCTGGGCTCTAGCCTGAGCGTCTACACTGCTATTTTTAGCCCCACCGCCCAAGCCCTGTGAGCCAGAGTCACCTGACCCAGGCTCTGAGGCTCGGTGCCATGTGGGTGGGGAGGGGTGGAGTTGTTGCAGTGTGGACGTACCGTTATAGGCCCCGGTCCTGTAAAGGGTTAACCAGACTCATTGAGAGTAGCCCCACTGACTTCAGTGGGACCAGAGGTGAGCTGGAGCCGGTTTGCGTGAACCAGTTGTTAAATTCTGAAGTGGTTTTAGAACCGGTTGTTAACCCACTTCCCTGCAAGGAGGGGGCACTGCGGCTTTGATGGGCTCTGGCCGGGAAGGGTGTAATTCCTCCTCTGGCCGCCAGGGGCGCTGCGCTGAGGGAGCCATGGGGGCTGCCACCTGGACCTGTTGCTGCTGCTGCTCCCCTGGCCCTGGGGCTCCCGCTGCTGCCTGGTGGGTCCCCGGCTGCTCTGCTAGGCCTGGGCTGCGTCCTGCTGCTCGGGCTGCTCCAAGCTGCTCTCCCAGTGAGTACCCCGCATCCCCTGCCCTGCCGCAGCCAGCCCCTGCCTCCAGCCAGCCCTGCACCCCCTGCCCACAGCCAGCCAACCCCTGCCGCTCCCCCCTGCAGCCCTGCCCCGTCTCCAGCCAGCCCCGCACCCACCTGCCCCGTCTCCAGCCAGCCCCGCACCCTCTTGCCTCCAGGCACCCTTGCACCTTCCTGTCTCCAGCCAGCTCTGCACCCCCTGCCCTGCCCGCAGCCAGCCCTTCCCCCCCCGCCTCTAGCTAGCCCTGCCCCATGCCCCTGTCTGCAACCAGCCCCACGTCCACTGGTGCCCTGCAGTTCCCAGGGCAGTAACCCTGCACACCTGCTTCAATGAGGAGGGAGCAGCTGGGACCCACACATGTGCACACCCTAGGGTGATCAGACAGCAAGTGTGAAAAATAGGGACAGGGGGTGGGGGGTAACAGGAGCCTATATAAGAAAAAGACCCAAAAATCGTGACTGTCTCTATAAAATCAGGACATCTGGTCACCCTAGCACACCCCCCCAGGCGTGGCGGGGCCCCACACATGTGAAACTGAGCTCATTTCTAGTTCAGGCCCATCTTTTTCAAAAAGAACTTTAGGTGGGGTTAACATACAGCCGTATTTTCCCAGACATGTCAGCCTTTTGGTTCTTAAATCACCATCCGGGAGGAAAATACGGACGTATGGTAACCCTATTGGTACAAAAAATACGTACTGTGGCACATCCCTTAAATCAGAACTTTTTATAGGGAACCGGTTGTTAAGATTTTGGCAGCTCATCACTGAGTAGGACTCATTGCCTGCAGTAGGATTGCTCTGAGTGAGGTTTTGTAGGATGGGGGATGTAGTTTGTATATACCTCCTGATGGCACAGGACTATTTTATACACACACTGCCAGCATCTGGGAGACAGCTGGACTATCACTAACAGGACAGCGTTCTGGTTCAGGGGCCACACAATGGGAAGAATCCCTTCTAACAAAATCTCATTTGTAACACTGGGGTGGGAGCCTAACAATTGCCTACTTTAACCCTCTACTGCCCAAGTTAATACAAGAGGCTATGTGCTACCCTTGATGCAGATGTAAGTAAGGCTCCCCATGTCTGGAGGGTATCAGTGGGGACAGATCTAGAGCTCTGAAAAGACAGGCCTTGCACTCTTCATTCCCCCCCCCCTCCGCCCCCCCCCGTGGCCTATGACTCTTGGGGGTACTCAAATAGCCTCCACCTTGAGCCTACAGAAGTGAATGTCCGCACTTGAGACTGTAAGATCTTTCTGACTAGCCATCTATGTTTTTAGATTCTTCTTACCGAAGTTGAGTATCGCCATGCTAGATCTTGGCATGACTCTTCCCCAGTGGATGTCAGAGTTACGCTGTTTTATTTAGTGGCTCAGTGAGAGTTAGTGCTTTGAACATGATTCAGATACACATTCAACTGTCTGGTCTTACCACTGAGAAATGCTATCTCCTATGGCATCTTTCAGTTCTAGCGTTGGTCTCCCACCTCTGCGACCTAATCTGTCCTTGCTGTCCAGTTTAGACAAGTATTACAATAGCTTATTGATTTTTGTCATTTCACCATTTTTCAGAAATGCCCGTTATGTCAAATTCCTCTTCCATTGCCAGGCATGCTACTTAACCTGTTAGCAGTTTTATGTTTCTGATTTATAGACATGTACAAGATTTGTTTTTGACTATGTATCTATTTTTAAACAACTATGTTTGCCTGACTCCTTATTACTTTTCCACAATATGGTCTCAGTCCACCTCTCCCTTTTCAAGGTCAGTGGCCATTCTTGTTCCTGTCCCTCATTACTGGGTACACAGTTGCCTTTATATCACTGACTAAGGCTGGTCAAAAAGAGGACACACAAGAATGCCTTTCCTTTATCATCAGTGAATTTTGAAACTATTTTTTGAGCAGTGATATCATAGAGCTGGTCAAAATATAGGATTTTTTTAAATGCAAATTTTTCAGATGTGAAATGGTTTGACTAATGCTATTATTGACATCTCCATGAAGCTGGTTGGAAAGTGGTAGAGTCTTTGTGGGGAAAAAAATCTGGAAAACATTGAAATTATTTTTTTCCTGCAAAAAGGAATGATTTTTTCATTGTATTCAACATTTTTCATTAAAAAAGGAATTTTTGAAAGTGTGGGTGGGTTCTCTTTATTTCCCCCCCCCTTCTCCTTTTTCCACTTTTTCACTGAAAAGGTGGAGGGGGAAACTGCATTGTCATCTCATCCATGCACTTCACCTCTCATTTGTCCTATATCTAAGCTGACTCTGTGAGTGAAATTGAAAGCATTTCACAGAAGGCGAGCCTATCAGCCCTGAGCTGAAGCTAAAATTCAAACATTTTTAAAATAAACTTTTTTTTTTTACCAGAATGGTTTTTAGAAACTAACATTTTTCAGTTTTTGGTTTTGATTTTTTTTTTAATTGAAAAACAGATTTTATTTTTTAATTTCACACAAAAAATGGCAGTTTCCGTAGTTCCCTTAACAACTAATTGAGCAGTGCCATTCCCTCAGTTCTGAATGCCCACGCGTGCCAAGCTCCGTTGTGGTCACTCTGTCAGTGCCTCACTCTAACCCAGTGGTTCTCAACCTATTTACCATTGTGTCCCACAATGTGTTACGTGGGCCGCATCCAATACTACCTCTATGGCCCTGAGGATGTCACGTGGGCTGCAGCTCTGTGTTTTATTGGGCTACAGGTTGAGAACCACTGCTCTATCCCAAGGAGCCTCTCAGTTTGAGAATCTACATGAAACATGAATTCCAGGAGAATATCACAGGGCTTCAGGTTTTGCCGGAAAGGTTTCACACAGCTTTACTGGCAGGCGGGATTAGTGACCCACAAGCGGAGAAGAAAACCACTCAAGGTAGAGTGAATTAAAAAACATGTCACAGTCATTGTAATGCTTGGAAAAGATGTCCTTCATTATTGCCACGTGGAAATATGTGGAATAAAAGTATCTTCAGCACCATTTTGGAGCATTTGCTATAAATACACTTGGAAGGAATCTAACTCTAGCCATAAACCATAATTTTATAGGAAATTCAGCACACTGGGTCACCATCACCCAAGGGAGAAGTACTTGGCGGATGTTGTTAATTTGTTACATTATTAATGCTGAGCCCTGGCGTGGTCCCTGTAGAAAACATTGCTTTCTGTCTCCAGCTGTGCTTATTAAAATCAGAATTGTGCAGAAGAGCAGAGTCTTCACAAGACCTTGCTGCTTGGGGGACCAGGATCATGGGTGCATACAGAGAAATTCAAGTCAAATTATCTGCTCTTTGTTTCTATTTTATGACCCAAAAAAAGCTGGAAAAGCTTGGTATGGGGAACGAAAGTCTCAGGATTCAGCACCAAGAATTCAAGGCCTGATCAAAAATCAGTTGAAGCAAATTGGAGACTTTCCTCTGTGTGTGTGTGTGTGTGTGTGTGTGTGTGTGTGTGTGTGTGTGTTGTGGGTCTCCCCCCCCCCTCGGTGGGCTTTGGATCAGGTTCCAGGTTAGCAACGATTCTTAGATGGGAGCTCTGCATCTGATTCGCACCTGAAAACTGCACACTGAATCTAGCTGCTCAGAGATGCAATAATTGAGCTTCTCTCTCCCTCTCCTTGGAGATGGTTTCACCTCTCCCTCCCCCCCCAAAAATAACCCAACAGAGTAATAGCTGCCAAAGTATTCCGCCTCCCTCTTCCTCGCCCATACGCGTGGAATGCCCATGAGCTTTAATACTTGCTACCCAGGATGCTCTAGGAAAGAGAGAGATTGAAGCATACACTGATGTGCTCAAGCAGTCCTGAGGCAAGTATGTAGCGCACACATGCTGCAGAAAGCGACTCATCGCTCCTCACATATGTATCTTCTTTGTTACCTTGGAGGGACAAGATGCATTCGTTGTTGATCTCAAAGCTTTTCATGGAAGCAGCTGGGTGCATGTTTTGTTTCTGGTGCAGATTGAGATTTGTGAATTCTGCAAAGATCTACTTATAGATTACAGCTACAAACAAATAGGCATTGAAGCTAGGTTTAGGAATAATGATTCTACACTTGTAAAGCAGCATCTAAGCGTTGTATAGCCATTAAAATACCCCTCTTAAGCAGATATTCATCCCCATGTTGTAGATGAGGTATAGAGGCCACATGACTGGCCCAAGACAATGCAGCAGATTGGTGGCAGGAGCTGGGATTGAAACTCAAGAGCCCCCAGCCCCAAAATCAATCCGCTGCTCCCTGCTGTTTGTAGTTTTCATATGGGAGGATAGTGCCCAAGTAGGTTTATTATTGTGTATACAGTTTGTGAAAGCGTGCTAGGCACTTCACAGAACACACATGAAGATACTGTCACTGCCCAGCAAAGCTTTTAGATGTGATGCCACAAGTGACAGTAACAAACAATAGCTAGCATGAAATAGGGAAGGAATAGGGTTGTTGAGTTGTGGTATTTGCATACCCTGATGTTTCCATTAACTTTAATCTTATTTTATGGTAAATTAAGTTGTTTCTCTAGTCAACAAAGGAGTAGGTGTTTAGGAAGGATATGAACGAAGCCAGGGCTTAGGGGAGGGTGTTGCAGGCCAGGGAAAAAGTCAGAGGTGAGTGAGGTGTCATTTTGTCGAGTATATTTATATGGCTCCCCTTGCTGTAGCATGTGAACACCTCATGTTGAAAGGTATTTATCCTCATGACACCCCTGTGAGGTAAGACAGTGGTATTATCCCCATTGTACTGATGGGAAACTGAGGCAGCTGACTTTCCCAAGGTCATGTGGGAAGTCTCTGGTATAGCAGAAAATTGAATCTAACTCCTAAGTCCTAGACTAACATAACCACTGGATCATCTTTCTTCATTTGCTTCAAGTAGGAGTGGGCATGGGAGAATGAGACAGGAAACCAGGCTAGAGATGGTGTTGCCATCTTACCTGTCTTGATCTCTTCAAGGGCAACATTTTGATGCTGTGACATTGCACGATGAGTCCATGATGTTGCATGAGTTCATAAGATTATCTGTCCTGTCCTGTAAATGTTAGGAGAGATGCAGGGGCGGCTCTAGGAATTTGGCCGCCCCAAGCACGGCGGCATGCTGCAGGGGGTGCGCTGCCGGTCGCCGGTCCCGCGGCTCCGGGGGACCTCTTGCAGATGTGCCTGCGGAGGGTCCGCTGGTCCCGCGGCTCTGGTGGACCTCCCGCAGGCATGACTGTGGAAGGTCCGCCGGAGCCGCCTGCTGCCCTCCTGGCAAAATGCCGCCCCAAGGGCGCGCTTGGCACGCTGGGGTCTGGAGCCGGCCCTGGAGAGATGGCAGCCCCAGAGGAGAGGTAAAAGGGCATAGGGATTTTCACAACCACGTCTCCAGTCTGAATCTAGAGTCGGATGGTAGTGACCATCTGTAAACTATCTCATAGCTGATTGGTGTCCTACACACAGCAAATGGATTGGTAACTCCAGTCTGTTTCTTAGACCTTGTCTACACTTGCCTATACTTGTGGCGATGTGTACGGTACATTTCGCTACATGCCACAGCGAAAGTCAGACTGTGTCCACGCTCACTGCATAGCTACACTGTGTGTAGCTACATGTGGCAGTGAAAGGCTCTGGCTCAGGGAGGCAGAGTAGAAAAGCTATGGCAGCTTCCTGCTGCTGGAGCCTTTCACTTCTGGCAAGGAAAGGCTCTGGCAGAGGAGAGGCAGTGTTTATACCTGAGCTAGCCAGATATCTAGTATAAGTACTCTACACACCACCAAAAGAGAAGACCTTCCCTTACTGGACATGTATCTACCTTCACAATTGGCATTGCTTGGCACCGTTGTAGGCAGCCAATGCAGCAAAGACAAGGACTGAATAGGAATGGAGATTAAATTTTCCTTTCAATCCTAGAGGAGGTCACTCTGGGTCAAGGTAGATGCACATCGGTGGTGAGGTATCAGGAAGGTTCTTTTCCCTGGACAGGGAATCTTAGCATTTTCACCAGCAATAAATTCTCTCACACACACAACCAAACCAAACTCTCACAAGAGGGATGGTGTGTGGGCAACAGGCAGCTCTTGTTTTCATTGTCACTTCATCATAAGAGAGTTGGCAGTGTAATTAGAGAGAGAAGAATAGCAGAGGTGCATGAAGGAAAACATCCTTCAATTGGAACAGTGAGTTCTCTGTGATTATTTACAAGATCTCTTCAGAAAAACCATACAGGAATGACTGAAAGCTCTCCTCCAAAACAGTGTCAGAGGCTGCTATGTAAACAATGAATTGCATTGTAATACATGTTTTGGACTAGGTAGTGAGAGGTGCCTTTCCCAAGCTGCTGTCAAACACAACTCACATGCCATATAGACTCCAAACTTACCCTTCCTGGAATTTTGGGTTCGTTAACACGGAAATAAATTAGAACAAATAAGAGCTCAAAACTTCTTCCAGGCATGGTTGCTCCTAGGGTTCCTCCCTCTCAATTGCTCAGTCCTCACTCTAGATCTTCTTGTTCTAGCAAGTCATTTCCACCTTCCTTATATTCTGGTTAGGTGACAAGCAACCTACTTTAGTGAGGCAGCAGAACCCCCTTATCTGCTAGCAGATGAGGTGTCTCGGGCAAATATTACCAGCTTGTGACTTTGGAGTTGTTAAATATGAGGGGAATGATTTCATTTAGCTGAGTATGAGCACATAAATGGAGGAGGGCATGGGGAACTGAGGCAATGAAAGATTAAGTGACTTGCCAAAGGTCACACAGGATATCTGTGGCAGAGCTAGGAACTGAACTCGTGTCTCCAGAGTCCTAATTCACTCTTTCACCACAAAATTCTGCCGGGGTCTCACTGTCTCTAAATCTGTGCATGATCTTTTCTCTTTAACTTTCGCTTCGTTCCTCTCCCTGGGCCAACAGCTGCAAAAAATCCTGAAGTCTGAGCTGTGTCTATTTCTCTATTAAAGTAGAGTGCCCAGTGTTGAAAGCAAGCTGGACAACCTGATCTGACACAAACATATAAGCAATTTACTTGTAGCTGTTGACTTCTTTTTAATCTACTCAGACCAGCTTCCTTCCGGTTTCTTTTCCGACTGGAAATGAAGCCTTTTAGAGGGGGTTGGCCAAACCCCTTTTGACATACAGACTTGCTGCCAGCGATTACTGATTAATTAGGGGTATGTTCTCCCCTTGGTATGTGTGTGATACAATTCCTACTAACATCAAAGGGAGAACCGCCCCCTTAGGTTGGCTGAGCAGCAGCTGCCCAGGGGCTGCTTCTGTCTCTTGATAACATATTGCTCTGCTTCCGGATGTTTGGTTTGCCCATCCATTGTAGTTGCCCCGCTCTTTCCCACACCTCCTTCTGGATCTCCCTCCTCTTTGCCTGTTAACTCAAAGCACAGCAAGACAAAGAAGGGGGCGATCTCAAGCCTGACTGCTGGGGTCTGGCACATGCCTGGATGCCCTAGCAGCGTTGCTGAGTATTGTACAAGGCTGTATCAGGGGCACTGACCGGTCACCTTTCAACCCTGGGGGGACAGGTAGTGAGGGTAACACCTACTCACCGTGGCTTGGCTCCCCATACATCCCTGGTGTCCTCCCTCACATGCAGTGGTCACCATTAAAAGGCCAACAATTGCTTCCAATTCCAAGAATAATGGCAAGCCTGTGGAGCCGTGCAGTCCGCCAGTGCCTTTCAGTAGCAACGACTGTAGCTGGTGCACCAGGCTGTGTTGCTGGATATACCAGCTGGGTCCATTGTAAAGTGTCAGCATGGCAAAGAGACCAGCAGCTAAGGGGTTGATCACAATTGCGGCCGAGAAGAATATTTCCAACTGCAGCATTTTTATAATTTATTTAGTAACCAACCCTGCGAGAGAAACTCGAGACTCAGCAGCAAGCGCAGCTGGCTTTGCAGCGGGAGCAGACCACAAGAAGCTGAGAGGGTGGGGAAGGTCATCACATGGCTGCGCAGGGAGAGAACGGCATGATTTCCACGTTCTGTGAAAAGATTGGCTTCACCTGTGTTTCCTGTTGGTTCCCCTTCACCATCACAGGTCTTGCTTCCTCTGCAGCGATTTCCAGTTAGTTAAAGAAGCGTTCAGGCTTTCCCCAAAACCAGCCATCACGATCAGGGCCAGCTCCTGCGTTTGAAGTCAGGGAGTGTTGGTTGTACAAGAGAAGCACGATCTGAACCCCAAGATTCAATGTGCCATGTAGTAATTTCCCTCCACGCTCAAATTCAATAGCTTTCCTGCTGGAGAAAGAGAGGCCTGGTGGTTAAGGCATTGACCTTGGGTTCAATCCACCCAGTTCTGCTACAAACTTCCTGTGTGGCGTTGGGCCGGTCGTTTAATCTCTCGGGCCCAGATGCCCAAAGGTACCGAGGGACTGTTCTGCTCAGCATTGCAATACCTAACCCATAGTGGAATCCTCAGCCAGGTGCCCAGGCTCCCTAGAGAATATGTGGGGAGAATTAGGTGCCCAAGAAAGGGATCCTCAGAAACCAGAAAGCTGAGTTGGGAGTTGCCTGAGGTGGCGAGGAGAGGGGTGGGGAGAGGCGCCTCAGCGGCCAACCTTGGGTGCCCGTCTGATGGGACAGGGAGAGGCACCTCCTTTCACTTGGAATCCTCAGCCACAAACACTCTCCTTGAGTTAGACACCTAAGCCAGGTCAGCTACTTAGGGAGCCCATGTCCTGGCATCTGAACCAGCTTCCGGCTCCTGCTCGATACCTGTCTCGCTTTCTCCCTGCATTTTCCAACTGTCTCTTTTGTGTCCGTGCTGTGCTGTTGCCTACTCCTCCTACCCTGGCTACATCTAGCCCTCCTGTTGCTGGGTGAGATAGGTTTTTCCCCCACCTAGTTTGAGAACCCTGCTTCAGGGCGAGTGAGGGCTGTTAGCTGTGGGACGGCATGGGGGCTTAGCAGCCTTTGCAAAAGCTCACCCGAAGAAACTTTCAGGCCTCTATGGGGTAAGGTAGCATGAGGGTTTTTTTTGAAAATGTCAGTGTGGCCTAAATGGTGGACTTTGCTTCCTAAAGAGGCAGATATGTGCCTAAATAAATTTGAGGCTTTGGGCCTTGGTGCCTCAGTTCCCTGTCTGTGAAATGGGGGTGATACGTGCCCTCTCCCACCTCTTGTCTTTTATATTTTGAGGGGTGCGATTTAGTATTTTTTCTCTGCCTTTGGCCAGGCCCTGCTATGTGAGGTGCTACAAAGTGGTGCCCGTAACTGGGGAAATTCTAAATGCTATCTGGTCAGGAACATACAAAACTCCTTCCAACAGTTGTGGAGGAAGAGAAAGCAAATGAGCCCTCTCTCTTAATCACTGCCTCACTCTGTGCTGAGCTTCCTGCCCCCTCTTCCTGCCTGTACTCTCCAAGAATCACAGGAAATTAGGTTTCTAATGTGGAAAAAATAACCCCAGCACTTAGCAAAGAAAATTGTAAACATTTCCACCTAGGAGAGGCAATGCTATTTGGCTTGCTGAGAAAACAATTAACTTTATAGAGAAGGGATCTCTGAGCAACAAAAGAATTTTAACCCCCTACACTGAGCGCTAGTTATTGTGGGAATGAAGGAAAGTGTGTACACTTCAGTGTGCACAGAGGGAGGAATGCTGAGGAGGGGAGAGAAGATTGACAGCTGTATCACAAATACCACAGCAGAGCAAGGCTGGTCCAGTGGATGAAACACTGGACTGATACCTGGGTTCAATTTCTAGCTCAGCCATGGGTTTCCTGTGCGACCTTGAACAGTTCACTTAATCTACACTGTGCCTCGGTTTCATCTCCCTTTATAAAATGGGATACTTCACAACATCAGTTTCAGGTGGGGAGGATAATGTCCATTAGTGACTATGAGGTAATCAGATACTATAATGAGGATGAGGGCCATATAAATTTATAGATGGACAGTGTAGCTGCGTCCTCCTAGGGAAGTTCCTTCTAGTGATGTCTAATTACCCAGGCACTTAGAAGAATTCACCGTTCACTAATGGCCCACTGATACAGTGCACGTATAGTGAAAATCTGTCACTCCTTCATTCTTTATTTTTAGGTCAAAGCGGCTAAGTTTTCTGCTTTACCTGACACACACTTAGGCTCTCTTCACACTGACTCACCAACACATCGTTCTCTTCACTGAGCTGTGGAGACTGTGACCAGGTCACTGTGCCCATTGTTTCTTGGTGGCCCATGTGCTCCCTGTAAGTAGAGCCTCTTAAACTTGAAGGAAACAGCCTATTGAAGTGGTCAGGCAGAAGTACCAACGTGTTCTTTCTCCAGGCAATATTAGAAACCTGAAATTCACTCAACGGCAGCAAGGGATGAGACACTTCCAATTGAGATGAATTCGAGAGACAAGGTGCGTGAGTTAATAAAACTTATTGGGCCAACTTCTGCTGGTGAAAGTGACATACTTTTGAGCTATCCAGAGCTCTGTGGAGCTTGAAGGCTGGTCCTCTCACCAATAGAAATTGGTCCAATAAGAGAGATTACCTAGCCCACCTTGTCTCTCTCTAATATCCTGAGAACGTGGCAAACATGAAGCTGAGAAACGTTTGGAACAGATGTAGACAAGCAAAGCATTATAATCTGTTCACACAAGGATACTGTGATGACTGAGATGATCTGGGCTTTGTTTGTTGATGGAGTTGTCCGGGAGCTACTACTTTGAATTTATATGGAGAGGTAAAAGGAACCCTTCCTCCTCTCCAATGGCGCTCGGAGAGTTCATGAACACATAAGCACTGTTCACAAACATTTCCCACAGTGCTACGTCTCGTTGCTCTGATTACCAGGACTGCTTTATCTTCCCCTTTCCAGATGAGCTCAGCTATCGCAGATCTCTTCCTGTGTCCTCTGCTAACCATATCATTGCAAGGTCTGAGGAAGGCATTGGAGAGAGATTTGTATTTGGCCTTTCAGGGAGATTCTGTTACTCGAGGCTCTTTTTGCTAAGATTTTGACTCCCAGCTCTGCCCCAGCTTTCTACTTCCTAAGATAAGTGGAGTTTTTTTGGAGAGTAGGAAGCCGCCTATTTTCAGAAATCCTTCCTGAGCATCCAAAAATACTTTTACACCTCAGTTTTGAAATAGTGCTCCATTTAGCATCTCCATCTCCAGTACTTGTGTGGCCCTCGTACCACAGTGGCTCCTCACAGTCTTTAGTGAATTTGTCCTCACTACACCTTGTGAGGTAGGGCAGTGCTATGATCCCCATTTTACAGGCGGGAAAATGAGGCACAGAGAGGCTTACGTGCCTTCCTCTAAGTTCCCTGGGGAAGGGTCTGTCCGGGGGGGCGGGGAGGGGCAGGGGAGAGAGAGTAGGAAACTGAACCTTGGTCTCCTGACTCTTAGGCTTCTACTCTAACCACTGGACCATACTTCCCTTCGAGTACGTACTCTGCACTGGACTATTCAGTCTAGTGAGGACTGGGCTAAAATCACCATAGCTGATTCTTTTCCAGCTTAGACCAGTTTTACACCACTGTAACTCCAGTGACCTACAGGGATTACCCCTGATTTACGCCAGGGTGAGTGACAGGAGAATCATGCCACCAAATGTAGGCCCTGTCATTAAGCAAATTTCCATCAGTGTCCTTGTATCGGGGAGAATTTCCTAATGTTTCCTAATTATTTCTCTCCGAACTGCTGGATACTAAGATGGGGATGTATCATGAGGTACACTAGTAAAGTTCAGAAACTTCATAATGAGCCCCAGACCAGATGAAATCTGCCTGGTTTGGGCTTTCAGCCTGAAGTCAACACTCTGTGCTGCTTTGGGAACACGGGCTGAGTTTGAGGCTACTCCTCCCCGCCCCACAGGGTAGGTAGAGATTTATGGTTTGGGATAGTTTCCAGATGAAATGCAGCAGCTTCTGGTGAGTTTTGTCAAGTTTCTTAGTGCATTTGGGGGAAGAAAAGCAAATGCCGAGGAGCTGTGAATGCACATGATTAGACCCACTACAACCTGTGCTGGTACCTCTATAATTTGAACACTAGCCAACCAGTGTAAGCAATAAAAGAATTTGAATCCGCTCAGTTGGATGCCAAGGAAGGGTCTTTGAACACAGGAAACCTCCTACGTGGTTTGAAGCAAAATAGCGTTATCAGGAAACGAAGCAAATCGGCAACCCCTTGCCCTAGAGAGCCCCTGTGACTCGGAGCTTTGATGACTCTGGTTGCCTTCCTACACTGTGGTGAAGACACACACGCCAATGCTGGGTCAGCAGACGTGGCTGGAGAGAGAACTGACTTAACTCGGTGATGTGGAGGATCTTTGGAAAGACGAGGGGGAGAGGGAGCTGGTCAAATTTTCATTGAAAAGGGTTTTTTTTTTCATCTTCAATTTTGGCAACAATTTTAAAACTATTTTAAAAAAATTCAAAATACTTCAGAATGTTTTCTTTATTTTTGGTGGGAAAGCCTCCAACTGGAAAAAAGTGAGGAAAAAATAGTTTCTTCGTTTTCTTTTGCAAAACCATTCCTGCATTTTGTTTCAACCAGATCTAGATGAATTTCTGACTAGAAAACAAATGCAAGCTGGCAGCCTTCTATGACACTTTGTACTGTCCACCAGATAGCCTTATACTCTTGGAGTCATGGCTAGGAAGAGGCTGATGAGTTAATTCAGGAGATTGGATTCTTTTAGCCTGAAGGAACAGCCTTACCAGTTCTGCTCTTACCACACCCTATTCCAGCTGATGGGCCTTGGAGGAAGGGTATCACTTCTAATCTGGGTGGGGAAACAAGGGGGGACTGACCCTAGCATCAGTGGATGCAGATTTGTTTTAAATGGAGCGAATGCAGTACTGGAACTTGCCCCACGGCAGGAAGAGCACTGGCAGTGGAAGCTGTTGAAGGAGCTTGTTCTCTTTCTGTTAGTTGAGCAGTTTGAGTGGGAAGATGTTTCTTTATATGATCAGCTTTCCTGGCCTTAAGCCCAGGGAAGCGTGTGACTGCTATTCTTGTAAACTAAGTATGTAGCGGCTCCTAAGAGGAAATGAAATATGATAAGGTAAAGGATAGGATTTTTCTGAAAGTTCCTAGAGAATAAAATTATTAAAATGTTTACCTGTAAGTGAGAGTTCTGCATCTGATACACTAGTCAAAGGTTTGGCTCAGTCCTTTATCACAGGCTAAGCAGGCAGAAGTCAGTCAAATTGCTCCAAAGGTTTTAGTGATGATGGCTACACTTACTTAACCCAAAACTTCCACAGCACCCAGTGGGGGAGAGAGGTTAAGGATTTGGGCATAAGGTTTGTATGAAAGATGTTATAAAATGCTTATTATATGGTTATAATTCCATATATTGTAGACAGTTGAAATAATTATGTACACTGCTATAAATATAGCCACATAATACAAGTATTTCCACCTATAATAAATGGACAAGTGTTTCGGCCTTGTATTTTTGTGGCATGATATCAAACTACTAAGACTATTTCACACATACTGTAAGAAAATATTTCATTTAAAATACAATGGCTTTTTTTAAAGCAACATCAGGTTTGGACTAGATGACCTCCTGAGGTCCCTTCCAACCCTGATATTCTATGATTACTATTTGATCAGCAGAGAGTAAGGAATGCAACCTCAACACTTAAATAAGTGTTGCATTCTTTGTTGGCACAAGTGTAACTACTAATATACTCCCAGATAGGACATGTAGTGGTCACCATTAAATATGAAGCATTGATTTATGCCATCATATTGATTACCAGTCCTTAATTTGTGGTTGGGCTGAGCCCTGGCACCTCTGGGCTTGGCAGTTCATAGCCCCAGCATCTTTCAGCTTGCTGCATCAGTTATGAATGGAAAAAAATTGCTTGAGCCCTGGCACCTCTTTCATTACAAAGTAAGCCCTGCTGATTATCCACCCAGCTGGAATCTTTGTCTCCTAACCTATGGCAGGATTTTCAGAAGTGCTCAGTATTGGCTGAGCTCTTCATCCATGAAAGTTGTTGGGAGTTTCACCATTGACCTAAATGGGAAAAAGAGTTAAATCAGTGCTGAGTTCCCACCCCCAAATGCCTCTTTTCACAAGCCCCGTTAAGTGTATGTGGAACATTAAAATGACAGCTTTTCTCTTATCGAAAACCCAAAGCACCCACCACTTTTATATTTCACCAGAAGCCCTTATTAAAAATGTATGCTTATAATAATACAGTGCTCATTCACTAGTTACCACCCACGGATATTGGAAATACTGTGGGTACCCTCTTTAGTCTTCCCTCAGATATGACTGTAGTAGACTTGCATCAGTTTTGATCAATATCACTGAGATCAAAACCAAGCCATGGATGTACTACCAGCATCGAAGCCCAGTGGGGATCTCATAGAAGTCACTGGGAGTTGTTCACACGCAACTGACTGGATGATCAGGTCCCAAGTGTCTAACATTAATAATGCTATTAGTAATTCTCTGGGGTAATGAGCTAAGCTGTCCTAAGGAGGAAAAACAGATAGATTGCATCATAAGGGCCCAACCAGCCCATCGGATGAGTGCATGCAATTCCTAATGAAGCAGGTGGGGTTGAATATACACTTCCACCAGCATAAACGTAAAGGGTTTCGAGACAGATTTTAAGAAGTTGGCCTCTTTATTTTATGCCAATTACTGTCGGCCATCCAAGTACTTGATTTGTTGGTACAGTCAGGGGCTGGGACATCCAAGTGAACTAACTTGTGTCTGCAAAATTGCAGCCACAAAAAGAGGGAGACTAAGCGAGAGTGAAGATGGACATTTTGCTCTATAGTACCTTGGGATGGAATGTGCTCCATAGACAGGAGCATAGGCCTGGAAGTTGGGAGACCTCAATGCTGTCCCCACCTCTGCCACTGAGTTGTTCAACCTTTAGCAAGTCACTGAATCTCCTTGTAAAAGGGTATCATAATATTTACTTACCTATATAAAGTGTTTGAACCGCTATAGATGTAAAGAGCTATGCAAGTGCTGTATGTTGTTATAAAAATGCCATGGGCCAGATCCTCAGCTGGTGTTAACTGGTGTAGCTCCAGCAGAGTGATGCTGATTTATACCAGCTGAGGATCAGGAACATTTTTAATCAAGGGAATATCTTTAGGGTCAGTCTCCCAAACCAGGCATGTAGAGGGCATGTATGTAAATGACACTCAGCTGGTCTAAGGTAAAAACGAAGTAGATAATTTAGTTCCTGATCCTGATTTCAATGGTCCCATTCATATACTTTAAGGCTGCCATAAAAAGAGATGGAGAAAAATTGTTCTCTCTTGCCCCAGAGGGCAGGATAAGAGGTTCAAACTACAGCATGGCAGATTTAGATTAAATCTCACAAAAAACTTCCCAACTGTGAGAACAGTAGGACAATGGAACAGACTGCCTAGGGAAGTCATGGAATCTCCTTCATGGGAGGTTTTCAAAAAGAGGCTGGACAGCCATCTGTCTTGGATAATTTAGATCGGGGTCGGCAACCTTTGGCCTGCAGCCCGCCGGGGGAAGCTGCTGATGGGCTGGGCCGGTTTATTTACCTGCCGCGTCCACAGGTTCGGCTGATTGCAGCTCCCACTGGCCGCAGTTTGCCATCCCAGACCAATGGGGGCTGCGGGAAGGGTGGCCAGCACATCCCTCTGCCCACGCTGCTTCCCACAGCCCCCGTTGGCCTGGGATGGCGAACTGCGGCCAGTGGGAGCTGCAGTCGGCCAAACCTGCGGACGCGGCAGGTAAACAAACCGGCCCGGCCCGCCAGCGGCTTTTCCCTGGCGGGCCGTGTGCCAAAGGTTGCCGATCCCTGATTTAGACACAACAAATCATGCATCTTGGCAAGTGGTTCGACTAGATGACCCCTGCAGTCCCTTCTAACCCTATGGTTCTATGATTCTATGTACGTGTTTGCAGCGTTAAGGCCTTATTATCTAAAGAGGTTTCATTCAGAGAAGTTCTGATAAGGAAATAACATTCAGGACACACTGACCATTTTCAGGCCAAACACATTCTACTGTTTATTACACATATTACATTCTTAAATAAAAATGCATCACATAACATTTTTGCATAGATATCTTACAATATACCAATTTAAAAAAGAATTATGAAACAGACCAGTAACAAAAATAAATTTTTTCTTCATTAATAATTTTGTAACATTAACATACCACCATCATATAATACAAATAATATTTTTTAAATCTTAAGACTTTTTGTACAGCAAAAAAACTGACAAAGTAATATATTTATATTTATATATATATATATTTATAAAAAGCTTAAAAAAAATAAAATGTCAAAAAAAGGCAGAACTGAGGGCTACAAGATTGGGTACTTCTGTGATATATTAGAAATACCAGAGTAGGCCTGAGAGAATGTGACTGAGGGCATCTCCAAATGCACTTGTTAGACACATTTGGCAAAAGAAAAATTATAGTGCAAAATGAACATCCTTCAAGCTATGGTGTGTGTGGGTGGGGGTGGGGGGTTGTTTTTGTTTCAAATGGGGAGCACTCAGACTTTTGTTTGTTTTTTGTTAAAGGAAAGACTGATATGGTAGGGAGCAAGAAAGAGCTTAAACGGGGGTGGGGGGGCAGAAAGTAAACTTTGCTATAAAAGAAAAATATCTTGGCCTTATTATTGTTTACTTCCTGTTTAAATGAGCAGAAATACTAAGGCCTTGTTTTATGTGAGAAAAGTTACAGCAGTTCCTCTGGACTGATTTTTAAAAATCAATCTAGTTAAACCGGAGCCAGCCTCCAATATAAAGGCACCTAAAATAGCTTAGCTGTTTCTTACATCAGTTAAGATTAATTAAAAGTTACCAATTCAAACTAAACAGACTTGAGCAAAGGTTAAGTGCACCTATGTAGCGGCTTTTTTTATTAGTTTAACTAGCCTGATTTAATAAAACTGGTGCAACTTGTCTGGTAGAGACAAGGCTCCGGTAACAAAGTAGTGTTTAAACCAGTGTTTCAAGCTACTCTCAGGGCCTGTAGGGCTCGTGTTCTAAACTACCGGAGAGAGGAGTTAAAATATAAGCTAAGGATCAGCCCCCGCAACCAACAGGCCTTTCTGGGACTGTTGGTTTTTATTTTGCTCTACAGTCCAAAGATAAAGGCTAAAAATGTCATCTCTCTCCATTCCGTTTCATTCTCAGGGTATAGTCTGAGCCCTCTTTTCCCCCGCCCCCTAGTTTGCAGCCGACTAGCTCACAATACACAGCAACAAATATGGTTGAAAGCTTCCTATGTGCGCCCAAGCTATTTCTAAAATGCACTGGCAACAGTAAGCGACCCTCCCCAAACCAAAGGCAATAGGCACAGTTGGCTACCACACTGAAAATGTCAGTAGCTCAATTTCTCCTTCCATGTAAGTACGTGCTGTACATACACACCCAGAGAGAGGGGGTAGGGCCTGTTTTCTGGCAGTATACAGAAGTTGGAATCAAAACACTTAAAAGGAAATGCTTTCATTTTGAAAATTATGAACAGTCCAACTTTAATTTTTACATAAAAATGCTATTGATAAGCTTTAAGGGGGGGAAAAACCCAAAACCCTGTTTGAAAACACCTGCTTCTGAATGTTTTCAGTTAGGTAAATCGACTTTTGAGGTGGTACAGAAGGCAGCCGGTCACCACATTTTTTAATATAACTGACCTCTTTCTCAAAGAAGGGAGAAAAGTTTCACTACATAAGAGAGACCTTAGTGTGTGGAGGCCAACTCTTACAGTTCTTTTATGGGCAAAACTTGCCACTGAGATGTTGTGGCTGAGTAAGATTGCAGAATTTGTCCAGGTTATTATTAATGCAACACTTGGAAGATTAACCACATTAGCTTCATTGTGAAATCATCATTCCAAGGGACTAGAAATAATGCTAGTAAGAGAAGGCAAGACTCTTCAATCAATGGGTGTAAAATCTTATGAAGAAGAGGATTTTCATGGTTTTGTTTTTCAAGCCAATGCTGAATAGAGTTATTTTCACATTCTTTGTAAAATATATGATCTACCAGAAACCAGCAAAATGTATTTTAAGGGAGTGTTGGGTTAGAGGTTTTGCCCACAAATATGAAAGCTTAAACATACAAAATCATACTGCATGGGGATGCCAAGATGTGTTGACGCATGAATAAAAGCGTGATTTAAAAACCCTGGAGCCACTGGCGGTTGGCCTTGTGAAAGTGAAATTATTTACGAACTTTTTCCCCTCACTTTTTTTTGTATACGTTGACACATGTAAGGTGGAGGGGGAAAAAAGGAAACAATTAAACAAGCTTGATTTGTTTCTTGTATTGCAAGCATCAGTTATGATCTCTTCGGTACATAGAGAAGCAAAGATCCCAACAGCTTAAATAGGGGGGAAATCTTTGTATTGAAAACTGCTAAAGAAACAAAAATGCCCCAAATTGGGGAACAATGAGAGAACGAGAGAGAGAGAGAGAGAGAGAGAGCTTCTGAGTTCGCAAATAGTGATCAAGTCACAGAGAAGGTGCATTCAGTCACACTAGCCACCATATTCATCCATTGTCTTGGTTTTAAGCAGGACATCAAAGGTTAGTTGCTTTTAGTTTAAATTAAACACAGAGTCCTGAAAGCAACGAGTGGGTCCCACTTTTACATTCCAATTCACCCTCTTCTCCCATATTTGGTCAATGGTTTCAGGGTATCAAGTAAAATGGTGCTTGCCTTTTTAAAAAAAAAATAAAAAAAATCAGATTCCAGTGAACCCTGCTGCCAATGAGAAGAAAGATAGTATTCTAATGTGCATATGCACAGTGATGTAAATTACGTTAGATCTAAAGTAATTTAACTCCAATGTGTCGGGCAAGAACCCAAGACATAAGAATAGGCTGCATGTACAGTAATGTCTGCTGACAGAGTCATACTGGGACTTCCATAACGTTTTTTTCCCAAGACTTCTCTCCTCCTCATTAAATTCTATAGGACTTTTCTATTAGGAAACTAACAGAGGTCTGTAGAACACCTCTAGGCCTGATTCTATGTTTTGCTACACCAGTCTAATAGAGCGAAGAATCAATGCCACAAAGTGAAATTCTGGGCACCAGTGAAGTCAATGGGAGTCTTGACACGGGGCTAGGATTTCATTCATGGAATTTAATAGCAAATTATATCCACCTTTTTGTTTTCTAACCATTGAGGATGTAATTCTCTGGTGCAGCAGATAGAATGCTGGTCACTGGAGTAAAGGATTGAAGTATTTGCTAGGCTCTCACTTGAATTGCTGGAATTGTCTGGCATTTTGTATATTATATCTACACTTTTGGGGGTTGTTTTTGTTACTCTGAAAAGTGACTAAGAACATGGCATTATGGCCCTCCATGCTTGATATGGGAACAGTGAGACACAACAGGAGTGCTGAGGATACACATCAAAAAGGTGACCCCAAAGAAAGAAGGAAACCCAACTTGCATGTCAGATCCCAAGCTGAGTTATGAGATAACCGGCTTTTACACCTACACCAAGAAAATCTGGTATGGAATAACTGAAAGAAAAAAATAAAGCCTCATAATGAAACTTTAACTCACTTTTTGAAGCAGAACCCCATTAAGGGTGTACATTCTGCTCGGTTACACCAGTGTAAATCCAGAATAACTCAGGTACCCCAGTGTCCTAATAGATGAAGTGCTCTTCTCCAGACTAATGCTACATCATATTCAGAGAAACTCGTATTCCTCCTCTGTGCTCTTTTTCCACCAGTTTATAGGCATCAGGTTTTTTTGTGGGACTTGTCTCAATTTGTTCCCACCACACAATTTCCCCAGTGATCTTGGAAGCCATGTCTGGTCATTTTATATGGCTTCTGTTCTGCAAATGGGCATGAATTCAGTCTGAAGGGAAACCGGGTAAAGCCCTCCCTTTAAGGCTCTTTTGTAAAGCTGCTAGATAACTTGGTTCCCAAAGCAGCCTTACAGAGAGAATTAGCCCTTTCCCATTTTTCATGTATCCCAGGTAGATTGTTACTAGTGATTCTTTACAATGTGGATGAAGTGAATGCAGCTGTAGCAGAAAAACATGGACTAAGACCTTCAAAAGTGGCTAGTGATCTTGGGTGCCTCAGGTTTTGAGCTCTCGACTTAAAAGGGCCCTGGTTTTTCTACAGAGTGCTGAGCACCAATGCATGGAAATCAGACCCATTTAAGTTGTCTCAAGTTGGGCACCCAAAATCCTTGGTCGCTTTTGAAAAATCTTAACTATGAACAAACTGTTTGCTTTACCCACTGTCCTCTATGATACTAGAACAAGCTTTTTCTGCTATAAAATGACTGACAGAGTGCACTGAGCTGAGACACAATATACGCAGATTACAAATGTCTCTGAACTATATCAGTGATGGTCTTGAAACCCAACATTTCTCTTTCAAAGTTAGAGGACCATTACTGACAGGGCCCAACTGAGAAATCCCGGTCTTGGTTTGGATTCTGAACCTATTTCCTATGGTTTTGGGGTGTTTTGATCCAGGATTTTGATTCAGGCCTATCGGTAGAAACTAAAGAGTTTCCAAATATTTCAAAAAATTTTGATATTTATCTAAAGGGCCCTTGTTCTGCTATATTTTAAATGAGATGTCAACAAGACCTCAAGTGACAAGAGGAAGCAAATATTTTCTCTCCATTTTTTTTTTCATTTTTAAAATAGCCTTGTACTTAAATTGCCTTTAAAATTAAGTCTTCTGGACTATTAGTAACATTTCTAGAGGCAGGAGTACCTAGAGTTCTGAAGAGAATATTTATACAGGTTCATAGCCAATGACTAATGTAGTGGCAGGTATGTGCACATGTACTGTAGGATGCTATGGGAATGAATTTCTTCTAGAGTTTACTATAATTTTATCCAATGCACTGAATGGATGCTCTATAGTTTCACTCAACTGAGGTTCAAGTATCCTCAAGCTCCCATGACACATCCTGGTAAGATGCTCCACATATTCAAACACAAGTTGGGTGGTAGGGCCCTCAGAACCCAACTGAACTCCTGGTTGGAATGGCCATAAGAAGTATGCAAATACAGAAGTAGAGAACGACGAGATTGTCAGCAAGCAGTGCTCCAGTAATTTTTTTTAATAGTATAGTTAGTTTTTTAAATCTTTGGACTAAAACTCAATTTTCTCTTACCTTTTTCACTGTTACATCATTGCCCCCTAAAAAGATGGTTAGATTTTGGTCCATATCTCATGCCATATGGGCCAGATATCATATCCCTCACCAAAGTGTCCAACTGACAGTCAGTGTTTGTAAAAACTGTGAGCAAAATAAACATCTTTCAGGTAGATTCAATCTCTGACTGGAACAAAGGTTGCGCAAACGCTGAGAACGCAAGTACCAATGATTCCAGTGACTGCTCTTGCGTTTTACAGCTATGGATTTTTTTTAAGAGTTCAGTTTTGCATCCCAAAAGGGAAATATTTAACAGTCAATGAGTCAAAACAGTCAAAGGAGGGCAGTTGGCTAGTACAGTATAAAGAGCAGCAACCATTTGTGGACCACATGCCATTTTGTTTCATTTCTAGACATGTCTTGTAGGGAGGGTCCCAGAATATACAAAATATACAACCTGTCCTAATGACCACCCCACCTGCTTGCATAGGCCATTTTATATGGTCCTAAAGGCAGTCTTTGGAGTTAGGGCCAGTGCCAACTTGCTATAAATGCAAGTTGTGTGTATATATATATAACTTTTTTTTTTTTAAACAAGAAATTTAGTCCACTTTGAGCCAAGATGGTCAAATTATCTACAGGATTCAAGGGTGAGCATGAGGCTTCCACTGATCCTGGATGGTACAGACTGAAGGTCGAATAGGACCCATGCTACCAATACTTTAGACCGATCACTTGGAAAATCCTCAGTGCTGTGCACAAAAGCCAACCCTTCATTCACCCTTTAAATATTCTTACAATTTTTTTTATATCAGTGGGCTAAACCATCACCTTCATGAATGGCAAAGGAGGACTGTGATCTTTACTTTAAAAGATTAATGCTGAATGAAGCCACTTTATTTGGAAGCGGTCTCACCTTCCCACTCTGGGACTGGAGTAGTATTTTTGGCTTTTTTTTTTTTTTTTTTAAAGATGCTTAACCAAGTTAGGCTTAGAAAATAAATGTTTGCAGGTGCTCTTTCAAGAAATAAAAGTCCAATGTTTTAAACTGGTCAATAGAATAACAAGAACACGCAACACAATTTGTCAATCACTGTGGATTGTAGCCAACATGCTCACATGGTGCTGAAGGAAATCTGTAGTCATGCCTGATTGGCCAGTCCAAGACAGATAAGCAGGTGAAGAAAAGGAGTTCTGAAGATCACTTGTTCATGGAGAAAAGATAAAATGTCTAAGCTTCCACGTGAGCTTTTCAAGTTTTCATTAGACAAAACAAGAAGTCCTAGCTATGGCAATAAGGTGATGCCTATGGAGATATAACGTGGTGTTTCAGGGACTCTTCCTTTGGCTGCTTTCCAGTCATGCCAGCAGCTTCCATAATCCCTACCAGTGCATAGGGCATGCAATAGCCAAAAAAAGTTAACACAAAAATACCCAAACAAAAATATTGTCCTCCATGAAGTCTACATAAACTCAGGCCAAACAGATGATGTATATGTCACAGGTGTCACTCCACAGTCAACTGCCATTAAGGCTATTGGTATTGACGTAAAAGGATCTTAATAGCTCAGTTCTAGGAAGAACCAAAACAGATCAAAGTGTCTGTGAGAAGTTTGACGTGTCGAGCATTAGGAATTCTCAGACAAAGAACAAAGGAACCAAGAAGTTAATTTTGGCTACCAAACTGGGATTTGGTTTTCTAGGTCATTATTTCCCACCCCCATCTATTTAAAAAGAAAAGTTAGTGCTACAAATATGCAACTTCAAGATGACATATTCTCCTATGGAGTTGCATTGAGAAGCGAGTTAAATAAGCCCCTCCTTCTTGCTGTCCACCTGCAGAGAAGCCTCTTCCATTTACTTTGATTTCTACTGGCAATAGCTGGAAACAAATCCAAGGGTGATGAAGTACTGTAAGCAATTGTTCTATCTTACTGACTTCACCTCTACCCCATCTCCTCTCCTGCACCTTCTTCCATCCAGCTGGGGCAAGGCATAAAGAACAGATGTACATATTTAAGTATAGTTGGGTGCATGACAGTGTGAGTGTGTGGTCTGTGTACAGAGGTTTACATGTGATCAAGTTCTCTTCTTCTGCAAGGCAGCGGGTTATAACTGAGTTCCACCCTTCATGCCATGTCTTTTAGCTCAGCTGACATCTATGCCATGCTGACTGATTTTAGGTACTTAGATGTGTCTCTTCATGTGGAGGGCAAGATGGTCAGACCTGGAAAAACACCTGTGGAACAAACAAAATAAGGATTTTACAAAACAGGCCTTTCTGCTCCTCCACCATCATGCACAAGAACAATGTTCACCCAGGAACATGCCACATGTGGTCACAAAGTCAAGGTGACTTCCCCTCCACCATTCAAGATAAGCAGCTATGCTGGCTCTTCGTTAATAGATTATTCTCCCTTCACTCCAACCCCACCAGATTCATACTGTTAGAAACTGGGGAACGGGCAAGCTAACTCATTAAGCAAGTAGCTGTAGTAATAAAATTAAATAATTTTTGCATATTTTCCAGTGCTCAGCACCCTTAGGTGTGGTCATTTCTTCAAAAGACCTCAGCACCCATTTGGGCATCAAAATAAGAGGCCAGATTTGAGGGCTGAGCTGCTCATTTTGGTACCTAAATCGAAGCAGAGCTCTGTTGAAAATCTGACCCAGAGAGCCTGAGTGCTATACAGATATTGATGACGGTAGTCTTGCAACATCCCTGAGATGAAGCTAGGCATTATCCCCATTTTATAGATGAGGACACTGAGGCACAGCGAGATAAGGAATTTGCTCGAGGTCCCACAAGAAGTCTGGCAAACCCAGCAACAGAATCCAGGTCTTTCACTTCCCGGTTCTGGGCTTTATCCCCCAAGGCCATCTTATTTTTAGTCCGCATGCAAAACATGCTGGCACTTCTACAAATGTAGATGCATGTTCGTGCTTATGAAAGGTTCTCAGAATGAGAGCCCTAGAGAATGAAAACCTCTCTCCAATCACAACATTAACACAGTGCTTTGCTCCACCAACATGTATTCACTGTGACTGAACTTTTGAGGACAATGGGCAATTCTTTCTTCATGGCCATTCGATCCTTGACCCTTCTGCTAACATTTCCAAAAGGAAGAACGAACATTAATGCCAAATATGATATGCTAGGAATTGGACTGAGAGCAGCAACTCATTTCACACTGGCCACCCAAATGCCACTATATACAAAGCAGCCTTAGGCCAAGATTTTCAGAAGTGCCTAGTGATACCTTTTTAAAGAGGACTGCTTCCAGAGGGCAGGTCCTTGGCACTTTCTGAAAAATAAGGCCCCTTTAAGATGCCTCAGACTGGGCACTCAAAACCTGAGATGCCCAAAATCGATTGGAACTTTTGAAAATCTTGGCCTTCACTCTTGTCACCCTAACCGGTAAGACACTTTCTAAGTTATATTTAGTAATAATAAAAAGAATCCACCACAAATTACATTTGCTGCTTGTTGCCGGAATCTTAGCGCAGTGGACATTGTGGCAGACCACTTCCAGAATTAACTTGTCTGTGATGCTTTGAAAATTCATGCACTGCCACACAAAGCTACATTACAAAATAAACACTGGCACGCGCTTTTTTTTTTTTTTAAATGCTTGTTGCTAGAATTTGTCATGCACACAAACAGATTTAGGCTGAATAAATTATGATCAAAGTAATAATGTAATTGTCTGCATTTCTCAGTAAGAAGCAGGTAAGGAAATTAACTCAGTCTTTTTTTTTTTTTTTAAAGTTTAAAGAAAAACATCCAGATAAACAGGTCCCATAGGTGCCTTCAGCATAAGGGAAAAAAGAATCATGAAAATCAGAGGGGAAAGACTTGGTAGTGCACTTAGTCTGTCCTTTTGGCATTATTCTCTGATTCTCTGTGTGCCTACTTCTACTTGTATGCAGGGGTGAGCAAATATGATAAATGTTTGTAAGAGCAGAAAATCTGCAAGAAGACTACCTTGGCCAGATCCTCAATGGATCGGCATAGCTCCAGTGTAATCAATGATGCTATGTTTCATACCAGCTGAGGATCTGGTCCATGCTTCTTTACAAAGCAGAGTAGGAAAAAATTAAAAAGAACAATTTTAGTATGGTATGGACTTAGAATCCTGCCTTCTTTTAAGTTCCAGGGTGAAGTATGTGCATTAAATCTGGATAGAGAGAGACAGAGAGAGGAAAGCCTTACAATGGACAGTGGGTTTCTAATACACAAGGCCCACCACAGCTAGTATTGTCCAGCTGCAGGGTACCAAATATATCCCTGGACAGCTATCCCTCTCATCAGGATAATGGAGAAAGCAGCATGCTATGGATATTACAGCTGCCAAAACAAGCCTGGGTGCCAGTAAGAAAGGCACCAGCTGGCATTTTAGACTATGATCAGCCATAAGACCATCACCTGACCATTGCTTCTCTCAGGTGCCTGCTAATAACCAGAAGCAATTCTGATTAAAAGTTTGCTGAGTCACTGACATGGCAAGATTTGTTAATGTTAATAACAGAACCAAAACTTTGTTTTGTATCAATAACCGTATGTTCTGCTCCAATATATTTTTACACCTAATAAAATGATACATAACTAATCCTGCGGGCTTTTTCCCGGCTAGTAACTCAGTTAACTTCATCTACTGGGGAGGCTCCTAGAGGAGGACAACAGTTTCAACTGGGGAAAAAAAAAGTCAAAAAAGAATTAGATAAATTCATGGATGATGGGTCCATCAATGGGTATTAGCCAGGATGGGCAGGGATGGTGTCCCTAGCTTCTGTTTGCCAGAATGTGGGAATGGGCAACGGGATGGATCACTTGATAATGAACAGAACAGGTAATCCCTTCTGGGGTACCTGGCATTGGCCACTGTTGGAAGACAGGATACTGGGCTAGATGGACCTTTGGTCTGACCCAGTATGGCCATTCTTAGGTAAGTCCCCACAAAATTTTACAGCTAAATCCTACCATCAAAAAGCCCAGGACACATCTGCAGCTATTAAGTTGCTGAGGTCCAGCCACATTTTCCCTTCTTGGAACTGGTGCTGGCTGTAGAGTTGGCCCAGAATGGGCAGTTGTCCTCAATAGGTTCTGAGATAGGGATCCATGAAGGAAAATCCTGTGGATCTCTGGTCTTCCACTGGACAAGTCTCTGTCTCCACAATTTTGCCATCTCTATTTGCTGCATGTTGTACCCACACCCAGCACGTACCCCCTCCAGGATTCAGAAAGGCTGCATGTGTCCCTGCATTGTTCCTAGCAGTGCATAAAAATATCATAATTCCTGATGGGCTTGCATGGACATAAACTGCCTACTCCCAAACATGCTGCTGGGTTTCATCTCCGCATCTGCAGAGCAACAAGAGGAGGCAGCTGGGATGGGAAGAGAATATAATGTTGAGCCATCTTTTTCCTCTGCCCAGATCCTGCCCAGTGGGATTTGGGCCTCTTAGCAATCTACCTACCCCTCCAGCTGTGTGGAGGGGAGCACATGGGTCTTCGCTTGCAGTCCAGGAGGATACCCATATATATATTAGAATAAAGTTGAAGAGTTTTACATCACGTTTCCCTCAGTTGAACACATGTGACAGCTATGGCCATGGCTCACCCAGGTGTCCTGACATAGGGTATGTAAAGTCACCCATGGTTCTGAAAAGCTTCTCAACTAATTCTTCGGCAACTCCAATAACCAACACGGTCATGGTGCCTCAGCCACCCTGGGGACTCTTTCATTTCCTTCTGGGCTACTTCAGCTCCCTCTGCTATCTCCCCTGCTGCCTCCAAAGCACACACCACTCGCTGTACATATGCTGCTCCTCACATCGGTGGTAGTTTGCCAACCAACATTTACAATACGATCTGTGTCCTGTAAGACGTGGGGGCAAAACTAAACACTTCATTTTAAAAGGATCCTGTTTTTCCAGAAGAAACTTCAGCTGTTAACTCTTTGTCATGAAAGGGGATTGTGTTTACACCCAAGGCCAAAGGTCTGCTACAAAACCCTCAGCACCCCCGTTTACGCCAAAGACTGTGTGTGCCTGAAATTTCGGTGCTTTAAAAAGATGCCACCAGCATTGTTTGAAAAAGAGAAAGTGTGTGTGCGTGCACACTTAGGGAGAGAGAAAACAAAGTGACAGACTTCTAGCTTCCTGTCTTCCCACCCCCACTTCCTTTTGTCACTAAAAGTTATAACACCTGAATCGACCTATATGTGTTGTTTTTAAAATTGTCCTCTAGGCTGATAGCATGAATACAATCCAAAAGGCTAGTGGTGTAAACCCACAGCCCTGAAAGAGGGGTTTTCAATGGACTCGTTGATGGATCACGTACATAAACACTCCCCCTACTGGTAGTTCAATCACCATTTTCATGCTCCGATGGCCAAAGTACTCGCCTTCACCTCTGAAGAGTGGTGTGCAGTTGGTTTACACTACATCAAGACTCCTGAAAGATGTACCTAAGGCTACTTAAAGCTCAGAAAACCAGGATGTTTACTGTAGGCAAGGACCCTTCTGTCATTAGTGGACGGTGAAAAGGAAGAACTTAAAAAGAAATCTAAGAGGCAGCAGTTTAGAGATGGAGAAATGTGATTCTATCTGGGACCTTAATTCAGGAAAGCACCTGTTTAACTTGAAGCACGTGCTTAAATGTTTTCCTGAATACAGCTGGACTGAAGTATGTGCTTAAGGGCATACCTGAATCCAGGCCTGGAGTAGGGGGAGGTTAGCACACTTGGAAAGAGGAAGAGAAAGGAAAGAAAGTGTGAAGTCCAAAGCAGGCCAGCGACGTAAAGGGCCATCACTCTGAACCACTTTGAACACAGCGAGTCCCTGAGCTTCCCAAACTAGACTCAGTGAAAGGGCGGTGGGAAACTGGTGGACAGATTACACCACATATGATCAGTTTAAACTGGTGAATACTTTTTACCTAGCCATAGTTCTGGTCAAAGGAGGAAAAATTGACAATTTTAAGGAAACAAATTCATAGAATAAAACCGCAAATAGACACTGTGATGGGGGTTGCTATAGAAAAAACACTTAGATAAAAAGAGAGGGGTGGTATTCTTCCAACTCGACATGTGACAAACGACTAAAGGAGATTGTGGTGTTAATAGTAGGTGGTGAGATCTCCTTGGATCTGAATGATCACAACTGTTGTCTTTTTGCAACAGGAACCAAAAAGGGTGGTTTGTTTATTTGGGGGTTAAGGGACTGGGGGGGGCTTGGTCGGTTCTTAAAGAGCAAAGACCAGCAGAAAGCAGCCTCTTACAATAAAAATGAAGAACACCAATGTTCTTCTACTTCACAGAGATACTTATAAAAAGGCAAGAATCCAGAGGGTTTGTGCTTGGTTTATCCTTTATCATTATGAGCAAACGAGATAATCCAGGGATAAAAGAGAGAGGAAGCCCTTGGTTGGGGGCAGGGGAGTGAGGAGGAGGAGGATCTTGGAAAGACAGGATGTGCAAATGATCAAATTTCCTTCCCATCAAAGGATGTGTCCCTGTTTATGTTCTGTGTATCATTTTTCTGTGCATGCTCTTGGCCAGTCTGGTGTGCCCACAGGCTTTATAAACTCTATATTGTATTACAAACCAATTTCTTATCATAACGGAGAACCTTAGTGCTGCATTAAAAAGATGGGTAATTTTCTTAAGCCTCTTAAAAATATATATAAATAGGATTAGCCAGATAACATGTTCGGATGCAAGCACATGATTTGATTATGCCTACACTGGATCCAGCCTTCACCGTGGGCATTGCCATCCTCCAGTTTGGGAGGGGGTGTTATTGTCTGATAACATCAGTACTGTCAGATGTGATTCCTTGTGTAGTGTGTCTCTCTTGCTCCACACCAATTATATATTTATTTTAAAGAGCCAGATTTTCAAAAATGCTCAGCAACCGCAACTGGGACCAGATTCTCAAAAGAGCTCTGCTTCCATTCAGGCACCGAAATGAAGAAGCCAGATTTTCAAGAGGAATCAGCAGCCAACAGCTCCCATTGTTCTGGATGACAGATGCTGAGCAGACAGCTCTCGAGGCAAACCCTGTCACCTCATTTTTAGCTGCCCCAATGAGAGCTGTTGGATGAGGAGTTTTTTGGAAAAGCTGGCTATGGGTACCTCTCCCTGGATCTAGGTGCTTAACAAGACAGATGACAAAATATTAAATCTACAGTACCACATAAAATGGAGGTTGTCAAGTGTGTGATTTAAAGACAAGAGGACTAGATTCTCAGTCAGTGTGAACAGTAATGGCTCCTTTGATTTCACCCAAAATCCTTGTGGTAAAATTTTCAGATGTGCCTAAATCACGTAGGCACTTTTGAAAATGTTGCCCTTTGTTTCCCCAGGAACTGTCCCTCCAACTGTCTCTAGGAAGAGAGGCAAACATAGGGCTGTGTGCTCAGTTAACTGAACCAGAAGATCAATGATAGATTTAACATGCAGAAAAGGGAAAATGCTGTCAGTCCCCTCGGTTTGGTTCTATATCTTGGGTTCCTTCGCCATTCACCTGAGAACCTGTGGAGATCTCACCACTTACTCCCCATCTTAGGCTGTGTTGACTTGCTTGACCCACTGGTTTGTGAGGTTCGACAGTCCCCAGGTGACTTCCTTTACAGGGACCAGGAAGCCAAGAGGTGGAGCCTAATCACAATTTTGTAAGCGAGGAAGGGCAGCTGCGAATTCAGTCTTTTGTTGTTGCCCAAGTCGCATGGGATCATGGAGCGGGAAAGCCAAGATGTTGCTGCGGCTAGCAGGTTGGGTAGAGTTTATGCACGTTAAAGTGAGATTTTCCTAAATAAAGCTGTGCATTGGGCCAGATCCTGCTCCAGTCAGAGTCAATGGCAAAACTCCCATTGACTTCGCTGGGACCACAATCTGGCCTTGACTCCATGCTTCTGCTTAGGTATCCATAAGATAAAAAGGTACAGAAATTAGCTGCTGGTCTCAGCCCAGTTGCTAGCGGACAAACTTCCTCTTCCCACCCCCCCCCCCACCACTCCTGACACTCCTGCTGGCCCCTGAGGAAGAGAGGGGTTTCAGGGCAAAAAAAACCATTGGCGATGCACTGTAAGGAAACATGCACGGCTGCTGTGTATGCTATGTGGAAAACCAGAGGCTTTGGTCCCTGAGGGCTGGCAGTGTGCTGTCTTTCACCAGCTGTACATTTGCTTGAACACTAGATTTAGAAGGCTGCCTTACCTGTCACAATGGTTGCATTTAAAGGGCTTTGCCCCTGTGTGTTTCCTGTAGTGCCGTGTGAGCTCGTCGCTTCGTGCAAAACGCCACTCGCACCCTTCCCACGAGCACTTGTAAGGCTTCTCACCTGCAGAGGGAAGAGAGATCAGTCAGCACCGCAATGAAATTACTGCTGCCTAAACCTTCCCGCCCTTTGCCCCACACCTGGCCAGCCAGCCCTATTCCCCATATCAAGCTGTACTGCCCACAAGCACCCATTCCTTTGCCCCAGCCAGCCAGGCCTTTGCCTCCCAACTAGCCACATAGGGCACGAGTACCACTGATTTTTTGCCCCACATTTGCCCCACCCCTTGTTGCCTAGCACGCAAGTACCAATGACTTGTATTCACTCAGACTCTTCAAATCTATGGCAGACTCCCAAAAGCAATTGACCATTCTGAACCTGTTTCAAGGCCTGCTGAAGTCAATAGGAAACTTTCCATCAACTTGAATGGTCTTTGGATTAGGCCCCAACTTCATTACATCTTAAATTCTTATGCTGCCTTGGTGAAAGAAATATTTCAAAACCATCAGAATGTTTTGTTTTTTAAAAAAATAAACAAACCCAAACACCCCCACAGCTGCGTTGCCGTAGGCTTGTTTTCAATTCCTTCAGTCAGGGTTGTGTGCACAAATTTGGTTACTACTCATGCAAGTGGCTATTCCTGTGCACAGATATCATGGTTGCCCATGCATGTCAGGCAAATAGGTGTACAACTGCACATGTAATTAAACCCACAGTGCTTAAAATGACACTTAACGAAAAGTATTGCTCTAGTTCTGGCCTTCAGGAGTTGCCTTTCACACACACATACCCATAGCATGCGCATCTCCTCCCACTCAGACCCCATGTCTTGTATCCCCACTTAGATGCACCTGCTTAGTTGATTATAAAGTGCAAATGATGTTTTCGGTGCTGCAAGCGCAAGAGGAGAAGTTTTTTCTTTAAATCAAGTTAATCGCACAGGCGATTGTGACTGATTAGCACCTTTCCGACCATATGTTTATCAGCTGTTATCCCGCATGGAACTCTCTCTCATGCAATTCCCTTGAAGTCAGTGGGGCTGTAGGGGTTGGACGTCAGTGAAGAATCCGATCCGCTGTGTTCACTTTCCCCATTTGATACCACAAACCAGGTTCTAGGGGTCAAATGCAGCTCTGGTGTAGCACCCATGACCTCAAGGACGGTACTCCTTGAGGTCATGGGTGCTACACATTTTAGAATGGATGCCGTCGAGGTCCAAAACTCCTCTCTCCCATGTCCCCTTTCTCTACAGGACTGCAGAGTGTGTGCGTGTGCAGAGACTTACCACATCTCCTCAGAACACATGTTAATGCTCTTCTACTACATTGCAGCATGGCACTATGCCCAGCCCTCCTGAGCCGCCCAGCCATAAAGAGAGGCTGGCTGCATTAGGGGAGGTGGGGATGAGTGAGAACACAGTGAGGAGACAGATTTCATTGTTAAGCTTCAAAGGGGGAATTATTAGCAGGGAGGGAAAGTTGTTTGTTTGTTTAAAATTCTGAAAATTGCTAAGAATGTGCTTCTTTCAATCTCTCTCTCACTCTCAGCAGATTTAAATACCAAATATCGCGTGTCAGGTCTCCACATGTCATGTATTTACCACGGAGTATATTCAGCAGGTACTAGAGAGAGATCTGAATATGTTATAGTCCGAAACTGGGAGCGCCACAGTAAGCAAATGGGACAAGTCAGAAGAGTGTGAGGATCAAATTCATTGCTGGTGTAACTCCACTGACTGCAACAGAGTTGCCCCAGGAACTGATTTGGCCCAGTACGTGTAGGGAAAGCTTCTCTGTGACTAGTCATTTACCAAACATTATTGATTACAAGCTAGGCTCTGCAGCTCCAAAGATAAAGTGGAAAGCTGGCATGGAGAGAAGAGGAGAATGGGCTGGGATATCTACCAGAGTTCAGCAATTCAAGCCTTTTATCCTCAACTCAGGTTTGAAAAGCAAAATCCATAAAAGGATGTGTTGCATCGGTCCTATTAGAAGAGGAAACCCTACATGAGGCTGCAGCAGGTGGAGAAATGCCAGGCACAGATCGATCCATCAGTCAAGCAATCAGTCTACAGGCCCTAAAGAATAAAAGGTAGTGGAGGGGGGAGGGTTTGAGGAAAAACAAAAAAGAGGCAGCAGGATTTTCATTTCAAATCACATTCTCCCTGAAGCTCAATCTAGGCAGGTGCTGTTGGTTTTTTTCCCCAGAATACCATATGAGAGTGTATAAAACAGAGCCCAGGTATTTTAAGCCAATCATGAACGTTCACCGCACTGTACAGGTAACATTCCTCTACAGCTCTACAGCACAAGGTCTTAGAACAGCAGGTCCCTCGTGCGCTGCAAGACCTGGGCAAAAGAGGCCCATGAAAGATGCCTACATTTGTAGGTGCTGTAGTATTTAGGATGCCCTAATTCTCTTCTGATTAGTGTGTTTGTCCTGGCCATTTTGGGGTTAGACCGTAAAAATAAAAGAAATCCTAAAGAAACCGCTGGCTGGTAACAATGAGAAAATAGAACAAACATATAGGGCGACCAGACAGCAAGTGTGAAAAATCGGGATGGAGGTGGGGGGGTAATAGGAGCCAATATAAGAAAAAGACCCAAAAATCTGGACTGTCCCTATAAAATTGGGATAGGTGGTCACCCTACAATCATAGCACAGGCTGGATTGGAACAAGCTAGACCCATTGAGGCAAATTTGTTTAAAAGGAGTTTTCCACTCAAAAAGCCATTCAAAGTTTTCATTTCCATCAGAGCCTAGATCATGGGCAAGGTGGTGCTTCCCGTGCCCATCTCAGCCATGGCTCGGACACTGCCCCCAATGCTGGCCCACCCAAACACTGCCCTCAAGAGTGCTACAGCCCACATGCTCTCCCCTAGAGATCCAGGGCAAGATCTGCATGCTCCCCTCAGTCTCCACTGGCATAGAAAGCGGACACCCAGAAATGATGCCCCATATTCTGGGCTTGTCCCTGATGGTGGAACATTCAGCTGCTGCTCTACTGGGACAACTAACACGTTGTTTTTAAAAGCAATGCACCACAGTAACAAATTGTGTGCAAGTGTGGGAGGAGGTAATTTGCATGGTGAAACTCATTTAGTTTGTGTGGCTGCAAGAGAAGAGATGCCTCGCTCGCAATGGAGACAGCAAGGCAGATGTGTTTCTGTGTGGCTGTGCCTTTGTTGCATATGTTACGGAGAGAGTGAGAGACACTGACGCTTGTTCAAAACTGGCAGGTACAGACAGCCTAACGTACAATCGTCTATGGAACAGAAGGGTTGTTGACAAATACTGTGGTCTTTGCCTGAAATCAGCGGGCATTATGACTGAAGCAGGATTTGTCTAATTAACATTTGCCAAGTGCTTCAGAATGTAGCGTGCGTATTTAGCTTATTAGAGGCCACCAGTAATTCTGTTAGGCCTGTCTAGAATACACGTATGGGTGGCATGCTACGTATCTCTGTTGCCTGTGCTCCAGGGGCTCTGTCCCCAATGTGTCTTTGCATAGCATAGAGTCCGGTTTTGTTTTCAGCTTCCCTTCCTCTGTAACATTAACCGTGTTCTGCCAAATGTCAGACAGCGCTCCTTTGTGCTCCCAGGCAGCCTGCTGGCTTACAGTCAGCTGTGTGGCATAACAGAAAGGCAAAAGAGCCCGTGACCTTTAAAGCCATGTCAAAAAGGGATCCTTTTCCCCACAGACCTAAAAGAGATTAGCTTCCCCCACCCCCACCCTCCTATAGCAATTCTGAAAATGAGAGTGTGGGGATAGGGAGAGATTTCCGTGAGAACCTCTGTGCACAAAGGATAAAAACTAACTGTATCTTTTCATTGCTGCTTTACTCTTACTCATTGTAGATCAAATTAAAAGCCTCTCTTGGCTACTGGTCCCACAGAGGGTGTCTAAGAGTGGGGTGTCCCTCTGATCTCATTAGTGGTAATGGTAGAAAAGAATGGTAAGGGATGAATTCCATGCGCTCTTCTATTTTCGTAAGAAAGTACATGGTGAAATCCTGGCTCTACTGGAGTCAATGGCAAAACTCCCCATGACTTCAACGGGGCTAGGATTTCACCCAATACACCAGGAATGAGTGTGCCCGCAACAGTCACAATATTTCGGTTGCAATGTCTTTTGTGAAATCGTGACGTTTATTTGAAGTAGTATTAGACCCTGATTCATGCAGGAAGATCCTTGCGTTCATGGGGTCCACGTGCACACTGAGCTCTTTGCAATGTGCAGGCATAAGTCCCTTATGATCTCTCTCAATTCGCCCCTGTGAGACAGTAAGGAGACTCTCTTCAAGCATTGCTGAGTCAGCCAAAATATTTTAAGAATGTGGGGAGAAGGGGAAATAGATCCTTGATGACATGTACATTTTGAACTTCATTTAAATTTTTTTAAAAATCACTTTCATTCTTCAATACTATTTAAAGGCACCTTTAAAACATACAATTAGAAAACCTCCATAAAAAGTCAGCATATGCTCTTCCACTGTAACTTATTTTCACACAGTTTCAGGACCCACAATTGTGCATTTTTCTAACGGGTACAAAACTGGAAATTCTATTTCCTTCCCTTTTTAAAAATTGGAGATAAAATCAGATTATTTGTGAGAAAAACAATTTCAAAAGCCTGAGCTGCTAAGAAATTGTGTGGGCTGAGAGTCACTGCTAGAAATTTGTGTTCCACTGGCTTCCTTGTAGAGATAGTCAAAGGTGAACTGCAAAGCAAAACTGAATATGGAGTTAAATGCAGGATCTTTCTCCTGAACTTCTCCCCTAAGCAAACTGGGGGGGGGGGGGGGGGGGCAAGCAGCAGGAAGCTATGTCAGTAAGATCAGGACCAGAGCAGCTTCACTAACTTTTTAGAGAACCTTGTAATAGTCTCCTTCCCACCCCTTCTGCAAAATCCTTAGTACTTGCTGTTTCACAGAGAGTAGCCTAGAATGGGCCATCACACACAGCAGAAGTGCCAGTGTCACTGAAACTCATGCAATCCAAGGCACAGGTCGCACAGTAACACATTCTGGGATTGCTTTAGTGAAACAGGAAGTAACAAGAGAATTCCAGATGGGGGTGTGGTGGGGGTGGGATTTTAGTGGTGAATAGTTCCCAACCCACACTGCCTTGAGGAGATGTGTAATACATTAATTTGGTTTTGCTCGCTGTTTGTCTTAATAACAAAAGCCTATTGTATCACAATAAGAAGCCTAATACAATAATCACATTATATGTATCTTACATTTACCTCTCATCCCAGAGAGCTTGACAGCGTACCAATGAAACAGAGCCTTTACTGGGGCAAGGGTAGTAATCAGGCAGAATGCGCAGCGTGCTGGGTAACAGGAAACACTGTTGGTCAAAAAGAACAGGAGTACTTGTGGCACCTTAGAGACTAACAAATTTATTTCAGCATGAGCTTTCGTGAGCTACAGCTCACTTCTTCGGATGCATAGAATGGAACACACAGTTTCATACTCTGAAACCTGTCATTGTTGGTCAAGCACACTAGATCAAACCTTTATATCTATGAAAGATGCCAAGTGATCTTCAGCATCAGCATGTTGCAGAAAGGATGACCGATTTCAAGGACGCCTCCAAAAGACTCATACCTTAATAATAAGCCTATTCGTGCCCTATGCACCACCACTACCCACCTCTCATTTCACTGTGCACACTCTACTCCATGATGGAGCATGGGGTTTTGTGAACCCCAGTCTCTCTAGAGACAGATTTGGAGTAGTCCAAGATCCTGTGCTGGCTGCCCAGCCACAGTTTCAGGCGAGGACACAAGTTACAATTGTATGGCTCACACAGCTGAGTTGGAAAAGTCTCCTGAAAAGACACATAGACACACCTTCTAGAGGTTAGCTGTACAACCTCTGTGTCCTGCAACTTGTGTGCCTCTCCTCAACTAAGTAAAAGTGAAACTACTTATAAAGTCAATTTCAGCTTCTCTTAAGGTCCTTTCATTCTTCTAATTGATTTTCACTGAGAAATGGAAAATGACTTTTTATTTGAATATACAAAGGACTAGAGGGTACTGGACAGTATTTAACTGTTTCATCATTCTTTTCTACCTATACGAGAATTGTTTTATTCATTACCATTTTGGCACCAGCCAGAAAGATAACTACTGCCTCTAAGGTGACAGTACAAAGCAAACGTACATTAGGCAGAATGTGACAGGCGTGTCAAATACACCATGAGACAAGGTTGTGACTCTTTTTAGGTCCATAGGAATGATTACGTGTTAAAATTAGAACTGATTTGCATGTACACGGTATAGATCTTTTCATCCCAAAAGCTCAAAAGTGCCTGTAAAAAGGTGGCTATATTCATGCCCATTTTAGAAGTGGGGAAAGAGAAATTAAACGCCCAGTAAGTGTCTTTCACACACAGTCATTCAGTGCATGAAAATACATTATTTGGATTCTACCTTATTTCCTATATACATACACCTCCCCCCACCACATACAGGTGTAGAACCAACAAGGTTCAAAGCATGTAACTAATTTCAAAGAAAGGAAAACATTCCATTTTCTACCCTCCTTGCAAAGAAGCATTTATTAAATATCCATTGTCCATCGACACAAACACAAAGCAGCCTGAGGAATACCACGTTTATTCTCCCATAAAGAACCATAAAGCCTTCTAAATTCTGATTTTCTTTTAAATATAGTCTAATTAGCTTAGCCGAGGAAGATGCTCCAGGATTCTGATGTGTGCTCAGAGCAGAAGGATTTAGTTTAAAGAGCAGCACTGGGGACACAGGTGCCAGACATTGTGTAGAATTTGCACTTATGCTCCATTAATTGCCAACATATCCCCCCCCCCACCCCCTCCCGACCCCTCGGGAGAACAGCAGAGCAGCAGGCCCAGACTGGTACCCAGCAGCAACACCAGCAGCAAAAGTAGCCAATTAGCCTCTAGAATAAGTGTGGGGGGGAGGGGGGAGTGGATGCAGTTGCCTAGCAACCAGAGAGCAGAAACAGCTGTGTAGCAGGCCAAGGTTGGTACCCTGGCAGTGACTGCTAGCCAATTAGCAGACTGCATTTAATGCTGATGTGGTTTCCTAGTAACTGGCTGTACAAATCTGTCTGTTGCACTCTCCTCCTCCTTTCCTCATATTTTCCCCCAGTCATGCTAGGCATTGCTGTTTGCCCTAATTACTGATTCTCTGCTGCTTCAAGCTGCCATTATTTTTGTCCCCAGAGAGGTTGGAAGAACTAAAAAAAAAAAAAAATCTCCTCTAATAAGAGCTTTTAGTTTCAAATTCAGTTTAGCTCTAAAAGCTCGAGATGCAAGATGAGGTGACCACAGCAAAATAAACAGATGAAGGGGGCAAAACCTCAAAGATTTCAATTCACTGTGAAAGATTTTTCCAGGACCCTACAATAGAGATATATTTTTTTGCAAGTTACACAGAAGAGCAAGTAATGAAAAGGGCTATTTATAACACACCATAAATTTCCACAAAGCACAACTCTGTGGCAAAGACCTATAGTTCGTGGACTTTCGTTCTGTGCATATAGATTCTCTGAGAAATCCCAGGCAACACAGGAAGACTTATCAGTGATTAGAGCTGGTGGGAAAATGGTTAAATATTTTCACAAAAATATGCTAACATTTTAAATTCTTTTTAGTGCTGCAGGTTTTGAAAAGGGAACATATTTTTTTTGGTTTGAAATTCTTTTGTATTCATTTTTACCCTTTTTTTTCCTTTTGCCTCTGAAAAATAGGGAGGAAAAAAAGAGGAGAGGAGGAAAAAGGAGACAGGGAAAAATGAAAAACTCCCTAGAATTTCTCATTTTCCAGTTTTATTTAAAAAAAATCTGATTTTTAAAAAGTAAAAAGGCTATTTTTGAATGAACAAAAAAAAGTGGCTAAAAATGTTGAATCATTCTACTATGATGCCATGCTGTAGTCTTTTGCTACGGTGTATTGTGCAAGCCAATTTATGATGGGTTCGTTCAACGTGCATGAACTCTTGGCTGGGAAGTTTATATCAGGAATTGCATTATTTCATCTGGATTTTTGGAAACAGGCATGGTTAAGTCTCTTCAGTTCTAAGGGAGATGAGAACACCAGCTCATAAGTCATCTGGAGTAATTAACTCCATCAGTGTAATTAACTATGTTGTGATAAATAAGGACACAAATGCACTAAGAATATGTATCATTTGATGACTTAGAAACTTTACCAGGTTAGTGACCTTATGATATGGAGGGTCGGGGGGAGAAGAGAGATTTATCTATAATGACAATACCCACTTGCTGGGCCTGATCCAAAGCGCACAAAGTCAATGAAAAGACTGTGCCATTCATGGAAATCTGAGCAACACTTAAAAGTGCTAATAAAATTGTACTAATTGTATTGCACATGTGTGAAGAGCAATTTTCAATGAATCATAACTCAGTCAATCCAAACCAGTTTTCACCAGATATGCTTAAGTCTTCTACACAAGGGCTATTTCCATGACCAATACCAACTTTCCAACCCCAGTCCTTATAGTGTTACAATTTTTAAAAATTGTTTTCTAATGGGAAAATGTTTTCCTGCCCTGCCCCTCCCCAATACTCCTGCCTCTTTTACAAAAAACAGTTTTTGCTCAAACTTTAAAACAAAACAACCAACCACTCCCACTGGGTAAAGACCAAGCACCTGAAAAGATGAACGTTTTGCAAACTAAAAGGTGACTGAGAGCTTATGCAAGCAGCCATAGTGTCTACTGCTAGTTCAACATATAATATACTAAACAAAAATATACACAGTCTATTAAATACACAAGCATTTATATAAAATCATCCACCTTTAAATAACATTTTGCTTCCAGGAGCCTCTACTGCATTAATAATCATTTATGGACATGGGAATTGGCCTACTCAGACTGCTCAATTGTCCAGCTATCCCAATATCCTGCTTCTGTCAGAGGTAAAGGAACAGATGCTTCAGGGAAAGGTGTAAAATCCCTATTATACTTCTGGTTGTGCAATATTATACCATGAGGGAACAGTTCATTCTGGGCCCAGCTGGTGATCAGCTTTTATCTTGAAATACGAACCCTTATAAGGGTTATCTTAGCTAGTAGAACTGCAGATGTTTTCCACTGTGGGCCCAACCTTCAAATATGAATTCAACAGTTAGTTGCCTAACTAAAGGTTTAGGTGTCTAAAGTAGCACTTGCATGCCTAAACCCAGATTTAGGCTTCAAACTGTAAAACTCTAGCCCATAAATATCTTTTTTTTTTAATTCGTACTCAGCCATTTGCCTCAAGATCTTGTAGCAATAAGTGGCAGGAGTTAATCAGATGTACCAAAAAAAAAATTCTCATCTGTTTTAAAATTGATTTGCAAAGCAAAACAATTGGGTTTATGCCCTTTTGGGCTTCTTTTGTAATGTATAAAGATGGCTGTGAGCAGAGAAAGACTTAAGCCTGCTAGGCTTGATTCCCCAGTCATACAAAGGTGTTTGCATGCCCTCTGAGAAGTCTGGATAATTTGGGTTGTACTGTATGCTTCTACCTTCTCCATTTCAAACTGACTAGCCTATTACTTAAACTCTCCTTAGATGGAAGCCCCTGTCTCTTAATCGTTTTTAATCCATTACAGCACATGATCGCTTACCCTTTGGTTACCAAAATTCCTTGCACATGGCCTTAAGCGAAAGCTTCTTGAAAAGTAAATAAACTGATCCCTGCTGGTTCTAGACCCTGTCCTGACCACACTCTCCAACAGCTGCAGCAGGTTAGAAAGGCACAATTATAACTTACAGAAACAATGCTGGGTTGTCCCCATCCTATCCAGGTCCTTTATCTGTCTTTAAATTGATTTTCCCAATGGGTGCTAACGTAAGGTTCGCAGTTCTCTATTACCCTCAGGCTTCTGTTTCAGTGTGGACGCAATACATGGGGGCACCATCCACTCCCCAGGCACTTCACTTTCAAGCACATCATTTTGTTAGTGGCTCAGATGCTTCAACCTTGCTTTCCTCTGATATGCTCAGATCAGTCACATCCAGTCGGTGATGTAACCGCGACTGCATTTTAACAATTTGTTTCCATCTCTGACTGGTTCTCACCTTTGCTAGGTGTGAAATGCATTCCCAGAGTAGAGATTTCTCCATCATCCTCTGTTGAAAAAACGATGCAGAGAAACAGTTTAGGGCCAGATTCAAATATCCTTACTCCTGCTGAACGGTGCCTGACTCTGCAGGAAGTGCCACTGATTTCAATGGGATGGCTCAAGCAGTAAGATGTCACCCAAAGGGAGTACAGGTATCAGAATCTCCCCCTTAGCTTTGCTGCACAGTACATTACTTCCCTTTGCTAGGTATTTGATTGTCTAGGCAGAAGTTATTGCACCCCATTACTCTTCTCTTACTAGGTTCAGGAATGTTGTTTCCATCTAGGCCTTGTCTCCTGGCCAAATCACTCTCGCTCATCTATTCTGCTTTTAAGCTGATGGTGTTGGTATCTGTATTTTCCATTTGTGATGATGTACCTGGTTCCGTGACCTTATTTTTCCTGATGCTGCTTCTTCAAAGGATTGTTCCTCCTTCTTCAGCCCCAGCTCTTCTTTTGCCAAAGCCAAAGTTATCCCTTACTACTGGTCACATACTTTTATGAAATGCTCCTTGTCTCCTTAGTAGATATCATGCTCTGTCCCCTAGCTCCTATATAAAAAAATCTTGTGAAACCTTAACAGTACACAACTAGGTTTTGTGTCCGTAGAGCCTTTGCATCCAATGATCTCACAGGTTAAGCTCCCCATCACCTCCATGAGTTGGGTATGTGAACACAGAGGCACCACAAACTGAAATGCAGTTACACTGCAGGAGAAACACAACAACTCTTCAACAATGCATAATCCCACTACACAATGGGAGGTGAATTGAAACTGCAGGGAGAACTTAGGTAAGCAGAAAGCAATTACCTGGACTTCATTATGGCAGCGTTAGCATCTCTACCTTTACAGAAAGTGCCATGGGACCTTAGATTACCACTGGAGGTCATCAATTCCAAGAGTCAGTATCTCCAGCAGTACTGTGCCCCCTCAGCTCACAGGGAAGGGCAAGGGAATTATCTTCCTTATCTAGGTCCTGGTCCCAAGCTGCCATGCGTGACAGCAAACAAGGAGCCCCCATGGCATTGCACTAAGCACAACCTACACCCAGTCTCCAGACTTCTATGGAAAAAAACTCATCAGTTCCACACAAGGCTCCTCCCACCACCCATCTGTGCCACAACAAGATTTGGTCCTATCAGAATGAACGTGTGTTTCTGAGAAGTCACTGGCTCGGGAGAAAGTCTTTCACCCCTCAGCCACCATTTCTAATCCAGCTCAGGACAGCGGTAACCAAAATCAACTATGAGCCAATGGTCACATAGAGATCTATGTGAAATGAGACAAAGGTCTCATTACTTGAGAATTGTTGTCCATGTAATTGACACCTTTGTCTGGGCTCTGCCTCAGCAGAGACCAAGGACTGAATGGGTATGAGATAGCTACCCAGAGACACTAGAGGTGGCTCCTGTACCCTGAAGCAGACTGGCATGTCACATGGGTGACCTCACATGGTGCTGCAGCTGGTGTGTAGAGAAAGTACGTACATTTTAGAATGTTTTCTATCTATTGGTAATTTAGGTCTATGTAGATATTCTCCTTTGAAGGGCCCATTTCCACAGCCACAGCTCTCACTGGCATAAGACTTGAGCACTTTCAAAAGTGAAATGGCAAGGTTTTTCCAAACCTAGCTGAACATTTAACAGACTCAGGAAGGGAAAACCCAGACTAGGCTCATTTTAATCAGTTTAGATGAACTCTAGTTTCACTTCTATTCAAATTACAAAACAAAAAACAAAACAAAAAACCCTTCAGGTTTAGCAATGCAAAAGTATAGCCAACTACTCCAAAGTAAATATAACCAAGAAATGATTTCCTCCCACTAAGTATTTCCACTGTTTCTGTTGTCACACCTAGGGAAGCTTGGAATTATCTGTGACCAAGGTCGCCCTTCCAGCCCTCCCACTTCTCACGTTGCTAACCCCTGCAGATTATCTTCTACACATCACATAAAGCTGTGAATCGTTCTTTTGGCACAGCAGTAATCCTGGGCCAAAGGCAGGCAATCTCCCGTCTTGATTTCTTCCATGCTGCCTGTGCAGCTCTTCCAAATATCTTTCCCCAATTTGCTTTGCTTGGCTACTCATATCTTTCTCCTCTTGCTTGGCTGGCTTCCTACCCACTTGCGCTATCTCATTAATACAATGTAGATATTGCTTCACACGCTAATGCTATCACTGGTCTTGCTGTCTAATGCTATCAAATCATCTCATTTCCCCAATTATTCCTTGACTTCCTATTCCTTCCCGTTATCTCTCACTCTTCTTACCACTATTCCTTCTTCTCTTGCCATTTCTAAATACTATAGTTTTCCTCTTCTATCCCCTACTTTTTGGAAATCTCTTCCCCATTGTCATCAAAAGCCCATCTCGAAGCCTTTCTCCCCTCCTATTGTTTAATGCTGCTTCCAATCAGGGGCGGCTCTATGAATTGCGCCGCCCCAAGCAGGGCGGCACGCTGCGGGGGGCACTCTGGCGGTCGCCGGTCCCGCGGCTCCGGTGGACCTCCTGCAGACATGCCTGTGGAGGGTCCGCTGGTCCCGCGGCTCCGGTGGACCTTCCGCAGGCATGCCTGCGGGAGGTCCACCGGAGCCGCCTGCCGCCCTCTCGCGGCACGCCGCCCCAAGCACGCGCTTTGCGCGCTGGGGTCTGGAGCCGGCCCTGCTTCCAATGATCTGATGTCTCCCTTTTCTTCTTGTCGTAACTCTAATAATTTGTTCTCATGCAGGACCACCAGTGGTTGGCTTGTTTGGGTTTGTTATTCTTACCCAGCACTTTGGATAAAAGACACTATATAGTAAAACGGGAAGACAATGTGAGACAGGCTACTGCTTAAAGCCCTGAAGATCCCTGGGGAAATGAAAGCACTGGGAAGTTAGATCTCACCAGATCCTAATTAAAAAAAAAACCCATCCCAAAAGACACACAAAGGAGTCCCAAGCAGGATCTGTCAGAGGGTCATCTTGAATAAAATCCCCTGCTTAAGGATCTTCCTTGCAAGTCCAACAGTGGTGTTTATTTTTGGCCATAAAGACTCCATCCCATCATTATACTCCCCCCTCCACCCCATATTAGTACAAGAAAGTCCAATATGACAAGTCTTATCTGTTCCACTGGCCTCTGAACTTAGGGACAAAACGGATCGTGGTCACTAACCCTTCTTTAGGTCATGTGCCAGCTCATTTCTAGATGTGTTTGCATCCAGACCCTCGCCAGCAATATCCTGCCTTCTAATTTAGGAGGCAGCGGATGACTGTATATTTTTTTTGTGCATTCCAATTAGCTCCCCCTCTGCTCCTCGCTACATTGGTAATTCAGCTCCATGCATTTGTTAAGACTGGGCTAAAATCCCTGTCTCCCAAAGAGACAAACTGTCGTTGCTTGCGCTGATGTTTGCTATGTGATTAAGTGCAAGTGAATGTGTTAAGGCTGGATTACATCTGCAGCCAGCCCGACTCCATTTATGCCATTTAGATTCCACACCTCACTCCCGCATTAGCTGCACGTCTTTCCCCGACACACAGCTCACCTTTTTCTGCCATTTAAAGTTCTCTGTCACACACGTCTTCCTACCCACTGCTTGGCTTCCCCCATTTTGGTCTGTACAACCTCCATTTTAATTTCCCCATTTACTCCATATTCCCCATTCCCTTCTGTTTTGTTCAGATTATTCTATCCCTTCCAAATTAAATTCTCTTCCATGCAGATAGTTGTTCATCCCTTTCCAAAGGCTGATGATTTCACAGTGAAAATGTTGCCTCAAGCGTGCCATAGAATAATCTCCTGAATCTTTTACATATGGTGCAGCAGTATAATAGGAGTTTGTACAGCACCTAGCACGTTGCGACCCCGATCCTGACCGGAAACCTCTAAGCGTTATTGCTTATATAAACACTCTATATAAGAAAAAAATCAGATCTAGTGGGTTGCTATTATTTTGTGGCATGCCTAGCTCAGTTTGGATCGTCACACACTAAAGAAAGCCAGCTAAGTGTCCGGTCAGCATTACAGACAAACAAAAAGGAATGCAAGCCTTCCTCCAACAGACATGGTTTTAATTTTCAGGGAAAGGAGTGAATCATTTTGATCTGGCATGTTGTCTTTATACATGAGTTGGGTGATCCTCCTTCTGCTCTGTCTGAACCCCATACTGAGAGCTCTTTGTCTGCAAGCGCCATCCTGCCCTTTCTGCACAGAGCAGTAACTGGCAAATGGCTCTTGTATTACACACGAGCGAGCTACCAGCCAAAGTAAAATATTTTGCAATCATTTCAGACCCTCTAGGTCAGATACCGACTGAGCCAAGTGGCTAGTGGCTACTGGCACTGTCGGCCGCATTCACAATCGACAGCAACATTATACCGACGACAGAGCCAAGCAGGCTGCATGTGAAAACAAAGAACCAAGCGAGACGAGTGCTTCTTGTCTATAATCTTGGGTGTGGGGGCTGGGAGGAGACAGCTTGAGCCGTGTACAATACATAGCCCAGAATTTCCCAGCTCACTCCCCTCTAACATTTACTGTCTATGTTTTGGAGGCAGTTGGACTCTCTCCTTGTGTTAGAACCACTAGCTTTGTTGTTCAGAGTGATCAGATTTAAGCTCTTGATCATACTACACATGCAATCCTGGAAGGAGATCCTGTTACAATGCACCAAAAGTTCAAACCATGCCCAAGGCTTTCACACTGCTCTTAAAATGAGGTGAGGTGTCCCGCCGCGATGGCACAATGGAACTGTGCTTTAAAACTTCCTGGGGACAGCCGTGATGTAACTGGGTCCACCACCGGGGCTGTATCTGTAGCGTAGGCGGGACCTTCATGGAGAAAGTTCCACAGCTGGGTATTCTTCATGCTTTCAGAACCACCTCTGTCATCGGCCTTTCTCTGTGAAAGCCCAGTAGGTCCTCTTCCAAAAGCCAAGAAATAATCTGTGATCTTATTCTGATATCTTTGTTTACACCAATTGGCACTTCAGTCCACGAGTAAACCCACTGAAGCCAATGGGACTATTTGTGGGCTGGGACCTCTGTTCAGCACAGGAAAAGGAATCAGAATAAGGCTCTCCAGATTCAGGGCTATAGTGAGAAACCCTTCTCCCCACCTATAAACTATAAAACATTTGAAATACAGATGGGCTAAGGCAATGATGTTAAGATCTTGGCTGGCTACAGGTTGGAGTTCAGACTTAACGTTGAACCAGGCAGAGGGCTTGGAGTTCAAAAGCATCAAAAACACAGTGGGCTGTTCTTGCAAGATTTTGACTCCAAACAGTAGAAATTTCACAAGATCAGTAGCTTTTGCAAGCTTCCTCCCCCGCCACAGTCTTAAATAATGAACATTTCATGAGGTCATCCCTTTCTTGTGAAATGTGGCACATTCTCTGCCAACCTGTGTGACATCTGAAGTGGATCCAGAAAATAGGTCACTTCTGGTTTTAGAGCAGGAGCTACAGTGGCTTTGGCTCCGGAGAGATCACGGTTTCAAATCTGAAACACACATGCTCAACATACGTGGTCTGTTGGGGGCACTCTCTCCAGTTTAAGCGTTTTGACCGATATAGGTATTCTGACAGTGGTGACGCTGTCTTACTGCTAAGTATTCTCAACATGGAGCCTAATGCCGGAGGTGGTAAAACATTTATCCTCCTGCCCAAGTGGAGATTGATGTGGCTACTCCTTCACTGGCTAGGTCACAAGTGAGGTTACTTTTGGCAAGATGGCTCCCACCACTGGGAGCATTTAGAATGCCCATATTAATGATAAAAAACAATTCCATTTTTACATTACGATGTATGTTTTACACCATGTAACTTCTCAAATGCTGCTGGGAGCAAGATGGATGCAGCGCTATTAACAATCCACAGATTTGTTTGATTTACTGCACTGGTCCAACGTGCTGTTTTCACCTTGCAGGATTAACCTAGCGTCTAGGAATCCGCTTGTATGACAAGGTCGTGAATTAAATGTGCAGTTATCATAAGAGACCACACATTTTAATGTAAAATTGAAGAAACTGATTACAGCAATCCCTCTGGAAACGAGAATAATCACATGATAAGATAGTGCTAATGGGAATTTATCATCCCCTATCACATGTGAAGCTTAGAACAAAGCAGTGACACTAGTCGATTTCACCGTTATTATTGTCAATGAACATTGCAACCAAAAAGCTTCTGGGGACTATAAACAGATGACAAGGGATTGGGGGTTCTGAATCGCCAAATCTAAGCCAATTTGGTATGCTGCAAGTAGCTTAGAGAGTGAAACGCACACACATCATTATTAAATATTACCCAAAACAACAACCCAATCTCCTTTTACAGCCTAATCTCCTGTCCCCTTCTCCCCATACCCACACACAGAGCTAAGATAGATTCACCAGTACATTCTGGCTGCTTTGCATCACTAGAGCAGCCAAACAGAGCCAGAATTTATGAGTGTATCTAGCCAGTTTTCTTTCTCTCTCTCTCTCTCACACTCTAATATTTATATATATATATAATCAGATTTAGAATACAATCTTTTGATTTTTTTTTAAAGTTACCTACAATATTTTCCATTTCAACCAAATAAGACTTGATTGAAATTAAAATTTTAAAAGGCACCTGTGGGAACGAGGCATCCAAATCCCATATTTCAGTAACAACCATTTGAATGGGAATTGGGCGTCCCATTCCCTTAGGCAACCTGCATTGATTCTGCACCAAAACCCGGTAAGCAGATCTCTGTGACACGTAAGACAACAACAGGTAAATCACGAATTCCCCCTTCCCTACAGACACAGATGCAGGCCTACAACATTTTTCCACCTCGGTCCCCATTTCATAGCTAGAGGCTTTGACTTTTGGGAAGAGAGGAAGCCTTTTAAAAAAGAGAAATAAAAGGAGACCATAATGGCTAGGTGGCAGGAGAACAAGGAGAGAGAGAGGCATCCTACACCAGTACCTGTGTGAGTCCTCTGATGAGCCTTTAAGTGGGAGCTCTTTGTATAAACCTTCCGGCACCCATTGAACTGACAGCGATGAACCCTCTTCTTGTTTTCCGGGGATGCCTCGGCCCCTGCCCCTCCTTGCTCGCTGTCATTCTGCCCACTCTTTATCGTGCCTCCGGCTGCCACCGCCGCCACTCCCACCTTGACTGAGGTGAGTGACGCCTTCTTGGCCACCAATTTCAATGTCACCGTGCCATCCATTGCGGAGAGAGTTTGTGGGGTTTTTACCAGATGGCGGCTGAGCTCAGGAGAGGAAGGGGGCGTTAATGAGGTCACTGCGTTGAGTTGGGCCTGGTTGACAGCGGCGTAACCCTCTATGGAAGAGCCGGTGGGCTGCAAGCTGAGGCACGTCTCAGACAGCAGCTTGTCCCGTGAGAGGATAAGGTCCATGTTGGTGCTTTTGTCGCATGTACTCGTCTCCACTGGCAATAGGATGGGGTCCAGCCGTCGGATACTGTCCTCTGAGCCTGAAGGAGAGGAGGTGTGAAGGAAACAGTCCAAATCCTCGCCAAAGTTCTCTGAGATCTTCCTTGGCTCTGTCTGAAGATAACGTTCCAACTCAAGGCATGTCTGCAGGGGGGATGGGGAGGGAAGGAAAGAAACCATCATTAGAAACCCATCTCCGCATTAACCCCCAGCTGGGGCAGGAGGCGAGGCATGGTAATCTCTCTGTGTCCAGAACAGTCCAGACATAGCATTTATGCACGCCAAAGCAGTCACGCAGAAAGAAACAAGATAAACCTACTCCTGTGGTACAAACCAGCTTTGGAACTACGTTGTGATGCAATGCATGTGTCCGGTGCACTTTTTGATTGCCTCACCTGCACTCTGCCCACTGATCTGTCTCCACATGGAATTATTCTAACAAGCCAAACCTCTGAGCAGCATCAGTTTTTTAAAAAATAACATTTCCAGATAATTGATTATTCTTTCTCCACACACGTGGTATTTCACCCCCAAAATTACCCCAGTCCAAAGCACTGCTCAGCTAGGACCCAGTCTGATCCTAAAAGTGGCACAGTTTTGAAGTCCACTATCTTGAAACTCTGCAGGGCTAGAAGCAGGTGACTAGAAGAGGGAGATTCCCAATGGGACCCAACATTTGCTGTTCAACCCTGGAAGGTGGAAGATGTGACTCAGTGGAAGATGTGACACAGAAAAGCAACTTTGGGTCATTTTTAGAGGTTTTTCTGGCTCCCTGTACAGTGGAGCACATCTGGCTTTTACTTACACACACACATTACTTACAAAAGACTTGATTATGGTGGAGTTAAGGTGGTCACCACACAAAAATTGCCACCACCCCTCTGTAACAAACTATGAGCATGGACGCAATGCTGTGGTGCAAAGACTTTCTCAGCCTGAGTCGGGATGACCACCTAACTTAAAAGTGGCCAGATGAGGGCCAGTAAAGCTTTTCAGCACATCACACCGTCTGGTATTTGCCTTATTTTTACAGACAATAGTTAGAAATAGTTTGGGAAGTCTTACAGAGTTTAATTAGTGCTATTTTTCACACCCCTCTGCCTGAAAAGCCTGGCCGTGTTCGCATCTTGATTCTAAATCTACAAGAGTTGGCATGAGACAAATCATCTATCTGATTCATTTTTGAAACATCCACAAATTATCTCTGAGAGAGCGGTTCCATATCATAGAAGATTAGGGTTGGAAGGGACCTCAGGAGGCTATCTAGTCCAACTCCCTGCTCAAAGCAGGACCAATACCAACTAAATCATCCCAGCCAGGGCTTTGTCAAGCCGGGTCTTAAAAACCTCTAAGGATGGAGATTCCACCTCCTCCCTAGGTAATCCATTCCAGTGCTTCACCACCCTCCTAGTGAAATAGTGTTTCATAATATCCAACCTAGACCTCCCATTACTGCAACTTGAGACCACTGTTCTGTCATCCACCACCACTGAGAACAGCCGAGCTCCATCCTCTTTGGAACCCCCCTTGAGATAGTTGAAGGCTGCTTTCAAATCCCCCCCTCACTCTTCTCTTCTGCAGACTAAACAAGCCCAGTTCCCTCAGCCTCTCCTCATTAGCCCCAGCCTCCTGATCATTTTCATTGCCCTCCGCTGGACTCTCTCCAATTTGTCCACATCCTTTCTTACAATAGATGGTAAGGTTGGGCTATTAGGGTGAGATTTTCAAAGGAGTTTTTGGGAGTTGGATGCTCAATTAAATATAAGCCTGTAAATCCAATACCTTTCAACACCTGGGCCAGAAACAAAAGCCTCAAACCATCGGAAGAGAGGTGAGAGATTCTTGGCTTGATGGTAGGGCTCCCACTGGTAGTTCTGGGAAAAGTCTGAGTTACTTTTAACCCATTATGGATCTAGGAATGTGTATTGCCTATTCCACATGTAATTTTGCAGGACAAATGTCAAAGCTAGGGAAAGGGGGAAACATTTTGCAGGCAATTCATTTTTAGTTTGTTTTTTCAATGGTAGCTGTTTGAAGACTTAGAGGCCTGAAGTAGAGAGATGGAGCCCTGGGCATAGTGCAGGTGAGGCAGTCAAAATTGCATAAGAAGTTAGTAACATAGCGCTACAGTGTATCACATGGATATAATTTACCTAACTGTCTGTCATGTGTCACCTTTCTGTGCACAGGGCTGGAGCCAGGAGCTCTGCAGATCAAATCTTAGGTGGTTCTGACTTCTGTTGACCTAGTCTTGAACGAATCATTTCTCTCTCTTGCCTCAGTTTTGCAGCCTATAAAATGGAGGTGTTACTTCCTTACCACCACTCAGGGTGTTCTGAGTAACGGGGTTTGTAAAGCACTTTGAAGAATAAAGTGCTAAGCACTAATTCTCCCAGTTTTGAACACGGTGTGGTCCGCCACTAATAACAGGGGGCCGGGATTTTCAGAAGTGACTAATGATTTTGAGACATGTCAGAGTGGCCGGAGGCTCAGTCCTTTCAGCAAATTGGGACCCTTGTGTCAAGCTGGGCACCCAAAAACTGAGATACCTCAGAACCTCAGAATCACTAGTTGCTTTTGAAAACCTTGGCCTTACTCTGTATTTTGTAGTGGCGTGTACAGTAAGATAGAGGAAGGTTTGAGCCAGTACCTAACACTATCTCTGCAGCCCCATCAGGGGCTTTGGCACAAGGTAGAGCTTCCATTTTTTAAAATGGTTTTTTTTAGCTATTATTTGTATTCTCAGAGTGCCTAGGAGCCTGGTCATGAACCAGGACCCCCTGGTGCTGGGCGCTGGCCCAAACAGTTTAGAGTCTAATGGTTCAAAATAACATCTTCCAAAGGGAATCTAATCCAATGCCGTCTTTACAGCCCTGTCTATATTGGGCAAGGTTTACAACAAAATATTCCAACTGGTTTTGGCACCAGCGGGACCCTGGAATAATGAGGCTCTCGCGGCTAGATACGTTTCTAGTCAACACCCCCCATTTAGCTGAACCTGCCTTGAAGAAAGTCTAACAAAAAATGACGATAAAAAGGAAGCTGCCCTCAGAGCTTTGCCCACTGTCAGGCTCCCACCAATCGCCCTGAGAGAACTGGTTTGTAATTATGCCTAGTGTAGACACAATCACTGAATCGGCAAATAAACAGAAATGCTGAGCCAGACACTCGGCTGACCCCAATCAGTGTAATTTCACTGCAGTCAGTGGATGTGTACTTATCTACACGAGCCAAGGACCTGGGCCCGGTGCTGTCCTCTTACTGGGAGGCTGATTCTAGTGACTGTTCTCAACTGTTTCATTGCTGACTGCAGAGAGGCCTGGTCAATCGTATGTGGAGCTTGAGTAGCGCACACCATGTCCCTGAGCTGAGTCCTGGACCCCGAGTAAACGTCTGATCCCATAGGATTGCTCCAAAAAGAGCACATGCCCTTTTCACAGAGATGATTGTACTTCTGTTGACTTTGGTTGCCAGCCGGTATGATGGTAAGAGGGAAAGGTCAAAAGAAGAGGATAAAGCAGTTATTCATAAAGCTCTCTCAGGCCTTGTCTCTAGGAATTAGCACCAATCTGAGCAACTATTGCCGTTGGACCCATACAAATCATTTCATGCACCCATGCAAATCATCGCACCCATACAAGGGCTCCCCTTGTCTACACTGGTACAGCCACCTTGGCAGCTGAAACTGAGGCTAATTCCCTGTGCAGACTCAGGCTATTTCTACCGGCCTATTCATCTGCTTACATGGCCTGCATTACATTAGTATGTGAGTGCTTCACAGTCCTTAGTGTATTTATCCTCACAACTATCCTCTTCGTTAGGGAAGCTCAGACCCCAAATGACTTGCCCAAGGTCACACCTGGGGGTCTGTGGTGCAGCAGAAGATTGAATCCAAATCTCCCGAGTCCCAGGTTACTGCCCTCAACTCAGAGCACCTGTCTCTGGAGATATTGGAACGGTAGCGCCCGGCACACTCTGGGGGTCTCTGTTTGTATTGCCACTGGAGGTGCTACATTCCACAAGGAACTGAAGGGATGGCAACCAACAGCTGATCCCTTTATTTTTCAGTTAGCATTTCAAGTACAGTGGCTGGGAAGCACTGAAACCAGGCCCTCAAGTTTGACAGTTTGCAAAATCCAAGAATAATGTTACAAAAGCCAATCTGGCGTAAGACAGATGCTAAGAACCTGAGACTTCTGTCAGATCTCTTTGACGTGTGGCTCTGCTGATGGTCCTGATTCAGGAGTCGAGAAATTGCTTATTTGTCTTCCCCTCTCCCCGCCCCCCTTCAGTTAGTTTCTTTGGAAGGGTTCCCATTTCCTGCTGCACAATGCAAATCAGCCCCTGGAACATCCGCCCATTTCATCTTCTGAGCTTTCCCTGCTTGCGGCACAGAAGAGGAAGCTTGAAACTCCTGGAGTCGGCCAGGGCCGCCCAGAGGGGGGGGGCAAAGGGGGCAATTTGCCCCGGGCCCCGGGCTCCGCAGGGGCCCCCAAGAGAAGAGCGGAGGCTCCCGCCTCCGCCCCTCTCCTGGAGCCTCAGCGCATCAAGCGCCGAGTCTCCGGCCGAGCCCCTGAGCCCCGCCCCGATCCGAGCCGCGTGGTGAGGGGGCGGGGCTGGGAGCTCCAACGGGGCCTGAGCCCCGCCCCGCTCAGAGCGGCGTGGGGAGGGGGCGGGGCTGGGAGCTCCAACGGGGCCTGAGCCCCGCCCCGCTCAGAGCGGCGTGGGGAGGGGGCGGGGCTGCGAGCTCCGGGCTGAGCTCCCAGCCCCGCCCCCTCACCACGCGGCTCTGAGCGGGACGGAGCTTTGGCCCCGCCGGAGACGCACTCGGGTAAGAGGCTGGGGCCGGGGCTGGGGGGAAGCGGGACCCACCGCCGCCGCCGAAGCGCAGCCCGGTCTTCGGCGGCGGGGGGCCCCTTCTGTTCCGGGACCCGCCGCCGAAGTGCCCCGAAGGCCCGCGGCGGGGACCCCCTCTCCCCCCCCGCCACCGAATTACCGCTGAAGACCGGGCTGCGCTTCGGCGGCAGGTCCCGCTTCGGCGGTAATTCGGCGGCGGGGGGCTCCCGCTGCGGGTCTTCGGGGCACTTTGGCGGCGGGTCCCGTAACGGAAGGGCCCCCCGCCGCCGAAGACCCCGGGCCCCCGGAATCCTCTGGGCGGCCCTGGAGTCGGCATTAAACACTTGGGCAAGTTGTAACAGCGTCACAAGTTGCTGTTGCCTAACTTCCCTGACTACATGTGATTGTCGGACATGCTGTTTGCTGAGGCCTTCCACCTTTAAATGAATGCTGAGGATTTTTTTGGAGGGAAAGGCCCAGTCTGTCGACATGCACGTATTCTTCCCCTCCCCCTCACTGACAAATCATACAAGCCACAGCAGAAATGTGCACTACTAATGAGAGAGCATTGATCAGCTGCAAGATGAACAACTGTTTCTTGAACCAGTTTCAGATCCCACGGATACTGCTGTTGTGGGCACCAGTAACAATTTTATAAGCCTGTCATTCACAGTCCTACCCTGGCACTTCTCTCAGCAAACTGAAATCAGATGCATCAAGAATCGCACGGAGAATCCGCGGCACTGGACCACAGACGCCACTGTCTCTGGGCTATTTGTGCATTTGCTAGACAATAAGAAGGCAGGGCACCCTTCAGAAAAGAAGAGGCCTGTTTTCTATTTAAACTAGGATCTTGGAACTGCAGGCAGCGGATCCAACTTGGGATCCCAAATCTCTCCAGATGCATGATAACAGGTAGTGGGGGCAGATTTTCAAAAGGCACACATGGGAGTCAGGCACCCAGCTCCCATTGGCTTTGAATGAGGTGGACTCCTTTGAAAAATCTCCTCCCTTAGAAGAAAAAAAAAAAAAGAAACAAGTTTGTCAGCTCCCCTGCTGCTTGTTTCATTTTTAATTTCTCTTCCAGCTACCCACTGTCTCTTGGGAGAGACACAGAGATTCAGGGGTTAATAAATAAAAAGCTCCGGAGAGAGAGACAGAGCATAATCTTAGGTTCCAGCAAAGAGACACCGACAGAGACACAAGGCAATTAAATCCAATGACAGTCACGTGAAATTTCAGTTGCACTGACATTAGAAAGGCTGTGTCCTCTCTCCTCATTTCCCACAGAGGGAACAGAGTGGCACTGTCCCTTTAAGGCAGGACTCCCCCCTCCCCACCCCCATGACAACAATCGTGGTCCTGACAGGTTTTCAGCTTCACCATTAATTTTCCATAAAGAGCAGTTTCTCGGCGAGCCCTTTTCAGGCAAGGCCTGACGCTTCAGAAACCTGTAATTATTCTTGGCTCCCCCACCCCCCGCCGTCTTTGCACCTGTGTCAGTTCAAGACACCAGCTGGTCACGTCTTGCCTTCTGCCTCTGAAATCCAAAACCAGCCGAAGGAGCCCATCTCCCCACAGAGGGAAAGAAAACAACCACAAGAAAAAGAAACACTATAAGGGGCAGGAAAGGGGGGAACCCAACGCCAACCCTTGTCCCTCCCCCAAAGCAATAGGGGAAAAAACCATTGAGCCAAGAAAGGCCTCCCTCTAATCAGCATTAGAGACAAAGCCCTTAGCAAAAGGGAAGGGGTCTGACAAGAGAGCTCCAGCACCCTCCTTCCTGTACCCCCAACCACAGTCCTACCTGCTGTTGCCTTTGCTAAGAGCTGGCACTTGGGTGCAGGAACAAAGTTTCTTTACCCCGCACGCCCTTTTCTGCTCATGCTGAATACCTTACCTGACTTTTCTCTCTGCCCCACGTCACTGGGGGAGGCAGGGCTCTGGCTGCTGCACTCGCTTGTTGTATGGTTAAACAACAAGCCACTTTCCTTCACCCCCCGTCACAATGCATTGTTATTGTTCTTAACTGCTAGGCTCACGAAGTCCAGCCTCTGCCTTCCGCCCTGACCTGGAGACACACAGTGGGATCATCCAAGAGACTGAAGGGAGTCAGATGCCGAGCTCCGATCCTATTGACCGGCAGGGCCGGCTTTAGGCCGATTCGCCCAATTCCCAGGAATCGGGCCCCGCGCCTTAGGTGCTTTTTACATTTTTTTTCTTTACTCATCTGGCGGCGGTCCGCTCTGGGGTCTTCGGTGGTGGGGGGTCCTTCGGTGCCGTGGAAGACCCGGAGTGGACCCCCCGCTGCCGAAGCCCTCGACCGCCGCCGGGTATTCGAATCAGGCCCTGCAGTTAATAAAGCCAGCCCTGTTGACCGATTCGTGAGGCAAGAGGGCACCTCTGTCTCCATGCCCACTGAGTCCTTGGCTGCCCTGCCAGCAAGTGCACCCGCTACTGTTGTTTGTAGTGGTGGCTGGTGTGATGTTGACCCGTCCATTGAGAATTGCACTGACTACCAGACTCATCTTCTGAAGAGTCATCAAAGGGCGGCTTTCATTCACTATCAAGCTGGGCTGATTTTTGAACCTTGGTTGGACAGGATATGGGTGAAGTGTCCTCTCTTTGATGGCCAATCCCTTAAGACAACCAGACTGTCCCACAAAAGCATATTCTTGCCATTTAAAGACAGAGTGGAATTCAGTCCTGACTGAATAACTCAGTCCATAATCATGGTCCACTGAGAGGTTTGTCTGGTGTACTTCAGGTTTCTGAGATGCAGAAATTCTACTAAACCTCAGCAGCCAACATCAGCAAGTATCTTTAAGATTTACAGCAATCTAGACTCTGAAGATTCCCACTCAAAGAGGAAAATAGCTCCCATCAGGTATGCAATATGAACATACAGACCAGTGGTTGCCATCGGAGTGATTTTTCAGGCTAGGGATAAAAAGTGATCCAAGGCTTCAATCCACCTGCCCCAATGAATAAGGGATCATTTTCTTTGCACCTTGCTTCACAGTTCAGCCAGCTCAAAGTAAGGATGATTCGCGGGTGACAAACAGGATGTGATTGTACTAGGCTCCATACTTACACAAGGAGCTGGCTAGAAGAGAGGACGGCAATCTTGCGTGTGGCCATTTCCTAAAATACCTCAGCCCGATTTCTCCATTGAAATACAATTGCAAGAGAAGTGCTTTCTGAACATCACATGCTAGGAACCCTCACGGAGACAGAACCCTGCCTGCCCCCACACAGATGCCTACCAGTGCCAACTAGTTTCTTAAATTACAACGTATCCTAAAATACTGTGTGGCCTATATAGCACCCAAGTGAATGCAGGTGTTGCATACTTTGGTATTCAATTTAAACGTACAGGGCTAGATCCTCAGATGGTGTAAACCAATGCAGCGCCAGTTACTTCACTATACCATTTTACACCAGCGGAGGGCCTGGCCTGTATTTTGTGATTTTACCTAAAGATGCTGTATTAGAACTGATCCAATATCAATCCAGAAACACATGCTGTCTAGTTTATGTACTGCCTTACCTCTGGCTCTCATTCAGTACAGAACAATTATTATTTATTGAAACACATCAGTGTACTCTTCCCTGTGCAGCACAAAGCCAGAAAAGCCATGGTGCTTGTCTCTCTGAGTTGGAACTTACATGAGATATTATGGGGTGCCATTTTCAAGAGTGCTCCACGCCAGCCTACCTCTGCTCCTGTTGAAGTTAAAGGGAGTTTTACCCCTGACATCAACGGGAGCAGAGTAAGGTCAACACAGAACATGTTCAAATCCCATCCTATTGCCCCAATAGCACTCTACAGGTTTGTCTACATGGGCAATTATTCCAGAAGAGCTATTCTTCATTGTGAACATCTTTATTCCATAATAAGAGCAACCACACCTGGAGTTAAATTATGAATAGTTAGTCCACTTTAAATTCATACCCCTTCTTACTCCGGATTAACTTTCATGTGTAGACACAACCTCAGTGACAACAGCGTATATCTCAGATAATGCCAATGAAGGCAATGGAGTTCCTCCACATTTACAGCTGGGTAATGCATTAGAATTTGGCCCATACATGTGAGCCCTCAAAGAAAGCGAGTTCAGTTCAGAAGCATCTAGTTTCTCTGTGGAATCTTCATAATACTTAAAAATTTCTGAGTTGTTTTGGGAGTGGGAGCCACAAGGGAGATGGGGTGGGTAAAGGCCAGTGCTGGGTTAACAAGAGCCCAAATACTTACAAGGAATTTAGGATAGAAAATCAAGAAGGGACCTACTCGCTCTGTTCAGCGGATTCTTCTGTTTTATTGATACTATGATATTTTATTACATCTTCATTTTGAATTTTTCTAGCAGACCATGGGCAGTTCTCTCATCTGGAATGTGCTAGTTACTTTTAAGTGCTATTTTACTGCACATATAATGGGACATTAAGCACTGAACCTGGAAGTTATCCAAAACCTAATTAATAAATTTGGTGCTTGGATTAGGCTGTGACAGAAAATGAAAATGTTGAACGTGCTGTATATGCAGGTCTGAACTACAGACTCAGTTTACGCTAGTTACAAGGATTCGTCATGTAGGGGAGTTTATTAGAGTATGTCTGGGTAGCACCTGCTCTAGTTAAGGTCGATTTCCAACTCTCCTTCCAATTCCTGTTTTCCAGTTGCATGTAAAAAAGGCCTCCTCTATAAACTACTGCATAAAGTCTCATGATTGCAAAGAGAGCCTTCAGAACGTGAAAACCGAGACATCTGCCTGAATCTGCAGACTGCCTGAAACAATAATTCGTAGACCTGTAAAATCCCTGCCACTTCCCCTGCAGTCCGATCACAACAGCGTAAAGTGCCCACATACACTAGTTCACTGCTGATCAGGTTGGCAGTAGCATCGAGCTAATGTAGCTCTCTCATTTTTGGCCACAAAGGCAGATATTGGAATGGAGTACAGTGGGTGGAGTGGGGGATGAGGAATTCTAGGCAAAGCCCCCATCCCCAAAATGCAAATCTCCCTCTGCCGCTGTCCAAAAGAGGGAGTTAAAAAGATGCATCTCCTCCCTATTACCAAAAGGCGTAACCACCTCCTGAATAATATAAGCCAACACCAGCTATCATGACTTCCTGGGTTCCAAAAACCATCATCTGTCCCTCACCCAGCTGCCAAAAACTCCAGCTTTTCTTCTTGGCAGCTCCTATAGTGCAGTTGTTAATTATCAATGCAAAAATCTGCAGCCCATTGAAAGTTTAACATTTGAGAGGGCATAAAATAAATTGAATTTAATATCAAAATAAGCCACCCGGAATGCATGACACTGATTGGATTGGACTGGGCTCGATGGCAACAAAGGGGAGAGGCGGTGCTGCATAATTCTGTGATCTCTGCTGCATAGTTTAGATCTAATGTGTCACACAGGATATAGGGCTTATTGCTCACAATAAATTCCTTTTGTGCTGAAAATTTTCCCTGCGTGGTCTCCGCCCCAAAGATGTATTTGGCAAAAACAGCCGCCACTGTGTAATTCAACTGCAAAACCACATTTTTTACTGATCTGTTCCCATCACAATTAAAATGCTATACTTTCCCCAGGTGTTACAAACAGAATTTTTGGCATCTCTGAGAACATAAAGAGGCTGAAACCAGAAACTTCAAACTTGGCTTGTTTTGTAGATCTCCTTGAGACTTAAGGCAGTCAAGATAAAATTTTAATAAAACCAGTCCTGCAGCTTTTTTTTTTAAAGAAACCAAGAAAAATTCAATGCAAAACCAACCATGCAAAAAAACAAAAAACAAACAAACAAAACAAAAAAATACCAGTAATGTTAGTATGAGCATTCAGAAGTAAAGAACTTCCAAAAGTTACACCTGAGCATTCCACCTTAATGCTGTCCTTCTGCATAAGCCAGAAAAACCATCAAATAGCAGCACAGAAATATCATATCATACAAACGAGAGTTTCCTACACAATCTTACATACCAGCACAACTGGTAATCCAGATTGCAGGTAGCTAGATAAGGATAATATAAGAGATAGGAAATACAGTGTTAGACTTTTTATGAAGAGTCCTCTTATTTGCGTAATAAAGCAGGATGGTTCAGAGCCAGCGGAAGACATGGCCTTAAGCTGCAACGTTGGGCCTAGCTGCAAACTTTCACCTACATTTGTTAATTTTTAGATTTCAGTGTTGTTTCCTGTTTGGGCCCATCTCTCGTTTAGAGTTATAAATAGTCAGAAGAAACCGTTAGCTTCTAACACTTGATCAATCCAGCTCCCACTGTACTCAATGGATCAGGTTGCCAGAGCTCCCAGCAAGCACAGTAAAAATGCCATAAGAAGTGGATTTGCAAATAAATAAAAATGGTGCTGATGGCTGAGAACTTTAGAAAGTGGAGCCGTCTTCCAGGTCCTGATCCCACAATAGGATTTACTCCCATGGAGCATGGCCATGGGGCAAGAATCCATGCTGGTGGGTAGCTCTGGACTGGCTCACAGACTCATAATGTACTATTTAGAGCTGGTTAATTAACATCCATGAGCAGCTTAAATTTTCTCCCCATCAACTGACATACATATGCAAATTAAAACTTCACTCTGTACTGTATTCAAAATTGCGACTAGTCAAACTCAAGCCATGAACTAAAAACTGAAGATGTTTGATAAATAAACTCAAAAGATGAGGCGTAACTAAAGCCACGGGACCGGCGACCGGCAGAGCGCCCCCCGCGGCGTGCCGCCGTGCTTGGGGCGGCGAAATTGCTAGAGCCGCCCCTGCTTGAGCCCAATTAGGCCACTGGGTGGCACCTGGAGGGGTGTCAGGCACAACTGGTGATCAAACCCAGCTGGGGCTTCAGGAAGGCAGGAGCAGAGGGCAGTGGAAAGAAAGGCCAGGGAGGAGGCCCAGGGGAAAGGTAGCTAAAGGCTGATGAGAAAAGTCTGAAACTAGGAATAGTGAAGCCCGGGGCTAGAGGCGGATTGTACTGAACTGTGACAAATCCAAAGAGGCAGGAACAGTAAAGCCTGAGGAGCATTTGGACTGGAGTTTGAGGGGCTGCAGAGGGAGAGGGAAGGACTGTACAGTCCCTCTCTGAGCACTAGAAAATGGAGCTGTCTGGAAGACACACACTGGAGTAAGCGCCTCTGGCTGATCCTGCTGCAAGGGTAGGAACTGGACCCCTGAGGAGTACCCTGGAAGGGACTGAGGGGAAAGATGAACGGTAGGAAGGAGTCCAGGGAGGCAGCATCAAGGTGTCTGATGGTGCGGACCTTTGCTGCTTTCTTGGTGTCCCTGGACTGGAACCCAGAGGGTGGGCCTGGGTTCCCTCACCAGCCATTGGGAAGGAGGTATGAAGCCCCCTGATGTAAGGGGGACAAGGACAATTCAGAGCCTGGAGAGGGAGGGGTGTAAGGACTGCTGCACCCAGAGTCAGGGGCCAGAGACCTGACACGAAGTCTTGTGGAGTTGTTTGGACTTTCTGATACCATGAACGGGGCGTGGAACTAAAATGTGACCCGACTGGAGGGCGGAGTTGCAAGATGAGGCAACCTACCGCAGGATGACATTACTGTCAGCAGGGGGCGCTAGAGCAGACAGAGCTGCTACACCAACTTAGCCACCAGGTGAGTCCTCTCTTCTACAATGCCCATTCACTGTTCAATCTTATGGCTCAAAAAATTGTTCACTTCTATATTATTTTTGGCTGCTGAGAGGAAGAGGTGGGGGGACCTGCCTGGGAAACAGGAAGCAGGGGGAAGGAGAGGAATGTGTTGTGGAACACAGTCAGGACAAATAGAATGAAGAGCATTTATCCCATTTCTAAATCATAACAAACACACGGGAGCCAAACTATAATCCCAGTTACACTAAGATCAATGGTCTGAATTCAGCTTAGAGATTCAAACAGCCCAACAACTCTCTTAGATCAAAATCAATAAAAAAGCTAATTATTTGCCTTTTTTGTTTTATCTGTTGGGTTATTTGTGGTGGTAGTTTTTTTTCTTTTTTTAAAGCCATTAGCTATCTCACAAATGCAAGACAATGTGTGTTCCATGGGGATAAAACACAAATCTCAGTGAAGAAAAAGCAGATTAGTTTCAAGCTTCCAACCTGCTTACACTGAGCAAAAAAAAAAAAAAAATCAGATTTTGTTTTTTAAAGGATGGAAAAGGGAGCCATATCCTTAGCTGGTGTAACTTGGCAACACCCCCACTGCCTCCAGTTGCTCCTACCTACACCAGCTAAGCATCTGGCCTCTAGTCATTCCAAACCAGAGCCTGCCCTTGGTTAGACCCATACAGAGTCACTGTGGTTGGGTGGATCTAAGTGAGGGCAGAATTTGGCATGTCCTGTAAAAGAATGATTCTATTTGATGATAAATCTCCCATACTTTACTAATGCCATTGTTACCAAAAAGGGAAACCAGGAAATCCATAAAAGCAGCCACACACTGGTTTTGAAAGTTATGGCTCCCTTCTACCCACCCCCACAACAACTACAGGCACAGGGACCAGTTTGCACGTCCTGATTTCACAAGGTGACCTGCACATGCACATCACGCACTGTCACCTACCAGTCATAGATTTAATCACTTGTGCATGGCCACCGTTTAACTGATTCTTCCTTCTCCTTTGTATGGCATTTGATGCTAGTTGTTGTACAGGTTTGTTTTTCAAGTAGTTCTCTTTTAAAATTGCTTTATAAAGAATTTGCCCCCAAGTTCCAGCCCTCTGTGAAGAGAGCCCAATTATTAAATCCTGGTGGTGGTGCACCCACGATGCAGGATTTGCCTGCCAAGCATTTAACTAGGGATTGCTTAATTCTCAGTTGTGCCTCATCACTATTCTGTTAATGTACTGTCTAGCAGGCATTGCAGCCAGTGGCTAAAGCGTGGGACTTGGAGTCAAAAGACCCACGTTCCATTTGCCAGCTCTGCCACTCATTTTCTGGGTGACTTTGAATAAGCCACTTCAGCAATCTGGGCCATATCATCAGCTGATGTAAATTAGTGCAGCTCCATATGCCATGTGACACTGCTATTGGTGAAATGGGCCTGTGGGGCCTTACCCACGTTTATAAAGCATTTTGAGATCTACCAAAGAGAGAGTGCTATTTAAGTGCAACGTGAATAGCAGCAGTCAGTAAAACCAAAACCTAGAAGGGATGCAATGTCTTGTTGCTTCACAGTGCCCATGTTGCATACCTTACCGTGGTTAAGACAAGACATCTTGATATGCTGGTGTTTTGTTAGGTCATGTAATTGTGATAAATCCATTGTTACGTGCCTTCCCCAGAAACGCTCCCCACTTTCTCTGCCCCTATAAGAAATACAGTATGAGAGGTAGCAGACTAGTGCGCGGAGTCCTTGGGTTTATTGGAAGCAGGATGCCTAGGAGAGAGGCCAGGTGGTGGCATTTCCAGGATGAATGGAGCTCTGACACTAAGATTTTAGAGACTTCTCTCCTAATGAGCACAGCCAAGTCAATGAGGAGACCTGTCTGTCTCCAAGTCACAAGCTTTTTTCCCCTGTGTTTTCATGACTCCCACCCCCCAAAAAAGCCTTGCTCCATTCTACCTCTCTGATCTTATTTGCCACCTCCTCGCCCTTCCCACTCACCACTCCAATCATGAATCTTCACTTCTAGGAATGACCATATCTCAAATGCTGCCCTCCTAGAAGTTGTACGTCTAGGTGAGGGTCACTGCGTCTCTTAAACCCTGCCACCTTTGCTTGTTCTTATGCTTATTGCAGAATATCCCTGCAAAGTATATTACAAAACGACATAGCCGCGCACAATAGTGCCGTTCATCCCAAAGGATCCCAGAATACTTCACAAAACACCTCTGAAAACAGAAACGCAGCCACTGGATAGCACGGAGACTGCATGGGGAGGAGGGTCTGGCCAAAGGCAAACCTCAACTCTTAGATCAATATCACAGGCTCTTTAATGTCCATGCAGAGCACAAAGATTCTCTGTTATATTAAGGTCCCGAAGAAACCTGCTCCCAGCAAACGGCCAGGAACTCAGTGTGTCTCTTTCAGGGACAAAAGGCTGAGCTGATGCTGCTGGAATTCGAACATGTTGCTCTTGGGAATCCAAAATCTTGCAGCTTGCTGCCTAGGCAATTAAATCTTCCCCTCTGGTACTGAATTCATTTTTATGTGCAAGAGCATTGTCGCTAACCGTTGACCCTGTACAGATGGGGATGGCTGCCTTGCTCTACCGCAGGGCCGGCTCCAGAGCCCAGCGGGGCAAGCACGCGCGTGGGGCGGCCCTTTCCCGGGGGGGCGGCAGGCTGGGCCGGCGGACCTGCCGCAGTCATGCCTGCGGGAGGTCCACCGGAGCCCCGGGACGACCGGACCTGCCGCAGGCATGACTGCGGAGGGGGCGCTCGTCCCGCGGCTCCAGTGGACCTCCCGCAGGCATGACTGCGGACGGTTCGCTGGTCCCGCGGCTCGGCTGGACCTCCCGCAGGCATGCCTGCGGCAGCTCAAACAGAGCCGCCGGACCTGCGAACCGTCCGCAGCTGCGGGAGGTCCAGCCGAGCCGTGCGACCAGCGGACCTTCCGCGGTCATGCCCGTGGGAGGTCCGCTGCTCCCGCGGCTCCGGGGCGCCTCCCGCGCATGACTGCTTGGGGCGGCCAAAAAGGTAGAGCCACCCCTGCTCTACCGTCCACGGTGCTCCCTCACCACTCCTCAGAAAGCAAACAAATGCAACCCACTTCTCTTACTTATGATCAAGGGAAAGAGGGAGTCTGTGTTGTGTATGTTAATATCACGTATCCATACATCATACTCTATAGTTGTAGGAGCAGGATTTTATAACTGTACTATGAGAATTAATGTATGATTTGATTTCATCCTGCCAGCCACCCTTTTACAATAGTTCTAGTCCTCCCAATTGTTGTAAACTTCCTATCTAAATTCTGCATTTTCCCCTAGTTTTGCATTTACCTCGGTTTATTTCTGTATAGCCTCCACTACATGAAGCCTGCTTTTCCCTCCTTTGGTTTTGGTTACCCCTTCCCTCTCTGTCTTTCTGAGACAGGGCTGAAGCCCCTGATGTAGTTGTGAGAAGGGGAGGAGTGGAAGAGCGCACACTCTCTCTCTCTCTCTGTCTATAGTTTTGGGGAGGGGGACCTCTTCGGCAAGGTATATTTCTCTGACACTCCGTTTATCACCAGTACTGCCCAATTAAAGCCATTTTTAGTAGCCCCGAAAGCCGACTCTGTTGTGATCACAAACATTTTCAGACTCCTGGTAGTGCACTCTTGTACAGCCCCTGCAGTAGCTAAACACAAACATTTTTTCTCCAAGTACAAATTGCAGCTTTCAAGAGCTGCAATTTTATTTTGGATATAAACATACGAAAGTTTCCTTGACTCCAGCAGAAGCACAGCACAGAGCCCACAGGACAACCACCTATCCTTTGCATGTAGAATTTCTGGAAGCCCTTAATGCTTTAATATTAGTTGGGCCCAACTTCCAAAAATACCATTATAATGTCAGAGTACTATGGAAGAATTAAAGTTCTTAAATATTCATCTCCCCAAATGGGGATGAAGTAACCAAATTAGGCACAGGAGGTGTGGGAAGCCCCAGAATTGCAAATAAAATAAATGCATTTTAAAATGAAAGGCCAAGATCAGAGTTCATGGGTTCCTGTTTCTCTAGCTATCGTTGTCCTACGTGCTCAGGACAAGATTTTCAGGAGAGATGAGTCACCCTGGGTGCCCAACCCGAGACCCCGTCAAAGGGCAGTTTCTTTAAGGTGTCTCAAGTTGAGCATCCGAAAACGGAGCCTTCCCCTGTCACTGCTGAAAAATCTTGGCTTCCTGCTGATCCAGCTATTTAATCCATGTAGGGTGGCCATCATAATTATTTATTTGTATGGCCGTACCCCATTGTGTTAGGCGCTGTACAAATAGAGCGCTTACGGTCCAAGCACCAGGACTGATAAGGGGCAATGCAGAAACTCAGGGTGCTCTGAGGATGCAGTTCCTGCACCCAGGAGAACACAGGGCTGTAATTAGGCTGAGCCCAGTCACACGGAGGCATCCAAAGGAGGTGAGATTTCCTTGCGCCTTCCTCATGTCACCCCGGGTCAGTGTGTGTTACATGTTCCCCTTTGTGCCTGATCCACAGGGGATGAGAGTCTGGCTCTCTAGCTCAAGCTGTTGTGGCTCACGCTTCCTGCTCTGGAGGTCCCAGTTCAAGCCCTGGTGGCCGTCACACACTAGAGCCAGGCACAAGCTGCTGTTCTCTGCCATGAACATGAGTTAGGGACAATGAATGTAGCCTGAATCCTCACTGAATCCAGTAGGAGTCAGAGCGTGAAATCCTGGACCCATTGAGTCCATGGGAGTTATGCCAGTGACTGCAGTGGGCCAGGATTTCACCCAGAGAGTGTCAACATGAATGTCACTGTTCATAGGGGAAGCCTCTTAGTTGCAGCTTCTGCAAGCTGTTAGATTGGCTATGGAGCAGCTGACAGCTCATATTAGGAGCAAGAGGCACAAACCTGATCATAGGCTAGTTAGGACTGCAACTAGCTTGCCTTGCTCCATTTATCTCTGCCCTTCTAAGGTAAGAGATGCCACAGTAGTCACTAGACTCATAACCTCATCTACTTCATATAACGGGGGCCAGAAATAAAGATCAGGCACTATCCAGCCCTCCTGTGTGTCACAAGAGACTTCAGATCTGTTCTCTGGCTCCCGGAGGCAGCACGCTAAAAGTCACAGCAACCATAATTTACAACACTGTCTCTCCGCAGACATCAAGGACTTTCCAGGGTAGAGCAATTGTAATTATCCCCATTTTACAGATGGGTAAACTGAGACACGGATAATTTTTTGAATGTTTGGCGTGAGCCTAATTTTGGGTGCCTCTAGTTTTAGGTGGCTAGCTTGGGGCACCCAGAAGAGCTTGATTTTTCACAAGCAATGAGCACCTGCACCTTAACTGCAACTGGAATGGTGGGTGCTCAGCACCTATGAAAGTCAGGGCCCAAGTGCCTCAAGTTGGGTGCCCAGACTTAAACGCTGACTTAAGTGAGTTCCCTAAGACCAAATGGGCATACCAGGGAACAGACCCCAGGTCTCCCACCTCCTAATCCACTGTTCTACTCATGGGACTTTCCCAGTAGGGGTGGTTGGTCTGGAAACTACCACCCATCAGCTTTTCTTATAAAATATTTCCATGAACCATGCCTCACTGATATATTTAGCAGAGGATGTGGGAGCCATAGAAAGCTTTGGAGTTGCACTGTGAGGCAAACAGCATCGTGATGTACTTAGCTAAGGCAAACCCCAGAAATATATAATTATTAATATATGAGCAGGAGACATATACATTCCCTTGCTGGGAAGTTACGTCTCTTTTACGGGAAGGAAACAGGTAGTCTGGGGGAGGATTTTGGCCAAAGGGTAGGAGAGCAAACATCTGCTCGGATGAGAAGTGCCCTGGAAGCTGTAATGTGCATGCAGAGCGCATCGCCTTCATTTTTAATGTCTCAGCCATACTTTCCCTTCCCTTCCTCCCCCGCCCCTCACTTCATCTGCCAAAGCAGCATCAAGAGTTGTCTAGTGCCAGCCTCCCCTTACAAAATCATCCATTCCTGGAAGCAAGATCCTGGCTGGAGACAAAAATCTGCAATAAAGCTATTTTTATGTGAGTGTTAAGAACTTGAATTCGCATGTCATTTTTCCTCATAAATACCCCCTCAAGGTGACTGCGTTCTCCAGAGACAACTCAAAATGTACTGTAAGTAAAACCGGCGATTGGCAATTTGTCATATGGAAAAATAAAAGCCACATTTGGTTTCTCCATACACTTAAAACTACCACTTACACTGTCTGAGGCAGACCAAACTGCTTAACGAGGTCATGAATAGCAGCTTGGGGAGAGGAGGGAAAGCCCCACCCTGGGCATGTTTTTCTTGCACTCTGCTTTTCTGACTGCTTAGAAAGGGAGCAAAACAACAAAGAGGAAACCTCTCCTGTTCCCGTAACTCGGTGTTTATCCATATTCCAGCAGCTGACAGTGCTCGCTAACAGGCTCCTTGAGGAGCTTCTCAAGGGCACAGAATCAGAGCTGGTTTTAAAGCGTTTCTCAAGTTGAGTTGTGGCCAATTCAAGTAGGAGCAGCCTCAGGAGTTACCTGAAAGTGTGGATGAGAAGGCCAATGGAGAATAGGGCACCTCGAAGTCCTCCAGCCCCCCACCCCCACCCAATTAAAACATAAAAGCTCAAAATGCCCTTTTACCAAGAAAAGGCTAAAAAATGCATTTGAGGAAGCACAGGGCTAAGACCAAAAACAATTGCCCCCCCCCCCCCCCCCCGTCCCCAGTGGCAGCGGAATCTGACTCAATCAATGCAGCAGCAACATTAACACTGCAATACTAGGAGAGAGGACAGGAGTGCTCGCTGGTGTCTACTGAACCTGGGAGGAGGGGAAGAAAATTACTATGGCTATTCTCCAAGGAAAAAGCATTTTTAAAGTGTTAGGTTTTTCATAATGACATTTCCCTCCCCTCCTCCATACGCAAGTCCCTTTTTGAGAGAGCCCAATTTTGCCAGTACTGCTAAGCGCCAAGGGTTCCGAAATCACGAGTCAGGTCCACCAAATATCACAACGTTGGCTTAAAAATCACCAGGGCTTTAAAAATTATATTGCTGTCAGAGAGACAAGCTGGGAGGGGTAATATCTTGTATTGGATCAACATCAAGCTTTGGAGCTACACCGAGCTCTTCAGGTCTAGGAAATGTACTAATGTCAGGGATGGTCTAGCTCAGTGCTTCTCAAAGCCAGGCCGTCGCTTGTTCAGGGGAAGCCCCTGATGGGCCGGGCCGGTTTGTTTACCTGCCACGTCCGCAGGTGCGGGAAGGGCGGCCAGCACATCCCTCTGCCCGCACCACTTCCCGCAGCCCCCATTGGCCTGGAGCGGCGAACCGCGGCCAGTGGGAGCCGCAATCGGCCGAACCTGCGGACGCAGCAGGTAAACAAACCAGCCCGGCCCACCAAGGGCTTTCCCTGAACAAGTGGTGGACCAGCTTTGAGAACCACTGGTCTAGATAATAGTTAGTCCTGCCATGAGTGCAGGCAACTGGACTAGACGACCTCTCAAAACAGCTGATGGTGACATCGTATAAGCAAATCAATATGTTGGAAAAACAGCACAGCTTTTGTAAATTACATGTCTTATTGTTGGTTTTACACTTGGTAACTGCAGGTAGGGAGAGGAATGGAGAAATGAGGAAGAGTATGGCAAGGGAAGAGAGACAATCCCTCATAATCAGCACCAGGCATAAAGGGTTTGTAGGCTTCAGGGCCCTGGCAAGTCTCTGGAGGAGGAGAAGGAAGCGGCTGTACGGATTATACCAGGGAATCTGCCTTCTCTTGCGCCTCCCCCAATACACAAGGGTCTGTGTAGGAGGAAGCATTCAAGGTGTTTAAAGGAGAAGCTGTCTGGTGGGTGGTGAGTAGTGAGACCACTGGTGGAGTGAAGACAGGGGTCAGGGTCATGGTAAATTATCAGATCAGCAAGGTGTGAAGAGCCTTAAAGGCAAAACCAGGAAAGGTATTTCATCTGCTGCTGGAAGGAGGCATCACGCCAGATGTCAGAAATTGCTAGCTGTGCACCAGCCTTAGGGTCACCAGACAGCAAATGTGAAAAATCAGGACGGGGGTGAGGGGTAATAGGAGCCTATACAAGAAAAAGCCCCAAATATCGGGACTGTCCCTATAAAATCGAGACATCTGGTCACCCTAGCCCTCCTTGCTTTGGTCTAACTTGGATAAAAACAACAAGGGGGCTGTGATAACTAGTTCCCTACCGGAGGCAAATTAATCTTACCCGGAGACCCCTCCCCAGAGAAGACTTTCAAAACCCAAATGAGAAAGTAAAAAGTCTACCTAGTGTGTGCACACATACATGCCTAGCCCTGCCTCTATGCAACACATTCATTAAGCACCTTTCACCAGATCCGCATGGAGCTGGTGGCCCCTGATTACTCCAGCAAAAATTAAACCCAAATTATACGAAGCTGCCCCCAGTTTATAAATTAGGGCCGGATCCTTAGCTGGTGTGAATCAGCAGAGCTCCACTGAAGTCAATGAAGCTATGTTGATTTCTGCTGCATGGGGATCTGGCCCATAACCTACTGCCAAAACTGCAGCCACTATTTCATCCGCTAGCCCACGCTTCAGCAACCCAATTGCCAAAAAGGACCATTACAAAAATAATTTAATTATAATTGAGAGTCAGGAGACTGTGATCTGTTCCCAACTGTATCACTGACTCACTGTGTGACAACAGAACATAGAGGTTCATGAGTTGCCCCAGTGTTGCCACCTGTAAAATGGGCATAATGAAGCTTTCCCAATGCTTTGAGATCCATGAGTGAAAGGCATGATGTGACTGCTAAGCATGATCACTAGATCAAACGACAATGCCTGGCATCTGAATGTGGTCAAACTTGGGCACGGGAGGAGCCATTTCCAAAAGTGTGTGCAGTGGCGGGAGGGGAGAAGGGTCTCGCTACTGAGACAGCTGTCACTGGTCCTGGAAAGTTTGATTCCAAAACTGACAGCAAGAGCATTCCAGCCAAGCTTGATTTGCAAGATTACAGGGTAAAAGGCATAGGTGCTAGAACTACGGGTGCTGGGGGGCTGCTGCATCTCCTGGCTTAATGTGGTTTCCATTATATCCAGGGTTTGCAGCTTGGTTCAATGGCTCTCAGCAGCCCCACTATCCAAATTGTCCCAGCACCCCGGGGTGCTCTCTGTGGTAATCAGGTACTAGATTGTCACATGAGGCGATCACATGATTTCATTGCTTTGCATCACTGAACACAAACTATAAATCTAATGGAACAGCGATGATGAAATTCTGCTTTGCTACTGGTCCTAAACTGCTGTAAACTGAGCTACCTATCCAGGCCAACGTGCATCTTAACTTTCAACCACAATTGTGTTCTTCGCATTTTACCTTTGGATCTGGCCTTTCTCAGTAGTTACTGACTGGGTGGATTATTGGACCTATAGCATCTCCTTGGGTCTTCATCTCTCCCAGTCAGTAGTTAAATAGTAAGAAACAGCCAGTATTTGGACCAGGGCAGTCATGCCAATCAGTTATGAGGATGACACGTGCTCCCACTGTGTTTAAGCCACTTTCCTTGTTTGGCATCCTTGGTGCTAACAAAATCATTTTGGATTAATGTTTGCACGATGGTCCTGGTCTATAGGAACGGTAGCTTTGACTGTCAGGTAATTCCTACACATGGCGTCTCTTTCACGAATTGTATTCACAGAATCCCTGTGCCTGGCACAGATAACAATCCAATGCAGATGCTCTGCATGATTACAAGATCATTCCCTGAATGAGCTTTCTGTTAGATTAACATCTCGAGTATAAGTATTTCACATTAGACCTGCATTAATTTGCCCTCATCACCAGGAGACCCACCGAAGAGGGCTGAAGTTTGCAGGTTAGTAGGGGAATGCAAACAAAACAAACCCAAAAGGATAATCTGTTGCAGGATGTACTTTAGCTTTGATTCTGATAATACTTCCTGATATACCAGTATCCTTGAGATCTTCCTAGAATAGAGAACTCGCTCTCGAAGCTTTGCTGGGAGGAGGGAACGGACCACAGTTTGTGAGTCCAAATGATATAGGGCCAGATCTTTAGCTAATGTAAATCTGCATCGCTCCACTGATCTAGCCAAAGGTGTGCACTAATTTTCCAGTGAGGTCCTGCTGCTTTGTTACAAGCATAAAATGCCAAACTCTGTGTTATCTGGTTGCACCTCACACAGGATAGACTGGTACTACATGTCTTCCTAAAAACAGGGAAGATCTTTTTTGCAAGCCTCCATAGCAACCAGCCCAAATTCCTCAAGAGAGAAACAGACAGACTAGTGTGTCAGGAGATTCTACTGCCTGCAGTTAGTAGCCAGCCTCAACGAAGAGTGGCTGAAAGCTCAAAACATCGGCACTTTTTGCTGTCAGCAGACTCAGACATTTCTTTAGGGCTGCTGGATCAGGATTAGTCTCATCTCTGTCAGGCCTGATCCAAAGCCCTTGATTTCCACTGACTTCAGCAGCCTATGGATCAGGTCCATAGTGCCTACCTGGCAATGACATCCAAAGTGCTAGCTTGAAACAGAGTCTTTATAGTATTCTGTTTGCATTTTACAGTATTTTAGGCTTAGCAGTGCCATGCAGGGAGCCTTTAGTAGTCCACTCAGGAGCAGCACTCTCGGAAACAACAGTTGCCCAATGCTTTCTTGGGGCCTTACTGGTCTAGGACTCTGGAGGTTTAATATTCAGGCAAAGGTCATACAACATCCTCAACTCCTGCGTCTGGATTTTCTGGCAATCCCAGCCATCAGCTATAGTCTTTTTACTGGCATCTCTCCTCTGCTCTCTGGTCAGCTAGGAGGGTACTTCAGCAGAATTAAAAACTGCACCCCATCTCCACCCTCTAGATAAAGTAAAAAAGCAGATCTGCTCAATCCTGGCACAGAGATTCAGGTATCCTACTCAATGGTCTAGTTTAAATATATATATATATTGCACCCGTCAAAAAGGCCAAGCAGAAACATGCAAAACAGTGGGGTAGGTCCAGTGTCAAGTTGCTGATGTTGGTATGGAAGGAACAAAAATTCTAGCACCAGGAACTCTGTTCCTCTACACACTGTGACTGTCAACCAGACACAAGTCACATTTTTGGGCCCTGAGATTTTCCACTATCTGCCATCAGTGGTCAGCATTCAGAACTGGCTATTTGCAAGGACGTTACAAGAGATATCATCTGTACTGGATTTGACTTTGCCCTCCTTATGATCTTTTCTGTCTTGGGCGGGGGGGGGGGCAAAGCAATTGACATTTTAAAAAAATTCAGTTACTTTAGTCCACATCGCTAAATTTAACAAGAAACAAACAGAGAACACGTGTGAGTCTGATACTCAACACAAATTAAAAACCCAAGGAAGGTAATATAAAGCTCTCTTTGAAAACAAAGAAAGCAAAGAAAAATCTTAAAAGGAAGTGTTGTCTTTTAATGATGCCAGTGAAGGGATTATATAAAGGGATCCACAGAGTGAGCAGAGACATGAGCAGAAAATAAGTAGGTGAGATTCAGTTATGAAAAATGCAGACTAATACATCTAGGAGACTCGGCGAATCTGAGCCACGCATACTCAAGGGGAAGGAGAGAGCCAGTCAGATGGGACCTAAAAACTGAAAAGACGTGATATTACAATGGGAGATGGCAATAAAAAGGCCCGTTTAATTTTTGGGATGCATTCTCATACACATGTTATGGAGCAGAATCCATCTCTAGGACAACGTCACCTAGAAATATTAGATTCACTTCTGTGAACCGCAATACAAGACAGGTATATAGGCAAATTGCAGGAGCCCAGAGAAGTGCAACAGGAATTATTAGGAAGCTGGGGAGAACACTTTATTCTTTGTATTTCAATAGCTACTTCACCAGTCAGGGATCAGGGTCCCAATGGTGCTAGGAGCTGCACACTCCTTTAACAAGAGGATGGTCTCAGAGAGCTAATTTATGTATAGCAACAGCTAATAGAATGGAGATGTAAGTCTATGAAGATTTCATAGAACATCAGGGTTGGAAGGGACCTCAGGAGGTCATCTAGTCCAACCCCCTGCTCAAAGCAGGACCAATTCCCAACTAAATCACCCCAGCCGGGCTTCGTCAAGCCTGACCTTAAAAACCTCTAAGGAAGGAGATTCCACCACCTCCCTAGGGAACCCATTCCAGTGCTTCACCACTCTCTGAGTGAAAAAGTTTTTCCTAATATCCAGCCTAAACCTCCCCCACCGCAACTTGAGACCATTACTCCTTGTTCTGTCATCTGGTACCATTGAGAACAGTCTAGATCCGTTTGAATGGTCTGAACTGCAAGGAGGCAGTGGAATTATTTAGAGCAGTAAAAGGAAATATAAATAGGAGAAATTTGATTCAATTAAGGAAAGGGAAGTAGTCTTTTCTGATATTCAGCCTGTAACGATGAGGTCTATTAGACCGGATGAAGTATTGTCCGTGTACAGTAAGGAATGGCACATTGGCAGGAAGACTAGATTATTGTAACGGGGATTTTCCAGTTCAATTTCTATGATCTGAATAAAAAAATTATACATGTGCACCACTGTTTATGGGCCCAATTCTGCAGCCCTGCCACACATGACCTATGGACGGGTACGCTGTTCACTATCATTGGCTGAAGGCAGTGGACAATATGGCTTTCACATTGCATGCTCCCAGCTCATTTGCCTTCAGAATCAGCCAGGTGGATTCTCAGACTGAACCCTCGCCTTTTCCAGATACTTACTGATCATCTGGGCCAAACTCTAACCATAGGCAGAAGAGGCCCCTGGGCCTGAACCAAAGCTCACTGTGATCAACGGTGTCAAGTATCGGGGTAGCCGTGTTAGTCTGTATCCACAGAAACAACAAGGAGTGGTTCTCCACTTGTGAGGTAACTCCCTTCTCATGTGTCATTATACAATGCCTGCATCTGTAATTTTCACTCCATGCATCTGAAGAAGTGAGGTTTTTTTACCCACGAAAGCTTATGCCCAAATAAATCTGTTAGCCTTTAAGGTGCCACCGGACTCCTCGTTGTTTTTGTGATCAATGGCAAGATTCCCTATTGACTTTAAAGAATTAGGATTTAATCCAAAACCCATTGTGTATAAACGCGGGCTTTCCTTAAAAGGTTTTCTTCTAGAGCCACTCCTGATGCTATATGCAATGTACTCTCTTTACCCTGATTTTATAAATGAAACATTGTGTGTGGACCCGCATGTGCACACACCCACCATCCCCTACATCTTCTGAGAATAAATCAGGGTAGATTTGATTTAAATCACTAGTCAGGAAGACTCGATTTAATCATGGATTTCTACATAAAAGTACATTCTTGTTAGTTGTTATAACCTTAAGACATATTCTTCACCGCTCAGAGATAGGTGTAGGTTTCATTTTTATAAGGTACACACTATACATTTTTAAGTGATTTATTCTGAAAACTTTTCAGATTAGTTTTATATCTATATCAGGAAATGAATGATTGTTTGGTTATTTCATTGACCAAAAGGTAATTGAAGCAGATAGTTCACCTCCCAATTACTTCATAAATATCTCCAGTTCAACAGGTTAATCATTAACATTTAGAGGATTTTCTTGCCAGGCTGTATTAGGAGGAGAACATCACCAGACAAACATTTAAATTGTTGTATTGTATTCTGGATCTTTTTCTTCAACAGCAAACATATAATATTTAAACAAAACAAGCATATGAATGTTTGAATTTAGTTAAACATTCAAGTTTTTTTTAAATCAGGTTTGTTTTTGTTAAAATTAGATCGACTATGTCAGCCAGGTCAACATAAGAAATTTAAAATATTGGCTTCTGCAGCTAACTCAGTCATCTTCACCTTCATTTTCCTGTTTGTTCATAATCTGGAAAAGAAAAACAAGCTTTCCTGCTTTTTCAGGTCCCAAACCATTTCTCAATTTGGAATGAATTAGTCCAAAGGAAGAAAATATTCTTCCTACACTGGCAGAAGAAGCTACTGCTGTTAAAAGTGAGATGATCACTTCAACGGTCTCTGAATCCAAGTGCTTAAGTGACTTCCACCAGTTCACTGGTGTGACTTTCTTTAAAACATCATCAGCAAACATATATTTCTTGAATGGTTCACCCTTAGCTCTGAAGTTTATTATAGTTGGCATTATGGAGGGATGATTGCTGGATGCATTTTAAAAAAATCTGATTTTTTTTTATTATTTAAAAAAAATGGATTTTTATCCACTCTGGAATAAATCCAAATCCTGATTCTCATTTACACTAAGGCCCCTTTGCACCAGGCTTGCAGTGCAGCGGTGCCTCCAAGTGGGCCTGACTCACCTACTATCCTGCATATCCTGACGGAGAATTGCAGGAAGGCCCATGATGAGGTGCGTACCCCACACAGGCAAGGAAAGGGTTACGGTTTTATAGCTATATCATTTGTTATCATATTGTGATGCTACCTGGCTGCATCGGGACAGTGGGCCAGGTTTAAATAAAGTTGAAACCCAGCTGGGGAAGGAGCTGGGTGATGTGGAGAAAGGAAGCACCGATTAGAAGGGCCATAGGGAGCAAGAGGAAACAAGTTCTGCAGTTTGGGGTTGGTTTTGTTTTTCGATTGCACAAAACTGTATCCCTTTCAGAAGGGACGCAATGTACACCCCAGATAGCTCCCCACCCTTCCAACGTGGGAGAAGGATGTGGTTATGCTGTGTGTACGCTGCCCCTTCCCCCCCCATATTTTTGTCACAGAAGAGCTACCACTTTTTCCTGGAAAGAAAATTCCTTGCTTGTATGTATTTCTTCCCATTATTTGTTACCTAAAAGGGTGCGGATGATGTTTATAGAATTCCTAAGGCCATACTCACTAGAAATAAGCTAAAACAGTCAGCTGTGACTTAAAGGTCAATGGACAGTGTTAAGTTATTCTCTCATTCCTTCCAAAATGCCACTGGAAATAATACTTATGGAAGACCAGGAACTGCTTCATTCTTGATCAACAATCATTAAAATGGGCATATTATTTTTGCCCTGTTTTTATTTACTCTGTGTCTTGTATAGTGTGTAGAATGAAAGCACCTAGTTGCTGTGCTGTGATTAATTATACTTTGCTTTTCTGTAGAACCTTCTAAACAGAGGTCTCAAATGACTTGACAGACGTCAGGCCAGATCCTCAACTAATGTAAATCAGCCTAGGCCCATGGAAGTTGATGTAGAGCCACAGCTGTCTACCGGGGTTGTCTATGTAGGGCAGCAATGAGCATGGTCTACATGGGCCAGCTCGCCCGCAGCACGTTGGTGCGCTTTAGAAGTGACACCCTTGTAGTCCATGTAGACAAGCTCGTAGTTGAGGATCTGACTGAGTCAGACAGACAAAAGCCCAATGCAGAGCAGGTATTACTATTCTCATGTTATGTAGAGGGGGGGAAATGATGCATAACTGACCAGCCCAAGGTCTCTTGACTGCATGAGACTACTTACCCCTCAAATATATAGAAGGCAAAAAGAGATGAAAATGTGCCACCCTTTATTAAAGTCTCTTTTGGCCTAAAATGTTGAACAAACTGAAACTCTGCATTGGGGTTTTGTCTGTCTGACTCAGTCAGATCTTCAGCTTGTCTACATGGACTACAAACTGAAAGTGAACGAACAAAAGGATGTGCAATTGGGGCGGAGCTCACCAGATGAAGATGGAGAGTCAGCAAGAGAGAGTGTCCCAAAGTTGAGGGTCTCCAAATGACAATGTCCTACTCACTCTTGAAAGCAGCGTTCAAGACACTAAGATGAAATGTCCCAATGGTGGCCGTGGACATTAAAGAAGGATATGGTCTCAGCACTAAGCATGTACTTTCAAGAATAGCAAAAAATGGGGTTTTACTACAAGATGTACTCTCATGCTAAACCACAGTAGAATAGTTTACAATAGGGAGGTTAGGTAACACAATGGATAATTTAGCTTCATGGCATTCAGCCTGCACCTTGGACCACTGTAGTCAAAAGCCACATGTAAAGACGAATATGCATTCAGTTTAATGGTCCCACTTGTGTAACTAGCAAGATTTACACTCTAGATTGATTCAGGAGAAAATACAGATTAGCTGAAAAGGTAAATGGAGTTTGAGTTGAGGATCCTTGCAAATCAAGGTTGAGGTTGACTGGACAAGAAGCTCGGGCAGCAACATTTTGCAATGAAGTTATCAATAATTTCTGTGTCTAATGCTGCAATGGGCTTTCCACACTCAGTCAGCTCCTAAATATTATGACTGTGGTTTGCCAAAGACATTAGTGATTTTTGTTAATACCCAACTGGAGACAACTTAAAAATGGCTCCTGCTTTCAGAAAGTGGGTGGGTGGTTCAGCCCTTTATGAAAACAATGGTCCTTTGAGGTATTTCAAGATGAAAACCTCAGCCCATCTTCCCATCATTCTCCCCCAAAATTCTTATCTTTAAAAGTAGTAGGAAAAAAATATTTCAAATACCATTTTATGTAGATCAGCAAGCACCCTTTGCCTTCCCTTCAGTACCTAGAGACTATATATTTGGAGTGGTGAACTCCTCACTTTAGGATTCAGCTTGGCATTTTGATTTCTCTGCTCTTTCTCAAAACACTTGTGGCTTATATCAGATATAAAAACAAAATAGAAAAACCTACTGCAAACCGGCACATCTAACACAGAATATTTAATCAGGGTACCCTAAAACCTATCTGCTATCTTTCAAGAAAGATCAATACAGGAGTCACTCTTTGAAACCATAAAGCTGTCTCGTGAAAGTGGAAAATCAGGGCTGAATAAACATAGAGAATGTCATCCTAGCCAAAGGAGGACTAGGGAGCATTGCTGTAGAATAGCCCAAACGGAATTTGAGGCAATTAGCATAGCTTCCTCACATGGCTCTGTGGACAGAATTCTTTAACCTGGAAGCATCATAATTCCTCGGGCTCCAATTCAGGGAAACATCTCTATTCAGGAAAGTACTTAAGCACATGCTTTAATACCCACTGAAGTCAGTGAAGTTAAGCATACGTTTAAGTGTTTTACTGAACTGGGACCTAAGGGGCTGATCATACATTCACTGAGGTCAATGACAAAGCTCCCATTAACTTTGTACAGGATCAGTACCAAAGTGACTGAGGGCATGTCTACATTACACGCTGGATTGACGGAAAGTGATTGATCCAGCGGGGGTCGATTTATCGCCTCTAGTCTAGATGCGATAAATCGACTGCTGAGTGCTCTCCGCTACTCCACAAGACTGAGAAACTCAGGCAGAGTCGATGCGGGAGCGTCAGCCATCAACTTACCACAGTGAAGATGGTAAGTAGATCTAAGTACGTCGACTTCAGCTAGATAGATTTCCCTCCCCACCCACCCCCAGTGTAGACCAGGCTTTTCTCTGTATGGAAAGATCCCGTAGAACCACACAGAGGTGAAACCTGTAGGGTTCTACAGATATTACTCGAAAAGCCTACAGAGTGATCACCTTTTAAAAAAAAATATCTAGAGAAAGAATGAGACACTTAAATTTGGCAGCATGGTTTAAAGAGAACCTATAGAAAGCTTGTCACTTCCTATTCTATAGGACTTTCCCATATGCCCTATTTTTCACAAGAAACTAGGTAGATTCCTCTTTAGATTTAGTTTGTACAGAACCATGTGACATCCACTTATCCCAAAGCTCCCAGCCACAGAAGCCATTAAAAGGGCTTTTATAAGCTATTTCAGTCAGCACATACATCATTGTCACACTAACCCCATAACCATCCACCTCTCTTCTCCCTACCCCGAGACACAGGCAACCTCTAAGCTGCGTCGCTGCCTCATTGCTCTCATACTGAGCAGACATGCACTATTGCCAACTCTGGCAATTTTCTTGACCATCTCACAATATATGATATTTCCCTTAAAATGTCAGCTCTTAGAGGTACGTGGTTATGTGAGAATCTCAGCTTTCATGTTTCTAAGAAATGAATACAATTCTAGCTTTCATGGCTGTGCAGAAAAGCCTGCAAACATGACCTAGTTACACACAAAGGGCTCAGAACCAGAAGAACCTCCCATTTTTAATCTCATGATTTTGTGGAGCCCTGACATGTGATACAGTATTGAAGTGGGAGGTAAGTTTCTGGTAAGAGTGGAGAGGCATGGAGTTCTCTAAACTGGTATTAATCTCTTCTTGGCCTTAGGCAGGGACGGTGGTGTAACCAGTCTTGCTCAGTTTTTATACCCCCTGAAGCAATCTTATTCAATCTTATTCACTGCACTTTGCTTCCCCAATTACTCGTTTTCAAATGCACAAAAAGAGAATAAAAGCCACTCACACCACACCTTTCCACCCATCCAATCCACACAACAATGCAAAAGGTTTCGCCAAACATAGGAATTCCATTAGACAGTGAAGGCAGCCTCTCCACTGGTAACATGTCAGAGACAAAGCAGTTTCTGGTTTGATGCTTTCCATATGAAGCACCAGCTCATCTTCCTTCCCTCACCCCCAACCACCCTTTTTCATACCTCCTTACTCACATGGCAGCTCTTAGTAGCTCCAGTTGAGGGGGATGGTTTTGCAGAGCACTGTGCGTTTTCCAGCCTGACAAGGAAGGCAATATATGGCTACAAAAAAGTTTCAACCAGTTCATTGGCTGAATTAAGCCTTGTAGAGTAAGCTATGCTTTGGCCAATGCATTGGTAAAACCACTGTGCAATTGCAGGAGACGAACAAAAACATGGAGCTTTTCATCTCCCCCTGTACAGCTGAAAGAGGAACCAGCATGAAGGTTCTAAGTAACCTCAAACCATTCAGGGACAGCAGGTTCCTAAGTCAGGGACAAGAAGGAACTGGCACGAAAGCGGAAGCCTCATGCAGAGCCAAGCCTTACACTTCACAGGGCAACAGACAACGGGCCCAAGCTTCCAGAAAAAGGGGTAGGGAGTCAAGTGAGACAATCAGCAGCCTCTCTCTTCATTCCCACCAGCAGAAGAAACTCTGATGGGGAGTTGATTCCTGGCTATCTAGTGTGGGGTTGAGGAACGATCAGTGAACTGCAGAACCTGGAAGGGCCAGGGAGCCCAAAAGAGCAGGGCTCCAAGTGGTTGCTTACACTTGGAGAGGGACGCCGTCCATTTAAATGTCACATTATTAAAACCAAACGACTAACAGCGCATTAGCTTATCAGGAGCAAAAGCATTTTTGAAAAATCTAATTTACTTGTCAAATGCGCCCTGCATTTCTCCCAGCAGGGCAATCAAAAGCAACCAGGGCACTTTCACTTTCGTTACTACTCACTTTCACTTTCAGTTAACAGCGCTGGAACACAGTAGCGTTGGCCCTGCCAAAACAGCAGCTGGGCTGGGTTCTTTGTTTTGTTTTTTCCTTTTAAAATTCTGCTTCCCATGGAAATATTTCTATTGATAGTAGGCTTTGTAAAGAGCTATACTTATCTGCAAAGTCTAAATTTGTGTCCAAACAGACTTGATGGCATTGCCCCTTTGACGCTGACCTTGAGATACTTGTACATAAGAGAAGAATTTATAAATCTGGATAGTTATTGGAACAATTGTCTGTGCGCCAATGTCCTTTTCCTTCAGATCCCTCCTGAAAATCCATTTTCTCCACAATGCCTTCCTATGCTCTGCAACTGCTCTTCAATTCGTTTTAGTGTCAGAACTGTTCCCCTGTATATCCTCTCTCTCTATATATATATAAAAATCTTTAGGCCCCAGTTCTTCAGTTGGATCCACAGCTGCCCAGAGCTTTGGCGATTCAGCTGTGGGATTGGAGCTTTAAACTCTTCAAAGCATGGAATTTCTACATCAAGATTGGATGTTTTTCTAAGAGAGAAGCTCTAGTTCAAACAGGAATTATTTCAGGGAAGTTCTGTGGCCTGTGTTAGACAGGAGGGCAGATTAGGTGATCACAGTGGTCCATTCTGGCCTTGGAATCTCTGACTTCGGTGATTTACGTATTTACCCAAAGTCCTATTTTTTTTTTAAATGACGTTGGCATTTAGGTGCTTAATTACTGTTGATTTTCAATGAGACTTAGTGACTTAAGCGCTTTTGAAAATTATATCCTTTATCTTTTTGCATGTTTTAGAGAATGCCCTATGTGTCCTTATGGCTCTTTCTAAAGCAATGTATGCAGTGCACAGACAACTGCATGCAAGAGTGTCGAGGAGTGGAACCGTTCTGGATTAGAAGGGGGTACCTCAGATTTACAGAAAAGGGGAAAGTAAGCACCCGTCCCATGAAAGATCAATAGATTGTTTTCTTTCAGGGTCTGACATAAGTTTCCTACTCACCGCCTTCCTTTATACCTCTACCTCTCTGCGAAATTTAAGTCAAGTTAGTTCTACCTGCTGTTTCCTCTCAGATGTCATAGACTCATTACATACATTCTGGGAGGTGGAGCAGTGGAGGTGGGGGATTAAGCTTACATGTAAGAACAATTTTTTAAACCAGAGGCAAGATTGTGAGCACTGCTGAGAGCTATTAGAGACGGGGAGCTGTCCCACAGTTTCAGCAGATATCAGTCCAACGAATGTAGGGAATTAAACACCAGGAATATAGTGTAGTAAGTCTCAGAATAAGCTAGCTATCTTAGGTCTGCATCACTGTAGTGTCTGAGCATCTCCCAGTCTTTAACCTCACATCAGCCCTGGGTGCTAGAGCCGTGCTGTTATCCCCATGGTACAGATGGGGAACTGAGGCACAGAGAGATTAAGTGACTTGCCCAAGGTCACATACAAAGCCTGTGATGGAGCAGAAATTGAACACAGGACTCACACAGGCTCTCACACTCACCACTGGACCATCCTTCCTTACAAGCTAATGTTGGGCATATAATGGGTGATACTCTACATAGGGCCTGATTCGCTGCCACTTCCTCTTCTGTGGATTGTAGGCACTGCCCAAAGGGCTTACAACCTGTCTCTTACCATGTATGTGTAGAGCAGTGTGGCTAACTTGGGGGACTCCACTGAGTCTCAGAACACGTGGTGTTTTTTCTTAAAGCTCCAGCTCATGGAATCATGTCATTATCTGAGAATCTCAGCTTGCAAAGAATATATAAAAAATTAAGCCCATGACAAAAGTGCAGTTAACTTCAACACTGTAGGGTCAAGGGCATAATACACCTTTACAAAACATTTGGGTTAAACACACACATTCTCCAACCAAGTCAAAATCAGGAGCTCTTTCCTTAACAGATTTTAGTTACTGGGCCAATTGAGCTCCTTAGTCCTGACCCCAAATACACACACATTCTAACTAAGATGATGGCTGGTATCATTAGCAGACACTAATGGAGGCATAGGAAACGGACACTTTCTGGGGGCACCTGAAGTTTGAAGGCAGGGGGTAGAAATCACAGAAATGACGCTTGTCGTTCCTGGGCCGTGCTTGCCTACTCCTATTGGAAAGGATGGAGGGGGTAAGTTTTGCAGGTTTCTAGAAGAAGCTGTAGCATAGGATGATAGTCATAAGGCACCTGAAAGTACCGGCAGGGGAAGGGGGGCAATGCGTGTGAATGAGAGAGAGAGAATGTGCAGCACCATTCTTACAAAGCTCCATTATCACCTGCTTGGTTTCGCTTTATGGTCCTAAGCCAGTGTCCATTGCAGTCAATGGAAAAACTCTCACAGATGCCAATTGGCTTTGAATGACCCACTTTGTGGGTGAGGGCCACCTGTCCAGGTGTGACAGGCTTAACCTGGAATAAAATCTGTATCTTCTACTCTGACACTTAATTTACTGACCCCCCATGCCGTACTCTGCTGAGAAGATGAACAAGCTGTCTTCTTCTCTAGAACAAAGAATTAAAAATAACTTAATATAGTTACAGATTTAAATGGAAGCTGTTTCCTCCCCGTGCCCTTGTGAAATATGTCCTAATAGAGAACAGGGTTCCCCTCAATGGAGAACCATGTAATAAGGCCTCAAAGGATTCAACAATATACAGAAAAATATTAAAGACAATTCACCTCCACCCTGAAAAGCCAAAATATGAAGCTATAACTGCATGGAACTGAAAATTTCCTGCCATTTCAAAACGATAGTACCTCTGTGGAGTCTGGGTATATTGTGTGTGCGCGCACGCAGGTGTGTATTGAGAGTGAGAGAAAGAGACAGGAGTATGTATATGGCGGGCGGGCTGTATATATATACACACGTACACAATCTCACATTAGAATAGTTTTTATATATGTGTGTGTGTGCGCGCGTGTGTATATATATAGATATATAAAATGTGTGTATAGACTCCATATTATTTTTTTTAAAAGCACAAATACTCATTTGATTTCATGACCATGAGCTTCCACTATAAAAAAAAATATGCATTTGGTAATTGTATCTTTTTAACTATACTAAATAATAGAGAATATTTTCCCATTTAGTACCTACACTATTAAAAGAAATACATTTACCCAATCTGAAGATCATACACAAGTCACGCATTAAATCAGCTATTTTATCCTTATAATGGAGTTTGCAGGTCTCCTTTGTGTCTACACATTTATACCAGCAATACTAAGTGCCAAGAAGTGATAATATAAACAAGGTTTTCTGTAAGTAAGGGACGCAGAAAATGATATGAACAGTGGCTCCAGTTTGCTGATTTGATATTTTTAAATTTATTTTTGGAGGGTGACAGGAGCCTGCTTTCAGTTCCTTTAGCAGACAGCGAGCCTGTATACGGGTATTGAACATGGCCCACAGTCCAAATACATTGCATCACACATGTGGCTGTTCTTGGAAGTCAACCATTTCTGCAAGTTATCCTCAGGAGACCTGATGTACTATAAGCACTTAGAAACGTGTTTCACTGTGACTGGAACCAAGATGAAATAGCAATATTAGAGGAGATGGTTTAGTTTATGTAGTGGCCAAGTATGCCATTAAACTAGAACAAATGAGGAGAGTGAGGAGGTAGGAACATTCTACAATGTAATTTATTCCTTTCCAGTAGCAGTGGAAATTTTTCCTTCAGGCCTGAACCTGACCCCATCTGCCAAATATAAATCGGAATCAACTAACAGAGTTCTTCTAGATTAGTCACATCATAATACAGTAATACATTGCACTTACATAGCACAAGGATCTCAAAGCACTTTCCTGGCATTGAACTATTTAGCCTCACAATGCCTCAGTAAGTATTATTAAGTACTGTATTATCATCACTCATTTAACAGAGAGGAAAACATTTGCACAAAGATTTGCTCAAGGATACACTGAGGAGCAGAGGAAGGGTTTCTACAGCAGAGCCAACCCCTCCCCCTCCCCGATCTCTCGAGTCCCAGTCCAATGTCTCAACTCATCCTTTCTTCCTGTTCTAGTGTAAGAGAAACCAAGCTTAGTTCATCTAAGAACTAAAGAATCATCCCAGAGAGAAGGAATTCAAATCAGTCTAGAAGCATCAGCCCCTATGTTTGGAATCATATTTCTTTTTATCAGAAGAAGAGTTCCTGTTTCCAGTCCTCCCGGCGAATAGGAGCTCTGACCCCACTCCTGACAAAACCTGGGAGAATGGGAAGGGCTTGACACCCAAAGTCTGCTAATTTCAGAGTTCCCCTGGAAGCGTGAGGCCATAAGCATAGAGACCCTGTGCCTCAGCCCATCTTCCAGGCTCCCCTACTCTGCCAGCAGGGATCCACTTTAGTCGCACTACCAAAGTCTTCCATGCCAGAGGCTATCCCTTGGGGTCCTCCTTTAAGGGGATGAGAGGCCTTGTAGAAAAAGGAATGAAGCTCCAGGCTGTTCCCTGACCCTTTTCCCACTGGTGGATTCTGCGCCCTGGGAAGTCCTTCCTAAAGCCCAAAGAAGGGAGGGGTGGTTGTCATGGGGCAGCGGATGCCTCCCTCCTATGGAGCTGCACATCTGTAAGTGGATGATCCCCTCTGCACACAGCTCACCTAGTCCCGTGTCTTCACCGGATCAGGCAGATCCCTCCAAACCCCTTCCCTCCACCGGGGGTAACATGCTGTGGATCAAAGGCACCTCCTGGCCTTTTATTGTTTGAAATCTGCTTTTCACACCCTCTACAGGTCTCGTTTGATATTCCCAGAGTGCCACATCTGGTGAATCTCTCACAATAACAGTGCTCGTGAACCCAGGGTTCTTTACAGTATAGGACAGGCAGGGAGGATTCATGCCAGCTCGGGCTTCCCCCTCTGAACAGGCTCCTAACGTGTAGTCAGCTCACAGGAATGGAAACCAATGAAGATGGTTCAAATGAGAGCCACAGTGACGCAGTGGAGGGCCATTTACAGAATCTATCTGAGCTACCAGGCAGTTGAAATACACCCTGGGCCTGATTTTTAAACATTCTGAGCTGACTACCACATCTATTGTCGATGAAATAGCAATATTGTGGTAAATTGTGGTCCAGACCCTGCATTCCTTGCTCAGGCAAAATTCCCACTGATCTGAGGGGAGTTTTGCCTGACAAAAAAATCAGGCCTTTAGGAACTGCAACATTAGTTAACAAGAATTAGGCACCAAAGATTACACCCCCACATAAAAACGTACATGAAAATAATCTAAACACACAGCACCTTCAGATTCCATCTTAAATTTCAAACACACAAGCCTTCCCATGTTTACAATTTAAGCTATGTTCTCCCCCTCCCCCTTGAAATCCACACATATAAATACATTTTTAATCTCCTCCTACCAAAAATCTGTTCACTTTGCACTTACAGGTTGGGCTGTCTAATGACTGTCTTATTTTAACTTCCAACACTAATTAAGAGAAGCACAGATACTAAACTTCCTCTCACTTCTGTTGCGGGGGAGGGGAGATCAGTTGAGTGTATGCAAGTGTTTAGCAACCAGCCTGAGCCGTCACTGCAATTAGTGATGCACATTTCATAATCGGAAACACTAGCAGTTGCATGCAACTGTCCCTACTACACACTTCACCAAGCAGCCACAAAACAGTGGCCCAAACTAGGGACAAAAGGAAGAAGGTTGTGTCAACAATTTCACCTAGCTTTAGGGTAAAACTATCAACAGCCCAGATGTGTCTTTATAGTAGAGAAGGAGATATCACTCACAAGAAGTTTTTAAACTGGCACACGCTAACCTCTCTACCACGAGTGTTATAAGCCTGTCAAACAAGAAACAACTTTTACCGACAACGTGATAAAGAATCTTGCTCTTCACCCTTAGAACCATACTGTTGCCATCTTAAAAGAGACTAGAATCATCTTCCAAAACACTGCTGCGCTGCTGGTGGAAGAGGTAGTATTCTGGATCGTTACTGTAGTATTTATATTGCACTGGGTTTTCATTTGAAGAGATGTTAGAATGATCCGTTCAGGTGCTTTCACTTAAAATTAAGGTGGCTACCTTACATTCTAGGAGGGCTCCATGTAATGGCTTACTGCCCCGAGAAGAGGAAAGGCAAAGGCAGACGTTACTAGTTATCTGTCTCCCAAAAGCATGGTCTCCAGATTACCACTTTTAAAGGGAAACAAATGGAAAACACACACGCCCCTGAAAGCTTTTTAACCTGATTATGACAACTGAAAGAGATTAGGAGGAAAAAACACCTCTCTTTTTCAGTTGGTTTTACTTTGCACATTTGACAGCACCTTGTGCACCAGTCAGCTTCACTGTTCCCTGTGTCAGCCAGTTTTCCCCCAGTTGCTTGCGTGGAGACTTCACACAGCAACAGGGGAGGAAAAACATTATAAAAATAGGATGTACTATAAAACAACAAGAATGGGACTGAGGGGAAGAGGTAGCCTGTGAAAATGGTCTTAGCTCCTTTTCTAAAAATTAGCTAGATTTTTTTTAAGTGATGGTGTTCCTTTACAATGTAGCTCTTACAATAGGATTGCTTTGATACACTATTGCAGAAAGTGAACTGCTTCCCTTCCTTGTATGAAGTCAGGCAGCAGTAGACAAAGTATCACATACAGTATCTGCCTTAGGCACGCTGGCTGTGTCAACAGATTATCTCACATTGAACGGTCTAGACTGTTATTAATATGCAACTGATTCAACAGCAAGGACAATGCAGAATTAAATGGGGATTCTAAAATGAAATCATATTAACCGCTTCAGTTTAATTTAGCATGTTAAAAATCTAAAGGAAACCAAATGTGACCGTCACTGAGGTGCCGACTGAATATTAATAACAAAAAGTGTTTCCCCCTTTGGAGTATTAAGCAAAGTTGGACGGTCCAGTTGCAAATGAAATCTGAAAATGTTTGTCCCGGGGCTGCCAGTAAGCCTTTCATAAAAGAAAGCTGAAGCCAAAATAATTTGACTAGTTAAATCTCCAAGTATCCAAGCACAGCTCAAGTAGGTAACAATGCCACAGATTGTCCTGGAGTCCTACCATCCACCCAGAAACAAAAACAAAAAATCCTACCGCCCACTTACTAGAGAAATAACACATGCTAGCCTTGTGCTGGCAAATATTGCACTGGGTCAATGCAAACTGAAATCCAGCGCTCATTAGTCTTAACCTGCTTCTGTCACGGGGTATGTAAGTTACATGAGCGCCACATGCCATTCTACCCACCCCTGACTATTCTTATAGACTTGTCGATTTTTTTAAGAGACACGAATTTACAGAATGTTGACAATCTGACTAACCTGTAATCACGTCAGGCAACACAGTAGCTTAGCTCTTATCCTGCTATAATGAGGAGTCCCCTGTTTTTTCCTCCAGTTTCCCAGTTGATAGTTATTTATGGTCAGTTTGTATTTGGGCTGGTCATGACTTTTATACATCTCGTCCATTTCTCTATAAACAACTCTTCCCCTTGATATTATTTAGTCATGTCACCCATCATTTTTAATGCATCCATAATACCAGATTTCCACCTTTAGAAGTACTCCAGTTCCTTCTGCATATTAACCCTATAGTGTCTCAGTACACCCTGGTGGTTGAAACCAGCCTGAAGTGTTATTGTCTTAAACCAGTTTAAGATACAAAAAGAAGTTTTATCTGTCCAGAACAATTCAAAAATAAGTCGTCTTTCTTATTCCAGATTTCACTTACTGTCTTTTGCTGTTGATACCATTCCCACCCCCATCACATCTCTAAATTAAGGTAGGATTTTTATTGACACATACTAATTACCTGGAAAAAAAGAATGATCTATTCCGTTTCCACCAGCTGCCAGTTGTCAACACTGGCTGGAACAAGTGATCAGCCTTGTTTCAAAGAACAAAAAAAAATCACTAAGCTTTAGGAATAATAATAAAAAACAAACCCCAAAGAATTTCACCGGATCTCAGATACTGCCTGGTGTGTTTGTATGATTGAAGGCAGAAAGCTTTGAATGGACTGCTTTGTTTCTAATTGCAAAAAAAAATTAAGGTGTTAGCCCCGCACACAAAAAACCTCCAAATTAAGTATTAAAGAAAAATAAAATAAAATCAGAAATGCAGCCTTAACGCACCGACTGTCTGCACTTAAAAGATTTACAGGAGTAATTTAAATGGTTCACCTGCTGCCAGTTTTCCTCCAAGGATGGCAAAGCTGAGAAGTAGCCGGTGTCGTGGACAAGCTGTAGTTCCTGGAATATACTATAACTAGCCAACACATCCATGCTGCTGCTGAGCAAAACCCTTTTGTTTTGTTTTGTGTTTGTTTGTTTGTGGTGGGGTTTTGTTTTTGATCATAAAAAAACAACAATAGATCCAATGTCCCCTTTTTGTTTTGTTTCTGTCACACTGTAAAAAAAATCAATTCAGGAAAGAGAGGGGAGGGAGAAAAAAAAACCCAGTGAGAATGGCTAGGTGCACCCAATATGTACAGTGCAAACAGCAGCCAGCAAAAGAGGGGGGACTCTTCCACTTGTAGTAAATGCAATTCCCTTCCAGGGCTCTAATCACTCCACTTCTTGGACCAGGAAGGGGGAATGCAAACTCCCTGACACGAAACTGCCATCTATTTCTGCATTGCTGCTCGCTGCTCAGTGCAATCTTTGCTCTTTATTTTTGGGAGGTTGCATTTTTTTTTCTCGCGATCGCTTTTTTCCTCAGCCCCCATTGTCCCCCCCTTTCAAAGCCAATCCCCCCCCGCCTCAATCCTGCAAGCTCAGAGCCCCCCCTTCTCTTCGTCCCCCTCCCCTCCCATCTTTCCTCCGCGCAGCCGTCAGCTCTTGAAGGAAGCTGTCCATTAAGACAACGCGTGACCATGTAAGGCGAAGAGGGGGTGGGGGGTGGGGGGAGCCCGTGAAGTCACTGAAGCCCAATGAGGGCCGGGGAGAAGGGGCCGGAGGCGGGGCCCGGCACGGAAGGGCCGTGCGGATTGGATGGGGGCTGAGCTCCCCGCTGCCTTACAAGGCAGGCTACGGCGAGCTATTTTTAGAGGGCTATATAAGGGGCGCGCGGCGGCGCGCGCCTGCCCGGGGATGGGAGCGGGGGTGATGGAGAGACACGGGCCCTGGCCGTGTGGGGCGGTTTGCACAGCGAGCCCCGCATGCTGCGGGCGGGCCGTAAAGAGACACGGCAGGTAGGCGCTCGCCCCGTGCCCGGCTCCCAGGCCGAGCTGGGCCGGCAGCGTGCACACACAAGGCCCCACAACCTCCCCCCCCCCTCCCTGCCTGCCCCACCGAGGGTGCACCGGGGCTCTGAAAGCTGCAGCCTCGGGTGGCATCTGAATTGCAAAAACCCAAGTGTTGCGGGGAGACGGACTCGCTCGTTGTTTACCATTGTAAGGAGGAAAAGCGCCACTCTTAAAATACAAGGCACAGCCGGGAGGGGAGGGCAACACTCCTATTCGGAAGGAAGCAGGGTCTGGCTTCTGGTCTCTTTTATTTAGCTGCCTGTTCCGCCCCAGGAGGAGAGTATCAGCCCTTCTCTGGAACGTGCCACCGGAACAAAAATCTTTGACTGGAACAAGGGTGCAGAGAGTGGAGGACAGACATTCAGTATAATCAGAGCAGAAAAGCAGAGAGTTAAATCCAGGCTCTCTGCTTTACCCCTGTTCTGCAGACTTAGCTACATCTAGTTCTGCTCGCCAGCTCCCCAGCTCAGCTCTGCCAGGAGTACCAGTGTGAGCGCCCCTACTTCTTTTCTTCCCATGCTGAGCACTGAAGGGGGAGGATCTGTAGAAAAATTCCGAGTCCCAGACAACAGCTGATTGGGAGCGGGCACTTCAGACTGATGTGTAAATTGTAAGGGGTGAGAGGGGAAGACTAAATAGCGTTGCAGCAGGTGTGTGAAATCTGTTGGCATATGAAGGATTTGGGAGTGAGTTTTAGACACGTGCCCAGTGTCTGTGTATATTGTGGGTATCTAGCCCAGACCAGGATAATGCAGCCTCTGAGAAGCAAGAAGAGCTGAATGTTAATGAGGCTGGAATACTTCCATAAATGTACATGTATTTATTAAGTCAATAGAGATTCATCAAAGCATTTAACCGGGCTTAGCTGTTACTTGATCCTCCTGCATACTAGTTTGGGTTAGCTTGTGAGCTGTTTGACCGTAAATGGGTAGTGTGATGGCAGCTTCCCCAAATTGCTCTTGGAGCCGGGCAAAGTTGCATTTCTGCTTTTGGAATGATTGCAGAAGTGTGACTGTGCTAATTTAAAGATGGTGTTTTTTTCCAGTAATAGAAGAAATATGTTCTCTTGGTCTCTCTTGAATTCAAAGGGCCCATGAGTCCCATCAGATTCACAGCCAGGGCCATATCCTGCCATCATTCAGCGTGCAGAGTTTCCTCCAGTGCCCCTTTGCTGGGGACCCTGGAGTGTGAGGGTTGGAATGGTTATCAACATAAACAGATTTTGCCACAGATGCTGCCATGTGCTCTCAGGCCATCTGGTTTTGCAACAGTTGCATCACCACTTTTTTGCCCCTACATGAATAAGATGAACACATTTAGCCACCATCTATTTCTGCAACCCAACGTGAGTTCCTGGGCCAGATTGTCAGCTGCTGTAAATTGGAATAGCTCCACTGACTTTAGTGGAGCTGTGCTGATTTACACCAGCTGAGGATCTGGTCCCTTAAGTGTAGCTCACAGTAATGTTCACGTATAAAGTAAACTCTCGGGCAGTAATGATTTTTGCATGTGTTTTGTCCCCTTCTGAGTTTTTTGCACAGAAAGAGACCATCAGGGCCAAATTCTGGGGAATGCTGTTTTCTAGCACTGACTTCACATTAAATGCAATAATTCTGTAGCTGAAATTTATGTTTGGAGGAGATATCATTTTGGATTCTGTAAACAATAATCAGGAGCGAAGGTGGGCTTGGGGACTATACAAATAAATGTCTTTGGCACTGCGAAAGTACACATTCTTTTAGATTGTGGGGTTGTTTTGAAAAATAGTTGGATGGTTCGTGGACTTGCTCAAAGGGTGCTCAGTCTTTCACCTCTGCAGCCTGCACAGTTCACTGGTGATGGTGAGTTACTGTTTATTGGCAGTTCAGAGGTCTGTGTGTGGGGGGGAAGCATTTCCTTTCTCTCTCCATTCACTAGCCCATTGTAAAAGAACTATCCCATTTGGCAGAGGAGAAGAGAAGCTTTGCACTGGCTTTATCTGTGCTGGAGGTGTTCTGAGGAGAGAAGTCATCAGTTTCCAGGGTTTATTGGTCTCCCAGAGTAGTGAGAGATTTTCTGAGCACACAGTAAAGATCCTAATGAAAGGACAAGAAAAGAAAATCCCAAACCAAGAGGGTCAAATATGATAGGAAACAAGACAAGGCAATTGTTACACAGCTACTGTACCAAGAAAAACCTGTTTTAGAAAAAGCTTTCCGTGAGCGTTTGTCCTTCACAGATCATCTTTGGGAAACGATTTCAGAGCAAGAGACTTGTAATGAAGTTGCACTTGGCCTGTTTAAGGGTACAGAAGATGAAGACGACTGAATTTGCACAATTTGGACGATTTAAGTCTCCATTTCTATCTACTGATGTGAGAGTTTCCCAGGGCTGAAAAAGCTCTTTACGCTGCACCTCCAGCCTTGAATCAGGTGTCGTTTTTTAATAATTCTGCTCATCTACAATTTTAATAACAAGCAAGGTGCTGAGCAGTTGGACCCCCAGAGCTAAGGGCTTCCTCTTTCGAAATGATTAACCTGTGGTTTTGTTTCAGCACTTTCCATTTCTAAAAGGAAGAGAGGAGCTTTTCCGTATTCCAGGCCTCCATTTAGACCAGTGTCAGCTCTCACATACACTCATGCCCATCTGGAGTAATGCCGTTGGTTTCAGAAAGGGACGATTTCTATTCTCACTTACCCCAGTGCAGATCTGTAATGGAGTTACTCCAGATTTATATTGGTGTAAGTGAGAGCAGAATTTGGCCTTTATGGCTTGGGGATAGATTGCTCTAAGCTCCAGGTTGTCGGTCCCTACTGACAGACGACCTTCTAGGAGTCTCCTGTGATACGGTACTGATCAATTTCACTTTCTTGCCCTACCTGTCGTCAGAGATTTCTGCTTTGGATCATCATTATTTGTTTTGATTTTATTTCTTTCAAGCTTCCCTGGCTAACCCTGCCCATGGAGAAATTACTATATCTCCGTCCTCCTGGAAAAGGCTGCTCTCAAGCAGGGCACTACACTGCTGGACATCAGCTGAGAATCTAGCCAGCAGTCTTTTATCAGGCCGCATGGTTACTAAAGGCCAGACTTTGCCATTCGATATAGATATGTGGCTCCCGTTAGTTTCAGAAGGACTGCATGCTTGTAGCTGAAGGCAGAATTTGGCCTTAAGCCTTGATGTGAAGATCTGTGCTAAGATTCTGGCCACCTGCCTGGAAATGATTCAAAGGGCATCACTCCATGGTTTCCAGGAAGGTGTTTAATTTTTATTGTCTGCAGCGTTGTGGATATTCTGCTTAGACGTTGGTTCAGAAAGCAGGCTCTGCCTTTCTCTTAAAGCCAGATGGGAGTTATCCTTTGACAGTGTTGGAAATGTCTGAACCTGGAACTGACGCTACTCCATTTAGCCTACACAATCTTCCCTGTGCAAAATGCACCACGCAACTGTGCTGATTCAGGAGCAGTGAAGGAAGGAGTCAGTAGAGAGCAGTGTAGGAAGGAGTCGTTTCCTGCTCCACCCTGGCTCCAGGGGTGGTAATCTGCTACTGGCCACTGCTATTAGCAAAGTGCAACTCCTCCTCCCATGACTCAGCCACACTTCCCAGCACGCTGAGTGACACCTAACTCTTACTTACAGACTAGTTTTCATCAGTAGATTGCAAAGTGCTCAACAAAGGAGGCAGTATTCGGATGGGGAAACTGAGGCACAGAGAGGGGACGTGACTTGCCCAAGGCCATCCAGCTGTCTAGTAGCAGAGACAGAAAAGCTCCCAGTTCTCCTGAGCCTTAGCCCAGTGTTCTGTGCACTAGGCCTCACTGCCTCCACCAAACCTTGCTTGTGGGTGTGGAATTAGTGGGCTCACAGGCCCAGAGCCCCAAAGGTATTTAGGTGCCTGACTCCCATGGGAGTCAGGCACCTAAATACATTTGAGCGTCTGGACCACAGTGCCTCCATACCCTTATGGAGACCCAATGTCCAGGGAGGCTGCTCATGAGTTTGAGGCGCATCCCATGACCCCTTGCATCCCTGCCCAGCTGCATAGTCCGAGTCACCATCTGATCCTCAGCGAATCGGATGACCGCTTTGGCAATGGGAGCGGTTTGTGCCATTGATTTTGATTTGCATTTTTGGTACCCAAGAGCAATGGTGGGTTTTAGTCCTGGGGTGGGGAGCGGGGATGTCTTTCCTTGGTGACTCTGGTTTCTTGGGTAAGGACAGAGGTAAATGTTTTTGGTGGCTACTTGAAAGCCTCATCTCCCATTCTGGCACCTCAGGCAGCGACTACTGCCCTCACCCCAAACTCTGCCGCTGTAACAAAAAGGGGCTGCCTCTGACCATTTGTACCATAATTAGAATCCCGAGCTCTTACAAAGCGCTTTTCGCTTTAAGCGTTTTACAAAGGTCAGTCTCATTATCCCCATTTTACAGATGGGGAAACTCAGGCACAGTGAGGGGACGTGACTAGCCCCAGATCGCCCAGGAAACCAGTGGTAGATTTGGGCATTGAATCCAGGTCCCCTGTGTCCCTGCCCAGTGCCCTATTCACTGATCCTCAGAGATATTTAGGTGCTTTACTTCTATCGATTTCAGTGGGAGTTGGGCACCTAAATACTTGTGAGGATCTGGGTCTAAGCCATGTTGCCTCCTCAACAGTGCCCTGAGCTTGGCCAGGCCCTTACGTGCTCCTGTAACACAAATAGTAATAATGATTATTTCTGTAGCTCTGTTCAGGCTCCTGGTGTTTTGTTCAGGATGATCTTTCATGCACATTGAAGCCTGGCCTCGCTGAGCCCTGGAGCAGCCCTGGGGGATGTTTCAGTAGGATGCTATGAAATCCCAGTTTGTGTGGAGCATTTACCTTTGCCCGTGTATTGTATTACTCTGGATTAGCAAGGGCACAGTGTGGTTTGTTTCATGAGGATAAAGAGCCGGGATGTTCTGTTGAGTGTGGTATAAACTCCTGGACGGATATATTGGTTTTGTTACCAGTGTAGGTTTCAATTCAGGGTTTCTTAGAGATCTAATCATTACATTGGGATGGCCCTTTTGAATCCTGGCCGCTCTCACTTAGCTGTGCATCATTCCTAAGAAATAAACTGAATTGTGTGCATTTACACTGTGTGGGTTTTCATGGTGAGATTTTAAAGCCTGAGATCTTGTCTGCTCTGCTTGGCCAGAAATGATCCCATGGCACTTTCCACACAAGTAAGAGTTTGCCCAGGTGTCTTGGCCAAAATTTGCCTTTTCTCCACATCTGCAGGGCTGCTGTCTGCATCATTAATCTGCCCCAATGCCCCGCTCCATCCCAGAAGAGGCTGCAATTCAGAGATGCTGTGTGTATATCGGCCCTGATACTGCAAAGGGACCCACAAGCACTTATTCCTGAAGTCAGTGAGTCGTCGCATGGGTCTGCACTTGGGGGTGGCTTTCCAGGCTTGGGGGCTATTGGGGCGCCATTAGGATAAAAAGCACTCTGTACACATTATGAGCTTGATTCTCTGCTGGTGCAGCTATTTCCTGTTGTGCAAAGCAGGTGTACAGTTCTGTCATCACTCAGTGCGAGAGGAGAATTCTGATCTGGCAGCTATTTACAGCCTCTTTGCACAGGTGTAAGTGACTGCCCAAGGTGCAGTGCGGGGGATCAGACCCTGGGAAAGCATTGCTGTTTTGTTTAAGTGCTATCTGATTCCAGTGCGGATGTGTTCCACATCTCTAAATCTGGTCTGAACAGCTGCAGTTTTTACCAAAATCCTAATAAACAATAAAGAGCCATAAAAGAGACAATTTCCTTTCCCAAAGCCAAGCATTTTTCTTCAGGCCTCTGAAGTCCCTAATTTCCTCTAAGTTTTGATAGCTTTCCCCTTCTTGTCAGAAGGCCTTTATTGATGGACTTTATAGTTCCCACCCTCACCCCTTAGCATATCAGTGAGTGGGAGGATAGTTCAGTATGTCAAGTTTCCTAACATGGTCTCTTAAAATGCGCGCTGATTTGAATGACTGCACGGCCGAGCTAGACCAGACCAAGAGGGAGTTAGCAATGTTGAGTGCTGGGATAGAATTCATGCTCTTCTCTTCTGACCCTTGTCTTTGGGGCAGATCCTAGGGTGGAGGCAGACAGGGCACAGTGAGAAATCTGGTTTTCTAGGGCATGGAAATCCTTGTTGGCCCATAATTTTTAACCTGCTTTTTAGATGAAGGTATTTCTCCGGGATAGCTCTTCAGATGGCCCTGTCCCCATTCCGACTGGCGGAAGGCGAGATTGTATGAGAGAGGAATCTGATTAGGCCCTCGTTCTGTGTCCAAAAGGGCCCCTGAACTCTCCAACGTCCACAGGGAATGCAGGACTTCTGTTGGACAGCTCCTCTGAAGAGCAAAGCACGCAGGCTGGACATATGTCTCTGTGCACATGTGTCGTCTCGCTTGTTTGTAACCCAGAAGGGCCAATCTCACAGTCATAGAATCCTAGAATATCAGGGCTGGAAGGGACCCCAGGAGATCATCTAGTCCAACCCCCTGCTCAAAGCAGGACCAATCCCCAGAGAGATTTTTGCCCCAGATCCCTAAATGGTCCCCTCAAGGATTGAGCTCACAACCCTGGGTTTAGCAGGCTAATGCTTAAACCACTGAGCTATCCCTTCTGACTGAGGAGCATCTCAAATGAACATCAGTGGGAATTTTGCCTAATCAGAGGAAAATTAGGAAGCGGTGGGGCCCACTGGATGGAACCATGGTGTAGGAACCGGGAGACCTGGGTTCTATCCCTGGCGCTGACCTTGAGCAAGTCTCTCTTCTTCCCTCCTGCCCTTTGTCTTGTCTATGTAGATTGTAATCTCTTTGGAGCAGAGACCGTCTCTTACTATGTGTTTGTACTGTGCCTAGCACCAGGGGGTCCTGAGCTTGGTAATAATAATACAGACTGCTGGATTGGGCTCATCATGGGGCACACACATGGGTTCATCTGGAATGTCGTATCTGGGGGGTGCAGTTAGCATTATTCTCCAGGCACAACTTTGTAGGGAATCGCACTGTAGAACGGCTACCCTTTTCTAGGATTGGCTAGGCTGGTGGTTTTCGAGGGTCCCTCACTGCTGCTTCGCAGGTGGACAGCAGTGGTGGCTGATAGTGTCTTCGGCTCATGTGCAGCTTGCCAGCAGACTGTGATTTTTTGCAGCATGACTTTGCCATTTTCAGATTGGGGGACCGGAACATGCTTTCCTGGGGATGGCCCTCTTGGAACCTCTAACAGCTGAACGCAGTGGGTTGGGTTGCCGTGAGCGCACACAACTCCTGTGTTCTTTGTTCTTTGCTGGCTACTGGTTCTGTTCCTGATCCAATTAAAGATGCAAGTGACAATCCTTAAAACCCGCTGGTCTGGGATCTGGTTACCAAAGGGATTGTTCCTCCATGATCCGCTGTCACAGTGGAAGTCCAGAGAGATACATGTGATACTAGAATTCCAAAGCTGGCAGAAGCAAGATATTCTCAGCTGAAAGATCCCACCTTTGCAGCTCACGTCCCCTGGTAGAGCCCCAGACTGTTAGGTTTAATCAGGCTTTTGACTAACTATTCTTTTGTTATCAATTTGGGGCGGGAGGGTTGCTTTGTTTGCTTGAATGGAAAAATTTCAGAGGGTTTTAACTAAGAGCAGGACACTTTGTAAATGAGTTGTCATCTCCCCTGGGATTTGGGACCGCATTCCTATTGGCCACTCACTTTCCTCACTTGCACTGCCTCTCTACCAGCTTTCCCCCCTGCCATCCACTGCCACTGGGCTTTAGCATGAGATCCCTTTCATGTCTGAGCTAGTTGCTATGGCTACTGGCAGTCTGCTACCTTCTGGGTCTCTGGGAGCCATAAGTGAAGGTGTTTTTGCAGCATGGAGGTAAACGTTGCCTCTTCCTTGTGTGGCGCATCCAGCCTCACTCAATCAACACACACCGGCTGGTGTTTCACCTTGCAAATGGGCCTGGATTTGATGGGATGAGAGGCTGCAGTTTCTTCTTTCCTCTTTGAAAACAGCTTTTTCCTTTGTATAGCTTTTTACTACAAAGGGGAGGCTTCAGTTCTAGGCATTTTCTTGCTTTGCAGGTATTTGTGTATGTGCGTGTGTTCTCCATATATCTTTCGTTGCCCCTTCTGTTTAAAAAAAGTCAGTTTCATCTCTGGAATTGTTCTGCGGATAGGGAGACTTTCATCTCCTCATATTCTCTGGGTTTCTTTTCTTGAGGATATGTTTTGTATCCTTGCTTCAGTCTTTGCTAAATTGCCGGAGCGATACCTCTTTAAAAGGATTAGTGTGCACCCTGGGGCACAACCTTTCGATTGAAAACAAACTGGTTCCACTTTGCATAAGCTCGTCTTTGCCAGCCCCTGATTCCCCTAACCGAATGTGCATGTTCTGACCCAGTGCCTAGGCAGCTGTTTTGCCTTCGCTCTCCCAGGGAGAAAGCCTGCTCAGCTGCTCTGAACAAAGGCGGAGCTAGGAAAGGGAGGTTGGAATCGTGGCGTGTTGACCCTCTGTTCTACTTTGCTGAGAGATCAGGTCCCAGCTGGAGACTTGTTAAGAAACGGAGGCTGAGATTCTGTCCTCCCCCTCCAGCAGGTGCTGCCCAGAAGGCATAGCCCAAGGGAAAGAAGGTGGAAGGTAGCTTTCAGACACCTTTGTGCTCTGGGATGCTTGGCTGTTCTAGCACTTGGTGTGATCTTCAGTGTAAATTGGAGCAATCAGGAGCTGCCCCCACTCCCACCCCAATCCACTCTCTCCTGCTCCAACTCCACCTACGGTATTTCCACTGAGCTGGGCCTTGCTTCGCAACCCCTTGTGGCTGGTCTGTCGCCCCTACATGATGTGTAGGGGCCAGAACGGTTGGCAGAATCCTTCCCAGACTGCAGGTCACTTCCATTCTGTGGCATAATGAGGTTCCCATGTTTTCCCTAATTCCTAAAATGGGCATAATTGGTTTTCTGTACCTTTCAAGTCATTGAACCATGGAAAATGAAATGGCAAAATAACATTAAGGCTCTAATTGCTATGCAGCAAGTGAGCACCCTTCAGAGGTAAGACTGAACACACTTAACCCCATAATCTTAGCAGAGTTCATCCAAAGAGCTTAACAGACTTTGCAAACTAATCACAAATCACTGAGTGTGCCCACAGGAGGTGCAGCCCAAACCAGAGCAGGGGCTCATCTAGCTCAGGCCTGGTCTACACTAGGCGTTTAAATCGGTTTTAGGAGCCTAAAACCGATTTAACGCCACAACCGTCCACACTAGGAGGCACCTTATATCGATTTTAATGGCTCTTTAAATCGGTTTCTGTACTCCTGCCCAACGAGAGGAGTAGCGCTAATATCGGTATTAACATATCGGAATAGGGTTAGTGTGGCCGCAATCGACGGTATTGGCCTCCGGGAGCTATCCCACAGTGCACCACTGACCGCTCTGGACAGCATTCTCAACTCGGATGCACTGGCCAGGTAAACAGGAAAAGCCCCGCGAACTTTTGAATATTTCCTGTTTGCCCAGCGTGGAGCTCCGATCAGCACGGGTGGCGATGCAGTCCGAAATCAAAATAAAAAAAAGAGCTCCCGCATGGACCATGCGGATGTGATCGCTGTAAGGGCAGGCAAATCCGTTCTATCCGTTCTATCAGCGCTCCGTTACAGAAGATGAAATTCAGAATCCTTTTTTAAAAATCTCCAGACAGACGCCATAGCAGGGACTCAGCGCACTGCAGCGTGACAAGCGTAACGGAAAGCCAAAGAATCAAATGGATGCGCATGGACTGGAGGACTGAAGCTATCCCACAGTTCCTGCAGCCTCCTAAAATTATTTGCATTCTTGGCTGAGCTCCAAATGCTTCTAGGGTCAAACACAGTGCCCGCGGGTCAGGGCATAGCTTGGCAATCTACTCACCCACCCCCCACCCACCCCCAGAAGCGAAAGGTAAAACAATCCTCTGACTCTTTTACATGTCACCCTATCTTTACTGAATGCTGCAGATAGACGCGATAGTGCAGCACTCAACACCAACATCCTTGCTCCCCCCTCGTCATGGGCGGCTGATGGTACAAAATGATGGAAATCCATCCTCATCATCAGCATAAGCTGATTGTGCAAAAAGATGGAAATCCATCCTCATCATCAGCCTCAGCTGATGGTACAAAAGGACTGGTAACCGTCCTCGTCATCAGCCTATTGGCCCTAATTTTTTCTGGTGGATGGATGGTGCAATATGGCTGGTAACCATCCTCATCATAGCAACAGGGGGCTGAGCTCCATCAGCCCCCACCCTTCATGTGTAAAGAAAAGATTCAGTTGCCCCTGGACTAGCAGTGGGATGCTGGGCTTCTCTCCTACACACTGCTTAATGTCCTGTCTGGACTATCATAGCAGCTGGAGGCTGCCTTCCACTCATTTCTCACTAACAAGTCAGTGTGTCTTATTCCTGCATTCTTTATTAATTCATCACACAAGTGGGGGGACAATGCTACGGTAGCCAAGAAAGGCTGGGGGAAGAACGGAATCAACAGGTGGGGTTGTTACAGGAGCACCCCCTGTGAATAGCATACAGATAATAATTTCTGCAGGCTCTGACACAGAGCAGGTGGTTCTCTAGCACACTTGCCTATATTAGGCAGCACTGATTCTATTTTTTTATACCAAAAAGGAGGGATTGACTCAGGGAGTCATTCCCAATTTTTGCTTTTGCGCCCCTGGCTGATCGGCCAGGGGCACTTATGACAGCAGCCAATGGTACAAAACGATGGAAGGTACAATATGGCTAGTAACCACTCTTGGCTTTTGCGCCCCTGGCTGATTGACCAGGGGCACTAGCAGCAAATGGTACAAAAGGACTGGTAGCCATGATCATCCTCAGTTCCAATTTATGGAAGGGTTTGGATGGTGCAATATGGCTAGTAACCATCTCTGCTGTCATGCAAAAGCAAAAGCATGCTTCTGTGTAGCGCTGCTGAATCGCCTCTGTGAGCGGCATCTAGTACACATACGGTGAGAGTCACAAACGGCAAAAAAAGCTCCATGATTGCCATGCTATGGCATCTGCCAGGGCAATCCAGGGGAAAAAGGCGCGAAATGCTTGTCTGCCGTTGCTTTCCCAGACGAAGGAGTGACTGACGACATTTACCCAGAACCACCCGCGACAATGATTTTTGCCCCATCAGGCACTGGGATCTCAACCCGGAAGTTCCAAGGGGCGGGGGAGGCTGCGGGAACTATGGGATAGCTAGGGAATAGCTACCCACAGTGCAACGCTCCAGAAATCGACGCTAGCCTCGGACCATGGACGCACACCACCGAATTAATGTGTTTAGTGTGGCCGCGCGCACTCGATTTTATAAAATCTGTTTTACAAAACCGGTTTATGCAAATTCGGAATAGTCCCGTAGTGTAGACGTACCCTCAGTGTCCTCTGTCTCTGACAGAGGCCAAGCACAGATGGTTCAGTGTAAGGTTAAAAACAATCGTACTGTGTGGGCTTGATCCTGGAAGGGGGTGAGTTCCGTTGACTCCCCGTCTTCAATGGGAGTGGAGGGTGCTGAGCTTCTCTTAGGATTGAGCTCTTACAGAATAACTTTGCCATCTATTAATGGTTGGATTATATGCCCTAACGTGTTTATATGCCTTATAATTGCTTTTTAACTCATCTAATTGTAGCTGTTCTCGTTATTCAGATTAAGACCAGTCTGCGTCTCTGTGGCTGCGTTTGTATCCGGGACATCAGAACATGGTGTAAAGTAGATGTGGCTCAGGTGCTCTTACCATTGTGTTAGGTGACATGGCGGTAGCAATAAACTGAGCCCTGGCTAGGCTACGTCCTTCGCCCTGGCTACCGATGGAGGAGTTGCACCCCTGGGGAATTACGGGTTCTAATTTCTTAGTTTAGGCAGGAGCTGAAATGCAGCCACTTTTGGAGAACTGCTTTCACTACCCCAGTGTCTTGGCCAAATTCCAGCTCAGCTAATGATGTTCCTACACCCTCAGAGTCCCCGCTCTCACTTCAGCTGGATACAGTCGTCTTCATTTTGCGTCGGTTCCATAGCGTGGCTTTGCGCTATTTTGGTAAAACATGTTTAACAGACATTTGACTTGTCCACACTGACCGGGCAAGCATCTTAGGTCTGTGTTATTAAATAACAGATTCAGATAAAGCACCTTGGACCAGAGCCTCAGCTGATACAGGTGAAGGTGCAGCTGCTTTGACTGCAATGGATTGACATCAGCTGGAGATCTGGCCTGATATTTTATGTGAGATAGATGGGGCAATGGAGGCTATCACAAGGGTCTGAACCTCTCTGGTGGGGTGGATGGAAAAAAAGGGATTTCTCCCCCTTTTAAAACTTTTAGCCAGGCGGAAGCTGGTTTCCTACTTAGTTTGCTCTTGGGTTTTTAAATCACTTGCAGTGACTTTGACTCCTAAGTAGAATATGTGAACCAAGTGGCATCCTGGAAGGAAGAATTCACTTCACGATTGGCCTGATCCTGATCACATCAAAGTCAATAGGAAAGCACCTGTTGAGTTTAACAAATTCTTAGTAGGAATTTTGCTGATTTGGGCCAGATTTGATGCTGATTTATAAGCCCACTGACCTCGGTGGAGGTTGCAGTGTTGTTGTAGCCATGCTAGTCTCAGGATATTAGAGACAAGGTAGGTGAGGTTCATTGGACCAGTTTCTGTTGGTGAAAGAGACACGCTTTCAAGCCTTTCTTTCTTTCTTTCTTTCTTTCTTTCTTTCTTTCTTTCTTTCTTTCTTTCTTTCTTTCTTTCTTTCTTTCTTTCTTTCTTTCTTTCTTTCTTTCTTTTAACTTATGACTGCAGACATATTGATGGGCCAGTTCACCTTGAATTGTCCCATAGAATATGCATTAACTACATATGCTAAACAATCTATTCCACTTTGCACTTAGCTGCGACACTCTGTATATCTCTACACTGCCATTAAAACCCCCCAGCTGGCCCATGCCAGCTGACTCAGGCTCACAGGACTCAGGCTAAGAGGCTGTTTAAATTGCAGTGTAGACTTTCGGGCTCAGCCTGGGACTTAGGACCTTGTGAGGTGGGAGGGCACCAGAGCTCAGGTTGCATCCAAGCCTGGACATCTCGACCACAGTGAAACAGCCCTTTGCTTGAGCCCCGGGAGCCGAAGTCAGCTGGCAAGGGACACCTGCAGGTGACTAATTGCAGTGTAGACATACCCTCCGACTGCCATTCCCAGAGGTGAAGAAGAGCTCTGTGGAGCTCAAAAGCTTGTCTCTTCCACCAACAGAAGTTGGTCCAATAAAAGATATTACCTTGCCCATTTTGTCTCCGTGGAGGTGTAAGTTAGCAATGAATTTGGTCCATAATGTTAAATTATAAACTCCTTAATATGGGTTCATTCCAGTGCGCGTGGAATTCAGTGAGGGTCTTTCCATTAACTTCAGTGGGCTTTGGCACAGGCATTCTGTGGTTTTGGTTTTAGAAATTAATGCAGGCAACCAATGGATGAGATTCAAAAATGGGTTAGAATAATAATACTTTGTATGTATACAGCATCCTCCGTCCGGTCATCTCAGAGCACTTTACAACACTGATTCGTGATGGATTAAATCTGTCAATCAGTAACGTGGCATTATCCTATTTTGCAACAAGCGCAGAGAGGTTATATGGCTTATTTGAGGTTCCCAGGCCTGAGCTTTTAACCACTGATCCATTCTTCCCCACCAAAAGGTTCGCTCACTTATCTGAACCTTATCTTACTATCCAAACCACTTGGGTCTGTAGACCAGCCTGTAAACCAGGTAAGGGCAGGCTTTCTCCAGAGATATCAAGTAATTCCTGATTCCCGCCAGACCAGAAATACTGCAAGAACATTGTTCCTTGCTGTACCTCTACCTCCAGCCCAACGCAACAGTAGGAGTACAAGGGTGAGCAAAAAATCCAGAACTAAAACTGTTTATCCACGTCATCTGAATGTTTCTGGCTCTCCCTGGGTGAGGTAGCAGCTGTCTTTGTTCTACGTGTGTCCAGTGCCAAGCACAGTGGGGCTTGGAGCACTTCCTTAGGCCCTGTAGGTTCTACTGCCATACGAACAATAAATAATAACTCAAACACAACTGTTTTTGCAGATGGTTTGGGGGGATGGTTCCGATTGGCTCTCCTGGTTCAGCCGTCCCTGCTGGAGAGTCACTGTGATAATTGGTATTGCAGCTATGCCTGGAAGTCCCTGTCAGCACTTAAGGCCCCATTGTGCCAGGCTCATAATGAAAAGGTGGTCTGGCCCCAGAAGAGCTTACAATCTAGGTAACAGGTGGTGTCTGATATGGCAATGCCGTGATAGGTTCATAAACAGTAGCTGTCTTACTGCTGGGCTGATCCTGCTCTCGCTGTTTGGGTCACTGCTGAATTCGATGGGAGCCAGATCAAGTCCCCTGGCAACATTCCTGGCCCCTCGTTCCCATGTTGCAAAGGAAAATAATGCATCAGGAGGTGCTGTAGGGTAGTTCTCAAAGAGGAGGTGGAATTGTTTACATGGTGTGTGCCTGCGATTTCATATGTTTAACAACCAAACCAGCTGACTCGCAGATAACTTATAGGAAACGTTGCAGGAAAATCAAGGAACGTTGGCAGGTCCCAGGGGACAGCGCCTCTGGTAGCTCACACTTTTTTGATCATCAGCCCAGACCTTATGTAAAGTGGTGGCATTAATCCATAGATAGGATACGCACCGACCAATGTTGGATGTGTGCTGCTCTCGCCACAGCGAGACAGTAAGCATCCGTGTGCCGCTCGCTGCCTCCTGAAAGGCTGGAGTTCTCAAGGAAGCAGAGGTTAAAACAACGCTGCTGGTTTTTTCTAAACAACTCTCAGATGAAGGATATGCAAAGTGTTCAGACTAAAACCTGCCTTCCAGTCAGGAGCTGCCAGAGCCTATTACTGAGCTGTTTCCACATCCTCGGGGGGGGGGGGGTTCACTCCTCTGCTGTCCCTTATAACAAGCTACTGAAGACACGGCTCTCACGGTGCGGTATGGATGTGTGAATTAATGAGGAGATTTTCGAGTGCGACGAAGAAAGTAGAGGCTCCCAGCTTGACTGTCAGAGCAAGTCACGCTGGATGCACCCAGGTTTAATAGACATACCAATAGCCTAGCAAGTCTTTCTTCAGACTTCCTGATGGAGAGGTGAGGGGAATAAAATACCCAACCTGGCCAAAAATGCACACGCGACGAGGGTGCCTGCGCCTGGTATCAAGGGGGAGATGTGTAGGGAGGAAAGGGGAAATTCACATCCCTTTATTCAAGCCACAGGCCAGATCCTCAGCTGGTGTAAATCAGCGCAGCTCCATTGGCTGCTCTGAGGATCTGGAGGCTCTGTGTTGTGGGGTAACAGGGTGGCATTCCTCAAAGTGCCAGCTTGCCATTAATGTCAGCATTTCGGAAGTGCCGTTCCAAGTGTAAGGAGCAAGCTGCATTCTGCCCCTTGTACCTAGCTGGCCGCACTGAGGTGGCTAATTACCAGCACTGAAAGGGGGATGGATCTGTGTGTCTGTCTGCCTGGAGCATCCCATGCTGGAACGTGATGTGTTTATATGGTTTACTTTGCTCTGATTTTGTCCTATATGAAGGGTCAGAACATAAGAATGGTGATACTGGGTCAGATCAAAGGTCCATCTAGCCCAGTATCCTGTCTTCCAACAGTGGCCAATTCCAGGTGCCCCAGAGGGAATGAACAGAACAGGGAATCATCAAGTGACCCATCCCCTGTCGCCCATTCCCAGCTTCTGGCAATCAGAGGCTAGGGAAACCCAGAGCATGGGGTTGCATCCTTGACAATCTTAGCTAATAGCCATTGATGGACCTGTCCTCACCTATCCTCTGCCCACTTATAGAGCCCAGCACTCAGCTTAAATGTGGTGTTCTTCAACAGTATGTGGCGGGGAGAGAGATCGTCTCCCTTTCAAGCTACAGCGCAGCAGCAGAGCTCCTCCACACCCTCAGTGCAACCTCATTTGCAAACTCACGTGTTCTGTGCCTTATTTTACACTGCCCTGCACCTGCGGGCAGAAACTCTGCCGTGAGCATAGAACACTCTCAGGAGAGTGTATTGCCCCTGTTTAAGCCTTAAAGTGGAGGGGACGGGTCTGATTAGGCTGATAGCTACGTTATTCTTAGTAGAACTACAGTAGTACCTAGACGCTTCTGCTAAGATTGGGGCCTCATTGTGCTGGGCACTGTCCAGACACAGAATAAGAGAGAGGCCTGGCCACAAAGAGCATAAGCCCAAAACCTCAGAGGTATTTAGGCACCTAATTGCCATGGCAGTCAATGGGAGTTTGGTGCCTACCTTCCTTTGAGGATCAGGGCTTTGCAGTCTAAATGGACAAACGCTGGGAGAAGAAATGGAGCCTTACCCAAGGTCGCTGGTAGAGCCAGGAATAACACCCAGCTTGACCAAGTCCTAACCCGTGCCCCAGCCATTGCACCACACCTGTTTTGCTCCTCCTTCACCTGGAGCCCCAGGCTCCCATTCACTCCTTGATGGGGGTAGACTCTTGATTTCTAGTGTCAATTTGCCAGTTGGTGGAACTCGGCTGAGCCGTCATTTCCTCCAGGGTGATGCTTAGAAGGGTAGCTTGCAGTTTGTCATCCCTGCCCTTTCTACCAGTAGCAATTGCTGTCATGAGTGAGTAATTGGTTATTACTATTAAAGCCACAGGGAATGTTATGAGATTATTTTACAAGGGAGGGGGGCGGGAAATCATTTTATAAAGTGAAGGTCACCAGCTTCCCTCCTGCTCTTTAACAGGAGGTAAATATGTTAGCCTGACGGTTGTTCTTTCAGAGGAAAAGAGACAAAAAGGCAATGCAAGTGATATGTGGTAGCCATGATCCGATTCTTGCTCTGCACTTCCCTGACTTGAGAGTGAGTTTACAGAAGTGAGGCTAGACGTGTTGTGTAATCATTCCCACTGGAGCGCTATAAAGCAAAAGAGAGATCTCAGTGTGTGCCGTGGATTCATATTGATTTTTGAAATCAGAGATAAAACTAAGCGAGGCAGAGTCCAGGAGAGAACAGAGAGACATGTCACCTCATATTCTCCTAGATTCTTGGAAACAGATGACCTTGTGGTTGCTTTTATCTCTGACATCACTTTACTCTCCATGGCAACCCATCATGATATCACACTCAGGTGGGCTGGAGGTAAAAGCAACCTGTAAAAACAAACCTTTCTGGCCGGGAGGAGAAATATATTGCCTCACTTTGATTTACACTCAATGCACCACCATTGAGAGTCTGATCTGGCTCCTGTACAAGTCAAGAGGAAGACACCCATTGACTTGAATGGGAGTTGGATCAGGCGCTGACCCTAACCCCCCAAAGCTGTAAAACAAGGTGAACTATCAAATGCCCCAGGAAATGGAACATTGGGATTCAGAATCTGATAGGGAGCCAATTTCATTCTCCTGAGAAAAACAGTTGCTTTAAGAGCCACCTCTCATTATAGACTGTGGGAGTTTTGCCATTGGCTTAAATAGGATAGGAGCAAGAGGGGGACAGCTTTCTGATTCAGACAGATGAGGGAACAACTGGGGTGTTGTCCATTTTTTATTGGGTTTTGACCAACAGGGATGAATGAGTTGCAAATGTGAAGGTGGTCGGGAACTTGGGAGGAAGTGATCATGATCTGATAGAATTCAAGATCCTATGGAAAGGAGGACATGAGAAATAGTAGGCAAGGTCCCATGGCAAGACCAATTAGGAAGAAAAGGAGTCGAAGGGGCTGGCAATTCTTAAAAGATGTAATACTGGAGACTCAACATCATGCTGTTCCAATGCAGAGAAAAGATAAGATCTGCAGGAGGCCAATGTGGCTGCACAAGGAGCGTTTTAGCTGTCTAAAAACCAGATGGGATCCATACAGGAAATGGAAGGAGAGGAATGTCACCATGGAAGTATACTGGGAATAGCATGAGCATGTAGGGACTAAATCAAAAAAGCCAAGGCAAAGAATGAGTTACAGCTGGCAAGAAATGTTGGAGACAATATGAAGTGGTTCTTCAAATATGATAGACAAAAAAGAAAGCTCAAGGATGGTGTGAGTCCACTGCTTAGTGGAGAAAGTGAGCTGGTAGGAAGGCAGAGCTGCCCCATGCCTACTTTACTTCAGTCTTCTCTCAAAAAAATAACGTGTGATCGAATGATTAGAGAAGTTACCATAGACAATAAAGGGGAAGGGATGCAGATCTTCTGATCAATTTGAATGAATTCAAATCAGCGGGACTGGATGCTATTCACCTAAAGGTACTGAAGGAATTAGCTGAAGAACTCTGGGGGCCACTGGCAATAACATTTACAAAATCATGGATGACAGGAGAAGGTTCCGGAAGACTGGAGAAGGGCTAACGTAGTGCCTATCTTTAAAAGTGGGGGGGGGGGAGCTGGGGAGCTATCGATCAGTTAGCCTGACTTCAATACCTGGGAAGCTACTACAGCAATGTATAAAACATTCTGTTTGCAAATAGCTGGAGGATGAAGGGGTAATCACTATCAGCCAACATGGATTTACCAAGAACAAATCATGCCAAAACAGCTTGATTTCCTTCTTTGGCAGGATAACTGATCTGGTGGATAGAGGCATACGGGGGGCATAATATACCAGGACTTCAGCCAGGCTTTTGGCACAGTCCCACATGACATTCTGATCGGTAAGCTGGAGAAATGCGGGCTCCGCAGAACTACCATTAAGTGGATACATAATTGGTTAAACAACCACAAACAAAGAGTAACTGTTAATGGAATGATGTTGGATTGGAGGGAGGTCTCAAGTGGGGTTCCACATGGATCTGTTCTGGGTCCAGTTGTTTAACATCTTTATTAATGACTGGGATGTCAGTGTAGAGAGCCTACTGAACAAGTTTGCAGATGACACAAAGGTGTGGGGGGGCAGGTTTGCCAATACTTTGGAGGATAGAGATAAAATTCAGAGGGATCTTGATAATTTGGAACTAGAGACAACAAAATGAAATTCAGCAAAGACACATGTAAATGCTACACTTAGGGAAGAAAAGCCAAATGCACAAAAGTGGAATGGGGGGAAACTGACTTGGCAGCAGTACTGCTGAGAAGGATCTGGGAGCTGTGGTGGATCACAGCCTCAACATAAGTCAGCAATGCAATGCTGTTGTAAAAAAAGCAAATGCAGTTTTGAGTTGCATTAACAGAGGTAGCGCATGCAAGTCACAGGAGGTGATAGTACTGCTCTGCTTGGCACTGGTTAGGCCTCAGCTGGAGTGCTGTGTCCAGTTTTGGTCACCAATGTATAGAAAGGATGTAGAAAAACTGGAAAAGGTCCAGAGTTGAGCAACAAAGATGATCAAAGGGATGGAATGCAAGCCATCTGAGCAAAGGCTGAAGGAACTGTGTATGTATAAGCCTGGCAAAGAGGAGATTAAGGGGAGATATGATAGTGGTCTTCAAATACTTGAAAGGCTGCCATAAAAAAGGTGGAGAAAAGTTGTTCTCTTTTGCCCACCAAGGGCAGGACCAGAGACTATGGGTTCAAGCTACATTATAGCAGCTTTAGATTAAATCTCAGGAAAAACGTCCTAACTGTAAGGGTAGTAGGACAATGGAACAGACTGCCTAGGGAGGTTGTGGAAGCTTCTTCACTGGAGGTTTTCAAAAGGAGGCTGGAGAGCCATCTGTCTTGGGATGGTTTAGACACAACAAATCCTGCATCTTGGCAGAGGGTTAGACTAGATGACCATTGCGGTCCCGTCTAAACCTTATGGTTCTTTGATCTGGCCTTAAACCAATCATATAACACTTTAAAATTGAGAGGCAGTGTTGCCTAGCAGATAGTGCACTGGACTGGGACTCAGGAGACCTGGGTTCTATTCCCATCTCTGCCACTCTCTGTGCCTCAGTTTCCCCATCTGTAAAATGTAGATAATGATGCTGACCTCTTTTGAAAAGTGCTAGGAATTATTATTATTGAAGAACTGCTGCTTTTAATAGTAGCTGTTATAGGTATTATTAATTATAGGGATTGCTTTTGTAATCTATCAGTTATTTTCAAGTTATTGGTGTTGGAGAGGGTGTATGTCAGGGCAGGTTTTGTCCCTTTATGTTTTGTGCAGTCTTTGTTTTTGAGAAGCTATTTGCGAGGTCAGTGTTTTCCTGGCCCCAGTGGTATGGCTCCTGTGGGGAGAAGGAGTGATGCTCATTCTTGGAACCGTTTTCCTTCAGCTCACCAGTTGCAAGCCAGTGTTGTCAATCATAGTTGGAACCGGACAAGGTGATTTTGTTTCAGTGACCATCCATCCATCAACAGGGAGTCAAGGACACATACCCCGTGTCGCAAAGGAAATGCATGAATATAACACAGCATTTCCAATCAAACCCAGAGTCCTGCTGCAATCCTCAGCAACAGTTATATAGAGTCACACAAATGTTAATATCACCCTCTTTAAAACAGCCAACAACAAAACACTTTTCCCCCCACTTCCATTGTCATTGTTATTACCTGGAAAAGAACAATTCCAGGGTTTCTTTTCCCCTTCCACACTATGAGTTCACTATAAAATTTTCTAGGAATGTAAAATGAGGCAGCCCACAGAAAGAAAATGCACAAACACAGCCTTCCTGAAGAAGCCATTATGTAGCATTCAGAAACGAGGAGACAGCTAATAAAATTACATTGACATTATTCCAGTAGCTTGGCGCTTAGCGAATGACTCCCTAGAAGTACCTAAGACAGATAAGACAGGGAGATAGATTCGAATTTACTGGATGCTTTTGCCTCTACTTGAGTACAACAAGCTAACTAAAGTACAAAAAAATGCCCTATTCAGCATATGAGACTGTTTAGCATCTTGCCCAACCCTGAAAATTACAAACTATACTGTAGGATTTTCAGTCAATGTTGGTTTATTCCCATTTGTCTGTAAGTGATTAACATAGATCTCAGTGTCACATCCACTGGGGAGTGTCCGAGTTCAGGGCTACTGAAACCGTGGATCGGGAAAGACTCCCAGATGTACAGAAAGTCTTGGCTTTTATGTCTCAGAGCATAAAGTGCTTTTTGTCGGGGTATAATATGGGTTATCTTGATTTGCCAGGAGGCAGTTCAGGTTTCTAGCTCAGTCTGATTCCTCTGAGTATTTGCTTTAATAAAAAGGAATTGTTGTGATGTCCAGATTTCTAAAAACATCTGCTATCAAGCATACAGAATACTTTCCATATAGAGTTTTAGTCCACATGGTTACTGCACAGTAAGGACAGCACATTATTTGCATGTAATAATTATACCTACCTCTCATATACCATTTTTCATCAATAGATCTCAAAGCACTATATGAAGGTCAGTATCATTATCTCTGTATTACAGATGGGGACGGTCTGGAGGGGGGGAAGTGACTTGCCCACAGTCACCCAGCAGGCCAGTGCAGGACTCAGGAATAGGCTCCTGAGTCGCAGTCTAGTGCTCTATCCGGTAAGTCACGTTGCCTCTCAATTTTTAAGGTTAAAATGCCCTGTCTTGGCAGTAAAACCATAACCATTCTGAAGGAGCAGCAGGGAGCCTTAGCAGCATGCACTGATGAATTAGACCGAGGGAGTCAAAGGATCTGTCCTGCTTGTTGTATAAATCCGGCCTCCCTGGAAGATGAAGAATTTGTGGAATGTAATATTAACATATATGTACATATATTTGTGTTCAGACCTTGTGATTGGGAAGAAAATCTTCTGGATGTGGCACAGTACAGTGCTGTAGGCAGCCCAAATGGGTCTATGGCTCTAAGAGAAACGTGAGTTTCCCCTTTTGTCTCAATGGGATATTGATGCTAAGTCACTTTAAATAGCAATACTGGTAGCTGTCAAAGGCCTTGTGTATACTGGGGGGGTTGCTCAGAAACCAGTGTATTTGCACCAGTGAAAATCTCTAGTGTGGGCAGGCAAAGCTGCTCTTTGCACTGGTGGAACTTCTGTTTGCACTGGTGGAGCGACTTTGCCTGTCTTCATGCAGTAGGGGTTTGCCTGGGGGCAGCTACACCAGTTGCAGATGGCAGGAATCAAGGTAAATCCCCAGTGTGGCTGCTGATCACATCCACCTAATGTGCTTATCCCAGGAGGTGGGAGGCAGCAGTGTGGATATCAGGAGTGGCCACTTGCCATCCCAATCAGATTAAAGGAGATCTCTTCTCCAAACCCTGCAATGCTGCTTTGTCTGCCCCTGTCCTCTGCCTGAGAGCAGGAGCCAAGGAAGGAGAAATGAGCCACTGCTGGGCTTCCCCCACTGCTGTGCTCATCAGGACAGGTGGTCAGGAGGGAATGGAAGAGCTGATTTTGCTGTGCTTTTCACCTAGGACTGCTAGATGCCTCCCCTCCTTCTTCATCCTCTTTGCTCTTTCCCGACTCGGTGCAGCCAGCCACCATGGGGAGCTGGGTGGGAGGCACAGCAAACCCACAGGCAGTGATATACATTAGTAGCCCAAAGGATGGGGACAAGAGACTCTACCACCTGCTGTCCCTGAGGAGGATTGGTCTTGGGCATTGGCACAGAGGGACGAGTGAGATGGGGGAGAGTGTGGGAGTGAAGTTGAGAGCGGGAGAAAGAATTCGAGCCCCACAATGATATGAAGTCAGCTCTGCCTTTGGAAAGAACAGATAGACAAGAACAGTAGAGGAAAGCAAGCCCAGAGAAGAGAAATGTAGGGAGAAGAAAGGATGAGAGACGTACAGAAAGAGGGGACTGACTAGAAACCAAAACTGGGGAGTGGGGGTGGGGAGTGGGAAGAGATAGGGAAGGAAGAGATTCAAATGACAGACACAGCAGGCCCAAATGGGCCCTGGCAGCACTTTTGTTCGTCACTGATGCCAAATGTTCACCAAGGGCCCATTTGTACTCCACCATAAGACTCCCATTGACTTCACTGGGAGCTGGAACTGGCCCTAAAGATGTAGCAGCTACCTAAGGGCCATGTTCTCCCCTTGATCTTTACAGCGAATCTCCCGAATTTTCTCCCGAAATTATCTGTTTCCCTGCCAGTGATGGGAGGATGAAGGACTCCCTAAATGCACATTAACCTGATAGACTTTAATGGTTCAGAAGAGGCCTTTATGGTCTGCAGATAATGGCTCACTGAGAGGTTGTCAAGTAGCGGATTTGGTAAAACTGATTAGCTAGAAAAATTATTTTTAAAAATGGGTTTGTGCCCTTGTTTTATTTTGCTACTTTGTGATGTGCAAGGTGGCAGGGAAGGATTTTTTAAAGGGCATAAATTGGGGGAGGTGCTGCTTATTTTTTTACCTAGAAATATCAGCAATGTCAAGTCTGGTCTTCACTGGTTTTTGTCAGAGGACTTGTTGGAGGTCTCAGGTGGTGGTATGTAAATGAAGAGATAGAGGTGCTGAAACTTCAACAAAGGCATCTTTCTCCCAAATGCATTTTCCCGCCAAAACAAACTTTTGGCGGGAAAATACATTTTCACTGAAATTGAAATATTTTATGGGACCATGTTGATTTGGAAAAGTTTTCAATGGGAAAATTGTCAAAATGAATCATTTCAACTTTCTCATTTTGTCTCTGTAATGTCAGTGTTTCATTTCAGTAAGGTAAAAATGTTTTGTTTCGACTGTCACATTTTATTTCATTTTGTTTTCACTTATTAAATTATAATTTTATTATATTGAAGTCTATATTATATTGTGAATTTTTCTCCTTATTGAAATGAAACATTTTGACACTGTCAAAAGGAACGATTTGATATTATTGAAACAAAAAGTTTTGTGTTTCAAACTGAATTTTTTCAGAATTTCCATTCCATGGTAAATTTTGACTCTTTATCCCAATTTGGAATGAAAACAAATTTTAAAATGGTGAAATTTCCCCCAGATGGTAATTCCATTTTCTCACCATGTCTTCTCTCAGGCCTGGTCTACACTAGGACTTTAAATCGAATTTAGCAGCGTTAATTCGAATTAACCGCTCAACCGTCCACACCAGGAAGCCGTTTAATTCGACCTAGAGGGCTCTTTAGTTCGAATTCGGTACTCCACCCCGAAGAGGGGAATAGCGCTAAATTCGACATGGCTATCTCGAATTAGGCTATGTGTGGATGCAAATCGAACTTAGTAGCTCCAGGAGCTATCCCACAGTGCACCACTCTGTTGACGCTCTGGACAGCATTCCAAGCTTGGATTCTCTGACCAGCCACACAGGAAACGACCCGGGAAAATTTGAATTCCTTTTCCTGTCTGGGCACTTTGAATCTGACGTCCTGGTTGGACATCGGGGCGAGCTCAGCAGCACCTGCAACGATGCAGAGCTCTCCAGCAGAGGAGTCCATGCAATCCCAGAATAGAAAGAGGTCCCCAGCATGGACAGACCGGGAAGTCCTGGATCTGATCGGTGTGTGGGGCGATGAGTCTGTGCTTTCGGAGCTGCGCTCCAACAAACGGAATGCAAAGACCTACGAGAAGGTCTCCAAAGCCATGGCACTCAGAGGATACAGCCGGGATACAACGCAGTGCCGCGTGAAAATCAAGGACCTGAGACAAGGCTACCAAAAAGTCAGAGCGGCAAACGGACGCTCCGGAGCCCAGCCCCAGACATGCCGCTTCTACGAGGCACTGCATGCCATTCTAGGTGGGTCTGCCACCACTGCCCCACCAGTGACCGTGGACTCTGAGGATGGGATAGTGTCGACGGGCAGTTCCTCGGCGATGTTCGCCGATGGGGAAGATGAGGAAGGGTTTGTGGAGGACGACGCAGGCGACAGCGCTTACAATACCGCTTTCCCCGACAGCCAGGATCTCTTCATCACCCTCACAGAGGTCCCCTACCAACCCTCCCCGGCCGTTAACCCGGACTCAGAATCAGGGGAAGGATCAGTCGGTAAGTGCTATAAACATGGAAACATTTATTTTTTAAAAAACTGGAATAAAAACTATATAAAAACTATATAAAAACTTTTCCATATAAAACTATATAAAAAGAAGGTCCACACATATAGGGATGGAACAGAAATCCTCCTGGGACACTTCCACGAAGCTCTCGTACAGGAGCTCGAAAAGCCTCCGCAGGAGGTTCCTGGGGAGAGGTGCCTTATTTGGTGCTCCGTGGAAGCACACTCTTCCGCGCCAGGCCATCCTAACGTACAGCGGAATCATTGCCTCCACCAGCATGGCAGCATACGGTCCTGGTCTGTGCAGGGATTCTAGCAGCATCCTCTCTCTCTCTATCCGAGTGACCCGCCTCAGGGTAATCTCGTTCGGCGACTGCTGCATCTAATTAGGGCAATTAGTGTACTGTTACTATTGTGAATGCTTGACTTTTACTTTGCATAGCAATGACCTTCGTTTAACAGCCACGTGTTGGAGGCCGCAGAGGAAAAGCATACAGTGATCTTTCCCGGGCACAGCCGCGAGGGGCTGGAACAGGGTCAGACTTTATGCTTTACAGATTGCCTTCAGCGGGAGGGCACAGCTATCCATTAACTGTTAAGCAGCCTATAGTGTAGTGCTTACCAGGCCTGGCTGCTACACGGATTCAGCTGTACCGCCCCGCTTGTCCGATCTCCTGTGCAAGACCGCAGCCAATGAAAGCGTATTCCGAAATCTCGAACTTGTCTTGAGAGCTCGTGAGACTAGGTGCCCTGTATGGTCTTGTTCACAGAAACTGAGTAGACTGTGTTCAGTGTTCGCAAACATGTATCTTTTCAAGGAAATCACTTCCTTTTTCCCATCACACAGCTGCGGCTCTTTCACGAAGTGCCCCAGCATCCCCCTCACAGAGGCTGGCGCAGATTAGGCGGCGAAAGAAAAAGACTAGGGATGACATGTTCTCGGAACTGATGGCCTGCTCCAGAGCCGAGGCGGTCGAGCAGAGACAGTGGAGGGAGACCCTATGTCAGCACCAGCGCTCACACAGCGAACGGGAGGACAGGTGGCGGCAGGAAGACCAGCAGGCGACTCAAACGCTGCTTGGGCTAATGAGGGAGCAAACGGACACGCTCCGGCGCCTTGTAGATGTTCTGCAGGACCGCAGGCAGGAGCAGAGAGCCCCTCTGCAGTGTATCTGCAACCGCCTTCCCCCGCCACAAAGTCCTGTCCCCCCCTCACCCAAAATCACAAGAAGGAGGGGCGCTAGGGGCCGTGAAAACTGTCACTCCACCCCAGCAGAGCGCTCATGTACCAAACAGCTCTCATGCCATAAATTTTGAGAAGTGCTTCCCTTCCTGGATCACCCAGTCCCAAATCCAAGTTTCATCCCCCCACTGTGTAGTTGAGTATTAAGAGTAGTTTGTTGTTATTCACTATTTCCGTCACGTTTTCCTTGTCAGAAGACTTTGTGTGAAGGGGGGGAGGGGTTTTTTAATTGCATAGGACAGCCTCCATTACCAGGGTACAGACTTGGGGGCAGGATCAACAGTAGGACACACACAGACTGCAGTCACTAGGCACCAGGGTCAGTCTGGGAGGTGAATGCTGCCCCGGGTCAGTCTGTGAGGTGTATGCTGCCCCAGGGTCCTAGCGCCTGCCATCCACAAATGGCAAGGCAGGCTGCCCTTACCATGCCCTTCCACCCTAGCCACGAGCCTCTCCGATGCCCTGAGCCCCAGCAAGAGCCCTCATCCACGGACACATACTCACCCTTCCCACACACCCCTCACCCCTTCCTACGCCCCAACCCCCAGCCCAGAGCCTGCATCCAAACTCCGTCCCAAAGAGGGCACCCCTCACCCCTTCCTGCAAACCCACCCCTTCCTGCACACCCACCTGCAACCGTCCTCCCCCCAGAGACCGCTGTAGGAGCAGGAGCCTGTCATTCCTCTAGTGTAGAAGCGGTCTGTACATCAGTGCACACCGTACCCACCACAGTCTGCGTCCATGTTTCAACCCTTGAACAGGAATTCATAATTAAAGAAAACTTTATTAATAATCAGTGTTCCATTAAATTTATTTTAAAACGTGTGTTGGAAGGGGGGAAACCTGGAGAACGGGGTATGTAACCGCAGATCGAAGTCAACAGTCACTGAAACAGGCTCAGGTTCAGCTTCTCTATAAATCAACTGGAGAGTCATAGGTTACCCTGCTCTCCGAGGAACCTAGCTTTCAAAGCCTCCTGGATGCACAGCTCTTCCCGCTGGGATCTTCTATCGGCACGGCTGTCTGGCTGAGCGTAATCAGCAGCCAGGCGATTTGCCTCAACCTCCCATCCCGCCATAAAGGTCTCCCCCTTGCTCTCACAGAGATTGTGGAGCACACAGCAAGCAGCAATAACAACGGGGATATTTTTTTCGCTGAGGTCCGAGCGAGTCAGTAAGCTCCGCCATCTCCCCTTGAGACGTCCGAAAGCACACTCCACCACCATTCTGCACTTGCTCAGCCGGTAGTTGAAGAGTTCCTTCTCACTGTCCAAGGCGCCTGTATAGGGCTTCATGAGCCAGGGCATTAGCGGGTAGGCTGGGTCCCTGAGGATCACTGTAGGCATCTGCACATCCCCAACCGTTATTTTGTGGTCCGGGAAGAAACTACCTGCCTGGAGGCGTTTAAACAGACCAGAGTTCCTGAACACACGCGCGTCATGAACCTTGCCCGGCCACCCGACGTAGATGTTGGTAAAACGTCCCCTATGGTCCACCAGTGCTTGCAGCACCATAGAAAAGTAGCCCTTTCGGTTAATGTACTCGCTGGCCTGGTGGGCCGGTCCCAGGATAGGGATGTGAGTCCCATCTATAGCCCCACCGCAGTTTGGGAATCCCATCGCGCCGAAGCCATCTATGACGACCTGGACGTTTCCCAGGGTCACTACCTTTGAGAGCAGTTGCTCAACGATTGCGTGGGCTACTTGAATCACAGCAAGCCCTACGGTAGATTTGCCCACGCCAAAGTGGTTCGCTACTGACCGGTAGCTGTCTGGCGTTGCAAGTTTCCAGAGGGCTATGGCCACTCGCTTCTGCACAGTCAGGGCTGCTCGCATCCGGGTGTCCTGGCGCTTCAGGGCAGGGGACAGCAAGTCACAGAGTTCAAGGAAAGTGCACTTACGCATCCTGAAGTTTCGCAGCCACTGTGATTCATCCCAGACCTGCAGCACTATGCGGTCCCACCAGTCCGTGCTTGTTTCCCGGGCCCAGAATCGCCGTTCCACACCATGAACTTGACCCATTGCCACCATGATCTCCACGGCGCGGCGTACCCTGCTTTGTGAGAGGTCTGCGCCACTCTGTGAATTCCTGTCCTCACCGCGCTGCCGGAGCCTCCTCGCCCGATTTCTCAGCAGCTGACTGTGGAAGAGGTGGACGATAAGGTGCGAGGAGTTGACAACGGCCATAAGTGCAGCGATGATCGCAGCGGGCTCCATGCTCGCAGTGCTGTGGCGTCCGCGCTGTAACCGACCAGAGAAGGGCGCGAACAGATTTCCCGCCGGCGCTTTCAGGGAGGGAGGGCGTGATTGACGGTTCAATGATGACAGTTACCCAAAACCACCCTCGACACATTTTTTCCCCCAGCAGGCATTGGGGGCTCTACCCAGCATTCCAATGGGCAGCGGGGACTGCGGGAACTGTGGGATAGCTTCCCACAGTGCACCGCTTCCAAAGTCGACGCTGGCCCCGTTACTGTGGACTCAGACAGTCGAATTAGTGTACTTAGTGTGGATACACAAATTCGACTTCATAAGGTCGATTCCACAAATTCGAGTTAAGTAGATTCGAAATAGTCTTGTAGTGTAGACGTACCCTCAGGCACTTGAGTTAAATTGGTGCTAACAATTGAAAAAAAAGTAAACAGTCTGAACAAAAATCACTTTCTCTCTCAGTTGATCAGGCTTCATTTGTACAGTGTCACGAAACTAATTCTCTGGTCTATAGCGTCTTTCAGGAAAAAGAGGGTAGACAAGACCAGAATTTCTAATATAAGACAATAATCATGAAAAACGTTCCTGGAAAACTCTTGTCAGTCATAAAGAAGTAAAATAGGACACAGACCCTGTTTTTTTCTTCATTGCAGATTATCTTTAACCATCTTCCATATTAACTATGTCTCCCCTTTACTTCTTGCTCCTCTCCTCACTGCCTTTCTGAGCCTGTGGTTTATGCATAATATCCACACTGCTCACTGCCTCACATGGCCATTTCCTCAGCCACAAGAAAGTCTGCAAGCCACATAGGCGGGCCTCGTTCTCTCCTTATGGTGCCTGTGCAATCTTAATTTGGCAGCCTCATGCATGTCTTTAATTACATGATCACATACTGTTTTCCCCCCACATTTCCTAACTTTGACTTGGCAGCTTTAAGTGTCATTTTTAATGTCAATTTGTAAGGTTTTTTTAACCTTAAATATTTGGGGAAAAAGTTCATCATGTCGAACCTTGTTGCTCCCCCCATGCCCATTGGTCATCAGCAGAGTTGGAATCTTTGGCTCCACAGAATAGTCCTCTACCACTTGAGCTAACAGAGTAACTGGTAGCAGTAGAAGGCTGTCATCTTCTACATAGATCTGTGTAGAGGGGCATGTAGGTTTCACAGCTACTAGCTACACAGCGAAGGATTGTTGTGATTTGGGAATAATGGGTTTAAAAATCCAAGCTCTAGAGAAGAGTATTACAGATCCTTTGGTCCTATTCACCTCCGCTTCTCTCTGTTCTCTTCTGCTTCGATTTCCCACTCCCTACTCCTGCCCTGTCCTCTATCTTTCCTGGTTCTTCTTCGAGTGATTGCTCCTATGCATTCCATTGTAGGTGTACGCACCGCGCGTGCACGGTTCTTCGGAACATTTTTACCCTAGCAACTCCGGCGGGCCGGCTGGCGCCCCCTGGAGTGGCGCCGCCATGGCGGCTGATATATACCCCAGCCGGCCCGTCCGCTCCTCAGTTCCTTCTTTCCGCCCGTGATGGCTAGTAGGAACAGTGGAGTGCTCCCTTACCTCCACAGCCCTAGCGTTTCTCCATAGTTTAGTGTATATAGTTGTTAGTATTTCGTTAAAGTTTCCTGTTATAGTTGTTCAGTTAGTTGTATAGTGTAATAGTTAGGGAATTAGAGGGGTTAGCCCTCTTCTTCCGCCCCGGTGCGGGCTTATGCCCGGAGCACCGGGATTCAAGCCCTGCGTGGCTTGCCAGCGGCCGATGCCAGTGAGTGACCCGCACGACTCCTGCCTCCGCTGCCTCGGAGAGTCGCACAGGACAGATAAGTGCCCCATTTGTGTGGCTTTTAAGCCTCGTACGAGGAAGGAGCGAGACTCTCGTTTAAAACAGCTCCTTATGGAGTCAGCTCTCCAACCGCCGGCACCAGCTCCTTCGGCACCGAAACCGGCCTCCGTGAGCAGCGCACCGGCAGCACCGAGCCGCTCCGGTACCGACACGTCTCGGCACCCTGCTCCAAAGACCCGGCACCGCTCACTCTCTCCGAAGAGGAAGCAAAAGGTGCCGAAGACGGCCACTGCGAAGCAGCAGCAAAAGCCGTTAGTCCAGCCACCACCGACCAAAACGGTACAGGCTGAGACAGTGCACCAGAAGTGCACCAGGCCGTCGACTCCGGCACCGCAAGGGCCGTCGAGTCCGGCACCTCCCAGCTCCCCGGTACCGACCGAGGAAGAGCTGAGGCTCCCATCCACGCTGGAGGCGTTCGCGACGGCGAGGGAGCTGATCGACCTCACTGCTGATACGGGCCGTCAGCTTCTGGCACCGCCGGTGCGGACAGTGAGGTCCATCGGAAAGCCAGTGATGATGCGCCCTCCTTCTCCTGGCAGCCGAGGTGATCGGAGCACCATGATCCGCTCTCGCTCCCGTTCCCCCTCTAGACGGCAGTCGCCAACACACCGGGGCCGAGCCGCACGACGGTCAACGTCGAGACGCCGCTCCCCATCTCGTCACCGGTCGCAGTCCCGGTACTGCTCGCACTCCCGGCGGCGCTCTAGGTCCCGGTCACCAAGTCGCCGGCACCGCTCCAGGTCCGGCTCCAGGCACCGCGGGCGATATCGAGACTCTCGCAGCCACTCACGGCGACGTCGATCTCGATCCAGGTCTGACTCCCGGCGCCGCCGGTCGAGCTCCCGGCGCCGCCGGTCGGGCTCCCGGCACCGTGCTTCGCGCAGATCCCGTTCGCCCGTCAGACCGCATGACGACCGGCACCGTCCGTCGGCACCGGAACGGCAGTTGACTCCGGCACCGGACGTCCGCCCGGGACCCGCAACGGCTCCTCCCTGGCCTTCGAGGGAGCCCTCAGTTGCTTCCCATGAGGGCAGCGCAGTAGACTTTAGAGCAGGGTCTCTGCCGCAGGACCATGGACCCCAGCAGTGGGGATTTTGGGTGCCCTGGGCTCACCATGAACAGGGGGCTCCCCTTCCTCCGAGACAGCTGGGCTCGGCGCGCTCGGTGCCGGTGGCCACGGTCAGCAGGCCACCCCTGTCTCCAACGCCACAGACCGCCACTCATGGCACGCCGTTGGGGCATGAGACGCTGGCGCCTGATCGCCCAGAGGCAGAGCAGGCACCTGAAGAGGTGCTTCCAGGTCAATCCTCGTCCTCCTCTCCCGACGAGGCTGTGGCAGGGGCGTCACCATCGGAACCCCCGCCAATTGACCTGAAGGCACATCAGGACCTTCTGCGGAGGGTGGCGAAAGCCATCAACTTACCCGTTGAAGAGGTCCAGGAGGTGGATGACCCCATCACGGATGTCGTGGGAGCTGACGCCCCCGTGAGAGTGGCGCTACCTTTCATCCGCATGATCCAGCGGAACAATGCCGCTATTTGGCAGTCGCCATCCTCCGTCCCTCCCACGGCACGCGGCGTGGAGAGGAAGTATTCCGTGCCACCTAAGGGGTACGAGTACCTTTACGTGCACCCCACGCCGGACTCCTTAGTGGTACAATCTGTGAACGACCGGGAGCGTAATGGACAGCCGGCAGCTGCGCCCAAGTCTAAGGAGTCCAAACGCATGGACTTGCTGGGACGCAAGATTTACTCGGCGGGCGGCCTACAACTTCGCATCGCGAATCAAATGGCCTTGCTATCCAGGTACACGTTTAACATCCTGGGATGCCTGGGGAAATTCGCGGAGCTGACCCCAAAAGACTCCCGCCGAGAATTCTTGGCCCTCCTAGAAGAGGGCAAGCTGGCCTCCAGGACCTTGATTAAGGCGGCGGTCGACTCAGCGGACTCGGGGGCCAGGACGGTGGCGTCCGGTGTAACCATGCGACGCATCGCATGGCTGCAGTCGTCCACTTTGCCGCCGGAGGTACAATATACCCTCCAGGACCTCCCCTTTGAAATGCAGGGCCTGTTCTCCGAGAAAACGGACACACGTATTCAGACCCTGAAGGACGGGCGAGTGGCAATCCGCACGTTGGGGATGCATACACCGGCCACTCAGAGGCGTCCCTTCCGGCAGCAGCCCTATCGGCCCGGGCAGCAGGCCAGGTCTCGGCCATTTAATAACCGCAGGGCCCCATTCCGCCGCAGACCATCAGGCGGGCGGCGTAACCAGTCCCAAGGCTCGTCCAAGGCCCCTCAAGGTCCCAAGCCGGCCTTTTGATGGGACGCCCAAGGACGGCGCACCACTCTCACCCCAGGATCCATCCCCTTTGTTTTCAAGTCGTCTTTCCCGCTTCCTTCAGGCGTGGTGTTCTGTAACATCGGACAGCTGGGTGCTCAACACCGTGCAGCACGGCTACCGCCTACAGTTTATTTCGCCCCCTCCCTCCCACCCACCTTCCCCGTCCCTCTTCAGGGACCCCTCTCACGAGCAAGTCCTCTTACAGGAGGTCCAGACTCTGTTGAGCGTGGGTGCCATCGAGGAGGTGCCCCCAGGCAGGCGGGGCAGGGGATTCTACTCCAGGTATTTTCTCATCCCCAAGGCGAAAGGAGGTCTTCGTCCCATCTTAGACCTCAGGGAGCTAAACAAATACCTCTGCAAACTCAAGTTTCGGATGGTAACCTTGGGGACCATTATCCCTTCCTTGGATCCGGGAGACTGGTTTGCCGCCCTCGACATGAAGGACGCTTACTTTCATGTGGCAATTTACCCCCCCCCACAGACGCTACCTGCGCTTTCTGGTCAACGAGACCCACTACCAGTTTGCGGTGTTACCCTTCGGCCTCTCCACCACACCGAGGGTATTCACCAAATGCATGGCGGTCGTAGCCGCAGCCCTCCGTCGTCGCCAAATCCATGTGTACCCGTACCTCGACGACTGGCTGATTCGTGGTCGTACCCAAGACCTTGTAGCGGCTCAGGTGTCCGAGATACTGCATCTGTTTCGGTCCCTCGGCCTGCTCGTCAACGCCGACAAGTCCCACTTGGTTCCGACTCAAAGAGTGGAATTCATAGGAGCCGTCCTTGACTCCACTCTGGCCAGAGCCTGCCTCCCTCGGGCTCGGCACGAGACGTTGGCCTCCCTGATACGGTCACTACAGGCCTTTCCAACGACAACAGTGCGGTGCTGCCTATGGCTCCTAGGCCACATGGCGGCGTGTACGTTTGTGACCGCGCACGCAAGGCTGCGACTTCGCCAGTTCCAAATGTGGCTGGCATCGGTGTACCACCCTCAGCGCGACCCGCTAGAGATGGTGGTGGTGGTGCCGAGTTCCGCTCTCCAGTCACTCATCTGGTGGCTGGATCCGGAGACGGTCTGCGCAGGGGTTCCCTTCCGCCCTCCTCGGCCATCGATCACCCTGACCACGGACGCATCGGCGCTTGGATGGGGGGCTCACATGGCAGACCTGCACACCCAGGGCCTCTGGTCAGCCCAGGAGCTCTCCCTCCATATCAACGTTCGGGAGTTGAGAGCGATCCGTCTGGCGTGTCTCGCCTTTCTGACTCACCTTCAGGACCGCTGTGTAGCGGTGTACACGGACAACACCACGGCCATGTTCTATGTCAACAAACAGGGCGGAGCTCGCTCCTCCCCGCTCTGCAAGGAGGCGATGCTCCTCTGGGACCTTTGCGTGACCCACTCGATTCGCCTCGAAGCGTTTTTTCTGCCAGGAGTACAGAACACGCTGGCCGACCGTCTGAGCAGGTCCTTCGCCTCCCACGAGTGGTCCCTTCGCCCAGATGTGGCTTACGCAATCTTCCAGAGGTGGGGATTTCCCCAGGTAGACCTCTTCGCCTCCCGGGCCAACAGGAAGTGCCACAGGTTCTGCTCCTTCCAAGGGCGAGCTCCAGGCTCCCTCTCGGATGCGTTTCTCCTGCCGTGGACAGAGTCCCTCCTTTACATGTTCCCTCCGTTCCCGCTCGTCCACCGAGTGCTGCTCAAGCTTCGGAGAGACAGGGCTCGCGTAATACTCGTCGCTCCGTCCTGGCCGAGACAGCACTGGTACACCCTGCTGCTCGAGCTGTCGGTTCGGGATCCCATTCCCCTCCCGCTATGGCCGGACCTCATCACTCAGGACCTCGGCAGGCTTTGTCACCCGAACCTGCAGTCCCTGCATCTTACAGCTTGGTTCCTGAGTGGTTGACCGACGCAGAGAGAGGATGTTCGGCGGCGGTGCAGCAAGTTCTGCTGGAAAGCAGAAAGCCTTCCACACGCTCTACTTACCTCGCGAAGTGGAAACGCTTTGCGCTATGGTGTGACCAGCGAAGTCTTAACCCCTTCTCAGCCCCCATCCAGACCGTCCTCGATTACCTCTGGTACCTGAAGGGTCAAGGTCTCGCGATCTCGTCCCTCAGGGTGCACCTGGCAGCTCTGTCGGCCTTTCGACCCGCTGTAGGAGGCCGCTCCGTCTTCTCCAACCCAATGGTAGCCCGCTTTCTCAAAGGGTTAGACCGTCTCTACCCTCAGGTGCGTCCTCCTGCTCCGACTTGGGATCTGAACCTGGTTCTCGCCCAGATGATGGGCCCGCCCTTCGAGCCCTTAGCCACGTGCTCTCTGCTCTATCTCACCTGGAAGACGGCCTTTCTCGTGGCAATCACATCCGCCAGGCGAGTCTCAGAACTCCGCGCCCTGACGGTCGGTCCCCCGTATACCGTCTTTCACAGGGACAAGGTGCAGCTTCGACCACACCCGGCCTTCCTCCCCAAAGTGGTCTCGGCCTTTCACCTCAACCAGGAGATCTTCCTCCCGGTCTTCTTCCCGAAGCCGCACGCCTCACCTCGTGAGCAGCAGCTCCACACCCTGGACGTCCGCAGGGCCCTCGCTTTCTACATTGACCGAACGAAGCCCTTCCGGCGTTCGACACAGCTGTTCGTAGCGATCGCAGACCGCATGAAAGGCGAACCGGTTTCTTCGCAGCGAATTTCCTCCTGGGTGACGGCCTGCATACGAACATGCTACGAGCTTGCTCGCGTCCCCCCGTGCCGACTCACTGCACACTCGACCAGGGCGCACGCCTCGTCGGCCGCCTTCCTGGCCCATGTTCCTATCCAGGACATCTGTAGAGCAGCCACCTGGTCTTCAGTCCACACCTTCGCCTCCCACTACGCGTTGGTGCAGCAGTCTCGAGACGACGCAGCCTTCGGCTCTGCGGTATTACACTCCGCCACGTCTCATTCCGACCCCACCGCCTAGGTAAGGCTTGGGAATCACCTATATGGAATGCATAGGAGCAATCACTCGAAGAAGAAAAGACGGTTACTCACCTGTAGTAACTGGTGTTCTTCGAGATGTGTTGCTCCTATCCATTCCAGACCCGCCCTCCTTCCCCACTGTCGGAATAGCCGGCAAGAAGGAACTGAGGAGCGGACGGGCCGGCTGGGGTATATATCAGCCGCCATGGCGGCGCCACTCCAGGGGGCGCCAGCCGGCCCGCCGGAGTTGCTAGGGTAAAAATGTTCCGAAGAACCGTGCACGCGCGGCGCGTACACCTACAATGGAATGGATAGGAGCAACACATCTCGAAGAACACCAGTTACTACAGGTGAGTAACCGTCTTTTCCTCTCTCGGTCACCAACTCCTGCCCAGTATTCTCCACCCCTGCTCCTGTTGTCTCCCATTCCTGGCTCCTACTCGTCTCCCTTCTTACTTGTTCCTATCCGCTCTCTTTAGCCCTCTCCCCCTGCCCTCTTGTAGCTTCTGCTCCTATGATAAAACCCTATAGGTTTCTAGAGTAGTAGCTACAGAACCTCTCTACATTTCTGTAGAACCCTCTGTTTATTCAATAGAACTAAGGACCTTTTTGGTCATTCCTAGCTTCTGGTCTGTGCCACTGGGTCATTCTGGAGTGAAGCTGAAAAATATTAGATGAAATTAAGAAATGTGACCTCTCTATATCTATCACTGAGGCAACATCTGTGAGTCCAATAAAACTTAAGTCAGAAATTGCTGGGCAAAAAGGAAGATGGGAGGAAAGACACTTGTGTGACCTGTAGTGTGAATGTTGTCATCTATGTTGCTCAGGAGGAGACTGAAGGAGTCTGATACCTGTTGACACTCACAGGAATCACCTGGATAACCTATAATGCTTATAAGTTGTGCATGTAAATATCACTCAGAAGCAACAGTGCCCCAGTTTTTGTAATCATGTTGATAATTCATTGGATGATGCCATCAAATTATGCCAAGTTAATGGCTCTTATACATCACACTTTGAAGATGCTTTTTATTGACTTAATGTGAATATTATTGCCATTGTTTATTACTGAGAAGTATCTTGTAGTAATTGAAATACAATATGGTGCCATTAATCACTCTGAATGCAAAATGTTAATTTTAAACTGTTCATCGTGCATTAAATGCTCTTCTAACCATAAAACACTTTGATTTGCAACAGGATATTTTATAAATGTCTGGTGTTTAGGATTTAATAGGACTGGCATTTGTGTTGCAGTGTTTGGTGTTTCTGTGCATATGGGTAACAATTTCCTTTTGAATTTCTGTAAAAGATGTGGTAGTAAAGTTTTTTATTGGTGCATTGGTGTAAGTAAATGTAAACAGCTGAAAGCATGGGAATTTGCTGTTTAACAGCATCTCAGATGATGTGGTCATAGTATCAACGAAATTCTAAATTGTACAGTAAACTATATGCAGTACGCTTACCTCCTAAAACATTACAAGTATTTTATTCCCAAGACTCCTTGTAAAGGACTGAAGTAATAAAGCAGCAGTAGAAAAGATAGGTAAAAGGGAAGAGAAATACTCAAATTGAGAGATTGTATGTAGAGCTGGATGAAAAATAGCAATTAGTTTTCGCAGGAAATTTTTAAACAATTCCATTTTTTCCTAAATTTCCTGCAGAAAAATAAAATTTAAGAGGAAAAACCAAAAGGGATTTTTATCATTTTTGAAAACCATCTGCAGTAAAACAAAAACAGCAAAAACAAAAACACTGAAAAATTGAAATTTTAACTTCGTACTGAATCTGATTTTTTTTCTCCATTTTTCATCAACAAACAAGAAAATTGTGGACAACATGAAAATTTTCTTTTTTTGTTGCAAAGCCATTTTCATTTATGGGAAAAAAATGTTTTTATGTTCAGCTAGCTCTAATGATAGGCCTATAGGACTGTCTTAAACATCAGCAAATTTTCCATTGAAGTGAGTGAGGCAGTATATATGAATGGTTCTTAAAAGATCCTTTTATCACTCTGTTTGCTGTAAGCAGCCATACAGGGCATGCTCTTGCAAGGTGCAGAGCACTCTTGCAACCTGCTTTTGGATGCAATAGCAGCAGCGTGAGCTCAGCGCTGCATAGCAGGTGCTAAACACCTTGCAGGATCAAGCCCATAGAGACTGAGATTTATAACTGAAATTATTCCTGTGCCTTGCATTTCACCGGGTCTACTGTCTGATCCTGCTGTCACTGATATAAGAGTAAAAATTGCCACTAACTTCAGTGTTCAGGATTAGGCCTTTGTCAGTCTAGTATGGTATCTAATGACAAGAGTCACTTAAAACATGTATGGAATTTGAGCCCAAACCCTTATTTAACCTAATGCTTCCAGAGAAGTTAATGAGAATCTTGCCAAGTATAGACTGCAAGATCAGGCTCTCAAACTATTTATAAAAAAAACCTATTTGTATACCCTGAGAGTAGCTGAGCACCTGGCCTTCCACTCCCATAGATGTCATTCGGAGCAGTGGGTAATCCACATCAGGCCATAGCTTTTCATTTATTTATGTGTGTGTGAGATCAGTACATTCACAATATAGTCATGCCTGTTATAGGACCGACCTTGACGGGCACAACCATTCAGTTGTATGCAGGTGTATTATATATGCTACACAAACAAAATATATGGCCTGACCCGAATCACTGATGTCAATGGAAAGATTTCCCCCCCCGCCCATTTGACTTCAATAGGCTTTGGATCAGTCCCGTGGTGTTTTTCCGTAATAAAATACTCCAGAATGCTAAAAATGTGCATCATGCCGTGGATTTAATAAACACCGATATTAAATATTTACGAAGATCCTCACTTTTTACTATCTTACTTAAAAAGCAAATTTAAATTACATTTACATGATGTAAAAATACATGTAACTTCAATTTTCTAGACAGATCTTTAAAGGTTTGCCAGAAATACAGGATGAGGTTGGTTTTGGTTTGGGGTTGTTTTGTGTGTTTGTTGAGTTGGAATATTTACTTGTGAGATGTATTTTTAATAAAAGGTAAATAATGGAAGCAATAGCATCTGACTTAGCTCTCTGCTGCTCAGCTGGTGACATTTAGAAGGCAATGCCACATCTTTTCAAAACAGTCTCTTCTTTGTAGTTACTGTATTGATGTACACATTTATTTTAGCACTGGCAGCAATGAGATGAAAATGATAATGTATGAAAAATCCCACAAGGCATGGATCCATGGATTTGAAACGCAGCTCACTTGCCTTTGGCATAATTTGGGGGATAAGGGTCATAGATGAGTCATTATGAAACAGCACAGGCACTTCTTTCATACATACTCAATACTGTCTCATTTTTCTCAGTTGCTGTTGACACCAGCTGTGTATATCTTAATCATCTCAGCGAGTTTACATTTCTTTCTCAATTATATGTAAACAAACCATAACAATTACATGGCAGGTGATGGCTGGGGAGAACTGGTCAAGTGTGAGATTGTGTCGTGAATGGGGACAGGAGAAAAGAAAAATAAATATACGTGGGGCTATACAAAGCTCCTTTAAAAATATATCTATATAGCTGCCCTAACGAGCATCCTATTGAAACACAATACATTTACTGCATACAGTCAATAGAAACCACGGGCCAAGTTAATCCCTGGTGCAATTCTATTAACTTTGGCACCATGTGTTTCTATTCCAGTCTCTTTAAGACCACAGTTCAGGAAAGCATCTAAGCACGATGGGACTTATGCACCTGCTTAAAATTAAGCATATGCTTAAGTGCTTTCCTGAACTGGGGTCTAAATGAACACCAAGTAGACATAGGAAGTATTTTCACTGCTTAAAGGCCCAACCCTGCAAATCCTTGCTCAAATGGGTAGATTTTGCTCATGCAGGTAGTTCCACTGACAGCAATAGGTCTAACTGTGTGATTAAGGATTGCTCCAATGAGAGGATTTTCAGGACCAATGAAATCAATACAGCAACATTACAAATATGCTTTTATTTCCAGATGAGAAAATAATCATAAGGAATATTTATGTCTGTAGATATTATTTTAATATGCAATTGTATATCTTTAGTGTGTCTGGGCTTTACGTCTGCCTCCTTGTCCATCAGTTTACCAGATGGGATGGGATTTGTTGTTAAACCTGGGGGCAAATTCTGCCCTTTGGGTTTAAAATAGGATTTCTCTGAATTATTGAATATATCAATAAATAAAGCCAAGGAGGCAGGCAGAAGAAAATTGAGGATGTAAACTCTGGCAATGGGATGTTACAGCAGTAAAAATAAGGAAAACAAAGGGTCTAAACTAGACTTCTTTGTTGTTTTGTTTTTTATTGAGTTTGGCAATTGCTGGTCAGGTGTTTTGGTTGTATTTTTTTTCCCTGTGGGTTCCATCTGCTGTCATGACGAAGGGAACACTAGAAATGATTAGATAAATAGCCCAGGCAAATGGAGTAAGGAAAACAAAAATCATATTCGACATTTCCCATGGCTCTGCCATCTTTGCAGAGCCAGGGTGTAGTGCTGTGGTGCTGATTCTGGGAGCCTGAATGGGAGCGCTGCATTCAGGTGGAGGTACCGCAGGTGATGGTGACATTTCAGGCTAGGACAGATGCGAGGATACCATAGGAAGCCTGCTAATGCATTTAAGAGTAGTGTTGCATTTTCTTTCTCTTTCTTCTCTCAACATAAATTCTCTTTAACACACAATACACAAACAGAAAGGGGGGAAAAAAAGGAAAGGAAAGGAAAGGTCATCCCTCCAGAGAGACACTAACTCAGCAGAGGATGTGACGTTTCAGGCTATCGTTGCCATGTGCCTTGCAGTAACCCATAGCAACAGTCATTCTCATAGCAGCTGTAAGGTATTGATTCAAACAGATAATCTAGGTGCTGGCCTTTAAAAATAACCCCACAGATATTTGCATACTATGATAATTTTGCATGTGAGGTGTGAGATTTCTAGTGCACAAAGCAGAACAGCTTTGATGTCAACACATAATTAAGTAAATAGAGTGAGGCAATTTCAGTGTGACAGAGTAATAATTTTTGAATGGAAGAGAATGTTCTGTATAGGTTAAATATGTTTTCATTTAAGCAAGTAAAGCGTTCTTGGCTTATTGAGAATCATAAATAAAACAGAAAGGTGTTTCCTTAACTCTGCATAGGACAGAGGGGAGGGAAATTGTGTCCCAGGCTTGTAAAAGCTTGCCAGATTGACAGCCACAAAAAATAATCTGCCCTATTTATCCATAGAATAGGTACAGCAGAGCTGCTCAACCGTGACATAAACTCTGTACTTAACCCTGATCTAACAGGACCCTATCTAAGGAGTGACACCTGTCATATATTGAAACAGTAGCTGATTGTGAATGTCATTTTTGGAGCATACAGCTTTTGGAAATATCACAGAGGAGTGATTCAGAATAGCTGACAAACAGTCAAATTCATCAGGGAGGTGATTAATAATACATTGCATCTTACAGCACATGTGCAATCCTGTCCCAAAAATTAAGATGCCCCTTACACTAGCTCTCAAGAGATCTTGTATGAGGAACAATTTAAATGAGTGTTACATTATTTACAAGTTTCATTATTATTAAATCACTGTTGCTTTTTTTTTTTTAGACAGAGCTATAATTTGAACAACATACTAATCAAGTCTGAAATCGTGGCTCCAATTATTTTACCATTAATTTGCCCATTCAGCCTCCTCTACATCTGTTGATTTCTTCCATACTGTCTAGAATCTTGAAATGTATTCCATGAAAGCAACTACACAGAGATTTTGTGCTGTTAAGCAGCAAAATCACCACAGGGAAACAATAGGAGATGTTTAAGCCAGACACAGCTGAGGCCACCAAAAACACTGCTGCAAAGAGGCTGTTAGATGTCGGTTTCAAAGGAAGCACAGAATTGTATCTGAATATCGCTTATTTGCTAGCAAACCTGTGGTTTCTTGTGATCCATGCAGCTTGTGAATGTAACTCAACAAACTTTTCTAGTGGAGGCACAATATTGAAAGAAGCCACACAGCTGTGGGAAATTCTCTCTGCAGATCTTAGGAGTGAAACTGTGTGTGTACAATACAAGTTAAGCCACAAGTTAAGCATGAAGTTTGCATATGAAGATAATCTATCTGAATCTAAGACAGTTAAAAGGAAGATAATGATGACAATATTAGCAACCCTAACAAAGCTTCAGCAGTGTTGAAAATAAGCCAGAGTTGCTAAAAATGTTTCATTATTTAATGCTGGAAGAGCAAGCTTTCCTGACATGATCTCAAAGTCCTATAATTTATTAATGCTATTAGCTTGGAGAATGGCACCTGGTATCTTCCTTGTGTCTCTGCCATTTCTGGTCCACATTTGCAAAATGTCCTCATTCTGGTCTCTTAGACCTTGATCCTGCAAACGCGTATGCATGAGTCATTGTGCGCATGCAATACGACCAATGCCAAATGTTCAAAAATCATGAGTTAGGCTTAAAACAAATTGTGATTGGCTTAAAAATCATGAGATTTAAAAAAAAAAAAAAAGAGTGAGGTTCCTCATCTTTGTTATCTAGTTTCTGATCCTGTAGCGGGCACTCAAGCTTCCCTCTGAACCATGAGAACTAGAAATGTACTTTTAAAAAAATGAAAGCTCATATAATCACTGGCCTCCAGGAGACAAGGGGCTAAGAAAAACACCAAATTCCGTGAGATAAAATCCCAAGAGCTGGCCACACTGAGTAGTCCTGCCCACACGTGTGTTTGGAGGAGTGAAGCCTAAGACTCTTCCCACAGGTTTGCTCTTGCAAGATTTTTTTTGTGTGTATGCAATTTTCAGCTGTTTTCACACATACAAAAATTCAGATGTGTGTGTGTGTGTGTGTGAGAGAGAGAGAGCAATATCTGAATATGCAAATCAGGTCATTACAAGCAAAAAACACCTCCACTGCCATCTCTTTTCCCTTATTTCACAAGTATGAATTTTCAACTAAAAGTGGCTTTTCAAGCTTCACAAATATCCAGAGAGTGGGAAAAAACGGTATTAGAAACGACATCACATTGCTCCAATTCTGGGAGTTTTGCAAACTCAACCTCCCTCCCCAGTCTTTCAGCTAATATTTTGCTGAATTCTTATATTCAGCTAAATTATCGATAAAATGAAGAGTAAAAAGCATCTTGCTCCCTGATCCTGCAGTCAGATCTGCTAGCACAGCCCCCTGTACCTATGTGAATTCCTGTTGTGAAATCAGTGGGAAAGCTGTGCTAACTTCTGATTGCATGACCTGGGTTTGATCTGTCAGGTGTCCTCGAGGATTCTGGGAAACTGATGCCTTGTACAAGGGCCTGATTTAACACCCAGTGACAATAATGGGAATTTTCCCATTAGTGCATGGGCCCTGCTGTTGATATTTCACAGGGCACAGCTAAAATCGTAATAAAATGCATATAACAGCATGCACGGGGAACAGCGGTGCTTATGAAGATAATGAAATGTGGGTATGAAAAACCCTCAGCGAAGCCTCTTTAGATGTGCCTAAACTCTGTTCATTAATCTGTGATAATTAGACATATTTGCAGAGGTTAACAGCGGTGGCACATGGTAATTAACCACTCATTCCCTGCCTAAGGAATCATAAATCTTCTCATATGACACGTGTCCAGCTGCAGATTTTATTGACAGGGCTCAGCTACGAAAGTATCTGCCTGCAGAATAAAGGTTCCTTTAACAATGAGTGAGGTGGTTGATTTATCCCTGTATGGCTGGGTGACTGAAAGATTTAAATTGCCGCCAATCCTCTGCTACTGGCTTGTTGCTATAAAGGCCGCATAGTGGTATGTAATGGGGATTGAGCATAGACACGTTGTGCTAGTAGGAGCTTTCCGGCGGTGTGACATATGCCCCCTCTCTCCAGTTCCAACTTCTCTGTCCTGTCTGTGCAAATCAGACCAACTCCCAGCCCTGTCCATCCCTGCCAGTCTGCCACGACTAGCCTCAAATGGGCTTGACACTCCCGCGGTGCGAGCAGTAGGGTTGTGACTGGCCCCTGGTGCAGAGGGGCAAGGGGAATGGATGGCTTGTGGATGCTTGTCTTGCACTAAGTGCATCAAGCTGCTCCACAAACCATGTGTCCCGAGGCATTTTGATTTGAATCAAAATAAAGAGACTAGGGAAGAGCAGCATGATCCAGTAGGTTGGAGGCCATGGCTCATAATCAGCAGACCTGTGTGCTAGTCCCTGCCCCTTTCGGTGACTCAGTTTCCCTGTTTGAAAAATAGGGTTAATAAGTTCTTGCCTCTCTATGCAAAGCATATTGAGATCTATGGATGAAAAGTATTATCATTATTAAAAGGGCTGATTAGATCTGCCGAGCCAAGGATTTGCTGTGAGGGAGATTTATTATTGTTAAAAACCAAGAAACGCCCAGGAGTTTGATGTGTAAGGCAACCTGTTCCCTGCCCCAAAGAAATTGCCATCTGAAGGTACATAGGTTAGTGCTGGGGACAGAGTGAAAGCAGGTGGTTGAGCTGTGATATCGAGCGCTTGTTTTGCTAGTTCCATGGGTTTTTTTTGTTTCTGCCCCTGCAGTTTATTCTTTAGTAAACACTGTGGGTGAAATCCTGACCCCACTGACGTCCACGGAAAGATTCTCACTGACTTCAATGGAGTCAGGATTTCACCTTTTGTGTCGTGCCAGGCTGGCTGTTGAGAATGTGATCCTGGGGTTGGCCAGCTCAAGAGAGAGGGCTTGTGTCAGGGCATTATCCCTGCACCTGTTTGATCTCAAATGTATTAGCCTTGCTGCCACTTCTTGTTGTTTTTGAGGCACTATCAGATGATGCTCTCAGGCAGCCTGAGTTAAGGATCCAAGTGGCAAAAGGAGAGCCCAGAGGGCTGGTCTTGGCCAATTTTTGATACACAGCTGGTGTATTCGTTAGCAGCTCTCCTCTCTCTTACCTCCTCATCTGCTGTAAGGGTGTGAAATTGGGCTGCACAACACTTGTTTTCACAATCCTCTTCTCTCCCCTCATCCCCCTTTGCTTTTGAAAGACAAGTGTTGACACTTCCTGAGGAAAAATAAAATTCCTTGCAGTGCTGAAGAGAGAACTGTAATAACACAGCAGGATCTGAAACACACACACACACACACAAAATGAGTACAGAGGAAAGTCAGCTTGTTCTGATCTGTTATTGGCTTCTCATCTCTCTCATCACCTCATTCAAGCACTGGCCAAATTTCCTCCCTAGATTTCAGCTTGTCCACATTTAACTACCTCTGACCATGCTGCAGCATCCACAGGGCTATTTGCAGCATGCTTGCTCAAGCAGAGCTAGCCTGAGTCTGTCTGCCCTGGGCTGGGCTGGGAGGCTCGCTTCCAGCTGCAGTGTAGACACACACTTTAACATCCACCACCATTGTGCTGCTTACAGTTATTTTAACTGACCTGTCTACAGAATTCCCTGTTGTTAGTTCCTCTTCCCCTAAACCCAGCCTACCTGGGGCTGGCTGACTGCACTAAGTGCCTCAGGGCCCAAGCGATCCCCTATGGAAAGCACCTAGCACATCTCAGGCACCCTTGCAAACAAACAATAACTAATCCTCCTACTTTCAAAGCCAGTGCCGTGCATCTGGGCAGCCTCAGTACGGAATCTGGATTTGGATTTTGTCAAGGATTTGAGGGACGCAGGGTCGAGCACAAACCTAGGCCCAGATCTTCGCTGGCATGAAGCCGGGTGGCGCCGAAATCAGTGGAGCTTCACCGGTTGACCCCAGCTGAGAATCTGGCCCCTAAACTTGATTTTGGACCCCACGTTTGAGCAAAGCTGTAGTTCAGCAATTGAGCTGTCCGCCTTCGTTGGTTGAGTCTCTGAAGCGAGGTCTGATTTCTATTCCGGTTTCATTCACAATGAACATAAAAATTCAAGAGCTAATGGAACCCGTCAGTCACTTCATCTCCCTTCCACCCTCATGCTTTTTTCCTCGCTGGAGCTGTGAAGTTTATGACAGAGCAAGAGTAAGAACCCTCCTCACAGCGTGGAGGGGCTGATCCAACATCCATTGAAGTCAGTGGCAGTGTTGCCATTCATTTCAACGGGTGTTGAATCCGGCCCGGGGATAGACTGATAGTATCATATCCGTTGTGGGTGTAAATTGGTCGAGCTCCATTGACTTCAGTGGCGCTATGTTGATTTACGCCAGCTGCCGATCCGGTCTTGTATGTCCAGGGCTCCAAATGCCAGGGGCGGAGGGTGGAGTTTGGATACCATCCCCCTTGTGAAAACAAGCTAATTAGCTGACTATATGAGATGAGGGCAGACGGGAAGAAGCCCCGTTGTGTGTCCTATATTAGTAACTCATGTGGGAGTAACCAGATTGGAATGAGATTGAAAGGGAAAATTGCAGGAGTACATCTAATGATAAGTGTGCTACGTCCCTCCCTCTCCCCACTGTTCCCCTGCAGGCCTCAGTCCTGACATGAAAACGATGTCATCTTTCTCGGTGGCTGGCTAGCCATGCGGCATCAGTCCCCTGCAGCGTGATGGCCAGTGGGAGACTGCTTAAGGGACTTCAGCCCTGTGAATAAATGATGACCCACTGGTTGGAGGGAGGCAGTCCACATATATTCAGGCTACATTAAAGCAATTAGCCAGGAGAGAGAGAGAGAGATTGGACCATTTCAGTCTCGAACCTCCCAGAAATAACAAAAGCAAGATCAAGTGAAAGCAAAATAACCAACACAGGCATGTGGCATGGAAAGCAATACGCCGCAGGGTGCAACCCTCGCCACGGAAAGTTTGAAAATGCACCGGCTGTGCTTGCCTGAGCTGCAAGGTTGCAAGAAAACCAGGTGGTACGGTAGCATTTTTGTTGTGCTATTAAATAGGCACTGGACTCCAGCCACGTTTTTCTCCTTGCTTGTCACAAGCTTTGGCTACGTTTTCCCCTATGCAGGACGATGCACTTCCATCCTGATTTCATTTGGAAAGTCACACGTGCCAAAAATAGAGAAATCCTCTCTCTGCACCTCTCTCTGTCAGTTGCTTTCATGGTTACAAGGCCTGATTCACACGGGGGGTAAATCAGGGCAACGTTCCATTGACACCAGTGGAGAAGTTCCACTGGTGTAAAACTGGTGCAAAGGAGAAGCGAATCAGGCTACCTGCCAGATGCGCAGCTTACATAAATCGCCAGTTTACACTGTCTGATCTCATGCGTACGTTTCTCTCTGAGGACCTGATTCACCCGTTACCCACCACCTTTACACAAGTGCAAAGTAGGTGTAAAATGCTACCATTCAACTGAAGGTTCCTCAGCTGGGCTCAGTTGGTGTCATGCCACTGAATCCAATAGACAATTGACAACACCTGAGGATCTGCCTCTGATTTTCGTAGTGCTTTGTACCCACATTGCAGTGGGGTCAGTGATGATACAAGGTGCAGGGCAGCAGAGAAACAGGCCAGGCCCCCAGTCTTGATCTCCCTCCCAGTATGAAACTGGAATAAATTCAGCTCTAGCCAGCTGTGCAATAACAGGACGACCATTTTCAGGAAGGAAGCAATGGCTGAAGTTTTACAACAAAGAAAAGTTCAATCCTGTGAGGTGCTGAGATCTCTCAACAAACAAGGAAGTCAGTGGGAGCTGAAGGTGCTCAGTACCTTGCAGAATCAAGCTACAAACAGGGAGGAGAGAGAGGAAGTGTTTCAACACTAAGGCAATAATACAACAGATATTTATAGTGTAAGAAGCTAAAAATTGAGTTGTTAACTCGCCTGTATCTTCATTATAGCAGCTGGGACAGGCACTGAATGCAGCTCATCCCAGGCTGTGTATTTTCAAGGGGCTGCTTATGGATAGACCGAGCCAAACTATTACCACCCACTGAAGCATGCTTATAACAGGCTAGGAGTAGTAAGTAAATAATTCAGTAGCTGAGGTGAGTTTGAATTAACCTTGACTTTGCCAAGGAAGACTTGTCAGCTTGGAGATTTGGTGTGTCCTTTCTCCTTCCAAGGAGAGCTACTCCACTGGGGAAGGGGGAGTGGAGGAGATGGCTGTGGGCTGAATTCCCTGGCGACGCCTCCATCTCTGAGTGCAGGTAGGACCCAATCAGTTGGGAAATTCCTCTCAGGGAGCCTTTCCCTGTGCCTTCAGCCTGATGACCGATGACAAATGAGAGTTGTTCTGGGTGAGATGCTACCCCTCAGATTTCCCCAGGATAGCAGCAAGCCTTGTATCGCCAGGAAACGATTCCAGCTAAGGCATACAGGAGCTTGTGAGCTAGGAGGCCAGAGTTGTGCTGTGTTTCCTGGTGAGGGGTTTTGTGTCCTCCGATACAGCAGCTGAGTAATGCACTCCAGGTGAGTTGTGGAATAGCTCCTCGGTCCTGATTTAGACTCAGAACCATATGCTGCAGCAATGCCCTTTCCAAGCTCAGCTGGTAGAGCGGAGGATTGTAGTGGGCTTAAAAGACATCCTTAGGCTGCTGGCTTGGAAGAGTGCTCGCTTTTAGGCACTTGGATGCCATGGTGATTGGCCGGGCATCCGAACCTGGAGAGAGCAGAGAATTAATAGACTAATGACTAGCTCATATAAAAGGTCAGTTTTCATTAAAATCTATGGTCAGTGTACACTGATAAGTTACACTATTTCCTTTTTCCACTTTTATCTCCCTGTCTTCTGCCACACTGCATCCTGTCCCTGGAATATCATCCCTATTCAGTTTGCAAGGCACCCACCCTTTCTTTGTTCATGTCCCTCCTGAAAACCCACTGGGGTAGATCCTCAGCTGGTAGAAATTGCCCTCGCTTCAGAGACTCCAGAGATTTAGTCCGAGTGGTAGAAGTTCCAAACTCGCTGGCCAATAAATGGTCCTATTTACTGAGACTTAGGAGTGCTTCACCTGTAAGATCATGGGCCAGATTCAACTCTGGTATAAGCAGATAAAACCCCAGGGACTTTGATCTGTTATATCCAGTTATGCCAGGTCTCCTCAGACTCCATAATGGTGATATTAATAATTATTATTATGGTAGTACCTATCCAATCAGGATCCAGACCCCATTGTGCTGCCAGCTGAATATTGAGTCAAGATGTTGGGCCACAGAGAGAAGGCCCGATTCTGATACACTTAAGTATGCTGAGTAGTACCCTACTCCAGGAACAGTCCCATTGGTACTGATGAGCCCGCTTATGGAGTAAGGTGCTCATCAGTATGAATACGGGTATCAGCATCTGGCCCTAATCCCCAGCTCCAGACACCTTCAGATGATGGGGGAAGTTCAGCTCCAGATCAACACTTCACAACTCAAGCCCGTTTTGTGTTCAGAAGTGTTACGACAAGGGCGTGGCGTTTGACCCATCTCCAGTGACGAGGCAGAGTCTGCCCAGATAAAAGTATTTCATTATGGATCGGGGCAGAGTTTGTTTTTTTAACAGAACAAAGTCTCTTCCTCCCCCAACACACTTCTACCGCTGTTGCCATGAAAAGAGGCAGGTAATTCGCTAGCATACAGCACGCTTTCTGGTGGGCTGCTCTTGGGAACCAACGATTTTGTATGTTACAGGGAAGCACGAGCTGTAACAATAGAGAATGGACACCGCTGAAGCTGAACTATGGGAGCTTTATAAAGAAGAGCTTTAAAAAGAGGCACCATTGCATGAGATACTGGGCACTTGATCCAAAACATTGTGAGTAGCTGGCTGACTAGGTAACCCAGGCAAAGTCAGTATTTTGGGTATTTATGTTAGGAAGCAAGTATTTTTACTACCCACCCATTTGTAGTCACAAATATGGTAATGAATCCTTTTGATGAGGAGGAATTTTTCATTCTGGCAGCCTGACTGCTCTCCAGCAGCTCCCTAGAATGCAGTGTTTGTTTGTAATTAGTGCCTTTGCTCTGGGTTTGGGATCCTGCTTCAATTATCAGTCAGGCAAGTGCAGCTGGTGGTTTGGAAACTGCAAAAACTGAAGCATCTCCTGAGAGATCTTCAGCCACTGTTGCCGCCTGGTATAATCACGGGACTGAATACTATACAGCTGGCTTTACGGGGGAGCGTGCAGGTTTGCCCTGCCTCCTGACTGCTCCTTTAATGCAGGAAGCCCCGTTCTGCTCGCTAGTTCACACTGGCAGTTTTCAATTTCTACACCAATGGAATCTGAGGTGACAAGTTCAACTCTCTGTTCAGTCAAACCTACTTTCATGACCTACTTTTTCACTCGGCAGGGCTGGAACAGTGCTGTGCTGAGTTCCCTGTTCAAACATATTTTTACTTGAGCACAGAAGCCCAGTTGTTTGTTCGAGCTGGCCTGTAGTTTTCCCATACTGGCTGAAGGCTCTTGATAAGGCTTGATAATGAAAACCTCTTGAAAGACCTGAGTCAGCTTCTCTCCGCTCAGCGTGCGGGTCTCCCCAAATTGAAGCACACATCAGCTATAATGAAACCGTGTAAATATCTGCAAGAATTCCAGACCCACTTCCCCTTGCCCAGCTTCTGTATTTACTATTGAATAAGAGCCGTTGCTTTCAGTGGGAGTTCTGCCTATTTACACAAGGGCTGGATTTGGGCCAAGATTTCCACTGAAATGAATAGGAACATCAGAAACACAGAGGGACATTCCAGTCTTAGAAAAGGTTCCCAGTTCACATCCTTTCATAGCAAAAAGTTTCTTATTCTTTTGAGTGCCAGTGCTTAATGCCACATGGAGGGCCAGGTGCTCAGTAGGTTCAACTCAACCAGAATGGAAGGACCATCCAGGGATTAGAGTAGTTAAGAGACCTGGGTGAAATCTCTGCTCCTCCCAGACTTCGTGTGTGACCCTGGACAAGCCACGTACTCTCTCCCTGCCTCTGTCCCCAATCTGGAAAACGTGGGCTCAATAGCTCTTCCCTACCTCACGAGTGTTGTGGGGGTAAACATATTAAAGATTGTGAGGTACTCAAATACTATGGGGATGGTGACAATAGATAGGGGTAACTCCCTTGTAGTCAGTCTTTGCCACATGGTCACTAGAGCTCTGCTGATCTACGCCAGCAGCAAATCTCATCCTCAAGGTCTTTTCCCAGCCCTGAATGATGATAATGTTACCTGTGCTCTCAGGGAACTCCATGTCCTGTGGTGTTAGTGCTCTGGTGGGGGTCAGTACTGAGTCAGTGCCTAAGCCTGTTGCTAGATACAAAACTAATGTGCTAACCACCCAGACCATCGCTTCTCTGTTGGTGTTTTTTGGAAAGATAGAGATAGAATCAGGGCACGGCTAGGGGGTTTCTGTATTACTCAGTTTTTACACAAAGGACCATGTTCACAGCTGCTGTGATCTGGTGCCGATCCATAGCCCTTTGTGTCGGCACTGAGGAAGAGAGAGACCCTGTGGCAGGGTAGTCTGTCCCATTCAGGGTGGTGGGGCAGCCCCTTCCCAGCAGCATGTGGCACGGACAGTTGAGATTTTGAGAGGTCTGACATATACAAGGACCTAGGAGTTATTGGTAGAGAGGAGACAGTCCTGGGAATAAATTAGTGTTTGGGAGGCAATCCTATGACTGTTTCTTTAAGGGCCTGGAACCAAGAGCCTTACAGAGTGGGTGGGGCAAGACTCCCCTCTTTCTCAGCCAATTGGGGTGAGCTCTGGACAGGGGACCAGTATATATGCCACTGCCTCCCTCATAGCAGGATTGATAGCACCAGGAGAAGGTCCACCTGCTAAGCCCTCCAAGCCTAAGGACTAACTGGAGAAGAAACCAGCTGAAGTTGAAACTGGCTAAGGTCCTACAGCTGGCCTAAGATATAACCTAGTCCCAGGGGGGAGAGGTGGGGAATTCCTGTCTTAAGGAGGGGAACCAGAGGGACTGTTTGAAGTGCAGCCCAGCTGCTGCTAGAGAGGTTGGGAGATGCTTTGAGGAAACTCCTCAGTAACCAGTTGGGAAGAAGTGGTGATGAGCCAGAAATCCAGAGTGAGAACAGTGGAGTCCAGAGATCCTGGGGGAGACACAGACAGGCAGGGAAATGTAGGAGTAGCCCCAGGAAGCGGGGAGGGACTGTAAGGAGCAATCAGGGTGCCTGGAGAGGGTGGACCTGGGCTCCCCTTCCTCTCCCCCAGCAGAAAGTGAAGGACAAGCCTCACAGCTGAAAGAGGCCAGGAATGATGAGTCCCAGATGGAGTCTCATGACCTGGCACAGTGGCTGCTAGACTTTGGGTTTTCCTGTTAATCCTGGAAGGGGATGGGACTAAGAGGTGACCTGGCCGGTGGGCTCGGTCGCAAAAGCCACAGACCATTGTGGAAGTAGGAGGATGGATAAGGGGGCACTAGAGTGGAAGAACCCCTGCAATGCTCTGCCCTGGTCCGAGGGTGCGTTCCAGCAGTGAACGCACCCTGTCACAGACTCTTTCACCCCGCCCCACTTAGGTACTAGGTTGCGTTATTCTGCCCCGCAAGACACAACTCAATGACAGCCTCAGGTGTCCTGCTGCAGGAGAGCAGAGCCCTTGGTTGCTCAGCACAATGAGGAACAGTCACTGGCTCCCCCTGGGGTTCAGTTGCATTCCCATATGGCTGGGCTGTTCTGCAGATAGGATCCATTACCCTAATTAACCCAGTCACATTCTCACATAGCTGGCTTCCGCTGAAATCTAGGCAGAGACTTGGCATAGCTCCTCTATTCAGGGACTCTGCCAACCGCTGTGTGGAGTCTGTGTGTCCCATCAGAGGTACCGTGTTTCCTCCCTTTGTCTGTGCTTTCAGAGTGCTAGTGAGCTTACACGCCGTGCTGCATACTTTGCAAATGGATGTGGCTTTCGCAGGATGTTATTACTGTGGTGCTCACACTTGAGTCGTGTTGGATTGTACTGTAGTGACCTGCGAGACAGGCGTTTGCAGTCCATTCAGACATCACTAAATAACAATAATATAGGTAGCACCACACGCGTACACAGCATTTGACGAAATGCAGAACGAGACACATTCATTCCTTTCTCTAAGCAGCTTACTGCCTATGACAGACAAGGTAAACAAAGGCAAGAGATGTGTGCTGCAGGTAAAGGAGAGGGGAATGGTGGGGGGAAATAGAGTAGAAAGGGTTTCTGGAAACCATGTTTGTGTGGAGGAACTTAAAGGGGGTAGAGAGGGAATTTGTTGAACAAGAAATGGGACTTGGGGGAAGCAGAAGCTGAGAGCAGGCCTGGGAGAGGAAGGGTACAGTGAGGAGCAGTGGGGTGAGTAGAGGGCAATGAGAATCATGGAGGAAGAGGAACCTGGATCCGCTGCAGTTGGAGGCAAGAACCAAAGAAGGGCCATGGAGGGGAGCTGTGGTTGGAGTGATGAGAGAAGATCGACTAGAAAGGAGGGTGGAGAGTTTACAACAATCAAGGCAAGACTTGGCTGAGGTCTGAATCGAGCTACATAAAGATCTTAACAATGAGGGTGGTGAGGATGGAGTGGATTAGGGTGACATTAAAGAGACAGATTCTGCTGTGTTACTGGGGTTATTCTGAGGCAACTGCCACCAGGATCCGGCTGGAAGAAGTGGCAGGACTGATGGAGAGAGCAGGAAGGGAAGAGGGAGAAAGGTTCCGTTTCTTACCAGCGTTCCTGTGTGTCAGACCTTTATTACACACTCCTGCCCTATCTCGTGACAGCTGCCATCCTGCCCAGCACTGACAATTCAACCAGGAGCCACCATTAGCCTTTACAGCTTGAGCTGAAGTGCCAAGCTCTGAAGCTAAGAGCTGTGACGGTCCTAGATCCTCTCTGGACTGGGCTCGGACAGCGACACAACACACAGACCAGTAGGTTACATTAGCACACACCCTTTTCGTTGCTCACTTTTCACAGCAAATAGCTGCAATGAACATTTTAAAGTTATAAAGGCGCCTGCTACAATCGTTTTTTTTAAAACGGGCAGTGTGGCTAAGAGCAGCAGGACCGGATTGAAGGGTAAGAGGGCTGAATAATGCAATCAAAGTCCAGGAAGCTGGTAACCTTCGACTCTACGGAAGAGATTTCAAATCTCGTTGATTAGCATTTGCTCTAGTTCAGCTCAGGGATGGATCCTGACAAGGACACCCTTGGATGCATGAGCGCAGGGCAGCCTTTCTAAGAAAATGACGAACTGCGTTTTTTTCTAAGTGAAATTAGTGATGGCGAAAGGTTCCAGGCTGACAGCTCTGAGGACCAGAGAGTCCCCTGTTAATCAACAGAGCAGGTATAGCAAAGGCAGCAGCACTCCAGGCTTGCTAGCACTGACCTTCAGCCCCCTTTCTGGTAGCATCTCCCATGTGGATGGGAGGACAGGTTCATGTCCTAAGTTAATGCAGTCCTCTGTCTGTCTGCTGATATTGATGCGTAGGGCTGATTAAGCTGGGAGTTTGGAGAGGTGGATACCGACCCACTGATCATCTCAGGCCACCAAAGCATCACTAGCAGCCACTTGATTTGGGAGAGGCATTTTTTGGTTGGCTTCTGGTTAAAACTCAGCTGAGAAAATTCAGTTGTAATTTTGGGGGAAGTTTAAAATATTGGGTGAGATCTTCAGCTGGCGTATAGCAACATAGCCACATTGATGTCAGGGGACGACGTCGTTTTACACCGGCTGAGGATCTCATCCATTAGATATAGTTGTACAATTTATTTTGATGATGGGCGCGTAGAAGGAGAGGAAGGGAGGGAATATAAAAGCTGATGTCTTCTCCATTAAGGTTAAAAAAAGTGAAATGTTCTGACTTCAGCAAGTTGATTTGCATCCTCAGTGACATCTTCACTGCAGGTTCCATCACACTGCTTCATTAAGTATCTAGCCCCAGGTCCTGAAAGGTGTTTCGGCACCTAACTTCCATTGATTTCCATGGGGGTTAGGCACTGGCCCCTAGGGCCGTTTTTCAATGGCTGTATTTATCGTACATGTTTATCTGCAGGTTCTCTGACAGCCGGCACTGAAATTTTCTCCAGGGGCTACATCAGTGTTGTCAAATAGGCCAAGTAAAATGACAGCTGGCCACATGAGACAATTCTCAAAACTCAGGCTTTTGGGGTGGGGAGGCAGAGTTGGTGAAGGGGAGGTGAGGATCAAATCCTAATTCTGAAATCGGGATTGAGAGAGAATGGTGGTTTAGCACTAAAAACAGATCACTTGACCATGTGAAACGGCTTTCAATCACCACCTATTTGCCCCTTATCCAAACTGGTGACCTAGCATGACATGGTGGTGCCACTGAAGTCAATGGCAAAAGCCCCATTAAACTTAAATGGGTCCAGGATTCTAGTGGCAACGGTTCCATATCTGATGACCACTTCCCTGAGTTCCCTTATGCTGTTCTAGGCCCTGGTTGTTACCACAGAGAATTTGTAGCAAATCTGTGTTTAAAAAAACAACCCAAAACAAGATTATAAGGTTCTTCCTTGGAGCTGCCAGGCAAATGGCAGTTGTAAGAGTATTTATGGGCTACATTCTCAGTGCGTCCTTCCAACGAAAATTCTTGTCTGAGTGTGAATTCATGATAAAGCTAAAAGAGAAGGCAGGTAAAGGTGCATTGTATTGCATCTGCTCTGGGACTGAGTGTGTGTTTTGCAGTTATGCAAATAGGATTGGCAGCTGGGAAAATACAGAAAGGGAGCGGGAGGAATTAAGAGAAACTACTGAATGAATGGAGGTTAAGAAAACTCTTTATGCAGCACCTGACTTGCATTATTACTGTATGTCAGACATCACTGTGCTGATAGACAGTGAGAGAAAATAATTGGCACAAGCTCCTTGAAATCTCTGACTGCATCCTCCCGAAGGAGGCATGAGGGAGATTTCTGATCACCTTTGAATAGCTAGCTTTCTGTAATAAGTACTGACAGCCTGTGTGTGTAATACAAGGAAAAGGTCCCTCCTGGAATCATGAAAAACATGGTAATTGCTAATAATTCACCATAGTAAAACCTATTTATTGCTCTTTCAGTTTCCACCATTAGATGTATTTATTTGTATAGTGCCGTCCACGTCCATCGGTGTGTATACTCATACTGGAATTGCTTTAGCTGTTACTGAAATTAAACCATCTCTGTTTAACAGCGTTCTATACAGCAATTTAGGATAGACATTTTTAGTATAATGGGTGGCCCCATTGAAGTCATTTTGCCATTGTATCTATTTGCAACTGACGGGAATATTTTAGGTAGGTAGATCATGGTTGCTTGAGGTGTAATTTGGTCAGGTGGACAATCAGAGCAACATTCCGATCAATTCTTGTAAACAGCATTTGGGGTCCTTTAATGACATCTTGTGGTCAAGACTTCCTTATACTGTGCACATCATTAAAAAGATGGCACCTATCCCAGCATGCTGCTCCCCAACCTCATGCTCCGATATTGGCTTAATATTAACTCTCAGGGGAAGGTTGTCACACACTGGCACCAACACCCTTTCTAGTCTCCCTTTTAGGTATCAAACCAGCCTGATTTGGCTTAGCTTGGGACTCCTCAGAAGGCCCAAACACAATGGTGTAGTTCCATTTCTGTCATCAAATGAAGTAGTGTTAATTTTCTTTACACTAATTTAGCTTAAATCCACTGTGATAGCTATTTATGGCAAGAGCATCATTTGACAATGCAGCGTCACAAACACGTTCTAGCATATAGCAAGTTTGCAGGAAGACACTAGAAATGATGGCTAGCTCCATCAGAGTCAATGATTTTGCCCACAGAAAACAGGTAACTCCCTTTGAAATCAATAGGCCAGCTCCTGAACTGGTGTAGATTGTTGTAACTCCACTGGCGGCGATTTATATCAGCTGAGACTCAGGCAAGATGGACCTGATCTTGCATCCTGTGCAGGAAGAATCAACCCGATGGAGTGTCAACAGCGTCATTTGCTTGGACTCAGCCCTCTGCATCTTTTTCAGTCCCTCTGGATGTGGGCAATAAATCAAAATATTGTCACATTTTTTTGGTCTAAAAATACATTATGAAAGTTTCTGATTTTGAAAAGGGGGTATTTTTTTTCAAAAAGTTCCCCTTTTTTGAAACTGGAAGTGTGGGGCGTGTGGGGGGAGGATCTAGGGGAAACTCCTTTTAATTTTTTTCTTCTCTGCCCTCCTTTCTCTTTTTTCTCTTCCCCTATGCCTTCCTTATTTTTCAGTGGCAAAATGGAGAAAAGGACAAAAAATAGTTAAACTGAAAGACTGAAGAAATGAAAATAGAGGGAGAGAAAAGGAAACTGAGAAGATTAAAGATGAACATTTTCAAAGACAAAGTTTCCAGTGACTTTTTTTTTCAGTTTGAACAAACAAAAAAAGATGGCTCCTTTTTGAAGCTGGCAGAATGAAAACAACTTCAACATTTTGAAAAATGTTCACGAAAACTGTTTTCCATTTTTTTTTCCTGACCAGCACTAGCAATAGGAATGGTTATCGGTGACAGAAGAAAGTTCACATCTGGTCATTGTTTTGTCACCAGGCATATCAGAAGGATGTTCGAAAGGCATTAAATGTAGATAATGGATTATGAACTAGTGGAGGGAGGGATGGAGGAAGGCTGGCATCACCTGACTGAGGTGAAACAAGACATCTGGTGGGGTTAAGAATCTCTCTAATGATTTGAAAGTTGGTAACTTGTAATCCTTCCAGGGGGCATGATAGCGCTGCCTGAAATCTATACTGGTCCAACAGTGCTTCATATACACTGTGTCCAAGAGAGGCAATGAAATGAAACTGGTTCTTGCTCCCAATCCTGCATTGTGAAGAAGATGAGTGCACTGGGAGAGAGAGATTGGTGGAGTGGAAAGAACAGCAGGAAGCCAAGCAGAAACCAAAGTGATAAATTATTCGTGAGACTGGGGGCATGACTACACTTGCAGATGTAGAGCGCCGGGAGTTAAACCAGCCCTCGGAGATCGCAGCAGGGAAAGCGCTGCCATGTGTTCACGCTGTCAGCTGCAAGCGCAGTGGCGTGGCCACATTTGCGGCACTTGCAGCAGCATTGGGAGCAGCGCATTATGGGCAGCTATCCCACAGAGCACCTCTTCCCATTCTGGCGCTGTGGCTTGTGGGAAGGGGGTTGGGGGGAGAGGGGCATCCTGGGTCCTGTCCCAATGCCCTGTGATGCATCACTTCGCATCCCAGCAATCCCTGTGCTTCCATCCACTTTTGGCACCTTCTTTCAATGTTTTTTGTACTGCACGCTCTGTCTTCCCTTTCAGTCTGCGGGAATGGAGCCCGAACTGCTGAGGAATATGCTGATGGGCCTTGCCAGCACGTCACAAATTGCAGTCGAGTTACTCCTTAAGCTACAAACTGACAGTGAGGAGTCCGACGATGATGTTGACTCGCATAACGCACACGACACGAGATTGCTTGTGGCATTCACGGACATGCTCACCGCAGTGGAACGCTGCTTTTGGGATCAGGAAACAAGCACTGAGTGGTGGGATCACATCGTCTTGCAAGTCTGGGATGATGAGCAGTGGCTGTAGAACTTTCGGATGAGGAAAACCACTTTCATGGGACTGTGTGCTGAGCTCACCCCCACCCTGCGGCACAAGGACACGAGATTGAGAGCTGCCCTGCTGGTGGAGAAGCAGGTGGCTATTGCAATCTGGAAGCTGGCAACTCCAGACAGCTACCGATCGGTCGGGAACCAGTTTGGAGTGGGAAAGTCGACCGTTGGAATTGTGTTGATACAAGTTTGCAGGGCCATTAATCGCATCCTGCTCAGAAGAACCGTGACTCTGGGTAACGTGCACGACATTTTGGCTGGCTTTGCACAAATGGGTTTCCCTAACTGCAGAGGGGTGATAGATGGGACGCATATTGCAATTCTGGCACCAGCCCACCTAGCCTCCAAGTACATAAATCAGAAGGGGTATTTCTCTATGGTTCTCCAGGAGTTCGAGGATCACCGTGGGCGTTTCGTTGACACTAACGCAGGCTGGTCTGGAAAGGTGAATGACGCACACATCTTTCGGAACACTGGCCTGTTCAGGAAGCTGCTAACAGGGACTTTCTTCCTGGACCAGAAGATCACTGTAGGGGAAGTCGAAATGCTGATTGTGATCCTGGGAGACCCCGCTTACCCTTTAATGCCATGGCTCATGAAATCCTACACAGGGAGCCTTGACAGCAGCAAGGAGTGGTTCAACAGCAGGCTGAGTCGTGTAGAATGACTGTGGAGTGTGCTTTTGGCCATTTAAAGGGCTGCTGGCGCTGTTTGTACAGGAAGCTGGACTTGGCTGATAACATCCCCATGGTCATATCCGCATGCTGTACCCTCCATAACATTTGTGAAGGGAAGGGTGAAAGATTCACTCAGGCATGGAACTCGGAGGTTCAACACCTGGAGGCTGAATTTAAACAGCCAGAGAGCAGGGCTATTAGAGGGGCCCAGCACATGGCTGCAAGGATTAGGGATGCCTTGAGGGGGCAATTTGAGGCTGAAAGCACCAGTAATGTTTGGTGCCCTGCACAGGAGTGAAGTGCAGTGGTTCCAATGTTAGCAGGAATCTGTGTTTGCTACGTATGATGCACTGACTTGCAGTGCCTGTTGCTTTCCTGGGCTATGGTATCTTTTACTTAATGCAATATTAAAGAATGTTTTCAAAGCCAAAAAATTCATTTATTAAAAATAAAATTAATTTATTGAAAAGAAACACAACTGCTGGGGAAACAGAAAGGGCATGACACATCTGTGCTGTTTGGGACGAGCGAAGGGGGTGGGGTGGGGAACGGGACAATCACAGATTTGCGTATGTCCTGTTACCATACTCAGCCTTCCTGTCTGGAGTGCCCTGCAATGAGGGCTGCACTTCCGGCTGGCTAAAATGCATGGTGATGGGGGCTGAGTGTAGTGAGTAAGGGTCGTAGTTTGCAGGGCTGGGTGGTGAAGCTACAGGTGCTGGAAGCAGCTGGTGGCGATAAGAACCCGGATGTTGTGGAAAGTGGGTTGGCGGTGACATGGGGGCACAAGGGAAAGAGTTTTGGGACAAGGGCTGCAGGGGGAGCGAGCGCGGAAGTGCTCCACCTGCATTGCTATGAGCACCTGTATCAAGTCTGCTTGGTGCTCCATGATGCTTAGGCGCCGCTCCGTGCTTTGGTGCCAGCGATCCGCATTCTGCTGGCGGACCCTCCTTTCATTATCCCACCACTCCTGTACTGTTTGATTTTCAGTAAGGGATGCAGCAGGTCCTCTTTGCTTCTGCACGGCCACTTCCTGATTCTTTGGAGTCTTTCGGCCGGTGATAACAAGGACGGCTAGGATAACAAGGTTGCATCTGTAAAGCCAAAATGCAACACTTAACAGAGGCAGCATTGTTCACACCAGACAGAGCAATGATTCGGCCGTACTTAAAGACAAGCACAGTGTTCACAATAGCAGAAATTGCCCATCCCAAAGTGAGCCCACATGACCCACAGGAGCCCCAAAATGGTGAGTAAGCACAGGGGCGAGGGGGACTGATTGTTTCAGGGCCATACTGGGGTTCTGTGCCTTGGGGAGAGCCAACAGCTGCAGGGGGCCCCTATACTGAACACTGTCCCCACATTTTCCACAGGGTGAGTTCGTCCTGGAAGATATCTCGCTACTGAGGGTGACCTGGGAAGCAAGGGAGGGTCTTCTACTACAATGTGGGGCTTCTGCCGTGGCCCTTATGCCGCTTGCCTGTGTGCAGCAATGGTCCCCTCCCACCCCTCATGGCACAGTGGGGCGGACATGTTAGCCTTAATGGGACAAGGAGCACAGGAGCTCTGCCAAGGAACCTGTGCAAGTGGATTGCCCTTCTTCTGCATGAGACCTCTGAAGAGATCACTGAGGCCGATTACCACAATGTGAGAGAGCACATGAATGCCCTGTTCCGCATCGAGGCATGCACACAGCCTTCTTTCTGCAACCCTCCTCGCCCCAGGAACCTGCACCGAACAACTACCTTCCCCAAATAAAAGCCACTTACCAGACACCTCCTCTGGTGTTTGTTCTTTCCCAAGCACCGTCCGCTGCGACTGACTACTTTCCTCCTGGCTTGAAAAATGCTCCTGGCTGCATGCATCTAGGGATGCTGGTCTGTCCCCCTCCTCCTCAGCACCCTCACTCCTGCTTTCCTCTTCCTCCTGCCTTGTTGAACTGGGCTCTGAAGTGTCCAGGATGCTCTTCGGAGTGGAGGTGGGGTCACTCCCAAGTATCATGTCCAGCTCTTTGTAGAAACAGCAGGGTGTGGGGGCAGCACAGGAGCAGCGGTTTGACTCATGGGCTTTGCGGTAGGCATTCAGCAGCTCCTTCACTTTAACCCTGCACTGCCGTGCGTCCCAGTCATGGCCCCTTTCCATCATGTCCCTTGATATCTGCCCAAAGGTATCGTAATTCCTACGGCTGGAGTGCAGCTGGGACTGGACAGCTTCCCCCCCCCCCCCAAACACTGAGGAGGTCCAGCACCTCGCCATTGCTGCATACTGGGGATTGCCTGGCGCGTGGAGGCATGGTCACCTGGAAAGATGCGCTGAGAGCACTCCATGCCTTGCGGAGCAAACAGGAAGGGGATTTTCAAGATTCCCAGAGAATTTGAAAGGCAGGTCTGATGGTTGGTCACCTGAGGGCAGGGCAGTAGAGTTCAAAGTGATGACCAGAGTGGCTAGAACAGGCATTGTGGGACACTTCTGGAGGCTGATCAGAGCGCATTAACAGACCAGGGCGTCCACACTGGCACCACGGTGCTCCAGCCGGGGTGCAGCAAGCTTTATGCTTCTCATGGAGGTGGATTACCAGGGGCACTCCAGCCACAGAGTCCGAGCTCTCTACGTGCCTTGCCAGTGTGGATGCATCATGAGTTAGGGCGCCCGGGGCTGCTTGAATGCGCTCTAACTCGCAAGTGTAGCCAAGCCCTGAGTTGCGTGGTTTTCAACAGCAGCTTCCACAGAGGCATGGGTGGACTCCTTCAGAGTGAGGAGGAGCAGCAGCCTTGGTTAAAATGAGAAGTCCCAAGAAACTACTTCAGTGGCTGTAGATCGTGGCAGGAGGATTGAGGATGAACGAAAAGAAATTTAGATGATGATGAAATTTAGGAACCCATCCGAAGCAGGATGATTTGGTGAAAACAACCACATCAAGAAGAGATTGTGGCTATTTATCAGTACTGAGGTACTGCTGAAGACCCAGTCATGGACCAGGAGCCCATTGTGCTAGGCACTGTACAAAGAAAGAACAGAAATACTGTCCCTCCCTCAGTGAGCTTACAGGTGAAGTAAGAAAGAATTGTCCAGCCCTTGGGAAAAGGAATCTGTAATGAATGTATTGGCTGTGCAAGCTGGCTATTGGCTAACCACCAGGACTGAGCATTTGAGGCAATGGTGTCTTACTGGCTGTGGTATTACAGCATTAGCAAACATGTAGGTAAGATTGTGGTTGGTCATGTAGAGGATTTTCTTTTTAAATCACTTTTATTCCAGCCTTAATTCTGAGAAATGGATTCAGGGAATAGCAGTCAGATGTGGGGGTTTAACCCTAAACACAGAGGGGCAGATCCTCAGACAGTGTGAGCAGTCGTAGGTCCACAATGGAGTTATGTCCATTTACACCACCTGAGGATCTGCCCCAGAGCCCTGATGGGGTTTTTTAAAACCCCTAATCTCCAAATTGTGTTCACCGTCTATGGGGTACAGTCAGTTACGTGGGCTGACCTGTCCTAGGCAGCTGTATCCTGTCTTGGACCTGACTGAACCTGAAGAAAGCTGTGAGACCTACCAGTACCAGAGCGATGCCAAGCGTAACACACCCACAAAGGTGAAACTGCGTCCCCCAGCTGCAGTCTCAGGCCTGTGGGAATGGCCTGGAAGCTCAGCAGCGCAGACAGACTCCACTAGGCAGAACAACCTCAGGAGAACAGCAAGCAGGAGGGAAGGCTTGAGTGACACTGCTGACAACCAAAAAAGCCCTGAACCAAAGAGCAGCCAGCAGCGGCCCCAGGAATCTTCGGGAGACACCAGGGCTGCCCAGAGGATTCAGGGGGCCTGGGGCAAAGCAATTTTGGGGGCTCTTTCCATAAAAAAAAGTTGCAATACTATAGAATACTGTATTCTCGCGGGGGCCCCTGTGAGGCCTGGGGCCAATTGCCTCTCTTTCCCCCCCGCTTCCCCCCTCCCCCCGGGCGGCCTGGGAGACACCAACCAGGCCCAAATTCTAGGGGAAGCAGGTGCAGACACAAAGGGCCTCCAGCTAAAATGACTGGATCCAGGGAAAGATGCAGCAACAAAAGAGAGAAACTTTGCAGCACAAGAAAGACAAGCAGCATAAAGCCCTGCAGAAGCCACAACAAAGTCTAGGGAGGCAGCATCACAAAAGCAGGCAAAACAAAGGACAGACCAAAAGTATGGACTCCCCCCCCATCCCCCCTTCCGACACACACAAGGGAAATGAGAGTGGGTAGAAGACCAGTAAAAACAAAATGAAAGGCAGGACAAGAACAAAACAAACAGGGGCAGGGACTGCGAGGTAGCAAAGTGCACACACAAGCCCAAGCTCTAATGATATGAAAACATTTAGAAAGAGCATTGCACAGTAAATATATTTAGAGCAACAGGAGAAGTTATTTGGAGGGAGATTGCTCCAGAAGTAGCTGCCACTTTGCAGAAACAGGAGGCTAGATCGTCAGCTAGCGTGGATCAGCCCTGCTCTGCTGCCATCGATGTCTGTGTGTTGTCAACACCAATTTAATGAGCTGAGGATCTGGCCTCATGTGGTTTGCCCCCTATCATGAATGTAACATACAATCTATTGACATTGGTCACCCAGTCCTCACAGATACAGCCATCCATGGACTGGGGCTAGGAGCCAAGGCTGGCTGTGAGATCATAGATGCGTGATTTATAAAACACGGTTGTTCAGCCAGGGATGGGTTGTTTTTAATTGCAGGGATATTTCTCACCCATGATGACACACACACACACACAGTCCCTATCTGAGAACTGGCAAGGATTTCTTTCAAAGCTTGGCAACACCACTCCTGAGTAAGACAAAGGTGAAGCAGCACTCCTTTCCAGGGAGAGGAAGGAGGACTGGCTGTGTCTGGAGCACTCCTAGCTTGGTTGAGCAAGAGACTTGGTGGGGGGAAGATTGTCAGTTGAAGTAAATTCTCACTGCTCCATTGAAGTCTCTGAAATCTAGAGGGCTCCATGGGAAATATACTCTCTTGTATGGAAAGGGAGCAAGAATAAGCTGTGCATGTGTGGCCAAGCTTCTCAAATGTGGCTGGCAAAGAGTCCTGTGGCACCTTATAGACTAACAGATCTATTGGAGCATAAGCTTTCGTGAGCGGTATTCACCCACAAAAGCTCATGCTCCAATACGTCTGTTAGTCTATAAGGTGCCACAGGACTCTTTGCTGCTTTTTACAGATCCAGACTAACACGGCTACCCCTCTGATACTCAAATGTGGCTAGTGATTTTTGGGTGCCCAACTTGAGTCACTTTAAAGAGGCCTCTTGAGGGAGAGGGGTGCTCTGAAAATTGGGCTCCTTCAAGGTGTCCCAACTTCGACACTTGAAATAGGCCATCTATGCCTTTGGGTCACAAGGATCCTGAAGCTTCTTACATATTGGTTTTTGTAGGAAAAAAAAATACAGCAACCACTTAGCCCCCCCACTGAATGGAGACCCTTCTGGGGTGGAACACAACAGCTGTTGATTAGTGTATAGTGTTGTTATGCACTAGTTTAGGGCAGAATGCTAAATAAAGTGTACACAGGTAAAACTAGAGTGGGGTGGAGGGGGGTTAAGTAGAAAAATATACTTCCCCAAGCTGGAGTTTGGCTAGGACAGCACCTCGACTCTTGTGAGCATAAGTGCCACAAACACTCGTTGTATCAGCTTTACATCTCCTCTGACTGATGGATGGTCCGTTGGTTATGGTACTTCCCTGGCCAGGACTTGGGTGTGAGTTCCTGTTCTGCCTGGGCATGTTACAGCTTGTGAGGTGCTCTGATACTGTGGTAATAAGGGCCACATAAATACCTAAGCTCGACAGATACCCTGAGCGGAACTGTGCCCCAGGATGAGGGAGCAGTGGTTCGGTGCTGACTCAGAGAGTGCTGGTGCAGGTGTAACATATACTCCTGAAGGCACACAGCGGGTTTGGCTGGCCCGTGTTCAGTGCAAGCAGTGAGAGGGGCAGGTTGCTTACAGGAAGTGACATCCTTCGGCCTCTCAAAGGTTGGTTTAACAGTTTCCCTGAACATCGTTTAAACAACGGAGGCAGCAATTGAGAGCTGCTGCTCAGCTCATTAAATGAGTCAGTCCAAAAAAACCTTACCTGCCTTACCAAGCACACGTCAAAATGTTCTATACACATCACAGGAGAGTAAGGGAAATAGCTTACTTCACACAGGCCTCAGTTGCAGTGCTTTACCTGTACTCCTCATCTTGGTAGGTGGGATGAAACCAAAAACCAATAGTGGGGGAGAAATTTAACCCAAAGTATCTCTGAGAACTACACTTACCATGAATTGTTTGTATTCCAGTGTGCCGTGGAGGCTCCAGCCAAGATCAGGGACCCATTGAGTTAGGCACCGTGTGTACTCGTAGCGAGAAATAGCCCTTGCCCCAAAGAGCTAGACCCAGATCCACAAAGGTATTTAGGTTCCTAACTCCCATTGAAATCAAGACTGGCCCTTACCGTCTAAATAGACTAGATGGACAGAGGGTGAGAAGAGAAGCAGAGGTGCCGAGAGATGAAGTGACTTGTCCCAGGTCACACAGACTCAAACCCAGATCTTCTCACTCCCAGTCCAATGCCCTACCACAGGAAAATGAGATACATGAAGTTCATCTATTGGAGCAAGGGTGGAGTTTTTGATCAGCCAGGGATCCAAAGTTAAACTCAGTACATTTCCATTCCACCAAAAACCCAGACTGGTTTACAGGCAACCCCAAAGGGGAGGAAGGATGGTCTTGTTGTTAAAGCCCTAGACTGGAAACCAGTAAATCTGGAGGTTTATTTATAGCGTTGCTACAGACTTCCCGTGTGACACTGGGCAGCTTTGCCACTTTGTGCCTCCACCTCCCCAATGGCAAAATGGCCAAGAGAGCGCATTTTACATGTTGTAAAGGTGTCCAGAACCCGGGATGGGCACTGCCCCCATGACTAACAGCTCTTTATAAATCAAAGGAAATAGAAGTTAAAGAATGGAAATAGCATTTCCCTCTTAGGTGTGCTGTGAAGCTCACTGCGTTAGTGCTTCAATATTCCAACAACAAGTGCTGCCAAAATGCCTATAATAAATAAATGACCAACCATGGCCCCGAGTCAGAGACTACAGTCCTACTCCTGCTCTAGAGCACAGGATCCTATGGATGTGTCTGAGAAAAGGCAAAACATAAGGGACCTTCATGTTGCAGTTTAATAAGCAATGGGAAGAGCAGGCCATTTTATGGCGTATTTGCAAAACCCAGGTCCAGATCCCGTTTTATCCAAACCACCACAGCGGAGCTGAGAAAGGAGGGGCGCACCGGATATCGGTTTTGTCACGTCTATAAAGGGCAGATTAAAGTTGATTTTAGTTTTGTAGAAACTTCACCAGTCAGCGTTTGCTTTTCCAAAACTAAAGCCAGGATTGATTTGGATTTGGGTTCCATTTTATCCAAACCACCTGCCTTAGGGGAGGGTTCAGACAGAACACAGGTTTTGTCCCATCGTTAGGATAGACCCTATCTGGATCCCACTGAAGTCAAGAGGAGTTTTTCCATCGACTTCAATGGGAGCTGGCCGAGAGGTAGCTTTGGTCTGGCAAGACCTCATCAGTCAGGTTTGATGATGCAAATCCAGCGTCACAGATGATTTAGGGCTATGTTAGATACTTATTTAGCCCCCATTATCACAGCATCTGAGCACTGCACACTCTTCAATCTATTTATCCTCACAGCCCCCCTGGGAGCAGGGCAGTGTTGTTATCCTCAGCTACAGCACAGAGAGACTAAGGTCAAGGTCCCACAGGAAGTCTGCAAGATAAGGGACTTGAATCCAGGTTTCCCAAGCCTGAGGGTAATGCTCTAACCACGTGACCATCCTTCCTCTGTGCCCTAGCCACACCACCAAAATTTAGCATTAATAGTGTCAGATGAAAGGTCCAGAGTTTGGCCTCTTTAATTTTACAGCCCACCGCCCCTGCATCCATCTTGCCGTTCTCAGCAGCTCTACCAATGGGTGATGTTGGGCTGAGAAGACGTGGAAGGGTTGAGCCAGGTGATTATTTTCCTCTTGCCTGAGACGAAGGGTGGACCCGGCAGATTACAGCACATTCGTGCGTACAGGAAAACTGCACCATGAATAAACAGGCAAGAAGTCAAACAGAACAATGTATAGGAAATCAGGAGTACCACATGGAAAGTTAGGGTGACCAGACAGTAAGTGTAAAAAAATCAGGACAGGGGTGGAGGGTAATAGGAACCTATATAAGAAAAAGCCCCCAAAATCGGGACTGTCCCTATAAAATCGGGACATCTGGTCACCCTATGGAAAGTGCCCAGCTCCTTAACCTTAATAACAGAAAAACACCAGGCCTTGGGGCTTTCCTGGCAAGAATTAGCAGCATCCTTAGGTAATTTCTGAATTCCAGTTTCTGAAGCTCGTTTGGAGCCCTGATTAGCAGCCTGGGGAGCCTCAATAGGCAGAAATTGTGTGCCTGGAGAGCACGAGAGACTTATAGACTCATAGACTTTAAGGTCAGAAGAGACCATTATGATCACCTAGTCTGACCTCCTGCACAACGCAGGCCACAGAATCTTACCCATCCACTTCTATAACAACCCCCTAACCTATGTCTGAGTTATTGAAGTCCTCAAATTGTGGTTTGAAGACCTCAAGCTGCAGAGAATCCTTCACTGCTTCTCAGCCCTGGTGTTCAAATGGCCACCTGCCACTCACAGCCAGAGGCCCTGTTCTCCCACTGCAGGATATAGGTAACCCTTGGAATCCTAAGAACGCTTCCCAGTAGCAGTAGTGTGTTCTTGTGCTAGCATGGTGCTGAATGAGTCTGTTTGGGTCCATTTTCAAGGCTAAGGTGGCAAATCAGACACTTGGCACGCCTTAACTCATTTAGCCTCACAGCACATCTGTGTGGGATCATTATTCCCCCTCCCCCACTTAATACATGTGGGAGCTGAGGCCCAGAAAGAGTGAGATTTCCAAAGGCAAATCTTTTAGCTCAGTACTCAGCTCCCATTGGAAGAGCCCACAGGGACCTTTGAAAAAACCCCGCCTAAACCATGTGCGTAAGGGCGCAGGGGAGCCTATGGCAGGGCCAAAGATGAAACCCCAGTCTCTCCCATACTATGCCTTGACCATAAGACTATACTTCCTTCTTCTGCAGATCTGCTCCCTTCATTGGAAGAGCGACGAAGAGTCCAGGCCTGCACACTTCCCTTTGTTTTACTATTTCCACCCTCCTCATCCATCCTACGTAACGTCTCCTGGTTGGAGCCAAAGGAACCCCCACTGGAAACTGTGAGATTACCACACTCTCTCAAGCTTCCTGTGGAGCAGCATCATGATGGGACCGGCCAGCAGTTGGATGCCATCCACCCGTGCAGTGGAAAGCCAGGCAAGGGATATGAAAGGTCTGATTTAGACACCTGGGAGTAAATTGTTGGCTCAGTCCATGGAAGCTTAGCTGTGTGCCTTTCCCATTAGTGATAATGAAGGATGATATGCCTTTTAATAGCCATGCTCTGCACTGTCCATGTGCACTGCTCCTGGAGTGAGGCTTGGAAGACAACCATGCCAGGAGAGGTAGCACAAAGATCACCAGGTCAAAGGATCAGTTACTGAGGAAGTGGAGAATGGCAAATGGATTTAGGTGTGTTGCCAGCAACTCTTTGGCCCTCTCCAATGCTGCCCCATTCCCCCATTGCAAAACCCAGCTGTCTCTGCTCTCCTCAGAGCTTTCCACCCCAGCATTGCTTCTTGACTCTGGTTTGTTCAGCAGAGCCCTGCAGGATGATTTTGGGACAGGTGGGAATGTGCGTGATCCCTACAGTCTGCATGCTCCCAGGTACGCAGGGTGTGCCCCTGCTCTGACCCTTACTGCGTTTTCAGGCTGTGACTGCTGTCCTCAGGAATGTGTGTGTGCAAAGGAACCATGGTGCAAAGAAGGAATGGGAGGGTCTGCAAATACGGTGGGCTTTTGTCTTTTCTTTTCTGTACTGAATTCCTACAAGCCCAGAAGGACTGGTCTGTTTGCCTAGCAACAAGCTCTGAACAAAAATATGAAGTCCCCTCTCTCAGGCTTCCTCTCCATATATTGGTCTGGTTTTTCCCAAAGTAAATTGAAGAATGCACTGCCAGTTGGAGGAGGTATTTTGCCAAGGGATTCTGCAAACTAAAATGTGAAATTCAGAGTGTTTTTATTTTTCCAGGGTGGGGCACAGACTTGCATTTCTCTGCACTCAACAAATGGCATGAACTGATAAGAGACCTGATAGACATGTTTGTTATTCTGACTCATGGGCAGACAGCACATTTGCCCTAAACTTTATGAGACCTCAGAATACAGACTTAGAGCAAAGAATGTGCACTGCTAAATATGGCCCTAACTCTGCTGATTCTACACAGAGGGCCTGTCTTCACTGCAGAGTGAGCTTGGGCACTTGCTCAGATCTTGCCCTGAACCAGGCCATGGGCCTGCTTACACTCAGGCTGATTACCTTCCCCACCTGCTTTGCAGTATGGACCCAGGCTAAACCATTCAAGTGCTAATAGTCCTCCAGTGCCTTCCCACCATTGCTTCCTGGGTGCCCAGGACAGACAAGTTCTCCCACATTTCACTGGGCAGGAATCCTACAGCAGCTCAGTTTCCTGCGGCGCTAAGAATCATGGGTTGTCCCCCAGAAGTCCTAGCGACACGCAGGGGATTGCAGCACCGGGGAGCATGCAGTAACTCAGGTAGGGCTTTGCAATGTGACTACCCACAGCCAGGCACTCAGACCCAAGTGCTAATCACCTGGGTTAACTCTGCAATGACACTATACCCTAAAAGAGTGTGTTTCATTGCAGTACAGGTAACAGCCCCCTAAAATTATACTTCCTTTGCCCAAAATCTATAGCTTCCAGAAACCCAAGGGCTAAGAAATGTGGGGATGAATTGTTAAGGGATTCAGCTAGCTCCTCCCTGCCATATAACCCTTCGTCACTCACTCTCACTCCGCTCACCCAACCGTAGCTTTGCGCTTTTTATCATTTACAAAAAATAATGTGCAAAGGGTTAAAACAACAAATGACGAGGCAATTATTGGACATGGATCCCTTGACTAATTTTAAAATTTCCAAGCAGTGCACGGTATTTTGCACTTCTGTCAATTTTAGGGCTGAAATTCAGGTTGTGTGGGGAGAGAATAAATTATGAAGGATTATGTGCTGGTGAAAGCAGGCTGGCTCCCTTAGCTGTTCTTAAAGGAGCTGAGCACTTCTCGAAATCAGGCCATGTATTGTTGTTGTTTGTTTGCATTACAGTAGCATGCACGAGCGCCCATTAAAGATCAGAGCCCCACTGTGCTCGGCGCTGCGCAGTCTCCTGGAGAAAAGACAGCCCCCAGCAGCTCACAGCCTTGGCTAAGTCACGATGCAATAGGTGGCGGAATCAAACAATTGGGTGTGAGGGGTTGGAGAGGAAAAGATAAAAGTGAAGTGAGAAAGTTGTTGTACATTGAGCAGAGGTGTCAACACATCACATTTTGGCCCTTTCCTGGAGAACTCCCAGGGATTTTTGTTTAAATCTAGACAAACAGCAATGAAGGAAATTTGCCTGGTCCAGGTGAAATTGGACATATGGAATCCATAGGAATTGTGGGTGCTGGCTCAGATGTAAGCCCTTAGACCAGACCTATGTTGAGGGAAGGAGACTGTAAAAGTGAGAAGCCTAATTGGAAACAGTTACCGGGGACTTCACATGTGCACAAAGCTGGACAGAACCGGGTTTAAGAATTGGACTTCTGGGATTTGACCAAGGGGCTTGGGAGGCAGGTATAGTGGATGAAATCCTATCCAGTTTGGATTTCACTAGGGCTAGTAACTGTGTAGTAAATGCCAGTAAGGGTGTCCTGTAAATTCAGCATTGGGAAAGATGTGATACACATGCTGTGTAGGAGGTTAATCTGTAGTGACCAAGTTGTCCTGTCTTTTGCTGGATTCAGAATCATAACATGTTGGGGTAACTTTCCAGCAAAGGAAGTGTGGGGATTTGTAGAAACTGTTGTGAAATATAGGAGGGTGACTCGGCACATGGTGGGTGAAAACTCTTACTCCGGTTTCTGTTCACCCATGTTTCAAAACTCTTTTCATATCCGATACAGAGACCAGGGCTGAGAGATCAGCAACAGCCATGTCCCAAACAACAGGGACTTGAAAAGGTAGTGGCATGGTACAGCAAAATTTAAGTTCTTCAGAGAGCAGCACTTGCACCCTATGGAATGAATTTTTAGCAGTGTTTAAATCTACTTACCATTTTCAGTGTCTGTCTAGGAGGAAATCTATGATCAGAACTGATCATGCATTTTAATGGTGGCTCTTGAAATTAAAGAAACCCAAGTGAGGGTTGGCTACATGGTTACAGAAATTATGGGAATATGCTACCCAGGGCACTGCAGATGTGGAGAGAAACCTGACAATGGTATATTTTGATCCAGATGTTCCTGATGGGAGGACACAACTGTCCTAAAGGAGGAGGAATAGATCGTGCAGGGGAAGAAATGTGCTAAGAATAGGAGAGCACTCACCTGATGCCCAAGGTTTGCAGAAGAGCAAATATTTCTTTCCAGCTCTTGGAACAGTGGCGGGGAGCGTGATCTGCAGTTAAAAGTGACCTATAAAGGATCGGTTTAAATTGGCCTTATGCTCCTTTTTACTTTGTTTTATGATGCATAAAGTAGTCCTGGAATAATAATATTTATATTTAACAAAGGCTTCCTTTATGCAAAATGTAACTTAGTCCTTGACATTAACAAAACAAACAAAACCACAGTGTTTTAAACAGCCTGCTCAAAAATCCCTTCCCCACTTTATTGCTTAACTTTCCTATTCTTGGCTGTCGTGATGCCATCATTTGACCAGTTCTCCTTCCTCACAGAGTCTTGCATCCTAGCCAGGAGCCGAATTTCTAATGTAAAAAAACAAGTAGGGGGAAAGCATGGTATTTTTTAAATAATTCCTTTCTGGGCTTTTTTTATGCATCACGAAGAAGCAAAAACTGGGCATGAGCCCAATCTTATTTTCCTTTGCAGGTCACCTTTGAAACTGTATAAATGGAGAATCTTGATATTAAAACAGAGTCTGACTGGAAACCTAATGGGCAGTTGCAGCCACCTTGGAATGTAATGTCTCAGATTCTCCTTGTTGCGATTATTGGTGTAACTAAGCAAGCCTAGAATGTGAATGTACAGGAATGTAGAAAGGGCAGCTGGTAATGGGGGCAAGCATCAGCTAGTTGTTCTGGACACATTGGATAAATGAGGGAGGCTCTTATTTAAAAGTGCCGGCCGTTTGGCGGTTATGAAAATAATAGCCACAATGAGGGAGATCTTACCTACAAACAAACCTTGTGAAGGCTGAGTGAAGATTACTGCCGTACAATGCTCCCCTTCCAGCCTGGTGCAAGACCGCGCAATTCCCACGGCACTTCTTGGTAGTGAAGGCACTTGGCACTTGCTGAGTTGAAGGTACTCGGTATTTTGCAAGTTCAGACTCTAACTGTGTTACAGCACAGTGGTGCTGTCTCCGATGACACCCCCTTGGCTGTGTGTTCATCAAAGGACATGGCAAAAGTACATCTTGTGCTGCATTATCGCTTACTGATCCAATGCTATGATACTTAACATGAGTTGGTGGCTCTTTAATTGTCTTGCCGAGCTACGGGACACCCCTGTGAACACTGGGATAAGTGGCAGCTCTATGTTAATATTCGAATCCCCTCATGATGATAGGTCGCTGTCATCAGATACGTAGTCCTACATCTTTTTGGAAGCTAAGGCAATGATTGGTGTTGGAGAAATTCTCCCACTGTGGGGTTTTTATTACTGCTGGTGCTGCGGCTGCTGATGTAGTCCAGCCATCATGGTAAATAAAGCAACTAAAGGAAAGCCTATAAGAAGAAAGGAATTTGGAATCACGGACAAAAAATGTGTTGGGGAGGTGAGTATATAATTCTACATGCAAGGTTTTTGCTTTGGCCATCTGCATCAGTGCATCAGCAGGATAGCTTAGGTTAGATCTCTAAACTGGAGCCCAGAATCTGAACTCTCAGGGACTTGTGGGTTCAAAACTATGGACTCAAACCCAGCTTCAGATTTCGTTATCAGAGCATGGGAAGCAGATTCTGTGTGGATTTACATCCCATGCATCTCATTTATGGGGTATGAATCAGCACAGATGCCTGTGATGAAACACACTGGAATGACAAACCTGAATCCCTCTGAACATTCGAGGCAGTGGGGAGAGGTTTAAAATCTGGATCCTAACTGAGATCATGATTTTGCAACTTAAATCTGCATTTAACATCTATGCTGGTGCCTGTATACGTCCATGTGGATGGCTATATGTAAGGAATAGAGATACTGAACTACTTTTTGTACTTTGTTGACCTACCCACAATCCTCCCCCGGCTCCTGCAACAACACAAATGCAGCTTCCACCCTTCACAGCCTCCTGTGTGATCTTTAGCTTCTCTAATTCAAAGAGAAATTTAATTCTCTTGCCTCTCAAAAATCCAATCAGTGCTCTTAAAGTATTGCCTTTATTAGCAGTGAAATAATCTATCTGTATCTGTGATTTAGTTAGGAAAAAACAGAGTGGGATCTGTGTGTGTGTGTCAGTTTGCAAGTCTGTGTCTCAGTCAGCTGAAAACCTGCTGAAACAGCACTTTGCCAAACCTCTCTTCAAGCACAGGACAGTTTCATAAGGTTGAGCAACTGGTTTGGAAGAAAAGTAAAACCAAATCCACACATGTTCCAGTCTGGACTAGATGAGCAGTGCATCTGATTTCCAACAAGTACCTAACACCAGTTTGGGAGCCCTGCCATATGTATAAATAAGGTTGATTTAATTCTCTCTTTTCTTTACCATCAAGAATTCTGTGGTCGTCTTTTCAGTGAAAATTCCGGAAGGAAGAATGACCACAATGGAGCCTCACACCCCTGGATGGGGAGCAGTGGTTGGTTTGGGACATTTTTAGCTCCTGGTTGTCAAACTGAATCCAAAGCAGGTCAATAAAGATTTAAAGTGGATCTTGAATAATGGCTGTTCAATAGGAAATGGATTATTGGTCTCAGCTCACTTCCTAGAGGTCCCTCCTGCACTAACTGACACCAAGGCCTGGTCTAAACTTAAAAATGAGCTTGAACTAGCTATGTCGCACAGGGCTGTGAAAATGTCATGCCCTGAGTGCTGTAGTTAGGCCGACCTGCTGCTGTGTAGATGCAGCTAGTTCGACAGATGAATCCTTCCGTTGACCTAGCTACCACCTCTCGGAGAGATGGATTAATGACATAGGCAGAAGGGGGGTTTCTGTCAATGTAGGAAGGGTCTAGGCTACGGCGTGACAGCTGCAGTGCCACCATAGCGTAGACATGGCCTCACTTGTACCCTTGTTAGCAGTCTCGGTGAAGAAACCAGAATTTGAATTTGGAGACTAAATTATTTCCTCCCCGCCCTAGCAGTACTAGGGCACGTTGGCAACCCACAGGGAAGCTTTCACTAGCACAAGGTCTGCAGCACTTTTCATGATCATTGTTTGCATTACAGCTGTGCCTACAGGCCCAACTAATCTGAGGGCCCCATTGTGCTCAGCCCTGCACGGGCACACACTAAGAGACAATTGCTGCCCTGAACAGCTTGCAGTCTAACTAGACTAGGCAGGCAAAGGAACCGTTGCCAGCCTCATTTTAAAGGAGGAACTGAAGTAACTTGCTCAAGAGTAAACAGGAAATCTACATCATAGCTGGAAATTGAACCCACATCTACTCCATTGTAGGGTTTGTATGCTCTACCACTGATGTCGGGATAACCTATGTCATTCAGGGGTGCGAATAAAGCCGCTCCCCTGAGCGGCATAAATTACACCGACCTAAGCACCAGTGGGGACAGGGCTATGTCGGCGGGAGAGCTTCTCCCACAGACATAGCTACTGCCTCTCACAGAGGCGGCTTTGCTATCAGTGCAGCCGGGCTGCTTTAGAGATTCTAGGGTAGACTAGCCCCAATCTCGTGCCTTAGTCACAAGACCATCCTTCCTCTCCCTAGTTGCCTTCTGAATTAAAATTCACACCATTAAAAAAAAAATCTCATAAGATCACTAATGCTAGGAGTGTTCTTCAAATGAGTTGAGCTGGGCGATTGATTTTGGTGACTATTTTATGTGCCGAAAAATGCATTTTCGGTTGAATGAAACTATCTGAGAAGTCAAATTGAATTTGGCAAATGGTTTCAGCCAAATAAAAGGAGGAAGGGAAATTAGAGAGTCAAAATGGTCCAATTTGAATATTTTCACAACTAAGTATTTTGATTTTTTTCATTTCAAAGTGATGTTTCATTTAGAAATTTCGCTAGGTTTTTTAAAAAAAAATAGCTGAAAACATGTAATAAAATAAAAAGCCAAAAAAATTAGTTTTGGAGTGAATAAAATGTTTTGTTTGATCCCCAAATTTTATATATCTAGGTTGACAGAAGAATCCTCTTTTGTTGCTCAGGGGAGTGGTTTTATATTTTATAATTTTATATTTTGGTGGGTTTTTTTTTCATTCTGGCAAAAATATATAAATTCAGTTTCAGTTTGACCCCAAACCAATTTTTTGTTCTGTATTTTTTCAATTCAACCCCCAAACCAAAAACTCAATTATTCACTCAGCTCTAAGTGAGAGGTCTCTTGCTACACACAGGAGCAGAAGCACTTGTTTTGTGATGGACAACAGCACGCATATCATTGCCTAAGTGATGTGACATACTACGTAGTAAACAGATTTTTTAAAAAAATAAATATTTAGGTACTTACACTTTAGGTGTACCCCTTCTCATCATAGTATCTGAGCATCTCACAATCACTAATGGATCTTAGCCTCACATCACCTCTGTGAGGTAGGGAAGTACTATCCATCCCCATTGAACACATGGGGAAACTGAGGCACAGGGTAGCTTCAGTAACTCATGCACTGTCATGCAGGGAGTATGTGGCTGAAGTAGGAATTGACTCCAGGGCTCCTGAGTTCAATGCCTTATCCCTAGGCCACCTTCCCTACCACAACTCAGCCTTCCTAGCTACATAAAATAGGGATTAAACTCACATTGTAAAAGATCTGCTACTGATTTTCTCTGATCGTGCCAGAGAGAGTGGAGAATTTTTCTGGCTGAGTTTTGCCTTCAGTACAGAGATCATCTTCTGCTTTACACTAACTGTTTTCATTCTCTCGTGCCCCCATATGTCCTTCATAACACACTTATCTCCGAATACTTCACAGTAAGTTCCTTCCTCCTCTTGCTAGTGGTTTGTTTGCTTCAAGAGTGCAAATGAAATAAATCCTAAATTTATTAAGAGATCTGACTCAATCTGCTGGCTGTAAAATATTATTTCCCTTCCGAGCCACGTGTGATAGGTCACTCCTTTCTTTGTTCATCTGTTGCTATGACCATTTGATGGCTGACTGTAAGGAGGTCTGAATTTATTTTCTCTTTTTCTTCAGACACCCACGTGTGTATATGTGTATATATATATGTATATATTCAGGGTCCTGATTGTCCTAGCTGTACCATGTCGCTCTAGCAGAGAAAACTGTCAGTGCCGCCCTTGTTAAAAGAAATGCATTGTACACCAAAGACCTAATCCAAAGCCTGTTGAAGTCAGTGGGGAAGCTCATGTTGGCTTTAATGGGCTCAGGCCTCAGAACAGAACTGCTCTGTTGCACAGAAGTATGGACGGCTCTATACACAACCCCAGTACGAGGCTCACGGGCCGCAAGATAATCAGGGGTGAAGTGAGGCTGAAACCTTGCATGACGTGCTCCTCCCTCCAGTGTGTGTACGGATGAGGCACGTGGAGAGCAACATATGCCGTGAAGATCAGAATTTGCCAGAGGCAGCTTGCGTGTGCTCTAAGGTGTGTGCGTGTGTGTGCGCTGTAATGGCCTCAGGACACGCATGGCAGATTGCAGACCACAGTCAAAGAGACTGACCTCCACTGAATCTTTCCAGCAGGTTCTGCGCTCAGCCCAGTGCCTGCCGGGAGAGGACAGGGGAAGTTTAGTCTGTGCTGTGCAAATACTCTGACAGTCCAGACATGGCCAGTGACGCTCCTAGTTTGTCTAACTCGGTATCGAGTCCCAGTGCCTTCATTTAACGAGCTCCCGGACTAAGGGTACAACACGCACAATGGTGGATATAGCCTTCAAATTCAGTGGGTGCACTCTGCCACAACCACCTCCTCCTCACCTGGCTGAGGGGGCCCCACCACCCGCAGACGTACCCTCTGCCTTGGCCCCGCAGTCCTAATCCTGGTGCGGAGGAGAGTGTGGGGTCAGAGAGAACTTGCCCCACACTCACCCCATGGAGGTGGCTCCTGTCCCATGGGGCTGGGCCCAGCTCCCTGCTCCAGGCACCGTGACCTGGCATACAAGGCTGCGGCACAGTTCAGGTGTGGCCCAGCTCCCCTCCATCATGACAGAAGCCTGGCTGGACCAAACAGGCGCTACTACCCTGCGTGCCAGGTCACAGCTCCCAGGGTGGGGAGCTGGGCCCAGCCCATGGGACGGGAGCTGCCTTGCTAAAGCCAGTCCTACATGCACACCTCTGTAACTGTGCTAAGAGAGGACCACAACGGGGGGCAAAATGATTGGCAACAAGTAGACATGCCAGGAGGGAAGGCTATAATGAGGCCCAGCAGTACCATTCCCTACACTGGATGCTTTTGTCCTGGCAGCTGTAGGTGAATTGGGGCTCTCCGGAGACACACACGATATCATCTCCTCCTCTTGCTATGCCATGAATGCGACACGCCGTGGGCTGAAATTGGGGCCACCAGACTCCATCTCTGAGCCAGGCCCTTGTGATGTGTGGAGCACTGGACGTGTGTGTGGAGTCCAGTGGGAATCCGGAAGGGAGCTGGGCCCTTGTCCAAGTTGACTGAATTTGTGTCGAGTGACTCAGCAAAAAAGGAACAGCCCTTTGGTCAGCATGCTTATTGCTCTGCATTATGGAGACATTTTCTCCCAGTGCTTGCATAATGCAGGGCAACGGGACCCACAGACAGTCTCTCTCTTTCTCATTGTCAGCCATTTTGTCTTTGATTTCCTTTTTCTTTGCCCCTTATCTCCTGGGAAAGGGCAGTGCACCTCTAGCCTTTCACTCACTAAAACCCCTTGGTCACAATGTAGTCAATGTACAGCACGTCAGCTGACAAGAAGGAAACACATCCTGATGTTATTTTTGAACCAGGATGTTTGCTTATAGGAGACTAGGAAGAAGAGTTTCCTTACTTCTCGCTTGGGTTGATAGCCACCTTCCTAATAACTCGACATTCTGGTCACACCTATTGTCTCGGTTTGAGCCTGTCTTGCTGCAAGGGAGATTTGAACAAAAGAGTCTCTTTCCTTATGCATCTCCCTCCGCAGCTTATATACATCCTTCTCTCATATTTGCATATATTCCTTCCCAGAATAGCCACCCCACGCACATGTTTTATACTTGCAAAACATTTTTTCAGCATCGACACATCTTTCTCCCTCTCACTCAGACACGCACAAATCCTTCTCATCCACGTGCCTCCAACCGACCCCCCGCAGAGACAAATGACTGCATTTAATGCTTTATGTTTTCACGCACTAAACATTCAGACCTGATTTACTGAAATTTAAGAGCAGCCAGCAGACTGATCCAGATTAATTATCAGTGCCTGGGGGAGTAGGGGGGGGGAATCAAATCAGTGAGAATTCAGCTTCAGTTATTCCATGCTTGGCTTAATGCCGTAGGAGCAAAATAAAGCAAAACCAACCTTCTCCTCTACACAGAGACCTATCAGTCACTCTGTTTCACAATTAAATAAAGACTTAGTAGAGAACATTAACAATACAGTGGTACTTCATTTCTATCTGTCACACCATTATTGGGCAAACAGAGCTCATATTTAAAGTAATGGAAGCAAAGTGCCCCACGGAGCAGTTTAGTCCTCCAGGGTGTAAGACAGACTCGCATGCATTGTAACATCCTTAATTTCTAAAATTCTCCCAGAGACATGAGGACGCTAAAAGGAGGCGGTCTGTCTCTTTAAGGGAAGGGTATCTTGCAGCTTGTATCTATCGAGTATGTATGGAGGGTGGCATATAGAGTTCCAAGATATAAATAATGGAAAAGCCATGAAGAGGGTTTTTTCCCCTCCCTACCTCCCATCTCTGGCTTATAACAAATGTTAATTTAATCAATTGGCAGTAAATCTGGCTGGCTGCTGACTCATGCCAGACGGAGCCCCTATGGGACTGTAACAGAAGCTTTGCTATCTCATTTAGAAATGAACAATGCGGGAGCCAGTTTCATTGCTCTTCACCTTCTCCTTTTGTGGGATTTCTTTTTTCTTTTCGTTGGTACAGTCATGAGACAATCGCCAAGCCTGTCCAGCGCTGAAGGCAGAAGCACCCTCCCATCAGGGCAAATGGAATTCAGTGTGCTCTCTACACTACGTGGCGCTTCCTGGCTCCAAATAATTTCCAGATAGTAATAGTAAAACACCGATAAGGATAAAGTAAAGAATAATAGACAATGTTGTTGGAACATTGTAAACAATATTTTTAATCACAACAAATATTCAAAAAATACCAGACTGTCTGGTTCTAGGTCCTAGGATGGATTTCTTTACTCATGTGAGTAGCTGCATTGACATCAAGAGGATTACTGACCTTGGTAAAGTTATGCACGTGTGTTTACAAGAATGGGGCTCTGGTCAGGGTCCCAGAGCTAATCTTAACTCTGCCCCCGAGTCTGACTTTTCCTCTCCTTGCTGGTGGGAGAACCCTCCAGTTGCTGCACAGAAGAAATATAAGACTTCCCTGTTGTGTGTATAAATTTCAGTAAGTTGGTCTTTCTTCTTCTAGTTACAAATTATTCACAAACAGACGGATTTTTACTCATTTTTTTTCTGTTCAGAAGTTGTTTTGGCTAACCCTTTAGGTGGACAAAAACAGACTACTGATTTTGGAGACCTCCAGTTTTGCATGGCCATATTTAGGAACCTTAAATGAGCCTGATTTTCAGAAAGTGCTGATTATTTCTCACCCATCCCTTGAAAATCAGACCCCCTTAAAGTGTCTCAGGTTGGGCACCCAGAAACTGAGGCTTCCAAAATCACTAGGTCCTTTTGGAAACATCCATACAGAATTTCTGCCAGGGGCTGTTCACAAACTCTTTACTTCAGCTGGCTGTCCGTTGTTGGCTATTCATGGTGTGCTACAGGCTACCTAAGTACCATGGGTTTGTTTCTGCTCCTTGATTGGTTGAGGAAATCATTTCTAAACAGGGAAAGAGAAATGGACAGACATTTCCAGCCCAAGTCTTGGCACAGACATAGGCTGCATGGGTGTTCACAGAGCTTCTGTTTTCTGTGCCAAATCAGGTGAATGACAAAAACCAAAACAAAACCCGACAACATTTGTACGAACACTGGCAGAAAACAAATATACAGGGGTCCCAAGTACTGTCAAGGGAATTCACAGGGCCTCGTGAATCCATTTTTGCAGTGTTTGCCCTGCTCCGATAATAGTCAGACCCTAGTGTGAGAGCATGGCCATACGAATGCCATTAGTGCTGGATGAAAATTTTACATGGAAATGTTTTTCTGACAATTTGGGGGGGTGGGATTTCAACGAAATGGGAATCTTTGCTGAAAATGTCCATTTGTTTAAAAAACGTCAATGTCCCCAAATTAGATGAAAAATTCGACAAAATATTTTTGTTTTCATCAAAAAATGTCATGGGGGAAAAAGATTCCTTCCTGACAGCTCTAAATGTAATGTTTGGATCAGCTGCTCTACAGACAAAACCTGTTCGTAGGATCCAAAAATCTTTTACATAGTGGTTTAAAAAAAAATTTCTCCAGGGGACTTTTTTGTTGAGATAAGCGCAGTATGTTTAATATCTGTTCCATCCTCTGTCAGGAGACTAAATCCTGCCTTGTCAGGAATAGACTCAATTATCTAATAAGTCTTTCCCATCTCTAGCTGTTAAGATCTTATGATCCCATCATTTTGACAAAGTGCCCTCTTGCTCCGCTCTCCAACCCCTAGAATATCGTGCCCAGTTATCCCCGCTCGAGAATTTTATGTGTAAGGCTGTCTCTCTAGAGCCACAGAGCCCAGCGGTGCTGGAGTCAAAGTGGATTGGTGGGATTTAAAGTGATTCCGTATTGGGATGTGTCTCGTCCCTCGCTCCTTGGCATGTGATGAGGAATTGGTTGGTTTTAAATCTGATTCCTTAGGGCTAGAATGTGCCCTTATCCTACCTGGCCAAGCAGAGCAGTAAGGTGGAGTCAAACTCCTCCCACTTGTTTGGCTTACCTACAACTTGGAAGTTGCAGGCCCTGGTCTCCAAATATTTCCCACTGTAAGCAAGTGGGTGGAGCCTTAGCTCCACTCCCTGCTTATTGGCTAGAGTAGCTGCCCAGGTGCAAGGAGTGGGGGAGTGAGAGAGTGGCAACTCTCAGAGAGCTGCAGTAACTTACTTCTCCACTCCAGAGATGAGAAGAAAGCAGAGGAACGGCTGTGTCTCTGAGTCGTCGTTCCTTCCCGGGGCTGTTCATGTGATGGCACATCTGTGCATTGCGCTGTAGGTAGTGCTGAGTCTGCAGCTTCAGTCTGGCCTGTAACGAATAGGGGAAGAACAATGAATGGAAGCAGAGTTGTCTAGCAGTTAGAGCAGGAGACTGAAAGTCAGGAGACTTATTCCCAGTTCTATCATTCACAGCGTGACCTTGGCAAGTCAGTTCAACTCAAATTCCCAATACTTAAATAATAAGAGTTGCTGTGCCAGAGGACTGCAGAGGTTGCATTGAGTCGGTTTGCAAAGCATGTTTTGCTCCTGAGATAAAGGATGCTATAGAAGTGGGAAGGTGTTATTGTTAAAAATGTTTGCATGCAAGCCCTGGCCTGGAGTCAATAGACGGGGGAGTGAATGGTCCCTTTGTGACATGCCCTGGGTAACAGTGTCTTCAGACTGATTGGATTTTTGTGTCTTTCAGTTCATCGTTTGTACAGCTGAACAGATTCACGGCATAGCCACATCGGCCTTCACCCCTGCCTGCTCTCATGCACACATGTCCTGTCTTTGTGGTCATCTCCCAAGTCAATCAGACCACGTGACATTGTGCTGCTACATACTGCAAGTGAAATGACACCAAAGTGATAGATGCACTGGGGAGATATCTGATCTCAGCAGCTCCGTTTTACAAAAGCAATCTCAGCGGCTTCACTCTGCCAAACATGGAGTGATGGAACTCTTGGCATGTGGAGATTCATTTTTCACCCTTCAAGTCTTTTTCTTCTCCTGGCTTCAGTATCTGAGCCAAAGGTTTACCAGCCTCCACCTGATCTTTCATGTCTGCTGAGTTGCTACCTGCTTCTCCATGAGGAAGATCAGGATCTAAAAGACCATGTGATTTTAAAATGTACAGTAGAAAACGATCACATCAGAACACCTAATGTATACAAAAATAAGGTCCTGATCCAAAAACTCATTGAAGCTAATGGGTGGCTTGGCTTTTTTGGGCTTTAGATTAAGCCCCAGATCCCTGGGGTGTACTTGCTGCTACAGTTTTGGCTATGCGCTATGGAAGAGGTGAAATCTTCAGCCTTCCTTCCAATGCTTCCATGCTACCCTTATGCCTAAAACTTACCTCTACCCCAGTGAAACAGGTGTCCACCCTCTGCCCTTGCAAATCCAGCCTCAAAACTTCTCTCTTCTGCAAAACCCACCGTCAGCAAACACTGCCTTTCACCACTACAGAAATATGTAAAGAAGATGCTGCAAGGCAGATCCTTCCTCTGGGTCCCTAATGTGATTAGTTTTGTCTGCATGTATTTTGGTTGTCAGCTCCTTGGAACATGGTCTGTATCTTCCTTGTTCTCATGCCACATCCAGTGCACAGAAAGCAGTTAATTAGCAATAAATAATACCAACAATTACCGTTATTTGAAAATCACTGTACCTGGGGATACAAAAGGTAGTAGGTGGCTGATTAGCAATGCACTGAAGCGCGTGCCTAATGTTAAGCATGTGCTTAAGTCACAATGACTTTTAAATTAAGCATGTGCTTAAACGCTTTGCTGAATCAGGGCCTTATTGCTTAATTTTGGATCACATGACCAGAGACAGATGGATCACCAGCTGCAGGATCTGGAAGGAACTGTCCCCAGAAAGCATGTCAGTGGGGTCCTCTGGGTTTTTCCTTCTTCCTCCATAACAATGAGTAGGAATCATTCAATAGAGTCAGGTGAATGTATCCCACACAGTCAGTTTGAGGTGTAAGTGAGCTGGCAAATCTGACAGGGAAAGGTATAAGAAGAGCCCAGTTTGGAGCAGTGAGTAAAGATCACATGGTCTGTGCAGCAAAACAAGATAGAAACTACATATCCTCTTATGGTTACCCTGAGGAGCTTCCACTGATCACATAGCTACCATTGTTTCCCAGTGGGAAAATACCATCCGCTCTAAAGCAGAGAGGTGGTACTTAGGGAACAGGTGCGACAAGCCCATGCTAGACAAGTTGCACAGGAGGTAAACTTGGAGGATAATACTAGATTCGCCACTCATGAGTTCACACCCCAGCAAACAGGTCTCAGCAGCTCACTGCTCTGTAAATTGAGGACTGTGCATTTTATTTCAAAAAGGCCTTTTGGAGGAGCCTTAAAAAATGAATGGCCTCTCTGCTCTTTATGGATATCAGAAATCTCAGGAACCTTCTCACAGTGGTAGGCGTTTACTTTAAAATTCTTGGCCAACATTTTCCCTTTCCAACTGTCTGCCTGATGGTTGCCTTCCCCACCCCAGAGATGGCTGCATTTCTGTAGCTCTTTAAGCATATGGGCTATAAAATGCTTTGAGATTAAAGAAATTATATACATCAAAAAATGATTATTTTTAGTGCGGCCTATAATGTGGCTCTTTCCAACCAGAGAAGAAGGCAAGGTCCTTTCCTTGAAGAGCTTTATAATAACTGCAGATTTTTAGGAGGCTAATTTTGGTAATGGGATAGAATAGAGACTGAAGCTTCATTTTTATTTATTTCTTTAAAGTAAGCTGGGATTGTGCAACACACAACACAATTTGCAGAGACACATCCAAACTACACGATCAGTTTTTCACAACCCTGATTTCCCCTGCCTTTACCAAATTCTACCTATTGTTAGCAGCGCATAGATTATTTTATGATGATTTCTGATGGGTCTTTCCTAAGCCAAAACATATTTTAAGAAATGTTACACTTTCTATTGCTCTGGAGACTTTCATTTTTCTCTGATTCAACACAGTTGTTTCCAATGCATGTTTAACAATTGAATAGTTATCTCCGTACACACTGTATATCACCACAAATCTGGAATAACTAAGGATCTCCAAATCTGCACAAACCCACACTCAGCACATGATATTATTTCTAAAGGCTTTTAATTTCTCATTTTTTAAATTGCTCTCACTAAGCCTTGGATTTCCACTGTGCGCTCAGTATTCCATGTGAGCAACTTTGCAAATCAACTGCTGCAGTTGCTCAGTTTCAATTAAAAGTCCTCCTACATTCCAAGCCCTTAAGGTTTTTAAGCTAACCTCTGGTGCAAGAGTCTCCAGTGATGTGTGGAAAGAGATCACATGCACATGTCATCCCGCATTTGAGCAAAGCCCAGAACGTTTATCCTATCCCAACCACATTAGGGTGGTTTCCGTATTTCCTTTGTCATCATTGCTCAGTACCAAATATTGTGGTCGCTATTAAATAAATCACGTAAGCCTGTGCCAAATTCCCATTGAAGTCAAATCCCTTTTTGCACGGCTGCAGAACATCTACTGAAAACCACAGCCATGCACTTGCACTGGTGTCATTTCCTAAATCTAGACAAGCCCTAAATGAGGCCTGAAAAGAGAGAGTATTGATTAGAGCTGGTCAAACAATGGGACATACATTTCCTGAAAATTCTCTTGGAAAAATGTCATCTTTTGGTTTTTAAATCAAAATTTCATCCAAATTTTGAAATGTTTTGAAACTTCTGTAACTGTATAGCAGTTTGAGAAACAGGATGACATTTTCGTCCCCAGAACTGTTAAATGTTTTTACCCTTGTTTTGCTGAAATTTCAATGAAATTGTGAGTTTCAAAACTTTATAAACAGTAAGCCTTAAACTGTGGTGACTAGACATCTGATTTCAAATCAGTTCTGCTCCTGCATTTCTTAGTGGAACCCAAACAGCTCAGAGTAATTTTGCCAAGGTTCCAGAAGAAGCGCTTTTGCTGTATGATCTCTGAAATTAGCACAGTCATGCTGGGTGAAAAGAACTGGTGCATCTTGGCAAGCATCTCTGATCTGTGCTCTGTTGAACGGCAAGGCCTGGAAGTTAGGTGAACTGACCTGCTCTGTGTACTCCTGCCAAGGCAGGTTTGTTAAAGGACTATTTTCCTGATAAATGTGAGGGTGACATTCTAAGGGAAATGCCACTGGCGCAAACCTTAATAGCAGTGAAAAGTGAAAACAGCAATGGATAAAATAAGACCAAACATAGAGACAGGTGACACCGGACGCATATTGCTGGTGACCCCACAGCATGCACCCCTGTCAGGCGAGGAGATCGCAGTAGGTCCTGCAATGATGCACAGGAGAACTTTGTCAATCTGGTTTAAATCCCAGGTGACTTTCCAACAAAGCTCTTCATGCAAGTAGCTGCCTAAAAACCATCTGCACATGGCACTGAAAGGAATGACAAGGGCTCCTTTCCTGTTCTTTTTTGCTTTCAGGCACATTGACAGCTTCCTCACACTTCCTTTGGAAAGCCTGCCAGCATCAATCCACCATTCAAAAAAGTTTTGTCATCTTTATTTAACTTTCTTAAAAAAAAACCCCAAACCTTGCACCATTCTGATAAATCTGTTTTCTGGTCACTTGGTGTGTTCTGTGTCTGAATGGCTGGTTGGGTCAGATTCACCCAAGTCGACTCAGGGAGGTGTAACTTGTACCTCCTTTGCCAGTTAATCTCTCTGCACACTAGGAGGAATTCACTCCAAGAGAAGGCAAGCAGCTCAACAGCTGCAGTTTTAGAAATAGTGAGAGCACCTTTAAATTCTATTGGAAGCTGCTGAGGGGGTGTATTGAGTCAGCGTATCCTGGCCAATACCCACAAGGAGTGGACCCCATTTTCCTGTAACTGCACAGAAATTGAGGACCTTGTACCTTCCTGTTTCCTACTTCTGCATTTATCAAAGGCAAGGTTGGTCCAGTTACTAGGGTGCTAGCCTGCTACTCAGGAAACCCAGGGTCAAGAATCTGCTCTTCCACAGACATCCTCTGTGACCGTGGGCATGTCACTTAGTCTCTCTGTGCCTCAGCTTCCTGTCTGTAAAATGGGGCTAATAGCACTGCCCTACCTCACCAGGGGGGTTATGAGGATAACTGCAGTAAAGACAGTGAGTTGCTCAGATACTACAGTAATACAGTCATATAGGTACCTATGGAAACTAGATGAATTGTGTAAGTTCTGTGGTCTCAAATTTGGCAAAGGGGATCCAGCCTAGGAACAAATGGGATTTCACCCCAAAAATTGTTTTTGCTTTTTAAGTGTGTGTGTGTGTGTGTGTGTGTGTGTGTGTGTGTGTGTGTGTGTGTGTGCACGCGCACAAGTAATACAGTGAGCATACAATGTACAGGAAGACAAGAATACTTTTTGTGAGTGGATGGCTGCCAACATTATCAGACGCTGAGTCAGGCTCTTATGGCTGTATTTAGGCTTCTAAATAGAAGTGGCCTGATTTTCAGATGTGCTCAGCAACTCCAATTGACATCAGTGGGCATTGGCTCAGTCCCTAAGACACTGGAAATGTGTGTCTTTAGGGTTCACTGGGCCCCGGGGTGCAGGGCAGTTGTAGGGCTAGGCCAGAGTAATGGCATAGCCAGTGGATCATTGACTACACGCGCCCGCTGATCATCCCAGGATTCCTTCTGTGCACACACAACCCCTGCAGAAGGCCCCAGTACTCCGCCCTGTTACTGAGACACTGGGCTGGGGACAGGATTGCATTGCTAAGACAGGGACCAAAAATTAGATGAAGGCTGACACCTTCTTCTTGCTGAGAATATGCCCTTTTTAGTTTCCCCTTTTAAATAACTGCATATGAGTTAGGGGCATAATGCACGGTTTAACTCTGCATTCTTGCCTCCAGCGGTGTCTGTGAAGTCCTTAGCATTAGTTAAATGCAGGCTTTAGTGTATCTGAGTGACCTCAATTTCTCTGCTTTCAGTCAATGTAGGACCTCTCTGCTGTCTCAGGGTATGTCTACACTGCCCGCCGGATCAACGGGCAGCGATGGAGCCAACGGGGGTCGATTTATCGTGTCTAGTCTTATCGACTCCTGTACTCCACCACCACAAGAGGCACAGGCGGAGTTGACAGGGGAGCGTCAGCAGTCAACTCACCGCGGTGAAGACACGTGGTAAGTCGATCTAACTACGTCGACTTCAGCTACGTTATTCACATAGCTGAAGTTGCGTAACTTAGATCGATCCCCCTCCCGCCCAGTGTCGACCAGGACTCAGATTTTAAGGTGGGGGAACAATGCACATCCGTTAGAATTCCTCATTGCTGCAGAACAGACTTTTGCCCCCTGTTAGTCTGAATGCATCTACTTGCTGGCAGTTATGTCCATTGGCTGGTTCTTTGTTCTGGAAATGATAGTACCCGTCGGTGTCCAACGTACCCATTAAAAAAGAGCCTTGACTCTCTATCTCAATCACATTCCAAAATTACTTCCATCTGACCCCGAACCTTGAGCTGCAAATTGACTGACCTCGAGGCATGATCTAAAATAATAACACCACGAATAACAGGACTGGTGGCACGCTTAACCCCTTCCATGCTAGCCATATGTCATTCCTGTGTCCCCTCGGCAGTCTCTAAAGAGCTTTCACTCATGAGACTAGAATGCCATGAAAGATACTTAACTGTCTGACTGACTGAGAGAAATGTATTTCCCCCATGCACCTAGTCCACTGCCTGTCAATGGAGAGGTTAAAGAAAAGAACTGGGGTGGAAAAATCCATGCGTCCTATAGAGTATAGCAGATTAAAAACAAGCGACATCTGTAGAAAGAAAGAAAGGGAAATAGCACATGTAGTTGCAAAGATGAAGGTTGGGGACTGATTTAGATAAACACCCTCTGTGAGGGGTTTCTTGCAGGAAATGTATTTATCGAATCAAGAAAGCAATAAATTGAGATGATCTTTATCGCAGCTGCTGTGCTCAGGAGAAATGAGCCCAATGGCTGTAAGGATAACAAACTAGATTTAGTTGACAATTTGCTTTCAGTAAAATGCCAAGGCTGTAAATAATTTTAAAATGGCCTGTCATTCATTCGCCAGCTCTTCTATAGGAACGTCTAATCGATGCAAAACACATTTCTTAAACAGTGCATGAGAAACCAAAGCACTGAGCACATGCGCTGGAGTCCAACGACCGCACACTGGAGTGGCTTGTATTGGATGCATGCACGGAGTTATCCCGGGAGTCAAACTTGCCGACTTTATAAGAGTGTTTAGTAAATAATCGCAACTTGCACCTCTGCTTTCACTGAGAGGCACTAGCATATGTCTTTGAATATGTTGCACAGGAAGATGACTCATTTGGTCACCTTTTCTAATATGAATAATGCATCGTGAATAAGGGGAAAAAATCCCCAAAGCTGTAAGCTGCTTGTTTTTAGATGAACTCTTCTTTTTAATTATTATTTAGATGTCACATCCGTCTTCCAAAATAACTGTTATACTCTTCTGTCACTGCAAAGTCCACTTTTTTTGGGGGGAAACACACAGAGCCACAAACTAATCTGAGATTATCCAAGCAAACTGCCACTGGAAATTTGAGATGTGAAACTCTAACCCTGATAAAAATGACCTAAGAGGATTTCTGCTGGATTTTGTTTTTTTCCTGAATCTCTAATCCATTCTGGGGGAAATCCTTCCATCCATTCATGTTTCGATTAAGTAACGCTGATAATGCTAGGCTGTGGAACGTAGCTACCTGAACCCATGTTAAGACTGCACTGAAATTGACTGCTCATATTTTGCTTAGAAAACAGAGGCTTTGCTTTTGTTCCTTTGGGATCTTCCTCCTTCTCCCCAAATCAAAATGGCTAGTCAACAGAGCCTGCGTTTTTCCCCTCAGCCTATTATTTTCTCTTATCTCAAAAGACAGGGGTCAATTTAAAATCCACCAAGCCTAAAGGATAAGCAGCAAAGTGCAGGGAAAATACAAAAGTACATCTCTGGAAGCTGAGACATGGAAATCTAGTACACAGTATTGTTCCCGCTACAGGTGAATGGTGCATTTGCAGTACTAATATGCAATTAAGATGTTATTCTAAATGGATCTGCTCTGCATTAGCACATATGTAAAAGAAGAATTCCCATTCATGCATTTAATTTTGATTTTCAATTGCAGGGCCAAATTTTTGCTTTCCGTGACTCCATTGGACCCGTTGCATATTAAACCAATAGCCGTTTTGAAAGCGCATGTATTTACATAACATACAAGGCAATAGGTAACACTAACAATAGTTAACATTGCATAAATTAATGTAAAACAATAGAGAGATCTATATTGTATGTAGATGCTAGCATATCTGTTACACAGTTATTAATCCCTAGTAAATGCATTTTTATAATAGCTGTATAATAATTGCATTTTCCATTTCAGTTCACCTTAAATAAATCAATCAAGATTTCCATTATCTGTCTGTCTATCTATCTATCTATTGTAACTGATCTACTGAATCTAAAAGAAAGGCAAACCTGGAATCCTTGATTTAAAATGTTAACTATCAGCTATTCATACTATTGTATCATGGTATTTGAAGGCAGAGAAGAGGAATCATTGAATGGTTCCTGTCTCTCTTTGTCCCAAGGTTATTCAAAGTCAGTTTCCCTTTTAGATACACATATAAAAGAGCTTTTTCCTGCAGCAAACCTATTTAAATCCCTTTGCAGATCCTGAACGATATGTGCTCAGGCACAGCTTCTCTTGGGGTTTCACTCTGGGCTACGTATAAATATAAGTATATACAGCTCTTGAAGTGACATTAAAGATGACTTAGAGTAGATGGTTCCTGGAACCTAAAAGGTTGATTCCTCCTGCATAAAAGAAAAGTCGGTAGTGAGAGGATCTCAGCAACAGGGAAAGGATAGGTTTGTAAATTGCTTCAGATATTCCCCTGGGAGCTTGGTAACACATGCAAAGGAAGGAGCAGATCCTTGCAGTGAATGCAAAACAAATAAACCAGTCAGCTAAATCAGCTCCTCTTAAATGCAAGCTGTCTGCTCTCTCTCTCTGATGTTCATGAATTCAGGGGAAGCTCCTGTCATGGTGTATCGCTAAGGATCAGTAGGTTGGATGGATGATAGGACCTGGTTGAATAATGTGCTTGGAAAAGGGACGAGGTCAAGCAGAGACTGCTGGATTTGACTTTTAGCCTGAGCTTGAACAAACCTCACTATAAAATAAGTATGCTGTTGGTATCACATTCCCTGCTCCCTCTCCCTCTCCGCCCCCCTGCCCCCCCCAGCCACTCTTTTTCTGCAATGCACTGGTACAAATACAGTTATGCAGCATGACCTTTCAAGAATAGACAGGCCAACATAGTTGTGCCATCAAAAATGAGTCTGTGTGGACTTGTTAGGTCACGTTCGCTATTACTGTGGTTGATGAGCATTTCAGAGTATGGCTACCCTTAGCATGGTTCTATCTGTTGTGTAGGTTGACCCTGGGGCTATCCTTTTTAGTTTATATTCTGTTTGGGGAGGGGTGTATCTGCTATTGCTGAGGTGCACCGTTCCTGGGAGTTTCTCTGTTTCTGTTATGTAATCTTCATCAATGACCGTGTATAAGGACCGACTGATTTCTGTAAAAAGGGTCATAATGATTAGAGATGGTTGAAAAATGTTCACCAAAAATATATTTCTATTTTTCACTGACACTCAATATTTCAACCCCCAATTTTATTTATTTATTTTTTTTGAAAATTTGAAATTCTGAAAATGTTGACCAACTCCATAGCTAGCTGGCCAAAAGTCAGGATTAATTTTGCTATGAGAATTTTTTTGCAAAAAATTCATCCCATTTTGGGTTGAAATTCTAAATTTGGATGAAAAAATATAATTGAAAAATCTAAATTCAGAAAATTTCCATCGGTTCTGCTAATGATGCTTACTGAAGTGCTTTGAGGTCATTGGATAAAAAAATGCCTTATTAGTTAAAAGGTTTTTTTTAAATAGATTTTTAGAATGTCTGACAATTCAGAGTTAAGGGACTTCAACAAGCAAGCTGTATGTACTCTGCCTACAAACCCCGCCAGGAGAATGTCACCTACAATCAGAAGAGGCAGGAAATGCAACACCTGACATGATGTAGAGTCAGTTCTGCAATAGTGAGCAACATTGCTTTCCAATTTTTGTCGTCTCCCCTTTACTCTGCACGGACAACAAGGATAGTCGTTAAGTGTCTGCTTTACTTCAGCAAATGAGGTAGTCTGGGGTCTGTGGCCATTATTTAATTAATGGGTGGGTGAAGATGGGGATGTGAGTGCATGGGGTTATTGGAGCCTCCGATCCATATCAGGAAGGAGAATGAAAGAGTTATAGAGATCATTGAACTTGGTATGGCGGATATGACTTTGTTCCATCTCTGCTGCCTTAGCTTTGTGATTTGTCTGTGTGGCTGATTGTACTGAAGTAGCATGTGGCGACTCTACATAGCGGGTAAGGTTTAAATCTATTAGGGGTGGGGGGAGGTGGCCTATAACTTTTGAAGGATCTAAAAGTGCTTAAACCCCACAGGTTCTGCTAAGTCAGATCTGAGAACCTGATCAGATATTCCTTAAAGTCTTATTACGGATTTAGGGTCTGACCTAAGGCCCACTGAAGTCAACGAGAGACTTCCCATTGACTTCCATGGCCTTTGGATCAGGCCCGTGCTGAGCCCCCTAACAGGATAAGAACAAGAGGGCAAGGTCAACAGTGGAAGGTGGTTGCCAACTAAATGGGACTTTAAAAAGTCTGCAGGGTTTTAGGGGCTGCTGAGAGAGTTACAGAATGTGGCATAAAAGGGGCCCTAAAATCCCCACCTCTGGCTGGGGGAGATTCCCTCAGCTCCACTGCTGTGGAGATCCCCTCACAAGCCCTGGGACGGGGTGGGAGGGAGGCAGGAGGAGTGTGTTGATATAGCTGGGTCTAAACTGGGGCTTGGGCCAGCATACCTCCCTGAGGAGCATGTTCTTTTCCACACTCTGACCAACGTAGCTATGGCGACCTCGCTTGGCAGTAGACCATGCCTACATTTTGCCGGGGACCTCTCCAGCCCCTGGAGCAGGCCAGAATTGGGAGTGCACAGAGGTGACTTCAAGCCAGCTTAGCCCCCGCACCTTCAGCTGGGCTGCAGTTCTGATAGAGATTCATAGATTCCAAGACCCGACACGACCGTTGTGATCACCCAGTCTGACCTCCTGCCTAGCGCAGGCCAGAGAACCTCGCCCCATGATTCCTGAAGGTTCAAAAACCCTAGCAATTAATTCTAAAATTAACCATGAAACCTTCCCCCCAATATGCAGAGGCCCTTGTGTGCCTGGATTTCAGATGAATTAAACCCACATGGAGTTTCCCGACCAAGCTATTTTTGAGATATTAAAAAACAACAACAAAAAAACCTGCACATTGGAAGGCTCTTCAGACATGGCAAATTTGTCATTTTCCTGACTCTCCAATCTCTAGCGTTCTTTATCTAATTCATCTCAAAACGGAGGGAAAAGACACTGACTGCACAAGAGACCACAAGCAAGAATGGGGATTGGATTTGCTATGAGAACTGTCAAGGGCGGCGGAGGGAACAATCAAAATCTGCCTTAGCCTGGAAGGGTTGTTACAGCCTTAATAATCAAGTTGCCACCACAGTTATATTTATGTACACACTGTGTACACGAGAGAGAGAGAGAGATTGCAGGGTTTTAAGTGTATCATCATTCCTAGGAGTGGCTATCGTACTGCAGGTAGAGCAATGAGCCAGATTTAGCTCTGAGTCAGCTCTTTCCCAGCCAGGAGATAATTGATCCAACGAGACAGTGACGCAGCAAAAATAAGTAGATAAATATGGACTTGACATTATTACTTCAGAAAAACATTCGCGCGCGCGCACACACACACACACACACACCCATCAATGTCGGCTTTATAGAGAGATCAAGCTGGGGGAAGGGAGGACAGGAGAGGCTTCCTGGATGAAGACGAAGGCGGCATTAAAAACCATGCACATGCCATTAAAAGGAGAGCAGAGAGCTGGAGAATCTTTCCTCTGGGCTTGTTGGAGCTGAGAGCCCCCCTTGTTCAGCCGTCCCACTTCTCCCTCACTTTATGGCACCCTTTTCTGGAACAGGACCCACTTTAGTCAGCTCCATTGTGCCCCAGGGCTGGCAGCATGATTTGGGGGATCACAGGCCCTGTGCCGTAGGGAGGGAGCTGGGTCCTGCGTTACCTTTCTCTGCTGGAGGGGAAGACGGGACAGGGAGCTGCTCCCTCATCCGGTCCCTCGGCTGGACCAGGAGGGAAGCTCACCCTGATGCCAGTGAGAGAATCAGATTGGCATCTGGGCTGCTCTTTGTGCCCGGCACCCTGTGAAGCACTGAGTATGCTTGAGTTCAAGCCCAATCTTCCTGCTTCCCTTCCCGCATGCACACCCATAACCCACCTCTGGACCACGTAGCCCTCTCCGAGCTAACCTGGGAGAATGATGGATTCTGTTGGCATGTAAAGAAAGCTTTCAAGGCCTGGTGCATTATTCAGGTCTTAGATGAATGTCTCCCTCCCCTCCCTTAACAAAATGCCCTTTAAAGACTCTATGCCTTTCTTTTTAGCAGTCTTTTGACCTCCAGTCTATTGATCTCCAAACACCCTTCTTCCCTGTTTTCCTCAGATTACCATGGAGCTGCACCTGTCCCTTAATGCTCAGATTCCCCTGTTCCTGCCTCTGCCTTGCCCAGAGCTGTTTAGCGGGGTCTGGCTGATCCCCCTTACTTAGGAAGCCTGGCTATGGGGAAGCTTCGCTTTTCAGCAGACATGAACATTTCACAACCTGTTTGTCGCTCCCTTTGGAAGCAGCCGTTTTGCTCCTCTCAGCGAAAGCTGCTGTCCTTTGCCAATGTCGGTTGCTATGTCTGAGCCCTTCATTTTGCATTCTGTGCACTGTGGAGACTGGGTGAGTGAAAGGGGAAAAGTTAAAGGGGGGGGGGACCGTAAATATCATAAAGATACTTTCCACAGACTCCCGCTGCAGCCTTGTGCTCATTTATTTCATTTTCGTTTGTAACAGAAAGCGTCCCCTGATTTTCATTGGCCCCCGCCACAGGGGAGGGAGGGCTGGATCTATCAGGCATTGATCTCTGGGCTAACGGGAGAGACTGTGGTGTGATGCTGACGCAGCCCACTGACAAGCCAGGCAGGGGCCCAAGGGAGCGGCACTGAGCTGGAGAGCATCAGCAGCGCCAGGCAGGTACGGAGCTGACAGCTGGGGAATAGCCAGGAGGCGCCTGGATGGTGGGAGCAGGCTGGTGAAACAGTCACACCCCAGGGAAAGTTAGTTTGTCACTAACAAATATTGTTCAACTTTCTTTACCTTCATCCCTCCCGTTCATCCTCATCAGCCTCTCTCAGCGTGAAGTCACCCCTTCCGGGAGGCAGCAAGCACACGGGCACTGTACATATGCACTAGCAGTACCCAAGGACATGTAGTGGTCAGCTGGTAAGAGAGATCTTGATGGACATTTCCCACAGCACCAGCTCTCCCTGAGGCAGGCCATTAAACTGGATTGTGCAGACAGCTGAACACACTAGCTGGTGTCTCCTAATGGCCACACGACAGGCAGTGTCATGTTATTGTTATTATGGCAGTGCTTGGAGACTCCAAATGCGATCAGGGCCCCGTTGTGTTAGGCACTGTACAGAGATGTAGTGAGAGATGCTCCCTGGCACAAAGAGCTTAAAGTCTAAACAGACCAGGGATGCAATCTTCTCACTCCCAGCATGCCGATGAGGAACTCGGAATTAAGTGACCTGTCAAAGGTCACAGAGGAAGTCTGTGGCAGAGCCAGGAATTAAACCCAGACCTCCTGAGTCTCAGGCCAGTGTCTGGCCCACAAGATCTTGCTTTGTCTGAAAGGATGGTTTTGTGGTTAAGGCATATGAAGAAGACCCTACAATGTGTGTTTTCTAAGGGCGGGGGCTTGCACAGTGGCAAAAATATAGTAAGCTGAATAATTCATTGTTCTTTTTATGCTGCTTGGTTGAGGACGGGAAGAGGAAAGCATCAGAATGAGGTCAACCAACAGGGGAGGGTCCAATAAGGTAATGAATATTCACTTAATAACTCTTGGCTGTCACACAGATCCCCCCGCATCACCTAATCTACCATGGTACAGCCTGAACTACCATATAAAAAATGGTACTGTTGGGCCATTGTCACACTACTATGGTTAGCAGCTAGTGTAAGCTGTAAAGGGAAAAACAACAATTGTCTCATCATGGATTTCTTCCAGATTCCATTGCACCCCATGATAGGTAATAAGTGAGCATTCAGTGTTACCATAGTGAGATCACGTGTGCACTAGGAGACCAGAGGATTTGATCCAAAGGCCAAAATAAATGTCAGAATAATGGCATTGTCAATAAACCTATCTGTCTTCACAATGTCATACTACACCTGGGAAGCACAATGACACATTCAGACATATGGCTCCGTGTTTTAACCATTAATTCCCCACTGGTGCGAAATGAATAGCAATGATACATCGAAATTCATGCCTGCAAGATCCTAGCGTATGTGAGTTAAAAAGCTGGGCCATCCTATCTGCCAGCCAGTGCCACTCTGGGGAAACACTGGAGGGCAACATTTGTTGCTCGTATCATCCATTTTAAGGTTTAAGCTTTCCTCGCTAGATGAATAGCTTTTAAAAATGTTTTTTTCTCCTTTTGATTTTAACTTGGCTCAGATCTGATGCTATTTCATCTGCTCTGTAAGAGCATCCATTGATACAGCATTATTTTAATCCAGGCACATTGTTAGTTTTTAGGAAAAGCTGACAAAAAGCTGCCAGTATTTGTTCCAGAGATTTTTTAGAGTGAAAGAGAATTCTTAACCTTCACTGCTGGTGACTACGGACAACATGGCTTGCTCTTAATCATGCATTGTTGATGCAAGGCCTCAGTAATTTTTTTTCTATAAAGAAATATCCCTGGACTAATGAATGTCATCAAGTCAAAAAGCTACAGAGATCTAAATCAGCAGAAGAACATGCCACTGAACACAACTCCGATTTTACCGTAGAAGAGATGAATGATAAGGGACTCTTGGTCTACAAAGTGTGTCATGTAACTATGCCCGTTATTTGTGAGAAGACTTGAACTTGTCTGGCTGAACTTACTTTACCCAACGCTTATATTATAGAAGAACCAGTAACAACAAATAAACAGAAAAAAAGGACTCAGCCCTGTCTGCCAAGGTCACATCATTTTCAATTATTATTCAACATCAGCCCAGCCCTGCCTACAGGGCCTGCACAAGCTGCAGGCAGGGCTTTAAAAGGGGAGAGAAGCAGCTCAGAAGGAGGCAGGCAATGGATGGGAGCAGATGGCAACCCTGAGCTCTGAGAGTCAAAGTGATGCACTTTGCCTGAAGCCTCACTACACGGACCAGGGGAGAACCTAGGAAGGCGAGAAGCGACTGAGTGTGCAGGTCAGAGATCTGAGAGACGGGCTTTACCCTGATGCAGTTGACCGGGTGCCAGGGTAGGAAGTAGTCCCGGGAAGGCGGCATCTTGACAAACCAAGGAGCTGTGTGTAGCCACCTGTCGTTGGGCCCTGGACTAGAGCTCAGTGGAGAGGGTGGGGCCTGAGCTCCCCTACCTCGCCCCCAGCAGACAGCACAGCACCAGGGGCCTCCAGCTAAGATGGGAGACCTACTAGGACTGACCTGGATTGTTCAAAGACCCAGCCCCCGCTCCCGCAGTGCAGGAGGGGAGAACTGGAAACCCCTGCCTGACCACTAGGCGACCCTGCGGGTGATGGCGCACCTTTTACAGGAAGTATTGTGATTCCCATTTCAAAGATGAAGTGACGTACCAATCCCATAGGAAGCCTGTGGTAAAAGCAGCAAATGAACCCAGTTCTGTTAACTCCCAGTTCAGTGCCTTTTTGGATTCGATCACATTCCCTGCAGTGAAGGGTTTGCAATCTAATGCCTTGATCCTGAAAACTATTAATACTGGGCATAGAACTTACTACAGTGAGAAATTTCATTGAAGTCACTAAAAAACTTTTTTTGCCCACTGATTTCCACTAATAAACACTATACTTGGTATTAAGAATCATGGCCTAACTAAATCATGGCCTAAGTCATGGTTTCAGAAAGATGTGGCACAGACCATGTTGCAATCTGGATTTAATGTAAAACAGGCTTTTGAGCAGACTTTTCTGTGAGGATGCACCAGTAATTAAAACATTCCATAAACACTAAGCTAAAATCTAGTCAAATGCATGACAACCGCCTACCAGAGGCTTTCATGGCTAATATTGATCACATTATTGATTTGATTCATGCTGTGGACATCTCGGTAACTATTGACAAAATGCCCGAGATGATTGGGAATAAAGTGGTACACTGCTTGTGACCTTAGCTGATAAAGCAAATGGATGGGTCAGGCAAACCAGTGGAGTTGGTCTGCTTATTGGTTGTGAATAGAACTGGTCAGAAAACAGAAAATATTTTAATTTTTGTTTTAAAAAAAATTGGCAATGGGGTTTTCCCCCCCCCAGGTTCTCCATCCAAACTACATCTCCCATGATGCACCATGGCCAGGAAATCCCATGATGCACTACCTCCCTTCTCCAAATGGGGAGACCATGCTGCTTCACTGGAGATGTATTCTGATCAGGGAGCCTGGTCTATAGAGGAGAATGGGAGTTTGTGGCACCAGAACTGCAGCTTCCATCAAACACTGCAGCAGCATTTCCAAATCAAATATTTTGGAGTTTGACCAACATTTTTTGGTATTTGAATTTCTGCTGGAAAAAAACCCTAGTTTTTTACCAGTTCTATGTGCTTTGTATTAAACTTGGCCCAACCTGCACCTGCTAATCTTTGCAACATCTATCCTGTCCCTGGCCAATATATGGTCAAAAATATTTTTAAGCTTCTTTCATTTATGTCCATGCAGTGAGCCGCCAGGACCTCATTTTAATATACCTTGAAGTAGCTACAAAAAAGTGATAAAGTGGCACTGTCTTGCAGTTGCCACGGGGAAGAAGCAGCTGTATAGCTGAAGAGTAGAAGCCCTTTTTCAAAATCCCAGTGCTAGTTACACAGCCAAAATCTCTAGTCTACGGCCATGCACAGATCTCCCCTAACTTACAGCCTGCCTAGAGGCACCCATGGATCTTTGAAACTATAGCTCATCCTGTGTATGTGCAAAGAGCATATAAGCAGTACTTTGCCCACATGTGAGATTTGTTGGTAATTTGACTCTTGGAAATCAGTAGCAACACCTTGAATTGCACCAAAGGCCACCACAACCACATTCAGATCCTATCACTAATCACAGCCAAGTCAGGGGATTATAAAGGTTACAATGCTATTGTTGCTCCATGTCCCAGTTACAACACGGTTGAAATTTGTACTGTATCCTGGACCTACCCATGTCTCCATTACTGAGCTAAAGTCTCAGACTAACCATGTAACTTTTAACTACATTTGGTGGGACTTCCGTAGGGGCTCAGTGCTGGCCCAACTCAGTGACATCAGTGGAAGTGTCGCTACTGCTTCAGTGAGAGAACAGTCACGCTAAAGCTGAGTGATTTTTGAAAATCCCACCCATTTGTAACTGGGTCAGGAGAGAGCAGTGGTGTAGCCAGAATCCTGTGGCAGTAAGAGTTGTTATAGTTGAGCTAGGTCCTAATAGTCAGCTTCGTTGGCACCCTTAACAGAGAGACCAACTGTGCTGCCGCTTTTTCATGTTTCATAATGGAATGTGCCTGATCTCTGAGCTGGAGTCCACTGAAACAAGGCCTCTCCGTTTCTGTGTTTTACTCTGGTGGGTTTTTTTTAAAACTAGAAATTGACAGTTGAATCAGTCTGTGGGATTTTACTCTAGATTCCCTGGATTCTGTGAGTGTGACCAGAAAAAGTCTCATCCATCTCGCTCTCTCTCCTTCTCTGTCTTATACACACATTCACAAATGATGCAATCAAAGCTGGAGGTGAAGCAGGATCCCAGAGGGGAATGCTGATGACTAATGCTCTCAAAGACTCTTGTCTCCAATTCTCTGCAGGGCTTACAGCGTAAAGACGCCACCGACATATTACTGTACATTGGGGACCTCACAACATTGTGATGAGTGGCACAGCGAGTGGAGTAGCTAATGAATTTTACTTGGAGCATTCGGAAAAGGTTTTCATGAGATTATCCTTCTCTATTTTAATTATTGATCGGGTGTGGTTCTCTGATGAGACAAGATTGTAAGAAAGGGATTTTCAAGACAAAATAAACCTCCCTAGATTTCAGTTGATAAGGCAGTGTAGCATATTTTCCAGTATGATTCTGTGGCACTGCTCCTGTGTCACCGTATGATGACTGTAAAATATAGGCAATGTAGGGAAGATCTTGGTTCGTTATTAAACATACCATAAGCATCAGCCCTTCAGGAAGGGTGCCTTTAGCCGTCAGCGTACTTGTCATCTCATGGGATTTCTGATATCCATATTCACAGCAAAATGCTCCCAATTCGCAGAATGGAAGAGAAAATCTGGCAGTGACCTGATACTTTGAGAGCCTGGGAGAGTTAAGGTTAATGGCAACCTTATTTCTAGCTTAGATACCCCAGTGCCTCTCCTACTCATCTTGCTCCCCTCCCCCCGCTCGAAAACCATCTGCACTGATTTGAGCTCAGCTATGTTACTGACTTTCACTGCAAGCTATTAAAGTGTAACCAGAGAGCTCTTATAGCTGAAAGGGAGGCAGGTCATGTTCCCTTGTTTGCTTGTTACAGAGATGGCATTGGTCACCTCTCAGCTGTTAACACCAGTCAGAAAACATCCTTGCTAGTGAGGGTTCCGTACATTCCTGCCACCCGCCCTCCCCCCGTCAATCACTTTCCCGTGTTCCTTGGGTGCCGAAAACAAGAAGAAGGGTAGCTCAATAAAACTGTGCCATGGAGAAGCCCTGCCAAGTTCCATAGACGGTAGGTAGTAGATTTCTGGATTGCAAAAGAGGACTTGCAGTACACACTGTTTTCATGAGGTGCCTGGCTAGCAGAAGGCAATGCTATTGCCAAACTTAGAGCAGGCCATTATTCACTATTAATATGAGTACACACCCTGAGCAGAGCTCATTGCAAGAGTGGGGCCAGAGTATTCCTGTCTCTTCATTCCTTTCTCTCAAATGCATTCCTCCATGTCACTGCCACTTTGCCATGCTACCCCCCGGTAGGGGCATAGTGCCCAAGCTCACAGCCAGTCCCTGCAGACGTAGCTTAGTCTGCAACCTAAGAGTTTCCTGCATGTGGCCACCCTCAAAATCTTTGATTTCACAGGCTGGATTAATGGGGGAAATCACCCTTTGGTTTGATTGAGCTTCTGGTCAGAAAAACAGGTGCTCTCACAAATGTGCTCTTTTATGTTGTTCATGTTTACAAAGAATAGCGTTGTAGCGGGGTGAGCACCCGCTCCAGCCCTGAAGGGGTTGGAAAAGCCCTGCAGAGGGCTGGGGCTGGGGAAGGGAGCAAAACCCTGGCTGATTGGGGGAAATGGCTGCAGCTGGGGCCATGCCCCAACCAGACCAACTGGGCCTTATAAGAAGGCCAGGGCAGCCAGAAGCTCAGGAGTCTCTCTGCTTGTAGAGAGAGAGGGGGCCTGGCTGCTAGGGAGCTGAGCAGGGTACTGGGAGCAGAGCTGGGGGAAGGCTAGAGGAGCTGGGGAGCTCTGGCCTAGGAAAGCCCCAGGCTGCGGCCCTAGCTGAGGGCCTAAGACCAGTACTGGGGCTGCAGAGGGGCAGCCCAGCTAGAGGGAGAGGCAGTAGGTCCAACCCAGCCTGTGATGAGTGGCGTATGCTGCAGTCTGCCCCAGGGAGTGGGGCTCGATGGTGACTGGCAGTAGCCTTACACTGAGGCAAGGAGGGGTTAGTGGGTGGCGGTTCCCCTGGGTGGGGAGACCCAGAGTGGGGGGGGGGTACCGCCAGGGGGGCAGCCGCCTGGAGAAAGGGGCACTGGGGTCCTGGGAGGGGCACAGGGGCCAGCGGTAAGGCGGATCACCAGCCTGTAGAGGGCGTTCCTGGGTCAAAGAGCTAATTCCCATGGACGACCAGCAGGAGGCGCTGCAGGGGTGAGTCCACTCTCTTACAAGCACGTTATGAGCATCTAGCGAGACCAGACTTATTCAGATCAGATCTCCCATCTTTCCAAAGGGATGGGCACAGGGGAAAGCCAGCTAACAGTTCCGTTAGTTAAGCACATTTCTGTCCTGTCATTTCATATCAGAGCGTTTTCCATAGGCCTGGAATCATTCACTAATGCTCAGAGCAGAATAAAAATACACTCTCAGGAAAACACACTCTTCTGTATGATAACAGGAACCAAGGAACCAGTCAGGATTAAATTTTCTGAGAGAAATACCTTTGCCAAGATGTAAAGATTGAGTGGTTTCATGATCACATTACTACTGAAATTAGCTAGAACGATACAAGTGTATGGGAAGCAAGTTCACATGCCTAAGGACAACACACCTGTGAAATATGCCAATCGTTCCTGCAACCATAAGGAAAGGGAGCCAGTCAAAACTTGAAGCTGTGGTGGATTCCCATTAAAATGCCATGTGCAGTCTATAGCAAATTGCTGAGTTTCCACTTAACTCACGGATCAGTCCATGGATAAGTCATTAACTTTGGGGTTGTTCGTTTATTTATTTAATGGACTCCGAGGAGGTTTTCATGGGGCTCTTATGTTAGTGATTCTTTCCTAAAGAGCTGAGCAAGGCCTTGGAAGTGCCAGGAAGCATCATGTGGGGGAATGAACTAGACCTCTCGAGGTCCCTTCCCGGTCTGTGATTCTGTGTGAGTCATCTAGTTCTGAGCAGCCGTTGCTCAGCTTTAACATTCCCAGCAATATGGCTTATAAGAAAGAAACTCTGCTGTCCCGAGTCATCAATGATTTTGTCTGCTTCCTATTTATACCCATAGATTGGGCCAAAAGCATGAATCTCTTATCCCATAGTCTTTGAACTTTGATGGTTCAGATAAAACAGAACTCAAATCTAAATTAGCCCTTGCATTTGCTTTTAGGTTTCGGGGATTCCCCCCCCAATACTTGGCCTCTTTACCCCCATCTTTTACACAGTAATACACACAAGCGCCACAAATGTCCTAGAACAAAACTGTGTTTATTATGGTGGCTGAATAAATGAAAACAGGGGTGGGGGCTAGCAAGTGAGCAAAAGATTTTAAACTGGCACCATCCAGATCTACTCTACCCACAGGTATTTATATGATTCTTTACAGACCCTGTGATAGAACAATGTAGATGTGTTACTACAGGAAACTAATCTAATCTATCCATCTACTGTAAATAGTTATATGACCCCCCCCATCACCATAGCACCTCCAGTAACACAAGCTAAAGCAGTTATTTCATTGCTGCCGTATACACCATACAAGTGCTATCTGTATATTAGCTGTTAACCTTGAACACAGTTTTCTTTCTTTCTTGTATTGCAGTAGCACTTTGGGTCCCCAAACAGGGCCCCATTGTGCTAGGCCCTGTACATAACAAAAGGATGGCCCTTGCCCGGAACAGCTTACATTCTACAATCTCCTGCAAACATTTACGGCACGTGCTTAACTTTACTGGCATGAGTGGTGCCATTGGGGCTAATTAAAGCTAATAAGATTTTTATCTACAATTCGCTCAGCAGGAAGAGTGACATTTCTGCACAGCACAAGTTAGTGTTGTGATTAGAGGCAGGACTTGGAGCACCACCGATTATCAACGGTGCCTGATGCATTATGGGACCCTGTTTTCAATTGTGTATAACTTTGCCAAACTTTAACTGTTCAGGCTGAAATTTTCCGTTCCAGGAATCTGCTTCAGGCTGAATGATTGGGAAAAATGTCAGCCAAAACAGTCCGGCTGTTTCCAAAACCAAAAGACAAATTGCATGAGGAGCCAAAAGTGAGGGACTGGGACTGGCTGGGCAAGAAGACAGAGGGTGGGGTGGCACTGGGGAACACGGACTGGTTGGTCAAGGAGACTGGGACTTGTCGTGTGGAATGAGAGGGAAAGTGGGTGGGAAGCCTAGAAGCATAAGACTATGACTTGCTAGGCAAGAAGACCAGGACTGAGCTGAGAAGCTTGAGTGGAGACAGGGAATAGGACAAGGAGCGATGGATAGGAAGAGACAGGACTGGGACAAAGATGGGTTGAGGGGATCGCTGAAAGGGAAGTGGGAAGAAAAGCCTGTGCCCATTACACCACCCGCCCCTCCGGGACCTGGAATAGAGCCCATCATCCCTGCATCTCACCACCCCTTTGCTGTCAGCCAGTATCTTTGCAATCCACTGGCAACGTGGCCCATTCCCCTCTAATGCTGGTGCACATTGAGGATGATACCCTGCTTCTGCCATCAGTTACTCAGTCAGCTCACGTGGCAGAGGTCTGTGTGAGGGCTCTAAAGGGTCCAACCCTGCTGAAGAACCATGTAGATGTCAATATGAGGCCACATGATTGAATTTTTGTGTTTTCAGTTTGGCTTTTTAAAAATCTAGGAAAATACGCACACAAAAACCCCTACATTAAGAGAACACTACCAAGGTTGCAAAGTCAAGCATTCCGAAGCTAGGAAATGCTAGAATGAAGGTTGCCTGCTTCATTTGTTGCAGAAGTTGGATGGAGGCAGGAGACTGCAGGAAGAGAGAGGATGGTCTGATGATTAAGGCTGTTAAAAGCCGCCCTGTGGAACTGGCTTCTATTCCTGACCCTGCCACAACATTCCTCTGTGGTGTTCACTTAAACCAAACTTTTCAGAAGTGGTCGCTAATTGTGTCTTCCTCGCTTTCTTGGTGTCTGACCTGAGACCCTGGAGACTGATTTGTAGAAGTGCTGAGCACTCACAACAGCAACTGAAGTCTATGAGAGCTGGGCTTTGAATATATAAAGGGCTAAATAATGCTAAATATTCTGAAAAATCAGATCCTACGTGTTCAAAGTGGACACTCAAAATTAGTGGATACTTTTGGCCATAATCTCACTGTCCCTCAGTTCCCCATCTGTAAACTGGGATAACACCACCCCTCACTTCCCCGAGGTACTGTAAAGCACTCAAATACTCTAATGATAAGCACCACAGAAAACCCATGAGGAATTTAATAATTCTGTCTTCAGAGTAGGATTTGAATCGTGTGTATTAAATAATGCCTGGGGAACCCCACACTGAACGGGGAGAAAACAAAATATTGACTAGCTGCTCAGTAAATGAGCACCATCCACCTTGTGCACTGAATGAGGCAGGGGCCAGGAAAAATAGCATGTGCTCATGTAATTGAAAACTGTACCATAATGGGGCTGAATCAGATTTCACAGGCAACCTAAATTGTGGAATTTCCTAACTTCTGAGTGTTTGACTTTGCAACCTTAATAATGTTCTTTTAGTGTAGGGTTTTTTGGTGTAATATATATTATGAATGTCATATATAAGCCTTATAATTCCCTGTTAAAGCAATCTACTAAATCAGCTATTAATTCTGCATTTTTGCCCCTTACCAGGTACAGGATAATTGCAATTAGTTGTCAGTACAGCTTGGGGTTGGGTTTTTTTGGGGGTTTCCAGAAAGTAGCATTTGAATTTTGCCATGATTAAATATTCCAGTTCTTGAACATAAGAGCGGCCATACTGGGTTAGACCAAGGGTCCATCCAGCCCAGCATCCTGTCTGCCAACAGTGGCCAATGCAAAGTGCCCCAGAGGGAGTGAATCTAACAGGAAATGATCAAGTGATCTCTCTCCTGCCATCCATCTCCACCCTCTGACAAACAGAGGCTAGGGACACCATTCCTTACCCAGCCTGGCTAATACTTGGCTTTTTCGCAAGGCCAGTCCCATATCCAAGGCAAACCCTGTCTCTCACTATGTGTTTGTGCAGCACCTAGCAGAATGGGTCCTGACCTCGGTTGGGGCCTCTATCCGCTGCTCTAATACAAAATAATAATAATGAATATACTATATCGCCACAAGGCACCTACAGTGGTAAGACGCACTGTTCTGCTTTGCACCGAAGAAGCACAAGAGAACAGAAGTTAGGACCCTGACTTTGAGGATCTAGGCCAGTGATCCCAGGAGACCCCAGAATTGTTTGGGCTGCCATCCTATTCAGTAGCTCTACGCACAGGACAGGCTTTTCTGGCACTGTAGATGCCTGAAAATTCAGTTTGACTGGCAGCTGGTGAAATCCTTCCTGCTCTTTACTTAAAATACAACAGCCCAGCATGAGCTGGTGGGAGTGAAATGTGGAGGAAATCAGAAGCAGGAAAAATAGTTTAACCTCCTCCCTCCCCCAAATTAATTATGAAACCATATACTCTGGTCAATAGCGACGATAAATTGAAAAAAGATCCAGTGAGCAGCAAGTGGAAGCCAGAGTGGTGATAAATCCCTCATCAATCATAGAATCAATCTGATAACTTCTGTTCACTTGACATTAGTGTGCCATTAAGCTGCTATTAGCAATAGCTATGAAGCTGAGTGCAGTTGGTTCCAGGGGTTAGTATTAGCAGCCTGGGAGGGTATTAACCAGCAGCAATCCTTCACTCGCCTCTTAAAGGACCTCTGCTCCATTTAAAAGCCCTGGCTATCGCTGATCCAGCTTCGAAACCTTGACCTATTGCTTTGGTGTGGCAGGAGATTTTGGACCGGAATTAATCACAACATGGCTCAATTTGCAGATCAATGTCAGCCAATTAGAGGGCTCCCTGCTGAGGCCTGTCCCTGTGGAAGACTGGGTGACCTTTGGCCTATGTATTCCATGTGCAGGTGCTGCTGTTTGGGGGAACCAATAAAGTTGATGCTCCAGCTAGTAACTCATTTCACATAATGTTAATAGTACCAGGGCAGCTTCAAGATGAACATTCCCCTTGAATACGAGAGAGACATGCCAGCGAATGCTAAAGGAAGGCAGAGATGTAAATTATACAAGCAGTTCATCTGCACCTCACACACTGTTCCATCAGCAACCAGTGACCTGAACCTTGGCTTGAAAGGCTCATGTGGCAGCAAGAGAAATTGGGGAATTTCTGTCTCCTCATTGATAACCCAGGCCAGGCAAAGCAGCAACTGTCATGTTGAATTATAGTCCATTGTCCCAGAATGCAAGTTTAAATGCCACCAACATTTCCATTTAAAGGAGAATAGGTAAAATCTTGACCCAAAATTCAGGTTTTCTCTAAACAAGATTTTGCAAAGCAACAGAATAATAGGTTTGTCAAGGACAATAGAAAGATGCCTATGATTTTTTTAAAGTTTTTAATAATAAACATCCCCCTGCAGTATTTGCATCCAAACATTACATCCTGTTAGTCCATGAGGACCTAGCTGAAAGTGAAATTGACTAAAAACAAGAATGAAATTGAGCAGCTTATGGCAGATGACAAAAATACAAAAAGTAAGCAAATAGTACAGGTGATGAGAAGAGTGGCATACATAGGTATATAAGGTTGGAGAGAGGCGAGTGTGTGGTGCACCTTTAAGAACAAAGTGTCTCCTTCTGATCTCCAGCCCATCTGTAACAGACCACCCTGTGAGTCAGCCCAAATGGCTGCCATTGTAGAGGGATTCTCACACACAAAGTGCTCTCTCATGTAGACTTTATATGTGTTCTTTCTTTCTTTATTGTTTCCTTTAAAGTAAAATAAAAGTTTCCTAGACTGCTCTTTGCTCTTGTCTTGAAAAAACCCTAAGAAATAGATGGATTATTAAACTTCATGCAGTTTCTATAATTTATGGTGTTATTAGTAACGCTGATAAAGAAACTGGATTTTAAAAATATATGGACCAGATGCTCTCACTTCCCCTGTGCTGAGGATTGAATCTAGCTCTTTGGCTTCAAGATATTTCTACACTGGTCATTGGCCTTTAAGGGCCAGGAAGCCTTGGGCCTGTTCACTTAGCCCTACTCTGCTACACCTGTGCTGGGTGTTGGACTTAAGAGGAAGGAAGCCCAGCAGCTGAGTGCTGACTGGAGAGGAGACCAGATAGCTGTGAGGACTAGAGGAGGGAACAAGGCAGGCAGTGGATGACTCCAGGTAAGAAGAACTGGGGGTGGCTGCTTCAGCAAAAGCAAGGAGGCACCCAAAGGAAGCCTGGAGGGGCTGTGGGGAGAGATGGGAAAGCTCCTGGGAAGGGTGAAAGCATGGCCCAGGGAGGGGAGCAGGAGACTGCTTGGAGTAAGGGAGAGAAGACAGGCTCCTTGAGAAAAAGGGGCTGAGCTCAGTTTGGACTGAGGCAAAAACTTTGTGTTTTGTTTGTTTTTGGATGAGATACCCTGGAAGGGTTTGAAATCTCTAATGTGGCCTGGCTGGGGGGCTAAGACCCCTCTATGGCAGGAATGGCCTGCAGATTGTTGTGGGGAAACTGAGGCGGAAGTGCTGCAACAGCAGGTCTTGCTGTGAGGGGCAGTCTGAAATCGTATAACAGTCATTAACACATTGCTCATTCTGGAGCATTATTCAGAGGCTAGCAACAAGGTATCTTAGGTTCACATCTGGCACAACCGCCTCAGCCTTGGACAGAGAGTGGAGAAGGACTGAAAGGGGGACAGGAGACAGATGGGGTATCTTACTTTGTCCAATTTTATGCTGGAAGGCCACTGGCAGTCCTAGTGTGTTAGGCTCGCATGCATGTTTGGTGGGAATTGGGATAGCCGAGTAATTATGTGGATTAGAAATGATCTCGTGGTTGTCTTGGTTCTGATTTAATGCCTGAGAATCCCTGAATAACATCTGTCTCATCACACCTGCTACTTCCCCTCCCCCCTACTTGAAAAGGGGAATCAATAACAAATTATGGACACTGGTTTTCATGCAATCTGGTCACTTTCCTGTTTCCTGGAACAGATCCCTGCAACTAGGGTGACCAGATGTCACGATTTTATAGGCAGAGTCCTGATTTGGGGGGCTTTTTCTTATATAGGCTCCTATTACTCCCTACCCACTGTCCCGATTTTTCATACTTGCTCTCTGGCCACCCTAACCACAACACTAATGTAAGCTCCAGTTGTACCATTATTCGTCTGTGAGAGTTTCTTTACTTTATACTCTTGAGTTTGGGTCCTGGGCTTGTCCCTCATTCCCCAGTGCAAGCAAGTATTGGTTGGCCTTGTATTTCTCTTGAATGACCCATGACTGTGGACGACAATCACATCCAACGTTCACTGGGCAACAGGGAAATGTGGGAGGGTGGGTCTTTCTCCAAGGAATCCCCTGATTAAAACTTCAATATGCTGGGGCTTTGGGAGGCGAAAGAGAGAGAGGGTCTGATCCATCTCCTACACTGGTGTCAAACCACTGTAAGTAACTTCATTTATTACTGTGGAGCTACTCCCAATTTACACTGGTGTAAATGAGATCAGAACTGGGCCCAGAGAGCTTTGGAGACACCTGATCTCATTTACACCAGAATCAATATGAAGCAATCCTGCTGGATTCAAAGGGGTTACCCTGGGGAAAGTGAGATCAGAATCAGGCTCACAAAGAGAAAGTAAGGAGAGGAGAGTGACAGAGAAATGAAGAAAAAGGGAAGAATGGGAAAGGGGTACTTGGGGAGAACTAAAAAAGAAAGAAAAGGATGGGGTGGGGCATAAGGATGGAGAGAGGATTGGCAGCAGATGGCAGATATCCATTATTTACCATTCATGTACAATAAAAAATACATTTTAACGATGGGAAGAGCACAAAACAAGCTCAATAACCATTTAAAAACATATGGAAATAAAATGCAGCAATTGAAAAGGCTGTAATAAATGTACATCGCTTTTTATAATGCCCCGGCAAGAACTACAAGTGTTAAGCCTTGGTGAATTACACTTAAAAATAAATGCAACATAAAAAAGAAATTAGGTACACAAATAACTTTATGCTCAGACATTTACCAAAAAAATCTGTTTCTAGCAGCTAATTAGAGAAAAGCTCTAATGAGCATAACTTTTCTTTAGCTTAGGAACAGGGCTAAAAATGCTAAATACCGATATAGCTAAAGCGGGTGCCATTAAAAACTCAATAGTTGCAACTCCACAGTGACTGCAGTAATGCAGCATCCTCTGTTATAGAGATGAGGGGTGAAATCTTGATGCCATTGAAGTCAGTGGGAGACATGCCATTGACTGAAATGGAGCTAAGATTTCACCCGGGAAGATGCTGCAGGCACCTGGGTAATGAAGATCAACATTTTTTTTCTCCTTAATCGTGACATAAATATTGATTAATCTGGAAAAACTAAGTAAATATCAAAATATGTAACTCCCAAATGGAAATAGTTTATTATTGTTTGCTTTGTTTTACAAAAGCACCTAGAGACCCCAACCTAACCAGGGTCCCACTGTAAGATGTGCTCTCCTGCATTTAATAAGAATTTATCATCTAAATAGATACGGCTAGCGCAGGGTGGGAGAAAGGAACTATTATTATTCCCACGTTACAGATGGGGAACTCTGGCACAGAGAGATCTAAGCCCTGATCCAGCAAAGCACTTAAGATCACACTTAAATCAAGCACAGGCTTAAGTACTTTACTGTATCAGGGCCTGCCCCTGTTTAGTCCTGCTGTGACTATTCACATGCTTCAAGTTAAGGACGTTCTTCATTGCTTTACTGGATCAGGGCCTTAATGACTTTCTCTATGTCACATCAGTTTGTCCTTGAAAGTTCTCAAAGAACAGCCCAGGTACAATAACTGAAAACAAGGAAAAGCAGACGAGGGAATGCCTGTCAGGCTGGTATATAACCCTACCCTAATGCAGCATTTTTAATCACACCCATTGGATAGACACTGTGTGAGTTTGCATAGTATCTTATGCTGCTGTCCATTACAGTAGGTTGGGAAAAGGGGAGAAGGATATTTGGTCAAACACCATAACGTTGGTTATGTTGGATAGGATCTGGTGCCCGACTATCAGCTTTGACAGCTCTGTATGTCCTTCTATGAACACACTAAATCAGCAAATCCTGTTAACCCCGTGTGTTCATTCTCCACTTCTACCTCCAGCATAACACAGACAGGCTTCAGGGGAGCAAGACAACGTGGGCCCGTTTTAAAGGAAAGATGAATCATGAGGGATTCGAGGCAGAAGGGAGGCTGTGCCCATTCAGAGCAGGGAGATAAAAGGAATGAGAGTGGCACTGGGTAGACTGTGGATGTTGCCAGTTGAGATTTGCTGGGCACAGTATAAAACCTCATTTCCAAGAGAGCCTTTTGTGTGGTGGTGGGTTTTTCAAAGTAATTGCAGAGCTTGCTAAAGGTGTCGGACTGACAGCTCTGGAGAACGATATTCTGTGTTTCTCTAAAGCAGCATTTTTCAAATTCGGGTCTGCCAGGGGGTCCGTGGGCCCCACTGATCAACTCCTCCCCACCCTCCCAGCGCCTCCTGCATGCCAGGGAACAGCTGTTCAGTGGTGTGCAGAAGGTGCTGGGAGGGAGGAGTGAGGACAGGGGTGTGTTATGGGGAGGGGACGGAATCATGTACGGGGCCACCAGCCCCACTTATCAACTCCTCCCCTCCCTCCCAGTGTCTCCTGCATGCCGAGGAACAGCTGTTCAGTGGCCTGCAGGAGGTGCTGGGAGGGAGGGGGAGGAGTGGGGATGGGAGAGAGCAGAAGGAGGCAGGGAAGAGGTGGGGCAGGGTGGGGCCATGGGGGAAGGGGTGAGTGGGGGCAGGGCCTGGGACTGAGCAGGGGGCTTGGAGGTCCCCACAAAATTTTAAATCAAAACAGGGGTCCTCAGGTTGCTAAAGTTTGAGAACCACTGATCTACAGGTTAGCAGCAGAAGAGTGCAGGCTCCTCTCCTCCAGCCCTGCCAATGTGCCTCAGCCCATGGGAGTGGGGGAGATCACCTCTGCGGATGACAAGACAGTTGCATCTCCAGATCCGCTCCATCCCCTCTGCTGAGGATGCCAGTTATGGGGTGATATGGACACCTCTGTATTAGGAACCGAACTGAGACGGCTGCTAGCTGGTTGTAATGACAATGGGTCACCTTTCTACTGGCCAAGGCTGGATTTGAACCAACAGTTTAGAGGTGAAAGGCCATATGTCACAATTGCTCTGAGCCCAGAGAGACCCTTTCTCATTCAGGTGTGTTCTAGGAAAGAATAAACTGGTGGGGGGGGAGGGGGGAATGAGCACAGGCAATGATGCAGGATCATTTCTCTAGTCACACTTTGACTTTATTAATCCACTGGGATTAACAAAAACTGGGGCTGGACAACAGGGGATGGGTCACTTGATGATTACCTGTTGTGGTCTTTCCCTCTGGGACACCTGGCATTGGCCACTGTTGGCAGACAGGATACTGGGCTGGATGGACCTTTGGTCTGACCCGTATGGCCATTCTTATGTTCACTGTTCTTCCAGACCTTTAACTCAGCTAGCTGGGGCAGGCAACTGACACCTGAACGAAGAGGCCCCTGCTGAGTTGGAAGCTTTCCCTCTGCCAGAAGAGGCTCCTCGGGGCAAGGATAGCAGCCTTCCATAGGTCTTGAACCTGATACACAATGTGCTGCTATAAACGGGCTCTGAGGACCCATTTAGCCACCTGGTTTCAGATGTCGGCAGCCTCCCTTGCTTGCTGTATCGAGGTTGAAGAATCCCGTTGCTCACTGGGGAGGTTTCCAATCTCTTACACTGCTGGATTGCCACAGCCCCGGCTCAGCTGTTGGCATTAATGGATTGTTGTGATGTACCTGGGCCATTCAACTGCACACCAGATGTGTTGTACTTAGACATGCCCAGGAAGTTCAGCAGCCGTCCAGCAGTTAGGAGGAAAAGGTCCTGCTGCTAATGGAGAAATATTTAAGGCTTCTCCCGAAGCCAGAACATTTCTGCTTCTAAACAAGCGTTGTATTGAGCTGTTTATAACTGTACCTGCAGGGTGTAGGTGTTCAAATTGGTGAGAGGGAATTTGGATACACAAAGCACAGCCTGATTTTGGTGACATGCCAAGGTAAACGAAGCCCAATATCACAAGGAGGGGGAGGCACTGAACGGAGGAGGAAGACCAGTTAGAGCACAGAAAGGGTCCCAAAGCCAGTTGTGTTTCCCAGTGGTGAAGGGGCAGCACACTTACGTTTCACGGGGGAGAGAGCTGGTTTCCTACACTCTCTCTGATTGGCTGAATTGCAGCCCTGAGGACTTCTGAAGGGAGCTACCTCCCCTTTCTGTGCTTGGGAAGCTGGTCAGATTGATGGGGGAGACTGAAAGTTAGGAGAGCCAAGGAAGGAACTCAGGCAGATTCTCAATGCCTGAATGGGGCCACGTGAATACCACTTTCCTGCACATGCTATATATGGTGAGATTTTCAATCCAGCTCGCTCTTTTGGGTGCTGGGACTGGACACAGGCTACTAGGCTAGATGGACCATTGGTCTGACCCAGTATGGCCATTCTTACATTCAGATCATATTCAGTTAAAAAAATCCCATTATTTCAGGTTCCCCGAGATACCGTCAGGTCTGTATTTTTATACAAGAAACACACCATTGACTGCATTGATCCCAAGATGCTTTCCACACTGTATCTTATTGTGCATCCAAGTCTGTAATATTAGCCAGTAACAATCATACTGTTGTGTCATTTTTCTTCATTAACAAATAAGCAAAGGGTGATAAGGAAATGTGATGACACTGCAAGGTGATGACAGATGTGCCTCTAGAAACAGAAGAAACGTGGTTTTGTGTCTTTTGAAATCTCTGTGTGATATCCATGAGATGAGGAAAGCCTCAGACAGATTCTCCTTGATGTGACCTTTGAGGGAAAAGTATCTGCACAATACTGAGCTGTCAGTCATACTTGGTCAGTGAAGTGTCAATAATTGAGTAACTGTGACAAGCGAAGGAGGTGGCGCTGGGTGAACAGTGAGTTAGGCCGATGCAGGGCAGTGTGCGAGTGTACCCGTCTTTCACTTCTGTAGAACTAGGTTCAAAGACTGGGTTAGGCCACAGATGGAAATGAATTTGGTGGCATCAGTCTGATCCCCAGTGGCCATTTGTCCACACCAGAGAACTTGGTACATCTCAGTACAATGGATGCTTTCTGCTTTAGTAGTAGAACCACTTGGGGGATTGCAGAAAAAATTGAATTTTTTTTCCTCAGAAATTAGAGCAGAAATTTGAATACAATTTTTTTGTCTGACACTGAAATATTTTGATTCAGAAATTCTGCTGCAGTTCCTCATGGGAGTTGTGGTTCAGCTGCCTCATGCTCCCTTTCTCCTCTTTGGTTCAGGCACCTTGGTTAGATCACACCTGCTATGATGCACCATAGTCTCCACTTTTGGGGTAGGGAGGTGATGTATCATGGAAGTCTCTGGCCATGTTGCATCATGGGAGATCTAGTATGCCCAGAGAGCCTGCTTCATAGGGGACAACAGGGATATGAGGCATCTGAACTACAACTCCTGTGATGCACTGCAGCAGTAATGCCAAATCAAGATATTTCAGTGTCTGTGCTTTTTTTTAATGATGAAAAATTAAAATTTTCTATGGAAAGCAGACACTTTTTGTGAAAACTATTTTTGAGGGAAAACTTTCACCCAGTCCTACTTAATAATGACCTTGGTGTGATCCTGAGAGGTGCTGAGTGCAGACAAACACTTGGAATGACCAGCTGGAATAATAGTTTGGAAATATTCTGAGAGAATGAGAAAACTTTGCATAGCATCAGCCTACACTATAATGGGACCCTAGGCAGCTTTAACAGCCTCTCACTTTAATGGGTGTTAAAACGCAACCTCTAGATTTAAATTTTGTGTCTCATACATAAAGCTAGAATTAGACTCTTCCAACTTCACTGGAGATGCTTGATTCTCAGCTGTAGCACCATACTTCAGAATGACTAAATCAAGCCTGGGTGTCTCTTTAAAGATCTGCTGTGCTTCAACAGAAGTTATTCAGCTTGATGCGGGAATCGCTGTGTATGACCAGGATTATGTAGGAGGTCACAGTGGCTGCATCTGGCCTTAAAATTCTATGAACCTTTGGGAAAAATTCCCGGTTTCCAGATGAAATCTCTGAGAGATGTGTATGTAATGGATCTCCCTGAGTCAGGCTGTGGTAAAGAGCCTTACAATGTGATGATGAGCTAACATGGGATGGAATGCTGGAGACCCAAATCCTGTGGTTTCCAAAGAGGAAGAAAGAAGCAGTACAATAGGGCACATGCTGCAAGGTTAATAATACATTTAGGAGGCTTTTCTTCTGGGTAGGCAATTAATAAAATAAAGCCCAGCTAGTTGCGTGTAACAGCGCCGGATGCCATGATGTAATAAGATTGGGGATGACAATGAAGACTTTTTTTTCTCCTCTTTCTGTGGAAGGAAAGCTCACCACAGAGTGAAGTCATCATTTTTGTGAGACAAAAAATGGTGGCGAGTGCAATTATATACCAGATTTCTCGCTTAACCCTGTCTTGTCTCTTAGAAACTAATCCTACACTGGAACAAAGTAACTTCAATTGATCATTAGTTCTACAAGGGTTCTGAAGATCTGGTTGCTAACCCAGGTGATCAGATACTGTCTCCTAAAATGTGCCTCCACGTCTCAAACATTGGAGACTTTTTTGTTTGTTTGTTTTTGGGTTTTGTTTTGTTTTTAGAAAAAATGCTTAGATTCAGAGGCAAATTTTCATCTCCCATGTAGGCACCGAAATAAGTTACCAAGCTTTTTAAAAGATCTCAGTATGTTGGATTGGGAGCATGTTGGGTGCAAAGTTCTTTTGAAAATCTTCCCGTAAATATCACTATGGGAGCTGCTGAGTTCCTTTGAAAATCTGTCCCCAGTTGTGGGTGCTAAGCCCTTGAAGATACAGCCTTGAGCCATATTTCTCCTGAAAATCTGGCCTTTAGGGGGTTCATTCAGGAATCTCCTCTGATAGAGGCAGGTGATCCTTTCTGAACTGCACAGCTGCCTCTCCATTGCATGTTTGGTCTCCTGACATAGGCAGGACAATGAACAAGGAAATAGATATTTAAATAATGTTCATACATTCCATGGGATAGTCCCTTAAAAATCCAGACTGTTCTGCTGTGTTAGCCAGAATAATTGACAGAATATTCTGTTGGACACTGAATAGTTCCTTATTTCTCTGGTCCACAGGGAGGGAGAAAAAAACCCTAATATTCAAACTGGAAACTGATGGGAAGCAAACCCTCAGACAGTTGTAGGCTTTATCTCCCCCACCTCGTTACAAGAAATATAGAGTGAAAAGAGACAGACTGAAGTTAAACATGCCCCAGATTGATAACACATCCAGGATTCCAGCACTATTTTATCCAGAAATGGAAGTGTTACTAAAAATCAGAGCTACCTGTGAGGGCAGATTGAGGCTGTAAAACATTATGTTTGGTGTACCCATCAAATCAAAGAACCTAGAGTAACCACCCTCAAACCACCACGGACAGTAAAGTCTCATCACTGTCAGGACTGGTGCCTTCTCAGTCTCATCTCCTGAATGGAACATCTTTAGGAAAGCTGCTTACTAGAATATATGGAATAAATCTGTTGAAGAGGTGTGGGCATGGTTGACAGGCTCAGAACATGACACACTCTATCTAAATCCCAGCTGATGAGTTGTGTGACCCAAACAAACCCAGATGCTTGTAGAACTGCCACTCTATGCTGCTGCTGGCTCCAATTCTATAGACTGTGACGGGATTGAAGTTCACAAGAATCCCTTTCTCTGAAGTGCTTAAAATACCTGTTACATCTCAGGTATTGTAGCCCATTTCCCAGCCCAGCAATACAGCATTCTGCCTCTGCAGTTTTGATCTGGGATTTAAAAAAATAGCTGCAGTTTTTGTTGTGGGGACTGATCATTCTGAATGTATCAGGGGCACTGTAAAAGAAAAGGAAAATTGAAGCATGATCTTATTTCTTTTATTTATCTGGACTCTCTCCTTCTGCCCCCTCATCCCCAGACCGGAGCAATTTATGGTAACACATTTTCCCCATTAAGAGTAACACAACATGGCAATAAGTTATGATTACACCTCTCGTTTTCCCTTTTCCATGTGAACACCTTTCTCCCTACAGCCCCATGTCATAGCCACTAACCTTTCGGCTGAGGACTGCATGGAATGTCTTCCAAAGCTCCTCAAGGTCATTCAGTGGGTCCACACGCTTGCTCTTGAATCGTCACTGCATTCTGAGCCCTGGGCAGCTGAGAGACTGAAACACCAGGACTGATCATCAGAGCCAGGTGTCCTTCTGCACTGCCAGGAGCATCATTATTAGACAACAAAGAAAGAGAGTTGAGGTCTCCCTCATTTCCTCCTGCTTTAAATCTGTCATCTCCACTTGGGGGTCCTGTCCTGCATCCACTCTCCCGCTAACTTAGGAAGACCTGATCCTTTTAGATCCCACAGCTTCTGAACCTTTAATTGACTTGACCTGACACGACATATGGCATCAATATCATTCTCAGCCCCTGATGGCCTCGGGGAAAATCATACCCTGTTCTCGTACATGGCAATGCATATCTCTATCACAGGGACACAAAATGGGCCCTTGTTCTCTTTTTCCCCTCCCTTAAATTGGTTCATTAAAAGAGAATAAAATAATGTTCTTTCTTGCTTTTATAGTTCAAAGCTTTTGCAAACAATGTGCCTGTACATAAGAGATTCAACAGAGCAAACAAATCCAGCCCACGTCTCTAGTGAGGCACAAGGAAATCTCCATTAGGCTGCACTGTAGTGGAATGATTCCCAATGCTATGCCATGCGTAGGCCACACTCCCTTTCCTGTGGCTGACTTGTTAACATTCACTCCCAATATAGCTATGGGAAACGCCCACCATATTCCTGACTAGCACCTCCCTTTTGACTTTTTGACTGTGCAATAGTCTCAAGGCAATACAGTAAATTCAATGCAACAGTGCAGGACACGACAATAAGAGATGTTGATTGGCTCCTTGTAAAGGATATTGCTGGTCTGTCATTCTCTGAGGGATTCTCAACCATTGATTGCCTTTCACGCACACAAAAACAAAACTGACAATTCCTGAGAGTAAAATGTGGGCCTAGCTTTTTGCACTTGTAATTTCAGATGTCTGTGGTTTTTCACACGCAACTGAAGTTTTTGTATGTGAGGAAGCTAGGATTTGTGGAAACATGCCAAATCTGCACGTGCAAATCAACTGGACACCTAGTGGCCTGATTTGCACACGTACCTTTGTGACCAGCAGTCTAGATTGTGATGCCCTTGTATTGAATCCAATATTATACCATGCATTGGTCCCACTGAAATCAGTGGGGTTGCTTATGGAGTAAGGTACTGATCAATGTGTGAGAGCCTATCACAGGCTGACCCAGAATAGGGCCTTTTATGCATGCACAAGTTTGAAGATGGAAAAACTAAGTGGAGTTTGAGAGGCTGAATGGAGCTTCCTCTGTAAATCTGGCCCTTTTCAGCTAAAAGATGAGTGAAAACACTGAAAACACCAAAGAATTTAATGTATATGTATTTGTAAAAGAGGCCATGTGGCATAGTGGCTAGAGCACTGGACTGGGCCTCAGGACACCTGCTCTGCCACTGGCCTGCTGGCTGACTTTGGGCATGTCACTTCACCACTCTGTACCTCAGTTTCCCCAGCTATAAATTGCTTTGCAAGCCACTGCTGGGAAGTGCTATATAAGAGCTATGTATTACTACTGTAACTCAGAACCTCTTCTGACTCAACTATATTTCCTTACCATTTGCAATTATCACTCTTTTTTTATGTAGCACTAACGTAAGAAAACAACTTGTGCTGTCAACAATAGAGCTGGTCAGAAAATTGAATTTCCAGCTCATGAAAAATTCTGACATTTCAAAATAGGTTTTTGTCCCAAATCAGGATAAAAAGTTGAAATCTGGAAATATTTTGCTAAACAAAAATTCTGAAATATTTTGATTCGGAAACATCCAAATGACCTTATCAAACCAAAATGTTTACATTGTGTCAAAGTATTTAATTCTGACGATGTCAAACCATTACAGTATAATAGCTGAAACAAAATGAGAAAGTCAAAATGAAACACTCCATTTCACAATTGAATCATTTCAAAACTTTTCCATTGAAAAGGTCACCAAAATAGACACGTTCCACTAAACATTTTGCTTTTGATCAAACAACATTTTCCAATGAACCTTTTTAGACCAGCTCTACTCAACTGTTGTGTTTGTCTTCCAAAAAATTTAGCAGCTAAGGCCCATACCATCAAAGGTATTTAAGTGCCTAATTCCCATTAAAATCAATGCAAATGAAGGGTCTAAATACCTTTGACAATCTAAGTCACAGACCGGTATCTGTATCTAGAGCTGAGGTAGGCAAACTATGGCCTGCAGGCCACATCTGGCCCGTGGGACCCTCCTGCCTGGCCCCTGAGCTCCTGGCCCAGAAGGCTAGTCCCCGGCCCCTCCCCGTTGTTCTCCCTCTCCCGCAATGCTCTGGGTGGCCAGGCAGCACAGCTGCAGGCGTGGCTGTAGCACCGCCAGCCACCAGTGCTCCAGGCAGTGCGGTAAGAGGGCAGGGGAGTTCAGGGTGGGGGTGAGGATAGGGGTCGGGGCGGTCAGAGGGCGGGAAACGGCTGGTTGAATGGGGGCAGGGCTCCTGGGGAGGCAGTCAGAAAGGAGAGGTGGGGGTTGGATGGGGCGGCAGAGGGCAGTCAGGGGCAGGGGGTCCGGGAGCGGTCAGGGGACAGGGAGCAGGGGGTGGTGGATGGGGCAGGAGTCCCAGGGGAGGCTGTCAGGGGGGTGAAAAGCGGGGGCGGTCAGATAGGGGTCGGCGGCCGGGCCACACCTGGCTGTTTGGGGAGGCACAGCCTCCCCTAACCGGCCCTCCATACAATTTTGGAAACCCGATGTGGCCCTCGGGCCAAAAAGTTTGCCCGCCCCCAATCTAGAGTAACTCTCATTCCAATGAAATGTAATTTGTTGACTATATCAGAAACAGGGAAAGTTTTGAGCAATATGGTCCTTTCCTAAATGCTATAATGAATTCACTTCATTAAAGTGTAGCAACATATAAAGTGGCTATAAAAAATTATTTGATTTTTGGAATGGTTTCTCACAAGAAGCCCTGGAAGTCCCCTAAATTAGGTCGTTTAAAGCCATATGATGATCTCATTTCAGCTTACATGGTAGTGAAGAACCCTGTGTTGGCAGGGAGATAGACAATATGACTTAATGTTTTTTTTTCCCCTATGATTCTACGTTTCCTGAAGTTTTGGTTCCTCTGGAAAACACCTAATTGAAACTGCATTCAGTTCACCTTTTTCTGTCTGTCTCAGTTATTAGTATCAGAGCAGACTGGTTATCTCATTTTCTTGGCCAGAAGTTTATTGATAGTCAGTGACGTCAGAGGAGAGAAGAGCAGAATGAAGGAGCTAAGAAAACAGAAGTGGGCTAGCGGTGAAGAAGGGGAAAGGGAAAGAGTTACCAAAAATCCCGAGAGACCAGTAACATCAGCCCATTGGGCCTGATCCAAAGCCAGCTGAAGTCAATAGAAAACTCTCATTGATTTCAGTCCGTTTTGGAGCAGACTCTTAACTGCTTCTCTAATCTAAATCTTCACAGTCCCATTTTCCAGACTAATCAAGACAAAGCTTCCTTAACGTCCAGAGGTACCACATTGTATGGCCCTCCTCCAGCAAAGTACTGAAGTCGATGGCACCCACGTTCTGAAAGTTAGTCATGTCCTGAAGTACGTTGCTGAATCAGACTCTATAACTCCATTCCCTGCTGTTGTGAATTCTGCCTCCATCACAGCGTCCACACACAGCGCTCCACTTTGCTAACGCTTTTATACGACACTTGACATTTGAATGCTGGCTGAACATTAACTAATGAATCTTCGTTATAGGCAACTAACAAATCTAACGATGTACGAAAATCAATGATTTACCCTTACCCTTGCTACTAAAAAAACTAATGCATACAAGAAAGAAAGTACACCAGACATAATACACTGGACCAATGCCTTTTCTCAAGGGCAAAATCTGAAAAATTTGCTTTTGCACATGAACAAATTTGGCAGCGGTTTGCCGATCCATACATAGTTTAGATACAGGGAAACCTGTATTAAATATCACTCCAGAGACTGGCAAAAACTGCCTCTTAAAAGAATCCAGAATTGTACTCATCTAATTTCAGGGAATCCCATAAGGAGAGGCCATGCTGATTTAATGCAGCAATATTTTATTGTTTGTTCAGCACTTAAAATACAGCACATAATGAAAACGGCGTTAAACCTCCACCATGCCACATGCTGACTGCTCACATGAAATTAAATGGACAAAGGTGCAAACCTCGAGAGAGACACTCAACGGTGTTGTAGTTCTAGGAGGCCGGGTCGCACCGTTCACTTGCAAAAGCAACTGTGATGGACGTGCATGAGACCCTGCAGATATGAGCATTGCCTTTCTGCAGAATGGGTGCTCCAGATTATACTCCCACGCATGGACACCACAAAAACAACTGACATTTACAGGCACAGCAACTTTGAAAGGCATTGTACTGCCACAGGGACTATTTTAGGCAGCCGCTGGTCAGCGCAGTAAAGCGATTTCCTACCAGTCCTCGCTTATAGACAGCCTCCCAACCTGAAGCAAATACTCACCAGCAACCGCACACCATACAACATAAACACTAACCCAGGAACCTATCCTTGCAACAAAGCCCGATGCCAGCTCTGTCCACATATCTATTCAAGTGACACCATCATAGGACCTAATCACATCAGACACGCCATCAGGGGCTCGTACACCTGCACATCTACCAACGTGATATATGCCATCATGTGCCAGCAATGCCCCTCTGCCATGTACATTGGCCAAACCGGACAGTCTCTACGCAAAAGAATAAATGGACACAAATCTGACATCAGGAATCATAACATTCAAAAACCAGTGGGAGAACACTTCAACCTCTCTAACCACTCAGTGACAGACTTGAAGGTGGCAATTTTGCAACAAAAAAACTTCAAAAACAGACTCCAAAGAGAAACTGCTGAACTTGAATTAATATGCAAACTAGACACAATTAACTGTGGCCTAAACAGAGACTGGGAATGGTTGGGTCATTACACTAATTGAATCTATTTCCCTATGTTAAGTTCTCCTCACACCTTCTATGGGCCATCTTAATTATCACTTCAAAAAGTTTTTTTCCTCCTGCTGACGATAGCTCATCTCAATTGATTAGACTCTTCCTGTTGGTATGCATACTTCCACTCTTTCATGTTCTCTGTATGTATAAATATCCCCTGTCTGTGTGTTCCATTCTATGCATCCAAAGAAGTGAGCTGCAGCTCACGAAAGCTCATGCTAAAATAAATTTGTTAGTCTTTAAGGTGCCACAAATACTCCTGTTCTTTTTCCTACTAATCGTTAGCTTGCATTGAAAAGTGCTTGGGGATACTGTGGGATGGTCACTTCGGCAGGATGATGACCAATATAGGTTACACCGAGTACCGCTGTGTCACAGGGAGGCTGGCCTCAGTAGAATGAAGTAGGTCCAGTGTCCATTTGGCCAGTTGGGTGTGGGAGGCACCTGAGAGCTATAAAGGACTAGGGGGAGTCTCAGGGAGTCAGAACAGACTGATTCAGTTGGGAGCACATGAGAGCTGCTGGGAGAAGGGGATTGGAGGAGTCCTGGAAGGAAGCAGAAGGTGGTTCCTGGGAGAAGGCAGGAGAGCAGCAAGAGGGATTTGCTGGCTGGAATCCCCAAGCCAGAGAGCCAGGGCTGGAGAGGGCTGAAGACACAAGGAGCAGCAGAGGGGAGGTGCCTGCTGGCTCTAAGCTGGAGCCAGAGGGCTGAAGGCAGGGGAGCAGCAGAGGAGCTTACCCACTGACATCTCCTGGGCTGGAGAAATGGTCCCACAGGAACCATGGGAGGGCCAAGGGGAGTGAGGGATGCTCCCAGCAGAGAGGCTGGGGTCAGCGGGGCAGCACTCCATGGGGAAGGCCTGGGGTGAATGCCCTGGTACAAGGATGGGAGAGGACTGACGGAGAATCTGGTCATGGCCGAAGGTGCCAGTGGCAGGTGGGGCACTGAGGGATGAGATGTCTTAAGTTGAACGGCTGCTTGCACTGGGGTAAGAAATGGGCTACATGTTTGGAACTTTTGTTGTGGACTGTTTGGACTGTGTTATAATCAGCCCGCCCCAAGGAGGAACAGTACTGAGATAAGAAAGCCTGAAGTGAAGTTATTGGGTCACCTGAGAGGAGAAACTGAGGCGGGCTTGCCTGTTATGGTAGGGTCTCCAAAGGAAGCACTCCAAGTGGAGCTGCCTATTGACAAGCTCTGACCCAAATTCTGAAGTCAATGAAACCTATAAACCCTAGTTATAAAATAGTATGAACTATAATCAACAAAAGAAGAATGCCACAAAACCCTCAAACTAAGAAGACAAGTGCCAGATTTGTACAGTGCCTAGCACAGTTGAGTTCTGGTCCATGACTGTGGCTCCTAGATGCTACAATAATACAAATAACTTACAATAAGCATAATCCTTCAGTCCTTTTCCTCTCTCTCGCACCCAGGCCTGTGCCCTCTCCATATATCTTTTGCTTTGATTTTGTCTATAGAGGTCTGGGTCATAGCATACTCTGAACAGCCTGGAGCCAGCAAAGCAGCGTTGAGTTGTCTGATTGAAGTCACAGGTGCAAAGATCAGCCAGCATGATGCTTATTGCAGGATTAGGGCAGTAAGTGTGTGCATGCATGTGATATTTGGTTGGGTTGTTGTTTGTTTTTTTTATCTGCTGTCTCTCTGGTTGTAGCGCTGCTGGTCCAGTTTCAGCGTGCAAAGTCAGCCTGCACTTTTGGTTGGAGTCATCATTAAAATGACAGTTCCTCTGAAGCCCAGTTCACATAATGGAGGTTTGGAGCCGTTTTTCAGGCATTTTTAGATACTGCTTTGTAATTGCCTTGTTTAACTGGCATGTTACGGTTAAGTGACTCTTTCTGTCATCACAGGCATGACTAAAAAAAAAATCACTCCAGTTTTCCTTTGGTAATGTGAGCCCCAGGCTTTCAACTAGTCTTGTTTCACATGTGTGCGTTCATTTCCATCTTTGAAGGGCTGTGTCACTGATGACTGCACTTGAAATGTTGAGGTGGATGAGTGCCAAGCCTCCACCTCTGGCTTAGATGGATGCATGTTGGAATTGGCAGACTATGTAATTGACCTCAGGTACACATTTGTGTTCTTTCAAGGCACTGGCTTGTCATCAGTTGTCTGATCTGTTCCACTGACAGATCCTTGTCAGATGCTGTATTAATCTCAGTGCCAGTCTGTCTTTCTGGATATTCCTGAGCAGAGCAGCATATTTCAATCTTAACTCTGGAGACAAGACCATGACTCCACAATACAATACCGCTCGCGTCACGTTCTCGTCTTCCCCTGTGATTGGGGCTGCTGTGGCTGCCCAGCCCTCAGTGTAATTTAGAACCACCTCAGGGCTGCTGTAATTTATACTTTGCTTCCCACATCCCCCTATGGGTCTGGGGAAGAAAGAGAACAGCTGGAGTGCCGTGAACACCCTTTCCACACCCCCAATCCATCCCCTGCGTTGGGGACTGGGAACAGGGCTGATGTAGGACCCTCGAGCCAGCTATGTGCTAGGTGGGGAAACCCATGCACAGGGAGCCCTCAGAACGTTGTTTAAGGCCTCTTTAGGTTTGCCAGCATGGTTGAAAAGGGTCTTAGTGCAAGTGAGATTCAGGCCCTATATTGAGATTTAGGGATGATAACTGACAGAGAACCCACTCCCAGTAGAATCATAGACAGTTTTGTTGCCGGCCCAAAGGCCCGAGGAGGCAGCAGTGGTTCGTTGCCCAGTGTGCGTAGCACTGATTGACACACCAGGGTGGAGAAGCAAAAACCAAGTTTATTTTGAGATCTCTGGGGAATTTGGGCACATATCCAACAGTTGGAGAGATTAAACTCACGGGCAAAAGCAATTTTCAGGGCTTCATATGTATTGGTAGCCATATCTGTAGGGAGAGGTCCCCATTCTGCATGTGCTGTGGGTGTAGCAGAAGGGAACAAAAGGAATACCTCTGTAACAAAAAGGAAGGTTGTGAGAGACCCTAAACCTGAACCCATATTGGCAATTACAGCAACCCAAATGCCCAATGGATAAGAATGAAAGCCACCAAACAAATCAGAAAATAAAAGGACCAAGACCAGAAATTAGGTCGGCCTTCTGTGAATAGATAAAACCAATGTTCAGGGTGCTCGTGGGAAGTGCGCTGTGGCTGGTCAGAGAGATCACAGGGCATTCCCAGTGACCCTTATTGTCTTTTAAATAGCAGCTTAAGTCCCAAGTCGTCGCTAGAAGCTGCTTCTTTAGCAGGCTGCACAGTCCACTGTTCAGGAGCAGGCACTGCTTTCAGTCGAGAGTGATGAATCCAGTTCTTGTGTCCCTCGACCTTCGCCGCCGTGTGGGAAACAAGCAGGACAGTGTGGGGTCCCTTCCACTTCTCTTGGAGAGGCTCGTCCTTCCAGGTCCGAACGAGTACAGAATCGCCTGGCTGCAAGGAGTGGACCGGGGTATCCAGTAGAGGAGGCTGTGAATCTTTGGTATACCTGTGGAGAGAAGAAAGAACAGCAGACAGAGAGCACATGTACTGGGACAAAAACCCGCAGCCTACCTCCCACTCCCCTAACAGAACCGGTGTACCATCCAGAGGCCATGCCCTTCCAAACATAATCTCGAAGGGACTAAGCCCTAACCTGCCCTTGGGGAGAGCACGAATGCGGAGTAACACAAGGGGCAAAGCATCTGGCCACTTAAGAGAGGCTTCCTGACAAATCTTAGAGAGATGTCGCTTGAGTGTCTGATTAGTACGTTCCACTACACCACTGGCCTGAGGTCGCCACGGTGTGTGTAGCTTCCAGGAGATTTGCAAGACATCTGAAATCCTTTGAACAATTTGAGATGTGAAGTGTGTTCCATTGTCAGATTCCATCCACTGGGGGAGCCCAAAGCGGGGAATGATCTCCTTGACAAACTTAAGAGCCACTGTTTTGGCAGTGTTGTTACGACATGGGAAGGCTTCGGGCCATCCACTGAAGCGATCCACCATGACGAGGAGATACCTGTACCCTTGGGTTCTAGGAAACTCAGTAAAGTCTATTTGCCACACCAATCCTGGGCCTGGGGTAGGTTCCAAGGTAGCTGGCAACACTGGCACTCCTGGTCGAGGGTTGTTCTTTTGGCAGAGTAGGCATTCAGCCTGTACCTGGGATGCTAGGGGTCTAAGTCCAGAGGTTAGAAAATACTTGCTCATAAGCTGAGTAAGAGCCTCTCTGCCTGCGTGGGTGGTTTGATGCAGTTTTTGCAGCACTGGTCGGATTAAGCCCTTGGGCAAGAGGACTTTTCCCTCTGTGGAGTAAAACCATCCCTCCTTTTCCTGGAGACCAAACCTGTCAGCCAGGTATCTGTCCTCAGAGGAGTACTTAGGGGCTGCAAGCTCACCTACTGATGGAATGAGGGCATGCATTTGGGCATTCTCCTCTGTTGGTGATTTCAGGGTAGCAGCACGTTTGGCTTCCCTGTCTGCTCTAGCGTTGCCCTTGGTTACATCCTGATCCTCCTTCTGGTGAGCTTTGCAATGTATCACTGCTACTGCTGAGGGGAGCTGTACTGCTTCTAAAAGCCGGAGAATTTGAGACCCATGCTTGACCAGAGAACCCTGAGCAGTTAACATTCCCCTTTGTTTCCACAGACCAGCGTGAGCATGCAATACCCCAAAAGCATATTTTGAGTCAGTAAAAATATTAACCCGTTTGTCTTTTGCCAGTTCAAGTGCACGGGTTAATGCTACTAGTTCAGCAAGCTGGGCAGATGTTCCAGCAGGTAAACTCTCTGCTTCCACTGTATCGTAGAGGGTCACAACAGCATAGCCCGCCCTCCTTTGCCCATCTATGACAGCACTGCTCCCATCAGTATACCACTCACAGTCTGCATTTGAGAGCGCTTGATCTTTTAAATCTGGGCGGCTGGAGTATTGGGCATCTATGACATCCAGGCAGTCATGTTCCTGCTTTTCTGTTTCTGGTAGCAGGGTAGCTGGATTAAGGGTGGGGCAGGTTTGCAAGGTAACTTCAGAGTTCTCTAGCAATTTTGCCTGGTACCGAGCTACCCGAGCCTGAGTGAGCCAGAGACCACCCTTAGTGTCCAGCAGGGCTTGGACCATGTGGGGAGTGTACACGTGCACAGCTCCTCCCAGTGTCAGTTTTTCAGCTTCCCCAAGTACCAGGGCCGTGGCTGCGACCGCCCGCAAGCATGCCGGCCAACCCTTGGCAACTTGATCCAGTTGTTTGGAAAAGTAGGCTACAGGACGTTTCCAAGCACCTAACAGCTGAGTAAGCATTCCCAGGGCTACCCCTTTTCTCTCATGTACATACAGTTGGAACGGCTTAGATAGATCCGGTAAACCCAGGGCTGGAGCCTCCATTAACTTCCTCTTTAAGATTTTAAATGCCCTGTCCGCTTCTGGGGACCAGTGAAAGGGGTCATGATCCGCTCCCTTAACACATTCATACAGAGGTTTTGCCCACAGTCCAAACTCTGGGATCCACATTCTGCAAAAGCCTGCCATGCCCAGAAATGCTCTAAGCCTTTTCCGGTTGCTTGGGATAGGAATCTGGCAAATAGCCTCCTTTCTCTCGTTAGAGAGCTGCCGTTCTCCTTGCCTTATGTGAAACCCTAAGTACTGTACTTCTGAGAGGGCAATTTGAGCCTTGTTCCGAGCCACCCGGTATCCTCTGAGCCCAACAAAATTCAGGAGGCTCACAGTGGCGTGGAGGCAAGGGATTAACCCCACCGCCGCTATTAACAGGTCATCCACATACTGCAGGAGGAGAATCCCATCCGGAGTATTCCACTCCTCCAGGTCTTTGGCCAGCGCCTGGCCGAAAAGCGTAGGGGAGTTCTTAAATCCCTGTGCTAACACAGTCCAGCACAGTTGCTTCTTAACCCTTTTTATGCCTTCCCACTCGAAGGAGAAAATCTCCTGAGATTGGGTATCAACTGGAATTGTAAAGAAAGCATCCTTCAAATCTAGGACTGAAAAATGGGTATACTGCCCCCCTATAGAAGCTAACAGCGTATACGGATTTGGAACAAGGGGGTGCAGAGTCTTAACCCGCTCATTGACTGCCCTCAAGTCCTGTACCAGCCGATACGTCCCATCGGGCTTTTGCACGGGCAGGATGGGGGTGTTCCAAGCTGATTGGCATTCTCGTAGTACCCCATGCTCTAGGAATCGAGCTATAGTCTTTTGCAGTCCCTCTCTGGCCTCCCTTTTAATTGGATACTGTTTGATCCGCACTGGGCTTTTTCCTGGGAGGAGTTGAACCTTAACAGGGGTGTGATGGGTTGCCTTTCCAGGGACCCCTGATGCCCAAGCAAGGGGATACACCTGGTCCTCCCACTGGCTCCACTCTGGGGCTTGCATGGCTGAGGGTTCAACTGCAAGGGCCATTATCCAGGCATTCTCAGGGGGTAAGGTAAGGGTTATATCATCTTGAGTGAAATGCAGAGTGGCACCCAAACGACAAAGCAGGTCCCGTCCTAATAGGGGTGTTGGACAGTCAGGGAGGTAAACCAGCTTGTGAGATACAGTTGTATTTCCCAAGGCACATTCCGCTGGGGCATATACTGGGCACCTGGTTCCCTTCCCCGTGGCACCAATCACTGTAAGGGAGTCAGCTACTGGCAGCTGAAGGGGTTGATTCACGGCAGTTCGTGCTGCTCCAGAGTCCACTAAAAAGTCTATTTCTGAATTTCCCACCCTCATTTTTACTCGGGGTTCCGGGGGCAGGATGGTCCGTCTCCCCTGACACCCCTAATCTTGATCCTCTGTTGCCATCATGGGGGTATCTTCCCTTTCAGGGCACTCATTTTTCCAATGCCCCTCCTTCCGGCATAAGGCACACTGGTTGCGCCCCAAACGCCTTTCCCGGGGACCGGGGCGCCCACGTCCACGGCCTCTCATTCCCCGGCCCCTTTCACCTTTCTGTGACCCTTCTCTGCCGCCGGCCTGCACCGCCGCTACCATCATTTTCACTTGCCTTTTTTCCTTCTCTCCCTCTCTAAGGGCATAGGCCCTGTTGGCAGTCTCCAAAATCTGAGCCATAGACATTCCCATTAAATCCTCCTTTTTCTGCAATTTCCTTTTAATATCAGGGGCCGCACGGCTAGTAAAGATACCTTTTATAATTGCCTCAGTTGCTGCATTGTCAGGGTCTGCACTAGTACTTTGCCGGATGGTATCCCGAATACGCTGTAGAAAAGCCACTGGACTCTCTTTTGGCTCCTGGATTAGCTCATACGGCTTTGCCCAGTTGTTATGTCGGACAGCCGAGTGCCTAAGGCCATACATAAGCAATTCCTTATAGGAGTTAAGCATCTTCAAACCCCCCTCCTCATTCGGATTCCACCTGGGGTCCACTGTGGGGACAGCAGCTTCTGGCGAGGGTTTTCTATCTCTATCCGCTTCATGCTGTCTCTGTGCCTCTTCCCTAGCTTTAGCTATAACCTGCTTCCTTTCTACTTCAGACAACAAAGTTCTCATAAGTATGTTGCAATCATCCCAGTCAGGCTTATGGCTAGCTAGACACCCTTCAAAGATTGAAATGAACCGACTTGGATTTGTTGAGAATTCCCCTGCTTCTGTCTTAAAGGCAGCTAAGTGTACAGGGTTAAAAGGAACATGAGAGTACACTGGCACAATCTGAGCTGCACGCTCCTGTGTTCCAGGACGGGCTACCACATTCTCAGTAATCAACGGATACAATCCCACCGAGGGGGCATTCCCTGGAACCTGTGGGGGTGTTGGAGCCGAAGGGGACACCGATTCTGCCATTACAACCGTGGGAGGGTTCTGGGGATTAGCAGCAGTTACTACCGAGTCTGTCAAAGTCAAATGGTACTTATGTAAAATATCAGTCCTATTTCTTAACATCATAAACATATATGCATAGAGATGTTCATTCCATTTACCAGTTTTCTGACAAAACAAAAGCAATTGAAGGATCGTGTTGTAATTAAGTGATCCTTCTGGTGGCCACCTTTCCTGGTCCTCTAGCTGATATTGAGGCCAGTCAACTGTACAGAACCTTTTTAGTTTACTCTTAGTCATCGGATCTGAACCAAGCACCTTCCAATGTGCTAGAATGCATTCTAGGGGCGTACACCTTGCCCTACTAACCTTACCCTGTCCTTGCCCCATACCATGGGCTTGCCCTTGACCCACTATAAAACGCTCTCTCGTCTAGTGGGAATTACAACGGCTGGGCGTCCCGAGCCTCGGGCAAAAGTCCACACCACTGGACTGTTCCTACCTGATCCACAGGACCAGTTCCCCACCGTCGCCCGTAGCTGCTTCTCCACTATCTGAGTGCGTTGCACCGTTGTGCCCTCCGGGGTCGACCAAACCACGTCTCCGCCGAGGCCCCCGATGAACTCACCGGTGCGCGCTGAGCATCGGTCGTTGTCGCAATCCGTCGGCCTCCAGGAGGGATCCGGGCAAGGCTAAATTTTGCCTCGAGCCCACCCAGGGATGCCAAAACTGTTGCCGGCCCAAAGGCCCGAGGAGGCAGCAGTGGTTCGTTGCCCAGTGTGCGTAGCACTGATTGACACACCAGGGTGGAGAAGCAAAAACCAAGTTTATTTTGAGATCTCAAAGCAGGCACTAGGAGAAATAGTATCTCAGATCCAGCGCAACAAAAACAAGCAGTTTCCCCTTTTTATATGTCAAGCTGTTTGTAAAAGCCTTTGTTTCAATCCCCCTCTACCCCTCCCTTGTTAACTGCAGCTACATTAGGCATTACATTATAGCTTGTTAGAAAAGTTCTCATTCGTATGGTTATCTGTTGGCCTTGGCAGTTCAGCACATGAAGCCTTCTCCCCCTTCCTTCCCCCGCCTCCTCACTACTTTTGCTAGTTTAAGCGGAGCTGCAGCTGTCTGCTAAAAAGCTGACTCTCACAGATTTTGCTTTTAGGCTGTTAGCATGCAGGTTGGTTAAAGTTCACAAGATGGAGTTACTGTGGCTCACTTAGACCCAGAGCAGGGGGGCTTCATCGACACTCGTGGTCTTCCACCCCACCGAGTTACCTGGTAGCTACGCCCAGTGACACCAACAGTTTGAAGTGAGGAGGGGTGAAATTCTGTGTTGATTTACAGCTTGGGGCGCCCAGTGGCATCAGTGGTACTACATGGGGTTTAAAGTCCCTTGCAGGTTTTAGCTGTAGGTTCCTAAATCTGCTGCACCAGCTCACTCAGCCAGTTTCATTCTTCTGTTTCCATGTTGTGAGGTGGAAATGCTACATCCAATTAATGAATAATCGGGGTAATGAATGGGAGCTGCAGCTTTTCTCGGCAATAAATCCAACTGGGTTGTCCGTCTAATCACCTCCAGCTGACTGTTCCAGCCTCATGACGTGAACAAAGTGGGCTGATTTCCTCCGAATTGGTAATAGTGTGATTAACCGCCATTTCCTTGTTTTAAAGCAATTTTATATGAAAAAATGTAATAAGCAAAAGATGAAACAAATTGAAGGGTTACATTTGGGTAATAAATACACACTCTGAAATCCTCTGCAGTTGCTAAGAAGTAGCCCGATGTCCTGGATTTATTGTAATATTAACATCAGAATAATTGGCTTGATTTAGCCAGGGCTTCTGTTGCAGTCAGTGGTTCAGGCTGGGGATAGTTGTGTTCATCAGGCACAGAATATAGCCCCCAGCCAGCCTCCTCTGCAGTCCTGCTTGACAAAGAGAACTGCCCTCCCCTGGTGGCAACCCTGAGGGATGGCAGCAGTGTAAACACCACCTGGAGTGAATGCCCTTTGGGACGCAGCCGCCCTTGCTGGTGCAGCAAGATACAAATTACAGCTGTGAATCCAGCCTATGGATTAACATCGAGGGCCTGATTCAAAGCCCGCTGAACTCCATGGCAGTCTTTCTGTTAACTTCTGTGGACTTTTGGATCGGCAGCTTTCATCCAGAAGGCTACCTGAGTTTTTGTCTAACGTGCATGTAAATAGCACAGGTGTGATGATAATACCCAGGTGACAAGTAGCGGAGTTGTGATAAATTGCATTTATCGTGCACCCTTGACCACTTAACCTGCTCTCTGCCTGCTAATCTGTCTCCTCAGGACTTATTCTGACATAATGTCACGGGGACCCCAGATCTTGGGGCCCAGGGCAGAGGCCTGTTGGACCTGGAGGGACATAGGGACAAGAGGTAGGGACGGAAGAGAGTATCAATGGGGTGGAGGAAGGGGAGTACCCAGTGAGACTTATGGGGATTGGGATGGAAAGAAGCATGAAACACGGGTGGCCTTGGTTTCCCCCAGAGGGAGAGAATGTGGGGAGATGTCCCTGTCCTCTGGGCACAGAGAGTGGGGAGATTTGTGACGGCATCTCACTTCCTGGAGGGAGGTGCCCCTGAAAACAATGGAGAATGGGAGGAAGGGCTCTGTCATCCTTCCCTGCAGATGCCAATGAGGTTAGATCTGGCCACTGGGCCTCCACTCCTGGCTTGCAGGTAGGAGGAGTTTGATGAAGTAGGGAGGAAGGGCTGGGTGGAGGCCAGAGGAAAGCAGAATCTCCTGAGGTACCTTCATAGCTTCAGAGAAGCACCCAACAGTCTGGACATTGCTGTGAATCTCTTTGAGGTCCTGATATAACTAAGCAGGTTGGTAACATTGACCAGGATCTATGTAGCAAATCTCAACAACAGTGCAATAGTTCAGAACTTAGGTAGGCAAAATGCGGTGAAGCGGTCATGACAGTGTTAACTAGGTTACCCCAAGTATTATGGGATGGAGCCCTGCCTCTTTAAGCAGTGGGACTTAAACTCCATAGGGCTGCAGTTAAACAAAGCCGCAAGTTCCAAGCCTGCAGTCCTGTGTGTCGCACTGAGTGGGTCCTTTTACAAAACAGAATGTTCCCCTAACTGGAGTGTGACCAGAACACCTGGAGAGGAAGTAGTCTGGGCCATGGCATTACGCAGCATTCAAAAATCAGGAAGTGACATTTCTTTTCAAACCAATTTCTGATGACAATGTGGCATGCCATAATGGGGGTTTCTTCATGTGTGTAACAACTACAGCAGGATTGACCCCTAGCACAGACAAAGGCATAAGGCAGTGGTCCCCAACCTTTTCGTCTGGCGCCCGCCAGACCAAGGACTGTGGCGGCGGTGGAGCACCTGCTGAAATGCCGCTGAATTTCTGCGGCATTTCAGCGGCGACGCCTCTCGATGACGTCACTTGTTGGCACTTGTTGACGTCACATTGAGAGGCGTCGCCGCCGAAATGCCGCAGAAATTTGGCGGCATTTTGGCGGATGCTCCACCGGGGGCCAGGACGTGGGCTCATTTAGATGCATTTAGATGCCCCCGCGGGTGCCATGGCTCCCACGGGCACTGTGTTGGGGACCCCTGGCATAAGGGCTGGCTTCTGGTTTCATAGTCTAGACTAGATATGTGACTGTTACGCTGTCTTATGCTGGGAGGTTATTCCAGGGAATACTGTGTCGGAGGAAATTCTGGAGGAGCCCTCCAGAAAAGTTGCAAGCTTGAAAAGCTGCAATGTTGACTCTCTGGGAGAGCGGCGGAAGCTAAGGATTTCCATTATTCAGAAGCATGTGTTTGGGTCTAGCTGTTTGGGTTTCAAATACCTTTTCCACATCCACTGGAAAATCCTGAGGTCAGCAAGATTGTGGCCTGCAAAGGTAGAGTGTTTCACCGCCGTTAAATCAGATTCATTCCATTTAAGAGAGACAGTTAAATAAATCTGTGTGGGAGGGATCTCTTTGGAAATTGTACAACCTAACTCTTTCTTTTCCCTGCTACGTGTCAGATTATAATTGCACAGGGATCAGAGAATCGGTTTCCTTTGCCGTTCTACTGAGCCCATGCAATCTCTGACAGCAGCTGGATACGTACTGGAGGCAGAATCATGGGAACCGTTCCTCTGTCCCTGTTGTTTTCAAGTTAGTGAAAGATACTGTTGGCTCATCTGGAAAGACATGTAGTGCAGAGTTGCAGCTCACAAATGAGTTGCAGCTAGGGTGACCAGATATCCCGATTTTATAGGGACAGTCTTGATATTTGGGGCTTTGTCTTATATAGGTGCCTATTACCCCCACCCCCGTCCCGATTTTTCACACTTGCTGTCTGGTCACCCTAGTTGCAGCTCATCTGTCTCTTCAATAAAACATTACCTTTGCTGAAGCACTTTAGGAAAAACTTGCTCACGCCTTCCCTGCTCATTTCAGATTTAGTCTGCAAGGGACCAAAAACTGGCCTAATCCAAAATTATACCTTGTTATTAAGATCAATTACCTTAACTTGCTGAATCACTGACATTGTAAGACAATACCCCAAATTGGGCAACCTTTGCAGCACATTAACCATTGTTTTGGAAATACATGCAGCTTAAAAGTCTTTGATCTTAACCCTTTCATAGCTGGGCCCCTCTTTACTCCTATAATCTCATTTCTTTGTGGCCATTCTAAGAACACGGCCTTTTGCTGATTTGACTTGCTGATTGGAAATTAATATTCAGGATATTCCAGGGATATAGGACAGCAGAGCAGGGGTTCAACAAGATCCACGTATCCCATTTCAAACCAGCGTTACAGCGTAGATTTGATTTGTCAAGTATCATCTGTTTCATAACTGGTAACATTTAAAAAAATGTTGCCAAAGACAGTCTTCCAAATAAACTGGTCCTGGATTCTTTGCTGGTGATTGGCTGTGTGACCTGGGCAAGTTTCATTGTCTCTGTTTACTCTTTTGTTAAATGAGGATAATAAACAGCTACTGATCTTAGGAGAGAAATATTAAGCTATATTGACCTGGTAGGTGAATATTGACCAAGACACATTTCCTGGAAATCCAATGAGTTTTGTAATTCACTAAGGTCTTTGCACTGAAACCCACTAAAGCCAATGGAAAAACTCCCTTTGACTTCACAGGGCTTTGTATGAGACCCTTAAAAAATTAGCCTGGGATTTTTGAAAGCATTCAGCACTGGCCTAACTCTGCCCTATTTAACTTCGGAGGGACTCAGTTAGGCCAACGTTGTTTGCTTTGAAATTCCCACCTACGATTATGTATATTGCTGCTATGTATGTTTGGACAGGCATTAGACGTGACTAGAAATTTCTCCCCATTACCATATGACCTTGAATTACAAAAATATAAGAGCTTTTCCTTTGAAATGCCCTTCGTAAAAGGGAGCCAGGCACTTAGAAGTCCAGAAATGTCCATTACTTAAACCTCCAAGAGGGGAACAGTAATTTTCATGGAATTCACCACAACCACCAGGATGCTCTCTCTTGTGCTTGCAATATGTTTACCATTATTATTGACCTCTGAGGAGGTAAACAGTAGAAGTTTGATGACTCCTCACATGACTCTTCTCAGTTAGCCCTGAACCAGGATTCTTCTCATGTATTTAACAGTTCTATTGACATAAGTCAGAGATTTGTTATGGGAATTAATTAATGTTTGGCAAGCGCTTTAGAGCCTCAGATGAAAAGGGCTGTGGAAGGACAAAGAATTATTATTGTTAGGACAAAGGGGGACAAAACGATAAAATACAGTAAACACGGAAAAACAAGAAGCCAGATTCTCAGTTGGGTAAATCCAGTGTAGCGCTATTGACTTCAAAGCTCTGCTGACTTACGCCAGTTGAGGCCCTGGCTCAATGGAAAAATAAAAGACGAAGGGCCAAATTCAGCTCTGATGTAAATGATTGCAACTATTTGGACTTCAGGAGAGTTACACTCAGGGCTCTCAGACTTGTCTTGCACTCCAGCGATGATTCCATATATATCAATATTGACCTTTTCAGACCAGCTGCTGTGGAAGCCTGAATTCAGCATGTCCTGACTTTCATGCAATTAGAATCTCATATTTAGCATTGCACAAAAATAGGATTTTAGGGTATATAAGGTACATGCATGCTGTTTAGATGGCATGAGATAGTGATGGATTGGATTTTCGAAAGCACTCAGCATTGGCCTAACCCTGATGTCAATGAGTGTTTTAATACTGACTTCAATGGGAGCAGAGTTAGGCCAAGGTTAGGTGCTTTTGAAAAATCCCATCCATAATGCTCAAATACTTATGATATCAGGGTCACAGGACAACTCTGAGATCTTATTGTGAATCATGGGAAAGGTATCTTTCCTATGACAAAAGGAAAACTCCGTCTAGGAGTTATCTGTCATTCAGTCAGAAATAGGAAATTGGGCCCTGATCCTGCAAACACACATGTGCTTAATTTTAAGCCTGTGAGTAGTTCCATTTACTTCAAAGAAGCTACACGCATGCTGAAAGTTAAGCCTGTGCGTGTTTTCAGGATCATTGCCCTGTGTTGTAAAAGTCTCACTTTAATAGCTGCATCTTATTCACATCAGAAATGATGACTCGCCAAACTAAGGTTTTTTTATGTTGGAGTCTTAAGTGGTTTTGTGCTACATGTTCATGGAAATAGTAACAATGGGACTGCTCCAAATTCTGTTAATAAATTCAATGCAACAATTACCAAAAGTATGGGAGACATGGTTGCTTCCATGTCACTGGGTATTGGCAAACTTGACCTTGAAAGTAGCACATAGGTTACTGGATTTTTCTGAATTGGCTAAACCATGCTAATCTCTGTAAAAAGATAAGCCCATGGGCTAAAGTACTGAATGAAAAAACATCTATTCCAAAGATCTTCTGAAATGATTCTCTGACTGTTCTTTTCATTTTCTTCATAGGAAACATTTGCCTTGCACTGCAGTAAAAACACAAGCACCTCATGCACATAAGTAATTAGATGCTTTGCCTGATTTGAATTCCTTCCAGCAGGCTCCTGTTCTGACACGACTCTTATAATTAATTGTCTTCTCGCTGAGCTACTGGAAACTGAAGTCTGACCAAAGTACATCTTCTCATCCCACACAGATGTCCCAGTTACTCCACAAAAGGTTAATTAATCATAAGAGGTGCTTGAGAGCACAAGGGGCTAGAAGAAACACAGAATGGGCTGCTGGCAATATGCAGTAGCTGCTACCATCTTTACTGCTGGTGATCACACACAGAGGCAGAGGAACAGAAGCAAATTTTAGAAGAAGAGTTTAACTACACAGAACAACAGAGAGAGATAGATGTTATCCTCCCTTACTCCCTCATTTTTGTCTGACTTGCAGAATTATTCATTATTATGATCTAATCTGAAAGGAAATGGTAGCTTTTGTTTGGCTTTTCCTTTGACTCACTATGTCTCTGGAAAGTACTTAGACTCGGGTTTCATTAGATCAATTTTTTTTGTTCTAACAGAGAGAGAGAAAGAGAGAGAGAGAGCTTGGTCCTATAAACTCTCCACTGGCATGGAAACCCCACTGATGTGAATGGGAGTTCTCTACATGGAGACCTTGCAAGAGTCCAGCTCTGAGAGGTGTCCTCTTGGATGACACACCTGGGATCGAACCAGGGACCTCCAGAGCTAAAAAGAATGAGCTGCTGCAGCTTGAGTTAAAGCTCTGTAGCCATAGTCTCTGTGGATTGGCATGGGGGGACTTGTAACACATACTCACCACTGGGTTACACATGCCCTTTTTCATTTCAGTGAAGCACCAGGGGATTCCACCAGGTATCTTGTACTTCTTTTTCAGCAATTGCCATTGACTGTAACATCATCAGTAGGACTGAGCCCTATGTAACTCAGATGTATGCTGTAATTCGGTGGTGGGTGACTCTGATGGATGTACTTTATGTAAACAGTGATCTTGGTTTTTCAAGTTCTCTTTTCTTGGAATTTGGGTTAAACAACTGGGTGAAATAATCCAGTAGTAATTTTCTCTCTAGCTAAGCACTTATGTTGCCCTCATCACACCAGTATTTAAGCTTCTCCCAGTCACTGATGGATTTTTATCCTCTCAGACAACCCTGTGAGGGGGCGGAAGATGGGGAACTAAAGCACAGAGTAGATGAAGTGACTTGCTCAAGGTTACACAGGCAGCCTGTGACTTAGGATTTCACTCTTTGTGGGAATCTCCAGCGCCAACACACACAATGGTCTTTCCGCCTCAACAAAACGCCTGTTGTAACATTTTCAAAGTTAGGAGCCTAAATCCAGATTTAGGCACTGCCTGATTTTCAGAGGGGCTGAGCAGACCTAGCTTCCACTGATGTCGCTGTGAACTGTGGGCACACGGCGTCTTTGAAAATTAAGCCACTAATGGAGGTGCCTAAACTGAGTAAGTTTGAAAATGTTGGCCTGTAGCTCCTAGGGGGAGAAAACGTTACCTTAATTAACAAAACTGCAGAATTGGAAAGTACGGCCTGATCTAGTAGTTTCAGCCAAACAGTCACTTGCATCAATCTCTGACAAAGAGGCTGCTTGAATGAGCTTTGTTGTAGCCAAACCTGGGAGTGCTGACGGATGCTTCCTCGTAGCCTCATCTTTTTCTTTGAAAAGGAACGCAAATGGCATATTTATTTAACGTTGCGATTACAAAATGGCCTGGTTGCCTTGTGCCTGTATCTCCTTATCTGTCTTTTACAGTCCAACTTCATTGCAGGACAGAAGGAAATTAGAAAAGGCATTTTTATTACTACCGGCAATATGCACTTTGCCTACCTTTGGGCATTTTGCCCACTCTTCTTGTCAAACATATTACCTAGATGTGTCATATTTGCCAGCCAGGGGTAGCAATGTACTTTCCCAAAGTGCCTACAGCGTTTGCACAAAATTAGGCAATGGAAGGAAAACGGTTCAGCAATTCTATGAAGGGCTGACGGCAAGCCAAAAGCAAAATGTATGCAAAAGGTGTGCTCCTTTGCCAACTAATTAGGTTTAAATTACCGAGTCAGGGAGTTTTCAAATAAGTTAAAATTGTATTGCAAACTGAGTTTCAATTAGCAAATTAAATAGAAGAGCAGCCTAGCTGCTGAGTAGCGGCGAGGCAGAGTGCAGCGGAGGACCTTTTGTCTAAGTTAAACGTTACTGGTTTTAGGGTATTTTTAAACAGTTTGCTTTTCCCCTCGAAATGTTTGTTTTTTGGCAGCTCTCCTCCAGGGCTAGGTTTGCTCAAGCTCAGGCAGCTGCCATCTGGCACTCCCCACTCAGCTCTCCACTTCCGTGTGCGCGTGCGTACACATCACCCACGAGCAGAATGATACACTTGACCAAAGCCCCAAGTCAGTGACACACTTAAGCGGGTGTTTAACTTGGGTGTCAAGGAGAAGTCCAGCCGATGCTTTGCTTACTGGGGGCCTCTGAGCCCAGTCATTCCCTTACTGAAGTCGGTGGTCAAATGCCTGCTGATGTCAGTGGAGACCCAAGTTATTGTATCTCTGGCAAGATTTTGAATCCAAGTGGATTCTTCATACAGCCTTTATTTGATTCCTTAGGCAGGTTCTCCACTCCCTGCACACATGGCCTGGCAAGGCTGTGGAAAAGAAAGCACAGGTGGGACTGAGGAACGATCTCTTGCTTTTCATGGATAAAGGGCAAACACTTGGACTTCCCCACAGCATCCAGTGTAGTTGCTTGCAAGATACTACTCTGTGGGCTGGGAGTTTTAGTAGTGATGTGGGCAGTTATACCGCAGCCACTAAAGCCTGGCACCAGAGCGACATGGGGTTCTATTCTCCCCTCAGTCCGATTCGATATTTATATGCTGCCACTAAAAGAAACGGGGAGCCTTCGTGGGCTGTGATGCCAGCTATACGCAGCTGACACACAGTTCTTTCTCTCCTCGGCTTTATGGGGCCGAGAGCAGCACAAGGGCAAGGAAAAGCTGGCTGAAGTTAAGCTCTAGCAAGATGGAGATTAGGCAGGAGGAAACAAATGGAAATGCCTTCTGTCAGAAAGCGCCAACCAACGAGGCATGTCTGCGAATTGCAACAGAGAGGCGCTTCTCGGCTTCTCGCTGCCACCAGATCCTCAGGAAGTTGTGGCCCCGAGAAGTGCATTCTGTCACTTGCAGCTGGCCAGCCCCATCGTTGCTGCTGCTGATCTGTTCTCAATCATGCATCCTTCATTACCTTCCACCTGGGTTATTGCAATACCATTTATTTAGGCTTGACAGCATCGGCCCTGAAGACACTGCAAACAGATGCAGAAAGCAGCAGCACGCCTCAGCAACATGGATTACTGAGAGCACATCGTTCCCAGGCTTGGCTTTCTCTGCACTAGAGAACAGTGCATCGGGTTTAAAATCCTGGGCCGGGATTTTCCAAGCCAACCAGGGGATTTAAGGAGAGAGCTTCAAAGGTGCACCTGGGAATTAGGTGCCCAACTCTCATTGACTTGCAATAGGAATTGGGCAGCTAAATGCCCTTTGTGCCTTTGAAAATCCCTTGTAGTCACGCTACTCCCATCACAGTTAATGGGAGGTGTGTGGCAAAATCCCCTCATTGGATTTGAAAATCTCAATTTAGTCCTTAATCTTGAGGCAGAGAGGGGACATCTACATGCAAAAAACACCCCATGGCAGCGAGTCTCAGAGCCCAGCTCCACGCACTCTGGCTCGTGGGGCTTGTGCTCTGATGCTAAAAATAGCTCTGAAAACTGGCAAGGGGCGGGGGAGGGTCCTAAGAGCCCGAGTTCCAGCCCGAGAGATGTGAGAGAAATGTGGGACTGAGAACAGCTTTGCCTTTGTAACACACTCAGGCCCCAATTCAGGACTATAGCATCAGAGAGACAGTGTGGTCTAGTGGATAGAACACTGCACTGGGTAACAGCTGGCTCTTATCCTGCTTCAGCAACTACCTTTCTGCATGACCTTCGGTGAGTCATTTCACCTGCCTGTGCCTCAGTTTCTCCTGTTTGTCTTATTTAGATGGTAAGTTCTTTGGGGAAGGACTGTTTCTCACTATGCGCCTAGCACAATGGCATCCTGATCTCAATTAGAGGCTCTAGATACTGCCATAATAACGTTCAGAAACACATCTCAGCATATGTCTTGTACTTTCCTGGGCATTAAATCTGAGACTCTGAGAGGATCTCATTTCTTGTCCAAGCTCTTTCTGATTTTCATAGCTATGTGCAACATACATTTCCTCCATGTTTTCTGCAGTCAATATCTGACTCCTGGCATGTGTTCATTATTCCATTTTCTGGTAGCAAATGAGTGAATAGCAATCAGCATTCCCGTTAAAAAGTTTTAGGAGATAATTACAATAACAGGAAGTGTACTACAGTCATTATATCAGTCATGCTGTGTTTGTTGTGATACCACTAATCACACTGAATTTTCTGGTATTCATGTAAATTACACATACAATCTGACAGACATTTGATATTAATATATCAGGTCAGCTTACTGCTTATGGCTGAGTCTTTGCAATGGAAAAAGAGAAAAACTATATTTTTCCATTGAATCTTAGTAGTTGCAAAATATTGCAGAATGCAGGGAAAAAACACAACCATTCTCAAAATCACGAGAGCTGTTGTTTGTGTATAGATTTTTTGTGTTATTTTTGTTCCCTAGTTGATGTTTACTATAAAGAGAGAGAGAGAGAATCCTCTCCCATGTAAACTCTCCCAGGAGTGTACCCTGAGAGGACAGCATCCCCTATTCATGTCAAAATGATCAGGGAAAATGCACTAGATTTCCTTGCCTGACTGGATGCTATGTAGGGAATAAGGCTTCATTAATGGCTGCTAAAATCTTAGCAGATGCCCAATGAGCATGATCAGAAGTGATTTTTCAATTTCTGTTCAATTTATTCCTCTCTCCTCCTCCACCCCTAAAATCTCATATCTACAGCAAGTATAATAAAATACACCAGAGAGAGAAGGCGACCCAGTTTTTCAGAAGGTCCGTGTACTATAAGAGTGCTCTTGGGTTAGTTCAAATACTGATTCCCTGCCCAAATAGTCTTAAAATTGGACCAGTTGGGCACAGGAAACAATGCCTTGTTGCTTAGGATCCTGAGATGCTGTCAGTCAGTCAAAATCCCAGGATAAAGTGTGCCGGTGAGACATGATGGAGACACACAGCTTTCTTGGAGTCATAGCAATCAGAGAGAGAGAAACACAATTAAACCAGAAGTAGTAATACCTTATTAGTTGTGCTCAGCTGGGCAGGAGGGGGAGAAAGAGAAGATTTTATGTGTGTGTGTGTGTGTGTGTTAAATAGAACTGTGAAAAAATAAGCCACAGCTAGAGAGATAAGGGAGAGAGGAAGAGGAAGGGGGACCCTGTTATTAGGAAGAACCAGGTAATAGCAATGCGAGAGATTCAATTATTAGAAATATTCATAGTTGGGTTTGTGATGACCGGGAGAACCACATGGTGAATTGCCTGCTGGCTGTGAAGGTTGAGGATGTCTTGAGACAGACTTATGTGCAGTGCTGGGGAGGAGCCGGTGGTCATTGTACATGTTGGTACCAATGCCATAGGGAAGGGTAGGAGAGAGGACCTGAAGCCCAAATTTAGGCTGCTAGGTAGGAGATTGAAGTCCAGGATCTCCATGGTAGCATTCTCTGAAATGCTTCCAGTTCCACACACAGGGTCAGTTAGACAGGCAGAACTGCAGGGTCTCAAAGTGTGGATGAGATGATGGTGTAGGGAGAAGGAATTTAGGTATATTAGGAACTAGGAAAGGAGGAGCCTATACAGGAAGGGTAGGCTTCACCTAATTTAAAATGGAATCAGATTGCTGGCATGTAAAATTAAAAAGGTTGTAGAGGAGGTTTTAAGCTAAGGGCTGGGGGAAAGCCAACAGCCGCAGAGGAGTACATGGTTCAGACAGACACATCCCTTGGTGGAACGATGATAATGAATGGGGGACAGTAATACCAGGGTACAAAACTTATAGGAATGACAGAGTAGGTCACACTGGTGGGGGAGTGGCACTGTATGTGAAAGAAAACACGGTATTAAATATAGTAAAACATTTAAATGAATCAAACAATGGCATAGAAGCTCTATGAACAGAAATTCCATGTTTGATTAATAAGTAGGAATGTACCACTGACCAGGATGGTGAAATGTTCAGGGAGATTAGAGAGGCTACAAACACAGAAACCCCAGTAATAATGGAGGATTTCAGCTATCTCCATGTTGACTGAGACATGTCACCACAAAACGCGAGAATGGCATTGTCCCTGCATGGAACAGGTACATCACCGATAGCACCAGGAGCCCACCATGCTGTGAGAGTGCCACGTCTCTGGCCATGGAGAGACCCTGGGTGCTGTTGTACAAGGCAGGGTGGGGATTGAGGTGTGGGCAGGAGGAAGAGAGGGGGACGGCTGGCGAGTAGATCTTCTGGCCCTTACCTCGCCCCTATGGAGGAGACTAGAGTAACAGCAACTGTTGGAGCAGTAGCTGTGGAAGCTCAGTTGCCATGTCACATCCTTTGCTCTTTGGCCTATGGAGTTCCTCAGCTAGCAGCCAAGTTGTTTGGCCTAGACGCTGAGGCGATGACTTTGACACACGTCCAGTTCCTCTGTATAATTTGTCTAAATGTGATGGCTGTAGTGGTGTATTCACATTTGTCTAAAAGCCAAAGGAGGGAGGCAGCTTCATCTGCACTTTAAAGTCTGCCTGTTCTACGTAATTATAACGGCTAACTCATCACACCCATAAATGACTGTGCAACTCAAATCAGTGGTGAATCTCTTTCAGTGGCTGCAGTTTCAGGAATTCTCTGTTAATATGGAGGGATGTGTGTACGTATCTCCTCATTTGGACCCAACCCAAATTATTTCCCAATACTCTCGAATGGATAAGATTTAGGAAAAACTGATTCCCATCCCATATCTGAGGGTCTGTCTGTAGTGCAATCACGGGGTGTGATTACAGCTTGTGTAGCCAAGTTAACTTTAATCTAGCTAGCTCGGGTAACAGAGCAGTGAAGCAGGGTCTCCAGGGAGCCAGCATAGGCTTGTACAGCCCCTGCTCCCACAGCTTCACTGCTCTGGTGTCTGAGGTCGATTAAAGCTAGCATGAGTATGTCTTCATGAGCTGCAATCACACCTGATGATTGCAATGTAGGCATACCCTTAGTCAGACTTTGAATCCTCAGCTGTAAAAGATTGCTATGATTTCATTAAACTCACTTCTGAACATTCCCTGAAACTCTTCTGCCGTGAAGGATGTCTGGTTTTTGCAATGTTCCTGAGGTTTTGCTAAGCTTTTAATACTGGAAAACTTGAGAGGAGGGGCAGGGGGCAGAACTAATTAGCACTGAATATTATCATCAGTCTGCCTTTATCGTCCATTTTCTTATTAACCTGGTCTGTCTCTCTCTGCTTCCTTCGTCTGTCCCCAGCTTCTCCTCTGTCCCTCCACGTCATCTTGCCACGTTTGGTACCAGCGCCTTCTCCTCTGAATTTTCTGCCATCAAGAACTACCTTTGGCCTTGTATACTTGGGGTTAGCCCTGATTCCACCATCAGTGGCCAGCGATCAGTGTAGCTGCACCAGTGCTGCGTCCCAGGGCAGATGAGGAATGTTATGATTTGCATTAGCTGAATTTACCCTGGTTTCAAGCAGGATTTAGCTCAACAGATGCAAATAGAGGCTTTGCCCCACTGCACTTGAGGTTTGCACTGGTACTGCGATACCACTTACTTGTCACTGATGGCTGCACTCCAGGCATAGGGAAGGCCTACATCTCTCCACCTCCTCTGCTCTCCATCTCTTCGGATCGCAGCTGCAGGCATATTTCCCCCCCATGTTGTCTATGCCTCATAATTTCTCTTGCCCCATGCAATTATTTGTTGTTTAACTGAGATGTAGCTAATAAGAAAAATACTGTACCAAAATACAGTTGTGCTATATCATTGCCTGTTCCCAGACTCACCTTCTGCATAGTTATCAAGGCCCAAAAAACACTGGCAGGGGACCCTCAATTTGATGGTCTGTCTCTAACAAACTTGCCTGCCTCGGTGTCCTGCTTTCAGGGGTCAGGTTCCCAATGGTCAGACTTGGGATGGAGTGTCCCCTCCTACAATGTTTCCACAAACAATCCACTTCTGGCTACCGTTTTTATTACTTTACAACACAGTTTTTCCTCACATTTTATGGCATTTCATTAAAGCTGCCAGAAGGTGATACTGCCCCCTTTCCCGAAGTGAAATAAATTCAAGTTTTATCGCTTCTGGAAATGCTGGAGCAGCTGTCAGGACATTTGATGGATTTCCTCAATTACAGGACTTGTGGAGCGTTTTATACTTACAGCCGCACTGAAGTCTAATATACTGGAGCAGATATTTGGTCCCTCTCTTTCTTTCCCTTATTTCTTTGCAGCTCTTCATTTATAGTGATCGACTTGTTGTTTTTTCCCTTAATTCCTCTTTAACTGTAACCGTTTTTCTCTTTCGTGATAGTGATCTAGAGTTTTATTATATTTTCCCCCTATAATTTTGGGATTCAGTGTTTGGAAAAAAAGGAATACACAGAATTAAATACAAAAATGGAAACAACCTTACTATTCCTATTAGGATTGAATTCTAACATGTTACATAGTTTGCACTGGCAATATTTATTAACGCAGGCCTAGATTTACAAGAGGTTAGTGATTCTGAGTGGCTCAATGTTTGAGAACCCAGTTTTACCCACTGTACAGCACTCTGCAGCACGGTATGGGGAGGAGGTGACCAGCTCTCTGTGGAGAAAGAAGTAGTTCGGGACTATTTAGAAAAGCTGGACAAGCACAAGTCCATGGGGCCGGATGCACTGCATCCAAGGGTGCTAAAGGAGTTGGCCGATGAGATTGCAGAGCCATTGGCCATTATCTTTGAAAAATCATGGCGGTCCCGGATGACTGGAAAAAGGCTAATGTAGTGCCCATCTTTAAAAAAGGGAAGAAGGAAGATCCAGGGAACTACAGGCCAGTCAGTCTCACCTCAGTCCCTGGAAAAATCATGGAACAGGTCCTCAAGGAATCAATTCTGAACCACTTAAAGGAGGGGAAAGTGATCAGGAACAGTCAGCATGGATTCACCAAGGGCAAGTCATGCCTGACTAACCTAATTGCCTTCTATGATGAGATAACCGGCTCTGTGGATGAGGGGAAAGCAGTGGATGTGCTATTTCTGGACTTTAGCAAAGCTTTTGATACAGTCTCCCACAGTATTCTTGCCAGCAAGTTAAAGAAGTATGGGCTGGATGAATGGACGGTAAGGTGGATAGAAAACTGGCTAGATGGTCGGGCTCAACGGGTAGTGATCAATGGTTCCATGTCTAGTTGGCAGCCGGTATCAAGTGGAGTGCCCCAAGGGTCGGTGCTGGGGCCGGTTTTGTTCAATATCTTCATTAACGATCTGGAGGATGGTGTGGACTGCACCCTTAGCAAGTCTGACACTAAACTGGGAGGAGTGGTTGATATGCTGGAGGGTAGGGATAGGATACAGAGGGACCTAGACAAATTAGAGGATTGGGCCAAAAGAAATATGATGAGGTTCAACAAGGACAAGTGCAGAATCCTGCACTTAGGACGGAAGAATCCCATGCACTGCTACAGACTAGGGACCGAATGGCTGGGCAGCAGTTCTGCAGAAAAGGACCTAGGGGTTACGGTGGACGAAAAGCTGAATATGAGTCAACAGTGTGCCCTTGTTGCCAAGAAGGCTAATGGCATTTTGGGTTGTATAAGTAGGGGCATTTCCAGCAGATCGAGGGATGTGATCATTCCCCTCTGCTCAGCACTGGTGAGGCCTCATTTGGAGTACTGTGTCCAGTTTTGGGCCCCACACTACAAGAAGGATGTGGATAAATTGGAGAAAGTCCAGCGGAGGGCAACAAAAATGATTAGGGGGCTGGAGCACATGACTTATGAGGAGAGGCTGAGGGAACTGGGATTGTTTAGTCTGCAGAAGAGAAGAATGAGTGGGGATTTGATAGCTGCTTTCAACTACCTGAAAGGGGGTTCCAAAGAGGATGGATCTAGACTGTTCTCAGTGGTAGAAGATGACAGAACAAGGAGTAATGGTCTCAAGTTGCAGAAGGGGAGGTTTAGGTTGGATATTAGGAAAAACTTTTTCACTAGTAGGGTGGTGAAGAACTGGAATGGGTTACCTAGGGAGGTGGTGGAATCTCCTTCCTTAGAGGTTTTTAAGGTCAGGCTTGACAAAGCCCTGGCTGGGATGATTTAGTTGGGTTTGGTCCTGCTTTGAGCAGGGGGTTGGACCAGATGACCTCCTGAGGTCCCTTCCAACCCTGAGATTCTATGATTCTATACAGAATTTCAGAAAGAGACAGGTACCCATGCTCTGAATATCTGGCCCCTTAAAGGTGTTTGTGGTTAGGAACCCCAAATCACTAGTTACTTTTGAAAATCTTGACCACAGTATATAGCATATGCTAAGGTGATAGAGAGTTCAAACTGTGTTATCCTTCACACTGATAATGCTGTTTCCATGATTTATTGTTATTTATATTATATAGCACTTGCAGGCCCCAAATGAGATCAGGGAACCATTGTGCAAGAAGCTGCACAAACGCATAGTTTGAGATGCTTAGAAGTTTGTATTTTTTATCCTGTGGAAAATGTTGGCTTTTTCTTTAAAAACCAAAAACATCGGCATTTTTGGCCAAAAACTGGAAACTTTTCAGTTGTTAGCATCTCGACAAAATATGAGAAATGTTCGAGCTTTCAGTGAATATTTTCATTTAGCTGAAAACCCAATTTTTGCTGACATTTTTTGCACCAGCACTACATAGTTTATAACAGTCCCTGCCCTAAAGAGCTTACAGTTTAAAGAGACATAAGAAGTGCTATCAACCCCACTTTAAAGAGAGGGGAAACTGAGGCACGGAGTGATTAAGAGACCTGCCCAAGGTCACACGAGTAGTCTGTGGCAGAAGTGGGAACCGACCCCAGATTTTCTTACTTTAGGGCTGCGCCTTTAACCACAGGAATATCCTTGCCCTCCTATTAGAAGCCTTTAGTTTATAAGACATCATGAGATTTACTAAAATAGCAAGATTAACGGAAAGCATTGCATCTCTGGTGTAAACAAACATTGAGAATATTGATTGCGCCAAATGGCCTCAGCGTTGTCCAGACAAGAAAAGCTTATTAAGAGCTAGCAGATATCTAGCGGAGTTCATTGAAGTGTTAGCATTGCCACTGAGCGCCAAATAAACTACTAATCTGTGGATGAAGCCGGGGCAGTAAGTAAATAGAGCTGGCACAAGTGGATTGATCCCGTCTGAAGGCCTGGGTGTGACCTGTCTTTGAGCGGTTGTGTGGAAGAGGTAGGAGGGGCTTGGAGCCTCTTTCATTACACATGGACACGACACAGCTGCCGTCCCTGTGCTCACCCCATGTGTGACGCCTGCCGCTGCACACCACCGCAGCATGGCCAGTGTAGTGATCATGCCATCCAGTGCAGGGTGCTGGAACCGTGTTTGGGAGGGCTTGCGCTGCCACTGGCTGAGCAAAAGGGCGAAATGTTGAATACGTGGCGAGGGAGGAGAGGAAAGACAGCTGGAACAGGCTGTCGCTCTGAGGGCTGGAGGTTGACACCAGCTGAGGATCTGGCCCGTGCTTTTCCCCCCAGTTTGCTCACTGGATAGCTGAGGGCCTGCTATGTCAGGATCACGTTACGACAGGGTAGTGCCCCGGCCATGTTATAACGCAGCGTGGTCTTCTTCCTTCCGGAGTGTCTATAGCCAGGGAGCCACAATGTGTTACAACCACAGAGAGCCCAGTGCAAAGTGGAGACGAACTAGGCTGCAAGCAGCAGTCATTTGAGTCACATTTGTTGGCAGGAATCTGCAGCCCTTGGAGAGGCTCATGTCTGGTTCTGCTTTGACACGTCTCCTTTTCTTCTGCCCCCCAGACCTGGGGAGACCCAACCGCATGGTGTCATTGCCTGGGGCTTCCGTGAGCTAAGTGGAGGTGCACCTCACTACCCTGGGTCTGAGCCCTCTCGCCTACATGCACTGGCCTCATTTGCTGGGTAGTTGGATGCATTGTCTGCTGTTGCGCAGCAGAAGTGAGCTTTTGGCTCCATGGACATAGAAATTTGGAAATCTCACATCATCTGAATGCAGGGCAACCCGCTCCAGTCGCTACATTTAAACCTCCAATTAAAATCCAGGTGTTTCCCCCTCCCCATAATCTTTTCCATGGGCTAGATCCTTAGCTGTAGTCGTGATGTGCTCAGTGCAGCTGGAAGTGCAGGGAAAAGGGAGCTCTAAGCTACCTTGGCCTTCCTGGATCCTAGAGTCCAACCAGGGCCACCTTAGTCCTTGACATAAGTTGGGCTGCTCTAAGTTACGTGCACTGTGCTGCCTCGAGGGCACATTCCAGCAACCCAAGATCATTGTAGCATGGGGTCGCCTCAGCCATGCTCCCGGTATCCCAGGAATAGCCCTGTGCCGGGGCCAGGAGGGAGACGGTGCAGAACCAGCATTAGAATCCCCCTGGCAGAGTGCTGAATCCACTGGCAAGCTGACTGCTTTCCACCTCCAGAGCGGCACAAAGCTACTACAAAGGCCCTGAGAGCTGGGCTCTAAATCTTCATGGTAGATTTTACTACAAAATATTTTGGTTCCCTGTCACTGTAGAGTCTTTCTGTATATATTTATGGCCCCCCGCACCGCCCCGTAAACTCAGTACTGGTCATTGTACGAAATGGTTCTTTTTCTTTGTTGTTTTCAGATTTCCAACTAGCAATCCAATATTTACTCACATCGATGTTTTCTGGTGGGGCGGTGGGGGGCATTCACATCTTTTTCCTATTATGTTGGCTGTATAACTGCAGAGACTAACATTTTGGCCATCCATGTGCCTCCTGAACTGCGTTATTTCTTTTGAAATAAATCCCATGATCTCTATTTCCTGTCCCATTCTAATTTACCCAGTTATTGATTTCATGACTCTCCTATGTGGACAGAATGGTAACATTTCAAAGGCAGGAATTCATCTCCATACACACTGTCACTCCATCATTGCAAGATAGCGAAGGAGACAGTCTACAGCAGTTTGAAACCTTTTTTAAAAAGATCCCGGTGATAGATGAACATTCATTTCGGAGCGCTCCCATGGGAGCCGTTCTAGTCCAAGTTGCTCCAGGGATCATTTTCAAAGAGGTCTATATGAAACCGTTTCTCAGACTCTTCCTCATGCTGTCATGTCCCCGACAGGCTGCAGCAACTCACATGAGGTAATGAAAATGTTCCTGTATTTAGAGAAGCATTTCTCTGTGGGGCAGCCTTTGGCAGGAATACCCCACAGATGCCTAGGAATTGAAGGACATATTTTAACACATCTAAATTGTCTTGGCATCCCAATAAAAAATATTCCCTTCCCTTCTTTCTCTTGGCTTTAATCTGAAATGGAGAGGCAGTATGTTTTATGACTCCCCAAACCCGCACTATTGACCAGCACAAGAACTGGAAAGAGTAATTCTCGGATGACACATTACCACATTATTCCTGCAAGCTCCGACTCTGAAGGTTTTGTGCATTCAAGGAAGATCCCTTTGGAAGATTACCGGCACATGGAAGCATGGGCTTTTTGAAGAGAGTTTCTGTTGCTTTGCCAGATTTAAAACCGGACCAGTTTTCCTTTTGTCGGAGTTAGCTCCGTGTACAGAATATGAGGAAGAACCAAGTACCAGACGTCAGAAAAGCTGCCATTTTTAGACAGTGTCACATCATACTTGGGGTTGGCACAAAATCCTGGCAGATCTGCTGGTATTGTGGCCATCCGGTATCCTGACTACAGGATGGGTGGCGCCCCTAGCAGCTGTCGGAAGAAATTCCCCTGCATGTGATTGAATGTCTCCAGCGTAGTCTCTTTCCAATGCACAACTTCATCCTCCATCAGAACATTTGAAGAGAGTCAGTTTACTCTACAGGTCTGAGTAACAGCTACATCTAAGGCCCACTGGAACTGGCCTGATTTATTTAACCTTTGTATTCATGGTACAATATCTTGGATTGGTTGGCTGGCAAAACCTATCCTTAGTTTTAGCAGCCTATGAGGACTTTGAACAGTTTGGATCTGGATCCAAGTCTGCATTGGAAGAATTCAGATTACTTCATGAAAACTCACCCCCTGTTCCTTGGAGAGTGCCAGTGGAAACTTCTTCAAAAACACAGCAATAGCACGTTGGCAGTTACTGCTGTGTAAGAGTGGAACCTGGCCAGAGTTTAAACCACATCATAGTGGGACCTCTATGCCATTCATCTACAGAGCAATACTGGATGTGGCAATAGAGAGAAAATAATCTTCCCCAAGCCAAAGAACAGTAATAATTGCTCACATTTGTATAGCCCAGTTAATTTCAAAGTGCTTTACAAACCGATATACAAATTATGCAGGGGTCATTTCCTTCACTACTGAAATGCAGTCACCGGTAGGGTGAAATGTGACTGCCGTTTACCGAACACGGCAACACTGTACAATAGTTGAGTGAAAAGGATACGATCTGCAAGTGATACAAGCAATTGCATTCAGCCTAGCTAAAGTTGGATTGTGTCCAAGATGCCACGGTAAACCCCTTCAACTCTTATGAAAAGTGACATGGGATCTTAAAAGACACAAGTGGTCAGGACCTTGATTTTACATCTCATCTGAAAGGTAAAACTTCTGGCAACCAGTACTCTTAATACCATGCTAGGGTGTTGATTTATTATAGATTCAGTCTAGCATAGCTGATATCTCACTGGACTGGAACTCCAGAGACCTAGATTCTATTCCTGGCTCTGCCACTGGCCTGCAGGGCAACTCACGTTCCCTCTTTGTGCCTCAGTTTTCCCCATCTCTCAAATGGGGATAACGATACTGACCTCCTTCACGATGTGCTTTGAGATCTATGGGTGACGAGGCAGCTGGGGTCCTCAGGTTTTGCAGTCTAAAACCTCAGACCCCATTGTGAGCATGCAAATGTAATTATTATTATTATTATTAATTAAAATATCCTCACATACTGAATTATTAGCAATACTTGGTGGAACACCAAGGCGGTCCTTGGAACTCTCCTTGACAAGTTCCTTTTAACCCCAGTGTCCTGGCCATATTCCAACTTGGTAAAGTAGCCAGCGCAGGGACAAAGATCTGACCCACTCATTCTAAACTCCCATTTTCGCCGGTGCAAAAGTTTGATGTTGAAACAGAAAGGGAGTCCTGGTGTTGTCACCTACTGCTTTAAATGTTTGCTGGTGGATTGTGGATTAACAAACAGTTCAAAAGCAATTCCATTCAGGTGCTGTCTCTTTGCAGTGGCAGCAGACAAACCTGGAGAGCTCTGCATTGAGCGGTGATCTGGTTAGCCCTGGGGTGTCCTCCTTTCCAGGCTAGAAAGGCTCCATGTGAACAGTTTGTCCAAGAACTGGTAGTACTGGAGAGGGTCTGGAATGGACTTGGGGTGCGCGTGGGTGAAGCAGAGACGTTTCCTTCCCATCTGATTTTTATGTTCTCACCTTTTGAGAATCCTGTATAATATGAGGGGCTGTGGAGGGAAGGCGTTAAATTCTGCCTTGAGTTACACTCAAGCTCTGGTCTAAGTAGCAGCAGAATCTGTCCCATTGTACGCAGAATATTAAGCATCATTGTGGGGGATAATCCTATTTAGGGACTGATCCGGCTCCCACTGAAGTCAATAGGAGTTTTGCCGTTGACAGCAGTGGAAACAGCCTCTGTGGCAGGAGAATTATTAAGGCACAGAACAAAGAAAATAGTAATCTATTATTCATTCCTTTTCCATAGATATTACAAGCCTTTCAATTCAAAGCACAGTTGAAATTCAGTTGCCAGAATGGTGGGAGATGTTGAGGCTTTCATTTAATGTGACCTCCTATCATGAAAGGCATCAGGGCTGCTCCTTGAACAACTAGGGCTCTTCTCCGCCACAGTTCCAACACTGATTAAGAAGTGTCCTTAAATAGTTACATTAAGGAAAGGGAAATTCAGATTTCAAGGAAGAGAATAGGAATAAATAAACGTGTAGGGCCTCATTCTGAGGTCTTTGTTAAGGCAACGCTCCCATTGGGCCCGATTCTTGGTATCCATCCACCCCAGGTAGTCACATACGCCTGTGCAGTGCGTGTGAAATGCAGGCAGCTTGGAAAGGTAGCCTGTTACAACCACTGTGCACAGGTATAAACAACTACCCAAGGTGCCAGGCAGTGCGGATCAGGCCCAGCGAAAGTTATTCCACAGTCCTTCCTCCCGCAAACCTCCCCCTGATGAGCGTTGGTGGACAAACTACAGGATTGTCCTATGGGGACCAGTCATTTGAGATGTGGAGTGTATCCTGGCCTTGGTTCAGCAAACCCATTTAGACATGGGTTTAACTCCGTCCCTATCCAACAAAGAGCGAAGTGATTTAACATGTGCCTAAACTAAGCATGTGCTCAAGTGCTTTGCTGAATAGGGATTGGCTGCTGAACCAGGCCCCTTGGATGCACCAAACATCCCCAGCACGGATTAAACTGGGGAATGTCAATGCTCAGTGTGTAAATCTTTTTAGTAAATTTCAAAACCAAGGTGTGATCCCAGATTTATTCAAATTAAGGCAATTAAAGAGAAGGGGGAGACAATTCCAAGGGGGAAGGGAAAAAAGGAACCACCACAAAGCAGAATAATTGCCAGTAAAGGCTATCAAATTTACATAAAAAAAGATTAAAAAGCTGATTTACATTTTTTTTTAAAATCAGGCCTCATTTAAAGTAGATAACACGTCCCACTGAGGAAAAATCGCTTTGTGCATAAAAAGGAAGCAAAGGTGATTATATTTAACAAAACAAATCTTCTCTATTGCTTTAATCAAATTAGGCTGTTTCACCTGTTTATTTGGAAACTGTTACACGGAGGAGAGGAAAAAATTCTTGTAAGAACTGCCTCATTTCCAGGTCTCAGCTGAAAGTGACTTGGGTTTCTAACCATCCATCCCCAGAGCCTTTAAGGATGGTGATTGCTCTGGAATATAAATGTTTGCTTAAGACTATTCTGTACTTAATACATATATTCATGAGTCAGGCTTCAGATACTATAAACACACAACTTGATGGGAAGATTTTTTAAAAAGTATAGATGGTCAGCTACTTAATACCCCGGAGAGGGCCTTGGGTCTGATTCTCCTCTCTTACACTGTGTAAATCAGGAATGAATTCCTTTGAAGCCAATGGGATTATGCTTGTTTAAGTGAGGGCTGAGTCAAGCCCACATCTCATGGTGCAAGCACTAGAGTGGTTAATAGTTATTTCCTGCTCTGCTTTATGACCGGTAGAATCGGTAAGAAGAATAGAAACAAGCCTGCAAAAGAAGAGGCAAAACCCAGAGTTTTCAATTTATGAGGCGGTGAAGTGAGAATGGCAAGGCCAAAAAGCTTTTGATATATGCCAACAACAGCCTGGCCGGAAATAGCTGGGTCACTGCAAATTTTAGTGCTGGGACATCTGAGTGAGTTAGGTGGCGACTCTAGGACTGGAAGGGACCTTGAGAGGTCATCGAGTCCAGTCCCCTGCCCTCATGGCAGGACCAAATACTGTCTAGACCATTCCATTCTTAAATATCTCCAGAGATGGAGATTCCACAACCTCCCTAGGCAATTTATTCCAGCGTTTAACTACCCTGACAGTTAGGAACTTTTTCCTAATGTCCAACCTAAATCTCCCTTGCTGCAGTTTAAGCCCATTGCTTCTTGTTCTATCCTTAGAGGCTAAGGTGAACAAGTTTTCTCCCTCCTCCTGATGACATCCTTTTAGATACCTGAAAACTGCTATCAGGTCCCCTCTCAGTCTTGATTTAAAACTTTTAACTGACGATGCGGGACAAAGTTTCATTAAAGCTGCCATGCATTTTTCCCGCCCATAAATCTTGGATAACATTAACACGGAACTTACCTGGGGTCTGTTCCGCAAAGAGTCATCCACATGAACACATATGGAATGATGTGAAATATCAATATTGGTAATATTAATAATAATTAAGCATGCTCTGATATGTTATACAGTATCTTTCATCCTGAAGGTCCACAAAGCTCTTTACATACAGAAATCACTGCAACCACCACTCTCTCGGGGCAGGGAAGGGGGAATGCAGTTTAATAGCACTCAGCAACACTATCCAACAGTTTAGGACAGGAAGTGAAGAATACTGTATCTGACTGAAATTGAGAGACCTCAGGTCAGCAGAGTACATTTTCCCAAATTGAAACTCGTTCAAGAAAGGGTCTAGAATCGAGAACTGGGTGAATATAATGCAAAAAGTGTGTGTGTGTGTGTGTGCACACTAACACCTCCACCCCTACATATATATAAATTTAATAAAGTTCATATATGTCCATGAATATTCACACGTTAACCACTCAGCTCTACAAAGTGGGCAAATAATGAAAACAATTCTTACCCCAGTAATACTGTACGATCTCAATAAATTACTCAACCATTATGTGATCAGCTTGACTAACCTCCCTATCCAGATGAAAAGAGCCTTGGGTGTTTTGATGACCACAGATGCTAGGAGGCCAATTACTTTACATCTCCTTGAGTACCCTAGCAGACGTGACAGGAGGATGGAAAGATGCAATAATCGGGGCATGCATGAAAAAGTAAATGATGTAAAAACAAATCACTTCTGCACATTGATGCACTGGTCTGGTGTCATAATTCCTTTTGAATCAGAGGATCAGCTCCTCAGTTTTAGGATCCTCACCTATTAAACTGAGGTGCTTTTTTCCCCATTGCTACTCAGAGATAGAGTACTTTGAAATACCGTGGGAACGTTAAGAAAATATGTCCATGAAAACAAGTATGTTGGCACCATGCATTATATTCTTGGTTATCTTAATACTGAGTATATTTGATTCCATGATGCAACCATGTGAGTGTCAAATGGTCACGCTCACATATTTGGCAGAATATCAAGGATCCTTTTTTTGCATTGCAATCTACAGCACACACAACGGTGCTAATTCTATCTCCTGATGCTTTCTTAGCCTGACTGTTGGGTTTTTTTAAACAATACACTATAGGCCTGCTCCAAAGCCCTTTGAATTCAATGCGAGTCTGTCCATTGCCTTGAGTGACTTTCATTTGGGATCAGACCCTAGGAGAGCATATTAGCTATTTGTGCAAAAAAGGGTTTTCAACTAAGGGGTTATGTTGGCAATCGGACAGATCAGCAATATTAGCAGAGTCCATATCAGGATTGCAAATGCCTTCGCCATCCCATGTCAGCCCTAAATGCATACTTCATCTTTCATATAAATGCTATTTTACCATCCTCTCAGAATTCCTGATTGGCTTGACTGATGCATACTATCTTGGGCTGGCAGCAAGGGAAGGAAAACCTGTTACAGTTATTGGTATACAAATCAGTTTGAGCAAGAAATACATTCATTCCTCTTTCTAAGACTAATTAGTTCCAGATCCCAGAGAATCCAGAAGAGGAGCAGAAATAAGCTTGTGGGGGGACAGGGAGAAGGAGGGAAGAAAGTGTCCTCCTCCTCCTCGTCGTAAATCATTGAAATTGAGTTAGATCCTCTCAAATTGAGGCACAAAAAGCCAGTTATAGATCTATTTTGCAATGCTGGCTGACATGGCTTCCATTTGCGACTCAGTGAGTGACATTACTTACTCAGAGTGCTTCTCTGACAATATAAGCCCTTAATGTGAAGACGTGTAAAATTACAGCGAAATGAATGAAACCCAGGAATGTTTTTCTAGGCATCCTCTCCATTTCTCTCTCCTAAATTAGGATTGGGGTGATGTGTCACTTCCTTTCCCTAGTGAGGGTTCTTTTCTCCTCTTCTGCATGTAAGCAACTCTCATTAACACTAGTGTGCACTGTGGGGTGAATAGACCCCCCTACATTTCTGAGAAAAATACTCAGGCACTTAAACACCTATACTGAAGCATCTCAGTCTTCCAAGTGCAACACACTTATGGAAATCGCATTTGTTCTGGTGCAATTTGCCTGAAAGCAAACATTACCGATGACATTTGAACCTGATTTTTCAAATAGATGAGGTCTGCAAGGGGTTTAAGGACCCATCTATAAATTACAACATAGAGTAAAGTTCCTTCTGCCTTCTTTACTCTCCCTTATTGGTGTGAGTGTCAAACGGTCACACTCACATATCTGGCAGAATATCAAGGATCCTTTTCTTGCATTGCAATCTACAGCACAGAGGACAGTGCTTATTCTATCTCCTGCACAGCAATCTAACCGACAAGACCAATAGTGTTAAAAGCGACATTTTACTGGTTTACATCTAAAATGTAGACAATGCACCGTGAATGCCTCAAGCTGGTCACAGGCTGCGGGGAGCAATCATAATAAGCCTGGCCAGATTTCACTGCCAACTGGAAGGGCCAGATGTGGGGAACAGATGTGTTGTGAAGGTGATGCCCTCAGCCATCAGCAGGGGGAGGATGGATGCTGCTCTCACAGCTCTTCCAAATCAGCATCCCTACTGGTAACTTTAGAGCTAAGCATTAATGCCAGCTGCTAACATTTCTGCCATCATTGGTGCTCCTGGCCACCAGGAAAAGAAGTAATCAATAAAGAGGATGGTGTGGGGAGTGGGAATTTGAGCCTTGGTATATTTACAATACATTGCTTTGAAGCTGCTGTGAATGCACTGAGTCAGCATTGATTGGTTATCTTAGCTACAACCATGGGGGAGCTATCTACAGGCACCCAGGGCTGCCAGGCACCTGCCTCCCACGGAAAGCCATTGGCTGTCGGGTCCGTGACTCCCATCTCTGCCTGTGAAAAGCTCCCTGTTCCTTTACATTGCTAAAATTCACGCCTGTTGCCCTGAGCAGGCTCAGCACAGCTAAACACCCATGCACTGGACCCATGTCAGCTTTGAGCTACTGAACACTATGCAATCGATACGCCTCTGTTAGCGGCATGCTGGAGAGATCCAGAGCTTATACACATCATCAGAAATCCTATCTGTCTACCATCTCCTTAATCAATAGCTTTGTTATTGTTTGCATTATCTGCCTATACGTTTGGTCAATATGTCTAGCTAATGGGCAACATGAGACAGGATAGGATTTCAGTTCCCCAAGGTGTGCAGCAGCAGTAGGACAGTCTGTATCCCTGTGTATAGTTACAAAGCACTATACATCTGGTGCAACGCACTGTGTGCGTCATGATATGTCACATAATATTGAGTATAACACCGGGGAAGACGCTGCGTGTCGGATGGAGCAGGTAACAAAACACCAGCTTTTATTGGGCGTTCTCCACTGTACCCCATAATGCTCTCTGCACTCCCTGTGTTAATAGCAGGTCACTCCGTGTACCTAGTTGGCTGCAGCTGGCCTGTTTATTACAATTAGCCCTACAGTAATGAAATTCCAAGGGGCGACAATATTCTGATCCACTTGCTGCACTTTAAAATATTTACTGTTTTTTAAAATTCAGATTTGGCAACAACCTTGCATACAGCAGGCACACCTCAGGGAATAACGGAATTACTCACTTGTGAGTGATCACTGTGAGATCATTCCCATTCTCCTTGAAGTCTTCATCATCCTGCCTTCAGTCATTAAGTATTCTTTCATCTAGATACATCGGTTGATATGTATAATCAATCTGATACATGCACACACACAGCCCTCACAAAGACACGACTCAGGTTATTGCTGCACTAGCTAAATCTTGGCTTTAATGCATGCATATACATTGTAACTGTTTTATTGCTTTATATAGCGTATCTCACAAACACCAATGAAATTTCCAAAATTAAAAACCAAACCTAAAACAAGGCTCATTTTCACTTCATCGGCACTGGGATGTTGCCATCTCTGGGGTGGGACAGAGCTGCTGTTATGCGTTTGTTTGTAGTGTACATTCAGTTAAGACAGGTCACTGTATCCTTTGTAGTTTTCCCAAAAAAATCTCTCTCCTATTAAATTCAATCCCACATAAAGATTTCTGGTGGTGTTAAATATTCTTTTGTGTGAAACAGAGTTAAATGTGAGGGAAGGAAGTTTGCCTTTCCTTACAATGACCTCAGGAATAATTTAATTAAGCCCCTATTCCAATCCCAATTTATATTCTGAAATAGTGTCCTCACGACAGCTGCTCCTATGTGCTGTGTTTTCCAACAAGCAGAAATGCAATAAGTTAAATTAAAATGCCATTCTAGTTTCTGCTGCCACCAAGAGATCATCTTTGACAATGCATTTGTCTCTGAATCATTACTAGTGGCGGGGGTGGGGGACTTTAAAAGGGTCTGACAAGCCACCTGAAAGCTGACACCTTCCTTCTTTTTCCTCAGGATCTAATCTTACTAGATGACCTCCACATTTCTTTCATTTCCTTGGAATCCCCCACTGCGCCAAAAGTCTGATCCAAACCCACTGCAGTCAATGGAAAGTCTTCCATTGACCTCAATGGGCTTTGGCTCAGACACCAGTTAGGAACATATTGCTATGCAGGGTGATGCCAAATAACCCATAGGCCAGTCCATAACTCACTGAAGAAAGAAGCAGTTTTGGAAATTAAGGAATGGAGTAAAACTAAGCATGTGACTCAAAAATATGCAAGGCCTCAAAATAGCAGTCCCAGGAAATGGGGTGCCGGGCTGTTTGGAAGGGCTCACGACCGTGAGTGCCAGCCCCAGGGCATACTGTCAAGAAGCAGGGCAAAAAAACCTCACATGGCTGTAGGTTCTATAATTAGATTTCATCTACCAGGTAGCAAGTGTGAACACCTCAAGCCTTGACATGGAGTCACTGACAGTCCCCTGGGGCATTCCAGTCTAGCTTGCCACCCAGGCAAGCTTGACTTGGCTCAATGGCCAGTGAGGGTCCCGTGTTCCTGCTGGGAGACCGTTCCTTCCTAGTCAAATTCCAGTTGATGCAAGTGTTTAAGAAGGGGCTGTTGTTCTTGGGCTTGCACCAGGATAGTATGGCTCCCTCTTGTTCTGTGCAGGGGCCACAACAGCGGCTACCCAGTTGTGTCTGGGAGCATCAGAGATCCAAGCTATAGGGTGCGGGTGATCCAGGGTCTATAATGCTTATGTGCAGCTGCTTGAGAGGAGGCCAATGCAGGTGATGGGCTGTAAGCACCAGGGTTTTAACCATGTCTGGTTCCTTCCCATGTCTATCATATAGAATGTATCCGAGCACACCTACGGCTGGGGATATGGATTTGTGAGCACAGCATTGTGCACTGGTTTCACAAGAGAGTGTGTAATTCAGCAAGGGGCTTTCAGCTGGGCCTTGGGCTGGAGGCAAATTTTGTCTTGGCAAAACAGGGAGGACATGCGCTGGGAACAGCTTATGCCTCCTTTGCATGGGGGCTGGTGCCCTGTGAGGACACATCAGACGTCATTGTTATCCGCCTAGGGAGAACAACCTGGGAACGTATTCCGGGCTCCAACTGATTCGGAAGGCTGAGCAGGATATAGGGCTGCTGGTGGACTTTCCTGGCATGGGGATAGTATAGTTGGAGATACTAACCTGCAGGGTTTGGTGGACTGCAGTCCACCCACAAAAAGTGGATAGGGCCCGGAGGATGGCCAGATGGAAAGTATGGACATAGCTCAGTTATCAGCCCACAGGGCAGCTGAGCTTTCTCAAGAGGATGGAGCGCACCACTCTGATATAGGTGCCCATTTGTTCCTGGATGATCTCAGTATTGGGTTGGCCAAGCTTCTAGGTAGCCCATGCAGAGTGGGGTGGAGGCCACCAAGCTGATGCTGGCACCTCCTTGTGGCAGGTGCCCAGTGCACAGGGGCGGCTCTACGTTTTTGGCCGCCCCAAGCAGTCATGCCCGGGAGGCGCCCCGGAGCCGCGGGAGCAGCGGACCTCCCGCAGGCATGACTGCGGAGGGTCCGCTGGTCGCGCAGCTCGGCTGGACCTCCCGCGGCTGCGGACGGTTCGCAGGTCCGGCGGCTCCAGTTGAGCTGCCGCAGGCGTGCCTGCGGGAGGTCCAGCCGAGCCGCGGGACCAGCGAACCGTCCGCAGTCATGCCTGCGGGAGGTCCACTGGAGCCGCGGGACGAGCGCCCCCTCCGCAGTCATGCCTGCGGCAGGTCCGGTCGTCCCGGGGCTCCGGTGGACCTCCCGCAGGCATGACTGCGGCAGGTCCGCCGGCCCAGCCTGCCACCCCCCCGGGAAAGGGCCGCCCCACGCGCGTGCTTGCCACGCTGGGGTCTAGAGCCGGCCCTGCCAGTGCAGGAACTTGCTTATTTAGACTCCAGATCCAAAAAGGTAACACAGAGGGCATGTTCTTAGGGAATAGGGGCATTGTGTCTAACTCCCTGGGGGCAAATGTGAACCAGGGGCCTGGGCATTACCCAGAATCACCGCCCTGCCAATGCACTTGAAGTCAGTGCTGGCTGGGAGTCAAGGTCCCCTCTCACTTTAACTGCTGAAAGGGGGATGGATGCTAGTGGGTGAGTGGAGGTGCCCAGAAACCCTCCTAATGTGACAATTGGCTTCCACTGTGGTGGGAGGCCCCAGGAATTGGCAATGGATTGATGGGGTAGGAGTCACTGCACTGGGCTGTCCCCTGATGGGAACCTTGGATGTATTTGACTAATACAGGTGTGGCCTGGTTAATACCCATCCCACATGTCCTGGCCTTCTTCCCCACAGTGAGCACACCACTAGCCACAAGTGGCCAGGAGGTGCTTAAAAAAGAAGTGGAAAAAATAATGCAAAGGCAGGGACTGATGAAAGTGAAATCCTTGGATCCTCGGGATTTGAGCCCCATGGTCAGATGCAACAGTAAGTCAGAGGTAGAATGGGGGATGGGCAAGAGTCCATTTGGGGTAGGGGTGAAAGACTCTGTCCTGAGGGTGGCCTGATAAGAGATTGTTTCTTGGAGAAAGGAGGAAGGAAGAGTCAGTTCTGTGGCCCCCAAAGGTGGCTGATCTGGGTCCTTACAGACCTAATGCAGGACACAGATCAATGGATCTGCTTGCTCGTACCATAAGCCACTACGCATAACTAGAGATGGTGCTGAGATGCGAAGTTTCAATCAACTTTCTCAATATTCAGGGATTTTTTATTTTTATTTTATTTTGTTTGGTTCAGACTCAGGTCTTCTCACAACTTCGCTGCAGCAGAGCAGCATTTAGATGAGTTAAATAGACTCGCTGAGGAATAGTGCAGAAAACAAAAAATTCCTCGCTGTTTTCTTTAATAAAGTATAATAGGAGCCCAGCTGGACTGTGCAGAGAAAGAAGTGGTGGCTTTTCGTAAGTCTACTGTGCTTCAGAACTGAGCAGTGCCTGGCACCGGAGCTTCCTAGCTGCCTTACTGTTGTTTGTGTGTGCACAGCCTGCCCTTTAGTGTTCATCAGCTGGAACTGCACGGGCCAGTGTTTGAAATCTCGGGTCTGTCTCCTCTGTTGTTTACAGTGAACCAGTTTTACATTGCTTTAAATGCCACTGGACTTCAATGGAGATATTTACTCCTGATTTACCCTGGTGTAAGAGAGAGAATAATCAGACCCATTCTTTTCTCTCTGCCGGGTTCCATTTATCAAAATCACAGCAGTTTGAGATGGAAACAACCCACCACCATGATACTGAGTCCATCTCCTTGCATGTCTCAGAAATGGAACAGATTTAAACATTTTATTAAAATGAATGTTTGACATGAAATATACACAGGTTGAGAGGGAAGGTACTGTACATCTGGGGTCAGGCTTGGGTTATGGGGGGGTTACAGATATCATTTGAAAGGATGAAAAGATACATACATATCGCATAACCAGCATAGACCCAGATTGGGGTGCAAGAGTTTTTAAAGTGTCAGTGGATAAGTGGGCTCGGGTACGCCACCCATGGACTGTATAAGGAGTCCAAGTCAGTACTGATGGAGCTACTACACTTGATATTAGCCAAAATCAATGAAGTCTATATGAAATACGTACCAAAGTCCCCAGTTTGTTTCAAGCATGAACATTCACAATGCCAATATAAATTGGCCCAAATCCTGCATTCCTTACTTGGGCAAAACCACCATCAAATTGTACTTATTTGTATCACTGGGACAACAAGAGGTCCCAACTGAGATTGAGGCCCCATTGTGCTCGGTGTTGTCCAGGCACATAGTAAGACCCAATCCGTGCTCCAAAGAACTTAAAAACTAGATAGACAAGACCCACAAAGGGTGGGAGAGGAAACAGAGTGACACGAGGTCCATGAGAGAGCAGGGAATAGCCCCCAAGGCCCCAGTCCAGTGCCCTAGCCACTTGCCATCTCATTAAAATCAGTGAGTAAGATCTGAGTAAGGACTGCAGGAGTTTATCCCTTATGGTTACCTTTAGTGTTATTTCTAGGGCCTCACTTTCTCTGCTGTGGTTCCCATAGGGCAGCAAACACCAAACTGGACAAAAAACATGGAAAATAAACTTTCAGGTATATGCCTTACATTGGCAGAGGAATAGCCAATGGACTTGATTGTTAAAGGAGCCTTTTTCCTTTCCTTTCCTTTTTTTGGTGAATGGGATAAAAGTAGAACTACTGAACCCTTCCAAGGAAATCCTCTAAGGCTGATATAGAAAAACAACAAGTGAGGATGCTTAAAATATTTACATTTGTTTCACTGCAGATAACAGACAACTGCTGCCGTCTCAAGTGCAAGTCTTGCTGTGCTGAAGAAACTTCCAGTTGAAACATTACAGTCGCTCGTTATCTGCGGTTAAACAAATGTAATAACGATATCTCTCTTCTGTGCTTGTTTCAGCCTCAGGGCTTTTTTTGCTTAGGATGTACAAAAGTTCTTTGTTTGGTTTGCGTAAAATAAAATTAGTGAAACCTGCCTTGGCAATCAAGAAAGTTACAATCCCTCACAATTATTTATGGATTGAGATATAGCATGCAGCAGCAGTGCTAGCTCACGGTACCTCAAACCAGACCTGAGGGACCACACACAGAGGTAAGAATGTAGCTCTTGGCCTCTGTACTTCTACTGCCAACAAAGGCTGCCAATTCATGTCCATTTCAGTTGTGCTTTTGTGATGTGAATGCCTGTCTAATAGGTATTGAACTGAGACCGCCAATTCATTTTATGTAGAACAGCCATCATCATATGGCAACAACTGAGAAAGTTACTGGGTTGCAGACAAACACTAGCGAGTTTCCATTTCAGTGGGAAAGTCCCAACCAAAAAGATGAAAGGGCTGATCCAAAACTCATTGAAGTCAATGCAAAAACTCCTGTTGATTTTGGTGGATTTCAGATCAGGACCTAGGAGCTACTGCTTAGCACTGATTAGGTCTTTGAATTAAAAACAGTGAAAACCGTGAAAAAACATTAGTGCAGGAAGAAGGATGGAAAGAACCTAACAGTTCCAATGACATTGACTAATTGGTCATTTAATTATCTTATTTGTTTATGTAGCACCCATCACCATGTATATTGGGTGCTGCATATAAGTTAAAAACAACAATCATGAAAATAAAGCTGTGTCTTGTTATTCAGAGAGAAGCAACCACCCTGCTAAAAGAAAGACATACTAAGAATATCCTAAAAAGGAAGCACTGGTTAAAAAAGAGAAGATGAAAGGATCAAATATGAGCTGACCTTACAGTGAACCTTGACCAGAGACCGATGTAAAAGAAGAAGGATTGTTTTATGTATAAGGGGCAGAAATGGGATTAGGACGATCCAGCTTCTGATTCTGCCATGGATTTCCTGTGTGACTTTGGATCATCAGAACCTCTCTGGAACCCACTTTCCCCCATTTGTAAATGGAGATGATAATATTTCCCTCCCCCACTAGAGTGTTCTAATTCATTCATGTCTATAAAGTGCTTTAGGACCTCTGCATGGAAGGCGCTGTACAAGTGCAAGGAATGAGAAAATATGGGACTTGGGCAGACACACTCAGGGAGTGAGTCCCTCAATGAAGAACACCTGGCCCAGCTCACTCCAGATCAAACTTGAGACAAAGAACAAGGACAACCCTGTCTGCTTCAGCAACTTTGGAGGGACTCAGCAGGAGAGAAAGACGCTCAAGTACCTCAGATAAGCTGAACACAAGTATGGTAACTCATTAACCTTCTTTGTTTCACTTGGGAATGCTTGTATGATATGGATTGGCATGGCTGGAGTATGGGTTGATATGTCCTAGATGGTTTGAGTTGGGAATCTCACTTTCAAGATGTAAAAAAGTTTGTAACTAGGAATTAGGGCTTCTTTCATCAGTAAAGTACAGGATATTCCACCATCTTAGATAACTCAGGGGAAGTTCTGGTGAGGAGAATATAGGAAATGGGTACATTACTGACCATTTCTATGCCTCGGCTGGGCACACTGAGCTGTCTTCTGCCTCACTTAAGAAACACTAATTGCTTTACAATGGAGATGACATCAAGCAGAGAAGAAGGTTATAGGGAATTAATGGGTCAAATGATTTTATTAGCAGAATATTTCACCTACAGGTCACCATTCTGAATATGGTCAAGACTGGTAGTGATCAAAATTTGGTACAGTCTAATGGCTGGTTAGTGCCCTACACAAAATTAGTTATTGATAGCAAGCCATTATCCATAACCAAGAAACCCACCCTCACAAGTGACACCCTTCTTGGCAGTCTCAGAAAAGAGGCAATGCTCGAGACCACAAACAGAAGCATCTTGAATGGCCTCACCTCCAAGATTGTTCCAGTGCTGTGCTGATCACAGTAGTAGTGGCACTTTCCAGGACTAAGATCTGCAAAGTTGTTTTTCCTCTTGTGCTTTCTTTGTCATAGTTTTCTATGTGCAACTGAAAGGGTTCGATTCTTCAGCATTACTGGTATGATTTAGTGCTGTCCAACCTGTAAGAATATGTAGCACTGAAATTCTAATATATTGGGCTATCTTTTTGCTGAAATACATGGTTTCTCTCCTCACTTAACAAATTGGGCTACATCCTAAAACCTGCTGAGCATCTGTAAATCTTTTTGAAGTCAGCAGCTGCTTCCAGAATTTGGCACTGTATTTTAATTTAGACTTCAAAGTTTTAAAAATAGCTGCAGATGGGTGCGATACTTGAGTCCAACCATAAGGGATGATAATACATTGGAATGCAGTGTTCAAGTACAAAAATATCTTGTACTTCAGGGATCTCATACTGAACCTGTACCTCATGAGACTTCGTCACTGAGAATAAATACAAATTATAGAGATGAGGAAAATCAAGAAGGGCTATGGTTTTGTTTTGCAAAGTATCATTCACTGGGTTTTTGTTTTGCAAAATTGAAATCAAGCCTGGTTCAGATCCTGGTTCTATTGAAGCTGAATCTCTAAAGTTCAAGTAACATTAAGATGAATGGTTTGGGGTCTGACCCTTCTTGGCCAAAACATTATGTGAAACCATAAAGGAGATGTTCTTTCTCAAGGAACTTAAGGTCTCTCAACCATCTATTTCTCAACCATCTTCCTTGCTGTTATGTTCTTGAATCTCTTTCTATATATAAGAAGTTAGGAATGAAGGATGCATTTCCTTACTCTGAATAACTTGTTTTCCATTCTGGCTAGGACCTTTTCAACATGTAATTGTTTGAATTGAATCTGAAATCTTTTCCTTTAGTGATGGTACCATATTATCTTTCCAAGCCTGATGATCCTGTTTTGGCTATCATAAGGCTCAAAATTCTAATGCAGAATGTCATTAGCCTCTTCAGAAAATGCTCGTGCACACAACACAGGAGATACAGGGATCATTGATTTAGAGATGACATTGATTGATCATGCCAGAGAGGGACAAAATGGCCTTAGGGTAGGGCCAGATCCTCAGCCCCATTTTCTAGATAATAGGATATCCTGTATATAATTCTGTGGCTACATGTTATAGTTATATGAAATTTTACAAAAATTTATATTTTGTTGACAATGAGCCAGCTCCTCAGCTGGACAGTTAGTGTAAAATGGTCTAGATCTATTGACTCCGGTCTGTTGTCACTTTCCATCATCTGAAGGTTTACCCGTGCGTCTTTATTCTTGGTTTACAGAATTTTTCCCCTTTTTTTTTTTAGCAAATAGCAAAGTTTTAGACTAGCTTTGTAAATTTATTTCACTAGAGGGCATTGGATCATTTGAAACAGTAATTTGATCTCTTTGCACGTGTTAGGTGTATTTGCCCAGCAGTCATTGCCTGTCCCAGATTTTTTTTTTGAGAGAGAGCTTAGATGGAATCAGCAGAAATTCCTCTATGGAACAACTTGTCATATTTACAAGTAATAAAAGACATTTCCACTGCATATATCAAGATCTTAATGGCTCATCCCCCCTGTCATTTAACATACCCAAAAGTCCCAGGCCTGCTATGCGCCTAGGCTGCAGTATGGAAGGTGGCAGATGGTATTCAATATTGTGAAATGGTAATGGGGGTTCTGTTTATAAACTGTTTAGAGAAGATTAAGAGAAGATTATCCCAAAGCCTGATGTTTAACTGAAGAAGTGGCCTGAAGACTGATCCCTTGTCACAGCTGTGGGAATGAATGTGAAGATTAGAATACGTGCTGCTGGTCCTGCTCATGTTGCCTAGATGTCGGGCCCCAACTCTCTCAGACATTGGCTCTTTGATACACATTCTCTTGTAGCAGGATTGTGGAAGGATAATTTGCGGCAGAGATGTTCTGTCGGTGTTGGCAGTTATAAACGTACGTTTGGGAATTTGCTGTATGTGATGGGGCGTCTACCCTACCCAAGCCCCAACTGCGTTAATGTGGGCCAGAGTGGACCTGGAGGGGAACCAGGGATTGATAAGGCCTAATGGCAGATGAAGCCCAGCTGGGGGAGGAGTATAAACCTGGAAGTGAGAGCAGAAAGGGCTCCGGGGAGGAGGTCTACGGTCACTCCCCAGAGGGAAAGGGAGTTGGCCAGGGACAAGGAGGAGATCCAGAGGGGGAGAGTAACCCCTGGAGTCCCGCCCTGCACTGGGGAGTTTGACTCGCAACCGAGAAGGGTGAAATAGCCACGGGGAGCAGAGGAAGTTGCAGTGGTAAACCCAGAGTTAGGCAAGGAAATCAAGAGATGGGGTAGGAAAGAGCCCAGAGAAACAGCAACAGGGTCTGAGACTGAACAAACCTGGATTGCTAGTCATAAGGTCTATGGGCTGGAGCCCGGCATAGTAGGTGGGCCCAGCTTCCCAGGACCCAGAGACTTGGAACAGAAGACTGTCAGAGGCAGCATCTATACAGCTTGTCCGGTGGGACTTTGTTACCCCAGAAGCGGGGGAAACTACAGAGTGACCTGGCTGGAGGGCCAAGTCACAGAAAGGGAGCATCCCGAGTCACAGAAAGAGAGAGGGGCCACAGCGTGAACAACCACCAGAAGGGGGCACCAGACAGGGTGAGAGCTAATTCCCAGATCTAGCCACAAGGAGGCATTCCTGCAGTGAGTGGAACCCCCTTTACACCCTATCGTGTAAAGTTCTAGAAACACATACGCTAAGAAGATTTGTCTTAGGTGCACATCCATATTAAATGTCATCAACTCTCGTGGTTTAAACCCAAGTCTGATGATACTCAGTGTTTTTCATAAAACCCATGCTGCTGGAGTCAGTAGATTGTAGGAGAATCTCATCTTCCATTTTATTGGGGGGAAAAAGTAAGTTTTTAGCCCTCATAACTGTGGAGAAAAGCTTGAAATGTGAAGTGAGTGCACCCTAAAGGCTCAAAAGACAGAGGGCAATTTTTTTTAAAAACAAATCTCATTATTTTTAAGCCAATCACATGATTGGAGGGGCTGGTTTTTTGAACATGTGGGGTTGGCAATACTGTATGAGATTCAGAACAGTGCTGCTGGTATAATAGTTACAAATGGAAATGTTAGTAATCCGCAGCTGGAAGATGTGTTCAATACACCTTGAAAAGTATTGCTCGTGTGGTTTGCTGAAGAATAGTTAAAGTTGCTGTACGTATTACACCTAAATTCTCAAAAGTGACTAGTCATTTGAATGACTCACTTTTGGCATGCCCACTGGAGACACCATAAAGAGGACCGCACCTCTGAAAATCAAGCCCCTCTCAAGTATTTCCAGTTGAGCACCCAACAATTGAGTCACCCACTAGACATTTGTGGAAATTTAGGTCATTTGTGCTTTATGTGTTATGTTTATTTTTACTGGATTTCTTTAACTCCGAAGCAGAAGGCTATGATTCTTGATAGCTATGTCTTGGTCAGAGTTAAGGTTGTGACTGGAACAGGTAGAAGGGGAAGAGTAGGAGGAGAAAATGGCAGAAAATCAGAGGTGGGATTATGGAATGCTTTTAAAGAGAGGCGACACATGAACTTAATGAAGAAGAGGAGGGAAGGCCAATACAGAGATGAAGTAGGGAGAAAATATAACTAGAGTAGCAGAAAGAGACTGTCTTGCCAGGGCATTTTGGATGCACTGACGAAGAAAGGAAGCCCAGAGAGGAAGCGGTTTTAATATTCAATATGGAAAATGCCCAGAGCATGGACTAACATTTTGGCAGCACTTTGCTTTCAGCAGTTTGTCTAATGAGGTTTTTTCAAAAGAGCTATTTTATTGTACATAAGACATAGTGCAGTGACAAAACTGCAGGAATCTGGCTGCAGGAGTCCATTTCACACCTTTATATTCCTGGAAAACCCCCATCAGCCCTGGAAGGATAATGCTTTACTGAAGTTTTTATTTGATTTTAAAACTCAGAAAAGGACTTTTTCCTTGCTTGCCAATGTAGTCAAGCATATTCCAGAACAAGAGATTCTGTGCAACTCCTTGCCACACAATTATGAGAAATCTAAGTGTTTTACACAAGTTAAAGAGGGGTGTTTACATACTATGCACACAGTTTCCCTAAAAGTGCATTCATTTTTAGATATACTATGATGGGGCAAGGCCAGATGGCTACAGTTAGCCCCAGGCTAAACAAATCACTAGTACCATGGTAACCAAATGGCAGTTGCTCCAGGTTAATCAAGACACCGGGGGCCAATTAAGATCATTCTAGAAGGCAGTGGAGATAGCTACATTGATTGGGACACCTGAAGCCAATCAAGGGCTGGCTGGAACTAGTTAAAAGCCTCCCAATTAGTCAGGGAGATGTGCGTGTGAGGAGCTGGGAGCAAGAGGTGCAAGGAACTGAGAGTGAACTGCTGGAGGATTGAGGAGTACAAGGATTATCAGACACCAGGAGGAAGGTCCTGTGGTGAGGATAAAGAAGGTGTTTGGAGGAGGCCATGGGGAAGTAGCCCAGGGAGTTGTAGCTGTCATGCAGCTGTTACAGGAGGCACTATAGACAGCTGCAATCCACAGGGCCCTGGGCTGGAACCCAGAGTAGAGGGCGGGCCCGGGTTCCCCCCCAAACCTCCCAACTCCTGATCAGACACAGGAGGAGTTGACCCAGACTGTGGGTTCCACCAGAGGGGAAGATCACTGAGGTGAGCAAATCCGCCAATAAGCACAGGACCCACCAAGGTAGAGGAGGAACTTTGTCACAATACATTGAAACAGTCTTTTGGGGAGTTCTGTTATAGTGAAGTAGAATGAAGCTCCTGGGCTTTTCCCATTCATTGCAATGTGAAAATCACAATACTGTATTTAGCGACAAATCCACCAACCCACGTAAGTGCTGTGTAAGGCCATGAATGCCGTGGAACCAGAGCAATTCTGCTACATGAGGAGAGACAGGCACTGGCCTCCTCAATATCATGGGGTACAGTACCGTATTACCTTTAGCAGCATCGTGGGCTGTGTTGGCATGGTGAACTAGGTGCAAGGTCATTTGATTGCCAACTACGGTACGTGGATCTACAGGACAAACCCCTGTGCATCGGGGGTTACAGATACTATAAGCCAGGAGTTGCAGTGGTAGTCATGAAGAGAACCTCCTCTGCTCTGCACAGTGTAAGAACCTAGGAGGGTGATCACATTCCCTCCCTCTACAGCTCCTGCACATGCTCCATCTGTTTTGACTTTGCTCAGTAGAGAGGATTTCCCCTATTTGCTCCACGCAGGTTTCCACTGCAGCAGGATCCATATTTCAAATTGCAGAGGTTAAACAAAGTCACCAATTTCCTTGGACTAATCGAGCGTGTGATTTGCCTTCTTGTAAAGCCTGTATTTGGCCAAGAAGATTTACTATTTTGAGTGACAGTAAATGTCCAAATGCAGTTGAAGCAGACCTGAGCTGCAGTTCATTAACTTTCAGTGTGAAGATGTTGGAAAAAACATTTCTATTTTTAGTTATTTTAAGTTGCCTTTGTATTTAGAGCTATTTAAGTAATAAAGAATCACTGGATTTTCCAGCTCTTATTCTTCATGGAGACCCTAATTCTGTGGTAGGTTTTCAGAGTAATTCTTAATTCTGTGGTATTTGTTCTCATCTTGATAAGCGAGCAAGTCTCTCTGAATCAAGAAGAAAATGGGGCCACAGAATGCTCTTCTCTGTTGACATCTGAAGTTAAATCTCCACCTTCTCAGAATCAGAGACCAAAATGGAGGATGAACCTATCCGAGACATTGGCTTATGAAAATATGCCTTTGGATTGTTTCTGTTTTCTCCCCAGAAAGTCACAATCTGGGATTGTCCGTGCTACAAAATTGCCATGTTTGCCATGGGGATACCAGACATGGCAGCCCCACCGCTTCCCCTTCATTGGTGTCAGAATCAGTTGTCCCACTTGAGTGGCATGGTCAACTGAATCCAACACTCACTGCAGTGAAGTGTGCTAGTCCCTTCATTCTGCTAAGTGCCTATCATACTTTGCCATAACAGCTATTAAGTTCAGTTATCCCTGTCCACACTTGTGGGGAGGGCAGGAGCTGCTATGTTTCACACCCAGTGGTTCTGTAATGGAGACACATTCTTAATGGGAGGAGGCACTCTGTTGTTGAACATCTGGGGCCATTTGACTTCAATGAAGCTACACTGATACCAGGGCCAGCTCCAGTGTTTTTGCCGCCCCAAGCATTCTTCATTATTCGGCGGCAGATCCTTCCCTCCGAGAGGGGCTGAGGGACCCGCCGCTGAAGAGCCGAACATGCCGCCCCTCTTCATTGGCCGCCCCAGGCACCTGCTTGTAGCACTGGTGCCTGGAGCCGGCCCTGACTGATTGATACACATCAGCCAAGGATCTGGCCCCATTAGCTGAATGCAGTATGAAAATGAATCATACAGTCAGAATATTCCTCATGTAATATATTTTGATGCTAAATTCAATTTTATGCTGCTTCTAAATTTTCAATGGGCTGCAGATTTTTGTATTGACAACATAGCCTGCACCATAGAAATTAGCAGTGAAGGGATGGTGAAGGCCTTTTGGTAACCTGGGAGGTGTCAAAGGTCATTTGGAACTGTGGGATAAACAGATAAGATAATGTTTCTGCTAAAACGATCAACAGTGACCTAGTTAACAGTGTTGACATCTGAATTATCATTGGATTCCTGAGTGAGCCAAATGAGATGAATTCAGAGCTATTGCTACAAATCTTCTGCAGATTCTGGAAGGTGCTGCATTGATTTACAATCATCTCACATTTGGAAGGGCTTATTTGGAGCCACAGGAGATGGAACCATAAGATCTAGAAGGAGAGTTTAGATTCTGGAGCAGACTTCTTCAGCCAAGCATGGATTCTGTAGCCACAGAATCACAGCATTCACTGGGATCCTGACAACTGGGCCCTAAGCGGCCTAGATCTGTTCATGATTTATGCCTGAAGGCTCTGGGGATTTGGCCTGCAGGTGCTGAGTCATGGTGCTAGATTCTGTTTTGGATGCAGATCCTCTGTCTGGGACAGGGTTCCCATATTCTAACTGCACTGGAAGGAATCCTTCCTTCTTGGAAGGCCCCACAGTGGCCGTGTCAAGAATAGCCCAAACAAGGGCTCATTCTCTGCTTGGGAGAATAGCGAATAATTAGTGTAGCTGGAAATCCACAGGACCCATCGCATCTTTTCCTCTCTTCAATAACTCTTGTGCTCAATGGACCACTTATACAAGCTCCCCAGGTCCTGGCCTCACATTGCTCTGCCTGGTGTGGCTGCATGGTCCTCCAGGATTTGATAATAAGAGGTTTTTATGGTGCATTCCCTGATGGGAGTACCTTTGTATTTCTTTTTCAGGAGCCCTGATTTCATTTCAGGGGTATTGACCAGAGCCTTGCAAGTGTATATGTTTATTTTAGCAATGTTATATTGTTGTGCACAACCAGGAGTGAGAGAAGAAGAAACCAGTCCAGATTATTATTTATGTACAGAGGATCTGCCTGCCACATATTGCAGCCATCTATGATCTTGCCTTGATCAGTTGTCTGCCACTAGCCTGAAAGTACCTTAGGCAGCAGGCAATGGACAATTAGTGCTATACACAAGGAGCCAGCTGCCCAGGGGAAACTGACTTGAATTCTACAAAGCTAATTAATTTGTCTTTAAGGCTTAATAGTGAAGAAAACTAATTAATCTTGCTGGGTTTCACATAGCATCAAGTAAAGCAACTCTGTGCATGTAGGAAGGATGAAGGAGACTGATCCCCCCACAGCAGCTTTGTCTTGGATAATATTTGACATTCTGAATAATCAGCACATTGTGATGGCACATTTTTACAAGAGGGAACTCCCTGCTGAGACAGCAGTGAAAATGAACATGCAGGCATTTGGGAAACGTCCATTCATTTTTAGGTAAAGATGGCTTTGCATCTTAAAGTCCCAGTTTTGCCTACCTTCAGTGTTTCACTCCAATTTGATTGGGGCTGGGGGGAGAATATGTGGAAGGCCTAGGTGGGAAAGGGCCCAGAGTGAGATGGCAAAATAGCTGGCATGCAATTTCACGAGAACATGTACAAAACTTTCACACAGCTCTACTCCTCTTCCCACAGAGGGGATTTTCACATCCAGCTCCACTGTAGAGATCTTCTGTGCCTCAACCGTGGGGCGGGAAATTAAGAGACCCTGGAACACAATTCACAATCCCAGTCCCAGTGATGAACGAAGGGATTTTGTAAGGAAGAATGAGTCAGCTGGAGAACCATGAGTTAAAAAAACCCATCAGCTAATGAGGTAGAAGAGATATTGAGTACTTTTGTGTGACTCTGTTGTAGATATTAGTGGTGGTTTGCTATACAGTAGTTGCATACAACAGTGAAGAAATATTTCCATCTAATTTAAACTGAAGTTACAAAATCAAATTATTTAAACCTTCATATACAATGCCACCTGGAGGTACTGTGACATAAGTATCGAAAGGGTAAGCATTTTCTTATATATACACACAATCTAACAAATTGCTGTAATATTTCAAAATTTGCCAATAAGAATAACATTGTAGAGTCTGGTTCATGCAGTTGTTTTGTGGAGATATTGCTTGGGCTGTAAATTGGGTTTCAGCCTATGGCATGTTATAAAGACAGCATTTGTTGCTCGGGTGGACAATCTCCTCCTCCTGTCCATAGACAAGGGATGTATGTAATGCATCCTGCTGGATTTCCTCATGGCATTTGATACCATTAATCAGAAAATACTTCCAAGAAGCTACAGAAGTGAATGGAAATGGCTCAGGTCCTCCTTCTCAGACTGAACTCAGAGGATAAGTATGGCAAATTGTTCCTCCTCCTCCAGAGTTCTCAACTGTGGAGTCCCCAGGGCACACTCATCTCGCCCGTATTATTCAATATTGATACAAAGCTATTGGAAGAGCTGGTGAAATAGCATGGGCTGAAGTGTCAATGGCACGCAGTTAACACACAGCTCTACATCTCCTTTATCCCAGGACACTGCCCCTATCTGGAACACTTAAACTTCAATAACGGAAGACTCGTGTGTGCAGGAGCAGGGCATCGCCTGTGAAACTTATTCTCCCAAGAGATAAGAATAACTATCACTGTCACAAGTCAATGCAAAAATGTATTCAATAGCTTTTCCTCAAATTTTTCACACAGAGCTACACAATGAACTCACACCCTAAAACAAACAAAAACCCCTTGTGAACTGATCAAGTTATTTTAGAGAGAGCCAATAATTAGGTAGCTGCCACAGCATCCCAGATATAAATGGCTTAGTTCTGCTTCACCAGGACTCATGTCCATACCTGAGCCGTTGTTTACCTGGGAAAAGTGTTAGTGCTTTAAATGCTTCTTTGTATAGTAAAGAATTGTTTGCTGTGCCCACAATTGAGGCTGCAGGGTATTTCTAGTTGAATGCGATTTCATTCTCTTGCAAGACTTTCTTAACTGAGGGGAACCTCCCAGCTTTACCAAGAAGCCTAGGAAGGAAAGCTTTTGGGGCTGATTCTCAGTTGCCCTAGACTTTACATAGTCATTACACCAACACAAACTGAATGCAAAGCGGATTACTATGAGGGCTGGTCAAACATTTTCCATTAAAACTATTCTTAGGTGGAAAGTTGGGTTTTCAATTATATGATTGTTTTCATGAAAAGGGTCTGCTTTCCACATAAAATGTCAAGCTTTTAGTGAAAAATCAGAAACCAAAAGATTTTGACTGTGGAAGAAACAAACTCCACTCTCAGGTTGGAAGCAACAAAATCAGGGACAGCTTTATTCAGGACATGCAATTGCAAAGGAAGAACGCAGCTTCCAGAGAGCATCTCTGCCTCAGTTTCTCCAAAGTACAAGCAAAATCACACAAGCATTTATACCTCTTTGTGACGTGCATTAATTAAAAACATCTGCTTTTTATTTAAACTATTTGCGATCTAGTCCAGTATTTTCTCACTTTCTCTTCTCAAACATCGTTATCTCAAGGCTGGGTCACACTAACTATTCTGCTGTTTTCTACTCGCTTCTGACATGAGCCCTGCTTCTACAAGTCTCACGATATTAGGCTAAGACTTAACAGAACAGTTGCTCTGTCTCTGACACTTAAATGGCTGCACTTAAACCCTCTCTTTCTTTCCCTGCTTTTCCACACTCCCCGCTTTTGTGCTTCCTTTAGCACAACTAACGTTCTTAAACCTCCAACTGCATCAAGCCTTGTATTTCTGTTTCTAGCTCAGGAGGATCAGAATCAACCCTATAGTCTTAACTGGATATAATGATAATGCATGATTAGTGTGAACATGAAAGGTATTTTTGTTAGTACATTCCTTACAACAACAATAACATATTCCTAGACTAAACAAAAGCAATACAAGCATTAATGTCCCCATTGTAATAATATGCTGGGGTTGTTTCATTGCCTTAATTACATAGCACATTACATCATAATTAGTACACAAAGTAGACACTCTATAGGCTGTATAAAAAGCATGTTTTTCAATTTGATATATATTCTGAAGCACATGGATTTGACCCTGTAAGTCAGACATTTTCTGAATCTCCGGTAGGAGTGAGCATAAATTTTGAAACTGGTCAGGTATCAAAGTGGTCCAATTAAAAGAAATCTGATACCTAAGGTCTAATTGGAGGGCTTTGTCAGCTGGCCAATAAATAATGTGATTTCCTGCAGCCGTGGTGAGATTAAAATGCATGTCTAGCAAAGTGGTGGCCTTAACATATACACAGCTATCATTAGCTTGGAACAGGAACTGTCCTGTCAGGGTAGTTCCTTGTCCCATACCTTCCCAACAAACTTTGTCAAACACTGTGACAACTTCCCCTTGCTTCAATTTCCTTACGCACTGAAGCTGCGGGGGTTCTAAGGGCCATAATGTCCACTGATTTTCTATTCCAATCCAAATATAGAGTGTTATTCCAGAAGCACTAACAACAAATTGGCTAGTCATACCAGGTGGTCTAATCTCCCAGATGTCACGGTGAATAATCCAGTCCCACATGCATCCTCCCCATGGACCTGACAGGATTTGGTATGTGGGAGCCCACACCCCTCCTACCGGCCCATATGCTTGGGAGGAGCACTGCGAGTATATACAACTCCAGCCTGAAAATCTCTGAGTATGTCTCCATGGCCACAAATCAGATGACATTCCTGAGGTATCTGTAAGGGCAGTAGGCCACACCTCATGCTTGAGATCACTCCGAATGGCAAATCCTGAATCTCTGAACATGCCAGATCCCACTGCAATTCCTTTCCTGCCTCAGTGATCTTCAATACCATCTCTGGCAACAGCTCCTGGGTCATTGACCTAAGGGCAGAAATAACATGTAATTCACCAACTCCAGCTTGCACCTGGGTCAGCTGTGCTCCAGTAATAAGACCAGTGGCCTTTTCTAGTTGAACACAAAACACAATTCCTATTGTGCCAATAAATGCATGGTATGTTGATTACTTTTCAGCTGGCATCTGCTTTTTCTGATTTTCTGAAAGAAAAAAGAACATATGTCTACCCCTTCTGGGCAGTCAGTCATTACTTAAAATATTTCCTTTTTATACAAATACCCTTGTTGATTTGAGGCAAAACAGAGGAATTACCCATATTTTCTTGTGTTTGTTTCATAGAAGCCACTGAAACCTGGGCTGCCTATCTTATCAGTTAGATAATTTTCATTAACACAGATGATTCTGGCTTGCTTCTGGAGCCAAAGCTATCCACAACTTAAAGATTCTTACTTTAAAAGGGTCACAATTAACTTTACCAGACTTTTGATTGCCTTTTACTTTTAACTCCTGCTTTCAAACACAAAGCGATCTGAAAGGGAGACAACATTTATTGTAGTCCCTTATAGCCTAATAGGATTTTAATTAAGTAGCACTGTATAGTTGCATTCCTTTGGAAAAAGGTCCATTTTTCTTCAAAATGCCTGCAAAGAAACCAAGAATTCTTTTTCTTTCTAGTCAGGGGTGGTTCTAGGAATTTTGCCGCCCCAAGCACGGCGGCACGCCGCGGGGGGCGCTCTGGCGGTTGCCGGTCCCGCGACTCTGGTGGACCTCCTGCAGATGTGCCTGCGGAGGGTCCGCTGATCCCGCGGCTCCAGTGGAGCATCCGCAGGCATGCCTGCGGGAGGTCCACCGGAGCCCTGGGAACAGCGGACCCTCCGCACGCATGCCTGCGGGAGGTCCACTGGAGCCGCCTGCCGCCCTCCCAGCGACAGGCAGAGTGCCCCCCGCGGCATGCCGCCCCAAGCGCACGCTTGGCGCGCTGGGGTCTGAAGCCGGCCCTGTTTCTAGTATTTTACAAAGTTCAACTGCTTAATTCCCTCCAGCAACTACAGAGTTAACTTCTCACTTTACTTCCTTAAATCACTTGCTTATCTCCCAAAACTACACCCAATCAACTCAGATTTTACCATTCCAATTATTGTTCCAGGGATTTAAGTTTCCTATTCCTGTAATTACTTACTCCTTTTCTTTTACTATGTCCTCCAAGTTTCCAAGCTGTTTTCCAATGTCTCTATTTGTTGCCTGCGTGCTTGGGCCCGATCCTGCTTTTCTCGCTGAACCATCCCTTCCATGGGCACCAGATTTGTTCCACTACCAGTTTAGCTATGAGGCTGGGCTTCTCAACTAGCCCCCACCCTTCCTGGTCTCTTCCCTTAAACATTCTTACTCACAAGGCTACCTGAGTCCTCCCCCGTGAGGCTTGCCACCTGGGCAAAAATGCATGGCCCATGGGTGTTTAACTATTCAATTTTCTCTTTGTGGCAAACACACTGCTGTTACGGTGTATGCTGAGCACAAATGGTTAAATTTTGACAAGTCCCTGAAGGACTGGTACTTGCATAGCCAGTGCTTCCTTTTCTGCCTGGAAATCCTGTCTCAAGGCTTGCAACTTGCCCTGGGCATAGGTTTGAGTTGCTGCCTGGTTCATGATCTATGCTCTTAATTGCTCAATTCTAGTTTTCAAGTACACATCTCTTCCCTTTTCCCCCAACTCCTCTTTGTACCCAGGCATGCTATAGCTAAGGTCATGTGCACCAAGGATTATAGCGTGGAGTGAGACTCCCCGACTCCTCCCCTCCACCAACCTGGACTTCTACAACCAGGATTACACCCACCTGCACTCTGTCCCCACCAACAGGGGTGGAGAGAGGAATGCTAAACCCCTCTCCGGTTCTCAGACTTACTTCGGCTGAGAGTGGGCACACCTTTAATCATGCAATCCTCAACATATAACACCAACAGTACCAAGCAACGCAAACATAAAATAACAAGGGCAAAACAAATAGATGGTGTGCATTCTGCAGGGCTCCCCGCTTTTCTCAATTTTCTACCAAACTGAGACAGATTTCTATTACCAATTTATCCCTCGTGTCTGGTGATCAGGCTGACACTGCAGGATCATTGGGGGAAGATAAAGAAAACACACCATATGACTGAATTTTAAAGCTTCTTTAATAAAATAATCAAACAACAACAGAGAGTGTTGGGAACGCTCCCACATCACTCAGGGGAAGAAAAACATTAATGCTGCAAGCTTTAAGCCACTTTCATACTCACACACATACATCCAGACTGGCCACGTCTGTATATAACGTCCAGAGAAGGGGGGGGAGGTGGACGGGAGATTATCCTGTATAAAGCTTGTCCAGAGATATGCTGTGCAATCTCCAACTTGCTTCTGCTCTTGGGAGGGTTGCTCTTTTACGCCCTTGGGTCTCCTGCGGTGTCTCTTTCAGAGATTCCAGTCCAGGCCAGCTGCCTGTGGCTTCTTCAGTGTCCCCAAACCACGCTGGCTCCAGGGGGACATGAAGCTCGGCTCCTCCTTTCGCTGTTTCATCTGTATTTCCCATCTCTGCAGCCTCTAAACTTTGTTGGTTTTTTTATGCTTTGCATGGTCTGTGTCGATTCTTGTCCTTGAACGCAAAGCAGCTTTCTCCTTATCTCTAGGCCAAGCTGCCTTTTCAAATTAACCCGTTAAACATTTTTTAACTACTTCAGTCAAGTGTTCTACAGATTGAATACTGACATTGTGTTCAGCAAAGTAACAGGCCATTCTAATCTCTGCATTTTTAACTTGCTCTTCAAATTTTTGTGCTTTTTTAATTTCACAATCTTGTTTATTAAACATATCCTCAATTTTCTTTGTATTAGATACTGTCTCAACCTTTTGTTTATGTTTTTTACCATTAGCGTACTTATCTAACTCATTAGTACCTGCCTGGATTTTTACATCACATTTGAAATAAGCTCAAAAACTATTGTTTTCTACTTTCTGCAGCCAGTCTTGAAGCCACAAGTCTTGAAAGGCTTTTTTGAAAGTAGATGGCTTCTCTTTTGGTGGAAGTTCACCCCGAGTCCTCAATATTCTGTCGGGAGTGCTCTCCCGTTGTTTTCGTTTCGACGTGGACGGATCTTTGTCTGCTCCTGCAGTCCTCTTTCTCTTCTCACCAGCCTTACCGGTCTCTTTATTCATTTTTTACTTTAGATAAAAAATGGAAAGAGATCTCTAAAATAATGGAATGCGATAATTAGTATAATGTATATTTCAATTTATATTTCAATCAAAGAAGGGAACATATTATATATTATTACCTAACACAGTAGGTGAAGATATTTAATATTTGCTTGGAGGAAGGTGCTGTTACAAATTTATGAACAGCCAAATGCTCTGGTCCACATTCTCTGTGCAACTGCAAGCACGAAATACAAAATTTTAGAGATTTAATGACAGATCAAGAAACTAATCATAATGAGTAAGTATTGCAATATATTTAATTATTGGAAGAAACCTTACCTTTAATAATATATGGAGATATACCTCTCTCATAGAGCTGGAAGGGACCCTGAAAGGTCATTGAGTCCAGCCCCCTACCTTCACTAGCAGGACTAAGTACTGGTTTTTCCCCAGATCCCTAAGTGGCCCCCACAAGGATTGAACTCACAACCCTGAGTTTAGCAGGCCAATATTCAAATCACTGAGCTACCCCTCTCCCCCAGAAGAGAAATTTGATAACCATCTCCTCATTACCCACCAGCCAGCTGTTGCTGAGGTTGGTTTGTTGTGAGTGCATGTGCGCACTTCTCACTTTACTTGTGCCGTCATAATATAGTAGGTTGAACCACCACCAATAGGAGAGCAGCACAGCCCCATTATGAAAATCACATGACAAATATTCACCAATCGAAGAACGCATTTTGAGGGACATTTAAAACACGCGCAAATATTTTACTTTTTATGAAAACGTCCCAGGATTTTTGAGATTTGGAAAGTCTTTTACTTTTTATGATTTTTTTCCCAGGATTATTTAGGTTTTGAATGAAAATTCCCCATTTCCCAAGCTGAAACATTTTACTCAAAAATTCCCAGATTTGGGGAAATTTCCCAGGCTATAGAAGCACTGGCTGGAGCCTTGGCCTGACCCAGTATGGCCGCTCTTCTATTCTTTATTCCGGCAGGTGTTAGGCTCCGCCAACCCCAATCGGGAATTTCCGCGCTTCTCCCCCGCACTTCGGGCATTTCCGGAGAGCTGAGCTCTCCGTTCGGGGCCACGCCCAGCGACTCTCTCCTCCTGAGCTTCGGTCATTTCCGGGCACTTTCGGGGGTTGCTGTTAGTTTCCGACGGCTGCCCCGCGCTTCGGCCGGGTCCGTACGTATTCGGGCGCCGGCGTGAGTTTTCGTGCCAGTCGTCCCGCGCTTCGGTTTTTTTTCCGTACCCGTTCGGGCATTGCCGTGAACGAGGTCGGCGGTTCGGCCTTTTCCGTGTTCATTCGGGAGTGGCCGTGACCACAGGTCGGCGCTTCGGTCTTTTCCGGATGGATTCGGCTGTTTCCGTGCTCTCCGGTCGGCGGCGTTCGGGCGCCGCCGCGCGTTGTGTGGCTTCGGCCTTCTCCGTGAGCGCTCGGCGTTTTCCGCGCGGGGCCGCGGCGCTCTCGGCGCTTGCTCCCTGGCTGGCTCTCCTCAGTCGGCCGCTGCCTGCCTGTCGCCGGGCTGGGAGAGCCTTGTGTGTGAGTGACGCGGCGGAGGTGTAGTTTGACGCGGTGTGTTACGTGGGGGAGAGAATAAAACTGCGGCGAGAGCCTAGGCGCGAACGAAAGCAGTGACGGAGCAGCCCGTAACCGGTAAGAGGAGGAAGGCGCCCAGCCGAGGGGGGGATGGAGCCGGCGGGGCGCAGGGAGCAACAGGCGCAGGACGCGGCCCGGCCTGCACCGCCAGCGGGAGGGGCGCCCGCTTTAAAGATGGAGCCGAGCCGAGCCCTGCAACATCCCCGCCGCCGCCGCTCCCGCTCCGAGCGCGGCGAACAAAGAGTAATGGCGGCTGGAGCCGGCCCGCAGCCCCTGTGGCTGCCGCCAGCGCTCGGCGCGGCGGGGGCAGGGGGAGCAGCAGCGGCGGCTGCGGTCCCTTCGCCTGGCCGCGGGGGGAGAAGGGCTGGCCCCGTAGGGAGCGCTCCTTTCCCGCCTCCGGAGAGAGCCCTGCTGCGGGAGCGCCGGCCGGGACCCGGGCGCCGCCGCTCCCAGGAGCCGCTGTCAGGGAAGTGGCGCCTCGCTAGTGCCTTGTGCCCCCCACAGCCCGCGCTGGTCCCGCCGCGGATCGTCCCCCCGGGACAGCGGGTCCCCTCAGCCCGCCCCCCACGGATCGTCCTCCCTCAACCACCGCCCAGAGCCCGGTCCCTTCCCCCTCCCCCCCCCGCCGCGGATCAGCCCCCCAAAGCCCAGCCCGGCTCCGCACTGGATCGCCCGCCTCCCACAGCCCGGGACGGACTCCCCCGCGCCCCCCACTGAGCTGCCCGGCCCCCGCCGTGGATCGGTCCCCTCCACCCCTCAGAGCCCGGCTGCTTTCACCGGCCCTCTCAAGCTTGGCCAGCCCCATCGCGGATCGTCCCTCTTTTCCCCCCTCCCCCCACAGCCCGGCCGGCCCCGGAGCAGGTCTCTTCCCCTTTCCCCCCGTCAACATGCGAGAGTAGGGCGATATTTTACTCTTCAAAGGTGTTTTTGAAGCCTGCAAGGGCTGCGGGCAGACAGTTCAGTTCTAAGGGTCAGTTACTGTGAACACAGCCGATCCCGTATGGCACAAAATCTCTTAGATTAAAGCTGAATTTTAAAAGCTTTTTCTCGTCATGCTTATTCCATTCAGTTTGGATACTGAACAGTCTAGTTAGTTTCACTCGTTTTATAGTCAATTTCACTTTCCGACTGGTATGCTGCACTGTGCTGTCTCGGAATATCTGCTTTAAGAAACTGTAATTAAACTCTATAAAAACACGTGTAGTGGTTTTAGCTTGTTACAGAAATAGTTTTTCTCCAATAAAAACTTTTTAAGAGTTTGTTTGGGGCCAGACTTGATTTGATGGGATCCTCTTTCAAAGTGGGGTATGCAAATATTCAGTTCAGAAAGGCCTGAAGAAGAAACTTTCCCAAAGTCTACCACCACCTTGTTTTTCATTAAAGTTCAGTCGAAACACTGAAGAGGCTTATATCACAGAGCAAATAATAAAGATTCGGATCTCTGTTCCTAGCATATTCCTGGTATATAGTAGTAGAAAGATACACAATGTTGCTAATACTTTAAAATACTAAAAAAAATGAATTTCACCATAAGTATAACTGTACTTAGTTATAAGTATAACTGTGTAGTTAGCTTTGGTTCAGCGCTCACTCTTCCCACTGAAGAAACTTTCAGTGGGAGTTCTGCAGACAGAATGATAGTTGGATTGGACCTGTACTATTCCTCAGTATTTCTGTTAATATTTGCTATCTCTGCCATGTTGCCCATAATTCTGAAAAATCTTTTTAGATATTTTATACTTCTTTCTGATAATTGTGACTGCAATTTTTGTTCCTTCCTCTTCAATGTCCATACTAGAAATTCTTAATCTGGGATTTTTCACGTGCTGTTGTACACCTGCTTCAGCCTTAGGATTCTGCATCTTCTTGTACAGTAACCTTTTAAAATACTCTGCAGCTAATTTAAGGGAACAGTGTTTTCAACTTTTATTTTTTTTTAAGTACTTGTGATACAAGGGTGCTGGAACCTGTGGGGGAGGGAGGGTGCGATGAGGGGGCCTGGCCCTCTCACTTTATCAGCTCCCCCCTCATGAAGCACAGCCCCTCCTGGTGCTGCTTTGTGCCTGCCCAAGGGGGTGGGGGTATGGCTCCCTGGTCCCCCCACTTCTGCAAAGGTTCTGGCGCCCTTGTGATTCCTAAAGTAGGTTTAAAATTTTTTTTTTAAATTCTTGTTTGTTTTTATAAAGTACATGTGACTTTGTCTTTTCCCTCCAAAACAACTTTTTCCTTTTTTTTAATATATAAACTCACACTAGGAACCCAGTGTTTCTGGAAAAACTCTAGCCATCAACTCTGTGAAAGAAATAAAACTCTTCAGTTAGGGGGAAAAAATCAATTTTTAACTTTTTCCAGAGGTTCTTAGATATAAGCTGGAAATTATGTAGGAATATTGAGTGTCTCCTTCCAGTCCTGCAAAGAGATGACTGTAAAGGGTTAGAGTACCATGTGTTGATGGATTATTGGGGTTAAAAAAATGTTCTGAAATACTCTGAGTCTCTTCATTCCCCTTCTGTATAGCTGGTTTTATGTTTTGTTTTGTTTTTTTGAGACGCTTTTAGGCCTCAGTCCTGTAATCAGGTCTATTTGTACCAATTAGAATGCAAGATTGGGGTGTTTAAAATGCAGCAACTGTATAAACCTGGGATGTCCCAAAATTAATTTTTTAAGACAGTTTATCATTCACAAAAAATATTGGGTTCTTGCCTCTTTTCAGTGGAAGCCACATACAACTTCTGATTCCTGCATTGAGCAGTATAAACTTGACAATAGAGGAGTGCTTGAAAATCTTAGGAAACTGAAGGGCTGATATAGCACCATTTCCATTGATTTCAGGGGGCTGGTGATTCAGTGATTAAATATAACATGCTTTTGTTTTGTGTAATTCATTCTTAGTGAAGTGGATTTTGTTTTTTAGTACAAAAGTGTAAGTAAAGTGACAGTAAAAACTTGAATCTTATTATTTCACATCTGCGAGACTTACCTCTCATCCCTCCCAAACCTGTTCTATTTGAGGATAGGAAGGAAGATGCTAAATCACTGCTTTCTAACCTGCAAAATACCTGTTTAAGAATTTTACTATTCCCCTCATCAAAATATTAAAGCGTAAATTAGTTTGCTGTGAATGTGTCTATATTTTTGTCAATAAACTTAATGCCCTCTTTAGATTGTATGGGAATCTTGTCCTGGGAAGGGAGGAGACTGAACTTCTAGCAGAGGGGAGAGGCCAGCCCATTGGGTGTTGGCTACCCAGTTGGACTCTGGCTCCACTGTGGAGTGGCTTATGTGCTACCACCGCTTTGGCTTCATAGGTCAGAGTGGGAGTGGGACGGGGGTAGTGGTATCTCCCAAGTACTGATATCCTTAACATGAGGGGGTAGACCTTCAGAACCTGATTATTCCTTACTTGCTTTAATCATCAGTGACATAACTAACAATATTGACATTAAGATTATCCTAGGGTCCATGTGCAAAACAAAACTTGCACTGGTGGTGTTATGCTGCTACAGTCATCAACTGTAGATGTGCCACACTGACACGAATTACTGCAGTAAATCACTGTTCTGCTGGAATAAAAAGTATCAGTACAAGCCCTGTCTTGCACTAGTGCAGAGCTTTACATCACTATGTAGCTGCAAATGTTGTTAATGTAGGTAAGGCCCTACTTAGGCATTTGTAAAGATAAAGTAGATATCACTTATCAGTTACACGCTACCTTCCCATCTTCAGTGCTTTCTTTGCAACTAGCAGGCCTGGCTGGAGTCTTTTATTGATAGGTATGAGCACATCAAGAACAGAATGGCAATCTTTTTAAATTTTTTGTGTGTGTGTGTGTATATATATATAACTGTCCAAATTTGAGCATTGATATTACATACTCTTACATCTTGTAAAGTTGTTTATGATACAGTTGGCGTGTTAAAACTTTATTATTTGTATTGCTATCTCACTGGAGCTGAATCCTTAAAGTAAAATGTCAAGCTACCTTGTCTGTGGTCAGTGATTATGAACATCTGTAATCTTATGTCTGACTGTTGAGAAGACTCCATGGAGATGAGTGTTTCTCTTCCACTTCTCCCAGTTGTTTCCCTATTCAGCTGCCAATATTTGGTAAATGCTTCACACCTTTACATTTAGACCATAGAAGTGCAGCATATTTTAAGAAGAAAGACAGGAGTGCACATTCCCATGCTGCTTTCTCCCTGATGTTGGCAAAAGCAGTCGTTTGAAATAGACAAGGATTTCCTCAGTTTCCTATTCCCTCTTGTTTTCCCTGGTACACTACCCATCTAGGAGAAGAAAACAAATTGTGGGAGTCTCCTGATAGGCAAGGGTAAGAAAATTGGAGGAAGCATATTTAGCTGTTAAAATACAGCTCTAAGCATTATCTTGCTACTGTGTCTGACTCAATGACTCATGCATAACCTTGCGCAAATCCTAATTATTGTGCATCCATTTCCACCTTAATAAATGGGCATACCTGCCTATCTCACCAGAGTATTCCAGGGGTGGTTGGTTGTTATGCATTTTGTGATCCTTGGGTGAGCGGGGCTAAAATAGTGCTAAATACATAGGAATTGCCATTCTGGATCATACTAGTGGCCTGGCCCTAGTGGTATCATACTCGTGGTCTGACAGCTAAAAAAGCTAACAATGTTAGGAACCTTTAGGAAAGAGATAAGACAGTTTCATAAGGCCATTATATAAATCTATGGCATGCCCACACCTGGACTGCTGCATGCAGTTGTGGAAGTCCTGTCTCAGGAAAGATAATTAGGAATGGAAAAGGTACAGGGAAGGGCAACAGAAACAATTAAGAGAATGGAACAACTTCTTTATGAGGAGAGATTAACAAGACTGGGACTGTTTAGGTTGGAAAAGAGATGACTAAGTGGGGATATGATAGAGAGCTACAAAATCATGAATGGTGTAGAGAAAGTGAATAAGGAAGTGTTATTTTCCCCTTTGCATAACACAACAACCAATGGAATTAATAGGCAGCAGATTTAAAAGAAAAGGAAGTACGTCTTCACACAACGCAGTCAGCCAGTGGCACTCATTGCCAGGGGATGTTGTGAAGGTCAAAAGGATAACTGGGCTCAAAAAAGAACTCTACGTTCCTGGAAGGTGGGTCCATCAATGGCTATTAGCCAAGATGGTCAGGGATGCAACCCCATGCTCTGGGTGTCCCAAAGCCTCTCACTGCCATATGCTGGGACTGGATGGATCACTTGATAATTGCTCTGTTCTGTTCATTTACTTTGAAGCATCTGGCATTGGCCACTGTTGGAAGATAAGATATTGGGATAGATGGGCCATTGGTCTGGCCTAGTTTGGCCATTCTTATGGTCTTATGTCTGGTCTGAAGTACTGCCTCCAACAGTACTCAGCATCAGCTGCTTTAGAAGAAGGTGCTAGAAACCTGATCATGGACTTTTGTTACTCTGCTCTAGAGGCAGTTGGCTGATGCCCTGAAGCATAAGCATTTATGCCCTTTATGTACATTTTCATACTGTTTTATGTGACTAACCATATAAATCTCTAATCCTTTATTAAGTATTATTTGAGTGATAGCGTATTGGGTTGAGGATAATTTTGTCCCTCATTCCCTTGGGTTAGGCAGGGTATTTTTTTTGAAGGGAGAAAGTGCCTAGGATTGCTCTGTAGACAGACCCTTTCTATTCCTGATAAATAGAGTCATCCTTTCAAGAACAGACAGACTAGGGGAAAAAAATCCTATTGTCCAGCAGCCTGGGACAACCAAGAACCCAATCTGAAATTTACTTACTACCTTCCAGACAGACTTAAATATTAAAATTATGGATGCATTTATAACAAAGGATGGATGATATGGACTTATTCTTGTGGCTGCAGTGCTGAGTGGCTTATGTAAATTTGAATTTTTTTATATGTGCAATATAAATTAAAATGTGATGCAGCAGTTTCAAATATTTCACAATCGCACACTTATCTTGTCACATTCATTATTTCATTGTCTTCCTGGGGCACTTTTTACCTTGTATGTTATCCTTTCTCAGCTCTGTTTCCTTCCTTGATCATGCTTTTATTATTCATCTTGTTAATTTTTCAACCTCCCTGCCCATTTCTTGAGCTTTCTGTTACTGTAATTGTCTAAATGCTCTCTCTAGCTCAGAGGTGGGCAAACTACAGCCCATGGGACCCTCCTGCCCGGCCCCTGAGCTCCTGGCCCAGGAGGCTAGCCCCCTCCCCTGCAGCCTCAGCTCACTCTGCCACCAGCGCAGTGCTCGGGGCAGCAGGACTGCGAGGTCTCGCTGGGCAGTGCAGCTGCAGAGCCGCAGCCTGACCCAGTGCTCTGAGCTCTGTGCTGCGTGGTGGCGTGGCTGGATCCAGCTGGGCGGCACGGCTACCTGTCCTGCTGCTCTGGGCAGCACGCCTGTAGTACTGCCAGCCACCGGTGCTCCAGGCAGCGCGGTAAGGGGGCAGGGGAGTTCAGGGTGGAGCTTAGGGGATGGAGGTGTGGATAGGGGTCAGGGCGGTCAGAGGGCGGGGAACAGAGGCGTTGAATGAGGGCAGGAGTCCCGGGGGAGGGGGCAGCATCAAGAAGGAGAGGGGGTTTGGATGGGGCAGCAGGGGGCCATCAGGGGACAGGGAAAGGGGGGGTTGGATGGGGCAGGAGTCCCGGGGGGGTGTCGGGGTGAGAAGCAGGGGGAGTCGGGTAGGGGGCGGGCCACGCTAGGCCGTTTGGGGAGGCACAGCCTCCCCTAACTGGCCCTCCATACAATTTTGGAAACCTGATATGGCCTTCAGGCCAAAAAGCTTGCCCGCTCCTGCTCTAACTGCAACAGAATTTCTCAGAACCTTCTGGCACTTTGATTACCTCTCTTCTTCTGTTATGTAGACACTGCTCTAAGCCTTCTGCTTGACATCTCAATAGCAGCAGAGAATAGACCATCATTCTGTTCTGCAAACAGACCCACCAGCACATCTGATCAGGGCTTGAATACGATAACCTTCTTCCAGTATGGGTTTCCATCGAAACCCCCTTGAACAGTCAAAAAAAAAAAGCATGATTTGCCTGAATTGGTCCCTATTCTGCTAAACTCTTCCTCTGGCTCTGCTTCACTGGCAGTACCCTCAAATGTATTTGTGTGTGCCCTCCACAAAGTGCAGTAGGAGATGTAAGCGGGGCTTAAAAAAATCCAGACCCTAGTGGGGTGTAGACAACTTCCTCTAGAGAGACTATAAAACCAGTATCCTGAAAACAACAGGATTCTGGTCACGCTCTGTGAAACTGATCACAGCCATGATTTTTTCTCTCTTGCTGCTCTAAAAACTCCTGCAGGGGAACAGGATAGGAAGAGTCTTTTCCCTTTTGCTTCATTCTCACAGAGTGACTCCAGTAGATGAAAGTAACAAATGCAGATTCCAAGTATAGGCGGAGGCAAGAACCAATGACTGACTACTTTAACTGCTTCTGTCCACAGTGACCAAAGTCATGTAAACTTGTCCATACTGAAGCTGTGAAAGCTGTGACTGGCCAAAGTATGTGGGTGACCTAGCGGAGACATTCCCCCTTTCAGAAGTGTGCACATGTGTGGGGGGAACATAGCTATCCCTTGTCAAAAGTCATAGGTTGGGGGGAGAGGGGCAAGGAAGGGATCCTTGCAAGAGGCAAGGTGGGAGAACACCTTGGGTCCCCCTTTTTCCAGGTAGACAGGTGAAAGTAAGAACTCCAAAATGTCATGTTCCTTCATCCGAACCTTATAGGTGCTATGATAATATCGATATAAATAATATGAAATGTGAAACCCCCAAACAGAGTCCAGGGGCAGCATCTTGGTGGGGATCTGAGCAGTCCCTTTCAGCTGCTGGAGCAAGGCAGGAAGTATATTTTTCAGGGGACACTGCCCCTTAGAACTCACTGATGATGCTTCCTACTCTGCAGGACAGTGGTGAATTTGGCCTTCGTTCTGTCCTTATCTCAAACGATATGCAGCTTGGCCTCTCTCTTTCGCTCTTTTTTTTTTAGGTAAGAATTGTACCTAAAACTGGATTACCAAGAATGTTGCCAGTTAGGATTAAGGTGCATCGCAGAGCAGTTCACATTTCTTCTGGTTGGTGAAAGCCAGAGAAGAACAATATTGCCCTTTGCTAATAAATAATCCACACTTTTTTCAGAGAAGCTACTGTAAGAAAAATGTAATTGCCTACACAATCCCCAAAAAGCCTGCACTGAACTCAGCAAACCTTTCCAGTTACCATCCCATCTCCAAACTCCCAGGCTTAGGGAAAATAATTGATAAAATAGTGACAATCAAGCTCTGTCTCGTGATTCTGTCAACGTACTGGATACATTGCAATCAGGTACACTAAAAGATGATCTCCTCCTGGAAATGGAGAGAGACTTAATCTTAATGCACATACTGTTTGATATGCCTGTAGTTTTGGCTCCAGCCGAGCATGGGGTTTTCCTTTTCCACTCACATTCATGACATAACTAGAGTAGACCGAGCAGAACTACAGTGGCTCAAATCATTCCTCTTCAACAGGGGACAGAGAGTAGTGATGCTTTTCATCCCAAAGGCCCTGCCCTGTGAGGTCCCTTGAGGATCCATCCTGTTTCCCGTCCTCTTCAGTATCTACATGACTACTTACGGAGATGGTAAGACATCTGGGGCACTGGTGCCAATGGTGTACCATTGACACCTACCTGTCTGTTTTATTTTACACCAAGGCAACTAACAGCATCACAAGCATGTGCCAATGTGTACATGAAATAAATATCTATGAAGAGCAGCTGGCTCAAACTCAGTCCAGCCAAAACAGAAGTGATACTGTTGGAAGCAGGGAAATACATTTAAGAACTAAGCTGGACATTGTCTTCCTTTTCCATCAAAGTCATGTTTGACTAAAAGATAAAATAGCATCAGCACAGGAAAATAAAAAAACACCTTTCATCTGTAGCTGGTTAAGAAACTCCACTTCTTTCTGGATCTGGGCACACTTATCCATGCATTTGTTATCTCCACATTGGATCACTGTAACGTACTGTACCAGGGCTGACCTTAGAAGCAAAGCAGAGACTCCAGTTTTGTGCAGGAAGAGGATTCCCACTACCTCAACAGGATAAGCTGCTGCAGGTACCTCACCCATGTGTTCCACTCCCTCTCCTGGCTCCCAGTCTGATTCCATTGCCAGTTCAAGATCTTAGTCCTGATTTTCAAAGTCATCAATACCTCAGAACCACATCGCCATCCTCTACCTAGCAAGACAGCTATGCTGCTCTGGAGCAATGTAGTTCTTGAAATTCAAGATGAAGTATTAGTGTTCTAGCTTGGGGAGGTTTGAGTGTGGAGGTCAAAGTAATCCAGACTGTGACCACCCATAAGGCATATTGCAAGACCCTCTTTTGAGAATGCCTTCCTACAATGGCCAGACTGATTAAAAATACATGGAAAAACTATTCACCGAGTGATTTTTATTTTTATTTTTTGTAAGGCTTAAATTTAGGAAATTTAGGTTTAGAGTTTTTTTGGGGGTGCTGCCAAAAGTGGCTTACACTTTACATTGTTTTAGTACATTAGGACAATGAGTATAGAGTCAAGTCTCCTTGTGTCACTTAAGAAACAGTTGACAAGAGTAGTGACATTGAGTTAAATGGGGGAGTTCAATTAGAATCTCAGGGTTGGAAGGGACCTCAGGAGGTCATCTAGTCCAACCCCCTGCTCAAAGCAGGATCAAACCCAACTAAATCATCCCAGCCAGGGCTTTGTCAAGGCTGACCTTAAAAACCTCTAAGGAAGGAGATTCCACCACCTCCCTAGGTAACCCATTCCAGTGCTTCACCACCCTACTAGTGAAAACGTTTTTCCTAATGTCCAACCTAAACCTCCCCCTCTGGAACTTGAGACCATTACTCCTTGTTCTGTCATCTTCTACCACTGAGAACAGTCTAGATCCATCCTCTTTAGAACCCCCTTTCAGGTAGTTGAAAGCAGCTATCAAATCCCCCCTCATTCTTCTCTTCTGCAGGCTAAACAATCTCAGTTCCCTCAGCCTCGCCTCATAAGTCATGTGCTCCAGCCCCCTAATCATTTTTGTTGCCCTCCGCTGGACTCTCTCCAATTTATCCACATCCTTCTTGTAGTGTGGGGCCCAAAACTGGACACAGTACTCCAAACGAGGCCTCACCAGTGCTGAATAGAGGGGAATGATCACATCCCTCTATCTGCTGGAAATGCCCCTACTTATACAACCCAAAATGCCATTAGTCTTCTTGGCAACAAGGGCACACTGTTGACTCATATTCAGCTTTTCGTCCACTGTAACCCCTAGGTCCCTTTCTGCAGAACTGCTGCCCAGCCATTCGGTCCCTGGTCTATAGCAGTGCATGGGATTCTTCCGTCCTAAATGCAGGACTCTGCACTTGTCCTTGTTGAACCTCATCATATTTCTTTTGGCCCAATCCTCTAATTTGTCTAGGTCCCTCTGTATCCTATCCCTACCCTCCAGCGTATCAACCACACAACCAATTAAAGCAAGATGACTTTGAGAATTTTGTTTCAAAATTAGTGGAGCCTGAAAGACAAAAGTAGTTGTAGAGAATGGGGTGTGTGTGTGTACAATATTCTTTGTAAGTGTCTCAAAATTTAAGGTGTGACCTTGAGTGCACATGGCTTCTAAAGATTTATTTTGTGCATAATGGAGCGAGTAAAACTTTAAAACAATAACACTCCAGACGTTGAATTCATAGATATTGACTATTGTTCTTAATTCACTACAAACATTTGGCCTCTGTTATTTCTAGCCATCTTGCTTCCAGATGATCACTTCACATAGTAATCCATTAATAAACTAGTAGAAAAAAATCAGTGAACATGTCCATTTTGGTTTTTTTTCTCCTTATGAACTCATTAAACAGATTTTAAAACAAAAGTCTTGTCAGTGTTCATCATGTGACATAACCTCTTATTCATACGTTTGGGGTTGAATATTTGAACTCTCGTGTATATTCCAAACATCAAACATAATGAAAAATGTTTTTTGTTTTTTTAACAATCTATGCCTGTAAAAGCTCCAGTTTATACAGGAAGCAATGATTTTGTACAACCTGACTTACAATAGTGCTTACTTTAGTGCTCTAGATTCTAAAGTGGGTCAGATACATTCAAAATGAAGTTGTCACTTCTGATCAACTTGTAAAATCTGAGCATAGAGAAAGAGTAGTTGTCTGACATTCTGTTACAGAGTATATAGAATTTAGTAATTCTGTTGATCACATCTAAAACTTGACATTCTTGCACTGAACGTCTTGACTCAATTGCCAGTCTTTATAATACAAAATCATTCTGACTGTAAATGTTGGTTTTACCACTTTGGAGCTTCAGCAGTAGATTTTTCAAGTTCCAGTATTTTGCTTCATGCTCAGATGGTTTTAGCATTCAAATCCACTCCAACATAGAAAGGAAAGGTGTGGTCTGGATAATAGAAATCAAGCACTGAGACTAATTTATCATTTACTTTTTTGTGACTGAATAACAATTTTTAGCTACTCAGAGTTGCCACCCAGTGTTATAGGTAGGGAGAGAAGACATGTTTTGTTGTCTGGAATCTATTTAGTTCCAGAATCTTGGGGATTTTCACTAGTATTTTATTTCAAAACATAACCTTACGTACATAATAGATCAGGATGGCACCTCCATTCTGATTGTGATCTCTCTGGGCCATCAATCCAATCCTAAAATGGGATACCTTGATCTGTGTAAGGATTGCACTCTATGTTCACACTGTAACGTTAACCCATGGTCCATAAACAAATTAGTTTGGCTTGAAAGACTACAAATAATGGCACTGCATCTAATACAATGTGTAGTGTTTTTTCTGATACCTGCTTTTATAGCCTTCATACATATGTATCCGTTATACAGATCCTCTAAGAGTAACCGTATAAATCAGATAAGGAAACACCTGTACTGAGGCAATTTCCTTGCTCTCTAGTATAGCTACAAGATTGCCACTTGCACATGGATGTGCGGCATTCAGGTTTAGTAGATTACTGCAGGTCTAATTTAGTGTTCTATGGCTGCAGAGAAGTTTTGAGCTACTGACTTTTTCAGAGGGCAGTAGTTTAAAGAAAGCTGCAACAGGAAACTTAATGTCAGTTCTTTAAAGGAAATTAAAATTTCAGAGTAACTTTGACTTTGTTAATTTAACCAGTATGTGAGGGACTGAATGATCAGTCTGTGAATCTTTGCACTGCAGAGAGAAAACAAAGTCTGCACAAGAGATTATCCTTATTAGACAGCCTGATATCTTAAACCAGCTGCAAAGTATCCCCCAAATATGAGTACAATTCTACTTCACTTTCTTAGGAGACCACCTCTGTTAAGCAACCAGTCTTTGCTCCCCCAACTGGTTGTTTAAACCAAGTTTCCCTGTACTACTAATATACCCTTCACTACCCACTTCTCGGCAGTGACTAGTTATTGCCTTATAGAAAATCATACACTCAACATGCAGCCTAAGTGACTGGGATATGTGCAAACTTCTCCGTAAAGGAGGAACCCACCACCACCACCAGGCCACGGAGGTTCAGGACTACCGTAGCCTCTGGAGCTGGTGGATCAGTTATGTATGCACTGACCCTCACCCAGTGAACTGGTATGTATGAAGCCAATATGGCACATGGATCAAGAGCCTTAAATTCGTTCATCTCACTTTTTCCTGAAGCGGTGACTCTAGGTCTAACTGGATGGGGTCTTCAGAGATTAGAATATTCTTGGGGGAAAAATAAATATTCTATTTAAATGAAAATGTTAGGTCTGCCATCAATTCCAAATCCTGATAAACTCCACACAGTGAGAAACGGGTACATGTTTGCCTCTTCAAGTGGCGCTTAATCTGCCGTTGCTTCTTTCCTGGGTCTCTTGGCATCTTCATTTCCTGTCTCTGTCATTTTTCTTACTGTTCACACACACATTACCCTGCTTTCTGTTCGCTTTGCTCTCTCACTTCCTCTCAAGGGGTCTGCTTTCAGAATTCGCTCTTCTCTCTGTTATTCTGAGCTACCTCGCTCTTTCAGCCAAAGGCCCATCAGATGCTAACGTTCCGAGCCTCCTGCCACTAAAGGAGATTCCCCAAAACATTTCACCTGCTATTAAATAGCAAAAGAGAAGAGAATCACTGTGTTGTACCCCCTTACATTAGGGAGCTGCAGTATTTGAGAGCAGCGGTATAGGGGCCCCCATTTGAGATCATAAACCAAATGCCATATGTCTTAATACTGATGTGATTGTAGCGATGTTTTTTTAACTGCCAATCAAAATGGAAACTGGTTTGTAGTTTAATGCTGGACTCAAGTGACAGTGTTACAAGAGTTCAATTTATGACTTGCTACAGTCACTGGCTTCAAGGTAAGTTGTCAAGAAATGTAAACTCTCAGTGTCCTTTTCGTTCTCCAGTCCTCAGTTCTATACCCAGCATGATTCTGGCCAAAGATAAAAATTAAACCCATTAGCGAACAGAATATTTCTGAGCATGACTGCTAGTTCACCAGGCCTACACTACCTGTCAAGAACTTGTTTTGTAGAAGAGGTAGGTGTCTTAGCATACAGTAGGAGCATCAGCTCCCAGATTCTGCCATCAAAAAATAACCTGACACCTACACTTTACATGGAGTTAAAAACTTTGGCGTTTAAGTCACACTGGCCAAAGTATAGTGATCAGTCAGGTTAGTGGGCTAGTGTGCTGCTACAGTGAGCAAGAGTGCAACTTTCTGAATTATAGTAGCTTCATTATTTTGATCTTTGATATCAGCACCAAGTTAAAAGGTGTGATTGACATTTCATGTTTGTCAGGGGAAAATTTTGTGTGTACTATTAAAGAGAACCACAAAAAAACTCAGTGGGGTTAAAAATAAGGTACTTTTAATTTTTTTTATAAAAGTAAATAAATAAAAAGAAAAGATACCAAGCTGCAGTGAAATACAATTGGAATACAGAAGTGAACAAACCACATAAGATTTGTACTTAATAATGTGTGCGGTATGCTTATTGAAGTCCATGGGAGTTGGTCACATACTTTCTAGGGCAAAATTTAGCCTTCAGAATCTTTATTGCTTGTATAGTTGCAGCGCATGGAGGTGTGTGGGGAGGAGGTTGTTTTGTTTTTGTTTTTATTCTTTTTGTTTGCATGCTTATCAAAGGTATTTACTAGTAATATTCTGACTGTATTTCATATCCTGGAACATATATCAACATTTCAAATAAAAGCAAACAAACTAATTATTCTTTTAGTATCCTATATGTGTGCATCCCGCTGGAAGCAGTAAATCATATTCACGAATTGAAGGTGACTTCTAAAATAACTTTTTAAAAGGGAGTAGAGGTTGTGCCTTTTTCTGTTTTGGTTCTGTTTCTGTTAGGTAATATTTTGGATGGCAGAAGGAATCTTTTTTGTGGTGGCTTTTTTAAACATCCACCTCAAATATTAAGTTTGGTCCTCCTTTTTTCTGCTGATAGCCTCTTTGGAGGATCCAGAGAACTGGAATAAAAGCTTTTTCAGCTCTTAGTTGAAGGGACAGGGTATAGAATCTTAAACAGTTAGAAATCGGGTATTTGAGTTAAATACAGTGATGCCCAGGGGTACTCAGGGTTGTGACGCACCTAGCTGTCACCTGCCCTTAGCATGAGAAAGCCTCCTCTGTAGCTGCCATGGGTCAGCTCTCTGACTCCTCAGGCAACACAAGCACTCCCCTCTAGGCCCATGCAGACCTTGCTTTCTCTACAAGCTAGTGATAGGCACCCCCAGAGCCCTCCGATCATGTCTCTGGAGCATCCAGCCCCTGGTCAATTGAACATTCGCAGTATTCACAGATTTGTTTCCTCTAAAGAAATAGTATTCCCCAGCTTACCGATTTCACTTCAGATCACCACTCCACTTAACACACAGCACTTATTCTTGTTTTCGCTATTGACATGTCTACATTTATTTAAAAAAGCAGAGAGATTCATGTAATAGCAAGTAGAAATATTGGAAACAAATGGTTACATATAAAATAAAATCATAACAAACATTCTACCACTACACTACACTTATCTAGATACTTTCATATCTTACAGAGCAATGTTCACCCAAAGTCCTTCTAGCCTTTATACAGCCAGCATTATACCCCAACAATCCATTGTCTTTACTCATAAACAGGATCTCCTCCTGCCGTTTATCTCTTGAGGATTTTGCAGTCTCTTGATTAACATTTGGCTCAGTGTGCAAATAGATACACATTGTGAGACACACCTCCTGCTTGAAAGGAATCTGCCTGAGACATATCACCTCCTAGTTAGCTGCCTTAAGAGCATCATTTTCAGTAGAGACACACAACTCCTTAAATACTATCTGTAATACATTTTGCAGTGATTATTACAACCACAGGGCTGCTGGCTCTCTGTAGAGACCTCCCACGTGCCACCCTTTAGTGATTTATGCTAATATCCGACCCAGGGGATGCCTGTAAAACTTCATGCGCTCTTTCTGCCAGTTGGCACCAAGAGGTTCCTGGGTCACAAAACTTGCTGTTATTTTTTGTAGAAAAGGAAGAGAGTTGAATAAAAATATTTTCCTCTCTCGTTTAGGGTCTAATCCAAAGCCCACTGAAATCATTGGTCATACTTCAGCTAGGTCTCTAGGGTATTTCTACAGCCTGCATAGACAGACTTGCATTAGTTCTGCTCAAGCTAGTGGGCTAAAAACTATGGATATTGTGGCATGGTCAGAGGCTCCGGCTAGCCACCTGAGCTTGGACCTAAGGAGTTGAGTGGGCTTGGATTTTGGCAGCTAATCCAAGCCACTGCCCATGCCACGACATCCACACTGCTATTTTTAGCGCTCTACCTTGAGCAGAGCCAGCATGCATCTGTCTGCCTGGCTTAGGAGGCATACTCCCAGCTGCAGATAGGTAAGACCTGGATTTCTAAAATTTAAAAATAAATAAATAAATAAATCAGAAATTGTGTAAAATCACACACATCTCTTTCTATTCCCCCCCATCACTTGCCTGAATTTTACATGCTCATGGCTTCCCAAAACATTCACATTTTGGACTAGAATATTCCATGCTTCAAGTCTGTGTAAATACTTTAAAAAAAAATTTTAGGAAAATTCTTTCAGCTATAAGTTCAGCAAAAGTGAGGGAAAACGCCCATTTAAAAATATTCTAAACATCCATTTTTTTTTGGCAGAATACACAAAAAATGTCCTTATCTAGTATCAAATGTCAAACTAGTGACTTTGGTCATTCAAAAAGAATAGTTTTAGTTTATCAAAGAGGAGCATTACTAGTTCAGGCCCTGATTCTGCAAATGTCTGGCAATAGGATGACTCATATGAGTTAAATTATGCATGCATGTATGTGCTTGCAGGACCAGACCATAAATGCACACTTGTATTTGTTCATGGAAAGTGTGCAACAGGAAATAAACTCCACAATTAGATCACCACCATGTTCTCTTTTACTTAAAGCAAAACAGTTTGAATTAAAAAAATCCTAGATAGTAGTGTAACGTTCTGGTTGTACTGTTAAGCGTTCAAATGAGGAAATTCCAATAGTTAAGAATGTGAGGCAACATTCACTCCGACATCTTGCATGTATATTTTCTCTTTCTCATTCTTCCTGTTAAAGGAAAATTTTATTGTATTGCCGTTAGTGTGTGCCAAAAAGTACACAGGCATTTCCTGACTTGGGTGTTCCACAGCTCCCATGTTACATTTTGTACTTATGATGAGATCAGACACTGGCATTCTTTGTTGTGAGATTGTAATTGAGGATGAAAATAATTGTAGTCCCAATCATTTTTGCTGGTAGTTTGTCATTTAGATAGCCAAAATGAAGTAGTGAAATGATTAATTGGAGCTACATGAAATTTGTTTAGTTACTGTAGTACAAAAAGGTACTATAATGCTAATTATTTCCTACCTGAACATCCTTGAAACGATCTAATGCCAAAGAGTGCCAATAATGTGTGCACACAAGTGACATAGAAGGGGTCAAAATGGAATCCAGGCAGTTTGTTAAAGATTCAAAAACTGGATCTGTGTATCTATGTAAAGACACAGTGTTTCTTGAAATAGTAATTACATTTATTCTGTTAAATATACTTTGGTTTATATAACCAATAATATTGTTGCTTATTTTTGTTGTATGAAGAAGTCCTGAAAGGTTTTCTACTTGACGTTTTCCTTAAAAATATCAGGAATGTATCAAGGGATGTTCCTTTTTTTTGTTGGAGAGCTTACTGGAAGACTCAGAAATATGTAGGGATAACTTGTTCACCCCTTTCTTGAAGGGGCAGGATGTTAAATCTTTAACAAGAAATTTTTTCTGAAGTGTGATAGGTGAATGACAGCTAAGAGTTTTAAACAGTCTGAGTTTTAAACACTCCCATTTCAATTAATGGGGGTTCAGTTCCTTTCTATGAGATGTCAAGATCATACTAATTCTCCAGTCATCCATACAGTATTCCAGGAGAGACAAGACTTCAGTTTCTAATGTAGAAAACAAGAAACCATAAAAACAAATCTTTTCTGGCTGTCAGTAGGGCATCTAAGCCATGTTGAGGAAAAGTCAGATCCCCAGCGTGTGGCAGCAATTGATTTTTGTGACGGTTCAGTGGAAAGTGAGAGCGGTAGGGGAGTGTGGAGATGCAGGGAGAGGCAGAGAGGGAGTGGAATATGATGTTCAAGGAGAGTGACGCACTTAGGAGAATATGTGGGATAGGAATAGACTGAGAGGAACAGGGGAATGTGAGGGACAGGAAGGAGACTGCAGAGGTACAGGTGGATACTGAGGAGCACATTTGTTAAGTTTACTGGTCTGTAATTCCCTGGATCAACCCAATATCTTTTTTTTTTCTTTCTTTAGATATAGGTATAACATTTGCTACCCTCCAATTCTCTGTTACGGTAGCTGTTTTTCATGAGAGCTTACATGTTTTTGCAAGCAGTTCAGACACTCAAGACTTTTCCAGAACTCTTGGGATATATGTGATCTGGGCCAAGTGACTGCTTTTTAAGTGATCTGTTTGTTCCAGCAACTCGTCTTCTGTTACCTTAGTCTTTGGTAGTATATGATCTTTATTACCAGAAAGGAGTGGATCTGGGGGAGGAATAACATCCTCTTTGGTGAAGGCTATTGTAAAGAAATCATCTAGCTTCTCAACAATGTCCGTATCTGCCTTACTTGATTCCATTAATTCCTGGTTTATAGTTGAATTTTGAACCTGAAATGATCATACAAGCTTTGTAAGGTTATGACAAAGATGTTATATGTACCCTCACTCAGATTCTTCTCCAGATGTCCGTTCTGACTCTGTTTTTGCGTGTAGACTCTGTGGACAAGAGGACTTAGAGGAACAATACCAATTGAGTTTAATTTAAATAGACTGATTACTGTTTCAAAAGTCAAAAGTCATTTTTGCACCTTAATAAGCAGTGCAGTGGAGTGCAAACTTGCAGTTTGTTTCAGTTATGATGTCTATGATTACTATGGTAATACAACTAATAAGTAGTAATAGTGCATAGGGCTTGTTTTTTTGTTACTTTTTGGGGAAAATTAAATGGAACAAGAAAAAGATTTGTGATATTCTAGCAAATAGGTTTTTAAAAATCTATCAGATTTTATCTCTAGAGAAGTCTGGATTAAGACATTGCTAAGGTTTGTCAGACAGCAAGAATATGTCTTCCCTTCTTTGACATAGAATTGCTTTACTGTACATACCAAAAAAAAGACTTGCACACATACATAGCGTTTCACAAATATTAAGTCAATGGAAAAGCCATGAATAGCATGTATGTAAATTATATTCATTTTACAGTGAACTTTTAATGCTGTGGAAAAGTCTGATGACCTAAGGAAGACTAGGAAGTCTTCGTAGTCTAAAGAAGACATTATAATATCCAGAATGACACTTCTGTGTGCTATAGATATTTCATTGTGGCTTGCAGACTAAAATCTTTGCTGACTTCCTGAAGTCCTCACCTGAACAGCTTGGGTTGAAAGGTTTAGGACAGCTGTGGATCATGGGCTAACTAATGCATGGATTCCCGTGAAGGTTCACACTACAAATATGTTCCTAGTTTAGAAGATAATTATGTACATCAGATTGTTACGCAGCAATTCTTAATATCTGTTTAATACCATAAAGAGATTTCCATGCAAAAAACATAATTAAAAGTTAGCGTTGAGATTGTAAATAAATCTTTCTAACTTTAAAGATAGATAAACACTGGAGTCCACAAAATTAAGCACTACAAAGGAAGGAAGTTTTAAAGTTAAGGTTTTATCTTTAAACAAAATGTAATAACTTTGAACTATCGAACAAAACAAACTATAGAATATATAAAAATGATGAGTTAAATTGTCTCAAACAATCTGAACACCATTATTCTGTCTATGCTCAAACTCTGTTCATAAGATATTCTTAGGCCTTGTCTACACTACAGGACTATTTCGAATCTACTTAATTCGAATTTGTGGATTCGACCTTATGAAGTCGAATTTGTGTATCCATACTAAATACACTAATTCGAACTTCTGAGTCCACATTCACGGGGCCGGCGTCGACTTTCGAAGCGGTGCACTGTGGGAAGCTATCCCACAGTTCCCGCAGTCCCCGCTGCCCATTTGAATTCTGGGATTTCCCCCCAATGCATGCTGGGGGAAAAAATGTGTCGAGGGTGGTTTTGGGTAACTGTCGTCATTGAACCGTCAATCACGCCCTCCCTCCCTCCCTGAAAGCGCCTGCGGGCAATCTGTTCGTGCACTTTTCTGGTCAGTGACAGCGTGGACGCCACAGCACTGCAAGCATGGAGCCCGCTGCGATCCTCGCCGTTTTCTCCTCCTCGCACTTTATCGTCCACCTCTTCCACATTCAGCTGCTGAGAAATTGGGCTACTTTTCAATGGTTCTGCAAGCACTGGGGGACCATAGGGGACGTTTTACCAACATGAACGTCGGATGGCCGGGCAAGGTTCCTGATGCATGTGTTCTCAGGAACTGTGGGCTGCTCAGACGCCTGCTGGAAGGTAGTTTCTTCCCGTACCACGAAATAACTGTTGTGGATGTGCATTTGCCTATAGTGATCCTCGGTGACCCAGCCTGCCCGCTAATGCACTTGCTCATGAAGCCCTATACAGGCGCCTGGGACAGCGACAAGGAACTCTTCAAATACCAGCGAGCAGCGAGCAGCGTGACCTGTGACTGTTCAGTTTCTTTACAGAGAAGCTGAACCTGCCCCTGTTTCTTTACCCAGTTACTGTTGACTCTCCTCTTCGGTTAAATACCCCGTTCTCCCCGTTTCCTCCACTTCCAAGACACGTGTAAAAATAAAATACATGTCACACTGTTACTGAGGAGAGGTTTCTTTATTCATGACTTTTCGTTAAAGGGTCAAAATTGGAACGCAGACTGCGGTGGGTAGGGTGTGCGCTGATGTAAAGACCGCCTCTAAACTTAAGGAATGACAGGCTCCTGATCATACAGCGGTCCGCATTGCCGGACTGCTTGTTTCAACGGAGCCTGCCATCCCTCCTTTTTGGGATTCTGTGTGCGGGCGGCTATGTGGCCTTGTGGCGGAGGAGGACGGATACAGATTCCTCTGCTGCGTGACTCAGCGGTCCACAACAAGGACCGCTGTATAAGATCTGTACCCGACCTCCCCCGCTAAAAAGTCACATCCCCACCGCCCACACAGAACCTGGAAACCACCTCCCATACCGACCACGGTGCCTGCTGACTGCACTGTGTGTGTTACCCGCTGCTGATCCGGCCCCCGTGTCTGTACCCTGCGAAAGGTGCCTGTCCTATGCAATTAGCAACGCACTTCCCCACGCACCCCATTCAAACACAGTCTTCAGTGAGGAAACATGACGGAAACAGTACTTAACAGCAAAGTATTTTTATTACTTAAGTACACAGTTATGGGATGGGACTGGGATTGGGACTTGTTTGAGTCCGGAAGGGAAGGACTTATGCAAACGTAGGGTATGAGAGCTTTTGGTTACTTGAGCACTCTGCTGGGGTGCAGTGACAGTATTCACGGCCCAGGGCGGGCATCCTCCTGGTTATTTAGGGTGAGGGGGGTATGTGACTTTGTGGCGGGGGAGGGCGGTTGCAGAGATACTGCCGGGGGCTCTGTCCTGCAGCGGACCTGCAGAACATACACAAGTCGCCGGAGCATGTCCGTTTGCTCCCTCAGTAGTACAAGCATTGCTTGAGTCGCCTGCTTGTGTTCCTCACGCCACCTCTCCTCCCATTCGCTGTGTGAGCACTGGTACAGAGAGACTTTCTCCCTCCACTGCCTCTGCTGGTCCGCCTCGGCTAGGTAGCAGCCCACACATTCATCGAAAATCGTGTCCCTTGTCTTTTTCTTTCGCCGCCTAATCTTCGCCAGCCTCTGCGAGGTGGATGCTGTGGAAGGTCTGGAGACAGTGGAAGCTGTGAGATGGGAAACAGTTAGTTAATTCCTTGCAATGATACTTTTTTGCGAACAATTAACTGAATCTAGGCTGTCTCTGTGAATTTTTTGTTGAGACCCCTGTGCCTGCTGTTGCACAAATCATTTGCGCGGTGGATTCTGGGTAAATGTCGCCAGTCATTCCTTCCTCCGGGAAAGCAAGGGCAGACAATCATTTCGATCACGTTTTCCATGAAATGCCCTGGCACACGCCATAGCGTGGCAACAATGGACCCTATTTTGCCTTTTGTGTATGTCACCGTATGTGTACTGTATGCCGCTGATAGAGGCGGACCAGCAGCGCTACACAGCAGCATGCTTATGCTTTTGCATGACAGCAGCGATGGTTACCAGGCATACTGCACCGTCTACCATACCATGAACTGGTAAGAAGACGGTAATAAGATGGTCATGGTTACCTGTCCTTTTGCACTGCGCCATTTGGTGCTGTCATAAGTGCCCCTGGTCGATCAGCCAGGGGCGCAAAAGCAAAATTTGGGAATGACTCCCCGAGTCAATCCCTCCTTTTTGGGTATCTAAAAATAGAATCAGTCCTGCCTAGATTATGTGCAAGTGTACTAGAGAACCACTGTATCATACAATCAGAGACCACAGCTGCTCTCTGTCCAATCCTGCATAAATTTTGAGCTGAACGCTATTCACAGGGTGTGCTCCTGAAACAACCCCAGCTGTTCATTCCATTCTTCCCCCAGCCTTCCTGGGTTCCAATACCATTGTCCCCCCTTGTGTGATGAAGTAATATAGAATGCATGAATAAGACACAGGTAGTCGTTTGTGAGAAATGAGTGGAAGGAAGCCTCCAGCTGCAATGATAGTCCAGAGATGACATTAAGGGGTGTGGAGGAGGGAGCCACTCATCCCTCTGCTAGTCCAGGGGCAATTGAATCTTTTCTTTACAATGAAGGGTGGGGGCTGATGGATCTCAGCCCCCTGTTGCAATGATGAGGACGGTTACCAGCCATACTGCACCATCTACCATGAAAAATTAGCAACAGGCGGCCTTGACCGACCGGTCCCAAGCAAGTTGGTACGGTTGTCATGGTTACCAGCCCTTTTGCACTGCCCCATGTGCCAATAGGCTGATGATGAGGATGGATTTCCATCGTTTTGTACCATCAGCCATCCATAGCGTGGGGGGAGCAAGGATGTTGGTGTTGAGTGCTGCACCATCGCGTCTATCTGCAGCATTCAGTACAGATACGGTGACATGTAAAAGAGTCAACAGAGGATTGTTTTCCCTTTTACTTCTGGGGGTCGGGGGGGTGCGTAAATTGCCGAGCTATGCCCCGTCCCACCGCGGACACTGTGTTTGACCCTAGAAGCATTTGGAGATCAGCCAAGAATGCAAATGCTTTTCGGAGACAGCAGGAACTGTGGGATACCTTGCGTCCTCGTTCCCCCCTCCCTCCATGAGCGTCCATTTGATTCTTTGGCTTTCCGTTACGCTCGTCACGCAGCTGCGTGCTGAGTCTGTGCTATGCCGTCTGTCCGTTTATTTATTAAAAATACTTTGGACCAACCAGGCCTCAGGCAAGCAAGCTTTACATTTTCCAACTAAGATAAGATCAGCCATGTACTACACATCCCACAATTGAAATACTAATATCTGCATCATCTGCCAACCAAACGGCCGTAGTATCTCCAGTCTGCTCTCTCCTGACCTATTAGCAACCCGAAGATCACACCTTTTAGAGGTCAGACACACAAAGACCTATCCAAATCTCATCTTACCTTCCTAATATTGTTCCCTCAGATCCACCATTGGATGCAATGCACCAATCTTAAACTGTTCTGATCCTCATTGGCAGGCTTCCTGTGGATACTAATAGATGAAAACTGTATTCTGTGTATGTACAACAGTGTGGCCCCTGCAAGCTGATTCTGATTGCATGGTTCATGATGGTTGCACAGCCACAGGCTGTGTATTTCTTGAAGTCCTAATGAAAATTTATAAGGTATACTGCTTAAGATACATTAAAACTACAAGATTCACAGCCAGATTACCAAATTATAGAGTATCAGGTATCGATGAGCTGTGATACTTGTCAGACTCATGTCTGCCTTCTGTGGAATATACAAATTCTGGCATCAGTGGGAGGCAGGGCAGTTTGGAATGCTTAGGAGAACCTAACTTGCTTTTTCCAAAAATGGAGAGGGTTTTGTGCTTTATGTTTTTTAAGTGTAACTTAACCTTGATTTCCTTCCTTTCCGTAGTGTTCGGATTTTTAGAATTACAGTGTTCTTATGTTATAGTTCCCTTAAATTACTGATACTTATTACAGTTTCACTCCAAACCAGGGACTTTTCTAAGCGTTTCCAAACTGATGTTGGAACTACATATGTGGTACCTGATAGCACTAAAACTAAGTTGCTGATTTGAGAGAATATTTTTTTGTATTGGAATGACCACGTTTTGGTTTATGCACAGTGGCTTGCTCTGTTCCCATGGAACATGACTGAGGTAGTTGGCACCTGTATCTTTCCATTGCTATTTTTCCTGAAGAAAACAAAAGTGTTTATGCAAAATTGGTCGTCTGTTGCTGCTTTCAGTATTTATGGAGCTTTTTCTTTAACGGTCTGGAAATATTCAGTAGAGGCCAAACTGGTCCAGAATTCACACTTATTGTTGCTTATCATTCCACAGATACTTGTTTTAATACTGTTTACTTTCATTGGTCTGATATGCAGTAACGCTAATCTAAGCCATCGAGATTTCATATTTTACCCAGGACTGAAATGTGATAAACAGAATGAATGTGAAAGACAGTGATTGCTTTAAAAGAGAGCAGTGCCTGTTCGCAAAGAATATACATTCCAAAGTAATTTTGAAACACAGTTCTTGTTGAAATGGAAGCTTCTCTACAATAATATTTCAAATGAAATGTTTAGACCATTAAGAAGTGACTGGTTGTACAATATCCAGGTGCTCATTGAAAGGTAGTGTGATTGGAAGACTTCTCTAAACTTGGAGACAGTTCTTTATTACATGCTAAATATTTTCTTTTGAGTATTTAAAGGCGATTGTAAAGTGACTTTCACAGATTGGTGCAGATTTAACATTCAATAAACTCTCCCTACATGCTTGCTCTTTGGGGTTGTGCAATTTCATTGTATAGAATTTTGTATGTTCTACTGAGACACACTTATTCAATTAACGCTTCAAAATAAAATTGTATTAAGAGCTGTCTAGGATGCGTAATTTAGTCAAGGAAAATTCACGTTATATACAAAACAGCATAAAGCCTTCTAACTTTTTTATAAAGGTAATTTCAAAAATATTCCAAAATATCATGGGTTGATTATTGGAAATCATGGCAAATCCCTTATGTTGGTGTTGGTCCATTCTGGAAGTGACTTCCAATATTATCTATGTTTATTTTCTTTGGCAGGTGAATTTTATCCACAATTGTGGGTAACATTTTATCCACAGGAACAGCATTTGTAGGAAACATCCCTGCTCAGTCCCTGGGATGGCACATACTCAGTTGCTCCGTGGCGATGGCCCGTGCACACTGTGATCACAGATAGGATTTGTGGGGATGGAGCATGAATAGTTCATATAGAATCTTCAGAGAATTTAGCTGCCAAACTTAAGTTGCTGAGCATGTGCAAACTGCCATTTTTTTGAAGGTTTATATAACTTGGCCAAATTTGGGCAGGTTTTCATGGGGATGGCAAAAGGCAAAACTGACAACAGAGAAAGCCTCCTGAGAGATTTTGAGTCCCTGAAAGTGCTAGAACTTCTCAACAAAATGGTTGTAAGAATATTTTAACATGGGGCAAACAATATATTTTCTTCATCTTATTAGAAATTGCTAAATTATTTTTACTGAAACTTCACAGAAAATTCAGTCTGAGACAGACACCTGGCACAGAAAATTTCTTCTTGAATGGTTAAAAGAAAAATTATAAGCAACTGAAAACTAGGTCTTATAATACAAAATGTTGGGCTGCAGTAACTATATGCATTGCTACCAGCTCCACCAGTAATAATGGAGTTACATGGATATGTAAGCCATGAAAGAGGCAAACCCATACTCATGACACACATCATTGTGATTGTAGGTAACTAAATGACCATGGAATCTGGTGCAGAGAACCAGCAGAGTGGAGATGCAGCCGTTACAGAGGCAGAAACCCAACAGATGACTGTACAGGCACAACCGCAGATTGCAACATTAGCTCAGGTACAAAGTGATTTGGTTTAATATTTTTACAGCATTGTTCCCAAACTGCATAAGGTTTAAGAAGGAAACTATTTTCTGAGGCGGTTGAGAGAATGTTCCATTTTATGTGTGTCTAGAACAGGGAATATGTATATTTCATTTAATTTTGTAATGAGAGTTGTACAGTACCACTTGTTGGTTTATCTTCAATATCATATTGAACTGTGTTAGACCTGAAGTAGTTTTAATTCAGGGATGTGCTTGCTGCCGCTTCCCGCAGCCCCCGTTGGCCTGGAGTGGCGAACAGTGGCCAGTGGGAGCCGCAATCGGCCGAACCTGTGGACGCAGCAGGTAAACAAACTGGCCCGGCCCACCAGAGTGCTTACCCTGGCGGGCCGCATGCCAAAGGTTGCCGATCCCTGTTTTAATGTATAATCCATTTATAACGTGACTACAGATACAGAGTTTTGAATTACTTCTTTTCACTTGTAGCATTCCTTCCCACCATTCTTTAAAGATACTTTGAAACTTTGAATTTCTCTACTGACTTGTATAAACAGGATTTTGCTTATTTTAGTTAGGAACTTTGTTATGATAGTACAGGTATCTCTTAAGAAAACAAACTGATTTGTTTTATATGGTTAAATAATGCAGAGAGTGCATAAATTAACAAAAGGGATGGATATAACAAAAATTATAAGCAACTTCCAGACTTCCATTTGTTTTATGCTGTTTGCTCATTATCAGAAACTCAGATTCTGCAGAGTTGTCTCCTGTTTACTGGGGCACTGTTAGACCATTTATTGTCTCAAAAAAGTTACTTTGTAGAGGCCAGAAATAATGCAAACCTAATTATCTTCTTAATTTCGGGAACCCAGCTCTACCCTGGGTTCCATTGATGTTTGGCAAGAATAATTCCATTGTGTAGATGAGTATAGAATGTGGCCTGTGGCATCAGTCCCTTGTGTAACAGTTTCACTTTGTAAATGATTTGCATTCTCCCGAAGTATGTAAAATGACGTCTCACTCCTATCTCTTTATTTTGTGAATTTCTGATGTCTGTCTTATGGCATGATTATGAAATCATTTACTACTTTCATGTTTACAAAAATACATGACACCTTTAATAGGCAGCTGTTAACCCTTTTCACTGGGATTATAGTCTTATGTAATTAGCCATATTGAAACACTGAGAATTTAGCTGTATAATAGGGCTCTATTTAGTACTCGTTACTCAGGCAAAATTCCCAGTAAAGTCCATATGGAAGTTTTGCATGAGTAGGAAATATAGAACTGGATCCTAGATAATTAAGAATTGGGTAACTGCAAATAAGGGTTTAATCCCTATACTCACTATACTATTTTACAGATTTTTTTGTTACTTTGAGTAAGTTATAATTCTGTTGCTGCATTTTTTCACACCATCTTAGCTTTACCCTATCTGTAACTTTATACTAAAGTGTTATTTTATTATAAGACTTTTAACTTGTGTTATGGCAATCAAGAGCATGGGATGTGCACCTATAATCACTTTTACAATCCAAATAAATAATAATATCAATGTAATTCTTTCATGATCTCATTTTCAGAGAGATGTTACTCTCTCTTTATAACACTTCATATACTTATAAAATTTGCAGATGACACCAAGCGGAAAGGATTGCAAGTATTTTAGAGGACAGGATTAGAATTCAAAATGATCTAGACCAGGGGTCGGCAACCTTTTGGAAGTGGTGTGCCAAGTCTTCATTTATTCACTCTAATTTAAGGTTTTGCATGCCAGTAATACATGTTAACATTTTTGAAGATCTCTTTCTATAAGTCTATAATATATAACTAAACTACTGTTGTATGTAAAGTAAATAAGATTTTTAAAATGTTTAAAAAGCTTCATTTAAAATTAAATTAAAATGCAGAGCCCCTGGACTGGTGGTCAGGACCCGGGCAGTGTGAGTGCCACTGAAAATGAGCTTGCGTGCGGCAGGTTGCCTACCCCGATCTAGACAAATTAGCGAATTGGTCTGAAATAAACACAATGTAATTCAATAAAGAGAAGTACAGAGTTCTTCATTTAGGAAGGAAAAATCAAATGCACAAATACAAAATGGGGAATAACTGGCTAGGTGGTAGCCCTGCTAGAAGGGATCTGGGGATTATAGTGGATCATAAATTGACAATGTGATGCAGTTGCATTCTGGGATGTATTAACAGGGGTGTAATATGTAAAACACTGCAGATAATTGTCCTATTCTACTTGGCACTGGTGAGGCCTCAGCTGGAGTACTGTGTCCAGTTCTGGATGACACACCTTAGGAATGATGGGGACGAATTAGAGAGTCCAGAGAAGAGCAACAAAAATGATAAAACCTGACCTGTTGGGTAAGGTTAAAAAAACTGGGCATGTTTAGTCGTGAGAAAAGAAGATTGAGGGGGGCCCTGATAACAGTGTTCAAATATGTTTGTCTGTTATAAAGGGGACAGTGATCAATTGTTCGGCCTGTCCACTGAAGGTAGGACAAGAAGTAATCTGCAGCAAAGAAGATTTAGGTTAGATATTAGGGAAAACTTTCTAACTATAAGGATACTTTACCTATTTAGAACAGGCTTCCAAAGGAGGGTGTGGAATCTCCATCATTAGAGGTTTCTAAGAACAGTTTGGACAAACACCTGTCAGGGATGGTCTACGTTTATTTGGTCCTGCTTCAGTGCAGGGGCTGGACTTGACGATCTCTGGAGGTCCCTTTGAGCCCTATGTTTCTATGATTCTATAATTTTGTTGTTGCATTTGTTGAGGGCTAGGGAATGCTCCCCTAGTAAAGAGAAAAGTTATACTTGCTATTTTGAGTAAGGTAAATTGATTCCATAAGGTATGAGTCAGAAACATCTGCCGAAATGATTATCAGATGTTGGCCTAGCTCAACAGCAGAACAGCTTTCAGTTGATCAGCTTTTCTTTCGTTGGCAAGAGCTACTTTAGTCAGTTGGATTCATTATTAATAAGGCCACATGATGATGGAACTTAATTTGTCTTAAAAAATTACATTAAAAAGAGGATTTTTCTGCAAGTTTGTACTCTACTGCCTGAGAAGCTTGTCGCCCAGATTGTTTACTACCCTTCCTCCAGCCAACTGACATCATGGCACAAGTGCCCCATAACTGCTAAAGAAGAGTAGTGCCATGCTAGTTTCAGCTGCAGATGGCACATGTGAAATTGGTCAAGTGCTGCTCTGCAAGAATGCAGTGCGTCTTTGCAGTAGCCATCTTCACAATAAAGAGCAAAAAAACAGGCACCAAATTTGGAGAATAAAGGGGAGACAACAGGGTTGTCCAAGTACAATTTCCCTTGATTTTCTGTCAAACAAAGCTTCCACATAAAGGATTGTTGGTTATGGAAATTCAGAGATCAGTGTTTTGAAAATCATTCATTCGTCAAGATATAAATTTGTTCACTTCTGCATTACAATAAATATTAATGCTGCTATATGACATTATTTGAAGCTCGTGGAAGAGAGAAGTGTAATCTTTCCTGCATTTTTAGTCAAAAGTTATTACGTTTCCTGAAAACTCCATTAAACATAGTGACATTGATTAGCATTTCCAAACTTGGGTCTTTGAGGGCTTGTCTACATGATACAGCAATGTACACTAGTTGCGTGTTAACGTAGCACTACATGGAACTTTTTTGCTCGCCAGCAGGGTCTACATGGACCAGTTAGCGCACAGCATATTGGCGTGCTTTACAAATCACACCCTTCTAGTGCAGTGGTTCTCAAAGCCAGTCCGCCACTTGTTCAGGGAAAGCCCCTGGCGGCTGGGTCGGTTTGTTTACCTGCCGTGTCCGCAGGTTCGGCCGATCATGGCTCCTACTGGCTGCGGTTCGCCACTCCAGGCCAATGGGGGCTGTGGAAAGGGCGGCCAACACATCCCTCGGCCCGCGCCACTTCCTGCAGCCCCCATTGGCCTGGAGCGGCGAACTGTGGCCAGTGGGAGCCACGATCCGCCTAACCTGCGGACGTGGCAGGTAAACAAACCGTCCCGTCCCATCAAGGGCTTTCCCTGAACAAGCAGCGGACCGGCTTTGAGAACCACTGCTCTAGTGTGCATTGCTGCACCATGTAGACAAACTCTAAATTAAGCTTCAAAAACCATCTTTAGGCACCCATGTTTGAAAATTGTAGCCATTGTTCTTTGTAGCAATAAATTAACTCTTAGTTGTGTATCTTGCAGTATAGCATTGAAATGACTACCTAGAAGCCATTTGTTTCCATTAAAAGCATGCATTGTTACTCCGTTTGAACAGTTGGTCTGTGGGCTTTATTTAAAAGGACATTGCCAGCTACTTGATTTGATTTACTTTGTGGCTGTACTTTCTAACAAGTCTGAAAATTTGACTCCCTAACTAATTTTGACATTTTACAGTTGGCAAATACTCTCCTGCATTTTCTAGTTTGAAAACAAAAGTAGCTCAGCTCCCATATGTTTCTGCCTGAGAGTCAGCAACATATCATAGAATCATAGAAGATTAGGGTTGGAAGAGACCTCAGGAGGTCATGTAGTCCGACTCTCTGCTCAAAGCAGGACCAACACCAATGAAACCATCCCAGCCAGGGCTTTGTCAGGCCGGGCCTTAAAAACCTCTACGGATGGAGATTCCACCACATCCCTAGGTAACCCATTCCAGTGTTTGGAAGGAAATATTCACTGTAGGAATATTCACAGTTCTAGCAATATTTAATTGCTGCAAGGGAAGGGCGCATATTAGGTTTTGATCACATTACCTCAAAATAGAGGTGTTTCCTTCATTTTTTGGCAGTGGTTTTATAACAAGATGTTTAGAGCCAGGGGGACATTCTTCAGAAGATTAAGTTACAAATTAGGACAAATGTTGGGCCTAGACAGGGGTGTGTTTGTTTGTTTTTTGGTGTCCCTTTTAAACGTTTTTGGTTATCAAAGCCCTTCCTAGGAGAAGAGGCATCATCCTTTTACTGCTGAGAATGTTCTTGGTAGTCAAATAATGAGATGCTGCAATAATCTAATACATATTCCTTCTCTCTCTTTTGTAGGTATCTATGCCGACAGCTCATGCAACGTCTTCTGCCCCAACGGTGACCTTAGTACAGTTGCCTAATGGGCAGACAGTTCAAGTCCATGGAGTTATTCAGACAGCCCAGCCATCAGTTATTCAGTCTCCACAGGTCCAGACGGTTCAGGTATGTATTAAAGGATTTCAAACTCCTAACTCATGCATTCTATATAACCTTATCAGTCCACCTTAATCAAACTTATGTGTGTTCTGCGTCATGTCAACTTAGAATATGCTGAAAGGAAAGTCTGTACTGTACTTGTTATCCCATTCCTTTTGTCTCTTTCTTTATGGTTTATCTGCTTTTCGTTTCTACACATTATTGAGTTTCATTTCCCTCTAGAAGTTGGTAAGCCTATTAGGTTGTGCTTTTTTGCTGATACTATTTCTATATCTGGCTTTTACCTGCTGCAAAGTTAACATTACTAGACCATTTTTATGTCTGTTTAGTGACTTCTAAGATGTCTCATTTCTGTATCTTAAATGAACAACAACAAGAATTTTAGAGATTGCTGAATTATTAATGTGGCTGATGTTCAGGAATCAAAGTTTTTGCTTCTTGGAAAACATTTGTACTGGTTTACGTGTGTATTTCTACCTCTGGCAGGTTGCGATAAGTGATTTTAATATTCATGTTTTGAATGTTAACTTTATAAAACCTTAATAATTGCTTGATGCTGTATAAACGAAAGACAATACAGTTCATGATTCACAGGGTGAAAAGCCAATCTCAGAATTTATTAAAGACTTGGAGAAAGGCTTCAGTAGTCCAGAAAGCCTTAGTCTTAATCTCTACTGCGGTTCCGTCTCTGAGCAACATTTTAAATTACCTTTTAAATCCAGTGTTGCTGAACATGGAAGCAGGAACTATTTAGGCTGTTACTGACCACATAAGATAAGGGTGGTAAATCATTTTTTGGGCATTGGGAACCCACAGAGATGAGAACTAAACTAAATTAAAAGCTAACTATTGAGATTTTTTTTTATAGAGGTATTTAAACCAGTAATGATTTAAAAAAAATTAGGTGACACTCACACTTTAAAATTGGATCATTCTGATAATGATCTTGGTTATTTCCTTGTATTGCTTCAGTTATGTACTTTTGTCAGGCTCTACCTCCCTCGGACTATTGGAGTTAGAGTTTAATGTTTTACCCAGTTAGAAATCTGGAGCTGCACAATTTTCAGGTGGTATGTGGCACTAGTTTCTGGCTCTAGTGATTCAAGGTAAGAGAGTGATGTTGAAATCATGCTGGAATTCAGAACGGATGATGAAGTATAAAAATGCATTTTGAATGGTGATATTTACAGGCCAATATTTCACAGTCTGCTATGGTTGTATAACCCTTTAGCATGGCACCCAGGAGGCCTTAAGCACCAAGTATACAGCATGAAACCAGGAAAGGCTCCTGCAGGACCTCCATATCCTTGTAGAGTTTTATAATTGGTTCTGTCACAACTGCACTCCTCATTCCCTTTGTCTCCAGACCCTTCTGCTTTCAATCCCACGTTGCTTCTAGTTACTGTGTCTCCAGACCTGACTGCCTACCTTGCTTTGGTTCTTTGGACTGGATGGAAGCAGGATAGAAAGAAGGAGTTATGGAAAGAAAAAAGTGGGTGGAACCATTATTTATAATAATTTGCCCATTATATATTCTCTCATTTGAGTGACTTAATTGTTAAATACATTTCTGAAGCTAGATGGTTGACTTTGGGCATCTATGTATCCAGTAACCAGTGATCAACTATTACTTTTGATTTTCGAGGTCAAAGTCCTGTATAGTACTTGTATTGATAATGTCTTTTTGCATATTGTGAAAACTTGCTTATAGTGGTAGATTTATTACTGTAGAAGTGGCTTGTTAAACTTGCTTACAATGGTAAATTTATTCTGTTCTTATTTACAGATCTCCACTATTGCAGAAAGTGAAGATTCACAGGAGTCAGTGGACAGTGTCACAGACTCTCAGAAACGCAGAGAGATCCTTTCCAGACGACCCTCCTACAGGTATGGATGTTAAAAGCTGAAGCATTTTGCTTGATGCATTTATTCGACAAATGGGTAGACAAATAGTGTGTTTCTGTAGTTAATATGAGATCTACCTTTTTTACTAAAATATTCCTTCAGTGACCTTTCCATGACCAATTTCTGGTGGGATGCCAGGAGATCAGCAGAATAAGATAAGGAGGAAGAGGAAAAACATCTGCCATTATGGAGAGATAGGAAAGAAAATCAGCTGAGAATAAGTTCAATGCTAAATAAATCTATATGTGTAGCATTTAGGTACAACTGTGAGAGAAGCCTTAGAAGTCACATAAACAGATATTTAATTCTTGGCGCGCCACTGAAATGTGCAGGCAGGTTGCTGCTGTATATTCTGTAGTCTCTGTAGAATCAACTTTTCTGTTTGTTGTTAATGTTGAAACACTAGCAACAGTCAGATTTAATTCTTTCCTTCACCTGAGACGTCCAGTGGAAACATGACATTGTGTGGCTCATTATAACTGCTGTAGGTGGTATTTCTTAGAATTTGCCGTGCTTCTTGGGGAAAACTAGCGGATAACCAAACAGGCTGCAGGTGTCCAGCAGAGAGGGAAGTGGCCTAGTCAAGCTAGTTTACATGTATTATTCTCTTCAAAATGCAGGAAGGTCTTGGATGTGAGTTAGAACTAGCCTTGGGCATCTCTACCTTGCATGCAGGCACTTATGCAGCAGAACAACTGGTAGTTTTCTTTAAATCAGACATTCATGTCTTCCTTTAGTAAATGCCCATGAATGTTACAAAGAACAGCTCATTCTGGCAGGGCGGAATTTTCTTCTGTCTTTGAGTAATGAATTCATTTTTAAAATGCAGTCCCGTGGAGCCATTGATTATATGTAATTCCATTCAGCAATGCTTTTTGGTGTGCTGAAACTGACATGTATCCTTACTTTGGCATGTGAAGGTCTAGAATGAGCCCCACATCCTCAGAAAATGTGCAGGGACAATGTCAGTAGCAGATATGGAGACAGTACTGGAATCACTTATTTGGAGCAGAATTGGCCTTGGGACCCATAATCATATGCACACTAAATCTCTGATTTGGGGGCCCTTAAAATGAGAATCTCATCTTTTGTTTTAAAACATATTAACGACGCAGTTTTAATAAGCAGTCACAGCTCCCCTCAGTGTCAAAGTGATTTGTAGGTGCTCAGTACTTCTGAAAATCCAGCTATAAGTTTCTAGCCCTTTTTTCTGAAAATTGGCTTGAAAATATAAGCCAGTCAACAGGCGTGAGAACTCGTTATTCTGTGTCCCCTTCTATAGCCATTCAGGGTCTTTGGGGAGCAATTAAAGCCATGATGGCAGGCTTCTAGATTTTAAAAGTGCCCCACTTGTGTTTGTAGCTGTGGAGGGGAGGGCTACTGGTGTTAAATCTGCCACAGACTTCCTCCTAGTCAGCTGTCTGCAGCTGAGCTGTTGAGCACCCAGTATGACCTCTGACCACAGGAAAAGGCAGTTGAGCAAAATGAGGCAACAGAGTTTAGTGAACAAGGCAGAGCACTGAGAACAAGGGACTCATGCATTCTAATCCCACATTTAACACTGACTCCATCTGTAGCTTTGGGGAAGCCACTTAGGGCCAGATTCTGTCCCCCTCAAGCCAGCTTCTATGTGCCATTTAGGCAGGAGGAAACTCAACTGATGTAAAGCTGGTGTACCTGGCTCCTATGCCAGCCAGCCTCCCCACCCCAGCGGAAGGATCATGTTGGAACAGAAAGGGTCGGGGCCAGAGTACAGCAGTGTTCTGCCAGTTCTCAGATAACATAACCAGGCTGTTGTAATTTACATTAGGGACAGGGCTGGTAGAGATCAGCCCACAGAATCAGGAAGCCATAACCAGCTCCTTGATGACCCCACCTTCACTTTGCTTGTCCATTTTTAACTCAGATATCTTTCACTTTTTCCACACCACCTCATGTGCATGGGAGAAACTCCCCATCTAAATTTGTAAAGCCACCACCTTATCATATTTGAAATTCCTCCTTAACACTTTACCTCTGCCACAGTACCCACCATGCCCATCTGGCATTGGTTAGGAAAGTGGTGAGCTGTAATTTCTGCTTTTCTGATAACTGCTGTTCAGTTTTATTATTACCTCATCCTCCCAACCCCCCATCTTGTTTATCTGTTTTGTCCACCTGTCTCATCCTTTCTGTCTCATCACCTGTCCGATGCCTACATTGTAAGCTCTCCAGGGAGATGACTGTTGTCTTTGTTACTTGTCTGTGTAGTGCCTAGCAAAATAGGGAGCTGAGCCTCAATTGGGGTTCCTAGGTACTAACAGAGTCTAATTAATAACAACAAAGCCCTATTTCTATCTCTGTCTTTGTCTCAGATTGTTTGGTAATTGACTAGCCTCCTTGGAATACAGGAATATATAGGTTTGGCTACCAAAGCCAGGCAGGAAAATTCAGTGTAGTCTGGGCCTGGGTTCTTCAAATGTTTTTGGATGAGAACTAGGGGTGCAGTCCACAACAGAACGAATAGCGCTTCGTACAAAAACAAAAGAAAATCCCAATTTGCCTTGTTGCCTAAAGAAGCCTTTTGCAGTTGCATATGATGGCGCATGCAGTCAATAAAAGAGAGTTTGCCACTCCTCCAGATTCTTGGTAGAGAGAGTTATCAGTCCAGTTGCAGCACAGAGAGCAGGTGGTAGACCCAAGCATTTTGGGCAGCTGTTTTGTTGAGCATCTATCCCCGTCAGTTCTAGTCATAGTCAGTGAGATCCATGGCCTTTATGACTACAGTAGAACCTCAGAGTTACGAACATCTCAGGAACGGAGGCTGTTCGTAACTCTGAAATGTTTGTAACTCTGAACAAAATATTATGGTTGTTCTTTCAAACGTTTACAACTGAACATTGACTTAATACGGCTTTGAAACTTTACTATGAAGAAGAAAAATGCTTTTAACCATCTTAATTCAAATGAAACAAGCACAGAAACAGTTTCCTTACCTTGTCAAATCTCTTTTTAAACTTTCTCAATTTTTTTAGTGGTGTAAGTTTAACACAGTACTGTACTGTATTTGCTTATTGATTGATTGATTTGATTGATTGATTCTCTGCTGCTGCCTGATTGCATACCTCCAGCTCCAAATGAGGTGTGAGGTTGACCAGTCAGTTCATAACTCTGGTGTCCATAACTCTGAGATTCTACAGTATTTTGTTTTGTCCATTTTGGCTTTGAATAATTAAGCCAACTCAGTAATTAAACCCAAATTGCTCTTCCCTCCCTTTACTATTGCAAGTCGGAAAGCTTTCTCAAGCAGAACAATTACCCTAATCTGTGGACTTAATTGTGTGACTTTCATTAAAATGCCCAGCCTTGTCTTCTGAACAGATGCTAGGTCATAAGCTGATTGCACTTCACAATCATTTCTGCTAAGTTTTTGAAACTTAAGTCCCTGGGTGAAGTTTAGGCCTTGGTGGCTTCTGCAGCAGGAACACGTCCTCTGGATGTGGATGGTGGCAATGAGGAGATTTGGTGCTTTAAATACTCTTGCTTTCTTTTTTCACATCGTTCTGTGACTGAGAGCAGGAAACTTGTAAAAAGTGTATCAAAGATGAAGTTTTTGAAGAAAAAGGGAAAATGTGAGTTCTAGATCCAAGTATGCAGAAACACACAGACTGTTCTAGATTGATTCCACACCACCCTTTTCCTGTGGCATTTTTAACACGGTTACCTAGCATCGTTTTAAAGTGTGCTTTAATTTTTCTTCCCATCCCATGTATTTTATTTCCTTATTTGCTGCACTTCTGAGTTTTCCCCAGCACCAAGTAGCCAGTAGAATTGATTTTACTTTCACTTTTTGTTAAAATTTTTACAACACACTGTCTTTGCCAGAAAAATTTTGAATGACTTGTCCTCAGACGCCCCAGGAGTGCCAAGGATTGAAGAAGAAAAGTCCGAAGAGGAGACATCAGCACCTGCCATCACCACTGTAACAGTGCCAACTCCAATTTACCAAACCAGCAGTGGGCAGTACAGTACGTAGTTGCATTTATTATTGGTTGTGGTAGTTGGACCGGAAGAGAGAGAACTGTTAAATTCTACTTGCTTGACTGTTTGGGCTGGGGTAAAAGAAGTCAATATAACACTAATTTAATCTGACCCTTGTGCAATGTCAGAAGCCTTATTAATCCTGTTCCATGATTATATATATACTAGGGTCTGTGACTTAAGTACATTCCAGCTGTGGACGTATAAAATGTATAATTTACATTCACAAGGCCTGTTGGTTGCTGTTAGTATGGTACATGTTCTACTTTCCAAGGTACAAAAGGGATTAATTAGAGTGCTTAATTCAAAACTTTCTTGGGAGAGGAAAGCTATTGGGGCATTTCAGAATTTTCCTTCTTAGCTAATATTTCTGTAGTTTTCGCTTAAAATTTTTTAACGCTTATAATATATAATAAAGTAGCAATTACATTTTCAGATAGACAAGAAAAAAGCAGGGCTTCCATAACCTTATTTGAAGTGCATAATAAATTTCAATTTCTGTGTTTGCAACTTCTTTATTCATTACATTTTATGGATATGTCACCTTTGATGCAAATCACTAGGGAAAATAACAAGAGGATGCAGCAATAAAACAATAGTTATAAACATCAGCTAAAACAAACAGAGAACTCACTGTTAAGTGTACAAGAAGGGGAAGAGAAGATCTATCAAATGACTTATTCCTCTTATAAGTGTCCTTTTAAAAGCATTGTGCTATAGTTGCTCCCTGGTCGGTTCCCCAGTCTGCCTCTTGATTTTTTTAGAGATTGATGTTGCTGACACTCCACTTCTACCATTGATGTACAAATACTTTTCCTGCAAATATCTGCTCTGCCTGATACATCCTGATATATGTGTGGAAAAGCAGAGAAATACTCTAGAGGCGCTGAATGAGGGGATCTGTGTAAGATGTGCTCCCCCTGCAGCCTGAATACTGGGATGGAAATTAGTGGATTGAGGGAGTGAAAGGGAAGAGGAAACAAAATTATTAGATGGAATGAGAGACTGGATATGTGTGTGTGGAAACAATGCATGAGAAGGGGATTCGAGCAGGAAAAGACGCTGGAGAACAAAATGGACACAGCAAGGTGAAAATTGAAGAGAAAAGCATGGAGAGGAGAGGAATTAGAGAAAGGAGCAAAAGGAAAAAAAGAGAAAAGAGCACGTAGCCAACAAGAAAATCATCAACTCAGTAAATACTACAATTCTACATTGGGAGGGATGTAGCTTCTCTTAGGGCAGGTCTACACTAAGGGCGGGGGTCGAACTAGGGTACGCAAGTTCAGCTACGTGAATAGCGTAGCTGAACTCGAAGTACCCTAGTTCGAACTACTTACCCGTCCAGACGCTGCGGGATCGAAGTCCGCGGCTCCAAAGTCGACTCCGCCACCGCCTTTTGCAGTGGTGGAGTACCGGAGTCGACCGCGGCGCTTCCGGAGTTCGAACTATCGCGTCTAGATCAGACGCGATAGTTCGAACTCCGAGAAGTCGAACTCACCGCGTCGACCCGGACGGTAAGTGTAGACTAGCCCTTAGAGATGTGATTGGTAGGAGAGGCAATTCTTGGTCTATGTTTTTGTCTGTCAGAAAGGTAGCAACCTTATGGTACTGAATGAAATGATAGTAGGTCACTGCTGAAGAATGACTACAGTTACAGTGACCTATCTGATGTTAAGATATGTAGTTGTGCAAGGGATTTAACTCAGATGTTTCAAACCGTTCTTCTGTAACTCGGCTGTAAACTGTAAATAACCATGTCAAATAAATTAATCTTTTAACTATTGTATCAAATGTATTTGTTTTCAGTTGCTATCACCCAAGGAGGAGCAATACAGCTGGCTAACAATGGCACAGATGGAGTACAGGGCCTCCAGACGTTGACCATGACGAACGCAGCTGCAACCCAGCCTGGCACCACCATTTTACAATACGCACAGACCACTGATGGACAACAGATTCTTGTACCGAGTAACCAAGTTGTTGTACAAGGTAAGAATAATCCATCATTTTATGTTTAGTCCTAGGGGAATTTAACTTGCCAAAATAATTCCCTCAAATATGTCAGAAAAAGGAATTAACAGTTTTGGCACAGATCAAATTCTAAAACAGATCAAATAAATTCCAGAAAAAAACATGTCACATTTTCTCTCACTCAGAACAAACTTAAGATATTTTTGGATATAGAAAATGCTTTTATTTCGGTTCCTGAAAGCTAGTTCACTTTTGCTTTGTCCATACCCTATTTCCTTCAGCTCTTTCAAGAGAATGTTTGCTATCTGTTCCCCAAAACCTGTGACACAAATTTCTTGAGAGTTCCTAATTTCTGTCAAGTGGTTATCTGCAATGATGATAAATTAGAAGTAAAGTTTTAGGAATGTTTTCCTGTTCTTTGGGCAGAGATCTGTTCACAGTGTTCTTTCCATAGGGGAATTTTCCTTTACTAGTAATTTACTGCCCTCTCCAGTTAGAAATCACTGTTCCTTTTTAATGCTCTTTCTGGCAGTACAAAACAGACATTGTTAAAAAAAGATGTTTCTGATTTTGCTCTGACTCTGTTCAAATCATTCAAGGAAGAGACTTTCAAGCCTTGATGAATATTAGTATGTTAAGGTTAATGTATGTGTCTGAGGAAAATATGTCTTGTTGATCTTCTGTCATGTATATTTTTTTAAAAGACCTTTTTCCAAGTAATAGTGAAAATGCAATAGACTCCCAAGTAAATAAAAGCTGATCATACTAAAGAAATAGTATTGTGCTATGGGCTGTGTTTCAACGATTAGTGTCTAAATTGCACATGTGCCTGCTATGGATACAAATCCTACATTTTTGCACAAAACCCCCAGATACTTACACATGCAATTACCAGTTCGCATCTGCAGTTAGTCATTTGGAGTTCACCTAAAAAGTACTGTTTGCCTAGGAAGATCCTAAAAGCTATTTCCTGCTTACCATGCTAGATTTATGGTTGCTTAGCCTGTTCACAAAATAGAACCGTCAAAAATCCAATGGAAGAAAAATGTACAGTAGGACTAGCAGCTGCAGATAAACCTAGTTGTCAGACACAAGCTAAGCCCTCTTCAGCAAGAATGATTGCAACCATAAATATACTAAACTAGGAATGAACTACCATTGATAACCCAGATAATGCTAATCCCTCCTATATTGTAGCCTAGAGTCATCACCTCGTTTTATCTGGTTATGTTTAGATTGGTGACTAGGTGTTATTCACAGAGTGTTTTGACAGGATTCTCACAGTGCTGTGTAACCTAACACTATACTTCCCTTTCAGCTGCCTCAGGAGATGTGCAGACCTACCAGATTCGCACAGCACCCACCAGCACCATTGCGCCTGGCGTGGTCATGGCCTCCTCCCCAGCACTTCCTACCCAGCCAGCAGAGGAAGCTGCACGAAAGAGAGAAGTGCGTCTAATGAAGAACAGGTATGTGTGTAGTGTTCATTTTGCTTTAGTTGTGTATAGAATTAGAGTAATGAGTGTTTAACTCGTGCAATATACACGTTTTGTATTTCTAACAGGTCTAGAGAAGAGTGTGTGTGTAATTGTTTATGCAAATAGATTCCTGGCCATTCTCCTCCCCTTTATGAAACACTATCTGAAGAAGGGCAGACTTCTTTAAAGATGCCAACTAACACAAACAACATCTGGTGACTCAGCATATTGTGGTTATGAAGCCATAAGACTTGTCTGTCAGTTCATTCTGCAAGGGCTGAGTTACCCTTTCAACTAGCATCTGTTAAGTAAATACATTTATGCAATCTCCTTTCCTCTGTTCTTTAACTTAGCCTTCTGTGCGTTCCCCTTATCACTAGTCCCTGCGCCCACCTCCCACTTCGGTGAATTCTCTCTCTCATCTCACCCATCCCCTTTGGGCACTTGCCCCATGGGTTCTATTCTCTGGAGGCAGCAGGAACCAAGGGGAGGGCCAGAGAAGCAGCTGCTCCTCTGAGCCTGGACTCTCAGGACTCAGCAGTGGCAGCAGATAGGGTGAGGGAGAGAGAAAAAGAAACTACGCTATGGGGTGAGGATGTTTGGAGAAGCAGGAACTGGTGAGGCAGGAGAGAAACAGCCACTCCCCCAAGCCTGTTACAAAGTGGGGAAGGAGGGCAATAAGGAGGGTGGGGAGAGAGAGCTCAGTGGTTTGAGCATTGGCCTACTAAACCCAGGGTTGTGAGTTCAATCCTTGAGGGGGCCATGTAGGGATCTGGGGCAAAAATCAGTACTTGGTCCTGCTAGTGAAGGCAGGGGGCTGGACTCGATGACCTTTCAGTTCTGAGATAGGTATATTGCCATATATAAGGAGCATGAGGTCAGAGAGAGGCTGGGAAGGAGCCTGCTCAAGTCCAGATGTTGTAAAGGTGAAAGTGGCTGGCTGGGAGCGGGAGAAGGAGAAAGGGGTTTAGCTGATTCTGTCCCAACAAGCTCAGGCTCCCGCTTCAGCTCCTCACATTTGGGCCCTCCTTGACCTATCTGAGCTGCAGAACAGGCCATGTGTTTGACACCTCTGCATGAAACAGTATAATCCAAGAAAATGGCAATAATTTCTGTCATCTGTGATGGGAAAGAAATCCTGGGGGTTGTGAAGGGTCTGATTGACTGACTTGTTATTCCAAAAAGCCAACTGTGTTACCTAGGGGAGTTTATCTTCTGTTTATTGGTAAGGCGTGGATACACTGTGAGGGGACGTCACATGAACAGAGTGTTATGCATTGTTTGAGTAGTACGAATGAAGAAATAACTAGTGCTGAACTGCAGAATTCACCTGTTCAAAAGGTCTTTAACCAAAAGATCACGTCTCCTCTTTCAGTACAGGTTTCAGATATTAGTGAATAGTTGGTGGAACTGTTTACCCTCTAGAGCCTCTTCTGTTTGAGAAAACATAGTTAAAATTGTGAGGTCCCTTAAGAATCCTACCCACAATCAAAGAAAGCTTTGCAGTTTTGGAGAATATCAGGAAAACATGGGAAATCAACCCTACCCATGTGATATTGGTGTCTTCTGCAGGAGTCACATTGCCTATTTAGCCTGCCTAACTAATAGGTGTTTCAAAAGCGGAGTTACATCAGAGAAGGAGGGAAAAATGATCTAATGCCTGAGATAGATGGGAAGACAATATATGATGAAGGATTACATAAAATATTTATAGACAGTATTGTAATAAATGTGATTTTGCAAAGTGTAAATTTCCTGTTCTTAAAAGGATCTTTCAGTTATGACAAATAATGGCTGAAAATGACCCTAAATATGTATATTGTTAAAATCTGCCCATCACCCCAGATCCAATCAAGATTAATCTCTCAAAAATCAAATTTGGGCTGGATAGACAAGATTTCTTTTAAAAATAACAAAAAGAGACCATCATGGACAAATTTCAGCCACACAGCCCATTTCAGACAATTCATATTAAAAATGTATGAAAAGAAATTAAAAACTGCATAGCAGGGCATAAAGGCTGAAATTTCAGACAAAAAGTCACCTTTATATAGAGAAAAACAGGAATTTGTCCTGTTTTTAAGCCAATTTCAGAATGCACCCTTAACCCTGAAGTAGTAGCAAATGCATCCCTAATAATACTTCACATTTCTTCTGCAAGGGAATGTGTAAGAATGCTCTTCTCCCAGCTCTCAATGATAGAAGAAATTCCCTCATGACGTTTTCTGGTCCCTACATAGGTATTTCTGCATAGGATCATTGTGACGCTTCTCAAGGGTCACCATTGTGAGGCACCTCCCTACCACCCGCTCTTAGCATGAGGAAGCCTTGCCTGTATCTGCCAAGGGCCAGCTCTCTGATTTTTCCAGACACAGGAAACACAAGCACTCCCCTCTCAGCCCACACAGGCACCCCTGTCCCTCATTTAGGCTAGCAATAGGTATGCGCCAAACAAAAGTCCTCTAAGCATCTCCCTGTGGCATCCAGCCCCTTACTCATTTGACACTCAGAATTGCCAGATCCCATAGTAACCAAATCCCACAGTTTACTAATTACACCTTAGAATATGCTTATTTAACAAAGAATAGAGATTCGAGAAGAAGCAAGTAGGATTAATGGAAACAAAGGGTTTCATAGAAAACAAAATCATAACATGCATTGTAGATCCAAAACTCAACTAACATGATACTCCTTTGTCTGTTGAGGTCCTGCTTATCTCAAAATCCTGCTCACAAGTGTTTTTCAACCAGGATAGCTGAGACTTTCTTTTCATGACCAAGCCTGCTGACAGCTTGTCTCCCCCACATGAAGGATGTCAGGGCGGCTTTCTGTACCCCTAGATATATTAGCCCTGTCTTATGTTCTTTACCTGCAAACAGTGTTCTCTCTCCCCTGCTGTTCACCTCTTCCTGTTAATTTCTTCTGGTAAAGTCCCCACAATCTCTTCATTAGCCTTTGACTCAGTATGCAAATCGACTTCCATTGTGAGACACACAGTATACAATGGTCTGCTAGGATAAGTGTCTCCCACCTCCTTTCTGGTGTAATTTGATTTCAGGCATGCTACCTCTTGGTGACCTACCTTTAACTATAAGACCTTAAGAACATAATTTCATATATATATACATATATATATATATATCTCCTTACCTATCTGTGCATACATTTCACAAAGATTATGATGGCCACTGTGACACAGGCGTTGCCGTTCAGTAGAAACTACATGACGCTCTTTGGAGAACTAGAATGTAAATACCAGACCCAGGGAATCCCTATAACTAAGGCTATGTTTATGTCACGGAGGTCATGGAATCCGTGACTTCCAGAGACCTCCATAACATTTTCTGTGTGGGACTGGAGCTGGCAGCCAGCGGGATCCCTGCAGGGTTCCAGCAATGAGTGACAGCTGCGCCGAGGGCAGAGGCACCTCGGACGAGCGGCTGGGAGTGTCCCATTTTCTCCTTGGGAAATATGGTCACCCTGCAGCTTCAAGCTGCTGTGGGCAGAGGGGGAAAATGTGGAGCCGCAGCAGCAAAATCACAGACAGGTCACGGCTTCTGTGAATTTCTTTTTATTGACCATGACCTGTCTATGGCTTTTACTAAAAATAACCATGACAAAATCTTAGCCTTAGCTATAACTCATATGCACCTCTGTGTGCTCACTCTGCTAGTTGGCATCAAGCGGTCCTGGGTCACAGTCATAAATTGATTTTATGGCAGTTACACAGAAGTCTTACGTAGCTTCCAGATGACACACAGTATACAATGGTCTGCTAGGATAAGTGTCTCCCACCTCCTTTCTGGTGTAATTTGATTTCAGGCATGTGAGTAGAGTAGGGGATTTGGGTTCTTTTCCTGGCTTTGCCACTGTGTGATTTTAGACCTGTCCCATCACTCATTTATGTCAGTGGGGTTTTTCCATTGATTTTAATGGGAAATGAATCAAGCCCTCTGTGACCTTTGGTGACTAGTTTTAACCCTTCTGGTCCCCCGTTTCCTTATCTGTAAAATGGGTATGATCTTATTTATGTACCCGACAGGGGTGGTGTGAGATTTTTTGAATGAAAGTCATTACAGAAATAGGGATCATGCCCCAACTCCACCCTCTCAAGGGATCACCAGAAGATCCAGGCCTTGTGCAGAGTGATCCAGATCATCACAGCCATGCTGTCGGAGATCCCCCAGCTGGTGGGTGACTCCAGAATTCCCCTTCAAAGAGGGAGCACACCCAGGCAGAGACTGGCTGTCACACCCACTCCTTGTTGCATGTAAATATTGCCTTCCAAATGTCCTGGTTGCCGCAGCTTTTTACCAGATCCCAGTGCCCCCTAGCTACGTATCCTTTACAGATCTTTCATCCAGCCTTCCAGTCAGGTCTGGTACACATTTATTCATGTTGGAAGTTCTTGCCTCTGATTGCTTCAGTGCAATATTGTGGCTTTTTGACACCTGTTTTCCCTTTGCACTTTGGTGCTCATAATTTAGGAACTAGTAAAGCTTTTGCTTCAAGGATGCTTAGCACTTAGTTTGGCGCTGTTGAGATATTTTTCATTGATGCTCTTAGCATTCTGGTAGCAGCACTGTGCTTAGAGGGCTGATATCTGAGTTAGGGGGCTCCAGAACCAGTGTTTACAAAGCAGCCCTGCGGCTTACTGTGTTGAAGCTTACTTCAACACTTCTTGGTCCCTGTATTATGGATACAGTAGACACTGGTAAGATCTGAGTTGAATTGAAATGCTGATGCAGCCATTGGTTCAGTGTTTTCTTTTCTTCGGGATCTTAAATGTCACGTCAATATAGTGTCATTGATCTGTTCAACAGAATCAGCCTGGCTGGCCAGCTTCTTCAGGGGTTGCTAAGAATGAAATGCTGTAATATTAAGTGTACAGTATCAGTAAACAGTATGTACAGTATCAGTAAAATGAGGGCATTGTTAACAAGGTTTGGTACAGGTAGAGGGCAAATACATGAGTGCCTTAAGTATAGCTTCTGTTGCATTGGGTAAACAAAACTAAACATTTGTTTATCACTGCTGTCATTATTCAGTTGTTCCATAGCAAATGGATGGGTTTACTAGTAAGATGAACATTGCTCTTATGCAGGTTTTTTACTCATCTTAATCCTTATTATAGAACCCAGTGAAGTGATAGCAAAGTGATGCACTCAACACAAAGGCCACCATAGTTACGATACCATTCAGAGTTAAGTTCTAAACCAGGCAGAATTTTGTTAGTGTTTATTTGCTGCTATTTATATATTGGAGGGATCCTTGTGATTTTGATATGTTCGTGATTTGAGATGTAAATCATTATCTACTTAATTTCTTCCTGAATTACAAATACCTCTAATTCTATAGCCAGGTTCTGAAAACACTGATACTGTTTTGGCAGTTTGACCTGAACAATCAAACTCGAAAGCAGCTCATGGTCTCAAATGTTCTGGGTTTGAATGGCCTTTTTTGCTTTACAGGGAGGCAGCGCGTGAGTGTCGCAGGAAGAAGAAAGAATATGTAAAATGTCTAGAAAACCGAGTGGCTGTGCTTGAAAACCAAAACAAGACACTGATTGAGGAGCTGAAAGCACTTAAGGACCTTTACTGCCACAAATCAGATTAATTTTGGATCCCATTTTCACTTGTCAAGGTGGGATAGAGACTGGGTTTGCCCACAACCAGAAAGACAAAGTAAACTTTTTATTTTCTAAACATTTCTTTTTTTTCTATGCGCGAAACTGCCTGAAAGCAACTACAGAATTTAATTCGTCTGTGCTTTGCATTAAACTGTGAATGTTCAAACACTTGCCTCCACTTCTCCTCCCAAGAGATTATTTTCATCACAACTATCCTGAGCGTGAAAAAGAAGAAGAAAAGACTTCTTTCTCGTGCCCCCCAGCATTTTCAAGGAGTAATAATGTTCATTTGTGAAGACTTGGGGGGGAGGGTCTTTTGTATGATTTTAAGAGTTTGTGCTGACCTCTTTTGATTGCCTTGGGGACAGAATCACCCCCATCCTCTTGGCCTGAAGTACTTTGTGGACCACATATATATAAAAGTAGGTATGGCGCGATGAAGAAGCAATGGTTGCCAAATTGATACATATTCATTATAAACAATTCAAATATATGGCTGAGTGACATGCCAAACGAAGGGAGCTCCATATACAGATTCTTAGTATGGAGAGAAAATTATTAAACTAGCCCAGGAGGCTTTTTGGTGTGTCATCTGTAATCTCTCTGCCTTCTAGATTGATAAAAGCTTCTCCATACCTCAGAAACCATTTCCTTTATTTGTCAGTTGTTGCTTCTTGCAGTAGGTGTATGTGTGTGTGTCTGTGTGTTCAATATTTTGAATACACTAAAAGAAATCACCAACTGAGTGAAACATCGAGATATTGGATGGGAAATGAACTCAAAGTACCCAAAGGTACAATAGTGAACAGCTTTTGTTTAGAAGACAGTTACATAGTAAACAAGAGTAATGCTTAAAGCCCTACCTGTTTTTATCCAAGACAACTATTTCACCAACTCCATGTATAAATTCATTGATGAACATGGAATTCCTCTGAATGTCTCAGCTCTACTCAAACACGTAGGTTATCTGCATTACTTTTATGTTGAACACTGGTTTGCTGAATTCTTTTTCAAACCCTGAGGCCTCCCTCTCTACTTAAAATTCATCTTTGTAAGACAACTTCAAATATGAGGACTACAAATGTGACTAAATATTCCCTACTGAATCCCACTTTTAGGGCAAGAACTCTGTTTGGGGAAAATATTGACTATGAACCTGCCTGTCCTAACCATAAATGTACATAACTTATTCAGCGGATCGTTTTAATGTAAAGGGCCAGATCCAGCAAACACTTTACTTATTGAGTAAAGTTGCTCACATGCATCAGACATTTGCAGGATCGGGCCCTTGAGTATGCACTGAGGGGATAGCTATTTTTTCCAGAAATACATGGCAAGAAACAGTAGATGTATCATGTTAAAAACAGTGAGCTCTGTACTCAACATTAGGAATTCCATTGTGTGTCAAAAAAAATCATGCTTAGTTTGTGTATTGGCCCTTTAAAGCCAGACTGTGATGTTTTAACTTGGTCATTTGATTAAATAAGTTTGCTCTGGATCTCAGGTCCTGGTTATTATTTCAAGCTTTGTGTATATAGACATACACACAAGACTATGGTCTGTACTAATACCTAGGCTATCTAAGTATTAGCTAATATTTTCTCCTGTTCACTCAATCTGTTTAAGGTAAAATTTCAAATTTAAGATCCTTTTAAATGGTGAGACAGCCAAGATGGCATTATAATAAAAGTCACTGAGAGGACTGTAACCAATTGACTCAAACAGCTGTTAGCAGTATTAAAAGTTCTGGCTTTCTTATTTCAGAGGGCATTCGGTTTCCAAGAGGTTTAAGAAAGTGCCAGGTTAAACTTGTAGCATCATTGTTTAATCTTGGGTCAGAGATAACTTCAGATCAAGTTTTGTTTGTATGTCAAATTAAACAAAACTGGAACATGAATATCAGGATTATGAAAGGATAAGTTTTCAAATCTAGGATTGTCAAGTAGTTTTTATACATGGCCTATTTTTATCTGCAGTAGAGGATTGATTTTCCTTTTTTTATTTTATTTTTTTTTAAATGTAGAGGTCACTTTATGAGTTTAGTGATGCAAACTTAAGGAAAGCCCCCAAATTCTCAAATGTGCTTTTATTAAAATTGGCAGATTCTTAAAGATGGAGAATACATATATTGGAGTGAATTTGTGCCCCCACTCTAGACAAAGAGCTTACTATAAATGTCTCAGAATTAGTGCTAGAAGCAGAAGCCCTGATGATATTGCAGGCATGGACTACTGATTGCCTCATTTAAACAATTATATGTAATAACTCCAGCTCTGAGAATTAAAACAGCTTTTTAATACTCCACCTGAAGCAGGGTTTTTCCCACTACAGAACCATCTATTTGCAAAACTTGGGTTTTGTGGTGAACCCGCATGAAATTAGTTGATGATCTCAGATCAGTTCCTTTTAGATAATTGGCACTAATTAGTACCTTTGTTACTAATCTCTCAGCAGAGAGAGACCAAGAACGGAATAGGCTGTGGAGACTGAACTATCAGCCCCAGAGGTGCTACTTCCAGGACATATGGAAACATATTGACTGGGCAGTGTGGGAAAGCTCGCATTGCTAATGTCCATGCTGTACATGTCCTGTGGCTAGAATCTTCAGGGTTAACAATCCAGACCCTCATCAGCATTAAGGTCGCACACACAAAAACCTAAGCCTTCTAAACTACCCAAAGAGCTACAAGAATCTTTCTTTTTGTACATGCAGCATTGAGGATTTGGGGACTTGGATTTCTTTAATGGAAATGAAACAAGCCAAGAATAAAAATTATCATATTAGACCAAGTACAGGGCTGGCTGAGTTTACCAGTATATGCTTTACTATTCACATTGGCCAAAAAGGGAAAGAAAAAGACAATGCAGGAATCCAGTAACAAACAGCAAGGTGTTGGGGGTAGTTAGCTTTTATAAATTAGGGCCATTTTGCTGTAGATCAGAACTTCTGCTGAAACTAAATGGGAGGCTTGTTTTCTATCTTATGGTTGTGAGTTTTCAAGCGTTGATAGCCTGGTTTAACTGAAGAGAGGGTTAGAAAGGGCTAGATCCATTATGTTCATAATAAACAAGAATTGATTTCAAATATAATTTTTGTAATGTCATTATTTTTCAAAACAAAGGCACCAAGCAGGCAGTTTAGATATTGTCAGAGGTGCTCTCTTAATTTAGATATTCTTGGAAAAAATACATATGTATAATATGTAAAATATATATATATATATATATATACACACACAGTATATAATCTACAGCTCTGAGAGCTTTTAAGTCAGGAATGCTGAGTATTATAGTATATTGAGGTCAGAAACAATTTTTACTTTTGTGTGTGTGTGTGAGTGTGCGCACGCTTACATTTTCAGTAGGTTTGGGCTGTATTATTCAGGCGCTTATTATTGATTATTTTTTTTGTGCTGTTGTTCAGTTACCCATTTTAAAGGATTTTATTTCATCCTTCAAGGCTATTGTGTTTTTCTTAGATGGAGATTTTGAAATAATGTAAACAATTGTTTAAAAACTCCCCCCTCCCTCAAAATTATTCACTTTTGTGCTTTGTGTCTTTGGCAGCTATATAACAAAGGCAAAAATTATTGGAAGGGGTTTTACTAAGAAACCACCGGTAAGACTTTTTTTTGTTTATCTCGTGGTGTAGGGGCAATGCATTTTTATTTGACCAACGATTTCACCAGATTTGGATAGTTGCCAGCAGCATTGCTAGTATCTGAAAGCACAATTCCAGCCAGTCATGCTCTTCAGGACAAAGTCATCTGTAGGCTTTTGGTTGTTCTATGGTTTGTCTTTGTGTCTCAGACCTACTGGCTTGTCTGGTACTAAATGTTGACCAGAAAGGTGGTGGGGTGTTTGGAACCATGCAAAGACTCAGGAAAAAATAAAGATTAATTTAACAAGGACAAACCACCCTATGCGTAACATTTCTGATCTAAATTTGTACTACCGTTTTTTAATCTGGGCTTCCAGTAGACAGCAGCTGCAGGCAGTCATCTGTTAATTAAAACTGGTCTCCGCTTATTTTTAAAACAGACAGCCGGTGCTTTTTGCAGGTTAAAGCAAGAACAAGTCTACACTCTAAAGTGAGTTCATTATCAGTGGTCACAAGCCTGTGGCAGTTATAGGAGGGTTTCTCTGCATTTCTGAGATCCTGTTTGTATTGCCATTTTTTGCCCTGAGAACAGAGTTAGTGACAGACCATTCGCCAGTGACCTAAAGGAAAGGTTGTATATTTATTTTTGTTACGTGATATGCTTTGTAAATGTTTGATAAAATGTGCACTTTGACAAAAAGAAAAATACCTTAGAGCAATTGGATATTGGCTTTGCTTGAAAAGCTCCCTGACATGGTTATTACAGACCTACTACCTGTTTGTGACTCTCACTCCTCTCCGCAGATCTGTTGACTCTTTCATGAAGAGCTTTCAGCATGAAGCCTCTTAGCACCTGACTTTCAGCAGGGGCTACTTCAAAATGGCAGGGGATCTGAACTGGCAGTACCAAAAGGCTAGATACCAGGGTGTCGTATAAGAATCTCATTCTGTCTCTTAGGAACACGTACAGGACGAATGTTAAATTATTTTTAGACAAAACAGAACTAGTTCAAAGAACTCAAGTGAGAAAGGGGAATTAATTTGGAAGGGAAACTGAAACCTTTTCAGTCACATTAGTCCCCTGTCCCCCGTTTGAGATATAGCAGCACATTTCCGGAGCTGCATCCCAAGAAAACAAATGCAAAAGGATTTACAGATTCTATGTACCAGGAAATGGAGGTGCATCTAATGATAACACGCCCATTCAGCTTTTAAAAAAAATTTTAAAAAAATGCACAGCTAACTCTCTTTTGCAGTGGCAATGAGGGGAATTGATGACTTAGCTATACCCTGGATCCTTGGAATGTGAGCTTTTCAAATGTCCTGTACATTCACGGTTTGTGTGGACTGTGACTAAGGAGTGGTTTCCTTGATCTTCTGAATTTGCTAGTTATAAAAGATACTGATCCGAGAGGGACCTGAACGTATCATAAAGCTGAGCTAGTTTGGGAGGATTCAACGTGATATACAGACAGGGTCCTGAAGTTCCAGCTGGCATTTGCTCATGGTAGGTTCAGCTCTGTTGATGGATGTAGCTTGAATATTTCTGTATCTTTAGGGAAGAGGGACCAGCTTCAGTTTGCAAAAAGGGTTTGTGTTTCAGGTTTTTCAGCTTGCAGTGTTTTTTGTAAGTGTATTTAAATCATAGCCTGTGAAGAGAATTGAAAGACCTTGGCCTGTCTACATTCTGGTACTGCAAGTTCAGGTCCCAGCTGCACTTTTTGGCTCACTATATAAGATTGTAATTTTAGATCTCGTTCTCACCAGCAAGAAACAGGGAAAGTTTACTGTCCTCAGGAGACATACATTGGGCAGGGAAGAGGGTGGGGGCAGGGGGCTAATGATCCAAGGTTAGCACGTTTAACAGAAGCTGACCGTTCGCTGTACTTGTGACTTGGAAGCATACTGTTATCAAAATCCGTTCGTTGAGTCTCAGCCTTAGGCAGCATCTCTAGGAAGTAAGGGGAAATCTGGGATAACACGAAGTGGGGAACCAACAAGAAAAGGGCCTTGTGCCCATTGGCCATCTGCAAATGGTTAAAGTTAAGAATCGGCGACAGCAGGATGCTCTACCCAAGTTGTATCTTATCCAGGTGCCACTCCATTGTGTGTGTAATGAAATTATTTATATTTAAAAATAAATAAAATTATAGAACTGCAGATTTGTATGAAATTTAACACTCTACTGCTCGTATGGACTTTCTGGGGTGAGGAAGGGAAGGGGCAGAGAGAGGTGGGGACTAGCAACTGTCCCCACACACCCCGCACAGACTTGTCCACATATCAGTTGTTCATGTCAAAAATAAATCATTTCTAGGCCAGATTTGTAATTTGAAATGTTTTTAGAACAATGTTTTTCAGGGAGGTTTCTAGAGCAAGGATTATTATTAACTATTGTTATTATTTTTTTAATTTAAGATGGCGAGGGTAAAGCTCACCTCACCCCGTTTCTGATCCTTTACCCAAAACTATCAGCACAAAACAGGGTATTTCAACCTTAACTCCAGCATTTCTGTGGGAGTTAAATTACTAAACAAAGAAACCTTGATGCAGGAAATAAGTTCCTATTACAATTCCCTACATTCTAGAAACATCCCTGCTTTAATTTTTTTTTTACTTAATCTTTTTGTGCTTTATCTGTGTTTAAAAAAAAATTGTACTGAGTTATAATGCATTTTATTAACACTATGTACATATTAGCTGCTTTGTGTTTCAGAATGGTAGTAATTGCTTTGTATATTAAAGTGATCCTTGTGAATTTGTGAATTATTGTCATAAAGAAGTGCTTTTTCTTACTGTAACCTTTGTGGTATAAACTGTCATAAATCCCTTTTTACACAAACATTGATGTGCAGTCACATAAACATGCTTTTAAAAACTCTCCAAGTCTCTTTTTTGAGGAGGGGGTTCCATTTAGACTGTGTTGCAAGCAGCAGCTACAAAGCAGTTAGGTAAGAATGTAACCATATTTGATCAGAACAATGGTCCATCTAGTCCTGTATCCTCTCTCTCTGAGTAGCCTGTACTAGCCGTTTCAGAGGGAGATGCAAGAAATCCTGCTGTAGGCTGTTATGGGATAAACTGCCCATAGGGAAAGTTTCTTCCTTGCTTAAGTAATTAGTTTAAGTTAATTAAAGATTGGTTTCTATCCTGAAGCACAAGGTTTAATATTCCTTCCAAAAAAACCTAGGCTTTTTTATTTATTTTTAATCCTCTATTTTCTCTCCTTCTAAAAGTCTAATCCTTTTTTCTGAAACCTACCGTCATGGTGGCAGGGAGTTCTATGGGATAACTGTGTGTTGTATGGAAAAGGTATTTCCTTTTATCGGGTTTAAATGCGTTGCCTTTCAATGTAAAACCTATAGTATTGTTTTAATCTAGTACTATCCAAAGTAATATTAGAGAGACAAGGTGTCTGAGGTAAAATCTTTTATTGGACCAGCTTCTGTTGGTGAGAGAGACAAGCTTTCGAGGGGGTTGGACTAGATGACCTCCTGAGGTCCCTTCCAACCCTGAGATTCTATGATTCTATGAAGAAGAGCTCGGTGTAAGCTCAAAAGCTTGTTTCCTTCATCAACAGAGGTTGGTCCAATAACAGATATTACCCCTCACCCACCTTGTCTCTCTAATATCCTGGGACCATCATGGCTAAAATACTGCAAAGTAATAATGTGGGGCAGAACAAAATACAGGGAGGCACTGTGATCATGCAGAGATCGGGACTGGGTTAGGTAATCTACAGATTAGATCGAACAGTGAGGGTAAAAGCCAGTGGACCAAAGTCAGCACTGCTGTAAGCAGATGCCTCTCCATTAAGGTCAGCGGAGTGCAGTGAAGTCCTCCATCCCCTTTCCATGGCTGGTTTTCAGTGACCACATAATTTCTTAATGGAACATTTTTCTTTTGAAAATCCACCATCCCATCTATGAGAGGGTGACAGCAGGGCTTAAACCCCGTGAGTACTAAAGTAAAACTTGGCTCGAATTTCATCGTGAAGGAAGTCAGGTAACACTATATCATAGTCAGGTAGTGGTGGTAACTGCTAGGCAGCATGATGGTAACTTTGTTTCGCATGCTACAGAAATGCTACTGCAGTTACATAGCTTTTGCTGGCAAAAATATTAAAATTTGCATCTGTGTTACATGGCTTTGCTTTCCTGAGTAGAATGGGCCTTTTGTCCTGACCGAAAAATACTGGCACAAGATGCAGTTTTTTCCTATATTAAGGCCAAATTCTGCCCTCAGTTTTAGCCACACCACCTTATTGAAAACAGCTGCCTGGATGTAGCAGGGAATAGGATTTGATCCTTATGGTGTAAATATTTTAAAGCATATTCTTAATGACATTTCAAACAAGTTCACTCCTTTTTTAAATGTCACGCTGGAAGATTTCAGTAGCAGCCCCCAGGCTTCATAGCAATGAATCCTGGTCAATGTCCTGACAACCTCCCTGGCTTGGATCCGATGGTTTTAACTGACCAGGAATTTCCTAATGGAATATTTGTCTTTTTAAAATTCATTACCCCATCAGTGGGAGAGTTACAATGGAGTCCCAGTGCAATGTAAAACTCCCATTGACTTCAACAGGACTCCTACAGTGACATGCATGGGAGTCTTGCACAGGTAAAAAAATTTCATCCTGAAATCCGAGTCTGTGCCCTAAACACACAAAGGAGAAACCAAAGGTGTGTTCACCTGGGATTATGTAACTGTATTTTCCTGCTGTCATCCATTCTATTAAAATGCTAGTGCTCAGACAGATGTACCCAAAAGACATCCATATTGACTTCTGCAGCGCTAGAGGAGAAAGCAGCAATATAAAATTCGTCAATGAAATCTGATTACTTTATAAAACACATAGTCAATGGTATTGCTAAAATGACTAATTGGGATATATTAATAATCTAATACCAATCTGAGTCACTTGTCCTAGATTCCAGATTTTATTAATCTCACATAGGATGTGTAGAATCCTGAGGTCCCTTCTCAAAGCCCTTGCAGGGCTTAATATTTTTGTATTTAATGAAAATCAAAACCATACTTGTCCACTTTCCCTTTAGTTTCTTTGGATCTATTGGTTAAACATTTGGGGGAGTTTTTTTCTTGCTTTTCACTTGTTTTTAATTTCTAAACATGATAGCTCTTTAAATAGAATTAACTGTCTCTTTTTTTAACCATCTGCTATGCTCATAACACTTAAAAGTTAACTGCTAAATTGACTGAATTGCCTTTTACGCATTGTTTACTCTGCATTAACTTGAATCTTTCACCTTTGTTACTTTTTTAAACACTTTTCTTTTCAACTGATTCTTTTACTTTGCATTTTCTTTTTGCCCACCAGTTTTCTCACAGGTCTGGATGGGGCCAAAATACCATTAACGCTTCTACCTGGGGAGACTTGGATGGCACCTGTGTTCTCTTTTGCTCTTGCTAGCTCAACAGTGCAACTTAATTTAAAAGCAAAAGCAGGTCCCCTTCACAACTGATGAAACTGCCATTCAGCTCCCCTGGATACACGGTTGCCAGGATCCATCCAAACGGTAAAAAGCAGTTTTATTCTTAACAGCCACTCTGTACAAGTGGCATTGTTAGGTTCCCTTATTGTCATGTCTTGATGTCCATATCAAATATGTTGCACTTCCAGTGGGGAAAAAATCCTTTTGTTCAGTTCAAGTTGGGAATCTGAAAATCAGGTTGCTTTCAGAAATGATAGTTGTGTAGGACAAATTGTCATCAGTGGAAATCCTCCCCCCCCACACAACCCCCCAAGCCTGTTGCCTCAAAAGGGCATTCCCAGCAGTAACTCAGCAGAGCTCAGTACAAAGTGGGTGGATGATGGTGCAAACGGAATCCACCACCATGTCTTGCCTGAAGAATAAAACGATGGGGTTTTTTTTGTAACTAAAGTCAGCAGCTGTGACTCTGAACACACCCAAGGGGCACATCTGTTAAGAAAGTAGGTGCTGCTTTCATGCGGGTGGTTTTCAGCAGAAATGCATGTATATGTCACGCACACACGTTCCAGCCACTGGCCCTAACAAAGCCACCAGATTCTCTGTGGATTCCTACACTCCGCTTACCCTTTACTGTTAATGGGTGGGCAATCGTCTGTTACAGCGGATATCAAACTGGGGGTCACAACCCCAAAGTAGGCCCTGACCCTGTTTTAATGGGGTTGTCAAGGCTGGCAATAGACTTGCTGGGGCCCAAGCCTGAGCCCCACCGCCTGGAGCCAAAGCCGGAGGGCTTCAGCCCTGTGCGGTGGAGCTCAAGTTACAGGCCCCGCACCCAGGGCTGAAGTCCTTGGGCTTCGGCTTCCCCCTCCCCCCGGGGTGGTGGGGCTCAGGCTTCAGTCCCCTGCTCCTGGGGTCGTGTAGTAATTTTTGTTGTCAGACGGGAGTTGTGGTGCAATGAAGTTTGAGAACCTCTGGTCTATTTAAAAAACACCTCAAAGTAAGTCAATGATTTCCTTGGACAGCTACTGACAGTCACATTGGTTACCATCTTCTGTGTGGGAAGAAATGAGATTTTACCTGAGACAAGCCAGGTAAGGGCTAGATCTCAGACCTGGCTGTCTGATACTCTGTGGTTGTCCTCTGTAACAGGGGAGCCGGTCCCTTCCATGAAATCAGGCCCCGCTTTCCTCATCCAGTTGCCTAAGGGCACTGACCGAGTGCCGGATGCTCAGCGATGGATGCCCTGAAGGAGAGTTCAGAACGCAGACTCCTGAGACAGCGCTCAGAAGAAGTGCAGAGCTGGGCTGAGAGCTACACGAGGGGGGATGCCTCCGAAGAAGAGAGTGGTCAGAGTGCCCTGGCTGAGCCGCGGAGCCAGATCAGGCTGATGAAAGCAAAAGGCAGAAAGGCAGTCGGGGTCACCTACAAAATTCCCCAGGCCAGAGAGGGCTGAACGTGGCGGAGGAAGATGCCTGTTGGCTCCCTGAGCCGGAGAGCTGAAGGCTGAGGCATGATGGAGGAGTACGACAGCTGATGTCTCTGGGCAAGAGCTAGAATCAGACCTGAGAATGAACGTGGGCAGAGAAGCACCCCAGCTGGACAGGGTGAGGCATGGTGAGCGACATCAGAGCTGGAGCGTGGTGAGAGATGCTGGAGCTGTACTATTGTGAGGCATGGTGAGACGCCGGAGCTGTACAGGAGAGCTGCAGTGTGCTGATGCCAGATGGCCTGTTGGGGACTTGAAAGATTGACTGTACTATGTAGACTGTGCGGGGGAGGGTTAGATTATGGTTGTGGGACTTTTTTTTGTAATAAATTAACGCTGCAGAGGGCTATTTATACCTGGAAACAAAGGCATGGCATTAATGGGGACGCTGGAAGAAAGGGGGCACTGAGGCAGGTGCACTAGTTGTACTATGACCTGCCACAGGAGGGCTCCCCAGGAGAAGAGCCACCATCTGACAGCCTCGAACAAAGGCGGGGGCAGAGAGGTAGCCAAAACGAGTTGTGTATTAATCTCTGTGTGGCTAAGTTCAGTCAGTCACTGTCCTTTTCAATTTCTTTACACTTAAAAGTAACTCTCGTCCCACGAGCAAAGAACCCCGTGTGCATATGTGTTCTGGGTGGCTTCTTATTGCCTCCCACATCCAATTTAAAAGGGAGGGAATTCAACCACATCACTTCCCCGCTCCCCAAATACCCTGCAGTGATGTTAGCGGAGTGAGCCAGCAGCACACAGCCGGGAGGCAGAAGAGAACAGCAGTGAGCTCTAACTAGAGACAGCAGCAGCGTGAGGGCCTGGTCTACACTGGGCGGGGAGGGGTCGATCTAAGATACGCAACTTCAGCTACGAGAACAGCTGTCTCTTAGATCGACTCAGAATCACTTACTTCGCGTCCTCACAGTGCAGGATCAACAGCCGCAGCTCCCTAGTCGACTTTGCTTCCACCTCTCGCCCTGCTGGAGTTCAGCAGTCGACGAGACAGCGATCGGGGATCGATTTATCGCGTCTACACTACACGCAAAAATCGCCGCTCAACAAACAGATGGCAAAGTTGCAAAGACACACACAGACATTGAGTGCAGCCTGTGCGGGTGATGAGGACAGCAAAATGCTACCACTGCTTCTCACCGGCGGAAAACTTATTTTGACACCAAGGACGGAAGGTTTTGAGCCTCTTCCTTCCCTCCGGGGCAAGTTTCTGATCTGAACCCCACTTTACAATCGTGGGTGAACTGACTGACACACGTCTGCGCCACAGCTGACAATGGAAAGTTGTGGCCTGCATCAGTTGCTTTCCAACAGGCACCGAAAAGCAGTGGTGCCCCGGAGAGCAAACAAGCCATCTGTACCCGTCCTGGAGTGCAGTATACTGATATGCAACAGCTAAGCTGACCTGGACAGGTAATTCTGCTCTTTCCTCTGGTAAGTACAAAGAAAATGAGAGAGGGTGGCAGCTTTAATTCTCAGATGCTGGTCGGCCTGGAGCAGTCAGTGCTCTCAGGAGTTGAAGTAGAGTTCAGCAGCATCTTCCATTGGCCATCAATAATTACAATCCTTTGCTCCCATTTGCCATTTCTCTGCACCTCACGTAGTCACTAACGCCAATGCCAAGTGAGTGCACAGCACAGCCGAATCAGAATGGCGGGGTCTCATGCTCCCTTTGCAATGCAAAGAACTACACGAGGTGCAGGGAAACAGAGAATCAGGCCCCTGGTGAACAGACCTCACTTTTCCCAGTATGAATACAGAGCTGCGTGGAGTAGCACTTGACTCACACATGTCACACTTGCCAGCCACTATGTAACTTGTTTTGTTTCTGCTAGATCAGCGTTTCTGCTACGGCTGATGACCACAAATCCCCTACCATCGTCTGGGTCACCATTAATGCCTATTCCCGGGTTGGAGCCCAGAGCACATGAATTCAGCCCCCTTTTCTGTTCCACCATAGCAGGTAAGGGAAGCTGGACCATTACAACCCTCTGACTTCAGTGTAAGCTCTGGGAGGAGCTGGGGTGAAGTGGGAAAACCTTTGCTGCAAGTTGTTAAATAATTAGCAGAAGTGACACAAAACCCTGGGTTTTAAGTTTGTGTCAAACTGTTCTCCGGTTGGAAAGTTCCTCTTTGCACCAAGATCTAGTATGGAGGCTACTTGTTTATTCCAGGGTGTGGGACTGCCTCGCTCGCATTTCTTCTGCTCTGCTGCATTAAGGTTACTACATTGTGTCAGTCGTTTCCAAGTGGCAACATACAGGTGCAGATGCCCACAGCACTAAGCACTGAAAGACGCTAAGCACAGAACCATAGAACCGGAAGGGACCTCGAGAGGTCATCTAGTCCAGTCCCCTGCACTCAAGGCAGGACTAAGTATTCTGCAATGGGGCTACCCATAGGCTTAATATGAAGCACAAAAAATTAAATGTTTTACTGGATCAGGGCAAAGTAGGGCTCTCAAGCGATTAAAAAAAAATCACAATCAATCGCACTGTTAACGCATAGTAGTATACCATTTATTTAAATATTTTGGGATGTTTTTCTACATTTTCAGATAGATTGGTTTCAATTACCACACAGAATACAAAGTGTACAGTGCTCACTGTATATTTATTTTTTATTAAAATATTTGCACAGTAAAAAACAAAAGAAATAGCATTTTTCAATCCACCTAATACAAATACTGTAGTGCAATCTCTTTATCGTGAAAATGCAACTTACAATTATAAGAGAACTAGATTAATTCATGGAGGTGAAGTCCATTAATGGCTATTAGCCAGGATGGGTAAGGAATGGTGTCCCTAGCCTCTGTTTGTCAGAGGGTGGAGATGGATGGCAGGAGAGAGATCACTTGATCATTGCCTGTTAGGTTCACTCCCTCTGGGGCACTTGGCATTGGCAGCAGACTGGTCTGACCCATTATGGCCATTCTTATATGGAATTATGTACAAAAAATAACTGCACTCAAAAATAAAACAATGTAAAACGTTAGCGCCTACAAGTTTGTTTACACTTACATTTTCAGGAGATAATGCTGCCCGGTTCTTGTTTACAAACGTGTTTGCATGGCACTGTTGTAGCAGGTGTCACAAGATATTTACGTGCCAGACGTACTACAGAGTCATATGTCCCTTCCTTTTTCAACCACCATTCCAGAGGACTTGCATCCATGCTGATGATGGGTTCTACTAGATAACGAGCCAAAGCAGAGCAGACTGACGCATGTTCATTTTCATCATCTGAGTCAGAGGCCACCAGCAGAAGGTTGATTTTCTTTTTTTGGTGGTTTGGGTTCTGTAGTTTCTGCATCGGAGTGTTGCTCTTTTAAGAGATCTGAAAGCATGCTCCACCCCCTGTCCCAATCAGATTTTGGAAGGCACTTCAGATTCTTAAACCTTAGGTTGAGTGCTGTATCTACCTTTAGAAATCTCACATTGGTACCTTCTTTGCGTTTTGTCAAATCTGCTGTGAAAGTGTTCTTAAAACAAACCACATGAGCTGGGTCATTATCGGAGACTGCTATAACATGAAACATATGGCACAATATGCAGGTAAAACAGAGCAGGAGACATACAATTCTTCCCCAAGGAGTTCAGTCGCAAATTTAATTAAAGCATTCTTTTAAATGAGCGCCATCAGCATGGAAGCATGTCCTCTGGAATGGTGGCTGAAGCATGAAGGGGCATACGAATGTTTAGCATATCTGGCACGTAAATACCTTGCAATGCTGGCTACAAAAGTGCCATGTGAATGCCTGTTCTCACTTTCAGGTGACATTGTAAACAAGAAGTGGACAGCATTGTCTCTTGCAAATGTAAACAAACATATTTGTCTGAGTGATTGGCTGAACAAGAAGTAGGACTGAGTGGACTTGTAGGCTCTAAAGTTTTACATTGTTTTATTTTTGAGTGCAGTTATGGAACAAAAAAAATCTACATTTGTAAGTTGCACTTTCAGGATAAAGAGATTGTACTACAGTACTTGTATGAGGTATTATCACTTTTGCAGTGCAAATATTTGTAATAAAAAATAATTGAAGTGAGCACTGTACACATTGTGTTCTGTGTTGTAAATAAAATCAATATATTTGAAAATGTAGAAAAACTTCCAAAATATTTAATACATTTCAATTGGTATTCTATTGTTTAATAATGCAATTAAAAGTGCAATTAATTGTGATTAATTTTAATTGCGATTAATTTTTTTGAGATAATCGTGTGAGTTAACTGCAATTAATCGACAGCCCTAGTTCAAAGCTCTTTGCAGGATCAAGCCCTAAAGTACAGTGATGACAGATCAAGGGTGTGAGAGGAATAAGGGTAGACAGCACTGGAAATTAGGCTAATTGAAAGCCAGAATCTGGAGTACAGCCATGCACCTGGGAAGAGAATGTGAATGTTCTACAGTTTTCTTAACACTGCTCAGCTGATCCACAAGCTCACTTACAGAATGAGCTTTATTTGCTGTTAAATTATGGCTTATGATTTAGAGGTGTGGTGTTTTTATTGAAGATGCAGTTTTCCCATCACCTAACCGGAATTAATATTTGTTTTCATTATGCTGGTTTTCTTTGAGCGATGTGTCTACAGCTTTAGTGACACCTTGTGGCTCGTGAATTACAAGAAAATATTCCTAAGAACAGATCCACAGACTAGTGCATTTCAGGTCACGTCCTCCTTCATTGCTTAAAATTAACATTCTTAACAGATCACTTCTGAGTAATCGTCAATGCCGAGAAATAAGAAGTATGGCCCCAGTTCAGCTGGTGGAAATGGACCCAGGGAAAACAGCTTAGCACAGGCTTGACTGGGACTTAAGCACATGCTTAAAATTCTTTTGTGCACCGGGGCCTTTATAAATTGAGCGTAGAGTAGACAAAAGTATTTCGAATAAGAAACTGTGTATTTTTTATGCTTTACAAATACATTTGGAGATCTTGGTGCTTGTCCTTTGATATTTGAATACTTTTGCTTTCCCACCCGTATTTTTCCTCCTTTACTCTCGTCTTCATTTTCATGTCATCTTTTCCTGATTTTACTTTCTGTTTATTTTCTCCCCCACCCCCTTCCTTTTTCTAATCAAATTCTGTTTTAACTTGGTAACTTGTTTGTTCATTCATTGGTTAACATTACACATGTGCATGAGTCTTTGCAAGGCGGCAGCGCTGGATTGTAAGCTCATTGGAGCTCTGACTGCTTCTTTCTGTGCGTCTACCTAGTGCGTAGTACAATGGGGCCCTGCTCTTGACTGGAATTTCTAGGAACTACCACAAGACAAAGGATGACAGTAGTTGCCGTTAGGGAAAAGTAAGATGTGCTGGAAACAAAACAAATGGTAAACGGGCTCGACCTTGTGTGGGGATAGATGATTTAGGGTGTGTTCAGGGTGAATGTATTGTCAGTTTGCTATGGAGACGAGGTGGCCCCTAGTCTCAGAGGGCGGGGAAGTGACAGTTGGAGGAGAAGAGGAAGGCAGTGGAGGGACGGAGGCAGGCAGTGGGCAGTCAGAGAGAGAGAGTGAGTCTGGGAGTAAATGCAGAGAAATAGGGTGTGGGGAGAGGGCAGCCAGAGAGACAGAGGGAAACTGGACTGAGAGAAACCGAGAGTAAGTGGAGTGACTGAGGTTAAGCGGGGCAGACAAACATACAGAAGAAGGTTCTTTTAGTTTAAAGGTGGCTGGTCAGGTCAGTCCATGTTTGATGGCCAGTTCCTGAGCTTCCGTTCCTGATCCTCAGTTCTGGTTGTCTCCTATCATTAATACATGTGGTGCCAGAGAACTGGAACGGGAGAAGCAAAGGTCCTTCAGATCCCATGGGTCTGGGCTAATGTCCACCCCTGCAAACGAGCACCACTGGAGTCAAGTCCATCCCTTCAGGCAGTCAGGAGAGCCACTTAGGGCTCAAAGAGCATTAGATAGGACCCAGTGAGTTATCTGGGGAAAGGGGAACCTTGAACTAACATAATAAGAACAACAACCTATAAGATAATAGCCTGTGTATACAGAGACAGATCTATTTCTTTATTTAGCGGGCTATATTGAGTTAAGTACACTTAGTAGTAAGTTATTTATATATACACACACACACACACGCCCTGTTACAAATATATTCTTCATCTATTTAATGTTATTGTGGGTAGGTGGAATCCAGTTCCGTTTGTCCCAGTTTAAGTAAAATCCCTTTTATTTATTTTTTGACAACCCGTTGTATTATCTTGGCTCTCTCCTGCCGGGTAAATTATACCATCACTGTGATGGACCATGACTAGATCTTGGTTGGTGGTTTTGAATGGGGTGACCATCGGCTGTATTACAAATTATAAACACAGTAACCCGACTCTGAGAGGTCTGTTTACAAAAAAACAAAACCCACCCAGAAACAGCAATTCTCAAGGATAATAGTCAAAACAGATGATTTAACCACATAAACAAGTTAGGGTAGAGAATCATAAAATCACAAAACCGTAGGGCTGGAAGAGACTTCAAGAGGCATCTAGTCAGTTCTATGAATTGAGGCAGGACCAAGTAAACCTAGACTATCCATGACAGGTGTTTGTCCAGCCTGTTCTTAAGAACCTCCAATTATGTGGATTCCACAACCCCCCTTGGAAGCCTATTCCAGAGCTCAACCACCCTGATAGCTGGGAAGTTTTTCCTAATCTCTAACCTAAATCTCCCTTGCTGCAGATTAAGCCCTTTACTTCTTGTCCTACCTTCAGCAGACATGGAGAGCAATTCATCACCATCCTCTTTATGAGAGCCCTTAACCTATTTGAAAACTTATCAGGTGAGAATAATAGAAGCAGTTTCATGGCAATAATGTAACTGAGGTGGTGGTGCTTGGAACACTATGCTGTAACCACGCTTTGAGACCCAAAGGCTGACTGTGTCTTTAAAAATCCGTTTGTCTTGATCTCACAATATCCCTTCTTTTTGTGCATGTGTACAAACACACGTGGGTGCACCAAGGAATGTTCACTCTCTGTGGGACTCCTAAAATTTCTTGCTCTAAAATCACCCTGCTATTTGGCATATCTTGCTATTGACAGGACTTCAGTGTCACAGCTGGTGAGAAAAAAAGAAAATTTGTTTCAGTTTTGCAGAATTTTTTTAAAATGTTCATGAAATGTTTTTTGAAAACGTTCGAACTATTGTTTGTTTTCCCCTCAATTTTTCTTTTTTGCTGCTGAGTGCAATAAAATGAACGGTGTCCAAGGCTTCAGATTTTTGGACACTTTTTTTCCCTTTTTCTTAGTCCTGGTCTACATTGAACAATTAGACTGATCTAGCTACATCGCTCAGGGTTGTGAAAAATGTCATGCCCGGAGCACCACAGTTAGGTCAACCTACCTCCCGGAGTAGATGCAGCTAGGTCATCAGAAGGGACACCACACACCCTCCCTAGGAACCTGGTGGGAGTGGAAGGACCAGGGCTCACGCTGGCACCCTATAGTTTGGGGAGAGCAGGGATAAGAGGGAGGCAAACGCCCCACCCCATAGGACCTAGCTACCACTTTCTGTTGATGTAGGAAGCGTCCACATACGGCACTACAATGGCATAGCTGCAGCTGGCCCTTTAAGGGGAGATGGGCCTCAGTTCTCCTGTGACAATCCTAACTTGCCTCCAGGTGAGAAAAGGATTTTGGTCATGTGACTAAGTCAGGCCAAGCCTAGGCGTATATAAGGGAGAGGCCTGAGGGACACTAAGGAGTTGCTGGATAAAGAAGTCAACCAGCACACAGCCCCAGGATGGAGGACTCTGAGATCCCAGACTTGTGAGGTAAGTTACAGGCTGGGGAGGCCAAACTTTAAAGCCACAGTCGCAAGGAAGACTCAGACCCTAAATCTGAAGAAGAGTAGAAAGGAAGCTCTGTGGGAGTTGAATTATATGGAACAAATCAGACTCCAGGAGAAGAGGAATATTGTTTCAAAGACTTTGCTTATGACTGAACTATTTTGGCAGAACTGGAGGGAAACTGAGGCAGGGTGCCTATAGGGCTGTCCTAGACCACAATGGGGTGTCCTGGGACAGTTACTTGTCTCTACACCATTTGGTTTACATTTTTCCACTTGAATTTTTCAAAGATGAGGGAGCTTTGAAAAATTACAGCAAGGAAAGAGAGAAACAATGAGGGGGGAAATAGAAGTGAAAGGAAAAACCCTCAACATCATTCTATTCTATTCGGTGGCAAAAATGGGGAGAAAAGAGGAGGAAAACCCCAACATCTGATATTTTGAGAAATTTTCAATTTACAAGAACTAAAAGGAAATGTTCATTTTGAAACAAGAAAATTGTTTGTAATTTTCGGTCAAACAACGGAACAACCTTCATGAAATGATATATTCCTGCAAAACAACTGTTTTCAATTAAACCCTATTTTTCACAGGGAGTCTCTTGGCTGAAAAAGTTTAAACCAGTTCTAAAAATGACCTTTTCTAAACTCACTCAGTGATAATGAGAATGTTGACAATGAGTTTTATACACGAGAGGGGCGGAGCATACAAACTTCAAATGGGCTCAGATACCATGGCAACAAATGTGGCTAGATGGATCCTTTTGAAATTAAGCTAATCAATACAAGTACAGTATATGTAGTAGAAATAATAGTAGCAAACCTTCAGTAGTGTTTGATATTAGAGAAAACAAATGCAGTCAAAAGTCTTCCTTGTGAATGCTCTTCTGTGCTTTGAATACGCGTACATCCTTACTAGGATCGTAGTGGACCTCACGTACCGAAAATCGTCCCTTCAGCATCCCCAGGAAATTCTGATCCCGTTCATAGCGAATCCGACATGATAACAGAATAACAGTATGTTCTGAGCACAAGTGCTCCAGTGTCTGAAGCAGATCTGCAAAGGTGTCTTCCAGATAAATGATGTCTGCGCCCAGGATAAAGTCAAACTTTCCTGGCGAGAAGTTCCCCAAGTTTCTTCCCCACGTCAGTTCCTTTACCACAGCTCTCGGCTGGAGGTCGGGAGGTAAGTTAGCCTGAACGTTTGACTCGAGAAATTCCAGTGTGGCTTCCCTGTCTGTGATGGTGACATGAGCACCTGTGTGGCACAAGGAGTGTAAGTCTCAAGACAAATAACTGATGTCCACTGATACAGCTTTTGGAATACAATGCTTTAAGGGAAGCAACCTTTAGTTCCCATTAAGAGTTAACAAAATTACTGAATAACAATGGAAACATTTACTGAGCTGCCTGATTTTAAATCAATTGACACTTAGTACTATTTTTACCATTAAACATAAGACTAAATATTCCATCAGATCAAAATCGTTTTTGGAATGACTGTATTTCTTTTTAGAAAGACGGAGCCAATTGCTTTCTGTCTTTCTACTAGGAAACGACAGAATAAATGGTGGGAGATTATTATAAAAAAGTCTCATCTGATTTTTGCCCTGGTGTAGCATCAGATTACCCCTAGGGACCCAGACAGAGCAGATGGGTAACAAAGAGCCTTAGCCTCAGCTATTTTACTCAATGGATGTTTAAGTTAAAGGTTGCGATATTTCATTTGAATTGGAGCATAGTTTTAAACTATAATGGGGTTCAAAAGAAAATTAGATAAATTCCTGGAGGATAGGTCCATCAATGACTATTAGCCAAGATGGTCAAGGACTCAACTCTATGCTCTGGGTGTCCCTAGCATCTGTTTGCCAGAAGCTGGGAGTGGACAACAGGGGTGGATCATTCGATGACTCCCTGTTCTGTTCATTGCCTCAGAAGCACCTGCCATTGGCGACTATCGGAAGACAGGATACTGGGCTAGATGGACCATTGGTCTGGCCCAGTATGGTCATTCTGATGTTCTTATAGTTTAATTAATATTTGATTTTTTTTTTAAACATAAGAACATAAGAACGGCCATACTGGGTCAGACCAAAGGTCCATCAAGCCCAGTATCCTGTCCTCTGACAGTGGCCAATGGCAGGTGCCACAAAGGGAATGAAGAGACAGGTTATCATCAAGTGATCCATGCCCTGTCACCCAATCCCAACTTCTGGCAAACAGAGGCTAGAGACACCATTCCTGCCCATCCTGACTAATAGGTCCATCAATGGCTATCTTCCATGAATCTATCTAGCTCCCTTTTGAACCCTGTTATAGTACTGGCCTTCACAACACCGTCTGGCAAGGAGTTCCAGACGTTGACAGTGTGTTGCATGAAAAAATACTGTCTTGTGTTTGTTTTAAACCTGCTGCCTATTAATTTCATTTGGTGGCCCCTTGCTCTTGTATTATGAGGAGTAAATAACACTTCATTATTTACTTTCTCCACACCACTCATGATTTTATAGACCTCTATCATATCCCCCCTTAGTAGCCTCTTTTCCAAGCTGAAAAGTCCCAGTCTTATTCATCTCTCCTCACATGGCAGCCGTTCCATACCCCTCATAATTTTTGTTGCCCTTTTCTGAACCTTTTCCAATTGCAATATCTCTTTTTTGAGATGGGGCGACCACATCGGCACACGGTATTCAAGATGTGGGCGTACCATGGATTTATATAGAGGCAATATGATATTTTCTGTCTTATTATCTAGCCCTTTCTTGATGATTCCCAACATTCTGTTCCCTTTTTTGACTGCCGCTGCACATTGAGTGGATGATTTCAGAGAACTATCCACAATGACTTCCAGATCTCTTTCTTGAATGGTAACAGCTAATTTAGACCCCATCATTGTATATCTATAGTTAGGATTATGTTTTCCAATATGCATTACTTTGCATTTATCAATATTAAATTTCATCTGCCAGTTTTGAGATCCTTTTGTAGCTCTTCGCAGTCTGCCAGGGACTTAATTATCTTGAGTAGTTTTGTATCATCTGCAAATTTTGCCACCTGTTTACCCCTTTTCCCAGATTGTTTATGAATATGCTAAATAGGACTGGGCCCAGTACAGATCCCTGGGGGACACCACTATTTACCTCTCTCCTTTCTGAAAACTGACCATTTATTCCTACCCTCTGTTTCTTTTCTTTTAACCAGTCACCAATCCATGAGAGAACCTTCCCTCTTATCCCATGACTGCTTATTTTGCTTAAGAGCCTTTGGTGAGGGACTTTGTCAAAGGCTTTCTGAAAATCTAAATACACTATATCCACTGGATCTCCTTTGTCCACATGCTTGTTGACCCCCTCAAAGAATGCTAGTAGACTGGTGAGGCATGATTTCCCTTTACAAAAACCATGTTGACTATTTCCCAACAAAATATGTTCATCTATGCATCTGACAATCTTGTTCTTTATGATATTTTCAACCAATTTGCCCGGTATTGAAGTGAGGCCTACTGGCCTGTAGTTGCCAGGGTCAGCTCTGGAGCCCTTTTTAAAAACTGGCATCACATTAGCTATCCTCCAGTCATTTGGTACAGAAGCTGATTTAAATGATAGGTTACAGATGACAGTTAGTAGTCCTGCAACTTCACATTTGAGTTCCTTCCTTTCATTGCCATTTTAAAAGGAAGTCTGTCACAGTGGCTAGAATTTATGACTAAAGGGACATCTACACTTGAATGTAGTCCTGTTTTAGTTCAATGAGATATGATCAGCATGGCAAGTTTAGGCATTACACAAACTTGTGTGCTGTCTGCACTAGATTATAGAATTGTGCTAGTTAACACATGTTAAAGATGACTTAAAATTCAAGAGTTGACACTGGAGCAGATCCTCCGCCGGGGTAAACTGTCATACCTCCACCGACTTCAGTGGGATCAGAGTCAGACCACTCCCACCCCACTTCTACACTGATGTAAATTAGCAAACGAACTCATTGGCCTAATGAAGTCAATGGTAAAACTCTCATTGACTACATTGGGTACAGAACTAGGCTAAACTGAATGCTTTTGAAAATCCCCACCTAGGACTCCAATCAAGTCCACCTACACAGATCCAATTGCAGGATCAAATCCTATGGCTACAGCGAAGGTAAGGAAAAAAAAGTAAGATAGAGGGAGTCTTCTTAGCATATAGGCAACGTGCCTCAGGTGGCCAGGATTCATCCCTGAATTTGGTCCGCTGGTTGGCTCATTAGCTTCCCCGGCTTGGTCCGGGTACTGAGGGGGCATGCGACGTGAATGCTGATCCATGCCCCCCGGGGGGCGTGGGGAGAGAATGTATGGTTAACACACACAGTGCCGGAATCAATTACAATTAGAACGAGTGAGCTTCCCAGATAAAGAAGGCGCTAGTTTTAAAATGATCAAATACCGGCTGCTTTTCAAATGGAAAATCAAACTAATATTAGTTCATGTTAGTGGAACTGAGCCTCTGTCAAAAGTTGTCGGTGGTCAGGCAAAGGAGTCCAGTGCTACCTTTACTCTTAGTCTGTGCTACTGCTAGGGTGTCTAATGAAACTCTGAAACAATGAGCGAATACAGCAGGAAGCAAAGCTAGGGCTGTGAGATACCAGACTTATGACTGGCCCCGCCGTTGGTCTAACAATGCCATGACTCACTAAACATACCCATTGCAAAGGGGAGACAGCACAGCACCGTGGATGGGACATCAGACTAGTTCAGGAGACTTGAGTTCTGTTCCTGGCCCTGCCACTGAGTGATTGACAGAACTTGGGCAAGTTGCTTAATTGCTCTGTGACTCAGTTTCCCTGCTTGCAAAATAGGGTTAATAATGTTTATGCATCTTTGTAAAGTGCTTTGCTATCTGTTGATGGAGCTCACTACACAAAATGTGAAGTATTAATAAAGCTGAAGGACATAAGCACAGCATTTATTCCCTGGGGGAGAATAGCTACAGAAAAGAAGGGGATGCCATTGAGCTCACTGCCATGGAAACAGCAGGCAGCCTTAAGGGGGTTCTACTCTGAAGCACCATCACCACAATAAATAATGCAGGAAGCTCTAAAGCCTGACAAGGAAGATGAGCCCCAGAGGAAACATCACAGTAACCCTCACATAGCTTGGCTGTTACCGCAGCCCTGTCACCTAGTGTGTGAATTTTATGGCGGCACCAATTTCTTAAAGAAAAACTTACCCAATAACGTGGCCACTATTCCCAGCAATCCAGTTCCTGCTCCTAGTTCAATGACAGAGCGCCCTTGCAGATCAATACTTCCCATCTCCAGATAAGTACACAGGACTACAGCCTGAAACAAGAGACAGGACTAATTAAGATTTGGGGATAATGTTAGTGATGCCAGACCACAGTATTTCTGATTGAAACCAGTAGAGAAGGTTGCAAGAAAGGTATGGACAATCAAGCACCTCAAGTCTAAAGGTATACTTTGCCATCCATGTTATACAAAGGCTGACGGGAGGCAGAGAGGAATATCCAAACTATCAATCCTGCAAAGTAGGTTAAAATAATGACATGGGACTGTTTCTTCATTAAATCCAAAACACAACAGAAGAAAGCAGAAAAAGACATAGTTGCACTAAGAAAGGAAAAGCAGGATTTCTGTTTGATGCAAAAATGAATGCAAAATTGCAGAACCGTTGAGATGCACCATTGCCCTTTATCGTATTTCTTACAACTTTCCAAAACCTTTCGGTTTAATCTTGGTACATGCTTGACATACTCTTCATAATGTGTGTGAAGGTCAAGCAGTTGAGCGTAATGGATTAAGAGCACTTCTATTTAAGTACAAGTTAAATCCAATGTGAACTACTGGTAAGCAAGTTCCCACACCCAAATCATGACTTCGCAAGAGCATCTGCTATAGAAAATTCTGTCTCATCAATATCAGACTTATCCTTAGGAATGGAATGAAGCTATGCTAGCATATATGCTCCAATTAATATGAGCAGTTAAATTGCCAAACTCGTTATTTATGATCAGAGAGAGGGGCATGATTTAGTGGTCAAAGCACAGGACTAGGACCCAGGTACAGCTAAATTCCAATACAAGCTCGACCACTGACGACTCCTGTGCTTCAGGTTTTCTAGCTACTATATGATGCTACTTAACTATCTCATCAAGGTGGTGTGGGAATTAGTGGCTGTCCAGTGCTTTGAAGATTAAAAGAGCTATGCAAATACTAAGTATTATTTTATTATTATTAAGACTTGGTCAAAAAAAAAGGGAAAACAACTTTGTGATAAGTCTTGAAAGTGGCCTCATTTCCCACAAAGTCTTTCATGGTTTTTTTTTCAAAATGTTAAACTTTCTATTGCAATAATTGTCAACATTTTTCATCTACCAAAAAAATGGATTTTCTTACTGAAAACACAGTTTCCAGTACACTAGCAATCTAACAACAACAAAAATCTAATAATATTGAACATTTAGATCAAAGTATCAATTTTTAAATGTTGCAGAAAACTGTGCAAAATGGAAAGTTTTGATTGTGCTGACAATGTACCATGAAAAGATTTTCTTTAAAAAAAAAGAAAAAAGAAAAAAAAGCTCTTTTCAATTGGGGAAAAAACTTCTCAAGCAGAAAATTTGCAGCCAGCTCTCCTAGGCTGCTGGGCATGTAATTTCACCTGTCTATAAAATGGGAATAATTGTACTGGCCTCCTTTGTAAAGAGTTTTGAGGTGTACTGATGAAAGGCACTACATAAAAGCTCAGTATTATTAGGGATTGGACTTGAAACAAACATGTTCTGCACAAATGGAAATATTTTTATTTTAATCATACATACCGCATCCCATACGACTGCTGCTACACCCAGTTGCCTCCAGTTTTGTTTGATTTGGATGGTGTGGTTGGCAAAATGATACACAGATGAAGATTTATGGAACTTCTGCAATCCCCAGACCGCACTGTAGTCATAGGGAACCAACGCCATTTTATTATCCATCTATCAAATCTCTCTGACCTATGGAGCAAGGGAGAACAAGTCTATGTGAAACCTCAGGGAGAAAAGAACATCTGTTTTGTCCTCGCAAACTAATTTGGCTTGTTTTAAATAACATGAGGGAGATTCCAAATACTGTTTTGGATCCTAATGATTCGCTCATTGCTTAGCTACTGTGGAACAGCTTCAACAAGAGATTGAAGGAGTCCCACGTGAGACTATCCCTTAGCTAGGTGGTCACGGCATTCACCCAAAAGGTGGTCAACTTCCTTCTCTCACTCAGCTGGAGGGAAGATTTGAACTGGGGGTCTCCTACATCCCAGCTGAGTACCCTAACCTCTGGGCTATAAGTGTTGGAAGGCGGCACTCCTCTCCCTCACTGTTTTGTGTCAACTCGTGCGTAGGGGCTCATGCAGTAAGTGCTCTCTGAGCACACTTACCAGATAGGCCCCTCAGACGAGTTGGGCAGAGGAATGCTGATACTCCCGGTTCATATCAGATGCATGTGTAAAATTCTTTGAATAAGATGGCAAGACAGTGTGACAAACGTGGAAGTGTTAAATCATGCTGGTATGTCATTCACGGGACCGTTCATTAGTAAGAAAAGACTTAGGTGGCTTGGACATGTCAAGTGAGTGCTGCACTACAGGATCCCGAAGAGTGTGCTGTACTCCGAAGCTCGCGAAGGGTCTAGAAAGAGAGGCAGTGCGCTGCGCAGATTTTGGGATGCTTGCAAAGAGAACTTAGTATGTTGTGGATGATTGGGAAAGGAATGCAGTGCGCCGCTCTGGTTGACGGAGCCAGCTTGTAGATGGAGCGAAGCATTGCGAGGTGGACTGGATCAAGCTTTGTGATGACCAGCGTCAGAGGAGGAAAGAATCAGTTGCTTGGATTCAGAGCATTGCTCGTGTGTGGGTGTGCCCTACCGGTGGACGGTGCTGTCACTAGCCCACTGGACTCAGCAGCCATCAAAGAACTCACTGGCGCACACACCATGCCCTGTAAAGAGCGCTGGTACCGCTGATTGATTGAACCCTCGGGAGACGGCGGTCTACATTTCCTGCCCTAACCTGCCATGCATTCTGACGGTGCTCAATCCCGTACGCTCCTGGGAATCACATCACCCACCCTTGTGAGTGGAACAAGGGCAGTTCAATACCACAGTGGGTTCAGACAGGGCATGAAGAATGTTGCTGTAGCTAATGGGAGCTGCGGAAGGAAGTCGAGGAGAAGGTAAGTTATCGCCAGCGGAATTTAGCCAGGACATGGGGAGTAATGCCAGTCACTCACTCCCGTAAGGAGGCCCAGGCCTCGGCCAAACCAGGCATCAGTAAAGAAAACAGCGTGTGGGGGCGGGGGGGGAGGGGCAAGGTGAGCTGAATCCGTGGAGCTTTGTCGCGCACAGGAAATCTGTGTCTAGCCGCTGCCAAGCCCCCGCCCCGCGATGGGGACAGGGCCTGGCGGCGGAGCTGCCGGGGGGCTCGGGCAGGGCTCGGCCGGCCACGCGCGCTGCTGAGGGGCCGCTCCTGCGGCGAGCGGCCTGCCCGGGGCGGTGCAAGCAGCGCCCCTTTCCCGCTGGGGACGGGGGGGCTGGAGCCCACGCAACGAGCCCCCGGGCTGTCCCGGGAGGGGCCGCCCTGCACCCCGGGGCCGGGCACTCACCGCCACCTCCTGGCTCCAGGCCGCGCCGAGTCCCGGCAACACCCGCCCCGCCCGCGGAGCAGCGGGGCGGGGCTGGGCCGGGCCCGCAAGGGTTAAAAATGCTGCAATGAGTCGAGGGGGGGCGGCCCGGGAGTCCCTGCTCCCGCATGGGGCCAGCCCCCCCCCCCCCCCCCCCACCCCGGGCGTGAGCTGCTGCCGCTACAGTGGGGCCGCTCAAGCCACCCCGCGCCGGGGCGGGGCGGGTGTAATGGACACGCCTCCCTCGTTACCAGCGGGGCCGGGCAGCCTTTCCTCGGGACAGAGAGCGGGAGGCGCCTGCGCCGCGGCAAAACGGGCTCTGTGAAATGCCCGCCCCGTAGCCTAGGGGCGCGGAACTCCCCAGCCGGACTACAACTCCCTGGTGCCCCAGAGTCTCCCCTAGGGTGAGGCCATGGGTCAGGCCGGCTGCCTGGCCGTGGTGTATCCTGGGAGATGTAGTCCGGCCGGGGGCCCATTGAGGAGGAAGGCAGCATGAACCACGGTGCCCGCATTTTAGAATTAAACTATTAGCGGGGTTGTCCGGAATATTTCAGTTTGGGGCCAAAAAACAAACAAATAAATAATCTGATATTCGGGGGTTTGGGGTTTTTTTTATTACAAAAAATCAAAATTTTCCCAGGTGCACAGATATTTTCTCTGAAACATTTTGTTTAGTCATAAGAACATAAGAAAGGCCGTACCGGGTCAGACCAAAGGTCCATCTAGCCCAGTATCTGTCTACCGACAGTGGCCAATGCCAGGTGCCCCTGAGGGAGTGAACCTAACAGGCAATGATCAAGTGATCTCTCTCCTGCCATCCATCTCCATCCTCTGACGAACAGAGGCTAGGGACACCATTCTTACCCATCCTGGCTAATAGCCATTTATGGACTTAGCCACCATGAATTTATCCAGTCCCCTTTTAAACATTGTTATAGTCCTAGCCTTCACAACCTCCTCGGGTAAGGAGTTCCACAAGTTGACTGTGCGCTGTGTGAAGAAGAACTTCCTTTTATTTGTTTTAAACCTGCTGCCTATTAATTTCATTTGGTGACCCCTAGTTCTTGTATTATGGGAATAAGTAAATAACTTTTCCTTATCCACTTTATCAACATCACTCATGATTTTATATACCTCTATCATGTCCCCCCTTAGTCTTCTCTTATCCAAACTGAAGAGTCCTAGCCTCTTTAATCTTTCCTCATATGGGACCCTCTCTAAACCCCTAATCATTTTAGTTGCTCTTTTCTGAACCTTTACTAGTGCTAGAATATCTTTTTTGAGGTGAGGAGACCACATCTGTACACAGTATTCGAGATGTGGGCGTACCATGGATTTATATAAGGGCAATAATATATTCTCAGTCTTATTCTCTATCCCCTTTTTAATGATTCCTAACATCCTGTTTGCTTTTTTGACCGCCTCTGCGGAAATCCAGTTTTCTGTCAAAATCTGTTTTTAACAGAAAATTTTCAGCCAGCCCTAGTAATGTGATTTATATATCATGTGGGCAGTGTAACATTTATGATTTCCTTAACTATCCCTTGCTTGCTTTAAATAGCCTCAGTTTTGTAGAGGATGTGCAAGTACAGGTTGTTACTTAGCAACCTTCACCAGTTTTTAAAATAAAGGTTCTTTGTCTCTGGAATCTCTCTAAAGTACTAGATAGGCATCTATCACCTTGATATCTAAATGCCAAGCAAATGTATGCCAAAAAAAAAATCAAAATTCCTGAGAGATATTTGGAAGTTCTGCCTCTCCCTGGTTTCAGTTGTGTTTGGTTTGTAGGAAGTCATTGGATTATTGGAAAAGCAGGCTTGCTTTATCTTTCGATCTGCATTTACACTGCTATGAACATGACCTAAGCACCTGGAAGTTTTCATTACTCGTCTCTAAATGGTTCTTGGGTGAACATAGTTGACTATTACTGCAGCACTGAACTTTTTGCGTATCTTGGTCAAAGCATATCTCAGGACTGGAAGATGCTCCGCATAGTGGCTGTTTGGTGTAAACGTCCCTGCAGAGTTGTTTGTGTAGGGAGTGTCTGTTCATCTTACTCCGTTTCTGTTCAAACGCTACTTGTTTGGCCTAGGAAAGCAATGGGACCTGACATACTGCGTCTCTCTTTTTCCATCTTCAATATCTGGTTATGTGAAGCCTGATCCAAGTCCCTCTGAAGCCATTGGGTGTCTTCACATCGATTTCATTGAGCTGTGGGTCTGGCCCTTACGGCACAGACTAGGTCTATCTATCTCCTGAAAAGATACAGGATCAGATTCTTAAATGAGATCCCTTGGGCAGTGCAAACGAGACAGAATCTAGCTGTGAAAGGGCAGCAGGGAATTGGCTTGGTGTAGGGAAACTCCCTGTGACGTTGCACTCCATATGTTTATGGAAATATGCTTATGAGTGTAAATATAATGTAACTGGAATATGCTTTATGGCAAAGGTCTCTTGTAAGGTATCATTACAAAGCTTATAATCTATTGAGTGTGATCATCCTATTTGTTTGGAGGTATCATTCTTGTATCTGAAGCTAGAAATATGAAGTATTACTCTAAAGTCCTATTGTAATTATGCAAAGGTGGCTTAGAATCTTAGAATCCATTAGCTAGAACAATTGGTTGTAAATGGTTCTGTTTACTTGTAAGCCTTCCTGTGTTCGCGTGAGTCAGGCCAGTAAGAATGGAGGCTTGGGGTCTCACAGGACATGTGACATGACACCTGGTACTGGAATCCATCTTAAACCTGGTGCTTTTCCATTTAGAAGGAGGGGTGGGGACCCAGAGAGACAAAAGATTCCCGCCTTGTGCCAAAGCTATAAAAAGGGTTGGCACAGAACAAAGTGGGCTGCAGTCATAGGAAATCCCCTAGTTACCACCTGAGCTGGAATTAACAAGAACTGTACCAAGGGAAAGGATTAGACCCAGACTAGGAAGGAGTCTAGTCTGTGAAAGAAGCTTATTGGAACATCTCTGAGGGTGAGATTTACCTGTATTCAGTTTCTTTACTATATTAGGCTTAGACTCACGTGTTTTGTTTTATTTTGCTTGGTCATTTACTTTGTTCTGTCTGTTATTACTTGAAACCACTTGAATTCTACTTTTTATACTTAATAAATCACTTTTATTAATTAACCCAGAGCAAGTGATTAATACCTGGGGGAGCAAACAGCTGTGCATCTCTCTCTATCAGTATTATAAAGGGTGGACAATTTATGAGTTTACCCAGTATAAGCTTTATACAGAGTAAAACGGATTTATTTGGGGTTTGGATCCCATTGGGAGCTGGGTGTCAGGGTGCTGGTGACTTGCTGAGCAGTTTTTGGTTAAAGTCTGCAGCTCTGGGGGCGTGGACCAGACCTGGGTCTGTGTTGCAGCAGACTAGCGTGTCTGGCCCAACGAGGCAGGGTTCTGGAGTCCCAAGCTGGCAGAGAAAATGGGCTCAGAGGTAATTCAAGCACGTCAGGTGACAGCCTCAAGGGAGCCTCTGTGACCGAACCCGTCACACTCCCACCTGACATAAAGTTGCTGTTGCCAGCTCCTATGCCACATGCATCCCCCACCCCGGGTCTTCCCAGTCAGGGTGCAAGGGACTATGGCAGGGCTCCACTACATCGATCCGCCACTGGCATAGAATCTGCAGATCCTCCTCAGCTGCTCTAAACCTCATCAGGTGCTGACCCAGCCCTCAGGATCAGGGAACATAACCAGCTCCCAGATGTCCCATTGCTCTTCTGCACTGAGCACAGGTTGGCTGCAGGAGAGAACCTGTCCAAAGCTAGATTAAATTAATGTGGTAACATCTGAAACTTCTCATTTTCAATACAGTTGGTCAAAAATCAGTGCAAGCTCTTCAGAAACAATAATAGCCTGCATAAGGATGGTATGAACCAAACTTTTTGGGAGAAAAAACTGTTGCCATAGGGAAATGGAAACTGGAATTTCACTTGCCCCAAACCAGTTTATACGTGACTCATGCTATATAAATCCCATGATTAGAAGCATGCCAGGGCAGGTGTAGTGATCCAGCATATTGAGGTTTAGTGCCTTAAGTGCTGATTCGTTGCTGTTAATACAGCAAGTGGGAACTCGAGTTGCTAATGCTGTTATCTGGCTGCATTTCTGGATATTACATGTGTGGGCAGTATAAGAAAAAGCTCTCGCCTAGTGATGAGAGCAATTGCACCTGGAAGAAAATCTCAGCTTGGTTTAGTTTGGAATCACTTAACCTGTGCTTATCATGACTCCAGAAAGCATGTGGCAGGCAGGGTGGTTGTTTCTTTTCTTGAGTAATCTCCTTATTATAAGGTAACTCAGAAGACCTACTGTCAGGTAAATTATTTGACACCACCACCAATCCTGAAAAAAAAATGCTGTCTATCGAGTATTACAGCAGTGTTCCCAAAGGAGATCATCTGGGGAATGACATGATAAAAAGACAGCGCTACGAGTAAGTCAGGGATCCTTAAATACCTTCAGTGGATACCCTACCAAGCCAGCTCTATGTCATAGAAAAAATTACTTATTTGATTTCTGCCTTCTTCCCAGGTAATGTCTTCGTTTGTACTGACTTCCCTTGAACTGAAGGAAGTACATTAGTCTCACAGGGTGCAATCCAGGAAGTAGCTTAGGTACCTAAACCCCCATGCATGGCACTACGATCTGTGAAACTCCCGCATGGCTGCCACCTAACCCTGCTTAAACTCATTTGGCACCTAAATTTCCACTGAAAGTTCCCTAGGTGTCTGAGTTTTAGACAGTGGAGCAGGTGCGTTGCTGTCACCCTCTAGGTGCCCAGGCACCTATCTCCTATGGCCCAGAGTGATTCATGAACTGGGGGAAGATAAGTATTTGTCTGCTTAAGTTGCGTGCAGGGCCCAGTCTTGTAGAGGGCCTCTGATCATGCCTACTGGGTGGGATCCCAATAATCTGGTGGAAAATAGGTGTTCATCTGCCTAAGTAGCATGTGGGGCCTGATCTCACAGGTGGCCTTGCATCATGTCTACATGTCTTATTCAAAATCCAGAGGAGGAGATGGTGGTGGTAACTTTTAGCCCAGTGGTCAGAGCACTCATCTGGGATGTGGGAGACCCGGGTTCAATCCCCCCGTGCCCCTTTGCAGGTGGAGAAGATGGATTTGAAGCTGAAATAAATAATGAGAGTGATTGGAGCAGGGGATCCGGTGCCCTGCTCTACAGAATCATTCTCCCAGGGGAGCCTGAAGAAGTCCCATATTAAAAATATCCTATAGCTCAGTGATTAGAGCATTCTCCTGAGATGTGGGTGACCCCGGTTCAAATCCTTTCTTCCCCTTCTGGTTGACCCAGAGAAATTGAATGTGGGTCTCCCACATCCCAGGTGAGCGCTTTAACCACTAGACTAAAAGCTATAGGTCACCACCTCCTCCTCAGGCAGTGAATTCATTCCCTCAGGTGGCTACAGGGCCTAAGGTGCTGCATCCAGACAGTTGGTTCCCATTCATGGATCACTAGCTGATCACTAGCTCCCTGCAGCCTGGATTTAGGCGTGTATCTCTGCGAGAAGGGAGGGGCTTAGCACACACCCCTGTTGTCAGCATCTCTTATTGGCTACCTTAGGCAGTTCCTCACTTAGCGTGCTGGCTTTTGTGGCTTGCATTCGTAGGCGCCTCTCTCTCCCCATTCATCGTGTAGGGAGCCTAGGTGCCTGACTGAGCTTTGCGGATTGCAGGGTTGTTCCTGTGATTTTTCTAGGTACCTAAAAGTAGTTGCTACGATGCTCAGTGCTGCAACAGCTAAGTCCCTTCGTGGAGCCCATCCATGCTGCTTAGAAAGCCAGTGCAGATTAGGTTCCTGATCCAAAGCCCACTAAAGTGAATGACAATTTTTCCATTGACTGAGATGCAGGGCCGGCTCTGGCTTTTTTGCCACCTCAAGTGCAAAAAAAAACCAACCCCGCCCCCCCCAAACAAACAAACAAAAAAAAAACCTGCGCGGGGGGCCGGAGCAGCAAAGGGGGGGAACAAACCTGCCAGCCAGCCGAAACAGCAAAGGGGGTGGGGGGTGGGAAACCTGCCGGCCAGTCGGAGCAACGAATGGGGTGGGGCGTGAAACAAACCAGCCGGCCAGCCGGCCGGAGCAGCAAAGGGAAGAAAAACCAAAAAACCAAAAAGAAAAAAAAATACCTGCGGGGCGGCGGGTGCAGGGGAACTCCCAGCCCTGCAGACCCCGGCCAGTGGAGTGCACACCCCAGCTAGCGGGGGGGGGAGGGGAGAGAGAAGGGGGCTCCAGGGCTTCCTTAAGCGGGGCGCTCGCCATGCGGCCCTTCCCGCCGTGCCGCCTGCTGGGAGGGCTCCGCGCCGCTCCGGTGGGCAGGCAGGGAAGGACGCGGGCTGCCGTGCCGGGCTTGCTGCAGCCCTGGCACCGCTCCTAGCAGCTCCCCTCCTCCACGTCACCGCCCCCTACAGGGCAGCAGGAGCAGCAAACCAAAAAGAAAAAACCTGCAGGGGCGGCGGAAGCAGCGAAGTGCCAAAAAAAAAAAAAAAAGGATTGGGCAGGAAGCCGCCCCTTGGAATCTGCCGCCCCAAGCACCAGCTTGATCGGCTGGTGCCTGGAGCCGGCCCTGCTGAGATGGATTATACCGTAGATCTGGCCCTTGCTGCAACTATTTCCCTTTAATCATTCTAAATCTGCTATTCACTGATTTTTTTTCTGTCCAAACTTGCCTGCTCTCATGATATCTTATCTTGGGTATTACAGGAGCAGAGAAGAGATACATGGCTTCCACCACAGCGAGGAACAATAAAATAACTGGTGGGAAACCCTTGCCGAGAGCTGAATTACTTAATCTGTCTTCTGTTAAGGGCTTAGCTAAATAAGAAAGTTGCATCAGTATTACTTGAGTCTGCTTTTAAGCTGATGTAGTTTAACCAGAGCAAAAAGGCTCTGCTGACAGTCTTATTTCTGCGTAAGAGTGGCTTATTTATGTTTAACCTTGTTCCTGATCGACTTAAACCCCCTTATGCCAGAGTAAGAGCATCCATGTAGCCTTTTGCAGCAGTTTAACTATATTGGTTTAAATTCATGCCCTACATTATACTGGCACAATTTGGGGGGGGGGGCGGGATGCAAGTGCCAAACTCTGCTGATTTGAGGAATCACAATCCTGAAGTCATCCTTGAACCTGGATCTATTGTGTGCCAGCATTGTGCTATTTGCAAATTACTGGGATAGCTTTCCCTCTTTGTTTGTTTGTTGTTTTTTAAATAAACTTGTAAGCTAGATACTTGTCTGCTGCAGGATGAGCTGAAATAGGTTTAAATCAAGAAACACTGCTTCAGATACACTGTCATGTGATTAATGGGCGGTGAATCTCTCGCTCAGTTGGCCACTTGCTGGGATCATCAGGTTCTGTATCTCACTATCAGTGAATCCTGCCAGCTCAGAAGCATGTAAGCTTCTTCAGTGATATCTAATGATTTCTTTTAAGTGTTTTTGTGCAAATAATATTCAGAAGATCAAAGAGTCAGGTAGATGGGATAAAACATAATAAGGTTTATTTTTTAAGCAATAGTTGTAAATACGTTACTGACATCTTCTCTTTCCTGCTTAATAACTAAAGTCTTTGGCTTCTGTTGAAATTACTTTGATCATAATGTGAAATCCTACCCACTACATATATTGTGTGACTGCACATGGTAGCTTGCAGTGATTTGTGATGTGGAGAAAATACTGCACTAAACAAGAAATCTCTAGTTACCAAGGGAAAATGTGATATAAATAGAAACAGTTGGATTTTTTTTCACTTTGCTCATGAAAACCCATGTTGTCCACAAGTCCCTAAGAGTTGTAGCTTATTCCAAACAGCTCTGTTCAACAAAAGATTAGCCACAACCATTTGGGTAAAAACATCCAGTTATTTATGCTGCTTATTTCTTTCTTCTGTACAAGAACGTCAGTCCCTTCTGTGCTCCATTCTGCTGAATTATTGAAAAGTATCTTTGAAACAAACATTTTATACATAGATACTTTGCTATGAAAATTTCATCAAACAACTATGATTAGTTAGCAAAGAAAACAGACAAGGAAAGACAGTGACTTATTCTCCTTAAGCGCCACCCACAGTCACAGACAACGGGATGGTTCTGCTCAAATGTTCAGCAGTGAAATAATTAACAATTTTGACATTTACACATTCATCATTAGGTTTCAACTTTATCACACAAATAAGATGGATGGGCAGTTTACATTTCAGAGCTAAATTAATCTCTGTTGAGGCAAATGAGTAACACTCAGGATGAATTTGGCTCATTGTATCTGTCAGTCTGCAGATGCAAGAAGATAACCTCAATTTGATCTAATGCTATATTTGAAACCAGGGAGGCCAAAATCTTTGTTTCAAATGGAAGCTTAAGTTTTGCAGAAACTGAACAGAGAAGTGGCAGTTTGTCCTGCCTGTTTAGTCTGACTCCTGCAAAGCATTATTGGACATCGGAAAGGAATCCTATCTATGTGTTCCTTCACACTATCAGCTACAACAATACACACATGCACAATTGAATAACAGAGAGCTGTGCATGAACTGAAATGTAAGTGATTTCGGATTCCTCTGCAGAATAGTTTCCTTCAGTAATATTATATAAGTGCTGAAGCCTCACTTGCATAATTAGTCACACATAATCTCCACCTTGATGCAAATGCCTTGTTACAGAAGAAACTCTTCGCTTTTAATGGTATGATATATTCAATGATTCAAAGGTGTTGCAATTTTAAAAGATAACTTAATCTGAAGGCTTAATTAAGTAATGATAACAAGAAACAAAACAAATGAACACGTACTGGATATGAGCATGATACAGTAGGAGTTCCATGCAAACCTGATGTGCTGCAATACTTATGCATGTGCTGTCACTTAGATCACAAACTATGAACATGTTTACAGTGCTACTCTCCCCATTGTCCTCTCAACAGCAGCCACCACCAGCAGTCACCACCCCTTGTAATAAAAGACGTGCGAATCTCAAGATGTGAGGCTAAACATGACCGGCACCAGTTGGTACCCAAATGTTAACTTCTTCTCACAGCGCCAGGATCTGAATCAAATACCCCATGCCCCCACAAAAAAACTACTGCTGGTATCAAGGTTCAGCCCTATGGTCATTCCAAAAAGTGCTAGGAAAACTAACGTAGAGGGTTTGAGGTGGTGTAATGCATTCTACTGCCCCAGGCAGCTCTGTGTAAACTCAAAAGCTTGTCCTCTCTCACCAACAGAAGTTGGTCCAATAAAAGATATTACTTCACCCACCTTGTCTCTCTAATATCCTACAATGGCTACAAATACACTGCAAACATTAATTTGAATGGAAGTGAGCAACCCAAATTCCTTTGAGGATCTGGGCTTTGATCCCTCCCTGCCTCAGCATCTTACCTAATATAGGGATAATATTTCCTTTCTGCCAACTTTTCTTTGGTCTTATAAGCACTTCATGGTCTCTCAGTATGGCCCAGAGTTTCAAAAGTGCACTCAAATCTGGGGGCGAGGCACCTAAATACCTTTGAGGATACACGCCTATGTGTCTATACAGTGCTTAGCACAGCGGAGCCTTGATGTTAATTGGCATCTACATGATACTATAAGGTAAATAACAACACTTTCAAACCTGTGTGCTTCAAACTAGACTCCTAAATAAAAGTTTGGCTTCTTTTTAGAAAGTGCTGAAGTGCTTATAAAACAGATTGGAGAGAGTCCAGAGAAGAGCGACAAAAATGATTAAAGGTCTAGAAAACATGACCAGTGAGGGAAGATTGAAAAAAATTGGGTTTGTTTAGTCTGGAGAAGAGAAGACTGAGAGGGGACATGGTAACAGTTTTCAAGTATGTAAAAGGTTGTTACAAGGAGGAGGAAGAAAAAATATTCTTCTTAACCTCTGAGGATAGGACAAAGAGCAACGGGCTTAAATTGCAGCAAGGGAGGTTTAAGGTTGGACATTAGAAAAAACTTCCTGTCAGGGTGGTTAAGCACTGGAATAAATTGCCTAGGGAGGTGGTGGAATCTCCATCATTGGAGATTTTTAAGAGCAGGTTAGACAAACATCTGTCAGGAATGGACTAGATAATACTTAGTCCTGCCATGAGTGCAAGGGACTGGACTAGATGACCTCTCGAGGTCCCTTCCAGTTCTATGATTCTATGACTCTACCTGCAACTCCCATTGACTTTAATGGGATTTGTGGGTATTCAGCATTTCTAAAAGTTGCACCACATTCCACTTCTATTTAGGAACCTAAAAACAGATTTAGAAGCTTAAAAACTTTAGGCACCCAGCTTTGCAGTTTTATTTACAGATGCTATCTTATGTAATTGGAGAAGAAATTACAACAGAAACAAGCAGAGTCCTTAAAAAACACCATCCCCAGAAGCAACCTGCACCTGTGCAAAATTTTCCAATTAAAACAACCAGAATCCTAGGTTACAAACACAAATATCAAATACCATGCCTGCTGCATTGATTATATGTCTTTTCTCTTCTCTAAGCATTTTTAACCCTACACACCACTGATTGGCTGTAATCAAGTCTACATAATAACATCTTCAAGTGACTCAAAGCTGTTCTGAGGCTCATTTATAGCCCCTCCCCAGATGTGGGTGGTACTAGAGGTGAGCCAATGATGCAGTGAGGACTCTAACAGCACTGATTAATCAGGCTTAATAAAAGGGTTACTCCTGCAACGTTATTCCCTCCAGAAGAACTTTCACAACGACCTTCCACTGCCCATGCCAAAGTGCTGTAAAAGATTTGCCTCTTCCTCAGAGCAAAGGAAACTTTTAAACATGACTTGTAGCATCAACTCTTTTTTTCTGCTAGAGGATGGTAAGTCATAGAAGTGGTTCTACCGGTTCCCTGCCTCAGTTTACACACAATACAGCCAACTAGGCTTTATGCTTACCTGAGTTGACTAGAGATCACGTTTCCCTCGCAAGCATTTCAAAGAGTCGGGTGAGTCTACTAGCTGCACTTCGTTGTTCTGCTTAGCTACCCGCAAAATTAGTGTACTTAGGACAAACTGAAGGTAGGGTCAGAAGAGAGAAAGTCAAACCGAACCTCTGTATAGAGTTGTGTTTTGACATACTGTGGTTATCAATACAGCAACCTTTAAATTGCCCATAATAGCACTTTAGATTGCTGCTGAGACAACAGAGGTACTAATTTAATCTAAGACGGGGAGTAGCAGTCTGCCTTTGTGCTATCAAGCACAGGATGGTAGCCTTAGCTAGGCTATATTTACCAGTAGCCAAAAGTAGCATGGAGATGATAGAGAAGTGCAAATGTATGTGGTTACTGAAAATCTAGGCATGTGTGTTTCACTCACCCTCACTGATGAATGGTTAAATCAAGTCTTAATGAATAGGTCAGAAATTCATACTTCACCATTAACTACTGTTTTATTTCAGGCTCTTTCACTTAAATGGCCATGATCCTGCCTGCTATAATTTAATTGCGTTATTTGCCAGCTTCAGAAGAAAATCATTCTAGCCAACATTCTTGTCCTGGTGCTTGGTGGTGGATTTTCCAAACGGAAGATTTTCTTTCCCCAGAATGCCCGCTGTATGCCACAGGAAAATACACAAGTCTGCGCTTTTGTTTTCACTCGGCTATACAGGTTCAGCCTACCGATTCACTCTTTCTGTCTTGGCTCCTGTCCAAAGGATCCGTAGAATGCCCTGAGAGGAAGAGCAGAAATAGTCATCTGTGACAGCTGAGATACTTTCTAAGAAGGAATAGGATGAAGGAAGAGCACTCCTAAACTGGTGGATGTGTGAGAGAGGAGGTTGTGCATTGGGAAAGAGGGTGCGGATTCTACATCCAACGCTGGGCGAAGATGCCCCCTTAGTGTCAAGATCTCAGTAAGAATTTGCGAGACAAGAGTCTCTTAGCAATGGGAAGCACAGCGTAGATTTTTTTCCATGAGCCATTCTCCCCTTTCAGGAGTAAGGGCCACTACAAAGGAAGAGGAGGGGAGAGCATACAGAGTCCCTGTTGGTTCTGAAATAGCTTTTAGGAGCATCTCAATTCCTTGCTGCAATTAGTTTGGGTAAAAGTATACCCTAAATTTTTGGCATTTTTCAGGAGCCATTATTGAGACTGGAATGTCGGTAACTATGGTTTCAGCTACTGTATCTTTTTTTCTCTCCAGGAGACTTCCCCCCCCCCCCAGATTTCAGGAGAGAATGATTTTACACAGTGAAGCAAGGGTGTAAGGAAACAGCATTAATTATGTGGTTATGAACATTACTGCTGAGCTTATAAAGGGGGAGAGAGTGAATGAAAACATATAGAAATCAACAGAGAGAGCTAACCACATCAGGGACAGCGTGGGGATTCAAAATGTAAAAGACTCATCTGAGATGCAGGATTCTTTTCAACAGCCTGCCTGATTCTATGTGCGGAGCAGGCAGGCAGAGTGAAAAGACAGAATGACATGCTCTCATGTGTGCACAACCACAGCTGTTGGCTCTAATATTAGTCTGTCCAGCCTTGGCAGTCTTCATTTAATATGCATCCTACAAATTATTGTATAGAATAATTTGTAGGATGCATATCAAAGATATGTTTAGCACCTTGATGCTATGCACAATAGTCACTGAGCCAAATTCCTCCCTGGTATAACTCCTTTCACCTCCTTGGAGCTACTCCAGGGATGAATTTGTTCCATTATATTTTCATAGCTTAAAGGAATCATAGACATTAGAGACAGAAAGGGCCTATTAGAATATAGGCTGCTTCTCCTAACGTCGTTGTGACATGACAACTAGGTCCACCTCAGAATCCTGACCAATATTCAGAGGCTGCTTGAAGTTTGCCTGGTGACATAGGGCGGCATTTCCAGGCTTTTGAAAGTTGATCTCCCTTTTAGGAAAATTAAACCAATCACACCGCCTTCAACCTTAAACCCCTACCCAAGATGAGCCGTCAGAGTAGAATGCGCAGATCTACACAATATACTTGCTCTCCTTTCTTACATACTTTGCCAGAGACATACTTTAGGTGTCAACATTAGCTATCATTGTTAGCATTCATTGACATGCATGAGGACTTCTCACTTTTGAACTATTATGTCAGGCTCTCTGCAAACTCAGACATTCATGGCTGCATAGGTTACACTTGGATCAGATTTTCTCTGTAATCATAATAACAAGAGACTTACTTTTTTCTTTGTGAAAGCTGAGATTCTGGAGAGCAATGAAGAGGCCTCCCCGCATCCCTTTGGCTCTTGGGAGGGAGTATAGCCTACCCTTTGGAAAACACTGATTTAGGGCTTGCTCCTGCTCCCATAAGTTAATGAGATTCCTGCTCTTGGTTTTCACTGCTGTATGGCCAGACTCTGATAATCACAATATTGCCTATGTCATCACCTCAGCTGAATCAGTTTAAGTTGTCTCACAAATAGATATTTTCTGTGGGGCCAAAAAATATTGAGAAGTACATATCTAACCATAGGATGGCATGTTATAAAAGAAACCTAGCATGATCTAATCTTGATAAAGCATTCATTTTAATATTAACAATATCACATGGTGTCGTGAGAACAATCATGTAAATGCCACTTTTTAAGTTCACATTACATATTGATAAGAAAAGAATGTTCAATGAGTCTTCTCGTCTTTAGTGAGTGGCTGAAATTTGTTTGCAATATGATTAAAAATGGAAAAGTTTACTCTAATTTAGGGATATGGGGGTGTTTGAATCCAGGTGCTTATGCACTTCTTGTTTCAATCGCAGAGTCCCATTACTGGGCACTTTTAAATCAAGATTGGGTGTTTATTTTTTTAAAAGAGACGCTCTAGTTCACAAAGAACTATTTTGGGAAAGGTCTGTGGCTTGTGTCAGACAGGCGGTCAGACTAGGGCAGACCAGTGGTCCCTTCTGCCCTCGGAATCTATGAAACTATCTTAGTCTTGTGCAGTGTGGACTTGTGTGTTCAAATGACAAAATAAAATGTAATTCACAAAAGGTTAACTGAGCATTAGTGGTATGAATTTAAACTAACTATAGTCAAAAGGTAGAGTTCTCACAGCAATGTGGCACTAACCCACACCACCAGTGTTGTAAATAATGAGTATAGATTTAATTCCCTGATTAATAGAATTAGTAGTAACCCTCCCACTGTAGTATATTATAACTGTGGATCTGTAATAAAGTTATATTGACCTTTTATAGCTCAGCTCCTCGGCTGGTGTAAGCTGGCACACTTCAATGTAGCTATTTACAGCGGTTAAGGATTTAGGGTGAAATTGTAGTTTCAATTGTCCTATATATGCTGTGGGCCCAGACAGGTTAAAACAGTGTAGTAAAGGGATTCTGTATGTACTGGGCAATTCCTCTTTCATACAAATAGTCAAGAAAATATTGATTCCAATCCACTGGACTGCATAGTTGTGTGGCACTGGTTGGGTGTGAGTAGGTGACTAGTTGCTCTTTAGTGACTGTCAGACAGAGAATAAAAGGTCTACTAAGAGCAGCAACTATGGACATTTTCCTTTAGGTCAAGCGGTGGAGGCTTTTTGAGGCAGCACGACAATGGTTCAAATCTCATGTATATAGTAACCTGCTGGCAGCACATGAATTCATTATGCTGGAATTGATCATATTCAAACCCCCCGTTTATCATGTGAAACATGGAACAAGGTACATAATGTCCATATTTGTAGATCAAAAGTGACTTTTTTGTGGTGGGAACTGCCTGATTCATCGAGTTAGATCAAGCAGAAAATCGAAATAAGTAAGACAGTAGAAGAAAGAGACCTAGGGCTGGTGGTAACTTGTGATAGTAGATACACTGTATTGCTATTAGCAATGAGTCAATAGGCTGTTAAATTTCATAAATAAGGGAATAATGTTTCAATCAAAGATATAATGGTCCCTGTCCACAGGCCTGGGTAAGGAAACACGGATTAAAAATGGATATCCTGGTCCTGGAGAGAGTACAGAGGGTGACAGGTTTGATTCATGATCTGAAGGGTCTGGTTTATCAAGAAACAAAGCCTCCAGTGGTAAAACAACACTGCAATAAAAAACTTTCAGCACCGAGACGCAGAGCTTGGGTGGGTCATCTGACTTGGGCTCACGGGGCTCGGGCTGCAGGGCTAAAAAACTGCAGTGGAGACGTTCCGGCTCGAGCTGGAGCCTCAGCTCAGACTCTTCCCCATCGCGGGATCTCAGAGCCCAAGCTGCAGCGTGACCCTGAATGTCTACACTGCAATTTTATAGCCCCACTGTCTGATCCCCATGAGCCCGAGCCAGCTGCAGCTGTGCCGTGAGTTTTTATCACAGTATGAACATACCCCAAGAATTAACTTGATAAACTTGGGAAACAAACTGAAGACCCACCCCCCCATTTCTGTACCTAAAGATCTGGATATGACTTCTTATAGGATGAGAAGTATAATGTGCAGCCATACTTGGGGAATGTGGAAGGAAAGGGTTAAACACAACACTAGGAAAAGTGTTCTTCTCCTGGAGTTACTGACATGTGACACCGTTTGCTGTTTTGGGGTTCCCAGGGGATTGGAGTTTCCTTTTGGACTTTGAGCTTTATGAATAAGGCTGTAAAGGGAAACTGACTTCTGATTCGTCTCTTTTCTTCTTGCATCCTGCTCCCTTTGTAAAGAGCTTGTTGCAGAATGATTAAGATAAATCTATTCCATCTCCTTTGCAGCCTGATGCATCAAGCTCAAAATCCAGCAAGAAACTTCAGCCTCTGGGAGTTGTGCAAATCATACACTTCCACTTGCTAGTAACTGTGGGAGAAAACACCCACATCAATGTTGGTTCCCAGTTCCCATCTACCTCTATATATAGCTGTACTGATCCATCAGGCTTTTATGACTGGTACTCTATCATAGGGTGAGTCCTAATGATCAGCTGGGCTGGAGTCTGGTTAACCACTGTTCCTCACCTCTCTCATTCAGCTGTCTGTGTTTTAACCTGCAAAAAATGTTTTGCATCCCCAAACCTCAGTCTTGGCAAAGTGCCCTTTAAGACCATATTGAAACAGTGACTCGGGGGCCAGGATTAGTCTACATCAGTGGTTCTCAATCAGGGGTCTGCAAGCAGGTTTCAGGTGGTCCAATTTACTGCTTGTATTGAGGCAGGCAGGTGTTGCCTCTGCCCAAGCCCCACCGCCCCTGCCACCCAGGGCTAAAGCCCTCGGGCTTTGGCTTCAGCCTTGGGCAGTGGGGCTTGGGCTTCAGCCCCGCGCCCCAGCATGTCTAAGCCAGCCCTGGCCACCCCATTCAAAGGGGGTTGTGACCCACTTTGGGGTCCTGACCCACACTTTGAGAACCGCTGGTCTCCTCCAAACCACTCTTGTATTAAATGGCACATTTCTCTAGGGTAACATGCCTTTAGACTTTAACATGTTACACGGACATAGGTGGCACTAAAGTTTAGCAGAACTAGCATGCAGGTGAAAAACATAATTTATCAGTATGAGGGTTTAGCCCACATGTAAGACTAGGACTATATAAATCAGTAGGTTCCTATATTTATAACACTGTTAGCTCAGCTGGACTCTAGTCATATAGCATTTATATCTACCTTACGAAGAGAAGACATTATCTTGTTTCTAAAGTGATATGTTCATATATGCAAGATGCATCTTCAGTTGTTAGGATTACTATTACAAAATGGATATCAATTCCACTAATTTTTGGATACATGCCTGTGTTGTAGGGTCCTTTATTTCAATATATTCCTGCAAAAATCTTATTCTCTTAAATCTTTTGTGGTTTCATTCTTATCAGTATCTAGAGTTTTATACATTTTTTGTGGTGATACATTGCAGAGTCATGCATAGGCTGTACTTATCGTGAACTTTGACTGTGTCATGAGGTATCTTGCCTAGTAATCCATCTTCCCGAGGGTGTAATCTAACATTCCAAACCTCTGAGCAACTGTTAGATAGCTGCTATTTACAACAAACAAACAAAAAAACCCCAACATTTATTGGGGAAGGGTAGGTTTTTCCCTCCATCAACTGTATGCGTTTCCCCCTCCAAACCACACTGGTTTAAAAGTCGGATGGGAAATATTCAGTCCTGAATTGGTGATGGATTTATGGTTCCTTATCTCTTAAACCAACCCCATTAGGCATATGGATTTTCTCATGGGAATCCCGTTTCCCTACTGGGATACAGCACTTGTTTCTAGCCCAAGCAGCTTGGGAGACCTTATCTTACAATGTCAAAATTGTGACTTTAGATGAATTTAGAGCCCTCTTCTTCTGAACCCCATGCAGTTGGACTTCTGATACTTAAGGTTCCTGCTTTAGAGGTTGAGGGATAAATATATGAATTGCCACTAAAAATGTTTAAAAGTCACATTTTAAACATATAGATTTTTCCATAAAATGAACTTAGATTTGAAACTCAGTAGGACCATCTTTCTGGGTTGTGCATGTACACTGCATCCCAGAAGGGAACCCCACTCCCTGGCTGGGGCCTCTGCATGCTACTGTAATACAAATTAAAAAAAAATGTGTGCCATATAGGGAGTGCTATGCTACAAACATTTTTCTCAGCACTCATCTGGCACTGGCAGTTTGACCAACCCAGTCAGGCCGACAAAACCTCTCTATACCCCCCCCCCTTTGTGAGTGTACTGTGTATACATTCGATTTGGCCTCTTCTTGTCTACTATGAAAACTTCTACCTTGTGGGGAGAAGGGGAGAGCAGCACAAGGTGTGTCTGTGCAACACAGGCACCTGTGGACCCTAGGCAATTATTAAAACTGGATGAGCTGAACAGCTTTTAAGTCTGGCTGAGGCTAGACTATGTAAACTGATCTTGTCTGGGTGAAGTCACCTCAGATCCCCTCTACGCTAAGGCTCTAATCAGCATAAAAATGAGCTGTAAAACGCGCCCAGGCTCAGTGGGCCATAAGGGAACCATATGGACTGGCCTGGTTCAGTCCCCTCTGCTGCATCTTTCACCTCCATTCTGGCCGGCTGCAGTGCAGGGCCTGTCCCTGGAGGGGGCGGGGATTAGCCTCAGCAGCTGCTCGCAGCAGGGCTCAGCGTCCCCGGCCCAGTGGAGGTGTGTGGGATGGGGCAGGGGCAGGGCCAGGTCAGAAACGGCCCCACCCCGGGAAGCGACTAGTGTAGCCCGCAGCTGCCCCTGCCCTTCCCACGCCGCAGGAGAGTGTGGGGGAGGGGGAGGAGCAAGGATGGGAGAGGGGGGAGCAGGGGCTTCCCGGATCACGTGACGCGGCGGCCCCGGTCCGTTCTTGCCCTCTGATTGGCTGCCCGGCATCAGGTGACGGGCGGGGCGTTTCCCGGGGCTCCTGGGAAGGCGGCGGCGGCGGCGCTCGCGCTCCATGAGCCGTAGCTGAGGCAGCTGCCGGGTGCGTGGCGGGATGCGGCGCTGCGCCCGCCCGTAGCCCGGCTCGGCCCCCGCCTGGGAGCCGCGTAGCGGGGCCGGCGGCGGCGGCGGCGGCTCCGGCCGGGCCCCATGGGGAACACGGTCACCTGCTGCGTGTCGCCGGACGCCAGCCCCAAGCTCGGCCGGGCCCGCGCGGGGGGCGGCGGCGGCGGGGCCGCGCCGGGGACCGAGCGCCGGGCGGACGCTTACCAGGGAGCGGCGGCCGCGGCGGAGGCCGAGTCGGGGGACTCGGACCCTGGGGGCGGCCCCCACCTGCAGCACATCAGCGACCGGGAGTTCCCGGATGGTGAGCGGCGGAGCGAGGGGCCCGAGGAGGGGCCGGGGCCGGGGCCGGGGCCGGCCGGGGGGAGGCTCAGGATGGGGCGGGCCGGAGCGGACCGGACCTGGGGGATGGAGCGAGGGGGTGTCTGCCCTCGGGAGGCTGCATGTGGGTGCGCCCTGCTGAGGGGGGCAGACCGCGGGTACCGGCCTGGCCCTTGCGGTGTGATGGACCCGGCTTCACCCCGCTCCCGGAGGGAGCCCCCAGCACTGCGGTGGGAGGGGGTGATGCTGCCGCCGGATGAATCCCTCCCTTATTGGAGGCGCCCCCCCTCTTTCTTTGGGATGGGCCCCCATGGATACCCACCTCGGTCCAGGGGGTGCTGCCCAGCCGCCTCTCTCAGCCCTGCCCCGTCGATGGGCTGGCTGCGGGGAATGTGCTGGCGAGGCAAGATGCCGCATACAATCCTCTGCCCCTTGGGTGGATAAAGACGGAAGCAGCTTCTCATTTGGGCATGTAACTGCTTTTGAGGCGCTCTGAAGATCTGTGCTATAATTCGCATCTTAATTTTCTTTAGTGTTGCACTGCTTCCCTAGATGGTCTTCTGTAGATCATGATGTAGCTGAAACACAGATTCATTGGGTATTTGTAAATTTTATAATTTTTATAGATGGCTGGGTTTTCTTCATTTTCCAGAACAATTTATTTTTGGCTTGAAACTAAACAGAAATTTCAGGTCAAAGAACTTTTCTTAAGGAAGTTAGGGGAGGATCAGAAATAAGGCTTAGAATGGAAAACTACTGGCAAGCTTAAAGGGATGTTACTTGCTTGCAATCTGGTCAGTGTCTTAAAAAAAAGTTAAAAGTAGCTGTAGGTTCTACAGTTTAACCTGGAATTCACTGTCAAATTTTGTGGTTTCACAAGATTTTCCTCCTAGACTGTGTGTGGAAGCCCCACCCAAGCAGGAGAGATCAACTCAACAGACAAAACAATGAAACAGGCTGTAGACAAGCAATCTCTGTAGAGTTTTTCTTTAAATGTTAGCTGCCAATGGTAATATCAGTAAGTAAAACACTTCCAGGTGGAACTGCGTGTTTTACGTTGATGATACCCCTTTAACTTTAGAGTCCTAACTGATGTCATAACTTTTGTGGAGCTGACAATAGTTGCTGCATTCCCAATCTCTGTTTAGCTGAAAGGAGGAGGAGGATTGGAGGGTAAGGGGATTATAAATTATAAAGATTGTGTGTAATGTGACATCACCCTCGGAGGCAAGGACAATTTATAAACCATCCCCACAGGGAGCTAAATTACAGCAGTAGACTCATTGTGGTTCTGCACTTACTTCCCCATTGGCTCAAGGATTCCAGATGTTTCACTGCAGTCTGAACAGCAAACTTGGGTGTGCTTGTGAACATAATTGTTCTGTAGTGTTTCTAATCTCTCAACCGCACCTACCACCTAAGAAGACCTGACAGGGCCATGCTGTGGTGGGAATTGTTTAGACATCACCTGATGTCTTACTGGTGCTGCTGTGTGTGAGAACTTCAGTTCAAATGGTATTACACTCAATCTTTCACATTTCATGACTGTCTGCTTGACATCTTTAACTTCTGAGGCCTGTGCTCTCTGGTTTTCTGATACATTGGTTCTCTAGTACACTTGCCCCATATTCTAGGTAGGACTGACTCTGTTTTTAGATACCATAAAGGAGGGATTGACTCGGGGAGTCATTCCCATTTTTGTCTTTGCGCCCCCGGCCGACCTCAGCCAGGGGCACCCATGACAGCAGCAGACGGTACAGAACGACTGATAACCGTCATCTCATTGCCAATTTACAATGGCAGCAGACGGTACAGAACAGCTGATAACCGTCTCTGCTATCATGCAAAAGCAAATGAATGCTGCTGTGTAGTGCTGCAGTATCGCCTCTGTCAGCGGCATCCAGTACACATACAGTGACAGTGTCAAAAGGCAAAACAGGCTCCACGGTTGCCATGCTATGGCGTCTGCCAGGGCAATCCAGGGGAAAAGGGCGCAAAATGATTGTCTGCCGTTGCTTTCCCAGAGGAAGGATGAGTGACGACATTTACCCAGAACCACCCGCGACAATGATTTTTGCCCCATCAGGCACTGGGATCTCAACCCAGAATTCCAAGGGGCGGGGGAGACTGCGGGAACAGTGCAACGCTCTAGAAATCGACGCTAGCCTCGGACCATGGACGCACACCACCGAATTAATGTGCTTAGTCTGGCCGCGTGCACTTGACTTTATACAATCTGTTTTACAAAACCGGTTTATGTAAAATTGGAATAATCCCGTAGTGTAGACATACTCTCACTTGTATAAGAGAGCTTTGCCATCCCATTTCATGATAATAAGCACCGCCACTCTACAAAATACACATAGTTCAAAAGAAACAGCATGTTTGCCATCTGGTGTGTAGGATGCCTGCAATAACATTTAACATTGGTCTTCCATTCTTGTTCCTGAATTTTAGGGACACATTTTTGGCAGTCATTTAGAAACTGGCTGCAGAGGAGTGTGAGAAAACTGTCAGAAATGGAAGGTTTAAACATCTATGGTTCTGCACACAGGACCATATGGCATAGCTGTTTTTATAGAAATGAAACTAAATAGAATAGCCAACTTTCCAGATTTCCTCTGAGACAGCTGTGTAATGCAGCAATGGAAAAAGTCACATTTACAGTTTAGGAAAGGAAAATTCTAATCTTGCAAGAAACCGTTATGGAATCTCTGAACTATTTCTCTCCTAATTCTTTTTGGGTGGGAGTGGGTGGGTTAAATTCTCTAATAAAGATTCTAGTAATCTGATCAAAAATGCCTAAACTAAATAAAGCTGCTCAGTAATAAGGGCTGTGTTTGTCTGAATCTCTCAACTACGTAATCACTTCAGTTTTGATCCAGTGCTGAATAGCTATGGTAAGCTCAATTGTGAGTTCATCCCAATGTCAGAATTGGCCTTGGAGAAGGGATGCATTTAATTTTCTGGGTTTGCAGACCGTTATGACGGTACTGTACAATCAAAGGATAACATAGTAGCTATTTAACACAGATTGGCTTTGGGGTTGTGGAAATTTTTGATCTTGAGATTGGACATAATTCTAGAATTTGTGATAGGCACAAATTAGACAAGTTATAAGAGACTTTCAGAGGCATAGTTATTCATACAACATTGCTCTTAATTCATTTTTATGTTGCCTTTGGTAAATTAGGCCTCATTACAATAAATCACTGACTGTTTCCTATCTCTATTAATATTATTGTATGTCTTGGAGAAGCGACCAGCTTAACCATGAAAGTTATTTATTTCCAGCTAATAACCATAGGGGAGCCAAACAAACAAAACAGTTATAAACAAATTTAAGTTACTTTTAATATTATAAAAGTCAGGTTTAGAAAACTATAACTGATCACCCAAGTCCGGGTCAGAAGGCTCTATCTAGAGAGAGAGCTGAGTTCTCACCACTCCATGAAGCTTGAATCCATCGGGGTTCCCAGATGGTGGTGGTAGCTGAGGGTCCAGAGTGCTGGAGACAGGCAGAGCCCCCAGCATGATCAGTCAGGAGAAGATAAACTCCCAATGGAACTGATGCAGATGTTGGATACAGGCATCAGAGCATCCACATAAGCGTGGGTAGGGGTTTTTTGTAGGGAAAGAACAATGGTTTTGTTTATTGGGTAAACTGATGGCCGAAGGGAGTATACCAAAGTTGTTTTGTTCAGGCTAGACAATAGGAGCTGATCATTCCTGGCTATGGGCAGTGTTCCTTCATGGGAGCTCACAGTGCAGTTAGGCAGCATCAGTATTTTGGATACCAATAAAGGATTTATTACTAGAATTGGTCTGATAACTACTGAGCAGGGTGTGTGCAGGTGTGGGTTCATTAACATCTGGAGCAGAGATCCCCCATCATGCACTGCTTCCCTGCTTTTCTGGTCCCATAGTTCAGTGTGATTCTTGCCTTGGAATCTCTGTTCTCCATTCTGTATGCTAATAGGCATGCCTCCCTATCCCATCTTTGATGCAGATGAGGCTAGGGGAGGTTCCTTGTCACCCTAGTCCGGAGGGGTTTAGATGCATCTCCCACTGCCTTTTTTCATTGCTTTTTGTAAGTCTTTCTTCTGATTGGCTTTGGTTCAAGCAGAGGCTGGGGGTGGGAGGGGGGTGCTTTCGTGAGTCAGACAAATTGGATACTGCACCCTGGTTCCCCAAGAACACAGAGGTAACACTAGTGTCTGAAAGTGATGATAGAGACATCTTGCTCAATTTCTGGCTTGAACAGAATTCTCTCTGAAGTGCTCTTTGAGTGGGGATGATGACAATAAAGCAGGGATTACACTTTAAATTCATACTTTAACTCTCTCGCCTTTGTTTTGCTGAAATTGAATGTTTCAGTGACAACAGGAACTTGACAGTTAACAGCTGAGGCTTAGCACTGTTAACCTGTTTGCAATGGAGTATGGTGCTGATGTGTGCCTGTATCTTAAACTGGAAATGGTCCCCAGTTTACCAGCATAGTATCTTAACAGCACGTTTTAAGCTATTGTTGATTTGATGGATAAACCAAGATTTGATGCTTAGGAAAAGACAGTGCTCAAACTACACTGCATAAATCCAAACCATTTAGGATCTATTTTTGTTGTCGAAGAAACATCTTCACTCCAATTGTAATTTCAGTTACATATTCAGTGAATATGTACAGCTGAATAAATCCCTAATATTTTTGTTACCACAAATTGGCCTATCCTATATTCAAGATTGAATTACAGTAAGTCAGTTTGTGATTAGCATCTATTAAAAACTGTACTGATGACACATTCTACAGCTCATTGGACTTCAATATGAATACTCATTAAATTTAGTCATTTAAAAAGTTCCTGTACTTATTGCAGGCTGATGGTTTACGGTCCTGATCTGAGGTCAATTGATTCACATCCTCCTAGGGAGGACAGTATGGTGCACTGTCCCAGCAAGGTTTGTTAATAGCACTACATGCATTACATGAATCAAATCCATGTGAGAAATACTACATGTATCAAATCTGAATTCCAAACAAGTCAGTACCTTTGCAGGATATATGTGGGGAAGAGAGGAAGCTGAACAGAAGAGGAAAAGAAATGAGAGGTAGAGCTGACGTAACCAGCACTGGGTTGAACTAAGAACTGGGATAACCAGGAATGGGGAAGAGAGCCAGGCAAGATTAGGAGAGGCACCAGGTGGGGTGAAATAACCACTTGCGGTTAAGATAAAGAAGATCAGGGCTAAAAAAGAATGGAAAAACATAGGCTTCACTTCTCTCTCCCCTTCACTATCTGTCTAGGATGAGAACCTTACTACTGGAATACAGCACAGTACTTGGTTCTTGTTTTGACAAACGTGTCATCCTATTTTCTTCCCCTTTGACTAGTTAGATAAATTATTCTAATACTGACAAAGTCCCATTCAAAAGATGAAGGCTCTGCAGAGGAGTGCAGAAGCAGTCGCCTATCCTAGAGGAAGGCATAATCTGTGAAGACTTTCTGTTTTTACGTAGTTATCTAACCAATGATGAATATACAGTGCAATAATATATTGACTAACTATAGTCTATCCGCAAATCTTCATTTCAGATATCTAAGCCCTATTCCATTTTATAGAATAACATGTCAAATAGCCTAAAGTGTGTAGGTGTTTTGCTCTTTTTGATCTTGGTAAAATTATTTTTGGTTTAGCTTGCAAACAGACTTTGATGCAAGGAGTCAGCTTTTCCCCATGATGGAAACTGCTTGCATCAAAGGCTTAACCAGTTTATATTGTGTCTTATTTTGTGGCTCGTTGTATTTGAAGATCAGTAGTGAAAGAAATGGTGCATTCAGTTGTCTGCTGAGGTAAAAGATGAAGTTGCTGGTGGAAGACAAGCTTTGCTTGACACAATCACAATCTGTTTTTGTTTTGTTTGTCTTGTCCCTTTTGTGCTATTCAGGCTTGCTGTCCTGTTTGCATTCTGGGTTTTATCCTTATGATCTTCTTGCTCGTCTCTTTAATCTCTCTCTCTTGTGATCTTCTATTTTCCACAGAATTACAAATGGTATAACATCTTCACACACACCTGCAGCATGTTTGTTCAATTCTTGACTCCCTACGTTACCTAAAATGCATCTTCCTGGTAGTAGGTTCAGTAGAACCTCAGAGTTACGAACGGACCAATCAACCACACACCTTATTTGGACCTGGAAGTACACAATCCAGCAGCAGCAGTATAGTACTGTCTTAAATGTAAACTACTGGGGGGGGGGAGGGGAAGGGAAAGCAACATTTTTCTTCTGAACAGTAAAGTTTCAAAACTGTATTAAGTCAATGTTCAGTTGTAAACTTTTGGAAAAAAAAACCCATAACGTTTTGTTCAGTGTTACAGACATGTCAGTTACGAATAACCTTCCTTTCCAAGGTGCTCGTAACTCTAAGGTTCTGTTGTAGTTGACACCTGATCAGAGGTCAACTTGATGAGTTCCCATTGGATAGGTGGAAATGAGGGGGTGGATCAAAATGTCTTCCCCATGAATGTACTGTATCCATGTGGTAGTTGACCATGAAGAAGAAAAACACCAGTGTTGTGTACCCCATTTTATTTCTTCCATGCTTAGATGCTACTAGTAACCAAAGAATCTCTTGTTCTCCTCTCCATTTTTCCTCCATTAAATTCTGCAAATAATTCCGTAACCATGGAATCTTATGGCATGGTAATCAGTCTGTGGCTTGTATCTACACTTCCAGTTCATGAAAAGCTAAGTGTAGTTCATATGGAAAGGCAACTTATTTTATTAATTTATGATAGCATGATCCCACAGGGCAGTGGAGCTGCTATGTGGAACTCTTTTCTTGGCTATAAAAATTCCGAGAAAGATTGCTTTCCATGTAACTTTGGAAATGCTAGATAAAATATTCAACAATAAGAGCATATACAGTAGCTTGGTTTGATGAAACTTACAAAATAAAGGAAATTCAGGATTAAATTTCAACTCTCTACTTCGTCCAAATATTGAATTCCTCTCATCTTAAATGAGACTGACTTCTTTTAATTTTTATTGTTGTTGTAAAGTATTGACCCTGCTGCAGAAAGGGTGTGTGGGGGGGGAATGGGAACAGATGCAGATGGCAACTGAAAAGTGCAAAAGAGTGGGAAGAGAAAAATCACTGGAATAAACTTCAAAATTTAAAGTAGAAGGAGCTTTTAAAATAGCATTTCGGGTCTGCCCCTCACCCTGAGTCCCTTGCCATGAGAGTCCCTTTCCTTTTTTGCCTTGTTTAGGCAGCTTTTGTCTTGCTTTTCCCTGCTCAGGTCTCATGCCCAGAAGCAGCAGGGGGAAGGTGGCTAAGATTATCCATGGATATCTCGGAACCTGCTTGGAGCCTACAGTGGTTTCATGCTGAAAGAGCTGGCTAATGGGAAGTGGATGGGGACCGTGAGGCTTTTTGCTGCTGGATGTGGGAGCTAACTTCAGGCCTTCGACAGCACTTCCTTTAGTAGCTGGGAAGAACAGGGAGGTGGGTCTGGGAGTGTGGGGCAGAACATTTAGTGTGAAATTGGAGCTGAGATCTCCGATACACATCACTCGCCTTAGAACTCTAACTAAAACTATTTCTTTTTATGGTTCTGAGGTAACTTTTTTCATTTTATTCCTTATCCGTACAAATGGAACTGAGAATATGAAAAAATATTGTATAGAAATAGATATACAAAGTGAAATAAAACACTGTTTTCAGTGTCCATAAGGAAGATAAACTGAAAACTCACATCAGAAAGAAGGTGGTGACTGCGCTCAGAGAACTCGCTTAGCGTAAATTCAAGCATACAGTAAAGCAAGAATACTAAAATTAATAAGATCAAAAGCGTGGATTGATACAAATTAGGATTTTTAGATTTAAAAAAATCCCAATTTGAGCTTAATAAAATTTTGTTGAGTTGTTAATGAAACATACTGATGTACAGAACTGCCTTCCACTGTTGGAATTCTTATAAGACTTTTTTTTACTGTTTTTATGCAACATTATACATAATATTGGCTTAGTTTCAGTTGTGATAGGAGTAAACCCTTTACACTGTTGAAACTGAGCAGCCCTTACAAAATTTAAAAAAAAAAATTAAACTAAAAATTACATTTTTATCGAACCTCTTACAAAACAAAATGTTAAAGGCTGAGCAGTTAGGCTACCAATAACCAAAACTACTATGAAGAGAGAATTTGAATTGGTGCCTGAAGTGACCTTTTAAAAGGAAATTTGAAAAGTCCTCTAGTAACTTTTATAAAAGCCCGAGCCTCATATTTTCAGCATTTAAAATTCTTACTGAGGGAAGGTATTGTTGCATTTTTACTTCACTGTTTAAACTGAAGTTAAAAAACAAACAAACCCACAACCTTCCTATAATCAGATGGCCTACTATGCAAATTAGTACCTAATACACTGCATTATTTTAATTTTATCTATAGAGACTAGATGAAATCTGACCTGCCAGATTATTGGTCCATCAATTCTGGTAAATTTCTGGTAATAGTTAACACTTGACTTCCTTGTGAAACATTCCCTGTAGTACACCCAGCAAACTGTATATGAAGAGACAGTGAGGAAATGCCTTTCTTACCGTTGGAATGATCCGTTTTGGCTGAGAAGCCTGAGATATGGCTACCCATACTTTAATGTGCAAAAATATGTTGTTAAATTTAAAAATTTGTAACTTTCTAAAAATTCCAGGGTCTATTTTAACTTGTGCTAATGAATGCCAAATGCTGAGCAAATGCAAGAGGTTGGTGCAAACAGGGAGGAAAAAGTAGACAGTTTAAAGTTGGTTTTCTACCCATCCAATTAAATGTCACATTGAGTTTGTATTAAATTTTCTAATTGCTGTATTAAAATGTGGTCCATTTGTCACATCTTATTTCATCTTGGTTTCCATTTTCCTTCCCTCCCCCAGATACAAAATGTTGAGGATGTCTCTTTCTCCTTCTATAAATTTTGTAATTGGTTTTATTTTTCCCTCTGGAATTCTTGGTCCCTTTCACATTCTGACTCTGCCCACCCAAAATCGTTTTGCTACTGCACACACAGCTTCAGGTGATGGAATCCTGTTCAATTTCTCTCAATCCCTGAAAGGCCTGATTAGTGCATGTGGTGGAATGGGCATGTATTTTGTTTTAGGTTCCTTAGCAGGGGGCTAAGAGTTAAATTGATTAGGACTTTGTTGGTTTTGCTGTGAAGGAGATTGAGTACCACAGGGACTTCTGAAAATGCAAAACCTTTAATACCACATCCAGTGTCAATCCATGAAGAGTATTCAAATACTTTGCAATATCCTTATTTATTTCATCATTCTTTCATACAAAAAGCAATTTCCCTTTGTATTTATTTATCATCTGAAGTCCTAGTCCTTGGAGATTATCACTTCTTCAGCAGTGACCAATGATGTATTTCTTTGATGTTGAAAATAGGATTGGACTTTCAATGGAGAATGAACTGGTAGGAGTTTTAAAGATCCTGCTCTTATGCAAGTCTTGGTTTAAAGTTTTCTTACTCAGCAGACCTATTGTATTCAGATCCATATTAGTTTACTTTAGTTGCTAAAATGCAGTAATATCGCTTCCCCCCCTCCTCCGGGGTCATTCTGGCACTGGGAGGTTGAGTTGGATTCAGTTTCCTGTGAATTGACTGCGGAATGGTTTACTAAGGGTATGGCTACACTTGCAGGTGTGCAGCGCTGGGAGTTACAACTGTCTTCGTACAGCTGTGTAGGGAAAGCGCTGGTGTGTGGCTACACTCACAGCTACCAGCGCTGCAGTGTGGCCACATTTGCAGCGCTGTTGGGAGTGATGCATTATGGGCAGCTATCCCAGTGTTCAAGTGGCAGCAACGGGGGGGAGGGATAGCTCAGTGGTTTGGGCATTGGCCTGCTAAACCCAGGGTTGTGAGTTCAATCCTTGAGGGGGCCATTTAGGGAACAGGGGTTTAAAAAAAAAACAAACCAGGGGATTTGTCCTGCTTTGAGCAGGGGGTTGGACTAGATGACCTCCTGAGGTCCCTTCTAACCCTGATATTCTATGATTCTATGAACGTGCTTTTCAAAAGAGGGGGGTGGGGTGGAGTGTGACAGGGAGCAGGGGAGAGAGAGAGTGGATTTTTGGAGCTGACACTGTGTATCAGCTCCCTGCCTTGCAAAATCTGAAAATTTCCCCGACCCCTCATTTACTCTTAACTGCAAACAGCCTGCAGACCAGATAAGCAGCTGCTCCAACGGACTACCTTTCTCCCCCCTGCCCCCGTTGTTTCTATCCTCAAGCAAACACTCATCCCCCTGCCTGTCTCATTCACAGCAAGGTAGTGGGTTATCTCAGTTGATTGTTCACAGTCAGTTACAGATTGATCATGGCAAACAGGAGCTGTGTTTGTTTTTTAGATAAGCAGCTCCTGGAGCCCCAAATTCACAACAAAACAAAGAGAGGCAGCATAACAAAACAAAGAGTAATTTAGTTAAATGCATTCTGGGATATCTCCTAATACCCTGGAGGCCAATAACAGCACTGGTGTGTGGCCACACTTTACGAGCAGCGCTGCAGCACCAGTGCTGCAATCGTTATACCCCAAGCAGACCCAGGTGTACAGCCAGTGCTGCAGCCAGGGAGTTGCAGTGTTGGATGTGCCCTGCAGGTGTGGACAGTTACTAATTGCAGTGCTGGAAAGCCTCCACCAGTGCTGCAACTCTCAAGTGTAGCCATACCCATAGTTCCTGTGCAAATCATTGAAAACGGCACTAAGGGTTTAATTTGAAGACTCTGTGGCATAAGTATAACTGAGAGCATAACTTGGCTTGCAGCATCTTTATTACTGGTGCTGATGCATGGAAGACAAAGCGCTCACCTGGATTTTCAGTTTGTGTGTTGAATTTGCAGGGCTTGTGATTCTTCATGTTAGAAGTAAATGGAGCACATTTGGTGTGGAAACTGGACCCCACAGTGGTTAGTCACTCTGGACATAAATGCACTAAAATGGTTTGAAGGAAATGGATCATGAAACACCACTTTATCTTCATTCATAACTGTGATAGGGAATAACAAACTTTCGACTTTCTGAACCATATTGGCATAAATATAAGTCTGTCTTAATTTTTATTGGGGGTGTTAAATAGCGTGGATCTTCCTGTTCTGGTAGATGGTGAAATAAGGACAGTGCAGCCATTAATCAAAGTGTCTGATTGCTTGGCTAGGGAAGAAATCCAGCCCAGAACAAAGAAAAGAAATGATTTTATGACTTAAATTGTTTAAGTATGTGCTGTAGCACAATGTTAGTGCTTTGAGTAATCCTGCTGTCCAATGAAGCAACGGATGATGATAATGCTACCATAGGAAATGCAATATTTTAGTGTTCTCCTGCAATGAGTTCACTTGCTATAAAACTGTTATGGAGACTATTTTTTAGGTAAGAGTGACATCTTGTCTGTCAGCTGCATTCTAACTCATGAATATAGCTAGGATAATGCAGTTAAGCACCTCTGCCTTCTTAGTATGTAGAGGTGCTGAGTAAAAGTAAAAACTGAGTGCTGGCCTGGTGGTGTAGCGAGAACATAAGATCTCGAGTTGTGAGCTGGTAAAGGATGATTGCTTTTAGAAGTAATGTGATTTTTCTGGTGGGGGTGCGGAGTTGCATATTAGCATCAGCACATGGAACAGCAGCACTGGTGTTTGCAGAGATTACTGTTGGCTTGCCTTTCAGACTACAGCCATTGTGGGGAAGATGCTCATAGATGGAAGTGTTGTAGAATAATGTAGTGTGATCAGAAACCTACTTTAGTTCCATGCCACTTTATCTGAGCAAGGTGATGTAATAATTTGACAAGCTGGGGCACTTTGTGAATAAATGTCATTTTCCAAGGAGAAGTAAAGGAATGGGAAGAGAGGTTTTTTTGTTTGGGTTTTTTTGTGTGTGCGCTAAATTGTGTATTTTGCTTCTGATTTCAGGACGAAATGTCTTAGTAACGTTGTAGTTACTATGGTTGTGATTGTACGCTGCAGTGACTTGATTTCACAGTTGTCTGGGAGCTTTCTTTTCTCCACTCCACTTCAAATTGTGGGCTTGATTGAAACAATTATTATGGGGAGACTGAGTGTTTTGACTTCTGCTGGACTGGTAGCCAATAAAACTAAGTTCACTTTTTCCCCTCCCTGTAATTCAATTAAAAAAAAAAAAAAGCCCCACCAGAACATACATGAATTGGATCATGAGGTATAGATTGGTATTTCTGCATGAATCCCTCAGAACAGCTGTTCCACCTTTCATAAACCTAGTGCCATCTTGATATTAGCATGATGTTTACAACCCCTTCAGTACTATAACTTTTCTACGCACTGTGTCTGTCTCAGTCTAAGTGAGTTGTAGATTCTTTTCTGATGTCTTTGATTCATCATGGCAAGAGACTAAAGCAACCTTAATTCTGACATTTCTTTACTTGACTACTTAACCTACATCGGTGTTTCATAGCTTAGTTGGAATTTTAGTGAGCAGGCTCTCAAGTGCTCGTTTCTGAGTGGGTAAGATTTTTAAAAGTGCTCTCCCCTTCCGTCTCAAATATTTGTAAACTTTTCCTGATTACCTAAAATGCATCTAATTAAGTTTTATAAGATAAGTTTTCCACTAGTGCAGGCAGAGATGTAGTTTAAAAGCCAAACTGCTTTTTAAGTATTTATCCCAGTTAGTGAAACGGCTTTTAAAGCCAGGGTAGCTTGTCCACATGGTATTCTGGGCATAGCTTCTGTAAAGGCTGGACTAGTGATGAGATTAAAATCAAACACTTTGAGACTCAAGTGAGGCTTGAGCATGCTTATAGCTAAGTAGAACCTACTTTGAAACAGATGTAAACCACCCTAGTGGGAGGCAGTATAGTGTAGTGAAACAAGTCCCAAATGGAAACCAGGCTGGCTGGGAAGGGGGTGAGAGAGCAAGAGGGATCTGACAACAGCAAGTACCTGTCCTGGGATGGGGGAATTCCTAAAGTAGGGGATAACAGGAGGCTGCTTCTTAGCCCGTGTGATAGCACCAGCAAGAGGTGGCAGATCTTGCTACTTCTCAGGACTGATGCTATTTGCATATCTCAGGCAGCTTTTCTTTGTGGGAAAGGAAACTTTAGTAAAGTGAAAAATAACCTGTTTACTTATTGAGACCATTTTTTGTCCTCTTCCCTAAATAACTTGGTTTGTAAATTGTACCTCCATTTGCTTATAGTTTTAAAACTGGTAGTGTAGACTGGATTTTTGTTTGGGACGTTAAGCTAAAAAGCCAGGATTTTAACACTGGCTCGTTGATTTGAAAGCTGATACAGCTCTCCAAGAGTCGGACAGCCTTCAGAATGTTCCCTTCAGCCTCATCAGTAGGACCATGGAGGGGTAGCGAGGGTGACTTTCTTCTCTGACCACCCCAAACTGAAATGCCATCTCTTTGTCCTTTGTCTTTCAGATTTAGCCTTGGAATCAAATCCATCTGACCATCCCAGAGCAAGCACAATTTTCCTGAGCAAGTCCCAAACAGATGGTAAGCGAATGCTTGTTTCACTTTTTGAAAGGGGGTGGGAGAGCAGTGAACAATAACTGGATATTTGATCTGCGGTTCAAGCTGAGTCATAGAAACATAAGTTGCCTTTGTGTTTAACCTGGGTCACAGTAAGGAGTTACTAGCTTAAAAATTTGCAGCTCTTCATAGTAATGTTTTCATAGGCTGTTTTATTATGACCGTGCCATTTGTGCTTTATAGGTATCAAATATCAGCAGATTCAAACTTCTTGATTCTAGTAGTCTGAGAGAACAGGTTTGCCTTACCTCACTTTGGTATTTAGCTGCAGAAGACAGTTGTCTTATGACCAGGGCTTGAAAAAATCCTTGTGCTAGTGGGAAGCTTGTCCCGATGAATGGTGGGCCGAAGCCATGAATTCTGTAAGGGACACTGTCCATTTGAATTCTGTTCACTTTTGTAAGCGTTAAGTAGTTTCAGAAAGCACACCTAGTCTTGAGCTCTCCCTTAAACACATGAATAGATTTACTAACTTAAAAAAATTCCCCTTTTCTGTAAAAGACCCACACATTGGAAACTGACTATTCAGGGTAAACAGTGAAGCTGTCTGATCACAAAAGGCTGTTGAATGCACAAGCTAAACAAACTGAAATAAAGGAGAAATATATTTTCATCTTTCAGTTATAGAAATCTGTTATTTGTAATGATAGTAGTGTTTTAAACTGATTGGTCCCTTAAGGTTGAGTTCTTTTCTTTTAAAGTTTCTAACCCTTATTTGGAATGTTATCTTTGCAACCATAAGAATTAAGGACCTATTTGCCTTGACAAAAAGCTTCAGTGTGGCTGCTGCTTGCTTATAGTTTTGCCAAAGAACAGTAGAGTTAAATTGACAAATCTGTAAGTTTCAGAGCTGCTATTCAGAATCCCCCTTCTAGGGAGATTCAGTAATGTCAGCATCATGATTATGCTGCTTGGGAAATCTGTAAGCGATAGAGGTGGGCACTGAAGTTATACATGGGAAGGATGACTCCACCTAGCTCCCACCCTACCAAAAAGCCCCCCGCAAAAGAGGTAGAGGTTGAGGCAGCTGTAGAGATGAAGTTGAAAATATTAGAACTTAGTAACGAAATGCCACTTTAAACTGTATCAGAAAACTTGACACATTTGGGAATGTGATTTACTTGTTCAGTATGCAGTTTTTAAGCCATGCCAGAAATATGTTAAACTATACGAAAGTCCTGCTGGCGGAGGCTCAGTCTTAAACGTGGGTCTGACATGTTCAGTATTCCTTGGAACTGATGTATAAACATTACTTTTAGAAAAGTAGTATCGATCTGTTAAGGATTAGTAACTGTTAGCGCTACGGTGGACAGGACTTTTCCATGAGTAGAAGATGCAGAACCTTTTATTTAGACTGCTTTATTTCTGAACATTTTGCCAGGTCAATAAAATCAATGATTTCTACTTTGAGACATTAACACTTATCCGGGCCAGCAGTTCTTGTTTGTTTGAAAGTGGTAGTTTCTATACAGACAGGTAGGAGGACAGTCTCTGCTTTCAGGAACTAGCAATCCGTAAAGTCAAAGGTTGAAGGTTTGGAAAGAGAGTACAGTCTACAAGCCGATAGCCAGACTGCTCATTATTTTTCAGCTTGTTCTGTACATATAAATATCCCCAACTGCTCCCTATGCTTAGCTAGTTTTAGTTCTGCTTACTGCTGCTACTTTATAGTTGGCTTTTAATCCTTATTGTATTTTTAAAAAGACCAACACAGTATCATGAGAAAATTGAAGTAGTTCCAACCCTTGTGTAGACTTTGTCTAACAAATAAAAATGTGGCCAGGTGGGCATGAGCTTTGGCTTGTATCATCTTTGGAATGAGAAGTCCCCTTTCACCCTCTGTTAAGTCTGTGGCATAAAAAGATTGCATGACAGGTCCCTCACCAAAGGCTCTTAAGCAAAGTAAATTGTCATGGGATAAGAGGGAAGGTCCTCTTATGGATTGTAACAGGTTAAGATAGGAAACAAAGGGTAAGAATAAATGGTCAGTTTTCAGAATGGAGAGAGGTAAGTAAGGGTGTCCCCCAGGGGTCTGTACTGGGACCAGTCCTATTCAGCATAATCATAAATGATTAGGAAAAAGGGATAAATGGTGAGGTGGCAAAATTTGCAGATGATACAAAACTTCTCAAGATAGTTATGTCCCAGGCAGACTGAGAAGAGCTACAAAAGGATCTCTCAATACTGGGTGACTGGGCAACAAAATGGCAGAGGAAACTTAATGTTGATAAATGCAAAGTAATGCACATTGGAAAACATAATCCCAACTATACATATAAAATGGTGGGGTCTAAATTAGCTGTTACCACTCAAGAAAGGGATCTTGGGGTCATTGTGGATACTTCTCTGACCACATCCATTCAGTGGTGCCATGACAGTCAAAAAAAACAATGTTTGGAATCTTTAAGAAAGGGCTAGATAAGAAGACAGAAAATATTATATTGCCCCTATATAAACCCATGGTATGCCCACATCTTGAGTACTGCATGCAGATGTTGCCTCATCTCAAAGATATATTTGAATTGGAAAAGATTCAGAAAAGGGCAACAAAAATTATTAGGGATATGGAACAGCTGCCATATGAGGAGAGAGTAATAAGACTGGGACTCTTCAGCTTGGAAAAGAAGCAACTAAGGGGCGGTTGTGATTGAGATCTATAAAATCATGACTAGTGTGGAGAAAGTGAATAAGGAAGTGTTATTTACTCCTCATAACACAAGAACTAGGGGTCACCCAATGAAATTAACAGGCAGCAGGTTTAAAACAAACAAAAGGAAGTATTTCTTCACACAACGCACTGTCAACCTGTGGAACTCTTTGCCAGAGGATGTTGTGAAGGCCAAGACTATAACAGGGTTAAAAAAGAACTAGATAAGTTCATGGAGGGATAGGTCCATCAATAGCTATTGGGCAGGGATGGTGTCCCTAGCCTGTTTGTGGAAGTGGCTGGGTTTTTTTCTGAACCTCTGAAGTCTTCCCAAAACGGAGGTAGTTATCCTTGAACTGTGTGGTAGGGCCAGAAGTTGATGCTGAGAATATTTCCATCTGTGCATATGAAAACTAACAGCTAGTTGTAAAATGTGCCCAACTTTTACAGATAATAAAAGCTTTACATTCAAGACATTATCTCAAGTGTTTCTGGCTGCCAAATAGTTCAGTTAGCCTCCATACATATTTTCAACACTTCTGCACTTTTTAGAAGACTATGCAACTGAAATAGTGCAATTCTTAATTGTGCTTCTAAACTGAGTTTAGACTCTGTCATTTGATTTTATTTGAACAACAGTATAATTTCCGTTATCTGAATTGCCTTTATCCAGAAACCCTAGTTATACGAAGCCACAGAGTATCTCTCCCTCCCCCCGAAAAAAGCTAGGTTAGTTATCACCTACTGTCTGGTTAACATCAGGGTTGCAGGAACTGGGATTTGGGAGGATTTCTAGAGATAGGAATGAGAAAAGTGAGGTGTGGGGGGAGAATGAGAGAACATGGGGGAGGAGAGAGCAAGAAAGGAGGGGTTCAGTGAGAGGACAGAGGGAGACTTGATGGGCTAAGGAAAATGAATGGGGCAGGAGGAAGGGAGAGGAGGGTGAAAGGGAGAGACTGGAAAGGAAAGGAGGAGGCGGGGAGGGGGGTAGCTGCAATGGGGAATAGCTTCCTTGGTGCTGCTTGAGTGCTTCCTGGCACTGAAAGCCCCAATGGACGGGGCCAGTCCTACCCCTCCCTATTTGAACTGGTGCTTGCAGAGTGTGAGGCTGTCAAGGATGCTCCTATCTCCTGTGGCTACTCCCCATTTCCTTACCCTTCTCTTTACCTCCCTTTGGGCTCTGTCCATGCAGCATGGCTGCAGCACGCAGGGTCAAAGCACAGGAAGGCCTGACCACTGCCTCTTGCTTCCTCTGGCTTCTAGCATTAAATGCTCTGGCACTTCCATTTATCCAAATGCCCAGTTATCTGAAAGTTTTGGCTGTCCACAGGTCATTTGGATAAGTGAGAGAGTACTTTATTAATAATGGCTTTGTGAAACATTTAAAAACAAGCGTATTGATTTTTGTCCTCAAAACTGAATTCCTGATATGGAAAGTACAAGAACTAAAATAGCATCCTGTGTGTTGCTTGTTTATATTTTGGGAAAACACTGCCGCTTGCTTGATACCACTGCGTGCCTTGCTATGGAACTTCTTAATTTATAACCGAGTTCATTTTCCTCCCCTATTCCTAGTGCGAGAGAAGAGGAAGAGTAACCACATCAATCATGTAAGTAAAACAAACCATCAGACGTAAGATGTTTAAGGGATACTGTCAACTTGGAATTTAGTCAAATTTCAAAAACACATTCAAAGTAGCTGTAGGTCCTTTATGTACCCCAAAGTCCCTGCAAACTTTGATTATACAATTACCTTTTCCAAGTTTTAAAACCCCCCACAATCATTTCATTCCTACATGGCTCTGTGAAAGATCTACGCAAATGGAGAAAACAGACACAGGAGAGCACAGCGATGAATGAGCTGTCAAAACATAAAATAGCTTTTTTTTTTTCTTTTTTTTTTTTCCAGTTATACTGACCTTGTGTATTAATCCTAAACAGTAGTAGGGGGGGAAAATTCAGACAAGTGTGATTCTTAAGTTGATGTCTCTTTAAAGCAGAAGTAAAACCAGGTACATTTAAAAACTGAGATGACAAGCTATTTAAACCTTAATTCGAGAAAGCAGCACTCATAATAGCAAATTTATCTAAAGGCAATTTTAGGAAATGCAGTTAGTCTTCATTGAAGTAATGACATTTCTTCAGTGCAAACTGTCTTGTTAAAAGGAAGAAAAAAATTGAGCGATGGCTTCTAATAAACAGAAGGAAGTGATCTGACTCTTCAGGAGTGCTGAGCATCCATCCATAGCACCACTGCAGCTCTCACTGAAGTCAGGTATTCAGCACCTCTGGAAATTGGGCCCATGATAACCTAGCAGTAACATTTTAGTAGACACAACTGTTCTGAGCTTCTCATTTGCTGATACTTCACACATCCAGCTCACTCCTCCCCCCACCCCTCCCCCCACCCTTTTTTTTTTCCTTTTTGACATCTCACCAGAGAGAGAAATGCATGAGACTTTATTATGCCACTGGATAATAGGTCAGGGAGATGTCTTCTAATAACTTACACTCTTGGTACTTAAAAAAACAAACAAACTTAAATTAGTAAAACTGCTTTGATGCTGCAAGTTTTTGGATGTGCCATTGAAAGTGAAATGTATATGCCTACATTGGTAGCACAATGACTTGTGTATTTTGTCATTCTTATTTTCATAGATATAGATATAAATTAAGTTCCAGGTCTGTCTGCCAAAATTCAGGTTGAAGGCTTTCTTGTTTTTGCTGGAGGACTTAAGAACTGCCATGGGATCTTTCCCCAGGCCTCAGTTGAGGGGGTGAAAGGTGTTGGAGCTTACACAGATTTCTCAGTGACTGAGGTTTGGTATTAAGTAGAGGTTGGCAAACCTTAAACTGTTCAGTTAAATCTCTTCAACCTGATTGTGAGGTCAGATCCCTTTGGTTGTTCAGGGAGGCCTCCAAGAAAGAGGGAAATCAAATCCTGATATTTTTAATACTAAAAGGCCGAAAAATCCTTTAAATATTTTTTAAACAATCAGACCTTGTTCAAACATCAAATGCTACATAGTTGGAGGACAGGAAGTGAATTATACCTTACCAAGGAAGAGGCACTCATTGGCAATGAAATTACCAATATTGCATCCTTCAGCATGCTTAGGTTTCTTCTGAGGTTTCCTATCCCAAGTACAGACCCTTCTTTGCTTGAGATTACAGCTGCAGACTAAAACAAAGATCTCCAGATAGCTCACGTTCTGGTTCAAAATGATAAACCGGATTCAAGGAAGAGATTAATGTTATGAAGAGTTTATGGAAGAGCTGGGATTTAAAGGGAGGATGGAGTGGCCAGAAAATGGGAGCGTGTTTAAAGTGTGGGGTGTGGTATAAAAGAAGGGGATAAACAAGGAGTAGGAGAAGGAGACATGGGAGCAGTTGGCATAGAGGAAGAAGGTAAATGTATTAAAGGAGGGAAAAGGCTGATACCAAACTAAAATTAGAACTCTTACATTTGTTGTCTTGCGTTTATGTACATGAACATTTCTGTCTGTTGCAGAATTAGCAGCATCTTGACTAACTGTACTGATATAGGGCAGTTTAGATGCAAAGAGCATTCATCTCCAAGTGCCTCCTGTTTGCTACTTAGTATCCATCTACAGTATTTTGGATGAAGTTGTACACCCAGAACCCAAATTTCTGTAAACAAATTTGTAGAAGCACTTTTCTTAAATTTGTCTTTTTTTTTTTAAGGTTTCTCCAGGGCAGCTTACGAAAAAGTATAGCTCATGCTCAACCATATTTATAGACGACAGCACAGTCAGCCAGCCTAATCTTAGAAGCACAATAAAATGGTAAGTACCATTCTGATCATGCAAGAGGCAGAGTGACATTGCGGGCTTTGAGCCTGGGATTGGTTAATCCTGCTGGTCTCTGTCAGTCAAGGCAGTCAACTGGCTCTGATTTGACAGGTCATCCCTGACAGTTTGGTCACAGAAAGGGATTGGGGCTAGCAGGGTTCGGGAGGTGTGAGGGCTGAGTTTTTCCCTTGCCATCCAGTAATGCAGCTTAAGGTGTTTTCACATGTCAGGGCTTGTCTGCATAGGACATTACTTCATGGCAGGCCTGTGCACTGTAGATTCACACGCTGCTGCATACTAATATCCTGTGTAGACAAGACCTTAGTTACAACCACACTCGGTTCACTTGATTTTTTTGCAGAATTGGAGTATTGATATTGAATAAAAAGGGGTTTTTTAATTCTTTAAAATGAAAGCAAAGCAAAAAGTCTGGGTTGAAAAATGGGAAGTGGTTTTGTATGGAGTTCTATATAATACAGTCCTTTGGAAGGTCTTCCCAAGCTGCCGGTAGTGCTAGTCTGCCCTCTAGTGGTAGAAGACTATACCTAATGCAGAGCTTTAGCTCTGGTTCCACAGTTGTCCTCATGTATTTGAGGATAGTTATAAAACGTCTATTATCTACAAAGAAGTGACAATACACCCTCTGTTGTTCCCCATCTGAGGCTTCTTTTTGATCCACGTGCCGCTGATAGCATAGTGAGAGCTAGTTTCATACACAGCTGGTAGGGAGCCAAAGCTGAGAAGTGATTTTCCTTTCCTTGATGCAACGAAGAGGAATACTTGGTAGCTCCCCCAAGGTGTTGCACCTGCAGGCAGATGCTAAAGTTTGAACAAATTTTGGAAGTGTATTAAGCTACTGACTTGGCTATTGGAATCCAGACCTGAAAGTGACACAGCTGCGTGATACACAGCTGCTGCTTGGCCAGAAGGGAGGTGCTGAAGGTGAAGAGTTCAAACCATCCCATCCCCTCTTGTCCTCTGTTGCCTTGCTATATGCCTGGCTGTCCTTTCAGCAGTGGGTTAGGTGGCATGGTGGGCATGTCTAACTTTGTTTAGGACTTGGTACGTTTCTTCTTTTGGTAGGACTCTAAGGTTAGACTAGGAGAGGGCTGTGCAGATCAGAATTGTAATGGGATTAGGAAGCTGCACCTACAGCTTGCCTCTCACATCTGATCCAGACAAATAGAACTGTCAGACTTGTTTCAAAAGGAATCTTCCAGCCAAAGTGGAAAACGGAACCACCAGTTCCCCTTTTATTGGCCGGTACTAGCAGTGAGTCACTGCCATCTGAAGGCTGTTTCATTGCCCATGTGAAATGAGTTGTTCGAGTTGGCAGTCACAACAGGTGTGGCCAGGACTGAATGGGCAAGAGAGTGAACTCTGCTCCTGTCCGCCTCTGGGGCTATGACTGACACTCCCTGGTGGCGAAACGGGCACTGGAGTTATGCCCTTTTTCTCTGACTAAACAGATACTTTAATCTCTACAGCTGTCAGTTTAATGTTTCATAATATTAAATTCATTACTCTGAATGTTCTGGCTTTTTAAATTTTGTACGTCTACTCAAAGGGTTGCACCAAATCCCAGCAAGTGTAATAAGAACAATTTTACTGCATGCGTTGTACTGCTTTAACTATTTTGGTACAGCCCCTCCCCGCAGTGTAAATGTGCTTATACCTGTTTGGGCAGGGGAAACAAACGATACCAGCATAAGACACCTTTTGGTCTAACTGTGTCCATGCTGCGTATCGTACTGCTGTGACAACATCAGTAAAAATAAACCATATCCCAAAACTGACCATTGCTAGAGCAAAAACTCTGTAGACCAGGCTTTTCTCTACACTCTGAAGAGCTGCAGTGCTGCTACCCGTTCAGTCAGTTCTGAACAATCCACTGACTAAATGCAGAGTCATTTGATTTTAGTTTTATAAAGGATATTGAAAGGGAACATCAGCTAAAAATCACCTGTCTGAACATTTTTACCCAAGGTTATTGTGACTGAAATTACAACCGTTTTTTCCAGACTTCTGACTTTGTACACTTGACATCATAGTCAGATTTACTACTTAACTTGCTTTTGTGGGTCTCATGCACAGTAGGAAACAGGTGAAGAAAAAATTGGCAGGGGAGCTTGGACAAGTACCTGAAATACCTGAAACTTTTAAAATCAGATCTTGAGTATATACTATGAATGTAAAATGCTCATTTGTAGCAAGGGAGCTTCCAAACTGAAGCTCTGCTTACATGTAATGTGTTTTCTGTCTCTGCATGAGTCAGTTTTTAAGGCTGCTCACTTCTTAGAAACCACCATACAGAAGAACTTAGGCCCAATTGGATGATTTAAAGATGAAGTGAGACTCTTACTCAGAATTTTCTTTGGCCGGTATTTGGAAACGAAGATGACAACAGATCTAATTTAGAGGGTTAATAGTGAACTAGGCATAAAATAAAAACATGACAAATTTAAAATGACAGTTTATAACTGAATCGTTTATTTTGCTAATCTAGTGGTGTCCTGTCAATAAATGTGGACATGTTTATTTTCAAAGCATGATATTGTCAGTATAACTCAGGATCAATAACTTGATTTGTTTCTGGTGTGTCGGTACCATACAGTAGTGGGTGCTAGCTTCTTTCCACCATTGCATCTGTTCCACATATATGGCCCACATCGCTGCAGTGTCTGAGTACCATTATGGACTGGCTGCTTTCTGATTGTGGAACGAACAGATGTTTCAGCCAATAAGCCCATCTTACCATTAAAGTACAGTGTTTAAAAAAACAAAACTCCAAAGGGAGCTTATGATGAGTGGGCTTCTGGCATGCTGAAGCTTTTTGTCAGTGGTTAATCAGACATGCATTCAACTAGGTGCCACAGACTTCTTTTATGATACAAAGATGTATACATGTAGTTTTTAAAATGAGTTTAGCTAGCAAATCAGATTGTATCTGTCTTGGCTAACTTCCGTTCACAGGAGAGAACCAGAACCAGGGAATGAGAACTTAAGAAAAAAATGTACTTGGGAGATGGGGAATCACTAATTTCATTTAATCTTCAGAAATAGAATAAAGTCATACTCTAAATGGGTTCTAGAAATCTGTTTTTGTCCTGAGCAACATCTTGTCAAGGCAGAATATGCTTTGATAAAATAACCTTTTTTTCCCCCTTTCCTTGCAGTGTGACGTTAGCAATATACTACCACATAAAGAACAGGTGAGCACTCTAAACTTCTCTCTCTAGTTAAGCAAAACCATAACTGTGGCTTAACAGTTGTATGTCCAAGTCATTTGAGCGGTAGTTGGCATAATTAGTAAGTAACTTGGGTTCAAAACATCATACAATTTTATGGAGCCTCTGCTTTTCCCAGGCTGATCAACCTTCTTGTAAAACAATGCTTATGTTTAATATTACGTCGAGGGTGAAGCACAAAAACTAAAGTGGCAGTGTTGGAAAAACATACTGAACTTGTTCTAAAACCTGCTGCTGCTTTTAAGTGTACCAGCACTGGATCTGGGCTTTGGCTGATCTCCTAAATAAAATGGGGTTTAGATTATTACAGTTTAGGTGTTCATTAGAAAATGTTGCTTTGTGTACTATATTAATATGCAAATACCACATACTAGTAACCTCATTACATATAATCTAATCCCTTTCCGTAGTATGATGCTAAATATTTGAATTGGGAAGTGAATGTTGAGCCTTGTAGAACATTTTGCCACTCAAATGAAGTTGCTAGAGATGCCCTTTCAGAGAATAGAAATAGAGACGAACACAAACTGTCTGATCATGTATTAAAGAAATGATCAGCAGCTTCTTAAAAACAAGCCAGATCATGTCTAAGATCTGGCAGCAGAGGGGTGGCAGCCATCTCTGTCGCTGTCCTTCTTTGTGAAGATGTGACTTTTGTAGAGTTGGGATCTGCTGCAGTCTTACTTTCGCTAGAGGTCTTACCTGAGATTAACTACCTTGAGAGAACTGATGGTGTGATTGTGGAGACTAGTCCCTAGAGTAAACCGCAAATGTCTGGGGACTGTCCAGGCTCGCCTCTATGATCCTATAAACTGCCTTGATCAATTATGAATAGATTAATTTGAGATAAATAACTCTCAGGGTGGAGAGTGGGAAGCCCCAAGGATTGGGTAGAGCAGGGATGCATGTCAGCTTACCTCACCCCTACAGGTTTTACAGAGTCCTTCCTTTAGGGAGGGGAGAATACCCTTGAAAGGTATCCAACCTTCTTGATTGGGGAAAAATGGGGCATGTTTTAACACTGTTAGCTCAATCGAGTTAGTGTAACATGTTTGAAAAGCATTCTTCATGTTTGAGGTCTTGTATAGACTAGGCTTTAAGATGGGATATGTACCAAGTCTTTTGTAGACAAGGCATACACTGCCTTTAACATATGTTAAACTAATCTAGTTAAAGTCTACTCTAAGGGAAGCCTAGGCTACAGTGTGGCCAGCAAACATCATAAGGAACAGTAAGAGGGCTTTTCAGTCATGTTCAGTTAACTTAATTCAGCTAACACAATTTTAAAAAGTACATCAGCGCCTTTCCTTTACTAGGAAAAAAGGTGTATTTTTAAAAGCATGTTAGTTAGCATGCTAAAATCCTACTGTAGGCGCAAGGCTGTTGTGGTTTTATGAACATTAGCTGGCTGAGGTAAACTCTGGGGAGCAAAGGTTTTATTTTGACTAGCTAACACACTAAAAATATAGTGGCTTTGCCTATACTAGGATTTTAACGTGTATTAATGACCACACCATTTTTCCTAGTGAGGACAGGGCCAACGGAAGCTCCCAGGGGTAGCTGCAGCTGAGGGATTCACTAGTGCAATGCTTGCTGTATCTTCCCTAGAAAAAAGGTGCTTCTGACATTGAGAGAGTTAACGGTGGTGTTGTAAAATCCTAGTAGAGACAAGGTGCAGGTAGTTTTTTGCCTTGATGCCTCTAGTCAAGGTCAGCACTATATCCCTCACTTGGAGTTTGTCTCAACTAGCTACACTGAGTGCAAACCACCTGTGCTTTGTCTCTGCTAGGATTTTACATCAAGACAGCTAACTCACGTTAGAGGTTTCAATGTAAAAACATGCTTTTGTTTTTCTGCGGCAAAGACCTAGCCGTAGGTCCATTGACACCATGCTGCCAGGGCTTGTATCACGTTATATTTAGCTGCAGCGTACATTGTATGACTGTATAAGAAGTGTTGCGTTATAATGAGATGAAAGTTTGTTTTCAGAAGAGCCTATACAGTAAATAAATTTAATAGAACGTCAACTCTAGGGCCTTTATGCAGATACTTAATTTAACTTCTGGACTTGGAATGTAGCTAGCTGTTCACATGCTTGCTTTTGCTGATTAAATTCTTTGAGTTGTGGAAAATCTCTTCATAATCATGCTTATGGGAATGCAGCAAAACCTAGTGCCAAATTCCAGGAAAAACCTACAAAACTAAAAAATGCTTTAATGTGGTGAACAATTTTTACAATATCAAATGCTTTGCTCTGCCAATAGTTAATCTCCATTGGTAAAATACATACTCTTGTTTGATAGAGATTCAATAAGATCATTGGATATTTTTGATGAAAAATCCCATCCTCTCACGGTAAGTGTAACTTCTTGAGCTTATATTTTTCTTTTTTGTTACTCATGTATTTATTTCCATCCTTGTTGGTCTTTTATATCCAGTATAAATAGCATTCACTTTAAAAGAGTAAAATCGCCTTCTTTTAAATTATTTTTTGTTAATCTAGATCTAAGTGCAGGCAAAGATGTATGAGCCTCTCTTCTTGGAGTTTCTAAAACTAAATTGGTTTATGAATAGATGACCAACTATTATGTTAGTAGGCAAATGGCAGTATAGTCTTCACTTTTCCTCATGGTATTTGAAGAATAAGATGCAACAAAAAGTGAGGTGGTGACATTTAGCTTGCATCATGTTAGTTCCATGTTTATTCTGATTTTTACTATTCTTTCTTCCCTGGGTCTGTGTTTTTTAACACTATTTTGTGCCAAGCACTTGGCTAAGGCTGTATAATCATTTTGGAGGAAGCATGCGTTACCTTTACAGCCTTTCTGCCTAACCTTTAAGTGATAGCAAATAGGAGTACATAGCTCATGAAGCATCACACAAAGCAGGAGACGGTGAGTCTGGCTCTTAATGAACCTGAAAGGCAAAATTTTAAAGTAAATACGCTTAACGTCTCTTACCCTGGCAGTTTGGGGCATTCAACATGTTATTCTAAAGTTATTAGTTTTCATGCTCCTGTTTACAGACAGTCTTCTAAGGTACAAAACCTGATGGTAGATTTGAGCTGACGGCTGTGCGCTTCAGTGTGCAGTTGGTTGAGTGGTGTCAAGTTATGACTGCCTTGCAGAGTCCTAATCATTTACTTTGTTTTCCTTTTCATCAGGATTGAACGTAGAAGTGCCTGTGCTGGTTTAAAAGACTTTTGTGGTTTAAAAAAAAAAAAAAAAAAATTCAGTTTGCCTTTCAAATATTTAAACAGATAAAGCTTTGATTAATCTTCCTGCCAGATCTTAAAAATATGCTTTAGTATTAACATTACTATTAATGTTAAAAATATAAATATTTCTGGTGTGGGGAGTGTGTATTGACTTATATTAGCTGAGCTTCATATTTTTTAAAGTAACTTTACAAATCATTCTTTACAGTGTCTGTGTAGCGGCAGCATTTGACCTCTAGTATCTAAAACTACTTTAAGAGAAGTTTAATTTGGCAAAAGAATTACTCTGTAAAGATACCTTCCATAGAGGAGTCTTTCTCCAGGGTCTCAACTCCGTGTGTGAGGCCTGCAGAAATCTGCAAGCTCTACATCTTTTCTGTCCCTAAAGATGGTGATAATTAGTAGGAGTGCAGCCACCTCTGCCTGTTGATCACTCGTCACCACAGAGATTAAGCTTTTGAAATTTTTGCAGCTGTTCCTGCTTGATTTCAGTCAGCAAAGAAAGGTCCTCCCTATAGGAGCTGAACCCCTTCGGCAGATGTTTCAGTACCACTTCACCCTGTCCAGCTTTGGCTGTTCCCGGTATCCTTTTCCATGGCCTTCCCTGCCTTCCAGTCAGATCATAACTCTTTTTCCTCACTTCCCCCTTTTATTCCCTCCTGAATCTGCTGGCCTAAGATTAATAGTAGGATTCCATGCTCCAGGCAGCCTCTGAGGAATCTTGTTTCTGTGTCCTGTATTTTATTTCCGGTGTCAGGCACTTCGGGTAGCTTTGCCTTAGAGTTCACTCACTTCACTGCTACTTGCTTCTAGAATTCCTTTGTCTGTTTAGGACAGAGGTGGGCAAACTACGGCCTGTGGGCCACATCTGGCCCGCGGGACTGGCCTGCCTGGCTCCTGAGCTCCCTGCCGGGGAGGCTAACCCTGGCCCCTCCACTGCTGTCCCCGCACCCCTGCAGCCTCAGTTTGCCACGCTGCCAGCGCTCTGGCCTGCCGCTCCTGCTGGGTGGCGTGGCTGCAAGCTCCTGCTGCTCTGAGTGGCATGGTAAGGGGCGGGGGGTTGGATATGGAGCAGAGAGTCTCAGGGGGTGGTCGGGGACAGGGAGCAGGGGGTGGTTGGATAGGGCAGAGGTTCTGGGGGTGGTGGTTAGGGGACTGGGAACGGGGGGGGTTGGGTAGGCGTGGGAGTCCCGGGGGGGAGGGGCCTGTCGGGGACGGGGGTGTGGATAGGGATCGGGGTAGTCAGGGCAGGGAGAGTTGGATAGTGGGTGGGGTCCTGGGGAGGCAGTTACGGGTGGGGGGGGTCCCGGGAGAGAGTAGTCAGGGCACAAGGAGGGGGGGTGGATAAAGGGATGGGGTCCTGGGGAGCAGTTAGAGGCAGGGGGTCCTGGGAGGGGGCAGTCAGGGCACAAGGAACGGGGGAGTTGGATGGGTTGGTGGTTTTGAGGGGAGCAGTTGGCGGCGGGAAGTGGGAGGGGGCAGAGGCCAGGCTGTTTGGGGAGGCACAGCCTTCCCTACCCGGCCCTACATTTGCCCACCCCTGGTTTAGGATATCCTCCTCTGTTTCAGCCAATTGGGACAGGAAAAAAACATCCCTTCTTCCCTCCTTTAGATACCCGGAGACTTATAAATGTGGCTTAGTGATTTGAAGGAGAAATCCTTGAATTGTGTGGCAGAGTCAGGTTTGACAGCTGGATGCCTGGGTTGTGCCAGTGCCACTTGTGCCCTCACAGACTCTGCTTCCCTTTCAGCCCAGAGGTCAGAGTCCAACATCAGCCCCTACAAGATAGGAACTCCACCGTTTGCAGAGTCCCTAATATCCTCTTGTCTGTTTTGAAGTCAGTAATACTAAGGTCGGTCTGTCTTGAACAAGACTTTATGTTCCCAAATGAAGCATCAGCAGGAGGTGCCAAGCAACTAGTTGCCCCTGACTCTCAGCCGCTAAAGCCTTTAACTTAGGGTAGCTCCGCTCAAAGCGTATGTCTACACTTCAGTTAGATACCCGAGGCTGGCCTGTGCCAGCTGACTTAGGCTCGGGCTAAGGGGCTGCTCAATTGCAGTGTAGACGTACAGCTCAGGCTGCAGCCCAGGCTCTAGGACCCTGTGAGGTGGGCGAGTCCAGAGCTCGGCTGCAGCCCCAGCCCCAGCCCAAACCTCTACACCCTTAGCCTGAGCCCTGCAAATCTGAGACAGCTGGCGTGGGCCAGCCACAGGTGTCGAACTGCAGTGTAGACATACCCAAAGACTCCAGCCTCCCCTCTCTGTACAAGCTCAGAACCAGAGACCTAGCCATCTCAGAGTGCGGTACCACCTTCGATGCTCTCCTTTGAAGGGTTTTTTGTTGTTACATTGCGACTTTTAGGTCTGTAATCGAGTGACCAGGGAGATTGAAGTGTTCTCCAACTGGTTTTTGAATGTTATAATTCTTGACGTCTGATTTGTGTCCATTTATTCTTTTACGTAGAGACTGTCCGGTTTGGCCAATATTTGTGATTGTAGCTTATTTGGGGATGGAATTTTTGCTTCCTGCTAAATAGGAAAGTTCCATGGATGAGTTAGTCCCCTACGGGGTGGTTCATGTTCTTGCCCACAGATCTTCGAGAGTTACCTTTTCAAAACTTAGACTTTCGCTTGCCCCATGCTAGGTAGCTCATGCAGAGCAATGAAAATCTTGCATGATACTTTCTGAGAAGCAGAATGCCTAGGGATTCCTGATGTTATGTAATTGCTGTGTGGATACAGAAGAATGCAGCATGGACATTGATATGCCAAGAACGTTACCTACCATCTCGCCTGTCAAGATTATATACTTCTGATCATCACTCCAAGGATATAATCAAGAAATGTAACTTCGGGATGACAGGCAGTAGTCTGCCTTTCATTCAAACCTATATTCTTATAGGAGCAAAATGTGAATTAAAACTGGACTACAAAAGACCAGGTAAACTATTGCTTTTTGTTAGAGGACTCCCCTAATATTTATGTGTATGGCCAGTGCTGCTTTCTATTTTGTAAAGGATTTTGTTCCTTCTCTTTCCAAAGCAAAAGTTGGTGTAGATTTGCCTTTCAGATTAGTGAAAGGAAACAATAGTGTATTGCTGTAAAAAGCAGTCCCAAGTAACATTTAGACGTACAGTGGCTAACTCTAGGCACTTTCTGTTTCAGCGGGAAGAAGTTCCAAATGACTACGGCAAACATGACCCTGATCACAAGCACATTTACCGTTTTGTACGGACGCTTTTTAGCGCAGCGCAGCTGACAGCTGAATGTGCAATAGTGACACTGGTAAGCCATGCTCGATCATTCAGTTCAAGCTGTCAGAATTTCTTTTCCATTGAACAAGTTGATTAAACTCTGCTGAATATAAGGTATATGTAAATTGAAAAAGGATATAACCACAAATCAGTGTTTATCAATCAGCTGCAAAATTGTATTTATAACTTTTCTGATATTTCAGGAATGGCACGTACAAGTCCTTTCCTGTGTCTGCATATGCAAGGTCTGGTCAGTTTGTAAAATGAACCATTTGTTCCAATTTGATAAAATTAATGAAAAGTGAATAGTTACTAGTGAGATGCCGTTATAGGGGAATGGTGAAGGGGTTATGGCACTTTAGTCACTAGGCCACAGGTGGAATCTAGCCCCTGTCAGTAGTGTTTAAAAACAACCACTATTGAATAGTCATTCGTTGGCCAATAAGAACCAAGTTGTGGCTTCAGTATAATTCTTAAGGGAAATATCCACATTAGAAAGTTATTGTCCTTACTCATCGCACAGATGCCTAGGGTTGAATTGACTGAACTTCTGTCTAGAAGCACTATGAAGCGTGCGATGTCTGCCCACGTGGTATCTGCAGTATTTGGTTTCCAGGACTGTCAGGCAGGCATATTAACTTCAAATTCACGTATAGACTTTCCTACTTTTTCTTAACTGTAAATGTAGCAGCGACCTTTCTTTACAATATGGCTGAAGGCCAGTGGGCTTTGACATCACGTCTCATTTCACCTGAGGTATGCAGGCAGGGCTCGAAAAATCCACTCACCAGTGGTATATAGGCTAATTTTCCTGGAGAGCAGTGACACTTTTCTAAAGGGATCTTAAGTAATCAGTTTCAGAGCGTTTTAAGCTTTCATTTAAAAATAAGCTGCTTGCCCTTATGGCGACTAAGAAACACTGTTGGGTAAATTGAAGCAGTGGAGCTCTTGCTGCTCATGACTTTTCCAAGCCACAGTGCACTGAATTTAACTGGTTTATTCAGAAACCTATGAGCAACAGTAAAACTAACCAGGGTCTATTTACTCTGCTTCTGCATATGGTACCGGAGGGCCGGTGGAGTTATTTACTGGTGGTGGAGAAACAAAATGTGGTTGTGTATAATAATATAGTAGAGACCTTTTGCAGAAATTAGGAGTTCAGAGGAAGATATAGTAATGGACCACCACCCTAAACCGCTCTGGAGTTGGGGGGAATTAACTCCTTTTCCCTTCCATCAGTTGAGGGAGGTGGGCTGCTTCTAGTTTATCAGATGTATATTAGCCAGAGACTGATGTGGAAGATAGAGCCCATAGGTGGGTCCAGGAACAGCACTCTGGTAAGAATCCCAGCAGCTGAGCCACCTTGCCATTGCAGTGCTGGAGCCTCTCCTCCCATTTTATCAATATCCAGTTGTTAAATTTAGTCCTTTGACTAACAGCTGCTTCCAGGTATGTTTGATAGGATCTTAAAAAAAAAAAACAAAAAAAAAACCCCACCCAAAACATACAACCATCTCATTATATTCTTGCTATGTGACTTTGAAAAGTGCAGCAGATAAAGAAACTGAAGATTGACACTGATTGTCCAAAAAACACTTCCTAACTTATTCTGAGGGTGTGGACTACTGAAATTTGGGCTTTAGTTGCCTACTATAAAACTATCTGGTAATTTCAGTTTAGTTTCACATCTGGGAGCGGAAGAAATAATGCAGAGATGAGTAGAGGAAGAAAGAATTACAACCAAAAAGAGATAACAGAACTGAGTGGCAAAGAAGCAGATTCCTAAAGTTAAGAAATTATTTAATCAAAATTGTGACTGCGAAGGCTAAATAACTACTTTGAGCTAATGAAACTCAGCAAGCATTTTGTGTTGCTTCCCTAAAGCACGCATGCATTTTTACAGTGCAGTCCGTGTCTGACCTCAGGCATTCTGGCCAGTACAAATATTCGGAAACTAGCATTTCCCCTGATCTGAAGAAGTTTGTTTTTAAAAAGTGGACTTCAGCCAGTAGGTGGCTCTATTAGCTATTTGAAGACCTCTGGGATTCCAGTCTAAGGCTACAAGCAGAAGGTTTAATTAACTATTTGAGTCCATTTTTTCCATTCAGAAAAGTCTGATGAATAGATGAAAAAGTATTGAAAACATATTGAGGTCACTAAGCTCTAGTTCTCTCCAGGCCCTCACACCCACTTGTGAATGGAGTTTAAAAACTTGATTCACAAGTAGGTTTTTTTTTGTCCAAAAGTAATTTTTTTTTCTATAAAAGTGCCAGCTGCTTGGCACATGTAGCCCTGGAATAAACCTGCATGTACCTCTAGGAAGAGCAGTATCTGTAAGGAAACAGTTCAGATTCAAGCTGCTTGGGGGCTGGTAAAAATCATATCTGAGGAGGTAGGAAATCCATTGGGAACTTTGAAATTAAGTTTTCTACTTGTAGGTGGTGACAAAGCCTCCTCTCAGTGTGGCAAGCTGAGATGTGAGGGCAGCGCTTACTGAGATGTGTTCACGGTGGCTAACAATCTGCTTCATGCAAATTGAAGTGGAGCTGTGATGTGACGGAACCTGCATACCACAATAATGAGCATGGGGCAAATAGATGCAATACAGCTTAAGGCTGTGAAAAAATGGCTTAAATGCAGGCAGCGATACTTGCTTTAACCACACCAGGCCAGCCATGAAGAGAGAAGGCTAATGCATTGGTGGAGTGGTTAATAATCCTGGGTTGGCATTAATGAAAACGTCACACTTGTAAATGACTTTCATTATGAGTCTTACTGGTACAGCAGCAAAGAATCCTGTGGCACCTTATAGACTACCAGACGTTTTGCAGCATGAGCTTTCGTGGGTGAATACCCACTTCTTCGGATGCTACAGCAGAGCTTATTGTTAGAAACTGGTTTTACTTCATTGTATTCTGCACTTCAGGATCATTCAGTCCTTTAATGTCTTGTATTTAAAATGGAATGTGTAATCTTTTTGAAAGTCTGAATGCTAAAATTCAGTATTAGCCACTAATTCTGGTAGCTTAATGGATTTGGGATAAATAAATGAACATAATTGGTAAAGTCTAATTAAATCTGACTGAACACTTGTTTGGAACTCAAACTTCAGATTGAGATGTCTAAGATGAGTTCTCTCTCTGTAGGTTTACTTGGAAAGACTCTTAACCTATGCGGAGATTGACATCTGTCCTAGTAACTGGAAAAGAATAGTTCTAGGAGCTATTCTGCTGGCTTCTAAGGTTTGGGATGATCAGGCTGTGTGGAATGTGGATTACTGCCAAATATTGAAGGACATTACGGTTGAGGACATGTAAGTTGCAAGTTGGGTCAAATTGCTGCTTTCTTAAAAACAAAGTTTTTTGGAGAGCTGCCATTATTGTAAAGTTGTCCATTCTAAGGCTGGTGTGCAGTATGGAGAATTGAAATAGTTCATGTTGTCAGGCTTCATTCCCTTGAAAGTAGAATTATCTGTCTGTTAACAGGGGAAATCCGGATAAAAGCATTCTCTTAGAACAAGTCCATATTGGTGTTAGCAAAAATGTATTAAAAGTTGTTAGTGTCTGCCATTTTCACTTCCCTTAGCTTGATAAAAAAAAAAATAAGCTAGTCACTAATCGATATCGCTTTCAGGTTTCTGTTTGCTAGTGCAATAAATAAATATTTGGTTTATAGACACAATGGACATCTTTAAAAAAATCCATTGAAATTTAAACTAAGAATTGATTAAAATACTTGTTGCTCTTGGATTTTTTTTGTAAGAGCTTTCAGGATTAGTTGTGATTTCTCACTCCTGATCCATATTCCAGCTTTCAGCCAAATCAGGAACACCCTCTTCCGTTTAGTCCAGAAGCAGGTGTCTTCTGTGGCACATTGGCATCCCTAGTACTGTGACTGCCTTTCTCCTCTGAATGAGTTGTTGAAAGCACTTTCCTGTGGTCTGTGCAATCAGTTCTTCAGCTGTACTGCTCATCCTACAAATAAACGTGTTCCTCTTGCCTATTCTTTTTGCCTTAGGTTTTTCAATTGCCAATCGTAGGAAACCGTGAACCATCTTTGTCATTACACATAGGCCTTGAGCCCCACAGCTCCTGCTGTGTTCTTGTGGTATTCTGTACTTGTGTTGATGGAGCACAATGTGTGGAGAAGAGCTGTGTTGGGGACTAATAAATTTTTTTGTTTACAAAACAATGTGAATGTTTTGAGCAGTCACACTGTGTCCCCCATGTAGAAGTTTGACTTGTATTTTGTGCCTTACAGCAGTTCATGACTGGTTTTGCTATGACACGTCCTCACGTTACCTGAGGCGCTTAGGCCAGGACCTGACCATCTGAATCTCTTCTGGCCTAAAAAGCTGTCTCAAAAGGCCTTAAAGGCTCTTGACCATGTGTGAACCAGCTGGTCATTAGTTCTTTTGGCACCTTGTGTGTTTTCCCATCAATAGGAGCTGAAAGATTGGGATGTCCTCGGTGGCCAGAAAGACCCAGTATATTGCTTTCCTTAGGACATCCTGAAGTTTCATACTACTTTTGTTTAGTGAAATGTCTTTTTCTGAATGGCAAGATGGGTATGCATTAAGACTGGTCTATGCTGACTTCAGCTTCAGCAAGCAACTGGTTAAAACCTTCAGGTGCCTCAGCTTCTGTCAGCAGGATTTCCGGTGCAAGACAGCAGGAAGTATTGATCAGCCTCATGACTTCTTTTTTTGTTCTCAACTCATGTTGCATCAGATTTCTACACTAAACCACTTTGACATGGTATCTTGAGACCCAGTCGTCTCCAGTGCTGTGGAAGCATTGAGTATATAGAAGTAGAGGTTTGGACTTCCACAAGATGCATTGGTCTCTGGGCTGATGTCTATGGCTAAGCCTGCTGTGATGGTCCTAGTGTTAACACACTTACTCTGTTAGTTTAGCTGCTCCTGCTTTTGCAGAAACCTGCAATGCCTGTTCGGGATTAAGGCAGTTTCAAAAATTATTTGAGAGATTTGGATGTTAAGGAGGAAGAGGACTCATCTGATGCAAAGCATTTCTTTGCTGGGGAAGAAGACAGTAAGCAAACTCTTTCCAGGATATTTAACATTTACATAATATTTTAAGGTTTCAGAGTAGCAGCCGTGTTAGTCTGTATCCGCAAAAAGAACAGGAGTACTTGTGGCACCTTAAAGACTAACAAATTTATTTTAGCATGAGCTTTCGTGAGCTGCAGCTATTCTATGCATCCGAAGAAGTGAGCTGCAGCTCACGAAAGCTCATAATATTTTAAGACTCTGAACATGAAAACTAACAACTTTCTGGATTTGGCTTTCTACAGACTTGAAGATAAGGTCCTTTAAATTTGGAGACCATCTAGGATACAAAGCATATATATTAGGGTATGTGGAGATAGGATAGTAGTGCCCATCCACTTCCTTCTGGGCTATTTGATGTTTCTGTGTCCTGCAACCCCAGCTGGGTCAAAAATGGTAGGTAAGTAGTACCTTCAGCATAGGAACATCAAGATTGTTGCATCACACTCCCTGTTCAATCCTGGTTCTGATGACTACTACTGTCAGATTAGACATGTGGTACAGCACTTCAGGACCATAATTGGGACACCTTTGGATGAAGATTTGCCAGTTCACCTCGATGGCAAATGTCATTGGAAACTCCCTGTACTTCATGGGCAGATGCCTGGGCTGTCTAACACAGCTCTAGTTAGCACTTGTTAGATTCTCTTCCCAAACAGAATAAAGGTTCTCAAAAAGCTGATTTGGCACTGTGGAGACAGCAGTGGTATCTATTTCCTTTGATATCAGTGAGATGACAGGATGATAAACTATTTACAGTATTGATGTTTCCATGAGAACAAGACTGCCTTTTATAAGACTTCCCGCAGATGTTCAGCAGAAATTCGAGGATCTGCCAAAAGATGGATGGGGAACGTCTTTTAGGCAAAAGTTAAAGGCTAGTTGCAGATGCTAAGCTCAGTCATCCAGTCCTCTTCCAATCAAGTATGGAATAAAAAGACTGCATCAGGCAGAAGCCGGCCCACGGGTTGCTTACTACAGCCAAAACTGGTGTTCTGCCTTCCTGTGAAAAGCCAAAGTCTTCCGAGGCCCTAAGACAAGAAATAGCGTCAAGATTTCTGAGGTAGGGAAACCAGCCAGACTACCAGGATCTCTCTTTCAGAGGATCTTTCTGTTGTAGGGAAACCAAAAGCCTTTTTACCTCCACCTCCCCAGTAAGCTTTCATTGCTGTGGACTTTTGCCCCTTAGGCATTAGCTAGCGGGCTAACTAGCTTCAGAGAATTCTCCAAACTGCCCCCTTGCAAATGCAGTTTGAGACTATAGGCAACAACCCCCTCCTGAAAGGCCGTCAGAAAAGGGGAAGATTTTATTCTAGCTGCTTTCTTCATTCCCTTAATGACGACAGGCTGAGGCCCATCCTGCATCTGAAGTCTTAAACACTTCAGGTTGCAGGAGAGAGTCTACACCAGGTGGGAGTCTTCAGTCTGGAAGATTCTTCCTCTTGCTGCTTTTCCCCACCAGCCTTTCAAGGGCAGCAACATGAAGGCCAGTGCAGGATATCAACTGAACTACCGGTTGTGGGTAGATTGAGAAGAAGCAGATGAAGCAGCCAGGGAGGTACAATAGCAGGTAGGGTAACTAATGAGCAGAGGAAACATTTCTTTTGGATGTGAGGGGCAATCTGACTGAGGTAAATTGATGTGGCCATCTGTCTGCATAACAAGGAGGCCTTTCCTGGAATACTTGCCAAAGAATTCACTTGGCCACCTATTTGGCTTTACACAAACATTAAACCTAGGTCACTTCTTCTATAACCCCTCCTTATTGGATTAGTATGGTGATTGGTGCACTTAAACTGCATGTCATTTTATATTTATATGAACATCCTGATATTATTTACATCTACTCAGTACCCATGAGCTTGTGTTTTACAAGAACAAAAAATATGTAGAAGTGACTTCATGTCAAACTGAACATCAAGCTCCAGGGACTAATCCATGTTATTTAATTCAAATAACACAGTGCTTAGGACAAATACTAAATTACCTACTAAGGTGGTTTTAACTGCTGCCTTTAATCAACCTGCTAATGTTCTAGAGAAGGCCCTTTTCCCCCAAACCGATGTCACTAGGCTTTTATATGGCGAGGACTTAAGCTCTCAAAACCCATCAGCTTTTGGTTTCAATTTACACCTCAATAGGCTCTGTCTCCAAGAGAACATCATCAAAGCTGCAGTTTAATTATATTTCTTAGTTAATCTTGGTTTTATTTCTGTTCTCAATTATTTATCGGCATGGTATCTAAGCACCTCAGAGGATCCACAAAGCATTGAACGTAGGGATTTGGTGCTTCACTTCTCCCAGGTTGTAGCTAGCTCTTCTGTGTGTTAACAAAAAAAATTAACAGCCTGATAGAGCTATAATTCCAAGTACATGTTCAGCCTTATTCAGTATAAGGCAGTTGTGTGTGCTAAACAGTAGGCGTCTGGTTTCTTTCTCAGTAGTAGATTTACAGTGCAGAAATGTGCAGGACTCTGCGTATGTTTCCTAAGCACTTTGGATTCAGCCTCAAAATTTGACCTGTTGGTTTTATAGGATTTTTTTCCCCCAGGATTTTTTTGCGGACTGGGGTGTCACATTTCTCTTCCCACATAGTAATTATACTTTCCAAACAATAAAATATCAGAAAAGTCATTTGAGATAATGATCCTTTTTAAAACCAACCACCCTTTTGTGTTTATCATCCTTCACACCAAAAACATTCCTTTGTTACTGTTCAAGGTATTTCCCTTGGCTTTTAGTCTGTCTGCCTTTTTTATACGCACCCCTTTCCTGCAGACTGGTCTTCAAGAATGGGGCTCTATTGACTGTTTTGGAGAAGAGAAGTGGAACTGGTGTTCTTCTAGCAGATAGCAGTTGTGATAAATCACCATTCATCTTACCTCAAAGCACGTGTCTACACTAACAGCATTCTTGAAAAATTTCCCACAGGTATCCCTGGTACAGCTGAACTGGGGTTGGCAATGCTGGGGAATCCTGCTGACTGTTAACAGCCAGCCTCTCATCCTCTAACCCTGCTGGGAACAAATTGAATTGACATAGGGCTGAAAATAAGTTAATTTTTTAAAGATGTTTTTCCCTAGTGTGGACAGGTGCTGAGTTGAAGGGTCTGTGATCTTTTTGATCAAGTCTCTCGTGCACATGGAAAAACTTTCCACCATTGGATTGAAAGGAGCTGGCATTCTAGGAGGTGGCTTACGTTTCACTGCAGGGGTTTAGCCCCTGCTTGAAACTAGAAGCTTAGAACTCTGATCTTGGAGTTTGTGCAGAACAGACCCAATTGTGGTGGCCTAATGTGATCTAGATCTTTAGGAAACTGCTACTGGTAAGTGATTTCCTCTTAACCAAACCTAACTTAAGCCCAATTCAATCTCGGTGTCCCTTTAATTAGTACTTGGCAGTGTATTTTTTTGCCAGTATTAGCTGTTCTGCTATTTTTAAACTACTTTTCCAATAGTGGGAATTAAGTCCTTTTGTTTGTTAATCCTACTGAGTGAAATACTTGGGAAAGAATTTCAGAAATGGTCATGTTCAGATGTTGGAGACAGCTTTGTAGCAAGTGCTAAGTTTGCTGCAAATTTAAGCAGAGCCTTATTGCTTGAGTGACACCAGAGCAGCAGTCCCAGTGCAACTTATTTTCCAAACATTTGGGCCATGTCTAAACACAAGCTGCTCTGATTTTAACTAAATGGGGAAACTTGCCAGTGGACCCATACTAAATAATTATACTGCTATAGTTATTCTGCTGGTAAATTTCCCTGTATAGACAAGCCCTCAATCAGTTTAGAAACCAGTCTAACTAAACTGGTGTAACTCCTTGTGTAAACACTCTTAAATCAGTTTGAGTGTCACAAGGGTTTATACCAGTTCCACTTAAATCAGTTTGGTGCAACTTTTGTGTGCAAATAAAGCCTTTCACTCTCTACAGCTGTTAGACCTAGCTGATTCCTAGTAGCCTGTGTGCTTCATTTTCTCTTTGAGCTGAAATTTGGAAGATCGAGGACTATGATCTTTCATTCACACCCCTACCTACCTGAGAGTGGTAATTGCAGAACGGATGAAAAAGATGCTTTACAGGTCTATAGCCACTTATAAACCAAGTAGGCAGTGCCACAGAAGAAGGCATATTGCAGAAATAAACTCACTTTCTATTTATAACACCACTGAAGTGCTTAATTTTGCAGTGTGGTATGGTACTTGGGGTCCCAAATGCATTGGTTAGCTGTTAGAAAATTCGCTTTTTGGAGCTGTGGAAAGTGAACGCTACCTAAAGTCCTCTTATGAGTATATGAATTTAATTTTTATATGAAGGGCAAATGGAGAGGCAACATGACCAAAAGTAAATCATCGACATTCTGTGTATCATCATCCTCTGCCTCACCTCAATCGCCCCAGAAGAAAGTTTGGACCTAAAGACACTTTCTTAATTTCTTAATTGAAAAATTTAAAAGAAAATTAATTTGATATTTGGAAACCCTTCTTTGCTATAAACTTTTCTGCCTTGATGCAGTTTGTCTCTAATCAGTGACAAAATTAACCGTGCAGCTGCTAATCCTGTGAATTACATTGTGCAAAAGAGGGAACATGCTGTTCATTCTTTTGGCTACCTACATTTGTACAGAAAACACATGGGTATTATGCTTTTGCTAGATGTTTTTGAAACTGCTATTAACAGACTTGTTAATCCTATGAAGTATTGTATTTTTACACAATTAAAATGTATTAGTGTAGCAAGAACAAAAGGGGTGATGATTTATCCCATGAATAAATGCTCTTCAAGCCCTGATCAGCTGATCATCAAAACATTATCTGATTTACATTTCTATAGGCTTATGACCATATGAACAGGAAATTAATTTTGGCAGTAGGTTCAATGGGACTCAAGTCCACCCTGCTAGAAACAAACACAAAGCTGCTAGTCACATTATGAGACCAGCCATCCAACCCGAGACACAATCTGGATGATTCCTCAGTTTGTTTTTCCTTCTCTGGTGGGGCCATCTTAAACGCTTCCAAAGAGCAAGAACAACTTACTGAATTTTTTTGTGACTTACTTTTCAAATTGCATACAGTTTGTTTATTCATCTGCTCGCTTGTGTATTAGTCTTGGGGACTATGGAGCTGTTCTCAGTTAGCGTTGAACTTAATTGCCTATTCCAGGTACCAGTTTATTTTTTAGGTTAATTTTAAAACTTTTTATTTCTTTGTAAAACATTTCTGGTCTGTTCGATACCTGCAATAGCCAAAGAGCTTTTTTTTCCATGTAACAGGCCGCTTCCTACTTCCCTCTCTCCAAATGATTTGGACACTACCGATAGCATAGTGAGTCAAAAATAATGCCTGTGCTCTGACAGAGGTACTTTGTTATCCTGCCTAATGCCATTGAGAAGAAAATTCCTTTTCCCACCTAATGCTGCTTGCTTATTTATTTACTTATTGGAGATGAATCCATGTTGCCTCAAGAGGCTTTTTTCTCTGAGATAATAGCGGCAGCTCTTCATAGATCCATTTGTTGCCGTGGTGATATGACTACTCCTTTTGTTGGTCCGCCTCTACTTCAATAAACCCCCTTCCTGTTATCAGCCCGGTGAAAATGTCTGCAAGTTCTTCAGAGCTAATAAATAGCATACATCATTCCTTTCATCTGACTGCTATAGTAGGGCCTTCTGAGAGAATGAGAATGGAGTAGGAATTGTACAGCTGCCCTAATGGAAGTCTGAAGAATGAACCTTCTAAGTCAGTAGAGTGAGTGTGCAACCGTGCAATGACCTTTCTCCCTAAGCTGGAGGTGCTGGGGCTCAGAAGCTGTACCTGCTTTTGAGCACTAGTGAATTAATCCATTGTGTTTTGAAAACAGTAGTACAGTCCAGAATTTGAAGGGCTGTTGTAGAACCGGTACCTGTGAAAGTGCTTTGTGATCTATGTGTTCAGCTTGACTTGGTTGCAAATGTTGAATCCCATTTCCTTGTTTCCCTGCGACCCCTTTTAGGAATGAGATGGAAAGACACTTCTTGGAGCTGCTGCAGTTTAATATCAATGTTCCTGCCAGTGTTTATGCCAAATACTACTTTGATCTTCGCTCCTTAGCAGATGACAACAACCTGAATTTTCTGCTGGAGCCTCTTAGTAAAGAGAGAGCACAGAAACTGGAGGTAATGGCCTGAGACTTGGTGAGCTGGGCACTCGTGTGTCTGCATAATAACAGCTTCTCTGGCTAATTGTATTATGTGGTGATTAGCAAAACTAAAAAGCTTTTAGAGTCGTGTATTAGAGAGTTTTAACCCCTTAATAATGGGAGTTGTCGCCTGTAAAACACATTGATGCTTTATAACTTAAGCAGATATCCTGAGGAGATGGAGTAAGAGGAGCTACAGTCTATTTAGGTCCTTTAAATAAAACACGAGGCATTCGTTTCTGGAACTGTAGTTCGGCTTGGCCACTTAATAGTAAAAGCTGTATTCGGAATGGACTGTTTTTCTCTCTTTCCCTGGTCACGTCTCCTTTCCAAGCGCCCTAAAACATCCTATTCAAACCTGTTGAAGTTTCCATAGCACCCAGTGCACAGCTCCTTTTAGCTTTAAAGGAGTACTTACTGCTCCTAATGATGATTTATTACACTGGCTGTTTGGTAGCAACTGTGGAGGTGGTCGTTTCATTTCACAACTTGAAAAAAATCACTGAACTGATATCCCTTTATCAATGGAAAGCACTGTTATGAATAATCTTGAATCTCCACGAGAATGTTATGTACTATTACTGACCTAGCAGAACTTGGCTAGTAAAAATACCCCCTGCCAGAGAGTCCTTATGACTGCCCAAGAGCTCCATTACTGTTCTCTAGTATTCAAGCTCACTGAATTAAAACAGACGTTGCTTTTCACAGCACAAGCCTTTCTTCATGGTTGCTTTAACATGATGCTAGGGTACTAGGCAAGGAGAGCCGTTTGAACGACATATAAATTCTTCTTCGAGTGATTGCTCCTATGCATTCCATTTAGGTGTGCGCGCCGTGCGTGCACAGCTTTCCGGAACATTTTTACCCTAGCAACTCCGGCGGGCCGGCTGGGCGCCCCCTGAAGTGGCGCCACTATGGCGCTGGATATATACCCCAGCCGGCCCGTCCGCTCCTCAGTTCCTTCTTACCGCCCGTGACGGCCAGTTGGAACAGTGGAGTGCTCCCTTACCTCCACAGCCCTAGCGTTTCTCCATCTCTTCTTTTATATATAGTTCATTACTTAGTTAGTATAGTTGTATAGTTAGTCAAGTTTAGTAGTTAATAGTGTAAGTAGGGAATTAGAGGGGTTAGCCCTCTTCTTCCACTCCCGGTGCGGGCTTATGCCCGGGGCACCGGGATTCAAGCCCTGCGCGGCTTGCCAGCGGCACATGCCGGTGAGTGATCCACATGACTCCTGCCTTCGCTGCCTGGGGGAGTCACACAGGACTGACAAGTGCCCGATCTGCGTGGCCTTCAAACCCCGAACGAGGAAGGAGCGGGACTCTCGCCTCAAGCAACTGCTGATGGAGGCTTCGCTCCAGCCTCCGGCGCCAACTCCACCGGCGCCGAAGCCTTCCTCGGCGACCAGCGCACCGGCAGCACCGAGCCGCTCCGGTGCCGAAGCCCCTCGACACCCGGCACCGACGTCCCGGCACCGCTCCCTCTCCCCAGGAAGGAAGCATAAGGCGCCGAAGACGGCCTCTGCAAAGCGTCCGCAGAGACCGTTAGCCCAGCCGCCTCCGACAAAAACGGTTCAGGCTGAGGCAGTGCACGGTGCCGTCGACTCCGGCGCCGCAAGGGCCGTCGAGTCCGGCACCACCCAGCTCCCCGGTACCCACCGAGGATGAGCTGCGGATCCCGTCCACGCCTGAGGCGTTTGCGACGGCGAGGGAGCTAATCGAGCTCGCGGAAGCTCAAAGCCTCCGGCCCCCGGCACCGCCGGTGCGGGCCCTTAAGTCAGTGGGCAAACCGCTGATGATGCGGCCTCCTTCCCCTGACGAGCGAGACGGTCGGCGCTCCAGGATTCGGTCTCGATCCCGGTCCCACTCTCGGAGACGGTCGCCGCCGCGCCGATCCCGATCCGGAAGACGATCGACCTCGCGACGCCGTTCCCCGTCTCGGCACCGGTCGCAGTCCCGGCAACGGTCCCGCTCCCGGTCACCGAGTCACCGGCACCGCAAGAGGTCCGGTTCCAAAGACCGCTTTCGGCACCGAGACTCCCGGAGCCACTCCCGCCGCCGCCGCTCGAGGTCGAGGTCGACCTCCCGGCGCCGTCGGTCGACCTCCCGGCGCCGTCGGTCGACCTCCCGGCGCCGTCGGTCGAGCTCCCGGTACCACGCCACACGCAGGTCCCGCTCCCCGATTAGGTCACGCGATGACCGACACCGACCTTCGACACCGGCTAGACACTTGACGCCGGTATCGGTCGCACGCTCGGGGATCGCCTCAGCTCCTCCCTGGCCCTCTCGTGGGCCCTCCATCGCTTCCCCTGAGGGCAGTGCAATGGACTTCAGGGCAGAGTCTCAAGGTCGGGACCATGGACCCCAACAGTGGGGATATTGGGTTCCCTGGGCCCAACACGAACGAGGGCCTCCCCTTCCGCCGAGGCAGGCGGGTACGGAGCGTTCGGTGCCGGAGGCCACAGTCAGCAGGCCCCCCCCGTCTCCAACGGGAAAGACCAACTCGCCTCAAGGCCCGGCGTTGGGGCAGGAGGCCGTGGCGGCTGATCGCCCAAGGGCAGAGCAAACATCTGACGAGGTGCTGCCAGGCCGCTCCTCGTCCTCCTCACCCGACAAGGCGGTGGCGGGGGCATCACCATCCGAACCCCCGCCTATTGACCTAAAGGCACACCAGGACCTTCTCCGCCATGTGGCAAAGGCTATTAACCTGCCCATTGAGGAGGTCACAGAGGACGATGACCCAGTAACTGATGTCGTGGGAGCGGAGGCCCCCATAAGAGTGGCATTGCCCTTTATCCGCACGATACAGCGGAATAATGCTACAATCTGGCAGTCGCCTTCCTCAGTCCCCCCCCACGGCGCGAGGGTGTGGAGAGGAAATATTCCATCCTGCCCAAAGGGTACGAGTACTTGTACATGCACCCAACCCCGGACTCTCTGGTGGTCTAGTCGGTGAACGACCGGGAGAGGCACGGGCAGCCGGCCGCTGCGCCAAAATCTAAGGAGTCGCGGTGCATAGACCTGTTGGGGCGAAAGATCTATTCGGGTGGCCTTCAGCTCCGCATAGCGAACCAAATGGCGCTCCTTTCCCGGTACACTTTTAACATCTTGGGGTGCCTGGGTAAATTTTCGGAGCTGACCCCGCAAGACTCCCGCCGGGAATCCTCGGCGCTCCTGGACGAGGGCAGGACGGCCTCCCGGACCTTAATTCGGGCAGCCTTGGACTCCGCGGACTCAGGAGCCAGAACTATGGCTTCCGGCATAACCATGCGGCGCATTGCGTGGCTGCAATCCTCCACCTTGCCGACGGAGGTGCAATACACCCTCCAGGACCTCCCCTTCGATACACAGGGTCTCTTCTCAGAGAAGACGGACTCGAGAATTAAGACCCTGAAGGATGGGAGGATTGCTATTCGAACTTTGGGCATGCACACGCCGGCCACCCAGAGACGGCCGTTCCGGCAGCAGCCCTACCGGCCCTTCACCCAGGCCAGGTCTAGGCCATTTAACAATCGCCGGACGGCCCCCTACTGCCGCAGGCTGTCGGGGGGGTAGGCGTAACCAGACCCAGGGCCCCCTCAAGGCCCGAAACCAGCCTTTTGATGGGACGCCTGAGGACGGCCCATCACTCTCCCCCCAGGATCCATCCCTATTATTTTCAAATCGCCTTTCCCACTTCCTCCAGGCGTGGTGCTCCATAACATCGGACAGCTGGGTCCTCAACACCGTCCAGCACGGCTACCGCCTGCAGTTTGTTTCGTCCCCTCCCTCCCACCCACCTTCCCCGTCCCTCTTCAGGGACCCCTCTCACGAGCAAGTCCTCTTACAGGAGGTCGAGACTCTGAGCGTGGGTGCTATAGAGGAGGTGCCTCGCAGCAAGCGGGGCAGGGGATTCTATTCCAGATACTTTCTCATCCCCAAGGCGAAAGGAGGTCTTCGTCCCATCTTAGACCTCCGGGAGCTCAACAGACACCTGTGCAAGCTCAGGTTTCGTATGGTGACCTTGGGGACCATTATTCCTTCCTTGGATCCGGGAGACTGGTTTGCCGCCCTCGACATGAAGGATGCATACTTCCATGTGGCAATTTACCCACAGACGCTACCTGCGCTTCGTGGTCAACGACGCTCACTACCAGTTTGCGGTACTACCCTTCGGCCTCTCCATCGCACCGAGAGTGTTGACCAAGTGTATGGCGGTCGTGGCCGCAGCCCTCCGCCGTCGTCGAATACATGTGTACCCGTATCTCGACGACTGGCTGATTCGTGGTCGCTCCCAAGAGCTGGTGACGGCTCAGGTGTCCGAGATACTGCATCTGTTCCGGTCTCTCGGCCTACTTATCAACGCCGAAAAGTCCCACTTAGTTCCGGCGCAAAGAGTGGAATTCATAGGCGCAGTCCTCGACTCCACTCTGGCCAGAGCCTGCCTCCCTCGTCCTCGGCACGAGACGATGGTCTCGCTCATACGGGCACTGCAGGCCTTCCCTACAACGACGGTGCGATCCTGCCTGCGCCTGCTGGGTCACATGGCAGCGTGCACGTTTGTGACCGCGCACGCAAGGCTGCGGCTTCGCCCGTTCCAAATGTGGCTGGCATCGGTGTACCGCCCCCATCGCGACCCCATAGACATGGTGGTGACAGTTACAAAGCCCACTCTCCAGACGCTCACCTGGTGGCTGGATCCGGGGATTGTCTGCGCAGGGGTCCCGTTCCGCCATCCTCGCCCGTCTGTCACCCTGACCACAGACGCCTCGGCGCTGGGATGAGGTGCTCACATAGGAGACCTACACACCCAGGGTCTCTGGTCAGCCCGGGAGCTCTCCCTCCACATCAACGTCCGGGAGCTGAGAGCGATCCGCTTGGCGTGTCTCGCCTTTCGGGCCCACCTACAGGACCACTGTGTAGCGGTGTACACAGACAACACCACAGCAATGTTCTATGTGAACAAGCAGGGCGGAGCCCGATCCTCCCTGCTTTGCAAGGAAGCGATGCTCCTATGGGATCTTTGCGTGACCCACTCGATTCGCCTAGAAGCGTTTTTTCTGCCGGGGGTGCAGAACACATTGGCCGACCATCTCAGCAGGTCCTTCGCCTCCCACGAGTGGTCCCTTCGCCCAGATGTGGCTTACACAATCTTCCAGAGGTGGGGGTTTCCCCAGATAGACCTGTTTGCCTCCAGGGCCAACAGGAAGTGCCACAGGTTCTGCTCGTACCAGGGTCAAGCTCTGGGCTCCCTCTCAGATGCGTTCCTCCTGCCATGGACGGATCCCCTCCTCTACGCGTTCCCCCCGTTTCCGCTCGTACACCGGGTGTTACTCAAGCTTCGGAGGGACAGGGCCCGCGTAATACTCGTCGCTCCGGCCTGGCCGAGAGAGCACTGGTACACCTTGCTGCTCGAGTTGTCAGTTAGGGATCCCATTCCCCTTCCGTTATGGCCGGACCTCATTACTCAGGACCTCGGCAGGCTTTGTCACCCGAACCTGCAGTCGCTGCATCTTACAGCTTGGTTCCTGAATGGTTGACCAACGCAGAAAGGGGTTGTTCGTTGGCGGTGCAACAAGTTCTGCTCGAAAGTAGAAAGCCTTCGACGTGCTCTACCTACCTCGCGAAGTGGAAACGCTTCGCGATCTGGTGCGACCAACGAGGTCTTAACCCGTTCTTGGTCCCCATCCCGACCATCCTCGACTACCTCTGGTACCTGAAAGGTCAAGGTCTCGCGATCTCTTCCCTGAAGGTGCACCTGGCGGCTCTGTCGGCCTTTCGGCCCGCCATAGGAGGCCAGTCCGTCTTCTCTAACCCGATGGTTGCCCGCTTCCTTAAAGGTCTAGACCGTCTGTACCCGCCAGTACGTCATGCTACTCCAACTTGGGATTTAAACCTGGTTCTGGCTCAAATGATGAGACCACCCTTCGAGCCCCTGGCCACGTGCTCTCTGCTTCATCTCACCTGGAAGACGGCCTTCCTCGTGGCAATCACATCCGCCAGACGAGTCTCGGAACTCCGCGCCCTGACGGCGGGTCCCCCGTATACCGTCTTCCATGGGGACAAGGTGCAGTTTCGACCGCACCCGGCCTTCCTCCCCAAGGTGGTGTCGGCCTTCCACCTCAACCAAGAGATCTTCCTCCCGGTCTTCTTTCCGAAGCCGCACGCCTCGCTTCGGGAGCAGCAGCTCCACACCCTGGACGTCCGCAGGGCCCTCGCTTTTTACATCGACCGGACGAAGCCCTTCCGGCATTCGACCCAGCTATTTGTGGCGATTGCCGATCGCATGAAAGGCGAGCTGGTCTCCTTGCAGCGGATTTCATCCTGGGTGACGTCATGTATACGAACGTGCTACGAGCTTGCTCGCGTCCCCCCATGCCGACTCACCGCACACTCGACGAGGGCGCACGCCTCGTCGGCCGCCTTCCTGGCCCATGTCCCCATCCAGGACATCTGTAGAGCGGCCACCTGGTCTTCTGTACACACCTTCGCTTCCCACTACGCGTTGGTGCAACATTCTCGAGACGATGCAGCCTTCGGCTCAGCAGTCCTACACTCGGCCACGTCTCACTCCGACCCCACCGCCTAGGTAAGGCTTGGGAATCACCTAAATGGAATGCATAGGAGCAATCACTCGAAGAAGAAACTACGGTGAGTAACCGTCCTAACTGTTGTTCTTCGAGATGTGTTGCTCCTATCCATTCCAGACCCGCCCTCCTTCCCCACTGTCGGAGTAGCCGGCAAGAAGGAACTGAGGAGCGGACGGGCCGGCTGGGGTATATATCCAGCGCTATAGCGGCGCCACTCCAGGGGGCGCCCAGCCGGCCCGCCGGAGTTGCTAGGGTAAAAATGTTCCGGAGAGCCGTGCACGCGCGGCACGCACACCTAACTGGAATGGATAGGAGCAACACATCTCGAAGAACAACAGTTACTACGGTGAGTAACCGTCCTTTACATGGGAACCCCAGGCAAAACTTCTGTCAGGGTCAACGCCATCCCTTCTCTTTCTGTGGTAGATACATTGACTACCATGCAGTTTGGTCTTTAATTTGAGACCTTAAAAACAAAGACTCTGTGTAGACACTAAAAGGTCCGACAGCCCCTTTCATAATAGAGTTTTGCTACGTTATTCTTGGCCCAAACCACTTTTCATCCAGGGCCCAAACCACTTTTCATCCATACCACAAAAATTGTACAGCATGCTGGGTTCTTAACTCCATTTCAGAAATGGCTGCATTTCAGAAGTGTTATGTAATCACTTACTGATCCTTTAAAACAGTAGGCAAGATGTGCCTAAAAATGGAACTATATCACTTCATTATCTTTCTGCGCATTTTGTTTTGCTTTTCATTGTGTTTTTTTTAACCTTTTAAGTAACGTTAAAGCTAATACTGTCACTAACTGCTTCTGTGATTATAGTGCACCTCTGGGCAGGGAGCTCTTTCTTTAGCTGTTTGTACCAACGCCTTGCACAGCGAGGTACAGGTCCAGGACGGGGGTTCCCAGGTACTACCGTCCTACAAATTGTTTTTATATTTGAGCACTCCAATAATACTATTCCTCAGAAAATTGTTCTCTAATCTGTTCAGTACGTAGGCAGAAGTAGATGACTTCTCGACAGGTGTGAGCCCCTGTTTTGCACTTCTTTGCTGCAAATATTTGGGTGCCTGTTATTCAATATTACTTCACCGAATGGTTTTCAGAACAGGATAGGACTTATCACAACATACTCACTAATGTGCGTATGTATGAAAAATATTTACTGCATAGTCTGTGATTTAAAACGTTTACAATTTACCAAGTATTTGCTAAATGTTTTTTTTCTGAATTTAAAAACAAACCTGCCTTTGGCTTAAAAATACACACAGGTCAGTTTGGGAGCTTGTTTTAAGCAGTGAATTAGTATTCCAGCAGATTGAAAACGGATTTGCACCATATGGAGAAGTGGGGCTTAATGTGCCACACGGGTTCCTTTATGATGGATATGCTAGCATTAATGCCAAAGCGAGGTTTTGTCTGGTCTTGCAGCGGGGGCTTGTGCAGCCAGTGTCTCAAAGCATGCCACTCTTGAGCCAAATGAATGCCTCCAGAAGGAGGTTGACAGAAAGAAATGTAAATAATTATTTTAGAATACACTTAGCAATCTATTCATGCTGAGAAGCGCTGCTCACCTTTTGAACTTTGAGAATATTGGGCTGTGCAGAATGGGTGCTACCCTCGAGAGAAGGTGCAATCTTTTTTTACTGAATGAAGAGCTGTGAAAGCTCATCTGGTGATGGTGGTAAATTTTTAATGGAAGTTAATACTCACAACTGATATTCTGAGCCTAATAGTAATGGCTCAGCATACAAATAGAAAGTGACACTCTTCTGTGTTTATTTATTTGCATTATAGAGGCCCCAATCAGGGCTTGAAACACTGTCCTGAGGCGTTTCTAATCGAATTAGTTGACGCACACATTTAATGGGAATCTCACTACGAGAATAACTGCACCAGTGTACATGCTGCTTTAATCGTTCAGTAAACAGAGCTGCCCTGCAGTTTAGTTAAAGCAGTTCAAATACTAAATACAATTCTCAGACCTGTGTTAATAGGACATTACCTGCACTAAAGGAGGGCGGATGGTACGGTACAGTTCAGCACCAGGCTCTCCTTATTGGATTCACAAACCCTTTGTGCTGGTTTACAAATGTCAGCAAAAAGTTGGCGGGCTCAGGAAGTGCAAAAACACCAGCCCTAATAAATTTCCCTTTCCAATTCTCCACTATACACCCTAAGAATCCTAGATGGTTATGTTCAGAGGGGGTGGTGGGGAACCAGCAGCCGCCTGTAACTTCTTCCTTCAGGGCTTAGGAATCTCTAGCATCCCTCCTGAGCCTCCTATCCACAGCCTGGGCTCCAGACCCCATCTATTTACATGGAGTTCTGAGTGGAATTTGCACATGAACACACATACTTCAAGTTGGTTCCAAGATTTCCATTAAGCTGTAGAGTCTGGTATAAGATTTAAGTTGCTTAGAGATGTGGAGATTGAACTGCATTTAAAAATCATAATCTCCTGTGACTAATAATGATACGGGTGAACATGGGGAGGGATCCTTAAAGATGCAGTTTCTACAGCCCCTTAATGTTTTCCCTCAACAAAAGGCTATTTTGTAATGGCATACCCAGGGCAGCAGCCAGTAGTGTCACTGAAAGATATAGGCACTGTAAGTGCTTAGTCCATTAGCGTTGCCGTTGTAAGAGCTTTCTTAAAATGTTGGAACGCTTCTAATTCACGCATTCATTCTTTTGTATCTGAATATATTTTACAGGCTATCTCCAGGCTCTGTGAGGACAAATACAAAGACTTGTCCAAAGCTGCTATGAGACGATCTTTCAGTGCTGATAATTTAGTTGGTATCCGTCGTTCTAATGCCATCCTCTCCTGAGGAGAGAGAAGGGTGCAGCACCGTGAAGCCAGCGTACGTGTGAACCGGAGGAATACCACCACTCCATGCACATAAGCCAGCAGTGATGGTGTCTTCCAGAAAGGGGAGGAAGGATAAAACCAGCCAAGGGACCCCAGGGCCTGAGGAGCGTATTCCATTCAAAAAATGGGACCTTGTCAAATCAGTGCTCCTCCTTTTAATGTATCCAGAGGTGCAAAAACAAGCTCCCCACCTCCCCCCACAGATGTTTGCTTACTGTGTAGGCCTATAGCTGTGAACGATGAGGTTTTTAATAATGAGTAGTTTTAAATTTTAGAATTTAAACACTAACCACGTGACGATAGTTACAATGTTCTTCCCTCTTCTCCCTGTCATCCAGAATCTTGCTGCGTTTGCCTGTCAGAGCGAATGCAGTGTTCACAAAAAAAAAAAAAAGAAAAGAGAGAGGACTCTAACGAAGTATAAAGCCACTCTGGAGCTTGAAATGGTAGCATAGATAAGTGTTGAAGGGTTTTGCTATTCAAAAGCTGCTATTATTGGTGATGAGTTCAAAACCAAGAAGCTGTTTGAGCAGGATATAACTGTGTACCAGCAGTGTCATTCCGGTAGAGCCTGTCAAAGGATTTTGAATGTTTTGGTTGGAAGCAGAGAAATGGTGTTACGTATTGATTGTTCAAATGTATAGGGTCCATGCTGCATTTCTTGTGAACTATGGTGCTTCTCACTTTCTAATACTTTTACTACTGCTTAGGAAAATATGCATCCTGTATATCTTTCTGAGGCACTGAATGAGAGAGAGCTGTATTGGAAACAATGTGGCAATCCAGTGATGAATAGCCAACTGCATTGCTTCTCTGAATTCTTCCACTACAGGTCTGTTGTGCTTTATGCAGTGGAGTTCTGACAAAGTTGATGCTAAGATTATCATGTCTGTTTTGGTTCCCCTAGACTTCCTGCTTTCAGATGGGGGTTTACTTTTGTGGTGGGACAGTAGTGAGTTTGAGGATCCTGGACTCACTGATAGGGATAGATACCTATTCCCAATTAGCACATAAGATTTCGTTCAAAGGAGTTCTTAAAAAAACAGCCCCCAAATGTATAAGTTGTCAGACTTTTTTATTTTTTGGAGAAGTGACTTGTGTAACTCTGCTTTTCCTGAAGATACCCCCAGAATGAGAATTTGGGATGAAGTTTCCTTTCAAACTTCAAAGCTCTAAACAGGATAAGTGTTAATAGACTTTTCCTGGTACTAACCCTTATATACCTCCTTCTCCCAGTTCTAGATAGATTCTAGGCACTGAATGACATTAGTTCCTAGGTCAAATTTTGTTCAACCCTGCTTCCATCCAAGGTCCAATAAGTTGTCAGGTCCCCATGCCTTTGAGATTAGGGACTTCTGAGTATAACAATTTGGCAGCATTCAAACTATTTAAATATGTATAGTATTTTAAAGTTTGCAAATCTACCAGCTCCAGGCCCGCAATCCGTGGGACTTGGAACTTCAGGTATCGATCACGATTCAATTTTGAAAATAATGCTACATCTTCAGGTGGTTTTCCTTTCTCATGTTTGTATTAAAAAAAAAAAAGCTAATAATAAACTCTATTTTAATTAAAGCTAAAGGTGGTTAGAGTGTTCTGTACCATTTTCTCTGAGTTTGTTTGCAAATAACTTGTTGAACAGATTAAGATGAAGATTTGGCCCTGTGTGGCTGCTTTAGAATCTCACCAAAGCTTAGTCCTCTGGTATGTGAAATCCACCCCAATATGAGCTGGTTACATTTTTTGTCTTACCACCTTTATCTGAAAATACCCCTTAGCAGCCAAAAACAAAGAATATTAGAGGTTTCAAACAGTTTTGTGTGTGCTGGGGTCATACAGTTTGCAGTCAACTGCAGTTTGTGTGTGTTAAGCTGAAGGAGGGGTATGACTGAATGAACGAAAACTTCTGTGATTCCAGGTCCTATTTATTGTTAACATTTTGTGAACAATGTTTAAGTAATTAATGGTGACTGGTAGATTTTTGGTTTAAATGCAAGGAAACTTTCTGGAGCTAACTTGTCTCTCACTGCTGCATTAGTCCTCCTTTTGAATCTACTCTGGAACGAAGTTAGCTGCTTGTAATTTCCAATCTCTGATTTTTTTGATTTTTTTTTTCAGGTTGACCTGTAACCTAATTCTTAAGTCTGTGTTTTAGTTAATACTCTGCAACCTGATTTGAACTTTCTGAGGTGAATATAAACACACTTTCTCCTGTGCTTATTTTGCTGATTGGTTATACAGCTTTCACAAACGTAGCAGGTGCCTTCTGGCACTTCTAAGGAAAGCGTCACCTATCATAGAATTCAAGATCAGAAGGGACCGTTATGATCATCTAGTCTGACCTCCTGCAAGATGCAGGCCACATAAGCCGATCCACCCACTCCTGAACTAATTCTCTCCCTTGACTCTGCTGTTGAATGCTCCAAATCGTGATTTAGAGACTTCAAGTAGCAGATAATCCACCAGCAAGCGACCCCTGCCCCATGCTTCGGAGGAAGGCGAAAAACCTCCAGGGCCACTGCCAATCTACCCTGGAGGAAAATTCCTTCCCGACCCCAAATATGGCGATCAGCTGAACCCCGAGCATGCGGGCAAGACTCTCCAGCCAGACCCTCTGGAAAGGGCTAACAATATCCCAACATTGACCCTTTGAACTAATTATCAGTGTGGCACGTTATTGACCTATTGACTAAACCCGTTATCCTATCATACCATCCCCTCCATAAATTTATCCAGCTTAATCTTAAAGTCATGGAGGTCCTTCGCCCCCACTGTTTCCCTCGGTAGGCTGTTCCAGAATTGCACTCCTCTGATGGTTAGAAACCTTTGTCTAATTTCAAGCCTAAATTTCCTAACTGACAATTTATATCCGTTTGTCCTCGTGTCCACATTAGCACTGAGCTGAAATAATTCCTCTCCTTCCCTGGTATTTATCCCTCTGATATATTTAAAGAGTGCAATCATATCTCCTCTTGTCCTTCTTTTGGTTAAGGAAAACAAACCGAGCTCCTCAAGTCTCCTTTCATACGACAGTCCTTCCATTCCTCGGATCATTCTAGTGGCCCTTCTTTGTACTCGTTCCAGTTTGAATTCATCCTTCTTAAACATGGGAGACCAAAACTGCACACAATACTCCAAATGAGGTCTTACCAACGCCTTATATAACGGGACTAGCACCTCCTTATTTCTACTAGAAATACCTCGCCTAATGCATCTCAAGACCGCATTAGCTTTTTTAACGGCCACATCACATTGCTTACTCATAGTCATCCTACGATCAACCAGGACTCCTAGGTCCTTCTCCTCCTCCATTACTTCCAACTGGTGCGTCCCCAGCTTATAACTAAAATTCTTATTAGTCATCCCTAAATGCATAACCTTACACTTCTCATTATTGAATTTCATCTTGTTACTAATATTCCAGTTTTGCCACAGGACTCTTTGCTGCTTCTACAGTTTTACAAGGTCATCCAAATCTCCCTGGAGGATATCCCGATCCTTTTCCGAATTGGCAATACCTCCCAACTTGGTGTCATCCGCAAACTTTATCAGCCCACTCCTACTTTTGGTTCCGAGGTCAGCGATAAATAGATTAAATAAAATCGGACCCAAAACCGAACCTTGAGGAACTCCACTGGTAACCCCCCTCCAACCCGACAGATCACCCTTCAATACGACCCTCTGCAGTCTCCCCTTTAACCAGCTCCTTATCCACCTCTGGATTTTCATTTCGATCCCCATCTTTTCCAATTTAACCAGTAATTCCTCATGCGGTACCGTATCAAACGCCTTACTGAAATCAAGATATATTAGGTCCACCGCATTTCCTTTGTCTAAAAAATCTGTTACTTTCTCAAAGAAGGAGATCAGGTTGGTTTGACATGATCTACCTTTCGTAAAACCATGCTGTAATTTGTCCCAGTTGCCATCGGCCTCAAGGTCCGTAACCACTCTCTCCTGTGCCTGGTATTCACCTTTTTCTTTGACAGATGAAATAGTGAAGGATGTAATAGCACAGTAAGAAAAGGGATTTATGATCTTGGTTTCTAGGCGCATGACCGATTCTAGGATGTATCAATAGACCTCTCCCTAACAGTGTGGGAGAATCGGAAAAGAATATCCCACAAAGTAATCTGAATCTGCAGGATGTATTGCTGATCTTTTGTGTAGCTAGCACAGGCTCTCACAGAAGGCTGGGATTGCATCTGACTCCTCAGAACCAGACTGAAATCAGGTGCTGCCTTTGCTCAGTGGTATTTTAAGTTACCAAGTAGCATGCATGATATGTGGTGCTGCAACAGCATGGGGCATCTGATGACACATGTAGAATAGATAAAATCTGCATTTGAAAAAGTCAGTTTACCTTAAACATCAACTTTCATTGATGCATTAATCTGACAGACTGGCTAACAAATTGCTACTTATCAGTCAGAATGCTCATTCTCTCCTTTCCACCTCCCCCATATGGAAATCCACTGTTCAGCCAGCCTTTGGTGACTAACCCCTACAGATGTTATATGCAGTGTAATTCTAGCTGTCAGTCCCAGGATATTAGAGACAAGGTGGGTGAAGTAATATATTTTATTGGACCTTTCCCAGACCTGAAGAACTCTGTGTGGCTCAAAACCCAGTCTCTCTCAACAGAAGTTGGTCCAATAAAAGCAATTACTTCATCCACTTTGTCTCTCCAACCTATGAAAAATACCTAGTATAAAATTTCTACACTAAGATATTTGTGTGGAATCATCTCTTACTAGGTTCTCTGCATTTCTACTGATATTTCAGTGTTCTTCATTTTAGGTGTAGGTGATCGTGTTTGTATATTACAGATGCTTTGAGTCTCCTTAGCCATTGGTTTACATCTTTGCATTAAAAGCTTTTGAAAATGACTTAGGGAGGAATAAAAGGTATGCTCTTTTTGCTGCTTCATGATGTATAAAGGCCTGAATATTTTTAGAACACTTTCTTTGGAAAAGCAAGTCTTGCAAAAACGGTAGTAAAGAGGAGTTGGTGGTTGACTGGAGAACTAGTGAGATTTTGCTATAACCAACTTGAAATCTGAGCTACTGAGGAGGGGGAAGTGATTTTTAATCTATTTAGAACAGTTTAAATAGGAGTTAACAAAAGAAACTGACAACCGCTTGTGAGAAATTAAAGCTGGCAACATCCATTCCCCTTTGGTTGAGGACTTAACTCCCACTCCAGTGCTCTAGTTTTCCAGCAAAAACACAAGAGACAAACCTTTAAAATCCGCTTTGCAACCTCAGAAATCGGGGATATTAAATCTTTTGGACCTTTCTATATTGAAGCAGCAAAGAAGTTGGGTTTTACTTTTTGGTGCTGTAAGACACCTTAAGGAGAGACCGCATCTGCGTGTTTCAAAGGGAATCTCATCCAGCTTTTCCTCGGGAAGCCTGATCTTTTTTTAGAAAAGGCTCCATAGAAGGTGTCAACCGTGCTGTTTCAAAAACAAGCCATTGCTCAGAGGGAATTTATTCATAATCACTATTGGAAATGTCCCTTTAAAAACAAAAATGAGATTTTTATTATAGAGGACAAGTTAATTCAGTGTGTGCATTGGGCTGTGTGTACTGGGTATAGATAACCCAATGAAAAATGCCCACGAATCCAACAGTTGGATACTTAAATGTTTATTGAGCTGCAACACTGTCTTCTAGTCGTAGTTGTGACACTCAATCGCTGACAGCAAATTGCCCAGCTATGTGCTTGTTTCAATGCAGGCTAGTTAGAATCAACTCCGCTCCCATCCACAAGTATCATTAGGTGGAGATCAACACTCTGCCAGCCATTCATTGATACGGGCTTAGTCTGATAGAATCCCAGCTGAAGAATGCAAACTTGCTTCAGCGCAACCTTTGCCCTTTGGATACAGGAACTGTGTGTTTTGTTGCTACGGCAATTTAGTATGAGAACCACTTCAAGTGGGTTTGGTGGGTAGTACTCCTGGGATAGAATAAATGTCGTCAACACCCATATTTTTACCAAGAAAAGGCATCAGGCATAATGTGGGCAAGTGGAGGAGGAGAAGGAGGGAGCGATTTGAGGCAAGCGCTGAAGGAGAGGTGGAGTACATGCTACAGAGTACGTTCCAAGCATGTAAGTAGGGGTGGCTGCTGGTCAATGCTGAAGTGTAGATCTGAATAGTGGAGAGAGCTCCACCAGAAAGGAAGTGGTGGTATCTCTTCAGACCTAATTTCCATGCAAGAACAGCCGTACTGGGTCAGACTAAATGTCCATCTAGCCCAGTATCTTGTCTTCCGACAGTGGCCAATGTGCCCCAGAAAGAACGAACAGAAAAAGTAATCAAGTGATCCATTCCCTATCGCTCATGTAGTTCTTGAGTGACCTGTACCCAGTTTTAGTAAGAAATATCCATCCTTATGTGGTACATGTTCTCCTGCCAAGTGGCATACCAGAGAGAAATGCAGAAAGGATTTATAGAGTGCACCAAATTACACCCCTCATTTCTTAAGAGCGTTGTCACTCTTGTCCTTAACACTCGCGTTTACCTTCCTTTCTCCTGGTGCATGGTATCTTAGAAGTTGTGAGCGCTCTGGGGGAGGCGAATTAGGCTAACTTGTCAGTCTGTAAAGGCTAGGCCTAGTTCTAAGACAGCTGGTGGGGGCCCAGCAGGAGGAGACTAATCCAAGATACATGAGTTTATCCCCAGTAGTGCAGTTCCTAAACTTAGGGGCAGCTTTTTCAGCTCACAAGACTAAGATCTTGACAGCACCTGTTCCCTGCCAGCTCCTACATGCTGTGACTGGTTCTGTGCAAGACAATGGAAGAGGCAGTAGCTGCCCTGAGAACATTAGTCTGAATGGACAGATAAGGACTGAACACACCTGGGGGGACCTAGTGATGAGATGCCTAATCATGGGATAAACTATTCCAATACCTTACTTGTTAGTAAGGGACTGACTAGCTCAGGTGACTAGCAGCCTACCAGCTTCCTTCCCCACCTGGAGGGATGAACTCTGGGCCAGTGCTGTGCTGAATCTTGGTGTGCCACTTCTGCACACCTCCTATTCACCTACGCATTCTAACTCTCCCTGCAGATCCAGGTCTCCAAATCCCAGAGTATGGCAGACTCCAGGAAAGGGGAAGGCTGGAACACGGCAAGACCCAGTGGGTGTATTTAAAAGAAAGTGAGTGTGCCCTAGTTTATTAGAAAAGGCCCCATTCTGAGAGGCGCTGCAGGCTCTCTACCCAAAGGAAGCTGTGGATCTTGACGCATGGCAGGATCAGACCCTGTGACCATCTTATTTGCACTGATGGAGAATGGCCAGACAGGTATTGGTGCCTTGGAATCATAATCTTGGAGGTCAGCGTCCGTGTTTGATCCATGATCACTTCTGATAGTGCTGCTTGGGTGACAGAACTCCAGCCGATGCTATGCACACTTCAGAGCTAACTGGATAGCTGAGTGCTGCGTGATTAGTCACAAGTGAGCAAGTCTTAACCCTGTGCCTCCCTATTTTAAATGCTCTTCCTGCAGCATCGGTACCTTTAGACTGAATCCTTGCAAAATGAGATGTTACCTCCTGGAGAGGAAGATTTCCAGGGTTTGTCTTGCGGATTATGTGGGTCTGCACCAAATCTGGACCGAGGACTGAGATTGGCATACACTCCTAGTTGACTGAGACTTGCTTGACTGTGTTAACTGGTAAGTACCGAAGGACAGGTGTACGGTGCTTGAGTTTATTGCTGGATAAGGACCTGACACTATTCCAGTTCAAAAGACCCATACATTTTACAGTAAGGCCTATGCTCTAACTATGGGGCGTTACCTTGAACAATCAGGGCAGTGCACTTTACAGGAGCTGTTATGGACACAAGCCAACAGCAATGCTTGCCTTGAAAGCAACTCTTGATCTACTAGTGTTTACCCCCCCCCTTTTTTTTTTAAAGTCCCAGAACAGACCTAAGTTTTCCCCCTCCCCCCATTTCTGTAACATTTCCTTACAAGGCTTTGTTTATAACCTGCATGAGGACTTCTAGTGGGATTCCACTAGCTGCATTCCTGTTTCCTGCAGGGAAATGTGACTCTTATTTGTATAATAATGCCTGGAGTCCCCAGTGTGGGAATAGGGCCCCATGGAGCTAAGCACTACTCCTATAAGCCCTATTTCATTGCCTCAGGGCTAGTTTCAGCACATCCCTTTCAGTGCCTCCTGCTGGTAAGAAATGGGAGGGAAGCATTCTCTAGCATGTTCTCATTTTCCCCCTCTGTTGTTCCTTTTATTTTGCTCTACCATCAGGAACAAAGAAATAAAAATAGACACTTTTGTTTTCTCATAAATAGCTAATCTCCATATTTTTTCTTTGAATAAAATCTCAGGTTTTCTTCAACTTTTCACAAAATAGAATACATACAAAGTTACTTCTTAAACAAACAAAAAAAAAGTCACAGGGTCAGCAACTGAAGTGTGTGAAGTCTAATGCGTACAAGTGTGGGCCCCACCTAATAACGGGCACAAAATAACATCTCTTTACCCACCTACTGCTTTGAGTTGCTGCTGCTGCTTGCAGTGCAGTGGTGAAAATCTGAAGAATCCTGAAAGCCAGGGCAAGTAAAGCTTCAGCTGTTATGAGTGGCTGTAGCAAAGGTTTGTCATCAGCCCAAAGCTACCCTCACCTCTGCTTCAACTATGCTCACATTTTTTCAGCAGTCCACAGTTCGCGGCTCTCTTTTTTAAAAAGAAAACTACACTGACGCAGTTACACTTGAAGAAAAATCCTTTTGATGTGGTTTTGTTCAAGGTATTGAATGACGTGTGTATAGCTATGCCTACAACAGGCCACTACAGCAAGACCCAGGTAAAAATGGGCATGAATTTGACCACTAAAATGAGTCAGGATGTTGGACTACGCCTCACAACTAGCCCCAGTGCAGCTAGGCTGAAGCTGCCTTGTTAATGAGAACAAACCCGTATCAAAGTTCACTAAAATTCTCTAGTATATACAGAGCAGATTCCATAGTACAATTATTTACAGGGTGTAACAGAACCATCTCCTAGTGCAGTACTGTACACTCTGCATTGCAGGATCCTTGTCACAGCCGCTGCAACCTTGTGCTGGGGAAGGTTATTGCCAAGCTGCTGGGGCCTTGTTCATACACTTCCCACACCACACATGACTGGATAAGGAAGACCCTGGCCATCCTTGATTTTCTGGCTGGCTGCAGGCTCGCTTTCCCGCTCTTTGTTTCTGATAAGCAGGGGAGTAGAGCTTGCCTCCAGAGCTACCTTGGGAGGAGGGAGGTGTAGAGCTTTCCAAGCCTGGCCATCTCAGGGAACAGGTGCTCAGTGGTGCCACCATGGCCATCTGAGGTGGTGCAGCTCAGAGGAGAACACGTGCATTCAGCTGCTTCTGGGGAAATCAGGGTTTTTAGAGCTTTTCCCCTCACTCCCTCTACTGCCCACAAAGCGAAAGACTAGACTCAGGGGCCTGGGCCTTGAAATATTCTGCTGCTGCGGGGAGGGGCTGTGTCCATTTTTGTGCCTGGGGAGTGCAGGTCAGTGGTGCTGTTACCTAGGGCAGGCCAATGCACCAGCCCTGCCCTTCCCCGGGAGAGTCCCGCTGACTGAGTGCTCGCTGGTGGAGGCCAGCTTTAAAGCCGCACCACTTTAGAGTCCAAAAGCCGATGCTGGGCTACTGCCACATTGCATCAAATCTGGAGGCTGGTGCAAGGAGAGGTGTGTGTGGGCGGAGTCATTAGGGGGTGGTTTGCTAGAAAGTGAAGCGCACGCTGGGGTTTTATTCCTAAATTTGGTCACAGCTCCTGGGAAACTCAAATCAGCTGCACTTAGCAGTGGGGGGGGGGGGCGCTGCTCCTTTGATAGAGTTGGTAATTCCTGCTCCTCATTCTGGGTAAAGCCCCGTGAAGCCGGCCTGCTATGCACTGCTGAGCCCTGGCTGGCTCAATGGGGAGCAAACTGCTCCGTTTGTGTCAGTGTTGAGGCAGTTGCACAGGGAGGGGATTGCACTCTTGTGCACCAGGCATGTGACACTGCTGCCAGCTTTCCATGGGGTCATTTCTCCCTTACAGGCACAGGGGCCTGTCTCAGCAGAGCGTGGGGGCAGCCCGGGAAATTGACATGAGCGGAGGCAAAGCTACGCGTGCTCCCGCTGAGGCCGCTCCTTTTGGAAAAGGAAAAGGGGCGGGGCTTGGGCCCCCAGCGGAGTGGCCAATTCAGGGGCAGCCCCTTCGGGCCCAGCAGCCTGGTTAACGCGGGTGGGGGAAAGTTGCAGCGTGTCCCGGGCGGAGAGCTCCTGTGCGCTGGCAGGGCCCCGCCGCTGGAGCAAGGCAGGAGGCCGCGGCTTTGGCTCTGGGCTTTAGAGAGTTTTGGTCCGGCCCGGCCCGACGGCTGAATGGGGAAGCCAGCGCGGGTGGCGCCCCGCCTGGGACAGAGCGGAGGAGGAAATGGCTAATCCGGAGTCACTAGAAACCCCCCTGGCCCTCGTTCCCCGGGGGGGGGGGTGACTACAGGCCCGCGCTACTGCAGCAGGCGGCGGCCCTGGGGAACCGATGCACTGGGCAGCCGCTAGGCACCTGCGCCTGCCCCTTCCCCAGCTCCCCCTGCAGAAAGGGCAGCGCCCGGCGGGCGGGGGGCGCGACGCTTCCCGCTGAGAGCTGGCGGCGGATCGCTGCTAATCGGGCCCTCGCCCCCCGCCCTGCAGGAACCCGGCGGGGAAGCGGGAAAAGAGGCGGCGGCGAACGCCGCCCCGGCAGGCGGAGGCGGGCGCAGACCTTTGCCCTGCTCCAGGCGGCGGCAACACTCGCAGGTTGCAAACACGGTCAGGCGCTAAGTGCGCAGCGCCGCTAAACGGCCTCTAGCAGCCAGGGGCCCGTTCCCCTCCCCCCCCCCCTTCCCGGCCCTTTCAGGGAGGAGGAGACGCGCCCCCACCCTCTCCTCCCGCAGGACATTTGGTTTTTGTAACTGCAACCTGCGCTTGCTTCACCCCCCTTCACTAACCCGGGGGAGTGACTCCGGTTTGAACAGGCGGACTTTTAAAGGCCCCTTGTAAACTACGAATCTCTGCTGAGGTTTAACCCCCCCCCCCGCGGCCGGAGGAACTGGAGGGGGGGGGCGGATTCCCGGGGACTGCCACGGCCCCAGCCTTGCACGGGGGAGGGGGCTTGTCTGTTGCCTGGGCAGGGAGCCGGTGGCCGAGCACTCCGCGGGGCGGGGGGGGGGGTGTTGCCTTCGCACGCAGTTGATAAAAGCCCCGCGGTGTAACCGGGGTGTCCCTGCCTGGGTCAGCAAACAGCGGGGTCTGGCCTGAGAGCAGGAGGCCGCTGGCCACAGGAATGAGGTTCAAAGTGTAGGGCGGAGTCCTTATTTAAACCCCTTAGCTCGCTCCCGTCCCCGCTTGCCAGACGCTGACAGTCCCTCTCCTCTCAGCCCCAGTCCTGGGGTCTGGCTCTGCTCTAGGAGATGACAACGGATTAGCCCAAGACCGGTCAAGCTTAGGGTGACCAGATGTCCCGCTTTTATAGGGACAGTCCTGATAGCCGGGGCTTTTTCCCTATAGGGACGCCTATTACCCCACCCCACCCTGCCCTGATTTTTCACACTTTCTAGCTGGTCACCCCGGTCATGCTTAGCTGACTGCCCGTCCCCTGCACCCAGGGGCGGCACCCCGCGGAAGAAGGCAGCACGTATCGGTAAAAGGGGCACGAAAGCCCCGTCTTTATTCTCCGGCCCCGCCACCCAGGGTTTCTGAATAAAGTTACACTGGAAGTTGCTCTTCCAGTGCGTCGATCTTCTGAAAGTCTCCGTTCAACGGGCTCCCTCGTCTGTTACATCCGCCCGTGGCCAACTCGGAGTGAAATCTACCAGCCAGCCCTAGGGAACCGTCCCTGCTGGTACCCGCAAGGGGCTGGAGTTACCTGCGAGCGGGGCCGGCCCGAGCAGTCCGCTCTCCCCACGCAGCCAGGGGGCCGCACCCGCTTCGGGGGACCCTGGCACTTCCCAGCGGGATCCCCTGCCCCTTACGAAGTGCTGGGGGAGGCAGCAGCTCCCGGCCCCCGGAGCGGAGCTCGCACGGCCCCGGGGGAGTCTGGCGCGGTCCCGGTGCCCGTCACACCTGAGAGAGCGGGACCTGCTTGTGGTAGGACGCGGCGGCCGCGCCCCCAGCCCTGGCTGTCAAAGCGGAGCTGGCTTCCCCGTACGCGGAGGGCTTCCTGCCCCGGCACCACTTCCCCGTGAACTGCCTCCAGGAGTCCAGCGTCTTCCCGGACCAGATCCACACGCCCGAGGTGATGCCCACCACCAGGCACATGAAGTACTTGAGCATGAAGACGGCGTAGTCCGGCTTGGGCTTGCTGGGGTCGCCGGGGCAGGAGCAGTTCTGCGCCTTCTCCCAGCTCTCCCGGTAGTGCTGCTCGTACACGTAGCACGCCACCACCAGGGTGGCCGGCACCGTGTAGAGGACGGTGAAGATGCCGATGCGGATCATCAGCTTCTCCAGCTTGTCCGTCTTGGTGCCCCCCTGCTTGATGACGCTGCGGATGCGGAAGAGGGACACGAAGCCCGCCAGCAGGAAGAGGGTCCCGGTGAAGAGATAGACCACCAGGGGGGCCAGCACGAAGCCCCGCAGGTTGTCCAGGTTCTGGTTGCCCACGTAGCACACGCCCGCCACCGGGTCCCCGTCCACCGAGCTCAGGGCCAGCACGGCGATGGACTTGACGCTGGGGATGAGCCAGGCGGCCAGGTGGAAGTACTGCGAGTAGCCGGCGATGGCCTCGTTGCCCCACTTCAGGCCGGCGGCCAGGAACCAGGTGAGGGACAGGATCACCCACCAGATGGAGCTGGCCATGCCGAAGAAGTAGAGCAGCAGGAAGACCGCGGTGCAGAGCGCGGGGCCCGTGGTCTCGTAGTGCACGTGGCGGTACTCCGCGTTGCAAGCCACGCTGGCGTGGCCCGCCAGCAGCCGCACGATGTAGCCCAGGGAGACGAAGAGGTAGCAGGCGGAGAGGAAGATGATGGGCCGCTCCGGGTAGCGGAACCGCTCCATGTCGATCAGGAAGGTGGCCACGGTGGTGGAGGTGGAGAGGAAGCAGAGGATGGACCAGAGCCCGATCCAGAAGCTGGCGAAGGTCTTCTCGTCCTGGGTGAAGTAGGGCTGGAAGCAGGGCACGGCGCAGTTGGGCACCTGGCCGGTCCGGATCTTGCTGTAGAGCGGGTGGGACTCGCGGGCGATGGGCACGAAGGGCTCGGTGCAGCGGCACACCCGGCCGCAGTCCGGGCTCAGGCTCCGCTGGGGCCCCCTGGAGGCGCGGGTGGGCTTGGCCAGGCCGGGCGGCGCGGCGGGCGGCGTGGTGGGCTCGCTGCGGTTGTAATCCATGCAGAGCGTGTCCGGGTCCCCCAGCGCCGGCAGCCGGTCGCAGCTCATCCGCTCGGGCCAGGCGAAGCCGTACTGGCGCATGAGGGGCGAGCAGCCGGCCTTGGCCCGCTCGCACACGGCGCGGCAGGGCGGCAGGGGCTTGGCGTAGTCCAGCAGGCAGATGGGGGTGTACACGCTGCAGAGGAAGAAGCGCAGGTCCGGCGAGCACTGGATCTCCACCAGCGGCCAGAACTGGTGCACCTCCAGCCCCGCCTCGTCCTGCGTGTCGTGGTTGAACTGGTTGGGCATGTAGGTCAGGTTGTAGCCGATGCCCTTGCACATGGGCACCGTGATCTCCTGGCACACGGGCGCCTTGGCGGCGGCGGCCGCCAGCAGCGGGAGCCGCAGCACGAGCAGCAGGGTCCGGAGCCCCCGGCCGGCGCCGACCATCGTGAGCGCAGCGCGCCCCGGCCCCGGCCGCGGCTGGCCCGGGGCAGCAGCAGACGAGCTCGGGCAGGAGCTGCGGAGTCTCTCCCCGGCGCCCGCCGCCGGCGGGGACCCCGAGTCCGGCGGGCCGGGGCGCTCCCTAGGCACGGGCGGCGCTCGGCTCCCGGAGAAGTTTGGCAGCGGTCCCTGCGCCGCGCCCGGCCCCTGGGGCATGGCCCGCCCGCGAGGGGCGGCTCGGCGCTCAGCCCCGGCCGGCCCGCTGCCCCCGCACGCCGGGCTCCATGGCCGCGGGCAGCCACCTGCGGCGGAAGGGGACGAGGAGCGAGGTCCCGGCCGCTGCGATCCGGCCGGGCGGGCAGGGCATCAGGCTGCCCCGGGCGCCCGGCACCGCGTAGCGCCCTGCAGCCCGCGGGCTCCGGCTCCGGCACTCGCTGCAGCCACCGCCACCCCTACAGCCGGCGCCGGCGGAGTGGAGCCCCGCACACAGCCACCTGCGCTCAAATGCACGGGCGGCAGCCCCGCCCCCTCGCCTGCTGGTCACGCCCCCTGCGGGGTGCCACGCCCCTCCGCGATTAGCCCCACCCACTCCCCACGGTGATTCCCCAAGGGAGCGAGCGTCTCTCCCCCCCAGCCCTCCCATTGGGGCACACACCGGCGCCGGGCCCCACCTCTGAATCTGCTCAAACGGGGGCCCTTCCTCAGGCACAGCTCCCCATCCAGGGCACCCTGGAGCTCCTGAGCTCTCACCTGGACACCGGCACCGGCGGGGGCGTGGCTTGCAGTGTCAAATGCAAAGGTGGGTGTTGCGATGTGTCCCTTCCCTTGCTCTGGGGGCACAACATCACAGCACTGGGCTAGTGCATGAGCCCCACAGCGCGAAACTGACTTGCAGAGAGTCTCTTTGCAGCTACCACAAACATACATAGTAAACAACCCTAGAAGGAATCAACCCTAGAAGGAATCAAGCCTGTTGATTAATAACACAGATGAGGAATTTAAAAAAATCTCAGTTTAGGATTTGTAAACTGACAGTTCCTCTTAAAACATTCTAGGTGTCCTAATGTTTTTATTTGCTAATATTTCAACATCTGGAGAAGGCTCATAAGTTTAATATGTTTGAGATGTAGTTCACCCCATGCATGTACACACAGATAGCTTATATGATCTTATATATAAACTTGGCACTAGGTGGACTGGGATACTGGAGCTCATTGGAACAAACCCGATTCCCTCCACAGCGATCAGTTAAAGTGAAGAACAGGAAGGAACAGGACAGAAATAAGCTGTGGGCTTTGTGCTTTCAACACCTAAGAAGTGCATCAATAACCTACTAATGCATCCTCGGGAGAGCTCGAGAGCTCATTAATTATACATTTCATTAAAAACTCACAAAACAGTTTTTGGAGGTTTCTCCAACGTATCCTTCTGCTATGAAAAGTAGCTCCCAGTAATAGGAGAAGCAAACGTAGCAGGGAAACGTTTAGAAACCCCTTGTCTCAGCTAGTTTGAATCAAACTGGGTCCCTCTTGTTTGCGTTGCTGGTCTCTTGGTCTCTCATCTAGCTCTTTCTGGCCCTGCAGAATCCCAGCTGCTCTTTCAGCAGCACAAGGTCAGCGTGCTTGCTTTGCTAAAACGCTGATTGAACAGCTCCCCGTTTTGCTAGACACCAGACCATGAGTGCTGAGCCTCTGACGCAGGGACACGGTTGGGGCGTTTGGCACTCTCAGGAAAGAAGCAGATATTGAAACGTACTTTTTCTCCTTCATCTCCTCACTGCCCCCTTCACTTCCCACTCTCAAAGGTGCAGTATCTTTGTCCCGCCCCCTCCATTAACTTTTCCCACTTCACCCACTGAACACAAGAGGAGTAGGATTTTGGCATGTAAGGTTAAGCAGTGGAAATTGGTGTACAGCGGTGATATAATCAAAAAGACCCAACTAGCCTATCAGAAGGTGGTTTTGGACACTCAGTGTCCTGTGCCGGGGACTAATAACCTGCAAGCACAGAACAAATTATAAATTACCCACCCTCGTCTCCAGGCCTTCAGTTAATATTCTGACTGCTAACCACCTGTTTCCCTAGGCAGTCTGTGAAACTAGCCCCCTCTACACTGAACCAGAAAGAACCAGAGCAGGAAACAAACACAGAAACAGCATGTAGGTTACAACGTCAGCTCTGTGTAATTGTGTCTAAAAGAGATTATTATGCATGTGAACAGCCCTTCCTTAGTCAAGGCCTGGGGCGGGGGTGCCTACTTTGCAGATGCATAATGATGGTTTGGCTGGAGACTGGGCCACTGCAGCTAGGGATGTCTCAGGTGGGAGCTGCTAGGCAGGCTAGAGTTCCCTTTGGGGGGTGTCCCAGAGAACAGCCCATTACACTCTCATTTCTGTATCATAGAATATCAGGGGTGGACAGGACCTCATGTAGGCTAACTCCCTGCTCAAAGCAGGATCAATCCCCAGCCCTAAATGGCCCCCTCAAGCATTGAACTCACACCCCTTAGTTTAGGAGACTACTGCTCAAACCACTGAGCTATCACTTCCCCAGACCCAGGATCTGATCCGGCGCCTGTTGGAGACCATGGCAAAACTCCCATTGACTTCAATGGGAGCTGGATCATCCCATATTATTTCCCCTCCTAGGAGAGATTAGATAGTAAGACAGAATCCCGCCCAATTAGTTTTCCCAAAGAAAATAAGGGCGGGGCTACACTAGCAAGTTAGAGTGGCAAACAGTCCTGTGGCACCTTATAGACTAACAAACGTATTGGAGCATGAGCTTTCGTGGGTGAATACCCACTTCATCGGATGCAAGTTAGCAAGTTAGGTTGACCCAGCTATGCCGCTTGAGGGTTGCGAAAAATTCACCCCCCTGAGAGACGGATGTAAGCCGACCAGTGTAGACAGCGCTAAGAATTCTCCCGTTGACCTAGCCGCCACCTCATGGAGAGGCTGAACCCCTTCCATTGCTGTAAGTGTCAATGCTACAGCAGTGCTGCCGTAGCCTTTCTAGTGTAGACATAGATAGAGCCTCCTGACTACAAAACCCTGGGCCTAGTGCCCACGGATTGCCCTGGAGACCAGCTCATCAGCCCAGAGAAAGCAAACGATGAACCGGGGTGCACCTTGTGAATCCGACATCCCATCCCTTCTTCTAGATGGGTGTCCCCTTGAATGGTTTGCTTTAGTCTGAGTAGCAATAGACCCTTGCATGCAGAAACTGTCAGCAGTTTCTCCTGCTTCCACCACCCGAGTACCACCAGGGGACAGCAGCCATGGCATTGGCCCACCTTGGGTCCTGTGTACATAGGTCACTTTTCCTGGTTACCACAGGCTGGATGCTTGCCCCACGCAGTGTCACTCAGCTATATCACCCAGCTCCCCGAGTGGCATGAAGAACCAAGAAATTGCTGATATTTTTTCAAAACAGAAGCCAGCTCCTGGTTCATAGTATCTCATCCATATTAGAATCAATATAGGCTAACGAACACGGTTCTTGTATTTATAAGGTGCCTGTCACCTTAGGTGCTAATTCCCAACTAGTCAATGGGAGTTAGGTGCCTAAATACCTTTGTGAATCCCACCCACAAGGCTCTGATTCTGCAAACACTTAGACCTTGTCTACACACAAAACGTGCACCAGTTTTGCTAAAATTGGATTTTAAAATCCATTTCTTGAAAGCAGTGCAAGGCCCTACATTAATTTAACCCTGTTTCGGTTTACTGATTTATACCAAATCAAAAGAAACCAGATTTAAACTGACCTAAGAGTGCCCACAGACAGGATTGCACAAGTTTAGCAAAATCAGTTTAAACACCTTACCATTCGCTAAATCAGTACAAGTCTGTATGTAGACATGTACTTCAGTAGCTGCTTAACTTTACACATGGAACTAGTTCCATTGACTTCAAAGGGAGCACTGGTGTGTAGTATTAAGCACGTGCCTAAATGTTTGCACATTCAGGGCCTAACCACCAATCTCAGCATTAATAACTGCTGTCCTGTAATAACAGAGAGTAGTTCTTTTTTGTCCCTTTATTGTCTACATATAAAATTGCCACTTTACCAAAAAATAATCAGTTGATACTTATACAAGCGCTTAACATATTAGGAAGTAGACTAGACAAGCCTGTTAAATCTCATTCTTCAAGATCAAGCTTACTGCTCCTTATGAAAATGTCCTATAGCATTTAACAGGGAAGAAACCAGTCTGTTTCTATAGACACTAACAAGCCTGATGTCTGGGAGAATGAGCTCCTTTTCCTAGAATTTTTGAAGATGCTTACAGAGTTTAGAGTTCTGGAGAGTTAGCAGCTAGAGAAAGGATATCCTCTATTCATTTAAATGGGGCAGGTCTCTAAGCGAATTCTATGATTCCTGCATGTTGCAGCCACTTGAGCATTCCAAAACTGAATGCAGTTTGTCATACTATCTAATTTCTCCTGGGAGGGGAGGGATAGCTCAGTGGTTTGAGCATTGGCCTGCTAAACCCAGGGTTGTGAGTTCAATCCTTGAGGGGGCCACTTAAGGATCTAGGGCAGAAATTGGTCCTGCTATTGAAGGCAGGGGGGCTGGACTCAATGACCTTTCAAGGTCCCTTCCAGCTCTAGGAGGTTAGTATCATCTCCAAATATTAAATCAATAGTGTAATACTGATCACACAACCTTTGGTGTAAATGGCAATTTGCAGCTGGCTGAAAAAAAGGGGGGGTTTGCAAAAAATTGGTCCCTTTTCGGGTGAATTTTTTTTTAAATCAGTGCTAGCAGGGATTTAAAGCAACCAGGTCCCATCTTCAGAGTGCTTACAACCTCATTATTGGCTCATTCTTTCCTTGTGGTCTCCTCATCTGTCTGTTGCCTCTCATTGAATGCTGCCTGTAAGCTCTTTGGGGCAGGGACCAGCTCTTTGTTGTGCGTTCTTACCGTGTCTAACACAATGGGTCTCTAGTCATGATTGTAATCTAAATAATCATCTGGCAACCTGATATCTGCAAAACCTTAAGGACTGCATGTGTGAGTGAGGGTTTTTGCTGCATTGGATCAGCTAAATAACAAAACTACACAGGCATGTAAAGACCAAGTCAGGCATTGAGTGGTATGGGAGAGGACGGGAGTGAAACAATAGAAAATGACAGCATGTTGCTGTCTCCAGGAAAGCTGATGCATTCATACATTCACAGAGTTTAACGGGAGAGGGGACCAGGCAGTCTGATCTCCTGCATATCGCAGGCTATTGCATTTCATCCAGTTACCCTTGGACTGAGTCCAATAACTTGTGTCTGACTTGAAGCATGTTCCCCAGACAGGCATCCAGTTTTGATCAGAAGACAGCAGGAGATGGAGAATCTACCACTTCCATTGGTAGTTGGTCTAAGGTATCCTATTTTGTATATTTCTTGGTTATTGTTAACAATGAAAAAATGAATTAAATTCCATGCAGCTGAGGGATTTTAATCCATTAATTGTGAGCCCCTGTCCCCCACCCCTACCCCCGGAATGCGCTCAGCTGTCACTTTCGTTCACTTAGGACAGAATGATCAGATGCAGGCATAAGAGGTGTGCCCGCTGATCTGAGTGTTTGCACATGCAAACTGGTATTTGCCTGTGTATTCAGAGCATTGTGGGAGCAAAGGTGCAGGTAGGTGTCCCCGTTACATGCAAATACTCCCCACATGTGCAAATGCAAGCGCATGTACCTGCTGGGCCACAGCTTGAAAATACGGTCTTGTTTGGCTTGCAGTTTTAGAGAAACAATTGCACTGGAATCATGAATTTATTTGTCTCTCCAGGTGGCAGGAATAGGTCTATGAATTCAGCACTGGAGTCCACCTCAGCAGTGTTCAGTAATAAAATAGCCCTGTTTGGGAGATCAGACCCCATTTCATCTGACCCTGGTAGGAAAAACTGCCTGGCTGACTAAACTTGTAGATCGAGGTGACAGGCTGTTAAAAACACCAGCAGCCACAGCTCCCACCGTTACCAGCCCCAGTGGAGCTGCCCTGGTATTAGAATAACAGTGGAGCTGGTCCTACAGCTTTCAAGGTACACAAAGCCTGTCAGAGCAGGGAAAGCAGCAGGAGAAGGAGGAGGTGCTAATCATTGTCAATGAGCAGCACTTAGCACCTCCTGGGCAGGTGCTAAGTGCTGTTAATGACAATGGGATTTGCCGAGGCAGGGAACAGGATGAGCTGTGAAAGTCCAATGAAAGGCACTGAAGCAAGTGGGGATTTTCATTTCACTTCATTATCAGCAGCTTCTGGTCAGTTTGTTGTTACCTTTGTGCGCTGTCTACACTAGTTCTCCAGAAGGTGAGCGGGTTCTCCAAACATGCCAGTGCAGCCACAGGGCTGCTCTACATTGAAAACTGGGGGGATAAATTAGAACACAGCACAGCTAAATCTCTCAAGGGTGCGAAAAATCCGCACGCCTGAATGAGGTAATTAAACCCATCTAATCCCTGGCGTAGCCAGCGCTAGGTCAAGGGAAGAATTCTTCCATTCACGTAGCTACTGCCTCTGGGGAAGGTGACTTAACTACAGTGACGGAAGAGCCCCTCCCGTTGCTGCAGTGAGTGTTTACACTGAATTGCTACAGCGGTGCCACTGCAGTGTTTTCAGTGTAGACATAGCCAGAGTCGTATTGCCCCGCTATGCCCCCAAGCCAGCAGCGGGGGTGGTTAAGAGGAGCTACAGTAACTCTGCACTACCTGAGGATCATCCTACCCCTAGCGAAATCCTCCAGGGATCTGCTGTGGCTTAGGGTGTGAGAGTTCACTCAGGCTCTTATCCAGGTTTTAGTGCAAACTCTGCTGGCCACACACAAAACCCTTCAACCCAGGTCTATATGTGCTTTGAACTTGGGCTGTTTACCTGGCTTGGGGTATAAGTGAGAACCCAGGTATTACTTTATGGTGGGCTCTAACCCACCCACTTTCCAGTGTGGATCGAGTTGAAGCCCAGCTTACAGAGCTAGGGTTGTGATAGTCCTCCAATGCCTTCCAACAATTCCTTGGGGGCTGTCTCTTCCTGCTTTTCTACCTTCTGGCTTCCTCTGTACCATGAGCCAGCTGCTGGTTGATATACAAGTACTCAGCATTCAAACCCTTCATTCTGCACATCCCGCTCTACTTGGCACAGCTCACTCAACCAGTGCTAGAGCCGAGTTGCTGTCTGGGAGATCCTCACCCCAGCGTGCTGCTGGCTGGCCAGTGACGCTCAGCCGTATCCTGGCGGAGTGCTGGTGTTGGTTCAGTAAGCAGCATGGTTCTGGGACACATACCCCAAACCTGCACCTCTGCAACTGGAGGAAGAGGGGAGTAAGCAAATGGCAATCCAGGGCAGGACGAGAATACAAAACTGGAAGAAGGCATGTACCGCAAGGCAGAAGACGCCAACGGCATATCAAGACACTCCCCATCAGCCTGCCCCATCTATGAGGATTTTGACCAGGTGCTTGGCCCTGCCCCGACCATGAAGCCCACCCCCGTGCTTTGTGTTGGTGAATCAGCAAGAGTGGGTAGGATTAGGGTCTTGCTGGTAAGCCAATAATGACATAGACAGGGATCGTCAGCAGCAAGAGCGAATTAAAAACAACTTTAAAAAAATCCTAGCTCAACGTGCAAGACAAGAGTAGGAGCTGTGTTTTACTCAGAAAGCCGTGCAGGAGCCTGAAAGGTTTTCACCAAATGGCCAGGCTGTCACTTTACCATCAGTACTGGCTCCGTGCCAGTTTTCAAGTTGGAACACTAGATACTTGCGAATCTTTCAGACTCTTTCTCTCGCTCTTTGCATCATCAAAGGAGAGCTCCTACTGGCAGGCACATGAGTCTTCCTTTAAATGTTCACACTGAAAATTTGTTTGAATGAAAACGATAGCGGAGTGGCCGCTCTGCTTTCGTTTAGGTGGCAAGGCGCTGATTGTTTAAAAGATGGCTATTCCTAGTGCTCTAAATCTAGATCAAGGGTAGAGTGTCTGCCACTCCACCCCCTGCCCCTTCCTGCCTCCTCCTGCATTCTGCACAGCCTCACCACCTCCCCACAGCCCCAAACAGCTTACCAGCGGCATGCGGTGCAAGGAGGAGGGTGGAGCTGGTGGGTGGGTGGGTGAAGGGGCTTGAGGCAGTGGGGGGCGTATGTAGGGGGGTGCGGAGTGGCAGGGAGGGGGTTAGGCAGGGCAGTGGGTGTGATGGAGGGAGAGTTGGAGCAGTCGAGGGGGCGTGGAGGGTCAGAGTAGTGAAGGGGATTGGGTGGGAGGTGTTGGAACAAGGAAGAGTGGGGTGGAAAGGAGGGGGGAGGAGTGAGCTATGCAGTGGGAGGTGTTTGGGGGATTAATCTCTGTCCTCTCCAAAACCCCAGTTCCAGGCCCCCCATTTCTGTTCTCTCCCTGCACAAAACAGCCCCACGGACGCCATGCTCGTCCCAGCACTCTTCCTTCAGCCTCTCCCCAGCTACTCAGTCCTGCTGTCCTGCCTCGCCGGGCAGAGAGACATGAGACGAGGAGATGACGCTGGGGCAGTGAGGGGACCTACATGCAGCCGGTGCAGTCGGTGGCTGGGGCAATCATTGCCAAGGAGCCAGAGGCAGTGCAGGGGGAAAGCCCAGGCTGTGGTGCATGGGGCTGTGGAGAAATTATTAAAAAAAAAAAAAGCCCAGGAAATGAAAAGCTCGATAATTTCATTGTTTCTCCGGTGATGCCTTGTGCCCTTCGGAGAATGTGAAGATCAGCTAAACGTAAACCTCTGCAAACCAAGAAATACACAGTACCTGCCACTCCCACTGTGTAACCTTAACTCTGCCCTCTTTGAGAGCTGCCCCCAACGCATAGAGGAGCATTACACCCTCCCAGATGCTGCAGAACATGTTGGGAACAGAGTGTCTGAACACTGAGAGACTGACACCTCCTCCTTGCTAAGGCAAAACATGGGTTTAGGTCAAGCAGAGCAAACAGGAGCTACTTATACCTGCAGGGCTGGCTCTGGGTTTTTGGCTGCTCCAAGCAAAAAAAAAAAAAAAAAAAACCTTAGAGAGAGCAACTGCCAAAGGAAAAAACAAACCAAAACCAACCTGGAATGCTGCCCCTGGAATTGTGCCGCCTCCAAGCACATGCTTGGTTTGCTGGTGCCTAGAGCCGGTCCTGTACAACTGACCTACATTCAAACTCCGACTTCAGCTAAATCAACCACGCTTTCACATTGCCCTGAGTCTTTCGGACATTGCCTTTGCTTACCCTCACTGAGCCCTCCCGGCCCACTGTCATGTATGACCCCGGCCTGCTGACAGCTCCCATGGCACAAAGACATCTCTACCAGCACAGCCTGCACACGCCAGCGGTGAAATAAGGCAGACTTGATCGCTCATGGTACCTCCCTTCTGATCACAGGCACAGCTCTGCCAAGCTGCCCCAACGAACCCCTCCACCCTTCAATGCAGCTGCCCCTAACACGGGGCGCACAGCTGTGCCGATAAATGTTGGAATTCAAAATGCAACCAATGGCACGGTCGCGTAGCCCTGCTTCATAGCTATGTAGTGTAAATTCATAGCTGTAAAGGCCAGATGGGACCATTCCATCACGTCGCTTGATCAGACATGGCCAGAGAATTCCATCTGGCTACTCCTGTATCGCGCCTAATACCTTGTGACTCAGCCCAGGTCTCCGCTCAAAAGTTAGGAGCCCTGGAACAGGGCCCCTGACCGACACTAACAAGGCCCAATTCTGCTGAGCCCAATGGACAGCCTGTCTGGCTAGCCTGCAAAAAGGCAGTGTGTGTGTGGGGGGCGGGGGGGATTGAAACTGTGTTGCTGCATCTGACAATAATTTGTTATTCGTGCCCCAAACAAAACAACACTGCACGTGATGCAAAAAACCGCTTTAAAAAGGTCACTCCACTGCTGCATCTTACACGCTGCTTAGTGAAACTCTCGCTGCCTTAGGCGCACAGCTGGGAAAAGACGCAACGCGCCATCAGTCGACTGCTCATAAACACGCCGAGTAGCAGTGCTGAGGAGACTGGGTTGAAGCAGCCGGGCTGAGCGCGAAGGCGCACAAGAAGGCAGTGAAGTGAAAAGCTTACGGTGCTGTCTAACCTATTACCCTTTCAACGTGTGCCTTTGTCCTCCCTGTCTGGTCTAGGCATTTTAACTCTGCCCCCGCTCCACCAAACAGACCTCTCGCTCTCGAAAATCCCCTCACAGCAGTGCCGCGTGGGGTGTCGCTGGGCCCCGTTTTAAACGTTCTGTTGTTTCACTCGCAGGTGGGTCTGGGTGGCTTTTCAGTGGGAAGCGGCAGCTCTCACAGGTGGTCAACGAATAGCCCAGAACCGGAGAAGAGCAATAGAAAAGAGAACAAAGCTCTCCTGTGGCGATGGAGGGAACTGGGAGATTTTTTTTCGAGTCTGTTTCTCTCCTTTCCCCTTCTGATGCGTCTGGAGGCTTTGGCCTACGTCTGGGTGTTGGCGAACATGGGTGGTGTTTATGGAGCTCAGGGTCTCGTGCACCTCATAATATGGACTTCTCCATAAAGGCAGCAGAATGGCCTTTTCCCCAGTTGTTGTTTTTCACACCCACTCACTGCCATTAGATTAAATCCTGCTGCTCCCCCAGCCCAGGGCCCCAGGCCTTTTGACACGTTTCATGGCCTCCAACCTAGCCCATCTCCTGGCAAAAATCATCAGGAAGTAGTGCTGGGGGGAAAGGTGTTGGAGCCAGGGTGAGTCAGCAGTGACCAGTGTTTGCTTTGTAACTGCAATCACACCACAGCCTTGGTACAAAGGTCATGGTAAGCGCTCAGCTCCCCTCCCGCTGCCTGGCTGGACTCCCTATATGGCAGGAAAGCCTGTGGTGCAGCTGCTGCTGGGAACCGGTGCAAAGCTGAACACCCCCCCCCCCACCCCGGTCAGGCACATGAAACAAGTGTGGCCCTTCAGTCCCGCCCTTCTAGCAGGCATCTTCCCTGGCCTAGTTTGGGGGAGGTTAGCTCAGCTTTTCAGGGGCTTTTTTAAAAAAAATATTGTATTCTGGGATTCAGTTGCCTTAGGGTGACAGATAGCAAGTGTGAAAAATGGGGACAGGGAGTGTGTGTGTATGTGTGTGTGTGTGGGGGGGGGGTATTAGGAGTCCATATTTAGAAAAGCCCCAAATATCAGGCCTGTCCCTATAAAATCGGGACATCTGGTCACCCTAGGTTGCTTGCCGTGGGGAGGGCGAAGGCTGTTGAGCTGAGCTGGGTTGAGCTCAGGTTTTGTATGAATTGTATGTCGTAAATTACGTGTGTGCAATCCAGCCTAAGGTTAGGGCCGCTGTTGCCAATCAAACGACATAAATAAATACTACACCCCCACCCCCCACCCCCTGAACGCACTGCAGTGACCTGGCTGGTGGCGGGTTCTTTCCTAACTGGCCCTGTTGCACAGCGACCGCGTGTTGATTGTAGCGAGTGGGGCTGAGCATGGGATCAGGTTTCTCCCTTCGTCGTCCGTCATTTTAATACAAACTATCTCCTGCAGGTTTTGTAGCCTAGGCGTGGTGATAGCAGTTTAATTTCCTGCTCCTGTTGAAAGCTGTGTGTACAGCCATTGATGACAGGGGCCAGTTGCACCATCATCAACTGACAGAATGCTGTTAAAGTGGCATGTCCCCATTGTGTGCACAGTGTGTTTAAGAGATATGGCCAAATCCTCCACTGCCAGCTAACGGGAAACACCAGATTGCATGGCTGGGAAATGGGTAGGAAGTCATTGTTGACTGCAGGGATCAGCAGGGACCCTGATAGCAATTCGGGGGCAGGGGGAGGGACTCACAGCGCTGACCCCCTAATGATCCACCACCTTCTGAGTAGGCTTGGGTAAGCCATGGTCCTCCCCAGAGCTTCCCCTCCTTTGCTTGTGCAGGGGACAGCTCCTGCTCTGCCTTCAAGCCACGGCTGACCTCCCAGGCACACCCCCAGGAGAGTCTAAACAGCGACCAGAGGCAAAATAAGATCCAGCTTTTGCCTTTTTCTGGACATAAAATTGGCAGCCCATTGGCTACCAGCCTGGAAATAGTTTTCGCAGTGCCCCAGCCAAGCAGTGCATGGTACGTGCCACGGGACATGGCTGGCATGCGTCACCCCGGCCCATTTCACGCAGGCAGAAGCGTTGGCCTCAGTGCTCAGCCTATTACCAGATCGCAGGTTCGGAGACTCAATCTGGAAATTCCTTCGTTCACCGAGTTTTTCTTACCTTGACACTTTTCCGGTGGGAAAAACGTTCATGAGCTAGCCAGTCGCTATTCCTATATCTATGCTGCCCATGAGTGTAGTGCCTTAGCGCTGATTCTGTGGTCATGGCTGTCAAAATGGTCACAGATTCATAGCTTTTTAAGGGACCATTATGATCAGCTAATCTAAAGTAACACTTGTATAACACCAACCACAGATTTCATCCCGTAAGTCCTGCTTGTAACTGAACTAGAGCAGCCGGCCAGCATTGATTTAAACGTTTTAGTGCCTGGCAGGCCAAGTTTTGTAGTCACGAGAGCAAGGCTGTGCTTTCAAAAGCCTGCCTATAACTCAGCATTGTTTAACGTGTAACGTTTGCTGGGGTCTCTATACTGACACAATGACAAAGCACATCCACGGAGCTCTGTTAAACTAAGTTTTGCCTGTGCTGAAGCTATACAGAAGCTGGCTGTGGTTATTTACAAGGCACCCTTCTCTTTGAAGCACAATAGCACACGCCTTTGCAGGAGACACGGTCTTTTAATTCTTCCCTGATCAAGAATTTCTGTAAATTAGGAGCCTGACAATAAACAATCATTGGAAACGTCACACGGGCATTTGGTTCCTGATCCAAAATATGACAGATGGCAGAGGGCCTTCTTCTGTGCTGGTTACTGTGGAATTAGGAATTGCTGGATGTAACCCCCACGGCATTCTCGTCTTTTTCTGTTAGTGTTTTTTATTTTGATGAGTGTTTCCCTGGTGGGCCACGCGTCGGTTTGTCCTGGGAAGTGTGTACATGCGTGTTGTTAGGGGAAACAGAGACGCGCTGGCTTCCCAGATGTTCTATCAGCTGTTAGTTTGTTGCAGGTTTTTTGCCACTGCTCCAGATGCATCTAAGTCTTAGAGCCTGGCTGTAAATAATGCTCTATTTTTACATGAAATCTAGCAGGCTTGTCTATGATTCTGTTCTTTTTTTTTTTATGAATACATAGCATAACATCCATAACAGGATTATGTATTGTATCAGTGCAAGCACATTTGATAGGATTACGATTTACCTCTAGAGTATCGTAGGTGAGCATAATGCACGACAAACAAATACAAATATGTTGGTATTATAATGTATTTTTTTGTATTGTGGCAGTGCCTCAGAATCCCTCACAGACCAGGACCTCAGTTTCCCCGGCGCTGTGTAAGCACAGAACAAAAAGACAGACCCTGCCCGAAAGAGCTGAACAATCTAAGGGAGTACGTGGGTGATAAATATTGTGAATTCCTAATGTAGCGCTTTACCTTTACCCCATGCAATAAAGATGTTGGGGTTATTCCCCCAGCCCACCAGCAGTTTCTGTTTGGACGTCATGTGGCTCTTTCCTTCCAGGAGGCTGCTGGCCTAGGCTGACACTATATGAGTTCCTGGAGATAGACCTTGTCATTGTAGATCAGTGATACTCAGATTGAAGCTCAGGAGCCACCAGTGGCTCTTTAATAGGTCTCTTTGCAGCACATGATATTAAAACCGTGTGATTTAATTATTAACCAGTCTAAGTTATTAACCAACCAGGATGCTTTTACTATCTTAACCAATTCTAGATTACTTGGCCAGTCATTTTGCTGTGAGAATTAGATAGATCCATCGATCGACAGTAAATGAAACAAGGAATTGACACAACTGTGGCTCTTTTGGGTAATGTTGATCACTAATTTGGCTCCTGAACCACGGGGGTCTGAGTATCACTGTTGTAGACAATTTCTGCTCACTGAGAGCAAAGCTGAGCTTGGTAAGAATCAGACACATCAACTGGCGAGCAGTTCCGTATTTAATTCTGTTACTGATCTTGTGTTAGCCTACAAGCATTAACTTGAATAATTCTCTTGATGAGGGTATCCTGGGATTTTTGTACATATCAGCCGGGATTGTCAAAAAGACCTAAGGCAGCTGGATGTCTAATTCCCTTAGCTTTCTTTGAGGAGACCAGCCATTCCCCTTGTCTACACTAGCGGAGTTTTACAGATACTTCCCTACTATGTCAGCTCCACTGGCATTAACGCTGGAGGCCGCAGTGTAGATGGTTTGCTGGTTGCCACCATCTTTTTAAGTACCATGACAATTAGACCTGCTCCAAACAGGGTTAGTTGAAATGGTGCCAATCCCAACACTGCTAAACTCAGTACAGCAGAACTAGTGCTAGCAGTGGGGGGAATGTTTCCAGTTACACAAGGCTCCACTGCCCGGCCCATGAGTAGTCATTTACCTCAACTATGCGGATTTGGTAGCGCATTGCACCCTCTTTGCCCAGGTGAAAATGGCAACACAGGTGCAAGGCAGAGGAGAATAAGTGCCTCTCCTCCCTCCTGCCATGTTGCCTTGGGGGGAAAATGCAGAGAGGGGTTAGCCAGCGACTCCAGCAGGGCAGAGCAGAAGCCACCAAAGAGGGGGAAGGACCTGTGGACGTTCGGAGAACTTCCTACAGTTTTGATTGGTCTGTCTCAGCCTTGTGCTGATTGGCCCCCATCACAATCTGTTCACCTCACATTTATGCCACATCTGCCCTGCTTAGCCTCTTCTCCCCAGCTTTGTCCCCCTCCCTTTTCTAAATGCTGATCCCGGCCTCATTAACCACCCGCTTCCGCCCCTCCTCCCCCCATTGGAACGTATATGCCATTGGCTGCCAGCACATTGTTCACACTGCTTGTGTGTTCAATCCTTCCCCCATCCTGGGCCTGGCTCGCCTATTTACACTGTAAGCTCTCGAGGGCAGGGACTGTCCCCTACCGTGTATGCACAATGCCTAGCACACTAGCTGGGCCCTTGGGCACTGCCCGATTAGGCATGATTTGTTTTATTTTTACATCAGTCAGCTGCCTGGCTTGGAAGACGCGCATTATCTGTATCTAAACTCTCAACACATGGGGCTCTGGAATACATGTACAGATTGTACCTAAACAATGGCACTTGTCTGGCTTCCCTGCTCAAGTGTTGTTTCACTGCCTGGCCTTGCTTCTGACCACCTGAGTAATGTGAGACCTTGGGCTGGGAGACCTGCACTTTGTGTGCAGAGCCCGACTTTGCTCAGCTGAACGAGGGCGAATGGTTTATAAATACGAAGCCAAGGCCCTGCATTACCTCTGAACAATGTAGCCGGAGTCCCACGTTCAGTAACAGGGCAGCTTGCTTTGTTCTTGACATTTCACCCAGGTGGGGGACGGACATCCAACCAAGACAACAGCATGGGCGCTAAGGACGGCATGGGGGCTTTACCTTTGATCTTCCTGGCTACCCTGCTGCGGCCCATCACAGCCTGACATTTTTCATAGATGTACTTTTTGGTGCATCAAGTTGTGGTTTAAAATTTTTTTTTTACACTGGCCCTTGGAAAAGAGCAAAGGCTCCGTGCTGAAGTTGACATGATAAATTATGATGGCTCTTGCAAAGCCCTCAGTGTTCATTGTGTAAATACTTATTTTTGGACTTTAAAATTGTGGATTATGTAACTAGATGGTGAGCGACTTTAACCCCCTCCCTCCAGTCTATTGACTTGCTAGAATCTAATGGCTCCTTCAAAGCAATTAGGGTCTATTGGGTTAGAGCCTATTGTGTATTTAGAACATTTTAAAAACATGTGTTATTTACCCAAAAGACTGTAATGAGTGTTTAAATACCTAGCTGGATGGGTTCTGAAATGGATATTGCTACATAGAGTGAAATGTTTCATGAAAAGAGGTTGCTCTGAGTACTTGGCAATGTGAAATCGCTTGCTCATTTGGAATTTTTAAACAGTAAGGGGGATTGTGGTGGGTAGAAATTTGTATGTTTAAAAATCTAGTTGTAGTGAATTTTGGGTTTCATGAAAGTTGCCAAATTGGAAAAAAGCTGTTGGAGTTCATGCTCCAGAGTCCCGGCCCCGTACTGTCCAGCAATGTGTCTGAACAGCAAGGGCTGCTTCCTGGGGGGAACGAAGTGCTCAGCGCCCCTGGTTCACTCAAAATTTTGTCCTGCAAAGGTGCCAGTGAATGACAATGAGGTGGAGCTTTTCTTTGGAACTGGACTGAAACCTACTGGCTCATTTCTCAGACCCTGCTGAGTGGCCATCAGATGGGAACAAGTCCTGGTCAGTACAGACTCATGCTGGATTTGAATTGCTGACCTATGGTCAACTAGTTTTAAACTGCATAGCTCCATTGACTGCCTAAGAGCGCCACTGATTTACACCAGCTGAGGATCTGGAGGCAAAAAGCGCCATCTCCTATCTTGGAGCTATCCAGTCCGTCTATGAGCTGATGATAATATAAGCTAATTATTACCTGCTATATTTTTAGACCAAAGCTGTTTTTGACCAACAACCACCCTAAAATAGCTATTTTTCTCTTCATTCCTCTACCTTACAAACGATCACCAATTTATTTGAGTCAAATATGCACAGCCATTCCATTGTGGCACAAGGCTTTGCGTACCAGAATATGTGGCAATGTGCTTATTATGTTCCTATGCGTTATCCTCAGGCTTAAATACACTCAGTTTCAGTTGCAGAGTATTAACACCTTCACAGGGGGAAAATACTGGGGGCTAAAGGGCTCTTCTGTAGCAAAGAAAGGCAAAACAAGAACCCATGGCTGGAAGTTAAAGCCAGACAAATTCAAATTAGAAGTAAGGCACACATTTTTAACCCAGAGGACGGAACAGTCCAGGGAAATGATAGATTCATGTCCTGAAGCCTTCCAATGCCTTTCTGAAGTCTGGGCTTTAGCCAGACACAGGTTATTGGCCAGTCCAGCAGTAACTGAATGCAGTTCTATGGTCTGTGCTATACACGCAGTCAAACTAATTGATCCAATGGTCCCTTCTGGCTCTACAAATCTAAGACAAAGGTATTAACAACTGTCATAACTGAGCGCGGATGCAAACCATGGTCAGAAAACCAATTTTCAACCCATATGTTCATAAAAATGTCACAATCTGGTACACGCAGGGTAGGAATAAACGAAGCCCTGCACTGGCCCCATGTATACCCTCGCTCTTTCAAGAGGCTACGACCAAGCTTTTCAAAAGGGCTGAGTGATTTTGGGCGCCCATCTTGAGACACCTTAAAGATGCCTGAGTGTCAGAAAGTAGAGGGCAACCACCTCCTGAAAACCAGGCCCCTGGAGATGTCTCACGGTGGCCTTCCAAAAACAGGGGCAGCCAAAATCACCAGTCGCTGTTGAGAATCTACCCCTGGGTGTTTTCCTCCATCTAGAGGGGAGGACACACACACTAGCAGTATTGGCAACTGAGGCTTGTATGAGCCAGTGAGTGAACATCAGGCACAGGGTGCTCCCAAACCAGCCTCCTCTGACCTTTTAGACATTCTTGCTAAGGCCAGACACTTCAGAGTCTCAATATGTGCTTTTAACATAGAGTCTAACCCGGGACGCCACTCGCCGAGGAGCGCGTTCAGGTTAAGGTCAAACACTAAGTTCAGGGACGGGGAGAGAATTCTGCAGAAACAGCAGGTCAGCTGCTGCGCTCATATCAGAGCAACTCCGCTGAAGTCAGTGGATTTATTCTGGATTTCCACTGGTGTAAAGGAGCTCAGCATCTATCCCAGTGCACTCAACCCTGGGGCATCAGGTTGTTCCCTAGTGCCTCCTGCTGGCAATGGAAGGAGGAGCCGCAGAGGAAAGATTTTGCCTCTGCAGCTGCATCTATAGTGCAATGAAAGCCCTGTGGCATGGCGTGGCTGGCCTGGGTCAGCTGACTCGGGCTCACAAGGCTCAGGCTGCAGGGCTACACATTGCAGTGTAGACGTTTGGGCTCAGGCTGACGTCTGGGTTCTGAGACCCTCCCCCTTATGGGGTCAGGACTGCCAGAAGCTCCCTAAAAGTACGTGAGGCCACCGGCACCCAAACTCTGCCCTGCCCCCCCGTGCCACCCCTTCTCTCCGAGGCACTGCCTCACACTGCCTCTTCCCCCCAAGGCCCCACCCCCCCCACTTGCGCCCCCTCCCCTATCGCTCACCCTTATGGCCAGTAAACCGTGACAGGGCCATGGCCCCGTCCATTCCAGCGCCCCTGCAAGGGGGGTCTCAGAGTCCAGGCTCTGGCTCAAACTCAAACGTCCCCATTGCGGTTTTGAGGCTTGCAGCCTGAGCCCTGTGAGCCTGAGGCATGGGGTTTTCATTGCAGTGGAGATGTACGTTGACGCCCCGTCTACATTTGGCCGGGAACTGGCTTAGCCACACACTGAGTTTGGACCCCCAGCAGAGAATGTAAACGTGGTTTGGCCGCCCTCCTGCCCTAGCGAACTGGAACGAGTTCAGGCAAACTTGCGTTTTAGAGCCTTTCAGACCCCACAGACTGGGTATGGCCGCACTGCAATTCCACACCCACGGCTGGCCCGTTTCATCGGACGTGGGCGCGGGTGGCTGGGGGGGGGCCCTTTAATTTCTGTGTAGCCATTCGGGCTTAGGCTGGAGCCCGGCCTCTGAGACCCTCCCGCAGCCGGAGCCTCGCAAGCCCAAGTCAGCGGACATGGGTGAGCCGCAGGTGGTTAATTGCAGTGTAGATGCACCCATTGAGTCCTACTGTGAGTGAGAGGTGGCTGGGGAAGGGACGTAGAGAAAGGGGGAGATGGGTCATCTCAGCAGAGCCTCTCAGGGCAAAACGAAGGCAGCCAGCTTCCATGCTGAGCAAATGCAGACAAAGCCCTAGGAGGAGCTGGGATTCGGTTTGTTTCATTTTTAATCAAAGTGGATCCTTTATCGCCGCTAAACTGATTGGTGTTGCTGCCACCTCAGGCCCCAGCTGAATTCCATAAAAGTCCCAACTTTCAATCTATGGAGTTTACGAGGAAAGGCAAAAAGAGCCCCAGGAAGCCCGTCGCGCTGGTTAAAAGCACCAGAACATGCCCTGGCGAAAAGCGGCAGAGGCCTGGCCACCGCGCGCATCTCCCCAGGCTGCAAAAAGGGACGGGGCGGCTCTCAAGGTACTTGAAACAAGCCAAACGTTGACTCCAAAACCGGACCCATATGTCGCGCTCCGGCTGCAAAATACCCTGCGTAATTGGCTACAAGCTTCAGAGCCTAAAATCCAATTTACCTGTCAAAAAGAAGCGCTGAATGGCCCTCCACAGAAAGTGGCGAGCACTGAAGTGCCGCCGACTCCCAGCCCTGTAGCTTTTCTCTGCTCCCCCCGCCCCCCCCCCGATTTGTAAGGGGGGGGACGGGGAGGAGAAGTAAAAGTTGGAACAATCCACTAAAAAGGCCTAGTGTTCTTTGCACAGTTAGCCCACTAATTACTATTAAACCCTAGTTCCTTTTTGTGTTCCAAGGGGTGGCTTCAATGCGATGCTGGCGCTTGGGCCTTTCATGAGGTTGGCCTAACCCCTGAATAGCCGATTCCCCTCCCCGCTCTCTTTTACTACACTGCTTGCTCCCCTCCTCCCCCCCTCCCCCGCTTCTTCTCTTTTTTCCCTTTGCTTTTCTGATAGCATTTTCTGTCCATGTTGTGTAAGGCCCTAAATGAATCTTGACTGCCCCCACGGCCGACTGGAGAAGCACAAAAGCGGCCCATTCCACTGGCTACAGCGCCATTGTGTGCCCGAACAATGCACTAATTGGCGGTGACAATTGTGCGGTTGGAGAGGAAGAGGAGGGGGGCGGGCGGGCTTTGCCAACCAGCGCGCCCCCCTCAATAAAAAGACGACGACAAGGCGGGGGGAGAAAGCGAGAGAAAGCGACACGCACACAAGCTACGCCGCCGGCTTGTTTGCGCCGAGCTGCCAGAAAATTAATAATGATACGAGTAAAAATAATGATTTTTAGTGTGTGTGTGTGAGAGGGATAAAGGGAATGTCTCAATCTGCCAAACAGTCTCAAGAACCCAGCGGCTGAGGAGCGTATGTGACCTGGGCGGGTGGGGGGGCACCACTTAAATACTCATGGGAAAAGAACACAAACAAAACCCAGTGGGGCCGGGTGCCCTGGTGCTCTGCTGTGTTTAAAAAAGCCCTGAATGAACTGGACTTTCAAACTCTTCTTTCTGCCTAGGACCAATGGGAAACAAGAGGTGACTGAGGACGACTGTGCTCTACTGTGTACGGCCGGGGAGGATGGGTGGCTGGTCTGTGGTGGGGCAAGTACAACCATAGGGGACAAAGTCTGAACACACCTGGGTGTCATCTTCAACTGCGCTACAAGCCCAGGCGAATGAAATGATACGACATGAAGGGTGCCCTGTGACTGTTGGCTAAGGGTCAGATTCTCATGTCACATACCTTGGGGAGTAACTCCGTTCATTCCAACAAAGTTGCTCTGGCACGAGGTCAGAATCTGCCCCGGCATTTGCAGCAGAAGTTCTGTCCGGATGGGTGAGATGCAGGTTCAAGATCAAAACCCAACATCTCCAAACTAATCATCTGGAATAGGAGAATAGCAAGAATAATGGGGTAGGAGAAAGAAAAAAGGCTGATGGGCTTGGAAAGGAAGGACAATCTGGTGGGTCAGGCTCTGCCAGAGATTGCCTGTGTGTCCTTGGGCAAGTGACGTGGGAGTAGAGAACTCATCACCCAGCAGTCTCCACTGAGAATCCTCCTCATCAACTCCCTCTCAGAACAAAGCTAGTGCGTCCTCTGTACCTCAGTCCCCCCTGGGTAAAATTGGGATGCCACCCTCTGCCTCACAGGCACAATGGGTTGAGACATTCATTCCGCTGTGTCAAGTGCCCCATAAATACCTACACGGAGGTGAATTTCTTGGACGCCTAGGAGGTTTTGGAGAAGCATAGTCCAGGACCAGGCCACCAGACTGCGAGCAAGGAGACAACCCCCCCAAAGTGGGAAGCTGCAAGACGGCTAGAGGATGGGACCTTTCAGCTAAAAGCTTTGCTGCAAACCTCTCCTAGCTACCTGGAGAAAGAAGCAAAACCTCTGACTAGTAACAACAGCCCGTGGGAGACGAGCAACTCGCCGAAGCAAGATGAATGAGGGGCTCCAATTCTGAGGGGCTAAATCAGGGTGTCTGGACCTGGGGTTGTGGTTTGGCCCACTATAAAAATGGGGGTTCAGCTGTCAAGTCTGGATCTGAACCCCCAGGTTCTGGGGACAGGCATGTTCACAATGATGTGCTTTAAATAAAAGCCAGGCAGCACAAGGTTGGCTCAGTACTGCCAGCCTAAGGGGCTGTGGGATGAGTTGTCCAGGAGAGCGACTGGAGTATGGCTCTGACGCCCTGCTACCAAACAGCATGTGCTGTTGGCAGCGGTGGTGCCATAAACCTGGCCTGCGACCAGTTGTGCTCTCACTGGCTTTTTCTTTGTATCTCAGTATCAGCGAGGCTTTGACTCAAAACCACAAACACTGGGAGAGACAGTCACGAATTCCTCTCTAGCCTTAGCGTGATCTGTGCTGTCTCTGGCCAAAGGGTGTTAGATACCCAACCCCTACTGAAGTTCCATGGTATTTGGGTGCCTAACACCCTTAGACTCTTTTGAAAATCTAGGTTTACACTGTACATAGGCATGGGGTCAGTGAGATGGAAGCATAAGAAAAGGTGGTGATCCCTAGTAGTTAGTACCCACAAAAACGGCATTGTGTGAGAGCTTAGGTTGCCCTCAGGGCCGGCTCCAGGCACCAGCATTCCAAGCAGGTGCTCGGGGCACCAATCTGCAAGGGGTGGCAATCCCTGTGTTTTTGCCCCCAAGCAGCATGCCGAATTGCCGCCGCGGACGGCAGGGGCAGTCTGTGTGCCATTAGGGCGGCTTGCGCATTTCCGCAGCGGCAGCTTCTATGTTCAGCTGTCTGAAGACAGAAGCTGCCTCCGAATTGTCGCCGCCGTGGAAACGCGCGTGCCGCCCTAATGGCATATGGACTGCCCCCGCCGTCTGCGGCAGCAATTCGGCGTGCTGCTTGGGGCAGCAAAAACAGTAGATCCGGCCCTGGTTGCCCTTAACATAACATACAAGCAAGGAAACGAAACGCTGGCCTCTAGCATGGCATACGTTGGCCTCCTCCACTCAGAGACACACACCTCGCCGCTACAGACACCACCGTCCAGCACGGACGGTGCTACACAACCGCTCCCCCGACCCATTTGGCATGCTTCCCTTCCAGCACCCGCCACGGGCGGAGGGGAGCTGATCAAACCAGAACTGCTGCTAACATGGTGAGTTACATGCTGTCAATGTACCAAACAAACCGTCTGCGCTTCCCATCGCCTTGTAGGAGCCAGTCTAGCTCGTACTGAATTCTCTGCAAAGACTGGTGTTGATTTCCGGAGAGTTGGAGAAGGGCCTTATTTAGTGAGAGTCTTCTACCTGTCCCTTTGCCCTGACCCCCTTCACAGAAGTACTTTATTGCTTTATGGCCGTGCAGCAGCACTTGACATAAACCTTTAGGTCCCGTTAACAATGTCACTACTGTGTACATCTATTACACCCTCCTTATTTTACCTGGTATTATCTAGTGTTAACTCGGTACCAAACACACGTGCCGCTGCTTCATTTTTACCGGGAATCTGCCACCCTTGTAAACTGCTACAGTTTGTATTGCTAAACGCTGTGGGCTCGATGCTGGTCTCTCTCATGCTGCTGCCTCTCCCGCTGACGTCACTGGGATCTGTCCCTGTTTACGGGCCCAGGCTTGCTGCCGCTGACAGCAAAGAGCCCAGGCCCAGAGGAAGGTGCTATTCCAGGGTGTGGAACCTGGCCCCAGCTCAGCATGTTTAAAGCCAAACTGTGCCCGCGGCTGTGCACGTCCAACAGCCATTGATTTCAATAGCAGGCGCACGCATGTGCCGGAGGGCTGAACGTTAGCCTCAGGGCTCAGTGCTTGCAGCACTCAGGGCAAGGTTCTGTGCCCACTGGACTCTGTGACAAAAATGCAGCACAAGGCATTACTCACCGTGAAGCAGCGTGGCAGAACCAGACGCTGGATTTTCAGTGCACTTTGGCTTAGCATTTGCACATTATGTACCTGCCTCTGGCATTAGTCACAGACCAGTGAGGTTAGTTTGTAAACAACTGTGCTTGATACAAGGACACCTTGGTTTCAGTTGTTACATACGTACGCTCGATTTCTACCTGCTGCTGTCTTACTTAGGCCAAGTGACTACACGTCCTTATGCAGGCGTTGTATTTACACAGCGCTCACATTGTTAATTTGGTTCAATGCTACGACACTGTACGTAGTGAGCAACTCTGAGTTCTCTAGCGAATGGAAAGTGCAACACTTGAAACAAGCCCTTACCTTATTTCGCTTTCCAGATGAACTGACTAACCTCATTTTTAGTGTCGGAACGATTCAATGGCAGAAATTCAAGAGTCATTTACTATAGGCAATGAAACAGCTCTTCAGCATGCTCCCCACCCCGATGCCAAGGTTTTCATTTGTCTGTGCTTCAAATGGCTGGAATTTACTCCTACTCGCTGTGAAGACCTTGTCTGGTTTGACTTGTGACACCCAATTAGCTGATGCGCTTTTCAGCTCTTTTTCTTAATGGTAACACAAGGCCCTCCTGACTCACCTGGTGTCTGAAATGCTGTTTGGCTGCTGTTTAATTAAACAGGAGCCCTTTTAAGAGACACACCATAACTGTGTATGCCAAGCCCCAGGAATTCTGTCCCTTCCCAGAGACGATTTGCATATTGGTTCATGCTGCAGTTCTCAGCCCCACCCATCACTGGTCACGGCCAGTCTCAGAGCCACACAGCTCAGAGGGCTGGAACTCTCGCCTTCCCCCGAGCTAGCTCTAGTTGGTTTCAATTACACCTATAATTTCACACCAGTGCATTTCTATCCAGAGTTTTATGTTTTGGGCCCTACCAAATTCACGGTCCAGTTTGGTCAATTTCACGGTAGTAGGATTTTAAAAATAATAAATGTCCATGATTCCATCTGAAATTGCACGGGGTTGTAATTGTAGGGGTCCTGACCCAAAAAGGAGTTGTGGGGGAGGGGTTGCAGTACTGCTACTCTCACTTCAGCCACTCGCTGGCCGCCCAGCTCTGAAAGCAGCAGCGCAAAAGTAAGGATGGCACGGTATGATATTGCCACCCTTACTTCTGCGCTGCTGCTGGAGGGGCGCTGCCTTCAGAGCTGGGTGCCCGGCCAACAGCCACCGCTCTCCGGCCGCCCAGCTCTGAAGGGAGCACAGAAGTAAGGATGGCAACACTGTGACCCCCCCTAAAATGACCTTGTGACCCCCCCACCCCCGCAACTCCCTTTTGGGTCAACCTCCCGATTTCAGAAACGCTGGTCTCCCCTGTGAAATCTGTATAACAGAGGGTAAAAGCACACAAACCACCAGATTTCACAGGGGAGACCAGATTTCACGGTCCGTGACATGTTTTTCATGGCCATGAATTTGGCAGGGCCCTATTTATGTTGTACTGTTTATGGCAAGCAAGCAGGAAAGAAACCCTAGGGAAGCTGACGAGGGAGGTAAAATTTTAGTTCTCTAGAGCTGGGGTCTAGCTCTGGGTGGGGGCACAAGTGATACGTTACTTTTATTTTAGAAAGGTTCCCGTAGACTCATTGAACCTGGCCCTTGCTGTGGTCACGTGCACCTGGTTACATTCTAATTCTAATTACATGCTAATTCCACTATGTGGCCTGCCTGTTAAAAAATGAGTAATTGAAAGATTATTAAAGTTCATAGTTTCCAAGGCCAGAAGGGACCATTGTGACCATCTGTCTCGTCTGACCTCCTGCGTAACACAGGCAAGTTGGGCATGGCAAATTCTCATTGTAGGTGGACGGTCTGATAAGAAAAGATGATTAGGGTACGTCTATACTAGCCGCCGGATTGGTGGGTAGTGTTCGATGTATCAGGGATTGATTTATCGCGTCTCGTCTGGATGCGATAAATCGATCCCTGAATCGATGCCCGTACTCCACCTCGGCAGGAGGAGTAAGCGGAGTGGATGGGGGAGCTGCGGCAGTCGAGTCGCCGCTGTGAGGACGGCCAGCTAAGTCGAACTAAGATACTTCGCATTCAGCGACGCGAATAGTGTAGCTGAAGTTGCGTATCTTAGTTCAACCCCCCGCTGCTAGTGTAGCCCAGGCCTTAGAGAAGAAGGGCCCGATTCTGCACTGCCCGAGCCTTGGTTAGGCATTTACACTGGCGCGCTGTCGTTTGGTAGCCTGCAACACCCGCTTCGCACTGGTAGCAAATGACTATCACAAGGTGCCGGCTCAGACCTGGAGCACAGCGCTGGGATCATTTCGCCTACGCAACCCAATGCAGAATCATTCGGCCCTAGGCACGGAAGGGTGGATTTGGAATGAGGAAAAGTGTTTCTGTGTAGCTTAGTATGCTAGTCGCATTAGTGAGTGGTTATAAGGTGACTCCTCCAGGGGCTGGGATACAAAGAATCTTGAGCTGGTCCAGCTGACTCTACGGTAGAGCATCGCATTGGCAATTAGGGTGTGAAAGGGCAAAAATGCCCGTAACAGCTGGTTTCTCCCAGCAGATTGGACTTCAGAGGTACAGCTCAGCGCCGGTGTGCTCTGCCAGCGATACAGTGCTCCCAGAGCAGCGAGAGGGGCATCTAGACACGTGTATGCCCTCAGGATGAGGGGTATAAATGAACCCACAAGGAGGAACACAATTCAGAAGGGTGGCTAGGTCAGGGGTTCATTCAGCCTTATCCTCGGGAGGGCCTCTCAGGGAAAGAGACCTGATTTATGGCCCACAGCACCCTGACTGACAGCACGCTGGGAGGGGAGAGGTACACTGCCCCTATCTTGCTGATCTCAACTAGTACTCAGCACCTGTGCTCCCACTGGTTCCTGTGGGGCCCGGAGAGTTCACCGTATCCCAACGGGGCATTTCTACCTCCTTCCATGCCTGGGCTGGTGACAAAGCTCAGCCCCACTGAGCAGTTAACAGAGCGGGTTAATAGAAGTAGCAGTTAAGTACATGCTCATTCCATCTGCAAGGAAAACAAGGGCCATGAAGGTAAGATTTTATTGCTGTAGTTAGACTTTACTGCAAGGAGGCAGTTCCAAAGTGTTTACTATGCACCACAGGGTGGGAGGAGGCAGGAAAAATCACAGCTATGAGGTTATTGACCCAAACTGAAATCAAGGCCTCCTACCCCAAACGGCCCCTGACAGAGGCTGGAATATATTTTTTGCCAACGTGGTTCATTTAAACGCTCATAAAATGAAAAAGAGCATGATGGGGACAAAGCTGCTTTCCAACCATCCGGCTCTCTGCTTCCCACTGATGCCTAGTGATGAGCCAAAACGTCTAATCCTATTGACTGGAAAGGTGTGTGTGTGGGGGGAGAAGCTGTAGAAACAGAACTCACTCACTTGTAAGGCAAATAAGGAGGTAAGAGGAGGTCTTATCAGGAACATGGTTACATCGTGTGGCTCCTTTGGTTTCAGTCAAACATTAACTTGTTGCTCTTTATCTTAGCTGGTTTCATCAGGGGGATGAAGTCCAAAGGCACCTGAGGAGTAGAGGGTTTACATTCCTGATTGATTTTTTTTTAAGGATTGGGTGGGAGGAGGTGGGGGAGGGATCACTCTGGTCTAAGACGTGACAACACAAGGGTCACCAGTAGACGTTAGAGGCACTTCCCTTCTTGTCCATTTTCTCATCATCTTTTTCTTCCTTTATTTTAAATAGTGGATTTAGTGCTTGCAAGAAGCTCTGGTTTCCCATCCCTGGGGCATGGATGCACAGACCAGACAGAGCGGAGAAAGTGGCACAAAAAACTTCCCCACAAGGTTAACTTGCCTTAACCTTGACCTGGAGGGACCACATCTAGAGGTGACAGGGTAGTTGAATAGCCATTAGATTCCTGGTCTCGCTACTGCGCCTAAGGATGCTAGAGCACCCAAGTCCCATGACATCATAATGGGTTGTAAGCAATCCGGGCTTCCACCTTGTTTATTTCAAATTCCCACACCTCGCCAAGGCCGATCTAGTTTATTTAACCTTTGCCTGGTTGTAGATTTTTAAACATTCTATTTCCAGAAATGAACCCAAGTGCACTTTAGCATAACAGAGCAAATTAAAACGTTGTCATCATCCACAGAGCCAGGGACTGGGCATTTTTATGTATGTGGTCTTTTAAAATGTGAGAAACGCTTAGTCATCACATTCTCGCTGATGCACAACAGCTGAGGCAATTCCAGGGATGTCTCCTGGCCTGAGACAGCTCATTGTGCTCTGTGGTGCACACCAATGTGATCATCACCTTTGGTCTCACTTGTGACCCAAAGTAAGATTTGAAGCCAGGTCTTCAAAGATGAAAGGTCAGTGCATTACTGCGTTCTGACAAACCCTTGGACTAAAGTTTCCTGCCACCCCTTTCCAAAATATTGCTCTTTATTTCTCCATAAGGCCGGCTCTCCCACAAGAGAAGGCTACAGCAGTAAGGCACAGGTGAGGACGGGGTCTGATCATGACACCAGCTGACTCAGTGGTGAAGACTATTTGCCCTTGCCTATACTGACTGCTCAGTCATTGTCAGCATCACGTCAGCTAAGACGTCTTCACAACGGTCTTTGAACATGGTAACATTCTGTAAGGCAGACAAGCCAGAGGTTGTGGGAGACGTGGTCTTTCTACTTCACGGTGGCAGTGAGAGATTTATGGCCTGGTTTTCAAAGTTGCTGAACAGCCACTGCTCTCATTAATTGCAAAAGGAGTGGTAGGTGCTCATCAGATCAGAACATCCAGTCATTAATCATTTGTAAAGTGCTTTGAGATCCTCAGCTGGGAGGGACTAAAGCTCAAAGCCCAGTGAAATCCATTGACTTCAATGAGCTCAAGGTCATTAAAATGTAGATTGACATAGCTACATCATTCAGGAGTGTGAAAAATCCACACCCCTCAGTGATGTAGCTATAGCAACCTAACCTCCATTGTAGATGCAGCTAGGGTTGATGGAAGAATGCTTCTGTCGCCCTGGCTACCATCATGAAGAGAGGTGGTGTTCCTACAGCGATGGAAAAACCACGTCCTTTGGTATAGACTGTGTCTATGCTACAGGGTTATGCCATCATAAAGACGGTGCCATAGCTATCCTGGTATAGTCTCTGTAGTGTAGCCATGGCATTGGAGCTGACCCAAGAAGAGCAAAATATTATTATTAGCTAGAATCTAGAGGACTTTCCCCAGTGCACTAGGTTTTGAAGGTAAACTAGATTTAAGGCCTGAACAATCACCCAATGTTAAGTCTGCCCTACTCATGCTGCAGTGTATCATTAAAGGAAAAAATGGTGCCAAGGAGACTTTTTTTTAACCGTTTATTTAGATTTAGCTTTATACACAAGGGACTGGTGCTCTGAAATTATGTCACAAATAACCCCCTCCTAGGTACACTGTCAACATATAATTCAACTCACTGAGCTTAAATCGTAACATTGTTATCTTTGCTGATCATAAATTAAGGATATTGAGTCAACAGTTGCGGATAATTAAAAAAAATCCTTGTCAAAAATAAAAAACACAACAATTGTGTCACATACAGGTTAGCAGCTAGACCACGATGACTGTCCATGAAAAGGCGGTACAAACTCAAGAGACACCACCATCGGTAAAATCCACTGTTCTTAAGTACTGTAGGTAAATTTGGAGCTCATGGACGAGGGAGTGGGTTCAGGCTAATGCAGACTGTAGGAGCCTCCCCACATTGGCTTTTCTTAGATCTTGTCTACCCAAGAAAGTTGTCTTAGTTTAACTGAAATTGGTATTGAAACTGATTTAGTTGAACTGGTGCAGAGCCCTGTGTAAATGCTCTCAATTCTTTTCATAAGTTTCTTATTTTGGTTTAGTGTAAGAAGGTAAGAGACTGATTTACGCTAAATTGGCATAAGCCAGATTTAAACTGGTTTGAGTATCTGCACAGCCTTTTGCACCAATGTCACTAGAACGGGTCTGAAATCATACCTTTTGTTAAACCAGCGTAAACCTGCATTTAGCTGAGCCCTGAAGCTAAACTGAATCAAGCCACCCCACTAATACAGTGGTTTTCAAACTGTGGGTCGCGACCCAGTACTGGAATGTCAGGCACTGGGTCACAGCGGCTCTGGTCAGCACCACCGACCGGGCCGTTAAAAGTCCCATTGGTGGTGCTGCTTGGCTAAGGCAGGCTAGTTCCTATCTGTTCTGACACCGCACTGTGCCTCGGAAGTGGTCAGCAGCAGGTCCGGCTCCTAGGTGGGGGGGCCATGGGGCTCTGTGTGCAGCCCCCACCCCGAGCACCGGCTCTGCCCTGCAGGAGAAAGCCACATGGAGTCACTTGTGTGTCTCCACCTAGGAGCCGGATCTGCTGCTGGCCGCTTCTGGGGCGCAGCGTGGTCTGTGGTGCTAGGACAGGCAGGAAGCCTGCCTTAGCGTTCCTGCTGAGCCGCTGCCCAGGAGCTGCCCGAGGTAAGCCCGTGCCCTAACCCCACACCCCAATCCCCTTCCCCAGCCCTGAGCCCCCCCAAAACCTGGATCCCCTTCCTGCACCCCAAACCCCTCATCCTTGGCCCCAACCCAGAGCCTGCACCCCCAACCCAGAGCCCTGACCCCCTCCTGCACCCCAATCCCCTGCCCCAGCCCTGAGCCCCTCCCAAGCCCCTCAGCCCCAGCTCCGTTGGGTCATGGGCATCAACCATTTTCTTGGTTCTGGGTCGCCAGAAAAAAAGTTTGCAAACCACTGCCCTACTGCACATTGGTTCCGGCCAGCGATGACTCTGGCTTCTCTAGTCCTGGGCTTCTCTTGGGATTCCTGACTGGGCCAGAATGTTTGGTGGCTCTGTGACGTGGGTGCTGCCTGCCCTCCTTAGGGACTGAGAGGAGACCAGCCCTTGAAGTCAATATGTGACCTTAGGATGCGACAGCTTCTCTGCTCAGCTACAGGGACAAGAACGCCATTTTTAAATGGGATTCCTGCTAGTGGTTTAGATAATGGGCTTAAAGGACACACCAGGTGGCCAGGCTTTCCCCCAGGCTGGCGCACACATTGGTAGGGCTTACTGCTTCTTTGGCGGGACTTAAGCAGTTTAACCGCCTTTCTCGGATAACGTCAGTCCATCAGCATAGACGGGCTGTCACGTGTGACACTGTGCCAGCTGGTCTTGGCCTAGTCCATGGTTCCAGAAAGACCGGCTGGCACAATGTTAAACATGACTTGTCCCGGGCTGCACTACAAAGAGGTGTTGGTCAAGACGAGTCGTCAAGCTCATGTTCTAACACCACCTAATTGTCTGGTGAAGAGAAGCCCGCTTGTGGAATTCTCCTGATCACAGGTAATAAACAGAGAGTTACCTCCCCTGACAAAACATCCCCATCCAAAGTGCAGGAAGTTACAAAACCTCATTGTTACAGTTCTTGGTAAAGTGGATGCCAACGTGAGCCAGGGTTGACAGCTCCAACCCAAAGTGTTTTTCAATTGTGACAGCGCGTTTCTGACAGGGATCCTTCACTTTTGGAAATTAAGGCACCCAGTTAAGCGAAAGTGAAAGGTTTACATGGAGCTTGATGTATGCAGAGCTGGTATATCCAGTCTGTGAGGATCCTGCGGGGGTGAGGTGGAGCGTGAGGGAATGTTAACAGAAGATTTAGTTGAGATCTACAAATTAATCAAATAGCAGCTTCCGTCAGGAACCATGACACAGGAACAAAGACAGCAATATACAGTACTGTAAGGCACTCCTACTGGGGAGAGGGAATTGAAAGGCAAATTATGAAGATGGAATCACCAGACTCCACTGGTTCAATAGCTATACAATGGCCTACGAAGCTGGAAGTCTGGCTGGAGAGCTCCGGAAGACAAAGAGAGAGAGAGAGAGAGAGAAAGAGAGAGAGAGCTTGCAGCAGGGCACAAGAGCTAAGATTGTAATGATTAGTCAATTAAATCCCTTCTATAGGTACCAACAGTCAGCTGCAATCTGGACGTGACCTTCCCAAAGACAGGTTCTGTTCCAGAGGGAGAAAGCAAACTGAAGGCTCTCAGGTTCCCCATTTAATTTTAATGAGACTTCCCTTTTTTTTTTAACTTGCAAGACATCAGTACATTAGAGTGTACACAGCTACTGAAATTAAATATTAAGAGAAAGACTTGCCACGAGCAGCTCTCTCAATCTCCACGCCTCAAGGGGTGATCAAGGCCGGAGTTCTCGCCAAATGAGCCTTAGCTCAAATAGTTCAGAAGCCAACCCAACTGTGAGCTCCTCGCATCAGAGAAAGGAGGCTGGACCGGTATGTGCCAGTCTGGACACTGTGTCACATGATGGAGAAATCAACTCTCATCAGTTGAGACGGACAAAGAGCAGGAAGGGCGTAGAAGCATGTAAGAGAAAAAAACGCAGCAACTGGTGAAACCCATCCACTGGGAAATCCCTTGTTTCTCATATGTGACAACAGCACTAAAAACTTAAGGTCACAGGAGCAAAATTGTGAACAGACACCAGTCAAAACCAAACCTGCTGCTTGGAGAAATGCACTTTGCAGCAGAAATTAGGACGCCGACTGATTCAAGTGCACACCATCAAGACCAGCAAGATTTGGGAAATTTCGTTCAAGTGGTCGACAATATAAAAAAGCTGCAGCTTTCATTTTCTAGCTATGTCTTTACTCCATAAGGCAGGGGGAGAGAATTGCATACATTTTTTTTCAAACTGTACTAGGTTAAACTAGTCTCAGGCTAACTAAACTAAGATTCAAAGTATTCATAAGGATCAGGCTATAATCTAGCTGTTTCAGTAAAGCAGGCTAGATCTATGGTGACTATTAGTTCTGTACAAGCTTATAACAGTGCTAACTGGATGCATCATCAAGAACATCTTCTATAACCCTCTCCCGCGCAGCAGAAAGAGTGTTTTCTTCATGTTGCAGAAAAGTCAGGGCATTTTACTTCTGATTCACCATGAAAAGTTTCTGCACAAATTTCGCAAGCTCAAAAATAGGAGTTATATACTCCTGGGAGAAAGGGGTTTTCTTTTCAGGGAACGATCCCGTGTCCTTTTCGTTGGTGTTCTACGCCAAACAAAGAGCAGGTGGTAGTCCCGTCTATGTGTAAGAAGACTAAGGAGCCAGGCAAAATGGGCAAAGAATGGTTCTCTTGGATCAACAGCAGTAGCTATGTTGCTATAGCAGAGACTACAGAGAACCCCCCGCCCTCCAAAACAAAGACATCCCTGCAGCAGGAAGGGGAGATTTTGTTGGAAATCATGCATCATCAGATTGTTTCCTGTGTAGACGGGGTTCTTGCAGAAAATCAGCCCCTTTTCAGTGGATGTCAGTGTATACTTAGTAGTTTAAACAGTTTTGTTTTTTTACTAATAGAATTTTAAAGTTATGCTTTCGCCTTGCAGTGCTGAAAGTTAATACGGACCCAATTCTTCTACTCCTGTAGTCAGGACTGAGCGCTTCATCATGCTTCATCAGTGAGCCTGCTGGAAGGACACAATCCATGATGCAGTTTGCCACGCATGCTGACGTAGAACTGGGTACTCCTTATGGAGAAAGGAGTGAGACTTCCCCCGAGAAGAAAGCTTCTTCCACACTACAAGAAGTTAGGTCTAGCATTCCAGTGGAGGGATAGCTCAGTGGTTTGAGCATTGGCCTGCTAAACCCAAGGTTGTGAGCTCAATCCTTGAGGTGGCCACTTAGGGATCTGGGGTGTAAAAAAAAAAATAAAAAAAAAATTTGGTCTTGCTAGTGAAGGCAGGGGGCTGGACTCGATGACCCTTTGAGGGCCCTTCCAGTTCTAGGAGATAGGTATATCTCCAATTATTACCAGTGGTGTGAATGTGGCTCTATTCCAGGAACTGGGTCCCTTCCAAAACTGCTGTATGACAGCACTTCACATGAACCTTTGGTATTGGCAGCAGCTCTTACTCAGTGTGATGTGCTAGTGGAGTTTGCCATTGGGGTGATGGCAGCCGCTTCAGATCTGCTCTTTACATCAGACTTGCTATTCCATTTGCTGTAAAGCTTAAAGTTAACAGGCCAAGTTCTGCTCTTAGTAATACCCATGTAAATCCAGAATAACTCCAATGGGATTATGCCAGAATTTGGCCCAAAATATCCAGCAAAGCACTGGTGCATTTCGATGTTGCACATGGATGTCAAATAAGTTAACAAATGAAGTCGGAAAAGCTCCTCTGCTCTCATACAAGGTGTGCGAATGCGCTCTGACGCCCGGGAGCGAAACATCACTGTAAACGACCATGTGTTCTAATGTGTTATGGTCTGGAAACAGCAACTGGCATTTTTTGCGTGACCTGCCATTATGTCTGAAATTAATTCAAAATTGCACCAGCCACATCAGGTTCATTTCCGGGCTGGTGGCTTTATCCCATGACTGGTCTAACTGACACACACTGAAAACACACAGTGGGGCCGGATTGTTTGTGTCGCCAATGCGACTCCATTTCCTGTTTGTATGACTGTAATTCCAGCATATCTCCCCAGGTGTTTGCATTTGTGCACGAGCACGAAATGATGGAGCCAGCAGGACTCCCACGGAGCACGCTCTAGGGACCATATCGGACATTAAAGCATTTCACCTAGAGTCCGTCGAGTTGGGAGGAGGGGTCGTGCAGCGGTAAGGATGCATGGCTCATTTTCAGACAGCAGGTACATTAAACAAGGGAATCTCTATGCTTCCCTTGGCCAAAAGCAATTCACTACAAGGTCGGGCACCCAGACAGCATTATCTTCATTCAAATGAAAACCAACCAAAAAACAGTGGCAGCATAGTTACCCCCCAACACGTTCAGCTCAGGTTCAGCTATCTCCCCACCCTCCACAGGTTGGAAAACAGAAACACTGGTGTTTGAAGAGAAGAGAGGACACATTTTTAGCCTGCTAACCCCTTCCTACGAGTCTTATACCCTCTTCTCTTTTATTTACACCATTCCAGCAAGTAATGCAAATTTCTGGTGACAGGGGCTCTGGTTGCTCCCTTAAATACAACAGCTGCCACATGAGGTTTCTAGGCCAGGCACAGAGACCCCTCTAGCTCTAGGGATGCTTGGCAGCTGCCCAGGGCAGCGGATTTCTGGGCGGCTGCCCCTCTGTCATAATTTCAGTGGTGCTATGACCCTGTGGGCCAGGTTGCAAAGCCACTCACTCATATTTGGCCCTGCCACCCCTCCATCATGCTGGAGGGGCATCTGGGCCAAACCCGTGTGGCCAGGGGGTGGTGGCGGGGAAGAAGCTCACTGGCTAGGCGATTATCTAAGAAGCCCAGGTTGGTGGCCTGCCATTTAGCAAACCTGCTAGAGAGGAGCGAGAAATAAATACACATGCACACAAGTCTGTGAACTTTTCTCCTGACACTGTACTTGCTTTCTATAAATACACACGAGTACATATGTATGTAATCTACATACTTCTGTAGGGATCGGAGAACAACTCAAGATATTTAATGGATTCAAGTGAAGACGATCTCAAAGACTCACGGGTGGTGAAAGACCTTGTCAGTGGTGAAATATACACATTTTCCCAATCAAACCGATCACACATTCTCTTTGCACAGAAGACATGACTTACTGTGCTTCCTGCTTCCCCGTATTCCAGGTATGTGGGGCAGAACACACTTCCAAGGACTGCCCTTTCCCCCTGCTAAGTTCCTATTGAAGTACTAAAGTCCCTCTGGACCTGCATAATGCTGCCAGGGGCCAGTGCAGCACCCAAAATGCACAAGAAGGATGCAGGAAAAAGATGAAATATGTTTCATGATTAGGGAAATTTTGCACACATACACTATACACACACACACATATATATATTAAAGGCAGAAGAAATCTTTTCCTGTAGCTCTAGCAGATTCACGTGAGGGAAGCATGTTTATCACCCCTACAGATAAAGCACTGCTCATTAATATAAGGTGAGCTAAAAAACAAAACGAGCTGGTGGTTTAAAATGGCTGTGAATGTGAACGGACCGGGGATTTGAACTAACATCCCGTTAACAGAGGCTTGCGTAGACAGCAGCGGCAGGCAGAAGGTCTGATGCTCCAGTAACAGGGCAAGAATAGTATTGCCACCCCAGCCAAAAATAGCAATTAGTCCTCTGTTGCTCATATAGTATTCTGCTGGGATGGCTATAAATATAGACACACACCTAAAGGAATTCTCCTTGGTCTTACGTTTGAAAACATCCTGAATAAAATCTGACATGAAAAGCTCTTTTTTCTTTGGGGGGAGGGACAAAAAAAAGCCCAAAGCCATTAGAAAAATGATCCATGCATCTGCGTCAGATGAAGCAGGTGGGCACGGTACCCTTGCTACTTTCTCGGCTCCTGAAAAACATTTCACCAGAGCCTCAGCCAAGACTAATAAAAATAATAGACTTAAATAAGCAGATGATTCACTGTTTCTGACCGAAGAACAACAAAAATAACAGCCATGTGGTCGTGGCAGGAAATCTTTTCTGCCTTAAGGAAAATCTTCTCCTGAGGTGGAAAACAAAAGGTTGAGCGCTTAATGGGCTTGACTGAAAACATTTCAAGCAAGCCACATTTCGCATGAGATCTAGTGGTTCAACTTCACTGCAAAATGCAATTTGGCTGTTGATATTCTAAAGCCATCCAGGTTTCATGGCCCTTTTGGCCAGTGCTAAGCAATAATCAGGATGAGGGTCAGGCCAAGGCTTTGCAATCAGGTTGCTGCCTGACTAGCTGAGAAGCGGCTTGAACTGGTGACTGTAGAAAACGATCTCTTCTGATCAGCCAGGGCCTAACGGAAGTCATGTGTTCTGATAGGACAGCTCGAACATGGTGCAAGACTCTTCCAGGCTCTCGTCCATATTCAGTCTCCTCCAGAAGGACTTCTGCTTCTTCTGCAGCTCTTTGCGCACACACCTGGGGCACGGGACAGACTTCACTTTGCACTCCGAGTGGAAGACAGCGCCACAGCTTTCGCACCTGCAAACACCAAGTAGTGCTGTTAATGAAAGAGACATGATGACTGATAGCATGCAACTGATTATAACAGGAGACGTGGCCAGCAAACGCTTGCTGGGAAAGTTCTGGTCGCTTAGGCCTTTCCTCACATCTAAATCGTGCAGATTCTTTCTGCTTCACATCCCTAAGACTCGATCTTTCCTATCCATCCACATAGCTCAAACTCTTGTCCAGGCTCTCATCATCTCATGTCTCGAACTCAGCAACCTCCTCTCCTCTGGCCTTGACAAATGCAATCTTTTCCCACTCAGAGCCATTCCTGGCCATTTCCCCAGCCCATTGCTTTGACCACATCACCCCTCTCTTTACATTCTTTCACTGGCTCCCTCTTCAGCATATCAAACATAAGCTACTTGTCTACATTTTCCAGGCCCTTCCTGACCTCTCTCTCATTCAGTAGGGAAGGGTCAGCTCCTGCTTCCGATTGGCCCTTTACACCAGCTTCCATCGTTCACTTGTTACATTGTCCAACAAGCACCGTCATGCTTTCTCCCATGCTGCCCCGCACGCTTGGGAGGAGCTCCCCGTAAACATCTGCTTCTCCTTCAATTCCCTGCTCATGGCTCTCCTTTGCCAGGGTGCCTACACAAAACGTGACAATAGTTAGGCGGTGGTGTGCTGAGAGCACAGCCTGTCATGCTGACCAATACGGTCTCATGGGTTACTTGTGCTCCCCCATCTGTCTGTATCCACCTGTTGTCTCTTGTCTTATGCTTCGATTGCAAGCTCTTTGGGGCAGGGCCTGTCTCTGTTCTGTGTCTGTCCAGGAAAAGAGGGTCCTGGCCCATGACTGGGAGCTATGATAATACAAATAAATAAATAATAATAATATTAGGAAGCAAAAGGCTATACTACACAGTACACACAGGGGCAAGATTCTCAGCTGCTGTAAAAAACGGACGCAGCTCTATTGAAATCAATGCACCCATGTATATCTGCCCTAGGATTTCTGCTCTGTTAATTATTACCGTGACGAGTGTTCATCTTTTTAAGTGTCAACGTCAAGGCTCATGAGGGAATAAGTATATTTATCTGTTAGAGAGAGATTGTGTTCTCTCATTGCTCTTTTATAAAAGGCAAGTTTTCTGCTTTAGTTTGCACACTCAAAGTGATTGTCTCCACTTCTGTTAATGCATATTTCAGAGCTCGGGACAATGGAATTATGACATTTTCTCACTGGAATTCCACTGCAGTGGCCAGCTGTTCTGTGAAGAATAACACTGCTGTCCACTTCTACCACAGAAGAAAACTAAGATATTCAACCAAGTACAAAGGGAACACAGAAAGTTACTGGATATTATTCTTTGGCCTGTGTTATGCAGCAGCTCAGACTACAGGATTGTAATGGTCCCTTCTGGTCTCACCCTCCATTACAACAGTGTTTTTCTTTTTTTAAATGTGATATAATTTAGAAGAATCCAACGACCCAGCAAAATGAGTGGTTTGTTATTTAACCATTCAGAGACAATGACATCAACACACTAATTCTGAATTAGGTACTGCTGTGGAGCATGTTAATTTAAGAGCTGTGCAACATTACAATAATTATGGAGAGCTAAGCAATTTTAAATTCTCATCTTTTCAGTGCAAGTAGCCAGCCGCAGGGACAAACACGTCATGGGCTTGATAGCTGCAGCTTTGTGGCCAAATGAGAAAAGGGATAGAGGTATATAATCTTAGATGAAGTGGGTGTATTAAATAATGAAGACAAGAGTACAATATTCATTTTTTAAATTTAGAGGTGTGGTCAATTTTCATGATTTCATCACAAATCTTGTGCTGTTTGGTGTTTTCTTTAATCCCCAGCTGCTGGAGTCAGGTGGTTGCGTGGAAGTCTCAGATTTCCTTTGAAAAGGAGTAAGTTTCTAGCTCCCAAGATTGTGGAGAAAAGCTTGAAAATGGGAAGTGAGTGGCACCCTAACGGCTGAGAAACCAGGAGGCAAACAAGAAAAACATAAGAACATAAGAAAGGCCGTACCGGGTCAGACCAAAGGTCCATCTAGCCCAGTATCTGTCTACCGACAGTGGCCAATGCCAGGTGCCCCTGAGGGAGTGAACCTAACAGGCAATGATCAAGTGATCTCTCTCCTGCCATCCATCTCCATCCTCTGACGAACAGAGGCTAGGGACACCATTCTTACCCATCCTGGCTAATAGCCATTTATGGACTTAGCCACCATGAATTTATCCAGTCCCCTTTTAAACATTGTTATAGTCCTAGCCTTCACAACCTCCTCAGGTAAGGAGTTCCATAAGTTGACTGTGCGCTGCGTGAAGAAGAACTTCCTTTTATTTGTTTTAAACCTGCTGCCTATTAATTTCATTTGGTGACCCCTAGTTCTTGTATTATGGGAATAAGTAAATAACTTTTCCTTATCCACTTTCTCAACATCACTCATGATTTTATATACCTCTATCATGTCCCCCCTTAGTCTTCTCTTTTCCAAACTGAAGAGTCCTAGCCTCTTTAATCTTTCCTCATATGGGACCCTCTCTAAACCCCTAATCATTTTAGTTGCTCTTTTCTGAACCTTTTCTAGTGCTAGAATATCTTTTTTGAGGTGAGGAGACCACATCTGTACACAGTATTCGAGATGTGGGCGTACCATGGATTTATATAAGGGCAATAATATACTCTCAGTCTTATTCTCTATCCCCTTTTTAATGATTCCTAACATCCTGTTTGCTTTTTTGACCGGCTCTGCACACTGCGTGGACATCTTCAGAGAACTATCCACGATAATTCCAAGATCTTTTTCCTGACTCGTTGTAGCTAAATTAGCCCCCATCATGTTGTATGTATAGTTGGGGTTATTTTTTCCAATGTGCATTACTTTACATTTATCCACATTAAATTTCATTTGCCATTTTGTTGCCCAATCACTTAGTTTTGTGAGATCTTTTTGAAGTTCTTCACAATCTGCTTTGGTCTTAACTATCTTGAGTAGTTTAGTATCATCTGCAAACTTTGCCACCTCACTGTTTACCCCTTTCTCCAGATCATTTATGAATAAATTGAATAGGATTGGTCCTAGGACTGACCCTTGGGGAACACCACTTGTTACCCCTCTCCATTCGGAGAATTTACCATTAATTCCTACCTTTTGTTCCCTGTCCTTTAACCAGTTCTCAATCCATGAAAGGACCTTTCCTTTTATCCCATGACAGCTTAATTTACGTAAGAGCCTTTGGTGAGGGACCTTGTCAAAGGCTTTCTGGAAATCTAAGTACACTATGTCCACCGGATCCCCCTTGTCCACATGTTTGTTGACCCCTTCAAAGAACTCTAATAGATTAGTAAGACACGATTTCCCTTTACAGAAACCATGTTGACTATTGCTGAAGAGTTTATGTTTTTCTATGTGTCTGACAATTTTATTCTTTACTATTGTTTCAACTAATTTGCCCGGTACTGACGTTAGACTTACCGGTCTGTAATTGCCGGGATCACCCCTAGAGCCCTTTTTAAATATTGGCGTTACATTAGCTAACTTCCAGTCATTGGGTACCGAAGCCGATTTAAAGGACAGGTTACAAACCTTAGTTAATAGTTCCGCAACTTCACATTTGAGTTCTTTCAGAAAAGACGGTTACTCACCGTAGTAACTGTTGTTCTTCGAGATGTGTTGCTCCTATCCATTCCATTTAGGTGTGCGCGCCGCGCGTGCACGGCTCTCCGGAACATTTTTACCCTAGCAACTCCGGTGGGCCGGCTGGGCGCCCCCTGGAGTGGCGCCGGTATGGCGCTGGATATATACCCCAGCCGGCCCGTCCGCTCCTCAGTTCCTTCTTGCCGGCTACTCCGACAGTGGGGAAGGAGGGCGGGTCTGGAATGGATAGGAGCAACACATCTCGAAGAACAACAGTTACTACGGTGAGTAACCGTCTTTTCTTCTTCGAGTGATTGCTCCTATGCATTCCATTTAGGTGATTCCCAAGCCTTACCTAGGCGGTGGGGTCGGAGTGAGACGTGGCGGAGTGTAATACCGCGGAGCCGAAGGCTGCGTCGTCTCGAGACTGTTGCACCAATGCGTAGTGGGAAGCGAAGGTGTGTACAGAAGACCAGAAGGCCGCTCTACAGATGTCCTGGATAGGGACATGGGCCAGGAAGGTGGCCGACGAGGCGTGCGCCCTCGTCGAGTGTGCGGTGAGTCGGCACGGGGGGACGCGAGCAAGCTCGTAGCATGTTCGTATGCATGACGTCACCCAGGATGAAATCCACTGCGAGGAGACCGGCTCGCCTTTCATGCAGTCGGCGATCGCCAGAAAGAGCTGGGTCGAACACCGGAAGGGCTTCGTCCGGTCGATGTAAAAGGCGAGGGCCCTGCGGACGTCCAGGGTGTGAAGCTGTTGCTCCCGAAGGGAGGCGTGCGGCTTCGGAAAGAAGACCGGGAGGAAGATCTCTTGGTTGAGATGGAAGGCCGACACCACCTTGGGGAGGAAGGCCGGGTGCGGTCGAAGTTGCACCTTGTCCCCATGGAAGACAGTATACGGGGGACCTGCCGTCAGGGCGCGGAGTTCCGAGACTCGTCTGGCGGATGTAATGGCCACGAGGAAGGCCGTCTTCCAGGTGAGATGAAGCAGAGAGCACGTGGCCAGGGGCTCGAAGGGTGGCCTCATCAACTGAGCGAGAACCAGATTCAGGTCCCAGGTCGGGGCAGGAGGACGTACCGGCGGGTACAGACGGTCTAGCCCTTTAAGGAAACGGGCCACCATTGGGTTAGAGAAGACAGACCGACCTGCTATGGCGGGCCGAAAGGCTGACAGAGCCGCCAGGTGCACCTTCAGGGAAGAGATCGCGAGACCTTGACCTTTCAGGTACCAGAGGTAGTCGAGGATGGTCTGGATGGGGGCCAAGAATGGGTTAAGACCTCGTTGGTCGCACCAGAGTGCGAAGCGCTTCCACTTCGCGAGGTAGGTAGAGCGCGTCGAAGGCTTCCTGCTTTCGAGCAGCACTTGTTGTACCGGCAACGAACAACCTCTTTCTGAGTCGGTCAACCACTCAGGAACCAAGCTGTAAGATGCAGCGACTGCAGGTTCGGGTGACAAAGCCTGCCGAGGTCCTGAGTGATGAGGTCCGGCCATAACGGGAGGGGAATGGGATCCCGAACTGACAGCTCAAGCAGCAGGGTGTACCAGTGCTGTCTCGGCCAGGCCGGAGCGACGAGTATTACGTGGGCCCTGTCCCTCTGAAGCTTGAGTAACACTCGGTGGACAAGCGGAAACGGAGGGAAAGCGTAGAGGAGGGGATCTGTCCATGGTAGGAGGAACGCATCCGAGAGGGAGCCCGGAGCCTGACCCTGGTAGGAGCAGAACCTGTGGCATTTCCTGTTGGCCCGGGAGGCAAATAGGTCTATCTGGGGAAACCCCCACCTCTGGAAGATTGTGTAAGCCACATCTGGGCGAAGGGACCACTCGTGGGAGGCAAAGGACCTGCTCAGATGGTCGGCCAACGTGTTCTGCACCCCTGACAGAAAAAACGCTTCGAGGCGAATCGAGTGGGTCACGCAAAGATCCCAGAGGAGCATCGCCTCCTTGCAAAGTGGGGAGGATCGGGCTCCGCCCTGCTTGTTGACATAGAACATTGCTGTGGTGTTGTCCGTGTACACCGCTACACAGCGGTCCTGGAGGTGGGTCCGAAAGGCGAGGCACGCCAGACGGATCGCTCTCAACTCCCGGACGTTGATGTGGAGGGAGAGCTCCTGGGCTGACCAGAGACCCTGGGTGTGCAGGTCTCCTATGTGAGCCCCCCATCCAAGCGCCGAGGCGTCTGTGGTCAGGGTGACCGACGGGCGAGGAGGGCGGAATGGGACCCCCGCGCAGACCACTTCCGGATCTAGCCACCAAGCGAGCGTCTGGAGAGTGGGCTTCGCCACCGTCACCACCATGTCTATGGGGTCGCGATGGGGGCGGTACACCGACGCCAGCCACATTTGGAAGGGACGAAGTCACAGCCTTGCGTGTGCGGTCACAAACGTGCACGATGCCATGTGACCCAGCAGGCGCAGGCAGGATCGCACCGTTGTTGTAGGGAAGGCCTGCAGTGTTCGTATGAAGGAGACCATCGTCTCGTGCCGAGGATGAGGTAGGCAGGCTCTGGACAAAGTGGAGTCGAGGACCGCTCCTATGAACTCCACCCTTAGTGCTGGAACTAAGCTGGACTTTTCCGCGTTGATAAGCAGGCCTAGAGACCGGAACAGGTGCAGTATCTCGGTCACCTGAGCCGCTACCAGCTGTTGGGAGCGACCGCGAATCAGCCAGTCGTCGAGATACGGGTACACGTGAATTCGACGACGGCGGAGGGCTGCGGCCACGACCGCCATACACTTGGTGAACACCCTCGGAGCGGTGGAGAGGCCGAAGGGTAGTACCGCAAACTGGTAGTGAGCTTCGTTGACCACGAAGCGCAGGTAGCGTCTGTGTGTGGGGGTAAATTGCCACATGAAAGTATGCATCCTTCATGTCGAGGGCGGCAAACCAGTCTCCCGGATCCAGGGAAGGAATAATGGTCCCCAAGGTCACCATACGAAACCTGAGCTTGCACAGGTGTCTGTTGAGCTCTCGGAGGTCTAAGATGGGACGAAGGGCTCCTTTCGCCTTGGTGAGTAGAAAGTACCTGGAGTAGAATCCCCTGCCCCGCCTGCTGCGAGGCACCTCCTCTATAGCACCCACGCTCAACAGAGTCTCGACCTCCTGCAAGAGGACTTGCTCGTGAGAGGGGTCCCTGAAGAGGGACGGGGCGAAATAAACTGCAGGCGGTAGCCGTGCTGTACGGTGTTGAGGACCCAGCTGTCCGACGTTATAGAACGCCACGCCTGGAGGAATCGGGAAAGGCGACTTGAAAACAATAGGGATGGATCCAGTGGGGAGAGTGGTGGGCCGTCCTCGGGCGTCCCATCAAAAGGCCGGTTTTGGGCCTTGAGGAGCCTTGGAGGAGTTCTGGGCCTGGTTACGCCGACCCCCCGATGGTCTGCGGCGGAAAGGGGCCGTTCGGCGATTATTAAATGGCCGGGACCTGGCCTGGGTGAAGGGCCGGTAGGGCTGTTGCCGGAACGATCGTCTTTGGGTAGCCGGGGTGTGCATTCCCAAAGTCCGAATAGCAACCCTCCCATCCTTCAGGGTCTGGATTCTCGTGTCCGTCTTTTCAGAGAAGAGACCCTGAGTTTCAAAGGGGAGGTCCTGGAGGGTGTATTGTACCTCCAACGGCAAGGTGGAGGATTGCAGCCACGCAATACGCCGCATTGTTATCCCGGAAGCCATGGTTCTGGCTCCCGAGTCCGCGGAGTCCACAGCCGCTCGAATCAAGGTCCGGGAGGCTGTCTTGCCCTCGTCCAGGAGCGCCGAGAATTCCCGGCGAGAGTCTTGCGGGGTGAGCTCTGCAAATTTACCCAGGCACCCCAAGATGTTGAAAGTGTACCGGGAAAGGAGGGCCATTTGGTTTGCAATGCGGAGCTGAAGGCCTCCAGCTGAATAGATTTTTCGCCCCAAGAGGTCCATGCGCCGCGACTCCTTGGACTTTGGCGCAGCGGCCGGCTGTCCGTGCCTTTCCCGGTCGTTCACGGACTGGACAACCAGAGAGTCCGGGGCTGGGTGCACATATAAGTATTCGTACCCCTTGGGTGGAACGGAATATTTTCTCTCCACCCCTCGCGCCGTGGGGGGAACGGAGGAAGGCGACTGCCAAATGGTAGCATTATTCCGCTGGATTGTGCGGATGAATGGCAGTGCTACTCTCACGGGGGCCTCCGCTCCCACGACGTCGGTAACTGGGTCATTCACCTCTTGGACCTCCTCAATGGGCAGGTTAATGGCCTTAGCTACCCGTCGTAGAAGGTCCTGATGCGCTTTCAGGTCAATAGGCGGGGGTTCGGATGGTGATGCCCCCGCAACCGCCTCGTCAGGTGATGAGGACGAGGATTGGCCTGGCAGCACCTCCTCAGGCATTTGCTCTGCCCCCGGGCGATCAGCCGCCAGTGTCTCCTGCCCCAAAGGCGGGCCTCGAGGGGAGGTGGTCTGTCCCGTTGGGGACGGAGGGGGCCTGCTGATAGTGGCCTCCGGCACGGAACGCGCCGCACTCGCCTGTCTTGGTGGAAGGGGGGGCCCTTGCTCATGTTGGGCCCAGGGTACCCAAAATCCCCACTGCTGGGGTCCATGGTCCCGTGGGAGAGACTCTGCCCTGAAGTCCACCACACTGCCCTCAGCGGAAGCAATGGAGGGTTCCCGCGAAGGCCAGGGAGGAGCCGTGGCGGTCCCCGAGTGGACGGCCGACGCAGGCGTCACGTGTCTCGTCGGTGCCGAAGGTCGGTGCCGGTCATGAGACGTCAGCGGAGAGCGGGACCTGTGTGAGGCGCGGTACCGGGAGCTCGACCGACGGCGCCGGGAGCTCGACCGACGGTGCTGGGAAGTCGACCGACGGTGCCGGGAAGTCGACCGGCGACGCCTGGAGCTTGATCTTGAGCGTGAACGGCGTCGTCGGGAGCGGCTCCAGGAGTCACGGTGCCGAGAGTGATACTTGGAACCGGACCTGCTGCGGTGCCGGTGACTCGGTGACCGGGACCGTCGCCGGGAGTGCGACCGGCCCCGTGATTGAGAGCGGGGCCGGGACTGCGACTGGTGTCGAGACGGGGAGTGGCGTCGCGATGTAGACCGCCTTCCGGACCGGGACCGGTGTGGCGGCGACCGCCTCCGAGAGTGGGACCGGGATCGAGACCGAATCCTAGAGCGCCGACCGTCTCGCTCAGCCGGGGAAGGAGGCCGCATCATCAGCGGTTTGCCTATTGACTTAGGCGCCCGCACCGGCGGTGCCGGGGGCCGGAGGCTCTGAGCTTCCGTGAGCTCAATCAGCTCCCTCGCCGTCGCAAACGCCTCCGGCGTGGACGGGATCCGCAGCTCCTCCTCGGTGGGTACCGGGGAGCTGGGGGGTGCCGGAGTCGACGGCCCTTGCGGCGCCGGAGTCGACGGCACGGTGCACTGTTTGCGCACTGCCTCAGCCTGAACCGTTTTCGGCGGCGGCGGCTGGGCTAACGGCTTCTGTGGCTGCTTTGCTGAGGCCGTCTTCAGCGCCTTATGCTTCCTTCCGGGGGAGAGGGAGCGGTGCCGGGACTTCGGTGCCGGGTGCCGAGGACCCTCCGCGGCACCGGAGCGGCTCGGTGCTGCCGGTGCGCTGCTCGCCGAGGAAGGCTTCAGTGCCGGTGGAGTTGGCGCCGGAGGCTGGAGCGAAGCCTCCATCAGCAGCTGCTTCAGGCGAGAGTCCTGCTCCTTCCTCGTTCGGGGTTTGAAGGCCACGCAGATCGGGCACTTGTCAGTCCTGTGCGACTCCCCGAGGCAGCGGAGGCAGGAGTCGTGCGGGTCACTCACCAGCATGGGCCGCTGGCAAGCCGCGCAGGGCTTGAATCCCGGTGCCCCGGGCATAAGCCCGCACCGGGAGCGGAAGAAGAGGGCTAACCCCTCTAATTCCCTACGAAACTACACTATACAACTATATATACAACTAGAACAATTAACTTAACTAACTACTAACAACTATGTACACTATAACTATGGAGAACGCTAGAGCTGTGGAGGTAAGGGAGCACTCCACTGTTCCTACTGGCCGTCACGGGCGGGAAGAAGGAACTGAGGAGCGGACGGGCCGGCTGGGGTATATATCCAGCGCCATACCGGCGCCACTCCAGGGGGCGCCCAGCCGGCCCGCCGGAGTTGCTAGGGTAAAAATGTTCCGGAGAAGCCGTGCACGCACGGCGCGCACACCTAAATGGAATGCATAGGAGCAATCACTCGAAGAAGAACTCTTGGGTGAATGCCATCTGGTCCCGGTGACTTGTTAATGTTGAGTTTATCAATTAATTCCAAAACCTCCTCTAGTGACACTTCAATCTGTGACAGTTCCTCAGATTTGTCACCTACAAAAGCCAGCTCAGGTTTGGGAATCTCCCTAACATCCTCAGCCGTGAAGACTGAAGCAAAGAACCCATTTAGTTTCTCCGCAATGACTTTATCATCTTTAAGCGCTCCTTTTGTATTTTCATCGTCAAGGGGCCCCACTGGTTGTTTAGCAGGCTTCCTGCTTCTGATGTACTTAAAAAACATTTTGTTATTACCTTTGGAGTTCTTGGCTAGCTGTTCTTCAAAACCAAAACCATAAATTTATTTAAAAACAAGCCAATCAGATGGTTTTTTAGAGCCAGCTCATGATTTCTGAATAATGGGGTTGGCACCACTGGGGGAAGTCCAGGCACAAAGATCCCTTTCCTCATGTGCCTCTCAGCTCCCAACTGCACTTTAAACCGTGGGTATAAAGCTCTGTCCAACTTTCACCTGCCACAGGGCTGGGAGGAGGACCAGGGGAGACTTATAAGGGCACATCCTCATCTGGTGTAAATTGTCATAGTTTCACTGATGTCAATGGAGCTATGACAATTTACACCAGATGAGGATGTGCCCCAGGCTCCCGCTAAGGATGATGTTACCTGGCCCCAAGCTCCACCCCCTCATTCTCTGAGAGAGAGAGAATTACAACCCATATCCAACAAAGCACTTAAGCTTGACATCCCATCGACTTCAGTGGGAGTTCTCCCATGCTTCAAGTTAAGCATGTGCTTTTGCTGGCTAGGGTCATGTAGACACGCATGCATGCACACACACATGTATATTACACATCTGCACAGATACAAATGAATGAGAGAGAGAGAGAGAGAGAGAGAAAAAACAGCCATGCCCTTTAAAACTTTAAATCATTCCAAACTGACACTAATGGTGATTTTATCAAGCTAATTCTCCCTGGTTAGTCAGTGATTTACAGTTCTCTGACCGTTGCTAGAGGCTAATGATTGATGATGAGTGTAATTTTGTGTTCATTCAGTGCCACTCCCTTCCCCCTCTTGATAATTCTCCCCAGCACTCGGGGAAGTGACAAAACTTATCAGGCACTGCTGTTGAAATGGAGGCCTGACGGAGTACAGAGGAGCCGACCGCACCTGCTCTTGCCATCCAAAGGTCATTAACGGAGGGGGAACTAAAAAAAAAAAGGATTACAGATTTCAAAATTTAAACAAATTCATTTGTCAAACGCTTTGTAATTCAGCAACGCGCTCAGATGAGGATCATTGGTGAAATTAACTAACGGCTCTCAGTTCCCCCAAAAACTGGAGTGGAAAGAAATTTCCCGTTATTCTGATTTATGATTTGGACTGTGGCAAGCCCAGAACAGGGCCCCACAGTGCTTAGGTATGGCACAACCACAGACTAGAAAGATGGTCCCTGGCCCGAAGCGCTTACTGCACTTATGTGGGAGCGTGAGCAGCAGTGACACAATCCAGATCCAGGACTATTGGTCTTCTCTCTGATCCCTAAGTACCCCAAAGGCCTTCCCCAATTGCTCCGCTTGCTCTCCCAGCGATGCCAACCTTGAAAGCCCATTTCTCAGCTTCTCTCACAAATGCCCATGTGCTTTCTGCCCCAACAGCAGGCTGAGCACAATAACACTGTACTCAAAAGAACTCTAGTTGCTGCAGGCAAACATGGCTGCCCACTGCTACTCCGGCTTCATGCAGGAGCCAGGCTAGACAATGCTTCTGTTTCCCTCCAACGCATATGCCTAGTTTAGCATTGCCACAGAAACTCCTGGGACGCTGATTGAGGCTGATGCTGAGTTCGCTCTGCAGCAGGGCCGGCTCCAGGCACCAGCCCAACAAGCAGCTGCTTGGGGCAGCCAACGGTGAGGGGCGGCACGTCTGGGTCTTCGGCGGCAATTCAGCGGCGGGTCCCTCACTCTCTCTCGGAGCGAAGGACCTGCCGCCGAATTGCCACCAAAGACTGAAGCAGCAGCAGTAGAGCTGCAGATCGCGATTGCAGCTTTTTTTTTTCTTTTTTTCTTTTTTGCTGCTTGGGACGGCAAAAACCCTGGAGCTGGCCCTGCTCTGCAGTGATGTAAACGAGTTACTCCACCGAAAGCGAGTGAGTTCCCTAAGGCAAAACAGCTGAGAGATCAGAATTAGGCCCACTGTACCTTAGAATACAAAAGATGATTTTCAGCATCCCAGAGTACCATATACAAATGAAAGCAACCTACCAATAGTTACCAATATCAACTGAGTGACCATGCTTCAGCTCACTAGGAAAGATCTTCCAACCATGACAGAAAAGCAGATCCCTTGTGTGAATATTTCAGTCACATTGCTTCTTTTTTCATATTGAAATCTAATTTACCAGCATACATCAAAAACATGAATGGCTGCTGGGCTTAAAACTCCTGGCCCAGTGATTCCTCTTGACAATGTTTTCGTGCGACCATCTCCTGGCATACAGAAATTTGGACAACATACGGACACGGATTTGTCAACAGATACACATTCGTGTTTAACAATTAGAACATCTTTCTACCTTCTCTAAGTCCATGAGGCAGAGTCCTAAGAGCAGGAATCATGGATAAGTGCTTGCGGGTTATTTCCCATAATTGGTTAATGTAATTTGGGGTTTGCAGGTGCTCCTGATTACATTTGGCCCAGAGCACACTACTAAACATGGCAGCCTGTATCCCGAGAGATTTGCAATGCTCTGAAACATCAGCCCTGCTTTACACACTGGGCACTGAGTCCACAGCCGATTCTGTACTAGTTTCTAAGTTGTATTGTTTACTGTTAAAGGCAATCGATGATTGAGGCGCTGTACAGCTGAAGGAACCTTTGCTGTCATATTTACTGTTTCTTTCTAGCTGTAATACATGATTCCCATGCTGTGGGAGCCTTCAAATAATGTTAAAATTCAGGAAAATACAGCAGCAAGTGAAATGGCTCAGCCACCTGCATAAGCAAGTTCCCCACAACTTGAACACGATCTAGTAACTGAGGGGGACAGCAGCTCAACAATGAACCAAGAGTGAGCCGGGAACTTGAACTGAACTCTAAAAGTCAAACCTAACTTATACATATCAGAAGCTACCGACTGTAACATCTCACCAATTAAACTTTCAAATACACTCTCATGCGTACAGCTCACATCCTGGCTACAGCACTGCCTAAAATTTGGATTCATGAAACAAAATTTCCCTCTTCCCTCTCCCCGTCCACCCCCTAGCCCCAGCTCGCCAGCATACAGATATGGCTGGAATCTGGATCCGTTGCAGCTGTATTTTATAAGGGCAATGGGCAGCACCTGTGTTAGAAGAGAGGGTGTTTCTCATCCACATCTGAAACAACATCCCTTTTTCAAACCACCCTCAATTAGATATATATATATAATTTGTGCTCCTCTCCTCAGATCCTTTTGTAGTGCCTTGGACAAATACAACAGGCATTGTTGGGATCCACAAAAAGTAAACAACAAGAGAGACGTTTTGCTTTGAAGAAGACAGAATAGAAGAACAAAATCAGACTTCTATGCAAGCAATTCTGGGTACATGGATGAGAGTCAGAGACTCAGTGAGTGTGTGTGAGAAAGCCTCTCTCACGGGGGGGGTGGTGTCAATTTTTCTGCTCGTGGTCAGCCAGTTATTTTATATTCCTGGGGAATTTGGGCTCAACGTTTATAGCTCTATCCCTGCCCCTCTCATCCTAAGGGATCTTCATGCTGGAGTGTGGAGCAGTCCCTTCATACAGCCTTGGAGAACCGCATCACGGCTACCCCTCCTCACAGAAGAGTGCATGCAACTTCGCAGACTATACTGCTCTTTATGCAACCCCCTGACTGCCGAGGAACACAAAACACTCCCTCTTCCCCAGGAGTAGCATGCACTGCCTGCTTCTGCAGTATTTCCCATGGGGGCAAGAGAACAGCACCAGAAATCAGATTCGGGTCTCCCTCGGGGCAGTAAATACCAGTACATCAGCCGGGCCCTGATTTTCCTCAGTTCTTGCTGGGCAAATATTAAAAGGGTTTCAGGAATAACGTGCTGCACTTTCCATCTTTAGATGAAAAGATGTTCCCTGGAACAAAATTCCCATAACTTAGTCCTGAAAGAATTGCTAAGGTGATCATGTGACCCAACAAAATGCAAGGAAGTCATTACAGGGCTGTTAGCTCCGTCTCACTATGTCCAAGCATTATAGTGCACAGACGCCTGGATCTTGAAATCAGATCCACACAGGTGGACAGAGCCCACCGACCTCAAGGCAGCTCCATGCAGGTGTTAGGTCCACCTGGACAAGTCTGATTGCAAGAATCTGGGCCTGTCTCAGGGATTTGCAAAGATGCTGGCCAATGCTTTAAATGCTTGGCTATTACTTATCAATGATGGCACTACGCTACTACAAGTGGTACACAAAACATCTATCCTTCCTACATAGTCTCCCACCATTACGTAACATTATTTGGTGCGGCGAAATGTTCTGATAGCATTTGTTGCAATGGCCAGAGACACAAAATAATTCAATTAAAGGTAACATGGCTCCTTTGGTTCCTAATGCGATGTTTGTAACATTGGTGGAGTTTACAGTCATAAGGTAATTTTAGCATTGTTTTTTGTTACTGAATTTTCATTGGTTGTGACGTGCTGTAACTTTTTACCTTATTTCAACATCATAATATGCACATATTTTTTTTTAACAGGTATCATTTTCACCTGGACACTGTCACATGATCTTTATGTATTGGCACTGATGCCATTCTGTCAGTCAAGTTAGTACCAGCAGTGGTTGTGTTTTGATTTGTCTTCGCCTTGTGACAGATGGGTGCCTGAGTTCTGACTCCATGCTATGGCTGTCGGTAAATGCAATCACCATCATTTGGTGGTGGGCATCAGAGTGTACAGCATGGACTAGTCAACATCGCCTCATTTTGCTGACCATACCTACAATTTGAATCAGCAGAATCTACACAATGAACATCAAAAATAGCTTGGTAAGCCTTGTGGCAAGGTTCTTAGTCAAAAAGAGAATGCCGTCCATCAATCTAAGACTGTTCAATTACTCTCCAATTTCCTTGGTGTTCCTACTCTTCCCAATCCAGGTTTCCAAAAGTCTTTGGCAGGCTGGAAGTGACTTTTGTTGACATAAAGCTAGACTTGCTCCATACCCACAACTGGGGTCAGATTTTCATGCGTGTTCAACTCCCAACATGTCACAGAAGCTCTTTTGAAAATCTCTTCACTTGCTCAGGTGTCCAGATGGGACTGAGCACTTCTGAAAACTTGGCCTATGGTGACTTTGGGGGATTTTCAAAGGCACAAATGGCAGTTAAGCACCTAACTCCCGGTGACCCCACCTGAATACAACCCCACTTGACCCCCTGGCTACGTACATGGGTGGCTAAGCCCATGCTGCTGTGGACACACTGCTATTTTTAGGCACAAAGCTTGAGCAGATCTAGTGCAGGTATGTCTACACAAGCTAGGAATCACACCTCCCAACTCAAATGTAGACGTGCCCATAGCCTCTCAACTTTTCAAATCTGAACGTTGCTGCTGTTTCTAGATGCATATTTCAAGATTCTCACATATGCCTGTTCTGCTGTTTTTGTCTTCCAGTGCTCCTAAAGTGCTCTTATTTCCATAGAGACAAAGTATGTTTTGCAGTCCACAAAAGACCATCTGCAACAGTTTGCCGCACTTGGGTGTCTGTTCCTTAACCTTACTCATTGTCATAGGTGATCCATATTTGAGATACTATTTCTGAATCCTGACTTCTTTCATGGTTGAAGGCCGTAAGTCCCTGCATCTTTTGTGAGAGTTCTGTATACTATTGACAATAAGCTGATGAGTCTGTAGTTATTCAGGCCTTTCATGTTTCCTTTGTTATGAATGATGTCGCAGTGTTCCACATTAATAATGATACCTTCCTATTCTTCAAATATCTTTTGAAGAGCTTGTGAATGTAGCATGTTGTTTTCATACTGACTCTCAGCCTTTTAAGAGGGCATCTAAAATAGCTTTATCTCCTTCTGGTATTTTATCTCCTTTCATGCTCTTTTATGGCCAATTCAGTGTCTGTGGAAACTTCAGGGTATTTTATGATTTAGGTATATTTTCTTCTGGGTTGCTGGTTTGCATCAGTGTATAGGACCACAGAGAATTAGTCTGTTCTCTAAATAATCTTTGTTCCATTACAAAGTATAACAGAGAAAGAACAAAATCCCCAAACCAAAACCAGACTTTGTTATGCACTATATTGATACTATTATTATTAATTATTACCTATTGCCCCCAATGCCACATTAAAAGAACAATAAGATTGCAAAGCCAAGCACTCAAAAGTTAGGAAATATCAGAAGTACGGTTGCCTGTGCACCCTTCATTCAGCCCCCCCTTGTGCGTACGCATTATGATACAGTCTTCAACCACATGATCACATATTATTTTTTCCATGGGCTCTATGCTCATTCAGCATAAAGAACATGAAAATGTAATCATAAGGATTTTTATTACTATTCTTTGGATCGCAGAAGTGTCTAGATCAGCGTTTCTCAAACTAAGGGCCCTGAACCCAAAAGGAGTCTCAAGACAATTGCAGACAAAATGGTACGGTATTGCCACCCTTACTCCTGCACTGCTGCTGGTGGAGGTGCTGCCTTCAGAGCTGGGCGACTGGAGAATGACAGCTGCTGGCCGGGTGCCCAGCACTGAAGGCAGCGCCGTCGCCAGCAGCAGCGCAGAAGTAAGGGTGGCATGGTCTGGTATTACTGTACTCCGCCCTCCAGCAGTGTCCTTTAGTGGAAACTTGAAATACGGTTACCCTACTTTACACTTTTTGAAAGGCTTCACTGCCTTTGACTGCAGGAATAATGATTACATACGTCATTTCGTGCTCCTCTGAGTATGTAGAGTAATTTGCTATCACTTTTTTTGGGGAGGGGGAATCATCACAGCCTGAAATATTTTCAAAGGGGGACCCAGCAAAAAAGAGTCTGAGAACCCCTGTGCTAGGTGCTGGGCAAACATACAATCAGAGACAGTTCTTGCCCCAAAGAGCTTATAATTTAAGTAGACAAGCCAGACAAGGGGTGGGTGAAAGGCAGTATTATTATCCCCATTTTACAGATGCCACAGGGAGATGAAGAGAGTTGCTCAAGGTGACACAGGAAGCCTGTGGCAGAGATGGGAAATGAACTCAGACCTCCTGAGTATCATCACTCCAGTGCGGAGCGACAAGACCATCCTTTCTCTGGTGTAATTCTATCCGCTGACTTTTATTTTGTCATACAAAGAACAATCTACTCTGTGCCAGATCTTGAAACCCCTTACTCAGATGAGTAATCCCTTGAAATCAATGGGACTCCATGTGTGAATTAGGGATTGCAGGATTGGGTCCTCTCTTGTCCAGAACTCTGTAGGTGAAATTCACACAGAGACAGGGAGTGAAAGCAAGAGAACGTGGGCAATTCATTGTATTTTCTAAACAGTGCCCTATGTGTATTTTGCATCTCGCATACTCAGCTATACAGCTGTAGCCCAGCTATGGAAAAACCCACATAGCGAAACACTGCAGCTTAAACGAGCCTGGGCTAGAGAAGACAACCAATTTGTGATCTTGTTCTGGGTGTGTGCGTGGGCGAGCTGTCTGAACCGCTCAGCTGCGGGTAACACATGGGCACCCCACAAAACTCTCAGAGAGGTTAACAGAACCGAAAGAAAAGGAAACGTACTAGTTTGCATTCACTTTCAAAACAAAAAGCCCCCAAAGGCAATTAATGCCTGATGCACATGTGCAGCAACGTTGTTACAGTTGCCTGGGAACCAGTCCTAGACGCATGCTGGAGAGGAAAACGGGCTCGAATACAGTAAACGAATGGAAGAGACTTGGCACTAATATAGGCAAAGGTTTTCCCTTGCATGAGGCGCTTGGCAGAATAGTGCCCTCCTCCCTTTGCTTTTTGCAACACTCTTACTCTCTCAACCAGGCAGCTTGGCATGGACAGGAGAAAAATTGTTATGCATTGTTTGAAAACTTCATGTCCAAATACAGTACTTCAGGCCTGCTTTAAAAAATATGCATCTGCTACATAGAATACAGCATGTAAGGAATCGAACACTATATCTGGACCTATGCACCCATTCTAGGTTATTAAGCCTACGCCCAGATATCATATTCTGGAATTGCCCGCACTAAATACAGATTGCAGTGCAACAAATTATAATTATGGCCCTCGTTAGTATACACACAATCATCCAATGAGGGCTGCTCTTAGTGTGTTCATGCTTCCTGCTTAGAGATAATATTCTGGGTTGAATGCACTCTGAGGCTCAAGAACAGTACAAACAACTGCTTAATCCTTAGACTGTCCCCTGTGAGGTAGGCAATTATCATCCCAGTTTGATAGTTGCAGAAAGGGAAGGAAGGGGCTAGCAATGTGTGTCCAGTCATGTGGATTCCCTGAACACTTTACTCTGACAGCAAACCCGAAGCACAGATGCATGCTGGCCAGTTCCAAAACCCATGGAACCTGTGAATAAACCAAATTAAACAGAGCCTGATTCTGCACCTCCTACATTGGTATAAGCTGCTGTGGTAGCACCTAGGGGAGCTAACCCAATTGTGCGAGGTGCCGTGCAAACACAGAACACAGACAGTCTCTACCCCAAAGAGTGCACAATCGAATTATAAGACGAAAGAAAAACAGTGGCTATAACACACGAGTGCTCCCTTTGATTTCTAGAGGAGCACTGGTATGGCAAGGGCCTACTCAGCATTAGAATGGCAGAACTGGGATCCATGTGAGTATGATTTTCTCACCTGTACAAGTGGTGCTGCATCAGGCTCAATTGTATGGAGCACACAATATATGATAGTTTAAAATTAGCACTGGAGCCATATAAGAAGACAAACACTGGGGCTGATTCTGATCTTGCTTGAACCAGGAACAATCCATAAGACTTCCCTAGAATTACTCCTAATTTACACCACAGCAAGTGATTTGCGCCACTGGGCCTGACTGCAACGCCCCGCTGTTCCCAGCTGGCAATGTTGTACAGCCACACTGCACAGGTGCAAACTACCATGCAGGGTGCAAAGCCGCAGGGAATCCTGCCTGCTGCGTGCCTGAGCATAGCCAGCTACAAAACAACCTTCACCTCAGCGTCTCCTATGGAAGTGGGCTCAGCAGCAGGGAAAGCACTTTGCTTTAACACGCTGATGTTTCTGAATGACAGGTGTGTTGAGCTACTGAATTAATGGCATTTATTAACATACAACAACAGGCTCAAGCAAAGTGGGTAACGTAAAGAAATTCTGCAGCTCTGAGGGCTATTTCTTCTGTTGCTCTTGGTTAAGGCAGCAAGCCTGTCTTTAACTTCCCCTTAGTTATGTCTACATTTAATGCCGGTGGGTTTCCAGGGTGTTTTATGTCCCACTCATCTATTTATATTTCCAGATTTGCACTCAACGGGGAGCATTAAGGGGTAAGTGTCAGCCGGAGCTGGATTCTGCAGGTCTAAAGCTGAGGATGAGAGTAACGGGACAAATTTGGGGGTCAGACCGAGTGCTCAGGAAATCTGAAAAGCGGCCTTGAAAATGTATTTACAAAAATTAAAAACGTCGAGCCAGTCCCTCGGCTGGCGTCAGCAGGCGTAGAGCCACTGCACTCCAAAACCAGAAGCCAAAGAAAAAGCACACAACCTTTATGATGCAGAAAATATAATCTCATCATTGTTAAGGGCAACCTGATGATGTTTGACCCCTGGGGCTGGCGGTATTGCAAGCCCGGAGATGGGGAAGATTTAAAGAGAGCGGAGCTGCTAGGATGGTAGTTTCCCCAGCTGCAAACTGGGGAGTATGGTAAAGACCTCCTCTGTGAAGCTCTTAAAGCTCTTTGGCTGAAAGGCGCTATGTCCGAGCTAGGGGTTATTAATTAATTATTAATTATTAATTATTATTATTATGTCGGGGGGGTATTTTCTGGGAAGTGGGACAGATGGATTGGGTGCATGGCCTGAGGAGTGGCTCTGCACTAGGGGAAGGAGTGTGTGGGAAGATCTGCGACGGGAGGTAGAAAGGTAAGTGGTATTTGGTCTCGGAAAGAAGAGTGATCAGGGATGCAGATCAAGAAGCAGAAGGGAGTAGGAAGGGAGATGAGAGTGGTTCTGAACGTGGTGCCCAACAGTTCTAAAATATAGATACAAAAACATATTTCACCAAAATACAAAGTCATCTAACAAGCGAGTGACTTGACCTACTGAATGCAAGGAGACGACTCACAGTAGTAAAATCATCATACCTAGTTTCTTTTGACCCTCCAAACAATAAAAGAAGTGCTGGCAAGATCAGGGCCTTATTCATTGGGTAGCGTTAAACTTAACCTTAAACATAAGACATAACATTTTATCTAAGTAGAAAGAGAGAAAACCCTTACAAAGGACAATCCTACTCACGGTGAGTAATGACTCTGGGTGAAGTCCTAATAAGACTACTTATGGAGTAAGGTGTGCAACTCAACGTAAGGGTGGCAGAATCGGACACAAATTAACCATTTAATTCAATTTCTGAATCAATGAAATTTTCCCAGGTAATTCATGAGATTTACATCCCTGACGTTTTAAAAGGTTGTTCTGGGTCGTAATACAAATAAGCATAATTATTACAGACAATTTTACATCTACAAGGATGTTATGTTTTCATTTCGGATTTATTTATTTTATTTTATTTCAGGATTAAGAGAAATAAACTTTCTACCTCAGAGCTGAGTAAGCAATAGCAGACCATATCAATGTATAGTGACCGGGTACTGACAAAACTCTGAAAACCCATTTACAATCAGGGACAGTAAAGCCTACTTTGAGACATGTTGGCCAATAAATTAACAACCTAATAGGAGATGATGAGTTGTTTGCCCTAAACTTAAGCCTGGAATAAATTTTAACTCCAAGCAATAAATGAGAAGGCAGATCCTGAGCTGGCGTAAATTGTCATAGCTTCAGTCAAGCCAGTGGTGTTGTGATTATTTATACCAGCTGAGGATCTCGCCCCAGGAGTTTAAAATGACTGATTGGGCTTTCAATACATTTCTAATTATTTAAAGAACTCCCCAAGGAAGCAGAGCCTATGACGTTTAGAAAGGTCCTTGATGAGCACTTTAGATAAAGGATCGCAATAGAGGAGGGGAACCAGGACAGGGAAATCAAACGTAAATGGAAAGAGGCTTCCAATATGATTGGCCAATTTGTATTTTGCTGCTTCTGGACTATGGCCTCATTACACTCTGCACAGGATGGCCGCCTCCCAAGAGAAGCCGCAGAAAGGAAATACCCTTAAAAAGCTTAGAACTTGGTAAGTCCTCCCCTCCAGCACAGCTAAGACAGCAAACTGTTGTTCTGTATTGTTGAACCGGATGTCAGAAGACTGCCAAGCACGGCCCACAGACCTGCTAATTAAGTGAACTGATTGTGTTTGTTTTGGAACCATTTGCCAACAAAGGAATGTGTCATGCTGATTAGTGAGAGGAGGGTATGTAATATATGTGTATTCAAACCCAGATGAGTGCATAATCCAGGTATTCACTCTGTTTGCTCAAGGACTGACAAAAATGAACGGTGAGCAAACAAGCGGACCAAAGAGAAACACCAGTCCTTTAAGAGGGGTCCCTTGTGCTTCCCCCTTTTTTTTCTTAGATACCTCTGTCTAAACAGGGACCCGTCCTGCACAAATTCCAACTCAAAACAAAGGAGAATATTTTGGAATGAGACTTTCCTCTGCCTCAGCTGACATGAGACTGTGCATAAATCTATAGCCCTCGAAAGCTGAAGTCTAGCTGGGTCTGAAAGGGCCAGATCAGTGATTCTCAACCAGGGGCACACGTACCCGTGGGGGTACGCAGGGGTCTTCCAGGGGGTACATCAACTCATCTAGATATTTGCCTAGTTTTAGAACAGGCTACATAAAAAGCACTAGCCAAGTCAGTACAAACTAAAATTTCACACAATGACTTGTTTATACTGCTCTGTGTACTATACACCGAAATGTAAGTACAATAGTTATATTCCAACTGATTTATTTTATAATTATATGGTGAAAAAGAGAAAGTCACCCATTTTTTTGGTAATAATGTGGGGGTGGCACTTTTCTATTTGTATGTCTGGTTTTGTAAACAAGTCATTAAGTGAGGTGAAACTTGGGGTACGCAACACAAGTCGGACTCCTGAAAGGGCTCCCGTAGCCTGGAAAGGTTGGGAATCACTGAGCTAGATCAGGGGTTCTCAACCTTTTTCTTTCTGAGCCCCTCCCCCCCCCAACATGCTATAAAAACTCCCTGGCCCACCTGTGCCACAACAGCTGTTTTTCTGCATCTAAAAGCAGAGGTGCCAGAACTAGGGGTGCAGCCGCACCCCCTGGCTTGAAGTGGTTTCCATCATATACAGGGTTTACAATTTGGTTCAATGGCTCTCACCTCCACTATACAAATTGGTCCAGCCCCCCTGTATAAAACTCTGCGAAGCTCAGCTGCTCAGGATTCGGCTTCAGCCCTGGATGGTGGGGCTCGGGGCAGCGTGACGTCGGCTTTCTGCTCTGGGCTCCAGTGAGTCTAATACCGGCTCTGCTTGGGGGACCCCTTGAAACCTGCTCATGGCCCCCAGGGGGCCTCGGACCCCTAGTTGAGAAGTGCTGAGCCAGATGACAGCTGTCACTCTGGTTCCTCCAAAGAGCCCAAGCTCTTATGTAGGAAGCAGAAAGGCCAGGCTGTGGCAAAAACAACGCCACATCCAAATCAGGACACATGAACGAACTCACTTTGCCTTTCAACTATTTAATGAAGGGGCCACTGAAAAAAGAACAACTTATTTTTGCCATCAACTGCAGATCAGTTCATTGCTTGTTTTCTCCCCTAAATTTTATAAAAAGCTAAAACAGCACGAAGGTCCAAATTCTGTTCTGCGTTCCACCAGTGCAATCCCATTGATTTCAATGGCTATGCACTGGGACAGCTGAGAGCAGAATTTGGTCCTTTGGGACACTTGTGACCACATTTTCAGCCAGCCCCAAACACCTCCTTTTCTTCCACATGCCACTGATGATGGCCACAAAAGCTGCCACGTGCCTCTTTCTAAACACGAAGAATCCAGTTCAATTTGCTAGTAAAACCAGTTGAATGCTCAAAAACTGACATGCAACACCAAAGAAAATTAGGCTTCTGAGTTAGAGCTGCCATTCTCTTCTTACCTTCACATCTATAACACAGGCACCAAAGAGTCTAGATGATCATAGGTACCATGAGCTGCAACACTTGGGCGCAAGAATGAGAGAAAATGAGTGAATCCCACAAAAGTGCGACTGAAAGTGAAAACAGCAACTGAAACCTAATTACAGCCTTGTGACCCTCATAACAGAACATCTAAGTTACAAATCTAAGGGCTTGTCTCCACTTACCGGTGGATTGACGCTGCAGCGATCGATCCACCAGGGGTCAATTTAGAGGGTCCAGAGAAGACCCGCTAAATGGATTGCCGATCACTCTCCCGTCAACTCCGGTACTCCAACAGAACGAGAAGCATAAGGTAAGTCAACAGGAGAGTTTCTCCCTTCGACCCAGTGCGGTGTAACCACCACAGTAAGTCGACCTAAGCTTCGTCGACTCCAGCTATGTTATTCACATAGCTGGGGTTGCGTAACTTAGGTCGACTTAACCCTGTAGTGTAGACCTGCCCTAAATTCGCACCAATAACTGATTTAGGAGACCTGTTGTTTTATAATCCAGTAAAAAGTACAGCATAAGTCATGTCTTCAGGTTTAGTGAGTAAGAACATCCAAGTTCTCTGAATCTTGTTCTGGTTCTCTCTTCTCACAGGTATAGTTTATTCTGTGTATTGTAACTATTTCTGTCTATCTGTGTAGTCCTTATATTATGCCTATCACCATGATGAGTAGCTAGGTCAGCAATCCTTGTCATGTGTGTCACACAATAGCACATATAAAAGTTTCTGCTCTCCCCTCTGCTGCCCATGTGCTGGTGGAGCGCCAAGTGAAATATACAAGCTCACTTGTCAGTGTCACTTCCCTCTGTTTGCAGGTGGAATAGAGCAGGAAAATTAAACTGAAACGACCTGGTTAGTTTCTCTTTGCTGCTCTGCTCCAAGGCAGAATGGGGTATCAGCAAGGAGAGGAAAAAAACTAGTGAGGAGGGGAAGTGGAGCAGCTGGGGACAGGGATAAAAGCAAAGATTGGGGAGCAAAAGGAATGAACAGCTAAAAAAGGAGAGCAATATTGGAGACCCTTCACTGTTTGTGACTTAATTAAAACTGTTACTGAAGAAAGCTTCCTTTGGCTGGCATGACTTCAATAATTATTTTGCATTTGTTGCATTGTGCCACTTGAACACAAATAACTGCTGATTTCTGCGTGTACAAATAGAGAGAGGAGCAGTTTCACTCGGCTTTCACTAGCCTTTTGAGAAATGCTCCATGTTTCAGGAAGGTTTTAAATTCTACAAATGTGAGGTACGCAGTCTCTGGCTTCAGTTCACAGGCTGTGGACACTACAAGGCTTTGGTGGCCAATCAAAATTTCAATAGACAAATCATGTACGCGCACACACTTCAATTAAGCTTCACCACCAGACTTTTTTCTGTTCTCATCAGGCTTTGTGGATATCGTTAATTGTTTAGTACAGTCTTAATAGTCTTCTTACGCCGTTTCATCTAAGTCTTTCCCTTTCCAACTTCTCCCTCCAGATACATTTTTCTTGCACACCATTTATAAAACAAAACTGCACACCTTGTTTAATTTATGTCCAGCGCTTTGTCTCCACATTTCTTGGAATGTGAATTCAGAGAAAGAATGTGCAAATACCCTTTGAAAGACATGTCAGCCTGAAACCCCCAACAGGCTGGCCTGGGCCACTCCCGACACAGAGATCTTTGTCAACTCACGAGAATCCTATTCTCAACACGGAATTTTTAACAAGCTGATCCGGATCACCCCCAGAGTAGGCTCCTCTGACTTTTTTTCTACTCTACTAATGCAACCGGAGAATAAATTAAGATGAGGGTGTATTAGAAGAGGACAGATTGTACTGCTGGAGGTGTCATTGTCTTGATGGATAAGAAATTCAAGGTCTTTACCTCTTGTGATTGTTCTAAACCCAAGAAACTTCTTGCAAAAGTAGGAACATTGCTCGTGTTCTGGTCAAATTCCAGTTTTTGGTTACTGCCTTGAGCCTACTTAGATTTTCCATGTGATTTTAACTGGATACACTATCCTTCCTCACTTCCTGTTCCCATACTGTTATATGGCACGCTGCGCATTGTTAAACAGCTGTTGTAGTCTCACCTAGAGGCAGCTACATTTTAGTGGTGGGGGAGACGTTTTCTGTCTGTGTGTGCGTGTGGGCACATGTGAATATAAATCTATGCTGCATACACACACGGACAATAGAGTATCAGTTATATCCTTACCTCACAGTAAGGGTGTGGGGCCGTAACTCAGAAGAGCTGATTATTATCTAATAACGCATGGGTACGTTCTATCATAGGTTCAGTGAAATCAAAGGCAGGAAAGACCTACAAAGTCATCCTCAGCTGACCTTTGTATTTGTAGGGCCCTGTGCAAACTCAGTTGTGCATAGCCACAGAGAGATTCCTGCTGGAAAGCAGCCCCTGAGCGCCTCTATCCTTTTGAGCATCAGCAGTGGGATCTACAGGTGTCTGAGAGCTGTGTGAAATGGGGTTTAGGCTCTTTTGAACCAGATAAATGACAAAGTGGCCCTTCTCTATCTATCCGCTTGCAGGCTCAGGGATGGCGTCTCTGGAACACAAGTCCAGGGCAGATGTCCTTAACTGTGAACTAGTGAGGCCCACTCCTGCTGAAATGGAATGTCATTTGACCTGGAATTTGAGAAGATAAGACATGCAGGTAAAACACATGAAAGGAAGGATACTGTACCTGCTTGTTGAAATATCCTCAAAGGGGTAAAGGATCTCTCCATTGTTACAAATCTCGCAGATGAAGCCCTTTTGGCTACAAAGGCTGCAGCTGTACACATGAGAGGTGGCAAACTTGATTACCTTCCCCAAGAAAGGAGCCAATTTTCCTTCAATAACCTGGAAGAAGAAAACGACGACATTAACAAACCCATCTGGGAGCAGAATTCCTTGAAACGGTGACATGTGTGTCTCACTTTCATTAAGACAGGGAAGCGACTACTCACAGCCAGTTGAAATAATCTGAATACAACTCCCAATTATAGCTGCATGAAAATTCTAAGTATGGTCAAAGTAAGATTAATGGTCAAATCTGCGCAGAACTGACAATGGTGAAAAGTGGAAAATTCATGTGATTGCTCCCCCGTTAAACATAACAACATTTCTGAATAGTGGATCATTTTACGTACCACATATGTTCAAATACCAAGGCACGATCGATAAGATAGGGGTTTGTCTACACAGTGGGGGAATGCGCTCTAGGGGGTGTGATTTCTAAAATGCACTAACTGGTCTGGACAGACTCTGCTGGTGGACACTAAACATGTCCTAGTGCCCTTTAACATAGTGGTCACACAGACCAATTAACGTGCAACATGTAGAGCCTTTAGAAACCCCGCCAAAGAACACATTACCCCCCCGTGTAGACAAGCCTAAGAAAAGAGTTTCATTCTTTCACATAAACGCAGAAAGATCAGTGACAGCTCAGAAAACTCTCTTCAATTCTCTTCCTTTACTGTTACTTTGTATTCACATTTTTTTGGCCCAAACGCCAATGATGTTTTAAAATCCTAATTTTCTCTTCATCCAATTTTATCACAAAACACAGTTCTGCACCCAAATCTATTTTTTTCCCATTGATCAAATGGAGGTTTCTAATTGTAACAGAGGTGGTTTTTTGGTACATTGATAACCATTCCAACATTGTATTTATTCTTTTCTACAACGAGATGAATTCTAAAATAAATTACTCAAAGGAAATGGCAGTTTCTCCTTAAGTGACCAGCTCTCCAATCAAAAAGACCCACATCAATCCACTATCAGACAATAGTGTAAGGCAATCAGAAGTGATTTGCACTCCCTTATTGGTGTGAAAAAACTGTGTAATGTAGATTAAGCCCCTAGCCACAACACTCTTCTAAATTTCTGATTCAATGACAATGTCTCGATAAGGGTGCTTCAGGCAAAATACTTCTTCAGACGAAATTCATGAACTTTAAGAAATTCTGCTAGTGTAAGGAGTAATGAGCAAAGCACAGGGTCCTCATATGATACTTTCCCTCCTCTCTCTTCCCATGGTGTGAATGGCAGCCTGCTAGATTACTGTTAGAAACGTGTGGTAGGATTTGACACTGACCTACAGTTAACAGGAACATCATAACGGTTCTTTAAAGGAGTATGCTAAAGATGTCCCCAGCTCCCAAATAGATGAAGGATCATATTTAAATGTGTGCCTAACTTGCCAGGTTTGGCTCACATGGATTTTCAACACATTTTGCTCATTGGTTTTAATTCACACGATTTCATACCACTTGAATTTCACTGGAAATTTCAGGTTGATACAAAGCCAACGTGGCCAAGGTGAAGCTCAAAGCAAAGCTGGTGAAAACAAATCCCAGTAGCATTCTTCATCTCTGTCTAGCAGTGTTACTTCTAAAGGCCCATTCTATCCCATCACCCTTCCCATCGCCATCGCTGGGGGAACATGAGCAGGAAAGGAAATGTAATGGATGCCACTAGGGGTATGTCCACACTCCCTGTTTGATCGGCGGGTAGCGGTCAATCTATCGGGGATCAATTTATCGCGTCTCGTCTAGACGCGATAAATCGATCCCCGAACATGCTCCCCGCCGACTCCAGAACTCCACCAGGGCGAGAGGCGGAAGCGGAGTCGACGGAGGAGCCGCGGCCATCGATCCTGCGCCATGAGGATGGGAGATAAGTCGAAATAAGATATGCCAACTTCAGCTACACTATTCCCATAGCTAAAGTTGTGTATCTTACATCAATCCCCCCCACCCACTGTAGACCAGGCCTTAGTGGAAGTGTCCCCTCCTTGCCAAAGCTCCACACTGTTGAGACCATCTGTGAGAACAGGAAGCGGCGATGTTATTGCTAGCGTTACAGATAGGACATCTGCTCATGTTCGAGGGGAAAATGACGTTCCTATTGCATCCTGGCATAGGAAAACCCCTATACTGGGACATAAACAATTCAGAAAGGTCACTGCATGTAACGGAACATGAAGGTTTGGTTCAAGGCAATGACACTGCTAACCTTATAGGCAGATCCCAACCTGAGGAGCAACAAGTTAATGCTGCAGTGTTAGAAAGAAAGAAAGATCTTTTGCTTTCAAACTCAAGAGTAACTGAGGGTCAAAAGTCCCAGTCAAGCGGAGGGTGGAGGACAGGAGTTTAGCAGCATCCAAGAAGCATGAGAAACAGCAGCAGTGTTGCTTAAATGTTTTGGCCAGCGTTTCAAAGATGGCTAGTGATTCTGGGGTGCCTCAGGTATTTTTTGGGTCCCAACCCAAGTCACCTTAATGGGACCTGATTTTCAGGGTGGGTGCTGAGCACGGCCTGAAAGTCAGGCCTCTTAAGTTGGGCACTGAGCAGCTGAGATGCCCCAAATCACCAGTCAGAAATCCTTGCCCAGAAAACCACAGTTGGAACCAACAGACAAAGAGAACTGGCTAAACGGGGGGAGGGGGCTATTATGTATATTTGAAGGACTCTTGTTTAAATATTAAAACAACAAGAAATCAGGTCTGTGTCTGAATGCAAATAAAGTGTGAGGAGAAAGCAGGGCCTGGAGTTTCGTCTTTGTCATTTAAAGAACACTTCTCTGTGATTCATTCACGCCCTGCTCCCTCTCCAAGCCTGTGGAAATGCTTCAATTTCTGCACCTTGAAGAGTGTTAACTCTCCAGGAGTGGTAGCAAGCCCCCAAAAGAAAGGCTCTTCCAACACCGATGCATGGAACGTACCTACACAGCTTCAGCAAAGGCAATAACTTGTAGGCATTTTCCAACAGGACAGTGCGGATAATACTGTAGCCCTTGACAGCACATGCTGCAAATTACACATCAGTAAAGCAGGGCCTGGTTTTAACATTAACCCTTACTTTGCCACTACATGGGCACTCACCCAACAGCACCTTTTGAGTAGGAAAAGAAATCTGAGGGATCCTTTGAAATACTGCTAGGAATCTAAGGACTGATCCAGCCCACAGAACTGGATGTAGCAAGCGGTTGGTCCTATGGGCAAGATACAGCAGTTGCTTCATACAGCACTGCACTAACTTCTATGTGCACTTTCGGAGGTTGAGAGATGCCACTCGGATAGTTACGCTGGTCTACAATACAGCGTTAGGTTGAAGTAAGGCAGCTTAAGTGTCTACACTACAGTGTTGCTCCCGCTGATGTAAGTTGCCCACTACACCGACCTACTAACTCCAGCTCCGCGAGAGGCGTAGCACTTAGATGGATGTAGCGAGGGCGACGCCGTGTGAAGTAACAGAGTCAGGAACGGGACAGATAATAAACCAGACAAAATCATAAAGCCCCGGTACGCGCACACCTTGAATACTGTGTGCAGGTCTGGTCACACAGCCCAAAAAATACATTAGAATTGGAAAAGGTGCAGAGGGAGGCAACAAAAATGATGAGGGGTATGGAACAGCTTCCTTAAGAGGAGAGATTAAAAAGACTGGGACTGTTCGGTTTAGGAAAGACACGACTGAAGGAGGATATGACAGAGGTCTATAAATCATGACTGGTGTGGAGAAAGTGAATAAGGAAGTGTGATTTACTCCTTCACATAACACAAGAACTAAGGGTCACCCGATGAAATTAATACACAGCAGGTTTAGAACAAACAAAAGGAAGTACTCCTTCACTCAATGCACAATCAGCCGGTGGAATTTGTTGCTATGGGATGTTGTGAAGGCCAAAAGAATAAACGGGTTCTAAAAAGAATTAGCTACGTTCCTGGAGGATAGGTCCATCAATGGCTATTAGCCAAGATGGCGAGCAACATAACCCTATGCTCCGGGTGTCCCTAAACCTCCAGCTGACAGAAGCTGGGACTGGACAACAGGGGATGGATCACTTGTTCAATTGCCCTGTTCTGTTCATTCCTTCTGAAGCACCTGGTACTGGTCACACTCAGAGACAGGGTACTGGGCTAGGTGGACCACTGGTCTGACCCAGTATGGCCGTTTTTGGGTCAACATTCCATCCAATATCTGGATAACTAGACTCTTTTAGTCCTTCCTAATTCACATTTGTGGTGGGACAAAAAAGGTCAGATCAAAATGCCAATCCTACAGTCATTTCATCTTTCACTTTATGCAGACAGTCCATCTAGGTTTTAACCACATCGCTTTTGGTAATCCTTGTACAGCTTACGACTTCAATTTTATATTCTATTGTTTTGTAGTTAGTAAGCACTGACAACAGACTCAGGTCTGCATAAGACACAAAATACAGTTTTCTGCTCCAGAGAGCTTACAGTCTACACAAGATAGGCTTAGACTAGACAGGACACCCAGAGAAGTGCAAAATTTGGGTTTTACGAATGCACTGCAGATTACTATGATTAATGTGTATTCCAGTATAACCCAGTGTCCTCTATTGAATTCATGGCCCCAGTGTGCTAGGAGCTGTGCAAACATACAGTAAAAATCAGTAACGTCCCTAAAGAGCTTCCCGTCTTAATAGACAAGACGGGCAAAGGGAGGGAGAGTACAGATGGAGTATTGAGGCAAAGAGTCAGTATATGACTTGACTGACATCACACAGGAAGACTATGGCAGAGCTGGGTATTAAACTCAGATGTCCAATGTATGTCACCTATTTTCAAAAAAAGTATTTATACATAGCTAATCATACCACAGCGCAAGGTATTAACCTGAATGGTAAACCAGTTCTGTCCACAAAGACTTGCACTGTCTCTGTGAGAAAGCCTAGATGGCCAGAACGGTGGGGAAAGTTGATGTATATTTTCCATGATATATATTTTTGTCATAGCAATGTATTGGCTTGATTGATAATTCTGGTGTGTACACATGCTACTGCCGTGAAGATCCAGTCTTCAAAAGCAACGTGCACCCCAATCTGCAATATGAATAATAGCCCCTTTTACGGCATTTGAGGATGAGGACAAAACGCAATATCAAACTGACGTTATCACTGTTTTTAGTGTCTGCAAATTCAGGGCCATTTCACTTCATAACAGACTGCATAGACCATTGCTGATCAGTGGATAGGGCATTTCTTTGCAATTTGTTCATTTTAACGTTTGTATCTCATGAAAATGCAATATTGATCTCCATCTGGCCCCGCAATCTGTGGATTTTTAATTACGGGTCCCAGAAAACAGTTTCACCATAATGCCGCTGTAATCGGCATCTTCTGGATGAGGGAAAGGAAGCCTGGGACCTGTAACCAAGCACTCTCTAGAGAGAGATTGAGGCCCGAGTTGTCGATTTTTAGACATTTCAGCACTAGGAAGACCGAGTCCCAGGATGAAAGTACTGCCAATATATACTGAAATCAGATCCCGAGCCTTATAGAAACATATAGATGGGAAAAGGAGGAGGTGTGTTAAATGAACCTAGTCAGACAGGGATATAGCAGGCTTTGTTTTCCCTCAGTCCCCTAGAGCAGTGGTCCCCAACGTGGTGCCCACGGGCACCATGGCACCCGCAGGGGCATCTATGTGCGCCCACGTACTGTCCGGCGGACGAGCATCCGCCGAAATGCCGCTGAGAAGCAGCAGCATCCAGAGGCGTTGCCGCCGAAATGCTGCTGTTTTTCGACAGCATTTTGGCGGCGATGTCTCTGGATGCTGCTGCTTCTCAGCGGCATTTCGGTGGCGATGCCTCTTGACGTTGCCACTTCTCGGCGGCATTTCGGCGGATGCTCGTCCGCCGGTGAGGGTCCTCAGTGGCTCATAGTCCGGCACCCACCAGACGAAAAAGGTTGGGACCCATTGCCCTAGAGAAAGGAGGGGTGATCAAGCCCGAGGGATTAAAAGCAGAGAAAGAGGAGCCACAGAGACCTTCCCAGTCTCTTTCACACCAGGGGAACCTGCCTGTTTTCCCCAAGACAGAAGACCCTGGTCCTTAGGTTATACGTTTGAGTCATGTTCATCTTCTGCTGCAGCAAAGCAGCAACATTTCAGCAGACAGTTCTAGTATTAAGAAATGATGTAGCTAAAACAACAAGGAGTCTAGTGGCACCTTAAAGACTAACTGTTAAGGTGCCACCGGACTCCGTGTTGTTTTTGTGGATACAGACCAACACGGCTACCCCTGATACTTGACACCATGATATAGCTAAAGTTTTCTTTCATTGCATCTTAGTGGACGGTGCGTCCTCTCACTGCCCCCAACAGAAAACCTGGTGACTGCAGGTGGAAAGGCCATGGCCCATTTTCTGAGCAGGTGGGGGAGCATCTGAAATACAGTCCAGCCACCACTGAGAAGTGCTTGTGCATTCCAAGACAAACTAAGGAGACTGGCCAACAGTTTCAAACCGGATGTTCAAAGTTAGCCCCCTCAATCAGGAGCCTGAAGGCCTGCAGCTCCCACTGAAGTCAACTGCCTAAATAAGCAGCTAGATGCCTAGATTTCCAACCTGAGAGGCCCTAACGCACTGGCCTGTGTGATTGTGGTGAAAACAGGAGTACCCAGACCTTCCGTCAGCACTCATCATGGGTTAGAAGCCTGAACATTTTACTGAGGTGCCCAGAACAGGAGCCAGTGTCGACCATTCACTCACTAGGCCTCTGTGCGGCCCAGCCTGCATGTCAACCGAACAGGTCTTGGTTTTGTGAGGTGGCAGTCTGTTGGGACCACGCTCGTTACTTATGAGCCCACAAGTTTGGTTTTCATTGAGTGGGGAGCAGCCCAGCGCTGGCTTTGTAGGCCAGTTGCCATAGTGCTCGAGAAGGGTTTGACTGCGGTTCTTAAGTGGAGCCAGAGCTCACTGAGGAGGAGATACCCTGCTCAAGGGCGCATGGGGAGGGGCACCACTCACTACATCTGTACAACAGGTAAAACCAGTGCTCCCCCAGCGCAGCCATCCAAACGCACCGAGGGCAGATCCCTGGCCTTGCTCCTCCCCGGGCGTAGAAACAACTCTTCAGGGGCCATCCAGACGGCCAGCAATGCAAACAGAACCCCCTGCGCTCCTGATTGTGCCTGGCTTCTGGGTAGGTGCACTGGTGAGGAAAGGCTCTTCCTTCTCTGGCACTCTAGGGTAGGAGGTGGCATCAATTTGAGGCCTTCTTGCAGAGCGATCAAAAATTACAACCATATTAAAGAAAAAGGAGAGCAAGCAAGAGCCTCACACTGGTTTCTCAAGACCACAGCTCGAGTGCAGCCATTTATTACTCATGTGTTGCACAGGGAAATTGCAGTGTCATGTTCAACTGCCACAGCCAATGGTGGTCTGTGGGATTGGAAAAAGGCGCACACAATCCACCTACTTCAGCTCTCCCCTTCCACTCTCCCTTGGCCAACCAACAACATTTACACCCACTGCAAGGAAAAGCACACTAATTAGGAGAAAAAGGCAGCGTGAGGGAGGGCACTTCTTCCCAAACCCATCATTAATCCATCTAACTGATCAATCAAGCTCTTTAAAATAGCAAATGTTGCCTTATTGGAAGGCGCTCAGACACCACGGGGACGGGTGTGGTATAAGAACCTGGCCAGAACAGAAAAAAAGGACTTTTCACGTCTCATAGAATACTTACCATGGGCTTATTTATTCCATTACAGTAATGTGGCCATGGCTGCTAATTTTTGGTTTCTATGTTTGGAAAAAAAAATGGAGCCTCTTGATTTTAGATGAGACAGAAAAACTTGCTAAGCTATTTTATTAAAACTTAAAGCCACATGCCACTCACTGAAGCAGGAGAACTTGGAGATTTGAAATCACACTCCTCAGAATAATTATTATTTGTTTTACGGTAGCACTCAACTGAGATCGGTGCCCCACTGGGCTAGGCACTTTAAAAGCTTTAAAATCGCCCAGATAATTTTAACCAAAAGGTAGCCGTTGCTGGGGTTTAAGTTCTACTTCACCTGGAGTGGGGATCACAGATTGCGGGTGAAGGGAAAGTCTGTTTTTTACGTCAAACTCTGAGCGTGTTAAAAAATGTGGTGGAGGTATGTTTTAAAATGATTTCCTTACTGCATTTTACATTGTGAGTGTCAGGATTTATTTATGGTGTGTGTGTGGGGGGGTGGGTGTCCCAGTCATGAAATGTCAGGTGCAGGCATGCAGCACTTCCCTTACCAAAATGGCCCAGTTAGTCAATCCGAAAATGATTTTGGAAACACTGAGCCATCCTCTCATGGCTATCCGAAAATTGGTGCTATTATAGTACATTACAGCACCCTCCTCGACAACTACAGAAGTAAGGGGATGTCACTTGAACGGCAAGCTGGTACCTGTAGATTCACACCCTGATTGCTGCGCACTAGCATTCTGTGTAGACAAGCTCTGATCAACAAAATTCATGCTGCTTCTTGTACCAAACAAACGGCATGTTTCCCAGCCCAGAAAGGACAAAGGAATTGTCCTAGGCGACTTTTAAAATACACAAGCCACCCCCAGCAAAGTCAGGAAATTATGAAAACATGTAACACAAGCACTTCTCTCGTCTCTGTATTCTCTCTCTCTCTCTCTCTCGGTTGCGTTCTTCATTCGGTTAGATAGCAGCCTGGATGTAATTTGTAAGGAGCGACCAAGCTTTGTAAAACTGGGAGGATACTGAAGATGAAAGGGAGCAAGGGCTATTGTTCAATCTGAAATCCCTTTGGACATTAGATTAATGTGAACATGAATGGTAACGTGAACTTCTTCAAAGCTTCACTGCTTGTCAGTAAGACTGCAGCCCTTGATGGCTGCCCGACTCTTCTATAGCCAGAATTAGTCCGGTTTTCGTTTCCTTAGCTTGTCCTTTTAGACAAATATATATAATAAATATCGTCCTGCCCAGCTTCACTGAGTCTCTCTCAGCTGTAGGTTTTTAGTCTGTTTTAATTCAAATTCTTATTCTAAACAGAGAAATATGCCGTAAGAGCCCCTTACTGACACTGATGAGGAGTTACTCACATCCTAGTCCCATTGAAGTCAATAGGGCTACTTGTGTGAGTAAGTGCTTACCAATGTGAGTGAAGGTTGCACAATCCAACCCCACTAGAAGAGCGGGAACACAATGTTGCAATAATTTTTCTAACATTAAAAATTAACTCGGGGGACTGGATGGCTCAGCTGAATGGTAGCAGAGCATTTCACCTCTGGATCACTGGGTCAAGCCTAGCCCAAGTGGCCAGTGACTGAAAGTACGAGCATGATTTGACTATTTGGTGATCTGTTGGCAGACTCAGTTCAGTTCCTCATGAACAGACATTCCAGTCAGAACGGACGACGTAACTGGCACCCTCGCACTGGCAACCTCATCAGAGAGCCCAAGGATCGACTGGACAAGATGGAGACTGAATTACCCTCCAACTCAGATTGTTTTATTCCACAGAGATGTACTGGGAGTGTGAATCTTTGGAAACTGGAAGTGGACAAAAAGAAATGGTTGGCCAAACTCCCTGCAAAGTGCAACCACCATGCTCCATGAAGAGGGCTGACAAAACGTGCAAGGCTTAACAGTCTGTGCCTCAATACCCTTCCATCCACACATCCTCACACTCAAGTCCAGAACCACGGAAATGCCTGCTCCTTGCATCAAGGCCACTTTGGTTACCTTTCTAAAAACTGGCAGATGTCTGAAAAAACGTAGAGCATTCATGCCTTTCCCCGGTGTGCGAGTGGGCGGGACGGGGTAGATGGGAGGAAGTTTGCTAACAATGCCAGCTAAGAAAGAATATTTCAGGAACAGGAGTTGTAACCTCCACTGAAGCCCAGGCATGATTTGGACTTGTGGAGTTTGTCACCTGTACAGCAATTCTTGTGCACCTTTGGCTAACTTTATGAAGTGCACCAGATGTTTGCATAGGACAGAGGACATCAATATCTTTGGTGACCTGCATAAAGATTGTCAAGACTTTTGGTAAATTGTATAAAGTTTGCAGGAGACCACCACAGAATTCATATATCCTATAGTGGGTGAAAGCAGCCCTGGAGAAGGCTGCAGCAGAGTAAGAGGGGTTGAGTGGGTAGCTGACCACAACTGTGGCCAGCTTAACCAGGGCCCAGCTGGCACTTATAAGAGGGCTGGGGCCAGAAGCCAAAAGAGAGTCTCTCTCTGGCTGTTGAGAGGGATGGGCCTGGCTGCTGGGAGCTGAGCAGGGCACGTAAAGTGGAGCAGGGCTGGGGAAAGGCCAGGGGAGCTGGGGAGCTCTGGCCTGGAAAACCCCCAGGCTGCAGGCCGAGTTAAGGGCCCACAAGGGTACTAGGGCTGCAGAGGGGCAGCCCAGGAATAGGCAGAGGCAGCTGGTCCAACCCCCCTTGCCGATGATGAGTGGTTTACAGACTCCAGTCTGCCCTAGTGAGCGGGGCCTAGATGATGACTGGCAGTAGCCACTGAGGCAAGGTGGAGATAGGAGGTTGGGGGTTCCCCGGGGTGGGGAGACCCAAATTGAGGGGGTGCTGTGGTGGGCAGAACCCCTGGGCAAAAGGCACCGGGGTCTGGGAGTGCCATGGGGCCAGCGGCAGGCGAGACACCGACCGGCCTGCAGAGGGTGCCCTGGGCTGGAAAGAGCTAATTCCCGAGATGACCAGCAGGAGGAGGCGTCACACCGCCACATATCCCTATTTCCAAGATGAGTAACTCCAAAAAATAAGCACCTGAATGTCTGAAAGAGTCACACTGTATTCCATTGCATCAAGGGCTCTTGAATTAAACTAGTTTGAACTTGGTGGGCCATTATTTCTGAATTACCATAGGATAAACATTAAAATAGGGAAAAAAATTTTTAAAAAAGGATTTTTTAAAAAAGGACTTACGACATTTGAAAATGAGGATGCGAGGACAAAAGCAGCACTTCGGTGGAAACCTTCTTACAATCTGAACTAAGGGCAGAATTCTCTCTCTGTCTCTGTATGCTAGATGTAAGCAATACATGCCTGCTGAGGTGTGACACAATGATATACCACGTAATGTCATCTCTCGAAACATACTGGCCCAGATTTTTACAAGGTATTTAGGTGTTACTGTGCGTGGCGTTGCAACACCTCACTGATTTGGGAGCCTAAATATAATTTTAAAAGGGATTTAGGCACTTACTGCTTAGATCCCTAAATCAGTTAGGCATTGCAACAGTGAGCACAGCGGCACCTAAGTACCTTTAAAAATCTGGGCCATTGTCACTATTCCATGGTGGAAGAATGATCAGAAAATAAACATTGGCAAGAAAACCAGGAATATCCCAAATTTTCTGAACTCGTATTACTAGATGTTTAGCTTCCTGAGCCACTAAAAACATACAAGTGAGGCCAAGTTGGACACTCCCTCAGAAATGTGACAGCAAAACTGCTGAGCAGTCCGGGTTAAGTATTTCAGTTAAAGAGGTGAGAACACTGTAAAACTCAGATACTGTATAACTGCCACAGGAAGACAGTAAATTTGCCAAATGCCTCTGTGACCCCACCCTTCTAAATCAGCTTGTTAATCATTATCGTCACAGACGTGATAAAGTTGTTTTATAAGCCAACACTGAGGCAGTAACATTAACTACTTATGTAGGGGCTGGCGTATTTCCCTGAAGATAACATTTATTAGAAGGCACTCACTTTAGAAACACTGGTTTGCCTAATAAACCTCATCTGGAGCATTGGACAATCTGTTCCACTTCTCCCGCCATCAGATTTACATGTAGACACAAGTGAGGCACAGAGGGGACCGGGTAAGTGGTATGTAATCCCTAGAACTGTGGTTCTCAAACGTTAGCAACCCGAGAACCCCCATTTTGATTTACATTTTTTGTGGACCCCCAAGTCCCTCTGCTCAGCCCCAGGCCCTGCCCCCATTCCACACCTTCCCCCAAGGCCCCACCTATTCCTGCCCCTGCTCACTCTATCCCCCTTCCCTCCGTCGCTCAATCCCCCCAACTCTCACTCACTTTCACGAGGCTGGGGCAGGAGGCTGGGGTTCAGGAGGGGGTGAGGGCCCTGGGGGAGGGAGTTTGGGTGCGGGAGGGGGTGAGGGGTGCAGGCTCTGGGAGGGAGTCTGGGTGCAGGAAGGGGTGCGGGCTCTGGGAGGGAGTTTGGGTATGGGAGGGGGTGAGGGGTGCAGGCTCTTGGAGGGAGTTTGGGTGCGGGTTCTGAGCTGGGGAAGGGAGTTGGGGTGCGGGCTCTGGGAGGGAGTTTGGGTATGGGAGGGAGCTGGGGTGCGGGCTCTGGGAGGGAGTTTGGGTGCGGGAGGGAGCTGGGGTGCGGGCTCTTGGAGGGAGTTTGGGTGCGGGAGGGGGTGCGGGCTCTGGGAGGGAGTTTGGGCTCTGAGCTGGGGAAGGGAGTTGGGGTGCGGGTGAGGGGTGTGGTCTCCGGCCAGGCGGCGCTTAGCTCAGGCAGCTCCCGAAAGCAAAAGGCACATCCCTCTGGCAGGGGCTCCTAGGCAGGGGGGACGATGGGATCTCGGCACGCTGCCCCTGCCCGCAGGCACTGTCCCTGCAGCTCTCGTCAGTCGCAGTTCCTGGCCAATGGAAGCTGTGGAGTCGGTGCTCGGAGTCCCCCTGCTCTCCCCACAGAGGCCACAGTGACGTGCCAGCCGCTGAGAACGGTGCGGAGCCAGGGCAGGTACGGAGCCTGCCTTAGCCCCGCTGCGCCGCTGGAGTTTTAGCGCTTTAAATCTCCCCGATTGGCTTCAGTAGCCTCCGGGAGACAGAAGGACGGGGAGGAGTTGATCAGCGGGGCCTGTGGGGCCCCCTGGAGTATCCTCAGCGACCCCCAGGGGTCCACGGACCCCAGTTTGAGAAACACTGCCCTAGAACATCTAGAATTACAGATTCAAACCTCGGCAGCATTGTCCCAGCCCCCATCCTTTTGGAATAAAGTTTATGATTATTCATCAAGGCCAGGAATACACTCGGTGCTGCCCAACGCACAGAGACAGGTCTTGCTGTGAGGGGCTTATTCAGTGTAGGGGGCAGACACAAAAAGGACAAGAAGCACTGGGAAACCAGAAGTGGTGTCCAATATTTTAACCTCAATCATCATCCTTAGTTATACAATGTAATGGTGGAAAAGCCCTTTACATACTGTGGAGTGGTGTCTATCTCATGAAAGAAGTAAGCCTTAAGGAGGAAACTCATGGAGCATCCAATGATCTAACAGGATTTCTATACGCCAACCATCCTCTAAATCAATTTCTGACTACTCCTCTGGAGGTTTCTCTCACTCCCCCAGAATCAACACTATCTAATCCAAATTGAGCTTTAGTTTACTAGCTGTTATCTGTCCATTACTCCATTACTACAAAAATTCGGCCAGTGAGGACACTGTGGAGAAGTACATACCCCAGCATTCTTTCTCCCCCTCCATGGCAGCCAAGGCACAAGATTTAAAAGAAAAACCCTGATGTTGTAATGTGTTCCAGAAAGCACTTTCAGCCTCTTCTCTTTGTGCTTCATCTGTTGCAGGTGATCTGCACTGTATTCCTTGAAAAACGTCAGAAGACCCGGGCGAAGGAAGGGTGAACTGATGGCCTTAACTATAAACAGTGGTTCTTTATGCAGTTCTTAGGAGTGGGAATGGGGGTATTGAAACACAAAGGGTAAAACTCTGGTTGAAGTTAGTGGCAAACCTCCCATTGACTTCAGTGGGGCCAGGACTTCACTCAAAGGTCTTCAAGCTGTGAACTCAGGAACCAGGGTGTCGTAATATAGTTAGCTAACGACAACACAAGTTATAGCCAAATATACAAGGGAGGGGAAAATACATGCCAGGAAGCTACTGACCATTTCGAGTGAGGGAGCAGGTGAGAGTGTGAGGCGAGAGGAGGTGAGGATTGTCCTAGGTTGCCAATGAGGGATTTCCTGGAGGTTTTTTCAGTTTGCCAGATCCTGAATCTTCCAATGTTCTTGTTACAATTTCAATACACAATTCAGCTTTAGTCTAGATGAAAGGGGCAAAGGATCTTGTGGCTAAGGCACTGGGCTGGGATTCAGGAGAGGCAGGTTCAATTCCCAGCTCTGCCACTGACTCCTTGGGTCACCCTCATCAAATCCTGTACTCTTTCTAGTCGTTAATTCCCAATCATCAGTTTCATGCTGTGCCACTTGCCCCACCCTTCACCCATCTCGCATATTTAAATTGTGAGCTAGTTAGGTCATGGTTTGTCTTTTCAGACGTGTGTTGTACAGTGCCTCACGCAAGGGGCCATGACGATGGTTGGCAGTAGGCACTAGAATATGCATAAATAAAACCAAGGAGGTGTTCCTTCTGCATGTGTTTGAGAGCCGTGTTTCTCCCCTGCAACAGGGTGTATTTGAACTGAACACAAGATAGCAGCTGCCTCCAGCAGACTTGGAGAAATGGAACGTTCCCATTACACTGGAAGCAAAATTGTAAGATTTAGCTTGATAACACAGCGACTGCAGTAGGCATCCACAGAGCTTCAACGGTAACTGGGAACAACCATCTACGTCCTACAAGTGCTGTGTGCAGGATGGGGACCGGACTCCAGGAATCCTAACAGCGATTGCTCCCCTCTCCCACACAGTTCCCCAAGTTTAGTCTGTTTTGCACAGGACTGAACTGTGCTGCATTAACTAATAACAAACCCAGAGCTGAGAACACCCCCCAAGGAAATTTAGCAATACATGCTGGCAAGAATTAAAGAGAAAACAGAGTCAGTTCAATTAAACATCCGTCGCTAACTTGCTTTCAGATGCCTTGCGACAGGCAAGATGCACTTGCTTCCTTATATGCGATAAAACTCTCCCCTGCTGCACTTGGAAACCCGCTCTGAACATACAGCACTGCATGGTCCTCCAGTGAAATGAGACACAGTCTCCTGTTACAAACAGGCCACCGGGTTAACATGAAATTCCACCTAAGGAGATCAGTCTATACCTTTGGAGATGGGGGAGAGAGAACAGGAAAAAACCCCATAAGGTCAACAGATAATGAAGATCCTCTGCTTCTCTGTAACACGCAAGCATATAATTTATGGGAAGAGTGGGGAAGAAGGAAGGCCCTCTCATGAAGCACGTCCAAGCAATGTGGTGAAAAAGCTCAAGCTGACACAAGAGAGAAGGAGCCAAAGTGCCTCAGAGTAAACAGCAGGGCTTGAAACTGCTGGTGCCAAATCCACACTGAGCTCCTGTGCCAAAGCTTCTTCTACCTTCACATTCGTAGCGTTTCATTCCCCCGGCCTCTTTCTTCTCTCCCCCAAGGTTTCAAGTAGGGTGGCCAACTTTCTAATCGCACAAAACTGGACACCCTTGCCCTGCCCCCTGCCCGTCCCCTGCCCTGCTCCCTCCATCCCGCCTCTGTCGCTCGCTCTCCCCCACCGACACTCACGCCCTCATTTTCACTGGGCTGGGGCAGGGGGTTGTGGCGCAGGAGAGGGTGAGGGCTCCGGCTGGGCGTGCAGGTTCTGGGGTGGGGCCAGAAATAATGGGTTCAGGGTGCAGGAGGGGCTCCAGGCTGGAGCAGGAGGTTGGGGTATGGGCTCTGGGGTGGGGCCGGGGATGAGCGCTTTGGGGTGCAAAAGGAGACTCTGGGCTGGGGTTGGAGCCGAGGGGTTCGGAGTGTGGGAAGGGGCTCTGAGCTAAGGCAGGGTGTTGGACTCTGGGCTGGGGGTGCGGCTTCCAGGGTGGGGCCAGGAATGAGGGGTTCAGGGTGCAGGAGGGGGTTCCGAGCCAGGGCAGGGGGCTGGGGTATGGGGAGGGGTGCAGGCTCCGGGAGGTAGTTTGGGTGTGGGAGAGGGCTCAAGGCTGGGGCAGGGGTATGAGACCGGGTGCAAGGTAAAGGCTTTGGGAGGGGTTTGGGTGCAGGAGGGGGCTCAAGGCTGGGGCAGGGGGTTGGGAGAGGGTGAGGGCTCCAGGAGGGAGTTTGGGTGTGGGAGGGGGCACCAGGCTGGGTCAGGGGGTTGGGGTGCAGGGTGCGGCTCCAGGCAGTGCTTACGTCAGGGGCTTCCCAGAAGTGGCAACATATCCCTCGGTTCCTAGGCGTAGGGGTGGCCAGGTGGCTCTGCGCGGTGCCCACTGTCTCTGCCCGCAGGTACTGCCCCCGCAGCTCCCACTGGCTGTGGTTCCCGGCCAATTGGAACTGCAGAGCTGGCACATGGGGTGGCGTCAGCACGTGGAGCCCCTGTAGCCGCCCCTGCACCTCGGAGCTAGAGGGATATGTTGCCGCTTCTGGGACCCGCGCAGAATCACGCAGGGAGCCTGCCAGCCCTGCTTCAACCGGAGCCACCAGGGTCCATTTTCGACTGGATGTTCAGACAACTGGCAACCCTAGTGCAAGGCTCCAAGATGGCAGCACTACATGTAATTTCTGTCACACCCAGGTGTTCTCCTAATCTTGTAGTGGGGATGAATAATAGGTGGTTTTAAGAAGCAGGTACTGAAACTAATAAGGTCAAAGGCTGCGTTAATCAAACAAGACATAAAGTGTACTGGGAATCTGCATGTTAGAGAACAGAGAACAATTTCCTTAACTTGAAAATGTGTGCGCGCACACACACACACACACACACACACAGGATGCACCTGATTAAAAAAAACCCCAAAACTAGGATGCAATTAGATGCTCAGCTGTGCATTTAATTTGCACATATACCGTAATTACCATGACCGTGTTTCATTATCTCATTTAAAGGGACAACCCTGAAATGATATTTGCATTTTAGTTTTCAGAAAGGGTCCTGAGTCAGTGGCTTGGTTGGACAGGCAATGTGTTATCTGAGGGGTGGGAACGCAGTCAGAGCCCAACCCTTCAAGCTGTTACTCCGAGTTTGCCATATTGGGCCCTTGGTTCTGTGTGGCAAATTAGGACAAAAAGCGCAAGATAACAAAGGGTGCAACCGCCACTGTGGGGCAGTCGAACTTCCTGGAATGGAGAGGCAGGATGAGCCAGTGGTCAGGGCGCTAGCCGGGGACTTGGGACACTGCATTGAATTCAATGCTCTGCCACAGACTTCCTCTATGACCTTGGACAAGTCATCTGGCCTCTTTGTGCCTCAGCTGCCCATCTGTAAAATGGGGATAATACCACTGCCCTACCTCACAGGGGGGCTGTGAGAATAAATACAATACAGATTGTGAGGTGCTCAGATGCCATGGTAATGGAGGTAGATGGAATGAAATAAATTTTGCAGAACAGTTTCTCTATAACCAGGTTCACAACTGGCATACTGTGATGCAGGGCTTCTCAACCGTGTTCCCAGCATGGACCATGTTTTTAATACAGAGATTCCCATGGGTCACCTCTCTCTGCAATGTGCAATTGCGAAACATCCTGGTGGCACCCACAGCTTTTAAGTGGCTAGAGTAGAATGAGTGTGGACTCAGTCTGGTTCCCAGTCAACCAAGGTTCACATCACAGTAAATACCACCGTCATTAGTGTTCATCGTCTCCCCCTTTTTACAGTCTCAATAAGGATAACAAGGACTTCCCTATATCTGTACCTATTGCCTTTCAAAACAGTGCAGGGGACAATGCGGGGAAGCTTGTATTGCTGCTAGCCAGGGCGTACCTGAAAATAATTCAGTCTCCAGAGCTATCAACCCAGCCCTTTGCACAAGCAAATACAGTCACACTGCTTTTTTGTTCGTTTTAAAGAAAGGTTCATTACAGCAGGCAGGTCCCATTGCATTCTCCCCACACGATGGCTTGGGACTTCAACTACAGATCTAATTTTTAATGCGCTGAATGTCGTTTCGAAGCCCTGTTGCAAATTTGGGTTTCAAGCAGAACAAAAAAGCCCTTTTGTTATTTAAAAAAAATATATATAGCCAAGATCTTGACATATCTAATTAAACTTAGATCCGCTCATTTTCCAGGCTACCATCTACCACAATGACTTTAGCCTACTTCACTATCCAAAATTCTCTCTCTAACCGTAAGATGCCTTTTGCTGCCTGACCCAGTGTACCAGTCCTGTTGCCACTCTGAATTACAGCAACTCTCTTGTTCCCAAGTATTGAGGGAAAAGGAGAAAGCTGTCCAATCTTGTCATTACCACTAAATGTAACACGAGCTGCCAGCAATTTGGGAAATTAGTATTCGCCTAAAATATCAGCTGCTCGGGAGAGTCTTCTGCTTGGCGTTTCATGCTGGCCCAGCTGAAGGAAGTCTCAGAGCCGGCAATCTTCGAGGTATAAAGTTTCCAACCACACTGAAATGGAATGACTGTGGCAAAGAAAGGAGTCCTAGGCACAAGAAAATATCTGAGAGGCTTAATCACTCGTAAGAGGCAGGGTGACTGTTTCGGAGGGTGATCTGATGGCAGATCATTTAATTTTTATGGTCATGCACTCCTCTATGTATGCGTCTGTTTATGTGTGCAGTATATACACATGCATGCTGCATAAACAGGTACAACACATGATAATGTGGTGCGTATAAAGGGTTTTGGAGACAGCTGCCTCACTCATGAGTGGCAATGCCAGAGGGGATTTTGACAGCACCACCTACTCTGTGCTAGCCACACACACACGTAAAGAAAAATTATGTTATGAACGTTAGGAGAGTTCTTGCTTTGTTTTTGTGTGTGTTTGTTTTCGAAGCCCTGTTTTTTGTATCCCGTCCCTTGTAAAGTTACCACTAGTCCTACTGTGCGGGCCATAAGCAATGCCATAAACACACAGCCATACGCTATACCAGCGAAAGCTCAGTTTTGCTGGTGCAACTGGGCCTCTACTAAGGGCTTTTGGCAGCACTGCTGTCATCCGGGATTACACCTCCTCACACCCCTGACCAATAGAGCTAGGCCAGAAAACGTCTGTGGTATATGGATTGCAAATTTTATGGGGAAAATGTGTGGTTTAGAGTTTGGTGTATGGTGGGTGGAAAAGGAGATTGCCACGCCTGGGTTTTAAAGTCACTAAGCGCTGCATTATAACCCAACCACAGGCCATTTCTCAATAACTGTACTGGGACAGAATGGTCAGATATTCTGAATGATCATGAACCACGAGGAAACAATGATTACAGTTCCCCGCTCTCTGTGATCCTGGAAACCGAACTGCAATGAGGAAGAGAGATGGACAGGCTAGAAAAGCTGGCCTTTTCGGCAAAAGATTTGAGATGGTTAGAAAAGTGACTTGGCTCTGAAAGCATTTGTATTGCTCCTCGAAAGTGCTTCTAGCTCTGTCACCACAAGACACTGGAGCGTAGCTCAGGTGAGATGCAGGCTTCGGTGAAGCATTTTTTTTTCACATTTTTAGTTACTTAGACAATATTACTTTTATAAACCATTTCAACAAAAGCATAGGAATTGCTGTACCAGATCCAAACAATTGTCCACCTAGTCCGGTATCCTGTCTTGGACAGCGGCTGGTATTAGATGTTTCAGAGGAAGGTGAAAGAAATCCCCGTAAAGGATATTCTACCCATAGGGGAAACTTCTGAATACTAGTCAGTTAGTGGTTTGTTTACTGTATACAGCTTTCTTTAATTTAACCGGATATCTTGTTTGCTTTCTGGGCCACCCCAGTGTATTGAGCAGATGTTTTCACTGGGCTGTTTGTAATGACACCTTTGGTCTTTTTCCTGAATGGTTTCAGTTAATTTAGAACCCAGCAAAATGTCCAAGTAGTGAGAACTGCATCAGCCGTCACAAGAACTACATCTGCTAAAAATCATCATAACAACATTTTAGGTCAATATTTGCCACTTACTACCGGAACGTCCCCTTGTCTAAGTCTTTAATTGGTTGGACTAGCCCTGGATAAAGTAGCTAACAGAGATTTAGTGGTGTTTTAATAGAGGCCTCATTCCTGACTCACACCAGATTACTCTCAGGGGCTTATGAAGAGTGATGGCTGGAGCGGAACACAACCGTAGCCAATGGGGCAGAATAGGTGAGCTGTCACACTTTGTTTTTCTGCTTGTTAAATCTGAATGCTCTTAATTAGTTATCTTGCCTGTGAATGCCTGTGCGAACAATGAAGAAGAGATCAAGCTTGGGGAGAGGCTAAGAATACATGCTGCCCAAGCTGGGCTAAGCTAACTGGGTGTAGTCAACTGGGGCACTGTTTTGCTGTGAGAACTTGATTAAAAAAAAAAAATCCTTCTGTGAATAAAGAACATCACCTGTTTTCTCTTTGGATAAAGGGCAGGCCTGCCAGGTTGCTCACATCTGCATTAGCTGTGTCTGTGAATCAGCGAAGTGCTAGCATAGCACTATCCCATTAGGAGTTTGGCAGCTTTCCAGAACTAATGACATATTACTTGGCTGTTTTCCTTCCTAGGCTAAGCCCTCCCCCACCAGCCCAGCACCCATCCTTATGGATCACACCAGTAAAAGCCCCCAGACCATTAGCTAATTACTAGTAGCAGAAGCCTAGGCTGCCACCCGGGTGTAATTTGTAAAGCCACGTGTGTCAAAAAAGCCAAAAAATGGCTGAGAACTTAAAAGCTGGTCAGTAACAGAGAGCAAATCCCAGGGCTGATGAAACCCGGTGATAGTTTAAACAAAAAGAGTTCTCAGGCAGGCTTGCGGCTGCTTCCACCATTTCACACTGACTCAACAGACATTCTGGGCGTCAGAGTGGTGGTTGGGGTTACTGTGCATGCTGGCTGCGTTGATCTGTGTTGAGGGGGTTGTGCTGGGGCATTGGTGTTGATCTTTGCAGGTGGTGAATGAGGTGCGTGTGATGTGGGGAGGAACAGTGTGTGTTCAGGGTTATCATGTGGTGTTGTGTGGGTGGTTGTGTAGATTTGTGTGTGTGAGGCGGCTGTGCTGGAAGTTCTGTGTTGATTTGTGTGGGTGGCGGATGGACACACAGAATGGCAGTTGGGCCAAGTCAGTCACACTCTTTGTGCAGTCTCCCTCAACCAACCAATGAAACCGTTCCATAAAAATTAACTGTACGGTATGGGTGGGGATCTGCTGAGTCACCTCTGATATCACAGTGCTCCAGGACTCTTGGCGGGGCATAGAGACACGCCTTACTGCAGCTGTACACAGCATGGGGGTACATTGGTTAAGTCAAAATGGCAGAGAACTTAAAAATGGCCAGTACAGACCACACATCCCAGAGGTGATTGAACCCGGTGATAGATATTCTGAACAAAAAGAGCTCGCAGCCACGTTGCAGCTACTCCTGTGGCTTCACATGGAGACACACAGACAGAGCGGCAATCCTGGAATCTTACTGTCTAGATTCCTGTTTGTTATTTGTACTGTGGTAGCACCTAAGAGCACTAGTCAGACACCCCCCACCCCGCCCCACTGCACCAGGCGTGAGTCTTAAATTAGATTTCCCTCTAAATAATACTGTGCGTTGCCATCTTCATCTCAGGCAAAAATGAATTTTCATTCAGCTCTCTTCATGCACCCTCAAATTCAGCGTGCAAACAACAGCCCCCCAGATAGCACATTTATAAAAACAGCTGCCCAGAGGAGAAAGGTTTCTTGTTTTCTGGGCATTTTAAAGAGCCCTTTGCAGGGCAAATACATCAGACTTGGAGTCACTGGGGGAGAGGGCACCATTTCTGCAGATTACCTCTCCCTGCTTTTCTAATTCACTCACCAGGCCTTATCTTTCTATTAATCTTTAATAAACCTTTTGGTTAATTCCCCCAAAACATACATTCTACATGACAGCAGGGCAGCGTGTTAAAGCAGCCCTAGGATAGAAGGAAATGAGCAGGGGAGGAATCAAAAATAGGGGAAAAATTTGGGAATGTAAAAAAACAACCACACACTGGCAGCCAACAACCAGTAGGCAGGTGAGAGCAACAATGGCAAAGTACGATATGGGGGCTAGACAGTGTCTTTCAGGGCACTAATGCTCCTCTATTAGCTCCATTCTCTCTCTCTCTCTCCTCCCCATCATGGTTTCACTCTGACAGAAATGGGCAACCTGATTTCAAATGCAGAGACTCTGAAATGAGGAAAAGACTCTCCAGGCCGATAACAAGGATCCAGCTAGATTAAAAGCTAAATCCAATTTAACCCACCCCAGCAGAAACAGTAATTGAATTACACTGCCTCTAACTATGATAAATTTGGGGAGCCGGGGGGGCAGGAGGATTGCAAATACAAATAAACACAAAGAAGTATGTTGGAAGGAACTGCTAAATAAATGGATGCATTGTGACTCCTGCCCATCCCTACTCCCACAGGGCCTTTGCTAAGCTGCTGATTGCTTCTAAATCTCTACTGCCAATGTTAGGAACTGATTAAGCAGCTTACAAGGCAGTGGGGGCTAATAGCCTGGCCCACCAGGGAGACTGCCACTTCTGATTTAAGCAGCTTGTTATTTCACGGTTTGGTTATGAAAGAAGAGACAGCAGCAGGGCCTGAAAAGCCACGAAAGCAGTTTTATCCCTCAGATGACTGGCTTTTCTAAAAACGTGGAATTATTCCCATCCCACAACTGCACCAGCCCACAAACTACTTGTTGCCTCAGCTTTGGGTTTCTGCGTATTTGCTGCCACACAAAACTTGGATTCTCCCAACTCCCCTCAATTCTTATTGCCAAGCTAATTCTTGTCATTCCATCTGTCCCGTGCTGAAATACGGGTGCCGCATCACAGGCTATCCCTTCAGCTTGTTCAGCATAGACTGAAGCAAAGAAGTGTATTATTGGGACACATCTGGTTGAGTATCGATGGCTACAGTAACCCATGATGGCCTGATTTTAAGTCACGTGTCTGGTTAATTTCACGGTTGTTATTAATTTGTTGGATCTCAGAAGGTACACACGTTTTGTGTCACACCCAGGAGCCCCAGGCACTGAGCAGCTCACCATTATGTTAGGTGTTATGCAAACACAGAACAAAGAGACAATTCCTACCTCAAATCTATGCAAACATGACTAGTCCCACTAAGGGGTTAAACTCCCCGAGGGGTTACTCCTACATTTTAAAGCAATTTCCCCTTTCCTTCTAAGGCAAAGTGAACACAATGGAGTGAAATACCAAAACCCAATTGAAACATTATGGTGACCACGCTGAAGACAAAAAAGCAAGAAATGCAAAGTGAAAATGAGAAATGGGTTCATATGAAACACCCCAATTCAAAACACCCCTGGTGCTTTAACTGGTGCTCAGAATCCACCCCTGAATCCAGATTTTGAAAGCGGCTCCTGGGTAGAATTTTCAAAGATGCTGAATCTGTTCTCTATAGATAGTGTTTGTACCGGTATAACGATATCAGTTAGGGGTGTGATTTTGTGCTGCTGCGGTTATACCAGCAGAACGCCTAGTGTGGATGCAGTGACCCTGTTAAAGTGCGTTAGACAGGATAAAAAATTCATAAGGGATAAGCCATAAGGCAGCGTCCTCCTGCTTCAGGATGCAAATAATCCACTAGCTGGTGGAGCTAAGGAAAAGGTGTTCTCTTAGAAGGTGTTTGGTGGCATGTACTAACAAGGCCATAACTACGCTATGGGGGCTCTAGTGGCATAGCTACTGTATCTTAGCCCCACGGTGTAGATGCAGTCTACAGCGATGGAAGGGATTTTTCCTTTGCTGTAGGAACTCCACCTCCCCGAGCAATGGGAGCTAAGTGGATGGAAACATTCTTTTGCCAACCGAGCTGCGTCTACGGCTGGGGTTAGGTTGGCATAGCTACGTTGCTCAAGAGTGTGAGCAGCATAGCTGTGTAAACCTACATTTTAAGTGTAGATCAAGCCTAACACATCCAAAACTGTGGAGACCAGGCAGAGCAGTACTTTAAGCAGGTGTGAGTTGGAATCATAGAAAAATCATAGACGATTAGGGTTGGAAGAGACCTCAGGAGGTCATCTAGTCCAACCCCCTGCTCAAGACAGGACCAACACCAACTAAATCATCCCAGCCAGGGCTTTGTCAAGCCTGGCCTTAAAAACCTCTAAGGATGGAGATTCCACCATCTCCCTAGGTAACCCATTCCAGTGCTTCACCACCCTCCTAGTGAAATAATGTTTCCTAATATCCAACCTAAACCTCCCCCACTGCAGCTTGAGGCAATTGCTCCTTGTTCTGTCATCTGCCACGACTGAGAACAGCTGAACTCCATCCTCTTTGGAACCCCCCTTCAGGTAGTTGAAGGCTGATATCAAATCCCCCCTCACTCTTCTCTTCTGCAGACTAAACAAGCCCAGTTCCCTCAGCCTCTCTTCATAAGTCATTTGCCCCAGCCCCCTGATAATTTTTGCTGCCCTCCTCTGGACTCTCTCCAATTTGTCCACATCCTTTCTGTAGCGGGGGAGCCCAAAACTGGATGCAATGTGGCAAGTGTGGCCTCACCAGTGCCAAATAGAGAGGAATAATCACTTCCCTCGATCTGCTGGCAATGCTCCTACTAATGCAGCCCAATATGCCGTTAGCCTCCTTGGCAACAAGGGCACATTGCTGACTCATATCCAGCTTCTCATCCACTGCAATCCCCAGGTCCTTTTCTGCAGAACTGCTGCTTAGCCAGTCGGTCCCCAGCCTGTAGCGGTGCATAGGATTCTTCCGTCCTAAGTGCAGGACTCTGCACTTGTCCTTCTTGAACCTCATCAGATTTCTTTTGGCCCAATCCAAGTTGGCATTCAGGCTCCCCCTTCAGCTTCAATTAACACTACTCAGCAATGAGTGTAGACAGAGACCCTTGAGGAATGACTGGGGCAAGCTAACCAGGCTTTGTCTGGAGCTCCCCAGGGAGTTTAACCCCACACTCATTAATACTTTTGCTAACCTGTTAACACACCTCAATTTTCCAGTATAGGCCAGGCCAACATGGCATCTGCCCATAGCTACTCCACTTAGGTTTCCCCTCCATCTCTTCAATGATGTGTACACACTTCCTTTTGGTTACACAGCCACACACACCATCAAGACTAACTTAGGCCACGTCTACGCTTAAACTGCTACAGGGGCACAGGCAGCTGCGTTTTTGTAGCACTCACTACAGCCACGGGAAGAGTTTCCTGTTGTGCTGTCATTAATCCACCTCTCCCAGGGGAGGTAATTGATGGGTGGAAGAATTCCTAGCATTGCTTACTCTGGGGGTTAGGTCTGCGTAGCTATGGCTCTCAGGAGGGTGGATTTTTCACACCCCAGAGAGATGTAGCTGTGCCGATATATGTTTCCAGTGTAGACCAGCCCTTATTTTGTGTGGTCCAAACCCTGTTGTCTTGACTCAGGAAGAGGGAGTTTTCCTCGTATAAGGCTTGCAGAGACTTGTTCCTGGTTCCAGGATGCACACATGGGGCATAAACCTAGAACATCCCTGTATGTCAAGATTTTTATGCCAAATGACAAACCACTGAGAGATTAGGCTGTGTTGCTAGCTCCACCACAATTAATAGCTGGGGAAAGCGTGTCATTCTTGTAATCCACACAGGATGGGAAATTACTGGGCAAACAGAAGAAATGTACAATCAGCGGAAGAAACTTACCTGCTGTAGGTCTGCCAGGGAATACAGGTGGATCTGCTGAAGGAGGTACTCTCTGGGGAAGATTCTAAAAAGAGGGAAATAGATGTGAGTGGACATGGGCTTCTGAGAGACAGAAAGTTTCGCTGGAAAGTTCCCAAACCAGGAAGGTCTCCACATTCTTCAGCCATCACTGGGGAATTGTACATTCTCCTCCAAGGACTCTACACGGTAGTGATGTTCGATACAGTGGTAGTTAGGGGTTGGAGTTACGTTACTCTCCCAAGCATCAGCTGCTTTCACAGTATTCTTTTATTTGTCATCCTCACCTTCGCCCAGGGAAAGAATTAATACAGTGGGAGTCCCTGTCGTTTTCCTACAGCTGTCAGGGAAGCACATGCAATGATAGTTACAGAAGTAGAAACCTCATACTGTGGGCAGAAAAAGCCTTTCAAACAACGAGTTGGCTAATACAAAAATAAATCATTCAATGTTTCTGAGGCTTTGGTAATAAAGACCTGGTCTGCACTAAAAAGTCATTCTGGTATAACTATGTTGGCTAGGGGTGTGATTTTTTTTTTTTAACCACTAAAAGCCTCAGTGTGGACACAGTTATACTGGTATAAAGGTGATTTATGCTGGTTATAGTAATTATTCTTCCCTTATGGGAGTAGCTAACACCAGCATAACCAATATAATTGCATTCAACCTAGCAGGAGTTGTACTACTGAAATTATACTGGGTAGAGCGGTAAAACTTTCTAATGTAGACAAGGCCTTATTTTCAAATCAGACCAAATACACACTTCAAATGTCCCGTGCTAAAAATTAAAACTGAAAATCCCAAGTAGTACATTTGTGAAGCTACATTTTTATGAATCATACCTGAGCTCTGAACTAGTGGTATGGCTCTGCACTACCTTCCTAGGGATCTGGTATGATTTCTGGTCCTGGTCTCATACTTGGCCTTCTCCTAGAAGTCAGAAACAAGGAACGGGCAATCTATTAGGTGGGTCTCTCTCTCTGATACTGGGCACAGCACTACCACTGGACTACCAGGCCAGAACTGGGCAGGTCACCTATCAGTAAGCAGTCAAGGAAGCAGTGTTGCCTAGTGGCTATCAACCTGGACTGGGACTCAGGAGACCTGGGTTCTATTCTTGGCTCTGCCACTGGCCTGCTCGGTGACCTTGGGCAAATCACTTCACCCCTCAAGCTCCTCAGTTTCCCCAGCGATACAATATGGATCACCATACTGACCTTTCTAATGTGCTTTGAGATCTATGGATGAAAAGTGCTACGTAACAGCAGGTATTATTAACCAGGTAATCCATTCACCTGTGTCTTTGTGGCTACTTTTTGTTTCTCCATTTTGCAGTTTAGTTACATTACAGCGGGCATGGGGCTTGTCTACACAACAAGCTACTGCATGGCAAGCCAGGCTGTGAATCTGCAGCGCACCAGCTTGCAGCACAGTAATGTCCTGTATGGACACTGCTATGCAGCAGTGGAAGTCCTGGAGTGCGCTGGGTGAAATTGGGATCCAAATTCACACTTCGTCAATGGATAGGGGTGTGCAGAGATGGAGTTTTGGTTCAAGTCCATCTCTACTTTACAACAGACTTTCGTGGGTTTCATGCAGTGTTTCCCCTCTGGCGTTCGGGAAAGAGTGAAGACTGGTATCATCTGAGTAGGATCAAAGAGTTGCAAACAGTGGCCACTGCGGTCAGTGGATAAAGATTGAAATCATTTGACAGAGAAATAACCCTTCATACTCCTGCCTCATGTTGGGTGACTGAGGCTGGGAAATAAAGACCAAGCTCGTACTCCTGTGGATCACACCTTATTACATAGCGTTAGAAGAAAACAACCTTTGGCAAGTATCAGAGGGGTAGCCGTGTTAGTCTGGTTCTGTAGAAGCAGCAAAGAATCCTGTGGCACCTTATAGACTAACAGACGTTTTGCAGCATGAGCTTTCGTGGGTGAATACCCACTTCGTCGGATGCAAGTAGTGGAAATTTCCAGGGGCAGGTATATATAAGCAAGGTATATATATTTTGCTTCTTGCTTGCTTCTATATACCTGCCCCTGGAAATTTCCACTACTTGCATCCGAAGAAGTGGGTATTCACCCACGAAAGCTCATGCTGCAAAACGTCTGTTAGTCTATAAGGTGCCACAGGATTCTTTGCAACCTTTGGCAAGAATGGATCAATTGAGCTACCTAAATCTTGCCGTCTGGAAGGCAATGGGGCACAGAGAACTGGTGGAGATGACTGATGCACTTTTAAAGCAGGAGGTATTGCGAGAAATCAGAGAGGGTGAAACTCTCCATTCCACATGGGAGGTCCAGGAGCACTAGAGAGCTCCAGTGATTTAGTGGGAGCATGAAGGAAAAACAAGCTGCTGGACAAAGTCTTTCAAAAATGTTAAGGATACCGTGAACTACTCAAGAACATTATTTAGGAAAGGCAAATTTTCCTTACAAGGAACAAGATGTCAGCTAAGACCATCGACCCTTCTGTTACAGACCTGTGTCATGAAGTTAAGTCTTGTGAGTCTGAGCAGACAACAAATGGGCTAAGTGACTGAATTACTTATTGTAAGAAACAGACTTGACTTTGCGGCTATTTGCAGGGCTAGTGAAAGCTGTGCTTCTCACATGGAAATGGTAAGAAGCAGGGAGAGAACTGAAATGCATCTAGTTAAAAATACATACCAAGATAGACTGCAAAGGGAAACTAACGGCACATCAGATTGGCTTGCGATCAGCATGAAGGCAATCATAACAGAATGCAAAGGTGTCCTGGGCAAGGGATATACTCACAGGTGCCGACTCTGTGGGTGCTCTGGGGCTCCTCCCCTGAGCGTGCTGCGTCCCCGCTTCTCCTCCCAGGTTTGCCGCCGCGAAACAGCTGTTTTGCGGCATAACAAGCTGTGGGAGGAAGGGGGAGGAGCGGGAACGTGGCGCGCTCAGGGGAGGAGGCAGGGAAGAGGCGGGGCTGGGGCGGGGATTTGGGGAAGTGATCCAATAGGGGCAGGTAGGGGGTGGAGTTGGGGTGGGGACTTTGGGGAAGGGGTTGGAATGGGAGTGGTGGAGGAGGGGGCGGGGCAGGAGGGGGCGGGGCAGGGGTGGAGTCGGGGAGTGTGCACCCACTGGCGCCAGGAGAAGTTGGCGCCTATGGACATACTGAGTCAATCTTGCAATTAACATAACTATTTTGCAAAAGCGTCTTGCTTTCAGCACAAATTGCAAAGCAAATACAAAACCAAAAATACATCCATGGACCTGCAGCTGCAGGGCAGAGTGCTAATGATGATGAAGCAGAAAGAATTCTTGGTGGGGTCCATTAATAAATGTACAATGCAAGGTTCTACAACAGACTGGGGTGTGACGATGGAATGAAACGAACCAAAACAGCAATTAGAAACCCAAAGAAAATACATGTGAAAAGTATTCAGGGGCTGATAAGAACTTTAACAACAACATAAAATTCATTCGAAATTACACTGGAAGTCACTGAAGAGATTTTAGAAACAGGGATAAATATAGATCTGGACAATATTTTGTACCAACTGCAATTTCTGGACAAAATCAAGCCAAAAGACTGGAAATCAAAACATCAGTGAATCCAAAAAATAATAAAAGCTCCTCATTTAATTTTGCTCTATTGGTTCTCATAAACAGTTATTTTAGGCTGAGATTTTCCAAGATGCTTAAGAGAGGCTTGGATTAAAATTAATGGAAATTGAGGTATCCAAATTCCCTGGGCAGCTTTGAAATGTTTAGCCTCAATGTTTTGGACAAGTTGTAAAACCAAGGTTTTGACCATTTGTGGCTATTAAAGATTCCACAGAACTCTTCTCAAATAGGGATATGTCCTAGCTATATTTCAGCTGAAGGAATTACATTCTATCTACCTAATTCCTATCTTCAGTTTCATATGGATAGGGTATTCTTCACTTCCTGTCCTAAACTGTTGCACAGACGGGTGTGTTCATCTTACCAGAGATAAACACATTTCAGTTGTGGGCTAAGTAATCCCTGTATGTCCCTCTGCTACAGGTTAAGGGCCAGCCACAAAAAAGTTTTCCAAAAACTAAATCCAAAGAGAACACGGCACTTTGGACTTGTCCGTAGTAGATTTTAAAACTGATCCCTAAGAAATCAGGCCTAAGACATGAGCATTTTGAACCAGCTAACAACATTTCAGTCTAACTAGGATTTATTTTATTAACACATCCGACCCTATTCTTCTGATCACGCAGGCAGTCAGTCAACACAGTAATAACATTGGCAGGAACTGTATTGTGTGTTAAAGTCTTTACAGCATTGCTTCTGCTAAGAAATATAATTAGCTGGTGAAAGGTTGTATTTTTCAGGTTACTGAAAGTCAAGTCTGAAACTCCTATTAGACAGTAGTTGTCAATGACTGATATCAATGAGTATTCATAAGATCACTGAAGTACAGGCAACACTCTCGCACATGTGATAACAGACATGTAATAAAAACCAAAATGAAGACTAACTCCACTTACCAGTATGTCATTATTTAAGGTGACCTCAGCCAATAGAGGCCAAGATGACAGACATTCCTTTCCTGTTCCCATCTCTCTTTTTTGGATCATGTATTAGCCTGCAACTTACACTCCAAAATTAATGTGCTTACTGTTATGTGCCAGTGGCCAGTGTAGAGAGAAAGCAAAATATCACCCCTTCCTCCCAATTCCATCTTGAGTGAAAGAAGCTGGCAATGCCTTCCAGCTCTTAGGTAAGACTAAGACACACACACACACACACAACAATGCCATGAGCATGTGAAGAGGTGCTCAAGTGAGAGGAGCACTTATTTCCATTACCATAGAAACTGGGCCCTGGAAAAGCAAAGCTGGTCTGGTTTCATATTTGTCTGATCTCTCTATTGATGATAAAAAGTATTCTTGTTGAATCAGGATGGAGATGAACAGCTGAGCAGCCAAAGTCTGCATCTGCAGCAGCACCGCCAGCCGCATTAGAAAATGGTAGAACCTGAGCCTTTGAGGGGCCGAGAATGTCCGGTGTGGAGCGTGGGACACCCTCAAATCCCACCGAAGCCGAGAAGGGTTGAGGGTACTCCACCTGGGAGGCTGCAGCCTACGAAAGGGTTTAAAAGTAGGCGGCACAGTCCTTGCACTGGGCAGTTTTAAACAAATGTGCTGTGACCATGTCGGAGCTGAACTGGAGGCAGTTTCAAACACATGGTGCAGCACATGACAGCTCAAGGGAGATCTAACAGTGGGGCTGCACTACATCCATTCGGCAAATTGTTTAAATTTGGACTGTGAAACAACTTTCCAAAATGCTTTAGTTTATTAAACTGTCTTGTCTGACATGTCACTCCCTCTTTGCTCAGGTGCTAGGGGGCTCCACAATTCAAACAAGGCAAAACCAACACCATCCTTATTAAAATGCAAGCACTGAAAACAAACAGATGCGGTTTTAATACAAATAGAAGGGTGGGTGAAGAGTGAGTGGGGAAGAATAAAATATAGGGTCAACACGGATCATGTTCATAAACTAAAATTTTGAAATAAAAGACTCAATCTTAAGAAGTCCACCATCAACTCGAAAAATCACACTTCTCCCTCAAAACGGAGCACCTTGTATAGAGACAACCCATAACGGCTGACATGGTTATACCTAAAAAACATTAGTGAAAAGGATCTGCATTAGCTATTAGCCAGGACAGGCAGGGATGGTGTCCCCAGCCTCTGTTTGCCAGAAGCTGAGAATGGGCAACAGGGGATGGATCACTTGATAATTACCTGTTCTGTTCATTCCCTCTGTGGCACCTGGCACTGGCCACTGTCGGAAGACAGGATACTGGGCTAGATGGACCTTTGGTCTAACCCAGTATGGCTGTTCTTATGTACATTTTAAACTGAATGACAAATTAATTCCTTTTTGAGTGTTAGTAGCTGGACTTTGTATTGCACATTATTGGGAAAATGTGGCTCCTCCTCCTGTGGAATTGCGGTATAGTAAAGTATGGACTGCCCTTGTAATGAAAAAGCTTTCACACCAAGTACACATAGGACAGGTATTTCGAAATGTGGTCACCCTTTTTAGAGTACTCAGAAGAGAAGGGTTCTGCAGCCAGCAAGCCAGAATCTTTAGCTAAGTTCTTTGAATATTTACCTGATCCTGAACAAGTAATAAGTACTGTACAACAGAGCATGTTAAAATTGTATTGCAACTTTGCATTAATAAAAAACAGTGATAGATGTTTGCTTTGGGTATGTAACAGTGCTTTGGGTATAGTCTGTTTCATTGCTCCTGTGTGGAGTCGCTTATGTCTCAGTCCTGCAAAGACTGAAGCATGGGCTTGGATCTTTGCAAGTTCAGCGCTCATATTTTCTCCCTTGATGTAAAGCTTCTTTATAAACATAAAAAATGGGAGTGGTAAAAACACTTATAAAATTATGGTGACAGGAATATCAAAATATTCAGGTCATCCCACTTTAAAGGGCGCTCTACAGGAATTTTTAAAGAAGTAATCAATTAAAAAACATTTCAAATCAATCGTGCCCTTCTCAGTCACCTTTCAAAAGTGGGGAGACCAGAATAGAGATGGGGAGACAGATGGCAAATTCCACACCGGCACGTCCTGGGGCTCACTGCAGCAAAGACCTGATCTCCTGCTGCCTCAGGATCTGCCACTGGGATACCTGAAAGGCAAGTGGTATCTGAGTGCAGCAGCACACTAAAAGCTTGTCCTGTGCTTTTAGGTAATTTGGAGACACCACTCAGTCTCATCTACACTGCAAGATGGAACTGTGTTTTTACCTGCACCAGAGGACGGCTGTGTTGTAACCGGATTGTCAGTCATGGTTAAGCTTGTGGTGTACCACGTAAGTTCAATGCTAACAAGTCTTTTAGATTTGCCACTTCCCGGGAACAATGAAATCAGAAGTCCTCCTGGTTCCAAAGTCTCCACGGTGTTTTACCATAATGTGCTTGAAACAAGGCGAATCTTAGGAGACATTAACTCCAACTGAAGGGAAGACTTTAGCATTCTGTGCAGTCTTCTAAGTTTCCCAACTGGTGATGGGTTGTTGTTTTTTTTTACAATGCTATGTAATCTGCAGAGCAACAGTCATGCAAGACATTTCATCCCTGCCCTTGGTGTGATCTTATCTGGTAAGTATCTGCCCAAACAAAAGTTTATCTTGTAATGTCCTTCTGGAAATAGAATCACTGATAAGTTTTTGCTTTTTGCATTTAGGCAAAGTTGCTGTGTTTGTAGCCAGGGTGCTTTGTTAGCTGTAAGTAATCGCTCTGCATTTAAAGTCTGTTTATCATCAGCTCCAGTAATTTTTCTCCAATGGGTTAAATACCCTGACAGCTCTGCTAAAGCTACAGCAAATTAATCTGCCCCAACCTGACACTCTAGCTGAAGTACAAATGTGATAAGCAGAGCAAACTCTTCTTTTCACACTGCAATCAAAAGAAATCAAGTTAGGTGGCAGATGAGCACAATCAAGCCCTTTTGTACCAAAAAAGCCTGCTAAGCCAGAAAAAAACAGATTGGCATCACTATTTCATGTGCCAGCCAGCAGTGTCTTGTTTGACCAGGTTTAGAATGTTTTGACCTAATGGGCTTGTGATGAGGAGTGGGAGAGGAAGCAGAGAGGAGGATTAAGAGGAAAAAGTGTGATTCCTAGATCCTATTTTTCCTACTAAATGCTTGCAAATCCTTAAAATGTGAGAATAATAGTGGGTTGGGGGAAAAAAAAAGTTTTAACATGATGCAAGGTAGATCTTATTCTATTCTCAATCATACTGTGTCACATTTTTCAGTAGTCTTATTTAACCTGAACAATTACAGGAGAGTTTAAGTTAATTTCCACTCATCCCAAATATGCATGCAGGATAAAGGACTGCATTAGGCTTCCAAGCAGACACACGGGGTCTTTTTGCTAGATTTTATGTCACAATTCATCTGGAGTGCAATTTGTCAATAAAATTAAGGTACAGATTAAGGAAAGTGTGGTGTTTTTCCCTGTTGACAACTCTTGTGATTCTATTGTGAGTCTTTAGCTACGTGGTGTTCTTCTGAAACTCCAGCTCCAGCAGTCATGTTATTAAGGGAGAAGCTCGACTTAAATGAAAGTCTGTGAGAAAAGCTGGTCAATGTGAACCTTGAAGACTTAGAAAGCAAAAGGTGAATTAAGTCCCATGTTTATTATTTAAATCTCATGATTTTTAAGCCAGTCTCATGATTTGGGGGGACTGACTCATGGTTATTGAATTCTAGAGGTTGTCCATACTGGTGCATGTAAGCAGCTTCGCGCATACCACCTACAAGTACGTTGTCTAATTATCTTTTAGAAACCACCAAACCCTGGATATCTTTCATAGGTAAGGATGGTTAGATGTATTTCAAAATATGTCGGTGTAAGCTGTGGATTGGCCTACCAATCCATTACATCTGAAATTCTCTTGTTATAGAAACAGTACGGCAAACCAAACTGATTTATATGGATTTTGACCAGGCCCATCAGGCCTGGCAAATGGAAACTGTCATTGATTTCAGATACTGGCTAACCATATGATATTACATCTATTGCAAGCTGGAATGTTAGAAATCTATTTGCTCTAGTCCAGACTGAACTAGTAGTGGAGGAGTTCAGGAAATTACAAGTTTCCTTTGCTACCATACAGGAGACACACTGGCTAGAGACCGTTGGAAACTAGAATTTCCTTTACTCCAGAAAGACAAGTGGGCAAATGAAGCATAGGGTTGGGATTGCTGTAATATGGACAAGAGAAGAGTTACTTAAGTGAACAGCTGGAAACCAGTGTCTGAGCAGATTGTCATAGCAACATTTACTACTGCCTACAATAAATCATACATAACTGTGATCTGCATTACGTCCCAACAGAAGCAGCAGAAGAGGAAGAGAGTGATGGACTATATCAGCAGATGGATAGCATTGTAGATGAGATTCCTGATCGCGATAGGATTCTGATAATGGGAGAGACAAATGGAAAGGTTGGTAGCAGACAGGGTAAGCAAATGAATAATGCTGGACCACACGGCTTCGGGACAACAAACGATAATAGGAGAAAGTTACGAACTTGCAGTGCGATGCACAATCTGATTATTGGCAGGACTCAGTTCCTCACAAAGACATGCACAAGGTTACGCGGAACTCACCAGATGATCAAATCAAAAACTAGACTGAGCACATTATCATCAGTGAAAGGCATAGAGAGTCACTGTTGGACACTGGCATCTATAGAAGTGCCGTGTGCAGAGTGTGGCAGTGATCATGAACTATGGGAAAGATGAAGATTAACTAAAAGATGGGTTTCAGAGTAGCAGCCGTGTTAGTCTGTATCCGCAAAAAGAACAGGAGTACTTGTGGCACCTTAAAGACTAACAAATTTATTTTAGCATGAGCTTTCGTGAGCTACAGCTCACTTCTTCGGATGCATAGAATGGAACACACAGACAGGGGATATTTATACATACAGAGAACATGAAAAGGTGGAAGTATGCATAACAACAGGAAAAGTCTAATCAATTGAGATGAGCTATCATCAGCAGGAGGAAAAAAAACTTTTTGAAGTGATAATTAAGATGGCCCATAGAAGGTGTGAGGAGAACTTAACATAGGGAAATAGATTCAATTAGTATAATGATCCAACCATTCCCAGTCTCTGTTTAGGCCAGAGTTAATTGTATCTAATTTGCATATTAATTCGAGTTCAGCAGTTTCTCTTTGGAGTCTGTTTTTGAAGTTTTTTTGTTGCAAAATTGCCACCTTCAAGTCTGTCACTGAGTGGTTAGAGAGGTTGAAGTGTTCTCCCACTGGTTTTTGAATGTTATGATTCCTGATGTCAGATTTGTGTCCATTTATTCTTTTGCGCAGAGACTGTCCGGTTTGGCCAATGTACATGGCAGAGGGGCATTGCTGGCACATGATGGCATATATCACGTTGGTAGATGTGCAGGTGTACGAGCCCCTGATGGCGTGTCTGATGTGATTAGGTCCTATGATGGTGTCACTTGAATGGATATGTGGACAGAGCTGGCATCGGGCTTTGTTGCAAGGATAGGTTCCCGGGTTAAAAGATGGGTGCAACTGGAGCCAAATTTGATCCTGATAAGTTAATAGGTCTGTGAGGGAGGCATACAAGGTGATGCTTGGAGGACATTTCAGGTCATTATTTTGTGATGACGACTAGGGCTCCGTGTCTGTCACAGAGGTCCCAGAAGTCACGGATTCCATGACTTTCCTAGAGCTCTGTGACTTCTGCAGTGGCCAATGTGGCTGACCCCTGGACCTGTTCAGGCAATTCCTGGAGACAGCCACACCGGCCACTGCTAGAGTGGCCCTGCCGCCAGCCGCACCAGCCGCTGCTCAGGTGACCCTGGGACCAGCCGCACCAACTGCTGCTCGGGCGGCCCCTGGCAGTGGTCCCGGGGTGGCCGGAGCTGCGGCAGGGAGGCGACCCTGGGGGTGGCCGGAGCAACTGCTCCTTGGCAGCCCCCGGCAGCTGGTGCCACTGGCCCCGGGCATCCCCAACAGCATCCCCTGGCCCCTCCCCAGCAATACCCCTCCTCTAAGATTTAGTCAGGAGTATTTATGGTATAAGTTATGGACAGGTCACGGGCTGTGAATTTTTTTTTATTGCCCGTGACCTGTCCATGACTTACACTAAAAATACCCATGACTAAATCATAGCCTTAATGATGAATAAACCTTACTACTGACCAGATGGGAAACAGTCAAGGAAGCAATACAGAACACAGCAGAGGAAGTTACCGGAAGGCGTAAGCAAACAAGGAAAAACTGGACAAGCAATGAAACAAGAACATCACAGGAAAAAGTGTAAACAAGCCAAAACTGCTGGGAAAGCAGAAATGAAAAGCGTTACGCAGACGACGGAAGGTATAAAGTGGAATGATTTAAAGACAAATGAAGTGAGAAAGAAAATCCGATGTGAAACCAAGACGCAGGACTGGCTGCAGTTGAAAAGATTAAGATGGTGGAGACAAATGGATGAGAGGAGCCCAAAGAGAATATTGCAAACACAACAAAGACCAGTCCAACCACTGATTAGATGGCGGGACATCGTACCCAGGGATATGGCCAGGTTGGGCTTAATGGAGTAACAAGCCATGGACAGGAATGACGCTGTCTTCCTTGTGTCTGCAAAGATGCTCTGGGAGGAAAAGAAGACATGCAGCTCATACTTGTTTTGAAATCAGCAGACAGGTTCCCCATCAACAAATGAAAATTATATTCTTGGTGTTTACCGGAAATCCTGCTTGAGGACATAACTTTTTTACGTAAGTGCAGAAGTTCCCAAATTCTTCTCTCCAAGGTAAGTAAGATCATGAGAACACCATGAAACTTAAGAACTACTATAAATTAAAAGAAGAAACAAAGCATTATTGATTTTTAGAATGGAAGGCGGAGAAATAGTTCAGGACAGACAGTTTCTACTTGGAATTAAATAGCTCCACCTTTTATCTGCTTAGATCGCCCAGCCACCTTAAAATGAAATGAAAAGCAATGAGGTACTCTCTGTTCTTTCAGGTGCAATTTGGAGTACTTGGAGTTTGCCGCAAGCAGACTCTGAAGTGATCAAATTAGGGTGAATGTGGGCAGAGCTAGTATTTCAAGTAGTGCTCCCAGCTAATGAAAACACAATTTGGAATCTAAGTGCAGTATTTCGAAAGCAATCTATCTTAAACAGAAGAAACAAGGCTAAATCATTTTAGACGCCTAATATTAGTAATCTATTTGACAAAGGGTGACAGATTGCATTAGACATCATGTCTGGACTCAGAGATGCTATGTGAACGAAAGGATTCTGTTACCCTCTGAAATATTTGTGCAAGTTTCTTAGCAACAACTTGAAATGCTTAATGCAAATATGTTGAAAATAATCTAGTTCTGAGGCAAAAAGAGATTTATTTCTAAGGCCTCATTGTAGGAAATGACAGAATTCTTTTTTTAGCTTCAGTGGGTTTGGGCTCTTGTTCTGCGAAGAGCTGACAGTATTAGCTAGTCCAGGGGTAGGCAACCTCTGGCACGCGTGGCGAAGGCAGCACGCGAGCTGATTTTCTGTGGCACTCACACTGCCTGGGTCCTGGCCACCGGTCCGGGGGGCTCTGCATTTTAATTTAATTTTAAATGAAGCTTCTTAAACATTTTAAAAACCTTATTTACTTTACATACAACAATAATTTAGTTATATATTATAGACTTATAGAAAGAGACCTTCTAAAAACGTTAAAATGTATTACTGGCACGTGAAACCTTAAATGAGAGTGAATAAATGAAGACTCGGCACAGCACTTCTGAAAGGTTGCCGACCCCTGAGCTAGGGGTACATATTTGTGGCACTGGAAATGTGCTCTTAACCTGATTGCAACAGCAAGCTTTAATTCCATCTCTCTGTAATGTGCTCTAAGTAAAGCAGCCAGTGCCAGGTTAAATTAATATAAAACTCTGTCCTGCAATTAATAGAAAACTGTAATCCTGTGGAGGGGACAAGTAATTAGATGCAGAATTCTGCTTAGTCTTTCACCTCCATGCAGAAGGAGCATGTGTTCACAGATGGAAATCACTGAGATAAATGCTAAAGGATAGGCAGACCTGTTGCAGAGCCAGAGACTGTTAAAACAAAAACAAACTCTGTGATAATTCCTTCACCAAGAAGCCTTCAATTAAGTCAGAATAGTAGGAAGAGAGACAATAGTGGTTAAAATTGCAAGCCCTTCTTATATCTACCAGAGACAAGGAGACTCCTCCACACTTAAAGGAGAAATACACAAAAACAAGAAGGATGCTTCCTTCAATTTACATGTTCCCATACATTGCATCACCTGTTTAACGGACAAGAGCTCCTCTCCTCTCCCCTAGGGACCAGATACACTGTTTCCACTTTGCATGTTTGTGTTCTCTGGTAATAGGACAAGCAGAAGATTGTTGGGAGAGCTATACAACTGCAGCTTGCATCAGTTCTACACAAGCACTAGATTTATGTCCTACGTTTGTTTCTGCCCGTAGAACTGACAACATGTCAGATCCTCAGCTGGTGTGACTCAATGGAGCAATAATGATTTACACCAGTTGAGGATCTGGCCTAATGGGTCTAGCCAAACTTGTTTTCCTTTCTTGTTTTATCTTCCCTTCTGCTTTTAAAGACTGCTTCGAACTACCACCCAAACAGCCACCATCGTCCATCAAGTGAACTAGAATTCTTAAGGACAATAAGGCCTGCCAGTACCCTGCACCTCGAGCTACTAGCTTCTGAGATCTCTAGCCATTTCTTCGTTTTTTTAGTCACTCGCCTTAGAGTTCACAGTGCGGCTCAGGCCTGAGTTTTCTGAGGAACTCCAAGTTTTACAAAGTTCCCAAAGTACCTATGTATACCAGGCATTATAAATAACGTTTCCACATTTAAGTAACCAGGTCCTGAGCTAAACTGGTTTATAGCCATCTGGAATTCTTCAGAAACAGTGACTTGTAAGCACTGTAAACATTTTAATCTTCATGGAGGACATACAGAACTTCGAAATTAATTGCCATCTTGGGTTTGAGATCTGGGTTCAAGAGGAAGGGATAGATTTAAAAAATGATGATGAGGAGGAGAACACCCCAGAGCAATCTGCTCTTTCCCTAATAAGGAAGGCTATCAGTGTCCCACAAGCAGCAAGGTGCCAATACGATTAATCAGTCTGTTTTTAGTTCTCTCTAGACAGCAATATTAACAGTTTGTTTCAGTCTGTTTATACGGTTCTGACAGGTCTTCAAGATGCTGTGTTCACTTGCCAGTGATTAACAGCCAGCCATGTACTAAGGTGAAGATCAAGCTGAAAAAGAATGCCTTTGGAACAGGATAGATAACTGGATTCTCTCCCCCAGCCCTTTAATTTCTGACTAGGAAACAGCACTACATTTAGTAGCACTGGCTCACAGAGTTGTTTGAACTCCCCTTTCCTTGTACCTTGCCCATGTGATGCGCTGATGGGTAATGTAAGTCACGTATTTTCTTTGAGAATAGAGCTCATTTTCTCTGTCCAGCTGTTATGCTGAGCTATAGGGTCTGCCTATTGGGATGCGACATATTCAGAATAAAGGTCCTGGAGCACGATTCTGAACAGGTGATGCTACTTCAGTCTTGTTTTCCTCTTCAGATCAGTCCAGCCCCTTTGGGAAGGCCACCAGGGACCAAACTGGTGCCAAAATCACCCTGCTGGAGATGTCCACAAGTGGGAGTCAGGCAGCCAACTCCCATTGACAGTCAATGGGAGCTGGGCACTAACCTGCCCTTTGTGCCTGTGAAATGGTCGCTCTCTGGCTTTTGGAGCATCCCACAAGTTCCTACCAAACTAGACACTCTTCCCTATAACAAGGAGCAAGAGCCAAGGACTGTGCATAAAGCTCTAGCCACAAGCCCAGCCGCCGGCCACGGTGCTCCTCTCTCAGCGGGGTATTATGTACAGGTCATGGGGAGAGAGGAATGGGAATTTCAGGCAGCGCTAGAAGACCAAGCTTAACTCAGGCTTATGTCATCGCAAGCATACGGAAAACAGGGCACCCAAGAACGGTCAGAAAACACCCATCAAACTTCTCTGTTTTTAATCATTGGGAGTCTGGAGGTCTGTGGGCCAGGAAAGGGAGTGTGTTCCCTTCCCGCCCTTTCCCCCTCCCTCTCGTTTATTAGCACCGTACGCTAGTCAGGGCTTTTCCTTCTGCTGGAGGGAATGTACCTTCAGCTGCTCCTTGACAGCGAATTGCCAGGAAGCCTCCACACAATAGATGGCAGACATATCCTACCTACTATCCTGCTTCGTCTTTCCTTTCTGTCTAACCACAGAGCTGCACCTTACTTTCCATTTTACTCATTTTGATTATTTACTGGGATAAGAGTTTGATGGTATTTTCTTTGTCATCCCTTTTCTTCCAAAGCCTCGCACCTTTTCTACATTTCCTGACGAATTCTATACTGTCTGTCTTTCCTTCCCCATCTCCCGAGCTGCCTCTGTTTCTTCAGTCTTCCCCCTTTGGCCTCTTGGTAGTTCCCCTCAATTCTTATTTTCTCAAATTCTCTCTTTGTCCTAGTCCCTTGAATGCCTCTTCAGTCCCTTTGGACCCTTTCCTCTCATCTCCTTCCATCAGCTCCAGCTCAAAGTACCTCCTCCAGCCTCCTTGCTTTCCCCTTCGTCCCATTTCCTCTGGCCCCATTGCTTTTCTTTGTTCACTTCTCCTTTGATCTGTTTTCTTTCACTCTCTTCACTGACTCTCTTCAGTCTCTCCTACCTCCTCCTCGCTGTTTTAATCAGAGCATTCAGCATTAATCAAAAGCCCTAATTTCTTTTCAGCCACTTTTCTCCAGCCTCTGTAACGCTGCTCTCCTGTTAGTTTTATTGTAATTGAAGGAGAGAAAATAGGAGCAATATTACAACTGTACAGCAGGAGAGCCCGAGTGATAATACTGTGCACTGGAGCCAGAGAAAATAGGTTTAATTTTCAAAATCCGGCTCCCCGAAAGTTGAAGAAGCGAGTCTGTGTGTTGCTGCTCAATTCCACAACACGTGCGCACAAATATTTACACACAGTATGTTTAACACAGGAACTCACCTGTTGCTCTCTACAGCTTTGCCGCCTTTGCTCAGCTGTACTTGATGTAATTATTCAAGGCCGTGACATTTAGGTTATCTAATGAATAGCACTCATCACCTCACTTCCATTCCTGGGATAAAGAAGCCAGTGCAAACCCCCACAGCAAATTATACCAACCCTCTACATCCTCAAAAACCAGGGCCGCCGGGGGGGGGGGGGGAAGTGGGGCAATTTGCTCCAGGCCCCGCAGGGGCCCCCACGAGAGTTTTTTGGGGCCACTGGAGCAGGGTCCTTCACTCACTTCAGAGGCCCCGGAAAACTCTCACAGGGCCCGGGCCCCCAGAGAATCTTCTGTGGCAATTCGGCGGTGGGGGGTCCTTCTGCTCCGGGACCTGCCACCGAGGTGCCCCGAAGACCCGCAGCGGGGGTTCCTTCCGCCCCGGGACCCGCCGCCGAAGACCCCAGACCCCCTGAATCCTCTGGGCAGCCCTATCAAAAACATCCACAATACAGGGAGTGGGACAGGCCCTCCCTCCATTTACTTTTCCTCCCTTTGGCAGCTGAACATTTCAAAATGGCAATGCTTCTAACTGAAGGTGACAGATTTGTTTTACTAGCAGACAGACCTGAGAAATACGGAGACATAAGAGATGCATGTTCCAACAAGCCAGTTGCATTTGTCTGGATTAATTCACCTCACAGAAAAGAAGAAGAAGAAAAAAAAGATAGAGCCAAAACAGGCCTCCAGCCCCTTTCTTTAGGAGATCCAGGGTACAAACAAAGTTGGCCTTTCTACAGCTGATCTGCTATTGGATTTGAAGAGGCTGTCTGTCTGTCAGAGCTGTTTGGAGAAGATCAGCAGCAGCTAGATGCGGCATGTTTTAAAATGAATTGTGCCTTTGATAAATAAACTTGTGGATTGCAATCTGCCTATTTTATTTTGAGGAAAAATCAGCAGGAAAGGAGGAACTGACATTACCCAAATCACACACTTTCCATTATCGCAGTGATGGCCTGAGATAATTGTGTATTATCAGCCTTAGACGCACCACTGAGGAGAAACAGCATGCTCCTATGGGAGGAATGACTTTAGGTACCCAAGCTCCACAGTCAGCCCACATGAATCACTGAAACAGGCTTTCCTATGGCAACAGACAATCTCGTTGTATAAAAAAGCCTCTGGTGACAACTACAGTGCAGCTGGCTTTCACAATGGGTAATGGCTTATGAATTGGATCATGGAAACCAAGAGGAGGTAGCGAGGGCTGAACATGTGCCGACAAGAAAGAGGCAGGACAACAGGAATCTTGTGCTGCATGTTGTCCGTGGTTCTTACCTCCTGCGCAGGTCTTCTGCCACTGCTGCTCTGCAGCTGAACAAATAGGCTCGGAGAGATCTCAGCTGCTGTCTCAGACGGACTACAGTCGCCAGTGGCTCAACATGTCTGTACAACATGGGATTTTCCTGCTGGATGTCAATCAACGGCTCCTCGTACACATACTCCAAGAACTCTTTGGCTTGCTTTGATACCTGAAAAACAAAGCACGCAGTTTAGATGTGCTTTCTTTCTGCCCTTCCTTAAATGGTTTTATTCCTCTCTCTTATGTGCGTTTTTAATCGTTATGTGAATCTGAAACCCTCTATTGGAATTTCCATTGCCAACTCTTGGAGAAGGCAGAGTTGAGAGGGATCCCACTGTGAACGTCTATTGAGAGCCAACCCCTACTTTATCGAGCACATTACGATAAACTTTAAGGACTAGTATCCTATCTTTCCAAATCACAGTGATATTCACAGCCATATAGATCCTTACCACTTCCCCAGCTGGTGAAGATCATGTACAGTATCTGTTTGATATTAGATAGTGCTCTATTGAGGACATTATCCTGCCATTGCAGTGGGATGAAGTTACTGATTTATTCTAATAGATCTTTTACGTGTCTAACTACAATGATCATCAAACTACTCCTTCAAATGGCCTTTTCCTGTCTAGGAATGTTTACATTGTTTGTGTGCATATACACAGTGATTCTGATAAGTCGGATGCAACTGACAAAGAAAATTAATGAAACATTGAAGGCCCAATCCAGCTCCTTTTGAGGTCAACTGGAGTCATCTCAAACTTTAATGGGAGTTGGGTGGGACCCTAAAGAGAGTAAAAAGTAGGTTAATATGAGTACAACAGAACCCACTGTATCATTAGCCATTCCAATGGTAATTTCTCCCATGTTTAGCTGTAATGTAAAAAAACACATAACACTAAAAGAACAATCAGAACCACATCCAGATATTTTTGAAAACAAGCATAGATGAGAAATGGGTATTATTATTATTATTCATGAATCATGGTGTTTCATTTTCAAGAACTTTCTCTCTATCCCATTCCATCGTATTGTTCTGTACATCTGCACCCACTATAAGATACTGTCACCCCCCTGGAACTTTTAGTCCTAACTGGGAAGGATACTTCCATTTCAAAGACCAAATACTCCTCCTCACCCTACTTCTTTATTTCTGCATTTTATCAACGGGGGGGAAAAAGCCGGGAGCATGTGAAATGAACTGCAAACCACTTGAGACTCTGCTGTAGAAAAATGATGTGTTTCGCAATTCAATTAGTCCTCCTGGTCCTTAAAATCAGTGTTTACACTGAAGCAAGGCACCAATGAATTAGGCTAACAAAGATACCTTTTATGAGGTGAACAAAAGGGCAAAGGCTACACTATAGTCTTCTCAGACTTAAAAGGCCTCTCCCTTCAGGTACTGTAGAAGATGAGGTAGACAAAGCAAAATATGTCCTTATAGATGGTACCAGCTAGTGCAGTGGTTCTCCACCAAGGGTACATTTACTCCTTGGGGCACGCAGAAGTCTTCTAGGGGGTACATCAACTCATCTAGATATTTGCCTAGGCTACATAAGAAGCACTAACAAAGTCAGTACAAACCAAAATTTCATACCATGACTTGTTTATACTGCTCTTAATACTACACACTGAAATGTAAGTACAATATTTATATGCCAATTGGTTTATTTTATAATTATATAGTAAAAAGGAGAAAGCAAGCAATTTTGCAGTAATACAGCGCTGTGACACTTTTGTATTTCTATGTCTGATTTTGTAAGCAAGTAGTTTTTAAGTGAGGTGAAACTTGGGGATACACAAGACAAATCAGACTTCTGACAGGGGTACAGTAGTCTGGAAAAGTTGAGAACCACTGAGCTACTGGAATTAGGAGCAGGTCAGGGAAGAAGATGTTACAGTGAGAGACGATCCCAACTGTAAGTCTTCATAATGAATAATCTCCATGTTAACAAAAATATCATACATAATGCCAAGTACTGGCTGCAGGTTAGTGATTATGCAGATCATACAATGTATATTTTTAAACACGGGAAATACCGTTAGGTGAATTAAGGGTCATGGTTCCACAGACTTTTATGGCTCAGAAGCTGTATTAAACATCCCACTCATCTCTCACCTTTTAGATTTTTTTTTAAAACAGTGCTGTCCAAACTGAGGAACGGAAAATACACTGTATCAGTAACAACCCGGGGAGGTCGGGTAAAGAACAAAATTCTTCAGATCCCAAATGTTCCAAATGCACACAAAACTTTAGCTCCAGAACAGTTTGGTGGCATCTCTCGGTTTTGTTCTGTTAGCGAGACTAATACAGCTGTACACTAGAGAGAAGAATACAACGATCTTCATCGTCACACTGATTTTACACACATATTAAACCATTTAGCCTTACAACACACCTGAGAGCTACCATACCTATAATAAGCATCATTCCTCTTGTACTGAGGGGGGTGGGAAAGTCAGATAGCAGCGATTCACTCAGCACCACACAAGCACTCAGTATCACAGCTCGGTTTGAAACTCAGGAGTTTCGCACTCCAAATCCTGTGCGAGGATCACTCGCATGTATACTTTGGTCCCCATCGGCACAGCATTCAAGCACATGCCAAAGTGCTTTGCTGTATCAAGGCCTAGGAATGTGCAAGTACATGATCTTAACTTTGAGAGCAGCTAGCAAGTGGAATGTAGAACACGGGGAGGTTTCCAGATTTTTTCCCACCGCAGAACCTGATGCCGGTATCCCCAGGGCTCAGTATTCCTTTTGGAGAATATTCTTTCACTGTGAATCAGTATTGAAATGATGGGAAAGCCCACTTGCCTGCCAGCGGCCTCAGGGCAGATATAGGAATGAGCAGGAGGTGATATTATATTTTTTTCCATGGGGCACATTCATCAGCAGTGCATCCATGGATGCGCGCGCGCGCGCACACACACACACACACACACGTTAAAAGATTATTAAAGGTCGCAAAGTCAAGCACTCAAAAGTTAGGAAATGCCAGAATCAAGGTTGCCTGTGCAACCTTCATTCAGCCCCCTTGTGTGCATACTTTATGGTACACAGTCTTTAATTACAAGATCACGGGTTTTTTCCCCAGGACCCCTGCCTGAGGGAGTGCACAGAATGGACAGTCAATTTGTAACTCGGCCAAAATTGGGTGGATTTTCATGGGGATGACAAAAGACACGTCCCCGACACAAACGTCACCCCCCCCCCCAAAATATTACATCCCTGCTCCAAAATATAGGTGTGCTAGCGCTGTTCAAAGAAAAAGTCACTAGGGGTTTTTTTTTAAACACAGGCAAAACAATGTATTTTTTCCCTATAGAATCATTTTCAGAAATGGCTGAATTTTTTTTGGAAAATTTCAGCCAAAACCTCAGCCTGAGATAGGAAAACTGGCAAGTCAAATTTCAGCCCAAATGGTTAATGTTTGGCAAAGTTATAAGCAACTGAAAACAGGGGCAAACTTAATAATAGGTGGCGCTACCAGCCCTGCCTATAATACACAAATACACACGCAGATAATTTTATTAGAAACACCAGAAAATGTCATTCAAATACAAGTATTAAGATTGAAGAGCGCTCTGTAGCCTGAAATGTCAAAAGAACAGGAATGGGGGGAAAACAAGGATCAGTATTTTTTTCTGGAGGCTGCCATCTTGTGCTTCAGAATCTAAACACGAAAAGTCAGACTCGTTGTAAACTCTTTGGAGCAGGGGCTGTCTCTCTTCTTGTGTTTGTGCAGCTCCTAGCACGCTTTTGGATGCTACTGGAAGCAAACAGCAATACTTATTACCTTTTGCATGTAACCAAGTAAAAGTTGCCAGAGAGAAGAGGTTGCATAAGGATAGGAGGAAGAGATATCTAAAAGATTATCTCCCTCAAGAACATGAATACTCTACTATGAAAAGGACTGAGAACCATAAGCAAAAGTGGAAGCTGGGAGAAACTGTCTGAACTATGATTTTGGTTAAGAAACTCCAGTTGCTATGTAAGGAAGCCTGCAGAAGCATGGTGAATGGACAAGTCCTTTGAGAGGGTTTCTGTTAAATAATCAAGGGGTTCTTTCCCTTAGTAGCCAAATGCTTTTGTATACAAATCTCGGGTAATTCTCAAGATCCAGCACACGGTAAAGCTCAACTCTGTGGATTTCTCCTGACTTCTTGTTTTTTTTCCCCCCAAGTCTTGTCCTGTCAGAAGCAGACAGATGGGATCTTCTCCGACTGTGAAGACCAAGAGTTAATATTATACATGCTGTTCAAGTGCAGTGAATTCCAGGGAACAACTGAAAACATGTACCTAATTGTATCAGCGTTACCAAACAAGATCACACACTGGGGCTTGCTCCCTCAGCTTTGCTAGTGGCAGATATAATAGGTGCCAATGCACCTTGCAAAGGGGGACGAGATGGCCGGGGAGAAATTATTTCATGTTCTTCAACCCCGGTTACTCTGTTCACAGGTTGAGTGATTGACACATATTCTAGATAGCGTGAAATACAGAAGCAGTCAATAGGTGGAAGCCACACTCATGTTCTCTCTGATATTTCACAGGACTGTGCTGAGCACGGTCCACTTTGACAAAGCCCTGTTCCTATCAGCCCCCATCGGTATATTATGCATCAGGTTGGAAGGTGGCCTCCTGCTGGAGCAGCTCCTCTTTAGTGCATTGCTGCATTGTGCTTGATGGACAGGGTTGCCTCTTTGGTGAGGCTTTGGAGCGTGGTTCCATTTTGGGAGTGCTGTTCAAGAGATCTATCTGTGTAGGTACTGGCGGGACACTCAACATCAAGGTTGCTGCAATGGTAGTGGATGAGGATATCCTGCTTTGAAAGCGAGTCCAAGAGAAACAGAAATCATTAATACTAAGGATACCTCAGGAGAGTGGGATGGTGTTTCTGTCTCTGCCAGACCAGGACATATAATCAATACACTAATAAAGAGTCATGCAGCTACATTATTGCTATTAAGTACTGCAGGCAAAACTAAGAAACTTTTTTTTTTTTTTGCATCTGAAGTATCTAAATGGATTGTACAGTAGTGACACGGCATCACTCTCTACATCTGAAGTATGACAGAAAGAGAAAATGGAGATAAATGAAAGACTAAGGGTCATCTCAGGCCAGTGTGCTCCACAACAGAAGAGGATTTGCTTAGTTCCAATGAAGGATACAATGAAGATAGAAACAAGGCATAAAATTGCAAAATCCAATATAAAGAGGCAAAACTAACAGATTCCCTTAAACCTGATCAGTTACATAATGGGCTAGGAGACAAAGGATGGTCTTGTGGTTAAGGGACCGGCCTGGGACTCAGGGGACCGAGAGTCAATTCCCAGCTCTGCCACAGACTTCCTCTGTTACCTTGGGCAAGTCACTTGATCTCCCAGTGCCTCAGTTCCCCGTCTGTACATTGAGGATGACGATACTCCCCTACCTTGCTGGGGTGTTGTGAGGATAAATTAACACTCCTGAGAGACTCAGCTACTCCGGGGATATACGTACTTACAGAGAACTTGACACTGCTCCCAGCCAAGTGAATGCTCACAACTGTATTGTGCTTTGGCGAAGTGAAAATTGAGAATTTCTCACTGTTATAATCAGAATTAATTTGATTTTAAATTGAAGCCTAAAAACTCTATTCTGCCTTTATGCCCTAACTCTCTGAACACCGGCAGTTCCTTTTCTCCTGTAGCCAGACTGTTTGAAATGGTACAAGTTTTAAATTCTAAATTAAAAATCCAGTGTCTCTTCTTACAGTCTCATTGACACACCTTTTCACTAGACTGCCTGCTTTACCATCCACTTGATCCACGTTAGAGGCCCTCATCCCATCCCTGTCCAGCGAAATGAGTGGCCTTTGGGAAGGGCATCCAAAAGGAAAATAATGTAATATCTAATATTCAATATCTGGCCTCTGGGGAAAAAAAAGATCCTTAATCTCGTTATGCAAGAACTTTATTAACTCCTTAAAAATCTGATATTATTTGGCATCAGATTATCATTTTCCTAATGGCAGGCTCTGGTTTTCTTTAATAATCTCTGTCTTTTGACAAATTTTCTTCTTCAAGAGAGCCTGTTTTTTCCCCTAACAGAGCATTTACCAGCTCTTTTATTTCCTTTTCAAATAACCCATAATAATAATATTCGCAGACGTTAAACATCAAACAGGCTCTCCTAACAGTGTCTGTTATGTTTGAAGCTTTAGTACAATCTCCCTTCCTCACAAGTCTGTTATTGTTTCAGCACACTCCCCCTGCAATGCCAAAACAACACCGTTAACCCTATGAAAACATCCAAGAGAAATGCATGTTCTAGGCACCATTTCTCTGGTGTCCTTTGGGAAACATGCTAAGACGTATAAAATAGCCACTAGTATATATCTGCCTGTCTACCATTCATCCATATTTGCATATCTAGCCATACACTCATAGCGTCTGAGTGTAAAAAAAAAGAAAGGTAAAATTCAATCTAAAGAACTGTACTTATCTTCCACCTCATCCTCATACTATGACAATGTGCAAACCTCTCTCTTTACATTACTTCTGTTGCTTATGCCCAGGGAAGTGTTGATGTGTCATCCTTCTGCTTTTATAAGAAGACTTGTGCTCAGAGATGAAGTCCACTATGTTCTGAAACTAGAGAGATCTGATTTCCCATAAGATGGAATTCCATAGGACTAGTGCCTGCCACCAAAAAAAGCCCTGATCACCAAGCTCTCCTCTTGGGATCCATCAACTGTAGAGCTCCTGAGAATCACAGCTCTTGGCGCTGCAGCAAAAGAGGCAATGTCTGAGGTAGCCAAGGTCCAGTCCATGAGCCTAAGGAGGTTGTGGAATATCCATCATTGGAGATTTTAAAAAGCAGGTTAGACAAACACCTGTCAGAGATGGTCTAGATAATACTTAGTCCTGCCATGAGGCATGGCACTGGACTAGATGACCTCTCAAGGTCTCTTCCAGTCCTATGATTCTATGAGGACTCTGAAGATTAGGACCACGAGAGCAGGTAGAGAAGAACCCCTGCTTCCTGAAGTACTACAGCAGTCATGAGTGGGGGCGGCCAGGAGGAGAAGTGTGGCACCGTGAGGGAAGAGACATGGAGGTGGCTTCTGCAGATTTGAAGACGTGCTGTGGAGGGGTAACAGACTGAGTAGGCAAGACATGTGAGTAGGGGACAGATGAACTATCAGGAATCAGGGCCTGCAACAGAGCTGGTCTCTGGGCAATCTAACGAGCACAGCTGGCCTGTAGTCGGCTAAATGATTGGCTGCTGGGCCTGATGGATGACGTAGGGTGCCGACTTCGTGGCACCCATGGGCAAAGGAGCTTCCCATGCTTCCAGGAGCACCCACCCTGGAGCACCCATGGGCAAAAAAAATAGTGGGTGCTCAGCACCCACCGGCAGCCCCGCCACTCAGCTCTTCCCCCCTCCTTCCCAGCGCCTCCTGCCTGCCGCGATCTGCTGTTCAGCGATATTCCAGAGGCACTGGGGTGGAGGGGAGAGTGGGGGCAGGAAGAGGTGGGGTGCAGGCGGGAAGAGGTGGGGCAGGGATGGAGCTTGGGGGACAGGGTGGAGTGGGGGGGTTGAGCACCCTCCGAGAACCCAGGAAGTCGGCGCCTCTAGGCGGGAAGAGTCAGCAGACCAGCTCTTACACCTAGCAGCAGTTTGGCGGCTGCTTAAAACATTTGCCCTCAACTGTTATGGCTCCTGCACCTGCTTGTTCCTAGCCTGGCTCCTCTTTGTTCCAGTCCTGCTCCTGCCTTGTTCCTGACTGGGACCCAGCCCTGCTCCTGCCTTTCCTCAGTCCAGGTAACCCGGCTCTGACCTTCAGCGCCGACTTCCGACTCTGATTCCCGCTCCAACCACTGGGCACGACCCCTCCCATCCCGGTCAGGAATGTGATTGACTGGATAATATTAGTCAATTGTAAAATTAGATTTTAACCTTCAGCATCATTTGTGTTTCTATTACATGGCATTCGATGTATTTCTTCTCAAACCAACACGCATGAAGATTACCTTGTATTTTGAAGTGTCCCAGTTATGAACCAGTCGTGCGGGGATTAGAAAGTTGTCGTCCACATGGCAGGTGCTGCAGTAATACCATCCGCTGTAACTGCACACCTTGGCTTTTCCATTGGACAAGCCTATAGAGCGCTGACAACCTGGGAAAAGGAAAGAAGAAAATAATATCGATTTTGTATCCTTTGCTAGTGATGTTTCATAGGGTGCGATAAGGAAGTTAATTAACCACTTCCCAGATGAGAGCGGTTTTAGAAGATGAACTGTCTCATATCCCTTGCAAATACCAGAATTCAGCATTCTGCTCCAATTTCAAAAATGTCTACTAATTTTGGGCGCCCAACTTGAGAGACGTACACCTGATTTTCAGAGGTGCTGAGCAGCACCTAAAACTCCAGCCAAAGTCAACGAGAACCATGGGTACTCAGCAATCCATTCCTACCTGTCTCAAAGCTGGTCACTCAAAACCTGAGGTCCCCTCAGAGTTTTGATCTGACATACACACAAAAACAACATACTTGGAAAATCACTTCTTTTTTACGTCCCAAATCCTGGGTTCAGGATTTTGAGTGTCTACCATAAGAACTGCCACTATTGTAAACATCTGAAATTGGTTAGGAAGTGATGTTTTGGGCGGCTGTCAGATTGTGAGATGTTTCAGGGCTTAAGGGTGAATCTCAAACACCTGTCTTGGTAGCCAAATAAGGAAAGAGAGGAGCAAGGGTTGTCAGCTCTGCCCCAGACTTTACTCGGTTCGGACACTATCAACATCACTCTCATTTGGTTTTGGTCCTGACAAACGAACAAACACATTTTCCTTCAAAGGGATTCGCTCTCGTTGTCCCCCCAAATCAGATGTTTGACTTTTGTTGTTTACTTTTGAAAGAGAGTCAACATCGTAATTTTCAGCAAAATTTTTCATTTGAAAAAGGGACAGTTCTGCAAGACAGCCATGATCTAGAGACTACGGCTTGAGCAAAGCCTTAATACCACATCTTTCATACAGATGCATACCACCAACTTGCATAACATCATTTATTTGCGTACTAGACCCTCCCACCCACTGCAAAATCCTTTATCTGTTGCTGACTGGATGAGTGCAAGCTAGCCATCTTCTAACAATGGGCACCGAACGGGCATACAATGCTCATACAAGGGGCACTGAATTGGCATGTACAAGTAAACCACACACTACAATGGCAAACAACTACCATATTAACAACAGGGAGGACTAGTTTTATTAATTAGATGCCATGGGTTGTTGTAAACATACATACATTGGGAAGGATACATGGGTATATTTCTTCTTTTCCCTTTTGTGACAGACCCAGACCAGTGGGGTACAGGAGTCTGGTAGAGGGCACATATACTGGTCACTGGATGAGTAGTTTTCTGTTCCCTGAGTGACCAGAGCAAGGGCTGCACTAGAGTAATCAGGAACCTGCTAGAACCAATTAAGCCAGACAGGCTGATTAGATCACCTGCAGCCAATCAAGGCAGGCTAATCAGGGCACCTGGGTTTAAAAAGGAGCTCACTCCAGTCAGGCGGGGGGCGGAGGAGCCAGAGGAGAGGAAGTGCGTGTGAGGAGCTGGCAGCAGGAGGCACAAGGAGCTGAGAGGGTGTGGGAGTGGATGTGCTGCTGGAGGACTACGGAGTACAAGCGTTATCAGACACCAGGAGGAAGGGCCTGTGGTGAGGATAAAGAAGGTGTTGGGAGGAGGCCATGGGGAAGTAGCCCAGGGAGTTGTAGCTGTCATGCAACTGTTACCGGAGGCACTATAGACAGCTGCAATCCACAGGGCCCTGGGCTGGAACCCGGAGTAGAGGGCGGGCCCGGGTTCCCCCCAAACCTCCCAACTCCTGATCAGACACAGGAGGGGTTGACCCAGACTGTGGGGAAGATCACTGAGGTGAGCAAATCTGCCAATAAGCGCAGGACCCACCACGGTAGAGGAGGAACTTTGTCACACTTTGTTGTGCTTATTATTAATAATCACTTGTATTACGGTAGTACTTATTTGTATTACGGAGTGCCCGATCAGGATCAGGATCATTGTGTACCCACACAGTGAGAGACGATCCCTGCCCTGAAGAGACTATAATCCACGGCCAGGACTACAATAGACTCTTTTGTCAGTATAACAACATTGGTTTGGGCTGTGATTTTTTACCACGTCTATGCCAGCAAAAGCCCAAGTATAGATGCAGTGCTTTTGCCATTATAACTTATTTCATTCGGGAAACAAGCATAAATTACACTGGTAAGCTACATCTACACTAGGAGGATTTGCCAGTACAGCTAGACTGGCAAAGGCAAACCTTTTCCAGTGTAGTCTAGGCCTAAATTAAATGACTTCTCCTCCCCACCTCAGTATTTGATGCTACTTTGGCCGTGTCTACACTAGAAAAGTTTTGCTAGCATAGCTATACTGGTATAGCTGTACCAGCAAATCCTCCTACTATAGCTGCATCTTATACCGATGTAATTGTGCTGCTGGCGTAGCTTGCAGCAGGTCCCCACAGACACAAACCCATACAGACAAAAGTACTTTCACACTGGTATAATTGCAGCTACACTAAATTATATCTAAAGTAGAAATGCTACAGCGGCACAGCTGCAGCGCTGCAACTATGATGCTGTAACGTAGACACTCCAGCGACGGAAGGAGTTCTTCCACTGCTGTAGTAAACCCACTTCTCTGAGAGGCAGTAGCTAGGTCGATGGAATTCTTCTATTGACCTTGCGTTGTCTACACTGGGGCTTAGCTCCATCTTCACTACATCTCTAAGGGATGTGAACTCTTCACACCCCTAAGCGACATAGCTGGGACAACCTAACTTTCTAGCATAGACCAGCCCTAACATTTTTAAGGTGCTCAGATACGACGGTAGTGATCATATGTGATAAGTTCCCAGTGAGAGAGAAAACAGTCCACTCACAGCATGTTTGAATAAATCAAACGGCTTTTTAAAAAATTCTTCTGATATTGGATTCACTCTATTTTTTTTAAAGCCATATTTCAAGAACTTTTCCCTCCACACTCTGACAATCATTGAAAGCCCTGTTGCCTAATAGAAAACTAAAAAATATTCTAAAAGTAAATTTTACTTGTAAATCATATTTCTACATTCTTTTCTTCTCGTGTTTTCATTACTAAGAACATGGGCATGGGAACAGGATCTTTGTTGCCAAAGGATTTGTGTGCTTCTGCCACATACTGCCATCACCAAGCCCCCGTGACATCATAATGAGTTGCTGTGGAGACGTCTGTGAGATCACAGAGGCTATTAAGGAACTTACGTTGAAAACCGCAACTCATGCAAGTAGTCTATTGAACTCAATAAAGAGATTTGTGTCAGCAATTAGCAGCAGGAGCAGATTAACTCCTAAGCAAGAAATATCTCCTTATCATGCAAGCATCCCTACTCATGAGATACAAGGGGAGAAAAACAAAAACCCGAAAACGCGATACATCCCGTATCAGCAGAACTTCGCTAACGAACACTTTCCAAAGTGTCCTATGAGAAATCGGCAATTCTTGAACATGAACTAAAATAATCAACTTATCCACTCTACTTTTAAGGCAGAACAAGCCTTATAAAAAGGCTCATAACTTACTTGTGACAGATGAATATAAAAGTACTTCTTTCAGCTGCAAATTTAAAAATGCAATTTTAAAAAGACAATTAAAAAAAAAAGATATAGCACTTATTGCTGGTCCCAAACTAAAAATATGACACACAGGCATGCTATGATCAGGATAGCACGTAAAATGAGAAGTCATAAATTATTAATAACATCTCTCATAGAACATTTTCCATCCAGACAGCTCAAAGAGAGTTACAAAAGTAGGTATTATGTCCATGTTACAGATGGGTAAGCTGAGGCACAAGGCCTCCTTTAAAAAAAAAAAGTATCTACTGATTTTGAGTGCCCAACTTGAAACACCTGAGAACTGATTTTCAAAGGTGCTGAGGTCCCATGCCTGTATTTAAAATCCCTGGGAACTGCAGGTGGCACCTCTGAAAATCTGAATTTAGCTGTCTTCCAAAAATGGTGGCACTCAGAATAACCAGAACCTTTTAACTGTCTGGCCTTATAGTAAGTAACTTCAGCAACATCACACAACTAGTTAGCGGCAGCGCTGGAAACAGAATCCCATTTGGTGTCTCCCAATCCCTGTGCCCTCAAAACTGGACGATTCTGCTTTCTGTATGCCCACAACACTGCTTTTCTTTCCAATATCAGAACGATTGATTTGAAAAATGAAACAATGAAGAACATTTACCATGACTGGATGACACATAATTTTAAACTAAGGCCAAATTTGGGGCACAAACACTTTGACCACATCCCTTACAACCAGCCCTCGGTAGCAAATTTACCTAGTCTAAAAGACAAGTAAATCTGAAGTGACTATGCAATTTTGTAGCCCTAGAAATAGTCCAATATGTTCATATTCCCATCTACGCACAACAAACATTTATCTGGGGTAGGATTGCTGACTTATTTGTTTAATAAACTGCTTCCATATTAACCAGTTTACAAGAGTTTCCACATTATACATAAAAACGCAGCGAGACGTGGCAAAGTTAGGTAGCACACCTAGGTGGTGAACTCTGTATAGATCAACCATACCCCTAAAAAAAAAAAGTGTGTGTTAATACAGAAAGGTGCAGTGTTAGAACAGCTGAAGAGATTTAAACAAAAAAAGTGCACTCTGTTTGTCTGACATGCCATTCTATTAGCACTGAAAGATGCCAGTAGAATGTACTCCCTGTTGCTATGGTACCGATGTTTTTAAAAGCATAACAGAGGTAAGTCTTGCCTCTCTGAAAAGAAAACACAGAATGACACCCCTCCTCTCAAAGGGCAAGATGGAGAAGTCTGATTAAAGTGAACACGCACCTTTCCCAAGCAGAACGGCAACAGCTCATAAAGTACAATAATGTTTGATTAGCAATACACCTCGGTACAGTAAACACTGCAGTGCCCCAGCCTTACAAAAAAGCAGCAGCGAAGGATCTAAATCCTTTTTTGCCATCAACCGCCTCAGAATTTCAAATCACAGTGTGAGCACAGAAGATTCAGAGTTTGTGCACTAAGTAGTTATAGTTTTTGCATTTATTACGTGTAGCCTTCTCTTATAAACTGGATGAAATACAGTAACATGCGTGATTTTATTCTCTTGAGTTTGTACTGGCTGATTTATTCATGCGTGGTGAAGCCACGAGTGAATTATACAGGCCACTCCCAACTGAGTGCCACTAAAAGCTTTACAAACATTACAGATGATCTGGTATTTGCCAGAAACACTATTCTGGAAAGTTTCCCAAGTCTTACTGCAACTGTGTTTTGTATCTCTCCACATAGGATGTTAGTTTGCATTAGTACCTTGAGTCCAACTAAATGGGTGGAAGGAGGAAAGCAATTAAACGATACCTCTGAGAGTTCCAAAAATGATCTAAAATAATTTCACTACAAAGCAGGAAGTCACCATTTTAAGGCCTATCCTCTTGCAACGTGCTGGAGCTAGACGCGAACGGTTCCTTATGACAGTCCTATTGCAATTCACTGAAGCACTCTGCAAATCCTTACTTACAGGAGCAGTTCTGACTCATGGTTTGAAATCAATGGGGTTGCTTACTCACCCGAGGAAATGTTTGCAAGGTTAGGCCTTCAAGCCACACCTTAGAGGTTTTGAATGTGACTTAAATTATGCAGAAGACCCTGCTGGTGATGTCAAACCATGGGAGAAAAGACTATGCCAAATCCCAGAGATCAACCCAACTAATTGCAAATGTGGGTACGTGGAGTTTAGGTAACCTCAGAGTTCTTGGTCCTCCAGTTCCTAGAGACACGTTGGGTGGGCGGACTTAAAGCAAGAGTCTTTTGAGTCAGAGATCACTCCCTACCTCTCTGCTGAAGCACATGGTGACTGTTCTCTCTGCTCCCATAACAGGCTGAATATGGTAATGTACAATGCGAGGATTCTCAGTACGTGGACGACCGATACGGGTCTCAGGTACACTCCCTGTATGTGCTAAAATCTACATTCCTCACCTGGCAACCTATTTGCTTATTTATTTCTATGTAAACAACAGCTAAAAAATGCCCTTCCAAGGCATCCGACGAAGTGGGTATTCACCCACGAAAGCTCATGCTCCCAAACGTCTGTTAGTCTATAACAGATCCGGCCCGTGGGCCATGGTTTGCCCACCCCTGGTCTATAAGCTGCCACAGGATTCTTTGCTGCTTTTACAGATCCAGACTAACACGGCTACCCCTCTGATACTTCCAAGGATGTAGGCACCTAAAACACCATTAACAATACAATGAATCTCAGCAGCATTAAAGTGATCCATTCAGCAGGAGCTCAGCCAGCCAGTCACATGCAAAAACACCTACCTACCCCTCACCCATCGTCTAGGTTTTACTTTTTGCCTCTCCGTACAGTTCATTCTGCCTTTCACGGGGCAGCGTAAGTCACAGGGTTTCTCATCTTAACGCATAGCTATTTATACCAGCCATTCTTATTGGACTACAGAGGGGATATGGGAATAAGTCCTAATTTATTGAGCTAGAAAACAGATTCTAACTGTGACAGACTTCACATTCGTCTAGGTCGGATACCCTCAGCCCTCTCCACACACTCTCTCAAACAGACGTCTTGGGCAGCATGCCCGGAAGGTCACCAAATTCAGGCTACTTCGGACCAAAAGTAGGAACAAGTTCCAGCATCCCGGAGCCCTCACAGACAGTGCCTGGCCAGCCACCTCCTCTATTTTATAATGAAGGGGATCCTTCCCAAGGAAAGCCATTTCTGCTAAAGCAGCCATCCGTTCTTGTACTGTTTGTTTCACTCATTCCAGCCGCTCTTGTCCTGCTAGTTTTGCATTTGTTTTCCAGGTCCTCGGAAACACATTTCTGACTTGGTCACAGTGTATTTCACACGATGCTGCAGGTATTAGTGTCAATTACAACCTGCGCATTCGGAACAGCCAATTTGCACACGTTGCTTTCTTTCTGGATCTGGCCACGGCCACTGTACCTCCGTTTTCCTCCACCTTATAGGCTTTGCTCCAAGAAAATCTCTCTTCTTTCCCCTCCTTGAACCGTGCTATTTGCTGTGTTTCATAATGGTGGTTATTTCTACAACTCTTTCAAATCAAGTTATGAAAGCAGTGGATTCCTTTGATGTGACACGGTTCAAAGCGATGTAGAGCGACAAATATATTTCTGTGCATACACCAATTATGCTATTTGGGTTTTTTTTTTAAAGGAGGAGGACAGAAGGGGCAGCACAGGGTTTAATGCCTTTGAAATCCAGACTCTGCATCTAAGGGTTAGAACACAAAACCGGCCATCACGTTTGATGGAAAAGAAGGCACTGCCTGTAAACCCTCCGAGGCTGAGTGAGAGAACTAGGGACAATTGACCTCTTTAAGGAGACAGCGTTAAGTGAACAAGGGTCTTCCTGGTGAGGGGAGGGGTCAGCAAACATAGATTGCTCTCTCGCACCTCTGCTCCCCCTCCCCAAAAAAGAGACGTAGCATCATACATTCGATTTCCTAGCAAGCTCATTGTCACATTTGATGCACAGGTACGAACCCCTATAGGAGAAGCCAAAGAAGGGGGAAACGTACTATCTATCGTACCTGACCCATCCCTGACTACTGGGTATTGGAAAGTAGATATGGCTGGGAAGCATGTAGCTGTGGGTATGGTATTTGCAATAGGGGGAAAACAAGCACCACCCAAAAGCTTTCACCTCAAAAATGTCAAAGAGCATCGGGCTAGTCCTGAACAGGAAGGCGAGGGAGGAGAAAGAGGGGCTGCAGAAATAGCAGCAACAGAGTGCTGTGGACAGCGGTGATCCCTTCTGGGCTTACTAATGTCTCTGCCGGCAGATTCGCCGCACCAGTGTCAAGAGGTTTGTTTTCGAGTTCTAACTCTGCGGGAGAAAAAAGCCCAAAGAAACCGGATGACGCAAGAATTCATAATGCACAACTTTCCTAGGGCCAGGGTAATGGCATGCTAGGAAAGGGGGGCTCGTGGTTAAGGGGCTGGGCTAGGCTAGGACACAGGTGACCTAGGTTCAGTTGCTGACTCTGCCGCAGACTTCCTGAGAGACCTGGGGCTTAGCAGGGCCGGTGCAAGGATGTTTCGCGCCCCAGGCGAAACTTCCAGCTTGCGCCCTCCCCCGTCCCCGAGCCCCCGCCCTGAGGCCCCCCCTGCAGCAGCTCCTCCCCTCCGCCCTGAGGCGCCCCCCCCGCAGCAGCTCCCCCCTCCGCCCTGAGGCGCCCCCCCCGCAGCAGCTCCTCCCCTCCACCCTGAGGCGCCCCCCCGCAGCAGCTCCTCCCCTCCACCCTGAGGCACCCCCCCACCCCAGCTCACCCCTGCTCCGCGCACGAGCACCCTGAGCACGCTGTCGCTGCTTCACCGTTCAGGTGAATTTCCTCTCCTTAGTCACCATGTCAGTTATCGCATTTGCACGTATATTTCATTTAGCAACCAAGGTATGCTTAATGCTTTACAGATGCATATGAAGATTTATGGCCTGTTCACTATCCATGTAATACTCAGCCTCTAATTTAGCCTGTAATTTGTTTTGATGAGTGAAAGCTGCCTGGATTGACTATCCCGATTTCTCAGCCTGACCGAATAAAGTCATAAGATTACTTGTTTGGAAAATGTAACCCCTGAGGCTCAGCAGCTCTCTCTCCATTGTTCAGTTTTCTGTTGCAGTTCCTTAACTGTTTTCCTGACGATGCCTCTCCTATCACAATGCGTGAGGGAACAGGAAGTTTACAGATGCTGCTTTTGCAGTGCTATTTAGCTGTGTTGGTCCCAGGATGTAGAGATATAGGGTGGGTGAGGTAATATCTTTTATCAGACCACCCCTGTTGCTGAAAGAGACAAGCGTTTGAACTTACATGCAGCTCTTCTTCGGGTCTGGCTGAAGCACCCTGTGTAGGCTTGAAAGCTTGTCTCTTTAACCAACAGAAGTTGGTCCAATAAAAGAGATCACCTCACCCACCATCTCTCTCCAAGACATTGCTTTTGGCATTTGCCTGGTCGGACATAACAACATCAACAACAGAGGCATCTCCTAACACTCCAGTGGCACTCTAGTCACACACAAACTGGGTCCATAGGATTAATGGACCCAAAGCTACATTAAGTGAGCTGTGACTGTTCGGTTACAGTGTTTGTAACGGCGCCAAAGGGCTTGGAAATGCAGTGCAATCTCAGTCACACTCCTGAGGTTGCAAAGGCATCACTGAGGGCAAACTGTGTCCCTGCAATGGGAACTTAGATAATAATTCTGTTTGTGATGCTCACCTCAGAACAGAATGCAGCTCATCCTCCCAGGACTGTGGATACCAGGAGTAAAAACTTATTTTTGTCAGAAGAATTAAAGATGATTGTGCACACATGTAGCACATCACAAAGAGAGCAGATTGACTCGGATGTCAGTTTTACAATCACTGTTCAAAGCTGAATCACATCTTAGAATTGGATCAGAAAGCTCAGCTGAACAAACACACCCTGCCTCTAGAAACCAGAAGAAAATGGCTTCTGCCGTCGCCTCGTTACATGGGCCATGCTTAGCCAATCAACACCGCAGGAGAGCTGTCGTGTGATACGCCCCGTGTGATTTTCCCAAACAGCAGCATTCAAACAGCTAGTGCCCTGATGACCAGTAGCCTCACCGTGTTTCTAAATATTCACCTCAGAGGGGCGCCTCTGGATAAATCCAGAAAGATCTAATCGCACACCAAGGCAAAATTACTCCTGTATCCATCCGAGAATGTGGCAGATTGAGCTTTCACCTGCATCCCAATTCAGAATCCCATCTGGTAGTCCTTTGCCTGGAAACCCCCCCAGAAGCCAACGGCTTTCTCCAGACTAGGTGTAGCTAACACCTTCCAAATGCTAGTCTAGACAGGGGCCAGTGGAGTTTTTGCATGAGTACAAGGAATGCAGGTCTGAACCCTGCAGGTCCCAAACCCTCTTCCACTGAACTCAATGAAAGTTTTTCTATTGATTTGAATGGGCTCTGAAAGGGCAGCTATACGCCCATGAGAAACCGTGCTTAATAAAGCACCATTACAAATGCAATTTTTTAATGCAACACACACTCTCATAGGGAGCATTATAGAGACTCAGAAGAAGGGGAGGAGGAAAAATCCCTGGAATCGTGGAGAGACGGAGAAATGAGATCAACTGAGGTTAAGCTAAATAGAACATAAACTGATAGGTACAGCACTTAGATACCACAGCGGCAGATACCTTAGATAGGTAAGATTGAGGGGCTAGTGGCTGGAGTTAATGAAATCGTAATAACCTGGGGCTGAAGATCTTTAAAAGGACATTCTGATACAATATTATCAGACAAACAGCTCATTGAAATTTGGCCCGTAGTGTTTTTAATTCAGTAGACAGGTGCTACTGAATTTCTAGGGTGTTACAACGACTTGCAAAGCACCTGCTGAATTCAAAGGATGGGCACCTCTAGCTGTCCACTGGCAACTGTTTTGATGGAAGTCAGACCAAGTCAGTACTGTAGCTGGATGTTTTTTTAAGTGACTAAATAGTTTTGTGAACAGTAATATTTGCTGGTTTGCCGGGAAATTAAGGGTAAACATATTTCATTCTGCAAGACAAAAATCAGCATTTTCCCAACCAGGGGTGAGTTCCACACTAGCTCTAGCTAGCAGGAAGAGCTGCAGGACCTCGTTTCTGCTCTGCCAGATCCCCCCGACCAGTGCAAACGTGATCACAACATAGGCATGGGTAAAATGCCTCCTGGAAAGCCACCAACCTTCCACCCGCTGCTCCTGCGTGGCCTCTACTGCAGCCAACCACAGGAGCGGCTCATGCATACAGGGCTGCGGGCTCGCTGGCCCAACCCTTGCTTTCTGCTCTCATGACGTTCACCTTGGCGGGGAGAGCCCATGCAGCCAAGTCTACGGAGCCCCAACAGCAGCGAGTATCTTTCTGGCAAGTGTGGGAACAATGAATGAGAGTCACCTGGCACAGCTGGAAACTGAACGATGGTGGTGGGGGGAGATGCACGGATGGAAAATAGAAAGCTACAACCATAAAGCTACTGAGCACATTTCACATCAGGATGGAACGCACATATTCATTAGGACTGGCAGTTAGAGCTGCGCGTGTTTCCTTTTATTAATCTAATTACAAATTAATGGTAAAAAAGAAAAAGCTGAAGAGGGAAAAGAGACCCCCCCAAAGGAGAAAGAGACTAGTGACTATGCCAGAGCACAGTGCAAGGAGACCAGGGGAAAAGGCAGCTCATCTCACCAGGCCATTTCAAAACTGGGGGCCCGACAAAAAGGGGCTAGGAGCCCCAGGCGTAATCGGACCCCCTTAGGTCTGTGGGAGAAGCTCCTTCCTTTCCCCTTGACCCCACAGTATTGAACAAACAGCTGGGTGCTTCACTGCAGGGACTGGGTAGCTACACTTTCCTCTGGAGAATTAGCTACTAGCCACTGCCAGATGCGGGATAGTGGACTTGATGGACACATGCTTTGATCCAGGCTGGCAAATCCTATATTCCTAATCTGATCAATTCAGGGATTTTGCCTGTATCCAAACGAAGTAACTAAATAGTGGATCTATCTGTGACACAATCCATTAATGGAAAAGGACTTTGTGACCGTGTAAACTTTTCCCATATCTGCACATTAAAAGCCAAACCACGAAGCATGACATTCAGTAGCTTAGACCCTGACCTGGCAAAGCACTTAAGCAGGTGTTTAACTTTATGCCCATGGAACAGTCTCACCTGAGTTAAATTATGCACGTGCTTAAGTGTTTGTAGGATCAGGGCCTCAGTCCTCTGATCCCATGTGATCATCTAGCATGTGAACCCTACACCTGTACGGAGTTCCACGTATTCACCACCAGCGTGGGCACCTGTGCCAGGGAATCACGGTGCAGGATCCGGCTCCTGGCTTGTAAGAAGAGAGTCAAGGGGCATATTAATTAGAGACCGAGGAGACGCTGACTTTTTGGGGCCTAAGGAATGTGCAGCTCATCCCACTTTCTCTCTAGAAAATATGCATCTTCGGGGCAAAAAATCTATACACACAACAAAGCATATAAAACATATGCAGTCTTAAAAATCCCCACTCCCTTCCGACCCTTTTAATCAACAGCCTCCATATTAGCTCCCTATCTTGAAAACCCAGTGTGAGAAATGGAATGCCCTGCCCCACAGTAAGAGGGAGAAACCAGGGTGAGGAAAACCTCTGGCATGCACAGATCAAGCTAAGGCATCAGTTCCCACCAAAGGAAAACTGTTTTTTTTAAACTACCCTTCTCACCCCAGCGCATCAACAATCTGATCCCCCACCCCCCTTTCCCCTCCACCCTGTGGCTATGTCTGACACTGCTGCCCTGGCTTATATCGATGGTTGGAAAGTGCTAGTCAGCCCCCAAGATAAACCTGTCAAAAGCTAGGCACAGAGATTCTCATTCTTCTCTACCTGCTTGTGAGTGTCAGCTGTTTGTCTGGGAGCTGTCCCTGAAAAGCTTTTAAAAGGAGGGGAGGGGGAGAATGTGGAGTGCAATTCAAACAAAAAGAAACTCCAGACAAAGAAAGAAAGAGGGGGGGAACCCCCCCATCAAACCTCCCAACAAACTTCTTTATCAGAGGTTCATTGTCAATCAATTAGCCAAGGCAGCAGGGGTCTGTAGGGTGGGCGGTAGCATGGCAGACAATGGACTGCCCTGTTGTATTACTGTTTAATCACTTTTACTAAATAAATAAAGCAGCCCCGAGGTGCTGTCATGTCAAGGGAATTTATAACAAAAAAACTTCATTTTTCATTGGTCATTACTTTTTTTCCCTGCAGGACAAGAGAGGGTTATTACTGTAGCCTTAAGTTCCATCTTTGTGTTGCTCGCCTTTGATTCCCACTCGGACCCTGCCACTTTCCGGCACTAATTTGGCAGGCTGAACAAAGAAGGGATTTGTACCTCCTGTAAGGTCTCAATTAGGAAAGGCTTCTGCTGTATTATGTGCCATTCAGACACGACACAATGACGGTAATTACAGGAATTTGCACTAAATGGCTGAAGAATTCACAGCAAAACTTCCCCCCACCTTCTTTCCAAGCTTCCCCCTTCCAGCAGCCGGGATAGGGAGGGAAAGCTCTTAATGCCTGCAAGATGTAATTACCGACAGCGGTCCTGTTAGGTTAAACAGCAGCCTATGAAGTAAAACAGCAGAAGCCGTCTATATAGCGATAAAGATGCATGGAGATCTTCAAGACTCATTATTCCCCAACGTCTCCTCAGCACGAACTTTTCCTCCCTGAAGCAAACAGGATGGAATTTTTCCAGTTATTATTCATGATTATTATTTATTTGTATTGTGGTAGCAGCTAGAGGCCCCAAATCGACTCTCCGGGACCCCGGGGGACAGGCACAGCCCACTATGAAAAAAGACAGCACTATGGCCATAAACCCTTCTCTAAAATGGGATGTGATGTATGGGTATATTGAAATTCAAGTTAAAATTATGTCCAGTCGCCTGATTCTCAGTCTCAGAGATGCTGAATGCCCATAAATCCTACCGTGGGAGCTATGCTTGCTCATCACCTCTGAAAAATCAGGCCATGGGAGCACAGGAAATGTCTAACAAGTAAGCGTCAAGGCTCGTCTTCACATACAGTTGTACCGGTGCAGCTGTAGTGTTTTAGTGAAGACATTACCTACGCCGCCGACAGGAGAGCTTGTCCTGCCAGTGTAGTAATCCACCTCCTGAGCAGCAGTAGCAGTGTCGACTGGAGAAGCTCTCCTTTCACGATAGCACTGTCTACACAGAGGGGAGAGGAGGCTGGTATAACTGCATCACTCAGGGGTGTGGGTTTTTCACACCCCTCAGAAATGTAGTTACACCGAGACAGGACTGTAGTGCAGACCTGGCCTCGGAGTATCATGAAAGCTACATGTGGCTTTTTAAAAATAGGACCATAACTTAAAAACAGCACTCACGCCCCAGCAAGGTCAGACTGCTTTATTTCTGTGGGGAACGTCAGAGTGACTTGAGATGCAATGTAGCATGTTTCAGAGAGGAAATCCATCCTTTCCCACACAAAAGGCTGCTCCCACAGGATAAAATCCAGAATACCCCAAATACTTCTCAAATTAAAGACGACAGGTTATTTGTTGCTCTCCCGTGGCCTGATCCCGCTCCTGCTGAGGTCGCCGGCAACACACACTCATTAGCTTTCTTGGAAGCAGGGCAGCACTGAAATGGTGGCGCTAAAGGAGAGAACGTTTCTTTACTGAATTTTGTTTTAAGAGAAGAGAATTAAGAAGAAAGGAAGAAAATGAAGAAGGAAACCCTGAAAATATCTTAAAATGAGACTACTGACTTTGCCTCCACTGGAGTTTAATAAACCCTGACTGCTGGGTAACAGATTAGAGAGACAAGATAGGTGAGGTCATATCTTTTACTGACCAGCTTCTGCTGCTAAGAGAAACAAGCTTTCCATCTTGCACAGAGCTCTTCTCCAGCTCCGTGTTAGCTCAAAAGCTTGCCTCTCCCACCAACAAAAGTTGGTCCAAGAAAAGATATTACCTCACCCACCTTGTCTCTCTAATATCCTGGGACCCACACAGCTATAACAGTACTGCATATGGGTAACAGATTAGCCAGATCTCTTTCAGATCCTTGTATGGCTATTTAGGTTCCTAACTTCTACTGATTTCAACAGAAGATGGGAGCCTAAATACCTCTGAGGATCCGGGCCACAGTACCTCACTATCCATAATGTATTTATCCTCACAACACACATGGGAGAGGGAAGGGCTATTATCACCATTTTATAGATGGGGAACTGAGGCACAGGGAGACGTAGGGCCAGATTTTTTAAGGTATTTAGGTCTGTAAAGATGTAGGTAACGGGATTTTCAAAAGCCCCAATTAAACTGTAACTGGGCCCTGAACTAGTCAGGTCTCAACTGAATTAAGGTTGCGATTAATCAAACAAAACAAACATGGATGCTTGAGGCTGTGACATTAAATCCACTTCCAGGGAAGGAAGAAAGCAGATAGGCACATATCTGGATCTCAGGCCTAGAACACACACAGACAGGTGACAGTATCTGAAGGAAGGGCACGATAATCCAAGCAAACAGGGAGTCTTGAACTTGAACTTTTAAGGAAAGGAAAGACTCAGAGAAGATACAGCAATGAAAAAATTACACATTCTGCAAGTTGGATAAAGCCTAGAACTCAGATCCCCATGGTCCTAAGACACAGGCCCCTACCACTTGAGCTACCAGAGGAGCTCTAGTAGCCATTTATAGAAAGGGCCCATGACAAAGTACCCTTGAGCAGCTCCAGTTGTACACACACATACTGGTCTGATTGTTACAATACTCTGGCACTTTTGTACTGCCCAGCACCCTAGGGTCTTAATATTGTTTTACAAACATCAATTAATTGATCCCCATAATCCACTTGTGTCTGGTAGGATTTCTTATCCCCATTTTACAGATGGGGGAACATGCACAGAGAGACTAACAGGCCTAAAAGTTCAAAAGGGACTAGTGATTTAGGGTGCCTCCATTGTTAGATGCCCGACTTGAGACATTTTAAAGGGGTCTGTTGACTTCGGGGGAGGGGATGGGATGTTCAGCACTTTCTGCAAATCAGACTCCTTTAAGGTATATTAAAGTAGGTGCCCAAAACCTAATGCACCCCAAATCAGAATCACTTTTGAAAATGTAGGTCTCTGCTTGTCACGCCAGGATGTGCTATGAGTCAGTGGCAGAGTCAGAATGCAGAATTTCTGACTCCCAATCTTGTGCTCTAACCACTGGACAAGACTTCCTCCCTATGAATCACCTAAACCTCCAATGAAATGCAGCAACCACTTCACAGTAACACAGCACAAGCTGGAACAGGAAGTGAATAATACTTGGGTATTCAGCTGAGGCTAAAGGGTAAATCTTTGCTAGGCAGAATATGATTACTCAAAGTGGAATTGGTCCTGGACAATGACTTGACACCCTACTCTTACAAAAATGCTGCAGGACATTTACACCTAGAAGTTTACACCTTTCACCTCACATATTGGGGGGGACTCCACACTGACTCAGAGGGAAATGCATTACCTACCATCACCCCTTCCTGCAGCCCCTCAGCGTGCTTTTGAGATCCCCCATCCAATAACCACCCAAACCTGCTTAGGATCAGAGATTGCATGACACCACATCACAAAGTGTTGTGCCTTCAGGCCTTATTGCCATTAAAATAATGCCTTTGTTGTCATTAAAGGGGCACCTTAGCTCCAGAATTTAGCTGCAGCATTATTTCTATTACATTAGCGCCATCAGGAACCAGAGCCCATTGGGGTAGGCAGTGCACACGTGCACAGTAAAAAGAGCCAAAGAGATAACAATCTACCCACATGCTGAAGGTTAATTTAAAAAGGGGTTTACAAAACCTAACATGATGGGAGATGTTCTTACAGTTTCTGTGTCACTATAAGCCGCTGTGACTCAGAGGGAAGAGCGCCACCTACAGCACCACTCCTTACAACGTCTTCTGTTTCACTCGGACATGCCCCACTCCGCGGCTAGCCAGGCCAAAACCAGCTTTAGTTTGCCAGATCTGAGGCCTTCACAGCCTGTGGCATTACAGGGATGGAAAATCAGAGCCCATTTCTTGGACAAATGTGCATGAATCCTTACAAGGACTTACAAGCAATCGCTCTTTTATCCAATATAGAGTATGTCAGAGCAAAGCCACTGCAATGAAGTCGCTTACCTGCACACTTGAAGCTCTGGGCCGTGAGTCCTCTTTCCAAAGACAACGTGGTCAGAATGCTCAGAAAGCTGGTGGTCACGGACTGGCGCTTGCTCTGCCTAAAGTCCTTCCCCAGAGGCTGATCTCTGGCTTTGTTTCTGAGAGTAACCTGCAGGTTTGGACCTAAACTTCTGGCTGCGTTGGCAGCAGATTTCAGGGCCTCCATCCACTCCTGTGCCCTCTGACGGGTCTCTGCACGCAGCCGAAGAACATCTTGAGGGAAAATGACCTGAAAGCATGAGTCACAGTCATCCAGAATATCTGTCTGGACAGTCAGGCACACGTCAATGTTATAGCTCAGGAGAGGGTCTTCATCGAGACTCCCGGGCTGAAATGCCATGAGACAAGATCTGCTTAGTACAAAAGTAAACGCTTTCCAGTTATTCTGGACTGTCAACCTATAAAGAGTCCCTGACCTGAGAATGTTTTGGTACTCCTTTGTATTTTGGCTCAAAGCTGTACACTGGAAAAGCTCAGCAGGCTTCTTTTGTAAGCCATGAATCTGGGGAAGGTCCCTGTTGTTGTCCAGCTTCTGTGAGTCCTCTAGGTCTTCCTGCTGCCTCATGAATGTTGGCGCAGAGGAATGCCCCACCTCCCAAAGTTTCTTCCCCCAGTCCAAAGTCTCCCACGGTGACTCTGCCTTCAGCTGCAGCTGGGAGTTGTCCGACAGAACGGCATCCACCATCTTTGTCTCAGTGCTGCCTGTGACAGTGACACTTTGGAAATATGAAAGCGGATACACAGTAGGAAAATTCTGGTTGCCGCTACTGTCGAGGTAATACAGGTACAGTTTGTGAGGAGAGAGCTCTGCATAGCAGGGCTGCCAATAGCTGTCATGGTCCTTTCTAATTTCTAGGTATCCCTTCTTCAGAATATTTGGGAATGTCAGCTTGAGTTCTGGAAGAAACCAAACAAGACAATTACTCAATTCTTTCCCAACAATTCACTCTATAGTCATTCTGGCTCACAGCAATTGCCCAGTATTCCTGGGCACACCAAATGAAGTATTATTATATTTCTGAGGGGAACTGGTAGGACTGGGGCAGTCTTGGCTCAAATAAATATTTGCAACAGGGACATATGATGCAGGAGAAACAGAGCTTGACACATCCATGCAGCCAACTGCAGATTAGGATTGAGATGAAATGATAAACATAGTAATACCCAGCTTTCACACAGCTCTTTTCAGTTGTGGATCTCAAAGCGCTTTACCAAGGGGCTTGAGTACCATTTCCCCCATTTTACAGATGAGAACTGGAGGCACAGAAAAGGAGAGGTGACTTGCCCAACATCACCCAGCAGGTCAGTGGGAGAGCTGGGAATGAAGCCCACGTCTCCTGAGCCCCAGTCCAGTGCTCTATCCACTAGGCCGCACTGCCTCCCATGGTACAGCAGAAATGGAAACCCTAAAACGCTAAATCATATTAAAAAAAAGGTGGCCGGGCTCAGCTGTATAATATTTTCTAGAGGTTCTTTCTAAAGTGGCTCTATCTATGGACATGCCATACATCCTACCACCTAGAACTTCCCATGCAGTTTAGGTATTGAGAAGCACACTACTCTCTCTATGCCTCTTCCCCAGTGAACTGTGGGAGAACTTGTCTGTCCTTTGGGGTGCAGGAGGGGGAATTGTGGGAAGGCACTGGAGAGTTATGAGCACTCAAGTGGCTTAGCCTGTATCCTCACTGCAAAGTGGGTGGGGTGCGTTACCAGCCCAAGTGTAAGCAGAACCCAGACTCTAGCCGATAGCCTCACCTGGGCCAGCTAGCTTGGGTTGAAAGCACCAGACAGCTCAGGTCAGAGGATCATGTGTGTGGATACGAGGAACACTAAAGGGAACACCTGAGTAAGAGCACGAATTCATGCTGCAGGGAAGACATACCCAAGGGTTTGGACTAAACAAAGTGGTCAAATTAAGGTCAGACTTAGGTTCTGTCTAGATTAGAAATGCTGGGCTGCGGTAGTGCAGATACTTTCTACAGCAACAGAAGAATCCCTTCTGTCGCCGTAGCAACTCCACCTCTGAGAGGCAGTAGCTAGGTTGACGGAAGAATTCCTAGTGGTGTCTACACTGGGGATTAGGTTGGTCTAAACTATGTCACACACAGGGCACGACATATTTCATTTCTCTAAGCTATGTCATTAGGTTGACCGAACTTTGTAGCATAGACCAGGATTTAGCTAATACCTGACCTTTTCCCTAGCGTAGTCACAGAAACCAGGGCAAAACTCAACCAGCAACAACAACAAAATTGAGCTCAGGGTGCTACCCTACCTTCACACCGGGAAAAAGGTCAAGTTTAGGTTGGGCTTTGTTAGAGTGTCCTAAATTGACCACTCTCCTGGCAAACACTAAGGACAAAACCATGTTTAACATCACGTTAGTTAACATGATAAGTTTTCCCAGTGTAGACATAGACTTTCTGTGCAGATATTTTCAACAATTTCACTGACTTAAGCATTATCAGGTCTGATATGGATGTAAACACACAGATGTAACTACTCCCTGCAAATGGACAACCTACTAGAGAGTATTTCGGCTAAAAGGGAAAACCATAGATCTAAATCGTAAAATTGCAGAGAAAAATTAAACTCATACCCCAAATGCAAAGGGAGGGAAAAAAAAAAAAAGAAACCAATTTTGTTTGCCTTACATCTCTGGCCCTGACATTCATTAGTATTTCTGTGCTAACTCAAAAGCCATTAATTTCTTTGAAACCCCCACTAATCCCTTTGTAGTGCAGATAATGGGTACACATTCTACAGTCATCTTCCTTCTCGGTTAATCCAATAAAAGAGATGGTGCTGCTGCAGACACAACAGCAATCTCACTCGCTCTCTCTGCTTCCAAAGTACAGACGACAGTTCAAGCTTCTTCCATAATAAGACAAACTCAGAACCACTCCCTACCCCGAGGCCTCGTTCAGCTGCTTGTCTTTCGCTGAGTGACAGAAAGGCCGTCTCTCTCTCTTTCACTAGGCATTCCCTCTCCCCACTCCCAACTCCCCTTCCCTCAAGCTTCTGGGAACTGGCTTCACCCGCTTCCACTTTAACTGGGACAAAAACATCAGCCAGCTTGATTAAAATTCAAATTCATACTGTTCGGGTCAGGGCAATGGATGCTGTATTAGAAGGTGCCCCTCCCTTCATCCGCTTCTGCTCCTTCATCTCCTTGATGCACAATAAGCCAGATAATACCCATCCACTGAGTGCTACCATCTTTCTGTCCACCACATAAATAGCAACAGCATTTCTCTTCTCCCTCCTCCCCCACAAACCAGGGAAATTAAATTGAGGCACAGTAAAAAGGGAGATAATCACAGTAAATAACCCACATCTGGGCTTATGCTTTTTTGAACTGTAATTTCTTGAAAAATAAGGGGAAAACAAACAGATAGCAGCTGGGAGCAGCCGAGAATTCTCTCTGCAGATTACCTCCTCTCTCTGGTTAGTTTGTTTGTATTACATCTCATTAAAATTTCTTGCACCGAGTGTCCACCTGACATGGTGGCTCAGCATCCTCAAATCATCTCTAATTTCCACAAGCATTGGAAGAGGGGAGATCAGAAGTGGTTTAAGCAAAGCTGGGGTATTTTTTCCCCATTGCTAAACAGCTTATATTTGTGTTTCTGTTTGTAGGCAGGCAGCCTGTCCCTTCACATGCCAAATGAATGCTACTATTAAAAAACAAATAAATGTGTTTTCTCACATCCCCGTTATTTGAATACATTTGAGAGTAGGTAGCATTGTCCGGAGACAGAGAAGACAGCTCCGGGGTTCTGTTCCCAGATTGGCCCCTGACTCTCTGTGTGACCTGGGACAACTCATTTAACCTCTTTGTGCTTCAGTCTACTTATCTGTAAAGGCATATAACACCTACTTGACTGGCGTGCCATGAAGCTTAATCCATTAACGTTTGCAAGGAAAATCCTTGGCCAAAAGGCTATGCTTTTAAAGCCCTGATCCTACACAACTGAACTCAGTGGAAGCTTTGACAATGATTTAGCCAGGATGGGTAAGGAATGGTGTCCCTAGCCTCTGTTTGTCAGAGGATGGAGATGGATGGCAGGAGAGAGATCACTTGATCATTGCCTGTTATGGTCACTCCCTCTGGGGCACCTGGCATTTGCCACTGTCGGTAGACAGATACTGGGCTAGATGGACCTTTGGTCTGACCCAGTACGGCCGTTCTTATGTTCTTATTTCTATGGCTGCAAGATCAGGTGTTCACAGCACAAAGGATTATTATTAATTTAAAAACAGGACTGACACATAATGAACACACATAATTAAACTGGTTTACTCATCTCCAGTCTCTTACAAGGCTCAATCCCTACAAGGAGCTGAGCGCTGTGGCCCCAATCTAGCAAATCACTCTACACATGTGCTTCATTTTAAATTAATAGTGATGGTAATTAATCATTGGAACAATTTACCAAGGATCATGGTGGATTCTCCATCGATGATAATGTTTAAATCAAGAATGGATGTTTCCCTGAATGATTTGCTCGAGGAGTTATTTTGGGGAAGTTCTAGGGCCTGTATTGTGTAGGAGATGATCACATTGGTTCTTTCTGCCCTTGCAATTGAATCTATAAGCATATGAGCAGCCCCATCAAATTCAGTAGGACAACTTGCAGTGTTTTGCTGGACGGGGACTCGAGCACGCTGCGCCTGGCAGGATTGTGCTCACTTCCTTCCCAAGTCACATCCTGGTCTCTTCTTCTCCATTAACTTCCCAACAGCCACTTTAGATGGAGGAAGGAATTTCCCAGGTAATTAGTATATTTGAGTTGCCTCTGTCCTGCAAACAATGCATTTTATATCTGGCCATTAATTCCCAATATTTAGGTTATAAGAGCCCAAACTGGTTTATTTAGCCTTATGTCACATGCTTCCAAGTAACTTTACCCTGGGGTCTTGTGTGTCTGGGCAGCAGTTTGCACAGAACAATACTGACATTAATAGAAGAAGAACCATTTTCACTGAGCTTTCCCGATTTTTCAGTCTTTAGCTTCAAGGACGGCAAAACCGACTTTGAGAAGGGTGAATTAGGCTACCTCTAATTCTAGGTTTGTCCATTCCTGGGGGAGTTGGTTTAATCACATTTTCAGTCAATGGTAAATGTGCATAACGTATTCAAAACAACAGCACCTTGTTCCGAGGGGCAATGGAAATATACAATCATACCCGCCTCCTCCAATGAAAGAAGCAAAGATTTTGAGGAATGGATCAAACTTGAGGAAAGTGGAGGGGTCTATTTCAGGAGTGGGTGAGGTTCTGTGGCCTGCACTATGCACAAGGTCAGACTAAATGATCATGATGGTTCCTTCTGACCATAAAGTCTATCAGTCTACGAGCACACAAGCCTGTTTTTTATCGTACAGCTTTATTCATGCTGTCTGTTGTTACACATCGGTTCCCTAGGGAGGTGGTGGAATCTCCATCCTTAGAGGTTTTTAAGGCCCTGCTTGACAAAGCCCTGGCTGGGATGATTTAGTTGGTGATGGTCCTGCTTTGAGCAGGGGGTTGGACTAAATGACCACCTGCGGTTTCTTCCAATCCTGATATTCTATGATTCTAATATCGAAGGACGAGGTTTCTTAAACCACTTCTACAAACTAGGTATGTGCTCGTTTCCAATAAAATGTCCACATGGCAGCTATTCTAGAATATGATTCAATTCAAAGATGCAGCATGAAATGAACCGCCTAGCCAAATCATAGAGATTTACAAATAATTATTTTCTCCCTGTTTTTCTAAATGCAGCGATAGGGAATTTTGCTGAATCTGGGGCCTGACTTTGCCCTCAGTTACACTGGTATAAACCAGGAGTACATCCCTTGAAGGCAATAGGCCTTATTCTCCATTGACCTACACCGTATCTAGTCACTTACGCCAGTGGACAGCTTCCAGGTCAGAACAATAGCATTTTGCACTGGTGGCCGTCACTGTGTAACAGAGCTGCGGGCCCAATGAATTCTCAAGTGACAGAGTGATGCATGGGAGACCAGCATCAGGTCCCCCATTCACAGGTATGGAAGAGGCAGAAGGTGCACACACTACAAAACGGTTACCTATTAGTGGCTATTAGATACATGAAATGTACATCCCGCACTTCTAAAGGAAATGGGAATAGCAAATGAAAAAGCATTAGCCAGCTTTTGTATAAACTCCCTGACTCAGCTTCAAAGGGAAGGAAGAAAGGGATGAAAGTGACTAGCAAAGCTATTTAAAAACAGGTTCAGCTCACATTAGGATAGTTAGCTTGGCACTGGCTGTAGGGGAAAAGTCTTAGAAACCAAGCTGGAAATGCTATGTAAAATCACAACTTTATGATAAGCAGCTAGCATGGCCCCAGGAGATCAAAACTCTGTGTCAGTAACTCAGTGAAGTTCCATAACTCCGGAGCACAAAGCCCCATAGGGATAAACCATTTTCCCCACCATACTTGCAGCCAATAATTCAGTCTGAAGAGTCACAGTCAGGCCTCACATCCAAGCTGGTCAGTGCTATTCCATAACCCTTCTGCCCCGGCGGCTGGTCTTCTGTGTCTGTGCCCCTCTCACCCTCTCCTACTGGATTCTCCATCTCCATCCACCTTCCAGAGCCTCCCATGTACACAAGACAGCAGAGTAGGTCATGGTACCCATTGCTATAATGCAGCTACCTCGCCAATGTATCCCCACCCTCAGCATCACCGCTTGAACTCGCCTTGCTCACTTCGACTCCGACAATGTCCAATCTGAGGGAGCAGTCAAGATCTTGTGAGAAGCATCACCCATGCAAGTGGACTAAGGGAGGTATTTAGAGAAATAGTGTGGTCTAGTGGATAGGGCACTGAACTGGCAGCTGAGTTCCTGGCTCTGACACTGACCTTTTGTGTGATCTTGGGCAAGTCACTTCACCATGCTGTGCCTCAGTTTCCCCCTCATGCCTTTTGTCTGTGTTGTCTATTTAGAGTGTAACCTCATCAGGGCACATCTCTTACTATGTGTGTGTGCAGCGCCTAGCCACAATGGGGCCTTGATCTCACTTGGGACCTCTAGGTGCTATTTAAAAATTAAATAATTAAAATTAAATAGCTCTGCCTTCCAATATTCACTCAAATTATTCATATTAATTAATATTAGTTCATATTAAAAGCTCTGCCTTCCAATATTCAGACTCCCTCCGCCATCCTCCCCATTACTTTTATAACAGCCTAGTCTCAACCCTGGGAATAAATTAGCCCCAGGTGACAGCCACTCTGAAATTAACTTGATTTATCAGGGATCGTTTCTAACTCATACAAGACTTTCCAAGGCTTTCAGGAGCAAACATGATGTCTCTGCAGATCTCCCAGATCGCAGGATCAGAACCTGCAATAGAACCCAGATCTTCCACATGGCAATGCAAAGCAATATTGCCCTGCCACCAGGATGGCAGCAGCTGGATTATTTTGTGAGCTTTACTGCTGTAGAAATCCAGAAATACAAAAAGGCACCACATACAAGAGTTTTTAAATCATGTAACCATTTTACACTGAAGATTGACACCTGAAGTGTTGCATGAAAGAATTAATGGAGTCTATGCAGGCAAACGGACTCAATCTGGTAGGCCATTTCTGTCTCTAAACTCTAGGGCCATTGACATCTATGTCAATTTACACCAGAGACGGTCTGGCCCAATTATCCTACTTCGGTTGCATATGCTATTTGTGAGCCCATCCTCCAAGTCATTCGTTTGTTCAGTTGACCTTCACCGCTCTCATTCTTTGTACTGATTTCTCTTCCTTCTCCAGTTTTGCATCACCAGCAATTATCAATAACCTCTACAGCACATTCCCTCCATCCAAGTCATTGGCTCATCGCGTAAGTGCAGACAATAAGCAACCTTAGCAACTCCTCCTGCCGCGGTGGAGTACCGGAGTTCGAACTAGCGCTTCCGGGGTTCGAACTATCGCGTCTAGATCAGACGCGATAGTTCGAACTCCGAGCAGTCGAACTCGCCGCGTCGACCCAGCAGGTAAGTGTAAACGTGGCCTCAGTCACCCAGCTCCTCCACCAGGAGGCATCTCATACAGACTCACTTGCTATTGTCAATCTCCAAGCCAATTCTTTATCCCCATGGCTACAGATTTAATTGTGATTATTTTGGGATCTCGGTGAGACGCGGCTGTAATGTCTCATCCTTCCCATCTACACTGAGGTGGAGCAGATCCAAGTTTGTGTCCCAAAGTGCTAGACGCATGGTGCAAAATACTGTACCTGATGTCCCCTCGTGCCTGGTGCACCCACTACATACATGGCTTCTGTGTCACAAGCTCTGAGGCGAGTGCTTCAGGGACAGATTTTCAAAGACACAAAAGACAATTAGGCATCTAAAATCTGCCTGGTAGGTGCTCCAAGCACTAGGCCCTATGGGCTCTACTCCCTGATTGGTCACAATAAGCACTTCACCAATCATCAACATCTCGCTCCTCTCAGGGTCCCCACACACCTACACCTGCACCTCACCACCTGCTTTCAATTACCACAGAATCTTCCCCGCCTGGCAGTGTTCCTATAGGATGCTCCAATAGAGCACTAGCCTTGGCTTTTGAGTCCTAGGTTTGAATCCTGATCTGCCACAGCCTCCCTCTATGACCCCCAGGCAATTCACTTAAACGCTCTATGCCTCAGTTTCCCTTCTGTACAGTGGGGATAATAGCACTGTCCTACCTCACAGGGGTGTTATGAGGAAAAATACATTAAAAATTTGAAGCGCTTTGAGATCTGCTGATGATGATTATAATAGGTATCATTATTATACCCTCTCTGAGGAGGAAAAGAGCAGCAACAGATTCATGGCACAGCCCTCTGCTGATTATTACTGCTTAGACCAGTCATTATGATAACAACAAAGCTAGAAAGAAAACGGTCATGGTATTTTCTGTGAAAAATTTCAAAAGAAATGAAGAATGGTCCATTTTTTTTCCCAAAAATTTTCGAGGTTTTTTTTTATGAAAAACCAAACGCTGAATTTTTGGGGGCTTTCAGTTAAAAAAAATAATTTTTTGCAGAAAATTTTTGTTTAGGAAAAAAGCCCACGTTTGCTCAAGGAAAAGTTTCAGTAGAAAATGTTCAAGCAGCTCTAATCAACCCCTTTCAGTGGAGCTGTAATGCGACACAGAGACCTTCCCTCCTAAGAGCCTGGTCTGGCAAACACTTATGCACCGTAGCTTGGGGAGACACATGGATGTTAATGGCACTACTCACAGGCATAAGGTTACTCTTGTGTCTCTTTCTGCAGGACTGGGGCTTAATCACCGATTCAAACATGGCCAAAAATTGTTTGCTAGCTGAGGACCCTTGTGAAATGCATTGCTGATCTGATTCCATTTCCTAGCAAACAAAACGTCCACACCACAGAAAACCTACCACCACATCTGACCTCCAGTGGTGATCCTGGAGAAAGTGACGAATAAATAGGTCTTTGCCGTCCCAAATTACCCCCCTCAAGCCTAAATGAAGTTCTTAAACAGCATTGCTGGGGCAGCATGAGGACATCCGCACTGCCATTGGCTTATGCTGTACCTGCGTCTATGAATGATGACTCCCGGCCCCTGCCATCTTTCACAAACCATACATTCCCTTAAAGAAAAAACCGCTCCGTTTTTCCTCACCAGCTACTGCATAAATAAACACACTGCTCCGAAGAGTCTCCCTGCTGCTAGGCACTGAGAATTAGAAAAGTTTCCGTAAGAGGGTCTGGAAAAGGAAGAGCCAGGGTTTCTCTGGCCAGTCTGAGGCAAAGGGCCATTTTTGTTCAGGAACAGAAGAACGGGAGGGAGAGCAACGCTCAAGTGTTTACCAACAACTCAAAAGTCAGTCGACAGCAAATGATCCCAACAAAGGAGACCCGCAAGCCCAAACTTTGTTGCTCATTTACACAGGCTTATGTCTGGCCCCCAAAAAGAAAAACATACCCAACCCAGTCCATAGTGTAGTATATAGCCATAAAGGAGAGCTCAGCTTTCTATCATTCTACTCTTGCAACAGCATATAGATGTCATAAGCCCAGAAGACAAGATTCCCTCTTTAGAGGGGTGGGGCCTGAAGTCCTTACTCAGGCAGAACTCCCATGGAAGTTAGAGAAGACAGCGTTTCCCTGCCTAAGCTGACTGCAATGCAAGCTTCAAACCAGCAGAAATGGCGAAAAAAACAATATACATTCTGTAAGTTTCCAGCGTTACCGGTCCACAGATGAGGGTTTTTAAAAAATACAGGGGGTGAAATCCTGGCCCCACTGAAATCAAAGAGAGGTTTGCCATTGATGTTACTGGGGTCAGGACTTCGCCCTGACAGTCAGGAGAACCTTGGGCATTCCCCTGGCTCTGATACTGACCCGTTGGGTGACCTTGGGCGAGTCACTTCATCTCTGTGTGTTTTCTCTCTTGTCGATTGAGACCTCAATCCTGCAGACATTTACACCCGTGCTTAAGTTTACTCCCAGGAATAGTCCCAGAACCAATGGAACTAGTTAAGCACAGGTGTAAATGTGTGTAGCATAGGAGCATTACACTGCACCCTCTTTGGTGCAGGGATTGTGTCTCATTGTGTGTTAGTACAGCACCTAGCGCAACAAAATCTCACCACTTTTAATTGGGGCCTTTAAGCTCTAGAGTAATACAAATGAGAAGAATAACGGAGGAGAAGCATTAGAACACGTGCACTGCTCAGGAGGTGACTATGTTTGAAAAAAAAATAAAATCCATGTGAACAACAAAGATACCTGCTCACATATTGTACCTAATAGTCTAAGTGACCCTTCTTTGAGTGCTATGGATACTTTCCCTTTGGTTGGAGAGGCTGCCTGCCTAGAAAAACAAAAGACCGTCCTGAACTTAAACTTCCCTCTTCACTAGTTCCACTCACCACTCAACACTGCACTTCTAACACAAACGGGGGGCGGAGGGGGACTATTAGTTTCTAATGCATTAGCAGTTTTGCTGGCAGGCACAAGGGGATACTGCTCCCATAAGGTGCATTTTTCAAATCCTTTCCTTCCATGATGCTTGGAAAGGATCCAGTTCCACTTGCCTATGTCGTGAAAAAACGAGGTGCGGGAACAGATAAACATCTAGGACTAAATACTCTAGGTAGGTAATGGCTCATGACACAAACTGGCCAGTCTTAGAAGAACCAAGAGAGCCTCCAAGCTACACGGGAGACTCCTTTCCAGGAAGCAGGTCCAGTGAAGACTGAAAAGAAACAGCTGAGCCTACTAGCTACAGCACTTCAGCTCTAGGTTCTTTGAAGGGTTCTAGAAAGGGTTATCACACTATGGGTGAGAGAACGGACTTTTCCTTCTCTCACATTACTCATATGACTCCCCCCATTACGATAACAGCTGCTACGTATGCTTAACAGGAATCATGGGGTCATTTTTAATACTTATTTAGGGACTTCCATGAGAAATATTTACCGGTCATGGGCACACATGGTTGTGCCACCCACTTCTTGTCTTTTTTCACAGTAGATGCCAGCTCTTTCTAAGGCGCTCAGGACCAAAGAAAGGCCTCTATTAACTCAGAAGGAAGAAATATAAAGGCTACTGACCTCTTAACAGCCACCAATTGGTTGAGCGGGAAGGGGGGAAATAGTCAGACAAGTTTAGCCTGTTTTCAGAGCATAAAAGAAGTTTTTTTCCTATGAAAAAACACTACAGATCTGGAGACATCTTTTGGGGAAAGACTCTTAAGTTCCCCTTTCAACCTTCACCCGACTCCTACACAAACAGCAGCCCACTACAGGTGGGGCTGGTGTGCAGGAAGTAGCCATCCCAGAGATTTTGGGGAGATGTAGTTTTGCCGTTCTTCTTAATATATTCCTCTTTCCCCTGCCCTGCTCAGGTTTCCTGTTGCGGAAGGTGTCTGCAAATATAATCTTCTGCACAAAGTCATTGTTAAGAGAGTAAAGCTTTTTACTATTTCAGTGTGTTTAGATTTCTCAGGTGACTTGTTGCAGGCACCTGCGGGGAATTCTGGGAATGGGTGGGCTATAAAAGCTAGCCCCAGGGCATTGGCTGCCAATTTTGAGTGAGGAATGAGCAGGCCTGCTACAGTACGGAGTAGGCCTCATTGGGGAGTAGGCTGTTTGCTGGTATCACTTATATGGAGCCTGCTAATCTCTAATGAATTGAAAGTTACACTCAGTCAGTGGGAGTCAAGTTTACTGAGATGGGGGAGTGTGAAGACAGCCCTTCCTGCCCTGGTGACGGAAGATCTCTGCTTAGGGTGACCATACATCCCGTTTTGGCCAGGACAGTCCCTTTTTTAAGCCCTGTCCCAGCTGTCCGACGTTCTTTTCAAAGGGAGGCATTTGTCCCATTTGCTCTTGCTGGCTTGATCAGTTGGCAAGAGCAAATGGGACAAATACCCATTTTAGTCAAAAAAAATAAAAGTGGGGTGTGGTGTGGAGGGACGTGGGTGTGTGTGTGTGGAGATGCCAGTCCCCTGTGGGGGTGGGGGACAGCTGCGGGGGGAGGGCAGCGTTCTAGTAAGGGGGGGGGCAGCAGGATTCCAGGGACAGGCAACAACTTCCTGAGGGGCGCCCCCCGCAGGGTTCCAGCAGCAGCCGCAGAGGGTGGGGTGGGGTGCAGCTCCTCAAGCGAGTGCCTGGGGGTGTGCACTCTTTGCCCTGGTGACAGGAGCCTTGCTCATCTTAGACAGAGAGAAGTAGACACAGGCTGCGGGGGGTCCTTATTCTGCCCGGGTGGGAAGCAGGTGAACTAGGCGGGAGGCCGGGCAAGTGCACTCCAGGTTTCGAGAGAGGCAAAGGGAGTGGTAAGCACACACAGCAGGGGAGGGTAAGAGGAAGTGCAGCGCTGAAAGGCAGAGCTGCCCGCCTCTCTTGGCAGCCATGGGAAGCGGGAGGTCCCTCAGTGATGTAGGTGTAGGGGAATAACGGTCAAAGAGAAAGCAGCCCCTGCTACAAACTCATCTTTGTCATCGGCCTTGGCTGGTGGGCATCTGCTTGACCTTCTGATTGCTACATGGAGCTCTCTTGGTTCCCTCCACCTCCCTTGGGCTACCTTTGAACTGCACTGTCACAGTTCAGTGGCCGCCCGCTAATAATGCCTTACCGCCTCAGAGCCCCGCACAAACCGTACCCGGGAAAGGCGAGCTCGCCTCCCCACGAGCCGTCCTTACCACAGTGACCACGGAGGCAAAGCAGACATTGTGCTTCTGTGCCCACGTGCTATCTCTTTGACTTTATGTCTACTAAGGCCTGCTCTACACACAGGTTTTGCACGGGTATATTTTGGTGAGGGTGTGATTTCTACCAAGATAGTTATACCGGCACAACCATTAGTGGGGATGCAGTGATATTGGTATAAAGGTGCCTCATATACTGGCATAGCTCAATCTATTTCCCTTATGGGAATAAGCTAGACGGCTATAACTTGGTATAACTGTGTCTGTGCTAGGCTGGGATGTACCACATAAGTACAGTGCTATAATTATACAACTTTTGTCATAGACAAGCCCTCGGCGACCACATGTGCCAGTTGACCAGGCATGTGGTGGCTTTTTTCAGTCAGAGCCAATCATGCTGCAGTGGATTGCGGGAAATTCTCTGCAAGCCTGTCTGCCCTAGCAGCACTCCCCCAGGACGTCTAGATGGCTGGTCTCTATTGTCTGTTAGCCCTGAGCAGAAGGGACACCTGCTCCTGGAGGGAACAGCTGGAATGGGAGCCATTTAGAAAGAAGGAAGGAACAGTAAGTCTTGCCTATACAGGCAGAGAGGGTCCTTGGACCCAACCCAAGCCTGTTGCAGGAAGCAGAGGAGAGAGCTTAGAGCGAGAGCAGCTTTTACTAACGGTACAGTATACAAATCCCTGCACTCTGATGTAATGCAGCCCTATGGTCCCTGTTCCAAATTGTGTTAGGTTTCCTTACAATTGTAAAAACGAACCCCAAAAGCAACTAGCTTTTTGGATCACTCTCTCCTGCCCCCTAAATTCCCCCTGCAGTTTCAATACTCTTCTTGGCATCCTTTCCTAAATGGTTGTGGAGCGCTGTTGTGTTACATGGCATGTTTCACCCCAGAGGTGGTCGCACCTCCCTGCGGCTAGAGTGATTCTTCTTATGGCTTTATATCCCTAGGCCCCCGTCTGGCATTGAGCTCTGGGTGGGGACGGGGATGTGCCACACAGAGCAGTTGGGGTGGGGTGGTGGTTTGCAGTGGATTGGGATCCTTTGGCGCTTCCAGAGGAGAGTGGCTATGTAAATATTAGATGGTACAAATCTTTAACTATAGAAGGGGGCAAACAAAAAGCTCAACCCATCCCCCCAGGAAATTTTTTTATAGTATAAAACTAGGAGAGTCATGCAGCTTGTATAGGCTCAGCTCATGGCACACCCCAGGGGCTCCTTGAATCCCATCGTTCTCCCCACAAGCTCTCCGGGCACCCCCTCCACCCTTCTATTTCAGGGACTCCCTGAAACTCATCCCATCTCCATCTGGTAGGGGTTCTGGCAGCCCCCATTCCTCCCATCCCCCATAGTAGGATCCCCCAATACCCCCCACCAGAGGGTTCTGCAGCCTCCCCCAATTTCAGGGTCCCCCCATTTCACCCCATAGCAGGGGCTGTCTCCCACCCCATAGCAAGATCCCCCAATATACCTCCAGCAGGGGCTCTGAACCCTCATTACCCTCTTCCTTTCATTTCCCCCCTTTCCTCTATGCCAGCTGGTCTGCCTGCCCCCCATTCCCACCTGCCAACCATGCTAGGAGCTCTGTGCGCCCCCTTTTCCCCACAATAGGGCCCCCATCTCCACCCCCCACTGCCAGGGCTGTGTTTGCTCCCTTCCCACCTCCATGCTCCATTCCCTGCATTCTGACCCCCTGTCCTCCACTCCCCCTCACTACTCCTCTTTCTGTCTGGGAGAGAAGCCATTCAGGCTGTCAACGTGTTAATTAAACTCGGTTGGGAGGATGGACAGAGGTGGGATAGAAGCGTTGCTATGCCAGAAGCCATTAACGGGTGCCATCGAACGACTGTGGCGGTGCTAAAGAACGGGCAGAGGCCTCATACGTCTCCCACGTTCTGCCTTTTGGTTTGATTTTTCCCCAGATCAGCAGGGCGCTGGCCACTGATGCCTCGAACGTTCCCGGAAACGTTGGAATTGAACGGACGTGATGTTCAACAGTTATCGCGCTACAGGAAGAGAAATGCCATCAAGCTGAGTGCAAGGTCCTCACAAGCTCGGCCAACAATACCGAAAACCCACACTGTAATTCTCTCTCTCACACACAAAAAGAGGTGAGAACCACAATTTATAACCCCGTCAAGATACAGGCATTACTCTGTAGGGGCCACAACCCCTGGCCTTTCCATGGGCCCACAGGACCCTTCCCCCTCCTGGGTTAGCCCCTGTAATGACCAGACAGAGTTACCATCCCTGCACTCAAGGGAACACAGAGACAGGGCTGCCCATACTCTCCCATGGGTGCACTGCTCAGTATGGACCGGGAGGAGGTGGGGCAGAACAGGTGCAGCAGGCAATGGGAAGCAGGATGTACCCCATTAAGGGATGGAGCAGGGGGCATGTTCCCCTTGTGAGCTGAGAAGCTGCAGGAGGCAGAACCCCCGGGGGTCCCCTTGCAGGGGTATAACTTACAGGGCAGATTTTCTAAAAAAAACCTCAGCTCCCATTTAGACACTACATTTTAATGGCTAAGAAGGAGCCAACCTCTTTGGAAACGCTGGACTTAAAGGCATGCTGTAAGCCAGTGTTTCTCAACCTTTTTGATACCAGGGACCAGCTTGCTCCCTTCCTAAACTGTGTCAGGGAGATCTCAGGGACCGGTACCGGTCCGCGGACCAGTTGTTGACAAACACCGCCCGAAGCAACCACACAGTCTGGCTATTATAATGATTGTCCTCCTTTTCCTTTCTCCTTCCCCTCCCCATCTGGTTTTTTTGTATCCATTTATTAAGCCATGTCTTTATTTAGATTGTCTGACCTTTGTGGCACGGGCTGTGTCTGCTATTAGTGCTCAATGCACTTTTGGCAGCTGCAAAATAAACAATCATCAAGCAGGAGACACTGGTTCGGGGTTTCTGTGGCCTCCAGCCAAATCTCTTCCAGCGTCCCGCTCGAGAGAGGAAAAGGGAAATGTGTAGTTGGTTGAAACATTGCTTCATTTGCGTGGCGCACTGAGAAAGTCTGTGTCCATCCGATAACAAGACTTCCTGCATCCCATACAAAGCCGACAGAGATGCATTAATATTGACAAGGGCACAGATTGTTTGCTGGAGTTTCTGAATTGAGTACCCAACCTTTCTTAAAGAGATAGTACAGAGTAATTTAGGCCTAAAAAAATAAAATCAGGTTGTGTCTTTAAAAAAAAAAAAAGGCAAGCCTATTTTTTCATTATTTATTTCTAACACTTCAGTGAAAACTGTTTGTTTTTTTTAGATTAACCAGTCTCCCAATAAACTCGCAATCCAAACTATCTAGTACATGAGAACCTGCAAATGAAACTAACCAGAAGCAGATCTTAGCCAATCGGAATGAAATGAAAAATGTAAACAAGTGTACTTTTAAACCCGAGAACAAGTGACAGCAGTGAGGGAATATTTTTTAAAAACATGGGCCAGATCCTGCGCTGGTTTTAAAATGATGTAGATCCACTGAAATCAATGGAACTAGGCCAGTTTACAGCAGCTGCAGATCTGGGAGCCAGCAGTTTCCTTTTCAAGACAAGATCAATGTTAAAAAGAAATCATCAGTAAAAGCAATGAAGCACCTGTACGTACCTGTGTTTCCTTGAACGTCCTCTCCCTTATTTAGTGCGGGTGATAGGCATGAGAGCCTGGAGCAATTGGTGTCCTGACTCAACGGCAGCTGCACAGATGCACCTGTGAAGACAAGTCCCCAGTCTATGCGGCTTGCATCCGAGCGTGACCGGTTATGCCCTGGCTTGAAAGTGGAGGCTTCCTCGTTCTGCACTTGGATATCGTTCACAGAGCGGGGCCTGTCTCTCCGCCGCTGACAGAGATTAAAAATATTAAAAGTTGAGGCTTCCCTTTGCTCCACCCAGGAGAGATTATCCGGGGCTGTCTCCCTTTGCCCTGTAAACTGATCTTTGGCAGGGAACGCTTTCGGAGCGTTGGCTTCTAAGAGGCCGTTTCTGCAGCGTTCCCAAATGAGGCTGTTTTTAGCTAAGGAAGTGATGTTTCTCAGGTCTCCGCTGTCCGTTATCTGATTGAATACTTCATGTCCTACCAGCTCGGGAACCTCCTGCACCCCATACACCTCGGAGGGCTGCACCACCTTTTCCAGCTTAGCATCAAAACTATTGAAGAAATCTTCTGTCACCTCCAAGGCCGGGCTAATGTCATCAACTTCTAGCGCTTCCATTTCTCGTGTTGCTGGTAGGCCTGAGTTGTCAGTGCCAGTTTAGGAAGATGCTGCATAAATGTCCAGGCACAGAGGATAAAGATGCTTTAGGAAAGCTTGTGGCACCACATTGACCTAGATATGGCAGGAGAAATACAACAGCCACCAAAGCCTTTGGTGGCAAAAGCTCTTGGCATCCGAGTTTGACTTCAGATGTGCTACTTAACTTCCAGGCGGTAGGATGCCAGGGATGAATTGCTCCTCCACAGTTATTTTGCTGAGTGTTAAGCTATTTACGCAGATCCTGGGAATGCGGTTAAGTTATTCAGTGTAACCAGTTCATGGCAATCTGGAGTCCCTGTAAAGCAGAGCACAGCATCATTTTAATAAACCCTCTTTCATTCAAGTGAAGCTGTTTAATCACTTGATTTTTCCCGCCCTCGTCATCCCCTCTTTCCTTTTGGCATCAAAGTTACTGTGTACAAAGTTTCCTTACAGGGCTTCTGTTGTCCACTGAGTGGGAGATTATGTGTTATCACTTTTTGAATTAGAACCTGTACGGAGCAGGGCGGGGCACCAGATAAGTGGGAGCCAAGGTGATACCATTTATTAGCCAAGATAAGCTTTTCAGAGCTACAGTGAAAGGTGTTCTTTATTAGCTTTCTGTGATACGGTGACCTATGGAATGCTCGGTGCAGGCTTCTATGAGGATATAAGGGAAACTAAAAAAAAGCCTGGGAGACTTTAGGATGTGGGTCGTTCCGGAAACATTAAGGCTGAACTAAGCTGTGCTGTGAATACTTTGCTATCTGGCCCTTATTATAAAAAGCACCGTGACCACCTGGCTAAAGAACCAGGGCTGAGAGGTTAATACTGACCTGGACTCTGAATTCCTTCTTTACTTTTTGGACTATCCCCGGGCATTAGAGAGACACAGTGGGTGAGGGAATATCTTTTCCCTGTTAACAGGAGCTGGTGCAATAAAAAATATTCCCTCACCCACCTTATCTCGCTAATATCGTGGGACCAACACAGCCACATCAACACAGCCTATCACAGGGCACATAAAACAGTGGTGGAAACGTAAGGGCATAGCTACACAATGCTAAACAAAATCCAGCATGCCCAAAGGCGCCATTAACCTGCAGACCATCACCTCCGTCCGGGCAACTGGCTCACTGATGTCCCTGCAAAGTGCCGAGGCAGAGAGGAGTTTTGAGGCCCAAACCTGCAAAGCGCTGAGATGGGAGTTGAGCGACTGCGGCTCCTCATGAGTGCGGGCCCTGGGCTCTCATTCTGGTACAGTAAGAGGCTGCTCCTTTCCCAGGGAGTAAATCCCAGTCTCCTCACCTCTGCTGCTGTGTCACCTCTCTTGGGGTGAGGCTCCACTCACTATGCTCCTGTTGTTGGGGGCAGGGGCAGCTGAAATTGATGCAAATCATTGAGAAACACGCCTCTATGGATTCTTGTCACCATCCTTGGGGGGATTTCTATTAGTTTGAGTGCAGGCCTCTAGCTACTGTATTAAGACAGATCTCCCTAGTGCTGGCGGAAGCCAGTGTTGACACTGAATTTAAGAGATTTTCCAATAAAACTAAACACCAAATAGTTAATGTTTATTTTAGAAAAACCCTGCACTATGGTGTGTCTTTGCCGTTGCAGAGGCTGCTCCCCATAGGAGGATAAAAGTCCACTACTGCTGTCAGCTAGAGCAGTGGTTCTCAAAGCCGGGCCACCACTTGTGCAGGGAAAGCCCCTGGCGGGCTGGGCTGGTTTGTTTACCTGCAGCATCCGCAGGTTCAGCCGATCGCGGCTCCCACTGGCTGCGGTTCGCCGCTCCAGGCCAATGGCGGCTGCAGGAAGCGGCGCGGGCAGAGGGACGTGCTGGCCGCCCTTCCCGCAGCCCCCATTGGCCGGGAGCGGCAAACCGCGGCCAGTCGGAGCCACGATCAATCGAACCTGCGGACGTGGCAGGTAAACAAACCGGCCCGGCCCATCAGGGGCTTTCCCTGAACAAGCGGCGGACCGGCTTTGAGAACCACTGATCTAGAGCAGTTACTTCTTTAGCCAGTCTGGTTGAAGCTCTGCTTTTAATGTAGCAGGTCCTGCAGCTGCTCCATCCTAATAAAGAGAAGACCATTCAATTTGTTCAGAACAGAGGGGAACGAACAGTCCTGTACTGGAGAGGGTTTGTATTCCTCAATAACTCGGTTTCCACCCACTGTTTGCTCTATTGTGGCAAATTACTTATTTTACTGTTTAATAATATGCAGCTTTCTATCATCTTTGCTATCTGGGTCTTAATTGCTGCAGTTCAGAAGTGATGGCCTTTATAGAAGGCTTTCCAAGACACGTGCTTTAAAAACAACAATATGCATAACCAAGGTAACTTCAAACCTTATCCTGTTTTTTCTCAGCTGTGACTGTGGTCTTCCAATCGTCATGCTTCAGACAGCAGCTTCAAATAATATTGCCTTGCTGCATATTAACTACCACTCTGTGATGGGCACTGATTTGCTAGGCGGCTTCTGACTAATTGAGTAGAGGAGGGGCCGGAATCAAAACAGTGAAGCTGAACAAAATGGGTGTAAAATGGTGTCAAATCAGAACGGGGTGTGTGTGACAGTCCCTCTGCACGGGTGTCAAGGGCTACACAATGTGTGAGGCAGTGTGAGGAGAATATAGGCCCTTACACACTTACAATTGGAGAGGAGGCAAAATTAGAAGTGCATACCTACCCACCTCTGGGTTTCAAGCGAAGGACTGATCCAAGCCCACGCTGTCCTCCTCACAGTTTTCATTCTGGGTCAGACCCAAAATTGTAAGGAGCCAATCTGCCATTGCTAGTTCGGGTGTAGCTCCAGTCTTATGGGAATAGCTGACTCTGGGAGATTTCCAGCATTTGGGGCCCAAATCCAGCTTGTGAGGTTTCAGTGCTGTCAAAACTGAACCTTAAACCTTATTCAAGCTTGACCCAGAATACCAAACCCTAGCCTGATCCTAACCCAGATCTGGACATCAACTCTGTGGTCCATCTCTACAGCTTGAGGGAAATTCTGGCTCCACTGAAGTCAACGGGAGTTTTGCCATTTGTGACAAATGTGGCAATTTCCTAAAATATCTGTGGGCGATCTCACTGTGTTAAGTTTATGCATCGTCCTGGGCCAGGGATTGTATGTAATTTCATGGGGGAGGGTGACCCCAGCCCTCCGGGAATTAAGAACAGTGTGAGTGTGTGGTGATGGTGGTGGGGTGTTTTGAGGCAATTCATTCAGGTTTTAACACCTCCAGAGAGGTACCACCACCTGCGCAGGCTCCCATATACTAGTTCAAACTGGATTCTCCAGAGACTAACAGACAAAGAAGGGACTTTTGGATAAATAGCTTGAGTTTAAAGTGACTAAGGGCCTCCTGTCCTTGTTGAAGGATTGTAAGTACTTGGCCCACTGCTGGGAGATCTCTGATAAGCTGACTAGCGTGCTTGTCGGTTCTTTTACTGGGTTAGTATGTTTTCTCTGTGACTTTCCCCTTAAGAATAAATGTGCTTGCTTAGAAAGGGCTGTGTGGGGACTTATAACTGTGGCACTTACGCTGTTTGTGGCCTCTGAGGAGAACGGGAAGCAGGCCTGCTTAGGCAGTCTGGCTTGCTGGGGAACTCACAGTGCAGGCAGGGAGCTATGCAGCCTGGAAATGCTCCAGTCAGGAAGGAGAGGGACGCGGGTCTCCACCAAGAGAGTGGGGAGCCTAGAGTGCGTGCAGTGGCCCTGAACTAGGACACCACTGACTTCAGCTGGGCTGGGATTTCGTTTCACCACTAATACGCAGCCATCTCTGAAGAGGAGGGCAGCAGCGACACAGAGCATAGGTGCTTATTGACCGCTCCCTGCCCCAAATCTCCTCTTGCAAACCAATAGAACAAGAGTGTCTTGGGACAACTGGGCAGGCACCATACCCAAGGCCTGCAGAGCACAAAGCAGAGCAAGGAGTAACTTCCATGGGTTGCAAAGGGAGCCGCATTTTTGACCTCCTCAGCCAGGATAAGCACGTGAGCAAAAGGCCTTTGCATGGGAGAAAACAAATGGCGGGAGAATAAAGGACTTCCATAGCCATAACCCACCCACCCTCAAAGCCTTCACTGGCATTTCTTTATGAGCGTTGGCTCGTACCAGGACTGCTTGAGATTCATTTACAAATTTGCAGTTAGTGTTAGCTTGGACAGAATCAGCACTGAGACAGTCAAATGCCAAACAGTGCAAGCAGCAGGCTGGCCCACACAAAGAGGCCATTTCACCAGCGTTGGCAGAGAACCCAGCCCTGCTCCCACTTGATGGATTTAAACAATCTGAACAGCAATGCTTGCAGAAGGGCTTGTGACCCGTCCCGGAGACGTTTCAGGGGAAGACAAGGGGCAGCAAAACACACTGTCCCTTTGTTCTCTAGTCTGCACCAATACAAGAAAAATCAATCAACGTACCCAAAAAATTGGGCACTTAGCAGGTTTATTACCAAACACTGGAAACCGTTTTATGGGGCTGCAAGCATGTCCTGAGTTTGTGGGATGAGGATTATCTCATGTCACACAACCTCCCACATTCTTGTAAAGCCATCCGTTCCAGAAGCACATGGTGATACTGACTCTCATGGTGACAGGATGACCTGATGCTGCATCGTGATCTGACCTCGCACCATCACCACCTAGGGATGCAGTATGCCCAGCACAAACTGTTATAAAAGGTTACGTCAGTGGGGAGCGGTTACCGCTTTCCATACAGTCTGGGGAGTGCTTCCTTAAAGAATGAAAGGTGCTACGTAAATGCACAGTGAATTATCAGTGGTGCTTAGCCACTAGAAGGATCCCTTACATAGACTGCATCTGTCAACGACAAACTCTAAGAGTTCCACTCAGGCTTTTGCATCTACTTGGATCAAATGAAACTCGATTCTGGCCCCCAGATAAACAAACACGGGAATAGGAGGGATCCAGAGACGGGTGACTCAGAGTCCATATGAAGAGAAAGGGAAGAGAGTAGCACTATTTAGTTAAGGAAAGAGATGAATAAAAGAGGGTCTGATCAAGGCGTATAAAATAATGAACGCCATACAAAGAATCAGTCAGGCGTTCCCATTTACTCTTCGTAATACCAGAACAAAGGGAACATTCAGTTACATTCAAAAGCAACACATTTAAGACTGACAAATGACGGGAAGTATCTAACCTATGGAGCGCTATGCTACAAGACATTGGCGGCTAAGAGGCATTTTAGAAAAATTTGCCAAGTGGGTTAGGAGTCTAAATGTCATTCAAAGTCAGTGAGACTTGGGTTCCCAAGCCACTTAGGCACCTTAGAAAATTTTAACCTACAATGTTAGTAGGGAATTTTGATAACTTGGCTACAGGGAAGTGCTGAGTGCCCCCTCGCATTGCCCCGGAAAGCAGTCTCCTCTGTGCAGAACTCCTCTGTCTAGCCTTGCAATCATGAGTAGAGCCCTACCAAATTCACGTCCATTTTGGTCAATTTCAGTCATAGGATTTTAAAAATCGTAAATGTCATGCTTTCAGTTATTTAAATCTGAAATTTCACAAGTACTGCACTTGTAGGGGTCCTCACTCAGAAAGGAGCTGCGGGGGTTGCAAGGTTATTGTCGGGGGATTGCGGTGCTGCTACCCTTACTTCTGCGCTGCTGCTGGCAGCAGTGCTGCCTTCAGAGCCGGGCTCCTGGCCAGCAGCCACCATTCTCCAGCTGCCCAGCTCTGAAGGCAGAGCCGCTGCCAGCAGCAGCGCAGAAGTAAGGCTGGCATGGGATGGTATTGCTACTCTTACTTCTGCACTGTTGCCTGCAGAGCTGGGCCCTCAGTCAGCAGCCACCACCATCCAGCCACCCAGCTCTGCAGGCAGCAGCGCAGAAGTAAAGGTGGCCTGGTGTGATATTGTTGCCCTTACTTCTGTGTTGCTGCTGGCGGGGTGCTGCCTTCAGCGCTGGGCTCCTGGCCAGCAGCCACCGCTCTCCAGCTGCCCAGCTCTGAAGGCAGCGCAGAAGTAAAGGTGGCAATACCACAACCCCCCTAAAATAACCTTGTGACCGCCCTGCAACTCCCTCTTGGGTCAGGACCCCCAGTTTGAGACATGCTGGTCTCGCCCGTATCATATAGGGTAAAAGCACACAAAAGACCAGATTTCATGGGGGGAGACCAGATTTCCACAGTCCATGACGTGTTCTTCATGGCCGTGAATTAGACAGGGTCCTAATCATGAGAGACCAGATTCTAACCGGTCACCGGGATAGGACTGAATATCGCCCATCCTGTGCCACACAAGGTAATTTTGGAGGGAAATTCTATGTTTACAGGAAAAGGAAGGAATTTTTTTTTTTCCTGGCAGGCTGTTTCTTTCTTTATCGCTGCTGCTGGAAGCTGGAACGTTAGGAATGGAGTTGAAGGAGATGGGCAAGTAAGCAGAGGGCGTGACTAGAATAAGACATAACTGGATATCTGCTGGCTAATTTGATTTTTTTTAAGGGTGTTTTTTTTAAATATGCTTTTTAAAACTTGACAGACCAACTGTAAAATCCTGAGTAGCAGCATTTCACTGTCAGGGACGCTGATCTCTTTTTCCCCTTACAGAACACTTAGGGGCAAATTTTCAGGATGATGCACGAGGATTTTACTGCCCCAAATGGTCACAGACCGATCCTTGCATTGCAAGTGGACCCCTTAGGCACTAGAGATCTGAAAAAGTGCAATGCTGTCTCATGAAACCTTGTATTTACATACGGTAGCTCCTTTCACCCAGAATGGTCCCAACGCACTTTACTAACTGCATAGAGAGATCACTCACCCACCACTGAAAGAAAGACCCTTTAGAAGTAGGCTGCTTGCCACATCAGGAGCAGTTATTTTCAGAAGGGGAAATACAGACTAACTTCTTCAGCTGATGAAGCTACGATGGGGAAGGCCAAACGTAGTTCCTGAAACTGGAACTGGGCCAGTCAAAGCCAGATGAGGGCATAGCCGCTATAAGTCTGTGCCTAAGGACCCAGCTCCCTGGGTCACGTGATCACATTTGACTCTCAGCTTCCATTTAAAAATAAAAAAGGATGAAGCTTTTAGCCCTTGCGGTTGCAAAGAAAAGCTTGAAAAAGTCACCTGGGTTTAACTGAGGCAGCAGCCTCTGCCTGAGTCTGCAGACAGCCTGAAACACAACTGCCACATGCACCTCAACGGGCGCTTCAGTGCAAGGCTCTCTGCCAACACTACCCTAGCAGCGTGTTGTGTGGCAGGAGAAGAGAGCAGTGGGTCTCTGCCCACCAAAGAAAAGACATCCTGGTTCCTGGGCTTAATTCTGGGGCCCTTCTTCTGCATCACTGTAGGTGGAGGCTGGTGCCACAGTGTGGGCGTGGGGATGGCTGCAGGGGCCCTGCGTTGTGGTGTGCCTAGGGTCTGGACTGCCTTAATCCAGGCCTGGGCCAGGACACCAGGAATAATACCTGACTCCTACAAAACGTGCCATGGGACGTACGGGTACGTCTCCACAGCACACTAAGCCCAGGTCTGTGGAACCCAGGCTTGTGGATTTGGGGTTTCTGGATTTACAACTGCTGGACCTGGGTCCCCGTACGGCACTACACCACCCTTCTGAATCAGGTCTGCGCTTGATCGGCATCCGTGCTGCAAAATGACAGGGCTTGGAGGCGAGGTGCAAATGGGACTCAGGCTCTGACCCAGCCCCCTCACACGGTCCTAGGACCCGGGGCCTCAGTGCTTAGTGACCTGAGTCAGACTGATTTGTGTGTGGACAGAAAGGGGGCTTGGGCTCAAACCTGATTCAGAGCCCAGGCTTGGGGAGGTGGGAGGGTGCAGTACAGACATGCCCTATAGTGACAAGAAGTGACCAGGGCCTTGGATTCACTTCTCATCCAAAAGACAGATTGACACCTCTTTCGCTAGAGCTACTTTCAGAATCTGCACTCCATGAATCCTGAGATTCAGGGCCTGGCGGCCATTAATACCTAATGTTCTTTTCCATGATTCGTGCTCTAAGCCACTTCAGTCTGTAACTTTCCTTCGACAAATGACACACCTTGAGCGACCAACGCACAGATTTTTTTTCAGGACACCCTGCACTTTTTGCAGATACCAAGATTTTTAGATGGCTGCATTGGGTCAGGTGATCAAAATATTACCCAGATTGTAAATTAGCTGTATTTTGGTCACTTGAAATCCCTGAGAACCATACTGATCCATGCAGCAGCACTGGAGGGTCACTATCAAACTAGTTAGCTAGCAAGACAGATCAAGTCACTACGTAAGTCCCTTTCATGATTTCAGAGAGGGAGTCTATTCGATTGGTTAGAGCAGTGGCTCTCAACCTTTCCAAACTACTGTGCCCCTTTCAGGGGTCTGATGTGTCTTACGAACCCCCAAGTTTCATCTCACTTAAAAACTACTTGCTTACAAAATCAGACAGACCTATACAAAAGTGTCACAGCGCGCTACTACTGAAAAATGGCTGGCTTTCTCATTTTTACCATATCATTATAAAATAAATCAATTGGAATATAAATATTGTGCTTACATGTCAGTGTATAGGATACAGAGCAGTATAAACAAGTCACTGTCTGTATGAAATTTTAGGATGTGCTGACTTGGCTAGGGCTTTTTATGTAGCCTGATGTAAAACTAGGCAAATATCTAGATGAGTTGATGTACCCCCTGGAAGACCTCTGCATACCCCCACGGGTACGTGTGCCCCTGGCTGAGAACCACTGGGCTAGAGTACAGGACTAGGCGTTAGGATTCCTGTGTTGTAATTTCAATGCTCTCACTGACTGGTTGTTATTTGACCAATAAATCTGTGCCTCAGTTTACCAATACTTACCTCTCATGAGGATTAATATTTACAAAGAGTTTTAGACTTAAGGGATGGAAAACGGCAGAGAAGTGCCAAGTATAAGTGCCTGGCACGTTGTTTTCCTAGCTCTATCCATGATGCAGACCAAGTAACGCCCCCAAAGGCAGATACTAATCATCTGTAGTGGAGTAGTGCCTACAGCAGCAGCTCTCAACTTTTTCTTACACAACCCCCTTTATATCGGGAGGAGCCCAGGATTCCTCTCTCATGTAGGAGCGACCCCTCTCCCATCCAGCAATATGAGAAGGGCTGGGTGGTGGCAACCCCTAGCTTGAGTACCCCTAGCCAGCAGGCCTCAATCTACGGTAGGTGCTGTACATACGTAACACAAAGGGAGAGCCCTTGCCGCAAAGGGCTTACAATGTATTGGGAATCGCAATTGCATACACTTAGCCTGGTTTGCTCACTGCGAGTCTTAATCTGTAAGTAGAACTTCAGCCTCTTTTCCCTACTCACTACAGGTAGGGTGACCAGATGTCCTGATTTTATAGGGACAGTCCCGATTTTTGGTTCTTTTTCTTATATAGGCTCCTATTGCCCCCCCACCCCCGTCCCGATTTTTCACACTTGCTGTCTGGTCACCCTAACTACAGGTTGCTTGAAGGGAAAACACACCCAGCCCGAATCCTGAAGTAATTTGAGTACAATAAGGGACAGCTGTCATAAGGCAATTGTAATGCATCAGCCTTGACATGGTCCCTTTCAAAATTACATGAAATAATTGTTGGATTTTGTATTTAAATACATTTTCTGGGGGTAGAAGAATCGAGATCACCCCCACCCCTTTTCTTTATGTCTAGATGGGAGGTGCATCCCCCAAGTTTATTCTGTTGCAATATGGGATTACAGCATGAGAAAACACTAGTATATGGCATTCATCTTTCTTTAGTTCGGGTGGCTTATTAGATTTTGGGCCTTAAAACAGCTGCTAGTCCTGTGGTCTAACAGTGCTTTTCTGGCATTGGTCAGCGAGTAAATATTACAAGCCCTGGTCAATCTTTGCACAAGGAGAAGAGTCTCTAAATTACAATTTTTAAAGTACTTGTAAAAATAACAATTTCTCAGTATTAGTTAAGCACCGGAACCGGTTACCGAGGGAGGGCGTAGACTCCTTGTCCTTGGAGGTATTTAAAAACAATTAAACATCCGTCAGTGTGCAGAAATGGACTAGATCAGTGGCTCTCAACCTTTCCAGACTACTGTACCCCCTTCGGGAGTCTAATTTGTCTTGCGGACCCCCAAGTTTAAGCTCACTTAAAAACTACTTGCTGACAAAATCAGACATAGAAATACAAGTGTCACGGCACACTATTACTGAAAAACTGCGTACTTCCTTATTTTTGCCATATAATTATAAAATAAATCAGTTGGAATATAACTATTGTACTTACATTTCAGTGTACAGAACACAGAGCAGTATAAACAAGTCATTGTCTGTATGAAATCTTAGTTTGTACTGACTTCGCTAGTGCTTTTTAAGCGAAGTCAGTACTTTTTATGTAGCCTGTTATAAAACTAGATAAATATCTAGATGAGCTGATGTACCCCCTGGAAGACCTCTGCGTACCAACAGGGGGTACGCGTTTACCCAGATTAAGAACCACTGGACTGGATGACCTCTTGAGGTCTCTTCCAACCCTACATTTCTATGATTCCATAATATAAATCTGAGAAGTTTAACTGTCCAGGAAAAAAGCTAGGCCCAGTATAAGAATTCTCCATAGACCAGGTTACACCAGTGCCCTAAATACGTACTTTACCATATCATATATAGACTGAGACAATGCACCTAATAATTCTGGGAGAAGCTTACAAGAGCCAGAGGAAAAGCATTCTCAGTCAAGAGCTCTTTAATGCTGGATAAGCTAACAGAGAGAGAAGATTGATTTTACGTTAATCCAGCTTCATGCTGCAAAACCCAACTGTCTGCTAGATTCTTCCTGCCAAGAAGAGTGACAAGGGACCTCTAACACCCACGCATAAGAAACAACAAAGACTGTCTCCTAGAAGCTGGGAGAGGCGAAGAGCAGAGTCAGCCATGATGAGCTCTATGGATAACACTAGGTGAATCTAAAGGGCAGTATTGAGTGCTGAGATGCTACAGTGCTCTAGAAGCAACAGAGAGCGGAGGGGTGGGATCCCGTTAATAATGACATGTACCTGTGCAGCTGGCAGGGTTCAAAACTATATATCCTGGGGTAAGTTGATGCAGCTCCGCTGTCTGATGGAAGTTGGCTGATTTATGCTTGCTAAGGATCTGGCCCTGGCCCTTTAAGCAAGAAGGTTCCCAGAGCATTCTGTGGACATGACAAACTGCACTACATATCTAGAGAACTCTTCACCCATCATCACCGAACAGAATATTAATGAATAATAATTGGCACCCACAGTACACCGTGCTTTTAATTTTCCCAGCACTTTGCAAACCTTCATGAAAATGCAGCAACCTCTAGGGTGAAACACGGATGCAAACAGCTCATGGCAACAGTGCACAACAAGCACAGGGCACAAAAAGAGGTGACCATGATGGGGCAATGAGGAAACGGATTATGTAAAGCTTCCCCCCCCCCCCAGGTTTGTGTACAGCACTCCAGAGATCTTTATCACACAGCCCGGCTGACTCCTTTGCCCTACAGCAATCTGACACATACTTCCCTCCAGGCCGAAGAATGCCCTGAGAAATGAGTGGCTGCATCACTTCCTGCTGGCTTCACGGTGATTAGCTGTTTGGAAGCTCTCCAGCTGGGGTGACCGTGAAAGGAGCAGGGAGTCTGGGCACAGATGGAACAGAAGGGAAAGCAGCCTTGCAAAAGGGCAGCCCTATAGCAGGCTTTACACGGGCACTTGCCCTGCTGAGCCAGAGTAAAAAAGCTAAGGCCCCAATGTGGCTATGCACTTAAGCCTGTGAGTTGCCTCAGTGAAGTCACAAAGCACTTTGCTGGACTGAGGCCTTACGCAGTTCGGCACTGATTCAGCAAGGCAGTGAAGCACATTCCTAACCTCAAACACATGAGCAGTTCTGCTGCCTTTCAGCTGGATGACTCACATGCTTCTCAGTAGGCACGTGCGTAAGTACCTGGCCGAATCAGGGCTCTAATGAACACTTACACATAACCTTCTGATAAGCCTACACTATGCTGCAAACGGGGCCTACATCTATTCTCTAAGCAGGGATGTTGGCCTGGGTTTCTACAGCGATCAGCCCACGTGCCTGTTCCACCCATCCCTGTTGGAGGCAGACAGCATTCTGGGGGACCCTGCATGGGGCCCAGTTCTGTTCCTCTTTGTTTCACGTGCATTTACTTAATTCACATTTTGTCACACCGACCTGGTTAAAAACCCTGCATCTTTCTCCAGCCAAGCAGGCAATTCGGAAACACAAGAAGAGAACAGGCTGTGTTAGCTTCCGAGATCAGCACGAAGAGGAGTGTGCCCTATAATACGGTACCCGTCAGATGCTGTTATAGGTGATGTCACTGGGAGGACCCACCAGGCTGCAAGCGCAGAGGGGTGGTGTAAAGACCGAACTAGACATTTTAAGAGAGACGTTACTCAGGTTGATGCCTTGTACAGGTGGGGGGCGGGGGCATCCCAGATTGCAGCTACAAATAAAGAAAAGATTTTAAAAAAATTAAATAATCTGCCTTGAGGCTCTGCTAGAGCCGCATCTCATTCTAAAGCCCCTCTCTCACATTTCACGCAGCTGTGCTGGGGGTCAGAACCAGTGCTAAAAAATCCTATAGTACTTTTGTTCCCAAATGGAAATCTGAGTTGAAAAAGGATGGAGATTGCTGGAATTTCTACTCAAGTTGTTCCTCTGCTGTTGTTTGTGCACCAGGATCCTGCTGGCAAGTGTCTCCCACCCAAGAGATGCCTGCTTTTCAGCGGAGAAACGCATGTATGTAGGCCCGGGAGCTAGGGGCACTCAGCAGCTCACATATTGGGCTCAGAGCCATTGGGGGTCTTTCTGGATAAAGTGCTATCCAGCATAAATGTAAAGGATTATTACTGTAACTTGATTATCTAGACTCCAGCCAATTCTCCTAATCAAGGACAGTATGCAAGGAGCTAACCCAGGACAATTCAAAGCTAATTACACTAAGACCTTGGCGTTCACCGGAATATAAGTGCATATATGATTCTATAAAAAACCCACCATTTAACAACAAGCATAAAATCATTTCAAAACTAATCTTTTCTGATTTCCCAACTAGTGAGTCCTGGCATTTTGACATATTTATTATCACCTGAAAAAAGAAAAAAAAAACGGTGGAGACTGAACTTCAACAAAACAACACAGCAACCCAACCCTCTGACATCATGTCAACCTCCTGAAAATCAGCCAACTCTGGGGGATGGTTACAGCAGCACATTATTGTTATAACACCATATTATTCCTCTGACACAGTCACAATACAGATTGGACTCACAGTTTACTAACAAAAAAATACAAACTTTATCTCAAACGATCTTTGCAAAAGCTCAGCAGAAACTTGACAAAAGCTGATTAACTTAAATGCAACATAATATATTATTTGTAAACTGCCAAAACTGATCAGCTCCCAGAAGCTCAGATACAGTGGTGATGGGGGATATACAAGTACCTAGCTAGTGTAGATTAGATCCTTCACATTATGTAGTTCCATCTCCCATTATGTTGAGTTTGTGATTTTTTTAATCTGGAATTTTAAACCTGTAAACTTCTGAGTCAAGAAAAACGTCACTAAACCCCAAACCTCCAAAGCTATATATTGGGGCTACCGTTGCCTGAAATGACTGACACCATGCTCCTTCAAAGATTTTCCACATGCTTATCTTTATGCATTGTGAGTAGCCCCATTCACTTCAGTAGGACTACTCAATGTGAGTAAAATTACATGTATGTATAAATCTCTGCAAGACTGGATCCTTAAATATTTGTTTTCTGAGACAAATCAGAGGCAAATAATGCATTCTCTCTGCAAAGCTATTATTTCACTCTATCCTATCTATTGGTGCCACTGAGCACAGCATCTAAATTAACACTATAGGTATTATACAGTCCTACAAAGTAGGCATATATTTATTGGGATTATTTAATCCTACAGTTTATAAATCTATTGACTATGTTTTGGGAGTTTGTCCCATAAGAAAGCAAAAATAAAATACATAAATAAAACAAAACACTGCAATGCATGTCCCACCAGCACAGAGTGATGTATTTGTGGTGTGCGCCGATATGTACTCAACCGCAGGATGGAATTTGATTCTGCCTACCTGGAGCAATCAAAATTCCAGCTGAAGTCATTAGGAGTTTGATGTGTTGCCAGGATCTCAAGGACTGTACCTTTTAATAAAAGAGTCTGTGTGTATGTGTTTGTGTCTGTTTCTCTGGCTAGATATATTTTGCTACATATGTGTATGTATAAATACACATCTCTTTGTGTTACAAATAAACACACACATCATATACACAGAGGTATGTATACATATGCATGCATGTCTGTATACAATATATAAAGAAATACAAATATAGCTGCAAGGTGATGGGCACCACAGGAAAACCTAAGATAGACAGCTGTCTCTGTGTGTGTGTGTGTGTTTATAAAACAGTGAGAAACAGCACAGATTGATCAAACCATTGATACATTTCCTGATAGGGAAAAGACACAAATCCAACCACAACCCAGCAGATTAACAACAAAGGGAACATTTACCTGGCCCTCTGGAGCTCCAGAAAACCCACTTTGCCATGTATTCCTAGTAGATGATCTTTGCTGTACAATTACTCCTCATTCTGCCAGGACAGGCAACATATGTGTCCTGCATTCTCCATCCTTCTCTCTGCTCTGTGTTTACAATCTGCCTGCCTCAGTCCCTTCTCAAACCCTTCCCTTCCACCACGAGGGAAACAGATCCTCTGGCAGCAAGGTTCCAGCTCACAGAAGTTCTCGCTTCCTGCCAGCCTCCGCTCTGTGGCACACAGCTGGCCATCAGCCATCACTATGTGACAAATAGCTCTTCTCCTTGTTTCTTCTAGTCTTGTACACTGCTTTCGTCTTCTGCTCTCTCTCAGATAATGCAATACCTATGGCTGTTCACCGTGCCGCTAAAATGGATATTAGCAGGTGAAAAATTAACCCCCAAGCATGTCTGTGTTTTCATCCCAGTTTTCAGTCTGTGTCCTCTCTTCCCTGTATATTAACTCTATGCATCTGCTATGATGTGTTTGTGAGAATATGGGCATGTGACCTCGTGGATTGTGCACTGGAGTGGGACTCTGGAGCCCTGGGTTCTATTCTCAACTCTGTTGGTGGCCTAGAACATGTCATCTGATCTCTCTCTGCCTCAGTGTCTCCATCTATACAAGTAAGATAATGATACTGATCTCTCCATTTTACACTCTATTGATGAAAAGAACTAGGTATTATTATATCGATATACAGCAACTGTATTCATCTGTGGTTTCCTGGCTTACACTTATATTGTAAGCTCTTTGGGGCAGGGACTGCCTTTTGGTTCTGTGTCTGTACAGCATCTAGCAGTGTGGGCTCCTGGTCCATGACTGGGGCTCCTAGATGCTACAGTAATACAAATAAATAATAATAAAGTTATAAGCATATAAATCAGTTAAAGTGATAAGCAACTGAAAATGGGGTCTTATAATGGGAACCGTCAGCAGGGCCGGCTTTAGGCCAGTTCAACCAATTCCCCCGAATCAGGCCCCACGCCTAACAGGGCCCCACGCCCAAGCCCCGCTGGTGCACTGTACTGGGGCGGCCCAGCTTCCCCAGGGCCAATTTAAAGGGGAAGCTGGGCCCCTTAAATTGCCACCGGAGCCCCACTGCTGGAGCCCTGGGGTAGGGCTGCAGGGCTCTGGGGGCTATTTAAAAAGTTCAGGGCTCCCCTTGCTTCTACCGCCCCGGTCCTTTAAATAGCCCCCAGAGCCCTGCTGCTTCCCCAGGGCTCCCGCAGCTATTTAAAGGGCCGGGGCGGTGGAAGCAGGGGAGCCACGGGCCCTTTAAATAGTCCCCGAGCCCCAGGCTGCTGCTGCTACCCTGGTAGGGGAGGGAAGAAGAGGGGGCACTCACCATACAGGGTGGTCTGTACCCGCACCCCTGCCCGCAGCCAGCCCCTGCTGCACCCCCTGGCCTGCCCACAGCCCCACACCCCCTGCCCTGCCCGCAGCCAGCTCCGCACCCCCTGCCTGCAGCCAGCCCATCTCCAGCCAGCCCTACACCCCTGCCCTGCCCGCACCAGCCCCTGTCTCCAGCCAGCTCCGCCCCCCCTGCCCTGTTTCCAGCCAGCCCCATCCCCCCTGCCCGCAGCCAGCCCCTCCCACACCCCCTGCCCTGCCCGCACCAGCCCTGCAGCCTCTGCCTGTCTCCAGCCAACCCCTGCCGCACCCCCCTGCCTGAAGCCAGCCAGTTCCGCACTCCTCTGTCTCCAGCTCTGCCAACCCTACCTCCAGTCAGCCCCTGCCCTGCCTCCAGCCAGCCCCATGCCCACTGGTGCCCTGCAGTTCCCAGGGCAGTAACCCTGCACACCTGCTTCAATGAGGGGGTCAGGGAGCAGCTGAGACCCACACATGTGCACACCCTAGGGTGACCAGACAGCAAGTGTGAAAAATTGGAACAGGGGGAGGGGGATAATAGGATCCTATATAAGAAAAAGACCCCCAAATCAGGACTGTCCCTATAAAATCAGGACATCTGGTCACCCTAGCACACCCCCAGGGAGTGGGGGGACCCACACATGTGAAACGGAGCTCAGTTCTAGTTCAGGCCCATCTTTTTAAAAAAGAACTTTAGGTGGGGTTAACATACAGCCGTATTTTCCTGGACATGTCCAACTTTTTGGTTCTTAAATCGCCATCCAGGAGGAATTTTTAAAAATACGGACGTATGGTAACCCTATTGGTACAAAAAATACATACTGTGGCACATCCCTTAAATCAGAACTTTTTATAGGGAACCGGTTGCTAAGAAATGGAAAGGCTTTTTTTTACATTTTTTTTTTAAGTAATCCTTGCCGGGGCCCTGCCAAAAATGTTAGAATTGGGCCCCGCACTTGCTAAAACCGGCCCTGACCGTCAGACAACCTTAATGATAAGCACCACTACCAGCTCTGCCTATAATAAATAAATCAGCAGTTTTGCCAACCCCAAGTGTTCAAAAATCATGAGATTGGCATAAAAATTATGAGTTAAAAATAATAAATGTGAGGGTGGTGGGAAGGAGGGGGGGGTCACATTTTCAAACTCTTTTCTGTGACCATGAGGGCTAGAAATTTCCTTTAAAAAAACTGAAAGCTGAGGTTCTCACACAGTCATTTGACTCCAGGAGTGGGGGCTTTACGAAAAACATCAATTATCATGAGATTTGTGATAAAAATTCTGAGAGCTGGGAGAATCTTAGCAGCTGAAGGTTGTGCTAAGATATATAAATATTTCACCCTAGATTTGCAATAATATCTTCAATTCAACCTGTTCCTCTAGGTGTTACAAAGTACTTGTTTTATTATTTGTGTGGTGCACTAAGACTGCCAGCGATGGACATAAACTGAACAACCAGCCAGACCACTCTAAGGATCCATTTAAAGGTCGGTCCAGATGGCATTTGATCTGCCAGGAGGCGAAATCCTTTTGGGATTTGCCATGAGGATGATTTTACTTTTATTTGCTATTAGTTATTTATAGAGCACCAGAGCTGGTCAAAGAGAGAGAGAGAGAGTGTGTGTGTGTGTGTGTGAGAGAGAGAGAGAGAGAGAGTGTGTTGGGGGAGGGGAATCACAAACAAATTTAAAATGTCGAAATTTGGATATAAAATGTAATTGAAGTTTTGAATTCCAAAGTATTTTGACCAGCTCTGAATAGCACCGTAGACATGCATGGTGTTTTTCTGATGTTGTGATCTCCTTACAGGCAAACAGACTTTAAAAAAAAAATAGATTTACTAGGCTTTTATTAATATACAAGGATAGAACCATTCAAGTATAAAATGGAGCTAATTTACTCTAAGCAGACCCTTGCCTTCACCAGCTGACTCTAGAAAGGGTATACCGGTATTTTCCACGCTCTCATACAGGAATAGAATTTGTACTGGCTAGTTTAAAATAGATTAAATCGGTCATTGGAAATTCTGTGGCAAAGTATGTGTACAGTGTAATTTCATTAGCTTTTGTGTTGGCATTAGGGTGACCAGGTGTCCAGTTTTCAACCAGAACACCTGGTCGAAAAGGGATCCTGGCGGCTCCAGTCAGCACTGCTGACCAGGCCATTGACTGTCTGGTTGTCGGCACCACACAGCGGGGCTAGCAGGCTTTCTGCTAGCCTCCGCACTGCGCGGCTCCTCCTGCATGTCCCCCCTCCCATTACTACACATAGGGGTAGCCAGGGGGCTCCACATGCTGCCCCCACCCCAAGTTCTGCCCCCTGCAGCTCTCATTGGCCGGGAACCTGCGCCTGTAGACGGAGCAGCATGCAGAGCCACATGGCTGCGCCTCCACGAAGGAGCCGGAGGAGGGATATGCCACTGCTTCTGGAAGACGCCTTAGGTAAGCACCTTCCAGAGCCTGCACCGCTCACCCCCTCCCATGCCCCAACCCCCCGCCCCAGCCCTGATCCCCCCGCTGCCCTCCAAACCCCTCTGTCCCAGCACGGAGCACCCTTCTACATCCCAAACCCCTCATCCCCAGCCCAGAGCACCCTCCTGCACCCCAGCCCCCTGAGCCAGCCCGGTGAAAACGAGTGAGTGGGCGAGGGTGGGCAGAGCGAGCGACAGAGGTAGTGGGGGATCGAGTGAGTGGGGGATGGAGCCCCAGAGAAGGGGTGGGGCATGGGCAGGGCCTCGGAGGAGGGACAGGGCAGAGGGCAGCGCAAGGGTGTTCGGTTTTATGCGAGTAGAAAGTTGGCGACCTTAGGTGACATATACAAGTCCCAATTTAGCCAGGCTTTTAAGTACATGCTTAATTTAAATCCCAGGGAAGCCAATGGTGCTTTGCTGAGTCGTGCTGGGATTGCTTGTGTGCTGAACTGTAATCACATGATAAAGCACTTTGCAGAATTGGGACCATGAAGTGGATGCAATTATGTAGATCCAACAGAAGAGGAAGGGGTTATGGTGTGTTATTTTTGACACACACACACACACACACACACACACACACACACACACACACACTCACTCTAAACTAATTTATTTAGCGTACTCCTGCAGATATGGTTGGCATAGTGCACAAAAGTAATTTTCACAAGGAGTATCTGATTTCAATGAGAATGCCAATACACGAGTGCCTTTGGCACGAATATATAGTAGTTTATGAGTGAATGAATGAAAATGAATCAATCTCTGCCTACATGAAAATGGAATGGATCTTATTGCTCAGTGATGAGGAACATATCACCCGAGCACGTGAGCCCATCCAAGTAGAGATGCTTGAACAGCACCTAGAATATAGGCCAAATATCAGTTCGAGGGTCTTGCCTTGTCTTTAACCATGCTAATACAGTACCCTTACTTATCACTTTATTTATTACTGTTCATTCTTCTCACAGATGCTAGTGAAGGTTGGCTGTACAGTTTGATTTCGTTCTTCAGCGTGAAGGAAAGGTCTCTACGCAACTGAGACTTGTTGATGCTTCTAGCTAAGAAGTGTGAATTGTCCCAGTGGTTCTGGGAGTCTGCTTGGATGTAAAATGAGCTGATAGCAGTGGGCCAGCAGGCCACCCCTCGATGCTAAATATGGAGGACAGGGGGTTATGTAAAAAATAATAATAAATATGTCACTCTTGTAAGCCCTGTTTCAGCTATTGACTTTAATGGGGCTGCTCACGTGTTTAAAGTTACACTCCTGCTTACATACCTTGTTGATTCATGGCTATCTAGCACTTCTCAGCCATAGATCCTAGAGTGCTTTCAAACGGCAGCGGGGAAAGCCGGCCTCCTCTTGTGACTCCAGGAAGACCTCAGTTTAGAAGTAGGGAATGGAAGTCGTTTGTTTTTAGTAAAGTTAGGGTATGTCTCCACTGCAGCTGGGAGTGTGCTTCCCAGCCCAGGCAGACAGACACGCTAGTTCTGATCAAGTGAGCGCACTACAAATAGCAGCGTAGCTGGGGCTAGAACAGCAGCAGCTCAGACTAGCCCCCCGAGGGCATGCACCGGGGGTCCAGGCAGGTTTGTACTCCGGAAGCTAGCCCGAACTGCCCCCCGCTGCTGTTAGCATATGAACTCTAGCAAAACAGGTGCACGTCTGTCTACCCACGCCGGGAAGCATGCTCCCAGAGGCCGTGTGGACACAGCAGAGTAGCCAGTTCCGAAGTAGGGAAGGGAACATCGTAACAGAGCTTCGAGGCCACGTTGGGTAAGGACCAGTAGTAGCTCAGAGCTGTCATTGGCCTTCCCTTTAAAAACAAGTGAACTCATGTAGAGCTTTGTGTCCATGAATCTGGAAGGACTGTAACCAAAGTGTCATGAACCTCAAAAATTATTAACTGTATTAACCTCCCTTGGGGTTCCCCACAGGGCTGGTGAAGGATGATGATCCCACCCTTCTTAGCCTCCGGCAAACCACTTCTCCTGCAGCTAAAGATCCTATCCCTGCACTCAGGTTCCAAGGCATGGGGTACAAAGCCACTGAGATGGTTGATGCTCTTTGCTGAATAGGCAGGGTATAATTTGCATGCAAAGAACATTCTTTGCTAAGGGAATAATTTGGGCCATGTTTTTTACTTTTAGATCTTTTGAGATGAACAGCAAAAACTCAACATTTTCTGCAGCGGGATGCAATGCCTTCCTATTTCTAACTGTGCTTTTATACCTGTGATCCATAAGGAATCCATCTACCACAGCTGAAAAACAATTTGCTATTTCTGAGATCAGACAGCTTGCTTGCTTTCACACTTAATTAATTGTCATATATGGTATTGATATTCTGCATGCTTTTGGATAGATTGAATAGCCCACCTTAACAGACTACCTTAAAAATTGTGGGATGGCAGCTGCTCTCACAAGTCTCTCTCTTAGGAACATTAACAATAGAGAGTTTGTTGTTGATCTGCAGTTGGTATGTTCTTTTATTCATTCAAGCATCTAAATTCCAGACTTAACAAATTTGATGTTTACACTCAGTCCTTTCATCCTGTCATGAAAACTCGGATTTTCTTAAACAGGTTGTATAGACACAATGAAACGGGCTTCCACACAGCTTGAGTTCCAGCTTTGTCCCCCTTGTTTACCAGGATCCACATCCTGTCTGAAACTGTGTACAGGACAGACATCTAGTGGCTGACTAATATACTGCAAGTAAATCTATCATTCCATATATCTATCATCCATATATAGAAGTGACTTAAGCATTTTGCCTCTTATTTTAATACCTCAAACACCCTCTCTGCTTTTTTAAGATATTGCTGAGGGCTCTATAGCAAAAGAGATAGAGGGCTACTCTGTTTGGTAACTCTGTGATCTGAAAAATAAGGGTCTTCGGCTCATTTGTTTTACGATAACCTCCAGAATTGATAGCCTCCAGAATCTGATTGTCTCCCACTAATGCTCCAGAATCCTTTCCCTTTATTTCAGAGTTTGGTTCCTTTTGTTAGAATCTGACCTTCTCTCTCCTGAACTGGGGAACCCCCACAGAAACCTTGGGCCAGATCCTCAGCTGGAGTAAGTTGGCAGAGCTATGCCAACTGACTACTGCCACTGAAGAGCTGTGCCAACTTACACTAGCTGAGGATCCTGTCCACCATCTTTCTCTCTTCCCTCTGAAGAATGAGCCTTTATTTCACACATTGTAATTACTGACTCCTCACACGGAAGCTGTTACTTCATGGAAAGATGATTAACTGGTACATTAAGCACAAGATGAAACCTTCCCGATAATTGCTGGTAAGTTCACGTTTGTGAAAATAAATCCCATCAGATGATTAAATTAAACACTGGAAATAGCCCCGCTGTACACGACTTTCACTCATTACACAGAAAGAAAGATCAAAGAGAACGCGTCGGGTAGAGTTATCTCAACTTATCCAAGTTTGCGATGCGGTCATCTATTTAACACATTAATTAGCCCCATAGTCAATGGGAATGGCAAAGAGATAAATACATCAGAACAGGGCTGGCATTCACATTCATCTTGTGGTTTGTAAATTACCAGACACTACAAGGGTGATGGGCACTTGAAAAATCAATTGCTTCTTGGTTCTGAATGACATACTGTACGGGGCGGGGATTCTGAACTCAGGTTAGGGTGACCAGGCAGCAAGTGTGAAAAATCGGGATGGGGGTGGTGGGTAATAGGAGCCTATATAAGAAAAAAAACCCAAAATCGGGCCTGTCCCTATAAAATCGGGACATCTGGTCACCCTAACTCAGGCGCCCCTTAGTAACGCTCTTCACTTGAATGGAATTACTCCTGACTTCCGCCAAGATGTCAGCGCAATGAGACTCAGAGCCAGGAAGAGGGAGTAGCCGTTGGGGGAACGTCCTCCCCACCAGCACCCCTAGCGTTCAGCGCCCAGCATTTCTCTTCTTCTCTTGCATTCAATGCCCCCTTTTGAGAAGCAGACTTTCCCATCCCTGTGGAACTGCGACAGGCAGCCCCTTTCTCCAGCCACTTGGCTTAGACCCTGCTTAAATAGGGAGCTTGTTTCTGAAGTGGAGTTTCATCCCAGCCTTTCCTTGCTTTGCTTTCTCACGTCGGGGGAGGGGAAGAGACGAGAGCAAGCCAGGGGCGTACTTAGACCTAGTTCCCATTGTAAGCCCGCCATTACCAGCGCAAACACACGCACACACATAGCTGTGCACACACACACATCCCCAACGCTCCACTATTCTCCTGCTAATGGGATTGGCACTGCTTAAAGCAGTCTGCTGGGGCATTGTCTGCAACCACGGCAAGGGAAACATTATTCAAAGGCCTTTCAGGCCCTGAAAGCAGCAGCAGAGCAGAGTAATTATCGGAGGCCCCTCCATTAACAAGGGCATCTTTGCTCTTTGTCTGTGTTGGTTTAATAAGGCCTGCTAATGGGGTTGTGGGGGAGGGGCACCCTAATGGTTCTAAACAAAACTCCTTTTCCTCCCCCCCCCCTTGTGATGAGAGGGGACTTCATGGAGCCGGCCAGCAAAGCCGTAAGTTACCATATTGCAAAGTGACCTTCAGCAAAACTTGGTGTGAACCCGGCGGCGCTGAGCCCCCCGCTCCTCAGCACCGTGGGGGCATCATTTTGGTTCTCCGTGCTCTTCCCCTCATTCCCATATGCCCATGGGTCCCCCCTCCCCCAGTCATCTTGTGAACCTTTCATGGCTGGACACAACAAGGCTTGGTGGCGGTAATGAGGTGTGACAGTGCAGAGTAATTCCTATATCTGGTGCTTCTGCCTGTTACTCAGCCTGGACTCTGGTGGTGAGTCACCGGAGCTCGCTTCAATTGGGCACCAGAGAGGTCGAAAAGCAACTGCCGGCTCTGGGAAATGAAACCCTCTCCAGTAGCACAGGTTCAGGTCAAGCACGGGCCAGTTTGACCCGCCATCCCGTGCTGGGTTAGAGGGGATTCTTGGGAGCCCTCTGTTAAAATTCTGCGAAGGGAAGGTTAGGCTGATTTCCCTTCCCTGGATGGAGTCACTCCCTCTCAGAACACTGCTCAGCTGTCCCTGTTGAGACGACAGCCATGAGGTGCCAACTTTGGAAGAGCTAATGTTTGGTCTTTGCAATGAATCAGATTGATCCAAGTGTCAGGCACTTAAAAATGTCACGCAGAAGAAGAGCTCCCGCAGGACTCCTCCACGAAAGATATTAACACACACAGTGCATATAAATAATACAGTATTACATACATATATAAAATAAGCTATTAAGTAATAACACAAACAAACCAAAATAGCCCTTTTCCTGCATAGATCTCAAAGCACTTTACATACAAGGGTACAGACACACCCTTTACTGAGACACCAGAAACTTGCCCAAAGTCACATGACAGGACTGGGGCTAGACCACGGGTCTGTAGACTACCAAGCCAGGTCCCCTAGCCAGCACACAAGGCTTCTTTTACAGTAACCAGCAACCTCAATTTCAAATGAGGGTACTTGAGCACTTTGCTGTATACTACACAGTGTAGGTGTCAAGAACAGAGTATCATAAACATATTCCCAGCAAATCCCCTTCATAGAAGTTTGTTTGCCAAGTGATGTCAATGTTGCCTCTCTCTTTGGTTATGGTTATGAGGAAGTGGTTTTGTTTCAACAGGAAACTAGACGAACAGATTCTCAGTCCTCTCCACCTAAATTCCTGCTAAACTGCCCTTCCCCTGGCCCCAACCCCAACCCTAACCCTAACCCTAACCCTAACCCTGGACCTGCTGCGGATGGGGAAGAGGTGCCTATCCCGTGGCCCCAGCCCCAGACTGGACCTGCCGTGGATGGGGAAGTATGAATCATAATTTTCAAATATCATCTTGATGCTGTTAAGAAAAAATAATCAAAGCCAAAACAGAGGAAGGCCCAGGGAGTTTGACATCTAAAGTTCGAAAGCCAGTTCGAAAGCTTTCCTGATAGCCGAATGCATAAGGCAATGGGCTATCAGGAAAGAAACTGATCTCTGGTGCAGTGTTGGTATTTCAAATACACCTCCTCTCTTTCTTTGGTGGATGAATGCTGATAGGTCTGGTGCTCTGAAGAGGGATTTGAATGAAGAGAGGTAATTTTGAGCACAAGCAGATGGAGGGCAGGGGTGACATGGAAGAAGACATGAAGATGAGTGGGAGAAGAATATGAAGTGAATTTTAATGGGCATAGGCAGAATGAAGGCAGTGTGTGGGCCAGCAGACAGAAACAAGTGCTGAGAGGTAGGGAGGGGTGGAGCTGTGTGGAGCACTGAGAGGCTGGGACCTGATGCAGAAGAGGAAGGGAAGCTAATGGAGATTCAAAGAGGAGGAGATGGTTTGACCAGTGCCATTTCTCATGGACTGGAAGACATGACGCAGGGAGGCCAGAGAAGGAGAAGTTGCAGTGGTAGAGGAGAGGGCTGACCAAAGCATGGACAAAAGGGGTGTGTAGTTGGAAAGGACGGATTTCAGACCTGATGGAAAAAACAGTAGATTCAGCACCAGCCTGCGAGTGGATGAATAAAGCAAGAAAGGCGTGCAATGTGACACCGCATTGCAATGCTGGGGAAGAGAGCAGACGTCTCAACAGTGATGGAGAAGGGAGGGGAAGCGGATGGTACAGGGACAAGGACTTAGATTTGAGAACCATCAGTATAAAGTCATGTTGCTGGGCACTCTCCAATCCAATGAATCCTCTACTGGTTAAGACTTCCACAGAAAAAGGGAAAATATTCCAGCCAGGCACTGTGATGTCTCAATCCACTTCTCTTTGGATTCACTAGTTTAGGCCACAATTTTAATTTAAAGACTTTCCCGCCACAAATCTTACTTTCTTCTATATATTCATTTTGCTGCATATCTTGGTGCTGCCAGATGATGGTTTTAAATGGATTCCTTACAAGCTGGTCGTCTCAACCCCACTTTCTGCATCACATCACATTGAAGTTGGAATTTTGGAAAACCAGGGACGGGTCTGATCTGAAGTCAGTGGAAAGACTCTCATTGACTCCAGTGGGCTTTGAATGAGGCCAGTTCTCAAGCTCCTTACATGTTACACAGAGCTGAGCGGTTTTTCAGTTGTTTCTGTGTACTGAACCTCAGCAAAGAGGAACAGAACTAAGGAATGTCTTCAAGAAAAATCAGCAATGTGTTTGTTTGCAAACCATTGTGAGCATAGGACATAATGATGTATTGGACAGGAAAAAGCCATCAAAGCTTTGCAAGCATGCCCCGGTTCAGTTCAACCCCACTTCCCTGCTTTGTCTCTGCATCCTTTGAGCTCTTCTCTTTCTACAAAACATGTAGTGGCCTTGCCAGTTTATTTATATCCTTTGCACCAATGGCATGACTTGGCAAGGGGTTCCTCATGTTCTCTGCTGGTTCCCCTCCCTTCTATTTTCCTTTTGCTGAACGTGGTGCTGGTGAGAAGTGTCAGATTAGTAACTGGGTAGACTAAAGACCAGTGTTCAGCAACAGAACAGGTGGCAGCAGCCATATCTCATCACACTGCTCTACCAAGGTGGCCCTGATTTGAAGAAACCACCTCCAAGAGTTAAGAAGGGAGGATGACCTTGTGGCTAAGGCACCAGATTAGGGAATTGAAGACCTGACTTCAATTCCCAGCTCTGCCTCAGACTTCCTCTGTGATCCTGGACAAGTTGCTTAATGTCCCTGTGCTGCCGCTCCCCATCTGTAAAATGGGAACAATCATACTGTTGTAGGGTTACATCCACAAATGTTTGTGCTCATTCATTGTGGTGGTGCATCATAGGTAGCAGTTCAGCTGTCAGTACTTGGCATCTCTGCTCCTACTTCCAACAAAAAAGGCAATGAGGGCTAATTACCGTAGTGTAGGGATGCAAATACTCGAAGGTAGACGGAGCCACTGAGCAGCCATTACATGGTAATGACTTTCAATCCTTACGGACCTGTTTAGGGTTTGACCAGGTACCCTTAAACTGAAAGGCTGTATACACCCCATTATCAGTTCCTTGGCTTGAGCTCCTAACTCTTAAACATGAGTTTCTGAACCTCTTACTTGGATGACCAGCTAATTTGACTCAACTTTAACAAACCTCTTCCTAAATTAGAATATTTCTTAATCTTCTGCAAGGAACCAGCCCTCTTCATTCTGTCTTTGGAGCAGAGATTTAGAGTCAGATGGTTAGACCCAATATGGCCCTTTCGCACCACTCTGGCAAGGCAAGTGGTCCAACTGTAAGGCTGGTCAAACTGGCTTGGGTGTAGCTGGGGAAAGGGAGCATGTCTGGAGTGTTGTTGCACTCCAGAGATCCCCAGTTGCTGTCACAGCTGCTTGGGGACACTTGCACCTGGATGTAACTTAGAGCAATCCCAAGGCTGCTCTAAATTGTTGCAGAAACTGAAGCAGCACCATGGTATAAATATAAATACAGCATCCAGCTACCTTTCTCCACCTCACAAGCCCTGCACTGAGGATCTAGTCCTTAAATCCTGGGATCATCTTCACACCACACTTTGGCAAAGATATGGACAACTGGAGAAAGTCCAGAGGAGAGTAACAAAAAGTGATTAAAAGTCTAGAAGACATGACCAAGAAGAAAGATTGACATAATTGGATTAGTTTCATCTGGAGAAGGGAAGACTGTGGGGGTGGGGCATGATAACAGTCTTCAAGTATGTAAAAGGTTGTTATAAAGAAGAGTGTAATACATTGTTCTCCTTATCCACTGAGGACAGGACAAGAAGTAATGGGATTAAATTATGGCAAGATTTAGGTTAAATGTTAGGAAAAGCTTCCTTACTGTAAGCATAGTTAAGCAGTGGAACAAAGTAGCTAGAGAGATTGTGGAATCTCTGTCATTGGAGGTTTTTAAGAGCAGGTTAGACAAACACCTCTCAGGGATGGTCTAGATAATATTTAATCCTGCCTCAGTGCAGGAGACTGGACGAGATGACATATCAAGGTCTCTTCCCGGCCTACATTTCTATGATTCAATGGGTTGCTCCCTGTGACCAAATGCACCCCTGTATTCACACCCTACACACTATTGTAATAATCTTTCTACAAAATATGCCTTGTGGCACTTTTTCAAACCCAAGCAGCCCAGTTAGGCAGGAGTGGTTAAGCAGGTCTCTCTTAAACAAAGGAATGTGAGTTTACCTCAATTTACATATAAGTGGCAAACAAGATTCTTGAGACAGCAAGAGGGAGACAAGGCAAATCTGCATTTCAGCTTACACTGGGGAGAAGAAAGAGCATGGGGCCACCTTCACCCTCAGACCCCCATCGCTTTCCTCGATGTTGAATAAACTTTGCTTTGAGAGGTAATCTTCAGAAGAACCCACTACAAAGGGGAACTTGACTATAAAAGTGAGGGGCAAAAACATGCCAGGTCATCTCTCCCTGTCAGGGCTGGCTCCAGGCACCAGCGCAGGAAGCAGGTGCTTGGGGCAGCCAATGGAAAGGGGCGGCACGTCCGGGTCTTCGGCGGCAATTTGTCGGCAGGTCCTTCAGTCCTTCACAGAGGGAAGGACCTGCCGCCAAATTGCCTCTAAGGGGATGGGAGTTGTACGCTTTAAGGGGTAACTTGATTCTTTATAAAATTTAAAATGTTTTTTAAATAAAAACCAAGTCATGGCTGCAATAGGGCAGTCAAAATCAGGAGAATAGGGAGAGATTCTGGAGTCTTTTTGTTTGGTTGGTTGTTTTTGTTTTTTTTTGGTAACAATAGCAGATAAGAGCTGTAGTGAAAGAATTAAAAAAAAAATATTTTAACAGTGCCCCTCTGAAGCAACAGCAGAGGTGAGGTGCACAAAACAAAAAGAAGCAATGTTAAAAACACTGAGCCTTAAAATGGCTCTGTGTAATCAGACTGTCACTTTTGATAAGGGTACATGAAAACTCTGTAAGAAAAAAAAACCAGTTACATCGTATGTAAAAATTGATATGGCTAATGTTTAAAAAAAAAAAGTTGTAATATAGAAGGAATGTGCTTTTTCCCTAGGACATGTGCAGTGTATATTGTAAAAAGGGGTAAAAGAAATACAAATGAAATATGCTACTGAATTAAAATCCTATTAGGGCTCCAAAAAGAGCCGCAATAGACTGTTTTCTTTTTCAGATCTCTGTGTGTTTTGTAAGCAGGAGTTGAAAGTGGAAAGAAATTAAAACTCTGGTGGAAGTTAATTGTGTCCCTTTTAAGACAAAGTCTCTGAGCTCTGCTAATGGCTTTGAATCCACAAGCCAAGCCTGTGTTAATGCAAATTACCTAACTGATAAAGGAAGGTAAAAACTGCCAGCACAGAAGAAATTGCCTAAATAAAAGACATGGTATAACAAGATCCCTTTAAGAGATTTGATGCTAAATGTTATTGTTAATATTAAACATTGAAATAAATTTAATGTTAGTAAGTACCCCTGTAACAACGTATAGTGTGTATGATTTTTGAAAAAAACCTTGAAGGTAATATGGTAATAATGCTTCTCAGCTATTACCTGTGAATAAACTTAAAGCTTAACACAGCAGGAAAAACATTACAAACTTGGTCTGCTATATAAGAAGAAAAACTTTAGTTATTAAATTCATGAGGTGGTATACCTCAACAGTGGAATAATTTCCCCATAACTCTTAAAAAGTAGAACCCATTAAAACCTGGCCTGCCTATAGAACAAAAAAACCACAGGAAAATATGGGGGTAATTCCTCTGTTTTGCCTGCAATCAGCAAGGGTATTTGTAAAAGAAAGGAATATTTTAAGCAACAATCAATGCCACCCTGAAAGGGGTAGAAAAATGTTATTTTTGTCTTTCAGAAAATCAGAAAAAGCTAATACCAGCTACAGAACAACCTATTACAAAAACAAATAAGTTAAAAAAAAAAAAAAAACATACTGCAATAGCTATGAAATGTACTAAAATGCAGATATTTAGAACATAAGATGTTTTGGGTAATATCAGAAAATATTAAGGTTTTGATGCATCTGTTAAATCAAAGGAAAAGATTATTGTTTAATACCTATCAATATAACTGGATGCAGTATGTCTCCAGTACGGTAAGACAAAATTTGTTAAGTGAAGAAATTGTTGTTAAAATTGCACACCAACAGGCTCTGGAAGCAAAAAAAATGAAAAGTTAGCCCACTCCACAGATTGCACCTGGGATCCTTCTGGCTACCTCAAACCTCAAGCCAGTGGGCTGGGGAGGAAGGGAAACTATTGGACACTAGAGGTTGTACCAAGTGAACTCCTCAAAAGTGGGTATGCTTATCCATGCCTGTTGCTCCAAAGCCCTGTAGTAAAGGCATCTCACTAGGATCCTGTATGTGGGATACAATTAATAATTAGGCCAAAGTATTGTATAACGGGCAATGTGTGTGTTAATTCTTGGAAAGAAGTGTTTTAAAAGAATAAAAGTGTTAGCAACCCACCAGTAGACAAATGTACATGTAATGTAAGTACTGTGTTTACCAATAATCACATTTACTATTTGCCACAACCAAAAAGTCTCAGCTTACTGTAAGCACTGATTTAGCTGAGTTCTCTATCAGTCTTGGCATTAAATGGCAAACAGTTACCCATTATCTGTTTAAAAAGGTAACATAGTTCCTAAAAACAAACAAACAAAACAATGTGGGAAACAGAACCATTCATATTATCTGGATGGTCTCCCACAACTACTGGCATACTAATGTTACTACCCCTAATTGTTTTTGGTTTTAAATTGTATGTGTTTAATTAAAATGTTTAAAATATGCTGGTAAATAAAACAAATGTATGCAAAGCTAAAGCCACAGGCCCAAATCACCTCCCAGTATTTTACTACATAAGAAGTGACACTGGCGATTGATAATCTTAGTGTCAAAAGGGGGATATGTAGGAGCTGGACTTTATAATGTATAATTTGATTTCATCCTACCAGCCACCCTTTTTGAATAGCAGAAAGAAATGACCCTCTGGGACTATAAGATTCTGTTTTCCCATATGCATTACAAATTGGGCCCTCTCTAACTCTTTGTTTTAAGATTTAGGTAGTAAGAGACAGGATTCTCTATTGTGTCTATGTTAAGTAAATTAGAGAAACATTGAAGGCCTGGGTCTCAATGTAAATTGTCTTGGTTAATTGTAAAACTTAGAAAGGTTTAATTTGCAATGCCTTTTTGCTCAATATAAAATACTACTGTTTGTATTCTCAATCTGTTTGTGTGAATGAGGAATGAATGCATCAGGAAAAGATAAGGTGTGAAGGCCATTGTTATAGCCAGAGTCAAGAAAAGAAGCAAAAAGACTTAAAGAGTATCAAAGAATCATCAGGCACTGCTTACTACCCAAACTGCTGTTAAACTGTCTGGCATCCGCAGCATGAATACATGCTTTGCCGTGTAAGAATGCACCACCCCAGCGAACCAATCATCACCTCAGGACCACGCAGAGTCAATTTTGACTCCAGAAGATGACGTAGAGGAACAGCCTGCAATACCTTACAATCTACGTTCTCGTAAGGGTTGCCAGAAGCAGACGACTACCTAAAGCAAGGCCCAAGAAAAAGCAGTAGTGAGCCTAGCGCCTGCTGCCTGGTGGACATAAAACTGACTACAGTTCCCTCAGTTGAGGTTGTCAGAACCAGAAGGGCCCTGCCTCCAACATGTGGTGCCTGTTCCTCGGCTGTTGGTGTCTGAAGGTCGGGGGAGTCCACAATGACAATTCTTTTATCCAGCAGCAAGTGTGGATAGCTCAGACCCTTAATATTTCTAAATGCTGGGTCTGCAGCCACATCCCAGCCCACTGTCAAACTGATGTTCCTGTCCTGGCTATCCCACTCAATTCCCCAGACTTCACTGGAGGACCTCGTCCGTTTAATACAATATGGAACAGTAATGACACCTGGGAAGAGACTATTGGCAGTTCCTTTAACCCACTTGGGGGAGTAATACACCGGGCAAAAAGGCTCCTGAGGTTAAAAGAAGTAGTTAAAATAATGGCAAATAAAACTGGAGAAAGTTTTAAGAGCCCTGGCCAAAGAAACAGGGGCGGTCCGACAGGTGGCCCTCCAAAAACGTCAGGCATTGTACATAGTGCTGGCGGCCAAAGGAGGGACCTGTGCTCTCATTAAAAAAAAACAATGTTGTGTGTTTATACCTGACGATACCAATAAGGTAATAGATCACGCTAGCCTCTTAGAACAAATCGCATATATTCCCCATAAAAAGCCAAGTTCTTTATGGAAGTGGCTAAGTATTCTGTGGTATAGGAAACTGGTTGTTTCAGGAAGCCCTAACTATCCTGTTTGAAATCCTAATAATTTTTGTATGTTTTCAGTTAGTCTCCTGTTGTACCCAAAATTGTGTAAGGCATGCTACTCAGGTAACTGCCCCAGAACAGAGTGCTAATACAATAATTTTAAATATTGCTAATGAACAAAGAGATAAAAAAAAACGGTTAATATGTAAAACCCAGTAAAATTTTGGTCATGGCGTAAGCTTGACCAAAAGGAGGGATTGTGAAAGTAGAATAAATTATATTGTAAAAATAAGAATGGATTAAAGAAATGTTGTATGTACCTTTAAGCAGAAATAAGAAATGTTGAAATACAGGTGCCAGGAAAAGAAACATTAGGCATAAACAATGGTGCTAATGGCAAAACATTAACAGAAGATGGGTAGTAGTTAGTAAGGGAATAAAATATGCATGCCTAACCCAGGTAAACTTATCTGATTCTGCTTCCTTTGTTATCTTGTTAAGTTTCTCATCCTTTTATCTGTATAAATAAGATAGTTTGTGTCTTGCATGGGGCTCACATTATCTGGGTGTTATTAGCAGAAGCGCTGTGCTAATAAAACAGAGTGGTCTGACAAACTGTGAGTCCTGAGTCTAACTTTGACAACGCTCACTGCTACTGTGAAATTTCACATGGCTCTGGTGTTTGGCACAGGGACAACCATGATGTGCCTAACGGGCCATGATTTCATTACAATGTTGTTAAGTTCAACAAGACTCAGTCACAGGGAGCAAATGCAGGTTATAAACCCAGCTGGGAGAGCTCTGGAGGATGAAGTGGGCAGCGAATATCAAGTTTAATTACGTTTTGTCCTAACTGAACCATTTAAACAGTGAGCCCATTTCGAATGGGGCTGTTTTTCATCCTGTAAATACCTCTATAAATATGGCTACACCATTCTTTTTCTAAACTGCCATCCACTACTGCTCCAGATTCCTAGTGCAAAAACACAAACACCCCTCCCCTCAAACTCCCAGATCAATAGTAAAAATTAAGTGATCTGTAATCACATTGATGGAGGGGGTGATTTTCAAAAGCATGTTACAGGATTTAGGAGCATGAGTCCTGTTGACTTTCTCAGGGATTTGTGCTTCTAGGTTCTTAAGAAAATTTCCCCTGCAATTGTTCCATAGAAATGTTAACAGTAACTACAATGATAAATGAAAACAGTAATGCATGGGCCACAAAGTTTGCCAACAGTGGTCGTTCCCCAGCACATTCCAACAGCGTTGTGCATGCCAGATTCCAGGCCAATCAGATTTCAATGACTCTGCGGGGCTGAGATGTCATACTGAGCTCCCAAGTGTGCTTTCAAAATGTGTGGGTGAGACTGTAAAATCTCACTGAAATACACTACAAAATCCTTCACTGTGAGAGCTGGATACTGTTCCTTCAGATGAATCCATGATGAGTGAAACATTGTAGAACTCGTGATTTCTATAGAAACAGCTGTGCTGCAGCCACATTAGTGAATTAAACTGTCAAGCCAAGCAAGACACTTTTAGGACTAACTCATTTCTCTCCCTTCCTTAATACACATCTCCCGTTCGCTTGAATTGTGTCTTCTGTGCCAAGTCCCCTCAGTACCATTCCAAGCATTGGGTAGGGAAGTCCTCTCAGGAGTGACACAACCTTTTTGCTCCTCCAGATCTTTTTTCCTTCAATTTCCAGTGGATTGTTAACCAGAAAGTAAGATGTTTGACTCAGGTGATGTCTGAGTGTCAGCATAGTTAGATTTATCCAACCTTTCCAGCCTGCTAGAGCAATGTTTCCCAAATGGTGTTCCACGGAACACTGGTGTTCTACACGATGTGAGTAGGTGTTCTGTGAAAGACTCTTGCACTTGATTTTTGTACTACTTTATACGCACTTTCCAGTTAGAAATTGTTAGTTCAAGGTATTTTAAATTTGTATTTTTGCTTTGTTTTATAAAATAAAATATATTTGAGCATAAATAATGCAATTTTTTACTTGAAAACCAAACGACTACAAAATAATATTATAAGTGTTCCATAATAGGCTAAAAAGTGTTCCGTGGCCAAAAAAGTTTGGGAAACGCGGTGCTAGAGAGATTGTTCCATAGAAAGCAGTGATTTCAGAGGGTGTTGATTTGGACCGGGGATAAGATACTATCTTGAGCTGGACTATAATTTATTGACGTGGATGGGGTGTTGACTGGGACACGGAAGACGTAGGTTCTATTTCCAGCTCCGCTGGGTGACCTTGGTAAAGTCACTTCATTTTCCCTCTCACCCTTTGTCTGTCTTGTTTGACGAAGCTCCTCAGGGCAGGGGTCTCTCTCACCACACATACCTACAGTACCTAGAATGTCGGGCTAGTATAATACAATTGCTAGTGTAATAGAAGTAATGCTACCATTACTAGAAACGGTCCCATGGACTTCACTGGATATTGGATCCAGCTGTAGCTCATGATAAAATATTGAGACACAATAGAATTCATGGATATTTTCTATGCAACTCTTCTTATTACTGTTCATAGAAGTGGTAGCAGTTCAGTATCACTGCAAAGATGCTAGACATGTAGGATGAAACAGTTCCTGCCCCAAAGAGCTTACAAGAAACAGAGGGTGTGAGACAGGGCTCCATCCCTGGAGCTAAGCAGTCAGGGAGGGAGGGGGTGATCAGTACTCACCTTGTCAGTGGCATGTTGGTTTTGTTTGTTTGTTTTTAAGCTCTAAACCATCCCCAGATGCCCTGTAACCAAAGCTTTTCCAGTTCCTAGCTTGGCCATTATCTACATGCCTGTAGTGACCTTAATTATTTCCCCCACAACCCACTAAACTACCCCCACACCCATAATAGTTCTCCCTCAACACAGCAAATCCAGGCATCCTGCCAAGAATCTGCCTCACCCCTCTGCGAAGGTGACCCCCTACCCTTGCCCAGTGGCCTGTTATTGCAAACCCATTTGCAAAAGGACCCTGTCATGGGGCAGGTACACCCTGTCCCCCTCTTGGTGGGGCAAGGGCATTGCAGCCCCATGGCGAAGTCCACCTGACTGCGCTTACCCTTGGGGAAGACTGGCCTAGTGGCCAAAGCCAATGTAAGTACCCTCTCCCTCGGGGCTGTGAGGCCCAATGGCCAGAGTCAATATGGCCGCCCTCTCCCTCACAGCTGGGTGGCCAGAGTCAGTATGTTTGCCCCTCCTCACAGGGCTGTGCAGCCTAGTGGCCAGAGTCAATATGGCTGCCTTCCCTTGCAGGGCTATGTGGTCTGGTGGCCTGTTGGGGGAGCGGGCTGCCACCAAGGGTGGGTGGCAGCCAGGGTAGCAGAACCCAGGCCCTCCCTACTCTACTGGATCCCAGCCCAGGGCCCTGTCAGTGGCAAGTGTACTTGCCATTGGCTCAGTGGGGATCCGACTGAAAAACACAGACTTATTGCTAGGTTCTACAACCAGATCAGTGTATAGTCCCCCTGGGCTACTTCCTAGCCTTTCTCCCAATGTGGTGGTCCAGGCATCTCTGAGGTCTCTGGGTTACTCAGCCTGTGCTGCTCTCAGCAGCTCCGCCCTTCCTTGGGCATCTTCAGGTAGCCAGGTATCTGTCTGTGTCTCGGTGGGTCTGGCTTCCGTGATCTGCGGCTTCAGCAGCTCATGGCTGGAGCCGGCAACATGCATCCTCCCCCTTCAGCAGTCTGCCCTGACTGAGCTGAGCTGCTCCCTTTTATACTAGTGCTCCAGTTGGAGGATGCCTCGCAGGGATGAGGGGGCGTGGCTTCCTCAGCCCACAGTGCATGGTTGACCCCTCCTCATCCAGTGCGGGGCGAGTATACCCTGTCACAGGCCACACTCCCTCCAGGGCACCTTCCTGCAGCCAACCACCCCCACAACAATAGAGGAGAGGCCTACCTCAGTTTCCCCTTCATGTTGCCATCTTTTCCACCACCAATCAGACCAGGGGTCAGCAACCTTTCAGAAGTGGTGTGCTGAGTCTTCATTTATTCACTCTAATTTAAGGTTTCGCGTGCCAGTAATACATTTTAACGTTTTTAGAAGGTCTCTTTCTATAAGCCTATAATATATAACCAAACTATTGTTGTATGTAAAGTAAGTAAGGTTTTTAAAATGTTTAAGAAGCTTCATTTAAAATTAAATTAAAATGCAGAGCCCCACGGACCAGTGGCCAGGACCCAGGCAGTGTGAGTGCCACTGAAAATCAGCTCGTGTGCCGCCTTCGGCATGCGTGCCATAGGTTGCCTGCCCCTGGATCAGACCAACAGCCATCTCACTTGCCTGGGAAAGAAATTAAGTCTCTCTCAGAGTCCACATCAACCTTCAGCCAGTGCCCTCAAAGTCAGACAGTTCTCAAGAGCCCAGAGTACAAGAGGTTAACACACTGCAGTTCTCCAGCCTCAGGCCAGCATTGCCCTCTCTGGATCTCCCACCAGACAACAACCACTTTGATCCTCTGGGCTCAGCTTTCCTGGACTGAGCAGGTTCTTCCCCCTTATCTAGGGGTCTCTGCACAAGCATTCCACTCAGCAGGGATCCCCACTCTGGCCATTTCTCTCCAACAGCTCCCACCCGCAGCACTCTTTCAGCAGCTTTATCTAGGTTTCCTCACCAGCAACTCTCAACTACGCTCTGTCAGATCTCATGCAGCCTTCACAGTCTCCTTCCTGCTCTCCTTTTGTGCTCAGGTCAGAGAGCCAGTTCCCTCTATCAGGCCCCATTGGGAGGTGACTAGGTAGTCACAGGGGAACTGGACCCATTCCCTCTTAAAGGGCAAGTCGCCCCGTGACACCTATTATTATTATTACATTTGTGTTAAACCACTAAACTCCTGAGCTGGTCAAAGTGTCCCACAATCCCCTGGGCATCCACCCACGACTGCTCCTGCACATAGCAACCCTCTGCCATCCTGCCTATAGTCTTTCTAGATCTCCCTCCCTCTCCCTGTGCAAGTCCAGCCCCTCTCCAGGGCTTTTGCCCCAGTGTGTGCTTGCTCCATAAGAATGTTTGCTTGCTATATAATATTCAGCCACTAGAGGACTCTGTGCTGAGTAGAGTTCCAGGCAGGAAGTGGTACCTGGTAAACAAACGTGTCAGGCTGGAGCTAGAGCAGCTGCTGGCATGTCTGTTTATTTGCTAGTTGTTTCCTCTCAATAAATGCTGGTGGCTCCATATACTATGACCTGGTGTGTCTCCTGCTGTGCGGGGCAGAGGGAGAGCACAAGTGGTGAGGCTGCTAGTCTGAGTCTCAGGAGACCTGATTTCAATTCCTGCTCCACTACAGACTTCCTGCCTGACAGTGAGCAAATCACTTGGTCTCTCTGTGCCTCAGTTCCCCATCTGTAACACTCCCCTACCTCCTGGAGGTGCTGTGAGGATACATACATTAGAGACTGTGAGGTGCTCAGGTACTATGGGAATGGGGGCTGTATAACTACCATAGCTAGGCAGGATGTCCAGTGTTCAGATGATGTGCCGCAGTCTGACATCCAGCTGACACACAGGGTTTGACAAGCTACCTCCCCATTCCCTGCTGCTGCTGCTGCAGGAAAAGCCCCTTCTGGGATCTCCCCCGCATTCAGTCCCCGGGCACCCAAGCCTTTTATACACAGTCAGAAATTATTCTTCCCATCCTTCGGAAACCTCTGCAACATGGAACAATTTCCTAAATCGAGGGCAGGCCTCCCTGCTATTTCCCATGTTGCTGAATCTCTGGATCTGACAGTGGGCTGGACCTCTACGGTAGGATAGAACAACCTGGGAAGGAACGGGGTGAAAAGCTGAGTGCTGGGAGTCAGATGCAACATGCAACCTGGAAATTACACCGGACCCTTTGTTGTACTCTGTCTTCTAGCAGCAGGCTTTCAAAGTAAAGCCTTTATTTCGCTGATTACAAAATTAGTGTTGGGTTTAATGAGATCCCTCTTTTTATTTGTGCCTCCTCTCTTTTCTTCCTTCCTTTTGATGGTGTGACCATTTGCTTTCATCTGTCTCCATGGCAATACGCCTCCTTCTTCCCCCACCCTCCTAACACATCTTTCCAAGCCTCAGGTACTTGTGATGCTGTGGGGCTCGGGCCTGAACGCTAAAACCTTCTCAAATAATGTGAAGAAACAAATTGGTCCGTGTAAATAGGCCTGGTCTTCAAAGTACCATGATTTCCTGTGAAATTGGTCTCTGTTTCCCTGCTTGGCAAGCTAAGTACTGTTTATATAGATATTATGTGCAGCTACAGTGTACGTAGTCATGTGTACAGCCTACGCTCTGCATACACACAGGGGTATGCCTCCACTGACCCAAAGCCCTTGGAAGCAGATGGGAGTCTCATCAACCATACCAATGGACTTTGGAGCTGGCCCAATGTCTGTGAAGTGAGTCATGGTCCTTTTTTAAACACCGAGGAACCCCTTTCATCAGCGTAGCTTCATGACTTCTATGGAACTGTGCTGATTTACTTTAGCTCATGGATCTGGCCCAGGGTTTCTTGAGCTTCTCAACTTACCCGGCCTTTCCTAAGCCTCAGGTTGTTCTTTGTTCACACATCAAAATGTTTGCTTCAGTCTTTATGCAACCCTGATACTAAAGAATTAAGGTCCACGTGGAACCCCTCTCTCTACCTTTGACATTCAGATCACCGCAAAGGTCTGACGGTTTAAGCCCAAAGTAGCAAAGTAATTGTTTTGCCTGCACCTCGTGGTAGCTAAGTGCTATGATGACAGGGGTGGTACTGTATTTCCTAGGTAGGTGCTCAGTTGTCTGCAAACATATGGAGGCTGGAAAGGCAGCCCTCGAATGTTATCTGAAGCTAGCTCAATGAGGGTGGGGGTTGCTTTTCTTTTTCTGGCAAGAGGATAAGTGCTCATTATTGCAATGGCACTTTGTGGGGAAGGGGGTTCGTCATGCAGGCAGTGTTGGGCTCCAGAGGCGTTAGCTTCAGTGCAGCCTGGCTGCAATGGGTGCATCGCAGTCAGAGTTTGCAGCGGAGTTGCAAGGTCCCTGGACACCTAAAGCCTTGCGGAGGGCATTGGTGTCTGGGAACTGCCCTTCAGATTAGTGCACAGATCCAGGGCTCCTCAGCATAGGCTCTGGTGCTGTGGTGTCTCAGTGTGGCCCTTGGCCCATCAGGGTGTCAGAGTGGCACCTGAATACATTGGCACAATCCTCATTGACCCAGAGAAGTCTTTGGTGGGCCCTGGATGCACCAGCGTCTTGATGCAGCCATACAGTGCTTCAAGGCTTGGGCATGTTGGTGCAATGCATTGGTTCTTAACACATCAGAGCACAGGAGGCATTCAATGGGACTGTCTGCATGAGTAAAGGTCCGAGGATGGGCTTCTAGATGATAATCTCTAAGTGGAAGAAACCTGTTAGGCACCAGGCACATCTATGGCATTGCATAAACAATAAAGACCAGGACACAATAGTTACTGTGGATGCAGATGTTTTGTTTTGCACATTTTGCCATAGTGCTCTGCAAAAGTCTTGTGCTGTGAGTAGCCAGACATCACAAAGGATACATTTGTAATGTTTCCCCCATCCAGCGATAGTTCTCTCTCTGGATCTGACCATGCCCACCAACAATCTTTGTGGTGAGCTTCTACAAAACCGAAGGGCCAAACATACGTACAGACCTATCTGGGAAAGGAAGGGTGGGTCAGTACCTAGGGCGTTAACCTGGGACTCAGAGCTGGTTGAGTTCCTCCTTCTGTCCCAGCCTTCCTGTGTGACCGGGGGCAAGTCCATTAGAGCAGCTGAATCATAGAATTTCAGGGTTGGAAGGGACCTCAGGAGGTCATCTAGTCCAACCCCCTGCTCAAAGCAGGACCAAACCCAACTAAATCATCCCAGCCAGGGCTTTGTCAAGCCTGACCTTAAAAACCTCTAAGGAAGGAGATTCCACTACCTCCCTAGGTAACCCATTCCAGTTCTTCACCACCCTACTAGTGAAAAAGTTTTTCCTAATATCCAGCCTAAACCTCCCCCTCTGCAACTTGAGACCATTACTCCTTGTTCTGTCATCTTCTACCACTGAGAACAGCTGGCTGAAGCTGAACCCAAGCAAGACAGAGGTGATGCTGGTGGGCGTAAGAAAGTATTTTGCATAGTTTGCAGCCACAGTGCCCTCTCCTTTGCCATCAGGTTCACATCCACGATTAGTCAATTCAGTCTGTGATCCAGGACTAGTCCTGGATTCCTCGTGGGCACTGAGCTCTCACATAACAGCCGTGAGTAGTGCTTTATCATCTCTGTTTGGCTGGGAGATTCCATCCCACCTGGGTGAACAAACAAACCAAACCAGAAACCTACCACAACTAGTCACTCCAGGGCACGTGCTTCTCCCCCGTGGGAGAGGTGAGAGGACAAACAACATGTGCCAGATGTTAGTCGCGTTGCATAATGGACTGCCGGAATGGACTGTGCTCGTCACAACAGTGATGAGCACAGTATGAAAACCTATATAGAACAGAAGCCATTTAGCCTCTCTGTGCCTCAGTTCCCCATCTGTGTAATGGGGATAATAGCACTGCCCTACCTCGCCAGAGCTGTTGTGAGGATAAATACATTACAGACTGTGTGGCAGCCAGAAACTATGGTAATGGGGTCATATAAGTACCTAAAATAGATATCTCTTGGCCTTCTTAGATGGCCCTCAGAATGATATTCTCTGAGTGTCTCTGGGTGCCATACACCTAATTTTCTACACTGGTTAAATTCAGCCTTCGCATTTTGCCAGAGTGATGTGAGGCACACTGTAATCATTGGTATCACTTTACCTTCAGTCTGGTTTCTTCAGACATTTCTCTTTCAGCACTGTGCTTCGCTGTGAGTCCACAGCCTACAAGCTCCCTCTAGTGTGAACAATGTATTAATGCAGCGACAGGTAGCACAGCAAAAGTTACAAAGAATTCTATTTGTAAATATTGTCTCAGATAAACACTATGAATTCCCTTTGGACTCCATGTCTGCATCACCTTGCTACTCCTAGGCAGAGTGGGGGACTTAAAAGGAAAAAAGCCCTGCAGCAGGAGCTGATGGGGGTGGGCGTGGATTGATTGCTCCTTCCTGAGGACCTTGGTTAGGGACACTCTAGTTAGAGGGCTATAGTGGACCCCTGGAATCAAGGAGAAGAAGGAATGTGGTTTCCCCTGATACAGGGGAAGAAGAAATAGTTACAGGCCTGAGTGTAAGGCTTCATTGGTACCCTGGACTAAAAGTGACTTAACTGGATGTCTTGGATGCTGAGGCACCCTACGGGATGCATTGGTTGGGTGGAGTTGTAGAAGCCCAAGAGGAAACTGAAACAAAGCTTCTGCAACAACCCACTATGTTGTGAGGTGGGCTCTGAGACAGTGAGTTTTATTACAGTCTCCTGCATTCAGCAACCGTTCATACAATTATTCACGAGAATGTTTCCAAGGAGCAACATAAACACTTTGGCAGTGAATTTTTATGTGAATAGATATTTGCATAAGTTCTTGCACAGTTGTCTGTAAAGCCCTTTGTGGGTTTGGTGAGCATCCAGGCAGAGTGACAATACCATGTGACTTAGGTGACCAAGCACGCAGTGTCAATAACAAATTACCCATCGCCAATATGCAAAGCGATAGCTGGGGTGACCGTTCATGAACAGTCCGTAGTCTGAATATTTTGGAATATTGAACAAATTCATAAAATTCTAAGCATGTCTGTGAATAATTTGTGAACAGAAAGGAGGTGGCTGAACTCATTGTGAGGGAGGATGTGGGGCGAAAGTGCTGCACTGGGACTCGGGAAACCTGGGTTGAATTCCTACCCCTACCACAGACTTAATGGGTGATCTTGCTTGGACAAGCCACTTTAACTCCCTGGGCCTTAGTTTCCTGTAACAGAGTGGTCTGCCCCCTTTAAGGTCCAGAAGACTGGGGGCTAGTCAGCCCTGTTCCATTAGCCCCACCCTGCTACTCCTGTGCAGGGTGTGAGGCTTAGAAGGAGGCAGTGGAAGCAGGGAGGGCAGGCAGGCAGGCAAAGTCTCCTGTGGCTAGTCCTGAGGAGAGAGGAGGAGAGCCCTACACAGGAGGGCTGGCTTGGTGGCAGGAGCATGCAGGCTGCTCTGATGTGGGCAGAAATCTGGGCTCGGTCTAGGAACTGCCGGAGGCCTGTGACCTGCCAGAGGCTTTGATGGGGGGAGTTGTCATCCAGATGGTTGGGTTGATTGGAGCCCAGGAGCTGGTGGTTAGACAGTGAGGTGGGCCATTGCTGTCGGGAGCTTGCCTGTAAGGAAGGGGGCTGAAGGCTGAGACTACTGCGATGATGGACTTGGACTGAGGGACTCTCTTATTCTGAACTCTCTCAAGGCAGGAGGGTCACGTCACCTCTACGGCTGGCATAGGCTGAAGAGGACAGCGTGGAAGCTGAGCCAGAGTGTCTGCAATGCCCCCTGTGCCGTGAGAGGGTGTTCTGGGAGGGTGAGTCTTGTGCCATTTCCCCTCTGTAAGCTGGGGCTAATTCATGAACCCCCTGTTCTCCCACCTGTGTCGATCTTGTCCGTTTACACCGAAAGCTCTTTGATGCCGGGGCTGTCCCTGATTATATGTGCATAAGTGACACATACTACAATGAGGCCCCAGCAGTAACGCTAGTGAGTTTAGATCACTGTAGGCTCTCTCAAGGCAGAGTTACAGGGAAAATTCCATCAAGAAAATAAAACTGTACTAAGAAGCATGGACAAAGGAACAGCTACGTTAACAAATCTCAATTGCTTCAGGGAATTTAGTGCCCGTGCAAACTGCAGGATTGACAGCCCTGGGCACTGAGTGTATCCACAGAATGGGTATGTCGGGGTCTGAGCAGAGTGGGTGTCTATATAGTGCTCCACCCAGGATGCGTCTTCGCTCCAGAGTTAACCCAAGTGACCTGCCTTCGAGTTACTTCCCTCACGTTAGCTCCTTGTGGCCTGGCTACAGAATAACGGTTTAGTTGGGTTAGTGTGTGCGTCCACACTCCAGAGAGGCTGTGGCAGCAGCTGAAAAGGTGATCTCGCTCGAGGTCTGCCCAGCTCTGCCAGTCATGCCAGCCACTCGCATCACAGCACGAATAGAGGGGGTTTTGTGTGTTGCGGGAGAGGGACGGGGTTTGAAGAATGACTGAGTTACAATACTGGGAAACTGTCCCCTAACTGTCTCAACTCAATCCAGAGAGGGCATCTCTGCAGGAGAGAAGAGAATTCAGCCCCTAGGACAATTCAAACCTTGCCATCTCGATGAGACTGCCAGCTGGGGTGATGTACACCCCTGTCTACGGGTCCACGGGCTCAGACCATCCACTCGTGTGTTTCTAGTTATGTCTAGAGTGCTCAGCATCTGACTATATCAGGGGTCGGCAACCTTTCAGAAGTGGTGTGCCGAGTCTTCATTTATTCATTCTAATTTAAGGTTTCGCGTGCCAGTAATACATTTTAACGTTATTAGAAGGTCTCTTTCTATAAGTCTATAATATATAAGTAAACTATTGTTGTATGTACAGTAAATAAGGTTTTAAAAATATTTAAGAAGCTTCATTTAAAATTAAATTAAAATGCAGAGCCCCCTGGACCGGTGACCAGGACCCGGGCAGTGTGAGTGCCACTGAAAATCAGCTTGTGTGCCGCCTTCGGCACGCGTGCCATAGGTTGCCTACCCCTGGACTATATCTTCATCCAGACCACGGAGGAAAAAGTGGTACCCACTTTCAACCTGGATAGCCTCTGTGTTCCACTCCCAGTCGCCAGAGCCACCCAGCGTCCCTTCTGGAGTAGTGAGTTACTGTAATGTTTAATGTGAGTGCCCCCCAACGTTGTTTTTTCTCTTTATTTGCTTAAAAACATAAACAGAAAAAATAATCATGTCATTGGTGTCTGTGAACTGACATCCACACAGCCCTCAGGGGGCCGGCCGTGCGTAGATCCCAGCTGTGTCATGGGGCATGCGAGACATCTGCTTACAGTAATCAGCTCCGATCTCGTGCTCTGTCCTGTTATCATTTACATCTGACCTTACCATATGGAAGAACCCAGCCACCTGCAAAACACAGATGTACTTGCAGCGGGCCAGCCAGGTAGCCTCCTTTTCCTGTGGAACAATGCAAGTTGTCATGGGGGTGGAGAGGGAGTCCTTGGTGAGGCTATGGCTTGGGGATAGAGCAATGGCCGGTCATGCAGGATTCTGCTGAGAGACACCTGGAAGGCTATTGCTCAGGAAGTGAAGAGCAGGCGTGTTGCTGCTGAGCAATGGGAGAAAGGGAACAGAAGGGAAGGAACCAAGAAGTGGCTAAGGAGAAGTAAAGTGGCCCTTACATTGCAGAGTGCCATGCAGAGATGGGCCCAAGCCTCCGAATTCAGAGTTGGATTTTAAGCTCCTTCCTGCTCCAAAGTGTGAGGATGTTCTGATCAGAGGCATTGGTTCTTGTAGACATTGGGACCAGCTGCAGCAATTGGAACCGGGTTCTGCTACTCACACCCCCTGAAAGGTTGGGCATATTCAGATCCAGAGCTTTGGTGCGACCTCTTCTCTGAGGCAGGCTGAGTATTTAAGTCTTTTTCCCTGGGATTGTCAAAAAGGCTGAAAGGAGCGAAGTGTTCATATCCCACGGACTTCCAATGGCAGCTGGGCACTGTCTCCCTTCAGCCCCTTTGAAAACCCCAGCCTTCATCTGTCTGTGTCCAAGGTTCCCTGCTGCATCTTTGCAAGGAGCTTTGAAAGCTAGGGATGAAAATCGTTACTTTTACTCATTCATATTTCTATTTCATCTGCTCATCACTGCTGTTTGTAGCTGCTAGTCTCAGCAGTTGCGCAGCCTCGCTTGCACAATACATCTCTAGTGACCCATTCGGGAAAGGAACGTGGGGTTCCTTCAGCTGCCTGTGTTGGGTGTGAGCAAGGGCAGCTCACGTGCCTGGTGAATTTTCCTCCAGGGTAGATGGCAGTGGCCCTGGAGGTTTTTCGCCTTCCTCCGAAGCATGGGGCAGGGGTCGCTTGCTTAAGGAGTGGGTGGATCGGCTTATGTGGCCTGCATCTTGCAGGAGGTCAGACTAGATGATCATAATGGTCCCTTCTGATCTTGAATTCTATGATTCTATGATCTCCCTGGCTGACTTGTATGGACAGAGAAAGGATGTCTCTGTTCTGGTGAGATCGCCTGTGGATTTTAGCTGAGCACAGTGATTCTTGTTGGGAAAATTTCTCATTCTGGCTCACAGGCCAAGGAAGAGAAGAAATGGCAAAGCTCTCATGGCTGCGTTAGAAAGTTCTCTGGGGTCACAACATGGAACACGCAGAACATGCCATTCTAGCTGAAATTCTGCCACTTCGATAAGTGTTTAGGGCCTTATTCAGCCAAACTGCTGTAACTGCATTGTGCTGGGGGGCTGTGCATGCCACAGAGAAGCTCTCTCAGTGCGGGGAGGGGGGTGGCAGGGGTTTGGGACAGATTGAGGCAGGGCTGGCTGGTGAGAGAACAAGGGAGTGGCTTATGGATCTGTACACAGACCCTCTGACCAGAACCTAGAGGAGAAGTGGCATGCAGGAGATGCAGATGTTACTACAACCTTGCGGCTGGGGCTCAGTCGCTGAGAGAGAAGGTTCCTTTTCCTTGGCCTACTAGAGAGAAATCTGCTGATTCAAGCTCTCTGCAGGGGTCAAGATTTTGCCCTAAATTAGACTTCCTGTGCTCAGGCAGGGACTACTCCGTGCTGCAATATCTACTGCCCCTGGCTTTATCTGAGAATCCCTTACACCACCTTCCTGTGTTCATTCTGCTCAGACCGTTATTCTGAGAACTCTGGCCCTGATCCAGCAAAACACTCATGCATATGCTTAACTTAAAGCAGGTGAGTAGCCCTACTGAAATCAATGGGACTTAAGCATGTGGTTAAGTGCTTTGCTGGATTGGGGCCACAGCACATAGCACATTTCAGGATCTAGTCTGTAGTCCTCTGTGTGACAAGTTATCTCCCATTCTAGGGCACCTGTGGGGTCTGTCCCAGAAATGCTTTCAATGTAATAAATGCACAGGGTTTAAATATACAGATATTCCTTACGAGTGCTCACTCTTCATAACCCTTGTACCATTTGACATTGAGTTTAATAGTCATTTTAAAAGGAAAGAAACCTTGCTAGACACCCACCCAGACTAGAACTGCTGCTGAAATGCCAGCGGGCTGGGTTTATTTTTCCACTGAAGCAGAATGGCAAGAACTCGGATATGTCTGGAGTGAAAGTCTCTGTGGGGTGAGAAAGAGCCGAGTCTTCTGTTCAGGGCTCCCCGCTCGGTGAGTCGCCTGTACTTCCCGGGTTCCAGCACGCGCTACTGCCATCTGTGCTGTGGCTCTGCCAGTGCCTCTCGAGTACGTTACAGGAGCTGACGTTGTGGTATTGGAAGCAATCGTGGACTTCGCTGCTATCTCCTACACACTCCATCATTTGTCCCCTTAGAGCTTCTCTCTCATAAATCTTTATCTTGGAGCCTTTCTGCTGCAGTGGCAAAAAGAGAAGAGAGAATATAAAAAAGGTGCCTGGACCTTTCCTCATACTTGGAAGCTATGCGGACTTGGTCCAAAAGCCCATTGATAAAAATGCAAAGGCTCCCATTGATTTCAATGAGCTTTGGATCAGGGTCTGGAGTCTTGGTAAGGAAACATCTGTCAAAAGAAGAATTTAAATCAAAAGCAGTCTGGCCCAATGGGTAATGCGAGCACAAAACCTGGCTTCTTTTCTCAGGTCTGTGACTGACCTCCTGAGTGATTTTGGAGAAGTCACACTCTGTGCCTCTGTTTCCCCACCTGGAAAATGGAAATGGTGAAACCCGCCTTTGTAAAGTACGTTGAGGTCTATGGATGTGAAGCACTATGTAAGAGTTAAGTGCTCTGATTAGTATTATTAAGGTGATAAAAGAGGAAAGTAACTGAAGCACGAGCGATGTCTAAATATGACGGATGGGGGAAACAGCCATCAAATTTTTTCCCCAGCTGAATCTGAGTTTGTGAAACTTCCATGAAATGAATCGGAAAAATGGAGATTAATTTTTGCATGCAACATTTTCCACTATCTGAATGTCTGCGAAATTGAAAAGATCCTTTTGCTTAAAAAAAATAAATGGCAGTGGTGAACTTTTAACCTGAAATGAAAGCACGTGGTGAGGGTGGTGGATCCTCGGTCACCTAACAAATGAGTGTCAAATCTGGGATTAGAATGCACGAGTCCTGACTGTGAGCTATGGTTAATCTGCTAGATCCTAGGGAAATGCAGAGACCTCACCGAGCCTCACTTTCTCCATCTGTAAAATGGAAATGCAGCACAAGTGTGTTGCAAGGGATAACCTAGGCATGCAAGAATGATTCAAGGTCTAAAAATCACACCTTGCAATGGGACACTTAAGGTACGCTGCCCTTTTATCTCATCAAAGGTTAAAATTGTCTTGGTCAAGGTAGATATGTAACTATACACAGACAGGAGATATCTGATACTCAAGGGCTCTTTAATCTAGCAGACAAAGGCTGTAAACTGAAGTCTCCCTGAAGGTGGTGGCAGGGCTGGGAATGAAACCCAGGGGTACTGAGCCCCAATCTAGTGCTTTCTCCATGAGACCACGCTGCGTTAAAGTCAGACAGGTGCTTAAGTGCTTTACTCCATAGGAATGAATTTAGGAATGTGCTTAAATGGTTTACTGAATCAGGGCCCTAGTTTGGAGTAAAGTGTGTCCCGTAAAATAGTCCATTATAGAATAGCAGGAGTCACAGCCTTAAAGATTTCAGGCCTCCGTTCCATCTCTCTCGCAAAGATATATAATCTTTACTCTAAGGAGAGGAACCCGATTAAATGTTTAGAGCCTTAATTCCTCCAGGGGACTGGACTAGATGACCTTTCGAGGCCCCTTCCAGTCCTATCATTCTATAAGAAACCTTCCTTCAAAAATGTGTAACCTCTTTTCTGTGTGCTCCTATTTGCCGTGCGTCTGAGAAGTAAACTCAGGCGCTCGTACAGGAAATGAACTGCTGTTTTATTGACACAGCTCTAGCAGTTGGCTTCCGAGAGTGTAAGTGTTTGATTTACCTCTCAATGAATTTTGTATAGGAAAGCGGTGATACTCCAGACGTCTCCTTCACTAGATAAATTCTACCATTGCTGATATAGATTGATCTTTAACAATCTTTTGTATTGACGATGTTCTATGGATGACATTATTGTTCAAATAAAAATATAATTTAAAGATACAAAAAAACCCCAGCTCCTATCCACTCTGAAAGATCCCATGGAGTATAATACCACAGCTACAAAGGAAGTGGGTCTTGCTTATAATTGATGACAGAAGTGATGATTTTTATTCAGACTGTTTGAAAGTCTTTGGGCCAGACAGTGTATCCAGCCCTTTGATTTGTTTATTTTTTCATTATCATCTATTTAACCTCCATGGGGAAAAAGCTCTTTGTTAGGAATTCAGCTCCGACATCTCGTCAGTTAAGGGCGAGAGAGCTCCCACCCCACATTTCTGAGTCAGGTGAAAAATGACAAAAGACTCAACATTCCCAATATTTCTGAGAGGAGAGAAGGGGGAAGGCCTGGGGGGAAAAAGCCTTCAGGGCTCCTTTGTGGACCATAAAGGAGCAAAAAAGGGCATAGACCCATTCCCCCTTCCCCCTCAGTTTGCATGTAACCTTTAAAGGGAGACACCTTTATACAAGCCTAAATAGATATGTAACTCACGAGTTCAGTGGGCTACACCTCCAGTGAGCAGGGGAGAGGCTGGAGTGCTGTACATTCATACCCCAGCTTCCTGCACACTACGTGTTTGTCCCAAAAGCTACTATTGCTGTTACCTAATGGAGTTGCTCCTTTAGTTCAAGGATAGCAGGTCATTCTCTTTGTGGGGAAGGTTCTGAGTTCAGTCCCTGTTGTTACTAGAGAGGGGACAGTATTGATCTATTTAAACAAGCCGTCCCAGCCCTAAAATTTTGTTCTGAACTAATGGGCAGTGACAGACCCAGCATTCCTACAAGAGCCCTTCTCTCAGTCTGTGTGTGGTGTGGGTGTAGGAGTAGTAGATCCCCACAGCCAGATGGGATAGTTAAAGCAGCACAACTTGTTTGTGTAGAGATCTGAATACGACCCCCTGCTAGGAAGTTATCCTGCTACTCAGTGGAAATTCATCTCCATCCTGTCACCCCTAGTTAGATCCCCTGTCTACCACCAAAACAAAGTCCTCTCCCCCCACCTGATGTTTCTAATATTTGTACAGCATTTATATGCACCCTTTACCCTTAGCACTTGCTTCACTTGGCATAAGTAGCTCTTTGCAGATTTCCTCACATATTAATCCATTCTCAAAGAATATTAGGGTTGGAAGGGACCTCATCTAGTCCAACCCCCTGCTCAAGGCAGGACCAATCCCCAGATTTTTACCCCAGTTCTCCAAAGGCCCTCTTAAGGATTGAGCTCACAACCCTGGGTTTAGTAGGCCAATACTCAAACCACTGAGCTATCCCTCCCTCCTGCTCCCAGACCATTTTTATTGCACATCTCTGGACTCCCTCCGGTTTCTTGCTCTGGTCCTGATCCTACCTCATTGACTTCAGTAGAGCTTGGTCACTGAATTCAGTGGCGGCAGGACAGAGCCCCATCTGACTGGGAATCCAGGGACAACAGCCCTGTGGGTTCTGGCGCACTGCACTCGTGTTGTTACTTTCAGTTCTGTTCCAATGAGGTTGAGTCCTACAGCAGAATCTGAGGTCCTGGGAAGTCCCCTTGTTTGGTGTCTTTTACTAGAAGGGACTAGTCCTGCAAACACGCCCGAGCATAGCGCTTGCTGCTGTGCATGGTCCCACTGCAGTAAATGCAGCGCAATACTCCTGGTATGATTGTTCCCTAGGCTGCACAGGGGGGTAAGGGCTGGTACGATCCTCTTAGACTGGAGCTCAGGGGAAAGGACTGTCTTGGCTCTGCCCCCTACCCCATACTGAGCAGCAGAACTGGTCAGGCCTGAGGGGAGTAAGCTCCATCCCCAGAAGGGTGGTACTAAGTTAACTAAGTTCCTGATATAAAGGCCTTCACCTTACCTACAGCACAGGAGGAAGCAGGAAAGGTACTTCTCTTTGGGTGGTGCAGCTATGTACTGTCCCTTACATGGGCTGAACCCAAAGACTCCATCTCGCCCCATGTCCTCAGTTCTTGGCGAGCCTATCCTTGTGTTTTAAATCACCTTTTCAATACTCTTGTAAGGGGGCGCTCAAGGGTCTGGTGTAAGTTAGAGTAGCCCCAGGGCGGTAATTTATACCCTATGGGTCATGGGAAACAAAGAATAGCAGGAGCACACTGGGCTTCATAACACCCCCTTCTTCTCTGAGGAATTCTCCCTGATCCCCTCTCTCCATCTTCAGCCCGTTCCTAACATGCCCCATGCACTGGGGACCAGGAAGGAAGCAGAGGTAGAACCCCACAGCCATTCAGAACAAATGTTCATGAGGGCTGGTTCCAGTCAACCAATGCACATGTAGTTACCTGTAACCCAGTGGCACCCACACTTCTTTCATTCCTCTAGCTACACAAAACTATTACACACTGTTGAAGCGTCACAGGTGGCCAACAGCCCTGTTCCATTTATTGCTCAGGTACACTGTAATTGGTTTATACAAGGATCAGCCTCACAACTGGCTTCCTTCCAGAAAGCCAGGCCCACATACAGATTTTACTGCACTCTGTAATGTATTAGTCTGAGATCCTGCCTAGTTCTCTGATAGAATTACTACTGTTTGAACTACAGGACAGCTGACTTACCGATGCAATAACATGGCAGGACTTGACGGAATCATTGAGGGCCATCCATTGCTGGAAGTCAGAATATTCACCCTTGTTGAGGAAGTACTGCTGTCCCATGTAATTGGGTTGTTCATAGAGCATGAAGCAGCCACTTTCTACCCGGATGGAGTTACAGTGGCTCAACTGGACCTGAAGGTCAGGACAGTCACTGGTGCTTTCATAGGAGCGCCCCTGGAAGTTCTTGTCCTCATAGAAGATGATCTAGAGAGAGGGGATAGACCATCAGAGCTGTGTTAGAGAGAATGCTGCGTGGGTTGGACCATTGTGGTGTTAGCTGGCTGTAGTGCCTTGCTTTGGTTCAGCTCACGTTGATATTGCTCACTGTGAAGAAGAGTCATTGGTTTGGTAGATAGCTATTATATTGGCCATGGCTTCAAGTATGGTCCCTCCATGTCAGTGGAGGCAGGTAGAAAATAGGTGACCAGTGCTTAATTTGTGCCACGGCTTGCCAGGGCTGAGCCCCGGCACCTCTAGGCTTGGTAGTTCATAGTCCCGGCACTTCTGGACTTGCTTTATCAGTTATGAATGTAAAAAAATTGCTTGAGCTCCAGCAACTAATTGTTGAGCACCAGCACCTCTTTCATTACAATTAAGCACTGTAGGTGACACTCCTGAGAAAGGAACAGACTGCACTACCGTGTATTAATAACAATCCTTGGCTGGTTGACTGACAGGATAGGATCAGTGTTGGGTAATTCCAGTGGGAGGTACGAGTGTGTGTGTGTGTCTGTCTGTCTGTCTTTCCCTTTCTCTCCTGGTGGGGCACAGCCAGAAAGTAGCAGCTGATATAGGTGGGACAGAAGAGTGCCTCCTTAAAAGTCAGGACCAGATCCTCAGCTGCTGTCAATTGGTAGAGTTCTGTTGACTTCAGCAGAGTTACCGTGATTGACACCAGCTGTGGATCTAAAAGATGAGGAATAAGATGGGGGTAGGGGGGGAGGGAAACAGTCATCAGCTACCAAAAGGGGCTTTAAAAAGTATATGTGTGTGGGGTGGGTGGGGAATGGAAATATAATAAAAAATTACCTTTGCCATCCCGACAAACCACCTGACTGACTTTCTCTTCTGCGGTTACTACACCAATAGCTTAATGGAGCTTAAATACCCAAGCTGGAAGCCCTTCGTCTGCATATTGCATTGTCATTTGGCTTCGGTCACTGCCTTTCATTGGGAGCTCAGGTTCATTCCTACGTGCTTCCACGTTCTGCCTCTTTCTGTTCACCACAGACATGGTTTCTAGTTCTTTGTGCCTTTTGAATAGTCATTGTGTTTCTGGAGCTCGGTAATCCTGCTATAGATGGAATTGGTGGATCAGCAAGTGGAGTTCAGAGAGAGAAACAGAGAGGGTTGTGAAAGGGTAAGCATTTAAGACAGAGCAGGAATAGACAAGGGTGAAAAAACCCTCAGTGATGGTTACAAGGCAAAGTAGATTAGAACCCATTCCAAGATATATTTTAGAAACACCATAATTCACACATTCAGCACATTCATGCAGTAAATTGCTGGCTAAGCAAAGCTTATTTGTAGGTAGAGACAGTTCATATCTGGGCCTCACAGATTCCAAAGCTCAGGAGTTTTGATAATACAGACTTTCAAAATTCTGCCTGAGGTTCACGGCAGATTTCAAAAGGTCCCAAAGCCTGGGGTATTTAAATCTGGGGTTTTGGTTTAGATCCTATGTCTAATGACTTGATTATTAGCAAAATATTCACTATGACATTAAAAAGGCCTGAAATGTGATTGGTATAATTAGGAGGGAACATCGGTCTTTCTTAACTTTCCATCATGGTAATACCTATACCTGTTGATAAAAGTGAAGCAGCTGTTATAAATGATCAAGGTTATGGTGAAGAATGTACGAGCTAGTTAAGACAAAACTTTTTCTAGGGAGCCCACATTCTCTCTCTCTTGCTCTCTCTCTCTCTCTCTCTCTCCACATAGAGAGAGAGAGAGATTGAAAACTATTCCCAAGAGAATCAGACAATTCTCAAGCTCCCAGAGCAGGATGCAGATATTTATTTCCAGGCTCATTTGTTTGGCCAGAGAAATAAATTTAATAAATTCTCATGGGAGGGTATGAAAAATTAGGGGGAAATTTTTGTTTTCTAGAATTGCCAGATTCTCTGATTTAAAGCCTGATTGTGAGCAGAGGAAAACCAGTGCTGTGTGTGGGATTTTGATTGTTGTTTCTTATATATGATTTCATGAGATTAGGAAAATGTATCATTCCATTCTTCTATCAGGGAAAACCCACAGATCCGTGAAAATGGGTTTTCCTCTGCTGGCAGCTCCTGTGAGGCAGAACCAGACCAGTCAGTCAAAGTAGAGAGGGCATGACCACACCTCTGGAGATTCAATTAGTTTGTGATACTTCCAAAGCTACTTCATAAACCTAATTCCTTGAACCATTAACCAACAGGTTACTGACCATAGCCAAAAATACACATAAACATCTTCCTACTACAGTAGGGGTGGCCAACCTATGGCTTCAGAGTCACATGCAGCTCTTCAGAAGTTAATATGCCTATGCACCGACTCCTACAGGCGCCAACTTTCCAATGTGCCGGGGGGTATTCACTGCTAAACCCCTGACTCTGCCACAGGCCCTGCCCCCACTCCACCCCTTCCTGCCCTCTCCCCTCCCCTTCTCCCTCCTGAGCCTCCTGCACACAAGGAGGGAGGAGGAGGTGCTGATTGGCAGGGCTGCTGGTGGGTGGGAGGTGCTGGTAGCAGGGAGGTGGTGAAGCTGATGTGGGGATACTGATGTATTACTGTGGCTCTTTGGCAGTGTACATTGGTAAATTCTGGCTCCTTCTCCAGCTCAGGTTGGCCACCCCTGTACTACAGAGTAACTTCAAATTCCACCCCAATTACCAGCAGACAGAGATATACTCTGTACCAAAGAGAGAAAGGAGTAGAGATGCAGTACTGTAGTCCTTCCCTCAGAATAGTAATATTTGCACCAGATGGGATGGATCTGCAGACTTTCCTGCTAGAAGAAAGGAAATTTCCAGGTAAGTTGAGATAACTTCCTATTTTTCTTTGCAAGGAAAGCCCACAGATCCAGGACAATGAGATATCCCATAGCAGTGTGTAACACGGCGAGGAAACAAAGGATGAATAGCCATCTGCAATGGGAAGGAGATAGATTTTCTATTTTCAATGGGTGAGCACAGCTTGAGGAATCATCCTTCCAAAGGCAGGGCCTGATCAGGCCTGCACACTTAATTTGTGAAGGTGTGGACAGTGGCCACCCGACATCTCTCTTTGTATGTTACCCTTCGGACCAAGTGGCTGCCCTGGTGCTGAATGAATGGACAAGAAAGTTTGAGATGAAGAAAGGCTTCTGGATTGTGAATTTCTGAAACGCACCAGCGACATCTACTCATTGAAGCTTTTTGTGTCTTTGTTTTTGGGTTTTTCCCCTCTCATTTGAAGATGGACAGGTGGTTACAGAGCAAAGGGAGCTAAAGATTTTCTGGATTGCGTAGTGATTCCATGTAGGTTTTTAGAGCTCACCAGACATCCAGAGCATGCCAGGGCTTTTCAGAAGGTGTCTTGTATGAGAACAAAAGGAGAGAAGAACAAATTCTTGTTACCTGCAGAACATAGTGTTTATCTGGAGGAGACAGGCTGCGTTAGCGCTTAGCACAACTTTGCTACCAGGAGAGGTGCAACACTGCAGTTCTGCTGATAAGGGGGAGTTCCCCGTGTTGTGTAGGGTTGACATGCAAGGCAGCCAAGAGATCATCTGATGTCCAGATAAAATTGAATCCTATGCTCATTTGCTCCTAGATTTTAGGTCAGAAGGGACCATCGTGATCCTCTAGTCTGACTTCCTGCACATCGGAGGCCCCAGAACCTCCCCCTCCCCCTCCTGTAATAGACCCCTAACCTCTGTCTCTATGGAAATGGCTGCCCTTTGGCATTTGAGAGTCTGGGGCTTTAGACTCATATTAAGGCCTTGCTGGGAGAATTCCAAAATATACGCGTCACAGGCAGCTTGGAGGGCCGAGTTCCCTAGTGGTTAGAGCGCATGGCTCTCAGCCCTCTGCTTGGTTGAGGAGCCTCAGTCTTTAAGGCCTGGGGGGCAGGCCAGTGCTCCTTCCCCTCAGGTAGGGAGGTGGCTAGCTGCTGCCTTTTCACCAGCCAGCCCCGAACTGAGCCTGGCTCTCTTCTTTTCTCCCTGCCCCCGGCCTGGCATTGGCCGCAGGTATAGTGGGGTGAGGCTAACTGGGCCCAAAGGCTCTCTTTAACCCCTGCTGATTCTGGCATCCTGTGGCCCTTCGAGTAGCTACCTTCTAGCCACTGAGAGAGGGAATGTGGAGACTCCTTTTGGTGCCAGCACTAGAGGAGGACAGGGAGGATGGGTCCCATGGCTTCAGGGAAATGAGAAACTACTGGAGAGGACACATGTGGAATCTAACCCAGTGCAATGTACTGATGTAGGAGACCAACATTCTGATCAAAACATCAGAGCCCTGAAAGATATGACGGGAGAACTGTCTGTGCATTGCGGCCACTGGTGTCCTGAATCCTGGCATGCCGTGTTGTGCTCATCCACATGTAGTCGTGGCTGGGAAGGAGGCAGAGAGCCCTCCCTGCACAGGAGGGAAAAGGGAAGAGCTATTCCCAGTTGCCAGGGGATTGGGAGGAGTGCAGTGTGTATAAACATCCCTATATGGGATGTTTTTAACGAGCAATCAACCGACGAGAGGAAGGAGGGAGTGAAAATGGTGACTGAACCAGGCTATAAGGATGCTGCATGGGAACACACTTCCATCCGCTCCTGTAGCTACTTCCGACAGCCCATTAACAGTCATGGTGGTGCACATTCAGAACCTGGAATAAAGATCCCTAAGCCTCTTTGAACCTGCATAACTGAGATGGTCTGGTTAAATATACCACCCAAACTTACCAGCTGAGGTCTCCTCATCAGCATTTCCTGTCACTGCTTGGCTTCCCAGCTGGATCTCTGGCACGTTGAGAAGGTCCGAGATGCCTCAAGGCCTCTCCTCTGGTCTAGTTCTGGAGGTGTTTGGAACTCTGGCAGTGACGGGGGCCTGGCCAGTGACCCAGACTTGCTGGGAGGGTAGAAATGAGGGGAAGGGGCCAGGCTAGTTCCCTGGGACCTAATGATTTACTTATTATCCATGGAATCAAACCCAGTTTGCTGGAAATGTGGACCATTTTATATTGAGTAACCCTGCTCATAACTGGATTATTATGTAAAGGAGGGTTAAAGCTAGGACCATCTCTTTGTTCTGTGTAGCACAATGGGGTGCCGGTCCTGTAACTGGGGCTCCTAGGAGCTACAGTCCTATGAATAAATCATAATATTTGGAGGTGGGCCTGAATCAAAATATTACACCTGAACAAACCCAGACTCCAATCTGCACTTTGCAGCGCAGAACCGCCCCTGCCTGTGCTGGGCCCAAATCACCCTGGAGATACACCAGGGACTAAGTTGTTAAGAACATAAGAATGGCCGTACTGGGTCAGACCAAAGGTCCATCTAGCCCAGTATCCTGTCTACCGACAGTGGCCAATGCCAGGTGCCCCACAGGGAGTGAACCTAACAGGCAATGATCAAGTGATCTCTCTCCTGCCATCCATCTCCACCCTCTGACAAACAGAGGCTAGGGACACCATTCTTTACCCATCCTGGCTAATAGCCATTAATGGACTTAATCACCATGAATTTACCCAGTTCTCTTTTAAACGCTGTTATAGTCCTAGCCTTCACAACCTCCTCAGGTAAGGAGTTCCACAAGTTGACTGTGCGCTGTGTGAAGAAGAACTTCCTTTTATTTGTTTTAAACCTGCTGCCTATTAATTTCATTTGGTGACCCCTAGTTCTTGTATTATGGGAATAAGTAAATAACTTTTCTTTATCCACTTTTTCCACATCACTCATGATTTTATATAACTCTATCATATCTTCCCTTAGTCTCCTCTTTTCAAGCTGAAGAGTCCTAGCCTCTTTAATCTCTCCTCATATGGGACCCACTCCAAACCCCTAATCATTTTAGTTGCCCTTTTCTGAAACTTTTCTAGTGCCAGTGTATCTTTTTTGAGATGAGGAGACCACATCTGTACCCAGTATTCGAGATGTGGGCGTACCATGGATTTATATTAGGGCAATAATATATTCTCAGTCTTATTCTCTATCCCCTTTTTAATGATTCCTAACATCCTGTTTGCTTTTTTGACCGCCTCTGCACACTGCGTGGACATCTTTAGAGAACTATCCACGATGACTCCAAGATTTTTTTCCTGACTCGTAGCTAAATTAGCCCCCATCATAGTGTATGTATAGTTGGGATTATTTTTTCCAATGTGCATTACATTACATTTATCCACATTAAATTTCATTTGCCATTTTGTTGCCCAATCACTTAGTTTTGTGAGATCTTTTTGAAGTTCTTCACAGTCTGCTTTGGTCTTAACTATCTTGAGCAGTTTAGTATCAGTATAGTATAGTATCAGTATTAGTATAGTTCCTTTGTTTCTAATGACACTGTTGGTGTTTTGACTGTAGGTTTTGTTTTTGTTTAAATTGTGGCCTTGGTTGTACGCTACTGATCAAGTCAAACAACGATGAGCATTGCCATTGTAACCAGTCCCTATTAGGGGTCACTGCTGCAAGGCATTGAGTAGCTTAGTGAATGGGTGGGTTACGGCACTCAGCCGAGGCTCTAGGGTAGGGAAGATGGGAGGGGTCTAATGCCCAGGTCAAACTTTCTTTGGCGCCCTTCAAGTCTTGCCCCCTGAGCAACAGATGGCCACTTAGCAGGCAGAGCAGCAACCTGTGGAGCCGTGGCGGCACTGCAGGAATCATACTGCCGAGATGACGGAGAGGGGACGCATGGGAGCGCCTGCCTCCTGCCCCACAGCCCCCTTTATCCCCTCTCCCCGCCTCCCGGATAGGCATGGCCCTTCTGCAGCCTCTTGATCATAGCGCCTCTCACGGCACCCTGGGCGATCACCCACCTGTAAGGCTGGCCCTGGAGTCTGGTGAGCCCTGAGAGAAGCAGCGGGCTAGAAAACAGCTGCTTCTTGGGGCAGGACGTGGGTGCCTTCCCTGTGTGCAGTTCATCCCCAGACTGTTCAGGGGAATGGGATGTGTGTACGTTTTGTAAGTCACATAAAGAAACTAACCTGGCCCCATGTCACCGATTTCTCATCCAAATGGAAACTACCCTGCAAGGCCTTGTATTTCCACTACGTCTTGGCCAAAGGGGCAATGATATCAAAGCTTTACCAGTAGTTAACAAAATAGCTCACAATTTCACTTCATAATCTGAAAGCCCCCAACTTGTGAAGCCTTATCCCAATGTGTAGCTCTTATGAGAAAGGGGAATAGCACAGCTTGGAGGTCATTCCCACAAGAATGTCTGATAGCTTTCAGAGTGTCAGACTAACGCTACTGTGGCTATGCCTATCCGTTCTGCAATTGCATTGTAATTTGCGGTGTAGACGTACCTGAAGATAAATACACCAAAAAAATCCCCTGGCACTTCTAGCAGGCCTGGGGCGTAGCTACCTCCTAGGGTTGTGGTTAGTTTATATTTTTAAAACACTTGACACTACAGAAAAGCAAAGCAGGACCTCTGATCTTACAGTAAGATCCACGCAGGCCTGTGCAGAACCCCGTTGACCTCAGTGAGATTGCAGAGGGGCACAGAGATTTTCCTCAGCTATTTGATAGCAGGGCTAGGGTCTTTATAATATATTGTTATTTTACTGAGAAATGGACAACAGAGCGAGGTGTAAGCTCCAACAAGGTTTATTATATTATAGCAATCACATTACAAATGCTGGTTGCCAAGAAGGGAAGTGTAACCGATAAACATGGTATAAATCAATCAGAAATGCGTTGTCGTAGTCCAGCTTGTGAGCCCCAGGACTATAAATCCCAGCACACAACGGGCAGAACTAGAAAGCCACTTGCAAAAGAATGATGGGCTCAATTCCGCCACCCTTGCTCACCCTGAGCAGTGCCACTGATTTCCTGGGCCCGCTCCTGAAATAAGGTACAGGCCATAGTGAGTGCAGGTTCAGAATACGACCCATTGACTCTATGATACAGTACCGAAAAGTTATGCTGGGAAGAGCCGTTCAGCACATCCTAAAGCTGAATGTTCGCGTCGCTTCCGGCAAGAACTGAAAACCATTTTGCGAAGGGCAGAATCATGCAGCCATTTATGTGACTCTCACTCGGCAGATCAGATTCCATTTCAGCAATTTGGCTGTAGCTGTGTTTTGCCTGTTTGTTTTCTGAGCCTGAATTTGGGTTTAATCCGGCTCACTGATTTCCGTGGAACTGTGTGTGTTAGGCCGGTGAGACAGATTGGACCCTATCACTTAAGTGCCTGATCCAAAGACTTCCATGGACTTTAATGGGCTTTGGGTCGGGGCCTTAAACACTGAAGGACAGTTGGGAACCTAACTTCCATTTGGCTACTTTGAACATCCCACCCCAATGAAGAGAAGCGTTTACAACATGGAAACATGTACTGCTTTGGAAACGTACACTGTTGGCCTAAAGGAACCAACTATGGCTCCCCAGTCAGTGACTCCCCAGTACTCCCTGGGTCTCAGGAGGTACTGCCATGCTCGGTAGTTTGGCTGTCCACAGAAAATCCAGTTTCCTTCAAAAACATGACAGGACTGGATGTCCCTGGGATGAAATTCGTCACAGAGAGAAGGATAGTCACAGAAGGAGTCCGTCATCCTGCCTCCCACGTCATTCCTTTCATAGACTCGTATCCTTCTGGGAAGACAAACACAAACACAGGTTTATAGCACAGAAGCAGCAGCTCTACAGTATATGATCATAGGTTGCTTGCTGCTTTATTGACATTAATGATACATAAATGAATGACGACTTGTGTTCAATTAGCAGAAAAAGGGCCTGATTCACCACGGCTCCGCCAGTTTTACACAACTCCAATGATTTCAGTCGTGTTCCAGTGGTGGAAGGATAATGTAATCAGTGGGGAATCAAGCCTAGGGTGTGTAAATTATATGCAGATTTAGCAAGTGAAGGATGAAAGCAAGTGGTAAGTGACAGCTAGACTGCCATACGGATCATATGCACCAGCATTGCCAGCTTTACTGTTCTCCAGTGAATAGGGCACTAGAGTGGTGCTCAGGAGAGCTGGGTTCTGTTCTTGACTCTGCCACTAACCTGCAAGGTGGCCATGAGCAAGTTGCCATATGACTCTGTGCCTCTGTTTCCCCTCCCACCCTTTGTCTCGTTAGATTGTAAGCTCCACTTCAGGCCTGACTCTCACTATGTATTTGTACAGGGTCTAGCTGCATAGTGGGACCTTCACCAGTTAGGGCCTTATATATCAAAATGTTTTATATTGAGGGCATCTGTTTTTCAGAGTTTATTAATTTAATTTTGGATGGTTTATTTTTAGCAATTTTTGAGTTTTATCTGGTTGTCCAAAAAGGCTTTTCTCTTTGTATCCACTGTAATGAGGAATGTATATTATATCTATTGTTCATTGAAGTAATGAATAATCTCTTTGTAATGTTCCCTAGTGAGCTGGAACGTAGTACTTTTCTGAACAGCACTACATTAAAGCGCACTGGGGACTCTTTAGTGCACACCAGCAGGGTCTACGTGATCCAATTAAAGTGCAACATGCTGGTGCGCTATAGAAATTACACCCCCCCATAGTCTGCATTACTGCTCCATGGAGGCAAGCCCTTAGATACAAGTAAACCTTTCTGGTGTTTTTCCAGTGTTTACTGGATAAAAGTCTATTTCATTTTTTTATTGCGAGTGTTTTATCAGCGTTTATTAGTTAAAACCAAAAATCAGAAGCCCTAATTATATTCTTGCCTCAGCACTCGGATGTCTATAAGCAGTTGGGCGTTAATTTATCAACTGGTAATTCTGCTTTTCATAAGGAATAGTGAATACCTATTCTCTCAAAAATACCCAGAATTGCACTCTCACCTAACAACCTCCTGCTTATATATTTGAAAGAAAAATATATATTCATGATCTCTCTAGGAGAAAACCCAACACCTCGAAATAAGAATATACCCCGATATTATAAATATTTCACCTTCATTTTTCCCTCTTCCCTACCACTCTTGGTTTCTTTCTACCTCTGCCAATAATTTTTAGTTTAACTCTGTAACTGTGTAAAGCATTTTGAGATACAATTTGTAAGAAAGATGTTGTACAAAATCAAAGCCTGATCATACTCCCATTGAAATCAATGGTAAAAACTCTGACAGTCTTCAATGATTGAAGGATCAGACCCTGAGTTGGTATTTTAGGCCTGGATTCTGCAAACAGTAAGGCCTAAGCTACACACACAGACCTCCCAACCATCCCGCATTTTGCAGGCGTGTTCTGCTTTGATCCCTCCCCAACCTCCTGTCCCAGTTGAAGTGAACATTTCCTGCATTTTGGGACAGATGCGGGGGTAGTTGGCCCGGATGCTTCTCTGTCTCCATCTACAGAGGAGTATATGGGCCAAACCTGAGTGGCAGTGCATCCTGCTTTAGTCTCTCGAAATGTTGGGAAGTATGCAGGCAGGTTCCTGTACTGGTATAACTATGGCAGGTTAGCGGGGTGATTTTTTTTTTTTACCAATATAGTTTTACTGGTGCAACCACGAGTGTAGACAGTAATACTGGTACAAAGGTGCTTTATATCAGTTCAGCCTATTCCCCTTTTTGTGGCTTTAAGCACCTTTATACCAGTATACCTGCCTCTGCAGGAGCTCTGCAGGTTGTACTGCTTTAACTATATCCTTGTACAACTTTTGTGCATAGACAATGCCTTACTCACATCAGTAACCTTCACCTTGGCATTTGCAGAACTAGAGCTTCAGGTTCCGACTGAGCACACTTGCTTCAGTCCAGCAAAGCATGTAAGCATGTGTGTAGGCATTTAAACACCTTTACAAATCTATTTGATGTTCTGTTTCCCATCCCACCCCTTTGGCTGTCCCTTTATCCTGATTGTAAATTCTTTGTGGCAAGGACTGTCTCTTACAGCACCAAGCACAATAGATCCCTCGCTTTGTTTGATGGTTCTAGTGCTACTCTAATATAAATAATAATAATCGTCGCCCATAGAAATGACAGTGAACTTACTGGTGTGATTATGCAACAGGACTTGACGGAGTCATTGAACCCCATCCATTGCTGGTAATTTGGATATTCCCCCTTTTTCAGGAAGTACTGATGTCCTATGTAATGGGGGCGCTCGTAGATCATCCAGCAGCCACTTTCCACCTGGATTGAGTTGCAGCGGTTAAGGTGAGCGTGCATATCCGGCTGGTCGGCAGTGACCGCATACGAGCGGCCCTGGAAGTCTCTGTCCTCGTAGAATATGATCTGTGTTGAAATAACAAAGCAAGTGTAATAACACTGTAAAGCATTTGTGTAAAAAATTGGCTTTGATCTTCTGGCTCCCATAAGGTGTGATCCAAAACCCATCGAAATCAATGGAAAGGCTTCCATTGTCCTCTGTGGGCTTTGGATCAGGCCTAGAAAACGTCCAGGATTAAAACTGAAGCACTGAGATATGTTTTCTTATCAGGGCACAGATAGTAAGTGTGATTGGTTCAGCAGATGATGAGCATAGCAGATGTCTTCAGATCTGACCCTAAGGATTCAAATGAGCTGAATTTCTCCAGCGCTTCGAGTTGGCTGGGTGGAGATTGTGTACTACACCTCTCAGAGTCCAAGAAGAGAAGGAGCATCAGCCACTTTTGCACTCCTGGGGTTTTTGGCTGGATGGCATTCTGAAACAGTGTAGTTTAGGCAGGTGAGGAACCTCTTTAAGCTAGTGAACAGGAGTGGCTAACAGGGGAGATTGATGAGGGAGTTCTCCAGGTGAAGGAGGAGTGATTATGTGACCCTTGGGGTAAGTTTGTTCTCTGTAGTGTCTGTGTTTGTGGTGTGTTTGCTGCTTGACTGAAATATACTAGGTGCTCTGTTTGTTTGGGGGACCGTGCAGTGAGCTTTGATCCCTAAGCCCTTTAATACCCATCAACCCTTAACCAGGGGGCGGGGCTACTCAGGAAAACCAGGGCTTTAAAAAGCCCGCTCCTAAGCGACCAGGAGCGGCTAACAGGGGAGTTTTGTGAGCTGGAGTGTGTGCGTGGGGTGGGGGGGGCCTACATACATTTAACATTCTTTAAACTTAAAGCCAAAAGCACCTCCCGATAAAAACAAAACATCAACAAAGGACAGAGCTGCAGGAGTAAAAAGAGAATGCAGGCAGAAGTCCAGCAACAGAGTGGGGGCTATCCAGTTTATTGCACCCAATGCAGCATGTATGATTAGCTGGCCTATGGGCAGGTGGTTATGTGTGCATTCAGTGCCAGGAGCTCCTGGCCCATAGAGATCATGTATGGGCTCTGGAGACCAGAGTGGCTGAGCTGGAGAAGCTAAGGGAGACAGAGAGGTACATAGATGAGATTTTCTGGGACACAGTAGAATGGTCCCACACTTGGTCTGATAGCCTCTGTGCTGTTGAGGAGGATGAAAGTTTCAGGGAAGGAAAATATCCAACTGGAACAGCGGGAAATGATCCCATAGTTAGGACACTCCTTCCAGATGATGTTGTGGTATCTCCTCGTTAATACTTCAGTCACTTGAATAGCCTTATGCTGGTAGCAGCAACTTCCAAGTAGGAGTTAAACGTAGTTTTTTTGTGACATTGGTTGATACGTAAAAAAAATAAAATAAGGAGACTATTCAGAGACATTCCCATTTTGCAGTGTGCAAATTGCAGCACCTTAAAATAACATGACTTCAAAGAATGGTGTGTGTGATTGTGAAATATAACTCTCTTTAAAAAGTCAGAAAATAAAACACCAACCGCACAGAAAAAATATAAAATAAAGTTTCTGTACATATCAAATATTTTTGTATTTGACTGTTATTAAGCACATAAGATTTTAATATTTCCTTTTTAATCTAGTTATCGCACACTTCTGTGTATGTTTTTATTTCTTTCTGTTAATCTATTACTAGGCTGACATACTCTGTATAGGTACACACACACATAGAATAACATAATAGTACACTGTATTTCGACACAGTAGTCACTCATTTTTTTCTTACCTTTGCCATGTTAGCCAGAGCTTAGCTGCGAGATCACAATACTCTGGAAGGTTCAACAGTCCTTTATATAGACAACACAGTGCTGGCTCCACATGAATTGGACAAAAGGGAATTTTTTTGTCCAGTAAAGAGAATTCCTCATTCTTTTTTCCCTCATCATCAACATTATTCGTTGTAAAGAATTGTTATGGCCTTTTGTTTACTGGGTGCCAAGTGTATTGTTACTGTAAATAACGAAGGGATCAGGTTAATGAGTATGTCAGTCAATATTGCCATTATTTTGCTGATAGGAACATGTTCAAGAGAAAATGCTGGTAAACTGCTGCTGCAGGATTGTTTCATAACCTTTATTCTCAATCTCTTGTTGTTCCCTGAGGCAAAGACTTTTTAAAATTTCCAGGGGCCCTCTGACATTGAAAAGCAGCCCTGGCATTAGGCTAATAAAATGCCCATTGACTTCAATAGGATTTGGATATTGGGGAAAAAATGTTTTCCCTTAGATTTTGTGGGCTATATTGTATTTATGGTGGTACATTATTCACACTTAAAAAAACCTGTGTGTAGTAATGGATGCTTAAATCAACTGGGTATTCACAATTGAGGGTGAAAATTTAAACACTTGAAGTTCCACAGGCAGGGGGATTGTAGAAGTTCAAGAATAAATACCACTCACCTAGAACAGCAAAGAGACTTTATCTGCCACTGGATAGAAAATTGTCCCATTTATTCTGACCTTTTAAGAGTTCATATATATTACCGCAGAAATGTAGCACTTTGTATATAATTTTCTGTGCACAGAAAAAGTTGGTCCCAGTTGAGCACAGAATTTCCTGGTAGGTTTTCACTGTGTATGTTCGTGTTTCATAAGAACATAAGAACGGTCATACGGGTCAGACCAAAGGGCCATCTAGCCCAGTATCCTGTCTGCCAACAGTGGCCAATGCCAGGTGCCCCAGAGGGAATGAACAGAACAGGGAATCATCAAGTGACCCATCCCCTGTCGCCCATTCCCAGCTTCTGGCAAATGGACTAGGGACACCATCCCTAAACTGGGTTGGTTGGGATTGGTCACATGGTTTGATTCTGGTTGTTTGATTGGCATCATACACCATTATTATTACTCCTTTTCCATCTTTGTAAAGGGGTAGCACTTAAAGGTGTGCAGGGCGATCAGCAGAAGCCACCTTGGCAGTTTCTCAGCGGGACAGGCTGGAGTTAAGGTGTTCCGTGAGCGAGTTTAAAAAAATCCCATCCTGCACTGGGATCCACTGGCAAGGACACCGGTTCCCATTCCATGTCCCACTGAAGTTAATGGGACTCAGGGGGCTGTGTCACCAAATCTGTGTTCTGTGCTTTTCCATTCAGACTAGTGACTATACCCACTAGCGTTCATATAACTGGACTGATACCAAGTTCTTGAGAACCCATAAGCTACCAGTTGTATTTGGTTACTTGCTCCTTGAAAGGGAAGCACAGGCAGCTCAGGGCCAAAGCTGCCCTATTATTCCAGGCTGTCTCACTGCCCCTGTGGCACATATGGCCATTTCCTTTAATATCCTGGACACACCGGACTGAATTAAGGTTAAGTATTTTATGTGTTATTGTGAGGTTGTGTGTAATGCTTTGAGCAGGGAGATGTGACTAATGTAAACCCTGGGAAGTGTTATGTGCTTCAAAGCCTATTTAAAACAATGTGTCGGACGACCCAAGTTAAGTGGGGTTCCTAGGAAATCCCTGGGGAGAGGTGAATACAAATTACCTTCTCTGGCTATGCAAAGACACAACCTTTTGAAGCTTCACCCGAAGGAAGGGACCATTGTCTGGCTGCGTACCTATCCAAGCTGTATAAAGGAGTGACTCACAGATGCCTGGGGCGGGGGGAGGTATTTGTTCTGAGCTAACAGCTGTTCTGAACTTGTGACCACAGAGAAACCCCTTGGTGGGGTTTGAAGGATGGATCGCCTGCCAGAGCCCTTGTTGGAAATGGGGTGATCCCTTATTGGCATAAGTGTCGGTTCTTTTCTCTGTAAGGCTTTCAGCTTCAGAACAGATGTGCTTGCTCAGGAAGGGCAGTGTGGTAGTGTATATCTATGGGCAGTTATGGTCTGCTGAGGCAGTCTGGCTTGCTGGGGAACTCACAGCGTAGGCAAAGAACTGTGCAGCCTGGAAAAACTTCTATCAGAAGGGAGAGAGACACCCGTGTCTACCCAAGAGAGGGGATGGCTGAAGAGCGGGGAGCCTAGGGCGGCTGCCCTTGCTGGACCAGAAGGGAGAAATACAGGCGCAGTTGCACTAAGCTGCAACAGACCCTTTTTTCTCTCCCTTTCCCTCCACTCAGACCATCAACCTTCAGTTGGGCCTACACATAGTCTCATCACTTATGGTACAAGAGCATTCTCATCCACAGCTGCTGCTGCATGGGATGCTCCTCTTGCATCTTTCCACCTGCCGTGCTTGCTCTATCATTTCAAATCCCACCTAAAACCGACGTGTTCTCCTTTGCCAGTGCCTTGTCATTGCTTTCGCCTTGTGCTATCTTCTTTTGAACTCTACATTCGCATTTTGTCCCGTAACTGTAATGCAGTCTCAGAGACGGGGCCAGATCCTCAGCTCGTGTATGCTGGCGTAGCTCCAGTGATTTCACCAGCGTACCGCAGCTGAGCACCAAGCCACCAGTCTGCATGTGAAGGATGCTCTACAAAATAAATGGTTTTACATGTTTCTTAGTGGAACTATGGTCCTGACTCCATCCAGTGGTATTGGAGCACCAAGACCTTGCAGGTCCTCACCCAGCCAAGTAATTGCAGTTCGTCAATGTACTTATCTGGGCAAAGGTTTGCAGGCTTGTGCCTTTATTGCCTAACATCTGGAGTTTCTGAAGCAGAGCTGAAGATTTAAAAAATGGTATGTGCTCTATTGCCTTCTCTGGGATCACGTTTCCTTTGTGAAATCTCCCTGTTCCTAGGGTTTCACTGCTTATGCAATGGAGCAGGAATGTGCTTCTGCATGCCTGGAACTTGGTGGCTTGCCCCTTGGAGGGCTAGAGACCTGGGGCCAGCCCTAGTTACTCAGGAAGCACACCTGAGCAGGGATCAGCTGATTCGCCTGCAGGAAGCTACCTAGAGAGTATTCCCAGGGAGAGCAGAGGCTGCTGGGTGTGAGGAGGGTCTAGCAGAGAAACCTGGAACCTGAGGAGTGAGACGTGGACAGGAAAGGCCTGGGAGTGACCTGGTAAGGTGGTAAGTGGATGGATGCAAGACCTTCGTTTTTAATGTGTGTTAATTTCATAACCCTGAGCCCAAGCAGGGGTGTGGATGAACACATGGGGTTGTGAGTTACTAAAGAGACCCCTTGGAGTGGGAAATGGAAGCAGGGGGCTGCTTGCAGGGTTGCCAGGAGGCTTTGTGGGACATGGCCCCCGGATGACAGTGCAGATTCATTTAAATTCATAAGCCAGTTTGGGTTCTGGGTGCGTTTCCTTTCTGCACATATTTGAGGTCAACTTTGGCTAGCAAAATTATTTTTGGAAAAGTACATTGTATGTTCAAATAACGCTGAATTGTTGTTGTAAGAGGGTCAGCAGCCTCCTGAGCGCCCCTCATGGCCAGAGGTCGCTTGGTAGCACCTGGCCTCAATTTCCTCTTTGTCAGAGCCCCTTAAGAACTCTGCGCAGTCACTCGGCCAATCACAGCCCTTCTTGAGGTCTGGGGGTTTTCTTAATTAACACACAGTTCCTAAAACAAACGCAAAAAAAATCTTCCACCTGGCCTTAAGCTGGGCACAGTCCTTCCTGCCTTAGGCACTGTCCTATCCTGCTCTCGGGGCCTTCGCCCAAAGGAAAAACAAAACCTTCAGCTGGATCTTCCCAGCCCCCAGACCCTTCCCCAGGAACCGCTGCAGGAGCCCCTCTCTGCCTGCGGCTTCACTTGGCAGTTCTTTTTCTAGCTCAGCCCTTGCTGAATTTGGCCTCTAACTCTTTGTAGCCTAGGTGCAGCCCTGTCCCTTAACAGGCTCAACTAGGAGTGCCTGCTATTTTTATTTTCTTTATTGGTCTTATTTTAATCACATTCCAGAGGAATATCATGTAGGCCCCACAGAATGTGTCCTCTGGGAAGCAAGAAAAGGGTTATCCTCTTCTGTGCCGTATTGCAGGGATCTGCCGGGGAGCAGGGTAAAGTCAGCTATGCAGGTGAGCGGGGAATCGGCATGTTAACCTTAGGAGCAAGAGACAGGATCTAAATGAATTTAGTGAGACCCCAACTGGCTCTGGGTGGGTCTCTCCCACTAGTCAGGAAGTATCCACGCCCTATGGAATTCCATTCATCCCGATGGCATTAGGAGCTGAGGTTAGTGTGGCAGTTGAGTGCTTCAGATCCTGGTAGGGATGATGTGCAATGGGACAAAACGTGTAAATGATGCTGGAGGCCATTAGGGACATATTATAAATTGAATAGTACAACAAATGTGTCATGGTCTGTTAGGACTCTGGGGACCTGGTGTTCCACTACATTACCCTGCTTTCATACCAGCGTTAAGTCCACTGATGTCACGATACTCCAGTGATGAGGGGAGAATCACGCTGAAGACAAATCACATAAGTAATAAATTTGGTCTTTTGTCTACTATGATATTGAAGACTCGGTTTTCAACAGACAGAGCCTGAGGTAGCTACACTATGAACTTGTACAACTACAATGGTACAGACGTGTGCCATGATTGTAAATTGAGTAACTATGCATACAAACAAATACTTGGCTACCCAGGGACCTGCTGGTGCATGCTACGCCACACTCTGTGCAACACAATATTGGTGCAGTAAGGTCCACAGTTTTTGGACTGAGGTACTCAGTCTCTACCTGCCGAATGATTGCTCTACAAAGTCAGCGTATGTGTACTGGGATTGGCGGGCTACTTCTGATGACAGGCAAAGGAGGAGCCGCCTTATTTTTATTCTAATTGAGGATTTCAGGAACACCAAACACTTTGGGTCAAACTGTTGGTGAGCTCAGTTAATTGTTACATGCAAAATAACATTAAAAAATGCTACAAAGTTTGGGGCCAGATTTTCAGCAGGTCAAAACTGAGCAAATGTCCATGCATTTGTACGTACCCACTTTGCACACACAATCATGCTATGTATGTGTGCACAATTGTAGAACTATTTGCACACACAAATATACCTAAGCAATAAGAATATCCGTGCCACAATGTCATACCACTCAGTCTACTGCTGGGTAATAAAACATATTTATATTTTTGTACACACACACACACACACACACACACACACTTTCTTTCCTACTGTGGCGACCTCATTCTCATTCCCCAAATCAAGACTTTTTCATTCACTCCTTTAAACAAACCATAAACCTCACATGTATAGGTCTTGGAAGGAGATGCATGCCCCTAAGGAGAGCAGAATACTGAAGATTAAATGTGCTGTGTCAATCTGAAAGAATTTTGCCCCAAACTTATTTTCAGAGCGAGAGCCAGACTGTCTATTTCCGATACCGACTCTCTGCACACTTTGTAGTTACATGCGATCTCTTCAAGGATCTCAATGCATTTACAAACATGAATGAGTACAGCCCATCAACACTCTTTATGGAGCTGAGAATTACTGTTGATGGAGAAACCAAACTCAGAGTACTCCGCTTGCCCTTGGTCACAGGGGCAGCCTATGACACATCTGGGGAGAGAACCAGAATGCATCCGACGAAGTGGGTATTCACCCACGAAAGCTCATGCTCCAAAACGTCTGTTAGTCTATAAGGTGCCACAGGACTCTTTGCTGCTTTTATAGTGTTGTTGTAATTTACTGTTTCTTGTAAATTATACACAGCATGCTGTGTGGCTGAGGTGACTGCTATATGCAGACATAATTACATTAATTATAACTCATTTGCAATAGAATTTTCTCAGTCAGAGCAGGGATAGCGTGCTGTTACTAATCCAGAATGGCACACTTCTTTCTTTCCATAATGACTGCCTGGCTATTGAGGATTTGGGCCAGATCCTCAACTGGTATAGATTAACATGACTCTATTGAAACCAATGGAATTATGCTGATTGAAACCATCTATGGATCTGGTTAAGAACATCAGAATGGCCATACTGGGTCAAACCAAATGTCCATCTAGCCCAGCATCCTGTCTTCTGACGGTGGCCAATGCCAGGTGCTTCAGAGAGAATGAACAGAACAAGTAATCATCAAGTGATCCATCCCCTGTCGCCCATTCCCAGCTTCTGGCAAACAGAAGCTAGGGACACCAAGCAAACTTAAATCAGACTCTATGGCTTGGTGCCTCTTTTAATTCAAGTTTACTTAAATTAGTCTAGCAAACGTGACATTGAAAAAGGAATTTGGAGTTTGTCAATGGTTTATTTAAAACATCATCTTCTAGTGTAAATCCACCATCCGTCGTAAAGAGCCAACTTTGGCATTCACAGCCCCCCAGTCAAGGAACCTTCTGTACTCTCCGCATTTCAGCAAGTTTTGTCATCGCCCTCTGAAGTTCGGCAGCTCATACAAGAGCCAAGAGCCACCCAGAACATTGAGGGAGTGGATCTCAGGAGGATGGATACAATCCTGAACTGAGGGACAATCATCTGTGAGCTCCAACATTTGGCCTTGAAGGTCCTCTCTTTCGAAAATGTGGGATCCGGTGTTCTGAGATGGCAAAGGGACCACAGAGAAGGAAAGACTGAAATACCTCTAACTTTCAAAAGCCAGACAGATCTTCTACTGATTAAATCTGGCTGCTATTAAAGAAACATACACAGAGAGATACTATTTTTTCATATCTGTTTGCTGAGAGGAAAGGTGGCATTGTGGTTAAAGTACTAGACTGGGATGAGGAAGATGTGGGTTCAGCTCTCACCACTATCATGGTCTTCCTATGACCTTGGGCAAGCCACTTGCATTCTGTGCCACACTTCTGCAAGTGTAAAATGAGGATGATATGACCTTTCTCCTACCCTCCGTCAGTCTTCCCTGTTTCCATGGTGAGCTCTTCAGGGCAGTTTTGTCTCTTACTATGTTTGTATAGCACCTAGCATAGGCACCGATTCCATGGGTGCTCTGGGGCTGGAGCACCCACAGAAAAAAAATAGTGGGTGCTCAGCACCCACCGGCAGCCCCATGGATCAGCTCCTCCTCTTACTCCCCAACCCTTTCTCCTGCCAGCAGGACCCACCAATCAGCTCCTAACCATCCCTCCCAGAGCTCCCACCTGCCATGACCAGCTGTTCAGTGGTGTGCAGGAGGTGTTGGGGGGAGGAGGAGGAGGCACTGAGTGGAGTCACCCACTTTCAGAAGTCAGGATATTCTCCCCTTTTTAAGAAAGTACTGTTGTCCCAAGTAATTGGGGCATCCATATAAGTCGTCCCCCTGCCATTTTCTACCTGGCTGAAATTGCTTTGTTTGAAGTAGGGTTGCAGATCCAGGTGATCAATACTACATTTGTAACAATGGCCCGGGAAGCTCCTGTCTTGGTAGAAGACAAGCCACAATGTAAATATTTATAAAACCTCACCCAAATGCACGCATTAGATCATAATATTGGCATATCTGGGCTTGCATGCCTGCTGCTCTGCTTACCTTTTCCATTTTCACTAGCTTGTAGAGGTGACAGCTCGGAGCCATGAACAAATACAGAGATATCTTTTATCTACAGCAGACCTAATGCTGCAACTGCAAGAATAACACAAAAGGGGCATTTTCTGATGAGTAAGGGGATTTCATGTTGTCTCTTTATTATGAGGAATGGCATTTACTGCATGTAGCATATTGCATTCATCATCTTTGCTACATTTGTGTTATTCTTGTCGCCCTGAGTGCTAATGAACTGTTCATTATATACCTTGAAGACAATGGCGGCAGAGTGTAAATTGATGTGTGCCAATCAACACCAGCTGAGGATCTGGTTCAGTATATTAAACAGACACTTATCTTCTTTAGATAAAATTGTCCTCAATTGTATTTGCCAGTGAGATCGAACAGCATATTTACCCCATATGTGCATTCTATCCCATCTACCCGCCACTGTTGAACTTAGCCCACAGACTTCCATGGAGTTACACTTATTTACACCACGTCTAAATTTGACCCGTAATCAATCACTATGCCTCTTTTATGAAAACAAACTGTTTCTTACTCCTTTTGTTATAAAGAGATGACAAAATATTAAATCAGTTACTGTAGGAAAATGACTGATTTCCTAAAGGCCTACAAAAGAAACAACATCAGATGTGTCTCATAATACATGCTGCAATGCTACCCTACATATTGGAACATATCCTGACTCCACAAGACAGTAACAGAAAGGAATTTCGGTCAGTGTATGTACCATAGCTCAGCTATGTGGGGGAGGGAAGGAGAGAGGAATAGTAGAGATCAAAAGACATATTCCAGTAGACTTTGCACTGACTTCACATTGGAGGGTTACATGTTTCCCTGCACCTTCTGAAAAGTTCACCATTTATTGGGCTGATTGTGCTATCAACATAGCTACTTCAAATATTTGAGCAGTTGAACCAACTGGGTCTTATCTGATATTTTGCTTTGACTTCAAATTATGGGTTACTTGCTAATACTGAAACTCAGCAGTGTTAGTCCTGGCAAACTCTCTTCTTTTGAGAGGTCATCTAGTCTAGTCCCCTGCACTCATGGCAGGACTAAGTATTATCTAGACTCCAGGGTTTTAGCCTTTGGCCAAACCTTTGCTTACAGATCTTAATGAGAGTTAGATAACCTTGAAAGATCTGACATCCTGTCCTCTTTTGTAACTAGGGCTCTGCCCCAGAGCATTTGGATCATTGTGTCATTCTTTGGGGTTTATTTTGTTTATGGCTTTCTGATGACAAACCCCTTTATTCCTGCATAGGAGTTTGGCCAATGGCTATAGAGATCATGATTAGTGAAAGAAGGCCGAAGTGGCTTGGCCATGTGTAGATGTCAAAAAATTGTATTCCTAAACAAGCCTTTGACTGGATGGCACTTAGTGGAAGGCAGAAAACAGGAGGACAACAGACCATGTATATGAAAACCATTGAGAAAAACGTTACTGTCCTGAAAACAGACTATAATAGAGTAAGACATGTGGCATTAGACAGAGGGAGGCAGAAATGCTGGGTTGCATGATGTGTCATGAGGCAGGAGAGCAACTAATATAAATAATTAGGGATTATTTTGTACTAAGTATCTCAACCCCTTTGGATGGCTTGGGCTTGTTTTTGTTTTCATGCTGAAAAGGTTGCCAGGTTAGCTGTTGCTCTTCTTTGGAAGAGTGCGACAAGTAGCACCCTTGCAGGGCTTTCTTGTGCTCTCACCACACTTATACAACAATATAACTCCCCTGCCTCCAGTAGACTTACTCCTGACTTAGTGGTAGGACTGAGAACAGAAGGGGGCAATCAACACTGCAGTATCTATTGCTTAAGAGAGTGCGCTCAAATAATGGCTGGGTGATGGGGTGTCTACCCCACTCCAGACCTGAGTAAGTATAAAGGGACAATTAATACTGAGACAGGCTGCACCTGGAGCAGAATTAGGGCAGATAAGGTCTGATGAAAGCCAGCTGGGCAGGAACAGGCTGAGCTGGTATAAAACCAGGAAGTGGCGCACAAGGAGGGGGCTACAGGAAGGAACTCTAGTTACTCCCTAGAGAGGAGGGGACTTGGTAAGAGAGAAGGAGGTGCTCTACGGAGACAGTAAGTCCTGGGATCCTGCTTTGGACTGTAGGACTTGAACTTGAGAGAGGGTGAAGTAGCCACAGGGAGCAGAGGAGGCTCCCATAGTAACCCAGGGATGGGCCAGAACACGGTGAAAGGAAGGTAGGAAGAAGCCTAGGAGACCAGCAATAGAGTCTGGGATAACAAAGACCATGGTTGCTAGTTATAGGGTGGCTGGTCTGGAACCCAGAGTAGCAGGCAGGCCTAGGTTCTCCTACCAGCCAGGGGGAAGTGGCACAGGATTGCAGGAGACACCAACTGGACAGCTGATCTGGAGCAGGGTGACCAGGTGTCCTGTTTTTAAAGGGACATTCCTGTATTTAAGTCTTCCTGCAGGTGTCCTGACTTTTTCTTTAAAATGTACAAATTGTCCATATTTTCTGTCTCCCCCCAATCAATACTGGTGGGTCCTGCTGCCGGCCAGATCCCTGCTCAGCAGCTGACCACTCATGAGCGGTGGGTGGGTCCAGTGGCCGATGATGGCGGTAGGGCAAAGCGGCAGCGCACAAAGCCAGTCTCTGCTGGTCCATCAGCGCAGCTCCTGTTGCGTGCTGGCTCTCGGCCAGGAGGGCCTCGCCCCTTGTCCTGTTTCCCGCCAGCACTGGCTGTGCACTGTGAGCTGTGGTGGCTGGCAAGTGCAGGCAGTGGCTGGTTACGTGTCTCCTCTGCTGCCCACCTGTTGACCCTTTACATGCTCCCTCTCTCTGCTTGGCCCCTTTACCTGCCTCTCCCAGCCCTGCTGCTCCTCCACATCCTCCCTGTTGGGGCGCATCCTGCTCCAGCGCTGTGCAGAGAACCAGCACTTGGTCAGAGCACTCAGCTCACCAACAGCTTGGTCGCCAGGCTCCTTTCTTCCCTCGCTGCGTCTGGCTGGGCCGGTGCCCCAGGGTGCTGGCCAGGAGGAGCCAAGCCCTGTGTGTGCTGAAGCCCCGCACAGCCCTGGCAGGGGGCAGCCTCTCCGCCCCTCAGCTAAGCTCTGGGGTGGTGGTGGTGGGGAGGGGGGAAGTGATTTCCAGCCTGTTCATGCCCTGACTCTGCAGGCTTCCTCCTCACCTGCCCCCCTCTCCCACCCTGGGTCCTGCCCCCAGGGATCGTGGGGCTGCTCCATCCACTGGGCACCCTGCCCTGCTGAGCCCCCTCTCTGGCTGGGTTTGCTGAAACCCCTGCAGTAAGGTTCATGGTCCCTGGTGCACAATGCATCTGTGGGGCTTAACCCCTTCCTGCCTGCGCTGTAGCCGGGGGAAAAGAGGCGGGTGGGTTATGTCAGTGGCCAGCAGCAGCCTGGAAGTGTTAGCTGCCTTTTGACACTGTGAGCAGGAAGGGACAGGAGCTGCTTCCAGAAACGGAGGAAAATAGGTGTGGAAAAGATGAGCTCTGCGAAGACTTGGACCAGGTCATCCCTTCCCCAGCACCTCCTGCCTTGTGGCTGGAAGCAGCTCCCGTCCCCTCCTTCCTGCACAGCGCTGAAGGACTGCTGCTGGCCGCATTCTGGTGTGAACCCTGGCAGAAACTGGGGTGGGGGAGCGAGGGGAATGTGCCCCCTCCACCACCTGTTGCCTTGGGAAGATGTGGTGCCAGGTACCAGGAGAGGGGGGCCCAGCCAGGCATGGAGGGCGGAGAGCACCGGGCAGGGAGGGTCGGTCTATTGATCACCGCCCTGTTGAGAGAGGAGTGTGTGTGTGTGTGTGTCTGTCACCTCTCCTTGTTGTGTAGGTGTGTGTCTCACCTCTCCCTGTGTGAACCCTAAAGCCTTAAAGATAAGAAGGTAAATAAAGACTCCAGCTACACAGAATTTCTTTTTAACAGGGGGTTCAGTCAATTTGATGTTAATTTGAACGTTGGTACTACATAGTTCTGACTGATTGCTGTTGAACTGGCTTGAATGTGAGTAATTTTACCAGGTGTCCCATCTTCAGCATAGGGAAATACGGTCACCTCGTCTGGAGGGACACTGATGCCGTGGAAGGAGGCGGGGGACCATAGTGACATTGCAGAAGGGCCAGGTCATGAGGAGAGAGAGAGAGAGCGGGCTCACAGCGTGAGTACTGCACCGGGTGGGAGCTGATCCCCAGATGTCGCCATAAAGAGGTGCCCCCACTGCTGAGTGAACCCCATGGCAGGCTCCAAGCAAGCACAGCACTTAAGCGCATGCTTAACTTTCTCTATGGGACTATCCATGAACTTCAGTTAAGCAAGCGCTTAAGTGCTTTGCTGGATCAGAGCCTCACGCTGTCCCCCAGAGGCCATGCCGATTGCTTCCAGAATGCCAGCGGGTTTTGGGCAGTCTGTCTAGAGATTTCTATTGAATTCGTCTCCCATATGACTGTACAACATACTGCCAACAGGCCACTGGAGATGATACAGTCTAGCACTTTTTACTGGAGGCCTGCTACAATGCTGAGCTTCTCTCACTGACAAAGGAGCTTGTGTCTCGGATCTATGTGCAGACGCTCAGCTCGGCCTCACCTTTGGCGTCTCCATAAGGGGACTGTACTGTAGCCGTGGAGGGCAGACTAGAACTGAATGTCTCATTGCCTTTGCTCTTTTCCTCTGTATTTAATCTTGTCCCTCTCACACCTTCATAATCATCTATACAGATTAGTCTTTCCAGAACGGTGACCCTTCATCCCTGCTCATGAAGAGCCAAGGATCAGAATGCATCTCGCTGTATGTAACGGTCTCTTTGGATCCAAAGTACATATGCTGCAGGTGTGGCTGGCGAGTGCTGCATGGCTCCCCCTCCACCAGCCCGGCAAACGCTCTGTATGGCTCCCCACCAAAAGAGACAGGAACAGCAGCATGGGGCCCTCCCCTCCCCCAGGAATGGGAGCAAAGGCCCTCCACCCTCAGGGACAATGGGGGGTTCTTTGTCCCTCCCACCCTGAGATACAAGGGTAGAGGTTGTGGAGCTCCAAAAACTCTCCCCCAGGCTCCATGGCATCTGCTTGGTTGGGTGGACTGGGCCTGCAGCATTTCTATTCCTGCCTCCCACAGTCCTCTGCTGGGCTGGCGCTGGTGGCTCCTGCAGTTGACATCACATTGAGGTGCATTGTTTAAATCTAGTGTTTCAGGCTGGCTGCAGACTTAGGCAGACGTCTTTGCATTGGTTCCACCCAAGTCATACTTTCAAGCTTTGCTTTACATCCCTCTGGGCCAGAGGTACAAACAGGAGGTTCCAGTGTAATCAGATAATTCCAGGAGCTGGGACCCTCGACCCAGGCCTGTAGTGCCGATGGCTAGTTAATCCAGCCCTGCACTGGATCGGTGCTTAGGTAACTCTCTGGCCCGAGGCTCAGACCCTGGCTTGGTGGAGAGCTGTGACTGGCACTGCCCCTCAGCTGGGAGGGGACTGTGGCTGATTCCTGCCATCAGCTGGGCGCTCAGTTCTGCCTGCTCCATGCCTGGTGGCTGAGGAGGCTCCGGCTGCTGCTCCCTGGTGATACTTCCAGGGCCCCCTCAGCCCTAGCTCCAAATCTCTGGTAAAAGGGGAGGCTGGAGGACTATGATCTAGACTGTAGCTGATGGTTACAGTCCTCCCACTGCCTCTCTCTGGTCCAAGTCCTGCATGTTTCACTCTATGGTTCAGCTCCTACTACCTGTCCCGCACACTGCGTTTTGGGTAAGGTCGGCACAGCCGTGGAAGTGATTGGGATGGAGCCTGGTGCCCCTGTAATCCCTTGTGCGTCTGCCTAGGCCGGAGCCCTGTGTTTGGCATTGGGCACTTTGTGTTGGAAGCAGCTATGCAATGCTGGGGGAGGGCAGGGAAAGATGAGGGACAACTTTTGGATCAGAAGATGATACCGTAGCCCAAGAACACAGGACAAGCCTCGATGTTCCCCTTAGTACACTTACAACAGTACGCTGAGAGCACAATGGTTGTTAAAGCATTTTATTCATTGAGACCCTTCCAGGCAAAAGGCATCTTGATTCAGTAGAGATCAGTGGCACGTCTCAAAGAGCCGACTCTGCCACTCATAGCGCCCCACTCGCTGAATCTCCGGTACTGCCCTGGCCTCAGCAGGTATTGGCGGCCTCTGTAATTCGGCAATTCGTAAAGGATCCAGTGCCCCTCCAGCACAGAACAAGAGAGCATCTCGGGGGAGCGTAGCTGGTCCATGACTTGTGGAGTGTCCTCAGTTAACTCGACCATGTTGCCTCTGTGATCCTCCTTCTCATAGATCTTTATCCTGTAGGTGCCCCTGTGCTGTGACAGAAAATGAGACAGGGTAATAGAGTGACCGCAGCAGGCTGGCTGCCTGTGGTCCTCGGCCCTTAAAGCTGCCTCTGCTCCCTACAGGAGGGGAATCCTTGAATGCTGCAAAGGCAGCACATCCACCCATTTGACTCAGACCTACGCGAGCCGTGACTCCCACCCTTGGTGCAGGGAGCATGTCTGGGGCGGGGAGGAGGGAGCCCATCCAGGTGCAAGAAGGGGCGGGGCTAGAATGTACAATGCTGGCCAATCCTCAGTGAGCACAGTGGTCTCCTAGGCTATGCCAAGTTCTGCTGGGGGCTATTTCAGACTTCAGCGGCCCCAGAATCAAGGAGACCGAGAAGTGACTTTGTTCTAAAGCGTTACAGAAAATATTGGGGCCCCATTCTCCCCTCACACTGGTGTAACTCTGTGGGCATCAGGGAGTTACTCCTTAATTTACACCAGTGTGAGGGGAGTGGGCCCAGTGTATCTCCAGATCCCCAGAAGTTACGGAAACATTTTCCCTTCTTAACTCAAAGTATTTTGTCATTTACTGTCCACAGACTTAATCAGGCCCGGAAATGGCAGTGGAAGGTTTCCTATCCTATCCCTGGAATGTCCCCCTCAGCTATCCTGGAGGGACGACCACTAGTAGGAAGAAAGCAGTTCTCATTTTCAGTACTTGGTAGCTAAGCTGAAAATGATCAAATAAGAACCTTATGACCAGAGCCGGCTCCAGTGTTTTTGCTGCCCCAAGCGGCGGGGGTGTGTGTGAAAGCTGCGATATGCGGCAGCTCCACCACCGCCACTTCGTTCTTCAGCAGCAATTCGGCAGCCGGTCCTTCCGTCCAAGAGGGACTGAGGAATCCACCCCTGAAGAGCCGGACGTGCCGCCCCTCTCCGTTGGCCGCCCCAAGCACCTACTTGTTGCGCTGGTGCCTGGAGTTGGCCCTGCTTATGACAGTGGCTTGGGCAATGTTACCATTTTTGGAATTAAAAAAAAAAAAGCAAAATCGAACTCACAGACGGGATCATCCGGCAGGACTTAATGGAGGTGCTGAAACCCTCAGACTGCATGTCAGGATAATCCCCCCGTTTCAGAAAGAACTGCTGTCCCTGGAAGTTGGGACGTTCATAGAGCATGAAGCAGCCACTTTCCACGCGGACGGAGTTACAGCGGCTCAGCTGACTTTGAAAATCCGGCCGGTCGCTGCTGCACTCAACGGAGCGGCCCTGAAAATTTCTGTCCTCGAAAAGGGTGATCTAGTGCGAGAAACAAATGGCAGAGTTTTCAGTAACATCCTATACAGTGTGATTGCGTCCTGGCATTCCAATTTCTCTCCATCCAGCACGCTAAGCCTGAAGTGTCTGGGCCTTACATTTTACTCATAGTGATGATACATTGATATACTCCTGTGACTTCAGTGGAATTGATCCTCATTTACACAAGTGTAAGCGAAAGCTCTGAGAGATTAATATGCAGGGACTAATAGAGGCAGTAGGTCCCTTAGCTCTGCATTCTTGATTCTCCTCTCCTACTGGTATAGACCTGGAATAACTCCTTTGACATCAACAGACTAACTCTGATGTAAATGAGAGGAGAGTCAGGTCCCTGGCTTCAGCCTGGCATACCAAACAATCCCATCCAGACAGGTTTCTCTTACCTTTCCCATTGTAGCTGGATTCAGGCTGCAAGCCATAGCACTCCAGCTGGGCAACTGCCTTTTTATACCTCACAACCAGTGCTAAGTGTGCACACGTTAACAAAAGTCTTTTCTTTGTTCATAGAGCCAGCTCGTGACACGGGGGTCTCATTCACTCTTTGTACTAGTGTCCATTGGTTTTGTGTAGTGGGGAACAGGTTATATTCCTGTTGTTACCAGTGACCAGTTCTGGGCCCTGGATCTGTCAGCACAGCCATTTTTACACTGAAGACAACATAGTTCAGGAGAAGAGAGAAACTTCTGGCCGAGTGACAGAGGGGACTGGATGTCGATGCCATCACAATCCTTTTGTATAGAGTCTCTGCAGTTGCATTGTTATTAGTGAATGCAGAAGTGCGCTGTACAATAAAGACAGCAGAGGGTTCAAACAACAAAGTAGAAAGTAAGTAGGGAGATAAAAACAGAAGTGTGTATGTCAAAAATAATATCAAAAGGGCTTAGGTAGACATCATGCATGTTTTAGCCATTCAATAGCTTTGGGGTCAGCAGTTGTGACGGTGCTGCCCTTGGGAACCAGCTGAGGTCATTCAATCAGGGTGAACTGCAAACAGAACGGGGCAAACAAACCCCAGAAGCTGGTGGATATTCCAATACTTAAGATTTACCAAGCCAGCACAAAACAACTTCTATATTACCTCACTGGTTACTCAGATGTCCAAACAGTGCAGTTCCCTTAAAGTACCCAGCCTCAGGCCTCCATCCAGACACACATGTCAGATATGATGATGATTACTGAAAATCTTATCTCATTATATAAAAGAAAAGCCACAGACCCAGGTCAAATGATAACTTAGATCTTACCCAAAATACACGCTTATAACCAATTCTTATTAACTAAGCTAAAATTTATTTATAAAGAAAAGAGAGTGTTGTTTAAAAGATCAATATACGTACAGACTTCAGTTCAGTTTTTGAGGTTCAGATACATAGCAGAGATGAGCTTGTAGTTGACAAAAGTCCTTTTAGAAATAGTCCATAGGTTATAGTCCAATGTCCATATTCAGGGTGGCTCCAGTCAATGACTGGGGATCTGAATCCTTATGGCTTAAGGTTTCCCCCTCTTGAAACCCAAAGCAGATCTGAGATGAAGAAGGATCGTGTCCCAAGGTTCTTATACATTTCCAGCAGCCTTTTGGCCTGAGAAAACAAAAGGCTTAACTATCCTTCTCCCAAACATCCTGGCAATTAGCACAGGGTAATTTATCCATTAAACAGTTCAGATACAGGTTACCATAACCTTCAAAGAGACATATAGACAATAATACTATTTCACTCAAGTGTTTTCCTAAATGTTAATACTCCTTTTTTGATCAAAGCTATAGCAATAGACAAGACTTGTTTGCTGACATCACAAGACCTGAGCAAGCACCTACCCTTCTACCTCTAACAATGCAGACTTGTATTTCAAAGCTCTATTCATTTACATATCTTCCTAACCAGTTTCTGAAGTTCGGCCATGGGTCAGGTCAGTCTGTGAGTTAATTAACTTTTTCTGGCCCTGTCATCTTTCAATGAGATATTATATTACACTCATAACTTCACAGCAGTATAGAGAGTGGAATGGCCTCCTGAGAGACCAGCATGAGATGAGCAGCTGTTCAGTAGGTGTGCAGCAGCTATCCCCATATGCAGCCACACAGAGCTGTTCGGAGTCCCCAGGTGTGGTCATTTGCCGCACTCCTTACCACCTCACATCTGAAATGGTTGAGCTTGTACCATGGATAGCGTGGCAGCCCGAAGCCTGGCAGTCTGAGTGACGAGAGAAATTTCTTAGAGAGAGAGAAGCTCGTTCCCATTCTGCTTGCCACAGTGTGACATTGCCCTAGCCAGGGAGGAGGGATAGCTCAGTGGTTTGAGCATTGGCCTGCTAAACCCAGGGTTGTGAGCTCAATCCTTGAGGGGGCCATTTAGGGATTTAATGGGGGATTGGTCCTGCTTTGAGCAGGGGGTTGGACTAGATGATCTCCTGAGGTCCCTTCTAGCTCTATGATTCTGTAACCTCAACCATGCTGATGTGTCAGTGGCAAGGCACCTCCCATGCATTTTTGAAAAGTGGCAGTTGTGGTTATCGCCTGGATTGTGTCAAGGAGGTTCTTCACTGCAATGTTACAGTGTTCCCTGTTAGGAGGTGGGATGTTAGAGAGGACTGGCAGCCACCCAGTGTTTGCTGGTCTCGTAGTCCCTGTTATTCTCATCATTTGATTCAATTGTACATCAACTAGCTTTCACTGGGGAGAGTTTAGCCAAACAGGAGCACAGTATTCTCCAACTGAATAGCAGAGGGTTAGCACCGTGCAGTGTTTGTGCATTAGCTCCTCAACTTGAGCCTGCAAGCTTATCTAAGAGGCCATTTCTGCTGCTAATTTCCTGAGCTCTCTTAGTGATGTTATCTTCATAGGTAAGTGTGTGAGCTAAAGTTCCTTGTAGGTATACTGGCTTTGTGTCATATGCCAATCACTCTTCATTCAAGGAGATGTTGAGTTCTCATGAAGCATTGGTTTGATTGATGTGAAAGCACTACAACACAGTTTTTGACATGCTGGGCTTCAGTCTCTGCTTCGTGCAGTCACCACTGATGGCTGCCATATCTTGTTCTGGTTGTCCTCAACCTTTCTGAAATCTCTGTCTCTTGAGGCTAGGTGGATGTCATCTGCATACTTGAATGGTCTTGACATAGCTGGAGACAGATTTTTTGGAAATATGTTTGGGCAAGAACAGACCTCCTGAGGGAACCTGTTCTTCTGGCTCCTCCATGTGCTCAGTTTATTTCCTAGCACTGCTTGGAACTGTCTGTTTTGAAGCATCATTTCTGTAGCCATAACAATGCATCAAAGTAACATCTTTGACATCTAGACCAGCAAGCCAGGTGTGCCGTCAAGTCAGGAAACACAGCCCCTGTCTTTTTTTTTTCTTTTGGTAAAAAACCATTTTCTATACAGGTGGTAAGAGAATGAATTGGTCATAAGTTCTCCTGCTAGGTTTGAAACCTGGCTTGTCATCACTTAGAGCCTGCTCTAATGTGAGCATGATCCTTTGTAGAATTAGTCACTCCAGAAGTTTGGAAGCACAGCTCAGAGTGATATCAGACAGCTGGAAGGGAATGGTTCTTTCCTTGTTTTGGTGTAGTTAGCATCTGAGTTTTCTGCCATAGCTTAGGCATCTTGTCCTCTTGGATGACACTGGATATGAAAATTGACAGCCATTTTATGCTCTGCTTATCAAATTTTAACAGCATTTCTGGTGGAAATCTTGTTATGGCCACATGCTTTTCCTGCTTTCATGTAGCTCAGTGCTCTCTCCACTACGTCAGCAGAGAAGGGCTGGAAAAAGTCTTCCTCACTCTGAGTGGGCCAGCCTGAATCAGTGCCATCCACTCTTTACTGATTCTTTGAAGGACTCATCCCTGTCGGCTTTTGCCACGTTAACTGAATGGGTGGTGATGCTGTTCTGGGACGCTGTACACTGACCGATGGGTGGTGATTTGTGTTACATTATTTGCGCTGTATAAAAGTTGGCTTCATTTCCCATTGTATATGTTACCATCCAGCATCTCAAAAGATTCTGTTTGACCTGTTCAGTTTGGTTTTGTGGGGTATTGGGGTAACACGTTATTCCCTGGGAAATTGGAATATAAAATAGTACTCTAGATACAGAAATAATTTTACAGCTATTGTGGTCAATGTTCCCTCTAATTTTTTCCATCCAGGTGCAGAATAAATTTTCTCATGTGCCTCTTTGTTATGTTAAATGCCTAATCAGAGCTGAAATCACTTGAGATGGGGCAGTGTTTCTGCCTAGCCTCCAAAGAGCTAAAAATAGTGAGACTCATGTGCAGAGTTCACAGCAGAGAGGCAGGTGGCAGTAGAAGGCGACTGACAGTTAGCTGGTGAATGAGTGGGGTGGAGAGGCACACTAAGCTGTCAGCAGGGTGACTGGCGTGAGCAGACACCTGGCCGGCAGAGAGGGGTGGTGAGTGAGTGCCCAAGCAGCAGAGCAAGTGAGGAACCTCTTTACCCCACACAGGGTGGGAGGTAAGCTCTGGGTCTGCACTGACCAAGGACAGCAACTGTGAGTGAGGTGCAGAGAAGGGTCGGGCATGTGAAAGGGACTTTTGGGTTGCTGGACCTAAGACCCTGAGGGGAAAAAGGATACTGCCCAACCTACACATGGTTTACGTTTATGAACCCTGTTTGCGGTGTTTTCCCAAATTAAAGCTGAGTTACTTCCCTCCTTTAATTAAAAGTTTATTTTCTACACTCAGACTTTGTGCTTGTGAGTGGGGAAATACTGCCTCAGAGGCGCCCAGTGGTGGTGTGTAAATTTCCCAGGTTGCTGGGTGGGGGCTCAAGCTGGTTCTGTGTCCTATCAATGGAAAGGAATCCCTAGATATTGAACCCAGCCCTGGTTCTAATGGCTCCACCTAGCAGAAGGGTTACAATTGCATTTACTGTGTCATGCAACATCTATATCAGGATTGGCTTGGTTACCTTGTAGGAACCAAACCCTGTACAGCATGCTCTGTTCATGTACTGTGCCGGTTCAACCTACTCTTCACCTCATCTATATGTTCCCAACTCATTTTGTCCATTCCTATTTTGTTCATAGTAAATGGTTCCCTTGGTGTACCCCCTCTTATCTTAGCTAACTCAGACACTTTGTCTCTTAGCTCAATGACCCATTAACTTAGCACAAAACATTCCATTTTTAGCCTGCTGATCGATTTATCTCCCAAATCCTGTCTTCCAAGAAATGAGCCTCCCCCCATGTTCACCTCGTCTGGAACAGCCCACCAGGGTGTTTCTACTACCTGTGTAAGGCTGTCCCCAATTTCCTGTTGCTCAGCTCTCAGCTGGACAATGGGAACCAATTGCTCTATTTTCCTTGGTACTAAACCAGTGGTGTTCATGGACGAGGGAGGTACGGGTGCATTTGATCACCAGTGACTCCCGGTTGGTATTGTCTGTCACATTTTCTTTAATCAGCACGCTTGGCTATAGGGTCTGGGTCCCAATCTGAATCAGAGAGGTGAGGGTAAACCAAAATCCATCCATGATCCCCTGGCATTGTGGTGTCCCCTCCAAAAAGTTGTGGGACTCTAGAACACATGCTGTGTCCCTGAGCCGTACCACCCCCTTCACTCTCTGCGATGAGTAGTCGGGCCTAGCCGTCCTCTACTGCGGTGAGGTTCAATCCTGCTGAACACTCCCGGAACCATCTGTGCTTGATTCATTTACATCCGGCTATTTATTCCCTCCCTCCTTGTGCTGCCATCTTCACTCTGGAATAACGCTGGGTATAGGTCCCATTCTCTGTTGTACCACTACTGCTAATAAATACCAATTACTTAGCATTCCTTGTCCATCTAAGAATAGCAACCAGCATTGGCACAGTTGAATGACTAATTTCATGTGGTGCCCAAGGTTGAGGGCCTTCTAGCCATGCAATGGTAAATTTTCTTCCCCAATATTATTAATGCCCTTTTCCACGACTGTCCAGATAAATGTGCTGTTAAATAACCTTGACCATTCCCCCTGCTTTATTTTTTTTTATTAAATGCATAACAAGTTTAGTTTTATGTATGTTGCATGCAAATGCCCGAGAGATGTTGTTGTTTAATGAATTAATTATATTATTGTATGTTAGACTTTGTGTCCTATCATTGATGCTTAATGCCTCCCACTGCAGATTTAAAGTACTATTTTTTTCTTCCTTTTTTTTAACGGCTTCACTAAATTTATGAGTTAGCAAGTTCATTTTAAGGGTTAATGCCATACTGTCTGCAGAATTTTATAGGGGGACCCAACTCCCCTGCTACCCAGTATAGTTGCCACTGTCTTTCTTTTGGATTTATGGTTTTTGTGTCCTTGAAATATGCCTCTCACTGGATCCTGTCATAATCAAATGTGTGCCCTGATAATTTATTGCTAAACTATTTTTACATGGGACTGGACAGGTAACAAGCAGTCTGTATCTTGCCAAATTTAATATGAGTGGGAGGTGTATTGATCTTGTATTTCTTACCACTGTTTTACGAGCAGGGTATATACAAATACTATTGTCTGGCCACAGAGTGTTCATGGGACATAGAGGAGGAACATAATTTTCAAAGGATTCTATGCTAAAAGTACTCACTTCAGACTAGGATGAAGGGTGTTGTCTATCATTTGTTTGCCACTAAAACAGCTGGGTTTTATTTACTAATGTGCCCGCTAAATATTTTAGGCCTAGTGAAGTTCAATTGTTTGCCTTAGAAAACTCCCCAGACTTATTTATATGCCACAGCATCCTACCGTTCTGGTTTTTTGTGTGTGTGTGTTTGGTTGGGTTTTTTTAGTATTTTTGGGGGACATATTATGAACTCATAGATTTTAAACAATACAGCCTCATCCCTTGTTGTCCACATCTATCATTTGAACACGCCCCTTGTAGTTCTTCAGCTTTAACAGCCACTGCCTTAATGGCCAAACAGGACAACTGATTTAGACTGGTAGGCTGATTCTGTTTTGCCCCTAATGGTGGGGTGCAGAATATTTTCCCATTTGTTTTTATTGTACAGCTGGCGTCTGGCATGTTCTGAATGGTTGTGAGAGTGTGGAATTACTGACTGTTTCTGAACCTCTGGACCATCTCCAAACCATTCACATCAGGACATGCGATGTCGTAACCCTCCACCACTGCATGGTTGCAAATTAACAAGACAAAAAGAAGAAACCATTTTGTGCCTCTTTTTTTTATTGAGGTTTCTGAGCGTTGAGCTGACTTTTGTGAATCCAGCTCTTCCTTTTACTTTCCAGGACTATGAAGAATACAGAGGGGTCAGGTCAATCCTACCTGAAGCATGTACCTGTTTGCCTTTGGGAAAGGCTTGCAGGGAGCCTGATCCTGGATGATGACTTTAGATCAGACATGATGCTCAGTCAGGTCTCCTTTGGCATTGAACCATGTCTTGGTTTTTTATATGTCCACTTCCTTTCTTACCACCACGCTCCTCTGTATCTGCATCTGCAAGTCCTGTACCAGGTTTCTGACAGGATCACTATAGCCAGATGGGCTGGAATTGGGCTAATTATATCCTTCCGCATTCTCATTAGTCTTTCCATCGGGCCTCATTGGGGGAAAAGGCTGTGAATTTGCATCCCTAGCTCTGATGTGCATTAGTACCAGCTTCACCCCAATTGCTGCCTGTTGCAGGATCTTTTTTAAGCTTGGATTTGATGATGGTCCTATTTATTCTCACACCCTGTCCTGCTGCTGTTGACTGATGGGGAAGGGGAACCTTTTGATCTATGTCCAGTCAGGTGCACACTTCTTTGACAACAGACCCCATAAAACCACTCCCATTGCCTGAGTCAATAACCTTATTGCCCCTGCAGAACACATTGCTCACCAATTATTTCGCTCTCGTTATGGCAGTCACATATTTAGTGTGGAAGGCCTTCTACTCCTAATGTGAGAAAGCATTGACAATAACTAGCTCATACTTATTACCCCTTGGTGTTAAGGGCAGCTCCTCAGTATAGTCGATTTGAACTCGTTTCCATGGACCTCTCTGTGATTGTCTCAGAAAAACTTTTGTTACGTTCTTTGTTAGCTGGATTGTCTAGCACAGATTAGACCAGCGTCAAGGTGTTCCTTCCTGTCTCCTTGCCATTGGGGCTGACACCATGTTTTTGCCAGTCTGTCTTTGGCCTCTGCCTCTTTGGAGTGACCACACACAGTGAACCTGTAAAACCATAAGAGCAGATCTTTCTGCATATTTTGTGGTGCCACCCATACCGAACCTTTATTTAATGTAAACATGGGAGTTCTTGCTGTATGACTAAGTTTTGACCTTGTACGTTCATGTTGTGGTTGCAGGCTTGCTCCCAAAGTGGTTTTAACTTCACATCCTGTTTTTGAATGCTTTGTACCTGCCTTAGCCCTGCAGCGCCGCCAACCGGAGTCGCCTGAGGTAAGTGCTGCCCGGCCGGAGCCCGCACGCCCACGCCTGAGCCCCCGCCCCCCTCCCGTACCCAAATTCCCTCCCGGAGCCCGCACCCCCTTCTGCTCCCCAACCCTCTGCCCCAGCCTGGTGAAAGTGAGTGAGGGTGGGAGAAAGCAGGGAATGGCGTGACCGGGGGTGGGGCCTTGGAGAACGGGTGGGGCAGGGAGCAGGCCTCTGAGGAGGGATGGCGCAGGGGCAGGGGTAGGGTGTTCTGCTTTGTGCTGTTAGAAAGTTGGCAACCCTAAGTGTTTGGCCAGTTTTTGTTTTTTACTTTAATTGTTGTTAAACCTCTTTTATTTATATATAACATAGTGGCAAATGCCATCTGTGTACTGAATGTCTCATTGTCTTTGCTCTGTTCATAAGACTGTACGTAAGAACAGCCCTACTGGGTCAGACCAAAGGTCCATCTAGCCCAGTATCCTGTCTACCGACAGTGGCCAATGCCAGTGCCTCTGTATTTAATCGTGTCCCATGGCCCCCCTCCATTAGCCCGGCAAACACTCTGTAGGAGTCCCCACCAAAAAAGACAGGAACAGAAACCTAGGGCCCTCCCCTCTCACAGAAGTGGGACCAAGAGCCTTCCTCCCTCAGGGAGAACAGGGTCTTTAGTCCCTCACACCCTGAGATGAAGGGATAGGAGTAGGGTCGCTTCCAGGATTCACCCTTGAGCCTGGGTGTATCTGCTTGGATGTGTGGATTGGGCCGGGGTGCTCTTCTCTTCATGCTTCCCACAGTCCTCTGCTGGGCTGCTGTTGGTGGCTCTTATAGTTAACCTCACAATGAGGTGCATGGGGATGTTCAGCCTTCTCTGAGCTATTGTTTCAGGCTGGCTGCAGACTTGGGCAGACGTCTCTGCATTTGTTCCACCTGGGTCATGTTTTCAAGCTTCACGCCCCCCTGGGCCAGAAACCTCAGCTTTCGTTACACATTGGACATTCCAGTGTAATAAGATGATTCCAGGAGCTGGAGCTCTCGACCCAGACCTGTACTGCCTATAGCTAGTTAATCCTGCCCTGCCCTGGATTGGTGCTCAGGTAAGTCCGGCCCAAGACTTGGCCCCTGGCTCGGGGGAGAGCTGTGACTGGCACTACCTCTCAGCTGAGAGGAGGAAGTGGCTCATTCCTGCCATCAGCTGGGTGCCCAGCTCTGCCTGCTCCATGCCTGGTGGTTGAGGGGGCTCTGGCTGCTGCTCCCTGGTAATGCTCGCAGGGTCCCTTCAGCCCTAGCTCCAAATCTATGGCCATGGGTGGGCTGGAGGATTATGATCTAGACTACAGTTGTATGGTTACAGTCCTCTCTATGGTCCAAGTCCTTCATGTTTCACACTATGGTTCAGATCCAACTACATGTCCTGTACTGCATTTTGCGTAAGGTCTGCAAAGCCATGGAGGTGCTTAGAAGGGAGTCTTGTATCCCCGTACTCCCTAGTGTGGCTGTCTAAGCCTGAGCCCTGTGTCATTTGTGCTGGAAGTAGCTATGCAGTGCTGGGGAGGGCAGGGAAAGATGAGGAGCAGTGTTTGGTTCAGAAGATGATATAGTAGCCCAAGAACACAGGACAAGCCTTAACGTTCCCCTTAGTACACTTACAACAGCACGCTGAGAGCACAATGGTTGCTAAAGCATTTTATTCATTGATACCCCTCCAAGCGAAAGGCGTCTTGATTCAGTAGAGATCAGTGGCACGTCTCAAAGAGCCGATTTTGCCGCTCATAGCGCCCCAGTCGCTGAATCTCCTGTACTCCCCTGGTCTCAGCAGGTATTGGCGGCCTCTGTAATTCGGCAATTCGTAAAGGATCCAGTACCCCTCCAGTACAGAACAAGAGAGCATCTCGGGGGAGCGTAGCTGGTCCATGACTTGCGGAGCATCCTCGGTTAACTCTACCATGTTGCCTCTGTGATCCTCCTTCTCATAGATCTTTATCCTGTAGGTGCCCCTGTGCTGTGACAGAAAATGAGACAGAGTAATAGAGTGACCTCAGCAGGCTGGCTGCCTGTGGTCCTGGGCCCTGAGTCAGCTCTGTGCACTGCTCCAGTGATGCAAAGGGCATTCCTGCAATGTCCCTGCAGCCATCCTGCAGGGACTACCTCTATAAGAAAGAAAACAATTCTCATTTTCAGTCTTAAGTATCTCTGCTGAAAATGATCAAGCAAGTACCTTATGACAGTGGTTTGGGCAATTTTGTCATTTAAAAAAAAAAGAGAGAGAAAGAGAGAAGCAAAATCGAACTCACAGACGGGATCATCCGGCAGGACTTAATGGAGGTGCTGAAACCCTCAGACTGCATGTCAGGATAATCCCCCCGTTTCAGAAAGAACTGCTGTCCCTGGAAGTTGGGACGTTCATAGAGCATGAAGCAGCCACTTTCCACACGGACGGAGTTACAGCGGCTGAGCTGACTTTGAAAATCCGGCCGGTCGCTGCTGCACTCAACGGAGCGGCCCTGGAAGTTTCTCTCCTCAAAAAGGATGATCTAATGTGAGAAACAAATGGCAGAGTTTTCAATAACATCCTATGTGGTGTGACTGCGTCCTGGCATTCCAATTTCTCTCCATCCAGCACGCTAAGCCTGAAGTGTCTGGGCCTTGCATTTTACTCATAGTGATGATAAATTGATATACTCCTGTGACTTCAGTGGAATTGATCCTCATTTACACAAGTGTAAGCGAAAGCAGAATTGGGCTCTGAGAGTTTAATATCCAGGGATTAATAGAGGCCGTAGATCCCCTAGCTCTGGATTCTTGATTCTCCTCTCCTACTGGTATAGTCCAAGGGTAACTCCTTTGACAATAAGAGACTAACTTTTTGATGTAAATGAGAGGAGAATCAGGTCCCTGGCTTCAGACTGACATAGCAAACAATCCAGTCCAGGCAGGTTTCTCTTACCTTTTCCATCGTAGCTGGATTCAGGCTGCAATCCATAGCACTCCAGCTGGGCAACTGCCTTTTTATACCTCACAACCAGTGCTAAGTGTGCACACGTTAACAAAAGTCTTTTTTTCTGTTCATAGAGCCAACTCATGACTCTGGGGGATCATTCACTCTTTGTACTAGTGTCCATAGGTTTTGTGTAGCGGGGAACAGGTTTTATTCCTATTGTTACCAGTGACCAGTTCTGGGCCCTGGATCTGTCAGCTCAGCCATTTTTACATTGAAGACAACATAGTTCAGGAAAAGAGAGAAACTTCTGGCTGAGTGACAGAGGGGATTGGATGTTGATGCCATCACAATCATTTTGTATAGAGTCTCTGTGGTTGCATTGTTATAAGTGGATGCACAAGTGGTACAATAAAGATGGAAGAGGGTTCAAACGACAACATAGAAAGTAGGGAGATAAAAACAGAAATGTGCATGTCAAAAAAAAATGTCAAAAGGGCTTAGGCAGATCTCAGGCATGTGTGAGCCCTTCAATAGCTTTGTGGTCAGCAGTATGGAGTCTGGAACATACTCCCACGAGACCAGCAATCACTGAGCCCCCCACTTTTTAACATAGGTGTAATTTCAGAGGGCAGATGACGGTGTTGCTAGTCTAGCTACAGAAATCATTTTCCAGCTACTGTGGAGTAACTTTTCTTTTATAATGGTGGCTCATGGGTGCAGCATAATATTGGATTGAACCTATGTACTTAGGTCCTGTCTATATGGGGTTGTTTTTGCACTGCTGCAGTGTGTTTGATTTAGAGGTTTGTGCTGGTACAATTAGATTGATGTAGTTGGACCGGTGCAAATTTTCCTCATCTACATAAGTCTGTAATGTCAAGTTCTGAATTATTTGATTGAAATGCCAATTTCTTACATAAAGGTTTTCCTCAATAGAGCTCAAAGTGCTTCACCGTCTTTAAAGGATTTATTCTCAAAAGACCCTTGTGAGGTAGGTGGTGTGATTTTTCTCTGAGACCTCTTTCCACTCTTCTTCACAACTCAGTTCAACTCCAGGCGTTGTCATTCGGTTATCTTTATCTGGCATGCAGCAACACTTCACTGAGTTGATGAAACTCAAATGTGAGGTGGTGGTGGATGTAGTGTTACAGTCTGTACCCCCATTTGTACTCCTTTTATTGGAGGATGATAAAATCCATGCAAAGCATGCCGTGTGAGGTATCATTCAAAAACTCATAATTTCCTGATCATCACTGTCCTAGTAAAATGTGTGGCAGCATTGTATATAAAGTTTAAGATTCTTCTGTGTTATGTTCAGGGGAGGCTCTATGTATTTTGCCACCCCAAGTATGGCAGTCAGGCAGCTCTCGGCGGCACGCCTGCAGGAGGTCTACTGGTAATGCGGATTCGGTGGCATGCCTGTGGGAGGTCTCCCGGTCCCACACCTTCAGCGTACCCGCCGCCAAATTGCCACTGAAGCTGCAGGACCGGCGGACCTCCCGCAGGCATGCCGCCGAAGGCAGCCAGACTGCTGCCCTCACGGTGACCGGCAGGCCGCCCCCTGCAGCTTGCCGCCCCAGGCACGTGCTTTGTGCGCTGATGCCTGGAGCCGCCTCTGGTTATGTGAGTAAGAGCAGCCACAAACCACTTCTTCAGAGACAAAAGCCAAATGGACGCCTCAGCCATGTGTCAATAAGATCAAATGGACAATCACCTGCTTAAGTGGCCATTCTTTGTCAGGAAAGAGGGTGTGAGTGAAAATCTATATTTTGATAAATGAAGAGCTTGAGGTTCCCATCCAAACAGACTTTGTCTCCTGGACTTCAGCTGGAGATGGAGAGCGAACTATAAAGGGGGGGAACAGACACCCCAAAATACTTCTCACTTTCTCTCTGCTCATAGCATCAACAAGACGTGAAGGACAAGGAAAGTGACACTGGATTGGGGCAAGGGTCCAGCCTGCAAAGGAATGCAGCCAGTAAGACTGCTGAAGTATGTAGTGAGAGAGACCTTTGCTTTGAATTCATTTAGCTTATTAAGTTTTTCTTTTTATTTCTTTGTAACCAATTCTGACTTTTATGCCTCCTTATTTGTAATTACTTAAAATCTACCTTCTGTAGTTAATAAACTTGTTCTATTGTTTTATGTAAACCAGAGTGTTTGCACTGAAGTGTTTGGGGAAACTCCATTTGAGATAAGAGGATTTGTTATTAATACTTGTCTATTAATAAAATGATGGACTTTATATGAGCTTGTATTGTCCAGAAGGGTGCTGAGTACAAGACACAAATTTCTGGGGGAAAGTCATGGTCCAGGAGTTTGCTGGTGTTGCCCTGCAGTGTAATTGAGTGGCTGGATGTAGCACTCATGTAGTATAGCTGGGGCTAATTTAGATGCTGCAGCCTGTGTGTGGGCAGACCAGGAGTGGTTCCTTTCACAGTGAAAAGAACAGGAGCACTTGTGGCACCTTAGAAGCAGTGTAAAAGGCACCCCAGGTTGGAGAACTGAGGGGACACATCTGTTCAACAGTCCAGATTGTACCCTGGGTAAGGTCATGTTAGGGCACATGACATATATATCCAATGATGCACAGAAACTCTCTCCCTTTATAAACATTTACACGTTTTACTTCATTTTCTATATGATGCATGACATATGCTGGCAGTGGCTCGCTTACTTTGTAGGAGTCAATCCCCGTACAACATGCTCTGTCCATGTTTGACCTACTCTTTACCTCATGTTTTCATTCCCGATTTATTGTGTCCATTATTATTTTGCTCATAGTAAATGGTTCCGTGGGTGTTCCCGCTCCTAGCTAGCTGAGAAACTTTGTCTCTTAACTTACAGCCCATTTACTTTTCTTAGCACAAAACATTCCATTTTTAGCCTGCTGATCTATTTACCTCCTGAGTCCTGTCTTCCAAAAGACTTCAGAGGAGCCAGGTCAATCCTATGTTAAGCGCAGACTGTACCACTCTGCTTTTGGGAAAGGCTGGCAGGGAGATAGATCCTTTAGATCCTGCTGGATGTTCAGTTATGTCTCCTTTGGCATTGAATCATGCCTTGGTTTTTTATACATCTGCTTTCTTACCTCCACACTCCTGTGTATCTCCAAAATCTGCATCTGCAAGTCCTGTACCAGGCTTCTGACAGGGCCACTGTAGCTAGATGGGCTGGAACTGGGTTAATTATATCCCTCCACACTCTCATCCAGACAGATGCACACTTCTTTGACCCCACAAATCCGCTCCCATTGTCTGAGTCAATAACCTTAGGCTCCCCATCTGCAGAACACATTGCTAATCAATTATTTCAGTTTTGTTAGGGCAGTCACATATTTAGTGTGGAAGGCCTCCTCCTCCAGGTGTGAAAAAGCATTTACATCAAGTAGCACATACTTGTTACCCGATAAGGACAACTCCCCAGTGTAGTCTATTAGAATTCATTTCCATGGACCTCTCAGTGCCTGTCTCAGAAGAGCTGTTTTTGTTAGCTGGATTGTGTCTGGCACAGATTAGGGAAGTATCAAGGTGTTCCTTCAAGTCTCTTTCTCATTGGGGCCACCACCATATTTTTGCTAATCTGTCTTTGGCATCTGTGTCTTTGGAGTGATCACCCCTTGTACATTTGTGTTTTGGCTGCAGGCTTGCTCCCAAAGTGGCCTTAACTTCACATCCTGTTGTTAAAGCGCTACTAATAATAGTAGGGTCCAGATTTTCCTGGATGTTATAGTGGACAGATTACTTCACCCAAGAGGTGATGGCATTTTAGATTTGATGTTGGGGAGTAGTGAGGATCTCATAGAAGAACTGGGTGTAGAAGACAACCTTGGTTCGAGTGACCATGAGCTAATTCAGTTTCAAATAATAATAACAAAATAAACAAAAATAGATCTGCAATGAGGGTCCTTGATTTCAAAAGGGCAAACTTTAAAAAATGAAGAGAATTAGTTAGAAAAGTGGACTGGAATGTAGAACTGAAGGATGTGAAAGCGGAGGAGGCTTGGAATTACTTGACATCAAAGTTGCAAAAATTATCTGAAACCTGTATCCCAAGCAAGGGGGAAAAATTGTAGGAAAGGGTAGATGAGCAAGCCTCTCAAATAGGTGATTAAGAGAAAGCAGAAATCCTACAAGGAATGGAAGATGGGATACATCAGCAAGGAAAGCTATTTTTTGGAGGTCAGAGAGTATAGGGATAAAGTGAAACCTGCCAAAAACCAAGCAGAGTTGGACATTGCAAAGGAAATTAAAACCAATAGTTAATGGTTCTACGGCCATATAAATAAAAACAAAACAAGGTAAGAAGTGGGACTGCTAAACACTGAGGATGGGGTGGAGATTAAAGATAATCTAGGCATGGCCCAACACCTAAAGAAATACTTTGCCTTAATGTTTAATAAGGCTAATGAGGATCTTAGGCCTGGTCTACACTAAGAAGGGGGTTCGAATTAGGGTATGCAAATTCAGCTACGTGAATAGCGTAGCTGAATTCGAAGTACCCTAATTCGAACAACTCACCCGTCCACACGCGGCGGGGTCGAACTCCGCGGCTCCCCCGTCGACTCCGCCAACTCCTTCTGCCGAGGTGGAGTACCGGAGTAGACCGCGGCGCTTCCGGAGTTCGAACTATCGCGTCTAGATCAGACGTGATAGTTCGAACTCCAAAAAGTCGAACTCTCCGCGTCGAACCGGCAGGTAAGTGTAGACGTACCCTTAGGAGTAGTGGGAGGGTGGAAGTCAGACTCAAACAGCTAAACTGGGGGGCCTGAATAATTTCTATCCAAGAATATTAAAGGAACTGGTACATGAAATTGAAACCCAATAGCTAGGATTTTTAATGAATCTTTAAACTCAGGGGTAATACTCCCTTACTGGAGAATTGCTAATATAGTTCCTATATTTAAGAAAAGGGGGAGGAAGGGAAATGATCCGGGAAACTAAGGGCCTGTTAGTTTGATCTCAATTGTATGCCCGGTCTTGGAACAAATTTTGAAAGAGAAAGTAGTTAAGGATGTAGATGTAATTGGGGGAGGGGAGGGGGAGAATACAACATGTGGTTTTACAAAAGTAGATCATGCCAGACCAACCTGATTTTCTTCTTTGAGAAGATAATTGACTTTAGATCTACTGCATTTCATTTGTCTCAAATCTATCTGCTCTAATTTATCTGGATTTCAGTAAGGCTTCTGATAGTTTCACATGGAAAATTATTAGTTAAGCTGGAGAAGATGGGGATTAATATGAGACGTGAAAGGTGGATGAGGAGCTGGTTAAAGGGAAGACTACAATGGTACATACTGAAAGGCGAACTGTCAGGCTGGAGTGAGGTTACTAGTGGAGGTCTTTAGGGAAGACAGTTTTGCTGACATGCATTTTTTTTTTTTTTAAAGATTAGATGCTGGGTGCTAGTGGGGCAAATTGGGAAGTAGCACAGGATTGTGGGAAATGCCCACCAGATAGCTGGTCTGGAGAGAGCCTCATAACCTGGAGGGGGTGACTGTGTTGCCCTAGCCAGAGGGCTGAATCATGAAGTCACACAGAGCACCCCAAGTCATGAAGTGAGAGAGCGAGATAGGTCACAGGGGCATTTGCTCCTGGAAGTGGGAGCAAGGGCCCTCTAGCCTCAGGGACAACAGGGGTCATTTGATGCTCATACCCTGAGCTGAAGGGATAGAGGTAGGTTAGCTCCCAGGACTCACCCTTGAGCCTGGGTGTATCTCTTTGGATGTGTGAACTGGGCCGGGGTGCTTTTCTCTTCCTGCCTCCCAGAGTTGTCTGCTGGGCTGCTGTTGGTGGCTCCTACAGTTAACCTCACACTGAGGTTCAGCCCTCTCAGAGCTATTGTTTCAGGCTGGCTGCAGACTTGGGCAGACGACTCTGAATTGGTTCCACCTGGGTCATATTCAAGCTTTGCTTCACACCCCCCTGGAACAGACACCTCAGCTTTCGTTACACACAGAAAGTTCCAGTGTAATCCAATGATTCCAGTAGCTGGGGCCCTCGACCCAGGCCTGTGGTGCCTATGGCTAGTTAATCCTGCCCTGCCCTGGATCGGTGATCAGGTAACTCTGGCCTGAGGCTCGGCTGGGCAGAGAGATATGATTGGCGTTTCTCGGCTGGGAGGAGGATGTGGCTGATTCCGGCCATCACCTGGGTGCCCAGCTCTCAGCCACCAGGCATGGAGCAGGCAGAGGGCTCTGGCTGCTGCTCCCAGGTGATGCTCCCAGTGCCTCTTAAGACCTAGTTCCAAATCTGTGGCCATGGGTGGGCTGGAGGTTTATCATCTAGACTACAGCAGTATGGTTACAGTCCTCCCGCCGCCTCTCTATCCTCCAAGCCCTTTATGTTTCACTCTATGGTTCAGCTCCTATGAAGTCGCCCTCACTTAGGGTGACCAGAGAGCAAGTGTGAAAAATTGGGACAGAGGGTGGGGGGTAATAGGAGCCTATATAAGAAAAAGACCCAAAAATCGGGACTGTCCCTATAAAATCAGAACATCTGGTCACCGTACCTGCACTGCATTTTGGGTAAGGACTGCACAGCCATGGAGGTGATTGGGACAGAGCCAGGTGCTTCCGTACTCCCTTCAGAAGATGATACCGTAGCCCAAGAACACAGGACAAGCCTCGATGTTCCCCTTAGTACATTTACAACAGTACACTGAGAGCACAATGGTTGTTAAAGCATTTTATTTCTTGAGACCCTTCCAGGCAAAAGGCATCTTGATTCAGTAGAGATCAGTGGCACGTCTCAAAGAGCCGACTCTGCCACTCATAGCACCCCACTCGCTGAATCTCCGGTACTGCCCTGGCCTCAGCAGGTATTGGCGGCCTCTGTAATTCGGCAATTCGTAGAGTATCCAGTACCCCTCCAGCACAGAACAAGAGAGCATCTCGGGGGAGCGTAGCTGGTCCATGACTTGTGGAGAGTCCTCGGTTAATTCGACCATGTTGCCTCTGTGATCCTCCTTCTCATAGATCTTTATCCTGTAGGTGCCCCTGTGCTGTGACAGAAAATGAGACAGTGTAATAGAGTGACCTCAGCAGGCTGGCTGCCTGTGATCCTGGGCCCTGAGTCAGCCCTGTGCACTGCTCCAGTGATGCAAATGGTGCTTACAGCTGCCTCTGCTCCCCACAGGAGGGGAATCTTTGAATGCTGCAAAGGCAGCACATCCACCCATTTGACTCAGACCTACACCAGCCGTGACTCCCACCCTTGGTGCAGGGGCTATGTCTGGGGTGGGGAAGAGGGAGCCCAACCAGACACAAGAGGGGACAGGGCTGCAGTGTACAACGCTGTCCAGTCCTCAGCCAGCACAGTGCTCCCATAGGCCTGGAGTCCTCAATCTTTTTCTTTCTGAGGCCCTGTGATGGGCCGTGCATGCCCTGCACTGGTACTGCAAGGGTGAACTCTACTCTTTGGGCCGAGGAGGCCATGCACCCTCAGCCCTGCTGGGCATGCTCCAGCTGGAGACCAGGTATAAAAGGGAGCAGCCCAGCTCATTCGGGGCTGACTGCCAAGGAGGGAGGATGCCTGCTGGAGGCTCCAGCCCTGGAACTGCTATGGCCTCAGAAGGAAGAAGCCGGAGATGCTGAGACCCAGGCAAATGCACAAGTTCCTGCATATGCCCAAGGAGCAACTAAGCTGCCAAGAGCCGGACAGGCTGAGGAGCCTACAGACTTCGGAGATGCCAGGACGACACCACCAGGGACAGGGTAGGAAATAGCTCAGGGAGACTAGGCATTGTACCAAGTGTTTTCAGTGTGTTTTGGATGGATTCCCCACTGACTCAGTGGCAAGCATACTTGCCCCTGTCAGGGCCCTGAGTTGGAAACTGGAGCAGGGAGGGCATGGGGTCCCCCTTCCTGGTTGCCACCCCCCTCAGGTGGCGGCCCACTCCCTTGACCAGCCTACTGGAGAGCCACCATATTGACTCTGGCCATTTGGCCACATAGTCCTGCTGACTCAGGCCACAAGGACACGCAGTCCTGATGGATGGCAGCCATATTGATTTTACCCTTAGGCGAAGCTATCCCAAGGTAAGGGGTGTTTGAATAGATTCAGCCACGGTGCCATAATTATCCTCACTCCATCCCAAGAAGGGACGGGTTGCACTTGCTCCATGACAGGGTCCCCTAACATGGTATATAAAAACTCCACGGACCTCTGTGCCACAACAACAGGTTTTCTGCATATAAAAGCCAGGGTTGCCATTAGAGGGTAGCAAGCAGGGCAGTTATCCAGGGCCCCATGCCACAGGGGCCCTGTGAAGCTCAGCTGCTCAGGCTTCAGCTTCAGGCAGGGGTGGTGGGTGGGACTCAGGGCACTGGGGCTTTGGCTTTCTGCCCTGGGCCCCGGTGCGTCAAATGCTGGCCTTGCTTTGCAGACTCTCAGAAACCCACTCGTGGCCCACCGGGGGCCTCGGATCCCTAGTTGAGAGCTGCTGCCATAGGCTACACTAAGTTCTACTGGGGAGCGTTTCAGGCTTCAGCAGCCCCAGAATCAAGGAAACAGAAAAGTGAGTTTGTTCTAAAGAGTCACAGAAAATATTGGGCCCAATTCTCCCCTCACACTGGTGTAACTCTCTGAGCTTCAAGGAGTTACACCTTATTTTACACCAGTGTGAGGGGAGTGGGCCCAGTGTATCTCCAAATCCCCAGAACTTACAGATACATTTTCCCTCCTTAACTCAAAGTATGTTGTTGTTCACTGTCCATATTCCTAACCACAGGACAGCTGCACCGAGGCCCAGAACAGGCAGTAGTGGTGGAAGGTGTCCTGTCCTATCCTATCCCTGCAATGTCCCCCAGCCATCCTGGAGGGATGACCACTAGGAGGAAGAAAGCAGTTCTCGTTTTCAGGCCTTGGTAGCTAAGCTGAAAATGATCAAGCAAGTGCCTTATGACGGTGGCTTGGGCTTGGGTGGCTTGATTTTTTAAAAGCAAAATCGAACTCACAGACGGGATCATCCGGCAGGACTTAATGGAGGTGCTGAAACCCTCAGACTGCATGTCAGGATAATCCCCTCGTTTCAGAAAGAACTGCTGTCCCTGGAAGTTGGGACGTTCATAGAGCATGAAGCAGCCACTTTCCACGCGGACGGAGTTACAGCGGCTGAGCTGACTTTGAAAATCCGGCCGGTCGCTGCTGCACTCAACAGAGCGGCCCTGGAAGTTTCTATCCTCAAAAAGGATGATCTAGTGCAAGAAACAAATGGCAAAGTTTTCAGTAACATCCTATACAGTGTGACTGCGTCCTGGCATTCCAATTTCTCTCCGTCCAGCACACTAAGCCTGAAGTGTTCGGGCCTTACATTTTACTGACTATGGTGATAAATTGATATACTCCTGTGACTTCAGTGGGATTGATCCTCATTTACACAAGTGTAAGCGAAAGCAGAATTGGGCTCTGAGAGACTAATATCCAGGGACAAATAGAGGCAGTAAGTTCCCTAGCTCTGCATTCTTGATTCTCCTCTTCTACTGCCATTGGTATAGGCCAGGAGTAACTCCTTTGACAATAAGAGACTAACTTTGATGTAAATGAGAGGAGAATCTGGTCCCCAGCTTCAGACTGACATAGCAAACAATCCAGTCCAGACAGGTTTCTCTTACCTTTTCCATCGTAGCTGGATTCAGGCTACAAGCCATAGCACTGCAGCTGGGCAACTGCCTTTTTATACCTCACAACCAGTGCTAAGTGTGCACACGTTAACAAAAGTCTTTTCTCTGTTCATAGAGCCAGCTCATGACTCTGGGGGATCATTCACTTTTTGTACTAGTGTCCCTAGGTTTTGTGTTGTGGGGAACAGGTTTTATTCCTATTGTTATCAGTGAGCAGTTCAGCACAGCCATTTTTACATTGAAGACAACATAGTTCAGGAAAAGAGAGAAACTTCTGGCCGAGTGACAGAGGGGACGGGATGTTGATGTGATCACAATCCTTTTCTATAGAGTCTCTGCAGTTGCATTGTTATTAGTGAATGCAGAAGTGCGCTGTACAGTAAAGATGGAAGAGGGTTCAAACAACAAAATAGAAAATAGGGAGATAAAGACAGAAATGTGTATGTAAAAAAAAAATGTCAAAAGGGCTTAGGTAGACCTCACATGTGTTTTTGCCATTCAGTAGCTTTGGGGTCTGATATATGGAGTCTGGAACGTCCTCCTGCAAGACCAGCATGAGATAAGCAACTGTTCTGTAGCTGTGCAGCGTCCACCCCCACCTGTAGCAACAGAGGGCTGTTCTGAGTCTCCAGGTGTGGTCATTTCCAGCACATCTCATCATCCCATATTTCAAATAGTTGAGCTTGCACAATATTTAGCATAGCAGCTCAAGGCCAGGCTGTCTTCCATCAGGCTGAACAAGGAGAAGGAGTTTCTCAGGCCTTGTCTACACTACAGAGTTTTGTTGACAAAAGTTAGGCCCTTTAATTAAAGCGCTTCCATTAAGTAACTGTTGCATGTCCTCTTTATGGTCCTCATGTCAACAGAGCCCATGCACACTGGCAGTGTGGGCAGGGGCGGCTCCAGGCCCCAGCACGCCAAGCACGTGCTTGGGGCAGCACGCCGCGGGGGGCGCTTTGCCGGTCGCCGGAAGGGCGGCAGGCAGCTCCGGTGGACCTCCCACAGGCGTCCCTGCGGAGGGTCTGCTGGTCCCATGGCTTCGGTGGAGCATCCGCAGGCACGTCTGCGGGAGGTCCACCGGAGCCGCGGGACCGGCGACCGGCAGAGCGCCCCTGAGTGTGGGTAGCTATGCCACTGTGCAACTGGCCATAGAGTTTTGGGAAAGGTTTACTCAGGGCCGCCCAGAGGGCGGGGGGGAAGTGGAGTAATTTTCCCCAGGCCCCACAGGGGCCCCCACAAGAATTCTCCAGCCCCGGCCCCACCTCTGCCTTCCCCCATCCCTCAGCCCTTCAGCGCGCTGCGCCCAGGAGCAGCCCTGGACAGCGCTAAAGCAGCCTGGCTCGGGCGGGGCCTGAGCTCCGCCCCGCTCAGAGCCACATGGTAAGGGAGCAGGTCTGTGAGCTCCGGTGCCGCCGGAGCCAGATACTGCAGCGCTGTCCAGGGGTCAGGGCAGCTCCTGGACGTGCCGTGCTGAGGCTCTGAGAGAGGGGAGACGTGAGGGTAACCCAGGAGTGGCCCTGGACAGAGCTAAAGCGGCGTGGCTCGGGCGGGGCCTGAGCTCCTCCCCGCTTGGAGCCACATGGTAAGGGAGCAGATCTGTGAGCTCCGGTGCCGCCGGAGCCAGATACTGCAGCGCTGTCCAGGGGTCAGGGCAGCTCCTGGACACGCCGCGCTGAGGCTCTGAGAGAGGGGAGACGTGAGGGTAACCCAGGAGCGGCCCTGGACAGAGCTAAAGCGGCGTGGCTCGGGCGGGGCCTGAGCTCCTCCCCGCTCGGAGCCACATGGTAAGGGAGCGGGGCTGCGAGCTCCAGGCTGACCGGCGGGAACTTAGGCCCTGCTGGAGCCAGGCCACTGCAGCGCTGTCGAGAGCCACTCCTGGAGGCGGCACACTGAGGCTCCGGGAGAGGGGGGAGGCGGGGGAAAGCATCGTGGCAGGGGGTCACGGGGTTGGATAAGGAGCAGGGAGTCCCAGTGACAGTCAGGGGACAGGGAGGGAGCAGAGGTTCTGGGGGGTGGTCAGGGGACGGGGAAGGCGGGGTTGGATTGTGGGCATTCCGGGGGTCTGTCAGGACTCGGCGGGGTAGGGGTCGGGGCAGACAGGGAACAGGGGGGTTGGTGGGGGGTGGGGTCCCGGGGTGGTGGTTGGGGAGGGAGTTTCAGGGGGGCAGTGAGGGGACAAGGAGCAGGATGGGTCAGGGATTCTGAGGGGGGCAGTCAGGGGGCAGTCAGGGGGCAGGGCCAGGCTGTTTGGAGAGGCACAGCCTTCCCTACCCTAAAGCTCATTCAGCAGTTTGAGGCTCGCAGACAGCTATTTAACACAAAGAGCCAAGCTGTTATCTTTTCTGTGGGGGAGGGATCACATGAGAAGAGCAATATCCTACACCACCTACTTCCTTCCCTACCCTACCAAGGGAGACCACCACCCCTGCATTCCCTGAGGCTCCAGAGGGGTTAATTCAGTAGTTCTCAAACTTTTGTACTGGTGACCCTTTTCACATAGCAAACCTCTCAGTGCGACCCCCCCCCTTATAAATTAAAAATACTTTTTTTATATATTTAACACTATTATAAATGCTGGAGGCAAAGTGGGGTTTGAGGTAGAGGCTGACAGCTCGTGACCCCCAGTAATAACCTCGTGACCCCCTGAGAGGTCCCGAGCACCCTGTGTCCATTCACATGCATGTGCTATTTTGAGCATTTCAGTTTTCACAACATAGGCTCATCTCAGATTCTGGAACAAGCTCAAATGCTCAGTTCATGGAGTATGTACATAGTCTATACTAAAGACAAACCCACAGTAACTGTTCCAGTTTGTGAGGGACCTCGTGGAGCTAGTATCTAGGAAACAGATACATTCATGGAGGTTACATCCTTTAATGGCTATTAGCCAGGATGGGTAAGGAATGGTGTCCCTAGCCTCTGTTTGTCAGAGGGTGGAGATGGATGGCAGGAGAGAGATCACTTGATCATTACCTGTTAGGTTCACTCCCTCTGGGGCACTTGGCATTGGCCATTGTCGGTAGACAGGATACTGGGTTGGCGGGACCTTTGGTCTGACCCAGTATGGCCGTTCTTATGTTCCAAGCTAAATGAACCCAACGTTATGGAGACAGATATGAGTCAAGGACGCCAGCAGAGTATCAGAAACTTGGAAAAATCTCTGACTGGATGGGCTCAGGCGTTTGGTCACAAGCTGAGGTGGTTCAAAAGTTTTGGATTTTTTTTAAGCAGAATTTTGTTTATTGTTTCTTTAAACAAACACAGCAAGCAGCAAATATTTGGCCACACACTTATGAAACCCCAAACCATGTTCAGGTTTTGGCAGACTAATTTTAGCTTTTCAATTAAAAAAAACCAAACAAATTTTGAAGGAAAGCAGACATTGTCCGTGATTTTTTTTCTGCTTTTTAAAAAACCCTAGTTTTCGATCCAAAAAAAGTTTTGATGGAAAATATTTGTCCAACCCTTTTAATGAGCTTTAGTGCCTTTTAGCACTAGCTGATGCTGAGAACCAGTGATACCTTGTAAAGGTGACTTGAAAAGAAGTTTTCTCAAAACTGGGTTTGTGCCGAGATGTGGAAGGTTTTTAAATGTTTATTTTTCCCAGGGCTACCCGGGAGGGGGTGAGGGGGGGCAAGTGGGGCAATTTGCCTTGCGGGGGCCCCCACGAGAATATAGTATTGCAACTTTTTTTTATGGAAGGGGCCCCTGAAATTGCTTTGCCCCAGGCCTCCTGAATCCTCTGGGCGGCCCTGAGGTTTACAATGCCTCATGGGGTAGGTACAGTCACATGATGCAGGTTTCTGAATCCCATTGTTCCATGGGCAGCCTACTAGATTGCCAGCTGCTTGTCAGCTGAAATGTATGTGAGGCAGGAGGGGGAGAGTGTGTGACAGGGACTGTGTGTGTGTGTGAGAGAGAGAGGGAGAGTGTGTGTGTTGTGTGAGATATAGGGTGGGTGGGTGGGGCAGGGGGAATGTGTGTTTGGGGAGAGTGTGTTGGCATGCTGTTGCTCTAAATTCAGACAGCAGCCTGAGCAACCAACAGTGCTGGGTTTACAGTGGTGCCAGTGGCGCCTTGGAGCTGGGCCCATGCTCAGAAGGGGCCCCGGCCTGCTCCGCTTGCACTGCACCCTGAGACCCCGCTGGCTCCCCCCGCCCACCACTTGCTCCTCTCAGACTGCCTGCTTGCTGGCTGAGGGGTCCTCTCCATCCCCGCCCCCACCCACCTGCTTCTCTCTGCCCCCTGGCCAGACCCCAGTGCACCTCCGGCTCTGGGCAGTCTCTGCTTCCCACCATCTGTGGGCCCCACCTGTCCCCCCGGAGCTGAGCCTCCTGGGATTGCTGCAGAAGCCTGACCAGTGTCAGGTCTCAGTCGGTGGGGGGAGGGAGGGAAGGATGGGGCTTGGCTAGGTCTCTTCAGGCAAGTGGGTCCTTAGGAACCCCGGCCGGGAAAGGCCCTGGCCTGGCTGATTGCGCCATTCCCAAGGGGCCGGAGTGATTCCCTGCCCTGGGACCAGCCCTGGCTGCGCTGCCGGCTCAGCCTGGCAGACAGTCGCCTCCCAGCAGGGCCAGTGAGTGTGGCCGGGAGGCAGGGCCTGGGGGAGTGGGTCTCTTAGGGATCTGGGGTGGTGCTGGGCTGTGAGGGGGCAAGGAAGATGTGTGTGTTGGGGCAGTAGGGAATGGGGGATCTCTTAGGGGTTTGTGGGGGTGCCGGGCAGGGGGACACTGGGCAGGGGTGGTGGTGTGCAGGGTGCTGTGCATTTGTGGGTGGGTCGGGGGGCGCTGGCCATAGGGAGTCAGTCAGTCAGGGGGTGTTGGGCAGGGGGGCTGTGTGATGCAACATGGGCCCGCACCCTGAGGGGAAGGGGCAGGCTGGCAGCACAGGGCCAGGTGGGCCACTGTGCATCTGGCAACTGCCGATTTGTAAATAGTGCCCTTGCACTGGGCTGAGCAGAGTGGGGCCGCCCCTGCCATGCCATGCCCCGTTGCCTCTGGCTGGCCCCTCGCTCTGGGGACTGACCTCCCTGCGCCATGGTCCATTGCCTCCATGGGGGCCCACAAATATGTTTGGCACCAGGCCCAAAAAGGTTAATCCGGCCTTGGCAACCAATCCTGCGGATGGGACTTAGTCTGCAGAAGAGAAGAATGAGGGGGGATTTGATAGCTGCTTTCAACTACCTGAAAGGGGGTTCCAAAGAGGATGGATCTAGACTGTTCTCAGTGGTAGAAGATGACAGAACAAGGAGTAATGGTCTCAAGTTGCAGAGGGGGAGGTTTAGGCTGGATATTAGGAAAAACTTTTTCACTAGTAGGGTGGTGAAGAACTGGAATGGGTTACCTAGGGAGGTAGTGGAATCTCCTTCCTTAGAGGTTTTTAAGGTCAGGCTTGATAAAGCCCTGGCTGGGATGATTTAGTTGGGTTTGGTCCTGCTTTGAGCAGGGGGTTGGACTAGATGACCTCCTGAGGTCCCTTCCAACCCTGAGATTCTATGATTCTATGATTCTATGACCCCACATCAGCCCCTGGCTCTGCATAGCACAGCAATCTTCATCTCCCCCGCCGCCCCTGCAGAAGCAGCTTGCTCTGCCTGCCTGCTAATTCCACATTAAATGGTTCTGTGCTTCCCTCTGAGTTCTCCCACAGCCTCCTCAACTGCCTGGATCCACATCTTCAGCAGCTCTGTGAGCTCTCCACACTGAGGCTATGGCTACACTTACGGTTTGCAGCGCTGGTAGTTTGCAGCGCTGGTCATCCAGCTGTGCAGGGCCAGCGCTGCAGTGTGGCCACACTGACAGCTACCAGCGCTGCAGTGTGGCCACATTGGCAGCATTTCCAGCGCTGTACTGAGAGGTGCATTGTGGGCAGCTATCCCACAGAGCACCTCATCCCGTTTTGGCGCCGTTTTGGCGCTGAGTATTGTGGGAAGGGGAAGGAAGTGTGTGGGTCATTCCGCTTCCTGTTCCAACGCCCCGTGGTGCATCGCGTCACTTCCCAGCAGTCACACTTTCGCCGTCCACGTTTCTTGCCATTTGTGAGTGCAGCACGCTGTGAAATGGAGCCTGAGCTGCTGAGGAATTTGCTGCTGACTGTCGCCAGCACATCACGTTTGGCAGTTGAGCTATTCCTTCAGCTCCAAAGTGACAGTGAGGATTCCGATGATGATATGGATTTGCCTAAAGCGGGTGACATGAAATTGCTTGTGGCGGTAACAGAAATGCTCAGCACCATGGAACGCCGCTTTTGGGCTTGTGAGACAAGCAGTGAGTGGTGGGATCACATTGTCATGGAAGTCTGGGATGACGAGCAGTGGCTGCAGAACTTTCGTATGAGAAAAGCCACTTTCATGGGACTGTGTGCTGAGCTCGCCCCCACCCTGCGGCGCAAGGACACAAGATTGAGAGCTGCCCTGATGGTGGAAAAGCGGGTGGCTATTGCAATGTGGAAGCTGGCAACTCCAGACAGCTACCGGTCGGTCGGGAACCAGTTTGGGGTGGGAAAGTCGACCGTTGGAATCGTGTTGATGCAAGTTTGCAGGGCCATTAATCGCATCCTGCTGAGGAGAACCGTGACTGTGGGGAACGTGCAGGACATTGTGGATGGCTTTTCAGAAATGGGTTTCCCTAACTGTGGAGGGGCAATAGATGGGACGCATATTCCTATTCTGGCACCACCCCACCTAGCCTACGAGTACATTAATCGCAAGGGGTATTTCTCTATGGTTCTCCAGGCGCTTGTGGATCACCGTGGGCGTTTCATTGATATTTACACAGGCTGGCCTGGAAAAGTGCATGATGCACGCATCTTTCGGAACAGTGGCCTGTTCAGGAAGATGCAGGAAGGTACATTTTTCCCAGACCGAAAGATCACAGTAAGGGACGTTGAAATGCCCATTGTGATCCTTGGGGACCCCGCTTACCCATTAATGCCTTGGCTCATGAAACCATATACAGGGAAGCTGAACAGGAGCCAGGACCGTTTCAACTACAGGCTGAGCCGATGCCGAATGACTGTGGAGTGTGCTTTTGGCCGTTTAAAAGCTCACTGGAGATGTCTATATGGGAAGCTAGACTTGGGGGAAAGCAGCATCCCTGCGGTTATATCCGCGTGCTGTACCCTCCATAATATGTGTGAAGGGAAGGGTGAAGCATTCAGCCAGGCATGGACCAACGAGGTGCAAGTCCTGGAGGCTGAATTTGCACAGCCAGACAGCAGGGCTACTAGAGACGCCCACCACAGGGCAACAAGGATTAGGGATGCCTTGAGGGAGAAATTTGAGGCTGAAAGCCAACAGTAATGTTTTTTTGCCTTGACCAGGAGTGACGTGCACTGGTTACAGTGCTTTTAAGTGCCTGTGTTTTCCTTGATGTTTGTTACCTGTGTTTTCATTGGGGTTTGTTATCTTTCACTTTATGCAATAATAAAAACTGATTCATAATCAAAGAAATCATTTATTTAAAAAAAAGGAAGTACACGGGCAGGGGGGTTGGTTGTTGAACTGTACATTCATAGTTTTTCATATGTACTGCCAGGAGCGCTGTGCACCTCAGGATTGTACTGTTGCATGGTGATGGGGGTTGAGTGCAGAGGGTAAGGGTCGTAGTTCTCTGGGCTCATAGGTGACCGTACAGGTGTCGGGGGCAGCTGGTGATGGTGTAGGTAAGAACCTGGATGCTGGGGAACGGGACTTGGAGCTGACATTGGTGCATAGGGGAAAGAGGTTTGGGAGGGTGGGGGTTTGGCACGGTAGTGCTCTGCCTGCATTGCTACCATTGACTGCATACAGTCTGTTTGGCGCGCAATGAGGTTTATAAGCTGCCTCGTGGTTTTCTTCAGCGTCAACGCCTTTCTCCTGCTTTCTGTTTGCCTCCAGTGATGCATCTTTTCTCTCCATTCCTGCGCATTTTTATTCTCTGTTGCACACTGGTTCATAACTGCCTTCACCAGTTCTTCCTTGCTCTTGTTCGGTTTCCTCCTCAGGTTTTGCAGCTTTCTTTCAGTCACTGATAAGACTGGCCCAGGACTACTCAAGGTCACTGTAAAAATGCAGCAAATGATACATTTTAAGAGAGCTTCCATTATGTATAATCTGAAGTTATTTTAAAGTCTCACAAGCATTCCTCACACATTTCAGCAACTGCTAGAGAATTCACAGCCTCCCAGAAATGGTAATGGTAATTAACCCTGGGGTTTCCTTCTGCGGTGTGCTCGAGCAGGGTGCTGGTGCTTTGTTAAACGCAGCACCTCCATCTCCCTCAGGAATTAACCCTGGGGTTTCCTTCCGCGGTGTGCTCCAGCAGGGTGCTGGTGCTTTGTTAAACGCAGCACCTCCATCTCCCTCAGGAATTAACCCTGGGGTTTCCTTCGCGGTGTGCTCGAGCAGGGTGCTGGTGCTTTGTTAAACGCAGCACCTCCATCTCCCTCAGGAATTAACCCTGGGGTTTCCTTCCGCGGTGTGCTCGAGCAGGGTGCTTCTTGCTTCATGGCTAGGCTGCCTGTTTCGGGGCTTTGTTAACCCTGGGGTTCCTGGGGTTCCTGCCTGCCGCGCTATGCAGTTGGGGAAACCAGCACTGAAACACTCCCTCCATTTCCCACAGGAGTTAATACTGGAAGATATCTCCCTTCTGCGGGTTACCAAAGAAGCAAGGGAGGGTCTCCTACAACAATGCGGATTCCGCCCGGGTCCTTATGCAGCGTGCCTCTGTGCAAGCATAGTTCCCCCACCCCTCCTGGAACAGTGGCGCGGACGCGTTAGCCTGAATGGGACAGGGACCACAATGGCTCTCCCTTTAAACTTGGTCACGCGAATTGCCTATGCTCTTGCAGAAACTTTTGAAGAGATTACAGAGGCAGATTACTGCAACGTGATAGACCACATCAATGGGATATTCCATGTCTAGGCATGCAGGCATGCAGCCATACCATCCCCCCTACTCTCCCAAAACCTTTGCATTGCAATAAAAGCTGCTTACCTGGGACCTGCTCTGTTGCGTTGCAGTGCCTCTCAGGCGGGCACTGGACAGAACCCAGCAATCAATGTGATTGGTAGTAAAGTCATTTATTTCTCTCCAGCATGCTCTTATATACAATTATGGCAAGCAATCAAGCAATTGCTAATTGGTTAATAAAATACACACAGGCACAGCTGTAACTTCATAGGGTAATTATTATCCTGTACAACTTATTGATTTATTATCCTGTTTACTGCCTACTTGGCAGCTGAGAACCAACCCAAGGCCACTTAGCCTTTAACAAACCCAAACATACCCATCTGCCAAATTCACAATAGATACCACACTGCTCCTGTGATTCTTCTGCACCAAGTTCCAGGGGCTGCGACTGGCTAGCTTCCTCCTGGCTTGAGAAGAGCTCCTGACTGCATGCCTCCTCCGGGCTGGCTTCCCCCACCACAGTAGCCTCACTGTCTGCCTCCCCCTCCCCCTCCTCTACCGGCTCTGAACTGTCCATCATGGTCCTTGGATTTACAGAGGGGTCACCCCCATAAATCGCATCCAGCTCCTTGTAAAACCGGCAGGTCATGGGGGCACTGCCGGATCTGCGGTTTCCCTCGCGTGCTTTGCAATAGGCACTCTGCAGCTCCTTTACTTTTACCCTGCACTGCACCGCGTCACGCTCATGGCCCCTTTCCATCATGGCTCTCGATACCTGGGCAAAGGTATCATAATTCTTACGGCTAGAGCGCAGCTGTGCCTGCACAGATTCCTCCCCCCAAACACTGATGAGGTCCATCAGCTCGCCATTGCTCCATGCTGGGGCTCGTTTGCCACGTGGAGGCATGGTCACCTGTAAAGATTCACTGATTGCATTCCATACCTGGCTGAGCAAACAGGAAGGGGATTTTTAAAATTCCCAGGGCATTTAAAGGGCGGGTCACCTGAGGCCAGGGAAGTAGAGTCTGACCTGATGAGCAGAGTGGCTGAACAGGCATTCTGGGATACATCCTTATACCCTGGAGGCCAATCACAGCGCTGGTGTGTGGCCACACTTGATGACCAGCGCTGCAGCACCAGCGCTGGAATCCTTATTCCCCATGCCGAGAGGGGTGTTCGGCCAGCGCTGCAGCCAGGGAGTTGCAGCGCTGGAAGTGCCTTGCAGGTGTGGCCACTTACTAATTGCAGCGCTGGTGGAGGCTTTCCAGCGCTGCAAATCGCCAGTGTAGCCATACCCTCAGGAATGTCAAAGCTTGCACATGGCTGCAGGGCAGCCGAGTTCGAAACAGTGAGCAGAGTCGTCATGGTGGGCATTGTGGGGTACTGGGGGAGGCCAGTTATGGCAACATAATGAACGGCAGCGTCTACACTGACGCTTTGTCGCTTTAACTTTGCTGTAAAAAGCTCCATGTCTGTTGTCCATGTGGTTTTATGAGATGAGAGAGGCTGATCCCAGATGATCACTTTAGATCCCACTCGATGCTCAGTTACGTCTCCTTTGGCATTGAACCATGTCTTGGTTTCTTATACTTCCGCTTCCTTTCTTACTGCCACACTCCTGTGTATCTCCAAAACCTGCATCTGCAAGTCCTGTACTAGGCTTCTGACAGGGCCACTGTAGCTAGATGGACTGGAACTGGGTAATTATATCCCTCCACACACTCACTGGTCTTCCCATCCAGGCACCATTCGGGGGGAAAAGCTTGTGGATTTGCATTCCGTACCTGTGATGCACATTAGTACCGGTGGTAACGCTTCATCCCAATCGCTGCCTGTTGAATTCACCTCTTTCTTTTTTTAGCTTGGATTTGGTGGTCCTATTTATTCGCTCAACCTTTCCTGCTGCTGCTGGCTGACAGAGAATGGTAACCTTTTGATCTCCATCCAGACAGATGCACACTTCTTTGACCCCACAAATCCGCTCCCATTGTCTGAGTCAATAATGTTAGGCTTCCCATCTGCAGAACACATTGCTAATCAATTATTTCAGTTTTGTTAGGGCAGTCACATATTTAGTGTGGAAGGCCTCCTCCTCCAGGTGTGAGAAAGCATTTACATCAAGTAGCACATACTTGTTACCTGATAAGGACAACTCCCCAGTGTAGTCTATTAGAATTCATTTCCATGGACCTCTCGGTGCCTGTCTCAGAAGAGCTTTTTTTGTTAGCTGGATTGTGTCTGGCACAGATTAGGGAAGTATCAAGGTGTTCCTTCAAGTTTCTTTCCCATTGGGGCCACCACAATATTTTTGCTAATCAGTCTTTGGTCTCTGCGTCTTTGGAGTGATCATCCACAGTGGACCCAGGCACCCATAAGAGCCGATCTTTTTGCATGTTTTGTGGTGCCACCCATACTGAACCGTTCTTTAAATTAAACATGGGAGTTCTAGTTTTGACCTTATACATTCATGTTTTGGCTGCAGGCTTGCTCCCAAAGTGGTCTTAACTTCACATCCTACTGTTAAATGTTCTGTAGTCCACTCCGCTTTATCTTATTGTGATAGTTGCTGGCCTAAAGTGAAAACGGCTACAAGGATAGCTTTCAAAGCACTCTCCCATGGCCAGGGTGGTTCTGTAACTGCTGCATTTCTGGCTGCTAAATCGGCTGTCTCATTTTTGTTGCTTGTTGTTAAATAGGTTCCCTTTTGTGTGTGTGTGCGCATGAAGGTGTCTGAATTTTAACCATGTCTGTTGGCTAATGAGGAGCTTAGAGATAGTGGCAGAGTGGAAGTCAGACTGGTACAGCTTAATGGGAGTAAATTGGGGGAGGTGGGGGTTGAATAATTTCCATCCAAGAATATTAAAGGAGCTGGTACATGAAATTGCAAACCCAATAGCTAGGATTTTTAATGAATCTTTAAACTCAGGGGTCGTACTCTCTTACTGGATAATTGCTAATATAGTTCCTATTTTTAAGAAAAGTGGAAGCGGGGGAAATGATCCGGGAAACTAAGGGCCTGTTAGTTTAATGTCAATTGTATGCCCAGTCTTGGAACAAATTTTGAAAGAGAAAGTAGTTAAGGACGTAGAGATAATTGGGGGGGAAAATACATGTGGCTTTACAAAAGGTAGATCATGCCAGACCAACCTGATTTCCTTCTTGGAGAAGATGATTGACTTTAGATCTACTGCATTTCATTTGTCTCAAATCTATCTGCTCTAATTTACCTGGATTTCAGTAAGGCTTCTGATATAGTTTCACATGGAAAATTATTAGTTAAATTGGAGAAGATGGGGATTAATATGAGAAATGAAAGGTGGATAAGGAGCTGGTTAAAGGGAAGACTACAATGGTACATACTGAAAGGCGAACTGTCAGGCTGGAGTGAGGTTACTAGTGCAGGTCTTCAGGGAAAACAGTTTTGCTGACATGCAGTTTTTTGTGTGTTTTTTTTTAAGATTAGATGCCAGATGCTAGAGGGGCAAATTGGGAAGTAGCACAGGATTGTGGGAAATGCCCACCAGACAGCTGGTCTGGAGGGAGCCTCATAACCTGGAGGGTGTGACTGTGGTGCCCTAGCCAGAGGGCTGAGTCATGATATTTACATCTTCATAGACCATGCAATACTCCGAATGTGCTGCCTTCAGGGGTGGCTCAGAACTGTTTATTCACCAGACACAGTCTAAGCATACTTGGGGGAACGGATATCTCAGTGGTTTGAGCATTGGCCTGTTAAACCCAGGGTTGTGAGTTGAATCCTTGAGGTGGCCATTTAGGGATCTGGGGCAAAAATCTGTCTGGGGATTGGTCCTACTTTGAGCAGGGGGTTGGACTAGATGACCTCCTGAGGTCCCTTCTAACTCTGATATTCTATGATTCTATATCATAAAGGGTCACTCCCAGGACTTGCCCTTGAGCCTGGGTGTATCTCTTTGGATGGGTGAACTGGGCCGGGGTGCTTTTCTCTTCCTGCCTCCCAGAGTTGTCTGCTGGGCTGCTGTTGGTGGCTCCTACAGTTAACCTCACACTGAGGTGCATGGGGCTGTTCAGCCCTCTCAGAGCTATTGTTTCAGGCTGGCTGCAGACTTGGGCAGACATCTCTGATTTGGCTCCACCTGGGTCATATTTTCAAGCTTTGGTTTACACCCCCTGGGACAGACGCCTCAGCTTTCGTTACACACAGAAAGTTCCAGTGTAATACGAAGATTCCAGGAGCTGGGGCCCTCGACCAAGGCCTGTGGTGCCTATGGCTAGTTAATCCTGCCCTGCCCTGGATCGGCGCTCAGGTAACTCTGGCTTGAGGCTCGGCTGGGCAGAGAGCTATGATTGGTGCTGCCTCTCGGCTGGGAGAAGGATGTGGCTCCTTCCTGCCATCAGCTGGGTGCCCAGCTCTGCCTGCTCCATGCCTGGTGGCTGAGGGGGCTCCAGTTGCTGCTCCCTGGTAACGCTCCCAGCAGGGCCGGCTCTAGGCACCAGCGGGCCAAGCGCCCGCTTGGGGCGGCATCCTGGGGAGGGCGGCAGATGGCCCCGGTGGACCTCCCGTCCACCGGAGCCACCGACCCGCAACCGCCAAAGCGCCGCCTAGAGCCGCCCTGCCGCCAGCCCCGGCCGGGAATCAGAGGGCTCCGGGCTGCCCGCCGCGGCGGGCAGCGCAGAGCCTTTTAAATCCCAGCCGCTGCTGGGAATCAGAGCCTTCTGACTCCCAGCCGCGGCTGGGATTTAAAAGGCTCTGCGCTGCCCGCCGCGGAGGGCAGCTCAGAGCCTTCTGACTCCCGGCCGTGGCTGGGATTTAAAAGGCTCTGGGCTGCCCGCCGCGGAGGGCAGCTCAGAGCCTTCTGACTCCCAGCCGCGGCTGGGATTTAAAAGGCTCTGGGTTCCCCGCCGCAGCGGGGAGCCCAGAGCCCTTTAGACGCGCCTGCCGCCCTAAGGGCACACGGACTGCCCCCCCCAGCCCAGGGCGGCAATTCAGCGCGCTGCTTGGGGCGGCAAAAACTGTAGAGCCGGCCCTGGCTCCCAGGGCCCCTTCAGCCCTACCTCCAAATCTATGGCCATGGGTGGGTTGAAGGATTATGATTTAGATTACAGCTGTATGATTACAGTCCTCCCGCCGCCTCTCTATGGTCCAAGCGCTGTATGTTTCACTCTATGGTTCAGCTTTTACTGCGTGCCCTGCCCTGTATTTGGGTAATGCCCGCACAGCCATGCAAGTGTCTGGGAGGGAGTCTTATACCCCTGTACAGCCTTGTGTGGCTGCCTAGGCCTGAGCCCTGTGTTTGGCGTTGGGCACTTTGTGTTGGAAGTAGCTATGCAATGCTGGGGGAGGGCAGGGAAAGATGAGGGACAACTTTTGGATCAGAAGATGATACCGTAGCCCAAGAACACAGGACAAACCTCAACATTCCCCTTAGTACACTTACAACAGCACGCTGAGAGCACAATGGTTGTTAAAGCATTTTATTCCTTGAGACCCTTCCAGGCAAAAGGCGTCTTGATTCAGTAGAGATCAGTGGCACGTCTCAAAGAGCCGACTCTGCCACTCATAGCGCCCCACTCGCTGAATCTCCGGTACTGCCCTGGCCTCAGCAGGTATTGGCGGCCTCTGTAATTCGGCAATTCGTAAAGGATCCAGTACCCCTCCAGCACAGAACAAGAGAGCATCTCGGGGGAGCGGAGCTGGTCCATGACTTGCGGAGAGTCCTCGGTTAACTCTACCATGTTGCCTCTGTGATCCTCCTTCTCATAGATCTTTATCCTGTAGGTGCCCCTGTGCTGTGACAGAAAATGAGACAGGGTAATAGAGTGACCGCAGCCGGCTGGCAGCCTGTGATCCTGGGCCCTGAGTCAGCCCTGTGCACTGCTCTAGTGATGCAAATGGCGCTTAAAGCTGCCTCTGCTCCCCAGAGGACGGGAATCCTTGAATGCTGCAAAGGCAGCACATCCATCCATTTGAGTCTATGTGAGCCGTGACTCCCACCCATAGGCTACACTAAGTTCTTCTGGGGGGTGTTTTAGGCTTCAGCAGCCCCAGAAACAAGGAAACAGAAAAGTGAGTTTGTTATAAAGAGTCACAGAAAATATTGGGCCCAATTCTCCCCTCACACTGGTGTAACTGTGGGCCTCAGGGAGTTACTCCTTATTTTACACCAGTGTGAGGGGAGTGGGCTCAGTGTATCTCCAAATCCCTAGAACTTAAGGATACATTTTCCCTTCAAAGTATGTTGTTGTTCACTGTCCATATTCCTAACCACAGAACAGCTGTACCCACACCCTTAACAGGCAGTAATAGTGGAAGCTTTCCTATCCTATCCCTGCAATGTGTCCCAGCCATCCTGGAGGGATGACCACTAGGAGGAAGAAAGCAGTTCTCGTTTTCAGGCCTTGGTAGCTAAGCTGAAAATGATCAAGCAAGTGCCTTATGACGGTGGCTTGGGCAACATTGCCATTTTTTTAAAAGCAAAATCGAACTCACAGGTGGGATCATCCGGCAGGACTTAATGGAGGTGCTGAAACCCTCAGACTGCATGTCAGGATAATCCCCCCGTTTCAGAAAGAACTGCTGTCCCTGGAAGTTGGGACGTTCATAGACCATGAAGCAGCCACTTTCCACACGGACGGAGTTACAGCGGCTGAGCTGACTTTGAAAATCCGGCCGGTCGCTGCTGCACTCAACGGAGCGGCCCTGGAAGTTTCTGTCCTCAAAAAGGATGATCTAATGCAAGAAACAAATGGCAAAGTTTTCAGTAACATCCTATACAGTGTGATTGCGTCCTGGTATTCCAATTTCTCTCTATCCAGCACACTAAGCTTGAAATGTCTGGGCCTTACATTTTACTCACAGTGATGATAAATTGATATACTCCTGTGACTTCAGTGGAATTGATCCTCATTTACACAAGTGTAAGTGAAAGCAGAATTGGGCTCTGAGAGACTAATATCCAGGGACTAATAGAGGCCGTAGGTCCCCTAGCTCTGCATTCCTGATTCTCCTCTCCTACATTTATAGGCCTAGAGTAACTCCTTTGACAATAAAAGACTAACTCTGGTGTAAATGAGAGGAGAATCAGGTCCCTGGCCTCAGACTGACATAGCAAACAATCCTGTCCAGACAGGTTTCTCTTACCTTTTCCATCGTAGCTGGATTCAGGCTGCAAGCCATAGTATTCCAGCAGGGTAACTGCCTTTTTATACCTCACAACCAGTGCTAAGTGTGCACACGTTAACAAAAGTCTTTTCTCTGTTCATAGAGCCGACTCATGACTCTGGGGTCTCATTCACTCTTTTTACTAATGTCCCTAGGTTTTGTGTTGTGGGGAACAGATTTTATTCCTATTGTTACCAGTGAGCAGTTCTGGGTCCTGGATCTGTCAGCACAGCCATTTTTACATTGAAGACAACATAGTTCAGGAAAAGGGAGAAACTTCTGGCCGAGTGACAGAGGGGACTGGATGTTGATGCCATCACAATCCTTTTCTATAGCATCTCTGCAGTTACATTGTTATTAGTGATGCAGAAGTGGTACAATAAAGACAGAAGAGGGGTCAAACACCAAAATAGAAAGTAGGGAGATAAAAACAGAAATGTGTATGTCAAAAAAAAAAGTCAAAAGGGCTTAGGTAGACATCACACTTTTTTTTGCCATTCAATAGCTTTGTGGTCAGCAGTATAGACTCTGGAACATCCTCCTGCGAGACCAGCATGAGAAGAACACCTGTTCAGTACGTGTGCAGAGTCTATCCTCACCTGTAGCCACACAGCGCTGTTCTGAGTCTCCAGGTGTGGTCATTTCCAGCACACCTCATCACCCCACATCTCAAATGGTTGAGTTTGCATCATACATAGTGTGGGAGCCCAAGGCCAGGCAGTCTTCCATCAGGCTGAACGAGCCAAAAGAGTTTCTTGGGCCTTGTCTACACTACAGAGTTCTGTTAGGCCCTTTAATTAAAGCGCTTCCATGAAATCACTGTTGCATGTCCTCATTATGGTCCTTGTGTTGGCAGAGCCCATCCACATTAGCAGCTCTCGCATCGATACAGAGGAATGCACTGTGGGTAGTTATCCAATTGTGTAACTGGCCCTGGGCTTTTGGGAAGGGTTCACAATGCCTCGCTCATGGGGTAGGTACAGCATCACATGATGCAGGTTTCTCAATCCCGTCGTTCCATCGGCAGCCTACTAGATTGCCAGAAGTGTATGTGGGGCAGGATGGGGAGAGTGTGTGACAGGGACTGTGTGTGTGTGTGTGTGTGAGAGAGAGACAGAAACAGTGTGGGTGTTGGGGAGGTGTGTGAGAGATTGTGTGTGGCGGGGGGGAGTGTGTGTTTGGGGAGAATGTGTTGGCATGCTGCCGATCTAAGTTCAGACAGCAGCCTGAGCAACCAGTCCTGCGGGTGGGGGACACCTCTCCCCACACATCAGTCCCTGGCTCTGCACAACACAGCAATCTTCCTCCCCTCTCACCCCGGCAGAAGCAGCTTGCTCTTCCTGCCTGCCAATTCCACATTAATGGTTCTGTGCTTCCCTCTGAGTTCTCCCACAGCTCCTCAGCTCCCAGGAGCGGCATCTTCAGCAGCTCTGTGAGCTCTCCACGCTGAGGTATGTCAAAGCTTGCACATGACTGCAGGGCAGCCGAGTTCAAAACAGTGAGCAAAGCGGTCATGGTGGGCATTGTGGGGTACTGGGGGAGGCCAGTTATGGCAACATAACGAATGGCAGCATCTACACTGACGCTTTGTCGCTTTAACTTTGCTCCAAAAAGCTCCATGCCTCTCATCAAGTTGGTTATATTTTATCGGCAAAACGATAGAGATTTGCCACCAAAAGTAGCTTTGTGGGGTGGACACACATGCACTGTTTTGTTGGCAAAAGCTGCCTTTTGCCGACAAAGCTATATAGTGTAGACAAGGCCTTAGAGAGGGAGCAGCTCATTCCCATTCTGCTCACCAGTGTGACGGTGTCCACCGTGGACCTAGTCAGTAGCATAGTCCAGATTGGTGTTCTGCTGATGTGTTAGAGACAAGGCACTTCCCTTCAATGGCTCCAGAAGTGGGGGAGCCAGAGGACCATGCCCCCCACTTTTTAACTTTGGGGTATTTTCGGAGGACAGGAGGTGCTGTTGCTCACCAAACTGCAAGCCTCGGGGAGGTGCAGAGCGCACAGGTGGGAGCTGCGCTATGTGGCGGGGGGAGCATGTGGTAACATGTTATTCCTTGGGAAATTAGAATATAAAATATTAGTCTTGCTACAGAAATCATTTTCCAGCTATTGTGGAGTAACTTTTCTTTTATAATGGTGTCTTATGGGTACAGCATAATATTGGATTGAACCTATGTACTTAGGTCCTGTCTATATAGGGTTGTTTTTGCACTGCTGCAGTGTGTTTGACTTTAGAGGTTTTTGCTGGTACAATTAGATTGATGTAGTTGGACTGGTGCAAATTTTCCTCATCTAGATAAGCCCAGAATGTCAAGTTCTGAATTGATTTGAAGTTGGTTACCAGTTAATGCCAATGTCATATATAAAGCTTTTCCTCAATAGATCGCAAAGTGCTCCACTGTCTTTAATGTATTTATTCTCAAAAGACCCTTGTGAGGTAGGTGTTGTGATTTTCTCTGAGACCTCTTTCCTCTCTTCTTCCCTACAACTCAGTTCAACTCCATGCTTTGTCATTCAGTTATCTTTATTTGGCATGCAGCAACACTTAACTGAGTTGATGAAACTCAAATGTGAGGTGGTGGTGCATGTAATGTGACAGTCTGTACCCCCATTTGTACTCCTTTTATTGGACCATGATAAAATTCATACAAAGCATGCCGTGTGAGGTATCATTCAAAAACTCATAATTTGCTGATCATCATTGTCCTTGTAATATATGTGTGGCAGCATTGTATGTAAAGTTTTAAGATTCTATTGTGTTATGTTAATAACAGCAGCCACAAACCACTTCTTCAGAGACAAAAGTCAAACTGACGCCTCAGCCAGGTGTCAACAAGATCAAATGGACAATCACCTGGTTAAGTGGCCATTCTTTGGCAGGAAAAAGGGTGTGAGTGAAAATCTATATTTTGACAAAGGACGAGTGTGAGACTTTGTCTTCTGGATCTCAGCTGGAGATGGAGAGGGAACTGTAAAGGGGGGAACAGACACCCCAAAATTCTTCTCACTTTCTCTCTGCTCACAGCATCAACAAGACCTGAAGGACAAGGAAAGTGACACTGGATTGGGGCAGGGGTCCAGACTGAAATGAAATCCAGCCAGTAAGACTGCTAACGTATGTAGTGAGAGAGACCTTTGCTTTGAATTCATTTAGCTCAGGGGTAGGCAACCTATGGCACGTGTGCCGAAGGCGGCACGCAAGCTGATTTTCAGTGGCACTCACACTGCCCGGGTCCCGGCCACCGGTCCAGGGGGCTCTGCATTTTAATTTAATTTTAAATGACGCTTCTTAAACATTTTTAAAACCTTATTTACTTTACATGCAACAATATTTTAGTTATATATTATAGACATAAAAAGAGACCTTCTAAAAACGTTAAAATGTATTACTGGCACGTGAAACCTTAAATTAGAGTGAATAAATGAAGACTCGGCACACCACTTCTGAAAGGTTGCTGACCCCTGATTTAGCTTATTAAGTTTTTCTTTTTATTTCTTTGTAACCAATTCTGACTTTTATGCCTCCTTATTTGTAATCACTTAAAATCTATTTTTCTTTAGTTGTTCTTTTGTTTTACCTAAACCAGTGAGTTTGCACTGAAGTGTTTGGGGAAACTCCATTTGGGATAACAGGGTCACTTACAAGTTTAAACTAGTGTAAATGGTGGATTCTTTGTAACGTGAAGTCTTTAAATCATGATTTGAGGACTTCAGTAACTCAGCCAGAGGTTATGTGTCCATTGTCTAGTACAGGAGTGGGTGGGTAAGGTTCTGTGACCTGCAATGTGAAAATCAGACTAGATGATCATGATGGTTCCTTCTGATCTTGAAGTCTGAGTCTCTGTCCACTTTGTCAAACTGTCATTTAGCATTTCCCACATAGTTCTGAGTTTGATTTCCCTTTTATTGGCAGCCTGATATTTGTTCAGAGCCCACTAGTCTAGCATTAATTTAAGTCCAGAACAAAGATAAGCTTAGAGTGAGATTTTTTTCTGTTATCAGCACAATGATAACTTCTGTTAATTTTCCATACTGAGCTGACTGACATTTCTAGTTGTACTGTAAAGTGTTTGACCATTTTGTTTTTTACTTTTATCGCTGCTAAACCTGTTTTATGCCAACCAGACAGCTGGTCTGGAGGGAGCCTCATAACCTGGAGAGGGTGATTGTGGTGCCCTAGCCAGATGGCTGAGTCATGAAGTCACACAGAGCACCCCAAGTCATGAAGAGAGAGAGTGAGATGGGTCACAGCATGAGTACCCAATGGAAGGGGGCATTTGCTCCCAGAAGTGGGAGCAAGGGCCCTCTAGCCTCGGGGACAACAGGGGTCATTTGACCCTCATACCTTGAGCTGAAGGGATAGAGGTAGGTTAGCTCCCAAGACTCGCCCTTGAGCCTGGGTGTATCTCTTTGGATGGGTGAACTGGGACAGGGGTGCTCTTCTTTTCCTGCCTCTCACAGTCCTCTGTTGGGCTGGTGTAGGTGGGTTCTGCAGTTAACCCCACACTGAGGTGCATGGGGCTGTTCAGCCCTCTCAGAGCTACTGTTTCAGGCTGGCTGCAGACTTGGGTAGACATCTTTGAATTGGTTCCACCTGGGACATATTTTTAAGCTTTGCTTCACACCCCCCTGGGACAGACACCTCAGCTTTCGTTACACACTGGAAGTGCCAGTGTAATCTGATGATTCCAGGATCTGGAGCCCTTGACCCAGACCTGTGGTGCCTATGGCTAGTTAATCCTGCCCAGCCCTGAATCAGTGCTCAGGTAACTCTGGCCTGAGCCTTGGCACCTGGCTAGGGAGACAGGCATGATAGGTGCTGCTTCTCGGCTGGCAGAGGGTTGTGGCTGATTCCTGCCATCAGCTGGGTGCCCAGCTCTGCCTGCTCCATGCCTGGTGGCTGAAGGGGGTCTGGCTTCTGCTTCCTGGTGCTGCTCCTAGGTATCTGCCCAGGGAGTGAAGACTGGAGCTCAGCCCAGGGCCTCTCTAGCCCTGGCTCCAAGTCTCTGGCCAGGGGTGGGCTGAAGGATTATGATCTACACTACAGCTGTATGGTTACAGTCCCCCTGTCCTGCTCTCTATGGTCCAAGTCCTGCATGCTTCACTCTGTGGTTCAGCTTTTACTGTGTGCCCTGCACTGTATTTGGGTAATGCCCGCACAGCCATGGAAGTGGAGTGCCCCAAGGGTCAGTCCTGGGACCAGTTTTGTTCAATATCTTCATTAATGATCTGGAGGATGGCGTGGACTGCACCCTCAGCAACTTTGCAGATGACACTAAACTGGGAGGAGTGGTAGATATGCTGGAGGGTAGGGATAGGATACAGAAGGACCTAGACAAATTAGAGGACTGGGCCAAAAGAAACCTGATGAGGTTCAACAAGGACAAGTGCAGAGTCCTGCACTTAGGATGGAAGAATTCCATTCACTGCTACAGACTAGGGACCGAATGGCTAGGAAGCAGTTCTGCAGAAAAGGACCTAGGGGTTACGTGGACGAGAAGCTGGATATGAGTCGACAGTGTGCCTTTGTTGCCAAGAAGGCTAATGGCATTTTGGCTGTATAAGCAGGGGCATTGCCAGCAGATCGAGGGATGTGATAATTCCCCTCTATTCAACATTGGTGAGGCCTCATCTGGAGTACTGTGTCCAGTTTTGGGCCCCACACTACAAGAAGGATGTGGAAAAATTGGAAAGAGTCCAGCGAAGGGCAACAAAAATGATTAGGGGTCTGGAGCACATGACTTATGAGGAGATGCTGAGGGAACTGGGATTGTTTAGTCTGCAGAAGAGAAGAATGAGGGCGGATTTGATAGCTGCTTTCAACTACCTGAAAGGGGGTTCCAAAGAGGATGGATCTAGACTGTTCTCAGTGGTACCAGATGACAGAACAAGGAGTAATGGTCTCAAGTTGCAGTGGGGGAGGTTTAGATTGGATATTAGGAAAAACTTTTTCACTGGGAGGGTGGTGAAGCACTGGAATGGGTTCCCTAGAGAGGTGGTGGAATCTCCTTCCTTAGAGGTTTTTGAGACCAGGCTTGACAAAGCCCTGGCTGGGATGATTTAGTTGGGAACTGGTCCAGCTTTGAGCAGGGGGTTGGACTAGATGACCTCCTGAGGTCCCTTCCAACCCTGATATTCTATGATTCTATGAGGGAGTCTTATACCCCTGGTATATCCCGTGGCTACTTTACGTGCCCTGCACTGCATTCTGGGTAAGGCCTGCACAGCCCTGGAGGTGCTCCCGTACTCCCTTGTGCGTCTGCCTAGGCCTGAGCTCTGTGTTTGGAGTTGCGCACTTTGTGTTGGAAGTAGCTATGCAATGCTGGGGGAGGGCAGGGAAAGACGAGGGACAACTTTTGGTTCAGAAGATGATACCGTAGCACAAGAACACAGGACAAGCTCAATGTTCCTCTTAGTTAGTACACTTACAGCAGTACGCTGAGAGCACAACGGTTGTTAAAGCATTTTATTCATTGAGACCCTTCCAGGCGAAAGGCGTCTTGATTCAGTAAAGATCAGTGGCACATCGCAAAGAGCTGACTCTGCCACTCATAGCACTCCACTCACTGAATCTCCTGTACTGCCCTGGCCTCAACAGGTATTGGCGGTCTCTGTAATTTGGCAATTCGTAAAGGATCCAGTACCCCTCCAGCACAGAACAAGAGAGCATCTTGGGGGAGCGTAGCAGGTCAATGACTTGCGGAGAGTCCTTGGTTAACTCTACCATGTTGCCTCTGTGATCCTCCTTCTCATAGATCTTTATCCTGTAGGTGCCCCTGTGCTGTGACAGAAAATGAGACAAGATAATAGAGTGACCGCAGCAGGCTGGCTGCCTGTGATCCTGGGCCCTGAGTCAGCCCTGTGCACTGCTCCAGTGATGCAAATGGTACTTACAGCTGCCTCTGCTCCCCACAGGAGGGGAATCTTTGAATGCTACAAAGGCAGCACATCCACCCATTTGACTCAGACCTACACCAGCCATGACCCCAACCCTTGGTGCAGGGACTATGTCTGGGGTGGGGAAGAGGGAGCCCAACCAGACACAAGAGGGGACAGGGCTGCAGTGTACAATGCTAAGAATATAAGAACATAAGAACGGCCGTACCGGGTCAGACCAAAGGTCCATCTAGCCCAGTATCTGTCTACCGACAGTGGCCAGTGCAGGTGCCCCAGAGGGAGTGAACCTAACAGGCAATGATCAGGTGATCTCTCTCCTGCCATACATCTCCATCCTCTGACAAACAGAGGCTAGGGACACCATTCCTTACCCATCCTGGCTAATAGCCATTTATGGACTTAACCACCATGAATTTATCCAGTTCTCTTTTAAACGCTGTTATAGTCCTAGCCTTCACAACCTCCTCAGGTAAGGAGTTCCACAAGTTGACTGTGTGCTGCATGAAGAAGAACTTCCTTTTATTTGTTTTAAACCTGCTGCCTATTAATTTCATTTGGTGACCCCTAGTTCTTGTATTACGGGAATAAGTAAATAACTTTTCCTTACCCACTTTCTCCACATCACTCATGATTTTATATATCTCTATCATATCCCCCGTTAGTCTCCTCTTTTCCAAGCTGAAGAGTCCTAGCCTCTTTAATCTCCCCTCATATGGGACCCTCTCCAAACCCCTAATCAATTTAGTTGCCCTTTTCTGAACCTTTTCTAGTGCCAGTATATCTTTTTTGAGGTGAGGAGACCACATCTGTACACAATATTCGAGATGTGGGCATACCATGGATTTATATATGGGCAATAATATATTCTCAGTCTTATTCTGTATCCCCTTTTTGATGATTCCTAACATCCTGTTTGCTTTTTTGACTGCCTCTGCACACTGCGTGGACATCTTCAGAGAACTATCCACGATGACTCCAAGATCTTTTTCCTGACTCGTTGTAGCTAAATTAGCCTCCCATCATATTGTATGTATAGTTGAGGTTATTTTTTCCAATGTGCATTACTTTACATTTATCCACATTAAATTTCATTTGCCATTTTGTTGCCCAATCACTTAGTTTTGTGAGATCTTTTTGAAGTTCTTCACAGTCTGCTCTGGTCTTAACTATCTTGAACCGTTTAAGTCCTCAGCCAGCACAGTGCTCCCATAGGCCTGGGGTTCTCAATCATTTTCTTTCTGAGGCCCTGTGATGGGGCGTGCTTGCCCTGTGCTGGTACTGCAAGGGTGAACTCTACCCTTTGGGCCGAGGAGGCCATGCACCCTCGGCCCTGCTGGGCATGCTCCAGCTGGAGACCAGGTATAAAAGGAAGCAGCCCAGCTCATTCAGGGCTGACTGTCGAGGAGGGAGGACGCCCACTGCAGGCTCCAGCCTGGCAAGTGCTGAGGCCCCAGAAGGTGTGAGCCAGAGATGCTGAGACCCAGGACAACGCCCAAGCTCCTGCAGGCACCCAAGCAGTGACAGAGCTGCTGAGAGCCACAAGGCTGAGGAGCTTATGGACATCGGAGATTCCAGGACCACTACACCAGGGACAGGGTAGGAAATATTTCATGGGGACTAGGCATTGTACTGAGTGCTGCCTGTGTTTTGCATGGATTCCCCACTGACTCAGTGGCCAGCAAAATTGCCACTGTCAGGGCTTTGAGCTAGAACCTGGTGGAGCAGGGAGAGCATGGGTCAGGCCAAGCAGCCCTACTGAAGAGGGCCATTATACTGACACTGGGTATAGGGCCATGCAGCCCCGCTGGACAGGGCAGCCCTACTGACTCGGGTCGCTAGACACACAGCCCAGCTGGACATGGCAGCCCTGCTGACTTGGGCCAAAAGAAGACACAGCCCTGAGTGAGGGCAGCCATATTGACATTTATTCATAGTCGAAGCTATACCAAGACCAGGGGTGATCATATAGATTCAGCCTCAGGGCCATAATTACCCTCACCCCATCCCAAGAAGGGACGGGGTGCGCTTGCCCCACAAAAGGCCCCCTAACATGCTGGAAAAACCCCATGGCCCCCTGTGCTACAATGACTGTTTTTCTGCATATAAAGACCAGGGCTGGCATTAGAGGGTAGCAAACAGGGCAATTATCCAGGCCCCATTCCACAGGATGCCCTATGAAGCTAAGTTGCTCTGGCTTCGGCTTCAGCTTCAGGCACGAGTGGTGGGGCTCGGGGCGGTGGGGCTTTGGATTTCTGCCCTGGGCCCCAGTGACTCTAATGTCGGCCCTGCTTGGCAGGCTCCTTGAAACCTGCTCGTGAACCCCTAGGGGGCCTCGGATCCCTAGTTGAGAACTGCTGGCATAGGCTACACTAAGTTCTGCTGGGGGGCGTTTCACAGCCATTTTTACATTGAAGACAACATAGTTCAGGAAAAAGGAGAAATTTCTGGCTGAGTGACAGAGCGGACTGGATGTGATGGCATCAACAATCCTTTTCTATAGAGTCTCTGCAGTTGCATTACTATTAGTGAATGCACAAGTGGTACAATAAAGATGGAAGCGGGTTCAAAGAATAAAATAGAAAATAGGGAGATAAAAACAGAAATGTGTAAGTCAAAAAAATGTCAAAAGGGCTTAGGTAGACCTCACGTGTTTTAGCCATTCAGTAGCTTTGGGGTCAGCAGTGTGGAGTCTAGAACGGCCTCCTGAGAGACCAGCATGAGATGAGCAGTATATATGCAGTGTCCACCCCCACCCGCAGTGACACAGGGCTGTTCTGAGTCCTCAGGTGTAGTCATTACCTACACACCTCACCACCCCACATCTGAAATGGTTGAGCTTGTACCACAGATATCATGGCAGCCTGAAGGCAGGAGTGATGAGAGAGAAATTTCTTAGCGGGTAGCAGCTTGTTCCCATTCTGCTTGCCACAGTGTCCACTGTGGAGCAGTTGAGTAACATAATGCAGATAGGCATTCTGATGATGAGTCGGTGGCAAGGCACTGCCTATGTATCTCTGAAAAGTGGCGCTGGTGATTATATACTGGATTGTGTCGAGAAGGTTCTTTGCTGAACAGACTTTCTGAAGTGGAAGATTATTTTAAAGAAAACAAATTACAGGTTATCAAGAACTGTAATGATATCAAGACCAAACTAATTGGTCTAGAAAGCGACTCTAGACCATGTAACATGAGGATTGTAGGTGTCCCTGAGGGAACAGAGAAAGGCAAACCTTCTGTATTTGTCCCTAAATTGCTAAATTGTAGGATTTTCCAGTAGCTTTTTATTTTTCTATAGAATGGGCATACCAGACCCTTGTCCACCAGCCAGCTCTCGGTGGTTGGCTTAGAGCGTTTGATTGTGAAGCTCCTGAACTTTACCACTAAGACGCTTATACAGTACTGCAAAAATCCAGAGAGAGACATGGAGTGGTTATGGGAAGAACCAGCAATTAAAATATTGCTCTCTCAAGATTATGCCATGATGTGGTGGGAATAAGGGTAGCTTTTAACCAAGTGAAACAATTAGCTAGGAAGTTTATTAAATATCTGGCTAAACTCTATATTAAGAATGGGGATAGTGTCATTCAGTTTCCCTCAGGAGGCAGAAAAATACCTCTGAATTCTGCAAACTCCCCTTTGCAAGACAATGCATCTATGGAATGACCAGTGTGTATTGTTGGGTGTGATTTGTCATACTGTTATAGCTTATTAAAATGTGTGTATGCAGTGATGAGCTGCCAAAATCTTAACAACCGGTTCCCTATAAAAAGTTCTGATTTAAGGGAGGGAGAGGGGGAGGGGCCGGGGGAGAGATCCTCGTGGGGCCGGGGGCCCCTGCAGGGCCTGGGCCAATTGCCCCACTTGTCCCCTCCCCTCCCCTCCCCTCTGGCCAGCCCTGGAGCTTGAAGCAGCCCCCCCCACACACACCTTGCTGGGCCATTCAAAAGCGGCAGCAGGATGACTCCAGAGCTCAGCTGAGCTGCCCAGCTGGTGCCACGCTGCAGCTGGGGGGAAGCGGGCGAAGGGCCAGGGTAGCCTCAGCCTCCCCAGCTGGGAATCCTGGGAGAAACAGGATGGTCCGGCCCACGGACCAGAGATCTTTGCCCACCCTCTGGCCCTTTAACAACCGGTTCTCCTTGGAGGTCTAATTTTAGCAACCGGTACTTGAGAACCTGTGGGAACCTGCTCCAGCTCACCACTGTTTAAACCCAATATGTAATTTGTAAGGAGGAATTCAAAATGGAGTCTGAATCACCATTTTGTAAACTCCATCTTGTGACCCCTTAGTGCCCTGTCATCCTGGCCTAGTTACAGCTAACTCCAAATGGTTTTTCCCGCCACTGGGCAATATCAAGGACAATTTTACCTCAGACTGTTTCCCGCCTTTGCTGGGACTGTACCATGTTTTCCCACCACTAACTGCATAAAAGAACTGTGACCACAGGCAAGTGGTGCAGTCCATCCTAGTGACTGTGCGTGCGCGGTTCAGGCCTTCGCAGCATCAGTGCATCCTCGGAGGAGACCATCATTCCTGAAGTGAAGAGAGGAAAGAAGAAGCCGTATACCACCTTTCCTGCTCCTGTTCCTGGGGCCGACATCACCAGGGGGTTCTCGGTCCACTTCTCCATCCCGAGTGACACCGTGGGACGCTCCAGTGCTCCTCCTCTGTGGGTTCCAATTACCCAACGAGTGCAGGTCCTGGACTTCGCCACCACCACAAGAGGGCTCTTGGAAATAATGAGCTAATGAGGGTTTTCTTAGTCAGGGTTTTTATGGTTATTGACAGGGTAATTTTGTATTTGGGGCCTGAGTGTCATGTTCCTGTTTTAAAAGCTGTTGTTTCACTGTTTTGTGTTGTTTTATATAGTAATTACTCACTCACATTTACGCTTATCTGTTATTTTAACTTTACCTATAGTCAGTCTTTATTTCTCGCACCACACATAGGGAAGCGGGAGGGAGACCTATCTGAGTCCACCGGTGATAGACACGGCAGAGGGCGGGTCTGCTCTTCTGAGTAAAAGGGGCTTGTTTTATTTCTTGATAACCACACCACTATACATATAGGGGTACTTTGGCTCCCCTTTGAGGTAACAGTATGGAATTTATGTATTGCTCTCTGAAATCTGACATGGTTGCTGTAAACAAGTTGGGCACTAGCTGATATTGATATGTTAGTTTCTTTTCTCTTTTTTTCTATCATTGGGGCTGAAGGGTTAAAATATTATTAACAATTTATAATAATAAAATAATAATTGGAGATATACCTATCTCCTAGAACTGGAAGGGACCTCGAAAGGTCATCGAGTCCAGCCCCCTGCCTTCACTAGCAGGACCAAGGCAATACTTCCTATTGCCTTAAATCATGGGGAAGGAGCATCAATGTAAAATCTATCTATCATCGTTGCTTTATTAGATGGTGCTTCCTGATGGATTAAAGTGTATGAAGGTTCTATTGGTAAGAGATAACTACTATAATTGTAATGTTCAGAGTCCCAGGGGCTGTGAGGATCTCCAAGTTTCACCTGATCTAGCTGCCCCTTTGGTTAAAAAACAGTCCAAAACTACACACTTGATAAACACATATTTCTTTTTGATGGTATGGTACTAACATATATTTCTCTCTCCATTATCTTTTTCTGTCTTATTTTAACAATGCCTCTTTAATCCCTCTTTCTGTCTCCAGGCTGGGAATTTCCTTCCCCTACCTGTAGAATATGTACTGGAAGCTACTCTCTACCTCTGGATTATATAACTTTGGCTGCTTAGTTATTAAAGAGCTGTTTTCTGTAGGAAAATTTTCAATGTCTCATTTATTCACTAAACGATTTCATATTTTAACTATGATGGCTCTGAGAACTAAATGTGTGTCCTGAAATATAAAGGGTTTCAGTAACTGTATTCAAAGCAAAAATATATTCAATGATTAGAGAATGCTGCTGGTTCCATGCTCCCGGAGACACGTCTGACAAACTTGAAGTTTGTAAACTGAATAGAGATGGGGGTGGGCCTCTCATTTTGTAGTTGCTTTAAATTCTAAAGTGAGAGGTATTGCTTTACTAATACCTCCCAGGACTATGAAGTTATATGGAGGGGTTAAGTGGAGCCAACCCTAAGCATGGGCTGGACCACTTTGCCTTTGGGAAAGGCTTGCAGGGAGCCTGATCCTGGATGATGACTTTAGATCCCACTTGGTGGTCAGTCAGGTCTCCTTTGGCATCAAACCATGCCCTGGTCTTTTACACTTTCCTGTCCTTTCTTCTGTCACCACACTCTGTAGCTGGAAAATCTCTATCTGCAAGTCCTGTACCCAGGCTTCTGACAGGGCTTCTGTAGCCAGATAAACTGGAACCAGGTTAATTATATCCTTCCACACTTTCACTGGTCTTCTCATCAGACCTCATTGGGAGAAAAGGCTGTGAGTTGCATCCCTAGCTCTGATACGCCTTAGTACCAGCGATAACGCTTCATCCCAATTTCTGCCTGTCGCAGAACCTCTTTTCTTTTTTTTTTTTGATGGTCCCATTTATTCGCTCAACCTTTCCTGCTGGCTGGCTGGCTGACAGGGAAGGGGAACCTTTTGTTCTACGTCCAGCTGGGTGTACACTTCTTTGATAACTGACCCCACAAATCAGCTCCCATTGTCTGAGTCAATAACCTTAGGTCCTCCCCCCATCTGCAGAACACATTGCTCACCAATTGTTTTGCTCTCATTAGGGCAGTCACATATTTAGTGTTGATGTCACTCTCCTCCCAATCTTCAAAAGCATTTACAACAACTAGCACATACTTGTTACCCCTTGGTGCTAAGGGCAGCTCCCCGGTACAGTTGATTTGATCTTTCCGTGAACTTCTGGGGACCTATCTCAGAAGAACTTCTTTACTTTCTTTGATAGCTAGGTTGTGTCTGGCACAGATAAGAAGCATCTACAGATCCCTTTCCCATTGTTGCCAAACCGTCTCTGTCCTCTGCCTGTTTGGGGTGGGTGGGCCCATGCACCCGTAAGAGCAGATCTGTTTGCGTATTTTGTAGTGCCACCCATATTAAACCATTTTTTTATTTTACTCAGAGGAGTTCTTGCTTTATTATTAAATGTTGACCTACCTTCATGTTTTGGCTGGAGGCTTGTTCCTAAAGGAGTCCTAACTTCACATCCTGTTTTTGAATGCTTTGTAGCCTCTACAAAGCTATCCTTCCTGGCAGGGAGGGATAACTCAGTGGTTTGAGCATTGGCCTGCTAAACCCAGGGTTGTGAGCTCAATCCTTGAGGGGGCTATTTGGGGATTGGTCCTGCTTTGAGCAAGGACTAGATGATCTCTTGAGGTCCCTTCCAACCTTAATATTCTATGATTTTTGCCTTATTGCAATTTGTTGCTGGCCTCAAGTGAAATCTGTTACAGGGATAGTTTTCAAAATGATATCCCATGGCCAGTCGGTCCTGTGTCTGCTGCATTATTGACTGCTAGTTTGTAGTGTTATAGACCAGATTACAGTCTTTTTGTAGTGTTATAGACCAGATTACAGTCTTTCTAAAACTGTGAACTCGCATCACTGTCCATGCAGAGAGACTCATCTTACAGTATGTAGCAGTCTTTTTGGATTCAAAGTACCTCTGCTGCTGGTAAGGCTGGGGATTGCTGCATGGCTCCCCCTCCATTAGCCCGGCGAACGCTGTGTATGACTCCCCAGCAAAAGAGACAAGAACAGCAGCATGGGGCCCTCCCCTCCCCAAAGAATAGGAACAAGGGCCCTCCACCCTCAGGGAGAACAGGGGTCCTTTGTCCCACCTGCCCTGAGATGAAGGGATACGAGTAGGGTAGCTTCCAGGCCTCGCCCTTGAGCCTGGGTGTATCTGCTTGGACGGGTGGACTGGGCCATCAGCATTCTTCTCTTCCTGCCTCCCACAGTCCTCTGCTGGGCTGGTGTAGGTGGGTCTTGCTGTTAACCCCACACTGAGGTGCATGGGGCTGTTCAGTCCTCTCAGAGCTATTGTTTCAGGCTGGCTGCAGACTTGGGCAGACGTCTCTGAATTGGTTCCACCTGACTCATATTTTTAAGGTTGATTTACACCCCCGTGGGACAGAAACAACAGGTTTTATTACACACTAGAAGTGCCAGTGTAATCAGATTATTCCAGGGGCTCTGGTGCCTATGGCTAGTTAATCCTGCCCTGCCCTAGATTGGTGCTCAGGTAACTTTGGTCTGAGGCTTGGCCCCTGGCTGACGGGAGACCTGTGAGCGGCACTGCCTCTCGGTTGGGAGGGGGATGTGACTGATTCCTGCCATCACCTGGGTGCCCAGCTCTGCCTGCTCCATGCCTGGTTGCTGAGGGGGCTCTGGCTGCTGCTCCCTGGTGATGCTCCAAGTGCCATCTGACGAAGAAGCGGGGGCGGGAGATCAGCCCAAAGCCACTTTAGTCCTAGCTCCAAATCTCTGGCCAGGGGTGGGCTGGAGGATTATGATCTAAAGTACAAATCTGCAGTTGTCGTCCTCTCTATGGGCCGAGTCCTAGATGTTTCAGTTTCTTGCTCAGCCTCCTGCACTGCATTCTCGGTAAAGCCAGCACAGCCCTGGAGGTGGTCCTGAACCCCCTTGTGTGGCTGCCTAGGCCTGAGCCCTATGTTTGGCATTGGGCACTTTGTGCTGGAAGTAGCTATGCAATGCTGGGGGAGGGCAGGGAAAGATGAGGGACTAATTTTGGATCAGAAGATGATACTGTAGCCCAAGAACACAGGACAAGCCTCAACGTTCTCCTTAGTACACTTACAACAGCACGCTGAGAGCACAATGGTTGTTAAAGCATTTTATTTGTTGAGACCCTTCCAGACAAAAGGCGTCTTGATTCAGTAGAGATCAGTGGCACGTCTCAAAGAGCCGACTCTGCCACTCATAGCGCCCCACTCGCTGAATCTCCGGTACTGCCCTGGCCTCAGCAGGTATTGGCGGCCTCTGTAATTCGGCAATTCGTAAAGGATCCAGTGCCCCTCCAGCACAGAACAAGAGAGCATCTCGGGGGAGCGTAGCTGGTCCATGACTTGCGGAGAGTCCTCGGTTAACTCCACCATGTTGCCTCTGTGATCCTCCTTCTCATAGATCTTTATCCTGTAGGTGCCCCTGTGCTGTGACAGAAAATGAGACAGGGTAATAGTGACCGCAGCAGGCTGGCTGCCTGTGATCCTGGGCCCTGAGTCAGCCCTGTGCACTGCTCCAGTGATGCAAATGGCACTTACAGCTGCCTCTACTCCCCACAGGAGGGGAATCTTGAATGCTGCAAAGGCAGCACATCCACCCGTATGAGTCGGAGATATGCCAGCCGTGACTCCCACCCTTGTTGCAGGGACTATGCCTGGGGTGGGGAGGGAGCCCAACCAGACACAAGAGGGGACAGGGCTGCAGTGCACAATGCTGTCCAGTCCTCAGCCAGCACAGTGCTCCCATAGGCCTGGGGTTCTCAATCTTTTTCTTTCTGAGGCCCTGTGACGGGCCGTGCATGCCCTGTGCTGGTACTGCAAGGGTGAACTCTACTCTTTGGGCCGAGGAGGCCATGCACCCTCAGCCCTGCTGGGCATGCTCCAGCTGGAGACCAGGTATAAATGGGAGCAGCCCAGCTCATTCGGGGCTGACTGCCGAGGAGGGAGGATGCCCGCTGGAGGCTCCAGCCCAGCAAGTGCTGAGGCCCCAGAAGGCAGAAGCCGGAGATGCCGAGACCCAGGACAACGCCCAAGCTCCTGCAGGCACCCAAGGAGCGACAGAACTGCTGAGAGCCGCACAGGCTGAGGATCATACAGACTTTGGAGATAATAGGACCACTACACCATAGACAGGATAGGAAATAGTTCAGGGGACTAAGCATTGTACTGAGTGGTGTCTGTGTGTTTTGGGTGGATTCCCCACTGACCCAGTGGTCACTGTGAGGGCCCTGAGCTGGGATCTGGTGGAGCAGGGAGGGCACGGGTCAGGCTAATCAGCCCTACTGGAGATGGCTATTATACTGACTCCGGCTATTGGGCCATGCAGCCCCTCTGCACAGGGCAGCCCTGCTGACTCGGGCCACAAGGACACACAGCCCTGAGAGGGGGCAGCAATATTGACATTTATCCGTAGGGCAAGCTATCCCAAAACAAGGGGTGGTTGTACAGATTCAGCTGCAGGGCCATAATTACCCTCACCCCATTCCAAGGCAGGACGGGGCGCACTTGCCCCACGAGAGGCCCCCGTAACATGCTGTAAAAACTCCACAGCCCCCTCTGCCACAACGACTGTTTTTCTGCATATAAAAACCAGGGCTGGCATTAGAGGGTAGAAAGCAGGGAAATTATCCAGGGCCCCGTGCCACGGGGGGCCCTATGAAGCTAAGTTGCTCTGGCTTCAGCTTCAAACACGGGTAGGGTGACCGGGCAGCAAATGTGAAAAATCGGGGTGGGGTGGGGTAATAGAAGCCTATATAAGAAAAAGACCCAAAAATCGGGACTGTCCCTATAAAATCAGGACATCTGGTCACCCTAGGCATGGGTGGTGGGGCTCGGGGCGGTGGGGCTTTGCCTTTCTCTCCTGCACCCCAGTGAGTCTAATGTCAGCCCTGCTTGGAAGGCTCCTTGAAACCTGCTTGTGAATCCCTAGGGGGCCTCAGATGCCTAACTGAGAACTGCTGGCAGAGGCTACACTAAGTTCTGCTGTGGGGTGTTACAGGCTTCAGCAGCCCCAGAATCAAGGAAACAGAAAAGTGAGTTTGTTCTAAAGAGTCACAGAAAATATTGGGCCCAATTCTCCCCTCACACTGGTGTAACTCTGGGCCTTAGGGAATTACTCCTTATTTTACACCAGTGTGAGAGGAGTGGGCCCAGTGTATCTCCAAATCCCCAGAAGTTACAGAAACATTTTCCCTGCTTAACTCAAAGTATGTCATCATTTACCATCCATAGAATGAAACACAAGACAGCTGTACCCACACCCTTAACAGGCAGTAGTAGTGGAAGGTATCCTATCCTATCCCTGCAATGTCCCCCAGCCATCCTGGAGGGATGACCACTAGGAGGAAGAAAGTGGTTCTTGTTTTAAGTCCTTGGTAGCTCGGCTGAAAATGATCAAGCAAGTGCCTTCTGACAGTGGCTTAGGCAACATTGCCATTTTTTAAAAGCAAAATTGAACTCACAGACGGGATCATCCGGCAGGACTTAATGGAGGTGCTGAAACCCTCAGACTGCATGTCAGGATAATCCCCCCGTTTCAGAAAGAACTGCTGTCCCTGGAAGTTGGGACGTTCATAGAGCATGAAGCAGCCACTTTCCACGCGGACGGAGTTACAGCGGCTGAGCTGACTTTGAAAATCCGGCCGGTCGCTGCTGCACTCAACAGAGCGGCCCTGGAAGTTTCTCTCCTCAAAAAGGATGATCTAATGTGAGAAACAAATGGCAGAGTTTTCAATAACATCCTATGTGGTGTGACTGAGTCCTGGTATTCCAATTTCTCTCCATCCAGCACACTAAGCCTGAAGTGTCTGGGCCTTATATTTTACTCATAGTGATGATAAATTGATATACTCCTGTGACTTCAGTGGGATTGATCCTCATTTACCCAAGTGTAAGCAAAAGCAGAATTGGGCTCTGAGAGACTAATATCCAGAGACTAATAGAGGCCGTAGGTCCCCTAGCTCTGCATTCTTGATTCTCCTCTCCTACTGGTATAGGCCAGGGGTAACGCCTTTGAAATCAACAGACTAACTCTGGTGTAAATGAGAGGAGAATCAGGTCCCTGGCCTCAGACTGACATAGCAAACAATCCTGTCCAGACAGGTTTCTCTTACCTTTTCCATCGTAGCTGGATTCAGGCTACAAGCCATAGCACTGCAGCTGGGCAACTGCCTTTTTATACCTCACAACCAGTGCTAAGTGTGCACACGTTAACAAAAGTCTTTTCTCTGTTCATAGAGCCAACTCATGACTCTGGGGTCTCATTCACTCTTTTAACTAGTGTCCATAGGTTTTGTGTAGTGGGGAACAGATTTTATTCCTATTGTTACCAGTGAGCAGTTCTGGGCCCTGGATCTGTCAGCACAGTCATTTTTACATTGAAGACAACATAGTTCAGGAAAAGGGAGAAACTTCTGGCCGAGTGACAGAGTGGACTGGATGTGATGGCATCAACAATCCTTTTCTATAGAGTCTCTGCAGTTGCATTGTTATTAGTGAACGCAGAAGTGCGCTGTACAATAAAGATGGAAGAGGATTCAAATGACAAAATGGAAAGTAGGGAAATAAAAACTGAAATGTGTATGTCAAAAAAAAATGTCAAAAGGGCTTAGGTAGACCTCACGTGATTTTTGCCATTCAGTAGCTTTGGGGTCAGCAGTATGGAGTCTGGAACAGTCTCCTGAGAGACCAGCATGAGATGAGCAGTAGGTGTGCAGCGTCCATCCCCATCCACAGAGGGCTTGTCTGAGGCCTGGTCCACACTAGGACTTTAATTCGAATTTAGCAGCGTTAATTCGAATTAACCGTGCACCCGTCCACACCAGGAAGCCATTTAATTCGACATAGAGGGCTCTTTAATTTGAATTCTGTACTCCTCCCCGACGAGGGGAGTAGCGCTAAATTCAACATGGCCATGTCGAATTAGGCTAGGTGTGGATGCAAATCGACCTTAGTAGCTCCGGGAGCTATCCCACAGTGCACCACTCTGTTGACGCTCTGGACAGCAGTCCGAGCTTGGATGCTCTGACCAGCCACACAGGAAAAGCCCCGTGGAAATTTGAATTCCTTTTCCTGTCTGGCCAGTTTGAATCTCATTTCCTGTGTGGACGTCGTGGCGAGCTCAGCAGCACTGGCAGCGATGCAGAGCTCTCCAGCAGAGGTGTCCATGCAATCTCAGACTAGAAAGAGGTCCCCAGCATGGACAGACCGTGAAGTCCTGGATCTGATCGCTGTGTGGGGCGAGGAGTCTGTGCTTTCGGAGCTGCGCTCCAACAAACGGAATGCAAAGACCTACGAGAAAGTCTCCAAAGCCATGGCACTTAGAGGATACAGCTGGGATACAACGCAGTGCCGCGTGAAAGTCAAGGAGCTGAGACAAGGCTACCAAAAAATCAGAGCGGCAAACGGACACTCCGGAGCCCAGCCCCAGACATGCCGGTTCTACGAGGCACTGCATGCCATTCTCGGTGGGTCTGCCACCACTGCCCCACCAGTGTGCGTGGACTCTGAGGATGGGATACTGTTCCTCGGAGATGTTCACGGACGGGGAAGATGAGGAGGACGAGGCAGTCGACAGCGCTTACAACGCTGATTTCCCCGACAGCCAGGATCTCTTCATCACCCTCACTGAGATCCCCTACCAACCCTCCCCAGCCGTTACCCCGGACCCTGAATCAGGGGAAGGATCAGTCGGTAAGTACTTTAAACATGCAAACATTTTTTCTAACAGAACAGGAATATTAACTATGCGAAAAGAAGGTCAATATATATGGGGATGGAACAGAAATCCTCTTGGGACATTTCCGAGAAGCTCTCCTGCAGGTAATCGAAAAGCCTCCGCATGAGGTTCCTGGGGAAAACTGCCTTATTGGGTGCTCCGTGGTAGCACACTTTTCCGTGCCAGGCTATCATCAGGTACTCCGGGAGCATTGCCTCCACGAGCATGGCCGCATAGGCCCCTGGTTTGTGCTGGCTTTCACGCAGCATGCGCTCTCTATCTGCCCCAGTGACCCTCCTCAGGGTGATCTCGCTCGGAGACTCCTGCATTTAATTACAGTAATTTGTGTACTATTAGTATTGGGAGTGCTTCACTGTTCCTTTGCATAACAATGAGCGTCACTTTACAGCCACGTGGTGGAGGCTGCAGAGTGGCAGCATACAGGGATCTTTCCCAGGGAACAGACGCGAGGGGGTGCAACAGGGGCAGAGTTTATGCTTTCAGGATTGCCTGTAGCAAGAGGACAGTGGTATACATTGACTTTTAAGCTGCCAAAAGTTTTTGGCTTACCATGCCTGGCTGCTCCACGGATTCTGCTGTCCCGCCCCGCTTGTCTGGTCTGCAGTGCAATCCCCCAGGCAATGAAAGCGAATTCCGAAAATTCGAACTTTCCCTGAGTGAGTGCTGTGCATGCAGGGCCGGCCTTAGGCCGATTTGCCCGATTCCCCCGAATTGGGCCCTGCGCCTGAAGGGGCCCCCCCGCACCGGCAGCGTCTCTCCGGGAAGCAAACTCTGCGTCTCCCGGAAGCAGCAACTGTTGCTAGGCAACGAGAGACGCTGGCCGGCAGAGGCAGCCCTGGCTGTACTTGCAGGTCGTGAGGAGGAGGGGGTGGGGGGGAGAAGGCACATGTGCCTTCCTTCCCCTCCCCCTCCCCCAGCACTCACCTGGAGGAGACACCGAGGGAGCTTCTGGTCTGCGGGAGACAGGAATCTCTGCCGTGGACCTCACTCACCTGACCTGAGCAGCTGCTGGGGCTTCCAACGGTGAGTGTTTGACACTGTGATTCCCCATAGGTTTGTAATATTGTGTTGTTTTCGTGGTGTTGCTGTTTGAGGGTGAGTTGGTGCCTGCCTGTGTCTGTTTCAAAACTAAAGTCTTGGGATCCTGTAACCCAGGAAAAAAGCCCCGAGCCGGTACTTAGTGCTGTGAACTCCAGGTGAGAGAGAGAGGGAGGTTTGGAGGAGGAAACCAAATACATCAAGAGGGGAGAATGCGAAAGGTCTGCAACAGGGCAGGCTGAGACTTTTATCTCCCCTCCCCCCCCGCAAGAGGGGAAACTGAGGCACTGAGTGATCAAATTCCCCTCTCCAAATTATTTGCAAAGGAGGAGGACAGGGGCTCCTATCCAAACCTGTTCCCTTCCCATCAACTCTGCTTTACCTGCTGCAAGACCGCTGTAGGGGCTGAATATTTCCATTAAACCATGGCTCCTTCATTTGCCCTGCAACAATGAAATAGACTGGCTTGGGGGGGGAATAGCCCCCCCCCAAAGCTTTGTGGATATTAAGGGGGGGGGCATGATAATATTCTAGATCAATCAAATGCCCAGCTTAGCTTTCTAGCCATCCAGCAGCTTTAGGGCAGGGAAGGTAGGTGCTCTTGGTGCAGAGTGGTCACAAAACAGGGGTGAATTTAGCGGGGGGTTGAGGGGTCCGCTTGAAATATCACCCGATGCAGCCATACAGAATCATTGGCAGCGCTGGGAGAGGCCAGGAGTGGAAGCAGGTGGCCTGGGGGTGGGGGGACATTTGCCCTCAGTCCTGGGCTCTGGGATGGACTAGGCTGGGTGGTGGGTTTAGTCTAGTCTTCCAGCCTGTTGCTCTCACTGGGGTTTGTGGTTTTCATCTGGCTTCACCGAAAAGATCAAACAAGCCCAGTAGAAAAGGGGAGTGAGAGAGGCAGGAAGGAGTTTGTAAGGGGTTTAAGTGACCCATCAGCGAAAGAGTAAAACCAGAGTTTGATTGGGTTTCCCCCCAGTCACCACTCCTGCAAACACTCAAACTGGGCAAGGGGCAGCTCCATCCCCCACTGAGGCTATGGTGAGGGGCAACAGGGGAGGAAGGAAGCCACATGGCAGTCCCTTCCCCCCAACACCACCCTCCAGCCCCCAAACTCTGTCCCAGAGCCTGCACCCAGCCCTCCGCACTCCCTCCCAGAGCCTGCACCCCTCCACCCTTCCTGCACCCCACCCCGTGCCCCAGCCCGGAGCCTGCACCCAGCACCCAAACTCCATCCCACTCAGCTCTGGGCAAAGCTCCTTGGTCTGGCTCCCAGCCCCTCTCCAAGATTTGCAGCTGTCTGGAGGTGCCTGCCTTCCACACCTTCCTTATTCACACCTCATTCAGTCAATGGGGCAATTGATTACAAAGTGGAGGGAAGATCTTATTCTTCTTCTAGCAAAAAGACATTTTTCTTTTACCTGAGGGCTTGGCTACACTTACAAGTTGCAGCGCTGGGAGTTACAGCGCTGGTCATGCAGCTGTGGAAGGGCCAGCGCTGGAGTGTGGCCACACTGACAGCTACCAGCGCTGCAGTGTGGCCACACTTGCAGCACTTTCCAGCGCTGTATTGAGAGGTGCATTGTGGGCAGCTATCCCACAGAGCACCTCGTCCCGTTTTGGCGCCGTTTTGGCGCTGAGTATTGTGGGAAGGGGAAGGAAGTGTGCGGGTCATTCCGCTTCCTGTTTGCCAGCGCCCCGTGGTGCATCGCTTCACATCCCAGCATTCACTCTTTCCAGCAGCGTTTGGCGCCATTGTGAGTGTCTTTCTGTTACTCTGAATCGCGATTTCTGTGGCAAATGGAGCCCGATCTGCTGAGGACTCTGCTGATGAGTGTCACCAGCACAACACGAACGTTTGGCAGTCCAGCTATTCCTTCAGCTCCAAAGTGACAGTGAGGAGACCGACGATGATATCAATATGGATTTGCCTGCCGCGTGTGACACTAAAGTGCTTGCGGCATTTACGGAAATGCTCAGCACCCTTGAACGCCGCTTTTGGGCTCGGGAAACAAGCACTGAGTGGTGGGATCACATCGTCATGGAAGTCTGGGATGACGAGCAGTGGCTGCAGAACTTTCGTATGAGAAAAGCCACTTTCATGGGACTGTGTGCTGAGCTCGCCCCCACTCTGCGGCGCAAGGACACAAGATTGAGAGCTGCCCTGACGGTGGAAAAGCGAGTGGCTATTGCAATCTGGAAGCTGGCAACTCCAGACAGCTACCGGTCGGTCGGGAACCAGTTTGGTGTGGGAAAGTCGACCGTGGGAATCGTTTTGATGCAAGTTTGCAAGGCAATTAATCGCATCCTGCTAAGAAAGACCGTGACTCTGGGGAGCGTGCAGGACATTGTGGATGGCTTTGCACACATGGGTTTCCCTAACTGTGGAGGGGCGATAGATGGGACGCATATTCCTATTCTGGCCCCCCCCCACCTGGCATCAGAGTACGTTAATCGTAAGGGGTATTTCTCTATGGTTCTCCAGGCGCTTGTGGATCACCGCGGGCGTTTCATTGACATTTACACAGGCTGGCCTGGAAAGGTGCATGATGCACGCATCTTTCGGAACAGTGGCCTGTTCAGGAAGATGCAGGCAGGGACTTTTTTCCCAGACAGGAAGATCACAGTAGGGGATGTCGAAATGCCCACTCTGATCCTTGGAGACCCCGCGTACCCGTTACTGCCTTGGCTCATGAAACCCTATACAGGGAAGCTTGACAGGAGCAAGGACCGGTTCAACTACAGGCTGAGCCGGTGCAGAATGACTGTGGAGTGTGCTTTTGGGCGTTTAAAAGCCCGCTGGCGTTGCTTGTATGGGAAGCTAGACTTGGGGGAAAGCAGCATCCCCGCGGTTATATCCGCTTGCTGTACCCTCCATAATATTTGTGAAGGGAAGGGTGAAACATTCAGTGAGGCATGGACCACCGAGGTTCAAGTCCTGGAGGCTGAATATGCACAGCCAGAGAGCAGGGCTAATAGAGAGGCCCAGCACAGGGCTACAAGGATTAGGGATGCCTTGAGGGAAGAATTTGAGGCTGAAAGCCAACAATAATGTTTGCTGCCTTGCATGGGAGTGAATTGCACTGCTTACACTGTTATTCTATTATCCATAATAATAATATGATTTGTAGTGCCTCTTTCTTTACTGGGCTAAGGTATCTTTCACTATCTGCTATAATAAAGACTGTTTTCAAAGCCAAGAATTGTTTTATTGAAAAGAAAAAAACTTCCTTGACAGACAGACAGACACACAACATTTCATGAACACAAGAGGGCAGGGGTGTGGGTTGGTGAACTGTACAGTCACAAGTTTGCATATGCCCTGTCTGGATTGCTGTTTAATGAATCCTGCACTTCAGGGTTCATATACTGCATGGTGATGGGGGTTGAATGCAGAGGGTAAGGGTGGTGGTAGGTATCAGGGCTGGTTGGGGAACGTACAGGTGTTGGAGGCAGCTGGTGGTGGTAAGAACCTGGATGCTGGGGAAAGGTGGTTTGAGCTGACATTGGGGCACAAGGCACAAAGGACGGGGCGGGTGGGGGAGTAGCACGGTAGTGCTCTGCTTGCATGGCAACGAGTGACTCTATAGACTCCGCTTGGCGCTCCAGGATGCTTAGCAGCCGCTCCGTGGTTTTCCTCTTGGCCACTGCATTTCTCTTGCGTGTCCTGCTTTCTTTCTCTCGCCAATCCTTCAAGTCCTTACTCTCTCGAGCAGACTGATTAAGAACAGTTTTCAGCATGTCTTCTTTGCTCTTTCGGGGATTTTTTCTCAAATTTTGAAGCCTCTGTGATGTTGAACATCTGGGCAGTCCAGTAGTCAAGGTCACTGTAGAAACAGAAATGACAACATTTAACACGGGCAGCATTGTATCCACTATCTCCAGACATGAATTGTTACACTGAGGGAGTGAGTTCTTATTTAAGCATTCTTTTACCCACACGCATAACACTACAGAAGCCACGAAATGGTGAGTGAGCAGTGCTTATATGGGGAGAAGTGGGGCTTGGGTGAAAGAGGGGAGCTGGTTGCTTCGGGTAATCTGGAGTGCTAGAGGGGTTGAGTGAAATGAAGATGCAGATGCAGGGGTGATCTTATCTCCCTATCTCTTCACTAAAGAGTCTCCCAACATTTTTCACAGGACTTAATCCTGGAAGATGTTTCCCTACTGCGAGTCACTAGGGAACAGCGGGGGGCTCTTTTAGAGCAATGTGGATTCCGCCCGGGACCCTATGCGGCTTGCCTGTGTTCAGAAATGGTCCCCCCACCACTGGCAGAAGAGTGGCGCGGACGCGTCACCGTCACTGGGACAAGGGACACAGTGGCTCTGCCTATAAACCTGCGCAGGCATATTGCCCACGCTCTGGATGAAGCTTTTGCTGAGATAACTGAGGCAGATTACCGCGACGTGATAGACCACATCAACGGGCTATTCCACATCTAGAGGCTGGCATGCATGCATCCATAACCCCCCCTCCTCTCCAGAAACATTTCACCCAGAAAATAAAAGCCGCTTACCGGTAACACGCTCCTCTGCTTGTCCTTCTGCAACTGCTGGCTGCTGCGATTGGGTGCTTTCCTCCTGGCTTGAGAAGAGCTCCTGGCTGCATGCCTCCAGGGAATCTGCGGTTTCTTCCCCCATGCCAGGAGCTTCACTCGCGGTTTCCTCCCCCCCCACGCCTCCGCCTCCGCCGCCTCCTCCGCCTCCTCCTCCTGTCCCCCAGCCTGCTCAGAAGTGTCCATCGTTATCCTGGGATTGGCAGTGGGGTCACCCCCAAGTATCTCATCCATCTCCCTGTAAAAACGGCAGGTCGTGGGAGCAGCTCCGGATCGTCGATTCCTCTCTCGGGCTTTGTAATAGGCACTCCGCAGCTCTTTAATTTTCACCCTGCATTGTACTGCGTCCCGATCATGGCCCCGATCCAGCATGGCCCTTGATATCTGCTCAAAGATATCGTAATTCCTACGGCCGGAGCGCAGCTGTGCCTGAACAGATGCCTCACCCCAAACACTGATGAGGTCCTGCAATTCACCAGTGCTCCATGCTGGGGCTCGTTTGCCGCGTGGAGGCATGGTCACCTGTAACTGATTAAAACTGATTGCACTCCACACCTGGCTGCAGCAAACAGGAAGGAGATTTTTAAATTTCCCGGGGCATGTACAGGGCGGGTCACCTGAGGCAAGAGCAGTAGAGTGCAAACTGATGTGCAGAGTGGCTGAACAGGAATTCTGGGATAACTACTTATTCCCTGGAGGACAGGTAAAGCGCTGGTGAGTGTCCACACCTGCTGAGCAGCGCTGGATCACCAGCGCTGCACTCCTTATACCCCTGCCGGGATGGGTTTTCAGCCAGCGCTGCAACCAGGGAGTTGCAGCGCTGGTTGTGCCCTGCAAGTGTGGACGGGGTGTTGTTGCAGCGCTGGAAAGCCTCCACCAGCGCTGCAACTTGTAAGTGTAGCCAAGCCCTTAGTTATGCTACCTTAGGGGCCCGCTATAACATATTACAAAGGGCTTGGCTACACTTGCAAGTTGCAGCGCTGGTAGAGGCTTTCCAGCGCTGCAATTAGTAACTGTCCACACCTGCAAGGCACATCCAGCGCTGCAACTCCCTGGCTGCAGCGCTGGCTGTACACCTGGCCAGGTTGGGGTGTAGCGATTGCAGCGCTGGTGATCCAGCGCTGCTCATCAAGTGTGGACACACACCAGCGCTTTTATTGGCCTCCAGGGAATAAGGAGATATCCCAGAATGCTTTAAACTAAATTACTCCCTTTGTTTTGTTATGCAGCCTCTCTTTGTTTTGTTGTGAACCTCCGGAGGAGCTCCGTTTCGCTCCGTTTCTACCGGAGCTGCTTATCAGCTCCTGTTTGCTGTGATCAATCTGTGAACAATCAAATGAGATCCTCCTCCCTGTTGTGAACTAGCTCTGTGGAGCTCCTCTGTTGCTGCTGCTATCTAAAAAACAAACACAGCTCCTGTTTGCTGTGATCATCTGTACCTGGCTGTAAACAATCAAATGAGAGGCAGGCAGGGAAACAGCGGGGAGTCGTGTTGCCTACATGCTGTTTGCAATTAAGAGTTAAGACTAAGGGGTCGGAAAAATGTTCTGATTTTTCAAGTCAGGAAGCTAACACACAGTGTTGGCTCCAAAAATCCACTCTCTCTTTCCCCCCGCTCCCTGTCACACTAGACCCCACTCCACCCCCCTCTTTTGAAAAGCACGTTGCGGCCACTTGAATGCTGGGATAGCTGCCCATAATGCATCACTCCCAACAGCGCTGGAAATGCTGCAAATGTGGCCACACACCAGCGCTGGTAGCTGTGAGTGTGGCCACACACCAGCGCTGCTCCTACACAGCTGGATGACCAGCGCTGCAAACTACCAGCGCTGCAAACTGTAAGTGTAGCCAAGCCCTAAGGTTCAATACAAAGTCATGTAAAAGTTATACAAAAATGCATAATGCAGAGATTTATCTACAACTGCATTGATTGACTGCTGTGTGCAGTAACATAGTGACCCCTGGGTCTTTGAATGAGGCTATATACTCGGGAGGGGGGGTGTGCAGCGGCGAGTTGGGGGCAAGCGGGTGAGTAAGCAGCAGGTGAGCAAAGAGGCGAGCACTGAGCCAGCAGGGGTTCTAGGGGCAGGCATGGGGGTTTCTGGCAGGGGAGGGAGAAAGTGAAAGGTGGCGAGTGGTGGGTGGGGGACTGACTAGGAGGGATGCAGCAAGTCAGTGGGGGACTAGGGGATGAAGAGGGGTGTGATGGTGGGGCTGAGCGGGGAGGGGGCGAGTCCTATTTTACTGCTGTGATCTGGTCACCCTATGTGTGCCAGGTTTCAGAGTAGCAGCCATGTTAGTCTGTATCCGCAAAAAGAACAGGAGTAATTGTGGCACCTTAGAGACTAACACATTTATTTCAACATAAGCTTTCATGGGCTACAGCCCACTTCTTCAGATGCATAGAACGGAATACTTCTTTTTGCCTATGTGTGCCGTTTCTCCCCCCCTCTCCAAACCTTCCTCTTTGGCCCACAGCTGTTTCAACGGGGTGGCGCTGAGGAAGGAGGGTTTGTTTCTGCGGGGTAGGCAGCGCTGGGGGGGGGCAGTGTTTCCACGGGGCCGGGCGGTGCTGGGGGGAAGCGGGGGCATAAAATAGACATTATTGAATAAAATCAGTTGTACAACTATCAAAACATAAATTATTTTCCTAATATGAAAGTGAAAATCTATAATTAATATTCCTTTAGAATGTGGTGACTTCTATCAATATGGGCAAGAGATCAAGAGATATTGGTAGAAAGTACCCAAGTGGAAGTAAGAAAAGAGCCATATACAAGGCAAAGGCAGTTGAAAGACAGAAGCAAAAGGATGCTTTAAGCAAGTATTTTAGCAGGCCTGATTCTACTGTTGAGCCAGAAGAGCTCAGTGAAGACGCAGATATGGTTGAAAATTCTCCAGTAGAACATACGTCACAGACAGAGAACAACAGCAGTGACAAAGAATTTGAAGAGCCAAATCAGTCTGAAGAAGACACTCAAGCCAGTCACGGTGAAGAGAAGACTACAAAAAGGGCTGTAACTGATGCTGAAGGTACTGAGGGTCAAGAATGCTTTTCTGATAATAAAGATGTGAGTGGTTTAGATCCAGAGCAGAAAGGCAACTTCAACTCTGCTGACCAGATGGAAATATCTGATGATCCTGCAACTTGGCCAGAATACATTAGCCAGCGTATCAGGGAGTATTTAGTAAAACAAGGGCCGCCTAAAATTATTGTAGAAGATTTCCCTAAAAATAAGATTGGGAAACACTTTTCAAAGTTTCACTGCAAAAGGAAACTTTCAAATGGTGAAATTGTACCTCGTCCATGGGTGATATACTCAGTGTCAGCTGACAAGATCTTTTGTTATTACTGTAAGATTTTGTGCAATAATGTGACAAGTTCATTAGCATCTAATGGTTTTAATGACTGGTCTAATATTCATACAAGATTGTCCGAGCACGAAAACTCAAAAGGACATTTACAAGCTATGCTTAGTTGCTGCGACCTTCAGCAAAGGTTATCTCCTGAAAAAACCATTGACTCAATACAACAAAAACTTATTGACAAAGAAGCAAAACTCTGGTATCAAGTTTTTGAGAGATTAGTTGCTGTCGTTCAGTTGCTAGCAGAACGAAACTTATCATTTCGTGGGTCTGATGAACGGCTGGGAACATCACACAATGGAAATTTTCTTGGAGTTATTGAATTACTGGGAAAGTTTGACCCAGTGATACAGGAACATTTACGAAGAATCAAGAACGAAGAAATACATGACCATTATTTAGGAAAAAACATTCAAAATGAACTTATTAGCATTGTAGGGAATGCTGTTAAACGTGAAATAATAGCTCGAATTAAGGCTGCTAAATATTTTACTATTATACTCGACTGCACTTCTGACATTAGTCACCAAGAACAAATGTCATTGACAATTAGATATGTGGCTGATGGTGTATCACCAAGTATTCCAGCAGGAGTATATGAACATTTCATTAAGTTCATAGTAGTAGAAAGCAGCACAGGTGAATATTTGTACAATATCCTTTTAAGTGAACTCAAAGACCTGGGATTGGACGTTGCAAATATCCGTGGGCAAGGCTATGACAATGGTGCAAATATGAAGGGAAACATATCAGGTGTACAAGCACGACTTTTGAAAACAAACCCAAGAGCTTTTTTTACACCATGTGCATGTCACAACTATAATCTCATTTTGGGAGACATGGCCAAAACATGTCCAGATGCGATGAGTTTCTTTGGAGCCTTGCAGCGTATTTACGTCCTTTTTTCTGCATCTACTAAAAGATGGACTATTTTTAGAAAACATGTTACTGGCCTTTCGGTAAAGCCTCTTTGCGAAACACGATGGGAATGTAGAATGCAAAGTGTCAAAGCTCTGCGGTACCAAGCAGGGGAGTTTTATGATGCACTTGTAGAGGTAGAAGAAACAACTGATGATTCTCAAGCAAAAAATGAAGCTGAATTGCTGGCTTTTCAAATAAAGGATTATAAGTTTTTGGTTTCGCTAGTTTTCTGGCATGATTTACTTTTTCAAGTGAATTTTGTGAGCAAAGAGCTGCAGAGTGATACAATGGATATTTCTGCAGGAATTTCTTCATTTGAAAAGCTTTGTAACTGGTTAAAAATGTACAGAGAGAAGGGTTTTCAAGAAGTGTTAACTGGTGCCAATGAACTTGCCAAAGATCTAGATGTGACTCCAGTATTCCAGACTAAACGTTTGCGCAAACAAAAAAAACAGTTTGAGTACGAGTCTGCAGACGAGCCTTTTTCTGATCCAAAAGAAGCTTACAGAGTGCAATGCTTCAATCAAGTGTTAGACAAAGCTTTACAGTCACTTGAACCAAGGTTTGAATAGTTACAAAAGCATGAGAGTTTATTTGGATTTTTATGCAAATTCAAAAATCTTCCCAAGGACACCATACGAAAAGCTGCTGTAGATCTGGAACTTGCATTGACAGATGTGAAACTAGTGCAGGAAAACGAACAAGTTTCAACTGTAAAATCAGTTGACATAAATGGCTACATGCTTTGTGAAGAACTGGAAGCATTAAAGCCAATTATTTCATCTGATTGTAGAAACCCCCTAAAAATCCTTCAATTTCTTGCATATAATAACCGATCAACAGGATTCCCAAATTTATTTATAGTAATTCAAATCTTCCTGACTATTCCAGTAACTGTAGCCTCAGGAGAGAGGAGTTTCTCGAAGCTAAATCTAATTAAAACATATCTGCGATCAACAATGCAGGAAGACTGATTAAACAATTTGGCAATCATGTCAATTGAATGCGAAGTAATGAAGAGCTTAGAGTTAGGCAATTTACTGAAAGATTTTGTCAGACAAAAAGCAAGGAAGATAAAGTTTTAAAAACATAGGTGAGGTGTACAATAAATATTGATATTTATAATATATGATGTAATGTATGTAATATATAATTTTGTTATTATGTATATAGTCATGGAAAGTAAATAATACATGGAAGAAATGAAAGGGGTTTTTTTTTGTGGTTTTTTTTTTTTTTTTTAGTCATCCCTGCCGGGGTCCCGTCAAAACTGTTCGAATTGGGCCCCGCACTTCCTAAAGCCGGCCCTGTGTGCATGGTCTTGTTCACAGAGACTGACTAGACTATGTTTCCTCTTTGCGGAAATGTATCTTTATAAGGAAGTCAATCCCTTTTTCCCATCACACAGCTGCACCTGTATCCCGTCCTGCTCCAGCATGCCCCTCAGAGAGGCTGGCGCAGATTAGGCAGTGCAAGAAAAAGACACGGCACGAGATGTTCGCAGAACTTATGGGCTGCTCCCGAGCCGAGGCGGCCCAGCAGAGCCACTGGAGGGAGAACCTCTCCCAGCAGCAGCGCTCACACAGCGAACGGGAGGACAGATGGCGTTTGGAGGACCAGCAGGCGACTCAAACGCTGCTTGGATTAATGAGGGAGCAAACGGACACGCTCAGGTGCCTTGTGGATGTTCTGCAGGACCACAGGCAGGAGGACAGAGCCCCCCTGCAGTGTATCTGCACCCTCCCCCGCCACAAAGTCCCATACCCCTCTCACCCAAAATAACAAGAAGGAGGTGCGCCAGGGGCCGTGAAAACTGTCACTCCACCCCAGCAGAGTGCTCAAGTACCAAAAAGCTCTCATTCGCTAAATTTTGAGAAGTCCTTCCCTTCCTGGATCACCGAAGCCCAAATCCCAGTTTCGTTCCCTCACTGTGTAGTTGATTATTAAAAATAGTTTGCTGTTCATTACTGTTTCCGTCATGTTTCTTTACAGAAGACTTTGTGTGAAGGGGGGGGAGGGGTTTGGTAATTGCATAGGACGGTCACCATTACCAGGGTACATACACGGGGGCAGGATCTACAGCAGGTCACACACACATAGTGCAGTCACTAGGCACCCTGGTCAGTCTGGGAGGTGTTTTTCATGTTCTGTGCATAGGCGGAAGGTGCCCTTCTCCAGCTATATTTGGATCTGGGTCTCTCCCCCGCTCCTGCCTGGATCGGGCCCTGGCCCCCACGGGTCTCCCCCCGCCCCGCCGCGCTCCGTACCTGCCTGACAGTAGAGCGGCTCCCCACAGAAATGCTTTCTGGTGCCCCAGGGTCCTAGCGCCTGCCATACACAAATGGCAAGGCAGGCTGCCCTTACCCTGCCCTTCCACCATAGCCCTGAGCCTCTCCAATGCCCCAAACCCTCAGCCCCAGCCAGAGCCCTCATCCCCCTACACCTCCTACACCCCCACCCCCAGCCCAGAGCCTGCACCCCTCACCCCTTCCTTCACGCCCACCTGTAAACGTCCTGCCCCCAGTCCTCCCCCGCCACAAGGCCACATAGCCCCCGCACACAGAGTCCCGAAAAGGAGGGATGGCAGTCTCCGTTGAAACAACCAGTCCGGCAGTGCAGACCGCTCTAGGGGCAGGATCCTGTCATTCCTAGAGTGTAGAAGCGGTCTGTACATCACTGCACACCTTATGCACCACAGTCTGCATCCCTGTTTCAACCCTTTAACGCGAATTCATTAGTAAAGAAAATGTTGCTAATTAAAAATATTCCATTAACTTTATTTTTAAACGTGTGTTGGAAGGGGGGAAACGTGGTGAACGGGGTATGTCACCGCAGAAGAAAGTCAACAGTAACTGAAGCAGGGGCAGGTTCAGCTTCTCTGAAAAGAAACTGAACAGCCACAGGTTACCCCGCTCCCTGAGGAACCTAGCTTTCAAAGCCTCCCGGATGCACAGCGCTTCCCGCTGGGCTCTTCTAATTGCACGGGTGTCTGGCTGAGCGTAATCAGCAGCCAGGCGATTTGCCTCAACCTCCCATCCCACCATAAAGGTCTCCCCCTTGCTCTCACAGAGATTGTGGAGCACACAGCAAGCAGCAATAACAATGGGGATATTGCTTTCGCTGAGATCCGAGCGAGTCAGTAAGCTTCGCCATCTCCCCTTGAGACATCCGAAAGCACACTCCACCACCATTCTGCACTTGCTCAGCCGGTAGTTGAAGAGCTCCTTGTCACTGTCCAAGGCACCTGTATAGGGCTTCATGAGCCAGGGCATTAGCGGGTAGGCTGGGTCCCCGAGGATCACTATAGGCATCTCCACATCCCCAACACTTATTTTGTGGTCTGGGAAGAAACTACCTTCCTGCAGGCATCTAAACAGACCAGAGTTCCTGAAAACACGCGCGTCATGAACCTTGCCCGGCCATCCGACGTTGATGTTAGTAAAACGTCCCCTATGGTCCACCACTGCTTGCAGCACCATTGAAAAGTAGCCCTTTCGGTTAATATACTGGCTGGCCTGGTGAGCCGGTCCCAGTATAGGGATGTGAGTCCCATCTATAGCCCCACCACAGTTTGGGAATCCCATCGCGGCGAAGCCATCTATGATGACCTGGATGTTTCCCAGGGTCACTACCTTTGACAACAGTAGCTCAACGATTGCATTGGCTACTTGCATCACAGCAACCCCCACGGTAGATTTGCCCACGCCAAAGTGGTTCGCTACTGACCGGTAGCTGTCTGGCATTGAAAGTTTCCAGAGGGCTATGGCCACTCGCTTCTGCACAGTCAGGGCTGCTCGCATCCGGGTGTCCTTGCGCTTCAGGGCAGGGGACAGCAAGTCACAGAGTTCAAGGAAAGTGCCCTTACGCATCCTGAAGTTTCGCAGCCACTGTGATTCATCCCAGACCTGCAGCACTATGCGGTCCCACCAGTCCGTGCTTGTTTCCCGGGCCCAGAATCGCCGTCCCATAGCATGAACATGACCCATTGCCACCATGATCTCCACGGCGCGGCGTACCCTGCTTTGTGAGAGGTCTGTGCCACTCTGAGACTTCATGTCCTCACCGCGCTGCCGGAGCCTCCTCGCCCGATTTCTCAGCATCTGACTGTTGAAGAGGTGGACGATAAGGTGCGAGGAGTTGACAACGGCCATAAGTGCAGCGATGATCGCAGCGGGCTCCATGATCGCAGTGGAGTGCTGTGGCGTCCGTGCTGTCACTAACAGGAAAAGTGCGCAAACTGATTTCCTGCCGGCGGGAGTGACGGTTGAATGCTGACAGTTACCCAAGACCACCCTCGACACAGTTTTCCCCCCAGCAGGCATTGGGGGGAAATCCCAGAATTCCAATGGGCAGCGGGGAGTGCGGGAACTGTGGGATAGCTTCCCACAGTGCACCGCTTCCAAAGTCGACGCTGGCCCTGTTAGTGTGGAATCACAAAGTCGAATTAGTGTCCTTAGTGTGGATACACAAATTCGACTTCATAAGGTCGATTCCACAAATTCGAATTAAGTTGAATCGAACTACTCTTGTAATGTAGACATACCCTGAGTCCCCAGGTGTGATCATTACCCACACACCTCATCACCCCATATCTGAAATGGTTGTGCTTGTATACGGTGGCCAGACAGCAAGAGTGAAAAATTGGGACAGGGGGTGGTGGGTAATAGGAGCCTATATAAGAAAAAGACCCCAAAATCAGGACTGTCCCTATAAAATCAGGATATCTGGTCACCCTAAGCTTGTACCACAGATAATGTGGGAGTCTGAAGGCAGGAGGTCTCACATGAGGCTGAGTGATGAGAGAGTAATTTAGCTCATTCCTATTCTGCTCACCACAGTGTCACAGCGTCCACTGTGGAGCAGTTGAGTAAGGGTATGTCTACACTGGAAACTTCAAAGCGCTGTTGCGGGAACGCTCCCAGGGTAGCACTTTGAAGTGTGAGTGTGGTAGCACGTTAGCACTGGGAGAGAGCTCTCTCATCACTCCTGGTAATCCACCTCCACGAGGGGATGAGCTCCGGGTGCTCAGAGGCAGCTCCCAGTTCTCGGAGCCTGTCTACACTAGCGCTTTAAAGTGCTCAGAATTGCCGCGCACGGGGGGTGATTTTTCACACCCCATAGTCAGCAAGTTAGAGCGCTATAAAATGTAAGTGTAGACACGCCCTAACATAGTGCAGATAGGCGTTCTAATGATACGTTAGTGGCGAGGCACTGCCTATGTATGTATCTTTGAAAAGTGGCGCTGGTGATTATCTCCTGGATTGTGTCAAGGAGGTTCTTTGCTGCAATATTATGCCTGATATTAGAGGAAAGGATATTAGAGAGGACAGGGAGCTAATCAGTGTTTGTTGGTCCTGTAGTCCCTGTTATTCTCATCATTTGATTCAATAGCACAACAACTAGCATGGTGTGGCAAGAGTTTAACCACACAGGAGCACAGTATTGCCCAACTGACTAGCAGAAAGTTAGTGCTGAACTGCGCAGTGCTTGCACATTAGCTCCTCAGCTTGAGCCTGCAAGCTTCTTTAAGAGGCCATTTCTGCTGTTAATTTTCTGAACTGTCCTGGTGGTTTGGTTGTTATGAGTAAGAGTGCAAGCTAGAGTGACTCCTAGATATGTTGGCTTTGGGTCATGAGCCAGTCATTCTCCATTCAAGAACATATTGAGTTCTTGTGAAGCATTACCTTGACTGAGATGAAACCATGACAACACTGTCTTTGACATGCTGGGATTAAGTCTTCACTTCTTGCAGTCCTCAGGGTTGTCTGCCATATCTTGGTTCAAGTTGTCCCCAGTCTTTTTTAAGTTTTTCTCTTGACATTAGACAGATGTCATCTGCACACTTGAATGGCCTTGAGGTAGTTGCAGGCAGATCGTTTGAAAACATATTGGAAATAAGTAGGGGCAAGAACAGATCTCCGAGGGTTCCTGTTCTTCTAGATCCTCCATGCACTCGGTTTATTTTCTAACATGGTTTGGAATTGTCTGTTTCAAATCATCATTTCTATAGCCATAACAACCCATCAAGGTGATATCTTGACCAGCAAGCCAGTGTGCCAGGTGGCATCATATGGTGCTTTTGAGTCAAGAAGTACAGCCCTGGACATCATGGGGCACTGTGATAGAGGTTTCTACGATGCCCTCCAGCTCTGCTGCTGCTTCTCCAAATCTAAAAGTATGGAAACAACAGGGGAGAGCTGCCTTCCTACTTATCCAAACAAATGGTACCTGAGCCTCATGGGATAAGGCTGATAGCTGTAACAGCAAAGGTTGCCTCTCAGACTGTTGAAATGAAATCTACAGTTTCCATCCCACAGATCACCATGTCCGAGAACTGTGTGCACTGCAAGCTCTAGCCAGACAGACTGGTGAAGCAGAACAGCCTTTCTGAAGTGGAAGATGATTTTAAAGAGAACAAATAACAGGTTATCAAGAACTGTAATGATATCAAGACCAAACTAATTGGTTTAGAAAGCCACTCTAGACCATGTAACATGAGGATTGTAGGTGTCCCTGAGGGAACAGAGAAAGGCAAACCTTCTGAATTTGTCCCTAAATTGTAGGATTGTCTAGTCACTTTTTATTTTCATATAGAATGGGCATACCAGACCCTTGTCCCCCGGCCAGCTCTCAGTGGTCAGCTTAGAGCGTTTGATTGTGAAGCTCCTGAACTTTACCATTAAGAAGCTTATACTGCAAAAATCCAGCGAGAGACATGGAGTGGTTATGGGATGAGCCAGCAATTAAAATACTGCTCTCTCAAGATTATACCATGATGTAGTTGGAATGAGGGTAGCTTTTAACCAAGTGAAACAATTGGCTAGGAAGTTTATTAAATACCTGGCTAAGCTCTATATTAAGAATGGGGATAGTATTTTGCAGTTCCCCTCAGGAGGCAGAAAAATACCTCCAAATTCTGCAAACTCCCCTTTGTAAGACAAGGCATCTATGGAATGATCAGAGTTAATGGAATTTATGTATTGCTCTCTGAAATCTGATATGATTGCTGTAAACAAGTTGGGTGCTAATTGATATTGACATGTTAGTTTCTTTTCTCTTCTTTTCTCTCTCATTGGGGCTGCAGGGTTAAAATGTTATTAACAATTTACTTCTTATTGCCTTAAATCATGGGGAAGGAGCATCAATTAAAATCTATCTATCATCGTTGCTTTATTAGATGGTGCTTCCTGATGGATTAAAGTGTATGAAGGTTCTATTGGTAAGAGATGACTACTATAATTGTAATGGTTCAGAGCCCCAGGGGCTGTGAGGATCTCCAAATTTCACCTGATCTGGCTGCCCCCTCTGGTTAAAAAACAGTCCAAAACTACACACTTGATAAACATATTTCTTTTTGATGGTATGGTACTAATATATATTTCTCTCTCCATTCTCTTTTTCTATCTTATTTTTATCACTTCATTTAATCCCTCTTTCTGTCTCCATGCTGGGAGTTTCCTGTAGGGTATGTACTAGGAAGCTACTCTCTACCCCTGGATTATATAACTTTGGCTGCTTAGATATTCAAAAGCTCTTTACTGCACAGGAAAATTTTTAATGTCTTATTTATTCACTAAGTGACTTTATATTTTAACAATGATGGCTCTGAGAACTAAATGTGTGTCCTGAAATATAAAGGGTTTCAGTGACCGTATTCAAAGCAAAAATATATTCAATGATTAGAGAATGCTGCTGGTTCCATGCTCCCGGAGACACGTCTGACAAACTTGAAGTTTGTAAACTGAATAGAGATGGGGGTGGGGCCTCTCAGTTTGTAGTTGCTTTAAATTCTTAAGTGAAGGGTATTGCTTTACTAATACCTCCCAGGACTATGAAGTTATATGGAGGGGTTAAGTGGAGCCAACCCTAAGCATGGGCTGGACCACTTTGCCTTTGGGAAAGGCTTGCAGGGAGCCTGATCCTGGATGATGACTTTAGATCCCATTTGGTGCTCAGTCAGGTCTCCTTTGGCATCAAACCATGCCCTGGTCTTTTACACTTTCCTGTCCTTTCTTCTGCCACCACACTCCTCTGTAGCTGGAGAATCTCCATCTGCAAGTCCTGTACCCAGGCTTCTGTAGCCAGATAGACTGGAACCAAGTTAATTATATCCTTCCACACATTCATTGGTCTTCCCATCAGGCCTCATTGGGGGAAAAGGCTGTGGATTTGCATACCTAGCTCTGTTATGCATTGGTACCAGCGGTAATGCTTCATCCCAATTGCTGCCTATTTTTTTTTTTAATTTTTGTTGATCCTATTTATTCGCTCAACCCATCCTGCTGCTGCCTGGGTGACACAAAAAGGGAACCTTCTGTTCTACGTTCAGCTGGGTGCATACTTCTTTGACAACTGACCCCACAAATCAGCTCCCATTATCTGAGTCAATAACCTTAGTGCCCCATCCCCCATCTGCAGAACACATTGCCCACTGTAGTGGGCCGGTGTGGCTCCCCTCCTCCCCTGGGAGGGTTAAGACCAAGAAGCCGGAAGGGGCGGGGCTACAGAGCAGTGAGCCCACCCCTCAAAGGGTCAGGCGGCAACCCGGAAGTATTAAAGCCGGCCATTCCAGCTCAGTCAGAGCCCAGCCACCGCCGGGAGCAGACCTGCCCGAGGGAGCTCGTGATTGGGAAGCCGCTGGAGCCCAGAGCAGTTGCCCGGACTGGCCGGAGCTTCCCCTCGCTCGCTACTGGGAAGACCTGCCGGAGCTTCCCCGCGCCACATATGAGGAGGAGCCGCCAGGGATTTCCCCGCTACCGTGCTGTTACCCCGAGGAACCCCCAGAGCAGAATTGGCCAGACTTCCCCGAGGAACTGCCGGACCTACCCCCTAGCCCGGGTTGTGAGGAACCCATGCAGTGGGACTTCTCGGGAGCGGACGCCGTGGACCTGGTAGGCCCCGAGGGGGATATTGGAAGTGGCCCGGGGGCAGCCGACCTCAGTCAGGCTGCTGACCAGACAATGCCCATGTCAGTGTGTTGCGGTCAGGACCCCACTGACCATCAGCGGTAATGACCACTGCCTAGGGCCCCGGGCCGGGACACAGTGGAGTGGGTGGGCCTGTGTCCCCCCTGCCACCCCACTCACGGGTGGCAGTTATCTCCCTCACCCCAGTGCTCAGCCCCTGCACCTACGGGCCTGAGCCCCAACTGTTGTTGCCCCGCCCTAAGCTAGGGCCTGGACTTTGTACTGTTTACGGCTCAGCCCCTGAACCAAAGGGCCTGAGCCACTTTGTACTGTTTGCTGCTCAGCCCTGCACCAAAAGGCCTGAGCTCCTTATACACTGTTTGCTGCTCAGCCCTGCACCAAAGGGCCTGAGCTCCTGAACTGTTTGCAGCTCAGCCCCTGCCACAAAGGGCCTGAGCTCTTTGAAGTGCTTGCTGCCCAGCCCCTGCACCAAAGGGCCTTGGCCTTCCTGAACTGTTTGCTGCTCAGCCCCTGCACCAAAGGGTCTGAGCCGTTTGTACTGTTTGTACTGTTGCCCAGCCCCTGCAACAAAGGGCCTGGGCTTTCCTGAACTGTTTATATTTTCCCTCAGCCTTGCAGCAGAAGGCCTGAGCCCTAATTGACTCTGACTCTATGGTTGCTCAGCCTTAAAGGGACAGGGCAGAGCCCACGTGAGACCAGCGGGCCGGTGTGGCTCCCCTCCTCCCCTCGGAGGGTTGAGCCCCGGACCCACACGATTACACCCACCAATTGTTTCGCTCTCATTAGGGCAGTCACATATTTAGTGTGGATGTCACTCTCCTCCCAATCTGAGAAAGCATTGACAACAACTAGCACATACTTGTTACCCCTTGGTGCTAAGGGCAGCTCCCCAGTACAGTTGATTTGCTCTCCTTTCCATGAACCTCTGGGCACCCATCTCAGAAAAGCTTCTTTACTTTCTTTGATAGCTGGATTGTGTCTGGCACAGATAAGGAGCAGCTACAGATCCCTTTCCCATTGTTGACAACCTGTCTTTGGCCTCTGCCTGTTTGGGGTGGGCCCATGCACCCATTATAGCAGATTGGTTTGCATATTTTGTGGTGCAACCCATTGTAAACCATTTTTTGATTTTACACGAAGGAGTTCTTGCTTTATTATTAAATTTTTACCTACATTTATGTTTTGGCTGGAGGCTTGTTACCAAAGGGGTCCTAACTTCACATCCTGTTTTTGAATGTTTTGCAGCCACTCCGCTTTTTGCCTTATTGCGACTTGCTGCTGGCCCCAAGTGAAATCTGTTACGGGGATAGTTTTCCAAATGGTATCCCATGGCCAGGGCAGTCCTATGTCTGCTGTATTATTGACTGCTAGGTCAACTGCCACATAGTACTGAATTTGATTTCCCTGTTATTGGTAACCTGATATTTGTTCTGAGCCTGTTATGCCAGCATGAACACAGCTCCTCTGAATACATAATTCAAGTCCAGAACAATGGTAAAATTAGGGTACGTCTACATTACGGGATTATTCCGATTTTACATAAACCGGTTTAGTAAATCAGATTGTATAAAATCGAGTGCACGCGGCCACACTAAGTACATTAATTCGGTGGTGTGCGTCCACGGTCCGAGGGTAGCATCGATTTTTGGAGTGTTGCACTGTGGGTAGCTATTCCGTAGATATCCCATAGTTCCCGCAGTCTCCCCCGCCCCTTGGAATTCTGGGTTGAGATCGCAGTGCCTGATGGGGCAAAAATCATTGTCACGGGTGGTTCTGGGTAAATGTCGTCAGTCACTCCTTCCTCTGGGAAAGCAACGGCAGACAATCATTTCGCGCCCTTTTTCCCTGGATTGCCCTGGCAGACGCCATTAGCATGGCAACCATGGAGCCTGTTTTGCCTTTTGTCACTGTCACCGTATGTGTACTAAATGCTGCTGACAGAGGCGATTCAGCAGCGCTACACAGCAGCATTCATTTGCTTTTGCATGATAGCAGAGATGGTTATCAGCCGTTCTGTACCATCTACCATGCCATTGTAAATTGGCAGTGAGATGATGGTTACCAGTCCTTCTGTGCTATACTATCTGCTGCTGTCATAGGTGCCCCTGGCTGAGATCGGCCGGGGGCGCAAAAGACAAAAATGGGAATGACTCCCCGAGTCAATCCCTCCTTTATGGTATCTAAAAATAGAATCAGTCCTGCCTAGAATCTGGGGCAAGTGTACTAGAGAACCAGTGTATCAGAGAACCAGAGAGCACAGCCGCTCCAAGTCAGATCCCGCAGAAATGATGAGCTGCATGCCATTCACTGGGGTGCCCCTGCAACAACCCCACCTGTTGATTCCCTCCTCCCCCAGCCTTCCTGGGCTACCGTTGCAGTGTCCCCCCATTTGTGTGATGAAGTAATAAAGAATGCAGGAATAAGAAACAGTGACTTGTTAGTGAGATAAAATGAGGGGAAGGCAGCCTCCAGCTGCTATGATAGTTCAGACAGGACATTAAGCAGTGTCGGGGAGAGGAGCCCAGCATCCCGCTGCTATGATAGTCCAGGCAGTACAGAATCTTTTCTTTACACATGAAGGGCGGGGGCTGATGGAGCTCAGCCCCCTGTTGCTATGATGAAGATGGTTACCAGCCATTCTCTACCATCTACTGGGAATGACCGGGAGGCCAGCCAGGAGCACTCATGGGCTGATGATGAGGATGGATACCAGTCCTTCTGTACTATACCATCTGCCACAAGGCTGATGATGATGATGGATATCAGTCATATTGTACTATAAGCCAGCAAGGAGGGGGGCGAGGATGCTACAGTTCACTGCCACAGCATCGCATCTACCAGCAGCATTCAGTACACATAGGGTGACATTTAAAAGAGTCAAGAGATGATTTTTTTCCCTTTTCCTTCTGGGGGTGGGTGGCGGGGGGTAAATTGACGAGCTATGCCCTGAACCACCGCGGACAATGTGTTTGACCCTACAGGCATTGGGAGCTCAGCCAAGAATGCAAATGCTTTTCGGAGACTGCAGGAACTGTGGGATAGCTTGAGTCCTCAGTTCCCCCTCCCTCCCTCCATGAGCGTCCATTTGATTCTTTGGCTTTCCGTTATGCTTGTCACGCAGGAGTGTGCTGAGTCCCTGCTATGGCCTCTGTCTGGAGATTTTTTTAAAATGCTTTGGAATTTCGTCTTCTGTAACGGAGCTCTGATAGAACAGATTTGTCTGCCCATACAGCGATCACATCCGTATGGTCCATGCTGGAGCTCTTTTTGGATTTGGGACTGCATCGCCACCCGTGCAGATCAGAGCTCCACGCTGGGCAAGCAGGAAATGATATTCAAAAGTTCGTGGGGCTTTTCCTGTCTACCTGGCCAGTGCATCCGAGTTCTGATTGCTGTCCAGAGCGGTCAGTGGTGCACTGTGGGATACCGCCCGGAGGCCAATACCATCGATTTGCGGCCACACTAACCCTAATCCGATATGGTAATACCGATATTAGCGCTACTCCTCTCGTTGGGGAGGAGTACAGAAACCGGTTTAAAGAGCCCTTTATATCGATATAAAAGGCCTCTTAGTGTGGACGGGTGTGGCGTTAAATCGGTTTAACGCTCCTAAAACTGGTTTAAACGCGTAGTGTAGACCAGGCCTTAGAGTGAGATTTTTTTTATCAGTACACTGATAACTTCGGCTAATTTTGTATATACAGCTGACTTACTTTTCTGATTGTACTGTAAAGTGTTTGACCATTTTGTTTTTTACTTTGATCGCTGCTAATCTTTTTTGGTTTGTGTATATGGTATCTACTGTCACCCGTTTATCTAATATTTTTTTAAAAATTTGCTGGCATGATTTTTTTTAAAGATTGGATGCCAGGTGCTAGAGGGGCTGTTTTTACATTTAGGCCTGGGTTCCCCTACCAGTCAGTAGCAAGTGGCACAGGATTGTGGGAGACACTAACCGGACAGCCAGTTTGGAGAGACTTTGATACCCCAGAAGTGGGGATTGTATGGTGACCTAGCCAGAGGGCCAAGCAGGAAGAGGGAGTACTCTGAGTCATAAAGAGAGAAAGAAGAGTCTCAGCGTGAGTAAAGGACGGAAGAAGGTGCAAGACCGGGTGAGTGCTGATCCCCAGATGTACCCACAAAGGGGTACCCCCAGCATTGAGTGAACCGCATGACAGGCTGTTTAATACAAGCTCCAATACAGCACAGCACTTAAGCGCATACGTAACTTTGTCAATGGGACTATTCACGAGCTTCAGTTAAGCACAGGCTTAAGTGTTTTGCTGGAGCAGGGCCTCATGCTGTCCCCGAGGGGCCATGCTGATTGCTCCCAGAATGCCAGCAGGTTTTGGGCAGTCTGTCTAGAGATTTCTATTGAAATAGGGCAGGTCTACACTAAAAATGCTGTATCAGCTCAGCTGCGCCGCTGTAGCATTGTAATGCAGATGCTCCAACACCAACAGTGAAAAGTTCTCCCGTCGGCATCGTTACTCCACCTCCCGGAGAGGCAGTAGCTATGTCAATGGGGGAAGCTCTTCCGGTGACATAGCGCTGTCTGCATGAGGGGTTAGGTGGGTATAACTGTCGCTCAGAGGTGAGGATTTTTCATACCGCTGAGTGAGTTATACTGATGTAGGTCTGTCGTGTGGACCCAACCTTAGTCAACCATATGACTATACAATATACTAGCAACAGGCTATTGGTGATATTACTGTATAGCTCTTATTAGAAGCACCTTGCTACAATGCTGGGCTTCTCGCATAGAAAAAAGCTTGCAAATCTCAACTTGGCCTGACCCATGGAGTCCCCATGAAGGGACTGTACTGTAGCCTGAGAGGTCAGGCTAAAACTGAATGTCTTGTTGCCTTTACTCTTGTTTTCTGTATTTAATCTTGTCCCTGGTACACCGATAACTGTACGCACAAAAAACCTTGTAGTTTTAGCGACTAGATTACAGTCTTTCTAAAACTCTGAACTCACAACACTGTCCATGCAGAGAGTCAGGGATCAGGACTCATCTTACTGTACATAACAGTCTTTTCAGATTCAAAGTACATCTGCTGCTGGTAAGGCTGGGGGGTGCAGCATGGCTCCCCCTCCATTAGCCCATTGAAAGCTCTGTATGACTCTCCACCAAAAGAGACAGGAACAGAAGTATGGGGCCCTTCCAAACTCATGGAGAACAGGTTCCTTTGTCCCGACAACCCTAAGATGACGGGATAGGAGTAGGGTAGCTTACAGGCCTTGCCCTTGAGCCTGGGTGTATCTGCTTGGGGTGGGGTGGACTGGGCCAGCAGCATTCTTCTTCTCCTACCTCCCACAGTCCTCTGCTGGGCTGGTGTTGGTGGCTACTACAGTTAACCTCACACTGAGGTGCATGGGGCAGTTCAGTCCTCTCAATTGTTTCAGGCTGGATGCAGACTTGGCCAGACATCTCTGAATTGGTTCCAACTGGGTCATATTTTCAAGCTGGGATAGAAACCACAGGTTTCATTTACACACTGGAAGTGCAAGTGTATTCAGATGATTCCAGGAGATGGGGCCCTGGATCCAGGCCTGTGGTGCCTATGGCTAGTTAATCCTGCTCTGCCCTGGATCGGTGCCTAGGTAACTCTGGCCGAGGCATAGTCCCTGGCTCGGGAGAGAGTGTGACAGGCGCTGCCTCTCGGTTGGGAGGGGGATGTGGCTGATTCCTGCCATCACCTGGGTGCCCAGCTCTGCCTGCTCCATGCCTGGTGGCTGAGGGGGCTCTGGCTGCTGCTCCCTGGTGATGCTCCCAGTGCCATCTGGCGAGAAGTGAGGGCGGGAGATCAGCCCAGAGCCACTCTAGTCCTAGCTCCAAATCTCTGGCCAAGGGTGGGCTGGAGGATTATTATCTAAAGTACAAATCTGCAGTTATCGTCCTCTCTATGGGCCAAGTCCTGGATGTTTCGGTTTCTTGCTCAGCCTCCTGCACTGCATTCTCGGTAAGGTGCCCCTGTACTCCCTTGTGCGTCTGCCTAGGCCGGAGCCCTGTGTTTGGCGTTGGGCACTTTGTGTTGGAAGTAGCTATGCAATGCTGGGGGAGGGCAGGGAAAGATGAGGGGCAGCTTTTGGTTCAGAAGATGATACCGTAGCCCAAGAACACAGGACAAGCCTCAACATTCCCCTTAGTACACTTACAACAGCACGCTGAGAGCACAATGGTTGCTAAAGCATTTTATTCATTGAGACCCTTCCAGGCAAAAGGCGTCTTGATTCAGTAGAGATCAGTGGCACGTCTCAAAGAGCCGACTCTGCCACTCATAGCGCCCCACTCGCTGAATCTCCTGTACTCCCCTGGCCTCAGCAGGTACTGGTGGCCTCTGTAATTCGGCAATTCGTAAAAGATCCAGTGCCCCTCCAGCACAGAACAAGAGAGCATCTCAGGGGAACGTAGCTGGTCCATGACTTGCGGAGAGTCCTCGGTTAACTCTACCATGTTGCCTCTGTGATCCTCCTTCTCATAGATCTTTATCCTGTAGGTGCCCCTGTGCTGTGACAGAAAATGAGACAGGGTAATAGAGTGACCTCAGCAGGCTGGCTGCCTGTGATCCTGGGCCCTGAGTCAGCCCTGTGCATTGCTCCAGTGGTGCAAAAGATGCTTACAGCTGCCTCTGCTCCCCACAGGAGGAGAATCCTTGAATGCTGCAAAGGCAGCACATCCACCCATTTGAGTCGGAGCTATACCAGCCGTGACTCCCACCCTTGGTGCAGGGAGCATGTCTGGGGTGGGGAAGAGGGAGCCCAACCAGACACAAGAGGGGACAGGGCTGCAGTGTACAACGCTGGCCAGTCCTCAGCCAGCACAGTGCTCCCATTGGCCTGGGGTTCTCAATCTTTCTTCTTCTGAGGCCCTGTGACGGGCCGTGCATGCCCTGCACTGGTACTGCAAGGGTGAACTCTACCCTTTGGGCCGAGGAGGCCATGCACCCTCGGCCCTGCTGGGCATGCTCCAGCTGGAGACCAGGTATAAAAGGGAGCAGCCCAGCTCATTCGGGGCTGACTGCCGAGGAGGGAGGACACCCGCTGCAGTCTCACGTCCGGCAAGTGCTAAGGCCCCAGAAGGCAGAAGCCGGAGACGCCGAGACCCAGGCAAATGCCCAAGGTCCTGAAGACGCCCAAGGAGCAATGGAGCTGCTGAGAGATGCACAGACTGAGGAGCCTACGGACTTCGGAGATTCCAGGATGACTCCACCAGGGACAGGGTAGAAAGTAGTTCACGGGGACTAGGCATTGTACTGACTGGTGTCAGTGTGTTTTGGGTGGATTCCCCGCTGACTCAGTGGCCAGCACACTTGCCACTTTTAGGGCTCTGAGCTGGGACCTGGTGGAGCAGGGAGGGCACGGACTCAGTCTCCTGAGCGGCCGCCAGACCAAACAGCCCTACTGAAGACGGCCATTTTACTGACTCTGGCTATTGGGCCATACAGCCCTGCTGAACAGGGCAGCCCTGCTGACTCAGGCCACAAGGACCCCCAGCCCTGAGAGAGGGAAGCCATATTGACTTTTATCCATAGGCCAAGCTATCCCAAGCCAAGGGATGATCGTATAGATTAAGCTGCAGGGCTATAATTACTCTCACCCCATCCCAGGAAGGGACGGGGTGTGCTTGCCCCACAAGAGGCCCCCCTAACATGCTGTGTAAACTCCACGGCCCCCTGTGCCACAATGACTGTTTTTCTGCGTATAAAAACCAGGGCTGGCATTAGAGGGGAGCAAGCAGGGCAAGTATCCGGGGCCCCAGACCACAGGGGCCCTGCAAAACTAAGTTGCTCTGGCTTCAGCTTCAGGCACAGGTGGTGGGGCCTGGACCGGCAGGGCTTTCGCTTTCTGCCCTGGGCCCCAGTGAGTCTAATGCTGGCCCTGCTTGGAGGACTCCCTGAAAGTTGCTCAGACGTCTAGTTGAGAACTGCTGCCATAGGCTACGCTACGTTCTGCTGGGGGGCGTTTCAGGCTTCAGAAGCCCCAGAATCAAGGAAGCAGAAAAGTGACTTTGTTCTAAAGAGTCAAAGGAAATATTGTGCCCCGTTCTCCCCTCATGTTGGTGTAACTCTCTGGGCCTCAGGGAGTTACTCCTTATTTTACACCAGTGTGAGGGGAGTGAGCCCAGTGTATCTCCAAATCCCCAGAAGTTACGGAAACATTTTCTCTTCTTAAATCAGAGTATGTTCTTGGTCACTGTCCATAGTCCTAACCACAGGACAGCTGCACCCATGCCCAGAACAGGCAGTAGTGGTTGAAACTTTCTTATCCTATCCCTGTAAAGTCCCCCCAGCTATCCTGGAGGGACGATGACTAGGAGGAAGAAAACAGTTCTTGTTTTCAGTCCTCAGTAGCTCAGCTGAAAATGATCAGGCAAGTGCCTTATGACGGTGGCTTGGGCAACGATGCCATTTTTTAAAAGCAAAATCAAACTCACAGGTGGGATCATCCGGCAGGACTTAATGGAGGTGCTGAAACCCTCAGACTGCATGTCAGGATAATCCCCCCGTTTCAGAAAGAACTGCTGTCCCTGGAAGTTGGGACGTTCATAGAGCATGAAGCAGCCACTTTCCACGCGGGCGGAGTTACAGCGGCTGAGCTGACTTTGAAAATCCGGCCGGTCACTGCTGCACTCAACGGAGCGGCCCTGGAAGTTTCTGTCCTCAAAAAGGGTGATCTAGTGCGAGAAACAAACAGCAGAGTTTTCAGTAACATCCTATACAGTGTTACTGCGTCCTGGCATTCCAATTTCTCTCCATCCAGCACGCTAAGCCTGAAGTGTCTGGGCCTTACATTTTACTGACTCTGGTGATAAATTGATATAGTCCTGTGACTTCAGTGGAATTGATCCTCATTTACCCAAGTGTAAGCGAAAGCAGAATTGGGCTCTGAGAGATTAATATACAGGGATTAATAGAGGCCATAGGTCCCCTGGCTCTGCATTCTTGATTCTCCTCTTCTACTGGTATAGGCCAAGAGTAACTCTTTTGACATCAACAGACTAACTCTGTTGTAAATTAGAGGAGAATCAGGTCCCTGGCTTCAGACTGACATACCAGACAATCCAGTCCAGACGGGTTTCTCTTACCTTTCCCATTGTAGCTGGATTCAGGCTGCAAGCCATAGCACTCCGGCTGGGCAACTGCCTTTTTATACCTCACAACGCGTGCACACGTTAACAAAAGTCTTTTCTCTGTTCATAGAGCCAGCTCATGACTCTGGGGGATCATTCAACTCTTTGTACTAGTGTCCATAGGTTTTGTGTAGTGGGGAACTGGTTTTATTCCTATTGTTACTAGTGACCAATTCCAGGTCCTAGATCTGTCAGCTCAGCCATTTTTACATTGAAGACAACGCAGTTCAGGAAAAGGGAGAAACTTCTGGCCGAGTGACAGAGGGGACTGGATGTTGATGCCATCACAATCCTTTTCTATAGAGTCTTTGCAGTTGCATTTTTACTAGTGAATGCAGAAGTGGTACAATAAAGACAGAAGAGGGTTCAAATGCCAAAATACAAAGTAGGGAGATAAAACAGAAATGTGTATGTCAAAAAAAATGTCAGAAGGGCTTAGGCACTCATCACGCATGTTTTACCCATTCAGTAGCTCTGGGTTCAGCAGGAGTCTGGAACGTGCTCCTGAGAGACCAGCATGAGATAAGCAGCTATTCAGTAGGTGAGCAGCATCCATCTCCACCCGCAGCCACACAGGGCTGTTCTGAGTCCTCACATGTGGTCATTGTATGGTACCAATGTATATTTCTCTCTCCACTATCTTTTTCTGTTTTTTCCCCCCACTCTGTTTAATCCATCTTTCTATCTCCATGCTGGGAATTTCCTCCCTATGCCTGTAGAATGTACTGGGCAGCTACTCTCTACCCCTGGATTATATAACTTTGGCTGCTTAGATATTCAAAAGCTCTTTACTGCACAGGAAAATTTTCAATGTCTCATTTATTCACTAAGCGACTTTATATTTTAACAATGATGGCTCTGAGAACTAAATGTGTGTCCTGAAATATAAAGGGTTTCAGTGACCCTATTTAAAGCAAAAATATATTCAGTGCTTAAAGAGAATGCTGCTGGTGCCATGCTCCCGGAGACACGTCTGACAAACTTGAAGTTTGTAAATTGAATAGAGATGGGGGTGGGGCCTCTCAGTTTCTAGTTGCTTTAAATTCTTAAGTGAGGGGTATTACTTTACTAATACCTCCCAAGACTAAGAAGTATACAGAGGGGTCAAGTGGAGCCAACCCTAAGCACAGACCGTACTGCTTTACCTTTAGAAAAGGCTTGCAGGGAGCCTGATCCTGGATGATGACTTTAGATCCCACTTGGTGCTCAGTCAGGTCTCCTTTGGTATCAAACCATGCCCTGGTCTTTTACACTTTCCTGTCCTTTCTTGCCACCACCACCACACTCCTCTGTAGCTGGAGAATCTCTATCTGCAAGTCCTGTTCCCAGGCTTCTGACAGGGCTTCTGTAGCCAGATAAACTGGAACCAGGTTAATTATATCCTTCCACACTTTCACTGGTCTTCCCATCAGGCCTCATTGGGGTAAAAGTAGGGTTGCCAGGAGTGTGGTTTTTGACAGGAATATCTGGTCGAAAAGGGACTCTGGCAGCTCCAGTGAGCACCACTGACTGGCCCGGTAAAAGTCTGGTCGGTGGCACAACAGGGCTAAGAGAGGCTCTCTGCCTGCCCTGGTTCTGTGCTCTCCCGGAAGCGGCCGGCATATCCCTGCGGACTCTAGGCACAGGTGCAATCAGGGAAGCTCCACACAGGAACCACAGCCAATGCGAACTGTGGAGGTGGCACCTGCGGGCACAGGTAGCGTGTACTGTGCAGAGCCACTTGGCTGCACCTCTGCCTAGGGGCTGGACGTGCCGGTCACTTCAGGGAGCAGCGCAGAGCCAGGGAGGCAGGAAGCCTGCCTTAGCCCCGCTGCACCGCTGACCGGGAGCCATCTGACGTAAGCACCACCTGACAAAGCCGGTACCCTGAACCCTCTCCTGCATGCCAACCCCATGCCCCAGGTTGGAACTCCCTCCCAGCCCCTGCACCCCTGCCCCAGGTCAGAACCCGCTCCCACAGCCCAGCCCTGAGCCCCCTCCTGCACCCAAACTCCCTCCCGCACCCCAACCTCCTGCCCCAGCCCCGACCACCCTCCCAGAGACCACACCCCCTCCCATACCCCAACCCCCTGCCCCAGCCCTGAGCCCGTTCTCGCAATCCAAACCCCTTCACCCCAGCCCGGAGCTTCCTCCTTCACCCCAAACCCTTCATCCCCAGACCCACCCCAGAGCCTGCACCCCCAACCGGAGCCTTCACCCCCTTCTGCACCCCAACCCCCTGCCCCAGCCCGGAGCCCCCTCCCTCACCCTGAACCCCTCATTTCTGGCCCTACCTTGGAGCCCAAACCCACAGCTGGAGCCTTCACCCTCTCTGACACTCCAGCCCCCTGCCCCAGCCCAGTGAAAGTGAATGAGGGTAGGGGAGAGTGAGCAACTGAAGGAGGGGGGCTGGAATGAGTGGGGGTGGGGCCTCAGAGAAGCAGTGGAGCATGGGCGTGGCCTCAGGGTGGGGGATGGGGCAAGGGTGTTGGGTTCTATGCAATTAGAAATTTGGCAACCCTAAGTAAAAGCCTGTGGATTTGCATCCCTAGCTCTCATGCTAGTGCCATCGGTAACACTTCATCCCAATTGCTGCCTTTTGTAGTGCCACTTTTTTTTTTTCTTTCTAAACTTGGATTTGATGGTCCTGATTATTCAGTCAATCTGTCCTGCTGCTGCCTGGGTGACAGGGAAAGGGAACCTTTTGTTCTTCTTCGAGTGATTGCTCATATCCATTCCATGTAGGTGTGTGCACGCCGCGTGCACGTTCGTCGGAAGACTTTTACCCTAGCAACTCAGTGGGTCGGTTGGGTGCCACCATGGTGCCGGATATATACACCAGCCGATCCACCCACTCCTCAGTTCCTTCTTACCGCCCGCGTCGGTCGTTGGAACAGTGGAGCGTGGCTTAGCTGTTCCACTTCCCTAGCTACTCGTAGTTTCTCTCGTTAAGTATCGTATATAGTTCAGATTTTTATAGTTGTAGTTAACCTTATTTGTTTTTAGTATAGTATAGTGTATTTATTTCACAGGGGTTCAGGGTTTATCCCCTTCCCCTCACCCGGTGCCGGGTCCGATGCCCGGTCCACAGGGTTTTATAACGCTCGGCCGGCCACAAGCCGATGCCGACAAGAGATCCTCTCCTAAGTGCCTCGAGGAATCTCACCTCACAGATAAGTGCCGCATTTGTGAGGCCTTTAATCCGAGAACAAAGGGGAGCGGGACTTTCGTCTCAACAGCTCCTGAGGGAGGCAGCTTTTGCTCCTCCGCTCTCGGCACCGAGCGCTGGTTAGTCTTCAAGAAGCGCTCCCTTGGCACCGGATCGCCAGTACCGCCAAGGCCTCCCGGCACCACCCGTCGTTGGCACTGTCGTCCGCTCAGCACGCATCTCTCTCCTGCAGGATGAAGAGGCTCAGGACTCCTGCTGCGTCCGAGCCGCCTGCTCCACAGCCCGAGCGCTATGTTAAGTCGGATCGCCCGGCACCGATGTCTGCCGCGGCGCCGACAATATCCACACCGCTAACTCTGGCCATGCAAGAGCTGTCGAGTCCGGTGCTGGAAGGCTCCCCGGTACGAACTGTGGTCGAGCCTGTTATTAAGCTGCGTTGGAGCCGCCTGCTCCGCAGCCGAGCGCTCTACTAAGTCGCACTGCCCGGCACCTATACCTGCTGCGGCACCGACAGTATCGGCACCGTCCACTCCGGCCATGCAAGAGCCGTCGAGTCCGGTACCAACACGCTCCCCGGTACGAGCCGCGGTTGAGCTCGCTCTTCAGCTGCGTCAGAGACGCCTGCTCCGCAGCCGAGCGCTATACTAAGTCGGTCTGCCCGGTTCTGATACCTGCCGCGGCACCGTCAATATCGGCACCATTGACTCCGGCCACGCAAGAGCCGTTGAGTCCAGCGCCTGAACGCTCCCCGGTGCGAGCCGTGGTTGAGCTCACTATTCCCTCCACGCCGGAAACATTTCCACAGCGAGGGAGTTGATGGCAATGACAGAGCCTGCGCTGCTTCAACCCCCGGCACTGCCGGTGCGGGTTATATTGTCTATCGGCGAGCCTGTCTTGCTCAGGCCACCCTGCATCGGCACCACAGAGCAGCACCGTTCACGATCGCGGTCCCGCAGATGTTCTTGGTCCTGTTGCCAAGCCAGGTGCCGGCACCGCTCACGGTCCTGGCACCGTTCCCCATATCGGTACCAGTCATACCCGCGGCACCGATCAGCGTCCCGTTCCCCGACCTGGTACACTCGGTGCCGATCCAGCTCCTGGCACCGCTCCAGGCACTGGACTCCCGTAGCCACTCCAGGCGTCGAGCCTCGACATCTCGGTCAGCCTCCCGGCACCGCTCCGGTTGCAGGTCCCATTCTCGCTCCCGGTACCGGTAGGCCTCACGGTACCGATCCCCGGTGCCGCGTCGAGCGCCATGAGCTGGAGAGGGAGACTCTGCCCAGGGCGTTAACTTCTCCATGGCCATCCATTCGGATGTGCACACCAGAGTCTTCCGGGTGCCCCAGGCCAGGACCCTGACCCCCATCAGTGGCTGCCCTGTACATCTTGGGCGTGCCATCAGGCCAAAGGCCTACCTGTGATCCCATCGCGCTCTGTTCCGTCAGAGCACTGGGTGCCAGAGGCGACAGTTAGCGTCCCCCTCCGACCGGTACGGAGGAAGTCCGGTTCTGCCACCGGATTCCCACATTCCACCGGATCAGGAGGTCGTCCAGGAGCGTGAGCCCACGCAGGACCCACTGGTCCCCGGCCTTTCTTCTTCCTCCTCCCCAGATGAGGCGGTGGCAAAAACATCCGCCTCGGGCCCTCCTCCAATCGACTTGAGGGCCCATCAGGACTTCCTGAGTCAGGTGGCACTCAATATGAACCTCCAAGTGGAGGAAGTCTCGGAGATAGAGGATCCGGTAATAGACATTCTGTTGGCTGACGCCCCCACTAGAGTGGCCCCTTCCATTCATTCAGATGATCCAGGCCAATGCTGATACCATTTGACAGTCTCCAGCCTCTATCCTGCCCACAGCCAGGGGAGTCGAACGCAAGTACATGGTACCCTCTAGGGGGTACGAGTACCTATATGTACATCCTCCCCCTTGCTCCCTTGTCGTCCAGTCCGTCAATGAGAGGGAACGCCATGGCCAGCAGGCACCAGCCCCTAGATCCAAGGAGGCTAGGCGAATGGTCTTACTGGGCCGTAAGATGTACTCGGCGGGGGCCCTGCAACTTCGCGTAGGGCCGAAAGTGGCGAGAGCTTCCCTCCAGACCTTGTTGGATGTAGCGGACTCCACAGCCACGACTCTGGCCTTGGGGGGTGCTACGAGGCGCATTTTATGGCTCCAGTTATTGAGCCTTTCCTCGCAGCTTCTGCACACTATACAGGACTCGTCCTTCAATGACAAAGGCCTGTTCTCAAAACTGACCCTAGGCTGCAAGGCCCAAAGGACAGCGAGGTCACTACGCACTCCCTCTTGGCATGTACATGCCGATGACTCACTGCTGACCTTTCCGCCAGCCTCACCGCCTTTACCCTGCGCCTAGACAACGACAGGGCTTTGCCAGCAGGCGACGCTGAGGCAGTCATGGGCGTTGGTCGGGACCCCTTTGGGACCCCTCTCACGAGCAATTCCTCTTGCAAGAGGTGCGGGCGCTCCTCACCATCGGAGCTATAGAGGAGGTTCCAAGGACGAAACGGACAAAAGGTTCTAGCCCCACTAGTTCCTGATCCCCAAGGTGAAGGGAGGTCTCAGACCTATCCTAGACCTGCGGGAGCTCAACAAGTTATGATATACCTGGAGTTCCGCATGGTATCCATGGGGACCGTCATCCCATCCTTGGATCCCGGAGACTGGTATGCCGCCCTCGATATGAAGGGCAGGTATTTTCACGTTGCCATTTATCCTCCGCACAGAAGGTACCTCCGGTTTGTAGCCAACCGTCATTTTCAGTTTACGGTCCTCCCGATCGGCCTCTATACAGCCCCCTGTGTATTCACAGTGTCTGGCTGTAGTCGCCGCCCTCTCCGCCGCTGTCGGATACATGTTCTCCGTATCTGGATGATTGGCTCATTCCAGGGGCCACTGGGGCCCAAGTTACCACTCGTGTGGGCGTCGATGAGGTCCTATTCCTGCGTTTAGGCCTGATGATCCATATAGCGAAATCCTCCCTGATTCCCACTCAGGGAATAGACTTAACTGAGGCCGCCCTGGACTTCAGTATCGCACAGCCTGCTTACCTACGCCTTGATTTCACGCGATGGTAACCATTGTACAAGGTCTATGGACCTTCCCGGCAACTTTGGGTTGAACTTGCCTAGGTTTTCTGGGCCACATGGCTGTCTGCACGTGCATAACCGAACATGCCAGGCTTCGCCTCCGTACACTTTAATCGTGACTCACCTCAGTGTACCACCCGGCCAGAGACAGCATGGTCATGGTCGCCTCGATCCCCCCGAGCATCCTAGGCTCCCTCAACTGGGGGTCGACGCCCTCCCTGATGTGTGTAGGGGTGCTGTTCCATCCACCTCACCCTCGGTGTCCCTCATGATGGACGCCCCCATCTCTTCGCTGGGGTGCTCACTTGGGTCAGTTTCCCACTCCAGACCTTTGGTTGGCTCAACAGCTGCCCTTGCACATCGATGTCCGGGAGTTGGGAGCAGTCTGCCTTGTGTACCAGGTGCTTCAGCAGCACCTACAAGGCTATTGTGTCTCGGTGTTCACAGACAACACAACGGACACTCGTTGCATAAACAAACACGGAGGAGCACGGTCCTCCTCTCTTTGCAGGGAGCGATCCAGCTCCGGGACTCCTGCACAGCTCAATCGCCGGACCTGGTAGCGTTCTTTCTCCTAGGGGTCCAGAACACTCTGGCGGATCGCCTCAGCAGATCCTTCCTGTCTCTCAAGTGGTTGATTCCTCCGGATGTTATCCATTACGTTTCAGGAACTTCGCTCTTGCGAGAACAGAACAAGAGAGAAGTTCTGCTCATGCCAAGGCCTCTCCCCGGGCTTGATCTTGGCTGTTTTTCTGATGCCGTGGATGAGCCGTCTGCCGTCCGCTTTCTCACCGCTCCCGCTGGTTCGCAAGGTCCTGCTAACATTCCGCAGGGACAGAGTGCATCTGATCATGATCGCTTCAGCGTGGCCCAGGCAGCACTGGTACACCATGTTGCTAGACCGGTCGGTAGCCAACCGATTCCCCTGCCTCTTTGCCCAGACCTCATAACGCTGGATCATGGCAAACTTTACCACCTAGACCTGCAATCCCTGCACATCTCCGCATGCCTGCTGTGGGCCTAAACCGATCCGAGTTACGTTGTTCTGCCTCGGTTCTACAGGATTCTCCTGGGTGGTAGGGAGCCTTCCACTCGGTTAACGTATCTGCCCAACTGGCAGTCTTTCTCTTGCTGCTATGAAACACAAGGTTTCCCCCACAGAGGTTCCGATCCATTTCCTCTTGGATTGCCTATGATCTTTAAACAGCAGCGCCTGGCGCAGTTCATCATTAAGGGTGCACTTGGCAGCCGTCTCTCCCTCCCTCCCAAGGGAGAGTGGCCGCTTCATATTCTCACACTCTGTGGTTTCTAGGTTCCTCAAGGGCTTGGGGCATTTATGCCCCCAGGTTCGCCGCCCCACCAACTCCTGGGTCTTCAACCTGGTTATAAGCAGACTTATGCCTGCTCCATTCGAACCACTGACAACATGCTCGCTGAGATACCTGTCCTGAGGGACAGTTTTTTCCTTGTAACCTTTGCTTCGGCTGGTCAAGTCTCCGAGCTTCGGGCTCTCACAGTGGACCCACGGTGCACTATGTTGCGTAAGGACAAGGGGCGGTTGTGACCACGTCCGGCCTTCCTCCCTAAGGTGCTGTTGACCTTTCATATCATCCGGGATATCTTCCTTCCGGTCTTCTCTCCGAAGCCCCATTCATCACGACGGGAGCGCATTTGCCCTCCCTAGACGTCCGTAGGGCGCTCGCTTTTTATGTCGAGCGGACAAGCTTTTTTGTACGCCCCCAACTCTTCGTTGTATTGGCAGACCGGATGAAGGGCCTACCTGTCTCCTCCCAGAGCTTTCCATCTTGGGTGATGTCATGCATTTGCACCTCCTGTGACTTGGCCATGTTCCCTCGAGCCACCTTACTGCTCGTTTCACCAGGGCTCAGGCTTCTTCTGCTCCCTTTCCGACTCTCATACCCTTCCAGGGGCTATGTCGTGCTACTACCTGGTCCTCTATCCGGACCTTTGCCTCTTTGGTCTAACTGTCCAGAGATGATGCAGCCTTTGGCTCAGCAGTTTGCATTCTGCAATATCTCACTCCGACCCCACCGCCTACGTAAGGCTTGGGAATCACCTACATGGAATGGATATGAGCAATCACTCGAAGAAGAAAAGACGGTTACTCACTGTTGTAACTGTTGTTCTTCGAGATGTGTTGCTCATATCCATTCCAAACCCACCCTCCTTCCCCACTGTCGGAGTAGCCGGCAAGAAGGAACTGAGGAGTGGGTGGGTCGGCTGGTGTATATATCCGGCGCCATGGTGGCGCCACTCCAGGGGGCGCCCAGCCGACCCACTGAGTTGTTAGGGTAAAAGTCTTCCGACGATCGTGAACGCGGCACGCACACACCTACATGGAATGGATATGAGCAACACATCTCGAAGAACAACAGTTACAACGGTGAGTAACCCTCTTATCTACGTCCAGCCAGTGGACACTTCTTTGACAACTGACCCCACAAATCTGATCCCTTTGTCTGAGTCAATAACCTTAGCGTCCCCTGCCCCCCGCCCCCCATCGGCAGAACACATTGCCCGCCAATTGTTTCGCTCTCATTAGGGCAGTCACATATCTGAGAAAGCATTGAGAACAACTAGCACATACTTGTTACCCTTGGTGCTAAGGGCAGCTCCCCAGTACAGTAGATTTGCTCTCCTTTCCATGAACCTCTGGGGACCCATCTCAGAAGAGCTTTTTTACTTTCTTTGATAGCTGGATTGTGCCTGGCACAGATAAGGAGCAGCTACAGATCCCTTTCCCATTGTTGACAACCTGTCTTTGGCCTCTGCCTGTTTGGGGTGGGCCCATGCACCCATTATAGCAGATTTGCTTGCATATTTTGTGGTGCAACCCATAGTAAACCACTCTTTGATTTTACCACAGAGGAGTTCTCGCTTTATTTCTAAGTTTTGACCTACCTTCATGTTTTGGCTGGAGGCTTGTTCCAAAGGGGTTCTAACTTCACATCCTGTTGTTGAATGCTTTGCAGCCGCTCCACTTTTTGCCTGACTGCAATTGTTGCTGGCCTCAAGTGAAATCTGTTACAGGGATAGCTTTCCAAATGGTAACCCATGGCCAGGGTGGGCCTGTGTCTGCTGCATTATTGATTGCTAGGATAAATGTCTGGTGTTTGTTTGTTTTTTCCTGTTAACTAGGGACACTTTTTTGTGTGTGTGCCTTCATTTTAACCCTGTCCACTTTGTTAAACTGTTTGGCAAGATTATTTAGCATTTTCCACATAGTACTGAATTTGATTTCCCCATTATTGGTAACCTGATATTTGTTCTGTGCCCATTATGCCAGCATTTGCACACCTCCTCTGAATACATAATTCAAGTCCAGAACAATGGTAAGCTTAGAGTGAGTGAGATTCTTTTTATCAGTACACTGATAACTTCTGCTAATTTTGCATACACAGCTGAGTTACTTTTCTGGTTGTACTATAAAGTGTTTGATCATTTTGTTTTTTACTTTGATTGCTGCTAGCCTTTTCTGGTTTGTGTATATGGTGGCTACTGTTTTCTGTATACTTAATACTTTTTAGAAAGTATTCGCAGGCATGCATTTTTTTAAAGATTGGACGCCAGGTGCTAGAGGGACTGTTTTTACATTTAGGCAGAATTTCTGTGTGTCTGAGTTTCCCTACCAGCCAGTGGCATGTGGCATAGGCTTGTGGGAGACACCAACCGGACAGCCGGTCTGGAGAGACTTTGATACCCTGGAAGTGGGGACTATATGGTGACCTAGCCAAAGGGCCAAGCATGAAGGGGGAGCACCCTGAGTCATCAAGGCAGAAAGAAGGGTAAATGATGGAAGGGAGTGCCAGACCGGGTGAGTGCTGATCCCCAGATCAGCCACAAAGAGGTACCCCCAGTGCTGAGTGAACCCCATGACAGGCTGTTTAACACAAGCTCCAACACAGCACAGCACTTAAGCACGTATGTAATTTTGTTAATGGGACTCTTCTGGCGCTTCAGGTAAGCACAGGCTTAAGTGTTTTACTGGATCAGGGCCTCACGCTGTCCCCCAGAGGCCATGCCGATTGCTTCCAGAATGCTAGCAGGTTTTGGGCAGTCTGTCTAGAAATTTCTATTGAAATAGGGCAGGTCTACACTAAAAATTCTGCACAGTTCAGCTGTGCCTCTGTAGGGTTGTAATACAAGAGCTCCTACACCAACAGTAAAGTGTTCTCCCATCGGTGTAGTTACTCCACCTCCCTAAGAGGCAGTAGCTATGTCAAGAGGAGAAGCTCTCCTGCCAACATAACACTGTGTGCATGAGGGGTTAGGTGGGTATAATTGTGTTGCTCAGCAGTGAGGATTTTTCACACAAGTGCATGGGGCTGTTCAATCCTCTCAGAGCTATTGTTCCAGGCTGGCTGCAGACTTGGGCAGACATCTCTGCACTGGTTTCACCTGGGTCATATTTTCAGCTTTGCTTTACACGCCCCTGGACAGAAACCTCAGCTTTCGTTACACACTGGAAGTGCCAGTATAATCAGATAATTCCAGGAATGAGGGCCCTCGACCCAGGCCTGTAGTGCCTATGGCTAGTTAATTCAGCACTGCCCTGGATTGGTGCTCAGGTAACTGGCTGGAGACTTGGCCCCTGGCACATGGGAGGTCTGTGGGTGGCAGGTCAGGGTGACCAGATTTTATAGGGACCCGATTTTATAGGGACAGTCCCGATATTTGGGGCTTTTTCCTATACAGGCTCCTATTACCACCCCCCGTCCCGATTTTTCACACTTTCTATCTGGTCACCCTACTGGCAGGCACTGTCCCTCAGCTGAGAGAGAGATGTGGCTGATTCCTGCCATCACCTGGGTGCCCAGCTCTGTGGCTGGCGGGGCTCTGGTTGCTGCTCGCTGGTGATGCTCCCAGGGCCTTCTGGCCAGGGAGTGAAGGCTGGAGCTCAGCCCAGTGCCTTTCTAGTCCTAGCTCCAAAGCTCTTGCCAGAGGTGGGCTGGAGGATTATGATCTAAATTACGTATCTGTGGTTGTCGTCCTCTCTATGGGCCGAGTCCTGGATGTTTCAGTTTCTTGCTCGGCCCTCTGCACTGCATTCTGGGTGAGGCCTGCACAGCCCTGGAGGTGCTTCCGTACTGCCTAGGCCTGAGCTCTGTTTGGCGTTGGGCACTTTGTGCTGGAAGTAGCTATGCAATGCTGGTGGAGGGCAGGGAAAGATGAGGGGCAGCTTTTGGTTCAGAAGATGATGCTGTAACCCCTTTGGGGTTTAGAAAGCATGGCCCCTTTAAATCTTTTTCTGAGAGGGAGAGTGAGAAAAAAGGAGGGAAACTCCAGGGGGCTCTCTGGAGCTGGGAGGGATTGAGAGGCAGCAGCCCGCAGGCCCTGGCAAAGAAAGCAGCAGAGAACCTGCCAGAAGCCTGGGAAGGACAGGGCGGCCGATCGGGGACAGCCCAGGACAGGAGCCAGGAGGAGCACCGTGCCAGGGAGGAATCGCCCGAGAAGGACAGGCCAGAGCTGGACCCAGTATCACAGCTGCCCAGAGCTGCGTGGGGCTGTGAGTACTGGGGCTTGTGACTCTGCACTGGGAACAAGGAGGGAGGCTGCTAGCTAGTTAAGTGGGGAGGTGGTCACTCTGTGTGGCTTTGCAGAGAGCAGCAGAAGAGGGCACCAGAGGGGTTTGTTGGGAAAAGTTCACTGGCGCCGAAGACGACCAGGAACATCCAAGACTCACCACTGGACTGGAACTTTGCTCAGGCCTCCTGAACTCTGTGTGCAGACACGTTGCTCCGTGTCTGCCCTTCCAGACTGTGCTACCACTGGGCCCCTGGGGCCTTGGCTTGGATGCAGCCCTGTTTTACCTCCTCTATATTGTTTTTCTCCTCTCATCTCTCTGTAAATAAATACCTCCCTTTGTTATATCCATTGTACTTTTCCTGTGGGTGGGTGTGTTCACTCTGGGGGCTTTGGAACAGGTGCCCCTGGGATGGAGGGGATTTCTCCTGCTGCATTCCTACGCGCGCTGTCTCTTGGCCAGAGCTGCCTGCAGAGCAGACTCCATCTAGGCCACGAGGGCGCTAAAGTTACAATACCGTAGCCCAAGAACACAGGACAAGCCTTAGTACACTTACAACAGTACGCTGAGAGCACAATGGTTGCTAAAGCATTTTATTCATTGAGACCCTTCCAGGCAAAAGGCATTTTGATTCAGTAAAGATCAGTGGCACGTCGCAAAGAGCCAACTCTGCCACTCATAGCGCCCCATTCGCTGAATCTCCGGTACTGCCCTGGCCTCAGCAGGTATTGGCGGCCTCTGTAATTCGGCAATTCGTAAAGGATCCAGTACCCCTCCAGCACAGAACAAGAGAGCATCTCGGGGGAGCGAAGCTGGTCCATGACTTGCGGAGAGTCCTCAGTTAACTCCACCATGTTGCCTCTGTGATCCTCCTTCTCATAGATCTTTATCCTGTAGGTGCCCCTGTGCTGTGACAGAAAATGAGACAGGGTAATAGAGTGACCGCAGCAGGCTGGCTGCCTGTGATCCTGGGCCCTGAGTCAGCCCTGTGCACTGCTCCAGTGATGCAAAGGGTGCTTAAAGCTGCCTCTGCTCCCCAGAGGACGGGAATCCTTGAATGCTGCAAAGGCAGCACATCCACCCATTAGACTCAGACCTACACCAGCCATGACCCCCACCCTTGGTGCAGGGAGCATGTCTGGGGCGGGGAGGAGGGAGCCCATCCAGGTGCAAGAGGGTAAATGGGTACAACTCCGGCCAATCCTTAGCCAGCACAGTGCTCCCATAGCTACAGTAGGTTCAGACTGTTTCTGGCTTCAGTGACCTGAGGATCAAGGAAACAGAAAAGTTACTTTGTTCTAAAGAGTCACTGAAAATATTGGGCCCAATTCTCCCCTCACACTGGTGTAACTCTGTGGGCATCAGTGAGTTACTCCTTATTTTACACCAGTGTGAGGAGAGTGCGCTCAGTGTATCTATAAATTGCTAGAAATTACTGTCATTTTGAGCTAAGGAAGGAAAATGTATGTTGCCATTTACTGTCTATGGGCTTAACCACAGAATAGCAGCATGCCTTGAACAGGCAGTAGTGGTGAAAGGTGGCCTATCTTATCCCTGCAATGTCCCCCCAGCCATCCTGGAAGGATGACCACTAGGAGGAAGAAAGCAGTTCTCATTTTCAAGCCTTGGTAGCTAAGCTGAAAATGATCAAGCAAGTGCCTTATGACGGTGGCTTGGGCAACTTTGCCATTTTTTAAAAGCAAAATCGAACTCACAGACGGGATCATCCGGCAGGACTTAATGGAGGTGCTGAAACCCTCAGACTGCATGTCAGGATAATCCCCCCGTTTCAGAAAGAACTGCTGTCCCTGGAAGTTGGGACGTTCATAGAGCATGAAGCAGCCACTTTCCACGCGGACGGAGTTACAGCGGCTGAGCTGACTTTGAAAATCTGGCCGGTCGCTGCTGCACTCAACGGAGCGGCCCTGGAAGTTTCTATCCTCGAAAAGGGTGATCTAGTGCGAGAAACAAACGGCAAAGTTTTCAGTAACATCCTATACAGTGTGACTGTGTCCTGGTATTTCAATATCTCTCCATCCACCACGCTAAGCCTGAAGTGTCTGGGCCTTGCATTTTACTCATAGTGATGATAAATTGATATACTCCTGTGACTTCAGTGTAATTGATCCTCATTTACATGACTGTAAGTAAGAGCACAGTCAGGTTCTGTGTGTTTAATATACAGGGATTAATACAGGTGCTAATTCCCCTAGCTCTGCAGTCTTGAATTTCCTCTCCTACAGATATAGCTCAGGAGTAACTCCTTTAATATTAACAGACTAAAGGTTGGTCTACACTACTGTGGTAAATCCATCTAAGTTGCGCAAGTTCAGGTACGTGAATAACGTAACTGATTTTGACGAAGTTAGATCCACTTACCACAGTGGTTACACTGCGTTTTGTCTTCCCTTACGCTTCTCCGGGAAGTGGAGTACACAAATTGATGGGAGAGTGCTCTTCCATCGATTTAGCATGTCTTCAACAGACCTGCTAAATCGACAGTCACTGCATCAATTGCAGCCGTACCGATCTATCGGTAAGTGTAGACATGCCCTAAGGTTATGTCTACAGTATAGCTCATGTCAGCTGTGAATATTCCACACCCCTGAGTGACATAACTTACAAAGACATAAGTGTTTGTGTGCACAGCACTGTCCCACCAAGAGAGCTTATGCTGCTCATGGAGGTGGTTCGCTCGCCCATCGGCATGCAGCGTCTCTACCAGACGGACTGCGGTGGCGCAGCCATATTGGTACAGCTGCACTGCTGTACGTATAGACATACCCTAACTCTGGTGTAACTGAGAGAATCAGGTCCCTGGCATCAGACTTGCATACTGAACAATCCAATCCAGACAGGTTTCTCTTACCTTTCCCATCGTAGCTGGATTCAGGCTGCAAGCCATAGTATTCCAGCAGGGTAACTGCCTTTTTATACCTCACAACCAGTGCTAAGTGTGCACACGTTAACAAAAGTTTTTTCTCTGTTCATAGAGCCAACTCATGACTCTGGGGTCTCATTCACTCTTTGTACTAGTGTCCATAGGTTTTGTGTTGTGGGGAACAGGTTATATTCCAGTTGTTACCAAGTGACCAGTTCTGGACCCTGGATCTGTCAGCACAGTCATTTTTACATTGAAGACAACATAGTTTAGGAAAAGGGAGAAACTTCTGGCCGAGTGACAGAGGGGACTGGATGTTGATGCCATCACAATCCTTTTCTATAGAGTCTCTGCAGTTGCATTGTTATTAGTGAATGCAGAAGTGGTACAATAAAGATGGAAGAGGGTTCAAATGACAACATAGGGAGATAAAAACAGAAATGTGTATGTAAAAAAAAATGTCAAAAGGGCTTAGGTAGACATCACACATGTTTTAGCCATTCAATAGCTTTGGGGTCAGCAGTATGGAGTCTGGAATGTCCTCCTGAGAGACCAGCATGAGATGAGCAGCTGTTCAGTAGGTGTGCAGCATCCACCCCCACCCGCAGCCACACAGGGCTGTTCTGAGTCCCCAGGTGTGGTCATTTCCAGCACACCTCATCACTCCACATTTGAAATGGTTGAGCTTGTATTACAGATAGCGTGGTAGGCTGAAGTCTGGCAGTCTCCCATCAGGCTGAGTGATGAGTAAAAAATTTCTTAGAGAGTGAGTAGCTCATTCCCATTTTGCTCACTGGTGTGACAATGTCCACCATGGAGCTGGTCAGTAACCTCGTCCAAACTGATCATCTGCTGACGAGTCAGTGTCGAGGCACTTCCCATTTATCTTTGAAAAGTGGTACTAGTGGTTATCTTCTGGATTGTGTCAAGGAGTTTTTTACTGCAATATAATGCCTGGATGTTACGAAGCAGGATATTAGAGAGGATTCACAGACACTTAGAGTTCGTTGGTCTCATAGTCCCTGTTATTCTCATCATTCGATTCAATTGCACATCAACTAGCTTTGTCTGGGGAGAGTTTAACCATACAGGAGCACAGTATTCTCCAACTGAATAGCAGAGTGTCAGTGCCAAGCTGTGCATGTTTGTGAGTTAGCTCCTCAACTTGAGCCTGGCCTCTTAAATACGTTTGTATTTCTGCTGTTAATTTTCTGAGCTATTTTGGCGATATGGTCCTTTATAGGTAAGTGTGGAAGCTAAAGTGACTCCTAGATATACTGGCTTTTGGTCATGTGCCAGTTGTTCTCCATTCAAGATGTTGTATTCTCGTGAAGGGCAAACATGACAACATTGTCTTTGATGTAATGGGCTTAAGTCTCCACTTCTTACAGTCACCATTGATAGCTGCCATATCTTGGATCAGGTTGTCCTTAATCTTTTTGAAATTTCCGTCTCTTGAGGGTAGGCAGATGTTGTCTGCATACTTGAATGGCCTGGAGATTGTTGGAGACAGGTCATTTGAAAACATGTTAGAAAATAGATCCCTGAGGGAGCTAGTTCTTCTGGATCCTTCAGATGCTCAGTTTATTTCCTAGCAGTGCTTGGAACTGTCTGTTTTGAAGCCTCATTTCTGTAGCCATAACAATCCACCAAAGTAACATCTTTGACATCTTGACCAGCAAGCCAACGTGCCAGCCAATATCATGTGCTGTCATCAAGTCAGGAGAAACAGCCACTGTCTTTTCATTCTTTAGGAAACCATTTTCTATATAGGTGGCAAGAGCAAGAACTTTGGTCACAAGTATTCGTATTAAGTCAGAAAATGTCTTGGTCAGACAGTAGCTAGGTGGAAGGCAATAGTTCTTCCCTGATTTTGGTGTAGCTAGCACCCAAGCTTTCCGCCATATCTTAGGCATCTTGTTCTCTTGGATGACATTAAATACGAAAATTGACAGCCATTGCATGCTCTTCTTACCAAGATGGAATAGCATTTCTGGTGGAAATCTTGTCATGACCACATGCTTTTCCTGCTTTCATATAGCTCAGTGCTTGTTAGAATATAGGTATTCAGGCCTGCCTGTAAAGGCCTATACTTTAAGAACTTGGGTGTATTTTTATCACTTAACTAGTTACACGGGTAGAAAAACAAAGAATCAAAATCACAGTCCACCTGTGTATGGGCCTCCTCTCGCTAGGATAGTCTGAGGCCTTGTTCTTAAGCTCAGGCCTCTGGCTAAGCAGCAGGGGCAGCCATAAGCTTGAAAGCCAACAGTCACATCCTTACATGCCAAACCAGTCACACTGAAATAAGGTGGTATTGGGCTGTTAAGAAGACAATCCTGTCCTGGTAGTGCCCATCACCACCAGATAAAGAAACAGATCTTAAGATGGTTAAAAAAAATTTCGTTTGATAGCATCCTGTCTGGCAAGAAATCACTTATCAATGGTTGTGGCTGTGAAACCTTCATTTCTGTATTGTTTTATCTTTATGGCCCTGTGACTTTATTGACATGAACTGGGACCATATAGATCATTGTTGCAACCAAGGTCCTGTATCAGAGGGGTAGCCGTGTTAGTCTGGTTCTGGAGAAGCAGCAAAGAATCCTGTGGACCTTATAGACTAACAGACGTTTTGCAGCATGAGCTTTCGTGGGTGAATACCCACTTCTTTGGATGCAAGCAGTCACTGCTTGCATCCGAAGAAGTGGGTATTCACCCACGAAAGCTCATGCTGCAAAACGCCCAAGGTCCTGTAGTGGCACCAAATCTTGTATAAAGGGGGTCAAATAAGGTGTATAAAACAAGGTTATGCTTTGCTGGTTATGATTATGGTATCTGTATGAATGTATCATTTTTGTATTTAAAGTTATAAGCATTGGTTCTATACTGTCTATATTTCAAACTTCTGGGGAACACCCCAGACAATTTGGTGTCAGCACTGCCTAGCCTGCCTGATGGCCCATTAAGGACCATCAGCTATACAACCGACCCATTGAGAGAAGGCAGAAACACCTTGTGACTCAGCAAGGCATGCAGGGACATGCCTATGGACAGAACGATAAGGTTTTTTCATGCCATGTGCTGGATAGCTTATCTTTGGAACACTTTAGTATTCATCTGTTTCCCATGCAGTAACTCTGCGGTCTGTACCAAGCTGCTGCTGCACCCTCTGTAACTCTCACTCAGCCTCCTCAACTCCTCCCCCCTCCTTCCTGTTTCCTTTCCTTTCAGACTCCCAACAGCCAGTGCTCCCAGTTCTAATAATTACAAGCACATCTCAACACCACACACTTCTGGGGTATATTTCCTCTGATAACCTCAGCAATCCCACTAGAATATGAAACGGGAGCCTGAAGATGCTAACTGAGGCCCTGATCCTGTAGTATGTTCCTCACTGGCAGACCACTATGGCTGTGCAGAGCCCCATTGACTTCAGCATGGAGAGCATTGCAGGATGGAGACCTTAGCTATAAAGAGGCTCAACACAGATGAAAAATGGGTGGGGAGGAAAGCAGGAAAATGAACTGCAACACATCTGGAACACAGATATAAAAGGAAAAGAGTCAGTGGGTGAAGGTCTGTGACCTTTGTTCAGCAGGAGATCAGATGAGATGACCAATTGTCCCTTCTGGCCTCAAAGACAATGAATTAAAACTATTTGTAAAAAATGTGCGTGTTAGCACAGTAGGGCAAAACTTTTCCTCTTCATCACATGCCATTTGACTTGCTCAGGGGCTGCATACAGCACAGTTTTATTTATCAGCAGCAGCAAGTTTTACCCAATGAAAACTAAAGACCATGGCAATACTTTGATAAACAGAGTGCTAGAATAATGCAGATAAATCACCCATTTGTTTAAGTTTCACCATAGTGCATGGTTCCTTTTTATCTCAGGTCAGTTCACAGAAAGCAGTCATGGTATACTAATCCACCCCAAGTAAAGCCCTCTCTGCATTGTTCTAGCTTTCACGTGACTAGGGACAGGCGATTGTGTGTGGTGTTGGTGTGTTTTTTTAATTGTAATGAATTCTTTCGAAGGGAATCTTTCTCTTTGCTTTGGCTTTCAAACGGTTAGCTCAATGCATTTCAATTTTTGGTTAATGATAGAAAAGTCCTTACATTGCTACTTTTGGGTAAAATCAGTCTTAAATATTGGAATAACAACATGGGCCTCTGTTCAGCACAACCCCTAAGCCTGTGCTTAACTTTAAGTAAGTGCTTAAGTCCATCTCTATTCAGCAGAGCATTTATGCACATCAGATGTTTAGCTGAATCCAGGCCATCAAGTTCAATATCTTGCTTCCACCAGTGATAAATACATGAGGCGAAATCCTGGCTCCTTTCAAGTTAATGGTAAAACTTCCGCTGACTTTAACTGGGACAAGATTTTACATCTGGTTCAAGAGAGAGCAAGGAAAAGCAAACAAAACACCAGTACGTCACTTCGTCTGTTGGGTCAGGTTTTTTCCACCTCCGGTTTGAAATATAGTGTAGTTTTTGCAGTTCTATACTCATCTTCAACTTGTCTCAGATTGGAGAGAGATGTGGTGTCAGTTTTTAAAATGTAGCATAGACAGGCAAAGATGATCACATAGCATGTGTAGTGCAGGGATGAAGGATGATTTTGTAGTTAAGGCATTGGACTGAGATTCAGGAGATCTGGATCCAGTTCCCAGGTCTGCCACCAACTTCCTGGGTGATCATGGGCAAGACATTTCATCCCTGTGGGAATGGAGACTGCAGGAGTGAGCGTCCCAGCCTGAGGGCTTGGCTACACTTGAAAGTTGCAGCGCTGGGAGTTACAGCACTGGTCGTGCAGCTGTGTAGGGACAGCGCTGGTGTGGCCAGCTAACAGCGCTGCAGTGTGGCCACACTTGCAGCATTTGCAGCGCTGTATTGAGAGGTGCATTGTGGGCAGCTATCCCACAGAGCACTTCGTCCCATTTTGGCGCTGTGGGTTGTGGGAAGGGGATGGAAGGGTGCGGGTCATTCCGCTTTCTGTCCCAACGCCCCGGTGTGCATCGCTTCACATCCCGGCAGTCACAGTTTTTCCGGCCACGTTTGGCGCCATTGTGAGTCTCTTGCTGCGTTTTACTCTCTGTCTGTGAATCGCGATTTCTGTGGGAAATGGAGCCCGAGCTGCTGAGGACTGTGCTGATGAGTGTCGCCAGCACAACACGTTTGGCAGTTGAGCTCTTCCTTCAGCTCCAAAGTGACAGTGAGGAGTCCGACGATATCATCGAGTCGCCTGCCGGGTGTGACACTACATTGCTTGTGGCATTCACGGAAATGCTCAGCACCGTTGAACGCCGCTTTTGGGCTCGGGAAACCAGCACTGAGTGGTGGGATCACATCGTCATGGAAGTCTGGGATGACGAGCAGTGGCTGCAGAACTTTCGCATGAGAAAAGCCACTTTCATGGGACTGTGTGCTGAGCTCGCCCCCACCCTGCGGCGCAAGGACACAAGATTGAGAGCTGCCCTGACGGTGGAAAAGCGGGTGGCTATTGCAATCTGGAAGCTGGCAATTCCAGACAGCTACCGATCGGTCGGGAACCAGTTTGGAGTGGGAAAGTTGACCGTTGGAATCGTGTTGATGCAAGTTTACAGGGCCATTAATCGCATCCTGCTAAGAAGAACTGTGACTCTGGGGAATGTGCAGGACATTGTGGATGGCTTTGCACAAATGGGTTTCCCTAACTGTGGAGGGGCGATAGATGGGACGCATATTCCTATTCTGGCACCCCCCTACCTAGCATCAGAGTACGTTAATCGGAAGGGGTATTTCTCTATGGTTCTCCAGGCGCTTGTGGCTCACCGTGGGCGTTTCATTGACATTTACACAGGCTGGCCTGGAAAGGTGCATGATGCACTCATCTTTCGGAACAGTGGCCTGTTCAGGAAGATGCAGGCAGGGACTTATTTCCCAGACAGGAAGATCACAGTAGAGGACGTCGAAATGCCCATTGTGATCCTTGGAGACCCCGCATACCCGTTACTGCCTTGGCTCATGAAACCCTATACAGGGAAGCTTGACAGGAGCAAGGACCGGTTCAGCTACAGGCTGAGCCGGTGCAGAATGACTGTGGAGTGTGCTTTTGGCCGTTTAAAAGCTCACTGGAGGTCTCTGTATGGGAAGCTAGACTTGGGGGAAAGCAGCATCCCCGCGGTTATATCCGCATGCTGTACCCTCCATAATATTTGTGAAGGGAAGGGTGAAACATTCAGTCAGGCATGGACCACCGAGGTTCAAGTCCTGGAGGCTGAATTTGCACAGCCAGAGAGCAGGGCTACTAGAGAGGCCCAGCACAGGGCTACAAGGATTAGGGATGCCTTGAGGGAAGAATTTGAGGCTGAAAGCCAACAGTAATGTTTGCTGCCTTGCATGGGAGTGAAGTGCAGTGGTTACACTGTTAGGATTCCATTATCCCTAAAATGATTTGCAGTGCCTGTTTCTTTACTGGGCTAAGGTATCTTTCACTATCTGCAATAATAAAGACTGTTTTCAAAGCAAAGAATTATTTTATTGAAAAGAAAAAAACTTCCTTGACAGACACACAGCATTTCAGGAACCTACAAGGGCAGGGGGGTGGGTTGGTGAACTGTACAGTCACAAGTTTGCATTTGTCCTGTCTGGAGTGCTGTGCAAGGACTGCTGCACTTCAGGGTGCATATACTGCATGGTGATGGGGGTTGAGTGCAGAGGGTAAGGGTCGTAGTTCTCAGGGCTGGTTGGTGAACGTACAGGTGTTGGAGGCAGCTGGTGGTGGTAAGAACCTGGATGCTGGGGAAGGGGGTTTGGAGCTGACGTTGGGGCAGAAGGGAAAAAGCTTTGGGACGGGGGGGGCGGGGGGGCAGCACGGTAGTGCTCTGCCTGCATGGCTACGAGTGACTGGATAGAGTCTGCTTGGCGCGCCAGGATGCCTAGCAGCTGGTTTGTGCTTTTCCTCTTGGCCACTGCGTTTCTCTGCCAATGTCTCTGGCGGATCCTGCTTTCACTTTCTCTCCAGTCCTGCAGGTTTTTACTCTCTCCAGCAGAGTGATCAATAACTGTTTTCAGCATGTCTTCCTTGGTTTTTCGCGGCTTCTTCCTCAGATTTTGTAGTCTTTGTGCAGTGGTGGAGCCAGGCAGTCCAGCAGTCAAGGTCGCTTTTTGAAAGGCAAAAATGGCAACAGTTAACAGGGTAGCATTGTTCATTATCTCATCCAGACAGTAATTCCCACACACTGAAGGAGTTTACAGTCTTCACTTTAGCATACTTTTCCCATACCAAATAAGAGCACACATAACCCAACAGGAGCCACGAAATGGTGAGTAAGGGGGACTGATTGCTTCAGGGCTGTGCAGGGGTTTCTGTGCGTTGGGGACAGCAAACAGATACAGGGGGGATCTGCACTAAACAGTCTCCCAACATTTTCCACAGGAGTTACTCCTGGAAGATATCTCGCTGCTGCGGGTCACCAGGGAAGAGCGGGAAGGTCTTCTACAGGGGAGAGGGATAGCTCAGTGGTTTGAGCATTGGCCTGCTAAACCCAGGGTTGTGAGTTCAATCCTCGAGGAGGCCACTTAGGGATCTGGGGCAAAAATTGGTCCTGCTAGTGAAGGCAGGGGGCTGGACTCGATGACCTTTCGAGGTCCCTTCCAGTTCTAGGAGATTGGTATATCTCCAATTATTACCTAATGCAGATTCTGCCCTGGCCCCTATGCAGCTTGCCTGTGTGCAGCAATGGTCCCCCCACCCCTCGCGGCACAGTGGCGTGGACGCATTAGCCTGACTGGGACAAGGACCACAGTGGCTCTCCCTATAAACCTGCGCAGGCACATTGCCCACGCTCTGGCTGAAACTTTTGAGGAGATTACTGCAGCCGATTACCGCGACGTGATAGACCACATCAATGGGCTATTCCACATCTAGGCATGCATGCATGCAGCCCTAACCCCCCCTCCTCTCCCGAAACATTTCCACCCTGAAAATAAAAGCCGCTTACTGGTAACCCGCTCCTCTGCTTGTCCTTCACCAAGTGCTGGCTGCTGCGATTGGCTACCTTCCTCCTGGCTTGAGAAGAGCTCCTGGCTGCATGCCTCCTGGGACTCTGGGGTGTCTTCCCCCATCCCAGTAGCTTCACTCGCGGTTTCCTCCCCCCCCGCTGTCTCCTCCTTCTCCTCCTCCTGCTGCTCCTGTTCCCCACCCTGCTCAGAAGTTTCCATCGTGGTCGTCGGATTGGCAGTGGGGTCACCCCCAAGTATCGTGTCCATCTCCCTGTAAAAACGGCAGGTCGTGGGGGCAGCGCCGGAAGGGTTAAGGTCTCTTTTACCTGTAAAGGGTTAACAAGCAGTACCTGAAAAACACCTGACCAGAGGACCAATCAAGGGACAGGATAATTTCAAATCTCTGTGGAGGGAAGGCTTTGTCTGTGTTCCTTGTTTGCTGTGTGTGCTCTCTTTGGATCTAAGAGAGGCCAGACATGTCTCCAAGTTCTCCTGGAGTATTTCCTACTATCCAGTATAGTGAGTATTAGAAAGGCGAATTAGTCTTATAATTTGATTTCTACATTTGCAATTGTGTGTTTGCTGGAGAAATTCTTTATTCCTGTTTGCTGTTACTTTGATTATGCTGAGGAGGAGGGAGGGGAAGTCTCTCCAGTTTTTATAAGTTAGACCCTGTATTTTTGCATCCTGGTAATACAGAGATAGTGTACTTTTTTCTTTCTTTAATAAAATCTTTTCTTTTTAGAACTTGATTGATTTCTTCCCTTGTTTGGATTTTCAGGGGAAGGGGAGGGGGGATAGGGAATCCCTCTTTGTTTGATTCAAGGAGTTTGAATCAAGGTATCTCTCTCCAGGACTAGGGAAGGGGAGGGGGAGGTGAGTCCCTCTTTGTGTTGAGTCAAGGATTTGACTCAGTGTGTAATCTCTCCGGAGCAGGCTGGAGAGAGGGAAGGGGGGGAGGGGAACTGGCTGTTTCTCTCTCTCTGGTGAGATTCAAGGGGTTTGAATCTGGGTTCTCCGGGGGAAGTTTTTGGGGGAACAGGCAGTGTGTCAGACACTTAGAAAACTGATTGGTGGTAGCGTATCAGATCTAAACTAGGATTTTAGTTTAGAGGAGTCCATGCAGGTCCCAATCTTGGAACCCAACAGCTCCAAGTGGGGGAGAAACCTATGACACCCCCAAGTATTGCGTCCATCTCCCTGTAAAAACGGCAGGTCGTGGGGGCAGCGCCGGAGCGGCGGTTTCCCTCGCGGGCTTTGTAATAGGCACTCCGCAGCTCCTTTACTTTAACCCTGCATTGCAGCGCGTCCCGCTCATGGCCCCTATCCAGCATGGACCTTGATACCTGCCCAAAGGTATCATAATTCCTACGGCTGGAGCGCAGCTGGGACTGCACAGCTTCCTCCCCCCAAACACTAATGAGGTCCAGCAACTCGCCATTGCTCCATGCTGGGGCTCGTTTGCCGCGTGGAGGCATGGTCACCTGGAAAGATTAACTGATTGCACTCCACACCTGGCTGCAGCAAACAGGAAGGGGATTTTTAAAATTCCCGGGGCATTTAAAGGGCGGGTCACCTGAGGCCAGAGCAGTAGAGTGCAAACTGATGAGCAGAGTGGCTGAACAGGAATTCTGGGATATCTCCTAATACCCTGGAGGCCAATTACAGCGCTGGTGTGTGTCCACACCTGATGAGCAGCGCTGGATCACCAGCGCTGCAATCGCTACACCCCAACCAGACCAGGTGTTCAGCCAGTGCTGCAGCCAGGGAGCTGCAGCGCTGGATGTGCCTTGCAGGTGTGGACGGTTACTAATTGCAGCGCTGGAAAGCCTCCACCAGTGCTGCAACTTTCAAGTGTAGCCAAGCCCTCTGTCAACAGACCTGGGCTGGCAGGGCTTGCACTAGTACTCTAAAAATAGCTTTGCAGACAGCCCTTTAAAGCCCACACACCTAAGCTTGAGAGCCTGAGTTGCAGCTATTTCAGGCACAAGCCCCACTAGTGTGAGTTTGCGGATCCTGCCTGGAAGGGTCACTCCTGGATGCAGTGTAGACATAGCCTACATGTTTAAAGCAAAACAAAGCAAGATGCGAGTTGTACCTGGTTTCATTCTGGAACTCTTGCAAAGCTGCCCTTGCAATCCATAAACAAAACACAATGCATTTGAACCAATGGGCAATACAAAAAAACCCATGTTGTTTCAAAGGTTTTATTTTCTTTTGCATACATAAAGTTAGTATACAATACCATGCCTGGGGAATGTATTAATACAACTGTACGACACATCAGCATAGCTAGGCACTTCAGAGACAATTGCCTGTACTGACGGATATCTTCTGGCTATTCTTAGTCATTTGTTTTTTACCCTATACCATTTTAATGTGCAAGATAAAATATAAAGAATAACTATATCACCTGTCCATAGTATCAGAAATGTCCCTTATCAATGAGAATTTCTACTCAGATTGGGCCTAACATAACTCATATTAAAGTTAATTGAAAACCTCTCCTTGCCTTCAATAGGAACTGGGTCAGGCCCCGTGGCCCTGATTGAGCAAGGCATCCTGATTCTGCAAAGCACTGAAGCCCCATTGACTTAATGGGACTTAAGCACTTGCTTTGCTGAACAGAGATGATCTTGTTAGTGTGCTAAAGGCCTTTGCTGAATCAGGGCCTACATCAGCATGGGAGTGAGCTATTAAAGATACAGAAAAGGGGATGGAGAAATGCTAGGCGACAATGTGAAAGCTGTGTTGAAAACTAGGGGTACAACTGCTAGCTTTAGCTCATTCCTTCAAGAAATCAAATGGCAACTAATATGGAAAGGAACAGTAACGCTAAAGATGAACATGAGGATAATGTGCTCCACCTTGAGGTAGGCAGCCTGTTTCCATAACAGAGCCAAGGGGGCTAAAAAAGCCTTTCAAATACAAAAGTAGCACACCCGCTTCACCAAAATCTAGGGGCTAACCTTCCCCCACTCTCAAAAATGAATTGCACACCGCTGTCTTGGGTAAGAGTCATGAGACTAGGGTGACCAGACTAGGGACAGTCCCGATATTTGAGGCTTTTTCTTATATAGAAGCCTATTACCTCCCACCCCCTGTCCCGATTTTTCACACTTGCTGTCTGGTCACCCTACATGAGCCCTGGCTTCTTGTTACATCTCTGCTTCCTTTCCACTCTTCGGTGCAAGGTCCTCTGGAAAGATTCCTTGCTTAAACTGTTTTCTAGCCCCCTGCAGGACACAAACAAACATTGAGCTGTTAAGCACACGTACAGTGTGGCACTGGGCCACTGGCAACAAGTTCACCAGCTTGTCTACCCAGCAGATACAAGGGAAGCAATAGAGCTGGGCAAATAGTGTAAACATAATAGAGGGCTCGATTCACCACTGCATTAGTCCAGTTTTACATGAATGGGAACCCACGGATTTCTTCAGGGAGGTAAGTGTTCAGATTTTTAAACAAACTATCTTTGACCAGTTTTGTGCCCTACAGATAATTCCAGTGAATGAGTTTTGCTGGCAGGAATATTTGCCAAAACAATGAATTTCCAGTGAATATTACAGAATTTTACTGGAAAGCAAATTTCAAATTCATAATCAGGGAAATATCGGCTTTTCGTTGACCTAAAGAAATCAAATACAATTAATGCTATATAGATCATTAATTTCCAGTGCTCCTGGAAATTGATTGAAACCGACTGCAAAATCTTCCATTCTGTAGCACTCCAGGAAAGGCTCTGTGAACTATGGATGGTCCAACAGGCACAATTTGATGTATGCCGGTATATCCTATTGCTGCCGAAATGGTTTGACCTGGTTTGTATTTTAGACTTACTTTGTTGTCTGGCTGTTTTGCTGTTGATGGAGATTCTGATCGCTTGCAGTCCTTATTTGTTCTTGTTGAATTGGTGGTGGCATGTTGATTTGCTGCTGCCTTTTGAAACTTGACACCTTGGCAAAGAGAATATCAACTCATAGTCATATAGTGCTTCCACCTTCCACCCGGAAGGATTCCCAGATGGCTTACCGATTTCCTACCTTGCATCAATACATGCTCAGAGGGAAGGTTGCCATTGTCAGGTTCTTTCCATCCCTAATGCCTTGGGGATGGTTCTCATTTTGGTACATTGTGAGTAGTCTGTTTTGTTTTGTGACTAATATTGGCCTGCACTATAACTACTGCGGAAGTCCAGAATCTAGTCCAAGGTCAAGACTGCTCATGTGTCTCTTCAAATGTGTTAAAGACAAACACTATCTGACCGTGCCGACGAAGCCATTATTACATCACTATCAAACCAGCAAGGAATGATCCATTTGGAATAATACTTTGCACTTACACTACCTGATCCAAAGACCCTTGACTTCAGTGGGAAGGCCTCTATGGATTTCAATGGGCTCTGGGTCAGGTTCATATAGCACTTTTCACCTGTACATCTCAAAACACTTTACAAAGGTGGGTAAGCATTATTATCCCCATGTCATGGGTGGGGAGACAGAAAGGTTAAATAGTTTGCCATAAACCAGTGGCAAGCTTGGAATTAAAATTCAGGATTCCGAACTCCCAGCCCCCTGCTTAAATCCCCGGGTAAGATGAGGCAAAACATGCTTACTCTGTTTCCAGGCATGTTCCGCAGCTTTCGGGGCTGTCAGCATGGCAAAAGGATGCAAAGAGAGGTTGAAAGGGTGAATCCGGTGACCCTGGAAGGACAATAACACTTAGAGGTTAATGAGAAATTGTACAATCGTTTGTCTATTTTATAGTCTTTACAGCCCTGAGTATGTTATTACGAATCACTGGTATTTTCCCTTGGATCATGTCCATTTTTCTGAAATGTTTACTTCTAACTTTTCCCATCCTCTTTTGCCCTCTCCCAGTGGCTTGGCAGTACTGATATCCTTTGTTAGATAACTCCTGTATCTTGTGGTTTAGGTGCTCTGTTCAGGGTCTGATTTTGTACCCATTACCGTGATATTTGGGAACCATCCAGCAAAGCAGGGTGGAAAGACTTGCATATAAACAAAAAAAGAGGCAGACAGAGGCTCTGACTATATTATTATCAAAGCAACTTTGCTACCACATCACCGGCAAGAATCTATCCCTGAGCTACACGCTACTCACTATTCAGAGACAGGTGTTGCTCCAAGCATCACAGCTAAATTCAGAGTGACAGGAGATGAGAGGAAAAACAGCATAACAGCTTCATCTGAAATCTCTCCTTGTCTCCACCAGAAGCAGATCAGGAGCACCAGCCATGGGAATACCAACCAAAGGGGCAGCACTATGGGAAATGACATGAGCAGGCACTTCGGGAAATCTGGCAAGAAAACCTGCTTTGAATGCTGCACTCTGCAGAGGCCCCACTTAGAAGGGAGGTACGGAGCTTCCCAGGCCGTAAAACAAACAGAACATCCCTGGATCAAGTGGAACCCTCATCATACAACTCCCAGATGGAATTTCCATCCCCCTATGTTGGAACAACAAGAACGAGGGAATTTGGTCAATGTCACCTTTTTTCTACAGATTACGTGGCTGTACCCAAACAGAGCAGTAACCCTATGCAGACACCAGATGGCAGTGCATATTAATAAGGCCAGGCATGAATGATTTGTTTTATAAGTGCACCAGAGACATTGCTAATTATATGGTTTATTATAATCTGATTACAATTCCACAGTAACTTTGGCAGTTGCTTTGGTAACACTTACTTTAGGCCACACCAAGTATGTTAGAGCTACCTGTAGACTACCGCAGTGTGCTGTTGGAACAGGCGGGAGCTTTGCTAATACTTTCAAAGTCATAAACTCAAATCTGCAAAGACTGATTTTGAAGAACAGGAGAAATTAGTAATGTAGGCCCGATTTTCTCCTATGCTGAGGTCTGCTTAGCAGGGCCAGCAGGGAGAAAGTTTTACCTCTGGTGCATCTATGCTGGCCCTGGCATACCAGCATAAACGAGAGCATCTCTGGGGCTGCTCTAATTTAGGCCAGCTGGCTGGGGGCCCTATGGGACTTTGTTCCAGCCATGAATATTTATAGCCCAGGCACACGCTGCCCTTCCCCCTCCGTCCTGGCACACCCCAACATGTCCCTTCCCTCTCACCCCCCCTGCCAGGGAGTAGAGACGAGCAGTTGGGGTAGGAGTCAGCTACCACTTGCTGCAAGCTGAGAGCTCTGCTGTGCCAAGGGAACTCTACTTGGGCTACAGCTCTGCTGCTACTCAACTCAATGTTAACATTCCCCTTGACTTCCCTTCAGTGGTGCAGGATGCAGCTCCTGGTGCTGGGATCCTATCAGAGACACAAGCTATACAGGGTTGGTTGACACATGGCTGGAAGATCTATAATCAGAACGGAAAAACCCTATCTTAGATAGCCCTTTTCACATATAGATCTCAGAGTGCTTCACGGAAACTGAGGCACTGACTTGCCCAGTGTCACCCAGTAGGCCTGTGCTGGCAATGCTTTTGGCGATTTGGCAAGTGGCATACTTTCCTTTTGAGTTAACATTAAATCCATGTATCAGCATGGTCCACTGTGCTCTCAGAAGTGCCGTCTCATAAAACTGAGGTCCCGGCCACTTGTGGCTATTAAAAATCACATACAGTGACCTTTGTGGCACTGGTCTAGCAAAGCACTTAAGTACACGCTTAAGGTTAAGCACATGAATAGTCGCACTGAAGTCAATGGGGAAACTCACATGTCTAATCTTGAACATGTGCTGAAGTGCTTTGCTTTACTAAACCACTAAGAATGGAGAATTACCTTAATATTCTAGCTTGGAAGTCAGGGCCTAAAACCAGTGATGTCCACTGAATGCTTGTTGTCTGTGCTGTACGTGCAGTAGCTCAATTACTGAGTTACTCAGTTACTAAGAGAACACATTCAGATCTATTTGGTGTCTATTGATATCAAGTCCTGCGCAGACAAAATAGATCAATTTTCTTTTTCTGTCCTTTAGCCCAGGGATTATCTTCAGCTGGTGCACAGAGAAAAAGTACAGGAGAAAGAGACAATTGGCTCCCTCTCGGGAACAAGACCCGCTCCCTGAAGGTCAATTACGCAAACACAGAAAGCTTTTGTATGTTGATACCAGTCTTACACAGGCGCTTTGTTGTTCACTTTAGCTGGTGAGGTCCCCTCTCAAGGAAACTGCTGACCACTGAGTTCTCTTTCTCTGAGTCCTTTATGCCAGATAAGAAAGGGAAGTTTATAAGATTGGTTTCTTAGACAGGAGATGGTCCAGTGGTTATAGTACTAGGCTGGAACTTGGGAGACCTAAATGTAAGTTCCTAGTATGCCAGTCTCTCTGTTCTTCATCTGTAAAATGGGCATAATGGCACTTCACTATCTTATACGGGTCTTGGCAGAGTAGATAAAGATAGGGAGCTGCTCAGGTACTATGGCCAGCTTCTAATTTTCCCCAGGGGTGCTCAACTCCCGCTCAGCCTCAGGACACGCCCCGTCTCCAACCCTTTCTCCAAGCCTCCACCCCTGCCCTGCCTCTTCCCTCCCTCGCTCCACCTCTACCACACCTCTTCCCCACCTCTTTATGCCCCCTTCCTCCTAGTGCCTCCTGCATGCTGCTGAACAGCTGTTCCGTGAGAGGCACTGGGACGGAGGGGAGGAGTTGATTGGCGGGGGCCACAGGCAGGAATGGGAGGAGGGAGGGAAGCTCAGCTGCCAATGGGTGCTAAGCACCCACTAATTTTTCTCCGTGGGTGCTCCAGCCCTTGAGCACCCATGGAGTTGGAGCCTATGACTATGGTAATAGAGGGGCACATAAGTACATTAGATCGAATCCTTTTTTAATTTTCCATGGCATTTTCAGCAGTGTTTTTAACCACTTGATTTTTGTTACCAAAACTTCAATTGAAGTCACTTTTGAAATTTTCCATTTACGATAACAGGCAATAAGAAAACAAGGTTTTAGGTAAACAGAAATTTTTAGATAAAAAGGTTAGTCAAAAATATCACCAAAAATTTCATGGAAAAATTGTATGCTGACGATTTTCCATAAACACATTTTTTTTAAAAGGCCATTTTTGGATGAAAAACACGTTGTGCCCAAAATGTTGATGATCTCTAGGCTCAGACACGTGAGTGCATGTGAGGAGAGTTCCACCAGGTAACGTGAGGACATTATCTTTCATGGGGAAAGGCTGAATAACTTAGGCCTTGTCTACACTAGGAAATTAGGGTGGTATAACTACATTGCCCAGAGGTGTGAAAAAGCCACAGCCCTCAGCAATGCAGTCAAACCGATCTGACCCCCAGTACAGACTGCGCAAGGTCGGTGGCAGGTCAATGGGCGACCTAGCTACCACCTCTCGGGGAGGTGAGACCTCATCTGGAATACTGGGTGCAATTCTGGTCTCCTATGTTTAAGAAAGATTAATTCAAACTGGAACAAGAGCGGAGAAGGGCTACTGGAATGATCAGAGGAATGGAAAACCTACCTTGTGAGACGAGACTCAAAGAGCTTGGCTTGTTTAGCCTAACCAAACAAAGGCTGAGGGTAGATATGGTTTCTCTCTATAAATATATCAGAGGGATAAATACCAGGGAGGGAGAGAAGTTATTTAAATTAAGTGCCAGTGTGGACACAAATGGATGTAAACTGGTCATCAACAAGTTTAGGCTTGGAATTAGATGAAGGTTTCTAACCATCAGAGGAGTGAAGTTTTGGAACAGACATTCCAGAGGGGGCAAAAAACCTAACTGGCTTCGAGTCTGAGTGTGATAAGTTTATGGAAGGGATGGTATGATGAGATTGCCAACATTGGCGTGTAGCTGATCTGTGACTGCTAGCAGCAAATATCTCCAAGGGCAAGTGATGGGACACTAGATGGGGTTACTACAGCAAATTCTTTCCCAGACATTTGGCTGGTGGATCTTGCCCACTTGCTCAGGGTCTTACTGATCAATACATTTGGGGTCAGGAAGGAATTTCCCACCGGGTCAGATTGGCTTGGGGCATGGGTCACTTGCAGGTTTAAATGAATGTAAATGGTGGTTTCTCTGTAACTTTAAGTCTTTAAATCATGATTTGAGGACTTCAGTAGCTCAGCCAGAGGTTAGGGGTCTACTAGGAGTGGGTGGCTGAGGTGCTGTGACCTACAATGTGCAGCAGATCAAACTAGATGATCATGATGCTCCCTTCTGGCCTTAAAGTCTATGAAATGGATTATCTCCTGTGACAGGAGAAGCCCTCCCATTGGCGTAGTAGGAAATATCTTCATGGAAGCGCAGTGGTGCAGCTGGTACAGCTGCAGTATTTTAAGTGTGGACAAACTTAGTGGAAATGCATTTACTTCTCCCTTCCCTTTTGTGAACAGCTTTAATTCCAAAGTGAAATTAAATGAAATGAGATGGGGAGACTCAGCTAAACTCCTGCCCCACGTGAGTCCATGCTACGAAAGCACGACATGCAATGGATTAAATTCTTCCCTGACATATGGCCCATGCAACTGCATGCAAGTCCAGCAGAATCTCTGGCACCAGAAGTCAACAGAGGATGTCAGTCGAGGCAGAATTTGGTCTACTGTGCTGTGCTGCTGAGGAGACTCAGGACACAGATGGTAATAGAAGTGAACTGTCTCTCACCTGTGGAGAGGGTGGTCCTCCCAAAGCTGGGGGTACTGTTGGGAAGCTTGTGTACAACTTCCCAGGTCTACGTGGCCTTTGTGTATCAAGAAGCCTCCATCTGCCTTGCTACCAACCCTTAAATTGAGTTTAGACTCTCCTGACTAGCTACCCGTTATTTCAAACCATTAAAAAAGGCCCCTGTTTGCACCCAGTAGTTTGCATGTCTAACCACGAGTGACATGCAGTAATCAGAATTGAGGGGTCAAAAACTTTGTCTCTCTGCAATTAGAGGCAAACTGAGAATCTGGATTGAGCCCAGTTTGGATTCGGAGTGTTTTACTATGAAACAAAATTAGTGGGTGTAGAATAATTTAACAATTAATGAGCTTCTGGAATGAGCCTATTTTACTACTGATGTTTGCTGACTGCAGCTGATTCATGAGCCTCTGGTGGAAATATAAAAAGCAGTTCATCAGTTGCTGAGTTTACGAAATGCATCATCATGAGTGGCAGGAGCCAGAAGAGACTGGTTCTCCTTAATGAATACATGTCTGGATATTCTGTGGACCGTAATGAAAACGCCTTATGTTCCTGACAAAGTCACAGTTTAGCTCTTGATTCTGGCCCTGATTAATTTCAGCAGAACTTCTCACATACTTAAAGTTAGGCACATGCTTAAGCCCCTTGCTAACTCAGGACCTCTGTCTCCAAATGCAGATCATTTTTGTCTGGGAGGCATGGGACATACCAGGCGCCCTCCTATGAGCTCAGCAGTGCCAAGATGCCTCTTCACTCTCACCTTAGCAACTGCAACTCCCTCCAGGTAATGTGGCTTGATGACATTTGAATCCCCAGTTACAGTCTGGAATTTTCTCCTGTTCAAGTCAATAGAAAAACAGATTTTAATGGAGCCGGATCAAGCCCTATGTATGGCCATGATACTTGATCAGGGGAAGGGGGAGATCTCAATGGCTCCATCAGGTCCTTACACGTGATCCCACAAGGAAGTTCTGCTGGTTTCACTTCAAGGGGGATGTTCACAGCGATGGGTATGATGCTGAGAGGTGCAAAGATGTAAATATCTGATTCCTAGATTCGGCTAAGATTTCTAGGACTGAGGAAGGATTTTTTTTGGTTAAAGCACAGGACTGAGCCTCAGAAGTTCTGGGTTCAACTGCTGGCTGTGCCACAGATTTCCTATACTGCCTTGGGATAGTCACTTAATCTCTCTTTGTGGCTGGTCAACCGTCTGCAAAACAAGGATGATGATGCTTCCATTCTCCTACTCTCTCGGTCACTCTATTTGGATTGTAAGGACTTAAGGGAAGGCACACTCTCTCGTTGTATGCACAGTGTCTCGCACAATGAAGGCTCCAGTTCAGCTCCATTCCCAGGTGGACCCTCTAGGCACTACAAACAACAAAATCACAGTCCCAGTCCTATCAGTTTGTTCAGTGTAACAGTTCATGCACAACTTGTATAGGACTTGTAAGTAACGGCACCCTCCAATGTGGTTCACTGCATTTCCTTGTCCTCTTTTTGGCATCACCGTAAAGAGAAAATCTACTGGATCTTTGATGGGGAAAGACCTTGGGAGGTCAGAGGATGGCACTCACACCTGCTTGGCCATCTCTTTGTGTCCCCTTCCAGTAGGAGGGTGTCTGGTCCTGCATTCCATGGAGTAGACACTGAACCTTCTCTGAACAAATGTCAGAGGAAGACGACAGCACCTACACAAGAATGAGACTCATTGACTGAGGTGCAAAGCGAGGCCTACCTTTCCCAGAGTTGGGTTCTTCAACCAGACCATTGATCCTATTCAGCTGGCTAAAAACAAAATACTGTCCATAAAGCCTTCAGTGACCAAGCATTCACTGCAGACCACATCTGGTGCAGCAAGTCTGTGCGTGCACTCCAAGTTTTAATTCAGTATGTGGCTTGATTGGCAACGCAGGGAATCTGAGTCCACAACTCAGGCATCCCTGTAACAGGATAAGGGTTAGATAAGTGATAACACTCCCAGTGGCCTTGTGTCTATTATTTATCTTGGTGTGGTTGTGTATTTCAGTGTGGAGCAAAGAAAATAATAGCATTTTGAAAATGTTTGATCATTTTAAAACACAGGTCCCCATACAGCCAAGCAACCAGGCCTAGAAATGCCAGTCTTCCATTGATCCTGCAAGTTATTAAGCAATCTGCGTCCAGTCCAGCACAGCACTTATCAAGTGTAACTTTAAGCATGTAGATGGTCTCATTGAAGCCAATGGGACTACACAGGTGCTTAAAGTCAAGCACGTGCTTCAGCACTTTGCTGTATCACAGCCAGGGAGCTCAGCATCTTGCAGAAGTATTTTGAACCTAGGTTTTTTTAATAGGTTTGGGTCTAGGACTTTCAGTGTCATTGGATCATACACTCTTAGGACTGGAAGGGACCTTGAGAGTTCATCTAGTCCAGTCCCCTGCACTCGTGGCAGGACTAAGTATTATCTAGACCAGACCTGACAGGTGTTTGTCTAACTTGCTCTTAAAAGTCTCCAATGATGGAGATTCCACACCCTCCCTAGGCAATTTGTTCCTGTGCTTAACCACCCTAACAGTTAGGACATTTTTCCTAATGTACAACCTAAACCCCCCTTGCTGCAAGTTAAGCCCCATTGCTTCTTGTCCTATCCTCAGAGGTTAAGAAGAACTATTTTTCTCCCTCCTCCTTGAAACAACCTTTTACATACTTGAAAACTGTTATCATGTCCCCTCTCAGTCTTCTCTTCTCCAAACTAAACAAACCCAGTTTTTTCAATCTTCCCTCATTGGTCATGTTTTCTAGACCTTTAATCATTTTTGTTGCTCTTCTCTGGACTTTCTTCAATTTCTCCACATCTTTCCTGAAATGTGGCACCCAGAACTGGACACAATATTCTAGTTGAGGCCTAATCAGTGTGGAGTAGAGCGGAAGAATTACTTCTTGTGTCTTGCTTACAACACTCCTGCTAATACATCCCACCATGATGTTTGCTTTTTTTGCAACAGTGTTGCACTGTTGACTCATATTTAGCTTGTGATCCTCCCAGATCCGTTTCTGCAGTAGTCCTTCCATGTGAAAACAGAAACTATAACTCATCTCAAAACTTGCATTTAACCTCCACATGCCAGCTAAATTCATCTACTTGACATGCTGCCTTACTAGTATATAAGGCAAAAACGATTCACGTAGGTCTGCAAAATCTGTAAGAGAGGGAAGTGGCCTGAAGATTGGTAGGAAGAGACAGGCCAAGGGGAAAGTTCAGTTTGCCTGGGGAGATAATATTACTGCAGAAAGCTGCCAGAATGCAGTTTTCAACAGAATTAACCTGCTATTGGCAAAAATCCACACATCAGCATAGGCAGATGTAAGCATTTCCATGGCTATTGTAGCATGCTGTACTAGAGCCATCTGGAAACGGGGGAGGAGGGAGCTGTGGGATCCCTCTCAGGCCTTGTTTACACCAGGAATTTGCCCCAATTCCAGCTATCAGAGTAACACACATCTAGACAGGGCAAACTGATGTAATGGTGGTGACCCCCTTTTTAGCTTACTTCTAACTGGAAACACCCTATAGATGTTGCCCTCATGGCTAGCAACTAATGGCTGAAATCAGAGGAAATAAAATAGCCACACTTGGGGATGTGGGGGAGACACAAACGTCCCGCTTCAGGGCTTAGCAAACTCGAATTATTGGAGATTAGGGTTAGATCTTCATGGGAGACAAATTGTCCTGCATCTGCATATTGTGGGGCTCCGGCACCTTCCTCTGAAGCATCTGGCAGTGGTCACTGTCAAAGACAGTCTTCCGAACTAGCTGCACCACAAATCTGATTTAGTGTTTCAATTCCTATGGAAATCCTCAGTGCAGATAAGGCAAAAAGTTTGCTGCACATGTCCAGCCGGCCGAAGTACAGAGTCTCATGTTTGGATTAGGGCAGCGTCCTGATTCCCACCCCCCGTACAGTAAATGCATTTAAAAAAAATTCTCTTCAGCAGGTGGGCGGGGAACTAGGAAGCAGGGGTGCTGCAACAATTTGTATAGTGCGGCTGCTGAGAGCTACTGAACCAAACTATAAACCCTGGATATAATAGAAACCACTTCAAGCCAGGGGATGCGGGAGCACCCCCAGCACCCGTAGTTCCAGCACCTATGCTAGGAAGCTTGTCTTGTTGTTATCATATACCTCTCGGGGTATCTGTGTGATATTACCCTGCCCGAATACGTAGATCAAAAGGGGCTGTTAAAGAAACCAGGCGGGAAAGGTACAACAAAGGCCTAGGTACATCCCCTCAAACATGAGCCAGGTTTCTAGCCCTGGAAAGGAGACTTCCCAGACCCCATCCTGGCAACAGCTGAGAATCTGCAGCTTGCCAACTGCTGTCGGCTGACACAGAGACTGACTGGGAGTCAGGGACCTGCTGTAAGTTGGTGCCCAAGAGAGCAGAGGAGCGCCAGGGTTACTAAGTCATCTCTGCCCGTGGGCTGAGGAGAAAGCCAAGCGGCAGTAAGACAGTATGCATGGATCTCTGTTTTAAATCCATTGCCATTGGAGAAGCTGCTTCTGCGTCACTGCAAACGGTCACTGTCCACAGATTCCCAGCGGGAAATTCTTGCTGGTGCCAAGCCCGCTGGGCCTGCTAGGTATCCCAGTTGGCAACCAGGGGCCTGTAAGCCAGAGAGCCAGTCAGAGTGGTTGGATGCCGGAGTCCCACCTCAAAGGGAAGTGGAGGCACAGGCCTGTCACTTGGAAGGGCTGTGCTCAGGGAACTGGAAGAGGATCTCAGAAAAGGCAGACTGCCCAGGGACCGAGACAAGGCGTTTGGAATGGAGCATGCTCAGAGTTTGGATGGCAGGAGTTTGGCCCAGATTAATTAAGGATGGGATGAAACTATCCAGAGAATCCAGCCCTAATATAACTCCAGCAAACAAAGTGGAAACCAACGAGTGGCAATTTAAAATAAAAGCCAGGCAGCCTACTCCACTCCATGGCTCTGGCCGGTATTTAACTGCTTATAATGGGCTGCAGAAAGCTTATCAGTGTGGTGCTGGGTCAGCTCTCCTCTGCTCATTTGTGTCAGAGTCCCCACTGGCCAGATAACCATAATTGCCTGCTGAGCAACTAAGTCCGCTCTGGTTATTCACACAGGAGAGCAGGTATAAACAACAGCTGCTGCAGCACAGACCCAGCTGATGCCAGCTTCAAACAATTAGAAAAAGACCTCTACAGTCTTGCCACTCACTTTGGCAGAGCGGTACCAGCGTGTTGCCGAGGGGCCCGTGCTGTAAATCCCAAAGACGTCTTCAATGGGGATGCTGTTCTGTGAAAGCAGGTCAGGAGAGGGGTTTAGTCCTTGGGGTGGGTATTTTTGGGTTTGAATTAATAAATATGTAGAATCCGGATGACACCCCGTCCTGTAGAGTCCTTACCAACTAGAAGGATTTTAACTTCCAGTGTTACCCTATGGGCTAGGTACCTGATATGCACGTCTAGTGTTGCCTCATGTAGCTGCTATGGCCCCATTGACATTTGCTCTTGCGACCTGCTGCCACAGAGAAGACATAGTGGAACACAGCAGGAATCTGACTAAAACACGGCATTGCATAAAGATCAGCAAAACTTGGGGCGAGAGCATTCTGCTACCAGGACTGATTCCATTGCTCCTTCATTAGATCTGTGGATCGCTGTGCATGCCATGGGATATACTGAAACATGGGCTTTGGGAGACCACTGCGTAGCTCTGACTTGATCATTGTGCTATAATTGTTCAGACTATTATTTTATCATCAGTTTCTTTGATATTCCTTATGTTAAACGCTGTTTGTGAGACAAGATATTCACCTCCCTGTTCTCCATCAGATTGCTACATGCTAACGGTGCCTAATCTTTACTGTGTTTAACCAAAGGTTACAACTCCCATCCCTTGATGAAAATTAGACAGTTTTGTAATATTTAAAAACATATGTACATTGCATGGCCTGGCCCCTTGCACAGTACACGGCACGTCTAGTATTTTGTTCATCTGGGAAGCTGCTGGAGAACAAAAGATCTTGCTATCATTATTGCTTCCTTACCATTAAGGTCCCGGCATAAAATGATAAAATCATGGCTTCTCTCTCAGTTCGGTTGGGATAGACGTATCGGCTGTGAAGTGGCAAATTCCTATCCAGGATAATTGGAGGGAATATAAGTAAAGAGGGTTAGCCTGAAAGATATTGGTCCTGATTCATGCCTGAGTTACTCCAGTTTTACACTGGTGTAAGTCCACTGCAGGATTGGGGCCTCCGTCTGTTCATACTCACCTTTTCCCTCCTGCCAAAGGACTTTGGGCTTCTGAATCATTCAGCCACAGTAAAGCAACATTGATGGCCAAGTCGTAATGAGCCTGAAAGCAGAATAGAAAGGCAGGATGGTGCAGGAGTAAGGGCACTAGCCTCGCACTTGGGTTCAGTTTCCTACTCTGCTACAGACTTCCTATGCGACTGTAGGAAAGTCACTTAGCGCCAGATTGTTAACACTATTTAGGAACCTAGTGGGCTTTTCAAAACCACCGAGGTGCCTAAAAGTCATTGATTTCAAAATGGGTGCTGGGCACGTCGGTGCTTTAGAAATCCCACTAGGCACCTTTTAAAACTCTGGCCTGCAGTCTCTGTGCCGTAGTTCTCCATCTGTACAATAGCACTGCCCTACCTCACCTGGGGTGTGGTGAGGATAAATACCTTAAAGGCTGAGAGGTGATCGCATACTACCATGATGGGGACTACATCCACCTAGATACCGTAGATAGACTAAAAAATGCTATTTTGTAACATGTGAAACATTGTGATCAGCTGCTGCAGGGGCTGCCTGAATAGGACACCCATCTTAGCCTGTTCTAGCACCTTATCATTTGCAGATCATGAATACAGCAAAAATTGCCTCCAGGCAGGCTGAGCCCTGTGCCCTACAGCTGAAGGCTACGTTCTGCGACTTACATTTTGATGGTCTCTGAACGGAGACATAAAACTAAACGTTGGTGCTCATTCTGGGGCTTTCTGCCAGACATAAGCACAGCCATAAAGCTCCATGGCAGAATAGGGCACCCCCAGAGCTGATCCTGGGGGAATACAATATGCTAGGATAATTTAAAGGGACGCCATCCGCTTGAAAATCTAAAAGGTGTGCACCTGCCATCAGTACAACACCCAGGGTGATTATAACTGAAAGGAGGGGGAAAAACTTCTCTCTTTGTTACCTTTATGCATTTGACAGCACTCTGGGCTAGATCGTGGATTTGCCATGGGCCTCAAGTAAGGTGCAGACCTGGGACTAGAGGAGCTCCACTTGAGTCCTGATTCTCCCTTGCTCCAAGAGAAAGAAAGCTGCACCAGCCCTTTGCCAGGCACAGCTTACGTCTGCCTCTGTGCTGGTTCATCTTCATTGGCTGGCGCCTTTGGGGAGGGTGAAGTCAAGGCTTCATCTACTACCTGCTCAAAAGCCCTTCCTTATCAACTTCACATATTTTCCCCTAGCTGTACAATAGATGCTGAACTTTGTCACAGTTGACTGGTCACAGTATCCTGGGACCATCTCATAGCACGTTTATAGGGCTATAAAGTGAATAATACTGGGCTTTGCCCACCGCTAACTTCTAGATTTTTTTCCTTTACAGCTAATGTTAGCAAGTGATCTCGTAAAAATTAACTTGATCTATAAGTGAAAAAAAACTCCAGGCGTGCAACTGACTTCAGGTGAGTGGATCCCTATGTAAGGGGACTGTTATCCCCTTACTAACATTCAGTGAGGGTGTTTTGGTTGCTAGCTCCCAGTACGAAAAGGGGAAGGGTCGATGGGAAATCAGGAGCCTGAGATTGACAGTCCCCAGGAACAATGGGGAGAGGTCAACGCTCCAGGTCAGCCTGATTGACAGGGCGGGCAGGCTAATCCGGGAGTCAGGAGGTCAGGGGGGTTCCGTCCTCTGTGTGAGCTGGAATTGCCTGGGTCAGACAGAGTGGGGCGAGAGGGCAGGGGCCCAAGCTGAGCTGCTGTGAGCGGAGCTGCAGCCCCAAAGCCAGAGCACAGCCCTGAGAGAGCAGACCTGCCCTGGGAGCAGAGCTGCAGCAACCAGAGCCAGAGGGGCCAGAGAAGCAGCCCAGGGAGCAGGTCAGTGCTGGGAGCAGAGTCATAGAAGCAGCCTGCAGCGCAGATCCTGTGCTGGGAGCAGAGCTGCAGCAACCAGAGCCAGAGGGGCCAGAGAAGCAGCCCAGGGAGCTGAAGGAAGAGCAGCAGCAGCAGCAGCCATGCTGAGGCAGAGTCAGGGGCGGCTCTAGGAATTTGGCCACCCCAAGCACACTGGTCCCGCGGCTCCGGGGGACCTCTTGCAGACGTGCCTGCGGAGAGTCTGCTGGTCCCGTGGCTCCGGTGGAGCAGAGGTCCACCGGAGCCGCAGGACCATCTGACCCTCCACAGGCATGCCTACGGGAGGTCCACCGGAGCCGCGGGACGAGCGGACCCTCCGCAGGCATGCCTGCGGGAGGTCCACCAGAGCCGCGGGACGAGCGGACCCTCCGCAGTCATGCCTGCGGGAGGTCCACCTGTCCCGTGGCTCCGGTGGACCTCCCGCAGGCATGACTGCGGAAGGTCCGCCGGAGCCGCCTGCCGGCAAAATGCCGCCCCAAGCACGCGCTTGGCGCGCTGGGGTCTGGAGCCAGCCCTGGGCAGAGTGGAGCTCCCAGCTGGGCTGGGGCTGGGGCTGGAGCAGTCCGGAGCTGGGTGCAGTGAGCAGCTGGGGAGAGCGAGGGGGACCCTGGGCAGTGGGCCCAGCACAGGGAGATGCCTCAGCCAAGAGGCTCTGCAGGCCAGACTTGGAGGGGGATCGTAACCCTGACAGGGCGGGGGCGACGCTGGGAAGAAGGCTCCTGCCACCTAGAGCCTGATAGTGTGTGGCAGCCGCCAGAGCAAGTGTCCAACTCACAGCATCCCTGCAGCACAGCCAGGGCCTGAGGAGGAGGCCTGGGACCTACAAGGAACTGCCCTGACATTCCAGGGACATTGTTTGTGATGTTTCCTGCCACAGAGTGGGGTGATGTGTTTCCTTTAACCTTTCCCATGTTTCCTTATTCCTTTTTAAACTAATTGTTAATTAAATAAACTGTATTGCTTTAAATCGTATGTAATGATCAGTGGGTCAGGAAAGCATCCAGTGCAGAGAGAGCACCCCGGAGTGGGGACACCCCAGTCCCTGACCTAGTTGACCACAGCAAGGTTGGGGGTCGAGCCCCCCAGGAATCCTGGGCCCAGCCTTGTTGGGGTTACAAGGACTCTGCCAGATAGGAGAGTGCAAGGGGAGTCCTCGAGGGCAGGGAGGCCTCTGGGTAAAGGAAGTGGGAGCGAGGACTCAGATCCTTCCGCTAGCCCATTTCACCGGGGTAGTGCAGAAGCCAGGAAAGTTCCCCACAATAGCGGGACCATTCCCCCGCTTATACCTGTAATCATGTAAAGTCATCATATCGCTAAAAACAAGTTTTCAGAGAAGTTTGTAAAATAATGGATATCTTCCATCCACAAGTGTAATAACAGGAAGAAATCCTGGCTCCAATGAAGTCAGTGGGAGTCTTGTACTTCACAAACATTACCTAACTAATCCTCACACGACAATCACCATGTGGTAGGTTTCATAACTTATATTTTTATCCCAGAAGGGATAATTATGAGCGTCTAGTTTGATCTCCTGAGCAGCACAGGGCTGTGGAATGTTACCCAGGAATTTCTGCATCAAGATCAAGTAGCAGATAAATGTTACTTCCATGTTATAGATGGGGAAACTGAGGCTAAATGGCTTGGCCTTGGCCAAAGAAGGCCTCATTAAGCCTGTTTAAGCTACTAAACTGACTGCTGTAAGCATGATTGTTTAATACAGTTGGTCCCCAAGGAACTACACCACATAGTTTGCTTCTGTCTGTTTGAATTAGATCCAATTGAGTTAATACCAGGTAAATCGGCTAATTTTAGCTCTCATAAGGCAAAAGAGCTGGAATAACATTTTCAAAAAGTGACTAAGTGACTCAGGAACTTAGGAGTCTAGGGTCATTGAAAGTCAGTGGGATTTAGGAACCTGTCTCTTTTGAAAAGGGGATTCAGATACTTTTGAAAATGTTATATGCAACTGATCTCTAGATAGTTTCCCTCTCTTCTAGATAAAACACATTTGCTTACGGATTAATAGCAAGTTATTTAACTGCATCAAACCAGGCACCCTTCAGTTCTTTCATTCAGGAATTAAGAATGCAAGATTAGAATAAGAAATGGTCTGGTTACCATATCATCGAGAAAGGTGGGCTGCTGTCTTCCTTTCGGGTCGAATTCATTTTCCCGAAGTCTGATGCCAACATAATCTCCCCTAAAAGCAAGAGAGCAGCTTTGAGTTACAGCCTGTGCTATGCAATCCACTGCATTGGCAACTCTCACAATCAGGGCTGTGTTTACTGTAGTTCAAAGCTTCACAATCTGCAAGGTTCAGCAGGTATCCCAGCTGCCGATGGCAGCCTCGTTCTGACGTGGAAAGCCTGTTATTCTTCTTCGAGTGATTGCTCCAATGCATTCCAGTTAGGTGTGCGCGCCGCGCGTGCACAGCATCTCGGAACTTTTTTCCCTAGCAACCCCGGCGGGCCGGCTGGGCGCCCCCTGGAGTGGCGCCGCTATTGCGCTAAATATATACCCCAGCCGGCCCGTCCGCTCCTCAGTTCCTTCTTACCGCCCGTGACGGCCAGTTGGAACTGTGGAGTGCTCTTCGTTCTCCACGATCCCTAGCGTTTGTATCTCTTGTATATAGTTAGTTTTTGTAGTTAGTTTAACAGTTTAGATAGTTGGTTAGTATAGATAAGGTGAAAAAGGGGGGTTTCCTCTTTTTACCTCACCCGGTGCGGGCTCATGCCCAAGGCACCGGGCTTTAAGCCCTGCGCGGCGTGCCAGAAGCCCATGCCCATCGGAGACCCGCACGACGCCTGTCTCCGTTGCCTGGGAGAAGGGCATAGAACGGACAAGTGTTCAATCTGCCTGACTTTTAAACCGCGGACCCGAAAGGAGCGGGACATCCGTCTAAAGCAGATTTTAATGGAAGCGTCGCTTCGACCACCGGCACTGTCTGCGCCGGCACCGCGAACTGCCTCGGTGCAGAGCGCACCGGCGGCACCGAGCCGCTCCACCTCCGCGGCGCCGCCAATACAGAAGGCGGCTAAGCAGTCGCGGCACCGCTCGCTTTCGCCGAAGAAGCAGCACAGGCAGTCGAAAGCAGTAGCGCAGGCCCGCTCTGAGGACTCTGCAAGAAAGGTTGCACAGTCGGCGGCACCTGCGGTGCCAGTGCACGGGCTGTGCACCGGACCCTTGACTCCGGCGCCGCAAGGCCCGTCGAGTCCGGCACCGCCACGCTCCCCGGTACCGTCCGCGGTTGAGCCCCGGCTACCATCAACGCCGGAGACATTCGCCTCTGCAAGAGACCTGATCCAGCTGATAGAGGCACCAGGCCTCCGGCCCCCGGCACCGCCGGTGCGGGCTGTCGTGTCGGCGGGGAAGCCGGCCAGGATGACCCGGCCACCGTCCCTGGACAGGCAGCATGGACGTCGCTCCCGGTCTCGTTCCCGGTCCCGCGGCAGGTCTCCATCCAGGCGCTCGCGATCTCGGCACCGCTCACCTTCGCGGTGCCGGTCGCCATCAAAACGCCGGTCGCAGTCCCGGTACCGCTCGTCATCGCGGTACCGGTCGTACTCCCGACGCCGCACGAGATCCAGGTCGCCATCGCGTCGGCGCCATCAGAGATCGCCGTCCCGGCACCGCTCCTGGCACCGTGATTCGCGCGCCCGTTCGTGGCACCGTCGATCTCAATCCCGGTCGAGCTCCCGGCACCGGTCGAGCTCCCGGCACCGATTGGGCTCCCGGCACCGGTCGAGCTCCCGGCACCGTGGCGGACGCTACTCCAGGTCCCCTACCCGGTACCGGCCGGAGCAACCTCGTGCTTCTCTGCCTCCCGGGGACGGACTGCCCCATTCGGCAGCGCACTCTGCGAGTGCTTCGGCACCGCCCTGGCCTTCTCGACCCGAGTCGGTCGCTTCGGGCACGCATGGCTACGGACTCCTGCCGCCCACCCCACGGGACAATCCTCAAGGGGCACAACCGTGGGGCTTTTGGGTGCCATGGGCCCAGTACGAGGCCCAGGGGGTGCCTTTTCCACCTAGGCCCCCCACGGCGGAGCGCAGAGCCCCAGAGGCGACGATTTCCAGACCGGCCCCTTCGCCACAGGCGGCGGATGCTGTGGCGTCGGAATCCCAGGACCAGACACAGCCCGCACCCTCAGGTGGGCAGGTGGTGAACCCCTCTGACGAACCGGTCGTCCAAGGGTTGTCCTCCTCGTCCTCGCCTGATGAGGCGGTGGCCGGTGCAACAACTAAGGAGCCTCCGCCAATTGACGTAAGAGCTCACCAGGACCTCCTTCGTCGTGTGGCGAAGGCGATGGCCTTGCCCATAGAGGAGGTGCACAAGGACGAGGACCCTATCACCAATGTGGTTGAGGCCGACACGCCGGTGAGGGTTGCACTTCCGTTTGTACGGACGGTGCAAAAGAACGCCACCACTATCTGGCAGACACCAGCATCCGTGCCCCCTACAGCCCGTGGGGTTGAGCGAAAGTACTCTGTCCCTCCCACGGGCTATGAATACTTGTACATGCATCCGACCCCGGACTCCCTGGTAGTCCAGTCGGTTAATGACAGGGAGCGGCACGGTCAACCGGCTTCCGCGCCCAAGTCAAAGGACGCGAAGCGTATGGACCTGCTGGGCCGAAAGGTCTATTCTGCAGGAGGCCTGCAAATGAGGATTGCCAACCAGATGGTCCTCCTCGCCAGGTACGTCTTTGACATCCTGACGTCCCTGGCGAAGTTCACCGAGCTCCTGCCGTCAGCCTCCAGACAGGAGTTCGCAGCCATGTTGGAGGAGGGACGAAGATCGTCCAGATCCTCTATTTCGGCCGCACTCAACGCTGCAGACTCGGGGGCGAGGACCTTGGCGTCCGGGGTCACGATGCGGCGTATCGCCTGGCTGCAGTCTTCCACCTTGCCGCCGGAGATCCAATACACGTTGCAGGACCTCCCCTTTGACACTAAAGGGCTGTTCTCTGAAAAGACGGATTCTAGGATCCAAACTTTAAAGGACGGCCGTATCGCAATACGCACGTTAGGCATGCATACACCGGCGACGCAGCGTAGGCCCTTCAGACCACAGCCCTCCCGACCGGCCTACCAGTCCCGGTATCGGCCCTACAACAGCCGACGTCCGGCCCAAAATCGCCGTCGACCGTCCGGCAACCGCCGCAACCAGGGCCAGGCCGCTTCAAAGGCCCCTCAGGGCGCCAAGCAGGCCTTTTGATGGGACGCTCGAGGACGGCCCATCACTCTCCCAACCGGATCCTTCCCCTCTGTTTCACAATCGCCTTTCCCATTTCTTTTCGGCGTGGTCCCGGTTAACGTCGGACAACTGGGTGCTCCAGACAGTCCAGTCGGGATACCGCCTGCAATTTGTTTCGCCCCCGCCTTCCCACCCACCCTCCCTGTCCCTCTTCAGGGACCCCTCTCACGAGCAATTCCTCCTACAGGAGGTCCAGACTCTGTTGAGCGTGGGTGCCATAGAGGCAGTGCCTCAGGACAGAAGGGGCAGGGGATTCTACTCCCGTTATTTTCTCATCCCCAAAGCGAAAGGCGGGCTACGTCCTATTCTGGACCTTCGAGAGCTGAACAAGTACCTGCTCAAGCCCAAGTTTCGCATGGTCACTCTGGGGACCATCATTCCCTCTCTGGATCCGGGAGACTGGTTTGCCGCCCTCGACATGAAGGACGCCTACTTCCATGTCGCGATCTATCCTCCGCATCGTCGTTACCTTCGGTTTGTGCTCAACGACACCCACTACCAGTTCACGGTGTTGCCGTTCGGACTGTCCACAGCCCCGAGGGTGTTTACCAAATGCATGGCGGTGGTCGCCGCAGCCCTCCGACGTCGTCAGATGCACGTTTATCCCTATCTCGACGACTGGCTGGTTCGAGGCCAGTCCCGGCAACTTGTGATGGGCAACGTGGCAGAGATCCTGTCTCTCTTTCAGCGGCTCGGTCTTCTCATCAACACAGAGAAGTCCACTTTGATTCCGACGCAGCGGGTGGAGTTCATCGGAGCGGTCCTCGACTCCACGACGGCCAGAGCCTGCCTCCCTCGCGCTCGGCACCACACGATGGTCTCCATCATCCGGGACCTCGTCGCCTTCCCAACCACGACGGTGCGCTCCTGCCTCCGCCTCCTGGGCCACATGGCTTCGTGCACGTATGTCACAGCATACGCGCGGCTCCACCTCCGCCCGTTCCAGTCTTGGCTCGCGTCGGTGTACCGCCCTCATCGAGACCCCATCGACATGGTGGTCACGGTCACCAGAACGACCCTCGAGTCCCTCCGCTGGTGGCTCGACCCGGACGTCGTGTGTGCGGGAGTCCCATTTCACCCTCCTCGGCCGTCCGCTACTTTGACCACGGACGCCTCAGCGCTCGGTTGGGGGGCCCACCTGGGCGATCTCCACACGCAGGGCCTGTGGTCGGTCCAGGAGCTCGCCCTGCACATCAACGTTCGCGAGCTACGCGCCATTCGCCTGGCCTGTCGCACCTTCTGCGCCCGCCTCCAAGGTCGTTGTGTGACAGTATTCACGGACAACACCACCGCGATGTTCTATGTGAACAAGCAAGGCGGAGCCCGCTCCTCCCCCCTCTGCAAGGAAGCGATGCTCCTGTGGGACTTCTGCGTGACCCACTCAATTCACCTGGAAGCATCCTTTCTTCCGGGAGTGCAGAACAACGCGCTGGCCGATCATCTCAGCAGGTCGTTCCTCTCCCACGAGTGGTCTCTCCGTCCAGATGTCGTCCAAACAATCTTCCGGAGGTGGGGGTTTCCCCAAGTAGACCTCTTCGCCTCCAAAGACAACAGGAAGTGCCACCGGTTTTGCTCATTCCAGGGTCGCTCGCCAGGCTCCCTGTCGGACGCCTTCCTTTGTCACTGGAGGGATCGCCTCCTCTACGCCTTCCCTCCCTTTCCGCTCGTCCACCGAGTGCTCCTGAAGCTTCGGAGAGACCGGGCCCACGTCATTCTGATCGCGCCGGCCTGGCCGAGGCAGCACTGGTACACCCTGCTGCTCGAGCTCTCCGTTCGGGAGCCCATCCCTCTTCCGTTGTGGCCGGACCTCATCACCCAGGATTTCGGCAGACTCCACCATCCGAACCTGCAGTCCCTCCATCTTACAGCTTGGTACCTGAGTGGCTGACCCACACGGAGAGGGACTGCTCTGCAGCGGTTCAACAGGTCCTGCTCGAGAGCAGAAAGCCTTCCACTCGCTCCACTTACCTGGCGAAGTGGAAGAGGTTTGCTCTCTGGTGTGATCACCGAGGTCTTAATCCCTTCCTGGTACCGGTCCCTACCATTCTGGACTACCTCTGGAACCTTAAGGAGCAAGGTCTAGCGGTCTCCTCCTTGAGAGTCCATCTGGCAGCGGTATCCGCCTTTCGTCCCTCCGTGGAAGGTCGGTCCATCTTCTCGAACCGGATGGTTTCCCGTTTCCTCAAGGGCTTGGACCGCTTGTACCCGCCGGTGCGGCGCCCTGCCCCGACCTGGGACTTGAACCTCGTTTTGACCAAGCTGATGGGTCCTCCGTTCGAGCCCTTGGCCACATGCTCCCTGCTCTACCTCTCGTGGAAAACGGCTTTCCTCGTGGCCATTACTTCAGCGAGGCGAGTTTCAGAGCTTCGCGCCCTAACGGCGAATCCGCCGTACACGGTCTTCCATACGGACAAGGTGCAGCTGCGCCCTCATCCGGCCTTTCTCCCGAAGGTGGTGTCAGCATTCCATCTCAGTCAGGAGATCTTCCTCCCGGTATTCTTCCCGAAGCCGCATGCCTCGCCTCGGGAACAGCAGCTACATACGCTCGACGTCCGTAGGGCGCTCGCCTTCTACATTGAGCGGACTAAGTCCTTCCGGCGTTCGCCCCAGCAGTTCGTCGCGGTGGCTGACCGCATGAAGGGAGATGCGATATCCGCCCAGCGGATTTCCTCCTGGGTCACTGCGTGTATCCGGACCTGCTACGAGCTGGCTCGTGTACCACCAGGCCGTGTCACTGCACACTCGACGAGGGCACACGCCTCATCTCTGGCCTTCCTGGCCAACGTCCCAATCCAGGACATCTGTCGAGCGGCCACCTGGTCTTCGGTGCACACCTTCGCCTCCCATTACGCGTTGGTGCAGCAGTCTCGAGACGACGCAGCCTTCGGCTCTGCAGTATTACACTCCGCCACGTCTCACTCCGACCCCACCACCTAGGTAAGGCTTGGGAATCACCTAACTGGAATGCATTGGAGCAATCACTCGAAGAAGAAAAGACGGTTACTCACCTGTAGTAACTGTTGTTCTTCGAGATGTGTTGCTCCAATCCATTCCAGACCCGCCCTCCTTCCCCACTGTCGGAGTAGCCGGCAAGAAGGAACTGAGGAGCGGACGGGCCGGCTGGGGTATATATTTAGCGCAATAGCGGCGCCACTCCAGGGGGCGCCCAGCCGGCCCGCCGGGGTTGCTAGGGAAAAAAGTTCCGAGATGCTGTGCACGCGCGGCGCGCACACCTAACTGGAATGGATTGGAGCAACACATCTCGAAGAACAACAGTTACTACAGGTGAGTAACCGTCTTTTTTTGCAATCTCAGCTTCCATCTCTGTACTCTGAGCTATGGACCTGGCTGTCTGCATCCCCCGAAGGCTTAGAAATAAAGGGAGAGGGCAGTGATAAGCAGAGTATTCAGACTGAGGGCCTGCTTAGGACAGGCTTCGCTGGCTCTTTGCTGGTGTTGCTGTTGCAATAAAAGCAACGAGCATACAGTAGGGATGTCACTGCACAACCACCAGCCTGAAAGGGCTGCTTCATTTGGGTTTCTGAAGCTGCAACCTGGACTCAGACTGGGGCGTACTCACTCAAACAAGGAGCCTCAGTGAAGTCAGGTGTGAGCCTCCTATTGAATATAATGGAAGTTGAATTACATCCCTGGAGAAGCTGTACGTGGAGAGGAACCCAGACTCTCTAGATCTAAGAGCAGGACCGTCTACTACGTCAGGTAAAGGATGTAGCCTGTTAGCTTAAAGGCAGTAATTCTAGTGCCCAGACCCTACCTGTTTGTGTGGTGCAGGCACTAGACAGGAACCATAACCCACATTGCCAGCATGAGTTCTCTATGTGCATAGCTCAGGGCAGTGGTAGGCTCTGAATCATGGAGGTTTACCTATCTAGTGCATATAAAAGGAGGACAGTGGGAGCTGGTGAGCATGCCCAGGGAAGGCTTCCCAGACTTTCCACAAGGGAAAGCCGGAGGACACATGTAAGGTATGTCGGACAGGACCTTTAGAACACAGTCATTGCTATAGTGCAGTATGGGAACTACCTGGCAGTCGGTACTTACAAGAGTTTTTCAATCTCTTTTTTTAGGCGTTTCCTTTCCATGGATGGGGGGGGGAGTGTTCTAGTTGGTGGGGAGGCTGCCGCAATCCAGACGGTGTACTAAGATCCAGCCTAAAGAGTAAAAGGAACAGAAAGACAGATCACTATGTGTCAATATCACAAGGACTGAACCAAAGCCATCGATGAATTAGCACAAACTCTTTCAATACCCCTGCAAAAACATGGGTGCCGCAGAAGTGGCAGAGGAGTAGTATGCCAGTGGGGATGTAACAGGAAAGGAAAGCAGACAAGACATTCTGGTAACACAAGTAAACAACAGCCGTAACAGTTCAGGGTATCCTTGGGCCAAGCCTTGAACGTGAGGGTGAGGAGTTTGACCATGATGTGAAATGTGGCAGGAAGCCAGTGCAGGGATTGGAGCAGGGAGGGGCGACATCTCTTTTAGGTAGGACACCTGTAAGCTTACGTGTTTCTAGAGCACCCATCACAGCAGCATCTACATAGTTAAGTAATTTAGATGTGTCTAGTATTGTCCTCCATACAGGGCATCAGAACAGATCCTGCTCACCAACTCCCACCTCCTAAGGCTTTTCCTGTTTCTCCATCCACCTAATGTGGGAGTATTAGTAGTCCCTGAGTGACAGGACTGGAAACGGGGGCAAAGGAGATGATTTTGGTTGAATGGGTTGGAAAGAGGACAGGCTGGACAGGAGAAGGCTACAGCAGGCCAGGGTGGGGATAACAAGGGTATGAGCCACAGTTATGGCAATGTTTTGTACATGATTAACAAGTCAAATTACCTGCATTACTTCCCCTCGACCATGGGTTTACAGAGTTCATGAAACCACAAACATTTAGGTTCAAACATGCAGTGAGAACGCTGTTTATATGTGTGTCTAATGTGCCCACCAACACTGTATGTAGGTGCCCTCTTTAATAGGCATCAAAAACGACAGCATTTATGTACAGCATTAGCACAATTGCTAAAAAAAATGCCAACACAGTTTCTTGCCATGAACCGATTAAAAGTAGCACAACGATTTCTGTAAATATTCTGGGCCAGATCCTCATCTGCTGTAAATCAGTGTCGTTTCATTAACTTCAATGAAGCCAAGAGGATTGAGATGATTTTTTCCATCTGAAGCGTGGCCCCAATGTTTATTAATGCAGCATGTAAGAACGTTGTGGCTTGGCCAGATTGCATACACCAAATAAATAAATGAACCCTTCCATTTAATTAAGGAGGGGGTTTCAAAGCAGTTCAGAGCATGTCAGATTAAGGAATCCAAGGCCTCCCTTTTGAAAGCTGCTCAAAAATCACACCGTATCTTTCTGTCATTTGAGAGTCTCTCAGAAAAAGGGAATCCACTGATAACTGTAAAGATGCTCAGAAACATAATTATCTAGTTAATAATCCTACCGACAGGACTGCATACCGTCTTTTTACGCACACACACATGCACGGTATATGAGAAATGGTCCATTACCTGCGTCAGACTCTCTGTCTTGTACAATGGTTATTAAAACGATCGGGCCTTTGGAACCGCTCTATTTCCTGGTAGTTTTATGATGGAATTCACTCTTGATGCTGTTGTTCCTCCTTTGCCTCTGCTGCAGCTGAAGGAATCTAGGCTGCTGCTTCGCACAAAGCTGAAGTTTTCTTCTGTTGCTTAGAAACAATGCTCTGAATGGGGAGAAATAAAAAAATAAGTGTGTGCCCTAAGGTGGGGCTCTGGGCCTGGCGTCTAAGTGATCCTTTTACATGTCCAGGCATTGGGTTTCACAGGGGAATGGCTGGCCTGAAACATTGACGACTGGCTGACAAGGGAGATCGAGTCCCTCACTCTGAGCTGTGATGAATCTAATTGCTGGTAAAAGTAGCTACCTGTATGAAGCAGATGTGGGGGATGGGGAGTACTAACTTACAAGAGGGAAATCCTGGCCCCTGGGAAGAAATGGCAACTGTCCCATTGACTTCAATGGAGCCAGGATTTCCCCTTCAGAGATTAAGGCTAATGTGACTAACTGAATCACCCACAATTTTAACCCAGTTGATACTTATACTCGTGGGATCAGGAAAAATTCAAAAAAGCAAACACACCCCAAACAACCAAGAAAATCCCATCATTGCCACCCACTAAAATCTGGCCATGATATAGCTCATAAAAGACCATGATCAACAGCAAATCATCAAACCAATTAGCTGGAAGGAAAGAAAGCTCAATCGGCTTATATTACAGTAGGTTTGCAGTTTGTGGACCACACCTTGCCATGGGGGAAAGGCTTGTTGTGCTCCAGGGACCCTGAGAGCTATGCCAGTGTGAGTTTTAACTCCTGATAGGGCCACGCAAATTGGACAGGTCAAAGGGTAGGGAGCAGATGAAAAGAAGGCTGGGGGGTGGAGCAATAGGCCAACAACCTATCCTTATAAAAGAGTTAAATTATAGACACACAAGGTAGCCATTCTGGCAAAACGCATGATAGAGAAGGATGGAGGAGCCTTGTTTGTGCCCTAGATTGGATTATAATGTTGCCTCCAATAGGCCCAAAGAAATCCAGTGTAAAAATCTCCATAATATCATCTGATTTACTGTTATTAGCGGCTGTCTAGTAAACACCCCATATATTATGTACAGAATTGGTACCGTATTTTCTCTTCTTCATTTTCTTTCACCTCTCCACTATCGTGCAATCTCTTGTTCCAAGTCCTGTAGCTTCATGACCATTGTTTTCTGGAAAGGGGCCTTTTCCAAAACAGGTTCCCATCAGGTTCTCTATTAACCTGATACTATAGGCTGTGTCTATGCTTGTAACGGAGCTGGGTTCAACATCTGGGGCCTCAATCTGTTTGACGTCAGTTTAACTCCATTGACTTCAGTGGAGTTGCTTTAAGGAAATCAAGCTCCCAAAGACACAGCCTGCCCACTGCATCTCCTTCATTTAAATATGGTTGGCTGCTTGTGGAAATGGGACTAGCCCTGATGCAAAATGCAGACTCTCATTCAAAGTGAGACTGAGCTGCATTGGGTGTGGGCCATAGTTTTACCCAGTTTACATCAGTGTTCCAAGATTCTCCTGTGATGTGCTTCCATATGAACTACCACTGATTGCATTAGGGCGTTGTGTTTGTCTAACTCTATGCAGTTACATCACCTCCCCTTGGTACAAGCCCATTGTTAATGAAGTCCCAGGAATCTGATTACATTTGCAATTCTTTGAGATCAGAAGGTGCAATAGAAAAGTACATTCAATTCTGTTTTCTACATTTGAGCCCTGGTCTACATGGGGGGGGAGGGGGGAGAATTGATCTAAGTTATACAACTTCAGCTACGTGAATAACGTAGCTGAAGTCAGTGTACTTAGATCAACTTACTGTGGTGTCTTCACTGCGGTGAGTCGACTGCTGACGCTCCCCCCGTCGACTCTGCCTGCGCCTCTCGTGATGCTGGAGTACAGGAGTTGATGGGAAAGGGCTCAGGGATCGATTTATGGTGTTTATACTAGACACGATAAATCGATCCCCGCTGGATCGATCGCTGCCCACCAATCCGGCGGGTAGTGTAGACATACCCATATTGACCTATACTGCCAGTGATTCAGCAGGGTGAGCAATGAAGCAATTGGTCACCTGTGGCCCATCATTTGTACACCGTGTAGCTACGAAATTGTTACCAAATCACAGAATTTCAGCCCTCACATGGAGCTTTATCAATCCATCCCTGAATGGAGTTGCAAAGGAGTTAACTCATTAAGCTTATTCACAATCCATGAGCCTTAGTGATCACAAGTTAATACATTCCTCAAAACTGCTATGCAAAAGTAACAACATGTATCTGCAGAGAGGGCTAGCTCAGTGGTTTGAGCATTGGTCTATTAAACCCAGTGTTGTGAGCTCAATCCTTGAGGGAGCCACTTAGGGATCTGGGGCAAAATCAGTACTTGGTCCTGCTAGTAAAGACAGGGGGCTGGACTTGATGACCTTTCAAGGTCCCTTCCAGTTCCAGGAGATCAGATATTTCCATTTGTTTATTAGGCAGGAGAGAGAGCTCAGTGGTTTGAGCATTGGCCTGCTAAACCCAGGGTTGTGAGTTCAAACCTTGAGCAGGGTCATTTGGGGAACTGGGGTAAAAATCTAGGGACTGGTCCTGCTTTGAGCAGGGGGTTGGACTAGATGACCTCCTGAGGTCCCTTCCAACCCTATGATTCTATGTATTATTTAGAGCTCAGGCAGAGAGCTGTCATTCAAATTCCCACAGTAGCATGAGGAAGATTCAGTCTGTCACTATCACCTACATTTCCCATTCTGATTCTGTCTGCATTGCAGTTTTAAATTGCTATTCCTTAAGGAAATGTGCATAACTTTTAACTGATTTTCTTTACTTCATTTTATGTGAAGCATTGGTTTCATATAATATTTGCTTGACAGTTGTACTGAAAACACCAATTGTTAGATGAGAGAATTTTGACTTGTTTAGAAAGTATTGATGTATTTGCCACCTGGGTCAAAATTTTAAATAAACTATTTCTAAAAAATGTTCTCTTAACATGTGGTCACATGTCATCCTTTCATCAGAAAGAGAGGAAACACACCATACTTGGATAGGTGTTGGATCCTGCAGTTTGGTCTATAGAAGTACCAAACCTAAATTTGGGGTCAAATTTGAGCTGAAAGAATTCCTTTAAAATAAGCCTCCAACTTTAGGAGGTTTTGTTATACTTCTATCATTCATTTTAATACTTTAAAAAATACATTGTTTTTTCTACACTTCATACAAAAATGTTCTATAGTATTGCCAACCTCAAGCCAGGTGGATTAAAAATTGATAATTTAAAAATTAATCATTAAAACGAATAAATTAATATTTTATTTAAATCAGATTTTTGATGTTATTTAAATTATATATTAAAAATAATGAGGATTAGAAACCTACTTAAAAATAAATAAAGCTGAGAGATCTCATATGATCAAATGACTCCAGGAGCTGGAGCTTTAAGAAAAAACAACAACCAGCACAAGACACTAAAGAAAATCTCATGAATTGACAACACTGGTTCTGACTCTTCCTGACACACACTTACAGTCTTCATTACCAGATATAGGGCCCAATTCTTCAACTGTTTCTATGCAGAATCCCCCACATGTGGTCTATATCATTTTGTTTTTAAATTCTCATCTGATGCTTATTATTTGGTTCCACTTTTTTATCTTTTGAAAGAACAGCTACCTATGCACTATTGTGTTACAAAACTTGATAAAAAAATAAACGGAAACCGCTCCTTTTAACCCAAAACACTTGCTGTTATTTTTGCAACACAGACACCGCAGTATTGTGCTCCTGCGTGAGAACAAATCGGATCAGAGACAAAAAAAAGTGAAGCTGTCAGGCCTGTAAGCCAGGAGAAATCCAGCAGGGAAGCTGACCGTGCAGCGAGTGAAACAGAAAATGTATTTTACAAAAGCCCTTCCGCGTTAATGGTGTAAAGGTGGGAGCTGAAACAAAGGCAACGCTTCTCTTTCACGCGGGCTTTTTAAGCGGATGGCCTCTCTCTAAAGAAACCTCATTCGCACAGCAAAAGGCTCGTGTGTTTGTCTGGGCTGGAGCTGCACCCGGGGAGCCCCCGCCCTGAAGGGGGGCGGCCGGGGCTGCCGCAGCTGTGGAACGATTGACACAGCGAGGTCACGTGAGCCAGTTCAAATCGCAACACGCCCGCGAAGCTCCTATCCGCGGCCGAGCCTGGGCGAGCCCCGGCCGATCCGAGCCGAGCCGATCGCGGCGCGGGATGCTGCTCGTGCCGCTCCGCCCAGGGACAGGCGCCTGTTAGGGCCGGCCCGGGCCGGGGGAGCTGTTTTACAGTTACCAAAATAAACCCATCCCGCTGCTTTTCCAGCTTCCCCTGGGCGGGACGCGCCGAGCCGAGCCGAGCCCCCCGCGGGTGCGAGCCCCCCGACTCTCCGCCGGGCCTGGGCTGAAGATGTAGCCGCGGCCGTGCACGCGATCGGTCGGGTAAGTGAGGGGTGTTGATTAGCGAGCCCCGGGCCGGCCGGGCTGCAGCCGGCGGAGACCTGGGGACCCCAAGAAACCCCTTCGCAGCCCCCCACCCCCTGCTGGCTCGGGCTCGGGGAGCGACTGAAACTCTGCAACAATCTCCGCTCGGGCTAGTTCCCCTGTCTCCGGGGTCTGCAGGGTTGCAAGGTAATAGGGTGACCAGAGAGCAAGTGCGAAAAATCAAGGGGGGGGGGGTAACAGGAGCCTATATAAGAAAAAGACCCCAAAATCGGGACTGTCCCCATAAAATCGGGACAGCTGGTCACCCTACAACCTAAAGAGGTTTCAGACTAGCAGCCGCGTTAGTCTGTATCCCCAGAGAGGAGGAGGCCTTGGGGCACCTTAGAGACTAACCCATTTATTTGAGCATTAGCTTTCGTGGACATCCGATGAAGTGGGTTTTAGCCCACGAAAGCTTATGCTGAGATAACTGGGTTAGTCTCTAAGGTGCCACAAGGACTCCTCGTTGTTTTAACGTAACGAGAGAGACACTATGTGAAGCAAAGAATTTGAAAGTCAGCAGCGCCTGCTGTGCAGGATTGGAGGGGGAGGGGGGAGTGTCTAAAACTCTGTGGTTTCAGCCCCCCCCCCATGCCCCTTTTGTAAATTGCAAACATCCAAAGCTGGGGGAGGGGTTAGTGCTGTGATTGGGGAGGGGCAGCTCCTGGCAGGTTAAAGGTTGGAGAGATCTTGATAGGATTGGAAGGGACCTCGAGAGGTCAGCTAGGCCAGTCCACTGCACTCAGGGCAGGACTGAATACTACCTAAGCTAGGAGAGGGCAAACTATGGCCCGCAGGCCAGATCGGGCCTGTCAGGGCTTTCAGTCTGGCCCACGGGGTTGCCAGCCCCGTGGGGCTAAGGCAGGCTCCCTGCCTGTCCTGGCCCCGCACTGCTCCCAGCAGCAGCTGGCACCACGGGAGGAGGAAGGGCAGAGGGCTCTGTGCGCTGCCCTCATCTGCAGATACTGCCCCCTGCAGATCCCATTGGCCGGGAACGAGGAGCCGCAGCCAATGGGAGCTTTGGGGTTGGTACCCACAGGTGAGGGCAGCGCATAACAGAGCCGCCTGTCCCACCCCCAGGAGCCACTGCCAGACATGCTGGCCACTTCCGGGAGTGGCTTGGGGCCAAGGCAGGCAGGGAGCCACCTCCGAGCTGCTGCCACCCTGGAGCCGCTGGAGGTAAGCGGTGCTGGGCTGGAGCCTGCACCCCAACCCCTCCAGCACCCCGCACCTGTACCCCCTGCCCTGAGCCCCCTCCCAGACTCTGCACCCCCTGCCCTGAGCCCCAAGCCCCCTGCTGCATTCTGCATCTCTCCTGTACCCCAACCCCTTGCCCTGAGCCCCTCCCACACCACAACCCCCTGCCCCAGCCCTACATTCATGGCCCTACATACAATTTCCCCACCCGGATGTGGTCCTTGGGCCAAAAAATTTGCTCACCCCGGATCTAGACCATCCCTGACCAGGTGTTTATCTAACCTGCTCTTAAAAATCTCCAGTGATGGAGATTCTACAACCTCTCTAGGCAATTTATTCCAGTGCTTAACCACGCTGACAGTCAGGAACCTCCCTTGCTGCAATTTTAGCCCCTTGCTTCTTGTCCTATCCTCAGAGGTTAAAAAGAACAAGTCTCCTCCTCCTCCTCCTCCCATGTACTTTAAAACTGTTACCATGTCCCCTCTCAGTCTTCTCTTTTCCAGACTAAACAAACCCAGTTTTTTTCAGTCTTCCCTCATAGGTCATGTTCTCAAGACCTTTAATCATTTTTGTTGCTCTTCTCTGGACTTTCTCCAATTTCTCCTCATCTTTCTTGAAATGTGGTGCCCAGAACTGGACACAATACTCCAGTTGAGGCCTAATCAGCGCAGAGTAGAGCAGAAGAATTACTTCTTGTGTCTTGCTTACAATGCTCCTGCTAATACATCCCAGAATGATGTTTGCTCTTTTTGCAACAGCGTTACACTGTTGACTTGACTCATAGTGGACCACAAGCTAAATAGGACCCCCAGATCCTTTTCCACAGTATGTTTTCCTAGGCAGTCATTTCCTGTTTTGTATAGATTCATAGGTCCTGATTATCTATCTATCTAGATAATCATCTAGCACTTACATAGATCAAGATCTCTAAAAAAATATGTATATTTTGGGGCTTCTAACTCCATTTTTGTGCCTCTGTCTTGGGCTCTCATTATGCTCCAGAATTAACTGCGGCAGGGTTAGCACAATTCAAGGACCCAGTTTAAACACAGACGCCAACTCTGGAAACCTCTCCATGTCGCCAGTCCCTAGCCCGGTCCCACTGACATCACAGCTGGTTGTAGGATCAGACTTGTAGTTTGCTCCCCTGCAGACTGTAAAGTGGAACTCAGTCTTAACCGAGTTTCCTGATGCAGCTGATTCTGACAGCAGAGATGAGTGGCTAGGCACCGATCCTGTGAGTAGATGTAAATGTGGGGACCGTGGTACCAGAACAGAACCCCACTGGGCTTGTGTGACCTGGGAAAATGAGTGGTCACTTTACCTTGAATGGTGCCTTACAATATGTGCTAACTACTTATGCTAAACAATCTGTCCACCTTGCATTTAGCTGTGACACTGGGAGTACGGTCTTGTCTACACGTACATTTTATAGCACTCTAACTTGCTGGCTCGGGGGTGTGAAAAATCACCCCCCTGAGCGCAGCATGTTTGAGCGCTTCAGAGCGCTAGTGTGGACAGGCTCAGAGTGCTGGGCGCTCGGAGCTATTCCCCTCGTGGAGGTGGATTACCGGGAGCGCTGGGAGAGCTCGCACGTGACCACACTCGCGCTTCAAAGCGCTGCCGCGGGAGCGCTCGCACAGCAGCGCTTTGAAGTTTCTAGTGTAGACGTAGCCTACACCTTTCCCAGACCTGAAGAAGAGCTCTGTGTAGCTGGAAAACTTGTCTCTTTCCCTAACAGAAATTGATCCAATAAAAGATATTACCTCACCCACCTTGTCTCTCTGGCATGAAATGTGTTAATTAACATATTTCAGAGCATCTCCCATTTTTCTAGCCCATTGGTTTAAATGGGACTCTGAGAGGGTCCTGAGGGGGGTTGCCTCTGGGATGGTTTGTTTGTTTGTTTATATATATATATATATAGTTTAGTGATAGCCAGTTTCTTCCATACAGTTCTGCCCTGGTGTTGGGCAGCTACTGGCTGAGCGACTGGAACGGCTCTGCTAGAAACCTCTGCAAGTTCCACTGGGAAAACTGAGTCCTGGCAGGTTAGTGCACTTTGTGGTGGTTTTCTGGGGAGAGGGATCCCCTGAACTCACATGGTGAATGGAAATAAGCATGATCCCTTTCAGTGCAATGGGAGGTACAAGGTGGCTCATTTACTGTAGGGCAGGCAGGGCAGGTTGGGGGCCCTGGCCCACCATCACCCCAACAAACTAGGTTTTGTAAACATTCCAGATCATCAAGATGAATGGGTGGAGGGAAACCTGGACTTTGCTGTTTGATGCTGGAGAAAGTGATTTGCAAGGCTGGGTTGATGGAGCCGGAGTGCATATTGAGGCTCTGTGCAACTGACTTCCCTGGAAACCCGTCTTTACAGGACAGGAAAACTCCAGCAAGATCCACACACAAAGACTGGATTTAGTATTACAGCTGCAGCGATTTTGGTGTCCATTCTCACTGTCTGGGAAAGGCAACATTAATTATAGGACATGGGGATGTGTAGGCTGTAGGGGAAAAGAGCTGATCTGGTGTGTTTGGCTCAGAAGTGTTTGCGTGGGAGGGGATAAAGATGGAGAAGCATTTCCCCTTTGGGGAGAGTTTCCCTACAACTGCAGCCTTTATTTTCTGAAAATATACAAGCAGTAGCTCACTTCGCTCTCTTGCTCTCTCTCTCTTTTAGGGCTCTTCAACCATGGCGTCTCAGGAGGCTGTGGATACATCTTTTTTCTCCCTAAGTGGTGTTAGAGAACGGATGAGGGAGAAGAAAAATGGTGCTTTAAAGACTGCAAAGCTGAATGCTTCCCTTGTATCAAAAATCAAAACAAAAATAATAAGTGAGTGTCTGTTGTTGTATTATGAAAGCACTTCGGGGCTCATATCAAGATCAGGGTCCCACTGTGCTAGGTGCTGTACATGCAAGTAGTAAGAGAGAGTCCTTGCCCCAAGAACTTAGTCTAAATCTGGAAGAAAGTATTACCCCCATTTTATAGTTGGGGAAACTGAGGCACATAGAGGCTAAGTGACTTGCTCAAGAACACTGAGGAAGTCTGTGGCGGAGCTGGGAATTGAACTCAGATGCCCCAGCTCCTAGTCCAGTGGCTTGACCACAATTGAAGAAGGCTAGGTTGGATTAAAAAAACCTGCCAGGTTTAGAGGGGATGTGAAGGCAACGGTTTTAAAAAAAAAAAAAAATTACAAATGGAATGAAGGGGAAGTTGATAGTAATGAATATAAATCGGAAGTTAGGAATTGCAGAAAAATGATAAGGGACTTCAAGGGACACAAAGAGAACTCAATACCCCTCAGAGTTAAGGACAATAAGGAGGAGGGTTTTTTTGTTTTGTTTTTTTAAATATATGAAGAACAAAAAGAATCTTAACAATGGTATTGGTCCGTTACTAGATGGAAATGGTAGAATTATTGGTAATAATGCAGACACATGCTGTGATTCATGCAGGCAGTGGGGCCTTGGCTGGTGTAGATTTATTCTGGTAGCAGGAATAGGAGAGATTTAATGTAATATCTTACTTTTATTTTGGCTGTAGACAACTCTTCTATAGTTAAGGTCTCCTTAAAACGCAATAATAAAGCTCTGGCACTGGCCCTCAGTGCTGAGAAGGCGACTAGCCAGAGGCTCGTCTTCGAGAAGATGTTACTGCAGAAAGAAGTGGAGCAATGTCACTTCCAGAATGCAACGCTTCGGCAAAGACTCTATTTTCTGGTACTGTGCTAACGCTTGAACTTTGTGGTTGTGGGGCAGTCACAATCAGTGCCACTACCTCTGTGGAGCCTAGCCAGGAAGAAAAAGAATGTAACTTAATTTTTGCCATCAAAACATTTCAGAATTTACTAACTTTTTTTTTTTTTAATCTTTTAAAAAAATCAATCCAAACATAGTATTGAACCTGGGTCCGGTTCTCCCTAGCAGCTGTGCAGGGGGACAGTTACAACTCGGTCCGCTTGTGACATAGACTAATCCTACCTATGTGTCTGGACTGAAATACAACCCTGAACAGAGCAGAGTGATGACCCGGTACAGGCACTTTAAGATGGGATTAGGTCACGTCTATACTGCAAGTGCAAACTGTGCTGATGGTGGTGTAACTGCGTCCTGGATATGGTGGTTTAATAGTTCAGGTGGCCCTTAGTTGTCCTCTGTAGTCCCAGTCGAGATGCTATCTCAAGGGAAGATACTAGGTTCCTGAGGGCTTGTCTATACAGGGAAATTGCCAGGGGATAATAATTCTGGTATAGCTGTGCTGGTCAGTTTCCCCATGTAGTCAGGACTGAGGGCTTGTTTCTATCAGACAAGACATGCAAATTGTCCAGGCGGCTAAGTTCTGCTCGGGGGCTTGCACCATGCCATCACCTGGGTATCCACGCCCCTTCCAGCAGTGCGGCATTTCCCAAATCTTCAGGGCAACCAAACCCATTCCCTCCCCCCACCTCTTCCATCCCACCATTTATTGTCAAAGGGCCTACCCATAATCTGAGCATTTTACTTAAATGATGATACTCCTCCCTCTCTTTTTCTCATATGCTCTGAGCAGTGAAATAGCTAAGTGTTGCTATTTAAACTATAATCTGTTGGCACCCTCTGAAATTACTGGGGCTGGTTGCCCCTCTCAGAGCTGTTGTTCCGGGCAGCCCAGGCTCCCTGCACACTCAGGCATGCTTTGCTGCGTCGGTTTGCAATTGGATCGCGTTTTATCACTTTTCATTGTAACCAAAGTAGCCTGAGACTTGTTACCGGTGTGTAATTCCTGAGAGCTTAGTGTCTCATAGGGTGCCCTTGTTCCCCTGTCGGGCTGAGCGGCGCTGCTTTCTGCTCCCAATATTAGCTTCTCTTCAGCTGTGTCTAGAGAAATTTTAAAATCCAGCCTTGTAAAACATGACTTTTCTGATGCAGAATAAAACCCTCAAGCAACTGGAAGCCTTTCTGAATGGTAACCTGCTGACGGCCATTAAGATGAGCAGACCTTCCGAGGTAGGTGGTGGGGCTCTGAGTACTTGTGTGTGTTTGGGAAGGAGTGAAATATCTGTGGCTCCTGTCCAAGGGCTGCGCCTCACGTCGTCGTCTGGAAATGCTACCTGCTTACTCCGCACAGGACCTTGATTTTAGCTATATGGTAATGGCAGTGACCAAATTAAAGGGCCAGGTTGCAGCCAGTAGCTTCTGTTGGCCTTGAGGTAGATTTTTTTTTTTCCCCTTCAGATGAATTAGCTCAGCTGAACTTGTTTAACTCTATTTGAAATTGCCAGTTAACACCACTGTGGGCCCAGCCCAATACCTCTAGCTCAATTTTAGCAGGATGAGTTACAGCGTGAAGGTCTCTGATGCCTGGTCTACACCTAAAAATTAGATTGACCTAGCTCCATTACTCAGGGCTGTGAAACATGTCATGACCTGTGTGATGTAGTTAGGTCAACCTAACCCCCCATTGTAGACCCAACTAGGTTGATGGATTAACTCCTTTCGCTGATGTAGGAGGTGTCTAGGCTACAACTGCAGCACCATAGTTATGCTGCTGTCGTGTAGACGTACCCTGAGCTAAGACCTCGTCTAAACGTACAAACTGGATCTCTACCGGCATAGTTAAAGTGCTCCAAGCTCCCCTAGCGTGGATGCACTTATAGCTGCGTAGCCTATTCCCATGCAAAAAGGGGAGTAAGCTATACTAGTGTAAGGTGCCTTTATACTGGTATAACTGTGTCTACACTAGGTTGTTGTAGTTTAACTATGTCAGCAAAATATCACCTCCCAAACGACATAGTTACACTGGTGCAAAATCTGTATGTAGAGCAAGCCCCTGTATATATCTAACACCTTTCCAGGTTTGGCACCCTGGGGGAAGGCTGGCCATACTCTACCCAGGCTCCAAGCTTTGCCAAGAATCCCAGAGGAGCTGGTTGTTTGCTAAAGAAATCTACCTCTTTACAGAAGGGACCATCTTTTGGTGTGTGTTTGCAGAGTGCCTAGCACAGTGGGGTCCTGCTTCATGACTGGGGCTCCAAGGCGCTATGGCAATACAAATAGTTAATAATCAACAGTGGCAGTATTTCCCATGTGGAAATTTGAAATGCCATCATTAGGTTTCAGAGTTGACACCCCACTGAGTTGAACAGGCAGGATTCACAGACCCCTTGGAGCTGCTACAGACTCAGTGAGATCATATTGCATCTCTTCATACTGCGAAGATAAACTTCCCAGTTATAAGGGCTGGAAACTTTCTCACCTGAGAGAGGCTAGTGCAGCCTCCCAGTACCGTCTCATTCCTGGCTTGTTCTGTTTTACTTTTGGAGGGGGCAATTTTGTATGAGGGTCTTTAAAACAATATGTATAATAGATATAGATAATCCCAGTATTACCATTTTCAATGTCAGAATGCTCAAAAGTATCTATGTATTATATAAAGTGCCAGTGTGTAATTTCCCACGGGTTGACATCCAAAAAAATCCCTTCCATAAAACCAAGATCAGAACTTGCGCCGCTCCTACACAGTACAGTGTGCTTGTTTATTACAGAAACCTTAACAGACCATGCCATTTTCCCACACTCTAGTACCGGTCAAGTTCTCTGCCGTTATCTGAGAGACAGAATAACACCATTGCTGAGGGCAGCTGGCCTGATGAGCTCACAGATGCACAACTTGGGGTCTCTCCACTTGCTAGGTAAGCCTGAAAATGTTTAAATGAGGCTAAGATCATGTGTGTAACTTTAAACATGTCAATTCAGTAGGACTGTCCATGTGCTTCACATTATATACGTTTCAGTGCTTTGCTTGATCAGGACTTAGGTTTGTAAAGCACCATGTGTCTTTGCAGTGCTGTATTATTAATCAATAATGCCTATTTCCTTGTGTGGTGCTTCTCATCAGTAGGTCTCAAAGCACTTTCACAATGGTCAGTATCACCCCCATTTTACAGATGGGGAAACTGAGGCACAGAGTGAGTAAGTGACTTGCCCATGGTCACCCTGCAGGCCAGTGGCAGAGCTGAGACTAGAGTCCAGGTCTCCTGAGTCCCAGTGTAGTGCTGTCTCCACTAACTCCTACTGCCTCTCTGTGCTTAAGAGTAAATGCTTAGCTGTAACCCACGCATGAGTGTTTTGGGAAATGCCATTGCAAATGTGATCTGTTCTTAAAACAGCACATCTGAAAATCTGTTTCTTTCTTGTCGTGTCCCAAGTTCAGGTCCTGGTATAACCCCAGCACACTATCATTCGAACCTCTGTCCTGGATGGCCCTGCTTCCATCTCCCTTCAGATTTTGTTTCCTCCCACAGAGGCTGTGCCCCAAGAGACACATGCTTTCCCACCTATGTGGAATGACCGCTCAGCAGGGATCAAATCTGGCCACGCTGGCACACGATCCTCTTTGCTTCAGCACTGTAACCATTCAGGAAAGCGCTTCGGCACATCCTTTCCGTGACGGACATGCTGAAGTGCCGTCCCAAGTCGGGGTGGATTTTGGTGCTGTCCTGAAGCAAGGCCTGGAGATGCGTGATCTGCTCCGTTACCGCTTTTCCTTTTGATCACCTCTCTTTGCGCTGCAGAATGACAGCGATGCCAATGAGGGTCCCGGTGTGCGAAGTAGATGACGGGGAGAGACGCCAAGGCGGTAGCTCCACGGGCGTGCAGACGTTCCCGCTAGGGCTCCAGACATCCGTTCCAGAGCAGCCGGGTAAAAGCACAGCCACCACCTCATCCCGGCTCGTTGAGGAGCCGTTAGCAAGCCGGGAGAAAAACGGGCAGCGGTCGAGCGAAGGTGGTGAACCGGAACCTGCCTTTCTTGACTCTCATCTGATTTTTGGAGGTAAATTCCATCTTTGTCTGTTCTCCTAGGACAACTGTTGGAGTGCTTCAGTGCAGTACAGGCTGAACAGATGTGCATTTAACTCGTCCGCTTGGACGCTGTGGCTGTATTGGTGTCGTGGGAATACTAGTGGTAGTGCTGGAACAAAGCTGGGGCTGCCTAGGACACCGTGGTTGTTGCTGTGCTACAAACCAGGAACACCCCTGAACATCATGGCTACGGTAGAGACTGAGCTCTCCTAGGACTTTCAGTAGCAATTGCTACAGTGTGGAAGTGCTTAGGGAGAGGATTATGGGCCCATACTTTGGGATCCGACCATTTTGTGCCAAAGACTCCCACGACACACAGATAAGCCTTTCTGATTCTGGTTCACGTACATTCCAGCCAGTTTATGACCATACAAACCATGAGAACTTTGCCCGACGCTGAAGAATTGAATCTCTGTCGTCAATGTTGTTCATGGTTTTGTCTTACTGATGTGTTATTTTCGAATGCTTCTGATTGGGTCACGTGCGCTTTGTTGCCATTCAAGGGTCTAGTTCTACCCTAGGCTGGACCAACTTTGTACGGCGGTGACACACAAAGGGTACGGCTGCCCGGCAGTCGAGAGGCACAGCTACGCGTGTCCATCTCACACGGTGGTAGCTTTGCTCGAACTAGCACGCTCAAAATAGCAGTGGTGCCACAGCGGCATGGGTAGTGGCCCGGGTTAGTTCCCTGACTACATACCCAGGGCCCCGGGCGGGATTGTACTTGGGTGGGCAGCGTGTCAGGTCTGCCTACACGTGCTGCAGTGGCATCATTTAGGGGGGAGGGCTAGCTCAGTGGTTTGAGCATTGGCCTGCTAAACCCGGGGTTGTGAGTTCAATCCCTGAGGGGGCCATTTAGGGATTTGGGGATTGGTCCTGCTTTGAGCAGGGGGTTGGACTAGATGATCTCTTGAGGTCCCTTCCAACCCTAATAATCTATGATTCTATGATCTCCTGAGTGCAGTGTAGACATACCCTTAGTTAACGTGTGTAGCAATATTTTCCAGCAACTGACTTTCGCCCGATGGCTGAATTGCCTTGGATAACGAATCCTGTGTCTCCCCGGCCCCACCCTGTATGTGTGAACAGCGCCTAGCACAGTTGGGGGCCTGGTCCATGCGCTACCACAATACAAATAATAACATTTTTGAACCTCCCCAAATACCCGGCGTGTTGGGGTCTGGGATCGTGCTTTGGGCCATGCTCCTGTTTTGAGGAGAGCTAAATAAGCATCTTTGCAGCACAGACAATTTGTTGAGTCTCAGAAAAGCACAACCGTGTCTTATGGAAGAGATGCCACTGTCTGTCCTGTGGGGTCCATGGTAATGTGAGAGTCACAGATATGAGTCGATGAGATTTTCTGGTGCTGCAGAAGGTGATTTGCTGTCTGCCATGTTGACTTTAGGATGATATGTAGATTTATATATATCTATATTTTTTTTCATTGTAGAATCCTCATCATGTACCGCACAAAGTTCTAAAAGTTTCCCAGTATCTACTCTGGCTAATAATCTTTCTCTGCCTCAATGTGAGAAGATTACAAGACCATGTAGTGATAGTGTGGTCCACCTGCATGGACACGTAACTGAAAGGAAGAAACGTGTCACCGTCTTTATGACGAGCACCCCATCTTCTGCCATGGACGTACACCTAGATATCAGCTCAAACCGTGCCTCGAAATGGAGCGTTGGTGAGGACAGCTGTGCCAGTAAAACAAGCATGCCGGTCAAATTGAACTCTCTCAATCTCTTGGATTTGCCTTCGGAGCCCGATAGCCATCCTAAACCAGAATCCCCAGATAAAGGGATTCCCCGTGACCTGCTGCAGCCTGAAGAGACTCTGTGCGATGCTGAAGTGGATCATAACTTCAGCCGAGTCGCTGAGTTTATTACATTGGAAGCCAAAAGTCAAAGTAATGGCCAAGCCAAAGCTGATGAAACTACAGTTGTCAAAAAGGTCCGCAAGGGCAAAAAGAAAAGAGATGCACTTAAACTTCAGCCTAAAAGTAGTTCGGACGTACTCCGTGAAGAAGAGAGCCCCCCGAGTTCTACAAAGGTATCCAAGACGGAAGGCTTGAGCGGGAGCAAATCAGAAGCGCACAAGCCCGCGTGGCAGACTCCCGGGGATGCTGTGGAAGAGGTGCCGTTACAGACGAGCAGCGGCTGTGCTGCGGGACAGAGTGATAAAGCCAAGGATTGCAGAAGAACGCATGTGTTGAATGTAGGGCAGTTGAAGAAGGTGGAAAAAAAGGTCTTGTTACCACAAGAAATAAATCGAGAGTCTTTTGCTGAGAGACTGAGTAGTATGGAGAGCCAGTTCCGAAGTCCACACTCTGCCTCGTTAAGTCATAAAGCTCCATTAGGCCCTGGTGCTCCTCAAAGTCCCCCGTGCTTGGAAAAACAGGGCTCCAGCATACTAGCTTTGCAGCAGGATTTGCTGGGTGCGAACGTGAAATGTGCAAAACCAAAAGCACCCAGGAAGACCATTAGAATGAGCAAAGCAGATGACTGCAGTGAGGAAAATGTGCAAAGCGGTACCAAAATGCCAGAGGCCAAAGCAGGCAAAGCTGAATGCCAGGCTAAAAAAGGGCAGAAGAGCAAGAGAAAAATGAGCAAAGAGGGCAACTGCAACCCTCAGAGAAGTGAAGCAGAGACTTCTGGTCCACATGTAGACGTGCAAAGTGTGGATAAAAACACCGATAAGGATTCATCAAGTAATACCAAACCTAGCCGGAAAACGTACATTGTGTCTCTTCCCGATCTTATGGGGAGCTCAATTCCTGTCCTGCCAGGTTTAAAGGGGGGTGACATCGCCTGCTCTGAGCGTGTTCTTGAGAGCAAAACAAACAAGATCCAAAAGGCTCAGAGAACCTCAGCTGTTCAGAGCAATAAAAAACAGAGTAGCAGCTCCATAGAGGTGCTGGACAGAGTCGCCAAGGGTATGAATGCTGATTCCAGATCTAAGACTAGGAGAGAAACCTATGTTGTTGACCCTCCAGAGGCTCACAATGAAGGCAGAGAGAGTTTTGCTTCTGAGACTAGAGGCGTAGCAGATTCTGCCTTCAGTCAGGCTGATCCAGTGGAACAGAATTTTCTGCCTGTTACCGTTTTCAAAACGGAGCCAGATTCCTACCTGGAGGCACTGATCAGTGAGCCAGGCGGGACGAATTCCATGATGGGAAATCCAGGCCATATTGATTTCTCCTCTTCAGCCTGTTCTGAAGCTTTGGCCTTCAACCTCTGCAGCAAAAGTCTGCCACGCTTGGAGCCCCCGACTGCTGCAGACCACAGAATTGCAGACAAATCCTCCGCTCTGCCGAAGAGCTCTGCGATCGTTAAAGAAAACGACACCGAGCAAACGTCGGGAGGCAGTTGTGGGCGGAAGAAAGCAAAGGCCAGTTCAAAAGACCCTTGCCAAAGCGCAGCCTCGCCAGGAACTGGTAAGTGGCGGGGTAGAGGTCGAGGAAAGGGATTACTGTGAATGATTAGCATATTGCCTGTGTAAGGGAAAGGTGGAAGTGATTATACTGTAGTACAATAAATGCTCTGATCATTACTATTTCAAACACAGGTTATGTATGAATCTTGGGCATTTCTGCTGCCTTCTGCCATCTGAATGCCAATTGCAGAAAAATAAAAGTTCTACTGAGTTGGGGCCTGATTCAGAGCCTGTTGAATTCCTTGTGAGGCTTTCCATTCAGCAGGTTGTGAATCCGGCCATTAGCCCTTCGGAGACATTACCTGCGCCTCGATTTGGCTTCAGTGACTTGGGATTTCATTTATATTTTTGCAAGACTCTCTGGATGCTGTTTTGGTTGCGGGCAGGGAAAGGCTGAGGACCACTGCTACGGGGATTTGTTCCTTGTGCCTCTTCATCTAGACTGTCTGGCAAGATGTTGATCACTTGAGCAGCTTTTAGGTGGAGAACAATATGAACGAGCCCTGATCAGTGCCTGCATTGTCTTTGCAAAGAGCTCGATAGAACTGGCCGGGAGATGGGCTCTGGCATGCTTTAAAGCTGAGTGGGAGTGTTGCTGTTGCCTAAAGATGGTTTCACTGCAGGATTAACACGAATTACTCAAGTTCGCCTCATTTGAGTGAGAGCGGCCGCACTGGCCAGTAACATCTGAGCCCACCCCTGCACTGTGCTTGCTCCTGTGTGGCGCTGACTTGTAGCGACACGTTCCGTGGTTTGCAGACTGCAGGAAACCGAGCCGCTCAAGGAATTCTTTCCCAGTGAATTGTTGGAAAACTTGTCTGTGCTTTCTGGGCACGAGAGGGAGGAATGTGGGATGGCTGCCGAGAACCAGCACCTTCTGAGTCGTGCTAGCCTGTGTCCACACTGCAGAAGTGGTTGGGTTAGCAGCTGATGGGCTGCACTCACTGGAGCGTTAGCCTGTGCCCCCTCGTGGGCCGGCCCGCTCGAGTTAAAAGCACCAGCTCACTTGAGTTCAGGGGGTTTGTTTGTGGAGGGGACTCAAGTTAGGGGCATCCTTTGAGTTATAACTTGAGTTGGTTTTGCAGTGAAGACAAGACCCGAGAGAGAGACTAGAGCTGGGATGTTTGAAGAGAACTCAGCATTGACTCCTGTTGAAGTCAGTCACAGTGGAGTTAAACCAGTGCTGAGCACTTTTAAAACTCCCCCTCAATTGGGCTGAGATGTGAGCCCCTTCAACCTAATGGGCCCTCAGAAAAAAACCACATTTTATCCAGACTGTGGCTTCATCCATAATGCTGGCCCTTTGCAGAGCAATCTGTGCTCGTGGGAACTCCACTTGTTCTCCTTGCTTTGTTGGGAAAGCAGCAGAACGCCAGCTTTGCTGGAGAGAGATTTAAACATTTCTCCAACCTGGGGGAAAATGCTCCAACAACTTACTGCACCTGCTTCCTCTTCTGACCCTAGTAGGGTTCTCCATGCTCTGGGTCGGTGGAACTATCAGGAGTTAATGGAAGCAAAGAACAAAGTCGCAGTAATATGGGGTCTTTGTAGATTCTTCCAGAGTTAACCCAAGGGTTTAGCATTTCTGTGCCTCTCATAGTCGGTCTGATAGCTCATGTGCCCCTGTGAACACACACAGGATGGATCTAGCTGCTTAGACTCACGGGGACACTCTGAGGCCTTTAAGGCAAATACTGCACTGAGGGTGATTAAATGTTGCAACAGAGTTTTTATTCCCATGTCTCGTGCATTAAAATGAGAGGCATAATTTTGTATAGAAATACACACAAACACCAAGCCAGAGGCTGCCGACACGCTTACTTGATAAGGGATCCTGCATCTCCAGTCATCTGGTTCGTTCTGAAATGTGCCCGTTCCCCTCACCCAGACAATGTGAACTCCACATGTGGAGTTCAATTTTAGCTCCCCATCAGCTTTCTCCCAGTCTCTTGCATTAGAGGGCGTAAGGCATCTGAAGAAAGGCAAAGTTTAATAGGCCCAGTAGTTTAATTATGGCTAATGGGGCCACATGCAGCCCTCATTCCACTTGTATAAGCTCCCACTGATGATCTGAGCAGGGCTGGGGAAGATGTGCACATAGATAGGAGTCAGTTAGGGGAGAGGTTCTGTTACTACTGGTTACTCTGCAAAAAGTTGTGGAGTTTGTTTGTTCCTGTAGCATTTCAAAATCAGGCTGGTTTGAAAAGCAGAGTGGACTTTGCAAGGGTGTTTACTTGTAACTGGAGGTCTGGAAGTAGCTGATTTTCCCCCTCCCATCCCCCAGGCTTGCTAATTTCCCTTGGGAAGGTTTTCAGTAGATGCTGCAGTTACATCCGGGTTCCATAGTTAGCTCTGCAATTCTCCCAGCTACTCCCTTAGCTCTCACCCCCCTGCTGTGTCTTTTAGACAGTCCCTGCCCCCGGGAATGTACTGTCAAGAACTTTTTGTACGTACAGTACGGCCCCGCTGCTCACTGGGGCTTGTTGGCCCTACTGCAATGAAAAATTACAATATTACAAAATAAAAAAAACTGGCTTTTGAACAATAATCCCGGTTTTGGACCAAAGGGGGTGGAGAAACCTCCCAACCAGTCTCCTGTGTTTGGGGGTGAAGGGAAAAATGTGCCCGATGCAACTTTCAGAGAACTCTGGCTGGACATTACTCATTCTCTTCTCCGCTCGCCGGTGATGTCTCAGGGTGGATTTAAATGGGCTTTGTCAGGGAGCCGGCAATATTTGGAATAAATGCTTTCAAACGTCCCTGTCTTTACAGAGAACAAAGCCCTGCAAGATCTGACCAATGCCAGCTTTCGGTCATCCATCCGTTCAGAAGAGTCTTCGGCACGGCCAACCCGACGGAGGCTGGACCCGGCTTGCTATGCAGAACCGAAACTCAATAGGTCGGTATTGCTAACCCCCCAGCGCCTCCCCCGCACACCTGTGTTCTTGTTGAAATGGCCTTTTGCTGTGTGCCGGCCTCCCCTACTGCTTGGCGTGCTCTCCCCAGTCAGGTGGACTACCCTTCCCTACCTTCATCCAAATCCTCCTAAAACAGCCTTTTGCCCACAAGACGTGAGGGAGGAACCAACAGAGCAAAACCCCCTGGCTCCATAAAATGTGTGTCTGCCTAGATGGACCCTTACACCTGTTCTTGGCTCTCTGAAGTCAGTGGGAACTCGCTGAGTTGAGAGTCTACCTGCGTGATCCCTTTTCAGGATCGGGCCCTTCCTGAGCAATTGTCTGTTCCGTATCGGTTTGTGGCATCCACTTGTATCATGTTGAATTTAGGCCACAATCCTGCCTTGGGATCAGTTAGCACAGATGCCTGCGTGGAGTCCTGTAGACTTACTGTCCAAGAGTTGATGTCTAGCACAACCCTTTGCTAGCTTTATTACTCACCATTATTTTTTAATTGCTGAAATTTAAATCGCATCCCTATACAAACCCATCCCTGTAAGTAAGAAATCTCTAAAGTGTAATATTAAGTAGGTGGAGGGATAGTAGAAAATACAATTCCGTTTCCTAGCTATACAAGGAGTAGGAACAGAAAGCAACATTTGTACTTCATTGTCTTCTGAGACATCTGAAGCCATTTTGTATATTAAAGATATTACAGCAAGGGCCATTGATTCAGTCAAGTTCCCATGACGGGTGCCTTGTTTTTTCAGTAAGCAGAATATCTGAGTACTTGCAAAACAGTGGCTGATTTCTCTAAAGATGCTCTAAACACTCAGTGCATCAATCTCTCCAGCCTAGGGGCATTTTCTCATTGCGAGGGTCTCTCTGTTTTGCATCTCACCAGCTATCTTCAGGCCTCGTCTGCACTTGAAAGCTGTACTGCTTTAACAATACCGGTACAGCCATAGACTTACCGCAGGAAGCGTGGGGCTTGAAACCCGGTGACCGAGCCAGGCCCTAGCACCGGGGAAGCAGACAACCCTGCAAATGAAGCACCAAGGCATCTAATACTATCTAAGAACTAAACCAACTCAAACTAACCTAACTACTAAAATTACAGCAACTAATTACACTAAAGACTGCTCAGGTGGTTTTTAATCCAATGAGGGGGCTCCAGGAAACATCACAGGTGGTAATAAGGAACTGAAGGGGAGCGGGGTCGGCAGGGCCCTTTATACTGGCGCTATAAGCACGCGGCACCAGAGGGCTGGAGCAGACCCAACAGATACCACTAAGGGGAAAAATTCCAGCAACTGTGCTCAGGGCATGCACATGTCTGTGTTGGAATGGACATTTGCAAGCACTGGAAGAAGACCCTTCCCTACTGTGAACACGTTTTATAGAACCTTTATACTAGTATGTCTGTCTTCCTTTTGGAGGAGGAATAAGGTTACATCAGTAAGGTGACTTATACTGGTATAACTGTTACGGTAAAAAAATAGTTATATGGGTAAAACTTGCAGGTTTAGAACAGGCGTAAGTTTGACTAGCACTTTAATTATTTGTATTATGATAGTTGGTTAATAATAGTTAACCCTTTTTATTCTGCAGCAAATTGAGGCGTGGTGACCCCTTTACAAACACACAGTTCCTGCATTCCCCTGTCTATAAAACCAAAAGGAAGAAAATGACAAAAGAAAAGGAAAACTCCAAGAGGGTCAAACAGGAAGAAAAATGTCTTCATGAATGACCCACTGCAACATACATAAATGGTCTGTATTCAAAATGATGAGTAAATATTTTTATTTTTCTGTAGCTAAAAATCATCAAATACAACCCAGCGTCAGGCCCCGAATCAGTTTGTCTTGTACTTTTGCTGGGCAGTTTGAACTCGCTAGAGAACTTGGAAGGGAGTTTGCACAATGTATTTATTTTATTTGTATAGTGGAATGCTAAATAAAGTCCGACCATTTTACCTTCTAAAATTCACATTCCTGGTCTCATTCTGATAGGTGGGGCCAGATGAGACCGTGCCTTACGGCCCCTTTGCACCAGCGAGGCTACACCTGGGTCTTCCAATGCTCTGCTACCCACTGGAGCCATTCCAGGGCGGGGATGGGGCAAGGAGGAAGGTGACGGGACCTGGGGAGATGTGGACAGGCTGTTCGGATGCCCCTGCGATTACACATCCCGGTAGGGGCTGTAGTTCGTGATGGGAGTAAGTTCTAGTTAGATGGTCCATGAGCACTGGGCCAGATTTGGTCCAGCTCCACAGCTCGTCAGTCTTGCTTTCTGGCATGGCTTCTCCACTGGGAAGGTTTCCTGTGTATTCAGAATCCAGTGTTTTGTCATAAAATCACAGAAATGTAGGGCTGTAAGGGACCTCGAGAGGTCATCAAATCCAGCCCACTGGAAGGACCCCCTTGGAAGGAGTTCTGCCCTTGTGCAACAATAAGTAAAAGAACAATCTGGGTAAACCACTGCAGAATCCCTGAAAGGCGATGAGTTCCCATTGACTTCCATGGGAGTTGGATCAGGCCTTACATACATCCACTGTTGCTGTATGTCTGACATATATGGGGATTTTTTTAACCATAGAGATGATATAAGCCCTGCTGCTTTAGTCTTCCCACCAGTTTTGTCCTAAGACTTGTTTACTCCCGTTTGGTGTGCCAAAATGGTGTAGTTTTTCTGTGTAGTTTTTGTGCCCGTAGTCTCCACTCTGCAAAACCATCAAACCCTTCCTTGTCCTTGAGTCCTCCTTGGGTAAGTCAATGCTCTGCTGCTTTATTGACTCAAACGCTAGCTGGGAACCTCTCCCTGTCTTTAAGAATGGGGTGTTAAGAGCAGAGGACTTTGTTAACGCTAACATTAAACAAGGTGGGTCTGAGTTAACTGCTTACAAAAAAACCACACCGAAAACCAAAGGCCACCAGCTGTTTTTAGCAAGTAAGCAGAGTGAACTGGGCCTGATTCGCCTCTTTGTTACACGGTTCCTTATCACACTGAGGTCAGTGGAGTTACTCCAGTGCAAACATGGGCCCAGTTCCTGCCTCTCTGACCCCAATATGTGTAACTGCGACCAACCAACTTTGTACTTGTTAGTCTTCCATTTCCAGCCTCCACTGGTTGCTCTATAACGGACAGTCCCAAACAACATTCCAGAAGGGAAGAAATAGCTTCAATATAAAGAAAAATAAGTGCCTCGATGTCATTGCAACACTCACTACAGTCCCTGTGCAGCTCAAGGGCTACGGGCCGAGTAGGATGTCAGCTTCTAGAAAAGCCAGTTTGCAGCTCTCCAGCAAAACTACCTCCCAGGTCGAGGTCATGTGATTCCCTAAAACCTTAGAGCAGATCTGGGCAAAATACAGGCCAAGAACAAAACAAAAAAATTCTGCCCAAAGTAAATGACTGACCACGTGCTTCTCTGAAATCAACCCCCTGGCTGTTAAAATCACTGCATGTGGGGGGATGAATTTAAATAGCATGGCTTTATATTTTAAAAATAGCAACTTTTCTTCTGTCTTTGGAAGGCACACTGTAAGAGGCACTAATCTCTAGTGTCATTCTCTTCCTTCTCATAGTATTCTGTGCTACTAAAGCATCTTTCCAAACGTATTGCTCTGATTACTGCCCATTGCCTATCACTGGCTGTGGTTGCGGCATGCACACTTGGAAAGCAATCACAGATTTTGGACAATACTGCCTTGAGTGAGTCATTCAGACTCACCACACGGTTTCAATTTGCCCAGTAGACAATATAAAGTGTGATGGCCCTTGAGTTTCCTAGTTTCTCAGGGCGTGTCTTCACTGCAGAGTTAACCTGAGCTCTGTCTCAGGTGTTGTCTACACACACAAATCTCTGACTTGAGTGTGGTTGGTGGTGGTGCTTTCAACCTGGGCTAGCTGATCTGCCCTGGGCTACAGGCTTAAGCCAGAGTTTTGCCTACAGTTGGGTGCATAACCCACACATATTGCAGTGAGACCCCAGGTTCAACCATTCCAATATGGTTCAACCACTCCAGTGCCTTCCCATAATTCCCCCCGTGTGCCCAGAAGGACAGACAAGTTCTCCCATAATTCACTGGGCAGGAATCCTACAGCAGCTCAGTTTCCTGCGGTGCTAAGAATCATGGGTTGTCCCCCAGAAGTCCTAGCAGCACACAGGGAATTGCAGCACCGGTGAGCATGCAGTAACTCAGGTAGGGCTTTGCAATGTGCCTGCTAACCCGGCTACCTCTGCAGCGAAGCCAGACCCTCAGTGGTAATGGCCCCTGGGCTAGTCTGCTGGGCTTTGGGGAACCAGTGCTGCAGGGTTTGACCTTCCTGGCTTCCGGGAGCCCCAGCAGGGGTTTCGGTACCTTGGGCTGGGTTTTCAGAAGAGCTGAGCACCACCAAATCTGATGGAGGACAGAGGAGAGCTGTGAGTGCTTGGCCTGCTCTGCTACGGGCCCACCCCTCACCTTATGTGGGCCACCTTCTCCCATCACCAGCATTCTGTGGAGAGTGGCAGGGGTCACTGCTTCTCCCCTGCATGAATGGCTGCAGGGGCTCCCAGTGCTTACCACTGCGGCCAAGATATAGCTGGGGGAGTGGCTGGGCTTTCTACACAGAGCCCCCTTGCTTGGATGGTGGTGGTGAGGGGCCTTACAGCGGTACGGTTTGATGTTAACACCCTGTTCTTCTTCGAGTGATTGCTCCTATGCATTCCAGTTAGGTGTGCGCGCTGCGCGTGCACGGCTCTTCGGAACATTTTTACCCTAGCAACACTCGGTGGGTCGGCTGGGCGCCCCCTGGAGTGGCGCCGCTATGGCGCAGGATATATACCCCTGCCGACCCATCCGCTCCTCAGTTCCTTCTTCCCGCCCGTGACGGCCAGTTGGAACAGTGGAGCGCAGCTTAACTGACCTCCACTTCCCTAGCTACTCGTAGTTTCTCTCGTTCTGTTTACAGTTGTAGTTAACTTTATTTTGTTTGTAGAATAGTATTTATTTTACAGGGGTTCGGGGTTTATCCCCTTCCCCTCACCCGGTACCGGGTCCGATGCCCGGTCCACAGGGTTGTGTAATGCTCGGCCGGCCATAAGCCGCTGCCGACAAGAGATCCTCTCTTAAGTGCCTCGAGGAATCTCACTACACAGATAAGTGCCGCTTTTGTGAGGCCTTTCATCTGAGAACAAAGGGGAGCGGGACTTTCCCCTCAAGCAGCTCCTGAGGGAGGCAGCTCTTGCTCCTCCGCTCTCGGTGCCAAGCGCTGGTTAATCTTCAAGGAGCGCTCCCTCGGCACCGACCGTCGCCGACGTCCCTGCTCCGCAGCTGAGCGCGATGCTCAGTCGGATCGCCCGGCACCGATGTCTGCCACGGCACCGACAATATCCGCACCATTAACTCCGGCCAGGCAAGAGCTGTCGAGTCCGGTGCTGGAAAGCTCCCCGGTACGAACCGTGGTCGAGCTCGCTACGAAGCTGCGTCCGAGCCGCCTGCTCCGCAGCCGAGCGCGATGCTCAGTCGGCTCGCCCGGCACCGATGTCTGCCGCGGCCCCGACAATATCCGCACCATTAACTCCGGCCAGGCAAGAGCCGTCGAGTCCGGTGCTGGAAAGCTCCCCGGTACGGACCGTGGTCGAGCTCGCTCTGAAGCTGCGTCCGAGCCGCCTGCTCCGCAGCCGAGCGTTATGCTCAGTCGGATCGCCCGGCACCGACGTCTGCCGCGGCACCGACGATATCCGCACCATCAACTCTGGCCAGGTAAGGACCGTCGAGTCCGGTGCTGGCTAGCTCCCCGGTACGGACCGCGGTCGAGCTCACTCTGAAGCTGCATCCGAGCTGCCTGCTCCGCAGCCGAGCGCGATGCTCAGTCGGATTGCCCGGCACCGATGTCTGCCGCGGCACCGGCACTATCCGCACCATTAACTCCGGCCAGGCAAGAGCCGTCGAGTCCGGTGCCAGTAAGCTCCCCGGTACTAACCATGGTCGGGCTCGCTAGGAAGCTGCGTCCGAGCCGCCTGCTCCGCAGCCGAGCGCTATGCTCAGTCGGATCGCCCGGCACCGATGTCTGCTGTGCACCGACGATATCCGCACCATCAACTCCGGCCAGGTAAGGACCGTCGAGTCCGGTGCTGGCAAGCTCCCCGGTACGGACCGTGGTCGAGCTCGCTCTGAAGCTGCGTCCGAGCTGCCTGCTCCGCAGCCGAGCGCGATGCTCAGTCGGACCACCCGACACCGATGTCTGCCGCAGCACCGACAATACCCGCACCATTAACTCCGGCCAGACAAAGCCGTCGAGTCCGGTGCGGGAACGCTCCCCGGTACGGCCCGTGGTCGAGCTCGCTATGAAGTGGCGTCTGTGGTGCGAGCTGTGGTCGAGCTCACTATTCCCTCCACGCCGGAAACATTTCCACAGCGAGGGAGTTGCTGGCGAGGGCAGAGCCTGCACTGCCTCAACCCCCGGCACCGCCGGTGCGGGTTACATAGTCAATCGGCAAGCCTGCCTTGATCAGTCCACCCTCCGTCGGCACCGCAGAGCGGCACCGTTTACGATCACGGTCCCGCAGATGTTCTCGGTCCCGCCGATCGAGGTCCCGACGCTGCTCTCAGTCTCGGCACCGTTCTCCAGGTCGGTACCAGTAGTACTCGCGGCACCGGTCAGCGTCCCGCAGCACCGATCCATCCCGGTACCGATCCCGGGCGCAGCGTCGAGTGATGTCAGTTACAGACGCAGACTCTACCATGGGCTTTTCAGCTCCTCCAGGGCCATCCAGACACGCATCAGTGTCGTTCCGTGTGGACGCTTCCTATGCGTAGGACTCTGTTTTCCGATGGGCCCTCCAGAGTCTTCCAGGAGACCTATCAGTGGTCATTCTGGACGCCTTGGGTGTCCTACCACGCCAGCGGCGTACCAGTGATCCCATCTCGCTCCGCTCCGTCGGAGCTCTGGGTGCCAGAGGTGACAATTAGCTGTCCCCCTCCGACCGGTATGGAGCAAGCCCCGGTTCATCCACCGGGCTCCCCGATCCCGCCGGATCAGGAGGTCGTCCAGGAGCGCGAGCCCACACAGGACCCGCTTCTCCCTGGCCTTTCTTCTTCCTCCTCCCCGGATAGGGGGGGCAGGAACATACTCCTCGGGCCCTCCTCTAATCCAAACGCACCAGCCCCTATATCTAAGGAGGCTAGGCGTATGGTCTTACTGGGCCGTAAGATATACTCGGCGGGGGCCCTGCAACTTCGTGTGGCAGACTGGCAAGCCCTGCTTAGCCACTACTATGGGTGGCAGCCAAATTTACAGAGGCGGTTCTTCAGAATTCCCGCTCTGGCCTCGGGGGTGGCCACAAGATGGCTCCAGTTATCGAGCCTTCCCTCGCAGCTGCGGCACACTGTACAGGACTTGCCCTTCAATGACAAAGGCCTGTTCCCTGGAAACACTGGCCCTAAGCGGCAAAGCGGCAGCAGGGTCGCTTTGAGCTCTCTCTCTGTCGGCATACACACGCCGGTAATTCAGAACCGACATTGCCGTCCCCAGCGTATCCGCTCTTTCCCTGCGCCTTGCCAAAGTCAGTACTTTGCCAGCGGGCGTGGCTTACGCGGTCGTGGGCGTCAATCCGGACCCCAAAGGTACAGGAGGTACCTAAGGACGAAACCTATCCCCTAGGCGAAGGGAGGTCTCAGACCTATCCTAGACCTGCGGGACCGTGACAAGTCACGATGCAGATAAGTTCCGCACGGTACCCAGGGGGGACGTCAATCCCATCCTTGGATCCCGGAAACTGGTACGCCGCCTCCATATGCAGGGCGCATGTTTCACATCACTATTTCTTCTCCACACAGAAGGTGCCCTCGTTTGGGGCCTACCGTCGTTTCCAGTATACGGCCCTCCCGGTTGGCCTCTATACAGCCCAAGTGTATGCAAAGTGCATGGCTGTAGTCGCCGCGTCCCTTCGCCACCGTCGGATACACGTTCTCCGTATCTAGACGATTGGCTCATTCAAGGGACCACCAGGCCCAAGTTACCAGTGGGCATCGACACGGACCTATTCCCGTGTCTAGGCCTGATGATCAATGGAAAAATCCACTCTCATTCCCACACAGGGAATAGAATTCATTGGGGCCGCCCTGGCCTCCAGTCTCTCCAGAGCCTGCTTACCTCAGCCTCGGTTTCAGGCGAGGGTAACGATTGTACAAGGCCTACGGTCCTTCCCGACAACTTTGGCTCGCACTTGCCTAGGTTTCCTGAGTCACACGGCTGTCTGCACGTTTGTAACCGAACATGCCAGGCTTCGCCTCCGTCCACTTCAATTGTGGCTCACCTGGGTGTACCACCCGGGCAGAGATACCATACTCGTGGTCGTCTCGTTCCCCCCGAGCATCCTAGGCTCCCTCGACCGGGAGTCAGCGCCCTCCCTGGTGTATCCATGGAGGCTGTTCCATTCACCCCTCGGGGTCCCTCCGGACAGACACCCCATCTCTCGGCTGGGTGCTCCCCTGGCTCGGCTTCGCACTCACGGCCTTCGGTTGGCGCGAGAGATGGCCTTACACATCAATGTCCGAGAGCTGAGACCGGTCTGCCTTGTGTACCAGGCGTCTCAGCTGGCGGATCGCCTCAGCAGATCCTTCCTGTCTCGCAAGTGGTCGTTTCCTCCAGACATTATCCATTCCATTTTCCGGACGTGGAGCTTTTCCCGCATAGCCTCCTCGCTCTCGCGAGAACGAAGAGAGAAAGAAGTTCTCCTCGTTCCAAGGCCTCTCCCCAGGCTCGGTCTTGGGGGGGTTTCCCTGAGGCCGTGGATCAGCCATCTGCTGTACGCCTTTACACTGTTCCCGCTGGTTCACAGGGTCCTGCTAAAACTCCGCAGGGACAGAGCGCACCTGATCGTGATCGCTTGTCGGTAGCCAACCCTCTTTGCCCAGACCCTCCGGGGTGGTAGAAAATCTTCCACTCGGTTAATGTATCTGGCCAAGTGGACGCGTTTCTCCTGCTGCTTCGAAACACGCAATGTTTCTCCCGCCGAGGTCCCGATCCATTCCATCAGGTTCCTCAGGGCTTGGAGCGTTTATACCCCCCAAGTGGGGCCCCGCCATAAACCTGGGTCCTCAACCTGGTTCTAACCAGTCTATGCCTGCCCTATTTGAGCCAATCTCAGCATGCTCATTGATATACCTGTCCTGAGAGACGGTTTTCCTGTAGCCTTTCAAACGGCCAGACGAGTCTCCGAGATTCAGGCTCTCACAATAGGCCCACAGTATAATGTGTTCCTCTAGGACAAGGGCAGTTCTTACCACGTCCGCCCTGCCTCCCTAAGGAGGTGTCGGCCTTTTATATCTACCAGGATGTCTTCCTTCAGGTCTTCTTTCCGAAGCCACTCTCATTGCAAGGAGAACAACAATTGCACTCCTTCGACGTCTGTAGGGCGTCCGCAATCTATATCTGGCGGACAGAGCCCTCTCGTAATGCCCCCAAACCGTTGTCGTACCGGCATACCGGACGAAGGGCTTACCTGTCTCCTCCTAGAGGATTTCATATTCAATGACGTTGTGCATCCGCACCTCCTGGATTTTTGGCCCATGTTCCATGGAGCCATCTTACTGCACATTCCACCAGGGCTCAGGCTTCTCTGCTGCCTTCCTGGCTCACATACCCTTTCAGGGGATGTGTCGTGCAACTCCCTGGTCCTCGATCCACACTTTTGACTCATTGGTCCAAGAGTCCATAGCTGATGCAGCCTTTGGCTTAGCAGTTTGCATTCTGCAACATCTAACTCCGACCCCACCGCCTACGTAAGGCTTGGGAATCACCTAACTGGAATGCATAGGAGCAATCACTCAAAGAAGAAAAGACGGTTACTCACCTGTAGTAACTGTTGTTCTTAGAGATGTGTTGCTCCTATCCATTCCAGACCTGCCCTCCTTCCCCACTGTCAGAGTAGCCGGCAAGAAGGAACTGAGGAGCGGATGGGTCGGCAGGGGTATATATCCTGCGCCATAGTGGCGCCACTCCAGGGGGCGCCCAGCCGACCCACCGAGTGTTGCTAGGGTAAAAATGTTCCGAAGAGCCGTGCACGCACGGCGCGCACACCTAACTGGAATGGATAGGAGCAACACATCTCGAAGAACAACAGTTACTACAGGTGAGTAACCGTCTTTTGTGATGCCTGGGGCAGTTCACCCCTCTCAGCTGTTGTCTCAGGCTGGCTGCAGACTCAGGCAGTTATTACTGCATCAGTCACATTCAGGCCACGTTTTTAAGGCTTTTATCATAACCAAATGGGATATTTTTTTAAATGAAAGCTAAGATTCTGTGCTCATCACATGACTCCAGGAGCTGGGGCCCTAGGCCTGGGCATTGTAGTGCCTAGACATTAACACTACCTGGACTCTATAAAGTGTATTTGATTTCTTGTCCTCCTCTTATTGTGAGTTGCTTGTCACTGCACGGTGGAGCTGCTAGGAGCGTTCCTAGTATTGGTGTTTGTCTAGGTAGGCTGTTGAACTCAATCTTTGTGTGACCCTCCCACTTGCGGCAGGGGGCTGCTAATGTATCACTCAGTCATGAACCAGATGGCGCGACGATTCCGATTTCAACATTTTCCTGTGTTTCTCTTGCAATGGCTTTAGCGTGGATATAGTGAGCAGCCCCGCAAGAACGGTTACACAGGTTGAAATGAACCCAGCTCTCTAATGCACTTTGGGAATAGGCCATGGACTCCTATAACAGGCCCTAGATACATGTAACTAGCAGCTCAGAGAGCCATGTTTCAAATGAGTGGCGCTCCATAACGTCAATGCTGCTCCCTAGATTAACCTGGACTATGCTACTAGCTGGTCAAATTTGGGATTGAGTATCCCCCTGCCTGTATTAAGTTAATTCACTTTCTTAACCAGCTCTTTGAGCATCTGTTTGGTTGGCTTCTGAGCCTGTTAGGTCGGTCAGTAGGGTTTACACTGACGTAACTAAAGTCATATTCTGGTCCCTGCTCGTTTTATAGTTGCCATTATGTACCGTCTTTGGGTACAAAGTCTGTTTTACTATTCTTGTTTACATCTAACTGCTGAAGACGTCAGAGAAACAGGCCGTATCGCAGATATCATTTCAGCCTACAAGGACAGGCATTAGCGGTTGCTAATTAGCGGTCTCCTACTCCTACAAAAATGCAAGTTTTGTGTTCTAGAGAAAACTTGGGGTTTGCAGACCAGATTTGAATCTCCTTTTCCAAACCTACTGTGCCCACCCTCTACATGTCTGCCACTCAGATCCCTTCAAGTCTTCTGCAATCCTCACAATTCATAATCCCTCAGAATGAAGCCAGCAAGATGTGCACATGCCTAAAACGAATGACTTCATGATCTCATTGCTATAATTCTCCATCTCATCTGCTTCCTGTTGATTGCTATTACTTCTCATAAGTCCCACCTAATATTAGAGGGTAAAATACCACCTGCTTGTTTGTTCTGTAAGAAGCCTACCGCTTTTCTGCACTGTACAAAGGGTCAGCCACGCAAACCTGGGAGCTTTATGCCTATGTGGCCACATGGAAATCTGTACTTTTGGGGTCTCTACTCCAACCCCTCACCTTACCTCTCAACTTCCACAGCCATGGCCAGAGAATCCAGAGGTTTTGGGTGGTGGGAGGGGAATACAAGGTAATCTACTCCATTCCCCAGCCAGTGCAGGATTTTTCCATATTGCATATCTTCAAGTGTAGTGTCCAGTAGGGGTTAAATGTGGAATGGGTGGGGTTTCCAGCACATTCCATGGCAAATGATTCCACAGACGAACAGATCTCATTGGCAGGCAATTTAACTATCTTCCCTTGCTCCACTAACCTCTCTGGAGCCTCCCACTGTAACTGGGAGATTACCAGTCAAGGCCGCAGAGCCTCAAAGAGGTGGGCGGTAGCAAGCAGCAGTCAGGCTGGGGGCCCTGCAGGTGTGATGAAATTGTGTGTTTGTCTGTAACTAGGTCATAGGCAGAGAAGGAGCTGGGGAGGGCTTCAGCCGTATTATATTGTGCAGAGCCATGCAAAGCCTTGTAAACTCTGGTATGCACTAGCTGGAGCTACATGATATTCACCCATTACTAGATGTGACAGTTAATCGATGTCACTGCTGTCGTTTTTCCTTACAATAAGGAAATATGCAATTTTTACATCTACTGCCGACAAGTTCAACTTGTCATAGGCAAAAACATGAAATAACTTACTGGCAAACAGTAGTTTGTAAATAAGAATTAAGTTATTTTACATCTTAAGTAGGATATCGTTACAACGTTAGCCTTTGCTTAATGAAATCTGTCGCAGCATTAACTGGGTTGATACGTTGTGGAGAGATGCAGTTAAACAGATTTACTGTGGACAGTTCTGGTTTTTTCCCCCTCACACACATGAGAGGAGACAAGAGGATGTTAGTTCTGGTTTTATTTTAGTCCAAACTAAAATATCCTTCAAGGAAAACAAACCATGGCTGGAATAGTGTTTCACAACAGACTGTAATGCTGAACATTGAAGTGTCACAACGATATAAGAGACTGAATAAGAAGCATTCAGCTGCCTGAAGAAAGCAGCTTGAGTAATGGCACCTTTATGAAATCCATGGGCACGGGTAGGAGGTAACAATTCCCATACAGTAAGAAGGGAGTATAATGAAATACAGAGCCTCCCCTCCCCTCAGCCCCACTACATCACGGGTTTAGTAGCCATTTACCCTAGGGAACTGAACCAAGCTTCCAGCATTCATTAAGTGTTCAAGTAACGCCCCCATCACCAGGCTACTGCGCTCTGGTTGCCATTATCAGGGAAGTTGGTTTAATGCATTCATAGGACAGACGATTGAAAAGCTGGAGGTTACTGTGCTGCTGGCACAGTCAGTGGATGATGCTGGAGAGGAGAGGACTGTTCCAGTTTCTACGTCTGTTGTACAGTAGGTTACCACTGGTTTAGCCACTCATGTATCATCCTCTGGTTTTGAAGTGAGGCAGAAGGGGGGGGGGGAAGAGGCAGTAGTGAGGGATAAATCAAGAAGGAGGGAAGCCCTGGCCTGCTTTGAATGTTGTCAGGTGTCCTAGCACATTCAGATGGCTGGCAAAATAGACCCCACACCCCAGCAGTTAATGAGTTAAAACAGGTTTTTAAACAGGTTCGTTTTAAAAAAAGGTGCCTGTGTCAATTCTCCCAGTACTGGGACATGTTACACACCGCAGTGTCAGCCAGTCACCAGACAGAGGCGGGCTTCTCTGCAGAGCGCTTCCTGATGTCTGACCTTACAGTTTGGGCTGCGAGGTTAGTTTCAGGCTCAAGGTTTCAGCAAGCTTCTCCATGAACTCAAAGGTGTTCAAGTAATCAGACCGCTTCACGCTGCAGAGGGGAAAACACACCAAACAACCATCTTACGGCACTGATGCTGCCACGTGTAAAGGGCAAAACGCTCTTCAGGCTTTGAGTTATAATGCTACTGAAGAAGAGCATAAAACACTGATTGATTTATAGTGTGACGGTTACTTCTGTGCAAGGAGCCTTACAACAGGACTGTAGGGGAGTGTGACAGAGTGCTAGGCAACACCACCGATTGCATTCTGGGGGTATAGGCCCCCCCTCAGCCTCAGGGGAGGAGCTACTGAGCCCAGGGCTCAAGCAAGTTTGGGGGACCACAAATGAAAAACAGGGACAGGAGTGAGGCTATAGGGCCAAAATCTTGGATCCAGAAGGGGACACCAAGCAGAGAACCCCAGACAGCACCCACTACTCCTTGAAGGTGTCTAGGGAGCCAGTGGACAGAGCCCAGAGGAACTCTGCCCGGACGCGTGATCAAAGTGAGGAATGGAAACAGGCCCCACAATGCAGAGCACCTTCCCATCCAGCATCCGCCTCCTGGTTTTCTAGATGGTCACCTTGCTCAGTGCTAGGAGGTCTCTTGACTTCGTGGGGCGAGGATAGGGCTTGCATAAATCAGGAGATGAGGGGAAAAGGGCAGCCAGAACCTAAGGAGAAGGTTCTGGAGGAGTAGGAAAAGGGGCTGCAACCTGGCACGCTGCATGTAGATGTGCACCAGCTTCTCCCCGATGCTGCAAAAGGGACAGGTGTCAGGGAGGGAGGTGAACCGCGCCAGGTACACGGCCGTGCTCATGGCTCCATGAAGGAGCTGCCAGCTGATCTCCCCGGTCTGCTGTGGGACCAAAGTGGAATACAGGCTGGCCCACCAGGGTTCCTCACCCTCCACAGGTGGTAAAAGGTCTTGCCACTTGGTGTCAGGGCAGGACATGAGGGTGAAGCAATGGAATGGGTGGAGCATGAGCGGGTATAGCTGTTCTCTAGGCACGGTTCGGAAACTAACCAATTGCAAGTCGCACAGCTGGCTCACGTTACGGAGGGGAGAGGACTGGGGGTTTGCGGGGCAGGGGCCTGATAATAAGGGCCAGGGGTGGGTGGGGAGCACCCTCCTGGACAGACTGTGGCTGCAGCTCATTCAGGATTCATATAAAACAAACCCCTGTTTGTTTTATATGAGACAAACCATGCTTCAACAGTCTCTAAAACAGCTTAATGTCTCATTAGGAGAGTGTAAAACCCTCATCAGCACCGTTCAGCCGAAAGGGTCAGCTATGCAGGCAGCAGCCCTGAAATGAGGCCAGTGCAGGAGTGGAGCAGACATGTACTATGCTGGGTGCACAGTAAGGGAAGGGGGAAATGTTTGGACAAAAAAGAGCAGGGCAAACCCCTCCTCCTATGAAAAGTGCCAGGGATCTTCTAGCTCCCCAGAGCAGACAAGCCATCACTCAAGGTCTCATCTAGAAGACTTTCATATTGTATCTACCTCAGAAAGGACCGAGTTGCCCTCTTCCAGATTTGAACCTGCAGCTCCTGTTTACATAGGCCCTACCTAGTGCTTAGACTGTTAAGACAACCTCAGCCTAGGATTAACAGCAGCACTGCTTTCCCTTTTACCTGTTTTGTTGTGGCTACTGGTCTTAGGCTTTCTGGCGCTCCCCACTCACTGATTTATGACAGGAACATGTATATTAGTTGCTCTGCCAGTAACACGACATGCCCTTCCCGCCTACAGGCAATTCTCACCCGTCCTTGGAAAAGTTGCAAGACTGGCCCTGATTTGCATCAGGCATGTGGAGGCTTGGGCCAGATATTACAGTTGATAGGGAAAGTGTAAATACGGTGGCCTGCCCAAGAGATTGTAGAGTCAGTCTTGAACTATACAATGCACGATTCTCTTCAATCCCTTGTTAACAGGATCAACTCACATTGAGCGGAATGGCTTAGTTCTGTACTAGAATGTTAAGACAGGAGGACATGATGAGGGATCTGATTGGCCTTTCTTTATTTGCCTCACTTTGTAACTGTGTTTGCAGCTCAAATGGTATGCAAGACCATCCCGGCACCCTTAACAGAAGATCTAGTCATCATGGAGGGGCATGTGAAGGAGAGAATGGTCAGAATTCTGTAGCTTAATTTTCTGTAGGTTTTAGGAGGTGTTGAAACCAAGCCTTCATACGAGTGCCGTTCACACTTGTATTTAATAAAAGCAAGTGTCACTGTAAGACAGTCGTCCCACGGCAACCCTCTCCCAGTCTGTTGTGGTCAACCTGGGGTCTTACACCATTTGGCCAGACAGGAAGGATTGAGCTACTTCGATTGTAAGCTCTTGGGGCAAGGAATGTCTCTTCACCATACGCAAATCACTTCACCACTCTGACCGTCAGTTTCTCGGTCTGTAAAACAGGACTAACGATGTTGACCTCCTTGGTGTCGTGCTTTGAGATCTATGTAAGAGCCGGCTACTCTGATTATTCTGTGCTTGTGCAGCGCCTGGCATAAAGGGTCCTGGTCCCTGATAGGGGTGCCTAGCTGTTACAGTAATACAAATAATAATCAACAGTGGTTTTAAACCTACCCCCCACCAGCCTGCCATGCACTACTGGTCACTACAGCCTTTAACAGCAATGCCCTGTTTAAGGGCAGTGAACACACCGCATACTTACTTAGGTAAACCTTTAATGCAAGCAGCTAAGTCCTTTGTCATGAAGCCAGCCTCTATAGTCTCTACACAGACCTCTTCCAAGGCGGTGGCAAAGTTCTTGAGGTCGGCGTTGTTATCCAGTTTACCTCTGTGAGCCAGTCCCCTAGTCCAGGCAAAAATGGAGGCTAAGGAGAAAGAGAGTGTAACTGTACTGCTGAAACAATAAGATGAGGCTGCACTGTCACAACAAACAAATAAGTAAGAAATCCCCCAAGTAAGAAATGGAACAACTGATGAAGGTCAGTGAGAAAAGCTGAACTTTCAGTGAAAATCTGGAGTGCGAACGGGAGTGACTTCACGTCACTGTCTCTTCTTTGGTTTTTAAAGCAGCCCGTGTGCTATTCCTTATCTTTTTTTAAGCTCCAGTATCTCTTTTGCTCCTCTCTGTGGCACATGATGGAGAGGAACAGAGGCCAATACGAAGAGCTACATGCAATTAAAACATCCAAAGTTCTGAAATACTCTACAAGCTGGAATCTGATTACTTCCCCGTAACACGTTGCACGGAGAACGAGTGTAAGTGCAGATGATGTTTTATCATGATTTTATAGGGCTTGTTGATACACACACGTAGTGCGCGGCCCGCTGGGCAGTGAATCTATCCTGCACGAGCCTGCCACGCGCTAAGTGCCCATGGGGACCCTGCTGCCCCATACTAAAAGTTCCTAGTGTGCTTTACATCTACACAGGAGGAGAATAAAGCACACGAGGGAACTCTTTAGTGCATCGCACCAGGGTCCACGTGTGCAGGGTAGATTTACACCCCGGCTTGTGGTGAACTATAGACAATCCTATACTCTGCTCACTTGTGCTTATCAGCTGCGTAAACCTATTTTATGTGAAAGTGAAACAACCCAGTGGGGCCATTACTATACCATTAACGCAGGGATGTCAGAACATCTCATAGGTTAATTGTGTATACAATTCATTGCTCCCATCCGGTCAGTTCCAAGCTGCTTGTACTGTACACGGCAGAAGTACCAAAGAAGATGCACAAATTATCATGCAATTAGCATGTGTGGCATTCTGTGATGCAGGAATTTGCAGAAACAACAATGCGGGTGTTCTCAGTCTTAACTCCTTCTTACATGTTGCAATCAGTCAGAGAAGCACGAGGCATCTTACCAATGGGATTAGTGGAAGTTTCTTGACCCTTCTGATGCAGGCGATAGTGACGCGTAACTGTGCCATGAGCAGCTTCTGCTTCCACTGTCTTGCCATCTGGGCAGATCAGGACGCTGGTCATCATCCCCAGAGAACCATACCCTGCAGGTTATAATCAAATGGGTCAAGTCTTCCTCTGAAAACCCCGACTCCGCTAAAGCTACACCACTCTGCCAAGCCACAAGGGAAGCCAAACAAACGTAGAATTCCTGCATAACAGCCACACATTAAACACTAAAACACCCACTCGTTCAGTTCTGACTTAGGAAGCTGCTCTCGTGTCTGAATCATAGAAGTTATTCACCAAGGCCACTAGAAAACTGCAGACATTTTGCCCCACTTCAAGCAAATTCATATTCACCATAGCCAGCCACTTTTTTTTTTTCTGTCAATGAGCTCATAGTCTGCAAGCACCAGGGTCACCCAGAGGATTCAGGGGGCCTGGGGTCTTCAGTGGTGGGAGGCCCCCGCTTCGGCGGCGGGGGGGGGGGTCCTTCCGCTCCAGGATCCGCCGCCGAAGTGCCCCGAAGACCCATGGCGGGGGCCCCCCACCGTCGAATTACCGCCGAAGACCCGGCACTTCGGCGGCAGGTCCCGCCTCGGCGGTAATTCGGAAGCGGGGTGGGGGTGGGGGTGTCCTTCTGCCCTGGAGCGGAAGGACCCCCTGCTGCCGAAGACCCGGAGCGGAAGAAGCTCCGGGGGCCCCGGCCCCGGGAGAGTTTTCTGGGCCCCCCAGAGCGAGTGAAGGACCCCGCTCCAGGGGCCCCAAAAAACTCTTGTGGGGGCCCGTGGGGCCCGGGGCAAATTGCCCTACTTGCCCCCCCTCTGGGTGGCCCTGGCGAGCACCTCTCCTCTCCCATTGACCCCCAAAGCTCTGAAATAAGAGTCACTCAAAACTGCAAGGCAGCATGGGAAGGGGATGGGAGCGGCAAGGCTGTTTAGGAATCGGATTTTGCATTTGATTTCACACTCGTTGGTCCCAACAAGAGAAGAAATTCAGTTCTCCAGAGACAGAGATTCATATTTCTCCTAGGGGGGAAAAAGCAATGGGCCTAGGAAAAGCTTGCTGCAGTGGGAGGAATGCAAGATTTCCTTAGGGGGGTGCGTGCACAGACAGGAGGGGAGGCACTGAGACTTGGCTGAGGGAGGTGTCGGGAGCCAGGTCCAGGCGGGTTCCTACCTGCTCCCAGGCCCGTTCCAGTCGCTCTGAGTCCCGCTCCCTGGCCCAATCCTGGGCTCTGCTGCGGCTGCTCCAGCTCCGGTGGCTCCTGCTCTCATCTCCCCCCGCCCCAGTGTGGGCGAGTTTACCTGGGGGCAGAGCCCCCACAATATTTCCATTGTGGTGGCACTTCTCCTGCCCCCTTCCCAGTTCCACTGCCCTGCTTCTGATCTGTCCGTGTATTTTGCTGTCAATCCTCATTCCTAAGGTGACCGTACGGCCCGTTTTGCCCGGGACAGTCTCTTTTTAAGCCATGGCCCAGCTGTGATGACTTTTTTTTTTTGGCAAAAATGGGCATTTGTCCTGTTTGCTCTTGCCAATGGATCATCAGCTGGCAGGAGCAAACGGGACAATTGCCCATTTTTGCCCAAAAAGTGGGGTGTGCACCCCTAGTGGGGCGCAGAGGAACATGTGGGGGGGAGGGGAAACGGGGTTTGCGCAAGCAGTGATGCCAGCTGGGCGGGGGCAGGGGCAGGGGCAGGGGCAGGCAGGATCTGGGCGAGCAGCGACGCCAGCCGCGTGGGGGGGAAGGTGAGGAATGACGCCAGCCCCACATGGGGAGCAGGCTGGGCGTGGACGAGAGGCAGGGCTCAGGCCAGCACCTTGGGTCAGCCCCGTGTGCGGTGTAGAAGGGGGGCAGGCACGGGCCAGCCCCATGTGCGGGGTTGGGAGCAGGGCTCAGGCACGTGGCTTGGGGCAGCCCCAGGTGGTGTCTCGTTTTCCCTTTGGGAAATATGGTCACCCTACTCATTCCCCACATTTACCCTGTCACGTTCCTCTCCGTTCCTGCGGGAAGGTTCCGTCAGATAAAGGGCTTTGGGAGCGGGAGGAGAAACTTGCTCCTGGACGGAGATTTACATTTCTGCTCTACGCCACACCTGGTCATGTGGGGTGGTCCGGGCCAGGTCCTCCACTGGTGTGAAGTGACATGCTCCAGGAACGTCAGTGCGCTACACGTGTGCACACCAGCTAAGGGCCTGGCTCACTCTGTCTAACACAGTCAGACTTTGATTTACATGCCATCTCCTTGGGAGGATCTCAAACCATGTCAGAAGCACAGACGAGTTCTGCCTTGCAACCTCTGCGTGGCAGGCGAGTATTGTTCTCCTCCCCAGTTCAGAGAGGAGCAGGCCCAGATAGACTGAAGGGCTTGCCTAATGTCACATGGACCCAGTGGCATTGATAGAACTAGTGTAATGACTTCTTGTCCTCTGCCTTAGCCATATGCATGCCTGGATTAATGCACAGGCAAATCGAGCACATGCCTAGGACCCAAATTTGTAGGGGCAGGGGGTTAAAATTGTAGGCCAGTGTCATCCTTCTCCAATGCCTTGCACCACCAAGGGGGCACCAACCACCCTTCACCCAGGCACCACAACCCTAATCCTGGCCTGGCCTGGAGGGGAGACCCCAGGGGCGGAGGAGAATGCGAGCCCACCCTGCACTCACCCTGCAGCAGTGGTTCCTGTCCCCCAGGTCTAGGCCTGGCTCCCCCCTCCAGACATTGCACGTTGCGACCTGGTGCCTGGGGTTGCAGCACGTCACGTTTGGCCCAGCCACCTCCCTCCGCCCCGGTTATGGCAGAGAGGTGACCGGGCCGAACCTGAGTGGTGCTGTAACCTCATGCACCAGGTCACAATGCCCGGAGCAGGGCCCAGCCCCACGGGACAGGAACTGCCACTGTGGGGTGAGTGTGGGCGGGCGCTCTCCAATCCCCTCCCCCTCTCCAGAGCCAAGGGTGACCAGATAGCAAATTGAAAAATTGGGACGGGGCGGGGGTAATAGGCTCCTATATAAGACAAAACCCCAAATATTGGGACACCTGGTCACCTTACCAGAGCCTCCCCTCTGCACTGGGCCAGGAGAAATGTATGTTTACTTAGGATCCAGTGATGGGCTAATCCAGCCCCGACCACACGGCCATTCTTCCTTCCCCTACATTCTGCAGCACTTAGGGTCCCGACCTGCAAGGTCTCAGTGCTTGGAACTCCCATACTTGAACAGGTGTTCCAGGAAGCTTACAACTTATGGGATCAGGCTCTTACACTGGGTTTGAGTGCTCCATCCCACAGAAAGAGCCACAGGGGAGAGCCTGAGGGAATGGAAAACAAACACACACAAACAAAACCACAAAACCTGTTTTCCTGGTGCCATCCCCTCTGGCGGGAGGAGCTTGTGGGGATGTAAAACTGGGAGCTCATGTCACCTTCTCACCTTCCAGGTCTCTGAGATCTGGGTCACTGGAAGCTTCTTGGGGCAAGGAACAAGAATCCCTCTAAGTTTTGTGTGAGGCAAAATTTGCTGATGATGCTAAAGAAAGAACACTACTCAACTCATGTTCTTCCTGCGAGTGCCACACACATGCCAACAGGCCACATCTTTGAGTAGGATTCTTACCAAGAGCTATGAATTTTATTCATATCAATATCTATCTGGCTCTTGGCATTTGGGTTACATTTTTGTGTCATTACAATTTCTTTTTTGCTCACTGGGCATTGAGCCAATTTGCTGAGGTGACCTTTCCATGCTCAGCTTTCGCTACTGCGCCCTGGGTTAAGTCATGCAGGCATTTTGGTGACCAAATCCCAGCTACTGGTGCAAGCACTTTGGGTTTAGAGCCATTAGTAGTTGTGGCATTGGAATAGCCATCACACAAAGAAGTCTAAATAGAAGATGGATGCACTCTGCCAACTGAGAGTCACTTTTTAAAGCTAAGTTTGTATCTCATACTTCGTTTTCTTGAGTCTGTGAACTGCAAACAGTTTGGAGATAAAGCAGTGGCTCTAGGATAAGCATATGCATGGGTGTGAGGCTGGTGGCCTGACTGTTACCGAGGCGTAGCCCAGCGACATGCTGAAACAGGAACAGGACATACCTTGTGCCACAGAGTCAGACTGCACATCACCGTCATAGTTCTTACAGGCCCAGATAAAGCCACCTTCAGATTTCAGGGCTTGAGCCACCATGTCATCGATGAGTCTATGCTCATACCAGATCTTCTGGGCTTCGAACTGGGGCCTGTATTCTCTGAAAGACAAGAAAACCACCAGGTAGCTTCTGGCAATTACAATTCTGGTCAGTGCAACATGCAGGTGAAAGGCTGAAATCCTTAACTTGCATGAGGAAATGGGAGAGGAAAGGGCCTGTGGGCTCAGATGAAGATGTTTATGGGCCTTGAACAGCACCTGAAAGGACAGGATGTATATAACACATCAGTACATGCCTGTGGAGATGGACACCAAAGCCTTGATTCAGGAGAGCCCTTAATTACATGCTTGAGTGACCCATCCTAGCTTCAATGGGAGCGGGGGATGCCGGGCACTTTACAGAGTTGGGCTCTGAATTGACGGTGGGGGTTCACAAAGAATAAAAGAACCATCTTTCTACTACAGAAAAAATGCTCTGGAAGAGAAAAACTGGAAGTAACAATCTGTACTAGTTACTTTTCATAGATCTCCTGAAAGATGTCTTTAAAGCGTCCATCGTATCTCTTCAGAATGGTGTTCTTGGTGCTCATGTACAGGGGCCAGCCTTTAGATAATGCCATCTGGAAAGAACTGTGTGCAAAATCCCTGATGGAGTGGTCAAGGTTATACATTCCCATAGCTACACCACCACAGCCTATCAGGAAAGGGAGAAAAGAGAACAGTAAATAAGAATTAGCTACAACACTGGCTAAAACCCCCACCTCATTTCTAACAGCACGCTACAGAATTCCCAGCCAGCAGGCTGGAATCCTCCTTGGCAGTCTGTCTTTCCTGATGCAGTTCTAGAGACTGAAGTATAACAGGAGGGAATTCAGTTACAAACAATAGGACTCTTCCTCCCACATGTGCATTGTTTGTCTAATTCTCTCAGTGCTGTGAGGCATGGAGCTAGGCATGGTTCCTGGTGGATCTTTAAGCTTAAGTGACTTTTTACATGGCTGTAGGCCAGATGTAGTTTCCTTCAGCGACTCCTAACTACAGTCCAGATCACCACTACTCCATAGAAAGAAAGAAAAAAAAAAACATGGAAAAGGGTTCTGGGGAGGAAATTGCTGTGGGAGATCCTACTTCTTTGAAGTGGTGGTTTAACCATTGACAGTGTGGACAAAAGCTGTGGGGACCAGCTCCATACTACATGGGTCCCGGGAATCCACAGTCATCTGTGGAGGCCCTGCATCTCTTCACTGGCTTGGACCTCACTGCAGCCTCTCCTGGCTCCCTGAGAGAACAGGTTCATTGTCAGCAGGGAATGCTCTCCTGTTCCTAGAACCCCCATAAGGGCTATAGAGAAGAGACAACACAGCCTTGGACAGTGTTCTGACTAGGTTGTGCACAGCCTGTATATGTCTGAGGGGAAAGGCAGGAAAACTGTGCGTGTCCTCCATTCCAGAGTCTGTAATCCCTTCCTCAGTACAGACCCTGGGAGGAGGAAGGAGAGACCTGCTTGTGGACCAGCAGGGTGGGACAAGCTAGCATTCTAAGAGAGACATTAACGTTCCCTAACTTCCTATTTAGTCTAAAGTACATACATTAAAACGGTGTGTGGCATATAGAAGTGGAATCACCCTTTGCAGCAGAAACAACTCTATCACAGAGAACTCTGGTGATTTTATTGAGAACAACAGGAGCTATGGATTTAAAAATGAGTACAGAGCCAGTCAGCCAAGGAAATACAATTCCCCCGAACCCTCCTGTCATCTCTTCTGGTCTGAATAACAGCAGGGTAGGCTTCACAGCAGCATGCATACCCCCTTCTTTGAGTTGTGAGATTTACTAGAGGCTGCTATATCTGCCATGAGTTTGATCAAAACTAGACCCGTTGGAATGGTCTTCCTACTGTTGACAATTACTAAAATGAAAAGATTGAGGTTCCTGGGCTTGACTGTGCTTCCACTTAAATCAATGGCAAAATTCCACAGACTTCAATAAGGCAGTTCCCATTGGCCGATCTCTATGAGAGTCTTCTCGTTGACTTCAATAAGAGTTGGTTGGGGCCGTTAGTGAGAAACCTGAAATGGGCTCATTCTTATCCAAATGCCTTAGACCAAGGGTAGGCAACCTATGGCACACGAGCTGATTTTCAGTGGCGCTCACACTGCCCAGGTCCTGGCCACAGGTCCGGGGGGCTCTGCATTTTAATTTAATTTTAAATGAAGTTTCTTAAACATTTTAAAAACCTTATTTACTTTACATACAACAATAGTTTAGTTATATATTATAGACTTATAGAAAGAGACTTTCTAAAAATGTTAAAATGTATTACTGGCACGCGAAACCTTAAACTGGAGTGAATAAATGAAGACTCGGCACACCACTTCTGAAAGGTTGCCGACCCCTGCCTTAGACCTTCACTATCATTTTCAAAGCCAAGTCACCACTGGCTTAAATGGGAGGTTTGCCTGGGTCTGCAGAATCTGGCCTACTTTGAAATGTCTCACTGGCCAAAGTATTTTTCAGTAAGTTTTTTTATTACGACATCCCTCATTTGAAAACCCAAAACATACTTTTGGAAGGAGTGCCTCGTAAGATAACGTAACCACTGCCTATGTGTATTCCTGGTAATGATGGAAATAGTTGAGTCTTATTTCAGAGGAACCTGGTGGTGGTTGGGGAAATAGCCAGACCTTTTCATGACTGAAGCAGGTTTGTTTGTTTGTCAAAAAAGCAAAGTTGTTTTAAGATGTTATCTTAAAAGTATTAAACCAAGTTTCATAAAAGCCGAATCCAAGTATGTTGGAATAGGATCCAAGAATACAAATCACCAGTCTCCATTAGTCATAGCATGCAAATTGGCACCCAGCCTGCCATGCTTAGTGATGTACAGGGCAGAATAAGATTGACTACAAGATCCTCCAAAGAACTTTTAGGGTTAGGGGTCTCGTAGCTACCAAGTTTTGTACAGCTGCAAGTGTAACATTTTCCTGAAAATAATTTAAAGAAGATAATTTGCACATTTGTACATAATTCATATAACTGTAAACGTCAGGTTCAACACAAGTGCATGGCGTAGTGCTGGTGAAAGGCATTTGATTCACTGCCTTGGTGAACCAAGTGCTTTGTTCATCTAGAGTGCAGCAGCGGGGCCGGGAACCCACTCACTACCCTGCCAGCATGGCTCAGCCCTGATCTGGAGGAGGGGATTTCCCCTAGTAGTAACAGAGGTAGTTCATTCTCCAAGCAGTTTTTGGCTTTTTGACAGAATCTGCCGATTAGCCCAAAGCATGGTGGGGAGTTTGCGACGTGAGAATTTCTCTCTGTGTTATCAGCGAAGAGCAGTGCATGACATAGCTACCAATGGCGCAAGTGTCACACAAGATGCATGAGAAGTGGTAAGTCTGGTGTGCGTGTTTTTTATTTTGTTTCTTTGCTTTATGATTTCCAACACAATTGAATTAACTTTCAGCGCTGGAAAGTTCTCCTTCCCTCCCACACAAATGAAATGGGCCTCTACAAGTATAGATGCTGTACCACGCAGTGAATCTAACACACCCATCAACCTGAATCATGCCAAATACCAGTGACAATCTCAGCTTTTGTGACACCATACATACCTTCAAAGTTATGGATCAGATAGGTCACGGGTTTACCGCCATCTTTCGGTGTATAAGTCATCTCTACTTTTCCAGGCCCAGGAACAACGAAATCCGTTGCTCTGTACTGTACAAAAGAGAGAAGAGTTAAGTTTAGTAGTTTCATCCAATACACAGCTAAACTGCACGAGCAATAGTCATGTTTGGTCAAATAGCAATTCTCATTCATAGGAAAAATGTGGAAATAGATGCACTAAAAGAGCTGAAAAATGCAGAAATTTACATTTTCCAGATGTAGATGACATTTTAAAGTGGCAGGTCTCTAAAAATATTGTTTAATATTCAGTGGGGGAAGGGAAAGGGATATTCTGGGAAATTCTATTGATTCCATTTCATAATTGGGTTAACGCAACTATGCACCAAACTACAGTATCTTGACAATGGCTGTGAATTATGCTACTAGTGTCTAACCTTTCACTTCTGAGCCCTGAATTCCAAACAGGCCTAACTACAGTAACAACCATTCTCAAGCATTTGTGAATGGGTGAAAGCTGCCCACGCAGGCAACACACACTCTAAAAAAACCACACAACTGTAAAACTTAGTTACAAAAAATGTGTATCATCATCTTCCAAATTGTCCTGGGTAAATGTAATTAGGTTCTTTTTAGGCTACTTTCCATTACAGCCTTCGAGCCTTCTCACCATTTCCTTGCTGACATCAGTAACGTTCTTCCCAAGCTCTACAGTTTGCTGGTTTTCCTTTCTCTCTTCCCATCTATTATTCCTTTCACTTTAATCTCTTGCTCTGGCAAGTTTCCACTTCTTTTGCTTTATCAGCACACTGTCTAGCCTACTGTAATTTCCACTGCCTACTTAATTATTCAGTGCTCTTGATTTATTTCTTAAAGACATAAGACTAATTATTCTTTTTTGTGAGGTATGGGCTCGGCCATTTCTTCTTGCTCCTAGGAATTAGATACTCAGCTGTGGCCTACCATTTTAGGTGAGCATATGACTTACCTAGCTCTTCTAGAACACTGCTCATCCATAGACTTCAAAGCACTTTACAAAGGTCTGTATCATTATTCCCATTTTACAAATGGGGAAACCGAGGCACCAAGCTGCTATGACTTGCTCAACATCACACAGCAGGTGAGTGGCAGGGCTGGGAACAGAGCCCAGGTCTGACTTCCAGTCCAGGACCCTTCCCACGGGACCACACTGCCTTCCACACCATTTCGTTTCACTTGAATAGCTTCAGACCAAAACTCATTCCTCCCTCAACCGTTTCTGCACCAAGAGTGGAATCTGTGCGGACAATCACTAGAAGGACAAATGCTTTTTCACTAAGCTTTCAAACTGGTATTTAAATCAGGTGTTCAAATGACATGATTTATTTGTAAGACCAAACAAACAATAAAATGTCAAGTGTTCATTAACACAGGACAAGTAAACGACATGGCAAGAACCCAGTATGTTGCCAAAAAACACCCACCAGCTCCTCATCAGCTCACTTGCATAAACTGTTTGGCCCAATTATGCATCGTGAACAGGAGTAGGGCAGGCAATGAGACTCCTCTTCCTCAACAAAATGTTTTTCTTCCTCCCTCTAAAGGTCTCATTAAAGTGAGCTTTCCTGGGGGGTGGAGGGGTGTTCTGCTGCCAGAATGGGTCTTCCAGTTAAACAGACTGACATCTTTCAGAACACTAGAGGACACTCTCAGCTTCATATTATACCAGCTCTCTCAGTATTAGCTATCATTAAAGAATAGGAATGTTCCTCATTATGATGTGGCCTGAGGTTTCCAAGGTACCATTGGCCAGTCTCCCCAGCACAACCTATCAGGTAACCAAGCAAGTGGGTTTTGTTGGTTTTGGGTTGTTTTTTTGAGTGAAATGAGTATCTGGCTCTGCAAAAGCTGCCCATGGTGGAAACAGGGAGAATCGAGAAGTAATTTGGATGTTGGGCTACCTGGAAGTACGTCAGACAATTCAACAACACTGGGACAAGAGGAAGGAAAAAATGTAGGGGTAGAGTCTGTCTTATACAGTCACCGCTGCAAGGGGGTGGGAGGAGGGCCTTGGGAGCAGTTGCTGGAGGCATTCCGTCTCTAGACTGCTATGGCAGTGAGCTTGCTTTCGGGGCAGTTGGAAATTAGAAACAGTGCATAGGCCTCTGTATATTATTAGTAGAACTGTGATAGCTCCAGTCATCGACCAGCACCATGGTAAGTGCTGTACAAACACAGAATGCTAATAAGCACGGAGCATGATGAGTGCATCTCCACCCCCTCGTGGATCTCTGCAAAAGCAGCTAAACTATGGCCTTTAAGAGATATCACATGCGCGTTGGGTGCATGCTGTTTTGTTCCCTGGAAGAAGACTGTTCACCTAAATCAAGTACAGGTAAAAAGAAACAGAGAATGACCCTAAAATAGTAACTCACTTGGTCCCCATAAGCGTGACGGCCAATCATGATGGGTTTCACCCATCCAGATACCAGCCGGGGGATGTTTTTGCAGATAATGGCCTCCCTGAAGACTGTGCCACCCAGAATATTTCGAATTGTCCCATTCGGAGACTTCCACATTTGCTTCAGCTTGAACTCCTCCACTCTCTTCTCATCCGGAGTGATAGTAGCACACTTGATGCCGACACTGTACTTCCTTATCGCTTCTGCTGCTTCTACCGTCACCCTGTCATCGGTCGCATCACGATTTTCCATGCCCAAGTCATAGCTATAAATAATCAATCATCAAAGTCACCTGACGGATCAATCTAAGATGCTTATGGTCCTACATGATATAAATGGACAACACACGCACAGTCCTAGAATTCTGTCATTACTGGTATCTACATCGAGCCAACCTGCACTCCACCAGGAGTCAAAACAAGGGAAGGTAGATGGTCTTAACACCAGTATCTTCCCTCAAGATTTCTGCAGGTGAGGCTGCAGGGGTGACTTTAGTTTATGATTGAGACTGTGTAGGAGCCCTGCCAAGAGCATCTGCTGCAAGGGTACACAGATGCGTGCATCCCCAGCTGCCTTGGCCACGTCCCATTCTCCGCTAGTACCCACCTGCTTTGTGAGTATCTAATCAACCTGTCACCCTGGCAGCTCAAGTGAAGTTGTGGCTGTTTTGCATTATTTCAGCCTTCCCCGCTGGACTTTTCACTATGGGGCTTTCTGCCTGCGTGCAAATCAGCATAAACCCTGAGTGAATTAGACCCTTCTACTGCAAGCTTCTTGGGGCTGGGACTGTGGCTTTCTTTGTGTAATACATAACACTAAGCACACCAACAGGTCCCCACGAACAAGAATACCAGTGATGATGGAGTCAGCACACTGTTATGCTTTAAAATGACATCTGAACATATTTCTTGGCAAACAGTGGAGGGGAAAACATTTACGATACTTATTACTGTTTTTATGAACAATTGTGCTCTGCATATTTGTCCTTGAAGTATAATCAGTTATGTGTAAAACAGGGCACGAGTGTATCCATTGTCAGTCTCCTTCCCCACTTTTTAAGAATGGACTCTCCTCCAGACAGTGTGTGTGCAATAAGCTGCTAGGTTCCTGTAAGTTCCTCTTGGCACTACCGAGCAGTAAATCTTGGGCGAGTAGGAGATGGAGTCTCCAGAACAAAAGCAAACTGCTTTGGAAGTAGGGAAAAGGTCAGACTCGGTGAGTTTGACTAATGATTGACACCACTGAAGATTTTGTCATACAACTGGGAAATTAAAAAGCATTAACACTGCAGCTGCCACTGTAGTTCTGACCTACTACTTTGAGGATAGGAAGGGAAGGAATAGCTCTTTATTTTCCTAAAATAAGTCTTGTAGGCAGTGTCATCACATTCCAATAGGTGTGATTTTTCCCCCTCCCTGTTTTCTTAAAAACTTGCTCCTAATATGTTATTCTGGAGGTGAGCGAAGGTGGATGGATGCAGTTTATGAAACTGTGAGAAGTGCAAACAGTCACAGACTAATCCAAACAGGGCTTAATCCTGTTCCATCCCCTGCAACAGCCCCTTTGTACAACTCCGGCAGCCTAAATGGGTAAAAAAGCCCTGTAGGAAATTCCCCCCATGTTGGCATAAGGCCAATTGGAGCCCAGCACCATCATTCAGTAAAGCTGTCAGTGTAGGGATGTGCTGGGGGCAGGGGGTTAAGGAGAAATGGCTGAATTCCAGCTAGTTTAGGTTGCATAAAACATACAGGCAACTATGCATGCTGCTCTAACACAGCAGACCTAGAGCAGCCCAGAATTAAGGAGGTCCAAAGGTGGTAACTGAACATCTGGGCTCTGACTCCTGCCCAGTCCCTTCTAAGAGACAGCACAGGTTAATCCACTTACTACTGAGCATACACCTCTTACCTTTGTGAGTGCACGGAGACTGTTGAAAGGCTTTGCAGGAATGAGGTCATAGCAAAGACATTTTGGCAAACAGGTTTTTCACCACAAACGAGTGGCTTTAAGTAGATGACTGAGCCCTTCCTGGTGGTCTTCAGAACAAATCATTTTGCAAACTAAGCAGAGGAGCACTGAGTGCTGGAGGGTAGATGTCTGTGGGAGGCCAGTTCTCTGACACGGTATAAACCCCCACATATGCAAAAATATAAACCAATGCTCAACAGTAAATCAGCCACGTATAATATATGGTTACCTGTGCAGGTCCAGGTCCACATATGGAAATATCAGCTTTTCTTTAATCAGTTCCCAAATCACCCGAGTCATTTCATCTCCTTGCATCTCCACAACAGACCCTCCATGGATTTTTTTGGACATCTTGAACTAAATAAGATGTAAAAACAAACTAAACTCTCTCTATATTAAGCAATGCACATTTTTGTAACAGAAAACAGAAAAAAAAAGTCCCAATCCTACAAACACTAATCCTTTAGCAGTGTTGCCAACTCTCATTTTATTGTGAATCTCCTGAAATTTGGTGCTTTTCTCAAAGCCCCAGCTTCTGGATGCTTCTGATTAGGTGAGAATCTCAACTTTCATGTACATTTCTATCCCTCGTGATTGTGGAGAGAAGGTTGAAAAATGTGCCCCAAGTGCCTCCCAAAGGCTCAAAATCCAGAAGGGAAATAAAGAGAGTCCCACATTTATTAGTTAAAAAACCCTCATGGTTTCTAAGCCAATCTCGTGATTTTTGAGGGACCAGACTCACGAATTCTGAATGCTTAAGGTTGGTGATACATATTCATCTCAGTAGAGATCGGCTCATCACTGCTCTTTTTTTCCCCTTTAGGAGTAAAATGTCACATTGGTACAGAAATGCCGAGGCTATACAAATACAACTCTTTACTTGGACATCTTGTTTTTGGGGTTAAAGTAAATACTGGAACGCATCAGCTTTCTGAAAACAGAGTACTCCTACAGTATTGGAGTCAAGGGTCATTAAAAATATTTTCCACCAAGACTGTACATGGCTCCTATTTACATTTTGATCCTTGTCAACAGAAAGTACTATTCAAACACTTTATGCTCTACTTTCAAATGGCTACAATCGCCTGGTGACTACTTCTGCTTACACAAGAGCTATGACTTGGCAATTTTGTCTCAAATGCAACCTAGTTCACATATGCAGTTCTCATTAGTTATTTTAAGTTCTCAACTTAGATACAGGAAACTCCTGTTTAAGGCCCCAATCCTATAAACACTTATACCTATGCACAACTTCATGTACATGAGTCGTTTCACTGGATTCAATGGGAGGACTCACATGATGACAGTTATGCACAGGCATAAGTGTTTGCAGATTTGGGGCCTTAATGTGTAAATACTGAGCCTCACTGACAGTAAAAATTCTTTGCATTAGTAATTCTTATTCAGCATTCATGTATCCAGTCCATTTTTAGACTTTAAGTGAAAGTTATGGAATAATTAATATAAATATTTCATAATTTATACAGCAGCTTTCATTTGAGGATCTCGGAGCCATTTACAAACATTTCTTAAGTTTCACAAGAAGCTTTGAGGTAGGAAAGGGGTCACATGCCTGTTTTACAGATGGGGAAATCAAGGCAGAGAGGGTAAGTGAGTTGCCCAAGGTCATACAGAGTCCCGGGCAGAGCTGGGAGCAGAACAGAAAACTCTTGATTCAGTCTTGTGCTCCAACGGCTAGACCATGCTTCATTGTTTTACTTCCTCTAAAAACTCACCTTCCAAAGTGGCAATAATTTGCAGCCTTATGCTGCTAATAATCCCATCTGGACACATCACTTTGAATAATAACCAATCTGAAACATTTTAAAGGTAATTTTTTTTATTATATCCAAAGATAGTGTCCTTGCCAATATTAGATGTGGTTGCCTAGTGCTTATTACAAGCCACTATATAAATGTGCATTCACAAAACTTTGGCTGAACTCATAGTAGGCTCAGCTCACACATAGAAATACTCCAGGCCTAATTTTCAAACACGTTTTTTCAGTGAGGAGGAGGGAGAAGGGTCTTGTGGTTAGGGCACAGGATTACTGGTTAAAAGATTCTGTGTTCTGTTTCTGGCTCTGGGTGACTTTAGCAATTCATTTAGGCCAACACTTTCAAGAAAGGCCATTGATTTTGGGGTGTTTTAAAAGTTTGAGAGTCAAGAATAAGGCAACCAAAAGTGATCATTTTTGAATGTTTGCCTCCTAACCACTCTGGCCTTTGTCATCAGTAGAAACAAAAATTAAAAGATGCATTTAAATATTTTCCCTAGTATGGCTCTGGCCTATGAGCCTCAGTTTCCCCACCTATAAAACAGAGATGATAAAACATTTAGACACACAGATGCCTAAATGCTGATTTGAGCATCTACAGGTGGTATTTGGCCATCCTATTAAGGAGCTCACCTCTGATAGTCAGTTACTTCAGTGATCTATCCTTTCAGGTTTTCCACATTCTTGCCACAGAACACAGACTTTAAAACAACATCCTCTCCCCTTTCATATCTTCAGCCCACATACCTAGCCAAAGAAGCCTGCATTGGACTTTCCCAACTCTCTCTCATTAGGAGAGACTCATTGCGTAGTGTAGTTGCTTTTTACATTATTGCAAGTTACACAGTTCAAATCACATCCACATTAGAGGTGTGCAACAGTGCAGCTATGCCAGGGGCTGGAATCGCAGTGCTGGCAAGGTCTGAGCTTAGAATTTGGTTTTGGGCCTTGTGTGCCTGGGAAAATTTTACCTGTTATAGCAGTATGACTATGCTATTATAACCCTCTACACAGACTATTTTATTGTGGAAGAAGACTGGCTTTTTGTTGGTTTAGCTTAAACCCCTTCTAGAGTGATATAACTAACCTCCCCTGCAAAAAAAAAAAAAGCCACTCCCACAAGAAATGTCCACAGGAGAGGTTATTCTGGTATAACTATACTGGCTGAAATTCACAGTTTAGGTTATACAAAGAAACAAAAGCATCTTCACTCAGACTAGGTCTGTGCTAATGTAAAAGTGATCTAAGCTAAACAATAGAGTCTCATTGTGAAGCTCTGGTTGTCATGAAGCAGCAGTAATTTGATATTAATTTGCAATCTATGAATGGTCACTTCCTATTTTCCAAAGATTTACAAATCATACTCTTGACAGCAACTCCAAACGAAGTATTTTTAAAGGTGCATCTTTTGAAAAACCAAAACCACTTTAAACTTCCCAGGGGGAGAATGAACTCACGCAGGGACAGCCTTGGCACGCCCCTGCACCCTCACCCACCCAGGAGAGACTGTCAGACCTCTGAAAAGGGTATGAAGCTGCAAAACAAATCTAGGTCCAGGCCGCCTGTAAGAGCCAGCCGGCCGGCCGGCGCTGCTGCAGGTGGGCCGCTCTGGAGGGGTCACGCCCGCTTTGGGGAAAGGCGGATCGTGATTTTCAGCCTGGGTGGGGGGCGGTTTGATTCACACCTGCGGCGCTTGCCGGGGTGTAAAGTACGGAGGTGAGATAACAACCCCGGGTGCTCCGGGGCCAAAGGGGACCGGGCCAGCGGATCCAAGGGAAAAGGTCTCTCGGCTTAAGGTTGCGGGGGGGGCTGCCTGTCCCCCCCCCCCATCAGCGATCAGGCCCCGTTTCTAGAGAGGAGACTGACCCCTTCTTCCCCACATCGGCCCGGCCCGCGGAGCCTCGGCGCCCCCCGGGCAGACGGGGCCGCTGTCACTGACCGCCCCGAGCCCGGGCGGCGCCGCTGCTCGGCTGGCCGGAGCGGGGAGGGGAGGGGCGGCGCCCCGCTTACCTCGGGCTGTCAGCGCCGGCTCCGCACCCGGCCTGCGCCTGCTCCTGCTCCCGCTGCCGCGGCGCCTCTGCTCGCAGCCGGCCGGGCTCCCCCTGCCGGCCCCGGGCCCAACCGCCCGGCTCCGCCTCCGCCGCCGCGCAGCCAATGGGGGCGGCCCACGCGGGCGGGGCGGGGCGGCGAGGTGTGTCCTGCCCTGGGGGATAGAGGCGGGGGGAGGCAGCAGCCAAGCAGGGGGGCTGGGGCTGGGGGCAGGGAAAATGGTGCCCAGGGTGAAGTTGGAGTTTGGTGGGCCCCCCCCCCGGCCCCTGTGGGGTCCCCACCCTCCTGCGCCCCTGCTCCTGCCCTTCCCTCCTGTGACTGAGCTGGCTGCTGGGAGAGCTGGTTTTGCTGCTCCCTCCCCCGGCAACGCTGCCCCTCGGGGTCGGGGAGCAACCTCCGGGCTCCCTGCAGCCAGGTCCCTTTCCTAGGCTGAGCAGATGTTCCGATTTTATAGGGACAGCCCTGATTTTGGGGTCTTTTTCTTATATCGGCTCCTGTTACCTCCCACCCACTGTCCCGATTTTTCACACTTGCTCTCTCCTCTGCTTTCCCCACCTGGGCTGCATGAGGGGAAGGCAGAGAGCAGCAACGCCTGATGCTGGACTCACAGCACAGCCCCGATGGGGAAAGTGACCTGGATGCACAGAGCACTGGGTGTTGCTCCTCGCTTCCTCCCTTACTGCCCCCTGGGGGGGGGGGAGCAGTATCTGTGTTGCATCACCATTGCCCCCCACCCTTCCACTGCTGGGAGGAAGCAGGGAGAAATCTGGGTGCTCCCCACCCACAATACAGCACTCCCCTGCCAGCCGGGAGCAGTTTCTGACTCCGCATGGGTAGTGTGCACCTCTGCACTGCCACACAGCACCCCCTTGACTATGATGCCCCTGGACGGTCTCCCTGGTGGCCCACCCCTAAGACCAGCCCTGGGGAGGCAGCAGGGGGGAGGAGGAAGGAGAAGGGAAAGGGGTAGAGGAGAGGTTGGAGCAAGAGGAAGGCGGAGGCAGCGGTGGGAAGAAGGGAGGCCAAGGCAGGCAGATGCTCCCACATAGGTAATACATTTACTCAGGTGAGACTGAGGCTCAGCCAGGGGTTTGCAAGCCCCTCAACCCCCCCATATCAGACCGTAGCCCTGTGGGCCTGTGTCAGGCTGTAGGACAGGGGGAGGCAATTATTTTTTGACAAGGTCCAAATTTCTTGGTCAAGGTATAGTCAAGGTCCAGACTCCAGAGAAAAGAAAACAAATCATAATGATAAGTAAATAAAAAGATGTTGGGGTTCATTGAAAAACATCTGGCAGTCTGGATTTGGCCCATGGTCTGCCTACTGACTATCCCTGCTGTAGGGGATATCAGACACCAACATCAGTTTTCAGCTTCTAGCCCTGCCTTTCACGGCTCTGCCCACCACCCAGCTTTCATTCCTTCCTATCCCTCCTCTCACTCACTTTTCTCTGCTGGGGCCTCCTGTTAACCTGCTCCCTTTGGGCCAGAATCATCTCTGTACAGATCTTGGCACAGGGGTTGAGAGGAGGTGAATTGTCTCCCCCATGTCTTGGGGCTTCTGGGGGTTGGCCCAGTTCCTGGTGCAGGTTAGGATAGCCCTGAGGGCTGCCCTAACTCATGCCACCACCCTCTTGGGCTTTGCATTAGCTGGGGAATTACTGGCCTGTAGGAATGCCTTGGCTGTGCCAACTCCCACCCCGGTTTGCCCAAAAACAGACCCTATGGCAATAGCTCTTTCAAGAAGAGAGGCAGAGTCAGTGTGAATCTGCCAGGGAGGTCTCTGTGCCAGGGGCATTCCCCAGAAAGGCACTGGTGTAATGTGGCCACAGGGCACTGTTGAATGGGCATTTCCCAACCTTATTCTACTTGCATCTTTGGACTGTCCTCTACAATTGAAACAGTCTTTTGCTTGTGCACCAAACAGAGAATTAGTGTTGGTAAACTCCTTTGAGAATGTCAGACAAAAGATGCTATAGTGCAAGATATTAAGAAAATAATATTTGATAAAAAAATTATACTTTTCCTCCCAAAAAGTAAAGCCCTGCACCTGCACACATGATCTATTGAGTTCAAAGAGACTTCTGGTGCTTAAAGTTAAGTGCAGTAGCAGTCTCCTTTGGTTGAAGGAACATACACACAATTGGTCAATTCAGTCCTCAGTTTAAGAGTATTCGTGGATTCCTCTTTCATGCTGACTTCTCACATGAGTGTCTCTTTCTATCATCTCTGGTCGGCTAGGAGGTTCCATCCCATGCTGGAGAATGATGATCTGGTCTCACTCTTTCACACATTCATCATTTCGCAGTTGGATTACAGCAATGCAGCGTACCTGAGCATGAAGCCTCAGCACATAGGAAACTCCAGCTGGTACAGAATGTTTGCAGCAAGTCTCCTCAGCCATACAGGCTACCGTGAACACATAGGCCCTGTCCTCCACTCTCTATACTGGCTTCCCATAGAATATTGAGAATCCAGTTCAAGGTTTTGGTGTTTATTTTCAAGATACTCGTGGCCTGGGCCCAGGATATCTAAAAAGACTGCCTAAAGCTCCAGGACAAAGACCGTGATTGAGGACTTCACTCCTCTGGCACAGGGGAATGCTCTACAAAAACAGTAATGCTTGTTTGTGCAGGAGACAGAGTTTTCTCTGCAGGGTGGCTTGAGGCTGTGGAATGAACTCCCTCAGGAACCTCACAAACCGCACCACTCCTCACTGCAAGGTACATTTCTTTGACCTTCTCTAACATAAATGTATACTAAAAATACCCCAACCAAACAAAAACCACAACTACTATACCACTAACGAAAATACCTTACAGAGACAACTACCTGTACAAAATTCTCCCCCGGGGGCATGGAGGAAAGAATAAATATGTGACAGATGTTAGTCACGTCATTTAAAGGAAAAGCGCTACAACTGGAAGGTGCTCAAATGCTACAGTGGTCATTACAGTATAAGAACCTCTATAGAATAGAAGAGAAAAAGTGCTTGCAGGAAAAGGATCTTAATTTGCAAGAATTTAAACAAACACCATTGCCCTCCACGTCCCCAAAAAGAAAAAAGAAAGCATTCCAGTGCTGTTCAGCTTATGGTGTTTACACATTCTGTTGGCTTTGTCATTGGAGCTTATATGTCTGAAGAGAACTAATTCCTCTTGTTTAATTTAGGGGTTGTGGGTCTTGCACAGTGTATAGTCATTTACACCTGTCTAAAGTAGATGGGGGCGAATTGAGATTTGGTTGCATTTTGGCACCCACTGTGTATAGGTGTTAATAACTATGCAAGACAGCAGACTGTCAGGTCCTGCATATGCTAGTAGTGGGATTTTGAAACAATGTCCAACTGTGCTCTCATTGGAAACCATCGGAGTGTCAATGTTGAATTTAATGAGAGCGGAGTCATGCCAAGGCTAAGCACCTTTTGAAAATCCCATCCTCTGACTATGCTTGAAATATTAATCAAACATTTCATTGACATTTTGACTAGAAAAGGATGAATTCTTTGCAAAAATTTCATGGTTCTCCTTCCCCTCTCAGTTTTCAAACCAGGTGTAAAAGTGAATGGGGTTTTGGAGCATAGATGGAATCTAAATTGCAAGGATTTGAAAACCCCCTGCTCAATCCTCCCCCTGCCCCACATGCTAGGTTACTACACTTTGCTAAGAGTTTGTAAAGGTGTGTGGGTGTTTGCTTAATAAAATCTGCCTGGTGAAGTTCACAATACATTTAGAGAGCTGTAGACATGGACCCATGCATGGACCCTTATGTTTTGAATCCTATATAAAAGCTGTGTCAATCGTGTCAGCGCTGGTGTAAGAGGAAACACTGCAGGCTGGAGGGTGCAGCTCGATCACTCTTAACCTGCCACGGCCCAAATGCAAGATGTCACAAAGACCCAAAAGGAGGCACCCCCAAAGTATACTCGTGCAGGAAAACTAAAATGCAGTGGGGTTCATTGCTCTATGTGACCAGCCCTCTGCCCACCTCTGCTCCATTATGCTTCCGCCTGGTGCCAATGATGTGCAGCAACCCAGGTGCGGGTGGGGGGACGGGACCCTATGAAAGTGCGTGCAAGAACAAGGCAGGTATAGCTGGGGCCCAGGGCCGCCCAGAGGGCAAGTGGGGCAATTTGCCCCAGGCCCTGCAGGGCCCCCACAAGATATAGTACTCTCTAGTATTGCAACATTTTTTTATTGAAGGGGCCCCCAAAATTGTTTTGCCCCGGGCCCCCTGAATCCTCTGGGCTGCCCTGCTGGGGCCAGCCCTAGCGAAGGACTTTCGCCAGCCTCCGGCTCTGAGGTTGCCAGCGGGGCGGAACCCGGGTGGATTGCTCTGCGGCTCGATTGCTGCGGTCTCCGCGCTCGTCGCCCTCGGCTGTCGATTGGTTTGGGCTCGGGAGGCCGGTTGCTAGGAGGGGCGGCGCGAGAGACGGGAAGCGGACGGAGGGTTCATGGTGAAGGCTCAAGAGGCGCCCCGGCCGGTAGGAGAGGTGCTCCCCCCGCGGCGGCGGCCTGAGGTAGCGGGGCGGGGGCGGCAGCAGGGAGAAGGTACGGGGTAGCGGGGGGGGCGCCCAGGGAGCGCTGGCGCCCGGGTCCGGGCGGGGGGGGGCAGGGAGCGCCGGCGCCCGGGTCCGGGGGGGGGCGGCGCCGGGGGGGCAGGCCCCGGGTCCGGGGAGGGTCGGGGCAGGGGGTGCTGGCTCCGGGTCCGGGGGGGGCGGGGCAGGGAGCGCTGGCTCCGGGTCCGGGGGGGGGCGGGGCAGGGAGCGCTGGCTCCGGGTCCGGGGGGGGGCGGGGCAGGGGGGGCTGGCTGGTGCTGGCCCCGGGTCCGGGGGGGGCGGGGCAGGGAGCGCTGGCTCCGGGTCCGGGGGGGGCGGGGCAGGTGGTGCTGGCTGGTGCTGGCCCCGGGTCCGGGGGGGGGGCGGGGCAGGGAGCGCTGGCCCCGGGTCCGGGGGGGGGCGGGGCAGGGGGTGCTGGCTGGTGCTGGCCCCGGGTCCGGGGGGGGAGCGGGGCAGGGAGCGCTGGCCCCGGGTCTGGCTGGTGCTGGCTGGTGCTGGCCCCGGGTCTGGCTGGTGCTGTCGTGTCTTACGTCCTGTCCGCACTGCAAGCGCCTCCCCTGTGATCAAAGACTCGATGGCGCCTTAGTGGCCCGTAATCTCCCTCCCCCCCCCGGGCGCTAGGGGAATCTGGGAGGCTTTTAAAGCTACGGGACCTCCCCCCCTCCCACGCGCGCGCGCGCGCACTGCTCAAATCCTGTGCAAGGACACGTCGTGCAGGGACCCTGCTGGCATTGTGAGGGAAGATGGGCAGAGAGGCGGGTTCTGTTACCTCTGGAGTCCGAGTACCTCCCCGGATCCCCCCCACCCCCATAAGGATGGACATGAGTATTTTTGGACTATTTTGTGTCCTTGTATTAAGCTTGAGGGTGAAGGGGACCCCTCTGCTTACAAGAAAACTCTGAGGCGGAGACCAGGTCTGTGTAGCTCCTAAGTTTGTCTCTTTCACCAATAAAAGTTAGAATCATAGAATCTCAGGGTTGGAAGGGGCCTCAGGAGGTCACCTAGTCCAACCCCCTGCTCAAAGCAGGACCAAACCCAACTAAATCATCCCATTTGTCAAGCTGGGCCTTAAAAACCTCTAAGGAAGGAGATTCCACCACCTCCCTAGGTAACCCATTCCAGTGCTTCACCACCCTCTTAGTGAATTTGTTTTTCTTAATATCCAACCTAGACCTCCCCCACTGCAACTTGAGCCCATTACTCCTTGTTCTGTTATCTGCCATCACTGAGAACAGTCTAGATCCATCCTCTTTGGAACCCCCTTTCAGGTAGTTGAAAGCAGCTATCGACCCCGCCACCCCCCATTCTTCTCTTCTCCAGACTAAATAATCCCAGTTCCTTCAGCCTCTCCTCATAAATTGGGCCAATGAAAGATATTGCCTTACTCCCACCTTGTCTCTCAAAAAACATGCCTTTTATACAAACTGTATCTCACAATGCTGTCTAAAACCAAGTGATACAAATACTGCAGTGACTCCTGGCAGCAGGAGCTGAATTATGTGCCATATAAAACAGGGAAAGGGGAAAATGTTTACCTTCCTGTGACAAGGTTGTGATGGCAACTGATAGACTTCCAGGATATTCAAAGGTGATATTCTATAACTAATCTTGAAGTGTTTGATGCAGTTTTAAGACTATTAAAATTAAGATTACTTTGCCTTTAAACCTGGAATACATTTAATGGATTACAAGTAATACCACAATAGCAAGAAAGCAATTGGTTAAGTGCATGTATTGACCTGTTACATCATAATGTCTCTGAGCTGTTATAACCAATCATTTGGTATTGTGTCTGATCTGTATCATAGACAGTCACAATAGTTACATGTTCATGCATTTTAAAAATGCAGGAAGATATAGGTAAGTCAGCTACTGCACTGCCTTAACACTGCATTTATTATAGATGAGGCATATGGACAAAATTTGACCATAGCTAAAGTCACTTTAGATTATCTTCCTGGTTCCACAGGGAGAGGCGTGATCTATTTTTCTTTCTAGTCTGTTGATTGGTATCATGCGCCTCTTGGCTGTTTAATTTCTGCACCAAGTACAAGCGAGCAACTATTTCCATCTGTTTCTTGAGGGTGTGGGGGGAGCAGAGAAGAATGTCTGATGACCTAGGAGAAGTGGAGTATTGTGCAGGAAGGGTGAATACATTTGCTTACCAGTCACTTATGAAATGAAATAGAAGAGCTTTATCATCACTTAACTTAACAGCAAATATCCTTTTTCTTCCCCCAGCCCTTTTGATTAGTCACAGAATCCAACCATTGTTCTTATGGAGTAAAATATTTCCCCTGACAGATTTTGTATTGCCTAGTTTTGAAGATAAATGATGTGGGTTCACTTACCTTGCCTAATTAAAACAGCCAGGTGATGAGACAAGGCTGACTTTTTTTTTTTTTTAAAGGCCTCTGATGGCCTTGTTCTGATAGCATTACAAAACTCTGCGTTTGTCTTGTATTGAAGTATAAAGAAGGAGAGAGAAGTGTGTATGTTTGAGATGAGGGAAGGGTTACTCCACTATAGAGGTAGCAGTTGTTGAGCTGGCTAACCCTCCAGATATACTTTTGATAGAAACCATCACATGAAGAGCTTAAATAAGTGATTATTAATGGAGGAATTATTACCTGGCCACTATCTAATTTGCTGTGGCATGCAGTACCAGAGAGAAACGGGTTGAAATAGCCACTAAAAGTCATCCTCTTGAAAATGCTGTTTACATTTGGAGAGACTGGCCCAGATCCTTCACAGGTATTTAGGCACCTAACTCCAGTTGACTTTAATGGAAGTCTAAAGGAGCCTAGATACTTTTGAGGACATGGGCCTCTGTGCCTGTATTGTGGCAGAGTTCCATGAGGCTTCTGTGATGCAAAACTACTAGAACAGTAGATGGGGTGTTACAGGCTAGGACTGAGGTATCTCAGACATACCTAACGACATTGGCAATTCTCTTGTAAAACTAGGAAATGATTACCCGTTCTCCTCAAAAGAGAGGAGAGAAGACAATCCTAGAATAGCAAAAGAAATCTAAGGGGGAAACCAAGCTTGGGGATCCCCCCACTTCCTGCAATAAGGGCTAATCTTACCACACAAACTAGCAAGAAAAAGCAAACCAAGAACTTGCTTGATTTCCTTGCAGATACCTTTGCATATGTATGTTCTCTTTTTATTTGTCAGCTCTGTCTGGAAAATAAGGAAGTTCTGAAAGAGTGCATATGATCTCATGAACCACAGCTTTGGCCACTGCTCTAACTAGTTACACTCCGATGAACATCAGTCTTTACACTGCCTTTTTCCCTGCACAGCAAGATATCTTACTCATTGAACAGTAACTGGATTTTCCAGTTCTGCTTTTATTTAGCATTAGAAATTCTATCTCCTTAGAGTTCTAAGCCGCCCATGAAACAATTTCTGTTTCCTTATTGGTGCCTGACCTGTGTAGTTCTTAAATTCAACTGTTACTTCTAGTTCTCCCTCCTAAGAATATGAAGTCAAAACACAGTCTCTCTGCAAAGATTCATAACTTCCTCTTGACAGGTAAAAAAGCCATTCTCTGTGGACCAAGAACCAAGATGTGTAATCAGAACAGTGCAGAGCCCGCTTTTGGTATCCAGTTTCACAGGTCTTCCAGCTGACTGGATGTTGCTTTTGCTTTATCACATTCAGGTTTGTAAAGCGTGTGTATATAATACACTGAAATTCTTTTCCAGGACACATGAGATGGCCACAGATGACAGACAATCTCCAACACTGGACTCTGTCAGTGATCTGCCCCGCTCTCCTAGCAGTCCCTCTCATCTCACTCATTTCAAACCATTGACTCCTGATCAAGATGAGCCTCCTTTTAAATCTGCCTACAGCTCCTTTGTAAATCTCTTTCGTTTTGGCAAAGGTAAACACACGTTATGAAGCAATAGCTATTAATTGTGCCTAAATGTCCTACCTGCATGTTAATGCATAACTAGTATTTCAAACTATAATACTTCATGAGATGAGGGCATGGTTTCAGACTGCCAGCCAGCTAAATGAATGATTAGGAAGGCTCCTAGGAGAGTTTTACTTTCTTTAGTAGAATATACGAGCTGGATTCACTCTCTGGCAAGGTGGTAGAACCTTGGTCATAGGATTAAGTCTACCAGGAGTGGAAAATGTAGAAATGTGCGTTGCTTGCAACCTCTGATCTACCTAGATTGAGAGCTGGCAGCAGCCAGAAATGGGTGGGGACTAACCAGTGGGGAGATGCATTCATAAGCCTCCTTCAGTAGGGCTTTTATGGAGCCCTAGTCGGAATGTAAAGATCACCCCCCCATAAGAAATTCCCAGAGATGGAAGCAGCCTACCACTGCCTACCCTCATCAGTGAGATGAGCATTTCTGGTGCAAATTCTACCTCTGGCCCTGCTTTTCTCTACTCTCCATCCCCAGTGAATCTGGCACGTCTGTGGTTTCTAAATGGTGAAGTTTCAATAACGCACATAGGGGAACTGCTTCTTGAAGTGCATTTCTAAAGGCTAATGCGATCCTGCGATGCAGAAACGGAATCTCAGATAGGAGTAGGGAGGTTATTTTACCTCTCTATTCGGCACTAGTGTGGCCGCTGCTGGAATATTGTGTCAAGTTCTGGTATTTACTGTTCAAGAAGGATGTTAATAAATTGCAGAACGTTCAGAGGAGAGCCATAAGAATGAGTAAAGGATTAGAAAAATACGTCTTAGAGTGATAGACTTAAGGAGCTCAATCTATTTAGCTTACCAAAGAGAAGAGTAAGGGGTGCTTGATTGCGGTCTATAAATACTTAAATGGGGAGCAAATATGTAATAATAGACTCTTCAGTCTAGTAGAGGGAGGTCTAACTTGATCCAATGGTTGGATGTTGAAGCTAAGTGGGTTTTTTTGGGGTAAAAACAAGCTTGTACAAAACTTTGGGCCAAACTTGACATGCCAGTGTGAACTTTAACACTAAATTGAGCAGGTTTAATTTGAGTTGTTTAAGATAAATATGGCCAGGATCACAAAATGTTTAAAGGGTGGAAATTCTGCTGAAATAAATAAGACACAATGTGAGTATGTTACTCAAAGCAGCAAGATCAGCTTAGCCATACTCAAGCTTCTGTTTGAAGAAGGTGACTTATTACTAAGAGGCTCTATTCATATTGTTAAATATGTTGCCACTGTACTCGGAAAAACTGGTGTTCAAATCAACCCAAAAGATCTATCTTCCAAAAGACAGGCTGGTAGCAAGAACAATTCTTACGTGATTATTATGTGGAAGAATTACACTTGTTATAATTTGTCTTTGCAATTCTTTCTTCATGAAGAGAATACTTGGGAAATGAGAAAGTGTAGAACCCGGCTTGGTTCCTGCCCCGAAGAGCTTCCTAGTTCTGTGTGTGTACAGTGGGAGCCTTGGTCCCTGTCGTGTCCCTTAGGCACGACCATATTACAAATAATAATCCAAATGAAATCTCTCTAAAGCTTCTTTAGCTTTAAACTTGCTTGTGGTGCTAGGTTTCTACTTCCCTTTTGAAGTGTTGGTTTCTTGCTGTTCTTAAACTTAGATGACGGTAGACTTGCATCTCCTGCAGAGAGTGGCCAGGGCGAGCAGCATGCACTGAGTGGGACTTGGTCCAGTCCTCAGCATACCTCCAGGGCACAGTCTCTGAGGTCCCCGGTTCCGTACAAAAAGCAGCTTACTGGGGAGTTACAACGCAGAGCTTCTGCAACTTTAGGTAACACGTGCCTAATTTTAATATTGTTTGCTGTATTTTACATGGGTGCTGGCTAATCCTGGGAGGGGGAGGTACTACTCTCACCTTTCAGGTGGGGAAACGAAGGTAAAGAGTGTTTCAGTGACTTTCCCAAGGCAAGAACAGGGATTAAAACTTGGGAAATCCCTGGCTCTGTTTGCCAATTAGACTTTACATAACCTTCTGTTTAAGCTGCAACTTCTCCTCATGAGCATGTCTGCTCTTCTCTCAAGACACCGTAGTAACTTGACCAGCACATCTTTTTATAATCACTCTTGACAAAATGTTATCTTTATCTTGCTCAAGTAAGGCTAGCAGAAACTCCTAGGTCAAAAATGTTAAGTTGTCTCTATGTAGCCTGGATTGCATTTTTGGATAAAAGTTTAAGTGCCTAATTATTCTGCTGAAATCTAAGAATACAGAACTGACACCTCAAAATGAATTGTAGGGCTCAGTCCTAACAAGACAAAACATGGACCCTCTGGTTTCAGACTACCTGTAACATTCACTTGTTGCATTTTTGAGCAGGAGATGCAACGGGCACTTGCAGAAAATGCTTTAAGTGCCTGATTTAGTGATGCTACTCATACGCCGTACTGAATCGCTTCTAGCCAGCTATCTGGAATGAGTTTAACACTACTGGAATCTGCCATTGTGTAACTGCCGAGCCAGTACCTTGATGGCAGCCCTCCAAAGAACAGAGGTGCTGCAGCAAGCGGTGTTGGTGATTCATAGACTCTAAGGTCAGAAGGGACCATTATGATCATCTAGTCTGACCTCCGGCACAACGCAGGCCACAGAATCTTACCCACCCACTCCTGTAACAAACCCCTAACCTATGTCCGAGTTATTGAAGTCCTCAAATTGTGATTTGAAGACCTCAAGCTACAGAGAATCCTCCAGCAAGTGACCCGTGCCCCATGTTGCAGAGGAAGGCGAAAAACCTCCAGGGCCTCTGCCAATCTGCCCTGGAGGAAAATTCCTTCCCGACCCCAAATATGGCGATCAGTTAAATCCTGAGCATGTGGGCAAGACTCACCAGCCAGCACCCAAGAAAGAATTCTCTGTAGTAACTCAGATCCCACCCCATCTAACATCCCTTCACAGACCACTGGGCAAACTTACCTGCTGATAATCAAAGATTAATTGCCAAAATTAGGCTATCCCATCAGACCATCCCCTCCATAAACTTATCAAGCTTAGTCTTAAAGCCAGATATGTCTTTTGTCATGATGTGGCATTGGCAATCCTTCTGGTTCCTACTAAAGTAACGCCTCAGCATGGAGCTAAAGTACTGTACTGTCAGGAATGCTGTCTCACATGGGACATTGAACCAGGTCTTGACAGCTTGCGGCTATTAAGATTCCCTGGCACTCTCCAGAAGAGTAGAGTTGTCTAATTCTAGCAAAATTCCAATGTTGGTAGCCACCATTTTAAATAGCTTAGTCCTTCATGATGTTCCAGTTGGAAATATTCATTGTCATTCTCTTTGCTTTGTAGTAGTATTGCCTGTGCTATTAAACTGCTCTTATGTTTTGGGGTAGATGGACTAATTGCTGTTTTTTAGACAACTTTAGATACTCTCAGGCATCCAACCTATCCAATAGGCTAAAGTGTGTGTGTGTGTGTAAGGAGGAGGAGGAAACCTTGGGTTTTGGCTTCTGCTGGAAGTAAGCTGCCACAAAATAGATTCTTAGTCTCATTGAGGTTGACTTACGACAGTACTGCATTACTCCAGTTTAATTCCAGGTAATTCAATGGACTTACACTGGAACAAGCCTAGAGTAACAGAGATGTGAATCAGGCCCATTAAATCTAAGTGCGAATCTGAACAAGCACTTTCTGCATGGCAAGCTGGGATGTAAATTTGCCTTGCACTAGCCTGTGGCGCACTAGCTGCGTGTGTGTGGACACTGCTGATGTGCTCTAAAAGTTCCCTGAGGTGCACTTGTAATGTAATAAATGTACTAATTGGAGATATACCAATCTCCTAGAACTGGAAGGGACCTTGAAAGGTCATTGAGTCCAGCCCCCTGCCTTCACTAGCAGGACCAATTTTTGCCCCAGATCCCTAAGTGGCCCCCTCAAGGATTGAACTCACAACCCTGGGTTTAGCAGGCCAATGCTCAAACCACTGAGCTCTTATCAGCAGGGTCCACACAGTTAGTGTGCGGCATGCTGTAGTCTTACACTTACCGCAGGACAAGCTAGTATGTCTGCACAGATAGGCTGAACTTCACACTTCTTCCCAGTGACTTGCTGGTTGCCTCTAGAAAGAAGTACATATTCAAATTTTGTTTATAATGCCATTGTATATTCCAATAAATGGCCTGATATCTTGTTGCATATCTCACAAGTCTGGTAAAATGTGGCTACAGTGACAAAACATTAATTATGCAATAAGGGTGTAAATGATCAGGAGTTTCTCTTTGAAAGGATATTGTCAAGTCTCTCCTGCTTTCTCATATTCTTCTTAAAAAAAAAACCAACTCTTTAAGTCTCTTCCCCCTCCTCAGGATCAATTTCTTCCTTTACCACGTGTTCTTTCTGCCTTTCTTAAGGTGCCGACACTAACAGGTTTAAGGTTGTCTTGTAGTCAGGTTTACACCTGTCTCTGGAACTTATGGCAGGGTTCCTAAAACACTGAGTACACTCTCCCCTTCTTTTGTTTACAAATGTAAGTAAAGTTCTTGGGCAGATGTACAAAGATATTTAGGTGAATAAAAGATGCTGACAGGTGCCTGGTGGGATTTACAAAATCACGTAAATTGCCAAATTTTCATTAGTGTCAATGGGAATTAGGTGCCTAACTTGCTTATATGCTCTTCAAATCCAACAAGACAGCTTTTGGCATCTTTAGCCCCCTAAATGCTTCTGTGAATCTGGCCCTTCACCTTTAGGCGTTATAATCATCTTTACATTACAACAGGTATTAGTATGAAGTAGCCTATTTTAATCCCTTCACAGACAATTAAAGCCTGACGTAAATAAGCAGGTAAACTGAGGTGCAAAGAGGCGAAATGACTTCCGAAGCCCTTATTGAACTGATGGAAGAGGTAGAAATAGAACTTGAGTCCCGTTTGAACCCTCTCTCTATGCAATTGATACTCACATAAGTTTGGGGATAGGATTGCTTAGCTAACTACTGTTTTAAATTCAGAGAAGGAGCAGAAATGACTGTCTTAAAAACTTTTTAGCAACAAAATGGTAAGTTGAAAGCAAAGCTCACGCTTGGAATCTGGACTGTTTTCTACTTCGAGTTGTAATTAATATTTGGGGGCAAATTTAGCTTTAATATTACTATACATTTTTACTTAACTGCTATTACATAAATGGAATTGAGAAGAGACAGTTGGATGCCAGGCTTTCTGAAGATACGTTTGCTGGGCGTAGCACAAAAGGATCACCTGTGAGATTCTGGGCCTGATTCTTCCTGTCCTTCATGTAACCATTGCACAAATGTAAATGATTGCACAAGATGAGGGGCAGGAGGAAGGGAAGGGGCATTAGTATCGCTCATATAGAAGCAATGGACTCAAACTGCTTTTGCTGGAGTTAGAATATACATCCGTGTGCCAAGTTCCATGGTCCAGATTGCACCAAGGCAGCATGACTCAGCTAATGTCATGAGTCTACTATCCACTTTGTGTAGATCTTCATAAGCTGTCCAGTTGATGAAGCAACATTTAATATTAATAGCATTTCTAGCTTGTTACTCAAACATGCTCAGTAATGCTATTCGTGTTAGATGGCTGTAACAGAGCAAGCAGGTAATGGGGAGTGGTAAGGGCATGAACATGGAAGGAACTGACTGAAAACCATAGAAGAGAGACTAGAAAAGAGACTGCATCCAACAATCATGTTGTGCACGATGCACTCAGTTCTGTAAAGCCAGTCACAGGAGAGACTCATGCAGGGGAAGTGAGCATTGACTGATATTAAAATTGGGTCAATGTCTCTTAAATTACTTAACACTGTGTTTCCACTATTGGTGGTACACACACTTGCATGAGCCTGGTATGTGTCCCCATTTATCCTTTTGACCTGTTAGCTTTTAAATCTAACTTTTACTCTAACTAGTACATAGTTAGCTATGTAGATAGAAATTTTCACTAACCTTCTTGTCCTGTCTTGCAACACGCTTACCTAATTTAAACATTCTTATTTCCTGAAGCCATTTGTTTAAAAAGAGCTTTGACTGGTACTTGCAGACCAAATGGTATGATAGGTTAGTTCACGTGGAAGTTTTTTGATACTTACATTATCTCTGCTATCAGAGGTAAACACTTATGTCACTAGAAAACATGCCCATCTGGAAGTTGAAGCATTTACTTTCCAGGCTGTCCTGCTGAATACTGGGAATACTCTGCTGGAGACAGGGAAGAGATCTTAAGATTTAAAGTAGTAAAGATATTTATGCTCATTTGAAATCCTACATTCACTTAAATCTTGTTAAAATATCAGACTCCAATACTATTGACATACTCCAAAATGACACTCAGTTTGGCCTTTAAATTCCAGGTGGTTAAAGGTATAATAAGATCTAAACACTTGGAATCTTTTTCTAAAAACATTTTGTTCTTGTGGCAGGTCTGTAGTGGCTTTGTGGACAAATGTCTAAATGTTTTCTTGCATCTGGGCTGATTAAACACATTTTCTAGGAATGAGGCCATTCAGTAGATTCCCCCTAGTAGATATTTTTAGTTAACTATGGTGCTTTAAAGACAAAATTTCTTCTATCACATCCCCAAAAGTCAGAACCTAATTGTTACTGCACAGCAACAGTTAACTAACACGCTCTTGCCAGTGCTTTCAGCGTTCCTGCTGACATCAGTGATATATAAAGCAGTAAACAAAAAGCAGCCATGTCTATTTTCTCTGTACCAGAGGGAACAAAATAAAATGCTTGTCAGATGGAGAGCGAGGAAGCTGGTAAGAAACCTTTACGCTGTTTTGAAAAGCAAACAGACAGTGTAGAGAAGTAACTCTCTCTTTCAAAACTTTTCTATGGAATATTAGGCAGGAAAAAAATGCATTATGTAATACCAAGGTGAATCATGTTGTAAAGGTTTTGAAGAGACTGACTCTTTATTTTATGCCAGTGATTTAATTTCATGTTTGTAACCAATTAGTAGGTGAAACTAATTGCAGCAAACAGAAAAATGTTGTGGAAAAGTGGCTTAAACTTAACTATAAACATGGCTATTATAAGCTGGCCAAGTGAAACCAGTGGGTGCACTTTTTTGTATCCTTAATGAATCTGATGGTTTCAATGGAGACTCTCAGCTGTGTCCTGGGATTTGCATGAATAGTTACTGCTGTTTGGAATAGTCTTGAATTAAGTCTTTATGTACAGTACAGGACTGAATTCAAGTTCTCTGCTGCAATCTGGTGATTATTAGTGCTTTTAATGAGACTTCCATTGTGTAAGAATTTGCTTTTCTCTTTTTAGAAAATACTGGATGAGAACTACCACTTGTTTTGAGCAGTGATGCCTATTTAAGTTCTTAGATTCTATGGTATTATACTAGAGGGACCAGATAGGTGGCTACAGAAAAATTCAAGCTACTTTGAATGCAGATTACTACTGACTATCTGACAAAAGGCAGCTCTTTTTAAAAAAAAGTAATGATGCAAATTCTAACTTCCTAAACTACATACCCGGTGAACTCTTCTTTTTCCAACGGCATGTTGCCTTATATGACACACACATTTCTATAGTGCCTTTGATGGTGACGATAAGTTTCTCTCCCCTTCAGACACACGAAGGAAAGTGGAACCTTCTCTCAGTGGCCATGATCCTCGGACAGCTGTTCAGCTTAGAAGTCTCAGCACGGTCTTAAAACGTCTCAAAGAAATCATGGAAGGGAAAAGCCAGGTACTACATCAAGGGTTTTAAGTGAGTTAGGTCAGTCAAAGCATATAGAAATTAAAATGTTAAAGGGTTGTGTTGCTGTGTTCCATATATTGCCAATGGAAAAGAGCAAAACCTTATGAAGTTCTCTTGGGGGTTTTACTAGTATTCAGTAGAACAGAGTATGAGTAAACTTGCTATATTTGAGTGGGGAATGGGGAGAAATTCAAACTGGTGAAGTCAACTTTTGATATAAATTGCTTGCCATTATTCGTATTTCCTATTGAATTACTTACTAGATTAGAGTTTCCAGAACTTGCAGAGCAGGATGACCTCATTCCTCCCTTACTATAATATTTCATGATGTTGCTCCCCAAGATCTAACCATGAGCACGTGAAATCTTGTAATTATAGCAATAGCAGCTAATTCTGAAGTTCTGGAAATCGAACTTTAGTTTCAAACGAAGTACAGCCTTTTAAATACAATCACAGCAAACGGAGTGTAACAGGCTGGGAATATTTGCCTGAAACACTCCAGCATATTAGCAGGTGTTGATCCTGCTGGGAAAAAGTTAAATGGGTTCTGCTGACTTAGCTCCACCTCCCTTCATATCCCAGTGGGGTTGGCTATCTGGAGAAAATCTGTTGTGAACAGAGCAGACCTAACATGAATAGCCAAGCCTGGGGACAAGGTATGAGCAGGCAGTTGTGTATCTTCATTAACAATAAAACTGAGAAGGGGTTGAAACTAGGTGGTTTTTAGCATGTAAGCTGTGTTAGGGTTGCAGCCAATCTGCTCTTTTGCTGACAAAAGATGTTCCATGTGATGATGATTAACTGGGGAAGTGCAGGCTGAAGTCCTTTGCTTCAAAGGACAATTGTGATACTTTGTTGTTTTTGTTTGTTTGTTTGTTTGTTTTTGTTTTTCCTCACCGCCATGCAGTAGTTACCTGATCAGCAAAGGTACAGGGATAAAACTGGGATGGGAATTTTCAAGGTCTTTGCAGAGACAGGAGCTCAGCAGATTTTGGCTGGCTAGAGGTTCTGTGGCAGGGTCTTGTCACAGAGACTTCGCAGTGGCTCTGTCAGCACCTTGAATGGAGAAGTTGTTGGATATACATTTTATCCCTCTGTTATCAGGAAAGAAGGCCTGCAGCTGGGTCTGAAGTTCCTGATGCTGACTTAGGAGTTCCTGATCAGCTCCGTAGCTCCTTTGAAGTCTGAAACAAAAATAAAAGGATCAGAGTAATTTCCTCTTGGGTAGACCAGTTTTCAAACCTCCTGAGGAATGCTTTTACCCTGTTATGAATGCTCTGGCCAGGGTGGAATGCACATGGACAGAAAAGTTGAGCTCTCTTTTTTAAAATGACCCAAATATATCAATTTGGTAGACGGAAGCATGCCTCCCAAGATGAATTACTGGAGACATCAGCAAGGAGAAGTTGATTATCATTTGGGGAGACCTGTGCTGTTCTTAATCAGAAGAGATGAACTGTTGCATTGGCACAAGAGTCTCTGCTTCAGTGAAGAAAAGGGTTTGGGCTCCCCTTCACTAACATGTTATTACAGAGTAGTACATAAAGTCAAGAATCCACTGTTGATAACTCCGCAGAGTTCAATGCCAGCAGCTTTAGAAGGACCTGATACAGCTTTTCAGGCATTTCCCAAACTCTGGGAAGATGAGGTCATCACGGTCAAGCTCTTGCTGCTATGACCCAATGAAGCCACAAGATGTTTTATGGATCCTTGTAGATCCTTGTGTGCAGGCTGCAATTACATGTAATCACCATGGCAACATCTGAACAAACTGCAATAGTATGCTCTCTGAATGTGGAGATCTTCAGCTGCTGTGTGAAATGACTCAAACATTCTCTTATTGCGGGTGCTGGTACAACTCTACTATAGAGCACATTGTCTTTGTCTGAAACACACATCAGACGCTAAAAGACCTTACACTAGAGCATGCAGCACCAGAGACACTGACTCAGTCAGCTGCTTTTTGGGCACCCTCTGCTGTGTTGCAAATATATTGCAAAGCAGTCTCATTTGACAAAGACACTTCAGTTTGGTAGCTGCTTCAGGTCCCTGAACATTCGGAAACAACGTGTTCTGTACAGGACATAAGTGTCTCTAGTGGTGTGTGATAGAGATCCTGCAGGCCAAAGGGCATTTGTGTTGACATTTCTAGGGTTGTTTGTTTTATTTTTAATTTTTAAATCAAATCTTGATGTTTAAATTCTTTCCCCCAAGGTCTCTTGGGGTAATATCAGTTGCTGATCGGAAATGATGCAATATTTAGCAGATTGCATGTATTGAGCAGCCACTTCAGAACATATTTGCTTCAGATGAGTCAGTGATAAAAGCATGCTGTATTAATAATTAATAATATTTCTGTATTAACTCGTTCTGGTTTGTCCTTGGAACAACTTGCCACTGTCATTTCACAAAAAAATCAGTTTTGCCAAATCGCCCTCAGCCAGAACTGAACTCTTGCAATGATCATTATACTCGGAGTCATTGTAATAGACAAACCAAAGTACTGTTTAATGTCCCCATATATTGTCTGTCTAACATGTAGTAGGGATGAGCAGGGGAAGGAAAATAATTTTTTCATGTGCTAGTTGAAGTCTTACCTACAGATTACAAGCTTTTGATTGTTGAAACGTTTTCTTAATGGACCAGCCAGATTGAGAATTTGATTAGGATAATTCAGTTTAGTTCGGTGGCTAAGAACTTGATCAATCATTTTATTTATGACCTTGTGACTCTTTACAGTGCTGCATCAAATCTATGCACTATTTTAATTTTATAAATATACCCAGCTTCACTTTTTTTCACTCACTGCTTGTGTAGCAGCCAGTAGCATAGAAATCTGTCTCATTTCTCTAATATGACTTTCTTTGTAGGATAGTGATTTAAAGCAGTACTGGATGCCAGACAGCCAGTGTAAAGAATGTTATGACTGTAGTGAGAAATTCACCACCTTCCGGCGCAGACACCACTGTCGGCTGTGTGGGCAGATCTTCTGTAGCCGATGCTGCAACCAGGAAATCCCTGGAAAATTTATGGGTTACACAGGTATACTCTTTTATTTGTTCCTGGTGCATTTATGTATTAAAAATTGATTGTTTTTCAGATATCTAATGCACTCAGAATACTGGTTGTTAAAGAATTAAGGGGTCCAGTTTTAACAATTAATCCTAAAAAGCCACTCTAACAAGGTAAAAGCAAATTAAAAACCCAGAATGCAATAATACGTTTATGTGCACACACCCATGTATAACAAAATATAAAGCAGTGGTTAAAATTTTCCAAAGTACCTCAGTGACTTGGGAGCCCAAATTGTTTTGATTTCCAATGAGCCTAGGGTTTATAAATCACTGAGGTGCTTTGGAAAACTTTACTAGATAAGAAAAGGGTGAATCATCTTAAAAGGATGAAGAAACAAAGAAAGATGGCCAGTATTTAACAGACATGTCAAACATGACACAGTATGTTCACAAATAAAACTTGATTTCTTAAAATGGCTGAGTATGCGTTCACTCAATGCCACAAATTCAGTTTACTTACAAAATTTTCAATATTAATCTCTAAACTCTGAAGTCTAGAAACAATTGAGATACAGCTTGTTCCCAACTGGTTTGTAATCCTTCACTTCCTACTACCACTCCATAATTTTGGTAGCATGTAAGCTTCTTTGGGGTGGTAGCCAGATCTACATGAAACAGATCTACATGCTTAACTTTTGAACTTGGAGAATTTCCTTGTGTGGTGGTGGTGGTGTGGTTTTTTTGTTTTGTTTTGTTTTTTGCTTTTCTTCAAATGAGCCCCAGAAACTCAAGTTAGTGCACAAGTCCTGAAACAGGGAACCCCTGCTTTGACAGATTTCATGAGACTCTCCCAAGCAGGGCACTTCTCCTGTACACTGGTTTACATTCCTCCTGCTTCCTTTTTCTGCAGGGGATCTCCGAGCTTGCACTTACTGCCGCAAAATAGCTTTAAGCTACGCACACTCCACAGACAGTAACTGCATTGGGGAAGACTTAAATGCGCTATCTGATTCTACCTGTTGTGTATCTGTACTGGAACCTGGGGAGCCACGCACACCTGTTGGGAGTAGAAAAGCTAGCCGAAATATCTTTTTGGAGGAGGATCTTACTTGGCAAAGGTATGAAATGGTTTCATATTAGTTTGGTTAGGGGTCAGAATCTCAGCCACGCTTCCAGATTGTCATCTGTTTTTAGGCGAAGAAGTTGGACCACTACAAGATATTACCTCACCTATGTAGGCTCAGGCTGTTAGTTTGCCTCTGATAATTTTAAGCTTATCTTCTGTAAAAGACCTGAACCCTGCGCTTGGTTCTAACTTTCTCCTTCAGTGGAGAGAAGAGATGTGGCCAGTAATTCAATCTTAGTGAGGCTGTTGGCATTTGGAATAATAAACCCTTTAAAACTAGACTGGAGCTGGAAGCTGGTAATGTGAATAGGAGCATTCACTGTAACAGTGTAGGCTTGCGGCTTCATAGAGATGGAAGGTATCTCTGTTTTTCTTCCTCCCCTGGTGAGTCAGGCTTCAGTTCAAAAAAGTGTTAGCTTGCTGACTGTCAGAATTAGGAATGGTAGACTCCAAAAATGCTCTCTGGGCCGATACTAATGAAATTAGCAGACAGTAACTGTCTGCAGAAAGAGTCAAACGCCTGCTATGAGGCTGCAGGGACAACTTGAGGGGTTCTTTTATCTCTGTCATAAGAGCCAAAGCTCTCCCTAGTGGTCTTAGATAGAAAATCACTAAGAGGAAAGGAGAGAAACAGTCTTGTCTTGTACAGCATTTAAGCCACAACATGATGTTTACTTTCACTGATCTTGACTAGTGTGAGAAGAACTTAAATATGTTCCAGGACTGCAGGGTCAGGATAAAACTGGAGTGTTCTTTTAATACAATCATGCTTGCTTTGTAACCAGAAGAGTACTATAAGTGGTAATGTGTAACTTTTCTCTAGAGGCAAGAGTTAGATTTTTTTTTCTACATATTCTAGTGGTTAATGCTCTACTGGCAATAAAAGAGAGCTCAAAATGGCTGTCTTCAGAGAATCCTGATTTCCACTTCAACTTCCCTTCAGTGTGTGCTAACAACTAGAATGAAAGTACTCTGTCTAAGCTGTCTTTAGGTCTAAATAAAGATCTAGTTTTAAAGAGATTCTGTCAAGATGAATGATTCTTTTGTCTTGGATCATTTCTTAAATGTTAAGACAGTCTATAAACTAATACTCGATGTAGGCAGTTTGCTAACCATCTCTAACCTTGTATCTGGGGACACTAACTAAATTCCTTTACTAAGTACATACAGTGTAGGCCTCAGCATTTTATTAAAAACAAACTAGTATTTTTAAAGTGTCTGATAGAAGTGCTGTCTAAGGAATCTGAACTGTAGAACAGCGAGTTCTGTGGCATGCTCACAAAGGCATCTGTTGCTTTTCAGGTGTATGAGAATGCTGCAAAATACTGTAAATCATGAGACCTTCTGATCTGCCTTTATAGCTTTTTTTCCACTCCCATGATGTCTTTAGCATGGGAGTATGACAGTTCCCAAGTAGAATAATAGTGTGTGGAAAGCATTTGCATCTTTATTCTTGGCAGTCTTAATACAGCCTTGGAGAAAAAGTTCTTCTGAATCTTGAAAGACTGGTATCTCTGGAGATGTCATAATTATCAGCGTTGTAGGGAAATTGGCTGAATGAGCATGGTGTAATGGTTTTTGGAAGAAGCTAGCTTGTTTTTGTTTCTCCCCCTCATCAGATTAGGCTTAAAATTCATTAGTAAGGGAGTACACGCTGAAAGTCTTAAGCAAACTTCTTAACAGTACTGCAGTAGAAACTTGGCAAACTAAACTCAGCTTTGCAATTAAAGCAGAACTTAATTCATGTTTGTAAGCCATGAGATACTTCATGCTAGGTGTAGGCTGCTTAAAGAGAATATTGAGAAGAAGCTGCAGCTCGGTCTTCCCAGGGTAACAAGAACTCAAGTCTGCTACTATTCTACTGAATTTGAGGAGAAATATGTCTTCTCTCCAAACTATATAAACTCTTTAGAGCAGTCAGAAAAACCTTTATGGGGCAGGGCTGCTGTATTTATTCAGAGCACCCAAGAGCATGCTAAGGTGCTGAATGGACAAAGACTCTGCCCTTGTGCTGAACAGCTGCTAATTGAAGTAGTAGGGCAAGATGGATAAAGGCGAGGAAAGGAGGACAAAGGTTCTACCGATAAGAGGGTTACTGAGGCTTGTGCATGTGTTATGGTGGTAGCTATGTTCTTTATCAGTAGCTCCGTGGATGGACTTTAGATATTTAAGGTAATTTAATTTCTTGGGGAGCAGGGGAATGTTGTGAAGGAGGAAGGGCAAGGAGTATCAGGCACTAGTACTACCAAGTGGGAGGGAGGTGAGTTAAAGAGAGGCAGGGTAGTGGGGGAGAGGATGAGGATGAAGAGTAGATGAGGATTTGGGCATTTTGAAAGACGCTGGCGGTGAAGTCTAAAATGAGAGCGCCATACCAGTCTTTTGTACAGCTGTCCTTGGGCTGATGTTATGAAGGATCTTTCCCCTGTGCTCTGGCTGCTCTTTAACTTATCAAGTGTGCAAATCATGTTATCCCAAATAGTGTTGGTTTTAACTGAGACTGTTTGTTTGTTTTTAGTGCTAATTTGTGATGGTGGTTGTCTTAACAGAGCTCTATTCTTTGCAGTCTGATTCACCCAGATTCTTCAACTACCACACTGTCAACACGCCTTGTGTCTGTACAGGAGGATCCAGGGAAGTCTCCTGCTCGAAATAGGTAAATTACCGTGTGTGTGTGAAGATCTCTCTTCCTAACCACAATACCATGCATCATGAATATGAAATAAATATGATTTGGTAAAATCTTCTCTTGATCAGTTCTGAACTTGTCTCCTGAGGTAATGAGAGGACCACTGTGCTATTAAAGGTACAGTCTGTTGGTTGAGATGTGAGGTAAAAATCCTGTTCACTTGTGGTCATTGAAGAACCCAGATGTCTTTGCTTTCAGTAATTATACAATGCCAAATGTATTTAAGTATTCTAATCATAGAATCTCAGGGTTGGAAGGGACCTCAGGAGGTCATCTAGTCCAACCCCCTGCTCAAAGCAGGACCAAACCCAACTAAATCATCCCAGCCAGGGCTTTGTCAAGCCTGACCTTAAAAACCTCTAAGGAAGGAGATTCCACTACCTCCCTAGGTAACCCATTCCAGTTCTTCACCACCCTACTAGTGAAAAAGTTTTTTCTAATATCCAGCCTAAACCTCTCCCTCTGCAACTTGAGACCATTACTCCTTGTTCTGTCATCTACCACTGAGAACAGTCTGGATCCATCCTCTTTGGAACCCCCTTTCAGATAGTTGAAAGCAGCTATCAAATCCCCCCTCATTCTTCTCTTCTGCAGGCTAAACAATCCCAGTTCCCTCAGCCTCTCCTCATAAGTCATGTGCTCCAGCCCCCTAATCATTTTTGTTGCCCTCCGCTGGACTCTCTCCAATTTATCCACATCCTTCTTGTAGTGTGGGGCCCAAAACTGGACACAGTACTCCAAATGAGGCCTCACCAGTGCTGAGTAGAGGGGAATGATCACATCCCTCGATCTGCTGGAAATGCCCCTACTTATACAACCCAAAATGCCATTAGCCTTCTTGGCAACAAGGCCACACTGTTGACTCATATTCAGCTTTTCGTCCACCGTAACCCCTAGGTCCTTTTCTGCAGAACTGCTGCCCAGCCATTCGGTCCCTAGTCTGTAGCAGTGCATGGGATTCTTCCGTCCTAAGTGCAGGACTCTGCACTTGTCCTTGTTGAACCTCATCATATTTCTTTTGGCCCAATCCTCTAATTTGTCTAGGTCCCTCTGTATCCTATCCCTACCCTCCAGCGTATCAACCACTCCTCCCAGTTTAGTGTCATCTGCAAACTTGCTAAGGGTGCAGTCCACACCATCCTCCAGATCGTTAATGAAGATATTGAATAAAACCGGCCCCAGCACCGACCCTTGGGGCACTCCACTTGATACCGGCTGCCAACTAGACATGGAACCATTGATCACTACCCGTTGAGCCCGACCATCTAGCCAGTTTTCTATCCACCTTACCGTCCATTCATCCAGCCCATACTTCTTTAACTTGCTGGCAAGAATACTGTGGGAGACTGTATCAAAAGCTTTGTTAAAGTCCAGAAATAGCACATCCACTGCTTTCCCCTCGTCCACAGAGCCGGTTATCTTGTCATAGAAGGCAATTAGGTTAGTCAGGCATGACTTGCCCTTGGTGAATCCATGCTGACTGTTCCTGATCACTTTCCCCTCCTTTAAGTGGTTCAGGATTGAGGACCTGTTCCATGATTTTTCCAGGGACTGAGGTGAGACTGACTGGCCTGTAGTTCCCTGGATCTTCCTTCTTCCCTTTTTTAAAGATGGGCACTACATTAGCTTTTTTCCAGTCATCCGGGACCTCCCCCGATCGCCATGATTTTTCAAAGATAATGGCCAATGGCTCTGCAATCTCATCAGCCAACTCCTTTAGCACCCTCGGATGCAGCGCATCCGGCCCCATGGACTTGTGCTCGTCCAGCTTTCCTAAATAGCCCTGAACTACTTCTTTCTCCACAGAGAGCTGGTCACCTCCTCCCCATACCATGCTGCAGAGTGCAGCTGCCTGGGAGCTGACCTTGCACAGCTAAACATGCTTCCTGCCCTGAGGAGCTTGCAGGCTACATGTGACTAAACAAGCAAGACTAATAATAGGGTTGGGGAGAAAAAGGACCAGGAATACAGTAAGATTGGACTGTTACTCTAGTTCAGTAGTGTGGCTGTTTTGATGGTACCACGAAAACTGGATTGGCTGTTCCATTGGAACAGAATGAAAAGAAAGCATGGAAGCAGGTTAGTGAGAGACCAGAAGAGAGGCTGGGGGAGGAGACTGTGGTTATGTCCTAAAGGCCATGATTGGGAAAAGGTGAGAGGAAATTGAAAGCTTTTGAGAGCAAGAGAAATGGTGTAAGTAGAAAGGTGGAAAAATTAGCACTTATATGGGGAGGTTGAGAGGGAACAGAAGGAAGAATTATGGTAACAAGGACAAGAGATGCTGTACTGAATTGATTGGTTCACTTCACCTGTGTCACTTGGCTGCTAAAACCAAGGCTATCAGTTCAGTTAATAGCATCTGGATGCATGCCCCTTTTATTAATTAGCACCTCTTGTAAGAGAAACCATGTTAGCCCATTTGTCCTGGCTGAATTCCATTTGGATCACTAACTTCTGCATTGAGTTCCCCTGGCAGATTCAATTGGAGAAATCTCTCCTGACCTCAACAGCTGTGTTCATTCTGTGTGTGCTTTTGGAACTCTGTAAGCAAATTCTGTTCAGGTTGTTTTTGAGTGAACTGAGCATAGACTATTCCCTGGATTTCAGTTTGCTTGTTTGAGATGTTGGCTCATGCAGCAAATCTGTAGGAATTTTTTTTTCTTACATCTGCTGCTGGCTGAACTGGTTCCTTTTCTCACTTCACTATTCCCACACCTAATCTTGTATAAGAGTAGTTAAACTTCCAGGTGCCAAAGTAGATTTTAATAAATGTAAAAAATAATCAGCTGCATTTTTTTTCTGAAGCTTTTGTCTAAATGAGCTTTCTGATGGGGAATCCCTTGCTAGAATTTAGTCATTTTTGATACTGTGAGTTTGTTTGGTGCTACATAATAACTGGTTCCTACCCCAAAGAGCTTCCAGCTGTAACTGCCAGATCTAGGACACAAACACAAGGAGAGAACATGATGGCTAGGAAAAGATAATGTGAGTCTTAATATTGTTAAAGAAGTTTCAGAGAGTTGGTATTGTCCTCTAGAAAGATCACTAGGTGTCACCAATGTACTCAGTATTACACAAATGCGGAGCATGGTCTCTATTAGGAGACACGGGCAGAACAAGTTAAGATAACGGAGGTGGGCAGGGGGAAATGGAGGGCCTGCCTGGTTTACAAGGAGATTATGTGGCTGCTTTAGTAGCTCATATCTCGGTAGTTCAGCTCTTCCTCTTTTGAGCTCCACTGAGACTTCAAAACAAAGGAACAGTGGAGGGAAGTGGGGTTGAGGAGCTAGATATAGGTTTCTCACCCTCCTTCCCTCTTTATCACCTTTAAGTGTGTTAGTACCAACAATCTATGAATGATTGGCAAACAGAGCAGGAAGTCCAGAATTAAAGCTCAATGCTGAATGACTGTAAAAACATGGAAAAGCTAGGGCCATGGAGCTACTCTCCTCTACTCCCAGTTCCCTGCTGGAGAAGGTGGCGCTGTTCCCAGAAGGCTCAGACTGGCTGGCTGCTTATGTGGAGTAGGAGTGTCCTGAGCAATGCCTGGCTGACCCAATTTGCAGCTGTTCAGTCTAACAGTTATTAGTAACTTTTTTTGGAATGGCTCTCTGACCTTAGTATCTGTCCTTAAATGTTCACTTAGGGAAATACAGAGTGATGATGCAAAGCCACCCTGTCTCTGAATCTTGAGAATTTTGGCAAAGTCAGTGTCCCAGCCAATGAGACTCTCTTGGTATCTGTAGCTTTGGGTCATGCAACAGAGGCTGAATGCTTTCTTTTGGCAGACTATGAATTCTTATAGTGCTTAGCTTTTAACGTGTTAAAAGCACTGTGTGGGCATCTCCAGCTAAACAAACAAACTTTGTCATCCCTTTAAGAAGGTTATTCTGTCACTGCTGCAGGAAGTAAAGGGATTAAAAATCACAGATGACAAAATTTGCAGTAAATATCCGGGAGATAAAGTGCAGCAAAACCAGTATTGGGATGGGTATTGGAGGGGACTCGCTCTTACTAGATCTCATTAGAACTCCAGTGTACAGCAAACTAAGTGGAATAGTTATGGAATTAATTTAAGTGTTGGGGAGGGCATGTTGTGGGAAGCTTTTGGGACTGATCTTGGATGGCTGGTTAACTGTTTTATGTGCACTAAAAGCCCTGTGAAGTTACAAGTCAGTACTGAACCTAAAATCTCGGAATAAATGTTACAGGCCACTTCTTATAATAGACACTTAAATCTTTGAGGACAATGGTTCATTCAGTGGGTTTGATAGCAAAAAAAACCCAACAAACTGCTCATCGTCTCCCCCCCCAAGTATATATATATTTTTTTCTGATCATACCAACTTGATCTCAGTCTTACACAAGACCTAGTCCTTTAATGGGAGGAATCGATGTGGAAGCGAAGAGTAAAATATTTTTAAAGTGACTTAACAAAAAATTGGTGTAACTGGGGAATACTGTTAGCAAGGGCTTTAGAACCACAATCAACTTGTTAGAGATACTATTCAAAGATCTAGAAAAGCCATTTCTACACTCTTACCTTTCCAAAGGTATCCTAGCGTATGAGGGTTGACAGTCATGATACTCTTGCCAAGGCTTTCAAAAATAAGGGCTAAATGGCAGGCACTTAGAGGCCTGATTATTTTTGTATTTCAGCTGTAACAAGCACCAGGCAGCTTCCATTGAGTAGGTATGCAGCTGTATTCTGTCCAGAGCGAGGCATGTTTCCTGGGCGGAAGTTGTATCCTAAATGCTTAAGTCTTAGTGCAATAGTTACGAAGAGCCAGTGCTTCCTCCCTGTGGCCCTTGCTTGCTTATTTGCCTTGTTTAATGTTTTGCTGTTTCTCACTCTGTTCTGATGGTAGTCCATTTTGTACTGGAGGGAGGAGGGGTCTGTTTGTGGCCCCCCCCCTTTGGCAGTTTTTTCTTTAGAGCCACTTCACATCAAAAATACCCATATTCTGCTCTCTCTGTCATTCTTACCATATCTCATCCACCTCAGTCGGGGATGAACCGAGACCCCAAAGCAGTGTACAGGCTTGAGATCTCCTCTGAGGGTCTGAAGAGGCAATCTCACTTTTTTTGTGTGTTCTGTAGATTCAAACTATTTTCTTCTAACAGTCAGAACTGATCAGAGTCTGGTATAAAATCCTTGTGTAGATATGCTCCCTCTAACCCCTAGGTATTTATGACTTTGCTTAGAATATCTCTAAACTTTCCAGAGTTCATTAGTCACTCAGTCATTTCCCTAAAAAATTATTAAATCATCTTTCAGAATACATGGCAGCAGGTCCCCAAAATGCCTGACACATGTTAATCAAATACATGTTCTCTCTGCAATGTACTGTGGCATTTTTAGTAGCAATGACAGCAAGTTAATAATCAATATGCGAGGCAAAGTAGTGCCATGCTCTGTTTTGAGGGGTATTAAGGCTGCCTTTTGCACTTACCTCCTAATTCTCTAGTGCATTGAACAGGCAAATATAGCTAATTGCCATAGCTGCTATTTGACTGCTAACTTGACTGAATTCCATTTCTAGCTCCTTTGGCATATGGATGACCATTCTAACTAGCTATTTGATATAGATTTATTTGCCAGTCGAGGTAAGTATAAAGTACTGAAAATAAGAGGGTCATACAAGAGACTATAAAGGATGTTCTTAGAGGACCCAAGTCTGCCACAGTTAGGATGCCCACAGATGGTCTTGTTAAAATCAATTGAATTACTCTATGTAGTGAAGTAAATAGGGATACTGAGGCAGAGAGGTGAAATGACTTGCTCAAGGTTACCCAACAGGCCAGTGGCAGAGCTGGGAACAGAACCCAGATCTCGAGTCCCAGTCCAGTGTGCTATGCACTAGGCTCCACTGCATCTATCATGTATTCAGAAAGAACAGCCAGAAATCTCTCCGTTCATCTTGCTACATGTACTTACAGATGCTTCAGCTAATACTTCAGAGAGCAGATGGTTCAGTGAGCTGTGGCAAATTGAGTAGTTATTTGTTGGGAGAGGATGAGTAGGGTACTGTTTACTCCAGCAGACTGGGAAGAAAAAGTTTTGTTTTGTTATTTGAAATACCTGGGAGGTACTTAAATACTACGCTTATAAGGAGGCCATGTATGTACCCAGTATCTGTCTTTGAAAGACTTTTATCGTGTATGTTTAATATCAGACTTATTGCAAATGCTGATCTTCAAGAAAACTATATATACAAGGTAAAACTGCTTTGTGAATGTGACTTTAAAAAAACCAAAACAACAAAAACCAAAACACTAGTAATAAAACACAGGTTAGGTATGTAGACTTTAAATGATAAAATTTAAGTTTATTTATAGGTGGTAGCCCATAATTGAATTTTAGCGCAAGAAATAGATCCCAGAAGGTAGAGAGAACTGCCACCTAAAATTGGTGCATGGACAGAAGAATCTCTGGGTATACCTGCACAGGATAAAAAACCTGCAGCTGACGCAGGCTCTGCCTGCGGGGCTGAAAAATTGCCAGATAGGGCGGAGGGTCCCAGGGCTCAGGCCCCACCAAAGCCCAAACATCTGCACAGCAGTTTTACGGCCCCCCAAGCCCGAGTCAGCTGATGCAAGCCAGTTGTGGCCATGCCATGGGGCTTTTATCTCCATGTAGATGTACCCTAAGTGACTTGAATCCTCATAAAATAAACACAAAATTGCAGTCTAAACCACCAGAGTTTGAGCTTCTTACACATTCTTGTTCCTCCTCCTGGAGGAACGAAGCTTTAACTAGAAAACCTACTTTGTTTGATCTGTCCTTTCTAGACCAGTTCAGGTAAATACAATCAGGCTTTGAATGTAATCAATGGTGACAAAGTTTTGATACTAATGTCCATTTAGCTAGCTGGTCATGTTTGTGTGGTTTTATATATATATATACCTAAATAAAACAATTATGCCTGCTACAGCTAGATGGCATAGTTAAACTAGTTCTTGTAAAACTAGCTCTTGTAAAACAATTGACTAGTACTGGAAAACATTTCTGATATATGTGAAGTTTTTAAAACTGCATAACTTTCTGTACTGAACTAAATTATCAATCTTGAAATGCTGTCAACTTGTTACTAGGAACATAACATCTGCAGTAGTTGAAGGCTATTAGCAATGACAGCCATAGTTGTATGTCAGAGGTACGTTGTGACACACTGCTTATATTGGCCAGGAAAATGCCATTAATTGTCCTTAAATGTCAATTGTTGAAATACCAACATGGCTTCTCTTGATCCTGACTCGCTCATTACCTAAATTGAGCCTATTAATGTAGACGTTTCCCCTTTATGTTTAAAACACTTCAACAGGCCAGTACTACTGATTGAAAGATTACTGCTTTTTCATTCTATTGCTTGGTTTTTTTTTTAAATATAACTTCAGTGTCCACTTTCTTACAGTTTCACGTTCCATTAACTTCTGTAGTCTGCATTCCCTAGCTATCTAATAGTTATAGAGTAAGGTCAGAAGGGACTGAGATCATCTATTCTGACCTCTGTCTCTCAGGTCACCAAGAGCACTGCATACCAAACCCAACAACTGAAATTAGACCAAGGTATTACAGCCTTCAGGAGACTAGACTATTGTGTGCCACCAGCAGAGAATAGGAGGCACTGCGATACACTAATACCAGAGGCCCCTGAAATGGCAGGGAATTGATTTAAATGAGATCATCCTGGTAAATGACTTGCACCCCATGCTGCAGAGAAGTTACTTCCAATCTAACTAGAGCAAAAATTCCTCCCCAGCCCCATATATGACAATTAGTTAGAGCCTGAGCATGTGAGCAAGAACCAGCCAGCCAAGCACCTGAGAGGAAGCTTGGCTCAGAGCACTGGCCCACCTTATCCAGTTTACTATCTCCAGCTGTGGTATCTCTGATGTTTCAGAAGGAGACCAAGAAACCCCAGAATACACTGGGGAGGGGGAAGGGAGATAATTCCTTCCTGACCTCTGCAGGTGACCTGAAGCATGAGAGTTTGAGGATATCTAACGTGAACCAGATGGGACCCCTCAGAGCTGTGAAGCCCTGCCCCACACTGTCAGAAGCATCCCTACAAGTACCACTTATAAAGTGGTCCAGCTCTCTTAAAATTAAGCTTGTTTCCAGCCTGAATTTGTTCACTATCTGTCCTATAATCCATAGCTTATTCCTGGAAAAAACTTAATGCACTAAAAGATGGCAATGCCTAAAAGAGAGGACAACTGCACAAGTTGCACAGTTCTTGCCCCTCCCAAAAAACAAACCAAAACCCTGCCAGGAACCTGTTTCAAATCACTTTTTTAAAACTAGCCTATGTTGGGTATTGTCCCCATAGAGAACTCTCATTTCAAAATGCATTACTGTGAGGTGGATAGGGAAGAGAAGATAAAATATACTCTGGGTTGCTCTAAGAGGCTTCCCAAAGCTGTGGGATGTTGGAGAAGAGGATCTATTATGTAGTTACAAAAAGCAAATGCATTGCCATTTTGTAAAAAGAACGAGGAGTCCTTGTGGCACCTTAGAGACTAACAAATTTATTTGGGCATAAGCTTTTGTGGGCTAAAACCCACTTCATCAGATGCATACAGTGGAAAGTACAGTAGGAAGATATATAGACACACACACAACATGAAGAAATGTGTTGCCATATCAACTCTAACGAGACTAATCAATTAAGGTGGGCTATTATCAGCGAGAGAGAGAGAACTTTTGTAGTGATAATCAGGATGGCCCATTTCAAACAGTTGACAAGAAGGTGTGAGTAACAGTAGGGGAAAAATTAGCATGAGGAAATAGTTTTTACTTTGTGTAATGACCCATCCACTCCCAGTCTTCATTCAAGCCTAATTTAATGGTGTCTAGTCTGCAAATTAATTCCAGTTCTGTAGTTTCTCGTTGAAGTCTGTTTTTGAAGTTTTTTGTTGAAGAATTGCGACTTTTAGATCTGTAATTGAGTGTCCAGGGAGCTTGACGTGTTCTGCGACTGGTTTTTTGAATGTTAGAATTCTAAACATCTGATTTGTGTCCATTTATTCCTTTGCGTACAGACTGTCCGGTTTGGCCAGTGCTATTCACTTGACCCAGTGTTTGGAAACAGTTGGGTCCAAGGTTGATTTCTCTTCCTCCGCCCCCCCCCCCATACCCCGTATCGTTATGGGGAGGAAAAAAACACTTGGCTCAAAGATTCCTTCTGCTGTGAAGCTGTTCGATATGAACTATTTTGCCTGGTAACTTATTTTATAATATAGAGATTCCATGGAATCTCTTTCAGCATAACATCATTGTAATGTTTCCAGTATTGCAGCCATCTTAATTTGGGAGAGGTGGGGAATGACCCTTTAAGTGCTGGTTTGGAAAGCTATTGTGTGCTAGCACATTGCTTAAAGATTCTTGAAGCATGTTGTAAGGTCACAGCCTGTTCTGATAAAGTTTTGTTTATGAGGGGTTTGCAGACTGTAAGCATTGTTTCTCTTTCTCTCTCCAGATCGGCCAGCATTACTAACCTGTCACTGGATCGCTCTGGTTCACCCATGGTGCCTGCATATGAGACATCCGTTAGTCCCCAGCCTAATCGCACGTATTTGAAAACAGAGACCAATGAGGATGAGCGCAAAATTCTTCTGGTACAAACTAGATTTTTGTCATCTTCCATTGTGATAGTGATGTGTTACGTGTGTCTGTCTTTCTAATGCTTTCCTTGCGGTACATCTTGTGGCTCTTTTTTTTCTTTTATGATCCTTTAGTTTTTTTTTTCCTATTGTAGAGACCACAGCTAATGTTAGAAGGTTTGAAATTTGTCCTTCTCCCCATCTGCTTTGCTTGCAGAGTTAATGTAACTTTTCTCATAGGAAGTAGCACTAATGTATTTATTCCAGAAAAGTAATCAACACCAGTAGCACAGCACTCTGGAGAAATCCTGTTATAAAACATTCTGTTATGTGTGCGTTGTGAGAAATACTACATAAAACTAAGAGACACTCCAGCCCCGGTTGACATACCTAACGTTAATAAAATAAAGTCAGTCAAAATGGAGGGAGGGGGGAGATGTTTCATTTAAAATTGTCCAAACTGCATAACTAGTGCTGAATCTTTCTGGATTTCTATTCCCATTCAAAGCCAACAAGGTCAAATCTTGTACTAGCCCTGTCTCCCTGTGGATTGCATATGTAAGGGCAGAATTTGATGTTTGGTGGTGGCTCACCTTTTTATTGTAGAGCTTCCACATTGAAGCAAGCTTGGTAATGAGACAATTTCTTCCTTTGAGGAAGGAGAATGCTGTAGCAGATATGCTCTGCAGAGGAGTGTTGGGGAGAGTAGAGGGACAGTGTCTCTGTCCCCTAGACTGAATAAGATCCTAAACATTACAAATACAGCTTGGGACAAAATAGTCTGTCTTCGCTTCACTTTAGATCTGATTTTTAGAATTGTTGTTTTTTATGCAATAATTTAGGATGTCATAATTGCTTATTGCAATACAGGAACTGTCCTGAGTCCTTGTCAGGTCATGATACTCTTATGTGGTGCATTGAGTTGACTGTACTATGATAAAAAGGTAATGGCCTTTGCTTGAGAAGGGGGAGTGTTTGTGACAAGGTCCAGGAGCACTAGAATTCTGAATGAAATCCGTGCACGCTTCCATAATCTACAAGCTAAAATCCTAGAGTTTAAAGTGTTAAACTGTTCTGCCACTTGATTTCAGTCTAAAACAGAAGGCAATATTAAGATGACTGAATTGCTACTGGATCAAATTTTATATACTCCCGCCATGGCAGGAGTGAAGTGCTTTGTAGCTGACGACCCAGAACATGCAGTGCACTGGAGAGGCTAGCATGGGGTGCATAGAACTGGAGTCAACCAATCAGTGGGACCAGTTTCCTGTAAGATGAAGCCAAGGAGGGACGGGGGGTAGAAATTGCTGGGGGTAGATATAGTAAACGTGCACACAAAACTGGGTTAAAATCATAGACTTTGGTTTTTTTGGAAGGGGGGGGGGGGAGATCCTAAAGAAACCGAACTTTCCTGGCAAACTTGTCATCTCAGCAAAAGGATGAGAGGAGAGGAGTGCTGATCAGATTTGATAAATCATTCAGTTACTTGAATTTTCAAAGGGGTGAGGAACTGGATTTCTTTATTGTGTATGAAGAGGCATGTGGTGGAGTCCTGGCTTTTTTTTTTTAGTTTGTTTTTGTGTGTGTGTGACACACACACACACACACACACACACACACACACACACACACACACACACACATATACACACACACAAAATATCAGGAACATTACATCTAGTCTTGTTCTTGAAAATATCAGTATGTCTTGTGAGCATTTTTTAGCCCTTTGTTTGAAGGGTTTTTAACATAAAACCCTAAAAACAGTCCTAAACAGAGATTAAAAATAAAAACCCTTGAAGTCTAAATGAAAATCACTTCCTCTCTGTTTTCTTGATAATTAATGTCATAATTCTACTGGTTCTGTATGTTTACATTGTCTTCTGGGGGAAAAAAAACCCCTACACTTCTTTAGGCTAACTTTATGCATCACGTAGTAGCAACTAAAGAAACAATCCCAATTCTCCCCTCTCTTCCTCTTTGGGTTGGTTCAACATCTGCAGATCTTTTCTTGTGGTGCACGTCATTTCAAATGACTGGAACATCATCCGCAAAGATAAGCGCACTATCTGGGTGTGTTGGTGCCAAAGAGCTGTTCTGGCTGCAGAGACATAGCCAGGACCAATGTAAATGTTAGCTAGGCTACAGCCATGCTAGTGTCAGGAGGTTTTATGACCACATGATTCAAAGTTGTAGTGTAACTAGCCAGTACATCAGACCCTGTGATTCAGAGTTGTCTAGCACCAGAAATCTGTGGAGAGAACCTGAATCGTGGGGTGTGTGGAAATTCTGTTCATGGATGTTCTGGGCCGTTGGTTATGTTAACTGTAAAGTGAGGTCCTAGAGGTGTCTTACCATGCAGAAAACTAGCTTTGATTTCCCAGCCATGGCTACTCTTATGGAGGTGGAAGTACTGGGAAAGGAGTGTTTGCATCAAAATGGATGGAGGCCTGAACCTTAAAGATTCAGAATGGGGTAGAGAAGATTGGAGGTAGGGATGAGGTGGTGTGATTGGCCTCTCAATTGTCCAACAGACAATAAGTGGAGATGGTGGAGAGGCATTCGTTCATAGAAATGGGATGGTAGAAGTTACTTGAACAAAATGGCAACATAGAAAGCATCATTCTGAAAGGGATCTCCTTAACTAGTTGACCAAAGAGAGCTCTGAAACAGGCTTGAGTGCAGCATTCAGGTCAACAGCATAGAATGCTCAAAGAGCATTTATTGCTTTACCTGAAAAAAGCATCAGTGTTCCTTGGTGTTCTACATAGCCCCCAGTTCCAGGGGGCTGGAAGAGGGAGTTCAGCATGGTAGATTTAGTGCTAGGAAAGCACTTGCATGACTTACAGTCAAACAATGCAAAAGCTCACTGTGTATGTATAAAACATTACTTTAAAAATTCTTCCCTTGCTTCTTTCTGAACTGATCTTTGGTATTAGTCTGTGGCTGCTGCCTCATTCTCAGTTTATAGGATCATTTGCTGTAAAAGAAAGGACTTAAATAGCAGCTGTTATGCATTTGCTTCTAGAGAAGCAGTGTATAACACTTTCGATTTTACTCTCATTACTGGATATAGGAGCCAATTTAAAGGCTTGAGCTAGTCTTTTAAAAACACTTTGTAACTGACTCTCTCTCACACAGGACTCTGTCCAGTTGAAGGATTTGTGGAAGAAAATTTGCCATCACAATAGTGGGATGGAATTTCAGGACCACCGCTATTGGCTGCGGACACATCCCAACTGCATTGTGGGAAAGGAACTAGTCAACTGGCTCATCAGAAATGGGCACATTACCACAAGGTATTCTTGATATTTAAAAATGCTTAAATTAAACCCATCTTCCATTGCACTCAATTGTAGGTGTTGGTTGGTGTGTGTATCAGTGGATGGAGAGGAGAAAGAGGAAATGAGACTCTAATCTCCTCCTTTCCTCTGAACAAGGTAAAGAATGTCTTTAACTCATTTGCCAATTCTGACAGCACATAACCTAATGAAGGGGTAAGTAGAATCAGAAGCTAGGGCAGACGACTAGCCCAAGGGAATGGAGTTTCCCAGTGAGAGGGAAAGGTAGTTGGGGTGTGGGGAGGGGGCAGAATGGGAGTAGCAGACTGACGTGGGCAGAGGGGATAGTGAGAGAATGGTAATCACTAAAACTGGCACTACACTATAGTTAAGAATGTCACTGTTCTTGGAACACTGTGCTTTGTTTGTTTCATAAGTGCTGATCAGCTCATTCTTAAAGGGTTCCTAATGTTGGTTGAATTAAGCCATGCCTTTTGGGTAGATGCCTTAGTGATAGTCTCCGCTTTTAAGTAATGTAACCTCCGTAAACAAAAGATCAGATCAGCTGTGCTGCATGGATATTGCAGTTGTGTTTCTTAGCTGCACGAACACAGCCTTGCTGCTATAGCTGGCTGGCCTGGGGGTGGGGTTCAGGACCCCCCTAACTATATTTGTAGGCTTTGCATGTTCCCAGGAACTAGGGATAACTGGGTCTGCAATGTGACAGCTTACCATCCCCGTATAGCACTATACATTTGCCTTGCAGTGCTGAGGGCTTGTAAAGGATTATCTCCGTCTTGCTGAGTTAAGAGGGGCAGGAATCAAAATGATTCAAGCCTGCACAGCATGGGCCTGAGTCTTCAGCGGTGCTGAGTACCTACAGCAAGGAGTTAGGGGTGATCAGCAGCTCCAAAAAGTCAACAGCCAAACATGTAGGGAACGCTTGCATTCCTGGCTCTAGTCATGTATTCAATCCACTGCCTCACCAAATTGTCTCTAAGTACCTTTTCTCGAAGAAATAGTGAAAAATAAAGGAGAGCTAAATTACATGGTGTCTAGTCAAGCTTTTTTGGGTAAAAGTCTGTACTGTAAACCATACACACTTATAACCAGACTCTTAATACTCGCCTGTCTTGTATTCTGCCCTTAGAGCTCAAGCCATCGCAATAGGACAAGCACTGGTAGATGGACGCTGGCTGGATTGTGTCAGTCACCATGATCAAATTTTTAGAGATGAATATGCTCTGTACAGACCACTACAGGTACAGAAACCTCTTTTCTAGCTGCCATTGGAATGGCGACTCAGTTGTGGCTGGGGAGCTGTTGTCAATCTCTCCTTCCTCTGTACGCTCTGCTAGCTCCTAGGTTTCAAGAGATCTAGGCCTAGCTTGAGTCTTGCCTCACGTTCTCTGTACTCTTGGTGCTGTCCCTATGCCGGGTGGGTCTGTCCTGTTTTGTGAGTGTGTGGAAATATTCTTAATCTCATTAATCCACTAATGTAAACTAATTGAGTTAAGGTCATAGAGAAAACTAGGTCAGGCAAGGAAACTGTGATGCTTCCTCTGCGAGGAGAAAGGGTGGCCACACCTATATTAAGTTAAAAAGGAGGAGGGATTCTGAAATCTCTGACTGCATCAACAAAAGTCTAAAATCACAATGGTAAGCACATTCCAGTGTGGCTTCTGAATAGCATAGCCAGTATTCCGAACAGCTGTCACACTCTAGGAGTAGATATCACTTGTGATAAAGTGTGTAGCTTTACCCGGAATGGGCCATTGTCTCTTTGAACAATGACATCTTTGACAAGGTCTTCATAAAGACTTAAAAAATACAGCATCATTCCAACTCTTAGACAATGTTTTGGGAAATGAATTACTTAATTCCTGGTCAAAAGAAGTTGATGGGTTTAGGAAGAGATTGAATTCCCTAATTCACTTATTGTTGCCAGTAAAGTATCTGGAGACTTTGCATAAAGGGTTTCGCCACCCTGATTATATAAATGGTCTCTTTATTCTGAGCCTAAATTGCAGTGTGGAGAAAGAGAAAGTCAGGGCCCCAGAAAAGGAGAGGTTTGTCAGTGACTGAAGATGCTGTCTGGGCTCTGGCATGGTCCTGCTTGAGATATGCTGAGGGGTAAGATCTGCCAATACCATTAGTTATTGTCTTAATTAATGCAATGACGTCTAACATTCAAGAAATAGAAAGTTTTAAGTTATAGTTGGTTGTATATAGTGTGAAATTCATGATTAACTCATGATTTACTGGTCATGCTCTTGTATGATCTCTGATCCTGTAGTGTGTAAAGTCAGTAGGAAGTCGCATCTGACTCATATCTTGTCTATTTTTGTATAAATTGGGAGTAACTCCATTGAATTCAGTGGAGTTAAAGTGATGTCAGTGAATTTGTATTGCAGCAATTGCATTAGTTTCACAGGAGGGAATTCTATCTAGAACTGCAATTCCTTTGGTGAAAAAAAAATATGCCATCTGGTGGGGGTAGATTGGAGTTGCTGTGGGCTCTCTGGGATTCCCTGCTATCAGATCCCAAGGCTTTGCTTCACAATAGTTTCTCTCTTGATTTAGAGGGTCGAACCTGGCTTTCGCTGAATCGGTTTTTGACTGACTCTATTAGCTCCCCATCACTTGATAATTTTCAGTCACAGAATTGCTCAAGGGGCTAAAAGTGCATGCCCGTCTCCCAGATCAGCATGGTCAGCTTATGGGGGCAAAGGATAGACTTTGGCAAACCCCTGTGCTCTAGTCCTAGCACTCAAATCTGTGCAGGCTCTTAACGTGTTGTGTGGGGCAAATAGAAAACTTGCAAGTCTTTCATTTGCCTTACTCAAACATGATTGACTTGTGAGTGTGGGGTGAGATGCATGGGGGAAGAAGCAAAGACTGATGGCAGAGTAAAGAGGTACTCGCTTCCTGTCCTAAACAGTTGCTGCCTCCCCTCAAGTGGTGGGTGGTTGAGGGATAAGTTGATCCCACTGTATGCATACATTTACTTTTGTGAAGTGCTTCAGGCTGCAAGACACAATAGAAATGTAAGCTGTTGCTGTTTTGATCAGTGCATAATAGTGCCTTTCTAAAGCAGCTTAACATCCCAGTAGGGCTGAAGAATAAATTTACTTTCTCTTTTCCTGATCTCCCAGAGCACAGAGTTCTCAGAAACCCCCTCTCCAGACAGTGATTCGGTGAACTCCGTGGAGGGGCACTCCGAGCCATCCTGGTTCAAAGACATCAAGTTTGATGACAGTGACACGGAACAGATTGCTGACGAAGGGGAGGATAACTTGGCCAGTGAGTTTCAACTGACTCTTCCATCTTCACATGACAAATTAGCATAACTCTTTGTGTGTGCGTGTAATGGAAGTGAATGTCCTGCTTTGCTGGTAGTAGCTGTAAGGTTCCAAGTAAACTAAAACCTCACTAGTCCTCCTGTTTCTTGTGGTAGATACAGTATTTTCTAATCAGTTTGCAAGACTTGATGTTTCTAAATTAGTATAAACTCTCTGGATTACAGTAGCAGACAGGCTAGATTGGGATATCAAGACAGACACTGTCCTAATGTTCACTTGGGTTTTAAAATATATCTATAGAACTTCTATCCAACACTTAATCTTATCTTGAAGTGTACATATTTAAGACCTGAAAATACTGTTTCCCTTTAGTATTGTACACTGGGCTTTATGTATTAAAGACAATTTTTCTCCTCTCCAATACTCTCATGATACCCATTTGAACCCCTTTCCTCCCTGTATCTTCCCCCTTACCCAACATTAAAAGACTCCGCCAGCCCTAGCAAGCGCACATCAGTCAGCAGCTTCCAGTCCGCAATGGACAGTGACTCAGCCGCTTCCATCAACCTGAACGTGGAGCTGGACAACGTGAACTTCCATATCAAGAAGCACTCCAAGTACCCACATGTGCCCCCTCACCCTGCCGACCAAAAAGGTATGAGGTAGTCACCAGCTGGAGTTGCACATGATGGAGAGCGGTGCCCTGACACTGATGTGTTTAGACACTACTACCTGTAGCTGTCTTGTTGATGGGTGTGTATATGTAAGAGATCTTTTTAGTTAGCCCGCTGCATACTTCCTCCTGACACTATTACCTTTGTCAGGGTGCTCAGAATAAACCAACTATGCCACCTTCTCTGAAGAGTGTGCAACTTCTTGTGTGGTTTTTCTCTTTGCAGTCGGAGGATACAATGATTCCTCCTCTCTCCTTTCACAGCATGGCAGTTCCAGGCATATTGTCTTGTTCAGCTAACTGGGATAACATCCTAAGTGTGTGTTCCAAGAAGATTCCCATCTATCCAATTTAAGATCTGATTATTTTAAACAACAACAACAAAAACAGTGGCAATCTCTTTTTTTTAAATTCTCCATTAGTGATGAATTTAAATTCTCCACCTCTTTTCATCAGTTTACCACTGTTGGACCAATTATCCTTTTATAAAATGCATTGATTAACAAATCTAATCGTCAAGTTGCTGAGTAACTTTTAAATCTCTTCTATAAATGAATGCTAAATTGGAATGTGAAAAGGCAAGTGAAATCTATTTGAAAATATCCCTTATTCTCCCATTCTGTTATAGTATATTGTGAACCAGACTATGGCGGACTGAAACAAAAACTGGCCCACTGTTTTTGTTTGAAAATAATGGTGGTGCTCCTTTAAATGCTGGGGTGACTCTTTATTTCTGTTTTCCCTTCCCTTACCTGCAGCTTCAACCGCTTTGCAGATTCCTATCCTTAGTTTCTTCGAATGGGCATTTAAAAGTCTTTGATTATGGAGTCTGTCCACAGTTCTTGTAAGGTTCACTAGCAGAGTAGAGCATCTTTAATTGGGATGTTCCTAATGAGTGCATCCCTCAGTTGTCAGGGTAAATACAACAGAAAAGTTTCTGTTGGGGTGAATTAGGACAGAAGAGCTTGAGTTGGACAGAGAATACTGGAAGCTTCAGCCTAAAATGAGTTTGAGGGGGCAACTGTTAGCAACCAAAAAATGAAAAAGCCCCTTTAGCAGTGGGAAGGGTGAAAAATAGTGTGTGTTAATCTTAAATTCCAGTATCTACGACCGGCACTGCCAGTACCTGCTAAAGCCTGTCCAGAAGGAAAGGAAAATGTGTATTGTAAAAATGAAAGTGCAGAAGGCGCTTTCAAAAGCTGAGTGCCTTATATTAGATAATAGCTTAGTTTTGCCGGATGTTATGACCCCACCTTCTTCCCCTCAAAAGATTATCAGCCACGTCCGTTGACTTCACTGACCATTATGGGCACAGCTTACTATCTGGTTCCTAATTTAAGGCATTTAAGCTTGAAAATGTTGTCCACTGTACCTTCTTCAGTGTATTCAAGCTAGATATTTGAGAGCAAGTGCACACAACTGGAATCAAAGATAAGCCATCTAATTCACGGTATACAGTACCTGGAGCAGTCAGGAATAAACCTAAAAGGAAAGAGTGTTCCCACCGCAGAGCTCTGAGATCTTGGAAATTGCTGATGCAGATGTTTCTCATCTCTCCTTTCCTTGCTTTCCACTTCTGAAAAAAAAAGTGTGCACAGAACAGTGTGGGCTAGATTATCTTCAATTCTCTGGAAGCTGTATCTTTATGTTCCTGTCATGCTGATGAATATCACATTTGTCATTATCTACCCATTATAAACTGATAGGAAAATGTGATCCTGGGTGGTCTGTGGGATTTTTATTTCCATTGGTATTATTTTTTTTGCATAGTCCTAAATTTTGTGTGTGTTAGACTCATAGACTTTAAGGTCAGAAGGGCCCTTCATGTCATCTAGTCTGACCTATTGCATGTTGTAGGTCACAGAACCTCACCCACTCACTCCTATATAATATAATAGGTATATCTCCTAGAACTGGAAGAGACTCGAAAGGTCATCGAGTCCAGCCCTCTGCCTTCACTAGCAGGACCAAGTACTGATTTTTGCCCCAGCTCCCTAAGTGGCCCCCTCAAGGATTGAACTCACAACCCTGGGTTTAGCAGGCCAATGCTCAAACCACTGAGCTATTCCTCCCTCCCCACATCACATAATAGGCCCATAACCTCTGGCTGAGTTACTGAAGTCCTCAAGTCATGGTTTAAAGACTTTGTTACAGAGAATCCACACTTATGACTAATGTAAACCTGCAAGGGACCCATGCCCCATGCTGCAGAGGAAGGCAAAAAAAAATGTCAGGGTCTCTTCCAATCTGAGAGAACTTTACTGTGGAAGTAGATTCTGCTGTGTTGTAGCCTCAGCATGTTACTCTTCAATAGAGTTGTGAAGTTTGACCAAAGCAGATAAGCCAGGCACGCTAGTTGGGGAGGAAGGAGGGAGGGAGCCCAAGAACAACATCCAGGATTACGGAATTATTAAAGACATCACTTGCCAAATCAGCCGTTTATCTGCTTTCCAAGGACAGGAATTAGTGGGTTGATAGAAATCTGCAATGGGTTGTGGGCAGAGTTAGCATTACCGCTGGAATGAAATCTGTAGGGGGAATCTAAACTGGGAGGAGCTGGGACACTTGCGGAATTAGAAAAGGTGGGCTGGAAACAACAAAATGAGACTCAAAGTGGAAGTTAATATACCTGGGGGGGAAATAATTCAAAAGATCCTTTTATTAAGAGGGAGAAACCTGGAATTCAGTAAATCTGAACGAAACTCACTATTGTAAGTCTATATGGCTGTGCAAGTCTGTATGGCTATGGTTGAGTCTCATTTATACCTGTGAGTCCCCTCCTAAGTGCAAGGAAGCAGGCTGCAGTTTGGCTTAAAGGACGGTAAGCCTGGTTACAGGCAGTACAAAAGAAATCAGTGTAGTTTTGGGCTGTTTTAGGCAAGCATTGCATGATGAAGGGGAATTTAATGGCGCTCCTCTGTGTCTGGAACTTGTGTAACCAAATCTGGAATTTTCCATTAATTTCTGGTGTAAGTAAATTTATATCCAGGCAATTTTATACCAATATAAAAGTGAGAGTAATTTCACTAAGATGGTGGAATTATCACGAGGTTGATCAGAATCAGGCTCCGTGCGTACAGCATTGTTTAACTAGGAGTAGATAGCCTACAACATTTGAAGCCAGTAATTGTGTGACTCTATCTACACACTTATAGTTCCTGTCCTGTAGTGTGAGAACCTCTAGGGGAGGCTGTGGGATAAAGTGGAAAGGGAAACACTTAAATGTTTTAGACAAGAAACCCTTCCTGACACTCACGCGAGACTGTGAAAGTCTCAAAGGGGACTGGAGAATGGAGTGTTGGTCCTATTGTTCCAGGCTTCTAAAACTAGGCTGGTCAAGACATGAGAAACGGTACTGTATTTTCAGGGGAATTAAATGGATGATCTCTAAAACATGAATGATGACAAAAGGAAAGTGCTAAAATAGAAGAGGTCAAATGTGTGTACTGCCACCTCATGTTTATAGCTCACTTGTAAGTAAATCTTGCTTGGTGGCTGTTCTGCCAAAATAATCTTCCTAAGGAATTAATGAGCTAATTTGGAAATTTTCTGAAGTATCCCCGCACAGACAAATCTTTAACAGCTAATAGATGCTGGATGCAGTCTACTGTGACATTGCCTTATGAAAATGATGGGAATTAGTCTGGCTTTGTTTTAGTCAGGATCTTCTGTTATCTTGCATGGTAGTGAGTGTGTTCCTTACTGTGAGAAAATTTGCAGAACTGGTGGTGACACACCCTCCTACACCAGGAAGTAATTTGGCGGTTTGTTCACACAATCTACCTCCCCTTTCCCCATGATTGTGACTTATAAAGTAGGGACAAAGCATCAGTTCGAAGTAGTATGTAATCAATTCTGCAATATAAAGTTACTTATGACTGGTGGAAATTGCAGGGTGTATACTGCAGAGGACAGCTGTAGAGCAATAGTCTATAATGTACTAGAAACCACCTGGTATTCTAATTGTTGCAGTGCCCAGTATAGGGACTTGTCTTTGTGAGGGTATTAAAGACTCAGTAATATCAGACACTTCCATGAAACTAAATTCCAGTACGATAACCTTGGAGTCAAATTTCATTCACTTCTAGGGTGTGCAGCCCAAATGCTGCAGCAGGTTGTTAATTTATAAGGCAGAAAGTGAAACTGATGATGATCAAGTTCATTTTTGTTTATGTTCGCTTCTTGTGTTCACCGAATGAAATACCCGCTCAATGGTTAAAAATGAACTAGTGTTACAACAGGCAAACTTTTTTTACATTGTTTAAAATGGGGGGTATTTTGAGACTTCACCTTGTAGATGCTATGTCAGTTTTTGACATTTCTCTCTTCAGATTCTCTTCAATACAGAGCAGTTTTCACATTTGTGTAGTTAGACGTAAAAGGGATACAATTGCAGTGGAACAGGGGAAAGGAGGGTTGTCAGTCCATAATAAAAAGGTGTCTTGTGGCTTTTTTCTGTTTTTAACCAAAGCTTTTGTAGAACTATTCGAAGTCTAATGTCCCCAGGTGTCTTGGTCAGGGTATGGTGAGTGAGGGCAAACCCAGGCTTGCCTGTCTGGGGGCCCATCACCACCAAAGGAAAATGGCATATATTCAGTTTGCTAATGCAGGATGATTTTAAGACATTTTAAATTGCTATTAGTGATCTATAGTGATTACAGTAGCAATGAAGAAAAGCTGTCTCTCTCCTCCTGATCTCACTTCATCCTTCCTAATGGCCATGGCTGTTGTGATTGGTTTTAACTCTTTCCACCCCTTTTCAAGTGTGAATTACTGAAGTTGTTGAATAGTTTCTTAGGTTGAAAACCACTGGTCTAGAGTAATAATAATAATGGGGGAGGGAGGGTATTTACAACACTAGCAGCTAGGAAACTACCAGACAAAAATGCAACTTACGTTGACCATGTCCCTCTTTAATGTTTTACTTGTGTTGTCATTCATGAGGGCATAGTTCTGAGATTTCTGCTGCTTTATCAGTTGTCTTATTTAGCTCTGTACTTTTCTCTGCCTTGGAAGTGTGCACTCATCACAGTCCTCCCAGAGCAAAACACTTCTTGTCTTGAAGTGTTAAGATTTTTTTGCGGAGGAGGGAAGTGTGGTGGTCATGTTGGGGGTGCTTATGTGGGACTTAGGGTCATTGGGTGCTACTTTTCCCCTCTAAACAGCATTGCTGGTTTTTGGTTTTGTGAAAGCTGGATATAGTTACTAACTTGACATGTGATGGTTACAACTGGTCGATAAATATTTCCTGGAAAACTTTTATTTTTATTTTTATATATTTATTTATTTTGGCAAACAAGTTGACAAGTAATTACAAATACGGTATCTATCTTGTATTACACAACACGCATGCATGTATTATACACCAAGGGTGACCAAACTTGCTGACCCACAGAGCCACATATGACAATCTTCAGATGTTTGAGAGCTGGTGCGACCCGGAGCCCCGAGGACACCCCCGCCCTGCTGCCAGAGGTGACGTGTGAGGGGAGGCACATGGGGTCACATGCCCGCCCCTCCCCTTCCATTTTTGCTAGGGTTTGCTGGCCTCACTCAGTCATGTGTTGCCGGGCCTTCTCCCTGCACAGCAGCTGCTGGACCCAGCAAACTGGGAGCTGCAGCTGTGAGCAGAGGCAGCAGCAAACAACTGGGAGCAGCAGGGAGAGCTGCTGCTTTTGCTGCTGCCTCTCCACGCCCTGCTAAGGCAGCCACCATCCCTGCAGCTTCCAGCTGTTTGCTGTTGCCCGCCCATGCGGTGCTAACATCTGGGACCTGCAAGGAGGGGCCACAGAGGGTAAGAGGGGAGTGTGCCAGGAGGGTAATAATTCAAGCTACTGAGGGGGTGGGGGGGAGCTGAACCTTTAAATTGTGCTCCCCCACTTTCAGCAGGCACCAGTCACCTGTGGCAGAAGCCTCTAGCCCCACCATCCCGCTACAGGGCAGAAGCCCCAAGCTCCTTATCCCCCAGTTTGGGAGGCGGAGAATGGGGGTGGAGGTTCCGCGAGCCACACTTTAACTGTAAAAAAGCCATCTGCTGCTCACGAGCCACAGTTTGGTCACCCCTGTTATATTTATATATACACACACCCGCCACTTCATAATATGCATGTACCTGTATGTGAACTGATAAATGTCTTTATACATACTGTGTGCTGCGCACACATTTTTGACTATCCCCTTTTCTTCTCTCCATTTTGACCATAATCCATTTTAAGTATGGCATAAATGTCCCCCCTCTAGCTCTTAAGGAAAGCATGTTGCATGTGTCTTTCTTTGATGGAGAAGAGTCATGGAACCAGGTGGCTCTTTCCCTCCTATGAGAGAGCTAGTTGTTCATAAAGGGCCTGTTAGCTGCAGCTGAGAACAAAGTTAAGGTTATACATGGGGGCGGGAACACCTTCGGTTTTAGTGTGCCTTAAAAAAAATTAAGAGCCCTACTTCCTCATTGTGTTTGGGTACCTCCACAGTCTCTCTCAAGTAAAGACTTAATACATTCCAGGTGTAGCTGTAGAGGGGAAACTAGCCACATGTAACTTGGGAAGGGAGATTCCCCCCCCCCCAACACTTTTTTATTTTGTATAATCTCCCTGTTAGGTTGGTTGCTGAACAATTTTAAGCAGTATTGTGCTGTCATTTTGGAGCCTTGACAGAACAAGCATGAGAGGATATTCTTGTCTTGACCGCTCATCAGGTTGTTGCTACAGCAATGACTAGATGTTGAAATGAGTAATATTTTTCTCTTATGGTGTGGGTGTGTACATAATATAATTATACTGGCATGCCAGCATAACCTGTCATTTTTCTGTCTCCTCCCATCTCCATCTGCTCTCTCCTTTTCAGAGTACTTGAATCCTGACAACGGAGGGCAACAGATGATCTCAATAAGTGACGCTTTCATCAAGGGTAAGATGAATGGAAATGCTTTTTTCTAGTGAGTGGGTAATGTAGTTATGAAAGCTTCTATTGATGTTAGAGCTGGGCTAAACATTGGCTTGTTAAAGTAATTCTAAGGGCACTTAGCGAGAAACCCTTGTGTAACTTTCTCCTCTTACTTGGTTCACTTTCAGATTGAACTCAGGCTTGTCAAATTCTTTGTATTTAAATGCCCTTGAAAAGAAGCTTCCTTCATTACACATTAACTGGCCGTGTTTAGCATTTTATTAGCACTTATCCATCTGTAAAACGTTCCTGCATATGAGATTAGTTTTTTTTTTTTTTCTGGGCTCCATCAGGTGTTTAACTCTCCTACCTGCTTATTTCCTGTACATTTGTGTGTGTGCCTAACGCGTCTGTGCCACCGATATCTCAAAACTAATCTCTGAGGTCATTGTAGCACAACTTCTCTTGTCACTTCTGTTGAAAGGCAAGTCTTATTGGACACAGTTGTAAGTTTGAGACCCTTTTAGATGGGATGCTTTTGCCTGGGCTCTATGATTAGGAAGCAGGCTATATATTTCTGGGTATTAAGGCATGCAATTTATTGACAAATATTCAGTCTCAGGTGCAAAGCATCTGAAAGAGGAAAATACCTTTTTATTTTTTCCACAGGCATTGTTCTTAGTCACGTACTCATATAGCGTTTGTTGTTGTTGTTCCTATGCAGACTACTTAAAATATGCTAATCATGGCCTGTAACTGTATTGAGTTGTTGTCGAAAAGATGACCATTCCCCTTACAGCATAAACTGTGGAGATTTAAATTTGAATGCAGAACGTGCACTAGTGGCACAAATTTAAATATTAATTTTATAGTCAGCATATTGACGACAGTGAAGCTTCTAATATTGCTCTTTGATACAGTAGTGCCAGGGGGCAATCAAATTTAATCACTAAAATGACAACAAAATTTACTTTGGGCAGGGGGAAAGCTGCATAAAGAAAATCATAGCGGCTTTGGAAGATTAGGACAATTAGTGCAACACACAGGGCTTGCCTGTGCTTAAACTACACTGTTAACTATACCAGTATATTTAAAGCGGCACTCCTTCTCCCTCCCCCCATGTGGATGCAGTTATAGTTTATTTTGCTTCCCAAAACATGCTATCGATCTAACGACATCTACATTAAAGCTTATACTGCTATAACTATACTGTTAAAAAGAATTGCACCCCCAGCTGAGTGACACCGGCATTGTACACTTGAGTTACACTGTTTTTTCCAGTGAGACCAGGCCTCAGTGGAATGACCCATTTTACTTATATTTTATCAAATAAAAAAACTGAAGGACAAGTTAAGATTTTTGGCATTTCATTTTGGGGGAAACTCATTAAAATATTAAAAGTTAAAGGCTAGCTATTAGTTACAACCTGAAGAAATAAAAGGACAGATTTAAAAAACAAAACTACAACTCCTAAGAATTACTACTGCTTTGGAATTGTATTGTTCGAAGGGAAAAATAAGAATCCCACACAAAGGCAAAAGCAAAATGGACTGAAAAGTTAGCAAGCTCAAGCTGAATTGTCAGCTGTTCCCTTCATGTATTTTAAAGAGATCTTTAAAAACCATGGCTCTTATCATATGTACCAAAATAGCTTGTTGTTGTTTTTGGTCTTATACAAGGTAACCAACCTAGTAGATTGTGCCTCATATGGCTAATATTTTTATTACATACAGTTCTATGACTCTGGGCCTGACTGACCTCTGTTACTCCAGTTCAGTGGAGTCTTACTCTTATAAAACTGGAATAACCGTGGTGAATCTGGCCCTCTGATTAGACTACTAGCTAAACTGTGAGACTTTGGTCTCTGAACTAACACTACTCAATAGAACTTATTGTGACTTCCGTTGACAAAGATTGGACTGCTCTAAGAGTACTCACTCAGTTATGTTGGGAAAGCAAGGTATAATATTATGACCAACAATCCTATTCAGTAGGATTTTTATCTCAAGTGAATGGCCCTAGCTTTGGTGGGTTAAATCTCCACTGTCTTAAGATCTTGTATTTTTATTGTGCAATTGCCTACTCAATTTCTAAGAGTCTGGGTTAGCCAAGAGATGCATTTCCATTGGCCTTGAGTGGATACATTTATATTATATTTATATTAAAACAAACATTAAAATAAGTTGAATGTGTTCGTATGTGCATGACCTTTTTGCTAACTCCACTACCTGAGTGGAATAACTAGATGCTGTTTTAGTGCTACTTTTGGATATAAGGCTTCCAAAACAATAGCTTTTTGCCAATGAAACCATACAAAATTAGACTGTTCTAATTTTAAAAGGTCTTAAGTATAAGGTTATGTATCTGGGGATTCAGATTACTACCTATTTTAGGTAACATGAGGATATAGTTGGCCATACATATACTTCTACCTCGATATAACACTGTCCTCGGGAGCCAAAAAATCTTACCGCGTTTTAGGTGAAACCGTGTTATATCGAACTTGCTTTGATCCACCGGAGTGTGCCCCCCCCCCCCCCCCCCCCCCCCCCCGGAGCGCTGCTTTATTGCGTTATATTGGGTTGAGGTAGAGGTGTAGTTAATTTGCTGCCTTAAGATTGAACTGCTTATGAGCAGGTTAGAGAGAAGAAAAGCAAATTATCTGGCATGAGGCTGTGTAGCCTGAAGTGTGTGTAATAGCATGCTTACTCTGCTATGGTGATGACACTGCAAATACCTAAATTACTGTCAGTGACTAACACTGTTGTTTCCAGCACAACTTTAACATTTTAAGAGCCTCTCACAGCGCAGGCCTGAACTAGTCTTGGTGAAGTCTCTTCTTTCAGCTTTTTAAAAAGAAAAAGCGTAAGCATTCAGCTTTGACTTTGTATAAACAAGCTTTTCTCGGCTGTTCTTCTTTAGAGTCACTGTTCAATCGGAGGGTGGAGGAGAAATCCAAAGAACTGTTTTTCACACCTTTAGGCTGGCACCACAGCAATCTGGATCTGCTAAGGGAAGAGAATGGGGAGAAACAAGCTATGGAGAGGCTTCTGTAAGTAGAGCATAAAAGAGAATTGATGTGGATGTCTTGGATAAATTTTCAAAAGCTTTGTCCCTTTCACGTTCGGTGGGACTTAGACTCCTTAAGCATTTTTGGAAATGTTACCTCTAATTCAAATCCTTTCTGTAATAAGATCAGTATGCTAGAGAAGCAAGAAAGGAATTCATGATTGGTAAAAATTCTCCCCTTCCAAAAAACAGTTGTTCTGGGACTTTCTCTTTCGCAATTTCCCCAACGTCTTCTCACCTTCGCCTTCTTTGTTCTGTTGTCCCCTGTGTTGGCTCTCTAAAATCATAGCCTGAGACAGAGTAAGTGTGTTATTGTGTGAAATGCCACATAAATGTGTGGAGCTATAGAAGTGTCCTTTAACAGCTTAGTGAGGGCTGGTCTACACTAACGCTGCAAGTCGATCTAAGTTACGCTACTTCAGTTATGTAACTGAAGTCAATGTAACTTAAGTCAACTTAGCACGATATAGACACTGCTGTATGTTGATGGGAGATGCTGTCCCGTCAATATAGCTTCCGCCTCTTGGGGAGATGGAGTACAGACATGGACTTAGTGTATCTTCACCAGACCTGCTAAATCGACACCGCTGCATTGATCGCAGCAGTGCTGAATTAGCTGGTAGTGTAGACATGTTTTGAGATTTCATTTTCATACATGTGGCCTCCATGACTGCTGTTGTCACTGTTTTATGGTCTGGGATAAGGGATGCCTTCTTCTGAGCGTTTGGCAATTGGCTGTAGCCATGGATTGGTGATCCCACAGTTTTGAAACAATTTTTTGTGCTCATGTGTCTGAGTTAATGTAATTAAACGTTACAAACATGCCAATCATTTTCATGTCTGCTAATAATTTTGTGTCCATTGTAAAAGTCAAAGGAAAAAGTAGCACAGTTGCTGTTAAAATTACAGACGCTTAAACCATCCATATTTGAACTCATGTCCTTGAATATAAAGCAAAATTCTTCCCAATATGACATACACATGGCGCTGTTAATATATGCTGCTTGGCATGATACTCTGGGACTACTCCACCAAAAATATTTGGCATGCCTTAAATAGCATGATATAAGCACATAGAAATAATCTTGAAATGGAGCTGCCTGTCTGAACTCTATTGATAGTATGCAATATTGCCACACAGCATCCGAGAGATGTTGCTTATTGCCCACCTGTGAACAGTGTGCTCTGAAACCTGAGTTGCAGCAAAATGCACTTTGCTGCTTGTCATAGGTCTTCTCCCCCACTTGGAGCTGTTGGGTTCCAAGATGGGGACCTGCATGGACTCCTCTAACTAAAATTCTAGTTTAGATCTGGTTTTCGCTGCCACCAGTTACGTTTAAAGTGGATAACACACTGCCTGTCCCCCAAGCTTCCCCTGGGGAACCCAGATTCAAACCCCTTGAATCTCACCAGAGAGAGAGAGAAACAGCCAGTTCTCTTCCCCCCCTTCCCTCTCTCCAGCCTGCTCTGGAGAGATTACACACCGAGTCAAATCCTTGACTCAACACAAAGAGGGACTCACCTCCCCCTCCCCTCCCTAGTCCTGGAGAGAGATACCTTGATTCAAACTCCTTGAATCAAACAAAGAGGGATTCCCTATCCCCCCCTTCTCTTGAAAATGCAAACAAGAGAAGAATCAATCAAGTTCTAAAAAGAAAAGATTTTATTAAAGAAAGAAAAAAGTACACTTTCTCTGTATTACCAGGATGCAAAAATACACAGAGTCTAATCTATAAACCTGGAGAGGCTCTCCACCCCCCCTCCTTTCTTAGAATAATCAAAGTAACAGCAAACAGAAATAAAGATATTTCTCCAGCAAACACACAATTGCAAATGTAGAAATCAAATTATAAGACTAATTCGCCTTTCTAATATTCACTATACTGGATAGTAGGAAATACTCCAGGAGAACTTGGAGACATGTCTGGCCTCTCTTAGATCCAAAGAGAGCACACAGAGCAAACAAGGAACACAGACAAAGCCTTCCCTCCACGGAGATTTGAAATTATCCTGTCCCTTGATTGGTCCTCTGGTCAGGTGTTTCTCAGGTACTGCTTGTTAACCCTTTACAGGTAAAAGAGACCTTAACTATCTGTTTATGACACTGCTAGAGCAATAAAATTAATAACTTACTGTCAAACAAAAACTGAACTTTGTCTTTTCAAGGGAGACTTGATCTAGATACTTAGTGCACTTATTTGATTTATTTTTTATTTAAGAAATTAGGTCCTAGTAGGGGAAAATCAAGATATTTTTTGTTTCTCTATGCTACCTGTTGCCTCTTACTATAGAGCAGAAAAAATAAACAAGATGATGACCCGGAACACTCCTGACTGATGTTTCTTCAAATTGCTTATTGCATTTTAAACACTATGAAGTAAAAAACCTCCAGGTCACACTGCTTCAGATGAAGCAACGTGTATTCCCCTCCTCTCCCTTAATCACTCTGATTCCTCTGCAGCTCAGCTAATCATAACCACATGATGGCACTGCTTCAGCAGCTACTCAACAATGAGTCATTGTCATTATCCTGGAGGGATATCATTGTGCCAGTGGTCTGCCAGGTAGTTCAGACTGTCCGACCTGATGTCAAGAACAGAGACGATGATATGGATATCCGCCAGTTTGTCCACATTAAAAAAGTGAGTTCTGGTGACTGGGAGTGGGAGAATGATGACAGGAAATTTGTTTGAAATAAAGATGATGTGGCTCTTGATGGGGCAGGTGTCAGGATTAAAAACTACAAATTCATTAGCATGAGTAACCAGTGTGTCCTATGTTGCAGAGAAGACGGTTGCTATTTTGGGGAAGGATATGTACATGACTCTTACCTCCTATGCTGCAAAGCACTTAGAGGCACTTGAGTCAATCTCTTCCTTTCAGGCTGCAGAGGATGGCGTGGGATGAAGTCACAGTAACAACTCACTCTCTTCCTGCCTTTTTTTAAAACCTTGCATGTCTAACTAGAGATGTTTGGTAGTTGTCAGCCTGCTGCATAGTGTACTGGAGGCAAACTCTTCCCTGTAACTGCCTATTATGCAAGAGTTAACCCCTCCACACCAAGCCCAGCAACTGGCCTCTATGAGGTAGCTTAATCCTCTTGGAGTTATGCAAAATGCACCGATGACTACAGAAGTTGCAACAAATGTAGGGCCATGATCACGGATCAGAAAGGCCATCTGGAGACTGGGACCTGACATGACACTGCTATGAATAAAGATACCAGGCACAAGCCTGTTCCTCCTTACAGAAATTACTTTCAATAGTTTCAGGCAGCCATGTAGGATTAGAGGTGAGTCTTGTACACTTTTTGCAGACAGCCCCATGAAATTTTTTCCTGACCATATTTGTTGCTACCTCCTCTCCTAGAACTCAGGTTGAATTTTAGTAGATGAGCAGCTCCTCAGAACCTAATGCTGTGCCATAGATGACCTAGAAAGAGATTTCTGCAATAATGTGATCTCTGAAATATGCCTCTAGGCAACCTAAATTTGATTCAGAGAGCCTGCATGGCATCTATTGGTTTTTGCCTACATTTCACTGTGGTTACTGGGACTCTGACCCCTTGGCAGACTTCTTCTAAATGCTCTAAGATACATAGAGCTGCCATTTCCAGGCTCTTTTTTTATCTCCACTGAGAGTATGCTTTTAAAGAGGTCTTGACATGGAATAGTGGGAGCCGTAGTACAGCAGAACCTCAGAGTTATGAACACCTCGGGAATGGAGGTTGTTCATATCTCTGAACAAAGTGTTTTGGTGGTTTTAAAAGTTTACAGCTGAACATTGACTTAATAGAACTTTGAAACTTGACTCTGCAGAAGAAAAACGCTGCTTTCCCTTTATATTTTTGTTAGTAGTTTATGTTTAACACAGTACTGTACTGTATTTGCATTTGTGTTTTGGGGGTTTTGGTCTCTGCTGCTGCCTGATTGCATACTTCTGGGTCCCAAAGTGGCGTGTGGTTGACTGGTCAGTTTGTAACTCTCGTGTTCTTAACTCCAAGGTTCTACTGTATCTGTAATGGCACATAAAATAGAAATGAGCAAATTAAAATTTTAGAAAAATCTATGCATGCTGTAAAATACAATTTTTTCATTAAGTACCTTACATAGTATGCTCTTCAATGAATTTAAAGAGAGATTAAGTGAATGTTAAACCAGAAAGCCTTTAAATCTTGCTATCTTGTTAGATCCCAGGTGGAAAGAAATTTGACTCTGTGGTGGTGAATGGCTTTGTTTGCACCAAGAACGTTGCACACAAAAAGGTAAGGACGGTGTCGTAAATAAAATAGCCTGCAGTCTTTTAGTATGGCATTGGGCATTGCATTTAAAAAGAGAAACTTCTCCATCTTGGTAGTGCACACTGAGAGCAAACGTACTGCACCATCATCTTTGATCTATGAAATCTTTTTCCTAAGGGGTTTGTGGAGTGGGCTTTACTCAAGGCTGTTGAACAGTTGATTACTTGTAGATTTTTTTTGTGTGCGCACGTATATTGCATTTCCATTCAAAGGGGTTCCTTTGTAGTCCAGGGAGTCTGAGTTTTGAGAGCACGGACTAAACTTTCCTCAAAACTGAAGAATAGAACACTTTCTAGAAATGTTTAAGATTTACTGGGGAAGATCCATTTATGGTTGCACTTTTTTTTTAATGGCATGTAGTAAATGAGTCTGTAAAATAACGCCAGTGATCAGGATGGAGAGAATCTGATTGATTGACCTAGTACGCTCTGGTGGCTTAGGAAGTCTTGGGCTACGTCTATACTACCCGCCCGGGTCGGTGGGTAGCGTTCGACTTCTCGGAGTTCGATATATCGCGTCTCATCTAGACGCGATATATCGAACTCCGAACGCGCTCCCGTCGACTCCGGAACTCCACCACTGCGAACGGCAGTGGCGGAGTCGACGGAAGAGCCGCGGACTTCGATCCCGCGGCGTCTGGACGGGTGAGTAGTTCAAACTAAGGGAGTTCGAGTTCAGCTACGCTATTCACGTAGCTGAACGTGCGTACCTTAGTTCGAACCCCCCCCTAGTGTAGACCAGGCCTTGGATCATTAAAATTCCATCAGTTGTGCAGGAAAGGGGTTTGTACCAGGAACTCGTTTGTTGACATTCTCTTTACAGAGCAGTAATTGTCCTGCAGGACAGATGAAACTGTATCTTGCTTTCTCTAATACGAGATTGGCACAGCATAAAGTTTATTTGATTGGAGCCACTACCCAATTGACATGGTTTAGTGATAAATCTTTGCAGAGATCCTCTGAATGATATGCTGCAGAATTTCATCTTTGTAACTATGTCACCTTTGGGTAACTGTATGAGGGAGCTTCAAAAAACTTCCTCATGAAAAAAGTCTTGGGTCTAATCTCACCTTGATGTCTGTTCCCTTTTGTTTTAACTACCTACCCTGCCTTTCTCTAGATGAACACCTATATAAAAAATCCCAAAATTCTTCTGCTGAAGTGTTCCATCGAGTACCTCTACCGAGAAGAAACAAAATTCACCTGCATAGACCCCATTGTTCTTCAGGTTAGAACATCTTCCTTCTGTTTTTAGTTTAAATTTTCTATATTGTCTTTTTATGATCTAATGACTTAGCCATATATGTATAACTTCAGTTCCAGCCACCAGGGGGCTTGGGTGGAGTGGAAGGAAGAGAATTTGTGATGAGGGATAACTCATAGCTGCTTTGGGCTTGGGACTTCAGGAAAAAGTTGTATACTGGCCTCAACAGAGACATGCGAGTCCTGATGACATTGGGGGAGTAGCATGGATCCAGAGGAATTCATGGCCTTTTTCAATAACATGAGCTTTTAAGAAGCGGGTTTGTATAGTGTTTGCCTAAGAATCAGGGATCTTGCTGTTCAAAATGGCAGAACTGCTGACTGAGACAAATGGTACGTCCAGACTACCCGCCATATCGGTGGGTAGCAATCGATTCTTCGGGGATCGATTATATCGTGTCTCATCTAGACGCGATATATCGATTCCCCGAACACGCTCCCGTTGACTCAGGAACTCCACCGCACCGAGCGGCGGTAGTGGAGTTGACACGGGGAGCCGCGAACGTCGATCCCGCGCCATGAGGACCCAAGGTAAATAGATCTAAGATACTTCAACTTCAGCTACACTATTCACGTAGCTGAAGTTGCGTATCTTAGATCGATTACCCCCCCACCCCCCCAGTGTAGATCAGCCCTCAGGAATGGATGAACATTGGGTCGAGATATACTTCTGTATTTGTGTTAATCTGTTGGGAACTGATAATGTTTGGTCTAATAATGGAGAAAATTACAAATATTACTTTTAGAGCTGTGTGCTGTTCTCACCACTGATGGGAGGTTTCAGGGGGTTTAATGCCTAAATTAGTAGAGCTGCTTTTTGTCCAGACACGAAGTATAAATATCTCTCTGAAGGGAGCAGTCTTAATAAGAGTGTTTATGTACAATGACCTTTTTGAAAGCCCTTACATTGAGCGCTTCATTGATTGACAGTCTGCTGGCACAATTGAAACTCTGAAAGGGTTGGTGCTTAACCCAGGAGCATAGAAATGAAAACATTAGCAATACAATTCAACGTTGTTCGATGAAATAGCTTTTTCAGCAAAAAAGGATAGGAGTCAATCCTTGTGTCAACAGAAAAGGTAGAGCTTGTAACTTCTTCTTCTGAATATTGTTCACTGACGCTTTTTTTCAAAGCTGTCCTTGAAATAAAGCTGACTATATCCCTTTATCTCCTTTAACTATGGGGGGGAAGGAAGGGGAGAACTGAAACAATGTTTCATGGAGGCTAGGTCAATGATTTCTGCTTTTCTAATCCTTGCTGCAGTAATGGGAACGGTGGTGGTGAGAGGAGTTTGCAGAACATCTAGCTGGATCTGAGTAAACTCAAGCTAGAGGGTAAAGCACTGCTTCTGGCAGGCGGAAGTTGCGACAAATAGCACAAACTGTCCTGCAGTGGAGGATTCTTCCAAAAACTGCATATTTCACAGTCAGAAGATAATTTAACTTCAATACTAAAGTTAAATCTTATGAAACATGCAATTTGCCACAAAGTTGTTCACATACTGTGTGTGGGGCAGTAACACTCTCTCCATCATGCTGAACCCCAAAATCTGAAATTGTTGAAGATGCCAAAAAAATGCTGATGGGTGCTGGGAAGTGGTGGTTTTGAAACTTCACTCTGCTAATTAAAGATAAATCCATGCATCTGGTATGGTTTTAATCTTGATCTCGTATGCTTAAAATTATCTCAACCTTTTCTATTAATAGAAAAATCCACACTGAAACTCAGCAGGATATGTATTTGAGGCAGTGTTGTTTGAGATTCTTCATACTTGTAAATATCCATCCAGTAACTTCCTGGCCAGCTGAACAGAGCATCCAGAACAATTTCTTAGTACTGGAATTTTGTGTAACCTATAGTAACTCAAAGGCCTAATTGGAATAGGATCCATACCCTAATATTGCTTTGAAACGTGAGATGCTGGCGATGTCTTGTACTGCCTTTTGATCACGTATGGTAACTTTTAAATGAAGTGCGTAAACTGATAATTTGCAGATAAAATCTTTATCACCTACCAAATCCTCTTATTTGTCTGTCAGCAGATTTTTTTTCCAAAAAATCTCAATGAAAGTATTGAGATATGAAATCTTTATACACATGCATAATCCTGCTTATTTCTCAAGGTATATGGAAGCTGGAGGATTAAATTTTCTTTAAACAAAATCCTCTTATGTTGCCACTAACCAGTTAAAATTATCCTTAACTAAATCCACCTTGCATTTGACTCTGAGCATTTGAAATTTCTGTATACTAACAGGCCACCTTTTTAATGTCATGTAGGCTCATTATAAATTGAATAAGTGCCATTTTGAAGGATGGGCATATTTAGTAAATCCAGTTTAGAACCAAGTGCACACTAAACAGGGTTACTGACCTACTATTATATTGTCAAAACCCTGGGTGTTTTGGGAGGATGCTAATTGCCCAGGTGGGCCTCGATATCTCAGCCATGTACCCACACTCAGAGTGCAAGGTTAGGCCTTCATCATTCAGAAATTCCTATGCTCATCAGGTTAAATCGAGTTAACAACAAAGACTGAGGAAGTGCAAGTTGTGGTGACCTTTTTGAGGGGGTTGTAGTCCCCCCCCCAGGCTTTGGAGCAGGGGCTTGAAATTTTGCAGGGTGTTGCCCTTATATCAGGGACTTGACTTTGCCAACTCTGTGAAAATCTGGCCAAGTTTTAAGTAGATCTGTGCAGGAGCTGGATTTTTCATCTTAGGGTAGAGTTTTGCAAAATCAAAATTTCTTTTGTTGAAGAATGGTCCAGAAACAGCTTCAAAATTTCACATGACCCAAAACTCCAAATAAGTTGGAACTTTTTGTTCCAGTTTCAACTTTAAATATAAAATTGAAATGGAAAATCAAAATGTTATGTTCCAAAAAGCTCAAAATGGAATGTTTCAGCCTTATCTAAATGCTTTCTTTCAACTTTTGTCTAAGGTTGTGTGTTTTCATCTAATGTTTTTGTTGTGGACAAACTGGCATTTTCCAACAGGTGTTTTGTTGGAAAATTCATAATTAGAGCTGATTGGAAGCCTTTGGAAAAATTGCAGTTAGCACATGCTCTGAGACTTGTTAGACTGTAGCTGGTAAAATCCTTGACGATTCTGTTTGAGCCAGGCAAGCTTTCAGCCAAAGTCTGAGCAGGACTTTCCCTTCAGCTGCAAGCTGCCTTGGATGATGCCAGGTCCGGGCACCACACACATCGGCTGCGTAGGGCATCAAAATGGCTAGGGACGGCCCTGGCTGTGAGTGCTTAGCTCTTCTGCAGATCAGACCCCAGGGTCTCAGTTTAAGTGCCCAGAAAATGAGGAGAACACAGCTAATGACCAGTTGTGAAAAATGTGGGATAAATGACTTGATTAGCATCTGGCAGGAGTTCTGTTTCACAAAGCCACAAGGATAGAATCTAGTTCTCCAGAGCAGCATTCAATTGTCTTACCCATGACTGTCCTTTTTCTTACTGCAATTCTCCTGCTTCATTTACTACCTGCTTTCTGATTTCTGCAACAGATTGGGCCAGAATCCTACAGACAAACGTATTCTTCATACTGTATACTAACTGAGGGAGGGGTTCTGAAGAAACAGTAATATGTGATCATGCAGTTAAAGATTGAATCCTAATGCATATGCACAAGGGAGCTGAATAACGTTGCCTATGCAACCTTAGTTTTTGCTCCCTTAATGGTGTGTGTGTGTGTGGAATTGTCTATATGGGGACACCCTGGAAAGCTTAATCTGAGTTAATGAAAGATGAATCCACTTGAAATTTGCACCTTTCATTAACTCAGAATGATTTTCCAGAGTGTCCTAGGGAAACAAATCCATACAATAAAGCTACATAGAAGTATCCATTATGTTTTAGCATAGTAATGCAAAAAAATAAATTGAGTAACTTACTAAAATCTCAGAGTTCCATTGTTTTTAATCTACTGAATGCACCTCAACACAACATATAAAAACATCTTAATATGCAGTTCTTATTGATAAGGGGTTGTCTTCCTGTTTTAATATCAAACTAATTAAATTAAGACTCTATTTTAAGGGACACAGTAAAATTCACACTTAACATTGAGAGGGAGAATGGGAAATGTATATGTACTCTATGCATTTGACTACACTTTCTGGTTAGTCAGTTTCTCCTGTGTGCATTGGCCTTTCACAGTAACAAGAGAGAGAAACTAATTATATATGAAGAGAATTGTAAAATCACTTGCATAGGCATGATGACTCAAGGGCCGCTTTAGTGCCTGAAATGATGCAACATTTTGAAAGTAACTAGATGTGTGACTGCTTCACTTTTTAAAAGAAATTAGATCTGCAGTAGCTGTCGTACTTTTCTCTTGGTATCTAGGAAAGGGAGTTCTTGAAGAACTATGTGCAGCGGATAGTGGATGTCAGGCCTACCCTGGTTCTGGTTGAGAAGACTGTGTCCCGAATTGCCCAAGACATGCTGCTGGAACATGGCATCACTCTGGTCATCAATGTCAAGCCGGTGAGTGCTTGGTCCCAAACACAGTAACAGCATATGATACTTGCAGAGTGTCATGTTGCTGTAATAAATCATGTCTGGTATGGTCATGTTAAACAGGCTAAAATGGAGTTTAGTTAACTAATTATTTTATATTTCTTTGGAATAATTTCTCAAATATGAATTTTTAAACAATGAAATTAGTGTTACCCCAGTGATGCAAACCAAGAGACTTCAAAGTTAAGGCTGATATTTTTTCCTTAATTCGCTCTAGGAAAACACTATAATAAGCTAATGCCTTAGGCTTATCTAAGGATGAAGTAGCAGATACAGCTTGGAACATATATTTTTAACTTATGACAGTATTGTGCCCTATTCTATTGTGTTATGCATGTTTACAGCAAGTATTAGACCGAATAAGTCGGATGACTCAGGGAGACTTGGTGATGTCAATGGATCAGTTGTTGACCAAACCACACTTGGGAACCTGTCATAAATTTTACATGCAAGTGTTCCAGTTACCTAATGGTGAGTAGAACCTGGGTGTCCTAGCTCATTTGCCCAAAATAGAGTTGGCGAGTGGATTATTAATTTACTAATACTACTACGTTAAGCAGCATGTCTTGACTGCCAAGTAACTGGAATGAATGAAGAAAGGTTGACAGGGCTGTTAAGCATAGTTTTGCTATAATAATCTTGATGTTTTATACCCCCCAACAAAGAGTGCAAATAATTCTGTATCTAATGCAGAGGTGGGCAAACTACGGCCTGCAGGCCACATCTGGCCCGCGGGACTGTCCTGCCCGGCCCCTGAGCTCCTGGCCCGGGAGGCTAGCCCCCAGTCCCTCCCCCGCTGTTCTCCTTCCCCCGCAGCCTCAGCTCACTGTGCCGCCAGCGCAATGCTCTGGGTGGCGGGGCTGCGAGTTCTTGCTAGGCAGCGCAGCTGCAGAGCCGTGACCTGACCCCGTGCTCTGTGCTGCATGGTGGTTGGCTCCAGCCGGGCAGCATGGCTTTCTGTCCTGGTGCTCTGGGCGGCGCGGCTGTAATGCCGCCAGCCACTGGCGCTCCAGGCAGCGCGGTAAGAGGGCAGGAAGCAGGGGTGGGTGGTTGGATAGAGGGCAGGGGAGTTTGGGGGTGTGGATAGAGGTCGGGGCAGTCAGAGTGGGGATCGGGAGGTTGAATGGGGTCCGGGGGAGCAGTCAGAAAGTAGAGGGGGGGGATTGGATGGGGTGGCATGGGCACAGCCTCCCCTAACCGGCCCTTCATACAATTTCGGAAACCTGATGTGGCCCTCAGGCCAAAAAGTTTGCCCGCCCCGATCTAATGTCTTTGCAAAAAATATGAAGAAATGATCTATATTATGCTCCTCTCCATATACAACACATGAAACGAGCATCTAACAAGGGGACAAAAAACCCTCATTTGGTCGGGAGCCTAGGGGAAGAAATTGCAGGTATAATATTTTTAACGTTTTAATTACAGAAACAAAAGGCCAGTGCAGCAAGGAAGGCAGCATAAATGAATACCTTATGATAGATAGATTTAAAGTTTAGCCCAATGGGTTATGTAACAATGAGATAGCTGCCTCCTGGCTGTAATAACCTGCATTTCACCCTAATAGCCCCCCCCCCCACACCTCAAATTCTTTTAGCTAGAAAGAAACCAAGTCAAGGCATTTGCTTTCAAAGTCTGTAGGCTTTAGAACATCATGAGTTAAACAGTGTAATAGGTAGTGGAATCCCCATCATTGGAGATTTTTAACAGGCTAGACAAATACATAGACCATCCCTGACAAGTGTATTCAATCTTGCCTCAGCATGGGTGGGATGGACTAGGTGACCTTTGAGGTCTATTCCAGCCCTACACTTCTATGGCTTAGCTTAATCTTGGTATATTGGGACATTATGCTGCTTGTTTGTTTTGTTCTGTCCTGACTGGATTCAAAACGTAGAGCAACTTGACTGGCAAAGTGAGGGACAGCGGAGGTTAAAGAAACCTAAAAATATACAACTTGAGCCACACCCTTGGTTTGGACTGGGCACGAGTTCCTGCAGCGGTGTTGCAATAACTGGTTGTGTCTCTAGTTCCAACTCTTGCATCATAATTAGCGTTCCTTTTTTTCCATAGGAAAACATTTCAGTTCTGCTGCTTACTTGTGAAATGTGAGAACCGCTTGACCCTCACTGTTTTCCTCCTAACTTTCCTAGATCAAACCAAAACCTTAATGTTTTTTGAAGGGTGCCCCCCACACTTGGGCTGCACCATCAAGCTGCGTGGAGCTGCGGACTATGAACTGACCCGAGTGAAGGAGATCCTGATCTTTATGGTCTGTGTGGCTTATCATTCCCAGCTGGAAATTTCTTTCCTTATGGACGAGTTTGCCATGCCCCCATCTCTGACTAAAAACTCCTTCCACACACTGATTGAAAGCCAAGGAGATGGAAATGGGCACCAAGACCTCTTTAATGGTGAGGAGTTTAGCACAGTGGGCAGAGATGTTGAGCTCTCTTCTGAAAAAGTGCCCATGGTCTCTGAGTCTGTCTCTTCCGATGAAGCCAGCACACTAGAACAAAGAACTTTGTTTGAAGAAGAGGATCAAGATGATGATGATGTCCTGCGAGAGGGTTCCTCTTTAAGGCACCAAGAGCTTCTCAGAATGGAATATTCACTGCCAGTGTCAAGCAATATTACAACACCAGTACCAGAATCACGGCTACCCTTCCATAATACGGACCAACACCCAGGCACTCTATACAGTCAGCATCTGGAGACTCTGCAGCAGGCAGGTGACCTGCAGGATTCCAAAAGCCAGATGAGAGTCTTTAGAGACCCTCTGCAGGATGACATTGGTTTGTATGTCATGGAGGAGGTGACTTCCTCCGAGGATCGCCTCAAGGCCTACTCCTCAGCATTTAAGCAGGAGCTGAAAGATGTTATTCTCTGTATCTCACCTGTGATCACATTCCATGAACCTTTTCTTCTAACAGAAATGGGCATGAGGTGCCCTGCCCGGGATTACTTCCCAGAGCAGGTCTATTTGTCTCCTTTCCTCAACAAAGAGTATAAGGAGCTGGAGAGCAGAAGGAAGAAACAGCTGTTAAGGGATCTCTCTGGACTGCAAGGGATAAATGGAAGTATCCAGGCAAAGGCCATCCAGGTTTTGCCCACCCATGAGCTAGTTAACACTAGAATTGCAGAACATCTGAGTGATAGCCAAAGCTTGGCCAGAATGCTGGCAGATTACCGGGCGAGAGGAGGAAGGATACAACAGAAAAATGCAGATCCCTTTGCCCAGTGTAAAGATGCATCTGGTGTTCCTGGAGGAAAAGCTGGAGGCAGAAATGAAGAGGATGAGAGAGGATTGGTTCGGGGTGAATCTGTATGGTCTCATAAGGTAAGAATCTAGGTTTTTACCTCCTGTTTTTGTTTAGTGGTGAGAGAGAGAGAACATACTTCTGAATATCATATTTAGGAACAGGCCAGGCATAACAAAAGTTCATATTGGACTGCAATGCTCTGTCAGCTTGGATATCAGCTTGTTTAATCACCACATTGTGGTCCCTGATTGTGAGATGCTGACCTGAGGGATTGTGGGTGGAGGGGGCTTGCAAGGCACTTGCTCTCTGAACCACCAGGAAGAGCAAGAAACTTGGTACATCTCATTACCAGCTCAGTTTTACATGCTGGGAGTGAATGTGTTTGCATCCACAATCGGGGGTGAATTGTGGGATGGGGAAGAGAACAATCTCCCATCTGTTTAAAAGCTGTTTTTTCTCTCTTTGTACAGAGTAATGCTAATGTTGATATTGTCTCCTAATTGGTTTGGTAGCTAAAGGTCATGAATGGTGTCCAGTTAGAATAAAGGACAGTGTTGGGAGGATGTAACTGCAAAGTATTTTTAAAAAATCTCTTAATATTCTAAATATCTGATCCAGATTAGTTGGAAAAGTAGATTTTTCCAACTAATCTTTTAATGAAAATGTAATTAGAGCCTTTCTCTTAATTATACTGCCTTTGAAATATCACAATTATTTGTGTGCAGAAACACTTGTGAAGAAGCAACTTTTTTCATAAACAGGTATCTGTTTTCACAAGTGGATAAATCTTTCTGGTTTGCTATGAAAATTGCTAACATCTGCCTGCGGGGAATCTTGCAGCTCTTCTTGGGATGTGATGCTTTTTTGCATTAGAAGCTGTGGTTACTGGCAGAAATGGCTGAGCTTCATTTAGAGCAAACAAGTGAATACCTGCCAGTCCAGCTCCCCAGCACAAAAATATCTTCACTGGTTGACTTTTTTGTGGGGGGTTATATTATATTGAAGTTTTAGCAGCAGAATAGTAAACCTGTGTGGGGGGTGGGTGAGGGGAAATCTACCTTGTGTATTCTGAATAATTGAGATCCTGTGTATTAGAAAAACTGTTCTTGCAAGGAGGTAAGCAGCAAATGTCAAGATTCAGGCTCAAGATTTCTTGATCCAAAGGATTAAAATGCATAACACTTGTGGATTAAAGACCCTTCAAACTGTCACAAACTGTTTAAAAGTCCACTTGGGCTTCCTGTTTCTTAAACTTTTGTATCTAATTGGTTGTGCTGTAATCCAAAAAAGTCTGTCTTGCGTAAGTCTACCTAGAGCTCTAGGTAGAAACTTAATCTCCTGATAAAAGTAAATCCAACAAATGGGACGAACACAGAATCTCTCACTGAATAAAATTCCATTCTATGCAGCTTTTAAAGTGTAAACTATTTTGTATTGGTGGAAATATGTGGTTGTAACTGGCTAATGGGTTGTCTTGTCAGGTGGACTGTCTGAGCCCAGTAAACCATCAGAGGCTGTGTGTTCTTTTCAGTAGCTCCTCTGCCCAGTCCAGCAATGCTCCAAGTGCCTGTGTTAGCCCATGGTATGAAATGAATTTCTTCTTCTTCTTCTTCTTCTCTATGGCTCTCTTAAAATACAAAGTTGAAGTACTAATATCTCTCTTTATATGAATGCAAGGTCAGTGCTAATTCCTCTGTACAGCTTCACTAAGGACGCCTGGGAAGGCAGCTTTGCCCTTTTTAGGGTTGCTTGTCACAACATCAAGCTGTGTATGACTAGATGGATTTGAGTAATGTCACTTGCCTTTTGTAATGCTTAAGGCAGGAATGAGGAGGGGGGGAAAAAAAAAGCCCAACCTGTAATTCAGTGCTCTAACTAATCACTGCTTTTGTATGTGAGCCTGATGAAATTCATCCTAGAGTACTTAAGTAACTAGCTGAAGCGGTCTTGAAAGTGTTAGCCGTTATCTTCGAGAGCTCGTAGAGGATGGATGGAGGTCCCAGAAGACTAGAGAAGAGCAAACATAGTACCTATCTTTAAAGGGGGAACAGACCCAGGGAATTATAGACAAGTCAGTCTAACTTTAATACCAGGAAAGATAGTGGAACAAATGAATAAACAATTAGCTTGTAAGCACTGAGGGAATAGCGTTATAAGGAATAGCTAGCATGGATTAGTCAAAACCAAATCCTTCCAAAGCAACCTGAAGTCCTTCTTTGATAGGGTTACTGACTGATGGATTGGGGGGAAGCAGAAGGCATGATTTACCTTTATTTTTAGTAAGGCTTTTGTCACAGCCCTACGTAACATTCTCATAAGCAAACTGGGGAAACGTGGTCCAGATGAAATTACTATAAAGTGGGTACACAACTGGCTGAAAGACCGAACTCAAAGTAGTTGTCAGTGGTTCACTGTCAAACTGGGAGTATGTTTTTAGTGGGGTCCCATAGGCATCAACCCTGTATCTGATAGTAGTCAATATTTTTATTAATGACTTGGACAGTGGTGTGGGGAGTATGTTTATAAAATTTGCAGATGACACCAACCTGGGAGGAGTTGCAGGTGCTTTGGAGGACAGGATTAGAATTTAAAATGAACTTGACAAATTGGAGAATTAGTCTGAAATCGGCAAGATAAAATTCAATAAACCCAAGTACAAAGTACTACACTTAGGAAGGAAATATCCAAAGCCCAACTACAAAATGGGAAGCAACTGGCTAGGCGGTAGTACTGCTGAAAAGTATCTGAGAGGTTATAGTAGATCACAAATTGAATACTAGTGAACATTGTGGTGCTGTTGCAAACAAGGGTAATATTCTGGTGTGTATTAACAGGAGTGTCATACACTGGTGAGGCCTCCGCTGGAGTACCGTGTCCAGTTCAGGGTGCCACACTTTGGGAAAGATATAGACAAATTGGAAAGAGTCCAAAGGAGAGCAATGAAAATGTGAAAAGGTTTAGAAAACCTGACCGATGAGGAAAGGTTAAAAAACCGGGGCATGTGTAGCCTTGAGAAAAGAAGACCGAGGGAGGACCTGATAAGTCTTCAAATATGTTTAAAGGCTGTTTTTAGAAAGGGGACAGTGATCAGTTCTCCATGTCCTCCTGAAGGTAGGACAAGAAGTAATGGGTTTAATCTGCAGCAAGGGAGATTGAGGTTAGAGATTAGGAAAAACTTCCTAACTAGCAGGGTAGTTAAGCTCTGGAATAGACTTCCAAGGGAGGTTCTGGAATCCCCATCATTGGAGTTAAGAACAGGTTTGACAAATACCTATCAGGAATGGTCTGGGTTTACTTTGTCCTGCCTCAGCAGAGGGAGCTGGACTTAATGACCTCTCAAGGTCCCTTCCAGCCCTACATTTCTGTGGTTCTGTATAGTAGATTTTAATGTAGTGATTGTGTGGGGAGTGAAATCTGTGGAATCTCTGTTGGGCAGGTTGGAACTTGTAAATTCAGAAGAATTTTTTTCTTTTCTAGTAGTAGGGCTCCAGAATGGGGTGTCGAAAATCCACTACAATCTAAATATTAACACAGCTTTACTCACCTAGTGAGGGCAGGAATTTCTTTGTAGCAAGTAGCATTTCATGTTTAAATATCTGCAGAGCTAGCTGTGAGGCTGCAGGTTACTGGCAGACTTTTAATACTAATCCTTAGCTGTTCACTGTGGGTAGGGCTTGTCCCCAAACAGCCAGTGCAGTTGGAGGGAGACAATGGAAGTAAGGGTGGCACGGCATGGTATTACCACCCTTACTTCTGCACTGCTGCTGGCAGAGTGCCACCTCCAGAGCTGGGCGCCCAGCCAGCAGCTGCCACTCTCCAGCCACTCAGTTCTGAAGGCAGCGCAGAAATAAGTGTGGCAATACCACGACTTCCCTGCAACTCCCTTTTTGATCAGGACCCCCAATTTGAGAAACGCTGGCTTCCCCTGTGAAATCCTTATAGTATAGGACAGGGGTCGGCAACCTTTGGCATCTGCCCGTCGGGATAAAGCCACTGGCAGGCCGGGCCAGTTTGTTTATCTGGAGCGTCTGCAGGTATGGAGCCCCGCAGCTCCCACTGGCCGTGGTTCACCGTCCCTGACCAATGGGAGCTGCGGGAAGTGGCAAGGGCCGAGGGACATGCTAGCCACTGCTTCCCACAGCTCCCATTGGCCGGGAACAGCATATCGCAACCAGTGGGAGCTGCAGGGCTCCGTGCTTGCGGATGCTCCAGTTAAACAAACCTGCCTGCCAGCGGCTGTACCCTGATAGGCCGGGTGCCAAAGGTTGCCGACCCCTGGTATAGGGTAAAAGCACATACAAGACCAGATTTCACTGGGTGGGGGAGAGGGGGAGACCAGATTTCACTGTCCGTGACATGTTTTTCATGGCCGTGAATTTGGTAGGGCCCTACGTGTGTTAAAGCAACAAATAAAGCAGCAACATTGATTCTAGACAAAACTTCCAAATTTTGGTGCCTAAAATGAGTTATCCAAATCAGTATTTAGGCACCTAAAGTGGCTCTTCTTTTTTCCAAAGTTGCAGAGCACCTGAAGTGCCCATTAAAATCATTTAGAGGGGATCAGCTGGGATGCTGTGTTCAGCACCTCTGAAAATCATGCCCTATTAGGTGTTCAAATATTGATTAAAATTACTAACTTCAGATACCCAAGTTTGGAAGTTCTTCGCCATGAACTTTAAAGGCACACTTGTGTGGCGATTGCTGAGATAAATGTACTTACTCATGAGCATTCCCATGTTGTAGTCATTCCTGTAATTTACACCTCTCAAACCAATACAAGATCCTTCCCTCTTAAATTCTTTTGTTCTTCCTCTACATCAGGATTGTGACGATGGAGTTTTATGGGAAGAACGACCTCACTCTAGGAGTGTTTTTAGAGCGGTATTGTTTCAGGTAAGAACTTTTACACTAGAATATCACCCGTGCTTTTAAGAAAGTCTTCAGTAGCCTCATCAGACTGAGATGTGCTTTTCTTACACATATACATGAAGTATTGTATAGTTTATAGAGAATTGTTCGCATGATGCGCTTAAAATATCCTGTGAAAATCTTTGGCAAAACATTCTTTAGAGCAGGGGTCCCCAACGTGGTGCCCGCCACTGGGGTCCAGATTGGGATCTCTAGGTAGTGCTTTACTGCAAATAACTGTCTGCTAAAAAGCAGTTAATTGTGTTGGTCGTAATCCTCTAATTTTACAACAGTTGCTATGGAACTTCAGGTGAGACCAGCAGCAGGAGCAAATTCCGAAGGACTAGTGATCCAGTTTCATATAATACTTGGAAAAATCTACTGCCTAAATATTATCAGAATGTCTTATGCTGATATCTTAAAAAAATAGCTTTAGAGAGTCTGATGCAAACTTTTAGAACATACTGACTTTTGGTAAACAGGCTGTGCTGGTGGTCAAACCAATACCTCAGCTATATTAAGTAGCTTAATGCTTTAAGAACATAAGAATGTCCATACTGGGTCAGTCCAAAGGTCCATCAAGCCCAATATCCTGTCTTCCTTCCAGAGGAAATGAACTGAACAGGTAATTATCAAGTGATCCATCCCCTGTTGCCCATTCCCAGCTTCTGGCAAACAGAAGCTGGGGACACCATCCCTGCCCATCCTGCCTAACAGCCTTTGATGGACCTATCCTCCATGAGTTTTTCTAGGTCTTTTTTGAACCCTGTTAGTCTTGGCCTTCACAACATCCTCTGGCAAGGAGTTCTACAGGTTGTGTGAAAAAATCTGCCAGCTATTTCATTTGGTGTCCTCTAGTTCTTGTGGTGTTAGGAGTAAATAATGCTTCCTTATTGACTTTCTCCATACCAGTCATGTTTTTATAGATCTCCATCATATCCCGCCTTTAGTCATCTCTTTTCCAAGCTGAAAATTCCCAGTTTTATTAATCTCTCCTCATACAGAAGCCATTCCGTACCCATAATCATTTTTTTGTTGCCTTTTTTCTGAACCTTTTCCAAATCCAATATATTTTTTTGAGATGGGGCGACCACATCTTCATGCAGAGATGTTGGCTTACCATGGATTTATATAGAGGCAATATTTTCTGTCTTATTATCTATCCCTTAATGATTCCCAACATTCTGTTTTGGTTTTTTGACTGCCGCACATTGAATGGATGTTTTCAGAGAACTATCCACAATGACTCCAAGATCTTTCTTGAGTGGTAACAGCTAATTTAGACCCCGTAGTTTTATATGTATAGGTGGGATTATGTTTTCCAATGTGCATTACTTTGCATTTATCAACATTGAATTTCATCTGCCATTTTGTTGCCCAGTCACCCAGTTTTGAGAGATCCTTTTGTAGCTCTTCACAGTCTGCCTGAGACTTAGCTATCTTGAGTAGTTTTGTATCATCTGCAAATTTTGCCACCTCACTGTTTACCCCTTTTTCCAGATCATTTAAGAATATGTTGAATAGGACTGGTCCCAATACAGACTTTTGGGGGACACCACTATTTATGTCTCTCCATTCTGAAAACTGACCATTTATTCCTACCCTTTGTATTCTGTCTTTTAACCAGGATCCATGAGACAACCTTCCCTCTTATCCCATGAGTGCTTACTTTGCTTAAGAGCCTTTGGTGAGAGACCTTGTCAAAGGCTTTCTGAAAATCTAAATACAATCTATCCACTGGATCCCCCAGTCCACATGCTTGTTGACCCCCACAAAGAATTCTAGTAGATTGGTGAGGCATGGTTTCCCTTTAGAAAAACCATGTTGATTATTCCCCAACAAATTATGTTCATCTATGTGTAATTAGGAATATCTGATACTACACGAAGTCTATATGTAGTTTTAGTAGGTCATAATACATCATATACAATGTTTATCATTATAGGCAGGACTTGTTCTGTTTTGTTTGCATAAGGGAATCTGTTAAGAAGCTATATTTAAGGAATTTTCTACTTCATTTTGTCCCCTGTATGAATCTGTTTTATATAGGCACCGTAAAGAATGCAGTTTACTTTACTGTTGACACTAGCTGCATTAGAAAGATGCATACGAGTAACTAAGAAGCTTATCATTCTATTAAATAAAATGAACAGAAGACAGAATGTTAAGCAGAAGGAAGGATTGTAGTAGGTAGTGCTGGGATTTGATAAAGGAATATGCAGTCAACTTCTCTGAACTTCATAAGTTGCTTTTTATAATTAAACTTGGGCTACTAAGTCACTTAGGTGTGTTTGGAAACTTTAGTCCTAGAGCCTTTCCTCTCTAGGTTACTGGCCTGATGCTCTCCTGATTTGAGAACAGGTGTTTATCAGATAGCAAACATTTTGTAGCATATGTGAAGCTGGGTGGTAGGCCCGCTGCCGTTTCTAGACAACAGGGACCATAGTCCCTCAATGCAGTGACAGCTCTTCAGGGTAGACATAGCCTTGAAGTTGAGGAGCTGCACAGCCACTGCCTAGGGTGTACCTACTCTGTGGGTAACTAAGTAATCAGTCTCTGGTGCTGTCAGCCTTGTATGTGTGTCAAATGCCAAATTTAAATCTTTAAAAAAAAATCTAGATCAAATGTTGACGTGTGTTCACTTTTTTTAAATTGTAAGTGCTATACTCACTACTCTTGAAACAGTGATTGGTGCAGGGTAACAGGTGTTCCCCATTCAGAGGGGAAAGCTGATGCTAGCAATGGATAAACATCAGTGTGAAAATCCTGAGTGCAAGTTTAACCCTTGGAAGGCTCTCTGCTAACCAGTGTGGCCAACGTTTTCAGAAACTGGGAGCATAGACATAGGTTCCTAAACCTATATTCAAACACCTTCACTGGTTTCTTTTCCCCACATGGGAGCTCAGCACTTTTGAAAATATTGTTCCTCATTTGAGTGCCTAAATATAGACTTGGGAGCTTAACTTGAAGCACTAGTTGTTTTTGTTTGTTTGTTTGTTTTTAATCTTGGTCTGCAGCAACAGATCTCACTGTAAATAAACTTAAAATATTTAAGATAACTTAGAAATGGGTTGGAAACTTGGTCGTTCTGTATGTCTTGGAAGGTGAATTTACTGCAGTGTGATGAGGTATGCTAGGGCCACTGACAGTCGCTTTCAAGATCGTCACATGTAACACACACGTCCTCACAACGCAATGTCCCCACTTCTTTTCTTTAAGGCCTTCCTACCAATGCCCCAGCATGTTTTGTGAAACACCGATGGTGCACCATGTTCGTCGCTTTGTCCACGGGCAAGGCTGTGTGCAGATCATACTGAAGGAGCTCGACTCCCCAGTCCCTGGATACCAGCACACAATCCTTACCTACTCCTGGTGTAGATTGTGCAAACAGGTAAAGATTAAGAGGAATATTCTGATGCTATGGTAGCAGAATCCCAGGTGTGATAGGTCTTCACGCAGAGGGCAGTGCCTTTCAGAAAGAGCAGTATTTTCTCAGAAGCCGCAGCTGAAGTAATACTAGCAGCTTCTGATCTGTATAGGTGCTTCCAGATGCAACTAAGACTAACCCTACACAACCCACTGATGCAGTTGGGTGTGGTGCTGCCAGTATATTGTACTACAGGGGAAATGTCTTCTCCTGCTTGACAAAGACTATCACATATTTTTTTGAAAGGATAAATAGCTTTTGGATAATGGTGCTGACAACTGGACCAAATTAATTTCAGACACCAGCAGGTGAGCGCTCCATTGATTTAAATGGAGTCGTTCCCACATGTGCCCGTAGAGGTTGTGGCCCCCTAGCCACAACACAACTTGTTGAATGTTGAGGTGAGGGGAGACAAAACTCCACTCACCTAATGTACTGGTCCATTAATTGACCTAAAACCATCTCCTCTGCAATGTACTCTTGCTATTATCCACTATACATAGTATATGTCTGTATCAAGTCCAACCGCACCTGCTGTACTCTGTTGCAAAACTATCTACAGATTTTCTTTGTTGAGCACTTAAATACTAGATGAGAGAACTGCAATATTAAATGAATTTTATTTCCTTTTTAAAAATCAGAAATAATTAGTAAAATAACATATAGGGCATGTGCCTTTTCTTGTAACTTTATGCTGTCTATACTGGTTTATACCCTGATGATGGATTTAAAAGAATTGGAGGAAATCAGTGTGATAGCTGAAGGCAGATGAAAATCACGCATGCAGAATATATCCCATATATAAAACATACTTGCTTGTTAACACTCCTAATGCTCTGTTTCTAAATAGAAATATGTTCAACGCCAGTAGAAATATTGACCATAAAAATAACACACCTAAAATTGCAAGCAGTATTACCAATATAGAAGCTAAAGTATTGGAGTACTCAATGGAATCTTCACAGCTCAGGCACTCGATAGATGTTTTAAGGCACGGCAGTGCAGTGAAATCGGTGTTGCTGACTAAGCATTGATACGAGTGATGCCACTACACAAGGAAATCACTTTACAAATATAAGCAGACATGTTGTTATGGTGGGAAACATCTGCTTTCTGGGGCAAGTATTCTTATATTGATTTAATAACTAAAATCTCTCCTGATCAGCACTTCTTGCCATAAAAACTGACTCTCACACACACTTCACATTCCTAGAAACACTTTTTGAATTGCTTGAATACCACATCACTGCTTGGACTTGGCTAGTTTTACTTAAAATGTACTCATTGCTTCTCCCTGAATCATTGGTCCATTTCAATTAAAATCTCTTTTCAAATTTCAGGTCACACCAGTTGTCCCACTTTCCAATGATTCTTGGTCCATGTCATTTGCAAAATACCTTGAATTGAGATTCTACGGGCACCAGTACACGCGAAGAGCCAATGCAGAGCCTTGCGGTCACTCCATGCACCATGACTATCACCAGTATTTCTCATATAATCAGATGGTGGCATCTTTCAGGTAAGGTTTCGCTTCCAGATTCCACCCCAACGCTGACTGCATGGCCACCTAAAGTGCTTGGGTCAAGCTGAATGAGCAACCCTAATACTCCTGTCCTCCTAATTAATTAATCTTGAGCATGTCAAAAAGGAAAAGGGACGGTGTTCTGTACTATAGTTTGTGCCTCTGTTCTAGAAGAACAGCATGTCTAGAAACTGGCACGATCTAATCACGCTGTTCTGTGCAGTGCTGGGAGAGGGGGGGTTGGCAGTAGTTCTAGGAATAAGGGACTCAACATGATGGAACCAGCAGTCCATAGGCAGGCTGCATCGGGGGAAAATGATCAGTCCTGTGTTACCAAACTTCGCCCTGCTGGTTTATAGCATGGTTTGTGTACTCATTTTACATAGTAGCTAAACGGCACGTGATAGTGTCCTGGAAGGCTGAGGTATTTCAGGCACCGCCAGGTACCTCCAGGGCTCTTTCTGATACTCTGTGCTCCAATTGAAGGAGAATCACCAACAGCAAAAGGGTGGGAGAGATGCAATGGAGCAGGGTGGTATTTGTTTTCATTTTCACACAAGGTTGTTTTTTATTGCTCTTAGCTATTCTCCAATCCGGCTGCTGGAGGTATGTGTGCCACACCCCAAAATCTACATCAAACGTCAAGCTCCGTTAAAGGTTACTATTCTGCAGGATCTGAAGGATTTCTCTCAAAAGTATGTCCTTGTTTTGTTTTTCTTCACCTATTTTGGCTGCCTCTTCTTATTTATGACTTAAACCTTAATTACTAGAGGAAATGAAGCCATTCTTGCTGAAGAAACTAGAGAAAACATCTGTTAAATACATTTGCAGTAGCTTAAAATATAAGAACTTGTAGCAAAACAATTGAAATGCTTAAGAGGAAGGAAATAAGGTTCCTATACCAACCTTAACTCCGACCCTCTCCACCTGTTGTCTAAGGGCATGTCTACACAGCAGCTGGGAAGTGCGGTTCCCAGCTTGGGTAGACATACATGTGCTAGCTATGCTCGAGCTAGCACAGTAAAAGTATCAGGGTGGCCCCAGTGGCATGGGTCATGACTCAGGCTAGCTGCCGGAGTACAATCTGGTTCGACCCCTGTGTACATACTTGGCCAGCTAGTCCAAGCCACTGTCCATGCAGCTGCTCCCACACAGCTATTTTTACTGCGCTAGCTCAAGCAGAGCTTGTACATCTACCCAAACTGCGCATTGTACCTCCCAGCTGCTGTGTAGGTGTACCCTGAAGACTCTTTCCTCCTCCCTCTATGCCTGGTGTAATTATACTTTCTAATGTGGCTGGACTAAAGAGTTTTGGTCCTATGTCTTTAATTGTCCTGATTTCGGTGTAGCTATCTCAAGTGGCCAAACGTGTTCTTACAGAACTTTCCTAAATAATCATTGGAAAGGAATCATTGTCAGAAGGCTGATCCTGTAAGCATGCTGTTACAATAAAAATCCTCAGCCTATAAGCTGCCACTCTCTAATACTCAAAACATGGGTAGGAGACGCTGTACTTGGAAGCTTAATTTGAAAAGACACAAGTGACCAAAATAAAAAGTATCCAGGTTCTTCGGTGCGTTGTTTTGAACTGTCTCGCCTTCTGATGCTCTCAACTTGTGATTTCAATTTATAAAATATTAAAAGGAAAATATAGTTTCCTGAGCAGACCCAGTTTTACTGAATTTGGTTTGATAATCACACACTTTTCATTGCCACCTAGTGTTTATTTTTAGCTAAATCTAACCGGGCAGCCGGAGATTGAATGTAATTTGATTTGTTGCCTCAGACTGCAGAAGAAACTGCTTTTAGATTGTTTGGAGAGGTGGAAAAGATGGATGGGAGAACTGGCAACTTATCACAATCTTCTGACTACTGCTCCTAATGCAGGGTTCCCATACTGCTGATCTCTTTTTAGTATCTATTTGCTACTTGTCCTAATTCCAACAGGTTATTCTGTTCAGTACTGAAATATTCGAGAAACGGTGAGAAGAGATGCTCTTTTCTATTTAGCTCTGGTTTTCTACATTGTAATTCAGAGCCATAGGTTATCTTTAAACCAGGAAGGTACAACAATGCTCAGTTTGCATTGTCATTCTTAGTAGACAAAGGAGGTAAATGTGTTCTAGCTGTTTGTTACCTTAACCCTGCTTTCTTCACAATGGAATACTGTGCCATGAATGAGACCTGGTTTACACCGGAGGAGGGAAATCGATCTGAAGCCTGGTCTACACTACGCGTTTAAACCGGTTTGAGGAGTGTAAAACCGATTTAACGCCACACCCGTCCACACTAAGAGGCCCTTTATATCGATATAAAGGGCTCTTTAAACCGGTTTCTGTACTCCTCCCTAACGAGAGGAGTAGCACTAGTATCGGTATTACCATATCGGATTAGGGTTAGTGTGGCCGCAAATCGACGGTATTGGCCTCCGGGCGGTATGCCACAGTGCACCACTGACCGGTCTGGACAGCAATCTGAACTCGGATGCAGTGGCCAGGTAGACAGGAAAAGCCCCGCGAACTTTTGAATATTTCCTGTTTGCCCAGTGTGGAGCTCCGATCAGCATGGGTGGCGATGCAGTCCGAAATCAAAATAAAAAAAGAGCTCCAGCATGGACCATGCGGATGTGATCACAGTAAGGGCAGGCAAATCTGTTCTATCAGCGCTCCGTTACAGAAGACGAAATTCAAAATCATTTTTAAAAAATCTCCAGACAGACGCCATAGCAGGGACTCAGCGCACTGCTGCGTGACAAGTGTAACGGAAAGCCAAAGAATCAAATGGACGCTCATGGACTGGAGGACTCAAGCTATCCCACAGTTCCTGCAGTCTCCGAAAAGCATTTGCATTCTTGGCTGAGCTCTAAATGCTTCTAGGGTCAAACACAGCGTCCGCGGTGGTTAGGGCATAGCTCGGCAATTTACGCACCCCCCCCCCCCCCAGAAGTGAAAGGGAAAACAATCCTCTCTTGACTCTTTTACATGTCACCCTATCTTTACTGAATGCTGCAGATAGACACGATGCTGCAACACTCAACACCAACATCCTTGCCCCCCCCCCCCCCCCGCCATGGGCGGCTGATGGTGCAATATGGCTGATATCCATCATCATCATCATCATCATTAGCCTATTGGCACATGGGGCAGTGCAAAAGGACTGGTAACCATGCTGACTAGCATCAGTAAGGTCAATCAAGGGTGCCTGCTCCTGATTTTTCCTGGTAGATGGTGCAGTATGACTGGTAACCGTCTTCATCATAGCAACAGAGGGCTGAGCTCTGTCAGCCCCCACCCTTCATGTGTAAAGAAAAGATTCAATTGCCCCTGGACTAGCAGCGGGATGCTGGGCTCCTCTCCTCCACACTGCTTAATGTCCTGTCTGGACTATCATAGCAGCTGGAGGCTGCCTGCCACTCATTTCTCACTAACAAGTCACTGTGTCTTATTCCTGCATTCTTTATTACTTCATCACACAAGTGGGGGGACAATGCTACGGTAGCCCAGGAAGGCTGGGGGAAGAACGGAATGAGCAGGTGGGGTTGTTGCAGGAGCACCCCCTGTGAATAGCATACAGCTCATAATTTCTGCAGGATCTGACACAGAGCAGCTGTGCTCTCTGGTTCTATGATACAGTGGTTCTCTAGTGCACTTGCCCATATTCTAGGCAGGACTGATTCTATTTTTAGATACCAAAAAGAAGGTATTGACTTAGGGAGTCATTCCCAATTTTGGCTTTTGCACCCCTGGCTGATCTCAGCCAGGGGCACTTATGACAGCAGCAAATGGTGCAGTGCAAAAGGACTGGTAACCATGCTGACTAGCATCAGTAAGGTCAATCAAGGGTGCCTGCTCCTGATTTTTCCTGGTAGATGGTACAGTATGGCTGGTAACCATCTCTGCTGTCATGCAAAAGCAAAAGCATGCTGCTGTGTAGCGCTGCTGAATCGCCTCTGTCAGTGGCATCTAGTACACATACGGTGACAGTCCCAAAAGGCAAAACAGGCTCCATGATTGCCATGCTATGGCATCTGCCAGGGCAATCCAGGGAAAAAAGGCACGAAATGCTTGTCTGCCGTTGCTTTCCCAGAGGAAGGAGTGACTGATGACATTTACCCAGAACCACCTGCGACAATGATTTTTGCCCCATCAGGCACTGGGATCTCAACCCGGAAATTCCAAGGGGTTGGGGAGGCTGCGGGAACTATGGGATAGCTACGGAATAGCTACCCACAGTGCAACGCTCCAGAAATCGACGCTAGCCTCGGACCGTGGACGCACACCACCGATTTAATGTGTTTAGTGTGGCCGCGCGCACTCGATTTTATACAATCTGTTTTGCTAAACCGGTTTATGTAATTTCGGAATAATCCCGTAGTGTAGACGTACCCTAAGTTAAGCAACTTCAGCTACATGAATAACATAGCTGAAGTCAACGTACTTAGATCGACTTACTGTGGTTTCTTCTCTGCGGTGAGTTGACTGCTGCTCCCCTGTCAACTCTGCCTGTGCACCTCTCACAGCGCTGGAGTGCAGGAGTTGATGGGAGAGCACTCGGGGATTGATTTATTGCATCTAGTCTAGACACAATAAATCGATCCCCACTGGATTGATTGCTGCCTGCTGATCCAGCGGGTAGTGTAGACATACCCTGAATGACTCTGTGTGCGCCTCAAAAGGGCGTGCCATAGTTTAGTAATCTGGGCAGAATAGCAAGCTTTCTTCATGATCTTTTGGAATCTACAGAATGCTCCTTTTAAGGGACCAATCTTGCATCTTGTTCATGAGAGTAGACTTACTCACTCAAGTTGTCCCACTGAAGTTTAATGGAACAAGCTGGGTGGGGATAGGTTGCAAAACTCTAGCATCAAATTTGAGTTTGTGTTCTACACTTTGGACCACATTTTTGGCTCTGAGACTCTGAATGGTGTCTGAAATGTTTTATCCTCTTACCACAGGGTATCACAAGTGTACCTTGCTGTTGATGATCGTCTCACTTCTTTGAAAACTGATACTTTCAGCAAAACAAGGGAAGAGAAGATGGAGGATCTTTTTGCACAAAAAGAGGTAACATGCTGCTTCTGCACCAGTGAAATGCAGGGTGAAAATAGAACACTGCTGTACCAGTGTAACACTGCTGGTGGCAGAGTACTGAAAAATCTAAATTTTTCTTTGGCAGATGGAAGAGGTAGAGTTCCGGAACTGGATTGAGAAGATCCAAGCAAGGATGCTTTCACCTTCATTGGACACCTCTCAGCAGTTGCAGTCAGTCTTTGAGTCTCTGATAGCTAAAAAACAGAGCCTCTGTGAGATGCTGCAGGCCTGGAATAACAGGTAAGAGAAATGCTAGCAACCTAGGTAGGAGATCCTGCTGCACTTTCTCCCTATCAAGTTTGTTGCTACCACGGCATAGCAAGATATTGCAATATTTTGCTAATGACTAGTCATATTTACACATGAGTGTTTGAAGGCGAAAATTTAATAAGTGGAGTTATATTTATACAGATCCACTTGTAAATGGCCAGACTTCAGTGTGTGGCATTATAGATTGTCTATTTCAAGCCCTGTTGTAGAAATTGCACAGACTTACTGGAGAATCACAATTTGTATGGGAAACAGGGCACAACTGAAATAAAGGCATAAATGAGGAGGTAACCCATATAAGGCAATTGATCCTCTGCACAACACTTTGAAGTAATCTCACATCTGAGCAAATTTGAAGAGAAACATTTTAAACACAGGCAACTTATCATTTATCTATTCCACTTGCAATTGTTTAAACTATCTCACGTGGTCCATGTGTGACTTTGAAAACTGTTCTGACTTCAACACTATGGCTCCTACTGTGAGGTGCGAGGAAAAGAATTATCTGTTCATACCTAATTGCAACCTTTTTTTTAGTCACACAGAACATTTTATTAAGTACCAGATGTAACCAGAAAATATTATGAAGACACACATTTGACTAAACCTCAGCATGGACAATCTTTAGAGATTGTCTGAGGGCTTGTCTGCACTACCGCTTAAGTTAATGTAACTTGCATTGCTCAGTGGTGTGAAAAAGCCACCCCCTAAGCGATGCAAATTACATCAACTTAAGTGCTATTCACACCAGCACTAAGTCGGCAGCAGATGCACTCCCACCAACATAGCTTCCGCCTCTCATGGAGACGGGGAAACTATGCTAACGGGAGAGTGCTCTCCCGTCGGCACAGCACATCTTCTTCACCAGACGCGCTACAGCACCGCAGCTGCATCAGTGCAGCTGCACTGATGGAGCGCGGTAGTGTAGACTAGCCCAGATGCAATTGTTCTAATTGAATATACTATTTATTTCTATTACCATAGTGCCTAGGCATCTAGTTGTGGACCAAGGATAATTCTGCTTCTCTTTTAGATTACAGGATCTCTTCCAGCAGGAGAAAGGTAGAAAACGCCCCTCAGTACCACCGAGCCCTGGAAGACTGAGACAAGGTGAAGAAAACAAGGTAATCTCATTCTGTTACATTGAAACCGCCATTCTGGTTAGAACCAAACTGATCTAAAATAGCTTCTCCCATCTTTCAAAAATTTTAAAATAACTTTCCTACTTCAGACGATGTTGTACCATGAAACTACATGTTATCTGACATTCTGTACAGTTACAGTGAAGAAAATTTTAACTTTTAAAAATACAAAAGCTTACAGTTGTTTTTCAGTGCTTGTAAGCTATCAATATGATGTCAATCTAAAAATGAAGACTGATGTTGAGGGTGTTATTTCCATTTTGGAAGACCTTTTATGCACTGGCTTTTGTATCACAATATAATTGGTGATTTAGTTCAGAGGAGGTAGTTTAACGGTTTGCCTTCCTATTAAGTTTTATGGTTCTCTCTCATTTTACTTGAGAAGAAAAAAAAACGCATGAAATATAACGAAAGTAAAGCAAACATTGTAAAAATGTAGGAAGTATTGGGTAAAATTCTGATGTAAAGGGACCCAGTGGAGATAGGGAAAGCGTTGAAAGGAATTATTGTATCCCAAAGGGTTATAGGTTGTATCTGGTGATAAACTCACTAGCATAAAATAAACCTAGTGTCCATGTACAAGAAGGAACTAAAGCTAAAAGGAGTTGCAGCATAATCCAGGTTTCAGATGGAAAAGAGGAAAGTGTAATTATCAAGAGGTGGGAAATGGGAGTATTGTAGAGCTGAAATTTAAGTGTGTTTAAAATATGTTAAATACTAGAACTGTAAAACATTGCAAGTGTAACTTTGATAGATATTTCGTTAAAATTGCAATCTCATAACTTTATAGCATTCTACATGATATCTGTCCTTTCTGTGGCCAAAGCTAGCTAACCTTTGAATGAACTCCTTTTTTAGTTTGAAAATGCATTTGATTTTTTTAAACTACACTGTAAAACTTAATAGCACAGGTATTGAGCATATTTCCTTAGGTATAAATCTGAAAATGTCACTTATGGGAGATAGTAATTAATAAACTCTAAGAACTCGTGGCACAGGGCTCTAACTTGAGAGATAATGAAGAGAATGGTCGGCCATGATGGCAGTAACCTAAATCCTACTGTCTCTTTTAGAGTGCAGCTCTTACTTTTTACAGACACGAGCAGACTTACAGAATCGTATCTTAAGACTTGCATGTGCTGCTACACATCAAGCATATATGATGGCGCTGCAGAAGCTGAAAATGCTAGGAGTGGATGGGGGGGAGGGAGGCTCTGCTTTTGTAAATGTGATGCTGCTTCATTTTGTATTTGCCCCATCATAGGGGATATAGCTGAAAAGAGAATGGAACTACTGGCTGCTTCCTCAGTAATGTGTATTCGGTTCATCTTTTCACAGATCAGTGCAATGGACGCCTCTCCCCGCAACGCTTCTCCAGCCCTACAGAATGGAGAAAAAGGTCTGTTTAGATAATGTGTTCTAGTAAGGACATGATAGAATTGCTCACCTCATCCCCATCTCAACCGAAATAATTAAAGCTGCTAATGCATCGGTGTAGGTCTGTTCTCAGACTTTCCATTTTGAGACCATTACACTACTATGTGATACAGATGCATATCTTTTTTTCCTGTTGTCAATTACAGTTCCATGTAAATATCCCTAACAAAGGAGGAGAGAATGGAAAGGCAGCATATATCTGGCATAGAATCAGAATTCTTTTCACATCCACATGTTATGGTACAAGTTTTCCTGGAAGAATTAATGGTCTTTAAGGTTTTTAGCTTAAAACTCCCAAAGGTGCAACATGTCACTGAGCTCTGGAAGTTTGAAACAATGGGCTTGTCTAAATGAACACTGGGGTGTAAATCTACCCCGCACTAGTCTGCCATGTGGACTGTGGTGCTGCACTAAAAGTTCTCTAGAGTGCAGTGACCTACTTCTATTTCAAATTGGGGTGATCAATAGATAAGGATGCTGTTTGGCACAAACCACTCACCCAGCATGACTATTACCACAAAACCGTTTTAAGAATCTGCCAAGAGATATTTTGGTCGTATATCTGGTACCAATCTGGGTTAGCCCTGCCTTGCTGAAGTTCAAAGCTATAGCTCAGTTGTGCAGTTGGTTAGTGTGTACTGCAAGACTGAACAGTATTCATGCATGATGGAACTATTGTCGTAATTGAATTCTGCCATACAGGAAGGATTATAGCATAAATTGGATTGAAGTACTATAAAGCTTATTAGTGTAAAAATTGCCTTTGTAACTGTCCTCATTGTGTTTGCACGTAATTGTTACACTCTAATTTTAAGAGATTTAAGCCATTAGCCTCAAGGTTGCAAAGAACCATCAAACTGTGAAATCAACGTAAACTCATGCAGTGATCATTAAGTCTTGGAAACCATAGCTCTAAAAGAACTGCCCTGTCTTTTTCAATGTGTTATTAACGCTAAACCCTAATGAGGCTATTTTAAATGTAATCTTAATTATTTTGCTGATTACTTTATTTATCCCTAACTATTAACAGTACATTAGGTTAGAATGTAGCATGGACTGCTGGAAAACAGCTAGTCCCTGTCAGAGCTTGGTTTTAATCTGCCTCTCCTAAATATTGTCATGTCTGAGGGGAAGAAGCTGCATCTCATTCCCATTGCGAAAAACATTAGTCATCTCCTGGTTCAGATTTTTATACTAAACTGCATATTACATTTTCATTTCAAAACACACTATTTTCCCATGGAGTCTTTTGAGTGGTTGTTCAAGGCAAGTTACATATTATCTCAGTAATATGGGAGAGCCAATGTTTTCAGGTTTCTTTCAAAAGTTACAGGAACTCCATCAAGAGGAGTAGGTTGAGAGCTCTAGATTTTGATGTTATAAAATCTAATGAATTGAAATGTTTCTTAAAAATTCATGGGCGGGTGTTCCTCTACGGTATCTGCAACCCAAACATCGTGGGTGAGAAATGCACAGTGACATGGGCTAACCTATTGTCAGAGGTGAATGGAATGCGGTAAATGAATCTGCTGCATGAATGATGAAAAAAAACTGGATTTCTTATGTTCTCAATTGTAATATAGGGATGTATTAGTAACAATATTATAGAAGTTTAAAGTGATGATCAAGTTAAAGTTTCCAAAAGCTCTCACTAGAATCACTCTGAATAAAACTTTCAAAAGTTTTTTGAAAGTGACTTGGATGCTTAGGCACCCTATTTACTTTCAATAAATCCCATTAGGAGACTAAGCAGCTGGAGTGTCTGAGGCCTGGTCTAAACTAGAATATTAGGTTAGCATAACTACATTGCTCTCCCACACCCCCGAGTGGTATAATTAAGCCAACCTAAGTCCCTCTGTAGACAGCACTAAATTGACAGCAGAAGTCTTCTGTTGACCTAGCTACTGTCTCCTGTTGGTGTAGCTAATCCACCTCCCCTAGAGTCCCTCTGGTTGGCCTAAGCAGCGTCTGCACTGATGTGCTGCAGCGGCGTGCAAGTGTAGACAAGCCCCAAGTCACTTTCAGAACTGGGACTTAAGCGCTTTTGGAAACTTTCCTACTACCCCACCTAGCATTTGTGCTCACTCTCATTATGCACTGCTCCTCCACTTTCCAAGTGAAGGGTCTGTTATATTACATGCCATGTATGTGAGGAAAAATGGTTACCCAAGTGACTGTCAGTTTTTAGTGGAGGGTCCGGGATGGAAGCAGATATTAGTTTTGGTTGGTAATCTCAAATGCTTTCCTGTGTCCTTGTTCTTTTTTGTATGTTCAACAGATGACCGTTTCTTGACAACCTTGTCAAGTCAGAGCTCCACCAGCTCCACCCACCTTCAGCTTCCTACCCCACCTGAAATTGTGTCAGAGCAGCTGACAGGGGGGCCTTCCTTTGCCAGTTCACTCTCTGAACCAGACACCACCAGTAGCTCAGAAGGTACAATTCAATGACTCTTATCTCCCTCTCCCTTTGGTTGTGTGAGACGCCACATAGTGGCTAGCATATGAAACTACTGGTTACTAGATTAATGTGACTGCCTCGCTAAATGATGGATGGTGCTGAGAACCAAACAGTTCACCCGGCTGACTGGTGAGCTTTAGACACTCAAAGTGGACTAAATATTTTGAAGTGTGCTTGAGTATTGCAACAGGCTTCAATGGTGGGAACCAAAATAGTGTAAACTTATAGTAATGGTGTCCTGTATCATGTAACCTGTGATCCAGGGCATCTCATCAACCTTCTTCAAATGTTTGAATGGTACCTAACTGTGTCTCAAAAATACATGTGCTCCTCTCAAGATATGCTTGTTGCTAAAGGTTCTGCTGCAGCTGCAAAAGAGCTATTGGTTTGTTACTGCATTCTAATGAAGAATGGCCATGAACCACTCTCCTTCATTGGTATCCTCCTTTCTCCCTATGCTTTCTTCTCCATATCACTGACCCTTCCCTCTTTGAATGAAGAATAAATTCATGTTCTTCAACACTTAGTTTTGGCCAGAAAGGAATCATTGTAAGAGAAAGGCACTCTCCTTTCTCCTGGGACTGAATATCCTGGAGAACTCTTATCCAAGGTCAAGATCTGATCTTTGACTTATTTCAGGCACGCATATCTGTCACAAGGGCGCAGTGCTACAAGGCCATCCAGCTGATGTAGCTGAACCAATATTGCTGCATTGCGAGCTGCCATCCACCAAACAGCTTCTCTGAGCGAATCTTGATCCAGGGAGATTTTAATAGGTTGGCTACGAAAAAGGGCAGAGTTACAGTGCAGATTTTCACAAGCTGTACTATAATCAGCTGCATGAGACTGTTCATATATTCAGCAGCATGGCTTAGGGGATAGGACCTTTGGATTGAAATTTAGGCAATCTGGGTTCTATTAATGGCCCTGCCACAGGCTCACTGTAACTTGAGGCAAGTCAGTGTTGGGCCAGTTTTTTACATTTGGGCACTTAATGGCAGTCTACCTTTTAAGAATTTGGCCCTTAACCTCACAGCCTCAGTTTGTATAATGACAATGATACTTAGTTTACATGTGAATTTCTTTGAGATCCTCCAGTGAAATGTATGATAGAACAAGGAATTTTTTATTTCCCAAGATTACTGCCCATGTGGAAATTCAAGTAAAGTTTGATTGTTCTGGTGTTTGCTTCATGACCCACAATTAATAGTCATACCCTCATTCTAGATGTATTTGATGGACACTTGTTGGGATCTACAGACAGCCAGGTGAAGGAGAAGTCTACTATGAAAGCTATTTTGGCAAATTTGTTGCCTGGAAACAGCTATAATGCCATTCCATTCCCCTTGTAAGTAATATATGGTGCTACCAATGGGCATGAAAATTGTGTTGTGTGTCAAATACCAAACTGATGTCCTGGCTTAGCTACAGAAACTGAAATCCGTGCAACTGTTCTTGCTGAACAGAGAAACTAATAGTCATAACTTGGCTTTCCCTGCACGTAAACATCACTGGATTAATAGTGTGTTCATAACATCCAATAGTATATAACTTGCTTGAAGCGAACCCTGTTTTCTCCAACATGTTAATCTTTCTACTCTTCACCACCATCTGTGGTACATAATGGGATTTTAAATTACTCATGCCTGTGGCTAATGTGCCATCTACAAATATTTGTGATGGGAGAAGCCAATACTTTACAAGTCCATATGAGGCGTCCAAGTCACAGAATCACTTGTCTGGGGTGTATTTGGTGAAATCTGAACTTCACCAAAAACTCCACCTGTTGCTTCATCACTTCCCTGGAGCTGCTATCGTTTAAGGATAATCTTTTCTGATTTTTATACAGTGACCCAGATAAGCACTACCTAATGTATGAACATGAACGGGTACCCATTGCAGTCTGTGAAAAGGAACCAAGCTCCATCATAGCTTTTGCGCTCAGGTATTTAAATTGATTCACTCTTCTTTGGGTTTATCCCAAATGTCTAAGAAATCTTCAGTGGCCTTTCTGTTCAAGGAACATGTGAAAACCCCTTGCAGCCGCTACTTCTATAAATATGAGACTTTCTTCTAGCCCCATATGAGAGCTCCATGCGAAATTGAAGTGACAGCCCTTGTACATGGGAAAATTAGACTGTCTGCAGCTTTCTGAAAAATCCTTTTAGATAAAATAACTAGTGTTCAGAGCTAGTTGTTACAAGACAGAGTAAAATAGTCTCTCAAGGACCTTCTGTGGGGTTTGTTTTTTAGCTACAAGGTGGGCATCCTATCTCTAGGGGTTTGTTCTCCTCCTTGCTGCTACCTCTGAATTAAAGCAAATGGGTCGGTATTGTAGGAATTGTAACGTACACTGTTAATCTTTCCCTTTCAGTTGCAAGGAATACAGAAACGGCTTAGATGAGTTATCCAAAGCATCTCTGAAGAGCAGTTCTGAAGAAGGGCTTCCACCAAACAGGTGACAGACTGGCTCATAACAGGCTTGGCAATGTTCTAGAGCAGGGGTGGCAAACCGCGGGCCACATCTGGCCCGCCAGCCGTTTTAATCCAGCCCTCACACTCCTGCTGCGGAGCAGGGTCGGGGGCTTGCTCTGCTCCGGTGCTCCAGCCAGGGAGCAGGGTTGGTGGCCACTCCGCGCAGCTCCTGGAAGCTGTGGCCTGTCCCCCCTATGGCTCCTATGCATAGGGGTAGCCTGGGGGCTCTGCTTTGCACGACCAATGGGAGTTGTAGGGGCGACACCTGTGGACAGGGCAGCGCACCGCAGAGCCATTTGGCAGTGTCTCCATTTAGGAGCTGTGTGGGATGGGGGTGGCATTTCGCTGCTGCCGGGAGCCACTTGAGGTAAGCGCTGTCTGGCGCCTGCACCCCTGAGCCACCCCCTGCATCCCAGCCCTGATCCCCCCCCCCCGTCCTCTGAACCCCTCGGTCCCAGTCCAGAGCACCCTCCTGCACCCCAAACCCCTCATCCCCAGCCCCACCACAGAGCCTGCACCCCCAGCTGGAGCCCTCATCCCCCCCCCCCAACCTCCTGCCCCAGCCCTGATCCCCTTCCTGCCCTCCAAACCCCTCATCCCCAGCCACACCCCGGAGCCTGCACCCTCAGCTAGAGCTCTCATCCCCCTCCTATACCCCAACCCCAATTCCGTGATCATTCATGGCCCGCTATACAATTTCCATACCCAGATGTGGCCTTCGGGCCAAAAAGTTTGCCTACCCTGCTCTAGAGAGAGCTGAGTGTGGTCCTGGTTTGGGGGGAGGGGGAGCCAAAATCATAGCTGGGGGCCCCTCAATGTGCTCTTATGGAACTGCCAAGTACTTCAGTTTTCTGACAGCACCCAGTGTCCAGACGGTGTCGTCCCCAGTTTCAATAACAGCTGTCGCGTAACAGTAATTGAGGTCCCATCTGACTGTGGGCCCTTGTGCTGTAGCCTCCTAACCAGCTTGTCCTCTGAGTTACATACACACTAGGGTGCGGCGAGTGGGCTGCTCCCAATCCTGCAGCTGTGCTGTTTGGCACAGTCTGTTATTGAAGAGGCCCATAGTCCTGTTTACTCAGCTTGGTGACTTAGAGAAGCAGTTTCTGCACTCTGGCAAGTGGGCCTTCCCCACTGAGATACGGGTGGGTGATCTCTTTCCTGGACAGTGGAGGGAGAGGCGTCATTTTGGAAGGAAGCCTGGAAGTCCACGAGGGGTTGAATGTCTCCCCACAATATGACTCTTTAAATCTGTATGGGGAAGAGGATGTAACTTTAACTTTCATTCATTTAAAATGTGGGATAATCTAGTGCCCGGGTGAACAATTAGTTTATTTGGCTCACATGGAAAACTTAGTATGGTTATAAATAATTCAGAATGTCTTTCCCTTTCAGTATGTCGGACAACAAACCAAAGAGCAGCAGCCCAGTCCAATTGCCTGAGACTAACGTGGGGCAGGCAAACCGCACAGCCGAAGCAGAACAGCGTAAGGTTGTTTTAGAGAAGTCGTATCCACATCACAGGCCTGCTTTGATTTTAATTACTGAGATCAAATAAGCTTAAGTGTAGGTTTGGATGGAAACTAAGTTAAAGGGAAAATACAAACTTGGAAACCAAATCCGATTTGTTCTAAGTTGGGCATAGTAAATTCAGTTTTTGAACTGCTGATATTGGCTTGAAAATCAGTCTGTTATCTGCTCTCTATTTTAAACCAGGTCTCTCACTGGTGTTTTTCTCCTGGTTCTCTTCTCTTCTAGTAACAGGTGACCTCAGTTCTTTTTTTATGTAGCAGACTTAAGTATTCTTCTGTGGGCTTTTGTGCCCCATATAGAACTCCAGTTGTGTTCCCAGTATTGTCTTATGATTTTAGTTATTTTTTTTAACAATACTGGTTAAAAATATTTTGAAATCTGGGGAGGAGGGGAAGTTGTAAAATGCCATGAGTACTTATCAGTAGAAAAGTTTCCCAGATGCCAATGATTCTTACAGTCAGGAAAGTTCCTGGTTTTGTTTTGTTTTGTTTAAGAGGTGTATCAAATTGTGAGCATGGGAACGTTGCCTGTGTGTTAGGCTTTCTTCAGCTTGTCTCTCTCTGCCCCCCCCTCCTTTTTTTAAAGTATTGGCACTTTAGCACTCCAGTGTAACAATTAAGCAGTCAGCTCAGTTTGATGTGTGCAGTTTCTCCAATGACTTCTGAAGTATTAAGGAGTAGCATTCTGTAACACTAGGTCAACTAACCTTTTGCTTTTAAATTGATTGGAGGGTGGGAAATAGGTTACTGTTGAATGGGCTTTTCCCCTCCTGCTGGAAAAGTCACTTGAGAAGATTTCTGTGGCCACTTCTGGGTTGTAGTGACTATAGAAACAATGGTGTCCACTCTTTCCTTTGCTCACTCACTTTAGCAAAAAAGGTTTCCGGAGTTCTATCCTTCTTCCGTGGCACAGGAGGAAAGAGCCCTGATCTGTCTGCCCAGAAGAAAGAGACCTTACGTGGTGCAGATAGTGCCTACTACCAGGTTGGACAGATGGGCAAGGAGGGTCCAGAGAGCCAAGGAGCAGAGACTCAAGGTATGCTCTCTCATCAGTTGCATCTTTCAGCTAGGACTGGTGCATCTCCCAAGATCTAGTCTATTTAAACAAAGAAACAAAAAAAACCCAAACCCATTCCAGCTGGAATTTTCAAAGAAATGTAAGCATTAAGTGCCCAAATCTCATTGAAATTCAGTGGGCTCCTCTTGAAAATCCCAGCTTCCCTCTTTACTAGACAAGGGACCTTTTTTAAGGCTCCAGGCCTATAGTATCAAGAACAATACATCTTTGGTTTCAGGGTCTTCCAAATTCCTTCAAGTTGGGCAGGTGTAGCGTGAACCAGCGGGCTTCAGTTCATGAGTAGTAGAAAACAGAAGGAAAGGGATGGGGGAAACTGCATTCACATAGGCTAGAAAGCTTAGTGCTGTCATCATGCTTCTCTAGTATGAGTGGTAGTGGCACTCGAAACTCTCTCACACAGAGCTGTTATATTGGGAAGCTTGGCCTGGAGAGATTAGAGCAGTGGTCCCCAACCTTTTTCGTCTGGCGGGCACCAGACAACGAGCCACGGAGGACTGTGGCAGCAGACGAGCATCTGCTACTTGTCGGCAGCATTTCGGCGGATGCTCGTCTGCCAGCCAGTATGCGGGCGCACTTAGATGCTCCGGTGGGCGCCATAGCGCCCATGGGCACCACATTGGGGACCCCTGGATTAGAGTAAGACAATTGCTCCGCATGCTGTTTTTAAGAAATTAGTTATATGAATCTTTCACTTCATGGTTATCTGTCAGCAAATTTAATGAACAATGCGTTTTCTTTATCTACCTAAAGTATGTTTTGAGGACTCTTCCAGTGACCATCGTTTTTTATAGCACACTGAGTCTGAATCTTATTTCTAACTTTGTAATTTGAAGCCCAATTTGACCTTGAATAGTGGAAATGAGGCTAATTCGGTTAGTGAAATAAATGATTTGTGTGTGATTGTGACTTTTTAACTGTTCATGCAGCATCTAATCATCTTCTCAAGGGGTGCTTTAGAACTACTGCTGCTAATAAAAATAAACATTTTGGCAAACCCCAAAGATCTTCCTTGAATGTGAATTCTATTCAGTGCTAAGCATACCTTGTTATAAAACTTGGCTCCTGATGCTAAACATACATGCCTGACTTAATGTTCACCTTGCCTTTTTCAGATGAAGCAGATGGAGGGGATGCACAAAAGAAGCAGCTAGCAAATCCCCATGTGGAACTTCGTGAGTAGGAAATAATTTGGGGCTCTTAATTGAGAATCACATGGTGGCATACTGCCCTCTTCTCAAAATACAACACTACCTCCCTAATAAAACGAACTGTCAACTCATCAACACCACATCTTGGGCAGGAAAATGTCAGGTTGCAGTGCAATGGCATTCTTCCTGACAAGTCCAAGTGTTATTTACAAAAACAGCCCTACAAAGTCTAAATTACCATCGCATCTTGTTTTGAAGCGCTATCCATTGACATGTAACATGGGCTGATTTTGTGTCGGTATTAAAATAAAAACAAAACTCACCCTTTTCTTTTTTTAATTACTGCTTGGCCAGCTTTCTACACTCTCTTAAAGTATAGGAATGGATAAGAGAGTAACTGTAACTTAAAAAAACTTTTGTAGTGAGGGCAAGGGATCTTAAAAGCTCCTGAAAAATATTATTGACTGGCCATCTCTCTTGGGAAAACAAGCCTTGCATCATCTAATTAATGAAGGACCTTCTCCCTCCACGTCTCTCTGCAGAGTTTTCAGATGCTAATGCCAAATTCTATTGCCGGATTTATTATGCTGGGGAGTTCCATAAGATGCGTGATGTGATACTCGGGAGCCGTGAGGAGGACTTCATCCGCTCCCTGTCTCACTCTCTGCCCTGGCAGGCCCGTGGAGGCAAATCAGGAGCTGCGTTCTATGTGACGGAAGGTAAAACTGGCTTATTTATTTCTTCCCCTTTCGTAGCGAAAATCTTCTTAACCGTTTCTTGTGGGAGGGGTGTCTTCTGTACCTTCAGTGCAGCACTTGGGGGGTTGGAGAACTAAACTAAAAACCCCAAAGCACAACTGGAGGACAGGCTTTCATAAAGCACACACTGAAAATGCCAACAGTACCCACGCTTCAGCAGTGCTGAAAATAGCTGGCCAAGGAGGTTAAGTATAAAACTCCTACTTTCTCATGGATTCAGGGGATGCCAGTTTTTAATATAATTGAATGATTACAGTTTTCTTTCAATCTTTCTGGCTTTCACGGCTAAGGCAAATCAGACTTTTTTTTTAATTCCTTCAAATGAGCCAACACCTAGAACTGTAAAGCCTATGGGCACAACTTTCTGCTGCTAAGGTTTAAAGAGAAATTTACAGTTTATAAGGTACACAGTTGAAGTTAGATTCTTGAAGGGTTTGGTGGGGTGTGTCTATACTTACAATAAATGTTGTTTTCTTACATCTGGATTTACATAGCCTTTCTCTAATGTTGAAACAGATGACAGATTCATTTTGAAGCAGATGCCCCGTCTGGAGGTCCAGTCCTTCCTTGACTTTGCCCCACACTACTTCACTTACATCACTAATGCTGTTCAGCAGAAGGTAGGAGCTTGTATAGCCTGGTTTTTGGAACTTGGCTTTTTATTTAAATAGTTAATTGTTTTCAGGCCAGTGGTATTAAAATGAGGGAGGCTAACAGATATGAAAGGTATAATGGGGAGTTGGGTATATATTGGCAGTGCGATAGAAAGGATGTGTTTTTAAATAAAATGCAGAAATTTTGCCAGGACTTAAAAATCAAATGTATTGGGATGAAAAATGAAAGTTCTGGTGCACAGAAAAGTAATGCTTACTACCATAACCTATTGGAATGTTATCACTCTGTTCTCTTGATTAGAAACCAACGGCACTGGCCAAAATACTTGGAGTGTATCGGATTGGATACAAGAACTCTCAGAACAACACTGAGAAAAAGCTGGATCTGCTTGTCATGGAAAACCTTTTCTATGGCAGAAAAATGGCTCAGGTGAGGACTAACTATGCGATGCATCGTTCTCTTCCACAGTGCTTCTTCTGACACAGAGAGCTGCAACAGGGCTGCCACTGATACTAATGGGGCATCTTCACCCTAAAGATGTTGACTCAGGCCTTGTCTACACTTATTGCGGGGGTTGATGCATGGCGATCGATGCATCAGCGGTCGATTTAGCGGGTCTAATGAAGACCCGCTAAATCGACCACAGATCTCTCTCCCATCAACTCCTGTACTTCCGCTAAACAAGGAGCGCAAGGGGAGTCGACGGGAGAGCGTCTCCAGTCAACATTGCATAGCGTGGACCCCACGGTAAGTAGATCTTAGTACGTCGACTTCAGCTACGTTATTCACATAGCTGAAGTTGTGTAACTTAGATCAATCTCCCGCTGTAATGTAGACAAGGCATAAAAGTGCCATCTTCAAATGGCTTCTATTGCTATAGTTAAGATTGCAACCTTTTTTCCGTTAGATGTCCTTTATTTGTCCTTGCATCTCTGGCTATCCACGGTGGCTTGCCCTGAACTGCAAGGTTTACACTGAAGACTCAGAATTTTTTTGAATGTTAGAAGAAAATTAGCCAAAATCACACACAACTTAAAATCTGACTGTCTTTTTGGATCAAACAAGGCTTATTGCTGACCGTCTATCCTTTCCAGGTGGTTAAATCTTGACCCTATGCCTAAACTACTATTTGAAGAAATGTGGTGATGGTTTAAGCATATTATAGTGCCTGCTGTATCTAATTCTAATGGTTGTAATGTATATGTGATCTGCTTGTCCTGTGGTGGCTTGTTGCCTCAGAGACATCATATATTTGAGCTTAACTTCTTGCTAGACTGGAGCACAGCTGTTTGGTAGCTGAAGGTGCCAGGTTTTTAGGCCAGATCAACAGGTTTGTATGGCCTACCTCGTACTGTGTTTGCAGCAACCACAACTGGCTACAGTTCTACAATTAATACTCTTACCTTCCCAGCCACACCATGGCCTGTTTCATGTAAGAGTCACCCTCTCCTGAATGTCTTCTCCTTATGACTGACCTGTGGGGTTCCCAGTAAGCAGAATGTAAACACCAAAAAAGTGGCAGCATCCGCTTTCTTTTATATTCAGCAGTTTTAGGGAAAAAAATCACATCAGGTCACATTTAAACGCCAAATCATAATACAATAAAAACTGTAAGCAGTGTACTGACATCTTCTTTAAGGTCCATTGATTAGTTACCACTCAATCCCATATATACAACTTGGGAGTAATTGATTTAAGGGTGAGATATTTGACATTTCATGCTCTCCTAGTAAAACAATTTGTAGTCTTTGATACACTGGTCTCTCTAACAGAGTGGAAAGTGGGTAAAACAGATTTTCTTCCAATGAAACAAAGTGCTCTTGTCCTCCCCTGCCAGGTGTTTGACCTGAAGGGCTCCCTGCGGAACAGAAATGTGAAAACAGACACTGGGAAGGAAAGCTGCGATGTTGTCCTGCTCGATGAAAATCTGTTGAAGATGGTACGGGACAACCCTCTGTATATCCGCTCCCACTGCAAGGCTGTGCTGAGGGCTTCCATCCACAGCGATTCCCACTTTCTTTCCAGCCACCTCATCATTGACTATTCTCTGCTGGTTGGCCGTGATGATACCAGCAATGAGCTGGTGGTTGGGATCATTGGTATGTAATCTTTGCTTTTGCTCTTTCAAGTACTTAACTTTAACTTCATGGACTTTGCGTCTCTTATCACCACAGTACCATATCTGTGGTTATTCGTGACTTCTGCATCTTCCTTTGAATTGTGTTGGGGGCGGGGCGGTTCACAATGAACCTTTCTGAAGCCTCCCTTGGAGTCAGAGCCATATCTGTGGCTAATATATTTGAAGAATTATGTGGATGAATGACCCCATTCAAACATTCACTGGATCCACCGAACTCAACAAAGGCACATGTCATGAGCACTTGCCTTTCACCTTGCTGAAGTAAGATCACACTGACTGTGAAAGCTTAAGGATTTCTCACTCCTTTCTTTCTGGCCTGCCTGTTGGCTCGTAACCCTAGCTGTCCAAATGCTAATATGCGTGCTGAGTACGTTTTACAGTCATTTAAAGGAAAGTCAAGTTGGTGTATAATTTTGCATGCCTTGGCGTCCATGTTAAAATAGAGAGTGGATTATTTATGCCACCTTACATACTTCTCCTCACTGCCTTTCCTGTCCAAGCTGAATGGCAATTTAAGTCAACTTGCAATAAACTTACAGAGAGGGGCCTAGAAAAAATTCGTAGATTTGATTTAATTTTTTGTTTAAGACTAGAAGGGACCTTATGGTCATCTAGGCTGACTTCCTGCATTGTACAGGCTGAAGAATTTCACTTGCTCGTTCCTGTATCACACCTAATAACTTCCGGTTGAACTAGAACACTCCTTAGACAGCCAATCTTGAATAAAAGGTTTGGCTGGTGAATCCACCGCATTCCGTATTTGAAACCCCTTGGGGAAAATCAGTTTTCAAAATAAAGATGCCAACTCATCCCAAAGGATGTTTCCAAACTGAGGTCTCTTAAGATGGGAGTTAAGGAATACTCTGTGCTCCCTATTGAGCTCTCAGAATGGCTTTCAGCATTTAATAGTTGAAAGAACTGAAGCCAAAATTTCACGCCGTTAAAAGCAGCAGCCCCAAATGTTCCATGTACAGTAAATGTAAATCAGTACTTCCATTAAGTGGAGTTTGTTTTGATTCTGCACAATTAACTAGACTGGCCATAACTAAATGTCATGGAGGGAGCAATCTCTTGCGTTGGCCTGGGAAGGATTTAGATGGCCTAGTTGGTCTCCATAACTGATTCCCAGGAATTTCTTACTTTCAAAAAGTTTGTTTTGTTTCCAACTAAAGTTGGAAATTGCACAAACCTATGTGTCTTTTGGGAGAGCAAGGGGGAAAAAAACTCTACCAATACTGGGATGTTTCCTAATTTATATAATGAAAACAGCGTGAAATTGTAGCTCTTCCTCTAAACTAAAAGCACTGATGATGAATATTTCACTATACCTCTACGCCGATATAACGCAACCCGATGTAACACGAATTTGGATATAACGCGGTAAAGCAGCACTCTGAGGGGTGGGGCTGATTGACCGTGTTATATCCAGCTCTCGCAGAAGCTGGAGCCCGGGCCTCTTCAAATCACCACTGAAGCCCTGCTGCTGCTACCCCGGGGCTCTGGCAGTGGGGCTTGGGCAGTGCTTTAAAGGGCTCGGAGCTCTGGCTGCTGCGGGGAGCCCCGGGCCCTTTAAATCACCATCGGAGCCCTGCCACCACTACCCCGATATAACGCGGTTTCACCTATAACATGGTAAGTTTTTTTTGCTCCTGAGGCCCGCGTTGTATCAAGGTAGAGGTGTATTTTGCATTTTCATTCCCACAGTTGCTTAAGCAGTGTCAGCCAACTTTCAAAGTAGTGAATCTCTTCATATGAGCTAGCTCTGTACCAAGAGCACTGTAAGCAAACTTAGTGGAAAAATGGGCACTTCATCTATTTCTCTTGTCTGCTAACGGCGGGATCTGTTGTTTTCCTACAATAACCACTACCTGCATTTGTTAGTTGTTCGGGTAGCATTTTACATCAGATTAGGTGTTCCTGCATATACCCTGAAACAGATGGTGATAGTACATAATTGTAGGCATTATGGAAAGCTTATTTGCCTCTGCTGAATGATGAATAAACATATCAGAGCAGTAAGCATATGGATCTCTGACTACATGTCACGCTGTTTGTCCATCACTTCCGCTGGTACCTGTCACACTAAGGTGACTTTGAATACATTCAAATTCAAGATCTACAGAACTAACTCTGGTCCTAAAACAATCTAAAGCTTTGCATCATTTATTCTTTTGCTTACCAATGTCCATTTATACACACTGCTCTTAACTTTTCAAGTGAGAATTGGTTGTAGTTCATCTATAATTTACACATACGCACACGCTCTCTAAAACTTATTTATTTATTTTCTGGAAATCACATCTGTTTTTAACCGGAATCCCTTAGGGAAGCATGCCTTGAGTATTGCTGGATTGAGTTGAGAAGAGAAAAATAATTCCGTATTCCCTGAAGAACCGATGGAAATAGTTTTTTTTTATTCCTCTTGCGTTCTACTCTTTGTGCTTACAAAGATGCCACTTTTATCCAAAAACAGGCTGCATCAGTGTTCCCACTTTGTTCTGTTTCGATGCGTTAAATACAAGGAGGCGAATTCATACCTGAGGTCATTGCCATTTGAATAGCTACACAAAGGGCTGATGCTAGGACCATCATTGTTTGCATTTTGTTAAGTAAATTCTCTTCTGCCACACTGCTTGTGCATAGCTCACCACAGAGTGTGGGCTATTGAAGGGGTTTCAGTAAATATTGGAAAATATCTGATGTGCAGTGATGGAAAATCTGTAATCAGCAGGTCTCCGTGAAAGCAACAACATTCCCTTAAAAATAACTCTTTCCGTAAATAATAATAAGCCTTGAATATAAGGCTGGGCAACTGCAAAGAGTAAGTGCTAGGATGAAGACTAATTGATGTTGCTTACAGGGACTCTGTACAACATGTGGGAGAGTAATAAGAGAAGCAGGATCATCTAATGAAGAATTTTTTTTTTAAACTATGTTTTTCTCATAAGCCTGAGAAGCTGTATTGACTTGAGTTCACGTGCCAAGGAGAAAGGTTTAGAAGCAACTCTGGGACTTTCCTGCCCAAGCCATGTTGTCCTCCTTTCCTTTTGTTCAGGGTCACCTCTGGCATTCCCAGCCCTTCTTTCCATAAAGGAAAGTTGGGAGGTGCTCTGAAAGCCGCACCGGATGCTGTTTGTGGGCAAAAGAGACTTTAATAAAGGGTAATAATACTAGCTTAAAATGAATGAGTTGCTAGATCTTAAGCCATCACTGGGCACCCTTGATCATCAACCACCTTATGAACTGTAGGACCAATGTGGGGCAGCTCCTTGCACATGTAGGGTTGGGGTCAGCTGGATGAAGGAAAGTTCATAACTAGGTGCTTGGAGCTCTCACTAATGTGAGTGAAAGCAAAGCATATCTGAGCAATATCTTTCTGCACATAGTGAATAGCTGGTGTGTTCTCATTGCTACTGAGCTATTTCCCCTGCCAGTGCGAGACCGCTGGCTAAGAATGTGAAATTGTTACGTTGGCAGCAAATGATCACAACTTTCTTTGCCATATGCCAGGAATGTACTTCTAATTACCCAGAAATATCTATTTGGAATATGAACTTCATAACACGTCTTTCTCTATTTGTAACAGATTACATTCGCACCTTTACCTGGGACAAAAAGCTTGAAATGGTGGTGAAGTCAACAGGCATCCTGGGAGGACAAGGTGAGTCCAAGACACACCCAATATTATTTCTGATAATCCACTCTATTGGCACTGCTGTTGAGATTTCAGGCAATACTGTATTCTCTCTCCTTCCCCCCCCCCCACCGCTCTCTTTTTCTCGTACAAATTTATTGTTGCAACTCTTTCCTCTTCTCCCTCATTCCCAAGGCTGTGCACAATGTAAGAGTCTTTTGGTCTCATAATGTATCTGCATGGGTAGTAGTGTTAATTGGCCTATTACTTTTTGTAGGGCAGGGTCACCTACATATCTCATTGCTCTCCTGTCTTAGAGTAACGCTATCTCCATATTGTTGGGTTATTTGCAGGGGTAATTAATCTTTTAAAGCAGATTCAGACATGCCCATTTCTTGGTTTTGGGGAATGAAATCTCTTCTGTGAAAACTCCCCGCACCCCATGTGCTCACACCGTGATTCCTCTCTTCCGCCTGTGACCCTTCCTCCAGGATAGCACAGCCACACTGCCTTCCCAAACCATGCTGAAGTGGCTCACGCTACTCACGGTGATGTCAAAGTTCCCCACAGCACAAGCTGTGCCAGTTGTGGGGAGCTCAAAGGGGAAATGCTTACAAATGAGCTGTCAGCAGCTCAAGAGGAAGAATTGTCTTGTGGCTGAGGTACTTGACTGGGATCCTGGAGTCTGTGTTCAGTTCTCAGCTCTGCCCTGCCTGGTGTTGGACAAGTCACTTCACTTCTGTCTCCGAGCCCATCTGTAAAATGGAGCTACTACTTCCTTTGTCTTGTTTGCTGAGAGACCCTCACAGTGTGTGTGTGTGTGTAGCACTCCGTGCTATCGAGCCCCGAGGCACTAGTGTAATACAAACCTGATTTTTCCTGTGTGAACTCTGGTCCATCTCAAACTGTGGCATTATTGTCTCTTTTTAAACACTAGGTAAAATGCCAACTGTGGTCTCTCCAGAACTGTACCGGACCAGGTTTTGTGAAGCAATGGACAAGTATTTCCTGATGGTGCCGGATCATTGGACAGGGCTGGGTCTGAATTGCTGAGCTAAAGCACACGTTGTGGTGGGCAGGGAAGCACAGTGAAAGAAAACATTTCCTGATAGAAGAGGACACACATACCCTGGACTTTACGTTGCCATTCCAGCTCCCTGCAGTAGGCAAAAGGATTGCAAACCTGCGTCTGCACAGGCCATGTGCATCTGAAATGTAAAATCTGCCTCTTACCTGCACTTCAGTTTCTGACATGAGAGGATTACAGATAAGGCTGGCAGATGCAAGCTATGGTAGGGATCAGAGTTGGAACATATTACTCAAGAAGATTGAGAATGGGGTGATTTATTAGCTCAGCCACAGGAAAGCGGACAGCATCCAATACAGATTTTTGTACCCTGTCCCACATATCAGAGCACTGAAACCTGGTGCTGGCCAGTTTATGATGGATCACTTTGCAGAGAAGTAGGTGAGCTCTGCAAGTATTACACAACTTGTACAGTGGCTAACGTGAGTGTGAATCTGTAGAGCGGATGTGTGTGATTTGCATCAGCGTCTAGTGTGATAGTGCAAGGGACATAGGAAGCTTTGAAATAAGCACCCCGGTCATGGAAAATCTAAGTCAATTCATATCCACAACATTCATTACTGCTGCAGTGGTCTGAAGCAGACCTTGTAAGAATCAGAGTGAATAACTTGTCCAGTTATGCACTGTACAAGTTCTGTTCTTACAGGCTTCTGTAAACAATATTTGTGTGTGTTTTAGCCAGCTATGACCATTACACTGTCCTTTTATTTGTACTGAACTTTTATGCAGCTAAGTTCATTGCAGTAAAGTGCAATCTGCCCTGCCTGTCATAACTTAGTTTTCAGCAGCCTCACACACAAATGGAGCTGTCGAACACTGCAAAAACTGAAAATAGGAATGTAAACCAGACATTCCCAAAGCCCCAGAAGCAAACTAATTAAACTGCAGATCCCTCTTATCGCTTTCAAGAGGGACTTCTGTGCAAGAAGCACTGTCTTGTCTTGCATTATGAATCATGCTGCTTTAATGGTAGCTTCTTTTTTAATGATACTAACGTCCTTTGAAGATAAATTCCAATCATTTCATTCCCACAAAACTTTGACTATCACATTCCTTCAAAGTAAAAAGTCTTGCAGCGCAATATTTTTCTTAAGATTCCGCATCCGGACCTGAGTGACATTTCATACATATAAACCAGATTGAAAACCCTTCTAAACAATATTTGCTTCTGCAACATTGAAATGAATGTTCAGTTTTGTTGGTGCTCTGTGTGGAAACGGAATTAGTAGGTCTTTTTGGTATGATGTGCGGGGACCTGTGGATCGCCACAACTTGACAATAAGCACTTCTTTTCATTTTTATTCATTTTACTTGTTTTTTGTAGATGTGCCAAGAGTTTACTTATTTTTAGCTTCAATACAATAAAGGCCAGTAAAAATGAGGGTATTGTATGTATGTTAGAGGCAAGTTCCATTGTCCTTGGCACTTAGGCAACAGCTAAAATTAAACATGGCGTCTGAGACGGCACAAGTATTCAGGGCCATTATCTGCTATAATGGGCTGTCACTAATACTAGCTTCACTGCAGTAACTGAGTCTTAACTATGCATTTCCCTCTACCCTGCATTTCTCTTTATAGGGTAATGGTAATTCATATACCCAAGCATAGGGGTTACAGAGGGTGGATAGGGCAGTTAAAAAATTTCAGCAGTGGTGACCTGATCCAGGTTGGTCGTATAAAAATGCAGCTTGGTGCTGAGCTGCTGTGAAGTGACGCTGCTGTAGCGTTCGTGTCCTGTCAAGAAAAAACTCCATTCGATTCTTGCATTTGGTTGACTCTACTGTAGAAAGAGGAAGGAGAGGAGTCTAACGGGTTTAAGCTGGAGAAGTCCCATTCCCTTTGTACAGCGTGATTGTTCATGATTCTGGCTCCGCTAGTCATCAGAACCTTTGCAGTTGCAGTGCACTCCAAGGATGGCTGAAGGTGGCACTGCTGCATGTCTCCCTACAGCAGAATCCCATAAATCCAGCGAGTCAAGCACTGATGCCTGAGGTGCAGCTGTTGCATTATTTATGCAATTTCTTACCTCTAATGTTCTAACTTACCTCAGAATCATGCTTACCTGAATATATCTGGTTTTCACTGGGGTTGTGCTTTTTGCCCAGTTTGACCATTAAGTTGGCTTTGTACAAGGTCAAGTGATTTACCCGGTATCATGGAATTACTGCTTTTAACTAAGAATGCAACTCAACCATGTTTTCATCCCGATTGTATGTAGGTTTTTCTAGCTCTAGGAGGAAGCAACACTACACATCTTCCCCAAAAGAAAGAGCCCATAACATTGACTTATATGGCTGCCCCAGGTTGATATTACAAGTTTGCACAAGTTTTCACCTTTTATTTCACTCTTCTCCAGCTTACCCGGAAAAGCTAATTTATACACTCTTCTCTAACCCACACTGACAGCTTAATTGACACACTGTCAAGTGGATTTTCTCAGTTATGTGGTAGGAGTAACAGACCAAATCTGAACATGGGTAACATTCAGGTTTCTGCTCTCTACTATAGTCATTACACTCTGCAACATCCTCATTTTAATACAAAGAATAGTTACTCTGTAGAGTGATGTATGGTCTTTTCCCTATGCTGCTACTTAAGCTGATGGTTATTAGTAACTCTGCTAACCATGGTTCTGATGTAACATAGTCAGTACTCCCCATCATTGGGATCCACAGACTGAGACCTTCAGCACTGCATGAAGAGAGACAGATGTAGAACTGTCTTTTTGAGTGTGTACTTCAGCCAGCTGATTTGCAATAGTACTACTTGAAACCTGAAAATGTCCCTTGAATTCAGGGCCAGATCCTCTGCAGGTACAAACTGGCATAGTTCTTCTGAGGTCAATGGAATTATGCCAATTGACATCAGCTCAGGATCTCTCCTGTGACGTTGGTGGTAGCACTCAGGCAGTAAATTACTTGTCCTGGTCTGACTGAGGCTGATAACAAACAGTGCTGGCCTTGGAAAATAAAGGGGCACCGATATTCACTGTGATCTTGAAGGTTTTGCAGATTTGAAGTACTTGATGATCTTATTCAACTGGGGCAAAGTTCAAGAGGCAACACCTACTGAAAGGCGCTGCAGCACATAGCTATATATTGTGCAACAGAAAGGAAGTGTCAGCGACAGTAATGGAATTGGCAGCTCCTTACGGGTGTTCTCCATTAGGATAAGAACTATCCTAGCATTTCACCTGCTACAAAACTGAGTCCCTCCAAAAGAAAGCAACAAGCAGTATTTTTGCGCACAAAAGACAGTGTTTCACATCTGAAAACTCCTGTCAGGGCTAAAATGAGGCTGGTGAGATGCTGGTGTCTGACTATCGCAGAGCTAGATCACGATCCCTGAAGTATTAATACGGGGGACTATAACTCGCAGTATTATGGCTCTGGTTAGTGCAATGTTTTCTCTTAATTTTGTAACACGGGTGTATGTACATAGAGTAAATAATCAACCACAATTGCAATCATGAAGCAGCACTTTCTCAGATGCTGCATTAACTGTTGTATAAATCTAGGAGTTCAGGCAAATGTGTTAATCTTGTCTAATTCAAGAAGTGACAACTCATTTTTGTGTTACAGTATCTGTATAGCACAACTTCTTTTAATTGCTTGGGGCTGGATTCTGCCACCCTTATTCACACGGTGTCACCTTGCTATATAAGTAGCCCTATATGAGACCAAAGGAGCTGCGTGCATAGTAAGATGCTCCTCAGTGTGTCTAAAAGCATAGCAGAATGAGACCCTTAGTTACCAGAGATGAGATGACCCACATGCAGAAGCACTCAATGTACCATAATATGTATATATTTCTATTGTACCTTGGTTCCAGCTGTGTTTTATATGATTCTGACATGTTAAACTATTTAAAAGTAACTGCCTTGACTACTTGGAAAACTGAACTGTATGTAGATAGCAGTCCCAATAAAGTAATTAAAATATACTTACTACTCTTTACATTCTTTACATGCGTTTGACAAGAATCTCATCAAATTATAGCCAATAAACCTTGCGTGACTACAGGGGCACTGGCATAATTTAGGCAAGATGGCTGAAAATCTTTTTTCCCCACCCCTCCTAGCCAATAATTGGGTTAGTCCCTAATCTCAGGGTATGTCTGCACTGCAGTTGGGAGGTGTAAAGGCAACATGGGGGTCCGCCCAGGACCCTAGGTACCTACTTGAGTGACTGCCACACATGTTATCCAGGCTTCCCTGCTCTTGAACTCGATTTGATCCAATGCTAGATCAAAACTAGCTGGGGTCTGTCTACACGTGCTGTAATCACACCTCCCAGCTGCAGTGTTGACATACCTTAAGAAGTAAAAAGTTTTCATGGTCCCTCTTGGTGAAAGGGGAGGAAAATGATGACAGCAGGCTGCTTGCTCAATGAGTTTTAATTTTGAGTGAGCACAGTAGTTTAACATCTAAATTAGAGCAAGGTTGTATGTGGCCCTTTTGCATGTGATCACTCACTCAAGCACTCCCATGGGAGTGAATGGGCTTGATAAGCTGGCCTTAATGTGCTACCATATTGGACACCAGGTTTAAGAACGAACTAGACTCCCCTGATTTTGGACAGGTGATGCTGTCAGTAGGCAGAATCCACCTCAGGAGAGGGAGCGTTGTATGCTGTCATGACACTCTGAGTTGGCAAAAGTCATCTCTTGATATCATGGCTAGTATTATGCAGGACTGTATCAGTCTAAGTACTTTGAATCCTCTCTGGAGATTCTTGCCCTTGCCAGGAGATGGACTTGGTGGATTGAGGGGGCCTCACCACCACAAGGGAGCCTATGGTAGCTGTAGTATTGCAGGTGGGATGCGAAAAGGATAAATGATGTAGGAAGGAACCAGTGAATAACAGTCCTTTCATAGCAACTCAGTCTCTGTATCGAAAATAAAATAGCAGCTCACCTTAGTAAAACGTGTGGGTGGGAATGATTGAAACATGCTTAGATTTGGGTCACCAGAGCGCACTCACTGGAGCTATTGTCTCCATATTTGCATTTTTACATAGCATAGAAGGGAGTCCTTTAAACACCGTAGCCTGATGGGGTCAACAGATCTCTCCTACTTTGAAGTGAATGCACATATCTTACCCGCCCGCGTAGAAGTTTTGCTTTTAGTGCATGTGCTGTGCAGGGTGATGCATCCGTTTCCCATCCTGCTTTAAGATCGTTACTCCTATGGAGGGAGCTGTCATCTTTAAAGACTTGGTGAGCAAATGCATGGAATAATCCCTTACCTGGCTTTGAGGCCTCAGGGCTGCTCTGACTGATGTGGTTGGTATTTTCCAGAGCTCCTTGACATAGGATCTCAGGCCTGATGCCCTGGGTGATTTCTAAGAGGAAATAACACACACTTCCAGCCTCCTGTTTAAGGACTGATTTCTCCACATCACATCTCCTAATTGATGACTCGTCACGTCATGCAGCACTTTGTTTGTGACCGCCTCTCTTCCAACAGGAGGGCTGAAATCTGGTCCATGTGCAGGATACAGACCATCCAGGTCCTAGCTCCTTAACACCCTCTTCATTTCAGATTGGGCTCTTGAGGGGAAACCCTCAATACAGCTACCTATTAGGAATGCCGTGTGTCTGAACAACCTTCATCTATTTAACCGGGTCAAGAGATTTACTTTTCAATAATCTGACTTTAGAGGACTAGCCATAGGGATCCCTTTAATCTCTTCCAAAACCAGTAACACTGACTAGAGACATGCTTCCTTCTCCTTGGTCCCAAACAAATGATGTAACTAAGAGCTTTGCCCCAACAGTTTAAAGATGCCTGAGATACTGGCACTGCAGTTGGAAAGAATCAGTGCTACTCTGGCCAGCAAGTGTCCAGTGGTTCTGGTTCATTTTTTCCTTTTATGGACATATGTGAAGTATTTTTTCATTGACGTTTTGTCATGCGCTTTGCTTTCATTTTGTTTTGAAAAGTTGTTGCATCTGAAGGCGTCTGGTTTTGGGGAAAACATTCAATTTGCTTAGAAGTCTGTCTGACCTCCATAAGAATGAAGGGCTAGAGTTAATTGACAGAATGGCTGGAGGTTTTAAGTGACTTGAACAATTTTGTTTCATTTTTTGGGATTTTTCTATTAAAATTCTGTTTCAAAGTCCATCAAAAACCTTTTATTTTTGTGCTTTACTAAGGGGTTCCTTCTTATTCCAAAAGCTTGTTACCTTTTTGTGTATGGACTCTAATGTATTCCTCTACCAGGCACCCTGGTGAGATTATACACTGTGGAGTGGTTACATTTACCTTTTGGAGGGCTCTATTCTCAGCTGGTTACTTAGGGCATTTAGATACTTATTAGCCCTGCACATTAGAACTGCAGAGAATAACCGGCTGCTGAAATAGAAAAGCTTAATAGTGGGCATTTAATGGTCCCCTTTTATCCAGAAATATCTCAAAGTGCTTCACAGATTGTACGCAATCACTTCTACCTCAGCCTCTGGGAGTGGCAGCACAGCAGTCATGCCACAGTAGCGAAACTGGATAGTGAACTAGTTTGTAGTGGAAACGCAGAATTGAAGATCACGGGGGGAGCTTAGGTACATGAACGCTTTGGTCGGGGACCCTGGGGAAACATTCCCTGTTCTCCCCAGGAAGGACCATGTACATTTTCATAACCCTGCCTCAGCACGGTGGGCTGGGCTAGATGACCTTGAGGGGTCCTTTCCAGCCCTATGTTTCTATGATAACCACCAAAGAGCCAGGTCCTCAGCCTGTTCTGGCATCACCAGGAAGGCTGGAGGCAAAGATGGCTTGATGCTCCCAAGTGAAAAGTGGAGCCACTAACCTCTCCTGTCAGACCTGGGAGCTGAAGAAGCAAAGGGCAAGTAAGTGTGTGTGTGCGCGCAACACGACAACCTCCATCCCCAATTGTGGTCTGACAAAACAGTAGAGTCTAAGGATATGTCTACAGTGCAATGTAAGCCCAGGATTAGTAGAACTCAAGTTAGCAGTCTGTGGGTTTAACCTACGGCTTGAGCATCTACAATCATTAGCCCAGGTTAGGAATTGTTGAACCTGGGGCTGTGGTGTCTACGCTGCACCAAGTGACTGAGTCCAGCCATGCATATCCCAGACTTTCTAGCGCCCTTCTCCCCAAATGTGGCCACTCCAGCCCTTTTGTTCATGGTGCAGTGTGGGAAAACTTGATTGTGCAGAGGACAAAGGAAGATGGCATGTGGGATACTTTTGGCAGACTCCCAGAGCATGAGTTTAGTGGGACTGTGGCTACACTGGGATGGGGAAAGCTGGGGTGGGGTGGGATGAGAAGCATCTAAGTTTGTAAGGGCATTGAAAGTGTTAAGATCAGCTTAGAATGTATGTTGCTTTTATTTCATTGGCCCAAATCCGACTTGTTATGCTTTCGGGTGACGAGATGTCCTGATTTTATAGAGACAGCCCCGATTTTTGTGTCTTTTTTTTTTTCTTGTATACGATCCTATTACACCCCCCCGCACACACACACACCTCCATCCTGATTTTTCACACTTGCTGTCTGGTCACCCTATTTGACTTGTAATCACTTAAAATCTATCTTTCATAGTTAATAAATGTTTGTTTATTCTACCCGAAGCAGTGTGTTTGGATTGAAGTGTGTGATAGAGACTCCCCTTGGGATAACAAGCCTGGTACATATCAGTTTCTTTGTTAAATTGACACACTCATATAAGCTTGCAGCATCCAGCAGGCATAACTGGACACTGCAAGATAGAGGTTCCTAGGGTTGTGTCTGGGACCGGAGGTGCTGGCTAGTGCCATTTGGTTGCACAATCCAAGGAGCAGCTTACATGCCAGCGGCTGTGCGTGAGTAGCCCAGGAGTGGGGGGTCTCACAGCAGAACAGGGTAAGGCTGGCTCCCAGAGTCAAGGATTGGAGTGACCTAGCAGATCACTGATCCAGATTGAACGTGTCAGTGCCGCAGCGAGTAGGGTATATGTACGGCTTGTTACTCCAAGTGAAGTTCACACTTTAAGCACTGCTATTTGTGATTTCAAGTGAGTCTTAAGTGCAGTGGCTAAGGAGGTCACAGTTTTGTTATTTTCTGTTTGCTTATTTCGGGAAAGGGAAGTAGGAACAGAAAAGCAGGAAAATGAGTGAAAGCAGTGAAGTGATTGTGAAGTTGGAGCTTTTAGGCTGCAAGTTGCAGAAAAGGAGAGGGAGCACCAGAGATTATTGCAACTGAAAGAACTAGAGAGAAACAAAAAAAGAGAGAGAGTGAAAACACCAACTGGACTTGCTAGAGAAGCAGAACCAGAACCCCCTGACCCCAATGACTCCTCTCACTCCAAAAATCCACAAGTGGGAGCACTTATGTCCTGCATACAGTGAGGACGATGATATTGCTGAATATCTCACTACCTTTGACAGGCTGTTTGTAATACACGAAATCCCTGATAAGAGAGTTCCTACCCTGATTGCAAAATTAACTGGGAAAGCACAAAATGTATTCAATGGAATGCCTGTTGAAGATGCTTTAGATTACTGTTTTACGACGTTTTCAGATTACCCCTGAAACATACAGAGTTAAATTTCGGAGTGTTAAGCGGGATATTGGTGTGAGTAATGAGGCGTATGTAAACAAAATGAAAGAGTTGATGGGGAAAATGGCTGAGGGGTAAAGAGGTGGCAAGTTTTGAGGGAATGTTGGATCTTGTGGCTCAAGAGCATTTCCTAAGCATACGTAAGGCTGATGTAAAGCAGTGTCTATGGGACAAAGATGTAAAGGCTGTGGATGAGATGGCCGTTTTAGCTGATGCCTTTGAACAGAATTAGGTGTCTATTGAGGGCAGGCCACAAAAAGAGGGGTTTAAAACTGATGGGAAGGGAGGATCCCATTTTGCCCCTGGGAAGAGAGAAGGGGATTGGGAACCTACAGATTCTCTCACCCAAAAACATTCCTCTAACCCTCATCCCAAATCTCCTGTAAAAGGAGAAGAGCTCAAAAGGTGTTACCAGTGTAATTCCACCGATCACCTGAGGAATAAATGCTCTGTGCTAGGAGGAAGCAGGCAAACAGCTCATGTTAGTTCTGCTGTCCTCACCACAGAAACCCACCCAAGCAATTGAAACCTATCGTATTGGTTCTGTGAGGTTAGCCTCTGCTAACCTCACAGAACCAGATAGGAAGCATGTCAAAGACTCTCCTTGGGATAACAAGCCTGCTACATATCAGTTTCTTTGTTAAATTGATGAACTCATATAAGCTTGCAGCATCCAGCGGGCATAACTGGACACTGCAAGACTGAGATTCCTAAGCTTGTGCCTGGGACCGGAGATAATGGCTAGTGTCATTCGGTTGCACAATCCAAGGAGCAGTTTACATGCCAGAGGCTGTGCGTGAACAGCCGGAGGGGATTCTCACAGCAGAGCAGAGTAAGACTGGCTCCCAGAGTCAAGGATAGGAGTGCCCTAGCAGATCACCTGTCCACATAGCACCAGAGGGGCCAGGCCAAGCCCATTGACAATTTGCAAGGCCGTAAATAAGGGTGTGCCCACTTTTTGTTTGGTATCTAACATTCATGTTGACTGGGAGTCTGACTTTTTTCTACTGAGGAGCTGATACCTCACTTCTTCCTTCATGTTTTTAATTTGAGAGAATGCAAATCTACCACAGTTTGTTTGTACTTCTGTAGGGCAGAAAATTACAGCCATATGGTAAATCAAAACTGGTGTTGGAAAAGTGACATTACTACTATTCTGCCTGTATGGAAGACTGATATTTTTTTACTTTGTTCCAGAGGCAGAAGGTGGGTGTTGCAGACAATAAGAGCTAGTAGTTAAGCTTTCGTGGCAACTACAGAGGTGTTTCATTTGCAGTCCGCTTTGCAGGCAAGTTGGTGAAGAACACAGGGCAGCAGTGACCTCAGCATGGAGAAGTCGTTATTCTTTGTGCACATTCAGCAGCTCTGCAGAGGATTTCATTTCACCTAAGACAGGTGTGAACAGTATGTTTGTATGCAGTGTAGCTTGTGGCTCTAAATGAAACCATAGATCTGGGCATCTTTACAGGCGTTCTGCAAATATCCTTCTATTCAATTTCCCTGCTCCCTCCCGTTTCCTTCTACGATCTCTGATGTACTTTGTTCCAATTTAAAATACTATGTGAAAGAAGAAAAAATTAGTTTTTATTCCAGGAGATGGGGCTATAATCCTGTATTCATTAGCACACAGGGTAGGACATCAGTTCACTAAAGGAATAAACCTTTAAATTCTTAGTAGGAATTTCCTTAAATTCTGTTAATTAGATTAGTAAAAAAACAGAAGGATTAAAGATTAGTGACTTCTGTTTAATCTAGTATATAATAATCCCCATCTCCTTCTTCCTTAGGCCAAGAATGACTAATATGGCTGAAATTTAGTTCCTAGTTTTTGGGGGGGGGGGGTTGTTTTGTTTTGTTTTTTTTAAAGTAAAGCAGTAAAATTTCTCCTTTTAAACAGTTCCCTAATTTGCTTTTTTAACTTTGGCCCTGATCCTGGAAAATTTTACAACACACACTTGACTTTAAACAGCAAAGTAGTCCAAGGATTGGGACATCTATTTGGTTTTTTGTTCTTGATGATGGAGTGCAACATGCTGACCCAAGAAGGAAGCAGTACTGTACTTTGTGATCAGCCCAGCAATTTTACTGTCACTTCTTCAAGGGCACTGGTTTAGCACAATCATATCAAAAAACTGCTGCTGTGACATTGCAGTCTACATGATTTTAAAAAAAATTGATGAGTGAATATAATGCAACTGGAATATGCTTCATGCAAAAGGTCTCTTGTAAGGTATCGTTACAAAGCTTATAATCTACTGAGTGTGATCATCCTATTTGTATAAATGTACCACTCTGTATCTGAAACTAGAAATATGAAATATAACTCTGAGGCCTATTGTAATTATGCAAAGTGTGGGCCATTAATGGTGGTTTGGAATCTTGATGACTCCCATTAACCAGGACCATTGTCTGCAGATGGGTGTGTTTTACCTGTAAGTCTTCCTGTATACGCAGTGACATGTGATCACGTCACCTGGACTGGAATCCATCTTTAACCTGGTGTCTTTCCATTGAGAAGGAGGGGGTGGGAACCCAGAGAGAGACAAAGGATTCCCGCCTTATGCAAAAGATATATAAAGGGATGGAACAGAACGAAGAGGGGAGAGGAGCCATCATGAAGAATCCCCTAGCTACCACCTGAGCTAGACCAAGAGCTGGACCAGGGGAAAGAATTGTGCCCAGGCCTGGAAGGGGTCCAGCCTGAGGAAAAAACTTTCTGAAGCATCTCTGAGGGTGAGATTATCTGTATCTAGTTTGATTAGACATAGATTTGCGCATTTTATTTTATTTTGCTTGGTGACTTACTTTGTTCTTCTTCGAGTGATTGCTCCTATGCATTCCATTGTAGGTGTGCGCGCCGTGCGTGCACGGCTCTCCGGAACATTTTTACCCTAGCAACTCCGGCGGGCCGGCTGGCGCCCCCTGGAGTGGCGCTGCTATGGCGCCCATTATATACCTCAGCCGGCCCGTCCGCTCCTCAGTTCCTTCTTCCCGCCCGTGACGGCAGTTGGAACAGTGGAGTGCTCCCTTACCTCCACAACCCTAGTGTTCTCTCCATAGTTCTAGTGTATATAGTGTTAGTAATTAGTTAAGTTCTTGTTATAGTTGTCTATATATAGTGTATAGAGTTAGTAGTTAGGGAATTAGAGGGCTTACCCCTCTTCTTCCGCCCCGGTGCGGGCGTATGCCCGGAGCACTGGGATTCAAGCCCTGCGCGGCTTGCCAGCGGCCCATGCCGGTCAGCGACCCGCACGACTCCTGCCTCCGCTGCCTCGGAGAGTCGCATAGACCAGATAAGTGCCCGATTTGTGTGGCCTTTAAGCCTCGTATGAGGAAAGAGCGGGACTCCCGGCTAAAACAGTTACTGATGGAGTCTGCGCTCCAACCTCCGGCGCCGGCTCCATCGGCGCCGAAGCCTACCTCGACGAGCAGCGCACCGGCAGCACCGAGCCGCTCCGGTACCGAGCCGGCACCGAAGACCCGGCGCCGCTCCCTCTCCCCGGGGAGGAAGCACAAGGTGCCGAAGACGGCCACTGCAAAACAGCAGCGGAAGCCGTTAGCCCAGCCGCCTCCGACGAAAACGGTGCAGGCTGAGGCAGTGCACGCAAAGTGCACCGGGCCGTTGACTCCGGCGCCGCAAGGCCCGTCGAGTCCGGCACCGCCCAGCTCCCCGGTGCCCACCGAGGAGGAGCTGAGGATCCCGTCGACGCCTGAGGCGTTCGCGACGGCGAGGGAGCTAATCGACCTGACGTCGGCTCCGTCCTATCAGCCGCCGGCACCAACGGTGCGGACACTTAAGTCCCTCGGCAAGCCTGCGATGATTCGTCCTCCATCCCCGGGCGACCGAGGCGACCGCGGCTCCAGGATCCGGACTCGATCCCGGTCCCTCTCGCGGAGACGGTCACCGCCGCACCGCTCCCCATCCCGCCGGCGATCGACATCGCGACGCCTCTCAGCGTCTCGGCACCGGTCGCAGTCCCGGCACTGCTCCCCATCGCGGGGCCGGTCGTACTCCCGGCGGCGCTCCAGGTCCCGGTCGAGAAGTCACCGGCACCGCAGCAGGTCCGCGTCCAGGCACCGCGGACATCATCGGGCTCCCGTGGAGACGAAGCCCCCGTCAGAGTGGCGCTCCGTTTATCCGCACCATCCAAAAGAACAATACCACCATTTGGCAGTCGCCTTCCTCCGTCACCCCCACGGCGCGCGGCGTGGAAAGGAAGTATTCGGTCCCGCCCAAGGGGTACGAATATCTGTACATACACCCACCCCAGACTCTTTGGTGGTCCAGTCAGTCAATGACCGCGAGCGTCACGGTCAACCGGCTGCTGCGCCGAAGTCCAAGGAGGCCCGGCGCATGGACTTATTAGGGCGTAAGATTTATTCGGCGGGAGGTCTCCAACTCCGCATCGCTAACCAGATGGCCCTATTGTCCAGATATGCATTTAATATCTTGGGGTGCCTCGCAAAATTCAAGGAGCTGACCCCTCAGGACTCCCGCCCCGAATTCTCGGCGCTGCTGGAAGAGGGCAAGTTAACCTCCAGAACCCTGATTAAAGCGGCCGTGGACGCGGCAGACTCAGGGGCTAGAACGGTGGCATCCGGAGTGACGATGCGCCGCATTGCGTGGTTGCAGTCTTCCACCCTCCCGCCTGAGGTCCAGTACACCCTCCAGGACCTCCCGTTTGACATGCAGGGTCCGTTTTCTGAAAAAACGGACGCCAGAATTCAGACCCTAAAGGACGGGAGGGTCGCAATACGGACGCTGGCCACGCACACGCCGGCCATGCAGAGGCGTTCGTTCCGTCAGCAGCCCTACCGACCCTTCAACCAGGCCAGGACTCGGCCATTTAACAATCGCCGCACGGCCCCCTTCCGCCGTAGACCGTCGTGGGGGGCGGCGCAACCAGGCTCAGGGCTCGTCCAAGGCTCCGCAAGCTCAAAAGCCGGCCTTTTGATGGGACGCCCGAGGACGGCCCACCACTCTCCCCCCAGGATCCATCCCTTTTGTTTTCGAATCGCCTTGCCCGCTTCCTTCCGGCGTGGTCGGCTATAACATCGGACAGCTGGGTCCTCAGCACCGTCCAGCACGGCTACCGCCTACTGTTTATTTCGCCCCCTCCCTCCCACCCACCTTCCCCGTCCCTCTTCAGGGACCCCTCTCACGAGCAACTCCTCTTACAGGAGGTCCAGTCTCTGTTGAGCGTGGGTGCCATCGAGGAGGTGCCTCCCTGCAGGCGGGGCAGGGGATTCTACTCCAGATATATCCTCATCCCCAAGGCGAAAGGAGGTCTTCGTCCCATCTTAGACCTCCGGGAGTTGAACAAGTACCTCTGCAAGCTCAAGTTTCAGATGGTAACCTTGGGGTCCATTATCCCTTCCTTGGATCCGGGAGACTGGTTTGCCGCCCTCGACATGAAGGATGCTTACTTTCATGTGGCAATTTACCCCCCCCCCACAGACGCTACCTGCGCTTCATGGTCAACGAGGCCCACTACCAATTTGCGGTGTTACCCTTCGGCCTCTCCACTGCCCCGAGGGTATTCACCAAGTGCATGGCGGTCGTGGCCGCAGCTCTCCGTCGTCGCGGAATCCACGTGTACCCATATCTCGACGACTGGCTGATTCGTGGTCGCTCTCAAGAGTTGGTGGCAGCTCAGGTGTCCGAGATACTGCACCTGTTCCGGTCTCTCGGCCTCCTCGTCAACGCCGAGAAGTCCCAATTAGTTCCGGCACAGCGCCTGGAGTTCATAGGAGCGGTCCTCGACTCCAACCTCGCCAGAGCCTGCCTCCCTCGTCCTCGACACGAGACGATGGTCTCGCTCATCCGGGCCCTGCAGGCCTTCCCTTCCACGACGGTGCGGTCCTGCCTCCGCCTGCTGGGTCACATGGCGGTGTGCACTTTTGTGACCGCGAACGCGAGGCTGAGGCTTCGTCCGTTCCAGATGTGGCTGACATCAGTGTACCGCCCCCACCGCGACCCTATAGATATGGTGGTCACGGTCTCGGACCCCACTCTCCAGACGCTCACCTGGTGGCTGGATCCGGAGGTGGTCTGCGCAGGGGTTCCGTTCCGCCCCCCTCGCCCGTCGGCCACCCTGACCACAGACGCTTCGGCGCTCGGATGGGGGGCTCACATGGGAGACCTGCACACCCAGGGTCTCTGGTCGGCCCAGGAACTCTCCCTCCACATCAACGTACGGGAGTTGAGAGCGATCCGCTTGGCTTGTCTCGCCTTTCTAGCACACCCCTGGGACCGCTGCGTAGCGGTATACACGGACAACACGGCGGCCATGTTCTATCTGAACAAGCAGGGCGGGGCCCGATCCTCCCCGCTGTGCAAGGAGGCGATGCTCCTATGGGACCTCTGCGTGACCCACTCGATTCGTCTCGAAGCCTTCTTTCTACCAGGAGTGCAGAACACGCTGGCCGACCGTCTGAGCAGGTCCTTCGCCTCCCACGAGTGGTCCCTTCGCCCAGATGTGGCTCACACCATCTTCCGGAGGTGGGGATTTCCCCAAATAGACCTGTTTGCCTCCAGGACCAACAGGAAGTGCCACAGGTTCTGTTCGTACCAGGGTCGGGCTCCGGACTCCATCTCCGATGCGTTCCTCATGCCCTGGACGGGTCCCCTCCTATACACGTTCCCCCCGTTCCCGCTGGTCCACCGAGTACTACTCAAGCTACGGAGGGACAAGGCCCGCGTCATACTCGTCGCTCCGGCCTGGCCGAGGCAGCACTGGTATACCCTGCTCCTCGAGCTCTCGATTCGGGATCCCATTCCCCTGCCGTTATGGCCGGACCTCATCTCTCAGGACCTCGGCAGGCTTTGTCACCCGAACCTGCAGTCGCTGCATCTTACAGCCTGGTTCCTGAGTGGTTGACCGACGCAGAGAGGGGTTGTTCGACGGCGGTGCAGCAAGTTCTGCTTGAAAGCAGGAAACCCTCGACACGCTCTACCTACCTCGCGAAGTGGAAACGCTTTGCGCTTTGGTGCGATCAGCGAGGTCTTAACCTGTTCTCGACCCCTATCCAGACGGTCCTCGATTACCTCTGGTACCTGAAAGGCCAAGGTCTTGCGATCTCGTCCCTGAAGGTGCACCTGGCAGCACTGTTGGCCTTTCGGCCCGCTATAGATGGTCGCTCCGTCTTTTCCAACCCAATGGTTGCCCGCTTCCTCAAGGGGTTAGACCGTCTCTACCCTCAGGTGCGTCCGCCTGCTCCGACTTGGGATCTGAACCTGGTTCTCACCCAGCTGATGCGGTCACCCTTCGAGCCCCTGGCCACGTGCTCTCTGCTCCATCTCACCTGGAAGACGGCCTTCCTCGTGGCAATCACATCCGCCAGACGAGTCTCCGAACTCTGCGCCCTGACAGCAGGTCCCCCATATACCGTCTTCCACGGGGACAAAGTGCAGCTTCGACCACATCCGGCCTTCCTTCCCAAGGTGGTGTCGACCTTCCATCTTAATCAGGAGATCTTCCTCCTGGTTTTCTTTCCAAAGCCGCACGCCTCACCTCGTGAACAGCAGCTCCACACCCTGGACGTCCGTAGGGCCCTCGCCTTTTACATCGACCGGACAAAGTCCTTCCGGCGTTCCTCCCAGTTCTTTCTGGCAATTGGTGAGCGCATGAAAGGCGAGCCAGTTTCCTCACAACGGATTTCATCCTGGGTGACGTCCTGCATACGAGCGTGCTACGAGCTTGCTCGCGTCCCCCCGTGCCGACTCACTGCACACTCGACCAGGGCGCACGCCTCGTCGGCCGCCTTCCTGGCCCATGTTCCCATCCAGGACATCTGCAGAGCGGCCACCTGGTCTTCGGTCCACACCTTCGCCTCCCACTACGCGTTGGTGCAGCAGTCTCGAGACGACGCAGCCTTCGGCTCTGCGGTATTACACTCCGCCACGTCTCATTCCGACCCCACCGCCTAGGTAAGGCTTGGGAATCACCTACATTGGAATGCATAGGAGCAATCACTCGAAGAAGAAAAGACGGTTACTCACCTGTAGTAACTGGTGTTCTTCGAGATGTGTTGCTCCTATCCATTCCAGACCCGCCCTCCTTCCCCACTGTCGGAATAGCCGGCAAGAAGGAACTGAGGAGCGGACGGGCCGGCTGAGGTATATAATGGGCGCCATAGCGGCGCCACTCCAGGGGGCGCCAGCTGGCCCGCCGGAGTTGCTAGGGTAAAAATGTTCCGGAGAGCCGTGCACGCGCGGCGCGCACACCTACAATGGAATGGATAGGAGCAACACATCTCGAAGAACACCAGTTACTACAGGTGAGTAACTGTCTTTTCTGTCTGTTACTACTTGGAACCACTTAGATCCGACTTTCTGTATTTAATAAAATCACCTTTTACTTATTAATTAACTCAGAGTATGTATTAATACCTGGGGGAGCAAACAACCATGCATATCTCTCTATCAGTGTTATAGAGGGCGAACAATTTATGAGTTTACCCTGCATAAGCTTTATACAGGGTAAAACTGATTTATTTGGGTTTAGACCCCATTGGGAATTGGGCATCTGAGTGTTAAAGACAAGCACACTTCTGTTATCTGCTTTCAGGTAAACCTGCAGCTCTGGGGCAAGTAATTCAGACCCTGGGTCTGTGTTGGGGCAGACGGGAGTGTCTGGCTCAGCAAGACAGGGTGCTGGAGTCCCGAGCTGGCAGGGAAAGCAGGGGCAGTAGTAGTCTTGGCACATCAGGTGGCAGCTCCCAGGGGGTTTCGGTGATCCAACCCATCAGAGCTGCGTAATCAGAACCGCAATTGCATACATTTGTATGCAGGTGGCTAATTGACCAGTGGTTGTGCTGTAGAGTAGGCAGGACATTGAGGACTCCTGTTGATTTAATACAGAAGTCATCAAGATTAGAAGCAAAAGATCAAGCAAACTGCCTTGTCAATAATCAGGACAACTGGTTATTTTGGACAATGCCCTAAAATTAAGAGGATTCTACTATATTAGTGAAAAAGAAAGTAGCCCCCAAAGCATTCAGGTTGTAGCACACAATCTATATGATAAAAATGTTTGCCAAAGTCACGTTGGTGTCCTTTTAGATTGTAGCCTTTGCACCAGGATCAAATCTACCAGATCTTTAGACCAGCTTTGCCATGAAATGCCTGGCAAAATAGTTGGGATAAGCTGGGCCCTAGCCCGCAGCTTGATGTATGCAATTCCAAAAGAAATGAGAAGCTAAAGAAATTGCAGATCAGAAGAAAAGCCCTTTGCATTTGTGATAAATGGGGATGGGCGTAGCACCCTTTTGTGGACACCCAGTTAGCTATAGAATCCCTCTTGGTAGCTGTTCTCTGCTTGCTTTACCTGTAAAGGGTTTAAAAGTCTCACTGCATGCGCAGGTACAAGGAAGTGAGTGGGCACCTGACCAAAAGAGCCAATGGGAGGGCTGGAACTTTTTTAAATTGGGGAAAAAATTCCCTTTGTCTGTGTGTTGTGGTTCTCCGGGGAAGAGGGGAACAGGGTAGCAGTTATACTGTGAGAAGCTGAAGGCCAGGTATGAAAATCAGAATCATACCTAGAATTGCTTATTTGGATCCCAGATATATAAGTAGATCAGAAAATGTGTAGGAAGACGTGATTAGGTTTATTTTGTTTATTTCTTATGGCTTGTGGGTTCCTCTGTGCTAACTCCAGATGCTTTTGTTGCTTGTAATCTTTAAGCAGAACCCTCAGAAAACTATTTTGGGTGCTTAATTTTTGGAATTGCTCTTTTAAAAATCTAGCAATAGTCTGAGTTTTCAGATGTATTTTCTTTGTTTTTAATAAATTTTACTGTTTTTAAGAACAGGATTTGGGTTTTTGTGTCTTAAGAGGTTTGTGCACATGTTTTGTAGTTAGCTGGTGGCAACAGCTGATTTCTTTGTTTTCCTTTCTCAGCTCTTCCCGGGGGTGGAGAAGGGCTTGAGGGTACCCACAGGAAGGAATTCCCAAGTGTGCCTTCCTCAGTTCCAAGGGGTTTTGCACTTGGGTGGTGGCAGCATCTACCCATCCTAGGTCAGAGAGAAGCTGTGACCTTGGGAGTTTAATACCAGCCTGGAGTGGCCAGTGTTAATGTTTAGAATCAGGAATGGGAGGGGGTTACGTCTTCTCCAGGAACTAACATTTTGGACTTTGTAACCAATCTGCAAAACACCCTCAAGGACACTCTAGCCCTTGCTCAAAAAACCCCTAGAGGATGCTCCACAAGAGCAAAAGGCCTGGTATGATAAACATGCCAGAGAGCGTTTCCTTCAAAGTAGGGGACCAAGTCATGGTCCTGAAGGTGCTTCAGGCTAATAAGATGGAAGCATCGTGGGAAGGGCCATTTATGGTCCAAGAGCGCCTGGGAGCTGTTAATTACCACATAGTGTTCCCAGACCCTACCCTAAAACCTAAAGTATGCCGTGTTAATTCTCTAAAGCCCTTTTATTCCAGAAAAATCAAAGTTCTCCAGTTTACAGCCCAGGAGAGAGACTACGCTGAGTGGCCTGAAGAAGTCTACTATGAAGGAAAAAGCAACGGTGGCATAGAAGAGGTGAACCTTTCCATCACCCTTGGGCCTAAGCAGCGACAGCAAATCGATGAGCTGTGCACCAGCTTCACAGCAATGTTTTCAGCCACCCCGGGACAGACAGAACAGACATACCACTCCATTGACACAGGTAATGTTCGCCCAATTAGAGCCCAACCCTACCGGATGGCTCCTCAAGCCAAAACTGCAGTAGAAAGGGAGATCAAGGAAATGTTACAGATGGATGTAATCCACCCCTCTGAGAGTGCATGGGCCTCTCCAGGGGTTCTGGTTCCCAAACCAGATTGGGAAATCTGCTTTTGTGTGGACTCCTGTAAGCTAAATGCTGTAACTCGCCCAGAGAGCTATCCAATGCCATGCACAGATGAGCTATTGGATAAACTGGGACGTACCCAGTTCATCTCTGCCTTAGACTTAACGAAGGGGTACTGGCAAGTGTTGCTAGATGACCCAGCCAAGGAGAGGTCAGCCTTCATCACCGATGTAGGGTTGTATGAATTTAATGTGCTCCCTTTTTGACTGTGAAATGCACCCGCCACCTTCCAGAGACTGGTAGATAACCTTCTAGCTGGATTTGGGGAATCTGCAGTAGCCTACCTTGACGATGTGGCTATATTCTCAGATTCATGGGCAGAATACCTGGCACACCTCCAAGCTGTCTTCCAAGCATAAGGGAGGCAGGATTAACCATTAAGGCCAAGAAGTGTCAAATAGGCCTAACCAGGTAACGTACCTTGGACACCAGGTGGGTCAAGGAACTATCAACCCCCTACAGGCTAAAGTAAATGCTCCAAAATTGGCCTGTCCCTAAATCAAAGAAGCAGTTCCAATCCTTCTTGGGCTTGGCCGGGTATTACAGATAATTTGTACCACACTACAGCCAAATTGCCACCTCATCAGGGGTAAAGTAAAATACAGCTCTTACCGGTACGGGTCCCACTCTGCCCCTGCCCAGAAGGGGCGGGGCCTCAGATTGAAGGGGTGGGGCCAGAGTGGAAGTAAGTTACATTTCTTACCGGTAAAGTCCAAACACAAGCAACCCACCTCTCCTACATACTTCATGGATCCCTCCCATTGCATAACTTACATATAGAAAATAAAGCTACTATTACTACTATCAGTACTGTCTGTAATAAAACTTTACTATTGGAATAAGCCTGAAAAACTGAAAACTCACTGTCACATTTTATTCCTTGTCCTCCCTCCTCATTCTCCAGCCAGGCTGCCCGACACGGCTAGGCTCCACATTCCCCCGACCCCCGCACTCAGCAGGGGCTGCAGGGGCTCCCCTCTAGCTCGTAGCAGGGAGCAGGGGGACAGGCTGAGGGAGAAGCCTCCCCAGGTAGCCTGCTGCCTGCATATCAGCAGTGGTGTGACTGACCACTTGCATAAGGCCTGGCTGTAGCCACTGTGGTCAGTTGCTCACTTTTACAAGCTCTTTGGCCTGGAACCAGCCTGGGACTCGGAGTGTCCCTTCTTGTGTGCCAGTCTCTTTGCTGGCCCAGTTTACTCCCCTCTATCTGCCTGCTCCGGTGCATAGGCTGACACACCTGAGAAACAGTGGCAAGGCTCCATCCACTCAAGTTTTTTTCCCACGGTGTCTAGGGGGCAACCAAGAATGGTTCCCCAGTGTGCTAGGGGCTGTACAAAGTGTTTACAATGTAAATAGCCCAGACTGAGACATGGTGGGGGAAGGGGTGTAACACACAGGCCAAGTGAACAATGTGATGGCGGGAAACATCATGTTCATTCCGTGATTTTCTGGGGGGGGAGGAGGGTTGTGATTTAAATCCTTTCCAAACGTCCATGTTTGGGGGAGTCAGGAGTTACTCCAGGCATGAATCTGGTGCTGCTGAAGCTGTTCATGGTAGTGGCAGTGCTACCCTCACCCACCTGCATGGCCGGGAGCGCACGTGCCCAGCTCGGGCTGCTCCCCGCCTGCCTGGGCTCAGGCAATGCAAGTAGGTGCAGGAGGGCTCACAATTTAAAAAATATCTATAGTTGTTGTAGACGCTATCTTCTAACTTCCAACTTCTCACTAAAGTTGGTCAGCCAGTACATTAGGCCTAGTACTAATAAATGTTGTGAAATTATGCTAACTGTATTAAACTCTCCCCACAATTCTGTTCATCCACGTCAAGTCACCCGGCATTAGCTGAAGTCAGCTTTGCCTTACGCAGAGGGGAAAACTGTCAGGATCAGGCCACGTGGGTGCTTTGCCATAGCAACAGGCAGGGATTTACTCTCACAGGCCAGTACTGGAACATCCCAAAGGAAAAGGACTATATATGTGACTGTGCTACCATAGTACGACCATTAGGTGATACCTTCACACCCTGTGGTACCAGGAATGCAGGTATTCAGAAGAAAGAGATAAAGGGAACTCCATGGTAGGTCTAGTTTCAGATGACACAAACTGTACCTTTTTTACTTGTAAACAGGATAGGTAGAAGGATAGTTTTAGGAGTGTAATTTTAGGAACACACCTTCTACATAAGGTGAATGTTAACAACACTGCATGTGATGGCTTCCCAGAGACCGGTATCGTATTGAACCTTTCCCCTGTACTATATGATCATTGGCTTCTAACAATAAATCCAACTCCTATTGGTTTTTGGTCTCTTGAATATATTTCATAACAAACCAAAGTATGGTCAAGCAACTGACTATACTATTTGTCAACAAACTGGTGGGCCTAGCCAGGCGGCATCTAGCCAGATCAGAAGTCAAGCCGTGTGGGAGCACGACCTAACTGCTTGGAGGGGATAATGTTCAGAAAGAAATGGGATGCTGGTGCTCATTAATCCCACGTATTCTCGGGTAACAGGCCAGGGCAGGCCTTTAAGTGCAGTGAAACGCTTTTTTAAAATAACCAGTTCAATACAAAGTGTGTGATGAAGCACTCTAGGCAAAATGCCAATACTTCAGGAATTTCTGGGTGAAAAGCCACATTTTAGATATCTATATAAAGTGCTTTTAACAGCTAAACACCAGACACAGAATAACAAGAGAGGAAAAGAGGGCACTTTCTCGGCAAATGCAGAACAGGGGCTTTAAAAGCCATGACAAATGAAACAGAGAAACAGGAGACCTTAAAAACCTGTGGTGTACAATTTGTAGATGGTCACAGTGGTCTGACACTCAGGCTTGATATTTTAAATAATTTTGACCCTTGGGGTCACATATATAACTTGGTTAAACTGGAAGTGGAGGGAAAAAATTAAAAAAGGAAAAGATAAGGAGCCAAACAGTCCGTGCGATGCATTGCCTCACTCGTTTAGCATTGAACAAAAAACCCAACAGAATTTATGTAGAACAAGATCAACATAAAGAAAATAAAACAGCAAATGAACGATATAAGCAACTCTTGCTTACAGTTCACAAGAAATTAAGGGAAGACTAGGAGATTATCAGATGAGACGCAGTCAGCAAAAGGGAGGAAAATTAGGCTGGCAAAAAATCTTAAAAACGTGGATGGAGTGGCCCAGAAACATTAACTACAGTAAGGAAGGGTGCTCCTGTAATCCATTTAGAATGCAGACATAAGCAACTGGCACTTGAGGAACAAATACATTATTTTGTGGAAACAGGTGGTATAGAATCATAGAATCTCAGGGTTGGAAGGTCCCTCAGTGCCCACTCTCCTCCCTGGGGGGCAGGATCAGACCTAGAAGTCCTAGCTCCCAGCCTACCTGCTCTACGCGCAGACCCCCACTTTCCTCTGAGAGCTAATACTGTAACCTTCTTTTCTCTAACATTTGTACATACAATCAAGTTTCCTTTTTGTCCTTTCGCCATCCAACCCACCTTCTTTCCTTTTTCTCTTGTATTCCTCACTTAGTTCAGTTTGCTAAACTCGCTGCTGCTTGCCTGTACTTTGAAATGCCCTCTCAGAGTTAATGAACCCCCCTTGTCTCACATCTGCCCTCTACCCCCATTGCTTCTTTCTCACTTCTGCCCTCCTGTAGCGGGGTGAACCCTGCTCCAGCCCTGAAGGAGTTTAAAAGTGGCCTGGCAGGGCTTGAGAAGACAGCCTTTAGCCTGGGCTGATTGGGGAAGTAGCTGCAGGTGAGGCCACGCCCCAAACTGAGCCACAGGCCTTATAAAAAGGCCAGGGAAGCCAGACAGTCTCTCTCTGCTTGTAGAGAGAGATGGGCCTGGCTGCAGGGAGCTAGACCAAGTACCTGAGGGAAGCAGGGCTGGGGAAAAGGCTGAGGAGCTAGGGAAGCTCCAGCCTAGAAAGCCCCAGGCTGCGGCCTAGCAGTGGGCCAAAGGTACTGTGGGTTGCAGAGGGCAGCCCAGGGGTAGGACAAAGCAGCAGGTCCAAACCCTCCTTACCTGTGATGAGTAGGCTGAGACTGCAGTCTGCCCCAGGGTGTGGGGCTAGACAATGACTGACAGTAGCCACATACTGAGGCAAGGTGGGGCTAGAGAGTGGGGGTTCCCCAAGGAGGGGAGACCCAGTGAGAAAGGGGTTACTGCTAGGGGGCAGCACCCCATGTGAAAGGGCACCGGGTCCAGGGAGGGACACGGGGGCCTGAAGACAGGTGGATCACCAGCCTGCAGAGGGTGCTCCAGTGCTGGAACAGAGCTAATTCCCGGAGTCACCAGCAGGAGGCGCCGCGGGGGTGAGTCCGACCCCTTACACCTCCCTTCATTTAAAAAATGAGACGTTATAGTTATTACAGAGAGAGTCGCAGGAAGAGACGGAGCAACTGAAAAACCTGAAGAAATCATCAAAATGCTTCAGGTAAAAAACTTCAAATAGTCCCACTAAGATTAATGATTTTAACTCTTTAGGAATGCAACAGCTAAAGAAACTCCTAACTATAATGAAGATATGGTTGCCAAGCAACAAAAATGTGAGCTCTGCTTTGAATCCTATATTTGAAAATGGGTTTTATTTATTTCTATATAGTAATATTCTTAAAGTAAAAGTAATTTAAGGCAATGTAAACTGCCTTAAGTTAATTAAACTAATACAACAAAGTGGGCAAATAACAATAGGAATTTTTATCCATTTGTATTAAAAGTTTTAAATAAAAGGTAACAAATAACCTGCCTAATTAAATGTTTGGGGTTTTTTGTTTTGTTTTGTTTTTTTCTTAATAACTTTAAGCTCTTAATGCCTTGTCTTGTATAGTTATAAATACAATTTTTGCAGTGCACTTGTCCTTGTTGAAGCTCATCAGATTTCTTTTGGCCCAATCCTCCAATTTATCTAGGTCATTCTGAACCCTATCCCTACTGTTGCTGGCTCAAAGAGCCCGAGGCGGAGCAACAGCAGGTTCGTTGCCCGGTGTGCGTCGCACTAATTATCACACCAGGGTGGAGAAGCAAAACCAGGTTTATTTGAGCCTAAATATGGTGCCAGGGAGAAAAGCATTCTCAAATCCTGCACACCCGCGCGCAGGCGGGGTCCCAGCATTTATACCCCACTTGTTTGTGTAAGCCTTTTGTTCGGTTTTCCCCCTCACCCCTCCCTTCCCAGCAGCAGCTACATTAGGCATTACATTTCAGTGTGTTAGAAAAGGTTCTCATCCACAAGCTTATCTTTGGCCTTGACAGAACAAATGCATACAGATTTTCCTTCCCCCTCTCCCCCTCCTCCCCGCCGCTTCTGCTGTTTCAAACTCCTACATTTGCAAGCTGAGATTGCTGACAGTTACACATTTTGCTTGCAGTCTGTTAGCATCTTAGGCTGGTTAAAGTTCACAGCATGGAAGACCTCTGGTTTACTCAGGCCTGCAGTCACAACTTTGGTTTACTCAGGTCTAGTGGCACCAACAATTCCCCCCTTTGAGAATACTCAACAAACTTTTGGCGAGTTTTCTCAAACTTTAAAAACAAAAACAATGAAGCTTTACAGATATATGTACAACTGCTCTTTTGAGCTTAGTCACCCCCAACCCAGGAATGAATGCATGGACAAAAGAGTGGAATGTTCATTTAACAACTAAGGGATTGGGGCACTGACTATAAATCAGGTAGGTATACCAAGTGGTTTAATTTCCCAGATGTCTCGGTGAATAATTCAGTCCCATATGCATGCTCCCCATGGACCCAGCAGGATTCGGTATGTGGGAGCCCACACCCACCCTAACCGGTCCATATGCTTGGAAGGAGCACTCTGAATGTCCCCACTTCCATCCAGAAAGTGTCCAAGTATGTCTCCATGACCACAGATCAGATGGTACTCCTGACGCATCTGTAAGGGCAGTGGGTCAAGTCTATTCTAGATCCCACTGCAATACCTTCCCAGCCTCAGTGATATTCAATACCATCTCTGTCAGTAACTTCTGGGTCATAGAACTAAGGGCTGAAGTGACATGTAACTCACCAACTCCAGCCTGTACTTAAGATAGCTGAGTTTCAAGAATAAGGCTAGTAGCCTTTTCTAGTTGGCCCAATTCCTTATCATGTTCTTGTCTTTTAAGATATTGGCCCTCCCCCACAGGGATCTGCTCAATTCTCTTTCTCTCCAGAGGAAATAACCCAGGCCCTCTGTTGTGCTAATCTAATGGCAGCCCCTTGTGAGCAATCTGGGTATGTAGAAGTGATTTGAAAACTGGATAAGGGCAATGTCATTTAAAATCCAATTAGGGAGGGCAATACATACTGAAGGATTTATCCAAAACACAGGGCACAGCCTGTAGATTAAACCCCAAAATCCAATTAATACCACGTTCCCAATCATGGGTCCCATAAATTTCTTCCTTGCCAGTGTACAATTCTTTGTTTCTTCACCAGGGTCAGTTCTCAATGTCCTTTTAGTCAGGAATTCCTGGACTTTGGCAATGTCAGTGGAGTGAGTGTTTCTTCTTCTTTCCCAAAACAATTGTGGTTTAGCATCCTACAGGGGAGAGGTTGCCAGCACATATCACCCTGTAATGGCTGTGCTTTTTCTAGAAAAGTCTAAAGGCACAGTTGGTCTGTCAGTGGACAAGGGAGAGGTTGCCAGTACGTCACCTTGTCCTTTTTCCCTGCTGTCCAGAAGCACAGTAGAACTAGAAGAAAGAATAGGCTAATCATCAATAGGAAAATTCTTCTGATGTGGAGGGGTCTTTTTGCAGTGAGAATCCTGGGTCCAAGCAGTCAGTCTTTGGCACTTCACAGCAGCGTTGGTAGACAGCAGGACTTGGAAAGGGCCTTTCCAGCGTGGAGCCAAGGCAGTCTTTCGTTGATGGATCTTTATGTAGACCCAGTCTTCTGGTTCCAAGGAGCGGTAGGGCTGCTAGGATCTTTGGGTTGTTTCTTCTTTACCTGTGAGAAAAAAACCTAACACATTGCATTAGTGTCTTTGCAGATTTTACAAATTTTATAGTTGCATGGGCAAATTTAAGTCCCCCCTTTTTCTGGTTTTTAGCCAAGTAATGGTTCTTATACTTATTAGTGCCAAAGGAAGGGCATCTGGCCACTTTAAGTTTGTCTCAGCACAAATCTTGGCCAGTTTATTTTTAGCATGTTAACTATTCTTTTTCCTTTTCCCATTTTTTTTCTTTAACCTATAAAGGAAACTTTTACTTATACACTTTTTGTTAACAATAAACACATACACAGTACATTAGTCTTATTTAACATATGCCACATATACCCTTTCACTAAAATAACCTTATTACAGAGCTTTAGAACAACAAGCCAGGACAAGCACACCCACTTTGATGAGTTCACTTAATATAACCTTTAGTCCAATAGCTTTCCACCATCCCAGCCCTCTGGCTAGAAGTCTGAGGTAGCCAGAAGGATCCCATGTACAATATGGGGAGTGGGTTAACTTTCCATGTCCTTGCTTTTAAAGACTGTTAGTATGCAAATTTTAATAACCATTCTAAATTAAAAGATTTGGCTAATAAAGTTTCTTTCTCTTACTTAAGAAAATGTATTAGACTTTAGTATATCACATTTTTCTGATATATCCAAACACTTTGTATTCTAAGTAGAACAAAACAAGTATCTGTATTTCAATTTAACACTGCCACTTGATTTTAAATTAGACCATCCCATAAAAATATTAAACACAACAATTTTGGCCACGAGACAAACACCACAAGACAGAACATAGAACACAAAACATAATTGTTACTCTGTCAGTAAATGCATGATATGTTGAATGCTGTTCAGCTGGCATTAGTTTTCTTTGATTATCTGAAAGACAAAACAAAAGTCTACCCCTTCTGGGCAGTCAATCATTACTTAAAATATACAACTACTCTTGTTAATTCAGGAGAATTACCCCATATTTTCTTTGCCTGAATTTATTTACAAACATTTCAAAGACACCAAAAACTTTTCTCTTTAGCATTTTTACAAAGTTCAACTGCTGTTCCCTCCAGCAACTAAAGAGTTAACTTTTCACTTTCCCTTAAAAATCACTTGCTCTTCCCCTTAAATCACTTGCTTTTTCCTTCAGCAGCCACTTACCAATTCAAATCACCATTCCAAATATCCTTTTGAGTATTTGAAATTTCCATGCTTATACTCACTTACTCCTTCTCACTACACCCTTAAAAGTTTCCAACCTGTTTTCCCATCTCTCTGTTGCCTGCTCACCTGGGCCCGATCCTGCTTTTCTCGCTGAACCGTTCCTATCCTGGACACAAAGTTATTCCACTACCAGTTTAGCTAGGAGGGTGGGCTTTACAACTAGCCCCCACCCTTCTGGTCTTTTCCCTAAAACATTTTACTCCCAAAACTACTCGAGTCCTCCCTAGTAAGGCTTGCCACCTGGCAAAAATACATGGCCATTGGGTAAAGGCCATTTACTTAACACACAATCCAAACTCCTTTGGGGGTCTACCCAGAGACCCACCCATTTGTCTGCTGACACTTAAACAGAAAAGACAATTACACAGAGAGCAGAGAAAATTACAGTCTAAGCCAGATTTTTCCTACTTCTATTACATTGTCCGGTACAGGGGGGGGGGCAGGACAGAAAGATCTCAATACAACCTCAGAGCTTCATCGCACACATGGCTTCCACCCTGAGGAATTACGAACGAGAAGTTTAGTTCCGCCCACACACCTAACGCCCAAATGAACAGAGCAGAAAAACAACAGTAACCGGTTAAACAGAATAGAACCAGAACCAGATAGTGCACCAAAACTAGATAGTGTTTCCTTATTCTATTAGGGCTCACCTTTAACCATACAATCCTTATCATATAACACCAACAATGCCAAACAAAGCAAACATAAAATAACAAGGGTAAAACAGATAGATGGTGTAAATTCTGCAGGGCTCCCCAATTCTCTATTGCTCACCAAACTGTGACAAATTTCTGTTACCAATTATTCCTCATGTCAGGTGATCAAACTGACACTGCATATAATCAAATTTTAAAGCTTCATTAAAAATAATAAAACAACAATGGAGAGTATTGGGAACACTCCCACACCACTCAGGAAAAATATGAATGCCCCAAGCCTTAAGCCACTTTAATACTTACACATATCCAGACTGGCCATGTCTGTGTATAATGTTCAGAGAAGGGAAATAGGTGGACGGGAGATTATCCTGTATACAGCTTGTCCAGAATTTCCAACATGCTTCCACTCTTGGGATGGCTGTTCTTTTACACCCTGGACTCTCCTGCGGCGTCTCTTTCGGAGATTCCAGTTCAGGTCAGCTGCCCTATGGCTTCGGGGTTGCAAAAACTGTTGGATCTCACTGAACCGTTAAGCTTTGCAAATGCAATCTCAGTTTTGTAACTTGTACTGTCTTTGGTTTGCCTGTCTCTATTTTTCACAACCAGCTGGGGCTGAAAACAGTTTTACTTAGCATAGTCTGTGTGCTGGTTCTTGACCTTGAACATAAAGCAGCTCTCTCTTTATCTCTGGGGTTAGCCGAGTTTCAAATTAACCCGTTCCTAGACAAATTGCTCACATTGTGTCAGAGGCTTTTCTTTGTGATTAAAAGCTCCTCTGAGATATATGATCTTATCTAGATTGAAGATACCTTCTAATGGGCACTGTTTAGATGGATTTTCACACATGTGAAGATTCCAATTCTCTAAATACCTGCAGGTTTTAGGACCATAATGTACGTACATGTACTATGCTGGGGTACCCTTAGGGGGTGAGGTAGAATTTTTAGACTGTCCCTTACCCATTTTCCACTTACACACACAGAGAGGGTACCCTGTCCGCGCTAGCGGCTCATAAACTAAGAATCTCTCCCTACAGAACACTCACACAGGAGAGATTAACGAGGATGACTGACTCTTCTACATCTCCTTTCAGCAAAGAGCGTCGGCTAGTCTCTGGGAGACACAGCGCCGCATACTCTGATTGCATCCAATGAGATGATCAGACTGTCAGTAGCCCACACAGAAAGGAAGGGGGGGAGGGAAGATGGGTTCACACATTCCTAGACCCAGGCAGCTTCCTCACCGGACGATGCCAGGCTGAGTCAGCCCACCGTGGGTCGGATCTCCTAAAGATCCACTAGTTACTGGGCTTGCGTTAGACTACTCCTGATCATTAGCAATCGCTTCACAGGGTAATCTGGGCGTCTTCCAGTAACGAACACTCACACGGGTATACACACACACACACACACACATCAAGGCCATTGTTTCCTATTACCACGATGCATTTTATCTTGCTGCACAGTCAATAAGTTCAGATGGCATGAGCCCAGCAGAGACAGACATTCCCACGGACAGTTCTCCTCCCAGTGCAGCTCTGGGGCATATGATGAGGGATTTTTACAAGAGCTCTACATACAAACAGCTTCAGAAGCTACCCATTCGCTGACAAAACAGAAGTAATTGAAGGATCATGTTGTAATTAAGTGATCCTTCTGGTGGCCACCTTTCCTGGCTCTCTAACTGATACTGAGGCCAGTCTACTGTATAAAATCTTTTCAGTTTACTTTTAGTCATTGGATCCAAACCAAATACCTTCCAATTTGCTAGAATGCATTCTAGGGGCGTACACCTTGCCCTACTAACCTTACCCTGTCCTTGCCCCATACCATGGGCTTGCCCTTGACCCACTCTAGGACGCTCTCTCGTCTAGTGGGAATTACAACGGCTGGGCGTCCCCAGCCTCAGGCAAAAGTCCACACCACTGGACTGTTCCTACCTTATCCACAGGACCGGTTCCTCACCGTCGCACACAGCTGCTTCTCCACTATCTGAGTGCGTTGCACCGTTGTGTCCTCCAAGGTCAGCCTGACGCGTCTCTGCCGAGGCCCCCGGTAAAGGCACCGGTGCGCGCTGGGCATTGGCTGTGACCATCGTCCACCGGCCATTGGAGGAGTCCGGGCAAGGCACAATTTTGCCTCGAGCCCACCCAGGGACGCCAAAACTGTTGCTGGCTCAAAGAGCCCGAGGCGGAGCAACAGCAGGTTCGTTGCCCAGTGTGCGTCGCACTAATTATCACACCAGGGTGGAGAAGCAAAACCAGGTTTATTTGAGCCCAAATATGGTGCCAGGGAGAAAAGCATTCTCAAATCCTGCACACCCGCGCGCAGGCGGGGTCCCAGCATTTATACCCCACTTGTTTGTGTAAGCCTTTTGTTCGGTTTTCCTCCTCACCCCTCCCTTCCCAGCAGCAGCTACATTAGGCATTACATTTCAGCGTGTTAGAAAAGGTTCTCATCCACAAGCTTATCTTTGGCCTTGACAGAACAAATGCATACAGATTTTCCTTCCCCCTCTCCCCCTCCTCCCCGCCGCTTCTGCTGTTTCAAACTCCTACATTTGCAAGCTGAGATTGCTGACAGTTACACATTTTGCTTGCAGTCTGTTAGCATCTTAGGCTGGTTAAAGTTCACAGCATGGAAGACCTCTGGTTTACTCAGGCCTGCAGTCACAACTTTGGTTTACTCAGGTCTAGTGGCACCAACACTACCCTCCAGTGTATCTACCTCTCCTCCCAGGTTAGTGTCATCCACAAACTTGCTGAGGGTGCAATTCATCCCATCATCCAGATTATTAATGAAGTTAAACAAAACCGGCCCCAGGACCAACCTCTGGGGGACTCCACTTGATACAGGCTGCCACCTAGACATCAAGCTGTTGATCGCTACCTGTTGATCCTGATGATCTAGCCAGCTTTCTATCCACCTTAAAGTCCATTCATCCATCCATACTACTTTAACTTGCTGGCAAGAATACAGACAGTTTCAAAAGTTTTGCTGACAGTTAATAATATGCTGTTCAAAGCAGAGAAGGTTTGCAGTCTGGGAGCAATATTTTAAAATACTGATCATATGGGAGAGAAAATGCAGACTATTTCCTTATTTTATTTTGTTGTGTGTTTTCTTTCTGACATTGATGCACATCATAGATGCATAGATTCTAAGGCCAGAAAGCACCATTATGATCATCTAGTTCAGGGGTCGGCAACCTTTCAAAAGTGGTGTGCCGAGTCTTCATTTATGCACTCTAATTTAAGGTTTCGCGTGCTGGTAATACATTTTAACATTTTTAGAAGGTCTCTTCCCATAAGTCTATAATATATAACTAAACTATTGTTGTATGTAAAGTAAATAAGGTTTTTAAAATGTTTAAGAAGCTTCACTTAAAATTAAATTAAAATGCAGAGCTCCCCTGGACCGGTGACCAGGAACCGGGCAGTGTGAGTGCCACTGAAAATCAGTTCGCCTGCTGCCTTCGGCACAGGTTGCCTGCCCCTGATCTAGTTCAACCTGCATAGCACAAGACAGAAAATTTCCTCCAATAGTAGATGTATCATACAGAGTCTTCATTTCAGTGTAATCTAGTCCCGTCCTTTTGGCTGAATAAGTAGCTGATCTTTATCCATATGACCAGTAGGGAACATATTACAGCATGTAGCTGAAATTCTGCTCAATACTAAGTCACTGAAGGCATTGGCATCGTGCAGGAGTCACTGAAGGGAGAATTTGACAGGCATATGTCAATAACGACATCTGAATAACACCACTTTTAGTTGTGGCCAGCCTGTTGTCACAAGGGTCTTTGTTCTATCCTCCTCCACAGTGATGTCGTCCTGTGTTATTGAAACTCAGACTCTTTCCAGCCAGTTGACTGAATTATCCAGCACAGAATGAAGGTTGGGATTTGTTCTTAATCCAAAGGATTTAATTACTGAGGTTCTGATCATGTTGGAGTCAGACTCTGATTTAATTAGGTGGAAGGCACGCTGTGTATAACTTGGGGGCTTGGCATGGCTGGTGAGTCAGCATTTGGGCTATTAACAATGAAACGGCATCACTCAATATGTCATTTGCAAGGTAATTTCCGCTAGACTATCAGAAGGCTCTCGGGTTTCATCTCTGACCCAGATACAGGCAAGCAAGAGTACAACTATTTAATAAAGATTGCCATGAGAAGGCATGTGGCGAGACAACATTAAGGTGGTGAGTCTGCACTATTGACCTAAGCAGGGCCCAGTCGCATAGAGAGGCAGCAGGGGCTAGTACTTGGCAGACCTGGATTCCATCTTTGTTTGGCCACTTCCTTGCTGGGTGATCTTCTGTAAATCCCTTTCTCTCTCAATGCCTGTTTCCCCTCCCAGTGTTGACATGTGGGGCCGAGTGGCGTGCCTACCAATGTAACACCGATATATATTGCAGGTATATACCATCCAAGTGATTTTGTGTTTGTGTGTGTTCTGACTAAAATGGAAAGCTCAGGGAATGAATCAAAAGCAGCATGCATTAGCTACAGTAACTTTTTTTTGTAAATACTTATGTCCCACAAAACACCATTTATCTCTGGAAGCTTTTCTGGAATAATCTCTTGCAAGTTGTTTTTGATGAGTCAAACCAAGTGTTGTTTATCATTTGTTACCTAGAATAGACTCTATTAGACTGTTCCACTAAACAAATTACATTTATATTCCTACCAGTGATTACAAAGGTCTAAATCAGAAGCTTTTAAGAGGTGTGTTTGCTGTTCTAATCACTTACTGATCTCCTGTAGGGAAAAGGAAAATAGACCCTTGATTTGTGGCGGGGTCCTTACAAATAATCAGACTACAGCTGATGACGCAGACAATGTAGGGGATGAGGTGGTTCTCCATTAAACCAGAGAAGGTTGTTGTTTGTGACACATTCAGCATTGCCGATTGAGTGATCAAGGTTTAACCGCCATTTCAAGCACTAGCTAGAGCTGGATGGGAAATAATTTCCCCGTCCTATGAAAAGTTTTGAGATTTCAAATATCTTCCCATAGAATCAGGATGAAAAGTTGATATCTCCAATTCCTGTGAACCAACTTTTTTTTTTTAAATGGTCTGTTTGGGTCAACATTTCATTTATATTGATTATTTCAAAACACTTTTTTTTTACTATAATTAGCATAAATTTGGAGAGAGTCATTTTGAACCGGAAACACGGAATTTATGGTTTCAAAAATGTCAAAAGAAAATATTTAGCTAATTTGGGAAACTTTTTCAACATTGTTTTGAGCCAAGAAACTTGTCAAACCCAACTCTTCCCTGGGAAAAGTTTTGGTTTTGATGAAATGGCATTTTCTGACGGAAAAAACATTTTTGCTGAAAAATTCCTGAGCAGCTCTAACTCTATCCGCAAAGGGAGGAGACGCAGTGTGATCCAGCAGCCAGGATGTTGGACTGGGTACTCAGGGAGAGTGGTTCTGCTCCTGGCTTTCCCATTAAGCTCCTTGTTTACACCATGATTTAATGTGGCCAGGGGCGCAGAACAAATCACTTCAGAAGTTGTGTTTGCAGTATTACCTTACTTGTTCAAACCCTCAGTTGTGTGATACTAGTAAATTCCATTAGGATTTCTCTTCCTTCATAGGATAATAGTATAAATATGATGCTTTCAGCAGTATGTTTTAGATGCTTCTGTGTTTTTTAAGTTACTTAGTGACTGATAAAGGTCATTAAGCAAGACTTTTCTCAGAAAAATGCTCTGGTATTTGCATTTTTGTTCTTTAGCTGAAATAGACAAGAGAATGGTTCCTGCTGCCAGAACAGAGTGAATGCTAAAGATGAGATGAAACCAAAGCTAAATGAAAGGCAGGCGGTTGTGGATTGACTCTCTGGGGAAAAAAAAAGTTGCAATTATTTTATATTAAGGGAAATAATGGGTATAATTGGAGATAAGTATCTCCTAGAACTGGAAGGGACCTTGAAAGGTCATTTAGTCCAGCCCCCTGCCTTCACTAGCAGGACCAAGTACTGATTTTTGCCCCAGATCCCTAAGTGGCCCCTTCAAGGATTGAACTCACAACCCTGGGTTTAGCAGGCAAACCACAGAGCTATCCCTCCCCTCAAGACACATGGCAATAATTCTGCCAAAGTTTAATGTCACTAGTACCCCAAAATGGAGATGTGATTTCATTATTGCTAAATTGTTTTTCTAATGGATCTGAGGGGAGTTTTTAAATCCTGAAAGTATTGAGCAAGTTATAGTGTTGGGAATTTCACTGGCAAGGAAGGAGGAGGCGTGATTGTTATTATTTATTGAGCATGAATGTATTGAGTATGGATTTACACCTATGCAACAGATATCAGAACTTGGCTCAAGGTCCTTGCACCGTGGAGATGACATCCAGCATTTAAGGTGACCTCCGATCATTTTCACCTCCAGTTTCTATGGCTGGGATCAAGTATTATCTCTTTAGATACCAGGTCCAGTGCTTGCATCTCACAAGAGTGTTGCCGTATTAAAAGACTCTCCAACCTGCTTTTGAAAACCGTTAATAATGGAGATTCATTTATTGCCCCAAGAGTTCAATGAGACGCGACGGATTTGGTTTGGAGGGGTTCATAGAATCATAGAATCTCAGGGTTGGAAGGGACCTCAGGAGGTCATCTAGTCCAACCCCCTGCTCAAAGCAGGACCAAACCCAACTAAATCATCCCAGCCAAGGCTTTGTCAAGCCTGACCTTAAAAACCTCTAAGGAAGGAGATTCCACCACCTCCCTAGGTAACCCATTCCAGTTCTTCACCACCCTACTAGTGAAAAAGTTTTTCCTAATGTCCAACCTAAACCTCCCCCTCTGCAACTTGAGACCATTACTCCTTGTTCTGTCATCTTCTACCACTGAGAACAGTCTATATCCATCCTCTTTGGAACCCCCTTTCAGGTAGTTGAAAGCAGCTATCAAATCCCCGCTCATTCTTCTCTTCTGCAGACTAAACAATCCCAGTTCCCTCAGCCTCTCCTCATAAGTCATGTGCTCCAGCCCCCTAATCATTTTTGTTGCCCTCCGCTGGACTCTCTCCAATTTATCCACATCCTTCTTGTAGTGTGGGGCCCAAAACTGGACACAGTACTTCAAATGAGGCCTCACCAGTGCTGAGTAGCGGGGAATGATCATATCCCTCGATCTGCTGGAAATGCCCCTACTTATACAACCCAAAATGCCATTAGCCTTCTTGGCAACAAGGGCACACTGTTGACTCATATTCAGCTTTTCGTCCACCGTAACCCCTAGGTCCTTTTCTGCAGAACTGCTGCCCAGCCATTCGGTCCCTAGTCTGTAGCAGTGCATGGGATTCTTCCGTCCTAAGTGCAGGACTCTGCACTTGTCCTTGTTGAACCTCATCATATTTCTTTTGGCCCAATCCTCTAATTTGTCTAGGTCCCTCTGTATCCTATCCCTACCCTCCAGCGTATCAACCACTCCTCCCAGTTTAGTGTCATCTGCAAACTTGCTAAGGGTGCAGTCCACACCATCCTCCAGATCGTTAATGAAGATATTGAACAAAACTGACCCCAGCACCGACCCTTGGGGCACTCCACTTGATACCGGCTGCCAACTAGACATGGAACCATTGATCACTACCCGTTGAGCCCGACCATCTAGCCAGTTTTCTATCCACCTTACCATCCATTCATCCAGCCCATACTTCTTTAACTTGCTGGCAAGAATACTGTGGGAGACTGTATCAAAAGCTTTGCTAAAGTCCAGAAATAGCACATCCACTGCTTTCCCCTCATCCACAGAGCCGGTTATCTCATCATAGAAGGCAATTAGGTTAGTCAGGCATGACTTGCCCTTGGTGAATCCATGCTGACTGTTCCTGATCACTTTCCCCTCCTTTAAGTGGTTCAGGATTGATTCCTTGAGGACCTGTTCCATGATTTTTCCAGGGACTGAGGTGAGACTGACTGGCCTGTAGTTCCCTGGATCTTCCTTCTTCCCTTTTTTAAAGATGGGCACTACATTAGCTTTTTTCCAGTCGTCCGGGACCTCCCCCGATTGCCATGATTTTTCAAAGATAATGGCCAATGGCTCTGCAATCTCATTGGCCAACTCCTTTAGCACCCTCGGATGCAGCGCATCTGGCCCCATGGACTTGTGCTCATCCAGCTTTCCTAAATAGTCCTGAACTACTTCTTTCTCCACAGAGAGCTGGTCACCTCCTCCCCACACCGTGCTGCAGAGTGCAGCTGTCTGGGAGCTGACCTTGTCTGTGAAGACAGAGGCAAAAAAAGCATTGAGTACACTAGCTTTCTCCACATCCTCCGTCACTAGGTTCCCTCCCTCATTCAGCAAGGGGCCCACACTTTCCTTGACTTTCTTCCTGTTGCTAACATACCTAAAGAAACCCTTCTTGTTACTCCTAACATCTCCAGCTAGCTGCAACTCCAAGTGTGATTTGGCCTTCCTAATTTCACACCTGCATGCCTGAGCAATACTTTTATACTCCTCCCTGGTTATTTGTCCAGTCTTCCACTTCTTGTAAGCTGTTTTTTTATGTTTAAGACAAGCAAGGATTTCACTGTTAAGCCAAGCTGGTTGCCTGCCATATTTACTTTTCTTCTTACACATCGGGATGGTTTGTTCCTGCAACCTCAATAAGGTTTCTTTAAAATACAGCCAGTGTGACTCTTCTGTTTCAGTTCACATAGGTTTTGTAACCTCATGATCCACATTTGAACTTGTTGATTCACTTAGGCTCGCATAGATTTGTATCCCCTGATTTCACCCCATGATTCAAGTTGGAATAAATCCTAAATTTTACAAGCAAAGCAAACTAGATTGCTGAGTTTTGTCTGGTTTCCTGCAGAAAAAGTACCTAGGTTGGCTGGGAACTGTCTCCCATGAATTGGTCGAAGTTTCATTTTTGTAGCAAAACCTGAAACAAGGAGAGAGATGTTTCCCGGTTTGTTGTCCGAGGATAATACAGCTCTGTTGCCCCCAGTGCAGTTCTTAATTGTCAGGTCACCTTTGCTGTTAAGACATTTTCCTAATGTCTAATCCTAATTTCTTCCATTTTAAATTATAGGCCACCAATCTAAATTTTACTATTCTTGGTTAGTATGATTAAAACTTTTCTCGCAGTTCTGTGGTCAGCTGGCAGAATACTGTCTAAATATCTAAATACTCTAGTATTATTCTGGATATCTTGCTTTAACAATTACTCCTCATTTGCACTGAACCAGTAGTTGTTGAATCCATTTAATCTCGAATCCAAGATACTTCAACATTTCTGTGTTCCCTGCAGCAAGGAAAAGTTTCTCCTTCCTCCAGCCTTTGCCCTCACCAATTCATCTTTGAAAGACCAGGAGGAAGGAAGGAAAATACACACATTTTGTAGTTGAAGTGAAATAAAGAGGTTTTAGTAGCCATGAAGAGGCTTTAAAGATATAGAGGGAAAAATGTAATAAGGCCTTGAAAATAATATGCTGAAAAGTTAGAAGCAATGTGGCATCTAGCAAAATAAGTTTTGGGAAGATACTGTGCTTGGAATATGGCTTAACTGGGAGAACTGGACCTGAAAGGTAACTCACGAACCATTGAAAATGTGCGAGTTGCGTAAAGTCAGTTGTTCTCATGGGAAATTTTAAAAAATAATTGTTGTTTAGAAATTTCTCACCATTTTTTTCAGCTTTTCATTGAAAAATCAAAAAGTAAAATAATTTTGGCTTGCCGCAAAACAAAAGAAGTTTTCACAAATCAAATGTGAAACATTTTTACTCAAGTTCAAATTGAAAACAAAAATATTTACCCCCAAAACAAAATATATTCCTGAAAAATGTGTTTCTATTTCTTTTTTTGCTAGGAAATCACAACATTCTGAAAAAAAAATTTATGGTTTGAAAAAACATTTTGCACATAAAATAAAATTCAGCCAGCTCTACTACTTTGCTCAAAGTAACAGAATTACTGCATTCAAATGAAACCATTAGCAAGACTCGAGTTAGGCATAAAGTAGTTACATAATCCAAAACTGATTAGGATGTTGGAATAAATACTCCTATTTTTTTGCCATGGGCCATTTCATGCCCAATTTTGCTCCAATCCTCCGAATCTACAACACCTCCAAGGAGCTGGGAAGCCTCCAGACCCCCTTTGAAACAGTAGCAATGTCGACTAGTTGGGAAGAATGCCACCTACTGAAGTTCCACTAACATTTGCTGCTGGCAGCCACCTTTCTTTTCCTGGGATGATCTCCTATCGAAGCACTCATGGGTGCCCACTCCGTGGGTGCTCTGGGGCTGGACCACCCATGGGGAAAAATTGTGGGTGCTCAACACCCACTGGCAGCCAAGCTCCCGCCCCAGCTCTTCTCACCTCCGCCTCTGCCTCCTTACCTGCGTGTGCCACGTCCCCACTTCTCCTCCCAGCACTTGCTGCCACCAAACAGCTGTTTCACGGCATAACAAGCTGTGGGAGGGAGGGGGAGAAGCAGGAACGTGGTGCGCTCAGGTGTGGAGGCAGGGAAGAGGCTGGGTGGGGATTTGGAGAAGGAGTCCAGTAGGGGCAGGAGGGGGCAGAGTTGGGGCGGGGACTTTGGGGAAGGGGTTGGAATGGGGGTGGGGGTGGGAGTGGAGTCGAGGTGGGGCCAGGGGTGAAGGGGGGTTGAGCACCCACTGGCACCAGGAGAATTTGGGGCCTATGGAAGCACTTGTGTGGCCTTTGAAATCTTGTAGGATTGGAATGCACATTTATACTTGATCTACAAATTCTATAGCCAGCAACACAGAAACCAGGCTTTTCAGTCTGCAGTTCTACTTGTGTTTTGTGCTCTCTCCGCAGTTAAAATCTTTTGACTACTTTGCCTCTTGATTTTGCTTTCACTCCTGTTCCCTTTATTTGTCAGGGTGGGAAGTGCAGGCATAGAAACTGTCAATCGTGGCCAGGCCAAATATTTCCATTGTTTATTGCTGCCACAAACTTGCCTTTGGATCTGCCTCTGCAGCTCAGCCTTCTGCAGGATCGGGGAAATAAGCCACACCCAACCTACTGGATTGCATCTTCTCACCACATAGCTGCAGATAGAGGCCTTGATAAAAACACTTCAATTAGACTGGGGCTTAATACTGACAAAGCATGCTTCTCTAATGGCCTGATCTATGGAGGGTTAAGTAGTTAGCATTCATATAGCGAGGCTTGGAAGAATTAGATTTTTATTGGTAAACACTGATTTCACTATACACACACAAACCGACGAAAAAATATTTGCATTGATGCTAATCAACATTTACAGAGCGGCAAAGGAAGGAAAATGCTGCTGCTTGGGAACTTATTAGTTTGATTTAAGGAGATTTATTTTGTCAACATCGCAAGCCAAAATATACCATTTGTGTTTTAGCCGTTATAAAGCTTTAACTTTTTGAATCTCAGTGCTGTTGAAATAATTGTTTGAGCTCCCTGTTGGCTGCCTGCGAAAATTTCCCGCAACTGTGAAAATATAAATGGAAAAAAATGCCTAAAACCCATCATTTTGTGTAACGGTGAAAACTGATGGCTTCTCGAGGTCCCTTTCAGCCCCATGTCATCGCTCACAGAAACCATACGTGGTGTCACTGTTTGGCCGATCAGTCTATTGTGGCTATACTGTCCTATTTTCCATTCATGGCTTATGAACTGCACAGTCCCTAGATGTGTGTGTGTAATATGGGAGATCATTAGGCAAACTTCGTTTTTGGAGAGTTTGTATCGTGCTTATTCTGGCTGTTTGGAGGCATTTGATATATTTTGCCTGGACACAGCTGAAGCAGCAAATAGTAGCACATGACTTTTGAGTCTCTGTGGAGTTGATTGAATATCACTAGTTTCTCATTCATAGTGGTTATATTTCTTACCCAGTCAGTAGAGTTCTCATTTTAACACTGTTACTCGTACTAGGCCTGTCGGCAGGGGATCTAGGTGTTCGCTGGCTGAATCCAAACATCCAGCAAAACAGTTTAGTTTCAAACCAAACTGAATTTTTTGGCCTTTTTGTGCCAAAATGAATAACTGAAAAAAAAATTCCCCTTAAGGTTTGATTTGACCTGAAACAAAGTTTTTTTTTTTCATTTTGATATATTTTTGGGTGGTTTTTACTTTTTTTTAATTGAACGGGTCTAGCTCAATTTCTAAACAAATGAAAAATTGCAACATTTCATTTAGAAAATATCAGAACAAACCATTTAGACTTCGATTCCCCCCCCCCATTTTAATTCAGTGGAAATGATTCACCAAATACAATCCAGATTTGCGAATAGTTTGTTGCCCTGAAACTGCAGTTCTTGACACATTTCCTATTTGACTGAACAATGTTGCCCAGCTGTAACTATGACCCTCTGTCTTCAGCAGGAGGAGAGGGACCTGAGCCATTTCTGCTCAGCCTCATCTATCCGTGCAAACTTTTGGAGGCAGGACAGCAGCATTTCATGCTCAATGGCATCCTATCCTCAGAGAGACCCAGAAGAATCATTATGGACAAGTCCATAGGCAAGAGGAGGTCATCTGTCTAGTGCTGTCTCTGTACCGTGGCCTGAACTCTGACTGAGAGCAATCTAGGATATCGGCAGTTGACTGGTGAAGAGATAATGGAGTTTTGCTTCCCTTAGTCCTTTCTTAATAAAATACAGATAAAGCAACTCTCATTGTTCTTCTTAAATACCCCCCCCCCACAAAACTCTCCTCTGCCATAATTGCCTACAAAAAACTTGACAGTTAGTCAGCAGTGACCAATGTTATGGTGCCAGCCAATGTTGTCTCGTTGTTTTCTTGTGCTCTGCGTGTCTGTTGTATCCACCTGCTGTCTCTTCTCTAGTATTTAAATAGTACCTGCCCCCAGGAGCTAACAATCTTTTTGTTCTGTGTTGGTCAGGGCCGGCTCTAGCCACCAGCACAGCAAGCAGGTGCTTGGGGAAGCCAGCAGAAAGGGGCAGCACATCCGGTTCTTCAGTGGCAATTCGGCGGCGGGTCCCTCAGTCTCGGAGAGAAGAACCTGCCGCCAAAGGATGAAGCAGCGGTGGTAGAACTCCCATCGAAGTGCCGCCAATCGTGGCTTTTTTTCCCCCCCTGCTTGGGGTGGCAAAAACGCTGGAGCCGTCCCTGGTGTTGGTACAGTGCCTACTGCAATGAAGGCCTGATCTGTGAATGGAGCTAGGTAAAATTTTGTGGAAGAATTTTTTTTTTTTCCCCCACTGAAAAGATTTGGGTTGACCAAACTATTTTGTGAACTCATGCTGAATTTGCCAAATTGTTTTGGTCAAATCAGAAAGTTAGTTTAGTTTTTACTTTTTTTTGCTTTTACATTCAAATATTACCTCAAAAAAATTTACAAAAAATTGAAAAGGTAAAAAAAAAAAAATCCTCACAAATGAAACGACATATTTTGTTTTGAATGAATGTTTTGTTCAACCCGAATGATTATTTAAAATTATTTGGCTTCATTGAAAAAATTGGGAAAAAAATCATGTTGAATTGATGCAAAGCAATTATTGAAAAATATTTTGGGTTGGGCCACTGAACTGAACAATAGGTTATTCCCATAGCTGTAGCCCGGAGGTGCTACTTAATTACAAAAATAAATACTCATTATTACTGTGGGACTGTGGGGAAAATACCATAACGCTGGAAAAGCATTTCACTTATTAAATAGTGACCCAGGGAGTGCACAGAATACACACTAATGATCAAAATCTCCATTCTAACCATGTTGCATTCTCCCACTTAATTTTTACCTCATTTTAATCAGAGTTCTGAACCGAGCTCAAAGCTACATGCAAACCAATCTCCAGAGCAGACCTAGCGTAGTAGCAGAATAATGAGGCTACGCTAGACTACTTTTCTTCCTCTCTTTGTTTATAGGTCAAAACATACTTTTCAGCTGCAGCAAGATCTTTCAAGCTTTCATCCATCAGTAATAGCCATTCTAAGCTCTTTTTTACTTTGTTATTCTGGCTTTTCATTATTGCAGTGTAAAGTATATATCGGTCTGCTGGATGCTACTCCACTGATGGTTGTGCTGTGCTTTGATTAGGCAGCCCTGCCACTCCCAGATTTGCCAAAAAGCCTCATCTGAAAGAGAAGTTTGATTTCATTTCCCCCACAGTAACACCAATAAATACCAAGCTTACTTGTGCAGAAACCTGGTGCTGTCTATGGAACCACAGGGGGAGACTTCCTGTCCTGGGGTCAGTCCTGATCTACCCCTTCACCTCTGTGTAGAATTTGAACCATTTAATCCTTCTGTGTGTGTGGGGGGGGGAACCACGCTGCTGGGGGGTCATCAACGCTCCCTGGGCATGGCAGAGGGATTGTCCTTCAGGGGCTCAGGCAAGGGGGATTTTTGCCAGGTGTTGGGTGGAGGCATAGCCAGGATGGGTCCAGTGGCCCCAAACCGTACAGTGTAGGGTTTATAGTGATTTGCCCATGGGATGCAGTCAGGGCAATAGAGTTACTGTATGGGTTGTCTGTGATGAGAAGGGGAGGATTCCATCCTTCTAGATGCACGTAGGCAATTTGCAGGTCATCTTTAATACCAGCTCTTATCTGGCTCTCATTGATGTGAGTGGGAGTAGAACCAGACCTGAAAGGTGAGCAAGTGGCCAATGATCATTAGCCTGCATGGGGTATAAGCACAGGCTGGGTGGAAGCTGGGAGTTGATCAGGACCACTAGAGTGACAAAGACACGCCCCGTGCCTCCCCCACCCCGAAATCCCCCTAATTCATGCTAAGGAGAAGAGATCTAGAAGGGCCCTCCCTACCAGTCCCATATCAATGGTGGGTGCTGGCCCATGCTATGTTAAAAAAAATGTCCCTTGGCAATGTATTTTTTCCATATGCTGTGGGCACCTGGCTAGACATGGGGCAAAAAAGTTGGGCTAGAGGTAGTTGGGTAGGTACAATCTGTGCTGGTCAGGACGCGGAGCGAATCATGGACTGACACCTCCTTGTGGTGCGAAGGAGGCGGGTCAGCATGCTCTGCTGTGTCCTTGTGTGGGTTGGTTACTCTAGAAGGACTGAGCAATACATGAACTCTAGAGGGAGTTTCGGCTTTCCCCGCAGAAACAAGAAGGCTGATGATGATAAGTTATAAAAGTTAAATATTCTAAGCGAGGGAGAAAACTTCAGATGGATGGACTGGAAAGTAAATAAAAATGATGCCAAGTGTCTGACAGTAAATGAAGCAGATTGTAACTATTCTCGCTTACTTCTCCATGACACTATGGATTCAGATTGGAAACTGTCGTGTCCCCACAGTCTGATGTGAAATCCAATACCGATTTGACACAACCAGGTCAAATCCTTCACTTTCTACATTTGTAAATGTCAGGCCGTGTCCTATTGCAAAGTTCCATTTTGTGCTGTTAAACAACCCACGTGAAAAGTAATTTATTATTCAATTAATGTCAGCCTCTGCAATATGACTGAGGGGCTGGGTTTTCTTGGCAATGGCATGTCATGGGCCTTGATCCCTGGAAAGACTATTCCAGTTCTATTCAAAATATATCAAGTGTTGACTGATCTATTGATTGTGTATTAATTATATTGGTCAATTAGAAATCCCAGTTAAGACTCTGTGGGCTGGCAGAGTCCTGCCTTGTGATCAGACCCAGAAATATTAGTTTTATTACGATGATGAGGACGCCAATGTGTATGAAAAAGACAGATATATAAAAAAGAAAGCTAGTCTAAAACAAGCTTCTGAACATCCATATGCTCACACCATCCCTTGCAGACCAACCCAAAGTCATAATCATCATCACCACCACCAGTGTTCATCATCATCCTGGCATCTCCCTAGGCACGCAGGACAGGATACTGCTTCTATAATGTGTTACGTTAATGCTCACTATGCCTAACGCAAGAGCTGAATTACGCCAGGTGGGCCCAATTGGTTAATTAGGCTGCAAATAGAGGAGTCATGTGCTTACCTATCTTGCTGAATGTAGTAGTGCAAATGTCTAATATAGTAGATCACATGGGGTTCATTGCAGTCTGCTGTTCGATATTATGGTTGCTTAATATCCTTATGCAATGTAATAACGAGTATAATTAAATGACAGTAATCTTATCTGAAGAATGTGTATTTCATCATAATACAACAAAAATGTCTCATTCTTGGAAGATATGTCAGAGAATGATGGAATTCTGGGCAACTGTGCCTATCTGCAAAACAAACAACTTTTTTTTGGACCGAACAGAAGATCTGGGCTCACACCCATGGACGTGTAGATTGCTACCTACAAAGCAAACTAACAAAACATGAAAGACAAGTCTAGAGGCACATGCCTCTCTAGATCATTTTTGGTATTTGGATGACTTGGAGAGGGGAAATGAGGTTAAATATCAAGGAAAAACTCCTTGACAGTCAGCTCTAGTAGACTGTTGAATTCTCTCTTCTGGAGGAAAAAAGTCCCCAACCAACCAATAGAACAAAATTGATTCTACCTTTTTCTCCCCGCAAACAAATGGGAGCATAATAGAACATTGTGACTTGCTCACTTTTCCCAGGGCTCCTTCGAAAAAGTGCACGGCTTCCTATAAGGAGGAGTAGGATTGACCAGTAGGAGACTGCCAGGAGTCATTGGCGGTCTAGTTGAATGTATGCCTCTAGTATTCCAGCGCAACCCATATATGTTTTGGGAGATGTGCCATTTGGTCTTAGCAATTGAATTACAGTGTTGAGTGCATGTGTCAAATCTCTGTTCTCTTCATTACGCCACTGCTCTGTTAGGTTGAATATATCCAAGCACTTGCATTTCCAACAGATACATCAATGAAAATGCCATTCCAGAACTGCCACACAGAGGTTATGAGCACAGCCGGTTTGTTGCATAAAGTGCCAACAGACAGAGTTCAGAAAATCAGCTTTTGTACAAGTCTAGTGACTGTAAACATATCATACTTTGCTCACTGACCACCAGTGTTCTAGATCATACTTCCTAATGATTCAAGCCTTCATGCCCATGTTTTTACTCTTTGGGGATATGTCTCTGAGGATACTATCTGGGCCTTGCACCGGTAACCCTCAGAAAGTACAATACAGTAACTCCTCGCTTAACATTGTAGTTATGTTCCTGAAAAATGTGACTTTAAGAGAAACGATGTTTAGCGAATCCAATTTCCCCATAAGAATTAACGTAAATGAGGGGGTTAGGTTCCAGGGAAAGTTTTGTCTGTCTGTCTCTGTGTGTACACACACACACACCCACACAGAGAGAGAGAGAGAGAGTATGTTTTAAACAAACAATTTAATACCAGTACACAGCAATGATGATTGTGAAGCTTGGTTGAGGTGGAGGAGTCAGAGGGTGGGATATTTCCAGGGAATGCCTTACTGCTAAATGATGAACTAGCAATTGGCTGAGCTCTGAAGGGTTAACTCTCACACTTTACTGTACAAGGCAGCAGGAAAGGAGGGAGGGCAAACAGAGACACACACTGTGTGTGTGTGTGTGTGTGTGTGTGTGTGAGAGAGAGGTGCATTTCCCCTTTAAGTGTGAAGAGTGGGGTCAGAAGTACACTGCCTTGTTAATTAGATCAGCAAGCTGAGACCGGACTGCTGCTGCCTGAAAGCTCCCTCTGTTGTGTGTCCCCTGCTCTATGGAAGATGGGGTAAGCAGGGTGGAGGAGCAGGGGGGGAGGGAGACACCCTGACATTAGCCCCCCCCTCTTCCTCCTCCCTACACAGCAAGCAGGAGTCTTGGGGAGCAGCTCCAAGGCAGTGGGGGAAGGGACAGCTGCAGTTGGTAGCCTGGTGGGCAGCTTCTGCACAGGGAACTTAGGGAGAGCTGATGCGGGGCTGTCAGTCCACCCTGGTTCCAACCACCCACTAGGTGGCTCCACCGGGCTGCTCTTTCTGCAAGCAGTGGACAAAGCAGTTGGCTGCCAAACGACGTTAGAAGGGAGCATTGCACAACTTTAAATGAGCACATTCCCTAATTGATCAGCAACATAACAACGAAACACCGTTAACTGGGACGATTTTAAGTGAGGAGTTACTGTATTGAGATTACTGGTTGTGTTGGTAAACTGGCATTACTAGATTTCCACCTGTATTACTAAATTGCCCTGATCAATCCCAGGCTTGATGGTGGAAGGCATAATGGTGGCATAAAGGCACTTTATCTCTCTGTATCAAGTCTTGTCCTGAACCCAGCTTGGCTGGCATTGAAGACTGATCTCTAAAAATGGAGGGCTTGCAGGGGCGGACCCAGGGAATCAGATCTTTCCCTTTCATGAAACTGAGAGTAAGGATAAAATGTGCGTAAAAAAAATATTAGAGTCCCCAGTGCTTCAGTGTTTTGCCAGCACACAGGCTTCCAGGCACTATCACCCCCTTGCCATTGCTGATGTCGTCTCCACAGGAGAGTTGGTCTCTCAAATTGCTGTCATCTTCACACCGAGGACGACTGCATTGTCGCTCACAAGACCCATGTTGTTGTTTTTAATATAACTAGTCAGGAAGAGAATTTTGCCTTTTGCTTCAGGAGCTGCTCTAGAACAGTGGTTTTCAAACTGCAGGTCGCAACCCAGTACTGGGTCGTGGAATGTCAGGCACTGGGTCATGGCGGCTCTGGTCAGCACCGCCAACTGCGCCATTAAAAGTCCCGTCGCCGGTGCTGCCTGCCTAAGGCAGGCTAGTCCCTACCTATCCTGGCTCCGCGCTGTGCCCCGGAAGCAGCCAGCAGCAGGTCCGGCTCCTACGCGGGGGAAACCACAAGGCTCCGTGCACTGCCTCCGCCCCAAGCACTGGCTCTGCACTCCCATTGGCCCCTGGTGGGGAGGGAAGATATGGGGCCAATTTTTCTGCTGATGTAAACTTTTGCAGCTCCATGGAACAATCACTCCCCCCACCCAACACATCATGCTGTGCAGAATATAATTTGGAATTGGAATCGTGATTTTTCAAGATATAAAAGCTATGTTTCTGCAGATATATTTTTTTCTTTAATTTCAAGCCACAATTAACTTGGCTTTTCTTCATTCTGATAAATCTGTACTCTTGGCATTACGCTACCTACTTGAGTCACATGGAGATTATATTTTTATTATAGTATCACTCAGGTGTATAAAGCGTTATCATTTTTGCTGCTGGCAAAAACAGTCATTTTCCTGACTTTCCCCCTCTCTGATTCTGTTTATTTTAGTAAACCTTGTATTTTCTTTCCTTTCATTAATGTAGAGCTATTTTAATATAAAATGCATGGGACTCGACAGTAACATGGGATTTTGTCTTAAATTACCTACATTTCTCTAGACACCTCCAATTTACAACAGTATTCAACAGCAGTGGCCCAAAACACTCCAGTAATATTAACTGTAAATTCTGGGGCCAGATTTTCAAGAGTTCTGCTTCCAATAGCTCCTATTTAGGCATGTAAATAAGTTTAAAAAATGCAGCCCCCTTTGTTATCAGAGGAAGCTGCTGAAACTGGTTCTCAGTCAGAACTGCGGGGTGCTGACCGCTTTACAAAACCCACCCAACCACTTTAGAATATCCAGCGACTTCATTCAAGTGCCTTAAGAGGAGCTGATCTCTTTGGAAAATCTGGCCTCAGGTTTGGGTATTGAGCATTTCCATCATGTCGGAGAATATTAGTGCAATATGTTAATATACATAGAATTGGGCTTTTTTTTTTTTTTACAAATAGTTTATTCACCAAAAATACACACTTTTGGGTCAACTGAAAATATTTGCAAATTGTGGTCAAATCTGGCAAATAGATTTGGCCCCCTCCCCCACCAAAAAAAGATTTGCTTTGTAAAAAGTCAAAACATTTCATTTTAAATTAATGTGACACTTAGAAATTTAGCTAGATTTATTATATAAAAAAAAGTTTAACGTGCCCCCCCACATACTTCAAAATGAAACACTCCCCACGCCCCCCCCAAGATTTCTGTGTTGGGTCATCCTGAAATACATCTTTTTGTCTAGTTTTTTTTTGTTTAGTCGCTGAATGAAAAAAAAACATTGTTTGCTTGGCTCTAATTATAAGGGCAACTAAGTGCCATGCTGTCCCCGAATGTGTGTGACCCATTAAAATAACTAGGAATAGCACATGGGTTTCTAAGTCTAGAATTTGGCCCTATGACGTCCCTGGTCCTGGTCCTTGTTTGTGCAAAACTTACCTGGACTAAAATATGGCTTTTGTTTTTGTGAAGACAAAGCATTTGGCCAGATGTGTTTTAAGAAGAGGTTCAATTATCCTCCAAATAGCTAATGTGTGAGAGAGAAAATTGTTTGTTCATCTAATAATTTCAACCCTTTATCCCCGGAGTGAGTAAAATTATAGTCTAACCTTCCCTTGTTTTTCTTAAGGGGACCTTTGCTTGGATTCATTTGCAATGTTATTGATTCTTATCCTGAAGCCAAGTAACAATAAACATCTTTGTTGCAGCTCACTAGTTCCGTTGAAAAGAAATGTATTTTCTTTGTATTTCAGTCGCCCTCCCCAGGCTGTCTTGGACCTTTTTATGCCTATAGATCTGCTTGTGTAAAGCTACATTAGTGCTGTTTGTGAGGCATCTTTTTATCAGGTTGGTGAGCCCAGGAGCAAACCAGCCAGACATATGAATGTTACAGAGACAGATCCTGGGGTTAGCGGAACGATAAAACAACTATTTACAGTATATGTTATTAAAGATAATGTTTGAAAGCCATTTCCCTCTGTGATCAATCAGCTCGCTCTCTCTTTTAAGAAAATAGAAATGCATAGATGATCATACACCCTTGCTGTAAGAGGGAGAATATACGTCCTTTAGAAAGAAAATCACACCATATTGACGTTAAATTTAAGTGTAGCCCTTTCAAGATGTCTGTCTGGCTGTCTTCCCCAATTTATTATGATGCCTGGAAAGAAGATGCCTTTAGAATTAGGTCAGATGTTAAAGGAAAAATATAGAAAAAAATACATTTTCCAAACTCTTGCATTTTGTTTTCATTTTCATCTTCAAAGCAAACCTTTTAATGTTTCTTTTGTGCCATAATTTATTCTCAGTAGGCTAGATTAAGAGGTGGTGCGTCTTTTTGTGTGTAAAAGATACATATTGGTAAATGGGTGTGAATCTAAGCCCACCTAGAGTGAGCATTACATTTGTGTACAGCACATATTGCAGGGAATAGGGTGAATTTGTACGAGTCGTGGCTTTGACTCCATAAAGACTAATGCACACGGTTAACTTTATGTCTTGTAAGTAGAGCTAGGTGGAACTTTTTTTGTCAAAATGTTGTCTCAATGAAAATGGCATTTTTCATTGAAACGGAATCATTTTAAAAATGTGCAAATGTTGAGGAAGGTGGGGAAGCTGGAAAGGACTTTTAAATGATTTCCCCCCCCCCATTTTAGAACAAAATTTTAGAATTCCCCTGAATTTTATTTTGGCTTTTCATTTTGATATTTTATTATTTCTGTCTCATTACATGTCAGTATTATGCACTATTATCAATTCAATGGCGGAATGACAGACTATATCAACTATTCAGTTGTGTCTGACTTGGGTGGTGGTTGTAAATCATTTGCGATCAACTGTAGGTGCAGAGGTAAAGCACTCAAACGTGTTTAATCAGTTAGACCACAGCCAACACTTAATATACAATACAAATAATAAACCGGTGCCAAAATAATTTATCATGACGTTGCGGGACTGCTTTCTAATGGCCAAAGCTAGGAAATTAAGGCTGAAACGCATTCTTGATTCCCTTCACCCTGCTCTGTCTGAGAACACTATAATGAAAGAAATTCACAAGGCAGAATTGCCTCCATTTTGTGGATACCCTGGAGTACTTCCTGTGGCGGCATTTCTCTTACCTTCTGAGTAATTGAAGTTCCTTCTGTGCTATTCTATACGTCCAGGGTTTGATTCTCTCTGACTTCTTATTGGAGATTGAGTTTCCTGCCTTTTTGCGTGACTTCATTCACACTAGCTATTGGCATTACTGTTTACAGCTATCCGCCTATACAGAAATATTACTGTATTAGGGCCTGATTTTTGCAAAGGGAGCCAAGGAGACAGGCACTTAGGCCCTCAGGGATCCCTTTGCAGCATGGAGATGTTAGGTGAAAAAGCGTGGTCTGTGGCCAATATGGGACTTGGAATGAGGTATCTGAGTTTAGGACCATAAAACGGCAATACTGGGTCAGACCAAAGGTCCATCTAGCCGAGTATCCTGTCTTCCAACAGTGGCCAATGCCAGGTGCCTCAGAAGGAATGAACAGAACAGGTAAATCATCAAGTGATCTGTCCCCTATTCCCAGCTTCTGGCAAACAGAGGCGGGGGATGCCATGCCTGCCCATCCTGCCTGATAGCCATTGATGGATCTATCCTCCATGAACTTATCTAGTTTTTTTTAACCCTGTTAGTCTTTGCCTTCACAACATCCTCTGGCAAAGAGTTCCACAGGTTGACTGTACGTTGTGTGAAGAAATACTTCCTTTGTTTTAAATCTGCTGCCTATTAATTTCATTTGGTGGCTCCTAGTTCTTGTGTTATGAGAAGGAGTAAATAACATTTCTTTATTTACTTTCTCCACACAAGTCATAGTTTCATAGACCTCTCATAGTCATAATTTCATAGACCTCTTTCTCATAGTCGTCTCTCTTCCAAGCTAAAAAGTCCTTGTCTTATTATTCTCTCCTCATACAGAAGCAGTTCTATACCCATAATAATGTTTTGTTGTCCTTTTCTGAACCTTTTCCAATTCCAATATATCTTTTTTGAAATGGGCCGCTTACATCTGTACACAGTATTCAAGATGTGGGCATACCATGGATTTATATAGAGGTAATATCCTATTTTCTGTCTTATTATCTATCCCTTTCTTAATGATTCCCAACATTATGTTCTCTTTTTTTTCGACTGCCGCTGCACATTGAGTGGATGTGTTCAGAGAACTATCCACAATGATTTCAAGATCTCTTTCTAATTTAGACCCCATCATTTCATATGTATAGTTGGGATTATGTTTTCCAAAGTGCATCACTTTGTGTTTATCAACATTGAATTTCATCTGCCATTTTGTTGCCCAGTCTCCCAGTTTTGAGAGATCCTTATGTAGCTCTTTGCAGTCTGCCTGGAACTTACCCCTTTTTCCAGATCATTTATGAATATGTTGAATAGGACTAGTCCCAGTACAAACCCCTGGGGGACACCAGCATTTACCTCTCTCCATTCTGAAAACTGACCACTTATTCCTACCCATTGTTTCCTATCTTTTAACTGGTTACCAATCCATAAGAGGACCTTCCCTCTTATCCCATGACAGTTTACTTTGCTTAAGAGCCTTTGGTGAGGGACCTTGTTAAAGGCTTTCTGAACATCTAAGTACACTAGATCCCCCTTGTCCACATGCTTGTTGACCCCCTCAAAGAATTCTAGTAGATTGGTGAGGCATGATTTCCCTTTGCAAAACCCATATTGACTCTTCTCCAACAAATTATGTTCATCTATGTGTCTGACAATTTTCTTCTTTACTGTAGTTTCAACCAGTTTGCCTGGTACTGAAGTCAGGTTTACTGGCCTGTAATTGCGGGGTTCACTTCTGGAGCCCTTTTTAAAAATTGGCGTCACATTAGCTATCCTCCAGTTGTTTGGTACAGAAGCTGATTTAAATGATAGGTTACAGATGACAGTTAGTAGTTCTGCAATTTCACATTTGAGTTCCTTCAGAACTCTTGGGTGAATACCATCTGGTCCTGGTGACATTACTTTTAGTTTATCAATTTGTTCCAAAACCTCCTTTAATGACACCTCAATCTGTGAAAGTTCCTCAGATTTGTCACCTAAAAAGAATGGCTCAGGTTTGGGACTCTCCCTCACATCCTCAGCCATGAAGACTGATGCAAGGAATTCATTTAGTTTCTCCGCAATGGCTTTATCATCCTTGAGTGCTCCATTAGCATCTCGGTCATCCAGTGACCACATTGGTTGTTTAGCAGGCTTCCTGCTTCTGATGTACTTTTTTTTGCTATTACTTTTTGAGTCTTTGGCTAGTTGTTTTTCAAATTCTTTTTTGGCCTTCATAATTATATTTTTACACTTCATTAGCCAGAATTTATGCTCCTTTCCGTTTTCGTCACTAGGATTTAACTTCCACTTTTTAAAGGATGCCTTTTTGGCTCTCACTGCTTCTTTTACTTTGTTGTTTAGCCACGGTTCTGTCTTGGCTCTGATTTTGGATCACTGGGTGAGCTTGATCGTGTCATTTATGCCAAAACGTTTAAGCTGGGTTGCCTAAATGTATGAACCCAGGCTTACATTTCCAAAAGTATCCACTGATTCTGAGTGCCTCAGTTTTGGGGTGCTCAAATGTCTGTCTTACTCTGGAAACTCAAGTTAGTGGGCACTTAAAAAATTGAGGCTCAGGTCCGTATTTAGTCAGCTCAGCAATGGCTCAGTTGGGCAAAGTGCTCAGCACTACGGCCTCGACCCAGCAAAGCAGTTGCTTACCAGTAAACATGTAATAAGTCCCATTGGCGTCAATGGCACTACAGGACAACCCCTATTTTATGAACTAATTGGGATTGAGGAGTTCATAAAGTCAAATGCTCATAACGCTGAACACTTTGTGGAAGCCAATTAATAATTAACAAGGATTTGAAGAGATCTTAATGAATGTTAGTTAGTTAGCATGAGTTAGGCTAGCTGTGACCCTAATGATGTGAGATTTGTAGAAACAAGATAATGTAAGACAGAGTGAACTGTGTGAAAAGTCATTACGACCTTGCAATGTGCAGTCGTGCTTTTTTCTAGTAGTGAGACAAATAAGATAGCAAAGAGGCTTATGTATAAACAAATGCAAATGTTTTCTTTTACTGTCTCCATTACTGTTAGCTATTGTCTGTAACAAAGGTATAAATGCTTGTAGTAATTGTTTACTAATTGAGAGAGACCTGTCCGGGACAAGGGGCAACCCTGTTTCCTAGGACACTCCCTCCCTCTATTGTAATTACTAGAGAAAGAATAAAGTATTTGATTTTGCTGCACCCAAACAGAAAGCGAGAACTGAGGTTTTTCTCCGACAACTTCATGATCGCACTAGATATGGAGCATTGCATCTCCGCCGCCTTGTCCTTCAAACCACCGCAAAGCGATTTCCAAAGCACTGACCCCATCGGACCCGGAAGGGATGTCGACTTCTTCATTCACCTCACTCTCATTATGTGATTTCTCACTCCCCCTCCCTTGGTGGTTTGTCTGACAGGCCATTTGCAAGGTGGGTGTTCAGAAAACCGAGGTCCTGCTTTACTCGTTTGCTTAGAGGTGAGTATATGAGTTAGTGCTTTGCTGGATTGGGATGCGGGGCCTCCACATCTTACAGGGTTTGAGTTCTGATTTTTTTGGGGAGGTGCTGAAGTTGAATAGATTCCATTGACTCCAATAGGAGCTGCGGGTGCTCAGAGCCTCTGAAAACAGGCCTCTTTTTTAGATGCTTCAATATGGATTTTAAGTGCCTCACTTCAGCCACCCATGGTTGAAAATGATGGCCCCCCCATGTGTAAAACAGTACCTCCACCTGTAAAACACCTGTAAAACAGCGCTAATGGTTCTGATCGACCTCATGGGGATGTTGGGAGGGTTAATTTATTAAAACACTGAGATCCTCTGCTGCAAAATATGCAAGAACTGAGGCGCATGATTGTTTTTCTACTTTAAAGGCCCCAGACACTCTACAAAACCTGCCATAATCCACAGTGGCCGGGGCCATCACTGCAGCAGCTGATTATGCACTAACTTTCCGTGGGACTTGACTCAAAAGTCACATGGGGATTTTTGAAAATCCCACATGGGCATCAGAAACACTGGGCCGTTTTGGCAGCATACGTGAACAATCGGAGAATCTCTTGTCCGTTTTACCGATTGGCTTCAGTGAAGAGAATAGCTCTGTGTTGCTGATTGTACTTACCAGATTCCCCTTGAGACCACCTTGTACTTGATCTGACTGAGACCATTTCTTGGCTCCTTGTACATCTCTGATAATTGACTCATTCCATCCCGTTACACTGTTTGGAATTGTATAATTTCTTCCCCTTTAATTGGGGTTGGAGGGAGCCAGATGTCCTCGAAGAATTGCTCTTATCCCCTAGTCCTTATAGACTGTTTTCTTCCTGGATTAAACCATTTCCCCTTGAGTCTTGTAGCTGTTGAGATGAAACTCCGACTGTACTGTCTTAAAGTTCCCCTTATTATATTTTTCCTCCTTGTCCGTCACTGAAGAGACTGCTTCCAACTGCAACTCTGTGAAGCAAAATGGAGCCAGTTCCTCATCTGATGTAAATCAGTATCACTCCACTGGAGAGGGGGCCATTGGGAACTACTTCCAATCTGTTTTCATGTCTGCTTTGTTATATGGTGATATAATGAGGAGGCAGCCCTGGCCCGCATGCATGGCAATGGATTGAGAGGCAAAGGAGTTAAGACGGATTTATGTCAGCAGAGGATCTGTCACACTGTATCCAGGAAATGTCTCTGAAAATATCTGTACGTCCAGGAACTAAATCTGTTCATAAAATCATTGAACCTAATAACTGGCGGTAATTCCAGGCTGTGCTCCTTTGTGGTAGCAGGGGATTCCCTTTTGTTACGTGAAGTTCTTTTCCCTTAAGGTACTATATACTGTATATAGCTATAGTATTGCTCAAATACACCGCAAACCACTTCACGTCATTGATACACTCAAAGCAGTGTCCTACATCGGTTACGGGCAGGGGCAAGGCGTATGACGGGTGCTAGTGGTAGGTTATGGTTACAGCAAGGTACTTAAGCACGTGCCTGACTTTAAACATGTGAACAATCCCGTCGACCTCAGTGGGAACTACTCAGGTGCTTGGAGTTTTGGCATGTACTGACGTTCCTTGCTGCATTGGCTCCAGATTTAATAGAGCAGGTACGAAGCAGGGGACGTTAACCGAGTGCCAGAGAATGGGAAACTGGAAGCAAAAGTCAGATTCTGCTTGGGTTACGCGTGCTGTATGTCCCGCCACCCCATCCTGACCCTCCCACCCTGAACTCCTTGGGTTACCTTCCGTTAAGCAGGATCCATAGTATCCTTGATGGAGTAGGTGCAGAGTATTGGCATGACCCAGCTATCCTCTTCCTCTAAAGGGATCCTCCAATTTGGAGATGGTTTTGTCCACAGGAAAATGAACTGGGGAACTGATTGGTTTTGTTGTCTGTGTAATGAATGGCTTTACTCATGCTAGCTTTCTAATCTTGCCTGCACAGGGCTAAACTTTCATTTAAATCAAACTTTCTGAAGATGTTAATTATAGCAGGGAGGGGACAATGTATGGTGCTTTCTGAGAGGCCTGCTGGAAAATGCATATCCTTTGGTTTTGATCCCTGAAACCAACTGAGCAGTAGTGATTCCCCGTCCACATGGGGGCAAAATGATTCCATCTTCCTCCTGCTTAGGGATATGCCTCTCGTGTTGTTTGTGATTTGTTGAAAATGTTCTGCTTCTTTCTAGCCCTTCCCTTGTTTCTTCCTAAGCAGCTATTGTGTGAAAATCCTTGAGACTTGCTGCTATTATTATTTTTTTTAACTAGGACATTTTACATTGTTATCTTTGAAGATCTGCCTCCTAGCCTGGCATGATGGAAGGACAAGGCACATTTCTACTACCTACCGCCAAGGGGGGGTCTTTTAGCACGAGAGAAATTATTTCACCAATGATTTTAAATTGGCTGCATTAAGAAAGGCATTACCCTTGAAAGGGTAGGTTAATGAAGTGTGATTTTTGAAATGACTTCTGCTTAGCTATATAGTAACCTGACTGCTCCTCGTGCTGGAAACTCCTGAAGATGTGCTACAGCACTGCAACATGAATCATAGAAATGCAGGACTGGAAGGGACCTTGATAGTTCATCTAGTCCAGTCCCACGCGCTGAGGCAGGATTAAGTATTATCTAGACCATCCCTGACAGCTATTTGTCTAACCTGCTCTTAAAAATCTCTGATGAGGGAGATTCCACAACCTCCCTAGCTCATTTGTTACACTGCTTAACTACCCTTAAAGTTAGGAAGTTTTTCCTAATGTCAAACCTAAATCTCCTTTGCTGCAGTTTTTACCCATTACTTCTTGTCCTGTCCTCAGTGGACAAGGAGAACAATTTATTACCCTTCTCTTTATAACAACCTTTTACATACTTGAAGACTCTTATCATGTCCCCTCTGGCTTCTCTTCTCCAGACTAAACAAACCCAGTCTTTTCTTGTAGGTTTTCTAGACTTTTAACCATTTTTGGAGAAAGTCCAGAGGAAAGCAACAATTTGTCCACATCTTTCCTGAAGTGCCATGCCCAGAACTGGACACAATACTCCAGTTGAGGCCTTATCAACTGCTGACTAGAGTAGGATAATTACTTCTAGTGTCATGCTTACAACACTCCTGCTAATATATCCCAGAATGATGTTCACTTTTTTGCAACCATATTACATTGTTGACTCGTATTTAGATTGTGATCCCCTCTGACACCCCGGATCCTCTTGTGCAGTCATTTCTCATTTTGTATTTGTGCAATTGATTATTCCTTCATAAATGGAGTACTTTGCATTTGTCCATTATTGAATTTCATCCTATTTATTTCAGACCATTTCTCCAGTTTGTCAAAAGCATTTTGAACTCTAATCTTCCCAAGTGCTTGCAATCTCTCCCATGAAGTGGATTTGCATGAGAAACTTGGGGTTGTCAGCAAAGGGGAAGACCTTTCAAAACATCTAGGCTTGAAACACCTAAACCAATATTTTGTTAAAGTCTTTGTATCCATCTGAGCTTTAATTTTATTAGGGATATTTTGTTGCTTTGAAATGTGAAAAAGGTTGAAATCCAGCCCCTAATGAAGTCAGTGGGAATTTTGCCATTTTTGACTTCAGTGAGGACTTCATTCAATGTATCCAATATGGATCCTGCTGAAAAAAAATATTTGACAAAGACTTGTTGGGGGCTTGGGCTAACATGTGGGGAGGCAAATGACTGCGGGGGAGAAGTGGGGAAAATGGGATCCCCCACCATATGCCTCATCTGCTTTGCTCCCCCCCATTTCCCACCCCCCCATGCCACACATCCCATTCACCCCCTTGGGGGCTAGGACCACAACTGTTTAAAATGGCAGCTTAGATTCTGCCACATCCATGCATCATTGAAAATATTTGTAGACAAATCCCAAAGCAAGGAACAGATTTGATAAATAAGGGGAAATAACTTTGATTGGCAAAGTGCTCCGTGTGTGTGTGTGTGTGTGTGTGTGTGTGGTGTTTGCGGGAACTTGGGCTCTTTTGAGCTAGATGGGCACCAAAAAAGACTCAACGGGACAAATTTAATAAAGGGTTTGTCTGTAATTATGTATGAGAGTTTTGCTTGAAAATAAGTCAGAATTTCAGAAATTACTGATGATGATGATGCGCTGCAAATGTAGGGAATATACAATGTATTCTTCATAGGAAGCAAAGAGGTTAAATGGAAGAACTGAACCTTAAATGTGGAGTCATGACTAGTGGCTCTCTACCCAGCACTAACACAGTGACTTTGTCTCCTTCTAGTGGCTAGACCATGAAGAGAGCTTTATGGCTAGAGACCCATGCTTTTAGATCCAGAGGCTTCCAAAATTTAGACTCGCAGGTCACCCATAGAGGCATCATTGCACCAATAATATAGTCATATGTAAATACAGAATCTCTAGAATGAATAGACATTTTTTTAGATTCATTAAATATCTGTTGTATAGTAGTGTTGTTGTCTCATCGATCTTCTTCCTTTAGCATATGCAACTGTGGTCTTCCATAAAAATAGTATTACTTCAGTTGCATATATTTCCATGAAAAATGCAATATTCTAAAATATAGAGGCACTAGATTTTATTGGCATAATTGCAGTGTATGCTAATACAGTACATTATTGACTGGATTTTCCACACACTTATTGCAAAGTGCTACCACTCTAGGGTGACCAGATAGAATACCAGTGTTGGAAGGGACCTCAGGAGGTCATCTAGTCCAATACCCTGCTCAAAGCAGGACCAATCCCCAGATAGATTTTTCTCCCAGATCCCTAAGTGGCCCCCCTCAAGGACTGAACTCACAACCCTGGGTTTAGCAGGCCAATGCTCAAACCACTGAGCTATCCCTTCCCCTAGATAGCAAGAACAGGAGGGCAGTAATGGGGGTGGTGGTGTAATAAGAGCCTATATAAGACAAAGCCCTAATATCTGGACTGTCCTAATAATATTGGGATGTCTGGTCACCCTATAGAACTCATTCAAGTGAATCACAGAAGTGTAGGACTGGAAGGGACCTCAAAAGGTAATTTAGTCCAGTCCCCTGCACTCAGGGCCGGACGATGTAATAATTAGACTATCCCTGACAGGTATTTGTCTAACCTGTTCTTAAAAACCTCAGGGTGACAGATTCCACAACGTCCCAGTGGTATATTCTGATTTGATAGCTTTTTACACCAACTTCTCACTCGCTTGTCACAGGCAAAAATGATGGCACGGGGTGTAAAGCAGTTGAGAAAATGGCTCTGTTTCTGTGGATGTGAGAAAGGTTGGTACCATTTGGTACTGAAGTTACAAAGAAAACACTACTAGATTTTTTTTTATTTTTTTTAAATTGTTTTTAAAGGTGGTAGATTTCCTCTGAGTGAAAATTCCTGACTTTAATCACTATGACGGAAGCTTTTGTTAGATTTTAGTCATTATTTTTCACTTAGAAAGTCTTGAAAATAAGCTGCCAAGTCAAAACACTCCATCAGCCCACTTGTCGAGGTCACAGGAGCTTGTTACAGAGGCATATAGGTCACAATAAAATGCAGCATCCCTAAGGGAAGAGAGAAATAGATCCATTACAGACAAAGAGCGAGCAACACCCACAGGCATGCATCTCTGTATTGAAAGCACACAAGTAAGTAACCCAACCAAAGGAACTGGAGGTCAATGCATTGTCACTCTCATACGCTGATAAAAATTCTTTCTTCTTGTATCAGATGCCTGACACCTGCAACCTGTGCCCAGTCTAGTACCTTGCTGCTATGGTAACAATAGCTACTCCAGGAAGCAAGACATCATCAGTTCCTGAATACATCCCAGCCAGCCCTAATCTCTGACTACTTTCAAGTTTTAAGATGAAAAGTTCCTTGACATCATCCCTTTCAAAACAATCTGGGACAAACACTGCTGAAGAAGCCATATAAACCCAAACTGCCAACAGCTACAAATGCAACGCCAGCAGCATCAACATTGTGTTTAAAAATACAACTCCGTGTATAATTTTTTTTCCTTTACGTTTGCAAGTATCTCGATGAGTGTAAAGTTAAGTAAGGACTTTATATCCCTTACTAAACCTAGGAGTGACGATAACAGAAACATCGTCATCCCGCTCTAGTTGGGATGTAATGCATTTTTCTGTTCCTTGGCGAGTCTGACAGGTCGGGGGGATTATTTTATGTTGAATCGAAAATGAATTTTTTAAGAACATTTTCAGTGAATCAAATTGCTGAAATGTTTTGCGTGAGCTGAAATGAAATACAGCTGTGTGTGTGTGTGTGTGTGTGTGTGTGTGTGTGTGTGTGTGTAAAATTAAAATAAAAGGCATATTTCAATCCCTTCCCTCCCCCACCCACCCCCCTTTTTCTTTTTTGGACTAGCCCCAGTATAAAGCCTCCCAAGTGACAGTGACTGGAACTCCCAAAGCTAAAGAATTTGGGAGGCTGCCTCGTCCCCCATTTCATCACGTGGAACACCCTGCCATGTGAGTGACACAGCCTGCTGGTGCTTTCAATGCTCCCTTCCTTTTCCATTTCTGGGAACTGCCGAGCTCCTCCAGAGGCTCCTGTGACCACTTTCAGTTGTTGGATGATTTTCTTCCTTACTTCTGAGTTAAAAATACACACACCATCAGTGTTTTGCTACTTTCTTCTGCCAGTTTAACGAGAGAATAATAGTGAGATATTAGAAGAAGAGGCTCCTGTCATCTTTCTGGCCATTGGGACATTGCTTTGCTGTTTGTTGGCTTTTCTTATTTCCCTCTGTGAGGCAGCAGCAAATGGGTTAAATCAACAACAGGCAAGAAATTCATATTTAAGGCAAAAACCCACCCTTAACTTGCTCTGTTTTGCAGAAACGCTAGTATTCTCATATTCTGCCAGGTGACCTTACCTGCAATCCATAGGGGGGAATTAAACAAAGGAAACTTTGGATTTTAACTCTGAATCCCCCAGTTTCTCTCATTGCAAAGCTGTTTGTATGAATATGAATTTCTCACACTGAGGGAGGCAGATATTTTCTGTTTACCAGGAGTTTTAAACCTTCACTTTGTAAATATCTTATAAAATGGCAAAGGAAACAGCATAAGATGTCAATTTTCATGGTGGCTTGATAGAGAAAGAATAATAAGAGTTCCAAAATTGTTACTGTTGCTGTCATATGCTCACCTGAACATTCATCTTGGGTCAGACCAACAATCCATCTAGCCCAGTATCCTGTCTCTGATGGTGGCCAGTGCCAGGTGCTTCACAGGGAATGAACAGAGCAGGGTAAGTTCGAGTAGTCCATCCCTTGTTTGTTGTCCAATCTCAGCTTCTGCCAGAGGGTTAGGGACTCCCAGAGCATGGGACTGCATTCCTGACCATCTTGGGTCTATCCTCCATGAATCTCTGTCATGTGTTCCATATATTAGGGAGGCTGCTCTGACTTAAAATGTGGTATTTGGAAACATGATATAAGCTGTAAGTCATTTATCTTTTTGTACTTCAATTTTTTTATTGTTTTTTTTCATAAAGAAACAATCACAGGAAAATGCTAGAGTGCAAGCCGGATGACATTGGGCTGCGGATTGTTTTTTGATATCTGTGGAGATAGAAACAAAAGTCTCACTCTAAGTATTGGAATGTGTTATCAACAGCGTTGTAACTAGAGCTGAGTGGGAAATGGATTTTCCATCCTAAACAAATTTGAGATTAAAAAAAGGGATGAAAATCCAAAATTGCTAAAAGAATGTTTGGAACAAAATACTGGAAGTTTCAGGGCAATCAAATATTTCATTTAGATTTGATCATTTTCTTTTTTTTTAAATATAAAATGAAGTACCTTTTCAAACAAACAAACAAAAAAATCAAAGCTTTCTCTTTCCAAAATGTCAGAATGGGACACTTCAACATTTTCTAATCAATTGTTTTAACAAGAATCATTGAAATCGATAGGATTTTGTGAAAAAAATAGTTTTTGGCAAAATGACACTTTCCAGTAGAAAACTGTTTAGATAAAAACAATTTTTTTTTACCAGCTGTCGTAAGTCATGTGAAAGTGGTAAGATTGCAGAAATTTCCCTCAATTTCTGGTTTCCAAACCTTTAAGGTTTTGGGTTGGTGGGGTCTGTCTTGATGCAATCTTATGTACCACCAAACAAAGGTTATTTATGTTTACTATATATTTAATTAAAATGAAAAGGATGAGATTCTTAACTGGTAAGCATTTTTGCACAGAACACATTATGCCCTAATCCTGCAAAGACTTGGGCACATTCTTAACTTTCAACGCTGAATCCTTCCATTGATTTCAAAGGGACTACTTCTATTTTATACATTTAAGTGAGTGTGTAAGGTGTCCCCCCCCCCGCCCCCCAGGAATCAGGCCTTAATTTGTATTTATAAAGAGTTATTTTACAGAGCAGATTTTCTTGAGTAAAATAATAGAGTATTTGCCCTCTACAAAGTGAAGAAATATGCCTGTTTGCTGATAGTCAATTAGTCATATTATAAATGCAATGCTGTATTCCCAGTTGATTACCAGAGGCGTTAATTACCAGTCTGAGAATTTCCTTCAGTCCAAATTTAGGCTGTTCCTAACAAATCACTCATTATCCCCTGGAAATGACTAGCTTTTCTGTGGCTGCTGCTATATTCAAGCAATGGCATCTTCAAAGCAGGAATTTCAGGAAAACAGTTTGTGCAGCTGTGATGTGAGATCTTAGGAGAGGGAACAATGCCAGTTTGATTCCCTCCTCCTCCCCCCACCCCCTATCTGAGCTGCTAAATTGACTAGATGAGGTGTTATCTCCTTTCTCTTAATTCATCCCCTTGGTCTTTCTCTCACCTCAGTTCTGGGCTAGGGAAACATAAAGACAGACACACTTACAGTAGCATTTTCAACCAGACCTACTGTTTTCAGACAGCAGAGAGAAAAGGAGCCAATTTTTCTAGAGGGAATGGGAACAGTTAGCAGAGATGCTCATTACGCGTTAAATGGACAGAGGAGATTGGCACAGGTGCCTTTCCAAAGGCTTGGCAATCAAGCCTCATTATTCAGACTTGTTAATAAAGGTTGGTGGGTAGCAACAATTAGAGAATTGGGGTTGTAAAACAGTCATTCTAAGCCCTGGGAGAAAAAAAAGGGCTATTTAATGCTGAAATGGAAGAGGAGAGGGGGTCTCAATATCCAAGTTTGCTCTTTTCTAGTATTTGCCATTTGCAAGTTGCGGCTGCTTTCGCCAGCTGTGCAGTCTGGATAATTGACAGCCAGAGAGTGCAGTGAAGTTGAGAGAAGACAAACCAGAAGCTATTAGAGCAGCTCTTAGGGGAAACATTTTCTCTTTCTTCGAGTGAAGCCTACAGTTGGCTTTGTTAGTCCATGAGCGAAGACATAAACAGTATGTGCAGAGCCCACTTTCAGCATGAATAAATAAGGGCTGGATCATCCCATCTGCTTTCAAGAGGGGAGACGCCACTTGGATGGGTCTGGTTGGGCCGTGTAGAAGGAGTGGAGAGTGCCTCCCTAACTCCATGGAAGCCTCTATAGTTTTGGGTACCAATGTTTCTTGTGGGCATGTGTCAAAGTCAGGCTGATGCTCACCCCAAGATCTGCCCCCCTTTTCCACTCAACAGAGGGCGAAGAACAAACCCCTATTCCCCAAATCAGAGAGGCATGCTATGAGAATCAGCTTGGAGATTGCAGCCCCCTAGGTGGAAGGAAACCTGCCTTAAATGTCCAGTTAAGCACCTAACTACCAGGGGTGCTGGAACAATTTGTATAGAGGGGATGCTGAGAGCTACTGAACTAAACTGTAACCCCTGGATATGTGGAAACTGCTTCAAGCCAGGGGATGCGTCATTACCCCTACTTCCAGTACCAAGATGCAAAGTTTGGCTGTCCTCTTGAGGACCCAGGAGATGAAAATTGGGGCCAGAGTGTTAACATGTGACATTGTTTGTGCCGCTGTGGGTTGGTGTCCTCAGCAGCTGTCCTCCACCACCTTTTCGGTGTCTCTTTCAGGTGCCACGTATCATGGTGCACATTAGTTAGCATTTAAGATGTGTGGAAAAGTCCCATATAAGTGCAAAGTGGTGTTTGTGCAAAGTGACTTGCATGTTAAAATTTCAAGCTTTGCTTCCTGGGCTGAGTGGTGCTCTTGAATGAAGTACAGTGCTAAGGTGTTTGCTTTGGTCACCTAATATAAGGTTTAGCATTTACAGTTCTCAGTGGCTGGAAAAATCACTCCGTCTGTACGTAAAAGGCTATATGGGACACTTGAGAGAACATCTTCTGTGACAGAGAGATAGCAACACTTTCCCAAATTCATCGTATTATATTTGATATTCACAGAATCTATCAAAAAAACAAAATTGTTTGAATAAATAAGGAATCAGCTCAGCAAGGAGACTGTCTTGTATTTTAAAGTAACAGCGCTCAGACAAGTGATAGGAGAAATGCCAGCTCAGTAGCACTTTAACAGCTTCCAGGCATAGGTGCTGGAACTAGGGCCGCTGGGGGTGGTGCAACACCCCCTGGCTTGAAGTGGTTTCCATTTTATCCAGGGTTTACAGTTTGGTTCAATGGCTCTCAGCACCCGCAGTATACAAATTGTTCCAGCAGCCCTGGTTCCAGGACACTGCAGCCTGAAATGACACAGCCTTGTAATCTCCACTGTCTCGAATGATGAGATTGTTGAGGTAATTGACTCAAAAGAACACACACCGCACACTGATTAGAACTCTGGCTACTTCAGCCAATTGAGGAAGGCAGCTGCAGCAATTGCATTGTCGTGCCTTAATGCAATGAAGTCGGTGTAAATTACCATCATTTAAATGCGAGTGAGTTTGATCTGGACATGTTGTACTGTGGCTTTCTCAAAAAGGACAAAGGAACAGAGCTAGCGGAGCCGTTATGCAGCATGTTGTCCTCCAGCAGAATAAATCCGAGTTGTGGACGGGGAGTAACGCCAGAGTGGGAATGTCCCTTTGATACGGCCATGAAACCTGCCACGATGCATTTCATGCAGAAGAATCTCAAAACACACCTCAGATGATGGGCTGGATTGTGACTGGTGAGCAGAAGGGCGCACAATGTACGAGAAACTTGCACCCTTGTGCTCCCTCCCCAGAGGCGAGCCACAGCGAGCGGCCTTGCTCTCCCTGACCACAAGGACAGCTTGTGGCTAGCACAGATAGTGGAATTAACCTCTTCAAAGATGATAGGGTTGGGCCCTGGGAGGACGGGGGCCAGAGTGTGTGTTGCTCACTCTCCTCCTGTGCTACTGGAAGCATTGTGCCTGATGCAGCTCCTGCTGGCAGGCTGCTGCACCCCTACCATAGGCAGTGACCAAAGAGCCCCAGTGTAATCTTTGAGCTGCACAGGTGGTACATCTATCTGTCCATTATAGTCCCCTCTGGGGTGAAATGTATCCATGATGGTTAACAAACAGGGTAGTGACCCAGCATAATGGCTTCAGGGCAGGAAATTCATCTCTCCACCTGACATTACAAGATGAATTTAGGATGTGCAGAATGTACTTAACTGCAATGTCTTAGCCAGATTCCACTTTGGGTAACTTAGCGGATTGGTCTCCTGGTTTGGAGTAGAATCACTCCAGGAGGGAATTTCAGAAAAAATTGGGGGTGGGGAAGGGTGAAAAGTTCGGTGACCATAAAAAACATTCTATGTGATTATTTTCTATCCTGCAAAGTCAGGGGGAGAAGGGGATGGAGGGAGGAAGTGGAGCATACTGACTTCTGGAAAGTCTGGGGGTTGGGCAAAGCAAGGTCTGGGGGGAGGCAACTGTCCCCACCTTGCTCCATAGTAAATGACAACCTTGAATCATGAAGCTATTCTGAAGCAGCCCTATTGAAACAACTCTTCATGGTTTAGTCTTTCTTCACTCTCTCTGATGACAAAGGGTCTCTTAAACTTTGCTGGTCAGGCCATATGGTGAATAATTCGTTTTTCCAGACAGTTGCAGAATCATTTAAACTCTCCCATGTAATTTTGACTATTCCCTGGTATCTGATGATTTACCTTAGTTATCTGACTGGAGGCAGAACGTGTGATAGGTCAGAAAAATCACTAAAATGAAGATCTCCCTTTTAATCTAAAAGGAGCATGATCTGATATTAGAAACTACAGTCTGCACAAAGCCCCCCATCTGCAAAGCAATTTCAGACTCAGTTGACGACTATTTCTGCAAACTCGGAATTTAGTCTGCAAATGATTTCTCATAATTTAGTGATCTACCATAATCTAACACACTGTCCCCATCTTCACTGAAGTCTGTGTATAATTGGAAATGCCAAGTATGGTATTTTAAACTTCCCCAAAGCCAGATTTCTCGGCCATACACATTTGATTGAAAAATCCCATAATATGTCTTCAATCAACTGCAGAAGCTGATGAGTGGGCATGAGAATGAGGACGATGGATGAGAACTGTCCAGGTCTGGTTCACGGCAGCCAGATTGCTGAAGAGAGAAGATCTATGGGTCTAGCTGTGCGTGTACTCCTTGGCCCCAGTGTTGTGGGCTGGCCAGGTTGTGCTCAATGACAGACCTGACGGGGAGGCGGGGGCAAATGTAGGTGTACGTCAATCTTGCTCTCCCTGATTGGTTCTGATGACAGCTGAGGACTAACACAACTTATTGTAACTGTCCAAAACCAGAGAAAAACAGCTGTGTTAGCCCTGGTTTCTATCGCACCCAAAGGACAGGATATAATAGAGTCACCACACTTTGGAGTTAAAGAAGCCATGTAAGAAGGTGGCCATAAACAAATGTCGTCATCTTCTAGTCTTAGTTCCATCTATGTGGGTCCAGCTCCTCGAGTCCGTCTCCATCCCAGTCTGTCTTGAAGGAATTCCTTGGAAACGCCACAGCTAATCCAATCCTTTTATATCCATCCATCTAATTTTGGGTCTTCCAATCCTTCTCTTAACCTCAACTTCTAAATTTAACACAGTTTCCTATACATTGTTCCCATCTTCTTTTCATGAGCCCATCTATCTAAGCCTGGATTCTCTCCGTGTGTCTATAATCGATACCGCTTTCACACTTCCCATAACTTGTTTGTTCCAAACGTGGTCCAGCTCCATGACTCCATGTCTCTTAACATTGTCATTTCCACTGTGTTCGAGATCCTGCTCTTGCCTCTTCCTCAGTGCCCAGCATTCAGAGTCGCACAAATGTACAGGCCTAGTTATTGTCTTGTAGATCTTTGCCTACCAAATGGAAAAGTTTCTCCTCTTGCAGATCACTCCCCTCGCTTCTCTCTGTGTAGTCCAGGCCTTTCCTCTTCTGTTTATAAGTTCGCTGTTGAGTTCACCATTATCCTGTGCTGTAGAACCCAGGTACTTGAACTTCTGTACCTTTGGTAGTGGCTGCCTCCCAGCTTAGTCTAGTTGTCTTCCTGCAAGCAAGGTATTAGTAATCTGCAGACCGTATGCTCTGTTTAATTTCTGCTGATTTTTCGTGCCATTTTTCTCCATCTCTCTAAATCTTCTTCTGCTTCATCTTTGCTCTTCCCCACAAGCTGCAAAAAGCAGGCATCAGCATGCCACTCTCTGGAGACTCTCTGTAGATGCATGGTTCACCAACATACACAAAAAGGGGCTTAGGGCTGAGCCCTGATATACTCCGTCTCTTATTAGAGACTGTTCAGTTTCTCCACATGGCCTTCTAACTGCGGTCACAGCACCCTCCTACACATCCTGGATGAGTCTGATATCATCTTCAGGCATCTGTTTCAGTCCCAGACACCGCCAGGTCACAATCAAATGCATTCTAGTGAAACGAGAAGGAGTCCTGTTAAAATCCATGTGTAGTGAGGCAGCCTGGCTCCCAGCAGCCCCAGAGAGGGACAAGCCCCTCCGGGTGCCAAAGTGGGCGGAGCCACTGGAACCTGCGCCCGCCCCCCAGAGGTCAAGGCGCAGGGCAGGAAGTATAAAAGCCCAACCCCAGGGCTCAGAAGCGGCCTGGCCACCGGAGAGGCCGGACGCTGATGCCCTAGCTCCCGCTGGGGAGACTCCTGCCGCCTGTGACCGACCCGAGGACTGGCCATACCCGTTGAGGCCAGACGCCGACCAGACCCCGGAGAAGCCAGTAAGCCTACCGGTACGAAGGGACCCAGAGGAGCTGCCCAGCTTACCGCTCGCCAAGTACCCCGAGGAGCCCATGGTGCTTGATGCCGTGGAAGACGCTGATCAGATGCAGGTACTGGTAGAGGGGGAGGTTGGAAGTAGCCTGGGGGCAGCTGACCCTAGTCTGGCTGCAGCACGGCCAAAGCCGATGTCAGCGTGTTGCGGCCAGGATCCCCGCTGACACAGCAGCAGGTCGCCTGCCGCTGTCAGGGCCCCAGGCTGGGATGCAGAGGAGTGGGCGGGCCTGCGTCCCCCCTGCCACCCCACTCACGGGTGGCAGTCTCCCCCTCGCCCCGACACTCAGGACCAGGAGCCTGGGCTTTGCTCGTGAACTGTTTGTTCACTGCCCCGCCCTGACCCAGGGCCTGGGCTTGTTATTGAACTCTGTGCTCAGCTCCGGCCTGAGGGCCTGAGCCCTTGACTGTCTCCTGCCCCACCAGGCTAACGCCCAACTCCCAGACCTAAGAAGTGAGGCGGCCTGGCTTCCAGCCATCCCAGAGAGGGGCGACCCCAATCGAACACGTCTACACCATGCACATCAGCCACTATGACAGGAAGCACACAGCACCTGAATTAATCTGACTGCCACCTTATGGATACCCATCGAGGTAATTTCACAGCCAAGCTATAGAAATAAATCTAAAGGCAAGTTATCTTGGAGACCAGAGCTCATGCCATTGCCTACCTTAGAAAGATGGTTTGCTGGAACATTTTAATAAAACACTTAAAACTGTGTTAAGACAGCCTGTTGCTAATGAGGCATAAGAATGGGACAAATGGTATCTTTTTATTATTTAGTCTAAGGATCACCTTGTTTCCCATCTTTGGGTTGCCATTAAGTCACCAAAATGCAGTTTCTTGGAAGCCAGGACATTAATAAGGAAGCATGGAACATAATTCCACAGGCTTCCTGTAGATGGTTAACTTGTGTAATGAAAATACATTTAACAAGAGAATTAAAAAAACAGATTTTATTCATGTCATGCTTCAAAATAACTTTAAAAAACGGAAGGCAAAGTTTTAACTTAAATAAAATGAGGGGGGGGGAAGCAGTATTCTATAATAGTAACACCCCAAGAGATCAGGGCCCTATTGTGGTAGGTACTTGGCAGACACACAGCAAGTCAGAATCCCTGCTGTGGAAAGTTCACAATCTCAATCAACAAGACAGACAAATTATGGGAGGACAAACTGAGGCACAGAGCCCCAGGTCAGTAATAAAATGACTGACTCCCAGTCCAGTGCCTACCCCCTAAAACACACTGCCTCACCAATGGCCGTTCCACCTGTCCAAGGGAGTGCACGACTGGGCCCGATCTGGCACAAAGATGGAAAAGCCCGATCTGGCACAAATATGGAAAAGCCATTGAGAATCAGCAAAGTCCCCAGCCTGTGAGGTGCTGAGCAACTCACTCTCCTTCCAGACCTGCTCTAGCACACAAAGGACATTTAGAGGCACCCTAAATGGACTAATCTGATGTAAAATCACCTGACAGCCAAATCAAACCATCAAGCTGACGCTTGGGAAACAAATGTTGATTGGATGAATGTCTAGTTGCTGGTGTTTGCTGAGTGACAGTGTGGTGGAAGGAAATGCCTAGCTGTTATTAACATCAGTCTTGCTGGCAATGAGGGGGACATATCTATCTGCTCACTGTGCACAGATGTAAACAAATGCAGTGGGAGAGGGCCCAGGAACGCTGGCTTGAGGATGGAGCGGAGAATGCAGAGAAAAGAAATGAGTTTCTAAAATAACTCCAGTTTTCAGTTTTAGACACTTGATACCTGCATTTCATTCTGGACTTCGTATTTCCTGAACAGTCCTGTGGGATTTGCATCTATAAAATATTCTAACTGTATATAAAGGACAACTGCGAGTATAGATAAAATGTCAATAGGAGCTGAGCACCTTTGGGCCTTGAGAATCTCCCCATTGCTCACTTTGGCAGGGGCCTGACCCTAAGCACCGTCTGGGAGCTGGTCCCCAGCCTGAGTGCTTGGTATGGGACTCTGAACCCTGCTCTCCTTGTTCGGTGGGACGACGTGTGTTGTAAAGGCCGAGACTGCCGCTGCAAACACAGGCATCAGAAACGATCGCTCTGGAAAACTGACCAATGGACGAGCTGAGGGGCCCCAATATGGGGGTAGTGGCTTCTCGAAGAAAGCAGGAATTGACCCCTAGCCTGTCTCTGGTAGTGGCCTCTACTAGCTTCATCAGAGGAAAGTGAACCCCTCCAGCAGAAAGCGCAAAGTGTGCAGTGCTACGCCATGGGGGGAGGAATTCTCCTTAACTCCAGCTGGTATTCAGCTAAGGCCCTGAAGTGTGAGGCTTGATCCCTCTGATAGCATTGTCCTAGCTAGTGTCACTGAAAATGCCACTCTTATGCATATAACTGTCTAGTCCCTGCTTGAATTTTCCTAAGCTGTTGATTTCACTCCTGCAACCGCGAGATACCAGTTAATGACATGCTGGGTAAAACCGATGATCCATTTTATCTCCTGCAAATGTGTTCACTGCATGTGATCCCTTTGGCTTGTCTTATTGGGGGAGGTAAATTGCATTGCTGGAGAGCTTGTTCTAAACCATTTGTTATTATCGGCCCTCTTGTTTTTCCTCTTCAGCAAACCAAATAGTTCTGGTCTTCTAGTTAGAAATTTCCCACAGAGCTAATCGTTTTGAGTGAGTAATCACTGATGCTTTTCTATTATGATTATGATTATTATCCTAAGAACCTTTTCTTCTTTGATCACTGCAGGGCAGGCTCTGATCTCTTCATAAAGTTGACCAAAGATGTTTTTCTCGAAAGCTGCCAACTAATTTAGAATCCAGTTGACTGCATTAGTAGTTTACAGAAGCTCCCCGACTTACACAAGCGTTCCATTCTAGAACACCTTGCGTAACTCAAATTTTGCGTAAGTCGGAAACGTATCTCCGACCATTAGGCCAAAAAAAACCCCGCCCCCCATTTCTAGTTTACGGAACTTTTTCCATAAACTCGGATTTGCGTAACTTGAGGAGAGTCTGTATAATGTTCCTTCCAATGTATGGAATCTTATGCTTGAATTTCATCTGATGTAGTGTTAGTCAGTAACCCAGTTTTATACATGCCTTTCACAATCCTTCATACCTCCCCTTGTCTTCATAGAATCACAGAATATCAGGGTTGGAAGGGACCTCAGGAGGTCATCTAGTCCAATCCCCTGCTCAAAGCAAGACCAATCCCCAGAGAGATTTTTGCCGCAGATCCCTAAATGGCCCCTCAAGGATTGAGCTCACAAGCCTGGGTTTAGCAGGCCAATGCTCAAACTACTGAGCTATCCCCCTAGTCTTGACTAACCCAATCCCTACAGGATTCCACACCACTTCCCTGGGGAAACAATATTCCACTGGCTCACTTCCTTTCGCACTAATGGGATAATATCACACCATTAGAACGCACTCTGCAAGCAGCACTGTCATTTTCACGATACGTGGGAGGCAAATTGTGTTGTGGAACCCATTTTTTATTTTATTTTATTTTATTTGGTGCAAAAAAACTCACCGAAATCCATCAATAAACACTATTATTTATATCCTGAGACTGTAATAACAAGCCCAGTTCTTGGAGCTTAGTGGGCTAAAACATAGAACCCAATCCTGCAAAGTGCAAAGAGCTTTTGTGGTCATTAGGAGCAGAGGGTGCTCAGCAGTGCATGTGGCAGGAGGTGCTCAGCTCTTAGAGAGCTTCTCAGGGCCGCCGGGGGGAAGTGGGGCAATTTGCCCCAGGCCCTGCAGGGCCCCCCATGAGAATACAGGATTCTATAGTATTGCAACTTTTTTTATGGAAGAGGCCCCCGAAATTGCTTTGCCCCAGGCCCCCTGAATCCTCTGGGCGGGCCTGGAGCTTCTTGGAAATGAGATCCTACACCAGTGTAAGGCCATTGACTTCGAAGTGTTTCTTCCGCTTTACGCTGGAAAGCGTGAGATGGGGGGGGGGAACCTGTCCTTTTTGCCTTGAGTCTTACCCAAAATAGCAAGAGTGAAACAGTGACTCGCCATCTGACATCTCTGAGAACACATGATCAATGTCTTACAGACCATGGTCCACAATATACGAATACAAAATAAGAATAAAACAAATCAAAGCTTTTTCATGGTTTGGGGATTCTGAGCATGTTATAACAAGCCCAAAGGATCTACAGTCAAATGGTCTAGCACAGGGGTTCTCAGTCTTTTCCATATCAGGATCCCACCGCTAAACCTATCTCCCCCTCTGAGCTTACCAGAACCCTCCTCCCTCATTTGTAATATGGAACTGGACCCCCTGACACCTACTTGCAACTTCTCTGGGGGCCATGACCCACAGCTTGAAAACCCCTAGTCTATTACAATGTACTGTCAAACTATCACAATTTTACTTAAATCTAAGAAGGACACTTAGGATCTTCAGATGGCTTTGCTTGCATACAGACAACCCCTCAGAGACTATCCCATCCTCAGTTATGAATGGATAGGTGTCTGAAAACCAAATTGCCAATTGCAACTAGTTCATTCAATTGACACAGCAGTGATTCTGTGACGGAACTGACGGCTCGTGCAGAGGTGTAGAAGAGCTATTAGAATAAGACAGCAAAGTAATTCATTCCCCCTGCTTGAAAGTTGGTGACTAGTTCAGAGTATGGAACAGAGTGATTGTCAGATGACTACTATATTTTATACAGAGTAATTACCTAATGGAACATGAGTTCAGAAAGAACGGGAAAGACATCTTGAAGGTTCTGGTAGACAGTGGGAAATATGCAGCTGAAATAACCTCTATCGTGGAATATGCTGAGATAGATATTGCATCACAAGGAAAAGAGACGTTCTTACGTGTAAGCAGTGTTTGAAATTAAGAGGGGAACGTGTTTGAATTTACAGGGGGGGTGAGAACCGACAAGGGGTGAGACCTTGAAGGTGGGCTGTATGGCACCAGAGTAAAAATTAAAAAAATATTTCATGACCACTTTATTAGATTGAACTCATGTATTAAAATCATCACAAATTGAAGTTGACTACTCCAGCCTACTATGAAGCACGACATCTGCATCTTTCTTATTGTAATTTTGCACAACTCTGTTAATGAACTTCTTGAATGCAGTGCATTCATCTTTGGTGGCCTCTCGTGTGTCCGACACATCCAGTCTTTCATGATGTGTTCATGATCAGGCAGAAGGCGACAACTTTCAGAACACAAAATTCTATTCAGTGAGGCAAAAGAACACTCAGCTGTAGTTTTTATGACTGGGAGTAGCAAGAGATGAATTCCTACTTCTTTCATCCCAGGAAACATAAAAGATTACAAGACAAATGCAGTGCTCTGTGATATAACTCAAGCAGTTCTTTGGTTGTTGTAAACCCCTAGCACAACCAAGTAACCAGAAGCCCTTTTAATAATTGAGGGTGCTAAGGTGTGTGGGCAAATTACTTCCTTTATTAATCTTTTATTTATTGTGTCTCCTTTTAAGATACAGAATATGCAAACCTCAATGGAAATGTCACTCCAGAAACAACTAAGACTTTGTTATAATTATTTGATTTTTTTCCAAATGGGAGATTATTTATAATGCTTGTTGTTGTTCATAAAGTGATGCAATGTGGAATGAGCATGAGGATTCTACTCAGGATTCTATTCCTACTCCATTGCCAGTAGATATTGTTATGGGTTGGGTGTAACCCCCTCCCCCTTTCATTTAAGATAATGGTAAGCAGCAGTCAAGCTCCTTTATGGAACCAGAAAGCTGAAACAATAGTGGCCTCTATCCCAAACACAGGCACATGTCTCTGCCCAAAACAAAGGTATGTGTGAGGTACATGTCGGCGGAGGCTTTTGCTACTTACTGTTTGATGTTAAGTGTGTTTGTAGAAGAGAGGCAGACAGATGAGAGAGGGCAGAAAGGAAGCACTAGTCCGAGCCTGAACAAGGACTGGGAGCCTGGCGCTGAGAAAAGCCTAGAGACAGATTTTTTGGGCTGAGTGCTGGCTGAAAGGGGCTTGGAGCTGTGAGCAAAGAAACTGTTTCTTGCTGCTTGGTTGCTTCTGTTTCCATGGAAACAGGACTTGGTATATTTTTAGTAAATAAATGGGATTGCATCAGAGAAAAAACAGGTCCCACCATCCATTTCTCCTTCTAATGCAAACAACTGGCAACACATGGAATTTGGCTAATGACTCGGGTCAAAAAGGGGTAATGATATCACTGAAGCCAAGCGCTTAGCTTGTTTCAGAAAGGGTTGGACAGGAAAAGAATATCCAGAGCTATCAGGATTGAAAACACAACTCAAGAGCTTTGGAAGGGATATAAACTCTAACGTTCAGGGAACAATCAGCCTCTCACTAACGGGGGGCGAGGAAGGAACTTTCCCCGACAGCAGGTTTATACAATAACTACCTAGTGCAGGGTTTCTCATACCTCTCTCAAGAGGAGCAGGTGCTAACCACGGTTGGAGATAGGATTTGCTGCACTGCATCAGACCAGCAACCCTTCTAGTCCCATATCCTATGTCCTAGGAAGCTATGAAGTTGCTACAAGAGCTTGCTGGTGTGTGTCAGTATTGCTTTATTGGTTGAGAAACTCAAATGCCACATAATAAAAGGCAGAGCCATGTGGCTGCCTCCTGGTAGCAGAACTGATTCCTTGCTGGATTATTTATCTCTTTAACTACAGATTTGTTTACTGTTCTTTTCTTTCCCTCTCCCTCTGCAGGGATCTTGCAGAACTAGATGCTCCAACTTTTATGCCCTTCTTTTCCCCTGGTTTCAATAGTTCAGAGCCTAGAGGAACAAGAAGGAAGGGAAAAGCTTTGCCCTTTTATTTTTTATTTTTCCGTGCAATGTTTCCTGGCTATTTTTACACTGCAAAGGAAGGTTAACAGGGTATTTTTTGATCACTGGTGCTGCACATTTTGACATGTCCATAACTCATGGTTATCATGTCGTGCTGCTTGCCCTGTCCTGTCTGTCTGATTTGCCATTTTCCTCCGCTTTGAACCAGAAGTCCCCTAATTGTATATCTTCTTCAGTATCAGCTGTGGCATTTTGACACAGAGGACGGGTGATTTATAAGTCTCTTGGTTTCTGGGCACTTTGCAACACTGTTCTCAAATGGATTTGCGGAGAAACTAACAAACGATTTCTTGCAATTGCAATAGACCAATCTCGCCTGGTGAGAGACAAAACATTCTCTTGCATCTATGTAAGCATGTTGCCCTTGTACCTGCCAGTATTCTACCCCCCGTCTCAGCAGAGCAGATGGTTCTTTATCCATAAATCGGTTAAAATGAAGGGCAGGTATTTATTGGGGGTTGCCCTGTGGATTGCAGACATGTTCTAACCCTGGAGCCCAATTGCAGGTGCTGGTCTTTAACAATGTATTTCCTCACACAACAGGAATGAGATGGTGTGAAAAACGCAGCTTAGTCCCCTGAACCCAGATCCTCAAAGGCCCCAGAAAATGATAGAGATTTTGGTCCAGACCCTCAAGGACATTTAGCCTCCAACTTCCATGGAAGTTAGGAACCAAAAGACCTTTGGGAGCCTGGGCCTTTGTAAAAAGGGGCTCTGATCCTGCAAACCCTTCCTATTGCAGGTAGCACGTCCCTCTGGGAGCAGTTCCATTGTCTTCAAGCCTTGGTAGTAAGGGTTTTCAGGACTGGGTTGTATGTTCTAGATCAGGGGTGGGAAAACTACAGCCTGCAGGCCACATCCGGCCCATCAGACCTTTTGATCAGGCCCTCAGCTCCACACGGGGAGCGGGGTTGAGGTTTTTTCCTGCTCCAGTGCTCCAGCCAGGGAGTGTGGTTGGGGGCTTGCTCCGCTCCGTGTGGCTCCCAGGAAGCAGCCGGCATGGTCCTCCTCCAGCTCCTATGTAGTGTGTGGAGGCGTGGTCAGGCGGCTCTGCACGTTGCCCTGTCCGCAGGCGCCACTCCCACTCTCCTGGTTCCCGGCCAATGGGAGCTGCAGGGGCGGCACCTGTGGACGGGGCAGCACGCAGAGCCCCGTGGCCGTGTCTTGGAGCTGGAGTGGGGGACGTGCTTCCAGGATCTGCTTGCAGTAAGCACCGTCTGGAGCCTGCACCCCTGAGCCCCCCCTGCGCCCCAGTCCCCTGCCCCATCCCTGATCCCCCTCCTGCCCTCTGAACCCATTAGTCCCAGCCCAGAGCCCCCTCCTTCACCCCAAACCCCTCACCCCCAGCCCCACCCCAGAGCCCACACCCCCAGACAGAGCCATCACCCCCTCCTGCACCCCTACCCCCAATTTTGTGAGCATTCATGGCCCACCATACAATTTCCATACCCTGATGTGGCCAAAAAGTTTGCCCACCCCTGTTCTAGATACACTCCATCTGAGGTATGAAAAGTGTCTGTATTTATTACAGGGTCAGTCTGGCTCAACTAATTATATTGCTGACATGAAAAGGGACAATCTCCGCTACCTCCAGATCCCCTTTTTTTATTCAGAGCATGGCTATTCAAAATCTCACACTTGGTCCTTATTGAAAGTGGCAGACTGACCATTATGGGAACTGAAATATTGTATGCATTGGATAGGTACACATGAGCCGTGTCAGGGCAAGATCCCTCAGCACTACCCCATCCACGTATCTCCACCCTGCTGCTTTGGAGAAGCCACTTCTAAGGCCTGGTCCACGCTGGGGGGCAGTGTCGAGGTAAGATACGCAACTTCAGCTACGGGAATACCGTAGCTGAAGTCGAAGTATCTTATCCCGACTTACCTCCCGTCCTCACCGCTCGGGATCGACGTCTGCGGCTCCCCCGTCAACTCCGCTACTGCCACTCGCTCCAGTGGAGTTCCGGAGTCGACAGGAGCGCGTTCGGGGATCGATATATCGCGTCTAGATGAGACGCGATATATCGATCCCTGCAAAATCGATCGCTACCCGCCTATTCGGCGGGTAGTCTGGACGTACCCTAAGAGTGAAAGGATTCTATCCCCATTACTGATACACCCCCTTTCCCCCCACCCACCCATGCCAGTCATCAGTTCTGTTTCTAACAGGAGCTCTTCTGAAGATGGTGGCTATCTTTAGAATTTGCAAAAGGCTTTTTTGTGGAGCTGGAGTTTCTGCGAGCTAGGAAGAATGACAGAGATGTTCAGGAGACATCAGCAGTCACAACTGAGCTTGGGAGAACTTTCTTCCGCTCGACAGACCTCATTGTATTCCTGTGCCAAACAGTGAAAACAGAGCGGAGATGCACACGAGTTATGAAAGTAGCTGAAGCAGGTGTGAAAACATTACGTGTGCAGCTCTGGAACTAAAGAACTCTGTAGACTACTCCTCAAAAATTACCTTTCAAACACTTCCTTGCTGGTTGATATTTCTCGTAGGGTTAGAGTGAAGTATTCCCATGGTTAGGGCTAGCGGTCTCGAGGGAGGAGGCCTCTTACTTTAGGTTGTTTCAACCGACTGTACTTAATGAAGAAGATTTCAGTGTTTGTAGAGCCAGTACCTGAGCTATCACATCAGAAAGGTGCGGCTTGGGGAGGCCAGAGCAGATCTGATGCAGGGTCGAGATAATGGGTGTGTACACGGCAAATGAAGGTGTCATTGTAGCTAGGGTAGGCACTCTATGCTAGCTTTTATTTAGCTAGTGCAGGTGACAATACCAGTGAAGACATGGCAGCACAGGCGTCAGTGCAGGCTAGCAACCCATGTACAAGCCTGTAGGTACTCAGGTGGCCAGTCCACGCCCCCACATCTTCACTGTTTAGGGTGACCAGATGTCCCGATTTTATAGGGACAGTCCCGTTTTTTGGGTCTTTTTCTTATATAGGTTCCTATTACCCCCCCACCCCCTGTCCTGATTTTTCACACTTGCTGTCTGGTCACCCTATCACTGTTGCTATTACCTATACTAGCTAGGTTAAATCTAGCTTTGTTATGCCTACGTGTGCTACCACTACACCTTAATTTGTGGTGCCTGATCGGCCGTCTATTCTGCCATTGTTCCTTCTGTCTCCTTTCTCGTTCTTCTTTGTCTCTGTCGTGTGCTCTTGCTCTGCCTCAGATCATTTCCCCCAAAGTTGCTTGTTTTTCAATAGAGTGTTTTAAAACAATATAGCGTAGTAGTATAGTCAGTAAAAAGAAGCTGCTGTTTAACTTGGCTCTCAATGTAATTACCTTTAGGCAAATGCCTCTGGTGAGTATGATAGCCACTTAGTTGCATAATTCCTTCCAAAGCCACAATCCTTAATTATCCCTGCAATCATATTTTTTTTTCTCTGTGTAATTATTTGTTTGCATACTAGTCTAGTGGAAGCAGTGTTGACAATGAAATGTGTTGCCTGTCTGCACTCAGAACTACTAAGTAAACATTCCAGCAACTGTAAAGGCTAGAATTCAAACTCCATTATTTAAACAAAGTGAACAAGGCAGATGATCCTGGTTGGATGAACCTCTTCTCAGGTGCGAAGACCTTTTCCCCAATTTTCCTGCCCATTTTTAAGGATTTGATTAAAGCTGAGGCTAGGTGAATTACTTAGGAATACAAAAATAATTGCTCACTCTTCATAGATTTTTAAGGCCAGAAGGGACCATTATGATCATCTAGTCTGACCTCCTGCATAACACAGGCCAGAGAACCTCAGCCAGGAATTCCTGGATCAACTCCATAACTTCTGTCTCCACTATAGCATTTCCTTTAGAAAGAGACCCAACCTTGATTTAAAGGCTTCAAGCAATGGAGATTCCACCAGCCCCCAAGGTAGTATCCAGCATGGAATCTGTTTGTTCATATTTGCCATAAGGACCTTTTTAATGTATTTAGATTGCACAATGTTTATCCTGTGTACACTGCTAGCTATGCAAAAGAAGTGGAATGGCAAACAGGAGCAAGTAGCCCTAAGGAGCATATTCTCCTACCTTTCATGGGTTCGTATTGTTCATGATGGTTTAGAGGTTCTATCTTTGCTCCCTGGGATGGAGTACACACCTCACATTGGCACTCAAAGGGTTAATGGGAGCTATGGCGCCCACTTATGGTACCTGGCTGGAGAGAGGGCCAGGCCCACTCGAAGCTGAAGCCTGGCTGGGTGCAGAGAATAAAGGCGGGAAGCCCAGGTGAGAAGGAGGCTGTAGGTAGAAGAACTCTGCAGTCCCTCTGTGGTTGCTAGAGAGCGAAGGGAGGGCCGAGAGAGAGGCAGAAACACAGCACGCTCAGGGGAGGGCTAGGCCGAAGAAAGGCCCAGGTAGGAAGAAGTCAGGGAGGCAGCAAGGTGTCTATGGGAGCAGACCGTAGCGGCTTACCCCGGGATCCTGGGAGTGGGATGCAGAGGAAAGGGAGAGCCTGGATTTCCCCCTACCAGGGACCGAGCAGGGTGGTGTGAAAACACCCTGACCCAAAGGGGAGAAGGACTATAGAGTTCAGAGCCTGGCCTCCAGGGCGGCGTCACTCCGCACAAGAGCCGGAGGGTAACCCTGCAGCGCCTGGGAAGGGGTGCAGTGTCTGGAGGAGTGAGCCTGAGTAGCGGTGAAGAGTTATGTTTGCTTGATTTAGGTTTATTTGACTCCTTCTTTATCCCTGCAGGGGAGGGACTAAACATGACTCGGCTGGAGGGCTGAGTCATGAGAAGAGGCCGACCACCACAGAGGCCAAGCAGCTGTCAGCAGATGCTAGAGACAAGAGCTGCCATGTCCAGCCACAAGGGGGCATGCCGTTGCTGAGCCATCTCTTCCACCTACACATCCCCTAATGAACAATGGCTTAGATCCATTTTTGCAATACAAATAATGCTCCTTTATAAAGTACTCAGACCTCTCAAGTGCACCTCATGTTGAGGATCACCACTTATTTTAGTCCCCAGCTAACCTGTGTTCAATACAAAGCCACATTCCCCACACTTTTATTGTTGAAAACAATTGACATTGTATCCGAAATAAGGCCGAGGTTATAGAATTAAAGGGATGAATCCCACCGTGTATTAAATGTCCTGCAGGAACAATTTTTCGCATCCCTCATTTTAGGTCTTTGCCCCAGATCTGGGCCTTGGTAGGCTAGGAGGAATGAGTGTATTGCTCAGTTACAATGGCTATCAGGACAGAATTACATATTACAGTCCATCCACCCATGACTTCAGAGTTCATGCTATTACAACGCATGGCAAAGTGTAAGGAACTGGGTCCCTCTGGCTAAAATGTTGCCTATAAAATAACAATGAAAATCATGTTGTCAAGAAGACAAATCTGCCTTGGGACACACCATCAGGCCATTTTTGTTCTGTCCTGCTTTTGAACAAGGCTAAGTTTTAGTGCAAATAAAAGAAGCACTCACAAGAAGCAGAAACCCCAGGCACAGTGAGACTCAGCAAAAAATACAAGGAAAAATCTTCCCAAGTGATTTGAAGAGTCTGTATGCTGGAAGTTATTGGACTGTTAGTTGCAGTGCAGCTTCCAAACTTTGTGGTTCCAGATGCTTCAGCCTTAGAAATGAGCACTGTGAAGGACTGAAAATGAGGCAAAAGTGGAGGACACGCTTGAATGGCTATTACATATTCATGAGTAAAGCTGTCAAAATTCCATTCCACTTCACCCCCCATGTGTGTCTACAGAGGCAGAACAAATCACATGATAACGTTCAATGCCACGGGGAGGAAAACGTAGAACAAAGGAAGTCCTTCTTCCATCTGGAGCTTGCCTTGTCAGATCTTTTGAAGCAATGTGGTCTATTTTATCTAAGTATGGGGGAGGTTTGCCTTGTATGGGCCTGATCTAAAGCCCATTGAAGTCAGTGGAAACACGCTTATTAAGTGGGCTTCGGTTCAGGCCCTATGCTGACAAGGCAAATGTGATTGTTTATGGTACCGACACCATACTAGTGCCTTGCTGCCTCAGTGCAATTCTGTCTGATTTTCTCTATGCTGCTGACCCTTGTTCTCCAGTTTCTCTGTACACTGGACAGTTGAGTCCAAAGTCTTATACAGAGCTGTCTACAAAAAAGTACTTCAGAAACTATAATGCTGTATAATGACAACCATCTAAAAGTCAACATTTACCAAAGTTGCTGCGTTAATTTCCTCTCCTGAATGTAATATAATAACTTAAGAACATAAGAAAGGCAGTACCGGGTCAGACCAAAGGTCCATCTAGCCCAGTATCTGTCAACCGACAGTGGCCAATGCCAGGTGCCCCTGAGGGAGTGAACCTAACAGGCAATGATCAGGTGATCTCTCTCCTGCCATCCATCTCCAACCTCTGGCAAACAGAGGCTAGGGACACCATTCTTACCCATCCTGGCTAATAGCCATTTATGGACTTAGCCACCATGAATTTATCCAGTCCCCTTTTAAACATTGTTATAGTCCTAGCCTTCACAACCTCCTCAGGTAAGGAGTTCCACAAGTTGACTGTGCGCTGTGTGAAGAAGAACTTCCTTTTATTTGTTTTAAACCTGATGCCTATTAATTTCATTTGGTGACCCCTAGTTCTTGTATTATGGGAATAAGTAAATAACTTTTCCTTATCCACTTTCTTAACATCACTCATGATTTTATATACCTCTATCATGTCCCCCCTTAGTCTTCTCTTTTCCAAGCTGAAGAGTCCTAGCCTCTTTAATCTTTCCTCGTATGGGACCCTCTCTAAACCCCTAATCATTTTAGTTGCCCTTTTCTGAACCTTTTCTAGTGCTAGAATATCTTTTTTGAGGTGAGGAGACCACATCTGTACACAGTATTCGAGATGTGGGCGTACCATGGATTTATATAAGGGCAATAATATATTCTCAGTCTTATTCTCTATCCCCTTTTTAATGATTCCTAACATCCTGTTTGCTTTTTTGACCGCCTCTGCACACTGCGTGGACATCTTCAGAGAACTATCCACGATGACGCCAAGATCTTTTTCCTGACTCGTTGTAGCTAAATTAGCCCCCATCATGTTGTATGTATAGTTGGGGTTATTTTTTCCAATGTGCATTACTTTACATTTATCCACATTAAATTTCATTTGCCATTTTGTTGCCCAATCACTTAGTTTTGTGAGATCTTTTTGAAGTTCTTCACAATCTGCTTTGGTCTTAACTATCTTGAGCAGTTTAGTATCATCTGCAAACTTTGCCACCTCACTGTTTACTCCTTTCTCCAGATCATTTATCAATAAATTGAATAGGATTGGTCTGAGGACTGACCCTTGGGGAACACCACTAGTTACCTCTCTCCATTCTGAGAATTTACCATTAATTCCTACCCTTTGTTCCCTGTCCTTTAACCAGTTCTCAATCCATGAAAGGACCTTCCCTTTTATCCCATGACAGCTTAATTTACGTAAGAGCCTTTGGTGAGGGATCTTGTCAAAGGCTTTCTGGAAATCTAAGTACACTATGTCCACCGGATCCCCCTTGTCCACATTTTTGTTGACCCCTTCAAAGAACTCTAATAGATTAGTAAGACACGATTTCCCTTTACAGAAACCATGTTGACTATTGCTCAAGAGTTTATGTTTTTCTATGTGTCTGACAATTTTATTCTTTACTATTGTTTCAACTAATTTGCCCGGTACCGACGTTAGACTTACCGGTCTGTAATTGCCGGGATCACCCCTAGAGCCCTTTTTAAATATTGGCGTTACATTAGCTAACTTCCAGTCATTGGGTACCGAAGCCGATTTAAAGGACAGGTTAAAGGACTTCTCCCTTGATAGTCACAGATAGATTTCTCCAGGCCAATTTCACTTTACAGTCACAAGTCTGAACTTGTATCATTTTATTCAAACTAAAACTACAGAATTCTGTAGTTTTTAATTTAAATGAAACAATACAGCTGTGGAAAGGTACAGGCTCAGATTTCAGCTATCTGACAACCTGCTCTGGAGGAGTAACTCTTTCAAGGCTGTGAAAAATGAAATGTACAAGCTCTTTTTCTTTTTATTGAAAAGGAATACTAAGAGGCTGAGCGAGGGAAGAGGGTGGGGGAGTCAGATTAAAAGCAAGACAATTCTTCACCTGCTGCGGGGGTTCGAGCACTTAGGACTCAACTGTCACAGCAAGAGCTGCTTTAAAACTGTTGACAACTTTCTTTGGGATGAAAATGGCTTTTCAACTAACTGGAAACTTAATCCTGAAAACTTTCTTTGACAACTTCATGTTTTTTGGTTTTGACAACTGAAAAGCCTTCAAGAGTGGTTTTTTTGCTACAAACCCGAACAATTCCATGAAAAATTCTGATGAAACGCCTGTCTTTCACACTTTCCATGGAAAACAATCTATATTTACATAGCTCTCACTCAGCCATGCGAGGAAATGAGAAGGAACAAAATCTCCCCTTACACTTCTTATTGGACCTGCCCCCTGTGCTGGGGGCAGTAGGAACTACTTGAGCAAGTGCATGGGGCAAGGGATGAGGGGGGCAGAGACTAGGAGGGGTTCTGGCTCCAGAGTAGGATGCACAGCAGGTGTAAACTGTTCCACAAAAAAGGCTGAATTAACTTAGGTCCAGATCCTCAAGGCTATTTAGGTGCCTAGCTCCCCCTTGAAAAACTTTTGAGGACCTCTAGCTTACTGCTTACCCAGAGCAAAGGGGAAGTGGCTGAGGAATTGTGACTCTCTGAGCCCCATTTGTTTCTCTGGTCTGTGCCTGGAGTAGTGGAGCTGTACACGACCCCTTAATCAGGTTAGATTGTAAAGTTACCATCCACCCTTTAGTTAATCAGGCATATAACATGAGCTGACTGAGGGCATCTTTTAACATGCACTCATGCGTACGATTAAACCATTGACTCTCATCAGAGAGAGACGCCATCAGAACTGAACGATAAGAGACGCTCACTGGAACGCACTCAGCCGTTTCCTTTTTCTTGTCACTCAGTAAAGTTGGTTAATCAGATTCTGGGATGAGAAACAAAAGCTCCCAGAGGGTGACACACATCTTGCAAAAGTAGCAGTAATGAGGTGCAGCCAGCTGGTTATTGGCCCAGGTCCCAAGCTTGATTATTCCTTCAGGAACATACATTTCAGACCACTTAGGCCTGGGCTACACTAGCGTGTGTGTGTGTGTGTGTGTGTGTTCGAACTAAGATATACAACTTCAGCTACACTATTTGCATAGCTGAAATCAAAGTATCTTAGTTCGACTTACCTGGCCGTCCTCACGGCGGCGAGTCGACTGCCGCGGCTCCCCCGTTGACTATGCTTACTCCTGCCAAGGTGGAGTACGGGCGTCGATTTGGGGATCGATTTATCGCGTCCAGACAAGACGTGATAAATCGATCCCTGATACATCGAACACGACCCACCGATCTGGCGGGTAGTATAGATGTACCCTAAGACTTGGCCCTTCGGTCTTAACCTGGAATGTCTCTGGGAATCTCCCTTCAGAAGGGACCCTTAGAGCGCCCGCTCTGGGTTTTTTTTGTTTTGTTTTGATAGAGCCAGACCTGGAGCAGACAACTTCCAACCCACGCTCCTTCTGCTGGGCCTTGGGTTTTCTGGCAAGTAGCTATGTGCAGCACCTGCCCTATCTGTGAAATTGCTTTGCTGCAATTAAAATGAGTAAAACACAGACACAATCCAGCAGTTGCTGCTGACACATGCAAAGTGCTAGAACTCCCTTTTGTTTGTTGTTCTGATGAACTCTGGTTAAACACTGTCCTATATCTCACCACCAGGGAACATGGATTATTGAGAATCAGTATGAATGAGTAGCCGAAGTGTGAGTGTCATAAGAAAGGTCCAGGTTGTACTTTTGGATGCCCTTTTCTCTATTTGACTTATTCATAGCAATTCACCATGACCCTCATCGTCCCGAGAATTGTATTGTGTTTTCTTAAATACCACGAATGACCGAAGAGTTCACCAGCGCACTCGCAATTGTGTGAATGACCAAGTATCAGCTGAAGTGGTTCAGAAAGAATCATGAAGCGTCAAATACAAGTGACAGAATTTGAGCATAAGATGGAGATTTCCCTCACGGTAAATGGTGGATGGAGCCATATGTTTTTTAGTCGTACCACAGACGTGACAGCCCCCAAAGCAACTCATTTTGGGTGAGTCCCTTTTCAAAAGTCTCCTTTTTCTCTATGTGTCAAGAAGAAAGGAAGTCCAATTATTCTGGTAAGACGGGTACTGTTGATAGGAGGATCTCACTGTCAATCAAAAATACTAAGTGTAGCTAGCAACAATTGACTTATCCTGACTTCTAAGGACAGTAGCTCTCTCTTAAGACCCTCTGAAATTTTGAATAACTGCTACATTGATGCAGTCTGATTAAAACAAAGCTGGTAATGTTGATTGCCTAACCACCATCTATTCAGGAAGCAATACTTCTGTAGGAATGCCACTGCAATAGAGTCAGTCTGTGGTTAATGCAGTAGCACTTGGGTCACAGGAACTGTCAGGAAGATGATTGTAATGGTATGTTTACTTACAGTACATTATTCCGCCACTAATGTCTCTGTATGTTGTATAGAGACCCTGGTAAGCAAGGGAGTCAAGGCTGGAACTCAAGCTATGTAGAAGGTTTTGAAAGATTCTGATTCCATATAGCATGACAATGCTGATTTTTACTTGACCCCTGTCTACAACATGTGTACATGAACATGTGCACACTCATATATTTTAAAAGAAGATATGGAAAATGGATAGGTGAGTAATGTTGTCATGGCATCAGGGCTGGTGTAACCACTAGGCGAAGTAGGCGACTGCCTAAGGCGCCAAGATTTGGGGGCGCCAGAAAGGGGTACCCCCAAATTTTTTTGGGACTATTCCTGGAAAATGAATGAATAAAGAAAAGAGAAAAGTTGTTGAACTTGCATTTTAACTTGTTGTTCTTCTCTCGTACATTAAAGCTATAGCCTACGCCAGCTCTGCGTTGCGGGCACAAGAGTACTGCTTCACTATGGTACAAAGTTGCAATGATGTCATTTTTCTCGTTGCGTGCAGCTATTACCCGTTCCGACAGGCTATTTATAATGTTAAGTTTACTAGTTTTCGGAGGCTGTCAACTGAGGCTAACTATTTTTGTTGAGTTGTTTCAGATCTAGGACACTGGCAATTGCTGCTGCATCATTTCGCTAATACTCTGTATCAATTGTGCGCGTATGTTAAGTATTTGAGTGTATGTGTTTATCATGTGCGAATATGCGTGTGTAGGTTGTTGAAATTTGTCATATTGATATTGTTAGTTGTTGCATGACGGAGTATCCACCATGCTAATTTTATAAATTTTATTAATAACAATAATTGGATATTCTAAAGGTAAAATAAAATGTAGTAGATTTTGATATGAAAGAAGGAAGGAAGGAAGTATACTGAACAATGCCACCTTATGCGGTATTCATTTTTGAAAGTTTATAATAAGCGATGCTCCGGGGCGAGGGGAGTGGAGGGGGGGCGCAAGGTGGAAGTTTCGCCTAGGGCGCAAAATATCCTTGCACTGGCCTTGCATGACATGACAATCTGCTGAGTCCTGCAGATTGATCACTATATTTAAAAACAGCCAGTCAGGCAGGTTTTGCCTTGCAGGCCTCTGTTTCTACTTTGTTTAGAACAAATAAAGTGAAAATCGGCATAGAATTCTCTGTGTGTGTGTCAGTTTGGGAATCTAATCCAGCACAATCTGGGTGAACAGCAATCAAAACCACAATCTCACGGGGAAATGAAGTGTCAGGAAATTCCGCATTTGCCACGTGTAAGCATGTAGAAACCAGGCACCCTGAGGCTTGGCTACACACCAGGCAAAAGGCCAGTGAGCACCATGTGTTTAGAAGAACAAACCTTTAGCATTGACCGTTTACAGAAAGTATTTTGTTTCCTGTCTTTTGGATTGAGATTAAAGAGGATGCATCTATACTATCCAATGTAGAATCTGTTTTCCAGTGCCAATGCAGCTGTATGAACACCAAAGGTGTAAGAGGTAATGTAGATGCTGTTGAAATGCTTACATGACTGCTAGTGCCAGTACAGCTGCATGACTCCTGGAAAAAGGGTGTCAAATTTTGTAGAGTAGGCAAGGCCGATCATTCTTAGAATTCTATCACAAAGCTCTCCTGGAAAACAGACAAGGGCTATCAGAAGCTGTTTCTACAAAGCTCTAGCGGTAGCGTTAATGTTAGTGACAGAAAGTTCTTCTTGTAAGCAGAGTCAGGATGAGCCCCACCCTGACATCTGGTGGTAAATTATGGGGAGTGCGGAAAGTGTTGCATTGGTATTTCGGTTATTTGCATGGGCACTCCCAACCCACTTAGCATACCGCAAAGCAGCATGGGATGGTTACTTTCACAGCTGTGGGAGCCCCCAATTTCGTTGTTATTGGGGCAGGAGGAATGAAATGTTGTCACCCTGATTGGGTAACTGGGGAACTACAAAATTGTCTTGTGATGGGGGGTTTCATTGTCAGCTGGATAGCACTTGCTAGATGGGGCACATGGGTTCCAAAACCCATTGAGAAGAGAGAGGCTGGGGACAGATATCTGTACTGGGTGGTGCAGGCTTCTTGTGTGAGCCAGATGCACCAGTTCCACCTGTGCCTCTCTCCACTGTGGAATGTCAGAGTTAATGTTTGATTCCCTTAAGAATCTAGATACAGGTTACTGAGCTGAACTCACTGGCACTGGGGCTCCCCTACTATGAGCTGGAATGACTAAGAGCTGAAATCACTAAAGAGCTGAACTTGCTGAGAGCACTGAGTACTGTGCTTATGAGTGGGGGAGCCTGAAGCAATACCATGGAGCAGAGCAGCTGGCAGAACGGAGTGGAGCAGTTTGTGCAGCCCTGGGTGAGTGGAGCCAAGCAGCTCGCGAGGACGGCCGGAGCAGATCACAGGACAGCTGGTGGACCAGAGCAGCCCACAGAGCCAGCGGAGCTGAGCGGTGGCGGGGACGGCTGGTGGAAGCAGAACCCCACGAAGAGGCAGGGCAGTTGGCCCCGAACCATGTAAGGTGCCCCTTTTCTACCCAGGCTGGGGAGGGGGACCTCTGCAAAGAGACTCTTGAACTCTGGGGCTGCACTGACCCGGGACAGAGACTTTTGGATTGTGGGACTTTTGGGACTGTGGGTGATTTGGGGGGTTGCTGGACTCAAGGGCCCAGAAAGAAGGACACGGCCCAATTTGCTGGAGTGGGTCTTTGCTCACGGTTTGACCCATGATCTCTAGTTAAGGTATTTTCCAAATTTAATGCTTGTTGTTGTTTATCTTATGTAATTAAACCTTTTCTGCTACACCAAGAGTCTGTGCTTGCGAGAGGGGAAGTATTGCCTCCTTGAGGCGCCCAGGGGTGTGTGTAAGATTTTCCCAGGTCACTGGGTGGGGGCTCGAGCTGGTTTTGCATTATGTTGTGGGGAAGGGACCCCTAGGTATTGAACCCGGCCCTTGCTGCTATCGTTTCGGCCCGGCAGAAGGGTTACATTTTTGGGGGCTCGTCCGGGATACCTGGGTCAGTACCCCTCGCAAGCACATGTTGAGTGTTCCACTGTATTGGGAAATAATTGTGTTTATATTTTGAGGAAATTACTGTTGGTATAATGGCTAATATGTCGGGTCTGATGGGCCCCAGTCCTGCAGCCTCTAGCTCAGGGGCGGCAGCCACAGCCTATGATTGGGCAAAAGCACTGGGGCATATATTGGAAAAGATTGTGCTGGCATATGCTACGTCAAACTCTTGTCGTAAGTTAAGGCTATTTGATGGGAAAGAGGAGTTTGAGCCCTGGTTGGAGCATACCACTGAAATGCTGCGGGAGTGGGCCGTACCCGATGTAGAAAAGCGAAGATGTCTAATAGAGAGCCTTAGTGGCCCAGCACTAGATGTAATTCGCACCCTGAAGCTAATTGACCCTGGGGTTAGTGTGCAGGACTGCCTAAAGGCCCTTGATAATACTTTTGGGAGCGTAGAGAGCCCTGAAGACAGTTACTGTAAATTCCTTGATTCCCGACAGCAAAGGGGTGAGAAAACTTCAGCCTATATACAGAGGCTGGAAAGACTGCTTCAGAGAGCTGTTATGAGGGGAGCAGTGACTGCTGAGCAGATGGATCAGACCAGACTGGCTCAAGTTGTAAGAGGGACTCAGTATCAGAACCCGATCCTACTGCATCTCCGACTAAGAGAACGGCAGGAACATCCCCCAAGTTACTCCCAGCTGATAAAGGAGGTCAGGGAAGAGGAAGAAAGGCAGACTGCCAGCGAGTGTTGGGAAGCCCAAACATTGGAACCAGGCAGCACAACGCCACTGCAAATGGCCAGTGTACTGATGGTGAGCACCACAGAGGAACTTGCCCAACAAATGCAGGTCCTGACGAAACGGATAGCTGAGCTGCAAAGCATGATTGACCGAGCTAAGGTTTCCAGGAATAAGGAGCCTCAGACTGTGACAATGGAGAAATCAGTATCTAGAGCCACTGTCCCACCCCGGCGAAGGGGGAAAGGACAATTCTTTTGCTACCAGTGTGGTCAGGATGGGCACAGTGCTGCTAACTGCCATAAGGAAGAGAACCCCTCCTTAGTGTATGAAAAGCTGAGGAGCAGTTGGGAGAGACCCAGTAGCGGCCAGAAGGTCTGGGGACGGAGACCACCTAGACCTACAGGATTTGAAGATTCCCCCAAAAGAGACCGTCCACCTGGGATCCCTGCAGGACTGATAGGGCCGCGAGCAGAGGTCATGGTGAGGATTGAAGGGGTGGAGTGTAAAGCCGTGCTTGACACTGGATCTCAAGTGACTATTATATTTCAGTCATTCTACCAACAGATGCTTAGGCACCTGCCTATACAGCCACTGACTGGCATTGGTCTGTGTGGCCTCAGCATGGATGAATACCCCTACCAAGGGTATGTCATAGTGCACCTGGAATTCCCAGAGGAGGTTGCTGGGGTAAGGGAAGAGGTAGACACAGCTGCCTTAATATGCCCTGACCCTAAAGGGACCTCTGATGTGTCTGTGCTGATAGGGACCAACTCCAGTCTCTTCAAGGTGCTCGCGGATTACTGCAGACGACGGGCTGGGGACCAGTACCTGAATACCCTGATGATCCATACGCTTTGTGCTGAAGCCTATAGGAAAATTGAGAGTGCTAAAAAGGAGACATCTGAGCTACCGATTGGGGCACTGAAGTACATGGGCACAACCCCCTTAGTAGTGCCCGCAAGGACAGAGCAAGAAGTGCTTGTAATGAGTACCAGGCTGAAAGGCAGTAAAGGGGCACTAGCAATGATAGAGCAGCCAGTTGAAGGAGAGCTCCCGGAAGGAGTGCTGGTCCCCAGTGGAGTCATAACCCTACCTGCTGAAGCCCAGGAAAAGGTGACTATACTGATTGCCAATGAAACAAGTAGAGATATTGTTGTGAAGCAAGGACAAAAGATAGCAGACCTCTTCGAGCCTGAATCAATTGTAAAACCCCAGTGTGAGACTCAAGTTCCGACAATAGACCCAGCAAAGTTTGACTTTGGAGATTCACCATTGTCCGAGGAGTGGAAAGATCGCCTGAGGAGGAAACTTTGTGAAAGACCCAAGGTGTTCTCACTGCATGAGTGGGATGTGGGATGCGCAAAAGGAGTAGAGCACAACATCAGACTACATGACTCCCGACCTTTCAGAGAGAGATCTAGGAGGCTTGCTCTCTCCGAGATGGAAGATGTGCGACAACATCTTCAAGAGCTGGTTGCAAACGGCATCATTACAGAGTCCCGCAGCTCATACGCCTCACCCATTGTGGTGGTACGTAAAAAGAATGGGAAAATCAGGATGTGTATTGACTACCGCACCCTGAACCGCCGTACTGTGGTTGACCAGTACACAATGCCTCGAGTCCAAGATGCCTTAGACTGTTTGCTGGGAAGCCAGTAGTTCTCTGTGTTGGATCTTCGGAGTGGATACTACCAGATCCCTCTGGGTGAAGAAGATAAGGAGAAGACAGCCTTCATCTGCCCATTAGGGTTTTATCAGTTCGAACGCATGCCCCAAGGGATTTCTGGAGCACCTGCCACATTTCAGCGTCTTATGGAGAAAGTTGTGGGAGACATGAATTTACTACAAGTGTTAGTTTATTTAGATGACTTAATTGTGTTTGGAAGAACTTTGGAAGAGCATGAAGAAAGACTTCTTAAAGTGCTTGATAGGTTGGAGGAGTATGGTTTGAAGCTTTCCATTGACAAATGCCAGTTCTGCAGGACCTCAGTGAAGTATGTGGGCCACATCGTGTCCCAAGAGGGTGTGAGTACTGATCCTGATAAAATAGAAGCACTCACTACATGGCCCCGTCCAAGCAACTACAGAGAACTCAAGACTTTCCTTGGGTTTAGTGGCTACTACCGCAGATTCGTGAAAAACTATGCTACAGTTGTAAAACCCCTCAATGATCTTACCAGGGGATATCAGTCCAGCAAGAACAAATCTAAGACCAAGAATAAAGGGCCTTCCGTGCAGAGACACTATGGCCCCTTCGAACCCTTTGGGCCACGGTGGAATGAGAGATGTGAAAGGGCTTTTCGAGAAATCATTACTTGCCTAACTCATGCCCCTGTCCTAGTCTTTGCTGACCCAAGCAAGCCATTTATCCTGCATACTGATGCCAGTTTGGAGGGTCTGGGAGCAGTGCTGTACCAGGAGGTGGAAGGCAAGCGTAAGCCTGTAGCCTTTGCCAGCCGAGGACTGTCTGATAGTGAAACCCGCTATCCCACCCACAAGCTGGAGTTCTTGGCCTTGAAATGGGCCATCACTGAGAAATTTCGAGACTACTTGTATGGTGCTCAGTTCCAGGTGTGGACAGACAACAACCCACTGACTTATGTGTTAACAAGTGCTAAACTGGATGCTACAGGGCAAAGATGGGTGGCCGCTTTGGCTAGCTATGACTTCAGCATTCAATACCGATCAGGGAGAAGCAATATAGACGCAGATGCATTGTCCAGGCGTCCACAAGCACCAGGAGTTGCTGTGATACCCACGGATGGAGTGAGAGCTATTTGCAGTGTGAGTCGCCGAGAGCCGGAGACCCATGAGAGCCTTCATGGATGCGTTGCTGAAGCTTTGGGCCTGCCCCCTGAATGCGTGCCTTCTGCTTCAGTGAACTATATTGCTTTGGACCAATCTCCCTTGCCCGTGCTCAATGCGGCTGACTGGCAGGAAGCCCAGCTGCAAGATATTTCCATTCGTGATACGCTACTTGCCAAAAGGGAGGGGCGAGGCCCAGCTGCGGTTGTTCCACCTACCCCAGAGGGCAAACTACTGTTGAGAGAATGGACCAAGCTAAAACTGATTCAGGGAGTGCTACACCGTGTGACCACAGACCCTCTACAAAGGCAACGGAACCAACTAGTGCTGCCAAAAGAGTACAGAGGCCTGGCCATGAGGGCCCTGCATGATGACTTTGGACATTTAGGGATGGAGAGGACCCTGGAACTTACCCGCAGTAGGTTCTATTGGCCCCGGATGGCTGAAGATGTTCGCAGGAAATGTGAGACCTGCGCTCGATGTGTCCAAAGGAAAACTCTGCCCACGAGGGCTGCATATCTGAAGAACATCACCAGCAACAAACCTCTGGAGCTGGTTTGCATTGATTTCTTGTCTTTAGAAGTGGACAAGAGGAATATTGGGAACATTCTAGTAGTGACCGACCATTATACGCGATATGCGCAGGCATATCCCACACGTGATCAGAGGGCCACTACTGTCGCTCGAGTACTGTGGGAAAAATATTTCTCAGTTTATGGATTCCCAGCCCGGATACACTCGGATCAGGGACGAGACTTTGAGAGTCACCTTCTAAAGGAGGTGCTGAGGACAGCAGGAATTAAAAAGTCAAGGACAACGCCGTATCACCCGCAGGGTGACCCTCAGCCAGAGAGGTTCAACCGAACTCTGTTAGATATGTTAGGGACTTTGCGGCCAGAGCAGAAGGCAACCTGGAGCCAACATGTTGCATTTCTGGTGCACGCCTACAACGCCACCAAGAACGACGCTACGGGAGTCACCCCATATTTCTTGATGTTTGGGCGAGAACCAAGATTACCCATAGACCTGTGCTTTGGTGTATCCGAGGATGGAGATAGCTATGAAACTCATCAGCAATATGTATCCCGACTACGAGAAAAGCTGCGGGATGCTTATCACTTAGCTGCATCTGCAGCTCGGAAGAATGCAGACCGCAACAAACATCGATATGATGCTAGGGTTCGTCTGCAAGAGCTCCAGCCAGGAGACAGAGTCCTGCTGCGAAATTTGGGTATTGCTGGCAAACACAAGATAGCTGACAGATGGAAGGCAATACCTTACTTGGTGATGGAAAAGCTAGGAGACCTGCCGGTCTACAAGATCAAACCTGAAGAGGGTCCAGGGCAGGCAAAGACTGTGCATAGAAACCTTTTGCTCCCTGTGGGGGAATTGGTGGGCAGCCCTTATGAGATGGGCCACAACAGGGCAAGTGGGCAGAATGAAGGTGCTGTACCAAAACCACCTTCCAACATGGACAGGCGGCCCCCTGCAGCTAACCTACCCCTACTCAGCACATCTGAGAGTGAGTCTGAGGAGGAAGACACAACCATGGTGTATCCTAGGATGAAGACAAGATTTCAGTCTCGATCAGCTGAATCAAATGAGAGCACCTCCTCTTCCACCCTAAACCCCATGGCAGAAGTATTTAGGCCTATTCCTGATACCCCTGAGCCACTGGTGGGACCCCCATGTGATGTCACGCCCGGGTTATTGGACAGCGGAGACATACAGGTGGAGGATGTCCTGAGCACCATCAACCCTCCACTGTTAGAACTGGAAATGCAGGGGCCTATGGCAGTATCTGAGGGGGACTCACAGGAAACTTCCCCATCCGTTACTCAAGAGGATGTTCCCCCTGCCACAGCAACAGAGATTCTCAATAGGCGAGACAGGGTAATAAGACCAGTGAAACGATTAACTTATGATGCACCTGGGGTGACTAGTGAGGAGCCAATACATTTAGCACACAGGCTTGTGGAAGCTAAAGTGGGCTATCTGAGGCCGTTTGACGGGGGCCAATAAGTTGGTACAGTAGGGAATGTGATTTATCGGGACGACAAATTCTCGGCTGGGGGGAGGATGTAAGCAGAGTCAGGATGAGCCCCACCCTGACATCTGGTGGTAAATTATGGGGAGTGCGGAAAGTGTTGCATTGGTATTTCGGTTATTTGCATGGGCACTCCCAACCCACTTAGCATACCGCAAAGCAGCATGGGATGGTTACTTTCACAGCTGTGGGAGCCCCCAATTTCGTTGTTATTGGGGCAGGAGGAATGAAATGTTGTCACCCTGATTGGGTAACTGGGGAACTACAAAATTGTCTTGTGATGGGGGGTTTCATTGTCAGCTGGATAGCACTTGCTAGATGGGGCACATGGGTTCCAAAACCCATTGAGAAGAGAGAGGCTGGGGACAGATATCTGTACTGGGTGGTGCAGGCTTCTTGTGTGAGCCAGATGCACCAGTTCCACCTGTGCCTCTCTCCACTGTGGAATGTCAGAGTTAATGTTTGATTCCCTTAAGAATCTAGATACAGGTTACTGAGCTGAACTCACTGGCACTGGGGCTCCCCTACTATGAGCTGGAATGACTAAGAGCTGAAATCACTAAAGAGCTGAACTTGCTGAGAGCACTGAGTACTGTGCTTATGAGTGGGGGAGCCTGAAGCAATACCATGGAGCAGAGCAGCTGGCAGAACGGAGTGGAGCAGTTTGTGCAGCCCTGGGTGAGTGGAGCCAAGCAGCTCGCGAGGACGGCCGGAGCAGATCACAGGACAGCTGGTGGACCAGAGCAGCCCACAGAGCCAGCGGAGCTGAGCGGTGGCGGGGACGGCTGGTGGAAGCAGAACCCCACGAAGAGGCAGGGCAGTTGGCCCCGAACCATGTAAGGTGCCCCTTTTCTACCCAGGCTGGGGAGGGGGACCTCTGCAAAGAGACTCTTGAACTCTGGGGCTGCACTGACCCGGGACAGAGACTTTTGGATTGTGGGACTTTTGGGACTGTGGGTGATTTGGGGGGTTGCTGGACTCAAGGGCCCAGAAAGAAGGACACGGCCCAATTTGCTGGAGTGGGTCTTTGCTCACGGTTTGACCCATGATCTCTAGTTAAGGTATTTTCCAAATTTAATGCTTGTTGTTGTTTATCTTATGTAATTAAACCTTTTCTGCTACACCAAGAGTCTGTGCTTGCGAGAGGGGAAGTATTGCCTCCTTGAGGCGCCCAGGGGTGTGTGTAAGATTTTCCCAGGTCACTGGGTGGGGGCTCGAGCTGGTTTTGCATTATGTTGTGGGGAAGGGACCCCTAGGTATTGAACCCGGCCCTTGCTGCTATCGTTTCGGCCCGGCAGAAGGGTTACATTCTGATAATCCCAGCCAGCAGTTCCAATCTTATTCCGAGCATTTTAAAAATGTAGACATTAACCCATTTGCGGACACCAAACTTGCAAATTCAAAGCATGTAGAAACACTGCTGAAGCTTTCAGTCCAATTTTAAAGAGAAGCTGTCTGCTGGTGCCTGGGGTTTTCTGAACTGTTTCTGACGGGGTGTGTGCATGTGCACATGTGTATTATTTACACTACTAGGATATGAACAGAGGACCCACAGGTACAAGGACAGGACATCTGCCATGTCAGATGAAGGGGAATTGCCACTCAAGGTGCAGTTGTGGGTATGAGGCAAAGGAGATTGGATTGGAAGTGGCATGGAATAGATCTAGGTGATAGCATTATTCAGGATTAGTGGGGATTTCTACTACCTGTGTACTTATGTGGCCCCATCCCTGCAGAGCCTGAGTTAGTCACAAAGAGATCTTCTCAATATCTCTCTGAGGGAGGAGGGTATTATGATATCTACTCCCAGATGGGGAATGGAGGTACAAGGCCACACAGGATGTCTGGGTCATACCTAGAAAAGGACCCCTCGGGTGAAATCCTGGCCCTACTGAAATCAATAGCAAAACACCCCTTGACTTCAATAGGGCCAGGATTTTATCCATCATCAGCAGAGTTCCCAGTCATTGCCTCAGCCACAAGCCCATCCTTCCCAATTATAGTCTGGGCCAAATTGTGATCACTTTACTGATACAAGTACTCATTCTGGCTTCAAGGTGTACTGGACTGTAATTTCTGAAAGTAGAAAGAACATAAATAACTGTCCCTCACACACAGTTTTAAAAGCAGTGAATCATTTGTAAGTATGTAGGTAACTAAATAGCACCTTATGTATAGAGGCACATGAGAAAAGCCATGTATTTAGGGTTATTGAGCCAATGCCAGAGCTCCATTTGTCCCAGTGTAAATCAGAGGACCTGCTTGGATCTTTGCTGTGAGAGAGATTGTAATCTGACCCGCCATACTTATACAGCAGAGAAATCTCTGAAGATTTATTGTGTTCCAGATACCTTTATTGTAAGTGCTGCATATTGTGTAACATCTTACTGTAAATTCTGTAGCATAACGGCAATATGTTCTGATTTTCCGGATGACCATCTCTGAGATGTGAGCATTCAGAAAGAAGGTTTGGGAGTGGAGGAACACTTTTTAACAGTTGCCTGATGACACCGGTAACAGGATTTGTGTGTGTGGTGTATCAAGGCATTGTTGTAAACCTTCCAATTTGACTAATCAGGATATATTGTTTTACATGCAACATTCTCATTAGTTGACAGCGATGCATGTAATCCTTTAGTATGGAGAATGAGGCTTAGAATTTGTCTTCCTGTACTTTGAGAAGAGATACTGTACCACTCTGGTATCAGAGGGGTAGCCGTGTTAGTCTGGATCTGTAAAAGCAGCAAAGAGTCCTGTGGCACCTGATAGACTAACAGACGTATTGGAGCATGAGCTTTCGTGTGTGAATACCCACTTCATCGGATGCATGGGACATGTACCACTCTGGGTTGCAAAATAGTCTGTCCTGTCTGATCTATGAACCCTGCAGATACAGTTGTGCTCCAGTGGGACAATATGGATCAGAAAGCATGTGAGAGCTAGAAGCAAAGCATTCTGGGTGGAAGGGCTCTGGCCGGTGAATGAACTTCCAGGGGAGATTAGGTAAATCCAAGATCTGACCTTCTTTAGGAAATGATGCAAAACCTGCCTTTCCACCAAAACAAGGAGAACACTGACCCACGCTGACACTCCCTCTGCCATCACCCTGGCCAAATAATAACCAAATCAGCCAACCAGTCGAATAACTGCGTCCTAAGCAGAGTTGTTATGCCTTCAGAAGGAGCCAGAGACTCCATTAAGTTCACAAGGGACTGTGCTATTGCTAATTGATTTTACATGGAAGATGGCTAGATACTAAGGTGATGGTTGGCAGTATAAAGCCCTAAGATAAACAGTGTACAAGACAATACTTTTATTAACTATTATGTTTTAATTTGCTGAAAAATGTATTCAATTGCTTCACTTTAATGGAACACTTTTAAGTTGCCCATCTAAAACCTGGAGAATTGTGCACCTGAAAACTAGCTCTTGGGACAGTCAAGAAGACTAACACATCCAGCATTGTGCTTGGTTTTCTTTTTTTTTAGTGTCACCACCTCTGTCAGACAAAGCACCTATGGCATGTGTATCTTCAGTCTCAGAAATCCCATTAGGCTCAGACGCATTGAGGGGTTTTTAGGGAACATGTGCTCATTTTAAAATGAAAGTACTCAGTTATTCTGCAGCCCGTGGAAACTGTGCATAGTACAATAACGCCAGTGTTCCTGCAGCTGTTTATGAAATTAGGTGTGTGATGGATTCTCCCCAGGGTGCCACCTGGAACTGGGGTAGCACTGAGCCCTCTGACCCACCAGCCTGGGCTCCCTCTCACACTGTACTGCTGTGACAAGCTGCAAAGCCCTCCAGCCTGCACTTTCACCAGCATTCACACAGGTAGGGACACACCCAGCTGCAGTTACAAGTAGGGGCTCTGACCAGCCATTCAGGCGCACACCCTCACTGGAATATAAATTCAAAATTATACCGTCTTGCACTACACAGGGAATGGTACAGTGTAAGCTCATAAAATTCACCTTCTCCCTCACTTTGGAGAGGAATGTGCAACAGCCTTTTGCCCCTGGGTTGTGATTTTCACACACTTCACTCCAACTCGCTGGTTTAGATAAAGCAAAAACAAGTTTATTAACTAGAAAAGATAGATTTTAAGTGATTATAACTGATGGCAAACAGATCAAAGCAGCTTACCTAGCAAATAAACAAAAACTAAGCTTTAATATACTAAGTAGATAGGATGTGAATAGCAGATTCTTACCATAAAAGATGATACAAGCAGGCTGCAGATCCTTAAGGGGAAGCTGCCCTTGCTTACAGCTTGGCATCACCAGGTGTTTCATTCACAGGCTAAACATCCCTTTAGCCTGGGTCCAGCACTTCCCCCAGTTCAGTCTTTGTTCCTCAGCTGTTTCCAGGAGTCTTCTTGTGAGGGGAGCAAAGAACCGCAGATGATGTCACTCCCTGCCTTATATAGCTTTTGCATGTTCCTAAAGCTTGATTCCCAGACCAGTCTGTGGAAAAACACTGACATCCCAAGATGGAGTCCAGAGACATGTGGTCTCCTCACATGTCCTTGTAGAGTCATAGCAGTCATCACTCACAGGCTCTTTGGAGCGTTCACAGCTCACGGGGTGGGAGATAAGCTTCTCCTAAAGCCTAATGTTCTTTCCTAATGACCCATTGCCCCGAATAGGCCCTTCCCTAGCCACTCTCTAGACTGAAAACATCTTGTCTAGTGGGTGTTACCCAGGTGTAACTACATTTGAGATACAGATACATAGTCAATATTCATAATTCCTGATAGAAAAATGATACATGCATACAAATAGGATAATCATATTCAGCAATTCATAATGACATCTCACATGACTTATCATGCATAAAAGGTATCATAATTATGTTCATCATCATAACATAATATCACTGTGAAGACTATCGGATGCATTGTCACAAGATGTACAATAGATTTGCATCTGATGTTTCTGGAGCTATGATGTGGCGGTTGATGGAATGTATGATAATGGAAAGCAGATGTCGTTCCCTCGAGGGAGAGAATCTCAGACAGACATGCTTGGTAGCTTAAAAATAAATGACTGTGTCTTGTCTCTGTTTTTGAAAGGATGGTCCCACAGCTGCCTAGGAACCTTGATTCCATCACCCTGGTCTCTCCACCATTTCTTATTTGTATATGTGTACAATATGTTTATACCTTTTCGCTTTTTCGGATGAGTGTTGCTGAACCAACAGTCAGTGTATCTACCATTTCATTTCCTTTAATTTCCGGTTCATGGGAGAATGTTTCTGATTTGCACACAAGCTTCCCACCTATCATGTTAACCGTGCACTTTAGTTTTTTTGCCATCCATAGGAGTGATGTCAGCCTCTTTCCCCAGAGTAAATGAATTTGTTACAGACTGCTAGAGGGTGAGTTACTAGAGGGTGAGACCCAACATTCTGGGGGCTGTGACTTCTTCTTAGGCTCTGTGTTTCTCTGACATAGCTTGATTTCCCTAAAAGATTTGGAACCCGGGTCTATGGGGAGCGATCTACCTCTCGCAACATGTGGGAGAGTCTTAAAAAAAAATGGAGTCCTTGACCATCAAACATGTGGGAAAGTCAATGGAAAGTATATCGTGTAGTGCCTTAGGGCTTCATCCTGTGCTAATGGAAGTCAATTGCAAATATTCCATTGATTTTAAGGAAGCAGGTCGAGGGCTCTGATGCACATATGGAGCTTTCTGCTCAAGGAGGTTAGTGATTCCAATAAGTTTCGCAGTGTCTGCGTATTCCCTGATGGATTCCTTTGTTCAGTTATAGATGGTTCTCTTATAAAGAATAAAGGTAAACTTTCTCTAGAGTTTTTTTTAAACTAACCTATAGAATTTTATGGCAGTGACACAGTTCTCTACTAACATCCCTAGACTGGTTTATAAATAGTCACCTATTCATTTCCACTGGGTTCAGAGTACTTTCTATAGGTTTCATTCATATGACATTCTATCAGGCTATGGAAAAAGATAAATGCGCCTGTGCTCAGAAACACACGGTGCAATTTAGAATATGTAGCAGGTTTTCCTTACTGCAGCGGAACGGCAGCTCAGGACTGAGCTGCGGAGAGGTTGCTTGTATTATGCCTCAGCATGCTGCACATGTAAATCAGCATTGCTCCATTGAAGCCAACACCAACTGACACCAGCTGAGCCTCTGATTCACAGAACTTAACACCATATTTTACTAGTACATAATGCAACCTGTCTCTTCATTTAGCCGTAGCTGCTGAAATTGCTGAGGGAGAAGGGGATATTGCTTTATAGAGCAGAAAGTGTATTGTTATTTTTCATTCATTACCTGCGTCATGCCTGTGCTCGGCTTACCTTTTAAAAATATATTAGCTATAGCCATTTTCATAAACATTGTGGATGTTCAAAAAGCCTATCCGCATTTAGAACCATTTTGAATGTTTTCTTGGATGAGTCTGAAGAAAAGAAAGCAAAATGAGTCATCTAAGTGACTCCCTTTAGCCGAACTCTCTCATTTATATGTATGTTGGGAGGTTAGAATTATAACATGGAGGACACACAGGACTAAATTAAGGTTTATACTTGCCTCTAATGGCATAAAACCTAGTACAGAACACCAGTGATGGAAAGCCTTGTAGGGATGAGAGGTTTTAGCAGCAGAAAGTGGCTTGAAATCAGTCGTCAGGGCCAGCTTGGAAGAGTGTGCAACGCTGCACCCCTGGAGGGTCGTCTGGAGTGGGGATTGAACCTGGGACCTAAGGATTTTAAAGCAGGAGCCTTGATTGACTGAGCTAAAAGAGTAATTTCTGTTAAACATGGCTGTAGCAGGCTTATCAGCCGCCTCCGCCCCCACAAGAGGGAGACAGAGCACTGCAGGGACTGGACAGCCGGATGATGTGCTGGCTCAGTGTATCCCCTTAACAATCCACGCCAGCGGGGCTTTTACGGAGCCTGGGCCTCAAACTGAAGTCAAACTGCTTCTGATGCTTTGGGATGCATTTTCAGAAGATCAGCCTCCTTCATGCAGCACAAGTTGCATCTTACAACATTTACACCCAAATTTATTTTTTTCATCATAGTTAAATGATTGGCACAAGTCTGAGCAATGGCAGGTGCTAATTGGGTAGTTAGAGCTGCCTCTACTATTCACGTAGTGGTGCAAAATTGTAAGTACAAATTTTATAGGTGCAAACTGCACTTGTGCAGAGGGAAGTTGGACCTCCCCACAACTGGAAATATGATTGTGTATGTATGTCCAGTCATGTCATTTCCCCACAAGCCACTATCTCAAGCAGTTATTCTCTTTGTTCCGCTTGAGTGGTACAAACCAATATGTAACATCTAGGTGAGTTCCATATAGGGAGCGTGTTTGAGGTGCGGGGCTGAAATGAAAGCATCCTGTTCCATATATTAAAATTCACATGTATATAAAATATAGATTTAAAAACTAATGACAGTGTCACAGTCGGAGCAGGTCTCCTCCGCCCCCGCTCTGTGTATAATCTGAACTCACCCGTTCGGCTTTATTGCCATTGGAAACCACTGTAACCCATCTCTCAAGCTAGTCTTCTCCCAGATTTGGCCTCCTCTTACATCTAGGATGGATTTAACGAACTGTTCCTGTCACAAAGACTCAGCAGGAATCAGTAGACATCTCTCCCTGTAGTGTCCAACAACTGCTGTCTGTCAACAGGAGAGACCTGCTGCCTTGCTGTACCCAGACACACGTGTCTTCTCCACAAGGGTCACCGGTGAATTATTCATGTAGGATCTGCCCTCATCAATGGACAGCCAAACAGCAGCAACAACCCCTTAGGAGTCGAGCAAACCTCTCGCTTTTACATTGTCAAATCTACTTTTCTTCTGTCGCTTAAACAGAATCTGGCAGAGGAGCCAGATACAAAGCTGTTCTGGTTAACAAATGCTTGCAAAAACTCTTTTGTGCCTCATATTATATACTCCACCATAAACTTTATATCCTTTCAGGCAATGGTTTAACTGTTTCACCCACTGTAAGAGACCAAACACATTCCAGGCTCATCTTTTTCCTGGCTGCTGCAAAGTGGTGCTTTTCCGAGGCTTGAAAACAATGTGACTGGCAGTTGATGTTGGTAATGAATGTCTTCCCTAGAATAAACCCACATCTGTGCTTTTCTGGTGTCAGAAAGGGAGCTCTGTACGTTGACAATTATTCAGTCGGTGTTGCTATGGCAATTGGAGTTGTGAAGGAGGAGGCTGGCGGTGGCAGAATGACTTAAAAAGATAAGGCCAGTGAAGGAATTTTGTTTTCACTTTTATTTGTTTTTTGAGACTTTCTCTTTTTCATAGTAATCTTAGTCTGAAGTCTCTCCCCTGCCCATCCTTTACACATAGTGATTAAAAGGTCACATTATTCTAGTTCATGCCACAGAAACTGTGCTTGTATTGTGGGAAATGGGGGTGATGGGCACAAATACAGCAATGGGAGGTAAGGCAAAAAATAACCAAGAGGAATCCATTATAAGGTTCAAAAGGAGGAATTTTTAATCCCATGAAAAATAGAGTTAATTTACAGAGTTCCAGTTGCAACCATCATACAAAATAGTCACCCTTTTTACAAAACCTTGGTATTGCCAACTCTAGTGATATTTGGTGTTTTTCTTTACCTGATTCCAGCAACTGAGCATTATTATTTGAGAACCTCACTTTTTTAATTAAGTGAAAGCTAAGTTTCTAGCCCCCATTGTTGCAGAGAAAGCATAAAAATGTGACCCATCAAGGCTCCAACACCAGAAGGCAAATAAAATGAACATCAAATTTGGGCTGGTTGCAAATTTTCTGTTAAAACTGTTTTAGATGGAAAATTGGGCTTTTGACTAGATGAAATATTTTGCATAAAGTGTCTGTTTTCTGTGGAATTTTTCAATTTGTTGTAAAAAAAAAATCAAATGCTCAAAAAAAAAGATTTCAGCAGAAGACTGAAATATTTTGACTGAAAAAGTGACTGTGGTGCATCACTGGAGTTGAACTTTGTTTGCCTAGTGTCCCATTTCTCCTCTAGGGGACATGCTGTGCAGCAGGATTTCATCTCCTTTGACACATCGTGACCATGGGATGCTCATGAGCCCCTGCCTCCCCTCACCGAAAGGTTAAAAACCGTAGCGCACTATGGGAGACGTAGACTAACTAGGGAGCCTCACCTAGAGAGGAGAATGGGAGCATGAAGCACCCAAACTACCACTCCCATGAGCCGCTGCAGCAGCATTTCCAAACTGAAATAGTTTGGTTTTCTACCTTTTTTTTTTCTCTCTGAAAAGCTGAATTTTTCCACAGGGAGATCTAAGTAGCTCTAAATCCTTACCTGAGCTGAGCTTCTAATCTAGATTGATCCAAATCAACAGCTCAACCAGCTCGACCCTTACACTGAAGTTCGAACAAGCTTCTAGGCTAGAGTGAGCGCCTGTGACTTGACACCAGCTTTCTATTGGCTACAACAAATAGAAGAGTGTGGCCAATCAGCCCACTTCAACTTTCAGTACAGACTTTTCTCTCTCCTCCCACTTTTTTTTTAAACGTATAAAAACATTTTTCTTTGCTGTTAACACACTTTGCCACCTTACTACTTTAAACAACGTCGTAAGCCAACAGGTGACAAAAAGCCCAGGGTAGGTATATAAAAGAAGGTGACTGTAACAGAGGGCTAGATGTTGGGGGGTATGGAATGGAAAGTTACAATAGGATCAAAGGAGTAGCTGAAGGAAAAAGAGTGGGTGAATCTGCTTAACCTCTTAGATGTCTATACACAAATGCAAGGAGTATCATGAATAAACAGGAAGAACTGGAAGCATTAGTACATAAGCCAAATTATGACTTAATTGGTACCACCAGGGGCGGCTCCTGGCCCCAGCACGCCAAGCGCGTGCTTGGGGCAGCATGCCGCGGGGTGGGGGGGTGCTCTGCCGATCGCCGGGACAAGCCACGGGACCAGCGGACCCTCCACAGGCACGCCTGTGGGAGGTCCACCGGAGCCGCCTGCCGCCCTCCCGGCAACCGGCAGAGTGCCCCCCGCGGCGTGCCGCCCTGCTTGGGGCGGCAAAATATCTAGAGCCGCCCCTGGGCATCACTGAGACTTGGTGGGATAAATCTCCCGATTGGAATATTGGTATACAGGGGAAGGCTTGTTCATGAAGGACAGGCAGGAAAAAAATGCAGGAGGTGTTGCAGTAAATATCAAGAATATATACACTTCTTCTGAGGTCCAGATGGAGATGAGAGACAGACCAGCTGAAAGTCTCTGGATAGAGATAAAACAGGAAAAGACAGGGATGACATCATGGTAAGGGTCTGCTAGATCATGAGACATATTCAAAACACAAGACTTGCTAGTAATGAGGGATTTTAACTACCCAGAAATCTGTTGGAAAAGTAACACAGAAAAACAAAAAATGGCCAGTAAGTTCTTAGACTGCATTGGGCACAACTTTTTGTTCCAGAGAGTGGAGGTAGCAACAAGGGGGACAGTCTTGATTCTGGACTTGATTCTGACTAGTAAGGAGGAAATGGTTTCAGATCTGAAGATTGAAGGCAATTTGGATGATAGTGATCGTAAAAGGAAAGATAGAAGTGAAAGGAGCAGAATAAAGACAATACATTTAAAAAAACAAACAGACTTTAACAAAGTCAGAGAACTGGTAGCTAAGGTCCCATGGGAAGAAAATCTAAGGGGAAAAGGAGTTCAGGAGAGCTGGCAGTTTCTCAAAGAAACAATATCAAAGGCACAACAGTGAACTATCCTAATGCAAAGGAAAGCTAGGAAGAGTAGTAAGATTCCCTTTAATAAACTGAAAATCAAAAAGTACTCTTACAAAATGGGGAATCATTGGTGAGTTGCTAAGGAGAAGTATAAAAGCCTAACCCAAGCATGGACAAAATGAGTTACACCAAGCAAGGGAAATGAAAGGCAATAAGAAGAGGTTTTATAACTACATTAGGAGCAAGAGGAAGATGAACAAAAGTGTAGGCCCACTACTTAGCTTGGAAAGAGAGCTAATAATAAATGACACCAAGAAGTCTGGGGTGTTTAATATCCATTTTGCTTCATTCTTCACTGAAAAGGTTAATAGTGACCAGATACTCAACACAATAAATATTGATAACAAGGGGGAAAGGAAGACAAGACAGAATAGAGAAAGACCAAGCTAAAGAATATTTAGATAAGATAGATGTACTACAGTCAGCAGGGTCTGATGAAATTCATCCTAGGCTACTTAAGGAACTAGTCTGAAACAACCTCAGAACTGTTAGCAATTATCTTTGAAAATTCATTGTGGATGAATGAGGGCCCAGAAGACTGGAGAACAGCAAACACAGTACCTATCTTTTAAAATAGGACCAGGGGACTTATAGACCAGTCAGCCGAACTTCAATACCTGGAAAGATACTGGAACAAATTATTAAACAATCGATCTGCAAGCACCTAGAGGAGACAGGGTGATAAGTAATAGCCAACATGGATTTATCAAGAACAAATCCTGCTGAACCAACCTAATTTCCTTCTTTGAAAGGGTGACACACCTAGTGGATGGGGTAAAGTTATAGACGTGATATAGCTTGATTTTAGGAAGGCTTTTGACACAGTCCCACATGACATTCTCATAAGCAAATGAGGGAAATGTGGTCTAGATGAAATTACTATAAGGAGGATGCAAAGTTGGTTGAAACACCATACTCAAAGCATGGTTATCAGTATTTTACTGTCAAACTGGGAGGGTGTAGCTAGTGGAGTCTTGCAGTGGTCAGTCATGGGTCTGGTACTATTCAATATCTTCATTAATGATTTGGTTAATGGAGTAAAGAATATGCTTATAAAATTTGCTGATGACACCAAGATGGGAGGGATTGCAAGCACTTCGGAGGACAGGATTATAATCCAAAATGTCCATGACAAATTAGAGAATTGATTTGAAATTCAATAAAGAAAAATACAAAGTACTACACTCATGAAGGATATATCAAAAGCACAACTACAAATTGGAGAATAACTGTCTAGGCAATAATACTGCTGAAAAGAATTTGGGGGGTTACAGTGGCTCACAAATTCAACATGAGCCAACAATGTGACTCAGTTACAAAAAAAGGTCATCATCCTTCTGCAGTGTTGTACATAAGACACAGAAGGTGACTGTCCCGTTCTGCTCGGCATTGGTGAGGCCTCAGCTGGAGTACTGTGTCCAATTCTGGGAGCCACAGGGAAGGTGAAAAAAAACAACTGGGTGTGTTTAGCCTTGAGAAAAGAAGACTGAGGGAGGACCGGATAACAGTCTTCAAAAGTGCTCTTACAAAGAGGACTGTGATCAATTGTTTTCTATGTCCATCAAAGGCAGGACAAAAAGTAATGGGCTTAATCTGCAGCAAGGGAGATTTAGATTAGATGTTAGGAAAAAATTGCTAACTCTAACAATCGTTAAGCACTGGAACAGGTTTCCAAAGGAGGTTGTGGAATCCCCATCTTTGGGGGCTTTTAAGAACACCTTAGACAAACACCTGGCAATGATGGTTTAAGAATACTTGCTCCTGCCTCAGTGAAGGCAGCTAGACTGGATGGCCCTGAGATCCCTTCCACTCCTATATTTGTATGATTCTGTGTCTGTCCAGGTGGAATAAGAGACCACCAGACAACCAGAATTAAAGTGATATAAGCAGCTAATATTTAGCAGCCCTCCTCCCTTCAAAAGAGGGCCATAGTGAGGTCCTCCTTGCAATACTGCATTCCTAACACCAGAGGGTACTGGGTAAAGTTATAAATAGCAGCTGCTGCAAACTTTCCTCAGGTGACCAAAAATGCAGTTTAACAGCCATCAGCAAACACTATGGCTTCTCATGTCTTCAGGAAAAGCTCCACTGAAGCACCGCCCCTATGTAAGAGTGTGGAAATCTGTATTTTTTAAGGTGAGGGTAATTAAATTAAGAAAAGAGAAGCCATCTCTGAGTATGCAGACCGTAGCTGTGTTCTTCTTGAGACTTCACATAGAGCTCAAACAAGAGGTTTTAATACAAATAACATATTTTGTCTCATTGTTTCTTTTTGCTCCCTCCTCAGTCTGTTGTCTCTTCTGTTGTACTCCAGTTGCAATCTCTTTGATACAGGGTTTTTATTCTGTGTTTGCACAACACCTAGCACAATGAGGTCCTGGTTTATGACTGTGCTCCTAGAAGCTATAGTGATATGAATAATAATACATTTGTTCAATTAGTTCTTTCACAGATTTGTTCCTGGGGTTTCCATATTACCTGTAACATCTTACTCAGTTATAATAGTCACCCTGTTGGGAGACAGTGGGTCTGGAGTAATGAGCCCAATGTCGATAGTCTTCTCTTTCCTCCTAGAGCCTACAAAATGGGATTTTCCCACATTTTTTAAATAATTTTTACAATCAGCTTCCATATAGTTTTGGATTCAGGAGACGCAATATAGTTTCTGTGACTTCCGGGGAAGTTGCACTTGCACATCCTTGGGCAGGATGTGGCTGTAGGTTGTTTGAATTGTTATTGTATCTTGGAAGGAATAAGAGCATTTCCCAATATTTTTTAAAATAGCTAAAGAAATGGACTGATCTGATTTAAAAAACAAGAATTATTCTGAGCACTGACTGTAATGCCGTGTATTATAATTCACAGCTCAGAATGCTGGTGGCAGAGATTAAAAAAAAAAAAGGATTTACCAACGGGATTTACCTAGGAGTGTGGAAGATTCTTCACCCCTTGAAGTCTTTACATTGGGACTGGATGCCTCTTTAAAAGATATGCTGTAGCTTAAAAAGAAGTTATGGGCAGAAGTTATTATTGGGTGAGGTTCTATGGCCTGTGTTATGCAGGAGGCCAGACTAAATAATCAAACAGACCTTGCTGGCTTTAAAGTCTATGAATCCATCCTTCAGTTTCAGGTAATTAATTTGAGAACCAAGGACCTGCTCCCCATGTTTTCAGATGCCAGGAGAATGGGGTTTCCAAGATACTTGCTGGTATCACTGTTTAGAAGGAGCTTTGAGAGTGAATGGTATCTAGGCATGGTTACAAAGCAAGAGACCAAATGAGGTTGCAGTTATAGTTTGTGACAGTGTTTGATTCAGATAAGTCTGCACCTGCTCCGGAATTTGTATTTCCTGGGGTGTTCCTTCTTCTGCATCTTGCAGTTACCATCAGTAAAGCTGCTAGAATAAAACATGCATTTTATTATTTTTATGATTATTTATTATTAGGGGTCCACTCCTGGATCATGCTAGGAGCTGTACGAACACGGAACAAAAACAGTCTCTGCCCCAAATTGCTTACAATCTAAGCATAAGATCAGACAAGAGATGGATATAGACTGGGGAGTACATGGAAACAATCAGACAATATTGGTCAGCATGATAGCCAGTGGTGTCAACAGCCTAACAATTGTCTAGACTTTTGTAACCATCATGGGAAAGGAGAATTTTAAGGGGGGAACAATCAAATGGGTTTTGCAGATGTTTCTGGGGAGACTCTTGCAAGTGTGAGGGGCAGCATGGGAGAAAGCACAAAGGAGCTTGTTTGAAAATGTAACAAGTTGTCATTGGTGACTGGGCTTGTGGGTTGATTGGAGGTGGGAGTCGACCTCTCGATACTGAAAGAGAGAGAACAGGTAGGGTGGGAACAGACAGTGAAGGGCCTTGAAAATGAAGGCAAGTAGCTTATGTTTGATCTGGTAGAGAAAAGGGAGTCCAAGGAGGGAAGCAAAGAGAGGGGAGACATAGTTCTCCTACCCTTCAGTCACCATCTTAGCAGCAGCACTCTGAATAGAAACAAATGGGGCAAGATGGCTTTGGTGAAAGCCAAAGAGGAGGATGTCGCAGTAATTGAGCTGTGAGATGATTCCTGTGTGAGAGGCTGGGTAAGAGTTTTAGCTGGGTGGATGGAAAGGAAAAGCTGTATCCTAGAGAGATTTTTGAAGATTTGTGTCTGCAAGACTTAGACATAGCCTGAACGTGAGGATCTAGAGAGAAGTCTGAATCAAACATGACCCCCAGGCTTTGTGCCTGAGTAACCAGAAGGATGGTGGTGTTATCCACAGTGATAGAGAAAGAAGGTGATGGGGAGGACTTTCCAAGGCAGACCAAGAGCTCTGTGTTAGCCACGTTGAGCATGGGTTGATGGCTAGCAGGGCCGGCTCTAGGCACCAGCAAACCAAGCACGTGCTTGGGGTGGCACATTTTCAGGGGCAGCATTCCAGCCATCTTTTTTTTTTTCTTCTGGTGGCAAAAGCCTAGAGCCGGCCCAGACAGCAGCAGCGCGTCATGCACGGTGGTGCCCTGGGGCTGCTGTGGTTCGCGCCGCGGGGGAGCAGCACCTGCACCTTGTGGCTGGGCCAGGCAGGCTCCGAGCGGGCTGAGGGCCACCCCGCGGGGCACACGGAGCTGCCTGCAGGTGCCGCAGGGTGGCCACCCCCCAGGGACTGTGGCAGGGCGGCCAGAAGCAGCAGCCGCAGCGGGGCCATAGAAGGCGGGGTGCTGCCATGTGGGGCCTGCATCCCGTTCTCCAGGGCTCCGCTCCCTCTGGGGCTACCCTGCTCTGGCTCCTCAGCCCCGTGCTGGGCGGTCCCCCAGCTCGGCCCTCCCGGGTCCCGCCCGGTACTGGAGGTGGGAGCCCTTGCTGGAGGGACTGAGGCGCGGCCCAGGAGCCCTGCTGCTTACCCCAACCCTGCCAGTGTCAGACCGGCTGGAGGCGAGGGGGGAGCCCAGGGCTGGGGTGCGGGTGGGATGGGGAGGGAAGAGAGCCCAGGGCTGGGACAGCAGGGGGTGCGGGTGGGGGAGGGCACTGGGGGGCGGGGTGAGAGCCCAGGGCTGGGGTGGGGAGCAGCCAAAAATTTTTTTGCTTGGGGCGGCAAAAAAACTAGAGCCGGCCCTGATGGCTCGACATCCATGAGGCAGGCGGAGGTTCTAGTATGGGCAGAAGGCAATTCTTGGAACAGAGGCAGATCTGTGAGTCTATAACTAAGTGTCTTTTCTTAGTAATGAGCCTCTGTCGGAGAAGTATTATCTTAAAAACAACAATCATGACACAGGTGTGTTTTAAGACAGATTTTAATTCACCCAGAACTTAACTTACCCTGCCCCTCTTGTAAGATATATAGCAAGAAATGGAAAGGAAATATAAACTCCTTTTCCACCTGCTAGGTTGTTCTCAACCATTGAGCATTTTATAAAACCAATATTCGGACAGAATCTGAAAATAAGCCTATGAAAGGATTTGGAATTGCCTTGCACAATTAAATGTCACCTATTTTTTTAAAAAAGCCTGAGATAGCTAATTAGATGGGTAAATCTCTTGTTCTTGACAATGAACTAGCAAATAAACTCATTACCTTGTACTGATGTGCAAATCAATTCCCAAATACTGTCCAAAGGATCTCTCAAAAAAGCTAATTTCATTTTGCATTTATTTCCTGTCTCATTAAATTTTCCTTTGACAGGATGGAAAAACAAATGTCATTAGATACAACCTGGACAGAAAAACAACTTGTTATATCACGGAGATGTAAGCCAGACAGTACAACAAAATAACTTTGTAAGTTATTCTTTTTAAATGTTTGACCAAACTCTACTTATTAATAAAAGGACATATTGTTCTCAATTTATCTCCTTCATCTCATGATATGAGACATGTTTTGATCAACCTGTGTATACCTGTTTTGCTCAAGGTAGATTGGTTTGCCATGGCATGCACCATACCATTTTATTTTGTGGAGAGAGCAGATCTCAACTGTCCTGTCCGGTTAGAAAGGCAATAGCAATTCTCCTCACCAGAGTATAACTGTATATTTTAGTAAAACCAATACAAACAATTATGTAGGTTGTCATCTAAAGTTATAGAGAGAGAACCACTGTGTCCATTTATTCACAGATCAGTTACTACCCACAAGACCATGGGTATCAGAGAGATAATGTAGACAGCTATTGTCCTCATTTTATATGTAGATTTAGGCCTTGTCTACACTATGCAGGGAGATCGATTTAAGTTATGCAACTTCAGCTACGTGAATAAGTCGACTTACTGAGATCTACTTACGCGATGTTGACTGGAAACACTCTCCTGTCAACTCCCCTTGCACTTCTTGTTCAGGTGGAGTACAGGAGTCGATGGGAGAGCGATCGGCGGTTGATTTAGTAGGTGTTCAGTAGACCCGCTAAATTGACCACCGATGCATTGATCGCTGCGCATCGAACCCCCCGTAAGTGTAGACAAGCCCTAATAGTTTTGGCAGTTGTAAGCCACTCCAAATGTCAAAAACACCCTTTCAACTTCATCTTCCCCTCATCAGACTCTGTTCTGCAACTGGATATGTCTATACACTCAGACTGAACTTATAAACACACATGCTGTGTACGGGCCAAATTTGTAGATGTGGGCTCTGGCTTTCCACTCAAATTACAAGCCTATAAACTTGCAAAATTCAGTGTGTACCCATTTTCCACAGGTCCAAACAAGTTAAGAAAAGCAATGCACCAAAAATGACAACTAGCAAATGGGTCAGGAAAAGCACAATCTGTTGCAAACAGAAAGCTAAAGCCAAATCCAACACATTGTTCCAACCAACAGTTCAACCAGTTTTGGTCATTTTGCACCAAGGAGTGCTTGACAGGATCCAAGCACGGTTGAAACAAACTAAAATTCTAACTTTGCCAGCATAGTCACAAATATTTTTTTCCTCTAAATACTATTTGCCCAGCAATAAAGAAAGCTGTCTGCAATTCCAGCACTCTGACATAGAGTGGGAGGGAGAACCTCTTGAAGAGCTTCCATTTATTCAGCGGGGGATCTGCTTGGATGAGTTCTTGACAAATGAGAGCATAGATCCTCTGGAGAACTTCATTAGTTAGGGTAGTGCTCAGAATAAGGAGCAGGACCCTTTCTCCCCATGAGAACTCAGCTGAGTCCCTAAAGCAAGACACAAATGGTGTAAAGGCTGAGAACATTTTATCAGAAGAACAAAGGTCATCACCACAAACATTAATGAAGAAAGAAAAGCCAATTAGGTGTTCCAAACACAGATCAGCTGCATGCAGGGCTTGCCTCTGTTAAAATCTCTTTAACTGGGGTGGCACTAATTAACAAGTAGAATTCTGTACTGCTTTTCGCCTCTTTGTAGCTGAATTAGAAGAAGAAAAGGACAAGATATCTGAGGTGTTCAGAGATGCCAGAGTCCTCCACTCCAACCCTCTTGTCTGAGCAATTCCTTTTAAAAACTCTCATCCATATGACCTGCATTTTTTTTAAAAAAAGGTGGATTGTAGTGTTAAGCTTCAGATCCAAACTTCTCCCACCTTCAGGACTGTTTGGATCTGGTATTTATGTTTGGGCCCGTATCTGGTATTTATCAAAGTGAAAAATGGTGAAAGTTGGGTGCCTGAAGCTCGGCCTTCAAATGTATATCTAGGGACCTAATTAAGGGCATGATCCTGTTCTGATTCAAGGCAATGAGAAAACTTCCATTCATTTGAATTTTCACCCCTTTTTTTCTATTTAAAAAATGGACAATAGCTCAGGGGACTAATTTGTCTCTAAAAGAATGTCGTATGCAAATGAAAGTGAAGGGATATTGATCTTCTTCCCATTATGTATTAACTATGTATTTGTTACCAAGAGCATCCACGATGAGCTAGTTACTATACAGATACATAAAGGAAAGCAGAGTCCCTGCCTGGAAGAGCTTACAATTGAACAGAGAAACAAAACACAGACAAAGGAGATGGGAAAAGGGCCTGGTAATCAGGCAAAGAAATCACAGAGGTGACTGCCTATAGCTTGATAATACCATGTGCTGGTAATACAGTTATGTATAGCAATATGGAAAGGATGGTCATAAAGCACTGGGACTTGGGCGATCGAGCATCAATTCCTGTCTGTGCCACAGACTTCTGGTGTCACCTTAGGTAAGTCACTTAATCTCTGTGCCTTAATTCCCCATCTGTAAAATGGGGATAATAGCACTTCTGTTCTCTTTCTATGGGTTTGTACAGTGCCTAGCACAATGGGACCTGTCTTGGTTGGGGTCTCTAGGTGCTACTGGAATGGAAATATATAACTTTTTATAATATAATAAGAACCATAAAACTATTGTAATTTTCCCTCTGCCTTAGCATTATTAGTTAGTGATTTCTTGGGGGGTATAATGGCAGAAGCAGGTTATTAGGGGGCATTTGAATGTGGAGACAGGAGTGTTTGGGGGCAGCTCTGATGCTTTTCACATGGACTAATCGGGAAACTTGTGCGATCAAAGATACCATATTGGCTGCTGTGCTCAACCACGGCACTACTGTTGTCTTGTTAAGAAAATACAGTAGTTTCTGTCTGACACTGTTGTACAAAAGGCAATTATTGCTGTACGGCACATGTAAGCCTGTGTAATATCACTGTCTCCTATTACATTGTTTAAGATAGTTCAGTATAATATGTTGCTCTTGCCACTCAGTTGTTCGAGCGCAGAGGTCCGGTGCTGCAGCACAAAAAGTGCCCGTCTCTTTCCCACCACTTCCTCTTCATTTATGTACCAGCATCAGTGGTGCTGGAACAATTTGTATAGTGGGGGTTCTGAAGGCGTATTTGGGTTGTTGTTAATACTTTAAGCCAGGGGGCACAACAGCATCCCCCCAGCACCCCTAGTTCCAGCACCATCATTTGGAATAATACAGTTCTTCTAATGATCATTTATTGAATGAGTTATTGTATGATCATTGCAATACCCTCCCGTCACCTGTATTTCATTCTGAAGCAAGAAACATGACCATTACTTTCAACTAATCTGTCCAGAGCTCTAAAGTTTTAAAGACCTGACTGGATCTGGGACATTTTGATGTTTTTCACAATATCATTATCTCAAGAGCAATTTTCTAATCAGGTTTGGCAGGGGTAGGAGAGGGTAGGACAGAGTGCATGGCTCTTCCCCAGATCCTCAGCCACCACTGCTACTGAGTGCAGCTGGGCTACCTTAGAGCAGCCTTCAGGTATCTCTATGCTATTCTGAGGGCTGTTTCAGCCTTCAGCTGGCCCAGGATTGGGGGAGTGGAAAAGTAGCTTAGAAACTCCTCCTCCTCCATCCCTTCCAGCTGCATAATCTGTAAGCTCAGTGCAGCTGAGGGTTGATATGTCAATGTTATTAGGTGACTACAGCCTACTCTGGACATGTGTTTCCTGCTGGAAAGGAGAGATTTGACTTGTGACCGTAGGGATGGTCCAAAGGGAACATTTGGCCTAGCAGAAATTATTTGTGGTGACTCTGTGAGCAACCCCTATAATATAAGGGGCTTGAGAATCTCAAACAGTATTACCTGGCAGGAGAAGATCAACTGAGTAGATTCAGATCTAAGCTAGAAAGTTCACCTCTGGCTCTGTTTCCAAACTCCCCTGTAGTGTGGACATGTTCAGATCTGGAGTCTTCTTTTGGTTTGTTACAGAAATGGAGTCATCTATGAAATTCTGGTGAAGGTCCAACATTTTAGGGTGTGTTTGGTTTTGGTTCAGGCCCTTTCCTATAGACGAGGAAAGGAAAACAAGCTAGGTTGTCCTTAGCCAAGTTGTCCATCTCTTACAACCTTGTGATCATGTTTTCTCTTTTCTGAATTCCCTCCAGTTTGTCAGTATCTTTCTGGTGATGAAGTTATGAGAACCAGATGTAGTATCTGAGGTGTGGCTACCTGAAAGCTACAGAGAGAAAGGAAAACTATTTTCCTCTTTAATATGTGAGGGACTTTGTGTGTGCATGTAGCTCAGGCATGTACTGGCTTTTTTGTTGCCATATCACATTTCAAACTTCCATTTTCTGTCTATTACTGGGTTTAGGATGTGGGCTACTTCAAAATAACTAGATCAGTGAAGTTGCTTGTTTGAAATTAGTAAAATTTGCTTGAGTAACAAATGATGTAACAGGTATATTTGGGAAACACAGTGCTGCAGTGTGTCTTTCATTGCCTTGATTCCTGTATGCCTGTGATTTAAAGGGTTACTGAGACAATGGCAAACTGTTCCTGGAGCATTAGCAAGTTCCAAAACTACTAAAGTAGTTAAGAGATAAATTATCTGACCAGATCCACAGCTGAATCTCTACCTAACAAACCTGATATATGCAAACTGCAGAAACACTTTGGGGTGGAATGCCAGAGGGAGAGGAGAGATATATTTCCAGTTTGGAATCAATATGTGACTGTCACAGGTTTAAATTGTTAGTGTCAGACAAGCAAATGACTCCCTGGGTTTCTTAATTCACTTGGAATTATTCATTGCTTAACATTTTCCATGCCCCAGTGAAATCCCAAGGTGGAATTTTGGTTTGCCGTCTTCTAGCATCACCCTTGGCATAAACATGCTTCTGGATTTTCTGCATAACAATAAATGTTGTACAGTGTAATTCTGTAATGACGTGATTTTAAGCTGAGTAATTGTAAGATCAGTCAAGGGAATCAAATCATGTTAGTGGAGAATGAATAACACTGAAGGGTGGTTCAAACTAGCAGGGCTGAACTAGAAGCAGAATTTGGATAAAAATTAGTTATATTTTTGCATCACTCCAAAATGTCCCACTGCAAAGCCAAAATCCTTGGACAAAGGAGCTGTACCAGAAGGGACTGCAGAGAGAATAACAATAGACTGAAAGGCCAAGTAGGCTATGAATCATACTGATATGCTGGAGGGAAGGGAAAAGAACGTCACTGAGCCTTTTCCCCATTTGAAACACATGAATAATTCCAAGTTAACCTGAAAATTTCAGAGAAAATGCTAACTGGGTAAGGAGAAGCCTGCCCATAAATAGCTTTAATAAATGGTCAGTGAACGAATACCGCTCAAGCCAGATAACGCGAGGCAATCCAATATAGCAAAGTCCCTTTGATAAAGAGGTATTGATCCACTGAAACAGAGGCAGAAAAAACATGCAGGAGTAACACAACTGAAATAGCAACTATATTGACCATCTCAAAGAATCATCTAGCACAAAGGCCAAAGCAATTTCAGTACAAAGTGTTGTCTGAAATCCTGACTGCGTTTCTGAAAGGCTGGCTTTTCAGCTGTGATCACATTTGAGCCTGAGCAGCTTATGAAGAGCCTGAGAAAATGGACAATTAACCACAGAGAATTAGAATTAATTGAAAAAGAAGGGGATTTTAGTGCTCATCAGGGCCGGCTCCAGGGGTTTTGCCACCCCAAGCAGCAAAAAAAAAAAAAAAAAAGTTGTGATCTGCAGCAATTCAGCGGGAGGTCCTTCGCTCCGAGAGGGAGTGAGGGACCCGCCGCCGAATTGCTGCCAAATACCTTAAAGTGCCTCCCCATTCCGGAGTTGCCGCCCCAAGCACTTGCTTGGTAAGCTGGTGCCTGGAGCCGGCCCTGGTGCTCATACAAGGTGAAGGAACACCAGTCCTGGGGACTGGAGTCTTCTATCTATCTGCAGAGCAGGTACAGCAGAAGTTTCTACCAAACCAACCCATTTTTACTTTTTTGAGTGATGAGGACTCCTTTATGAGTGAGAGGACAATTCTCTCTTCATGACCATTTAATCCTTGGAGTCAAAGGCTGGGTGAAACAGATCCTAATTTAATGAATCCTTTGAAGGCCACAGTTTTGACCAGCAGAGTGCCCCCTGTGAGTAGAACACCGGTGACAGCACGGCATATGGACTCAAGTTCTCAATTCCCAGAGCAGGGGGAGGGATAGCTCAGTGGTTTGAGCATTGGCCTGCTAAACCCAGGGTTGTGAGTTCAATCCTTGAGGAGGCCACTTAGGGATCTGGGGCAAAAATTGGTCCTGCTAGTGAAGGCAGGGGGCTGGACTAGATGACCTTTCAAGGTCCCTTCTAGTTTTAGGAGATTGGTATGTCTCCAATTATTACACCATGGGTAGTTTAGCGTATGTCTACACTGCAGTGAGACATCTACGGCTGGCTTGTGGCAGCTGACTCAGGCTCACGGGACATGGGTTGAGGGGCCATTTCATTGCAGTGCAGACTTCTGGGGTTGGAGTGGAGCCTGGGCACTAGGACCCTGTAAGGTGGGAGGATCCCAGCGCTCGGGTTGCAGCCTGAGCCCAGAAGGCTACACTGCAATGAAACAGCCCCACAGCCTGAGCCCTGGGAGCCCATGTCAGCTGGCATGGACCAACTGCTGGTTTTTATGTGCAGTGTAGACGTATCCTCTGTGGCTCAAGCCTCAGTACCTGAGCTCAAATCCCAATGGGGTTTGCTCCCACAGCCACTAGAAGGTTACTGTGTATGGTGGCTCTAGATGAGATCACAGAAGCAAGTTGCTATTTGCCTTATCACTCTTGATCCCCTAAAGCTTTACACAGGATTAGAGGTTTGTGTGTGTGTGGCTAAAATAGCCCTCCTTACATACTTCGTTACACATCGGGCCCTTTGTTTTCAGTTTTTATCTTATTTAATTTTTCCCAGGAATTTATCCGTGTTTATTACCACCACAACAAAAACAGGTGACAGTCCCTGCAAAACGATTAATAATTTTCCTGGGTAAATATCGGGGTTTACTTTGGTGGATGGCAGGATGGGGGGAAAAGTATTCAGGAGATTAATGCTTTGAATTTCGTTCATCAACGTGGTTGGCTGCAGAACTAAAACAGAACTCAAAACACAAGGCCGCCTCTGAGTTTAAGAAAACAATACATCTCTGATCCCCAAATAAAACTTGTCGTTTGAATAAGCCGTTTACTGTTGTAGACTTGGAACTATTAGCCGATCAATATTTCCATTCAATAATTGGGCCACACCATTTGCAGCGCATAACGCTCAATTTCATCCTTTTCTCCTGTTGTTTTTTTGTAACTTTCGAATACTTCCTTGTGTTCTGAAACAGCTTTTTGTTTTCTTCCCATTTTAGTGTGTCACTGTTAAACCATTCTCTGCTAACAGCTTGAAATGTGTACGTGGTGGGTGTGAGATTCATCAGAGGGTTCAGATGCACACGCACTTCAGAGCTGGTGTGTGTGCCTGTTTGTTTATTGTGTGTATCTTCTAGACCAGGGATTCTCACAACAAAATTTTTAGTGGCCTCAGAGTGCGGCCACCAACTCTTGCTGGTGGCTGCTCTGACAGTTTCTCCTAAAATACTTAATTAACTTTAGGAAAAACAAATAAATATGCACATATACAGGTCCAAATCATTGTAATTTATTTACGTAAGGTTTTGCAGACTCAACAATAAAAATAATTTACAGTTGTCTCTATTCTTTACTGGACCTAAACAGAACAGAAACACAAATAACGTGCTTTGAATGTTTTGCTTTTTTAGTTGATTTTTTTTGGTCAGACTTGCTAGCTAGTAGCCCCGCTACTGTGAAAATTGATAGTTGTATATTTGTTAATATCACTTTTCACAGCAGACTTACTCAGCCCCAGCTAGGGTGGCCAGATGTCCCAATTTTATAGGGACAGTCCCGATTTTGGGGTCTTTTTCTTATATAGGCTCCTATTACCCCCCGACCCGATTTTTCACATTTGCCATCTGGTCACCCTAGCCCCAGCAAGCCCTGGATGGGGAGGTGGATAGGGAGGTGGGGGGCTGGGTGGAGGGCTGGAGGAGGCAGCAGGGGTTAAGGCAATGGTGGGGGCGTGAGGCTGAGGTAGGGTGACCGCATGTCCCGATTTTGGGGTCTTTTTCTTATATAGGTTCCTACTACCCCCCACCCCAGTCCCGATTTTTCACACTTGCTGTCTGGTCACCCTAGCCTGAGGCTGGACCCTGAGATTCCCCCAAAGCCCGGAGGCTACAGCCTGCTTGGCTAGAGCCTGCCACCCATCACCCCAGGGCTGAAGCCCATGCCCCCCCCCGCCCCTGGGAAAATGGAGAACTCATGCCGGTTGCCTGCTCCTACAGTGTTTGAGACTCTAAAAGGGGGTAGGGACCAGGCCCTTGGAGAGGGGCCACTGCTTCCTCCCACCGCCACCATCACCCAGGAGACTGTGGCCACAAGAAAAGCCCCTGGTGGCTGCATGCAGCCATGGTGGCCGCAGTGGAGAAACGCTGTAGACTAATACATAACCTGACTTCAACAGGCAGCTTTGCATATACACACAGACTAATGTATTATTGTAATACATGTATCTCATGCAATGTCTTGCTATTTTTTATATATCTGAATGATACAAGAGTAGGGTGAAAATAATAAAAAAAAAAGAATAATACTTTTTGTAAAACCTGGGAATTTTTTGGTAAAAATCGGTTGAAACTGAAAACGAAGGGGCTTAGTTATACAATATGCCAGCTGCTTACTTCCCAAAGTCTCAGACCCAGATGCATTTCATGATTCTGTATGGATCTAGTTTAAGCATTTGGGGACCATTTGGAATGATACGTGCTATGCAAGTGTAAACATAGATGACTGAAAATTAGCCAGAACGGTCTGTCTCACAGGCAGGAGGGCTACAGACTCAGCGATGCTTACACCATAAAGATACTGGGTAGCCAGAAGATTCACAGCCAAATGATTCTGTCAGGTTAGGGCTCTTTAGTATGCATGGCTTTGGTCCGTGCTGGTGGTAAAATGAGTGTAAAGCACAGTGTGTTAAAAAGATTGACGGGATGTGAGCCAGGCAGATTTTGGGAAACCGTGTCAACGGTGTCGCTTCTGAAAGTTTGAGATTCCACACAACTATTTAGATGGGTTCATTTTCTTTGGAGCTGGGCTGGTTAGCACTCTGTTGGCAGCACAATTTACTGCCTTTCATGCAGAGATTCGAGTTCAGAATCCAGATTTATTCCACGCTCATTAGGGCTGGCGGTAGCTGCGAGCGCTGAAGGCACAGCTCGCTCAGAGGGAATTCTTAATGTCACTCTCCCCTCTGGCTGATACATGGAAGGGCACGGCTGGACTCCAAAGGGAGCAATATTTAGTTCCCTGCAGCAATAGCGGAAAGGGCTGCAGAGTAAAGTGTGTGTGGGGGTGGTGGTGGTGGGGGTGACAATTTCATAGAATCATAGAATCTCAGGGTTGGAAGGGACCTCAGGAGGTCATCTAGTCCAACCCCCTGCTCAAAGCAGGATCAAACCCAACTAAATCATCCCAGCCAGGGCTTTGTCAAGCCTGACCTTAAAAACCTCTAAGGAAGGAGATTCCACCACCTCCATAGGTAACCCATTCCAGTTCTTCACCACCCTACTAGTGAAAAAGTTTTTCCTAATGTCCAACCTAAACCTCCCCCTCTGCAACTTGAGACCACTATTCCTTGTTCTGTCATCTTCTACCACTGAGAACAGTCTAGATCCATCCTCTTTGGAACCCCCTTTCAGGTAGTTGAAAGCAGCTATCAAATCCCCCCTCATTCTTCTCTTCTGCAGGCTAAACAATCTCAGTTCCCTCAGCCTCTCCTCGTAAGTCATGTGCTCCAGACCCCTAATCATTTTTGTTGCCCTCCGCTGGACTCTCTCCAATTTATCCACATCCTTCTTGTAGTGTGGGGCCCAAAACTGGACACAGTACTCCAAATGAGGCCTCACCAGAGCTGAATAGAGGGGAATGATCACATCCCTCGATCTGCTGGAAATGCTCCTACTTATACAACCCAAAATGCCATTAGCCGCCTTGGCAACAAGGGCACACTGTTGACTCATATTCAGCTTTTCGTCCACCGTAACCACTAGGTCCCTTTCTGCAGAACTGCTGCCCAGCCATTCGATCCCTAGTCTATAGCAGTGCATGGGATTCTTCCGTCCTAAATGCAGGACTCTGCACTTGTCCTTGTTGAACCTCATCATATTTCTTTTGGCCCAATCCTCTAATTTGTGTAGGTCCCTCTGTATCCTATCCCTACCCTCCAGCGTATCAACCACTCCTCCCAGTTTAGTGTCATCTGCAAACTTGCTACGGGTGCAGTCCACACCATCCTCCAGATCGTTAATGAAGATATTGAACAAAACCGGCCCCAGCACCGACCCTTGGGGCCTCCACTTGATACCGGCTGCCAACTAGACATGGAGCCGTTGATCACTACCCGTTGAGCCCGACCATCTAGCCAGTTTTCTATCCATCTTACCGTCCATTCATCCAGCCCATACTTCTTTAACTTGCTGGCAAGAATACTGTGGGAGACTGTATCAAAAGCTTTGCTAAAGTCCAGAAATAGCACATCCACTGCTTTCCCCTCATCCACAGAGCCGGTTATCTCATCATAGAAGGCAATTAGGTTAGTCAGGCATGACTTGCCCTTGGTGAATCCATGCTGACTGTTCCTGATCACTTTCCCCTCCTTTAAGTGGTTCAGAATTGATTCCTTGAGGACCTGCTCCATGATTTTTCCAGGGACTGAGATGAGGCTGACTGGCCTGTAGTTCCCTGGATCCCCCTTCTTCTTCTCTTTTTTAAAGATGGGCACTACAGTAGCCTTTTTCCAGTCATCCGGGACCTCCCCCATTCGCCATGAGTTTTCAAAGATAATGGCCAATGGCTCTGCAATATCATCCGCCAACTCCTTTAGCACCCTCGGATGCAGTGCATCCCGCCCCATGGACTTGTGTTCGTCCAGCTTTCCTAAATAGCCCCGAACTACTTCTTTCTCCACAGAGAGCTGGTCACCTCCTCCCCATACCATGCTGCAGAGTGCAGCTGTCTGGGAGCTAACCTTGTCTGTAAGACAGAGGCAAAAAAAGCATTGAGTACACTAGCTTTCTCCACATCCTCTTGTCACTAGGTTCCCTCCCTCATTCAGCAAGGGGCCCACACTTTCCTTGACTTTCTTCTTGTTGCTAACATACCTGAAGAAACCCTTCTTGTTACTCCTAACATCTCCGGCTAGCTGCAACTCCAAGTGTGATTTGGCCTTCCTAATTTCACTCCTGCATGAAATTTGTGATGATCAGGGCCCAGACTCCTGAATGGGAGAACAAGGGGGTCAGAACCCCCCCAGATAAGCAGTTGAATCAACTAGGTTGTAACGTAGACGATATTATTGTGTATAAAAATGTGTCAAGTAAGCTTGTAACGTCCTGAACTTGATGGTCATTAGGAGATGGTCGTGTGTGTGTGTGTGTGTGTGTATAGAAGATTGTAACTATAGGGCATCGCCTCACAGGGGTGTAGTGAGACAACCAGGCAGAGATGGCACATCCCAGGCCAGGTGTTTACACAAAACCGGCTCCAGCACCTAGTGGCCAGGAAGAGTCAATTAAAGGACTATTAAAGGTAATGGGAAAACACTGAAACAACTTGAAACTGAAAAGAAAGCCCCAGTCTGAGAACCCGCGCCTCCCCCGCTCCACCACCACACACTCTGTGTAACCATGAATTACCATAGTCTGGGGGAAAGGAAAAAAAAATTAAAACCCTGTTAAAAGAGAAGGGACTTGAAGTGCAGGCTGTCCAGAAACTGAGGGCCAGTATCTAAGTGGGCCATTGTCCATGCAGCACTGGATCCCCTCTAGAACAGAAGGCACAGTGGGAAACCGCTCAGAGGCAACAGGTAACTTGTATTTAGAAAAGTGAGAAAGGCCTGAGATTGGCCTTTAGGTTTATTTTCTGTGTCTGTATCTGCTTTCCCTTACTATCTGATCTTTGAATCTAGGATTTTTCTATTAAATACACTTTATGCTTCTATTTACCTCAAGGAGGTCTCTGCACACTGTGGTATGCCAAAGTGAACTGATATAACTGGGGGTGGGTTTTCTGCCTTTGGGGGTGGCGAACCAGAGGGGAAAAATCTTAGTGTCAGGTAGTTAAGAACTCTGGCGGATAGATCTGGAGGAACTCAGGATCAGAAGGGATTGCTGAGGTCAACCTCAAATAAGTGACTAGGCTGGCGGAAGCCAGGGTGGGACCTTATGCTTGTGGGTTGGTTACTGGTGTCAGCACACTGAACCATAGCAGAATCACCTTGACATCCCAGTTACATGGCAGGCGGAGACAGAACCCCTTATTGGTCTGGGAGGACTCAACAATTCCGTCTGGTCCCAATTTCCCCCAGATCCATCTTCCCAAGTTTTTAATTACTAGATACTCAGAATTTCCCCCTCTGGTGAGTGAGACCAGGTTTGTTGGAAATAGGGTGACCAGACAGCAAGTGTGAAAAATCGGGGCAGGGAGTGGGGGATAATAGGCATCTATGTAAGAAAAAGACCCCAAATATTGGGACTGTCCCTATAAAGTTGGGACATCTGGTCACCCTAGCTGGAAAACACCTTTCTCTGGCTTTGTCACACAGCCATGACTTCTCTCTTTTCTATTGGGGATTAACCCTTCACTTAAATTAATGTTCTCCAAACAGGTCCCCACCCTCTTATACCACAACATCATGTCTAGGCGAAGCGATACTTTGCGATCCTCATCTGCATAGCATATCACGTTTACCATAGCTTCTCTGTTATGGTCAGCTTTCAGTCGGTTAATATACACAGTTTGGGGTAAGCCCTGGCCATAGGCTATCTGTCCCGGGTAAGTGACTTCGCTTAGCGTCTCTATCACCGCAGAGGAACCCTCCCATGAGTTCTTCATTTTATGCTGTTTTTACAGGGGCTAATATCAGAACCAATCATCTCTATCATAGGCTCTTTCACGTGTCTTTTTGTCATTCCATCTTTTTTGTACTGCGTGTCTCTTGTTGACACCCTGCTCCATAATGAATTGTAGCTCTGCCCTGAATTTAGATAAAAATTCCCCTTCTGAGTCAATGGTACCTTCCCATGAATCTCTGACCAGGTCTAGGGGGCCTCTGGCCTTCCCTCCATACAAGAGGTCGAATGGGGAAAATCCTGTTGGTTCTTGGGGTACCTCTCTGTGAGCAAACAATAGGTAAGGCGGTAGCCTGTCCCAGTAGCTGGCCTTCCTGTCTTTCATACCAGATGCTGGATTTAAGTGTCCCATTAAAATTTTCAACTAACCCGTTTGTTTCTGGCTGATATGGGGCAGCCTTTAGTTGTTTTACCCCACACCTTTTCCACACCCCAGAGAATAATTGGGACATGAAATTTGCCCTATGATCTGAGAATGTTTCTTTTGGGAAACCCACCCTGCTAATATGGTGAGGAGTGTAGTCTGCCTCTCTGTGAGCTAGGGCCACTGCCTCTCGGTATCTGGTAGCGACTTCAACTACTGCCATTATATATATTTCCCCCCCCATTTTTGGACGGTTTAGGGAAAGGACCCATAATGTCCATGGCAGCCTTATGGAATGAGTCTCCAGTTACAGACAATGGCTGTGATGGGGCTTTGCAGAGCCCTGTAGTCTTTCTGCTTTTGGCACAAGTCACAGGACTTACAATATTCTGTTCTGTCCACGTTTATACCCAGCCAGTAAAAAGTCTTGTGAAGCTTTTCATTGTCTTCTCTTGTCTGAGATGTCCAGCAAATGGACAGGCACGTGCTAACCATAGTAACTCTGCCCCGTGCTTTTGGGGCAATAGGTGTTTATAGAGTTCCCTGGGGCCCTTGTTCTGTCCTGCTGGGGTTTCCTTAAATATCCTACCCTCTTCCATAAAAACCTCATTATCCTTTACAGCAGTGGTTCCCAAATTGGGGTTCGTGAAATGTTACAGGGGGTTCTCAGGGAAAAAAATCCCTAATGGTGGACAGAGCCATTCCTAGGGACCCCGGGCAGCATGGGGCAGCAGCCCGGAGCCCCTGGACTTCCAAGAGCTAAGCAGATCAAAGCAAGCATATCTATCACGCTGAGGAGATTTCAACTTCAAGACTCCTTATACGAAATGGAAAGGGAGGTGGATATTTTTGGCTGCTTTTAAAATTAAATAGGCAGCTTGTATTGTTTTTAAAATTATGAAGAACAAGTTTAAGCTTTGTTGTAAGGTGCACTGTTTGTCTGGACTGCTCAAGCCCTAAATGCTTGTGTAGGAGGAACTCTTTGAGTTGGCTTCTTAAATACCTTCCTGCTATTTCACATCTGATACTCCTTGATGAAACATAGGAGCCTTGTCTTATAACAGGCTTATTCAAAGTGATACAAGCTACCAAAGTGAGATCTTGGAAAAGTGTTGCCATTTTCATAATGTAATAAAATACTGTAATGATAAATAACAATTAATAATAAATAGTGTGTAATAAACATGTCATAAAACAAATTTTATATTTCCAAGCTCACTGCTTTTATAATTTATACTCAGGTAAAGGAGAAAATCCCTGGAAATATTCATTTTTAGGAGGGGGTTCATGAGACTTGACATTTTAGTGAAAGGGGTTCACAGGTTGTTAAAGTGTGGGAACCACTGCTCTACAGGGATGTTGCTACTCACTGCTTCCTAAAGCTTTCTGGGGAAGTGTCTGTGTCCTGGTCTTTAACAAAGGGGCTGCTTGCCTCTGGCTGATCTGGAGCACGGCGTCAGAGAGAAGAGCTGATACCCATTCCCTGCTCCCCGGGAATGTGTCCCCGCCCTGTAGTGTGGGCAAAGTGTCTTTCCCTGGCCCCTCTCTCTTTCTCCCCTGGGCCAGGCAAAGGGGTTTCTATGGTGCCCGCGTTCCCACCGCGGCGGGTTAATAGCTTTAGGCACAGGTCTGATATCATTGCCAGCCGAAATGCCTGCAGGGTTACTGTCCCCAATGCCCACTTTCCGTTCGCCCTCCCACTCCAACTCTAATTGGCTGAGGGGGCAAAAGTTCCCAAAGCGAGGCGTTGTACATTTCCCCCCCGGGAGCAGGTGAGGCTCTCTGACCATCTCACTTTTAACCAGGGAAGCCTGCCCAGCACCGCAGGACCTCTCCATGCCTGGCATACCCTGCCATTACTCCTGGCATCAGATGGACACCTTGCCCATCTCCAGAGGGTCAGAGCTCACTAGCGCCCCATCGGGGACCTCTGTGTTGAGTTCGCACTGTGGCAGTGTTAACCCGGGCAGGATGAGATCTCCTCATGCTCAGGAGACCCACACTCAAAGCATTTTCTTGGGCCCTCATCCTGGGCTGGGGGGTTGGAACTGGGGTTACTTAGAGGGAATCTGTTTTGCACAGGGCCGGCTCCAGAGCCCAGCGGGGCAAGCACCTGCCTGGGGCGGCCCTTTCCCGGGGGGGCGGCAGGCTGGGCCGGCGGACCTGCCGCAGTCATGCCTGCGGGAGGTCCACCGGAGCCCCGGGAGCAGCGGACCTGCCGCAGGCATGACTGCGGAGGGGACGCTCGGCCGGCGGCTCCAGTGGACCTCCCGCAGGCATGACTGTGGACGGTTTGCTGGTCGCGCGGCTCGGCTGGACCTCCCGCAGGCATGACTGCGGCAGCTCAACCGGAGCCGCCGGACCTGCGAACCGCCCGCAGCTGCGGGAGGTCCAGCCGAGCGACCAGTGGACCCTCTGCAGTCATGCCCGCGGGAGGTCCGCTGCTCCCGCGGCTTGGGGGCGCCTCCCGGGCATGACTGCTTGGGGCGGCCAAAAACCTAGAGCCGCCCCTGGTTTTGCAGGCTGGCTACGGGCGTCAGAGCGCTCAGACTCATGCAGCCTGTGTGGCCGCCACCATTACTCTAAAAGCTGCGGCCCCAACCTTGTTCCATTGTACACCGTCAGTTCCGCAGGGAGACCAAGGGCCTGCTCTGGGTCTTCTGAAGCCAAAGCAAGACAATGCAGTTGCAGCTCCCGAGGGACAGGGTGATTGAAACTGCTGCCAGTTGCTCCCTGCTAATGCAAGCATGGAGGGGAGTCCCACAAACCGATTCACAGTAACCCCAGCAGATGGGGTCCTGGAACTGTTTCTTTGGTAATAAAATGGGCTTGCCATGTGGTATAAGCTGGTGCATTCCAAAGTATTTGCTTTGAAGGAGAAACTCTGAGCTGGAGCTAAATGTCATCCCCAGAGGGATGGTTCAACCTCTAGAGAGCTGGGAATGTAGATAAGCGAATGAATTCCACCGGAGGTAGAAAATGCCTCCACCTCCTTGCTGGAATTTGAATAAAGATGAATTTCATTTTATTGAAATAGGAATCTCCTCTTCTGCTTTTTCATCTCAGACTTTTGATCAATTCACTTGTTGCCGCAGATGAAATCAGTTAGACAAGATCCAACCTGCCTCCTTCCTCCTACTTGTTTATATTAAAGTCACTCGGGGGTGCTCCGTGAATTAAGTGGATCAGGCGATGCCGTCTGAACGGAGAGGAGGAAAGACAAGTCTGTAAAACACACAAGTTCCCAGCATATCTAGGGTGGAACGTGTAGCTGTTGTGACCCTTCCAAGGAGGAAAGGGGCAGCCCTGTTTTGCAGAGTAATTTGCTTTAGCTCTGTGTGTGATTAGGAGGTTGAAACGCCAGGCTGGGATACAGGAGCTCTGGGTTCCATTTCTGGCTCTGCTTTGAGAAACCTCAGGCAAGTCACTTCTCTCTGTGCTTCGGCTCCCCTGCTGTAAAAGGGGCTAATGCTACTCCCTGTTTATCTGCTTTGGCTGTACGTTCCCTGGGGCAGGGCCTCTCTCTCATGAAATGTTTGTATATGCCTAGTTCCGTGGGGCTCGGTTGTGGGATCTGTAAGTGCCTATGGGTGTTAATATTACGACGGGGTAAGTCAATTAGATGTCTGCGATGTGTATCAAACACACACTGCAGATGCATTGCCTGCTGCCATTGAGCTTTGCTGCCCACTCTTGGGCGTCTCCTCTGACCCCAAAGACCCCCAGTTCCTATCACGCAAGGTTCTGGCTGATTCCCATGCTATTTTCCTCCCTCTCTCTCCCCACAGCTTCCCCAGCCTTTCCTTACCTCCCCCTCTTGCTTCCCTCCACTGCACCATTTATCTCCTTTTAGTCTGTCTGGTGTGGGGGAGAACTACGGCTGGGACTGCTAACAATAGATCAGTGCTGTTAAAAAGGATTATTTTTTAAAAAGATGATTTTTTTAAATCCCTGTCCCCTGCACGCTCCATGGGGCTGTAGCCACATTCTGGGCCTAAGTATTTTGGCTGAGGCATTATGGCCCAGTAGCTAGTTTCATGGCTTGGGATGTAGGAGACCTGGTGTCTAGTCCCAGCTCCAACACTGGCCTGCTGGGTGACCAGGGAGCAAGTCACTTCCACTCTGTTTCCTTCCAGCTCTTTCTCTGTCTTGTCTACATAGATTGCCGGCTTCTGGGGGCCAGGACTCTTTAGCGCTGTGTGTTTGTACAGCGCCTAGCGCACTGGGGCATACTACTAGGATACAAAGGCTAGTTTTAGAAGTGTCTTGGTTTGTGGAGCAGTCCTCCCTAACCTTTCCGCATGGGACTCAGAGTCCGTTCCTATAGCAGATCTTCTCCCTTTGCGACGGCTGCTGGATATGGAGAGCTTTCAGGGCAGCTCGTTCCTACTACCACTGACAACAGTTACATACTCTCCTTGTCCTCAATATAGGTCCGTTCACAGAGACTTGTACATTCTGTGAGCACTGCCTGGAATTCATGCCTGATCAGCCCTTCTGACTTTTGTATGGTATATTATTTAATACAGTGAAGAACGTTGAGCCAATCGGAGCAGTAAATGACCATGCCACACCTTTAAGTGCTTTGCATAAGGACTGTTGGACGGATCATCCTGAAGTTACCGTTGGGCAGGGGCTGTTTATTGTTCAAAACCACTTCATAATGTGCTTATAAGTTTCCTGACGCATGTATGTGGGATATAGGCATTTTCTGTATTTATCTGCATCAGTGCTGTCAATAATCAGCCACCTCACAATGCAGCGCGTAGGTGCCCTTCCTTGGTAAGCAGTGGGGAACGAACTTGGGGCTGAAGCAAACTGGTCTAAGTAAAATAAATGAGCCTTTTAAGTAACAGTATTTTGCCACTTTTAACAATCCTGTGGCTCCTTGATTTCTCATGCAGCTTGTAAAGAGTGACGATTTTTACCAACGGCATTTTGCTAAAACAAAGCTAAAGCACAATGTGCAATTTGTATTTACCAGCTCCTTCCGCTGGCCTCTCCTGAAGACAGAACTGCAGAAATCTACACGATTGAAGGTCTTTTTGCCCTATCTGGATAAAACCAGGTTTTGACTGTAAATATGGTATAAGGCAGAGTAGAAGAGCTACTTGGAAGGTCTGTTAAATACTCCTTGTTAGCGACTACTGTATGTTAGAGGAAGCATCACTGATGCCATCATGCAAATGATCATGCTCCTTGGCACGGACCTTCCACTCCTATGATCAAGTGCTATAGGCAGGGCTGCTGTGAAAACCCTGCCTAAAGTAGATATTGGCTTCCCCTTGAGACCCTTTTCCAGTCCGCTGAGTGCACCCCTGTCAAGTGGAAGGTCCAGGACTCCACTTCTCTTTGGGGTCCTGGTTACATTTCCCTGGTTGCAAACTGGGATACCTAGCAGCCCGATGTGCCTGACACCTGCAAGAGTTTCCCTCCAGTAACCGTTTGCAATGATCCAGAAGCAGCTTCTCCAAATCAAAGTCTGATTTATTTTGCCAAAAGGTTCACAGGACTCAGGGAAATGGATTGAAAATCAGAGTCCTATCTGCAACATGTCTTACTCATGCTTGGCGTTCCCCTGGGCTGTTAGCTAGACATGACTTCGCCCGGGTGCCTCTCTGTTTATCTCCGGGCACTAAATTACTGCAGGTCCTTGGTTTTCTGCCAGCCTGCTCTCTGTGTGTCAACCCACGACTGCCCCCTTCTCTGTCAGGCAGATCTTTTAACAGTCCAGTGTCTTTTGAGGTCCAGAGTCTCAGCCTCGGGACACAGCCCTGTTGCCAGGGCGGGGTCCCAGGAGTCTCCTCTCCGTGGCTATAAACCTGGCTATTGTGTATGAAGGGATGCTCCTTATCTAGGCCTTTGTTGTACCTTTCTTGCCCGGTTTCTTTAACAGCCCCTTTTGTTCTGACTCTGTGTTCTGGCAGGGTAATAACATCAGGCCGCTTCTCTGAGGGGCGTATGTAGGTATGAAATACAACACAAACATTCCCCTGTTCTTCACCCTGTCATCTAGAGCAGATTCGTGGATATTTTTTGCCATGCTTTTTCTTGGGAGCAGTTCCACTTCCAGGGGTTTCCATCAGGCCCACAGACAGGCCTGTGGCCTGAAGAAGGCCGTAAGCAGAGCAGGAGGAAAGAGCAATGGCTGTGGTGTAAAGTCACAAATACACACTCTTGTCCCTAATGTCATTCTCCAGCATTCAGTGTCGTTGTGTTTGCAGCCATTCAGCTAAATCAAAGCACAAAGCCTGGAGGGTCACAGAATAGGATGGGCCAAATTCAGCCTTGGTGTAAGTAGGCAGAACTCCACTGAAGTCAGGAGCGCGATGTGTGAGAGGCCGTGTGGCGTAGGGCAGAGGGCACTGTACGGCGAGTCAGGAGATATGGGCTCTGTGCCTAACTCTGTAGCTACCCTGCTATGGGACATTGGGCTAGTGCCATCTCTCAGTGCCCGTCTCTGTCTAGTTAGAGTGAGAGTTCTTTGGGGGCAGGGGCTGTCTTTTATTAAGTCTGCACAGTGCCTGGCCCAATGGGGGCCTAGTGTGGAGCCTCTTGGTGTTTCTGTAGTAATAATGTGCGGACACATTCAGCTGTATTCGCATAGCCTCTTGCATTTCCACTGCCTGCGTGCAACACAGGAACTTGGGCTTTGCTAGCAGGCTCATTAGCTTTGCAGCAAAACAGGAAAATATCTAAACACAAAGGAAATGATCAAGGTTAACCTGCCCCTCTTTTCATTACAGGCAACGCTGAAAAAATTCACTATGCAACCAGTACTCTTGAAATCCTAAGAGTTGGCTCTGATTTGGCTAGTTTCCGTTCTAATTAAAATTCTCTTCCCTAACCCTCTTTGGTTCCCTGTAATTTATTAAATGTCATAAGAATTCTGGAGCTGATCGTCGCTCTCTGGACTGTCAAGGGAGTGGACTTTGTCTGCCTCTGTGTTAAAATTGCCTTCCCTCAGGATAATTAGGTTGAAGTGTGAGGACTAGTAGTGCAGTGAGTGGAAAGGCAGCAGATTCCACCACCTTAACAGCTTGACTTCACACGCGCACTGCAGTCTGTCCTCTTTCCACAGCGTTACACGCTGCTCTTCACCATTCCTATTACTGGTACAAACATCAAGCCATGATTATAGCCCAGGTCTACATAGGAAGTGCTATAAAAATCAACAGTGCCAGCTTGATAACAATATATCTCTTTATAGGCAGCCAATATGTAGAGCACAGCAGTGGACATAACATTGATCTTAGTTGCTCAGCACAGTAAGCAAATGATCGGCTGTATTCTGAACAAGTTGTCACTGAGGTTATTATCATGTCACTGAGGTTCCCTGATGAAAGTTCGGCTAAGAGGGAATGACAAGAACTCAGCCCTGTGATTTTTAATCCAGGATTTTAGGGAGGGATAAGCAAACCCGGTGGAAGTAATTTTGTGAAACTACAAATCAAGAAGCCGTTGTCTTCCCCTGGCCTTTACAATTTAAGCCCATCTTGGTCCAAAGGGCAATTTAAACTGAAATAATGTTTTCCTGGAGAGAGAAGCCTGAGCTTCAGATCTGCATGCCCAAAATTGCAGTTATTCTGCCCAGTGAATCATTTCGTTAAATGACTGCACATTTCGTTTGTGTTGGCCAATGGCCATTTCATTCAGCTGTTTGGCCAAAGGACTAATGAGGGCATCTCGGGGGAGGAGGAGGTCTTCTATCTTTACAGCCCCTTTGCACCCAGGGACAGAGTAGAGGTTATATACTGGACCTCAGGATCAAGTGTGGACTATTTAAAAACTCCCTGAGATTTTTATTAAACAGGGGTGGGGGGAAGCAAAATGAAGAAACTAGGGTCCAGATCCTCATTTAATGGGAGTTAGGGGCCTAAATATTTCTGATAGCTCTGGGCCTACATGTTTCCCATATTCCATTCTTCCCATGTTTTCATTTTTTATCCTGATACCCCCTCTATGAAACCCAGATTCATTATGCCCTTGTGTAAGTGGGTAATAAGGTTAACTTCAATTGTCACAACAGGAGTTATGCATGAAAGGAATATTTCTCTGCGGGGGAAATTTCATTCTTATGGAACTAACTAAAAACTCCTCCCCCCACCCCACCCCACCCCATGAAAACACATTTTCCCCTTCTTCCTGGTCCTCTTTGTTTTCAGACACATTTTGAAATTGTGGCTGATGTGACGTTCATGCTGCATCCACCTGCAGCAATACATTCAGAAGAGAGATTTGAGTTCCACAACAGGTGAATAGTTACATTCACCAGGTGCATGCATGAGATGCCAGTCAGCTTGGCAGCATACAAGTGAGCTTTACCGCCACCTACTGGTCATATATAAAGATGAGAAAACCCAGCTAAACAAACGCTCCAGGGGAAGAGTATCCGATGTGGGCGAGCCCCGCACGCGTGATCTTGCACAACTGGAAGAAAGAGAGGCGGCACTGTTTTGAGTGAGGGCGCTGCATATGTATGCATGGGAGAGGATTGCGGAACTGTTAGCTCCCCTCCGGTGCTCAGTAAGAGGACCAGAGAATAGGGTGACCACCTATACCAAAATGGGTGGAACTGTCCCAGAATACAGAGTTCAAGTCCCGGTCCCAGGCTGAATGACTCTAGGACAGCATGTGTCCCGGATTCCCTACGTTGCTGCTCTGTGCTTGCCTGAGGCTCAGGGCTGGCACCAGCCTTTTCCCGGTTGGGTGGGGAGGTGGAGGTGGGCTTTAGCGCCCCCTCCTCCCCCCCATCATGAGGTCCCATCCCCTGGCCAGGCCAGAAGCTGGAGCCAGGGACACGGGCTCGGGGCTACTCTCGGCAGGGCAGGTGGAGGGTCCGGGGCTCCCCACAGCGGTCCGGGCTCCCTGGGTGGCTCTTACCATGTCCTGGCTCCAGCTTCCGGCCTGGCCAGGGGGTGGGGACTTGGGGGTGGGGTCTTAGGGAAGAGGAGGAGCTGGAGGCGGGGTCACTGAGGGTGGTGGGGCTCCCACATATGTCCCACTTTTGCCTTTTGAAAAAGTGGTCACCCTAACAGAGAAGGGCATATCTACAGGAACCCCCCTGCACAGGGTGAAAATGAATCCAACTGATAGGGACGAATGAATCCAACTGCAGGGACGAAGGGACATGTGTCCTGGTGCTCCTGCACTCTCATTGAGAGTCCCAGTGAGTGCTTGGCCTTGGCAGGAGGCATATGGCACCCTGCAGGATTTTGGCCCTTGGGAGGGTAATAAAGGTGGGGTTGCATGTTTGGCCCAGGAACTAGGGGCCCGGTTCTCAGGTGGTGTAAATCAATGTAGCTCTGTAGATTGCAATAGACTCTGTGCTGACTTACACCAGCTGAGGATCTGGCCCAGCATGTTTTTGAACTTTGAAACCGGTCCAGGACACTCCTACCCTTAGAATGGCTCTCAGTATGTAGATGTCCATTTACAATTTTCAGTGAGGCTTCAACTAAACTATACTCACATTCAGTGGTGGCTGAATAGACATGAATCATGTATATATTGGAACTAAAGTGAAATGGGTTCTCATTGTCCGTTATCGCTGCCGTGATAATTTTATGGCCTCAGTGTTAGGGAAAGAACAGTGGGTCAGATCCTCAAAGGAGCTGAGCACCTGCCAGGTGTGGCGGGAGCAGAGGTTGCTCAGCACCCGACAGAAGCAGGCCTTCTAACCAGAATAAGACAGTATCTCAAAGGACAAGTTCATAGGGGAATCCTGGCCTGTCGAATCGAACAGGTGAGTGATGCTGCAGAACAGTGCCCTTGTTTTAGTGAGCACTAATTGATACTACCTCCTGAATGGAACACACACAGCCGGTGTTCAGTGAGCTTTAAATTACCAGCCGAGATCATTTGAAATTGATCCAATTATAACTTTTCTGGGTAGTTACAGGACCTGGGATCTGTGTGAAATGATTTACATTTCAGTATCTAAGTCTGTCTCTCTTACAAATGCACTTCTGAGCCTCTGTAGATCATCCTACTTGGCTGAGTTGATCCTGAGATCTTTCTCTTCAGTGGAGTAAATGAACATATCACTTACACGGATGGGAGAAAAAAACAGTGGCTAGAGCGGAGGACTGGGAGTCAGGATTGCTCCCTGCCTGGCTGGGTTCCTAGCATTTCAACGAACTGCTCCTTGTATCAGTTTGTCTATTTGTTCTGGGTGTAATAATGTTACTTAGCTACTGTACCTCATGGAGTGTTGTGGGTGAGGATTAATTTACAAGAGGAAGGTGGCAGAGCAGGTTCTGGAGGGGTTGAATGCTTCATATTCCTGTTTGAGAATTGGCTGGAGGTTCTGCAAGCTTTTTATGCTACAGTCTGGGCTCTGGACCCAGGCTTATTGGTGAAGGCCAGTGGAGAAAAGAAGACCTCATTGCCCTGTTTCTGCTCAAGAAACCATAACTTGACATTGACAATCTGGCCAATTATTGCCCTGTACCTTATCTTCGATGTTTGGTTATGATTATCCTTGGGAGATAACGCTGAGTATCTAGATACTTCAGTTCTTCCCGACATCCTGTCAATCTAAGTTCCAGCCTGGCTCTGGCCTGGAGACCGAGCTACCTGCATTGGTGGTAGATCTCCTCTTAGGAGATACAGTTCAGGAGGGACAGATCACCTGTCCCTGTTCTTGCTGCTGAGGCAGTGCAAGGTAGCATGAGCGTTGCCTAGAGGATGTAAGGGAATCCTTGGGTGGCGTAAAAAGCGAGTGTGGAATATGATTACACATTCTGAGCGTTTTGGGCTTGGGGCTGTCTCTTTATTCTGTGTTTGTACAGCTCCTAGCATAATGAGGTCCTGATCCAGCTCTTAGGGGCTACAGTAAAACAAATAATCATCATCATCATACTGTAATTATTTTCTTAACAGTGTCCCTATCAGATCTGACATTGAGACTGTTTCCAGAGCTGTCTTTTGACAGCTAGATGCTGAATTCAGACTCATCTCATTGTGAAAGCGCACCTTTGATGGTGAATAGGGTATGAATGAAAGGGACTTATAAATGGGTCATTAATCAAACAATTGTAGCTTCTTGAGTCATTGTGCTGCGAAGAGCCATCTGCACCCCCACATTGTTGCTAACAGGCAGAACAGAATATAGAGCTTATGTGACAATTAGTCCTGATTCACAGCTGCTCTATAAATAGCTTTCAGTGGTAAGTGCTCATAGCTGTCAGGGATGGTACAGGAGAAAGTGAGCCTTGTGTTCTTGGTTAAGTTTTGTGTTTTGTGTAAGAGGATCAGGAGGATACAAATTTCAGACTTCAGTACAGCAGCTGTTGTAGACTTTTTCTCCAGGGAGTTTCACGCTATGGAGTGACACACGTAATGGGAACTTTTACAGGCACAAAATGTAAAGACTGGGCATGAAAAATTGATGACAGTCTACTTCAAAGAGACGCTTGGACTTTTTTGATTGCTTAAGAGTAGTTCTACTCTGAAAACTGACTGTGAGAAAGTGGAGCTGCTGAGGAATACATTAAGTATCTCTATGCTAGATCTCTTTGGGCTGCATGGTCCATGCAAGCCTCCACGGACGATGGAGAGTTATGGAGGAACCCATGGTATTGCTGTGCCTGGTCTGGACAAAAATCTGCCTTGTGTGTGACCTCATGTGGTCCCCTTTGGATTAACCCTCAATAGCCATGGAAGGATCAGGTGGCCTCAGTGGCCTTTGGGTTATGCAGGGCAAGGTTTTGACCTCAAATGAGGGACACAGGAAAGAATAATTTTGCAGGAAGCTTATGAGATCAAATCTTTAACATGAATAATATTCTGTAGGACTTGGGTTTTGTTGCTAAGTATTTTTGAGGGAAATATTTTACGGAAATAACAGCAAGTTTGGTTTTAAACCGAGGAATATTCCTCATATTGAGTGACAAATGATATGTAGGTGCATGGATACAGTGGGAGCATGAAGGGAAAGGGTCTTGGTCTAGGTAGCTGACAATCTCCCCAGCTCCACTGAGGAGTGGAATGCCTCTGAGTACGTAAGAGGCCGGAGCACCATCAGTCTGTAACTTATGGGAAAGTGCTGCCAAATCTTAATATAAATGTGTTCAACTGATCATCCAGCAATGTCTAAATGTCAGGGGAAGGAGGTACTGGAAATTGCTCTGATATCCTGCAGAGAGAGCTCCAGCTGGCATGGCTGGAGGGAGGCTGGCTTTTGGCTCATCTGCTATAGCTGCTGTCTGCATCCACAACCAAAAAAGAGCGGCTTCTGGCTCTGCCAACAGCAGCTGTGCTAAGCTAAGTCAATCTGTGCGAATTGTGGAGCTTCCATCGTTCTCTGTTTGCTATGTGAACAATTCAAATGTTTGAAACTGTCCTTAAAATAATTAGGCTGTTGATTTCTATTACAGCTGCCCTTGATGCTATACACACATAAGTGACAGTCCATGCCCCAAGCAGCATATAGTCTAAAAACACAAGACAGACACAGGGTAGGAGGAGAAACAGAGGCACAGATAGGTGAAGTGACTTGACCAAGGTCACACGGCAGAGCCATGACTAGAACTCAAGCTTTGCTGTGGCCCAGTCCTGTGTCTTATCGACTAAATCACGCTGTGTCTCAATAATGAGAAAGGCGAAACAGTGGCCTGTGATTGCCATGGCGCATTTGGAGGACTCTGTGATAATTTGTTTCTGTTTTCACTTCTGCTTGGTCTAGCATCAGTAAAGGCAGTCCCGTTTAAGAAGGAAAAGGAAGGAAATCTCTCAGAGGACAATCCTTGGCAGGTTAATGCAGGATTGGATGGGTTGGTTAATTCAGACCCTCTGTTGCAAATGGCGATTAGAGTCCCTGTATGGCCCCTCCCTTTCCAAACAGTGCCCCTAAATGTAGTGAATACACCTTCGTGCTGTGCAAAAGCCAGCACTTTCTATTGGCAGGACTTTGTGCAAGCCTTTTCCCCAGCCTTCTGGTGAAGTCACAGACTCCTGTTGACTTCTGTGGGCTTTGAATCAGGCCTTGTGGCAGCAAGGTTTTTTCAGCGTCTCATCTCCTGGGTTTCACTTTGAATAAAGAGTTCAAACAAGCCCAGAATCTCAAAAGGAAAACCAAAGGAAATCTGTCCACTTTTGCTTCGTTTCAGGACAAAAAGTGTCAGGCTTTCAAATCCTGTTCTAAGACAGCCCCCATTCTCTTAAATCCCAGCTCTAGTACGTACAGATCCAGCCAGTATCCTCCATGGTAGTGTTCAAACTTTGATATCCAGTGTGCGTGTGCACACACCCGCACACACAATCATTTGTTTTTAGTTTGTGTAATTACCAGGGTGCCACTAGAACAAACACTAGAACAGTTTTAATGTCTGCACACAGAAGAACTAGCTTTGCATTGTAACTTTAAACAGAACTAGTCACATGGGTCAGATCTCTAGCTGCGGTAAATTGGCATAACTCCATGAAGTCAATGGAGCTATGCCAATTTATACTCGCTGAAGATCTAGCTTGCATGTCTTCAGTGTATTGATAATCAATTTTAATTTGAAAGGTTAAAATGACGAACAGTCCTTGCTGCTCCAGTCAAGTATTTTTATCCTTTCAGTTTCTATGAACATAGCCGTGTTGACAAATTATGACATTTGCAATCAACTCATTCATCAATATCAATTACTTAGTAATAATCTTTTAAAAATCCTTCAGGAATTCTCTGTCTGCTTTCAGAAGCAAATTGAATATATAGCTCTAATTGGCTGAATATGATTAGAGGGTCCATGCCTGTTACCACTGAAGTCAGTGGGAGTTTTGTTATTTGTTCCAGTGGAAGCAGGATCAAGCTCTTGATGATTTTTAAAAGACAGCTGTTGGTAGATTTGCCTCTGTCTACAGACAGAAATAACCAGAGGAAATAGAAATCTGGAGTGAAAGCAATAGAATGTGGGGACTTTCTCTCCAAAATCTGCAGCAGTTTTTCCCAAATCGGAGGCATTTCTGAAAAGATTTTTTTCCAACTCGGCTCAGACTTCAATACAGATATTATAAAACACAAGGAACAGTCATCAGTGATGGATTAATTAGAGCTCTGGGTGAAGCAGCCTGGGACTCCAAGGACACTCACATGTTTTCATTGTGGGTGGAGTACAGCTGGATGATACTCTTCTAATGAAACCCGAAGGCAGGCGAATTTGGCTGATTGGAGGCTTTGACACACCCATGATTTCAGCTGTTTACCTAAAGGGTTGTGGGCCAAGTATAGAAGGAGCCTGGGCTTGTTGAGAATTTGGGGTTGAAAACTGAAAGAGTTGAGGCTGATCTGAACACAAGCAAAGCCGGCAAGTTGAGTTGTGACTTTGAGTTTTGGGCTCACGTGAACTCAAAACAAAGCTTGGTGGAGAAGAAATGAAGAACTTGTGTGCAGAACCCCACCCAGTGTCTTGGCAGCATCTCCTAGCAGCAGGCAGTATCCTGCTGAAGGCACTGAACCTGGAGCTGTAGGTCAGGAACACTGTATGTTACTCAGGGTTTTCAGAACCCACAGCAGTGGTATCTGAACTATTTCACTCCGGTGGTGTCAGGAATAAATCAATGGGAACAAAGCAATTCTGTCTGATAAAAGATCAGTACAGGTCAGCGTGCTCTAGCTAACACTGCAGTTTATTAGATTTAAGTACACACAGAGATAAGCACATCCCAGATATTTCCCTAAACTCTGGAACATTATTGAGTAATTAACTGCAGGTTTGCAGTGGCCAGTTGCTCACCCATCAGGGAGAAAAGGTGTCAGGAAAAACGTGTCTCAAGATGGCTTCAGAGGACTGCTCCAAAGTACACTGTATTAGCTAATCTTTTATAACTGACGTGTACAAAACACATAGGTCATAATGACCCCTAATAAATCATCACTTTTCTAACTTTCAATAAACGTCTAATATCAGAGGCATCTAGACTCAAGGTTTCCATCCACCAAGGTTTTTTGTCTCACTTGTTTACTTTCTTCTCCCTCCTCCCATTCTGATTAGCAGAAACTGTAGCTAGTTTTGACCTTGCATCTAAAAACCTGCTCTCCAATTAACCTTTGACTGTGCGGTGTTCTATTTTATTAATTCATGGTGCCTGAATGCACATTATATGGTTGCAATTAGATGGATCACATTCTGGGGTACACATACCCCTCAAATCCAGGGTGACGTACTCTCTTCTGTCTTTTCCTAGAGACGATGCATTTGTTTTCTTTTTCTCCGAGAATGGATCATGGTGAATGGGCCCCAAAACAGCCTTGTCCCAAAAGAACCGTATATAATGCAAAATGTACTGGAAAACCAAGGGAGAATCAAATTATATGAAAAGTAAATAGCCTAATCCACCAAAGAACATAGCGACTGAAGGTGAGCAGGCATCTTTTGGGAAATGCTCTTGAATGGGTCAGAAGATGGTCCCTGTGGAGGGAGAGCCCTGCCAGGTGAATGAAGGCTTTGGGCAGAGCACGTGGTAGTTCTCTCAAAACAAACAGCTGTTGATCTCAGCAGGCTACTGGCTGTGTTTTTTGTGTGGCCCCAGGTCATTTTTATTGGGCTTTATTTTCCCTTATGAAGCGTGGAGCACTTCAAACAGCTGCACTGATCCAGCTAATAATGCGTAGCCTTTCTCTGCCTCCATCTCAATTAGCATAAGGTATGTTTATGCAGCAGGTTGTTGGCCGTCTTTCCCTTTAGTGTCAGCTAGAGCAGTGGTTCTCAAAGCCGGGCCGCCGCTTGTTCAGGGAAAGCCCCTGGCGGGCCGGGCCGGTTTGTTTACCCACCGCGTCCGCAGGTTCAGCCGATAGTGGCTCCCACTGGCTGCGGTTCGCCGCATCCCTCGGCCCACGCCGCTTCCCGCAGCCCCCATTGGCCTGGAGCAGCGAACCGCAGCCACTGGGAGCTGCGATCGGCCGAACCTGCGGACACGGCAGGTAAACAAACCGTCCCGTCCCGTCAGGGGCTTTCCCTGAACAAGCGGCAGACCAGCTTTGAGAACCACTGTGCTAGAGCCCAAGTCCTTTGTAGTCCTAGTCTTAATGATACTTCCCAATTTCTCAATAATTCCAGTCTATCTTCGGTATGATTTATTGACAGACAAAATCCAGCCCACCACAGCAATAATGGGCCAAATGCTTGTCTTCCTTGTACAAGCAGCCCCAATATATATTGAAGGTATAAGCCCAGTCCCACTCCCATTGAAATCAAAGGGAGTTTTGCTATTGACTTGAACAGCAGTCACTGTACGTCAAAGGCGATATATATATATATATACAGACACACAGCAATGGCTATAATCTAATAAACAGTATATTTATCACCCAGTGCTGGGTCTGTGTTTTGCATTATTTTATCCTCCATGTATATTTTGTAAGTCCAAAAAAAAAATGGAGTCAGAATGAATTCAGCGCCCCATTATAACCACCACAAGGTAGCAGCGCTATACACCAGCTAAGTTTTAGCATTTTCTTGATAAATCAAGACCTCCTCCTCCTCCCTATTTCTCAAGCAAGAGAATTTGTTGGACCTGGAAGTGAGAGTAATATGGAGTGTGCCTGGACCCTGAATGTGTAATCATTACAGCTGTGCGCAGATGTCATGGCAAATGTAAGCATCAGCATAGTTCTCCCACAAGGCAAGTTGCTAGCAGTGCAATCTATGAAAGTGCAGTTCTCTGAAAATTGACTGAAGTGTGTTTAATGTTGTATAGGCTCATGCTGATCCAGAATTTGAGCTCCCCAGGTGTGCCAGTGTAAAATACACTAAGACAGATAGGATTTCAGCTCCCCAATAATAATAAAATGACCTTGTCTGGAGTTTATTACATAAAATGCCCATCTGTCATTCATATTCCGGGCCATATTTAAATATTTGACTGCATTACATTATGGGAACATGGAAATTAAATCTAGGGCCAACTTCAGCTTGTGGATTAATTGGGTGCAACTCCACTGAGTTGCTTTGCCTGCTGTTCTGAGATAGAATGGGTTTTAAGAGCTGGGGGAGAAGATGCTTTGATTTAGAAGCTTCTCTAATGGACCACCTTGTCCATCGAGGTCTCTTTCCATTTCACCGCTGGGTGGTATAGGACAAACAAGACTGAAGATCTTCAGCGTGGGATTTTCAGAAATGTTGGCCTAACTCTGTTGCCATTAAAGTCAGTGGGAATTTTACTGTTGCTCTCAGTGGGAATGGTTTTAAGTTAGTGCTGAGCACTTATGAAAGTCCCATGCTTTACATTGTTGGTGCTACTTGGCTAAATCTCCAAGGAGCTGCATACATCCAGCACTTTTCCTCAGGCTACCATGGTGTCTTGCAGAATGGTGGATGGCAGTATGACTTCCTGTGAACTGGTTTCAGCACGGTAGCCATGTTACTCTGTATCAGCAAAAACAGGAGGAGTCCTTGTGGCACCTTAGAGACTAATAAATTTATTTGGGCATAAGCTTTTGTGGGCTAGAACCCACTTTTCATCAGATGCATGAATTGGAAAATACAGGAGCAGGTATAAATACATGAAAGGATGGTGGTTGCTTTACCAAGTGTGAGATCAGTTTAATGAGATAAATCAATTAACAGCAAAAGGGGGAAGGGATAGCTCAGTAGTTTGAGCATTGACCTGCTAAACTCAGGGTTGTGAGTTCAATCCTTGAGGGGGCCACTTAGGGATCTGGGGCAAAAATTGGTCCTGCTAGTAAAGGCAGGGGGCTGGACTCAATGACCTTTCAAGGTCCCTTCCAGTTCTAGGAGATTGGTATATCTCCAATTATTATTTTTATTTTATTAGGATACCAAGGGAGGAAAAATAACTTTTGAAGTGGTAAGAGAGTGGCGCATTACAGACGACGAAGTGGGTATTCACCCACGAAAGCTCATGCTCCAAAACGTCTGTTATTCTATAAGGTGCCACAAGACTCTTTGCTGCTTTTACAGATCCAGACTAACACGGCTACCCCTCTGATACATTACAAACAGTTGACAAGAAGGTGTGAATAACAGTAGGGGAAAATTAGCATTGGGGAAATTAAGTTTAGGTTTTGTAATGACCCAACCACACCCAGTCTTTATTCAGGCCTAATCTGATGGTATCCAGTTTGCAAATTAATTCCAGTTCTGCAGCTTCATGTTGGAGTCTGTTTTTGAATTTTTGTTGTTGAAGAATTGCCACTTTTAGGTCTGTTATTGAGTGTCCTGAGAGATTGAAGTATTCTCCTACTGGTTTTTGAATGTTATGATTCCTGATGTCAGATTTGTGTCCATTTATTCTTCTGCATAGAGACTGTCCGGTTTGGCCAATGTACATGGCAGAGGGGCATTGCTGGCACATGATGGCATATATCACATTGGCAGATGTGCAGGTGAACGAGCTGTGGCTGATGTGGTTAGGTCCTATGATGGTGTCCCTTGAATAGATATGTGGACAGAGTTGGCACCGGGGTTTGTAGCAGGGCTTGGTTCCTGGGTTGGTGTTTTTGTTGTGTAGTTGCTGGTGAGTATTTGTTTCAGGTTAGGGGGCTGTCTGTAGGCGAGGACTGGCCTGTCTCATGTATTTATACCTGCTCCTGTATTTTTCACTTCATGCATCCGATGAAGTGGGTTCTAGCCCACGAAAGCCTATGCCCAAATAAATTTGTTAGTCTCTAAGGCCTGGTCTACACTAGGACTTTAATTCGAATTTAGCAGCGTTAATTCGAACTAAACGCTCAACCGTCCACACCAGGAAGCCATTTAATTCAAACTAGAGGGCTCGTTAGTTCGAATTTGGTACTCCACCTGCCGGGGTGGAGTAACGCTAAATTCGACATGGCTAGCTCGAATTAGGCTAGGTGTGGATGCAAATCGAACTTAGTAGCTCCGGGAGCTATCCCACAGTGCACCACTCTGTTGACGCTCTGGACAGCAGTCGGAGCTTGGATTCTCTGACCAGCCACACAGGAAATGACCCGGGAAAATTTGAATTCATTTTCCTGTCTGGGCACTTTGAATCTGACGTCCTGGCTGGACATCGGGGCGAGCTCCGCAGCACCTGCAACGATGCAGAGCTCTCCAGCAGAGGAGTTCATGTTATCTGTGAATAGAAAGAGGGACTCAGCATAGACTGACTGGGAACTCTTCGATCTGATCGGTGTGTGGGGCGAGGAGTCTGTGCTTTCGGAGCTGCGCTCCAAAACAGGGAATGCGAAGACCTACGAGAAGGTCTCCAAAGCCATGAGAGACAGAGGATACAGGCGGGATGCAACGCAGCGCCGCGTGAAAATCAAGGACCCCAGACAAGGCTACCAAAAAATCAAAGCGGCAAACGGACGCTACGGAGCCTGCCACCACTGCCCCACCAGTGACCGTGGACTCTGACGATGGGACAGTGTCGACGGCCAGTTCCTCGGTGATGTTCGCGGACGGGGAAGATGAGGAAGGGTTTGTGGAGGACGAGGCAGGCGAGAGCGCTTACAACGCTGGTTTCCCCGACAGCCAGGATCTATTCATCACCGTCACGGAGATCCCCCAACAACCCTCCCCGGCCATTAACCCGGACCCTGAATCAGGGGAAGGAGCAGTCGGTAAGTGCTGTAACCATGTTAACTTTTATTCTTAATATAACAGGAATCTTAACTGTGTGAAAAGGAGGTCTGTCTAGATATGGGGATAGAACAGAAATCATCCTTGGAGATCTCCACGAAGCTCTCCTTACGTTAATCGAAAAGCATCAGCAGGAGGTTCCTGAGGAGAGCTGCCTTATTGGGTGCTCCGTGGTAGCACAGTTTTCCGCGCAAGGCTTTCATGAGGTACTCAGGGAGCACTGCCTCCCCGAGCACGGCTGTATCGGGCCCTGGTTCGTGCTAGCTTTCACGCAGCATGCGCTCTCTATCTCCTTCAGTGACCCTCCTCAGGGTGATCTCGCTCGGAGACTCCTGCATCTAATTAGGGTAATTACTGTAATTTTACGCCTGGTCCAAAGTATTTTTAAAAAATCTACGGACAGACGGCATAGCACAGACTCAGCACGCAGCTGCGTGATGAGCGTAATGGAAAGCCAAAGAATATAATGGACGCTCATGGAGGGAGGGGGGAATGAGGACGCAAGGTATCCCACAGTTCCTGCTGTCTCCGAAAAGTATTTGCATTCTTGGATGAGCTCCAAATGCTTCTAGGGTCAAACACAGTGTCTGCGGTGGGTCAGGGCATAGTTCGGCAATTTGCGCACACACCCCACCCACCACCAGAAGTGAAAACAATCCTCTGTTGACTCTTTTACATGTCACCCTATCTTTACTGAATGCTGCAGATAGACGCGATGGTGCAGCACTCAACACCAACATCCTTGCTCCCCCACGCTATGGATGGCTGATGGTACAAAACGATGGAAATCCGTCCTCATCATCAGCCTATTGGCACATGGGGCAGTGCAAAAGGGCTGGTAACCATGCCGACTAGCATCAGTAAGGTCGATCAAGGGCGCCTGTCCCTAATTTTTCATGGCAGATGGTGCAATATGGCTGGTAACCGTCCTCATCATTGCAACAGGGGGCTGAGCTCCATCAGCCCCCACCCTTCATTGTAAATAAAAGATTCGATTGCCCCTGGACTAGCATAGGGATGATGGGCTCCTTCATCCACACTCCTTAATGTCCTGCCTGGACTATCATTGCAGCTGGAGGCTTCCTTCCAGTCATTTCTCACAAACAAGTCACTGTGTCTTATTCCTGCATTCTTTATTACTTCATCACACAAGTGGGGGGACAATGGTATGGTAGCCCAGGAAGGCTGGGGTAAGAACGGAATGAACAGGTGGTGTTGTTGCAGGAGCACCCCCTGTGAATAGCATACAGCTCATAATTTATGCAGGATCGGACACAGAGCAGCTGTGCTCTCTGGTTCTATGATACAGTGGTTCTCTAGTACACTTGCCCATAATCTAGGCAGGACTGATTCTATTTTTAGATACCAAAAAGGAGGGATTGACTCAGGGAGTCATTCCCAATTTTTGCTTTTGCGCCCCTGGCTGCTCGGCCAGGGGCACTTATGACAGCCCCAAATGGGGCAGTGCAAAAGGACAGGTAACCATGCCCATCTTATTACCATCTTATTACCAATTTATGGTATGGTTGATGGTACAATATGGCTGGTAACCATCTCTGCTGTCATGCAAAAGCAAAAGCATGCTGCTGTGTAGCGCTGCTGGCCCGCCTCTGTCAGTGGCATCTAGTACACATACGGTGACATACACAAAAGGCAAAACAGTGTCCATGGTTGCCACGCTATGGCGTATGCCAGGGCAATTCTGGGAAAATGGGCTTGAAATGATTGTCTGCCGTTGCTTTCCCGGAGGAAGGAATGACTGGCGACATTTACCCAGAATCCACCACGAAAATGATTTCTGCCCCAGCAGGCACAGGGGTCTCAACCCAGAATTCACAGAGACAGCCTAGACTCAGTTAATTGTTCGCAAAAATGTATCTTTGCAAGGAATTCACTCCCTGTTTCCCATCTCACAGCTTCCACTGTCTCCAGACCTGCCACAGCATCCCCCTCGCAGAGGCTGGCGAAGATTAGGCGGCGAAAGAAAAAGACAAGGGACAAGATGTTCGAGGAACGTATGGGCTGCTACCTAGCAGAGGAGGACCAGCAGAGCCAGTGGAGGGAGACCGTCTCTCTGGGCCAGCGCTCACACAGCGAACGGGAGGAGAGGTGGCGTGAGGAAGACAAGCAGGCGACTGAAACAATGCTTGGACTAGTGAGGGAGCACACGGACACGCTCAGGCGCCTTGTGGATGTTCTGCAGGACCGCAGGAGGACAGAGCCCCCCTGCAGTGTATCTGCAACCGCCCTCCCCCGCCACAAAGTCACATACCCCCCTCACCGAAAATAATCAGGAGGAGGGGCGGCCGGGGACGTGAATACTGTCACTGCACCACAGCACAGTGCTCAAGTACCCAAAAGCTCTCATACCGTACATTTGCCGAAGTCCTTCACTTCCAGGCTCACAGTAGTCCCAATCCCAGTCCCATCCCCTAACTGTCTACTTAATTAATAAAAATGATTTGCTGTTAATTACTGTTTCCGTTATGTTTTTTCAAAGAAGACTGTGTTCGAATGGGGGGCGTGGGGAAGGGGGTGGTTAATTGCATAGGACAGTCACCTTTCCCAGGGTACAGACACGGGGGCAGGATCAGCAGCGGGTCACACACACGGTGCAGTCAGTAGGCAACCTGGTCGGTTTTTGGAGGTGGTTTCCAGGATCTGTGTGGGCAGGGGAGATGTGACTTTGCAGCGGGGGAGGGCGGTTACAGATCTTATACAGCGGTCCTTGTCCTGGACCGCTGAGTCACGCAGCTGAGGAATCTGTATCCGTCCTCCTCCACCACAAGGTCACATATCCGCCCGCACACAGAATTCCATAAAGAGGGATGGCAGGCTCCGTTGAAAGAAGCCTTCCGGCACTGCGGACCGCTCTAGGAGCAGGAGCCTGTCATTCCTTGAGTTTAGAGGCAGTCTTTACATCACCGCACACCCTACCCAGCACAGCCTGCGTCCCAGTTTCAACCCTTTCACGAAAAGTCATGAATAAAGAAACCTTTGTTAAGTAATAATGGGACATGTATTTTATTTTTACACGTGTGCTGGAACTGGGGGTAACGGGGTGAACGGGGTATGTAACCGAAGAGGAGAGTCAACAGTAACTGGGTAAAGAAACAGGGGCAGGTTCAGCTTCTCTGTAAAGAAACTGAACAGTCACAGGTCACGCTGCTCGCTGCTCGCTGGTATTTGAAGAGTTCCTTGTCGCTGTCCCAGGCGCCTGTATAGGGCTTCATGAGCAAGTGCATTAGCGGGCAGGCTGGGTCCCCGAGGATGACTATAGGCATCTGCACATCCACAACAGTTATTTCGTGGTCCGGGAAGAAACTACCTTCCTGCAGGCGTCTGAGCAGCCCACAGTTCCTGAAAACACACGCATCATGAACCTTGCCCGGCCACCCGACGTTGATGTTTGTAAAACGTTCCCTATGGTCCCCCAGTGCTTGCAGCACCATTGAAAAGTAGCCCAATTTCTCAGCAGCTGACTGTGGAAGACGTGGACGATAAAGTGCGAGGAGGAGAAAACGGCGATGATCGCAGCGGGCTCCGTGCTTGCAGTGCTGTGGCGTCCGCGCTGTCACTGACCAGAAAAGTGCACGAACAGATTGCCTGCAGGCGCTTTCACGGAGGGAGGGAGGTTGTGATTGACGGTTCAATGACGACACTTACCCAAAACCACCCTCGACACATTTCTCCCCCCAGCAGGCATTGGGGGCTCTACCCAGCATTCCAATGGGCAGCGGGGACTGCGGGAACTGTGGGATAGCTTCCCACAGTGCACCGCTTCCAAAGTCGACGCTGGCCCCGTGAATGTGGACTCAGAAATTCGAATTAGTGTATTTAGTATGGATACACAAATTCGACTTCATAAGGTCGAATCCACAAATTCGAACTAAGTTGATTCGAAATAGTCTTGTAGTGTAGACAAGGCCTAAGGTGTCACAAGGACTACTCGTTGTTTTTCCTGTGATCTGTGGAAGATCAAGCTTACCCCCTTAACCAACTGCAATGTACAAGCTCCCAAATCTGTTATTCAGCTGGTCAATGTGATAGCTTTTACCTTTGCTTCTTTGATAGATGAAAAGCTGTACTGACGCTTGATGTGCTGATTCCAAAGAAGGCCTTTGTAAGCGTATATAAAACTCAGCTCAGATCCCAAGGAGGAGCTCTCAGTACCAGGTGGAGGTTTCCTCTTTCTAGCTGCATTTGCAGAAAAGACAGCGCGTCCCCATCTGTGTATCCCAGGAAAAGTGAATGCATGAAGCCAACACTACTTTGATCGAGGCGTCGTCTCGTTAATTTCCACCACCTTGCGTCCCTGCTGTCTTGCTCCAGGGCAGGAAACTTGTTGCACAGTTTCAGCAGAGAAGGGGACAGTGTAGCCTCCCAGATAATAGCCCAGCTGCAGAAATTTAGAAATTTAAATGGTGCCTAATTGAAAATACATTTAGAGGGAGAATTGTTTTTTAATGGAATTGAAAAGGTTCCAATGCCCTAGAGAATGAGGCCTGGCCTGCCACTGTGATGGGGAGGCCCATGCAGACAGGCAGCTCTTCAGAGAGGGCGTCTTAGTCTTAGGCCACTGGTTTTGCTCTGTCTCAAGCAGCTACGGGGCACTGACGAGCCACTGCACTGATGGGTTATTGACCTTATTGCAAAGGTTAGGTCACTTGTAGGCATTTCCAAGGTCCTTTTACCTTGATACCTAAGGGCTTAATCCAACCCCCATTGGAAAGACCCTTTCCATTGACTTCAGTGGCTGCTGCCTCAGGCTGTAAGTGCCAGTTCTAGTTAGAAGGAGAAACAGGATCTAGTGCCAGGATCGTCAATTATTTGTTGTCAGGGTCCAAATTTCTTGGTCAAGGTCCAGACTCCAGAGCAAATCATGCAATAATAATAACAATGAGAAGAATATGTAAATAAATAGATGTTGTGGTCCATTCAAAAGCATCTAGTGGCCCGGATTTGGCCCACAGTCTGCCTATTGACTACCTCTGGTCTAGTGGTTAGGGCTCTGGAGTGGGACTCAGCTGAGGTGCATTCTGTTCCTGCCACTGACTTGCTAAGTGAACTTTGGGAAGTCACTGCTCCCCTGTTGTATCTCTGTCCCCTCCCACACTTGTTTAGTTAGATTGTAAATTCTTTAGGGCAGGGATTTTCTTACTATGTGTTTTTAAAGTGCCTAGTACAGTACAATGTGGTCTCAGTCTAGATTGGGGCCGTTAGGTGCTACTATAATACAAATAATAAGAAACGAGGGGGTTAAAATTTGGCATAATGCAGGAAGCTGGTCTGAAATTGCAGGAGAAAGTGCTTTTTTAAAAAAAAACATGCATGATAATAGTATGTAAGTTTACATACTATTTATTTAGTGGTAAGGCCATTCTGCAGGAGGCAGAGGTCACTTTACAAAAACAAACAAGTCCGTAGTTCATTAAGGCCGAAGAGACAGGAGACATATAAAAGCTGCAGAGGGAGCTGGTGGGTGAGCAGAACTTTGCAAAAGTAATAGCAATAAATGGTAATAACTGGATGAGCAGAAAAACAAGACTCAGACTGGAATCAACATACATGAGCATTTTGCAAAAGACATGGTAACGACGAGTCATAGTTTAGAAATGAAATAAATAGGACTGCCAATTCCAAAAGAAAATACAATGAAAACAAATTAACAGCAGGGATCCAAATGAGAAATGAGCTTTTATACCTTTTCTATAATTATTCGGTCACCCAATTGTGTGCACACATGTCAACATAATGGAAGACTGTAGGAAATGGTTGTCTTTTCTGTTCTGATGACAATGCAGGACATGGAGGTTGCTTTCTTCTTTCTTTCCTTCAGTTTGTTTTCTCTTCCTTGTGATTAAAGCATGCTATTTCACAGCTTGCACAAACAGCTTCTAGCTTCCTTTTTAACACTGCAGCTGAGCAATTTTCTCTTTTTTCACCGTCACAGCAAAGGCCAGCTCAGTGCTCGAAATGGGTGAAAATTCTGCTTGAGTATTTAGTTTACCTGAAGCGACTGCTTAGTGGATGGAAGTCTGAAGCTGCCCTGAACTTTTTACTGTGTCTTGAAGGACAGCGGACAAGACTCTAACCATCACCTGTCAGACATGAGGAGGTTTTGCTTTGTTTTTTTCCCATTATTTTTTTAATGAACGTTCAGTGCCTGTTGTTGTCACATGACTATTATATTAGTGTTTTGTGCATTTAGATTTAAGTCAATACAGTTTAGCAGCAATCTGCCTGCCTACCATAGCATTTCCTATATGTAAGTGTGGGAATGGTCCCGCTATTGTGGGGAACTTTCCTGGCTTCTGCACTACCCCGGTGAAATGGGCTAGCGGAAGGATCTGAGTCCTCGCTCCCACTTCCTTTACCCAGAGGCCTCCCTGCCCTCGAGGACTCCCCTTGCACTCTCCTGTCTGGCAGAGTCCTTGTAACCCCAACAAGGCTGGGCCCAGGATTCCTGGGGGGCTCGACCCCCAACCTTGCTGTGGTCACCTGGGTCAGGGGCTGGGGTGTCCCCACTGCAGGATGCTCTCTCTGCACTGGGCACCTCCCTGACCCACTGATCATTGCTTACAATTTAAAGAAAATACGGTTTATTTAATCAGCAATTAATTTTAAAAAGAATAAGGAAAAATGGGGAAAGGTTAAAGGAAACACCTCACCCTGCTCCGTGGCAGGGAACATCACAAACAGTGTCTCTGGGATGTCAGGGCATTTCACAGTCTGCTCCTTGTAGGTCCCAGGCCGCCTCCTCAGGCCCTGGCTGTGCTGCAGGGATGCTGTGGGTTGGACACTTGCTCTGGTTGTGGCCACACACCTCTGGGTTTTGGGTGGTGGGACCCTTCTTCCCAGCGCCAGCCCCCCGTCGGGTTAAGATCCCCCTCCCAGTCTGGCCTGCAAGGACCCTTGGCTGGGGGTGTCTTTCCGCACTGGGCCCTTTGCCCAGGGTCCCCCCTTGGCTGGCCCCAGCTGCTCACCACACCTAGTTCCAGACTGCACCAGCTCCAGCTCCGCTGTTCTAGCTCCGGCTCCACTTGGCCTCAGCACTGACGCTGCTGCTCTGCCTCCAGCCCCCTGGGCTGCTTCTCTGGCCCCTCTGGCTCTGTGGCTGCAGCCCGGCTCCCAGCACAGGATCTGCTCTCCCTGGGCTGTGTCTCTGGCTCTGTGGCTGCAGCTCTGCTCCCAGCACAGGGTCTGCTCTCCCTGGGCTGTGTCTCTGGCTCTGTGGCTGCAGCCCAGCTCCCAGCACAGGGTCTGCTCTCCCTGGGCTGTGTCTCTGGCTCTGTGGCTGCAGCCCAGCTCCCAGCACAGGGTCTGCTGTCCCTGGGCTGTGTCTCTGGCTCTGTGGCTGCAGCCCTGCTCCCAGCACAGGATCTGCTGTCCCTGGGCTGTGTCTCTGGCTCTGTGGCTGCAGCCCAGCTCCCAGCACAGGGTCTGCTGTCCCTGGGCTGTGTCTCTGGCTCTGTGGCTGCAGCCCTGCTCCCAGCACAGGATCTGCTGTCCCTGGGCTGTGTCTCTGGCTCTGTGGCTGCAGCCCAGCTCCCAGCACAGGGTCTGCTGTCCCTGGGCTGTGTCTCTGGCTCTGTGGCTGCAGCCCAGCTCCCAGCACAGGGTCTGCTCTCTCCTTAGCTCGGCCCCTCTCTGTCTGTCTGACCCAGGGCGATTCCAGCTCACACGGAGGACAGGACCTTTCTGACCCCCTGACTCCGTCATTAGCCTCTCCACCCTGTCAATCAGGCTGACCTGGAGCATTGGCCGCTCCCCATTACCCCTGGGGGGACTGTCAGTCTCAGGATCCTGGTTTCCCATCAACCCTTCCCCTTTCTTTTGGCACTGACTAGATTGACAGATGAAGAGAGGGAATTTCAGATTTCATGGTCTCTCAGTGCTTCTGTTCATGGCCAGAACCAGAACATACTGGGTCCTAATACTGGAGGAGAGAAGTTACCTCATCTCATTCAAACTTCATAAAGGGCACAACTTGGGTTCAGTTTGAGTTCTGGGGAAAAGTTCTGGCTGGGGCTGCTTCTAGCTGAACCATTTTGTGCATCACTTTAGCATGGTGCAAAGGGTGTGCAACTTGTGCATTGGTTTGATGCCTGATGTGGGACACAAATGTTGCATCAGCCTTGTGCTAGCTCTTGGTGAATGTTCCTTTCCTTAGTATGAAATCTCTCTCTCCCCTCTGTGTGTGTGTGTGTGCGTGTGTGTGTGTGTGTGTGTATTATTATTATTTACATTTTTTTTCTTCTTGCATAATCTCTGATTCATATTAGACTGAGCATTGACTGGTTATTCTGGAGAATGTGATGCTTCAGAACTATTAAATAGATTATGATCTCCCTGTGGGCAGCTAAAAATATCCCATCCGCCTGCAGGCCGGTGGTTACTGCTGTGCTCAGACTGACCTGAGATTTTGCAGACTACCTGCCACTTCTCTAATTTGGATGCATTCTAAGGGGCAAGGCACAGAGCAGCTCCTCAGTTGGCTGCTGAGGATCTGCCCCCAGAAGTCAAAGGCATTTGCCAACTTACACCACCCAAGATTCTGGCCCTGAGTCTCGTTTCTTTTTTTAAGTTAATTTTTTTTTCAAATTCGTTTCGGGAAATGAGCCAAGTGAAAACAGGAGTATCTGCATGCGACAGTTAAAGTGGAAAGATGGGCACGGTAAAGAAACTAATTTAAGACTAGCAATGTTTTGCTGCTATCGTGCTGTGACAACAGAAACATCATGTTCTTGCTAATTATTTTAGCACAAGTAAAGCAAACCAATATATACACACTTCCATGTTGGAGCTATTCATAGAACAGATCTTCATTAGCAGAGAGGGGAATAAATGATGTTTGGTTCCACTCAGTCCCAGCACGGCTGACATGAGGCAATACTGAAACTGGTAAACATTTTCATTTGGTTTTTATCCAGAAATCTCTTGGTATTTACTCTCTTGCAGGGAGCTGGTAATTTAGCAACAGCACTAGTCAATTGAAGACATAATCAACTTGGCCTTTTGTGGTTTACGCTGTAGCAGTGTAGGGAGAGATTTTCTTCCTCGTGGTCAAAGTACCTCCTGCTGAACAATATCTTAAAACCTTTCTTTTGCATCACACTCAATACCTTTATTAATGACCAACCCAAACAATCTATGCAGCTTTAGAATTGCTAGTGTGGATTAAACAGAATACCTTCAATAGAGCGGGGCAGAAATGGGACTTTCTGTTTTGCTGGAAATTCCATGATTTTGAAGTTTTTCCACTCAAGAAAGGAATGAAAACAATTTCCCCCCCAAATTTCCTAACAAAATGAATCCCACCCCTTCCAAATTTTGGTTTGGGTTAATTGAAATATTTTGTTTTGTGCATCAGTTCCCATCTGTAAAATGGGGATAATAGCGCTTCCTTAGCTCTCAGGGGTGTTGTGAGGATAAGGATTGTCAGGCTTTCAGATGCTGTAGTAATGAGAGTCATAGAAGGACCTAGATTAGCAGCAGAAACAAACAAACAAAAACCCTTGAAAAATATTTGGCCAGTGTTCCCTTTTACAGGACATAGCTACTCATAACAATGTATGTGGCTATTTTCAGGTAAATCTCTTTCCCATTCCCAGCTCTGTGTGAAAGGGACATTTGAGTTTTACGTAGGTAGACTAGCGTATATTGAAATCCATGACACTGAGCAGGAAGCATGGCCAGGTGGGTAGACCACTGGCCTTGGACTCAGGTGTTCTATTCCCAGCTCTGTTGCTGGGCTACTTTTAACAAATCACTTCACCTCTCTGTGCCTTAGTTTCCCCATCTGTAAAGCAGGGATGATGATACTGACCTCCTTTGTAGTACAGAGATTTGAGATCTACTGATTGAGAGTGCTGTATCAGAGCTAGGTAGTAATATGATTATTTATTGCACTGGGAAAGTGAGTTATCCTGGAAAATATGTAAACCAAGATGTAGTTGTTGATACCCTAAACTTTACCCAACGTCTAGTGAAGACAAAGTAGTTCGTACTGCAGAATGGGTTGTTTGGTTATGGTTAAGGCTGCGTTTTAGTCACAGAGGTCACAGACTCCATGACTTCAGCCAGCTGGATTCAGTATCTCTGCGTTTTTGAAGCAAATCCCATTCTACACATGCTTCCCTGAGAAAATGAGAGGCAGAAAAAGATGTTACCTGTCTAAAGGCTGGATGGGTGTTGTAGATTTCTGCCCATTCATGCGTATGATATGCATACGTGTGAGGAACCCAGGACAGGTGTAGCATGCAATGTCTGGCATGGCTAACAGCAGTGGGAAACATCCTTAATGTGGCTAAAAATAAATAAATTCTATTACTACTACACTCCTGTTCTCAGCAGTATTGAGAAGAAAAGGCTTCACATCCGTATTGTTCCAGAGGCAAGAGAAAGCAAGATGCTTGTCACTCTGGAGCTATGCTGCAGGCTGCCAGAAATTGGTTCCCTTGCTAGACACAGAGGGCCAGATTCTCAGCGGGTATAAATCAAAATTGCTCTATTGATTTCTGGAGGATGACACCACTTTGCACCAGCTGAGAATTCAGCCCAGAACCTTTTTTCCTGTTTCTGCTTCCTCTGCATTTCCCCTGGCTTTCAAGTCAGCTACACTTCTACAGGTCCTGTATGCATTACAGTTTCTGTTCTGTCCAGGAGGGACCCTGTAACAACATGATTCTCTTTTGTAGTGTAGCTGGGACATTAACAACGTCCCCCAGAGACCTGTTAGAGAGGAAACCTGTTCCTGCAAACCCTAAGAGACCCATGAAGGGCGGACTGATCTACCTCTACTTGTAAAAGTAAGAACTACTTGCGTACATTTTGCAGGACTGGAGCCATATTGAGGAGTCTATTCAGTCTCATTTTTAAAGCAGGGATCATAGGGGAAAGCTTTCGGTTTGGCGTCAGTAATTGTGTGAGTCTTTGTTCTTTCTTTTGTTTTTTACTGGGGGGCGAGACTCCAGCAGCATATTGCTCTTTCTGTATTGCCCATCAAAGTAATTGCATCAGCGGCTGTCTTACTGCATGACAGAATCCTGTCAGATCTCATCAGATGAACAAGTTTAAGCTGGAACAAGACTTTGAAAGGGGATCACTAGTTGCTGCAGGAACTGGTATTGGTGGTTCAAGAGATGGTCATCTTCTCTCCCAGCTCTACATTTGTCTCTGCCACCAAGAGATGTGGGCCCAATAACAGATATTACTTCACCCACCTTGTCATCTCTCCTAGGCAGTATAGGACCAAAGCCACAGAGTGAAATTTGGTCATTTTGGATGCATGGCTAAGATGTCAACCAGCAGTCCTAAGTGCTTGTGATCAACTAAAAGATCCCCTGGTACTTCTGGCAAAAGCAGAGGTGTTAGCTCTTGATACATTATATTCACCCTACATAAATCCCTGATCTTGCAAAGCCTTATTGTCACAGTTCAGGGCAGCTGCACCTGTATTTCTCCTCCATGGCCCAGCAAGGGCACCCATCCTGCCCTCCAGCTCCCCGCTGTTGCCTGTCTGGGTGGAGACCTGCATCTCTCACCCTTCTGACGGTATTTCCAGGCGGCACAGCTCCCTGCCTTCACTGGGTATATTCCAGCATAGACAGGTTGCCCGAGGACACCTGCTTGCTTGCTTTTCAGAGACAGCTCCAGTTATAAGGTCCCACACGGCACTTCCGATGCAAACCTACTCTATTCTTAAGGTAAAAAGCATGACAGAAATACATATTAAAAACAATAAAAGGACCCTACACTCATGCTAATATGCTTACCAGAGCTCACCCCGGCCCTAACATGGAATCTGGCAGGATCAGTCCTTCAATACCCCACCAAAGGGGATGCCTTCTGGGTACAAGGTTGTCATAGCTTCAGCTCAGAACAAGCCCGCCATCTTATGGGACCTCAGTAGGCCCAAACCTTCCCTAAGGATTGGGGCCCTCCATGGATTGGGGTCCTATCTGTTTGCTGGTTCAGGAAGGAGGCCCTGAGCCAGTTTAAAACCAGGCTATTTATCCAAAAACTCTCTCTTTGTTTCTTCATCCCTGGTGAATCTAATGAGTAGCTGTAAAAAGGTAGCAACCTACACTCCACCCTAGCAGAATCTTTTCTCCCTCTCAGCCATTCTGATAACTTTTCCTCTCTCTTGGTCAGCCCCCTTCACTCAGCTCACTTCCTCAGTTATTTTTGTCCACTGGAAATTAGGAAGAGAGAACCTCTAAAAATAACCCACAAAGAAATGGCAGCCATCGATGTTCAGCACGTTACTGGGTGCCCCGTGTTCTTTACAGCAATGCTTTCATCTTCGTAATTAAACATCAGGTTATTCCCCTTCAGCTGGCCCTAAGTGATACGAGTCTCACAAACTGAAAAGGTGCGAGTCAGCTGTGAGAAATGCCCCTAGGGCTGCTTGAAAAGACGCTGTGCTGTATTGAAATCTTTGACGTGACATGGTAGGAACTCCTCCGCACCGTGCAGGGTCAGGTTTTCACTCTGGACCCATGTACAGTTCCCACTATTATATCGCAGCTGGATCTGAGAGGAAGGGTTGTTCAGTGGTTAGAGTGCTAGCGTAGGACTTGGAAGACATGGATTCAGCTCCATGCTTTGCCACAGACATTCTGTGCTGGCTTGGGCAAGTCACTTAGTGCCTCTCTGCCTCAGTTCCCTGTCTGTACAATGGGGATGTAGTACCTCACAGGAGTGTTGTGCGGCAAAATATAGATTGTGAAGTGCTCAGATACTATGGTAATTGGGGCCATATAAATACCTTAGAAGAGATGGAGCTGTAAAAATGTGTGAATCATAGAATATCAGGGTTGGAAGGGACCTCAGGAGGTCATCTAGTCCAACCCCCTGCTCAAAGCAGGACCAGTTCCCAACTAAATCATCCCAGCCAGGGCTTTGTCTAGCCTGACGTTAAAAACCACTAAGGAAGGAGATTCTACCACCTCCCTAAGTAACCCATTACAGTGCTTCACCACTCTCTGAGTGAAAAAGTTTTTCCTAATATCCAACCTAAACCTCCCCCACTGCAACTTGAGACCATTACTCCTTGTTCTGTCATCAGGTACCACTGAGAACAGTCTAGATCCATCCTCTTTGGAACCCCCTTTCAGGTAGTTGAAAGCAGCTATCAAATCCCCCCTCATCCTTCTCTTCTGCAGACTAAACAATCCCAGTTCCCTCAGCTTCTCCTCATAAGTCATGTGCTCCAGCCCCCTAATCATTTTTGTTGCCCTCCGCTGGACTCTTTCCAATTTTTCCTTCTTATAGTGTGGGGGCCCAAAACAGGACACAGTACTCCAGATGAGGCCTCACCAATGTCGAATAGAGGGGAATGATCACATCCCTCGATCTGCTGGCAATGCCTCTACTTATACAGCCCAAAATGCCGTTAGCCTTCTTGGCAACAAGGGCACACTGTTGACTCATATCCAGCTTCTCGTCCACTGTAACCCCTAGGTCCTTTTCTGCAGAACTGCTTCCTAGCCATTCGGTCCCTAGGCTGTAACAATGAATGGGATTCTTCCGTCCTAAGTGCAGGACTCTGCCCTTGTCCTTGTTGAACCTCATCAGGTTTCTTTTGGCCCAGTCCTCTAATTTGTCTAGGGCCCTCTGTATCCTATCCCTAACCTCCAGCAGATCTACCACTCCTCCCAGTTCAGTGTCATCTGCAAACTTGGATTTCACTACCTGTTGAGCCTGACAATCTAGCCAGCTTTCTATCCACCTTATAGTCCAATCATCCAGCCCATACTTCTTTAACTTGCTGGCAAGAATACTGTGGGAGACCGTATCAAAAGCTTTGCTAAAGTCAAGGAATAACACATCCACTGCTTTCCCCTCATCCACAGAGCCGGTTATCTCCTCATAAAAGGCAATGAGGTTAGTCAGGCATGACTTGCCCTTGGTGAATCCATGCTGACTGTTCCTGATCACTTTCCTTTCCTCTAAGTGCTTCAGAATTGATTCCTTGAGGACCTGCTCCATGATTTTTCCAGGGACTGAGATGAGGCTGACTGGCCTTTAGTTCCCCGGATCCTCCTTCTTCTTCTCTTTTTTAAAGATGGGCACTACAGTAGCCTTTTTCCAGTCATCCGGGACCTCCCCCATTCGCCATGAGTTTTCAAAGATAATGGCCAATGGCTCTGCAATCACATCCGCCAACTCCTTTAGCACCCTCGGATGCAGTGCATCCCGCCCCATGGACTTGTGTTCGTCCAGTTTTTCTAAATAGTCCCGAACTACTTCTTTCTCCACAGAGGGCTGGTCACCTCCTCCCCATGCTGTGCTGCCCAGTGTGGCAGTCTGGGAGCTGACCTTCTTTGTGAAGACAGAGGCAAAAAAATCATTGAGTACATTAGCTCTTTCCACATTCTCTGTCACTAGGCTGCCTCCCTCATTCAGCAAGGGGCCCACACTTTCCTTGACTTTCTTCTTGTTGCTAACATACCTGAAGAAACTCTTCTTGTTACTCTTAAAATCTCTTGCAACTCCAAGTGTAATTTGGCGTTCCTGATTTCACTCCTGCATGCCTGAGCAATATTTTTATACTCCTCCCTGGTCATTTGTCCAATCTTACACTTCTTGTAAGCTTCTTTTTTGGATTTAAGATCAGCAAGGATTTCACTGTTAAGCCAAGCTGGTCGCCTGCCATATTTACTATTCTTCCTACACATCGGGATGTTTTTTTCCTGCAACCTCAATAAGGATTCTTTAAAATACAGCCAGCTCTCCTGGACTCCTTTCCCTCTCATGTTATTTTCCCAGGGGATCCTGCCCATCAGCTCCCTGAGAGAGTCAAAGTCTGCTTTTCTGAAGTCCAGGGTCTGTATTCTACTGCTCTCCTTTCTTCCTTGTGTCAGGATCCTGAACTCAACCATCTCATGGTCACTGACTCCCAGGTTCCCATTCACTTTTGCTTCCCCTATTAACTCTTCTCTGTTTGTGAGCAGCAGGTCAAGAAAAGCTCTGCCCCTAGTATGTTCCTCCAGCACTTGGACCAGGAAATTGTCCCCTGCACTTTCCAAAAACTTCCTGGATTGTCTGTGCACTGCTGTATTGCTCTCCCAGCAGATATCAGGGTGATTAAAGTCTCCCATGAGAACCAGGGCCTGCGATCTAGTAACTTCTGCTAGCTGCTGGAAGAAAGCCTTGTCCACCTCATCCCCCTGGTCTGGTGGTCTATAGCAGACTCCCACCATGACATCACCCTTGTTTCTCACACTTCTAAACTTAATCCAGAGACTCTCAGGTTTATCTGCAGTTTCATACCGGAGCTCTGAGCAGTCATACTCCTCTCTTACGTACAATGCAACTCCCCCACCTTTCCTGCCCTGCCTGTCCTTCCTGAACAGTTTATATCCATCCATGACAGTACTCCAGTCATGTGAGTTATCCCACCAAGTCTCTGTTATTCCAATCACATCATAGTTCCTTGACTGTGCCAGGACTTCCAGTTCTCCCTGCTTGTTTCCCAGGCTTCTTGCATTTGTGTATAGGCACTTAAGATAACTCGCTGATTGTCCCGCTTTCTCGGTCTGAGGCAGGAGTCCTCCCCTCTTGCTCTCCTGCTCTTGCTTCCTCCCGGTATCCCATTTCTCCACTTACCTCAGGGCTTTGGTCTCCTTCCCCGGTGAACCTAGTTTAAAGCCCTCCTCACTAGGTTACTCTCTGGTACTTGCTAACCAGAGTAGCTTCTTCCCCCTCCTAGTCCTCACCTCATAGGGGTTGGGTCCTGGGTTTTTTGTCGCGGGGCCTGGTGCCTCCATTCAAGGAGACTCCACTCTGTGCCAGTGACACAAGGGGTGCTGTCCCTTGGGAACATAACTAATACTACTACTCTTAACGAGGAGCGAGAGGAAGAGTTATCAAAATGGCTGACAGGGAGAAAAGGCTCTGCTAGGGTGGAGTATAGGTTGCTAGCTTTTTACAGCTACTCATTGGATTCACCAGGGACCAAGAAACAAAGAGAGAGTTTTTGGATAAATAGCTGGTTTTAAACTGGCTCAAGGCCTCCTTCCTGATGCAGCAAACAGACAGGACGCCCAGTACACAAGCAACAAAATACAATAATACAAACCCCAACAAACGAAGTGCCGTGCCCAAACATGGCAATGTAACCAAGGGGGACTTTACTGGGGACAGGAAACGGAGGCTCTAGGGAAGGACAGGGTTAAGCTGAGCTACTAAATGCTAAACATGAATACTACACCAAATTCCCCACCTCCCATCACTCACAACTGTACCACCCCCACCGCCAACTCCCTCCCTGCCATCTTCCCAGGCAAATGGATTGTACAGGGTAAGTCTGGAGATGGGCATAGCAGCGCTGCAAACAGGAGAACAAATGGGGCCCTCTTATTGTGTTTTCACCCCCAAGCGGGGCAGGGTTCTCTCCTGGCTCCCTGGTCTGGAATCCTGTGGAGGTCTAGGCTGGCTCTAGGTAGCTGGCACAGGGTTGATTCTGTGCCTCCCCGGACACTGCAGGGGTGGAATGGCCTAACCATGCACTAGGTCCCACAGCAGTTCAAAGATCCCCTCTGTGGGCAGCGGGAGTTAATGAGTGATGTGGGCTGTTCTGCTTCTCTGTCAGCTCTAAACTCAAACTGGAACTAAAATCAGTCCCTTTGTCTCAGAGTCAGGGATGTCCCCTTCCCTTGAGGGATTGACCAGTCCTGACTCAGAACTGACCCAGCAAACTGCCTGTATTCATCACTCCATCAGAAGCCTCCTTACAGGACTCAGCAGAAGTTTCCAGTCCTTTTTGGCCCCACAGGCTGGGAAACAGGATCATTTGTTGTTGTCGTTCATATGGTGGTAGGACCCCTGGAGGCTCAGTCCAGCATTCCAGGAGCTGGCAAACTCCAAAGGGGGTTACAAATAGGTGCCCTGCCTGTGTCTAGCTTATGTTTCTTTTGATTACTATTATTTATTATGTATCAGAGGGGTAGCCGTGTTAGTCTGGTTCTGTAGAAGCAGCAAAGAATCCTGTGGCACCTTATAGACTAACAGACGTTTTGCAGCAAGTGCATCTGAAGAAGTGGGTATTCACCCACGAAAGCTCATGCTGCAAAACGTCTGTTAGTCTATAAGGTGCCACAGGATTCTTTGCTGCTATTATTTATTATGCAGCACCTAGATGCCCCATCCGTACTGTGTTGGACACCACGAATGAAAAGTTCCTACCCGAAATAATTTATAATTGAAGAATAGAAGTACAATGACAATAAAGGCAGTTGTTTTTACTAGCAGTTCTGAGTATATCTTTACATTTGATTAGGATCTGTGCTGGGAAACACCTGAATTCCTAGCCAGCTCAATAGAATGGTGTTGGGGTTTTTGCCCTCCTTTATTTGAGAGTCACTTCTCTTAGCCAAAAGAACATAAGAACGGCCATACTGAGTCAGACCAAAGGTCCATCTAGCCCAGTATCTTGTCTACCGACAGTGGCCAATGCCAGATACCCCAGAGGGAAAGAACAGAACAGGTAATCATCAAGTGACCCATCCCCTGTCGCCCATTCCCAGCTTCTGGCAAACAGAAGCCAGCTTCTCTTACTATTCAGAATACTTCTGTTCATATTCAGAGCTTGCCCACTTTGAGGGCCTGACTTTCCAAAGAGCTCAGGACCATATTTTTCAAGTGACTCCTGCAGTCGGGGCCAGATTTTCAAAAGAGCTCAGCTCCCAATGTGCTCAGAGCATCTGAAAATCTGGCCCTGAGAGGGTATCACAGTTTGAAAGTTCTGACAAATGGTTCATTGCTGCTCTTTCTATTAATACTTAAATAGATTATTTTCTTGGAGAGTAGGGTGATTATTTGCCACACTACCAAGCCAAGTGAGTACAATTTAAATATAATGCTGTTTAAATTCAAACTCTGAATATTTTTTTCTCTCTCCTGCTGTGCTCAAGAAACACAAGGTAAAAATGGAAGCAGCTGATTGCAATTGCTTAGAGCAGATTATTCCACTTCGACAAATATTGCTTTTGTTCTCGCCACAGAATACTGCGTGTATACATTATAATTTCTATTCTGTTCTCGGTTCTGATTGGCTGAAATGCATCATACGTCCTACAACAATTTTGCACTCATGGAAATGAAACAGTACTTCATCTCTGCCCAGACAAGATTTTCCTTTTTTGGGGGGGATGGGGGGAAGGGGAGAAGTGATTTTTTTGTAAGTGTCTACTGTTTTCATGAAATCTCTGTAAAAATATTTCACTTGAAAGATAAAAACTGACTCAGTTGTAAAATAATGATGGAATAGGTTCTTGGCTTCCAGCATTATAGTCACAAGCAGTGGATCAGATTCTGATACCTTGCTCATGATGAGAAGTACCATACTCCATGAGTGGTCAAATAATTTCAGTAGGAACTAATTTTAAGCAAGGGTGCTAAAATCTGGCTCCTCGTGTGCAGAGATGCATTCTCCAATCACAGGATATCTATGGACTTGGGCATTATTCAATATCATATAACCTATTTTGTCAAACCCGTGGTTCTCCTAAGACCTTGCATCACTGATGCTTCGATAATGAAAATTTGTGTGTGCAGCTATATCCTGGAACCACGGAGAGACAAGGCTAAATGAGGGAATTGTGATTGTTGTCAGATAAGTACAGCACTTAAATATAATGGTGACAGGCCCTGTAAAAATCAGATAATAGATTTGATTAAATTAGATAGGTAGGGCTGGAAAATTAGCTCTAATTTTGTTTCATGTAACTTGGCCGTTTGGTGGTGTGAATGGTGCTGTGATAACTCATTTGGAAGTCTGTCTCAAAGGAGAAGGCACATTATACTGTGCATGTCGGACACTGAAAGCAGGGATTTACAGTGCAGCACATCATTAATCAGCAATTTGAACACTCCGCTTTCCACGAGTGAGATCAGGGTTTCTGACCTCTCACTGAGCAAAAGGACTGCAAATTATGTCCCAAGCTGAATGGGAATTTTTCTTGGGGGAAGGACGGCAGGTGCAAGTTAGAGATGGACTGGAGCGCTCATGGGAAAAAACCCTGCAGGCCCTGCCGACCTGCTGTTCGGTGGCAGGAGCCGGGGGAGGGCCGGAGCGGGGCCAGGAAGAGGTGGAGCGAGGGTGGGGCGTGCTCAGAGGAGGAGGCAGAGCAGGGGTGGAAAGAAGCAGGGTGGAGGCGTGGCCTCAGGGATGGGGGTGGAGCAGGGGCGGGGCCTTGCAGTGGAGCGGGAGTGGAGCACCCACCCAGAAAGAAGAAAGTCAGCGCCTGTAAGTATAAGGAAGGATGAGCTTGGGGTTAAGGCATTGGACTGGAACTCAGGAGACTCATTCCCAGCTTCTTGTGCAGCCTTGGGGAAGTCCATTTAAAGTCTTGGAGCCTCAGTTCCTCAGCTGCATAATGGGGATAACAACACTTCCTTACCCCTGCCCTTTGTATATTCAGACTGTAAATTCTTGGGACAGGGACTGTATCTCATTATGGGTTTGTACAGTGCCTAGCACGATGGGGTCATCATCTCCGTTCACGCCTCCAGGCATTAGTCTAACACACAGTATTTACAATGGAAAGGTTTTTGTGCCTGCTGGCCGAGGCCTATAAACCAAAGGGCTATTTTTCAGCATTGGGCAGATGAACAAAAAGTTCTTAGGCTCCTGGCAGAGCGAGGGTAATGGTTGTTATGTGCTCCAGTGACCCCTCTGCTGGGAGGGATTTCTGCCATGGGGAGGGCACACATGTCCTAAAGTGCTTCATGGTGTCTTCCAAGCCAATGTCCCTTCTCAGGATCCCCACGGACATTACAGTGTTAGTCTGAAAGGCTTAAGGAGTGCAGAATCCGCCGTGCATATTGTACAAATCAGCCACAGTGTGGGAAGGGATGGTCTAGAAAAGGTGTGGGAAGGAGCAAATGACTAATGGATAACAGAAAGCAATGCTGTGCTGAACACAGCACAGGAGAACCCATGATAAACACAAAGCGGTGCCGGAGTGCTTTAATGAGTCTTAGTCCCTACCCGTGCCTTAGTCACCAGTGTGTTGGAGCCTTGCTTGTCGTACCAGCTGTTGCTGCTGTCAGACACACCCTGTCACGGAGAATGCATTTCTGGGACCCCACTAAGTATAAAGCAAGATCAAACTAGCAAGACACTGCAGTGGGGAAAACTGAATGCTTTAGGGCCTCATTCAAATCCTGCTGTATGGCTCCCGCTGACTTCAATGGGCTTGGGATCTGTCTCTTATTGAGCTGAGTTAGTTGCACACAATACCAGCCACATCAGTAGCAGGCAGCACTTCAGCATCTCGTGGGTGACTGAAGGAAAGCATTCGCTTGGGCTTTGATCGTCAGTCACTTCCACAAACCTGACTCCCAGAAACTCATCCAACTTCACTCTGGCATTTCTGGGCAGATGACGTTTCCTTTCAAAAAGTTAGCCTGGCAGAGTTAACACACAGTTGAAAATTCCCACAGAAATAAATTCTTTATGGGGCAGTGAAGTTGTGCTTGTCAGGCTTTCAACAACATCCTTAATGCAGATCTTGTTACCAGACTGGTCCCACATTCTGAATGCTTGTCTGGCAGAGAACTGGCTGTGACAGCTCCAAGACCACAGCAGAGCAAGAGTCACGTCGTCGCTGGTCCCACTCAGGTTAGCCATTTAATTCTCCCTGAGTGTCTGAGCTATCTAGAAGAAGCTGTGATGATGGGCCTTCACGGTCCATTACAGGAGTGCTAAGGCCGACCAGAGGAGATCACATACTTCAGAATCCATGTGGCCACCTTATCACAGTCACAGTAAAATTGCCCCCCCAACCCCCACCACGGGGTCTCCCGAGTAAGCACCAGCATGATATATTGCATATGCATGGGAAAGGATTTTGGGAGGGGCTGAAGGTGTAAGTGTGGAGCGAGAGATTCCTTTGCAGGTTGCAAGAGGCCGACGGGGGAGGAAGGGAGAAGGGAATGGGTTAACTCGATGCTCCAGCTAGGTCTGAAGATAAGAAGCTGACTCCAGCTGCCCAAGGCCAAGGCACACAACCGACTCTCGTCTGCCTGCCAAGAAGGACGGGGGCCTGGAGTCCAACCCTGACCAGCTGTGAGAGCAGAGCAGTAAACTGAACAAGACTGCAGGGGATTGCAAAAAAGCTAGTGAGACAGTGAAGGACAGCGAGGGGGAAAACAACAGTTTCGCGTCCCTGCAGCCGCTGTGCTTTGGGAAAGCTGAAGAAGCCACGGAAGGCTGGTTTGGACAGGTACAAAGAGCATGGGGGACAAAGGTCCCTGAAAGAAACACCCCCAGAAGAGTCCAGGACTTAAAACCCTCCTGAAAGCTGAAGCAAATTGGAGCTCAGCGGACCCTGGACGGCCTGTGCACAGGGCAGAACTCTCGTCCACCCTTCCCCCTCTTCTTCTGCCGTTGCACCCAGGCTTGGCCAGCCTCGTGTTGTGCGTGTGTGAGTATGAAAGTGGGTTAGGGCGCGGGCACTAACCCTTTCTTTCTTCCCCTGAGTGACGTGGGGAGCACCCACCACTCGACACTGGTATTTTATTAATAAAACTTTAAAATGTAGTCACTTGGTGTGCTTCTTCATCTCCTCCTCTAATGATCCTGTGGCCTCAGCCTGATCACCTGATGCCTCAGGCAGATTGGTAACATTAATCTGTCACAACCTCAACACAGTACAGCAGGGACTCAGACATTACCATGACATGGACCATCTTATAGAAAGACTGTCTTGTGGCCCCATTTCCCCTCCCGTTTGTCTGTGTGGCAACTATAGCAGCTGTATACATGGAGGAATAATACTAGGAAAGCATGCCGTGCCTCCAGTCCCTGAGGGCTGCTACTGTTTCGCTCATTTCCGCTTTGTAGGTAGCAACAGCCCCTAGTGCTGGCTGCTCTTCCTCATTTTAAGTTGCATTTTAGAGTCTTCTTTGCAATGAAGAACATAGATACCTGCGGAAACAGTTGGGAGCAAGGAGGAGGTCACATGATTGGCCTGAACTGGACAATAGGCACCTTGCGACCTGTTCCAAGGAGCATGTTTCTAAGAAATGCGAGACGTCGGAGCAGACATGACAGCTGCAAAACCAAACTGGACGTGCCCTTGGATGTGTTTGCTTTCTCCCCATCAGCATTTGCTGGGGTCTTTTCTGCTCATTTCTCAGTCTAGACAAGTAAAAATACCACAAGGACTTTTGAAAGAGAGATTGTTACATCTGCAAAGAGGCTTCCCAAGGTTGTCTGGGTACGGTGCGGCATAAGCAGAGAATACAATAAATTCACAGAATACAGAAAACACTGAACCCAGCTCCAGCCCAGCATTCAAAGCCAGCCACAACAGGCTAGATGTTCAAGTGCTCCTATGTAATAAATAAAGGTCCAGGGTGAAATCTTGTCAAAGTCAATGGCCAAACTCCCATTTGTTTCAATGGGGCCAGGATTTCAACGCAGATTTTCAAAGGCACTCAGCAGCCAGCAGCTGCCATTGTGACATTTATGGCCAGATTTTCAAAAGAACTTAGCATGCAGCACACTCCCAACCCAACATGCTGCGATCTTTTAAAAATCCGATCCCTGTACATTACGCAACTTTAACTGTAACAGTATGAATGGTGCAGCGTGAATTCAATGGGAAATTAGGTTCGAAGCTGGATATTAAAACGGTGATTTATAATAAAGTGCATATTCAGTGGCTGGCTTAGTCAGCAATTTAAACATGTTCCTTTCAACAACATGTCCATAGTTCATATCTTCCCACAGAGCAGAATGACAGGCAATCAAAGCTAGATTAGCTCTGAAGTGTTTTCATTTGTGAGCCATTCAGCAAGAGTCACAGAAAAATACCTGCTTGAAAGAAAATCCATCCTACTTTAGTTATCTGAAAATCTCCGATTAGTAAAGCAACAATCTGAGTACTAGAGGCCTATTCAAAAGATATGTGACACACCACAGCAGGGGTCTGACACAGCTCCAACTTTTTCTGGCTTACTGCTCTAATTGCAAGACGGTGTTTTACTTTCCTTTGCAACCCAAAAATTCCGTTTAAGGGACACGGATGGAACTGGAGGGCTCAGTCCTGCCGACATTGATGCCCACGAATAACCATAGTCAGCCAAGTCGCTGCACTGACTTCAATTTGCAGACGTGGGCCACAGGAGACAGCCAAAGGACACTGTTGTGAAGTGGTACCGTTGAAGACAAAGGTGGAACTCAAGTGATGCTAGGACACTTGTCACTGCACGTCACATTTTATATAAAATAATTACGGTCTCAATCCAGCAAAGCAGTTAAGTACATGCTTACATTTAAGCATGGGGCTATGCACTTCAATGCTTTGTGGAGAGCCTATGAAAGCTGTGGGAAACATGGAGAAACCAGCACCTGTAACTACTTCAACAGAAAAGAAGGAGGGAGCAAAATAGTAGTAGGTTATGACTAGTTTTGAAGTCCTGTGGGACACCTCATATGCCTTAAAGTTAAGCAAGTGCTTAAGTGTTTGGATCGGGACTCAAATGCAGTATTACATGAGAGCTGGGGGCTTTTTCTTTTTCTGTGTTTTTCGTATTGGTGTGATAAATCAATTTGCTGAACATAGAGTATTGCCTATTTCGAGAAGAGCACAATAATGCCTTTGATGCCAGTTGTGTCAATTACTGTTGGAAACACATATTAGGTATATGCTACAGATTGGCCCAAATCCAAATGGTTATACGAATGAGCAAAAGCCCAACTGTGCCTGCAATCATGGTAAATTATATGTACAAATGTAAGTTTATAATTGTGCATTGACCACTTGTGCTTCTGATTATGTGTGTGGTGGGGGGAAGCCTGCATAGTTTTTGTTGACTAAATTCTGTTATTTTTGTTAATTTCTTGGGGTTAGTTTGACAGACATTAACAAAGCATAATCCTTATCTATTACCTACAAAAATAAAGAGCTGCCTTTACAGTAAGTTTGAAAGTCTCTTATACTTTCCCATGCTCAGTTTTGTTTCTTATTAGAGAGGGTTGGAAAATGGATTTTTTTCCATTGAAAATGTCAATGTTTTATCAAAATACAAAGACCCAACATTTTTGGTTGAAAACCAAAAATGTTATGCTTTTGACTGAAAAGTTTTCAGCAAAAATTCAAATCTTTTGCAGAAAGCAAATTATTGAAAAAAATTATTTTGTCTTCTGGAAAATTTTCAGTCAACTTCCTGTGTCTCAAACTGACAACTTCCTGCTTTATTGTTAATATAGCACATGTTTAATATACATCAGGTTTTAAGAAAACAATACCACATTATAATAAGCTATACAATACTTTCTAATCAAAGGCACTGAGCCAAAGGCCACTGAAGTGAATAGAAAGTCTCCCATAGACTCCAACGCACTCTGAGTTAGGTCCAGTTCAACACAATTGTCAGTCTCTACTGAAGAATGGTCTAGGACTGCAAAGTCAAGTCATGGCTGTTACAGTGCAGGACTGAACTGTATGGGAGATGCACAGTGTGTGTCCACACATGAAGCCTGACCCACAACCCACAACCTCAGCACATTTCCACTAAAGTTAATGGGCTTACAGGTGGGTGGTTCATCTACAAAATAGGCACAAATGATTGGCACAAACTAATGCCCTTATGGCCCAATCCAGCACCCATTGAAATCCACGGAAAGGCTGCCACTGAATTAACTGAGAGTAGGGTAGGGCCCTTAATCCCTTGTCTGGTTGATCAGATTCATTCCTCCACAAAGGTGAGTGCCTGGAAGATTCATCTGAATTCCAGACCCTTTGTCCTTCCCTAGCTTTTCTGTTGTTTGCATATTTTGTTGCTTCGTACAATTCAACCCTGTCAAAGGAATTTGCTAATTTTACATCTATAAATATGGATTGTGGACTCGAGCACTGTCACAGATACACTGCTAAATGCATGATCTGATTAGTCTTAGAGAATAACAGACAGTCCCAGCAACCTCACTTAACTGGAGAAATATGCATTAAGGAAATTAAGCTGTAATAGCCTCAAGCTGTTCAAATTTTTTTTTAAAAAATGGGAATTATTTTTCTATTGACTATTCCAAGTTACCACAATGAATGTAATCTCAGAATACAGTTGTGTGTGTGTGTGTGTGTGAGAGAGAGAGAGAGAGAGAGAGAGAGAGAAATGTGCACAGGTTTACCATTGCCAAGCACTGTATCCACTGGGGACACCTCTTGGTTTATGCTTACTCAAGCTATTGGTGCAAACAGAACAGTCTGCTACGCTGTAAAAGAAAAGCTAGTAACAATGTCCATAGCATCTGAGAGACATCCCAAAACTATGATCCGAGAAAGAACAACCTTCAAGGGTTTAAGCCTAAACACCAGCGTTAAGCCACAGTTGTGTGTTGGGGCCCAAAAGTAGTTACATGGCTTCTGCAATGGCTCCTGGAAATATAGCCTTCAGGAACTTTGGGGGTTCACCCCCATTTCACAACACTTTCAGTGGGCTCCAGTGCTGCCATGGCCCCACGTCATCCTTATCTCTTCCCCATGGCGTTAGTCAGTCTTGCACTGTAAGTGGGTCTGTGTGCTGCTCTCAAACTGTTGCTGTGTGCTAAAATCCAGGAAGGGCCATCTGGAGTAACTGACATAGCTCACCAGAGACACGCCTGTGGCAGACTGACAACTTCCTGCAATATCCTGAATGAACTTAATTCAGTCAGTTTAGACCGTATTGAATTAGGTTTAATACCTTGGAGGTCCGTTGTATTAAAAATGCAATTGTGTATGTGTTGTTGTGGAATTATAGGTACCTTCTCTAGTAGGAGGGGGACTAGGGTGTCCATATCTCTGGTTTTCAGCCGGAACACCTGGTCGAAAAGGGACCCTGGTGGCTCTGGTCAGGATTGCTGACTGGGCTGTTAAAAGTCCAGTCTGCGGTGCTGCAGGGCTAAGGCAGGCTAGTCCCTACCAACCCTGGCTCCGCACTACGCCCCATAAGTGGCCACCAGGTCCGGCTCCTAGGTGGAGGGGCCATGGGGCTCCGCACGCTGCCCCCACCCTGAGAATCAGCTCTGCACTCCCATTGGCTGGGAACCACGGCACCTTCGGGCAAGAGCAGCGCGCAGAGCCTCCTGGCCCCCGTGCCTAGGAGCTGGACCTGATAGCCACTTCCGGGGCGCAGCGCGGAGCCAGGACAGGCAGGGAGCCTGCCTTAGCCTCACTGTGCCGCTGACTGGGAGCCGCCCGAGGTAAGCCCATGCCCCAACCCCCTGCCCCATCCCTGAACCTCCCCAAACTCAGACCCTGCTCTTGCACCCCAAACCCCTCATCCCCGCTCCACCCCAGAGCCCGCACACCCAGTCCAGAGCCCTCACCTCCTCCCGCAACCCAACCCCCAGCCCAGTGAAAGTGAGTGAGAGTAGGGGAGAGTGAGCCACCGAGGAAGGGGGAATGTAGTGGGGGGGCCCCTTCGGGCGGGGGGAGGCTAGGGTGTTTGGTTTTGTGCGATTAGAAAGTTGGGAACTCTAAGGGGGACGCTAATGTACTTCCTCCATTATCAGCTCTTTGACGCCATTTCCTGGAGAGGTGCACATATTCGACCTGGATTCCCCCGGGACCAAGAGACAACGAAAGGTGTGTTGGATTAATAGCCTGGTTTTAAACTGGCTCAGTGCCTTCTTCCTGATCCAGGAAATGGACAGGATCCGTGATCCACAGAGGACCCCAATCTTTAGGGTAGAGTTGGAAGGGCTGTGCCTACTGAGGATCCATAAGACTGGGTGCTTGTTCTGAGCTGAAGCTGCGATGAACTTATGATGACAAAGGAAACGCTGTGGATGGGATGTTGAAGGGCTACTAATGGAACTGCCCATGTTAGGATTGGAAGATTCTGTGGTAAACTTATTATGAGGTTCTTGTATTATTTTTAATCGGTTTTCTCATGGTGCTTTTGGATAAAATAGACTTGCATAAAAAGAGAGGTGTGGAAACTTATAACTGTTGGCAAGTCACTCCGTTGTCGGTCTCTGAAGAGAAAGCATGCAGGTGAGCTAGGAATAACACAGTGAAGGCATGGAACTGTGCAGTCCGGAAATACCCAGGTTGGAGGGGAGTGAGATGCACGTCTCCACCCAAAGAAGCAATGGCTGGGGAGCTGGGAGCTGGAGAAGGATTGCCCTTGCTGGGCCACTGAGGAGAAATATTGGTGCAGCTGTGACCGCACCAGGTTACACAAGCTGGGGATCTGGCCCAAAGGCAATTCAGTGTTGTCTACAATGCAACGTTGAGCCATATTTTAATAGTCTCCCCTTTCTCCTTGGCAGTATGCCCAGCTCAGTGGCCAGGTTCTTGTTGGTTTGTGGCCTATAGGGGTCTCTCTATCCACCCTCCAAGAGGGGAAGAGGCCACCGACCAGAAATTAACACGGCAAGGGAGCAATGTTAATTTCCACGGGGGAAATGGATGGTTTCCCTCTTGGGCCCATTCCAGTCTAACATACCGACATGGAGTTTTCTCAAGGTGGCTTCTGCTGATTCTGCAGAACTGTGTAGGAATCAATTTCCCTTTTCTGTAACATTCAGGATATCTGTGTCTAGTTACAGGTAGAACTGGGTGACTTTTTTTTTGACTGAAACTTTTTTGGGTGAAAAATGCAGATTTGGCTACAGGGAAGCACTATGTGAATTTGTGTAGATCTACTGCTAAATTGTTTGGGGCAAAAAAAAAATCAGAAGAAATCAAAACATTTTGGTTGTTCGTTTCCAGTGCCTTTTTGTTTCAAATTTCCTTTAGTTTTCTTTTAGAATATTAAAAAGTATTAAGAATGCTCAAAATCAAAATACTTTATTTTGGGTCCAACGAAATGTTTCGGTGGATGCGAAGCTAAGTGTTTTTCAACTTTTTGATTTGCCAGAAATTTCAAAACGTCAATTTTGGTTCATCCCCAAACAAAGATTTTTCAGATTATTATTATTTTTTTTTATTTGCCAGCGAAACAGAAAAATCTGTTATTCCCACAGCTCTAATGACAACACTTACGCCCCCCTCTCCTTTGTGCAATGGAGAAAAACAGAGGCACTGGGCTCTTTCCTTCTCCACTCTCCTCCCCACCCTACCTACCCTCTTTGCTTACTCTGGGCTGGATTGTGCCAGGCCCGTTCATGGGCATGCTGTGGAGGGAAAGAGACTAAGGATTCCCTTCCTGACTTTGCAACGCCTCCTGAGAGGATGGCTAGAATTGCTGTTGTGCCCAAGATGCTCCAATCTAGAGCAACCCAGTGGAAGGGGAGAAGGCAGAACCATTGTTCTGGCCCTGCTGGATAACCACAGGGGAGTAAATATGCTGTACCCTTGTACCCTCCCTGCCCCCCTGACCACAGGATGCATCAGGAGGCATTGTGAAGTTCAGTCCTTCAGTGTCTGCGGGGCTCCCCCTCTACTGCTGTGCCTACACATCATCCCTATTACAGGCTCCAAGCTAAGGGTGTGATCTTAGCTTTCTATTGCTAATAAGACGTTCCCGGGCAACAACACTTTTAAAAAATGAAAGCGGGCAAACTAAAAAGGCTAAAGAGGCTTCATATTCGTTTTAAACACACACTCTGTTCACTCACTCACTAACTCTAAATAACAGGAATGGTTGGTGATTTATTTAGAGAACAAAGCGAGTGCTGGAACTCCATGTTCCCGAGACACCGTTTAGAATCCAGGCTGGGAAGACACTACTTGGGACGTAAACAAGGCAATTTTCATTTGACCTGGAAGTTTCAACTGGTTTCACTGATCAGAAGAAACAAGATGAATGGGAAACGGTGCTGCTCTTGCTTTCTCAGTGAAGCCATTAATGGCTACTGCCTAAGAATCCAAAATGAGGTGCTAATTGGCTACAAATTGGTTTGATAAGTTAAAAAATTAATTAAAAAAGCTTCCTGAAAAGGAGCACTGCTTTCTCAGCCTGGGAAAAGGAACACAGACGAGGGGAGTGAAGAGTTAGAGGAGCAGTAACCAATCACCTCAGCTGTGCTGTTCCAATGGTCTGAGGAAAAGAGGCAGTTTCTTAAAACTTGTCTATAGCTTCCCCCACCCCCGCTAATTTGTCTAGTAAAAATGCACACCACCGATGACTTGTTTCTGACTTTAAAAGTCTCTGGTTTTGGACTTAACGGAGGTAGTGTCAAGCTGTCCTGCAGTGGCTCAAGTGCGTGAGTACCAACCTCAGGGCAGACTGCTAAGAAGCAGGGTGCAGCCCCCAAACTGGTTGTGAGTTCTATACTTAGTTTTCACCGACCATTTATTAAGAGTAAACTGCTCAGGCGCTGTAACAGCCTAACCATGGAATCACAGACAGTCCCCTTGGGTACTCTGCTCTGTCTAGTTTCCCTGGTAAGCTTGCCTTTGTGCTAGATGGTCCCTTGCACCAAAAATCACACCACTATTCAGGTTACTCCCAGTCCCAAAGGGCTGGACACTTACCCCAGGTCATGAAATCTCATATCAAAGACAACGCTTGCAGCCGATCTTACAATAAACTATCTAAAGATGTATTATATGGGCAAAGGAAAGGAGAATTCTTTCCAAGATTAGAGCAGGTCCGTGCGCGCGCGCACACACACACACACACAAAGTTACAGTCTTACGTTTCAAAAGGTAATAGAAGCTTTTATAAAAAGCAAGCTTGATATATCCATTAGGGCTAACCCAGGCTAAATACTCAGGATCTTATGCTTAGTAATCCTTGCCCCACAGAGTCCAAGCAGCATAAAGATATGGTTTCTCCTTGTCAGAGATTTGCATGCCTTTTTCCTCCTCCTTTGAGCTGGCAGTTCAGCCGATGGGAGGAATTCACTTGCACCTCTCCTCTTCATGATGGTGAACGGGGGACAGCAATCAACAAAGTCTTTTGTCCTTGGATGTTCCATCATAGTTTGGCTGGTGTTGATCGGCCTTCTTTCTCCAGCAGGAGAGAACACCTCCTCGGAGACTAGTATTTCACACTAGTTAATGCTTCTCTCTTGCCTGGTGATTTACGGTTACAGAGGCTTACAATGCAAACTCTTCAATATTACTTCAATTATAACATTTGTATCCCATGTTCAAAGTGAGATTACTGCACGTGGGAACTTACAAACAATTAATAACGTCTAAACTCTAAGCACATTTATAATGCTAAGCAGCCAGTACTTATTTTAGCAATACTAACACAGAGGTGAACCAGACTGATTCCAGCTATGCATTTTTCAGTATTCAAATGAGGCATGGGGACCTTGACATAAGCTGGCACCTGGTTTGCCAGCATTACACGTTGTTACTATTTTTTCCCTCTATCACAGGAGCTTTGTTAAAGATGTTACATCCGTGCTCTGTACAGCTTAAGGCACTGATCCCCAGATCCTCAAAGGTATTTAGGTGCCTAACTCCCAATGACAGCTAAGCACCTAAATCCCATTGCTGATCTGGGCCCTGTTTTCTAAATCGTGGGAGCACTTTGCTGGTGGTCGACTGTGACCTGACCGATTACACGGTGCTAGCGGCTCGTCCTCCTTTTGATGTGCTAGACTGCATTAAAAGACAACTCAGATACAGAGGGAATGCTTACCTAGGATTAATATTCTAGGTAAGCAGCTGGCCCAGAAGTGTTTGGCAGTGATGAATGGAAAAGGAAGTTGTCTATATGGTGATGGATGGGATGGGCTGAGGTCTGTGTGATTATGAATGGAAGGGATGGTGTCTCTCTTTTAAGGCATGGCTTAGGCTATGAAAACAATTGTGAAGCCCTGCCTTATGGACCCATATCTGAGTGTTGCTGGGCACCAGCAACTCTCATTGAATTCAATAGACCTTATCCTGCAAGATGCTAAGCACCTCCTCTCCCATTGATCTCAGCTTGGAAGAGGGTGCTCTGCACAGGATCAGACACAATGGATATGTCCACACGGTAGCTGGGGAGTGTGCTTGCAGGGCAGCTAGCCAGACTCATGCTAGCTCTGCTCAAGCTAGTGTGCTAAAAATAGCTGTGTAGCTATGGTGGCTTGGGCTAGCTGCCTGAGTATGTGCTCACGGGGTTGGGGGTGACTGTACTTGTGTGGCTAGTCTGAGCCAGTGCTGCTGTGGCCACACTGCTATTTTTAATGCACTAGCTCAAGCAAAGCTAGCGTGTGTCTGTCAACCATGCTGAGAGGCACAGTCCTATCTGCAGTGTAGTTATGCCCACAGAGCCAATAGAGTGGCCCCTCATGCATTCCAAGAATACTGGACATTCTGGTGCTTCCAGGAATGGTTGGACCCTGCCCCCGCTGCACTGTAGATGCCATTTTTAAGAGCACACCACTCTGCTCCTGCCCGTGTCAGCTCACATGCCCGTTGTGTGTGAGGTCGTGCCGGCGGGGCAGAGCCGGGTGCTCTTCAAAACGGCATCTCCCATCTGATCCTGGACAAAACCAGATCCGGGGACTGGAAGGGAGACAAACCACCCAAAAAGAGGACTTTCAGGTTTAAAACCAGATGAATGGCCTGCCTACGAGTTGGTCTTCACTGGAGAGTTCACTCAGGTGACCGGCACCGGGCTCTGAGTACTTGGGTTAGCCTAGCTCGGGTTTGAGCAAAACACTGCAAAGCTCTGCCAGAGCTAGTGTGTCCTGACTGGTGCTGCACTCCCTGGTGTGTGTTGCTAGGACTTCTGGGGGCATATCCCATGGATGTTTGTGTGGCAGTAAGCTGAACCCTTCTATGTCCCATTGAATTGTAGGACAACTTGTCTGTCCCTTTGGGAACACAGAGGGAATTGTGGGAAGGCATTGGAGGACTATCTACACTTGAATGGTTTAGCCTGAGTCCACATTGCAAAGTTGTTAACCTGAGTGAAAGAAGCTCTAGGCTGTAACCCCAGCTGGGTTTTAGCTCTGGTTTAAAGCCCTACTGAACTCGAGTGTGTGGATGGGGGGGCAGTTAGCAGCAACATCGGGTAAGAGCCTGAGTTAACTCTGCAGTGAAGACCTACTCAGCAGGAATAGTGGCATTAAGTACCTTGCAGAATCTAGCCATATATGGGCCTTTGGCCATTTTCATGGAAGATTAATTAATTTAAGTCATCTTGCTTGGATCAAGTTCACCAATTTTGCAAGAAGACAAGTAGTTTTTCTTAGGCTTGTTGTGCCAATAAAAGCATATATCATTGCTGTCCTATTTGATAGTTTCCACCTGATCTCAGTTGTTTTTTTAATGTAACATGAAAGGTGTGTTGAAGAATGTACCTGAGATGGAGGAAAAATGGTGCCAATTTGCATAAACTCCAACAATGAAATCAAATATAGTTATAATGTGTTAGAAGCAAATGACTTTTTGATACCAAACCATGAACCACATTTTTTTTGTATGTATTGTGTCTCAATCTACGGCTCACTTAGATTTCCAATGCAATGACAAGAAATGTGTTGTTTAAAGCTATCAGCTGGCATTTGTAAATCCTATTTCAATGCCCTGTTTCGTCTGCTCAGTTACTGTTTCGCAGTGGACAGCTGTCACTTCAGAACGCCATAGGGCATCTATTACACAGTACATGACCAAATAATATTGCAATGAAAACAGTAGCTGCTGTGTTTAGTCTTGAATCTTTCTGTTTATGAATTTTTTAGGCCCAATCCTGCTTCTCTCAAGGTCAGAAGCAAAACTCCTGTTGACTTTACTGGGAGCAAGATCGTGTCTAAGGGCCTGATTCCCATTGTCACATTTTGCATACGTTTACACATGCACTTTAACAATGATACCGTATTTCAGAATATGCATCTTATTGGAATGGACCATTGTGTAAAGAAGATAATTTATTTTTGTGAAAATATAATCCCCACCTGAAGCCTTAGGACCAAGCTCTGGTCTCTGCTGTTGTTTTTTGAAATGTCAATGATGCCACAGACATGATTATTACTGTAGGCAGGCAATATGTAAAGACTTTGTTATATTGATATTTGTTATACTGATGAAGGAATCAGCAGATGAAAAAAAATGAAGGTTACCATTGAACAATGGTTATTTGGACGATGAATAAATTCAGCAGTTCTTTCTCTTGAGTTACTCAAGGCCGTCCCTGGTGCACGGGAGCAATGATATATCTACTATTGATTGTCTGCATTTTAATTAGCGTTCATCCAGGTCTCTTTTGAATGAAATCAGGAAACCCTGACCTGATTGCTCAGCATGTCTGAAAATATGTTTTCTTGCTGCTATCTATAGTATATACACTGCAATGACCTCTTAATTACATTGTGCATACAATTAAGATCACTTGGAAACCACTTTTTTTTTTTTTTTTTTATGGGGTGGACAGAGCAAGCTCCTATTCCATCCCCTTGTTTCAAAAATCAATTTAACATACAGTCCTTAAATAAAGGACTTATCAGATATTAAACTGATAAGAACAGATATAATTTAGATAATTTTTTCTTCAAGGTTCCCAAGACACAGACCAGGTTTTCATCTCAAGGCCAAAAGACCAATAACATCAAGACGCTTGATCACGGCCTTGGATAGACCAAAAGACTACTTCACGCCATCTGAGCTCAAAGAGCCGAGCACTACGCTTTTGATCTGAGCTCTAAGCTAGGGATTAAGCTAGTCCAACTGTGCTGGTGTCAGCTGAGTGTGAGCTGGTTGTAAAAATAACTTTGGATTTTGTAGTTAGCAAAACTTCACAGTTCAGTGGGTTGTCATCCTGGAAGGTGTTAGTGGATGATATCAGGTGGGTCTTTGATCTATAGACAATCACAGACCTGTTTAAAGCCAAAAGATGTGCTAAACTTGCTTTCAGACTAAATGAAAGGAGCAATTAAATGCTCCTTTATTTCGTGATAGCTGGAAAGAATAGGAGGCTACTGCCCAAGCCACTGGGATGCCATGGCAAGAACTGATCAGAAGCTAAGCTACGTGGTCTGAGGGGTTTCCTGACTGAAAACACAGGAGTTAGGGTTGTGTTTGCAGCTGTACGTGTATATGTGAGAGGCCAGCAGACAGTGAAATGAGCATGGCCGTGAGTGAGATGAGAAACGGAGTTTCCTGCACATGGAGATGCAGGTTTGAGGATTTCTGAGCAAGAAAATTGCCCGCTGTTGTTGTTTCTATGTTGTTTGGGAAAACTGGACATTTGTACGGTCTTTGTAAATAAACAAGATGGCACCAAAGAAATACCCTGTTTGTATCATCAATTTCTCCTCCTAACAGAAAAAATCCTCCAAGGCCCCAAGTATCTGCTATCCTCTTGGGCCAAAGGGGAAGCGTATTTACACTGAGTCACTTAGAATACTCATTGAGCACATCCCAAGTTCTAAAACACTTCCACGAGATTTTCCCTACTTTGTCTCAAGAAAGCTTTGGCTGTGTGTTTTCTCACTATGACCATTTGTTTGGCTCAGAATTAGAAACAGAGGTTAGGTGGTCTCTCTTTTTTGGAGTATGAAACCTTCTTCATGCAGGGGAGGGGCTATTCAGTGGTTTACAACATTGTATCATTTCCTTAGTGGAGAGGTCCTTCATCTCACTATCTTGCATGTCATGTAGAGGCATGTAAACTGGAACCTGTTCAGTTGTTCTCAACGTAGAATTCCCACACTGGGTTGGATCTGTGGTCCATCAGTGTCATGGTATATACAGCCTGCCTGGAAGCAGGAAGTGATAGTAAGAAAGCCTGATCCATTCAAATGCAGATCCAAGAGGCTCAGATATTGTGGATGAGCTTTGAGTGGTAAATATTAAAGGCCTGATTTTTTTTTCTTTCTGGTTTCTTTGCATTGTACTATTAAGCCCTGAGAGTCCCACCATGCTGCAGAGAGTTCTGTCATTTTGTGATCATGGACAAACTGCCATGACCAAAAGAAGGTTTGAGTAGAACTGGAAGTTTTTGGGGGTTTTGGGTTCGGTCCCCCTGAATTTGCTCAGCCCTATTGCTAATAATATTTGTTGTCTTTTCTTAAAGCCTCAGCTCTTGGAATCATGTGATTATGTGAGAATTTAAGCTTTCATAAAAAAAGTAAGTTTTGGTCCTCCATGTTTGTAGAGGAAAGCTTGAAATCATGAGACTTAAAAGTCTCAGAAACCAGACAGCAAATAACACTCCCCCAAATTTATCATTTTAAAAAAAATCTTCTGATCTTTTAAGCCAATCTCCTGATTTTTGGGGGAGCACCTTAGTCATGATTTTTGAATGGTTGAGATTAGCACTGCTGCGATCGTCAGTTCTGGCTGTGTCTGTGCTGGGCCCGGGTGCATTGCTTACAGCTAACTTCTGGCCCTCTGAGTCTTCCCCATTGCTTGAACTTAAAGCATACAGAATGCTAATGAGCAGGATGTCCCAAAACACACCAATAACACTAAGGCCTGGACATAGGGCTGTGGTACTTTTGTCTATCGTGGTTCATGTTTTACTGTTCTGAGGGGTGACCAGTCAAGGGAAGAGAGTGGTTAAACTTGGAAAAAGAATCAAGCAAACTCTGAAATGCCTCTTTACAGAATCAAGTGACTTGATAGGCTGCCCTACTGGGTCAGACCAATGTTCCATCTAGCCCGGTAGCCTGTCTCCAACAGTGGCCAGTACCAGAGCTTCAGAGAGCATGTAGAACAGGGTAGTTTTTGAGTGACCCACCACTGTCTTCAACACCCACCTTCTGGAAGTCAGAGGTTTAGGGATGCCCCGAGCATGGGGTTGCATCCTTGACTGTCTTGTCTAATAGCCATTAATGGACCTCTCCTCCATGAACTTATCTAGTTCTTTTTTGAACCCTGTTATCCTTTTGGCCATCACAACATCCCCTGGCAATGAGTTCCACGGGTGAACTGTGCATTTTGTGTCAAAACAACTTGGTCACCTTTCAGATCAGGAACTAAAGAGATGCAGATCAGTTATGTCAGTATTGCTCCCGTTAGTGGCAAGTAAAAGTGCAGCGTAAGGCGAGAGAATATATGCCCGTGGAGCAGCTGTTCCCCAGAGTAGCAGCAGTGGGAAAGGGAAAACCTCAATGCCCAGAAAGATCTGACTGACCGTGGGGTGAGCAGAGAGGGGAGTCAGAGGGACTGGGAGGCAATTCCACTCCACCCTTCCTGCTGCTGGCCTGCCTATTGTTGGAAGGGAGGAAAGTCACTTCAGGAGCAGTCTTTAACTCTGGACACATAGCGAGAGGAGATTGGCTGCAGGCCACCTGACTGGCCTAGTAGAATTAGAAGCATATGTTGAGACTCTGAGAAAGATGAGTGACCGGCTGACCGACCCTTTGAGGGGCAGTGGGTCAGGCCTTGCCTGGGACTCTGTCAGCCCTCCTCCCCAGGTGGGGAAAATTAGTGTAGTTGTGTGACAGGTAGGTCATGTAGTTCAATCAGTCCAGGCCTAACTCCCAGGCCGGCACATGGCCCCAGAGGCCCATTTACCCCACACATTCAAGGGAACCGTATGGGGCAGGAATTGCCCAACTCCTGGGCAGGGAAGCGGGGAGACACAGAGAGAAAGAAGGGCTGGGCTTTTTCCAGTGGACCCAGCTCTAGCAGCCCAATCCAGCCTAAGGTGGCAGCAGCTCCCCCATCTCATGGCAGTGGGAGGGGAAGCGAGAGCTAGGGTGGGCCGCTCGAGGCACCCAGCAACCCAACCCTCCTGCTGCTAGCTAAGGTTAGCTCTGTAGCAGTCTGTGCTGCGCTGCTGAAGGGTACTGATGATTGATGAGCGTGATGGAGGGTTTGTTACTGCTGCACATAACAGAATTTGTTTTGAATCTTTTAAAAAAAAACACCTAGGAAATTATATACACAAAAACTACACTAAAATAATATAATTTAGGTTGCAATATCAAGCAGTTGAAAGGAAATGCCAGATTTAGAGCTGCCTGTGCAGATTTAATTGTGTGCCTTTGTGAGGATGCATTACGAGACAGTCTTTAATGACATGGTCACATACTATTTTTTCCACAAGACCCCTGCCTCATTCAGTGCATAGGATGGACTCACGTGAGCCGGATTAAGGTTGCCCTGTCAACCTGGCATTTCCTAATGTTGCAACCTTAATTTTCTTTTAACATAGGTTATGTGTGTCTGTGTGTGGGGGGAGCAGGGGCGGCTCTAGGCATTTTGCCGCCCCAAGCATGGCAGGCAGGCTGCCTTCGGCGGCTTGCCTGCGGAGGGTCTGCTGGTCCCGCAGCTTTGGCGGACCTCCCGCAGGCGTGCCTGCAGGAAGTCCGCCGAAGCCATGGGACCAGCGGACCCTCCGCAACCTGCCTGCCGCCTTCGCGGCGACCGGCAGAGCACCCCCAGTGGCTTGACGCCCCAAGCACGCGCTTGGCGTCCTAGGGCCTGGAGCCGCCCCTGGTAGGGGAGTGTATATAAAATATCATGGGTGCAGAGTACTTGAAAATCTGTCCCTTAAAAGCTAACCTCCCTAATCAAAGGCCTAATCCAAAACCCACTTAAATCAATGGGGGTCTTGGCCTTGTCTCCATGACATTTTGTTTCAGGCCCCCAAAACCAAAAATACCTTTTCACCCACACTGTCATGATACTGAATCACAGGTGCAGAAACCTGGCATTTTGATTGCAGTGAGTATGCCACATCCTGCCGCTGGATTGAGGGGGAACGCTCCGTTTTAGGAAGAACACAAAAATAAAGGTGCTTGGATAAACTTTCCGTCACTTAGGCCCAGACCTTGCTGTTGGTCTGGTAAAGTTCTGAGCACTCCTGAAATCACTAGGAGTTGGGAGCTGTCAGCATTGCGAGAGACTGAGGGAGTAAATATGGAGTGATTTCAGTGACATGAAAGGAGTCATTTTGGAATTACACCACAGAAATGAGGCTTCAATTAGCATTCTCCACCTTGTTTTTGTCCTGAAACTCCCAACATGTTATTTTCTCAGGCTACCAAACAATACGAAAAGAGAACAGAAAGGAAGCAAACCATACGCATAGTGGGAGTGCTTATAATAGTATGTCCTTAACCCAGTACGTAAACTGAAAGCTGCAATTCCCAAAGATTAGCATAGACCTGCATTAAGACGACTTGAACAAATTCAGGCTGGCAGGCACGTCCTTTACCTGTAAAATAGAGGGCCAGGCAGTCCGATTATCCTGCACTGCATGGGAAGGTTGAACTAGCTATTTAAAGAGAAGGCATTCTATTTCTTTTGTAAGGTTCATAATAGGGAGTCTGAAAAATAAATGCAAAAAAATAAAATAAAGGTAAACAAGCAGGGCCGATGCTTCCATTTAGGCGACCTAGGCGGTCGCCTAGGGCACCAGGATTTGGGGGGGGGCGGCAATTCTGTGGCGGGGGGTCCTTCCACCCTCTGGGTCTTCGGCGGCAATTCTGCGGTGGGTTCTTCACTCGCTCCAAGATCCGCCGCTGAAGTGCCCCGAAGACCAGGAGAGCGGAAGGACCCCCCCCACCGCAGAATTGCCGCCAACAACCGGGAGCGCGGAAGGACCCCCACCTAGGGCACCAAAAACCCTGGCGCCGCTCCTGTAAACAAGGATTTTAAAGCATGAGACTTTTCTTTGTAAACTCTCATTTTCTAAGGGCCAGACTATTGCCCAGCTTAACTTGGAGGAGAGTAAGATTCCTCGTCATCTCTCTAATGTATCTCTGTGTCCTCCATTACCATAGTACCTACGCACCTCATAATCTTTAAGAACATAAGAATGACCATACTGGGTCAGACCAAAGGTCCATCTAGCCCAGTATCCTGTCTTCAGACAGTGGCCAATGCCAGGTGCCCCAGAGGGAATGAACAGAACAGGTAATCATCAAGTGAACCATCCCCTGTCACCCATTCCCAGCTTCTGGCAAACAGAGGCTAGGGACACCATCCCTGCCCCTCCACCCTCCCAGAGGATAGAAGTGACTTTGTCTGTATGAAGTGCAAGCTGGTCTCCGTATTGGAAGAGAAGGTTAAAGGACTAGAGACCCAAGTACAACCCTGTTGTTGCAGCAGAGAAAATGAAGACTTTCTGGATAGAAGCCACAAAGAGTCCTGTGGCACCTTATAGACTAACAGACATATTGGAGCATAAGCTTTCGTGGGTGAATACTCACTTCGTCAGACACATGTGGTGGAAATTTCCAGGGGCAGGTATAAATATGCAGGCAAGAATCAGTCTAGAGATAACGAGGTTAGTTCAATCAGGGAGGATGAGGCCCTCTTCTAGCAGTTGAGGTGGGAACACCAAGGGAGGAGAAACTGCTTTTGTAATTGGCTAGCCATTCACAGTCTTTGCTTAATCCTGAGCTGATGGTGTCAAATTTGCAAATGAACTGAAGTTCAGCAGTTTCTCTTTGGAGTCTGGTCCTGAAGTTTTTTTGCTGTAGGATGGCTACCTTTAAATCTGCTATTGTGTGTCCAGGGAGATTGAAGTGTTCTCCTATGGGTTTTTGTATATTGCCATTCCTAATATCTGACTTGTGTCCATTTATCCTTTTACGTAGGGATTGCCCAGTTTGGCCGATGTACATAGCAGAGGGGCATTGCTGGCACATGATGGCGTATATTACATTGGTGGATGTGCAGGTGAATGAACCGGTGATGGTGTGGCGGATCTGGTTAGGTCCTGTGATGGTGTCGCTGGTGTAAATATATGGGCAGAGATAGCATCGAGGTTTGTTTCATGGATTGGTTCCTGAGTTAGAGTTACCATGGTGTGGTGTGTGGTTGCTGGTGAGAATATGCTTAAGGTTGGCGGGTTGTCTGTGGGTGAGGACTGGCCTGCCTCCCAAGGCCTGTGAAAGTGAGGGATCATTGTCCAGGATGGGTTGTAGATCACTGATGATGCATCGGAGAGGTTTTAGCTGAGGACTGTGGATGATGGCAGTGGATTTCTGATGGATTCTTTCTTGGGCTCGTCTTGCAGCAGGAGGCTTCTGGGTACATGTCTGGCTCTGTTGATTTGTTTCCTTATTTCCTCGTGCGGATATTGTAGTTTTGAGAATGCTTGGTGACAATCTTGTAGATGTTGGTCTCTGTCTGAGGGGTTGGAGCAAATGCGGTTATACCTCAGTGCTTGGCTGTAGACAATGAATCGTGTGGGGTGTCTGGGATGGAAGCTGGAGGCATGAAGGTAGGCATAGCAGTCGGTGAGTTTTCGGTATAGGGTGGTGTTAATGTGCCCGTCACTTATTTGTACCGTGGTGTCTAGGAATTGACACTCTTACTGAAGTACTGTGCAGATATGTGGACTCTCTACTCAGACCCTACCCCACCAGCACTCCCAGCTATCTCCGTGACACCACTGATTTCCTGAGAAAACTACAATGCATTGGTGACCTTCCAGAAAACACCATCCTAGCCACCATGGATGTGGAGGCTCTCTACTCAAACATCCTGCACATAGATGGAATACAGGCTGTCAGGAACAGTATCCCTGATGATGCCACAGCACAACTGGTTGCCGAGTTCTTTAACTTTATCCTGTAGTGAGGCGGCCTGGCTCCCAGCAGCGCCAGAGAGGGAAGAACCCCTCCGGATGCCAAAGTGGGCGGAGTCACTGGAGCCTGCGCCCACCCCCCAGAGGTCAAGGCGCAGGGCAGGAAGTATAAAAGCCCAACCCCAGGGCTCAGAAGAGGCCAGACGCTGATGCCCTAGCTCCCGCTGGGGAGACTCCTGCCGCCTGTGACCAACCCGAGGACTGGCCATACTTGTGGAGGCTGGAGGCTGCCCAGACGCCGGAAGAGCCAGTAAGTCGACCGGTACGAAGGGACCCAGAGGAGCTGCCCAGCTTACCGCTCGCCAAGTACCCCGAGAAGCCCATGGTGCTAGACGCCGTGGAAGACACCACTGAGATGCAGGTACTGGTAGAGGGGGAGGTTGGAAGTAGCCCGGGAGCAGCCGACCCTAGTCTGGCTGCAGCACACCCAGAGCTGATGTCAGCGTGTTGCGGCCAGGATCCCCGCTGACACAGCAGCAGGTCGCCTGCTGCTGTTAGGGCCCCGGGCTGGGATGCAGAGGAGTGGGTGGGCCTGCGTCCCCCCTGCCACCCCACTCACGGGTGGCCCTCTCCCCCTCGCCCCAACACTCAGGAACAGGAGCCTGGGCTTTGCTCTTGAACTGTTTGTTTGTGGCCCTGCTTTGACCTAGGGCCTGGGCTTGTTCATACTAAACTCTCTGCTCAGCGCCTGCCTGAGGGTCTGAGCCCTGAACTGTTTGTTTGTTGCCCCGCCCTGACCTAGGGCCTGGGCTTAATACTGACCTATTTGCTCGACCCCTGCCGGGGGGGCGGGGGGCGGCTGAGCCTTTGACTGTTTCCTGCCTCACCGCGGACTTGTGTAGTGAGGCGGCCTGGCTCCCAGCCGCGCCAGAGAGGGGCGATCCCAACAGCCGACCCCTACAATCCTCACGCAGAATTATTTTAAATTTGGTGACAATATATACCTCCAGACCAATGGCACCACTATGGGCACCTGCATGGCCCCACAATATGCCAACATTTTTATGGCTGACCTGGAACAACGCTTCCTCAGTTCTCATCCACTCACGCCCCTTCTCTACCTATGCTACATTGATGACATCTTCATCATCTGGACCCATGGGAAGGACACTCTGGAAGAATTCCACCACGATTTCAACAGCTTCCACCCCACCATCAACCTCAGCCTGGACCAATATACAAGGAGGTCCACTTCCTAGACACCAGAGACGAAGAGAGGGAAGAGCATTTTTGCAGGCAGGCTTGCTAACCTAGTGAGGAGGGCTTTAAACTAGGTTCACCGGGGGATGGTGACCAAAGCCCAGAAGTAAGTGGGGGAGTGGGATACCAGGAGGAAACACAAGGAGGAGGGTGCAACAGGGGAGGCTTCCTGATTGATACTGAAAAAAGTAGGGCAATTGGCTAGTTATATTAGGTGCTTGTACACCAAACGCAAGAAGCCTGGGAAACAAGCAGGAAGAATTGGAAGTCCTGGCACAGTCAAGGAACTATGATGTTATTGGAATAACAGAGACTTGGTGGGGTAACTCACATGACTGGAGCACTGTCATGGATGGGTATAAACTGTTCAGGAAGGACAGGCAGGGGAGGAAAGGTGGGAGAGTTGCACTGTATGTAAGAGAGCAGTATGACTGCTCAGAGCTCCAATATGAAACTGGAGAAAAGCCTGTTGAGAGTCTTTGGGTTAAGTTTAGAGGTGAGAGCAACAAGATTGATGTCATGGTGGGCATCTGCTATAGACAGCCAGACCAGGAGGATGAGGTGGACGATGCTTTCTTCGGACAACTAAGAGAAGTTTCCAGATCACAGGTCCTGGTTCTCATGGGGGACTTCAGTCACTCTGACATCTACTGGGAGAGCAATGCAGAAGCGCACAGACATACCAGGAAGTTTTTGGAGAATGTTGGGGATAATTTCCTGGTGCAAGTGCTGGAGGAATCAAGTAGGGGCCATGCTCCTCTTGACCTGCTGCTCACAAACAGGGAAGAATTGGTAGGGGAAGTAGAAGTGGTTCGCAACCTGGGCAGCAGTAACCATGAGATGGGTGAGTTCAGGATTCTGACAAAAGGAAGAAAAGAGAGCAGCAGAATATGGACCCTGGACTTCAGAAAAGCAGACTTTGACTCCCTCAGGGAACTGATGGGCAGGATCCCCAGGGAGGCTAATATGAGGGAGAAAGCTGGCTGTATTTTAAAGACACCTTATTGAGGGTGCAGGAACAAGCCATCCCAATATGAAGAAAGAATAGCAAATATGGCAGGCGACCAGCTTGGCTTAACAGTGAAATCTTCGGTGAGCTTAAACACAAAAAGGAAGCTTACAAGAAGTGGAAACTTGGACAGATGACTAGGGAGAAGGATAAAAATATTGCTTGTGTGTGCAGAAGTGTAATCAGGGAGGCCAAAACACAACTGGAGTTGCAGCTAGCAAGGGATGTGAAGGGTAATAAGAAGGGTTTCTACAGGTATGTTAGCAACAAGAAGGTGGTCAGGGAAAGTGTGGGACCCTTACTGAACGAGGGAGACAACCTAGTGACAGATGATGTGGAAAAAGCTGAACCACTCAATACTTTTTTTGCCTCAGTCTTCACAGTCAAGGTCAGCTCCCGGACTGCTGCACTGAGCAGCACAGTATGGGGATGAGGTGAGTAGCTCTCAGTGGTGAAAGAAGAGATTAAGGACTATTTAGAAAAGCTGGACATGCACAAGTCGAGAAGCAATGCATCCGAAGATGCTCGGGGAGTTGGCTGATGTGATTGCAGAGCCATTGGCCATTCTCTTTGAAAACATGTGATGATCAGGGGAGGTCCCGGAAGACTGGAAAAAGGCAAATATAGTGACCATATTTAAAAAAGGGAAAAAAGAGAACCTAGGGAACTACAGACCAGTCAGCCTCACCTCAGTCCCCAGAAAAATCATGGAGCAGGTCCTCAAGGAATCCATTTTGAAGCACTTGGAGGAGAGGAAGGTGATCAGGAACAGTCAACATGGATTCACCAAAGGCAAGGCATGCCTGCCCAACCTGATTGCCTTCTATGATGAGATGACTGGCTCTGTGGATATGGGGAAAGTGGTGAACGTGATACACCTTGACTTTAGCAAAACTTTTGATATGGTCTTCCACAGTATTCTTGCCAGCGAGTTAAAGAAGTATGGATTGGATGAATGGACTAAAAAGTGTATAGAAAGCTGGCTAGATCGTCGGGCTCAACGGGTAGTGATCAACGGCTCGATGTCTAGTTACAGCCAGTATCAAGTGGAGTGCCCCATGAGTCTGTCCTCGGGCTGGTTTTGTTCAACATCTTCATTAATGATCTGGATGATGGGATGGATCGCACCCTCAGCAAGTTTGCAGATGACACTAAACTGGAGGGAGAGGTAGATAAGCTGGAGGGTAGGGATAGGGTCCAGAGTGACCTAGACAAATTGGAGGATTGGGCGAAAAAAATATGATGAGGTGCAGAGAGGCTGAAGCTAGGCTGTTCTCAGTGGTGACAGATGACAGAAAAAGGAGCAATGGTCTCAAGTTGCAGTGCGGGAGGTCTAGGTTGGATATTATGAAAAACTATTTCACTAGGAAGGTGGTGAAGCACTGGAATGTGTTACCTAGGGAAGTGGGATGATTTAGTTGGGGTTGGCCCTGCTTTGAGCAGGGGTTGGACTATATGACCTCCTGAGGTGTCTTCCAACACTAATCTTCTATGATTCTATTACTCAGATTCGGGAAATCTAGATTCAGTGCCTGGCTCTGCTCAAGACTTCCTAGTGTGACCTTGGGCAAGTCACTTAATCTTTCTATGCCTCAGTCCCCCACCTGTAAAATGGGCATAATAATATTTTTGATCATTGAAAGTCAATGCGAGTGAGTTGCTTTTGAAAAATCATAGACGGAGCAAAGAGGGCAAAATATCTTTGCGTGTTTAGGTTCCCCCTTAAAGGTCATGTCAAAGGATATCACACCTGTTTGTTATAGGTCATTTTAAAGTCATTTTCTGCAATGTACCTGCTCCCAGTGCCTGACCCAAAGCCCATTGAAGTCAATGGAATGGAATGAAAGCCTCCTAGTTAGAGCTGTGTGAATAAGGATTTCTTTTTGGTTCACTGGTAATTCAGAAAAATAAACATAAATAAATTTAAATTAAAAAGAAGTTGCTGAATTGAAAAGTTAAGAAAAATTATTTTGAGACAAACAAAATATTTCATTTAGATTTTGGGCTGTTTGCCTCCATTTTAAAATCTTTCAACCAAAATTAAAGGTAACTTCAAAATTAAACGTAGTTTCGAACTGAAAAATTGAAATGTTTTGTTTTGGAAATGTCTCAACAAAATGCTTCAACTCCACTGGAAGTTAGGATTTTTTAACTGAAACAATTTGCAGAAATTAACACACATGCACAAAATGTCTCAGTCAATCTAAATCTGGATTATTATTTTTGCTTGAAAAAAAGTAATTCAGTTCATCTGCTGTGAATCAGCCTCTGACAGCACCGTAAGGATGCAGTGTAGTTGTAGCCATGTTGCTTCTAGGACATTAAGAGAGACCCGAGGAAGAGCTCTGTGTGGCTTGGAAGCTTGTCTCTCTTGCCATCAGAAGTTGGTCCATTAAAAGATATTACCTCACCCACCTTGTCTCTCTAGCACTGGAAGGATGCATTTTTAGAAATAAAAGAACCTGACCATAGCTTGTGTAATTCTCTCATGCAGGGGGACGAAGGGTAAAATTTGAGGAGAAAAAACAGCTTCTGCAGAGCCTTTGCTCCATCCATCCAACACACTGGCCAGTGCACCTATCCAGTTGTGCCAGGGGATGTATGCGGTGACAGGTTGAGGACTGGTGCTGGGTGTGTCCTTGTCCCCAGAGCCCGGGTAAAACCAGCACGTAACTCTGATAGTCACAATCTGCCTCCCGGAGAGGTGTAACAACACACTGCATTATATATGGTGTGCGTGTGGCACAGTCACAGTTTAGCCCCAAATAAACAAATACTTTTCTGTGCCTGTCATATTGCAAAACTATGCAGTCGAGTTTTTTGTTCAAAGCAGAAAATGTCAGAGCAGTTAAGTTGAACTCCTAATGGAAAATACGCTTTTATGTTGCCAAAACAGAGCGACTCGCTGACAGAGAGAAAAACACTTTTACCTTTGGCAATGGATAGAAAAATGAGTTATTTCACCTAACATCTATAGCATAGCTGCTCTTCCAGCTTCCTTACTGTGACTCATGACAGCAAATAGCCCCATGCAAAATAAAAAGGCAAGCTTGCTTAGCTTTCACTTGAGCTCAGCAAAATATACATCACATATAATGTATCTTCTCAATGCACCCCTTTAACTTTCTTATTTTCAAATGATCCACAATCAGGTTTCGATTGTTAATCCGTTCAAAATTGTTCAATGAACATTTTATGTGAATTACATTTAGGTCTCTGGACTGTTGGTAACCTTACCCAGGAAATAGTTTGCAAACTTTGGTTAGATGAATTCCTGGAGGTTTCATCACATGACATTATCTTTAATTAAAGATTAATCTTTAATTCCTGGAGACTCCAGGACAATCCTGGAGACTTGGCAACACTATTTCCTGAGACTAGATCTTTGGCTATTCATTATTTGTGGCATGTCACTGAGCATCCAGGTCACATGGTATTGAGTCTGCACCCAGATGAGATGACTAAACATTAGAGTTGGGCAAATAACAGATTTTTTCATTTCAGTGGTAATTCTGAAAAACTGAGGCAGAGGAAGTCATTTGGGGTCAAACAGAAAATGATTTTTTTTTAACATTTTCAGCAAATTGAAAAGTTGACAAATTGTTTTTGTTTCATTTGACAAAATGTCTTGTTTCAATTTTGAGTGCTTTTGGGGTTTTAAAATTTTTAAAAATAAATGTAAAGGAAATGTTGACACCCAACGTTGGTCTGAATCACAATAAATACACACATGAAGCACTTTGTCCATATTTTGGACAAACCTCTTTATTGCATCTTGTGATTTGTTTTAACATCATGGGTGCTGCCCGTGGGAGCCAGCTGAGGTCACTCAATTAGGGTGAACTGCAAACCAAACGGGGCAGACAAATCCCAAATGCTGGTGGTTATTCCAATACTTAGATTTACCAACCAGCACAAAACAGCTTTTACAGTACCTCACTGGTCACTTAGAAGCCCAAACCACGCAGTTCCCTTAAAGTGCCCAGTCTCAGGCCTCCGTCCAGACACACCTGTCAGATATGATGATGATTCCTGATAATCTTACTTCATCATATAAAAGAAAAGGTTCTTCCAATCCCAAAGGATCAGCCACATACCCAGGTCCAATTATAACTTAGATCTTACCCAAAATACACGCTATAGTCAATTCTTATTAACCAAGCTAAAATTTATTAAAAAAGAAAAGAGGGAGAATGTTGGTTAAAAGATTAATCTACAGAGAGACTTGAATTCAATTCTTGAGGTTAAGATACACAGCAGAGATGAGCTTGTAGTTGCCAAAAGTTCTTTTAGAAATAGTCCATAGGTTATAGTCCAATGTCCATATTCAGGTGGCTCCAGTCAATGACTGGGGATCTCAATCCTTATGGCTTAAGGTTTCCCCCTCTTGAAACCCAAAGCAGATCTGAGATGAAGAAGGATCGTGTCCCAGGCTTCTTATACATTTCCAGCAGCCTTTTGGCCTGAGAAAACAATAGGCTTAACTCCTTCTCCCAAACATCCTGGCAATTAGCACAGAGTAATTTATCCATTAAACAGTTCAGATACAGGTTAGCACAACCTTCAAAGAGACACATAGACAATAATACTATTTCACTCAAGTATCATCCTAAATGTTAATATTCCTTTTTTGATCTTTGAATTAAAACTATAGCAATAGACAAGACTTGTTTGCTGACATCACAAGACCTGAGCAAACATCTTCCCTTCTACCTCTAACAATGCAGACTTGCATTTCAAAGCTCTAGTCATTTACAGATCTTCCTAACCCATCCTTAAGGTTCACCCATGGGTCAGGTTAGTCTATGAGTTACTTAACTCTTTCTGGCCCTGTCACCTTTTAATGAGATATTATATCACACTCATAACGTCACAGCCTGATTCAATGGAGTTATGTCATGATAGAACTAGAGTAACTTAGGGTACGTCTACACTACAAGACTATTTCGAATCTACTTAATTCGAATTTGTGGAATCGACCTTATGAAGTCGAATTTGTGTATCCACACTAAATACACTAATTCGACTGTCTGAGTCCACAGTAACGGGGCCAGCGTCGACTTTGGAAGCGGTGCACTGTGGGAAGCTATCCCACAGTTCCTGCAGTCCCCGCTGCCCAGTGGAATGCTGGGTAGAGCCCCCAATGCCTGCTGGGGGGAAAAATGTGTCGAGGGTGGTTTTGGGTAACTGTCATCATTGAACCGTCAATCACGCCCTCCCTCCCTCCCTCCCTGAAAGCGCCTGCGGGCAATCTGTTCGTGCACTTTTCTGCTCAGTGACAGCGCGGGCGCCACAGCACTTTGAGCACGGATCCTGCTGCAGTTATGGCCGTTGTCAACTCCTCGCACCTTATCGTCCACCTCTTCCACAGTCAGCTGCTGAGAAATAGGGCTACTTTTCAATGGTGCTGCGAGCACTGGTGGACCATGGGGGACGTTTTACCAACATCAACATCGGGTGGCCAGGCAAAGTTCATGACGTGCTTGTTTTCAGGAACTCTGGTCTGTTTAGACGCCTGCAGGAAGGTAGTTTCTTCCCGGACCACAAAATAAGTCTTGGGGATGTGCAGATACCTATAGTGATCGTCGGGGACCCAGCCTACCCGCTAATGCCCTGGCTCGTGAAGCTCTGTGCAGGCGCCTTGCACAGCGACAAGGAACTCTTCAAGTACCAGCGAGCAGTGAACAGCGTGACCTGTGACTGTTCAGTTTCTTTACAGAGAAGCTGAACCTGCCCCTATTTCTTTACCAAGTTACTGTTGACTAGCATCTGCAGTTACATACCCCACCCACCCCGCTTCCCCAACTTCCAACACACGTATAAAAATAAAATACATGTTCCACTGTAACTTTACAAAGGTTTCTTTATTGATGACTTTGCGTTACAGGGTTGAAACTGGGACACGGACTGTGCTGGGTAGGGTGTGCGGTGATGTAAAGACCGCCTGTAAACTCGAGGAATGACAGGCTCCTGCTCCCAGAGCGGTCTGCAGTGCCGGACTGGATGTTTCAACGGAGCCTGCCATCCCTCCTTTTTGGGACTCTGTGTGCGTGGGCTATGTGGCCTTTTGGCAGGGGAGAACGGATACAGATTCCTCTGCTGCGTGGCTCTGTGGTCCAGGACAGGGACCGTTGCATGAGATCTGTAACCCCCCTCCCCCGCTACAAAGTCACGTACCCCCCACCCACACAGAACCTGCAAACCACCTCCCATACCGACCAGGGTGCGTACTGACTGCAGTGTGTGTGTGACCTGCTGCTGATCCTGCCCCCATGTCTGTACCCTGGTAAAGGTGATTGTCCTGTCAAATTACCAACCCCCTTCCCCCCCTTCAAACACAGTCTCCTCTAAAAGAACATGACGGAAAAAGTAATTAACAGAAAAGTATTTTTTATTATCAACTAGACAGTTAGGGGATGAAACTGGGATGGGGGCTTGGGTGAGGCGGGAAGGAAAGGACTTCTCAAAAATTAGGCTATGAGAGCTTTTCGGTACTTGAGCACTCTGCTGGGGTGCAGTGACAGTTTACACGGCCTCTGGCGCCCCTCCTTCTGGTTATTTTGGGTGAGGGGGGTATGGGACTTTGTGGCGGGGGAGGGCGGTTGCAGATACACTGCAGGGGGGCTCTGTCCTCCTGCCTGAGGTCCTGCAGAACATGCACAAGGCGCAGGAGCATGTCCATTTGCTCCCTCATTAGTCCAAGCAGCGTTTGAGTCGACTGCTTGTCTTCCTCACGCCACCTCTCCTCCCGTTCGCTGTGTGAGCGCTGGTACAGAGAGAGGGTCTCCCTCCACTGGCTCTGCTGGTCTGCCTCGTCTCGGGAGCACCCCCTAACTTCAGCGAACATCTTGTCCCCTGTCTTTTTCTTTCGCCGCCTAATCTTTGCCAGCCTCTGTGAGGGGGATGCTGTGGCAGGTCTGGAGACAGTCGAAGCTGTGTGATGGGAAAAAGGGAGTGAATTCCTTGCAAAGATAAATTTTTGCGAACAATGAACACAGTGTAGTCTGTCTCTGTGAATTCTGGGTTGAGATCCCAGTGCCTGATGGGGCAAAAACCATTTTCACGGGTGGTTCTGGGTAAATGTCGTCAGTCATCCCTTCCTCCGGGAAAACTACAGCAGACAATCATTTCAAGCCCCTTTTCCCGGGATTGCCCTGGCAGACGCCACAGCGTGGAAACCATGGAGCCTATTTTGCCTTTTGTGCCTGTCACCGTATGTGTACTAGATGCCGCTGACAGAGGCGGTCCAGCAGCGCTACACAGCAGCATGCTTTTGCTTTTGCATGATAGCAGAGATGGTCACCAGCCATACTGTACCATCTACCATACCATAAATTGGTAATAAGATGATCATGGTTACCAGTCCTTTTGCACTGCACCATTTGCTGCTGTCATAAGTGCCCCTGGCTGCTCTTAGCCAGGGGCGCAAAAGCCAAAATTGGGAATGACTCCCTGAGTCAATCCCTCCTTTTTGGTATCTAAAAATAGAATCAGTCCTGCCTAGAATATGGGCAAGTGCACTAGAGAACCACTGTATCAGAGAACCAGAGAGCACAGCTGCTCTGTGTCAGATCCTGCATAGATTATGAGCTGAATGCTATTCACAGGGGGTGCTCCTGCAACAACCCCACCTGTTCATTCCATTCTTCCCCAGCCTTCCTGGGCTACCATAGCATTGTCCCCCCACTTGTGTGATGAAGTAATAAAGAATGCAGGAATAAGACAAAGTGCCTTGTTAGTGAGAAATGAGTGGAAGGCAGCCTCCAGTTGCTATGATAGTCCAGATAGGACATTAAGGAGTGTGGAGGAGAGGAGCCCAGCATCCTGCTGCTAGTCCAGGGGCAATTGAATCTTTTCTTTACACATGAAGGATGGGGGCTGATGAAGCTCAGCCCCCTGTTGCTATGATGAGGACGGTTACCAGCCATACTGCACCATCTACCAGGAAAAATTAGGGCCAGGCGCCCTTGATCGACCTCACTGATGCTAGTCGGCATGGTTACCAGTCCTTTTGCACTGCCCCATGTGCCAATAGGCTGATGATGAGGACGGATACCAGCCATATTGCACCATCAGCCATCCATAGCGTGGGGGGAGTGAGGATGTCGGTGTTCAGTGCTGCACCATCGCATCTATCTTCAGCATTCAGTAAAGATACGGTGACATGTAAAAGAGTCAACAGAGGATTGTTTTCCCTTTCACTTCTGGGGGTGGGGGGTGGGGGGGATGCGTAAATTGCCGAGCTATGCCCTGACCCACCGCGGACACTGTGTTTGACCCTAGAAGCATTTGGAGCTCAGCCAAGAATGCAAATGCTCTTCGGAGACAGCAGGAACTGTGGGATACCTTGCGTCCTCGTTCCCCCCTCCCTCCATGAGCGTCCATTTGATTCTTTGGCTTTCCGTTACGCTCGTCACGCAGCAGCGTGCTGAGTCTGTGCTATGCCGTCTGTCCGGAGATTTTTGAAAAATACTCTGGACCAGGCGTAACATTACAGTAATTCCCCTAATTAGATGCAGGAGTCTCCGAGCGAGATCACCATGAGGACGGTCACTGAAGGAGATAGAGAGCTCATGCTGCGTGAAAGCCAGCACAAACCAGGGCCCTATGCAGCCGTGCTCGGGGAGGCAATGCTCCCTGAGTACCTCATGAAAGCCTCGCGTGGAAAAGTGTGCTGCCACGGAGCACCCAATAAAGCAGCTCTCCCCAGGAACCTCCTGCGGAGGCTTTTCAATTACCTCCAGGAGAGCTTCGTGGAGATCTCCCAGGAGGATTTCTGTTCTATCCCCATATATAGAGAGACCTCCTTTTCACATACTTCAGATTCCTGTTATATTAAGAATAAAAGTTTACATGGTTAAAGCACTTACCGAGTGATCCTTCCTCTGATTCAGGGTCCGGGTTAATGGCCGGGGACGGTTGGTAGGGGATCTCCGTGACGGTGATGAAGAGATCCTGGCTGTCGGGGAAACCAGCGTTGCAAGCGCTGTCACCTGCCTCGTCCTCCACAAACCCTTCCTCATCTTCCCCGTCCGCGAACATCGCCGAGGAACTGGCCGTTGACACTGTCCCATCGTCAGAGTCCATGGTCACTGGTGGGGCAGTGGTGGCAGGCTCCTTAGCGTCTGTTTGCCACTTTGATTTTTTGGTAGCCTTGTCTGGGGTCCTTGATTTTCATGCGGCGCTGCGTGGCATCCCGGCTGTATCCTCTGTCTCTCATGGCTTTGGAGACCTTCTCGTAGGTCTTTGCATTCCGTTTTTTGGAGCGCAGCTCCGAAAGCACAGACTCCTCGCCCCACACACCGATCAGATCCAAGAGTTCCCGGTCAGTCTATGCTGGGTCCCTCTTTCTATTCAGAGATTACATGAACTCCTCTGCTGGAGAGCTCTGCATCGCTGCCGGTGCTGCTGAGCTCGCCCCGATGTCCAACCACAAAATGAGATTCTAACTGTCCAGACAGGAAAAGGAATTCAAATTTTCCCGGGACTTTTCCTGTGTGGCTGGTCAGAGCATCCAAGCTTGGACTGCTGTCCAGAGCGTCAACAGAGTGGTGCAGTGTGGGATAGCTCCCGGAGCTAGTAAGTTTGATTTGCATCCACACCTAGCCTAATTCGACATAGCCATGTCGAATTTAGCGCTACTCCCCTCGTCGGGGTGGAGTACCGCATTCGAACTAAAGAGCCCTCTAGGTCGAATTAAATGGCTTCCTGGTGTGGACGGGTGCACGGTTAATTCGAATTAACGCTGCTAAATTTGAATTAAAGTCCTAGTGTAGACCAGGCCTTAGTTCTGAGGACTCCTGTGGCACCTTATAGACTAACAGACATATTGGAGCATAAGCTAGACCCATGCGTCTAACGAAGTGGGTATTGTGATAGACCCAGGCCAGTTGGGCACAGCAGAGTAGTAGAATGGAGCTATACTGGCCACTGGATAAGCAGTTTTCTATTCCCTGAGTGACCAGAGCTGCTCCAGGCTAATGAGAACACCTGACTCCAATTAACCTGCTAAGAGTCAGGTGAGGCTGTTAAGCACCTGGCTCTAATTAAAGCCCCTCTGGTGCTATAAAAGGGCTCACTCCAGTCAGACTGGGGGGGAGGGGAGTGTGAGTGGAACTGGGAGCAAGAGATGTGCAAGAAGCTGAGAGTAGGTATACTGCTGGAGGGCTGAGGAGTACAAGCATTATCAGGTACCAGGAGAAAGGTCCTGTGGTGAGGATAAAGATGGTGTTGGGAGGAGGCCATGGGGAAAGTAGCCCAGGGAGTTGTAGCTGTCTTGCAACTGTACCAGGAGGCACTCTAGACAGCTGCAATCCACAGGGCCCTGGGCTGGAACCCAGAGTAGAGGGCGGCCCTGGGTTCCCCTCAAACCTCCCAACTCCTGATCAAACCCAGGAGGAATTGACCTGGACTGTGGCTTCTACCAGAGAGGAAGGTCTCTGGGCTGTTTCCTGACCCACAGGGTGAATCTGAGGCAAGCAAATCTGCCAATAAGCGCAGGACCCACCAAGGTAGAGGAGGAACTTTGTCACAGTATTCATCCACGAAAGCTTATGCTCCAATACGTCTATTAGTTTATAAGGTGCCACAGGATTCTTTGTGGCTTTTTACAGATCCAGACTAACATGGCTACCCCTCTGATACTTAGTTCTGAAGCTGCTCTAGCTTGTGCTGGAAACCAGGGGCTTTCTGATTTGAGATTCAAAGCGGGGAGGGATAGCTCTGTGGTTGGCACATTGGCCTGCTAAACCCAGGGATGTGAGCTCAGTCCTTGAGGGGGCCCCTTAGGGATCTGGGGCAAAAATCAGTACTTGGTCTTCCTAGTGAAGGCAGGGGGCTGGACTCAATGACCTTTCAAGGTCCTTTCCAGTTCTAGGAGATAGGATATCTCCATTAATTTATTTTTATTTTTAACCACAATGTAAATTAATACTACCTTTACCCACTCAGTCCAGATGTGTGCCAACCTCAGCTCACCTGGAGTGGTGAATCTGACCCGTGGGCTGTACCACAGTCTGTGTTGTTTGTCCCCAATCCTGAAAACACGAGCACACATGCTTGATTTAAGCATGGGAGCAATTCCGTTGAAGACAATGGACCTACTTCCAGGAATAAAGTTAAGTCTGTTCATAATTGTGTTTGCAGGATCAGGGCTTTAGATGATGATAACGCTTGCTTGTTTAAAGTACAATTCTTAACTTGAGAGTAAGCTTTTAGTTCATTGAAAAATCCCAATCAAAAAACGTTCTGCTTGATTACAGTTGGCTATTCATTGATTTAGCTTTTAAAGAATAACAAATGGAAACATGCGGTGGGCATGGCTTTCTAAATCCAGATCACAAATGGCATTTAAATGATCTCTTGGATTCTGATGGTGGTTCAAGAGGTGAAATTTAAAATGGCTGCGGAGAGACTGAACTATAAACAGACATTGACCGGACGATGACTTTCCTTGCTCAGTGAATCAGCAAAGCTGAGAGTAAACCCAGCTGCCAGTATGTTTATTTGTGTGAAAACAACAAGAACAAATGTTACTGGCTGTTAATAAGTGAATACTGTCACGGAGTGTAGGAGAGTCAGGCCCTGCACCCCCGGGCTCCCTGCCGATTCACCAGGACTCTCAGCCAGCCAGTAAAGCAGAAGGTTTATTTAGATGACAGGAATACAGTCCAACACAGGTCTTGCAGGCACAGATAACAGGATCCCCCCCTGTTAGGTCCATCTTGGGGCCCCATAACCCCCATGGGGGATCAGAGCCCTCTCTCTCTGCTTCCCCTCTTTTCCCCAGCCAACTCCAGTCTGCCCAACCCCCTCCGACCCCTCCTCAGCTTCTTTCCCGGGCCAGGAGGTCACCTGACCCCTTTGTCTCCAACACCTTTAGATGCACCTTTGCAGGGAGGGGCCCAGCCATCAGTTGCTAGGAGACAGAGTGTCAGGCATTCGACCTTCTGCTTTGCTAGATACTTAGAGGCCTGCACCCAGCATTCCCAGCCCCCAGTACGAACAGTCCCACTTCGTCACACCTCTCCCCCCTTCGAGACCGAACTGAGCGGGGTCACTCCAGCCAGTGACCTGGGAAAGTTCGAACCCACCTACATTCCCATGGTGGCCCCAGGGTCCCCCCCCCCATTCTGGGGAAAGAGTTACCCCAGGTCATTCCAGTTTCCTGCCCCCCCCTGTAGGTCGGGGGGACTCGGGGGCACTTGCAGGTTGCAGGGGGGAAGCCTTATGCTGCCCGGGCCCTTTCCCCACCCCAATATCCCTGGGGTGCACGCGGGGCTGGGGCCTTCTCCCCACGTTCCAGTCTGGGGGGGCTGTGATTCAGGCTCTCTCGGTTCAGAGCTCCCCTTTTGACCTTGGCCCCCCTCTGGTAAGCCTTCTCGGGGCGGGGCGAGGGTCTTACAGCCATCTTCCCCCTGTCCCGGGCCTTCCTCCCCCTCTGGCAGAAGTCACAGGAGCGGCAGTGCTGCTGGACATGGGTAAAGACCCCAGGCCAGTAATAGTTCTGTAGCAGCCTCTGCTGGGTACGCCAGGCTCCCTGGTGCCCTGAGGGGGGAATGTCATGGGCCTGGCACAGCAGCTGGTGGCGATACTCCTGGGGTACCACCAGCTGCCTCCTGATCCCCCCTGACTCCATCTTCCCTGGGGGAGCCCATTCTCGGTACAGGAACCCCTTCTCCCACAGGAACCTTTTCCGGCCACCTCATCCCATGGTCTGTCCCCCCCAAGGTTGGCCAGGTCCCCTATCCTCCGCAAGGAGGGGTCTTCCCGCACCGCGGCCTGGAACTCAGCCGCTGGGGCAGGGACGGGGATCTGCTCTCTCTCACCGGCTGGGTCTGAGGCCACAGCCTCTCTGAGCCCTGTCCCTGGGCGTTCCCTCCCTACCGGGTCAGGGTCCTGCGCCTCGGGCGGAGTACCTTCCCCGGTGTCAGGGTGCAGAGCCCTGCGTCGGCTCTGACTACGGTTCACGGCCAGGGCACCCCGGGTGTTACTTTGCCAGTCCTTGAGGTCCCCCCCATAAACACCTCCGTGGGCAAATGTGGGTGCACCCCCACGTCCTTGGGGCCCTCCTTGTCCCCCCTCTTCAGGTGTACCCTCACCACAGGTACCCTGAATGGGGTCCCGATCACACCCCTCAGGTTCAGGTAGGTGTTGGGCACCATCCGATCTGGGTCCACCACCTCGGGCTGGGCCAGCGTCACCTCTGCGCCCGTGTCCCAGTACCCAGTGACCTCCCTCCCGTCTACCTCCAGGGGAACAAGGCACTCTTTCCGGAGGGGTAGCCCCGTGCCCACCCTGTAAACCCAAAACTCAGGGTTGGGAGCATCCAGCCCCTCGGAGGGGCCGACCCGGGGCCCCCCTCCCTCCTTCGCAGGTGGTACGCGGCCAGCCCCCCTTTCCTGCGAACGCTGCCCCTCATCTGACTGGGTCTCTACCCAGTTAACCCGGTGGGGGGTTGGTCTGCTCAGTTTGTCCGGGAGTTTGGGGCACTGGGACCGCAGGTGGCCTCTCTGGCCACAGTGATAGCAGCGCACGTCCCGTTGGTCCCCTCGAACCGGTCGGTTGTCCCTGGCGCTGGCCGTTCCCTTTGGGAGGGGGCTCTCCCGATTCCCCTTTTGGGTGGTCTCAGGATGACTCTCTCTGCGTCGTGACGGGCCTGTTCCTTTGGGGTTCCTCCCTGCCACCCCCCAACCGGCTCTTCACATAGTCATCAGCCAGCCGCCCTGCATGTCGCGGGTTCTCTGGCTTTTGGTCCCTTAACCACAGCCTCAGGTCGGATGGGCACTGCTCATACAGCTGCTCCAGTACCAGCAGTTTAACCAGGTCCCCCTTCGTCTGGGCCCCATCTGCCCACTTGCTGGCGTGTCCCTCCACGCGGACGGCCAGTTGCAGATAGGAGACCTCAGGGGTTTTATCCTGACTCTGGAACCTCTCCCGGTACATCTCAGGGGTCAGCCCAAACTCGTGCAGCAGGGCCTGCTTGAATGGTGCGTAGTTCCCTTTCTCCTCCTCTCCCAGCTGGCCGTACAATGCCACGGCTTTGGGGTCCAGTAAGGGTGTGAGAACCCAGAGCCTGTCCGCAGGATCCACCTGGTGCAGCTCGCAGGCCGTCTCAAAGGCATCTAGGAAGTCACCCATGTCCTCCCCCTCCTTGCGCGGGGCCAGGATGGACTTATCAAAGCTCCGCGCAGTCCTGGGCCCCCCCTCACTCACCGCCGCCCGGGGCCTGCTGCCCCCCAGCCTCGCCAGGTCCAGCTCATGTTGACGCTGTCGCTCTTTCTCCGCCCGTTCCTGCTCCCTCTGTCGCGCCTCATGTTCCCTCTGTTTCTTACGATCCTCCAGCTCTCTCCATTTTTGTTCCCTCTGTTCCTTACGATCCTCCAGCTCTCTCAGTTTTAGCTCTCTCTCCCATTCCAGCCGCTGGCGCTCCACGGATGAGCGTCGCCGGGACGATTCCCTGCTGGGGGGTGAGCTTCGCCGGGAGGATCCCCTGCTGGCCGGGGGGGGTCACGGTGCCCTCGGTAGCTGGGCTCCTCCTCCCCCTCGGCCTAGGGGTGGGAGGTCTCGGGGAGCCCTCAGCGGCTGGCTGACCACTCCCAGCGGGGACAGACAATGGTGCCTGCGCTGCATCTGCCCGGCTGCTTCCCTCAGAGACAGAGATCGGTTCATTCACACGATCTACCTCCTCCAGCCGAGGAATCAGCTGGTCCTTGGTGAGTTTCCCACTGCGCAGCCCCCTGTGCTTGCAAATCTCCACCAGGTCGCACCTGCGCCGCTTGGCATACATCTTCCTGCTGGCCACTCGCAGGCCGGGGTGCTCGCCGCTCCCCACGGGTTCCAGGGGGAACCCTAGTGTGCCAATCCTTGAGGTCACCCCCTCTCTGCCAGGGTCGAGCTGCAGACTCCTCAGCCCCTGGGACCGCTCGCTGTGATCCCCCAGGTGACCCTTGTTACTGCAAAGTCCTGCTCTCTGGTCACACTCTCCGAGGGGTTAATCGCCCCTTCGTTTTACTGCTCCCCAGTCACTTACTGCAGGAAGCACCGTCCACGGGGTGCAGTCATCCCACCGCAACCACCAGTTGTCACGGAGTGTAGGGGAGTCAGGCCTTCCACCCCCGGGCTCCCTGCCGATTCACCAGGACTCTCAGCCAGCCAGTAAAGCAGAAGGTTTACTGTAAGCCACCCTGCTATCCGCTACTGTGTAAGCCACCCTGCTATCCGCCCCTTTCTGCCAGTCAATCTGCTATCCGCTCCTCTCCGCCAGCCACCCTGCTATCAGCTCCTCTCCGCCAGCCAAACTACTATCCTCTACTCCCGCCAGCCACCCTGCTATCCGCTCCTCTCCGCCAGCCAATCTGCTATCCGCTCCTCTCCGTCAGCCAAACTACTATCCTCTCCTCCCGCCAGCCACCCTGCTATCCGCTCCTCTCCGTCAGCCACCCTCCTATCCGCTCCTGTGTCAGCGACCCTGCTATCCGCTCCTGTGTCAGCCAATCTGCTATCCACTCATCTCCGCCAGCCAATCTGCTATCTGATCCTCTTTGCCAGCCAATCTGCTATCCGCTCCTATTTATAGCCAATCTGTTATCCGCTCCTGTGTCAGCCACCCTGCTATCCTCTCCTGTGTCAGCCACTCTGCTATCCGCTCCTCTGTCAGCCACCCTGCTATCTGCTCCTCTCCGCCAGCCAATCTGCTATCTGCTCCTCTCCGCCAGTCAATCTGCTATCCGCTCCTGTGTGAGCCACCCTGCTATCCACCCCTCTCCGCCAGCCAATCTGCTATCCGCCCCTCTCCGCCAGCCAATCTGCTATCCGCTCCTCTCCGCCAGCCAATATGCTATCTGCTCCTCTCCGCCAGTCCATCTGCTATCTGCTCCTGTGTGAGCCACCCTGCTATCCCCCCCTCTTTGCCAGCCATTCTGCTATCCGCCCCTCTCCGCCAGCCAATCTGCTATCCGCCCCTCTCCGCCAGCCAATCTGCTATCCGCTTCTCTCCGCCAACCAATCTGCTATCTGCTCCTGTGTCAGCCAATCATCTATCCGCTCCTCTCCGCCAGCCACCCTGCTAACCGCTCCTGTGTCAGCCAATGTGCTATCCGCCCCTTCTCCTCCAGCCAATCTGCTATGCACTCCTCTTTGCCAGCCAATCTGCTTTCCACTCCTGTGTCAGCCAATCTGCTATCCGCTCCTCTCCGCCAGCCAATCTGCTATCCCTTCCTGTGTCAGCCAATCTGCTATCAACTCCTCTTTGCCAGCCAATCTGCTATCCGCTCCTCTCCGCCAGCGAATCTGCTATCCACTCCTCTCCGCCAGCCAATCTGCTTTCCGCTCCTATGTCAGCCACCCTGCTATCCGCTCCTCTTTGCAAGCCAATCTGCTATCCGCTCCTCTCCGCCAGCCACCCTGCTATCCGCTCCTCTCCGCCAGCCACCCTGTTATCCGCTCCTGTGTCAGCCAATCTGCTATCCGCTCCTCTCCGCCAGGCAATCTGCGATCCACTCCTGTGTCAGAAACCCTGCTATCCGCTCCTCTTTGCCAGCCAATCTGCTATCCGCTCCTGTGTCAGCCAATCTGCTATCCGCTCCTGTGTCAGCCAATCTGCTATCTGCGCCTCTTTGCCAGCCACCCTGCTATCCGCGCCTCTCCGTCAGCCACCCTGCTATCCGCTCCTCTCCATCAGCCACCCTGCTATCCGCTCCTGTGTCAGCCAATCTGCTATCCGCTCCTGTGTTAGCCAATCTGCTATCCGCTCCTGTGTTAGCCAATCTGCTATCCGCTCCTCTCCGCCAGCCAATCTGCTATCCGCTCCTGTGTGAGCCACCCTGCTATCCGCTCCTGTGTCAGCCAATCTGCTATCCGCTCCTGTGTTAGCCAATCTGCTATCCACTCCTGTGTAAACCGCTCTGTTATCCGCTCCTCTCCGCCAGTCAATCTGCTAACCGCTCCTGTGTGAGCCACCCTGCTATCCGCCCCGCTTTGCCAGCCAATCTGGTATCCGCCCCTCTCCGCCAGCCAATTTGCTATGCGCCCCTCTCCGCCACCCAATCTGCTATCCGCCCCTCTCCGCCAGCCAATATGCTATCCGTTCCTGTGTCAGCCAATCATCTATCCGCTCCTCTCCGCCAGCCACCCTGCTATCCGCTCCTGTGTCAGGCAATGTGCTATCCACTCCACTCCGCCAGCCACCCTGCTATCCGCTCCTCTCCGCCAGCCACCCTGCTATGTGCTCCTCTCCGCCAGCCAATATGCTATCCGTTCCTGTGTCAGCCAATCATCTATCCGCTCCTCTCCGCCAGTCACCCTGCTATCCGCTCCTGTGTCAGGCAATGTGCTATCCACTCCACTCCGCCAGCCACCCTGCTATCCGCTCCTCTCCGCCAGCCACCCTCCTATCTGCTCCTCTCCTCCAGCCAATCTGCTATCCGCTCCTCTTTGCCAGCCAATCTGCTATCCGCTTCTCTGTCAGCCACCCTGCTATCCGCTCCTGTGAAAGCCATCCTGCTATCCGCTCCTGTGTCAGCCAATCTGCTATCCGCTCCTCTCCGCCAGCCAATCTGCTATCCGCTCCTCTCCGTCAGCCAATCTCCTATCCGCTCCACTCCGTCAGCCAATCTGCTATCCGCTCCTGTGTCAGCCAATCTGCTATCTGCTCCTCTTTGCCAGCCACCCTGCTATCCGCTCCTCTCCGTCCACCACCCTGCTATCCGCTCCTGTGTCAGCCACCCTGCTATCCGCTCCTGTGTCAGCCAATCTGCTATCCGCTCCTGTGTGAGCCAATCTGCTATTCGCTCCTGTGTAAGCCACCCTGCTATCCGCTCCTCTCCGCCAGACAATCTGCGATCCGCTCCTGTGTCAGAAACCCTGCAATCCGCTCCTCTTTGCCAGCCAATCTGCTATCCGCTCCTGTGTCAGCCAATCTGCTATCCACTCCTCTTTCCCAGCCAATCTGCCATCCGCTCCTCTCCGCCAGCCAATCTGCTATCCACTCCAGTGTCAGCCAATCTGCTATCCGCTCCTCTCCGCCAGCCACCCTGCTATCCGCTCCTGTGTCAGGCAATGTGCTATCCACTCCACTCCGCCAGCCACCCTGCTATCCGCTCCTCTCCGCCAGCCACCCTGCTACCTGCTCCTCTCCTCCAGCCAATCTGCTATCCGCTCTTCTTTGCCAGCCAATCTGCTATCCGCTTCTCTGTCAGCCACCCTGCTATCCGCTCCTGTGAAAGCCACCCTGCTATCCGCTCCTCTGTCAGCCAATCTGCTATCCGCTCCTGTGTCAGCCAATCTGTTATCCGCTCCTGTGTCAGCCAATCTGCTATCTGCTCCTCTTTGCCAGCCACCCTGCTATCCGCTCCTCCCCGTCCACCACCCTGCTCTCCGCTCCTGTGTCAGCCACCCTGCTATCCACTCCTGTGTCAGCCAATCTGCTATCCGCTCCTGTGTGAGCCAATCTGCTATTCGCTCCTGTGTAAGCCACCCTGCTATCCGCTCCTCTCCGCCAGCCAATCTGCGATCCGCTCCTGTGTCAGAAACCCTGCTATCCGCTCCTCTTTGCCAGCCAATCTGCTATCCGCTCCTGTGTCAGCCAATCTGCTATCCACTCCTCTTTGCCAGCCAATCTGCTATCCGCTCCTCTCCGCCAGCCAATCTGCTATCCGCTCCTGAGTCAGCCAATCTGCCATACGCTCCTCTACACCAGCCTATCTGCTATCCACTCCTGTGTCAGCCAATCTGCTATCCGCTCCTCTCCTCCAGCTACCCTGCTATCCGCTCCTCTCCGCCAGCCAATCTGCTTTCCGTTCCTGTGTCAGCCAATCTGCTATCAACTCCTCTTTGCCAGCCAATCTGCTATCCGCTCCTCTCCTCCAGCCAATCTGCTATGCTCTCCTCTTTGCCAGCCAACCTGCTTTCCGCTCCTGTGTCAGCCAATCTGCTATCCGCACCTCTCCGCCAGCCAGTCTGCTATCCGCTACTGTGTCAGCCAATCTGCTATCCGCTCCTGTGTTAGCCAATCTGCTATCCGCTCCTGTGTAAACCACCCTGCTATCAGCTCCTCTCCGCCAGCCAATCTGCAATCTGATCCTCTCCGCCAGTCAATCTGCTATCCGCTCCTGTGTGAGCCACCCTGCTATCCGCCCCTCTTTGCCAGCCAATCTGCTATCCGCCCCTCTTCGCCAGCCAATCTGCTATCCGCCCCTCTCCGCCAGCCAATCTGCTATCCGCCCCTCTCCGCAAACCAATCTGCTATCCGCTCCTCTCCGCCAGCCAATATGCTTTCCGCTCCTGTGTCAGCCAATTATCTATCCGCTCCTCTCCGCCAGCCACCGTGCTATCCGCTACTTTGTCAGCCAATCTACTATCCGCTCCTCTTTGCCAGCCAATCTGCTATCCGCTCCTGTGAAAGCCACTCTGCTATCCGCTCCGCTCCTGTGTCAGCCAATCTGCTATCCGCTCCTGTGTCAGCCAATCTGCTATCCGCTCCTGTGTCAGCCAATCTGCTATCCGCTCCACTCCGCCAGCCAATCTGCTATCCCCTCCTGAGTCAGCCAATCTGCCATACGCTCCTCTACACCAGCCAATCTGCTATCCACTCCTGTGTCAGCCAATCTGCTATCCGCTCCTCTCCGCCAGCTACCCTGCTATCCGCTCCTCTCCGCCAGCCAATCTGCTATGCGCTCCTCTTTGCCAGCCAATCTGCTTTCCGCTCCTGTGTCAGCCAATCTGCTATCGGCTCCTCTCCGCCAGCCAATCTGCTATCCGCTACTGTGTCAGCCAATCTGCTGTCCGCTCCTCTTTGCCAGCCAATCTGCTATCCACTTCTCTGTCAGCCACCCTGCTATCCGCTCCTGTGTCAGCCAATCTGCTATCCGCTCCTGTGTCTGCCAATCTGCTATCCACTCCTCTTTGCCAGCCAATCTGCTATCCGCTTCTCTCCACCAGCCAATATGCTATCCGCTCCTCTCCGCCAGCCAATATGCTATCCGCTCCTCTCGGCCAGCCAATCTGCAATCTGCTCCTCTCCGTCAGCCAATCCGCTGTCAACTCCTCTTTGCCAGCCAATCTGCTATCCGCTTCTCTCCGCCAGCCATCCTGCTATCCGCTCCTCTCCACCAGCCACCCTGCTATCCGCTCCTCTCCGCCAGCCACCCTTCTATCTGCTCCTCTCCGCCAGCCACCCCGCTATCCGCTTCTGTGTTAGCCAATCTGCTATCCGCTCCTCTCCGCCAGTCACCCTGCTATCCGCTACTGTGTCAGCAAATCAGCTATGCGCTCCTCTCCGCCAAGCAATCAGCTATCCGCTCCCCTCCGCCAAGCAATCTGCTATCCGTTCCTCTCCGCCGACCAATCTGCTATCCGCTCCACTCCGCCAGCCACTCTGCAATCCGCTCCTCTACGCCAACCACCCTGCTATCCGCTCCTCTCCGCCAGCCAATCTGCTGTCCGCTCCTCTCCGCCAGCCAAGCTGCTGTCCGCTCCTCTGCGCCAGCCAAGCTGCTATCCGCTCATCTTTGTCTGCCAATCTGCAATCCGCTCCTCTCCGCCAATCACCCTGTGTGACGTTATTGATATAAATGGGGACCATATAGAACATGGGTTGCAACCAAGGTCCTGTAGTGGCACCAAATCCTAAGTAAAGGGGGTCATATAAGGTGTCTAAGACTAGGTTCTGGGTTGCTGGTTATGATTATGCTGTCTGTATGTCTGTGTATCATTTTGTAGTTGAAGTTATAAGTATTGGCTCTGTAATGTCTATATTTTGTTTTATGCTCTACCTCTGGGAAGTGTCCCAGACAAGCTGATGTCAGCCCTGCATAGCTGGCTTGATGGCCCATTAAGGGCCATCGGCTACACAATGGACCCATGGAGAGAAGGCAGACACGCCTTGTGACTCAGCAAAGTATGCAGGGACTGGCCCATGTGACTCCAGGCTCCATTTTGCTGTAAATTTCCACAGTGAAGACAAAGGGATTCTTACACCTGGAAAAGTCTATATATGGCTAATGCCTCATCTCCATCTTGTCTTCAATCCTGCTTCTAACCTCTGGAAGGATTTTGCTACAAACTGAAGCTCTGCACGAAGGACTGTTGACCCATCCCAGCAGGGGATGTTCCAGAGACTTAATCTAAACCTGCAGTTTACTCCAGCACTGCTGCAAGCCTGAACTAAGAACTTTGCCATTACTGTATGTAATTGATTCCATTTAACCAATTCTACCTCTCATTTCCACCTTTTTCCCTTTGTAAATAAACCTTTAGATTTTAGATTCTAAAGGATTGGCAACAGCGTGATTTGTGGGTAAGATCTGATGTGTATATTGACCTGGGTCTGGGGCTTGGTCCTTTGGGATCGAGGGAACCGTTTTCTTTTATTGGGGTGTTGGTTTTCATAACCATTCATCCCCAGGACGAGTGCACTGGTGGTGATGCTGGGAGACTGGAGTGTCTAAGGAAATTGCTTGTGTGACTTGTGGTTAGCCAGTGGGGTGAGACCAAAGTCCTTTTTGTCTGGCTGGTTTGGCTGGCCTTAGAGGTGGAAAAACCCCAGCCTAGGGCTGTGACTGCCCTGTTTGAGCAATTGGTCCTGATTTGGCACTCTCAGTTGGGTCCCGCCAGAATCGCTCCGTCACAGTGGCGTAGTCGTGCTAGGATCCACAGAACCAGGTCAATTAAGCTTTGGATCAGAACCCCACGCTATCCAAAATTTAAATGTGGGATTGAGAGTTTGGTTGGTTAAAGATCAGTGACCATGAGACAAAAAGCAAGGAAACTGCAAGCCTTGAGAGACAGCCTGCAGTTTGATTATGAGCAAGAACTGGCAAAAATTCGAATGGAAGAGAAGCAAGTCTTGGCCCAGCTGGAGAGAGAGGCGGCTGAGAGAAAGAGAGAGGCTGCTAAGAGAGAAGAAAAAGCTCGTAAGGGACGTCTGGAGGTGCTGGCTGCTGAGGAGGAGACTCGCAAGGTGCAGCAGGAGACTCACAAAATACAACAAGAAACTGCTAGACTCCAGCTCCAAGTCAAAAAAGCAAGGGAAGAACGGCAGAAACTGTATCCTCTTGGAAATCCAGTTTATAACTGTGTTGATATATGGGGTTACTCTGGGCAGTTTTCTGTGTTTAACCAGTTTTGCTATGGCTGGGGAGATGGGAGTTCTAACCTGGGGAGAAATATCTGTTTGTCTGTACAAGAAAGCAGTTTGTCTGGGAATGAAGTTTCTGAATGTCTGTCTGATGTCTCAGAAGTTAATCTGGAGTTAGATCAAGAGCAGAAAGATCTCATTGGGGAGGAAAATGTTTCTCAGGAGCAGATTAAAGTAAATGGTCAGGTTAAATCCCTAACTGAAGAAGGAAAGGGTAAATTTGTAATGGGTAATGGATTGGTGGCTAGTGCAGCTTGTAGAAGTAAACCTGAAATGGGTAACTGTGATTTGCTAAAAGTAGCTCAGTGTAGTGAAAAGAGCAGCAGCTTATCTGTTGGGAGAGGCAATGTGCCTGGTAGGGAAAGTTTGGAGGAGCCTAGGCAGCCTTGTGAGCTGATGGCTTTGTCTAATCAGCAGTTTGGGAAGGGAGGGATAGCGGAAGATGAGTGTCCCTGCCCCTTACCTGTTTCCTGTGGGGAGAAATGTGACAGTGGAGGGAATGTGCCTGTGTCTGTCAGGAGTATTGACTTGCCTGTAAAGGAAGCTACCCCAGTCTCCAAGCAGTTGTCTGTGAACAGCCCTGTGTGCTGGGACAAGGGAAGTAAAATCCCAAGCTGTGTGTCTGGTAAAGGAGAATGTGTCTCCGGCTCTTCTGTGTCTGTGGAGCAGACAGAAGGTGCCTGTCAGCCTGTGATGGTTGAGGGTGATTCAGTTGTCTCGAAGTTGGTTGTAAATACAGCTAAAGCCCAGGAAGGGAATGGTCCTGAGTTTGGGTCTGCTGGGGAGAATGGCACTGTGACTAGGTTGCATCCAGTTAGTGTCTTAGCAAAATCCCAGAGAACAGACAATTCTGGTGCTTGTGGTTTGCCAGTTGCTAATGTGTGGTTGGAAAAGGGTGCAGCAACTCTGTCTGATCAGGGTGATACCCCAGCCAGGGCACAAGGAGAGCATAAAGGTGATTTAATTGTGTTACCGACTGACAGTTTGACAACTTGTAGCAAGAAGGAAAAGATTCCTGAACTTGTTCATGGCCAAGGGAAGGAGATTGTTTCTAACCTGTTATCTAGAAAGTCTGTAGCATCTGTGGTTGCTCAGGGAAGTGTTCCTGTAGAGCAAGCCCTAGGTGAAGAGGGGAAGGGCAGAATTTCTGTGAGGGGTGAATTGCTGCTTAGAGAAGCTCCTAGGGAAAGGAATCCTCATGGTAGCCTGTGCAAGCAGTTTACTGCAACTGAAGGGTGTAAAAGTGATTTAATCAAGAAAATTTCAGTTCCTAACAGCCAGAAATTTTCTGTTGTGAATGGATCCACTGACTTTCCTTTTGAGAGATCCAGTGTGGGCAGCTTTGAAAAGGTCTCAGGTGGAGTAGAAGCTGTTAAGGAAGTTGAGCAGCCCTATAACCACCTGGCTGTGTGTGGCCAGCTTGTTGGTGGGGAGACAATGCTGTTGGGACAGGAATGTCTCCATGCTGAATCTGTAAGTGAGCAGTCTGGGCTTCAGGATCTGAGGACAGATTCAGTTACTGGTGTTTCAGAGCAGAACAGTTGTATGGCTAAATGCTTGAGGAGGCAGGGGAGAGCAAGCCAGCTCTCACCCTCAGACCCTTTGGATTTGTGTGGTACCTCTGTGAGACAAAGTCCAGCCTTGGAATCCATAGCAGCTGAAGAGTTAAAAGCTAGTGTCTGGGTTGATGCGAATTACTTGGCTGGCAGGGAGAAGACAGAATTGCTAATAGCTGTTAGCACAGAGGGCCCGCCCCATCAGCCAGTGAATTCTGTTAAGCAAGAGAAATCAGGGTTTAATCCAGAAGGAAAGAGAAGACTGAATTTTGCAAAGGGAAGCCACAGGTTAACCCTAAAATGCCCAAACTCCAATGGTATTGAGCCAAGGGTGTGGCATGACAAACATGATTGTAAATGGACACTTGCAATGAATTTGTTGTTATTGCTAATGCTAATTTTTGTAACTAATGTGTTGCTATGGCCAAGAACTGTAACAATGTACAATGTGCCTAATCTTTTGGAAAATCCCTTAAACATGTTGAAAGGAATACATGAAAACACACTTTATGTTAAAGGGCCTTGCTATACTGATGTTTCACAGTTAATGCCTGTGAACGGTATTGGAACTTTTCACAGGGGAAAATACATTCCAGACCTGATGTGCTGTATGAAAGGGGAAACTGAGGCACACTACCATATTGCTTTCATGGCTAAATGCCAAGAGTCCTGTACTATGAACAACATCAATATCTACATGGGTTTAATGTTAATTGGGTTCAAAACATTGGCCAGAGCTGGTATGGATAAAGTAGCTGTTTTCTTTAGCTCTTGGCAAGATCACATGAAACATATAGGAACCATGCTGCAAAAGCTAATCAAGTTATACCTTGAGTTTGTAAAGAGATTCATTCATGTTATTGAACATGACTTTGATAAACCATTTCGGTTATACACTGGTACAGCCTCTAGCCCAACACTAGCTGTAGTGAGACAGACCCAAGGAAAGGGGGCTCTTGGGATGCAGTCAGCGATGTTTTGTCATCCCTTCCTGCATCAATTTTGCGTTGGGGGTGTGACGTTATTGATATAAATGGGGACCATATAGAACATGGGTTGCAACCAAGGTCCTGTAGTGGCACCAAATCCTAAGTAAAGGGGGTCATATAAGGTGTCTAAGACTAGGTTCTGGGTTGCTGGTTATGATTATGCTGTCTGTATGTCTGTGTATCATTTTGTAGTTGAAGTTATAAGTATTGGCTCTGTAATGTCTATATTTTGTTTTATGCTCTACCTCTGGGAAGTGTCCCAGACAAGCTGATGTCAGCCCTGCATAGCTGGCTTGATGGCCCATTAAGGGCCATCGGCTACACAATGGACCCATGGAGAGAAGGCAGACACGCCTTGTGACTCAGCAAAGTATGCAGGGACTGGCCCATGTGACTCCAGGCTCCATTTTGCTGTAAATTTCCACAGTGAAGACAAAGGGATTCTTACACCTGGAAAAGTCTATATATGGCTAATGCCTCATCTCCATCTTGTCTTCAATCCTGCTTCTAACCTCTGGAAGGATTTTGCTACAAACTGAAGCTCTGCACGAAGGACTGTTGACCCATCCCAGCAGGGGATGTTCCAGAGACTTAATCTAAACCTGCAGTTTACTCCAGCACTGCTGCAAGCCTGAACTAAGAACTTTGCCATTACTGTATGTAATTGATTCCATTTAACCAATTCTACCTCTCATTTCCACCTTTTTCCCTTTGTAAATAAACCTTTAGATTTTAGATTCTAAAGGATTGGCAACAGCGTGATTTGTGGGTAAGATCTGATGTGTATATTGACCTGGGTCTGGGGCTTGGTCCTTTGGGATCGAGGGAACCGTTTTCTTTTATTGGGGTGTTGGTTTTCATAACCATTCATCCCCAGGACGAGTGCACTGGTGGTGATGCTGGGAGACTGGAGTGTCTAAGGAAATTGCTTGTGTGACTTGTGGTTAGCCAGTGGGGTGAGACCAAAGTCCTTTTTGTCTGGCTGGTTTGGCTGGCCTTAGAGGTGGAAAAACCCCAGCCTAGGGCTGTGACTGCCCTGTTTGAGCAATTGGTCCTGATTTGGCACTCTCAGTTGGGTCCCGCCAGAATCGCTCCGTCACACCCTGCTATCCGCTCCTCTCCGCCAGCCAATCTGCTATCCGCTCTTGTCCGCCAGCCAATCTGCAATCCGCTCTTGTCCGCCAGCCAATCTGCTATCCGCTCCTCTCCGCCAACCACCCTGCAATCCGCTCCCCTCCGCCAGCCACCCTGCTATCCGCTGCTCTCCGACAGCCACCCTGCTATCAGCTCCTCTCCGCCAGCCAATCTGCTGTCCGCTCCTCTCCGCCAGCCAATCTGCTGTCCGCTCCTCTCCGCCAGCCAATCTGCTGTCCGCTCCTCTCCGCCAGCCAATCTGCTGTCTGCTCCTCTCCGCCAGCCAATCTGCTGTCCGCTCCTCTCCGCCAGCCAATCTGCTGTCCGCTCCTCTCCGCCAGCCAATCTGCTGTCCGCTCCTCTCCGCCTTCCAATCGGCTGTCCGCTCCTCTGCGCCAGCCAATCGGCTGTCCGCTCCTCTGCGCCAGCCAATCGGCTGTCCGCTCCTCTCCGCCAGCCAAGCTGCTGTCCGCTCCTCTCCGCCAGCCAAGCTGCTGTCCGCTCCTCTCCGCCAGCCAATCTGCTCTCCTCTCCTCTCCGCCAGCCACCCGGCTATCCGCCCCTCTGTCAGCCCATCTGCTATCCGCTCCTGTATTAGCCAATCTGTTAACAGCTCCTCTCCGCCAGCCTCCCTGCTGTGCGCTCCTCTGCGCCAGCCAATCTGCTGTGCGCTCCTCTGCGCCAGCCAATCTGCTGTCCGCTCCTCTGCGCCAGCCAATCTGCTGTCCGCTCCTCTGCGCCAGCCAATCTGCTGTCCGCTCCTCTCCGCCAGCCAATCTGCTGTCCGCTCCTCTCCGCCAGCCAATCTGCTGTCCGCTCCTCTGCGTCAGCCAATCTGCTGTCCGCTCCTCTGCGCCAGCCAATCTGCTGTCCGCTCCTCTCCGCCAGCCAATCTGCTGTCCGCTCCTCTGCGCCAGCCAATCTGCTGTCCGCTCCTCTCCGCCAGCCAATGTGCAGTCCGCTCCTCTCCGCCAGCCAATCTGCAATCCGCTCCTCTCCGCCAATCACCCTGCTATCCGCTCCCCTCCGCCAGCCAATCTGCTATCCGCTCCTCTCCGCCAACCACCGTGCTATCCGCTCCTCTCCCCCAGCCAATCTGCTATCCGCTTCAGCCAATCTGCTGTCCGCTCCTCTGCGCCAGCCAATCTGTGGTCCGCTCCTCTGCGCCAGGCAATCTGCGGTCCGCTCCTCTGCGCCACGCAATCTGCTGTCCGCTCCTCTGCGACAGCCAATCTGCAATCCGCTCCTCTCCGCCAGACAATCTGCAATCCGCTCCTGTCCGCCAGCCAATCTGCAATCCGCTCCTCTCCGCCAACCACCCTGCTATCCGCTCCCGTGCGCCAACCACCCTGATATCCCCTCCCCTCCGCCAGCCAATCTGCTATCCGCTCCTCTCCGCCAGCCAATCTGCTCTCCTCTCCTCTCCGCCAGCCACCTGGCTATCCGCCCCTGTGTCAGCCCATCTGCTATCCGCTCCTCTCCGCCAGCCAATCTGCTATCCGCTCCTGTGTCAGCCAATCTGTTATCCACTCCTCTCCGCCAGCCAATCTGCTATCCGCTCCTCTGCGCCAGCCAATCTGCTATCCGCTCCTCTGCGCCAGCCAATCTCCAATCCGCTCCTCTGCGCCAGCCAATCTGCAATCCGCTCCTGTCCGCCAGCCAATCTGCAATCCACTCCTCTCCGCCAACCACCCTGCTATCGGCTCCCCTCCGCCAACCACCCTGCTATCCGCTCCCCTCCGCCAACCACCCTGCTATCCGCTCCTCTCCGCCAACCACCCTGCTATCCGCTCCTCTCCGCCAGCCAATCTGCAATCCGCTCCCCTCCGCCAGCCAATCTGCAATCCGCTCCCCTCCGCTAACCACCCTGCTATCCGCTCCCCTCCGCTAGCCAATCTGCTATCCGCTCCCCTCCGCCAGCCAATCTGTTAACAGCTCCTCTGTGCCAGCCAATCTGTTAACAACTCCTCTCCGCCAGCCAATCTGCTGTCCGCTCCTCTGCGCCAGCCAACCTGCTGTCCGCTCCTCTGCGCCAGCCAATCGGCTGTCCGCTCCTCTGCGCCAGCCAATCGGCTGTCCGCTCCTCTCCGCCAGCCAAGCTGCTGTCCGCTCCTCTCCGCCAGCCAAGCTGCTGTCCGCTCCTCTCCGCCAGCCACCCGGCTATCCGCCCCTCTGTCAGCCCATCTGCTATCCTCTCCTTTTTCCCAGCCAATCTGTTAACAGCTCCTCTACGCCAGCCACCCTGCTGTCCGCTCCTCTGCGCCAGCCAATCTGCTGTCCGCTCCTCTGCGCCAGCCAATCTGCTGTCCGCTCCTCTGCGTCAGCCAATCTGCTGTCCGCTCCTCTGCGCCAGCCAATCTGCTGTCCGCTCCTCTGCGCCAGCCAATCTGCTGTCCGCTCCTCTGCGCCAGCCAATCTGCGGTCCGCTCCTATGCGCCAGCCAATCTGCGGTCCGCTCCTCTGCGCCAGGCAATCTGCGGTCCGCTCCTCTGCGCCAGCCAATCTGCTATCCGCTCCTCTGCGCCAGCCAATCTGCTATCCGCTCCTCTGCGCCAGCCAATCTGCAATCCGCTCCTGTCCGCCAGCCAATCTGCAATCCGCTCCTCTCCGCCAACCACCCTGATATCCGCTCCCCTCCGCCAACCACCCTGCTATCCCCTCCCCTCCATCAGCCAATCTGCTATCCGCTCCTCTCCGCTAGCCAATCTGCTCTCCTCTCCTCTCCGCCAGCAACCCGGCTATCCGCCCCTGTGTCAGCACATCTGCTATCCGCTCCTCTCCGCCAGCCAATCTGCTATCCGCTCCTGTGTCAGCCAATCTGTTATCCACTCCTCTCCGCCAGCCAATCTGCTATCCGCTCCTCTTTCCCAGCCAATCTGCTATCCGCTCCTCTGCGCCAGCCAATCTGCTATCCGGTCCTCTGCGCCAGCCAATCTGCTATCCGCTCCTCTGCGCCAGCCAATCTGCTATCCGCTCCCCTCCGCCAGCCAATCTGCAATCCGCTCCCGTCCGCCAGCCAATCTGCAATCCGCTCCTCTCCGCCAACCACCCTGCTATCCGCTCCCCTCCGCCAACCACCCTGCTATCCGCTCCCCTCCGCCAACCACCCTGCTATCCGCTCCTCTCCGCCAGCCAATCTGCTATCCGCTCCTCTCTGCCAGCCAATCTGCTCTCCTCTCCGCCAGCCACCCGGCTATCCGCCCCTGTGTCAGCCCATCTGCTATCCGCTCCTCTGCGCCAGCCAATGTGCTGTCCGCTCCCCTGCGCCAGCCAATCTGCTGTCCGCTCCCCTGTGCCAGCCACCCTGCTGTCCGCTTCTCTCCGCCAGCCACCCTGCTGTCCGCTCCGCCAGCCACCCTGCTGTCCGCTCCTCTGCGCCAGCCAATCTGCAATCCGCTCTTGTCCGCCAGCCAATCTGCAATCCGCTCCTCTCCGCCAACCAATCTGCTATCCGCTCCAGCCAATCTGCTGTCCGCTCCTCTGCACCAGGCAATCTGCGGTACGCTCCTCTGCGCCAGGCAATCTGCGGTCCGCTCCTCTGCGCCAGGCAATCTGCGGTCCGCTCCTCTGCGCCAGGCAATCTGCGGTCCGCTCCTCTGCGCCAGCCAATCTGCTATCCGCTCCTCTCCGCCAGCCAATCTGCAATCCGCTCCTGTCCGCCAGCCAATCTGCAATCCGCTCCTCTCCGCCAACCACCCTGCTATCCGCTCCTGTCCGCCAACCACCCTGATATCCCCTCCCCTCCGCCAGCCAATCTGCTATCCGCTCCTCTCCGCCAGCCAATCTGCTATCCGCTCCTCTCCGCCAGCCAATCTGCTCTCCTCTCCTCTCCGCCAGCCAATCTGCTATCCACCCGGCTATCCGCCCCTGTGTCAGCCCATCTGCTATCCGCTCCTCTCCGCCAGCCAATCTGCTATCCGCTCCTGTGTCAGCCAATCTGTTATCCACTCCTCTCCGCCAGCCAATCTGCTATCCGCTCCTCTTTCCCAGCCAATCTGCTATCCGCTCCTCTGCGCCAGCCAATCTGCTATCCGCTCCTCTGCGCCAGCCAATCTCCAATCCGCTCCTCTCCGCCAGCCAATCTGCAATCCGCTCCTGTCCGCCAGCCAATCTGCAATCCACTCCTCTCCGCCAACCACCCTGCTATACGCTCCCCTCCGCCAACCACCCTGCTATCCGCTCCCCTCCGCCAACCACCCTGCTATCCGCTCCTCTCCGCCAGCCAATCTGCAATCCGCTCCCCTCCACCAGCCAATCTGCAATCCGCTCCCCTCCGCTAACCACCCTGCTATCCGCTCCCCTCCGCCAGCCAATCTGTTAACAGCTCCTCTGCGCCAGCCAATCTGTTAACAGCTCCTCTCCGCCAGCCAATCTGCTGTCCGCTCCTCTGCGCCAGCCAATCTGCTGTCCGCTCCTCTGCGCCAGCCAATCGGCTGTCCGCTCCTCTGCGCCAGCCAATCGGCTGTCCGCTCCTCTGCGCCATCCACCCTGCTGTCCGCTCCTCTGTGCCAGCCAATCTGCGGTCCGCTCCTATGCGCCAGGCAATCTGCGGTCCGCTCCTCTGCGCCAGGCAATCTGCTGTCCGCTCCTCTTTCCCAGCCAATCTGCTATCCGCTCCTCTGCGCCAGCCAATCTGCTATCCGCTCCTCTGCGCCAGCCAATCTCCAATCCGCTCCTCTCCGCCAGCCAATCTCCAATCCGCTCCTCTCCGCCAGCCAATCTGCAATCCGCTCCTGTCCGCCAGCCAATCTGAAATCCGCTCCTGTCCGCCAGCCAATCTGCAATCCGCTCCTCTCCGCCAACCACCCTGATATCCGCTCCCCTCCGCCAACCACCCTGCTATCCCCTCCCCTCCACCAGCCAATCTGCTATCCGCTCCTCTCCGCTAGCCAATCTGCTCTTCTCTCCTCTCCCCCAGCAACCCGGCTATCCGCCCCTGTGTCAGCCCATCTGCTATCCGCTCCTCTCCGCCAGCCAATCTGCTATCCGCTCCTGTGTCAGCCAATCTGTTATCCACTCCTCTCCGCCAGCCAATCTGCTATCCGCTCCTCTTTCCCAGCCAATCTGCTATCCGCTCCTCTTTCCCAGCCAATCTGCTATCCGCTCCCCTCCGCCAACCACCCTGCTATCCGCTCCTCTCCGCCAACCACCCTGCTATCCGCTCCTCTCCGCCAGCCAATCTGCAATCCGCTAACCTCCGCCAGCCAATCTGCAATCCGCTCCCCTCCGCTAACCACCCTGCTATCCGCTCCCCTCCGCCAGCCAATCTGTTAACAGCTCCTCTGCGCCAGCCAATCTGTTAACAGCTCCTCTCCGCCAGCCAATCTGCTGTCCGCTCCTCTGCGCCAGCCAATCTGCTGTCCGCTCCCCTGCGCCAGCCAATCGGCTGTCCGCTCCTCTGCGCCAGCCAATCTGCTGTCCGCTCCCCTGCGCCAGCCACCCTGCTGTCCGCTCCCCTGCGCCAGCCACCCTGCTGTCCGCTCCTCTGCGCCAGCCAATCTGCTGTCCGCTCCTCTGTGCCAGCCAATCTGCTGTCCGCTCCTCTGCGCCAGCCAATCTGCTGTCCGCTCCTCTGCGCCAGCCAATCTGCTGTCCGCTCCTCTGCGCCAGCCAATCTGCAATCCGCTCCTCTCCACAAGCCAATCTGCAGTCCGCTCCCCTCCGCCAGCCACCCTGCTATCCGCTCCTCTCCATCAGCCAATCTGCTATCCGCTCCTCTGCGCCAGCCAAGCTGCTATCCGCTCCTCTGCGCCAGCCAATCTGCTATCCGCTCCTCTGCGCCAGCCAATCTGCTATCCGCTCCTCTGCGCCAGCCAATCTGCTATTCGCTCCCCTCCGCCAGCCAATCTGCAATCCGCTCCCGTCCGCCAGCCAATCTGCAATCCACTCCTCTCCGCCAACCACCCTGCTATCCGCTCCCCTCCGCCAACCACCCTGCTATCCGCTCCCCTCCGCCAACCACCCTGCTATCCGCTCCTCTCCGCCAGCCAATCTGCTATCCTCTCCGCCAGCCACCCGGCTATCCGCGCCTGTGTCAGCCCATCTGCTATCCGCTCCTCTGCGCCAGCCAATGTGCTGTCCGCTCCCCTGCGCCAGCCAATCTGCTGTCCGCTCCCCTGCGCCAGCCACCCTGCTGTCCGCTTCTTTCCGCCAGCCACCCTGCTGTCCGCTCCGCCAGCCACCCTGCTGTCCGCTCCTCTGCGCCAGCCAATCTGCTGTCCGCTCCTCTGCGCCAGCCAATCTGCAGTCCGCTCCTCTGCGCCAGCCAATCTGCAATCCGCTCCTCTCCACAAGCCAATCTGCAGTCCGCTCCCCTCCGCCAGCCACCCTGCTATCCGCTCCTCTCCATCAGCCAATCTGCTATCCGCTCCTCTGCGCCAGCCAAGCTGCTATCCGCTCCTCTGCGCCAGCCAATCTGCTATCCGCTCCTCTGCGCCAGCCAATCTGCTATCCGCTCCTGTCCGCCAGCCAATCTGCAATCCTCTCTTGTCCGCCAACCACCCTGCTATCCGCTCCTCTCCGCCAGCCAATCTGCTATCCGCTCCTCTCCGCCAGCCAATCTGCTATCCGCTCCTCTCCGCCAGCCAATCTGCTATCCGCTCCCCTCCGCCAGCCAATCTGCTATCCGCTGCTCTCCGCCAGCCACCCTGCTATCCGCTCCTCTAGCCAGGAATTCTCCTAACCGCAACTCTCCGCCAGCCAATCTCCTATCCGCTCCTCTCCGCCAGCCAATCTGCTATCCGCTCCTCTCCGCCATCCACCCTGCTATCCTCTCCTCTGTGCCAGCCAATCTGCTGTCCGCTCCTCTCCGCCAGCCAATCTGCTGTCCGCTCCTCTCCGCCAGACAATGTGCAGTCCGCTCCTCTCCGCCAGCCAATGTGCAGTCCGCTCCTCTCCGCCAGCCAATCTGCAATCCGCTCCTCTCCGCCCACCACCCTGCTATCCGCTCCCCTCCGCCAGCCAATCTGCTATCCGCTCCCCTCCGCCAGCCAATCTGCTATCCGCTCCCCTCCGCCAGCCAATCTGCTATCCGCTCCTCTGCGCCAGCCAATCTGTAATCCGCTCCTTTCCGCCATTCACCCTGCTATCCTCTCCTCTCCGCCAGCCTATCTATCTGCTGTCCGCTCCTCTCCGCCAGCCTATCTATCTGCTGTCCGCTCCTCTCCGCCAGCCACCCTGCCATCCGCTCCTCTCCGCCAGCCACCCTGCCATCCGCTCCTCTCCGCCAGCCACCCTGCCATTCGCTCCTATCCGCCAGCCACCCTGCCATCCGCTCCTATCCGCCAGCCACCCTGCTATCCGCTTCTCTCCGCCAACCACCCTGCTATCCGCTCCTCTCCGCCAGCCAATCTGCCATCCGCTCCTCTCCGCCAACCACCCTGCCATCCGCTCCTCTCCGCCAACCACCCTGCCATCCGCTCCTCTCCGCCAACCACCCTGCTATCCGCTCCCCTCCGCCAACCACCCTGCTATCCGCTCCTCTCCGCCAACCACCCTGCTATCCGCTCCTCTCCGCCAGCCAATCTGCTATCCGCTCCTCTCCGCCAACCACCCTGCCATCCGCTCCTATCCGCCATCCACCCTGCCATCCGCTCCTCTCTGCCAACCACCCTGCTATCCGCTCCTCTCCGCCAGTCAATCTGCTATCCGCTCCTCTCCGCCAACCACCCTGCTATCCGCTGCTCTCCGCCAACCACCCTGCTATCCGCTGCTCTCCGCCAACCGCCCTGCTATCCGCTCCTCTCCGCCAACCACCTTGCTATCCGCTCCTCTCCGCCAGCCAATCTGCAATCCGCTCCTCTCCGCCAACCACCCTGCTATCCGCTCCTCTCCGCCAGCCAATCTGCAATCCGCTCCTCTCCGCCAACCACCCTGCTATCCGCTCCTCTCCGCCAGCCAATCTGCTATCCACTCCTCTCCGCTAGCCAATCTGCAGTCCGCTCCTCTCCGCCATCCAATCTGCTATCCGCTCCTCTCTCATCCAGCCACCCTGCTATCCGCTCCTCTCCGCCAGGCACCCTGCCATCCGCTCCTCTCCGCCAGCCACCCTGCCATCCGCTCCTCTCCGCCAGCCACCCTGCCATCCGCTCCTATCCGCCAGCCACCCTGCTATCCGCTCCTCTCCGCCAACCACCCTGCTATCCGCTCCTCTCCGCCAGCCAATCTGCTATTCGCTCCTCTCCGCCAACCACCCTGCTATCCGCTCCTCTCCGCCAACCACCCTGCTATCCGCTCCTCTCCGCCAACGACCTTGCTATCCGCTCTTCTCCGCCAACCACCCTGCTATCCGCTCCTCTCCTCCAACCATCCTGCTATCCGCTCCTCTCCGCCAGCCAATCTGCTATCCGCTCCTCTCTGCCAACCACCCTGCTATCCGCACCTCTCCGCCAACCACCCTGCTATCCGCTCCTCTCCGCCAGCCAATCTGCTATCCGCTCCTCTCCGCCAACCACCCCGCTCTCCGCTCCTCTCCGCCAGCCACCCCACTATCCGCTCCTGTGTCAGCCAATCTGCTATCCGCTCCTCCCCATCAGCCACCCTGCTGTCCGCTCCTGTGTCAGCCAATCTGCTATCCGCTCCTCTCTGCCAGCCCCTTAATATCCCTATGTCCCACTTGCCCCAGGCTGAGTTAGCTGAGCGTAAGTAATTGCAGGCCATTACAGGCCAGCTTGATATCCAGATTACCTTGTTGTTTTGACCTGTTGTATTTGGTAAAGTTTATAGTTGGTATAATGACCCTACTCTTGTTAGAGGACTGGTGCAGGGGGATGAATATTGACCCCAGGAACTGTCTTCTGGTAACGGTGGTTGTCATAAACAGTTAGTTAAGGGTTAAGGTTTTTTTCTACCTGTAAAGGATTAACAAGCAGTACCTGTGAACACATGACCAGAGGACCAATCAGGGACAAGAGATTTTCAAATCTCTGTGGAGGGAAGTTTTTTTTCTGTTCTTTGTGTTAGAGAGTCTCTCTTGGGAGTTAAGGGAGTCCAGACATCTTAATCAAGTCCTCCCAGGTTTCTGCAATAAATTCTTCTATTCAAGCTAGTGAGTATTAGCAAGGAACTAGTATTCTTATACTTTTATTTCTGTATTTGCAATTCTGTGTTTTGCTATAGAATTTCTTTAATTCTGTACTGTTATTGCTTTTACTGAGAAAGAAAGGAGGGGGGATTCTCTCCAGAGATTGATAAGTTTAGACCCTGTGTATTGCTCCATCTTGGTATTGCAGAGACAGTTTACTTTCTTTTATTCTTTAATAAATCTTTTCTGCTTAGGACTTGGTTGATCTTTCCTTGGGTGAATTCTCAGGGAAAGGGGAGGAGAAGGAGGAAGGCATCCCTCTGTAGTTGGATCCCGGTATGTCTCCTAGGAAAAGGGAGGGGGGAGGAAGCAGGGGGGAATGGTTTATTTCTCCTAGGTGTAAGAAATCCAAGGATTTTTGGGAAGGACTGTGTCCCAATACATGTACATTATTGGGTGGTGGCAGCTTTTAACAGATCTAAATTAGGATTTTAGTTTAGGGAAGTCCATGCAGGTTCACATCTTGGAACCCAACAGCTTTAAGTGGGGAATAAACCTATGACCTATGATAGCAGGGTGGCTGACACAGGAGCGGATAGCAGGGTGGCTGGCGGAGAGGAGCAGATAGCAGGGTGGCTGGCGGAGAGGAGCGGATAGCAGATTGGATGACGGAGAGGAGCGGATAGCAGGGTGGCTGAAACAGGAGCGGATAGCAGGGTGGCTGGCGGAGAGGAGCGGATAGCACGGTGGCTGACACAGGAGTGGATAGCAGTGTCGAAGAAAAACTCAGTTCTCGCTTTTTGTTTGGGTGCAGCAAAATAAAATACTTTATTCTTTCTCTAGTAATTACAACAGAGGGAGAGAGTGTCCTAGGAAACAGGGTTGCCCCTTGTCCCGGACAGGTCTCTCTCAAGTAGTAAACAATTGCTACAAGCATTTATACCTTTGTTACAGACAATAGCTAACAGTAATGGAGACAGTAAAAGAAAACATTTGCATTTGTTTATACATAAGCCTCTTTGCTATCTTATTTGTCTCACTACTAGAAAAAAGCAAGACTGCATATTGCAAGGTCGTAATGACTTTTCACACAGTTCAGTGTCTCACATTATCTTGCTTCTACAAATCTCAAATCATTAGGGTCACAGCTAGCCTAACTCATGCAATCTTAACTAACATGCATTTAAGATCCCTTCAAATCCTTATTAATTATTTCCTGGCCTCCACAGCATGGTGGGTGACAGAGAGGAGCGGATAGCAGCGTGGCTGGCAGAGAGGAGCGGATAACAGGGTGGCTGACACAGGAGCGGATAGCAGGGTGGCTGACGGAGAGGAACGGATAGCAGGGTGGCTTCCGGAGAGAAGCGGATAGCAGGGCGGCTGGCGGAGAGAAGCGGATAGCAGATTGACTGGCGGAGAGGGGCGGATAGCAGATTGGATGGCGGAGAGGGGCGGATAGCAAATTGGCTAACACAGGAGCGGATAGCAGATTGGCTGGTGGACAGGAGTGGATAGCGGATTGTCTGGCGGAGAGGAGCGGATAGCGGATTGGCTGGCGGAGAGGGGCGGATAGCAGGGTGGCTGACAGAGGAGCGGATAGCGGATTGGCTGGCGGAGAGGAGCGGATAGCGGATTGGCTGGCGGAGAGGAGCGGATAGCGGATTGGCTGGCGGAGAGGGGCGGATAGCAGGGTGGCTGGCGGAGAGGGGCGCATATCAGATTGGCTGGCGGAGTGGGGAGGATAGCAGATGGCTGGCGGAGTGGGAAGGATAGCAAGATGGCTGGCGGAGTGGGAAGGATAGCAGGATGGCTGGCGGAGTGGGAAGGATAGCATGGTGGCTGGCGGAGAGGAGCGGATAGCAGGGTGGCTGGCAGAGAGGAGCGGATAGCCGGGTGGCTGGCAGAGAGGAGCGGATAGCCGGGTGGCTGGCAGAGAGGAGCGGATAGCAGGGTGGCTGACGGAGAGGAGCGGATAGCAGGGTGGCTGGCGGAGATGAGCGGATAGCAGATTGGCTGGCGGAGATGAGCGGATAGCAGATTGGCTGGCGGAGAGGAGCGGATAGCAGGGTGGCTGACACAGGAGCGGATAGCAGATTGGCTGACGGAGAGTAGCGGATAGCAGGGTGGTTGGCGGAGAGGAGCAAATGGCAGGGTGGTTGGCGGAGAGGAGCGAATAGCAGGGTGGTTGGCGGAGAGGAGCGAATAGCAGGGTGGCTGGCGGAGAGGAGCGGACAGGAGATTGGCTGGCGGAGAGGAGCCGATAGCAGGGTGGCTGGCGGAGAGGAGCCGATAGCAGGGTGGCTGGCGGAGAGGAGCCGATAGCAGGGTGGATGGCTGAGGCTAGCCGATAGCAGGGTGGCTGGCAGGGAGGAGCCGATAGCAGGGTGGCTGGCAGGCGGAGAGGAGCCGATAGCAGGGTGGCTGGCAGGCGGAGAGGAGCCGATAGCAGGGTGGCTGGCGGAGAGGAGCCGATAGCAGGGTGGCTGGCAGGCGGAGAGGAGCCGATAGCAGGGTGGCTGGCAGGCGGAGAGGAGCCGATAGCAGGGTGGCTGGCAGGCGGAGAGGAGCCGATAGTAGATTGGATGGCAAAGAGGAGCGGATAGCAGATTGGCTGACATAGGAGCGGATAGCACATTGGCTGACGGATAGGAGCGGATAGCAGGGTGGTTGGCGGAGAGGAGCGAATAGCAGGGTGGTTGGCGGAGAGGAGCGGACAGAAGATTGCCTGACTGAGAGGAGCGAATAGCAGATTGGCTGACACAAGAGCGGATACCAGAATGGCTGGCGGAGAGGAGCGGATAGCAGGGTCGCTGTCGGAGAGGAGCGGATAGCAGATTGGCTGTCGGAGAGGAGCGGATAGCAGGGTGGTTGGCGGAGAGGAGCGAATAGCAGGGTGGCTGGCGGAGAGGAGCGGATTGCAGGGTGGCTGGTGGAGAGGAGCGGACAGAAAATTGTCTGACTGAGAGGAGCGGATAGTAGATTGGCTGACACAGGAGCGGATAGCAGATTGGCTGGCGGAGACGAGCGGATAGCAGGGTTGCTGGAGGAGAGGAGCAGATAGGAGATTGGTTGACACAGGAGAATAGAAGATTGGCTGACACAGGAGCGGATAGCAGATTGGCTGGCGGAGAGGAGCGGATAGCAGGGTAGCTGGCGGAGAGGAGCGGATTGCAGGGTGATTGGCGGAGAGGAGCGAAGTGCAGGGTGGCTGGCGGAGAGGAGCGGACAGAAGATTGCCTGACTGAGAGGAGCGGATAGCACATTGGCTGCCGGAGAGGAGTAGATAGCAGGGTGGATGGCGGAGAGGAGCGAATAGCAGGGTGGCTGACGGAGAGGAGCAGATAGCAAATAGGCTGGCGGAGAGGAACGGATAGCAGGGTGGCTGGCGGAGAGGAGCGGTTAGCAGGGTGGCTGGCGGAGAGGAGCGGATAGCAGGGTGGCTGGCGGAGAGGAGCGGATAGCAGGTTGGCTGGCGGAGAGGAGCGGATAGCAGATTGGTTGACACAGGAGAATAGCAGATTGGCTGACACAGGAGCGGATAACAGATTGGCTGGCGGAGAGGAGTGGATAGCAGGGTGGCTGACACAGGAGCGGAAAGCAGATTGGCTGGTGTAGAGGAGCGGAAAGCAGGGTGTCTGGTGGAAAGGAGCGGAAAGCAGGGTGGCTGGCAGAGAGGAGAGGATAGCAGGGTGGTTGGCGGAGAGGAGTGGATAGCAGACTGGCTGGCAAAGAGGAGCGGATAGCAGATTCGCTGACACAGGAGCGGATAGCAGGATGGCTGGCGGAGAGGAGCGGATAGCAGATTCGCTGACACAGGAGCGGATAGCACATTGGCTGACGGATAGGAGCGGATAGCAGGGTGGCTGGCAGAGAGGAGCGGATATCAGATTGGCTGGCAAAAAGGAGCGGATAGCGGATTCGCAGACACTGGAGCGGATAGCAGATTGGCTGGCGGAGAGGAGCAGATAGCAGAGTGGCTGGCGGAGAGGATCGGATAGCACGGTGGCTGGCGGAGAGGAGCGGATAGCAGGGTGGCTGGCGGAGAGGAGCGGATAGCAGGGTGGTTGGCGGAGAGGAGCGGATAGCAGGGTGGTTGGCGGAGAGGAGCGGATAGCAGATTGCCTAGCGGAGAGGCGCGGATAGCACGGTGGTTAGCGGAGAGGAGCGGATCGCAGATTGGCTGGCGGAGAGGAGCGGATAGAAGATGGGCTGGCGGAGAGGAGCGGATAGCATGGTGGCTGACACAGGAGCGGATAGCAGATTGGCTGTCGGAGAGGAGCGGATAGCAGGGTGCCTGACAGAGGAGCGCATAGCACATTGGCTGACAGAGGAGCGGATAGCGGATTGGCTGGCGGAGAGGAGCGGATAGCAGGGTGGCTGGCGTAGAGGAGCGGATAGCAGGGTGGCTGGCGGAGAGGAGCGCATAGCAGGGTGGCTGGCGGAGAGGAGCAGATAGCAGGGTGGCTGGCGGACAGGAGCGGATAGCAGATTGGCTAACGCAGGAGCGGATCCCAGGGTGGCTGGTGGAGAGAAGCGGATAGTAGATTCGCTGGCGGAGAGGAGCTGATAGCAGATTCGCTGGCGGAGAGGAGAGGATAGCAGGGTGGCTGGCGGAGAGGAGCGGATAGCAGGGCGGCTGGCGGAGAGGAGCGGATACCAGGGTGGCTGGCGGAGAGGAGCGGAGAGCGGGGTGGCTGGCGGAGTGGAGCGGAGAGCGGGGTGGCTGGCGGAGAGGAGCGGATAGCAGGGTGACTGGCGGAGACGAGCGGATAGCAGATTGGCTGAGACAGGAGCGGATAGCAGATTGGCTGGCGGAGAGGAGCGGATAGCAGGGTGGCTGGCGGAGAGCAGCGGATAGCCGGGTGGCTGGCGGAGAGGAGCGGATAGCAGGGTGGCTGACACAGGAGCGGATAGCAGGGTGGCTGGCGGAGAGGAGCGGATAGCAGGGTGACTGGCGGAGAGGAGCGGATAGCAGATTGGCTGGCGGAAAGGAGCGGATAGCAGATTGGCTGGCGGAGAGGAGCGGAATGCTGTGTGTTTGGCGGAGAGGAGCGGATAGAAGGGTGGCAGGCGGAGAGTTGCGGATAGTAGATTGGCTGGCGGAGACGAGCGGATAGCAGGGTGGATGCGGAGAGGAGCGGATAATAGGGTGGCTGCGGAGAGGAGCGGATAGAATGGTGGTTGGCGGAGAGGAGCGGATAGCAGGATGTCTGGCGGATAGGAGAGGATAGCAGGGTGCCTCGCGGAAAGGAGCGGATAGCAGGGTGGCTGGCGGAGAGGAGCGGATAGCAGGTTGGCTGGCGGAGAGGAGCGGATAGCAGGTTGGCTGGCGGAGAGGAGCGGATAGCAGGTTGGCTGGCGGAGAGGAGCGGATAGCAGGGTGGCTGCGGAGAGGAGCGGATAGCGGGGTGGTTGGCGGAGAGGAGCGGATAGCGGGGTGGTTGGCGGAGAGGAGCGGATAGCGGGGTGGTTGGCGGAGACGAGCGGATAGCGGGGTGGTTGGCGGAGACGAGCGGATAGCGGGGTGGTTGGCGGAGACGAGCGGATAGCAGGGTGTCTGGCAGAGAGTAGAGGATAGCAGGGTTGCTTACAGAGGAGCGGATAGCAGGGTGGCTGACGGAGAGGAGCGGATCGCAGATTGGCTGGCGGAGAGGAGCGGATAGCAGATCGGCTGGCGGAGAGGAGAGGATAGCAGGGTGGCTAGCGGAAAGGAGCGGATAGCAGGGTGGCTAGCGGAGAGGATCGGATAGCAGGGTGGCTGGCAGACAAGAGTGGATTGCAGATTGGCTGGTGGACAGGAGAGGATAGCAGAGCGGGTGGCGGAGAGGAGCGGATAGCAGGTTGGCTGGCAAAGAGGAGCGGATAGCAGGTTGGCTGGCAAAGAGGAGCGGATAGCAGGTTGGCTGCCGGAGAGGGGCGCATAGCAGGTTGGCTGCCGGAGAGGGGCGGATAGCAGGTTGGCTGCCGGAGAGGGGCGGATAGCAGGTTGGCTGCCGGAGAGGGGCGGATAGCAGGTTGGCTGCCGGAGAGGGGCGGATAGCAGGTTGGCTGCCGGAGAGGGGCGGATAGCAGGTTGGCTGCCGGAGAGGGGCGGATAGCGGGGTGGTTGGCTGCCGGAGAGGAGCGGATAGCGGGGTGGTTGGCGGAGAGGAGCGGATAGCGGGGTGGTTGGCGGAGAGGAGCGGATAGCGGGGTGGTTGGCGGAGACGAGCAGATAGCGGGGTGGTTGGCGGAGACTAGCGGATAGCGGGGTGTCTGGCAGAGAGTAGAGGATAGCAGGGTTGCTTACACAGGAGCGGATAGCAGGGTGGCTGACGGAGAGGAGAGGATCGCAGATTGGCTGGCGGAGACGAGCGGATAGCAGATTGACTGGCGAGAGGAGCGGATAGCAGGGTGGCTGACACAGGAGCGGATAGCAGAGTGGCTGACAGAGAGGAGCGGATAGCAGGGTTGCTGATGGAGAGGAATGGATAGCAGATTGGCTCGCGGAGAGGAGCGGATAACAGGGTGGCTGACACAGGAGTGGATAGCTGATTCAGTTGCGGAGAGGACCGGATAGCAGATTGGCTGGCGGAGAGGAGCGGATAGCAGATTGGCTCGCGGAGAGGAGCGGATAGCAGATTGGCTCGCGGAGAGGAGCGGATAGCAGGGTGGCTGACACAGGAGCGGATAGCAGGGTGGCTGACACAGGAGCGGATAGCAGATTGTCTGGTGGAGAGGACCGGATAGCAGATTGGCTCGCGGAGAGGGGCGGATAGCAGGGCGGCTGGCGGAGAGGGGCGGATAGCAGGGTGGATGGAGGAGACGGGCGGATAGCAGGGTGGCTGGCGGAGAGGGGCGGATAGCAGATTGGCTGGCGGAGTGGGGCGGAAAGCTGGGTGGCTGACACAGGAGCGGATAGCAGATTGACTGGCTGAGAGGAGCGGATAGCAGATTGGCTGGCGGAGAGGAGTGTACAGCAGGGTGGGTGACACATCAGCGGATAGCAGATTGGCTGGTGGAGAGGGGCGGATAGAATGGTGGCTTGCGGAGCGGGACGTATAGCAGGGTGGCTGACGGAGACGGGCGGATAGCAGATTGGCTGGCGGAGAGGAGCGGATAGCAGATTGGCTGGCGGAGAGGAGCGGATAGCAGATTCGCTGACGGAGAGGAGCGGATAGCAGATTGGCTGACGGAGAGGAGCGGATAGGAGATTGGCTGGTGGAGAGGGGCGGATAGCAGGGTGGCTTACACAGGAGCGGATAGCAGATTGGCTGGCGGAGAGGAGCGGATAGCAGGGTGGCTTACAAAGGAGCGGATAGCAGATTGGCTGGCGGAGAGGGGCGGATAGCAGATTGGCTGGCGGAGAGGGGCGGATAGCAGATTGGCTGGCGGAGAGGAGCGGATAGCAGATTGACTTGCAGAGAGGAGCTGATTGCAGATTGGTTGGCGGAGAGGCGCGGAAAGCAGGGTGTCTGGCGGAGAGGAGCGGATAGCAGATTGGCTAACGGAGTGGAGCGGATAGCAGGGTGGCTGACGAAGAGGGGAGGATAGCAGATTAGCTGGCAGAGAGGAGCGGATAGGAGGGTGGCTGGCGGAGAGGAGCGGATAGGAGGGTGGCTGACGGAGAGGAGCGGATAGCAGATTGGCTGCCGGATAGGAGCGGATAGCAGATTGGCTGCCGGATAGGAGCGGATAGCAGATTGGATGACGGAGAGGATAGGATAGCAAGGTGGCTGACACAGGAGCGGATAGCAGGGTGGATGGCGGAGAGGAGCAGATAGCAGATTGGCTGGCAGAGAGGGTCGGATAGCAGGGTGGCTGACACATGAGCGGATAGCAGGGTGGCTGACGGAGAGGAGCGGATAGCCGGGTGGCTGACACAGGAGCGGATAGCAGAGTGGCAGACAGAGAGGAGCGGATAGCAGGGTGGCTGACGGAGAGGAACGGATAGCAGATTGGCTCGCGGAGAGGAGCGGATAACAGGGTGTCTGACACAGGAGCGGATAGCTGATTGAGTTGCGGAGAGGACCGGATAGCAGATTGGCTGACGGAGAGGGGCGGATAGCAGATTGGCTGACAGAGAGGGGCGGATAGCAGATTGGCTGACGGAGAGGGGCGGATAGCAGATTGGCTGGCGGAAACGGGCGGATAGCAGATTGGCTGGAGGAGAGGGGCGGATAGCAGATTGGCTGGCGGAGAGGAGTGGATAGCAGGTGGCTGACGCAGGAGAGGATAGCAGTTTGGCTGGCGGACAGGGGCGGATAGCAGGGTGGCTGGCGGAGAGGGGCGGATAGCAGATTGGCTGGTGGAGAGGAGCGGATAGCAGATTGGCTGGTGGAGAGGGGCGGATAGCAGGGTGGCCGGCGGAGAGGGGCGGATAGTAAGGTTGCTGGCGGAGAGGAGTGGATAGCAGGTGGCTGACGCAGGAGAGGATAGCAGTTTGGCTGGCGGACAGGGGCGGATAGCAGGGTGGCTGGCGGAGAGGGGCGGATAGCAGGGTGGCTGACAGAGGAGCGGATAGCAGATTATCTGGTGGAGAGGGGCAGAAAGCAGATTGGCTGGCGGAGAGGAGCGGATAGCAGAATGGCTGGAGGTGAGGGGCGGATAGCAGGGTGGCTGGCGGAGAGGAGCGGATAGCAGATTGGCTGACACAGGAGCGGATAGCAGATTGTCTGGCAGAGAGGGGCGGATAGCAGGGTGGCTGGCGGAGAGGGGCGGATAGCAGATTGGCTGAACAGGAGCGGATAGCAGATTGGCTGGCAGAGAGGGGCGGATAGCAGGGTGGCTGGCGGAGAGGGGCGGATCTCAGATTGGCTGGCGGAGAGGAGCAGATAGCAGATTGGAATGCGGAGATTAGCGGATAGCAGATTGTCTGACACAGGAGCGGATAGCAGATTGGCTGGCCGAGAGCGGGGGATAGCAGGGTAGCTGACGGACAGGGGCGGATTGCAGGGTGGCTGGCGGAGAGGGGCGGATAGCAGATTGACAGACACAGGAGCGGATAGCAGATTGGCTGGTGGAGAGGAGCCGATAGCCGATTGTCTGGCGGAGAGGGGCGAATAGCAGGGTGGATGGCGGAGAGGAGCGGATAGCAGATTGGCTGGCGGAGAGGGGCGAATAGCAGGGTGGATGGCTGAGAGGAGCGGATAGCAGGGTGGCTGGCGGAGAGGAGTGGATAGCAGGGTTGCTGACAGAGATAAGCGGATAGCAGGGTGGCTGGCGGAGAGGGGCGGATAGCAGATTGGCTGGCGGAGAGGGGCGGATAGCAGATTGACTGGCGGAGAGGGGCGGATAGCAGATTGGCTGGCGGAGAGGGGCGGATAGCAGATTGGCTGGCGGAGAGGAGCGGATAGCTGATTGGCTAGCGGAGAGGAGCGGATAGCTGATTGGCTGACAGAGGAGCGGATAGCAGATTGGCTGGCGGAGAGGGGCGGATAGCAGGGTGTCTGTCGGAGAGGAGCGGATAGCAGATTGGCTGGCGGAGACGGGCGGATAGCAGGGTGGCTGGCGGAGCGGAGCGGACAGCAGGGTGGCTGACACTGGAGCGGATAGCAGATTGGCTCGCGGAGAGGAGCGGACAGCAGTTTGGCTGACACAGGAGCGGAGAGCAGATGGCTGGCGTAGTGGGGCGGATATAAGGGTGGCTGGCGGAGAGGGGCATATAGCAGCGTGGCTGGAGGAGAGGGGCTGACAGCAGGGTGGCTGACGGAGAGGGGCAGATAGCAGATTGGCTGGCGGAGAGGAGCGGATAGCAGGGTGTATGAGACAGGAGCGGATAGCAGATTGGCTGGCGGAGAGGAGCGGATAGCAGATTGGCTGGCGGAGAGGGGCTGTTAGCACATTGGCTGGCGGAGAGGGGCTGTTAGCAGTGTGGCTGGCGGAGAGGAGCGGATAGCAGGTTGGCTGGTGGACAGGAGCGGATAGCAGATTGGCTGGCGGAAAGGAGGGGATAGCAGATTTCCTGGCAGATTGGCTGGCGGAGAGGGGCGGACAGCAGGGTGGCTGGCGCAGAGGGGCGGATAGCAGGGTGGCTGACGGACAGGGGCGGACAGCAGATTGGCTGGCGGAGAGGAGTGGATAGCAGGTGGCTGACGCAGGAGAGGATATCAGGGTGGCTGGCGGAGAGGAGCGGATATCAGGGTGGCTGGCGGAGAGGAGCGGATAGCAGATTGTCTGGCGGAGAGGGGCGAATAGCAGATTGGCTGGCGGAGAGGGGGGGATAGCAGACTGGCTGGCGGAGAGGAGCGGATAGCAGGTGGCTGACGCAGGAGAGCATAGCAGGGTGACTGGCGGAGAGGAGCGGATATCAGGGTGGCTGGCGGAGAGGAGCGGATAGCAGATTGTCTGGCGGAGAGGGGCGAATAGCAGATTGGCTGGCGGAGAGGGGCGGATAGCAGACTGGCTGGCGGAGAGGAGCGGATTGCAGGTGGCTGACGCAGGAGAGGATAGCAGGGTGGGTGGCCCAGAGGGGCGGATAGCAGACTAGCTGGCGGAGAGGAGTGGATAGCAGGTGGCTGACGCAGGAGAGGATAGCAGGGTGGCTGGCATAGAGGAACGGATAGCAGATTGGCTGACTCAGGAGCGGATAGCAGATTGGCTGGCGGAGACGAGCGGATAGCAGGGTGGCTGGCGGAGACGAGCCGATAGCAGATTGGCTGGCGGAGAAGAGCCGATAGCAGATTGGCTGGCAGAGAGGAGCGGAGAGCAGGGTGGCTGACACAGGAGCGGATAGCAGGGTGGCTGGCAGAGAGGAGTGGATAGCAGAGTGGCTGACACAGGAGCGGATAGCAGATTGACTGGCGGAGAGGAGCGGATAGCAGGGTGGCTGGCGGAGAGGTGCGGTTAGCATAGTTGCTGGCGGAGAGGAGCCGATAGCAGATTGGCTGGCGGAGAGGAGCGGATAGCACATTGGCTGGCGGAGAGGAGCGGATAGCAGATTCGCTGACACAGGAGCGGATAGCAGGGTGGCAGACGGAGAGGAGCGGATAGCAGATTGGCTGGCAAAGAGGAGCGGATAGCAGATTGGCTTGCAGAGAGGAGCGGATAGCAGATTGGCTAACTCATGATCGGATAGCAGTTTGGCTGGCGGAGAGGAGCGGATAGCAGGGTTGCTGGCAGAAAGGAGCGGATAGCAGGCTGGCTGACACAGGAGCGGATAGCAGGCTGGCTGACACAGGAGCGGATAGCAGATTGGCTGGCGGAGAGGAGCGGATAGCAGGGTGGTTGGCGGAGAGGAGCGGATAGCAGTTTGGCTGGCGGAGAGGGGCGGATATCAGGGTGGGTGGCAGAGAAGAGCGGATAGCAGGTTCATTCCTGTGATCTTCCTCTTCCAGCCGGGCAATCAGCTGGTCCTTGGTGAGCTTCCCACTGCGAAGCCCCCTGTGCTTGCAAATCTCCACCAGGTCGCACCTGCGCCACTTGGCATACATCTTCCTGCTGGCCACTCGCAGGCCGGGGTGCTCGCCACTCCCCACGGGTTCCAGGGGGACTCCTAGTGTGCCAGTCCTTGAGGTCACCCCTCTCTGCCAGGGTCGAGCTGCAGACTCCTCCGCCCCTGGGACCGCTCAATGCGATCCCCCGGGGGACCCTGTTACTGCAAAGTCCTGCTCTCTGGTCACAATCTCCCAGGGGTTAATCGCCCCTTCGTTTTACTGCTCCCAAGTCACTTACTGCAGGAAGCGCCGTACACAGGGTGCAGCCGATCCCACCGCTACCACCAGTTGTCACGGAGTGTGGGGGAGTCAGGCCCTGCACCCCCGGTCTCCCTGCCGATTCACCAGGACTCTCAGCCAGCCAGTAAAGTAGAACGTTTATTTAGACGACAGGAACACAGTCCAACACGGGTCTTGCAGGAACAGATAACCGGATCCCCCGGTTAGGTCCATCTTGGGGCCTCACAGCCCCCCTCGGGGATCAGAGCCCTCTCCCTCTGCTTCCCCCCTTTCCCCAGCCAACTCCAGTCAGCACCACCCTCCTCCTCAGCTCCTTTTCTTTGTCTACCTCTTCGGCAGAAGTGTCATATCCCCTCCCGCAGGCCTAGCTCATCTTACAGTCTGAATACCTGCATCTCACCTAAAATCCCTGGCTCTCCCATCCCCCACACAGACAGTCCCAACTCCCTACTCTATCACACAGCCACCCTGCTATCCGCTCCTCTCCGTCAGCCAATCTGCTATCCGCTCCTCTCCGTCAGCCAATCTGCTATCCGCTCCTCTCCGCCAGCCACCCTGCTATCCGCTCCTCTCCGCCAGCCACCCTGCTACCTGCTCCTGTGTCAGCCAATCTGCTATCCGCTCCTCTCCGCCAGCCAATCTGCTATCCTCTCCTGTGTCAGCCAATCTGCTATCGGCTCCTCTCCATCAGCCAATCTGCTATACGCTCCTCTCCGTCAGCCAGCCTGCTATCCGCCCCTCTTGGCCGGCCACCCTACTATCCGCTCCTCTTCGCCAGCCACCCTGCTATCCGCTCCTTTCCGTCAGCCACCCTGCTATCCACTCCTGTGTCAGCCAATCTGATATCCGCTTCTCTCTGTCAGGCAATCTGCTATCTGCTCCTCTTTGCCAGGCAATCTGCGATCCGCTCCTCTCCGCCAGCCACCCTGCGATCCGCTCCTCTCCGCCAGCCACCCTGCGATCCGCTCCTCTCCGCCAGCCACCCTGCTATCCGCTCCTCTCCGCCACCCACCCTGCTATCCGCTCCTCTCCGCCAGCCAATCTGCTATCCGCTCCACTCCTCCAGTCAATCTGTTATCCACTCCTGTGTCAGCCAATCTGCTATCCGCTCCTCTCCGCCAACCAATCTGCTCTCTGCTCCTGTGCCAGCCACCCTGCTATCCGCTCCTGTGTCAGCCACCCTACTATCCGCTCCTGTGTCAGCCACCCTGCTATACGCTCCTCTCCGCCAGCCAATCCGCTGTTCTCCGACAGCCAGTCTGCTATCCGCTCCTCTCCGCCAGCCGATGTGCTATCCACCCCTCTCCGCCAGCCGATGTGCTATCCGCCCATCTCCGCAAGCCAATCTGCTCTCCGCTCCTCTCCTCCAGCCACCCTGGTATCCGTTCCTCTCCGCCAGCCACCCTGCTATCCGTTCGTCTACGCCAGCCAATCTGCTATCCGCTCCTCTCCGCCAGCCAATCTGCTATCCGCTCCTTTCCGCCAGACCACCCTGTTATCCGCTCCTCTCCGTCAGCCACCCTGCTATCAGATCTTCTCCGCCAGCCACCCTGTTATCCGCTCCTCTCCGCCAGCCAATCTGCTATCCGATCCTCTCCGCCAACGACCCTGCTATCCGCTCCTATCCTCCAACCACCCTGCTATCCGCTGCTCTCCGCCAACCACCCTGCTATCCGCTCCTCTCCGTCAGCCAATCTGCTATCCGCTCCTGTGTCAGCCAATCTGCTATCCGCTCTTCTCCGTCAGCCAATCTGCTATCCGCTCCTCTCCGCCAGCCAATCTGGTATCCGATCCTGTGTCAGCCAATGTGCTATCCACTCCTCTCCGCCACCCACCCTGCAATCCGCTCCTCTCTGCCACCCACCCTGCTATCCGCTCCTCTCCACCAGCCAAACTGCTATCCGCTCCTCTCCGCCAGTCAATCTGCTATCTGCTCCTCTCCGCCATTCAATATGCTATCCGCTCCTGTGTCAGCCAATCTGCTATCCGCTCCTCTCCGCCAACCACCCTGCTATCCACTCCTCTCTGCCAACCCTCCTGCTATCCGCTCCTGTGTCAGCCACCCTCCTATCCGCTCCTCTCCGTCAGGCAATCTGCTATCCGCTAGTCTCCACCAGCCACACTGCTATCCTCTCCTCTCCACCAGCCAATCTGCTATCCGCTCCTCTTTTCCAGCCAATCTGCTATCCGCTTGTCTCCGCCACACACCCTGCTATCCGCTCCTCTCCGCCACCCACCCTTCTATCCGCTCCTGTGTCAGCCAATCTGCCATCCTCTCCTGTCCGCCAGCCACCCTTTATCCTCTCCTCTCCGCCAGCCAATCTGCTATCCGCTCCTGTGTCAGCCACCCTACTAACCGCTCCTCTCCGCCGGCCAATCTGATCTCCGTTCCTCTAAGCCAGCCAATCTGCTGTCCGCTCCTCTCCGCCAGGAATTCTCCTAACCGCAACTCTCCGCCAGCCAATCTGCTATCCGCTCCTGTCCGCCATCCAATCTGCTATCCGCTCCTCTCCGCCAGCCAATCTGCTATCAGATCCTGTGTCAGCCAATCTGCTATCCACTCCTCTCCGCCAACCACCCTGCTATGCGCTCTTCTCCGCCAGTCAATCTGCTATCCGCTCCTCTCCCCCAGCCACCCTGCTATCCGCTCCTGTGTCAGCCAATCTGCTAGCCACTCCTCTCCGTCAGCCAATCTGCTATCCGCTCCTGTGTCAGCCAATCTGCTATCCGCTCCTCTCCGCCAGCCCCTTAAAATCCCTATGTCCCGCTTGCCCCAAGCTGAGCGTAAGTAATTGCAGGCCATTACAGGCCAGCTTGATATACAAATTACCTTGTTGTTTTGACCTGTTGTATTTGGAAAAGATTATAGTTGGTATAATGACCCTACTCTTGTTAGAGGACTGGTGCAAGGGGATGAATATTGACCCCAGGAACTGTCTTCTGGTAACGGGGGTTGTCATAAATAGTTAGTAAAGGGTTAAGGTTTTTTTCTACCTGTAAAGGGTTAACAAGCAGTACCTGTGAACACCTGACCAGAGGACCAATCAGGGACAAGGGATTTTCAAATCTCTGTGGATGGAAGTTTTTTTTTCTGTTCTTTGTGTTAGAGAGTCTCTCTTGGGAGTTAAGGGAGTCCAGACATCTTAATCAAGTCCTCCCAGGTTTCTTCAATAAATTCTTCTATTCAAGCTAGTGAGTATTAGCAAGGAACTAGTATTCTTATACTTTTATTTCTGTATTTGCAATTCTGTGTTTTGCTATAGAATTTCTTTAATTCTGTACTGTTATTGCTTTTACTGAGAAAGAAAGGAGGGGGGATTCTCTCCAGAGATTGATAAGTTTAGACCCTGTGTATTGCTCCATCTTGGTATTGCAGAGACAGTATACTTTCTTTTATTCTGTAATAAATCTTTTCTGTTAAGGACTTGCTTGATCTTTCCTTGGGTGAATTCTCAGGGAAAGGGGAGGAGGGAGGAGGAAGTCATCCCTCTGTAGTTGGATCCCGGTATCTCTCCTAGGAAAATGGAGCGGGGAGGAAGCAGGGGGGAATGGTTTATTTCTCTTAGGTGTAAGAAATCCAAGGATTTTGGGGAAGAACTGTGTCCCAATACAAGTACATTATTGGGTGGTGGCAGCTTTTAACAGATCTAAACTATGAGTTTAGTTTAGGGGAGTCCATGCAGGTTCCCATCTTGGAACCTAACAGCTCTAAGTGGGGAATAAACCTATGACCTATGAAAGCAGGGTGGCTGACACAGGAGCGGATAGCAGGGTGGCTGGCGGAGAGGAGCGGATAGCAGGGTGGCTGGCGGAGAGGAGCGGATAGCAGATTGGTTGGCGGAGAGGCGCGGATAGCAGATTGGCTGGCGGAGAGGAGCGGATAGCAGGGTGGTTGGCGGAGAGGGGCGGATAGCAAGGTGGATGGTGGAGAGAGGCGTATAGCAGGGTGGCTGACGGAGAGGGGCGGATAGCAGGGTGGCTGACGGAGAGGGGCGGATAGCAGATTGGCTGACACAGCAGCGGATAGCAGGGTTGCTGGCGGAGAGGAACGGATAGTAGGGTGGCTGGAGCAGAGGAGCGGATAGCAGATTGGCTGGCGGAGAGGGGCGGATAGCAGATTGGCTGACGTAGAGGAGCGGATAGCAGGGTGGCTGGCTGAGAAGAGCGGATAGCAGGGTGGCTGGCGGAGAGGTACGGATAGCAGAGTGGCTGGCGGAGACGATCGGATTGCAGGGTGGCTGGCGGAGACGAGCGGATAGCAGGGTGTCTGGCGGAGAGGAGCGGATATCAGATTGGCTGACATAGAGGATCGGATAGCAGATTGGCTGACATAGAGGAGCGGATAGTAGGGTGGCTAGTGGAGAGGAGCGGATAGCAGGGTGGCTAGCGGAGAGGAGAGGATAGCAGGGTGGCTAGCGGAGAGGAGAGGATAGCAGGGTGGCTAGCGGAGAGGAGAGGATAGCAGATTGGCTGGCGGAGAGGAGAGGATAGCAGATTGGCTGGCGGAGAGGAGAGGATAGCAGGGTGGCTGGCGGAGAGGAGCGGATAGCAGGGTGGCTGGCAGAGAGGAGCGGATAGCAGGGTGGCTGGCTGAGAAGAGCGGATAGCAGGGTGGCTGGCGGAGAGGTGCGGATAGCAGGGTGGCTGGCGGAGAGGTGCGGCTAGCAGGGTGGATGGCGGAGACGATCGTATTGCAGGGTGGCTGGCGGAGACGAGCGGGTAGCAGGGTGTCTGGCGGAGAGGAGCGGATAGCAGATTGGCTGACATAGAGGATAGGATAGCAGATTGGCTGACATAGAGGAGCGGATAGTAGGGTGGCTAGCGGAGAGGAGCGGATAGCAGGGTGGCTAGCGGAGAGGAGCGGATAGCAACTTGGCTGGCGGAGAGGAGCGGATAGCAGGGTGGCTGGCGGAGAGGAGCGGATAGCAGGGTGGCTGGCGGAGAGGAGCGGATAGCAGGGTGGCTGGCGGAGAGGAGCGGATAGCAGGGTGGCTGGCGGAGAGGAGCGGATAGCAGGGTGGCTGGCTGAGAAGAACGGATAGCAGGGTGGCTGGCTGAGAAGAGTGGATAGCAGGGTGGCCTGCGGAGAAGAGCGGATTACAGAGTGGCCGGCTGAGAAGAGCGGATAGCAGGGTGGCCTATCTGAGAAGAGCGGATAGCAGATTGGCCAGTGGAGAGGAGGGATAGCAGATTGACCGGCGGAGAGGAGTGGATCGCTGGGTGGCTGGCGGAGAGGAGCGGATCGCAGGGTGGCTGGCGGAGAGGAGCGGATAGCAGGGTTGCTGGTGGAGAAGAGCGGATAGCAGGGTGGCTGGCTGAGAAGAGCGGATAGCAGGGTGGCTGACGGAGAGGAGCGGATAGCAGGGTGGCTGACACAGGACAGCGGATAGCTGGGTAGCTGGCGGAGAGGAGCAGATAGCAGAGCGGCTGACACGGGGGAGCGGATAGCAAAGTGGCTGACACGGGGGAGCGGATAGCAGAGTGTCTGATACGGGGGAGCGGATAGCAGAGTGACTGGCGGAGAACAGCGGATAGCAGGGTGGCTGGCGGAGAGTAGCGGATAGCAGTGGTTGGCGTAGAGGAGCGAATAGCAGTGTGGCTGGCTGAGAGAGCAGATAGCAGGGTGGCTGGCGGAGAAGAGCGGATAGCAGGGTGGCTGACATAGAGGAGAGGATAGCAGGGTGGCTGGCGGAGAGGTGCGGATAACGGTGGCTGGCGGAGAGGAGCGGATAGCAGGGTGGCTGGCGGAGGGGAGCGGATAGCAGGGGTGCTGGTAGAGAGCAGCGGATAGCAGGGGTGCTGGCGGAGAGCAGCTGATAACAGGGTGGCTGGCGGAGAACAGCGGATAGTAGGGTGGCTGGCGGAGAAGAGCGGATAGCAGGTTGGCCGGCGGAGAATAGCGGATAGCAGGGTGGCTGGCGGAGAAGAGCGGATAGCAGGGTGGCTGACATAGAGGAGAGGATAGCAGGGTGGCTGGCGGAGAGGTGCGGATAACGGTGGCTGGCGGAGAGGAGCGGATAGCAGGGTGGCTGGCGGAGGGGAGCGGATAGCAGGGGTGCTGGTAGAGAGCAGCGGATAGCAGGGGTGCTGGCGGAGAGCAGCTGATAGCAGGGTGGCTGGCGGAGAACAGCGGATAGTAGGGTGGCTGGCGGAGAAGAGCGGATAGCAGGTTGGCCGGCGGAGAATAGCGGATAGCAGGGTGGCTGGCGGAGAAGAGCGGATAGCAGGGTGTCTGGCGGAGAAGAGCATATAGCAGGGTGGCTGGCTGAGAAGAGCGCATAGCAGGGTGGCTGGCGGAGAGGAGCGGATAGCAGGGTAGCTGGCGGAGAGGAGCGGATAGCAGGGTAGCTGGCGGAGAGGAGCGGATAGCAGAGTGGCTGGCGGAGAGGAGCGGATAGCAGGGTGGCTGACGGAGAGGAGCGGATAGCAAGGTGGCTGACGGAGAGGAGCGGATAGCTGGGTGACTGGCGGAGAGGAGCAGATAGCAGAGTGGCTGACACGGGGGAGCGGATAGCAGAGTGGCTAACACTGGGGAGCGGATTGCAGAGTGGCTAACACGGGGGAGCGGATAGCAGAGTGGGTGGCAGATTGCAGCCAATAGCAGGGTGGCTGGCGGAGAACAGTGGATACCAGGGTTGCTGGCGGAGAGGAGCGGATAACAGGGTGGCTGGCGGAGAACAGCGTATAGCAGGGTGGCTGGCGGAGAGCAGCGGATAGCAGGGTGGCTGGCGGAGAGCAGCGGATTGCAGGTTGGCTGGCGGAGAAGAGCGGATAGCAGGGTGGCTGGCGGAGAAGAGCGGATAGCAGGGTGGCTGGCGGAGAAGAGCGGATAGCAGGGTGGCTGGCTGAGAAGAGCGGATAGCAGGGTGGCTGGCGGAGAAGAGCGGATAACAGGGTGGCTGGCGGAGAACAGCGTATAGCAGGGTGGCTGGCGGAGAGCAGCGGATAGCAGGGTGGCTGGCGGAGAGCAGCGGATTGCAGGTTGGCTGGCGGAGAAGAGCGGATATCAGGGTGGCTGGCGGAGAAGAGCGGATAGCAGGGTGGCTGGCGGAGAGGAGCGGATAGCAGAGTGGCTGACACGGGGGAGCGGACAGCAGAGTGGCTGGGAGAGCCCAGCGGATAGCAGGGTGGCTGGCGGAGAGGAGCGGATAGCAGGGTGGCTGGCGGAGAAGAACGGATAGCAGTGTGGCTGGCGGAGAGGAGCGGATAGCAGGGTGGCTGACGGAGAGGAGCGGATAGCAGGGTAGCTGACACAGCACAGCGGATAGCTGGGTGGATGGCGGAGAGGAGCAGATAGCAGAGTGACTGACACGGGGGAGCGGATAGCAGAGTGACTAACACTGGGGAGCGGATTGCAGAGTGGCTAACACGGGGGAACGGATAGCAGAGTGGGTGGCAGATCGCAGCCGATAGCAGGGTGGCTGGCGGAGAACAGCGGATACCAGGGTGTCTGGCGGAGAGGAGCGGATAACAGGGTGGCTGGTGGAGAAGAGCGGATAGCAGGGTGGCTGGCTGAGAAGAGCGGATAGCAGGGTGGCTGGCTGAGAAGAGCGGATAGCAGGGTGGCTGGCTGAGAAGAGCGGATAGCAGGGTGGCTGGCGGAGAGGAGCGGATAGCAGAGTGGCTGACACGGGGGAGCGGATAGCAAATTGGCTGACACGGGGGAGCGGATAGCAGAGTGTCTGATACGGGGGAGCGGATAGCAGAGTGTCTGATACGGGGGAGCGGATAGCAGAGTGGCTGGCGGAGAACAGCGGATACCAGGGTGGCTGGCGGAGAGTAGCCGATAGCAGTGTGGTTGGCGGAGAGGAGCGAATAGCAGGGTGGCTGACACAGGAGAGCGGATAGCTGGGTGGCTGGCGGAGAGGAGCGGAAAGCAGAGTGGCTGACACGGGGGAGCGGATAGCAAAGTGGCTGACACGGGGGAGCGGACAGCAGAGTGTCTGATACGGGGGAGCGGATAGCAGAGTGGCTGGCTGAGAAGAGCGGATAGCAGAGTGGCTGGCGGAGAGGAGCGGATACCAGGGTGGCTGGCTGACAAGAGCGTATAGCAGGGTGGCTGGCTGAGAAGAGCGGTTAGCAGGGTGGCTGGCGGAGAGTAGCGGATAGCAGATTGGCTCACATAGATTAGCAGAAATCAGGGTAGCTGGCGGAGAGCAGCGGATAGCAGGGTGGCTGGCGGAGAAGAGCATATAGCAGGGTGGCTGGCTGAGAATAGCGGATAGCAGGGTGTCTGGCGGAGAGGAGCGGATAGCAGGGTAGCTGGCGGAGAGGAGCGGATAGCAGGGTGGCTGGCGGAGAGGAGCAGATCGCAGTGTGGCTGGCGTAGGGGAACGGATATCAGGGGTGCTGGCGGAGAGCAGCTGATAACAGGGTGGCTGGCGGAGACGAGCGGATAGCAGGGTGGCTGGCGGAGAACAGCGGATAGCAGGGTGGCTGGCGGAGAAGAGCGGATAGCAGGTTGGCTAGCGGAGAAGAGCGGATAGCAGGGTGGCTGGCGGAGATTAGCAGATAGCAGGGTGGCTGGCGGTGAGGAGCGGATAGCAGGGTGGCTGGCGGAGAGGAGCGGATAGCAGGGTGGCTGGAGGAGAGGAGCGGATAGCAGGGTGGCTGGCGGAGAGGAGCGGAGAGCAGGAGTGCTGGCAGAGAGCAGCGGATAGCAGGGTGGCTGGCGGAGAAGAGCGGATAGCAGGGTGGCTGGCGGAGAAGAGCGGATAGCAGGGTGGCTGGCGGAGAGGAGCGGATAGCAGGGTGGCTGGCGGTGAGGAGCGGATAGCAGGGTGGCTGGCGGTGAGGAGCGGATAGCAGGGTGGCTGGCGGTGAGGAGCGGATAGCAGGGTGGCTGGCGGAGAGGAGCGGATAGCAGGGTGGCTGGCGGAGAGGAGCGGATAGCAGGGTGGCTGGCGGAGAAGAGCGGATAGCAGGGTGGCTGGCGGAGAAGAGCGGATAGCAGGGTGGCTGGCTGAGAAGAGCGGATAGCAGGGTGGCTGGCTGAGAAGAGCGGATAGCAGAGTGGCTGGCGGAGAGGAGCGGATAGCAGGGTGGCTGGCTGAGAAGAGCGGATAGCAGGGTGGCTGGCTGAGAAGAGCGGATAGCAGGGTGTCTGGCGGAGAGGAGCGGATAGCAGATTGCCTCACGTAGATTAGCAGATAGCAGGGTAGCTGGCGGAGAGCAGAAGATAGCAGGGTGGCTGGCGGAGAGGAGCGCATAGCAGGGTGTCTGGCGGAGACTAGCGGATAACAGGGTGGCTGGAGGAGAGGAGCGGACAACAGGGTGGCTGGCGGAGAGGAGCGGACAGCAGGGTGGCTGGCGGAGAGGAGCGGATAGCAGGGTGTCTGGCGGAGAGGAGCGGATAGCAGATTGGCTGACATAGAGGAGCGGATAGCAGATTGGCTGACATAGAGGAGCGGATAGCAGGGTGGCTAGCGGAGAGGAGCGGATAGCAGTGGGGCTAGCGGAGAGGAGCGGATAGCAACTTGGCTGGCGGAGAGGAGCGGATAGCAGATTGGCTGGCGTAGAGGAGCGGAGAGCTGGGTGGCTGGCGTAGGGGAGCGGAGAGCAGGGTGGCTGGCGGAGAGGAGCGGAGAGCAGGGTGGCTGGCGGAGGGGAGCGGAGAGCAGGGTGGCTGGCGGAGGGGAGCGGAGAGCAGGGTGGCTGGCAGAGAGGAGCGGATAGCAGGGTGGCTGACACTGGAGCGGATAGCAGGGTGGCTGACACTGGAGCGGATAGCAGGGTGGCTGACACTGGAGCGGATAGCAGGGTGGCTGACACAGGAGCGGATAGCAGGGTGGCTGGCGGAGAGGAGCGGATAGCAGGGTGGCTGGCGGAGAGGAGCGGATAGCAGGGTGGCTGGCGGAGAGGAGCGGATAGCAGGCTGGCTGAGACAGGAGAGTGGATATATGGGTGGCTGGCGGAGAGGAGCGGATAGCAGTGTGTTTGACGGAGAGGAGTGGATAGAAGGGTAGCTGCCACAGGAGCGAATATCAGGGTGGCTGACACAGGAGCGGATAGCAGGGTGGCTTGCCGAGAAGAGCGGATAGCAGGTTGGCTGACACAGGAGCGGATAGCAGATTGGCTGGCGGAGAGGAGCAGATAGAAGATTGGCTGGCGGAGAGGAACGGAGAGCAGATTGGCTGGCGGAGAGCAGAGGATAGCAGGGTGCCTGGCGGAGAGGAGCGGATAGCAGGGTGGCTGGCGGAGAAGAGCGGATAGCAGGGTGGCTGGCGGAGAAGAGCGGATAGCAGGGTGGCTGGCTGAGAAGAGCGGATAGCAGGGTGGCTGGCTGAGAACAGCGGATAGCAGGGTGGCTGGCTGAGAACAGCGGATAGCAGGGTGGCTCGCAGAGAAGAGCGGATAGCAGGGTGGCTGGAGGAGAGGAGCGGATAGTAGGGTGGCTGGCGGAGAGGAGCGGATAGCAGGGTGGCTGGCGGAGAGGAGCGGATAGCAGGGTGGCTGGCGGAGAGGAGCGGATACCAGGGTGGCTGGCTGAGAAGAGCGGATAGCAGGGTGTCTGGCGGAGAGGAGCGGATAGCAGATTGCCTCACATAAATTAGCGGATAGCAGGGTAGCTGGCGGAGAGCAGCAGATTGCAGGGTGGCTGGCGGAGAGGAGCGGATAGCAGGGTGGCTGGCGGAGACTAGCGGATAACATGGTGGCTGGCGGAGTGGAGCGGACAACAGGGTGGCTGGCGGAGAGGAGCGGATAGCATGGTGTCTGGCTGAGAGGAGCGGATAGCAGATTGGCTGACATAGAGGAGCGGATAGCAGATTGGCTGACATAGAGGAGCGGATAGCAGGGTTGCTAGCGGAGAGGAGCGGATAGCAGTGGGGCTAGCGGAGAGGAGCGGATATCAACTTGTCTGGCGGAGAAGAGCGGATAGCAGATTGGTTGGCGTAGAGGAGTGGAGAGCTGGGTGGCTGGCGTAGGGGAGCGGAGAGCAGGGTGGCTGGCGGAGAGGAGCGGAGAGCAGCGTGGCTGGCGGAGGGGAGCGGAGAGCAGGGTGGCTGGCGGAGAGGAGCGGATAGCAGGGTGGCTGGCGGAGAGGAGCGGATAGCAGGGTGGCTGACACTGGAGAGGATAGCAGGGTGGCTGACAGTGGCGCGGACAGCAGAGTGGCTGACACAGGAGCGGAGAGCAGGGTGGCTGGCGGAGAGGAGCGGATAGCTAGGTGGCTGGCGCAGAGGAGCGGATAGCAGGCTGGCTGAGACAGGAGAGTGGATATATGGGTGGCTGGCGGAGAGGAGCGGATAGCAGTGTGGTCGACGGAGAGGAGCGGATAGCAGGGTAGCTGCCACAGGAGCGGATAGCAGGGTGGCTGACACAGGAGCGGATAGCAGGGTGGCTTGCCGAGAGGAGCGGATAGCAGGGTGGCTGACACAGGAGCGGATAGCAGATTGTCTGGCGGAGAGGAGCAGATAGAAGATTGGCTGGCGGAGAGGAGCGGATAGCAGATTGGCTGGCGGAGAGCAGAGGATAGCAGGGTGCCTGGCGGAGAGGAGCGGATAGCAGGGTGTCTGGCGGAGAAGAGCGGATAGTAGGGTTGCTGTCGGAGAGGAGCGGATAGCAGGGTGGCTGGCGGAGAGGTGTCCATCGTGGCTGACACAGGAGCAGATAGCAGATTGGCCAGCGGAGAGGAGCGGATATCAGATTGGCTGGCGGAGAGGAGCGGATACCAGGGTGGCCGGCGGAGAGGAGCGGATAGCTGGGTTGCTGTCGGAGAGGAGCGGATATCAGGGTAGCTCACACAGTAGCGGATAGCAGATTGGCTGGCGGAGAGGGGCGGATAGCAGGGTGGCTGGCGGAGAGGAGCGGATAGCAGGGTGGCTGGCGGAGAGGAGCGGATAGCAGGGTGGCTGGCGGAGAGGAGCGGATAGCAGATTGGCTGACACAGGACCGGATAGCAGATTGGCTGGCGGAGAGGGGCGGATAGCAGGGTGGCTGGCAAAGAGGAGCGGATAGCAGAGTGGCTGGCAAAGAGAAGCAGATAGCAGGGAGGCTGGCGGAGAGGAGCGGATAGCAGGGTTGCTGTCGGAGAGGAGCGGATAGTAGGGTGGATGACACAGGATCGGATGGCAGGGTGGCTGGCAGAGAGGAGCGGATAGCAGGGTGGCTGGCGGAGAGGAGCGGATAGCAGATTGTCTGGTGGAGAGGGGCGGATAGCAGATTGGCTGGCGGAGAGGGGCGGATAGCAGATTGGCTGGCGGAGAGGAGCGGATAGCAGATTGGCTGTTGGAGAGGAGCGGATAGGAGATTGGCTGACACAGCAGCGGATAGCAGGGTGGCTGGCGGAGTGGAGCGGATAGCAGATTGGCAGGCGGAGAGGAGTTGATAGCATGGTGGCTGACACAGGGGCGGATAGCAGATTGGCTGGCGGAGAGGAGCGGATAGCAGATTGTCTGGCGGAGAGGAGCGGATAGCAGATTGGCTGGCGGAGAGGAGCGGATATCAGGGTGGCAGGCGGAGAGGAGCGGATAGCAGGGTGGCTGACACAGGAGCGGATAGCAGATTGGCTGGCGGAGAGGAGCGGATAGCAGATTGGCTGGCGGAGAGGAGTGGATAGCAGCTTGGCTGGCAAAGAGGATCGGAGAGCACATTGGCTGGCAAAGTGGAGCGGATAGCAGATTGGCTGGCGGAGAGGAGCGGATAGCAGATTGGCTGACGGAGAGGAGCGGATAGCATGGTGGCTGATACTGGAGCGGATAGCAGGGTGGCTGACACAAGAGCGGATAGCAGATTGGCTGGCGGAGAGGGGCGGATAGCAGGGTGGCTGGCGGAGAGGAGCGGATTGCAGGGTGGCTGGCGGACAGGAGCGAATAGCAGGATGGCTGGCGGAGAGGAGCGGATAGCATGGTGGCTGATACTGGAGCGGATAGCAGGGTGGCTGACACAGGAGCGGATAGCAGATTGGCTGGCGGAGAGGGGCGGATGGCAGGGTGGATGGCGGAGAGAGGCGGATGGCAGGGTGGATGGCGGAGAGAGGCGGATAGCAGGGTGGCTAACTGAGAGGGGCGGATAGCAGATTGGCTTGCAGAGAGGAGCGGATAGCAGCTTGGCTGGCAAAGATAAGCCGATAGCACATTGGCTGGCAAAGTGGAGCGGATAGCAGATTGGCTGGCGGAGAGTAGCGGATAGCAGATTGTCTGACGGATAGGGGCGGCTAGCAGGGTGGCTGGCGGAGAGGAGCGTAGAGCAGGGTGGCTGGCGGAGAGGAGCGGAGAGCAGCGTGGCTGGCGGAGAGGAGCGGATAGCAAGGTGGCTGACACAGGAGCGGTTTGTAGGGTGGCTGGCGGAGAGGAGCGGATAGCAGGATGGCTGGCTGAGAGGAGCGCATAGCAGGGTGTCTGGTGGAGAGGAGAGGATAGCAGATTGGGTGACAGAGGAGCGGATAGGAGATTGGCTGGCGGAGAGGAGCGGATAGCAGATTGGCTTACACAGCAGCGGATAGCAGGGTGGCTGGCGGAGTGGAGCGGATAGCAGATTGGCAGGCGGAGAGGAGCGGATAGCAGATTGTCTGGCGGATAGGAGCGGATAGCATATTGGCGGGCGGAGAGGAGCGGATATCAGGGTGGCTGGCGGAGAGGAGCGGATAGCAGGGTGGCTGACACAGGAGCGGATAGCAGATTGGCTGGCGGAGAGGAGCGGATCGCAGGGTGGCTGGCGGATAGGAGCGGATCGCAGGGTGGCTGGCGGATAGGAGTGGATAGCTGGGTGGCTGACACAGGAGCGGATAGCCGATTGGCTGGCGGAGAGGAGCGGATAGCAGATTGGCTGACGGAGATCGGCCGATAGCAGGATGTGTGGCGGAGAGGAGCGGATAGCATGGTGGCTGATACTGGAGCGGATAGCAGGGTGGCTGACACAGGAGCGGATAGCAGATTGGGTGGCGGAGAAGGGCGGATAGCAGGGTGGATGGCGGAGAGGGGCGGATAGCATGGTGGCTGACGGAGAGGTGTGGATATCAGATTGGCTGGCAAAGAGAAGCCGATAGCACATTGGCTGGCAAAGTGGAGCGGATAGCAGATTGGCTGGCGGAGAGTAGCTGATAGCAGGGTGGCTGGCGGAGAGGAGCGGATAACAGGGTGACTGACAGAGGAGCGGAAAGCAGATTGACTTGCGGAGAGGGGCGGATAGCAGATTGGCTGGCCGATAGAGGCGGATAGCAGGGTGGCTGACACAGGAGCGGATAGCAGGGTGGCTGACGGAGAGGAACGGATAGCAGGGTGGCTGGCGGATAGGAGCGGATAGCAGATTGGCTGGCGGAGAGTGGCGGATAGGAGATTGGCTGGCGGAGAGGGGCGGATAGCAGATTGGCTTTAGGAGAGGGGCGGATAGCAGATTGGCTTTAGGAGACGGGTGGATAGCAGATTGGCTGGCGGAGAGGGGCGGATAGCAGATTGGCTGACAGAGTAGCGGATAGCAGATTGTCTGGCAAAGAGGAACGGATAGCAGATTGGCTGTCAAAGAGGAGCGGATAGCAGATTGGCTGACACGGGAGCGGATAGCAGGTTGGCTGGCAAAGAGGAGCGGATAGCAGAGTGGCTGACGGAGAGGAGCGGATAGCAGGGTGTCTGGCGGAGAGGAGCGGATAGCAGATTGGCTTGCGGAGAGGAGCGGATAGCAGGGTGGCTGGCGGAGAGGAGTGGATAGCAGGGTGGCTGGTAAAGAGGAGCGGATATCAGGGTGGCAGGCAGAGAGGAGCGGATGGCAGGGTGGCTGACTGAGAGGAGCAGATAGCAGGGTCGCTGACACAGTAGCGGATAGCAGATTGTCTGACGGAGAGTAGCGGATAGCAGATTGGCTGACACAGGAGCGGATAGCAGATTGGCTCTTGTGTCAGCCACCCAGCTATCCGCTCCTTTGTCAGCCACCCTGCTATCCGCCCCTGTCCGCCAGCCAATCTGCTATCCGCTCCTCTCCGCCAGTCAATCTGTTATCCACTCCTGTGTCATCCAATCTGCTATCCGCTCCTCTCCGCCAGCCAATCTGCTATCCGTTCCTCTCCGCCAACCAATCTGCTATCCGCTCCTCTCCGCCAGCCACCCTGCTATCGGCTCCTGTATCAGCCAATCTGCTATCCGCTCCTGTTTAAGCCACCCTGCTATCCGCTCCTGTGTCAGCCACCCTGCTATCCGCCCCTCTCCGCCAGTCAATCTGCTATCCGCTCCTCTCCACCAGCATCCCTGCTATCCGCTCCTCTCCGCCAGCCACCTTGTTATCGGCTCCTGTGTCAGCCAATCTGCTATCCGCTCCTGTTTAAGACACCCTGCTATCTGCTCCTGTGTCAGCCACCCTGCTATCCGCCCCTCTCCGCCAGCCAGTCTGATATCCGCTCCTCTGTCAGCCAATATGCTATCCGCTCCTGTGTCAGCCACCCTGCTATCCGCTACTGTGTAAGCCACCCTGCTATCCGCTCCTGTGTCAGCCACCCTGCTATCCGCCCATCTCCGCCAGTCAATCTGCTATCCGCTCCTCTGTCAGCCAATCTGCTATCCGCTCGTCTCTAAGCCACCCTGCTATCCGCTCCTCTCCGCCAGCCACCATGTTATCTGCTCCTCTCCGCCAGCCAATCTGCTATCCGCCCCTCTCCGCCAACCAATCCGCTCATCTCCGCCAGCCAATCTGCTATCCGCTCCTATCCGCCAGCCACCCTGCTATCCGCTACTCTCCGTCAGCCAATCTGCTATCCGCTCCTCTCCGTCAGCGACCATGCTATATGCTCCTGTGTCAGCCAGCCTGCTATATTCCCCTCTACGCCAGCCAATCTGCTATCCGCTCCTCTCCGTCAGCCAATCTGCTATCCGCTCCTCTCCGTCAGCCACCCTGCTATCCGCTCCTCTCCATCAGCCACCCTGCTATCCGCTCCTGTGTAAGCCACCCTGCTATCCGCTCCTGTGTCAGCCACCCTGCTATCCGCCCCTCTCTGCCAGTCAATCTGCTATCCGCTGCTCTGTCAGTCAATCTGCTATCCGGTCGTCTGTCAGCCACCCTGCTATCCGCTCCTCTCCGCCAGCCACCCTGCTATCCGCTCCTCTCCGCCAGCAAATCTGCTATCCGCTCCTCTCCAACAGCCAATCTGCTGTCCGCCCCTGTGTCAGCCACCTGGCTATCCGCCCCTCTCCGCCACCCAATCTGCTATCCGCCCCTCTCCGCCATCCAATCCGCTCATCTCCGCCAGCCAATCTGCTATCCGCTCCTCTCCGCCAGCCACCCTGCTATCCGCTCCTCCCCGTCAGCCAATCTGCTATCCGCTCCTCTCCGTCTGCCACCATGCTATCTGCTCCTTTGTCAGCCAGCCTGCTATCTTCCCCTCTCCGCAAGCCAATCTCCTATCCGCTCCTCTCCGCCAGTCAATCTTTTATCCACTCCTGTGTCAGACAATCTGCTATCCGCTCCTCTACGTCAGCCAATCTGCTATCCGCTCCTCTCCGTCAGCAACCCTGCTATCCGCTTCTCTCCATCAGCCACCCTGCTATCCGCTCCTCTCCGTCAGCCACCCTGCTATCCGCTCCTGAATCAGCCACCCTGTTATCCGCTCCTGTGTCAGCCGCCCTGCTATCCGCCCCTCTCTGCCAGTCAATCTGCTATCCGCTCCTCTCCGCCAGCCAATCTGCTATCCGCCCCTCTCCGCCAGCCAATCTGCTATCCGCCCCTCTCCGCCAGCCAATCTGCTATCCGCCCCTCTCCGCCAGCCAATCCGCTATCCGCCCCTCTCCGCCAGCCAATCCGCTCCTCTCCGCCAGCCAATCTGCTATCCGCTCCTCTCCGCCAGCCACCCTACTATCCGCTCCTCTCCGTGAGCCAATCTGCTATCCGCTCCTCTCTGTCAGCCACCCTGCTATCCGCTCCTGTGTCAGCCACCCTGCTATCTTCCCCTCTCCGCCAGCCAATCTGCTATCCGCTCCTCTCCGCCAGTCAATCTGTTATCCACTCCTGTGTCAGCCAATCTGCTATCCGCTCCTCTCCGTCAGCCAATCTGCTATCAGCTCCTCTCCGTCAGCCACCCTGCTATCCGCTCCTGTGTCAGCCGCCCTGCTATCCGCTCCTGTGTCAGCCGCCCTGCTATCCGCCCCTCTCTGCCAGTCAATCTGCTGTCCGCTTCTCTCCGCCAGCCAATCTGCTATCCGCCCCTCTCTGCCAGCCAATCTGCTATCCGCCTCTCTCCTCCAGCCAATCTGCTATCCGCCCCTCTCCGCCAGCCAATCCGCTCCTCTCCGCCAGCCAATCTGCTATCCGCTCCTCTCCGTTAGCTAATCTGCTATCCGCTCCTCTCGGTCCAGCCACCCTGCTATCCACTCATCTCCACCAGCCAATCTGATATCCGCTCCTGTTTCAGCCAATCTGCTATCCGCTCCTCTCCGTCAGCCACCCTGCTATCCGCTCCTGTGTCAGCCACCATGCTATCCGCTCCTGTGTCAGCCACCCTGCTATCCGCCCCTCTCCGCCTGTCAATCTGCTTTCCGCTCCTGTGTCAGCCAATCTGCTATCCGCTCCTCTCCGCCAGCCACCCTGCTATCCGCTCCTCTCTGCCAGCCAATCTGCGATCCGCTCCTCTCTCAGCCACCATGCTATCCGCCCCTCTTTGCCATCCAATCTGCTATCCGCTCCTCTTTGCCAGCCAATCTGCTATCTGCTCCTGTGTCAGCCACCCTGCTATCCGCTCCTCTGTCAGCCACCCTGCTATCCGCCCATCTCCGCCAGCCAATCTGATATCCGCTCCTGTGTCAGCCAATCTGCTATCCGTTCCTCTCCGTCAGCCACTGTGCTATCCTCTCCTGTGTCAGCCACCCTGCTGTGACGTTATTGATATAAATGCGGACCATATAGAACATGGGTTGCAACCAAGGTCCTGTAGTGGCACCAAACCTTAGGTAAAGGGGGTCATCTAAGGTGTCTAAGACCAGGTTAGGGGTTGCTGGTTATGATTATGCGGTCTGTATGTCTGTGTAACATTTTGTAGTTGAAGTTATAAGTATTGGCTCTGTACTGTCTGTATTTTGTATTATGCTCTGCCTCTGGGAAGTGTCCCAGACAAGCTGATGTCAGCCCTGCATAGCTGGGTTGATGGCCCATTAAGGGCCATCAGCTACACAATTGACCCATGGAGAGAAGGCAGACACGCCTTGTGACTCAGCAAAGTATGAAGAAACTTGTCCATGTGACTGCAAACTCCATTTTTGCTGTAAGTTTCCACCGTGAGGACAAAGGGATTCTTACACCTGGAAAAGTCTATATAAGGCTGATGCATCATCTCCATCTTGTCTTCAATCCTGCTTCTGACCTCTGGAAGGACTTTGCTACAAACTGAAGCTCTGCACGAAGGACTGTTGACCCATCCCAGCGGGGGATGTTCCAGAGACTTAATCTGAACCTTCAGTTTACTCCAGCACTGCTGCAAGCCTGAACTAAGAACTTTGCCATTACTGTATGTAATTGATTCCATTTAACCAATTCTACCTCTCATCTCTACCTTTTTCCGTTTGTAAATAAACCTTTAGATTTTAGACTCTAAAGGATAGGCAACAGCGTGATTTGTGGGTAAGATCTGATGTGTATATTGACCTGGGTCTAGGGCTTGGTCCTTTGGGATCGAGGGAACCTTTTTCTTTTATTGGGGTGCTGGTTTTCATAACCATTCATCCCCAGGACGAGTGCACTGGTGGTGATGCTGGGAGACTGGAGTGTCTAAGGAAATTGCTTGTGTGACTTGTGGTTAGCCAGTGGGGTGAGACCAAAGTCCTTTTTGTCAGGCTGGTTTGGTTTGCCCTAGAGGTGGAAAAACCACAGCCTAGGGCTGTGACTGCCCTGTTTAAGCAATTGGTCCTGATTTGGCACTCTCAGTTGGGTCCCACCAGAATCGCTCCGTCACACCTGAAATCCGCCCCTATCCGCCAGTCAATCTGCTATCCGCTCCTGTGTCAGCCAATGTGCTATCCGCTTCTCTCCGCAAGCCAATGTGTTATCCGCCCCTCTCCGCCAGCCAATCTGCTATCCGCTTCTCTCCGCCAGCCAATCTGCTATCCGCCCCTCTCCGCCAGCCATTCCGCTCCTCTCCGTCAGCCAATCTTCTATCCGCTCCTCTCCGTCAGCCACCCTGCTATCCGCTCCTGTGTCAGCCAATCTGCTACCCGCTCCTCTCCGCCAGCCACCCTGCTATCCTCCCTTCTCCGCCAGTGAATCTGCTATCCGCTCCTGTTTAAGCCACCCTGCTATCCGCCCCTCTCCGCCAGCCTATCTGATATCCGCTCCTGTGTCAGCCACCCTGTTATCCGCTCCTGTGTCAGCCACCCTGCTATCCGCCCCTCTCCGCCAGTCAATCTGCTATCTGCTCCTGTGTCAGCCAATCTGCTATCCGCCTCTCTCGGCCAGGCAATCTGCTATCCGCCTCTCTCGGCCAGGCAATCTGCTATCCGCCCCTCTCCGCCAGCCAATCTGCTATCCGTCCCTCTCCGCCAGCCAATCTGCTATCCGCTCCTCTCCGCCAGCCAATCTGCTATCCGCTCCTCTCCGCCAGCCAATCTGCTATCGGCTCCTCTCAGTCAGCCAATCTGCTATCGGCTCCTCTCCGTCAGCCACCCTGCTATCCGCTCCTCTCCGTCAGCCACCGTGCTATCCGCTCCTCTGTCAGCCACCCTGCTATACGCCCATCTCCGACAGCCAATATGCTATCCGCTCCTCTCCGCCAGCCAATATGCTATCCGCTCCTCTCCGCCAGCCAATCTGCTATCCCCCACTCTCCGCCAGCCAATCTGCAATCCGCTCCTCTCCGCCAGCCAATCTGCTATCCGCTCCTCTCCGTCTGCCACCCTGCTATCCGCTCCTGTGTCAGCCACCCTGCTATCCGCTCCTGTTACAGCCACCCTGCTATCCGCCCCTCTCCGCCAGTCAATCTGCTATCCGCTCCTGTGTCAGCCACCCTGCTATCCGCTCCTGTGTCAGCCAACCTGCAATCCGCCCTTCTCCGCCAGTCAATCTGCTATCCGCTCCTGTGTCAGCCAATGTGCTATCCCCTTCTCTCTGCAAGCCAATGTGTTATCCGCCCCTCTCCGCCAGCCAATCTGCTATATGCCTCTCTCCGCCAGCCAATCTGCTATCCGCCCCTCTCCGCCAGCCAATCTGCTATCCGCCCCTCTCCGACAGCCAATCTGCTATCCGCTCCTCTCCGTCAGCCAATCTGCTATCCGCTCCTCTCCGTCAGCCAATCGGCTATCTGCTCTTGTGTCAGCCACCCTGCTATCCCCTCCTTTGTCAGCCACCCTGCTATCCGCCCCTTTCCGCCAGCCAATCTGCTATCCGCTCCTCTACGCCAGTCAATCTGTTATCCACTCCTGTGTCAGCCAATCTCCTATCCGCTCCTCTCCGCCAGCCAATCTGCTATCCGTTCCTCTCCGCCAACCAATCTTCTATCCGCTCCTCTCCGCCAGCATCCCTGCTATCGGCTCCTGTGTCAGCCAATCTGCTATCCGCTCCTGTTTAAGCCACCCTGCTATCCGCTCCTGTGTCAGCCACCCTGCTATCCGCCCCTCTCCGCCAGTCAATCTGCTATCCGCTCCTCTCCGCCAGCATCCCTGCTATCCGCTCCTCTCCGCCAGCCACCCTGTTATCTGCTCCTGTGTCAGCCAATCTGCTATCCGCTCCTGTTTAAGCCACCCTGCTATCTGCTCCTGTGCCAGCCACCCTGCTATCCGACCCTCTCCGCCAGCCAGTCTGATATCCGCCCCTGTGTCAGCCAATCTGCTATCCACTCCTGTTTAAGCCACCCTGCTATCCGCTCCTGTGTCAGCCACCCTGCTATCCGCCCCTCTCCGCCAGTCAATCTGCTATCCGCTCCTCTCCGCCAGCATCCCTGCTATCCGCTCCTCTCCGCCAGCCACCCTGTTATCTGCTCCTGTGTCAGCCAATCAGCTATCCGCTCCTGTTTAAGCCACCCTGCTATCTGCTCCTGTGTCATCCACCCTGCTATTCGCCCCTCTCCGCCAGCCAGTCTGATATCCGCCCCTGTGTCAGCCAATCTGCTATCCACTCCTTTGTCAGCCACCCTGCTATCCGCCTCTGTGTAAGCCACCCTGCTATCCACTCCTGTTTCAGCCACCCTGCTATCCGCCCCTCTCCGCCAGTCAATCTGCTATCCGCTCGTCTGTCAGCCACCCTGCTATCCGCTCTTCTCCGCCAGCCACCCTGCTATCCGCTCATCTCCGCCAGCAAATCTGCTATCCGCTCCTCTCCAACAGCCAATCTTCTGTCCGCTCCTGTGTCAGCCACCTGGCTATCCGCCCCTCTCCGCCAGCCAATCTGCTATCCGCCCCTCTCCGCCAGCCAATCTGCTATCCGCCCCTCTCCTCCAGCCAATCTGCTATCCGCCCCTCTCCGCCAGCCAATCCGCTCCTCTCCGCCAGACAATCTGCTATCCGCTCCTCTCCGCCAGCCAATCTGCTATCTGCTCCTCTCCGTCCAGCCAGCCTGCTATCCGCTCCTCTCCGTCAGCCAATCTGCTATCTGCTCCTCTCCGTCCAGCCACCCTGCTATCCGCTCATCTCCGCCAGCCAATTTGATATCCGCTCCTTTGTCAGCCACCCAGCTATCCGCTCCTCTCCGTCAGCCACCCAGCTATCCGCTCCTCTCCGTCAGCCACCCAGCTATCCGCTCCTGTGTCAGCCACCATGCTATCCGCTCCTTTGTCAGCCACCGTGCTATCCGCCCCTCTCCGCCTGTCAATCTGCTTTCCGCTCCTGTGTCAACCAATCTGCTATCCGCTCCTCTCCGCCAGCCACCCTGCTATCCGCTCCTCTCTGCCAGCCAATCTGCGATCCGCTCCTCTGTCAGCCACCATGCTATCCGCCCCTCTTTGCGATCCAATCTGCTATCCGCTCCTCTTTGCCAGCCAATCTGCTATCTGCTCCTGTGTCAGCCACCATGCTATGCGCTCCGGTTTCAGCCACCCTGCTATCCGTCCCTCTCTGCCTGTCAATCTGCTTTCCGCTCCTGTGTCAGCAAATCTGCTATCCGCCCCTCTCTGCCAGCCGATCTGCTATCCGCCCCTCTCCGCCAGCCAATCTGCTATCCGCCCCTCTCCGCCAGCCAATCTGCTATCCGCCCCTCTCCGCCAGCCAATCTGCTATCCGCCCCTCTCCGCCAGCCAATCTGCTATCCGCCCCTCTCCGCCAGCCAATCTGCTATCCGCCCCTCTCCGCCAGCCAATCTGCTATCCGCCCCTCTCCGCCAGCCAATCTGCTATCCGCCCCTCTCCGCCAGCCAATCTGCTATCCGCCCCTCTCCGCCAGCCAATCTGCTATCCGCCCCTCTCCGCCAGCCAATCTTGTATCCGCTCCTCTCCGCCAGCCACCCTGATATCGGCTCCTCTCCGTCAGCCAATCTGCTATCCGCTCCTCTTTGACATCCAATCTGCTATCCGCCCCTCTCCGTCAGCCAATCTGCTATCCGCTCCTCTCCGTTAGCAACCCTGCTATCCGCTCCTCTCCGCCAGCCACTCTGCTATCCGCTCCACTCCGCCAGCCACCCTGGTATCCGCTCCTCTCCGCCAGCCACCCTGCTATCCGCTACTCTCTGTCAGCCAATCTGCTAACCGCTTCTGTGTTAGCCACCCTACTATCCGATCCTCTCCATCAGCCAATCTGCGATGCGCTCCTCTCCGTCAGCCAATCTGCTATTCGCTCCTCTCCGTCAGCCACGCTGCTATCCGCTCCTCTCCGTCAGCCACCCTGCTATCCGCTCGTCTCCGCCAGCCCCCCTGCTATCCGCTCGTCTCCGCCAGCCACCCTGCTATCCGCTCGTCTCCGCCAGCCACCCTGCTATCCGCTCGTCTCCGCCAGCCAATCTGCTATCCGCTCTTCTCTGCTAGCCAAACTGCTATCCGCTTCTCTCTGTCAATCAATCTGCTATCCGCTCCTGTTTCAACCAATCTGCTATACGGTCCTCTCCGCCAACCAATCTGCTATCCGGTCCTCTCCGCCAACCGATCTGCTATGCGCTCCTCTCCGCCAGCCAATCTGCTATCCGCTCCTCTTTGCCAGCCAATCTGCTATCCGCTCCTATGTCAGCCACCCTGCTACCCGCTCCTGTGTCAGCCACCATGCTATCCGCTCCTGTGTCAGCCACCCTGCTATCCGCCCCTCTCCGCCTGTCAATCTGCTATCTGCTCCTTTCCGCCAGCCACATTGCTATCCGCCCCTCTCCGCCAGCCACCCTGCTATCCGCTCCTCTCCGCCAGCCAATCTGCTATCCACTCCAGTGTCAGCCACCCTGCTATCTGCTCCTGTGTCAGCCACCCTGCTATCTGCTCCTGTGTCAGCCACCCTGCTATCCGGTCCTGTGTCAGCCACCCTGCTATCCGCTCCTCTTTGCCAGCTCATCTGCTATCCGCTCCTGTTAGCCACCCTGCTATCTGCACCTCTCCGCCAACAAATCTGCTATCCGCTCCTCTCCAACAGCCAATCTGCTATCCGCTCCTGTGTCAGCCACCCTGCTATCCGCCCTTCTCTGCCAGCCAATCTGCTATCCGCCCCTCTCCGCCATTCAATCCGCTCCTCTCCGCCAGACAATCTGCTATCCGCTCCTCTCCGTCAGCCACCATGGTATCCGCTCCTGTGTCAGCCACCCTGCTATCTTCCCCTCTCCGCCAGTCAATCTGTTATCCACTCCTGTGTCAGCCAATCTGCTATCCACTCCTCTCCGTCAGCCACCAAGCTATCCGCTCCTGTGTCAGTCACCCTGCTATCCACTCCTGTGTCAGTCACCCTGCTATCCACTCCTGTGTCAGTCACCCTGCTATCCACTCCTGTGTCAGCCACCCTGCTATCCGCTCCTTTGTCAGCCACCCTGGTATCCGCTCCTGTGTTAGCCACGATGCTGTCCGCTCCTCTTCGCCAGCCAATCTGCTATCCGCCTCTCTCCGCCAGCAAAACTGCTATCCGCCCCTCTCCTCCAGCCAATCTGCTATCCTCCGCTCTCTGCCAGCCAATCCGCTCCTCTCCGCCAGCCCATCTACTATCTGCTCCTCTCCGCCAGCAACCCTGCTATCCGCTTCTCTCCGTCAGCCAATCTGCTATCCGCTCCTCTCCCCCAGCTAATCTGCTATCCGCTCCTGTGTCAGCCACCCTGCTATCCGCTCCTGTGTCAGTCACCCTGCTATCCGCTCATCTCCGCTTGCCACCCTGCTATCCGCTCCTGTGTCAGCCACCATGCTATCCGCTCCTGTTTCAGCCACCCTGCTATCCGCCCCCTCCGCCTTTCAATCTGCTTTCCGCTCCTGTGTCAGCCAATCTGCTATCCGCCCCTCTCCGCTAGCCGATCTGCTATCCGCATCCCTCCGCTAGCCAATCTGCTATCCGCCCATCTCCGCCAGCCAATCTGCTATCTGCCCCTCTCCGCCAGCCAATCCGCTCCTCTCCGCTAGCCAATCTTGTATCCGCTCCTCTCCGTCAGCCAATCTGTTATCCGCTCCTCTTTGCCATCCAATCTGCTATCCGCCCCTCTCCATCAGCCAATCTGCTATTCGCTCCTCTCCGTTAGTCACCCTATCCGCTCCTCTCCGCCAGCCACCCTGCTATCCGCTCCTCTCCGCCAGCCACCCTGCTATCCGCTCCTCTCCGCCAGCCACCCTGCTATCCGCTCCTCTCCGCCAGCCACCCTGCTAACCGCTTCTGTGTTAGCCACCCTACTATCCGCTCCTCTCCGCCAGCCACCCTGCTATCCGCTCCTCTCCGCCAGCCACCCTGCTATCCGCTCCTCTCCGCCAGCCACCCTGCTATCCGCTCCTCTCCGCCAGCCACCCTGGTATCCGCTCGTCTCCGCCAGCCACCCTGGTATCCGCTCGTCTCCGCCAGCCAATCTGCTATCCGCTCCTCTTTGCCAGGCAATCTGCTATCCGCTCCTGTTTCAACCAATCTGCTATTTGCTCATCTCCGCCAGCCAATCTGCTGTCCGCTCCTCTTTGCCATCCACTCTGCTATTCGCTCCTATTTGCCAGCCAATCTGCTATCCGCTCCTGTGTAAGCTATCTGCTATCCGCTCCTGTGTCAGCCAATCTGCTATCCGCTCCTCTTTGCCAGCCAATATGCCATCCGCTCCTCTCAGACAACCACCCCGCTATCCGCTCCCCTCCGCCAATCACCCCGCTATCCGCTCCTCTGCGCCAACCACCCTGCTATCCCCTCCTGTCCGCCAGCCAATCTGCTATCCGCTCCTGTCCGCCAACCAAACCACTATCCGCTCCTCTCCGCCAGCCACACTGCTATGCGCTCCGGTCCGCCAGGCACCCTGCTATCCGTTCCTCTCTGCCAGCCACCCTGCTATCCGCTGCTCTGCGCTATCCACCCTGCTATCTGCTCCTCTCCGCGAGCCACCCTGCTATCAGCTCCTCTCCGCCAACCAATCTGCTATCCGCTCCTCTCCGCCAGCCAATCTGCTATCCGCTCCTCTCCGCCAGCCAATCTGCTATCCGCTCCTCTCCGCCAGCCAATCTGCTATAAGCTCCTCTCCGCCAGCCAACCTGCTATCCGCTCCTGTGTCAGCCAATCTGCTATCCGCTCCTCTGTCAGCCACTCTGCTATCCGCTCCTCTGTCAGCCACCGTGCTATCCGCCCCTCTCCGTCAGCCAATCTGCTCCTCTCTGTCAGCCACCTTGCTATCCGCTCCTCTCCGTCAGACACCCTGCTATCCGCTCCTCTGTCATCCACCCTCCTATCAGCTCCTGTGTCAACCACCCTGCTATCTGCTCCTCTCCGTCAGCCACCCTGCTTTCTGCTCCTCTCCGTGAGCCACACTGCTTTCCTCTCCTCTCCGCCAGCCAATCTGCTATCCGCTCCTCTTTGCCAGCCAATCTGCTATCCGCTTCTATGTCAGCCACCCTGCTATCCGCTCCTGTGTCAACCAATCTGTATCCGCTCCTGTTTGCCAGCCACCCAACTATCCGCTCCTGTGTCAGCCACCCTGCTATCCGTTCCTCTTTGCCAGCCACCCTGCTATCCGCTCCTCTCCGACAGCCAATCTGCTATCCGCGCCTGTGTCAGCCTCCCTGATATCCGCTCCTTTCCGCCAGCCACCCTGCTATCCGCTCCTCTACGCCAGCCAGCCTGGCATCCGCTCTTCTCCGCCAGCCAATCTGCTATCCGCTCCTCTCCGTCAGCCAATCTGCTATCCGCGCCTGTGTCAGCCAATCTGCTATCCGCTCCTCTCCGCCAGCCACCCTGCTATCCGCTCCACTCCGCAGCCAATATGCTATCCGCTCCTCTCCGCCTGCCAATCTGCTGTCCGCTCCTGTGTCAGCGAATCTGCTATCCGCTCCTCTCCGCCAGCCACCCTGCTATCCGCTAATCTCCGCCACCCACCCTGCTATCCGCTACTGTCCGCCAGCCACTCTGCTATCCGCTCCTGTCCGCCAGCCACCCTGCTATCCGCTCCTGTCCGCCAGCCACCCTGCTATCCGCTCCTCTCCGTCAGCCACCCTGCTATCCGCTCCTCTCCGCCAACCACCCTGCTATCCGCTCCTCTCCGCCAGCCACCTTGCTATCCTCTCCTCTCCGCCAACCAACCTTCTTTTCGCTCCTCTCCGCCAGCCACCCTGCTATCCGCTCCTCTCCGTCAGCCACCCTGCTATCCACTCCTCTCCGCCAGCCACCCTGCTATCCGCTCCTCTCCGCCAGCCAATCTGCTATCCGCTCCTCTCCTCCAGCCAATCTGCTATCCGCTCCTCTCCGCCAGCCAATCTGCTATCCGCTCCTGTGTCAGCCAATCTGCTATTAGCTCCTATCCGCCAACCAATCTGCTATCCTCTCCTCTGCGCCAGCCACCCTGCTATCCGCTCCTCTCCGCCAGCCACCCTGCTATCCATTCCTCTCCGCCAGCCACCCTGCTATCCGCGCCTCTCCGCCACCCACCCTGCTATCCGCTCCTCTCCGCCAGCCACCCCACTATCCGCTCCTGTGTCAGCCAATCTGCTATCCGCTCCTCTCCGCCAGCCACCCTGTTATCCACTCCTGTGTCAGCCAATCTGCTATCCGCTCCTCTCCGTCAGCCACCCTGCTATCCGCTCCTGTGTCAGCCAATCTGCTATCCGCTCCTCTCCGCCACCCACCCTGCTATCCGCTCCAGTGTCAGCCAATCTGCTATCCGCTCCTCTTTGCCAGCCAAACTGCTATCCGGTCCTCTCCGCCACTCACCCTGCTATCCGCTCCTCTCCGCCACCCAGCCTGCTATCCGCTCCTCTCCGCCACCCACCCTGCTATCCGCTCATCTCCACGAGCCAATCTGCTATCCGCTCCTTTCTGCCAGACAAATTGCTATCCGCTCCTCTCCGCCACCCACCCTGCTATCCGCTCCTCTCCGCCAGCCACCCTGCGATCCGCTCGTCTCCGCCAACCACCCTGCTATCCGCTCCTCTCCGCCAGCCACCCTGTGTGACGTTATTGATATAAATGGGGACCATATAGAACATGGGTTGCAACCAAGGTCCTGTAGTGGCACCAAATCCTAAGTAAAGGGGGTCATATAAGGTGTCTAAGACCAGGTTCTGGGTTGCTGATTATAATTATGCTGTCTATATGTCTGTATCATTTTTAGTTGAAGTTATGAATGTTGGCTCTATGCTGTCTGTATTTCAAGTTTGTGCTGTGCTTCTGTGGGAAGCCTCCCAGACAAGCTGGTGTTAGCTCTGCCTAGCCTGTTTGATGGCCCATTAAGGACCATTAAGGACACAATGGACCCATGGAGAGAAGGCAGACACGCCTTGTGACTCAGCAAAGTATGCAGGGACTGGCCCATGTGACTCCAGGCTCCATCTTGCTGTAAATTTCCACAGTGAAGACAAAGAGATTCTTACACCTGGAAAAGCCTATATAAGGCTGATGCTTCATCTCCATCTGGTCTTCAATCCTGCTTCTGACCTCTGGAAGGACTTTGCTACAAACTGAAGCTCTGCACAAAGGACTGTTGACCCATCCCAGCGGGGGATGTTCCAGAGACTTAATCTGAACCTGCAGTTTACTCCAGCACTGCTGCAAGCCTGAACTAAGAATTTTGCCATTACTGTATGTAATTGATTCCATTTAACCAATTCTACCTCTCATCTCTACCTTTTTCCCTTTGTAAATAAACCTTTAGATTTTAGATTCTAAAGGATTGGCAACAGCGTGATTTGTGGGTAAGATCTGATGTGTATATTGACCTGGGTCTGGGGCTTGGTCCTTTGGGATCGAGGGAACCTTTTTCTTTTATTGGGGTGTTGGTTTTCATAACCATTCATCCCCAGGACGAGTGCACTGGTGGTGATACTGGGAGACTGGAGTGTCTAAGGAAATTGCTTGTGTGACTTGTGGTTAGCCAGTGGGGTGAGACCAAAGTCCTTTTTGTCTGGCTGGTTTGGTTTGCCTTAGAGGTGGAAAAACCCCAGCCTAGGGCTGTGACTGCCCTGTTTGAGCAATTGGTCCTGATTTGGCACTCTCAGTTGGGTCCCGCCAGAATCGCTCCGTCACACCCTGCTATCCGCTCCTGTGTCATCCAATCTGCTATCCGCTCATCTTTGCCAGCCAATCTGCTATCCGCTCGTCTCCGCCAACCACCCGGCTATCCGCTCCTCTCCGCCAGGCACTCTGCTATCCGCTCCTCCCCGCCAGCCAATCTGCTATCCGCTCCTGTGTCAGCCACGCTGCTATCAGCTCCTCTTTGCAAGCCAATCTGCTATCCGCTCGTCTCCACAAGCCAATCTGCTATCCGCTCGTCTCCGTCCGCCAATCTGCTATCCGCTCCTCTCTGCCAGCCAACGTGCTATCCGCTCCTCTCCGCCAGCCAACGTGCTATCCGCTCCTCTCCGCCAGCCAACGTGCTATCCGCTCCTCTCCGCCAGCCAACGTGCTATCCGCTCCTCTCCGCCAGCCAACGTGCTATCCGCTCCTCTCCGCCAGCCAACGTGCTATCCGCTCCTCTCCGCCAGCCAATCTGCTATCTGCTCCTCTCCGCCAGCCACCCTGCTATCCGTCCTGTGTCAGCCCATTTTCTATCCGCTCATCTTTGACAGCCAATCTGCTATCCGCTCTTCTCCGTCAGCCAATCTCCTATCCGCTCCTGTGTCAGCCAATCTCCTATCCGCTCCTGTCCGCCAGCCAATCTTCCATCCGCTCCTGTCCGCCAGCCAATCTTCCATCCGCTCCTGTCCGCCAGCCAATCTGCTATCCGCTCCTGTCCGCCAGCCAATCTGCTATCCGCTCCTGTCCGCCAGCCAATCTGCTATCCGCTCCTCTCTGCCAGCCACCCTGCTATCCGCTCCTCTCCGCCAGCCAATCTGCTATCAGCTCCTCTCCGCCAACCACCCTGCTATCCGTTCCTTTCTGCCAACCACCCCGCTATGCGCTTCTCTCCGCCAACCACCCTGCTATCCGCTCCTCTCCGCCTGCCAATATGATCTCCGCTCCTCTCCGCCAAGCACCCTGCTATCCGCTCCTCTCCACAAGCCAATCTGCTATCCGCCCCTCTCCGCAGCCAATCTGCTATCCGCTCCTGTGTCAGCCAATCTGCTATCCGCTCCTCTCTGCCAGCCACCCTGCTATCCGCTCCTCTCCGCCAGCCACCCTGCTATCCGCTCCTCTCCGCCAGCCACCCTGCTATCCGCTCCTCTCCGCCAGCCAATCTGCTATCAGCTCCTCTCCGCCAACCACCCTGCTATCCGTTCCTTTCTGCCAACCACCCCGCTATGCGCTTCTCTCCGCCAACCACCCTGCTATCCGCTCCTCTCCGCCTGCCAATATGATCTCCGCTCCTCTCCGCCAAGCACCCTGCTATCCGCTCCTCTCCGCTAGCCAATCTGATCTCCGCTCCTCTCCGCCAACCACCCTGCTATCCGCTCCTCTCCGCCAGCCAATCTGCTATCCACTTCTCTGTCAGCCAATCTGCTATCCGCTCCTCTGTCAGCCAATCTGCTATCCGCTCCTCTGTCAGCCACCCTGCTATCCGCTCCTCTCCGCCAGCCACCCTGCTTTCCGCTCCTCTCCGCCAGCCAATCTGCTATCCGCTCCTCTCCGCCACCCACCCTGCTATCCGCTACTGTCCGCCAGCCAATCTGCTATCCGCTCCTCTCCGCCAACCACCCTGCTATCCTCTCCTCTCCACCAACCACCCTGCCATCCGCTCCTCTCCTCGAGCCACCCTGCTATCCGCTACTCTCCGCCAACCACCCTGCTATTCGCTCCTCTCCGTCAGCCAATCTGCTGTCAGATCCTGTGTCATCCAATCTTCTATCGGCTCCTCTCCGCCAACCACCCTGCTATCCGCTCCTCTCCATCAGCCAATCTGCTATCCGCTCCTCTTTGCCAGCCAATCTGCTATCCGCTCCTCTCCTTCAACCACCCTCCTATCCGCTCGTCTCCGCCAACCACCCTGCTATCCGCTCCTCTCCGCCAACCATCCTGCTATCCGCTCCTCTCCGCCAACCACCCTGCTATCCGCTCCTCTCCGCCAACCACCCTGCTATCCGCTCCTCTCCGCCAAACACCCTGCTATCCGCTCCTCTCCGCCATCCAATCTGCTATCCGCTCCTCTCCGCCATCCAATCTGCTATCCGCTCCTCTCCGCCATCCAATCTGCTATCCGCTCCTCTCCGCCAACCACCCCGCTATCCTCTCCTCTCCGCCAGCCACCCTTCTATCCGCTCCTTTTCGTCATCCAATCTGCTATCCGCTCCTCCCCGTCAGCCAATCTGCTATCCGCTCCTCTCCGCCAGCCAGTCTGCTATCCGATCCTCTCCGCCAGCCACCCTGCTATCCGCTCCTGTCTCAGCCAATCTGCTATCCGGTCCTCTCCGCCAGCCACCCTGCTATCCGCTCCTGTGTCAGCCAATCTGCTATCCGCTCCTCCCCGCTAGCCCCTTAAAATTCCTAAGTCCCACTTGCCCCAGGCTGAGTTAGATGAGCGTAAGTAATTGCAGGCCATTACAGGCCAGCTTGATATCCAAATTACATTGTTGTTTTGACCTGTTGTATTTGGAAAAGATTATAGTTGGTATAATGACCCTACTCTTGTTAGAGGACTGGTGCAAGTGGATGAATATTGACCCCAGGAACTATCTTCTGGTAACGGTGGTTGTCATAAACAGTTAGTTAAGGGTTTAGGTTTTTTTCTACCTGTAAAGGATTAACAAGCAGTACCTGTGACCACCTGACCAGAGGACCAATCAGGGACAAGAGATTTTCAAATCTCTGTATAGGGAAGTTTTTTTTCTGTTCTTTGTGTTAGAGAGTCTCTCTTGGGAGTTAAGGGAGTCCAGACATCTTAATCAAGTCCTCCCATGTTTCTGCAACAAATTCTTCTATTCAAGCTAGTGAGTATTAGCAAGGAACTAGTATTCTTATACTTTTATTTCTGTATTTGCAATTGTGTGTTTTGCTATAGAATTTCTTTAATTCTGTACTGTTATTGCTTTTACTGAGAAAGAAAGGAGGGGGGATTCTCTCAAGAGATTGATAAGTTTAGACCCTGTGTATTGCTCCATCTTGGTATTGCAGAGACAGTTTACTTTCTTTTATTCTTTAATAAATCGTTTCTGTTAAGGACTTGGTTGATCTTTCCTTGGGTGAATTCTCAGGGAAAGGGGAGGAGGGAGGAGGAAGGCATCCCTCTGTAGTTGGATCCCGGTATCTCTCCTAGGAAAAGGGAGCGGGGAGGAAGCAGGGGGGAATGGTTTATTTCTCCTAGGTGTAAGAAATCCAAGGATTTTTGGGAAGGACTGTGTCCCAATACATGTATATTATTGGGTGGTGGCAGCTTTTAACAGATCTAAACTAGGATTTTAGTTTAGGGGAGTCCATGCAGGTTCACATCTTGGAACCCAACAGCTCTAAGTGGGGAATAAACCTATGACCTATGAAAGCAGGGTGGCTGACACAGGAGCGGATAGCAGATTGGCTGATGGAGAGGAGCGGATAGCAGACTGGCTGGCGGAGAGGAGCGGATAGGAGATTGGCTGGCGGACGGGAGCGGATAGCAGGGTGGCTGGCGGAGAGCAGCGGATAGCAGGGTGGCTGACACAGGAGCGGATAGCAGGGTGGCTGACACAGGAGCGGATAGCAGATTGGCTGGCGGAGAGGAGCGGATAGGAGATTGGCTGGCGGAGAGGAGCGGATAGCAGGGTGGCTGACACAGGAGCGGATAGCAGATTGGCTGGCTGACAGGAGCGGATAGCAGATTGTCGGGCGGAGAGGGGCGGATAGCAGGGTCGCTGGCGGGGGGGAGCGGATAGCAGGGTGGTTGGCGGAGAGGAGCGGATAGCAGGGTGGCTGGCGGAGAGGAGCGGATAGCAGGGTGGCTGGCGGAGAGGAGCGGATAGCAGGGTGGCTGGCGGAGAGGAGCGGATAGCAGATTGGCTTGCGGAGAGGAGCAGATAGCAGGGTGGAAGGCGGATAGGGGCGGATAGTACGGTGGCTGACGGAGAGGGGCGGATAGCAGATTGGCTGGCGGAGAGGAGCGGATAGCAGATTGGCTGGAGGAGAGGAGCGGATAGCAGATTGGCTGGAGGAGAGGAGCGGATAGCAGATTGGCTGGCGGAGAGGGGCGGATAGCAGGGTGGCTGACACAGGAGAGGATAGCAGATTGGCTGGCGGACAGGAGCGGATAGCAGATTGTCGGGCGGAGAGGGGCGGATAGCAGGGTTACTGGCGGAGAGGGGCGGATAGCAGGGTGGCTGGCGGAGAGGGGCGGATAGCAGATTGGCTGGCGGAGTGGAGCGGATAACAGATTGGCTGGCGGAGAGGGGCGGATAGCAGATTGGCTGGCGGAGAGGGGCGGATAGCAGATTGGCTGGCGGAGAGGGGCGGATAGCAGATTGGCTGGCGGAGAGGGGCGGATAGCAGGGTTGCTGGCGGAGAGGGGCGGATAGCAGGGTTGCTGGCGGAGAGGGGCGGATAGCAGGGTGGCTGGCGGAGAGGGGCGCATAGCAGATTGGCTGGCGGAGAGGAGTGGATAGCAGGGTGGCTGGCGGAGAGGGGCGAATAGCAGGGTGGCTGGCGGATAGGGGCGGATAGCAGGGTGGCTGGCGGAGAGGGGCGGATAGCAGATTGGGTGGCGGACAGGAGTGGATAGCAGGGTGGGTGACACAGGAGCGGATAGCAGATTGGCTGGCGGACAGGAGCGGATAGCAGATTGTCTGGCGGAGAGGGGCGGATAGCAGGGAGACTGGTGGAGAGGTGCGGATAGCAGGGTGTCTGGCGGAGAGGGGCGGATAGCAGATTGGCTAGCGGAGAGGAGCAGATAACAGATTGGCTGGCGGAGAGGGGCGGATAGCAGGGTGGCTGACGGAGAGGAGCGGATAGCAGGGTGGCTGACATAGGAGCGGATAGCAGATTGGCTGGCGGAGAGGAGCGGAGAGCAAATTGGTTGGAGGAGAGGAGCAGATAGCAGAACTGATGGCGGAGAGGAGCGGATAGCAGATTGGCTGGCGGAGTAGGGCGGATAGCAGATTGGCTGGCGGAGTAGGGCGGATAGCAGATTGGCTGGCGGAGTAGGGCGGATATCAGGGTGGCTGGCGGAGAGGGGCGGATAGCAGATTGGCTGGAGGAGAGGAGCGGATAGCAGATTGGCTGGCGGAGTAGGGCGGATAGCAGATTGGATGGCGGAGAGGGACGGATAACAGATTGGCTGGCGGAGAGGAGCGGATAGGAGGGTGGCTGACACAGGAGCGGATAGCAGATTGGCTGGCGGAGAGGAGCGGAGAGCAGATTGGCTGGAGGAGAGGAGCGGATAGCAGAACTGATGGCGGAGAGGAGCGGATAGCAGATTGGCTGGTGGAGAGGGGCGGATAGCAGATTGGCTGGCGGAGAGGGGCGGATAGCAGGGTGGCTGGCGCAGAGGGGCGGATAGCAGGGTGGCTGGCGGAGAGGGGCGGATAGCAGGGTGGCTGGCGGAGAGGGGCGCATAGCAGATTGGCTGGCGGAGAGGGGCGGAGAGCAGATTGGCTGAAGGAGAGGAGTGGATAGCAGGGTGGCTGGCGGAGAGGGGGGAATAGCAGGGTGGCTGGCGGATAGGGGCGGATAGCAGATTGGCTGGCGGAGAGGGGCGGATAGCAGATTGGGTGGCGGACAGGAGTGGATAGCAGGGTGGGTGACACAGGAGCGGATAGCAGATTGGCTGGCAGACAGGAGCGGATAGCAGATTGTCTGGCGGAGAGGGGCGGATAGCAGGGAGACTGGTGGAGAGGTGCGGATAGCAGGGTGTCTGGCGGAGAGGGGCGGATAGCAGATTGGCTGGCGGAGAGGGGCGGATAGCAGATTGGGTGGCGGACAGGAGTGGATAGCAGGGTGGGTGACACAGGAGCGGATAGCAGATTGGCTGGCGGACAGGAGCGGATAGCAGATTGTCTGGCGGAGAGGGGCGGATAGCAGGGAGACTGGTGGAGAGGTGCGGATAGCAGGGTGTCTGGCGGAGAGGGGCGGATAGCAGATTGGCTAGCGGAGAGGAGCAGATAACAGATTGGCTGGCGGAGAGGGGCGGATAGCAGGGTGGCTGACGGAGAGAAGCGGATAGCAGGGTGGCTGACATAGGAGCGGATAGCAGATTGGCTGGCGGAGAGGAGCGGAGAGCAAATTGGTTGGAGGAGAGGAGCGGATAGCAGAACTGATGGCAGAGAGGAGCGGATAGCAGATTGGCTGGCGGAGTAGGGCGGATAGCAGATTGGCTGGCGGAGTAGGGCGGATAGCAGATTGGCTGGCGGAGTAGGGCGGATAGCAGATTGGCTGGCGGAGTAGGGCGGATAGCAGGGTGGCTGGCGGAGAGGGGCGGATAGCAGATTGGCTGGAGGAGAGGAGCGGATAGCAGATTGGCTGGCGGAGAGAAGCGGATAGCAGATTGGCTGGCGGAGAGAAGCGGATAGCAGATTGGCTGGCGGAGAGGGGCGGATAGCAGATTGGCTGGCGGAGAGGGGCGGATAGCAGATTGGCTGGCGGATAGGAGCGGATAGCAGGGTGGCTGGCGGAGAGGAGCGGATAGCAGGGTGGCTGGCGGAGAGGAGCGGATAGCAGGGTGGCTGGCGGAGAGGAGCGGATAGCACGGTGGCTGGCGGAGAGGGGCGGATAGCAGGGTTGCTGGCGGAGAGGGGCGGATAGCAGGGTGGCTGGCGGAGAGAGGCGGAGAGCAGATTGGCTGGCGGAGAGGGGCGGAGAGCAGATTGGCTGACGGAGAGGGGCGGAGAGCAGATTGGCTGACGGAGAGGGGCGGAGAGCAGATTGGCTGACGGAGAGGGGCGGAGAGCAGATTGGCTGACGGAGAGGGGCGGAGAGCAGATTGGCTGACGGAGAGGAGCGGATAGCAGGGTGGCTGGCGGAGAGGGGCGGATAGCAGGGTGGATGACAGAGAGGGGCGGATAGCAGGGTGGCTGACACAGGAGCGGATAGCAGGGTGGCTGGCGGAGAGGGGCGGATAGCAGATTGGCTGGCGGAGAGGGGCGGATAGCAGATTGGCTGGCGGAGAGGGGCGGATAGCAGATTGGCTGGCGGACAGGGGCGGAGAGCAGATTGGCTGGCGGACAGGGGCGGAGAGCAGATTGGCTGGCGGACAGGGGCGGAGAGCAGATTGGCTGGCGGCGAGGGGCGGATAGCAGATTGGGTGGCGGCGAGGGGCGGATAGCAGATTGGGTGGCGGACAGGAGCGGATAGCAGGGTGGGTGACACAGGAGCAGATAGCAGATTGGCTGGCGGACAGGAGCGGATAGCAGATTGTCTGGCGGAGAGGGGCGGATAGCAGGGTGACTGGTGGAGAGGTGCGGATAGCAGGGTGTCTGGCGGAGAGGGGCGGATAGCAGATTGGCTGGCGGAGAGGAGCAGATAACAGATTGGCTGGCGGAGAGGGGCGGATAGCAGGGTGGCTGACACAGGAGCGGATAGCAGACTGACTTGCGGAGAGGAGCGGATAGCAGATTGGCTGGCGGAGAGGTGCGGATAGCAGGGTGGCTGACACAGGAGCGGATAGCAGGGCGGCTGGCGGAGAGGAGAGGATAGCATGGTGGCTGTCACAGGAGCGGATAGCAGTGTGGCTGACGGAGAGGAACGGATAGCAGGGTGGCTGCAGGAGAGAAGCGGATAGCAGGGTGGCTGGCGGAGAGGAGCGGATAGCAGGGTGGCTGGCGGAGAGGGGCGGATAGCAGATTGGCTGGCGGAGAGGGGCGGATAGCAGATTGGCTGGCGGAGAGGGGCGGATAGCAGATTGGCTGGCGGAGAGGGGCGGATAGCAGGGTGGGTGACACAGGAGCGGATAGCAGATTGGCTGGCGGACAGGAGCGGATAGCAGATTGTCTGGCAGAGAGGGGCGGATATCAGGGTGACTGGCAGAAAGGTGCGGATAGCAGGGTGTCTGGCGGAGAGGAGCGGATAGCAGATTGGCTGGCGGAGAGGAGCAGATAACAGATTGGCTGGCGGAGAGGGGCGGATAGCAGGGTGGCTGACACAGGAGCGGATAGCAGATTGGCCTGCGGAGAGGAGCGGAGAGCAGATTGGCTGGCGGAGAGGGGCGGATATCAGGGTGGCTGGCGGAGAGGGGCGGATAGCAGGGTGGCTGACACAGGAGCGGATAGCAGATTGGCTGGCGGAGAGGGGCGGAGAGCAGATTGGCTGACGGAGAGGAGTGGATAGCAGGGTGGCTGGCGGAGAGGGGCGGATAACAGGGTGGCTGGCGGACAGTGGCGGATAGCAGATTGGCTGGCGGAGAGGGGCGGATAGCAGATTGGCTGACGGAGAGGAGTGGATAGCAGGGTGGCTGGCGGAGAGGGGCGGATAACAGGGTGGCTGGCGGACAGTGGCGGATAGCAGATTGGCTGGCGGAGAGGGGCGGATAGCAGATTGGGTGGCGGACAGGAGCGGATAGCAGGGTGGGTGACACAGGAGCGGATAGCAGATTGGCTGGCGGACAGGAGCGGATAGCAGATTGTCTGGCGGAGAGGGGCGGATAGCTGATTGTCTGGCGGAGAGGTGCGGATAGCAGGGTGTCTGGCGGAGAGGGGCGGATAGCAGATTGGCTAGCGGAAAGGAGCAGATAACAGATTGGCTGGCGGAGAGGGGCGGATACCAGGGTGGCTGACGGAGAGGAGCGGATAGCAGGGTGGCTGACATAGGAGCGGATAGCAGATTGGCTGGCGGAGAGGAGCGGAGAGCAAATTGGTTGGAGGAGAGGAGCGTATAGCAGAACTGATGGCGGAGAGGAGCGGATAGCAGATTGGCTGGCGGAGTAGGGCGGATAGCAGATTGCCTGGCGGAGTACGGCGGATAGCAGATTGGCTGGCGGAGAGGGGCGGATATCAGGGTGGCTGGCGGAGAGGGGCGGATATCAGGGTGGCTGGAGGAGAGGAGCAGATAGCAGATTGGCTGGCGGAGTAGGGCGGATAGCAGATTGCCTGGCGGAGTACGGCGGATAGCAGATTGGCTGGCGGAGAGGGGCGGATATCAGGGTGGCTGGCGGAGAGGAGCACATAGCAGATTGGCTGGAGGAGAGGAGCACATAGCAGATTGGCTGGCGGAGTACGGCGGATAGCAGATTGGCTGGCGGAGAGGGGCGGATAGCAGATTGGCTGGCGGAGAGGGGCGGATAGCAGATTGGCTGGCGGAGAGGGGCGGATAGCAGATTGGCTGGCGGAGAGAAGCGGATAGCAGGGTGGCTGGCGGAGAGGAGCGGATAGCAGGGTGGCTGGCGGAGAGGAGCGGATTGCAGGGTGGCTGGCGGAGAGGAGGGGATAGCAGATTGGCTGGCGGAGAGGGGCAGATGGCAGATTGGCTGGCGGAGAGGGGCAGATGGCAGATTGGCTGGCGGAGAGGGGCAGATGGCAGATTGGCTGGCGGAGAGGGGCGGATAGCAGGGTGTCTGGCGGTGAGGGGCGGATAGCAGGGTGTCTGGCGGTGAGGGGCGGATAGCAGGGTGTCTGGCGGAGAGGGGCGGATAGCAGGGTGGCTGGCGGAGAGAAGCTGATTGCAGGGTGGCTGGCAGAGAGGAGCGGATAGCAGGGTGGCTGGCAGAGAGGAGCGGATAGCAGGGTGGCTGGCAGAGAGGAGCGGATAGCAGGGTGGTTGGCAGAGAGGAGATGATAGCAGGGTGGCTGGCGGATAGGAGCGGATAGGAGATTGGCGGGCAGAGAGGGGCTCATAGCAGATTGGCTGGCGGAGAGGAGCGATAGCAGATTGGCTCGCGGAGATGAGCGATAGCAGATTGGCTGGCGGAGAGGAGCGGATAGCAAGGTGGCTGGCGGAGAGGGGCGGATAGTAGATTGGCTGTCGGAGAGGAGCCGATAGATGGGTGGCTGACCCAGGAGCGGATAGCAGATTGGCTGGTGGAGAGGAGCGGATGGCAGATTATCTGGCGGAGAGGAGCGGATAGCAGATTGGCTGACGGAGAGGAGCGGATAGCACATAGGCTTGCAGAGTGGAGCGGATAGCACATTGGCTGGCGGAGAGGAGCGGATAGCAGGGTGGCTGGCGGAGGGGAGCAGATAGCAGGGTGGCTGGTGGAAAGGAGCGGATAGCAGTGTGTCTTGCGGAGAGGAGCGGATAGCAGTGTGGCTGGCGGAGAGGAGCGGATAGCAGTGTGGCTGGCGGAGAGGAGCGGATAGCAGTGTGGCTGGCGGAGAGGAGCGGATAGCAGGGTGGCTGACACAGGAGCGGATAGCAGATTGTCTGACGGAGAGGAGTGGATTGCAGGGTGGTTGGCGGAGAGGAGCGGATAGCAGGATGGCTGGCGGAGAGAAGCGGATTGCAGGGTGGCTGGCGGAGAGGAGCGGATTGCAGGGTGGCAGGCGGAGAGGAGCGGATAGGAGATTGCCTGACTGAGAGGAGTGGATAGCCAATTGGCTGGCGGAGAGGAGCGAATACCAGGGTGTCTGTCACAGGAGCGGATAGCAGATTGGCTGGTGGAGAGGAGCGGATAGCAGGGTGGCTGTCGGAGAGGAGCAGATAGCAGGGGGGCTGGCGGAGAGGAGCGGATAGCAGATTGGTTGAAACAGGAGCGGATAGCAGATCGGCTGGCATAGAGGAGCGGATAGCAGGGTGGTTGGAGGAGAGGAGCGGATAGGAGATTGGCTGGCGGTGAGGAGCAAGTATCAGGGTGGCTGGTGGAGAGGAGCGGATAGCATGGTGGTTGGAAGAGAGGAGCAGATAGCAGATCGGCTGGCGGAGAGGAGCGGAGAGCACATGGGCTGGAGGAGAGGAGCCGATAGCACATTGGCTGGTGGAGAGGAGCGAATAGCAGGGTGGCTGGCGGAGAGGAGCGGATAGCAGGGTGGCTGGCGGAGAGAAGCGGATTGCAGGGTGGCTGGCAGAGAGGAGCAGATAGCAGGGTGGTTGGCAGAGAGGAGAAGATAGCAGGGTGGTTGGCAGAGAGGAGAAGATAGCAGATTGGCTAGTGGAGAGGAGCGGATAGCACGGTGGTTAGCGGAGAGGAGCGGATAGCAGGGTGGCTGGCGGAGAGGAGCGGATAGCAGATTGGCTAACGCAGGAGCGGATCGCAGGGTGGCTGGCGGAGAGGAGCGGATAGAAGATTTGCTGGCGGAGAGGAGCGGATAGCATGGTGGCTGACACATGAGCGGATAACAGATCCGCTGGCGGAGAGGAGCGGATAGCAGATTTGCTCTCGGAGAGGAGCGGATAGCAGATTTGCTGGCGGAGAGGAGCGGATATCAGGGTGGTTGGCGGAGAGGAGCGGATATCAGGGTGGCTGGCGGAGAGGAGCGGATAGCAGGGTGGCTGACACAGGAGCGGATAGCAGGGTGGCTGACACAGGAGCGGATAGCAGATCGGCTGGCAGAAAGGAGAGGAGCGGATAGCAGGGTGGCTGACACAGGAGTGGATAACAGATCGGCTGGTGGAGAGGAGTGGATAGCACATTGTCTGGCGGAGAGGAGCGGATAGCAGATTGGCTGGCAGAGAGGAGCGGATAGCAGATTGGCTGGCAGAGAGGAGCAGATAGCAGGGTGGTTGGCTGAGAGGAGCGGATAGCAGGAAGGTTGGGAGAGAGGAGCGGATAGCAGGATGGTTGGCAGAGAGGAGCGGATAGCAGGGTGGCCGACGGAGAGGAGCGGATAGCAGGGTGGCCGACGGAGAGGAGCGGATAGCAGGGTGGCCGACGGAGAGGAGCGGATAGCAGGGTGGCCGACGGAGAGGAGCGGATAGCAGGGTGGCCGACGGAGAGGAGCGGATAGCAGGGTGGGTGGCAGAGTGGAACCGATAGCAGATTGGCTGGCGGAGAGGCGCGGATAGCAGATTGGATGGCGGAGAGGAGCGGATAGCAGGGTGGTTGGCGGAGAGGAGCGGATAGCAGGGTGGTTGGCGGAGAGGAGCGGATAGCAGAGTGGCTGGCGTAGAGGAGCGGATAGCAGGGTGGTTGGCGGAGAGGAGCGGATAGCAGGGTGGCTGGAGGAGAGGAGCGGATAGCAGGGTGGCTGGAGGAGAGGAGCGGATAGCAGGGTGGCTGGAGGAGAGGAGCGGATAGCAGGGTGGCTGGAGGAGAGGAGCGGATAGCAGGGTGGCTGGAGGAGAGGAGCGGATAGCAGGGTGGCTGGAGGAGAGGAGCGGATAGCAGGGTGGCTGGCAGATAGGAGCGGATAGCAGGGTGGCTGACACAGGAGCGGATAGCATATCGGCTGGCGGAGAGGAGCGGATAGCAGGGTGGTTGGGGGAGAGGAGCGGATAGCAGGGTGGTTGGCGTAGAGGAGCGGATAGCAGAGTGGCTGGCGGAGAGGAGCGGATAGCAGGGTGGGCGGCGTAGAGGAGCGGATAGCAGGGTGGCCGACGGAGAGGAGCGGATAGCAGGGTGGGAGGCCTAGAGGAGCGGATAGCAGGGTGGCCGACGGAGAGGAGCGGATAGCAGGGTGGCCGACGGAGAGGAGCGGATAGCAGGGTGGCCGACGGAGAGGAGCGGATAGCAGGGTGGGTGGCAGAGTGGAACCGATAGCAGATTGGCTGGCGGAGAGGCGCGGATAGCAGATTGGATGGCGGAGAGGAGCGGATAGCAGGGTGGTTGGCGGAGAGGAGCGGATAGCAGGGTGGTTGGCGGAGAGGAGCGGATAGCAGAGTGGCTGGCGTAGAGGAGCGGATAGCAGGGTGGTTGGCGGAGAGGAGCGGATAGCAGGGTGGCTGGAGGAGAGGAGCGGATAGCAGGGTGGCTGGAGGAGAGGAGCGGATAGCAGGGTGGCTGGAGGAGAGGAGCGGATAGCAGGGTGGCTGGAGGAGAGGAGCGGATAGCAGGGTGGCTGGAGGAGAGGAGCGGATAGCAGGGTGGCTGGAGGAGAGGAGCGGATAGCAGGGTGGCTGGCAGATAGGAGCGGATAGCAGGGTGGCTGACACAGGAGCGGATAGCATATCGGCTGGCGGAGAGGAGCGGATAGCAGGGTGGTTGGGGGAGAGGAGCGGATAGCAGGGTGGTTGGCGTAGAGGAGCGGATAGCAGAGTGGCTGGCGGAGAGGAGCGGATAGCAGGGTGGGCGGCGTAGAGGAGCGGATAGCAGGGTGGCCGACGGAGAGGAGCGGATAGCAGGGTGGGAGGCCTAGAGGAGCGGATAGCAGGGTGGCAGACGGAGAGGAGCAGATAGCAGGGTGGCCGACGGAGAGGAGCAGATAGCAGGGTGGTTGGCAGAGTGGACCGATAGCAGATTGGCTGGCGGAGAGGCGCGGATAGCAGGGTGGTTGGCGGAGAGGAGCGGATAGCAGGGTGGTTGGCGGAGAGGAGCAGATAGCAGGGTGGTTGGCGGAGAGGAGCGGATACCAGAGTGGCTGGCGGAGAGGAGCGGATAGCAGGGTGGGTGGCGTAGAGGAGCGGATAGCAGGGTGGGTGGCGGAGAGGAGCGGATAGCAGGTTGGCTGGCGGAGAGGAGCGGATAGCAGGGTGGCTGGCGGAGAGGAGCGGATAGCAGGGTGGCTGACACAGGAGCGGATAGCATATCGGCTGGCGGAGCGGAGCGGATAGCAGATTGGCTGGCAGAGAGGAGCGGATAGCAGGGTGGCCTGCGGAGAGGAGCAGATAGCAGGGTGGTTGGCTGAGAGGAGCGGATAGCAGGAAGGATGGGAGAGAGGAGCGGATAGCAGGGTGGCCGACGGAGAGGAGCGGATAGCAGGGTGGCCGACGGAGAGGAGCGGATAGCAGGGTGGCCGACGGAGAGGAGCGGATAGCAGGGTGGCCGACGGAGAGGAGCGGATAGCAGGGTGGCCGACGGAGAGGAGCGGATAGCAGGGTGGTTGGCAGAGTGGAACCGATAGCAGATTGGCTGGCGGAGAGGCGCGGATAGCAGATTGGATGGCGGAGAGGAGCGGATAGCAGGGTGGTTGGCGGAGAGGAGCGGATAGCAGGGTGGTTGGCGGAGAGGAGCGGATAGCAGAGTGGCTGGCGTAGAGGAGCGGATAGCAGGGTGGTTGGCGGAGAGGAGCGGATAGCAGGGTGGCTGGAGGAGAGGAGCGGATAGCAGGGTGGCTGGAGGAGAGGAGCGGATAGCAGGGTGGCTGGAGGAGAGGAGCGGATAGCAGGGTGGCTGGAGGAGAGGAGCGGATAGCAGGGTGGCTGGAGGAGAGGAGCGGATAGCAGGGTGGCTGGCAGATAGGAGCGGATAGCAGGGTGGCTGACACAGGAGCGGATAGCATATCGGCTGGCGGAGAGGAGCGGATAGCAGATTGGCTGGCAGAGAGGAGCGGATAGCAGGGTGGCCTGCGGAGAGGAGCAGATAGCAGGGTGGTTGGCTGAGAGGAGCGGATAGCAGGAAGGATGGGAGAGAGGAGCGGATAGCAGGATGGTTGGCAGAGAGGAGCGGATAGCAGGGTGGCCGACGGAGAGGAGCGGATAGCAGGGTGGCCGACGGAGAGGAGCGGATAGCAGGGTGGCCGACGGAGAGGAGCGGATAGCAGGGTGGTTGGCAGAGTGGAGCCGATAGCAGATTGGCTGGCGGAGAGGCGCGGATAGCAGATTGGATGGCGGAGAGGAGCGGATAGCAGGGTGGTTGGGGGAGAGGAGCGGATAGCAGGGTGGTTGGCGTAGAGGAGCGGATAGCAGAGTGGCTGGCGGAGAGGAGCGGATAGCAGGGTGGGCGGCGTAGAGGAGCGGATAGCAGGGTGGCCGACGGAGAGGAGCGGATAGCAGGGTGGGCGGCCTAGAGGAGCGGATAGCAGGGTGGCAGACGGAGAGGAGCAGATAGCAGGGTGGCCGACGGAGAGGAGCGGATAGCAGGGTGGTTGGCAGAGTGGACCGATAGCAGATTGGCTGGCGGAGAGGCGCGGATAGCAGGGTGGTTGGCGGAGAGGAGCGGATAGCAGGGTGGTTGGCGGAGAGGAGCAGATAGCAGGGTGGTTGGCGGAGAGGAGCGGATACCAGAGTGGCTGGCGGAGAGGAGCGGATAGCAGGGTGGGTGGCGTAGAGGAGCGGATAGCAGGGTGGGTGGCGGAGAGGAGCGGATAGCAGGGTGGCTGGAGGAGAGGAGCGGATAGCAGGTTGGCTGGCGGAGAGGAGCGGATAGCAGGGTGGCTGGCGGAGAGGAGCGGATAGCAGGGTGGCTGACACAGGAGCGGATAGCAGGGTGGCCTGCGGAGAGGAGCAGATAGCAGGGTGGTTGGCTGAGAGGAGCGGATAGCAGGAAGGATGGGAGAGAGGAGCGGATAGCAGGATGGTTGGCAGAGAGGAGCGGATAGCAGGGTGGCCGACGGAGAGGAGCGGATAGCAGGGTGGCCGACGGAGAGGAGCGGATAGCAGGGTGGTTGGCAGAGTGGAGCCGATAGCAGATTGGCTGGCGGAGAGGCGCGGATAGCAGATTGGATGGCGGAGAGGCGCGGATAGCAGGGTGGTTGGCGGAGAGGAGCGGATAGCAGGGTGGCCGACGGGGAGGAGCGGATAGCAGGGTGGCCGACGGAGAGGAGCGGATAGCAGGTTGGTTGGCAGAGTGGAGCCGATAGCAGATTGGCTGGCGGAGAGGCGCGGATAGCAGATTGGATGGCGGAGAGGAGCGGATAGCAGGGTGGCTGGCGGAGAGGAGCAGATAGCAGGGTGGCTGGCGGAGAGGAGCGGATAGCAGGGTGGCCGACGGAGAGGAGCGGATAGCAGGGTGGCCGACGGAGAGGAGCGGATAGCAGGGTGGTTGGCAGAGTGGAGCCGATAGCAGATTGGCTGGCGGAGAGGCGCGGATAGCAGATTGGATGGCGGAGAGGCGCGGATAGCAGATTGGATGGCGGAGAGGAGCGGATAGCAGGGTGGTTGGCGGAGAGGAGCAGATAGCAGGGTGGTTGGCGGAGAGGAGCGGATAGCAGAGTGGCTGGCGGAGAGGAGCGGATAGCAGGGTGGGTGGCGGAGAGGAGCGGATAGCAGGGAGGTTGGCGGAGAGGAGCGGATAGCAGGGTGGCTGGAGGAGAGGAGCGGATAGCAGGGTGGCTGGAGGAGAGGAGCGGATAGCAGGGTGGTTGGCGGAGAGGAGCGGATAGCAGAGTGGCTGGCGGAGAGGAGCGGATAGCAGGGTGGCCGACGGGGAGGAGCGGATAGCAGGGTGGCCGACGGAGAGGAGCGGATAGCAGGTTGGTTGGCAGAGTGGAGCCGATAGCAGATTGGCTGGCGGAGAGGCGCGGATAGCAGATTGGATGGTGGAGAGGAGCGGATAGCAGGGTGGTTGGCGGAGAGGAGCAGATAGCAGGGTGGCTGGCGGAGAGGAGCGGATAGCAGGGTGGCCGACGGAGAGGAGCGGATAGCAGGGTGGCCGACGGAGAGGAGCGGATAGCAGGGTGGTTGGCAGAGTGGAGCCGATAGCAGATTGGCTGGCGGAGAGGCGCGGATAGCAGATTGGATGGCGGAGAGGCGCGGATAGCAGATTGGATGGCGGAGAGGAGCGGATAGCAGGGTGGTTGGCGGAGAGGAGCAGATAGCAGGGTGGTTGGCGGAGAGGAGCGGATAGCAGAGTGGCTGGCGGAGAGGAGCGGATAGCAGGGTGGGTGGCGGAGAGGAGCGGATAGCAGGGAGGTTGGCGGAGAGGAGCGGATAGCAGGGTGGCTGGAGGAGAGGAGCGGATAGCAGGGTGGCTGGAGGAGAGGAGCGGATAGCAGGGTGGCTGGAGGAGAGGAGCGGATAGCAGGGTGGCTGGAGGAGAGGAGGAGATAGCAGGTTGGCTGGCGGAGAGGAGCGGATAGCAGGGTGGCCGACGGAGAGGAGCGGATAGCAGGGTGGCCGACGGAGAGGAGCGGATAGCAGGGTGGTTGGCAGAGTGGAGCCGATAGCAGATTGGCTGGCGGAGAGGCGCGGATAGCAGATTGGATGGCGGAGAGGCGCGGATAGCAGATTGGATGGCGGAGAGGAGCGGATAGCAGGGTGGTTGGCGGAGAGGAGCAGATAGCAGGGTGGTTGGCGGAGAGGAGCGGATAGCAGAGTGGCTGGCGGAGAGGAGCGGATAGCAGGGTGGGTGGCGGAGAGGAGCGGATAGCAGGGAGGTTGGCGGAGAGGAGCGGATAGCAGGGTGGCTGGAGGAGAGGAGCGGATAGCAGGGTGGCTGGAGGAAAGGAGCGGATAGCAGGGTGGCTGGAGGAAAGGAGCGGATAGCAGGGTGGCTGGAGGAGAGGAGCAGATAGCAGGTTGGCTGGCGGAGAGGAGCGGATAGCAGGGTGGCTGGCAGATAGGAGCGGATAGCATATCGGCTGGCGGAGAGGTGTGGATAGCAGATTGGCTGGCAGAGAGGAGCGGATAGCAGGGTGGCCTGCGGAGAGGAGCAGATAGCAGGGTGGTTGGCTGAGAGGAGCGGATAGCAGGAAGGATGGGAGAGAGGAGCGGATAGCAGGATGGTTGGCAGAGAGGAGCGGATAGCAGGGTGGCCGACGGAGAGGAGCGGATAGCAGGGTGGTTGTCAGAGTGGAGCCGATAGCAGATTGGCTGGCGGAGAGGCGCGGATAGCAGATTGGATGGCGGAGAGGCGCGGATAGCAGGGTGGTTGGCGGAGAGGAGCGGATAGCAGGGTGGTTGGCGGAGAGGAGCGGATAGCAGAGTGGCTGGCGGAGAGGAGCGGATAGCAGGGTGGTTGGCAGAGTGGAGCCGATAGCAGATTGGCTGGCGGAGAGGCGCGGATAGCAGATTGGATGGCGGAGAGGCGCGGATAGCAGGGTGGTTGGCGGAGAGGAGCGGATAGCAGGGTGGTTGGCGGAGAGGAGCGGATAGCAGAGTGGCTGGCGGAGAGGAGCGGATAGCAGGGTGGGTGGCGGAGAGGAGCGGATAGCAGGTTGGCTGGCGGAGAGGAGCGGATAGCAGGTTGGCTGGCGGAGAGGAGCGGATAGCAGGTTGGCTGGCGGAGAGGAGCGGATAGCAGGTTGGCTGGCGGAGAGGAGCGGATAGCAGGTTGGCTGGCGGAGAGGAGCGGATAGCAGGGTGGCTGGCGGAGAGGAGCGGATAGCAGGGTGGCTGGCGGAGAGGAGCGGATAGCAGGGTGGCTGACACTGGAGCGGATAGCAGCTTGGATGACGGAGAGGAGTGGATAGCAGATTGGCTGGCGGAGAGGAGCGGATGGCAGGGTCGCTGGCGGAGAAAAGCAGATAGCAGGGAGACTGGCGGAGAGGAGCGCATAGCAGGGTGGCTGGCGAGGGGAGCAGATAGCAGGGTGGCTGGCGGAGAGAAGCAGAGAGCAGGGTGGCTGGCGGAGAGGAGCAGAGAGCAGGGTGGCTGGCGGAGAGGAGTGGATAGCAGGGTGGCTGGCGGAGAGGAGCGGGTAGAAGAGTGGTTCGCAGGGAGGAGCGGATAGCAGATTGGCTGACACAGGAACGGATAGAAGGATGGCTGGCGGAGAGGAGCGGATAGCAGGGTGGCTGGTAGAGAGGATCGGATATCAGGGTGGCTGGCAGAGAGGAGGGTATAGCAGGGTGGCTGGCACAGGAGCGGATAGCAGATTAGCTGGTGGAGAGGAGCAGAGAGCAGGGTGATTGGCGGATAGGAGCGGATAGCAGGGTGGCTGACGGAGAGGAGCGGATATCAGATTGTCTGGCTGAGAGGAGGGCATAGCAGAATGACTGGCGGAGAGGGCAGATAGCAGATTGGCTGACACAGGAGCGGACAGCAGGTTGGCTGGCAGAGGGTAGCGGATAACAGATTGGCTAACGCAGGAGCGGATCCCAGAGTGGCTGGCGGAGAGGAGCGGATAGCAGGGTGGCTGGCGGAGAGGAGCGGATAGCAGATTGGCTGGAGGAGAGGAGCGGATAGCAGATTGGCTGACACAGGAGCGGATAGCATATCGGCTGGCGGAGAGGAGCGGATAGCAGGGTGGTTGGCAGAGAGGAGCGGATAGCAGGGTGGTTGGCGGAGAGGAGCGGATAGCAGATTGGCTGACACAGGAGCGGATAGCAGATTGGCTGACACAGGAGCGGATAGCAGATTGGCTGACACAGGAGCGGATAGCAGATTGGCTGACACAGGAGCGGATAGCAGATTGGCTGGTGGAGAGGTGCGGATAGCAGGGTGGCTGGCTGAGAGGAGCGGATAGCAGGGTGGCTGACACAGGAGCGGATAGCAGATTGGCTGGCGGAGAGGAGTGGATACCAGGCTGGCTGACACAGGAGCGGATAGCAGAGTCGCTGGCGGAGAAGAGCGGATAGCAGTGTGGCTGACGGAGAGGAGAGGATAGCAGGGTGGCTGACGGAGAGGAGTGGATACAAGGCTGGCTGACACAGGAGCGGATAGCAGATTTGCTGACACAGGAGCGGATAGCAGATTGGCTGACGGAGAGGAGCGGAGAGCAGATTGGCTGACGGAGAGGAGCGGAGAGCAGATTGGCTGGCGGAGAGGAGCAGATAGCAGATTGGCTGGCGGATAGGAGCGGATATCAGATTGGCTGGCGGAGAGGAGCGGATAGCAGGGTGGCTGGCGGAGAGGAGCGGATAGCAGGGTGGCTGGCGGAGAGGAGCAGATAGCAGGGTGGCTGACTGACGAGCGGATAGCAGGGTGGCTGACACAGGAGCGGATAGCAGGGTGGCTGACACAGGAGCGGATAGCTGGGGGGTGGGCGGAGAGGAGCGGACAGCAGATTGGCTGGCGGAGAGGAGCGGATAGCAGATTGGCTGGCGGAGAGGAGCGGATAGCAGGGTGGCTGGCGGAGAGGAGCAGATAGCAGGGTGGCTGACTGACGAGCGGATAGCAGGGTGGCTGACGGAGAGGAGCGGATAGCAGATTAGCTGACGGAGAGGAGCGGATAGCAGATTAGCTGGCGGAGAGCAGCGGATAGCAGATTGGCTGGCGGAGAGGAGCGGATAGCAGATTGGCTGGCGGAGAGGAGCGGATAGCAGATTGGCTGGCGGAGAGGAGCGGATAGCAGATTGGCTGGCGGAGAGGAGCGGATAGCAGATTGGCTGGCGGAGAGGAGCGGATAGCAGATTGGCTGGCGGAGAGGAGCGGATAGCAGGGTGGCTGACACAGGAGCGGATAGCTGGGGGGTGGGCGGAGAGGAGCGGACAGCAGATTGGCTGACGGAGAGGAGCGGATAGCAGATTGGCTGGCGGAGAGGCGCGGATAGCAGATTGGCTGGCGGAGAGGAGCGGATAGCAGATTGTCTGGCGGAGAGGAGCGGATAGCAGATTGGCTCTTGGAGAGGAGAGGATAACAGGGTAGATGGAGGAGAGGAGTGGATAGCAGATTGGCTGGTGGAGAGGAGCGGATAGCATGTTGGCTGACACAGGAGTGGATAGCAGTGTGGCTGGCGGAGAGGAGCGGATAGAAGGGTGGTTGGCGTAGAGGAGCGGATAGCAGGGTGGCTGACGGAGAAGAGTGGATACCAGGCTGGCTGACACAGGAGCGGATAGCAGATTGGCTGACGGAGAAGAGCGGATAGCAGGGTGGCTGGCGGATAGGAGCGGATAGCAGTGTGGCTAGCGTAGAGGAGCGGATAGCAGATTGGCTGGCGGACAGAAGCAAATATCAGGGTGGCTGGCGGAGAGGAGCGGATAGCAGGGTGGTTGGCGGAGAGGAGTGGATAGCAGAGTGACTGGCGGAGAGGAGCGGATAGCAGATTGGCTCACACAGGAGCGGATAGCAGATTGGCTTGCGGAGAGGAGCGGATAGCCCGGTGGTTGCCAGAGAGTAGCGGATAGCAGGGCGGTTGGCGGAGAGGAGCGGATAGCAGATTGGATGGCGGAGAGGAGCAGATAGCAGGGTCGCTGGCGGAGAGGAGCGGATAACAGAATGGCTGACACAGGAGCGGATAGCAGAGTGGCTGGTGGAGAGGAGCGGATAGCAGGGTGGTTGGCGGAGAAGAGCGTATAGCAGGGTGGTTGGCGGAGAAGAGCGTATAGCAGGGTGGCTGACACAGGAGCGGATAGCAGATTGGCTTGCGGAGAGGAGCGTATATCAGGGTAGCTGGCGGAGAGGAGCAGATAGCAGGGTGGCTGGCGGAGAGGAGCAGATAGCAGGGTGGCTGGCGGAGAGGAGCAGATAGCAGGGTGGCTGGCGGAGAGTAGCGGATAGCAGATTGGCTGACACAGGAGCGGATAGCAGAGTGGCTGGTGGAGAGGAGCAGATAGCAGGGTGGTTGGCGGAGAAGAGCGAATAGCTGGGTGGCTGACTGAGAGGAGCGGATAGCAGGGTTGCTGAAACAGGAGCGGATAGCAGATTGGCTTGCGGAGAGGAGCGTATATCAGGGTAGCTGGCGGAGAGGAGCAGATAGCAGGGTGGCTGGCGGAGAGGAGCAGATAGCAGGGTGGCTGGCTGAGAGGAGCGGATAACATGGTAGCTGGCGGAGAGGAGCGGATAGCAGGGTGGTTGGCGGAGAGGAGCGGATAGCAGGGTTGGTTGGCGGAGAGGAGCGGATAGCAGGGTGGCTGGCGGAGAGGAGCGATAGCAGGGTGGCTGACTGAGTGGAGCGGATAGCAGGGTGGCTGACTGAGAGGAGCGCATAGCAGGGTGGCTGGCAGAGAGGAGCGCATAGCAGGGTGGCTGGCGGAGAGGAGCGGATAGCAGGGTGGCTGTCGGAGAAGAGCGGATAGCAGGGTGGCTGGCGGAGAGGAGCGGATAGCAGGGTGGTTGGCGGAGAGGAGCGGATAGCAGGGTGGTTGGTGGAGAGGAGCGGATACAGATTGGCTGGAGGAGAGGAGCGGATAGCAGGGTGGCTAACGGAGAGGAGCGGATAGCAGGGTGGCTGACGTAGAGGAGCGGATAGCAGGGTGGCTGGCGGAGAGGAGCGGATACCAGGGTGGCTGGGGAGAGGAGCGGATAGCAGGGTGGCTGGCGGAGAGGAGCGGATAGCAGGGTGGCTGGCGGAGAGGAGCGGATAGCAGGGTGGCTGGCAGAGAGGAGCGGATAGCTGATTGGCTGGCGGACAGAAACGAAAAGCAGGGTGGCTGGCGAAGAGGAGCGGATAGCAGATTGAATGGCGGAGAGGATCGGATAGCAGATTGGCTGACACAGGAACGGATAGCAGATTGGCTGGCAGAGAGGAGCGGATAGCAGATTGGCTGGTGGAGAGGAGGGGATACCAGATTGGCTGGTGGAGAGGAGGGGATACCAGATTGGCTGACACAGGAGCGGATAGCAGATTGGCTGGCGGAGAGGAGCGGATAGCAGATTGGCTGGCGGAGAGGAGCGGCTAGCATGGTGGCTGGCGGAGAGGAGCGGATAGCAGATTGGCTGGCGGAGATGAGAGGATTGTAGGGTGGCTGGCGGAGAGGAGCGGATAGCAGATTGGCTGTCGGACAGAAGCGAATAACAGGGTGGCTGGCGGAGAGGAGTGCATAGCAGGATGGCTGGCGGAGAGGAGCGGATAGCAGAATGGCTGGCGGAGAGGAGCGGATAGCAGATTGGCTGACACAGGAGCGGATAGCAGAGTGGCTGGCGGATAGGAGCGGATAGCAGGGTGGCTGTCGGAGAGGATCGGATAGCAGATTGGCTGGCGGAGAGGAGCGGATAGCAGATTGGCTGGCGGAGAGGAGCGGATAGCAGGGTGGCTGACGGAGAGTAGCGGAAAGCAGAGTGGCTGGCGGATAGGAGCGGATAGCAGGGTGGCTGACACAGGAGCGAATAGCAGATTGCCTTGCGGAGAGGCTCTGATAGCAGGCTGGCTGGCGGAGAGGAGCGGATAGCAGGGTGGCTGGCGGAGAGGAGCGGATAGCAGGGTGGCTGGCGGAGAGGTGCGGATAGCAGGGTGGCTGGCAAAGAGGAGCGGATAGCAGATTGGCTAGCGGAGAGGAGCGGATAGCATTTTGGCTGGCGGAGAGGAGCGGATAGCATTTTGGCTGCCTGAGAGCAGCTGATAGCAGGGTGGCTGGCTGAGAGCAGCTGATAGCAGGGTGGTTGGCGGAGAGGAGCGGATAGCAGGGTGGTTGGCGGAGAGGAGCGGATAGCAGGGTGGTTGGCGGAGAGGAGCGGATAGCAGATTGGCTGTCGGACAGAAGCGAATAGCAGGGTGGCTGGCGGAGAGGAGTGGATAGCAGGATGGCTGGCGGAGGGGAGCGGATAGCAGGATGGCTGGCGGAGAGGAGCGGATAGCAGATTGGCTGACACAGGAGCGGATAGCAGAGTGGCTGGCGGAGAGGAGTGGATAGCAGGGTGGTTGTCGGATAGGATCGGATAGCAGATTGGCTGGCGGAGAGGAACGGATAGCAGGGTGGCTGACGGAGAGTAGCGGAAAGCAGAGTGGCTGGCGGATAGGAGAGGATAGCAGGGTGGCTGACAGAGGATCTGATAGCAGGCTGGCTGGCGGAGAGGAGCGGATAGCAGGGTGGCTGGCGGAGAGGAGCGGATAGCAGGGTGGCTGGCGGAGAGGAGCGGATAGCAGGGTGGCTGGCGGAGAGGTGCGGATAGCAGGGTGGCTGGCAAAGAGGAGCGGATAGCAGATTGGGTAGCGGAGAGGAGCGGATAGCAGATTGGCTAGCGGAGAGGAGCGGATAGCAGTTTGGCTGCCTGAGAGCAGCTGATAGCAGGGTGGCTGGTTGAGAGCAGCTGATAGCAGGGTGGCTGGCGGAGAGGAGCGGATAGCAGGGTGGCTGGCGGAGAGGAGCGGATAGCAGGGTGGCTGGCGGAGAGGAGCGGATAGCAGGGTGGTTGGCGGAGAGGAGCGGATAGTAGATTGGCTGGCGGAGAGGAGCGGATAGCAGATTGGCTGGCATAGAGGAGCGGATAGAAGATTTGCTGCTACAGGAGCGGATAGCATATTGGCTGACAGAGGAGCGGAATTCAGGGTGGCTGGCGGAGTGGAGCGGATAGCAGGGTGGCTGGCAAAGAGGAGCGGATAGCAGGGTGGCTGGCGGAGAGGAGCGGATAGCAGATTGGCTGGCGGAGAGGAGCGGATAGCAGGGTGGCTGGCGGAGAGGAGCGGTAGCAGGGTGGCTGGCGGAGAGGAGCGGATAGCAGGGTGGCTGGCGGAGAGGAGCGGGTAGCAGATTTTCTGGCGGAGAGGAGCGGATAGCACGGTGGCTGACTTAGAGGAGCGGATAGCTGGGTGGCTGACACAGGAGCGGATAGCAGATTGGCTGGCGGAGAGGAGCTTATAGCAGGGTGCCTGGCGGAGAGGAGCAGATAGCAGGGTGGCTGGCGGAGAGGAGCGGATAACAGCGTCGCTGGCGGAGAGGAGCGGATAACAGCGTCGCTGGCGGAGAGGAGCGGATAGCAGGGTGGCTGGCGGAGAGGTGCGGATAGCAGGGTGGCTGGCGGAGAAGAGCGGATAGCAGGGTGGCTGGCGGAGAGGAGCGGATAGCAGGGTGGCTGGCGGAGAGGAGCGGATAGCAGGGTGGCTGGCGGAGAGGAGCGGATAGCAGGGTGGCTGGCGGAGAGGAGCGGATAGCAGGGTGGTTGGCGGAGAGGAGCAGATAGCAGGGTGGTTGGCGGAGAGGAGCGGATAGCAGGGTGGTTGGCGGAGAGGAGCGGATAGCAGGGTGGTTGGCGGAGAGGAGCGGATAGCAGGGTGGTTGGCGGAGAGGAGCGGATAGCAGGGTGGTTGGCGGAGAGGAGCGGATAGCAGGGTGGCTGGCGGAGAGGAGCGGATAGCAGGGTGGTTGATGGAGAGGAGCGGATAGCAGATTGGCTGGCGGAGAGGAGTATATAGCAGATTGGCTGGCGGAGAGGAGCGGATAGCAGGGTGGCTGACGGAGAGGAGCGGATAGCAGGGTGGCTGACACAGGAGCGGATAGCAGATTGGCTGGCGGAGAGGAGCAGATAGCAGGGTGGCTGTCGGAGAGGAGCGGATAGCAGATTGGCTGGCTGAGAGCAGCTGATAGCAGGGTGGCTGGCGGAGAGGAGCGGATAGCAGGGTGGTTGGCGGAGAGGAGCAGATAGCAGGGTGGCTGGCGGAGAGGAGCAGATAGCAGGGTGGCTGGCGGAGAGGAGCAGATAGCAGATTGGCTGGCGGAGAGGAGCGGATAGCAGACTGTCTGGCAGACAGGAGCGAATAGCAGGGTGGCTGACAGAGAAGCGTATCACAGATTGGCTGACACAGGAGCGGATAGCAGATAGGCTGGCGGAGAGGAGCGGATTCCAGGGTGGCTGGCGGAGAGGAGCGGATAGCAGGGTGGCTTGCGGAGAGGAGCGGATAGCAGGGTGGTTTGCGGAGTGGAGCGGATAGCAGGGTGTTTGGCGGAGAGGAGCGGATAGCAGATTGGCTGACGGAGAGGAGCGGATAGCAGGGTGGCTGGCGGAGAGGAGCGGATAGCAGGGTGGCTGGCGGAGAGGAGCGGATAGCAGGGTGGCTGGCGGAGAGGAGCGGATAGCAGATTGGCTGGCGGAGAGGAGCGGATAGCAGGGTGGCTGGCGGAGAGGAGCGGATAGCAGATTGGCTGGCGGAGAGGAGCGGATTCCAGGGTGGCTGACAGAGAGCAGCGGATAGCAGGGTGGCTGGCGGAGAGGAGCGGATAGCAGGGTGGCTGATGGAGAGGAGCGGATAGCAGATTGGCTGACACAGGAGCGGATAGCAGATTGGCTGGCTGAGAGGAGCGGATAGCAGGGTGGCTGACGGAGAGGAGCGGATAGCAGATTGGCTGACACAGGAGTGGATAGCAGATTGGCTGGGGGAGAGGAGCGGATAGCAGATTGGCTGGGGGAGAGGAGCGGATAGCATGGTGGCTGGCGGAGAGGAGCGGATAGCATGGTGGCTGGCGGAGAGGAGCGGATAGCAGATTGGCTGGTGGAGATGAGAGGATAGTAGGGTTGCTGGCGGAGAAGAGCGGATAGCAGATTGGCTGTCGGACAGAAGCGAATAGCAGGGTGGCTGGCGGAGAGGAGCGGATAGCAGAGTGGCTGACACAGGAGCGGATAGCAGAGTGGCTGACACAGGAGCGGATAGCAGAGTGGCTGACACAGGAGCGGATAGCAGATAGGCTGGCGGAGAGGAGCGTATTCCAGGATGGCTGGCGGAGAGGAGCGGATTCCAGGGTGGCTGGCGGAGAGGAGCGGATAGCAGGGTGGCTGACGGAGAGGAGCGGATACTAGGGTGCCTGACACAGGAGCGGATAGCAGATTGGCTGGCGGAGAGGAGAGGATAGTAGGGTGGCTGGTGGAGAGGAGCGGATAGCAGATTTGCTGGCGGACAGAAGCGAATAGCAGGGTGGCTGGCGGAGAGGAGCGGATAGCAGAGTTGCTGACACAGGAGCGGATAGCAGATTGGCTGACACAGGAGCGGATAGCAGATAGGCTGGCGGAGAGGAGCGGATAGCAGGGTGGCTGACGGAGAGGAGCGGATAGTAGGGTGGCTGACGGAGATGAGCGGATAGCAGGGTGGCTGACACAGGAGCGGATAGCAGATTGGCTGGTGGAGAGGAGCTGATAGCAGATTGGCTGGTGGAGAGGAGCGATTAGCAGAGTGGCTGGCGGAGAGGAGCGATTAGCAGAGTGGCTTGCGGACAGGAGCCGATAGCGGGGCGGCTGGCGGACAGGAGCCGATAGCGGGGCGGCTGGCGGACAGGAGCCGATAGCGGGGCAGCTGGTGGACAGGAGCCGATAGCCGGGTGGCTCTCTGAGGGCAGCGGATAACGGGGTGGCTGGTGGACAGGAGCGGATAGCAGGGTGGCTGGCGGCGTGGAGCAGGTGGCAGAGTGGCTGGCGGAGAGGAGTGGATAGCAGAGTGGCTGACTGAGAGGAGCGGATAGCAGGGCGGCTTGCGGACAAGAGCGGATAGCGGGGCGGCTGGCGGAGAGGAGCAGATAGCAGGGCGGCCGGCGGAGAGGAGCGGATATCAAGGGTGGCTGGTCAAGAGGAGCGGATAGCAAGGGTGGCTGGTAGAGAGGAGCGGATTGCAGGGTGGCTGACAGAGAAAAGCGGATTACAGGTTGGCTGACGGAGAGGCTTGGCAAATGGAGTAGATTGGCGAGTGTCGTGGATAGGAGGGTGGCTGGCGGAGAGGGGCGGATAGCAGGGGGGCTGGCGGAGAGGGGCGGATAGCAGGGGGGCTGACGGAGAGGAGCCGATAGTAGGGTGGCTGACGGAGAGGAGCCTATAGCAGGGTGGCTGGCGGAGAGGCGCAGCTGGTGGTGAAGATTGCAGCAGAACCCCCTGGATAGTCGTGACAATTTGCTGTCAACCTGAGCAGTGGAGCATGTAAGATGCACAACCCCACCCCCCCATACCTTCCCCTGCTTCCACCCAGGCTGGGAGGTAAACTCTGCAGAGGAACTTCTGAACTCTGGAGGCTCCACTGACCAAGGACAGAAACTGCGGGTGGGGGGAGACTGTTGGCTTACTTGGGGGTGGGTCTTTTGCTCATGGTTTGCATTATGAATCCTGTTTGTGGAGTTTTCTCAACATGATGCCACATTGTTTCCCTCCTTTATTAAAAGGATTTTGCTATATTCAGTCTCTGTGCTTGTGAGAGGGGAAGTCTTGCCCCTTAGGGGGTGATATGTAATTGTCCCAGGTCACTGGGTGGGGGTCGAGCCGGTTTTACTTTGTGTTATTGAAGTAGATCCCCTACAGACTGAACCCGGCCCTTGTTGCTGCCAACTCAGACGGGCAGAAGAGTTTCATTAGGAAGAACAACATACAATCTGGAGCCACCCCCAGGGCCTGTGCCTCACACACAGAGCTGTGCGCTTTATTCAGCCAGCTCCCCTCCAGGCACTGTGAATCCTTCACACCCTGGAGACTGAACCTTGGCTGTGTGTTCTAGATTCGCTGGGCTGGCCCGTGGAGTACACGGCAGGCCTGGGTTCCCCTCCCACCACTGGGGAAGTGGCATGAGAGGGACAGAGAGCTGGAAGCCTGCCTGGGCAACGGCAGGAGTCAAAGGATCAGGGCACAGGATACCTCTCGAATGGAAGAGATTTTGAAGGTCTCTGCCCCAGAAGGGGAAAACAATAGAGAGCCCTGTCCAAAGGGCCAGGTCCACGAGGAGGTAGCGGCAGCTTCTGGAGTGAGAGAGGGGCTGCAGCCTGAGAGTGACAGGCAGAGATACAGCGTGTGACCACAAGCAGGGGAATTGGCCACACACAGCTCATCCTCAGGATAGTCAGGAGACAGCACCAGCCCGTGGTGAACAGAGCATCCCATCATAAGGTGCCATTGGTGGAGCACAGGAAAAAAAGGTGCATTTAGCCTGAAACTCAAACACCCTTTTTCTGGGTGAGAGCCTCTAACCACTTCGACAAACATTCTGAGAGGCTGCTGCATCCGTCTCCCCCACCACACCTTTCGGAGGCTAAATTTCATTAGTGCTGCGACGTTGGACCCATAACACTTTCCAGAAATACGCTCATGAGTGTAAATGTGACATAACTGGAATATGTTTTATGCAGAGTTAAGAAGCGAGGTTTTGTCTTTATTTTTATATTTCCCACAGCTCTGTGTGGAGGTTCAATGGACTCCTAACACATTGACCCAGCCCTGTTTGCTCCCACAGGCACCTGGCTTCACAATGGCCTGAGTGACCCCCTGAGATAATTGACCCTCCACGCTCATAGAGGCCAGGAGCTCAGGGGGTAGAAGAGGTTCTGCTAGAGTGACAGATGAGAGTCTTCCCAGGCCACAGTGAGGTGAACACCAGAGACTACAGAAGACCAGCTGATTGTCCCCATGCAGGGGCGGCTCCAGGGATCAGAGCAGCAAGCGCGTGCCTGGGGCGGCAAGCCGGGGTGGGGGGTGGCCTGGCGGTCGCCGTGAGGGCGGCAGTCAGGCTGCCTCCGGCGGCGTTTCTGCGGGAGGTCCGCCAGTCCCGCGGTTTCGGCGGCAATTCGGCGGTGGATGCCGAAGGTGCGGGACCAGCAGATCACCCAGCACAAAGGCCCTAGAGTCAAATCTCTCGGGCTTGTTGGACCGATTCTGCCAGGAGTGTCCCCATCTCACACTTTTCCGATCCTCGGACAGGCCGAGTTGGGGAGTAGCGGTGTCTGGATCCAGAGTCCCAATCAGGGGTCGCTCAGGGTAAGCCTCTGGCGGGCCGAGACGGTTTGTTTACCTGGAGCATCGGCAGGCATGGAGCCCCACAGTGCCCAGTGGCTGCCGTTCACTGTTCCAAGCCAATGGGGGCTGCGGGAAGCAGCATAGGCCGAGGGATGTGCTGGCTGCTGCTTCCTGCAGCTCCCATTGACACTTTTTCTCCAGTTCAGCTGGCAGCAAGTCCAGCGCGAGGGGCGAGGGAGAGCTGAGATTTCCGGCTGTCGTGTTATGGCGGGATTGCTGCTAGGAATTGACAGAACCTGCTAATTCTGAGGAACAAACAGGGGAACGGGGCAGAGCTACAGAGTCAGGGGTGAAAGTCACTTAAAGGACTTACCGGTACGCGGGAGTCCTGAGCGGGGGGCGGGGCCTGGACCGGAAAGGGCGGGGCCTCAGGTGGAAGAGGCGGGGCTTTTAGAGCCCCAGGCCCTTTGAATCGAGATTTAAAGGGCCCAGGGCTCTGACTGCAGTAGAGGCGGCTGGGAGCCCTGGGCCCTTTAAATCACCGCCAGAGCTACCAGCTGCGGAGGCTGCTGTGAGCCCCAGAGCTTGGGGCCATTCAAAGGGCCCGGGACTCCGGCTGCTGCTACCACAGCAGAGCCCTGCACCCTTTAAATCGCCGCCCGAGCCCTGTTGCTGGAGCCCCCGGGGCAGCAGCTGCGGCTGGGGTCTCCAGTGGTGATTTAAAGGGCTACGGGCACGGCCGAGCTTACTCTCACTTCTGCAGGGAGCGAACTGGAGAAAATACAGGAAGAATTTCTAGCAAGGGCGACGTGTAACTAACCAGAATGAAGAATATTCTCTGCCCCCCTCGTCTAACTCTGGGCCTGACTCTCTCCCGTGCTGAGGCCGCTTGCCCTGTCTCTGGCCGTGTCTGGGGGCTTCATGCCCCGGTAGAGCCCCGAAGGTAAAGGTGTTATGTAGCCTCAGCCCCAACAAGACTCAGGCCCATGTCACTTTCATCCTGGGTTTCAGATGAGTGACCCCTAGAAGTTGGGGGGCCACCGGTGCCTAGACCATGGCCCGGCCACAGAGGCCCCGCCCCTGCTCATCCTCTTCCCCCAAGGCCCCGCCCACTTGCTATTCACTGCCCTCCGCCCCCTCCCTGCCCCTCACTTCCCCCAAGAGGATAACTCAGTGGTCTGAGCATTGGCCTGCTAAACCCACAGTGGTGAATTCAATCCTTGAGGAGGCCATTTAGGGAGCTGGGGTAAAAATCTGTCTGGGGATTGGTCCTGCTCTGAGCAGGGGGTTGGATTAGCTGAGCTCCTGAGGTCCCTTCCAATTCTATGATCTAAGACGCCACTCACCTGCTGCCCCGCCCCTGCTCATCCTCGTCCCCCAAGGCTCTGCCCACTTGCTGTTCACTTGCCTCTGCCCCCTACCCCCAGACCCCCTACCTGCCCCTCACTCTTCCCCCAAGACGCCACTCACCTGCTGCTTGCGCCTCCCCTAAGGGGGGCTACCAGGGGGCCATGGGGCCAGGCACCCATCAGTTTTTCCTACCTTAGATGAGCAGGGGGGGTCCCTAGGGAAGGAGGTGGAGCAGGGGCAGGAAGAGGCAGAGAGAGGGAGGGGGCTCAGGGGAAAAGGCTGAGCGGGGGTGTGATGTTATTGAGCTTAAGCTTTGGGTCAGAACCCCACGCTATGCAAATTTTAAATTTGGGATTGAGAGTTTGGTTGGTTAAAGATCAGTGACCATGAGAGAGAAAGCGTCAGGAAAAGCAAGGAAACTGCAAGCCTTGAGAGACAGCATGCAGTTTGAATATGAGCAAGAACTGGCAGAAATTCGAATGGAGAAAGAGGCGGCTGAGAGAAAGAAAGAAGCTGCTAAGAGAGAAGAAAAAGCTCGTGTGAGGCGTCTGGAGCTGCTGGCTTCTGAGGGGAAAACTCGACAGATGCAACAGGAGATGGCTAGACTCCAACTCCAAGTCAAAAAAGCAAGGGAAGAACAGCAGAGACTGTATCCTCTTGAAAGTCCAGTTTGTAACAATGTTGGTATGTTGTATAACTCGACAGATGCAACAGGAGACGGCTAGACTCCAACTCCAAGTCAAAAAAGCAAGGGAAGAACAGCAGAGACTGTATCCTCTTGAAAGTCCAGTTTGTAACAATGTTGGTATGTTGTATGTTGGTCCTGAGTTTGTGTCTGATGGGGAGAATGGCACTGTAACTAGGTTGCATCCAGTTAGTGTCTTAGCAAAATCCCAAAGACCAGACAATTCTGGTGCTTGTAGTTTGCCAGTTGCTAATGTGTGGTTGAAAAAGGGTGTAGCAACTCTGTCTGATCAGGGTGATACCCTAGCCAGGGCACAAGCAGAGCATAAAGGTGATTTAATTGTGTTACCTACTGACAGTTTGACAACTTGTAGCAAGAAGGAAAAGATTCCTGAACTTGTTCCAGGCCAGGGAAAGGTGATTGTTTCTAACCTGTTATCGAGGAAGTCTATAAGTTTGCCTGAAAGGGGATTGTGTAGAGATCTGCCTGATGGGCCAGAGGTGATTCTGAATGTAAGTAAGACCCAGAAAGGGTCCTGGTTGCTCAGGAAAGTGTTCCTTTAGAGCAAGCCCTAGGTGAAGCAGGGAAGGGCAGCATTTCTGTGAGGGGTGAATTGCTGCTTAGAAAAGCTCATAAGGAAAGGAATCCTCATGGTAATTTGTGCAAGCAGTTTACTTCAACTGAAGGGTGTGAAAGTGATTTAATCAAGAAAGTTTTAGTTCCTAACAGCCAGAAATTTTCTGTTGTGAATGGATCCACTGACTTTCCTTTTGAGAGATCCAGTGTGGGCAGCTTTGAAAAGGTCTCAGATGGAGTAGAAGCTGTTAAGGAAGTTAAGCAGCCCTATAACCACCTGGCTGTGTGTGGCCAGCTTGTTGGGAAGACAATGGTGTTGGGACAGGAATGTCTCCATGCTGAATCTGTGAGTGAGCAGTCTGTGCTTCAGGATCTGAGGACAGATTCAGTTACTGGTGTTTCAGAGCAGAACAGTTTTATGGCTGAATGCGTAAGGATGCAGGGGAGAGCAAGCCAGCTCTCACCCTCAGACTCTTTGGGCTTGGCTACACTTACAAATTTGCAGCGCTGCAGCAGGGTGTGAAAACACACCCTCTCCAGCGCTGCAAATTGCAGCGCTGCAAAGCGCCAGTGTGGTCAAAGCCCCAGCGCTGGGAGCGCGGCTCCCAGCGCTGTCCGTTATTCCCCACAGGGAGGTGGAGTACGGACAGCGCTGGGAGAGCTCTCTCCCAGCGCTGGCGCTTTGACTACACTTACACTTCAAAGCGCTGCTGCGGCAGCGCTTTGAAGTGTAAGTGTAGCCAAAGCCTTTGTCTTACAGAGATACCACACAAATCAAAGTCCAGCCTTGGAATCCATAGCAGCTAAGAAGTTAAAAGCTAGTGTCTGTGTTGATGCGAATTACTTGGCTGGCAGGGAGAAGAAAGACTTGCTAATAGCTGTTAGCAAAGAGAACCCACCCCATCAGCCAGTGAATTCAGTTAGGCAAAAGAAATCAGGGTTTAATCCTGCAGGACAAGAAGGAGAGAGAAGACTGAATTTTGCAAAGGGAAGCCACAGATTAACCCTAAAAGGCCCAAACTCCAATGGTATTGAGCCAAGGGTGTGGCATGACAAACATGATTGTAAATGGACACTTGGAATGAATATGTTGTTATTGCTAATGCTAATTTTTGTAACTAATGTGTTGCTATTGCCAAGAACTGTAAAAATGTACAATGTGCCTAATCTTTTGGAAAATCCCTTGAACATGTTAAAAGGAATACATGAAAACACACTTTATGTTACAGGGCCTTGCAATACTGATGTTTCACAGTTAATGCCTGTAAACAGTATTGGAATTTTTCACAGGGGAAAATACATTTCAGACCTGATGTGCTGTATGAAAGGGGAAACTGAGGCACACTGCCATATTGCTTTCATGGCTAAATGCCAAGATTCCTGTACTATGAACAACATCAATATCTACATTGGTTTAATGTTAATTGGGTTCCAAACATTGGCCAGAGCTGGTATGGATAAAGTAGCTGTTTTCTTTAGCTCTTGGCAAGATCACATGAAACATACAGGAACCATGCTGCAAAAGCTAACCAATTTATACCTTGAGTTTGTAGAGAGATTCATTCATGTTATTGAGCATGACTTTGATAAGCCATTTCTGTTATACACTGGTACGGCCTCTAGCCCAACACTAGCTGTAGTGAGACAGACCCAAGGAAATGGGGCTCTTGGGATGCAGTCAGCGATGTTTTGTCATCCCTTCCTGCATCAATTTTGCGTTGGGGGTGTGACGTTATTGATATAAACTGGGACCATATAGAACATGGGTTGCAACCAAGGTCCTGTAGTGGCACCAAATCTTAGGTAAAGGGGGTCATCTAAGGTGTCTAAGGCCAGGTTATGGGTTGCTGGTTATAATTATGCTGTCTGTATGTCTGTATCATTTTTAGTTGAAGTTATGAATGTTGGCTCTGTGCTGTCTGTATTTCAAGTTGGTGCTGTGCTTCTGGGGGAAGCATCCCAGACAAGCTGGTGTTAGCTCTGCGTAGCCTGCTTGATGGCCCATTAAGGACCATCAGCTACACAATTGACCCATGGAGAGAAGGCAGACACGCCTTGTGACTCAGCAAGGTATGCAGAGACTTGTCCATGTGACTGCAGACTCCATTTTGCTGTGATTTTCCACAGTGAGAACAAAGAGGTTCTTACACCTGGAAAAGCCTATATAAGGCTGATGCATCATCTCCATCTTGTCTTTAGTCCTGCTTCTTACCTCTGGAGGGACTTTGCTACAAACTGAAGCTCTACACAAGGGACTGAGGACGCATCCCAGCGGGGGATGTTCCAGAGACTTGATTTGAACCTGCAGTTTATGCCATCACTGCTGCAAGCCTGAACTAAGAACTTTGCCATTACTGTATGTAATTGATTCCATTTAACCAATTCTATCTCTCATCTCTACCTTTTTCCCTTTGTAAATAAACCTTTAGATTTTAGATTCTAAAGGATTGGCAACAGCGTGATTTGTGGGTAAGATCTGATGTGTATATTGACCTGGGTCTGGGGCTTGGTCCTTTGGGATCGAGAGAACCTTTTTCTTTTATTGGGGTGTTGGTTTTCATAACCATTCATCCCCAGGACGAGTGCACTGGTGGTGATACTGGGAGACTGGAGTGTCTAAGGAAATTGCTTGTGTGACTTGTGGTTAGCCAGTGGGGTGAGACCGAAGTCCCTTTTGTCTGGCTGGTTTGGTTTGCCATAGAGGTGGAAAAACTCCAGCCTAGGGCTGTGACTGCCCTGTTTAAGCAATTGGTCCTGATTTGGCACTCTCAGTTGGGTCCCGCCAGAACTGCATCGTCACAGGGGGTGGGGCACAGGCCTTCGGGGGAAGAGGCGGAGGGGGGATGGGAGGAGGCAGAGCAGGGCATCGGGTTAAGAGGCAGAGCAGAAAGGGGTGCAGGCTCTCAAGTGAGCTACAGACCAACAGTGGTTCATAGTAACTATTCAGCAAGTATTTTAGAAGACCTAGAACATTAGAGGAAATCATGACCTGCTAAAAGACAATTAATAGAGAGAAGCAGCAAGATTAATCCCATACCTAGGATTGGTTGTACATTGGAGTCTCCTCACTGTCGATAGCCCCCTGCTCGGCCAATCAACACTGAGACTCTGAGGGGCGGGAGGCTGAGGGGTCTCACCAGATGTGCCAAAGGACGGCCCAGGTCACCATCAGAGGAGATCACTCTCAGATCCAGCCCCACCTCTTGGTGAGGACCTCCCGCAATGAGAGCAACCTCCCTCCCCCGCCCACACTCCACACACCCCTCTTTGGTAGAGGGAGGGAAGCAGGGGAAAGGGGGAAAAGAAGCAAGAGAAGAGGAGAAAGGAGGGAGGAAAGAGGAAAAGGGAAACCAGAAAGGACAAACCCCAATGTCCCCAGGGATTCCAGCCATCAAATCCTAGGTAGGAAATCAAATTCTGGCACCTGAAGCCAGTGTTTCCTGGGCCTAGGGGTCACCAAATGAAATTAATAGGCAGCAGGTTTAAAACAAATAAAAGGAAGTTCTTCTTCATGCAGCGCACAGTCAACTTGTGGAACTCCTTACCTGAGGAGGTTGTGAAGGCTAGGACTATAACAATGTTTAAAAGGGGACTGCATAAATTCATGGTGGCTAAGTCCATAAATGGCTATTAGCCAGGATGGGTAAGAATGGTGTCCCTACCTAGCCTCTGTTCTTCAGAGGATGGAGATGGATGGCAGGAGAGAGATCACTTGATCATTGCCTGTTAGGTTCACTCCCTCAGGGGCACCTGGCATTGGCCACTGTCGGTAGACAGATACTGGGCTAGATGGACCTTTGGTCTGACCCGGTACGGCCTTTCTTATGTTCTTATGTTATGTTCTCTTACCTTGTGTAATCGGTTGAGCCGGGGCTCAACCCTCCTCTCAGCAGGAGGGGAGCCACACCAACTCACTCCTCGTCTCCTATTGGACCGGCTGGACGACAGTAGACAGCGTTAGAAAGCTCAAGCCCTCTGTGCAGGGGCTGAGCAGCAGTACACTACAATAATTTCAGGCCCTTTGGAGCAGGGGCTGAGCAGCAAACTAACAGTAGGCGTATAGGCCCAGGTCCTTATACCTGGGTGAGGGGGAAAACTGCCACCCATGAGTGGGGTGGCAGGGGGGACACAGGCCCACCCACTCCACTGTGTCCCAGCCCGGGGCCCTAACAGCAGCTATCACTGCCGCTGGTCAGTGGGGTCCTGACCGCAACACACTGACATCGGGACCTCTGCGTCTGCAGCCTGACAGGGGTTGGCTACCCCTGGGCTACTTCCACTTTCCCCCTCAGGTCCTACCTCATCCGGGGCGCCCGCTCCAGGCCAGGCAACCTGCATAGGCTCCTCCAGCCCAGGGCTCGGTGGCAGGTCCGGCAGCTCCTCCGGGAAGTCCGGCCAGGCCTGCTCAGGCGGCTCCCCCGGGTAACAGCAGGGACGGGGAAGCTCCGGCGGCTCCTCGTCGTACCGGGCGCGGGGAAGTTCCGGCCAGTCAGGGCAGCTGCCTCGGGCCCTGGAGGGCTCCCAGTCAGGAGCTCCCGCCGGCACGTCTGCTCCCGGCGGCGGCTGGGCTCTGACTGAGCGCTGGCGGCCGGCTTTTCTACTTCCTGTCCCGCCCCTTGACTTCCGGGGGGCGGGGACTGGTGGTGGTGGCTCTGCCCACTTGGGTGTCTGGGAGGGAGCTCCCTCTGCTGGGCAGGAGGGGAGCCACACCCACTCACTACACCTTGTCAAAGGGAAGTTTGTTTTCGGCACAGTCAGTGGCAGGAAAGGAGAAAACTCCACAGAGGTTCCTCCTCACGCTCACAGCCGTGAATCCTGATTCTCTCTCAGCCCCCGAGGAGAGACCTCACGAAGGAGACTTGCAGCAGCAAAGCCGGGGGTCTCAGAGACTGGCCTGGCCCTGCACCTCGGTCCTGCCCAGCTGATGTCAGGGTCTCTCCCTCTGTGAGGTCACCCCCTCCCCACCACCTTTGCCCAATAGGCCGAGTTCCTGCAAAAGGCCTTTGTGATGTCACTGCCACACCCACCCCTCCCCTCAAAGCTGATGTCCTGCCCCTGGCCAGCCTCGTTGGGTGTTTGACTTGTTTCCCCTGGATCACCGCACTCAATGACTGTTCAGTCTGTGGATGGAGCCGCTACACAATAAAACATCAGTTTTTCATAAATTAGTAGCCTTAAGGCCAGAAGGGACCATTAGAGCATCTAATCTGACTCCCTGCATATCCCAGCCCATCTGTGTATCACAATAGCTTCTTTTTGACTAAAGCACCTTCCCAAAGGCCTCTAGTCTTCATTGGAAGACATCAAGAGATGCAGAATCCATCACTTCTCTTGGCAGCTTGTTCCAGTGATGAATCACCCTCCCTCTTACAAATCTCTGCCTTGTTCCAATGAGAATTTTTCTGATTTCTGCTTCCAGCCATTGGTTCTTGTTATGCCTTTCTTTGCAGTCCACAGTCCAGCTAGGGGTCTCCTGCATCCATGTGGGCTCTGGCTGTTTTCTCTCCCCAGTCCAGACGCCCCCTCTTTCCAGCCAAGCATCCGATCTCATCTTCCCACAAGACTCTGTCCTTTGTCGTCTGTCCCAGAGAAACTGGCTGCCTGGGTCTCCTCTCTCTCTTTAGCGTGAGGGGAGGGGGAGAGCTGAGATTTCAGGCTGCTGTGTTATGGCGGGATTGCTGCTATTATTTGACAGAACCTGAGAATTCAATGGCACAAACAGGGGAACGGGGCAGAGATACAGCGTCAGGGAGTGAACTGGAGAAAATACAGGAAGAATTTCTAGCAAGGGCGACATGTAACTAACCAGAATGAAGAATATTCTCTGCCCCCCTCGTCTAACTCTGGGCCTGACTCTCTCCCGTGCTGAGGCCCCTTGCCCTGTCTCTGGCCGTGTCTGGGGGCTTCATGCCCCGGTAGAGCCCCGACGGTAAAGGTGTTATGTAGCCTCAGCCCCAACAAGACTCAGGCCCATGTCACTTTCATCCTGGGTTTCAGATGAGTGACCCCTAGAAGTTGGGGGGCCACCGGTGCCCAGACCATGGCCCGGCCACAGAGGCCCCGCCCCTGCTCATCCTCTTCCCCCGAGGCCCCGCCCACTTGCTGTTCACTGCCCTCCGCCCCCTCCCCCATGACCCCCTACCTGCCCCTCACGTCCCCCAAGAGGATAACTCAGTGGTTTGAGCATTGGCCTGCTAAACCCACGGGGGTGAAGTCAATCCTTGAGGAGGCCATTTAGGGAACTGGGGTAAAAATCTGTCTGGGGATTGGTCCTGCTCTGAGCAGGGGGTTGGATTAGCTGAGCTCCTGAGGTCCCTTCCAATTCTATGATCTAAGACGCCACTCACCTGATCTAATCCCTTCCAATTCTATGATCTAAGACGCGGAGCAGGAGCAGGAAGAGGCAGAGAGAGGGAGGGGGCTCGGGGGAAAAGGCCCAGCGGGGGTGGGGCGCAGGCCTTGGGGGAAGAGGCGGAGGGGGGATGGGAGGAGGCAGCGCAGGCCATCGGGTTAAGAGGCAGAGCGGAGCTGGGTGCAGGTTGGGCCCCCACTTCTCTGGAGCTTCGCTTCCAGCACTCGAAAGATGACAATGGGTGTTGTGTATTTGGTTGGCATGGTTTTTGTTGCTATGGCAACTGAGTTAGATTATTATGGGTTAGCTCAGCCAGCTTCAGCCGGCTGAGCTCTCTCTCTCTCTCTCTGTAAATAAAATGGTGGTTTTGTTAGCTGTCAGCTCTCTGGCCTCAACTGATTTCTTCCTAAACCGGCTCCCCCCCAAGGATATAACAATGGGCCCACGGAGGGGTGACCCGCCCCACATCCCCAGTGTTCCCCCCTGCATGGGTGGCTGTTTGGGGGAGACTCAGCCACCCCTGGCCTCTTAGATGGGCTGTGGCTAAAACACTGGCCTTGCTGTGAGCAGGATTTGAACCTGTGCAGGGAAACCCTCTTGGATTTCGAGTCCAACACCTTAGCCACTTGGCCATCACAGCTATGAGCAAAGCAGCCCCCTAAGGCCAGGGAAACGCCCAGGCCTGACGTCATCTGAACTGCAGAATTCAAACAGCAAACCTGGCTCCCAAAGCACCAGGGGGAATTTGGGGCTCTCGTTCCTTCGCCGTGTGGTTAAGCACCAAACCAGCACCCTCCTGTGGGGTCTGTCATTGTTCCTCTCCACACTGTAACGATCGAGACAGGGAGAGGTCAGACAGTGAGGTAGAATCCAGCTCTGCCCCCCACCAGCTCCCGGCTCTATCCGCCAGTGGACTGACTTTCTCGCTGGATTAAACTGTTTGTATTGGACTCTTTTCTCTTTCCTCTGCAGCCTCCACCACGTGGCTGTAAACCGACGCTTTTTGTTATGCAAAGGAACAGTGAAGCATTCCCAATACTAACATTACCCTAATTCACCTAATTCAATGCAGGAGTCGCCGAGCGAGATCACCCTGAGGAGGAACAGTGACAGAGATAGAGAGCGCATGCTGCGTGAAAGCCAGCACAAACCAGGGGCCTATGCTGCCATGCTCGTGGAGGCAATGCTCCCAGAGTACCTGATGATAGCCTGGCGCGGAAAAGTGTCCTACCACGGAGCACGCAATAAGACAGCTCTCCCCAGGAACCTCATGCGGAGGCTTTTCGATTACCTGCAGGAGATCTCCCAAGAGGATTTCTGTTCTATCCCCATATATATTGACCTTCTTTTCAACTAGTAACTATTCCCGCTCCATTATAAATAAAGGTTTACATGTTTAAAGCACGTACCAAGTGATCCTTCCCCTGATTCAGGGTCCGTGTTAATGGGTGGGGAGGGTTGGTAGGGGATCTCAGTGAGGGTGATGAACAGATCCTGGCTGTAGGGGAAATCAGCGTTGTAAGCGCTGTCGACTGCCTCGTCGTCCTCATTTGCTTCCTCATCTTCCCCATCCACAAACATCTCCGAGGAACCGGCCGTCGACACTATCCCATCGTCAGAGTCCACGGTCAGTGGTGGGGTACTAGTGGCGGCCGCACCTAGAAATGAATGCAGTGCCTCGTAGAAGCGGCATGTCTGGGGCTGGGCTCCGGAGCGTCCGTTTGCCGCTTTGATCTTTTGGTAGCCTTGTCTCAGGTCCTTGATTTTCACGCGGCACTGCGTTGTATCCTGGCTGTATCCTCTGTCTGCCATGGCTTTGGAGACCTTCTCGTAGGTCTTTGCATTCCATTTTTTGGAGCGCAGCTCCGAAAGCACAGACTCATCGCCCCACAAGCGATCAGATCCAAGACTTCCCGGTCAGTCCATGCTGGAGGCTTCATCACATGACATTATCTTTAATTAAAGATTAATCTTTAATTCCTGGAGACTCCAGGACAATCCTGGAGACTTGGCAACACTATTTCCTGAGACTAGATCTTTGGCTATTCATTATTTGTGGCATGTCATTGAGCATCCAGGTCACATGGTGTTGAGTCTGCACCCAGATGAGATGACTAAACATCAGAGTTGGGCAAATAACAGATTTTTTCATTTCACTGGTAATTCTGAAAAACGAAGGCAGAGGAAGTCATTTTGGGTCAAACAGAAAATGATTTTTTTTTAAACATTTTCTGCAAATTGAAAAATTGTCAAATTGTTTTTGTTTCATTTGACAAAATGTCTTGTTTCAATTTTGAGTGCTTTTGGGGTTTTAAAATTTTTAAAAATAAATGTAAAGGAAATGTTGACACCCAACATTGGTCTGAATCACAATAAATACACACAGGAAGCACTTTGTCCATATTTTGGACAAACCTCTTTATTGCATCTTGTGATTTGTTTTAACACCATGGGCCTGATTCAATGGAGTTATGTCATGATAGAACTAGAGTAACTTAGTTCTGAGGAGTCCTGTGGCACCTTATAGACTAACAGACATATTGGAGCATAAGCTAGACGCATGCGTCTAACGAAATGGGTATTGTGATAGACCCAGGCCAGTTGGGCACAGCAGAGTAGTAGAATGGAGCTATACTGGCCACTGGATAAGCAGTTTTCTATTCCCTGAGTGACCAGAGCAGGGGCTGCTCCAGGCTAATGAGAACACCTGAGTCCAATTAACCTGCTAAGAGTCAGGTGAGGCTGTTAAGCACCTGGCTCTAATTAAAGCCCCTCTGGTGCTATAAAAGGGCTCACTCCAGTCAGGCCAGGGGGAGCCAGAGGAGAGGAAGTGCGTGTGAGGAACTGGGAGCAAGAGGTGTGCAAGAAGCTGAGAGTGAGTTGGCATTCTGCTGAGGACTGAGGCGTACAAGCATTATCAGGCACCAGGAGAAAGGTCCTGTGGTGAGGATAAAGATGGTGTTGGGAGGAGGCCATGGGGAAAGTAACCCAGGGAGCTGTAGCTGTCGTGCAACTGTACTAGGAGGCATTATAGACAGCTGCAATCCACAGGGCCCTGGGCTGGAACCCGGAGTAGAGGGCGGCCCTGGGTTCCCCTCAAACCGCTCAACTCCTGATCAAACCCAGGAGGAATTGACCTGGACTGTGGCTTCTACCAGAGAGGAAGGTCTCTGGGCTGTTTCCTGACCCACAGGGTGAATCTATGAGACAAGCAAATCTGCCAATAAGTGCAGGACCCACCAAGGTAGAGGAGGAACTTTGTCACAGTTTTCATCCATGAAAGCTTATGCTCCAATACGTCTATTAGTTTATAAGGTGCCACAGGATTCTTTGTGGATTTTTACAGATCCAGACTAACATGGCTACCCCTCTGATACTTAGTTCTGAAGCTGCTCTAGCTTGTGCTGGAAACCAGGGGCTTTCTGAGTTGAGATTCAAAGGTGGGAGGGATAGCTCTGTGTTTGGCACATTGGCCTGCTAAACCCAGGGTTGTGAGCTCAATCCTTGAGGGGGCCCCTTAGAGATCTGGGGCAAAAATCAGTACTTGGTCCTCCTAGTGAAGGCAGGGGGCTGGACTCAATGACCTTTCAAGGTCCTTTCCAGTTCTAGGAGATAAGATATCTCCATTAAGTTATTTTTAACCACAATGTAAATTAATACTACCTTTACCCACTCAGTCCAGATGTGTGCCAACCTCAGCTCACCTGGACTGGTGAATCTGACCCATGGGCTGTACCACAGTCTGTGTTGATTGTCCCCAATCCTGAAAACACGAGCACACATGCTTGATTTAATCATGGGAGCAATTCCGTTGAAGACAATGGACCTACTTCCAGGAATAAAGTTAAATTTGTGCATAATTGTGTTTGCAGGATCAGGGCTTTAGATGTTGATAATGCTTGTTTAAAGTACAATTCTTAATTTGAGAGTAAGCTTTTAGTTCATTTAAAAATCCAATATCAAAAAATGTTCTGCTTGATTACAGTTGGCTATTCATTGATTTAGCTTTTAAAGAATAACAAATGGAAACATACGGTGGGCATGGCTTTCTAAATCCAGATCACAAATGGCATTTAAATGATCTCTTGGATTCTGATGGTGGTTCAAGAGATGAAATTTAAAATGGCTGTGGAGAGACTGAACTATAAACAGACATTGACCGGACAATGACTTTCCTTGGTCAGTGACTCAGCAAAGCTGAGAGTAAACCCAGCTGCCAGTATGTTTATTTGTGTGAAAACAACAAGAAGAACAAATGTTATTGGCTGTTAATAAGTGAATACTTAACAACTTCCCATTTGGCATGATAATAGTGGTGGCTAACGAATCAGGCGGGCAGGATTCCAAGCTATGACATTAGCTGACCCAGCATGGTGCAAATGGGAGAGTTAGAGCAGTGCCTAGCTTACAACGCTGCACACCTTCCTACTTAAAGCTTTGGTGCAGAATAAAGCAGGTTTGGCTTTAATTGTCTGGGAGAGGTTTTCATTTAATCTATTACCTTCTGTTACAATCCATTTTTTTTCCTCCTCATATTCAGGTAGGGATTCTTGGATAATTAACTTTATAGCAGAACTTAGCCTGTATAAAAGTTTTTCTTGTAGGACTATCACTGCAGATGTTGGGCCAGGTATTCAGCTGGTGTAAATTCAGTGTAGGTCCATTGAAGCTACACTGGTTTATGCTAGCTAATGATTTGATCCCAATTATTACTCTCGATAAATGAAAATTCTTCGGTTCTGGATTTCCTTGCAAAATTGCTAACAGTGATGAGTGCCATGCTCTGAAGACAGCTAATGAGGGACTAAGGGATAGATGTAATCATGCACAAGGCTTCCTATGTATAGATCTGATAAAATATAAACATAGAAATAAAAACCTTATTTCCCCATCAAAAATTCTGAACAAGAAAAATTTCATCTGAAATTTTTCATTTTTTTTTTTGTAAAACCCAATGAAATTTCCTTTGGTCCGAGTCAACTCAAAATGTTCATTTCATTTAGTTTCAAAGTGAAATGCTGGTTTCAATTTTCACAATCTGAAAAATGTTGGCACTTCGAAAAATGAAACTGTCTCTTCATCTCCTTTCAAAAAGTTGCACAGTGGTAAAAAGAAAAATGATGAAAAGAAAGATACGCATCATGACCTCATTCCCAAACTTTAAACATAATGAATATTAAGAATTTAAGGATGTCTATACTGGATCAGACCAATGGTCCATCTAGCCCAGTATCCTGTCTTCTGACAGTGGCCAATGCCAGATGCTTCAGTGGGACTAAAGGGAACAGGGCAATTATTAAGTGATACACCCCTGTCATCCAGTCCCAGCTTCCGGCAGTCAGAGATTTAGGGACACCCAGAGGACTGGGTGGCATCCCTGACCATCTTGGCTAATAAGTAATCATTGCATTTAATGGCATCATTAATAATCATTGAATTTAATGGCAAAAAAGGGAAGGGAACAAAAATTTGGAAAGTTTTTGGTTGTCCGAATCTGAAATTTCAGTTCAAAACTAAACAATTTTTGTTTCTTTTTTAAATTTACCAAAAAAGGGGGGAAAAGTAACTGAAAACCTTTTCCTCCTGAAAAGTTCAATTTTTCACAAAACCCCATTTTACGGTGGTAGAAAATTTCGGCTGAAAAATTTCAACCAGCTCTGTTTCTTAATCTGTGCATCATGCACCTGCTGTAAACCATGGGAGTTTGTTAGTACAGGAGGATGTACTAGAGGATTAGGTACTCTGTGGTTGAATGAGCTGTGGAGTCCCTGAACAATGATTTGCTCTGTTGTGGGGTCTCTCTCCTAAGTTCACTGCAGTTTCTCCATAACAGGGGCTGGCTTTATTTTTCTGGGTCAGATTATCCACTACACCTCTTATATGTATAATAAGTAAAGTACAATAAGGTAGGTGGATCCTAAACACACCAGTTTGCCCAGGCACTGTCCCACTTTGCCTCTTAAACTCTCAAGAGCACATTGTTTCTTTCAGTGTCTACTGAGTGTCTTTGGGTGGTTAACTTCACACTAGAGTCACCTCTATCTGTTTAGAACCTCAGAAAAATCCCATCTACTATGAAGGATGGGCAAGACTTAAGCCTGCTTGTTTTATGTGAACCAGATTATTTACCCTTAATTCGCACCATTGATTTAGATGTCTGTGCTGTTAGCTGCTGAAGTGCAAAGTTAGAACAAGGGCCAGCGCTTGCTACAGGTCTGAATTTGGCCCAGAATCCTGAATGTAGGGGCTGGCAGATTAGAGAAGAAGGAATTGCTTTTCAAATGTTTTGTTTTAAACTATGAGTATTCTCCATAGGTAAGTCTGCAGATACATTCTGTTCCTGATTTGGAATCTGAAGCAATTGTCTTTGTTTTAAAACTGTTCATTTCACCTTTAAAGGCTATCAAAGCTTTGTTATTACAAAGAGGCTGTCAGCAGCAGAATTTACTTGAAACAACAACTGAGGATTTGACAAGGGTGGCAGAGATGTTGATAAAAACTAATCTGATCTGGGTCAGTATCACATTAAGAAACTGGGTGACATTTGTTGGTTCTTGTACATTAAACAAAACTGTAGGGACATAAAATATCCTGAAGGACTGGGTTTGGGAATAAAGGATGCGTGTTGACTGTGTACTGTGAACGTTTCTCTCAAGTGGAAATGTGTGTTGATGCCTACTTCTGACTGGCAAATTGCTTTAAGCTTGATCTTTTTTATCCCTCTAAAATATTTATATTCATATCCTTACGCATGGTGTACGTTTTTAATAGTATCAGATTTTAGAGCCATCTCCTCAGTGCATCAGTCAATGAACAAATGGAAGCACCAACAAATGAGCAAGAAAATGTAACTCCTGGTGCAGCAAGATAGTGTGTTTCGGCTTGTAAATTATCATTGACTAAATGTCAATGCTGGTTTATGCCATCCCAAGTTAATGAAATTTCAGTGGAGTGTCGGTCGACACAGCATTTGGCCCGATCTGACAGCCATTGAAGTCAGAAGCGTTTACTGTTCACGTCAATTATAGCATGATAAGGATCATAATGACCCCGAAATTTCCACTGAACAATCAGAGCTCGATTCGGAAAGGCTCTTACATAGGTGCATAAGGGTTGGGGGTGTATACTGGGAGCCTGTGCACCCTGGTTCACCTCTGGCAAAAGAGCAGTACCTGTTCTGGGGAGAGCACTGGGACAGCTCTCTCCATACACCCCTGAAGTTGCACCCGGCCCCAGAGGAGGTTGTGCGGAGGTAGAGCCGTGTCCCTTCCCGTGTTCTGGCTCATGTGACTGGCATGTAGTGGGGAGTGTGTTGTGCTCCATGAAGGGGTAGCCATAGGTGCATACCTCCTGCACCCTGTGGAGCTCTGGGAGGCATTCTGAGCCACTCTCACTGCCGGCCTGTGCCTCCTTGACAGATAGAAGGCCCTCGTTGTTATAGTATCAAAGCTCCTAAGTATCATAAAAGAATTCAGAAATCCATCACAAACACATTTCCTACTCAGGGGACTTTTTGACTCTGATTGGGATTGGATTTAGAATTTGGATTGTGTGGAATTATGGGATCCCAGTGGGATGTTTGTTACAATCTTCTGCATGAACTTTAGAATATTATTGCAAAGCTCTGTATTTATTATTATTATTATTATTATTATTTTGTATTCCAGTAGCAAGTAGAGGCCACCAATTAAGGATCAGGACTCCACTGTATGAGGCACTTGTACAAACAGATGAGAAAACATTTCCTACCTGAAAAAGAGATGACAATCTACATAAGAGTATGGATTTATTTTCCCCCAGGATCCTCCTCCTTTTTCTTTTTCTAGCATAGCAAGTCATCTTTAAATGGCTTAGCAGTTTCACACTGTTTTGAAATAATTTTACAATTTTCTGTACAACAATGGATGTTAATGGCCGGACTTTGGGACATCATTTACTGTTCTCACTCAATAATTCCCCCGCCTTCCCCTGTAGGTATGAGTGGCATACACAACGAAATAACAATGGTAACACAAGATGATTAACAGTGAGTACTTGCTATAAAGAGGATGATAATGGGTAAACTTATTTTGCCTATTTGACCACACATGTGAACATCATGGGCTAAATCCTCAAGTGAGACAGATCCTGGGCATAGTGGAGACTGGTGTGTCCTCCAGCATAATTTAGGGGAGCCTTGGGGCTGCTTTAAATTGTAGTAGCCTCCTACACTATGCTGGTATGGATCTCCACCATTCAAAGTGTTTCTGTCACATGTTCTCTTGCTCCCAGCATGCACCAGAACTGTAGAAGAAAGACTAGCATGAGGGGAGCTGCGTGGAGGCAAACTGTCAGTCTTTCCATCAGGGCCGGCTCCAGACCCCAGGGCGGCAGGTGGCTCCGGCGGACTTTCCACAGTCAACGAAAGCCCTGGGACCAGCGCACCCTCCGCAGGCACGTCTGCAAGAGATCCCCCAGAGCCGCGGGACCGGCGACCGGCATAGCGCCCCCTGCGGCATGCCGCCCTGCTTGGGGCGGCCAAATTCCTAGAGCCGCCCCTGCTTTCCATTCACAGAGTTCCTCTAAAGTCATCTCTCACACAAGATGCTATTTACCCACTGCTAGAAGAAGCAGGGATTTGACCCCCGAGCCCTACAGATCTGAGGGGAATTCCTGATTGCAAAGAGACATGAACATAAAAGCCTTGTGCTTCCACAGAGATTCCTGGGGCCCTCCAGCTCTGCCCCAGCTCTCCGTCAGTGCAGCTTTAGTGAACCCATGTGGTCAGGGACTCCTCACTTGATGACTGATCCTGGTACCCTGTTTAAGGGAAATTCCCCAGGGCTCAGCCACAAAATTTCTTCAGAATTTCTTGTCCAGTTGGTGAGGGCATGATGCATATCTTCTCCAGAGCTTTCCCCTTCATGCCACCCTCAGCCCTCATGCTCCTTCCCTGGCCCTCTCCATGGAGCCACAGATCATGTGCTACAGAAACATCTGACTTGCCTTCTGCAGGAGGGACGAGATCCGCTCACGCAGTATCCCCATCACACCTGCATATAGAGAGTCTGGACCAGATCCTCAAAGATATTTAGGCAGCTAACTCTCCTTGATATTAATGCGAGTTAGCCACCTAAATAACCTGGAATATCTGGGCCTTCGTTCCTGTCAATGTAACTGCGGGAAAGCGTTTCTCTGTGTCTCATCTCTGGATATCCCCGTCTGCTCTTCCTCCTAGTTACAGTTCCTGATCCTCACCTTAGTTTAGATTGCTGAGAGCGGGCACCTCCGGCAGAAGCCATGTCTGCAGTAGGAAAAGCTTTATGGTTTAAAATAAGTTAAATAACATGAGGTGAATCATGATTTTGGCTTTATAGATTCATAGAATCATAAACTCTAGGATTGGAAGGGACTTCGAGAGGTCATCGAGTCCAGTCCCCTGCCCTCATGGCAGGACCAAATACTGTCTAGACCATCCCTGATAGACATTTATCTAACCTACTCTTAAATGTCTCCAGAGATGGAGATTCCACAACCTCCCTAGGCAATTTATTCCAATGTTTAACCACCCTGACAGTTAGGAACTTTTTCCTAATGTCCAACCTAAACCTCCCTTGCTGCAGTTTAAGCCCATTGCTTCTTGCTCTATCCTCAGAGGCTAAGGTGAACAAGTTTTCTCCCACCTCCTTATGACACCCTATTAGATACCTGAAAACTGCTCTCATGTCCCCTCTCAGGCTTCTCTTTTCCAAACTAAACAAATCCCATTCTTTCTGTGCCTGTATGACTGGGATGATAAAACTTCACAAGAGTATTGTGAAAATAAGCATTTGGAGAGTGCAGTGAGGCACTTGGCTAAAAGGTCTTCTATTCATGCAAAATACAGTCTCAATATTTTCCGTGGATTATATATGAATATAAAATGTGTGGTGAGCAAAATGCATTAAAAATGCTGCTGATTTTGATGATGCCCAGTGGGAGTTTGGGTTTGATTATGGCAGAACTTTGCCATTAGCCATAAATACGTAGAAATCTGGTTCAAAAGCATTGATGTTTTATAAATGTATGTATTTTTTTTTATTTTCAAAAGTAGCGTAGTTGTAGCAATTGCAATGATTGAAGTCTTTTGCTTCCATTCCAATATGCTAGTCCAGTGGTTTTCAAGCTGTGGTCCACAGCCCCCTGGCCGTCTGCAGACTATGCTAAGGGGTCCGTGAAAGGTCGTCATTACGGTAGAACAGTGTTTTTTCAACCTGTGGTTCTGGTGGTCGAATCCTAATTCAATCCCTGTTCTGTCAGCACCCAGGACAGTGTAGCTACACACTGTGTGCTTCATTCAGGGCAGATTGCAAGGTGCTGATCTAGGTCACAGAAACTAGGCAATATCTGGCACGATTGGGCCCACTGAGTTGCACCTGGGGAATCACAGCAAGTTATGATATAGTGTCATATTCTAGATGCTCTGTGCACTGTAGATATGTGCTCCTGCTATGTTAATGCCCCCTTAGAATCCTTTTGCTCCCACAGTATTCAGGTGGTGACAGCTGCAAAGTACCAAACTAATGACATAGTCACAAGCTTGCCATGACTCATTTATCCTTATGCAAGCTGGATGTTGTGCAAGTGCTGACCGAAAGGATGTTTAAGAACTTCTAGAGAAGTATTTATATAGGGCAACATTTTGAAATATGGCATGTATTTGAACACAGTATTTATGGAGGTGATAGTGAGCAGCTCTTAAAAATCTGCTGTATTTATAATCCCCTTATTTTATGACTAGAAAAATAAAGTACAGTATTTATAACGAAGCCTATGAGCTTTCCAGAGAGATTTATACTTGCACATATTTTTTTGGAAATTTACAAGTTTGGTTGATAAAAGTAATGTATGTAATATATTGAGACTTTAACTGGAAACTTTGTGACATTTTTGATTAAGAAACTGTAGTAGAATGACACCCAATCAATATGGCACATATTACATGGATTTAAAAACTGGCTAAACAATAAGTCTAAAAATGTAATTGTAAATGAGTAATCATCAGCAAAGGGGGTGTATTTCTACTGGCATTCCGTGGGGATCAGTTCTTGGTTCTATGCTATTTAATGTTTTTATCAATGACCTGCAAGGAAATATACAATCATCACTGATAAAGTTTGCAGGTGGCCCAAAAATTGGGGGAGTGGTAAATAATGAAGAGGACAGGTCATCGATAACATGATATCCTGGGACAGAGATAACTACAATTATATTGCACACAACAATTTGCAGACTGTAATATTTACCAAGCAAAAATCATATTTGAGTGCATTAACACCTTGGAAAATCCCCCATGTAGAAATGGAGCTTGCTGAAGCATTGCTGATCACTCATTAAACTTGCAAGTTATGCAACCACATTTGCCAATCCAGGATTTAGACTTGCTTCCCATGTGCAAAGCCATAAAAACAAAAACCCAGAACTCAAGTCAGCGCTAGCTGAACGCTCACCCACTGAAGCGACGGGGAGAATCCATTAATTATTGATCAGAAGGCATTAGAGATTAGCTGATGTGAGTGTAATGAATAAGAGCAGGAGATCTGCAGACACAGTATACTGGAATTTGCAAATGAGGATGTAAGCAGTGTCTGAATGAACTCTCCCCTGACAGCAGTGACGCACTGGAGGAAAAGACTTCAGGAGCAGAGCACATTTGCACGGACAAACCTACTCTGCCTAGGTTTTCAGTAGGCAGACCTGCTTTGCCAAGGTGATCAGTTTTGGCTGGTGTTGGGTTACAATTCGCTGAAGGTGTGACTTTAAACTGGTTTAGTTAAAGGCTGTGTGGACACACTCATGTTTAGACCAGGCAAATTTTGATTTAGGTTATAGGTTTAAACTGAAATAAGTGTCCACACAAGGGTCGGCACTTGTGCTGACTGCTACATCATGTAGGACTTTAAAAAAATGTTATCCACTATACAGTATTTTCTCTCTCTAGCTTTTATAAATCACTGCTGTGTGTAGTTAAAATGTGGCCTTCCACAGGCTTCCTTGAAAAACTGAGGGGAGTGGAGCAGGGACAGGAAGAGGCAGGGGGAGGGGGCAGAATGGGGTGGGAAGAGATGGGGTGGGGTGGGACAAGGCAGGGCAGGAGTGGAGATTTGGGGTGAGGGGGAGAGCCTGGGGCAGAGCAGGGGTCAAGCAACCAGATATGGCAGGACACCCCAGGATCTGCGAATAAATTTAAAGTCTGGGATTTTCAAAAGCACCTAAGGCAGTTAGGTGCTCACTTGCCACTGAATGTCAATGAAACCTGGGTCCCTTAAAACCTGGAAAATCCAAGCTCAGATCACAGCACCTAGCACAATGTTGATAAGTTGAGTACACCAGGTCCGGGCCTGCTAGGGACTCCATCACACCAGGGAAGCCTTCGGCTTGGGAGATCCAACTGCATTTTAGTCTAGACATCGAAGGGGCCCTCAAAGTAGCAGAAAATCCAGTCTTCTGCCTCAGCCACATCACTATTAATTATTGTTATAAAAATGCTAGAATGTGTTGCCCAAGCTGTAATCTTCGGCATAAGGTGTACAGCCGGGCTGGGGTGGGGTTCTTTCTTTTCTTTTCTTTTTTTTTGAGGGGGGGATTGTAAATTCACTGAAATATGTTTTTCAGGGCACTGAAACTATTTGCAAATTTGGGCTGAATTTACTGAATAATTTCAACGGAAAACACTTAAGAATTCAGAAATGGTAAAATGGTTTGTTTAAAAAATGTGAATTCAAATCAATGTTTCATTTCAAAAGTGTCAATCTGAATTGATATTTTGTTTCAAAATAGCCATTCAAATTGATATTCAAAACAGTTTGTTCAACCAAACTGTTTTGTTTTTTTCATTCCTCATTTTGTGAAGGAAAAAACAAACTGAAACACCAAACATTGGGGGGGGGGGGGGGGGGGCTATGGTCAATTTGGCCCCTGAACAGAAAAATCAACAATTTACTGAGTTAACAGCTGTGTAACAGCTCTTATTCTGTTAACAAGAAAAATAGAAAAACAAGCCATATCTTCAAATTGTTAGTAAAGTATGAGTGATTTTAAGGTCTAGTTTTTCATTCTTTCCACATGTATAACTCCCAGAGTAGTTAATAGGAGTTTGGAATGCACAAAAAAATGGAAAAAAATTCAGTAACAAGTGAGTAGACAAAAACATATTCCACCCATCAAAATCGTAATGCTTTTAAAATAATTTTAAGAGCTCGACCCTACACAGGATTACACATGTGAATAATGCTCTTCCTGTGCATAAAGATTTGCAAACTTGGGCATATCTAACACATTTCTGACATGTAACCTTAGGGGAAACGCATACAATACTGGGAACATATACAATAATACGTGTGAATACTTTTGTGCTTATAATGAAAACTGTATCTGTAGGCACCTGGACAGGAGCAGGGCATTATAGCTATTTGTGTCTGGTTTGCTTTTTCTTCTTTCCTTGGGGAGATTGCGGGCAGAAATTGGTAAGTTAGCTTTTTCCTCATCTTCCCTTTTGTAAATAGTCACTGTGATGGAGCAGGGACTGTCTGTGTGGGGGATGGGGGAGCCGGGGAGGACTTTAGGTGAGGGACAGGACCTGAGCCTGTAACCTGAGCTAGGCAGGGGGGAGGGGAGGTCAACACCTTTGCCCGGGAAGCTAGACAAAGGCAGAGAGCCGGCTGGAGAGGGTTGGGTCAGTTTCGGTTTTGGGCTGGGGGGTGCAGTGCAGGGAATCCCAAGCTGGGAACTAAGCTCCCTGCACCCCCAGAAGGACCAGTTTGAGGGGTCCTGGCTGTATCTCCAAGCTCTGCTGTAGCCTGCATTCCTGTGTCCAATAAACCTTCTGTTTTACTGGCTGGCTGAGAGTCACAGCGAGTCCCAGGCAGAGGGGTGCAGAGCCGGACTCCCCCACACTCCGTGACAGTCATCTCACATTAAGAATTTTAACTCTGTTCTCCAGCGCAGTCCCCCTCCCTCCCCAAGGTTCACTATGCACTAAGGTCACCAAAAGGCAATGGAAGAAACATGAAAGGGAACAGAAATAAAGTTTCCAACAGAAACTCTGATGCTGTTTTATTGTTCACTGTAGCATCCAAGTGATTATAGGCCGAGGCTCCAATTCAGCATAGCACCTAAGCAAGTGTTTAACTTTAGTCTTGAAACACATGCTTAAGTGTGTTTAAGCTTACTAAACTGCTCAAGACAGTTAAGACCAAAGCAGACTGTGAAGAACTTCCAAAAGATCTCACAAAACTAAGTGATTGGGCAACAAAATGGCAAATGAAATTTAATGTGGATAAATGTAATGTAATGCACATTGGAAAAAATAACCCCAACTATACATACAATATGATGGGGGCTAATTTAGCTACAACGAGTCAGGAAAAAGATCTTGGAGTCATCGTGGACAGTTCTCTGAAGATGTCCACGCAGTGTGCAGATGCGGTCAAAAAAGCAAACAGGATGTTAGGAATCATTAAAAAGGGGATAGAGAATAAGACTGAGAATATATTATTGCTCTTATATAAATCCATGGTACGCCCACATCTCGAATACTGTGTACAGATGTGGTCGCCTCATCTCAAAAAAGATATACTGGCACTAGAAAAGGTTCAGAGAAGGGCAACTAAAATGATTAGGGGTTTGGAGAGGGGCCCATCCGAGGAGAAATTAAAGAGGCTAGGACTCTTCAGCTTGGAAAAGAAAAGACTAAGGGGGGATATGATAGAGGTATATAAAATCATGAGTGATATGGAGAAAGTGGATAAGGAAAAGTTATTTACTTATTCCTATAATACAAGAACTAGGGGTCACCAAATGAAATTAATAGGCAGCAGGTTTAAAACAAATAAAAGGAAGTTCTTCACACAGCGCACAGACAACTTGTGGAACTCCTTGCCTGAGGAGGTTGTGAAGGCTAGGACTATAACAGCGTTTAAAAGAGAACTGGATAAATTCATGGAGGTTAAGTCCATAAATGGCTATTAGCCAGGATGGGTAAGGAATGTTGTCCCTAGACTCTGTTCGTCAGAGGATGGAGATGGATGGCAGGAGAGAGGTCACTTGATCATTTCCTGTTAGGTTCACTCCCTCTGGGACACCTGACATTGGCCACTGTCAGTAGACACAGCAAAGAATCCTGTGGCACCATAGACAGGATACTGGGCTAGATGGACCTTTGGTCTGACCTGGTACGGCCATTCTTATGTTCTTATGTAAGTGCTTTCCTGAATTGGGCCATAATGTAATCGAGTTGTGGCATACAAGGGACAGTCTAAACCTATTAGACTGGCATTATCAAAAGCACCCAGGACTGGCCTAAATTTGCTCTTACTGAAGTCAGTGGTGAAACTCCCATTAACTTCAGTGGGAACAGAGCTAGGAAAATACTGCCAGTAATCTTTATAGTAAAAGCAACAGCACTAATAAAGACCCAGAGAATTGTAGAAATGCAGAACTGGAAGGGACCTCAAGAGGTCTTCTAGTCCTGCCACTTCCCCCCATCCTGCCTTGGTACATGTGGGTGAAGCATACCTAGACCGTCCCTGACAGTGTTTGTCTGACCTGTTTTTAAAAACCTCCAGTGATGGAGATTTCACAACCTCCCTAGCTAGAGAAGCAAATAAATATTGAAGGCTCAAGTCATATCAACAAACTATTCGCATTTTAGGATTTGATCCTGCTGTCTTTGCACTCTCGATTACCAGTGAAGCCAACAGGAGATTAGGGTCTGTGAAGCAGGATTGGCCTGAATCCTACAAATAATTCAGAACTGTAAACCTTTGAAAGGATTGATCTGTATGTGTAGTGAATCCATAAGGGTAATACAACATGAAAGAAAATGTTAGTAGTGATGATCTTGATACTGGGAATTAATTTAAAAATGAAAAAAAAATCCTTGAAATTTTTATTCACTTAAAGTTCTTAAATAATTTAAATGAAAATATTAAATGAATGATATAATTTGTATTTGTTTTTGTTTTATTTTAGGGAAACACCATGACAATATCAGTAAGTTCTATTTTTCTTCTAATGAAACATCTTACATGAAGTTTTAGGCAGTAAAGAAAAATCCCATGTAATAACAATTGAACCCAGATATTGCAAAGACTTAAGCCAATATGTAACTTTGCGCAATTCAGTGGGACCACTACACATGAATAAGTGTTTGCAGGATCAGGCCTAAATCTGGATGCACTCGGATAAAATATTACAAGCGTCTAATTATTTATGTGGATTTCTTTCTCTCTCTTTTTAGGTGAACTCCATGAAGATATTAGTAAGTTATATTTCTCCCAGTTGAAACTTTTTTTGGAGGGTGTTACTTTCCATTATAACATAATTTTATTTTTCTACCCTCAAAACTCCTGCCACTTTAGATTAGACATACAGTGAATGATTTGATGTAAAGAGGCAATGTGAGAAAATGTTTAGGTGACTAGAAGTCAGGGGTACTGACTCAGAATGCTGACTGAGAGTTGCAGCAGCACCTGGGCAGAGAAGTTGGAGAGGAATCAGTAATAGCTCCCTGGCCAGTTCTACACAGACCCCAGTCTTACTGTAGAGTAGAGTAGAGGGGTGGAATTTTTCAACCAATTTTATTTTTAGGGGGAAAAAAGGAAATTCAGTGACCATTAAAATGTTTTGAGAATTTATGTTGAATTTGCCAAATTGTTTGGGTGTAAAAAATCTGAAGAAATTGAAACGTTTTGTTTTCACATTTTCAAAATGAAACATTGAGTTTTTGATTCAAAGTGACTTTTTGTTTTGAAAATTCCTTTATTTTTTTAAGAAGATGCTTGAAAACAGAACAAGACATTTCATTTCAGGTCAAACAAAATATTTTGGTCAACCTGGAACTAATTTTTTACTGAGCTTTTTATTCACTGAGAGTTAACTAAATAAAAAATCTTTGTGGTTCAACCCCACCAATTATTTGGAATTGCTTAGATCTGAAAAACATCTTATTCACCCAGCTTTAGATTACAGCAGCCTTTGGGCTATTCTAATCCATACCACCTGGCTGCAGCTAATATAAATCTTGTTCACCAGCCAGAGATTACCAGCAGGCAGTGCTTTCTAGCCACACTCACTCCTTATTTGTTGCATGGTCCCATTGTGGTGGGCTGCAGAGTGGTTGTGCAGAAGCTGGCCATGCTAGTTCAAATCCTGCTAGGGACTTGCCTGTGCTGGGGAAGACATCAGCTGCTTCCTGGCTCTTTTGAACAACTCACATGACATGAAGGCTCTAGACTGCATGACAAATGTCTCCCCTACCTCAGCCATATCAGCATTAGCCTCCAGATGCTATGATATTGTTATTTGGAGTACTGTGTCCAGTTTTGCCCTGACCCTCTATAGAAAGGATATGGACAAATTGGAGCGAGTCCAGCGGAGGGCAACAAAAATGATCGAGGGCTGGGGCACATGATCTATGAGGAGATGCTGAGGGAACTGGGCTTGTTTAGTCTGTAGAAGAGAAGAGTGAGGTGGGATTTGATAGCAGCCTTCAAGTACCTGAAGCGGGGTTCCAAAGAGGATGGAGCTCGGCTGTTGTCAGTGGTGGCAGAAGTGGCTACAACTTGGAAGAGAGAGAGGCAACACTGGAGCCAGAAGGAGGGGAAAGGGTATAATGGAGAGATGCCCCAGTTTAGAAGAAAGTTAAACCAATCCATATTAAGGATAAGGAAAGTAGAAAGACTAAAGACTGAGTTATAGAACCGAATGAATATTAACTGTTCAAGTGGTGTTAGTGGTTACCATTCTAGGGCCTACTCTTGCAATCTCTGCACACCTCGGACTCCCAGAAGCAGAACGGGGCCCCACTTCTAGAAACAGTTCAAACCTGTAAACCTTTGAATTTTTATTTTCACTTGTAGCCAGAAAATCGACAATATGGACAGAAATGTAATTAACGATTATCTAGACAATATAAAATGAGAATATAAATCTTTGTTAATTGAAAAAACTCTTAAATAGTTTGTATTTATTTCTGTTTGCTTTATTTTAGGGGCACATCTTGAAAATATTAGTAAGTTCAATTTTTATCCCAATCTAACCTCTCAGTTGAAGTTGTACACAGTTAAATTGTTGTTGTTTTTAATTCAAGGAATAATGTCAATTTGAAAATCAAATGCACGAACTTTGGCCACTGTTCAGAAGGCACAGCAGCTCGGTCATTTGCAGGATTGGGGTCTTTGTAATAAATCGTTGTCTATAAAATGGTACGTCAGAATAAAAACAGACTTTGATAATAATGTTACGGTCTGTCCTTTCATTTCTTGCACACATGCCACTCCCAGTGCAATCAAAAGGTGATGGGCTGGGAGGAACAGTAATCAAAGTATTCTGAATTTTGATTTTTCATCATCATCATCATCATTTTTATTTCCAATGACCAAAAAGGGGCAGGGAAAATGTCAACCAAATTGTCACATGCCCTCCCCACAACAAACACAAACTATTTTCTCACCAGCTCAAACAATTAATAATCAGACCTAAAGACACCTTGCTCTGCAAAACTGTAAATCTTAACAAAATTATATTGGAGCCCTGAGCCGACACATTCTTAAACTTATGCTTCATTTTCAGCACACAGATGGTCTTGTTGAAGTCAGTGGGAGTACTCACATGCTTAACATTGCGTACGAGCATCACTCTTTGTGTCGCCAGTGCCTTTGAGTCCAAGCCTGCAAGTGTTTACATGCATGAGTAACTTTATTCATGGGCCTGAGTGTTGGTCAGATTGGGTGTTTATAATGCATTTTTGACCTGTAATCTTAGCTCCTGATCCTGAGTTTGGAGCCATGCGAGTGAACTGTTGAATTCAGCCCCACTGATTGCAGTGTAGATTCAGGCCTTTAGAATACCACCAGGAAGGTACACGTGAATAGTAATGAATAGCCATGATCCTTCTGCATTATACAACCCACTGGTGAATGTGTTACAGGCCTGCCTGCATACTGCTCTACATACAATATGAGTCTGCTACAGACCCTTGCTAAATCTACAGCAATTTGGTCTTTCTTTTTAGCTCTGGAAGTCCCCACTTAAATCCCTGGTGAATCAGCCAAGATGGTGGCCATCACACTTGCATATGGTTAACTTTAAGTATGTGATTACTTCCACTGAAATAAATCAAGGCCTATGTACGTGAGCTGAATGACTATAATGAAAAGTGATCTATACATTTCCATATATGCTAAGAGAATTTTTAAATTGCCTTTTCCTTTTCTTTTTATTTAAGGTGAACTGAATGAAAAAATTAGTAAGTTATTGTCATAAATAAACAGATCAGGGTTAAGGTCTCTTTTACCTGTAAAGGGTTAACATGCAGTACCTGATGACCACCTGACCAGAGGACCAATCAGAGACAAGATTTTTTCAAATCTCTGTGGAGGGAAGCCTTTGTCTGTGTTCCTTGTTTTGCTCAGAGCTCTCTTTGGATCTAAGAGAGGTTAGTCATGTCTCCAAGTTCTCCTGGAGTAGTTTCTACTATTCAATAGTGAGTATTAATTAGAGAGGCGAATTAGTCTTATAATTTGATTTCTACATTTGCAATTGTGTGTTTTGCTGAAGGAAATTCTTTATTCCTGTTTGCTGTTACTTTGCTTTTACTGAGAAAGAAAGGAGGGGGGATTCTCTCCAGAGATTGATAAATTTAGACCCTGTATGGTTCTATCTTGGATTACAGAGACAAGTTACTTTCTTTTTATTCTTTAATAAATTCTTTTCTATTAAGGACTTGGTTGGTCTTTCCTTGGGTGGATTCTCAGGGAAAGAGAAGGGGGAGGTATCCCTCTGTAGTTAAATCCCGGTGTCTCTCCTAGGAAAAGGGAGGGGGGAGGAAGCAGGGGGAATGGTTTATTTCTCCTGGGTGTAAGAACTCCATGGATTTGGGGCTCTTGGAATCCCCTAGGATTTGGGGGAAGGACTGTGTCTCAATCCACATTTCCTGATTGAGTGGTGGCAGCTTTTACTAGATCTAAACTAGGATTTTAGTTTAGAGGGAAACCAAGTCAGGTCCCCACATTGGAACCCAACAGCTCCAAGTGGGGGTGAGACCTATGACATGGTGGGCAGCGGTGAGAGATTTTTCTGAACCAGACAGCCATTGCTATTCTCTTCTCCTAAAGCAGGACTGCAGGTTAGGAGGGAGAGAGACCCCGAAGGCAAACAGACACAGATTTTCTAACTGGTATTGTTAGAGGCAGTTTTTTTTTCAGCTGGGCTTAGCTGAAAAGAGCTATTCTCTTCTTCTAGAGCAGGAAAGCAACCTGAGAGAAGAAGAGATTTACAAGTATTCCTTTTCTAACTGGTATTGTTAGAAGCAGTTTCAGCAGTTTGGCTGGAGGGAATTAGTTTTGCTAACCAGGCTTTGTTATAAGGAAAACCCTGCTGAGAGGGTACTTAGCAATTTGCAAGACAGTGGCAAAACTTGGTAAGTGTTTCCCTCCCCCTCCCTTTTTCTGTAATGCATCCTTTTTTATTAATCAGATTCAGCTTAACAATGAACTTTATTTGATTTGCTTGGTTTCAGGATGGAGAAAAGCCCAAGTTTGTCCAAGTAAATAAAGTTTGTATTTAGTTAATGTCCAAATTTCACTTTCTGGAGAGATCCTTGCTCCCTTTCTTTGCAGAAATAGTTTAAAACAACACAAAACACAAATAGGAAATAATGCAATAGTTTCTCTGGTTGAAATTTGAATGGTGAAGGTGGTTCCCCAAGTGAGCTGTATTGCTGGGGAATCTTCCTTTGGGAACACGGAGAGAAGTGAATTAATATTTTTCTGGATAATACATGCTCAGGTAGTACTTGAATGGGATGCTGTCCTGATGTTATTCTGTGCACATTCATAGGGGAAGGACAGCCCAGTGGCTAGCGTGTTAGCCTAGAATTCTGAAGGCCTCAGTTCAGATCCCTGCTCCTGAGTGACATTGGACAAATCACTTAGTTTCTTTTTTGCCAGAAGCTGGGAATGGGTGACAGAGGATGGGTCACTTGATGATTGCCCGTTCTGTTCATTCCCTCTGGGGCACCTGGCGTTGTCAGAAAACAGGATACTGGGTCAAACAATATATGCCATTCAACCCAAAACAAACACCTTTTAAGATTTTTGGTTGACCCCAAATTATTATTTATTTATTTATTTTTGGTGTAAACCTAAAAATCAGTTATTTGCACAGTTCTGGGAGAAGAAGACAAAGATGCACAAAACTTCCCACACCGGTTTCACCTGCTGCTCTATGGGTCTGCTCTTATATACATCCAGTGCTTAATGTGTAATGAAAGAGGTTTCGGGGCTCAAGCAGTATTTTCTACATTCATAATTGATGAAGCAAGCCCAGAGGTACCAGATCTACAAACTGCCAAGCCTAGAGATGCTGGTGCTCAATGCTGGCACAAATTTAAGCACTGAACACATCCCCTTCCCCACACAGACCTCCTTATTCCTGATGTACGATTTGATAGGAATTTTTATTGTCAGCTATCCTAGTGATCAGGCTGTCCTGGGAGCTTTGTCTTCAGGGGGAAAGACGACTTTGTCAGTTTTTGTTAAAGTTTGAGTCTATAGCAGTTTCCTCTCCTCTGCTAAAAACAGAAGATGATCTTCTCCTTCCTCCTTAGATAATGTCGTGAGGACACCTGGGTGAAAAATGGATATTTCAGTTCATTGGCAATTTCAAAAAAATGAAGACAAATTTGTTTTGGGTCAGACCAGAAACGAAAATTTTTAGAAAGTTAAAAACATGATTTAAACAAAATGTTTTATTTTGAGCATTATAAACTCTTTTTTTTTGCTTTTTAAAAAATAAAATTAAGGGAAATTTTGAAATGAAAAATTGTTCCCAACCAAAAAAATCAAAATATTTCATTTTTAATATGTCAAAACAAAAGATTCTGATTTTTTTTGAATATTTTTATTTGTCTTAAACAAATAATTTGGCAAAATTGACATGGATTTGGAAAATGTTTGTGTTGTTGAATCTGCATTTTTCACCAACAAAAGTTTTGGCCTAACAATGTCACCAACTCTAGTTGTGAGAGCGACCCATTGTGTTTTATTTCACTTTAACCACTGTTTGGGCTAAAATCTCTTTCTGCTTCTTCAGACTGTCCTAACGCCCTTTCCTGGTGGCTCGCCACACTCTAGAGAGATGGCCTCTTGGCTGGTAGCCCTTTCTACCTGGCCTTCATTATTCCCCATGGAACTTAAATTAGGGGTATATCAAATCATGCTATGGTGTGACCTGACTTTAAATATTAGGAAGGAGGAGCACAGCAGGGGTTCTGTTCATGAAAAAGAAATGGGAATAAAATCTGCTGGGGCTCCCCAGCGTTCCTGGGTCTCTGATCCCCTCTCTGGTGAGAGGCATCTGCAGGCAGGGCTGCCCAGAGGATTCCGGGGGCCCCCGCTTCGGCGGTAAGTCGGCGGCGGGGGGTCCATCCATTCCGGGACCCGCCGCCAAAGTGCCCCGAAGGACCCCCGGCCAGCGAAGACCGGGAGCGAAGAAGTTCTGGGGGCCTGGGCCCCGCGAGAGTTTTCCGGGGCCTCTGGAGCGAGTGAAGGACCCCACTCCAGGGCCCCCAAAAAACTCTCGTGGGGGCCCCTGCTGGGCCCGGGGCCTGGGGCAAATTGCCCCACTTGACCCCCCCTCTGGGCGGCCCTGTCTGCAGGAGAGGAAAGATTCTGCATCTCAGACCTGGCTCAGATGGCCTTTCGCTTGTGTTACTGACCTGTTCCTGCTCGGGTTTGTGACTCTGTCCTGCACTCTGCTGAGGGGGAGATATGATTGCTCTTTATAAATATATCAGAGGGATAAATATCAGGGAGGGAGAGGAATTATTTAAGCTTAGTACCAATGTGGACACAAGAACAAATGGATATAAACTGGACACTAGGAAGTTTAGCCTTGAAATTAGACGAAGGTTTCTAACCATCAGAGGAGTGAAGTTCTGGAACAGCCTTCCAAGGGGAGTAGTGGGGGCAAAAGACATATCTGGCTTCAAGACTAAGCTTGATAAGTTTATGGAGGGGATGGTATGATGGGATAGCCTAATTTTGGCAATTAATTGATCTTTGGGATTATTAGCAGGTAAGTATGCCCAGTGATCTGTGATGGGATGTTAGATGGGGTGGGATCTGAGTTACTACAGAGAATTCTTTCCTGGGTGCTGGCTGGGGAGTCTTGCCCACATGCTCGGGGTTTAACTGAATTTTCCTCCAGGGCAGATTGGCAGAGGCCCTGGAGGTTTTTCGCCTTCCTCTGCAGCATGGGGCATGGGTCACTTGCTGGAGGATTCTCTGCAGCTTGAGGTCTTTAAATCACGATTTGAGGACTTCAGTAACTCAGACATAGGTTAGGGGTTTGTTACAGGAGTGGGTGGGTGAGGTTCTGTGGCCTGCGTTGGGCAGGAGGTCAGACTAGATGATCATAATGGTCCCTTCTGACCTTAAATCTATGAATCTTGGAGCTCCTCCCCATTCAGAGCTGGGTAAATCCTGAAGGAAGGACCCGGGGCAGATGGAACCTTCCCCGAGAGATGAGCTCTGCCCAGGGGTGATGGATTCCTCTTCCTAAAACTGGGGGTGGGGGGAGGTGGGTATGAGGCCCCACCCCGCTCCATGGCCCTGCCCCTGCCCCTTCTCTTCCTCCGGAGGTCCCGCCCCCTTGGCCTAGCCAGAAGCTGGAGCCCATTCTGCCTGGGATGGGGGAGGGTTGAACGCAGCCCCTGGCTAGGGTGACCAGACAGCAAATGTGAAAAATCGGGATGGGGGTGAGGGGTAATAGGAGCCTGTATAAGAAAAAGACCCAAAAATCGAGACTGTCGCTATAAAATCAGGACATCTGGTCACCCTACCCCTGGCCCATGTCCTCATCCCCTGGGTCCCCACCAAGGCAGGTGGAGGGTCTGCAGCTCCCCACGGCTGCCCGCATGGCTCTTACCCTGACCCAGATCCAGCTTCCAGCTTGGCCTGGGGACAGGGCCTCGGGGGCCAAAGAGCTGCAACCAGGCCATGGTAAGAGACACCCGGGCAGCTGCTGTGGAGAGCCACAGACCCTCCATCAGCCCTGGGTGGGGGGTCATCTGGGGGGCAGGGACATGGGCCAGGGGCTGCTCTCGCCCCCCACCCCACCCCACGGCTCCCCACAGCTGCACAGGTTCCCCGGTCAGGCTCCAGCTTCTGGGCCTTTGGGGGAGCAGAAGGGGCAGGGGGCAAGGCCCGTGGGGAGTGGGAGGGCCAGTCCCTCATTCCTGCACCTCTGGCTCTGCCTTTAGCATCATGATTCTCTCTTTCCACTGCAGCGAATGTGACCCTGGATCCAAACACAGCAAATGCCCAGCTCATCGTGTCTGAGGATCGGAAAAGCGTGAGGCGTGGAATTGCACGGCAGGAGGTGCCGGACAATCCAGAGCGATTCCATTCTTTCTGTTTGCTGGGCTGTGAGAGGTTCACCTCAGGGCAACATTACTGGGAGGTGGAGGTGGGAGATGGAGGGTTTTGGGCTGTGGGTGTTGCCAGAGAGTCTATGAGGAGGAAGGGAGGGATCAGATTTAACCCTGAGCAGGGGATCTGGGCTGTAGAGCGGTGTGGGGATCAGTACCGGGCTCTCACCTCCCTGGAAACTCCCATGCCCCTGAGTGAGAGACCTAAGAAGATTGGGGTTTATCTGGACTATGAAGCGGAGTGGGTGGCATTTTATAATACTGGTAATGAGACCCTGATCTTTACTTTCATGTCAGCATCTTTCACTGGGGAGACAATCCTTCCCTTCTTCTGGGTGGGGATTGGAGTCCTGCTCAGAGTCTGCCCCTGAGGCCTGGAGATGGAGAGGTAGCAATATCCCACTGGGGTTCACTCTGGTTATGGACCAGAAATGGACTGAACTAGTTGTTGTCCTGGGGACAGCTCAGATGGTTTAAAACACACTGCTGTGGTTCTAGAGAGGGGGATTGAGGAGACAGAGAAGATGGGGGGGTTGTAGGGAGCATAGGCACCGACTCTGTGGGTGCCACAGGGCTTGAGCACCCACAAGGAAAAATTAGTGGGTGCTCTGCACCCACTGGAAGCCAAGCTCCCTTCACTCCCCACCCAACTCACCTCCTCCTCCTGCCCTGAGCACGCCGCGTCCCCACTCCTCCCCCTACCTCCCAGTGCTTCCCGCCGCCACACAGCTGTAGCAAGCTCTGGGAGGGAGGGGGGAGGAGGCAAGAGCGGGGCGGGGACGGAGATTTGGGGAAGGAGTTGGACTCGGGGCAGGGGTGGAGTTGGGGTGGGGCCGGGGCCGAGGGGGGTTGAGCACCCACTGGCGCCAGTAGAAGGTGGTGCCTATGGTAGGGAGAGGAGAAGCTGAAGACTGGAAAGGGAACGTGAGGCTTTACTGGGGAGGGAGATGCTGGAAGGAAATGGAGGGTGAAAGACAGGGAAAGGGGGTAAGGAAAGTAGAGAGAGAGGGAATAAAACTGTTCAATATTATGGAAAGTGATTGTGTTTTCTTAACTCAGTCCCTTTGTTCATGAAAAAAACTATTTTGAGGCCTTAAATTATTCTTGCAGATTTTGGACACTCTCTTCTCAGTGTTCTGATTATTACACTATCATTGAATTGTTTGGAATTCTCACATTTCCTGCCTGTAAATATAGCATGTATTTTAAATGCTGTTATTTCTGTTCGGTATTTTCTTTTCTCTCTCTTTCTTTCAAGCTGTTTGTTGTTTAAAGGAGCAGCACCTTTTTTTCCTGCATAAGCTCTGGACTGTGTGCTGGGCATCCCAGGTCTGCAGGATGATGTGATCTCACCAGTCTGTGCTTGTGGCCCTGTGCCAGTCTACCTAGGGAATACCAGCAGCTATGCCAGTTATACTGAGCAGCATATGCCAGTGTGAGTCTGCCATGCCAGGGTCCTCCTTCTCCTCCTGCTCCATCATACAGTCCATCAGGTACCTTTGGTGGGGCAGAAAAGTCCTCTCAAATGTTCACCAGCACTTCAAGGAAGCTCTGTCCTTTTTCTGATGCAGGAGTGAAAGTGCAAGCGAGAGGATTTCTTCAAAAGGTGCCTTCTCCATGTTGCTGGCTCTGGTAGCTTGGCGCACACAGACCAAAATCACTCCTCGGCTGTCTGTGTTGGCGGGCTGTGCAAACTTCCTGTAACAAGAAGGGTGGGCAGAAAAGTTTTGCTGCACTGTAACATGCTCAAAGGGCCACAGCGGCCACATTTCAGGCTGGTGTTGGGGAATCTGGGCTAGGGTTGGTTGGACTCAGGTCTACATGCTGCAGTGTGGACACCAGAGCCCCAGATTTGAGCCTAGGTTAGAAATGTCTTAATGTAGGGTTAAGAACCAGTATAGATGCTCAAGCCCAGGGTTCTCCAACATGGGCCAGCTGACGCCAGACCCAAAAACCTTGGGCTTACATTGCAGTGTAGACAAACCCAGAGTGACATACATGCATATCCTCATTAGAGTTCAGTGACACAACCAGTTCAGGAGAAAAAAGATTCCATGACTATCTTCAAAAATCACATCTGGAAAATGAAAGGGAAATAAACAAGGAAACACTTTTATATGCTTTATTTGCATAAAGATCCTCTGCCCCAGCCAGAGCCCTCATCCCCCCTGCACCCTAATCCTCTGCCCCAGCCCTGAGCCCCCTCCTGCATCATGAATCCCTCATCCTCAGCCCTACAGCCCTCACCCCTGTACTCCCTCCTATCCTCAAACTCTCTCCCCAGAAGGTGCACCCCCTCCCCCTTCCCACACACCCCTTCCCAACCCCAAACTCCCTCCCAAAGCCTGCACCCTGCACCCCTCCTGCACCCTAATCCCCAGCCCAGGATCTGCACCCCAGACCTCCCCGCCCCAAACCCCCTCCCAGAGCCTTAGGCAGGTGGGGGCAGAGTTTGGGGGGGTGGAGTTGGGGTGCGGGTTCTGGGCACCACCAACATTTCTACAAACTTGCCACCCGTGGCCCTAGGAGCACAAGCAGCGCCAGTGGTGGGGGTGAGTGTGCTGCTGGGGGGAGCAGGAAAGGGGGGCTCCTCCCCCAGAACTTGCTGCTGCTGGCAGGGAAAGGGCCGAGGGGAGTCGTCCTCTCTGGTCCCTGTCCCAGAGCAACACCCTGCACCCCAAACTCATCCCCAGCCCTGCCCCACCCCAGAGCCCACACCCCCAGTCAGAGCTTTCACCCCCCACTGCACCCTCTACCCCCACCACAAACCCTTCATCTCCGGTCCCAACCAGAGCCCTTATCCCCCCGCACGCTGACCCTCTCCCCCAGCCCTGAGCCCCTCCCAGCCCCAGCCAGAGCCCTCACCCTGAGCCCCTCCCACACTCCAAACCCCTCAGCTTCAGCCACAGTCCTCACCCCTGCACCCCCTCCCTCCGTACCCCCTCCCGCCGTACCCCTTCCCACCCCCAAACTCTCTCCCAGAGCCTGCCCCCCATTCCCCTGCCCCAGCCTAGGGCCTGCACCCCAGACCACCTCCCTCACCCAAACTCCCTCCCAGAGCTGTTGGCAGAGTTTGGGCGGAGCGGGTTCTGGGCACCACCAACATTTCTACAAACCTGCCCCCCCTGCCCCGCCTCAGGGTTATGACTGATCCAGCCTTTCCCCCTCACAGACTCTCTGGCCACCCCCACAGCCCAGCGTTCCCCATCCCCCACCTCCATCCCCCAGGAATGTCTCCCCAGGGTGAATCCCTCACAGCCCAGCACACAGAGCTCAGTGTCAAATCGCTCAGGATTGTCAGGCAGATCCTGCCGGGCGTGTCCCCATCTCACATGTCTCCGATCCTCAGACAGGGCGAGCTGGGGATGAGCCGTGTCTGGATCCAGAGTCACCGTCACTGGGGACAGAGAGAATCGGAGCGTGAGGGGCAGAGCTCAGCCCTGGGGGAGGCTGGGACCATTTCTCACACTCCCCAGCAGCCCTGGTCGGGCTGTGACAGGCCTGGATCCCAGGGAGCTGCCTCTGTCCTGGGCGCCTGACACTGAGCAGAGACTTCACTGCAGTTCTCAGCCTGTGCAATGGGACCCACTTTTGTACATTGGCATTTGGTTACAGACATAGGCGGCAGGTTCGTATAATTTTTGCTGGGGCCCAAAATGGTGGTGTCCCCCCCCCCCCCGCTCTCACCCTGTAAGCTGATATAAAATGAAGCTACAATGCGTCAGCACCACAAGATTACAAGGGTCAATTAAAAGTGGAAAGTCAGAAGCAGCACTTGCCTATTAATACCTAATATACGGTATTAAATTTTGTTGCACCTGTTGTGACAAAGTGGGAATGTTCTTAATGTTTTCTCTGAATACTGTGTGGGTGCCTCAGTTTCCCCTGCAAAGTGCCAACTGACGGTGTTGGGGACAAAGAGATCAGGTGGCCTCCTTGTACGGAAGAGACACAAAGGCCAGAGGAGGGAGTGTCAGTTTGGAGCTGGCTGGGGAAATTGGGAGAGGCCCAGAACTTGGGTCTGGGCTCCCCACCCCCCAAGATGGACCTGACTGAGGGGTCCTGTTTTCTGTACTTACAAGCTCTGTTTTAGACTGTATCCCTGTCATCTAATAAACCTTCTGTTTTACTGTCTGGCTGAGAGTCACATCTGCCTGCGGAGTTGGGGTGCAGGGACCTCTGGTTGCCCCAGGACCTGCCTGGGCAGACTCGCTGCGGAAAGTGCACAGTGTGGAAGGGCATGCTGAATGCTCCGAGGTCAGACCCAGGAAGGTGTAAGCTTCTTGCCTTGGAGACAGTATGCTCAGAGAGGAGGCTCCCCCAGAGTCCTGACTGGCTTTGTATGGAGTTGTTCCAAAGCATCCCAGCATCCCCTTCCACACCATGCGCTTCCAGAAGTCTGCACAGGCACTGACACTCCCTCCTCTGCCTTTGTCTCTTTTCCAAGCATTAGGAGGCCACCTGATCTCTTTGTTCTCCAACACCTTCAGTTGGCACCTTGCAGGAGAGTGGCCCAGGCCATCAGTTGCCTGGAGGCAGGGTTCCAGCCATTCTCTGTGCAGAGGGCATCATACTGGCCCTCTAGGGCTTTACAACAATCACACCCCCTTATCCCACCATCTAGAGCCTTAAGAAATGCATTGGGGAAACTGAGGCACACAGACAGTATTCAGAGAAAACACCTGTATATGACCAGTTACATACTTTGAAGGGTGTAAAATAATCAAATATTGTGCTAAATACAATGATACTCCAAACACCTTCAGTTGGCACCTTGCAGGAGAGTGGCCCAGGCCATCAGTTGCCTGGAGACAGGGTGTCAGCCATTCTCTGTGCAGACAGCATCACACTGGCCCTCTAGGGCTTTACAACAATCACACCCCCTTATCCCACCAACTAGAGCCTTAAGAAATGCATTGGGGAAACTGAGGCACACAGACAGTATTCAGAGAAAACACCTGTATACGACCAGTTACATACTTTGAAGGGTGTAAAATAATCAAATATTGTGCTAAATACAATGATACTCCAAACTGACCACCAAATTTAAGTTGCATGTTTTTCCCCTCAGGTGAGGGTTCTGGGGTGGGGCTGGGGATGAGGGGTTCACAGTGCAGGAGCGTGCTCGGTGCTGGGGGTGCAGGCTTTGGGGTGAGGCAGGGCTGAGGATGAGGAACTTGGGGTGCAGACAGGCTGCCCCAGGGCTAGGGCCAGAGAGGACTCCCCATCACCACCACTGGCAGCAGCAAGCTCCAGGGGAGGGTCCCCTCCTGCCCCCCATGGCACACACACTCTGCACATGCTCCTAGAGCCCCTCTCAGGTCCAGAAAGCTCACTCCCCTCCCCTATGATGGGTACTGGGGGGGGGCACAGGTGGCCTTCCATGTTGCTGCCCCTCACCATAACTTCACTGTGGATGGGGGATGGGGCTGCCCCTTGCCCAGCATGGGGCAGAAGTGGGGTAGGCAGGGTGGTGGCTGGCTATGGGGTGGGGGAGCAGGGTGTCATAAAATTCACCCAAGCCCCAGCTGCTCAGGTCTAGGAAGCCTCCCTCTCCCATCCCTCCTGTGGCGGGTGGGTTGGTGGGTGCTGGGGGAGGGGGCACTGCCTTCACATGTGGCTTCCTGCCTCCCCTGTGCAGCCTGCTGTGCCTCACTGGGGGTAGGAGTAGGGGCTGGGGGGAATCATAGGGTCAAACACTCAAACATAATAAAAAATCATAGGGTCAAACACTCATGGAAGCCCCAACAGGCAACAGCTGCTAAGGTGAATGTCTGTCTGTCTCCTGGCCCGTTTGTGTCTCCTCCAGGTAAGGGCAGGAGAGGAGAGGGGAGGGGAGGGGAAGCCCCCTCCCCTCCCCTCCCCTCCCCTCCCCCTCCTGAGTGCTTCAGCAGTCATTAGCACATTCCTCTTATGCTAATACTTAGCACATTCCTCTTATGCTAATGCTGCAGCCCTTAGGCTACCGGCAGCAGCAGCAACTGTGGGCTCTCTTTACATTCAGGCAGGGAAACTCTGGGAAGGGGGAAAAATCTAATATTTCCAAATATTGGTGGAGCAGAGCCCCTGATTATGAATATTCCTGGGGCTTTAGCTCCAAGAGCCCATATAAGTTGGCACCCATGGTTACAGAGGCTGCAGCTCCCTGTTCCCCAGCTGGCTGTAGCTCAGATGGCAGAGTCTGGAGCATAGGTGCCGAGTCCGTGGGTGCTCCGAAAAATTGGGCAGCTCCCCGGCCCCCCGTTCAGCTCACCTCCACCTCTGTTCCGCCTCCTCCCTGAGCGCACCGCGTGCCCGCTTCCCCCCCAGCTCCCAGCACTTGCACCTGTTTCGCTCGGCCAGGAGGGAGGGGGCAGGAGGGGGAAGGCAGCACGCTCGGGGAAGGGGTGGGGCTGGGACGGGGATTTGGAGAAGGGGTTCAATAGGGGCAGGGAGGGGGCTGAGACTTTGGGGAAGGGGTTGGAATGGGTGTGGGGTAGGGGTGGGGAAAGGGTGGACTTGGGGGGGGGCCGGGGGGCGCGAGCACCCACCGGCACTGGGGGAAGTTGGCGCCTATGGTCTGGAGAGGAAAAGGGTCACAGAGATGAGAGCACCTGGTCTCTGATTTACAACGCCAGCCTGGGAAGCTGCTCCTCTGCCCTGAGTGCCTGGGACCCAGCAGAGCTGCCCTGGCAGCTCCTCTCCCCCTGCTGGGACCTGCCTTGAGGGCTGCAGAAACTGCTGCATCTCCCTGCTGGGGCTGCTCCTCGGAGGGTTAGAGAGGAGGAACCTGACGTTGTGCAGAGGGGAGTGAGAGGAGGGAGGCACCAGATATAAACCCAGGGGGAAGCTGCACGCTGAGCCCATCAGTGCAGGTTCTCAGCATTTAGTGTTTGTGTTTCTATTTCTTGGGTGGGTGGGGGGTGTCACAGTCGGTGTTGGTTTGGTTTGTGTCTTTACCTACTCGTTTATAAAACTGTCTTCATGCATTTTTTTTCTCTGAAGTGAAAAGCTTAATCCTTTCTCAATAAGCTGGCCAAATGCTTCACTGATACAACTCAGAAGCAAACAGTGAAATACAAGTACAGAGCCAATATTCATAACTTGAAATACAAGAATGATACACACAGCATAAGCATAACCAGCAAATGACAACCTTTTCATAGACACCTCACTTCACCATCTTTGTACAAGATTTGTTGCAAGTATATGACAGTGGTTGCAATAATGGTCTATATGGTCATAGTTCAATTAGATAAGGTCACACCCCTATCTGCTCTCAATGGACTTGCCTGGGAACGTTCCATCTGGAGTCTAGGTCATGGCTTCTGCTGTGACTAAGCGAAATCAGGCATGGACGTGGGACGTGCCCATGTGACTCCAAACACCATCTCGTTACCTGTCATTTTCCACTCTCTCCACTGAGGGCTTTGTTTGAAACAATGGGGGTTTCCATCCACAAGCTCTAAAAGGCCCAGGACACATCTCCATTTGGCCTCTTTCCTGCTCAGACCTCTTGATGATGACCTTATACTAATGGGAGCGTTCTAACCAAAGGACTGAGGACCTTCCAATGATTCAGAAGCAACCAGAGACTTAAAAAGCCACCAGTTTATTCCATCACTGCTATAAGCGTGATTCAAGAACTTTGCAATTCTTGTATGTATTTGATTCCTTCAACCAATTTTAACTCTCACCTTCCTTCCTTTCCAGAAACAAACCTTTATATTTTAGATACTAAAGGGCTGGCAACAGCATGATTACTGGGCTCAGATCTGAGTTGTATATTATTGACCTGGGTATGTGGCTGGTCCTTTAAGATCAGAAGAACCCTTTCGGTTGAGGTAATTGGGTTCCAATAACCACTCATCAGTAATTTCAGTGGTTTTGGTGGCGATATAAAGCCTGGAATGACTAAGGGGGCTGCTTTTCTGACTTCTCGTTAGCCAGTGTGGTGAAACAGAAGTTAACTTTTGTTGCTGGTTTGATTTATCTTATGGGAGCAAAATCACCATTTTGGGGGTATGTCTGCCCCATTTCTCAGCACTTTGGCCTGAATTTGGTATTCTCAGTTGTGACCCACTAAGGCACAGTGAGAGATGGCTTTTGCTCCTCTGCCTACTGCTAATGACAGTGAAGCCGCAAGACAAAGTCAACAGCAGAGCCAGAGCCAGAAGCTACATCTTCTATCTTTGCTGTTCTCTTCTTTCCCCGTTTGTGTGCGTTTGCCTTATCTTGCCACCTAGGAAATGGGATTGGACTTTAACAAGAGACACCACAACAATGACAGCTCCAGCCCATCTCAGCTGATCTCTCTGATTTCCCCAGGACAGCTGTTACCTTCTTCAAAACCATCCAAGAGACTGTCACATAAGGAACTTTCCTTCTAAAAACTCTCCCAGCTAAAGAGAAAGGGCACAGGGGATGCTGTTAACGACAATTCTTACTGACTACTTTACATTTCCATTGCTTTAACTCTGTCTCTTTTTCTCTCTGTGTTTCAGTAACACACTAGCAGGGATGTGAGAGGTGTGTTTGCCATGGGATTAAGCGGGCTGAAGTCTCTCTCTACCAAACCGCAAGCCTTGTTTCACCCGTTCAGTGTTGGACGGTGACAGGGGCACGTTAACACCTTTCACTCTTTCGGGGACCTTGAGCCTGTTTAAATGACCACAGAAGTTCCCGCCCCCTGTGTGAGTGGCATGGGGGACTGAGCGTCTTTTCTCCTTTCTCCCCTCTAGGATGTCAGAAGCCCCATAGACGGGGCGTGGCTCCTCCCCCTGCACACGCCATTAGTCTGGCCACAGGCTGAGACAACACAACTGTCCCAGGGCACAACTGCAAAGTGGTGAAGGTGACATGTGGGTCGGAATCTCCTTTGGTTTATTACAAACCCGGGTTTCTGCATTTCCTACAAAACTAAATCTGTTTTCTAAATCGCTTCTCTGCTCAGGCTGCGGCTATGCCCCCTTGTGTCGGTAGAACGTATGTCGCTCAGGGGTGTGAATGAGCCACCCCCCGAGCGACACAGTTACACTGACCCAAGCGCCGGTGTGGGCAGGGCTATGTCGCTGGGAGAACTTCTCCTGCCAACATGGCTACGGCTCTCGCTGGGGGTGGGGAGTCTCAGCGGCTACACTCAAGAGCTAACGGCGGGGCCGCTGCACCGGTGCCAGCGTGAGCTCCCCAGAGCAGCCACCACCTCAGGGCAGGGACGATGGCCCTGACTGGGGACACAGTACGGGCCTGTCACCTCCAGGGCACTGGGTTCTCTTCTGCCCCCGGCAGGAGTGAACAAACGTCTGTATGACGTGGTGACCATTCACAGACAGGTGAGGAATGAGCTGGTGTGAGGGGAGCTGATCTCAGTCCAGTGGCAGGTGGGCAGATGGCCACAGAGCAATGACCAGCAGGAACACTGGAATCTATTGGCCATCAAAGCATGGAGGCCGAGGAGTGAATTGCCCACTGGACCGAACTCATCCTGTCCCCAGAGCTGGTCTCGGTAAATCGGTGTGAAGCACATTGACGGGACACCTCGGGGAAGCTTGCACAGCCATTGCTGGGGCTGCAGCTATTCTGTGGCTGGATACACAGAGACTCATTCTCCAGTCCCTCAATTCAGCATTTGTCACGGGCAAGAAATTCAGAGTAAAATACGACAATAAAATATGATAATGATTAATGGGGAAAAACCTGTTTCTTTCTAGGTGTGAAACAGGGAAGTTCCAGCAGCTGGAGGACACGTCTCCTGATCTGGAAATCAGTCTTGGTTATTGGTGCCAAGAAAACCAGTGCTCTGAAGGAGACTGAGGAAAATCAAAGTTACCGAGAAGGGAGCTGGGGGGAAACGTTTCGGACTTCCGGAAGTGAAGGGCTCCGACCAATTAGTGGCAATAGATGCTAACATAAAACTGAAACAAATCAGAGTGAACCAATAAATTATCATTCCTGACTCAGGGGAAAAGGCTGGGTGGGGCCATGTGCCAAGGCAACAGCAAACGGTTCATAATCTGTAGTCATTTGAATGTGATTCATTTTTCCACTAACAAGTTTCTCTGAAGTGGTGAGAAATCCAGGGTCCAGGGGAAGAGAGCCATGGCCCATTCTCCTGTCAGACAGTCCAGTCGTGGCTTAGTCCTGTTTATACATAGAGAAAAGAGTCCAATACAAACAGTTTAATCCAGCGAGAAAGTCAGTCCATTGGCGGATAGAGCCGGGAGCTGGTGGGGGGGCCGAGCTGGATTCTACCTCACTGTCTGACCTCTCCCTGTCTGGATGGTTACAGTGTGGAGAGGAACAATGACAGACCCCACAGGAGGGTGCTGGTTTGGTGCTTAACCACACGGCGAAGGAACGAGAGCCCCAAATTCCCCCTGGTGCTTTGGGAGCCAGGTTTGCTGTTTGAATTCTGCAGTTCAGATGACGTCAGGCCTGGGCGTTTCTCTGGCCTTAGGGGCCTGCTTTGCTCACAGCTGTGATGGCCGAGTGGCTAAGGTGTTGGACTCGAAATCCAAGAGGGTTTCCCTGCGCAGGTTCAAATCCTGCTCACAGCAAGGCCAGTGTTTTAGCCACAGCCCGTCTAAGAGGCCAGGGGTGGCTGAGTCTCCCCCAAACGGCCACCCATGCAGGGGGGGGGAACACTGGGGATGTGGGGCGAGTCACCCCTCCGTGGGCCCATTGTCATCTTTCGAGTGCTGGAAGCGAAGCTCCAGAGAAGTGGGGGCCCAACCTGCACCCCTTTCCGCTCTGCCTCTTAACCCGATGGCCTGCGCTGCCTCCTCCCATCCCCCCTCCGCCTCTTCCCCCAAGGCCTGTGCCCCACCCCCGCTCAGCCTTTTCCCCCGAGCCCCCTCCCTCTCTCTGCCTCTTCCTGCCCCTGCTCCGCCTCCTTCCCCAGGGACCCCCCACCCCTCGCTCACCTAAGGCAGGAAACAGTGATGGGTGCCTGGCCCCATGGCCCGCTGGCAGCCCCCCTTAAGGGAGGAGCAAGCAGCAGGTGAGTGGCGTCTTGGGGGAAGAGTGAGGGGCAGGTAGGGGGTCTGGGGGAGGGGGCAGAGGGCAGTGAACAGCAAGTGGGCGGGGCCTTGGGGGAAGAGGATGAGCAGGGGCGGGGCCTCTGTGGCCGGGCCATGGTCTAGGCACCGGTGGCCCCCCAACTTCTAGGGGTCACTCATCTGAAACCCAGGATGAAAGTGACATGGGCCTGAGTGTTGTTGGGGCTGAGGCTACATCACACCTTTACCTTCGGGGCTCTACCGGGGCATGAAGCCCCCAGACACGGCCAGAGACAGGGCAAGGGGCCTCAGCATGGGAGAGCGTCAGGCCCAGAGTTAGACGAGGGGGGCAGAGAATATTCTTCATTCTGGTTAGTTACACGTCGCCCTTGCTAGAAATCCTTCCTGTATTTTCTCCAGTTCACTCCCTGACGCTGTATCTCTGCCCCGTTCCCCTGTTTGTGCCATTGAATTCTCAGGTTCTGTCAAATAATAGCAGCAATCCCGCCATAACACAGCAGCCTGAAATCTCAGCTCTCCCCCTCCCCTCGCGCTAACGAGAGAGAGGAGACCCAGGCAGCCAGTTTCTCTGGGACAGAAGACAAAGGACAGAGGCTTGTGGGAAGATGAGATCGGATGCTTGGCTGGAAAGAGGGGGCGTCTGGACTGGGGAGAGAAAACAGCCAGAGCCCACATGGATGCAGGAGAGACCTAGCTGGACTGTGCAGAGGGAGGTTAGTCTTGAGGCCCTGAGAGTTTCCTGTGCTATGTTCAGATGCTCAATAAACCCCTCTCTTACACTGGCTGAGCGTCACTGCAGTCTAGACATCGGGGTTGCATTCTTCCTCTGGGAGTAGAGGCCCCAGGGTCCAGAGGGAGGGGACTCCCTGAGGGGCCCATGGCAGACAGGCATGCTCAGGTCTCAGAGAAGTGCCTTTCACGGAGGCAGAGGGGCCTTTACCCTCGAGAGAGAGTGACTCTCCAAGAAGGGCTGTCACACTGAAGGGGGTTCCTTCCAAGGACTGTACGGGGCTGAGAGACTGCACAAGTCCTGGGAGGCAGTGACACCATCCATGGATAGATAAACAGAGGCTGGAAAGGGAAGTGATTCAGCTGTAGTGAGACTGATACTGGAACACTGCATCCCGTTCTGGTGTCCACATTTCAAAAATAACGTTTTAAAAACTGGAGAGGGTGCAGAAAAGAACCATATTTGAGGGATGGAGAAGATGTCTTATAAGGAGGCATTGAAAAGCTCAATCTGTTTAGAGGAGAGCTGATTGCAGTGTGCAAGTGCCTTCGCGAGAGAAAACACCAAGTATTTAAAGGGCTCTTTAGTCTTGCAAAGAAAGGCATAACAAGAACCAATGGCTGGAAGCAGAAATCAGAAAAATTCTCATTGGAACAAGGCAGAGATTTGTAAGAGGGAGGGTGATTCATCACTGGAACAAGCTGCCAAGAGAAGTGATGGATTCTGCATCTCTTGATGTCTTCCAATGAAGACTAGAGGCCTTTGGGAAGGTGCTTTAGTCAAAAAGAAGCTATTGTGATACACAGATGGGCTGGATATGCAGGGAGTCAGATTAGATGCTCTAATGGTCCCTTCTGGCCTTAAGGCTACTAATTTATGAAAAACTGATGTTTTATTGTGTAGCGGCTCCATCCACAGACTGAACAGTCATTGAGTGCGGTGATCCAGGGGAAACAAGTCAAACACCCAACGAGGCTGGCCAGGGGCAGGACATCAGCTTTGAGGGGAGGGGTGGGTGTGGCAGTGACATCACAAAGGCCTTTTGCAGGAACTCGGCCTATTGGGCAAAGGTGGTGGGGAGGGGGTGACCTCACAGAGAGAGAGACCCTGACATCAGCCGGGCAGAACCGAGGTGCAGGGCCAGGCCAGTCTCTGAGACCCCCCGGCTTTGCTGCCGCAAGTCTCCTTCACGAGGTCTCTCCTCGGGGGCTGAGAGAGAATTAGGATTCACAGCTGTGAGCATGAAGAGGAACCTCTGTGGAGTTTTCTCCTTTCCTGCCACTGACTGTGCCGAAAACAAACTTCCCTTTGACAAGGTAAGAGGCTGAGAGAGGTTTGGAACCTGTTCAGTCTGATCCACCTGGCACAGGCAGCATTCTAGGCCCAGGAAACACTGGCTTTAGGTGCCAGAATTTGATTTCCTACCTAGGATTTGATGGTTGGAATCCCTGGGGACATTGGGGTTTGTCCTTTTTGGTTTCCCTTTTCCTCTTTCCTCCCTCCTTTCGCCTCTTCTCCTGCTTCTTTTCCCCCTTTCCCCTGCTTCCCTCCCTCTACCAAGGAGGGGTGTGTGGAGTGTGGGCGGGGGAGGGAGGTTGCTCTCATTGCGGGAGGTCCTCACCAAGAGGTGGGGCTGGATCTGAGAGTGATCTCCTCTGATGGTGACCTGGGCCATCCTTTGGCACATCTGGTGAGACCCTTCAGCCTCGCGCCACTCAGAGTCTCAGTGCTGATTGGCCGAGCAGGGGGCTATCGACAGTGAGGAGACTCAGGGTACGTCTACACTACGGGACTATTCCGAATTTGCATAAACCGGTTTTGTAAAACAGATTTTATAAAATCGAGTGCGCGCGGCCACACTAAACACATTAAATCGGTGGTGTGCGTCCATGGTCCGAGGCTAGCGTCGATTTCTGGAGCGTTGCACTGTGGGTAGCTATCCCGTAGCTATCCCATAGTTCCCGCAGCCTCCCCCGCCCCTTGGCATTTCCGGGTTGAGATCCCAGTGCCTGATGGGGCAAAAATCATTTTCGCGGGTGGTTCTGGGTACAGCCTCACCCCTCCCTCCCTCCCTGACAGCGGCAGACAACCGTTTCGCGCCTTTTTTGCTTGGTGAACCGTGCAGACGCCATAGCACAGCAAGCATGGACCCTGCTCAGCTCCATACCGCAATCGTGGATGTTTTAAACACCTCGCGCACTCTCGTGCAGTATATGCTGAACCAGGACCTTCGAACCGAGGCGAGTAAGAGGCGGATACGGCAGCGCGGCGATGACAGTGATGAGGACGTGGACACAGAATTATCTCAAACCGCGGGCCCCGGCGCTTTGGAGATCCTGATGGTAATGGGGCAGATTCTATCCATTGAACGCCGATTTTGGGCCCGGGAAACAAGCACTGACTGGTGGGACCGCATTGTGTTGCAGGTGTGGGACGATTCCCAGTGGCTGCGAAACTTTCGCATGCGTAAGGGCACTTTCATGGAACTTTGTGACTTGCTTGCCCCTGCCCTGAAACGCCATAATACCAAGATGAGAGCAGCCCTCACAGTAGAGAAGCGAGTGGCGATAGCCCTGTGGAAGCTTGCAACGCCAGACAGCTACCGGTCAGTCGGGAATCAATTTGGAGTTGGAAAATCTACTGTGGGGGCTGCTGTGATGCAAGTAGCCAAAGCAATCACTAAGCTGCTGCTACGAAAGGTTGTGACTCTGGGAAACGTGCAGGCCATAGTGGATGGCTTTGCTGCAATGGGATTCCCTAACTGTGGGGGGGCGATAGATGGAACCCATATCCCTATCTTGGCACCGCAGCACCAGGGCACCCAGTACGTAAACCGGAAGGGGTACTTTTCAATGGTGCTGCAAGCACTGGTGGATCACAAGGGACGTTTCACAAACATCCACGCGGGATGGCCAGGGAGGGTTCATGACGCTCGCGTATTCAGAAGCACTACTCTGTTTAAACGGCTGCAGCAAGGGACTTACTTCCCAGACCAGAAAATAACAGTTGGGGATGTTGAAATGCCTGTCGTTATCCTGGGGGACCCAGCCTACCCCTTGATGCCATGGCTCATGAAGCCATACACAGGCAGCCTGGACAGTGGTCAGGATCTGTTCAATTACAGGCTGAGCAAGTGCAGAATGGTGGTGGAATGTGCATTTGGCCGTTTAAAGGCGCGCTGGCGCACATTACTGACTCGCTCAGACCTCAGCCAAACCAATGTCCCCTATGTTATTGCTGCTTGCTGTATTCTCCACAATCTCTGTGAGAGTAAGGGGGAGACCTTTATGGCGGGGTGGGAGGCTGAGGCAAATCACCTGGCCGCTGATTACGCGCAGCCAGACACCAGGGAGATTAGAAGAGCACACCAGGAAGCGGTGCGCATCAGAGAAGCTTTGAAAACGAGCTTCATCAATGGCCAGGGTACAGTGTGACTGCTGTGTTTGTTGATGAACACCCAACCCCCTTGATTGACTCAGTCCCTGTAAGCAACTCCCCCTCCCCCTTCGAGTACAGCTTACTTATGCAAATAAAGTCACTCTCATTTAAAAAGCATGAATTCTTTATTGATTCATTATAAAAAGAGGGAGAGAAGTAAGGGTGTGCTTTGGGAGGAGGAAAGGAGGGATGGAGAAGGCCATTAAAAAAAAAATTCAGAGTAACGACATCCTTCTGGTTGGGCTGTCCACGGGGGTGGAGTGGGCGGGTGCACGGAGCCTCCCCCCACGCGTTCTTACACGTCTGGGTGAGGAGGATGTGGAACATGGTGAGGGTTGAGGGTGGTTATACAGGGGCTGCAGCGGCACTCTGTGATCCTGCTGCCGTTCCTGAAGCTCCACCAGACGCCGGAGCATGTCAGTTTGATCACGCAGCATGTCAGTTTGATCACGCAGCAGCCCCAGAGTTGCATCCCGCCACCGCTGATCTTCCTGCCGCAACCGCTGATTTTCCTGCCGGTCTTCCTGCCGCCACCTCTCATCTCGGTTGTCCCTCCTGTCCTCACGTTCACTGGCCTCTTTCCTGTAATTTGAAACCACGTCCTTCCACTCATTCAGATGACCTCTTTCATTGCGTGTAACTTCCATAATATCCGAGAACATCTCATCTCGCGTCTTCTTTTTCCTCCGCCTTATCTGTGCTAGCCTTTGGGATGGAGGAGGGACGCTTGAAAAATTTGCAGCTGCATGAGGGAGATAAATATTTAGAAAGATACATTTTACAGAACAATGGTTATACTCTTTCACAGTGAAAAGCACTATTCACCTTACATAGCACATGTGATTTCCCTACAAGGTCGCATTTTTCATCTTAATAGTGACTGCTTGCATCTCTGGGGTTACAGATCTCAGACACAGGTCCAGGCATCAGGATTCAGCTTGCATGCGGCCATGGTAAGCCACTGTCTCAGTGATTTACCCCTCCCCCCCCCAACGCATGGCTAATACCACGCTAGCTCCCTGCTAATCAACAACCTTCCCCCTCCCCCCCACCCACTGCTTGTCCGGTAGCTTGGGGAAGATCGCCTCGCCGGTGACCAAACAGAAAAGATCATCGGCATTTCACTCCTCCCCTCCCCCCGCTTCGCTACGTGCAGGAAAGTTTTTTTTTTACGCTGCTGCATTCCACGAACCCAGTAGAAAAATGGCCACCCCCCTTACTTAAATTCCTGATTTTTAACCAGGTTATCCTGAACGATATCACTTTGCTGAGGATAACAGAACAAGATAAAGAGCGGATGCTTCTTGAATGCCAGCAGTCACCGGGACCATACGCTGCGATGCTTTGCCACGCAATGATACCTGATTACTTGCTACATGCATGGCATGGTAAAGTGTCCTACCATGGTGGGCGGAACAAGGATGCCTTGCCCAGAAACCTTCTGCAAAGGCTTCTGGAGTACCTACAGGAGCGCTTCATCGAGATGTCCCTGGAGGATTTCCTCTCAATCCCCGGACATGTTAACAAACTTTTCTAAGTAACTATACTGTCTGCGAATGCATCCCAAGTCCTCTGGGCAAATCAATCATTAAAAAAGGCTTGCTTAAAAAACACTGTTTGCTATTTGCAAAGGTACACTCACCAGAGCTCCCTTCCAGGGCGTCATTCTCTGGAATAGTTGCTTGTGAGGGCTGGGAGCAGGGTAATTCCGTCAGGGTGATAAAAAGCTCCTGGCTGCTGGGGTTCACGGAGTGCTGTGTGCTCTCTGCGAGGTCTTCCTCTTCTTCTTCCTCTTCATCTTCCCCGTCTGCATAATCCTCAGACATGGCAGAGATTACAACCCCCACCTCGGAATCCACGGTCAGGGGTGGGGTACTTGTGGCGCAGCCCCCTAAAATTGCATGCAGCTCAGCATAGAAGCGGCATGTTTTTCGACCTGCCCCGGACCTTCCGTTTGCTTCTTTGGTTTTCTGGTAGGCTTGTCTGAGCTCCTTAACTTTCACTCTGCACTGCACGGAGTCCCTGCTGTGGCCTTTATCCGTCATAGCCTTAGAAATTCTTTCAAATACTTTTTCATTTCGTCTTTTGGAACGCAGTTCTGTTAGCACTGAATCATCTCCCCATATAGCGATCAGATCCATTACCTCCCGAGCGGTCCATGCTGGGGCTCTTTTTCGATTCTCAGGAGACTGCATTGTTAACTGTGCTGATGAGCTGTGCGTGGTCACCTGTGCTGATGAGATGAGATCTACACGCTGGGGAAGCAGGAAATGAATTTCAAAAGTTCGCGGGGCTTTTCCTGTCTACCTGGCCAGTGCATCCGAGTTGAGAATGCTGTCCAGAGCGGTCAGTGGTGCACTGTGGGATAGCTCCCGGAGGCCAATACCGTCGATTGCGGCCACACTAACCCTATTCCGATATGTTAATACCGATATTAGCGCTACTCCTCTCGTCGGGCAGGAGTACAGAAACCGATTTAAAGAGCCATTAAAATCGATATAAGGTGCCTCCTAGTGTGGACGGTTGTGGCGTTAAATCGGTTTTAGGCTCCTAAAACCGATTTAAACGCCTAGTGTAGACCAGGCCTCAGGTCCTTTTGGTCTTTTTTCAGATCAGGCAAAGAAGTCACAAGCAATCCAATGTTGGTCTGTAGCTCACTTGAGAGCACTTTATTCTGATCAGTCAATGTATGAAATTCAAGATGTGACAGGTAGATTGAAAGTCAGGAGCAGTGTTTCCTCTAATTTGTTGTCCGTGTGCGGAATGAATTGTGTTGTGCACACCAATATGGAGGTGAGGTGTGACACATCACCTGTATATTGGTGCACGTTACAAAATTCATTCTGCACATGGATGTGTGACGAGGCGGTTCTGGCGGGACTCAACTGAGAGTGCCAAATCAGGACCAATTGCTGAAACAGGGCAGTCACAGCCCTAGGCTGGGGTTTTTCCACCTCTAAGGCAAACCAAACCAAACCAGCCAGACAAAGAGGACTTCGGTCTCACCCGACTGGCTAACCACAAGTCACACGAGCAATTTCCTTAGACACTCCAGTCTCCCAGGATCACCACCAGTGCACTCGTCCTGGGGATGAATGGTTATGAAAACCAACACCCCAATAAAAGAAAAAGGTTCTCTCGATCCCAAAGGACCAAGCCCCAGACCCACGTCAATATACACATCAGATCTTACCCACAAATCACACTGTTGCCAATCCTTTAGAATCTAAAATCTAAAGGTTTATTTGTAAAGGAAAAAAGGTAGAGATGAGAGCTAGAATTGGTTAAATGGAATCAATTACATACAGCAATGGCAAAGTTCTTAGTTCAGGCTTGCAGCAGTGATGGAGTAAACTGCAGGTTCAAATCAAGTGTCTGGAACATCCCCCGCTGGGATGGGTCATTCAGTCCTTTGTGCAGAGCTTCAGGTTGTAGCAAAGTCCCTCCAGAGGTAAGAAGCAGGATTGAAGACAAGATGGAGATGATGCATCAGCCTTATTAGGGGTGAGCTGGAGCCGGTTCGCACTGTTAAGTCCTTGGGGCAGCCAGTGTAGGAAACAATCACTTGAGGCCAGAGAGCAGACAGCTAACCAAAACCTCCATTTTATTTACAGAAACAGAGAGCTCACTCAGCCGGTTGAAACCGGCTGAGCTATCCCTTAATAGTCTAACTCAGTTGCCATAGTAACAAAACCCATGACAACCAAATACACAACACGCACGAACCGGCTGTTAAATTTAGAAGCGGTTTTAGAACCGCTTGTTAACTGGCTTCCCTGCGAGGGAAGCTGTGATGGGCTCTGGCGGAGAAGGGTGTAATTCCTCCTCCCGGCCGCCGGGGGGCGCTGTGCTGGGCTGCGGGAGCCATTTGGGCTGCCTCCTGACCCGGTTGCTGCTGCTGCTCCTCGGACCTCTGGCCCTGGGGCTCCTGCTGCTGCTGCCGGGTGAGTCCCCGGGGGGGGGGGGCTGCTCCCAGCCGGTCCCCCCGTGTGTGTGAGTGTCTGTGTCTCCCGCCCACAGCCCCTCCCCACAGCCCCCCCCGCCCCCGCCCCCCTGCCACAGCCCCCCTCTGCCCCCCCTGCCCCCGCCGCAGCCCCTGCCCCAGCCCCCCTCTGCCCCCCCTGCCACAGCCCCCCCTGCCCACAGCCCCTGCCCCAGCCCCTCCCTCCCCACAGCCCCCCCCGCCCCAGCCCCTGCCACAGCCCCTGCCGCAGCCCCCCCTGCCCACAGCCCCCCCCTGCCCCCCCTGCCCACAGCCCCCCTCTGCCCCCCCTGCCCCAGCCCCTGGACCAGCCCCCCCTGCCCTCCGCCCCCCCCTGCCCCCAGCCCCCTCGGCCACAGCCCCTGCCACAGCCCCCCCTGCCCACAGCCCCTCCCTCCCCACAGCCCCCTCTGCCACAGCCCCCCCGCCACAGCCCCTGCCACAGCCCCCCCTGCCGCAGCCCCTGCCTGCAGCCGCCCACAGCCACCCCCTGCTAGCCCCTGTCTGCATCACCTACCCACAGCCAGCCCCTGTTGCAGCCAGCCCATGTCACACTCCCTGCCTCCAGCTAGCCCTGCCACACGCCCCTGTCTGCAGCCAGCCCCATGTCCACTGGTGCCCTGCAGTTCCCAGGGCAGTAACCCTGCACACCTGCTTTAATGAGGGGGGCAGGGAGCAGCTGGGACCCGCACATGTGCACACCCTAGGGTGACCAGACAGCAAGTGTGAAAAATCGGGACAGAGGGTGAGGGGTAATAGGAGCCTATATAAGAAAAAGACCCAAAAATTGAGACTGTCCCTATAAAATAGGGACATCTGGTCACCCTAGCAACCCCAAGGGAGTGGCGGGGACCCACACATGTGAAAAGGAGCTCATTGCTAGTTCAGGCCCATCTTTTTAAAACAGAACTTTAGGTCGGGTTAACATACATCAGTATTTTCCTGGACATGTCAGGCTTTTCGGTTCTTAAATCGCTGTCTGTCCTCCCGGGAAAATACGGACGTATGGTAACCCTATTGGTAAAAAAAATACATGCTCTGGCACATCCCTTAAATCAGAATTTTATAGAGAACCGGTTAAGATTTTAGCAGCTCATCACTGGCCTTATATAGGCTTTTCCAGGTGTAAGAACCTCTTTGTCCTTACTGTGGAAAATTACAGCAAAATGGAGTCTGGAGTCACATGGGCCAGTCCCTGCATACGTCGCTGAGTCATAAGGCGTGTTTGCCTTCTCTCCATGGGTCAATTGTGTAGCTGATGGTCCTTAATGGGCCATCAAGCAGGCTAAGCAGAGCTAACACCAGCTTGTCTGGGATATCACCCAGAAGCACCTCACCAACTTGAAATACAGACAGCATAGAGCCAACATTTATAACTTCAACTAAAAATGATACAGACATACAGACAGCATAATCATAACCCATAACCTAGTCTTAGACACCTTATATTACCCCTTTTACCTAAGATTTGGTGCCACTACAGGACCTTGGTTGCAACCCATGTTCTATATGGTCCCAATTTATATCAATAACGTCACAGGATGGTGTGTGGCAACGCTGCTGCCGGCTCCAGGCCCCAGCACAGGACCATGGTGGTGCAGCCCAGGACAGCGGCAGCACTACCAGCCCTGCTCTGCGGACTCCTGGCATCGCTCAGGGGTGGGGCACGGGCAGAAGGAGGCAGGACCTTGGGGGAAGGGGGGTGGGATAGGACCTGGGCCGCACCCCACTAGGGATGGCCCTGGTGGCAATATCAGGCCCACCCCCGTGGCAGGGCCAGGCTGGAACCAGGTAAGGCCGGAGATGGGGGGAAAAACTGCACAGGCAGGAGCCCCTCCCTGGCCCCTGCCTGTGTGGTGCTAAAGAGGGAGCTATGCAGTTTACCAGAATCTTTTTTTTTTGTGGGGGGCGGGGGAGTGGGGGTGGCAAAGGGGGATTTGAACCCTGGTCTCCCACATCCTGGTCAAATACTTTAAATGCTGTAAGAGAGCCAGCAGCACCGTGACCTCTTCCTGCTCTGGTGGATTGTTTTGTACCGAATGGCCTAAGCACCTAACTCCAGGTGAGGGGCTCCCAAGCAGACCAAGGTCCCTCTCTCCAACTCATACCTGGGTGCCTAAGCGCCAGAGAGGGGTGGGGCTCAGGACACACCCCTCATCAGCATTTCCCATTGGGGTGGAGATGCCCAGCATGCTGGGTTTTGTGGGTCCTACTTTCAGGCACCTCCTTCTTCCCATTGATTGTACAGGAGCCTGGGTGCCTAACTCAGGCTTTGTGGATTCTAGTGACTTTTAGCTGCCTAAAAGTTTGGTGCTGTGAGGTTCCTTTGTGGATCCAGGCCTTAGTTCTTTTACTCCGTAGCTGGGGTGGGTGAGTTTCACCCCAGCTGCCAGGAGCTGCATCACTGCCTAGGACAGGGGTCGGCAACCTCTCAGCAGTGGTGTGCTGAGTCTTCATGTCGACACTCGAATTCAAGGCTTCGCGTGCCGGTAATACATGTTAACGTTTTAGAAGGTCTCTCTCTAAGTCTGTAATATAGAACCAAACTACTGTTATATGTAAAGTAAACAAGGTTTTCAAAATGTTTCAGAAGCTTTATTTAAAATTAAATTAAAATGCAGATCTTATTAGTTTAGTGTGACCCTTGCCCTTGCTTTTCCTCGCTGAGTTTTCCAATGTCTGGCACGGATTTGGATACTTGAAGCTGCGCACAGGCTTCTGAGTGATCACTTGTTAACCGGCTCTGAGGGGGACAGATTTCATGTGTGAAAATACCTGTTCACACAGGTATGTGGATCCAAATGCTGAAAGCATTGCAAACACAATTTTCTTCAAACAGTTAAATTTCACAGGCCGTGACGTCCAGCAGGTCAGACTAGAGGCCCCGTGATCTCTCTCGGTAGCTTCAAGTGCACTCCCCAGATCCACAAACTTTGATGTCCACAATTCTGAGCTTTTTAACTGAATGAGCTGCATTTTGAAATCTTCAGCACCCATCCACTGAAATACAGATAAATCCAAGTCGCTTTCGTTGAACTTTTCAGATTTAATTAGAAAAGAAAGCATTGGGCCAAATCGCTGGAAATCTTGAAATCGGTCAGAAAATTCTGATTCCAATTCTTGCATGTACTTTCCTATCTCATTGACACTGACAATGCAACGTGTCAATAGCTCTTTTATGAGTTGGAAGTAGCGGAAAGTAGAAGTTTGAATATCCCTGGAAAAAACTGCTAGTTTCACAAAAAATGCTTTCCAAGCTTCATAAAGATCCAGAATTGTTTGCCCTGCACCCTGGAGACAGAGGTTGGCTTCGTTTAGGTGAGCGGTGATATCAGTTAGAAACATGAGCTTACACAGCCATTTGTCATCCAGTTCGGGGTAGTTTTGTTCTTTTTCCGACAAAAAGGCCTTGATTGCATCAAAACAGTTTACACAGCCCACCAAAACCTTGCCACAACTTAGCCACCGAATGTTGCTGGGAAGTGGGAATTCGTTATAAGCACTGTCCATCTCTTCTAGCAGTGCTTGAAATTGTCTGTGAGTCAAAGCAGATCGAGCAACAAGAAATTCACAATTCACACCACTGTATTCATCACATTATTAAGTTCTGAATTAGAAATTTTAGCACACAGGTTTTCTTGATGGATGATACAGTGAAATTTGACTGTCCGACGGTCAATTTGATCTTCAAGTAACTTTACAAATCCCTTCTGTTTTCTGACCATGGCAGGAGCACCATCTGTTGTCACACAGAATATTTTTCTGATGTCAACTCCTCGTTCTTTCAAAACTTTCCAGTATATCTTCCCCCTTTGTTGTGCCACACAGGGGTTTAGGCAACAAAGTTCCTCTTGGATTTCATTGGAAGCACAACTGCCAAACGTGGAACGTTGTTTATATCCACGCTCTCATCAACTGCCACACTAAACACTGCTGTGTCTTTCAATGCAGTCGTCTGCTTTTCCTTATTGTTTTCTGCCATCTCACTTATGCGTCTCTCAACCGTTCTGGCAGAGATGGGCTCAGCTCGCCCCCGCTCTGGGGTTTCAGCCGCTGGCTCCTGCCAGCTGGGGTCTCAGCCCCCTGCCAGCCTGAGGTTCCTTCCCCCAGGCCAGCAGCAGGTGCTGAGTGGGGCTGCGGCAGGGGCCAGCAGCGGGAAGGAACCCCAGAGTGGCGGCAAGGGGCCATCAAAAATTGGCTCGCGTGCCGTAGGTTGCTGACCCCTGGCCTAGAGTCTCGCTCCAGTTGAACAAGTGCTGGGGCCAGGCTGGAAAGTGACTCTGCAGCAATGGCTCCTGCTCGCCCCATCTCTGCCCCTGAGTGTCTGCGCGGCGCAGAGCTGCTGCCCCAGCGCCCCCAGGCTCCCCCCCCCCATTAGCAGTGGCTGTAGCTACTGGGGAGGACACGCCCACGGGACTGCAGGACAGTGAGCGGCTCTTCATGCAGGAGGGAGAGGGGGAGCCTGGAAGGGGCAGCTGGAGCAATCAGTGGGGAGGGAGGTGCCGGGCACCCAGCCTTGCCCAGCTCCATTCCCTGCAGCGCCCCCCCCCACCCCCGGGGGCAGACTGACTTGCCTGGGAGAGGGGAGGGGCAGGGAGAGGAAAAGCCAGGTCCTGCCTCTGCCTGGTGCCCGCACTGCTGGGGAAAGGAGCTGCTGGGGGGACAGTGTCGGGGGATCCCCCAAAGTGGCTCCTTTGATTCTGCTCTTTTCTGGCGTTTGGCTCAGAAACTCTGTTCCTGGGAGAGTGTAATAGTGTCTGGTGGGTTTCGTCCCGGTGGGAGAGGTCGGGTCTGTGCTGTAATAGCGTCACTGAGGCTTCTCCCAGCATGGCAGAGTCTAGAGGGACAGAACCTGGCGGCTCGGGGTGTGAAATGGACTAACACTAATTCAGAAACCTCCCGAATTTCCCTTCTCACCCTGACAGGCTGCAGAATAACGACCCCGTTTTTCTCCAGAGCGTCCCATCTTCCCAGGGGCCGGGCCAGGGAAATGGCTGTGGTGGATCCAGCTGAGGTAGGGGATGTGGGGGGAGCTGCTGGGGAGGGTGGTTGTTGAGGGGGAGGGTCAGGAAACACTCAGGGTGAGGTGGGGGGGACAGAGACTGATAAACCTGCTGGGACATGCCCAGCCTAGGGCCTGGTTTTGAACAGACCCATTGGGAGTGTGTGAACATTCCCCCATTTCTGAAGCTGGAAACACCCCCTTGGGCGGGGCTGGGAAAACAGAGCAGAGCACTGGAGCCTGAACCCCCCAGGCAGAGACTGCGATGAAATACAAAGGGGAGGTGCTGGGATTCCTGTCCCTGTTCTCTGCACTGAGCTTTGCCTCCCACCTCAGCCTGTGGCTAGCAGGTGGGTGGGAAATGGGAAGACCCTGCCCTCCTCCGCCTGCTGGGGGGGACAAGGAGCTCTCCCCTTCTCTCTGTTCCCTGCAGCCTCCTGGCCCCTCTGGGCAGGGTGGGGTGGGATTCTGCTCCTCTGGCCCTCCCAGACCCATCCTACTGTGCTGCTTCCCCCATGAATGGTGGGGCTGTGGCGGGAGCAGCAGGCACTGAGTGGGGGGGCACCTGTTATTTCAGGGGCCAGTGAGCTTCGAGGAGGTGGCTGTGTATTTCCCCATGGGGCAGGGGGCTCTGCTGGACCCCGCTCAGAGAGCCCTCTACAGGGACGTCCTGCAGGAGAACTATGGGACTGTACTTGTGTGATGGAGCGGTGTGACGATGCAGTTCTGGCGGGACCCAACTGAGGTGCCAAATCAGGACCAATTGCTTAAACAGGGCAGTCACAGCCCTAGGCTGGGGTTTTTCCACCTCTAAGGCAAACCAAACCAGCCAGACAAAAAGGACTTTGGTCTCACCCCACTGGCTAACCACAAGTCACACAAGCAATTTCCTTAGACACTCCAGTCTCCCAGTATCACCACCAGTGCACTCGTCCTGGGGATAAATGGTTATGAAAACCAACACCCCAATAAAAGGAAAAGGTTCTCTCAATCCCAAAGGACCAAGCCCCAGACCCCGGTCAATATACACATCAGATCTTACCCACAAATCACACTGTTGCCAATCCTTTAGAATCTAAAATCTAAAGGTTTATTTACAAAGGGAAAAAGGTAGAGATGAGAGGTAGAATTGGTTAAATGAAATCGATTACATACAGTAATGGCAAAGTTCTTAGTTCAGGCTTGCAGCAGCGATGGCATAAACTGCAGGTTCAAATCAAGTCTCTGGAGAACATTCCCCGCTGGGATGGGTCATTCAGTCCCTTGGGTAGAGCTTCAACTTGCAGCAAAGTCCCTCCAGAGGTAAGAAGCAGGATTGAAGACAAGATGGAGATGAAGCATCAGCCTTATATAGGCTTTTCCAGGTGTAAGAATCTCTTTGTTCTCACTGTGGAAAATCACAGCAAAATGGAGTCTGCAGTCACATGGACAAGTCTCTGCATACCTTGCTGAGTCACAAGGCGTGTCTGCCTTCTCTCCATGGGTCAATTGTGTAGCTGATGGTCCTTAATGGGCCATCAAGCAGGCTAGGCAGAGCTAACACCAGCTTGTCTGGGAGGCTTCCCCCAGAAGCACAGCACAAACTTGAAATACAGACAGCATAGAGCCAACATTCATAACTTCAACTAAAAATGATACAGACATACAGACAGCATAATTATAACCAGCAACCCATAACCTGGCCTTAGACACCTTAGATGACCCCCTTTATCTAAGATTTGGTGCCACTGCAGGACCTTGGTTGCAACCCATGTTCTATATGGTCCCAATTTATATCAATAACATCACACCCCCAACGCAAAATTGATGCAGGAAGGGATGTCACAAACATCGCTGACTGCATCCCAAGAGCCCCCTTTCCTTGGGTCTGTCTCACTACAGCTAGTGTTGGGCTAGAGGCCGTACCAGTGTATAACAGAAATGGTTTATCAAAGTCATGTTCAATAACATGATTGAATCTCTTTACAAACTCAAGGTATAACTTGGTTAGCTTTTGCAGCATGGTTCCTGTATGTTTCATGTGATCTTGCCAAGAGCTAAAGAAAACAGCTACTTTATCCATACCAGCTCTGGCCAATGTTTGGAACCCAATTAACATTAAACCAATGTAGATATTGATGTTGTTCATAGTACAGGAATCTTGGCATTTAGCCATGAAAGCAATATGGTCGTGTGCCTCAGTTTTCCCTTTCATACAGCACATCAGGTCTGGAATGTATTTTCCCCTATGAAAAGTTCCAAAACTGTTTACAGGCATTAACTGTGAAACATCAGTATAGCAAGGCCCTTTAACATAAAGTGTGTTTTCATGTATTCCTTTCAACATGTTCAAGGGATTTTCCAAAAGATTAGGCACATTGTACATTTTTACAGTTCTTGGCAATAGCAACACATTAGTTACAAAAATTAGCATTAGCAATAACAACAAATTTATTGCAAGTGTCCATTTACAATCATGTTTGTCATGCCACATCCTTGGCTCAATACCATTGGAGTTTGGGCATTTTAGGGTTAACCAGTGGCTTCCCTTTGCAAAATTCAGTCTTCTCTTTCCTTCTTGTTCTGCAGGATTAAACCCTGATTTCTTTTGCTTATCAGAATTCACTGGCTGATGGGGTGGGCCCTCTGTGCTAACAGCTATTAGCAAGTCTTTCTTCTCCCTGCCAGCCAAGTAATTCGCATCAATACAAACACTAGCTTTTAACTTCTTAGCTGCTATGGATTCCAAGGCTGGATTTTGTTTTACGGAGATATCCCACAAATCCAAAGAGTCTGAGGGCTTGGCTACACTTGCAAGTTGCAGCGCTGGTAGAGGCTTTCCAGCGCTGCAATTAGTAACCGTCCACACCTGCAAGGCACATCCAGCGCTGCAACTCCCTGGCTGCAGCGCTGGCTGTACACCTGGCCAGGTTGGGGTGTAGCGATTGCAGCGCTGGTGATCCAGCGCTGCTCATCAAGTGTGGACACACACCAGCGCTTTTATTGGCCTCCAGGGAATAAGAAGATATCCCAGAATGCTTTTAACTAAATTACTCTCTTTGTTTTGTTATGCAGCCTCTCTTTGTTTTGTTGTGAACTCCGATTGGAGCTCCGTTGAACTGCTTATCTAAAAACAAACACTGATCACAGCAAACAGGAGCTATCTGTACCTGGCTGTGAACGATCAAATGAGAGGCAAGCAGTTTGCTTGAGAGAGAAACAGCATTGGATGCAGGCTGTTTGCAATTAAGACTAAGGGTTCGCGAACATTTTGTGATTTTTCAATCCAGGGAAGCTAACACACAGTGTTGGCTCCAAAAATCCACTCTCTCTATCTTCCCCGCTCCCTGTCACAGTCCACCCCCCCTCCACCCTCCTCTTTTGAAAAGCACGTTGTTGCCACTTGAATGCTGGGATAGCTGCCCATAATGCAGCACTCCCAACAGCACTGTAAATGCTGCAAATGTGGCCACACACCAGCGCTGGTAGCTGTGAGTGTGGCCCAAACCAGCGCTGGCCCTGCACAGCTGCACGACCAGCGCTGTAACTCCCAGCGCTGCAACTTTCAAGTGTAGCCAAGCCCTCTGGGTGAGAGCTGGCTTGCTCTCCCCTGCCTCCTTACGCATTCAGCCATAAAACTGTTTTGCTCTGAAACACCAGTAACTGAATCTGTCCTCAGATCCTGAAGCACAGACTGCTCACTCACATAATCAGCATGGAGACATTCCTGTCTCAACACCATTGTCTTCCCAACAGGCTGGCCACACACAGCCAGGTGGTTATAGGGCTGCTCAACTTCCTTAACAACTTCTACTCCATCTGAGACCTTTTCAAAGCTGCCCACACTGGATCTCTCAAAAGGAAAGTCAGTGGATCCATTCACAACAGAAAATTTCTGGCTGTTAGGAACTAAAACTTTCTTGATTAAATCACTTTCACACCCTTCAGTTGCAGTAAACTGCTTGCACAGGCTACCATGAGGATTCCTTTCCTTGTGAGCTTTTCTAAGCAGCAATTCACCCCTCACAGAAATTCTGCCCTTCCCTGCTTCACCTAGGGCTTGCTCTAAAGGAACACTTCCCTGAGCAACCCCAGATTCTTTCTGGGTCTTACTTACATTCATAATCACCTCAGGCCCATCAGGCAAATCTCTACACAATCCCCTTTCAGGCCAACTGATAGACTTCCTCGATAACAGGTTAGAAGCACTCTCCTTCCCTTGGCCATGAACAAGTTCAGGAATCTTTTCCTTTTTGCTACAAGTTGTCAACCTGTCAGTAGGTAACACAATTAAATCACCTTTTTGCTCCCCTTGTGCCCTGGCTAGGGTATCACCCTGATCAGACAGAGTTGCTACACCCTTTCCCAACCACACATTAGCAACTGGCAAACTACGAGCACCAGAATTGTCTGTTCTCTGGGATTTTGCTAAGACACTAACTGGATGCAACCTAGTTACAGTGCCATTCTCCCCATCAGACACAAACTTAGGACCATTCCCTTCCTGGGCTTTAGCTGTATTTACAACCAACTCCGAGACAACTGAATCACCCTCAACCATCACAGGCTGAAAGGCACCTTCTGTCTGCTCCACAGACACAGAAGAACCGGAGACACATTCTCCTTCACCAGACACACAGCTTGGGATCTCATTTCCCTTGTCCCAGCACACAGGGCTGTTCACAGACAACTGCTTGGAGACTGGGGTAGCTTCCTCCACAGGCAAGTCAACACCCCTGACCGACACAGGCACATTCCCTTCACTGTCACATTTCTCCACACAGGAAACAGGTAAGGGACAGGGACACTCATTTTCCACTACCCCTGTCTTCCCAAACTGCTGATTGGACAAAGCCATCAGCTCACAAGGCTGCCTAGGCTCCTCCGAACTTTCCCTACCAGGCACACTGCCTCTCCCAATAGATAAGCTGCTGCTTTTTTCACTACACTGAGCTACTTCCAGCAAATCACAGTTACCCATTTCAGGTTCACTTTTACAAGCTGCACTAGCCAACAATCCATTACCCATTATAGATCTACCCTCGTCTTCTTCAGTTAGGGCTTTAACCTGACCATCTACTTTAATCTGCTTCTGAGAAACATTTTCCTCATCCATGAGATCTTTCTGCTCTTGATCTAACTGCAGATTTCCTTCTGAGACATCAGACAGACATTCAGAAACTCCACTCACAGACACATTGCTTTTTGGCACAGACAAACCTTTGGAGCAACCCACCTCAGGCAAATCATTGCTCACAATAGACACAGGTTTAAGATCACTCCTCTCCTGTGACTGGCTACCGGGACTGAACAAAGCTTTAACATTTTCCCCAATTAAAAGATCTTTAGGCAATAACTTCCTGACGCCAGCTATCACTTCATGCTGAGCCCCATTCCACTCAAGGTGGATTCTGGCCAAAGGCACACGGACAGTAAACTCACACTCTGATTTGGTAAATAATCTTCCTCTTTGATCAGATCTGCTTTAACAAGAGTGATGTTAGAAGCCATAATTTGCCCTAAACAGCTTTTACCATTGACTTTTACACTCTTTATGAATTTTTCATTACCACTCCCATACATAGGACTGGCACAATTTATGGGGTCACCCTCTAATGAACACACAGTAACAGCATTGACATAAAAGGTGGCATTGTTGGGGTACATTTGGTTACTCCCAGACAACTGCTCAGAGTTATACAACATACCAACATTGTTACAAACTGGACTTTCAAGAGGATACAATTTCTGATGTTTTTCCCTTGCTTTTTTGACTTGGAGCTGAAGTCTGGCAGTTTCTTGTTGCATCTTGTGAGGTTCCTGCTGCATCTGTCGAGTTTCCTCCTCAGCAGCCAGCAGCTCCAGACGCCCTTTTTCTTCTCTCTTAGCAGCCTCTTTCTCCAGCTGGGCCAAGACTTGCTTCTCTTCCATTCGAATTTCTGCCAGTTTTTGCTCATATTCAAACCGCAGGCTGTCTCTCAAGGCTCGCAGTTTCCTTGCTTTTCCTGACGCTTTCTGTCTCATGGTCACTGATCTTTAACCAACCAAACTCTCAATCCCAAGTTTAAAATTTGGACAGCGTGGGGTTCTGACCCAAAGCTTAATTGACCTGGTTCTGTGGATCCAAGCACGACTACGCCACTGTGACGGAGCGATTCTGGCGGGACCCAACTGAGAGTGCCAAATCAGGACCAATTGCTCAAACAGGGCAGTCACAGCCCTAGGCTGGGGTTTTTCCACCTCTAAGGCCAACCAAACCAGCCAGACAAAAAGGACTTTGGTCTCACCCCACTGGCTAACCACAAGTCACACAAGCAATTTCCTTAGACACTCCAGTCTCCCAGCATCACCACCAGTGCACTCGTCCTGGGGATGAATGGTTATGAAAACCAACACCCCAATAAAAGGAAATGGTTCCCTCGATCCCAAAGGACCAAGCCCCAGACCCAGGTCAATATACACATCAGATCTTACCCACAAATCACGCTGTTGCCAATCCTTTAGAATCTAAAATCTAAAGGTTTATTTACAAAGGGAAAAAGGTGGAAATGAGAGGTAGAATTGGTTAAATGGAATCAATTACATACAGTAATGGCAAAGTTCTTAGTTCAGGCTTGCAGCAGTGCTGGAGTAAACTGCAGGTTCAAATTGAGTCTCTGGAATGCATCCCCCACTGGGATGGGTCGTTCAGTCCCTTGTGTAAAGCTTCAGTTTGTAGCAAAGTCCTTCCAGAGGTCAGAAGCAGGATTGAAGACAAGATGGAGATGAAGCATCAGCCTTATATAGACTTTTCCAGGTGTAAGAATCTCTTTGTCTTCACTGTGGAAATTTACAGCAAAATGGAGCCTGGAGTCACATGGGCCAGTCCCTGCATACTTTGCTGAGTCACAAGGCGTGTCTGCCTTCTCTCCATGGGTCAATTGTGTAGCTGATGGTCCTTAATGGGCCATCAAGCAGGCTAGGCAGAGCTAACACCAGCTTGTCTGGGAGGCTTCCCCCAGAAGCACAGCACAAACTTGAAATACAGACAGCATAGAGCCAACATTCATAACTTCAACTAAAAATGATACAGACATACAGACAGCATAATTATAACCAGCAACCCATAATCTGGCCTTAGACACCTTAGATGACCCCCTTTATCTAAGATTTGGTGCCACTGCAGGACCTCGGTTGCAACCCATGTTCTATATGGTCCCAATTTATATCAATAACGTCACAACTTGGCATTGTATGATGGAGGGGCTCACCCTCAACTAAGTAGCACTCTGTCATAGTTTTATTCCCCACTTTGAACTTTAGCGTCCACAAGATGGGGACCTGCATGGACTCCTCTAAACTTAAATCCTAGTTTAGATCTGGTAACGCTGCCACCAGCCAGGTTTTTAGTGTCTGGCACACTCCCTGTTCCCCCAAACTTTCCCTGGGGAACACAAATCCAAACTCCTTGAATCTTAACACAAAGGGAAATAATCCATTCCCCCCACCTTCTTCCCCCACCCCTAGTCCTTGAGAGAGATACCTTGATTCAAACTCCTTGAATCAAACAAAGAGGAATTCACTTTTCCCCCCTCCCCTTCCCCTGAAAATCCAACCAAGGGAAGAAATCAATCAAGTTCTGAAAAGAAAAGATTTTAATAAAAGAAAGAAAGTACACTATCTCTGTAACACCAGGATGAAAAATATACAGGGTCTAGCTTATAAACCTGGAGAGACTTCCCCCCTCCTTCCTCAGAATAATCAAAGTAACAGCAAACAGAAATAAAGATATTTCTTCAGCAAACACACAATTGCAAATGCAGAAATTAATTATAAGACTAATATGCCTTTCTAATACTCAGTATACTGGATAATAGGAAATACTTCAGGAAAACTTGGAGAGCTTGAAGATATGTCTGGCCTCTCTTAGATCCAAAGAGAGAACAACGACCCAAACAAAGAACACAGACAAAGACTTCCCTCCACAGAGATTTGAAATTATCTTGTCCCTTGATTGGTCCTCTGGTCAGGTGTTCATCAGGTTACTGAGCTTGTTAACCCTTTACAGGTAAAAGAGACCTTAACCCTTAACTATCCGTTTATGACACACTCGCTAGGCAAGGGACATGGGTTCCAACCCCTCTTCCCCCAGCCAATGAATTGAGAGAGGCTGAGGATAGGTATTTGTGTCTGGTATCATGGGCCCCTTCTGAGAGCCCTAAACACCCCTTTTACTCCTCTTCTCTCCAGCGTGCCATAGTAGAGTTAATTTTGACTACTGAGCTGAAGTCCCTGATACTTGGTTTAAGCCTTAGACCTACTTTGCGCTAGTGCTGCACTACTGCTGAGGCTCCCTCACTAACAGCTAAACTCACTGAGAGCTGAAGTCACTAAAGAGCTGAGATCACTGAGAACTGTGTTAAGTGGGGGGAGCCTGGAAGACAAGTTGGTGAGTGGCTTGGAGAGCAGAGAAGCATGGTGAATGGAGTAAATAGTGGAGAGGCTTGGCGAGTGGCGCGGAGAGCAGATTGGCTGGCGGAGAGGAGCGGATAGCAGATTGGCTGGCGGAGAGGGACGTATAGCAGGGTGGCTGGCGGAGAGAAGCGCATAGCAGATTTGCTGGTGGAGAGGAGCGGACAGCAGGGTGGCTGACACGGGAGCGGATAGCAGATTGGCTGGCGGATAGGAGCGGATAGCAGATTGGCTGACACAGGAGCTGATAGCAGGGTGGCTGGCGAAGAGGGGCGTATAGCAGGGTGGCTGGCGAAGAGGCGAGGATAGCAGATTGGCTGGCGGAGAGGGGCGGATAGCAGGGTGGCTGGCGGAGAGGGGCGGATAGCAGATTGGCTGGCGGAGAAGAGCGGATCGCAGATTGGCTGGCGGAGAGGAGCGGATACCAGGGTGGCTGACACAGGAGCGGATAGCAGATTGGCTGGCGGAGAGGGGCGGATAGCAGGGTGGCGGGCGGAGAGGGGCAGATAGCAGGGTGTCTGACACAGGAGCGGATAGAAGATTGGCTGGCGGAGAGGAGCGGATAGCAGATTGGCTGGCGGAGAGGGGCGGATAGCAGGGTGGCTGCCGGAGAGGGGCAGATAGCAGGGTGGCTGGTGCAGAGGGGCGGATAGCAGGGTGGCTGACAGAGGAGCGGATAGCAGGGTGGCATGCGGAGAGGGGCGGATAGGAGATTGGCTGGCGGAAGGGGCGGATAGCAGATTGGCTGGCGGAGAGGGACGGATAGCAGGGTGGCTGGCGAAGAGGGGTGTATAGCAGGGTGGCTGGCGAAGAGTCGAGGATAGCAGATTGGCTGGCGGAGAGGGGCTGATAGCAGATTGGCTGGCGGAGAGGGGCTGATAGCAGATTGGCTGGCGGAGAGGGGCTGATAGCAGATTGGCTGGCGGAGAGGTGCGAATAGCAGATTGGTTGGTAGAGAGGAGCGGATAGCAGATTGGCTGGCGGAGAGGGGCGGATAGCAGATTGGCTGGCGGAGAAGAGCGGATCGCAGATTGGCTGTTGGAGAGGAGCGGATAGCAGATTAGCTGTCGGAGAGGAGCGGATAGCAGGGTGGCTGACACAGGAGCGGATAGGAGATTGGCTGGCGGAGAGGAGCAGATAGCAGATTGGCTGTCAGAGAGGAGCGGAAATCACACTGGCTGGCGGAGAGGAGCGGATATCAGGGTGGCTTACACAGGAGCGGATAGAAGATTGGCTGGCGGAGAGGAGCGGATAGCAGGGTGGCTGACAGAGGAGCGGATAGCAGGGTGGCATGCGGAGAGGGGCGGATAGGAGATTGGCTGGCGGAGAGGGGCGGATAGCAGATTGGCTGGCGGAGAGGGGCGGATAGCAGATTGGCTGGCGGAGAGGGGCGGATAGCAGATTGGCTGGCCGAGAGGAGCGGATAACATATTGGCTGGCCGAGAGGGTCAGATAGCAGGGTGGCTTGTGGAGAGGGGCGGATAGCAGATTGGCTGGCGGAGAGGAGCGGACAGCAGGGTGGCTGACACAGGAGCGAATAGCAGATTGGCTGTCGGAGAGGGGAGGATAGCAGGGTGGATGGCGAAGAGGGGCGGATAGCAGATTGGCTGGCGGAGAGGGGCGGATAGCAGATTGCCTGGCATAGAGGAGCGGATAGCAGATTGGGTGACACAGGAGCGGATAGCATATTGGCTGGTGGAGAGGGGCGGATAGCAGGGTGGCTGGCGGAGAAGAGCATATAGCAGATTGGCTGACACAGGAGCTGATAGCAGATTGGCTGGCGGAGAGGGGCAGATAGCAGGGTGGCTGACAGAGGAGCAGATAGCAGGGTGGCAGGCGGACAGGGGCAGATAGGAGATTGGCTGGCGGAGAGGGGCTAATAGCAGATTGGCTGGCGGAGAGGGGCGAATAGCAGATTGGCTGGCGGAGAGGGGCGGATAGCAGATTGGGTGGCGGAAGGGGCGGATAGCAGATTGGCTGGCGGAGAGGGACGGATAGCCGATTTGCTGGCGGAGAGGAGCGGACAGCAGGGTGGCTGACACAGGAGCGGATAGCAGATAGGCTGGCGGAGAGGAGCGGATAGCAGATTGGCTGGTGGAGAGGGGCGGATAGCAGGGTGGCTGGCGGAGAGGGGCGGATAGCAGGGTGGCTGGCGAAGAGGCGAGGATAGCAGATTGGCTGGCGGAGAGGGGCTGATAGCAGATTGGCTGGCGGAGAGGAGCAGATAGCAGATTGGCTGGCGCAGAGGAGCGGATAGCAGGGTGGCTGACACAGGAGCGGATAGCAGGGTGGTTGACACAGGAGCGGATAGCAGATTGGCTGGCGGAGAGGAGCGGATAGCAGATTGGCTGGCGGAGAGGGGCGGATAGCAGGGTGGCTGGCGGAGAGGGGCGGATAGCAGGGTGGCTGGCGGAGAGGGGCGGATAGCAGGGTGGCTGACGGAGAGGAGCGGATAGCAGATTGGCTGACGGAGAGGGGCGGATAGCAGATTGGCTGGTGGAGAGGAGTGTATATCAGGGTGGATGAGACAGGAGCGGATAGCAGATTGTCTGGCGGAAAGGAAGGGATAGCAGATTGCCTGGCGGATAGGAGCGCATAGCAGATTGGCTGGCGGAGAGGGTCGGATAGCAGGGTTGCTGGCGGACAGGGGCGGATAGCAGGGTAGCTGGCGGAGATGGGGGGATAGCAGATTGGCTGGCAGAGAGGAGCGGACAGCAGGGTGGCTGACACAGGAGCGGATAGCAGATTTGCTGGCGGAGAGGAGCGGACAGCAGGGTGGCTGACACAGGAGCGGATAGCAGATTGGCTGGCGGAGAGGAGCGGATAGCAGATTGGCTGGCGGAGAGGGGTGGATAGCAGGGTGGCTGGCTGAGAGGGGCGTATAGCAGGGTGGCTGGCGGAGAGGGGCGGATAGCAGATTGGCTGGCGGAGAGGGGTGGATAGCAGATTGGCTGGCGGAGAGGGGCGGATAGCAGGGTGGCTTCCGGAGAGGGGCGGATAGCAGACTGGCTAGCGGAGAGGAGCGGACAGCAGGTTGGCTGACACAGGAGCGGATAGCAGATTGGCTGGCGGAGAGGAGCGGATAGCAGATTGGCTGCCGGAGAGGGGCGGATAGCAGGGTGGCTTGCGGAGAGGGGCGGATAGTAGATTGGCTGGCGGAGAGGAGCGGACAGCAGGGTGGCTGACACAGAAGCGAATAGCAGATTGGCTGGCGGAGAGGGGCGGATAGCAGGGTGGATGGCGAAGAGGGGCGGATAGCAGATTGGCTGTCGGAGAGGGGCGGATAGCAGGGTGGCTGACAGAGGAGCAGATAGCAGGGTGGCAGGCAGAGAGGGGCGGATAGGAGATTGGCTGGCGGAGAGGGGCTAATAGCAGATTGGCTGGCGGAGAGGGGCGGACAGCAGATTGGGTGGCGGAAGGGGCGGATAGCAGATTGGCTGGCGGAGAGGGACGGATAGAAGGGTGGCTGATACAGGTGCGGATAGCAGATTGGCTGGCGGAGAGGAGCGGATAGCAGATTGGCTGGCGGAGAGGGGCGGATAGCTGGGTGGCTGGCGCAGAGGGGTGTATAGCAGGGTGGCTGGCGAAGAGGCGAGGATAGCAGATTGGCTGGCGGAGAGGGGCTGATAGCAGATTGGCTGGCGGAGAGGGGCGAATAGCACATTCGTTGGCAGAGAGGAGCGGATAGCAGATTGGCTGGCGGAGAGGGGCGGATAGCAGATTGGCTGGCGGAGAGGAGCGGATAGCAGATTGGCTGGCCGAGAGGAGCGGATAACATATTGGCTGGCCGAGAGGGTCGGATAGCAGGGTGGCTGGCGGAGACGGGCGGATAGCAGATTGGCTGGCGTAGAGGGGCGGATAGCAGGGTGGCTGACACAGGAGCGGATAGCAGATTAGCTGGCGGAGAGGAGCGGATATCAGGGTGGCTGACACAGGAGCGGATAGCATATTGGCTGGCGAAGAGGGGCGGATAGCTGGGTGGCTGGCGGAGAGGAGCGGATAGCAGATTGGCTACCAGAGAGGGGCGGATAGCAGATTGGCTGGCGGAGAGGAGCGGATAGCAGATTGGCTGGCGGAGAGGAGCGGATAGCAGATTGGCTGGCGGAAAGGGGCGGATAGAAGGGTGGCTGGCGAAGAGGGGCGGATAGCAGATTGGCTGGCACTGAGGAGCGGATAGCAGATTGGCTGACACAGGAGCGGATATCAGATTGGCTGGCCGAGAGGGTCGGATAGCAGGGTGGCTGGCGGAGACGGGCGGATAGCAGATTGGCTGGCGGAGAGGAGCGGATAGCAGATTGGCTGGCGGAAAGGGGCGGATAGAAGGGTGGCTGGCGGAGAGGAGCGGATAGCAGATTGGCTGACTGAGAGGAGCGGATAGCAGATTGGCTGGCGGAGAGGGGCGGATAGCAGATTGGTAGGCGGAGAGGAGCGTATAGCAGATTGGCTGGCGGAGAGGGGCGGATTGCAGATTGGCTGGCGGAGAGGGGCGGATAGCAGGGTGGCTGGCGGAGAGGGGCGGATAGCAGGGTGGCTGGCGGAGAGGAGCGGATAGCAGGGTGGCAGGCGGAGAGGAGCGGATAGCAGGGTGGCTGGCGGAGAGGAGCGTATAGCAGATTGGCTGGCGAAAAGGACCGGATAGCAGGGTGGCTGGCGGAGAGGGGCGGATAGCAGGGTGGCTGGCGGAGAGGACCAGATAGCAGATTGGCTGACACAGGAGCGGATAGCAGATTGGCTGACGGAGAGGAGCGGATAGCAGATTGGCTGGCGGAGAGGAGCGGATAGCAGATTGGCTGGCGGAGAGGAGCGGATAGCAGGGGGCTGGCGGAGAGGAGCGGATAGCAGATTGGCTGACACAGGAGCGGATAGCAGGGTGGCTGACTGAGAGGATCGGATAGCAGATTGGATGACACAGGAGCGGATAGCAGATTGGCTGGAGGAGAGGAGTGGATACCAGATTGGCTGGAGGAGAGGAGTGGATACCAGATTGGCTGGCAGAGAGGAGCGGATAGTAGGGTGGCTGGCGGAGAGGAGCTGATAGCTGGGTGTCTGGGGGAGGAGCGGATAGCAGATTGACTGGCGGAGAGGAGCGGATATCAGATTGGCTGGCGGAGAGGAGCGGATATCAGATTGGCTGGCTTAGAGGGGCGGATAGCAGGGTGGCTTACACAGGAGCGGATAGCAGATTGGCTGGCAAACAGGAGCGGGTCGCAGATTGGCTGTCAAAGAGGAGTGGATAGCAGATTGGCTGACAGAAAGGAGCAGATAGCAGATTGGCTGGCGGAGAGGAGCGGATAGCAGATTGGCTGACGGAGAGGAGCGGATAGCAGGGTGGCTGGCGGAGAGGAGAGGATAGCAGATTGGCTGACGGAGAGGAGCGGATAGCAGATTGGCTGACGGAGAGGAGCGGATAGCAGATTGGCTGGGGTAGAGGAGCGGATTGCAGGGTGGCTGGCGGAGAGGAGCGGATAGCAGATTGGCTAACACAGGATAGGATAGCAGATTGGCTGACGGAGAGGAGCGGATAGCAGGGTGGCTGACGGAGAGGAGCGGATAGCAGGGTGGCTGACACAGTAGCGGATAGCAGATTGGCTGGCAAAGAGAAGCGGATAGCAGATTGGCTGACGGAGAGGAGCGGAAAGCAGGGTGGCTGGCAGAGAGAAGCGGATAGAAGGGTGGCTGGCGGAGAGGAGCGGATAGCAGGGTGGCTGGCGGAGAGGAGCGGATAGCAGATTGCCTGGCAAGGAGGAGCGGATAGCAGACTGGCTGACACAGGAGCGGATAGCAGATTGGCTGACGGAGAGTAGCGGATAGCAGATTGGTTGGCGGAGTGGAGCGGATAGCAGGGTGGCTGGCAAAGAGGAGCGGATAGCAGATTGGCAGACACAGGAGCGGATAGCAGGGTGGCTGGCGGAGAGGAGCGGATAGCAGATTGGCTGGCGGAGAGGAGCGGATAGCAGATAGGCTGACGGAGAGGAGAGGAGAGCAGATTGGCTGGCGGAGAGGAGCGGATAGCAGATTGGCTGACAAAGGAGCGGATAGCAGATTGGCTGACGGAGAGGAGCGGATAGCAGATTGACTGAGGGAGAGGAGCGGAGAGCAGATTGGCTGACACAGGAGCGGATAGCAGATTGGCTGACGGAGAGGAGCGGATAGCAGATTAGCTTGCGGAGAGGTGCGAATAGCAGGGGGCTGGCGGAGAGGAGCGGATAGCAGATTGGCTGGCGGAGAGGAGCGGATAGCAGGGTGGCTGGCGGAGAGGAGCGTATACCAGGGTCGTTGGCAGAGGAGTGGATAGCAGGGTGGCTGGTGGTGAGGAGCGGATAGCAGGGTGATTGGCAGAGAGGAGCAGATAGCAGATTGGCTGGCGGAGAGGAGCGGAGAGCAGATTGGCTGGCGGAGAGGAGCGGATAGCACGGTGGTTAGCGGAGAGTAGCGGATAGCAGATTGGCTGGCGGAGAGGGACGGATAGCAGGGTGGCTTACACAGGAGCAGATAGCAGATTGGCTGACTGAGTGGAGCGGATAGCAGATTGGATGACACAGGAGCGGATAACAGATTGGCTGGAGGAGAGGAGTGGATACCAGATTGGCTGGCACAGAGGAGCGGATAGCAGGGTGGCTGGCGGAGAGGAGCGGATAGCTGGGTGGCTTGTTGAGAGGAGCGGATAGCTGGGTGGCTGACGCAGGAGCGGATAGCAGATTGGCTGGCAAAGAGGAGCGGATAGCAGATTGACTGGCGGAGAGGAGCGGATATCAGATTGGCTGGCGGAGAGGGACGGATAGCAGGGTGGCTTACACAGGAGCAGATAGCAGATTGGCTGGCAAAGAGGAGCGGGTCGCAGATTGGCTGCCAAAGAGGAGTGAATAGCAGATGGCTGACACAGGAGCGGATAGCAGGATGGCTGACACAGGAGCGGATAGCAGGATGTCTGACACAGGAGCGATAAGCAGGGTGGCTGACGGAGAGGAGCGGATAGCAGATTGGCTGACACAGGAGCGGATATCAGATTGGCTGGCAGAGATGGGCGGATAGCAGGGTGGCTGACAGAGGAGCAGATAGCAGGGTGGCTGGCGGAGAGGAGCGGATAGCAGATTGGCTGGCGGAGAGGGGCGGATAGCAAGGTGGCTGACACAGGAGCGTATAGCAGATTGGCTGGCGGAGAGGAGCGGATAGCAGATTGGCTGACACAGGAGTGGTTAACAGACTGACTGGCGGAGTGGAGCGGATAGCAGGGTGGCTGACGGAGAGGAGTAGATAGCAGATTGGCTGACGGAGAGGAGCAGATAGCAGGGTGGCTGGCGAGAGGAGCGGATAGCAGATTGACTGGCGGAGAGGAGCGAATAGCAGATTGGCTGGCGGAGAGGGGCGGATAGCAAGGTGGCTGACACAGGAGCGTATAGCAGATTGGCTGGCGGAGAGGAGCGGATAGCAGATTGGCTGACACAGGAGTGGTTAACAGACTGACTGGCGGAGTGGAGCGGATAGCAGGGTGGCTGACGGAGAGGAGTAGATAGCAGATTGGCTGACGGAGAGAAGAGTATAGCAGGGTGGCTGACACAGTAGCGGATAGCAGATAGGCTGGCAAAGAGGAGCGAATAGCAGATTGGCTGGCGGAGAGGGGCGGATAGCAAGGTGGCTGACACAGGAGCGTATAGCAGATTGGCTGGCGGAGAGGAGCGGATAGCAGATTGGCTGACACAGGAGTGGTTAACAGACTGACTGGCGGAGTGGAGCGGATAGCAGGGTGGCTGACGGAGAGGAGTAGATAGCAGATTGGCTGACGGAGAGGAGCAGATAGCAGGGTGGCTGGCGAGAGGAGCGGATAGCAGATTGACTGGCGGAGAGGAGCGGATTGGCTGGCGGAGAGGGGCGGATAGCAGATTGGCTAGTGGAGAGAAGCGGATAGCAGATTGGCTGGCGGAGAGGAGCTGATAGCAGATTGGCTGACACAGGAGCGGATAGCAGATTGACTGGCAGAGAGGGGCGGATAGCAGGGTGGCTGACACAGGAGCGGATAGCAGGGTGGCTGACTTAGAGGAGCGGATAGCAGATTGGCTGACGGAGAGGAGCGGATAGCAGGGTGGCTGGCCGAGAAGGGCGGATAGCAGATTGGCTGGCGGAGAGGGGCGGATAGCAGATTGGCTGGCGAATAGGAGCGGATAGCATATTGGCTGCCGGAGAGGGGTGGAAAGCAGATTGGCTGGCGGAGAGGAGCGGATAGCAGATTGTCTGGCTGAGAGGAGCGGATAGCAGATTGGCTGACACAGGAGCGGATAGCAGGGTGGCTGACACAGGAGCGGATAGCAGGGTGTCTGACACAGGAGCGGATAGCAGGGTGTCTGACACAGGAGCGGATAGCAGATTGTCTGACGGAGAGGAGCGGATAGCAGATTGGCTGGCAAAGAGGAGCGGATAGCAGATTGGCTGATGGAGAGGAGCGGATAGCAGATTGGCTGGCGGAGAGGAGCGGATAGCAGGGTGGCTGGCGGAGAGGAGCGGATAGCTGGGTGGCTGGTTGAGAAGAGCGGATAGCTGGGTGGCTGGCGGAGAGGAGCGGATAGCTGGGTGGCTGACGCAGGAGCGGATAGCTGGGTGGCTGGCGGAGAGGAGTGGATAGCAGGGTGGCTGACGGAGAGGAGCGGATAGCATATTGGCTGACACAGGAGCGGATAGTACATTGACTGACACAGGAGAGGATAGCAGGGTGGCTGGCGGAGAGGAGCGGATAGTAGATTGGCTGACGGAGAGGAGCGGATAGCACACTGGCTGGCAAAGAGGAGCGGATAGCAGGGTGGCTGGCGGAAAAGAGCGGATAGCAGGGTGCCTGAGGGAGAGGAACGGATAGCAGATGGTCTGGCAAAGAGGAGCGGGTCGCAGATTGTCTGTCAAAGAGGAGCGGATAGCAAGGTGGTTGGCGGAGAGCAGCAGATAGAAGATTGGCTAACACAGGAGCGGATAGCAGATTGGCTGACGGAGAGGAGCGGATAGCGGATTGGCTGGCAAAGAGGAGCGGATAGCAGGGTGGATGGCAGAGAGGAGCGGATAGCAGGGAGGCTGGCGGAGAGGAGCGGATAGCAGATTGGCTAACACAGGAGCGGATAGCAGATTGGCTGACGGAGAGGAGCGGATAGCAGATTGGCTGGCGGAGAGGAGCGGATAGCGGGGTGGCTGGCGGAGAGGAGCGGATAGCAGATTGGTTGACGGAGAGGAGCGGATAGCAGATTGGCTGGCGGAGAGGAGCGGATAGCAGGGTGGCTGGAGGAGAGGAGCGGATAGCAGGGTGGCTGGCGGAGAGGAGCGGATAGCAGGTTGGCTGACGCAGAGGAGCGGATAACAGGGTGGCTGACACAGTAGCGGATAGCAGATTGGCTGGCAAAGAGAAGCGGATAGCAGATTGGCTGACGGAGAGGAGCGGAAAGCAGGGTGGCTGGCAGAGAGAAGCGGATAGAAGGGTGGCTGGCGGAGAGGAGCGGATAGCAGGGTGGCTGGCGGAGAGGAGCGGATAGCAGATTGGCTGACGGAGAGTAGCGGATCGCAGATTGGTTGGCGGAGTGGAGCGGATAGCAGGGTGGCTGGCAAAAAGGAGCGGATAGAAGGGTGGCTGGCAAGGAAGAGCGGATAGCAGATTGGCTGGCACAGGAGCGGATAGCAGGGTGGCTGGCGGAGAGGAGCGGATAGCAGATTGGCTGGCGGAGAGAAGCGGATAGCAGATTGGCTGGCGGAGAGGAGCAGATAGCAGATTGGCTGACACAGGAGCGGATAGCAGATTGGCTGACGGAGAGGAGCGGATAGCAGATTGGCTGACACAGGAGCGGATAACAGATTGGCTGACGGAGAGGAGCGGATAGCAGATTGGCTGGTGGAGAGGAGCTGATAGCAGGGGGCTGGCGGAGAGGAGCGGATAGCAGATTGGCTGACACAGGAGCGGATAGCAGGGTGGCTGACTGAGAGGATCGGATAGCAGATTGGATGACACAAGAGCGGATAGCAGATTGGCTGGAGGAGAGGAGTGGATACCAGATTGGCTGGCAGAGAGGAGCGGATAGCAGGGTGGCTGGCGGAGAGGAGCTGATAGCTGGGTGGCTGGTTGAGAGGAGCGGATAGCTGGGTGGCTGGCGGAGATTAGCGGATAGCTGGGTGTCTGGCGGAGGAGCGGATAGCAGATTGACTGGCGGAGAGGAGCGGATATCAGATTGGCTGGCAGAGAGGGGCGGATTGCAGGGTGGCTTACACAGGAGCGGATAGCAGATTGGCTGGCAAACAGGAGCGGGTCGCAGATTGGCTGTCAAAGAGGAGTGGATAGTAGATGGCTGACACGGGAGCGGATAGCAGATTGGCTGACGGACAGGAGCGGATAGCAGTGTGGCTGACGGAGAGGAGCGGATAGCAGGGTGGCTGACACAGTAGCGGATAGCAGATTGGCTGGCAAAGAGGAGCGGACAGCAGATTGGCTGACAGAAAGGAGCAGATAGCAGATTGGCTGGCGGAGAGGAGCGGATAGCAGATTGGCTGGCGGAGAGGAGCGGATAGCAGGGTGGCTGGCGGAGAGGAGAGGATAGCAGATTGGCTAACACAGGAGCGGATAGCAGATTGGCTGACGGAGAGGAGCGGATAGCAGATTGGCTGGCGGAGAGGAGCGGATAGCAGGGTGGCTGGCGGAGAGGAGCGGATAGCAGATTGGCTAACACAGGAGCGGATAGCAGATTGGCTGACGGAGAGGAGCGGATAGCAGATTGGCTGGCGGAGAGGAGCGGATAGCAGGGTGGCTGGCAGAGAGGAGCGGATAGCAGATTGGCTGACGGAGAGGAGCGGATAGCAGATTGGCTGGCGGAGAGGAGCGGATAGCAGGGTGGCTGGCGGAGAGGAGCGGATAGCAGGGTGGCTGACGGAAAGGAGCGGATAGCAGGGTGGCTGACACAGTAGCGGATAGCAAATTGGCTGGCAAAGAGAAGCGGATAGCAGATTGGCTGACGGAGAGCAGCGGAAAGCAGGGTAGCTGGCAGAGAGAAGCGGATAGAAGGGTGGCTGGCGGAGAGGAGCGGATAGCAGGGTGGCTGGCGGAGAGGAGCGGATAGCAGATTGGCTGGCAAAGAGGAGCGGATCGCAGATTGCCTGGCAAGGAGGAGCGGATAGCAGACTGGCTGACACAGGAGCGGATAGCAGATTGGCTGACGGAGAGTAGCGGATAGCAGATTGGTTGGCGGTGTGGAGCGGATAGCAGGGTGGCTGGCAAAGAGGAGCGGATAGCAGATTGGCTGACACAGGAGCGGATAGCAGGGTGGCTGGCGGAGAGGAGAGGATAGCAGATTGGCTAACACAGGAGCGGATAGTAGATTGGCTGACGGAGAGGAGCGGATAGCAGACTGACTGAGGGAGAGGAGCGGAGAGCAGATTGGCTGACACAGGAGCGGATAGCAGATTGGCTGACGGAGAGGAGCGGATAGCAGATTGGCTTGCGGAGAGGTGCGAATAGCAGGGGGCTGGCGGAGAGGAGCGGATAGCAGATTGGCTGACAGTGGAGCGGATAGCAGGGTGGCTCACTGAGAGGAGCGGATATCAGATTGGATGACACAGGAGCGGATAACAGATTGGCTGGAGGAGAGGAGTGGATACCAGATTGGCTGGCAGAGAGGAGCGGATAGCAGGGTGGCTGGCGGAGAGGAGCGGAAAGCTGCGTGGCTGGTTGAGAGGAGCGGATAGCTGGGTGGCTGGTTGAGAGGAGCGGATAGCTGGGTGGCTGACGCAGGAGCGGATAGCAGATTGGCTGGCAAAGAGGAGCGGATAGCAGATTGGCTGACACAGGAGCGGATAGCAGGGTGGCTGGCGGAGAGGAGCGGATAGCAGATTGGCTGGCGGAGAGGAGCGGATAGCAGATTGGCTGGCGGAGAGGAGCGGATAGCAGATTGGCTGACACAGGAGCGGATAGCAGATTGGCTGACGGAGAGGAGCGGATAGCAGATTGGCTGACACAGGAGCGGATAGCAGATTGGCTGACGGAGAGGAGCGGATAGCAGATTGGCTGGTGGAGAGGAGCTGATAGCAGGGGGCTGGCGGAGAGGAGCGGATAGCAGATTGGCTGACACAGGAGCGGATAGCAGGGTGGCTGACTGAGAGGATCGGATAGCAGATTGGATGACACAAGAGCGGATAGCAGATTGGCTGGAGGAGAGGAGTGGATACCAGATTGGCTGGCAGAGAGGAGCGGATAGCAGGGTGGCTGGCGGAGAGGAGCTGATAGCTGGGTGGCTGGTTGAGAGGAGCGGATAGCTGGGTGGCTGGCGGAGAGGAGCGGATAGCTGGGTGTCTGGCGGAGCAGCGGATAGCAGATTGACTGGCGGAGAGGAGCGGATATCAGATTGGCTGGCGGAGAGGGGCGGATAGCAGGGTGGCTTACACAGGAGCGGATAGCAGATTGGCTGGCAAAGAGGAGCGGGTCGCAGATTGGCTGTCAAAGAGGAGTGGATAGCAGATGGCTGACACAGGAGCGGATAGCAGATTGGCTGACGGACAGGAGCGGATAGCAGTGTGGCTGACGGAGAGGAGCGGATAGCAGGGTGGCTGACACAGTAGCGGATAGCAGATTGGCTGGCAAAGAGGAGCGGATAGCAGATTGGCTGACAGAGAGGAGCAGATAGCAGATTGGCTGACGGAGAGGAGCAGATAGCAGGGTGGCTGGCGGAGAGGAGCGGATAGCAGGGTGGCTGGCGGAGAGGAGAGGATAGCAGATTGGCTAACACAGGAGCGGATAGCAGATTGGCTGACGGAGAGGAGCGGATAGCAGATTGGCTGGCGGAGAGGAGCGGATAGCAGGGTGGCTGGCGGAGAGGAGCGGATAGCAGATTGGCTAACACAGGAGCGGATAGCAGATTGGCTGACGGAGAGGAGCGGATAGCAGATTGGCTGGCGGAGAGGAGCGGATAGCAGGGTGGCTGGCAGAGAGGAGCGGATAGCAGATTGGCTGACGGAGAGGAGCGGATAGCAGATTGGCTGGCGGAGAGGAGCGGATAGCAGGGTGGCTGGCGGAGAGGAGCGGATAGCAGGGTGGCTGACGGAGAGGAGCGGATAGCAGGGTGGCTGACACAGTAGCGGATAGCAGATTGGCTGGCAAAGAGAAGCGGATAGCAGATTGGCTGACGGAGAGCAGCGGAAAGCAGGGTTGCTGGCAGAGAGCAGCGGATAGCAGGGTGTCTGGCGGAGAGGAGCGGATAGCAGGGTGGCTGGCGGAGAGGAGCGGATAGCAGATTGGCTGGCAAAGAGGAGCGGATCGCAGATTGCCTGGCAAGGAGGAGCGGATAGCAGAGTGGCTGACACAGGAGCGGATAGCAGATTGGCTGACGGAGAGGAGCGGATAGCAGATTGGCTGGCGGTGTGGAGCGGATAGCAGGGTGGCTGGCAAAGAGGAGCGGATAGCAGATTGGCTGACACAGGAGCGGATAGCAGGGTGGCTGGCGGAGAGGAGAGGATAGCAGATTGGCTAACACAGGAGCGGATAGCAGATTGGCTGACGGAGAGGAGCGGATAGCAGACTGACTGAGGGAGAGGAGCGGAGAGCAGATTGGCTGACACAGGAGCGGATAGCAGATTGGCTGACGGAGAGGAGCGGATAGCAGATTGGCTTGCGGAGAGGTGCGGATAGCAGGGGGCTGGCGGAGAGGAGCGGATAGCAGATTGGCTGACAGTGGAGCGGATAGCAGGGTGGCTCACTGAGAGGAGCGGATATCAGATTGGATGACACAGGAGCGGATAACAGATTGGCTGGAGGAGAGGAGTGGATACCAGATTGGCTGGCAGAGAGGAGCGGATAGCAGGGTGGCTGGCGGAGAGGAGCGGAAAGCTGCGTGGCTGGTTGAGAGGAGCGGATAGCTGGGTGGCTGGTTGAGAGGAGCGGATAGCTGGGTGGCTGACGCAGGAGCGGATAGCAGATTGGCTGGCAAAGAGGAGCGGATAGCAGATTGGCTGACACAGGAGCGGATAGCAGATTGACTGGCGGAGAGGAGCGGATATCAGATTGGCTGGCGGAGAGGGACGGATAGCAGGGTGGCTTACACAGGAGCGGATAGCAGATTGGCTGGCAAAGAGGAGCGGGTCGCAGATTGGCTGGCAAAGAGGAGCGGGTCGCAGATTGGCTGCCAAAGAGGAGTGGATAGCAGATGGCTGACACAGGAGCGGATAGCAGTGTTGCTGACGGAGAGGAGCGGATAGCAGGGTGGCTGACACAGTAGCGGATAGCAGATTGGCTGGCAAAGAGGAGCGGATAGCAGATTGGGTGACGGAGAGGAGCGGATAGCAGATTGGGTGACCGAGAGGAGCAGATAGCAGATTGGCTGACGGAGAGGAGCGGATAGCAGGGTGGCTGGCGGAGAGGAGCGGATAGCAGGGTGGCTGGCGGAGAGGAGCGGATAGCAGGGTGGCTGTCGGAGAGGAGCGGATAGCAGATTGGCTGACGGAGAGGAGCGGATAGCAGATTGGCTGGCGGAGAGGAGCGGATAGCAGATTTGGGGTCGGAGAGGAGCAGATAGCAGATTGGCTGACGGAGAGGAGCGCATAGCAGGGTGGCTGGCGGAGAGGAGCGGATAGCAGATTGGCTGGCGGAGAGGAGCGGATAGCAGATTGGCTGACGGAGAGGAGCAGATAGCAGGGTGGCTGGCGGAGAGGAGCGGATAGCAGATTGGCTAACACAGAAGCGGATAGCAGATTGGCTGACGGAGATTAGCGGATAGCAGATTGGCTGGCCGAGAGGAGCGGATAGCAGGGTGGCTGGCGGAGAGGAGCGGATAGCAGATTGGCTAACACAGGAGCGGATAGCAGATTGGCTGACGGAGAGGAGCGGATAGCAGATTGGCTGGCAAAGAGGAGCGGATAGGAGGGTGGCTGGCAGAGAGGAGCGGATGGCAGGGTGGCTGACTGAGAGGAGCAGATAGCAGGGTCGCTGACACAGTAGCGGATAGCAGATTGTCTGACGGAGAGGAGCGGATAGCAGATTGGCTGGCAAAGAGGAGCGGATAGCAGATTTGCTTATGGAGAGGAGCGGATAGCAGATTGGCTCACGGAGAGGAGCGGATAGCAGGGTGGCTTGCGGAGATGAGCGGATAACAGGGTGGCTGGCGGAGAGGAGCGGATAGCAGGGTGGCTGGCTTCTACTTTACTGGCTGGCTGAGAGTCCTGGTGAATCGGCAGGGAGACCGGGGGTGCAGGACCTGACTCCCCCACAGTCCGTGACAACTGGTGGTAGAGGTGGGATCGGCTGCACCCCGTGGACGGCGCTTCCTGCAGTAAGCGACTTGGGAGCAGTAAAACGAAGGGGCGATTAACCCCTGGGAGAGTGTGACCAGAGAGCAGGACTTTGCAGTGACAGGGTCCCCCGGGGGATCGCAGTGAGTGGTCCCAGGGGCGGAGGAGTCTGCAGCTCGACCCTGGCAGAGAGGGGGTGACCTCAAGGACTGGCACACTAGGAGTACCCCTGGAACCTGTGGGGAGCGGCGAGCACCCCGGCCTGCGAGTGGCCAGCAGGAAGATGTATGCCAAGCAGCGCAGGTGCGACCTGGTGGAGATTTGCAAGCACAGGGGCTTCGCAGTGGGAAGCTCACCAAGGACCAGCTGATTGCCCGGCTGGAGGAGGAAGATCACAGGAATGAACCGATCCCTGTCTCTGAGGGAAGCAGCCAGGCAGATGCAGCCCAGGTACCAGGGTCTGGCCCGGCTGGGAGTGGTCAGCCGGCTGCTGAGGGCGTCCCGAGACCCCCCATTCCTATGCCTAGGGGGAGGGGGAGGAGGAGCCCAACGAGCACCGAGGGCGCCGTGACCCCCCCAGCCAGCAGGGGATCCTCCCGGCGAAGCTCCCCCCCCAGCAGGGAATCGTCCCGGCGACGCTCATCCGTGGAGCGCCAGCGGCTGGAATGGGAGAGAGAGATAAAACTGAGAGAGCTGGAGGATCGTAAGGAACAGAGGGAACAAAAACGGAGAGAGCTGGAGGATTGTAAGGAACCGAGGGAGCATGAGGAGAGACAGAGGGAGCATGACCGGAAGGAGAAGGTGCGACAGCGTCAACATGAGCTAGACCTGGCGAGGCTCGGGGGCAGCAGGCCCCAGGCTGCGGTGAGTGAGGGGGGGCCCAGGACGGCGCGGAGCTTTGATAAGTCCATCCTGGCCCCGCGCAAGGAGGGGGAGGACATGGATGACTTCCTGGATGCCTTTGAGACGGCCTGCGAGCTGCACCAGGTGGATCCTGCGGACAGGCTCCGGGTTCTCACCCCCTTACTGGACCCCAAGGCCGTGGCATTGTACGGCCAGCTGGGAGAGGAGGCGAAAGGGAACTACGCACCATTCAAGCAGGCCCTGCTGCGTGAGTTTGGGCTGACCCCTGAGATGTACCGGGAGAGGTTCCGGAGTCAGGATAAAACCCCTGAGGTCTCCTATCTGCAACTGGCCGTCCGCATGGAGGGACACGCCAGCAAGTGGGCAGATGGGGCCCAGACACCAGGGGACGTGATTAAACTGCTGGTATTGGAGCAGCTGTATGAGCGGTGCCCATCCGACCTGAGGCTGTGGTTAAGGGACCAAAAGCCAGAGAACCCGCGACATGCAGGGCGGCTGGCCGATGACTATGTGAAGAGCCGGTTGGGGGGTGGCAGGGAGGAGCCCCAAAGGAACAGGCCCGTCGCGACGCAGAGAGAGAGTCATCCTGAGACCACCCAAAAGGGGAATCGGGAGAACCCCCTCCCAAAGGGAACGGCCAGTGCCAGGTCCAGCCGTCCCACTTGAGGGGACGTGGGCTGCTATCAATGTGGCCAACAAGGCCACATACGGGCCCAGTGCCCCAAGCTCCGGGACGAACTGAGCAGACCAACCCCATACCGGGTCAACTTGGTAGAGACCCAGCCGGATGAGGGGCAGCGTTCGCAGGAAAGGGGGGCTGGCCGCGTACCACCTGCGAGGGAGGGAGGGGGGCCCCGGGTCGGCCCCTCCGAGGGGCTGGATGCTCCCCGCCCTGAGTTTTGGGTTTACAGGGTGGGCCCAGGGCTGCCACTCCAGAGCGAGTGCCTTGTTCCCCTGGAGGTAGACGGGAGGGAGGTCACTGGGTACTGGGACACGGGCGCAGAGGTGACGCTGGCCCGGCCCGAGGTGGTGGGCTCAGATCGGATGGTGCCCAACACCTACCTGACCCTGAGGGGTGTGATCGGGACCCCATTCAAGGTGCCTGTGGCGAGGGTACACCTGATGTGGGGGAACAAGGAGGGCCCCAAGGACGTGGGGGTGCACCCACATTTGCCCACGGAGGTGTTAATGGGGGGGGACCTCGAGGACTGGCCCAGTAACACCTGGGGTGCCCTGGCCGTGAACCGTAGTCAGAGTCGAGGCAGGGCTCTGCACCCTGACACCGGAGGAGATAGTCTGCCCGAGGCACAGGACCCTGACCCGGTGGGGAGGGACCACCCAGGAGGATAGGGGACCTGGCCAGCAACGGAGGGGGGAAAGACCATGGGACGAGGTGGACGGAAAAGGTTCCTGTGGGAGAAGGGGTTCCTGTACCGAGAATGGGCCCCCTCAGGGAAGATGGAGTCAGGGGGGATCAGGAGGCAGTTGGTGGTACCCCAGGAGTATCACCACCAGCTGCTATCCGCTCCTCTCCGCCAGCCAGTCTGCTATGCGCCCCTCTCCGCCAGCCAGTCTGCTATTCGCCCCCGTCCGCCAGCCAAACTGCAATCCACTCCTCTCCGCCAGCCACCCTGCTATCCTCTCCTGCGTCAGCCACCTGCTATCCACTCCTCTCCGCCAGCCAATCTGCTATCAGCCCCTCTCCGCCAGCCAATCTGCTATCCGCTCCTGTGTCAGCCACCCTGCTATCCGCTCCTTCCCGCCAGCCAATCTGCTATCAGCTCCTCTCCACCAACCCATCTGCTATCCGCTCCTCACCGCCAGCCAATCTGCTATCCGCTCCTCTCCGCCAGCCAATCTGCGATCCGCCCCTCTCCGCCAGCCAATCTGCTATCCGCCCCTCTCCGTCAGCCACCCTGCTATCCGCCCCTCTCCGCCAGTCACCCTGCTGTCCGCCCCTCTCCGCCAGCCAATCTGCTATGCGCTCCTATCAGCCAGGCAATCTGCTATCCCCTCCTATCAGCCAGTCAATCTGCTATCCGCTAGTGTGTCAGCCACCCTGCTATCCGCTCCTCTCCGCCAGCCAATCTGCTATCCACTCCTCACCGCCAGCCAATCTGCTATCCGCCCCTCTCCGTCAGCCAATCTGCTATCCGCCCCTCTCCGCCAGCCACCCTGCTATCCGCCCCTCTCCGCCAGCCACCCTGCTATCCGCCCCTGTCCGCCAGCCAGCCTGCTATCCGCCCCTCTCCGCCAGCCAATCTGCTATCCGCTCCTGTGTCAGCCAATCTGCTATCCGCTCCTCTCCGCCAGCCAATCTGCTATCCGCCCCTCTCCGCCAGCCAATCTGCTATCCGCTTATCTCCGTCAGCCACCCTCTGCTATCCGCTCCTGTCCGCAAGCCAATCTGCTATCCGCTCCTGTGTCAGCCACCCTGCTATCCGCTCCTGTGTCAGCAACTCTGCTATCTGCTCCTCTCCGCCAGCCAATCTGCTATCCGCTCCTCTCCGCCAGCCACCCTGCTATACGCTCGTCTCCGCATTCCACCCTGATATTCGCCCCTCTCCGCCAGACAATCTGCTATCGGCTCCTCTCCGCCAGCCAATCTGCTATCCGCTCCTGTGTCAGCCAATCTGCTATCCGCCCCTCTCCGCCAGCCAATCTGCTATCCGCTCCTCTCCGCCAGGAAATCTGCTATCCGGTCCTTTCCGCCAGCCACCCTGATATCCGGTACTTTCCGCCAGCCAATCTGTTATCCGCTCCTCTCTGCCAGCCACCCTGCTATCCGCTCCTCTAGGGCAGCCAATCTGCTATCCGCCCCTCTCCGTCAGCCTCCCTGCTATACGCCCCTCTCCACCAGCCAATCTGCTATCCGCTCCTGTGTCAGCCACCCTGCTGTCCACTCCTCTCCGCCAGCCAATCTGCTATCCGCCCATCTCCGCCAGTCACCCTGCTATCCGCTCCTCTCCGCCAGCCAATCTGCTATCCGCCCATCTCCGCCAGTCACCCTGCTATCCGCTCCTCTCCGCCAGCCAATCTGCTATCCCCTCTTCTCCGCCAGCCAATCTGCTATCCGCTCCTCTCCGCCAATCAGTCTGCTATCCGCTCCTGTGTCAGCCAGCCTGCTATCCGCTCCTCTCTGCCAGCAACCCTGCTATCCGCTCATCTCCACCAGCCAAACTGCTATCCGCTCCTGAGTTAGCCAATGTGCTATCCACTCCTCTCCGGCAGCCAAACTGCTATCCGCTCCTTTCCGTCTGCCACCGTGCTATCCGCTCCTGTGTCAGCCAATCTGCTATCCGAACCTCTCCGCCAGCCAATGTGCTATCCGCTCCTCTTTGCCAGCCAATCTGATATCCGCTAATCTCAGCCAGCCACCCTGCTGTCAGCTTCTTTCCGCCAGCCACCCAGCCACCCTGCTATCCGGTCCTTTCCGCCAGCCACCCTGTTTTCCGGTCCTTTCCGCCATCCACCCTGCTATCCGGTCCTTTCCGCCAGCCACCCTGCTATTCCGTCCTTTCCGCCAGCCGATCTGCTATCCGCCCCTCTCCGCCAGCCAATCTGCTATCCGCCCCTCTACGTCAGCCACCCTGCTATCCGCCCCTTTGCGCCAGCCACCCTGCTATCCGCCCCTCTCCGCCAGCAAATCTGCTATCTGGTCCTCTCCGCCAGCCAATCTGCTATCCAATCCTGTGTCAGCCACCCTGCTATCCGCTCCTTTCCGCCAGCCAATCTGCTATCCGCTCCTCTCCGACAGCCAATCTGCTATCCGCTCCTCTCCGCCAGACAATCTGCTATCCGCTCCTGTGTCAGCCACCCAGCTATCCGCTCCTCTCCGCCAGCCAATCTGCTATCCGCTCCTCTCCGCCAGCCAATCTGCGATCCGCTCCTCTCCGCCAGCCAATCTGCGATCCGCTCTTCTCCGCCAGCCAATCTTCTATCCGCCCCTCTCCGCCAGCCACCCTGCTATCCGCCCCTCTCCACCCGCCAATCTGCTATCCGCTCCTGTGTCAGCCAATCTACTATCCGCTTCTCTCTGCCAGCCAATCTGCTATCCGCCCCTCTCCGCCAGCCAATCTCCTATCCTCCCCTCTTCGCCAGCCACCCTGCTATCCGCCCTTCTCCGCAAGCCACCCTGCTATCCGCCCCTCTCCGCCAGCCACCTTGCTATCCGCCCCTCTCCGCCAGCCAATCTGCTATCCGCCCCTCTCCGAAAGCCACTCTGCTATCCGCTCCTCTCCGCCAGCCAATCTGCTATCCGCTCCTCTCCGCCAGCCAATCTCCTATCCGCTCCTCTCCGCCAGCCACACTACTATCCTCTCCTCTCCGCCAGCCACCCAGCTATACGCTCCTCTCCACCAGCCACCCAGCTATCCGCCAATCTCCGCAAGCCAATCTGCTATCCGTTCCTCTCCGCCAGCCAATCTGCTATCCGCTCCTCTCCGCCAGCCACCCTGCTATCCGCTCCTCTCCGCCAGCCACCCTGTAATCCGATCCTCTCCGCCAGCCACCCTGCTATCCGCCCCTCTCTGCCAGCCAATCTGCTATCCGCCCCTCTCCGCCAGCCACCCTGCTATCCGCCCCAATCCGCCAGCCAATCTGCTATCCGCTCCTCTCCGCCAGCCAATCTGCTATCCGCTCCTCTCCGCCAGCCACCCTGCTATCCGCTCCTGTGCCAGCCACCCTGCTGTCCGCTCCTCTCCGCCAGCCACCCTGCTATCCGCTCCTCTCCGCCAGCCACCCTGCTATCCGCCCCTCTCCGCCAGTCACCCTGCTATCTGCCCCTCTCCGCCAGTCACCCTGCTATCCGCCCGTCTCCGTCAGCCTCCCTGCTATACGCCCCTCTCCGCCAGCCACCCTGCTATTCGCCCCTCTCCACCAGCCAATCTGCTATCCGCTCCTGTGTCAGCCACCCAGCTATCCGCCCCACTTCCCCAGCCAATCTGCTATCCGCCCCTCTCCGCCAGCCAATCTGCTATCCGCCCCTCTCCGCCAGCCAATCTGTTATCCGCTCCTATCCGCCAGCCAATTTGTTATCCGCTCCTCTCCGCCAGCCACCCTGCTAACCGCCCCTCTCCGCCAGCCACCCTGCTAACCGCCCCTCTCCGCCAGCCAATCTGCTATCTGCTCCTCTCCGCCAGCCAATCTGCTATCTGCTCCTCCCAGACAGCCAATCTGCTATCCGCTCCTCTCCGCCAGCCACTCTGCTATCCGCTCCTCTCCGCCAGCCAATCTCCTATCCGCTCCTCTCCGCCAGCCACACTACTATCCTCTCCTCTCCGCCAGCCACCCAGCTATACGCTCCTCTCCACCAGCCACCCAGCTATCCGCCAATCTCCGCAAGCCAATCTGCTATCCGTTCCTCTCCGCCAGCCAATCTGCTATCCGCTCCTCTCCGCCAGCCACCCTGCTATCCGCTCCTCTCCGCCAGCCACCCTGTAATCCGATCCTCTCCGCCAGCCACCCGGCTATCCGCCCCTCTCTGCCAGCCAATCTGCTATCCGCCCCTCTCCGCCAGCCACCCTGCTATCCGCCCCAATCCGCCAGCCAATCTGCTATCCGCTCCTCTCCGCCAGCCAATCTGCTATCCGCTCCTCTCCGCCAGCCACCCTGCTATCCGCTCCTGTGCCAGCCACCCTGCTGTCCGCTCCTCTCCGCCAGCCACCCTGCTATCCGCTCCTCTCCGCCAGCCACCCTGCTATCCGCCCCTCTCCGCCAGTCACCCTGTGTGACGGAGCGATTCTGGCGGGACCCAACTGAGAGTGCCAAATCAGGACCAATTGCTCAAACAGGGCAGTCACAGCCCCAGGCTGGGGTTTTTCCACCTCTAAGGCCAACCAAACCAGCCAGACAAAAAGGACTTTGGTCTCACCCCACTGGCTAACCACAAGTCACACAAGCAATTTCCTTAGACACTCCAGTCTCCCAGCATCACCACCAGTGCACTCGTCCTGGGGATGAATGGTTATGAAAACCAAGACCCCAATAAAAGAAAACGGTTCCCTCGATCCCAAAGGACCAAGCCCCAGACCCAGGTCAATATACACATCAGATCTTACCCACAAATCACGCTGTTGCCAATCCTTTAGAATCTAAAATCTAAAGGTTTATTTACAAAGGGAAAAAGGTGGAAATGAGAGGTAGAATTGGTTAAATGGAATCAATTACATACAGTAATGGCAAAGTTCTTAGTTCAGGCTTGCAGCAGTGATGGAGTAAACCGCAGGTTCAAATTGAGTCTCTGGAACATCCCCCGCTGGGATGGGTCGTTCAGTCCCTTGTGTAAAGCTTCAGTTTGTAGCAAAGTCCTTCCAGAGGTCAGAAGCAGGATTGAAGACAAGATGGAGATGAAGCATCAGCCTTATATAGACTTTTCCAGGTGTAAGAATCTCTTTGTCTTCACTGTGGAAATTTACAGCAAAATGGAGCCTGGAGTCACATGGGCCAGTCCCTGCATACTTCACTGAGTCACAAGGCGTGTCTGCCTTCTCTCCATGGGTCCATTGTGTAGCTGACGGTCCTTAATGGGCCATCAAACAGGCTAGGCAGAGCTAACACCAGCTTGTCTGGGAGGCTTCCCCCAGAAGCACAGCACAAACTTGAAATACAGACAGCATAGAGCCAACATTCATAACTTCAACTAAAAATGATACAGACATATAGACAGCATAATTATAATCAGCAACCCAGAACCTGGTCTTAGACACCTTATATGACCCCCTTTACTTAGGATTTGGAGCCACTACAGGACCTTGGTTGCAACCCATGTTCTATATGGTCCCCATTTATATCAATAACGTCACACCCCCAACGCAAAATTGATGCAGGAAGGGATGACAAAACATCGCTGACTGCATCCCAAGAGCCCCCTTTCCTTGGGTCTGTCTCACTACAGCTAGTGTTGGGCTAGAGGCCGTACCAGTGTATAACCGAAATGGTTTATCAAAGTCATGTTCAATAACATGAATGGATCTCTTTACAAACTCAAGGTATAACTTGGTTAGCTTTTGCAGCATGGTTCCTGTATGTTTCATGTGATCTTGCCAAGAGCTAAAGAAAATAGCTACTTTATCCATACCAGTTCTGGCCAATGTTTTGAACCCAAATAACATTAAACCAATGTAGATATTGAGGTTGTTCATAGTACAGGAATCTTGGCATTTAGCCATGAAAGCAATATGGTAGTGTGCCTCAGTTTCCCCTTTCATACAGCACATCAGGTCTGGAATGTATTTTCCCCTGTGAAAAGTTCCAACACTGTTTACATGCATTAACTGTGAAACATCAGTATAGCAAGGCCCTTTAACATAAAGTGTGTTTTCATGTATTCCTTTCAACATGTTTAAGGGATTTTCCAAAAGATTAGGCACATTGTACATTGTTACAGTTCTTGGCCATAGCAACACATTAGTTACAAAAATTAGCATTAGCAATAACAACAAATTCATTGCAAGTGTCCATTTACAATCATGTTTGTCATGCCACACCCTTGGCTCAATTCCATTGGAGTTTGGGCATTTTAGGGTTAACCTGTGGCTTCCCTTTGCAAAATTCAGTCTTCTCTTTCCTTCTGGATTAAACCCTGATTTCTCTTGCTTAACAGAATTCACTGGCTGATGGGGCGGGCCCTCTGTGCTAACAGCTATTAGCAATTCTGTCTTCTCCCTGCCAGCCAAGTAATTCGCATCAACACAGACACTAGCTTTTAACTCTTCAGCTGCTATGGATTCCAAGGCTGGACTTTGTCTCACAGAGGTACCACACAAATCCAAAGAGTCTGAGGGTGAGAGCTGGCTTGCTCTCCCCTGCCTCCTCAAGCATTTAGCCATACAACTGTTCTGCTCTGAAACACCAGTAACTGAATCTGTCCTCAGATCCTGAAGCACAGACTGCTCACTTACAGATTCAGCATGGAGACATTCCTGTCCCAACAGCATTGTCTCCCCACCAACAAGCTGGCCACACACAGCCAGGTGGTTATAGGGCTGCTCAACTTCCTTAACAGCTTCTACTCCACCTGAGACCTTTTCAAAGCTGCCCACACTGGATCTCTCAAAAGGAAAGTCAGTGGATCCATTCACAACAGAAAATTTCTGGCTGTTAGGAACTGAAACTTTCTTGATTAAATCACTTTTACACCCTTCAGTTGCAGTAAACTGCTTGCACAGGCTACCATGAGGATTCCTTTCCCTAGGAGCTTCTCTAAGCAGCAATTCACCCCTCTCAGAAATTTTGCCCTTCCCTTCTTCACCTAGGGCTTGCTCTAAAGGAACACTTCCCTGAGCAACCACAGATGCTACTGACTTTCTAGATAACAGGTCAGAAGCAGTCTCCTTCCCTTGGCCATGAACAAGTTCAGGAATCTTTTCCTTCTTGCCACAAGTTGTCAAACTGTCAGTAGGTAACACACTTAAATCACCTTCATGCTCTCCTTGTGCCCTGGCTAGGGTATCACCCTGATCAGACAGAGTTGCTGCACCCTTTTCCAACCACACATTAGCAACTGGCAAACTACAAGCACCAGAACTGTCTGGTCTCTGGGATTTTGCTAAGACACTAACTGGATGCAACCTAGTCACAGTGCCATTCTCCCCAGCAGACACAAACTCAGGACTATTCCCTTCCTGGGCTTTAGCCGTATTTACAACCAACTTCGAGACAACTGAATCACCCTCAACCATCACAGGCTGCCTAGGCTCCTGCAAACTTTCCCTACCAGGCACATTGCCTCTCCCAACAGATAAGCTGCTGCTCTTTTCACTACACTGAGCTACTTTTAGCAAATCACAGTTACCCATTTCAGGTTTACTTCTACAAGCTGCACTAGCCAACAATCCATTACCCATTACAAATTCACCCTCTCCTTCCTCAGTTAGGGATTTAACCTGACCATCTACTTTAATCTGCTCCTGAGAAACATTTTCCTCACCAATGAGATCTTTCTGCTCTTGATCTAACTCCAGATTCACTTCTGAGACATCAGACAGACATTCAGAAACTTCATTCCCAGACACACTGCTTCTCGGCACAGACAAACCTTTGGAGCAACCCACCTCAGGCAAATCATTGCCCACACTAGACACAGGTTTAAGATCATTCCTCTCCTGTGACTGGCTACCTGGATTGAACAAAGCTTTGACATTTTCCCCAATTAAAAGATCTTTAGGCAATAACTTCCTGACGCCAGCTATCACTTCATGCTGAGCCCCATTCCACTCAAGGTGGATTCTAGCTAAAGGCACACGGACAGTAAACTCACAGAGGATCACAACATTCACACTCTGATTTGGTAAATAATCTTCCTCTTTGACCAGATCTGCTTTAACAAGAGTGATGTTAGAAGCCATAATTTGCCCTAAACAGCTTTTACCATTGACTTTTACACACTCTATGAATTTTCCATTACCATTCCCAGCCATAGCACTGGCACAATTTATGGGGCCACCCCCTACTGAACACACAGTAACAGAATTGACATAAAAGGTGGCATTGTTGGGGTACATTTGGTTACCCCCAGATAACTGCTCAGAGTTATACAACATACCAACATTGTTACAAACTGGACTTTCAAGAGGATACAGTTTCTGCCGTTCTTCCCTTGCTTTTTTGACTTGGAGTTGGAGTCTAGCTGTCTCCTGTTGCATCTGTCGAGTTTTCTCCTCAGCAGCCAGCAGCTCCAGACGCCTCTTACGAGCTTTTTCTTCTCTCCTAGCAACTTCTTTCTTTCTCTCATCAGCCTCTTTCTCCATTCGAATTTCTGCCAGTTCTTGCTCATAATCAAACTGCAGGCTGTCTCTCAAGGCTTGCAGCTTCCTTGCTTTTCCTGATGCTCTCTGTCGCATGGTCACTGATCTTTAACCAACCAAACTCTCAATCCCAAAGTTAAAATTTGGATAGCGTGGGGTTCTGACCCAAAGCTTAATTGACCTGGTTCTGTGGATCCTGCCGACTACGCCACTGTGACGGAGCGATTCTGGCGGGACCCAACTGAGAGTGCCAAATCAGGACCAATTGCTCAAACAGGGCAGTCACAGCCCCAGGCTGGGGTTTTTCCACCTCTAAGGCCAACCAAACCAGCCAGACAAAAAGGACTTTGGTCTCACCCCACTGGCTAACCACAAGTCACACAAGCAATTTCCTTAGACACTCCAGTCTCCCAGCATCACCACCAGTGCACTCGTCCTGGGGATGAATGGTTATGAAAACCAAGACCCCAATAAAAGAAAACGGTTCCCTCGATCCCAAAGGACCAAGCCCCAGACCCAGGTCAATATACACATCAGATCTTACCCACAAATCACGCTGTTGCCAATCCTTTAGAATCTAAAATCTAAAGGTTTATTTACAAAGGGAAAAAGGTGGAAATGAGAGGTAGAATTGGTTAAATGGAATCAATTACATACAGTAATGGCAAAGTTCTTAGTTCAGGCTTGCAGCAGTGATGGAGTAAACCGCAGGTTCAAATTGAGTCTCTGGAACATCCCCCGCTGGGATGGGTCGTTCAGTCCCTTGTGTAAAGCTTCAGTTTGTAGCAAAGTCCTTCCAGAGGTCAGAAGCAGGATTGAAGACAAGATGGAGATGAAGCATCAGCCTTATATAGACTTTTCCAGGTGTAAGAATCTCTTTGTCTTCACTGTGGAAATTTACAGCAAAATGGAGCCTGGAGTCACATGGGCCAGTCCCTGCATACTTCGCTGAGTCACAAGGCGTGTCTGCCTTCTCTCCATGGGTCCATTGTGTAGCTGACGGTCCTTAATGGGCCATCAAACAGGCTAGGCAGAGCTAACACCAGCTTGTCTGGGAGGCTTCCCCCAGAAGCACAGCACAAACTTGAAATACAGACAGCATAGAGCCAACATTCATAACTTCAACTAAAAATGATACAGACATATAGACAGCATAATTATAATCAGCAACCCAGAACCTGGTCTTAGACACCTTATATGACCCCCTTTACTTAGGAGTTGGAGCCACTACAGGACCTTGGTTGCAACCCATGTTCTATATGGTCCCCATTTATATCAATAACGTCACACCCTGCTATCTGCCCCTCTCCGCCAGTCACCCTGCTATCCGCCCGTCTCCGTCAGCCTCCCTGCTATACGCCCCTCTCCGCCAGCCACCCTGCTATTCGCCCCTCTCCACCAGCCAATCTGCTATCATCTCCTGTGTCAGCCACCCTGCTATCCATTGCTCTCCGCCAGCCAATCTGCTATCCGCTCCTCTCCGCCAGTCAATCTGCTATCCGCTCCTGTGTCAGCCACCCAGCTATCCGCCCCACTTCCCCAGCCAATCTGCTATCCGCCCCTCTCCGCCAGCCAATCTGCTATCCGCCCCTCTCCGCCAGCCAATCTGTTATCCGCTCCTATCCGCCAGCCAATTTGTTATCCGCTCCTCTCCGCCAGCCACCCTGCTATCCGCTCCTCTCCGCCAGCCACCCTGCTAACCGCCCCTCTCCGCCAGCCACCCTGCTATTGGCTCCTCTCCGCCAGCCAATCTGCTATCTGCTCCTCCCAGACAGCCAATCTGCTATCCGCTCCTCTCCGCCAGCCAATCTGCTATCCGCTCCTGTGTCAGCCACGCTGCTATCCGCTCCTCTCCGCCAGCCAATCTGCTATCCGCTCCTCTCCGCCAGCCAATCTGCTATCCGCTCCTCTCCGCCAGCCACACTGCTATCCGCCCCTCTCCGCCAGCCACCCTGCTATCCGGTACTTTCCGCCAGCCACCCTGCTATCCGGTCCTTTCCGCCAGCCGATCTGCTATCCGCCCCTCTCCGCCAGTCAATCTGCTATCCGCTCCTGTGTCAGCCACCCAGCTATCCGCCCCACTTCCACAGCCAATCTGTTATCCGCCCCTCTCCGCCAGCCAATCTGCTATCGGCTCCTATCCGCCAGCCAATCTGCTATCGGCTCCTATCCGCCAGCCAATCTGTTATCCGCTCCTCTCCGCCAGCCACCCTGCTATCCTCTCCTCTCCGCCAGCCACCCTGCTATCCCCTCCTGTGTCAGCCACCCTGCTATCGGCTCCTATCCGCCAGCCACCCTGCTATCCGCTCCTCCCAGACAGCCAATCTGCTATCCGCTCCTCTCCGCCAGCCAATCTGCTATCCGCTCCTGTGTCAGCCACGCTGCTATCCGCTCCTCTCCGCCAGCCAATATGCTATCCGCTCCTCTCCGCCAGCCAATCTGCTATCCGCTCCTCTCCGCCAGCCACCCTGCTATCGGCTCCTGTGCCAGCCACCCTGCTATCCGCTCCTCTCCGCCAGCCACCCTGCTATCCGCTCCTCTCCGCCAGCCACCCTGCTATCCGCTCCTCTCCGCGAGCCACCCTGCTATCCACCCCTCTCCGCCAGCCAACCTGCTATCTGCCCCTCTCCGCCAGCCAATCTGCCATCCGCCCGTCTCCGTCAGCATCCCTGCTATACGCCCCTCTCCGCCAGCCACCCTGCTATTCGCCCCTCTCCACCAGCCAATCTGCTATCATCTCCAGTGTCAGCCACCCTGCTGTCCATTGCTCTCCGCCAGCCAATCTGCTATCCGCTCCTCTCCGCCAGTCAATCTGCTATCCGCTCCTGTGTCAGCCACCCAGCTATCCGCCCCACTTCCCGAGCCAATCTGCTATCCGCCCCTCTCCGCCAGCCAATCTGCTATCCGCCCCTCTCCGCCAGCCAATCTGTTATCCGCTCCTATCCGCCAGCCAATCTGTTATCCGCTCCTCTCCGCCAGCCACCCTGCTATCCGCTCCTCTCCGCCAGCCACCCTGCTAACCGCCCCTCTCCGCCAGCCACCCTGCTATTGGCTCCTCTCCGCCAGCCAATCTGCTATCTGCTCCTCCCAGACAGCCAATCTGCTATCCGCTCCTCTCCGCCAGCCAATCTGCTATCCGCTCCTGTGTCAGCACGCTGCTATCCGCTCCTCTCCGCCACCCAATCTGCTATCCGCTCCTCTCCGCCACCCAGTCTGCTATCCGCTCCTCTCCGCCAGCCACCCTGCTATCCGCTCCTCTCCTCCAACCACCCTGCTATCCGCTCCTCTCTGCCAGCCACCCTGCTATCCGCTCCTCTCCGCCAGCCAATCTGCTATCCGCTCGTATCCGTCAACCACCCTGGTCTCCGCTCCTCTCCGCAGCCAATCTGCTATCCGCTCTTCTCCGCCTGCCTATCTGCTATCAGTTCCTGTGTCAGCCAATCTGCTATCCGCTCCTCTCCGCCAGCCACCCTGCTATCCGCTCCTCTCCGCCAGCCACCCTGCTATAAGCTCCTGTCCGCCAGCCAATCTGCTATTCGCTCCTCTCCGCCAGCCTCCCTACTATCCGCTGCTCTCCGCCATCCACCCAGCTATCCGCTCCTCTCCGCCAGCCAATTTGCTATCCGCTCCTCTATGCCACCCACCCTGCTATCCGCTCCTCTCGGCCAGCCAATCTGCTATCCGCTCCTCTCCGCCATCCACCCTGCCTTCCGCTCCTCTCCGCCAGCCAATCTGCTATCCGCTCCTCTCCGCCAGCCAATCTGCTATCTGCTCCTCTCCGCCAGCCAATCTGCTATCCGCTCCTCTCCGCCAACCACCCCGCTATCCGCTCCTCTCCGTCAACCACCCTGCTATCCGCTCCTCTCCGCCAGCCAATCTGCTATACGCTCCTCTCCGCCAAACACCCTGCTATCCGCTCCTCTCCGCCAGCCAATCTGCTATCCGCTCCTCTCCGCTAACCACCGTGCTATCCACTCCTCTCCGCCAGCCAATCTGCTATCCGGTCCACTCCGCTAACCACCGTGCTATCCACTCCTCTCCGCTAGCGAATCTGCTATCCGCTCCTCTCCGCCAGCCAATCTGCTATCCGCTCCTCTCCGCCAGCCAATCTGCTATCCGCTCCTCTCCGCCAGCCACCCTGCTATCCGCTCCTCTCTGCCAACCACCCTGCTATCCGCTCCTCTCCGCCAGCCACCCTGCTATCCGCTCCTGCATTAGCCAATCTGCTATCCGCTCCTCTCTGCCAACCACCCTGCTATCCGCTCCTCTCTGCCAGCCAATCTGCTATCCGCTCCTGTGTAAGCCACCCTGCTGTCCGCTCCTCTCTGCCAGCCACCCTGCTATCCGCTCCTCTCCGCCAGCCAATCTGCTATCCGCTCGTATCCGCCAACCACCCTGGTCTCCGCTCCTCTCCGCAGCCAATCTGCTATCCTCTCTTCTCCGCCTGCCTATCTGCTATCAGTTCCTGTGTCAGCCAATCTGCTATCCGCTCCTCTCCGCCAGCCACCCTGCTATCCGCTCCTCTCCGCCAGCCACCCTGCTATCCGCTCCTCTCCGCCAGCCACCCTGCTATCCGCTAATCTCCGCCAGCCACCCTTCTATCAGCTCCTGTCCGCCAGCCAATCTGCTATCCGGTCCTCTCCGCTAACCACCGTGCTATCCACTCCTCTCCGCTAGCGAATCTGCTATCCGCTCCTCTCCGCCAGCCAATCTGCTATCCGCTCCTCTCCGCCAGCCAATCTGCTATCCGCTCCTCTCCGCCAGCCACCCTGCTATCCGCTCCTCTCCGCCAACCACCCTGCTATCCGCTCCTCTCTGCCAACCACCCTGCTATCCGCTCCTCTCCGCCAGCCACCCTGCTATCCGCTCCTGCATTAGCCAATCTGCTATCCGCTCCTCTCTGCCAACCACCCTGCTATCTGCTCCTCTCCTCCAACCACCCTGCTATCCGCTCCTCTCTGCCAGCCAAGCTGCTATCCGCTCCCCTGACAGCCACCCTGCTGTCCGCTCCTCTCTGCCAGCCACCCTGCTGTCCGCTCCTCTCCGCCAGCCAATCTGCTATCCGCTCGTATCCGCCAACCACCCTGGTCTCCGCTCCTCTCCGCAGCCAATCTGCTATCCGCTCTTCTCCGCCTGCCTATCTGCTATCAGTTCCTGTGTCAGCCAATCTGCTATCCGCTCCTCTCCGCCAGCCACCCTGCTATCCGCTCCTCTCCGCCAGCCACCCTGCTATCCGCTCCTCTCCGCCAGCCACCCTGCTATCCGCTAATCTCCGCCAGCCACCCTGCTATCTGCTCCTCTCCGCCAGCCAATTTGCTATCCGCTCGTCTATGCCATCCACCCTGCTATCCGCTCCTCTCCGCCAGCCAATCTGCTATCCGCTCCTCTCCGCCAGCCAATTTGCTATCCGCTCCTCTATGCCATCCACCCTGCTATCCGCTCCTCTCCGCCAGCCAATCTGCTATCCGCTCGTATCCGCCAACCACCCTGGTCTCCGCTCCTCTCCGCAGCCAATCTGCTATCCTCTCTTCTCCGCCTGCCTATCTGCTATCAGTTCCTGTGTCAGCCAATCTGCTATCCGCTCCTCTCCGCCAGCCACCCTGCTATCCGCTCCTCTCCGCCAGCCACCCTGCTATCCGCTCCTCTCCGCCAGCCACCCTGCTATCCGCTAATCTCCGCCAGCCAATCTGCTATCCGGTCCTCTCCGCTAACCACCGTGCTATCCACTCCTCTCCGCTAGCGAATCTGCTATCCGCTCCTCTCCGCCAGCCAATCTGCTATCCGCTCCTCTCCGCCAGCCAATCTGCTATCCGCTCCTCTCCGCCAGCCACCCTGCTATCCGCTCCTCTCCGCCAACCACCCTGCTATCCGCTCCTCTCTGCCAACCACCCTGCTATCCGCTCCTCTCCGCCAGCCACCCTGCTATCCGCTCCTGCATTAGCCAATCTGCTATCCGCTCCTCTCTGCCAACCACCCTGCTATCTGCTCCTCTCCTCCAACCACCCTGCTATCCGCTCCTCTCTGCCAGCCAATCTGCTATCCGCTCCTGTGTAAGCCACCCTGCTGTCCGCTCCTCTCTGCCAGCCACCCTGCTATCCGCTCCTCTCCGCCAGCCAATCTGCTATCCGCTCGTATCCGCCAACCACCCTGGTCTCCGCTCCTCTCCGCAGCCAATCTGCTATCCGCTCTTCTCCGCCTGCCTATCTGCTATCAGTTCCTGTGTCAGCCAATCTGCTATCCGCTCCTCTCCGCCAGCCACCCTGCTATCCGCTCCTCTCCGCCAGCCACCCTGCTATCCGCTCCTCTCCGCCAGCCACCCTGCTATCCGCTAATCTCCGCCAGCCACCCTGCTATCCGCTCCTCTCCGCCAGCCAATTTGCTATCCGCTCGTCTATGCCATTCACCCTGCTATCCGCTCCTCTCCGCCAGCCAATCTGCTATCCGCTCCTCTCCGCCAGCCAATTTGCTATCCGCTCCTCTATGCCATCCACCCTGCTATCCGCTCCTCTCCGCCAGCCAATCTGCTATCCGCTCCTCTCCGCCAGCCAATCTGCTATCTGCTCCTCTCCACCAGCCAATCTGCTATCCGCTCCTCTCCGCCAACCACCCCGCAATCTGCTCCTCTCCGCCAACCACCCTGCTATCCGCTCCTCTCCGCCAGCCAATCTGCTATACGCTCCTCTCCGCCAAACACCCTGCTATCCGCTCCTCTCCGCCAGCCAATCTGCTATCCTCTCCTCTCCACTAACCACCGTGCTATCCACTCCTCTCCGCCAGCCAATCTGCTATCCGCTCCTCTCCGCTAACCACCGTGCTATCCACTCCTCTCCGCTAGCGAATCTGCTATCCGCTCCTCTCCGACAGCCAATCTGCTAACCGCTCCCCTCCGCCAGCCAATCTGCTATCCGCTCCTCTCCGCCAGCCACCCTGCTATCCGCTCCTCTCCGCCAACCACCCTGCTATCCGCTCCTCTCTGCCAACCACCCTGCTATCCGCTCCTCTCCGCCAGCCACCCTGCTATCCGCTCCTGCGTTAGCCAATCTGCTATCCGCTCCTATCCGCCAGCCTCCCTGCTATCCGCTCCTCTCCGCCAGCCACCCTGCTATCTGCTCCTCTCCGCCAGCCAATCTGCTATCCGCTCCTATCCGCCAGCCTCCCTGCTATCCGCTCCTCTCCGCCAGCCAATCTGCTATCTGCTCCTCTCCGCCAGCCAATCTGCTATCCGCTCCTCTGCGCCAGCCACCCTGAAATCAGCTCCTCTCCGCCAAACACCCTGCTATCCGCTCCTCTCCGCCAGCCACCCTGCTATCCGCTCCTCTCCGCCAGCCAATCTGCTATCCGCCCCTGTGCGCCAGCCAATCTGCTATCCGCCCCTGTCTGCCAGCCACCCTACTATCCGCACCTCTCCGGCAGCCACCCTGCTATCCGCTCCTCTTTCCCAACCAATCTGCCATCCGCTCCTCTCCTCTAGCCAATCTGCTATCCGCTCGTCTCCGCCAGCCAATCTGCTATCCACTCCTGTGTCAGCCACCCGGCTATCCGCTCCTATCCGCAAACCAGCCTGCTATCCGCTCCTCTCCGCCAACCAGCCTGCTATCCGCTCCTGTCCGCCAACCACCCTGCTATCCGCTCCTCTCCGCCAACCACCGTGCTATCCGCTCCTCTCCGCCAACCACCCTGCTATCCGCTCATCTACGCCAACCACCCTGCTATCCGCTCCTCTCCGCCAGCCACCCTGCTATCCGCTCCTCTCCGCCAGCCACCCTGCTATCCGCTCCTATCTGCCAGCCACCCTGCTATCCGCTCCTCTTTGCCAGCCACCCTGCAATCCGCTCCTCTTTGCCAGCCAATCTGCTATCCGCTCCTCTCCACCACGCGCCCTGCTATCCGCTCCTCTCCGCCACGTGCCCTGCTGTCCGCTCCTCTCCGCCAGCCACACTGCTATCCGCTCCTGTGTCAGCCAATCTGCTATCCACTCCTCTCCGCCACCCACCCTGCTATCGCTCCTGTATCAGCCACCCTGCTATCCGCTCCTCTTTGCCAGCCAATCTACTATCCAATCCTCTCCGCCACCGACCCTGCTATCCGCTCCTGTGTAAGCCAATCTGCTATCCGCTCCTCTTTGCCAGCCAATCTGCTATCTGCTCCTCTCCGCCACCCACCATGCTATCCGCTCCTGTGTCAGCCAATCTGCTATCCGCTCCTGTGTCAGCCAATCTGCTATCCGCTCCTGTCTGCCAGCCACCCTGATATCCGCTCCTCTCCGCCAGCCACCCTACTATCCGCTACTCTACACCAGCCAATCTGCTATCCGCTCCTCTCTGCCAGCCAATCTGCTATCCGCTCCTCTCCGCCAACCACCCTGCTATCCGCTCCTGTGTAAGCCAATCTGCTATCCGCTCCTCTTTGCCAGCCAATCTGCTATCTGCTCCTCTCCGCCTCCCATCCTGCTATCCGCTCCTGTGTCAGCCAATCTGCTATCCGCTCCTCTATCAGCCAATCTGCTATCCGCTCCTCTCCGTCAGCCAATCTGCTATCCGCTCCTCTCCGCCAGCCAATCTCCGATCTGCTCCTCTCCACCAGCCAATCTGCTATCTGCTCCTCTCCGCCAACCACCCCGCTATCCGCTCCTCTCCGCCAACCACCCTTTTATCCGCTCCTCTCCGCCAACCACCCTGCCATCTGCCCCGTCCGCCAGCCACCGTGCTATCCGCTCCTGTCTGCCAGCCACCCTGCTATCCGCTCCTGTCCGCCAGCCAATCTGCTATCCACTCCTGTCCGCCAGCCAGCCTGCTATCCCCTCCTCTCCGCCAACCACCCTGCTATCCGCTCCTCTCCGCCAGCCAATATGCTATCCGCTCCTGTGTCAGCCACCCTGCTATCCGCTCCTCTCCGCCTGCCAATCTGCTATCCGCTCCTCTCCTCCAGCCACCCTGCTATCCGCTCCTCTCCGCCAGCCAATCTGCTATCTGCTCCTCTCCGCCAGCCACCCTGCGATCCGCTCCTGTGTCATCCAATCTGCTATCTGCTCCTCTCTGCCAGTCATTCTGATATGCCCTCCTCTCCGCCAGCCAATCTGCTATCCGCTCCCCTCCGCCAGCCAATCTACTATCCGCTCCTCTCCGTCAGGCAATCTGCTATCCGCTCCTCTCCGTCAGCCACCCTGCTATCCGCTCCTCTCCGCCATCCAATCTGGTATCCGCTCCTCAACGCTAGCCAATCAGCTATCCGCTCCTCTCCGCCAGCCAATCTGCTATTTGCTCCTCTCCGCCAACCAATCTGCTATTTGCTCCTCTCCGCCAGCCAATCTGCTATCCGCTCCTGTGTCAGCCAATCTGCTACCTGCTCCTCTTTGCCAGCCACCCTGCTATCCGCTCCTCCCGCCAGCCACCCTGCTATCCACTCCTCTCCGCCAGCCAATCTGCTATCCGCTCCTGTCTCAGCCAATCTGCTATCCGCTCCTCTCCGCCAGCCACCCTGCTATCCGCTCCTCTCCGCCAACCACCATGCTATCCGCTCCTCTCCGCCAGCCAATCTGCTATCCGCTCCTGGGTCAGCCACCCTCCTATCCGCTCCTCTCCGCCAGCCAATCTCCTATCCGCTCCTGTGTCAGTCACTCTGCTATCCGCTCCTCTTTGCCATCCAATCTACTATCCGCTCCACTCCGCCAGCCAATCTCCTATCCGCTCCTGTGTCAGTCACTCTGCTATCCGCTCCTCTCTGCCAGCCACCCTGCTATCCGCTCCTCTCCGCAAGCCAATCTGCTATCCGCTCCTGTTTCAGCCACCCTGCTATCCGCTCCTCTCCGCCAGCCAATCTGCTACCTGCTCCTGTGTCAGCCAATCTGCTATCCGCTCCTCTCTTCCAACCACCCTGCTATCCGCTCCTCTCCACCAGCCACCCTGCTATCCGCTCCTCCCGCCAGTCAATCTGCTATCCGCTCCTGTATCAGCCACCCTGCTATCCGCTCCTCTCTGCCAGCCACCCTGCTATCCGCTCCTCTCCGCCAGTAAATCTGCTATCCGCACCTGTGTCAGCCAGCCTGCTATCAGCTCCTCTCCGCCAGCCAATCTGCTATCCGCTCGTCTCCGCCAGCCAATCTGCTATCCGCTCCTCTCCGCCATCCACCCTGCTATCCGCACCTCTCCTCCAGCCACCCTGCTATCCGCTCCTCTCCGCCAACCACCCTGCATTCCGCTCCTCTCTGCCAGCCACCCTGCTATCCGCTCCTCTCCACTAGCCACCCTGCTATCCTCTCGTCTCGGCCAGCCATGTTGTTATTCGCTCTTCTCCGCCAACCACCCTGCTATCCGCTCCTCTCCGCCAACCACCCTGCTATCCGCTCTTCTCAGTCAGCCAATCTTCTATCCGCTAATCTCCGTCAGCCAATCTGCTATCTGCCCCTCTCAGCCAGCCAATCTGCTATCCGCTCGTCTCCGCCAGCCAATCTGCTATCCGCTCCTCTCCGCCAGACACCCGGCTATCTGCTCCTGTGTCAGCCAATCTGCTATCCGCCCCTCCGCCACCCAATCTGCTATCTGCTCCTCTCCGGCAGCCACCCTGCTATCCACTCCTGTGTCAGCCACACTGTTATCCGCCCCTATCCGCCAGTCAATCTGCTATTCGCTCCTTTGTCAGCCACCCTGCTATCGGCTCCTGTGTCAGCCACAATGCTATCCGCCCCTCTCCCCCAGCCACCCTGCTATCCGCTCCTCTCCACCAGCCAATCTGTTATCCGCTCGTCTCCGCCAACCACCCTGCTATCCGCTCCTCTCCGCCAGCCAATCTGCTATCCGTTCCTCTCCGCCAGCCACCCTGCTATCCGCTCCAGTGTCAGCCAATCTGCTATCCACTCCTCTCCGTCTGCCACCCTACTATCCGCTCCTGTGTCAGCCAATCTGCTATCCGCCCCTCTTTGCCAACCACCCTACTATCCGCCCCTCTCCGCCAGCCAATCTGCTATCCGCTCTTCTCCGTCAGCCAATCTGCTATCCGCTCCTGTGTCAGCCACCCTGCTATCCGCTACTTTGTCAGCCAATCTGCTATCCGCTCCTCTCCACCAGCCACCCTGCTATCCGCTCCTCTCCGCCAGCCAATCTGCTATCCGCTCCTCTCCTCCAGCCACCCTGCTATCCGCTCCTCTCCGTCAGCCACCCTGCTATCCGCTCCTGTGTCAGCCAATCTGCTATTCGCCCCACTTTGCCAGCCACCCTACTATCCGCCCCTCTTTGCCAGCCAAACTGCTATCCGCCCCTCTCCGCCAGCCAATCTGCTATCCGCCCCTCTCCGCCAGCCAATCTGCTATCCGCTCCTCTCCCCCAGCCAATCTGCTATCCACTCCTCTCCGCCTACCACCCTGCTATCCGCTCTTCTCCGCAGCCAATCTGCTATCCGATCCTCTTTTACAGCCAATCTGCTATCCACTCCTCTCCGTCAGCCAATCTGCTATCCGCTCCTGTGTCAGCCAGTCTGCAATCCGCTCCTCTCCGCAAGCCAATCTGCTATCCGCTCCTCTCCGTCAGCCAATCTGCTACCCGCTCCTCTCCGCCAACCACCCTGCTATCCGCTCTTCTCCGCAGCCAATCTGCTATCCGATCCTCTTTTACATCCAATCTGTTATCCACTCCTCTCCGTCAGCCAATCTGATATCCGCTCCTGTGTCAGCCAATCTGCTATCAGCTCCTCTCCGCCTGCCAATCTGCTATCCGCTGCTGTGTCAGCCAATCTGCTATCCGCTCCTCTCCGCAAGCCAATCTGCTATCCGCTCATCTCCGTCAGCCAATCCGCAACCCGCTCCTGTGTCAGCCAATCTGCTATCAGCTCCTCTCCGCCTGCCAATCTGCTATCCGCTGCTGTGTCAGCCAATCTGCTATCCGCTCCTCTCTGCCTGCCAATCTGCTATCCGCTCCTCTCCGCCAGCCAATCTGCTATCCGCTCCTCTCCGCCAGCCAATCTGCTATCCGCTCCTCTCCGCCAGCCACCCTGCTATCCGCTCCCCCCCGCCAGCCACCCTGATATCCGCTCCCGTCCGCCAGCCAATCTGCTATCCGCTCCTCTCCGCCAGCCAATCTGCTATCCGCTCCTCTCCGCCAGCCAATCTGCTATCCGCTCCTCTCCGCCAGCCCCCCTGCTATCCGCTCCTCTCCTCCAGCCACCCTGCTATCCGCTCCTCTCTGTCAGCCACCCTGCTATCCGCTCCTGTGTCAGCCAATCTGCTATCCGCCCCTCTTTGCCAGCCACCCTACTATGCGCCCCTCTTTGCCAGCCAATCTCCTATCCTCCCCTCTCCGCCAGCCAATCTGCTATCCGCCCCTCTCCCCTAGCCAATATGCTATCCGCTCCTCTCTGCCAGCCAATCTGCTATCCGCTCCTCTCCGCCAGCCACACTGCAATCTGCTCCTCTACGCCATCCACCCTGCTAACCGCTCCTCTCCGGCAGCCACCCTGCTATCCGCTCCTCTCTGCCAACCACCCTGCTATCCGCTCGTCTCCGCCAGCCAATCTGCTATCCGCTCCTGTGTCAGCCAATCTGCTATCCGCCCATCTTTGCCAGCCACCCTACAATGCGCCCCTCTTTGCCAGCCAATCTCCTATCCGCCCCTCTTTGCCAGCCAATCTCCTATCCGCCCCTCTCCGCCAGCCAATCTGCTATCCACCCCTCTCCGTCAGCCACCCTGCTATCAACCCCTCTGCACCAGCCACCCTGCTATCCGCCCCTCTCTGCCAGCCACCCTGCTATCCGACCCTCTCCGCCAGCCAATCTGCTATCCGCTCCTCTCCGCCAGCCAATCTGCTATCCGCTATTGTGTCAGCCACCCTGCTATCCGCCCCTCTCCCCCAGCCAATGTGCTATCCGCTCCTCTCCGCCAGCCAAACTGCTATCAACTCCTCTCCGTCAGCCAATCTGCTATCCGCTCCTGTGTCAGCCACCCTGCTATCCGCTCCTGTGTCAGCGAATCTGCTATCCTCTCCTCTCCGTCAGCCAATCTGCTATCCGCTACTCCCCATCAGCCAGTCTGCTATCCGCTCCTCTCCGCCAGCCACCCTGCTATCCGCCCCTCTCCGCCAGCCAATCTGCTATCCGCTCTTCTCCGTCAGCCAATCTGCTATCCGCTCCTGTGTCAGCCAATCTGCTATCCGCCCCACTTTGCCAGCCACCCTACTATCCGCGCCTCTTTGCCAGCCAATCTGCTATCCGCCCCTCTCCGCCAGCCAATCTGCTATCCGCTCCTCTCCGCCAACCACCCTGCTATCCGCTCTTCTCCGCAGCCAATCTGCTATCCGATCCTCTTTTACAGCCAATCTGCTATCCACTCCTCTCCGTCAGCCAATCTGCTATCCGCTCCTGTGTCAGCCACTCTGCAATCCGCTCCTCTCCGCAAGCCAATCTGCTATCCGCTCCTCTCCTTCAGCCAATCTGCTACCCGCTAATGTGTCAACCAATCTGCTATCAGCTCCTCTCCGCCTGCTAATCTGCTATCCGCTGCTGTGTCAGCCAATCTGCTATCCGCTCCTCTCTGCCTGCCAATCTGCTATCCGCTCCTCTCCGCCAGCCAATCTGCTATCCTCTCCTCTCCGCCAGCCAATCTGCTATCCGCTCCCCTACGCCAGCCAATCTCACATCCATTCCTCTCCGCCAGCCAACCTACTAGCCGCTCCTCTCCACCAGCCAATCTGCTATCCGCTCCTCTCCGCCAGCCACCCTGCTATCCGCTCCCCCCCGCCAGCCACCCTGATATCCGCTCCCGTCCGCCAGCCAATCTGCTATCCGCTCCTCTCCGCCAGCCAATCTGCTATCCGCTCCTCTCTGCCAGCCACCCTGCTATCCGCTCCTCTCTGTCAGTCACCCTGCTATCCGCTCCTGTGTCAGCCAATCTGCTATCCGAACCTCTTTGCCAGCCACCCTACTATGCGCCCCTCTTTGCCAGCCAATCTCCAATCCGCCCCTCTCCCCCAGCCAATGTGCTATCCGCTCCTCTCCGCCAGCCAATCTGCTATCCGCTCCTCTCCGCCAGCCACCCTGCTATCCGCTCCAGTGTCAGCCAATCTGCTATCCACTCCTCTCCGTCTGCCACCCTGCTATCCGCTCCTGTGTCAGCCAATCTGCTATCCGCCCCTCTTTGCCAGCCACCCTACTATCCGCCCCTCTCCGCCAGCCAATCTGCTATCCGCTCTTCTCCGTCAGCCAATCTGCTATCCGCTCCTGTGTCAGCCACCCTGCTATCCGCTACTGTGTCAGCCAATCTGCTATCCGCTCCTCTCCGCCAGCCACCCTGCTATCCGCTCCTCTCCGCGAGCCAATCTGCTATCCGCTCCTCTCCTCCAGCCACCCTGCTATCCGCTCCTGTGTCAGCCAATCTGCTATTCGCCCCACTTTGCCAGCCACCCTACTATCCGCCCCTCTTTGCCAGTCAATCTGCTATCCGCCCCTCTCCGCCAGCCAATCTGCTATCCGCTCCTCTCCCCCAGCCAATCTGCTATCCACTCCTCTCCGCCAACCACCCTGCTATCCGCTCTTCTCCGCAGCCAATCTGCTTTCCGATCCTCTTTTACAGCCAATCTGCTATCCGCTCCTCTCCATCAGCCAATCTGCTACCCGCTCCTGTGTCAGCCAATCTGCTATCCGCTCCTCTCCGCCAGCCAATCTGCTATCCGCTCCTCTCCGCCAGCCACCCTGCTATCCGCTCCCCCCCGCCAGCCACCCTGCTATCCGCTCCCGTCCGCCAGCCAATCTGCTATCCGCTCCTCTCCGCCAGCCACCCTGCTATCCGCTCCTCTCCGCCAGCCACCCTGCTATCTGCTCCTGCGTCAATCAATCTGCTATCCGCTCCTGTTTCAGTCACCCCGATATCCGCTCCTCTTTGCCAGCCAATCTGCTATCCGCTCCTCTTTGCCAGCCAATCTGCTATCTGCTCCTCTTTGCCAGCCAATCTGCTATCCGCTCCTCTCCGCCAGCCAATCTGCTATCCGCTCCTCTCCGCCAGCCAATCTGCTATCCGCTCCTCTCCGCCAGCCACCCTGCTATCCGCTCCCCCCCGCCAGCCACCCTGGTATACGCTCCCGTCCGCTAGCCAATCTGCTATCCGCTCCTCTCCGCCAGCCACCCTGCTATCCGCTCCTCTCCGCCAGCCACCCTGCTATCTGCTCCTGCATCAATCAATCTGCTATCCGCTCCTGTTTCAGTCACCCTGCTATCCGCTCATCTTTGCCAGCCAATCTGCTATCCGCTCCTCTTTGCCAGCCAATCTGCTATCTGCTCCTCTTTGCCAGCCAATCTGCAATCCGCTCCTCTCCGCCAGCCAATCTGCTATCCGCTCCTCTCCACCAGCCACCCTGCTATCCGCTCCTGTGTCAGCCACCCTGCTATCATAGGTCATAGGTTTATTCCACACTTAGAGCTGTTGGGTTCAAAGATGGGAACCTGCATGGACTCCCCTAAACTAAAATCCTAGTTTAGATCTCTTAAAAGCTGCCACCACCCAATAATGTACATGTATTGGGACACAGTCCTTCCCAAAAATCCTTGGATGTCTTACACCTAGGAGAAATAAACCATTCCCCCTGCTTCCTCCCCCCTCCCTTTCCTAGGAGAGATACCGGGATCCAACTACAGAGGGATGCCTTCCTCCTCCCTCCTCCCCTTTCCCTGAGAATTCACCCAAGGAAAGATCAACCAAGTCCTTAACAGGAAAGATTTATTAAAGAATAAAAGAAAGTAACTGTCTCTGCAATACCAAGATGGAGCAATACACAGGGTCTAAATTTATCAATCTCTGGAGAGAATCCCCCATCCTTTCTTTCTCAGTAAAAGCAATAACAGTACAGCATTAAAGAAATTCTATAGCAAAACACAGAAATGCAAATACAGAAATAAAAGTATAAGAATACTAGTTCCTTGCTAATACTCACTAGCTTGAATAGAAGAATTTATTGCAGAAACCTGGGAGGACTTGATTAAGATGTCTGGACTCCCTTAACTCCCAAGAGAGACTCTCTAACACAAAGAACAGAAAAAAAAACTTCCCTCCACAGAGATTTGAAAATCTCTTGTCCCTGATTGGTCCTCTGGTCAGGTGTTCACAGTTACTGCTTGTTAACCCTTTACAGGTAGAAAAAAACCTTAACCCTTAACTAATTGTTTATGACAACCCCCGTTACCAGAAGACAGTTCCTGGGGTCAATATTCATCCCCTTGCACCAGTCCTCTAACAAGAGTAGGGTCATTATACCAACTATAATCTTTTCCAAATACAACAGGTCAAAACAACAAGGTAATTTAGATATCAAGCTGGCCTGTAATGGCCTGCAATTACTTACGGTCAGCTAACTCAGCCTGGGGCAAGCGGGACATAGGAATTTTAAGGGGCTGGCGGAAAGGAGCGGATAGCATATTGGCTGACACAGGAGAAGATAGCAGGGTGGCTGGCGGAGAGGATCGGATAGCAGATTGGCTGACGGGGAGGAGCGGATAGCAGATTGGCTGGCGGGGAGGAGCGGATAGCAGATTGGCTGACGGAGAGGAGCGGCTAGCAGATTGTCTGACACAGGAGCGGATAGCAGATTGGCTGGCGGAGAGGAGCGGATAGCAGATTGGCTGGCGGACAGGAGCGGATAGCAGATTGGGGGGCAGAGAGGAGCGGATAGCAGATTGGCTGGAAGAGAGGAGCGGATAGCAGATTGGCTGGCAAAGAGTAGCGGATAGCAGGGTGGTTGGCGGAGAGGAGCGGATAGCAGATTGGCTGGCAAAGAGGAGCAGATAGCAGATTGGCTGGCGGAGAGGAGCGGATAGCAGGGTGGTTGGCGGAGAGGAGCGGATAGCAGGGTGGCTGACAGAGGAGCGGATAGCAGATTGGCTGGCGGAGAGGAGCGGATAGCAGATTGGCTGACACAGGAGCGGATAGAAGGGTGGTTGGCGGAGAGGAGCAGATAGTGGGGTGGTTGGCGGAGAGGAGCGGATAGCAGATTGGCTGGGGGAGAGGAGCGGATAGCAGATTGGCTGGCGGAGAGGAGCGGATAGCAGATTGGCTGACACAGGAGCGGATAGAAAAGTGGTTGGTGGAGAGGAGCGGATAGCAGGGTGGTTGCCGGAGAGGAGCGGATAGCAGGTTGGCTGGGGGAGAGGAGCGGACAGCAGATTGGCTGGCGGAGAGGAGGGGATAGCACGTTGGCTAGCGGAGAGGAGCGGATAGCAGGGTGGATGGCTTAGAGGAGAGGATAGCAGGGTGGGTGGCGGAGAGGAGCGGATAGCACATTGGCTGACAGAGTAGCGGATATCATATTGGCTGGCGGAGAGTAGCGGATAGCAGATTGGCTGGCGGAGAGGAGCGGATAGCAGGGTGGGTGGCGGAGAGGAGCGGATAGCAGATTAGCTGGCGGAGAGAAGCGGATAGCAGATTGGCTGACACAGGAGCGGATAGCAGATTGGCTGGCAGAGAGGAGCGGATAGCAGATTGGCTGACACAGGAGCGGATATCAGATTGGCTGGCGGAGAGGAGCGGATAGCAGGGTGGGTGGCGGAGAGGAGCGGATAGCAGGGTGGGTGGCGGAGAGGAGCGGATAGCAGGGTGGGTGGCGGAGAGGAGCGGATAGCACATTGGCTGACACAGGAGCGGATAGCAGGGTGGGTGGCGGAGAAGAGCGGATAGCAGATTGGATGGAAAAGAGTAACTGATAGCTGATTGGCTTGCGGAGAGGAGAGGAAAGCAGTTTGGCTGGTGGAGAGGAGCGGATAGCAGATTGACTGACGGAGAGGAGCGTATAGCAGATTGGCTGACGGAGAGAGGCGGATAGCAGATTGGCTGACACAGGAGGGGATAGCACATTGGCTGGCGGAGAGGAGCGGATAGCAGATTGACTGGCAAAGAGGAATGGATAGCAGATTGGCTGACACAGGAGCGGATAGCATATTGGCTGGCGGAGAGGAGCGGATAGCAGGTTGGCTGGCGGAGAGGAGCGGATAGCAGGGTGGCTGAAAGAGGAGTGATAGCAGATTGGCTGGAGGAGAGGAGCGGATAGCAGATTGGCTGGCGGAGAGGAGCGAATAGCAGATTGGCTGGCGGAGAGGAGCGAATAGCAGATTGGCTGGCGGAGAGGAGCGGATAGCAGATTGGCTTACACAGGAGCGGATAGCAGATTGGCTGGCGGAGAGGAGCGGATAGCAGGGTGGCTGGCGGAGAGGAGCGGATACCAGATTGGCTGACACAGGTGCGGATAGGAGATTCGCTGGCGGAGAGGAGCGGATAGCAGGGTGGCTGGCGGAGAGGAGCGGATAGCAGATTGGCTGAAAGAGGAGTGATAGCAGATTGGCTGGCGGAGGGGAGCGGATAGCAGTGTAGTTCAAGGAGAGGAGCAGACAGCAGTGTGGTTGGCGGAGAGGAGTGAATAGCCGGGTGGTTGGGGGAGAGGAGCGGATAGCAGATTGGCTAACATAGGAGCGGATAGCAGATTGGCTGGCGGAGAGGAGCGGATAGCAGGGTGGCTGGCGGAGAGGAGCGGATAGCAGATTGGCTGACAAAGCGGAGCGGATAGCAGATTGGCTGACACAGGAGTGGATAGCAGATTGGCTGGCGGAGAGGAGCGGATAGCAGATTGGCTGGCGGAGAGGAGCGGATAGCAGGGTGGTTGGCGGAGAGGAGTTGATAGCAGATTGGCTGACACAGGAGCGGATAGCAGGGTGGTTGGCGGAGAGGAGCGGATACCAGAGTGGCTGGCAGAGAGGAGCGGACAGCAGATTGGATGGCAGAGAGGAGCGGATAGGGAATTGGCTGGCGGAGATGAGCGGATATCAGATTGGCTGACACAGGAGCGGATAGCAGATTGGCTGGCGGAGAGGAGCGGATAGCAGGGTGGTTGGCGGAGAGGAGCGGATAGCAGATTGGCTGGCTAAGAGGAGCGGATAGCAGATTGGCTGGCAAAGAGGAGCGGATAGCAGATTGGCTGACACAGGAGCGGATAGCAGATTGGTTGGAGGAGAGGAGCGGATAGCAGGGTGGCTGGCGGAGAGGAGCGGATAGCAGATTGGCTGAAAGAGGAGTGATAGCAGATTGGCTGGCGGAGAGGAGCGGATAGCAGGGTGGTTGGCGGAGAGGAGTGGATAGCAGTGTGGTTGACGGAGAGGAGCGGACAGCAGATTGGCTGGCGGAGAGGAGCGGATAGCAGACTGGCTGACACAGGAGCTGATAGCAGATTGGCTGGCGGAGAGGAGCGGATAGCAGAGTGGCTGGTGGAGAGGAGTGGATAGCAGATTGGATGGCGGAGAGGAGCGGATAGCCGATTGACTGGCAAAGACGAGTGGATAGCAGATTGGCTGACACAGGAGCGGATAGCAGATTGGCTGGCGGAGAGGAGCGGATAGCAGATTGGCTGACACAGGGGCGGATAGCAGGGTGGCTGGCGGAGAGGAGCGGATAGCAGAGTGGCTGGCAGAGAGGAGCGGACAGCAGATTGGCTGGCGGAGAGGAGCGGATAGGTGATTGGCTGGCGGAGATGAGCGGATATCAGATTGGCTGACACAGGTGCGCAAAGCAGATTCGCTGGCGGAGAGGAGCGGATAGCAGAGTGGCTGGCAGAGAGGAGCGGACAGCAGATTGGATGGCGGAGAGGAGCGGATAGGGGATTGGCTGGTGGAGATGAGCGGATATCAGATTGCTTTCCGCTCCTGTGTCAGCCAGATTGGCTGGCGGAGAGGAGCGGATAGCAGGGTGGTTGGTGGAGAGGAGCGGATAGCAGATTAGATGGCAAAGAGGAGCGCATAGCAGATTGGCTTGCAAAGGGGAGCGGATAGCAGACTGGCTGACACAGGAGCGGATAGCAGATTGGTTGGCGGAGAGGAGCGGATAGCAGTGTGGTTGGCGGAAAGGAGCGGACAGCAGATTGGCTGACAAAGAGGAGCGGATAGCAGATTGGCTGGCAAAGAGGAGCGGATAGCAGATTGGCTGGCAAAGAGGAGAGGATAGCAGATTGGCTGACACAGGAGCGGATAGCAGATTGGTTGGAGGAGAGGAGCGGATAGCAGATTGGCTGAAAGAGGAGTGATAGCAGATTGACTGGCAAAGAGGAATGGATAGCAGATTGGCTGACACAGGAGCGGATAGCAGATTGGCAGGCGGAGAGGAGCGGATAGCAGATTGGCTGACACAGGGGCGGATAGCAGGGTGGCTGGCGGAGAGGAGCGGATAGCAGACTGGCTGACAGAGAGGAGCGGACAGCAGATTGGCTGGCGGAGAGGAGCGGATAGGGGATTGGCTGGTGGAGATGAGCGGATATCAGATTGGCTGACACAGGAGCGGATAGCAGATTGGTTGGAGGAGAGGTGCGGATAGCAGTGTGGTTGGCGGAAAGGAGCGGACAGCAGATTGGCTGGCGGAGAGGTGCGGATAGCAGATTGGTTGGCGGAGAGGAGCAGATAGCAGATTGGTTGACGGAGAGGAGCGGATAGCAGGGTGGCTGGCGGAGAGGAGCGGATAGCAGGGTGGATGGCGGAGAGGAGAGGATAGCAGGGTGGGTGGTGTAGAGGAGCGGATAGCACATTGGCTGACACAGGAGCGGATAGCAGATTGGCTGGCGCAGAGGAGCGGATAGCAGGGTGGCTGGCAGAGAGGAGCGGATAGCAGATTGGCTGGCAGAGAGGAGCAGATAGTAGGGTGGCTGTCAGAGAGGAGCGGATAGCAGATTGGCTGACAGAGTAGCGGATATCATATTGGCTGGCGGAGAGTAGCGGATAGCAGATTGGCTGGCGGAGAGGAGCGGATAGCAGGGTGGGTGGCGGAGAGGACCGGATAGCAGATTAGCTGGCGGAGAGAAGCGGATAGCAGATTGGCTGACACAGGAGCGGATAGCAGATTGGCTGGCAGAGAGGAGCGGATAGCAGATTGGCTGACACAGGAGCGGATATCATATTGGCTGGCGGAGAGTAGCGGATAGCAGATTGGCTGGCGGAGAGGAGCGGATAGCAGGGTGGGTGGAGGAGAGGAGCGGATAGCAGGGTGGGTGGCGGAGAGGAGCGGATAGCAGAGTGGTTGGCGGAGAGGAGCGGATAGCAGTGTGGTTAGCAGAGAGGAGCGGACAGCATATTGGCTTTCGGAGAGGTGCGGACAGCAGATTGGCTGGCGGACAGGAGTGGATAGCAGATTGGCTGACACAGGAGCGGATAGCAGGGTGGGTGGCGGAGAAGAGCGGATAGCAGATTGGCTTGCGGAGAGGAGAGGAAAGCAGTTTGTCTGGTGGAGAGGAGCGGATAGCAGATTGACTGACGGAGAGGAGCGTATAGCAGATTGGCTGACGGAGAGAGGCGGATAGCAGATTGGCAGACACAGGAGAGGATAGCACATTGGTTGGCGGAGAGGAGCGGATAGGAGGGTGGCAGGCGGAGAGGAGCGGATAGCAGATTGGCTGACACAGGAGCGGGTAGCATATTGGCTGGTGGAGAGGAGCGGATAGCATATTGGCTGGCGGAGAGGAGCGGATAGCAGGTTGGCTGGCGGAGAGGAGCGGATAGCAGGGTGGCTGAAAGAGGAGTGATAGCAGATTGGCTGGAGGAGAGGAGCGGATAGCAGATTGGCTGGCGGAGAGGAGCGAATAGCAGATTGGCTGGCGGAGAGGAGCGGATAGCAGATTGGCTTACACAGGAGCGGATAGCAGATTGGCTGGCGGAGAGGAGCGGATAGCAGGATGGCTGGCGGAGAGGAGCGGATACCAGATTGGCAGACACAGGTGCGGATAGGAGATTGGCTGGCGGAGAGGAGCGGATAGCAGGGTGGCTGGCGGAGAGGAGCGGATAGCAGATTGGCTGAAAGAGGAGTGATAGCAGATTGGCTGGCGGAGGGGAGCGGATAGCAGTGTGGTTCGAGGAGAGGAGCAGACAGCAGTGTGGTTGGCGGAGAGGAGTGAATAGACGGGTGGTTGGGGGAGAGGATCGCATAGCAGATTGGCTAACATAGGAGCGGATAGCAGATTGGCTGGCGGAGAGGAGCGGATAGCAGGGTGGTTGGAGGAGAGGAGCGGACAGCAGTGTGGTTGGCGGAGAGGAGCGGATAGCAGATTGACTGGCAAAGAGGAATGGATAGCAGATTGGCTGACACAGGAGCGGATAGCAGATTGGCAGGCGGAGAGGAGTGGATAGCAGATTGGTTGGCGGAGAGGAGCGGATAGCAGTGTGGTTGGCGGAAAGGAGCGGACAGCAGATTGGCTGACAAAGAGGAGCGGATAGCAGATTGGCTGACACAGGAGTGGATAGCAGATTGGCTGACACAGGTGTGGATAGCAGATTGGCTGGCGGAGAGGAGCGGATAGCAGATTGGTTGGCGGAGAGGAGCAGATAGCAGATTGGTTGACGGAGAGGAGCGGATAGCAGATTGGCTGACAAAGAGGAGCGGATAGCAGATTGGCTGACACAGCAGTGGATAGCAGATTGGCTGGGGGAGAGGAGCGGATAGCAGATTGGCTGGCGGAGAGGAGCGGATAGCAGGGTGGTTGGCGGAGAGGAGTTGATAGCAGATTGGCTGACACAGGAGCAGATAGCAGATTGGCTGGCGGAGAGGAGCGGATAGCAGGGTGGTTGGCGGAGAGGAGCGGATAGCAGATTGGCTGGCTAAGAGGAGCGGATAGCAGATTGGCTGGCAAAGAGGAGCGGATAGCAGATTGGCTGACACAGGAGCGGATAGCAGATTGGTTGGCGGAGAGGACCGGATAGCAGTGTGGTTGGCGGAGAGGAGCGGACAGCAGATTGCCTGGCGGAGAGGTGCGGATAGCAGATTGGTTGGCGGAGAGGAGCAGATAGCAGATTGGCTGACGGAGAGGAGCAGATAGCAGATTGGCTGGCGGAGAGGAGCGGATAGCAGATTGGCTGACACAGGAGTGGATAGCAGATTGGCTGGCGGAGAGGAGCGGATAGCAGACTGGCTAACACAGGGGCGGATAGCAGGGTGGCTGGCGGAGAGGAGCGGATAGCAGATTGGCTGACACAGGAGCGGATAGCAGATTGGCTGGCGGAGAGGAGCGGATAGCAGGGTGGCTGGCGGAGAGGAGCGGATAGCAGATTGGCTGAAAGAGGAGTGATAGCAGATTGGCTGGCGGAGAGGAGCGGATAGCAGATTGGCTGGCGGAGAGGAGCGGATAGCAGATTGGCTGGCGGAGAGGAGCGGATAGCAGATTGGCTGGCGGAGAGGAGCGGATAGCAGATTGGCTGGCGGAGAGGAGCGGATAGCAGGGTGGTTGGCGGAGAGGAGTTGATAGCAGATTGGCTGACACAGGAGCGGATAGCAGAGTGGCTGGAGGAGAGGATCGGACAACAGATTGGCTGGCGGAGAGGAGCGGATAGCAGGGTGGCTGAAAGAGGAGTGATAGCTATCCACCCCTCTCCGCCATCCAATCTGCTATCCGCTCCTCTCCGCCAGCCAATCTGCTATCCGCTCCTCTCCGCCAGCCAATCTGCTATCCTCCCATCTCCGCCAGTCAATCTGCTATCCTCTCCTGTGTCAGCCACCCTGCTATCTGCTCCTCTGTCAGCCACCCTGCTATCCGCCCATCTCTGCCAGCCAATCTGATATCCGCTCCTGTGTCAGCCAATCTGCTATCCGCTCCTCTCCGTCAGCCACCCTGCTTTCCGCTCCTGTGTCAGCTACCCTGCTATCCGCTCCTGTGTCAGCCATCCTGCTATCCGCTCCTGTGTCAGCCACCCTGCTATCCGCTCATCTCCGCCAGCCAATCTGATATCCGCCCCTCTCCGTCAGCCACCCTGCTATCCGCCCCTCTCCGCCAGCCAATCTGCTATCCGCTCCTCTCCGTCAGCCACCCTGCTATCCGCTCCTCTCTGCCAGCCACCCTTCTATCCGCTCCTCTCTGTCAGCCACCCTGCTTTCCGCTCCTCTCCATCAGCCAATCTGCTATCCGCTTCTTTTTGCCAGCCAATCTGCTATCCGCTACTGTGTCAGCCACCCTGCTATCCGCTCCTCTCCGTCAACCACCCTGCTATCCGCACCTCTCCGTCAGTCACCCTGCTATCCGCTCCTCTCTGCCAGCCACCCTGCTATCCGCTCCTCTCCGCCAGCCACCCTGCTATCCGCTCCTCTCCGCCAGCCAATCTGCTATCCGCTCCTCTCCGCCAGCCAATCTGCTATCCGCTCCTCTCCGTCAGCCAATATGCTATCCACTCCTGTGTTAGCCAATCTGCTATCCGCTCCTCTCCGCCAGCCACCCTGCTATCCGCTCCTCTCCGCCAGCCAATCTGCTATCCGCTCCTCTCCGCCAGCCAGTCTGCTATCCGCTCCTGTCCATCAGCGCCCCTGCTATCCGCTCCTGTCCATCAGCGAATCTGCTATCCGCTCCTCTCCGCCAGCCAATCTGCTATCCGCTCCTCTCCGTCAGCCAATCTGCTATCCGCTCCTCTCCGTCAGCCAATCTGCTATCCGCTCCTCTCCGCCAGCCAATCTGCCATCCGCTCCTGTCCATCAGCCACTCTGCTATCCGCTCCTGTCCATCAGCCAATCTGCTATCCGCTCCTCTCCGCCAGCGACCCTGCTATCCGCTCCTGTCCATCAGCCAATCTGCTATTCGCTCCTCTCCGCCAGCCACCCTTCTATCCCCTCCTCTCCGTCAGCCAATCTGCTATCCGCTCCTCTCCGCCAGCCAATCTGCTATCTGCTCCTTTCTGTCAGCCAATCTGCTATCCGCTCCTCTCCGCCAGCCAATCTGCTATCCGCTCCTGTGTCAGCCAATCTGCTATCTGCTCCTCTCCGTCAGCCACCATGCTATCCGCTCCTCTCTGCCAGCCACCCTGCTATCCGCTCCTCTCCGCCAGCCAATCTGCTATCCGCTCCTCTCCGTCAGCCAATCTGCTATCCGCTCCTCTCCGCCAGCCACCCTGCTATCCGCTCCTCTCCGCCAGCCAATCTGCTATCCGCTCCTCTCCGTCAGCCAATCTGCTATCCGCTCCTGTGTTAGCCAATCTGCTATCCGCTCCTCTCCGCCAGCCTCCCTGCTATCCGCTCCTCTCTGCCAGCCACCCTGCTATCCGCTCCTCTTTGCCAGCCAATCTGCTATCCGCTCCTCTCCGTCAGACAATCTGCTATCCGCTCCTGTGTCAGCCACCCTGCTATCCGCTCCTGTGTCAGACACCCTGCTATCCGCTCCTGTGTCAGCCACCCTGCTATCCGCTCCTGTGTCAGCCAATCTGCTATCCGCTCCTCTCAGCCAGCCAATCTGCTATCCGATCCTCTCCGCCAGCCAATCTGCTTTCCACCCCTCTCCGGCAGCCAATGTGCTATCCGCTCCTATCCGCCAACCACCCTGCTATCCGCTCCTCTCCGTCAGCCAATCTGCTATCCGCTCCTCTCAGTCAGCCACCCTGCTATCAGCCCCTCTCCGCCAGCCAACCTGCTATCCGCCCCTCTCCGCCAGCCAATCTGCTATCAGCCCCTCTCCGCCAGCCAATCTTCTATCCGCCCATCTCCGCCAGCCAATCTGCTATCCGCCCTTCTCCGACAGCCACCCTGCTATCCGCTCCTCTCCGTCAGCCAATCTGCTATCCGCTCCTCTAAGTCAGCCACCCTGCTATCCGCTCCTGTGTTAGCCACCCTGCTATCCGCCCCTCTCTGCCAGTCAATCTGCTGTCCGCTCCTGTGTCAGCCAATCTGCTATCAGCTCCTCTCCGCCAGCCAATCTGCTATCCGCTCCTCTCCACTAGCCAATCTGCTATCCGCCCCTCTCCGCCAGCCAATCCGCTCCTCTCCGTCAGCCAATCTGCTATCTACTCCTCTCCGTCAGCCACCCTGCTATCCGCTCCACTCCGCCAGTCAGTCTGTTAACCACTCCTGTGTCAGCCAATCTGCTATCCGCTCCTCTCCGCCAGCCAATCTGCTATCCTCTCCTGTGTCAGCCACCTTGCTATCCGCCCCTCTCCGCCAGCCAATCTGCTATTCGCTCCTGGGTCAGCCACCCAGCTCTCCACCCCTCTCCGCCATCCAATCTGCTATCCGCTCCTCTCCGCCAGCCAATCTGCTATCCGCTCCTCTCCGCCAGCCAATCTGCTATCCTCCCATCTCCGCCAGTCAATCTGCTATCCTCTCCTGTGTCAGCCACCCTGCTATCTGCTCCTCTGTCAGCCACCCTGCTATCCGCCCATCTCTGCCAGCCAATCTGCTATCCGCTCCTGTGTCAGCCAATCTGCTATCCGCTCCTCTCCGTCAGCCACCCTGCTTTCCGCTCCTGTGTCAGCTACCGTGCTATCCGCTCCTGTGTCAGCCATCCTGCTATCCGCTCCTGTGTCAGCCACCCTGCTATCCGCTCCTGTGTCAGCCACCCTGCTATCCGCTCATCTCCGCCAGCCAATCTGATATCCGCCCCTCTCCGTCAGCCACCCTGCTATCCGCCCCTCTCCGCCAGCCAATCTGCTATCCGCTCCTCTCCGTCAGCCACCCTGCTATTCGCTCCTCTCTGCCAGCCACCCTTCTATCCGCTCCTCTCTTCCAGCCACCCTGCTTTCCGCTCCTCTCCGTCAGCCAATCTGCTATCCGCTTCTTTTTGCCAGCCAATCTGCTATCCGCTCCTGTCCATCAGCCACCCTGCTATCCGCTCCTCTCTGACAGCCACCCTGCTATCCGCTCCTCTCTGACAGCCACCCTGCTATCCTGCTCCTCTCCGCCAGCCAATCTGCTATCCGCTCCTCTCCGTCAGCCAATCTGCTATCCGCTCCTGTGTTAGCCAATCTGCTATCCGCTCCTCTCTGCCAACCTCCCTGCTATCCGCTCCTCTCCGTCAGCCAATCTGCTATCCGCTCCTCTCCGCCAGCCAATCTGCTATCCGCTCCTGTCCATCAGCCACCCTGCTATCCGCTCCTGTCCATCAGCCAATCTGCTATCCGCTCCTCTCCGCCAGCCAATCTGCTATCTGCTCCTCTCCGCCAGCCAATCTGCTATCCGCTCCTCTCCGTCAGCCAATCTGCTATCCGCTCCTCTCCGCCAGCCAATCTGCTATCCGCTCCTGTCCATCAGCCACCCTGCTATCCGCTCCTGTCCATCAGCCAATCTGCTATCCGCTCCTGTCCATCAGCCAATCTGCTATCCGCTCCTCTCCGCCAGCCACCCTGCTATCCGCTCCTCTCAGTCAGCCAATCTGCTATCCGCTCCTCTCCGCCAGCCAATCTGCTATCTGCTCCTTTCTGTCAGCCAATCTGCTATCCGCTCCTCTCCGCCAGCCAATCTGCTATCTGCTCCTTTCTGTCAGCCAATCTGCTATCCGCTCCTCTCCGTCAGCCACACTGCTATCCGCTCCTGTGTCAGCCATCTGCTATCCACTCCTCTTTGACAGCCAATCTGCGACCCGCTCCTGTTTGCCAGGCAATCTGCTATCCGCTCCTGTGTAAGCCACCCTGCTATCCGCCCCTCTCCGCCAGCCAATCTGAAATCCGCTCCTCCCCGCCAGTCAATCTGCTATCCGCTCCTCCGCCAGCCACCCAGCTATCCGCTCCTCTCCGCCAGCCACCCAGCTATCCGCTCCTCTCAACCAGCCACCCTGCTATCCGCTCCGCTCTGCCAGCCAATCTGGTATCCACTCCTCTCCTCCAGCCAATCTGCTATCCGCTCCTGTGTCAGCCAATCTGCTATCCGCTCCTCTCCGCCAGCCCCCTGCTATTCACACGTCTCCGCCAGCCAATCTGCTATCCGCTCCTCTCTGTCAGCCAATCTGCTATCTGCTCCTTTCTGTCTGCCAATCTGCTATCCGCTCCTCTCCGCCAGCCAATCTGCTATCTGCTCCTTTCTGTCAGCCAATCTGCTATCCGCTCCTCTTTGCTAGCCAATCTGCTATCCGCTACTGTGTCAGCCACCCTGCTATACGCTCCTCTCCGTCAGCCACACTGCTATCCGCTCCTGTGTAAGCCACCCTGCTATCCGCCCCTCTCCGCCAGCCAATCTGAAATCCGCTCCTCCCCGCCAGTCAATCTGCTATCCGCTCCTCCGCCAGACACCCAGCTATCCGCTCCTCTCCGCCAGCCACCCAGCTATCCTCTCCTCTCAACCAGCCACCCAGCTATCAGCTCCTCTCCGCCAGCCACCCTGCTATCCGCTCCTCTCCTCCAGCCAATCTGGTATCCACTCCTCTCCTCCAGCCAATCTGCTATCCGCTCCTGTGTCATCCAATCTGCTATCCGCTCCTCTCAGTCAGCCACCCTGCTATCCGCTCCTGTGTCAGCCAATCTGCTATCCGCTCCTCTCCGCCAGCCCCCTGCTATTCGCTCCCCTCCGCCAGCCAATCTGCTATCCGCTCCTCTCCGTCAGCCAATCTGTTATACGCTCCTCTGTCAGCCAATCTGATATCCGCTCCTCTCCGTCAGCCAATCTGCTATCCGCTCCTGTGTCATCCAATCTGCTATCCGCTCCTCTCAGTCAGCCACCCTGCTATCCGCTCCTGTGTCAGCCAATCTGCTATCCGCTCCTCTCCGCCAGCCCCCTGCTATTCGCTCCTCTCCGCCAGCCAATCTGCTATCCGCTCCTCTCCGTCAGCCAATCTGTTATACGCTCCTCTGTCAGCCAATCTGATATCCGCTCCTCTCCGTCAGCCAATCTGCTATCCGCTCCTGTGTCAGCCAATCTGCTATCTGCTCCTCTCCGTCAGCCACCATGCTATCCGCTCCTCTCTGCCAGCCACCCTGGTATCCGCTCCTCTCCGCCAGCCAATCTGCTATCCGCTCCTCTCCGTCAGCCAATCTGCTATCCGCTCCTCTCCGCCAGCCAATCTGCTATCCGCTCCTCTCCGTCAGCCAATCTGCTATCCGCTCCTGTGTTAGCCAATCTGCTATCCGCTCCTCTCCGCCAGCCTCCCTGCTATCCGCTCCTCTCTGCCAGCCACCCTGCTATCCGCTCCTCTTTGCCAGCCAATCTGCTATCCGCTCCTCTCCGTCAGACAATCTGCTATCCGCTCCTGTGTCAGCCACCCTGCTATCCGCTCCTGTGTCAGCCACCCTGCTATCCGCTCCTGTGTCAGACACCCTGCTATCCGCTCCTGTGTCAGCCACCCTGCTATCCGCTCCTGTGTCAGCCAATCTGCTATCCGCTCCTCTCAGCCAGCCAATCTGCTATCCGTTCCTCTCCGCCAGCCAATCTGCTTTCCACCCCTCTCCGGCAGCCAATGTGCTATCCGCTCCTATCCGCCAACCACCCTGCTATCCGCTCCTCTCCGTCAGCCAATCTGCTATCCGCTCCTCTCAGTCAGCCACCCTGCTATCAGCCCCTCTCCGCCAGCCAACCTGCTATCCGCCCCTCTCCGCCAGCCAATCTGCTATCAGCCCCTCTCCGCCAGCCAATCTTCTATCCGCCCATCTCCCCCAGCCAATCTGCTATCCGCCCTTCTCCGCCAGCCACCCTGCTATCCGCTCCTCTCCGTCAGCCAATCTGCTATCCGCTCCTCTAAGTCAGCCACCCTGCTATCCGCTCCTGTGTCAGCCACCCTGCTATCCGCCCCTCTCTGCCAGTCAATCTGCTGTCCGCTCCTGTGTCAGCCAATCTGCTATCAGCTCCTCTCCGCCAGCCAATCTGCTATCCGCTCCTCTCCACTAGCCAATCTGCTATCCGCCCCTCTCCGCCAGCCAATCCGCTCCTCTCCGTCAGCCAATCTGCTATCTACTCCTCTCCGTCAGCCACCCTGCTATCCGCTCCACTCCGCCAGTCAGTCTGTTAACCACTCCTGTGTCAGCCAATCTGCTATCCGCTCCTCTCCGCCAGCCAATCTGCTATCCTCTCCTGTGTCAGCCACCTTGCTATCCGCCCCTCTCCGCCAGCCAATCTGCTATTCGCTCCTGGGTCAGCCAATCTGCTATCAGCTCCTCTCCGCCAGCCAATCTGCTATCCGCTCCTCTCCACTAGCCAATCTGCTATCCGCCCGTCTCCGCCAGCCAATCCGCTCCTCTCCGTCAGCCAATCTGCTATCTACTCCTCTCCGTCAGCCACCCTGCTATCCGCTCCACTCCGCCAGTCAGTCTGTTAACCACTCCTGTGTCAGCCAATCTGCTTTCCGCTCCTCTCCGTCAGCCAATCTGCTATCCGCTTCTTTTTGCCAGCCAATCTGCTATCCGCTACTGTTTCAGCCACCCTGATATCCGCCCCTCTCCGTCAGCCACCCTGCTATCCGCTCCTCTCTGACAGCCACCCTGCTATCCTGCTCCTCTCCGCCAGCCAATCTGCTATCCGCTCCTCTCCGTCAGCCAATCTGCTATCCGCTCCTGTGTTAGCCAATCTGCTATCCGCTCCTCTCTGCCAACCTCCCTGCTATCCGCTCCTCTCCGTCAGCCAATCTGCTATCCGCTCCTCTCCGCCAGCCAATCTGCTATCCGCTCCTGTCCATCAGCCACCCTGCTATCCGCTCCTGTCCATCAGCCAATCTGCTATCCGCTCCTCTCCGCCAGCCAATCTGCTATCCGCTCCTCTCCGCCAGCCAATCTGCTATCCGCTCCTCTCCGTCAGCCAATCTGCTATCCGCTCCTCTCCGCCAGCCAATCTGCTATCCGCTCCTGTCCATCAGCCACCCTGCTATCCGCTCCTGTCCATCAGCCAATCTGCAATCCGCTCCTGTCCATCAGCCAATCTGCTATCCGCTCCTCTCCGCCAGCCACCCTGCTATCCGCTCCTCTCAGTCAGCCAATCTGCTATCCGCTCCTTTCTGTCAGCCAATCTGCTATCCGCTCCTCTCCGCCAGCCAATCTGCTATCTGCTCCTTTCTGTCAGCCAATCTGCTATCCGCTCCTCTCCGTCAGCCATCTGCTATCCACTCCTCTTTGACAGCCAATCTGCGACCCGCTCCTGTTTGCCAGGCAATCTGCTATCCGCTCCTGTGTAAGCCACCCTGCTATCCGCCCCTCTCCGCCAGCCAATCTGAAATCCGCTCCTCCCCGCCAGTCAATCTGCTATCCGCTCCTCCGCCAGACACCCAGCTATCCGCTCCTCTCCGCCAGCCACCCAGCTATCCGCTCCTCTCAACCAGCCACCCTGCTATCCGCTCCGCTCTGCCAGCCAATCTGGTATCCACTCCTCTCCTCCAGCCAATCTGCTATCCGCTCCTGTGTCAGCCAATCTGCTATCCGCTCCTCTCCGCCAGCCCCCTGCTATTCACACGTCTCCGCCAGCCAATCTGCTATCCGCTCCTCTCTGTCAGCCAATCTGCTATCTGCTCCTTTCTGTCAGCCAATCTGCTATCCGCTCCTCTCCGCCAGCCAATCTGCTATCTGCTCCTTTCTGTCAGCCAATCTGCTATCCGCTCCTCTTTGCTAGCCAATCTGCTATCCGCTACTGTGTCAGCCACCCTGCTATACGCTCCTCTCCGTCAGCCACACTGCTATCCGCTCCTGTGTAAGCCACCCTGCTATCCGCCCCTCTCCGCCAGCCAATCTGAAATCCGCTCCTCCCCGCCAGTCAATCTGCTATCCGCTCCTCCGCCAGACACCCAGCTATCCGCTCCTCTCCGCCAGCCACCCAGCTATCCTCTCCTCTCAACCAGCCACCCAGCTATCAGCTCCTCTCCGCCAGCCACCCTGCTATCCGCTCCTCTCCTCCAGCCAATCTGGTATCCACTCCTCTCCTCCAGCCAATCTGCTATCCGCTCCTGTGTCATCCAATCTGCTATCCGCTCCTCTCAGTCAGACACCCTGCTATCCGCTCCTGTGTCAGCCAATCTGCTATCCGCTCCTCTCCGCCAGCCCCCTGCTATTCGCTCCCCTCCGCCAGCCAATCTGCTATCCGCTCCTCTCCGTCAGCCAATCTGCTATCCGCTCCTGTGTTAGCCAATCTGCTATCCGCTCCTCTCTGCCAACCTCCCTGCTATCCGCTCCTCTCCGTCAGCCAATCTGCTATCCGCTCCTCTCCGCCAGCCAATCTGCTATCCGCTCCTGTCCATCAGCCACCCTGCTATCCGCTCCTGTCCATCAGCCAATCTGCTATCCGCTCCTCTCCGCCAGCCAATCTGCTATCCGCTCCTCTCCGCCAGCCAATCTGCTATCCGCTCCTCTCCGTCAGCCAATCTGCTATCCGCTCCTCTCCGCCAGCCAATCTGCTATCCGCTCCTGTCCATCAGCCACCCTGCTATCCGCTCCTGTCCATCAGCCAATCTGCTATCCGCTCCTGTCCATCAGCCAATCTGCTATCCGCTCCTCTCCGCCAGCCACCCTGCTATCCGCTCCTCTCAGTCAGCCAATCTGCTATCCGCTCCTCTCCGCCAGCCAATCTGCTATCTGCTCCTTTCTGTCAGCCAATCTGCTATCCGCTCCTCTCCGCCAGCCAATCTGCTATCTGCTCCTTTCTGTCAGCCAATCTGCTATCCGCTCCTCTCCGTCAGCCATCTGCTATCCACTCCTCTTTGACAGCCAATCTGCGACCCGCTCCTGTTTGCCAGGCAATCTGCTATCCGCTCCTGTGTAAGCCACCCTGCTATCCGCCCCTCTCCGCCAGCCAATCTGAAATCCGCTCCTCCCCGCCAGTCAATCTGCTATCCGCTCCTCCGCCAGACACCCAGCTATCCGCTCCTCTCCGCCAGCCACCCAGCTATCCGCTCCTCTCAACCAGCCACCCTGCTATCCGCTCCGCTCTGCCAGCCAATCTGGTATCCACTCCTCTCCTCCAGCCAATCTGCTATCCGCTCCTGTGTCAGCCAATCTGCTATCCGCTCCTCTCCGCCAGCCCCCTGCTATTCACACGTCTCCGCCAGCCAATCTGCTATCCGCTCCTCTCTGTCAGCCAATCTGCTATCTGCTCCTTTCTGTCAGCCAATCTGCTATCCGCTCCTCTCCGCCAGCCACCCTGCTATCCGCTCCTCTCCGCCAGCCAATCTGCTATCCGCTCCTCTCCGTCAGCCAATCTGCTATCCGCTCCTCTCCGCCAGCCAATCTGCTATCCGCTCCTCTCCGTCAGCCAATCTGCTATCCGCTCCTGTGTTAGCCAATCTGCTATCCGCTCCTCTCCGCCAGCCTCCCTGCTATCCGCTCCTCTCTGCCAGCCACCCTGCTATCCGCTCCTCTTTGCCAGCCAATCTGCTATCCGCTCCTCTCCGTCAGACAATCTGCTATCCGCTCCTGTGTCAGCCACCCTGCTATCCGCTCCTGTGTCAGCCACCCTGCTATCCGCTCCTGTGTCAGACTCCCTGCTATCCGCTCCTGTGTCAGCCACCCTGCTATCCGCTCCTGTGTCAGCCAATCTGCTATCCGCTCCTCTCAGCCAGCCAATCTGCTATCCGCTCCTCTCAGCCAGCCAATCTGCTATCCGTTCCTCTCCGCCAGCCAATCTGCTTTCCACCCCTCTCCGGCAGCCAATGTGCTATCCGCTCCTATCCGCCAACCACCCTGCTATCCGCTCCTCTCCGTCAGCCAATCTGCTATCCGCTCCTCTCAGTCAGCCACCCTGCTATCAGCCCCTCTCCGCCAGCCAACCTGCTATCCGCCCCTCTCCGCCAGCCAATCTGCTATCAGCCCCTCTCCGCCAGCCAATCTTCTATCCGCCCATCTCCCCCAGCCAATCTGCTATCCGCCCTTCTCCGCCAGCCACCCTGCTATCCGCTCCTCTCCGTCAGCCAATCTGCTATCCGCTCCTCTAAGTCAGCCACCCTGCTATCCGCTCCTGTGTCAGCCACCCTGCTATCCGCCCCTCTCTGCCAGTCAATCTGCTGTCCGCTCCTGTGTCAGCCAATCTGCTATCAGCTCCTCTCCGCCAGCCAATCTGCTATCCGCTCCTCTCCACTAGCCAATCTGCTATCCGCCCCTCTCCGCCAGCCAATCCGCTCCTCTCCGTCAGCCAATCTGCTATCTACTCCTCTCCGTCAGCCACCCTGCTATCCGCTCCACTCCGCCAGTCAGTCTGTTAACCACTCCTGTGTCAGCCAATCTGCTATCCGCTCCTCTCCGCCAGCCAATCTGCTATCCTCTCCTGTGTCAGCCACCTTGCTATCCGCCCCTCTCCGCCAGCCAATCTGCTATTCGCTCCTGGGTCAGCCAATCTGCTATCAGCTCCTCTCCGCCAGCCAATCTGCTATCCGCTCCTCTCCACTAGCCAATCTGCTATCCGCCCGTCTCCGCCAGCCAATCCGCTCCTCTCCGTCAGCCAATCTGCTATCTACTCCTCTCCGTCAGCCACCCTGCTATCCGCTCCACTCCGCCAGTCAGTCTGTTAACCACTCCTGTGTCAGCCAATCTGCTTTCCGCTCCTCTCCGTCAGCCAATCTGCTATCCGCTTCTTTTTGCCAGCCAATCTGCTATCCGCTACTGTTTCAGCCACCCTGATATCCGCCCCTCTCCGTCAGCCACCCTGCTATCCGCTCCTCTCTGACAGCCACTCTGCTATCCTGCTCCTCTCCGCCAGCCAATCTGCTATCCGCTCCTCTCCGTCAGCCAATCTGCTATCCGCTCCTGTGTTAGCCAATCTGCTATCCGCTCCTCTCTGCCAACCTCCCTGCTATCCGCTCCTCTCCGTCAGCCAATCTGCTATCCGCTCCTCTCCGCCAGCCAATCTGCTATCCGCTCCTGTCCATCAGCCACCCTGCTATCCGCTCCTGTCCATCAGCCAATCTGCTATCCGCTCCTCTCCGCCAGCCAATCTGCTATCCGCTCCTCTCCGCCAGCCAATCTGCTATCCGCTCCTCTCCGTCAGCCAATCTGCTATCCGCTCCTCTCCGCCAGCCAATCTGCTATCCGCTCCTGTCCATCAGCCACCCTGCTATCCGCTCCTGTCCATCAGCCAATCTGCTATCCGCTCCTGTCCATCAGCCAATCTGCTATCCGCTCCTCTCCGCCAGCCACCCTGCTATCCGCTCCTCTCAGTCAGCCAATCTGCTATCCGCTCCTCTCCGCCAGCCAATCTGCTATCTGCTCCTTTCTGTCAGCCAATCTGCTATCCGCTCCTCTCCGCCAGCTAATCTGCTATCTGCTCCTTTCTGTCAGCCAATCTGCTATCCTCTCCTCTCCGTCAGCCATCTGCTATCCACTCCTCTTTGACAGCCAATCTGCGACCCGCTCCTGTTTGCCAGGCAATCTGCTATCCGCTCCTGTGTAAGCCACCCTGCTATCCGCCCCTCTCCGCCAGCCAATCTGAAATCCGCTCCTCCCCGCCAGTCAATCTGCTATCCGCTCCTCCGCCAGACACCCAGCTATCCGCTCCTCTCCGCCAGCCACCCAGCTATCCGCTCCTCTCAACCAGCCACCCTGCTATCCGCTCCGCTCTGCCAGCCAATCTGGTATCCACTCCTCTCCTCCAGCCAATCTGCTATCCGCTCCTGTGTCAGCCAATCTGCTATCCGCTCCTCTCCGCCAGCCCCCTGCTATTCACACGTCTCCGCCAGCCAATCTGCTATCCGCTCCTCTCTGTCAGCCAATCTGCTATCTGCTCCTTTCTGTCAGCCAATCTGCTATCCGCTCCTCTCTGCCAGCCAATCTGCTATCTGCTCCTTTCTGTCAGCCAATCTGCTATCCGCTCCTCTTTGCTAGCCAATCTGCTATCCGCTACTGTGTCAGCCACCCTGCTATACGCTCCTCTCCGTCAGCCACACTGCTATCCGCTCCTGTGTAAGCCACCCTGCTATCCGCCCCTCTCCGCCAGCCAATCTGAAATCCGCTCCTCCCCGCCAGTCAATCTGCTATCCGCTCCTCCGCCAGACACCCAGCTATCCGCTCCTCTCCGCCAGCCACCCAGCTATCCTCTCCTCTCAACCAGCCACCCAGCTATCAGCTCCTCTCCGCCAGCCACCCTGCTATCCGCTCCTCTCCTCCAGCCAATCTGGTATCCACTCCTCTCCTCCAGCCAATCTGCTATCCGCTCCTGTGTCATCCAATCTGCTATCCGCTCCTCTCAGTCAGCCACCCTGCTATCCGCTCCTGTGTCAGCCAATCTGCTATCCGCTCCTCTCCGCCAGCCCCCTGCTATTCGCTCCCCTCCGCCAGCCAATCTGCTATCCGCTCCTCTCCGTCAGCCAATCTGCTATCCGCTCCTGTGTTAGCCAATCTGCTATCCGCTCCTCTCTGCCAACCTCCCTGCTATCCGCTCCTCTCCGTCAGCCAATCTGCTATCCGCTCCTCTCCGCCAGCCAATCTGCTATCCGCTCCTGTCCATCAGCCACCCTGCTATCCGCTCCTGTCCATCAGCCAATCTGCTATCCGCTCCTCTCCGCCAGCCAATCTGCTATCCGCTCCTCTCCGCCAGCCAATCTGCTATCCGCTCCTCTCCGTCAGCCAATCTGCTATCCGCTCCTCTCCGCCAGCCAATCTGCTATCCGCTCCTGTCCATCAGCCACCCTGCTATCCGCTCCTGTCCATCAGCCAATCTCCTATCCGCTCCTGTCCATCAGCCAATCTGCTATCCGCTCCTCTCCGCCAGCCACCCTGCTATCCGCTCCTCTCAGTCAGCCAATCTGCTATCCGCTCCTCTCCGCCAGCCAATCTGCTATCTGTTCCTTTCTGTCAGCCAATCTGCTATCCGCTCCTCTCCGCCAGCCAATCTGCTATCTGCTCCTTTCTGTCAGCCAATCTGCTATCCGCTCCTCTCCGTCAGCCATCTGCTATCCACTCCTCTTTGACAGCCAATCTGCGACCCGCTCCTGTTTGCCAGGCAATCTGCTATCCGCTCCTGTGTCAGCCAACCTGCTATCCGCCCCTCTCCGCCAGCCAATCTGAAATCCGCTCCTCCCGCCAGTCAATCTGCTATCCGCTCCTCCGCCAGACACCACTATCCGCTCCTCTCCGCCAGCCACCCAGCTATCCTCTCCACTCAACCCGCAACCCTGCTATCCGCTCCGCTCTGCCAGCCAATCTGGTATCCACTCCTCTCCTCCAGCCAATCTGCTATCCGCTCCTGTGTCAGCCAATCTGCTATCCGCTCCTCTCCGCCAGCCCCTGCTATTCACACGTCTCCGCCAGCCAATCTGCTATCCGCTCCTCTCTGTCAGCCAATCTGCTATCTGCTCCTTTCTGTCAGCCAATCTGCTATCCGCTCCTCTCCGCCAGCCAATCTGCTATCTGCTCCTTTCTGTCAGCCAATCTGCTATCCGCTCCTCTTTGCTAGCCAATCTGCTATCCGCTACTGTGTCAGCCACCCTGCTATACGCTCCTCTCCGTCAGCCACACTGCTATACGCTCCTGTGTAAGCCACCCTGCTATCCGCCCCTCTCCGCCAGCCAATCTGAAATCCGCTCCTCCCCGCCAGTCAATCTGCTATCCGCTCCTCCGCCAGACACCCAGCTATCCGCTCCTCTCCGCCAGCCACCCAGCTATCCTCTCCTCTCAACCAGCCACCCAGCTATCAGCTCCTCTCCGCCAGCCACCCTGCTATCCGGTCCTCTCCTCCAGCCAATCTGGTATCCACTCCTCTCCTCCAGCCAATCTGCTATCCGCTCCTGTGTCATCCAATCTGCTATCCGCTCCTCTCAGTCAGCCACCCTGCTATCCGCTCCTGTGTCAGCCAATCTGCTATCCGCTCCTCTCCGCCAGCCCCCTGCTATTCGCTCCCCTCCGCCAGCCAATCTGCTATCCGCTCCTCTCCGTCAGCCAATCTGTTATACGCTCCTCTGTCAGCCAATCTGATATCCGCTCCTCTCCGTCAGCCAATCTGCTATCCGCTCCTGTGTCATCCAATCTGCTATCCGCTCCTCTCAGTCAGCCACCCTGCTATCCGCTCCTGTGTCAGCCAATCTGCTATCCGCTCCTCTCCGCCAGCCCCCTGCTATTCGCTCCTCTCCGCCAGCCAATCTGCTATCCGCTCCTCTCCGTCAGCCAATCTGTTATACGCTCCTCTGTCAGCCAATCTGATATCCGCTCCTCTCCGTCAGCCAATCTGCTATCCGCTCCTGTGTCAGCCAATCTGCTATCTGCTCCTCTCCGTCAGCCACCATGCTATCCGCTCCTCTCTGCCAGCCACCCTGCTATCCGCTCCTCTCCGCCAGCCAATCTGCTATCCGCTCCTCTCCGTCAGCCAATCTGCTATCCGCTCCTCTCCGCCAGCCACCCTGCTATCCGCTCCTCTCCGCCAGCCAATCTGCTATCCGCTCCTCTCCGTCAGCCAATCTGCTATCCGCTCCTGTGTTAGCCAATCTGCTATCCGCTCCTCTCCGCCAGCCTCCCTGCTATCCGCTCCTCTCTGCCAGCCACCCTGCTATCCGCTCCTCTTTGCCAGCCAATCTGCTATCCGCTCCTCTCCGTCAGACAATCTGCTATCCGCTCCTGTGTCAGCCACCCTGCTATCCGCTCCTGTGTCAGCCACCCTGCTATCCGCTCCTGTGTCAGCCACCCTGCTATCCGCTCCTGTGTCAGCCAATCTGCTATCCGCTCCTCTCAGCCAGCCAATCTGCTATCCGCTCCTCTCAGCCAGCCAATCTGCTATCCGTTCCTCTCCGCCAGCCAATCTGCTTTCCACCCCTCTCCGGCAGCCAATGTGCTATCCACTCCTATCCGCCAACCACCCTGCTATCCGCTCCTCTCCGTCAGCCAATCTGCTATCCGCTCCTCTCAGTCAGCCACCCTGCTATCAGCCCCTCTCCGCCAGCCAACCTGCTATCCGCCCCTCTCCGCCAGCCAATCTGCTATCAGCCCCTCTCCGCCAGCCAATCTTCTATCCGCCCCTCTCCGCCAGCCAATCTGCTATCCGCCCTTCTCCGCCAGCCACCCTGCTATCCGCTCCTCTCCGTCAGCCAATCTGCTATCCGCTCCTCTAAGTCAGCCACCCTGCTATCCGCTCCTGTGTCAGCCACCCTGCTATCCGCCCCTCTCTGCCAGTCAATCTGCTGTCCGCTCCTGTGTCAGCCAATCTGCTATCAGCTCCTCTCCGCCAGCCAATCTGCTATCCGCTCCTCTCCACTAGCCAATCTGCTATCCGCCCCTCTCCGCCAGCCAATCCGCTCCTCTCCGTCAGCCAATCTGCTATCTAGTCCTCTCCGTCAGCCACCCTGCTATCCGCTCCACTCCGCCAGTCAGTCTGTTAACCACTCCTGTGTCAGCCAATCTGCTATCCGCTCCTCTCCGCCAGCCAATCTGCTATCCTCTCCTGTGTCAGCCACCTTGCTATCCGCCCCTCTCCGCCAGCCAATCTGCTATTCGCTCCTGGGTCAGCCACCCAGCTATCCACCCCTCTCCGCCATCCAATCTGCTATCCGCTCCTCTCCGCCAGCCAATCTGCTATCCGCTCCTCTCCGCCAGCCAATCTGCTATCCTCCCATCTCCGCCAGTCAATCTGCTATCCTCTCCTGTGTCAGCCACCCTGCTATCTGCTCCTCTGTCAGCCACCCTGCTATCCGCCCATCTCTGCCAGCCAATCTGCTATCCGCTCCTGTGTCAGCCAATCTGCTATCCGCTCCTCTCCGTCAGCCACCCTGCTTTCCGCTCCTGTGTCAGCTACCGTGCTATCCGCTCCTGTGTCAGCCATCCTGCTATCCGCTCCTGTGTCAGCCACCCTGCTATCCGCTCATCTCCGCCAGCCAATCTGATATCCGCCCCTCTCCGTCAGCCACCCTGCTATCCGCCCCTCTCCGCCAGCCAATCTGCTATCCGCTCCTCTCCGTCAGCCACCCTGCTATTCGCTCCTCTCTGCCAGCCACCCTTCTATCCGCTCCTCTCTTCCAGCCACCCTGCTTTCCGCTCCTCTCCGTCAGCCAATCTGCTATCCGCTTCTTTTTGCCAGCCAATCTGCTATCCGCTACTGTGTCAGCCACCCTGATATCCGCCCCTCTCCGTCAGCCACCCTGCTATCCGCTCCTCTCTGACAGCCACCCTGCTATCCTGCTCCTCTCCGCCAGCCAATCTGCTATCCGCTCCTCTCCGTCAGCCAATTTGCTATCCGCTCCTGTGTTAGCCAATCTGCTATCCGCTCCTCTCTGCCAACCTCCCTGCTATCCGCTCCTCTCCGTCAGCCAATCTGCTATCCGCTCCTCTCCGCCAGCCAATCTGCTATCCGCTCCTGTCCATCAGCCACCCTGCTATCCGCTTCTGTCCATCAGCCAATCTGCTATCCGCTCCTCTCCGCCAGCCAATCTGCTATCCGCTCCTCTCCGCCAGCCAATCTGCTATCCGCTCCTCTCCGTCAGCCAATCTGCTATCCGCTCCTCTCCGCCAGCCAATCTGCTATCCGCTCCTGTCCATCAGCCACCCTGCTATCCGCTCCTGTCCATCAGCCAATCTGCTATCCGCTCCTGTCCATCAGCCAATCTGCTATCCGCTCCTCTCCGCCAGCCACCCTGCTATCCGCTCCTCTCAGTCAGCCAATCTGCTATCCGCTCCTCTCCGCCAGCCAATCTGCTATCTGCTCCTTTCTGTCAGCCAATCTGCTATCCGCTCCTCTCCGCCAGCCAATCTGCTATCTGCTCCTTTCTGTCAGCCAATCTGCTATCCGCTCCTCTCCGTCAGCCACACTGCTATCCGCTCCTGTGTCAGCCATCTGCTATCCACTCCTCTTTGACAGCCAATCTGCGACCCGCTCCTCTTTGCCAGCCAATCTGCTATCCGCTCCTGTGTAAGCCACCCTGCTATCCGCCCCTCTCCGCCAGCCAATCTGAAATCCGCTCCTCCCCGCCAGTCAATCTGCTATCCGCTCCTCCGCCAGACACCCAGCTATCCGCTCCTCTCCGCCAGCCACCCAGCTATCCGCTCCTCTCAACCAGCCACCCTGCTATCCGCTCCGCTCTGCCAGCCAATCTGGTATCCACTCCTCTCCTCCAGCCAATCTGCTATCCGCTCCTGTGTCAGCCAATCTGCTATCCGCTCCTCTCCGCCAGCCCCCTGCTATTCACACGTCTCCGCCAGCCAATCTGCTATCCGCTCCTCTCTGTCAGCCAATCTGTTATACGCTCCTGTGTCAGCCAATCTGCTATCCGCTCCTCTCCGTCAGCCAATCTGCTATCCGCTCCTGTGTCAGCCAATCTGCTATCCGCTCTTCCTTGCCAGCCAATCTGCTATCCGCAATTCCTTGCCAGCCACCCTGCTATCTGCTCCTCTCCGCCAGCCACCCTGCTATCCGCTCCACTCCGCCAACCAATCTGCTATCCGCTACTCTCCGTCAGCCAATCTGCTATGCTCTCCTGTGTCAGCCAGTCTGCTATCCGCTCCTCCTTCCCAGGCAATTTGCGATCCGCTCCTCTTTGCCAGCCAATCTGCTATCCGCTACTCTCCGCCAGCCACCCTGCTATCCGCTCCTCTCCGCCAGCCACCCTTCTATCCGCTTCTCTCTGCCAGCCACCCTGTTTTCCGCTCCTCTCCGTCAGCCACCCTGTTTTCCGCTCCTCTCCGTCAGCCAATCTGCTATCCGCTTCTCTTTGCCAGCCAATCTGCTATCCGCTACTGTGTCAGCCACCCTGTTATCCGCTCCTCTCTGCCAGCCACCCTGCTATCCGCTCCTCTCTGCCAGCCAACCTGCTATCCGCTCCTCTCCGCCAGCCAATCTGCTATCCGCTCCTCTCCGTCAGCCAATCTGCTATACGCTCCTGTGTTAGCCAATCTGCTATCCGCTCCTCTCCGCCAGCCTCCCTGCTATCCGCTCCTCTCTGCCAGCCACCCTGCTATCCGCTCCTCTTTGCAAGCCAATCTGCTATCCGCTCCTCTCCGTCAGCCAATCTGCTATCCGCTCCTGTGTTAGCCAATCTTCTATCTGCTCCTCTCAGCCAACCACCCTGCTATCCGCTCCTCTTTGACAGACAATCTGCGACCCGCTCCTCTTCGTCAGCCAATCTGCTATCCGATCCTCTCCTCCAGCCAATCTGCTATCCGCTCCTGTGTCAGCCACTTTGCTATCCGCCCCTCTCCGCCAGCCAATCTGCTATTCGCTCCTGGGTCAGCCACCCTGCTATCTGCTCCTCTGTCAGCCACCCTGCTATCCGCCCATCTCTGCCAGCCAATCTGATATCCGATCCTGTGTCAGCCAATCTGCTATCCGCTCCTCTCCGTCAGCCACCCTGCTTTCCGCTCCTGTGTCAGCTACCCTGCTATCCGCTCCTGTGTCAGCCACCCTGCTATCCTCTCCTGTGTCAGCCACCCTGCTATCCGCCCCTCTCCCCCAGCCAATCTGATATCCGCACCTCTCCGCCAGCCACCCTGCTATCCGCCTCTCTCCGCCATCCAATCTGATATCCGCCCCTCTCCGCCAGCCAATCTGCTATCCGCCCCTCTCCGCCAGACAATCCGCTCCTCTCCGCCATCCAATCTGCTATCTGCTCCTCTCCGTCAGCCAATCTGCTATCTGCTCCTCTCCCTCAGCCAATCTGCTATCCGCTCCACTCTGCCAGTCAATCTGTTATCCATTCCTGTGTCAGCCAATCTGCTATCCGCTCCTCTCCTCCAGCCAATCAGCTCTCCGCTCCTGTGTCAGCCACCCTGCTATCCGCTCCTGTGTCAGCCAATCTGCTATCTGCTCCTGTTTGAGCCACCCTGCTTTCCGCTCCTCTCCGTCAGCCAATCTGCTATCCGCTCCTCTTTGCCAGCCTATCTGCTATCCGCTACTGTGTCAGCCACCCTGCTATACTCTTCTCTCCGTCAGCCACCCTGCTATCCGCTCCTCTCCTCCAGCCACCCTGCTATCCGCTCCTCTCCGCCAGCCACCCTGCTATCCGCTCCTCTCCGCCAGCCACCCTGCTATCCGCTCCTCTCCTCCAGCCAATCTGCTATCCGCTACTCTCCGTCAGCCAATATGCTATCCGCTCCTCTTTGCCAGCCAATCTGCTATCCGCTCCTCTCCATCAGACAATCTGCTATCCGCTACTGTGTCAGCGACCCTGCTATCCGCTCCTCTCCGTCAGCCAATCTGCTATCCGCTCCTGTGTTAGCCAATCTGCTATCCGCTCCTCTCCGCCAGCCACCCTGCTATCCGCTCCTCTCCGCCAGCCAATCTGCTATCCGCTCCTCTCCGTCAGCTAATCTGCTATCCGCTCCTGTGTTAGCCAATCTGCTATCTACTCCTCTCCACCATCCACTTTGCTATCCGCTCCTCTCCGCCAGCCAATCTGCTCTCCTCTCCTCTCCATCAGCCAATCTGCTATCCGCTCCTCTCCGTCAGCCACCCTGCTATCCGCTCCTCTCCGCCAGCCAATCTGGTATCCACTCCTCTTCTCCAGCCAATATGCTATCCGCTCCTGTGTCAGACAATCTGCTATCCGCTCATCTCCGCAAGCCCCACTGCTATTCGCACCTCTCCGCCAGGCAATCTGCTATCCGCTCGTCTCCGTCAACCAATCTGCTATCCGCTCCTGTGTCAGCCAATCTGCTCTCCGCTCCTCTCCGTCAGTCAATCTGCTATCCGCTCCTGTGTAAGCCAATCTGCTATCTGCTCCTCTCCGCCATCCACCCTGCTATCCGCTCCTGTGTCAGCCAGCCAGCTATCCGCTCCTGTGTCAGCCACCCTGCTATCCGCCCCTCTCTGCCAGTCAATCTGCTATCCGCTCCTGTGTCAGCCAATCTGCTATCCGCCTCTCCGCCAGCCAATCTGCTATCAGCCCCTCTCCGCCACCCAATCTGCTATCGGCCCCTCTCCGCCAGCCAATCCGCTCCTCTCCGCCAGCCACCCTGCTATCCGCTCCTCTCGCCAGCCACCCTGCTATCTGCTCCTCTCCGTCAGCCAATCTGCTATCTGCTCCTCTCCGTCAGCCACCCTGCTATCCGCTCCTGTGTCAGCCACCCTTATATCTGCCCCTCTCCGCCAGTCAATCTGTTATCCACTCCTGTGTCAGCCACCCTGCTATCCGCTAATGTGTCAGCCACCCTGCTAACAGCTCCTGTGTCAGCCACCCTGCTATCCGCCCCTCTCCTCCAGCCACCCTGCTATCCGCTCCTCTCCGCCAGCCAATCTGCTATCCGCTCCTCTCCGCCAGCCACCCTGCTATCCGCTCCTCTCCACCAGCCAATCTGCTATCCGCTCCTCTCCGTCAGCCAATCTGCTATCCGCTCCTGTGTTAGCCAATCTGCTATCCGCTCCTCTCCGCCAGCCACCCTGCTATCCGCTCCTCTCCGCCAGCCAATCTGCTATCCGCTCCTCTCCGCCAGCCAATCTGCTATCCGCTCCTCTTTGCCAGCCAATCTGCTATCCGCTACTGTGTCAGCCACCCTGGTATGCGCTCTTCTCCGTCAGCCACTCTGCTATCCGCTCCTTTCCTTCAGCCAATCTGCTATCCGCTCCTCTTTGACAGCCAATCTGCGACCCGCTCCTCTTTGCCAGACAATCTGCTATCCGCTCCTCTCTGTCAGCCACCCATTCTATCCGCTCCTTTCCGCCAGCCACCCTGCTATCCTCTCCTCTTTGCCAGCCAATCTTCTATCCGCTCCTGTGTCATCCAATCTGCTAACCGCTCCTCTCAGTCAGCCACGCTGCTATCCGCTGCTGTGTCAGCCAATCTGCTAACCGCTCGTCTCCGCAAGCCCCCCTGCTATTCGCACCTCTCCGTCAGCCAATATGCTATCCGCTCCTGTGTCAGCCAATCTGCTCTCCGCTCCTCTCCGTCAGCCAATCTGCTATCCGCTCCTGTGTAAGCCAATCTGCTATCTGCTCCTCTCCGCCATCCACCCTGCTATCCGCTCCTGTGTCAGCCAGCCAGCTATCCGCTCCTGTGTCAGCCACCCTGATATCCGCCCCTCTCTGCCAGTCAATCTGCTATCCGCTCCTGTGTCAGCCAATCTGCTATCCGCCTCTCCGCCAGCCAATCTGCTATCAGCCCCTCTCCGCCACCCAATCTGCTATCGGCCCCTCTCCGCCAGCCAATCCGCTCCTCTCCGCCAGCCACCCTGCTATCCGCTCCTCTCGCCAGCCACCCTGCTATCTGCTCCTCTCCGTCAGCCACCCTGTTATCCGCTCCTGTTTCAGCCACCCTGCTATCCACTCCTGTGTCAGCCACCCTGCTATCCGCTAATGTGTCAGCCACCCTGCTAACAGCTCTTGTGTCAGCCACCCTGCTATCCGCCCCTCTCCGCCAGCCACCCTGCTATCCGCTCCTCTCCGTCAGCCACCCTGCTATCCGCTCCTGTGTCAGCCACCCTGCTATCCGCTCCTGTGTCAGCCAATCTGCTATCCACTCCTGTTTAAGCCACCATGCTATCCGCTCCTGTGTCAGCCACCCTGCTATCCGCCCCTCTCCGCCAGCCAATGTGATATCCGCTACTGTGCCAGCCAATATGCTATCCGCTCCTCGCCGTCAGCCAACCTTTTATCTGCTCCTGTGTCAGCCACCCTGCTATCCGTTCCTGTGTCAGCCACCCTGCTATCCGCCAGTCAATCTGCTATCCGCTCCTCTCCGCCAGCCAATCTGCTATCCGCCCCTCTGCGTCAGGCAATCTGCTCTCCGCCGCTCTCCGCCAGGCAATCTGCTATCGGCCCCTCTCCGCCAGCCAGTCTGCTATCCGCCCCTATCCTCCAGCCAATCTGCTATCCGGCCCTCTCCGCCAGCCAATCTGCTATCCGCTCCTCTCCGCCAGCCACCCTGCTATCCGCTCTTCTCCGTCAGCCACCCTGCTATCCGCTCCTGTGTCAGCCAATCTGCTATCCGCTCCTCTCCTCCAGCCACCCTGCTATTCGCTCCTCTCCTCCAGCCACCCTGCTATCCGCTCCTCCCCTCCAGCCACCCTGCTATCCGCTCCTCTCTGCCAGCCACCCTGCTCTCTGCTCCTCTCCGCCAGCCACCCTGCTATCCCCTCCTCTCCGCCAGCCACCCTGCTATCCGCTCCTCTCAGCCAGCCACCCTGCTATCCGCTCCTCTCCTCCAGCCACCCTGCTATCCGCTCCTCCCCGCCAGCCACCCTGCTATCCGCTCCTCTCTGCCAGCCACCCTGCTCTCCGCTCCTCTCCGCCAGCCACCCTGCTATCCGCTCCTCTCCAACAGCCACCCTGCTATCCGCTCCTCTCCGCCAGCCACCCTGCTATCCGCTCCTCTCCGCCAGCCACCCTGCTATCCGCTCCTCTCCGCCAGCCACCCTGCTATCCGCTCCTCTCCGCCAGCCACCTTCCTATCCGCTCCTCTTTGCCAGCCAGTCTACTATCCGCTCCTCTCTGCCAGCCAATCTGTTATCCGCTTCTGTGTCGGCAAAACTGCTATCCGCTCCTCTTTGCCAGCCAATCTGCTATGCGCTCCAATTTGCCAGCCAATCTGCTATACGCTCCTCTCCTCCAGCCAATCGGCTATCCGCTCCTCTTCATCAGCCAATCTGCTATCCGCTCCTCTCCGCCAACCACCCTGCTATCCGCTCCTCTCCTCCAACCACCCTGCTATCCGCTCCTCTCCGCCTGCCAATCTGCTATCCGTTCCAGTGTCAGTCAATCTGCTATCCTCTCCTGTCCACCAGCCACCCTGCTATCCACTCCTCTCTGCCAGCCACCCTGCTATCCGCTCCTCTCCGCCAGCCACCCTGCTATCCGCTGCTGTGTCAGCCAATATGGTATCCGCTCCTCTCCGCAAGCACATCTGGTATCTGCTCCTGTGTCAGGCAATCTGCTATCCGCTCCTCTCCGCCAGCCACCCTGTTATCTGCTACTCTCCGCCAGCCAATCTGCTATCCACTCCTCTCCGCCAACCACCCCTCTATCCGCTCCTCTCCGCCAAACACCCTGCTATCCGCTCCTCTCCGCCAACCACCCTGCTATCCGCTCCTTTCCACAGCCAATCTGCTATCCGCTCCTCTGCGCCAGCCACCCTGCTATCCGCTCCTCTCCTCCAGCCACCCTGCTATCCGCTCCTCTCCGCCAGCCAATCTGCTATCCGCTCCTGTCCGCCAGCCAATCTGCTATCCGCTCCTGTCCGCCAACCACCCTGCTATGCGTTCCTCTCCGCCAGCCACCCTGCGATCCGCTCCTCTCCGCCAACCACCCTGGTATCCGCTCCTCTCCGCAGGCGAATCTGCTATCCTCTCCTCTCCGCCAGCCAATCTGCTATCCGCTCCTATCCGCCAGCCACCCTGCTATCCGCTCCTCTCCGCCAACCACCCTGCTATCCGCTCCTATCCGCCAACCACCCTGCTATCCGCTCCTCTATGCCAGCCACCCTGCTGTCCGCTCCTCTCCGCCAGCCAATCTGCTGTCCGCTCCTCTCCGCCAGCCAATCTGCTATCCTATCTTCTCCGCCTGCCAAACTGCTATCCGTTCCTGTGTCAGCCAATCTGCTATCCGCTCCTCTCCGTCAGCCACCCTGCTATCCGCTCCTCTCCGCCAGCCACCCTGCTATCCGCTCCTCTCCGCCAGCCACCCTGCTATCCGCTCCTGTCCGTCAGCCAATTTGCTATCCGCTCTTCTTTGCCAGCCAATCCGATATCCCCTCCTCTCTGCCAGCCACACTGCTATCCGCTCCTCTCCGCCAGCCAAATTGCTATCTGCTCCTGTGTCAGCCACCCTGCTATCATGTCCTCTCCGCCAGTCACCCTGCTATCAGCTCCTCTCCGTCAGCCAATCTGCTATCCGCCCCTGTGTCAGCCAATCTGCTATCCGCTCCTCTCCGCCATCCAATCTGCTATCCTCTCCTCTCCGCCAGCCAATCTGCTATTCGCTCCTCTTTGCCGGCCAATCTGCTATCCGGTCCTCTCTGCGAGCCAATCTGCTATCTGCTCCTCTTTGCCAACCAATCTGCTGTCCGCTCCTCTCCGCCAGCCAGTCTGCTATCCGCTCCTTTGTCAGCCAATCTGCTATCGACTCCTCTTTGCCAGCCAATCTGCTATCCGCTCCTCTCCGCCAACCAATCTGCTATCCGCTCCTCTCCGCCAACCAATCTGCTACCCGCTCCTCTCCGCCAACCACCCTGCTATCCGCTCCTCTCCGCCAACCACTCTGCTATCCGCTCCTCTCCACCAACCACGCTGCTATCCGCTGCTCTCCGTCAGTCAATCTGCTATCCCCTCCTCTCCGCCGGCCAATCTGCTGTCCGCTCCTCTCCACCAGCCAATCTACTATCCGCTCCTCTCCGCCAGCCAATCTGCTATCCGCTCCTCTCCGCCAGCCAATCTGCTATCCGCTCCTCTCCGCCAACCAATCTGCTATCTACTCCTGTGTCAGCCAATCTGCTATCCGCTCCTCTCCGCCAGCCAATCTGCTATCCGCTCCTCTACACCAACCACCCTGCTATCCGCTCCTCTCCACCAGCCACCCCGCTATCCGCTCCTGTGTCAGCCAATCTGCTATCCGCTCCTCTCCGCAAACCAATCTGCTATCCACTCCTCTCCGCCAGCCACCCTGCTATCCGCTCCTCTCCACCAACCACCCTGCTATCCGCTCCTCTCCGCCAACCACACTGCTATCCGCTCCTCTCCACCAACCACCATGCTATCCGTTTCTTTGTCAGCCAATCTGCTATCCGCTCCTCTCCGGAAGCCAATCTGCTATCCGCTCCTCTCCACCAGCCAATCTGCTATCCTCTCCTCTCCGCCAGCCAATCTGCTATCCGCTCCTCTCCGCCAGCCAATCTGCTGTCCGCTCCTCTCCGCCAGCCAATCTACTGTCCGCTCCTCTACGCCAGCCAATCTTCTATCCGCTTCTATCCGCCAACCAATCTGTTATCTATTCCTGTGTCAGCCAATCTGCTATCCGCTCCTCTCCGCCAGCCAATCTGCTATCCGCTCCTGTGTCAGCCAATCTGCTATCCGTTCCTCTCCACCAAACACCCTGCTATCCGCTCCTGTGCCAGCCAATCTGCTATCCGCTCCTCTCCGCCAGCCAATCTGCTATCCACCCCTGTGTCAGCCAATCTGCTATCAACTCCTCTTTGCCAGCCAATCTCCTATCCGCTCCTGTCCGCCACCCAATCTGCTATCCGATCCTCTTTGTCAGCCAATCTGCTGTGCGCTCCTCTCCGCCAGCCAATCTGCTGTCCGCTCCTCTCAGCCAACAACCCCGCTTTCTGCTCCTCTCCAGCAGCCAATCTGGTGTCCGCTCCTGTGTCAGCCATTCTGCTATCAATTCCTCTTTGCCAGCCAATCTGCTATCGGCTCCTCTCTGCCAACCACCCTGCTATCCGTTCCTCTCCACCAAACACCCTGCTATCCGCTCCTGTGCCAGCCAATCTGCTATCCACCCCTGTGTCAGCCACCCTGCTATCCGCTCCTCTTTGCCAGCGAATCTGCAATCCGCTCCTCTGCCCCAGCCAATCTGCTATCCGCTCCTGTGTCAGCCAATCAGCTATCCTCTCCTCTCCGCCAGCCAATCTGCTATCCGCTCCTCTTTGCCAGCCAATCTGCTATCCGCTCTTCTGCGCCAACAACCCTTCTATCCACTCCTCTCCGCCAACTGCCCTGCTATCCGCTCCTGTCCGCCAGCCAATCTGCTATCCGCTCCTCTTCGCCAGCCAATCTGCTGTCCGCTCCTCTCCGCCAGCCAATCTGCTGTCCGCTCCTCTCCGCCAGCCAATCTGCTGTCCGCTCCTCTCCGCCAGCCAATCTGCTATCCACTCCTGTGTCATCCAATCTGCTATCCGCTCCTCTCCGCCAACCACACTGCTAGCCGCTCCTCTCCGCCAGCCAATCTGCTATCCGCTCTTGTGTCAGCCAATCTGCTATCAACTCCTCTTTGCGAGCTAATCTGCTATCCGCTCCTCTCCTCCAACCACCCTGCGATCCGCTCCTCTCCGCCAACCTCCCTGTAATCTGCTCCTCTCCGCCAGCCACCCCGCTATCCGCTCCTGTGTCAGTCAATCTGCTATCCGCTCCTCTTCGCCAACCAATCTGTTTTCCGCTCTTCTCCGCCAGCCACCCTGCTATCCGCTAATCTCCACCAACCACCCTGCTATCCGCTCCTCTCTGCCAGCCACCCTGCTATCCTCTCCTCTCCACCAGCCACCCTGCTATCCGCCCCTGTGTCATTCAATCTGCTATCCGCTCCTTTCCGCCAGCCAATCTGCTATCCGCTCCTCTGTCAGCCAATCTGCTATCCGCTCTTCTCCTCCAGCCAATCTGTTATCCGCTCCTCTCCGCCAGCCAATCTGCTGTCCGCTTATCTCCGCCAGCCAATCTGCTATTTGAACCTCTTTGCCAGCCAATCTCCTGTCCGCTCCTCTCCGCCATCCAATCTGCTATCCGCTCCTGTGTCAGCCAATCTGCTATCCACTCCTCTTTGCCAGCCAATCTGCTATCCGCACCTCTCCGCAAGCCAATCTGCTATCTGCTCCTCTCCACCAGCCACCCCGCTATCCGCTCCTCTGTCAGCCAATCTGCTATCTGCTCCTCTCCGCCAACCACTCTGCTATCCGCTCCTCTCCGCCAACCACCCTGCTATCCGCTCCTCTCCGCCAACCACGCTGCTATCCGCTGCTCTCCATCAGTCAATCTGCTATCCCCTCCTCTCCGCCAGCCAATCTGCTGTCCGCTCCTCTCCGCCAGCCAATCTACTATCCGCTCCTCTCCGCCAGCCAATCTGCTATCCGCTCCTCTCCACCAGCCACCCTGCTATCCGCTCCTCTCCGCCAACCAATCTGCTATCCGCTCCTCTCCGCCAACCACCCTTCTATCCGCTCCTCTCCGTCAGCCAATCTGCTATCCCTTCCTCTCCGCCACCCAATCTCCTGTCCGCTCCTCTCCGCCACCCAATCTACTATACGCTCCTCTCCGCCAGCCAATCTGCTATCCGCTCCTCTCCGCCAACCAATCTGCTATCTACTCCTGTGTCAGCCAATCTGCTATCCGCTCCTCTCCGCCAGCCAATCTGCTATCCGCTCCTCTACACCAACCACCCTGCTATCCGCTCCTCTCCGCCAACCACACTGCTATCCGCTCCTCTCCACCAACCACCATGCTATCCGTTTCTTTGTCAGCCAATCTGCTATCCGCTCCTCTCCGGAAGCCAATCTGCTATCCGCTCCTCTCCACCAGCCAATCTGCTATCCTCTCCTCTCCGCCAGCCAATCTGCTATCCGCTCCTCTCCGCCAGCCAATCTGCTGTCCGCTCCTCTCCGCCAGCCAATCTACTGTCCGCTCCTCTACGCCAGCCAATCTTCTGTCCGCTTCTATCCGCCAACCAATCTGTTATCTATTCCTGTGTCAGCCAATCTGCTATCCGCTCCTCTCCGCCAGCCAATCTGCTATCCGCTCCTGTGCCAGCCAATCTGCTATCCGCTCCTCTCCGCCAGCCAATCTGCTATCCACCCCTGTGTCAGCCAATCTGCTATCAACTCCTCTTTGCCAGCCAATCTCCTATCCGCTCCTGTCCGCCACCCAATCTGCTATCCGATCCTCTTTGTCAGCCAATCTGCTGTGCGCTCCTCTCCGCCAGCCAATCTGCTGTCCGCTCCTCTCAGCCAACCACCCCGCTTTCTGCTCCTCTCCAGCAGCCAATCTGCTCTCCGCTCCTGTGTCAGCCATTCTGCTATCAATTCCTCTTTGCCAGCCAATCTGCTATCGGCTCCTCTCCACCAAGCACCCTGCTATCCGCTCCTGTGCCAGCCAATCTGCTATCCGCTCCTCTCCGCCAGCCAATCTGCTATCCACCCCTGTGTCAGCCACCCTGCTATCCGCTCCTCTTTGCCAACTCCCCTGCTAACGCTCCTCTCCGCCAGCCTCCCTGCTATCCGCTCCTGTGTCAGCCACCCTGCTATCCGCTCCTCTTTGCCAGCGAATCTGCAATCCGCTCCTCTGCCCCAGCCAATCTGCTATCCGCTCCTGTGTCAGCCAATCAGCTATCCTCTCCTCTTTGCCAGCCAATCTGCTATCCGCTCCTCTGCGCCAACAACCCTGCTATCCACTCCTCTCCGCCAACCACCCTGCGATCCGCTCCTCTCCGCCAACTGCCCTGCTATCCGCTCCTCTCCGCCAGCCAATCTGCTATCCGCTCCTCTTCGCCAGCCAATCTGCTGTCCGCTCCTCTCCGCCAGCCAATCTGCTGTCCGCTCCTCTCCGCCAGCCAATCTGCTATCCACTCCTGTGTCAGCCAATCCGCTATCCGCTCCTCTCCGCCAACCACACTGCTAGCCGCTCCTCTCCGCCAGCCAATCTGCTATCCGCTCTTGTGTCAGCCAATCTGCTATCAACTCCTCTTTGCCAGCTAATCTGCTATCCGCTCCTCTCCTCCAACCACCCTGCGATCCGCTCCTCTCCGCCAACCACCCTGCAATCTGCTCGTCTCCGCCAGCCACCCCGCTATCCGCTCCTGTGTCAGTCAATCTGCTATCCGCTCCTCTCCGCCAACCAATCTGTTTTCCGCTCCTCTCCGCCAGCCACCCTGCTATCCGCTAATCTCCACCAACCACCCTGCTATCCGCTCCTCTCTGCCAGCCACCCTGCTATCCTCTCCTCTCCGCCAGCCACCCTGCTATCGGCCCCTGTGTCATTCAATCTGCTATCCGCTCCTTTCCGCCAGCCAATCTGCTATCCGCTCCTCTGTCAGCCAATCTGCTATCCGCTCTTCTCCTCCAGCCAATCTGCTATCCGCTCCTCTCCGCCAGCCAATCTGCTGTCCGCTCATCTCCGCCAGCCAATCTGCTATTTGAACCTCTTTGCCAGCCAATCTACTGTCCGCTCCTCTCCGCCATCCAATCTGCTATCCGCTCCTGTGTCAGCCAATCTGCTATCCACTCCTCTCCGCCAGCCAATCTACTATCCTCTCCTCTCCGCAAGCCAATCTGCTATCCGCTCCTCTCCGCCAACCAAACTGCTATCCGCTCCTGTGTCAGCCAATCTGCTATCCGCTCCTCTCCGCCAGCCAATCTGCTATCCGCTCCTCTACACCAACCACCCTGCTATCCGCTCCTCTACACCAGCCACCCCGCTATCCGCTCCTGTGTCAGCCAATCTGCTATCCGCTCCTCTCCGCCAACCAATCTGCTATCCGCTCCTCTCCGCCAAGCAATCTGCTATCCGCTCCTCTCCGCCAGCCACCCTGCTATCCGCTCCTCTCCTCCAGCCAATTTGGTATCCGCTCCTCTCCGCCAGCCAATCTGCTATCCGCTCCTCTTTGCCGGCCAATATGCTATCCGCTCCTCTCCGCGAGCCAATCTGCTACCCACTCCTCTTTGCCAACCAATCTGCTGTCCGCTCCTCTCCGCCAGCCAATCTGCTATCCACTCCTCTCCACCAGCCACCCTGCTATCTGCTCCTCTCCGTCAGCCAATCTGCTATCTGCTCCTCTCGGCCAACCAATCTGCTATCCGCTCCTCTCCGCCAACCACCCTGCTATCCGCTCCTCTCCGCCAACCACCCTGCTATCCGCGACTCTCCGCCAGCCAACCTGCTATCCCCTCCTCTCCGCTGCAAATCTGCTGTCCGCTCCTCTCCGCCAGCAAATCTGCTGTACGCTCTTCTGTCAGCAAGTCTGCTATCAACTCCTCTTTGCCAGCCAATCTGCTATCCACTCCTGTGTCATCCAATCTGCTATCCGCTCCTCTCCGACAACCACCATGATTTCCGCTCCTCTCCGCTAGCCAATCTGCTGTCCGCTCTTCTGTAAGCCAATCTGCTATCCGCTCCTCTCCGCCAGCGAATCTGCTATCCGCTCCTGTGTCAGCCAATCTGCTATCCGCTCCTCTCCGCCAGCCAATCTGCTATCCGCTCCTCTACACCAACCACCCTGCTATCCGCTCCTCTACACCAGCCACCCCGCTATCCGCTCCTGTGTCAGCCAATCTGCTATCCGCTCCTCTCCGCCAACCAATCTGCTATCCGCTCCTCTCCGCCAGCCACCCTGCTATCCGCTCCTCTCCGCCAAGCAATCTGCTATCCGCTCCTCTCCGCCAGCCACCCTGCTATCCGCTCCTCTCCTCCAGCCAATTTGGTATCCGATCCTCTCCGCCAGCCAATCTGCTATCCGCTCCTCTCCGCGAGCCAATCTGCTACCCACTCCTCTTTGCCAACCAATCTGCTGTCCGCTCCTCTCCGCCAGCCAATCTGCTATCCACTCCTCTCCACCAGCCACCCTGCTATCTGCTCCTCTCCGTCAGCCAATCTGCTATCTGCTCCTCTCGGCCAACCAATCTGCTATCCGCTCCTCTCCGCCAACCACCCTGCTATCCGCTCCTCTCCGCCAACCACCCTGCTATCCGTGACTCTCCGCCAGCCAACCTGCTATCCCCTCCTCTCCGCTGCAAATCTGCTGTCCGCTCCTCTCCGCCAGCAAATCTGCTGTACGCTCTTCTGTCAGCCAGTCTGCTATCAACTCCTCTTTGCCAGCCAATCTGCTATCCACTCCTGTGTCAGCCAATCTGCTATCCGCTCCTCTCCGACAACCACCATGATTTCCGCTCCTCTCCGCCAGCCAATCTGCTGTCCGCTCTTCTGTAAGCCATTCTGCTATCCGCTCCTCTCCGCGAGCCAATCTGCTATCCGCTCCTCTTTGCCAGCCAATCTGCTATCCGCTCCTCTCCGCCAACCAACCTACTATCCACTCCTCTCCGCCAACCACCCTGCTATCCGCTCCTCTCCGCCAGCCAATCTGCTATCCCCTCCTCTCCGTCAGCCAATCTGCTGTCTGCTCTTCTCCGTCAGCCAATCTGCTGTCCGCTCCTCTCCGCCAGCCAATCTGCTATCCGCTCCTCTCCACCAGCCACCCTGCTATCCGCTTCTGTGTCATCCAATCTGCTACCCACTTCTCTTTGTCAGCCAATCTGCTATCCGCTCCTCTCCACCAGCCAATCTGCTGTGCGCTCCTCTCCGCCAGCGAATCTCCTATGCGCTCCTCTCCGATTCCGTTCCCCTTCCAACCAATCTCCTATCTACTCCTGTGTCAGCCAATCTGCTATCCGCTCCTCTCCGCCAGCCAATCTGCTATCCGCTCCTCTCCGCCTGCCAATCTGCTATCCGCGCCTGTGTCAGCCAATCTGCTATCCACTCCTCTTTGCCACCCACCCTGCTATCCGTTCCTCTCCGCCACCCACCCTGCTATCCGCTCCTGTGTCAGCCAATCTGCTATATGCTCCTCTCCGCCAGCCAATCTGCTATCCGCTCCTCCACGCCACCCACCCTTCTATCCGCTGCTCTCCGCCAGCCACCCTGTTATCCGCTCCTCTCCGCCAGCCAATCTGCTATCCGCTCCTCTGCGCTAGCCAATCTGCTATCCGCTCCTCTTCGCCAGCCACCCTGCTATCCTCTCCTCTCCGCCAACCACCCATCTGTCCGCTAATCTCCGCCAACCACACTGCTATCCGCTCCTCTCCGCCAGCCAATCTGCTATCGGCTCCTGTGTAAGCCAATCTCCTGTCCTCTCCTCTCCGCCAGCCAATCTGCTGTCCGCTCCTCTCCGGCAGCCAATCTGCTATCTGCTCCTCTCCGCCACCCACCCTGCTATCCGCTCCTCTCCGCCACCCACCCTGCTATCCGCTCCTCTCCGCCAGCCACCCTGCTATGCGCTCCTCTCCGCCAACCACCCTGCTGTCCGCTAATCTCCGCCAAGAACCTTGCTATCCGGTCCTCTCCGCCAGCCAATCTGCTATCGGCTCCTGTGTCAGCCAATCTGCTATCTGCTCCTCTCCGCCAGCCACCCTGCTATCCGCTCCTCTCCGCTAGCCAATCTGCTATCCTCTCCTCTACACCAGCCAATCTGCTATTGACTCGTCTCCGCCAACCACCCTCCTATCCGCTCCTCTCCGCCATTCAATCTGCTATCCCCTCCTCTCCGCCAGCCAATCTGCTGTCCGCTCCTCTCCGCCAGCCAATCTGCTGTCCGCTCCTCTCCGCCAGCCAATCTGCTGTCCGCTCCTCTCCGCCAGCCAATCTGCTATCCACTCATGTGTCAGCCAATCTGCTATCCGCTCCTCTCCGCCAACCACCCTGCGATCCACTCCTCTCCGCCAACCACCCTGCTATCCGCTCCTGTGTAAACCAATCTGCTATCCACTCCTCTTTGCCAGCCAATCTGCTATCCACTCCTCTCCGCCAGCCAATCTGCTATCCGCTCCTCTCCGCCAGCCAATATGCTATCCGCTCCTCTCCGCCAGCCAATCTGCTATCCGCTCCTCTCCGCCAGCCAATCTGCTATCCGCTCCTCTTTGCCGGCCAATCTGCTATCCGCTCCTCTCCGCCAGCCAATATGCTATCCGCTCCTCTCCCCCAACCACCCTGCTATCCGCTCTTCTCCGCCACCCAATCTGCTATCCGCTCCTGTGTCAGCCAATCTGCTATCAACTCCTCTTTGCCAGCCACCCTGCTATCCGCTCCTCTCCGCAAGCCAATCTCCATTCCGGGGCTGTGTCAGCCAATCTGCTATCCGCTCCTCTCCGCCAGCCAATATGCTATCCGCTCCTCTCCCCCAACCACCCTGCTATCCGCTCTTCTCCGCCACCCAATCTGCTATCCGCTCCTGTGTCAGCCAATCTGCTATCAACTCCTCTTTGCCAGCCAATCTGCTACCCGCTCCTCTCCGCCAACTACCCTGCGATCCGCTCCTCTCCGCCACCTACCCTGCTATCCGTTCCTGTCCGCCACCCACCCTGCTATCCGCTCCTGTGTCAGCCAATCTGCTATCCGCTCCTCTGCGCCACCCACCCTGCTATCCGCTCCTCTCCGACAGCCAATCTGCTCTCCGCTCCTCTACGCCAAACAATCTGCTATCCGCTCCTCTCCGCCAGCCACCCTGCTATCCGCTCCTCTCCGCCAACCACCCTTCTGTCCGCTAATCTCCGCCAACCACACTGCTATCCGCTCCTCTCCGACAGCCAATCTACTATCGGCTCCTGTGTGAGCCAATCTGCTGTCCTCTCCTCTACGCCAAACAATCTGCTGTCCTCTCCTCTCTGCCAGCCAATCTGCTGTCCTCTCCTCTCTGTCAGCCAATCTGCTGTCTGCTCCTCTCCGCCAGCCAATCTGCTGTCTGCTCCTCTCCGCCAGCCAATCTGCTGTCCGCTCCTCTCCGCCAGCCAATCTGCTATCCGCTGCTCTCCGCCACCCACCCTGCTATCCGCTCCTCTCCGCCAACCACCCTGCTGTCCGCTAATCTCCGCCAACAACCCTGCTATCCGGTCGTCTCCTCCAGCCAATCTGCTATCGGCTCCTGTGTCAGCCAATCTGCTATCCGCTCCTTCCGCCAGCCACCCTGCTATCCGCTCCTCTCCGCCAGCCAATCTGCTATCCTCTCTTGTGTCAGCCAATCTGCTATACGCTCCTCTCCGCCAGCCACCCTGCTATCCGCTCCTGTGTCAGTCAATCTGGTATCAACTCCGCTTTGCCAGCCAATCTGCTATCTGTTCCTCTCCTCCAACCACCCTGCGATCCGCTCCTCTCCGCCACCCACCCTGCTATCCGTTCCTCTCCGCTACCCACCCTGCTATCTGCTCCTGTGTCAGCCAATCTGCTATACGCTCCTCTCCGACAGCCAATCTCCTATCCGCTCCTCTACGCCAGCCACCCTGCTATCCGCTCCTCTCCGCCAACCACCCTGCTATCTGCTCCTCTCCGCCAGCCAATCTGCTATCCGCTCCTCTACGACAGCTAATCTGCTATCTGCTCCTCTCCGCCAGCCACCCTGCTATCCGCTCCTGTCTGCCAACCACCCTTCTGTCCGGTAATCTCCGCCAACCACACTGCTATCCGCTCCTCTCCGCCACCCAATCTGCTATCCGCTCCTCTCCACCACCCGCCCTGCTATCGCTCCTGTGTCAGCCAACCTGCTATACGCACCTCTTTGCCACCCAATCTGCTATCCACTCCTCTCCGCCACCCACCCTGCTATCCGCTCCTCTCCGCCAACCACCCAGCGATCCGCTCCTCTCCGCCAACCACCCTGCTATCCGCTCCTCTCCAGCAGCCACCCTGCTATCCGCTTCTGTGTCAGCCAATTTGCTATTCGCTCCTCTTTGTCAGCCAATCTGCTATCCGCTTCTCTCGGTCAGCCAGTCTGCTATCTGCGCCTCTCCGCCAACCAATCTGCTGTCCGCTCCTCTCCGCCAGCCACCCTGCTATCCGCTCCTCTCCAACAACCACCATGCTATCCGTTCCTGTGTCAGCCAATATGCTATCCGCTCCTCTCCGCCAGGCAATCTGCTATCCGCTCCTCTCCGCCAGCCAATCTGCTATCCGCTCCTCTCCGCCAGCCAATCTGCTATCCGCTCCTCTCCGCCAGCCAATCTGCTCTCCGCTCCTCTCCGCCAGCCAATCTGCTGTCCGCTCCTCTCCGCCAGCCAATCTACTATCCGCTCCTCTCCGCCAGCCAATCTGCTATCCGCTCCTCTCCGCCAACCAATCTGCTATCTATTCCTGTGTCAGCCAATCTGCTATCCGCTCCTCTCCGCCAACCACCCTGCTATCCTCTCCTGTGCCAGCCAATCTGCTATCCTCTCCTCTCCGCCAGCCAATCTGCTATCTACTCCTGTGTCAGCCAATCTGCTATCCGCTCCTCTCCGCCAGCCAATCTGCTATCCGCTCCTCTCCGCCTGCCAATCTGCTATCCGCTCCTGTGTCAGCCAATCTGCTATCCACTCCTCTTTGCCACCCACCCTGCTATCCGTTCCTCTCCGCCACCCAACCTGCTATCCGCTCGTGTGTCAGCCAATCTGCTATATGCTCCTCTCCGCCAGCCAATCTGCTATCCGCTGCTCTCCGCCACCCACCCTGCTATCCGCAGCTCTCCGCCAGCCACCCTGCTATCCTCTCCTCTCCGACAGCCAATCTGCTATCCGCTCCTCTCCGCCAGCCAATCTGCTATCGGCTCCTTTGTGAGCCAATCTGCTGTCCTCTCCTCTCCGCCAGCCAATCTGCTGTCCTCTCCTCTTCGCCAGCCAATCTGCTGTCCGCTCCTCTCCGACAGCCAATCTGCTATCCGCTCTTCTCCGCCACCCACCCTGCTATCCGCTCCTCTCCGCCAGCCACCCTGCTATCCGCTCCTCTCCGCCAACCCCCTGCTGTCCGCTAATCTCCGCCAACAACCCTGCTGTCCGCTCCTGTCCGCCAGCCACCCTGATATCCGCTCCTCTCCGCCAGCCACCCTGCTATCCTCTCCTGTGTCAGCCAATATGATATCCGCTCCTGTGTCAGCCAATCTGCTGTCCGCTCCTCTCCGCCTGCCAATCTGCTATCCTCTCCTCTCCGCCAAGCAATCTGCTATCCGCTCCTCTCCGCCAGCCACCCTGCTATCCGCTCCTCTCCGCCAGCCACCCTGCTATCCGCTCCTCTCCGCCAGCCAATCTGCTAACCGCTCCTCTCCGCCAGCCACCCTGCTATCCGCTCCTCTCCGCCAGCCACTCTGCTATCCGCTCCTCTCCACCAGCCAATCTGCTGTCCTCTCTTCTCCGCCAGCCACCCTGCTATCCTCTCCTCTCCGCCAGCCATTCTTCTATCCGCTCCTCTCCGCTATCCAATCTGCTATCCGCTCCTCTCCGCCAGCCAATCTGCTATACGCTCCTCTCCGCCAGCCAATCTGATCTCCGCTCCTCTCCGCTAGCCAATCAGCTATCCGCTCCTCTCCGCCAGCCAATCTGCTATCCGCTCCTGTGTCAGCCAGTCTGCTATCCGCTCCTCTCCGCCAGCCACCCTGCTATCCGATCCTCTCCGCAAACTCCCCTGGTATACGCTCCTCTCCGCCAACCCCCCTGCTATCTGTTCCTTTGTCAGCCACCCTGCTATCCGCTCCTCTTTGCCAGCGAATCTGCAATCTGCTCCTCTGCCCCAGCCAATCTATTATCCGCTCCTGTGTCAGCCAATCTGCTATCCGCTCCTCTCCGCCACCCAATCTGTTATCCGCTCCTGTGTCAGCCAAACTGCTATCAACTCCTCTTTGCCAGCCAATCTGCTATCCGCTCCTCTTTGCCAGCCAATCTGCTATCCGCTCCTCTCCGCCAGCCAATCTGCTATCCGCTCCTGTGTCAGCCAGTCTGCTATCCGCTCCTCTCCACCAGCCAATCTGCTATCAGCTCCTCTCCGCCACCCACCGTGCTATCCGCTCCTCTCCTCGAGCCAATATGCTATCCGCTCCTCTCCCCCAACCACCCTGCTATCCGCTCTTCTCCGCCAGCAAATCTGCTATACGCTCCTGTGTTTCAGCCAATCTGCTATCAACTCCTCTTTGCCAGCCAATCTGCTATCTGCTCCTCTCCGCCAACCACCCTGCGATATGCTCCTCTCCGCCACCCACACTGCTATCCGTTCCTCTCCGCCACCCACCCTGCTATCCGCTCCTGTGTCAGCCAATCTGCTATACGCTCCTCTCCGACAGCCACCCTGCTATCTGCTCCTCTCCGCCAGCCAATCTGCTATCCGCTCCTCTACGCCAGCCACCCTGCTATCCGCTCCTGTGTCAGCCAATCTGCTATACGCTCCTCTCCGACAGCCACCCTGCTATCTGCTCCTCTCCGCCAGCCAATCTGCTATCCGCTCCTCTCCGCCAACCACCCTGCGATCCGCTCCTCTCCGCCAACCACCCTGCTATCCGCTCCTCTCCGCCAGCCAATCTGCTATCCGCTCTTCTCCACCAGCCACCCTGCTATCCGCTCCTCTTCGCCAGCCACCCTGCTATCCGCTCCTCTCCGCCAGCCAATCTGCTGTCAGCTCCTCTCCGCCAGCCAATCTGCTATCTGCTCCTCTCCGCCAACCACCCTGCGATCCGCTCCTCTCCGCCAACCACCCTGCTATCCGCTTCTCTCCACCAGCCACCCTCCTATCCGCTTCTGTGTCATCCAATCTGCTATCCGCTCCACTCCGTCAGCCAATCTGCTATCCGCTCCTCTCCGTCAGCCAGTCTGCTATCTGCTCCTCTCCGCCAAACAATCTGCTATCCGCTCCTCTCCGCCAACCACCCTGCTATCCGCTCCTATCCACCAACCACCATGCTATCCGTTCCTGTGTCATCCAATCTGCTAACCGCTCCTCTCCGCCAGCGAATCTGCTATCCGCTCCTCTCCGCCAGCCAATCTGCTATCCTCTCCTCTCCGCCAGCCAATGTGCTATCCGCTCATCTCCGCCAGCCAATCTGCTGTCCGCTCCTCTCCACCAGCCAATCTGCTGTCCGCTCCTCTCCGCCAGCCACCCTGCTATCCGCTCATCTCCGCCAACCACCTTGCTATCCGCTCCTCTCCGCCAGCCAATCTGCTATCCGCTCCTGTGTCAGTCAATGTGCTATCAAGTCCTCTTTGCCAGCGAGTCTGCTATCCGCTCCTCTCCGCCAACCACCCTGCGATCCGCTCCTCTCCGCCACCCACCCTGCTATCTGTTCCTCTCCGCCACCCACCCTGCTATCCTCTCCTCTCCGCCAGCCAATCTGCTATCCGCGCCTGTGTCAGCCAATCTGCTATCTGCTCCTCTCCGCCAGCCAATCTGCTCTCCGCTGCTCTCCGCCAGACAGACTGCTATCCGCTGCTCTCCGCCAGCCTCCCTATTATCCGCTGCACTCCGCCAGGAATTCTCCTAACCGCAACTTTCCGCCAGCCACCCTGCTATCCGCTCCCCTCCGCCAGCCACCCTGCTATCTGCTCCTCTCCGCCAGCCAATCTGCTATCCGCTCCTGTGTCAGCCACCCTGCTATGCGCTCCTCTCCGCCAGCCAATTAGCTGTCCGCTCCTGTGTCAGCCAATCTGCTGTCCACTCCTCTCCGCTAACAAATCTGCTATCCGCTCCTCTCCGCCAGCCAATCTGCTATCCAGTCCTGTGTCAGCCAATCTGCTATCCTTCATCTCGGCCATCCACACTGCTATACGCTCCTCTCCGCCTACCCCCCTGCTATCCGCTCCTGTGTCAGCCACCCTGCTATCCGCTCCTCTCCGCCAGCCAATCTCCTATCCGCTCCTCTCCGCCAGCCAATCTGCTATCCGCCCCTGTGTCAGCCAATCTGCTATCTGCTCCTCTCCGCCAGCCAATCTGCTATCCGCTGCTCTCCGCCAGACAGACTGCTATCCGCTGCTCTCCGCCAGCCTCCCTAGTATCCGCTGCACTCCGCCAGGAATTCTCCTAACCGCAACTTTCCGCCAGCCACCCTGCTATCCGCTCCCCTCCGCCAGCCACCCTGCTATCTGCTCCTCTCCGCCAGCCAATCTGCTATCCGCTCCTGTGTCAGCCACCCTGCTATGCGCTCCTCTCCGCCAGCCAATTAGCTGTCCGCTCCTGTGTCAGCCAATCTGCTGTCCACTCGTCTCCGCTAGCCAATCTGCTATCCGCTCCTCTCCGCCAGCCAATCTGCTATCCACTCCTGTATCAACCAATCTGCTATCCGTTCATCTCGGCCATCCACACTGCTATACGCTCCTCTCCGCCAACCCCCCTGCTATCCGCTCCTGTGTCAGCCACCCTGCTATCCGCTCCTCTCCGCCAGCCAATCTCCTATCCGCTCCTCTCCGCCAGCCAATCTGCTATCCGCTCATGTGTCAGCCAATCTGCTATCCGCTCCTCTCCGCCAGCGAATCTGCTATCCGCTCCTCTCCGCTAGACAGCCTGCTATCCGCTGCTCTCCGGCAGCCTCCCTGCTATCCGCTCCTCTCCGCCAGGAATTCTCCTAACCGCTCCTCTCCGCCAGCCAATCTCCTATCCGCTCCTCTCCGCCAGCCAATCTACTATCCACTCATGTGTCAGCCACGCTGCTATCCGCTCCTCTCCGCCAGCCACCCTGCTATCAGCTCCTCTCCGCCAGCCACCCTGCTATCCGCTCCTGTGTCAGCCTCCCTGCTATGCGCTCCTCTCCGCCGGCCAATCTGATCTCCGCTCCTCTCCGCCAGCCAATCTGCTATCGGCTCCTGTGTCAGCCAATCTGCTATCCGCTCCTCTCCGCCAGCCAATCTGCTGTCCTCTCCTCTCCGCCAGCCAATCTGCTGTCCTCTCCTCTCCGCCAGCCAATCTGCTGTCCGCTCCTCTCCGCCAGCCAATCTGCTGTCCGCTCCTCTCCGCCAGCCACCCTGCTATCCGCTCCTCTCCGCCAACCACCCTTCTGTCCGCTAATCTCCGCCAGCCAATCTGCTGTCCACTCCTCTCCGCCAGCCAATCTGCTGTCCGCTCCTCTCCGCCAGCCAATCTGCTGTCCGCTCCTCTCCGCCAGCCAATCTGCTATCCGCTCCTGTGTGAGCCAATCTGCTATCCGCTCCTATGTCACCCAATCTGCTGTCCGCTCCTCTCCGCCAGCCAATCTACTATCCACTCCTCTCTGCCAGCCACCCTGTATCCGCTCCTCTCCGCCAACCCCCCTGCTGACCGCTCCTCTCCGCCAACCCCCCTGCTATCCGCTCCTCTCCGCCAGCCACTCTGCTATCCGCTTCTCTCCGCCACCCACCCTGCTATCCGCACCTGTGTCAGCCAATCTGCTATCCGCTCCTCTCCGCCAGCCAATCTGCTGTCCGCTCCTCTCTGCCAGCCAATCTGCTGTCCGCTCCTCTCTGCCAGCCAATCTGCAATCCCCTCCTCTCCGCCAGCCAATCTGCTATCCGCTCCTGTGTCAGCCAATCTGCTATCCACTCCTCTTTGCCAGCCAATCTGCTATCCGCTCCTCTCTGTCAGCCACTATGGTATCCGCTCCTCTCCGCCAGCCACCCTGCTATCCGCCCCTGTGTCAGCCAGTCTGTTATCCGCTCCTCTCCGCCAGCCAATCTGATCTCCGCTACTCTGCGCCAGCCAATCTGCTGTCCGCTCCTTTCAGGCAACCACCGTGCTATCCGCTCCTTTCCGCCAACCAATCTGCTTTCCGCTCCTGTGTCAGCCAATCTGCTGTCCGCTCCTCTTTGCCAGCCAAGCTGCTATCGGTTCCTGTCCACCAACCACCCTGCTATCCGCTCCTCTACGCCAGCCAATCTGCTATCCGCTCCTGTGTCAGCCAATCTGCTATCCACTCCTCTTTGCCAGCCAATTTCCTATGCACTCCTCTTTGCCAGCCACTCTGCTATGCGCTCCTCTCCGCCAGCCACCCTGCTATCAGCTCCTGTGTCAGCCAATCTGCTATCCGCTCCTCTTTGCCAGCCAATCTGCTTTCCGCTCCTCTCCGCCAACCACCCTGCTATCCGCTCCTCTCAGCTAGCCAATCTGCTATCCGCTCCTGTGTCAGCCAATCTGCTATCCGCTCCTCTCTGCCAACCACCCTGCGATCCGCTCCTCTCCGCCAGCCAATCTGCTGTCCACTCCTGTGTCAGCCAATCCGCTATCCGCTCCTCTCCGCTAGCCATTCTTCTATCCGCTCCTCTACGCCAACCCCCCTGCTATCCGCCCCTGTGTCAGCCACCCTGCTATCCGCTCCTCTTTGCCAGTCAATCTCCTATCCGCTCCTCTCCGCTAGCCAATCTGCTATCCGCTCCTCTCCGCCAGCCAATCTCCTATCCACTCCTGTGTCAGCCAATCTGCTATCCGCTCCTCTACGCCAGCCACACTGTTATACGCTCCTCTCCGCCAACCCCCCTGCTATCCGCTCCTGTGTCAGCCACCCTGCTATCCGCTCCTCTTTGCTAGCCAATCTGCTATCCTCTCCTCTCCGCCAGCAACCCTGCTATCCGCTCCCCTCCGCCAGCCACCCTGCTTTCCGCTCCTCTCCGCCAGCCAATCTACTGTCCGCTCCTGTGTGAGCCACCCTGATATGCGCTCCTCTCCGCCAGCCAATCTGCTGTCCGCTCCTCTCCGCCAACCACCCTGCTATCCGCTCCTCTCCGGCAACCACCCAGTTATCCGCTCCTCTCCGCCAGCCAATCTGCTGTCCGCTCCTGTGTCAGCCAATCTGCTGTACGCTCCTCTTCACTAGCCAATCTGCTATCCGCTCCTCTCCGCCAGCCAATCTGCTATCCACTCCTGTGTCAGCCAATCTGCTATCCGCTCCTCTCCGCCAACCACACTGCTATACGCTCCTCTCCGCCAACCCCCCTGCTATCCGCTCCTGTGTCAGCCACCCTGCTATCCGCTCCTCTCCGCCAGCCAATCTGCTATCCGCTCCTCTCCGCCAGCCAATCTCCTGTCCGCTCCTGTGTCAGCCAATCCGCTATCCGCTCCTCTCCGCTAGCCATTCTGCTATCCGCTTCTCTCCGCCAGCCAATCTGCTATCCACTCCTGTGTCAGACAATCTGCTATCTGCTCCTCTCCGCCAGCCACACTGCTATACGCTCTTCTCCGCCAACCCCCCTGCTCTCCGCTCCTGTGTGAGACACCCTGCTATCCGCTCCTCTTTGCTAGCCAATCTGCTATCCGCTCCTCTCCGCCAGCCAATCTGCTATCCGCTCCTCTCCGCCAGCGAATCTGCTATCCGCTCCTCTCCGCCAGCCAATCTGCTATCCGCTCCTCTCCGCCAGCAACACTGCTATCCGCTGCTCTTCGCCAGCCAATCTGCTATCCGCTCCTCTCCGCCAGCCACACTGCTATCCGCTCCTCTCCGCCAGCCACCCTGCTATCAGCTCCTCTCCGCCAGCCAATCTGCTATACGCTCCTCTTTGCCAGCCAATCTGTTATCCGCTCCTCTCCGCCACCCACCCTGCTATCCGCACATGTGTCAGCCAATCTGCTATCCGCTCCTGTCCGCCAGCCAATCTGCTGTCCGCACCTCTCCGCCAGCCAATCTGCTATCCGCTCCTGTGTCAGCTAATCTGATATCCGCTCCTCTCTGCCAGCCAATCTCCTATCCGCTCCTCTCCGCCAGCCAATCTGCTGTCCGCTCCTCTCTGCCAGCCACACTGCTATCCGCTCCTCTCCGCCAGCCACTCTGCTATCCGCTCCTCTCCGCTAGCCACTCTACTATCCGCTCCTGTGTCAGCCAATCTGCTATCCACTACTCTTTGCCAGCCAATCTGCTATCCGCTCCTCTCTGTCAGCCACTATGCTATCCGCTCCTCTCCGCCAGCCACCCTGCTATCCGCCCCTGTGTCAGCCAATCTGCTATCCGCTCCTCTCCGCCAGCCAATCTGATCTCCGCTGCTCTGCGCCAGCCAATCTGCTGTCCGCTCCTCTCAGGCAACCAATCTGCTATCCGCTCCTGTGTGAGCCAATCTGCTATCCGCTCCTATGTCACCCAATCTGCTGTCCGCTCCTCTCCGCCAGCCAATCTACTATCCACTCCTCTCTGCCAGCCACCCTGTATCCGCTCCTCTCCGCCAACCCCCCTGCTGTCCGCTCCTATCCGGCAACCAATCTGCTATACGCTCCTGTGTGAGCCAATCTGCTATCCGCTCCTATGTCAGCCAATCTGCTGTCCGCTCCTCTCCGCCAGCCACTCTGCAATCCGCTACTCTCCGCCAGCCACTCTGTTATCCGCTTCTCTCCGCCACCCACCCTGCTATCCGCACCTGTGTCAGCCAATCTGCTATCCGCTCCTCTCCGCCAGCCAATCTGCTGTCCGCTCTTCTCTGCCAGCCAATCTGCTGTCCGCTCCTCTCTGCCATCCAATCTGCTATCCCCTCCTCTCCGCCCGCCAATCTGCTACCCCTCCTCTCTGCCAGCCAATCTGCTATCCGCTCCTGTGTCAGCCAATCTGCTATCCACTCCTCTTTGCCAGCCAATCTGCTATCCGCTCCTCTCTGTCAGCCACTATGCTATCCGCTCCTCTCCGCCAGCCACCCTGCTATCCGCCCCTGTGTCAGCCAGTCTGTTATCCGCTCCTGTCCGCCAGCCAATCTGATCTCCGCTACTCTGTGCCAGCCAATCTGCTGTCCGCCCCTTTCAGGCAACCACCGTGCTATCCGCTCCTCTCCGCCAACCAATCTGCTTTCCGCTCCTGTGTCAGCCAATCTGCTGTCCGCTCCTCTTTGCCAGCCAATCTGCTATCGGTTCCTCTCAGCCAACCACCCTGCTATCCGCTCCTCTCCGCCAGCCAATCTGCTATCCGCTCCTGTGTCAGCCAATCTGCTATCCGCTCCTCTCTGCCAACCACCCTGCGATCCGCTCCTCTCCGCCAGCCAATCTGCTGTCCACTCCTGTGTCAGCCAATCCGCTATCCGCTCCTCTCCGCTAGCCATTCTGCTATCCGCTCCTGTCCGCCAGCCAATCTGCTATCCACTACTGTGTCAGCCAATCTGCTATCTGCTCCTCTCCGCCAACCCCCCTGCTATCCGCTCCTGTGTCAGCCACCCTGCTATCCGCTCCTCTTTGCCAGCCAATCTCCTATCCGCTCCTCTCCGCTAGCCAATCTGCTATCCACTCCTCTCCGCTAGCCAATCTCCTATCCACTCCTGTGTCAGCCAATCTGCTATCCGCTCCTCTCCGCCAGCCACACTGTTATACGCTCCTCTCCGCCAACCCCCCAGCTATCCGCTCCTGTGTCAGCCACCCTGCTATCTGCTCCTCTTTGCTAGCCAATCTGCTATCCGCTGCTCTCCGCCTGCCAATCTGCTATCCGCTCCTCTCCGCCAGCCAATCTGCTATCCGCTCCTCTCCGCCATCCAATCTGCTATCCGCTCCTCTCCGCCAGCCTCCCTACTATCCGCTCCCCTCCGCCAGCCACCCTGCTTTCCGCTCCTCTCCGCCAGCCAATCTGCTATCCGCTCCTGTGTCAGCCACCCTGCTATGCGCTCCTCTCCGCCAGCCAATCTGCTGTCTGCTCCTCTCCGCCAACCACCCTGCTATCCGCTCCTCTCCGCCAACCACCCAGTTATCCGCTCCTCTCCGCCAGCCAATCTGCTCTCCGCTCCTGTGTCAGCCAATCTGCTGTACGCTCCTCTCCACTAGCCAATCTGCTATCCGCTTCTCTCCGCCACCCACCCTGCTATCCGCACCTGTGTCAGCCAATCTGCTATCCGCTCCTCTCCGCCAGCCAATCTGCTGTCCACTCCTCTCTGCCAGCCAATCTGCTGTCCGCTCCTCTCTGCCATCCAATCTGCTATCCCCTCCTCTCCGCCAGCCAATCTGCTACCCCTCCTCTCCGCCAGCCAATCTGCTATCCGCTCCTGTGTCAGCCAATCTGCTATCCACTCCTCTTTGCCAGCCAATCTGCTATCCGCTCCTCTCTGTCAGCCACTATGCTATCCGCTCCTCTCCGCCAGCCACCCTGCTATCCGCCCCTGTGTCAGCCAGTCTGTTATCCGCTCCTCTCCGCCAGCCAATCTGATCTCCGCTACTCTGCGCCAGCCAATCTTCTGTCCGCTCCTTTCAGGCAACCACCATGCTATCCGCTCCTCTCCGCCAACCAATCTGCTTTCCGCTCCTGTGTCAGCCAATCTGCTGTCCGCTCCTCTTTGCCAGCCAATCTGTTATCGGTTCCTCTCCGCCAACCACCCTGCTATCCGCTCCTCTCCGCCAGCCAATCTGCTATCCGCTCCTGTGTCAGCCAATCTGCTATCCACTCCTCTTTGCCAGCCAATTTGCTATGCACTCCTCTTTGCCAGCCACTCTGCTATGCGCTCCTCTCCGCCAGCCACCCTGCTATCAGCTCCTGTGTCAGCCAATCTGCTATCCGCTCCTGTGTCAGCCAATCCGCTATCCGCTCCTCTCCGCTAGCCATTCTGCTATCCGCTCCTGTCCGCCAGCCAATCTGCTATCCACTCCTCTTTGCCAGCCAATCTGCTATCCGCTCCTCTCTGTCAGCCACTATGCTATCCGCTCCTCTCCGCCAGCCACCCTACTATCCGCCCCTGTGTCAGCCAGTCTGTTATCCGCTCCTCTCCGCCAGCCAATCTGATCTCCGCTACTCTGCGCCAGCCAATCTGCTGTCCGCTCCTTTCAGGCAACCACCGTGCTATCCGCTCCTCTCCGCCAACCAATCTGCTTTCCGCTCCTGTGTCAGCCAATCTGCTGTCCGCTCCTCTTTGCCAGCCAATCTGCTATTGGTTCCTCTCCGCCAACCACCCTGCTATCCGCTCCTCTCCGCCAGCCAATCTGCTATCCGCTCCTTTGTCAGCCAATCTGCTATCCACTCCTCTTTGCCAGCCAATTTGCTATGCACTCCTCTTTGCCAGCCACTCTGCTATGCGCTCCTCTCCGCCAGGCACCCTGCTATCAGCTCCTGTGTCAGCCAATCTGCTATACGCTCCTCTTTGCCAGCCAATCTGCTTTCCGCTCCTCTCCGCCAACCACCCTGCTATCCGCTCCTCTCCGCCAGCCAATCTGCTATCCGCTCCTGTGTCAGCCAATCTGCTATCCGCTCCTCTCTGCCAACCACCCTGCGATCCGCTCCTCTCCGCCAGCCAATCTTCTGTCCGCTCCTGTGTCAGCCAATCCGCTATCCGCTCCTCTCCGCTAGCCATTCTGCTATCCGCTCCTGTCCGCCAGCCAATCTGCTATCCACTCCTGTGTCAGCCAATCTGCTATCTGCTCCTCTCCGCCAGCCACACTGATATACGCTCCTCTCCGCCAACCCCCCTGCTATCCGCTCCTGTGTCAGCCACCCTGCTATCCGCTCCTCTTTGCCAGCCAATCTCCTATCCGCTCCTCTCCGCTAGCCAATCTGCTATCCGCTCCTCTCCGCTAGCCAATCTCCTATCCACTCCTTTGTCAGCCAATCTGCTATCCGCTCCTCTCCGCCAGCCACACTGTTATACGCTCCTCTCCGCCAACCCCCCTGCTATCCGCTCCTGTGTCAGCCACCCTGCTATACGCTCCTCTTTGCTAGCCAATCTGCTATCCGCTGCTCTCCGCCAGCCAATCTGCTATCCGCTCCTCTCCGCCAGCCAATCTGCTATCCGCTCCTCTCCGCCAGCCAATCTGCTATCCGCTCCTCTCCGCCAGCCTCCCTGCTATCCGCTCCCCTCCGCCAGCCACCCTGCTTTCCGCTCCTCTCTGCCAGCCAATCTGCTATCCGCTCCTGTGTCAGCCACCCTGCTATGCGCTCCTCTCCGCCAGCCAATCTGTTGTCTGCTCCTCTCCGCCAACCACCCTGCTATCCGCTCCTCTCCGCCAACCACCCAGTTATCCGCTCCTCTCCGCCAGCCAATCTGCTGTCCGCTCCTGTGTCAGCCAATCTGCTGTCCGCTCCTCTCCACTAGCCAGTCTGCTATCCGCTCCTCTCCGCCAGCCTATCTGCTATCCACTCCTGTGTCAGCCAATCTGCTATCCGCTCCTCTCCGCCAGCCACACTGCTATACGCTCCTCTCCGCCAACCCCCCAGCTATCCGCTCCTGTGTCAGCCACCCTGCTATCCGCTCCTCTCCGCCAGCCAATCTGCTATCCGCTCCTCTCCGCCAGCCAATCTGCTATCCGCTCCTCTCCGCCAGCCAATCTGCTATCCTCTCCTCTCCGCTAGCCACCCTGGTATCCGCTGCTCTCCGCCAGCCTCCCTGCTATCCGCTCCTCTCCGCCAATAATTCTCCTAACCTCAACTTTCCGCCAGCCAATCTGCTATCCGCTCCTGTGTCAGCCAATCTGCTATCCGCTCCTCTCCTCCAGCCAATGTGCTATCCGATCCTCTCCGCCAGCAAATCTGCTATCAGCGCCTCTCCGCCAGCCAATCTGCTATCCGCTCCTCTCCGCCAGCCACCCTGCTATCGGCTCCTCTCCGCCAGGAATTCTCCTAACCGCAACTTTCCGCCAGCCAATCTGCTATGCGCTCCTCTCCGCCACCCACCCTGCTATCCGCTCCCCTCCGCCAGCCACCCTGCTATCCGCTCCTCTCCTCCAGCCAATCTGCTATCCGCTCCTGTGTCAGCCACCCTGCTATGCGCTCCTCTCCGCCAGCCAATCTGCTGTCCGCTCCTCTCCGCCAACCACCCTGCTATCCGCTCCTCTCCGGCAACCACCCAGTTATCCGCTCCTCTCCGCCAGCCAATCTGCTGTCCGCTCCTGTGTCAGCCAATCTGCTGTCCGCTCCTCTCCACTAGCCAATCTGCTATCCGCTCCTCTCCGCCAGCCAATCTGCTATCCACTCCTGTGTCAGCCAATCTGCTATCCGCTCCTCTCCGCCAGCCACACTGCTATACGCTCCTCTCCGCCAACCCCCCTGCTATCCGCTCCTGTGTCAGCCACCCTTCTATCCGCTCCTCTCCGCCAGCCAATCTGCTATCCGCTCCTCTCCGCCAGCCAATCTGCTATCCGCTCCTCTCCGCTAGCCACCCTGGTATCCGCTGCTCTCCGCCAGCCTCCCTGCTATCCGCTCCTCTCCGCCAGGAATTCTCCTAACCTCAACTTTCCGCCAGCGAATCCGCTATCCGCTCCTGTGTCAGCCAATCTGCTATCCGCTCCTCTCCTCCAGCCAATGTGCTATCCGATCCTCTCCGCCAGCAAATCTGCTATCAGCTCCTCTCCTCCAGACAATCTGCTATCCGCTCCTCTCCGCCAGCCACCCTGCTATCCGCTCCTCTCCGCCAGCCAATCTGCTATACGCTCCTCTTTGCCAGCCAATCTGCTATCCGCTCCTCTCCGCCACCCACCCTGCTATCCGCACCTGTGTCAGCCAATCTGCTATCCGCTCCTGTCCGCCAGCCAATCTGCTGTCCGCACCTCTCCGCCAGGCAATGTGCTATCCGCTCCTCTCCGCCAACCACCCTGCTATCCGCTCCTCTCCGCCAGCCAATCTGCTATCCGCTCCTGTGTCAGCCAATCTGATATCCGCTCCTCTCTGCCAGCCAATCTCCTATCCGCTCCTCTCCGCCAGCCAATCTGCTGTCCGCTCCTCTCTGCCAGCCACTCTGCTATCCGCTCCTCTCCGCCAGCCACCCTGCTATCCGCCCCTGTGTCAGCCAATCTGCTATCCGCTCCTCTCCGCCAGCCAATCTGATCTCCGCTGCTCTGTGCCAGCCAATCTGCTGTCCGCTCCTCTCCGGCAACCACGGTGCCATCCGCTCCTCTCCGCCAACCAATCTACTTTCCGCTCCTGTGTCAGCCAATCTGCTATCCGCTCCTCTTTGCCACCCAATCTGCTATCCGTTCCTCTCTGCCAACCACCCTGCTATCCGCTTCTCTCCGTCAGCCAATCTGCTATCCGCTCCTGTGTCAGCCAATCTGCTATCCACTCCTCTTTGCCAGCCTATTTGCTATACGCTCCTCTCCACCAGCCAATCTGCTATCCGCTCCTGTCTCAGCCAATCTGCTATCCGCTCCTCTTTGTCAGCCAATCTGCTATCCGCTCCTCTCCGCCAGCCACCCACCCTGCTATCCGCACCTGTGTCAGCCAATCTGCTATCCGCTCCTGTCCGACAGCCAATCTGCTATCCGCTCCTGTGTCACCCAATCTGCTATCCACTCCTCTTTGCCAGCCAATCTGCTATCCGCTCCTCTCTGCCAGCCACTCTGCTATCCGCTCCTCTCCGCCAGCCACCCTGCTATCCGCTCCTGTGTCAGCCAATCTGCTTTCCGCTCCTCTCCGCCAACCACCCTGCTATCCGCTCCTCTCCGCCAGCCAATCTGCCATCCTCTGCTCTCTGCCAGCCACCCTGCTATCCGCTCCTCTCCGCCAGCCAATCTGGTATCCGCTCCTGTGTCAGCCACCCTGCTATGCGCTCCTCTCCGCCAACCACCCTGCTATCCACTCCTCTCCCCCAGGAATTCTCCTAACCGCAACTCTCCGCCAGCGAATCTGCTATCCGCTCCTCTCCGCCAACCACCCTGCTATCCTCTCCTCTCCGCCAGCCACCATGCTATCCGCTCCTCTCCGCCAGCCACCCTGCTATCCGCTCCTCTCCGCCATCCAATCTGCTATCCGCTCCTCTCCGCCAGCCACCCTTCTATCCGCTCCTGTGTCAGCCAATCTGCTATCCGCTCCTCTCCGCCAGCCAATCTGCTATCCGCTCCTGTGTCAGCCACCCTGCTATCCGCTCCTCTCCGCCAACCACCCTGCTATCCGCTCCTCTCAGCTAGCCAAACTGCTATCTGCTCCCATTTGCCAGCCAATCTGCTATCCGCTCCTCTCCGCCAACCACCCTGCTATCCGCTCCTCTCTGCCAGCCAATCTGCTATCCGCTCCTCTCTGCCAGCCAATCTGCTATCCGCTCCTCTCCGCCAGCCACCCTGCTATCCGCTCCTGTGTCAGCCAATCTGCTAGCCGCTCCTCCCCGTCAGCCAATCTGCTATCCGCTCCTCCCCGCCAGCCAATCTGCTATCCGCTCCTCTCCGCCAGCCAATCTGCTATCCGATCCTCTCCACCAGCCACCCTGCTATCCGCTCCTGTGTCGGCCAATCTGCTATCCGCTCCTCTCCGCCAGCCCCTTAAAATCCCTATGTCCTGCTTGCCCCAGGCTGAGTTAGCTGAGCGTAAGTAATTGCAGGCCATTATAGGCCAGCTTGATATCCAAATTACCTTGTTGTTTTGACCTGTTGTATTTGGAAAAGATTATAGTTGGTATAATGACCCTACTCTTGTTAGAGGACTGGTGCAAGGGGATGAATATTGACCCTAGGAACTGTCTTCTGGTAACGGGGGTTGTCATAAACAGTTAGTTAAGGGTTAAGGTTTTTTTCTACCTGTAAAGGATTAACAAGCAGTACCTGTGAACAGCTGACCAGAGGAACAATCAGGGACAAGAGATTTTCAAATCTCTGTGGAGGGAAGTTTTTTTTTCTGTTCTTTGTGTTAGAGAGTCTCTCTTGGGAGTTAAGGGAGTTCAGACATCTTAATCAAGTCCTCCCAGGTTTCTGCAATAAATTCTTCTATTCAAGGTAGTGAATATTAGCAAGGAACTAGTATTCTTATACTTTTATTTCTGTATTTGCAATTCTGTGTTTTGCTATAGAATTTCTTTAATGCTGTACTGTTATTGCTTTTACTGAGAAAGAAAGGATGGGGGATTCTCTCCAGAGATTGATAAGTTTAGACCCTGTGTATTGCTCCATCTTGGTATTGCAGAGACAGTTTACTTTCTTTTATTCTTTAATAAATCTTTTCTGTTAAGGACTTGGTTGATCTTTCCTTTGGTGAATTCTCAGGGAAAGGGGAGGAGGGAGGAGGAAGGCATCCCTCTGTAGTTGGATCCCGGTATCTCTCCTAGGAAAAGGGAGGGGTGAGGAAGCAGGGGGAATGGTTTATTTCTCCTAGGTGTAAGAAATCCAAGGATTTTTGGGAAGGACTGTGTCCCAATATATGTACATTATTGGGTGGTGGCAGCTTTTAACAGATCTAAACTAGGATTTTAGTATAGGGGAGTCCATGCAGGTTCCCATCTTGGAACCCAACAGCTCTAAGTGGGGAATAAACCTATGATAGCAGGGTGGCTGACACAGGAGCGGATAGCAGGATAGCTGTTGGAGAGGAGCGGATGGGAGGGTGCTTGGCGGAGAGGAGCGGATAGCAGGGTCGCTGGCGGAGAGGAGCGGAGAGCAGATTGGCTGGCGGAGAGGAGCGGATAGAAGGGTGGCTGGCGGAGAGGAGCGGATAGCATATTGTCTGGCAGAGGGGAGCAGATAGCAGGGTGGCTGGCGGAGGGTAGGAGATAGCAGGGTGGCTTGCAGAGAGGAGCGGATAGCAAGGTTGCTGGCGGAGAGGAGCGGATAGCAGATTGGCTGACGGAGAGGAGCGGATAGCAGGGTGGGTGGCGGAGAGGAGCAGATAGCACATTGACTGGCAGAGAGGAGCGGATAGCAGGGTGGCTGGCGGAGAGGAGCGGATAGCAGATTGGCTGGGGGAGAGGAGCGGATAGCAGATTGGCTGGCGGAGAGGAGCGGAAAGCAGGGTGGCTGACACAGGAGCGGATAGCAGATCGGCTGGCGGAGAGGAGCGGATAGCAGGGTGGTTCGTGGAGAGGAGCGGATAGCAGGGTGGCTGTCGGAGAGGAGCGGATAGCAGGGTGGCTGACACAGGAGCGCATAGTACATCGGCTAGCGGAGAGGAGCGGATAGCCTACTGGCTGGCAGAGAGGAGCGGATATCAGGGTGATTGGCGGATAGGAGCGGATAGCAGGGTGGCTGGCGGAGAGGAGCAGATAGCAGATTGGCTGGCGGAGAGGGTCGGATAGCAGATTGGCTGGCGGAGAGGGGGGGATAGCAGGGTGGCTGGCGGAGAGGGGCGGATACCAGGGTGGCTGACACAGGAGCGGATAGCAGATTGGCTGACATAGGAGCGGATCAGGGTGGCTGACGGAGAGGACCGGATAGCAGATTGGCTGGCGGACAGGAGTGGATAGCAGATCGGCTGGCGGAGATGTGCGGATAGCAGGGTGGATGACGGAAAGGAGCGGACAGCAGGGTGGCTGACACAGCAGCAGATAGCAGGGTGGCTGGCGGAGAGGAGCAAATAGAAGATTGGCTGACACAGGAGCGGATAGCAGGGTGGCTGGCGGAGAGGAGCGGATAGAAGGGTGGCTGGCGCACAGGAGCGGATAGCAGATTGGCTGGAGGGCAGAAGCGGATAGCAGATTGGCTGGCGGACAGGAGGGGATAGCAGGGTGGCTGGCGGAGAGGAACGGATAGCAGGGTGGTGGCGGAGAGGAGCGGATAGCAGATTGGCTGGCGGAGAGGAGCGGGTAGTAGGGTGGCTCGCAGAGAGGAGCGGACAACAGGGTGGGTGGCGGAGAGGAGCGGATAGCAGGGTGGTTGGCGGAGAGGATCGGATAGCAGGGTGGCTGGAAAAGAGGAGCGGATAGCAGATTGGCTGGCAAAGAAGACCGGATAGCAGGGTGGCTGGCGGAGCGGAGCGGATAGCAGATTGGCTGACACAGGAGCATATAGCAGATTGGCTGGCGGAGAGGAGCACATAGCAGGGTGGCTGGCGGAGAGGAGCGGATAGCAGATTGGCTGGAGGAGAGGAGCGGATAGCAAATTGGCTGGCGGAGAGGAGCGGATAGCAGATTGGCTGGCGGAGAGGAGCGGATAGCAGGGTGTTTGGCGGAGAGGAGCGGATAGCAGGGTGTTTGGCGGAGAGGAGCGGATAGCAGATTGGCTGGCGGAGAGGAGCGGATAGCAGTGTGGCTGCCGGAGAGGAGCGGATAGCAGGGTGGTTGGCGGAGAGGAGCGGATAGCAGGGTGGTTGGCGGAGAGGAGCCGATAGCAGATTGGCTAGCGGAGAGTAGCGGATAGCAGGGTGGCTGGGGAAAAGGGGCGGATAGCAGGGTGTTTGGCGGAGAGGAGCGGATAACAGATTCACTGGCGGAGAGGAGCGGATAGCAGGGTGGCTGGCTGAGAGGAGCGGATAGCAGGGTGGTTGGCGGAGAGGAGCGGATAGCAGATCGGCTGGCGGAGAGGAGCGGATAGCAGGGTGGGTGGCGGAGAGGAGCGGATAGCAGGGTGGCTGGCGGAGAGCAGCGGATAGCAGATTGCCTGGCGGAGAGGAGCGGATAGCAGGGTGGTTGGCGGAGAGGAGCGGATAGCAGGGTGGCTGGAGGAGAGGAGCGGATAGCATCGTGGCTGGCGCATAGGAGAGGATATTAGGGTGGCTGTCGGAGAGGAGCGGATAGCAGGGTGGCTGGCGGAGAGGAGCGGATAGCAGGGTGGCTGGCGGAGAGGAGCGGATAGCAGGGTGGCTGGCAGAGAGGAGCGGATAGCAGGGTGGCTGGAGAGAGGAGCGAATAGCAGATTGGATGGCGGAGAGCAGCGGATAGCAGGGTGGCTGGCGGAGAGGAGCGGATAGCACATTGGGTGACACAGGAGCAGATAGCAGATTGCCTGGTGGAGAGGAGCGGATAGCAGTGTGGCTGGCGGAGAGGAGCGGATAGCAGGCTGGCTGGCGGAGAGGAGCGGATAGTAGATTGGCTTGCAAAGAGGAGTGGATAGCAGGATAGCTGTTGGAGAGGAGCGGATGGGAGGGTGCTTGGCGGAGAGGAGCGGATAGCAGGGTCGCTGGCGGAGAGGAGCGGAGAGCAGATTGGCTGGCGGAGAGGAGCGGATAGAAGGGTGGCTGGCGGAGAGGAGCGGATAGCATATTGTCTGGCAGAGGGGAGCAGATAGCAGGGTGGCTGGCGGAGGGTAGCAGATAGCAGGGTGGCTTGCAGAGAGGAGCGGATAGCAAGGTTGCTGGCGGAGAGGAGCGGATAGCAGATTGGCTGACGGAGAGGAGCGGATAGCAGGGTGGGTGGCGGAGAGGAGCAGATAGCACATTGACTGGCAGAGAGGAGCGGATAGCAGGGTGGCTGGCGGAGAGGAGCGGATAGCAGATTGGCTGGGGGAGAGGAGCGGATAGCAGATTGGCTGGCGGAGAGGAGCGGAAAGCAGGGTGGCTGACACAGGAGCGGATAGCAGATCGGCTGGCGGAGAGGAGCGGATAGCAGGGTGGTTCGTGGAGAGGAGCGGATAGCAGGGTGGCTGTCGGAGAGGAGCGGATAGCAGGGTGGCTGACACAGGAGCGCATAGTACATCGGCTAGCGGAGAGGAGCGGATAGCCTACTGGCTGGCAGAGAGGAGCGGATATCAGGGTGATTGGCGGATAGGAGCTGATAGCAGGGTGGCTGGCGGAGAGGAGCAGATAGCAGATTGGCTGGCGGAGAGGGTCGGATAGCAGATTGGCTGGCGGAGAGGGGGGGATAGCAGGGTGGCTGGCGGAGAGGGGCGGATACCAGGGTGGCTGACACAGGAGCGGATAGCAGATTGGCTGACATAGGAGCGGATCAGGGTGGCTGACGGAGAGGACCTGATAGCAGATTGGCTGGCGGACAGGAGTGGATAGCAGATCGGCTGGCGGAGATGTGCGGATAGCAGGGTGGATGACGGAAAGGAGCGGACAGCAGGGTGGCTGGCGGAGAGGAGCAAATAGAAGATTGGCTGACACAGGAGCGGATAGCAGGGTGGCTGGCGGAGAGGAGCGGATAGAAGGGTGGCTGGCGCACAGGAGCGGATAGCAGATTGGCTGGAGGGCAGAAGCGGATAGCAGATTGGCTGGCGGACAGTAGTGGATAGCAGATTGGGTGGCATAGAGGGGCGGATATCAGGGTGGCTGTCGGAGAGGAGCGGATAGCAGATTGGCTGGCGGAGAGGAGCGGGTAGTAGGGTGGCTGACACAGGTGCGGATAGCAGATTGGCTGGCGGAGAGTAGCGGATAGCAGATTTGCTGGCGGACAGTAGTGGATAGCAGATTGGGTGGCATAGAGGGGCGGATATCAGGGTGGCTGTCGGAGAGGGGCGGATAGCAGACTGTTTGTTGGAGAGGAGCGGATAGCAGATTGGCTGGTGGAGAGGAGAGGATAGCAGAATGGCTGGGGGAGATGGGCGGACAGCACGGTGGCTCACACAGGAGCGAATAGTAGGGTGCCTGACACCCAAGCGGATTGCAGGGTGGCTGAAACAGGAGCGGGTAGCAGGATGGCTGGTGGAGAGGAGCCGATAGCAGGGTGGCTGATGGAGAGGAGCGAATAGCAGGGTGGCTGACGGAGAGGAGAGGATAGCAGGGTGGCTGACGCAGGAGCGGATAGCAGGGTGGCTGGCGGAGAGGAGCCAATAGCAGGGTGGCTGACACAGGAGCGGATAGCAGGGTGGCTGGCGGAGAGGGGCGGATAGCAGGGTGGCTGGCGGAGAGTAGCGGATAGCAGGGTGGCTGGCAGAGAGGAGCGGATAGCAGGCTGGCTGTCGGAGAGGAGCGGATAGCAGGGTGGCTGACGGAGAGAGGAGCGGATAGCAGATTGGCTGGCGGAGAGGAGCGGATAACAGATTGGTTGGCGGAGAGGAGCGGATAGCAGGTTGGTTGTCGGAGAGGGGCGGATAGCAGATTGGCTGGCGGAGAGGAGCGGATAGCAGGGTGGCTGACACAGGAGCGGATAGGAGATGGGCTGGCGGAGAGGAGCGGATAGCAGATTGGCTAGCGGAGAGGAGCGGATAGCAGATTGGCTGGCGGAGAGGAGCGGATAGCAGGGTGGCTGGCGGAGAGGGGCGGATAGCAGGGTGGATGACGGAGAGGAGCGGATAGCAGACTGTCTGGCGGAGAGGAGCGGATAGCAGATTGGCTCGCGGAGAGGAGCGGATAGCAGGGTGGCTGGCGGAGAGGAGCGGATAGCAGGGTGGCTGGCGGAGAGGAGCGGATAGCAGGGTGGCTGGCGGAGAGGAGCGGATAGCAGATTGGCAGGCGGAGAGGGGCGGATAGCAGGGTGGCTGACGGAGAGGAGCGGATAGCAGATTGGCTGGCGGAGAGGAGAGGATAGCAGATTGGATGGCGGAGAGGGTCGGATAGCAGATTGGCTGGCAGAGAGGGGCGGATAGCAGATTGGCTGGCGGAGAGGAGCGGATAGCAGGGTGGCTGACACAGGAGCGGATAGCAGATTGGCTGGCGGAGGGGGCGGATAGCAGGGTGGTTGGCGTAGAGAGGCAGATAGCAGGGTGGATGACGGAGAGGGGCGGATAGCAGATTGGTTGGCGGAGAGGAGCGGAAAGCAGGGTGGCTGACACAGGAGCGGATAGCAGATTGGCTGGCGGAGAGGGGAGGATAGGGTGGCTGGCGGAGAGGAGCGGCTAGCAGGGTGGCTGACGGAGAGGAACGGATAGCAGGGTGGCTGACGGAGACAAGCCGATAGTAGGGTGGGTGGCGGAGAGGAGCGTATAGCAGGGTGGCTGGCGGAGAGGGGCGGATAGCAGGGTGGATGACGGAGAGGAGTGGATAGCAGACTGGCTGGCGTAGAGGAGCGGATAGCAGATTGGCTGGCGGAGAGGGGCCGATACCAGATTGGCAGGTCGAGACGGGCGGATACCAGGGTGGCTGACAGATAGTGGCGGATAGCACATTGGCTGGCGGAGAGGAGCGGATAGCACATTGGCTTGCGGAGAGGAGCGGATAGCAGATTGGCTGGCAGAGAGGGGTGGATAGCAGGGTGGCTGGCGGAGAGGAGTGGCTAGGAGGGTGGCTGACGGAGAGGAGCGGATAGGAGATTGGCTGGCGGAGAGGGGCCGATACCAGATTGGCAGGTCGAGATGGGCGGATACTAGGGTGGCTGACGGATAGTGGCGGATAGCACATTGGCTGGCGGAGAGGAGCGGATAGCACATTGGCTGGCAGAGAGGAGCGGATAGCAGATTGGCTGGCGGAGAGGGGCGGATAGAAGGGTGGCTGGCGGTGAGGGGCGGATAGCAGATTGGCTGGCGGAGAGGGGCGGATAGCCGATTGGCTGGCGGAGAGGGGCAGATAGCAGATTGGCCGGCAGAGAGGGGCGGATAGCAGATTGGCCGGCAGAGAGGGGCGGATAGCAGGGTGGCTGATACAGGAGCGGATAGCAGATTCTCTGGTGGACAGGAGCAGATAGCAGATTGGGTGGCGGAGAGGGACGGATAGCAGGCTGGCTGGCGGAGAGGGGCGGATAGCAGGGTGGGTGGCGGAGAGGCGCGGATAGCTGAGGGCTGGCGGAGAGGTGCGGATAGCAGATTGGCTGGCGGAGAGGGGAGGACAGCAGATTGGCTGGAGGAGAGGTGCGGATAGCAGGGTGGATGACGGAGAGGGGCGGATAGCAGATTGGTTCGCGGAGAGGAGCGGATAGCAGGGTGGCTGACACAGGAGCAGATCGCAGATTGGCTGACGGAGAGGAGCGGATAGTATATTGGCTGGCGGAGAGGAGCGGATAGCAGATTGGCTGGAGGAGAGGAACGGATAGCAGGGTGGCTGACACAGGAGCGGATAGCAGATTGGCTGGCGGAGAGGAGCGGATAGCAGATTTGCTGGCGGACAGGAACAGATAGCAGAATGGCTGGCGGAGAGGGACGGATAGCAGGCTGGCTGGCGGAGAGGGGCGGATAGCAGATTGGCTGGTGTAGAGGAGCTGATAGCTGATGGCTGGCGGAGAGGTGCGGATAGCAGATTGGCTGGCGGAGAGGGGCGGACAGCAGATTGGCTGGCGGAGAGGAGCGGACAGCAGATTGGCTGGCGGAGAGGGGCGGATAGCAGACTGGCTGGCGGAGAGGGGCGGACAGCAGATTGGCTGGCGGAGAGCGGAGGAGAGGAGATTGGCTGGTGGAGAGGGGTGGACAGCAGATTGGCTGGCAGAGAGGGGCGGTTAGCAGGGTGGCTGGCGGTGAGGGGCGGATAGCAGATTGGCTGGCGGAGAGGAGCGGATAGCAGGGTGGCTGGTGGAGAGGGGCGGATAGCAGGGTGGCTGGCAGAGAGGGGCGGATAGCAGGGTGGCTGGCGGAGAGGAGCGGATTGCAGAGTTGCTGGCGGAGAGGAGCGGATAGCAGATTGGCTGGCGGAGAGGGGCGGATAGCAGATTGGCTGGCGGAGAGGGGCGGATAGCAGGGTGGCTGGCGGAGACGGGCGGATAGCAGGGTGGCTGGCGGAGAGGGGCGGATACCAGGGTGGCTGACACAGGAGCGGATCAGGGTGGCTGACGGAGATGTGCGGATAGCAGGGTGGATGACGGAAAGGAGCGGATAGCAGGGTGGCTGACACAGCAGCAGATAGCAGGGTGGCTGGCGGAGAGGAGCAAATAGAAGATTGGCTGACACAGGAGCGGATAGCAGGGTGGCTGGCGGAGAGGAGCGGATAGAAGGGTCGCTGGCGGACAGGAGCGGATAGCAGATTGGCTGGAGGGCAGAAGCGGATAGCAGATTGGCTGGCGGACAGGAGCTGATAGCAGGGTGGCTGGCGGAGAGGAACGGATAGCAAGGTGGCTGACACGGGAGCGGATAGCAGGGTGGCTCACGGAGAGGAGCGCATAGCAGATTGGCTGGCGGAGAGGAGCGGATAGCAGATTGGCTGGCGGAGAAGACTGGATAGCAGATTGGCTGGAGGAGAGGAGCGGATAGCAGATTGGCTGGCGGAGAGGAGCGGATAGCAGATTGGCTTGCGGAGTGGAGCGGTTAGCAGGGTGGCTGATGCAGGAGAGGATATCAGGGTGGCTGGCGGAGAGGAGCGGATAGCAGATTGGCTGGCGGAGAGGAGCGGATAGCAGATTGGCTGGCGGAGAGGGGCTGAGAGCAGATTGGCTGGCGGAGAGGGGCTGAGAGCAGATTGGCTGGCGGAGAGGGGCTGAGAGCAGATTGGCTGGCGGAGAGGGGCGGATAGCAGGGTGGCTGGCGGAGACAGGTGGATAGCAGGGTGGCTGGCGGAGAGGGGCGGATAGCAGATTGGCTGGCGCAGAGGGGCGGATAGCAGATTTGCTGGCGGACAGGAGCGGATAGCAGGGTGGCTGGAGGAGATGGGCGGATAGCAGGGTGGCTGGCGGAGAGGGGAGGATAGCAGGGTGGCTGGCGGAGAGGAGCGAATAGCAGAGTGGCTGGCGGAGAGGAGCGGATAGCAGGGTGGCTGGCGGAGAGGAGCGGATAGCAGGGTGGCTGGGGGAGAGGAGCGGATAGCAGGGTGGCTGGAGGGGAGGAGCGGATAGCAGATTGGCTGGTGGAGAGGAGCGGATAGTAGATTGGCCTACGGAGAGGGGCGGATAGCAGATTGGCTGGCGGAGAGGAGCGGATAGCAGATTGGCTGGCGGAGAGGGGCGGATATCAGGGTGGCTGGCGGAGAGGAGCGGATAGCAGGGTGGCTAGGGGAGAGGAGCGGATAGCAGGGTGGCTGGCGGAGAGTCGCGGATAGCAGGGTGGCTGGAGGAGAGGAGCGGATAGCAGGGTGGCTGGAGGAGAGGAGCGAATAGCAGATTGGCTGGTGGAGAGGAGCGGATAGTAGATTGGCCTACGGAGAGGGGCGGATAGCAGATTGGCTGGCGGAGAGGGGCGGATACCAGGGTGGCTGGCGGAGAGGAGCGGATAGCAGGGTGACTGACACAGGAGCGGATAGCAGGGTGGCTCACGGAGAAGAGCGCATAGCAGATTGGCTGGCGGAGAGGAGCGGATAGCAGATTGGCTGGCGGAGAGGACTGGATAGCAGATTGGCTGGAGGAGAGGAGCGGATAGCAGATTGGCTGGCGGAGAGGAGCGGATAGCAGATTGGCTTGCGGAGTGGAGCGGTTAGCAGGGTGGCTGATGCAGGAGAGGATATCAGTGTGGCTGGCGGAGAGGAGCGGTTAGCAGATTGGCTGGCGGAGAGGAGCGGATAGCAGATTGGCTGGCGGAGAGGGGCTGAGAGCAGATTGGCTGGCGGAGAGGGGCTGAGAGCAGATTGGCTGGCGGAGAGGGGCGGATAGCAGGGTGGCTGGCGGAGACAGGTGGATAGCAGGGTGGCTGGCGGAGAGGGGCGGATAGCAGATTGGCTGGCGCAGAGGGGCGGATAGCAGATTTGCTGGCGGACAGGAGCGGATAGCAGGGTGGCTGGAGGAGATGGGCGGATAGCAGGGTGGCTGGCGGAGAGGGGAGGATAGCAGGGTGGCTGGCGGAGAAGAGCGGATAGCAGGGTGGCTGGAGGAGATGGGCGGATAGCAGGGTGGCTGGCGGAGAGGGGAGGATAGCAGGGTGGCTGGCGGAGAGGAGCGGATAGCAGAGTGGCTGGCGGAGAGGAGCGGATAGCAGGGTGGCTGGCGGAGAGGAGCGGATAGCAGGGTGGCTGGGGGAGAGGAGCGGATAGCAGGGTGGCTGGCGGAGAGTCGCGGATAGCAGGGTGGCTGGAGGAGAGGAGCGGATAGCAGATTGGCTGGTGGAGAGGAGCGGATAGTAGATTGGCCTACGGAGAGGGGCGGATAGCAGATTGGCTGGCGGAGAGGAGCGGATAGCAGATTGGCTGGCGGAGAGGGGCGGATATCAGGGTGGCTGGCGGAGAGGAGCGGATAGCAGGGTGACTGACACAGGAGCCGATAGGAGATTAGCTTTCGGAGAGGAGCGGATAGCAGATTGGCTGGCGGAGAGGAGCGGATACCAGGGTGGCTGGCGGAGAGGAGCGGATAGCAGGGTGGCTGGGGGAGAGGAGCGGATAGCAGGGTGGCTGGCGGAGAGTCGCGGATAGCAGGGTGGCTGGAGGAGAGGAGCGGATAGCAGGGTGGCTGGAGGAGAGGAGCGAATAGCAGATTGGCTGGTGGAGAGGAGCGGATAGTAGATTGGCCTACGGAGAGGGGTGGATAGCAGATTGGCTGGCGGAGAGGGGCGGATACCAGGGTGGCTGGCGGAGAGGAGCGGATAGCAGGGTGGCTGGCGGAGAGGGGTTGAGAGCAGATTGGCTGGCGGAGAGGGGCTGAGAGCAGATTGGCTGGCGGAGAGGGGCGGATAGCAGGGTGGCTGGCGGAGAGGAGCGGATAGCAGGGTGACTGACACAGAGGAGCGGATGGCAGGGTGGCTGGCGGAAAGGAGCGGATACCAGATTGTCTGGCGGAGAGGAGCGGATATCAGGGTGGCGGACTGAGAGGAGCGGATATCAGGGTGGCGGACGGAGAGGAGCGGATATCAGGGTGGCTGGCGGAGAGGAGCGGGTAACAGGGTGGCTGGCGGAGAGGAGCGGATAGCAGGGTGGCTGGCGGAGAGGAGCGGATAGCAGGGTGGCTGGCGGAGAGGGGCTGAGAGCAGATTGGCTGGCGGAGAGGGGCTGAGAGCAGATTGGCTGGCGGAGAGGGGCGGATAGCAGGGTGGCTGGCGGAGAGGGGCGGATAGCAGGGTGGCTGGCGGAGAGGGGCTGAGAGCAGATTGGCTGGCGGAGAGGGGCTGAGAGCAGATTGGCTGGCGGAGAGGGGTGGATAGCAGGGTGGCTGGCGGAGAGGGGCGGATAGCAGATTGGCTGGCGCAGAGGGGCGGATAGCAGATTGGCTGGCGCAGAGGGGCGGATAGCAGGGTGGCTGGAGGAGATGGGCGGATAGCAGGGTGGCTGGCGGAGAGGGGAGGATAGCAGGGTGGCTGGCGGAGAGGAGCGGATAGCAGGGTGGCTGGAGGAGATGGGCGGATAGCAGGGTGGCTGGCGGAGAGGGGAGGATAGCAGGGTGGCTGGCGGAGAGGAGCGGATAGCAGAGTGGCTGGCGGAGAGGAGCGGATAGCAGGGTGGCTGGCGGAGAGGAGCGGATAGCAGGGTGGCTGGGGGAGAGGAGCGGATAGCAGGGTGGCTGGCGGAGAGTCGCGGATAGCAGGGTGGCTTGAGGAGAGGAGCGGATAGTAGATTGGCCTACGGAGAGGGGCGGATAGCAGATTGGCTGGCGGAGAGGAGCGGATAGCAGATTGGCTGGCGGAGAGGGGCGGATATCAGGGTGGCTGGCGGAGAGGAGCGGATAGAAGGGTGACTGACACAGGAGCCGATAGGATATTAGCTTTCGGAGAGGAGCGGATAGCAGATTGGCTGGCGGAGAGGAGCGGATAGCAGGGTGGCTGGCGGAGAGGAGCGGATAGCAGGGTGGCTGGGGGAGAGGAGCGGATAGCAGGGTGGCTGGCGGAGAGTCGCGGATAGCAGGGTGGCTGGAGGAGAGGAGCGGATAGCAGGGTGGCTGGAGGAGAGGAGCGAATAGCAGATTGGCTGGTGGAGAGGAGCGGATAGTAGATTGGCCTACGGAGAGGGGCGGATAGCAGATTGGCTGGCGGAGAGGGGCGGATACCAGGGTGGCTGGCGGAGAGGAGCGGATAGCAGGGTGACTGACACAGGAGCGGATAGCAGGGTGGCTCACGGAGAGGAGCGCATAGCAGATTGGCTGGCGGAGAGGAGCGGATAGCAGATTGGCTGGCGGAGAGGACTGGATAGCAGATTGGCTGGAGGAGAGGAGCGGATAGCAGATTGGCTGGCGGAGAGGAGCGGATAGCAGATTGGCTTGCGGAGTGGAGCGGTTAGCAGGGTGGCTGATGCAGGAGAGGATATCAGTGTGGCTGGCGGAGAGGAGCGGTTAGCAGATTGGCTGGCGGAGAGGAGCGGATAGCAGATTGGCTGGCGGAGAGGGGCTGAGAGCAGATTGGCTGGCGGAGAGGGGCTGAGAGCAGATTGGCTGGCGGAGAGGGGCGGATAGCAGGGTGGCTGGCGGAGACAGGTGGATAGCAGGGTGGCTGGCGGAGAGGGGCGGATAGCAGATTGGCTGGCGCAGAGGGCCGGATAGCAGATTTGCTGGCGGACAGGAGCGGATAGCAGGGTGGCTGGAGGAGATGGGCGGATAGCAGGGTGGCTGGCGGAGAGGGGAGGATAGCAGGGTGGCTGGCGGAGAAGAGCGGATAGCAGGGTGGCTCGAGGAGATGGGCGGATAGCAGGGTGGCTGGCGGAGAGGGGAGGATAGCAGGGTGGCTGGCGGAGAGGAGCGGATAGCAGAGTGGCTGGCGGAGAGGAGCGGATAGCAGAGTGGCTGGCGGAGAGGAGCGGATAGCAGGGTGGCTGGCGGAGAGGAGCGGATAGCAGGGTGGCTGGGGGAGAGGAGCGGATAGCAGGGTGGCTGGCGGAGAGTCGCGGATAGCAGGGTGGCTGGAGGAGAGGAGCGGATGGCAGATTGGCTGGTGGAGAGGAGCGGATAGTAGATTGGCCTACGGAGAGGGGCGGATAGCAGATTGGCTGGCGGAGAGGAGCGGATAGCAGATTGGCTGGCGGAGAGGGGCGGATATCAGGGTGGCTGGCGGAGAGGAGCGGATAGCAGGGTGACTGACACAGGAGCTGTGACGGAGCGATTCTGGCGGGACCCAACTGAGAGTGCCAAATCAGGACCAATTGCTCAAACAGGGCAGTTACAGCCCTAGGCTGGGGTTTTTCCACCTCTAAGGCAAACCAAACCAGCCAGACAAAAAGGACTTTGGTCTCACCCCACTGGCTAACCACAAGTCACACGAGCAATTTCCTTAGACACTCCAGTCTCCCAGCATCACCACCAGTGCACTCGTCCTGGGGATGAATGGTTATGAAAACCAACACCCCAATAAAAGAAAAAGGTTCCCTCGATCCCAAAGGACCAAGCCCCAGACCCAGGTCAATATACACATCAGATCTTACCCACAAATCACGCTGTTGCCAATCCTTTAGAATCTAAAATCTAAAGGTTTATTTACAAAGGGAAAAAGGTAGAGATGAGAGGTAGAATTGGTTAAATGGAATCAATTACATACAGTAATGGCAAAGTTCTTAGTTCAGGCTTGCAGCAGTGCTGGAGTAAACTGCAGGTTCAAATTGAGTCTCTGGAATGCATCCCCCACTGGGATGGGTCGTTCAGTCCCTTGTGTAAAGCTTCAGTTTGTAGCAAAGTCCTTCCAGAGGTCAGAAGCAGGATTGAAGACAAGATGGAGATGATGCATCAGCCTTATATAGACTTTTCCAGGTGTAAGAATCCCTTTGTCCTCACGGTGGAAACTTACAGCAAAAATATGGAGTCTGGAGTCACATGGGCCAGTCCCTGCATACTTTGCTGAGTCACAAGGCGTGTCTGCCTTCTCTCCATGGGTCAATTGTGTAGCTGATGGCCCTTTAATGGGCCATCAAGCCAGCTATGCCGGGCTAACATCAGCTTTGTCTGGGACACTTCCCAGAGGCAGAGCATAATACAGAATACAGACATTACAGAGCCAATACTTATAACTTCAACTACAAAATGATACGCAGACATACAGACAGCATAATCATAACCAGCAACCCAGAACCTGGTCTTAGACACCTTAGATGACCCCCTTTACCCAAGGTTTGGTGCCACTACAGGACCTTGGTTGCAACCCATGTTCTATATGGTCCCCATTTATATCAATAACGTCACACCCCCAACGCAAAATTGATGCAGGAAGGGATGACAAAACATCGCTGACTGCATCCCAAGAGCCCCCTTTCCTTGGGTCTGTCTCACTACAGCTAGTGTTGGGCTAGAGGCCGTACCAGTGTATAACCGAAATGGTTTATCAAAGTCATGTTCAATAACATGAATGGATCTCTTTACAAACTGAAGGTATAACTTGGTTAGCTTTTGCAGCATGGTTCCTGTATGTTTCATGTGATCTTGCCAAGAGCTAAAGAAAATAGCTACTTTATCCATACCAGTTCTGGCCAATGTTTTGAACCCAAATAACATTAAACCAATGTAGATATTGAGGTTGTTCATAGTACAGGAATCTTGGCATTTAGCCATGAAAGCAATATGGTAGTGTGCCTCAGTTTCCCCTTTCATACAGCACATCAGGTCTGGAATGTATTTTCCCCTGTGAAAAGTTCCAACACTGTTTACATGCATTAACTGTGAAACATCAGTATAGCAAGGCCCTTTAACATAAAGTGTGTTTTCATGTATTCCTTTCAACATGTTTAAGGAATTTTCCAAAAGATTAGGCACATTGTACATTGTTACAGTTCTTGGCCATAGCAACACATTAGTTACAAAAATTAGCATTAGCAATAACAACAAATTCATTGCAAGTGTCCATTTACAATCATGTTTGTCATGCCACACCCTTGGCTCAATACCATTGGAGTTTGGGCATTTTAGGGTTAACCTGTGGCTTCCCTTTGCAAAATTCAGTCTTCTCTTTCCTTCTGGATTAAACCCTGATTTCTCTTCCTTAACAGAATTCACTGGCTGATGGGGCGGGCCCTCTGTGCTAACAGCTATTAGCAATTCTGTCTTCTCCCTGCCAGCCAAGTAATTCGCATCAACACAGACACTAGCTTTTAACTCTTCAGCTGCTATGGATTCCAAGGCTGGACTTTGTCTCACAGAGGTACCACACAAATGCAAAGAGTCTGAGGGTGAGAGCTGGCTTGCTCTCCCCTGCCTCCTCAAGCATTTAGCCATACAACTGTTCTGCTCTGAAACACCAGTAACTGAATCTGTCCTCAGATCCTGAAGCACAGACTGCTCACTTACAGATTCAGCATGGAGACATTCCTGTCCCAACAGCATTGTCTTCCCACCAACAAGCTGGCCACACACAGCCAGGTGGTTATAGGGCTGCTCAACTTCCTTAACAGCTTCTACTCCACCTGAGACCTTTTCAAAGCTGCCCACACTGGATCTCTCAAAAGGAAAGTCAGTGGATCCATTCACAACAGAAAATTTCTGGCTGTTAGGAACTGAAACTTTCTTGATTAAATCACTTTTACACCCTTCAGTTGCAGTAAACTGCTTGCACAGGCTACCATGAGGACTCCTTTCCCTAGGAGCTTCTCTAAGCAGCAATTCACCCCTCACAGAAATTCTGCCCTTCCCCTCTTCACCTAGGGCTTGCTGTACCGGAACACTTCCCTGAGCAACCACAGATGCTACAGACTTTCTAGATAACAGGTTAGAAACAATCTCCTTCCCTTGGCCATGAACAAGTTCAGGAATCTTTTCCTTCTTGCTACAAGTTGTCAAACTGTCAGTCGGTAACACAATTAAATCACCTTTATGCTCTCCTTGTGCCCTGGCTGGGGTATCACCCTGATCAGACAGAGTTGCTGCACCCTTTTCCAACCACACATTAGCAACTGGCAAACCACAAGCACCAGAATTGTCTGTTCTCTGGGATTTTGCTAAGACACTAACTGGATGCAACCTAGTCACAGTGCCATTCTCCCCAGCAGACCCAAACTCAGGACCATTCCCTTCCTGGGCTTTAGCTGTATTTACAACCAACTTCGAGACAACTGAATCACCCTCAACCATCACAGGCTGACAGGCACCTTCTGTCTGCTCCACAGACACAGAAGAGCCGGAGACACATTCTCCTTCACCAGGCACACAGCGTGGGATCTCATTTCCCTTGTCCCAGCACACAGGGCTGTTCACAGACAACTGCTTGGAGACCGAGGTAGCTCCCTTCATAGGCAAGTCAATACCCCTGACAGAGACAGGCACATTCCCTTCACTGTCACATTTCTCCACACAGGAAACAGGTAAGGGATATGGACACTCATCTTCCACTATCCCTCCCTTCCCAAACTGCTGATTAGACAAAGCCATCAGCTCACAAGGCTGCCTAGGCTCCTCCAAACTTTCCCTACCAGGCACATTGCCTCTCCCAACAGATAAGCTGCTGCTCTTTTCACTACACTGAGCTACTTTTAGCAAATCACAGTTACCCATTTCAGGTTTACTTCTACAAGCTGCACTAGCCACCAATCCATTACCCATTACAAATTTACCCTTTCCTTCCTCAGTTAGGGCTTTAACCTGACCATTTACTTTAATCTGCTCCTGAGAAACCTTTTCCTCACCAATGAGATCTTTCTGCTCTTGATCTAACTCCAGATTTCCTTCTGAGACATCAGACAGACATTCAGAAACTTCATTCCCAGACACACTGCTTTTTTGCACAGACAAACCTTTGGAGCAACCCTTCTCAGGCAAATCATTGCTCACAATAGACACCGGTTTAAGATTATTCCTCTCCTGTGACTGGCTACCTGGACTGAACCAATCTTTAACATTTTCCCCAATTAAAAGATCTTTAGGCAATAACTTCCTGACGCCAGCTATCACTTCATGCTGAGCCCCATTCCACTCAAGGTGGATTCTGGCTAAAGGCACACGGACAGTAAACTCACAGAGGATTACAACATTCACACTCTGATTTGGTAAATAATCTTCCTCTTTGACCAGATCTGCTTTAACAAGAGTGATGTTAGAAGCCATAATTTGCCCTAAACAGCTTTTACCATTGACTTTTACACACTCTATGAATTTTCCATTACCATTCCCATCCATAGCACTGGCACAATTTATGGGGCCACCCCCTACTGAACTCACAGTAACAGCATTGACATAAAAGGTGGCATTGTTGGGGTACATTTGGTTACCCCCAGACAACTGCTCAGAGTTATACAACATACCAACATTGTTACAAACTGGACTTTCAAGAGGATACAGTCTCTGCTGTTCTTCCCTTGCTTTTTTGACTTGGAGTTGGAGTCTAGCCGTCTCCTGTTGCATCTGTCGAGTTTTCTCCTCAGCAGCCAGCAGCTCCAGCCGCCTCTTACGAGCTTTTTCTTCTCTCTTAGCAACTTCTTTCTTTCTCTCATCAGCCTCTTTCTCCATTCGAATTTCTGCCAGTTCTTGCTCATAATCAAACTGCAGGCTGTCTCTCAAGGCTTGCAGTTTCCTTGCTTTTCCTGATGCTTTCTGTCTCATGGTCACTGATCTTTAACCAACCAAACTCTCAATCCCAAAGTTAAAATTTGGATAGCGTGGGGTTCTGACCCAAAGCTTAATTGACCTGGTTCTGTGGATCCAAGCACGACTACGCCACTGTGACGGAGCGATTCTGGCGGGACCCAACTGAGAGTGCCAAATCAGGACCAATTGCTCAAACAGGGCAGTTACAGCCCTAGGCTGGGGTTTTTCCACCTCTAAGGCAAACCAAACCAGCCAGACAAAAAGGACTTTGGTCTCACCCCACTGGCTAACCACAAGTCACACGAGCAATTTCCTTAGACACCCCAGTCTCCCAGCATCACCACCAGTGCACTCGTCCTGGGGATGAATGGTTATGAAAACCAACACCCCAATAAAAGAAAAAGGTTCCCTCGATCCCAAAGGACCAAGCCCCAGACCCAGGTCAATATACACATCAGATCTTACCCACAAATCACGCTGTTGCCAATCCTTTAGAATCTAAAATCTAAAGGTTTATTTACAAAGGGAAAAAGGTAGAGATGAGAGGTAGAATTGGTTAAATGGAATCAATTACATACAGTAATGGCAAAGTTCTTAGTTCAGGCTTGCAGCAGTGCTGGAGTAAACTGCAGGTTCAAATTGAGTCTCTGGAATGCATCCCCCACTGGGATGGGTCGTTCAGTCCCTTGTGTAAAGCTTCAGTTTGTAGCAAAGTCCTTCCAGAGGTCAGAAGCAGGATTGAAGACAAGATGGAGATGATGCATCAGCCTTATATAGACTTTTCCAGGTGTAAGAATCCCTTTGTCCTCACGGTGGAAACTTACAGCAAAAATATGGAGTCTGGAGTCACATGGGCCAGTCCCTGCATACTTTGCTGAGTCACAAGGCGTGTCTGCCTTCTCTCCATGGGTCAATTGTGTAGCTGATGGCCCTTTAATGGGCCATCAAGCCAGCTATGCCGGGCTAACATCAGCTTTGTCTGGGACACTTCCCAGAGGCAGAGCATAATACAGAATACAGACATTACAGAGCCAATACTTATAACTTCAACTACAAAATGATACGCAGACATACAGACAGCATAATCATAACCAGCAACCCAGAACCTGGTCTTAGACACCTTAGATGACCCCCTTTACCCAAGGTTTGGTGCCACTACAGGACCTTGGTTGCAACCCATGTTCTATATGGTCCCCATTTATATCAATAACGTCACAGGAGCCGATAGGAGATTAGCTTTCGGAGAGGAGCGGATAGCAGATTGGCTGGCGGAGAGGAGCGGATAGCAGGGTGGCTGGCGGAGAGGAGCGGATAGCAGGGTGGCTGGGGGAGAGGAGCGGATAGCAGGGTGGCTGGGGGAGAGGAGCGGATAGCAGGGTGGCTGGGGGAGAGGAGCGGATAGCAGGGTGGCTGGAGGAGAGGAGCGAATAGCAGATTGGCTGGTGGAGAGGAGCGGATAGTAGATTGGCCTACGGAGAGGGGTGGATAGCAGATTGGCTGGCGGAGAGGGGCGGATACCAGGGTGGCTGGCGGAGAGGAGCGGATAGCAGGGTGACTGACACAGAGGAGCGGATGGCAGGGTGGCTGGCGGAAAGGAGCGGATACCAGATTGTCTGGCGGAGAGGAGCGGATAGCAGATTGTCTGGCGGAGAATAGCGGATATCAGGTGGCGGACTGAGAGGAGCGGATATCAGGATGGCGGACGGAGAGGAGCGGATATCAGGGTGGCTGGCGGAGAGGAGCGGGTAACAGGGTGGCTGGCGGAGAGGAGCGGATAGCAGGGTGGCTGGCGGAGAGGAGCGGATAGCAGATTGGCTGGCGGAGAGGGGCTGAGAGCAGATTGGCTGGCGGAGAGGGGCTGAGAGCAGATTGGCTGGCGGAGAGGGGCGGATAGCAGGGTGGCTGGCGGAGACAGGTGGATAGCAGGGTGGCTGGCGGAGAGGGGCGGATAGCAGATTGGCTGGCGCAGAGGGGCGGATAGCAGATTGGCTGGCGCAGAGGGGCGGATAGCAGGGTGGCTGGAGGAGATGGGCGGATAGCAGGGTGGCTGGCGGAGAGGGGAGGATAGCAGGGTGGCTGGCGGAGAGGAGCGGATAGCAGGGTGGCTGGAGGAGATGGGCGGATAGCAGGGTGGCTGGCGGAGAGGGGAGGATAGCAGGGTGGCTGGCGGAGAGGAGCGGATAGCAGAGTGGCTGGCGGAGAGGAGCGGATAGCAGGGTGGCTGGCGGAGAGGAGCGGATAGCAGGGTGGCTGGGGGAGAGGAGCGGATAGCAGGGTGGCTGGCGGAGAGTCGCGGATAGCAGGGTGGCTTGAGGAGAGGAGCGGATAGTAGATTGACCTACGGAGAGGGGCGGATAGCAGATTGGCTGGCGGAGAGGAGCGGATAGCAGATTGGCTGGCGGAGAGGGGCGGATATCAGGGTGGCTGGCGGAGAGGAGCGGATAGCAGGGTGACTGACACAGGAGCCGATAGGATATCAGCTTTCGGAGAGGAGCGGATAGCAGATTGGCTGGTGGAGAGGAGCGGATAGCAGGGTGGCTGGGGGAGAGGAGCGGATAGCAGGGTGGCTGGGGGAGAGGAGCGGATAGCAGGGTGGCTGGCGGAGAGTCGCGGATAGCAGGGTGGCTGGAGGAGAGGAGCGGATAGCAGGGTGGCTGGAGGAGAGGAGCGAATAGCAGATTGGCTGGTGGAGAGGAACGGATAGTAGATTGGCCTACGGAGAGGGGCGGATAGCAGATTGGCTGGCGGAGAGGGGCGGATACCAGGGTGGCTGGCGGAGAGGAGCGGATAGCAGATTGTCTGGCGGAGAATAGCGGATAGCAGATTGTCTGGCGGAGAATAGCGGATATCAGGGTGGCTGACTGAGAGGAGCGGATATCAGGGTGGCGGACGGAGAGGAGCGGGTAGCAGGGTGGCTGGCGGAGAGGAGCGGATAGCAGGGTGGCTGGCGGAGAGGAGCGGAGAGCAGGGTGGCTGGCGGAGAGGAGCGGAGAGCAGGGTGGCTGGCGGAGAGGAGCGGATAGCAGGGTGGCTGGCGGAGAGGAGCGGATATCAGGGTGGCTGGCGGAGAGGAGCGGATAGCAGGGTGGCTGGCGGAGAGGAGCGGATAGCAGGGTGGGTGGCGGAGAGGAGCGGATAGCAGGGTGGCTGGCGGAGAGGAGCGGATAGCAGGGTGGGTGGCGGAGAGGAGCGGATAGCAGGGTGGGTGGCGGAGAGGAGCGGATAGCAGGGTGGGTGGCGGAGAGGAGCGGATAGCAGGGTGGGTGGCGGAGAGGAGCGGATAGCAGGGTGGCTGGCGGAGAGGAGCGGATAGCAAATTGGCCTGCGGAGAGGGGCTGATAGTAGATTGGCCTGCGGAGAGGGGCGGATAGCAGGGTGGCTGGCGGAGAGGGGCGGATACCAGGGTGGCTGGCGGAGAGGAGCGGATAGCAGGGTGGCTGACACAGGAGCGGATAGCAGATTGGCTGACACAGGAGCGGATCAGGGTGGCTGACGGAGAGGAGCGGATAGCAGAGTGGCTGGCGGACAGGAATGGATAGCAGATTGGTTGGAGGAGATGGGTGGATAGCAGGGTGGATGGCGGAAAGGAGCGGATAGTAGTGTGACTGACACAGGAGGGGATAGCAGGGTGGCTGGCGGAGAGGAGCGGATAGCAGATTGGCTGGCGGAGAGGAGCGGATACCAGATTTGCTGGCGGACAGGAGTGGATAGCAGATTGGCTGGTGGAGAGGGGCGGATAGCAGGGTGGCTGGTGGAGAGGGGCGGATAGCAGGGTGGCTGGCGGAGAGAGGCGGATACCAGGGTGGCTGACTGAGAGGGGCGGATAGCAGATTGGCTGGCGGGGAGGACCGGATAGCAGGCTGGCTGACACAGGAGCGGATAGCAGATTGGCTGGTGGAGAGGAGCGGATAGCAGATTTGTTGGCGGAGAGGAGCGGATAGCAGGGTTGCTGGTGGAGAGGAGCGGATAGCAGGGTGGCTGACACGGGAGCGGATAGCAGGGTGGCTGACGGAGAGGAGCGGATAGCAGATTGGCTGGCGGAGAGGAGCGGATAGCAGGGTGGCTGGCGGAGAGGAGCGGATAGCAGGGTGGCTGGCGGAGAGGAGCGGATAGGAGGGTGGCTGACACAGGAGCGGATAGCAGAGTGGCTGGCGGAGAGGAGCGGATAGCAGAGTGGCTGGGGGAGAGGAGCGGATAGCAGGGTGGCTGGAGGAGAGTCGCGGATAGCAGGGTGGCTTGAGGAGAGGAGCGGATAGCAGATTGGCTGGTGGAGAGGAGCGGATAGTAGATTGGCCTACCGAGAGGGGCGGATAGCAGATTGGCTGGCGGAGAGGAGCGGATAGCAGATTGGCTGGCGGAGAGGGGCGGATATCAGATTGGCTGGTGGAGAGGAGCGGATAGCAGATTTGTTGGCGGAGAGGAGCGGATAGCAGGGTTGCTGGTGGAGAGGAGCGGATAGCAGGGTGGCTGACACGGGAGCGGATAGCAGGGTGGCTGACGGAGAGGAGCGGATAGCAGATTTGTTGGCGGAGAGGAGCGGATAGCAGGGTTGCTGGTGGAGAGGAGCGGATAGCAGGGTGGCTGACACGGGAGCGGATAGCAGGGTGGCTGACGGAGAGGAGCGGATATCAGGGTGGCGGACGGAGAGGAGCGGATATCAGGGTGGCTGGCGGAGAGGAGCGGGTAGCAGGGTGGCTGGCGCAGAGGAGCGGATACCAGGGTGGCTGACACGGTAGCGGATAGCAGGGTGGCTGCCGGAGAGGAGCGGATAGCAGATTGGCTGCCGGATAGTAGCGGATAGCAGGGTGACTGGCGGAGAGCAGCAGATAGCAGAGTGGCTGGCGGAGAGGAGCGGATATCAGGGTGGCTGGCGGAGAGGAGCGGATAGCAGGGTGGCTGGCAGAGAGGGGCGGATAGCAGGGTGGCTGGCGGAGAGAGGCGGATAGCAGGGTGGCTGGCGGAGAGAGGCGGATACCAGGGTGGCTGACTGAGAGGGGCGGATAGCAGATTGGCTGGCGGGGAGGACCGGATAGGAGGCTGGCTGACACAGGAGCGGATAGCAGATTGGCTGGTGGAGAGGAGCGGATAGCAGATTTGTTGGCGGAGAGGAGCGGATAGCAGGGTTGCTGGTGGAGAGGAGCGGATAGCAGGGTGGCTGACACGGGAGCGGATAGCAGGGTGGCTGACGGAGAGGAGCGGATAGCAGATTGGCTGGCGGAGAGGAGCGGATAGCAGGGTGGCTGGCGGAGAGGAGCGGATAGCAGGGTGGCTGCCGGAGAGGAGCGGATAGGAGGGTGGCTGACACAGGAGCGGATAGCAGAGTGGCTGGCGGAGAGGAGCGGATAGCAGGGTGGCTGGCGGAGAGGAGCGGATAGCAGGGTGGCTGGGGGAGAGGAGCGGATAGCAGGGTGGCTGGCGGAGAGGGGCGGATAGCAGGGTGGCTGGCGGAGAGGTGCTGATAGCAGATTGGCTGGAGGAGAGGAGCGGATAGCAGATTGGCTGGCGGAGAGGAGCGGATCGCAGGTTGGCTGGTGGAAAGGAGCGGATAGCAGGGTGGCTGACACAGGAGCGGATAGCAGATTCGCTGGTGGAGAGTTGCGGACAGCAGATTGGCTCGCGGAGAGGGGCAGAAATCAGGGTGGCTGGGGAGAGGGGCGGATAGCAGGGTGGCTGGCGGAGAGGGGCGGATAGCAGGGTGGCTGGCGGAGAGGTGCGGATAGCAGATTGGCTGGAGGAGAGGAGCGGATAGCAGATTGGCTGGCGGAGAGGAGCGGATCGCAGATTGTCTGGCGGAGAGGGGCGGATAGCAGGGTGGCTGACGGAGAGGGGCGGATAGCAGATTGGCTGGCAGAGAGGAGCGGATAGCAGGGTGGCTGACACAGGAGCGTTTAGAAGATTGGCTGTTGGAGAGGAGCGGATTGCAGATTGGGTGGCGGAGAGGGGTGGATAGCAGGGTGGCTGGCGGAGAGGGGCGGTTAGCACATTGGCTGGCGGAGAGGAGCAGATAGCAGGGTGGCTGGCGGAAAGGAGCGGATAGCAGATTGGCTGGCGGAGAGGAGCGGATAGCAGATTGGCTGGCGGAGAGGAGCGGATAGCAAGGTGGCTGGCACAGGAGCGGATAGCAGGGTGACTGGCGGAGGGGAGAGGATAGCAGATTGGCTGGCGGAGAGGGGCGGATAGGAGATTGGCTGTCGAAGAGGAGCGGACAGCAGATTGGCTGGCGGAGAGGGGCGGATAGCAGATTGCCTGGCGGAGAGGAGCGGATAGCAGATTGGCTGGGGGAGAGGGGCGGATAGCAGGGTGGCTGGCGCAGAGGGGCTGATAGCAGATTGGCTGGCGGAGAGGAGCGGATAGCAGATTGGCTGGCGGAGAGGGGCGGATAGGAGATTGGCTGGCGGAGAGGGGCGGATAGCAGATTGGCTGGCGGAGAGGGGCGGATAGCAGATTGGCTGGCGGAGAGGGGCGGATAGCAGATTGGCTGGCGGAGAGGGGCGGATAGCAGATTGGCTGGCAGAGATCAGTGGATAGGAGATTGGCAGGCGGAGAGGGGCGGATAGCAGGGTGGCTGGCGGAGAGGAGCGGATAGCAGGGTGGCTGGCGGAGAGAATCGGATAGCAGATTGGCTGGCAGAGAGGAGCGGATAGCAGGGTGGCTGACAAAGGAGCAGATAGAAGATTGGCTGGCGGAGAGGAGCGGATAGCAGATTGGCTGGCTGAGAGGGGCGGATAGCAGTGTGGCTGGCGGAGAGGGGCGGATAGCAGAATGGCTGTCGGAGAGGGGCGGATAGCAGATTGTCTGGCGGAGAGGAGTGGATAGCAGATTGGCTGGCGGAGAGGAGCGGATAGCAGATTGGCTGGCGGAGAGTAGCGGATAGCAGCATGGCTGACACAGGAGCGGATAGCAGGATGGCTGGCGGAGAGGAGCGGATAACAGATTGGCTGGCGGATAGGAGCGGATAGGAGATTGGCTGGTGGAGAGGGGCGGATAGCAGATTGGCTGGCGGAGAGTGTCGGATAGCAGGGTGGATGGCGGAGAGGGGCGGATAGCAGGGTGGCTGGCGGAGAGGGGCGGATAGCAGATTGGCTGGCGGAGAGGAGCGGATAGCAGATTGGCTGGCGGAGAGGAGCAGATGGCAGGGTGGCGGGCGGAGAGGAGCGGATAGCAGATTGGCTGGCGGAGAGGAGCGGATAGCAGATTGGCTGGCGAAGAGGAGCGGATAGCAAGGTGGCTGGCACAGGAGCGGACAGCAGGGTGGCTGGCGGAAAGGAGCGGATAGGAAATTGGCTGTCGAAGAGGAGCGGACAGCAGATTGGCTGGCGGAGAGGGGCGGATAGCAGGGTGCCTGGCGGAGAGGGGCGGATAGCAGATTGCCTGGCGGAGAGGAGCGGATAGCAGATTGGCTGGGGGAGAGGGGCGGATAGCAGATTGGCTGGCGGAGAGGGGCAGATAGCAGATTGGCTGGCGGAGAGGGGCAGATAGCAGATTGGCTGGCGGAGAGGGGCGGAGAGCAGATTGGCTGGCGGAGAGGGGCGGAGAGCAGATTGGCTGGCGGAGAGGGGCGGAGAGCAGATTGGCTGGCGGAGAGGGGCGGAGAGCAGATTGGCTGGCGGAGAGGGGCTGAGAGCAGATTGGCCGGCAGAGAGGGGCGGATAGCATGGTGGCCGTCGGAGAGGGGCAGATAGCAGATTGGCTGGCGGAGAGGGGCGGAGAGCAGATTGACTGGCGGAGAGGGGCGGAGAGCAGATTGGCTGGCGGAGAGGGGCGGAGAGCAGATTGGCTGGCGGAGAGCGGCGGATAGCAGATTGGCTGGCGGAGAGCGGCGGATATAAGATTGGCTGGCGGAGAGGGGCGGATAGCAGATTGGCTGGCGGAGAGGGGCGGATAGCAGGGTGGCTGGCGGAGAGGGGCGGATAGCAGGGTGGCTGGCGGAGAGGATCGGATTGCAGGGTGGCTGGCGGAGAGGAGCAGATAGCAGGGTGGCTGACACAGGAGCGGATAGCAGGGTGGCTGTCTCAGGCGCGGATAGCAGATTGGCTGGCGGAGAGGAGCGGATAGCATATTGGCTGGCGGAGAGGGGCGGATAGCAGGGTGGCTGGCGCAGAGGGGCGGATAGGAGGGTGGCTGACGGAGAGGGGCGGATAGCAGATTGGCTGGCGGAGGGGGCGGATAGCAGATTGGCTGACGCAGAGGAGCGGATAGCAGGGTGCCTGGCGGAGAGGAGCGGATAGCAGGGTGGCTGGCGGAGAGGAGCGGATAGCAGGGTGGCTGACACAGGAGCGGATAGCAGGGTGGCTGGCACAGAGGGGCGGATAGCAGATTGGCTGACCCAGGAGCGGATAGCAGATTGGCTGGAGTAGAGGAGCCGATAGCAGATTGTCTGGCGGAGAGGGTCGAATAGCAGGGTGGATGGCAGAGAGGAGCGGATAGCAGATTGGCTGGCGGAGAGGAGGGGATAGCAGGGTGGCTGACACAGGAGCGGATAGCAGGTTGGGTGGCGGAGAGGAGCGGATAGCAGATTGGCTGGCGTAGAGGAGCGGATAACAGGATGGCTGACACAGGAGCGGATAGCAGATTGACTGGCGAAGATGAGCAGATAGCAGATTGGCTGGCGCAGAGGGGCGGATAGCAGGGTGTCTGACACAGGAGCGGATAGCAGTGTGGCTGACACAGGAGCGGATAGCAGGGTGGCTGGTGGAAAGGAGCGGATAGCAGGGTGGCTGACAGATATAAGCGGATAGCAGGGTGGCTTGCGGAGAGGAGCGGATAGCAGATTGGCTGGCGGAGAGGGGCGGATAGCAGATTGGCTTGCGGAGAGGGGCGGATAGCAGGGTGGCTGGAGGAGAGGGGTGGATAGCAGGGTTGCTAGCGGAGAGCGGCGGATAGCAGATTGGCTGGCAGAGATGAGCGGATAGCAGATTGGCTTGCGGAGAGGGGCGGATAGCAGGGTGGCTGGAGGAGAGGGGTGGATAGCAGGGTTGCTAGCGGAGAGTGGCGGATAGCAGATTGGCTGGCGGAGAGGAGCGGATAGCAGGGTGGCTGACACAGGAGCGGATAGCAGATTGGCTGGCGGAGAGGGGCGGATAGCAGATTGGCTGGCGGAGAGGGGCGGATAGCAGGGTGGCTGGCGGAGAGGAGCGGATAGCAGGGTGGCTGGCGGAGAGGATCGGATTGCAGGGTGGCTGGCAGAGAGGAGCAGATAGCAGGGTGGCTGACACAGGAGCAGATAGCAGGGTGGCTGGCGGAGAGGGGCGGATAGCAGATTGGCTGGCAGAGAGGGGGGGATAGCAGATTGGCTGGCGGAGAGGGCCAGATAGCAGATTGGCTGGCGGAGAGGGGCGGATAGCAGGGTGGCTGACACAGGAGCGGATAGCAGGGTGGCTGTCTCAGGCGCGGATAGCAGATTGGCTGGCGGAGAGGAGCGGATAGCATATTGGCTGGCGGAGAGGGGCGGATAGCAGGGTGGCTGGCGCAGAGGGGCGGATAGGAGGGTGGCTGACGGAGAGGGGCGGATAGCAGATTGGCTGGCAGAGAGGGGCGGATAGCAGGGTGGCTGGCGGAGAGGGTCGGATAGCAGGGTGGCTGACGGAGAGCGGCGGATAGCAGATTAGCTGGCGGAGAGGAGCGGATAGCAGGGTGGATGAGACAGGAGCGGATAGCAGATTCGCTGGCGGAGAGGAGCGGCTCGCAGATTTCCTGGCGGAGAGGAGCGGATAGGAGATTGGCTGGCGGAGAGGAGCTGATAGCAGATTGGCTGGCGGGAAGGAGCGGATAGCAGGGTGGCTGACACAGTAGCGGATAGCAGATTGTCTGGCGGATAGGAGGGGATAGCAAATTGCCTGGCGGATAGGAGCGCATAGCAGATTGGCTTATGGAGAGGGGCGGACAGCAGGGTGGCTGGCGGAGAGGGGCGGATAGCAGGGTGGCTGACGGAGACGGGCGGATAGCAGATTGTGTGGCGGAGAGGGGCGGATCGCAGATTGGCTGGCGGAGAGGAGCGGATCGCAGATTGGCTGGCGGAGAGGAGCGGATAGCAGATTGGCTGGCGGGAAGGAGCGGATAGCAGGGTGGCTGACACAGGAGCGGATAGCAGATAGACTTGAGGAGAGGGGCGGATAGCAGATTGGCTGGCGGAGAGGAGCGGATAGCAAATTGGCTGGCGGAGAGGAGCGGAGAGCAGGGTGGCTGACACAGGAGCGTATAGCAGATTGGCTGGCGGAGAGGGCCGGATTGCAGGGTGGCTGGCGGAGAGGAGCGGATAGCAGATTGGCTGGCGGAGAGGGGCGGATAGCAGATTGGCTCTTGGAGTGGAGCGGATAGCTGGGTGGCTGACACAGGAGCAGATAGCAGATTGGCTGGCGGAGAGGAGCGGATAGCAGATTGGCTGGCGGAGAGGGGCGGTTAGCAGGGTGGCTGGCGGAGAGGAGCGGATAGCAGATTGGCTGGCGGAGACGGGCGGATAGCAGGGTGGCTGGCGGAGAGGAGCGGACAGCAGATTGTCGGGCGGAGAGGGGCGGAAAGCAGATTGGCGGGCGGAGAGGGGCGGATAACAAGGTGGCTGGCGGAGAGGGGAGGATAGCAGATTGGCTGGCGGAGAGGAGCGGATAGCAGGGTGGCTGGCAGAGAGGGGCGGATAGCAGATTGGCTGGCGGAGAGGGGCGGATAGCAGATTGGCTGGCGGAGAGGAGCGGACAGCAGGTTGGTTGACACAGGAGCTGATAGCAGATTGGCTGGCGGAGAGGAGCGGATAGCAGATTGGCTGGCTGAGAGGGGCGGATAGCAGGGTGGCTGTCTGAGAGGGGCGGATACCAGATTGCCTGACTGAGAGGAGCGGATAGCAGATTGCCTTGCGGAGAGTAGCGGATAGCAGATTGGCTGGCGGAGCGGAGCGGATAGCAGATTGGCTGGCGGAGAGGAGCGGATAGCAGCGTGGCTGACACAGGAGAGGATAGCAGATTGGATGGCGGAGAGGAGCGGATAGCAGATAGGATGGCGGAGAGGAGCGGATAGCAGGATGGCTGGCGGAGAGAAGCGGATAACAGATTGGCTGGCGGATAGGAGCGGATAGCAGATTGGCTGGTGGAGAGGGGCGGATAGCAGATTGGCTTGCGGAGATGGGCGGATAGCAGATTGGCTCTTAGAGTGGGGCGGATAGCTGGGTGGCTGACACAGGAGCGGATAGCAGATTGGCTGGCGGAGAGGAGCGGATAGCAGATTGGCTGGCGAAGAGGGGCGGATAGCAGGGTGACTGGCGGAGAGGAGCGGATAGTAGATTGGCTGGCGGAGAGGGGCGGATAGCAGGGTGGCTGGCGGAGAGGAGCGGATAGCAGATTGGCGGGCGGAGAGGGGCGGATAGCAGATTGGCGGGCGGAGAGGGGCGGATAGCAGATTGGCGGGCGGAGAGGGGCGGATAGCAGGGTGGCTGGCGGAGAGGGGCGGATAGCAGGGTGACTGGCGGAGAGGGGCGGATAGCAGATTGGCTGGCGGAGAGGGGCGGATAGCTGGGTGGCTGACACAGGAGCGGATAGCAGAATGGCTGGCTGAGAGGAGCGGATAGGAGATTGGCTGTCGAAGAGGAGCGGACAGAAGATTGGCTGGCGGAGAGGGGCGGATAGCAGATTGCCTGGCGGAGAGGAGCGGATAGCAGATTGGCTGGGGGAGAGGGGCGGATAGCAGATTGGCTGGCGGAGAGGGGCGGATAGCAGGGTGGCTGGCGGAGAGGAGCGGATAGCAGGGTGGCTGGCGGAGAGGATCGGATTGCAGGGTGGCTGGCAGAGAGGAGCAGATAGCAGGGTGACTGGCGGAGAGGAGCGGATAGCAGATAGGCTGGCGGAGAGGAGCGGATAGCAGATTGGCTGGCGGAGAGGGGCGGATAGCAGGGTGGCTGGCGGAGAGGGGCGGATAGCAGGGTGACTGGCGGAGAGGGGCGGATAGCAGGGTGGCTGGCGGAGAGGAGCGGACAGCAGGTTGGTTGACTCAGGAGCTGATAGCAGATTGGCTGGCGGAGAGGAGCGGATAGCAGATTGGCTGGCGGAGAGGGGCAGATAGCAGGGTGGCTGGCGGAGAGGAGCGGATAGCAGATTGGCTGGCGGAGAGGAACGGATAGCAGGGTGGCTGACACAGGAGCGGATAGCAGATTGGCTGACACAGAGGAGCGGATGGCAGGGTGGCTGGCGGAGAGGAGCGGATATCAGGGTGGCGGACGGAGAGGAGCGGATATCAGGGTGGCGGACGGAGAGGAGCGGATATCAGGGTGGCTGGCGGAGAGGAGCGGGTAGCAGGGTGGCTGGCGGAGAGGAGCAGAGAGCAGGGTGGTTGGCGGAGAGGACCGGAGAGCAGGGTGGCTGGCGGAGAGGAGCGGATAGCAGATTGGCTGGCGGAGAGGAGCGGATAGCAGATTGGCTGGCGGAGAGGAGCGGATAGCAGGGTGGCTGGCGGAGAGGTGCGGATAGCAGGGAGGCTGGCGGAGAGAGGCGGATACCAGGGTGGCTGACTGAGAGGGGCGGATAGCAGATTGGCTGGCGGGGAGGACCGGATAGCAGGCTGGCTGACACAGGAGCGGAGAGCAGGGTGGCTGGCGGAGAGGAGCGGATAGCAGATTGGCTGCCGGATAGTAGCGGATAGCAGGGTGGCTGGCGGAGAGGAGCGGATATCAGGGTGGCTGGCGGAGAGGAGCGGATATCAGGGTGGCTGGCGGAGAGGAGCGGATAGCAGGGTGGGTGGCGGAGAGGAGCGGATAGCAGGGTGGCTGGCGGAGAGGAGCGGATAGCAGGGTGGCTGGCGGAGAGGAGCGGATAGCAGGGTGGCTGGCGGAGAGGAGCGGATAGCAGATTGGCTGGCGGAGTGGAGCGGATAGTAGATTGGCCTGCGGAGAGGGGCGGATAGCAGGGTGGCTGGCGGAGAGGGGCGGATACCAGGGTGGCTGGCGGAGAGGAGCGGATAGCAGGGTGGCTGACACAGGAGCGGATAGCAGATTGGCTGACACAGGAGCGGATCAGGGTGGCTGACGGAGAGGAGCGGATAGCAGAGTGGCTGGCGGACAGGAATGGATAGCAGATTGGTTGGAGGAGATGGGTGGATAGCAGGGTGGATGGCGGAAAGGAGCGGATAGTAGTGTGACTGACACAGGAGGGGATAGCAGGGTGGCTGGCGGAGAGGAGCGGATAGCAGATTGGCTGGTGGAGAGGAGCGGATAGCAGATTTGCTGGCGGACAGGAGTGGATAGCAGATTGGCTGGTGGAGAGGGGCGGATAGCAGGGTGGCTGGCAGAGAGGGGCGGATAGCAGGGTGGCTGGCAGAGAGAGGCGGATACCAGGGTGGCTGACTGAGAGGGGCGGATAGCAGATTGGCTGGCGGGGAGGACCGGATAGCAGGCTGGCTGACACAGGAGCGGATAGCAGATTGGCTGGCGGAGGGGAGCGGATCGCATATTGGCTGGTGGAGAGGGACGGATAGCAGATTGACTGGTGGAGAGGAGCGGATAGCAGATTGGTTGGCGGAGAGGAGCGGATAGCAGGGTTGCTGGCGGAGAGGAGCGGATAGCAGGGTGGCTGACACGGGAGCGGATAGCAGGGTGGCTGACGGAGAGGAGCGGATAGCAGATTGGCTGGCGGAGAGGAGCGGATAGCAGGGTGGCTGGCGATGAGGAGCGGATAGCAGGGTGGCTGGCGGAGAGGAGCGGATAGGAGGGTGGCTGACACAGGAGCGGATAGCAGATTGGCTGACACAGGAGCGGATCAGGGTGGCTGACGGAGAGGAGCGGATAGCAGATTGGCTGGCGGAGAGCAGCGGATAGTAGATTGGCCTGCGGAGAGGGGCGGATAGCAGGGTGGCTGGCGGAGAGGGGCGGATACCAGGGTGGCTGGCGGAGAGGAGCGGATACCAGGGTGGCTGACACAGGAGCGGATAGCAGATTGGCTGGTGGACAGGAATGGATAGCAGATTGGTTGGAGGAGATGGGTGGATAGCAGGGTGGCTGGCGGAGAGGAGCGTATAGCAGGGTGGGTTGCGGAGAGGAGCGGATAGCAGGGTGGCTGGCGGAGAGGAGCGGATAGAAGATTGGCTGGCGGAGTGGAGCGGATAGCAGATTGGCTGGCGGAGAGGAGCGGATAGCAGATTGGCTGGCGGAGAGGAGCGGATAGCAGATTGGCTGGCGGAGAGGAGCGGATAGCAGATTGGCTGGCGGAGAGGAGCGGATAGTACGGTGGCTGACACAGGAGCGGATAGCAGATTCGCCGGCGGAGAGTTGCGGACAGCAGATTTGCTCGCGGAGAGGGGCGGAAATCAGGGTGGCTGGCGGAGAGGGGCGGATAGCAGGGTGGCTGGCGGAGAGGGGCGGATAGCAGGGTGGCTGGCGGAGAGGTGCGGATAGCAGATTGGCTGGAGGAGAGGAGCGGATAGCAGATTGGCTGGCGGAGAGGAGCGGATCGTAGATTGTCTGGCGGAGAGGAGCGGATAGCAGGGTGGCTGACACAGGAGCGGATAGCAGGGTGGCTGACACAGGAGCGGATAGCAGATTCGCTGGCGGAGAGTTGCGGACAGCAGATTGGCTCGCGGAGAGGGGCGGAAATCAGTGTGGCTGGCGGAGAGGGGCGGATAGCAGGGTGGCTGGCGGAGAGGGGCGGATAGCTGGGTGGCTGGCGGAGAGGTGCGGATAGCAGATTGGATGGAGGAGAGGAGCGGATAGCAGATTGGCTGGCGGAGAGGAGCGGATCGCAGATTGTCTGGCGGAGAGGGGCGGATAGCAGGGTGGCTGACGGAGAGGGGCGGATAGCAGATTGGCTGGCAGAGAGGAGCGGATAGCAGGGTGGCTGACACAGGAGCAGATAGAAGATTGGCTGGCGGAGAGGAGCGGATAGCAGGGTGGCTGGTGGAGAGGGGCGGATAGCAGAATGGCTGGCGGAGAGGGGCGGATAGCAGATTGTCTGGCGGAGAGGAGCGGATAGCAGATTGGCTGGCGGAGAGGAGCGGATAGCAGATTGGCTGGCGGAGAGGAGCGGATAGCAGCGTGGCTGACACAGGAGCGGATAGCAGGATGGCTGGGGGAGAGGAGCGGATAACAGATTGGCTGGCGGATAGGAGCGGATAGGAGATTGGCTGGTGGAGAGGGGCGGATAGCAGATTGGCTGGCGGAGAGTGGCGGATAGCAGGGTGGATGGCGGAGAGGGGCGGATAGCAGGGTGGCTGGCGGAGAGGGGCGGATAGCAGATTGGCTGGCGGAGAGGAGCGGATAGCAGGGTGGCTTACACAGAAGCGGATAGCAGATTGGCTGGCGGAGAGGAGCGGATCGCATATTGGCTGGTGGAGAGGGACGGATAGCAGATTGACTGGTGGAGAGGAGCGGATAGCAGATTGGTTGGCGGAGAGGAGCGGATAGCAGGGTTGCTGGTGGAGAGGAGCGGATAGCAGGGTGGCTGACACGGGAGCGGATAGCAGCGTGCCTGACGGAGAGGAGCGGATAGCAGATTGGCTGGCGGAGAGGAGCGGATAGCAGGGTGGCTGGCGATGAGGAGCGGATAGGAAATTGGCTGTCGAAGAGGAGCGGACAGCAGATTGGCTGGCGGAGAGGGGCGGATAGCAGGGTGCCTGGCGGAGAGGGGCGGATAGCAGATTGCCTGGCGGAGAGGAGCGGATACCAGATTGGCTGGGGGAGAGGGGCGGATAGCAGATTGGCTGGCGGAGAGGGGCAGATAGCAGATTGGCTGGCGGAGAGGGGCGGAGAGCAGATTGGCTGGCAGAGAGGGGCGGATAGCATGGTGGCTGTCGGAGAGGGGCAGATAGCAGATTGGCTGGCGGAGAGGGGCGGAGAGCAGATTGGCTGGCGGAGAGGGGCGGAGAGCAGATTGGCTGGCGGAGAGCGGCGGATAGCAGATTGGCTGGCGGAGAGCGGCGGATAGCAGATTGGCTGGCGGAGAGGGGCGGATAGCAGATTGGCTGGCGGAGAGGGGCGGATAGCAGGGTGGCTGGCGGAGAGGAGCGGATAGCAGGGTGGCTGGCGGAGAGGAGCGGATTGCAGGGTGGCTGGCAGAGAGGAGCAGATAGCAGGGTGGCTGACACAGGAGCGGACAACAGGGTGGCTGTCTCAGGCGCGGATAGCAGATTGGCTGGCGGAGAGGAGGGGATAGCATATTGGCTGGCGGAGAGGGGCGGATAGCAGGGTGGCTGGCGGAGAGGGGCGGTTAGCAGATTGGCTGGCGGAGAGGGGCGGATAGCAGATTGGCTGGAAGAGAGGGGCGGATAGCAGATTGGCTGTCAGAGATGATTTGATAGCAGATTGGCTTGCGGAGAGGGGCGGATAGCAGGGTGGCTGGAGGAGAGGGGTGGATAGCAGGGTTGCTAGCGGAGAGTGGCGGATAGCAGATTGGCTGGCGGAGAGGAGCGGATAGCAGGGTGGCTGACACAGGAGCGGATAGCAGATTGGCTGGCGGAGAGTGGCGGATAGCAAATTGGCTGGCGGAGAGGGGCGGATAGCAGGGTGGCTGGCGGAGAGGAGCGGATAGCAGGGTGGCTGGCGGAGAGGATCGGATTGCAGGGTGGCTGGCGGAGAGGATCGGATTGCAGGGTGGCTAGCAGAGAGGAGCAGATAGCAGGGTGGCTGGCGGAGAGGGGCGGATAGCAGATTGGCTGGCAGAGAGGGGGGGATAGCAGATTGGCTGGCGGAGAGGGGCGGATAGCAGATTGGCTGGCGGAGAGGGGCGGATAGCATACTGGCTGGCGGAGAGGGGCGGATAGCAGGGTGGCTGGCGCAGAGGGGCGGATAGGAGGGTGGCTGACGGAGAGGGGCTTATAGCAGATTGGCTGGCGGAGAGGGGAGGATAGCAGATTGGCTGGCGGAGATGAGCGGAAAACAGTGTGGCTGGCGGAGAGGAGCGGATAGCAGGGTGTCTGGCGGAGAGGAGCGGATAGCAGGGTGTCTGGCGGAGAGGAGCGGATAGCAGGGTGCCTGGCCGAGAGGAGCGGATAGCAGAGTGGCTGGCGGAGAGGAGCTGATAGCAGGGTGGCTGGCTGAGAGGAGCAGATAGCAGATTGGCTGGCGGAGAGGAGCGGATAGCAGGGTGGCTGACACAGGAGCGGATAGCAGGGTGGCTGGCGCAGAGGGGCGGATAGCAGATTGGCTGACCCAGGAACGGATAGCAGATTGGCTGGCGGAGAGGAGCCGATAGCAGATTGTCTGGCGGAGAGGTGCGAATAGCAGGGTGGATGGTGGAAAGGAGCGGATAGCAGATTGGCTGGCGGAGAGGAGGGGATAGCAGGGTGGCTGACACAGGAGCGGATAGCAGGTTGGGTGTTGGAGAGGAGCGGATAGCAGATTGGCTGGCGGAGAGGAGCGGATAACAGGGTGGCTGACACAGGAGCGGATAGCAGATTGACTGGCAGAGATGAGCGGATAGCAGATTGGCTTGCGGAGAGGGGCTGATAGCAGGGTGGCTGGAGGAGAGGGGTGGATAGCAGGGTTGCTAGCGGAGAGTGGCGGATAGCAGATTGGCTGGCGGAGAGGAGCGGACAGCAGGGTGGCTGACACAGGAGCGGATAGCAGATTGGCTGGCGTAGAAGGGCGGATAGCAGGGTGGCTGGCGGAGAGTAGCGTATATCAGGGTGTCTGGCGGAGAGGGGCGGATAGCAGGGTGGCTGACGGAGAGGGGCGGATAGCAGATTAGCTGGCGGAGAGGAGCGGATAGCAGGGTGGATGAGACAGGAGCGGATAGCAGATTCGCTGGCGGAGAGGAGCGGCTCGCAGATTTCCTGGCGGAGAGGAGCGGATAGCAGATTGGCTGGCGGAGAGGAGCGGATAGCAGATTGGCTGGCGGGAAGGAGCGGATAGCAGGGTGGCTGACACAGTAGCGGATAGCAGATAGTCTGGCGGATAGGAGGGGATAGCAAATTGCCTGGCGGATAGGAGCGCATAGCAGATTGGCTTATGGAGAGGGGCGGACAGCAGGGTGGCTGGCGGAGAGGGGCGGATAGCAGGGTGGCTGACGGAGACGGGCGGATAGCAGATTGTGTGGCGGAGAGGGGCGGATCACAGATTGGCTGGCGGAGAGGAGCGGATAGCAGGTTGGCTGGCGGAGACGAGCGGATAGCAGGTTGGCTGGCGGGAAGGAGAGGATAGCAGGGTGGCTGACACAGGAGCGGATAGCAGATTGACTTGCGGAGAGGGGCGGATAGCAGATTGGCTGGCGGAGAGGAGCGGATAGCAAATTGGCTGGCGGAGTGGAGCGGAGAGCAGGGTGGCTGACACAGGAGCGTATAGCAGATTGGCTGGCGGAGAGGGCCGGATAGCAGGGTGGCTGGCGGAGAGGAGCGGATAGCAGATTGGCTGGCGGAGAGGGGCGGATAGCAGATTGGCTGGCGGAGAGGAGCGGATAGCAGATTGGCTGGCGGAGAGGAGCGGATAGCAGATAGGATGGCGGAGAGGAGCGGATAGCAGGATGGCTGGCGGAGAGAAGCGGATAACAGATTGGCTGGCGGATAGGAGCGGATAGCAGATTGGCTGGTGGAGAGGGGCGGATAGAAGATTGGCTGGCGGAGAGGGGCGGATAGCAGATTGGCTCTTAGAGTGGGGCGGATAGCTGGGTGGCTGACACAGGAGCGGATAGCAGATTGGCTGGCGGAGAGGGGCGGATAGCAGATTGGCTCTTAGAATGGGGCGGATAGCTGGGTGGCTGACACAGGAGCGGATAGCAGATTGGCTGGCGAAGAGGGGCGGATAGCAGGGTGGCTGGCGGAGAGGAGCGGATAGTAGATTGGCTGGCGGAGAGGGGCGGATAGCAGGGTGGCTGTCGGAGAGGAGCGGATAGCAGATTGGCGGGCGGAGAGGGGCGGATAGCAGATTGGCGGGCGGAGAGGGGCGGATAGCAGGGTGGCTGGCGGAGAGGGGCGGATAGCAGATTGGCTGGCGGAGAGGGGCGGATAGCTGGGTGGCTGACACAGGAGCGGATAGCAGATTGGCTGGCTGAGAGGAGCGGATAGGAGATTGGCTGTCGAAGAGGAGCGGACAGAAGATTGGCTGGCGGAGAGGGGCGGATAGCAGATTGCCTGGCGGAGAGGAGCGGATAGCAGATTGGCTGGGGGAGAGGGGCGGATAGCAGATTGGCTGGCGGAGAGGGGCGGATAGCAGGGTGGCTGGCGGAGAGGAGCTGATAGCAGGGTGGCTGGCGGAGAGGATCGGATTGCAGGGTGGCTGGCATAGAGGAGCAGATAGCAGGGTGTCTGACACAGGAGCGGATAGCAGATAGGCTGGCGGAGAGGAGCGGATAGCAGATTGGCTGGCGGAGAGGAGCGGATAGCAGGGTGGCTGGCGGAGAGGGGCGGATAGCAGGGTGGCTGGCGGAGAGGGGCGGATAGCAGGGTGGCTGACGGAGAGGGTTGGATAGCAGATTGGCTGGCAGAGAGGAGCGGATAGCAGGGTGGCTGACACAGGAGCGGATAGCAGATTGGCTGGCGGAGAGGAGCGGATAGCAGATTGGCTGGCTGAGAGGGGCGGATAGCAGGGTGGCTGACGGCGAGGGGCGGATAGCATATTGGCTGGTGGAGAGGGGCGGATAGCAGATTGCCTGGCGGAGAGGAGCGGATAGCATATTGCCTGGCGGAGAGGAGCGGATAGCAGATTGGCTGGCGGAGAGGAGCGGATAGCAGATTGGCTGGCGGAGAGGAGCGGATAGCAGATTGGCTGGCGGAGAGGAGCGGATAACAGGGTTGCTGACACAGGAGCGGATAGCAGATTGGCTGGCGGAGAGGAGCGGATAGCAGATTGGCAGGCGGAGAGGAGCGGATAGCAGATTGGCTGGCGGAGAGGAGCGGATAGCAGGGTGGGTGGCGGAGAGGAGTGGATAACAGATTGGCTGGCGGAGAGGAGCGGATAGCAGGGTGGCTGGCGGAGAGGAGCGGATAGCAGGGTGACTGGTGGAGAGGGGCGGATAGCAGGGTGGCTGGCGGAGAGGAGCGGACAGCAGGTTGGTTGACTCAGGAGCTGATAGCAGATTGGCTGGCGGAGAGGAGCGGATAGCAGATTGGCTGGCGGAGAGGGGCAGATAGCAGGGTGGCTGGCAGAGAGGGGCGGATAGCAGGGTGGCTGGCAGAGAGGGTTGGATAGCAGATTGGCTGGCAGAGAGGAGCGGATAGCAGGGTGGCTGACACAGGAGCGGATAGCAGATTGGCTGGCGGAGAGGAGCGGATAGCAGATTGGCTGGCTGAGAGGGGCGGATAGCAGGGTGGCTGACGGCGAGGGGCGGATAGCATATTGGCTGGCGGAGCGGGGCGGATAGCATATTGGCTGGCGGAGAGGAGCGGATAGCAGATTGGCTGGCGGAGAGGAGCGGATAGCAGATTGGCTGGCGGAGAGGAGCGGATAGCAGATTGGCTCGCGGAGAGGAGCGGATAGCAGATTGGCTGGCGGAGAGGAGCGGATAACAGGGTTGCTGACACAGGAGCGGATAGCAGATTGGCTGGCGGAGAGGAGCGGATAGCAGATTGGCAGGCGGAGAGGAGCGGATAGCAGGGTGGGTGGCGGAGAGGAGCGGATAGCAGGGTGGGTGGCGGAGAGGAGTGGATAGCAGATTGGCTGGCGGAGAGGAGCGGATAGCAGGGTGGCTGGCGGAGAGGAGCGGATAGCAGGGTGGCTGGCGGAGAGGAGCGGATATCAGCGTGGGTGGCGGAGAGAAGCGGATAGCAGCGTGGCTGGCGGAGAGAAGCGGATAGCAGATTGGCTGGCGTAGAGGAGTGGATAGCAGGGTGGCTGGCGGAGACGAGCGGATAGCAGGGTGGATGGCGGAGAGGAGTGGATAGTGGATTGGATGGCGGAGAGGAGCGGATAGAAGATTGGATGGCGGACAGGAGCGGATAGCAGATTTGCTGGCGGAGAGTTGCCGTTAGGAGAATTCCTGGTGGAGAGGAGCGGATAGCAGGGTGGCTGGCGGTGAGCAGCGGATAACAGGGTGGCTGGCGGAGAGGAGCGGATAGCACATTGGCTGGCGGAGAGAAGCGGATAGCAGATTGGCTGGCGGAGAGGAGCGGATAGCAGGGTGGCTGGCGGAGAGGAGCGGATAGCAGATTGGCTGGCAGAGAGGAGCGGATAGCAGGGTGGCAGGCACAGAGAGAGGAGTTGATAGCAGGGTCGTTTTCGGAGAGGAGCGGACAGCAGATTGGCTGGCGGAGAGGAGCAGACAGCAGATTGGCTGGCGGAGAGGAGCGGATAGCATATTGGCTGGCGGAGCGGATCGGATAGCAGGGTGGCATACAGGAGCGGATAGCAGATTGGCAGGCGGAGAGGAGCGGATTGCAGATTGGCTTGCGGAGAGGGGCGGATAGCAGGGTGGCCCTGCGGAGAGGGGCGGATAGCAGGGTGGCTGACACAGGAGCGGATAGCAGATTGGGTGGCGGATAGGAGCGGATAGATTCATAGAATCATAGAATCATAGAATCTCAGGGTTGGAAGGGACCTCAGGAGGTCATCTAGTCCAACCCCCTGCTCAAAGCAGGACCAAACCCAACTAAATCATCCCAGCCAGGGCTTTTTCAAGCCTGACCTTAAAAGCCTCTAAGGAAGGAGATTCCACTACCTCCCTAGGTAACCCATTCCAGTTCTTCACCACCCTACTAGTGAAAAAGTTTTTCCTAATATCCAACCTAAACCTCCCCCTCTGCAACTTGAGACCATTACTCCTTGTTCTGTCATCTTCTACCACTGAGAACAGTCTAGATCCATCCTCTTTGGAACCCCCTTTCAGGTAGTTGAAAGCAGCTATCAAATCCCCCCTCATTCTTCTCTTCTGCAGACTAAACAATCCCAGTTCCCTCAGCCTCTCCTCATAAGTCATGTGCTCCAGCCCCCTAATCATTTTTGTTGCCCTCCGCTGGACTCTCTCCAATTTATCCACATCCTTCTTGTAGTGTGGGGCCCAAAACTGGACACACTACTCCAAATGAGGCCTCACCAGTGCTGAGTAGAAGGGGATGATCACATCCCTTGATCTGCTGGAAATGCCCCTACTTATACAACCCAAAATGCCATTAGCCTTCTTGGCAACAAGGGCACACTGTTGACTCATATTCAGCTTTTCGTCCACCGTAACCCCTAGGTCCTTTTCTGCAGAACTGCTACCCAGCCATTCGGTCCCTAGTCTGTAGCAGTGCATGGGATTCTTCCGTCCTAAGTGCAGGACTCTGCACTTGTCCTTGTTGAACCTCATCATATTTCTTTTGGCCCAATCCTCTAATTTGTCTAGGTCCCTCTGTATCCTATCCCTACCCTCCAGCGTATCAACCACTCCTCCCAGTTTAGTGTCATCTGCAAACTTGCTAAGGGTGCAGTCCACACCATCCTCCAGATCGTTAATGAAGATATTGAACAAAACCGGCCCCAGCACCGACCCTTGGGGCACTCCACTTGATACCGGCTGCCATCTAGACATGGAACCATTGATCACTACCCGTTGAGCCCGACCATCTAGCCAGTTTTCTATCCACCTTACCGTCCATTCATCCAGCCCAGACTTCTTTAACTTGCTGGCAAGAATACTGTGGGAGACTGTATCAAAAGCTTTGCTAGATAGCATGGTGGCTGACACAGGAGCGGATAGCAGATTGGCTGGCGGAGACGAGCAGATAGCAGATTGGCTGGCGGAGAGGAGCGGATAGCAGGGTTGCTGAAACAGGAGCGGATAGCAGGGTGGCTGGCGTAGAGGAGCGGATAGCAGGGTGGCTGACACAGGAGCGGATAGCAGGGTGGCAGGCGGAGAGGAGCGGATAGCAGCGTGGCTGACACAGGAGCGGATAGCAGGGTGGCTGACAGAGAGGAGCGGATAGCAGGGTGGCTGGCGGAGAGGAGCGGATAACACGGTGGCTGACACAGGAGCGGATAGCAGATTGACTTGCGGAGAGGAGCGGATAGCAGGGTGGCTGGCGGAGAGGGGCGGATAGCAGATTGGCTGGCAGAGAGGGGAGGATAGCAGATTGGCTGGCGGAGAAGGGCGTGTAGCAGATTGGCTGGCGGAAAGGAGCGGAGAGCAGGGTGGCTGACACATGAGCGGATAGCAGATTGGCTAGCGGAGAGTGGCGGATAGCAGATTGGCTGGCGGAGAGGGGCGGATAGCAGGGTGGCTGGCGGAGAGGGGCGGATAGCAGGGTGGCTGGCGGAGAGGGGCGGATAGCAGATTGGCTGGCGTAGAGGAGCGGATAGCAGATTGGCTGGCGGAGAGGAGCGGATAGCAGGGTTGCTGAAACAGGAGCGGATAGCAGGGTGGCTGGCGGAGAGGAGCGGATAGCAGGGTGGCTGACGGGGAGGAGCGGATAGCAGGGTGGCTGACACAGGAGTGGATAGCAGGGTGGCTGACAGAGAGGAGCGGATCGCATGGTGGCTGCCGGAGAGAAGCGGATAGCAGGGTGGCTGGCGGAGAGGAGCGGATAGCAGATTGGCTGGCGGAGAGAGGCGGATAGCAGATTGGCTGGCGGAGACGGGCGGATAGCAGATTGGCTGGCGGAGAGGGGCGGATAGCAGGGTGGCTGACACAGGAGCGGATAGCAGATTGGCTGGCGGGGAGGAGCGGATAGCAGATTGGCTGACACAGGAGCGGATAGCAGGGTGGCTGGCAGAGAGATGCGGATAGCAGATTGGCTAACGCAGGAGCGGATCGAATGTTGGCTGGCGGAGAGGAGCGGATAGCAGATTGGCTGGCAGAGAGGAGCGGATAGCAGGGTGGCTGGCGGAGAGGTGTGGATAGTAGATTGGCTGGCGGAGAGGAGCGGATAGCTGTGTGGCTGTCGGAGAGGAGAGGATAGCAGGGTGGCTGACACAGGAGCGCATAGCAGATCGGCTAGCGAGGAGAGGAGCGGATAGCAAATTGGCTGGTGGAGAGGAGCGGATAGCAGGGTGGCTGGCGGAGAGGAGCGGATAGCAGGGTGGCTGGCGGAGAGGAGCGGATAGCAGGGTGGCTGGCGGAGAGGAGCGGATAGCAGGGTGGCTGGCGGAGAGGAGCGGATAGCAGGGTGGCTGACACAGGAGCGGATAGCAGGGTGGCTGACACAGGAGCGGATAGCAGATTGGCTGGCGGAGAGGGGCGGATAGCAGGGTGGCTGGTGGAGAGGGGCGGATAGAAGGGTGGCTGGCGGAGAGGGGCGGATAGCAGATTGGCTGGCAGAGAGGAGCGGATAGCAGATTGGCTGGCGGAGAGGAGAGGATAGCAGGGTGGCTGGCGGAGAGGAGCGGATAGGAGGGTGGCTGACACAGGAGCGGATAGTAGATTGGCTGGCGGAGAGGAGCGGATAGCAGATTGGCTGGCTGACAGGGGCCGATAGCAGGGAGGCTGGCGGAAAGGGGCGTGTAACAGATTGGCTGGCGGAAAGGAGCGGAGAGCAGGGTGGCTGACACAGGAGCGGATAGCAGATTGGCTGGCGGAGAGGGGCGGATAGCAGGGTGGCTGGCGGAGAGGGGCGGATAGCAGATTGGCTGGCGGAGAGGAGCGGATAGCAGATTGGCTGGTGGAAAGGAGCGGATAGCAGATTGGCTGGCGTAGAGGAGCGGATAGCAGGGTTGCTGAAACAGGAGCGGATAGCAGGGTGGCTGGCGGAGAGGAGCGGATAGCAGATTGGCTGGCGGAGACGAGCGGATAGCAGGGTGGCTGGCGTAGAGGAGCGTATAGCAGGGTGGCGGACACAGGAGTGGATAGTAGATTGGCTGGCGGAGAGGAGCGGATAGCAGATTGGCTGGCTGACAGGGGCCGATAGCAGGGAGGCTGGCGGAGAGGGGCGTGTAGCAGATTGGCTGGCGGAAAGGAGCGGAGAGCAGGGTGGCTGACACAGGAGCGGATAGCAGATTGGCTGGCGGAGAGGGGCGGATAGCAGGGTGGCTGGCTGAGAGGGGCGGATAGCAGATTGGCTGGCGGAGAGGAGCGGATAGCAGATTGGCTGGCGTAGAGGAGCGGATAGCAGATTGGCTGGCGGAGAGGAGCGGATAGCAGGGTTGCTGAAACAGGAGCGGATAGCAGGGTGGCTGGTGGAGAGGAGCGGATAGCAGGGTGGCTGACACAGGAGTGGATAGCAGGGTGGCTGACGGAGAGGAGCGGATAGCAGGGTGGCTGTCACAGGAGTGGATAGCAGGGTGGCTGACAGAGAGGAGCGGATAGCAGGGTGGCTGGCGGAGAGGGGCGGATAGCAGGGTGGCTGACACAGGAGCGGATAGCAGGGGGGCTGGCGGAGAGGGGCGGATAGCAGATTGGCTGGCAGAGAGGAGCGGATAGCGTATTGGCTGGCGGAGAGGGGCGGATAGCAGATTGGCTGGCGGAGAGGAGCGGATAGCAGATTGGCTGGCGGAGAGGAGCGTATAGCAGATTGGCTGTCGGAGTAGGGCGGATAGCAGATTGGCTGGCGGAGTAGGGCGGATAGCAGATTGGCTGGCGGAGAGGAGCGGATAGCAGGGTGGTTGATGCAGGAGCGGATAGCAGGGTGGCCGACACAGGAGCGGATAGCGGATTGGCTGGCGGAGAGGAGCATATAGCGGATTGGCTAGCGGAGAGGGGCGGATAGCAGGGTGGTTGGCGGAGTGGAGCGGATAGTAGATTGGCTGGTGGAGAGGAGCGGATAGCAGATTGGCTGGCGGAGAGGAGCGGATAGCAGGGTGGCTGACACAGGAGCGGATAGCAGATCGTCTGGCAGAGAGGAGCGGATAGCAGGGTGGTTGGCGGAGAGGAGCGGATAGCAGATTGGCTGGCGGAGACGAGCGGATAGCAGGGTGGCTGGCGGAGAGGAGAGGATAGCAGGGTGGTTGGCGGAGAGGAACGGATAGCAGGGTGGTTGGCGGAGAGTAGCAGATAGCAGGGTGGTTGGTGGAGAGGAGCGGATAGCATATCGGCTGGCGGAGAGGAGCGGATAGCAGGGTGGCTGACGGAGAGGAGAGGATAGCAGGGTGGCTGACGGTGAGGAGGTGATAGCAGGGTGGCTGGCGGAGAGGAGCGGATAGCCGGGTGGTTGGCAGAGAGTAGCAGATAACAGGGTGGCTGGCGGAGAGGGGCGGATAGCAGATTGGCTGGCGGAGAGAAGCGGATAGCAGATTGGCTGGCGGAGAGAAGCGGATAGCAGATTGGCTGGCGGAGAGGAGCGGAATGCAGGGTGGTTGGCGGAGAGGAGCTGATAGCAGGGTGGCTGGAGGAGAGGTGCGGATAGCAGGGTGGATGGCGGAGAGGAGCGGATAGCAGGGTGGCTGGCGGAGACGAGCGGATAGCAGGGTGGCTGGCGGAGACGAGCGGATAGCAGATTGGCTGACACAGGTGCGGATAGCAGATTGGCTGGCGGGAGGAGCGGATAGCAGGGTGGCTGGTGGAGAGGAGCGGATAGCAGGGTGGTTGGAAGAGAGGAGCGGATAGCAGATTGGCTGACACAGGAGCAGGTAGAATATTGGCTGGCGGAGACGAGCAGATAGCACATTGGCTGGTGGAGAGGAGCGGATGGCAGGGTGGCAGACACAGGGGCGGATAGCAGATTGTCTTGCGGAGAGTAGCGGATAGCAGGGTGGCTGGCGGAGAGGAGCGGATAGCAGGGTGGGTGCCGGAGAGGAGCGGATAGCAGGGTGGCTGGCAGAGAGGAGCGGATAGCAGGGTGGATGGCGGAGTGGAGCGGATACCAGAGTGACTGACACAGGAGCGGATAGTAGATTGGCTGGCGGAGTGGAGCGGATAGCCGGGTGGCTGGCGGATAAGAGCGGATAGCCGGGTGGCTGGCGGAGAGGAGCGGATAGTAGATTGGATGGCAAAGAGGAGCGGATAGCAGATTGGCTGACACAGGAGCGGATAAGAGATTGGCTGGCGGAGAGGAGCGGATAGGAGGGTGGCTGACCCAGGAGCGGATAGGAAATTGCCTGGCGGAGAGGAGCGGATAGCATGGTGGTTGGCGGAGAGGAGCGGATAGCAGGGTGGCTGGCGGAGAGGAGCGGATAGCAGATTGGCTGAGACAGGAGCGGATAGCAGATTAGCTGGCAGAGAGGAGTGGATAGCAGGGTGGCTGGCGGGAGGAGCGGATAGCAGGGTGGCTGGCAAAGAGGAGCGGGTAGCAGATTGGCTGACACAGGAGCGGATAGCAGATTGGCTGGTGGAGAGGAGCAAATAGCAGATTGGCTGGCGGAGAGGAGCAAATATCAGATTGGCTTTCGGAGAGGAGCGGATAGCTGATTGGCTAGCGTTGAGGAGCGGATACCAGATTGCCTGACGGAGAGGAGCGGATAGAAGATTGGCTGGCGGAGGGGAGCGGATAGCATATTGGCTGGCGGAGAGGAGCGGATAGCAGGGTGGTTGGCGGAGAGGAGCGGATAGCAGATTGGCTGGCGGAGAGGAGGGCATAGCAGAATGACTGGCAGAGAGGAGCAGATAGCAGATTGGATGACACAGGAGCGGATCGCAGGGTGGCTGGCGGAGAGGAGCGGATAGCAGATTGGCTGGCGGAGAGGAGCGGATAGCAGGGTGGCTGGAGGAGAGGAGCGGATAGCAGATTGGCTGGCGGAGAGGAGCGGATAGCAGGGTGGCTGACACAGGAGCGGATAGCATATTGGCTGGCGGAGAGGAGCGGATAGCAGGGTGGTTGGCAGAGAGGAGAAGATAGCAGGGTGGTTGGCGGAGAGTAGCGGATAGCAGGGTGTGTGACGTGATTGATATAAATTGGGACCATATAGAACATGTGTTGCAACCAAGGTCCTGTAGTGGCACCAAACCTTAGGTAAAGGGGGTCATCTAATGTGTCTAAGACCAGGTTCTGGGTTCCTGGTTATGATTATGCTGTCTGTATGTCTGTGTATCATTTTGTAGTTGAAGTTATAAGTATTCGCTCTGTACTGTCTGTATTTTGTAGTATGCTCTGCCTCTGGGAAGTGTCCCAGACAAGCTGATGTTAGCCCTGCATAGCTGGCTTGATGGCCCATTAAGGACCATCAGCTACACAATTGACCCATGGAGAGAAGGCAGACACGCCTTGTGACTCAGCGAAGTATGCAGAGACTTGTCCTTGTGACTGCAGACTCCATTTTTGTTGTAATTTTCCACAGTGAGGACAAAGGGATTCTTACACCTGGAAAAGTCTATATAAGGCTGATGCATCATCTCCATTTTGTCTTCAATCCTGCTTCTGACCTCTGGAGGGACTTTGCTACAAACTGAAGCTCTGCACAAAGGACTGACGACCCATCCCAGCGGGGGATGTTCCAGAGACTTAATTTGAACCTGCAGTTTATGCCATCACTGCTGCAAGCCTGAACTAAGAACTTTGCCATCACTGGATGTAATTGATTCCATTTAACCAATTCTACCTCTCATCTCTACCTTTTTCCCTTTGTAAATAAACCTTTAGATTTTAGATTCTAAAGGATTGGCAACAGCGTGATTTGTGGGTAAGATCTGATGTGTATATTGACCAAGGTCTGGGGCTTGGTCCTTTGGGATCGAAAGAACCTTTTCCTTTTATTGGGGTGTTGGTTTTCATAACCATTCATCCCCAGGACGATTGCACTGGTGGTGATGCTGGGAGACTGGAGTGTCTAAGTAAATTGCTTGTGTGACTTGTGGTTAGCCAGTGAGGTGAGACCAAAGTCCTTTTTGTCTGGCTTGTTTGGTTTGCCTTAGAGGTGGAAAAACCCCAGCCTAGGGCTCTGACTGCCCAGTTTAAGCAATTGGTCCTGATTTGGCTCTCTCAGTTGGGTCCCGCCAGAATCGCTCTGTCACAGGGTGGTTGGCGGAGAGGAGCGGATAGCAGGGTGGTTGGCGGAGAGGAGCGGATAGCAGGATGGCTGGCGGAGAGGGGCGGATAGCAGGGTGGTTGGCAGAGAGGAGCGGATAGCAGATCGGCTGGCGGAGAGGAGCGAATAGCAGATCGGCTGGCGGAGAGGAGCGAATAGCAGATGGGCTGGCGGAGAGGAGCGAATAGCAGATTCGCTAGCGGAGAGGAGCGGATAGCAGATTCGCTAGGGGAGAGGAGCGGATAGCAGATTCGCTAGCGGAGAGGAGCGGATAGCAGATTGGCTGGCGGAGAGGAGCGGATAGCAGGGTGGCTGGCGGAGAGGAGCGGATAGCAGTGTGTTAGGCGGAGAGGAGCTGATAGCAGGGTGGCTGGCGGAGAGGAGCGAATAGCAGATCGGCTGGCGGAGAGGAGCGAATAGCAGATTGGCTGGCAGAGAGGAGCGAATAGCAGATTCGCTAGCGGAGAGGAGCGGATAGCAGATTCGCTAGGGGAGAGGAGCAGATAGCAGATGCGCTAGCGGAGAGGAGCGGATAGCAGATTGGCTGGCGGAGAGGAGCGGATAGCAGGGTGGCTGGCGGAGAGGAGCGGATAGCAGGGTGTTTGGCGGAGAGGAGCTGATAGCAGGGTGGCTGGCGGAGAGGAGCGGATAGCAGATTGGCTGGCGGAGAGGAGCAGATAGCAGATTGGCTGGCGGAGAGGAGCGGATAGCAGATTGCCTGGCGGAGAGGAGCGGATAGCAGGGTGGCTGGCAGAGAGGAGCGGATAGCAGATTGGCTGGCAAAGAGGGGCGGATAGCAGGGTGGCTGCCGGAGAGTAGCGGATAGCAGGGAGGCTGGCGGATAGGAGCGGATAGCAGATTGGCTAACCCAGGAGCGGATAGCAGGGTGGCTGGCGGAGAGGAGCGGATAGCAGGGTGGTTGGCAGAGAGGAGCGGATAGCAGGGTGGTTGGCAGAGAGGAGCGGATAGCAGGGTGGCTGGCGGAGAGGAGCGGATAGCGGGGTGGTTGGCGGAGAGGAGCGGATAGCAGATTCGCTAGCGGAGAGGAGCGGATAGCAGATTGGCTGGCGGAGAGGAGTGGATAGCACGGTGATTAGCGGAGAGAAGCGGATAGCAGATTGGCTGGCGGAGAGGAGCGGATAGCAGCGTGGTTGGCGGAGAGGAGCGTATAGCGGGGTGGTTGGCGGAGAGGAGCGGATAGCAGATTGGCTGGCGGAGAGGAGCAGATAGCAGATTGGCTGGCGGAGAGGAGCGGATAGCAGATTGGCTGGCGGAGAGGAGCGGATAGCAGGGTGGTTTGCTGAGAGGAGCGGATAGCAGATTGGCTGGCGGAGAGGAGCGGATAGCAGGGTGGATGGCGGAGAGGAGCGGATAGCAAATTGGCTGGCGGAGAGGAGCGGATAGCAGGGTGGATGGCGGAGAGCAGCGGATAGCAGGGAGGCTGGCGGAGAGGAGCGAATAGCAGATTGGCTGGCGGACAGGAGCTGATAGCAGGGTGGCTGGCGGAGAGGAGCTGATAGCAGGGTGGCTGGCGGAGAGGAGCGGATAGCAGGGTGGCTGGCGGAGAGGAGCGGATAGCAGGGTGGCTGGCGGAGAGGAGCGGATAGCAGATTGGCTGACACAGGAACTGATAGCAGATAGGCAGGCAGAGAAGAGCGGATAGCAGATTGGCTGCGGAGAGGAGCGGAGACCAGGGTGGTTGGCGGATACGAGCGGATAGCAGATTGGCTGGCGGAGAGGAGCGGATAGCAGGGTGGCTGGCAGAGAGGAGCGGACAGCAGGGTGGCTTACACAGGAGCGGATAGCAGATTGGCTGGCAGAGAGGAGCGGATAGCAGGGTGGTTGGAGGAGAGGAGCGGATAGCAGGGTGGTTGGCAGATAGGAGCGGATAGCAGATTGGCTAACGCAGGAGCGGATAGCAGGGTGGCTGGCGGAGAGGAGCGGATAGCATGGTGGTTGGCAGAGTGGAGCGGATAGCAGGGTGCTTGTCGGAGAGGAGCGGATAGCAGGGTGGCTGGCGGAGAGGAGCGGATAGCAGATTGGCTGGCGGAGAGGAGCGGATAGCAGATTGTCTGGCGGAGAGGAGCGGATAGCAGATTGGCTGGCGGAGAGGAGCGGATAGCAGATTGGCTGGCGGAGAGGAGTGGATAGCACGGTGGTTAGCGGAGAGGAGCGGATAGGAGATTGGCTGGCGGAGAGGAGCGGATAGCAGGGTGTTTGGCAGAGAGGAGCGGATAGCAGATTGGCTAACGCAGGAGCGGATAGCAGGGTGGCTGGCGGAGAGGAGCGGATAGCAGGGTGGTTGGCAGAGAGGAGCGGATAGCAGATTGGCTAACGCAGGAGCGGATAGCAGGGTGGCTGGCGGAGAGGAGCGGATAGCATGGTGGTTGGCAGAGTGGAGCGGATAGCAGGGTGGTTGGCGGAGAGGAGCGGATAGCAGGGTGGCTGGCGGAGAGGAGCGGATAGCAGATTGGCTGGCGGAGAGGAGCGGATAGCAGATTGTCTGGCGGAGAGGAGCGGATATTAGATTGGCTGGCGGAGAGGAGCGGATAGCAGATTGGCTGGCGGAGAGGAGCGGATAGCAGATTGGCTGGCGGAGAGGAGTGGATAGCACGGTGGTTAGCGGAGAGGAGCGGATAGGAGATTGTCTGGCGGAGAGGAGTGGATAGCACGGTGGTTAGCGGAGAGGAGCGGATAGCAGATTGGCTGGCGGAGAGGAGCGGATAGCAGGGTGTTTGGCGGAGTTGAGCGTATAGCAGATTGGCTGGCGGAGAGGAGCGGATAGCAGGGTGGTTGGCGGAGAGGAGCGGATAGCGGGGTGGTTGGCGTAGAGGAGCGGATAGCATATTGGCTGGCGGAGAGGAGCAGATAGTAGATTGGCTGGCGGAGAGGAGCGGATAGCAGATTGGCTGGCGGAGAGGAGCGGATAGCAGGGAGGATGGCGGAGAGGAGCGGATAGCAGATTGGCTGGCGGAGAGGAGCGGATAGCAGGGTGGATGGCGGAGAGGAGCGAATAGGAGATTGGCTGGCGGACAGGAGCTGATAGCAGGGTGGCTGGCGGACAGGAGCTGATAGCAGGGTGGCTGGCGGAGAGGAGCGGATAGCAGGGTGGCTGGCGGAGAGGACCGGATAGCAGATTGGCTGCGGAGAGGAGCGGACAGCATATTGGCTGGCGTAGAGGAGCGGATAGCAGATTGGCTGGTGTAGAGGAGCGGATAGTAGGGTGGCTAGCGGAGAGGAGCGAATAGCAGGGTGGCTGGCAGAGAGGAGCGAATAGCAGGGTGGCTGGCAGACAGGAGCGGATAGCAGGGTGGCTGGCAGACAGGAGCGGATAGCAGGGTGGCTGGTGGACGGGGCGGATGGCAGGGTGGGTGGCAGAGAGGAGCGGATAGCAGCGTGGTTGGCGGACGGGAGCGTATAGCAGGGTGGTTGGAGGAGAGGAGCGAATAGCGGGGTGGTTGGAGGAGAGGAGCGGATAGCGGGGTGGTTGGCGGAGAGGAGCTGATAGCAGATTGTCTGTTGGAGAGGAGCAGATCGCAGATTGGCTGGCGGAGAGGAGCGGATAGCAGATTGGCTGACGGAGAGGAGCGGATAGCAGATTGGCTGACACAGGAGCGGATAGCAGGGTGGGTGGCGGAGAGGAGCCGATAGCAGGATGGGTGGCGGAGAGGAGCAGATAGCAGATTGGCTGGCAAAGAGGAGCGGATAGCAGGGTGGGTGGCGGAGAGGATTGGATAGAAGATTGGCTGGCGGAGAGAAGCGGATAGCAGATTGGCTGGCGGAGAGGGGTTGATAACTGGGTGGCTGACGGAGAGGGGAGGATAGCAGATTGGCTGGCGGAGAGGGGCAGATAGCAGATTGGCTGGCGGAGAGTGGCGGATAGCAGGGTGGCTGGCGGAGAGGAGCGGATAGCAGGGTGGCTGGCGGAGAGGATCGGATTGCAGGGTGGCTGGCGGAGAGGAGCGGATAGCAGGGTGGCTGACACAGGAGCGGATAGCAGATTGGGTGGCGGAGAGGGGCGGATAGCAGATTGGCTGGCGGAGAGAAGCGGATAGCAGGGTGGCTGGCGGAGAGGGGCGGATAGCAGGGTGACTGGCGGAGAGGGGCGGATAGCAGATTGGCTGGCGGAGAGGAGCGGATAGCAGATTGGCTGGCGGAGAGGAGCGGACAGCAGGTTGGTTGACACAGGAGCGGACAGCAGATTGGCTGGCGGAGAGGAGCGGATAGCAGATTGGCTGGCGGAGAGGGGCAGATAGCAGGGTGGCTGGCGGAGAGGGGCGGATAGCAGGGTGGCTGGCGGAGAGGAGCGGATAGCAGACTGGCTGGCGGAGAGGAGCGGATAGCATATTGGCTAGCGGGGAGGAGCGGATAGCAGGGTGGTTGGCAGAGAGGAGCGGATAGCAGGGTGGTTGGCAGAGAGGAGCGGATAGCAGGGTGCCTGGCAGAGAGTAGCAGATAGCAGATTGACTGGCGGACAGGAGCGGATAGCAGATTGGCTGGAGAAGAGGAGCGGATAGCAGATTGGCTGGCGGAGAGGAGCGGATAGCAGATTGGCTGGCGGAGAGGAGTGGATAGCAGGGTGTCTGGCGGAGAGGAGCGGATAGCAGGGTGGGTGACACAGGAGCGGATAGCATTGTGTCTGGCGGTGAGGAGCGGATAGCAGGGTGTCTGGCGGTGAGGAGCGGATAGCAGGGTGGCTGGCGGAGGGGAGCGGATAGCAGGGTGGCTGGCGGAGAGGAGCAGATAACAGATTGGCTGGCGGATAGGAGCGGATAGCAGATTGGCTGGCGGATAGGAGCGGATAGCAGATTGGCTGGCGGAGAGGGGCGGATAGCAGATTGGCTGGCGGAGAGGGGCGGATAGCAGATTGGCTGGGGAAGTGGGGCGGATAGCTGGGTGGCTGACACAGGAGCGGATAGTAGATTGACTGGCGGAGAGGAGCGGATAGCAGATTGGCTGGCGGAGAGGAGTGGACAGCAGGGTGGCTGACACAGGAGCGGATAGCAGATTGGCTGGTGGAGAGGGGCGTATAGCAGGGAGGCTGACGGAGAGGGGCGGATAGCAGATTGGCTGGCCGAGAGGAGTGGATAGCAGGGTGGCTGGCGGAGAGGAGCGGATAGCAGATTGGCTGGCGGAGAGGAGCGGATAGCAGATTGGCTTGCAGAGAGTGGCGGATAGCTGGGTGGCTGGCGGAGAGTGGCGGATAGCAGATTGGCTGGCGGAGAGGAGCGGATAGCAGGGTGGCTGGCGGAGAGGGGCGGATAGCAGGGTGTCTGGCGGAGAGGTGCGGATAGCAGATTGGCTGGCGGAGAGGAGCGGACAGCAGGTTGGTTGACACAGGAGCGGATAGCAGATTGGCTGGCGGAGAGGAGCGGATAGCAGGGTGGCTGGCGGAGAGGGGCGGATAGCAGGGTGGCTGGTGGAGAGGAGCGGATAGCAGATTGGCTGGCGGAGAGGGGCAGATAGCAGGGTGGCTGGCGGAGAGGGCCGGATAGCAGATTGGCTGGCGGAGAGGAGCGGATAGCAGATTGGCTGGCGGAGAGAGGCGGATAGCAGGGTGTCTGGCGGAGAGGGGCGGATAGCAGATTTTCTGGCGGAGAGGGGCGGATAGCAGATTTGCTGTCTGGGAGGAGCGGATAGCAGGGTGGCTGTCTGGGAGGTGCGGATAGCAGGGTGGCTGGCGGAGAGGAGCCGATAGCAGGGTGGCTGGCGGAGAGGAGCCGATAGCAGGGTGGCTGACACAGGAGCGGATAGCAGGTTGCCTGGCGGAGTGGAGCGGATAGCAGGGTGGCTGGCGGAGTGGAGCGGATAACAGATTGGCTGGCGGATAGGAGCGGATAGCAGATTGGCTGGCAGATAGGGGCGGATAGCAGATTGGCTGGCTGAGAGGGGCTGATAGCAGATTGGCTGACACAGGAGCGGATAGCAGATTGGCTTTCGGAGAGGAGCAGATAGCAGATTGGCTGGCGGAGAGGAGCGGATAGCAGATTGGCTGGCGGAGAGGAGCGGATAGCAGATTGGCTGGCGGAGAGGGGCAGATAGCAGGGTGGCTGGCGGAGAGGGGCGGATAGCAGGGTGACTGGCGTAGAGGGGCGGATAGCAGGGTGGCTGGTGGAGAGGAGCGGATAGCAGATTGGCTGGCGGAGAGGGGCAGATAGCAGGGTGGCTGGCGGAGAGGGCCGGATAGCAGATTGGCTGGCGGAGAGGAGCGGATAGCAGATTGGCTGGCGGAGAGAGGCGGATAGCAGGGTGTCTGGCGGAGAGGGGCGGATAGCAGATTTTCTGGCGGAGAGGGGCGGATAGCAGATTTGCTGTCTGGGAGGAGCGGATAGCAGGGTGGCTGTCTGGGAGGTGCGGATAGCAGGGTGGCTGGCGGAGAGGAGCCGATAGCAGGGTGGCTGGCGGAGAGGAGCCGATAGCAGGGTGGCTGACACAGGAGCGGATAGCAGGTTGCCTGGCGGAGTGGAGCGGATAGCAGGGTGGCTGGCGGAGTGGAGCGGATAACAGATTGGCTGGCGGATAGGAGCGGATAGCAGATTGGCTGGCAGATAGGGGCGGATAGCAGATTGGCTGGCTGAGAGGGGCTGATAGCAGATTGGCTGGGCAAGTGGGGCGGATAGCTGGGTGGCTGACACAGGAGCGAATAGCAGATTGGCTTTCGGAGAGGAGCAGATAGCAGATTGGCTGGCGGAGAGGAGCGGATAGCAGATTGGCTGGCGGAGAGGGGCGGATAGCAGGGTGGCTGGCGGAGAGGGGCGGATAGCATTGTGGCTGGCGGAGAGGGGCGGATAGCAGGGTGGTTGGCGGAGAGGAGCGGATAGCAGGGTGGCTGGCGGAGAGGAGCTGATAGCAGATTGGCTGGCGGTGAGGAGCGGATAGCAGATGGGTTGGTGGAGAGGAGCTGATAGCAGATTGGCTGGCGGGAAGGAGCGGATAGCAGATTGGCTGGCGGAGAGGGGCGGATTGCAGATTGGCTGGCGGACTGGGGCGCATAGCAGATTGGCTGGCGGAGAGGGGCGCATAGCAGACTGGCTGGCGGAGAGGGGCGGATAGCAGGGTGGCTGGCGGAGAGGAGCGGATAGCAGATTGGCTGGCGGAGACGGGCGGATAGCAGGGTGGCTGGCGGAGAGGAGCGGATAGCAGGGTGGCTGACACAGGAGCGGATAGCAGGTTGCCTGGCGGAGTGGAGCGGATAGCAGGGTGGCTGGCGGAGTGGAGCGGATAGCAGGGTGGCTGGCGGAGTGGAGCGGATAGCAGGGTGGCTGGCGGAGTGGAGCGGATAACAGATTGGCTGGCGGATAGGAGCGGATAGCAGATTGGCTGGCAGATAGGGGCGGATAGCAGATTGGCTGGCTGAGAGGGGCTGATAGCAGATTGGCTGGGCATGTGGGGCGGATAGCTGGGTGGCTGACACAGGAGCGGATAGCAGATTGGCTTTCGGAGAGGAGCAGATAGCAGATTGGCTGGCGGAGAGGAGCGGATAGCAGATTGGCTGGTGGAGAGGAGCGGATAGCAGATTGGCTGGCGGAGAGGGGCGGATAGCAGGGTGGATGGCGGAGAGGGGCGGATAGCAGGGTGGTTGGCGGAGAGGAGCGGATAGCAGGGTGGCTGGCGGAGAGGAGCGGATAGCAGATTGGCTGGCGGTGAGGAGCGGATAGCAGATGGGTTGGTGGAGAGGAGCTGATAGCAGATTGGCTGGCGGGAAGGAGCGGATAGCAGGGTGGCTGACACAGGAGCGGATAGCAGATTGGCTGGCGGAGAGGGGCGGATTGCAGATTGGCTAGCGGGGAGGAGCGGATAGCAGGGTGGTTGGCAGAGAGGAGCGGATAGCAGGGTGGTTGGCAGAGAGGAGCGGATAGCAGGGTGCCTGGCAGAGAGTAGCAGATAGCAGATTGACTGGCGGAGAGGAGCGGATAGCAGATTGGCTGGTGGAGAGGAGCGGATAGCAGATTGGCTAGCGGGAGGAGCGGATAGCAGATTGGCTAGCGGGGAGGAGCGGATAGCACGGTGGTTAGCGGAGAGGAGCGGATAGCAGATTGGCTGGCGGAGAGGAGTGGATAACAGGGTGTCTGGCGGAGAGGAGCGGATAGCAGGGTGGCTGACACAGGAGCGGATAGCATGGTGGCTGGCGGTGAGGAGCGGATAGCAGGGTGGCTGGCGGAGGGGAGCGGATAGCAGGGTGGCTGGCGGAGGGGAGCAGATAACAGATTGGCTGGCGGATAGGAGCGGATAGCAGATTGGCTGGCGGATAGGAGCGGATAGCAGATTGGCTGGCGGAGAGGGGCGGATAGCAGATTGGCTGGCGGAGAGGGGCGGATCTCAGTTTGGCGGGGTTAGTGGGGCTGATAGCTGGGTGTGTGTGAGAGGAGCCCATAGCAGATTGACTGGCGGAGAGGAGCGGATAGCAGATTGGTTGGCGGAGAGGAGTGGACAGCAGGGTGGCTGACACAGGAGCGGATAGCAGATTGGCTGGCGGAGAGGAGCGGATAGCATGGTGGCTGTCTGAGAGTGGCGGAAAGAAGGGTGGCTGGCGGAGAGGTGCGGATAGCAGATTGGCTGGCGGAGAGGAGCGGACAGCAGGTTGGTTGACACAGGAGCGGATAGCAGATTGGCTGGCGGAGAGGAGCGGATAGCAGGGTGGCTGGCGGAGAGGGGCGGATAGCAGGGTGGCTGGCGTAGAGGGGCGGATAGCAGGGTGACTGGCGTAGAGGGGCGGATAGCAGATTGGCTGGCGGAGAGGGGCAGATATCAGGGTGGCTGGCGGAGAGGGCCGGATAGCAGATTGGCTGGCGGAGAGGAGCGGATAGCAGATTGGCTGGCGGAGAGAGGCGGATAGCAGGGTGTCTGGCGGAGAGGGGCGGATAGCAGATTTTCTGGCGGAGAGGGGCGGATAGCAGATTTGATGTCTGGGAGGAGCGGATAGCAGGGTGGCTGTCTGGGAGGTGCGGATAGCAGGGTGGCTGGCGGAGAGGAGCCGATAGCAGGGTGGCTGGCGGAGAGGAGCCGATAGCAGGGTGGCTGACACAGGAGCGGATAGCAGGTTGCCTGGCGAAGTGGAGCGGATAGCAGGGTGGCTGGCGGAGTGGAGCGGATAACAGATTGGCTGGCGGATAGGAGCGGATAGCAGATTGGCTGGCAGATAGGGGCGGATAGCAGATTGGCTTGCTGAGAGGGGCTGATAGCAGATTGGCTGGGCAAGTGGGGCGGATAGCTGGGTGGCTGACACAGGAGTGGATAGCAGATTGGCTTTCGGAGAGGAGCAGATAGCAGATTGGCTGGCGGAGAGGAGCGGATAGCAGATTGGCTGGCGGAGAGGGGCGGATAGCAGGGTGGCTGGCGGAGAGGGGCGGATAGCAGGGTGACTGGCGTAGAGGGGCGGATAGCAGGGTGGCTGGTGGAGAGGAGCGGATAGCAGATTGGCTGGCGGAGAGGGGCAGATAGCAGGGTGGCTGGCGGAGAGGGCCGGATAGCAGATTGGCTGGCGGAGAGGAGCGGATAGCAGATTGGCTGGCGGAGAGAGGCGGATAGCAGGGTGTCTGGCGGAGAGAGGCGGATAGCAGATTTTCTGGCGGAGAGGGGCGGATAGCAGATTTGCTGTCTGGGAGGAGCGGATAGCAGGGTGGCTGTCTGGGAGGTGCGGATAGCAGGGTGGCTGGCGGAGAGGAGCCGATAGCAGGGTGGCTGGCGGAGAGGAGCCGATAGCAGGGTGGCTGACACAGGAGCGGATAGCAGGTTGCCTGGCGGAGTGGAGCGGATAGCAGGGTGGCTGGCGGAGTGGAGCGGATAACAGATTGGCTGGCGGATAGGAGCGGATAGCAGATTGGCTGGCAGATAGGGGCGGATAGCAGATTGGCTGGCTGAGAGGGGCTGATAGCAGATTGGCTGGGCAAGTGGGGCGGATAGCTGGGTGGCTGACACAGGAGCGGATAGCAGATTGGCTTTCGGAGAGGAGCAGATAGCAGATTGGCTGGCGGAGAGGAGCGGATAGCAGATTGGCTGGCGGAGAGGGGCGGATAGCAGGGTGGCTGGCGGAGAGGGGCGGATAGCAGGGTGGCTGGCGGAGAGGGGCGGATAGCAGGGTGGCTGGCGGAGAGGAGCGGATAGCAGATTGGCTGGCGCTGAGGAGCGGATAGCAGATGGGTTGGTGGAGAGGAGCTGATAGCAGATTGGCTGGCGGGAAGGAGCGGATAGCAGGGTGGCTGACACAGGAGCGGATAGCAGATTGGCTGGCGGAGAGGGGCGGATTGGAGATTGGCTGGCGGACTGGGGCGAATAGCAGATTGGCTGGCGGAGAGGGGCGCATAGCAGACTGGCTGGCGGAGAGGGGCGGATAGCAGGGTGGCTGGCGGAGAGGAGCGGATAGCAGATTGGCTGGCGGAGAGGTGCGGATAGCAGGGTGGCTGGCGGAGAGGAGCGGATAGCAGATTGGCTGGCGGAGAGGAGCCGATAGCAGGGTGGCTTGCGGACAGGGGCGGATAGCAGATTGGCTGGCGGAGAGGAGCTCATAGCAGATTGGCTGGCGGATAGGAGCGGATAGCAGATTGGCTGGCGGAGAGGGGCGGATAGCGGATTGGCTGGCGGAGAGGGGCGGATAGCAGATTGGCTGGGGAAGTGGGGCGGATAGCTGGGTGGCTGACACAGGAGCGGATAGCAGATTGACTGGCGGAGAGGAGCGGATAGCAGATTGGCTGGGGAAGTGGGGCGGATAGCTGGGTGGCTGACACAGGAGCGGATAGCAGATTGGCTGGCGGAGAGGAGCTCATAGCAGATTGGCTGGCGGATAGGAGCGGATAGCAGATTGGCTGGCGGAGAGGGGCGGATAGCAGATTGGCTGGCGGAGAGGGGCGGATAGCAGATTGGCTGGGGAAGTGGGGCGGATAGCTGGGTGGCTGACACAGGAGCGGATAGCAGATTGGCTGGCGGAGAGGGGCGGATTGCAGATTGGCTGGCGGACTGGGGCGAATAGCAGATTGGCTGGCGGAGAGGGGCGCATAGCAGACTGGCTGGCGGAGAGGGGCGGATAGCAGGGTGGCTGACACAGGAGCGGATAGCAGGTTGCCTGGCGAAGTGGAGCGGATAGCAGGGTGGCTGGCGGAGTGGAGCGGATAACAGATTGGCTGGCGGATAGGAGCGGATAGCAGATTGGCTGGCAGATAGGGGCGGATAGCAGATTGGCTGGCTGAGAGGGGCTGATAGCAGATTGGCTGGGCAAGTGGGGCGGATAGCTGGGTGGCTGACACAGGAGTGGATAGCAGATTGGCTTTCGGAGAGGAGCAGATAGCAGATTGGCTGGCGGAGAGGAGCGGATAGCAGATTGGCTGGCGGAGAGGAGCGGATAGCAGGGTGACTGGCGTAGAGGGGCGGATAGCAGGGTGGCTGGTGGAGAGGAGCGGATAGCAGATTGGCTGGCGGAGAGGGGCAGATAGCAGGGTGGCTGGCGGAGAGGGCCGGATAGCAGATTGGCTGGCGGAGAGGAGCGGATAGCAGATTGGCTGGCGGAGAGAGGCGGATAGCAGGGTGTCTGGCGGAGAGGGGCGGATAGCAGATTTTCTGGCGGAGAGGGGCGGATAGCAGATTTGCTGTCTGGGAGGAGCGGATAGCAGGGTGGCTGTCTGGGAGGTGCGGATAGCAGGGTGGCTGGCGGAGAGGAGCCGATAGCAGGGTGGCTGGCGGAGAGGAGCCGATAGCAGGTTGCCTGGCGGAGTGGAGCGGATAGCAGGGTGGCTGGCGGAGTGGAGCGGATAACAGATTGGCTGGCGGATAGGAGCGGATAGCAGATTGGCTGGCTGAGAGGGGCTGATAGCAGATTGGCTGGGCAAGTGGGGCGGATAGCTGGGTGGCTGACACAGGAGCGGATAGCAGATTGGCTTTCGGAGAGGAGCAGATAGCAGATTGGCTGGCGGAGAGGAGCGGATAGCAGATTGGCTGGCGGAGAGGGGCGGATAGCAGGGTGGCTGGCGGAGAGGGGCGGATAGCAGGGTGGCTGGCGGAGAGGGGCGGATAGCAGGGTGGCTGGCGGAGAGGAGCGGATAGCAGATTGGCTGGCGGTGAGGAGCGGATAGCAGATGGGTTGGTGGAGAGGAGCTGATAGCAGATTGGCTGGCGGGAAGGAGCGGATAGCAGGGTGGCTGACACAGGAGCGGATAGCAGATTGGCTGGCGGAGAGGGGCGGATTGGAGATTGGCTGGCGGACTGGGGCGAATAGCAGATTGGCTGGCGGAGAGGGGCGCATAGCAGACTGGCTGGCGGAGAGGGGCGGATAGCAGGGTGGCTGGCGGAGAGGAGCGGATAGCAGATTGGCTGGAGGAGAGGGGCGGATAGCAGGGTGGCTGGCGGAGAGGAGCGGATAGCAGATTGGCTGGCGGAGAGGAGCCGATAGCAGGGTGGCTTGCGGACAGGGGCGGATAGCAGATTGGCTGGCGGAGAGGAGCGGATAGCAGATTGGCTGGCGGAGAGGAGCGGATAGCAGATTGGCTGGCGGAGAGGGGCAGATAGCAGGGTGGCTGGCGGAGAGGGGCGGATAGCAGGGTGACTGGCGTAGAGGGGCGGATAGCAGGGTGGCTGGTGGAGAGGAGCGGATAGCAGATTGGCTGGCGGAGAGGGGCAGATAGCAGGGTGGCTGGCGGAGAGGGCCGGATAGCAGATTGGCTGGCGGAGAGGAGAGGATAGCAGATTGGCTGGCGGAGAGAGGCGGATAGCAGGGTGTCTGGCGGAGAGGGGCGGATAGCAGATTTTCTGGCGGAGTGGGGCGGATAGCAGATTTGCTGTCTGGGAGGAGCGGATAGCAGGGTGGCTGTCTGGGAGGTGCGGATAGCAGGGTGGCTGGCGGAGAGGAGCCGATAGCAGGGTGGCTGGCGGAGAGGAGCCGATAGCAGGGTGGCTGACACAGGAGCGGATAGCAGGTTGCCTGGCGGAGTGGAGCGGATAGCAGGGTGGCTGGCGGAGTGGAGCGGATAACAGATTGGCTGGCGGATAGGAGCGGATAGCAGATTGGCTGGCAGATAGGGGCGGATAGCAGATTGGCTGGCTGAGAGGGGCTGATAGCAGATTGGCTGGGCAAGTGGGGCGGATAGCTGGGTGGCTGACACAGGAGCGAATAGCAGATTGGCTTTCGGAGAGGAGCAGATAGCAGATTGGCTGGCGGAGAGGAGCGGATAGCAGATTGGCTGGCGGAGAGGGGCGGATAGCAGGGTGGCTGGCGGAGAGGGGCGGATAGCATTGTGGCTGGCGGAGAGGGGCGGATAGCAGGGTGGTTGGCGGAGAGGAGCGGATAGCAGGGTGGCTGGCGGAGAGGAGCTGATAGCAGATTGGCTGGCGGTGAGGAGCGGATAGCAGATGGGTTGGTGGAGAGGAGCTGATAGCAGATTGGCTGGCGGGAAGGAGCGGATAGCAGATTGGCTGGCGGAGAGGGGCGGATTGCAGATTGGCTGGCGGACTGGGGCGAATAGCAGATTGGCTGGCGGAGAGGGGCGCATAGCAGACTGGCTGGCGGAGAGGGGCGGATAGCAGGGTGGCTGGCGGAGAGGAGCGGATAGCAGATTGGCTGGCGGAGACGGGCGGATAGCAGGGTGGCTGGCGGAGAGGAGCGGATAGCAGGGTGGCTGACACAGGAGCGGATAGCAGGTTGCCTGGCGGAGTGGAGCGGATAGCAGGGTGGCTGGCGGAGTGGAGCGGATAGCAGGGTGGCTGGCGGAGTGGAGCGGATAGCAGGGTGGCTGGCGGAGTGGAGCGGATAACAGATTGGCTGGCGGATAGGAGCGGATAACAGATTGGCTGGCAGATAGGGGCGGATAGCAGATTGGCTGGCTGAGAGGGGCTGATAGCAGATTGGCTGGGCATGTGGGGCGGATAGCTGGGTGGCTGACACAGGAGCGGATAGCAGATTGGCTTTCGGAGAGGAGCAGATAGCAGATTGGCTGGCGGAGAGGAGCGGATAGCAGATTGGCTGGTGGAGAGGAGCGGATAGCAGATTGGCTGGCGGAGAGGGGCGGATAGCAGGGTGGATGGCGGAGAGGGGCGGATAGCAGGGTGGTTGGCGGAGAGGAGCGGATAGCAGGGTGGCTGGCGGAGAGGAGCGGATAGCAGATTGGCTGGCGGTGAGGAGCGGATAGCAGATGGGTTGGTGGAGAGGAGCTGATAGCAGATTGGCTGGCGGGAAGGAGCGGATAGCAGGGTGGCTGACACAGGAGCGGATAGCAGATTGGCTGCCGGAGAGGGGCGGATTGCAGATTGGCTAGCGGGGAGGAGCGGATAGCAGGGTGGTTGGCAGAGAGGAGCGGATAGCAGGGTGGTTGGCAGAGAGGAGCGGATAGCAGGGTGCCTGGCAGAGAGTAGCAGATAGCAGATTGACTGGCGGAGAGGAGCGGATAGCAGATTGGCTGGTGGAGAGGAGCGGATAGCAGATTGGCTAGCGGGGAGGAGCGGATAGCAGATTGGCTAGCGGGGAGGAGCGGATAGCACGGTGGTTAGCGGAGAGGAGCGGATAGCAGATTGGCTGGCGGAGAGGAGTGGATAACAGGGTGTCTGGCGGAGAGGAGCGGATAGCAGGGTGGCTGACACAGGAGCGGATAGCATGGTGGCTGGCGGTGAGGAGCGGATAGCAGGGTGGCTGGCGGAGGGGAGCGGATAGCAGGGTGGCTGGCGGAGAGGAGCAGATAACAGATTGGCTGGCGGATAGGAGCGGATAGCAGATTGGCTGGCGGATAGGAGCGGATAGCAGATTGGCTGGCGGAGAGGGGCGGATAGCAGATTGGCTGGCGGAGAGGGGCGGATAGCAGATTGGCTGGGGAAGTGGGGCGGATAGCTGGGTGGCTGACACAGGAGCCCATAGCAGATTGACTGGCGGAGAGGAGCGGATAGCAGATTGGTTGGCGGAGAGGAGTGGACAGCAGGGTGGCTGACACAGGAGCGGATAGCAGATTGGCTGGCGGAGAGGAGCGGATAGCATGGTGGCTGTCTGAGAGTGGCGGAAAGAAGGGTGGCTGGCGGAGAGGTGCGGATAGCAGATTGGCTGGCGGAGAGGAGCGGACAGCAGGTTGGTTGACACAGGAGCGGATAGCAGATTGGCTGGCGGAGAGGAGCGGATAGCAGGGTGGCTGGCGGAGAGGGGCGGATAGCAGGGTGACTGGCGTAGAGGGGCGGATAGCAGGGTGACTGGCGTAGAGGGGCGGATAGCAGATTGGCTGGCGGAGAGGGGCAGATATCAGGGTGGCTGGCGGAGAGGGCCGGATAGCAGATTGGCTGGCGGAGAGGAGCGGATAGCAGATTGGCTGGCGGAGAGAGGCGGATAGCAGGGTGTCTGGCGGAGAGGGGCGGATAGCAGATTTTCTGGCGGAGAGGGGCGGATAGCAGATTTGATGTCTGGGAGGAGCGGATAGCAGGGTGGCTGTCTGGGAGGTGCGGATAGCAGGGTGGCTGGCGGAGAGGAGCCGATAGCAGGGTGGCTGGCGGAGAGGAGCCGATAGCAGGGTGGCTGACACAGGAGCGGATAGCAGGTTGCCTGGCGAAGTGGAGCGGATAGCAGGGTGGCTGGCGGAGTGGAGCGGATAACAGATTGGCTGGCGGATAGGAGCGGATAGCAAATTGGCTGGCAGATAGGGGCGGATAGCAGATTGGCTTGCTGAGAGGGGCTGATAGCAGATTGGCTGGGCAAGTGGGGCGGATAGCTGGGTGGCTGACACAGGAGTGGATAGCAGATTGGCTTTCGGAGAGGAGCAGATAGCAGATTGGCTGGCGGAGAGGAGCGGATAGCAGATTGGCTGGCGGAGAGGGGCGGATAGCAGGGTGGCTGGCGGAGAGGGGCGGATAGCAGGGTGACTGGCGTAGAGGGGCGGATAGCAGGGTGGCTGGTGGAGAGGAGCGGATAGCAGATTGGCTGGCGGAGAGGGGCAGATAGCAGGGTGGCTGGCGGAGAGGGCCGGATAGCAGATTGGCTGGCGGAGAGGAGCGGATAGCAGATTGGCTGGCGGAGAGAGGCGGATAGCAGGGTGTCTGGCGGAGAGAGGCGGATAGCAGATTTTCTGGCGGAGAGGGGCGGATAGCAGATTTGCTGTCTGGGAGGAGCGGATAGCAGGGTGGCTGTCTGGGAGGTGCGGATAGCAGGGTGGCTTGCGGAGAGGAGCCGATAGCAGGGTGGCTGGCGGAGAGGAGCCGATAGCAGGGTGGCTGACACAGGAGCGGATAGCAGGTTGCCTGGCGGAGTGGAGCGGATAGCAGGGTGGCTGGCGGAGTGGAGCGGATAACAGATTGGCTGGCGGATAGGAGCGGATAGCAGATTGGCTGGCAGATAGGGGCGGATAGCAGATTGGCTGGCTGAGAGGGGCTGATAGCAGATTGGCTGGGCAAGTGGGGCGGATAGCTGGGTGGCTGACACAGGAGCGGATAGCAGATTGGCTTTCGGAGAGGAGCAGATAGCAGATTGGCTGGCGGAGAGGAGCGGATAGCAGATTGGCTGGCGGAGAGGGGCGGATAGCAGGGTGGCTGGCGGAGAGGGGCGGATAGCAGGGTGGCTGGCGGAGAGGGGCGGATAGCAGGGTGGCTGGCGGAGAGGGGCGGATAGCAGATTGGCTGGCGGTGAGGAGCGGATAGCAGATGGGTTGGTGGAGAGGAGCTGATAGCAGATTGGCTGGCGGGAAGGAGCGGATAGCAGGGTGGCTGACACAGGAGCGGATAGCAGATTGGCTGGCGGAGAGGGGCGGATTGGAGATTGGCTGGCGGACTGGGGCGAATAGCAGATTGGCTGGCGGAGAGGGGCGCATAGCAGACTGGCTGGCGGAGAGGGGCGGATAGCAGGGTGGCTGGCGGAGAGGAGCGGATAGCAGATTGGCTGGCGGAGAGGAGCCGATAGCAGGGTGGCTTGCGGACAGGGGCGGATAGCAGATTGGCTGGCGGAGAGGAGCTCATAGCAGATTGGCTGGCGGATAGGAGCGGATAGCAGATTGGCTGGCGGAGAGGGGCGGATAGCGGATTGGCTGGCGGAGAGGGGCGGATAGCAGATTGGCTGGGGAAGTGGGGCGGATAGCTGGGTGGCTGACACAGGAGCGGATAGCAGATTGGCTGGCGGAGAGGAGCTCATAGCAGATTGGCTGGCGGATAGGAGCGGATAGCAGATTGGCTGGCGGAGAGGGGCGGATAGCAGATTGGCTGGCGGAGAGGGGCGGATAGCAGATTGGCTGGGGAAGTGGGGCGGATAGCTGGGTGGCTGACACAGGAGCGGATAGCAGATTGGCTGGCGGAGAGGGGCGGATTGCAGATTGGCTGGCGGACTGGGGCGAATATCAGATTGGCTGGCGGATAGGGGCGCATAGCAGACTGGCTGGCGGAGAGGGGCGGATAGCAGGGTGGCTGACACAGGAGCGGATAGGAGATTGGCTGGCGCAGAGGAGCGGATAGCAGGGTGGCTGCCAGAGAGGGGCCGGTAGCAGATTGGCTGGTGGAGAGGAGCGGATAGCAGATTGGCTGGCGGAGAGGAGCGGATAGCAGGGTGACTGACACAGGAGCGGATAGAAGATTGGCTGGCGGAGAGGAGCGGATAGCAGATTGGCTGGCGGAGAGAGGCGGATAGCAGGGTGGCTTGCGGAGAGGGGCGGATAGCAGATTGGCTGGCGGAGAGGAGCGGATAGCATGGTGGCTGTCTGAGAGGGGCGGATAGCAGATTTGCTGTCTGGGAGGAGCGGATAGCAGGGTGGCTGTCTGGGAGGTGCGGATAGCAGGGTGGCTGGCGGAGAGGAGCCCATAGCAGGGTGGCTGGCGGAGAGGAGCCGATAGCAGGGTGGCTGACACAGGAGCGGATAGCAGGTTTCCTGGCGTAGTGGAGCGGATAGCAGGGTGGCTGGCGGAGTGGAGCGGATAACAGATTGGCTGGCGGATAGGAGCGGATAGCAGATTGGCTGGCAGATAGGGGCGGATAGCAGATTGGCTGGCTGAGAGGGGCTGATAGCAGATTGGCTGGGCAAGTGGGTCGGATAGCTGGGTGGCTGACACAGGAGCGGATAGCAGATTGGCTTTCGGAGAGGAGCGGATAGCAGATTGGCTGGCGGAGAGGAGCGGATAGCAGATTGGCTGGCGGAGAGGAGCGGATAGCAGATTGGCTGGCGGAGAGGGGCGGATAGCAGGGTGGCTGGCGGAGAGGGGCAGATAGCAGGGTGGTTGGCGGAGAGGAGCGGATAGCAGGGTGGCTGGCGGAGAGGAGCGGATAGCAGATTGGCTGGCGGTGAGGAGCGGATAGCAGATGGGTTGGTGGAGAGGAGCCGATAGCAGATTGGCTGGCGGGAAGGAGCGGATAGCAGGGTGGCTGACACAGGAGCGGATAGCAGATTGGCTGGCGGACTGGGGCGCATAGCAGACTGGCTGGCAGAGAGGAGCGGATAGCAGCTGGTGGTGATACTCCTGGGGTACCACCAGCTGCCTCCTGATCCCCCCTGACTCCATCTTCCCTGGGGGGGCCCATTCTCGGTACAGGAACCCCTTCTCCCACAGGAACCTTTTCCGTCCACCTCGTCCCATGGTCTGTCCCCCCCGTTGCTGGCCAGGTCCCCTATCCTCCTGGGTGGTCCCTCCCCACCGGGTCAGGGTCCGGTGCCTCGGGCAGACTATCTCCCCCGGTGTCAGGGTGCAGAGCCCTGCCTCGACTCTGACTACGGTTCACGGCCAGGGCACCCCGGGTGTTACTGGGCCAGTCCTCGAGGTCCCCCCCATTAACACGTCTGTCGGCAAATGTGGGTGCACCCCCACGTCCTTGGGGCCCTCCTTGTTCCCCCACTTCAGGTGTACCCTCGCCACAGGCACCTTGAATGGGGTCCCGATCACACCCCTCAGGGTCAGGTAGGTGTTGGGCACCATCCGATCTGAGCCCACCACCTCGGGCCGGGCCAGCGTCACCTCTGCGCCCGTGTCCCAGTACCCAGTGACCTCCCTCCCGTCTACCTCCAGGGGAACAAGGCACTCGCTCTGGAGTGGCAGCCCTGGGCCCACCCTGTAAACCCAAAACTCAGGGCGGGGAGCATCCAGCCCCTCGGAGGGGCCGACCCGGGGCCCCCCTCCCTCCTTCGCAGGTGGTACGCGGCCAGCCCCCCTTTCCTGCGAACGCTGCCCCTCATCCGGCTGGGTCTCTACCAAGTTGACCCGGTATGGGGTTGGTCTGCTCAGTTCGTCCCGGAGCTTGGGGCACTGGGCCCGTATGTGGCCTTGTTGGCCACATTGATAGCAGCCCACGTCCCGTGGGTCCCCTCAAGTGGGACGGCTGGACCTGGCACTGGCTGTTCCCTTTGGGAGGGGGTTCTCCCGATTCCCCTTTTGGGTGGTCTCAGGATGACTCTCTCTCTGCGTCGCGACAGGCCTGTTCCTTTGGGGCTCCTCCCTGCCACCCCCCAACCGGCTCTTCACATAGTCATCGGCCAGCCGCCCTGCATGTCGCGGGTTCTCTGGCTTTTGGTCCCTTAACCACAGCCTCAGGTCGGATGGGCACCGCTCATACAGCTGCTCCAGTACCAGCAGTTTAATCACGTCCCCTGGTGTCTGGGCCCCATCTGCCCACTTGCTGGAGTGTCCCTCCATGCGGACGGCCAGTTGCAGATAGGAGACCTCAGGGGTATTATCCGGAACCTCTCCCGGTACATCTCAGGGGTCAGCCCAAACTCACGCAGCAGGGCCTGCTTGAATGGTGCGTAGTTCCCTTTCTCCTCCTCTCCCAGCTGGCCGTACAATGCCACGGCTTTGGGGTCCAGTAAGGGGGTGAGAAGCCGGAGCCTGTCCGCAGGATCCACCTGGTGCAGCTCGCAGCCGGCTCAAAGGCATCCAGGAAGTCATCCATGTCCTCCCCCTCCTTGCGCGGGGCCAGGATGGACTTATCAAAGCTCCGCGCCGTCCTGGGCCCCCCCTCACTCACCGCAGCCTGGGGCCTGCTGCCCCCCAGCCTCGCCAGGTCTAGCTCATGTTGACTCTGTCACACCTTCTCCTTCCGGTCATGCTCCCTCTGTCTCTCCTCATGCTCCCTCTGTTCCTTACGATCCTCCAGCTCTCTCCGTTTTTGTTCCCTCTGTTCCTTACGATCCTCCAGCTCTCTCAGTTTTAGCTCTCTCTCCCATTCCAGCCGCTGGCGCTCCACGGATGAGCGTCGCCGGGACGATTCCCTGCTGGGGGGTGAGCTTCGCCGGGAGGATCCCCTGCTGGCTGGGGGGGTCACGGCGCCCTCGGTGCTCGTTGGGCTCCTCCTCCCCCTCCCCCTAGGCATAGGAATGGGGGGTCTCGGGACGCCCTCAGCAGCCGGCTGACCACTCCCAGCCGGGCCAGACCCTGGTACCTGGGCTGCATCTGCCTGGCTGCTTCCCTCAGAGACAGGGATCGGTTCATTCCTGTGATCTTCCTCCTCCAGCCGGGCAATCAGCTGGTCCTTGGTGAGCTTCCCACTGCGCATCCCCCTGTGCTTGCAAATCTCCACCAGGTCGCACCTGCGCCGCTTGGCATACATCTTCCTGCTGGCCACTCGCAGGCCGGGGTGCTCGCCGCTCCGCACGGGTTCCAGGGGGACTCCTAGTGTGCCAGTCCTTGAGGTCACCCCCTCTCTGCCAGGGTCGAGCTGCAGACTCCTCCGCCCCTGGGACCGCTCACTGCGATCCCCCGGGGGACCCTGTCACTGCAAAGTCCTACTCTCTGGTCACACTCTCCCAGGGGTTAATCGCCCCTTCGTTTTACTGCTCCCAAGTCACTTACTGCAGGAAGCGCCGTCCACGGGGTGCAGCCGATCCCACCGCTACCACCAGCTGTCATGGAGTGTGGGGGAGTCAGGCCCTGCACCCCCGGTCTCCCTGCCGATTCACCAGGACTCTCAGCCAGCCAGTAAAGTAGAAGCCAGCCACCCTGCTATCCGCTCCTCTCCGCCAGCCACCCTGTTATCCGCTCATCTCCGCAAGCCACCCTGCTATCCGCTCCTCTCCGTGAGCCAATCTGCTATCCGCTCCTCTTTGCCAGCCAATCTGCTATCCGCTCCTCTCCGTCAGCCAATCTGCTATCCGCTCCTCTCCGTCAGCCAATCTGCTATCCGCTCCTGTGTTAGCCAATCTGCTATCCGCTCCTCTCCGCCAGCCACCCTGCTATCCGCTCCACTCGGCCAGCCAATCTGCTATCCGCTAATCTCCGCCAGCCAATCTGCTATCGGCTCCTCTCCGTCAGCCACACTGCTATCCGCTCCTGTCCTTCAGCCAATCTGCTATCCGCTCCTCTCCGCCAGCCAATCTGCTATCCGCTCCTCTTTGCCAGCCAATCTGATATCCGCTCCTGCGTCAGCCACCCAGCTATCCGCTCCTCTCCGCCAGCCACCCAGCTATCCGCTCCTCTCAACCAGCAACCCAGCTATCCGCTCCTCTCCGCCAGCCACACTGCTATCCGCTCCTCTCTGCCAGCCAATCTGGTATCCGCTCCTCTCCTCCAGCCAATCTGCTATCCGCTCCTGTGTCATCCAATCTGCTATCCGCTCCTCTCAGTCAGCCACCCTGCTATCCGCTCCTGTGTCAGCCAATCTGCTATCCGCTCCTCTCCGCCAGCCCCCTGCTATTCGCACCTCTCCGCCAGCCAATCTGCTATCCGCTCCTCTCCGTCAGCCAATCTGCTATCCGCTCCTGTGTTAGCCAATCTGCTATCCGCTCCTCTCCGCCAGCCAATCTGCTATCTGCTCCTCTCCGTCAGCCAATCTGCTATCCGCTCCTCTCCGCCAGCCAATCTGCTATCCGCTCCTCTCCGCCAGCCAATCTGCTATCTGCTCCTCTCCGCCAGCCAATCTGCTATCCGCTCCTCTCCGCCAGCCAATCTGCTATCCGCTACTGTTTCAGCCACCCTGCTATCCGCTCCTCTCCGTCAGCCACACTGCTATCCGCTCCTCTCCCTCAGCCAATCTGCTATCCGCTCCTCTCCGCCAGCCAATCTGCTATCCGCTCCTCTCCGTCAGCCAATCTGCTATCGGCTCCTGTGTTAGCCAATCTGCTATCCGCTCCTCTCCGCAAGCCACCCTGCTATCCGCTCCTCTCCGTCAGCCAATCTGCTATCCGCTCCTCTCCGCCAGCCAATCTGCTATCCGCTCCTCTTTTCCAGCCAATCTGCTATCCGCTACTGTGTCAGCCACCCTGCTACCCGCTCCTCTCCGTCAGCCACACTGCTATCCGCTCCTGTCCGTCAGCCAATCTGCTATCCGCTCCTGTGTCAGCCATCTGCTATCCGCTCCTCTTTGCCAGCCAATCTGCTATCCGCTCCTGCGTCAGCCACCCAGCTATCCGCTCCTCTCAACCAGCCACGCAGCTATCCGCTCCTCTCCGCCAGCCACGCAGCTATCCGCTCCTCTCCGCCAGCCAATCTGGTATCCACTCCTCTCCTCCAGCCAATCTGTTATCCACTCCTGTGTCATCCAATCTGCTATCCGCTCCTCTCAGTCAGCCACCCTGCTATCCGCTCCTGTGTCAGCCAATCTGCTATCCGCTCCTCTCCGTCAGCCAATCTGCTATACGCTCCTGTGTCAGCCAATCTCCTCTCTTGCTCCTCTCCCTCAGCCAATCTGCTATCCGCTCCTCTCCGTCAGCCAATCTGCTATCCGCTCCTTTGTCAGCCAATCTGCTATCCGCTCCTCTCCGCCAGCCAATCTGCTCTCAGCTCCTCTCCGCCAGCCAATCTCCTATCCGCTCCTCTCCGCCAGCCACCCTGCTATCCGCTCCTGTGTCAGCCAATCTGATATCCGCCCCTCTTTGCCAGCCAATCTGCTATCCGCTCTTCCTTGCCAGTCACCCTGCTATCCGCTCCTCTCCGCCAGCCACTCTGCTATCCGCTCCTGTGTCAGCCAATCTGCTATCCGCTCCTCTTTGCCAGCCACCCTGCTATCCGCTCCACTCCGCCAACCAATCTGCTATCCGCTCCTCTCCGTCAGCCAATCTGTTATCCGCTCCTGTGTCAGCCAATCTGTTATCCGCTCCTGTGTCAGCAAATCTGCTATCCGCTCCTCTCCGTCAGCCAATCTGCTATCCGCTCCTGTGTCAGCCAATCTGCTATCTGCTCCTGTGTCAGCCAATCTGCTATCTGCTCCTCTCCGCCAGCCAATCTGCTATCCGCTCCTGTGTCAGCCAATCTGCTATCCGCTCCTCTTTGCCAGCCAATCTGCTATCTGCTCCTCTTTGCCAGCCAATCTGCTATCTGCTCCTTTCCGCCAGCCAGTCTGCTATCCGCTCCTCTCCTCCAGCCACCCTGCTATCCGCTCCTCTCCGCCAGCCAATCTGCTATCCGCTCCTCTCCGTCAGCCAATCTGCTATCCGCTCCTGTGTTAGCCAATCTGCTATCCGCTCCTCTCCGCCAGCCTCTCTGCTATCCGCTCCTCTCCGCCAACCACCCTGCTATCCGCTCCTCTTTGACAGACCATCTGCTATCCGTTCCTCTCCATCAGGCACCCTGCTATCCGCTCTTTTCCGCCAGCCACCCTGCTATCCGCTCCTCTTTGCCAGCCAATGTGCTATCCGCTCCTCTCCGTCAGCCAATCTACTATCCGCTCCTCTCCGGCAGCCACCCTGCTATCCTCTCCTGTGTCAGTCAATGTGCTATCCGCTCCTGTGTCAGCCAATATGCTATCCGCTCCTCTCCCTCAGCCACCCTGCTATTCGCTCCTCTCCGCCCGCCACCCTGCTATCCGCTCCTCTCCGTCAGCCAATCTGCTATCCGCTCCTGTCCGTCAGCCAATCTGCTATCCTCTCCTCTTTGCCAGCCACCCAGCTATCCGCTCCTCTCCGCCAGCCACCCAGCTATCCGCTCTTCTCAACCAGCCAATCTGCTATCCGCTCCTCTAAGTCAGCCACCCTGCTATCCACTCCTGTGTCAGCCACCGTGCTATCCGCACCTCTCTGCCAGTCAATCTGCTATCCGCTCCTGTGTCAGCCAATCTGCTATCAGCTCCTCTCCGCCAGCCAATCTGCTATCCGCTCCTCTCCACTAGCCAATCTGCTATCCGCTCCTCTCGCCAGCCACCCTGCTATCTGCTCCTCTCCTTCAGCCAATCTGCTATCTGCTCCTCTCCGTCAGCCACCCTGCTATCCGCTCCACTCCGCCAGTCAGTCTGTTAACCACTCCTGTGGCAGCCAATCTGCTATCCGCTCCTGTGTCAGCCACCTTGCTATCCGCCCCTCTCCGCCAGCCAATCTGCTATTCGCTCCTGGGTCAGACATCCTGCTATCCGCCCCTCTCCGCCAGCCAATCTGCTATCCGCTCCTCTCCGCCAGCCAATCTGCTATCCGATCCTCTCCGCCAGCCAATCTGCTATCCTCCCATCTCCGCCAGTCAATCTGCTATCCGCTTCTCTGTCAGCCACCCTGCTATCTGCTCTTCTGTCAGCCACCCTGCTATCCGCCCATCTCTGCCAGCCAATCTGATATCCGCTCCTGTGTCAGCCAATCTGCTATCCGCTCCTCTCCGTCAGCCACCCTGCTTTCCGCTCCTGTGTCAGCTACCCTGCTATCCGCTCCTGTGTCAGCCATCCTGCTATCCGCTCCTGTGTCAGCCACCCTGCTATCCTCTCATCTCCGCCAGCCAATCTAATATCCGCCCCTCTCCGTCAGCCACCCTGCTTTCCGCTCCTCTCCGTCAGCCAATCTGCTATCCGCTTCTCTTTGCCAGCCAATCTGCTATCCGCTACTGTGTCAGCCACCCTGCTATCCGCTCCTCTCCATCAGCCACCCTGCTATCCGCTCCTCTCCGTCAGCCACCCTGATATCCGCTCGTGTGTTAGCCAATCTCCTATCCTCTCCTCTCCGTCAGCCACCCTGCTATCCGCTCCTCTCCGTCAGCCAATCTGCTATCCGGTCCTCTCCGCCAGCCAATCTGCTATCCGCTCCTCTCCGCCAGCCAATCTGCTATCCGCTCCTCTCCGCCAGCCACCCTGCTATCCGCTCCTCTCCGCCAGCCACCCTGCTATCCGCTCCTCTCCGTCAGCCACCCTGCTATCCGCTCCTCTCTGCCAGCCACCCTGCTATCCTCTCCTCTCCGTCAGCCACCCTGCTATCCGCTCCTCTCCGTCAGCCACCCTGCTATCCGCTCCTCTCCGCCAGCCAATCTGCTATCCGCTCCTCTTTGCCAGCCAATCTGCTATCCGCTCCTCTCCGTCAGCCAATCTGCTATCCGCTCCTCTCCGTCAGCCAATCTGCTATCCGCTCCTGTGTTAGCCAATCTGCTATCCGCTCCTCTCCGCCAGCCACCCTGCTATCCGCTCCACTCGGCCAGCCAATCTGCTATCCGCTAATCTCCGCCAGCCAATCTGCTATCGGCTCCTCTCCGTCAGCCACACTGCTATCCGCTCCTGTCCTTCAGCCAATCTGCTATCCGCTCCTCTCCGCCAGCCAATCTGCTATCCGCTCCTCTTTGCCAGCCAATCTGATATCCGCTCCTGCGTCAGCCACCCAGCTATCCGCTCCTCTCCGCCAGCCACCCAGCTATCCGCTCCTCTCAACCAGCAACCCAGCTATCCGCTCCTCTCCGCCAGCCACCCTGCTATCCGCTCCTCTATGCCAGCCAATCTGGTATCCGCTCCTCTCCTCCAGCCAATCTGCTATCCGCTCCTGTGTCATCCAATCTGCTATCCGCTCCTCTCAGTCAGCCACCCTGCTATCCGCTCCTGTGTCAGCCAATCTGCTATCCGCTCCTCTCCGCCAGCCCCCTGCTATTCGCACCTCTCCGCCAGCCAATCTGCTATCCGCTCCTCTCCGTCAGCCAATCTGCTATCCGCTCCTGTGTTAGCCAATCTGCTATCCGCTCCTCTCCGCCAGCCAATCTGCTATCCGCTCCTCTCCGTCAGCCAATCTGCTATCCGCTCCTCTCCGCCAGCCAATCTGCTATCCGCTCCTCTCCGCCAGCCAATCTCCTATCTGCTCCTCTCCTTCAGCCAATCTGCTATCCGCTCCTCTTTGCCAGCCAATCTGCTATCCGCTACTGTTTCAGCCACCCTGCTATCCGCTCCTCTCCGTCAGCCACACTGCTATCCGCTCCTCTCCCTCAGCCAATCTGCTATCCGCTCCTCTCCGCCAGCCAATCTGCTATCCGCTCCTCTCCGTCAGCCAATCTGCTATCGGCTCCTGTGTTAGCCAATCTGCTATCCGCTCCTCTCCGCAAGCCACCCTGCTATCCGCTCCTCTCCGTCAGCCAATCTGCTATCCGCTCCTCTCCGCCAGCCAATCTGCTATCCGCTCCTCTTTTCCAGCCAATCTGCTATCCGCTACTGTGTCAGCCACCCTGCTACCCGCTCCTCTCCGTCAGTCACACTGCTATCCGCTCCTGTCCGTCAGCCAATCTGCTATCCGCTCCTGTGTCAGCCATCTGCTATCCGCTCCTCTTTGCCAGCCAATCTGCTATCCGCTCCTGCGTCAGCCACCCAGCTATCCGCTCCTCTCAACCAGCCACGCAGCTATCCGCTCCTCTCCGCCAGCCACGCAGCTATCCGCTCCTCTCCGCCAGCCAATCTGGTATCCACTCCTCTCCTCCAGCCAATCTGTTATCCACTCCTGTGTCATCCAATCTGCTATCCGCTCCTCTCAGTCAGCCACCCTGCTATCCGCTCCTGTGTCAGCCAATCTGCTATCCGCTCCTCTCCGTCAGCCAATCTGCTATCCGCTCCTGTGTCAGCCAATCTCCTCTCTTGCTCCTCTCCCTCAGCCAATCTGCTATCCGCTCCTCTCCGTCAGCCAATCTGCTATCCGCTCCTTTGTCAGCCAATCTGCTATCCGCTCCTCTCCGCCAGCCAATCTGCTCTCAGCTCCTCTCCGCCAGCCAATCTCCTATCCGCTCCTCTCCGCCAGCCACCCTGCTATCCGCTCCTGTGTCAGCCAATCTGATATCCGCCCCTCTTTGCCAGCCAATCTGCTATCCGCTCTTCCTTGCCAGTCACCCTGCTATCCGCTCCTCTCCGCCAGCCACTCTGCTATCCGCTCCTGTGTCAGCCAATCTGCTATCCGCTCCTCTTTGCCAGCCACCCTGCTATCCGCTCCACTCCGCCAACCAATCTGCTATCCGCTCCTCTCCGTCAGCCAATCTGTTATCCGCTCCTGTGTCAGCCAATCTGTTATCCGCTCCTGTGTCAGCAAATCTGCTATCCGCTCCTCTCCGTCAGCCAATCTGCTATCCGCTCCTGTGTCAGCCAATCTGCTATCCGCTCCTGTGTCAGCCAATCTGCTATCTGCTCCTCTCCGCCAGCCAATCTGCTATCCGCTCCTGTGTCAGCCAATCTGCTATCCGCTCCTCTTTGCCAGCCAATCTGCTATCTGCTCCTCTTTGCCAGCCAATCTGCTATCTGCTCCTTTCCGCCAGCCAGTCTGCTATCCGCTCCTCTCCTCCAGCCACCCTGCTATCCGCTCCTCTCCGCCAGCCAATCTGCTATCCGCTCCTCTCCGTCAGCCAATCTGCTATCCGCTCCTGTGTTAGCCAATCTGCTATCCGCTCCTCTCCGCCAGCCTCTCTGCTATCCGCTCCTCTCCGCCAACCACCCTGCTATCCGCTCCTCTTTGACAGACCATCTGCTATCCGTTCCTCTCCATCAGGCACCCTGCTATCCGCTCTTTTCCGCCAGCCACCCTGCTATCCGCTCCTCTTTGCCAGCCAATGTGCTATCCGCTCCTCTCCGTCAGCCAATCTACTATCCGCTCCTCTCCGGCAGCCACCCTGCTATCCTCTCCTGTGTCAGTCAATGTGCTATCCGCTCCTGTGTCAGCCAATATGCTATCCGCTCCTCTCCCTCAGCCACCCTGCTATTCGCTCCTCTCCGCCCGCCACCCTGCTATCCGCTCCTCTCCGTCAGCCAATCTGCTATCCGCTCCTGTCCGTCAGCCAATCTGCTATCCTCTCCTCTTTGCCAGCCACCCAGCTATCCGCTCCTCTCCGCCAGCCACCCAGCTATCCGCTCTTCTCAACCAGCCAATCTGCTATCCGCTCCTCTAAGTCAGCCACCCTGCTATCCACTCCTGTGTCAGCCACCGTGCTATCCGCACCTCTCTGCCAGTCAATCTGCTATCCGCTCCTGTGTCAGCCAATCTGCTATCAGCTCCTCTCCGCCAGCCAATCTGCTATCCGCTCCTCTCCACTAGCCAATCTGCTATCCGCTCCTCTCGCCAGCCACCCTGCTATCTGCTCCTCTCCTTCAGCCAATCTGCTATCTGCTCCTCTCCGTCAGCCACCCTGCTATCCGCTCCACTCCGCCAGTCAGTCTGTTAACCACTCCTGTGGCAGCCAATCTGCTATCCGCTCCTGTGTCAGCCACCTTGCTATCCGCCCCTCTCCGCCAGCCAATCTGCTATTCGCTCCTGGGTCAGACATCCTGCTATCCGCCCCTCTCCGCCAGCCAATCTGCTATCCGCTCCTCTCCGCCAGCCAATCTGCTATCCGATCCTCTCCGCCAGCCAATCTGCTATCCTCCCATCTCCGCCAGTCAATCTGCTATCCGCTTCTCTGTCAGCCACCCTGCTATCTGCTCTTCTGTCAGCCACCCTGCTATCCGCCCATCTCTGCCAGCCAATCTGATATCCGCTCCTGTGTCAGCCAATCTGCTATCCGCTCCTCTCCGTCAGCCACCCTGCTTTCCGCTCCTGTGTCAGCTACCCTGCTATCCGCTCCTGTGTCAGCCATCCTGCTATCCGCTCCTGTGTCAGCCACCCTGCTATCCTCTCATCTCCGCCAGCCAATCTAATATCCGCCCCTCTCCGTCAGCCACCCTGCTTTCCGCTCCTCTCCGTCAGCCAATCTGCTATCCGCTTCTCTTTGCCAGCCAATCTGCTATCCGCTACTGTGTCAGCCACCCTGCTATCCGCTCCTCTCCATCAGCCACCCTGCTATCCGCTCCTCTCCGTCAGCCACCCTGATATCCGCTCGTGTGTTAGCCAATCTCCTATCCTCTCCTCTCCGTCAGCCACCCTGCTATCCGCTCCTCTCCGTCAGCCAATCTGCTATCCGGTCCTCTCCGCCAGCCAATCTGCTATCCGCTCCTCTCCGCCAGCCAATCTGCTATCCGCTCCTCTCCGCCAGCCACCCTGCTATCCGCTCCTCTCCGCCAGCCACCCTGCTATCCGCTCCTCTCCGTCAGCCACCCTGCTATCCGCTCCTCTCTGCCAGCCACCCTGCTATCCTCTCCTCTCCGTCAGCCACCCTGCTATCCGCTCCTCTCCGTCAGCCACCCTGCTATCCGCTCCTCTCCGCCAGCCAATCTGCTATCCGCTCCTCTCCGCCAGCCAATCTGCTATCCGCTCCTCTCCGCCAGCCACCCTGCTATCCGCTCCTCTCCGTCAGCCACCCTGCTATCCGCTCCTCTCTGCCAGCCACCCTGCTATCCGCTCCTCTCCGCCAGCCACCCTGCTATCCGCTCCTCTCCGCCAGCCAATCTGCTATCCGCTCCTCTCTGCCAGCCACCCTGCTATCCGCTCCTCTCCGCCAGCCAATCTGCTATCCGCTCCTCTCCGCCAGCCACCCTTCTATCCGCTCCTCTCCGCCAGCCACCCTTCTATCCGCTCCTCTCCGTCAGCCAATCTGCTATCCGCTCCTCTCCGCCAGCCAATCTGCTATCCGCTCCTCTCCGTCAGCCACCCTGCTATCCGCTCCTCTCCGTCAGCCACCCTGCTATCCGCTCCTCTCCGCCAGCCACCCTGCTATCCGCTCCTCTCCGCCAGCCACCCTGCTATCCGCTCCTCTCCGCCAGCCAATCTGCTATCCGCTCCTCTCTGCCAGCCACCCTGCTATCCGCTCCTCTCCGCCAGCCAATCTGCTATCCGCTCCTCTCTGCCAGCCACCCTGCTATCCGCTCCTCTCCGCCAGCCAATCTGCTATCCGCTCCTCTCCGCCAGCCACCCTTCTATCCGCTCCTCTCCGCCAGCCACCCTTCTATCCGCTCCTCTCCGCCAGCCAATCTGCTATCCGCTCCTCTCCGCCAGCCAATCTGCTATCCGCTCCTCTCCGCCAGCCAATCTGCTATCCGCTCCTGTCCATCAGCCACCCTGCTATCCGCTCCTTTCTGTCAGCCAATCTGCTATCCACTACTGTGTCAGCCACCCTGCTATCCGCTCCTCTCCGTCAGCCACACTACTATCCGCTCCTGTCCGTCAGCCACACTGCTATCCGCTCCTGTCCGTCAGCCAATCTGCAATCCGCTCCTGTCCGTCAGTCAATCTGCAATCCGCTCCTCTTTGACAGCTAATCTGCGACCCGCTCCTGTTTGCCAGCCAATCTGCTATCCGCTCCTGTGTAAGCCAGCCTGCTATCCGCCCCTCTCCGCCAGTCAATCTGCTTTCCGCTCCTCCGCCAGACACCCAGCTATCCGCTCCTCTCCGCCAGCCACCCAGCTATCCGCTCCTCTCAACCAGCCACCCAGCTATCAGCTCCTCTCCGCCAGCCACCCTGCTATCCGCTCCTCTCAGTCAGCCACCCTGCTATCCGCTCCTGTGTCAGCCAATCTTCTATCTGCTCCTCTCCGCCAACCACCCTGCTATCCGCTCCTCTTTGACAGACAATCTGCGACCCGCTCCTCTTTGCCAGACCATCTGCTATCCGTTCCTCTCCATCAGGCACTCTGCTATCCGCTCTTTTCCGCCAGCCACCCTGCTATCCGCTCCTCTTTGCCAGCCAATGTGCTATCCGCTCCTCTCCGTCAGCCAATCTACTATCCGCTCCTCTCCGCCAGCCACCCTGCTATCCTCTCCTGTGTCAGGCAATGTGCTATCCGCTCCTGTGTCAGCCAATATGCTATCCGCTCCTCTCCATCAGCCACCCTGCTATCCGCTCCTGCGTCAGCCACCCAGCTATCCGCTCCTGTGTCAGCCACCCAGCTATCCGCTCCTGTGTCAGCCACCCTGCTATCCGCCCCGCTCTGCCAGTCAATCTGCTATCCGCTCCTGTGTCAGCCAATCTGCTATCAGCTCCTCTCCGCCAGCCAATCTGCTATCCGCTCCTCTCCATTAGCCAATCTGCTATCCGCCTCTCTCCGCCAGCCCATCCGCTCCTCTCCGCCAGTCAATCTGCTATCCGCTCCTCTCGCCAGCCACCCTGCTATCTGCTCCTCTCCGTCAGCCAATCTGCTATCTGCTCCTCTCCGTCAGCCACCCTGCTATCCGCTCCTCTCCGCCAGCCAATCTGCTATGCGCTCCTGTGTCAGCCACCTTGCTATCCGCCCCTCTCCGCCAGCCAATCTGCTATTCGCTCCTGGGTCAGCCAATCTGCTATCCGCTCCTCTCCGCCAGCCAATCTGCTATCCTCCCATCTCCGCCAGCCAATCTGCTATCCTCCCATCTCCGCCAGTCAATCTGCTATCCGCTCCTGTGTCAGCCACCCTGCTATCCGCTCCTCTGTCAGCCACCATGCTATCCGCCCATCTCTGCCAGCCAATCTGATATCCGCTCCTGTGTCAGCCACCCTGCTATCCGCTCCTCTCCATCAGCCACCCTGCTATCCGCTCCTCTCCGCCAGCCACCCTGCTATCCGCTCCTCTCCGCGAGCCACCCTGCTATCCGCTCCTCTCTGCCAGACACCCTGCTATCCGCTCCTCTTCGCCAGACACCCTGCTATCCGCTCCTCTTCGCCAGCCAACCTGCTATCCGCTCCTCTCCGCCATCCAACCTGCTATCCGCTCCTCTCCGCCAGCCAACCTGCTATCCCCTCCTCTCCGCCAGCCAATCTGCTATCCGCTCCACTCCGCCAGCCAATCTGCTATCCGCTTCTCTCCGTCAGCCAATCTGCTATCCGCTCCTCTTTGCCAGCCAATCTGCTATCCGCTCCTGTCCATCAGCCACCCTGCTATCCGCTCCTGTCCATCAGCCAATCTGCTATCTGCTCCTCTCCGCCAGCCAATCTGCTATCCGCTCCTCTCCGTCAGCCAATCTGCTATCCGCTCCTGTGTTAGCCACCTTGCTATCCGCCCCTCTCCGCCAGCCAATCTGCTATTCGCTCCTGGGTCAGCCACCCTGCTATCCGCCTCTCTTCCCGCGCCAATCTGCTATCAGCTCCTCTCCGCCAGCCAATCTGCTATCCGCTCCTCTCCGCCAGCCAATCTGCTATCCTCCCATCTCCGCCAGTCAATCTGCTATCCGCTCCTGTGTCAGCCACCCTGCTATCCGCTCCTCTGTCAGCCACCCTGCTATCCGCCCATCTCTGCCAGCCAATCTGATATCCGCTCCTGTGTCAGCCAATCTGCTATCCGCTCCTCTCCGTCAGCCACCCTGCTTTCCGCTCCTGTGTCAGCTACCCTGCTAGCCGCTCCTGTGTCAGCCATCCTGCTATCCGCTCCTGTGTCAGCCACCCTGCTATCCGCTCATCTCCGCCAGCCAATCTGATATCCGCTACTGTGTCAGCCACCCTGCTATCCCCTCCTCTCCATCAGCCACCCTGCTATCCGCTCCTCTCCGTCAGCCACCCTGCTATCCGCTCCTCTCCGCCAGCCACCCTGCTATCCGCTCCTCTCCGCCAGCCACCCTGCTATCCGCTCCTCTCCGCCAGCCAATCTGCTATCCGCTCCTCTCCGCCAGCCAATCTGCTATCCGCTCCTCTCCGCCAGCCACCCTGCTATCCGCTCCTCTCCGTCAGCCACCCTGCTATCCGCTCCTCTCCGTCAGCCAATCTCCTATCCGCTCCTCTCCGCCAGCCAATCTGCTATCTGCTCCTCTCCGTCAGCCAATCTGCTATCCGCTCCTCTTTGCCAGCCAATCTGCTATCCGCTCCTGTCCATCAGCCACCCTGCTATCCGCTCCTGTCCATCAGCCAATCTGCTATCTGCTCCTCTCCGCCAGCCAATCTGCTATCCGCTCCTCTCCGTCAGCCAATCTGCTATCAGCTCCTGTGTTAGCCACCTTGCTATCCGCCCCTCTCCGCCAACCAATCTGCTATTCGCTCCTGGGTCAGCCACCCTGCTATCCGCCTCTCTTCCCCCGCCAATCTGCTATCCGCTCCTCTCTGCCAGCCAATCTGCTATCCGCTCCTCTTTGCCATCCAATCTGCTATCCGCTACTGTGTCAGCCAATCTGCTATCCGCTCCTCTCCGTCAGCCACACTGCTATCCGCTCCTGTCCGTCAGCCAATCTGCTATCCGCTCCTGTGTCATCCAATCTGCTATTCACTCCTCTCAGTCAGCCACCCTGCTATCCGCTCCTGTGTCAGCCAATCTGCTATCCGCTCCTATCCGCCAGCCCCCTGCTCTTCGCACCTCTCCGCCAGCCAATATGCTATCCGCTCCTCTCCGTCAGCCAATCTGCTATCCGCTCCTGTGTCAGCCACCCTGCTATCCGCTCCTCTCCGTCAGCCACACTGCTATCCGCTCCTGTCCGTCAGCCAATCTGCTATCCGCTCCTGTCCGTCAGCCAATCTGCTATCCGCTCCTGTGTCATCCAAGCTGCTATTCGCTCCTCTCAGTCAGCCACCCTGCTATCCGCTCCTCTCCGCCAGCCACCCTGCTATCCGCTCCTCTCCGCCAGCCACCCTGCTATCCGCTCCTCTCCGCCAGCCAACCTGCTATCCGCTCCTCTCCGCCAGCCAATCTGCTATCCGCTCCTCTCCGTCAGCCAATCTGCTATCCGCTCCTCTTTGCCAGCCAATCTGCTATCCGCTCCTGTCCATCAGCCACCCTGCTATCCGCTCCTGTCCATCAGCCAATCTGCTATCTGCTCCTCTCCGCCAGCCAATCTGCTATCCGCTCCTCTCCGCCAGCCAATCTGCTATCCGCTCCTGTGTTAGCCACCTTGCTATCCGCCCCTCTCCGCCAGCCAATCTGCTATTCGCTCCTGGGTCAGCCACCCTGCTATCCGCTCCTCTGTCAGCCACCCTGCTATCCGCCCATCTCTGCCAGCCAATCTGATATCCGATCCTGTGTCAGCCAATCTGCTATCCGCTCCTCTCCGTCAGCCACCCTGCTTTCTGCTCCTGTGTCAGCTACCCTGCTAGCCGCTCCTGTGTCAGCCATCCTGCTATCCGCTCCTGTGTCAGCCACCCTGCTATCCGCTCATCTCCGCCAGCCAATCTGATATCCGCTACTGTGTCAGCCACCCTGCTATCCCCTCCTCTCCATCAGCCACCCTGCTATCCGCTCCTCTCCGTCAGCCACCCTGCTATCCGCTCCTCTCCGCCAGCCACCCTGCTATCCGCTCCTCTCCGCCAGCCACCCTGCTATCCGCTCCTCTCCGCCAGCCACCCTGCTATCCGCTCTCTCCGCCAGCCAATCTGCTATCCACTCCTCTCCGCCAGCCAATCTGCTATCCGCTCCTCTCCGCCAGCCACCCTGCTATCCGCTCCTCTCCGTCAGCCAATCTGCTATCCGCTCCTCTCCGCCAGCCGCCCTGCTATCCGCTCCTCTCCGTCAGCCAATCTCCTATCCGCTCCTCTCCGCCAGCCAATCTGCTATCTGCTCCTCTCCGTCAGCCAATCTGCTATCCGCTCCTCTCCGTCAGCCAATCTGCTATCCGCTCCTGTCCATCAGCCACCCTGCTATCCGCTCCTGTCCATCAGCCAATCTGCTATCTGCTCCTCTCCGCCAGCCAATCTGCTATCCGCTCCTCTCCGTCAGCCAATCTGCTATCCGCTCCTGTGTTAGCCACCTTGCTATCCGCCCCTCTCCGCCAACCAATCTGCTATTCGCTCCTGGGTCAGCCACCCTGCTATCCGCCTCTCTTCCCCCGCCAATCTGCTATCCGCTCCTCTCTGCCAGCCAATCTGCTATCCGCTCCTCTTTGCCAGCCAATCTGCTATCCGCTACTGTGTCATCCAATCTGCTATACGCTCCTCTCCGTCAGCCACACTGCTATCCGCTCCTGTCCGTCAGCCACACTGCTATCCGCTCCTGTGTTATCCAATCTGCTATTCACTCCTCTCAGTCAGCCACCCTGCTATCCGCTCCTGTGTCAGCCAATCTGCTATCCGCTCCTATCCGCCAGCCCCCTGCTCTTCGCACCTCTCCGCCAGCCAATTTGCTATCCGCTCCTCTCCGTCAGCCAATCTGCTATCCGCTCCTGTGTCAGCCACCCTGCTATCCGCTCCTCTCCGTCAGCCACACTGCTATCCGCTCCTGTCCGTCAGCCACACTGCTATCCGCTCCTGTCCGTCAGCCAATCTGCTATCCGCTCCTGTGTCATCCAATCTGCTATTCGCTCCTCTCAGTCAGCCACCCTGCTATCCGCTCCTGTGTCAGCAAATCTGCTATCCGCTCCTATCCGCCAGCCCCCTGCTCTTCGCACCTCTCCGCCAGCCAATCTGCTATCCGCTCCTCTCCGTCAGCCAATCTGCTATCCGCTCCTATGTCAGCCAATCTGCTATCCGCTCCTCTCCGCCAGCCTATCTGCTATCCGCTCCTGTGCCAGCCAATCTGCTATCCGCTCTTCCTTGCCAGCCAATCTGCTATCCGCTCTTCCTTGCCAGCCAATCTGCTATCCGCTCATCTCCGCCAGCCAATCTGATATCCGCCCCTCTCCATCAGCCACCCTGCTTTCCGCTCCTCTCCGTCAGCCAATGTGCTATCCGCTCCTCTCCGCCAGCCACCCTGCTATCCGCTCCTCTCCGTCAGCCACCCTGCTATCCGCTCCTCTCCGTCAGCCACCCTGCTATCCGCTCCTCTCCGTCAGCCAATCTGCTATCCGCTCCTCTCCGCCAGCCAATCTGCTATCCGCTCCTCTCCGCCAGCCAATCTGCTATCCGCTCCTCTCCACCAGCCAATCTGCTATCTGCTCCTCTCCGTCAGCCAATCTGCTATCCGCTCCTCTTTGCCAGCCAATCTGCTATCCGCTCCTGTCCATCAGCCACCCTGCTATCCGCTCCTGTCCATCAGCCAATCTGCTATCTGCTCCTCTCCGCCAGTCAATCTGCTATCCGCTCCTCTCCGTCAGCCAATCTGCTATCCGCTACTGTGTCAGCCACCCTGCTATCCGCTCCTCTCCGTCAGCCACACTGCTATCCGCTCCTGTCCGTCAGCCACACTGCTATCCGCTCCTGTCCGTCAGCCAATCCGCTATCCGCTCCTGTGTCATCCAATCTGCTATTCGCTCCTCTCAGTCAGCCACCCTGCTATCCGCTCCTGTGTCAGCAAATCTGCTATCCGCTCCTATCCGCCAGCCCCCTGCTATCCGCTCCTCTCCGTCAGCCAATCTCCTATCCGCTCCTGTGCCAGCCAATCTGCTATCCGCTCTTCCTTGCCAGCCAATCTGCTATCCGGTCTTCCTTGCCAGCCAATCTGCTATCCGCTCTTCCTTGCCAGCCACCCTGCTATCTGCTCCTCTCCGCCAGCCACCCTGCTATCCGCTCCTGTGTCGGCCACCCTGCTATCCGCTCATCTCCGCCAGCCAATCTGATATCCGCCCCTCTCCGTCAGCCACCCTGCTTTCCGCTCCTCTCCGTCAGCCAATCTGTTATCCTCTCCTCTCTGCCAGCCACCCTGCTATCCGCTCCTCTCCGCCAGCCAATTTGCTATCCGCTCCTCTCCGTCAGCCACCCTGCTATCCGCTCCTCTCCGTCAGCCAATCTGCTATCCGCTCCTCTTATCCAGCCAATCTGCTATCCGCTCCTCTTATCCAGCCACCGTGCTATCCGCTCCTGTCCATCAGCCACCGTGCTATCCGCTCCTGTCCATCAGGCAATCTGCTATCTGCTCCTCTCCGCCAGTCAATCTGCTATCCGCTCCTCTCCGTCAGCCAATCTGCTATCCGCTCCTGTGTTAGCCAATCTGCTATCCTCTCCTCTCCGCCAGCGACCCTGCTATCCGCTCCTCTCCGTCAGCTAATCTGCTATCCGCTCCTCTCCGCCAGCCAATCTGCTATCTGCTCCTTTCTGTCAGCCAATCTGCTATCCGCTCCTCTCCGCCAGCCAATCTGCTATCTGATCCTTTCTGTCAGCCAATCTGCTATCCGCTCCTCTTTGCCAGCCAATCTGCTATCCGCTACTGTGTCAGCCACCCTGCTATCCGCTCCTCTCCGTCAGCCACACTGCTATCCGCTCCTGTCCGTCAGCCACACTGCTATCCGCTCCTGTGTCATCCAATCTGCTATTCGCTCCTCTCAGTCAGCCACCCTGCTATCCGCTCCTCTGTCAGCAAATCTGCTATCCGCTCCTATCCGCCATCCCCCTGCTCTTCGCACCTCTCCGCCAGCGAATCTGCTATCCGCTCCTCTCCGTGAGCCAATCTGCTATCCACTCCTGTGTCAGCCAATCTGCTATCCGCTCCTCTCCGCCAGCCAATCTGCTATCCGCTCCTGTCTCAGCCAATCTCCTATCCGCTCCTGTGCCAGCCAATCTGCTATCCGCTCTTCCTTGCCAGCCAATCTGCTATCCGCTCTTCCTTGCCAGCCACCCTGCTATCTGCTCCTCTCCGCCAGCCACCCTGCTATCCGCTCCTGTGTCAGCCAATCTGCTATCCGCTCCTGTTTAAGCCACCCTGCTTTCCGCTCCTCTCCGTCAGCCAATCTGCTATCCTCTACTGTGTCAGCTACCCTGCTATCCTCTTCTCTCCGTCAGCCACCCTGCTATCCGCTCCTCTCCTCCAGCCACCCTGCTATCCGCTCCTCTCCTCCAGCCACCCTGCTATCCGCTCCTCTCCGCCAGCCACCCTGCTATCCGCTCCTCTCCGCCAGCCACCCTGCTATCCGCTCCTCTCCTCCAGCCACCCTGCTATCCGCTCCTCTCCGCCAGCCAGCCCCTGCTATCCGCTCCTCTCCGCCAGCCACCCTGTTATCCGCTCCTCTCTGCCAGCCACCCTGCTATCCGCTCCTCTCCGCCAGCCACTCTGCTATCCGCTCCTCTCCTCCAGCCAATCTGCTATCCGCTCCTCTCCGTCAGCCAATCTGCTATCCGCTCCTCTTTGCCAGCCAATCTGCTATCCGCTCCTCTCCGTCAGACAATCTGCTATCCGCTACTGTGTCAGCGACCCTGCTATCCGCTCCTCTCCGTCAGCCACCCTGCTATCCGCTCCTCTCCGCCAGCCTCCCTGCTAGCCGCTCCTCTCCGTCAGCCAATCTGCTATCCTCTCCTGTGTTAGCCAATCTGCTATCCGCTCCTCTCCGCCAGCCACCCTGCTATCCGCTCCTCTCCGCCAGCCAATCTTCTATCCGCTCCTCTCCGTCAGCCAATCTCCTATCCGCTCCTGTCCGTAAGCCAATCTGCTATCCGCTCCTCTCCGCCAGCCACCCTGCTATCCGCTCCTCTCCGACAGCCACCCTGCTATCCGCTCCTCTCCGACAGCCACCCTGCTATCCGCTCCTCTCCGCCAGCCAATCTGCTATCCGCTCCTCTTTGCCAGCCAATCTGCTATCCGATACTGTGTCAGCCACCCTGGTATGTGCTCTTCTCCGTCAGCCACGCTGCTATCCGCTCCTGTCCGTCAGCCAATCTGCTATCCGCTCCTCTCCGCCAGCCAATCTGCTATCTGCTCCTCTCCGTCAGCCAATCTGCTATCCGCTCCTCTTTGCCAGCCAATCTGCTATCCGCTCCTCTCCATCAGCCACCGTGCTATCCGCTCCTGTCCATCAGCCAATCTGCTATCTGCTCCTCTCCGCCAGTCAATCTGCTATCCGCTCCTCTCCGTCAGCCAATCTGCTATCCGCTCCTGTGTTAGCCAATCTGCTATCCTCTCCTCTCCGCCAGCGACCCTGCTATCTGCTCCTCTCCGCCAGCCAATCTGCTATCTGATCCTTTCTATCAGCCAATCTGCTATCCGCTCCTCTTTGCCAGCCAATCTGCTATCCGCTACTGTGTCAGCCACCCTGCTATCCGCTCCTCTCCGTCAGCCACACTGCTATCCGCTCCTGTCCGTCAGCCACACTGCTATCCGCTCCTGTGTCATCCAATCTGCTATTCGCTCCTCTCAGTCAACCACCCTGCTATCCGCTCCTGTGTCAGCAAATCTGCTATCCGCTCCTATCCGCCATCCCCCTGCTCTTCGCACCTCTCCGCCAGCCAATCTGCTATCCGCTCCTGTGTCAGCCAATCTGCTATCCGCTCCTCTCCGCCAGCCAATCTGCTATCCGCTCCTGTCTCAGCCAATCTCCTATTCGCTCCTGTGCCAGCCAATCTGCTATCCGCTCTTCCTTGCCAGCCAATCTGCTATCCGCTCTTCCTTGCCAGCCACCCTGCTATCTGCTCCTCTCCGCCAGCCACCCTGCTATCCGCTCCTGTGTCAGCCAATCTGCTATCCGCTCCTGTTTAAGCCACCCTGCTTTCCGCTCCTCTCCATCAGCCAATCTGCTATCCGCTCCTGTTTGCCAGCCTATCTGCTATCCGCTACTGTGTCAGCCACCTTGCTATCCTCTTCTCTCCGTCATCCACCCTGCTATCCGCTCCTCTCCTCCAGCCACCCTGCTATCCGCTCCTCTCCTCCAGCCACCCTGCTATCCTCTCCTCTCCGCCAGCCACCCTGCTATCCGCTCCTCTCCGCCAAACACCCTGCTATCCGCTCCTCTCCGCCAGCCACCCTGTTATCCGCTCCTCTACGCCAGCCACCCTGCTATCCGCTCCTCTCCGCCAGCCACCCTGCTATCCGCTCCTCTCCGTCAGCCAATCTGCTATCCGCTCCTCTTTGCCAGCCAATCTGCTATCCGCTCCTCTCCGTCAGACAATCTGCTATCCGCTACTGTGTCAGCGACCATGCTATCCGCTCCTCTCCGTCAGCCACCCTGCTATCCGCTCCTCTCCGCCAGCCTTCCTGCTATCCGCTCCTCTCCGTCAGCCAATCTGCTATCCGCTCCTGTGTTAGCCAATCTGCTATCCGCTCCTCTCCGCCAGCCACCCTGCTATCCGCTCCTCTCCGCCAGCCAATCTCCTATCCGCTCCTGTCCGTCAGCCAATCTGCTATCCGCTCCTGTGTTAGCCAATCTGCTATCCGCTCCTCTCCGCCAGCCACCCTGCTATCCGCTCCTCTCCGCCAGCCAATCTGCTATCCGCTGCTCTTTGCCAGCCAATCTGCTATCCGATACTGTGTCAGCCACCCTGGTTTGCGTTCTCCGTCAGCCACGCTGCTATCCGCTCCTGTCCGTCAGCCAATCTGCTATCCGCTCCTCTTTGACAGCCAATCTGCGACCCGCTCCTCTTTGCCAGACAATCTGCTATCCGCTCCTTTCCGCCAGCCACCCTGCTATCCTCTCCTCTTTGACAGCCAATCTGCGACCCGCTCCTCTTTGCCAGACAATCTGCTATCCGCTCCTTTCCGCCAGCCACCCTGCTATCCTCTCCTCTTTGCCAGCCAATCTGCTATCCGCTCCTCATCGTCAGCCAATCTCCTATCCGCTCCTGTGTTAGCCAATCTACTATCTGCTCCTCTCCACCATCCACCTTGCTATCCGCTCCTCTCCGCCAGCCAATGTACTCTCCTCTCCTCTCCATCAGCCAATCTGCTATCCGCTCCTCTCCGTCAGCCACCCTGCTATCCGCTCCTCTCCGCCAGCCACCCTGCTATCCGCTCCTCTCCTCCAGCCAATATGCTATCCGCTCCTGTGTCATCCAATCTGCTAACCGCTCCTCTCAGTCAGCCACCCTGCTATCCGCTCCTGTGTCAGCCAATCTGCTAACCGCTCATCTTCGCAAGCCCCCCTTCTATTCGCACCTCTCCGCCAGCCAATCTGCTATCCGCTCGTCTCCGTCAACCAATCTGCTATCCGCTCCTGTGTCAGCCAATCTGCTCTCCGCTCCTCTCCGTCAGTCAATCTGCTATCCGCTCCTGTGTAAGCCAATCTGCTATCTGCTCCTCTCCGCCATCCACCCTGCTATCCGCTCCTGTGTCAGCCAGCCAGCTATCCGCTCCTGTGTCAGCCACCCTGCTATCCACCCCTCTCTGCCAGTCAATCTGCTATCCGCTCCTGTGTCAGCCAATCTGCTATCCGCCTCTCCGCCAGCCAATCTGCTATCGGCCCCTCTCCGCCACCCAATCTGCTATCGGCCCCTCTCCGCCAGCCAATCCGCTCCTCTCCGCCAGCCACCCTGCTATCCGCTCCTCTCCGCCAGCCACCCTGCTATCCGCTCCTCTCCGTCAGCCAATCTGCTATCCGCTCCTCTTTGCCAGCCAATCTGCTATCCGCTCCTCTCCGTCAGACAATCTGCTATCCGCTACTGTGTCAGCGACCATGCTATCCGCTCCTCTCCGTCAGCCACCCTGCTATCCGCTCCTCTCCGCCAGCCTCCCTGCTATCCGCTCCTCTCCGTCAGCCAATCTGCTATCCGCTCCTGTGTTAGCCAATCTGCTATCCGCTCCTCTCCGCCAGCCACCCTGCTATCCGCTCCTCTCCGCCAGCCAATCTCCTATCCGCTCCTGTCCGTCAGCCAATCTGCTATCCGCTCCTGTGTTAGCCAATCTGCTATCCGCTCCTCTCCGCCAGCCACCCTGCTATCCGCTCCTCTCCGCCAGCCAATCTGCTATCCGCTGCTCTTTGCCAGCCAATCTGCTATCCGATACTGTGTCAGCCACCCTGGTTTGCGTTCTCCGTCAGCCACGCTGCTATCCGCTCCTGTCCGTCAGCCAATCTGCTATCCGCTCCTCTTTGACAGCCAATCTGCGACCCGCTCCTCTTTGCCAGACAATCTGCTATCCGCTCCTTTCCGCCAGCCACCCTGCTATCCTCTCCTCTTTGACAGCCAATCTGCGACCCGCTCCTCTTTGCCAGACAATCTGCTATCCGCTCCTTTCCGCCAGCCACCCTGCTATCCTCTCCTCTTTGCCAGCCAATCTGCTATCCGCTCCTCATCGTCAGCCAATCTCCTATCCGCTCCTGTGTTAGCCAATCTACTATCTGCTCCTCTCCACCATCCACCTTGCTATCCGCTCCTCTCCGCCAGCCAATGTACTCTCCTCTCCTCTCCATCAGCCAATCTGCTATCCGCTCCTCTCCGTCAGCCACCTTGCTATCCGCTCCTCTCCGCCAGCCACCCTGCTATCCGCTCCTCTCCTCCAGCCAATATGCTATCCGCTCCTGTGTCATCCAATCTGCTAACCGCTCCTCTCAGTCAGCCACCCTGCTATCCGCTCCTGTGTCAGCCAATCTGCTAACCGCTCATCTCCGCAAGCCCCCCTGCTATTCGCACCTCTCCGCCAGCCAATCTGCTATCCGCTCGTCTCCGTCAACCAATCTGCTATCCGCTCCTGTGTCAGCCAATCTGCTCTCCGCTCCTCTCCGTCAGTCAATCTGCTATCCGCTCCTGTGTAAACCAATCTGCTATCTGCTCCTCTCCGCCATCCACCCTGCTATCCGCTCCTGTGTCAGCCACCCTGCTATCCGCCCCTCTCTGCCAGTCAATCTGCTATCCGCTCCTGTGTCAGCCAATCTGCTATCCGCCTCTCCGCCAGCCAATCTGCTATCGGCCCCTCTCCGCCACCCAATCTGCTATCGGCCCCTCTCCGCCAGCCAATCCGCTCCTCTCCGCCAGCCACCCTGCTATCCGCTCCTCTCGCCAGCCACCCTGCTATCTGCTCCTCTCCGTCAGCCAATCTGCTATCTGCTCCTCTCCGTCAGCCACCCTGTTATCCGCTCCTGTGTCAGCCACCCTGCTATCCGCCCCTCTCCGCCAGCCACCCTGCTATCCGCCCCTCTCCGCCAGCCACCCTGCTATCCGCCCCTCTCCGCCAGCCACCCTGCTATCCGCTCCTCTCCGCCAGCCAATCTGCTATCCGCTCCTCTCCGTCAGCCAAGCTGCTATCCGCTCCTGTGTTAGCCAATCTGCTATCCGCTCCTCTCCGCCAGCCACCCTGCTATCCGCTCCTCTCCGCCAGCCAATCTGCTATCCGCTCCTCTCCGCCAGCCAATCTGCTATCCGCTCCTCTTTGCCAGCCAATCTGCTATCCGCTACTGTGTCAGCCACCCTGGTATGCGCTCTTCTCCGTCAGCCACTCTGCTATCCGCTCCTGTCCGTCAGCCAATCTGCTATCCGCTCCTCTTTGACAGCCAATCTGCGACCCGCTCCTCTTTGCCAGACAATCTGCTATCCGCTCCTCTCTGTCACCCACCCTGCTATCCGCTCCTTTCCGCCAGCCACCCTGCTATCCTCTCCTCTTTGCCAGCCAATCTGCTATCCGCTCCTCATCGTCAGCCAATCTCCTATCCGCTCCTGTGTTAGCCAATCTGCTATCTGCTCCTCTCCGCCAGCCAATCTGCTATCCGCTCCTCTCCGCCAGCCAATCTGCTCTCCTCTCCTCTCCATCAGCCAATCTGCTATCCGCTCCTCTCCATCAGCCACCCTGCTATCCGCTCCTCTCCGCCAGCCAATCTGGTATCCACTCCTCTCCTCCTTCCAATCTGCTATCCGCTCCTGTGTCATCCAATCTGCTAACTGCTCCTCTCAGTCAGCCACCCTGCTATCCGCTCCTGTGTCAGCCAATCTGCTAACCGCTCATCTCCGCAACCCCCCCTGCTATTCGCACCTCTCCGTCAGCCAATCTGCTATCCGCTCCTGTGTAAGCCAATCTGCTATCTGCTCCTCTCCGCCATCCACCCTGCTATCCGCTCCTGTGTCAGCCACCCTGCTATCCGCCCCTCTATGCCAGTCAATCTGCTATCCGCTCCTGTGTCAGCCAATCTGCTATCTGCCTCTCCACCAGCCAATCTGCTATCAGCCCCTCTCCGCCACCCAATCTGCTATCGGCCCCTCTCCGCCAGCCAATCCGCTCCTCTCCGCCAGCCACCCTGCTATCCGCTTCTCTCGCCAGCCACCCTGCTATCTGCTCCTCTCCGTCAGCCAATCTGCTATCTGCTCCTCTCCGTCAGCCATCCTGTTATCCTCTCCTGTGTCAGCCACCCTGCTATCCTCTCCTGTGTCAGCCACCCTGCTATCGGCCCCTCTCCGCCAGCCAATCTGCTATCCGGCCCTCTCCGCCAGCCAATCTGCTATCCGCTCCTCTCCGCCTGCCACCCTGCTATCCGCTCCTCTCCGTCAGCCACCCTGCTATCCGCTCCTGTGTCAGCCACTCTGCTATCCGCTCCTGTCAGCCGATCTGCTATCCGCTCCTGTGTCAGCCACCCTGCTATCCGCCCCTCTCTCCCAGCAAATCTGCTATCCGCTCCTCTCCGCCAGCCACCCTGCTCTCCGCTCCTCTCTGCCAGCCACCCTGCTCTCCGCTCCACTCCGCCAGCCACCCTGCTATCCGCTCCTCTCAGCCAGCCACCCTGCTATACGCTCCTCTCCGCCAGCCACCCTGCTATCCGTTCCTCTCTGCCAGCCCATCTGCTATCCGCTCCTCTCCGCCAGCCACCTTGCTATCCGCTCCTCTTTGCCGGCCAGTCTGCTATCCGCTACTGTGTCAGCGACCCTGCTATCCGCTCCTCTCCGCCAGCCTCCCTGCTATACGCTCCTCTCCGTCAGCCACCCTGCTATCCGCTGCTGTGTCACCCAATATGGTATCCGCTCCTCTCCGCAAGCACATCTGCTATCCGCTCCTGTGTCAGGCAATCTGCTATCCGCTCCTCTCCGCCAGCCAATCTGCTATCCGCTCCTGTGTTAGCCAATCTGCTATCCGCTCCTCTCCGCCAGCCACCCTGCTATCCGCTCCTCTCCGCCAGCCAATCTGCTATCCGCTGCTCTTTGCCAGCCAATCTGCTATCCGATACTGTGTCAGCCACCCTGGTTTGCGCTCTTCTCCGACAGCCACGCTGCTATCCGCTCCTGTCCGTCAGCCAATCTGCTATCCGCTCCTCTTTGACAGCCAATCTGCGACCCGCTCCTCTTTGCCAGACAATCTGCTATCCGCTCCTTTCCGCCAGCCACCCTGCTATCCTCTCCTCTTTGCCAGCCAATCTGCTATCCGCTCCTCATCGTCAGCCAATCTTCTATCCGCTCCTGTGTTAGGCAATCTGCTATCTGCTCCTCTCCACCATCCACCTTGCTATCCGCTCCTCTCCGTCAGCCACCCTGCTATCCGCTCCTCTCCGCCAGCCACCCTGTTATCCGCTCCTCTCCGCCAGCCACCCTGCTATCCGCTCCTCTCCGCCAGCCACCCTGCTATCCGCTCCTCTCCGTCAGCCAATCTGCTATCCGCTCCTCTTTGCCAGCCAATCTGCTATCCGCTCCTCTCCGTCAGACAATCTGCTATCCGCTCCTGTGTCATCCAATCTGCTAACTGCTCCTCTCAGTCAGCCACCCTGCTATCCGCTCCTGTGTCAGCCAATCTGCTAACCGCTCATCTCCGCAACCCCCCCTGCTATTCGCACCTCTCCGTCAGCCAATCTGCTATCCGCTCCTGTGTAAGCCAATCTGCTATCTGCTCCTCTCCGCCATCCACCCTGCTATCCGCTTCTGTGTCAGCCAGCCAGCTATCCGCTCCTGTGTCAGCCACCCTGCTATCCGCCCCTCTATGCCAGTCAATCTGCTATCCGCTCCTGTGTCAGCCAATCTGCTATCCGCCTCTCCGCCAGCCAATCTGCTATCAGCCCCTCTCCGCCACCCAATCTGCTATCGGCCCCTCTCCGCCAGCCAATCCGCTCCTCTCCGCCAGCCACCCTGCTATCCGCTTCTCTCGCCAGCCACCCTGCTATCTGCTCCTCTCCGTCAGCCAATCTGCTATCTGCTCCTCTCCGTCAGCCATCCTGTTATCCGCTCCTGTGTCAGCCACACTGCTATCCTCTCCTGTGTCAGCCACCCTGCTATCCGCCCCTCTCCCCCAGCCAATCTGCTATCCGCCGCTCTCCGCCAGGCAATCTGCTATCGGCCCCTCTCCGCCAGGCAATCTGCTATCCGGCCCTCTCCGCCAGCCAATCTGCTATCCGCTCCTCTCCGCCAGCCACCCTGCTATCCGCTCCTCTCCGTCAGCCACCCTGCTATCTGCTCCTGTGTCAGCCACCCTGCTATCCGCTCCTGTGTCAGCCACCCTGCTATCCGCTCCTGTCAGCCAATCTGCTATCCGCTCCTGTGTCAGCCACCCTGCTATCCGCCCCTCTCTCCCAGCCAATCTGCTATCCGCTCCTCTCCGCCAGCCACCCTGCTCTCCGCTCCTCTCCGCCAGCCACCCTGCTCTCCGCTCCTCTCCGCCAGCCACCCTGCTATCCGCTCCTCTCAGCCAGCCACCCTGCTATCCGCTCCTCTCCGCCAGCCACCCTGCTATCCGCTCCTCTCCGCCAGCCCATCTGCTATCCGCTCCTCTCCGCCAGCCACCTTGCTATCCGCTCCTCTTTGCCGGCCAGTCTGCTATCCGCTCTTCTCCGTCAGACAATCTGCTATCCGCTACTGTGTCAGCGACCCTGCTATCCGCTCCTCTCCGCCAGCCTCCCTGCTATACGCTCCTCTCCGTCAGCCAATCTCCTATCCGCTCCTATCCGCCAGCCAATCTGCTATCCGCTCCTCTTTGCCAGACAATCTGCTATCCGCTACTGTGTCAGCCAGTCTGCTATCCGCTCCTCTCCGCCAGCCGATCTCCTATCCGCTCGTCTCCGCCAGCCACCCTGCTATCCTCTCCTCTCCGCCAGACAATCTACTATCCGCTCCTCTCCGCCAGCCAGCCTGCTATCCGCTCCTCTCCGCCAGCCAGCGTGCTATCCGCTCCTGTGTCGGCAAATCTGCTATCCGCTCCTCTTTGCCAGCCAATCTGTTATCCGCTCCAATTTTCCAGCCAATCTGCTATCCGCTCCTCTCCGCCAACCACCCTGCTATCCGCTCCTTTCCACAGCCAATCTGCTATCCGCTCCTCTGCGCCTGCCAAACTGCTATCCGTTCCAGTGTCAGTCAATCTGCTATCCGCTCCTGTCCGCCAGCCACCCTGCTATTCACTCCTCTCTGCCAGCCACCCTGCTATCCGCTCCTCTCCGCCAGCCACCCTGCTATCCGCTGCTGTGTCAGCCAATATGGTATCCGCTCCTCTCCGCAAGCACATCTGCTATCCGCTCCTGTGTCAGGCAATCTGCTATCCGCTCCTCTCCGCCAGCCAATCTGCTATCCGCTCCTGTGTCAGGCAATCTGCTATCCGCTCCTCTGCGCCTTCCAAACTGCTATCCGTTCCTGTGTCAGCCAATATGCTATCCGCTCCTCTCCGCCACCCACCCTCCTATCCGCTCCTCTCCGCCAGCCACCCTGCTATCCGCTACTGTCCGCCAGCCAATCTGCTATCCGCTCCTGTCCGCCAGCCACCCTGCTTTGCGTTCCTCTCCGCCAGCCACCCTGGTATCCGCTCCTCTCCGCCAGCCACCCTGGTATCCGCTCCTCTCCGCCAGCGAATCTGCTATCCTCTCCTCTCCGCCAGCCAATCTGCTATCCGCTCCTCTCCGCCAGCCACCCTGCTATCCGCTCCTCTCCGCCAACCACCCTGCTATCCGCTCCTCTCCGCCAACCACCCTGCTATCCGCTCCTCTATGCCAGCCACCCTGCTGTCCGCTCCTCTCCGCCAGCGAATCTGCTATCCTCTCCTCTCCGCCAGCCAATCTGCTATCCGCTCCTCTCCGCCAGCCACCCTGCTATCCGCTCCTCTCCGCCAGCCACCCTGCTATCCGCTCCTCTCCGCCAGCCACCCTGCTAACCGCTCCTCTCCGCCAACCACCCTGCTATCCGCTCCTCTATGCCAGCCACCCTGCTATCCGCTCCTCTCCGCCTGCCAAACTGCTATCCGTTCCTGTGTCAGCCAATCTGCTATCCGCTCCTCTCCGCTAGCCACCCTGCTATCCGCTCCTCTTCGCCAACCACCCTGCTATCCGCTCCTCTCCACCAACCACCCTGCGATCCGCTCGTCTCCGTCAACCACCCTCCTATCCGCTCCTCTCCGCCAACCACCCTGCTATCCACTCCTCTCCGCCTTCCAATCTGCTATCCGCTCCTCTCCGCAAGCCAATCTGCTATCCGCTCCTGTATCAGCCGATCTGCTATCCGATCCTCTTTTACAGCCAATCCGCTATCCGCTCCTTTCCGTCAGACAATCTGCTATCTGCTCCTGTGTCAGCCAATCTGCTTTCCGCTCCTCTCCGTCAGCCAATCTGCTATCCGGTCCTGTGTCAGCCAAACCGCTATCCGCTCTTCTTTGCCAGCCAATCCGATATCCGCTCCTCTCTGCCAGCCACCCTGCTATCCGCTCCTCTCCGCCAGCCAAATTGCTATCTGCTCCTGTGTCAGCCACCCTGCTATCCTGTCCTCTCTGCCAGTCACCCTGCTATCCGCTCCTCTCCGTCAGCCAATCTGCTATCCGCTCCTGTGTCAGCCAATCTGCTATCCACTCCTCTTTGCCAGCGAATCTGCTATCCGCACCTCTCCGTAATCCAATCTGCTACCTGATCCTCTCCACCAGCCACCCCGCTATCCGCTCCTGTGTCAGCCAATCTGCTATCCGCTCCTCTCCGCCAACCAATCTGCTATCCGCTCCTCTCCGCCAGCCACCCTGCGATCCGCTCCTCTCCGCCAGCCACCCTGCTATCCGCCCCTCTGTCAGCCAATCTGCTATCCGCCCCTCTGTCAGCCATTCTGCTATCCGCTCCTCTCCGCCAGCTAATCTGCTATCCGCTCCTCTTTGCCGGCCAATCTGCTATCCCCTCCTCTTTGCCGGCCAATCTGCTATCCGCTCCTCTCCGCGAGCCAATCTGCTGTCCGCTCCTCTCCGCCAGCCAGTCTGCTATCCGCTCCTTTGTCAGCCAATCTGCTATCGACTCCTCTCCGCCAGCCAATCTGCTATCCGCTCCTCTCCGCCAGCCAATCTGCTATCCGCTCCTCTCCGCCAGCCAATCTGCTATCCGCTCCTCTCCGCCAACCAATCTGCTATCCGCTCCTCTCCGCCAACCACCCTGCTATCCGCTCCTCTCCGCCAACCACCCTGCTATCCGCTCCTCTCCGCCAACCACCCTGCTATCCGATCCTCTCCGCCAACCACGCTGCTATCCGCTCCTCTCCGCCAACCACGCTGCTATCCGCTGCTCTCCGTCAGTCAATCTGCTATCCCCTCCTCTCCGCCAGCCAATCTGCTGTCCGCTACTCTCCGCCAGCCAATCTGCTATCCGCTCCTCTCCGCCAGCCAATCTGCTATCCGCTCCTCTCCGCCAGCCAATCTGCTATCCGCTCCTCTCCACCAGCCACCCTGCTATCCGCTCCTCTCCGCCAACCACCCTGCTATCCGATCCTCTCCGCCAACCACGCTGCTATCCGCTCCTCTCCGCCAACCACGCTGCTATCCGCTGCTCTCCGTCAGTCAATCTGCTATCCCCTCCTCTCCGCCAGCCAATCTGCTGTCCGCTACTCTCCGCCAGCCAATCTGCTATCCGCTCCTCTCCGCCAGCCAATCTGCTATCCGCTCCTCTCCGCCAGCCAATCTGCTATCCGCTCCTCTCCACCAGCCACCCTGCTATCCGCTCCTCTCCGCCAACCAATCTGCTATCCGCTCTTCTCCGCCAACCACCCTTCTATCCGCTCCTCTCCGTCAGCCAGTCTGCTGTCCGCTCCTCTCCGCCACCCAATCGACTGTCCGCTCCTCTCCGCCAGCCAATCTGCTATCCGCTCCTCTCCGCCAACCAATCTGCTATCTACTCCTGTGTCAGCCAATCTGCTATCCGCTCCTTTCCACCAGCCACCCCGCTATCCTCTCCTGTGTCAGCCAATCTGCTATCCGCTCCTCTCCTCAAACCAATCTGCTATCCGCTCCTCTCCACCAGCCACCCTGCTATCCGCTTCTCTCCACCAACCACCCTGCTATCCTCTCCTCTCCGCCAACCACACTGCTATCCTCTCCTCTCCGCCAACCACACTGCTATCCGCTCCTCTCCGCCAACCACCATGCTATCCGCTCCTCTCCACCAGCCACCCTGCTATCCGCTCCTCTCCGCCAACCAATCTGCTATCCGCTCTTCTCCGCCAACCACCCTTCTATCCGCTCCTCTCCGTCAGCCAGTCTGCTGTCCGCTCCTCTCCGCCACCCAATCGACTGTCCGCTCCTCTCCGCCAGCCAATCTGCTATCCGCTCCTCTCCGCCAACCAATCTGCTATCTACTCCTGTGTCAGCCAATCTGCTATCCGCTCCTTTCCACCAGCCACCCCGCTATCCTCTCCTGTGTCAGCCAATCTGCTATCCGCTCCTCTCCTCAAACCAATCTGCTATCCGCTCCTCTCCACCAACCACCCTGCTATCCTCTCCTCTCCGCCAACCACACTGCTATCCTCTCCTCTCCGCCAACCACACTGCTATCTGCTCCTCTCCGCCAACCACCATGCTATCCGCTCCTCTCCGCCAACCACCATGCTATCCGCTCCTCTCCGCCAGCCAATCTGCTATCCGCTCCTCTCCGCCAGCCAATCTGCTGTCCGCTCCTCTCCGCCAGCCAATCTGCTGTCCGCTCCTCTCCGCCAGCCAATCTGCTGTCCGCTCCTCTCCGCCAGCCAATCTGCTGTCCGCTCCTCTCCGCCAGCCAATCTACTGTCCGCTTCTATCCGCCAACCAATCTGCTATCTATTCCTGTGTCAGCCAATCTGCTATCCGCTCATCTCCGCCAGCCAATCTGCTATCCGCTCCTGTGTCAGCCAATCTGCTATCCGCTCCTCTCCGCCAGCCAATCTGCTATCCGCTCCTGTGTCAGCCAATCTGCTATCAACTCCTCTTTGCCAGCCAATCTGCTATCGGCTCCTCTCTGCCAACAACCCTGCTATCCGTTCCTCTCCACCAAACACCCTGCTATCCGCTCCTGTGCCAGCCAATCTGCTATCCGCTCCTCTCCTCCAGCCAATCTGCTATCCACCCCTGTGTCAGCCAATCTGCTGTCCGCTCCTCTCCGCCAGCCAATCTGCTGTCCGCTCATCTCCTCCAACCAATCTGCTATCCGCTCTTCTCCGCCAGCCAATCTGCTATCCACTCCTGTGTCAGCTAATCTGCTATCCGCTCCTCTCCGCCAACCACCCTCCTATCCGTTCCTCTCCGCCAGCCAATCTGCTATCCACTCCTGTGTCAGCCATTCTGCCATCCGCTCCTCTTTGCCAGCCAATCTGCTATCCGCTCCTCTCCGCCAGCCAATCTGCTATCCGCTCCTGTGTCAGCCAATCTGCTATGCGCTCCTCTCCGCCAGCCAATCTGCTATCCGCTCCTCTCCGCCAGCCACCCTCCTATCCGCTCCTCTCCGCCAACCACCCTGCTATCTGCTCCTCTCCGTCAGCCACCCTGCTATCTGCTCCTCTCCGCAAGCCACCCTGCTATCCGCTCCTGTGTCAGCCAATCTGCTATCTGCTCCTCTCCGCCAGGCACCCTGCTATCCGCTCCTCTCCGCCAGCCAATCTGCTGTCCGCTCCTTTGTCAGCCAATCCGCTATCCGCTCCTCTCCGCTAGCCATTCTGCTCTCCGCTCCTCTCCGCCAGCCAATCTGCTATCCACTCCTGTGTCAGCCAATCTGCTATCTGCTCCTCTCCGCCAGCCACACTGCTATAAGCTCCTCTCCGCCAACCCTCCTGCTATCCGTTCCTGTGTCAGCCACCCTGCTATCCGCTCCTCTCCGCCAGCCAATCTGCTATCCGCTCCTCTCCGCCAGCCATTCTGCTATCCGCTCCTCTCCGCCAGCCAATCTGCTATCCGCTCCTCTCCGCCAGCCAATCTGCTATCCGCTCCTCTCCGCCAGCCAATCTGCTATCCGCTCCTCTCCGCCAGCCAATCTTCTATCCGCTCCTCTCCGCCAGCCACACTGCTATCCACTGCTCTCAGTCAGGAATTCTCCTAACCGCAACTTTCCGCCAGCCAATTTGCTATGCGCTCATCTCCGCCAGCCACCCTGCTATCCGCTCCCCTCCGCCAGCCACCCTGCTATCCACTCCTCTCCGCCAGCCAATCTCCTATCCGCTCCTGTGTCAGCCACCCTGATATGCGCTCCTCTCCGCCAGCCAATCTGCTGTCCGCTCCTCTCCGCGAACCACCCTGCTATCCGCTCCTCTCCGCCAACCACCCTGCTATCCGCTCCTCTCCGCCAGCCAATCTGCTGTCCGCTCCTGTGTCAGCCAATCTTCTGTCCGCTCCTCTCCTCTAGCCAATCTGCTATCCGCTCCTCTCCGCCAGCCAATCTGCTATCCACTCCTGTGTCAGCCAATCTGCTATCCGCTCCTCTCCGCCAACCCCCCTGCTATCCGTTCCTGTGTTAGCCACCCTGCTATCCGCTGCTCTCCGCGAGCCTCCCTGCTATCCGCTCCTCTCCGCCAGGAATTCTCCTAACCTCAACTTTCCGCCAGCCAATCTGCTATCAGCTCCTGTGTCAGCCAATCTGCTATCCGCTCCTCTCCGCCACCCACCCTGCTATCCGCACCTGTGTCAGCCAATCTGCTGTCCGCACCTCTCCGCCAGCCAATCTGCTGTCCGCACCTCTCCGCCAGCCAATCTGCTGTCCGCACCTCTCCGCCAGCCAATCTGCTGTCCGCACCTCTCCGCCAGCCAATCTGCTATCTGCTCCTCTCCGCCAACCACCCTGCTATCCGCTCCTCTCCGCCAGCCAATCTGCTATCCGCTCCTGTGTCAGCCAATCTGATATCCGCTCCTCTCCGCCAGCCAATCTGCTATCCGCTCCTCTCTGTCAGCCACTATGCTATCCGCTCCTCTCCGCCAGCCACTCTGCTATCCGCCCCTGTGTCAGCCAATCTGCTATCCGCTCCTCTCCGCCAGCCACTCTGCTATCCGCCCCTGTGTCAGCCAATCTGCTATCCGCTCCTCTTTGCCAGCCAATCTGCTATCCGCTCCTCTCCGCCAGCCAATCTGATCTCCGCTGCTCTGCGCCAGCCAATCTGCTGTCCGTTCCTCTCTGCTAACCACCCTGCTATCCGCTTCTCTCCGCCAGCCAATCTGCTATCCGCTCCTGTGTCAGCCAATCTGCTATCCGCTCCTCTCCGCCAGCCAATCTGCTATCCGCTCCTGTCTCAGCCAATCTGCTATCTGCTCCTCTTTGTCAGCCAATCTGCTATCATCTCCTCTCCGCCAGCCACCCACCCTGCTATCTGCACCTGTGTCAGCCAATCTGCTATCCGCTCCTGTCCGACAGCCAATCTGCTATCCGCTCCTGTGTCAGCCAATCTGCTATCCGCTCCTCTCTGCCAGCCACTCTGCTATCCGCTCCTCTCCTCCAGCCACCCTGCTATCCGCTCCTGTGTCAGCCAATCTGCTTTCCGCTCATCTCCGCCAACCACCCTGCTATCTGCTCCTCTCCACCAGCCAATCTGCTATCCGCTCCTCTCCGCCACACACCCTGCTATCCGCTCCTCTCCGCCAGCCAATCTGCCATCCTCTGCTCTCTGCCAGCCACCCTGCTATCCGCTCTTCTCCGCCAGCCAATGTGCTGTCCTCTCCTCTCCGCCAGCCACCCTGCTATCCGCTCCTGTGTCAGCCAATCTGCTAGCCGCTCCTCCCCGTCAGCCAATCTGCTATCCGCTCCTCTCCGCCAGCCCCTTAAAGTCCCTATGTCCTGCTTGCCCCAGGCTGAGTTAGCTGAGCGTAAGTAATTGCAGGCCATTATAGGCCAGCTTGATATCCAAATAACCTTGTTGTTTTGACCTGTTGTATTTGGAAATGATTATAGTTGGTATAATGACCCTACTCTTGTTAGAGGACTGGTGCAAGGGGATGAATATTGACCGTAGGAACTGTCTTCTGGTAACGGGGGTTGTCATAAACAGTTAGTTAAGGGTTAAGGTTTTTTTTCTACCTGTAAAGGATTAACAAGCAGTACCTGTGAACACCTGACCAGAGGACCAATCAGGGACAAGAGATTTTCAAATCTCTGTGGAGGGAAGTTTTTTTTTCTGTTCTTTGTGTTAGAGAGTCTCTCTTGGGAGTTTAGGGAGTTCAGACATCTTAATCAAGTCCTCCCAGGTTTCTGCAATAAATTCTTCTATTCAAGGTAGTGAGTATTAGCAAGGAACTAGTATTCTTATACTTTTATTTCTGTATTTGCAATTCTGTGTTTTGCTATAGAATTTCTTTAATGCTGTTCTGTTATTGCTTTTACTGAGAAAGAAAGGAGGGGGGATTCTCTCCAGAGATTGATAAGTTTAGACCCTGTGTATTGCTCCATCTTGGTATTGCAGAGACAGTTTACTTTCTTTTATTCTTTAATAAATCTTTTCTGTTAAGGACTTGGTTGATCTTTCCTTGGGTGAATTCTCAGGGAAAGGGGAGGAGGGAGGAGGAAGGCATCCCTCTGTAGTTGGATCCCGGTATCTCTCCTAGGAAAAGGGAGGGGGGAGGAAGCAGGGGGGAATGGTTTATTTCTCCTAGGTGTAAGAAATCCAAGGATTTTTGGGAAGGACTGTGTCCCAATACATGTACATTATTGGGTGGTGGCAACTTTCAACAGATCTAAACTAGGATTTTAGTTTAGGGGAGTCCATGCAGGTTCCCATCATGGAACCCAACAGCTCTAAGTGGGGAATAAACCTATGATAGCAGGGTGGCTGACACAGGAGCGGATAGCAGGGTGGCTGGCGGAGAGGAGCGGATAGCAGATTGGCTGGCGGAGAGGAGCGGATAGCAGATTGGCTGGCGGAGAGGAGCGGATAGCAGGGTGACTGAAACAGGAGAGGATAGCAGATTGATTGAGGGAGGAACGGATAGCAGGGTGGTTGGTGGAGAGGAGTGGATAGCAGGGTGGCTGGCGGAGAGGAGCGGATAGCAGGGTGGCTGGCGGAGAGGAGCGGATAGCAGATTGGCTGGCGGACGGGAGCGGATAGCAGGGTGGCTGGCGGGGGGAGGGAGCGGATAGCAGGGTGGTTGGCGGAGAGGAGCGGATAGCAGGGTGGTTGGCGGAGAGGAGCGGATAGCAGGGTGGCTGGTGGAGAGGAGCAGATAGCAGATTGGCTGGCGGAGAGGAGCGGATAGCAGGGTGGCTGGTGGAGAGGAGCGGATAGCAGGGTGGCTGACGGACAGGAGCGGATAGCAGGGTGGCTGGCGGAGAGGAGAGGTTAGCAGATTGGCTGGCGGAGAGGAGCGGATAGCAGGGTGGCTGACGGACAGGAGCGGATAGCAGGGTGGCTGGCGGGGGGGAGCGGATAGCAGGGTGGATAGGAGTGGAGCAGATAGCAGATTGCCTGGAGGAGAGTTGCGGATAGGAGATTGGCTGGCGGAGAGGAGCGGATAGCATATTGGCTGGCGGAGAGGAGCGGATAGCATATTGGCTGGCGGAGAGGAGCAGATAGCAGGGTGGCTGGCGGAGGGGAGCGGATAGCAGGGTGGCTTGCGGAGAGGAGCGGATAGCAGATTGGCTGACGGAGAGGAGCGGATAGCAGGGTGGATGGCGGCGAGGAGCAGATAGCAGGGTGGCTGGCCGGGGGGAGCGGATAGCAGGGTGGTTGGCGGAGAAAAGCGGATAGCAGGTTGGCTGGTGGATAGGAGCTGATAGCAGGGTGGCTGGCGAAGAGGAGCGGATAGCAGATTGTCTGGCGGAGAGGAGTGGATAGCAGGGTGGCTGGCGGAGAGGAGCGGATAGCAGGGTGGCTGGTGGGTGGGAGCGGATAGCAGGGTGGTTGGCGGAGAGGAGCGGATAGCAGGGTGGCTGGAGGAGAGGTGAGGATAGCAGATTGGCTGGCGGAGACGAGCGGATAGCAGTGTGGCTGGCGGAGTGGAGCGGATAGCAGATTGGCTGGCGGAGAGGAGCGGATAGCAGGGAGGCTGGGGGAGAGGAGCGTATAGCAGATTGGCTCGCGGAGAGTTACGGATAAGAGATTGGCTGGCGTACGGGAGCGGATAGCAGGGTGGCTGGCGGTCGGGAGCGGATAGCAGGGTGGCTGGCGGTCGGGAGCGGATAGCAGGGTGGCTGGCGGACGGGAGCGGATAGCAGGGTGGCTGGCGGTCGGGAGCGGATAGCAGGGTGGCTGGCGGTCGGGAGCGGATAGCAGGGTGGCTGGCGGAGGGGAGCGGATAGCAGGGTGGCTGGCGGAGGGGAGCGGATAGCAGGGTGGCTGGCGGAGGGGAGCGGATAGCAGGGTGGCTGGCGGAGAGGAGCGGATAGCAGGGTGGCTGACACAGGAGCGGATAGCAGATTGGCTGGCGGAGAGGAGCTGATAGCAGGTTGGCTGGCGGAGAGGAGCGGATAGCATATTGGCTGGCGGAGGGGAGCGGATAGCAGGGTGGCTGGCGGACGGGAGCGGATAGCAGGGTGGCTGGCGGACGGGAGCGGATAGCAGATTGGCTGGCGGAGAGAAGCGGATAGCAGGGTGGCTGGCGGAGAGAAGCGGATAGCAGGGTGGCTGGCGGAGAGGAGCGGATAGCAGGGTGGCTGGCGGAGAGGAGCGGATAGCAGGGTGGCTGGCGGAGAGGAGCGGATAGCAGGGTGGCTGGAGGAAAGGAGCGGATAGCAGATTGGCTGGCGGAAAGGAGCGGATAGGAGATTGGCTGGCGGAGAGGAGCGGATAGGAGATTGGCTGGCGGAGAGGGGCGGATTGCAGATTGGCTGGCGGAGAGGGGCGGATTGCAGATTGGCTGGCGGAGAGGGGCGGATAGCATATTGGCTGGCGGAGGGGAGCAGATAGCAGGGTGGCTGGCGGAGGGGAGCAGATAGCAGGGTGGCTTTCTGAGAGGAGCGGATAGTAAGGTTGCTGGCGGAGGGGAGCGGATAGCAGGGTGGGTGGCGGAGAGGAGCAGATAGCAGATTGACTGGCATTGAGGATTGGATAGCAGGGTGGCTGGCGGAGAGGAGCGGATAGCAGGGTGGCTGGCGGGAGGGAGCAGATAGCAGGGTGGTTGGCGGAGAAAAGCGGATAGCAGGTTGGCTGGTGGACTGGAGCGGATAGCAGGGTGGTTGGCGGATAGGAGCGGATAGCAGGGTGGTTGGCGGAGATGAGCGGATAGCAGGGTGGATGGCGGAGAGGAGCGGATAGAGGGTGGCTGGCGGAGAGGAGCGGATAGCAGATTGTCTGGCAGAGAGGAGCGGATAGCAACTTGGCTGGCGGAGAGGAGCGGATAGCAACTTGGCTGGCGGAGAGGAGCGGATAGCAGGGTGGCTGGCGGAGAGGAGCGGATAGCAGGGTGGCTGGCGGAGGGGAACGGATAGCACGGTGGCTGGCGGACGGGAGCGGATAGCAGGGTGGTTGGCGGAGAGCAGAGGAGAGCAGATTGGCTGGCGGAGAGATGAGCGGATAGAAGGGTGGCTGGCGGAGAGGAGCGGATAGAAGGGTGGCTGGCGGAGAGTAGCGGATAGAAGGGTGGCTGGCGGAGAGGATCGGATAGCAGATTGGCTGGCGAAGAGGAGTGGATAGCAGGGTGGCTGGCAGAGAGGAGCAGATAGCAGGGTGGCTGGCGGAGAGGAGCGGATAGCAGGGTGGCTGGCGGAGAGGAGCGGATAGCAGGGTGGCTGGCCGGGGGGAGCGGATAGCAGGGTGGTTGGCGGAGAAAAGCGGATAGCAGGTTGGCTGGTGGACGGGAGCGGATAGCAGGGTGGTTGGCGGATAGGAGCTGATAGCAGGGTGGCTGGCGGAGAGGAGCGGATAGAAGGGTGGCTGGCGGAGAGGAGCGGATAGCAGATTGGCTGGCGGAGAGGAGTGGATAGCAGGGTGGCTGGCGGAGAGGAGCGGATAGCAGGGTGGCTGGTGGGTGGGAGCGGATAGCAGGGTGGTTAGCGGAGAGGAGCGGATAGCAGGGTGGCTGGAGGAGAGGTGAGGATAGCAGATTGGCTGGCGGAGACGAGCGGATAGCAGATTGGCTGGCGTACGGGAGCGGATAGCAGGGTGGCTGGCGGTCGGGAGCGGATAGCAGGGTGGCTGGCGGTCGGGAGCGGATAGCAGGGTGGCTGGCGGAGGGGAGCGGATAGCAGGGTGGCTGGCGGAGGGGAGCGGATAGCAGGGTGGCTGGCGGAGGGGAGCGGATAGCAGGGTGGCTGGCGGAGGGGAGCGGATAGCAGGGTGGCTGGCGGAGGGGAGCGGATAGCAGGGTGGCTGACACAGGAGCGGATAGCAGATTGGCTGGCGGAGAGGAGCTGATAGCAGGTTGGCTGGCGGAGAGGAGCGGATAGCATATTGGCTGGCGGAGGGGAGCGGATAGCAGGGTGGCTGGCGGACGGGAGCGGATAGCAGGGTGGCTGGCGGACGGGAGCGGATAGCAGATTGGCTGGCGGAGAGAAGCGGATAGCAGGGTGGCTGGCGGACGGGAGCGGATAGCAGGGTGGCTGGCGGAGAGGAGCGGATAGCAGGGTGGCTGGCGGAGAGGAGCGGATAGCAGGGTGGCTGGCGGAGAGGAGCGGATAGCAGGGTGGCTGGCGGGAGGGAGCAGATAGCAGGGTGGTTGGCGGAGAAAAGCGGATAGCAGGTTGGCTGGTGGACTGGAGCGGATAGCAGGGTGGTTGGCGGATAGGAGCGGATAGCAGGGTGGTTGGCGGAGATGAGCGGATAGCAGGGTGGATGGCGGAGAGGAGCGGATAGAGGGTGGCTGGCGGAGAGGAGCGGATAGCAGATTGTCTGGCAGAGAGGAGCGGATAGCAACTTGGCTGGCGGAGAGGAGCGGATAGCAACTTGGCTGGCGGAGAGGAGCGGATAGCAGGGTGGCTGGCGGAGAGGAGCGGATAGCAGGGTGGCTGGCGGAGGGGAACGGATAGCACGGTGGCTGGCGGACGGGAGCGGATAGCAGGGTGGTTGGCGGAGAGCAGAGGAGAGCAGATTGGCTGGCGGAGAGATGAGCGGATAGAAGGGTGGCTGGCGGAGAGGAGCGGATAGAAGGGTGGCTGGCGGAGAGTAGCGGATAGAAGGGTGGCTGGCGGAGAGGATCGGATAGCAGATTGGCTGGCGAAGAGGAGTGGATAGCAGGGTGGCTGGCAGAGAGGAGCAGATAGCAGGGTGGCTGGCGGAGAGGAGCGGATAGCAGGGTGGCTGGCGGAGAGGAGCGGATAGCAGGGTGGCTGGCCGGGGGGAGCGGATAGCAGGGTGGTTGGCGGAGAAAAGCGGATAGCAGGTTGGCTGGTGGACGGGAGCGGATAGCAGGGTGGTTGGCGGATAGGAGCTGATAGCAGGGTGGCTGGCGGAGAGGAGCGGATAGAAGGGTGGCTGGCGGAGAGGAGCGGATAGCAGATTGGCTGGCGGAGAGGAGTGGATAGCAGGGTGGCTGGCGGAGAGGAGCGGATAGCAGGGTGGCTGGTGGGTGGGAGCGGATAGCAGGGTGGTTAGCGGAGAGGAGCGGATAGCAGGGTGGCTGGAGGAGAGGTGAGGATAGCAGATTGGCTGGCGGAGACGAGCGGATAGCAGATTGGCTGGCGTACGGGAGCGGATAGCAGGGTGGCTGGCGGTCGGGAGCGGATAGCAGGGTGGCTGGCGGTCGGGAGCGGATAGCAGGGTGGCTGGCGGAGGGGAGCGGATAGCAGGGTGGCTGGCGGAGGGGAGCGGATAGCAGGGTGGCTGGCGGAGGGGAGCGGATAGCAGGGTGGCTGGCGGAGGGGAGCGGATAGCAGGGTGGCTGGCGGAGGGGAGCGGATAGCAGGGTGGCTGACACAGGAGCGGATAGCAGATTGGCTGGCGGAGAGGAGCTGATAGCAGGTTGGCTGGCGGAGAGGAGCGGATAGCATATTGGCTGGCGGAGGGGAGCGGATAGCAGGGTGGCTGGCGGACGGGAGCGGATAGCAGGGTGGCTGGCGGACGGGAGCGGATAGCAGATTGGCTGGCGGAGAGAAGCGGATAGCAGGGTGGCTGGCGGACGGGAGCGGATAGCAGGGTGGCTGGCGGAGAGGAGCGGATAGCAGGGTGGCTGGCGGAGAGGAGCGGATAGCAGGGTGGCTGGCGGAGAGGAGCGGATAGCAGGGTGGCTGGCGGAGAGGAGCGGATAGCAGGGTGGCTGGAGGAAAGGAGCGGATAGCAGATTGGCTGGCGGAGAGGAGCGGATAGGAGATTGGCTGGCGGAGAGGAGCGGATAGGAGATTGGCTGGCGGAGAGGGGCGGATTGCAGATTGGCTGGCGGAGAGGGGCGGATTGCAGATTGGCTGGCGGAGAGGGGCGGATAGCATATTGGCTGGCGGAGGGGAGCAGATAGCAGGGTGGCTGGCGGAGGGGAGCAGATAGCAGGGTGGCTTTCTGAGAGGAGCGGATAGTAAGATTGCTGGCGGAGGGGAGCGGATAGCAGGGTGGGTGGCGGAGAGGAGCAGATAGCAGATTGACTGGCATTGAGGATTGGATAGCAGGGTGGCTGGCGGAGAGGAGCGGATAGCAGGGTGGCTGGCGGGAGGGAGCAGATAGCAGGGTGGTTGGCGGAGAAAAGCGGATAGCAGGTTGGCTGGTGGACTGGAGCGGATAGCAGGGTGGTTGGCGGATAGGAGCGGATAGCAGGGTGGTTGGCGGAGATGAGCGGATTGCAGGGTGGATGGCGGAGAGGAGCGGATAGAGGGTGGCTGGCGGAGAGGAGCGGATAGCAGATTGTCTGGCAGAGAGGAGCGGATAGCAACTTGGCTGGCGGAGAGGAGCGGATAGCAACTTGGCTGGCGGAGAGGAGCGGATAGCAGGGTGGCTGGCGGACGGGAGCGGATAGCAGATTGGCTGGCGGAGGGGAACGGATAGCACGGTGGCTGGCGGACGGGAGCGGATAGCAGGGTGGTTGGCGGAGAGGAGCAGAGAGCAGATTGGCTGGCGGAGAGATGAGCGGATAGAAGGGTGGCTGGCGGAGAGGAGCGGATAGAAGGGTGGCTGGCGGAGAGTAGCGGATAGAAGGGTGGCTGGCGGAGAGGATCGGATAGCAGATTGGCTGGCGGAGAGGAGCGGATAGCAGGGTGGCTGGAGGAGAGGAGCGGATAGCAGGGTGGCTGGCGGAGAGGAGCGGATAGCAGGGTGGCTGGCCGGGGGGAGCGGATAGCAGGGTGGTTGGCGGAGAAAAGCGGATAGCAGGTTGGCTGGTGGACGGGAGCGGATAGCAGGGTGGTTGGCGGATAGGAGCTGATAGCAGGGTGGCTGGCGGAGAGGAGCGGATAGAGGGTGGCTGGCGAAGAGGAGCGGATAGCAGATTGTCTGGCGGAGAGGAGCGAATAGCAACGTGGCTGGCGGAGAGGAGCGGATAGCAGGGTGGCTGGCGGAGAGGAGTGCATAGCAGATTGGCTGGCGGATGGGAGCGGATAGCAGGGTGGTTGGTGGAGAGGAGCGGATAGCAGGGTCGCTGGCGGAGAGGAGCGGATAGCAGGGTCGCTGGCGGAGAGGAGCGGAGAGCAGATTGGCTGGCGGAGAGATGAGCGGAGAGCAGATTGGCTGGCGGAGAGATGAGCGGAGAGCAGATTGGCTGGCGGAGAGATGAGCGGAGAGCAGATTGGCTGGCGGAGAGGAGCGGATAGCAGATTGGCTGGCGGAGAGGAGTGGATAGCAGGGTGGCTGGCGGAGAGGAGCGGATAGCAGGGTGGCTGGTGGGTGGGAGCGGATAGCAGGGTGGTTGGCGGAGAGGAGCGGATAGCAGGGTGGCTGGAGGAGAGGTGAGGATAGCAGATTGGCTGGCGGAGACGAGCGGATAGCAGTGTGGCTGGCGGAGTGGAGCGGATAGCAGATTGGCTGCCGGAGAGGAGCGGATAGCAGGGAGGCTGGGGGAGAGGAGCGTATAGCAGATTGGCTCGCGGAGAGTTACGGATAAGAGATTGGCTGGCGGAGAGGAGCGGATAGCAGATTGGCTGGCGTACGGGAGCGGATAGCAGGGTGGCTGGCGGTCGGGAGCGGATAGCAGGGTGGCTGGCGGTCGGGAGCGGATAGCAGGGTGGCTGGCGGTCGGGAGCGGATAGCAGGGTGGCTGGCGGAGGGGAGCGGATAGCAGGGTGGCTGGCGGAGGGGAGCGGATAGCAGGGTGGCTGGCGGAGGGGAGCGGATAGCAGGGTGGCTGGCGGAGGGGAGCGGATAGCAGGGTGGCTGGCGGAGAGGAGCTGATAGCAGGTTGGCTGGCGGAGAGGAGCGGAAAGCAGGGTGGCTGGCGGAGAGGAGCGGATAGCAGGGTGGCTGGCGGAGGGGAGCGGATAGCAGGGTGGCTGGCGGACGGGAGCGGATAGCAGGGTGGCTGGCGGACGGGAGCGGATAGCAGGGTGGCTGGCGGACGGGAGCGGATAGCAGGGTGGCTGGCGGACGGGAGCGGATAGCAGATTGGCTGGCGGAGAGAAGCGGATAGCAGGGTGGCTGGCGGAGAGAAGCGGATAGCAGGGTGGCTGGCGGACGGGAGCGGATAGCAGGGTGGCTGGCGGACGGGAGCGGATAGCAGATTGGCTGGCGGAGAGAAGCGGATAGCAGATTGGCTGGCGGAGAGAAGCGGATAGCAGGGTCGCTGGCGGAGAGGAGCGGATAGCAGGGTGGCTGGCGGAGAGGAGCGGATAACACGGTGGCTGGCGGAGAGGAGCGGATAGCAGGGTGGCTGGCGGAGAGGAGCGGATGCCAGGGTGGTTGGCGGAGAGGAGCGGATAGCAGATTGGCTGGCGGATGAGAGCAGATAGCAGGGTGGCTTGCGGAGGGGATCGGATAGCAGGGTGGCTGGCGGACTGGAGCTGATAGCAGGGTGGCTGGCGGACTGGAGCGGATAGCAGATTGGCTGGCGGAGAGGAGCGGATAGCAGGGTGGCTGGCGGAGAGGATCGGATAGCAGGGTGGCTGGCGGAGAGGAGCGGATAGCAGGGTGGCTGGCGGAGAGGAGCGGATAGCAGGGTGGCTGGAGGAAAGGAGCGGATAGCAGATTGGCTGGCGGAGAGGAGCGGATAGGAGATTGGCTGGCGGAGAGGGGCGGATTGCAGATTGGCTGGCGGAGAGGGGCGGATTGCAGATTGGCTGGCGGAGAGGGGCGAATAGCATATTGGCTGGCGGAGGGGAGCAGATAGCAGGGTGGCTGGCGGAGGGGAGCAGATAGCAGGGTGGCTTTCTGAGAGGAGCGGATAGTAAGGTTGCTGGCGGAGGGGAGCGGATAGCAGGGTGGGTGGCGGAGAAAAGCGGATAGCAGGTTGGCTGGTGGACTGGAGCGGATAGCAGGGTGGTTGGCGGATAGGAGCGGATAGCAGGGTGGTTGGCGGGAGGGAGCAGATAGCAGGGTGGTTGGCGGAGAAAAGCGGATAGCAGGTTGGCTGGTGGACTGGAGCGGATAGCAGGGTGGTTGGCGGATAGGAGCGGATAGCAGGGTGGTTGGCGGAGATGAGCGGATAGCAGGGTGGATGGCGGAGAGGAGCGGATAGAGGGTGGCTGGCGGAGAGGAGCGGATAGCAGATTGTCTGGCAGAGAGGAGCGGATAGCAACTTGGCTGGCGGAGAGGAGCGGATAGCAACTTGGCTGGCGGAGAGGAGCGGATAGCAGGGTGGCTGGCGGACGGGAGCGGATAGCAGGGTGGCTGGCGGAGGGGAACGGATAGCACGGTGGCTGGCGGACGGGAGCGGATAGCAGGGTGGTTGGCGGAGAGGAGCGGAGAGCAGATTGGCTGGCGGAGATATGAGCGGATAGAAGGGTGGCTGGCGGAGAGGAGCGGATAGAAGGGTGGCTGGCGGAGAGTAGCGGATAGAAGGGTGGCTGGCGGAGAGGATCGGATAGCAGATTGGCTGGCGAAGAGGAGTGGATAGCAGGGTGGCTGGCGGAGAGGAGCAGATAGCAGGGTGGCTGGCGGAGAGGAGCGGATAGCAGATTGGCTTGCGGAGAGGAGCGGATAGCAGATTGGCTGGCGTACGGGAGCGGATAGCAGGGTGGTTGGCGGAGAGGAGCGGATAGCAGGGTCGCTGGCGGAGAGGAGCGGAGAGCAGATGGGCTGGCGGAGAGGAGCGCAGAACAGATTGGCTGGCGGAGAGGAGCGGATAGAAGGGTGGCTGGCGGAGGGGAGCGGATAGCAAATTGGCTGGCGGAGAGGAGAGGTTAGCAGATTGGCTGGCGGAGAGGAGCGGATAGCAGGGTGGCTGGCGGAGAGGAGCGGATAGCAGGGTGGCTGGAGGAAAGGAGCGGATAGCAGATTGGCTGGCGGAGAGGAGCGGATAGGAGATTGGCTGGCGGAGAGGGGCGGATTGCATATTGGCTGGCGGAGAGGGGCGGATTGCAGATTGGCTGGCGGAGAGGGGCGGATAGCAGATTGGCTGGCGGAGAGGGGCGGATAGCAGATTGGCTGGCGGAGGGGAGCAGATAGAAGGGTGGCTGGCGGAGGGGAGCGGATAGCAAATTGGCTGGCGGAGAGGAGAGGTTAGCAGATTGGCTGGCGGAGAGGAGCGGATAGCAGGGTGGCTGGTGGGTGGGAGCGGATAGCAGGGTGGCTGGCGGAGAGGAGCGGATAGCAGGGTGGCTGGCGGAGAGGAGCGGATAGCAGGGTGGTTGGCGGAGAAAAGCGGATAGCAGTTTGGCTGGTGGACGGGAGCGGATAGCAGGGTGGCTGGCGGAGAGGAGCGAATAGCAGGGTGGCTGGCGGAGAGGAGCGGATAGCAGGGTGGCTGGCGGAGAGGAGCGGATGCCAGGGTGGTTGGCGGAGAGGAGCGGATAGCAGATTGGCTGGCGGATGAGAGCAGATAGCAGGGTGGCTTGCGGAGGGGATCGGATAGCAGGGTGGCTGGCGGACTGGAGTTGATAGCAGGGTGGCTGGCGGACTGGAGCGTCTAGCAGATTGGCTGGCGGAGAGGAGCGGATAGCAGGGTGGCTGGCGGAGAGGAGCGGATAGCAGGGTGGCTGGCGGAGAGGAGCGGATAGCAGGGTGGCTGGCGGAGAGGAGCGGATAGCAGGGTGGCTGGCGGAGAGGAGCGGATAGCAGGGTGGCTGGAGGAAAGGAGCGGATAGCAGATTGGCTGGCGGAGAGGAGCGGATAGGAGATTGGCTGGCGGAGAGGGGCGGATTGCATATTGGCTGGCGGAGAGGGGCGGATTGCAGATTGGCTGGCGGAGAGGGGCGGATAGCAGATTGGCTGGCGGAGAGGGGCGGATAGCAGATTGGCTGGCGGAGGGGAGCAGATAGCAGGGTGGCTGGCGGAGGGGAGCAGATAGCAGGGTGGCTTTCTGAGACGAGCGGATAGTAAGGTTGCTGGCGGAGGGGAGCGGATAGCAGGGTGGGTGGCGGAGAGGAGCAGATAGCAGATTGGCTGGCATTGAGGATTGGATAGCAGGGTGGCTAGCGGAGAGGAGCGGATAGCAGGGTGGCTGGCGGGAGGGAGCAGATAGCAGGGTGGTTGGCGGAGAAAAGCAGATAGCAGGTTGGCTGGTGGACTGGAGCGGATAGCAGGGTGGTTGGCGGATAGGAGCGGATAGCAGGTTGGTTGGCGGAGATGAGCGGATAGCAGGGTGGCTGGCGGAGAGGAGCGGATAGAGGGTGGCGGGCGGAGAGGAGCGGATAGCAGGGTGGTTGGCGGAGAGGAGCGGATAGCAGGGTCGCTGGCGGAGAGGAGCGGAGAGCAGATGGGCTGGCGGAGAGGAGCGCAGAACAGATTGGCTGGCGGAGAGGAGCGGATAGAAGGGTGGCTGGCGGAGGGGAGCGGATAGCAGATTGGCTGGCGGAGAGGAGAGGTTAGCAGATTGGCTGGCGGAGAGGAGCGGATAGCAGGGTGGCTGGTGGGTGGGAGCGGATAGCAGGGTGGCTGGCGGAGAGGAGCGGATAGCAGGGTGGCTGGCGGAGAGGAGCGGATAGCAGGGTGGTTGGCGGAGAAAAGCGGATAGCAGTTTGGCTGGTGGACGGGAGCGGATAGCAGGGTGGCTGGCGGAGAGGAGCGAATAGCAGGGTGGCTGGCGGAGAGGAGCGGATAGCAGGGTGGCTGGCGGAGAGGAGCGGATGCCAGGGTGGTTGGCGGAGAGGAGCGGATAGCAGATTGGCTGGCGGATGAGAGCAGATAGCAGGGTGGCTTGCGGAGGGGATCGGATAGCAGGGTGGCTGGCGGACTGGAGTTGATAGCAGGGTGGCTGGCGGACTGGAGCGGATAGCAGATTGGCTGGCGGAGAGGAGCGGATAGCAGGGTGGCTGGCGGAGAGGAGCGGATAGCAGGGTGGCTGGCGGAGAGGAGCGGATAGCAGGGTGGCTGGCGGAGAGGGGCGGATAGCAGGGTGGCTGGCGGAGAGGAGCGGATAGCAGGGTGGCTGGAGGAAAGGAGCGGATAGCAGATTGGCTGGCGGAGAGGAGCGGATAGGAGATTGGCTGGCGGAGAGGGGCGGATTGCATATTGGCTGTCGGAGAGGGGCGGATTGCAGATTGGCTGGCGGAGAGGGGCGGATAGCATATTGGCTGGCGGAGGGGAGCAGATAGCAGGGTGGCTGGCGGAGGGGAGCAGATAGCAGGGTGGCTTTCTGAGACGAGCGGATAGTAAGGTTGCTGGCGGAGGGGAGCGGATAGCAGGGTGGGTGGCGGAGAGGAGCAGATAGCAGATTGGCTGGCATTGAGGATTGGATAGCAGGGTGGCTGGCGGAGAGGAGCGGATAGCAGGGTGGCTGGCGGGAGGGAGCAGATAGCAGGGTGGTTGGCGGAGAAAAGCGGATAGCAGGTTGGCTGGTGGACTGGAGCGGATAGCAGGGTGGTTGGCGGATAGGAGCGGATAGCAGGTTGGTTGGCGGAGATGAGCGGATAGCAGGGTGGCTGGCGGAGAGGAGCGGATAGAGGGTGGCGGGCGGAGAGGAGCGGATAGAGGGTGGCGGGCGGAGAGGAGCGGATAGCAGATTGTCTGGCAGAGAGGAGCGGATAGCAACTTGGCTGGCGGAGAGGAGCGGATAGCAACTTGGCTGGCGGAGAGGAGCGGATAGCAACTTGGCTGGCGGAGAGGAGCGGATAGCAGGGTGGCTGGCGGACGGGAGCGGATAGCAGATTGGCTGGCGGAGGGGAACGGATAGCACGGTGGCTGGCGGACGGGAGCGGATAGCAGGGTGGTTGGCGGAGAGGAGCGGAGAGCAGATTGGCTGGCGGAGAGATGAGCGGATAGAAGGGTGGCTGGCGGAGAGGAGCGGATAGAAGGGTGGCTGGCGGAGAGGAGCGGATAGCAGGGTGGTTGGCGGAGAAAAGCGGATAGCAGTTTGGCTGGTGGACGGGAGCGGATAGCAGGGTGGTTGGCGGAGAGGAGCGGAGAGCAGATTGGCTGACGGAGAGATGAGCGGAGAGCAGATTGGCTGGCGGAGAGGAGCAGATAGAAGGGTGGCTGGCGGAGAGGAGCGGAGAGCAGATTGGCTGGCGGAGAGGAGTGGATAGCAGGGTGGCTGGCGGAGAGGAGCGGATAGCAGGGTGGCTGGCGGAGAGGAGCGGATAGCAGGGTGGCTGGCGGACTGGAGCGGATAGCAGGGTGGCTGGCGGACGGGAGCGGATAGCAGGGTGGCTGGCGGAGGGGAGCGGATAGCAGGGTGGTTGGCGGAGAGGAGCGGATAGCAGGGTGGCTGGCGGACGGGAGCGGATAGCAGGGTGGCTGGCGGAGGGGAGCGGATAGCAGGGTGGCTGGCGGAGGGGAGCGGATAGCAGGGTGGCTGGCGGAGAAAAGCGGATAGCAGGGTGGCTGGCGGAGGGGAGCGGATAGCAGGGTGGCTGGCGGAGAGGAGTGGATAGCAAGGTGGCTGGCGGAGAGGAGCGGATAGCAGATTGGCTGGCGGAGAGGAGCGGATATCATATTGGCTGGCGGAGGGGAGCTGATAGCAGGGTGGCTGGCGGACGGGAGCGGATAGCAGGGTGGCTGGCGGAGAGGAGCGGATAGCAGGGTGGCTGGCGGGTGGGAGAGGATGGCAGGGTGGTTGGCGGAGAGGAGCGGATAGCAGATTGGCGGGCAGAAGAGAGCAGATAGTAGGGTGGCTTGCGGAGGGGATCGGATAGCAGGGTGGTTTGCGGGGAGGAGCGGATAGCAGGGTGGCTGGCGGACTGGAGCGGATAGCAGGGTGGCTGGCGGACTGGAGCGGATAGCAGGGTGGCTGGCGGAGAGGAGCGGATAGCAGGGTGGCTGGCGGAGAGGAGCGGATAGCAGGGTGGCTGACGGAGAGGAGCGGAGAGCAGGGTGGCTGGCGGAGAGGAGCGGATAGCAGGGTGGCTGGCGGAGAGGAGCGGATAGCAGGGTGGCTGGCGGAGATGAGCGGATAGCAGGGTGGCTGGCGGAGAGGAGTGGATAGCAGATTGGCTGGCGAAAGAGAGCAGATAGTAGGGTGGCTTGCGGAGGGGATCGGATAGCAGGGTGGTTGGCGGGGATGAGCGGATAGCAGGGTGGCTGGCGGACTGGAGCGGATAGCAGGGTGGCTGGCGGAGAGGAGCGGATAGCAGATTGGCTCGCTTAGAGTTGTGGATAGGAGATTGGCTGGCGGAGAGGAGCGGATAGCAGATTGGCTGGCGGAGAGGAGCGGATAGCAGATTGGCTGGCGGAGAGGAGCGGATAGCAGATTGGCTGGCGAAAAGGAGCGGATAGCAGATTGGATGGCGGACAGAAGCGGATAGCAGATTGGCTCGCTTAGAGTTGTGGATAGGAGATTGGCTGGAGGAGAGGAGCAGATAGCAGATTGGCTGTTGGAGAGCAGCGGATAGCAGGGTGGCTGGCGGAGAGGAGCGGATAGCAGGGTGGCTGGCGGAGAGGAGCGGATAGCAGGGTGGCTGGCGGAGAGGAGCGGATAGCAGGGTGGCTGGCGGAGAGGAGCGGATAGCAGGGTGGCTGGTGGGTGGGAGCGGATAGCTGGGTGGTTGGCGGAGAGGAGCGGATAGCAGATTGTCTGGCGGAAGAGAGCAGAAAGCAGGGTGGCTTGCGGAGGGGAGCGGATAGCAGGGTGGTTGGCGGAGAGGAGCGGATAGCAGGGTGGCTGAAGGAGAGGAGCGGATAGCAGATTGGCTGGCGGAGAGGAGCGGATAGGAGATTGGCTGGCGGAGAGGGGCGGATTGCAGATTGGCTGGCGGAGAGGGGCGGATTGCAGATTGGCTGGCGGAGAGGGGCGGATTGCAGATTGGCTGGCGGAGAGGGGCGGATAGCAGGGTGGCTGGCGGAGAGGAGCGGATAGCAGGGTGGCTGGCGGAGAGGAGCGGATAGCAGGGTGGCTGGCGGAGAGGAGCGGATAGCAGGGTGGCTGGCGGAGAGGAGCGGATAGCAGGGTGGCTGGCGGAGAGGAGCGGATAGCAGGGTGGCTGGAGGAGAGGAGCGGATAGCAGATTGGCTGGCGGAGAGGAGCGGTTAGCAGGGTTCTGGCAGAGAGGAGCGGATAGCAGATTGGCTAGCGGAGAGTTGCGGATAGGAGATTGGCTGGCGGAGACGGGCGGATTGCAGATTGGCTGGCGGAGAGGGGCGGATAGCAGATTGGCTGGCGGAGAGGAGCGGATAGCAGATTGGCTGGCGGAGAGGAGCGGATAGCAGATTGGCTGGCGGAGAGGAGCGGATAGCAGATTGGCTGGCGGAGAGGAGCGGATAGCAGATTGGCTGGCGGAGAGGAGCGGATAGCAGATTGGCTGGCGGAGAGGAGCGGATAGCAGGGTGGCTGGCGGAGAGGAGCGGATAGCAGGGTGGCTGGCGGAGAGGAGCGGATAGCAAGGTGGTTGGTGGAGAGAAGCGGATAGCAGATTGGCTGGCGGAGAGGAGCGGATAGGAGATTGGCTGGCGGAGAGGAGCGGATAGCAGATTGGCTGGCGGAGAGGAGCGGATAGCATATTGGCTGGCGGAGAGGAGCGGATAGCAGATTGGCTGGCGGAGAGGAGCGGATAGCAGATTGGCTGGCGGAGAGGAGCGGATTGCAGGGTGGCTGGCGGAGAGGAGCGGATAGCAGGGTGGTTGGCGGAGAAAAGCAGATAGCAGGTTGGCTGGTGGACTGGAGCGGATAGCAGGGTGCTTGGCGGATAGGAGCGGATAGCAGGGTGGTCGGCGGAGATGAGCGGATAGCAGGGTGGCTTGCGCAGAGGAGCGGATAGAGGGTGGCTGGCGGAGAGGAGCGGATAGCAGATTGTCTGGCGGAGAGGAGCGGATAGCAACTTGGCTGGCGGAGAGGAGCGGATAGCAACTTGGCTGGCGGAGAGGAGCGGATAGCAGGTTGGTTGGCGGAGAGGAGCGGATAGCAGATTAGATAGCGGAGAGGAGCGGATAGCAGATTAGATAGCGGAGAGGAGCGGATAGCAGATTGGCTGACACAGGAGCGGATAACAGACTGGCTGGCGGAGAGGAGCTGATAGCAGACTGGCTGACACAGGAGCGGATAGCAGGGTGGTTGGCGGAGAGGAGCGGATAGCAGGGTGGCTGCCGGAGAGGAGCGGATAGCAGGGTGGCTGGCGGAGAGGAGCGGATAGCAGGGTGGCTGGCGGAGATGAGCGGATAGCAGGGTGGCTGGCGGAGATGAGCGGATAGCAGATTGGCTGGCGAAAGAGAGCAGATAGTAGGGTGGCTTGCGGAGGGGATCGGATAGCAGGGTGGTTGGCGGGGAGGAGCGGATAGCAGGGTGGCTGGCGGACTGGAGCGGATAGCAGGGTGGCTGGCGGAGAGGAGCGGATAGCAGATTGGCTCGCTTAGAGTTGTGGATAGGAGATTGGCTGGCGGAGAGGAGCGGATAGCAGATTGGCTGGCGGAGAGGAGCGGATAGCAGATTGGCTGGCGGAGAGGAGCGGATAGCAGATTGGCTGGCGAAAAGGAGCGGATAGCAGATTGGATGGCGGACAGAAGCGGATAGCAGATTGGCTCGCTTAGAGTTGTGGATAGGAGATTGGCTGGAGGAGAGGAGCAGATAGCAGATTGGCTGTTGGAGAGCAGCGGATAGCAGGGTGGCTGGCGGAGAGGAGCGGATAGCAGGGTGGCTGGCGGAGAGGAGCGGATAGCAGGGTGGCTGGCGGAGAGGAGCGGATAGCAGGGTGGCTGGCGGAGAGGAGCGGATAGCAGGGTGGCTGGTGGGTGGGAGCGGATAGCTGGGTGGTTGGCGGAGAGGAGCGGATAGCAGATTGTCTGGCGGAAGAGAGCAGAAAGCAGGGTGGCTTGCGGAGGGGAGCGGATAACAGGGTGGTTGGCGGAGAGGAGCGGATAGCAGGGTGGCTGAAGGAGAGGAGCGGATAGCAGATTGGCTGGCGGAGAGGAGCGGATAGGAGATTGGCTAGCGGAGAGGGGCGGATTGCAGATTGGCTGGCGGAGAGGGGCGGATTGCAGATTGGCTGGCGGAGAGGGGCGGATTGCAGATTGGCTGGCGGAGAGGGGCGGATAGCAGGGTGGCTGGCGGAGAGGAGCGGATAGCAGGGTGGCTGGCGGAGAGGAGCGGATAGCAGGGTGGCTGGCGGAGAGGAGCGGATAGCAGGGTGGCTGGCGGAGAGGAGCGGATAGCAGGGTGGCTGGCGGAGAGGAGCGGATAGCAGGGTGGCTGGAGGAGAGGAGCGGATAGCAGATTGGCTGGCGGAGAGGAGCGGTTAGCAGGGTGTCTGGCAGAGAGGAGCGGATAGCAGATTGGCTAGCGGAGAGTTGCGGATAGGAGATTGGCTGGCGGAGACGGGCGGATTGCAGATTGGCTGGCGGAGAGGGGCGGATAGCAGATTGGCTGGCGGAGAGGAGCGGATAGCAGATTGGCTGGCGGAGAGGAGCGGATAGCAGATTGGCTGGCGGAGAGGAGCGGATAGCAGATTGGCTGGCGGAGAGGAGCGGATAGCAGATTGGCTGGTGGAGAGGAGCGGATAGCAGGGTGGCTGGCGGAGAGGAGCGGATAGCAGGGTGGCTGGCGGAGAGGAGCGGATAGCAGGGTGGCTGGTGGACAGGAGCGGATAGCAGATTGCCTGGAGGAGAGTTGCGGATAGGAGATTGGCTGGCGGAGAGGAGCGGATAGCATATTGGCTGGCGGAGAGGAGCGGATAGCATATTGGCTGGCGGAGAGGAGCGGATAGCATATTGGCTGGCGGAGAGGAGCGGATAGCAGATTGGCTGGCGGAGAGGAGCGGATAGCAGATTGGCTGGCGGAGAGGAGCGGATTGCAGGGTGGCTGGCGGAGAGGAGCGGATAGCAGGGTGGTTGGCGGAGAAAAGCAGATAGCAGGTTGGCTGGTGGACTGGAGCGGATAGCAGGGTGCTTGGCGGATAGGAGCGGATAGCAGGGTGGTCGGCGGAGATGAGCGGATAGCAGGGTGGCTTGCGCAGAGGAGCGGATAGAGGGTGGCTGGCGGAGAGGAGCGGATAGCAGATTGTCTGGCGGAGAGGAGCGGATAGCAACTTGGCTGGCGGAGAGGAGCGGATAGCAACTTGGCTGGCGGAGAGGAGCGGATAGCAGGTTGGTTGGCGGAGAGGAGCGGATAGCAGATTGGCTGACACAGGAGCGGATAACAGACTGGCTGGCGGAGAGGAGCTGATAGCAGACTGGCTGACACAGGAGCGGATAGCAGGGTGGTTGGCGGAGAGGAGCGGATAGCAGGGTGGTTGGCGGAGAGGAGCGGATAGCAGGGTGGCTGGTGGAGAGGAGCGGATAGCAGGGTGGATGACACAGGAGCGGATAGCAGATTGGCTGGCAGAGAGGAGCGGATAGCAGATTGGCTGCGGAGAGGAGAGGATAGCAGGGTGGGTGGCGGAGAGGAGCGGATAGCAACTTGGCTGGCGGAGATGAGCGGATAGCAGGGTGGCTTGCGCAGAGGAGCGGATAGAGGGTGGCTGGCGGAGAGGAGCGGATAGCAGATTGTCTGGCGGAGAGGAGCGGATAGCAACTTGGCTGGCGGAGAGGAGCGGATAGCAACTTGGCTGGCGGAGAGGAGCGGATAGCAGGTTGGTTGGCGGAGAGGAGCGGATAGCCGATTAGATAGCGGAGAGGAGCGGATAACAGACTGGCTGGCGGAGAGGAGCTGATAGCAGACTGGATGACACAGGAGCGGATAGCAGGGTGGTTGGCGGAGAGGAGCGGATAGCAGGGTGGCTGGCGGAGAGGAGCGGATAGCAGGGTGGCTGGCGGAGAGGAGCGGATAGCAGGGTGGCTGGCGGAGAGGAGCGGATAGCAGGGTGGCTGGCGGAGAGGAGCGGATAGCAGGGTGGCTGGCGGAGAGGAGCGGATAGCAGGGTGGCTGGAGGAGAGGAGCGGATAGCAGATTGGCTGGCGGAGAGGAGCGGTTAGCAGGGTGTCTGGCAGAGAGGAGCGGATAGCAGATTGGCTAGCGGAGAGTTGCGGATAGGAGATTGGCTGGCGGAGACGGGCGGATTGCAGATTGGCTGGCGGAGAGGGGCGGATAGCAGATTGGCTGGCGGAGAGGAGCGGATAGCAGATTGGCTGGCGGAGAGGAGCGGATAGCAGATTGGCTGGCGGAGAGGAGCGGATAGCAGATTGGCTGGCGGAGAGGAGCGGATAGCAGATTGGCTGGCGGAGAGGAGCGGATAGCAGATTGGCTGGCGGAGAGGAGCGGATAGCAGATTGGCTGGTGGAGAGGAGCGGATAGCAGGGTGGCTGGCGGAGAGGAGCGGATAGCAGGGTGGCTGGCGGAGAGGAGCGGATAGCAGGGTGGCTGGTGGACAGGAGCGGATAGCAGATTGCCTGGAGGAGAGTTGCGGATAGGAGATTGGCTGGCGGAGAGGAGCGGATAGCATATTGGCTGGCGGAGAGGAGCGGATAGCATATTGGCTGGCGGAGAGGAGCGGATAGCAGATTGGCTGGCGGAGAGGAGCGGATAGCAGATTGGCTGGCGGAGAGGAGCGGATTGCAGGGTGGCTGGCGGAGAGGAGCGGATAGCAGGGTGGTTGGCGGAGAAAAGCAGATAGCAGGTTGGCTGGTGGACTGGAGCGGATAGCAGGGTGCTTGGCGGATAGGAGCGGATAGCAGGGTGGTCGGCGGAGATGTGCGGATAGCAGGGTGGCTTGCGCAGAGGAGCGGATAGAGGGTGGCTGGCGGAGAGGAGCGGATAGCAGATTGTCTGGCGGAGAGGAGCGGATAGCAACTTGGCTGGCGGAGAGGAGCGGATAGCAACTTGGCTGGCGGAGAGGAGCGGATAGCAGGTTGGTTGGCGGAGAGGAGCGGATAGCAGATTAGATAGCGGAGAGGAGCGGATAGCAGATTAGATAGCGGAGAGGAGCGGATAGCAGATTGGCTGACACAGGAGCGGATAACAGACTGGCTGGCGGAGAGGAGCTGATAGCAGACTGGCTGACACAGGAGCGGATAGCAGGGTGGTTGGCGGAGAGGAGCGGATAGCAGGGTGGTTGGCGGAGAGGAGCGGATAGCAGGGTGGCTGGTGGAGAGGAGCGGATAGCAGGGTGGATGACACAGGAGCGGATAGCAGATTGGCTGGCAGAGAGGAGCGGATAGCAGATTGGCTGCGGAGAGGAGAGGATAGCAGGGTGGGTGGCGGAGAGGAGCGGATAGCAACTTGGCTGGCGGAGATGAGCGGATAGCAGGGTGGCTTGCGCAGAGGAGCGGATAGAGGGTGGCTGGCGGAGAGGAGCGGATAGCAGATTGTCTGGCGGAGAGGAGCGGATAGCAACTTGGCTGGCGGAGAGGAGCGGATAGCAACTTGGCTGGCGGAGAGGAGCGGATAGCAGGTTGGTTGGCGGAGAGGAGCGGATAGCAGATTAGATAGCGGAGAGGAGCGGATAACAGAAAGGCTGGCGGAGAGGAGCTGATAGCAGACTGGATGACACAGGAGCGGATAGCAGGGTGGTTGGCGGAGAGGAGCGGATAGCAGGGTGGTTGGCGGAGAGGAGCGGATAGCAGGGTGGCTGGTGGAGAGGAGCGGATAGCAGGGTGGATGACACAGGAGCGGATAGCAGATTGGCTGGCAGAGAGGAGCGGATAGCAGATTGGCTGCGGAGAGGAGAGGATAGCAGGGTGGGTGGCGGAGAGGAGCGGATAGCAGGGTGGGTGGCGGAGAGGAGCGGAGAGCAGGGTGTCTAGCGGACAGGAGCGGATAGCAGATTGGCTCGCGGAGAGTTGCGGATAGGAGATTGGCTGGCGGAGAGGAGCTGATAGCAGATTGGCTGGCGGAGCGGAGCGGATAGCAGGGTGGCTGGAGGAGGGGAACGGATAGCAGATTGGCTGGCGGACATGAGCGGATAGCAGATTGGCTGTCGGACAGGAGCGGATAACAGAGTGGCTGGCGGAGAGGAGCGGATAGCATATTGGCTGGCGGAGAGGAGCGGATAGCATATTGGCTGGCGGAGAGGAGCAGATAGCAGATTGGCTGACAGACAGGAGCGGATAGCAGGGTGGCTGGAGCAGGGGAGCGGATAGCAGGGTGGCTGGCGGAGACGAGCGGATAGTAAGGTGGCTGGCGGAGAGGAGCGGATAGCAGATTGGCTGTCTGAGAGGAGCGGATAGCAGGGTGGGTGGCGGAGAGGAGCAGATAGCTGGGTGGGTGGCGGAGAGGAGCGGATAGCAGGGTGGCTGGCGGAGAGGAGCCGATAGCAGAGTGGCTGGCGGAGAGGAGCCGATAGCAGATTGGCTGGCGGAGAGGAGCGGGTAGGAGATTGGCTGGCGGAGAGGAGCGGCTAGCCGATTGGCTGGCGGAGAGGAGCGGATAGCAGATTGGCTGACACAGGAGCGGGTAGCAGATTTGCAGGCGGTGAGGAACGGATAGCAGATTGGCTTGCGGAGAGGAGCGGATTGCAAATTGGATGACACAGAAGCGGATTGCAAATTGGATGACACAGAAGCGGATAGCAGATTGGCTGACGGAGAGGAGTGGATAGCAGATTGGCTGAAAAAGAGGAGCGGACAGCAGATTGGCTGACACAGGAGCGGATAGCAGATTGGCTGGCGGAGAGGAGCGGATAGCAGGGTGGCTGGCGGAGAGGAGCGGATAACAGGGTGGCTGGCGGAGAGGAGCGGATAGCAGGTTGGTTGGCGGAGAGGAGCGGATAGCACATTAGATAGCGGAGAGGAGCGGATAGCAGATTGGCTGGTGGAGAGGAGCGGATAGCAGATAAGCTGACACAGGAGCGGATAACAGACTTTCTGGCGGAGAGGAGCGGATAGCAGACTGGCTGACACAGGAGCGGATAGCAGGGTGGTTGGCGGAGAGGAGCGGATAGCAGGGTGGCTGGTGGAGAGGAGCGGAGATCAGGGTGTCTGGCGGACAGGAGCGGATAGCAGATTGGCTCGCGGAGAGTTGCGGATAGGAGATTGGCTTGCGGAGAGGAGCGGATAGCAGATTGGCTGGCGGACACGAGCGGATAACAGGGTGGCTGGCGGAGGGGAGCGGATAGCAGATTGGCTGGTGGAGAGGAGCGGATAGCAGGGTGCGTGGCGGAGAGGAGCGGATAGCAGGGTGGCTGGCGTAGAGGAGCGGATAGAAGGGTGGCGGGCGGAGAGGAGCGGAGAGCAGGGTGTCTGGCGGACAGGAGCGGATAGCAGATTGGCTCGCGGAGAGTTGCGGATAGGAGATTGGCTTGCGGAGAGGAGCTGATAGCAGATTGGCTGGCGGAGAGGAGCGGATAGCAGGGTGGATGAGGGAGAAGAACGGATAGCAGATTGGCTGGCGGACAGGAGCGCATAGCAGATTGGCTGGCGGACAGGAGTGGATAACAGGGTGGCTGGCGGAGAGGAGCGGATAGCAGATTGGCTGGCGGAGAGGAGCGGATAGCAGATTGGCTGGCGGAGAGGAGCGGATAGCACATTAGCTGACACAGGAGCGGATAGCAGGGTGGTTGGCGGAGAGGAGCAGATAGCAAGGTGGCTGGCGGAGAGGAGCGGATAGCAGATTGGCTGGCGGAAAGGAGCGGATAGCAGATTGGCTGGCGGAAAGGAGCGGATAGCAGATTGGCTGGCGGAAAGGAGCGGATAGCAGGGTGGGTGGCGGAGAGGAGCGGATAGCAGGGTGGCTGGGGTAGAGGAGCGGATAGCAGGGTGGCTGGCGGAGAGGAGCGGATAGCAGGGTGGCTGGCGGAGAGGAGCGGATAGCAGATTGGCTGGCGGAGAGGAGCGGATAGCAGGGTGGCTGGCGGAGAGGAGCCGATAGCAGATTTGCTGGCAGAGAGGAGCGGATAGGAGATTGGCTGGCGGAGAGCAGCGGATAGCAGATTGGCTGACACAGGAGCGGGTAGCAGATTGGCAGGCGGTGAGGAGAAGATAGCAGATTGGCTGACGGAGAGGAGCGGATAGCAGGGTGGGTGGCGGAGAGTAGCAGATAGCAGATTGGCTGGGAGAGAGGAGTGGATAGCAGGGTGGCTGGCGGAGAGGAGCGGATAGCAGGGTGGCTGGCGAGGGGGAGCGGATAGCAGGGTGGTTGGCGGAGAAAAGCAGATAGCAGGTTGGCTGGTGGACTGGAGCGGATAGCAGGGTGCTTGGCGGATAGGAGCGGATAGCAGGGTGGTTGGCGGAGATGAGCGGATAGCAGGGTGGTTGGCGGAGATGAGCGGATAGCAGGGTGGCTTACGCAGAGGAGCGGATAGCAGGGTGGCTGGCGGAGAGGAGAGGACAGCAGATTGACTGACACAGGAGCTGATAGCAGATTGGCTGTCAAAGAGGAGAGGATATCAGATTGGCTGACAGAGGAGCGGATATCAGGGTGGCTGGCGGAGAGGAGCGGATAGCAGGCTGGCTGGCGGAGAGGAGCGGATAGCAGGGTGGCTGTCGGAGTGGAGCGGATAGCAGGGTGGCTGGCGGAGTGGAGCGGATAGCTGATTGTCTGGCAGAGAGGAGCGGATAGCAACTTGGCTGGCGGAGAGGAGCGGATAGCAGGTTGGTTGGCGGAGAGGAGCGGATAGCAGATTAGATAGCTGAGAGGAGCGGATAGCAGATTAGATAGCGGAGAGGAGCGGATAGCAGATTGGCTGACACAGGAGCTGAAAACAGACTGGCTGGCGGAGAGGAGCGGATAGCAGACTGGCTGACACAGGAGCGGATAGCAGGGTGGTTGTCGGAGAGGAGCGGATAGCAGGGTGGTTTGCGGAGAGGAGAGGATAGCAGGGTGGCTGGTGGAGAGGAGCGGATAGCAGGGTGGATGACACAGGAGCGGATAGCAGATTGGCTGGCAGAGAGGAGCGGATAGCAGATTGGCTGCGGAGAGGAGAGAATAGCAGGGTGGGTGGCGGAGAGGAGCGGATAGCAGGGTGGCGGGCGGAGAGGAGCGGAGAGCAGGGTGTCTGGCGGACAGGAGCGGATAGCAGATTGGCTCGCGGAGAGTTGCGGATAGGAGATTGGCTGGCGGAGAGGAGCTGATAGCAGATTGGCTGGCGGAGCGGAGCGGATAGCAGGGTGGCTGGAGGAGGGGAAACGGATAGCAGATTGGCTGGCGGACATGAGCGGATAGCAGATTGGCTGGCGGATAGGAGCGGATAACAGGGTGGCTGGCGGAGAGGAGCGGATAGCATATTGGCTGGCGGAGAGGAGCGGATAGCATGGTGGCTGGCGGAGAGTAGCAGATAGCAGATTGGCTGACGGACAGGAGCGGATAGCAGGGTGACTGGAGCAGGGGAGCGGATAGCAGGGTTGCTGGCGGAGACGAGCGGATAGTAAGGTGGCTGGTGGAGAGGAGCGGATAGCAGATTGGCTGTCTGAGAGGAGCGGATAGCAGGGTGGGTGGCGGAGAGGAGCAGATAGCAGGGTGGGTGGCGGAGAGGAGCGGATAACAGGGTGGGTGGCGGAGAGGAGCGGATAGCACATTAGATAGCGGAGAGGAGCGGATAGCAGATTGGCTGGCGGAGAGGAGCGGATAGCAGACTGGCTGACACAGGAGCGGATAACAGACTTTCTGGCGGAGAGGAGCGGATAGCAGACTGGCTGACACAGGAGCGGATAGCAGGGTGGTTGGCGGAGAGGAGCGGATAGCAGGGTGGTTGGCGGAGAGGAGCGGATAGCAGGGTGGCTGGTGGAGAGGAGCTGATAGCAGGGTGGATGACACAGGAGCGGATAGCAGGGTGGCGGGCGGAGAGGAGCGGAGAGCAGGGTGTCTGGCGGACAGGAGCGGATAGCAGATTGGCTCGGGGAGAGTTGCGGATAGGAGATTGGCTTGCGGAGAGGAGCTGACAGCAGATGGCCTGGCGGAGAGGAGCGGATAGCAGGGTGGCTGGAGGAGAAGAAAGGATAGCAGATTGGCTGGCGGACAGGAGCGGATAGCAGATTGGCTGGCGGACACGAGCGGATAACAGGGTGGCTGGCGGAGGGGAGCGGATAGAAGGGTGCGTGGCGGAGAGGAGCGGATAGCAGGGTGGCTGGCGTAGAGGAGCGGATAGAAGGGTGGCGGGCGGAGAGGAGAGGAGAGCAGGGTGTCTGGCGGACAGGAGCGGATAGCAGATTGGCTCGCGGAGAGTTGCGGATAGGAGATTGGCTTGCGGAGATGAGCTGATAGCAGATTGGCTGGCGGAGAGGAGCGGATAGCAGGGTGGCTGGCGTGGAGGAGCGGATAGAAGGGTGGCGGGCGGAGAGGAGCGTAGAGCAGGGTGTCTGGCGGACAGGAGCGGATAGCAGATTGGATCGCGGAGAGTTGCGGATAGGAGATTGGCTTGCGGAGAGGAGCGGATAGCAGGGTGGCTGAGGGAGAAGAACGGATAACAGATTGGCTGGCGGACAGGAGCGGATAGCAGATTGGCTGGCGGAGAGGAGCGGATAGCAGATTGGCTGGCGGAGAGGAGCTCACACAGGAGCGGATAGCAGGGTGGTTGGCGGAGAGGAGCGGATAGCAGGGTGGCTGGCGGAGAGGAGCGGATAGCAGGGTGGCTGGGGTAGAGGAGCGGATAGCAGGGTGGCTGGCGGAGAGGAGCGGATAGCACATTAGCTGACACAGGAGCGGATAGCAGGGTGGCTGGCGGAGAGGAGCGGAGAGCAGATTGGCTGGCGGAGAGGAGCGGATAGCAGGGTGGCTGGCGGAGAGGAGCGGATAGCAGGGTGGCTGGCGGAGAGGAGCGGATAGCAGATTGGCTGGCGGAGAGGAGCGGATAGCAGATTGGCTGGCGGAGAGGAGCGGATAGGAGATTGGCTGGCGGAGAGGAGCGGATAGCAGATTGGCTGACACAGGAGCGGATATTAGATTGGCTGACGGAGAGGAGTGGATAGCAGATTGGCTGAAAAAGAGGAGCGGACAGCAGATTGGCTGACACAGGAGCGGATAGCAGATTGGCTGGCGGAGAGGAGCGGATAGCAGGGTGGCTGGCGGAGAGGAGCGGATAACAGGGTGGCTGGCGGAGAGGAGCGGATAGCAGGTTGGTTGGCGGAGAGGAGCGGATAGCAGATTCGCTGGCGGAGAGGAGCGGATACCAGGGTGGCTGGAGGAGAAGAACGGATAGCAGATTGGCTGGCGGAAAGGAGCGGATAGCAGATTGGATGGCGGAAAGGAGCGGATAGCAGGGTGGCTGGCGGAGAGGAGCGGATAGCAGGGTGGCTGGCGGAGAGGAGCGGATAGCAGGGTGGCTGGCGTACGGGAGCGGATAGCAGGGTGGCTGGCGTACGGGAGCGGATAGCAGGGTGGCTGGCGTACGGGAGCGGATAGCAGGGTGGCTGGCGTACGGGAGCGGATAGCAGGGTGGCTGGCGGAGAGGAGCGGATAGCAGGGTCGCTGGCGGAGAGGAGCGGATAGCAGATTGGCTGGCGGAGAGGAGCGGATAGCAGGGTGGCTGGCGGAGATGAGCGGATAGCAGGGTGGGAGCGGATAGCAGATTGTCTGGCGGAAGAGAGCAGAAAGCAGGGTGGCTTGCGGAGGGGAGCGGATAGCAGGGTGGTTGGCGGAGAGGAGCGGATAGCAGGGTGGCTGGCGGAGATGAGCGGATAGCAGGGTGGCTGCTGGGTGGGAGCGGATAGCAGATTGTCTGGCGGAAGAGAGCAGAAAGCAGGGTGGCTTGCGGAGGGGAGCGGATAGCAGGGTGGTTGGCGGAGAGGAGCGGATAGCAGGGTGGCTGGAGGAGAGGAGCGGATAGCAGATTGGCTGGCGGAGAGGAGCGGATAGCAGGGTGGCTGGCAGAGAGGAGCGGATAGCAGATTGGCTAGCGGAGAGTTGCGGATAGGAGATTGGCTGGCGGAGAGGGGCGGATTGCAGATTGGCTGGCGGAGAGGAGCGGATAGCAGGGTGGCTTGCGCAGGGGAGCGGATAGCAGGGTGGCTGGAGGAGAGGAGCGGATAGCAGGGTGGCTGGAGGAGAGGAGCGGATAGCAGGGTGGCTGGAGGAGAGGAGCGGATAGCAGGGTGGCTGGAGGAGAGGAGCGGATAGCAGGGTGGCTGGCGGAGAGGAGCGGATAGCAGATTGCCTGGCGGAAAGGAGAGGATAGCAGATTGGATGGTGGACAGGAGCGGATAGGAGATTGGCTGGCGGAGAGGAGCGGATAGCATATTGGCTGGCGGAGAGGAGCGGAAAGCAGAGTGGCTGGCGGAGAGGAGCGGATAGCAGATTGCCTGGCGGAGAGGAGCGGATAGCAGATTGCCTGGCGGAGAGGAGCGGATAGCAGATTGGCTGGCGGAGAGGAGCGGATAGCATATTGGCTGGCGGAGAGGAGCGGATAGCATATTGGCTGGCGGAGAGGAGCGGATAGCATATTGGCTGGCGGAGAGGAGCGGATAGCATATTGGCTGGCGGAGAGGAGCGGATAACATATTGGCTGGCGGAGAGGAGCGGATAACATATTGGCTGGCGGAGGGGAGCGGATAGCAAGGTGGCTGGCGGAGAGGAGCGGATAGCAAGGTTGCTGGCGGAGAGGAGTGGACAGCAGATTGGCTGACGGAGAGGAGCGGATAGCAGGGTGGGTGGCGGAGATGAGTGGATAGCAGGGTGGCTGGCGGAGAGGAGCGGATATCAGATTGGCTGACACAGGAGCGGATAACAGACTGGCTGGCGGAGAGGAGCGGATAGCAGACTGGCTGACACAGGAGCGGATAGCAGGGTGGTTGGCGGAGAGGAGGGGATAGCAGGGTGGCGGCGGAGAGGAGCGGATAGCAGGGTGGCTGGTGGAGAGGAGCGGATAGCAGGGTGGATAACTCAGGAGCGGATAGCAGATTGACTGTGGAGAGGAGAGGATAGCAGGGTGGGTGGCGGAGAGGAGCGGATAGCAGGGTGGCGGGCGGAGAGGAGCGGAGAGCAGGGTGTCTGGCGGACAGGAGCGGATAGCAGATTGGCTCGCGGAGAGTTGCGGATAGGAGATTGGCTGGCGGAGAGGAGCTGATAGCAGATTGGCTGGCGGAGAGGACCGGATAGCAGGGTGGCTGGAGGAGGGGAACGGATAGTAGATTGGCTGGTGGACATGAGCGGATAGCAGATTGGCTGGCGGACAGGAGCGGATAACAGGGTGGCTGGCGGAGAGGAGCGGATAGCAGATTGGCTGGCGGAGAGGAGCGGATAGCAGGGTGGCTGGCGGAGAGGAGCGGATAGCAGGGTGGATGGCGGAGAGGAGCGGATAGCAGGGTGGCGGGCGGAGAGGAGCGGAGAGCAGGGTGGCTGGAGGAGTAGAACGGATAGCAGATTGGCTGGCGGACAGGAGCGGATAGCAGATTGGCTGGCGGACAGGAGCGGATAGCAGATTGGCTGGCGGAGAGGAGCGGATAGCAGATTGGCTGGCGGAGAGGAGCGGATAGCAGGGTGGCTGGCGGAGAGGAGCCGATAGCAGATTTGCTGGCAGAGAGGAGCGGATAGGAGATTGGCTGGCGGAGAGCAGCGGATAGCAGATTGGCTGACACAGGAGCGGGTAGCAGATTGGCAGGCGGTGAGGAGAAGATAGCAGATTGGCTGACGGAGAGGAGCGGATAGCAGGGTGGGTGGCGGAGAGTAGCAGATAGCAGATTGGCTGGGAGAGAGGAGTGGATAGCAGGGTGGCTGGCGGAGAGGAGCGGATAGCAGGGTGGCTGGCGAGGGGGAGCGGATAGCAGGGTGGTTGGCGGAGAAAAGCAGATAGCAGGTTGGCTGGTGGACTGGAGCGGATAGCAGGGTGCTTGGCGGATAGGAGCGGATAGCAGGGTGGTTGGCGGAGATGAGCGGATAGCAGGGTGGTTGGCGGAGAGGAGCGGATAGCAGATTGGCTGGCGGAGAGGAGCGGATAGCAGGGTGGCTGGCGGAGAGGAGCGGACAGCAGATTGACTGACACAGGAGCTGATAGCAGATTGGCTGTCAAAGAGGAGAGGATATCAGATTGGCTGACAGAGGAGCGGATATCAGGGTGGCTGGCGGAGAGGAGCGGATAGCAGGGTGGCTGGCGGAGAGGAGCGGATAGCAGGGTGGCTGTCGGAGTGGAGCGGATAGCAGGGTGGCTGGCGGAGTGGAGCGGATAGCTGATTGTCTGGCGGAGAGGAGCGGATAGCAACTTGGCTGGCGGAGAGGAGCGGATAGCAGGTTGGTTGGCGGAGAGGAGCGGATAGCAGATTAGATAGCTGAGAGGAGCGGATAGCAGATTAGATAGCGGAGAGGAGCGGATAGCAGATTGGCTGACACAGGAGCTGAAAACAGACTGGCTGGCGGAGAGGAGCGGATAGCAGACTGGCTGACACAGGAGCGGATAGCAGGGTGGTTGTCGGAGAGGAGCGGATAGCAGGGTGGTTTGCGGAGAGGAGAGGATAGCAGGGTGGCTGGTGGAGAGGAGCGGATAGCAGGGTGGATGACACAGGAGCGGATAGCAGATTGGCTGGCAGAGAGGAGCGGATAGCAGATTGGCTGCGGAGAGGAGAGAATAGCAGGGTGGGTGGCGGAGAGGAGCGGATAGCAGGGTGGCGGGCGGAGAGGAGCGGAGAGCAGGGTGTCTGGCGGACAGGAGCGGATAGCAGATTGGCTCGCGGAGAGTTGCGGATAGGAGATTGGCTGGCGGAGAGGAGCTGATAGCAGATTGGCTGGCGGAGCGGAGCGGATAGCAGGGTGGCTGGAGGAGGGGAACGGATAGCAGATTGGCTGGCGGACATGAGCGGATAGCAGATTGGCTGGCGGATAGGAGCGGATAACAGGGTGGCTGGCGGAGAGGAGCGGATAGCATATTGGCTGGCGGAGAGGAGCGGATAGCATGGTGGCTGGCGGAGAGTAGCAGATAGCAGATTGGCTGACGGACAGGAGCGGATAGCAGGGTGACTGGAGCAGGGGAGCGGATAGCAGGGTTGCTGGCGGAGACGAGCGGATAGTAAGGTGGCTGGCGGAGAGGAGCGGATAGCAGATTGGCTGTCTGAGAGGAGCGGATAGCAGGGTGGGTGGCGGAGAGGAGCAGATAGCAGGGTGGGTGGCGGAGAGGAGCGGATAACAGGGTGGCTGGCGGAGAGGAGCGGATAGCACATTAGATAGCGGAGAGGAGCGGATAGCAGATTGGCTGGCGGAGAGGAGCGGATAGCAGACTGGCTGACACAGGAGCGGATAACAGACTTTCTGGCGGAGAGGAGCGGATAGCAGACTGGCTGACACAGGAGCGGATAGCAGGGTGGTTGGCGGAGAGGAGCGGATAGCAGGGTGGTTGGCGGAGAGGAGCGGATAGCAGGGTGGCTGGTGGAGAGGAGCTGATAGCAGGGTGGATGACACAGGAGCGGATAGCAGGGTGGCGGGCGGAGAGGAGCGGAGAGCAGGGTGTCTGGCGGACAGGAGCGGATAGCAGATTGGCTCGGGGAGAGTTGCGGATAGGAGATTGGCTTGCGGAGAGGAGCTGACAGCAGATTGCCTGGCGGAGAGGAGCGGATAGCAGGGTGGCTGGAGGAGAAGAAAGGATAGCAGATTGGCTGGCGGACAGGAGCGGATAGCAGATTGGCTGGCGGACACGAGCGGATAACAGGGTGGCTGGCGGAGGGGAGCGGATAGAAGGGTGCGTGGCGGAGAGGAGCGGATAGCAGGGTGGCTGGCGTAGAGGAGCGGATAGAAGGGTGGCGGGCGGAGAGGAGAGGAGAGCAGGGTGTCTGGCGGACAGGAGCGGATAGCAGATTGGCTCGCGGAGAGTTGCGGATAGGAGATTGGCTTGCGGAGATGAGCTGATAGCAGATTGGCTGGCGGAGAGGAGCGGATAGCAGGGTGGCTGGCGTGGAGGAGCGGATAGAAGGGTGGCGGGCGGAGAGGAGCGTAGAGCAGGGTGTCTGGCGGACAGGAGCGGATAGCAGATTGGATCGCGGAGAGTTGCGGATAGGAGATTGGCTTGCGGAGAGGAGCGGATAGCAGGGTGGCTGAGGGAGAAGAACGGATAACAGATTGGCTGGCGGACAGGAGCGGATAGCAGATTGGCTGGCGGAGAGGAGCGGATAGCAGATTGGCTGGCGGAGAGGAGCTCACACAGGAGCGGATAGCAGGGTGGTTGGCGGAGAGGAGCGGATAGCAGGGTGGCTGGCGGAGAGGAGCGGATAGCAGGGTGGCTGGGGTAGAGGAGCGGATAGCAGGGTGGCTGGCGGAGAGGAGCGGATAGCACATTAGCTGACACAGGAGCGGATAGCAGGGTGGCTGGTGGAGAGGAGCGGAGAGCAGATTGGCTGGCGGAGAGGAGCGGATAGCAGGGTGGCTGGCGGAGAGGAGCGGATAGCAGGGTGGCTGGCGGAGAGGAGCGGATAGCAGATTGGCTGGCGGAGAGGAGCGGATAGCAGATTGGCTGGCGGAGAGGAGCGGATAGGAGATTGGCTGGCGGAGAGGAGCGGATAGCAGATTGGCTGACACAGGAGCGGATATTAGATTGGCTGACGGAGAGGAGTGGATAGCAGATTGGCTGAAAAAGAGGAGCGGACAGCAGATTGGCTGACACAGGAGCGGATAGCAGATTGGCTGGCGGAGAGGAGCGGATAGCAGGGTGGCTGGCGGAGAGGAGCGGATAACAGGGTGGCTGGCGGAGAGGAGCGGATAGCAGGTTGGTTGGCGGAGAGGAGCGGATAGCAGATTCGCTGGCGGAGAGGAGCGGATACCAGGGTGGCTGGAGGAGAAGAACGGATAGCAGATTGGCTGGCGGAAAGGAGCGGATAGCAGATTGGATGGCGGAAAGGAGCGGATAGCAGGGTGGCTGGCGGAGAGGAGCGGATAGCAGGGTGGCTGGCGGAGAGGAGCGGATAGCAGGGTGGCTGGCGTACGGGAGCGGATAGCAGGGTGGCTGGCGTACGGGAGCGGATAGCAGGGTGGCTGGCGTACGGGAGCGGATAGCAGGGTGGCTGGCGTACGGGAGCGGATAGCAGGGTGGCTGGCGGAGAGGAGCGGATAGCAGGGTCGCTGGCGGAGAGGAGCGGATAGCAGATTGGCTGGCGGAGAGGAGCGGATAGCAGGGTGGCTGGCGGAGATGAGCGGATAGCAGGGTGGGAGCGGATAGCAGATTGTCTGGCGGAAGAGAGCAGAAAGCAGGGTGGCTTGCGGAGGGGAGCGGATAGCAGGGTGGTTGGCGGAGAGGAGCGGATAGCAGGGTGGCGGAGATGAGCGGCTATCATGGTGGCTGCTGGGTGGGAGCGGATAGCAGATTGTCTGGCGGAAGAGAGCAGAAAGCAGGGTGGCTTGCGGAGGGGAGCGGATAGCAGGGTGGTTGGCGGAGAGGAGCGGATAGCAGGGTGGCTGGAGGAGAGGAGCGGATAGCAGATTGGCTGGCGGAGAGGAGCGGATAGCAGGGTGGCTGGCAGAGAGGAGCGGATAGCAGATTGGCTAGCGGAGAGTTGCGGATAGGAGATTGGCTGGCGGAGAGGGGCGGATTGCAGATTGGCTGGCGGAGAGGAGCGGATAGCAGGGTGGCTTGCGCAGGGGAGCGGATAGCAGGGTGGCTGGAGGAGAGGAGCGGATAGCAGGGTGGCTGGAGGAGAGGAGCGGATAGCAGGGTGGCTGGAGGAGAGGAGCGGATAGCAGGGTGGCTGGAGGAGAGGAGCGGATAGCAGGGTGGCTGGAGGAGAGGAGCGGATAGCAGGGTGGCTGGCGGAGAGGAGCGGATAGCAGATTGCCTGGCGGAAAGGAGAGGATAGCAGATTGGATGGTGGACAGGAGCGGATAGCAGATTGCCTGGAGGAGAGTTGCGGATAGGAGATTGGCTGGCGGAGAGGAGCGGATAGCATATTGGCTGGCGGAGAGGAGCGGAAAGCAGAGTGGCTGGCGGAGAGGAGCGGATAGCAGATTGGCTGGCGGAGAGGAGCGGATAGCAGATTGCCTGGCGGAGAGGAGCGGATAGCATATTGGCTGGCGGAGAGGAGCGGATAGCATATTGGCTGGCGGAGAGGAGCGGATAGCATATTGGCTGGCGGAGAGGAGCGGATAGCATATTGGCTGGCGGAGAGGAGCGGATAACATATTGGCTGGCGGAGGGGAGCGGATAGCAAGGTGGCTGGCGGAGAGGAGCGGATAGCAAGGTTGCTGGCGGAGAGGAGTGGACAGCAGATTGGCTGACGGAGAGGAGCGGATAGCAGGGTGGGTGGCGGAGATGAGTGGATAGCAGGGTGGCTGGCGGAGAGGAGCGGATATCAGATTGGCTGACACAGGAGCGGATAACAGACTGGCTGGCGGAGAGGAGCGGATAGCAGACTGGCTGACACAGGAGCGGATAGCAGGGTGGTTGGCGGAGAGGAGGGGATAGCAGGGTGGTTGGCGGAGAGGAGCGGATAGCAGGGTGGCTGGTGGAGAGGAGCGGATAGCAGGGTGGATAACTCAGGAGCGGATAGCAGATTGACTGTGGAGAGGAGAGGATAGCAGGGTGGGTGGCGGAGAGGAGCGGATAGCAGGGTGGCGGGCGGAGAGGAGCGGAGAGCAGGGTGTCTGGCGGACAGGAGCGGATAGCAGATTGGCTCGCGGAGAGTTGCGGATAGGAGATTGGCTGGCGGAGAGGAGCTGATAGCAGATTGGCTGGCGGAGCGGAGCGGATAGCAGGGTGGCTGGAGGAGGGGAACGGATAGTAGATTGGCTGGTGGACATGAGCGGATAGCAGATTGGCTGGCGGACAGGAGCGGATAACAGGGTGGCTGGCGGAGAGGAGCGGATAGCAGATTGGCTGGCGGAGAGGAGCGGATAGCAGGGTGGCTGGCGGAGAGGAGCGGATAGCAGGGTGGATGGCGGAGAGGAGCGGATAGCAGGGTGGCGGGCGGAGAGGAGCGGATAGCAGGGTGGCGGGCGGAGAGGAGCGGAGAGCAGGGTGGCTGGAGGAGTAGAACGGATAGCAGATTGGCTGGCGGACAGGAGCGGATAGCAGATTGGCTGGCGGACAGGAGCGGATAGCAGATTGGCTGGCGGAGAGGAGCGGATAGCAGATTGGCTGACACAGGAGCGGATAGCAGGGTGGTTGGCGGAGAGGAGCAGATAGCAGGGTGGATGGCGGAGAGGAGCGGATAGCAGCGTGGATGACACAGGAGTGGATAGCAGATTGGTTGGCGGAGAGGAGCGGATAGCAGATTGGCTGCGGAGAGGAGAGAATAGCAGGGTGGGTGGCGGAGAGGAGCGGATAGCAGGGTGGCTGGGGTAGAGGAGCGGATAGCAGGGTGGCTGGCGGAGAGGAGCGGAGAGCAGGGTGGCTGGCGGAGAGGAGCGGAGAGCAGGGTGGCTGGAGGAGAGGAGCCGATAGCAGGGTGGCTGGCGGAGAGGAGCCGATAGCAGGGTGGCTGGCGGAGAGGAGCCGATAGCAGGGTGGCTGGCGGAGAGGAGCGGATAGGAGATTGGCTGGCGGAGAGGAGCGGATAGCAGATTGGCTGGCGGAGAGGAGCGGATAGCAGATTGGCTGACACAGGAGCGGGTAGCAGATTGGCAGGCGGTGAGGAGCTGATAGCAGATTGGCTTGCGGAGAGGAGCGGATAACAGGGTGGCTGGCGGAGAGGAGCGGATAGCAGGTTGGTTGGCGGAGAGGAGCGGATAGCACATTAGATAGCGGAGAGGAGCGGATAGCAGATTGGCTCGCGGAGAGTTGCGGATAGGAGATTGGCTTGCGGAGAGGAGCTGATAGCAGATTGGCTGGCGGAGAGGAGCGGATAGCAGGGTGGCTGGAGGAGAAGAACGGATAGCAGATTGGCTGACACAGGAGCGGATAGCAGATTGGCTGACACAGGAGCGGTTAGCAGATTGGCTGACACAGGAGCGGTTAGCAGATTGGCTGGCGGAGAGGAACGGATAGCAGATTGGCTGGCGGAGAGGAGCGTATAGCAGATTGGCTGACACAGGAGCGGATAGGAGATTGGCATGCGGAGAGGATCTGATAGCAGATTGGCTGACACAGGAGCAGGTAGCAGATTGGCTTGTGGAGAGGAGCGGATTGCAGATTGGCTGACACAGGAGCGGATAGCCGATTGGCTGACGGAGATGAGTGGATAGCAGATTGGCTGTAAAATAGGATCGGATAGCAGTTTGGCTGACACAGGAGCAGATAGCAGATTGGCTGACACAGGAGCGGATAGCAGATTGGCTGGCGGAGAGGAACGGATAGCAGTTTGGCTGGCGGAGAGGAGCGGATAGGAGATTGGCATGCGGAGAGGAGCTGATAGCAGATTGACTGACACAGGAGCGGGTCGCAGATTGGCTAATGGAGAGGAGCAGATTGCATATTGGCTTGCGGAGAGGAGCGGACAGCAGATTGGCTGGCGGAGAGGAGCGGATAGCAGGGTGGCTGGCGGAGAGGAGCGGATAGCAGGGTGGCTGGCGGAGAGGAGCGGATAGCAGGGTGGCTGGCGGAGAGGAGCGGATAGCAGGGTGGCTGGCGGAGAGGAGCGGATAGCAGGGTGGCTGGCGGAGAGGAGCGGATAGCAGGGTGGCTGGCGGAGAGGAGCGGATAGGAGGGTGGCTGGCGGAGAGGTGCGGATACCAGGGTGGCTGGCGGAGAGGGGCGGCTATCAGATTGGCTGGCGGAGAGGGGCGGCTATCAGATTGGCTGGCGGAGAGGTGCTAATAGCAGATGGGCTGGCGGAGAGGAGCGGATAGCAGGGTGGCTGTCGGAGAGAAGCGGATAGCAGGGTGGCTGGCGGAGAGGAGCGGATAGCAGATTGGCTGGAGGAGAGGAGCGGATAGCAGATTGGCTGGAGGAGAGGAGCGGATAGCAGATTGGCTGGAGGAGAGGAGCGGATAGCAGATTGGCTGGAGGAGAGGAGCGGATAACAGATTGGCTGGAGGAGAGGAGCGGATAGCAGATTGGCTGGAGGAGAGGAGCGGATAGCAGATTGACTGGAGGAGAGGAGCGGATAGCAGGGTGGCTGGCGGAGAGGAGCGGATAGCAGATTGGCTGGCGGAGAGGAGCGGATAGCAGATTGGCTGGCGGAGAGGAGCGGATAGCAGATTGGCTGGCGGAGAGGAGCGGATAGCAGATTGGCTGGCGGAGAGGAGCGGATAGCAGATTGGCTGGCGGAGAGGAGCGGATAGCAGGGCGGGTGGCGGAGAGGAGCGGATAGAAAATTGGCTGGCGGAGAGGAGCGGATAGGAGATTGGCTAGCGGAGAGGAGCGGATAGCAGATTGGCTGGCGGAGAGGAGCGGATAGCAGATTGGCTGGCGGAGAGGAGCGGATAGCAGGGTGGCTGTCGGAGAGGAGCGGATAGCAGGGTGGCTGTCGGAGAGGAGCGGATAGCAGGGTGGCTGTCGGAGAGGAGCGGATAGCAGATATGCTGGCGGAGAGGAGCGGATAGCAGGGTGGCTGGCGGAGATGAGCGGATAGCAGGGTGGCTGGTGGGTGGGAGCGGATAGCAGGGTGGTTGGCGGAGAGGAGCGGATAGCAGATTGTCTGGCGGAAGAGAGCAGAAAGCAGGGTGGTTTGCGGAGGGGAGCGGATAGCAGGGTGGTTGGCGGAGAGGAGCGGATAGCAGGGTGGCTGGAGGAGAGGAGCGGATAGCAGATTGGCTGGCGGAGAGGAGCGGATAGCAGGGTGGCTGGCGGAGAGGAGCGGATAGCAAATTGGCTGGCGGAGAGGAGCGCATAGCAGGGTGGCTTCCGGAGGGGAGCGGATAGCAGGGTGGCTGTCGGAGAGGAGCGGATAGCAGGGTGGCTGTCGGAGAGGAGCGGATAGCAGATTGGCTGGCGGAGAGGAGCGGTTAGCAGGGTGGCTGGCAGAGAGGAGCGGTTAGCAGGGTGGCTGGCAGAGAGGAGCGGATAGCAGATTGGCTAGCGGAGAGTTGCGGATAGGAGATTGGCTGGCGGAGAGGGGCGGATTGCAGATTGGCTGGCGGAGAGGAGCGGATAGCAGGGTGGCTGGCGGAGAGGAGCGGATAGCAGATTGCCTGGCGGAGAGGAGCGGATAGCAGATTGGCTGGCGGAAAGAAGAGGATAGCAGATTGGCTGGCGGAAAGAAGAGGATAGCAGATTGGATGGTGGACAGGAGTGGATAGCAGATTGCCTGGAGGAGAGTTGCGGATAGGAGGTTGGCTGGCGGAGAGGAGCGGATAGCATATTGGCTGGCGGAGAGGAGCGGATAGCAGGGTGGCTGGCGGAGGGGAGCAGATAGCAGGGTGGCTGGCGGAGGGGAGCAGATAGCAGGGTGGCTGGCGGAGGGGAGCAGATAGCAGGGTGGCTGGCGGAGGGGAGCAGATAGCAGGGTGGCTTGCGGAGAGGAGCGGATAGCAAGGTTGCTGGCGGTGTGGAGCGGATAGCAGATTAGCTGACGGAGAGGAGCGGATAGCAGGGTGGGTGGCGGAGAGGAGCAGATAGCAGATTGGCTGGCGGAGAGGAGTGGATAGCAGGGTGGCTGGCGGAGAGGAGCGGATATCAGGGTGGCTGGCGAGGGGGAGCGGATAGCAGGGTGGTTGGCGGAGAAAAGCAGATAGCAGGTTGGCTGGTGGACTGGAGCGGATAGCAGGGTGCTTGGCGGATAGGAGCGGATAGCAGGGTGGTTGGCGGAGATGAGCGGATAGCAGGGTGGTTGGCGGAGATGAGCGGATAGCAGGGTGGCTGGCGCAGAGGAGCGGATAGAGGGTGGCTGGCGGAGAGGAGCGGATAGCAGATTGTCTGGCGGAGAGGAGCGGATAGCAACTTGGCTGGCGGAGAGGAGCGGATAGCAACTTGGCTGGCGGAGAGGAGCGGATAGCAACTTGGCTGGCGGAGAGGAGCGGATAGCAACTTGGCTGGCGGAGAGGAGCGGATAGCAACTTGGCTGGCGGAGAGGAGCGGATAGCAGGTTGGTTGGCGGAGAGGAGCGGATAGCAGATTAGATAGCGGAGAGGAGCGGATATCAGATTGGCTGACACAGGAGCGGATAACAGACTAGCTGGCGGAGAGGAGCGGATAGCAGACTGGCTGACACAGGAGCAGATAGCAGGGTGGTTGGCGGAGAGGAGCGGATAGCAGGGTGGTTGGCGGAGAGGAGCGGATAGCAGGGTGGTTGGCGGAGAGGAGCGGATAGCAGGGTGGCTGGTGGAGAGGAGCTGATAGCAGCGTGGATGACACAGGAGCGGATAGCAGATTGGCTGGCGGAGAGGAGCGGATAGCAGATTGGCTGCGGAGAGGAGAGGATAGCAGTGTGGGTGGCGGAGAGGAGCGGATAGCAGGGTGGCTGGCGTAGAGGAGCGGATAGCAGGGTGGCGGGCGGAGGGGAGCGGATAGCAGGGTGTCTGGCGGAGGGGAGCAGATAGCAGGGTGACTGGCGGAGGGGAGCAGATAGCAGGGTGACTGGCGGAGGGGAGCAGATAGCAGGGTGACTGGCGGAGGGGAGCAGATAGCAGGGTGGCTTGCGGAGAGGAGCGGATAGCAGATTGGCTGACGGAGAGGAGCGGATAGCAGGGTGGGTGGCGGAGAGGAGCGGATAGCAGGGTGGCTGGCGGAGAGGAGCGGATAGCAGACTGGCTGACACAGGAGCGGATAGCAGGGTGGTTGGCGGAGAGGAGCGGATAGCAGGGTGGTTGGCGGAGAGGAGCGGATAACAGGGTGGCTGGCGGAGAGGAGCGGATAGCAGGGTGGATGACTCAGGAGCGGATAGCAGATTGGCTGGCAGAGAGGAGCGGATAGCAGATTGACTGCGGAGAGGAGAGGATAGCAGGGTGGCGGGCGGAGAGGAGCGGAGAGCAGGGTGTCTGGCGGACAGGAGCGGATAGCAGATTGGCTCGCGGAGAGTTGCGGATAGGAGATTGGCTGGCGGAGAGGAGCTGATAGCAGATTGGCTGGCGGAGCGGAGCGGATAGCAGGGTGGCTGGAGGAGGGGAACGGATAGCAGATTGGCTGGCGGACAGGAGCGGATAACAGGGTGGCTGGCGGAGAGGAGCGGATAGCAGGGTGGCTGGCGGAGAGGAGCGCATAGCAGGGTGGCGGGCGGAGTGGAGCGGAGAGCAGGGTGTCTGGCGGACAGGAGCGGATAGCAGATTGGCTCGCTGAGAGTTGTGGACAGGAGATTGGCTTGCGGAGAGGAACTGACAGCAGATTGGCTGGCGGAGAGGAGCGGATAGCAGGGTGGCTGGAGGATAAGAAAGGATAGCAGATTGGCTGGCGTACAGGAGCGGATAGCAGATTGGCTGGCGGAGAGGAGCGGATAGCAGGGTGTCTGGCGGAGAGGAGCGAATAGCAGGGTGGCTGGCGGAGAGGAGCGAATAGCAGGGTGGCGGGCGTAGAGGAGCGGAGAGCAGGGTGGCGGGCGGAGAGGAGCGGAGAGCAGGGTGGCTGGCGGAGAGGAGCGAATAGCAGGGTGGCTGGCGGAGAGGAGCGAATAGCAGGGTGGCGGGCGTAGAGGAGCGGAGAGCAGGGTGGCGGGCGGAGAGGAGCGGAGAGCAGGGTGGCGGGCGGAGAGGAGCGGAGAGCAGGGTGGCGGGCGGACAGGAGCGGATAGCAGATTGGCTCGCGGAGAGTTGCGGATAGGAGATTGGCTGGCGGAGAGGAGCTGATAGCAGATTGGCTGGCGGAGCGGAGCGGATAGCAGGGTGGCTGGAGGAGGGGAACGGATAGCAGATTGGCTGGCGGACAGGAGCGGATAACAGGGTGGCTGGCGGAGAGGAGCGGATAGCAGGGTGGCTGGCGGAGAGGAGCGGATAGCAGGGTGGCGGGCGGAGTGGAGCGGAGAGCAGGGTGTCTGGCGGACAGGAGCGGATAGCAGATTGGCTCGCTGAGAGTTGCGGACAGGAGATTGGCTTGCGGAGAGGAACTGACAGCAGATTGGCTGGCGGAGAGGAGCGGATAGCAGGGTGGCTGGAGGAGAAGAAAGGATAGCAGATTGGCTGGCGTACAGGAGCGGATAGCAGATTGGCTGGCGGAGAGGAGCGGATAGCAGGGTGGCTGGCGGAGAGGAGCGAATAGCAGGGTGGCTGGCGGAGAGGAGCGGATAGCAGGGTGGCGGGCGGAGAGGAGCGGAGAGCAGGGTGGCGGGCGGAGAGGAGCGGAGAGCAGGGTGGCGGGCGGAGAGGAGCGGAGAGCAGGGTGGCGGGCGGAGAGGAGCGGAGAGCAGGGTGGCAGGCGGACAGCAGCGGATAGCAGATTGGCTCGCGGAGAGTTGCGGATAGCAGATTGGCTGGCGGAGCGGAGCTGATAGCAGATTGGCTGGCGGAGCGGAGCTGATAGCAGGGTGGCTGGAGGAGGGGAACGGATAGCAGATTGGCTGGCGGACATGAGCGGATAGCAGATTGGCTGGCGGACATGAGCGGATAGCAGATTGGCTGACGGACAGGAGCGGATAGCAGGGTGGGTGGCGGAGAGGAGCCGATAGCAGGGTGGCTGGCGGAGACGAGCGGATAGCAGATTGGCTGTCTGAGAGGAGCGGATAGCAGGGTGGGTGGCGGAGAGGAGCCGATAGCAGGGTGGGTGGCGGAGAGGAGCCGATAGCAGGGTGGGTGGCGGAGAGGAGCCGATAGCAGGGTGGCTGGCGGAGAGGAGCCGATAGCAGGGTGGCTGGCGGAGAGGAGCCGATAGCAGGGTGGCTGGCGGAGAGGAGCCGATAGCAGGGTGGCTGGCGGAGAGGAGCCGATAGCAGGGTGGCTGGCGGAGAGGAGCCGATAGCAGCGTGGCTGGCGGAGAGGAGCCGATAGCAGCGTGGCTGGCGGAGAGGAGCCGATAGCAGCGTGGCTGGCGGAGAGGAGCCGATAGCAGAGTGGCTGGCGGAGAGGAGCCGATAGCAGAGTGGCTGGCGGAGAGGAGCCGATAGCAGAGTGGCTGGCGGAGAGGAGCCGATAGCAGAGTGGCTGGCGGAGAGGAGCCGATAGCAGATTGGCTGGCGGAGAGGAGCGGATAGCAGATTGGCTGACACAGGAGCGGGTAGCAGATTTGCAGGCGGTGAGGAACGGATAGCAGATTGGCTTGCGGAGAGGAGCGGATTACAGATTGGATGACACAGAAGCGGATAGCAGATTGGCTGACGGAGAGGAGTGGATAGCAGATTGGCTGAAAAAGAGGAGCGGACAGCAGATTGGCTGACACAGGAGCGGATAGCAGATTGGCTGGCGGAGAGGAGCGGATAGCAGGGTGGCTGGCGGAGAGGAGCGGATAACAGGGTGGCTGTCGGAGAGGAGCGGATAGCAGGTTGCTTGGCGGAGAGGAGCGGATAGCACATTAGATAGCGGAGAGGAGTGGATAGCAGATTGGCTGGCGGAGAGGAGCGGAGAGCAGGGGGGCTGGCAGAGAGGAGCGGATAGCAGATTGGCTGGCGGAGAGGAGCGGATAGCAGGGTGGCTGGCGGAGAGGAGCGGATAGCAGGGTGGCTGGCGGAGAGGAGCCGATAGCAGGGTGGCTGGCGGAGAGGAGCGGATAGGAGATTGGCTGGCAGAGAGGAGCGGATAGCAGATTGGCTGGGGGAGAGGAGCGGATAGCAGATTGGCTTGCGGAGAGGAGCGGATTGCAGATTGGCTGACGGAGAGGAGTGGATAGCAGATTGGCTGAAAAAGAGGAGCGGACAGCAGATTGGCTGACACATGAGCGGATAGCAGATTGGCTGGCGGAGAGGAGCGGATAGCAGGGTGGCTGGCGGAGAGGAGCCGATAGCAGGGTGGCTGGCGGAGAGGAGCCGATAGCAGGGTGGCTGGCGGAGAGGAGCCGATAGCAGATTGGCTGGCGGAGAGGAGCCGATAGCAGATTGGCTGGCGGAGAGGAGCGGATAGCAGGTTGGCTGGCGGAGAGGAGCGGATAGCAGGTTGGCTGGCGGAGAGGAGCGGATAGCAGATTGGCTGACACAGGAGCGGATAACAGACTTTCTGGCGAAGAGGAGCGGATAGCAGATTGGCTGACGGAGAGGAGTGGACAGCAGATTGGCTGAAAAAGAGGAGCGGACAGCAGATTGGCTGACACAGGAGCGGATAGCAGATTGGCTGGCGGAGAGGAGCGGATAGCAGGGTGGCTGGCGGAGAGGAGCGGATAGCAGGGTGGCTGGCGGAGAGGAGCGGATAGCAGATTGGCTGGCGGAGAGGAGCGGATAGCAGATTGGCTGGCGGAGAGGAGCGTATAGCAGATTGGCTGGCGGAGAGGAGCGTATAGCAGATTGGATGGTGGACAGGAGCGGATAGCAGATTGCCTGGAGGAGAGTTGCGGATAGCATATTGGCTGGCGGAGAGGAGCGGATAGCATATTGGCTCGCGGAGAGGAGCGGATAGCATATTGGCTGGCGGAGAGGAGCGGATAGCATATTGGCTGGCGGAGAGGAGCGGATAGCATATAGGCTGGCGGAGGGGAGCGGATAGCATATTGGCTGGCGGAGAGGAGCGGATAGCATATTGGCTGGCGGAGGGGAGCAGATAGCAGGGTGACTGGCGGAGGGGAGCAGATAGCAGGGTGACTGGCGGAGGGGAGCAGATAGCAGGGTGACTGGCGGAGGGGAGCAGATAGCAGGGTGGATTGCGGAGAGGAGCGGATAGCAGATTGGCTGACGGAGAGGAGCGGTTAGCAGGGTGGGTGGCGGAGAGGAGTGGATAGCAGGGTGGCTGGTGGAGAGGAGCGGATAGCAGACTGGCTGACACAGGAGCGGATAGCAGGGTGGTTGGCGGAGAGGAGCGGATAGCAGGGTGGTTGGCGGAGAGGAGCGGATAACAGGGTGGCTGGCGGAGAGGAGCGGATAGCAGGGTGGATGACTCAGGAGCGGATAGCAGATTGGCTGGCAGAGAGGAGCGGATAGCAGACTGGCTGACACAGGAGCGGATAGCAGGGTGGTTGGCGGAGAGGAGAGGATAGCAGGGTGGCGGGCGGAGAGGAGCGGAGAGCAGGGTGTCTGGCGGACAGGAGCGGATAGGAGATTGGCTCGCGGAGAGTTGCGGATAGGAGATTGGCTGGCGGAGAGGAGCTGATAGCAGACTGGCTGGCGGAGCGGAGCGGATAGCAGGGTGGCTGGAGGAGGGGAACGGATAGCAGATTGGCTGGCGGACAGGAGCGGATAACAGGGTGGCTGGCGGAGAGGAGCGGATAGCAGGGTGGCTGGCGGAGAGGAGCGCATAGCAGGGTGGCGGGCGGAGAGGAGCGGAGAGCAGGGTGTCTGGCGGACAGGAGCGGATAGCAGATTGGCTCGCTGAGAGTTGCGGACAGGAGATTGGCTTGCGGAGAGGAACTGATAGCAGATTGGCTGGCGGAGAGGAGCGGATAGCAGGGTGGCTGGAGGAGAAGAAAGGATAGCAGATTGGCTGGCGGACAGGAGCGGATAGCAGATTGGCTGGCAGAGAGGAGCGGATAGCAGATTGACTGCGGAGAGGAGAGGATAGCAGGGTGGGTGGCGGAGAGGAGTGGATAGCAGGGTGGCGGGCGGAGAGGAGCGGAGAGCAGGGTGTCTGGCGGACAGGAGCGGATAGCAGATTGGCTCGCGGAGAGTTGCGGATAGGAGATTGGCTGGCGGAGAGGAGCTGATAGCAGATTGGCTGGCGGAGCGGAGCGGATAGCAGGGTGGCTGGAGGAGGGGAACGGATAGCAGATTGGCTGGCGGACAGGAGCGGATAACAGGGTGGCTGGCGGAGAGGAGCGGATAGCAGGGTGGCTGGCGGAGAGGAGCGGATAGCAGGGTGGCGGGCGGAGTGGAGCGGAGAGCAGGGTGTCTGGCGGACAGGAGCGGATAGCAGATTGGATCGCTGAGAGTTGCGGACAGGAGATTGGCTTGCGGAGAGGAACTGACAGCAGATTGGCTGGCGGAGAGGAGCGGATAGCAGGGTGGCTGGAGGAGAAGAAAGGATAGCAGATTGGCTGGCGTACAGGAGCGGATAGCAGATTGGCTGGCGGAGAGGAGCGGATAGCAGGGTGGCTGGCGGAGAGGAGCGAATAGCAGGGTGGCTGGCGTAGAGGAGCGGATAGCAGGGTGGCTGGCGTAGAGGAGCGGATAGCAGGGTGGCGGGCGTAGAGGAGCGGAGAGCAGGGTGGCGGGCGGAGAGGAGCGGAGAGCAGGGTGGCGGGCGGAGAGGAGCGGAGAGCAGGGTGTCTGGCGGACAGGAGCGGATAGCAGATTGGCTCGCGGAGAGTTGCGGATAGGAGATTGGCTGGCGGAGAGGAGCTGATAGCAGATTGGCTGGCGGAGCGGAGCGGATAGCAGGGTGGCTGGAGGAGGGGAACGGATAGCAGATTGGCTGGCGGACAGGATCGGATAACAGGGTGGCTGGCGGAGAGGAGCGGATAGCAGGGTGGCTGGCGGAGAGGAGCGGATAGCAGGGTGGCGGGCGGAGTGGAGCGGAGAGCAGGTGTCTGGCGGACAGGAGCGGATAGCAGATTGGCTCGCTGAGAGTTGCGGACAGGAGATTGGCTTGCGGAGAGGAACTGACAGCAGATTGGCTGGCGGAGAGGAGCGGATAGCAGGGTGGCTGGAGGAGAAGAAAGGATAGCAGATTGGCTGGCGTACAGGAGCGGATAGCAGATTGGCTGGCGGAGAGGAGCGGAGAGCAGGGTGGCGGGCGGAGAGGAGCGGAGAGCAGGGTGGCGGGCGGAGAGGAGCGGAGAGCAGGGTGGCAGGCGGAGAGGAGCGGAGAGCAGATTGGCTCGCGGAGAGTTGCGGATAGGAGATTGGCTGGCGGAGAGGAGCTGATAGCAGATTGGCTGGCGGAGCAGAGCTGATAGCAGGGTGGCTGGAGGAGGGGAACGGATAGCAGATTGGCTGGCGGACATGAGCGGATAGCAGATTGGCTGGCGGACATGAGCGGATAGCAGATTGGCTGGCGGACATGAGCGGATAGCAGATTGGCTGGCGGACATGAGCGGATAGCAGATTGGCTGGCGGACAGGAGCGGATAGCAGGGTGGCTGGCGGAGACGAGCGGATAGCAGATTGGCTGTCTGAGAGGAGCCGATAGCAGGGTGGGTGGCGGAGAGGAGCCGATAGCAGGGTGGGTGGCGGAGAGGAGCCGATAGCAGGGTGGGTGGCGGAGAGGAGCCGATAGCAGGGTGGGTGGCGGAGAGGAGCCGATAGCAGGGTGGGTGGCGGAGTGGAGCCGATAGCAGGGTGGCTGGCGGAGAGGAGCCGATAGCAGGGTGGCTGGCGGAGAGGAGCCGATAGCAGGGTGGCTGGCGGAGAGGAGCCGATAGCAGGGTGGCTGGCGGAGAGGAGCCGATAGCAGGGTGGCTGGCGGAGAGGAGCCGAAAGCAGCGTGGCTGGCGGAGAGGAGCCGATAGCAGAGTGGCTGGCAGAGAGGAGCCGATAGCAGAGTGGCTGGCAGAGAGGAGCCGATAGCAGAGTGGCTGGCAGAGAGGAGCCGATAGCAGATTGGCTGGCGGAGAGGAGCGGGTAGGAGATTGGCTGGCGGAGAGGAGCGGATAGCAGATTGGCTGACACAGGAGCGGGTAGCAGATTTGCAGGCGGTGAGGAACGGATAGCAGATTGGCTTGCGGAGAGGAGCGGATTACAGATTGGCTGAAAAAGAGGAGCGGACAGCAGATTGGCTGACACAGGAGCGGATAGCAGATTGGCTGGCGGAGAGGAGCGGATAGCAGGGTGGCTGGCGGAGAGGAGCGGATAACAGGGTGGCTGGCGGAGAGGAGCGGATAGCAGGTTGCTTGGCGGAGAGGAGCGGATAGCACATTAGATAGCGGAGAGGAGTGGATAGCAGATTGGCTGGCGGAGTGGAGCGGAGAGCAGGGGTCTGGCAGAGAGGAGCGGATAGCAGATTGGCTGGCGGAGAGGAGCGGATAGCAGGGTGGCTGGCGGAGAGGAGCGGATAGCAGGGTGGCTGGCGGAGAGGAGCGGATAGGAGATTGGCTGGCAGAGAGGAGCGGATAGCAGATTGGCTGGCAGAGAGGAGCGGATAGCAGATTGGCTTGCGGAGAGGAGCGGATAGCAGATTGGCTTGCGGAGAGGAGCGGATTGCAGATTGGCTGACACAGGAGCGGATAGCAGATTGGCTGACGGAGAGGAGTGGATAGCAGATTGGCTGAAAAAGAGGAGCGGATAGCAGATTGGCTGGCGGAGAGGAGCCGATAGCAGGGTGGCTGGCGGAGAGGAGCCGATAGCAGGGTGGCTGGCGGAGAGGAGCCGATAGCAGGGTGGCTGGCGGAGAGGAGCGGATAGCAGATTGGCTGGCAGAGAGGAGCGGATAGCAGATTGGCTGGCGGAGAGGAGCGGATAGCAGGTTGGCTGGCGGAGAGGAGCGGATAGCAGGTTGGCTGGCGGAGAGGAGCGGATAGCAGATTGGCTGACACAGGAGCGGATAACAGACTTTCTGGCGGAGAGGAGCGGATAGCAGATTGGCTGACGGAGAGGAGTGGATAGCAGATTGGCTGAAAAAGAGGAGCGGACAGCAGATTGGCTGACACAGGAGCGGATAGCAGATTGGCTGGCGGAGAGGAGCGGATAGCAGGGTGGCTGGCGGAGAGGAGCGGATAGCAGGGTGGCTGGCGGAGAGGAGCGGATAGCAGATTGGCTGGCGGAGAGGAGCGGATAGCAGATTGGCTGGCGGAGAGGAGCGGATAGCAGATTGGCTGAAAAAGAGGAGCGGACAGCAGATTGGCTGACACAGGAGCGGATAGCAGATTGGCTGGCGGAGAGGAGCGGATAGCAGGGTGGCTGGCGGAGAGGAGCGGATAGCAGGGTGGCTGGCGGAGAGGAGCGGATAGCAGGGTGGCTGGCGGAGAGGAGCGGATAGCAGGGTGGCTGGCGGAGAGGAGCGGATAGCAGGGTGGCTGGCGGAGAGGAGCGGATAGCAGGGTGGTTGGCGGAGAGGAGCGGAGAGCAGGGTGGTTGGCGGAGAGGAGCGGAGAGCAGATGGGCTGGCGGAGAGGAGTGGAGAGCAGATGGGCTGGCGGAGAGGAGCGGAGAGCAGATGGGCTGGCGGAGAGGAGCGGAGAGCAGATGGGCTGGCGAAGAGGAGCGGAGAGCAGATTGGCTGGCCGAGAGGAGCGGATAGCAGGGTGGCTGGCCGAGAGGAGCGGATAGCAGGGTGGCTGGTGGGTGGGAGCGGATAGCAGGGTGGTTGGCGGAGAGGAGCGGATAGCAGATTGTCTGGCGGAAGAGAGCAGAAAGCAGGGTGGCTTGCGGAGGGGAGCGGATAGCAGGGTGGTTGGCGGAGAGGAGCGGATAGCAGGGTGGCTGGAGGAGAGGAGCGGATAGCAGATTGGCTGGCGGAGAGGAGCGGATAGCAGATTGGCTGGCGGAGAGGAGCGGATAGCAGATTGGCTGGCGGAGAGGAGCGGATAGCAGATTGGCTGGCGGAGAGGAGCGGATAGCAGATTGGCTGGCGGAGAGGAGCGGATAGCAGATTGGCTGGCGGAGAGGAGCGGATAGCAGATTGGCTAGCGGAGAGTTGCGGATAGGAGATTGGCTGGCGGAGAGTTGCGGATAGGAGAATGTCTGGCGGAGAGGAGCGGATAGCAGGGTGGCTTGCGGAGGGGAGCGGATAGCAGGGTGGCTTGCGGAGGGGAGCGGATAGCAGATTGGCTGGCGGAGAGGAACGGTTAGCAGGGTGGCTGGCAGACAGGAGCGGATAGCAGATTGGCTAGCGGAGAGTTGGGGATAGGAGATTGGCTGGCGGAGAGGAGCGGATAGCAGGGTGGCTGGCTGAGAGGAGCGGATAGCAGATTGGCTGGCGGAGAGGAGCGGATAGCAGATTGGCTGGCGGAGAGGAGCGGATAGCAGATTGGATGGTGGACAGGAGCGGATAGCAGATTGGCTGGCGGAGAGGAGCGGATAGCAGATTGGATGGTGGACAGGAGCGGATAGCAGATTGCCTGAAGGAGAGTTGCGGATAGGAGATTGGCTGGCGGAGAGGAGCGGATAGCATATTGGCTGGCGGAGAGGAGCGGAAAGCAGAGTGGCTGGCGGAGAGGAGCGGATAGCAGATTGGCTGGCGGAGAGGAGCGGAAAGCAGAGTGGCTGGCGGAGAGGAGCGGATAGCAGATTGGCTGGCGGAGAGGAGCGGATAGCAGATTGGCTGGCGGAGAGGAGCGGATAGCAGATTGGCTGGCGGAGAGGAGCGGATAGCAGATTGGCTGGCGGAAAGGAGAGGATAGCAGATTGGATGGTGGACAGGAGCGGATAGCAGATTGCCTGGAGGAGAGTTGCGGATAGGAGATTGGCTGGCGGAGAGGAGCGGATAGCATATTGGCTGGCGGAGAGGCGCGGATAGCATATTGGCTGGCGGAGAGGAGCGGATAGCATATTGGCTGGCGGAGAGGAGCGGATAGCATATTGGCTGGCGGAGAGGAGCGGATAGCATATTGGCTGGCGGAGGGGAGCAGATAGCAGGGTGACTGGCGGAGGGGAGCAGATAGCAGGGTGACTGGCGGAGGGGAGCAGATAGCAGGGTGGCTGGCGGAGGGGAGCAGATAGCAGGGTGGCTTGCGGAGAGGAGCCGATAGCAGATTGGCTGACGGAGAGGAGCGGATAGCAGGGTGGGTGGCGGAGAGGAGTGGATAGCAGGGTGGCTGGCGGAGAGGAGCGGATATCAGATTGGCTGACACAGGAGCGGATAACAGACTGGCTGGCGGAGAGGAGCGGATAGCAGACTGGCTGACACAGGAGCGGATAGCAGGGTGGTTGGCGGAGAGGAGCGGATAGCAGGGTGGTTGGCGGAGAGGAGCGGATAGCAGGGTGGCTGGAGGAGAAGAAAGGATAGCAGATTGGCTGGCGGACAGGAGCGGATAGCAGATTGGCTGGCAGAGAGGAGCGGATAGCAGATTGACTGCGGAGAGGAGAGGATAGCAGGGTGGGTGGCGGAGAGGAGCGGATAGCAGGGTGGGTGGCGGAGAGGAGCGGAGAGCAGGGTGTCTGGCGGACAGGAGCGGATAGCAGATTGGCTCACGGAGAGTTGCGGATAGGAGATTGGCTGGCGGAGAGGAGCTGATAGCAGATTGGCTGGCGGAGCGGAGCGGATAACAGGGTGGCTGGCGGAGAGGAGCGGATAGCAGGGTGGCTGGCGGAGAGGAGCGGATAGCAGGGTGGCGGGCGGAGTGGAGCGGAGAGCAGGGTGTCTGGCGGACAGGAGCGGATAGCAGATTGGCTCGCTGAGAGTTGCGGACAGGAGATTGGCTTGCGGAGAGGAACTGATAGCAGATTGGCTGGCGGAGAGGAGCGGATAGCAGGGTGGCTGGAGGAGAAGAAAGGATAGCAGATTGGCTGGCGTACAGGAGCGGATAGCAGATTGGCTGGCGGAGAGGAGCGGATAGCAGGGTGGCTGGCGGAGAGGAGCGGATAGCAGGGTGGCTGGCGGAGAGGAGCGGATAGCAGGGTGGCTGGGGGAGAGGAGCGGATAGCAGGGTGGCTGGCGTAGAGGAGCGGATAGCAGGGTGGCGGGCGGAGAGGAGCGGAGAGCAGGGTGTCTGGCGGACAGGAGCGGAGAGCAGATTGGCTCGCGGAGAGTTGCGGATAGGAGATTGGCTTGCGGAGAGGAGCTGATAGCAGATTGGCTGGCGGAGAGGAGCGGATAGCAGGGTGGCTGGAGGAGAAGAACGGATAGCAGATTGGCTGGCGGAAAGGAGCGGATAGCAGATTGGCTGGCGGACAGGAGCGGATAGCAGATTGGCTGGTGGAGAGGAGCGGATAGCACATTGGCTGACACAGGAGCGGATAGCAGGGTGGTTGGCGGAGAGGAGCAGATAGCAGTGTGGCTGGCGGAGAGGAGCGGATAGCAGGGTGGATGACACAGGAGCGGATAGCAGATTGGTTCTCGGAGAGGAGAGAATAGCAGGGTGGGTGGCGGAGAGGAGCGGATAGCAGGGTGGCTGGGGGAGAGGAGCGGAGAGCAGGGTGGCTGGCAGAGAGGAGCGGATAGCAGATTGGCTGGCGGAGAGGAGCGGATAGCAGGGTGGCTGGCGGAGAGGAGCGGATAGCAGGGTGGCTGGCGGAGAGGAGCGGATAGCAGGGTGGCTGGCGGAGAGGAGCGGATAGGAGATTGGCTGGCAGAGAGGAGCGGATAGCAGATTGGCTGGCGGAGAGGAGCGGATAGCAGATTGGCTGGCGGAGAGGAGCGGATAGCAGATTGGCTGGCGGAGAGGAGCGGATAGCAGATTGGCTGGCGGAGAGGAGCGGATAGCAGATTGGCTGACACAGGAGCGGGTAGCAGATTGGCAGGCGGTGAGGAGCGGATAGCAGATTGGCTTGCGGAGAGGAGCGGATTGCAGATTGGGTGACACAGGAGGGGATAGCAGATTGGCTGACGGAGAGGAGTGGATAGCAGATTGGCTGTAAAAGAGGAGCGGACAGCAGGTTGGCTGACACAGGAGCTGGTAGCAGATTGGCAGGCGGAGAGGAGCGGATAGCAGATTGGCTGACGTAGAGGAGCGGATAGCAGATTGGCTTGCGGAGAGGAGCGGATTGCAGATTGGGTGACACAGGAGGGGATAGCAGATCGGCTGGCGGAGAGGAGCGGATAGCAGGGTGGCTAGCGGAGAGGAGCGGATAGCAGGTTGGTTGGCAGAGTGGAGCGGATAGCAGATTAGATAGCGGAGAGGAGCGGATAGCAGATTGGCTGGCGGAGAGGAGCGGATAGCAGATTGGCTGACACAGGAGCGGATAGCAGGGTGGTTGGCGGAGAGGAGCGGATAGCAGGGTGGTATGCGGAGAGGAGCGGATAGCAGGGTGGCTGGCGGATAGTAGCGGATAGCAGGGTGGATGACACAGGAGCGGATAGCAGATTGGCTGGCGGAGAGGAGCGGATAGGAGATTGGCTGACACAGGAGCGGATAGCAGATTGGCTGGCGAAGAGGAGAGGATAGCAGATTGGCTGGCGAAGAGGAGAGGATAGCAGATTGGCTGGCGAAGAGGAGAGGATAGCAGATTGGCTGAGAGAGGAGCGGATAGCAGATTGGCTGGCGAAGAGGAGAGGATAGCAGATTGGCTGAGAGAGGAGCGGATAGCAGGGTGGCTGGCGGAGAGGAGCGAATAGCAGAGTGGCTGTCGGAGGGGAGCGGATAGCCGGGTGGCTGGCTGAGAGGAGCGGATAGCAGATTGGCTGGCGGAGAGGAGCGGATAGCAAATTCGCTGGTGGAGAGGAGCAGATAGCCGGGTGGCTGGCGGAGAGGAGCGGATACCATGGTGGCTGACACAGGAGCGGATATCAGATTGGCTGGCGGAGAGGAGCGGATAGCAGATTGGCTGGCGGAGAGGAGCGGATAGCAGATTGGCTGGCGGAGAGGAGCGGATAGCAGGGTGGCTGGCGGAGAGGAGCGGATAACAGATTGGCTGGCTTAGAGGAGCGGATAGCAGGGTAGTTGGTGGAGAGGAGCGGATAGCAGGGTGGCTGAAGTAGATGAGCGGATAGCAGATTGGCTGGCGGAGAGGAGCGGATAGCAGATTGGCTGGCGGAGAGGAGCGGATAGCAGATTGGCTGGCGGAGAGGAGCGGATAGCAGATTGGCTGGCGGAGAGGAGCGGAAAGCAGATTGGCTGGCGGAGAGGAGCGGAAAGCAGATTGGCTGGCGGAGAGGAGCGGAAAGCAGATTGGCTGGCTGAGAGGAGCGGAAAGCAGATTGGCTGGCTGAGAGGAGCGGAGAGCAGATTGGCTGGCTGAGAGGAGCGGAGAGCAGATTTGCTGAGAGAGGAGCAGATAGCAGGGTGGCTGGCGGAGAGGAGCGGATAGCAGGGTGGCTGGGGGAGAGGAGCGGATAGCAGGGTGGCTGGCGTAGAGGAGCGGATAGCAGGGTGGCGGGCGGAGAGGAGCGGAGAGCAGGGTGTCTGGCGGACAGGAGCGGAGAGCAGATTGGCTCGCGGAGAGTTGCGGATAGGAGATTGGCTTGCGGAGAGGAGCTGATAGCAGATTGGCTGGCGGAGAGGAGCGGATAGCAGGGTGGCTGGAGGAGAAGAACGGATAGCAGATTGGCTGGCGGAAAGGAGCGGATAGCAGATTGGCTGGCGGACAGGAGCGGATAACAGGGTGGCTGGCGGAGAGGAGCGGATAGCAGATTGGCTGGTGGAGAGGAGCGGATAGCACATTGGCTGACACAGGAGCGGATAGCAGGGTGGTTGGCGGAGAGGAGCAGATAGCAGTGTGGCTGGCGGAGAGGAGCGGATAGCAGGGTGGATGACACAGGAGCGGATAGCAGATTGGTTCGCGGAGAGGAGAGAATAGCAGGGTGGGTGGCGGAGAGGAGCGGATAGCAGGGTGGCTGGGGGAGAGGAGCGGAGAGCAGGGTGGCTGGCAGAGAGGAGCGGATAGCAGATTGGCTGGCGGAGAGGAGCGGATAGCAGGGTGGCTGGCGGAGAGGAGCCGATAGCAGGGTGGCTGGCGGAGAGGAGCGGATAGGAGATTGGCTGGCAGAGAGGAGCGGATAGCAGATTGGCTGGCGGAGAGGAGCGGATAGCAGATTGGCTGGCGGAGAGGAGCGGATAGCAGATTGGCTGGCGGAGAGGAGCGGATAGCAGATTGGCTGGCGGAGAGGAGCGGATAGCAGATTGGCTGACACAGGAGCGGGTAGCAGATTGGCAGGCGGTGAGGAGCGGATAGCAGATTGGCTTGCGGAGAGGAGCGGATTGCAGATTGGGTGACACAGGAGGGGATAGCAGATTGGCTGACGGAGAGGAGTGGATAGCAGATTGGCTGTAAAAGAGGAGCGGACAGCAGGTTGGCTGACACAGGAGCTGGTAGCAGATTGGCAGGCGGAGAGGAGCGGATAGCAGATTGGCTGACGTAGAGGAGCGGATAGCAGATTGGCTTGCGGAGAGGAGCGGATTGCAGATTGGGTGACACAGGAGGGGATAGCAGATCGGCTGGCGGAGAGGAGCGGATAGCAGGGTGGCTAGCGGAGAGGAGCGGATAGCAGGTTGGTTGGCAGAGTGGAGCGGATAGCAGATTAGATAGCGGAGAGGAGCGGATAGCAGATTGGCTGGCGGAGAGGAGCGGATAGCAGATTGGCTGACACAGGAGCGGATAGCAGGGTGGTTGGCGGAGAGGAGCGGATAGCAGGGTGGTATGCGGAGAGGAGCGGATAGCAGGGTGGCTGGCGGATAGTAGCGGATAGCAGGGTGGATGACACAGGAGCGGATAGCAGATTGGCTGGCGGAGAGGAGCGGATAGGAGATTGGCTGACACAGGAGCGGATAGCAGATTGGCTGGCGAAGAGGAGAGGATAGCAGATTGGCTGGCGAAGAGGAGAGGATAGCAGATTGGCTGGCGAAGAGGAGAGGATAGCAGATTGGCTGAGAGAGGAGCGGATAGCAGATTGGCTGGCGAAGAGGAGAGGATAGCAGATTGGCTGAGAGAGGAGCGGATAGCAGGGTGGCTGGCGGAGAGGAGCGAATAGCAGAGTGGCTGTCGGAGGGGAGCGGATAGCCGGGTGGCTGGCTGAGAGGAGCGGATAGCAGATTGGCTGGCGGAGAGGAGCGGATAGCAAATTCGCTGGTGGAGAGGAGCAGATAGCCGGGTGGCTGGCGGAGAGGAGCGGATACCATGGTGGCTGACAAGGAGCGGATATCAGATTGGATGGCGGAGAGGAGCGGATAGCAGATTGGCTGGCGGAGAGGAGCGGATAGCAGATTGGCTGGCGGAGAGGAGCGGATAGCAGGGTGGCTGGCGGAGAGGAGCGGATAACAGATTGGCTGGCTTAGAGGAGCGGATAGCAGGGTAGTTGGTGGAGAGGAGCGGATAGCAGGGTGGCTGAAGTAGATGAGCGGATAGCAGATTGGCTGGCGGAGAGGAGCGGATAGCAGATTGGCTGGCGGAGAGGAGCGGATAGCAGATTGGCTGGCGGAGAGGAGCGGATAGCAGATTGGCTGGCGGAGAGGAGCGGATAGCAGATTGGCTGGCGGAGAGGAGCGGAAAGCAGATTGGCTGGCGGAGAGGAGCGGAAAGCAGATTGGCTGGCGGAGAGGAGCGGAAAGCAGATTGGCTGGCTGAGAGGAGCGGAGAGCAGATTGGCTGGCTGAGAGGAGCGGAGAGCAGATTTGCTGAGAGAGGAGCAGATAGCAGGGTGGCTGGCGGAGAGGAGAGGATAGCAGATTGGCTGGTGGAGAGGAGCGGATAGCAGGGTGTCTGTAGGAGAGGAGCGGATAGCAGGGTGTCTGGCGGAGAGGAGCAGATAGCCGGGTGGCTGGCAAAGAGGAGCGGATAGCAGATTGGCCTGCGGAGAGGAGCGGATAGCAGATTGGCCTGCGGAGAGGAGCGGATAGCAGATTGGCTGGCGGAGAGTAGGGTATAGCAGGGTGGCTCGCAAAGAGGAGCGGATAGCAGATTGGCTGACACAGAAGCGGATAACAGATTGGCTGGCGGAGAGGAGCCGATACCTGATTGGCTGGCGGAGAGGAGCGGATAGCAGATTGGCTGACACAGGAGCGGATAGCAGATTGGCTGTAAAGAGGAGCGGATACCAGGGTGGCTGACACAGGAGTGGATAGCAGATTGGCTGGCGGAGAGGAGAGGATAGCAGATTGGCTGGCGGAGAGGAGAGGATAGCAGATTGGCTGGTGGAGAGGAGCAGATAGCAGGGTGGCTGTAGGAGAGGAGCGGATAGCAGGGTGTCTGGCGGAGAGGAGCGGATAGCAGATTGGCTAACACAGGAGCGGATAGCAGATTGGCTGATACTGGAGCAGATAGCAGATTGGCTGACACAGGAGCGGATATCAGATGGCTGACGGAGAGGAGCGGATAGCCTGTGGCTGGCGGAGAGGAGCGGATAGCAGGGTGGCTGGCGGAGAGGAGCGGATAGCAGGGTGGCTGGCGGAGAGGAGCGGATAGCAGGGTGGCTGGCGGAGAGGAGCGGATAGCAGGGTGGCTGGCGGAGAGGAGCGGATAGCAGGGTGGCTGGTGGAAAGGAGCGGATAGCAGATTGGCTTGCGGAGAGGAGCCGATAGGAGATTGGCTGGTGGAGAGGAGCGGATAGGAGATTGACTGACGCAGGAGCAGATAGCAGGTTGGCTGGCGGAGTCGAGCGGATAGCAGATTGTCTGACACAGAAGCGGATAGCAGATTGGCTGGTGGAGAGGAGCGGATAGCAGATTGGCTGGCGGAGAGGAGCGGATAGCAGGGTGGCTGGCGGAGAGGAGCGGATAGCAGGGTGGCTGGCGGAGAGGAGCGGATAGCAGATTGGCTGACACAGAAGTGGATAGCAGATTGGCTGGCGGAGAGGAGCGGATAGCAGGATGGCTTGCGGAGATGAGCGGATAGCAGGATGGCTGGCCGAGAGAAGCGGATAGCAGGGTGGCTGGCGCAGAGGAGCGGATAGCAGGGTGGCTGTCAGAGAGGAGCGGATAGCAGGGTGACTGTCAGAGAGGAGCGGATAGCAGGGTGGCTATCGGAGAGGATCGGATAGCAGCGTGGCTGACACAGGAGTGGATAGCAGATTGGCTGGCGGAGAGGAGCGGATAGCAGGGTGGCTGGAGAGAGGAGCGAATAGCAGATTGGCTGGCGGAGAGGAGCGGATAGCAGGGTTCTTGTCGGAGAGGATCGGATATCACGGTGGCTGGCGGAGAAGAGAAGATAGCAGGGTGGCTGGCGCAGAGGAGCGGATAGCAGTGTGGCTGGCGAAGAGGAGCGGATAGCTGGGTGGCTGTCAGAGAGGAGCGGATAGCAGGGTGGCTGGCGGAGAGGAGCAGATAGCAGGGTTGCTATCGGAGAGGAGCGGATAGCAGATTGGCTGACACAGGAGCGGATAGCAGATTGGCTGGCAAAGAGGAGAAGATAGCAGATTGGCTGACAGAGGAGCGGATAGCAGATTGGCTGACAGAGGAGCGGATAGCAGATTGGCTGACAGAGGAGCGGATAGCAGATTGGCTGACAGAGGAGCGGATAGCAGATTGGCTGGCGGAGAGGAGCGGATAGCAGGGTGGCTGTCGGAGAGGAGCCTATAGCAGGGTGGCTGGCGGAGAGGAGCGGAGAGCTGATTGGCTGACGCAGCAGCGGATAGCAGATTGGCTGACACAATAGCGGATAGCAGATTGGCTGGCAAATAGGAAAGGATAGCAGATTGGCTGACAGAGGAGCGGATAGGAGGTTGGCTGGCGGACAGGTGCGGATAGCAGGGTGGTTGGCGGAGAGGAGCGGATAGCAGATTGGCTGGCGGAGAGGAGCGGAGAGCAGATTGGCTGGCGGAGAGGAGCGGATAGCACGGTGGTTAGCGGAAAGTAGCGGATAGGAGATTGGCTGGCGGAGAGGAGCGAGTAGCAGGGTGGCTGGCGGAGAGGAGCGGATAGCAGGGTGGCTGGCGGACTGGAGCGGATAGCATATTGGTTGGCGGACAGGAGCGTATAGCAGGGTGGCTAGCGGACCGGAGCGGATAGCAGATTGGTTGGAGGACAGGAGCGTATAGCAGGGTGGCTGGCGGACAGGAGCGGATAGCAGGGTGGCTACGGAGAGGAGCGGATAGCAGGGTGGCTACGGAGAGGAGCGGATAGCAGGGTGGCTACGGAGAGGAGCGGATAGCAGGGTGGCTACGGAGAGGAGCGGATAGCAGGGTGGTTGGCGGAAAGGAGCGGATAGCGGGGTGGTTGGCGAAGAGGAGCGGATAGCAGATTGGCTGCCAAAGTGGAGCGTGTAGCAGATTGGCTGACACAAAGGACGATAGCAGGGTGGGTGGCGGAGATGACTGGATAGCAGATTGGGTGGCAAAGAGGAGCATATAGCAGGTTGGCTGACACAGGAGCGGATAGCAGGGTGGTTGGCGGAAAGGAGCGGATAGCGGGGTGGTTGGCGGACAGGAGCGGATAGCAGGGTGGTTGGCGGACAGGAGCAGATAACAGATTGGCTGGTGGAGAGGAGCGGATAGCAGGGTGGCTGGCGGAGAGGAGCGGATAGCAGGGTGGCTTACACAGGAGCGGATAGCAGATTGGCTGGCGGAGAGGAGCGGATAGCAGATTGGCTGGCGGAGAGGAGCAGATAGTAGATTGGCTGGCGGAGAGGAGCAGATAGCAGGGTGGCTGGCGGAGAGGAGCGGATAGCAGGGTGGCTGGCGGAGAGGAGCGGATAGCAGGGTGGCTGGCGGAGAGGAGCGGATAGCAGATTGGCTGGGGAAAAGGGGCGGATAACAGGGTGTTTGGCGGAGAGAAGCGGATAGCAGATTGGCTGGCGGAGAGGAGCAGATAGCAGGGTGGCTCGCGGAGAGGAGCGGATAGCAGGGTGGTTGGCGGAGAGGAGCGGATAGCAGATCGGCTGGCGGAGAGGAGCGGATAGCAGGGTGGCTGGCGGAGAGGAGCGGATAGCAGGGTGGCTGGCGGAGAGGAGCGGATAGCAGATTGGCTAACGGAGACGAGCGGATAGCAGATTGGCTGGCGGAGAGGAGCGGATAGCAGATTGGCTGGCGGAGAGGAGCGGATAGCAGATTGGCTGGCGGAGAGGAGCGGACAGCAGATTGGCTGGCGGAGAGGAGCGGACAGCAGATTGGCTGGCGGAGAGGAGCGGATAGCAGATTGGCTGGCGGAGAGGAGCGGATAGCAGATTGGCTGGCGGAGAGGAGCGGATAGCAGATTGGCTGGCGGAGAGGAGCGGATAGCAGATTGGCTGGCGGAGAGGAGCGGATAGCAGATTGGCTGGCGGAGAGGAGCGGATAGCAGATTGGCTGACACAGGAGCGGATAGCAGGGTGGCTGACACAGGAGCGGATAGCAGGGTGGCTGACACAGGAGTGGATAGCAGGGTGGCTGGCTGAGAAGAGGAGATAGCAGATTGGCTGACACAGGAGCGGATAGCAGGGTGGCTGACGGAGAGGAGCGGATATCAGGGTGGTTGGCGGAGAGGAGCGGATAGCAGGGTGGCTTACACAGGAGCGGATAGCAGATTGGCTGGCGGAGAGGAGCGGATAGCACATTGGCTGGCGGAGAGGAGCAGATAGTAGATTGGCTGGCGGAGAGGAGCGGATAGCAGGGTGGCTGGCGGAGAGGAGCGGATAGCAGGGTGATTGGCGGAGAGGAGCCGATAGCAGATTGGCTGGCGGAGAGGAGCGGATAGCAGGGTGGCTGGGGAAAAGGGGCGGATAGCAGGGTGTTTGGCGGAGAGAAGCGGATAGCAGATTGGCTGGCGGAGAGGAGCAGCTAGCAGGGTGGCTCGCGGAGAGGAGCGGATAGCAGGGTGGTTGGCGGAGAGGAGCGGATAGCAGATCGGCTGGCGGAGAGGAGCGGATAGCAGGGTGGCTAGGGAAAAGGGGCGGATAGCAGGGTGTTTGGCGGAGAGGAGCGGATAGCAGATTGGCTGGCGGAGAGGAGCGGATAGCAGGGTGGCTGGCGGAGAGGAGCGGATAGCAGGGTGGCTGGCGGAGAGGAGCGGATAGCAGATTGGCTAACGGAGACGAGCGGATAGCAGATTGGCTGGCGGAGAGGAGCGGATAGCAGATTGGCTGGCGGAGAGGAGCGGATAGCAGATTGGCTGGCGGAGAGGAGCGGACAGCAGATTGGCTGGCGGAGAGGAGCGGACAGCAGATTGGCTGGCGGAGAGGAGCGGATAGCAGATTGGCTGGCGGAGAGGAGCGGATAGCAGATTGGCTGGCGGAGAGGAGCGGATAGCAGATTGGCTGGCGGAGAGGAGCGGATAGCAGATTGGCTGGCGGAGAGGAGCGGATAGCAGATTGGCTGACACAGGAGCGGATAGCAGGGTGGCTGACACAGGAGTGGATAGCAGGGTGGCTGGCTGAGAAGAGGAGATAGCAGATTGGCTGACACAGGAGCGGATAGCAGGGTGGCTGACGGAGAGGAGCGGATATCAGGGTGGTTGGCGGAGAGGAGCGGATAGCAGATTGGCTGGGGGAGAGGAGCGGATAGCAGATTGGCTGGCGGAGTGGAGCGGATAGCAGATTGGCTGGTGGAGAGGAGCGGATAGCAGATTGGCTGGCGGAGAGGAGCGGATAGCAGATTGGCTGGCGGAGAGGAGCGGATAGCAGATTGGCTGGCGGAGAGGAGCAGATAGCAGGGTGGCTGACGGAGAGGAGCGGATATCAGGGTGGTTGGCGGAGAGGAGCGGATAGCAGATTGGCTGGGGGAGAGGAGCGGATAGCAGGGTGGCTTACACAGGAGCCGATAGCGGATTGGCTTGCGGAGAGGAGCGGATAGCAGGGTGGCTGGCGGAGAGGAGCGGATAGCAGATAGGCTGGGGGAGAGGATCGGATAGCAGATTGGCTGGCGGAGAGGAGCGGAAAGCAGGGTGGCTGACACAGGAGCGGATAGCAGGGTGGTTGGTGGAGAGGAGCGGATAGCAGGGTGGCTGTCGGAGAGGAGCGGATAGCAGGGTGGCTGACACAGGAGCGCATAGCACATCGGCTAGCGGAGAGGAGCGGATATCAGGGTGGTTGGCGGAGAGGAGCGGATATCAGGGTGGTTGGCGGAGAGGAGCGGATAGCAGGGTGGTTGGCGGAGAGGAGCGGATAGCAGGGTGGCTGGCGGAGAGGAGCGGATAGCAGGGTGGCTGGCGGAGAGGAGCGGATAGCAGGGTGGTTGGCAGAGAGGAGCGGATAGCAGGGTGGTTGGCGGAGAGGAGCCGATAGCAGATTGGCTGGCGGAGAGGAGCAGATAGCAGATTGGCTGACGGAGAGGAGCGGATAGCAGATTGGCTGACGGAGAGGAGCGGATAGCAGATTGGCTGACACAGGAGCGTATAGCAGATTGGCTGACACAGGAGCGTATAGCAGATTGGCTGACACTGGAGCGGATAGCAGGGAGGCTGGCGGAGAGGAGCGGATTGCCGATTGGCTGACACAGGAGCGGATAGCAGGGAGGCTGGCGGAGAGGAGCGGATTGCAGATTGGCTGACACAGGAGCGGATAGCAGGGTGGGTGGCGGAGAGGAGCGTATAGCTGGGAGGGTGGCGGAGAGGAGCGGATAGCAGGGTGGATGGCGGAGAGGAGCCGATAGCAGATTGGCTGGCGGATTGGGGCGGATAGCAGGGTGGCTGGTGAAAAGGGGCGGATAGCAGGGTGTTTGGCGGAGAGGAGCGGATAGCAGATTGGCTGGCGGAGAGGAGCAGATAGCAGATTGGCTGGCGGAGAGGAGCGGATAGCAGATTGGCTGGCGGAGAGGAGCGGATAGCAGGGTGGCTGGCGGAGAGGAGCGGATAGCAGGGTGGCTGGCGGAGAGGAGCGGATAGCAGGGTGGCTGGCGGAGAGGAGCGGATAGCAGGGTGGCTGGCGGAGAGGAGCGGATAGCAGGGTGGCTGGCGGAGAGGAGCGGATAGCAGGGTGGCTGGCGGAGAGGAGAGGATAGCAGGGTGGTTGGCGGAGAGGAGAGGATAGCAGATTGGCTGGCGGAGAGGAGCGGATAGTAGATTGGCTGGCGGGGAGTAGCGGATAGCAGGGTGGCTGGCGGAGAGGAGCGGATAGCAGATTGCTGGCAGAGAGGAGCGGATAGCAGATTGGCTGGCGGAGAGGAGCGGATAGCAGATTAGGTAGCGGAGAGGAACGGATAGCGGATTGGCTTGCGGAGAGGAGCGGATAGCAGGGTGGCTGGCGGAGAGGAGCGGATAGCAGATTGGATGGGGGAGAGCAGCGGATAGCAGATTGGCTGGAGGAGAGGAGCGGAAAGCAGGGTGGCTGACACAGGAGCGCATAGTACATCGGCTAGCGGAGAGGAGCGGATAGCCGACTGGCTGGTGGAGAGGAGCGGATATCAGGGTGGTTGGCGGATAGGAGCGGATAGCAGGGTGGTTGGCGAAGAGGAGCGAATACCAGGGTGGTTGGCGGAGAGGAGCGGATAGCAGGGTGGCTGGCGGAGAGGAGCGGATAGCAGGGTGGCTGGCGGAGAGGAGCGGATAGCAGGGTGGCTGGCGGAGAGGAGCGGATAGCAGGGTGGCTTGCGGAGAGGAGCGGATAGCAGGGTGGTTGGCGCAGAGGAGCGGATAGCAGGCTGGTTGGCGCAGAGGAGCGGATAGCAGATTGGCTGACAGAGGAGCAGATAGCAGAGTGGCTGGCGGAGAGTAGCGGATAGCAGAGTGGCTGACTGAGAGGAGCGGATAGCGGAGACGGCTGGCGGACAGGAGCCGATAGCGGCGGGTCAGTTGGAGAGGAGAGAATAGGAGGGTGGCTGGCGGAGGGAGCGGATAGCAGGGTGGCTGGCGGAGAGGAGCGGATAGCAGGGTGGCCGGCGGAGAGGAGCGGATAGCAGGGTGGCCGGCGGAGAGGAGCGGATAGCAGGGCGGCTGGCGGAGAGGAGCGGATAGCAGGGCGGCCGGCGGAGAGGAGCGGATACAAGGGTGGCTGGTCGAGAGAAGCGGATAACAGGGTGGCTGGTAGAGAGGAGGAGATTGCAGGGTGGCTGACAGAGAAAAGCGTATTACAGGGTGGCTGACGGAGAGGCTTGGCGAATGGAGTAGATTGACGAGTGTCGCGGATAGCAGGGTGGCTGGCGGAGAGCAGCGGATAGGAGGGTGGCTGGCGGAGAGGGGCAGATAGCAGGGGGGCTGACCGAGAGGATCAGGTGGCAGGGTGGCTGGCGGAGAGGAGCGGATAGCGGGGCGGCTGGCGGAGAGGAGCGGTTAGCAGGGTTGCTGGCGGAGAGGAGCAGATAGCAGGGTGGCTGGCGGAGAGGAGCCGATAGCAGGGTGGCTGGCGGAGAGGTGCAGCTGGTGGTGAAGATTGCAGCAGAACCCCGTGGATAGTTGTGACAATCATCTGTCAACCTGAGCAGTGGAGCATGTAAGATGCACAACCCCACCCCCCCATACCTTCCCCTGCTTCCACCCAGGCTGGGAGGTAAACTCTGTACAGGAACTTCTGAACTCTGGAGGCTCCACTGACCAAGGACAGAAACTGCGGGTGGGGGGAGACTGTTGGCTTACTTGGGGGTGGTTCTTTTGCTCATGGTTTGCATTATGAATCCTGTTTGTGGAGTTTTCCCAACATGATGCCACATTGTTTCCCTCCTTTATTAAAAGGATTTTGCTACACTCAGACTCTGTGCTTGTGAGAGGGGAAGTCTTGCCCCTTAGGGGCGTGATATGTAATTGTCCCAGGTCACTGGGTGGGGGTCGAGCTGGTTTTCATTGTGTTATTGAAATAGAACCCCTACAGACTGAACCCGGCCCTTGTTGCTGCCAACTCAGACGGGCAGAAGAGTTTCATTAGGAAGAACAACATACAATCTGGAGCCACCCCCAGGACCTGTGCCTCACACACAGAGCTGTGCGCTTTATTCAGCCAGCTCCCCTCCAGGCACTGTGAATCCTTCGCACCCTGGAGACTGAACCTTGGCTGTGTGTTCTAGAGTCGCTGGGCTGGCCCGTGGAGTACACGGCAGGCCTGGGTTCCCCTCCCACCACTGGGGAAGTGGCATGAGAGGGACAGAGAGCTGGAAGCCTGCCTGGGCAACGGCAGGAGTCAAAGGATCAGGGCACAGAATACCTCTCGAATGGAAGAGATTTTGAAGGACTCTGCCACAGAAGGGGAAAACAATAGAGAGCCCTGTCCAAAGGGCCAGGTCCACGAAGAGGTAGCGGCAGGTTCTGGAGTGAGAGAGGGACTGCAGCCTGAGAGTGACAGGCAGAGATGCAGCGTGTGACCACAAGCAGGGGAATTGGCCACACACAGCTCATCCTCAGGATAGTCAGGAGACAGCACCAGCCCATGGTGAACAGAGCATCCCATCATAAGGTGCCATTGGGGAAGCACAGGAAAAAAAGGTGCATTTAGCCTGAAACTCAAACACCCTTTTTCTGGGTGAGAGCCTCTAACCACTTCGACAAACATTCTGAGAGGCTGCTGCATCCTTCTCCCCCACCACACCTTTCGGAGGCTAAATTTCATTAGTGCTGCGACGTTGGACCCATAACGCTTTCCAGAAATACGCTCATGAGTGTAAATGTGACATAAATGGAATATGTTTTATGCAGAGTAAAGAAGCTAGGTTTTGTCTTTATTTTTATATTTCCCACAGCTCTGTGTGGAGGTTCAATGGACTCCTAACACATTGACCCAGCCCTGTTTGCTCCCACAGGCACCTGGCTTCACAATGGCCTGAGTGACCCCCTGAGATAATTGACCCTCCAGGCTCATAGAGGCCAGGAGCTAAGGGGGTAGAAGAGGTTCTGCTAGAGTGACAGATGAGAGTCTTCCCAGGCCACAGTGAGGTGAACACCAGAGACTACAGAAGACCAGCTGATTGTCCCCATGCAGGGGCGGCTCCAGGGATCAGAGCAGCAAGCGCGTGCCTGGGGTGGCAAGCCGGGGGGGGGGGCGTGGCCTGGCGGTCGCCGTGAGGGCGGCAGTCAGGGTTTAGCAGGCCAATGCTCAAACCACTGAGATATCCTCTTGGGGGAAGTGAGGGGCAGGTAGGGGGTCTGGGGGAGGGGGCGGAGGGCAGTGAACAGCAAGTGGGTGGGGCCTTGGGGGAAGAGGATGAGCAGGGGCGGGGCCTCTGTGGCCGGGCCATGGTCTAGGCACCATGGGTCAGAACCCCACGCTATCCAAATTTTAAATTTGGGATTGAGAGTTTGGTTGGTTAAAGATCAGTGACCATGAGAGAGAAAGCGTCAGGAAAAGCAAGGAAACTGCAAGCCTTGAGAGACAGCATGCAGTTTGAATATGAGCAAGAACTGGCAGAAATTCGAATGGAGAAAGAGGAGGCTGAGAGAAAGAAAGAAGCTGCTAAGAGAGAAGAAAAAGCTCGTGTGAGGCGTCTGGAGCTGCTGGCTGCTGAGGAGAAAACTCGACAGATGCAACAGGAGACGGCTAGACTCCAACTCCAAGTCAAAAAAGCAATGGAAGAACAGCAGAGACTGTATCCTCTTGAAAGTCCAGTTTGTAACAATGTTGGTATGTTGTATAACTCTGAGCAGTTGTCTGGGGGTAACCAAATGTACCCCAACAATGCCACCTTTTATGTCAATGCTGTTACTGTGTGTTCAGTAGAGGGTGGCCCCATAAATTGTGCCAGTGCTATGTATGGGAGTGGTAATGGAAAATTCATAGAGTGTGTAAAAGTCAATGGTAAAAGCTGCTTAGGGCAAATTATGGCTTCTAACATCACTCTTGTTAAAGCAGATCTGGTCAAAGAGGAAGCTTATTTACCAAATGAGAGTGTGAGTGTTGTGATCCTCTATGAGTTTACTATCCGTGTGCCTTTAGCCAGAATCCACCTTGAGTGGAATGGGGGCTCAGCATGAAGTGATAGCTGGCGTCAGGAAGTTATTGCCTAAAGATCTTTTAATTGGGGAAAATGTTAAAGCTTTGTTCAGTCCAGGTAGCCAGTCACAGGAGAGGAGTGATCTTAAACCTGTGTCTATTGTGAGCAATGATTTGCCTGAGATGGGTTGCTCCAAAGGTTTGTCTGTGCCAAAAAGCAGTGTGTCTGTGAGTGGAGTTTTTGAATGTCTGTCTGATATCTCAGAAGGAAATCTGGAGTTAGATCAAGAGCAGAAAGATCTCATTGGTGAGGAAAATGTTTCTCAGGAGCAGATTAAAGTAAATGGTCAGGTTAAAGCCCTAACTGAGGAAGGAAAGGGTAAATTTGTGATAGGTAATGGATTGGTGGCTAGTGCAGCTTGTAAAAGTGAACCTGAAATGGGTAACTGTGATTTGCTGAAAGTAGCTCAGTGTAGTGAAAAAAGCAGCAGCTTATCTGTTGGGAGTGGCAATGTGCCTGGTAGGGAAAGTTTGGAGGAGCCTAGGCAGCCTTGTGAGCTGATGGCTTTGTCTAATCAGCAGTTTGGGAAGGGAGGGATAGTGGAAAATGAGTGTCCCTGTCCCTTACCTGTTTCCTGTGTGGAGAAGTGTGACAGTGAAGGGAATGTGCCTGTCTCTGTCAGGGGTATTGACTTGCCTATGAAGGGAGCGATCTCGGTCTCCAAGCAGTTGTCTGTGAAGAGCCATGTGTGCTGGGACAAGGGAAATGAGATCCCAAGCTGTGTGTCTGGTGAAGGAGAATGTGTCTCCGGCTCTTCTGTGTCTGTGGAGCAGACAGAAGGTGCCTTTCAGCCTGTGATGGTTGAGGGTGATTCAGTTGTCTCGGAGTTGGTTGTAAATACAGCTAAATCCCAGGAAGGGAATGGTCCTAAGTTTGTGTCTGATGGGGAGAATGGCACTGTAACTAGGTTGCATCCAGTTAGTGTCTTAGCAAAATCCCAAAGACCAGACAATTCTGGTGCTTGTAGTTTGCCAGTTGCTAATGTGTGGTTGAAAAAGGGTGTAGCAACTCTGTCTGATCAGGGTGATACCCTGGCCAGGGCACAAGGAGAGCATAAAGGTGATTTAATTGTGTTACCTACTGACAGTTTGACAACTTGTAGCAAGAAGGAAAAGATTCCTGAACTTGTTCCAGGCCAGGGAAAGGAGATTGTTTCTAACCTGTTATCGAGGAAGTCTATAAGTTTGCCTGAAAGGGGATTGTGTAGAGATCTGCCTGATGGGCCAGAGGTGATTCTGAATGTAAGTAAGACCCAGAAAGAATCTGGGGTTGCTCAGGGAAGTGTTCCTTTAGAGCAAGCCCTAGGTGAAGCAGGGAAGGGCAGAATTTCTGTGAGGGGTGAATTGCTGCTTAGAAAAGCTCAAGGAAAGGAATCCTCATGGTAATTTGTGCAAGCAGTTTACTTCAACTGAAGGGTGTGAAAGTGATTTAATCAAGAAAGTTTTAGTTCCTAACAGCCAGAAATTTTCTGTTGTGAATGGATCCACTGACTTTCCTTTTGAGAGATCCAGTGTGGGCAGCTTTGAAAAGGTCTCAGATGGAGTAGAAGCTGTTAAGGAAGTTAAGCAGCCCTATAACCACCTGGCTGTGTGTGGCCAGCTTGTTGGGAAGACAATGGTGTTGGGACAGGAATGTCTCCATGCTGAATCTGTGAGTGAGCAGTCTGTGCTTCAGGATCTGAGGACAGATTCAGTTACTGGTGTTTCACAGCAGAACAGTTTTATGGCTGAATGCGTAAGGATGCAGGGGAGAGCAAGCCAGCTCTCACCCTTAGGGTATGGCTACACTGGCAATTTGCAGCGCTGGAAAGCCTCCACCAGCGCTGCAATTAGTAAGTGGCCACACCTGCAAGGCACTTCCAGCGCTGCAACTCCCTGGCTGCAGCGCTGGCCGTACACCTCACTCGGCATGGGGAATAAGGATTCCAGCGCTGGTTCTGCAGCGCTGGTCATCAAGTGTGGCCACACACCAGCGCTGTGATTGGCCTCCAGGGTACAAGGATGTATCCCAGAATGCCTGTTCAGCCACTCTGCTCATCAGGTCAGACTCTACTTCCCTGGCCTCAGGTGACCTGCCCTTTAAATGCCCCGGGAATTTTAAAAATCCCCTTCCTGTTTGCTCAGCCAGGTATGGAATGCAATCAGTGAATCTTTACAGGTGACCATGCCTCCACGTGGCAAACGAGCCCCAGCATGGAGCAATGGCGAGCTGATGGACCTCATCAGTGTTTGGGGGGAGGAATCTGTGCAGGCACAGCTGCGCTCTAGCCGTAAGAATTATGATACCTTTGCCCAGGTATTGAGAGCCATGATGGAAAGGGGCCATGAGCGTGACGCGGTGCAGTGCAGGGTAAAAGTAAAGGAGCTCCGGAGTGCCTATTGCAAAGCATGCGAGGGGAACCGCAGATCCGGCAGTGCCCCCATGACCTGCCGGTTTTACAAGGAGCTGGATGCGATTTATGGGGGTGACCCCTCTGTAAATCCAAGGACCACGATGGACAGTTCAGAGCCGGTAGAGGAGGGGGAGGGGGAGGCAGACAGTGAGGCTACTGTGGTGGGGGAAGACACCCCGGAGTCCCAGGAGGCATGCAGTCAGGAGCTCTTCTCAAGCCAGGAGGAAGCTAGCCAGTCGCAGCCCCTGGAACTTGGTGCAGAAGAATCACAGGAGCAGGTCCCAGGTAAGCAGCTTTTATTGCAATGCAAAGGTTTTGGGAGAGGAGGGGGGATGGTATGGCTGCATGCCTGCATGCCTAGACATGGAATATCCCATTGATGTGGTCTATCACGTCGCAGTAATCTGCCTCTGTAATCTCTTCAAAAGTTTCTGCAAGAGCATAGGCAATTCGCGTGACCAAGTTTAAAGGGAGAGCTATTGTGGTCCCTGTCCCATTCAGGCTAACGCGTCCGCGCCACTGTTCCAGGAGGGGTGGGGGAACCATGCTTGCACAGAGGCAAGCTGCATAAGGGCCAGGGCGGAATCCGCATTGTTGTAGGAGACCCTCCCTTGCTTCTTTGGTAACCCGCAGAAGAGAGATATCTTCAAGTATTAACTCCTGTGGGAAATGGAGGGAGTGTTTCAGTGCTGGTTTCCCCAACTGCATACCGCGGCAGGCAGGAACCCCAGGGTTAATTCCTGAGGGACATGGCAGTGCTGCCTTTAACAAAGCCCAAAAACAGGCAGTGTAGCCATGAAGCTTGAAGCACCCTGCTCGAGCAGACCGCGGCAGGCAGGAACCCCAGGGTTAATTCCTGAGGGACATGGCAGTGCTGCCTTTAACAAAGCCCAAAAACAGGCAGTCTAGCCATGAAGCAAGAAGCCCCCTGCTCGAGCAGACCGCGGCAGGCAGGAACCCCAGGGTTAATTCCTGAGGGACATGGCAGTGCTGCCTTTAACTAAGCCCAAAAACAGGTAGTCTAGCCATGAAGCAAGAAGCACCCTGCTCGAGCAGACCACGGCAGGCAGGAACCCCAGAGTTAATTACCATTACCATTTCTGGGAGGCTGTGAATTCTCTAGCAGTTGCTGAAATGTCTGAGGAATGCTTGTGAGACTTTTACTTCAGATTATACACAATGCAAGCTCTCTTAAAATGTATCATTTGCTGTATTTTTATAGTGACCTTGAGTAGTCCTGGGCCGGTCTTATCAGTGACTGAAAGAAAGCTTCAGAACCTGAGAAGGAAACCTAACAGAAGCAAAGAAGATTTGGTCAAGGCAGTTATGAAGCAGTGTGCAGCAGAGAATAAAAATGCGCAGAAATGGAGAGAAAAGATGCAGCACTGGAGGGAAACAGAAAGCAGGAGAAAGGCGTTGACGCAGAAGAAAACCACGAGGCAGCTTATAAACCTCATTGCGCGCCAAACAGACTGTATGCAGTCACTGGTAGCAATGCAGGCAGAGCACTACCGTGCAAAACCCCCACCCTCCCAAACCTCTTTCCCCTATGCACCAATGTCAGCTCCAAGTCCCGTTCCCCAGCATCCAGGTTCTTACCTACACCATCACCAGCTGCCCCCGACACCTGTACGGTCATCTATGAGCCCAGAGAACTACGACCCTTACCCTCTGCACTCAACCCCCATCACCATGCAACAGTACAATCCTGAGGTGCACAGCACTCCTGGCAGTACATATGCAAAACTATGAATGTACAGTTCAACAGCCAACCCCCCCTGCCCGTGTACTTCCTTTTTTTTAAATAAATGATTTCTTTGATTATGAAACAGTTTTTATTACTGCATAAAGTGAAAGATAAACCCCAATGAAAACACAGGTAACAAACATCAAGGAAAACACAGGCACTTAAAAGCACTGTAACCAGTGCACGTCACTCCTGGTCAAGGCAAAAAAACATTACTGTTGGCTTTCAGCCTCAAATTCCTCCCTCAAGGCATCCCTAATCCTTGTTGCCCTGTGGTGGGCGTCTCTAGTAGCCCTGCTGTCTGGCTGTGCAAATTCAGCCTCCAGGACTTGCACCTCATTGTTCCATGCCTGGCTGAATGTTTCACCCTTCCCTTCACAAATATTATGGAGGGTACAGCACGCGGATACAACCGCAGGGATGCTGCTTTCCCCCAAGTCTAGCTTCCCATAAAGCGCCCGCCAGCGCCCCTTTAAAAGGCCAAAAGCACACTCCACAGTCATTCGGCATCGGCTCAGCCTGTAGTTGAAACGGTCCTGGCTCCTGTCCAGCTTCCCTGTATAGGGTTTCATGAGCCAAGGCATTAATGGGTAAGCGGGGTCCCCAAGGATCACAATAGGCATTTCAACGTCCCCTACTGTGATCTTTCGGTCTGGGAAAAATGTACCTTCCTGCATCTTCCTGAACAGGCCACTGTTCCGAAAGATGTGTGCATCATGCACTTTTCCAGGCCAGCCTGTGTAAATATCAATGAAACGCCCACGGTGATCCACAAGCGCCTGGAGAACCATAGAGAAATACCCCTTGCGATTAATGTACTCGTAGGCTAGGTGGGGTGGAGCTGAAGGAATAGCTCAACTGCCAAACGTGATGTGCTGGCGACAGTCAGCAAATTCCTCAGCAGCTCAGGCTCCATTTCACAGCGTGCTGCACTCACAATGGCAAGAAACGTGGACGGCGAAAGTGTGACTGCTGGGAAGTGAAGCGATGCACCACGGGGCGTTGGAACAGGAAGCGGAATGACCCACACACTTCCTTCCCCTTCCCACAATACTCAGCGCCAAAACGGCGCCAAAACGGGATGAGGTGCTCTGTGGGATAGCTGCCCACAATGCACCTCTCAGTACAGCGCTGGAAATGCTGCCAATGTGGCCACACTGCAGTGCTGGCCCTGCACAGCTGGACGACCAGCGCTGCAAACTACCAGCGCTGCAACTCGCCAGTGTAGCCATACCCTTAGACTCTTTGGATTTGTGTGGTATCTCTGTAAGACAAAGTCCAGCCTTGGAATCCATAGCAGATAAGAAGTTAAAAGCTAGTGTCTGTGTTGATGCTAATTACTTGGCTGGCAGGGAGAAGAAAGACTTGCTAATAGCTGTTAGCAAAGAGAGCCCACCCCATCAGCCAGTGAATTCAGTTAGGCAAGAGAAATCAGGGTTTAATCCTGCAGGACAAGAAGGAGAGAGAAGACTGAATTTTGCAAAGGGAAGCCACAGATTAACCCTAAAATGCCCAAACTCCAATGGTATTGAGCCAAGGGTGTGGCATGACAAACATGTTTGTAGTTGGACACTTGCAATGAATTTGTTGTTATTGCTAATGCTAATTTTTGTAACTAATGTGTTGCTATTGCCAAGAACTGTAAAAATGTACAATGTGCCTAATCTTTTGGAAAATCCCTTGAACATGTTGAAAGGAATACATGAAAACACACTTTATGTTAAAGGGCCTTGCTATACTGATGTTTCACAGTTAATGCCTGTAAACAGTATTGGAACTTTTCACAGGGGAAAATACATTTCAGACCTGATGTGCTGTATGAAAGGGGAAACTGAGGCACACTGCCATATTGCTTTCATGGCTAAATGCCAAGATTCCTGTACTATGAACAACATCAATATCTACATTGGTATAATGTTAATTGGGTTCCAAACATTGGCCAGAGCTGGTATGGATAAAGTAGCTGTTTTCTTTAGCTCTTGGCAAGATCACATGAAACATACTGCAAAAGCTAACCAAGTTATACCTTGAGTTTGTAGAGAGATTCATTCAAGTTATTGAACATGACTTTGATAAGCCATTTCTGTTATACACTGGTACAGCCTCTAGCCCAACACTAGCTGTAGTGAGACAGACCCAAGGAAAGGGGGCTCTTGGGATGCAGTCAGCGATGTTTTGTCATCCCTTCCTGCATCAATTTTGCATTGGGGGTGTGATGTTATTGATATAAACTGGGACCATATAGAACATGGGTTGCAACCAAGGTCCTGTAGTGGCACCAAATCTTAGGTAAAGGGGGTCATCTAAGGTGTCTAAGACCAGGTTATGGGTTGCTGGTTATAATTATGCTGTCTGTATGTCTGTATCATTTTTAGTTGAAGTTATAAATGTTGGCTCTGTGCTGTCTGTATTTCAAGTTGGTGCTGTGCTTCTGGGGGAAGCATCCCAGACAAGCTGGTGTTAGCTCTGTGTAGCCTGCTTGATGGCCCATTAAGGACCATCAGCTACACAATTGACCCATGGAGAGAAGGCAGACACGCCTTGTGACTCAGCAAGGTATGCAGAGACTTGTCCATGTGACTGCAGACTCCAATTTGCGGTGTTTTTCCACAGTGAGAACAAAGAGGTTCTTACACCTGGAAAAGCCTATATAAGGCTGATGCATCATCTCCATCTTGTCTTCAATCCTGCTTCTTACCTCTGGAGGGACTTTGCTACAAACTGAACCTCTACACAAGGGACTGAGGACCCATCCCAGCGGGGGATGTTCCTGAGACTTGATTTGAACCTGCAGTTTATGCCATCACTGCTGCAAGCCTGAACTAAGAACTTTGCCATTACTGTATGTAATTGATTCCATTTAACCAATTCTACCTCTCATCTCTACCTTTTTCCCTTTGTAAATAAACCTTTAGAGTTTAGATTCTAAAGGATTGGCAACAGCGTGATTTGTGGATAAGATCTGATGTATATATTGACCTGGGTCTGGGGCTTGGTCCTTTGGGATCGAGAGAACCTTTTTCTTTTATTGGGGTGTTGGTTTTCATAATCATTCATCCCCAGGACGAGTGCACTGGTGGTGATACTGGGAGACTGGAGTGTCTAAGGAAATTGCTTGTGTGACTTGTGGTTAGCCAGTGGGGTGAGACCGAAGTCCCTTTTGTCTGGCTAGTTTGGTTTGCCTTAGAGGTGGAAAAACCCCAGCCTAGGGCTGTGACTGCCCTGTTTAAGCAATTGGTCCTGATTTGGCACTCTCAGTTGGGTCCCGCCAGAACTGCATCGTCACAGGGGGTGGGGCGCAGGCCTTCGGGGGAAGAGGCGGAGGGGGGATGGGAGGAGGCAGAGCAGGGCATCAGGTTAAGAGGCAGAGCAGAAAGGGGTGCAGGATCTCAAGTGAGCTACAGACCAACAGTGGTTCATAGTAACTATTCAGCAAGTATTTTAGAAGACCTAGAACATTAGAGGAAATCATGACCTGCTAAAAGACAATTAATAGAGAGAAGCAGCAAGATTAATCCCATACCTATGATTGGTTGTACATTGGAGTCTCTCACTGTCGATAGCCCCCTGCTTGGCCAACCAGCACTGAGACTCTGAGGGGCGGGAGGCTGAGGGGTCTCACCAGATGTGCCAAAGGACGGCCTAGGTCACCATCAGAGGAGATCACTCTCAGATCCAGCCCCACCTCTTGGTGAGGACCTCCCGCAATGAGAGCAACCTCCCTCCCCCGCCCACACTCCACACACCCCTCCTTGGTAGAGGGAGGGAAGCAGGGGAAAGGGGGAAAAGAAGCAAGAGAAGAGGAGAAAGGAGGGAGGAAAGAGGAAAAGGGAAACCAAAAAGGACAAACCCCAATGTCCCCAGGGATTCCAACCATCACATCCTAGGTAGGAAATCAAATTCTGGCACCTGAAGCCAGTGTTTCCTGGGCTTAGAATGCTGCCTGCGCCAGGTGGATCAGACTGAACAGGTTCCAAACCTCTCTGAGCCTCTTACCTTGCGTAATTGGTTGAGCCGGGGCTCAACCCTCCTCTCAGCAGGAGGGGAGCCACACCAACTCACTCCTCGTCTCCTATTGGACCGGCTGGACGACAGTAGACAGCGTTAGAAAGCTCAAGCCCTCTGTTCAGGGGCTGAGCAGCAGTACAGTACAATAATTTCAGGCCCTTGGTTGCAGGGGCTGAGCAGCAAACATTGCAATGAGCTCAGGCCCTTTGGAGCAGGGGCTGAGCAGCAAACTAACAGTAGGCGTATAGGCCCAGGTCCTTACACCTGGGTGAGGGGGAAAACTGCCACCCATGAGTGGGGTGGCAGGGGGGACACAGGCCCACCCACTCCACTGTGTCCCAGCCCGGGGCCCTAACAGCAGCTATCACTGCCGCTGGTCAGTGGGGTCCTGACCGCAACACACTGACATCGGGACCTCTGTGTCTGCAGCCTGACAGGGGTTGGCTACCCCTGGGCTACTTCCACTTTCCCCCTCAGGTCCTACCTCATCCGGGGCGCCCGCTCCAGGCCAGGCAACCTGCATCGGCTCCTCCAGCCCAGGGCTCGGTGGCAGGTCGGGCAGCTCCTCCGGGAAGTCCGGCCAGGCCTGCTCGGGCGGCTCCCCCGGGTAACAGCAGGGACGGGGAAGCTCCGGCGGCTCCTCGTCGTACCGGGCACGGGGGAGCTCCGGCCAGTCAGGGCAGCTGCCTCGGGCCCTGGAGGGCTCCCAGTCAGGAGCTCCCGCCGGCACGTCTGCTCCCGGCGGCGGCTGGGCTCTGACTGAGCGCTGGCGGCCGGCTTTTCTACTTCCTGTCCCGCCCCTTGACTTCCGGGGGGCGGGGACTGGTGGTGGTGGCTCTGCCCACTTGGGGGTCTGGGAGGGAGCTCCCTCTGCTGGGCAGGAGGGGAGCCACACCCACTCACTACACCTTGTCAAAGGGAAGTTTGTTTTCGGCACAGTCAGTGGCAGGAAAGGAGAAAACTCCACAGAGGTTCCTCCTCACGCTCACAGCCGTGAATCCTGATTCTCTCTCAGCCCCCGAGGAGAGACCTCACGAAGGAGACTTGCAGCAGCAAAGCCGGGGGTCTCAGAGACTGGCCTGGCCCTGCACCTCGGTCCTGCCCAGCTGATGTCAGGGTCTCTCCCTCTGTGAGGTCACCCCCTCCCCACCACCTTTGCCCAATAGGCCGAGTTCCTGCAAAAGGCCTTTGTGATGTCACTGCCACACCCACCCCTCCCCTCAAAGCTGATGTCATGCCCCTGGCCAGCCTCGTTGGGTGTTTGACTTGTTTCCCCTGGATCACCGCACTCAATGACTGTTCAGTCTGTGGATGGAGCCGCTACACAATAAAACATCAGTTTTTCATAAATTAGTAGCCTTAAGGCCAGAAGGGACCATTAGCGCATCTAATCTGACTCCCTGCATATCCCAGCCCATCTGTGTATCACAATAGCTTCTTTTTGACTAAAGCACCTTCCCAAAGACCTCTAGTCTTCATTGGAAGACATCAAGAGATGCAGAAGCCATCACTTCTCTTGGCAGCTTGTTCCAGTGATGAATCACCCTCCCTCTTACAAATCTCTGCCTTGTTCCAATGAGAATTTTTCTGATTTCTGCTTCCAGCCATTGGTTCTTGTTATGCCTTTCTTTGCAGTCCACAGTCCAGCTAGGTCTCTCCTGCAGCCATGTGGGCTCTGGCTGTTTTCTCTCCCCAGTCCAGACGCCCCCTCTTTCCAGCCAAGCATCCGATCTCATCTTCCCACAAGCCTCTGTCCTTTGTCGTCTGTCCCAGAGAAACTGGCTGCCTGGGTCTCCTCTCTCTCTTTAGCGTGAGGGGAGGGGGAGAGCTGAGATTTCAGGCTGCTGTGTTATGGCGGGATTGCTGCTATTATTTGATAGAACCTGAGAATTCAATGGCACAAACAGGGGAACGGGGCAGAGATACAGCGTCAGGGAGTGAACTGGAGAAAATACAGGAAGAATTTCTAGCAAGGGCGACGTGTAACTAACCAGAATGAAGAATATTCTCTGCCCCCCTTGTCTAACTCTGGGCCTGACTCTCTCCCGTGCTGTGGCCCCTTGCCCTGTCTCTGGCCGTGTCTGGGGGCTTCATGCCCCGGTAGAGCCCCGACGGTAAAGGTGTGATGTAGCCTCAGCCCCAAGAAGACTCAGGCCCATGTCACTTTCATCCTGGGTTTCAGATGAGTGACCCCTAGAAGTTGGGGGGCCACCGGTGCCCAGACCATGGCCCGGCCACAGAGGCCCCGCCCCTGTTCATCCTCTTCCCCCAAGGCCCCGCCCACTTGCTGTTCACTGCCCTCTGCCCCCTCCCCCAGACCCCCTACCTGCCCCTCACTTCCCCCAAGAGGATCTCTCAGTGGTTTGAGCATTGGCCTGCTAAACCCACAGTGGTGAATTCAATCCTTGAGGAGGCCATTTAGGGAACTGGGGTAAAAATCTGTCTGGGGATTGGTCCTGCTCTGAGCAGGGGGTTGGATTAGCTGAGCTCCTGAGGTCCCTTCCAATTCTATGATCTAAGACGCCACTCACCTGCTGCCCCGCCCCTGCTCATCCTCGTCCCCCAAGGCCCTGCCCACTTGCTGTTCACTTGCCTCTGCCCCCTACCCCCAGACCCCCTACCTGCCCCTCACTCTTCCCCCAAGACGCCACTCACCTGCTGCTTGCTCCTCTGTGCCCATTTCCCCTAAGGGGGGCTACCAGGGGGCCAGGCACCCATCACTGTTTCCTGCCTCAGGTGAGCGGGGGGTGAGGAGGGTCCTTGGGGAAGGAGGCGGAGCAGGAGCAGGAAGAGGCAGAGAGAGGGAGGGGGCTCGGGGGAAAAGGCCCAGCGGGGGTGGGGCGCAGGCCTTGGGGGAAGAGGCGGAGGGGGGATGGGAGGAGGCAGCGCAGGCCATCGGGTTAAGAGGCAGAGCGAAAAGGGGTGCAGGTTGGGCCCCCACTTCTCTGGAGCTTCGCTTCCAGCACTCGAAAGATGACAATGGGTGTTGTGTATTTGGTTGTCATGGTTTTTGTTGCTATGGCAACTGAGTTAGATTATTATGGGTTAGCTCAGCCAGCTTCAGCCAGCGGAGTGAGCTCGCTCTCTCTCTGTAAATCAAATGGTGGTTTTGTTAGCTGTCAGCTCTCTGGCCTCAACTGATTTCTTCCTAAACCGGCTCCCACAAAAGGATATAACAAGTGGCGACGAGGGTGAGATTCCGGTGCTGATCCAGTAACAGAAGGAAGTAGAAGTCAAGGTAAAGAACAAACAAACAAAAAAGCTGCTTGTTTGCACTGACTGTGAAAGTGAAACTAAAATCATGGCTACTCTGACCAGGCCCCTGGAGCCTTTTGATGAGAATATAGAGCAGTGGCATGTGTATACTGAGCGTTTTGAGCTTTTTTTTATTGCAAATGACATTACAGAAGCGAAGAAGGTGCCAATATTCTTAAGTGTTGTAGGGGCTAAAACCTACTCCCTGCTACGCAGCTTACTACACCCTGTTAAGCCAGCAACTAAATCTTACAGTGACATTGTGGAAATCCTGGGGTCCCATTTTTCCCCAAAACCACTGGTAATTGCTGAAAGATATAGGTTCCACAAAAGAGACCAAAAGGAAGATGAAACAGTTGTACAATTTGTAGCCATTTTAAAAAAGCTAGCAGAACACTGTGAATTTAAAGAAATGTTAAATGATGCCCTGTGTGACAGGTTAGTGTGTGGCCTCTACAGTGAAGCTATATGGAAGCGCCTACTGACAGAGGCTCAGCTTACCTTACAGAAGGTTGTTGATATTGCTGTCTCCATGGAACTGGCTACAAGGGAGGCGCAATACATCGGTGCATCCCCTAGGGTGCAAAAAGTGTCACAAGAACCGACCCACAAAACGGTGCAGAGTCAAGAATGTTACCGCTATGGTAAGCCGGGTCACCAGGCATCAGAATGCTGGTGTAAGGACCTGGTGTGTCGACACTGTGGCAAAAAGGGACACATTGAGTGTGCCTGTAAACCAAAGAAAAAGAGGCCTGTGGTCTGGCCGACAAAAAGAGGAACCCTGCATACCCTAGAGCAAACTCTCTGGCCTCAACTGATTTCTTCCTAAACCGGCTCCCCCCCAAGGATATAACAATGGGCCCACGGAGGGGTGACCCGCCCCACATCCCCAGTGTTCCCCCCTGCATGGGTGGCCGTTTGGGGGAGACTCAGCCACCCCTGGCCTCTTAGACGGGCTGTGGCTAAAACACTGGCCTTGCTGTGAGCAGGATTTGAACCTGTGCAGGGAAACCCTCTTGGATTTCGAGTCCAACACCTTAGCCACTCGGCCATCACAGCTGTGAGCAAAGCAGCCCCCTAAGGCCAGAGAAACGCCCAGGCCTGACGTCATCTGAACTGCAGAATTCAAACAGCAAACCTGGCTCCCAAAGCACCAGGGGGAATTTGGGGCTCTCGTTCCTTCGCCGTGTGGTTAAGCACCAAACCAGCACCCTCCTGTGGGGTCTGTCATTGTTCCTCTCCACACTGTAACGATCGAGACAGGGAGAGGTCAGACAGTGAGGTAGAATCCAGCTCTGCCCCCCACCAGCTCCCGGCTCTATCCGCCAATGGACTGACTTTCTCGCTGGATTAAACTGTTTGTATTGGACTCTTTTCTCTTTCCTCTGCAGCCTCCACCACGTGGCTGTAAACCGACACTGATTGTTATGCAAAGGAACAGTGAAGCATTCCCAATACTAACAATACCCTAATTCACCTAATTCAATGCAGGAGTCGCCGAGCGAGATCACCCTGAGGAGGATCAGTGACAGAGATAGAGAGCGCATGCTGCGTGAAAGCCAGCACAAACCAGGGGCCTATGCTGCCATGCTCGTGGAGGCAATGCTTCCAGAGTACCTGAGGATAGCCTGGCGCGGAAAAGTGTCCTACCACGGAGCACGCAATAAGACAGCTCTCCCCAGGAACCTCATGCGGAGGCTTTTCGATTACCTGCAGGAGAGCTTCTCGGAGATCTCCCAAGAGGATTTCTGTTCTATCCCCATATATATTGACCTTCTTTTCAACTAGTAACTATTCCTGCTCCATTATAAATAAAGGTTTACATGTTTAAAGCACATACCAAGTGATCCTTCCCCTGATTCAGGGTCCGTGTTAATGGGTGGGGAGGGTTGGTAGGGGATCTCAGTGAGAGTGATGAACAGATCCTGGCTGTAGGGGAAATCAGCGTTGTAAGCGCTGTCGACTGCCTCGTCGTCCTCATTTGCTTCCTCATCTTCCCCATCCACAAACATCTCCGAGGAACCGGCCGTCGACACTATCCCATCGTCAGAGTCCACGGTCAGTGGTGGGGTACTGGTGGCGGCCGCACCTAGAATTGAATGCAGTGCCTCGTAGAAGCGGCATGTCTGGGGCTGGGCTCCGGAGGGTCCGTTTGCTGCTTTGATCTTTTGGTAGCCTTGTCTCAGGTCCTTGATTTTCACGCGGCACTGCGTTGTATCCCGGCTGTATCCTCTGTCTGCCATGGCTTTGGAGACCTTCTCGTAGGTCTTTGCATTCCATTTTTTGGAGCGCAGCTCCGAAAGCACAGACTCATCGCCCCACAAGCGATCAGATCCAAGACTTCCCGGTCAGTCCATGCAGGAGGCTTCATCACATGACATTATCTTTAATTAAAGATTAATCTTTAATTCCTGGAGACTCCAGGACAATCCTGGAGACTTGGCAACACTATTTCCTGAGACTAGATCTTTGGCTATTCATTATTTGTGGCATGTCATTGAGCATCCAGGTCACATGGTGTTGAGTCTGCACCCAATGAGATGACTAAACATCAGAGTTGGGCAAATAACAGATTTTTTCATTTCACTGGTAATTCTGAAAAATGAAGGCAGAGGAAGTCATTTTGGGTCAAACAGAAAATGATTTTTTTAAAACATTTTCTGCAAATTGAAAAATTGTCAAATTGTTTTTGTTTCATTTGACAAAATGTCTTGTTTCAATTTTGAGTGCTTTTGGGGTTTAAAAATTTTTAAAAATAAATGTAAAGGAAATGTTGACACCCAACATTGGTCTGAATCACAATAAATACACACATGAAGCACTTTGTCCATATTTTGGACAAACCTCTTTATTGCATCTTGTGATTTGTTTTAACACCATGGGCCTGATTTAATGGAGTTATGTCATGATAGAACTAGAGTAACTTAGTTCTGAGGAGTCCTGTGGCACCTTATAGACTAACAGACATATTGGAGCATAAGCTAGACGCATGCGTCTAACTAAGTGAGTATTGTGATAGACCCAGGCCAGTTGGGCACAGCAGAGTAGTAGAATGGAGATATACTGGCCACTGGATAAGCAGTTTTCTATTCCCTGAGTGACCAGAGCAGGGGCTGCTCCAGGCTAATGAGAACACCTGACTCCAATTAACCTGCTAAGAGTCAGGTGAGGCTGTTAAGCACCTGGCTCTAATTAAAGCCCCTCTGGTGCTATAGAAGGGCTCACTCCAGTCAGGCCAGGGGGAGCCAGAGGAGAGGAAGTGCGTATGAGGAACTGGGAGCAAGAGATGTGCAAGAAGCTGAGAGTAGGCATACTGCTGGAGGACTAAGGAGTACAAGCATTATCAGGCACCAGGAGAAAGGTCCTGTGGTGAGGATAAAGATGGTGTTGGGAGGAGGCCATGGGGAAAGTAGCCCAGGGAGCTGTAGCTGTCGTGCAACTGTACCAGGAGGCATTATAGACAGCTGCAATCCACAGGCCCTGGGCTGGAACCCGGAGTAGAGGGCGGCCCTGGGTTCCCCTCAAACCTCTCAACTCCTGATCAAACCCAGGAGGAATTGACCTGGACTGTGGCTTCTACCAGAGAGGAAGGTCTCTGGGCTGTTTCCTGACCCACAGGGTGAATCTAAGAGACAAGCAAATCTGCCAATAAGTGCAGGACCCACCAAGGTAGAGGAGGAACTTTGTCACAGTATTCATCCACGAAAGCTTATGCTCCAATATGTCTGTTAGTTTATAAGGTGCCACAGGATTCTTTGTGGATTTTTACAGATCCAGACTAACATGGCTACCCCTCTGATACTTAGTTCTGAAGCTGCTCTAGCTTGTGCTGGAAACCAGGGGCTTTCTGAGTTGAGGTTCAAAGGTGGGAGGGATAGCTCTGTGGTTGGCACATTGGCCTGCTAAACCCAGGGTTGTGAGCTCAATCCTTGAGGGGGCCCCTTAGGGATCTGGGGCAAAAATCAGTACTTGGTCCTCCTAGTGAAGGCAGGGGGCTGGACTCAATGACCTTTCACGGTCCTTTCCAGTTCTAGGAGATAGGATATCTCCATTAAGTTATTTTTAACCACAATGTAAATTAATACTACCTTTACTCACTCAGTCCAGATGTGTGCCAACCTCAGCTCACCTGGACTGGTGAATCTGACCCATGGGCTGTACCACAGTCTGTGTTGATTGTCCCCAATCCTGAAAACACGAGCACACATGCTTGATTTAAGCATGGGAGCAATTCCGTTGAAGACAATGGACCTACTTCCAGGAATAAAGTTAAATTTGTGCATAATTGTGTTTGCAGGATCAGGGCTTTAGATGTTGATAATGCTTGTTTAAAGTACAATTCTTAATTTGAGAGTAAGCTTTTAGTTCATTTAAAAATCCCATATCAAAAAATGTTCTGCTTGATTACAGTTGGCTATTCATTGATTTAGCTTTTAAAGAATAACAAATGGAAACATACGGTGGGCATGGCTTTCTAAATCCAGATCACAAATGGCATTTAAATGATCTCTTGGGCCTGGTCCACACTAGGACTTTAATTCGAATTTAGCAGCGTTAATTCGAATTAACCGTGCACCCGTCCACACCAGGAAGCCATTTAATTCGACCTAGAGGGCTCTTTAGTTCGAATTCGGTACTCCACCCCGACGAGGGGAGTAGCGCTAAATTCGACATGGCTATGTCGAATTAGGCTAGGTGTGGATGCAAATCGAACTTACTAGCTCCGGGAGCTATCCCACACTGCACCACTCTGTTGATGCTCTGGACAGCAGTCCGAGCTCAGATGTTCTGATCAGCCATACAGGAAAAGCACCGGGAAAATTTGAATTCCTTTTCCTGTCTGGCCATTTTGAATCTCATTTCCTGTGTGGACATCGCGGCGAGCTCAGCAGCACTGGCAGCGATGCAGCGCTCTCCAGCAGAGGAGTCCATGCAATCTCAGAGTAGAAAGAGGGCCCCAGCATGGACTGACCGGGAAGTCTTGGATCTGATCGCTGTGTGGGGCGATGAGTCTGTGCTTTCGGAGCTGCGCTCCAAAAAATGGAATGCAAAGACCTACGAGAAGGTCTCCAAAGCCATGGCACTCAGACGATACAGCCGGGATGCAACACAGTGCCGCGTGAAAATCAAGGACCTGAGACAATGCTACCAAAAAATCAAAGCGGCAAACGGACGCTCCGGAGCCCAGCCCCAGACATGCCGCTTCTACGAGGCACTGCATGCCATTCTCGGTGGGTCTGCCACCACTGCCCCACCAGTGACCGTCGACTCTGAGGATGGGATAGTGTCGAGGGGCAGTTTCTCAGCGATGTTCGCCGATGGGGAAGATGAGGAAGGGTTTGTGGAGGACGAGGCAGGCGATAGCGGTTACAATACTGCTTTCCCTGACAGCCAGGATCTCTTCATCACCCTCACAGAGATCCCCTACCAACCCTCCCCGGCTGTTAACCCGGACTCTGAATCAGGGGAAGGATCAGTCGGTAAGTGCTATAAACATGTAAACATTTATTTCTTAACAAAACAGGAATAAAAACTATATAAAAAGAAGGTCAATGCATATAGGGATCGAACAAAAATCCTCTTGGGACAGTTCAACGAAGCTCTCTGAGAGGTACTCGAAAAGCCTCCGCAGGAGGTTCCTGGGGAGAGGTGCCTTGTTGGGTGCTCCGTGGAAGCACACTCTTCCGCGCCAGGCCATCAGGAGGTATAATGGGAGCATCGCCTCGACCAGCATGGCAGCATAGGGCCCTGGTCTGTGCAGGGATTCACACAGCATGCGCTCTCTGTTTCTCCTGGAGACCCGCCTCAGGGTGATCTCGCTCGGCGACTGCTGCATCTAATTAGGGGAATTACTTTAATGTTACTATTGTGAATGCTTGACTTTTCCTTTGCATAACAATGACCGTCGTTTAACAGCCACGTGTTGTAGGCTGCAGAGGAAAAGCATACAGGGATCTTTCCCGGGGACAGCCACGAGGGGCTGGAACAGGGTCAGACTTTATGCTTTCCAGATTGCCTGCAGCAGGAGGGCACTGCTATCCATTAACTGTTAAGCAGCCTAAAGTTTACGGCTTACCAGGCCTGGCTGCTACACGGATTCTGCTGTCCTGCCCCGCTTGTCCGATCTCCAGTGCAAGACCCCAGGCAATGAAAGCGAATGCCAAAAATTCGAACTTGTCCTGAGAGCACATGAGATTAGGTGCCCTGTATGGTCTTGTTCACAGAAACTGAGTAGACTGTGTTCAGTGTTCGCAAACATGTATCTTTGGAAGGAAATCACTTCCTTTTTCCCATCACACAGCTGCGGCTCTTTCCCGAACTGCCCCGGCATCCCCCTCACAGAGGCTGGCGCAGATTAGGCGGCGAAAGAAAAAGACTCGGGATGAGATGTTCGCTGAACTGATGGCCTGCTCCAGAGCCGAGGCGGCCCAGCAGAGCCAGTGGAGGGAGACCCTCTCTCAGCAGCAGCGCTCACACAGCGAACGGGAGGACAGGTGGCGGCAGGAAGACCAGCAGGTGACTCAAACGCTGCTTGGACTAATGAGGGAGCAAACGGACACGCTCCGGCGCCTTGTGGATGTTCTGCAGGACCGCAGGCAGGAGCAGAGAGCCCCCCTGAACTGTATCTGCAACCGCCCTCCCCCGCCACAAAGTCCTGTCCCCCCCTCACCCAAAATCACAAGAAGGAGGGGCGCTAGGGGCCGTGAAAACTGTCACTCCAACCCAGCAGAGCGCTCATGTACCAAACAGCTCTCATTCCCTAAAGTTTGAGAATTGCTTGGCTTCCTGGCTCACCCGATCCCAAATCCCAGTTTCATCCCCCAACTGTGTAGTTGAGTATTAAAAATAGTTTGCTGTTCATTACTGTTTCCATCATGTTTCTTTGCAGAAGACTTTGTGTGAAGGGGGGGAAGGGGTTTGTTAATTGCATAGGACAGCCAGCATTAACAGGGTACAGACATGGGGGCAGGATCAACAGCAGGTCACACACAGAGTGCAGTCACTAGGCACCCGGGTCACTCTGCGAGGTGTCTGCTGCCCCAGGTCAGTCTGGGAGGTGTATGTTGCCCCAGGGTCCGAGCGCCTGGCATCCACAAATGGCAAGGCAGGCTGCCCTTACCATGCCCTTCCACCCTAGCCATGAACCTCTACGATTCCCTGAGCCCCAGCCAGAGCCATCATCACCCCACACCTACTCACCCTTCCCACACACCCCTCACACCTTCCTGCAAACCCACCCCTTCCTGCACACCCTCTGGTAACCGTCCTCCCCCCAGAGACCACTGTAGGAGCAGGAGCCTGTCAGTCCTCGAGTGTAGAAGCGGTCTGTACATCACTGCACACCGTACCCACCACAGTCTGAGTCCCTGTTGGAACCCTTGAACGAGAATTCGTTAGTAAAGTAAACTTTGTTAATTAAAAATGTTCCAATACCTTTATTTTTAAACGTCTGTTGGAAGGGGGGACACCTGGTGAACGGGGTATGTAACCGCTGAAAAAAGTCAATAATAACTGAAACAGGGGCAGGTTCAGCTTCCCTGTAAAGAGACTGGACAGTCATAGGTTACCCTGCTCTCTGAGGAACCTAGCTTTCAAAGCCTCCCGGATGCACAGCGCTTCCCGCTGGGCTCTTCTAATCGCACGGGTGTCTGGCTGAGCGTAATCAGCAGCCAGGCGATTTGCCTCAACCTCCCATCCCGCCATAAAGGTCTCCCCCTTGCTCTCACAGAGATTGTGGAGCACACAGCAAGCAGCAATAACAATGGGGATATTGGTTTCGCTGAGATCCGAGCGAGTGAGTAAGCTCCTCCATCTCCCCTTGAGACGTCCGAAAGCACACTCCACCACCATTCTGCACTTGCTCAGCCGGTAGTTGAAGAGCTCCTTGTCACTGTCCAGGGCGCCTGTATAGGGCTTCATGAGCCAGGGCATTAGCGGGTAGGCTGGGTCCCCGAGGATCACTGTAGGCATCTCCACATCCCCAACACTTACTTTGTGGTCCGGGAAGAAACTATCTTCCTGCAGGCATCTAAACAGACCAGAGTTCCTGAACACACGCGCGTCATGAACCTTGCCCGGCCACCCGACGTAGATGTTGGTAAAACGTCCCCTATGGTCCACCAGTGCTTGCAGCACCATTGAAAAGTAGCCCTTTCGGTTAATATACTGGCTGGCCTGGTGGGCCGGTCCCAGGATAGGGATGTGAGTGCCATCTATAGCCCCACCGCAGTTTGGGAATCCCATCGCGGCGAAGCCATCTATGATGACCTGGACGTTTCCCAGGGTCACTACCTTTGAGAGCAGTAGGTCAACGATTGCGTGGGCTACTTGCATCACAGCAACCCCCACGGTAGATTTGCCCACGCCAAAGTGGTTCGCTACTGACCGGTAGCTGTCTAGCGTTGCAAGTTTCCAGGGGGCTATGGCCACTCGCTTCTGCACACTCAGGGCTGCTCGCATCCGGGTGTCCTGGCGCTTCAGGGCAGGGGCCAGCAAGTCACACAGTTCAAGGAAAGTGCCCTTACGCATCCTGAAGTTTCGCAGCCACTGTGATTCATCCCAGACCTGCAGCACTATGCGGTCCCACCACTCCGTGCTTGTTTCCCGGGCCCAGAATCGCCGTCCCATAGCATGAACGTGACCCATTGCCACCATAATCTCCACGGCGCGGCGTACCGTGCTTTGTGAGAGGTCTGTGCCACTCTCACACTTCACGTCCTCACCGCGCTGCCGGAGCCTCCTCGCCCGATTTCTCAGCAGCTGACTGTGGAAGAGGTGTTCGATAAGGTGCGAGGAGTTGACAACAGCCATAAGTGCAGCGATGATCGCAGCGGGCTCCATGCTCGCAGTGCTGTGGCGTCCGCGCTGTCACTGACCAGAAAAGTGCGCAAACAGAGTTCCCGCCGGCACTTTCAAGGAGAGAGGGCGGGAGTGACGGTTGAATGATGACAGTTACCCAAAACCACCCTCGACACATTTTTCCCCCAGAAGGCATTGGGGGCTCTACCCAGCATTCCAATGGGAAGCGGGGACTGCGGGAACTGTGGGATAGCTGCCCAGAATGCACCGCTTCCAATGTCGACGCTTGCCCCGTTAGTGTGGACTCACAAAGTCGAATTAGTGTCCTTAGTGTGGATACACAAATTCAAATTCATCAGGTCGAATCCACAAATTCGACCTAAGTTAAATCGAACTACTCTTGTAGTGTAGACATACCCTTGGATTCTGATGGTGGTTCAAGAGATGAAATTTAAAATGGCTGTGGAGAGACTGAACTATAAACAGACATTGACCGGACAATGACTTTCCTTGGTCAGTGAATCAGCAAAGCTGAGAGTAAACCCAGCTGCCAGTATGTTTATTTGTGTGAAAACAACAACAAGCACAAATGTTATTGGCTGTTAATAAGTGAATACTTAACAACTTCCCATTTGGCATGATAATAGTGGTGGCTAACGAATCAGGCGGGCAGGATTCCAAGCTATGACATTGGCTGACCCAGCATGGTGCAAATGGGAGAGTTAGAGCAGTGCCTAGCTTACAACGCTGCACACCTTCCTACTTAAAGCTTTGGTGCAGAATAAAGCAGGTTTGGCTTTAATTGTCTGGGAGAGGTTTTCATTTAATCTATTACCTTCTGTTACAATCCATTTTTTTCCTCCTCATATTCAGATAGGGATTCTTGGATAATTAACTTTATAGCAGAACTTAGCCTGTATAAAAGTTTTTCTTGTAGGACTATCCCTGCAGATGTTGGGCCAGGTATTCAGCTGGTGTAAATTCAGTGTAGGTCCATTGAAGCTACACTGGTTTATGCCAGCTAATGATTTGATCCCAATTATTACTCTCGATAAATGAAAATTCTTCGGTTCTGGATTTCCTTGCAAAATTGCTACAGTGAGTGCCATGCTCTGAAGACAGCTAATGAGGGACTATGGGATAGATGTAATCATGCACAAGGCTTCCTATGTATAGATCTGATAAAATATAAACATAGAAATAAAAACCTTATTTCCCCATCAAAAATTCTGAACAAGAAAAATTTCATCTGAAATTTTTCTTTTTTTTTTGTAAAACCCAATGAAATTTCCTTTGGTCCGAGTCAACTCAAAATGTTCATTTCATTTAGTTTCAAAGTGAAATGCTGGTTTCAATTTTCACAATCTGAAAAATGTTGGCACTTTGAAAAATGAAACTGTCTCTTCATCTCTATCCTTTCAAAAAGTTGCACAGTGGTAAAAAGAAAAATGATGAAAAGAAAGATACGCATCATGACCTCATTCCCAAACTTTAAACATAATGAATATTAAGAATTTAAGGATGTCTATACTGGGTCAGACCAATGGTCCATCTAGCCCAGTATCCTGTCTTCTGACAGTGGCCAATGCCAGATGCTTCAGTGGGACTAAAGGGAACAGGGCAATTATTAAGTGATACACCCCTGTCATCCAGTCCCAGCTTCCGTCAGTCAGAGATTTAGGGACACCCAGAGGACTGGGTTGCATCCCTGACCATCTTGGCTAATAAATAATCATTGCATTTAACAGCATCATTAATAATCATTGAATTTAATGGCAAAAAAGGGAAGGGAACAAAAATTTGAAAAGTTTTTGGTTGTCCGAATCTGAAATTTCAGTTCAAAACTAAACAATTTTTGTTTCTTTTTGAAATTTACCAAAGAAAAAGGGGGGGGGGGCGGCGGAAAGTAACTGAAAACCTTTTCCTCCTGAAAAGTTCAATTTTTCACAAAACCCCATTTTACGGTGGTAGAAAATTTCGGCTGAAAAATTTCAACCAACTCTGTTTCTTAATCTGTGCATCATGCACCTGCTGTAAACCATGGGAGTTTAACACAGGAGGATGTACTAGAGGATTAGGTACTCTGTGGTTGAATGAGATGTGGAGTCCCTGAACAATGATTTGCTCTGTTGTGGGGTCTCTCTCCTAAGTTCACTGCAGTTTCTCCGTAACAGGGGCTGGCTTTATTTTTCTGGGTCAGATTATCCACTACACCTCTTATATGTATAATAAGTAAAGTACAATAAGGTAGGTGGATCCTAAACACACCAGTTTGCCCAGGCACTGTCCCACTTTGCCTCTTAAACTCTCAAGAGCACATTGTTTCTTTCAGTGTCTACTGAGTGTCTTTGGGTGGTTAACTTCACACTAGAGTCACCTCCATCTGTTTAGAACCTCAGAAAAATCCCATCTACTATGAAGGATGGGCATTACTTTAGCCTGCTTGTTTTATGTGAACCAGATTATTTACCCTTAATTTGCACCATTGATTTAGATGTCTGTGCTGTTAGCTGCTGAAGTGCAAAGTTACAACAAGGGCCAGCGCTTGCTACAGGTCTGAATTTGGCCCAGAATCCTGAATGTAGGGGCTGGCAGGTTAGAGAAGAAGGAATTGCTTTTCAAATGTTTTGTTTTAAACTATGAGTATTCTCCACAGGTAAGTCTGCAGATACATTCTGTTACTGATTTGGAATCAGATTTGGAATCTGAAGCAATTGTCTTTGTTTTAAAACTGTTCATTTCACCTTTAAAGGCTATCAAAGCTTTGTTACTACAAAGAGGCTGTCAGCAACAGAATTTACTTGAAACAACAACTGAGGATTTGACAAGGGTGGCAGAGATGTTGATAAAAACTAATCTGATCTGGGTTAGTATCACATTAAGAAACTGGGTGACATTTGTTGGTTCTTGTACATTAAACAAAGCTGTAGGGACATATAATATCCTGAAGGACTGTGTTTGGGAATAAAGGATGCGCCTTGACTGTGTACTGTGAACTTTTCTCTCAAGTGGAAATGTGTGTTGATGCCTACTTATGACTGGCAAATTGCTTTGAGCTTGATCTTTTTTCTCCCTCTAAAATATTTATATTCATATCCTTACGCATGGTGTACGTTTTTAATAGTATCAGATTTTAGAGCCATCTCCTCGGTGCATCAGTCAATGAACAAATGGAAGCACCAACAAATGAGCAAGAAAATGTAACTCCTGGTGCAGCAAGATAGTGTGTTTCGGCTTGTAAATTATCATGAGCTAAATGTCAATGCTGGTTTATGCCATCCCAAGTTAATGAAATTTCAGTGGAGTGTCGGTCGACACAGCATTTGGCCTGATCTGACAGCCACTGAAGTCAGAAGCTTTTACTGTGCACGTCAATTGTAGCATGATAAGGATCATAATGACCCCAAAATTTCCACTGAACAATCAGAGCTAGATTCAGAAAGGCTCTTACATAGGTGCATAAGGGTTGGGGGTGTATACTGGGAGCCTGTGCACCCTGGTTCACCTCTGGCAGAAGAGCAGTACCTGTTCTGGGGAGAGCACTGGGACAGCTCTCTCCATACACGCCTGAAGTTGCACACGGCCCCAGAGGAGGTTGTGCGGAGGTAGAGCCGTGTCCCTTCCCGTGTTCTGGCTCATGTGACTGGCATGTAGTGGGGAGTGTGTTGTGCTCCATGAAGGGGTAGCCATAGGTGCATACCTCCTGCACCCTGTGGAGCTCTGGGAGGCATTCAGAGCCACTCTCACTGCCGGCCTGTGCCTCCTTGACAGATAGAAGGCCCTCGTTATTATAGTATCAAAGCTCCTAAGTATCATAAAAGAACTCCTCAGAAATCCATCAGACACATTTCCTACTCAGGGGACTTTTTGACTCTGACTGGGATTGGATTTAGAATTTGGATTGTGTGGAATTATGGGATCCCAGTGGGATGTTTGTTACAATCTTCTGCATGAACTTTAGAATATTATTGCAAAGCTCTGTATTATTATTATTATTATTATTATTATTTGTTTGTTTTTGTATTCCAGTAGCACGTAGAGGCCACCAATTAAGGATCAGGACTCCACTGTATGAGGCACTTGTACAAACAGATGAGAAAACATTTCCTACCTGAAAAAGAGATGACAATCTACATAAGAGTATGGATTTATTTTCCCCCAGGATCCTCCTCCTTTTTCTTTTTCTAGCATAGCAAGTCATCTTTAAATGGGCTTAGCAGTTTCACACTGTTTTGAAATAATTTTACAATTTTCTGTATAACAATGGATGTTAATGGCTGGACTTTGGGACATCATTTACTGTTCTCACTCAATAATTCCCCTCGCCTTCCCCTGTTGGTATGAGTGGCATACACAACGAAATAACAATGGTAACACAAGATGATTAACAGTGAGTACTTGCTATAAAGAGAATGATAATAGGCAAAATAAGTTTACCCATTTGACCACACATGTGAACATCATGGGCTAAATCCTCAAGTGAGACAGATCCTGGGCATAGTGGAGACTGGTGTGGCCTCCAGCATAATTTAGGGGAGCCTTGGGGCTGCTTTAAATTGTAGTAGCCTCCTACATTATGCTGGTATGGATCTCCACCATTCAAAGTGTTTCTGTCACATGTTCTCTTGCTCCCAGCATGCACCAGAACTGTAGAAGAAAGACTAGCATGAGGGGAGCTGCGTGGAGGCAAACTGTCAGTCTTTCCATCAGGGCAGGCTCCAGACCCCAGGGCAGCAGGTGGCTCCGGCGGACCTTCCACAGTCAACGGAAGCCCTGGGACCAGCGCACCCTCTGCAGGCACGTCTGCAAGAGGTCCCCCAGAGCCGTGGGACCAGCGACCGGCATAGCGCCCCCTGCGGCATGCCGCCCTGCTTGGGGCGGCCAAATTCCTAGAGCTGCCCCTGCTTTCCATTCACAGAGTTCCTCTAAAGTCATCTCTCAGACAAGATGCTATTTACCCACTGCTAGAAGAAGCAGGGATTTGACCCCCGAGCCCTACAGATCTGAGGGGAATTCCTGATTGCAAAGAGACATGAACATAAAAGCCTTGTGCTTCCACAGAGATTCCTGGGGCCCTCCAGCTCTGCCCCAGCTCTCTGTCAGTGCTGCTTTAGTGAACCCATGTGGTCAGGGACTCCTCACTTGATGACTGGTACCCTGTTTAAGGGAAATTCCCCAGGGCTCAGCCACAAAATATTTCTTCAGAATTTCTTGTCCAGTTGGTGAGGGCATGATGCATATCTTCTCCAGAGCTTTCCCCTTCATGCCACCCTCAGCCCTCATGCTCCTTCCCTGGCCCCCTCCATGGAGCCACAGATCATGTGCTACAGAAACATCTGACTTGCCTTCTGCAGGAGGGATGAGATCCACTCACGCAGTATCCCCATCACACCTGCATATAGAGAGTCTGGACCAGATTCTCAAAGATATTTAGGCAGCTAACTCCCCTTGATATTAATGCGAGTTAGCCACCTAAATAACCTGGAATATCTGGGCCTCCGTTCCTGTCAATGTAACTGCGGGAAAGCGTTTCTCTGTGTCTCATCTCTGGATATCCCCGTCTGCTCTTCCTCCTAGTTACAGTTCCTGATCCTCACCTTAGTTTAGATTGCTGAGAGCGGGCACCTCCCGCAGAAGCCATGTCTGCAGTAGGAAAAGCTTTATGGTTTAAAATAAGTTAAATAACATGAGGTGAATCATGATTTTGGCTTTATAGATTCATAGAATCATAAACTCTAGGATTGGAAGGGACTTCGAGAGGTCATCGAGTCCAGTCCCCTGCCCTCATGGCAGGACCAAATACTGTCTAGACCATCCCTGATAGACATTTTTCTACCCCACTCTTAAATATCTCCAGAGATGAAGATTCCACAACCTCCCTAGGCAATTTATTCCAGTGTTTAACCACCCTGACAGTTAGGAACTTTTTCCTAATGTCCAACCTAAACCTCCCTTGCTGCAGTTTAAGCCCATTGCTTCTTGCTCTATCCTCAGAGGCTAAGGTGAACAAGTTTTCTCCCACCTCCTTGTGACACCCTATTAGATACCTGAAAACTGCTCTCATGTCCCCTCTCAGGCTTCTCTTTTCCAAACTAAACAAACCCCATTCTTTCTGTGCCTGTATGACTGGGATGATAAAACTTCACAAGAGTATTGTGAAAATAAGCATTTGGAGAGTGCAGTGAGGCACTTGGCTAAAAGGTCTTCTATTCATGCAAAATACTGTCTCAATATTTTCCGTGGATTATATATGAATATAAAATGTGTGGTGAGCAAAATGCATTAAAAATGCTGCTGATTTTGATGATGCCCAGTGGGAGTTTGGGTTTGATTATGGCAGAACTTTGCCATTAGCCATAAATACGTAGAAATCTGGTTCAAAAGCATTGATGTTTTATAAATGTATGTATTTTTTTTTATTTTCAGAAGTAGCGTAGTTGTAGCAATTGCAATGATCAAAGTCTTTTGCTTCCATTCCAATATGCTAGTCCAGTGGTTTTCAAGCTGTGGGCCACAGCCCCCTGGCAGTCTGCAGACTATGCTAAGGGGTCCGTGAAAGGTCGTCATTACGGTAGAACAGTGTTTTTTCAACCTGTGGTTCTGGTGGTCGAATCATAATTCAATCCCTGCTCTGCCAGCACCCAGGACAGTGTAGCTACAGTGTGTGCTTCATTCAGGGCAGATTGCAAGGTGCTGATCTAGGTCACAGAAACTAGGCAATATCTGGCACGATTGGGCCCACTGAGTTGCACCTGGGGAATCACAGCAAGTTATGATATACTGTCATATTCTAGATGCTCTGTGCACTGTAGATATGTGCTCCTGCTATATTAATGCCCCCCCTAGAATCTTTTTGCTCCCACAGTATTCAGGTGGTGACAGCTGCAAAGTACCAAACTAATGACATAGTCACAAGCTTGCCATGACTCATTTATCCTTATGCAAGCTGGATGTTGTGCAAGTGCTGACCGAAAGGATGTTTAAGAACTTCTAGAGAAGTATTTATATAGGGAAACATTTTGAAATATGGCATGTATTTGAACACAGTATTTATGGAGGTGATAGTGGGCAGCTCTTAAAAAGCTGCCGTATTTATAATCCCCTTATTTTATTACTAGAAAAATAAAGTACAGTATTTAGAACGAAGCCTATGAGCTTTCCAGAGATTTGTACTTGCACATATTTTTTTTTTTGGAAATTTACAAGTTTGGTTGATAAAAGTAATGTATGTAATATATTGAGACTTTAACTGGAAACTGTGACATTTTTTATTAAGAAATTGTAGTAGAACGACACCCAATCAATATGGCACATATTACGTGGATTTAAAAACTGGCTAAACGATAAGTCTAAAAATGTAATTGTAAATGAGTAATCATCAGCAAAGGGGGTGTATTTCTAGTGGCATTCCGTGGGGATCAGTTCTTGGTTCTACACTATTTAATGTTTTTATCAATGACCTGCAAGGAAATATAAAATCATCACTGATAAAGTTTGCAGGTGGCCCAAAAATTGGGGGAGTGGTAAATAATGAAGAGGACAGGTCATCAATAACATGATATCCTGGGACAGAGATGACTACAATGATATTGCATACAGCAATTTGCAGACTGTAATATTTACCAAGCAAAAATCATATTTGAGTGCATTAACACCTTGGAAAATCCCTCATGTAGAAATGGAGCTTGCTGAAGCATTGTTGATCACTCATTAAACTTGCAAGTTATGCAACCACATTTGCCAATCCAGGATTTAGACTTGCTTCCCATGTGCAAAGCCATAAAAACAAAAACCCAGAACTCAAGTCAGCGCTAGCTGAACGCTCACCCATTGAAGCGACGGGGAGAATCCATTAATTATTGATCAGAAGGCATTAGAGATTAGCTGATGTGAGTATAATGAATAACAGCAGGAGATCTGCAGACACAGTATACTGGAATTTGCAAATGAGGATGTAAGCAGTGTCTGAATGAACTCTCCCCTGACATCAGTGACGCACTGGGGGAAAAGACTTCAGGAGCAGAGCACATTTGCACGGACAAACCTACTCTGCCTAGGTTTTCAGTAGGCAGACCTGCTTTGCAAGGTGATCAGTTTTGGCTGGTGTTGGGTTACAATTCGCTGAAGGTGTGACTTTAAACTGGTTTAGTTAAAGGCTGTGTGGACACACTCATGTTTAGACCAGGCAAATTTTGGTTTAGGTTATAGGTTTAAACTGAAATAAGTGTCCACACAAGGGTCGGCACTTGTGCTGACTGCTACATCATGTAGGACTTTAAAAAAATGTTATCCACTATACAGTATTTTCTCTCTCTAGCTCTTATAAATCACTGCTGTGTGTGGTTAAAATGTGGCCTTCCACAGGCTTCCTTGAAAAACTGAGGGGAGTGGAGCAGGGACAGGAAGAGGCAGGGGGAGGGGGCAGGATGGGGTGGGGTGGGACAAGGCAGGGCAGGAGTGGGGATTTGGGGTGAGGGGGAGAGCCTGGGGCAGAGCAGGGGTCAAGCAACCCAGGGAATTTGGGAAGTCGGCGCCTCCGTCTCCCCCGCTCCTGGCTGACATAGCTATGCCAACAGGCGCCTGTGGTGTAGATCTGCTCTTACTGTTCTATAAAGAAAATATGACCAGAGGCCCTGAACCTGCAGACACCGATCTGCACTGCTGTGCATTGTCCCCTGGAAATCAACAGTAATTGCGGTGCCCAGGCTACAGACACTTAGGCACACACTGAGCTTTCTTCTCAAAGTGTTGTCCTGTTGAAGTTGTGGCGCTCAGCGGGGTTACAGTAAACTGCCCGTTAGGGATTGGGGTCAAAGTAATTAATTAGAGGGCTTATAATGAATGCTGACCTTGAGAGCCATATGCAATGAAACAAAGCTCTTGATAGGCTTTCATTTACTTATCTAGTTCTTTCCCTTTGTTTTCAAGGTGAAGTCCAAGGAGAAATTAGTAAGTTATGACCTCCTCTGATGCAATGGTTTGTGTGGAGTTGCATGCTAGGTTGTGTCTACTCTGGCGACTAAACAACAAAACTGTTGTCATTCAGAGGTGTTAACCCTCTTTCCCCCCGAAAGACAAACGTTTTGCCACAACAAGTGCCAGTGTGAACAGCACTTTGTTGGCAGGAGAGAGCGAACACTGCTCCTTGGGAGTGGAAATATTTTGTCAGCCAAAGAGCTACCAAACAGCAGCTACGCTGCCCAACTTTTAGCGACAGGGCTTTGCCGACAGTCATGTCGCTAAAAGCTGCGTAGTGTAGACAAAGCCCTAGTGAGAACTGTAGGCTTAATTCACCTGTAGGGATATGGCAGGACACCCCAGGATCTGCGAATAAATTTAAAGTCTGGGATTTTCAAAAGCACCCAAGGCAGTTAGGTGCTCACTTGCCACTGAATGTCAATGAAACTTGGGTCCCTTAAAACCTGGAAAATCCAAGCTCAGATCACAGCACCTAGCACAATGTTGATAAGTTGAGTACACCAGGTCCGGGCCTGCTAGGGACTCCATCACACCAGGGAAGCCTTCGGCTTAGGAGATCCAACTGCATTTTAGTCTAGACATCAAAGGGGCCCACAAAGTAGCAGAAAATCCAGTCTTCTGCCTCAGCCACATCATTATTAATTATTGTTATATAAATGCTAGAATGTGTTGCCCAAGTTGTAATCTTCGGCATAAGGTGTACAGCTGGGCTGGGGTGGGGTTCTTTCTTCTTTTTTTTTGAGGGGGGAATTGTAAATTCACTGAAATATGTTTTTCAGGGCACTGAAACTATTTGCAAATTTGGGCTGAATTCACTGAATAATTTCAACGGAAAACACTTAAGAATTCAGAAATGGTAAAATGGTTTGTTTAAAAAATGTGAATTCAAATTAATGTTTCATTTCAAAAGTGTCAATCTGAATTAATATTTTGTTTCAAAATAGCCATTCAAATTGATATTCAAAACAGTTTGTTCAACCAAACTGTTTTGTTTTTTTCATTCCTCATTTTGTGAAGGAAAAAACAAACTGAAACACCAAACATTGGGGGGGGCGCAATGGTCAATTTGGCCCCTGGACAGAAAAATCAACAATTCACTGAGTTACACAGCTGCTAACAGCTCTTATTCTGTTAACAAGAAAAATAGAAAAACAAGCCATATCTTCAAATTGTTAGTAAAGTATGAGTGATTTTAAGGTCTAGTTTTTCATTCTTTCCACATGTATAACTCAGAGTAGTTAATAGGAGTTTGGAATGCACAAAAAAATGGAAAAAAAATCAGTAACAAGTGAGTAGACAAAAACATATTCCACCCATCAAAATAGTAATGCTTTTAAAATAATTTTAAGAGCCCGACCCTACACAGGATTACACATGTGACTAATGCTCTTCCTGTGCATAAAGATTTGCAAACTTGGGCATATCTAACACATTTCTGACATGTAACCTTAGGGGAAACACATACAATACTGGGAACATATACAATAATACGTGTGAATACTTTTGTGCTTATAATGAAAACTGTATCTGTAGGCACCTGGACAGGAGCAGGGCATTATAGCTATTTGTGTCTGGTTTGCTTTTTCTTCTTTCCTTGGGGAGATTGTGGGAAGAAATTGGTAAGTTAGCTTTTTCCTCATCTTCCCTTTTGTAAATAGTCACTGTGATGGAGCAGGGACTGTCTGTGTGGGGGATGGGGGAGCCGGGGAGGACTTTAGGTGAGGGACAGGACCTGAGCCTGTAACCTGAGCTAGGCAGGGGGGAGGGGAGGTCAACACCTTTGCCCGGGAAGCTAGACAAAGGCAGAGAGCCGGCTGGAGAGGGTTGGGTCAGTTTCGGTTTTGGGCTGGGGGGTGCAGTGCAGGGAATCCCAAGCTGGGAACTAAGCTCCCTGCACCCCCAGAAGGACCAGTTTGAGGGGTCCTGGCTGTATCTCCAAGCTCTGCTGTAGCCTGCATTCCTGTGTCCAATAAACCTTCTGTTTTACTGGCTGGCTGAGAGTCACTGCGAGTCCCAGGCAGAGGGGTGCAGAGCCGGACTCACCCACACTCCGTGACAGTCATCTCACATTAAGGATTTTAACTCTGTTCTCCAGCGCAGTCCCCTTCCCTCCCCAAGGTTCACTATGCACTAAGGTCACCAAAAGGCAATGGAAGAAACATGAAAGGGAACAGAAATAAAGTTTCCAACAGAAACTCTGGTGCTGTTTTATTGTTCACTGTAGCATCCAAGTGATTATAGGCCGAGGCTCCAATTCAGCATAGCACCTAAGCAAGTGTTTAACTTTAGTCTTGAAACACATGCTTAAGTGTGTTTATGCTTCCTAAACTGCTCAAGACAGTTAAGACCAGAGCAGACTGTGAAGAACTTCCAAAAGATCTCACAAAACTAAGTGATTGGGCAACAAAGTGGCAAATGAAATTTAATGTGGATAAATGTAATGTAATGCACATTGGAAAAAATAACCCCAACTATACATACAATATGATGGGGGCTAATTTAGCTACAACGAGTCAGGAAAAAGATCTTGGAGTCATCGTGGACAGTTCTCTGAAGATGTCCACGCAGTGTGCAGAGGCGGTCAAAAAAGCAAACAGGATGTTAGGAATCATTAAAAGGGGATAGAGAATAAGACTGAGAATATATTATTGCTCTTATATAAATCCATGGTACACCCACATCTCGAATACTGTGTACAGATGTGGTTGCTTCATCTCAAAAAAGATATACTGGCACTAGAAAAGGTTCAGAGAAGGGCAACTAAAATGATTAGGGGTTTGGAGAGGGGCCCATCCGAGGAGAAATTAAAGAGGCTAGGACTCTTCAGCTTGGAAAAGAAGAGACTAAGGGGGGATATGATAGAGGTATATAAAATCATGAGTGATGTGGAGAAAGTGGATAAGGAAAAGTTATTTACTTATTCCTATAATACAAGAACTAGGGGTCACCAAATGAAATTAATAGGCAGCAGGTTTAAAACAAATAAAAGGAAGTTCTTCTTCACACAGCGCACAGTCAACTTGTGGAACTCCTTGCCTGAGGAGGTTGTGAAGGCTAGGACTATAACAGCGTTTAAAAGAGAACTGGATAAATTCATGGAGGTTAAGTCCATAAATGGCTATTAGCCAGGATGGGTAAGGAATGGTGTCCCTAGCCTCTGTTCGTCAGAGGATGGAGATGGATGGCAGGAGAGAGGTCACTTGATCATTTCCTGTTAGGTTCACTTCCTCTGGGACACCTGGCATTGGCCACTGTCAGTAGACACAGCAAAGAATCCTGTGGCACCTTAGACAGGATACTGGGCTAGATGGACCTTCGGTCTGACCTGGTACGGCTGTTCTTATGTAAGTGCTTTCCTGAATTGGGCCATAACGTAATCGAGTTGTGGCATACAAGGGACAGTCTAAACCTATTAGACTGGCATTATCAAAAGCACCCGGGACTGGCCTAAATTTGCTCTTACTGAAGTCAGTGGTGAAACTCCCATTAACTTCAGTGGGAACAGAGCTAGGAAAATACTGCCAGTAATCTTTATAGTAAAAGCAACAGCACTAATAAAGACCCAGAGAATTGTAGAAATGCAGAACTGGAAGGGACCTCAAGAGGTCTTCTAGTCCTGCCACTTCCCCCCATCCTGCCTTGGTACATGTGGGTGAAGCATACCTAGACCCTCCCTGACAGTGTTTGTCTGACCTGTTCTTAAAAACCTCCAGTGATGGAGATTTCACAACCTCCCTAGCTAGAGAAGCAAATAAATATTGAAGGCTCAAGTCATATCAACAAACTATTCGCATTTTAGGATTTGATCCTGCTGTCTTTGCACTCTCGATTACCAGTGAAGCCAACAGGAGATTAGGGTCTGTGAAGCAGGATTGGCCTGAATCCTACAAATAATTCAGAACTGTAAACCTTTGAAAGGATTGATCTGTATGTGTAGTTGTAGCAGGGTGGACCCTGCTCCTGCCCTGAAGGGGTTAAAAACAGCCCTGGGATAGGGCTCTGGCAGGAGAAGACAGCCTTTAGCCTGGGCAGCTGATTGGGGAAGTGGCTGCAGCTGAGGCCACGCCCCAAACTGAGCCACAGGCCTTATAAAAAGGCCAGGGAAGCCAGAAGCCCAGGCAGTCTCTCTCTGCCTTCAGAGGGAGATGGGCCTGGCTGCTGGAAACTAGAGAGAAGGTACCTGAGTGCAGCAGGGCTGGGGGAAAGGCTGAGGAGCCGGGGAGCTCCAGCCTGGAAAGCCCCAGGCTGCGGCCTAGCTATAGGCCAAAGGTACTGTGGGTTGCAGAGGGCAGCCCAGGGGTAGGACAAAGCAGCAGGTCCAAACCCTCCTTGCCTGTGATGAGATGGCTGATACTGCAGTCTGCCCCAGGGCGTGGGGCTAGACAATGACTGACAGTAGCCACATACTGAGGCAAGGTGGGGCTAGAGAGTGGGGGTTCCCCAAGGAGGGGAGACCCAGTGAGAAAGGGGTTACTGCTAGGGGGCAGCACCCCATGTGAAAGGGCACCGGGTCCAGGGAGGGACACGGGGGCCAGAAGACAGGTGGATCACCAGCCTGCAGAGGGTGCTCCGAATGCTGGAACAGAGCTAATTCCCAGAGTCACCAGCAGGAGGCGCTGCAGGGGTGAGTCTGACCCGTTACAGTAGTGAATCCATAAGGGTAATGCAACATGAAAGAAAATGTTAGTACTGATGATCTTGATACTGGGAATTAATTTAAAAATGAAAAAAAAATCCTTGAAATTTTTATTCACTTAAAGTTCTTAAATAATTTAAATGAAAATATTAAATGAATGATATAATTTGTATTTGTTTTTGTTTTATTTTAGGGAAACACCTTGACAATATCAGTAAGTTCTATTTTTCTTCTATTGAAACATCTTACATGAAGTTTTAGGCAGTAAAGAAAAATCCCATGTAATAACAATTGAACCCAGATATTGCAAAGACTTAAGCCAATATGTAACTTTGCACAATTCAGTGGGACCACTACACATGAATAAGTGTTTGCAGGATCAGGCCTAAATCTGGATGCACTCGGATAAAATATTACAAGCATCTAATTATTTATGTGGATTTCTTTCTCTCTCTTTTTAGGTGAACTCCATGAAGATATTAGTAAGTTATATTTCTCCCAGTTGAAACTTTTTTTGGAGGGTGTTACTTTCCATTATAACATAATTTTATTTTTCTACCCTCAAAACTCCTGCAGCTTTAGATTAGGAAGGTACACGTTAATAGTAATGAATAGCCATGATCCTTCTGCATTATACAACCCACTGGTGAATGTGTTACAGGCCTGCCTGCATACTGCTCTACATACAATATGAGTCTGCTAGAGACCCTTGCTAAATCTACAGCAATTTGGTCTTTTTTTTTAGCTCTGGAAGTCCCCACTTAAATCCCTGGTGAATCAGCCAAGATGGTGGCCATCACACTTGCATATGGTTAACTTTAAGTATGTGATTACTTCCACTGAAATAAATCCAGGCCTATGTACGTGAGCTGAATGGCTATAATGAAAAGTGATCTATACATTTCCATATATGCTAAGAGAATTTTTAATTGCCTTTTCCTTTTCTTTTTATTTAAGGTAAACTGAATGAAAAAATTAGTAAGTTATATTTTCTCATTTCTGTGTGGATTGCATCTTCTCATGACATTGTCCATCTACTTTTCTCCCCAGACAGGAACTGCAGGCTGAATTCAAACACACAACAAATGATTTGTCACCAAGAAAGATTGTGAGATAGTGATTAAAACGGAGAGTATTGAATAGATATGCTGGTCCACATTCTCAGCCACCTAATGAAACAGTGTGACAGACATTCTGAGTTTTGACAAGCTCTAGTCTGGAGTATTGTAGTACTTCCTATGGAATCACAGAAATGTATTGGAACACTGCGAGTAACAACTCCAACACACACACGCAGGCCTTGACTTTGTACTAGAGTCCCAGATCACCTACAACAATATAGTAACATACAAAACAACAATTTAACAGTAAGATAAAGATACAACACTATCTGTTGGTAAGGAGTTCGTCTACAGTGATCATCACATTACATAAATTCACTGCCTACAACCCCATCCCACCCTGTGTAGTGGTTGTGTATAGGATGTGGCCTTTAACCCCACGTAGGGCTAGAAGAATTGATACTGGAAGAGTTCAGAGGTGCCTTATCCATGGTTTAGAAGGGAATCGTTCCCCAAAGACAGATTAAAAAGTCTTGGCATGAGATGGTTTTGATGAAGGGGTTGGGCTTAATTTAATCCTGGGAGAAAAGCTCTTCCATAACATCTTTATTTCTGATTTTTTAAATTATTACTACTATTATTATTATTTAGCTGGACCTCAAAGAGAACTTGGTAAGTGTTTCCCTCCCCCTCTCTTTTTCTGTAATGCATCCTTTTTTATTAATCAGATTCAGCTTAACAATGAACTTATTCACGTGAGTGCTCACCTTTATTTGATTTGCTTGGTTTCAGGATGGAGAAAAGCCCTAGTTTGTCCAAGTAAATAAAGTTTGTATTTAGTTAATGTCCAAATTTCACTTTCTGGAGAGATCCTTGCTCCCTTTCTTTGCAGAAATAGTTTAAAACAACACAAAACACAAATAGGAAATAATGCAATAGTTTCTCTGGTTGAAATTTGAATGGTGAAGGTGGTTCCCCAAGTGAGTTGTATTGCTGGGGAATCTTCCTTTGGGAACACGAAGAGGAGTGAATTAATATTTTTCTGGATAATACATGCTCAGGTAGTACTTGAATGGGATGCTGTCCTGATGTTATTCTGTGCACATTCATAGGGGAAGGACAGCCCAGTGGCTAGCGTGTTAGCCTAGAATTCTGAAGGCCTCAGTTCAGATCCCTGCTCCTGTGTGACATTGGACAAATCACTTAGTTTCTTTTTTGCCAGAAGTTGGGAATGGGTGACAGAGGATGGGTCACTTGATGATTGCCCGTTCTGTTCATTCCCTCTGGGGCACCTGGCGTTGTCAGAAAACAGGATACTGGGTCAAACAATATATGCCATTCAACCCAAAACAAACACCTTTTAAGATTTTTGGTTGACCCCAAATTATTATTTTTTTTATTTATTTTTGGTGTAAACCTAAAAATCAGTTATTTGCACAGTTCTGGGAGAAGAAGACAAAGATGCACAAAACTTCCCACACCGGTTTCACCTGCTGCTCTGTGGGTCTGCTCTTATATACATCCAGTGCTTAATGTGTAATGAAAGAGGTTTCGGGGCTCAAGCAGTATTTTCTACATTCATAATTGATGAAGCAAGCCCAGAGGTACCAGATCTACAAACTGCCAAGCCTAGAGATGCCGGGGCTCAATGCTGGCATGCCCTGGCACAAATTTAAGCACTGAACACATCCTCTTCCCCACACAGACTCCTTATTCCTGATGTACGATTTGATAGGAATTTTTATTGTCAGCTATCCTAGTGATCAGGCTGTCCTGGGAGCTTTGTCTTCAGGGGGAAAGACGACTTTGTCAGTTTTTGTTAAAGTTTGATTCTATAGCAGTTTCCTTTCCTCTGCTGAAAACAGAAGATGATCTTCTCCTTCCTCCTTAGTTAATGTCGCGAGGAGACCTGGGTGAAAAATGGATATTTCAGTTCATTGGCAATTTCAAAAAAAGAAGACAAATTTGTTTTGGGTCAGACCAGAAATGAAAATTTTTAGAAAGTTAAAAACATGATTTAAACAAAATGTTTTATTTTGAGCATTATAAACTTTTTTTTTTTTTTTGCTTTTTTAAAAATAAAATTAAGGGAAATTTTGAAATGAAAAATTGTTCCCAACCAAAAAAATCAAAATATTTCATTTTTAAAATGTCAAAACAAAAGATTCGGATTTTTTTTGAATATTTTTATTTGTCTTAAACAAATAATTTGGCAAAATTGACATGGATTTGGAAAATGTTTGTATTGTTGAATCTGCATTTTTCACCAACAAAAGTTTTGGCCTAACAATGTCACCAACTCTAGTTGTGAGAGCGACCCATTGTGTTTTATTCCACTTTAACCACTGTTTGGGCTAAAATCTCTTTCTGCTTCTTCAGACTGTCCTAACGCCCTTTCCTGGTGGCTCGCCACACTCTAGAGAGATGGCCTCTTGGCTGGTAGCCCTTTCTACCTGGCCTTCATTATTCCCCATGGAACTTAAATTAGGGGTATATCAAATCATGCTATGGGGTGACCTGACTTTAAATATTAGGAAGGAGGAGCACAGCAGGGGTTCTGTTCATGAAAAAGAAATGGGAATAAAATCTGCTGGGGCTCCCCAGCGTTCCTGGGCCTCTGATCCCCTCTCTGGGGAGAGGCATCTGCAGGCAGGGCCGCCCAGAGGATTCCGGGGGCCCGGGGTCTTCGGCGGCGGGGGTCCCCGCTTCAGCGGTAAGTCAGTGGCGGGGGGTCCTTCCATTCCAGGACCCACCGCCAAAGTGCCCCGAAGGACCCCCAGCCAGCGAAGACCGGGAGCGAAGAAGTTCTGGGGGCCTGGGCCCTGCGAGAGTTTTCCGGGGCCTCTGGAGCGAGTGAAGGACCCCACTCCAGGGGCCCCAAAAAACTCTCGTGGGGGCCCCTGCTGGGCCCGGGGCCTGGGGCAAATTGCCCCACTTGACCCCCCCTCTGGGCGGCCCTGTCTGCAGGAGAGGAAAGATTCTGCATCTCAGACCTGGCTCAGATGGCCTTTCGCTTGTGTTACTGACCTGTTCCTGCTCGGGTTTGTGACTCTGTCCTGCACGCTGCTGAGGGGAGATATGATTGCTCTTTATAAATATATCAGAGGGATAAATATCAGGGAGGGAGAGGAATTATTTAAGCTTAGTACCAATGTGGACACAAGAACAAATGGATATAAACTGGACACTAGGAAGTTTAGACTTGAAATTAGATGAAGGTTTCTAACCATCAGAGGAGTGAAGTTCTGGAACAGCCTTCCAAGGGGAGTAGTGGGGGCAAAAGACATATCTGGCTTCAAGACTAAGCTTGATAAGTTTATGGAGCGGATGGTATGATGGGATAGTCTAATTTTGGCAATTAATTGATCTTTGGGATTATTAGCAGGTAAGTATGCCCAGTGGTCTGTGATGGGATGTTAGATGGGGTGGGATCTGAGTTACTACAGAGAATTCTTTCCTGGGTGTCTGGCTGGTGAGTCTTGCCCACATGCTCGGGGTTTAACTGATCGCCATATTTGGGGTTGGGAAGGAATTTTCCTCCAGGGCAGATTGGCAGAGGCCCTGGAGGTTTTTTGCCTTCCTCTGCAGCATGGGGCACGGGTCACTTGCTGGAGGATTCTCTGCAGCTTGAGGTCTTTAAATCACGATTTGAGGACTTCAGTAACTCAGACATAGGTTAGGGGTTTGTTACAGGAGTGGGTGGGTGAGGTTCTGTGGCCTGCGTTGGGCAGGAGGTCAGACTAGATGATCATAATGGTCCCTTCTGACCTTAAATCTATGAATCTTGGAGCTCCTCCCCATTCAGAGCTGGGTAAATCCTGAAGGAAGGACCTGGGGCAGATCGAACCTTCCCCGAGAGATGAGCTCTGCCCAGGGGTGATGGATTCCTCTTCCTAAAACTGGGGGTGGGGGGAGGTGGGTATGAGGCCCCACCCCGCTCCATGGCCCTGCCCCTTCTCTTCCTCCGGAGGTCCCGCCCCCTCGGCCTAGCCAGAAGCTGGAGCCCATTCTGCCTGGGATGGGGGAGGGTTGAGCGCAGCCCCTGGCTAGGGTGACCAGACAGCAAATGTGAAAAATCGGGACAGGGATGAGGGGTAATAGGAGCCTGTATAAGAAAAAGACCCAAAAATCGAGACTGTCGCTATAAAATCAGGACATCTGGTCACCCTACCCCTGGCCCATGTCCTCATCCCCTGGGTCCCCACCAAGGCAGGTGGAGGGTCTGCAGCTCCCCACGGCTGCCCACATGGCTCTTACCCTGACCCAGATCCAGCTTCCAGCCTGGCCTGGGGACAGGGCCTCGGGGGCCAAAGAGCTGCAACCAGGCCATGGTAAGAGACACCCGGGCAGCTGCTGTGGAAAGCCACAGACCCTCCATCAGCCCTGGATGGGGGGGCATCTGGGGGGCAGGGACATGGGCCAGGGGCTGCTCTCGCCCCCCACCCCACCCCACGGCTCCCCACAGCTGCACAGGTTCCCCGGTCAGGCTCCAGCTTCTGGGCCTTTGGGGGAGCAGAAGGGGCAGGGGGCAAGGCCCGTGGGGAGTGGGAGGGCCAGTCCCTCATTCCTGCACCTCTGGTTCTGCCTTTAGCATCATGATTCTCTCTTTCCACTGCAGCGAATGTGACCCTGGATCCAAACACAGCAAATGCCCAGCTCATCGTGTCTGAGGATCGGAAAAGCGTGAGGCGTGGAATTGCACGTCAGGAGGTGCCAGACAATCCAGAGTGATTCCATTCTTTCTGTTTGCTGGGCTCTGAGAGGTTCACCTCAGGGAGACATTACTGGGAGGTGGAGGTGGGAGATGGAGGATTTGGGGCTGTGGGTGTTGCCAGAGAGTCTATGAGGAGGAAGGGAGGGATCAGATTTAACCCTGAGCAGGGGATCTGGGCTGTAGAGCAGTGTGGGGATCAGTACCGGGCTCTCACCTCCCCGGAAACTCCCATGCCCCTGAGTGAGAGACCTAAGAAGATTGGGGTTTATCTGGACTATGAAGCGGAGTGGGTGGCATTTTATGATACTGGTAATGAGACCCTGATCTTTACTTTCATGTCAGCATCTTTCACTGGGGAGACAAGCCTTCCCTTCTTCTGGGTGGGGATTGGAGTCCTGCTCAGAGTCTGCCCCTGAGGCCTGGAGATGGAGAGGTAGCAATATCCCACTGGGGTTCACTCTGATTATGGACCAGAAATGGACTGAACTAGTTGTTGTCCTGGGGACAGCTCAGATGGTTTAAAACACACTGCTGTGGTTCTAGAGAGGGGGATTGAGGAGACAGAGAAGATGGGGGGGGTGTAGGGAGCATGGGCACCGACTCTGTGGGTGCCACAGGGCTTGAGCACCCACAAGGAAAAATTAGTGGGTGCTCTGCACCCACCGGAAGCCAAGCTCCCTTCACTCCCCATCCAACTCACCTCCTCCTCCTGCCCTGAGCACGCCGTGTCCCCACTCCTCCGCCTACCTCCCAGTGCTTCCCGCCGCCACACAGCTGTAGCAAGCTCTGGGAGGGAGGGGGGAGGAGGCAGGGGCGGGGCGGGGGCGGAGATTTGGGGAAGGAGTTGGACGAGGGGCAGGGGTGGAGGTGGGGTGGGGCCGGGGCCGAGGGGGGTTGAGCACCCACTGGCGCCAGTAGAAGGTGGTGCCTATGGTAGGGAGAGGAGAAGCTGAAGACTGGAAAGGGAACGTGAGGCTTTTCTGGGGAGGGAGATGCTGGAAGGAAATGGAGGGTGAAAGACAGGGAAAGGGGGTAAGGAAAGTAGAGAGAGGGAATAAAACTGTTCAATATTATGGAAAGTGATTGTGTTTTCTTAACTCAGTCCCTTTGTTCATGAAAAAAACTATTTTGAGGCCTTAAATTATTCTTGCAGATTTTGGACACTCTCTTCTCTGTGTTCTGATTATTACACTATCATTGAATTGTTTGGAATTCTCACATTTCCTGACTGTAAATATAGCATGTATTTTAAATGCTGTTATTTCTGTTCGGTATTTTCTTTTCTCTCTCTTTCTTTCAAGCTGTTTGTTTTTTAAAGGAGCAGCACCTTTTTTTCCTGCATAAGCTCTGGACTGTGTGCTGGGCATCCCAGGTCTGCAGGATGATGTAATCTCACCAGTCTGTGCTTGTGGCCCTGTGCCAGTCTATCTAGGGAATACCAGCAGCTATGCCAGTTCTACTGAGCAGCATAGGCCAGTGTGAGTCTGCCATGCCAGGGTACTCCTTCTCCTCCTGCTCCATCATACAGTCCATCAGGTACCTTTGGTGGGGCAGAAAAGTCCTCTCAAATGTTCACCAGCACTTCAAGGAAGCTCTGTCCTTTTTCTGATGCAGGAGTGAAAGTGCAAGCGAGAGGATTTCTTGAAAAGGTGCCTTCTCCATGTTGCTGGCTCTGGTAGCTTGGCACACACAGACCAAAATCACTCCTCGGCACTCTGTGTTGGCGGGCTGTGCAAACTTCCTGTAACAAGAAGGGTGGGCAGAAACGTTTTGCTACACTGTAACATGCTCAAAGGGCCACAGCGGCCACATTTCAGGCTGGTGTTGGGGAATCTGGGCTAGGGTTGGTTGGTCTCAGGTCTACATGCTGCAGTGTGGACACCAGAGCCCCAGATTTGAGCCTAGGTTAGAAATGTCTTCATGTAGGGTTAAGAACCAGTATAGATGCTCAAGCCCAGGGTTCTCCAACATGGGCCAGCTGACTCCAGACCCAAAAACCTTGGGCTTACATTGCAGTGTAGACAAACCCAGAGTGACATACATGCATATCCTCATTAGAGTTCAGTGACACAACCAGTTCAGGAGAAAAAAAAATCCATGACTATCTTCAAAAATCACATCTGGAAAATGAAAGGGAAATAAACAAGGAAACACTTTTGTATGCTTTATTTACATAAAGATCCTCTGCCTCAGCCAGAGCCCTCATCCCCCCTGCACCCTAATCCTCTGCCCCAGCCCTGAGCCCCCTCCTGCATCATGAATCCCTCATCCTCAGCCCTACAGCCCTCACCCCTGTACTCCCTCCTATTCTCAAACTCTCTCCCCAGAAGGTGCACCCCCTCCCCCTTCCCACACACCCCTTCCCAACCCCAAACTCCCTCCCAAAGCCTGCACCCTTCACCTCCTCCTGCACACCCACCCCCTGCCCCAGCCCAGAGCCTGCACCCAGCACCCAAACTCCATCCCAAAGCCTGCACCCTGCACCCCTCCTGCACCCTAATCCCCAGCCCAGGAGCTGCACCTGACCTCCCCCTCCCAAACCCCCTCCCAGAGCCTTAGGCAGGTGGGGGCAGAGTTTGGGGGGGTGGAGTTGGGGTGCGGATTCTGGGCACCACCAACATTTCTACAAACTTGCCACCCGTGGCCCTAGGAGCACAAGCAGCAACAGTGGTGGGGGTGAGTGTGCTGCTGGGGGGAGCAGGAAAGGGGGGGCTCCTCCCCCAGAGCTTGCTGCTGCTGGCAGGGAAAGGGCCGAGGGGAGTCCTCCTCTCTGGCCCCTGTCCCAGAGCAACACCCTGCACCCCAAACTCATCCCCAGCCCTGCCCCACCCCAGAGCCCACACCCCCAGTCAGAGCTTTCACCCCCCACTGCACCCACCACAAACCCTTCATCTCCGGTCCCAACCAGAGCCCTCATCCCCCTGCACGCTGACCCTCTCCCCCAGCCCTGAGCCCCTCCCATTCCCAGCCCCAGCCAGAGCCCTCACCCTGAGCCCCTCCCACACTCCAAACCCCTCACCTTCAGCCACAGTCCTCACCCCTGCACCCCCTCCCTCCGTACCCCTTCCCACCCCCAAACTCTCTCCCAGAGCCTGCCCCCCATTCCCCTGCCCCAGCCTAGGGCCTGCACCCCAGACCTCCTCCCTCACCCAAACTCCCTCCCAGAGCCGTTGGCAGAGTTGGGGCGGAGCGGGTTCTGGGCACCACCAAAATTTCTACAAACCTGCCCCCCCTGCCCCGCCTCAGGGTTATGACTGATCCAGCCTTTCCCCCTCACAGACTCTCTGGCCACCCCCACAGCCCAGCGTTCCCCATCCCCCACCTCCATCCCCCAGGAATGTCTCCCCAGGGTGAATCCCTCACAGCCCAGCACACAGAGCTCAGTGTCAAATCGCTCAGGATTGTGGGGCAGATCCTGCCGGGCGTGTCCCCATCTCACATGTCTCCGATCCTCAGACAGGGCGAGCTGGGGATGAGCCGTGTCTGGATCCAGAGTCACCGTCACTGGGGACAGAGAGAATCGGAGCGTTAGGGGCAGAGCTCAGCCCTGGGGGAGGCTGGGACAATTTCTCACACTCCCCAGCAGCCCTGGTCGGGCTGGGACAGGCCTGGATCCCAGGGAGCTGCCTCTGTCCTGGGTGCCTGACACTGAGCAGAGACGTCACTGCAGTTCTCAGCCTGGACAATGGGGACCCACTTTTGTACATTCGCATTTGGTTACAGAGGCTGCAGCCCCCTGTTCCCCAGCTGGCTGTAGCTCAGATGGCAGAGTCTGGAGCATAGGTACCGACTCCGTGGGTGCTCCAAAAAATTGGGCAGCTCCCCGGCCCCCCGTCCAGCTCACCTCCACCTCCGCTCCGCCTCCTCCCCTGAGCGCACCGCGTGTCCGCTTCCCCCCCAGCTCCCAGCACTTGCACCTGTTTCGCTCGGCCAGGAGGGAGGGGGCAGGAGGAGGAAGGCAGCACCCTTGGGGAAGAGGTGGGGCTGGGACGGGGATTTGGAGAAGGGGTTCAATAGGGGCAGGGAGGGGGCTGAGACTTTGGGGAAGGGGTTGGAATGGGGGTGGGGTGGGGAAAGGGTGAAGTCGGGGTGGGGCCGGGGGGCGCGAGCACCCACCGGCACTGGGGGAAGTTGGCGCCTATGGTCTGGAGAGGAAAAGGGTCACAGAGATGAGAGCACCTGGTCTCTGATTTACAACGCCAGCCTGGGGAGCTGCTCCTCTGCCCTGAGTGCCTGGGACCCAGCAGAGATGCCCTGGCAGCTCCTCTCCCCGCTGCTGGGACCTGCTGTGAGGGCTGCAGAAACTGCTGCATCTCCCTGCTGGGGCTGCTCCTCGGAGGGTGAGAGAGGAGGAACCTGACGCTGTGCAGAGTGGAGTGAGAGGAGGGAGGCACCAGATATAAACCCAGGGGAAGCTGCACGCTGAGCCCATCAGGGCAGGTTCTCAGCATTTAGTGTTTGTGTTTCTATTTCTTGGGCGGGTGGGGGGTGTCACAGTCGGTGTTGGGTTGGTTTGTGTCTTTACCTACTCGTTTATAAAACTGTCTTCATGCATTTTTTTTCTCTGAAGTGAAAAGCTGAATCCTTTCGCAATAAGCTGGCCAAATGCTTCACTGATACAACTCAGAAGCAAACAGTGAAATACAAGTACAGAGCCAATATTCATAACTTCAAATACAAGAATGATACACACAGCATAAGCATAACCAGCAAATGACAACCTTTTCATAGACACCTCACTTCACCATCTTTGTACAAGATTTGTTGCAAGTATATGACAGTGGTTGCAATAATGGTCTATATGGTCATAGTTCAATTAGATAAGGTCACACCCCTATCTGCTCTCAATGGACTTGCCTGGGAACGTTCCATCTGGAGTCTAGGTCATGGCTTCTGCTGTGACTAAGCGAAATCAGGCATGGACGTGGGACTTGCCCATGTGACTCTAAACACCATCTTGTTACCTGTCATTTTCCACTCTCTCCACTGAGGGCTTTGTTTGAAACAATGGGGGTTTCCATCCACAAGCTATAAAAGGCCCAGGACACATCTCCATTTGGCCTCTTTCCTGCTCAGACCTCTTGATGATGACCTTATACTAATGGGAGCGTTCTAACCAAAGGACTGAGGACCTTCCAATGATTCAGAAGCAACCAGAGACTTAAAAAGCCAACAGTTTATTCCATCACTGCTACAAGCGTGATTCAAGAACTTTGCAATTCTTGTATGTATTTGATTCCTTCAACCAATTTTAACTCTCACCTTCCTTCCTTTTCAGAAATAAACCTTTATATTTTAGATACTAAAGGGCTGGTCCTTTAAGATCAGAAGAACCCTTTCGGTTGAGGAAATTGGGTTCCAATAACCACTCATCAGTAATTTCAATGGTTTTGGTGGTGATATAAAGCCTGGAATGACTAAGGAGGCTGCTTTTCTGACTTCTCGTTAGCCAGTGTGGTGAAACAGAAGTTAACTTTTGTTGCTGGTTTGATTTATCTTATGGGAGCAAAATCACCATTTTGGGGGTATGTCTGCCCCATTTCTCAGCACTTTGGCCTGAATTTGGTATTCTCAGTTGTGACCCACTAAGGCACAGTGAGAGATGGCTTTTGCTCCTCTGCCTACTGCTAATGACAGTGAAGCCACAAGACAAAGTCAACAGCAGAGCCAGAGCCAGAAGCTACATCTTCTATCTTTGCTGTTCTCTTCTTTCCCCGTTTGTGTGCGTTTGCCTTATCTTGCCACCTAGGAAATGGGATTGGACTTTAACAAGAGACACCACAACAAAGACAGCTCCAGCCCATCTCAGCTGATCTCTCTGATTTCCTCAGGACAGCTGTTACCTTCTTCAAAACCATCCAAGAGACTGTCACATAAGGAACTTTCCTTCTAAAACCTCTCCCAGCTGAAGAGAAAGGGCACAGGGGATGCTGTTAACGACAAGCCTTACTGACTACTTTACATTTCCATTGCTTTAACTTGGTCTCTTTTTCTCTCTGTGTTTCAGTAACACACTAGCAGGGATGTGAGAGGTGTGTTTGCCATGGGACTAAGCGGGCTGAAGTCTCTCTCTACCAAACCACAAGCCTTGTTTCACCCGTTCAGTGTTGGACGGTGACAGGGGCACGTTAACACCTTTCACTCTTTCGGGGCCCTTGAGCCTGTTTAAATGACCACAGAAGTTCCCGCCCCTTGTGTGAGTGGCATGGGGGACTGAGCGTCTTTTCTCCTTTCTCCCCTCTAGGATGTCAGAAGCCCCATAGACGGGGTGTGGCTCCTCCCCCTGCACACGCCATTAGTCTGGCCACAGGCTGAGACAACACAACTGTCCCAGGGCACAACTGCAACGTGGTGAAGGTAACACGTGGGTTGGAATCTCCTTTGGTTTATTACAAACCCGGGTTTCTGCATTTCCTACAAAACTAAATCTGTTTTCTAAATCGCTTCTCTGCTCAGGCTGCGTCTACGCCCCTTTGTGTTGGTAGAACGTATGTCGCTCAGGGGTGTGAATGAGCCACCCCCCGAGTGACACAGTTACACTGACCCAAGCGCCGGTGTGGGCAGGGCTATGTCGCTGGGAGAGCTTCTCCTGCCAACATGGCTACGGCTCTCGCTGGGGGTGGGGAGTCTCAGCGGATACACTGGAGAGCTAATGGCGGGGCCGCTGCATCGGTGCCAGCGTAAGCTCCCCAGAGCAGCCACCACCTCAGGGCAGGGACGATGGCCCTGACTGGGGACACAGTACGGGCCTGTCACCTCCAGGGCACTGGGTTCTCTTCTGTCCCCGGCAGGAGTGAACAAACGTCTGTATGACGTGGTGACCATTCACAGACCGGGGAGGAATGAGCTTGTAACCGGGTCCTTTCCTGGCCTGCCTCCCCGCTGCTCTGGGCTCCTTCAATAAAGCACCTTCAGGCTTCTCTTTTGCAGCACCCGTGGTTTCCTTTATTTACAACTAGTACCCACCACCAGCAACACCATATACAAAGTGTACAAGGCTTTGGTCTCCTCTTTACAGGGTTTCTCCCTTCCCTCTGGAGACTACCCCTTCCCTGGCCAATCCCCCTTTTGCACTGGCTGCCAGCCAGCCTTTATAGCTCTCCTCTGAGCAGGCCCACAGGTGCAGCCAGTTCCTGAGGCCAGGCACCAGCCTTCTCCCCAGCCCCAATCTATTTCCCCTGATTGAGGCTGGCTGAGCAGGGGCTAATTAGGTGCTTGTGCACCAGCACCCTGCTACATACCTCCCCCCTTAAGCTGGTGCCAGGCCCGGCCTCCCTCGGCCTCGTCTTCCACGGCCCGGGATCTTATTCGGTTGTTGCGCCCCCTTCCCAGCCGAGGGGTCCCCTGTAACAACCCCTTGGGGTGTTTGCACTCCCCAGCCGCAAAAGGCACATTCGGTCGGGAGTGAGGCACCCCACCGGTCTACGCTTACCCAGAGATCCTCACACCATTCACAGGGCTGGGCTGGCCGCGCCAGAGGCTGCCCTTCCCTTTCCAGCGGGGGTGATAGCTCAGAGTCCACTGCCCCGAGTCGGCCCCCTTCCTCTGGGCCAGGTTCTCTGTCCCTTTGTTGCTGGGCCTCCCCCTGCAGAACGCCTTCCCCATCCCCGAGGGCTCCCTCCCCCAGGTGGTCCTGCCCCGGGGAGCTCCCTGGGCTCCTCAGACATACCCTCTTGCTTGTTCTCCTGGCTCTGTTGTCTAGGCTGTCCTACGCTCCCCCCCGGAGGTTGTGGGGCCTTCCTTTGCTCCTGATTCACCTCCGCCGGGGCCTTGCTCTCCCTTTCTAGGGTTCTTTTTCTCCTCCTCCTGGGTTGCTTCCCCCCGGCCGCCTTTCCCTTTAGGGGAAAGCGCCAGTCCTGCCCTAGGACCACGGGGTACGCTAACCCTTCAATTACCCCCACCCGTTTCCAGGTAAACCGCCCATCTACTTCTAGGGGTACCTGGGCCACGGGACAACGTTTTCTATCCCCATGGATGCAGTCAACCCACATCCGTCCCCCAGGGATAAGCCAGTGCGGCTTTACTACTCGCCATTGTACAAAGGAGCAGGCGGAGGCCGTGTCCACCAGACCCCTCTGGGCCCTTCTCCCTACCCGCACCGGGATGGTGGCCAACCCACGCCTCCTTTCCCCTGCCCCAGTCCTAGTCCATCCACAAAAGTCCGCCGCTCCGCACTCCATCACCGGGCAGTCCCAACTTTTGTGTCCCAGCTGACCACATTGCCAGCACACGAACTGCCCCGGGAGGCTAGGGGTCCCCTTGGGCTCCTCCCGTCGCCGGTCCGGTGGTTTCCCCCCGCTGTGCTCCCGGGGTTTCCTGCTCCCTTCTGGGCCTCGCAGGACTCGGTGCTCCCCCACCGGGAAGTCCGCCTCTGCGTACTCTTCGGTCCTTTGCACGGCCGCTTCCAGCGTGGCCGGCTGATGTCGCCGCACCCACACCCGCACGCTGTCAGGGAGGCCCTGCAGGAACTGTTCCAGGACCACTTGGTCCACTATCTGGCCCACAGTGTGGGCATCGGGCCTCAACCACCGGGTTGCCCAGTCCATTAGTCTTTGTGCAAAGGCCCGGGGTCATACACGCCCTGTCCATCGGGCTGCCCGAAGCTTCTGCCGGTACTTCTCGGCCGACAACCCGAGGCGATCTAAGATGGGCACTTTTACCGCCTCGTAATCCCTGGCTTGGGTCTCTGTCAGGGCCATGTATGCGGCCTGTGCCTCCCCGGTGAGATAAGGGCCGAGCCCTAGGGCCCAGGTGGTCCAATCCCATCCGGCTCCCAGGGCCACCCGCTCAAAGGTGCCCAAAAAGGCATCGGGGTCATCGGCGGGGGCCATCTTACACAGGCTAAGGCCTGGAGTCCGGGCACCATCCCCCACCACAGCAGGACTCACCAAACGCTGGAGGAGCTGCTGCTGTACCGCCGACTGCTCCTTGATGAAATCCTGGAGGGCTTTCTGTTGCTCAGTTTGCCAGGCGAGGAGGGCCTGCCGCTCCACCTGGTGGGACTCCTTGAAAGACTGTAGTGTCTTCCCTAGTTCGGTCTGCTGCTCTGCGAGCCATTGCAGGGTGCCTTCCATGCTCAGGCTGCCACTCTGTGTCTATGGCGCGGCTAAAGGTTCCCGGACAAGCCCCCACATGTAACCGGGTCCTTTCCTGGCCTGCCTCCCCGCTGCTCTGGGCTCCTTCAATAAAGCACCTTCAGGCTTCTCTTTTGCAGCACCCGTGGTTTCCTTTATTTACAACTAGTACCCACCACCAGCAACACCATATACAAAGTGTACAAAGCTTTGGTCTCCTCTTTACAGGGTTTCTCCCTTCCCTCTGGAGACTACCCCTTCCCTGGCCAATGACCCCCCCCTTTGCACTGGCTGCCAGCCAGCCTTTATAGCTCTCCTCTGAGCAGGCCCACAGGTGCAGCCAGTTCCTGAGGCCAGGCACCAGCCCCAATCTATTTCCCCTGATTGAGGCTGGCTGAGCAGGGGCTAATTAGGTGCTTGTGCACCAGCACCCTGCTACAGAGCTGGTGTGAGGGGAGCTGATCTCAGTCCAGTGGCAGGTGGGCAGATGGCCACAGAGCAATGACCAGCAGGAACACTGGAATCTATTGGCCATCAAAGCATGGAGGCCGAGGAGTGAATTGCCCACGGGACCAAACTCATCCTGTCCCCAGAGCTGGTCTCGGTAAATCGGTGTGAAGCACATTGACGGGACACCTCGGGGAAGTTTGCACAGCCATTGCTGGGGCTGCAGGTATTCTGTGGCCGGATACACAGAGACTCAGGGTATGGCTACACTTGCAAATTTGCAGCGCTGCAGCAGGGTGTGAAAAAACACCCTCTGCAGCGCTGCAAAAAGTGGCGCTACAAAGCGCCAGTGTAGTCAAAGCCCCAGCGCTGGGAGCCGCGCTCCCAGCGCTGTCCGTTATTCCCCACAGGGAGGTGGAGTACGGACAGCGCTGGGAGAGCTCTCTCCCAGCGCTGGCGCTTTGACTACACTTAGCGCTTCAAAGCGCTGCCGCGGGAGCGCTGCCGCGGCAGCGCTTTGAAGCGCTAATGTAGCCATAGCCTCATTCTCCAGTCCCTCATTTCAGCATTTGTCACGGGCAAGAAATTCAGAGTAAAATACGACAATAAAATATGATCATGATTAATGGGGAAAAACCTGTTTCTTTCTAGGTGTGAAACAGGGAAGTTCCAGCAGCTGGAGGACACGTCTCCTGATCTGGAAATCAGTCTTGGTTATTGGTGCCAAGAAAACCAGTGCTCTGAAGGAGACTGAGGAAAATCAAAGGTACCGAGAAGGGAGCTAGGGGGGAAACGGTTCGGACTTCCGGAAGTGACAGGCTCTGACCAATTAGTGGCAATAGCTGCTAACATAAAACTGAAACAAATCAGAGTGAACCAATAAATTATCATTCCTGACTCAGGGGAAAAGGCTGGGTGGGGCCATGTGCCAAGGCAACAGCAAACGGTTCATAATCTGTAGTCATTTGAATGTGATTCATTTTTCCACTAACAAGTTTCTCTGAAGTGGTGAGAAATCCAGGGTCCAGGGGAAGGGAGCCATGGCCCATTCTCCTGTCGGACAGTCCAGTCGTGGCTTAGTCCTGTTTATACATAGAGAAAAGAGTCCAATACAAACAGTTTAATCCAGCGAGAAAGTCAGTCCATTGGCGGATAGAGCCGGGAGCTGGTGGGGGGCAGAGCTGGATTCTACCTCACTGTCTGACCTCTCCCTGTCTCGATCGTTACAGTGTGGAGAGGAACAATGACAGACCCCACAGGAGGGTGCTGGTTTGGTGCTTAACCACACGGCGAAGGAACGAGAGCCCCAAATTCCCCCTGGTGCTTTGGGAGCCAGGTTTGCTGTTTGAATTCTGCAGTTCAGATGACGTCAGGCCTGGGCGTTTCTCTGGCCTTAGGGGCCTGCTTTGCTCACAGCTGTGATGGCCGAGTGGCTAAGGTGTTGGACTCGAAATCCAAGAGGGTTTCCCTGCACAGGTTCAAATCCTGCTCACAACAAGGCCAGTGTTTTAGCCACAGCCCGTCTAAGAGGCCGGGGCGGCTGAGTCTCCCCCAAACGGCCGCCCATGCAGGGGGGAACACTGGGGATGTGGGGCGAGTCACCCCTCCGTGGGCCCATTGTCATCTTTCGAGTGCTGGAAGCGAAGCTCCAGAGAAGTGGGGGCCCAGCCTGCACCCCTTTCCGCTCTGCCTCTTAACCCGATGGCCTGTGCTGCCTCCTCCCATCCCCCCTCCGCCTCTTCCCCCAAGGCCTGCGCCCCACCCCCGCTGGGCCTTTTCCCCCGAGCCCCCTCCCTCTCTCTGCCTCTTCCTGCCCCTGCTCCGCCTCCTTCCCCAAGGACCCCCCCGCCCCCCGTTCACCTAAGGTAGGAAACAGTGATGGGTGCCTGGCCCCATGGCCCCCTGGTAGCCCCCCTTAGGGGAGGCGCAAGCAGCAGGTGAGTGGCGTCTTGGGGGAAGAGTGAGGGGCAGGTAGGGGGTCTGGGGGAGGGGGCAGAGGGCAGTGAACAGCAAGTGGGCGGGGCCTTGGGGGAAGAGGATGAGCAGGGGCGGGGCCTCTGTGGCCGGGCCATGGTCTAGGCACCGGTGGCCCCCTAACTTCTAGGGGTCACTCATCTGAAACCCAGGATGAAAGTGACATGGGCCTGAGTCTTGTTGGGGCTGAGGCTACATCACACCTTTACCTTCGGGGCTCTACCGGGGCATGAAGCCCCCAGACACGGCCAGAGACAGGGCAAGGGGCCTCAGCACGGGAGAGAGTCAGGCCCAGAGTTAGACGAGGGGGGCAGAGAATATTCTTCAATCTGGTTAGTTACACGTCACCCTTGCTAGAAATCCTTCCTGTATTTTCTCCAGTTCACTCCCTGATGCTGTATCTCTGCCCCGTTCCCCTGTTTGTGCCACTTGTTATATCCTTGGGGCAGCCGGTGTAGGAAGCAATCACTTGAGGCCAGAGAGCAGACAGCTAACCAAAACCTCCATTTTATTTACAGATACAGAGAGCTCACTCAGCCGGTTGAAACCGGCTGAGCTATCCCTTAATAGTCTAACTCAGTTGCCATAGTAACAAAACCCATGACAACCAAATACACAACATATTCCTCCCCCCCTAATAAGAACATCCCCTAAATAAAACACACACTAAACTAGAGAAGGAGGGTAGACTGCCTCCATTCCCGGCTAAACCCTGGGGATTATTTTGCCCCATAACCGTGGGTTCGCCCTAACTAAAGATCCAGCCGATGAGGAGGCCTTCTGTCTCTAGGTGGATTACGGCGAACTTCTGGTGTTGTTGCACCCGAAAGTACTAGGGGCTCAGGGTCCGCAGCATGAATAGGTGAGGAGGTGGTATCAGCTCGTGCTGGGCAAAGGGGTATCTCAGCTGCCGGCAGTAATGGAGGAGAACAGTCAGGAACAGGTGACTCATGATTCGGTGTCTCACCAGGAGGGGTGAAGTCAGACCCCTCAACTGCAGATGGGTCCTGAAGACTGGCATGACCTGGCAACAGCTGATCTACATGTCGCCGCCAGGTAAGATTCTCTGCAGTCCGGACTGTATAGGAAACAGGTCCTGTTTGAGTGATGACCGTGGCCGGGACCCATTTAGCTCTGGAAGTATAATTCCGAGCCAAAACTGGCTGTCCTGGGCTAAAGGTTCGGTCTTTTGCTCTGGGTGCCCGTCTGATGACTTGATATTGCTGCTGATGTTGCACAGTTTGTCTGGGTTCAGAAGGTTTCAGCAGATCAAAGCAAGTGCGCAGCTGTCGTCCCATCATTAGAAAGGCTGGGGAAGCCTGGGGTCGTAGCATGAGGTGTGTTTCTATAGGAAAGTAAGAAGGTATCCAGACGCTTTTGAATGGAGTGTTGTCCCTTTGCTGATTTCAAAGCGTTTTTCATTGTCTGCACAAATCTTTCAGCTAATCCGTTGGTGGACGGATGATATGGTGCTGACGTGATGTGGTGTATCCCATTTGCCTTCATAAAATTTTGAAACTCCTGAGAGACGAACTGCGGTCCGTTGTCGCTCACAAGTTGTTCTGGCAGACCAAAACGACTGAAGAGTCCTCGTAGTTTTTGGATAGTACTCTCTATAATGCAGTCCACTACTGCAGAGACTTCTGGCCATTTAGAATGGGCATCTACTGCCACCAAGAACATGCTTCCTTCAAGGGGGCCAGCAAAGTCAACGTGAATACGTTGCCACGGGTTTTCAGGCCAGTCCCATGGGTGTAGGGGTGCCCACTGGGGTGCATTTCTTACACTCTGACATGACATACAAGCTTTTGCCTTCTCTTCAATAGCACTGTCCAATCTAGGCCACCAAAAATAGCTTCGTGCAATTTCCTTCATGCACACTATTCCACAGTGACCGGAATGTAGCTGTTCTAACATCTGTGATCTCAGGGGTGGTGGAATAATGACACGCCTCCCCCACAACAAACAACCAGATTGGACCGATAACTCCGTCCGCCTGGACATGTAGGGAACAAGGTCGGGTGAGACCGGAGAGGTTTGTCGAGATTTTCCATGCATCACCAGGTCCATAACTTGGGATAATACTGGGTCAACGCGAGGTTGCCTTCTTTATCTGAGTAGCAGTGATGGGTGTATTCTCTACCTGTTCAAAGTAGAAGATTTCCTTTTGGGCACTATCTTGATGTTTGACCGGTAAAGGCAACCTTGAGAGGCCATCTGCATTGCCGTGCAGAGTGGATTTCCGATATTTGATTTCATATGTGTGTGCAGAAAGTATCAATGCCCAACGTTGCATACGACTAGCAGCTAATGGGGGAATGCCTGTGTAGGGTCCAAAAATTGATGTCAGAGGTCGATGGTCTGTAAGAAGAGTAAACTTTCGCCCAAACAGGTACTGATGAAACTTCCTAATTCCAAAAACAATTCCTAATGCCTCACGTTCGATTTGGGCGTAGTTAGTTTCTGCTTTGCTTAGAGTGCGTGAAGCAAAAGCAATAGGTCTTTCTTCTCCCGAAGGCATAATGTGTGACATGACCACTCCCACTCCATAAGGGGAAGCATCGCAGGCCAATTGCAGGGGTAAGGATGGATCAAAGTGCGTTAGAACTTCAGAATTTAACAATGCATCCTTAGCTTTGTTAAATGCAACATCACAGGCTTCAGTCCACTTCCAGGCCTTGTTCTGCCCAAGGAGCTCATGAAGTGGTTTTAGCAGTGTGGCTAACTGTGAGATGAACTTTCCATAATAGTTCAGTAGTCCTAGAAATGAGCGCAGCTGGCTTACATTTCGAGGTGGGGGAGCCTCCACAATAGCTTTAACTTTTGCAGGGGCCTTATGAAGACCTGCAGAATCGATGATGTGTCCCAAATATTCAACAGAGGGCTTGAAGAATTCACACTTGTCTTTGCGAACTCGTAGGCCATACTCTTCCAGTCTTTGTAGGGTAGCCTCTAAATTCTTTAAGTGATCCTCTTCATTTCTTCCAGTGACCAGGATATCATCCAGATAGCACTGAACTCCTGACAAGCCACACAAGATCTGGTCCATAGCCCTCTGGAACAGGGCGGGAGCCGATGTGATTCCGAAGGGTAGGCGACAGTATCGATAAAGCCCCTTATGAGTCACAATAGCATGTTTCCTTAGTATAGGGGTTAGACTGGTTTCTTCTTTAGTCATCCGGTGCACTTCTGCCCAGTTCAGCTGAATCTTCCAAGCCAAGACCTACCCATTAAGGCTGGGTAGTTACCTCTCACCACAAACAGTGGCAATTTAGCCGCCTGTCCATTGAGCTCCACCTTAACATCAATAGTGCCCAACATGGGCACAGCTTCACCTGTATACGTCTTCAGAACAGTTTTTGTTGCCTTAAGCGGAAGATGCTGTAGCTTTTCCTTGTACACAGTCTCAGGAACCAGCGAGACAGCTGCACCGGTGTCTAGTTCCATGCGTATAGGTTTGCCCTCCAATAAGGGGGTTACCCAGTATTCATGTGAGCCCGCTGCCAAAGACAAAACATGCAGTGGCACTTCCTCTTGTGAGGAGGTGTCACCTTGATCATCCTGGGTCTGCTCTAGGGTATGCAAGGTTCCTCTTTTTGTCGGCCAGACCACAGGCCTCTTTTTCTTTGGTTTACAGGCATACTCAATGTCTCCCTTTTTGCCACAGTGTCGACACACCAGGTCCTTACACCAGCATTCTGATGCCTGGTGTCCTGGCTTACCACAGCGGTAACATTCTTGACTCTGCACAGTTTTGTGGGTCGGTTCTTGTGACACTTTTTGCACCCTAGGGGGTGCACCGATGTATTGTGCCTCCCTTGTAGCCAGTTCCATGGAGACAGCAATATCAACAACCTTCTGTAAGGTAAGCTGAGCCTCTGTCAGTAGGCGCTTCCGTATAGCTTCACTGTACAGGCCACACACTAACCTGTCACGCAGGGCATCATTTAACATTTCTTTAAATTCACAGTGTTCTGCTAGCTTTTTTAGAATGGCTACAAATTGTACAACTGTTTCATCTTCCTTTTGGTCTCTTTTGTGGAACCTATATCTTTCAGCAATTACCAGTGGTTTGGGGGAAAAATGGGACCCCAGGATTTCCACAATGTCACTGTAAGATTTAGTTGCTGGCTTAACAGGGTGCAGTAAGCTGTGTAGCAGGGAGTAGGTTTTAGCCCCTACAACACTTAAGAATATTGGCACCTTCTTCGCTTCTGTAATGTCATTTGCAATAAAAAAAAGCTCAAAACGCTCAGTATACACATGCCACTGCTCTATATTCTCATCAAAAGGTTCCAGAGGCCTGGTCAGAGTAGCCATGATTTTAGTTTCACTTTCACAGTCAGTGCAAACAAGCAGCTTTTTTTGTTTGTTTGTTCTTTACCTTAACTTCTACTTCCTTCTGTTACTGAAGCAGCACTGGAGTCTCACCCTCGTCGCCACTTGTTATATCCTTGGGGCAGCCGGTGTAGGAAGCAATCACTTGAGGCCAGAGAGCAGACAGCTAACCAAAACCTCCATTTTATTTACAGATACAGAGAGCTCACTCAGCCGGTTGAAACCGGCTGAGCTATCCCTTAATATTCTAACTCAGTTGCCATAGTAACAAAACCCATGACAACCAAATACACAACACCACTGAATTCTCAGGTTCTGTCAAATAATAGCAGCAATCCCGCCATAACACAGCAGCCTGAAATCTCAGCTCTCCCCCTCCCCTCGCGCTAACGAGAGAGAGGAGACCCAGGCAGCCAGTTTCTCTAGGACAGAAGACAAAGGACAGAGGCTTGTGGGAAGATGAGATCGGATGCTTGGCTGGAAAGAGGGGGCATCTGGACTGGGGAGAGAAAACAGCCAGAGCCCACATGGATGCAGGAGAGACCTAGCTGGACTGTGCAGAGGGAGGTTAGTCCTGAGGCCCTGAGAGTTTCCTGTGCTATGTTCAGATGCTCAATAAACCCCTCTCTTACACTGGCTGAGCATCACTGCAGTCTAGACATCGGGGTTGCATTCTTCCTCTGGGAGTAGAGGCCCCAGGGTCCAGAGGGAGGGGACTCCCTGAGGGGCCCATGGCAGACAGGCATGCTCAGGTCTCAGAGAAGTGCCTTTCACGGAGGCAGAGGGGCCTTTACCCTCGAGAGAGAGTGACTCTCCAAGAAGGGCTGTCACACTGAAGGGGGTTCCTTCCAAGGACTGTACGGGGCTGAGAGACTGCACAAGTCCTGGGAGGCAGTGACACCATCCATGGATAGATAAACAGAGGCTGGAAAGGGAAGTGATTCAGCTGTAGTGAGACTGATACTGGAACACTGCATCCCGTTCTGGTGTCCACATTTCAAAAATAACGTTTTAAAAACTGGAGAGGGTGCAGAAAAGAACCATATTTGAGGGATGGAGAAGATGTCTTATAAGGAGGCATTGAAAAGCTCAATCTGTTTAGAGGAGAGCTGATTGCAGTGTGCAAGTGCCTTCGCGAGAGAAAACACCAAGTATTTAAAGGGCTCTTTAGTCTTGCAAAGAAAGGCATAACAAGAACCAATGGCTGGAAGCAGAAATCAGAAAAATTCTCATTGGAACAAGGCAGAGATTTGTAAGAGGGAGGGTGATTCATCACTGGAACAAGCTGCCAAGAGAAGTGATGGATTCTGCATCTCTTGATGTCTTCCAATGAAGACTAGAGGCCTTTGGGAAGGTGCTTTAGTCAAAAAGAAGCTATTGTGATACACAGAAGGGCTGGGATATGCAGGGAGTCAGATTAGATGCTCTAATGGTCCCTTCTGGCCTTAAAGCTACTAATTTATGAAAAACTGATGTTTTATTGTGTAGCGGCTCCATCCACAGACTGAACAGTCATTGAGTGCGGTGATCCAGGGGAAACAAGTCAAACACCCAACGAGGCTGGCCAGGGGCAGGACATCAGCTTTGAGGGGAGGGGTGGGTGTGGCAGTGACATCACAAAGGCCTTTTGCAGGAACTCGGCCTATTGGGCAAAGGTGGTGGGGAGGGGGTGACCTCACAGAGAGAGAGACTCTGACATCAGCCGGGCAGAACCGAGGTGCAGGGCCAGGCCTGTCTCTGAGACCCCCCGGCTTTGCTGCCGCAAGTCTCCTTCGTGAGGTCTCTCCTCGGGGGCTGAGAGAGAATTAGGATTCACAGCTGTGAGCATGAAGAGGAACCTCTGTGGAGTTTTCTCCTTTCCTGCCACTGACTGTGCCGAAAACAAACTTCCCTTTGACAAGGTAAGAGGCTGAGAGAGGTTTGGAACCTGTTCAGTCTGATCCACCTGGCGCAGGCAGCATTCTAGGCCCAGGAAACACTGGCTTCAGGTGCCAGAATTTGATTTCCTACCTAGGATTTGATGGTTGGAATCCCTGGGGACATTGGGCTTTGTCCTTTTTGGTTTCCCTTTTCCTCTTTCCTCCCTCCTTTCGCCTCTTCTCCTGCTTCTTTTCCCCCTTTCCCCTGCTTCCCTCCCTCTACCAAGGAGGGGTGTGTGGAGTGTGGGCGGGGGAGGGAGGTTGCTCTCATTGCGGGAGGTCCTCTCCAAGAGGTGGGGCTGGATCTGAGAGTGATCTCCTCTGATGGTGACCTGGGCCATCCTTTGGCACATCTGGTGAGACCCCTCAGCCTCCCGCCCCCTCAGAGTCTCAGTGCTGATTGGCCGAGCAGGGGGCTATCGACAGCGAGGAGACTCAGGTCCTTTTGGTCTTTTTTCAGATCAGGCAAAGAAGTCACAACCAATCCAATGTTGGTCTGTAGCTCACTTGAGAGCACTTTATTCTGATCAGTCAATGTATAAAATTCAAGATGTGACAGGTAGATTGAAAGTCAGGAGCAGTGTTTCCTCTAATTTGTTGTCTGTGTGCGGAATGAATTGTGTTGTGCACACCAATATGGAGGTGAGGTGTGACACATCACCTGTATATTGGTGCACGTTACAAAATTCATTCTGCACATGGATGTGTGACGAGGCGGTTCTGGCGGGACTCAACTGAGAGTGCCAAATCAGGACCAATTGCTGAAACAGGGCAGTCACAGCCCTAGGCTGGGGTTTTTCCACCTCTAAGGCAAACCAAACCAAACCAGCCAGACAAAGAGGACTTCGGTCTCACCCGACTGGCTAACCACAAGTCACACGAGCAATTTCCTTAGACACTCCAGTCTCCCAGGATCACCACCAGTGCACTCGTCCTGGGGATGAATGGTTATGAAAACCAACACCCCAATAAAAGGAAAAGGTTCTCTCGATCCCAAAGGACCAAGCCCCAGACCCGGGTCAATATACACATCAGATCTTACCCACAAATCACACTGTTGCCAATCCTTTAGAATCTAAAATCTAAAGGTTTATTTGTAAAGGGAAAAAGGTAGAGATGAGAGCTAGAATTGGTTAAATGGAATCAATTACATACAGCAATGGCAAAATTCTTAGTTCAGGCTTGCAGCAGTGATGGAGTAAACTGCAGGTTCAAATCAAGTGTCTGGAACATCCCCCGCTGGGATGGGTCATTCAGTCCTTTGTGCAGAGCTTCAGGTTGTAGCAAAGTCCCTCCAGAGGTAAGAAGCAGGATTGAAGACAAGATGGAGATGATGCATCAGCCTTATTAGGGGTGAGCTGGAGCCGGTTCGCACCGGTTCGCACTGTTAAGTCCTTGGGGCAGCCGGTGTAGGAAACAATCACTTGAGGCCAGAGAGCAGACAGCTAACCAAAACCTCCATTTTATTTACAGAAACAGAGAGCTCACTCAGCCGGTTGAAACCGGCTGAGCTATCCCTTAATAGTCTAACTCAGTTGCCATAGTAACAAAACCCATGACAACCAAATACACAACACGCACGAACTGGCTGTTAAATTTAGAAGCGGTTTTAGAACCGCTTGTTAACTGGCTTCCCTGCGAGAGAAGCTGTGATGGGCTCTGGCTGAGAAGGGTGTAATTCCTCCTCCCGGCCGCCGGGGGGCGCTGTGCTGGGCTGCGGGAGCCATTTGGGCTGCCTCCTGACCCGGTTGCTGCTGCTGCTCCTCGGACCTCTGGCCCTGGGGCTCCTGCTGCTGCTGCCTGGTGAGTCCCCGGGGGGGGAAGGGGGGGGGCTGCTCCCAGCCGGTCCCCGTGTGAGTGTCTGTGTCTCCCGCCCACAGCCCCCCCCTGCCGCAGCCCCCCCCGCCCCCAGCCCCCCCCTCCCCACAGCCCCCTCTGCCCCCCCTGCCCACAGCCCCCCTCTGCCCCCCCTGCCCACAGCCCCCCTCTGCCCCCCCTGCCCACAGCCCCTGCCCGTGCCCCCCCTGCCCACAGCCCCCCTCTGCCCCCCCTGCCCACAGCCCCCCTCTGCCCCCCCTGCCCACAGCCCCTGCCACAGCCCCCCCGCCGCAGCCCCCCCCGCCCCCAGCCCCCCCCTGCCCACAGCCCCTGCCACAGCCCCCCCGCCGCAGCCCCCCCTGCCCACAGCCCCCCTCTGCCCCCCCTGCCCACAGCCCCTGCCACAGCCCCCCCGCCGCAGCCCCCCCCCCACAATTCACACCACTGTATTCATCACATTGTTAAGTTCTGAATTAGAAATTTTAGCACACAGGTTTTCTTGATGGATGATACAGTGAAATTTGACTGTCCGACGGCCAATTTGATCTTCAAGTAACTTTACAAATCCCTTCTGTTTTCCGACCATGGCAGGGGCATCATCTGTTGTCACACAAAATATTTTTCTGATGTCAACTCCTCGTTCTTTCAAAACTTTCCAGTATATCTTCCCCCTTTGTTGTGCCACACAGGGGGTTTAGGCAACAAAGTTCCTCTTGGATTTCATTGGAAGCACAACTGCCAAACGTGGAACGTCGTTTATATCCACGCTCTCATCAACTGCCACACTAAACACTGCTGTGTCTTTCAATGCAGTCGTCTGCTTTTCCTTATTGTTTTCTGCCATCTCACTTATGCGTCTCTCAACCGTTCTGGCAGAGATGGGCTCAGCTCGCCCCCGCTCTGGGGTTTCAGCCGCTGGCTCCTGCCAGCTGGGGTCTCAGTCCCCTGCCAGCCTGAGATTCCTTCCCCCAGGCCAGCAGCAGGTGCTGAGTGGGGCTGCGGCAGGGGCCAGCAGCGGGAAGGAACCCCAGAGTGGCGGCAAGGGGCCATCAAAAATTGGCTCGCGTGCCGTAGGTTGCTGACCCCTGGCCTAGAGTCTCGCTCCAGTTGAACAAGTGCTGGGGCCAGGCTGGAAAGTGACTCTGCAGCAATGGCTCCTGCTCGCCCCATCTCTGCCCCTGAGTGTCTGCGCGGCGCAGAGCTGCTGCCCCAGCGCCCCCAGGCTCCCCCCCCCATTAGCAGTGGCTGTAGCTACTGGGGAGGACACGCCCACGGGACTGCAGGACAGTGAGCGGCTCTTCATGCAGGAGGGAGAGGGGGAGCCTGGAAGGGGCAGCTGGAGCAATCAGTGGGGAGGGAGGTGCCGGGCACCCAGCCTTGCCCAGCTCCATTCCCTGCAGCGCCCCCCCCACCCCCGGGGGCAGACTGACTTGCCTGGGAGAGGGGAGGGGCAGGGAGAGGAAAAGCCAGGTCCTGCCTCTGCCTGGTGCCCGCACTGCTGGGGAAATGTGCTGCTGGGGGGACAGTGTCGGGGGATCCCCCAAAGTGGCTCCTTTGATTCTGCTCTTTTCTGGCGTTTGGCTCAGAAACTCTGTTCCTGGGAGAGTGTAATAGTGTCTGGTGGGTTTCGTCCCGGTGGGAGAGGTCGGGTCTGTGCTGTAATAGCGTCACTGAGGCTTCTCCCAGCATGGCAGAGTCTAGAGGGACAGAACCTGGCGGCTCGGGGTGTGAAATGGACTAACACTAATTCAGAAACCTCCCGAATTTCCCTTCTCACCCTGACAGGCTGCAGAATAACGACCCCGTTTTTCTCCAGAGCATCCCATCTTCCCAGGGGCCGGGCCAGGGAAATGGCTGTGGTGGATCCAGCTGAGGTAGGGGATGTGGGGGGAGCTGCTGGGGAGGGTGGTTGTTGAGGGGGAGGGTCAGGAAACACTCAGGGTGAGGTGGGGGGGACAGAGACTGATAAACCTGCTGGGACATGCCCAGCCTAGGGCCTGGTTTTGAACAGACCCATTGGGAGTGTGTGAACATTCCCCCATTTCTGAAGCTGGAAACACCCCCTTGGGCGGGGCTGGGAAAACAGAGCAGAGCACTGGAGCCTGAACCCCCCAGGCAGAGACTGCGATGAAATACAAAGGGGAGGTGCTGGGATTCCTGTCCCTGTTCTCCGCACTGAGCTTTGCCTCCCACCTCAGCCTGTGGCTAGCAGGTGGGTGGGAAATGGGAAGACCCTGCCCTCCTCCGCCTGCTGGGAGGGACAAGGAGCTCTCCCCTTCTCTCTGTTCCCTGCAGCCTCCTGGCCCCTCTGGGCAGGGTGGGGTGGGATTCTGCTCCTCTGGCCCTCCCAGACCCATCCTACTGTGCTGCTTCCCCCATGAATGGTGGGGCTGTGGCGGGAGCAGCAGGCACTGAGTGGGGGGGCACCTGTTATTAAAGGGGCCAGTGAGCTTCGAGGAGGTGGCTGTGTATTTCCCCATGGGGCAGGGGGCTCTGCTGGACCCCGCTCAGAGAGCCCTCTACAGGGACGTCCTGCAGGAGAACTATGGGACTGTACTTGTGTGATGGAGCGGTGTGACGATGCAGTTCTGGCGGGACCCAACTGAGGTGCCAAATCAGGACCAATTGCTTAAACAGGGCAGTCACAGCCCTAGGCTGGGGTTTTTCCACCTCTAAGGCAAACCAAACCAGCCAGACAAAAAGGACTTTGGTCTCACCCCACTGGCTAACCACAAGTCACACAAGCAATTTCCTTAGACACTCCAGTCTCCCAGTATCACCACCAGTGCACTCGTCCTGGGGATAAATGGTTATGAAAACCAACACCCCAATAAAAGGAAAAGGTTCTCTTGATCCCAAAGGACCAAGCCCCAGACCCAGGTCAATATACACATCAGATCTTACCCACAAATCACACTGTTGCCAATCCTTTAGAATCTAAAATCTAAAGGTTTATTTACAAAGGGAAAAAGGTAGAGATGAGAGGTAGAATTGGTTAAATGAAATCGATTACATACAGTAATGGCAAAGTTCTTAGTTCAGGCTTGCAGCAGCGATGGCATAAACTGCAGGTTCAAATCAAGTCTCTGGAGAACATTCCCCGCTGGGATGGGTCATTCAGTCCCTTGGGTAGAGCTTCAACTTGCAGCAAAGTCCCTCCAGAGGTAAGAAGCAGGATTGAAGACAAGATGGAGATGAAGCATCAGCCTTATATAGGCTTTTCCAGGTGTAAGAATCTCTTTGTTCTCACTGTGGAAAATCACAGCAAAATGGAGTCTGCAGTCACATGGACAAGTCTCTGCATACCTTGCTGAGTCACAAGGCGTGTCTGCCTTCTCTCCATGGGTCAATTGTGTAGCTGATGGTCCTTAATGGGCCATCAAGCAGGCTAGGCAGAGCTAACACCAGCTTGTCTGGGAGGCTTCCCCCAGAAGCACAGCACAAACTTGAAATACAGACAGCATAGAGCCAACATTCATAACTTCAACTAAAAATGATACAGACATACAGACAGCATAATTATAACCAGCAACCCATAACCTGGCCTTAGACACCTTAGATGACCCCCTTTATCTAAGATTTGGTGCCACTGCAGGACCTTGGTTGCAACCCATGTTCTATATGGTCCCAATTTATATCAATAACGTCACACCCCCAACGCAAAATTGATGCAGGAAGGGATGTCACAAACATCGCTGACTGCATCCCAAGAGCCCCCTTTCCTTGGGTCTGTCTCACTACAGGTAGTGTTGGGCTAGAGGCCGTACCAGTGTATAACAGAAATGGTTTATCAAAGTCATGTTCAATAACATGATTGAATCTCTTTACAAACTCAAGGTATAACTTGGTTAGCTTTTGCAGCATGGTTCCTGTATGTTTCATGTGATCTTGCCAAGAGCTAAAGAAAACAGCTACTTTATCCATACCAGCTCTGGCCAATGTTTGGAACCCAATTAACATTAAACCAATGTAGATATTGATGTTGTTCATAGTACAGGAATCTTGGCATTTAGCCATGAAAGCAATATGGTCGTGTGCCTCAGTTTTCCCTTTCATACAGCACATCAGGTCTGGAATGTATTTTCCCCTATGAAAAGTTCCAAAACTGTTTACAGGCATTAACTGTGAAACATCAGTATAGCAAGGCCCTTTAACATAAAGTGTGTTTTCATGTATTCCTTTCAACATGTTCAAGGGATTTTCCAAAAGATTAGGCACATTGTACATTTTTACAGTTCTTGGCAATAGCAACACATTAGTTACAAAAATTAGCATTAGCAATAACAACAAATTTATTGCAAGTGTCCATTTACAATCATGTTTGTCATGCCACATCCTTGGCTCAATACCATTGGAGTTTGGGCATTTTAGGGTTAACCAGTGGCTTCCCTTTGCAAAATTCAGTCTTCTCTTTCCTTCTTGTTCTGCAGGATTAAACCCTGATTTCTTTTGCTTATCAGAATTCACCGGCTGATGGGGTGGGCCCTCTGTGCTAACAGCTATTAGCAAGTCTTTCTTCTCCCTGCCAGCCAAGTAATTCGCATCAATACAAACACTAGCTTTTAACTTCTTAGCTGCTATGGATTCCAAGGCTGGATTTTGTTTTACGGAGATATCCCACAAATCCAAAGAGTCTGAGGGCTTGGCTACACTTGCAAGTTGCAGCGCTGGTAGAGGCTTTCCAGCGCTGCAATTAGTAACCGTCCACACCTGCAAGGCACATCCAGCGCTGCAACTCCCTGGCTGCAGCGCTGGCTGTACACCTGGCCAGGTTGGGGTGTAGCGATTGCAGCGCTGGTGATCCAGCGCTGCTCATCAAGTGTGGACACACACCAGCGCTTTTATTGGCCTCCAGGGAATAAGAAGATATCCCAGAATGCTTTTAACTAAATTACTCTCTTTGTTTTGTTATGCAGCCTCTCTTTGTTTTGTTGTGAACTCCGATTGGAGCTCCGTTGAACTGCTTATCTAAAAACAAACACTGATCACAGCAAACAGGAGCTATCTGTACCTGGCTGTGAACGATCAAATGAGAGGCAAGCAGTTTGCTTGAGAGAGAAACAGCATTGGATGCAGGCTGTTTGCAATTAAGACTAAGGGTTCGCGAACATTTTGTGATTTTTCAATCCAGGGAAGCTAACACACAGTGTTGGCTCCAAAAATCCACTCTCTCTATCTTCCCCGCTCCCTGTCACAGTCCACCCCCCCTCCACCCCCCTCTTTTGAAAAGCACGTTGTTGCCACTTGAATGCTGGGATAGCTGCCCATAATGCAGCACTCCCAACAGCACTGTAAATGCTGCAAATGTGGCCACACACCAGCGCTGGTAGCTGTGAGTGTGGCCCACACCAGCGCTGGCCCTGCACAGCTGCACGACCAGCGCTGTAACTCCCAGCGCTGCAACTTTCAAGTGTAGCCAAGCCCTCTGGGTGAGAGCTGGCTTGCTCTCCCCTGCCTCCTTACGCATTCAGCCATAAAACTGTTTTGCTCTGAAACACCAGTAACTGAATCTGTCCTCAGATCCTGAAGCACAGACTGCTCACTCACATAATCAGCATGGAGACATTCCTGTCTCAACACCATTGTCTTCCCAACAGGCTGGCCACACACAGCCAGGTGGTTATAGGGCTGCTCAACTTCCTTAACAGCTTCTACTCCATCTGAGACCTTTTCAAAGCTGCCCACACTGGATCTCTCAAAAGGAAAGTCAGTGGATCCATTCACAACAGAAAATTTCTGGCTGTTAGGAACTAAAACTTTCTTGATTAAATCACTTTCACACCCTTCAGTTGCAGTAAACTGCTTGCACAGGCTACCATGAGGATTCCTTTCCTTGTGAGCTTTTCTAAGCAGCAATTCACCCCTCACAGAAATTCTGCCCTTCCCTGCTTCACCTAGGGCTTGCTCTAAAGGAACACTTCCCTGAGCAACCCCAGATTCTTTCTGGGTCTTACTTACATTCAGAATCACCTCAGGCCCATCAGGCAAATCTCTACACAATCCCCTTTCAGGCCAACTGATAGACTTCCTCGATAACAGGTTAGAAGCACTCTCCTTCCCTTGGCCATGAACAAGTTCAGGAATCTTTTCCTTTTTGCTACAAGTTGTCAACCTGTCAGTAGGTAACACAATTAAATCACCTTTTTGCTCCCCTTGTGCCCTGGCTAGGGTATCACCCTGATCAGACAGAGTTGCTACACCCTTTCCCAACCACACATTAGCAACTGGCAAACTACGAGCACCAGAATTGTCTGTTCTCTGGGATTTTGCTAAGACACTAACTGGATGCAACCTAGTTACAGTGCCATTCTCCCCATCAGACACAAACTTAGGACCATTCCCTTCCTGGGCTTTAGCTGTATTTACAACCAACTCCGAGACAACTGAATCACCCTCAACCATCACAGGCTGAAAGGCACCTTCTGTCTGCTCCACAGACACAGAAGAGCCGGAGACACATTCTCCTTCACCAGACACACAGCTTGGGATCTCATTTCCCTTGTCCCAGCACACAGGGCTGTTCACAGACAACTGCTTGGAGACTGGGGTAGCTTCCTCCACAGGCAAGTCAACACCCCTGACCGACACAGGCACATTCCCTTCACTGTCACATTTCTCCACACAGGAAACAGGTAAGGGACAGGGACACTCATTTTCCACTACCCCTGTCTTCCCAAACTGCTGATTGGACAAAGCCATCAGCTCACAAGGCTGCCTAGGCTCCTCCGAACTTTCCCTACCAGGCACACTGCCTCTCCCAATAGATAAGCTGCTGCTTTTTTCACTACACTGAGCTACTTCCAGCAAATCACAGTTACCCATTTCAGGTTCACTTTTACAAGCTGCACTAGCCAACAATCCATTACCCATTATAGATCTACCCTCTTCTTCTTCAGTTAGGGCTTTAACCTGACCATCTACTTTAATCTGCTTCTGAGAAACATTTTCCTCATCCATGAGATCTTTCTGCTCTTGATCTAACTGCAGATTTCCTTCTGAGACATCAGACAGACATTCAGAAACTCCACTCACAGACACACTGCTTTTTGGCACAGACAAACCTTTGGAGCAACCCACCTCAGGCAAATCATTGCTCACAATAGACACAGGTTTAAGATCACTCCTCTCCTGTGACTGGCTACCGGGACTGAACAAAGCTTTAACATTTTCCCCAATTAAAAGATCTTTAGGCAATAACTTCCTGACGCCAGCTATCACTTCATGCTGAGCCCCATTCCACTCAAGGTGGATTCTGGCCAAAGGCACACGGACAGTAAACTCACACTCTGATTTGGTAAATAATCTTCCTCTTTGATCAGATCTGCTTTAACAAGAGTGATGTTAGAAGCCATAATTTGCCCTAAACAGCTTTTACCATTGACTTTTACACTCTTTATGAATTTTTCATTACCACTCCCATACATAGGACTGGCACAATTTATGGGGTCACCCTCTAATGAACACACAGTAACAGCATTGACATAAAAGGTGGCATTGTTGGGGTACATTTGGTTACTCCCAGACAACTGCTCAGAGTTATACAACATACCAACATTGTTACAAACTGGACTTTCAAGAGGATACAATTTCTGATGTTTTTCCCTTGCTTTTTTGACTTGGAGCTGAAGTCTGGCAGTTTCTTGTTGCATCTTGTGAGGTTCCTGCTGCATCTGTCGAGTTTCCTCCTCAGCAGCCAGCAGCTCCAGACGCCCTTTTTCTTCTCTCTTAGCAGCCTCTTTCTCCAGCTGGGCCAAGACTTGCTTCTCTTCCATTCGAATTTCTGCCAGTTTTTGCTCATATTCAAACCGCAGGCTGTCTCTCAAGGCTCGCAGTTTCCTTGCTTTTCCTGACGCTTTCTGTCTCATGGTCACTGATCTTTAACCAACCAAACTCTCAATCCCAAGTTTAAAATTTGGACAGCGTGGGGTTCTGACCCAAAGCTTAATTGACCTGGTTCTGTGGATCCAAGCATGACTACGCCACTGTGACGATGCAGTTCTGGTGGGACCCAACTGAGAGTGCCAAATCAGGACCAATTGCTCAAACAGGGCAGTCACAGCCCTAGGCTGGGGTTTTTCCACCTCTAAGGCAAACCAAACCAGCCAGACAAAAAGGACTTTGGTCTCACCCCACTAGCTAACCACAAGTCACACAAGCAATTTCCTTAGACACTCCAGTCTCCCAGTATCACCACCAGTGCACTCGTCCTGGGGATAAATGGTTATGAAAACCAACACCCCAATAAAAGGAAAAGGTTCTCTCGATCCCAAAGGACCAAGCCCCAGACCCAGGTCAATATACACATCAGATCTTACCCACAAATCACGCTGTTGCCAATCCTTTAGAATCTAAAATCTAAAGGTTTATTTACAAAGGGAAAAAGGTAGAGATGAGAGGTAGAATTGGTTAAATGGAATCGATTACATACAGTAATGGCAAAGTTCTTAGTTCAGGCTTGCAGCAGCGATGGCATAAACTGCAGGTTCAAATCAAGTCTCTGGAGAACATCCCCCGCTGTGATGGGTCATTCAGTCCCTTGTGTAGAGCTTCAGCTTGCAGCAAAGTCCTTCCAGAGGTAAGAAGCAGGATTGAAGACAAGATGGAGATGAAGCATCAGCCTTATATAGGCTTTTCCAGGTGTAAGAATCTCTTTGTTCTCACTGTGGAAAATCACAGCAAAATGGAGTCTGCAGCCACATGGACAAGTCTCTGCATACCTTGCTGAGTCACAAGGCGTGTCTGCCTTCTCTCCATGGGTCAATTGTGTAGCTGATGGTCCTTAATGGGCCATCAAGCAGGCTACGCAGAGCTAACACCAGCTTGTCTGGGAGGCTTCCCCCAGAAGCACAGCACAAACTTGAAATACAGACAGCATAGAGCCAACATTCATAACTTCAACTAAAAATGATACAGACATACAGACAGCATAATTATAACCAGCAACCCATAATCTGGCCTTAGACACCTTAGATGACCCCCTTTATCTAAGATTTGGTGCCACTGCAGGACCTCGGTTGCAACCCATGTTCTATATGGTCCCAATTTATATCAATAACGTCACAACTTGGCATTGTATGATGGAGGGGCTCACCCTCAACTAAGTAGCACTCTGTCATAGTTTTATTCCCCACTTTGAACTTTAGCGTCCACAAGATGGAGACCTGCATGGACTCCTCTATACTTAAATCCTAGTTTAGATCTGGTAAAGCTGCCACCAGCCAGGTTTTTAGTGTCTGGCACACTCCCTGTTCCCCCAAACTTTCCCTGGGGAACACAAATCCAAACTCCTTGAATCTTAACACAAAGGGAAATAATCCATTCCCCCCACCTTCTTCCCCCACCCCTAGTCCTTGAGAGAGATACCTTGATTCAAACTCCTTGAATCAAACAAAGAGGAATTCACTTTTCCCCCCTCCCCTTCCCCTGAAAATCCAACCAAGGGAAGAAATCAATCAAGTTCTAAAAAGAAAAGATTTTAATAAAAGAAAGAAAGTACACTATCTCTGTAACACCAGGATGAAAAATATACAGGGTCTAGCTTATAAACCTGGAGAGACTTCCCCCCTCCTTCCTCAGAATAATCAAAGTAACAGCAAACAGAAATAAAGATATTTCTTCAGCAAACACACAATTGCAAATGCAGAAATTAATTATAAGACTAATATGCCTTTCTAATACTCAGTATACTGGATAATAGGAAATACTTCAGGAAAACTTGGAGAGCTTGAAGATATGTCTGGCCTCTCTTAGATCCAAAGAGAGAACAACAACCCAAACAAAGAACACAGACAAAGCCTTCCCTCCACAGAGATTTGAAATTATCTTGTCCCTTGATTGGTCCTCTGGTCAGGTGTTCATCAGGTTACTGAGCTTGTTAACCCTTTACAGGTAAAAGAGACCTTAACCCTTAACTATCCGTTTATGACACACTCGCTAGGCAAGGGTTCCAACCCCTCTTCCCCCAGCCAATGAATTGAGAGAGGCTGAGGATAGGTATTTGTGTCTGGTATCATGGGCCCCTTCTGAGAGCCCTAAACACCCCTTTTACTCCTCTTCTCTCCAGCGTGCCATAGTAGAGTTAATTTTGACTACTGAGCTGAAGTCCCTGATACTTGGTTTAAGCCTTAGACCTACTTTGCGCTAGTGCTGCACTACTACTGAGGCTCCCTCACTAACAGCTAAACTCACTGAGAGCTGAAGTCACTAAAGAGCTGAGATCACTGAGAACTGTGTTAAGTGGGGGGAGGCTGGAAGACAAGTTGGTGAGTGGCTTGGAGAGCAGAGAAGCATGGTGAATGGAGTAAATAGTGGAGAGGCTTGGCGAGTGGCGCGGAGAGCAGATTGGCTGGCGGAGAGGGACGGATAGCAGATTTGCTGGCGGAGAGGAGCGGACAGCAGGGTGGCTGACACAGGAGCGGATAGCAGATTGGCTGGCGGAGAGGAGCGGATAGCAGATTGACTGGCGGAGAGGGGCGTATAGCAGGGTGGCTGGCGAAGAGGGGCGTATAGCAGGGTGGCTGGCGAAGAGGCGAGGATAGCAGGGTGGCTGGCGGAGAGGGGCGAATAGCAGATTTGTTGGCAGAGAGGAGCGGATAGCAGATTGGCTGGCGGAGAGGGGCGGATAGCAGGGTGGCTGGCGGAGAGGGGCGGATAGCAGGGTGGCTGGCGGAGAGGGGCGGATAGCAGATTGGCTGGCGGAGAAGAGCGGATCGCAGATTGGCTGGCGGAGAGGAGCGGATAGCAGGGTGGCTGACACAGGAGCGGATAGCAGATTGGCTGGCGGAGAGGAGCGGATAGCAGATTGGCTGGCGGAGAGGGGTGGATAGCAGGGTGGCTGGCGGAGAGGGGCAGATAGCAGGGAGGCTGGTGCAGAGGGGCGGATAGCAGGGTGGCTGACAGAGGAGCGGATAGCAGGGTGGCATGCGGAGAGGGGCGGATAGGAGATTGGCTGGCGGAGAGGGGCGGATAGCAGATTGGCTGGCGGAGAGGGGCGGATAGCAGATTGGCTGGCGGAGAGGAGCGGATAGCATATTGGCTGACACACGAGCGGATAGCAGATTGGCTGGCGGAGAGGAGCGGATATCAGGGTGACTGACACAGGAGAGGATAGCATATTGGCTGGCGGAGAGGGGCGGATAGCAGGGTTGCTGGCGGAGAGGGGCGGATAGCAGGGTGACTGGCGGAGAGGGGCGGATAGCAGATTGGCTGGAGGAGAGGAGCGGATAGCAGGCTGGCTGACACAGGAGCGGATAGCAGATTGGCTGGCGGAGAGGAGCGGATAGCAGATTGGCTGCCGGAGAGGGGCGGATAGCAGGGTGGCTGGCGGAGAGGAGCGGATAGCAGATTGGCTGGCGGAGAAGGGCGGATAGCAGATTGTCTCGCGGAGAGGAGCGTATAGCAGATTGGCTGGCGGAGAGGGGCGGATTGCAGATTGGCTGGCGGAGAGGGGCGGATTGCAGATTGGCTGGCGGAGAGGGGCGGATAGCAGATTGGCTGGGGAAGAGGGGCGGATAGCAGGGTGGCAGGCGGAGAGGGGCGGATAGCAGGGTGGCTGGCGGAGAGGAGCGGATAGCAGATTGGCTGGCGGAAAGGACCGGATAGCAGGGTGGCTGGCGGAAAGGACCGGATAGCAGGGTGGCTGGCGGAGAGGCGCAGGTAGCAGATTTCCTGGCGGAGAGGAGCGGATAGCAGATTGGCTAGTGGAGAGGAGCGGATAGCAGGGTGGCTGACAAAGGAGCGGATAGCAGATTGGCTGGCGGAGAGGAGCCGATAGCAGATTGTCTGGCGGAGAGGGGCGAATAGCAGGGTGGATTGCAGAGAGGAGCGGATAGCAGGGTGGCTGGCGGAGAGGAGCGGATAGCAGTTTGGCTGGCGGAGAGGAGCGGATAGCAGAGTGGCTGACACAGGAGCGGATAGCAGGGTGGCTGACACAGGAGTGGAGAGCAGGTTGGGTGGCGAAGAGGAGCAGATAGCAGATTGGCTGGCGGAGAGGAGAGGATAACAGGGTGGCTGACACAGGAGCGGATAGCAGATTGGCTGGCGGAGAGGAGCGGATAGCAGATTGGCTGGCGGAGAGGGGCGGATAGCAGGGTGGCTGGCGGAGAGGGGCGGATAGCAGGGTGGCTGGCGGAGAGGGGCGGATAGCAGGGTGGCTGACAGAGGAGCGGATAGCAGGGTGGCAGGCGGAGAGGGGCGGATAGGAGATTGGCTGGCGGACAGGGGCGAATAGCAGATTGGCTGGCGGAGAGGGGCGGATAGCAGATTGGGTGGCGGAAGGGGCGGATAGCAGATTGGCTGGCGGAGAGGGACGGATAGCCGATTTGCTGGCGGAGAGGAGCGGACAGCAGGGTGGCTGACACAGGAGCGGACAGCAGGGTGGCTGACACAGGAGCGGATAGCAGTTTGGCTGGCGGAGAGGGGCGGATAGCAGGGTGGCTGGCGAAGAGGGGTGTATAGCAGGGTGGCTGGCGAAGAGGCGAGGATAGCAGATTGGCTGGCGGAGAGGGGCTGATAGCAGATTGGCTGGCGCAGAGGGGCGGATAGCAGATTGGCTGGCGGAGAGGTGCGGATAGCAGATTGGCTGGCGGAGAAGAGCGGATCGCAGATTGGCTGGCGGAGAGGAGCTGATAGCAGATTGGCTGTTGGAGAGGAGCGGATAGCAGATTAGCTGTCGGAGAGGAGCGGATAGCAGGGTGGCTGACACAGGAGCGGATAGGAGATTGGATGGCGGAGAGGAGCGGATAGCAGGGTGGCTGACAGAGGAGCAGATAGCAGGGTGGCATGCGGAGAGGGGCGGATAGGAGATTGGCTGGCGGAGAGGGGCGGATAGCAGATTGGCTGGCCGAGAGGAGCGGATAACATTGGCTGGCCGAGAGGGTCGGATAGCAGGGTGGGTGGTGGAGAGGGGCGCATAGGAGATTGGCTGGCGGAGAGGAGCGGATAGCAGATTGGCTGGCGGAGAGGGGCGGATAGCAGATTGGCTGGCGGAGAGGGGCGGTTAGCAGATTGGCTGGCCGAGAGGAGCGGATAACATTGGCTGGCCGAGAGGGTCGGATAGCAGGGTGGCTGCCGGAGAGGGGCGGATAGCAGGGTGGCTTGCGGGGAGGGGCGGACAGCAGGGTGGCTGACAGAGGAGCGAATAGCAGATTGGCTGTCGGAGAGGGGCGGATAGCAGGGTGGCTGACAGAGGAGCGAATAGCAGATTGGCTGTCGGAGAGGGGCGGATAGCAGGGTGGATGGCGAAGAGGGGTGGATAGCAGATTGGCTGGCGGAGAGGGGCGGATAGCAGATTGCCTGGCAGAGAGGAGCGGATAGCAGATTGGCTGACACAGGAGCGGATAGCATATTGGCTGGTGGAGAGGGGCGGATAGCAGGGTGGCTGGCGGAGAAGAGCATATAGCAGATTGGCTGACACAGGAGCGGATAGCAGATTGGCTGGCGGAGAGGGGCGGATAGCAGGGTGGCTGGCGAAGAGGGGTGTATAGCAGGGTGGCTGGCGAAGAGGCGAGGATAGCAGATTGGCTGGCGGAGAGGGGCTGATAGCAGATTGGCTGGCGGAGAGGAGCAGATAGCAGATTGGCTGGCGCAGAGGAGCGGATAGCAGGGTGGCTGACACAGGAGCGGATAGCAGATTGGCTGGCGGAGAGGAGCGGATAGCAGATTGGCTGGCGGAGAGGGGCGGATAGCAGGGTGGCTGGCGGACAGGGGCGGATAGCAGGGTAGCTGGCGGAGATGGGCGGATAACAGATTGGCTGGCGGAGAGGAGCGGACAGCAGGGTGGCTGACACAGGAGCGGATAGCAGATTTGCTGGCGGAGAGGAGCGGACAGCAGGGTGGCTGACACAGGAGCGGATAGCAGATTGGCTGACACAGGAGCTGATAGCAGATTGGCTGGCGGAGAGGGGCAGATAGCAGGGTGGCTGACAGAGGAGCAGATAGCAGGGTGGCAGGCGGACAGGGGCAGATAGGAGATTGGCTGGTGGAGAGGGGCTAATAGCAGATTGGCTGGCGGAGAGGGGCGAATAGCAGATTGGCTGGCAGAGAGGGGCGGATAGCAGATTGGGTGGCGGAAGGGGCGGATAGCATATTGGCTGGCGGAGAGGGACGGATAGCCGATTTGCTGGCGGAGAGGAGCGGACAGCAGGGTGGCTGACACAGGAGCGGATAGCAGATTGGCTGGCGGAGAGGAGCGGATAGCAGATTGGCTGGCGGAGAGGGGCGGATAGCAGGGTGGCTGGCGAAGAGGGGTGTATAGCAGGGTGGCTGGCGAAGAGGCGAGGATAGCAGATTGCCTGGCGGAGAGGGGCTGATAGCAGATTGGCTGGCGGAGAGGAGCAGATAGCAGATTGGCTGGCGCAGAGGAGCGGATAGCAGGGTGGCTGACACAGGAGCGGATAGCAGGGTGGCTGACACAGGAGCGGATAGCAGATTGGCTGGCTGAGAGGGGCGGATAGCAGGGTGGCTGGCGGACAGGGGCGGATAGCAGGGTTGCTGGCGGAGATGGGCGGATAACAGATTGGCTGGCGGAGAGGAGCGGACAGCAGGGTGGCTGACACAGGAGCGGATAGCAGATTTGCTGGCGGAGAGGAGCGGACAGCAGGATGGCTGACACAGGAGCGGATAGCAGATTGGCTTGCGGAGAGGAGCGGATAGCAGATTGGCTGGCGGAGAGGGGCGGATAGCAGGGTGGCTGGCGGAGAGGGGCGGATAGCAGGGTGGCTGGCGGAGAGGGGCGGATAGCAGGGTGGCTGACGGAGAGGAGCGGATAGCAGATTGGCTGACGGAGAGGGGCGGATAGCAGATTGGCTGGTGGAGAGGAGTGTATATCAGGGTGGATGAGACAGGAGCGGATAGCAGATTGTCTGGCGGATAGGAAGGGATAGCAGATTGCCTGGCGGATAGGAGCGCATATCAGATTGGCTGGCGGAGAGGGGCGGATAGCAGGGTTGCTGGCGGACAGGGGCGGATAGCAGTGTTGCTGGCGGAGATGGGCGTATAGCAGATTGGCTGGCGGAGAGGAGCGGACAGCAGGGTGGCTGACACAGGAGCGCATAGCAGATTTGCTGGCGGAGAGGAGCGGACAGCAGGGTGGCTGACAAAGGAGCGGATAGCAGATTGGCTGGCGGAGAGGAGCGGATAGCAGATTGGCTGGCGGAGAGGGGTGGATAGCAGGGTGGCTGGCTGAGAGGGTTTTATAGCAGGGTGGCTGGCGGAGAGGGGCGGATAGCAGATTGGCTGGCGGAGAGGGGCAGATAGCAGATTGGCTGCCGGAGATGGGCGGATAGCAGGGTGGCTTCCGGAGAGGGGCGGATAGCAGACTGGCTAGCGGATAGGAGCGGACAGCAGGTTGGCTGACACAGGAGCGGATAGCAGATTGGCTGGCGGAGAGGAGCGGATAGCAGATTGGCTGGCGGAGAGGAGCGGACAGCAGGGTGGCTGACACAGAAGCGAATAGCAGATTGGCTGGCGGAGAGGGGCGGATAGCAGGGTGGATGGCGAAGAGGGGCGGATAGCAGATTGGCTGGCGGAGAGGAGTGGATAGCAGGGTGGCTGACAGAGGAGCAGATAGCAGGGTGGCAGGCAGAGAGGGGCGGATAGGAGATTGGCTGGCGGAGAGGGGTAATAGCAGATTGGCTGGCGGAGAGGGGCTAATATCAGATTGGCTGGCGGAGAGGGGCGAATAGCAGATTGGCTGGCGGAGAGGGGCGGATAGCAGATTGGGTGGCGGAAGGGGCGGATAGCAGATTGGCTGGCGGAGAGGGACGGATAGCAGGGTGGCTGACACAGGTGCGGATAGCAGATTGGCTGGCGGAGAGGGGCGGATAGCAGGGTGGCTGGCGCAGAGGGGTGTATAGCAGGGTGGCTGGCGAAGAGGCGAGGATAGCAGATTGCCTGGCGGAGAGGGGCTGATAGCAGATTGGCTGGCGGAGAGGGGCGGATAGCAGATTGGCTGGCGGAGAGGGGCGAATAGCACATTCGTTGGCAGAGAGGAGCGGATAGCAGATTGGCTGGCGGAGAGGGGCGGATAGCAGGGTGGCTGGCGGAGAGGGGCGGATAGCAGATTGTCTGGCGGAGAGGGGCGGATAGCAGATTGGCTGGCGGAGAGGAGCGGATAGCAGATTGGCTGTCGGAGAGGAGCGGATAGCAGGGTGGCTGACACAGGAGTGGATAGAAGATTGGCTGGCGGAGAGGAGCGGATAGCAGGGTGGCTGACAGAGGAGCGGATAGCAGGGTGGCATGCGGAGAGGGGCGGATAGGAGATTGGCTGGCGGAGAGGGGCGGATAGCAGATTGGCTGGCGGAGAGGAGCGAATAGCAGATTGGCTGGCGGAGAGGGTGTGACGGAGCGTTTCTGGCGGGACCCAACTGAGAGTGCCAAATCAGGACCAATTGCTTAAACTGGACAGTTACATCCCTAGGCTGGGGTTTTTCCACCTCTAAGGGAAACCAAACCAGCCAGACAAAAAGGACTTTGGTCTCACCCCACTGGCTAACCACAAGTCACACAAGCAATTTCCTTAGACACTCCAGTCTCCCAGCATCACCACCAGTGCACTCGTCCTGGGGATGAATGTTTATGAAAACCAACACCCCAACAAAAGAAAAAGGTTCTCTCGATCCCAAAGGACCAAGCCCCAGACCCAGGTCAATATACACATCAGATCTTACCCACAAATCACGCTGTTGCCAATCCTTTAGAATCTAAAATCTAAAGGTTTATTTACAAAGGGAAAAAGGTAGAGATGAGAGGTAGAATTGGTTAAATGGAATCAATTACATACAGTAATGGCAAAGTTCTTAGTTCAGGCTTGCAGCAGTGCTGGAGTAAACTGCAGGTTCAGATTAAGTCTCTGGAACATCCCCCACTGGGATGGGTCGTTCAGTCCCTTGTGTAAAGCTTCAGTTTGTAGCAAAGTCCCTCCAGAGGTAAGAAGCAGGATTGAAGACAAGATGGAGATGAAGCATCAGCCTTATATAGACTTTTCCAGGTGTAAGAATCCCTTTGTCCTCACGGTGCAAAATTACAGCAAAAATGGAGTTTGTAGTCACATGTACAAGTTTCTGCATACTTTGCTGAGTCACAAGGCGTGTCTGCCTTCTATCCTTGGGTCAATTGTGTAGCTGATGGCCCTTAATGGGCCATCAAGCCAGCTATTCAGGGCTAACACCAGCTTGTCTGGGACACTTCCCAGAGGCAGAGCATAATACAAAATAAAGACAGTACAGAGCCAATACTTATAACTTCAACTACAAAATGATACACAGACATACAGACAGCATAATCATAACCAGCAACCCAGAACCTGGTCTTAGACACCTTATATGACCCCCTTTACTTAGGATTTGGTGCCACTACAGGACCTTGGTTGCAGCCCATGTTCTATATGGTTCCCATTTATATCAATAACGTCACAGAGGGGCGGATAGCAGATTGGCTGGCGGAGAGGGGCGGATAGCAGGGTGGCAGGCGGAGAGGGGCGGATAGGAGATTGGCTGGCGGAGAGGGGCGAATAGCAGATTGGCTGGCGGAGAGGGGCGAATAGCAGATTGGCTGGCGGAGAGGGGCGGATAGCAGATTGGGTGGCGGAAGGGGCGGATAGCAGATTGGCTGGCGGAGAGGGACGGATAGCCAATTTGCTGGCGGAGAGGAGCGGACAGCAGGGTGGCTGACACAGGAGCGGATAGCAGATTGGCTGGCGAAGAGGTGAGGAAAGCAGATTCGCTGGCGGAGAGGGGCTGATAGCAGATTGGCTGTCGGAGAGGGGCGAATAGCAGATTGGTTGGCGGAGAGGAGCGGATAGCAGATTGGCTGGCGGAGAGGGGCGGATAGCAGGGTGGCTGGCGGAAAGGGGCGGATAGCAGATTGGCTGTCGGAGAGGAGCGGATAGCAGATTGGCTGTCGGAGAGGAGCGGATAGCAGACTAGCTGTCGGAGAGGAGCGGATAGCAGGGTGGCTGACACAGGAGCGGATAGGAGATTGGCTGGCGGAGAGGAGCGGATAGCAGATTGGCTGTCAGAGAGGAGCGGATATCACACTGGCTGGCGGAGAGGAGCGGATATCAGGGTGGCTGACACAGGAGCGGATAGAAGATTGGCTGGCGGATAGCAGGGTGGCTGACAGAGGAGCGGATAGCAGGGTGGCATGCGGAGTGGGGCGGATAGGAGATTGGCTGGCGGAGAGGGGCGGATAGCAGATTGGCTGGCGGAGAGGAGCGGATAGCAGATTGGCTGGCCGAGAGGAGCGGATAACATATTGGCTGGCCGAGAGGGTCGGATAGCAGGGTGGCTGGCGGAGAGGGGCGGATTTCAGATTGGCTGGCGGAGAGGGGCGGATAGCAGGGTGGCTGGCGGAGAGGAGCGGATATCACACTGGCTGGCGGAGAGGAGCCGATATCAGGGTGGCTGACACAGGAGCGGATAGCAGATTGGCTGGCGGAAAGGAGCGGATAGCAGGGTGGCTGACACAGGATTGGATAGCAGATTGGCTGGCGGAGAGGAGCAGATAGCAGATTTGCTGGCTGAGAGGGGCGGATAGCAGGGTGGCTGGTGCAAAGGGGCGGATAGCAGGGTGGCTGACGTAGAGGGGCGGATAGCAGATTGGCTGGCGGAGAGGGGCGGATAGCAGATCGGCTGGCGGAAAGGACCGGATAGCAGGGTGGCTGGCGGAGAGGGGCGGATAGCAGGGTGGCTGGCGGAGAGGAGCGGATAGCAGATTGGCTGGCGGAGAGGAGCGGATAGCAGATTGGCTGGCGGAGAGGAGCGGATAGCAGCGTGGCTGACACAGGAGCGGATAGCAGATTGGCTGGCGGAGAGGAGCGGATAGCAGATTGGCTGTCTGGGAGGAGCAGATAGCAGATTGGCTGGCGGAGAGGAGCCAATAGCAGGGTGGCTGGCGGAGAGGGGCGGTTAGCAGGGTGGCTGGCGGAGAGGAGCGGATAGCAGGGTGGCTGGCGGAGAGGAGCGGATAACAGATTGGCTGGCGGATAGGAGCGGATAACAGATTGGCTGGCGGAGAGGTGCGGATAGCAGATTGGCTGGCGGAGAGGGGCAGATAGCAGATTGGCTCGGGAAGTGGGGCGGATAGCTGGGTGGCTGACACAGGAGCGGATAGCAGATTGACTGGCGGAGAGGAGCGGATAGCAGATTGGCTGGCGGAGAGCAGTGGACAGCAGGGTGGCTGACACAGGAGATGATAGCAGATTGGCTGGTGGAGAGGGGCGAATAGCAGGGTGGCTGGCGGAGAGGGGCGTATAGCAGGGATGCTGACGGAGACGGGCGGATGGCAGATTGGCTGGCGGAGAGGGACAGATAGCAGGTTGGCTGGCGGAGAGGGGTGGATATCAGGGTGGCTGGCGGAGAGGAGCGGATAGCAGGGTGGCTGGCGGAGAGGAGCGGATAGCAGGGTGGCTGGCGGAGAGGAGCGGATAGCAGGGTGGCTGGCACAGGAGCCGATAGCAGGGTGGCTGGCGGAGAGGAGCGGATAGCAGATTGGCTGGCGGAGAGGAGCGGATAGCATATTGGCTGGCGGAGAGGAGCGGATAGCAGCGTGGCTGACACAGGAGCGGATAGCAGATTGGCTGGCGGAGAGGAGCGGATAGCAGATTGGCTGTCTGGGAGGAGCGGATAGCAGGGTGGCTGGCGGAGAGGAGAGGATAGCAGTGTGGCTGGCGGAGAGGAGCGGATAACAGATTGGCTGGCGGATAGGAGCCGATAGCAGATTGGCTGGCGGAGAGGGGCGGATAGCAGATTGGCTGTGGAAGTGGGGCGGATAGCTGGGTGGCTGACACAGGAGCGGATAGCAGATTGACTGGCGGAAAGGAGCGGATAGCAGGGTGGCTGACACAGGATTGGATAGCAGATTGGCTGGCGGAGAGGACCAGATAGTAGATTTGCTGGCGGAGAGGGGCGGATAGCAGGGTGGCTGGCGCAAAGGGGCGGATAGCAGGGTGGCTGACTTAGAGGGGCGGATAGCAGATTGGCTGGCGGAGAGGGGCGGATAGCAGATCGGCTGGCGGAAAGGACCGGATAGCAGGGTGGCTGGCGGAAAGGACCGGATAGCAGGGTGGATGGCGGAAAGGACCGGATAGCAGGGTGGCTGGCGGAAAGGACCGGATAGCAGGGTGGCTGGGTGGCTGGCGGAAAGAAGCTGACAGCAGGGTGTTTGGCTGAGATTAGCGGATATCAGATTGGCTGGCAAAGAGGAGCGGATAGCACATTGGCTGGCGGAGAGGAGCGGATAGCAGATTGGCTGACACAGGAGCGGATAGCAGGGTGGCAGACGGAAAGGAGCGGATAGCAGATTGGCTGCCGGAGAGGAGTGGATAGCACATTGGCTAACTCAGGAGCGGATAGCAGTTTGGCTGGCGGAGAGGAGCGGAGAGCAGATTGGCTGGCGGAGAGAAGCGGATAGCAGATTGGCTGGCGGAGAGGGGTTGATAACTGGGTGGCTGACGTAGAGGGGAGGATAGCAGATTGGCTGGCGGAGAGGGGCAGATAGCAGATTGGCTGGCAGAGAGTGGCGGATAGCAGGGTGGCTGGCGGAGAGGAGCGGATAGCAGGGTGGCTGGCGGAGAGGAGCGGATAGCAACGTGGCTGACACTGGAGCGGATAGCAGGTTGGGTGGCGGAGAGGAGCGGATAGCAGATTGGCTGGCGCAGAGGGGCAGATAGCAGGGTGGCTGACACAGGAACGGATAGCAGGGTGGCTGGTGGAGAGGAGCGGATAGGAGATTGGCTGGCGGAGAGGGGCGGATAGCAGATTGGCTTGCGGAGAGGGGCGGATAGCAGATTGGCTGGCGGAGAGTAGCGGATAGCTGATTGGCTAGCGGAGAGGAGCGGATAGCAGATTGGCTGACACAGGAGCGGATAGCAGATTGGCTGGCGGAGAGGAGCGGATTGCAGGGTGACTGACACAGAAGCGGATAGCAGATTGGCTGGCGGAGAGGAGCGGATAGCAGATTGGCAGGTGGAGAGGGGCGGATAGCAGGGTGGCTGGCGGAGAGGGGCGGATAGCAGGGTGGCTGACACAGGAGCGGATAGCTGATTGGCTGGCGGAGAGAAGCGGATAGCAGGGTGGCTGGCGGAGAGGGGCGGATAGCAGGGTGACTGGCGGAGAGGGGCGGATAGCAGATTGGCTGGCGGAGAGGAGTGGACAGCAGGGTGGCTGACACAGGAGCGGATAGCAGATTGGCTGGTGGAGAGGGGCGTATAGCAGGGAGGCTGACGGAGAGGGGCGGATAGCAGATTGGCTGGCCGAGAGGAGCGGATAGCAGGGTGGCTGGCGGAGAGGAGCGGATAACAGATTGGCTGGCGGAAAGTACCGGATATCAGGGTGGCTGGCGGAAAGGACCGGATAGCAGGCTGGCTGGCGGAGAGGCGCAGGTAGCAGATTTCCTGGCGGAGAGGAGCGGATAGCAGATTGGCTGGCGGAGAGGGGCGGATAGCAGATTGGCTGACACAGGAGCGGATAGCAGATTGGCTGGCGGAGAGGAGCCGATAGCAGATTGTCTGGCGGAGAGGGGCGAATAGCAGAGTGGATGGCGGAGAGGAGCGTATAGCAGGGTGGCTGGCGGAGAGGAGCGGATAGCAGAGTTGCTGACACAGGAGCGGATAGCAGGGTGGCTGACACAGGAGAGGATAGCAGGTTGGGTGGCGGAGAGGAGCGGATAGCAGATTGGCTGGCGCAGAGGGGCGGATAGCAGGGTGGCTGACACAGGAACGGATAGCAGGGTGGCTGGTGGAGAGGAGCGGATAGCAGATTGGCTGGCGGAGAGGGGCGGATAGCAGATTGGCTTGCGCAGAGGGGCGGATAGCAGATTGGCTGGCGGAGAGGAGCGGATAGCTGATTGGCTAGTGGAGAGGAGCGGATAGCAGATTGGCTGACACAGGAGCGGATAGCAGATTGGCTGGCGGAGAGGGGCGGATAGCAGGCTGGCTGGCGGACAGGGGCGGATTGCAGGGTGGCTGACACAGAAGCGGATAGCAGATTGGCTGGCGGAGAGGAGCGGATAGCAGATCGGCTAACACAGGAGCCGATAGCAGATTGGCTGACGGAGAGGAGCGGATAGCAGATTGGCTGGCGGAGAGGAGCGGATAGCAGATTGGCTGAAGGACAGGAGCGGATAGCAGTGTGGCTGACGGAGAGGAGCGGATAGCAGATTGGCTGGCGGAGAGGAGCGGATAGCAGATTGGCTGGCGTAGAAGGGCGGATAGCAGGGTGGCTGGCGGAGAGGGGCGGATAGCAGATTGGGTGGCGGAAAGGAGCGGATAGCAGGGTGGCTGACACACTAGCGGATAGCAGATTGTCTGGCGGATAGGAGGGGATAGCAGATTGCCTGGCGGATAGGAGCGCATAGCAGATTGGCTGGAGGAGAGGAGCGGATAGCAGATTGGGTGGCGGAAAGGAGCGGATAGCAGGGTGGCTGACACACTAGCGGATAGCAGATTGTCTGGCGGATAGGAGGGGATAGCAGATTGCCTGGCGGATAGGAGGGGATAGCAGATTGCCTGGCGGATAGGAGCGCATAGCAGATTGGCTGGCGGAGAGGGGCGGACAGCAGGGTGGCTGGCGGAGAGGGGCGTATAGCAGGGTGGCTGACGGAGAGGGGCGGATAGCAGATTGGCTGGCGGAGAGGGGCGGATCGCAGATTGGCTGGCGGAGAGGAGCGGATAGCAGATTGGCTGGCGGTGAGGAGCGGATAGCAGATGGGTTGGTGGAGAGGAGCTGATAGCAGATTGGCTGGCGGGAAGGAGCGGATAGCAGGGTGGCTGACACAGGAGCGGATAGCAGATTGGCTGGCGGAGAGGGGCGGATAGCAGATTGGCTGGCGGAGAGGAGTGGATAGCAGGTGGCTGACGCAGGAGAGGATAGCAGGGTGGCTGGCGGAGAGGAGTGGATTGCAGATTGGCTGGCGGACGTGGGCGAATAGCAGATTGGCTGGCGGAGAGGGGCGCATAGCAGACTGGCTGGCGGAGAGGGGCGGATAGCAGCTGGTGGTGATACTCCTGGGGTACCACCAGCTGCCTCCTGATCCCCCCTGACTCCATCTTCCCTGGGGGGGCCCATTCTCGGTACAGGAACCCCTTCTCCCACAGGAACCTTTTCCGTCCACCTCGTCCCATGGTCTGTCCCCCCCCGTTGCTGGCCAGGTCCCCTATCCTCCTGGGTGGTCCCTCCCCACCGGGTCAGGGTCCTGTGCCTCGGGCAGACTATCTCCCCCGGTGTCAGGGTGCAGAGCCCTGCCTCGACTCTGACTACGGTTCACGGCCAGGGCACCCTGGGTGTTACTGGGCCAGTCCTCGAGGTCCCCCCCCATTAACACCTCCGTGGGCAAATGTGGGTGCACCCCCACGTCCTTGAGGCCCTCCTTGTTCCCCCACATCAGGTGTACCCTCGCCACAGGCACCTTGAATGGGGTCCCGATCACACCCCTCAGGGTCAGGTAGGTGTTGGGCACCATCCGATCTGAGCCCACCACCTCGGGCCGGGCCAGCGTCACCTCTGCGCCCGTGTCCCAGTACCCAGTGACCTCCCTCCCGTCTACCTCCAGGGGAACAAGGCACTCGCTCTGGAGTGGCAGCCCTGGGCCCACCCTGTAAACCCAAAACTCAGGGCGGGGAGCATCCAGCCCCTCGGAGGGGCCGACCCGGGGCCCCCCTCCCTCCTTCGCAGGTGGTATGCGGCCAGCCCCCCTTTCCTGCGAACGCTGCCCCTCATCCGGCTGGGTCTCTACCAAGTTGACCCGGTATGGGGTTGGTCTGCTCAGTTCGTCCCGGAGCTTGGGGCACTGGGCCCGTATGTGGCCTTGTTGGCCACATTGATAGCAGCCTACGTCCCCTCAAGTGGGACGGCTGGACCTGGCACTGGCCGTTCCCTTTGGGAGGGGGTTCTCCCGATTCCCCTTTTGGGTGGTCTCAGGATGACTCTCTCTCTGCGTCGCGACGGGCCTGTTCCTTTGTGGCTCCTCCCTGCCACCCCCCAACCGGCTCTTCACATAGTCATCGGCCAGCCGCCCTGCATGTCGCGGGTTCTCTGGCTTTTGGTCCCTTAACCACAGCCTCAGGTCGGATGGGCACCGCTCATACAGCTGCTCCAGTACCAGCAGTTTAATCACGTCCCCTGGTGTCTGGGCCCCATCTGCCCACTTGCTGGCGTGTCCCTCCATGCGGATGGCCAGTTGCAGATAGGAGACCTCAGGGGTTTTATCCTGACTCCGGAACCTCTCCCGGTACATCTCAGGGGTCAGCCCAAACTCACGCAGCAGGGCCTGCTTGAATGGTGCGTAGTTCCCTTTCGCCTCCTCTCCCAGCTGGCCGTACAATGCCACGGCCTTGGGTCCAGTAAGGGGGTGAGAACCCGGAGCCTGTCCGCAGGATCCACCTGGTGCAGCTCGCAGGCCGTCTCAAAGGCATCCAGGAAGTCATCCATGTCCTCCCCCTCCTTGCGCGGGGCCAGGATGGACTTATCAAAGCTCCGCGCCGTCCTGGGCCCCCCCTCACTCACCGCAGCCTGGGGCCTGCTGCCCCCGAGCCTCGCCAGGTCTAGCTCATGTTGACGCTGTCGCACCTTCTCCTTCCATCATGCTCCCTCTGTCTCTCCTCATGCTCCCTCGGTTCCTTACAATCCTCCAGCTCTCTCCGTTTTTGTTCCCTCTGTTCCTTACGATCCTCCAGCTCTCTCAGTTTTATCTCTCTCTCCCATTCCAGCCGCTGGCGCTCCACGGATGAGCGTCGCCGGGACGATTCCCTGCTGGGGGGGGAGCTTCGCCGTGAGGATCCCCTGCTGGCTGGGGGGGTCACGGCGCCCTCGGTGCTCGTTGGGCTCCTCCTCCCCCTCCCCCTAGGCATAGGAATGGGGGGTCTCGGGACGCCCTCAGCAGCCGGCTGACCACTCCCAGCCGGGCCAGACCCTGGTACCTGGGCTGCATCTGCCTGGCTGCTTCCCTCAGAGACAGGGATCGGTTCATTCCTGTGATCTTCCTCCTCCAGCCGGGCAATCAGCTGGTCCTTGGTGAGCTTCCCACTGCGAAGCCCCTGTGCTTGCAAATCTCCACCAGGTCGCACCTGCGCCGCTTGGCATACATCTTCCTGCTGGCCACTTGCAGGCCGGGGTGCTCGCCGCTCCCCACGGGTTCCAGGGGGACTCCTAGTGTGCCAGTCCTTGAGGTCACCCCCTCTCTGCCAGGGTCGAGCTGCAGGGGGACCCTGTTACTGCAAAGTCCTGCTCTCTGGTCACACTCTCCCAGGGGTTAATCGCCCCTTCATTTTACTGCTCCCAAGTCGCTTACTGCAGGAAGCGCCGTCCATGGGGTGCAGCCGATCCCACCTCTACCACCAGTTGTCACGGAGTGTGGGGGAGTCAGGCCCTGCACCCCCGGTCTCCCTGCCGATTCACCAGGACTCTCAGCCAGCCAGTAAAGTAGAAGCCAGCCACCCTGCTATCCGCTCCTCTCCGCCAGCCACCCTGTTATCCGCTCATCTCCGCAAGCCACCCTGCTATCCGCTCCTCTCCGTGAGCAAATCTGCTATCCACTCCTCTCCATAAGCAAATCTGCTATCCGCTCCTCTTTGCCAGCCAATCTGCTATCCGCTCCTCTCCGTCAGCCAATCTGCTATCCGCTACTGTGTCAGCGACCCTGCTATCTGCTCCTCTCAGTCAGCCACCCTGCCATCCGCTCCTCTCTGCCAGCCACCCTGCTATCCGCTCCTCTTTGCCAGCCAATCTGCTATCCGCTCCTCTCCGTCAGCCAATCTGCTATCCGCTCCTGTGTTAGCCAATCTGCTATCCGCTCCTCTCCGCCAGCCACCCTGCTATCCGCTCCTCTCGGCCAGCCAATCTGCTATCCGCTAATCTCCGTCAGCCAATCTGCTATCCGCTTCTGTGTTAGCCAATCTGCTATCCGCTCCTCTCCGCCAGCCACCCTGCTATCTGCTCCTCTCCGTCAGCCAATCTGCTATCCGCTCCTGTCCTTCAGCCAATCTTCTATCCGCTCCTCTCCGCCAGCCACCCTGCTATCCGCTCCTCTCCGCCAGCCACCCTGCTATCCGCTCCTCTCCGCCAGCCACCCTGCTATCCGCTCCTCTCCGTCAGCCAATCTGCTATCTGCTCCTCTCCGTCACCCAATCTGCTATCCGCTCCTCTTTGCCAGCCAATCTGCTATCCGCTACTGTGTCAGCCACCCTGCTATCCGCTCCTCTCCGTCAGCCACACTGCTATCCACTCCTGTGTCAGACTTCTGCTATCCACTCCTCTTTGGCAGCCAATCTGCGACCCGCTCCTATTTGCCAGCCAATCTGCTATCCGCTCCTGTGTAAGCCACCCAGCTATCCGCTCCTCTCAACCAGCCACCCAGCTATCCGCTCCTCTCAACCAGCCACGCAGCTGTCCGCTCCTCTCCGCCAGCCAATCTGATATCCGCTCCTCTCCGCCAGTCAATCTGCTATCCGCTCCTGTGTCAGCCAATCTGCTATCCGCTCCTCTTTGCCAGCCAATCTGCTATCCGCTCCTGCGTCAGCCACCCAGCTATCGGCTCCTCTCAACCAGCCACCCAGCTATCCGCTCCTCTCCGCCAGCCACCCTGCTATCCGCTCCTCTCTGCCAGCCAATCTGGTATCCACTCCTCTCCTCCAGCCAATCTGTTATCCGCTTCTGTGTCATCCAATCTGATATCCGCTCCTCTCAGTCAGCCACCCTGCTATCCGCTCCTGTGTCAGCCAATCTGCTATCCGCTCCTCTCCGCCAGCCCCCTGCTATTCGCACCTCTCCGCAAGCCAATCTGCTATCCGCTCCTCTCCGTCAGCCAATCTGCTATCCGCTCCTGTGTCAGCCAGTCTGCTCTCCGCTCCTCTCCCTCAGTCAATCTGCTATCCGCTCCTCTCCGTCAGCCAATCTGCTATCCGCTCCTTTGTCAGCCAATCTGCTATCCGCTCCTCTCCGCCAGCCAATCTGCTCTCCGCTCCTCTCCGTCAGCCAATCTGCTATCCGCTCCTCTCCGCCAGCCAATCTGCTATCCGCTCCTCTCCGCCAGCCACCCTGCTATCCGCTCCTGTGTCAGCCAATCTGATATCCGCCCCTCTTTGCCAGCCAATCTGCTATCCGCTCTTCCTTGCCAGCCACCCTGCTATCCGCTCCTCTCCGCCAGCCACCCTGCTATCCGCTCCTGTGTCAGCCAATCTGCTATCCGCTCCTCTTTGCCAGCCAATCTGCTATCCGCTCCTCTCCGTCAGACAATCTGCTCTCCGCTACTGTGTCAGCGACCCTGCTATCTGCTCCTCTCAGTCAGCCACCCTGCCATCCGCTCCTCTCTGCCAGCCACCCTGCTATCCGCTCCTCTTTGCCAGCCAATCTGCTATCCGCTCCTCTCCGTCAGCCAATCTGCTATCCGCTCCTGTGTTAGCCACCCTGCTATCCGCTCCTGTGTCAGACACCCTGCTATCCGCTCCTGTGTCAGCCACCCTGCTATCCGCTCCTGTGTCAGCCAATCTGCTATCCGCTCCTCTCAGCCAGACAATCTGCTATCCGCTCCTCTCTGCCAGCCAATCTGCTTTCCACTCCTCTCCGGCAGCCAATGTGCTATCCGCTCCTATCCGCCAACCACCCTGCTATCCGCTCCTCTCCGTCAGCCAATCTGCTATCCGCTCCTCTCAGTCAGCCACCCTGCTATCCGCTCCTATGTCAGCCAATCTGCTATCCGCCCATCTCCGCCAGCCAATCTGCTATCCGCCCTTCTCCGCCAGCCACCCTGCTATCCGCTCCTCTCCGTCAGCCAATCTGCTATCCGCTCCTCTAAGTCAGCCACCCTGCTATCCGCTCCTGTGTCAGCCACCCTGCTATCCGCCCCTCTCTGCCAGTCAATCTGCTATCCGCTCTTCTTTGCCAGCCACCCAGCTATCCGCTCCTCTCCGCCAGCCACCCAGCTATCCGCTCTTCTCAACCAGCCACCCAGCTATCCGCTCCTCTCCGCCAGCCACCCTGCTATCCGCTCCTCTCTGCCAGCCAATCTGCTATCCGCTCCTCTCCGTCAGCCAATCTGCTATCCGCTCCTCTTTGCCAGCCAATCTGCTATCCGCTCCTCTCCGTCAGACAATCTGCTATCCGCTCCTGTGTCAGCCACCCTGCTATCCGCTCCTGTGTCAGACACCCTGCTATCCGCTCCTGTGTCAGCCACCCTGCTATCCGCTCCTGTGTCAGCCAATCTGCTATCCGCTCCTCTCAGCCAGCCAATCTGCTATCCGCTCCTCTCTGCCAGCCAATCTGCTTTCCACTCCTCTCCGGCAGCCAATGTGCTATCGGCTCCTATCCGCCAACCACCCTGCTATCCGCTCCTCTCCGTCAGCCAATCTGCTATCCGCTCCTCTCAGTCAGCCACCCTGCTATCCGCTCCTATGTCAGCCAATCTGCTATCCGCCCCTCTCCGCCAGCCAATCTGCTGACAGCCCCTCTCCGCCAGCCAATCTGCTATCTGCCCATCTCCGCCAGCCAATCTGCTATCCGCCCTTCTCCGCCAGCCACCCTGCTATCCGCTCCTCTCCGTCAGCCAATCTGCTATCCGCTCCTCTAAGTCAGCCACCCTGCTATCCGCTCCTGTGTCAGCCACCCTGCTATCCGCCCCTCTCTGCCAGTCAATCTGCTATCAGCTCCTCTCCGCCAGCCAATCTGCTATCCGCTCCTCTCCACTAGCCAATCTGCTATCCGCCCCTCTCCGCCAGCCAATCCGCTCCTCTCCGCCAGTCAATCTGCTATCCGCTCCTCTCGCCAGCCACCCTGCTATCTGCTCCTCTCCGTCAGCCAATCTGCTATCTGCTCCTCTCCGTCAGCCACCCTGCTATCCGCTCCACTCCGCCAGTCAGTCTGTTAACCACTCCTGTGTCAGCCACCCTGCTATCCACTCCTGTCCATCAGCCAATCTGCTATCCGCTCCTCTCCGCCAGCCACCCTGCTATCCGCTCCTGTCCATCAGCCAATCTGCTATCCGCTCCTCTCCGCCAGCCACCCTGCTATCCGCTCCTCTCCGTCAGCCAATCTCCTATCCGCTCCCCTCCGCCAGCCAATCTGCTATCTGCTCCTTTCTGTCAGCCAATCTGCTATCCGCTCCTCTCCGCCAGCCAATCTGCTATCTGCTCCTTTCTGTCAGCCAATCTGCTATCCGCTCCTCTTTGCCAGCCAATCTGCTATCCGCTACTGTGTCAGCCACCATGCTATCCGCTCCTCTCCGTCAGCCACACTGCTATCTGCTCCTGTGTCAGCCATCTGCTATCCATTCCTCTTTGACAGCCAATCTGCGACCCGCTCCTGTTTGCCAGCCAATCTGCTATCCGCTCCTGTGTAAGCCACCCTGCTATCCGCCCCTCTCCGCCAGCCAATCTGAAATCCGCTCCTCCCCGCCAGTCAATCTGCTATGCGCTCCTCCGCCAGACACCCAGCTATCCGCTCCTCTCCGCCAGCCACCCAGCTATCCGCTCCTCTCAACCAGCCACACAGCTATCAGCTCCTCTCCGCCAGCCACCCTGCTATCCGCTCCTCTCTGCCAGCCAATCTGGTATCCACTCCTCTCCTCCATCCAATCTGCTATCTGCTCCTGTGTCATCCAATCTGCTATCCGCTCCTCTCCGCCATCCCCCTGCTATTCGCACGTCTCCGCCAGCCAATCTGCTATCCGCTCCTCTCCATCAGCCAATCTGTTATACGCTCCTGTGTCAGCCAATCTGCTATCCGCTCCTCTCCGTCAGCCAATCTGCTATCCGCTCCTGTGTCAGCCAATCTGCTATCTGCTCCTCTCCGCCAGCCAATCTGCTATCCGCTCCTGTGTCAGCCAATCTGCTATCCGCTCTTCCTTGCCAGCCAATCTGCTATCCGCTCTTCCTTGCCAGCCACCCTGCTATCTGCTCCTCTCCGCCAGCCACCCTGCTATCCGCTCCACTCCGCCAACCAATCTGCTATGCGCTACTCTCCGTTAGCCAATCTGCTATGCGCTCCTGTGTCAGCCAGTCTGCTATCCGCTCCTCCTTGCCAGGCAATTTGCGATCCGCTCCTCTTTGCCAGCCAATCTGCTATCCGCTACTCTCCGCCAGCCACCCTGCTATCCGCTCCTCTCCGCCAGCCACCCTTCTATCCGCTTCTCTCTGCCAGCCACCCTGGTTTCCGCTCCTCTCCGTCAGCCAATCTGCTATCCGCTTCTCTTTGCCAGCCAATCTGCTATCCGCTACTGTGTCAGCCACCCTGTTATCCGCTCCTCTCCGTCAGCCACCCTGCTATCCGCTCCTCTCTGCCAGCCACCCTGCTATCCGCTCCTCTCCGCCAGCCAATCTGCTATCCGCTCCTCTCCGTCAGCCAATCTGCTATCCGCTCCTCTCCGCCAGCCACCCTGCTATCCGCTCCTCTCCGCCAGCCAATCTGCTATCCGCTCCTCTCCGTCAGCCAATCTGCTATCCGCTCCTGTGTTAGCCAATCTGCTATCCGCTCCTCTCCGCCAGCCTCACTGCTATCCGCTCCTCTCTGCCAGCTACCCTGCTATCCGCTCCTCTTTGCCAGCCAATCTGCTATCCGCTCCTCTCCGTCAGCCAATCTGCTGTCCGCTCCTCTCCGTCAGCCAATCTGCTAACCGCTCCTCTCCGCCAGCCACCCTGCTATCCGCTCCTCTCCGCCAGCCAATCTGCTATCCGCTCCTCTCCGTCAGCCAATCTGCTCTCCGCTCCTGTGTTAGCCAATCTTCTATCTGCTCCTCTCAGCCAACCACCCTGCTATCGGCTCCTCTTTGACAGACAATCTGCGACCTGCTCCTCTTTGCCAGACCATCTGCTATCCGTTCCTCTCCATCAGGCACCCTGCTATCCGCTCTTTTCCGCCAGCCACCCTGCTATCCGCTCCTCTTTGCCAGCCAATCTGCTATCCGCTCCTCTCCGTATGCCAATCTGCTCTCCGCTCCTGTGTTAGCCAATCTTCTATCTGCTCCTCTCAGCCAACCACCCTGCTATCGGCTCCTCTTTGACAGACAATCTGCGACCCGCTCCTCTTTGCCAGACCATCTGCTATCCGTTCCTCTCCATCAGGCACCCTGCTATCCGCTCTTTTCCGCCAGCCACCCTGCTATCCGCTCCTCTTTGCCAGCCAATCTGCTATCCGCTCCTCTCCATCAGCCACCCTGCTATCCGCTCCTCCCCGCCAGCCACCCTGCTATCCGCTCCTCTCCGCCAGCCAATCTGCTATCCGCTCCTCTTCGTCAGCCAATCTGCTATCCGCCCCTCTCCGCCAGCCAATCTGCTATTCGCTCCTGGGTCAGCCACCCTGTTATCTGCTCCTCTGTCAGCCACCCTGCTATCCGCCCATCTCTGCCAGCCAATCTGATATCCGATCCTGTGTCAGCCAATCTGCTATCTGCTCCTCTCCGTCAGCCACCCTGCTTTCCGCTCCTGTGTCAGCTACCCTGCTATCCGCTCCTGTGTCAGCCATCCTGCTATCCGCTCCTGTGTCAGCCACCCTGCTATCCGCTCATCTCCCCCAGCCAATCTGATATCCGCCCCTCTCCGCCAGCCACCCTGCTATCCGCCTCTCTCCGCCATCCAATCTGATATCCGCCCCTCTCCGCCAGCCAATCTGCTATCCGCCCCTCTCCGCCTGACAATCCGCTCCGTTCCGCCATCCAATCTGCTATCTGCTCCTCTCCGTCAGCCAATCTGCTATCTGCTCCTCTCCCTCAGCCAATCTGCTATCCTCTCCACTCTGCCAGTCAATCTGTTATCCATTCCTGTGTCAGCCAATCTGCTATCCGCTCCTCTCCTCCAGCCAATCAGCTCTCCGCTCCTGTGTCAGCCACCCTGCTATCCGCTCCTGTGTCAGCCAATCTGCTATCTGCTCCTGTTTGAGCCACCCTGCTTTCCGCTCCTCTCCGTTAGCCAATCTGCTATCCGCTCCTCTTTGCCAGCCTATCTGCTATCCGCTACTGTGTCAGCCACTCTGCTATCCTCTTCTCTCCGTCAGCCACCCTGCTATCCGCTCCTCTCCTCCAGCCACCCTGCTATCCGCTCCTCTCCGCCAGCCACCCTGCTATCCGCTCCTCTCCTCCAGCCAATCTGCTATCCGCTACTCTCCGTCAGCCAATCTGCTATCCGCTCCTCTTTGCCAGCCAATCTGCTATCCGCTCCTCTCCATCAGACAATCTGCTATCCGCTACTGTGTCAGCGACCCTGCTATCCTCTCCTCTTCGTCAGCCACCCTGCTATCCGCTCCTCTCCGCCAGCCTCCCTGCTATCCGCTCCTCTCCGTCAGTCAATCTGCTATCCGCTCCTGTGTTAGCCAATCTGCTATCCGCTCCTCTCTGCCAGCCACCCTGCTATCCGCTCCTCTCCGCCAGCCAATCTGCTATCCGCTCCTCTCCGTCAGCCAATCTCCTATCCGCTCCGGTCCGTCAGCCAATCTGCTGTCCGCTCCTTTGTTAGCCAATCTGCTATCCGCTCCTCTCCGCCAGCCACCCTGCTATCCGCTCCTCTCCGCCAGCCAATCTGCTATCCGCTCCTCTCCGTCAGCCAATCTGCTATCCGCTCCTCTTTGCCAGCCAATCTGCTATCCCATACTGTGTCAGCCACCCTGGTATGCGCTCTTCTCCGTCAGCCATGCTGCTATCCGCTCCTTTCCGCCAGCCACCCTGCTATCCTCTCCTCTTTGCCAGCCAATCTGCTATCCGCTCCTCATCGTCAGCCAATCTTCTATCCGCTCCTGTGTTAGCCAATCTGCTATCTGCTCCTCTCCACCATCCACTTTGCTATCCGCTCCTCTCCGCCAGCCAATCTGCTCTCCTCTCCTCTCCATCAGCCAATCTGCTATCCGCTCCTCTCCGCCAGCCAATCTGGTATCCACTCCTCTCCTCCAGCCAATATGCTATCCTCTCCTGTGTCAGCCAATCTGCTAACTGCTCATCTCCGCAAGCCCCCCTGCTATTCGCACCTCTCCGCCAGCCAATCTGCTATCCGCTCGTCTCCGTCAACCAATCTGCTATCCGCTCCTGTGTCAGTCAATTTGCTATCCGCTCCTGTGTAAGCCAATCTGCTATCTGCTCCTCTCCGCCATCCACCCTGCTATCCGCTCCTGTGTCAGCCAGCCAGCTATCCGCTCCTGTGTCAGCCACCCTGCTATCCGCCCCTCTCTGCCAGTCAATCTGCTATCCGCTCCTGTGTCAGCCAATCTGCTAGCCGCCTCTCCGCCAGCCAATCTGCTATCAGCCCCTCTCCGCCACCCAATCTGCTATCGGCCCCTCTCCGCCAGCGAATCCGCTCCTCTCCGCCAGCCACCCTGCTATCCGCTCCTCTCGCCAGCCACCCTGCTATCTGCTCCTCTCCGTCAGCCAATCTGCTATCTGCTCCTCTCCGTCAGCCACCCTGTTATCCGCTCCTGTGTCAGCCACCCTGCTATCCGCTCCTGTGTCAGCCACCCTGATATCTGCCCCTCTCCGCCAGTCAATCTGTTATCCACTCCTGTGTCAGCCACCCTGCTATCCGCTAATGTGTCAGCCACCCTGCTAACAGCTCCTGTGTCAGCCACCCTGCTATCCGCCCGTCTCCTCCAGCCACCCTGCTATCCGCTCCTCTCCGCCAGCCAATCTGCTATCCGCTCCTCTCCGCCAGCCACCCTGCTATCCGCTCCTCTCCACCAGCCAATCTGCTATCCGCTCCTCTCCGTCAGCCAATCTGCTATCCGCTCCTGTGTTAGCCAATCTGCTATCCGCTGCTCTCCGTCAGCCAATCTCCTATCCGCTCCTGTCCGTCAGCCAATCTGCTATCCGCTCCTGTGTTAGCCAATCTGCTATCCGCTCCTCTCCGCCAGCCACCCTGCTATCCGCTCCTCTCCGCCAGCCAATCTGCTATCCGCTCCTCTCCGCCAGCCAATCTGCTATCCGCTCCTCTCCGTCAGCCACCCTGCTATCCGCTCCTGTGTCAGCCACCCTGCTATCCGCTCCAGTGTCAGCCACCCTTCTATCCACTCCTGTTTAAGCCACCCTGCTATCCGCTCCTGTGTCAGCCACCCTGCTATCCGCTCCTGTGTCAGCCACCCTGCTATCCGCCCCTCTCCGCCAGCCAATCTGATATCCGCTCCTGTGCCAGCCAATATGCTATCCGCTCCTCTCCGTCAGCCAACCTTTTATCTGCTCCTGTGTCAGCCACCCTGCTATCCGCCAGTCAATCTGCTATCTGCTCCTCTCCGCCAGCCAATCTGCTTTCCGCTCCTCTCTGCCAGCCAATCTGCTATCCGCCCCTCTCCGCCAGGCAATCTGCTCTCCGCCGCTCTCCGCCAGGCAATCTGCTATCGGCCCCTCTCCGCCAGCCAGTCTGCTATCCTCCCCTATCCGCCAGCCAATCTGCTATCCGGCCCTCTCCGCCAGCCAATCTGCTATCCGCTCCTCTCCGCCAGCCACCCTGCTATCCGCTCCTCTCCGTCAGCCACCCTGCTATCCGCTCCTGTGTCAGCCAATCTGCTATCCGCTCCTCTCCTCCAGGCACCCTGCTATTCGCTCCTCTCCTCCAGGCACCCTGCTGTCCGCTCCTCCCCGCCAGCCACTCTGCTATCCGCTCCTTTCCGTCAGCCAATCTGCTATCCGCTCCTCTTTGACAGCCAATCTGCAACCCGCTCCTCTTTGCCAGACAATCTGCTATCCGCTCCTCTCTGTCAGCCACCCATTCTATCCGCTCCTTTCCGCCAGCCACCCTGCTATCCTCTCCTCTTTGCCAACCAATCTGCTATCCGCTCCTCATCGTCAGCCAATCTCCTATCCGCTCCTGTGTTAGCCAATCTGCTATCTGCTCCTCTCCACCATCCACCTTGCTATCCGCTCCTCTCCGCCAGCCAGTCTGCTCTCCTCTCCATCAGCCAATCTGCTATCCGCTCCTCTCCGTCAGCCACCCTGCTATCCGCTCCTCTCCGCGAGCCAATCTGGTATCCACTCCTCTCCTCCAGCCAATCTGCTATCCGCTCCTGTGTCATCCAATCTGCTAACCGCTCCTCTCAGTCAGCCACCCTGCTATCCGCTCCTGTGTCAGCCAATCTGCTAACCGCTCGTCTCCGCAAGCCCCCCTGCTATTCGCACCTCTCCGTCAGCCAATATGCTATCCGCTCCTGTGTCAGCCAATCTGCTCTCCGCTCCTCTCCGTCAGCCAATCTGCTATCCGCTCCTGTGTAAGCCAATCTGCTATCTGCTCCTCTCCGCCATCCACCCTGCTATCCGCTCCTGTGTCAGCCAGCCAGCTATCCGCTCCTGTGTCAGCCAATCTGCTATCCGCCTCTCCGCCAGCCAATCTGCTATCAGCCCCTCTCCGCCACCCAATCTGCTATCGGCCCCTCTCCGCCAGCCAATCCGCTCCTCTCCGCCAGCCACCCTGCTATCCGCTCCTCTCGCCAGCCACCCTTCTATCTGCTCCTCTCCGACAGCCACCCTGTTATCCGCTCCTGTTTCAGCCACCCTGCTATCCGCTCCTGTGTCAGCCACCCTGATATCTGCCCCTCTCCGCCAGTCAATCTGTTATCCACTCCTGTGTCAGCCACCCTGCTATCCGCTAATGTGTCAGCCACCCTGCTAACAGCTCTTGTGTCAGCCACCCTGCTATCCGCCCCTCTCCGCCAGCCACCCTGCTATCCGCTCCTCTCCGCCAGCCAATCTGCTATCCGCTCCTCTCCGTCAGCCACCCTGCTATCCGCTCCTGTGTCAGCCACCCTGCTATCCGCTCCAGTGTCAGCCACCCTGCTATCTGCTCCTGTGTCAGCCAATCTGCTATCCACTCCTGTTTAAGCCACCCTGCTATCCGCTCCTGTGTCAGCCACCCTGCTATCCGCCCCTCTCCGCCAGTCAACCTGATATCCGCTCCTGTGTCAGCCAATATGCTATCCGCTCCTCTCCGTCAGCCAACCTTTTATCTGCTCCTGTGTCAGCCACCCTGCTATCCGTTCCTGTGTCAGCCACCCTGCTATCCGCCAGTCAATCTGCTATCCGCTCCTCTCCGCCAGCCAATCTGCTTTCCGCTCCTCTCTGCCAGCCAATCTGCTATCCGCCCCTCTCCGCCAGGCAATCTGCTATCGGCCCCTCTCCGCCAGCCAGTCTGCTATCCGCCCCTATCCGCCAGCCAATCTGCTATCCGGCCCTCTCCGCCAGCCAATCTGCTATCCGCTCCTCTCCGCCAGCCACCCTGCTATCCGCTCCTCTCCGTCAGCCACCCTGCTATCCGCTCCTGTGTCAGCCAATCTGCTATCCGCTCCTCTCCTCCAGCCACCCTGCTATTCGCTCCTCTCCTCCAGCCACCCTGCTATCCGCTCCTCCCCGCCAGCCACCCTGCTATCCGCTCCTCTCTGCCAGCCACCCTGCTCTCCGCTCCTCTCCGCCAGCCACCCTGCTATCCGCTCCTCTCCGCCAGCCACCCTGCTATCCGCTCCTCTCAGACAGTCACCCTGCTATCCGCTCCTCTCCTCCAGCCACCCTGCTATCCGCTCCTCCCTGCCAGCCACCCTGCTATCCGCTCCTCTCTGCCAGCCACCCTGCTCTCCGCTCCTCTCCTCCAGCCACCCTGCTATCCGCTCCTCTACAACAGCCACCCTGCTATCCGCTCCTCTCCGCCAGCCACCCTGCTATCCGCTCCTCTCCGCCAGCCACCTTCCTATCCGCTCCTCTTTGCCGGCCAGTCTGCTATCCGCTCCTCTCCGTCAGACAATCTGCTATCCGCTACTGTGTCAGCGACCCTGCTATCCGCTTCTCTCAGTCAGCCTCCCTGCTATACGCTCCTCTCCGTCAGCCAATCTGCTATCCGCTCATGTGTCAGCCAGTCTGCTATCCGCTCCTCTCCGCCAGCCGATCTCCTATCCGCTCCTCTCCGCCAGCCACCCTGCTATCCTCTCCTCTCCGCCAGACAATCTACTATCCGCTCCTCTCCGCCAGCCAGCCTGCTATCCGCTCCTCTCTGCCAGCCAATCTGTTATCCGCTTCTGTGTCGGCAAATCTGCTATCCGCTCCTCTTTGCCAGCCAATCTGCTATCCGCTCCAGTTTGCCAGCCAATCTGCTATACGCTCCTCTCCGCCAGCCAATCGGCTATCCGCTCCTCTTCATCAGCCAATCTGCTATCCGCTCGTCTCCGCCAACCACCCTGCTATCCGCTCCTCTCCTCCAACCACCCTGCCATCCGCTCCTGTCCGCCTGCCAATCTGCTATCCGTTCCAGTGTCAGTCAATCTGCTATCCGCTCCTGTCCGCCAGCCACCCTGCTATCCACTCCTCTCTGCCAGCCACCCTGCTATCCGCTCCTCTCCGCCAGCCACCTTGCTATCCGCTGCTGTGTCAGCCAATATGGTATCCGCTCCTCTCCGCAAGCACATCTGCTATCTGCTCCTGTGTCAGGCAATCTGCTATCCGCTCCTCTCCGCCAGCCAATCTGCTATTCGCTCCTGTGTCAGCCAATCTGCTATCCGCTCCTCTCCGCCAGCCACCCTGTTATGCGCTACTCTCCGCCAGCCAATCTGCTATCAGCTCCTCTCCGCAAACCACCCCTCTATCCGCTCCTCTCCGCCAAACACCCTGCTATCCGCTCCTCTCCGCCAACCACCCTGCTATCCGCTCCTTTCCACAGCCAATCTGCTATCCGCTCCTCTGCGCCAGCCACCCTGCTATCCGCTCCTGCCCGCCAGTCAATCTGCTATCCGCTCCTGTCCGCCATCCACCCTGCTATGCGTTCCTCTCCGCCAGCCACCCTGCGATCCGCTCCTCTCCGCCAGCCACCCTGGTATCCGCTCCTCTCCGCAGGCGAATCTGCTATCCTCTCCTCTCCGCCAGCCAATCTGCTATCCGCTCCTCTCCGCCAGCCACCCTGCTATCCGCTCCTCTCCGCCAACCACCCTGCTATCCGCTCCTCTCCGCCAACCACCCTGCTATCCGCTCCTCTATGCCAGCCACCCTGCTGTCCGCTCCTCTCCGCCAGCCAATCCGCTATCCGCTCTTCTTTGCCAGCCAATCCGATATCCGCTCCTCTCTGCCAGCCACCCTGCTATCCGCTCCTCTCCGCCAGCCAAATTGCTATCTGCTCCTGTGTCAGCCACCCTGCTATCATGTCCTCTCTGCCAGTCACCCTGCTATCAGCTCCTCTCCGTCAGCCAATCTGCTATCCGCCCCTGTGTCAGCCAATCTGCTATCCGCTGCTCTCCGCCATCCAATCTGCTATCCGCTCCTCTCCGCCAGCCAATCTGCTATCCGCTCCTCTTTGCCGGCCAATCTGCTATCCGCTCCTCTCTGCGAGCCAATCTGCTATCCGCTCCTCTTTGCCAACCAATCTGCTGTCCGCTCCTCTCCGCCAGCCAGTCTGCTATCCGCTCCTTTGTCAGCCAATCTGCTATCGACTCCTCTTTGCCAGCCAATCTGCTATCCGCTCCTCTCCGCCAGCCAATCTGCTATCCGCTCCTCTCCGCCAACCAATCTGCTACCCGCTCCTCTCCGCCAACCACCCTGCTATCCGCTCCTCTCCGCCAACCACTCTGCTATCCGCTCCTCTCCGCCAACCACCCTGCTATCCGCTCCTCTCCGCCAACCACCCTGCTATCCGCTCCTTTCCACAGCCAATCTGCTATCCGCTCCTCTGCGCCAGCCACCCTGCTATCCGCTCCTCTCCTCCAGCCACCCTGCTATCCGCTCCTCTCCGCCAGCCAATCTACTATCCGCTCCTGTCCGCCAGCCAATCTGCTATCCGCTCCTGTCCGCCAACCACCCTGCTATGCGTTCCTCTCCGCCAGCCACCCTGCGATCCGCTCCTCTCCGCCAGCCACCCTGGTATCCGCTCCTCTCCGCAGGCGAATCTGCTATCCGCTCCTGTATCAGCCAATCTGCTATCCGATCCTCTTTTACAGCCAATCCGCCATCCGCTCCTTTCTGTCAGCCAATCTGCTATCCGCTCCTGTGTCAGCCAATCTGCTATCCGCTACTCTCCGTCAGCCAATCTGCTATCCGCTCCTGTGTCAGCCAATCCGCTATCCGCTCTTCTTTGCCAGCCAATCCGATATCCGCTCCTCTCTGCCAGCCACCCTGCTATCCGCTCCTCTCCGCCAGCCAAATTGCTATCTGCTCCTGTGTCAGCCACCCTGCTATCATGTCCTCTCTGCCAGTCACCCTGCTATCAGCTCCTCTCCGTCAGCCAATCTGCTATCCGCCCCTGTGTCAGCCAATCTGCTATCCGCTGCTCTCCGCCATCCAATCTGCTATCCGCTCCTCTCCGCCAGCCAATCTGCTATCCGCTCCTCTCCGCCAGCCAATCTGCTATCCGCTCCTCTTTGCCGGCCAATCTGCTATCCGCTCCTCTCTGCGAGCCAATCTGCTCTCCGCTCCTCTTTGCCAACCACCCTGCTATGCGTTCCTCTCCGCCAGCCACCCTGCGATCCGCTCCTCTCCGCCAGCCACCCTGGTATCCGCTCCTCTCCGCAGGCGAATCTGCTATCCGCTCCTGTATCAGCCAATCTGCTATCCGATCCTCTTTTACAGCCAATCCGCCATCCGCTCCTTTCTGTCAGCCAATCTGCTATCCGCTCCTGTGTCAGCCAATCTGCTATCCGCTACTCTCCGTCAGCCAATCTGCTATCCGCTCCTGTGTCAGCCAATCCGCTATCCGCTCTTCTTTGCCAGCCAATCCGATATCCGCTCCTCTCTGCCAGCCACCCTGCTATCCGCTCCTCTCCGCCAGCCAAATTGCTATCTGCTCCTGTGTCAGCCACCCTGCTATCATGTCCTCTCTGCCAGTCACCCTGCTATCAGCTCCTCTCCGTCAGCCAATCTGCTATCCGCCCCTGTGTCAGCCACCCTGCTATCCGCTCCTCTCCGCCAGCCACCCTGCTATCCGCTCCTCTCCGCCAACCACCCTGCTATCCGCTCCTCTATGCCAGCCACCCTGCTGTCCGCTCCTCTCCGCCAGCCAATCTGCTGTCCGCTCCTCTCCGCCAGCCAATCTGCTATCCTATCTTCTCCGCCAGCCACCCTGCTATCCGCTCCTCTCCGCCTGCCAAACTGCTATCCGTTCCTGTGTCAGCCAATCTGCTATCCGCTCCTCTCCGCTAGCCACCCTGCTATCCGCTCCTCTCCGCCAACCACCCTGCGATCCGCTCGTCTCCGTCAACCACCCTCCTATCCGCTCCTCTCCGCCAACCACCCTGCTATCCACTCCTCTCCGCCTTCCAATCTGCTATCCGCTCCTCTCCGCAAGCCAATCTGCTATCCGCTCCTGTATCAGCCAATCTGCTATCCGATCCTCTTTTACAGCCAATCCGCTATCCGCTCCTTTCCGTCAGCCAATCTGCTATCCGCTCCTGTGTCAGCCAATCTGCTATCCGCTCCTCTCCGTCAGCCAATCTGCTCTCCGCTCCTGTGTCAGCCAATCCGCTATCCGCTCTTCTTTGCCAGCCAATCCGATATCCGCTCCTCTCTGCCAGCCACCCTGCTATCCGCTCCTCTCCGCCAGCCAAATTGCTATCAGCCCCTGTGTCAGCCAATCTGCTATCCGCTCCTCTCCGCCATCCAATCTGCTATCCGCTCCTCTCCGCCAGCCAATCTGCTATCCACTCCTCTTTGCCGGCCAATCTACTATCCGCTCCTCTCTGCGAGCCAATCTGCTATCCGCTCCTCTTTGCCAACCAATCTGCTGTCCGCTCCTCTCCGCCAGCCAGTCTGCTATCCGCTCCTTTGTCAGCCAATCTGCTACCCGCTCCTCTCCGCCAACCACCCTGCTATCCGCTCCTCTCCGCCAACCACTCTGCTATCCGCTCCTCTCCGCCAACCACCCTGCTATCCGCTCCTCTCCGCCAACCACCCTGCTATCCGCTCCTCTCCGCCAACCACGCTGCTATCCGTTGCTCTCCGTCAGTCAATCTGCTATCCCCTCCTCTCCGCCAGCCAATCTGCTGTCCGCTCCTCTCCGCCAGCCAATCTACTATCCGCTCCTCTCCGCCAGCCAATCTGCTACCCGCTCCTCTCCGCCAGCCACCCTGCTATCCGCTCCTCTCCGCCAACCAATCTGCTATCCGCTCCTCTCCGCCAACCACCCTTCTATTCGCTCCTCTCCGTCAGCCAATCTGCTATCCCTTCCTCTCCGCCACCCAATCTGCTGTCCGCTCCTCTCCGCCACCCAATCTACTATCCGCTCCTCTCCGCCAGCCAATCTGCTATCCGCTCCTCTCCGCCAACCAATCTGCTATCTACTCCTGTGTCAGACAATCTGCTATCCGCTCCTCTCCGCCAGCCAATCTGCTATCCGCTCCTGTGTCAGCCAATCTGCTGTCCGCTCCTCTCCGCCAGCCAATCTGCTATCCGCTCCTCTACACCAACCACCCTGCTATCCGCTCCTCTCCACCAGCCACCCCGCTATCCGCTCCTGTGTCAGCCAATCTGCTATCCGCTCCTCTCCGCAAACCAATCTGCTATCCACTCCTCTCCGCCAGCCACCCTGCTATCCGCTCCTCTCCACCAACCACCCTGCTATCCGCTCCTCTCCGCCAACCACACTGCTATCCGCTCCTCTCCACCAACCACCATGCTATCCGTTTCTTTGTCAGCCAATCTGCTATCCGCTCCTCTCCGGAAGCCAATCTGCTATCCGCTCCTCTTTGCCAACCAATCTGCTGTCCAGTCCTCTCCGCCAGCCTGTCTGCTATCCGCTCCTTTGTCAGCCAATCTGATATCGACTCCTCTTTGCCAGCCAATCTGCTATCCGCTCCTCTCCGCCAGCCAATCTGCTATCCGCTCCTCTCCGCCAACCAATCTGCTACCCACTCCTCTCCGCCAACCACCCTGCTATCCGCTCCTCTCCGCCAACCACTCTGCTATCCGCTCCTCTCCGCCAACCACCCTGCTATCCGCTCCTCTCCGCCAACCACGCTGCTATCCGTTGCTCTCCGTCAGTCAATCTGCTATCCCCTCCTCTCCGCCAGCCAATCTGCTCTCCGCTCCTCTCCGCCAGCCAATCTACTATCCGCTCGTCTCCGCCAGCCAATCTACTATCCGCTCCTCTCCACCAGCCACCCTGCTATCCGCTCCTCTCCGCCAACCAATCTGCTATCCGCTCCTCTCCGCCAACCACCCTTCTATCCGCTCCTCTCCGTCAGCCAATCTGCTATCCCTTCCTGTCCGCCACCCAATCTGCTGTCCGCTCCTCTCCGCCACCCAATCTACTATCCGCTCCTCTCCGCCAGCCAATCTGCTATCCGCTCCTCTCCGCCAACCAATCTGCTATCTACTCCTGTGTCAGACAATCTGCTATCCGCTCCTCTCCGCCAGCCAATCTGCTATCCGCTCCTCTACACCAACCACCCTGCTATCCGCTCCTCTCCACCAGCCACCCCGCTATCCGCTCCTGTGTCAGCCAATCTGCTATCCGCTCCTCTCCGCAAACCAATCTGCTATCCACTCCTCTCCGCCAGCCACCCTGCTATCCGCTCCTCTCCACCAACCACCCTGCTATCCGCTCCTCTCCGCCAACCACACTGCTATCCGCTCCTCTCCACCAACCACCATGCTATCCGTTTCTTTGTCAGCCAATCTGCTATCCGCTCCTCTCCGGAAGCCAATCTGCTATCCGCTCCTCTCCACCAGCCAATCTGCTATCCTCTCCTCTCCGCCAGCCAATCTGCTATCCGCTCAGCTCCGCCAGCCAATCTGCTGTCCACTCCTCTCCGCCAGCCAATCTACTGTCCGCTCCTCTACGCCAGCCAATCTTCTATCCGCTTCTATCCGCCAACCAATCTGTTATCTATTCCTGTGTCAGCCAATCTGCTATCCGCTCCTCTCCGCCAGCCAATCTGCTATCCGCTCCTGTGTCAGCCAATCTGCTATCCGTTTCTCTCCACCAAACACCCTGCTATCCGCTCCTGTGCCAGCCAATCTGCTATCCGCTCCTCTCCGCCAGCCAATCTGCTATCCACCCCTGTGTCAGCCAATCTGCTATCAACTCCTCTTTGCCAGCCAATCTCCTATCCGCTCCTGTCCACCACCCAATCTGCTATCCGATCCTCTTTGTCAGCCAATCTGCTGTCCGCTCCTCTCCGCCAGCCAATCTGTTGTCCGCTCCTTTCAGCCAACCACCCCGCTTTCTGCTCCTCTCCAGCAGCCAATCTGCTGTCCGCTCCTGTGTCAGCCATTCTGCTATCAATTCCTCTTTGCCAGCCAATCTGCTATCGGCTCCTCTCTGCCAACCACCGTGCTATCCGTTCCTCTCCACCAAACACCCTGCTATCCGCTCCTGTGCCAGCCAATCTGCTATCCGCTCCTCTCCGCCAGCCAATCTGCTATCCACCCCTGTGTCAGCCACCCTGCTATCCGCTCCTCTTTGCCAACTCCGCTGCTAACGCTCCTCTCCGCCAACCCCCCTGCTATCCGCTCCTGTGTCAGCCACCCTGCTATCCGCTCCTCTTTGCCAGCGAATCTGCAATCCGCTCCTCTGCCCCAGCCAATCTGCTATCCGCTCCTGTGTCAGCCAATCTGCTATCCGCTCCTCTCCCCCAGCCAATCTGTTATCCGCTCCTGTGTCAACCAATCTGCTATCAACTCGTCTTTGCCAGCCAATCTGCTATCCGCTCCTCTCCGCCAACCACCCTGCGATCAGCTCCTCTACGCCAACCACCCTGCTATCCTCTCCTCTCCGCCAGCCAATCTGCTATCCGCTCCTCTTTGCCAGCCAATCTGCTATCCGCTCCTCTGCGCCAACAACCCTGCTATCCACTCCTCTCCGCCAACCACCCTGCGATCCGCTCCTCTCCGCCAACTGCCCTGCTATCCCCTCCTCTCCGCCAGCCAATCTGCTATCCGCTCCTCTTTGCCAGCCAATCTGCTATCCGCTCCTCTCCGCCAGCCAATCTGCTGTCCGCTCCTCTCCGCCAGCCAATCTGCTGTCCGCTCCTCTCCGCCAGCCAATCTGCTATCCACTCCTGTGTCAGCCAATCTGCTATCCGCTCCTCTCCGCCAGCCACCCCGCTATCCGCTCCTGTGTCAGTCAATCTGCTATCCGCTCCTCGCCGCCAACCAATCTGTTTTCCGCTCCTCTCCGCCAGCCACCCTGCTATCCGCTAATCTCCACCAACCACCCTGCTATCCGCTCCTCTCTGCCAGCCACCCTGCTATCCTCTCCACTCCGCCAGCCACCCTGCTATACGCCCCTGTGTCATTCAATCTGCTATCCGCTCCTTTCCGCCAGCCAATCTGCTATCCGCTCCTCTGTCAGCCAATCTGCTATCCGCTCTTCTCCTCCAGCCAATCTGCTATCCGCTCCTCTCCGCCAGCCAATCTGCTGTCCGCTCATCTCCGCCAGCCAGTCTGCTATTTGAACCTCTTTGCCAGCCAATCTGCTGTACGCTCCTCTCCGCCATCCAATCTGCTATCCGCTCCTGTGTCAGCCAATCTGCTATCCCCTCCTCTCCGCAAGCCAATCTGCTATCTGCTCCTCTCCACCAGCCACCCCGCTATCCGCTCCTGTGTCAGTCAATCTGCTATCCGCTCCTCTCCGCCAACCAATCTGCTATCCGCTCCTCTCCGCCAGCCACCTTGTTATCCGCTCCTCTACACCAACCACCCTGCTATCCGCTCCTCTCTGCCAGCCACCCTGCGATCCGCTCCTCTGTCAGCCAATCTGCTATCCGCTCCTCTCCGCCAGCCAATCTGCTATCCGCTCCTCTCCGCCAGCCAATCTGCTATCTGCTCCTCTCCACCAGCCAATCTGCTATCTGCTCCTCTCCGCCAACCAATCTGCTATCCGCTCCTCACCTCCAACCACCCTGCTATCCGCTACTCTCCGCCAGCCAATCTGCTATCCCCTCCTCTCCGCCAGCCAATCTGCTGTCCGCTCCTCTCCGCCAGCCAATCTACTATCCTCTCCTCTCCGCCAGCCAATCTGCTATCCGCTCCTCTCCGCCAACCAATCTGCTATCTACTCCTGTGTCAGCCAATCTGCTATCCGCTCTTCTCCGCCAGCCAATCTGCTATCCGCTCCTGTGTCAGCCAATCTGCTATCCGCTCCTCTCCGCCAGCCAATCTGCTATCCGCTCCTCTACACCAACCACCCTGCTATCCGCTCCTCTACACCAGCCACCCCGCTATCCGCTCCTGTGTCAGCCAATCTGCTATCCGCTCCTCTCCGCCAACCAATCTGCTATCCGCTCCTCTCCGCCAGCCACCCTGCTATCCGCTCCTCTCCGCCAACCAATCTGCTATCCGCTCCTCTCCGCCAGCCACCCTGCTATCCGCTCCTCTCATCCAGCCAATTTGGTATCCACTCCTCTACGCCAGCCAATCTGCTATCCCCTCCTCTTTGCCGGCCAATCTGCTATCGGCTCCTCTCCGCGAGCCAATCTGCTACCCACTCCTCTTTGCAAACCAATCTGCTGTCCGCTCCTCTCCGCCAGCCAATCTGCTATCCACTCCTCTCCACCAGCCACCCTGCTATCTGCTCCTCTCCGTCAGCCAATCTGCTATCTGCTCCTCTTTGCCAGCCAATCTGCTATCCGCTCCTCTGCGCCAACAACCCTGCTATCCACTCCTCTCCGCCAACCACCCTGCGATCCGCTCCTCTCCGCCAACTGCCCTGCTATCCCCTCCTCTCCGCCAGCCAATCTGCTATCCGCTCCTCTTTGCCAGCCAATCTGCTGTCCGCTCCTCTCCGCCAGCCAATCTGCTGTCCGCTCCTCTCCGCCAGCCAATCTGCTATCCACTCCTGTGTCAGCCAATCTGCTATCCGCTCCTCTCGGCCAGCCACCCTGCTATCCGCTCCTGTGTCAGTCAATCTGCTATCCGCTCCTCGCCGCCAACCAATCTGTTTTCCGCTCCTCTCCGCCAGCCACCCTGCTATCCGCTAATCTCCACCAACCACCCTGCTATCCGCTCCTCTCTGCCAGCCACCCTGCTATCCTCTCCACTCCGCCAGCCACCCTGCTATACGCCCCTGTGTCATTCAATCTGCTATCCGCTCCTTTCCGCCAGCCAATCTGCTATCCGCTCCTCTGTCAGCCAATCTGCTATCCGCTCTTCTCCTCCAGCCAATCTGCTATCCGCTCCTCTCCGCCAGCCAATCTGCTGTCCGCTCATCTCCGCCAGCCAATCTGCTATTTGAACCTCTTTGCCAGCCAATCTGCTATCCGCTCCTCTCCGCCAACCAATCTGCTATCCGCTCCTCTCCGCCAGCCACCTTGTTATCCGCTCCTCTACACCAACCACCCTGCTATCCGCTCCTCTCTGCCAGCCACCCTGCGATCCGCTCCTCTGTCAGCCAATCTGCTATCCGCTCCTCTCCGCCAGCCAATCTGCTATCCGCTCCTCTCCGCCAGCCAATCTGCTATCTGCTCCTCTCCACCAGCCAATCTGCTATCTGCTCCTCTCCGCCAACCAATCTGCTATCCGCTCCTCACCGCCAACCACCCTGCTATCCGCTACTCTCCGCCAGCCAATCTGCTATCCCCTCCTCTCCGCCAGCCAATCTGCTGTCCGCTCCTCTCCGCCAGCCAATCTACTATCCTCTCCTCTCCGCCAGCCAATCTGCTATCCGCTCCTCTCCGCCAACCAATCTGCTATCTACTCCTGTGTCAGCCAATCTGCTATCCACTCTTCTCCGCCAGCCAATCTGCTATCCGCTCCTGTGTCAGCCAATCTGCTATCCGCTCCTCTCCGCCAGCCAATCTGCTATCCGCTCCTCTACACCAACCACCCTGCTATCCGCTCCTCTACACCAGCCACCCCGCTATCCGCTCCTGTGTCAGCCAATCTGCTATCCGCTCCTCTCCGCCAACCAATCTGCTATCCGCTCCTCTCCGCCAGCCACCCTGCTATCCGCTCCTCTCCGCCAACCAATCTGCTATCCGCTCCTCTCCGCCAGCCACCCTGCTATCCGCTCCTCTCATCCAGCCAATTTGGTATCCACTCCTCTACGCCAGCCAATCTGCTATCCCCTCCTCTTTGCCGGCCAATCTGCTATCGGCTCCTCTCCGCGAGCCAATCTGCTACCCACTCCTCTTTGCCAACCAATCTGCTGTCCGCTCCTCTCCGCCAGCCAATCTGCTATCCACTCCTCTCCACCAGCCACCCTGCTATCTGCTCCTCTCCGTCAGCCAATCTGCTATCTGCTCCTCTCGGCCAACCAATCTGCTATCCGCTCCTCTCCGCCAACCACCCTGCTATCCGCTCCTCTCCGCCAACCACCCTGCTATCCGCGACTCTCCGCCAGCCAACCTGCTATCCCCTCCTCTCCGCTGCAAATCTCCTGTCCGCTCCTCTCCGCCAGCAAATCTGCTGTACGCTCTTCTGTCAGCCAGTCTGCTATCAACTCCTCTTTGCCAGCCAATCTGCTATCCACTCCTGTGTCAGCCAATCTGCTATCCGCTCCTCTCCGACAACCACCATGATTTCCGCTCCTCTCCGCCAGCCAATCTGCTGTCCGCTCTTCTGTAAGCCAATCTGCTATCCGCTCCTCTCCGCGAGCCAATCTGCTATCCGCTCCTCTTTGCCAGCCAATCTGCTATCCGCTCCTCTCCGCCAACCAACCTACTATCCACTCCTCTCCGCCAACCACCCTGCTATCCGCTCCTCTCCGCCAGCCAACCTGCTATCCCCTCCTCTCCGTCAGCCAATCTGCTGTCTGCTCTTCTCCGTCAGCCAATCTGCTGTCCGCTCCTCTCCGCCAGCCAATCTGCTATCCGCTCCTCTCCACCAGCCACCCTGCTATCCGCTTCTGTGTTAGCCAATCTGCTACCCACTTCTCTTTGTCAGCCAATCTGCTATCCGCTCCTCTCCACCAGCCAATCTGCTGTGCGCTCCTCTCCGCCAGCGAATCTCCTATGCGCTCCTCTACGATAGCCAATCTGCTATCCGTTCCCCTTCCAACCAATCTCCTATCTACTCCTGTGTCAGCCAATCTGCTATCCGCTCCTCTCCGCCTGCCAATCTGCTATCCGCGCCTGTGTCAGCCAATCTGCTATCCACTCCTCTTTGCCACCCACCCTGCTATCCGTTCCTCTCCGCCACTGTGACGGAGCGATTCTGGCGGGACCCAACTGAGAGTGCCAAATCAGGACCAATTGCTCAAACAGGGCAGTCACAGCCCTAGGCTGGGGTTTTTCCACCTCTAAGGCCAACCAAACCAGCCAGACAAAAAGGACTTTGGTCTCACCCCACTGGCTAACCACAAGTCACACAAGCAATTTCCTTAGACACTCCAGTCTCCCAGCATCACCACCAGTGCACTCGTCCTGGGGATGAATGGTTATGAAAACCAACACCCCAATAAAAGAAAACGGTTCCCTCGATCCCAAAGGACCAAGCCCCAGACCCAGGTCAATATACACATCAGATCTTACCCACAAATCACGCTGTTGCCAATCCTTTAGAATCTAAAATCTAAAGGTTTATTTACAAAGGGAAAAAGGTGGAAATGAGAGGTAGAATTGGTTAAATGGAATCAATTACATACAGTAATGGCAAAGTTCTTAGTTCAGGCTTGCAGCAGTGATGGCATAAACTGCAGGTTCAAATTGAGTCTCTGGAATACATCCCCCACTGGGATGGGTCGTTCAGTCCCTTGTGTAAAGCTTCAGTTTGTAGCAAAGTCCTTCCAGAGGTCAGAAGCAGGATTGAAGACCAGATGGAGATGAAGCATCAGCCTTATATAGACTTTTCCAGGTGTAAGAATCTCTTTGTCTTCACTGTGGAAATTTACAGCAAAATGGAGCCTGGAGTCACATGGGCCAGTCCCTGCATACTTTGCTGAGTCACAAGGCGTGTCTGCCTTCTCTCCATGGGTCCATTGTGTAGCTGACGGTCCTTAATGGGCCATCAAACAGGCTAGGCAGAGCTAACACCAGCTTGTCTGGGAGGCTTCCCCCAGAAGCACAGCACAAACTTGAAATACAGACAGCATAGAGCCAACATTCATAACTTCAACTAAAAATGATACAGACATATAGACAGCATAATTATAATCAGCAACCCAGAACCTGGTCTTAGACACCTTATATGACCCCCTTTACTTAGGATTTGGAGCCACTACAGGACCTTGGTTGCAACCCATGTTCTATATGGTCCCCATTTATATCAATAACGTCACAGCCACCCACCCTGCTATCCGCTCCTGTGTCAGCCAATCTGCTATATGCTCCTCTCCGCCAGCCAATCTGCTATCCGCTCCTCTACGCCACCCACCCTTCTATCCGCTGCTCTCCGCCAGCCACCCTGTTATCCGCTCCTCTCCTCCAGCCAATCTGCTATCCGCTCCTCTCCGCCAGCCAATCTGCTATCCGCTCCTCTTCGCCAGCCACCCTGCTATCCGCTCCTCTCCGCCAACCACCCTTCTGTCCGCTAATCTCCGCCAACCACACTGCTATCCGCTCCTCTCCGCCAGCCAATCTGCTATCGGCTCCTGTGTAAGCCAATCTGCTGTCCTCTCCTCTCCGCCAGCCAATCTGCTGTCCGCTCCTCTCCGGCAGCCAATCTGCTATCCGCTCCTCTCCGCCACCCACCCTGCTATCCGCTCCTCTCCGCCACCCACCCTGCTATTCGCTCCTCTCCGCCAGCCACCCTGCTATCCGCTCCTCTCCGCCAACCACCCTGCTGTCCGCTAATCTCCGCCAACAACCCTGCTATCCGGTCCTCTCCGCCAGCCAATCTGCTATCGGCTCCTGTGTCAGCCAATCTGCTATCTGCTCCTCTCCGCCAGCCACCCTGCTATCCGCTCCTGTCCGCTAGCCAATCTGCTATCCTCTCCTCTACACCAGCCAATCTGCTATTGACTCGTCTCCGCCAACCACCCTCCTATCCGCTCCTCTCCGCCAGCCAATCTGCTATCCCCTCCTCTCCGCCAGCCAATCTGCTGTCCGCTCTTCTCCGCCAGCCAATCTGCTGTCCGCTCCTCTCCGCCAGCCAATCTGCTGTCCGCTCCTCTCCGCCAGCCAATCTGCTATCCACTCATGTGTCAGCCAATCTGCTATCCGCTCCTCTCCGCCAGCCAATCTGCTATCCGCTCCTCTCCGCCAACCACCCTGCGATCCACTCCTCTCCGCCAACCACCCTGCTATCCGCTCCTGTGTAAACCAATCTGCTATCCACTCCTCTTTGCCAGCCAATCTGCTATCCACTCCTCTCCGCCAGCCAATCTGCTATCCGCTCCTCTCCGCCAGCCAATATGCTATCCGCTCCTCTCCGGCAGCCAATCTGCTATCCGCTCCTCTCCGCCGGCCAATCTGCTATCCGGTCCTCTTTGCCGGCCAATCTGCTATCCGCTCCTCTCCGCCAGCCAATATACTATCCGCTCCTCTCCCCCAACCACCCTGCTATCCGCTCTTCTCCTCCACCCAATCTGCTATCAGCTCCTGTGTCAGCCAATCTGCTATCAACTCCTCTTTGCCAGCCACCCTGCTATCCGCTCCTCTCCGCAAGCCAATCTCCATCCCGGTCCTGTGTCAGCCAATCTGCTATACGCTCCTCTCCGCCAACCACACTGCTATCCACTCCTCTCCGCCAACCACCCTGCAATCCGCTCCTCCCCGACAACCACCCTGCAATCCGCTCCTCTCCGCCATCCAATCTGCTATTTGCGGCTATGTCAGCCAATCTGCCATGCGCTTCTCTACGCCAACCACACTGCTATCCGCTCAGCTCAACCAGCCAATCTGCTATCCGCTCCTGTGTCAGCCAATCTGCTATCAACTCCTCTTTGCCAGCCAATCTGCTACCCGCTCCTCTCCGCCAACTACCCTGCGATCCGCTCCTCTCCGCCACCTACCCTGCTATCCGTTCCTGTCCGCCACCCACCCTGCTATCCGCTCCTGTGTCAGCAAATCTGCTATCCGTTCCTCTGCGCCACCCACCCTGCTATCCGCTCCTCTCCGACAGCCAATCTGCTCTCCGCTCCTCTACGCCAAACAATCTGCTATCCGCTCCTCTCCGCCAGCCACCCTGCTATCCGCTCCTCTCCGCCAACCACCCTTCTGTCCGCTAATCTCTGCCAACCACACTGCTATCCGCTCCTCTCCGACAGCCAATCTACTATCGGCTCCTGTGTGAGCCAATCTGCTCTCCGCTCCTCTACGCCAAACAATCTGCTATCCGCTCCTCTCCGCCATCCACCCTGCTATCCGCTCCTCTCCGCCAAACACCATTCTGTCCGCTAATCTCCGCCAACCATACTGCTATCCGCTCCTCTCCGACAGCCAATCTACTATCGGCTCCTGTGTGAGCCAATTGGCTGTCCTCTCCTCTACGCCAACCAATCTGCTGTCCTCTCCTCTCTGCCAGCCAATCTGCTGTCTACTCCTCTCCGCCAGCCTATCTGCTGTCCTCTCCTCTCTGCCAGCCAATCTGCTGTCTGCTCCTCTCCGCCAGCCAATCTGCTGTCTGCTCCTCTCCGCCAGCCAATCTGCTATCCGCTGCTCTCCGCCACCCACCCTGCTATCCGCTCCTCTCCGCCAACCACCCTGCTGTCCGCTAATCTCCGCCAACAACCCTGCTATCCGGTCGTCTCCTCCAGCCAATCTGCTATCGGCTCCTGTGTCAGCCAATCTGCTATCCGCTCCTTCCGCCAGCCACCCTGCTATCCGCTCCTCTCCGCCAGCCAATCTGCTATCCTCTCCTGTGTCAGCCAATCTGCTATACGCTCCTCTCCGCCAGCCACCCTGCTATCTGCTCCTGTGTCAGTCAATCTGCTATCAACTCCGCTTTGCCAGCCAATCTGCTATCCGCTCCTCTCCTCCAACCACCCTGCGATCCTCTCCTCTCCGCCACCCACCCTGCTATCCGTTCCTCTCCGCTACCCACCCTGCTATCTGCTCCTGTGTCAGCCAATCTGCTATACGCTCCTCTCCGACAGCCAATCTTCTATCCGCTCCTCTACGCCAGCCACCCTGCTATCCGCTCCTCTCCGCCAGCCACCCTGCTATCTGCTCCTCTCCGCCAGCCAATCTGCTATCCGCTCCTCTACGACAGCTAATCTGCTATCTGCTCCTCTCCGCCAGCCACCCTGCTATCCGCTCCTGTCTGCCAACCACCCTTCTGTCCGGTAATCTCCGCCAACCACACTGCTATCCGCTCCTCTCCGCCAGCCAATCTGCTATCCGCTCCTCTCCACCACCCGCCCTGCTATCGCTCCTGTGTCAGCCAACCTGCTATACGCTCCTCTTTGCCACCCAATCTGCTATCCGCTCCTCTCCGCCAACCACCCAGCGATCCGCTCCTCTCCGCCAACCACCCTGCTATCCGCTCCTCTCCACCAGCCACCCTGCTATCCGCTTCTGTGTCAGCCAATTTGCTATTCGCTCCTCTTTGTCAGCCAATCTGCTATCCGCTTCTCTCGGTCAGCCAGTCTGTTATCTGCGCCTCTCCGCCAACCAATCTGCTCTCCGCTCCTCTCCGCCAGCCAATGTGCTATCTGCTCCTCTCCGCCAGCCAATAAGCTCTCCGCTCCGCTCCGCCAGCCAATCTGCTGTCCGCTCCTCTCCGCCAGCCAATCTACTATCCGCTCCTCTCCGCCAGCCAATCTGCTATCTGCTCCTCTCCGCCAACCAATCTGCTATCTATTCCTGTGTCAGCCAATCTGCTATCCGCTCCTCTCCGCCAGCCAATCTGCTATCCGCTCCTGTGTCAGCCAATCTGCTATCCGCTCCTCTCCGCCAACCACCCTGCTATCCTCTCCTGTGCCAGCCAATCTGCTATCCTCTCGTGTCCGCCAACCAATCTGCTATCCGCTCCTGTGTCAGCCAATCTGTTATACGCTCCTCTTTGTCAGCCAATCTGCTATCCGCTCCTCTCCGTCAGCCAGTCTGCTATCTGCTCCTCTCCGCCAACCACCCTGCTATCAGCTCCCCTCCACCAGCCAGTCTGCTATCCGCTCCTGTGTCAGTCAATCTGCTATCAACTCCTCTTTGCCAGCGAATCTGCTATCCGCTCCTCTCCGCCATCTACCCTGCTATCCGCTCCTCTCCGCCACCCACCCTGCTATCTATTCCTCTCCGCCACCCACCCTGCTATCCGCTCCTGTGTCAGCCAATCTGCTATCCGCTCCTCTCCGCCAGCCAATCTGCTATCCGCTCCTCTACGCCACCCACCCTGCTATCCGCTCCTCTCCGCCACCCACCCTGCTATCCGCTCCTCTACGCCAGCCAATCTGCTATCCGCTCCTCTCCGCCAGCCACCCTGCAATCCGCTCCTCTCCGCCAGCCAATCTGCAATCGGGTGCTGTGTCAGCCAATCTGCTATCCTCTCCTCTCCGCCAGCCAATCTGCTGTCCTCTCCTCTCCGCCAGCCAATCTGCTGTCTGCTCCTCTCCGCCAGCCAATCTGCTTTCCGCTCCTCTCCGCCAGCCAATCTGCTTTCCGCTCTTGTGTCAGCCAATCTGCTGTCCTCTCCTCTCCGCCAGCCAATTTGCGATCCGCTCCTCTCCGCCAACCACCCTGCTATCCGCTCCTCTCCACCAGCCACCCTGCTATCCGCTTCTGTGTCAGCCAATCTGCTATCCGCTCCGCTTTGTCAGGCAATCTGCTATCCGCTCCTCTTTGTCAGCCAATCTGCTATCCGCTCCTCTCCGTCAACCAATCTGCTATCCGCTCCTCTCCGCCAACCACCCTGCTATCCGCTCCTCTCTACCAATCACCATGCTATCCGTTCCTGTGTCAGCCAATCTGCTATCCGCTCCTCTCCGCCAGCCAATCTTCTGTCCGCTCCTCTCCGCCAGCCAATCTGCTATACTCTCCACTCCGCCAGCCAATGTGCTATCCGCTCCTCTCCGAAAGCCGGTCTGCTGTCCGCTCCTCTCCGCCAGCCAATCTACTATCCGCTCCTCTCCGCCAACCAATCTGCTATCTATTCCTGTGTCATCCAATCTGCTATCCGCTCATCTCCGCCAGCCAATCTGATATCCGCTCCTGTGTCAGCCAATCTGCTATCCGCTCCTCTCCGCCAGCCAATCTGCTATCCGCTCCTGTGTCAGCCAATCTGCTATCAACTCCTCTTTGCCAGCCAATCTGCTATCCGCTCTTCTCTGCCAACCACCCTGCTATTCGCTCCTCTCCGCCAACCACCCTGCTATCCGCTCCTGTGCCAGCCAATCTGCTATCCGCTCGTGTCCGCCAGCCAATCTGCTGTACGCTCCTCTCCGCCAGCCAATCTGCTGTCCGCTCCTCTCCGCCAGCCAATCTGCTGTCCGCTCCTCTCCGCCAGCCAATCTGCTGTACGCTCCTGTCCGCCAGCCAATCTGCTATCCACTCCTGTGTAAGCCAATCTGCTATCCGCTCCTCTCCGACAACCACCATGCTTTCCGCTCCTCTCCGCCAGCGAATCTGCTGTCCGCTCTTCTGTCAGCCAATCTGCTATCAACTCCTCTTTGCCAGCCAATCTGCTATCCGCTCCTATCCGCCAACCACACTGCTATCCGCTCCTCTCCGCCAGCCAGTATCCTATCCCATCCTCTCCGCCAGCCAATCTGCTGTCCGCTCCTCTCCGTCAGCCAATCTGCTGTCCGCTCCTCTCCGCCAGCCAATCTGCTATCCGCTCCTCTCCACCATCCACCCTCCTATCCGCTTCTGAGTCAGCCAATCTGCTATCCGCATCTCTTTGTCAGCCAATCTGCTATCCGCTCCTCTCCACCAGCCAATCTGCTGTGCGCTCCTCTACGCCAGCGAATCTCCTATCCTCTCCTCTCCGCCAGCCAATCTTCTATCTATTCCTGTGTCAGCCAATCTGCTATACGCTCCTCTCCGCCAGCCAATCTGCTATCCGCTCCTCTCCGCCTGCCAATCTGCTATCCGCTCCTGTGTCAGCCAATCTGCTATCCACTCCTCTTTGCCACCCACCCTGCTATCCGTTCCTCTCCGCCACCCAACCTGCTATCCGCTCGTGTGTCAGCCAATCTGCTATATGCTCCTCTCCGCCAGCCAATCTGCTATCCGCTGCTCTCCGCCACCCACCCTGCTATCCGCAGCTCTCTGCCAGCCACCCTGCTATCCGCTCCTCTCCGACAGCCAATGTGCTATCCGCTCCTCTCCGCCAGCCAATCTGCTATCGGCTCCTGTGTGAGCCAATCTGCTGTCCTCTACTCTCCGCCAGCCAATCTGCTGTCCTCTCCTCTTCGCCAGCCAATCTGCTGTCCGCTCCTCTCCGCCAGCCAATCTGCTATCCGCTCTTCTCCGCCACCCACCCTGCTATCCGCTCCTCTCCGCCAGCCACCCTGCTATCCGCTCCTCTCCGCCAACCCCCTGCTGTCCCCTAATCTCCGCCAACAACCCTGCTATCCGCTCCTGTCCGCCAGCCACCCTGATATCCGCTCCTCTCCGCCAGCCACCCTGCTATCCTCTCCTGTGTCAGCCAATATGCTATCCGCTCCTGTGTAAGCCAATCTGCTGTCCGCTCCTCTCCGCCTGCCAATCTGATATCCTCTCCTCTCCGCCAAGCAATCTGCTATCCGCTCCTCTCCGCTATCCAATCTGCTATCCGCTCCTCTCCGCGAGCCAATCTGCTATCCGCTCCTCTCCGCCAGCCAATCTGCTATTCGCTCCTCTCCGCCAGCCAATCTGCTATCCGCTCCTGTGTCAGCCAGTCTGCTATCCGCTCCTCTCCGCCAGCCACCCTGCTATCCGATCCTCTCCGCAAACTCCCCTGGTATACGCTCCTCTCCGCCAACCCCCCTGCTATCTGCTCCTTTGTCAGCCACCCTGCTATCCGCTCCTCTTTGCCAGCGAATCTGCAATCCGCTCCTCTGCCCCAGCCAATCTATTATCCGCTCCTGTGTCAGCCAATCTGCTATCCGCTCCTCTCCGCCACCCAATCTGTTATCCGCTCCTGTGTCAGCCAAACTGCTATCAACTCCTCTTTGCCAGCCAATCTGCTATCCGCTCCTCTCCGCCAACCACCCTGCGATCCGCTCCTCTACGCCAACCACCCTCCTATCCTCTCCTCTCCGCCAGCCAATCTGCTATCCGCTCCTCTTTGCCAGCCAATCTGCTATCCGCTCCTCTCCGCCAACCACCCTGCTATCCACTCCTCTCCTCCAACCACCCTGCGATCCGCTCCTCTCCGCCAACTACCCTGCAATCGTCTTCTCTCTGCCAGCCAATCTGCTATCCGCTCCTCTCCGCCAGCCAATCTGCTGTCCGCTCCTCTCCGTCAGCCAATCTGCTGTCCGCTGCTCTCCGCCAGCCAGTCTGCTGTCCGCTCCTCTCCGTCAGCCAATCTGCTGTCCGCTCCTCTCCGCCAGCCAATCTGCTATCCGCTCCTCTCCGCCAGCCAATCTGCTGTCCGCTCCTGTCCGCCAGCCAATCTGCTGTCCGCTCCTCTCCGCCAGCCAATCTGCTGTCCGCTCCTCTCCGCCAGCCAATCTGCTGTCCGCTCCTCTCCGCCAGCCAATCTGCTATCCGCTCTTGTGTCAGCCAATCTGCTATCAACTCCTCTTTGCCAGCTAATCTGCTATCCGATAAGCTCCACCAACCACACTGATATCCGCTCCTCTCTCCCAGCCACCCTGCTATCCGCTCCTCTCCGCCAGCCACCCTGCTATCCGCCCCTGTGTCAGCCAATCTTCTATCCACTCCTCTTTGCCAGCCAATGTGCTATCCGCTCCTCTCCGCCAGCCAATCTGCTATCCGCTCCTCTCCGCCAGCCAATCTGCTATATGCTACTCTTTGCCGTCCAATCTGCTATCCGCTCCTCTCCGCCAGCCAATCTGCTATCTGAACCTCTATGCCAGCCAATCTGCTGTCCGCTCCTCTCCGCCAGCCAATCTCCTATCCGCTCCTGTGTCAGCCAATCTGCTATCCACTCCTCTTTGCCAGCCAATCTGCTATCCGCACCTCTCCGCAAGCCAATCTGCTATCCGCTCCTCTCCACCATCCACCCCGCTATCCTCTCCTGTGTCAGCCAATCTGCTCTCCACTCCTCTCTGCCAGCCACCCTTTTATCCGCTCCTCTCCACCAACCACCCTGCTATCCGCTCCTCTCTGCCAGCCACCCTGCGATCCGCTCCTCTGCACCAGCCACCCTGCTATCCGCCCCTGTGTCAGCCTATCTGCTATCCGCTCCTGTGTCAGCCAATGTGCTATCCTCTCCTCTCCGCCAGCCAATCTGCTATCCGCTCCTCTCCGCCAGCCAATCTGCTATCCTCTCCTCTCCGCCAACCACCCTGCGATCCGCTCCTCTCCGCCAACCACCCTGCTATCCGCTCCTCTCCGCCAGCCAATCTGCTATCCGCTCTTCTCCACCAGCCACCCTGCTATCCGCTCCTCTCCGCCAGCCACCCTGCTATCCGCTCCTCTCCGCCAGCCAATCTGCTGTCAGCTCCTCTCCGCCAGCCAATCTGCTATCCGCTCCTCTCCGCCAACCACCCTGCGATCCGCTCCTCTCCGCCAACCACCCTGCTATCCGCTCCTCTCCACCAGCCACCCTCCTATCCGCTTCTGTGTCACCCAATCTGCTATCCGCTCCACTCCGTCAGCCAATCTGCTATCCGCTCCTCTCCGTCAGCCAGTCTGCTATCTGCTCCTCTCCGCCAAACAATCTGCTATCCGCTCCTCTCCGCCAACCACCCTGCTATCCGCTCCTATCCACCAACCACCATGCTATCCGTTCCTGTGTCAGCCAATCTGCTAACCGCTCCTCTCCGCCAGCGAATCTGCTATCCGCTCCTCTCCGCCAGCCAATCTGCTATCCTCTCCTCTCCGCCAGCCAATGTGCTATCCGCTCCTCTCCGCCAGCCAATCTGCTGTCCGCTCCTCTCCACCAGCCAATCTGCTGTCCGCTCCTCTCCGCCAATCCAATCTACTATCCGCTCCTCTCCGCCAGCCAATCTGCTATCCGCTCCTGTGTCAGTCAATGTGCTATCAAGTCCTCTTTGCCAGCGAGTCTGCTATCCGCTCCTCTCCGCCAACCACCCTGCGATCCGCTCCTCTCCGCCACCCACCCTGCTATCTGTTCCTCTCCGCCACCCACCCTGCTATCCTCTCCTCTCCGCCAGCCAATCTGCTATCCGCGCCTGTGTCAGCCAATCTGCCATCCGCTTCTCTACGCCAACCACCCTGCTATCCGCTCATCTCCGGCAGCCAATCTGCTATCCGCTCCTGTGTCAGCCAATCTGCTATCCGCTCCTCTCCGCCAGTCAATCTGCTATCCGCCCCTGTGTCAGCCAATCTGCTATCTGCTCCTCTCCGCCAGACAGACTGCTATCCGCTGCTCTCCGCCAGCCTCCCTAATATCCGCTGCACTCCGCCAGGAATTCTCCTAACCGCAACTTTCCGCCAGCCACCCTGCTATCCGCTCCCCTCCGCCAGCCACCCTGCTATCTGCTCCTGTGTCAGCCACCCTGCTATGCGCTCCTCTCCGCCAGCCAATTAGCTGTCCGCTCCTGTGTCAGCCAATCTGCTGTCCGCTCCTCTCCGCTATCCAATCTGCTATCCGCTCCTCTCCGCCAGCCAATCTGCTATCCACTCCTGTGTCAGCCAATCTGCTATCCGTTCATCTCGGCCATCCACACTGCTATACGCTCCTCTCCGCCAACCCCCCTGCTATCCGCTCCTATGTCAGCCACCCTGCTGTCCGCTCCTCTCCGCCAATCCAATCTACCATCCGCTCCTCTCCGCCAGCCAATCTGCTATCCGCTCATGTGTCAGCCAATCTGCTATCCGCTCCTCTCCGCCAGCCAATCTGCTATCCGCTCCTCTCCGCTAGCCAGCCTGCTATCCGCTGCTCTCCGGCAGCCTCCCTGCTATCCGCTCCTCTCCGCCAGGAATTCTCCTAACCGCTCCTCTCCGCCAGCCAATCTGCTATCCGCTCATGTGTCAGCCACCCTGCTATCCGCTCCTCTCCGCCAGCCACCCTGCTATCAGCTCCTCTCCGCCAGCCACCTTGCTATCCGCTCCTGTGTCAGCCACCCTGCTATGCACTCCTCTCCACCGGCCAATCTGATCTCCGCTCCTCTCCGCCAGCCAATCTGCTATCCGCTCCTCTCCGCCAGCCACCCTGCTATCCGCTCCTCTCCGCCAGCCAATCTGCTATCGGCTCCTGTGTCAGCCAATCTGCTATCCGCTCCTCTCCGCCAGCCAATCTGCTGTCCTCTCCTCTCCGCCAGCCAATCTGCTGTCCGCTCTTCTCCGCCAGCCAATCTGCTATCCGCTCCTCTCCGCCAGCCACCCTGCTATCCGCTCCTCTCCGCCAACCACCCTTCTGTCCGCTAATCTCCGCCAGCCAATCTGCTGTCCTCTCCTCTCCGCCAGCCAATCTGTTGTCCACTCCTCTCCGCCAGCCAATCTGCTGTCCGCTCCTCTCCGCCAGCCAATCTGTTGTCCACTCCTCTCCGCCAGCCAATCTGCTGTCCGCTCCTCTCCGCCAGCCAATCTGCTTTCCGCTCCTCTCCGCCAGCCAATCTGCTATCCGCTCCTGTGTGATCCAATCTGCTATCCGCTCCTATGTCACCCAATCTGCTGTCCGCTCCTCTCCGTCAACCAATCTACTATCCGCTCCTCTCCGCCAACCTCCCTGCTGTCCGCTCCTCTCCGCCAACCCCCCTGCTATCCGCTCCTCTCCGCCAGCCACTCTGCTATCCGCTTCTCTCCGCCACCCACCCTGCTATCCGAACCTGTGTCAGCCAATCTGCTATCCCCTCCTCTCCGCCAGCCAATCTGCAATCCCCTCCTCTCCGCCAGCCAATCTGCTGTCCGCTCCTGTGTCAGCCAATCTGCTATCCACTCCTCTTTGCCAGCCAATCTGCTATCCGCTCCTCTCTGTCAGCCACTATGGTATCCGCTCCTCTCCGCCAGCCACCCTGCTATCCGCCCCTGTGTCAGCCAGTCTGTTATCCGCTCCTCTCCGCCAGCCAATCTGATCTCCGCTACTCTGCGCCAGGCAATCTGCTGTCAGCTCCTTTCAGGCAACCACCGTGCTATTCGCTCCTTTCCGCCAACCAATCTGCTTTCCGCTCCTGTTTCAGCCAATCTGCTGTCCGCTCCTCTTTGCCAGCCAATCTGCTATTGGTTCCTCTCCGCCAACCACCCTGCTATCCGCTCCTCTACGCCAGCCAATCTGCTATCCGCTCCTGTGTCAGCCAATCTGCTATCCACTCCTCTTTGCCAGCCAATTTCCTATGCACTCCTCTTTGCCAGCCACTCTGCTATGCGCTCCTCTCCGCCAGCCACCCTGCTATCAGCTCCTGTGTCAGCCAATCTGCTATCCGCTCCTCTTTGCCAGCCAATATGCTTTCCGCTCCTCTCCGCCAACCACCCTGCTATCCGCTCCTCTCAGCCAGCCAATCTGCTATCCGCTCCTGTGTCAGCCATTCTGCTATCCGCTCCTCTCTGCCAACCACCCTGCCATCCGCTCCTCTCCGCCAGCCAATCTGCTGTCCGCTCCTGTGTCAGCCAATCCGCTATCCGCTCCTCTCCGCTAGCCATTCTGCTATCCACTCCTCTACGCCAACCCCACTGCTATCCGCTTCTGTGTCAGCCACCCTGCTATCCGCTCCTCTTTGCCAGTCAATCTCCTATCCGCTCCTCTCCGCTAGCCAATCTGCTATCAGCTCCTCTCCGCCAGCCTATCTCCTATCCACTCCTGTGTCAGCCAATCTGCTATCCGCTCCTCTCCGCCAGCCACACTGTTATACGCTCCTCTCCGCCAACCCCCCTGCTATCCGCTCCTCTTTGCTAGCCAATCTGCTATCCTCTCCTCTCCGCCAGCAACCCTGCTATCCGCTCCCCTCCGCCAGCCACCCTGCTTTCCGCTCCTCTCTGCCAGCCAATCTACTATCCGCTCCTGTGTGAGCCACCCTGATATGCGCTCCTCTCCGCCAGCCAATCTGCTGTCCGCTCCTCTCCGCCAACCACCCTGCTATCCGTTCCTCTCCGGCAACCACCCAGTTATCCGCTCCTCTCCGCCAGCCAATCTGCTGTCCACTCTTGTGTCAGTCAATCTGCTGTACGCTCCTCTCCACTAGCCAATCTGCTATCCGCTCCTCTCCCCCAGCCAATCTGCTATCCACTCCTGTGTCAGCCAATCTGCTATCCTCTCCTCTCCGCCAACCACACTGCTATACGCTCCTCTCCGCCAACCCCCCTGCTATCCGCTCCTGTGTCAGCCACCCTGCTATCCGCTCCTCTCCGCCAACCAATCTGCTATCCGCTCCTCTCCGCCAGCCAATCTGCTGTCCGCTCCTGTGTCAGCCAATCCGCTATCCGCTCCTCTCCGCTAGCCATTCTGCTATCCGCTCCTCTCCGCCAGACAATCTACTATCCACTCCTGTGTCAGCCACACTGCTATCCGCTCCTCTTTGCTAGCCAATCTGCTATCCGCTCCTCTCCGCCAGCCAATCTGCTATCCGCTCCTCTCCGCCAGCGAATCTGCTATCCGCTCCTCTCCGCCAGCCAATCTGCTATCCGCTCCTCTCCGCCAGCCAATCTGCTATCCGCTCCTCTCCGCCAGCAACACTGCTATCCGCTGCTCTCTGCCAGCCAATCTGCTATCCGCTCCTCTCCGCCACCCACCCTGCTATCCGCACCTGTGTCAGCCAATCTGCTATCCGCTCCTGTCCGCCAGCCAAACTGCTGTCCGCACCTCTCCCCCAGCCAATCTGCTATCCGCTCCTCTCCGCCAACCACCCTGCTATCCGCTCCTCTCCGCCAGCCAATCTGCTATCCGCTCCTGTGTCAGCTAATCTGATATGCGCTCCTCTCTGCCAGCCAATCTCCTATCCGCTCCTCTCCGCCAGCCAATCTGCTGTCCGCTCCTCTCTGCCAGCCACTCTGCTATCTGCTCCTCTCCGCCAGCCACTCTGCTATCTGCCCCTGTGTCAGCCAATCTGCTATGCCCTCCTCTCCGCCAGCCAATCTACTATCCGCTCCTGTGTCAGCCAATCTGCTATCCACTACTCTTTGCCAGCCAATCTGCTATCCGCTCCTCTCTGTCAGCCACTTTGCTATCCGCTCCTCTCCGCCAGCCACCCTGCTATCCGCCCCTGTGTCAGCCAATCTGCTATCCGCTCCTCTCCGCCAGCCAATCTGATCTCCGCTGCTCTGCGCCAGCCAATCTGCTGTCCGCTCCTCTCAGGCAACCAATCTGCTATCCGCTCCTGTGTGAGCCAATCTGCTATCCGCTCCTATGTCACCCAATCTGCTGTCCGCTCCTCTCCGCCAGCCAATCTACTATCCACTCCTCTCTGCCAGCCACCCTGTATCCGCTCCTCTCCGCCAGCCAATCTGTTGTCCACTCCTCTGCGCCAGCCAATCTGCTGTCCGCTCCTCTCCGCCAGCCAATCTGCTTTCCGCTCCTCTCCGCCAGCCAATCTGCTATCCGCTCCTGTGTGATCCAATCTGCTATCCGCTCCTATGTCACCCAATCTGCTGTCCGCTCCTCTCCGTCAACCAATCTACTATCCGCTCCTCTCCGCCAACCCCCCTGCTGTCCGCTCCTCTCCGCCAACCCCCCTGCTATCCGCTCCTCTCCGCCAGCCACTCTGCTATCCGCTTCTCTCCGCCACCCACCCTGCTATCCGCACCTGTGTCAGCCAATCTGCTATCCCCTCCTCTCCGCCAGCCAATCTGCAATCCCCTCCTCTCCGCCAGCCAATCTGCTGTCCGCTCCTGTGTCAGCCAATCTGCTATCCACTCCTCTTTGCCAGCCAATCTGCTATCCGCTCCTCTCTGTCAGCCACTATGGTATCCGCTCCTCTCCGCCAGCCACCCTGCTATCCGCCCCTGTGTCAGCCAGTCTGTTATCCGCTCCTCTCCGCCAGCCAATCTGATCTCCGCTACTCTGCGCCAGCCAATCTGCTGTCAGCTCCTTTCAGGCAACCACCGTGCTATTCGCTCCTTTCCGTCAACCAATCTGCTTTCCGCTCCTGTTTCAGCCAATCTGCTGTCCGCTCCTCTTTGCCAGCCAATCTGCTATTGGTTCCTCTCCGCCAACCACCCTGCTATCCGCTCCTCTACGCCAGCCAATCTGCTATACGCTCCTGTGTCAGCCAATCTGCTATCCACTCCTCTTTGCCAGCCAATTTCCTATGCACTCCTCTTTGCCAGCCACTCTGCTATGCGCTCCTCTCCGCCAGCCACCCTGCTATCAGCTCCTGTGTCAGCCAATCTGCTATCCGCTCCTCTTTGCCAGCCAATATGCTTTCCGCTCCTCTCCGCCAACCACCCTGCTATCCGCTCCTCTCAGCCAGCCAATCTGCTATCCGCTCCTGTGTCAGCCATTCTGCTATCCGCTCCTCTCTGCCAACCACCCTGCGATCCGCTCCTCTCCGCCAGCCAATCTGCTGTCCGCTCCTGTGTCAGCCAATCCGCTATCCGCTCCTCTCCGCTAGCCATTCTGCTATCCACTCCTCTACGCCAACCCCCCTGCTATCCGCTTCTGTGTCAGCCACCCTGCTATCCGCTCCTCTTTGCCAGTCAATCTCCTATCCGCTCCTCTCCGCTAGCCAATCTGCTATCAGCTCCTCTCCGCTAGCCTATCTCCTATCCACTCCTGTGTCAGCCAATCTGCTATCCGCTCCTCTCCGCCAGCCACACTGTTATACGCTCCTCTCCGCCAACCCCCCTGCTATCCGCTCCTCTTTGCTAGCCAATCTGCTATCCTCTCCTCTCCGCCAGCAACCCTGCTATCCGCTCCCCTCCGCCAGCCAATCTACTATCCGCTCCTGTGTGAGCCACCCTGATATGCGCTCCTCTCCGCCAGCCAATCTGCTGTCCGCTCCTCTCCGCCAACCACCCTGCTATCCGTTCCTCTCCGGCAACCACCCAGTTATCCGCTCCTCTCCGCCAGCCAATCTGCTGTCCGCTCCTGTGTCAGCCAATCTGCTGTACGCTCCTCTCCACTAGCCAATCTGCTATCCGCTCCTCTCCGCCAGCCAATCTGCTATCCACTCCTGTGTCAGCCAATCTGCTATCCTCTCCTCTCCGCCAACCACACTGCTATACGCTCCTCTCCGCCAACCCCCCTGCTATCCGCTCCTGTGTCAGCCACCCTGCTATCCGCTCCTCTCCGCCAGCCAATCTGCTATCCGCTCCTCTCCGCCAGCCAATCTGCTGTCCGCTCCTGTGTCAGCCAATCCACTATCCGCTCCTCTCCGCTAGCCATTCTGCTATCCGCTCCTCTCCGCCAGACAATCTGCTATCCACTCCTGTGTCAGCCACACTGCTATCCGCTTCTCTTTGCTAGCCAATCTGCTATCCGCTCCTCTCCGCCAGCCAATCTGCTATCCGCTCCTCTCCGCCAGCGAATCTGCTATCCGCTCCTCTCCGCCAGCCAATCTGCTATCCGCTCCTCTCCGCCAGCCAATCTGCTATCCGCTCCTCTCCGCCAGCAACACTGCTATCCGCTGCTCTCCGCCAGCCACACTGCTATCCGCTCCTCTCCGCCAGCCACCCTGCTATCAGCTCCTCTCCGCCAGCCAATCTGCTATACGCTCCTCTTTGCCAGCCAATCTGCTATCCGCTCCTCTCCGCCACCCACCCTGCTATCCGCACCTGTGTCAGCCAATCTGCTATCCGCTCCTGTCCGCCAGCCAAACTGCTGTCCGCACCTCTCCCCCAGCCAATCTGCTATCCGCTCCTCTCCGCCAACCACCCTGCTATCCGCTCCTCTCCGCCAGCCAATCTGCTATCCGCTCCTGTGTCAGCTAATCTGATATGCGCTCCTCTCTGCCAGCCAATCTCCTATCCGCTCCTCTCCGCCAGCCAATCTGCTGTCCGCTCCTCTCTGCCAGCCACTCTGCTATCTGCTCCTCTCCGCCAGCCACTCTGCTATCTGCCCCTGTGTCAGCCAATCTGCTATGCCCTCCTCTCCGCCAGCCAATCTATTATCCGCTCCTGTGTCAGCCAATCTGCTATCCACTACTCTTTGCCAGCCAATCTGCTATCCGCTCCTCTCTGTCAGCCACTATGCTATCCGCTCCTCTCCGCCAGCCACCCTGCTATCCGCCCCTGTGTCAGCCAATCTGCTATCCGCTCCTCTCCGCCAGCCAATCTGATCTCCGCTGCTCTGCGCCAGCCAATCTGCTGTCCGCTCCTCTCAGGCAACCAATCTGCTATCCGCTCCTGTGTGAGCCAATCTGCTATCCGCTCCTATGTCACCCAATCTGCTGTCCGCTCCTCTCCGCCAGCCAATCTACTATCCACTCCTCTCTGCCAGCCACCCTGTATCCGCTCCTCTCCGCCAACCCCCCTGCTGTCCGCTCCTATCCGGCAACCAATCTGCTATCCGCTCCTGTGTGAGCCAATCTGCTATCCGCTCCTATGTCAGCCAATCTGCTGTCCGCTCCTCTCCGCCAGCCACTCTGCAATCTGCTACTCTCCGCCAGCCACTCTGCTATCCGCTTCTCTCCGCCACCCACCCTGCTATCCGCACCTGTGTCAGCCAATCTGCTATCCGCTCCTCTCCGCCAGCCAATCTGCTGTCCGCTCCTCTCTGCCAGCCAAACTGCTGTCCGCTCCTCTCTGCCATCCAATCTGCTATCCCCTCCTCTCCGCCAGCCAATCTGCTACCCCTCCTCTCCGCCAGCCAATCTGCTATCCGCTCCTGTGTCAGCCAATCTGCTATCCACTCCTCTTTGCCAGCCACTATGCTATCCGCTCCTCTCCGCCAGCCACCCTGCTATCCGCCCCTGTGTCAGCCAGTCTGTTATCCGCTCCTCTCCGCCAGCCAATCTGATCTCCGCTCCTCTTTGCCAGCCAATCTGCTATCGGTTCCTCTCCGCCAACCACCCTGCTATCCGCTCCTCTCCGCAAGCCAATCTGCTATCCGCTCCTGTGTCAGCCAATCTGCTATCCACTCCTCTTTGCCAGCCAATTTGCTATGCACACCTCTTTGCCAGCCACTCTGCTATGCGCTCCTCTCCGCCAGCCACCCTGCTATCAGCTCCTGTGTCAGCCAATCTGCTATCCGCTCCTCTTTGCCTGCCAATCTGCTTTCCGCTCCTCTCCGCCAACCACCCTGCTATCCGCTCCTCTCCGCCAGCCAATCTGCTATCCGCTCCTATGTCAGCCAATCTGCTATCCGCTCCTCTCTGCCAACTACCCTGCGATCCGCTCCTCTCCGCCAGCCAATCTGCTGTCCGCTCCTGTGTCAGCCAATCCGCTATCCGCTCCTCTCCGCTAGCCATTCTGCTATCCGCTCCTGTTCGCCAGCCAATCTGCTATCCACTCCTCTTTGCCAGCCAATCTGCTATCCGCTCCTCTCTGTCAGCCACTATGCTATCCGCTCCTCTCCGCCAGCCAATCTGCTGTCGGCTCCTCTCCGCCAACCACCCTGCTATCCGTTCCTCTCCGGCAACCACCCAGTTATCCGCTCCTCTCCGCCAGCCAATCTGCTGTCCGCTCCTGTGTCAGCCAGTCTGCTGTACGCTCCTCTCCACTAGCCAATCTGCTATCCGCTCCTCTCCGCCAGCCAATCTGCTATCCACTCCTGTGTCAGCCAATCTGCTATCCTCTCCTCTCCGCCAACCACACTGCTATACGCTCCTCTCCGCCAACCCCCCTGCTATCCGCTCCTGTGTCAGCCACCCTGCTATCCGCTCCTCTCCGCCAGCCAATCTGCTATCCGCTCCTCTCCGCCAGCCAATCTGCTGTCCGCTCCTGTGTCAGCCAATCCGCTATCCGCTCCTCTCCGCTAGCCATTCTGCTATCCGCTCCTCTCCGCCAGACAATCTGCTATCCACTCCTGTGTCAGCCACACTGCTATCCGCTCCTCTTTGCTAGCCAATCTGCTATCCGCTCCTCTCCGCCAGCCAATCTGCTATCCGCTCCTCTCCGCCAGCGAATCTGCTATCCGCTCCTCTCCGCCAGCCAATCTTCTATCCGCTCCTCTCCGCCAGCCAATCTGCTATCCGCTCCTCTCCGCCAGCAACACTGCTATCCGCTGCTCTCCGCCAGCCACACTGCTATCCGCTCCTCTCCGCCAGCCACCCTGCTATCAGCTCCTCTCCGCCAGCCAATCTGCTATACGCTCCTCTTTGCCAGCCAATCTGCTATCCGCTCCTCTCCGCCACCCACCCTGCTATCCGCACCTGTGTCAGCCAATCTGCTATCCGCTCCTGTCCGCCAGCCAAACTGCTGTCCGCACCTCTCCCCCAGCCAATCTGCTATCCGCTCCTCTCCGCCAACCACCCTGCTATCCGCTCCTCTCCGCCAGCCAATCTGCTATCCGCTCCTGTGTCAGCTAATCTGATATGCGCTCCTCTCTGCCAGCCAATCTCCTATCCGCTCCTCTCCGCCAGCCAATCTGCTGTCCGCTCCTCTCTGCCAGCCACTCTGCTATCTGCTCCTCTCCGCCAGCCACTCTGCTATCCGCCCCTGTGTCAGCCAATCTGCTATCCCCTCCTCTCCGCCAGCCAATCTACTATCCGCTCCTGTGTCAGCCAATCTGCTATCCACTACTCTTTGCCAGCCAATCTGCTATCCGCTCCTCTCTGTCAGCCACTATGCTATCCGCTCCTCTCCGCCAGCCACCCTGCTATCCGCCCCTGTGTCAGCCAATCTGCTATCCGCTCCTCTCCGCCAGCCAATCTGATCTCCGCTGCTCTGCGCCAGCCAATCTGCTGTCCGCTCCTCTCAGGCAACCAATCTGCTATCCGCTCCTGTGTGAGCCAATCTGCTATCCGCTCCTATGTCACCCAATCTGCTGTCCGCTCCTCTCCGCCAGCCAATATACTATCCACTCCTCTCTGCCAGCCACCCTGTATCCGCTCCTCTCCGCCAACCCCCCTGCTGTCCGCTCCTATCCGGCAACCAATCTGCTATCCGCTCCTGTGTGAGCCAATCTGCTATCCGCTCCTCTCCGCCAGCCACTCTGCAATCCGCTACTCTCCGCCAGCCACTCTGCTATCCGCTTCTCTCCGCCACCCACCCTGCTATCCGCACCTGTGTCAGCCAATCTGCTATCCGCTCCTCTCCCCCAGCCAATCTGCTGTCCGCTCCTCTCTGCCAGCCAAACTGCTGTCCGCTCCTGTGTCAGCCAATCCGCTATCCGCTCCTCTCCGCTAGCCATTCTGCTATCCGCTCCTGTTCGCCAGCCAATCTGCTATCCACTCCTCTTTGCCAGCCAATCTGCTATCCGCTCCTCTCTGTCAGCCACTATGCTATCCGCTCCTCTCCGCCAGCCACCCTGCTATCCGCCCCTGTGTCAGCCAGTCTGTTATCCGCTCCTCTCCGCCAGCCAATCTGATCTCCGCTACTCTGCGCCAGCCAATCTGCTGTCCGCTCCTCTCAGGCAACCACCGTGCTATCCGCTCCTCTCCGCCAACCAATCTGCTTTCCGCTCCTGTGTCAGCCAATCTGCTGTCCGCTCATCTTTGCCAGCCAATCTGCTTTCCGCTCCTGTGTCAGCCAATCTGCTGTCCACTCCTCTTTGCCAGCCAATCTGCTATCGGTTCCTCTCCGCCAACCACCCTGCTATCCACTCCTCTTTGCCAGCCAATTTGCTATGCACTCCTCTTTGCCAGCCACTCTGCTATGCGCTCCTCTCCGCCAGCCACCCTGCTATCAGCTCCTGTGTCAGCCAATCTGCTATCCGCTCCTCTTTGCCAGCCAATCTGCTTTCCGCTCCTCTCCGCCAACCACCCTGCTATACGCTCCTCTCTGCCAGCCGATCTGCTATCCGCTCCTGTGTCAGCCAATCTGCTATCCGCTCCTCTCTGCCAACCACCCTGCGATCCGCTCCTCTCCGCCAGCCAATCTGCTGTCCGCTCCTGTGTCAGCCAATCCGCTATCCGCTCCTCTCCGCTAGCCATTCTGCTATCCGCTCCTGTCCGCCAGCCAATCTGCTATCCACTCCTGTGTCAGCCAATCTGCTATCTGCTCCTCTCCGCCAGCCACACTGATATACGCTCCTCTCCGCCAACCCCCCTGCTATCCGCTCCTGTGTCAGCCACCCTGCTATCCGCTCCTCTTTGCCAGCCAATCTCCTATCCGCTCCTCTCCGCTAGCCAATCTGCTATCCGCTCCTCTCCGCTAGCCAATCTCCTATCCACTCCTGTGTCAGCCAATCTGCTATCCGCTCCTCTCCGCCAGCCACACTGTTATACGCTCCTCTCCGCCAACCCCCCTGCTATACGCTCCTGTGTCAGCCACCCTGCTATCCGCTCCTCTTTGCTAGCCAATCTGCTATCCGCTGCTCTCCGCCAGCCAATCTGCTATCCGCTGCTCTCCGCCAGCCAATCTGCTATCCGCTCCTCTCCGCCAGCCAATCTGCTCTCCGCTCCTCTCCGCCAGCCAATCTGCTCTCCGCTCCTCTCCGCCAGCCAATCTGCTATCCGCTCCTCTCCTCCAGCCCCCCTGCTATCCGCTCCCCTCCGCCAGCCACCCTGCTTTCCGCTCCTCTCCGCCAGCCAATCTGCTATCCGCTCCTGTGTCAGCCACCCTGCTATGCGCTCCTCTCCGCCAGCCAATCTGCTGTCTGCTCCTCTCCGCCAACCACCCTGCTATCCGCTCCTCTCCGCCAACCACCCAGTTATCCGCTCCTCTCCGCCAGCCAATCTGCTGTCCGCTCCTGTGTCAGCCAATCTGCTGTCCGCTCCTCTCCACTAGCCAATCTGCTATCCGCTCCTCTCCGCCAGCCAATCTGCTATCCACTCCTGTGTCAGCCAATCTGCTATCCGCTCCTCTCCGCCAGCCACACTGCTATCCGCTCCTCTCCGCCACCCACCCTGCTATCCGCACCTGTGTCAGCCAATCTGCTATCCGCTCCTGTCCGCCAGCAAATCTGCTGTCCGCACCTCTCCGCCAGGCAATCTGCTATCCGCTCCTCAACGCCAGGCAATCTGCTATCCGCTCCTCTCCGCCAACCACCCTGCTATCCGCTCCTCTCCGCCAGCCAATCTGCTATCCGCTCCTGTGTCAGCTAATCTGATATCCGCTCCTCTCTGCCAGCCAATCTCCTATCCGCTCCTCTCCGCCAGCCAATCTGCTGTCCGCTCCTCTCTGCCATCCAATCTGCTATCCCCTCCTCTCCGCCAGCCAATCTGCTACCCCTCCTCTCCGCCAGCCAATCTCCTATCCGCTCCTGTGTCAGCCAATCTGCTATCCACTCCTCTTTGCCAGCCAATCTGCTATCCGCTCCTCTCTGTCAGCCACTATGCTATCCGCTCCTCTCCGCCAGCCACCCTGCTATCCGCCCCTGTGTCAGCCAGTCTGTTATCCGCTCCTCTCCGCCAGCCAATCTGATCTCCGCTACTCTGCACCAGCCAATCTGCTGTCCGCTCCTTTCAGGCAACCACCGTGCTATCCGCTCCTCTCCGCCAACCAATCTGCTTTCCGCTCCTGTGTCAGCCAATCTGCTGTCCGCTCCTCTTTGCCAGCCAATCTGCTATCGGTTCCTCTCCGCCAACCACCCTGCTATCCGCTCCTCTCCGCCAGCCAATCTGCTATCCGCTCCTGTGTCAGCCAATCTGCTATCCACTCCTCTTTGCCAGCCAATTTGCTATGCACTCCTCTTTGCCAGCCACTCTGCTATGCGCTCCTCTCCGCCAGCCACCCTGCTATCCGCTCCTGTGTCAGCCAATCTGCTATCCGCTCCTCTTTGCCAGCCAATCTGCTTTCCGCTCCTCTCCGCCAACCACCCTGCTATCCGCTCCTCTCCGCCAGCCAATCTGCTATCCGCTCCTGTGTCAGCCAATCTGCTATCCGCTCCTCTCTTCCAACCACCCTGCGATCCGCTCCTCTCCGCCAGCCAATCTGCTGTCCGCTCCTGTGTCAGCCAATCCGCTATCCGCTCCTCTCCGCTAGCCATTCTGCTATCCGCTCCTTTCCGCCAGCCAATCTGCTATCCGCTCCTCTTTGCCAGCCAATCTGCTATCCGCTCCTCTCCGCCAGCCACCCTGCTATCCGCCCCTGTGTCAGCCAGTCTGTTATCCGCTCCTCTCCGCCAGCCAATCTGATCTCCGCTACTCTGCGCCAGCCAATCTGCTATCCGCTCCTGTGTCAGCCAATCTGCTATCCGCTCCTCTCTGCCAACCACCCTGCGATCCGCTCCTCTCCGCTAGCCAGTCTGCTGTCCGCTCCTGTGTCAGCCAATCCGCTATTCGCTCCTCTCCGCTAGCCATTCTGCTATCCGCTCCTGTCCGCCAGCCAATCTGCTATCCACTACTGTGTCAGCCATAAGAACATAAGAACATAAGAAAGGCCGTACTGGGTCAGACCAAAGGTCCATCTAGCCCAGTATCTGTCTACCGACAGTGGCCAATGCCAGGTGCCCCTGAGGGAGTGAACCTAAAAGGCAACGATCAAGTGATCTCTCTCCTGCCATCCATCTCCATCCTCTGACTAACAGAGGCTAGGGACACCATTCTTACCCATCTTGGCCAATCTGCTATCTGCTCCTCTCCGCCAGCCACACTGATATACGCTCCTCTCCGCCAACCCCCCTGCTATCCGCTCCTGTGTCATCCACCCTGCTATCCGCTCCTCTTTGCCAGCCAATCTCCTATCCGCTCCTCTCCGCTAGCCAATCTCCTATCCACTCCTGTGTCAGCCAATCTGCTATACGCTCCTCTCCGCCAGCCACACTGTTATACGCTCCTCTCCGCCAACCCCCCTGCTATCCGCTCCTGTGTCAGCCACCCTGCTCTCCGCTCCTCTTTGCTAGCCAATCTGCTATCCGCTGCTCTCCGCCAGCCAATCTGCTATCCGCTCCTCTCCGCCAGCCAATCTGCTATCCGCTCCTCTCCGCCAGCCAATCTGCTATCCGCTCCTCTCCGCCAGCCTCCCTGCTATCCGCTCCCCTCCGCCAGCCACCCTGCTTTCCGCTCCTCTCCGCCAGCCAATCTGCTATCCGCTCCTGTGTCAGCCACCCTGCTATGCGCTCCTCTCCGCCAGCCAATCTGCTGTCTGCTCCTCTCCGCCAACCAGCCTGCTATCCGCTCCTCTCCGCCAACCACCCAGTTATCCGCTCCTCTCCGCCAGCCAATCTGCTCTCCGCTCCTGTGTCAGCCAATCTGCTGTACGCTCCTCTCCACTAGCCAATCTGCTATCCGCTTCTCTCCGCCACCCACCCTGCTATCCGCACCTGTGTCAGCCAATCTGCTATCCGCTCCTCTCCGCCAGCCAATCTGCTGTCCGCTCCTCTCTGCCAGCCAATCTGCTGTCCGCTCCTCTCTGCCATCCAATCTGCTATCTCCTCCTCTCCGCCAGCCAATCTGCTACCCCTCCTCTCTGCCAGCCAATCTGCTACCCCTCCTCTCCGCCAGCCAATCTGCTATCCGCTCCTGTGTCAGCCAATCTGCTATCCTCTCCTCTTTGCCAGCCAATCTGCTATCCGCTCCTCTCTGTCAGCCACTATGCTATCCGCTCCTCTCCGCCAGCCACCCTGCTATCCGCCCCTGTGTCAGCCAGTCTGTTATCCGCTCCTCTCCGCCAGCCAATCTGATCTCCGCAACTCTGCGCCAGCCAATCTGATGTCCGCTCCTTTCAGGCAACCACCGTGCTATCCGCTCCTCTCCGCCAACCAATCTGCTTTCCGCTCCTGTGTCAGCCAATCTGCTGTCCGCTCCTCTTTGCCAGCCAATCTGCTATCGGTTCCTCTCCGCCAACCACCCTGCTATCCACTCCTCTTTGCCAGCCAATTTGCTATGCACTCCTCTTTGCCAGCCACTCTGCTATGCGCTCCTCTCCGCCAGCCACCCTGCTATCAGCTCCTGTGTCAGCCAATCTGCTATCCGCTCCTCTTTGCCAGCCAATCTGCTTTCCGCTCCTCTCCGCCAACCACCCTGCTATACGCTCCTCTCTGCCAGCCAATCTGCTATCCGCTCCTGTGTCAGCCAATCTGCTATCCGCTCCTCTCTGCCAACCACCCTGCGATCCGCTCCTCTCCGCCAGCCAATCTGCTGTCCGCTCCTGTGTCAGCCAATCCGCTATCCGCTCCTCTCCGCTAGCCATTCTGCTATCTGCTCCTGTCCGCCAGCCAATCTGCTATCCACTCCTGTGTCAGCCAATCTGCTATCTGCTCCTCTCCGCCAGCCACACTGATATACGCTCCTCTCCGCCAACCCCCCTGCTATCCGCTCCTGTGTCAGCCACCCTGCTATCCGCTCCTCTTTGCCAGCCAATCTCCTATCCGCTCCTCTCCGCTAGCCAATCTGCTATCCGCTCCTCTCCGCTAGCCAATCTCCTATCCACTCCTGTGTCAGCCAATCTGCTATCCGCTCCTCTCCGCCAGCCACACTGTTATACGCTCCTCTCCGCCAACCCCCCTGCTATACGCTCCTGTGTCAGCCACCCTGCTATCCGCTCCTCTTTGCTAGCCAATCTGCTATCCGCTGCTCTCCGCCAGCCAATCTGCTATCCGCTGCTCTCCGCCAGCCAATCTGCTATCCGCTCCTCTCCGCCAGCCAATCTGCTCTCCGCTCCTCTCCGCCAGCCAATCTGCTCTCCGCTCCTCTCCGCCAGCCAATCTGCTATCCGCTCCTCTCCTCCAGCCCCCCTGCTATCCGCTCCCCTCCGCCAGCCACCCTGCTTTCCGCTCCTCTCCGCCAGCCAATCTGCTATCCGCTCCTGTGTCAGCCACCCTGCTATGCGCTCCTCTCCGCCAGCCAATCTGCTGTCTGCTCCTCTCCGCCAACCACCCTGCTATCCGCTCCTCTCCGCCAACCACCCAGTTATCCGCTCCTCTCCGCCAGCCAATCTGCTGTCCGCTCCTGTGTCAGCCAATCTGCTGTCCGCTCCTCTCCACTAGCCAATCTGCTATCCGCTCCTCTCCGCCAGCCAATCTGCTATCCACTCCTGTGTCAGCCAATCTGCTATCCGCTCCTCTCCGCCAGCCACACTGCTATCCGCTCCTCTCCGCCACCCACCCTGCTATCCGCACCTGTGTCAGCCAATCTGCTATCCGCTCCTGTCCGCCAGCAAATCTGCTGTCCGCACCTCTCCGCCAGGCAATCTGCTATCCGCTCCTCTCCGCCAACCACCCTGCTATCCGCTCCTCTCCGCCAGCCAATCTGCTATCCGCTCCTGTGTCAGCTAATCTGATATCCGCTCCTCTCTGCCAGCCAATCTCCTATCCGCTCCTCTCCGCCAGCCAATCTGCTGTCCGCTCCTCTCTGCCATCCAATCTGCTATCCCCTCCTCTCCGCCAGCCAATCTGCTACCCCTCCTCTCCGCCAGCCAATCTCCTATCCGCTCCTGTGTCAGACAATCTGCTATCCACTCCTCTTTGCCAGCCAATCTGCTATCCGCTCATCTCCGCCAGCCACCCAGCTATCCGCCCCTGTGTCAGCCAGTCTGTTATCCGCTCCTCTCCGCCAGCCAATCTGATCTCCGCTACTCTGCACCAGCCAATCTGCTGTCCGCTCCTTTCAGGCAACCACCGTGCTATCCGCTCCTCTCCGCCAACCAATCTGCTTTCCGCTCCTGTGTCAGCCAATCTGCTGTCCGCTCCTCTTTGCCAGCCAATCTGCTATCGGTTCCTCTCCGCCAACCACCCTGCTATCCGCTCCTCTCCGCCAGCCAATCTGCTATCCGCTCCTGTGTCAGCCAATCTGCTATCCACTCCTCTTTGCCAGCCAATTTGCTATGCACTCCTCTTTGCCAGCCACTCTGCTATGCGCTCCTCTCCGCCAGCCACCCTGCTATCAGCTCCTGTGTCAGCCAATCTGCTATCCGCTCTTCTTTGCCAGCCAATCTGCTTTCCGCTCCTCTCCGCCAACCACCCTGCTATCCGCTCCTCTCCGCCAGCCAATCTGCTATCCGCTCCTGTGTCAGCCAATCTGCTATCCGCTCCTCTCTTCCAACCACCCTGCGATCCGCTCCTCTCCGCCAGCCAATCTGCTGTCCGCTCCTGTGTCAGCCAATCCGCTATCCGCTCCTCTCCGCTAGCCATTCTGCTATCCGCTCCTTTCCGCCAGCCAATCTGCTATCCGCTCCTCTTTGCCAGCCAATCTGCTATCCGCTCCTCTCCGCAAGCCACCCTGCTATCCGCCCCTGTGTCAGCCAGTCTGTTATCCGCTCCTCTCCGCCAGCCAATCTGATCTCCGCTACTCTGCGCCAGCCAATCTGCTATCCGCTCCTGTGTCAGCCAATCTGCTATCCGCTCCTCTCTGCCAACCACCCTGCGATCCGCTCCTCTCCGCTAGCCAGTCTGCTGTCCGCTCCTGTGTCAGCCAATCCGCTATTCGCTCCTCTCCGCTAGCCATTCTGCTATCCGCTCCTGTGTCAGCCAATCCGCTATTCGCTCCTCTCCGCCAGCCAATCTGCTATCCACTACTGTGTCAGCCATAAGAACATAAGAACATAAGAAAGGCCGTACTGGGTCAGACCAAAGGTCCATCTAGCCCAGTATCTGTCTACCGACAGTGGCCAATGCCAGGTGCCCCTGAGGGAGTGAACCTAAAAGGCAACGATCAAGTGATCTCTCTCCTGCCATCCATCTCCATCCTCTGACTAACAGAGGCTAGGGACACCATTCTTACCCATCTTGGCCAATCTGCTATCTGCTCCTCTCCGCCAGCCACACTGATATACGCTCCTCTCCGCCAACCCCCCTGCTATCCGCTCCTGTGTCATCCACCCTGCTATCCGCTCCTCTCCGCTAGCCAATCTGCTATACGCTCCTCTCCGCTAGCCAATCTCCTATCCACTCCTGTGTCAGCCAATCTGCTATACGCTCCTCTCCGCCAGCCACACTGTTATACGCTCCTCTCCGCCAACCCCCCTGCTATCCGCTCCTGTGTCAGCCACCCTGCTCTCCGCTCCTCTTTGCTAGCCAATCTGCTATCCGCTGCTCTCCGCCAGCCAATCTGCTATCCGCTCCTCTCTGCCAGCCAATCTGCTATCCGCTCCTCTCCGCCAGCCAGTCTGCTATCCGCTCCTCTCCGCCAGCCTCCCTGCTATCCGCTCCCCTCCGCCAGCCACCCTGCTTTCCGCTCCTCTCCGCCAGCCAATCTGCTATCCGCTCCTGTGTCAGCCACCCTGCTATGCGCTCCTCTCCGCCAGCCAATCTGCTGTCTGCTCCTCTCCGCCAACCACCCTGCTATCCGCTCCTCTCCGCCAACCACCCAGTTATCCGCTCCTCTCCGCCAGCCAATCTGCTCTCCGCTCCTGTGTCAGCCAATCTGCTGTACGCTCCTCTCCACTAGCCAATCTGCTATCCGCTCCTCTCCACTAGCCAATCTGCTATCCGCTTCTCTCCGCCACCCACCCTGCTATCCGCTCCTCTCCGCCAGCCAATCTGCTATCCGCTCCTCTCCGCCAGCCAATCTGCTATCCGCTCCTCTCCGCCAGCCAATCTGCTGTGCGCTCCTCTCTGCCAGCCAATCTGCTGTCCGCTCCTCTCTGCCATCCAATCTGCTATCCCCTCCTCTCCGCCAGCCAATCTGCTACCCCTCCTCTCCGCCAGCCAATCTGCTATCCGCTCCTGTGTCAGCCAATCTGCTATCCTCTCCTCTTTGCCAGCCAATCTGCTATCCGCTCCTCTCTGTCAGCCACTATGCTATCCGCTCCTCTCCGCCAGCCACCCTGCTATCCGCCCCTGTGTCAGCCAGTCTGTTATCCGCTCCTCTCCGCCAGCCAATCTGATCTCCGCAACTCTGCGCCAGCCAATCTGCTGTCCGCTCCTTTCAGGCAACCACCGTGCTATCCGCTCCTCTCCGCCAACCAATCTGCTTTCCGCTCCTGTGTCAGCCAATCTGCTGTCCGCTCCTCTTTGCCAGCCAATCTGCTATCGGTTCCTCTCCGCCAACCACCCTGCTATCCACTCCTCTTTGCCAGCCAATTTGCTATGCACTCCTCTTTGCCAGCCACTCTGCTATGCGCTCCTCTCCGCCAGCCACCCTGCTATCAGCTCCTGTGTCAGCCAATCTGCTATCCGCTCCTCTCCGCCAACCACCCTGCTATACGCTCCTCTCTGCCAGCCAATCTGCTATCCGCTCCTGTGTCAGCCAATCTGCTATCCGCTCCTCTCTGCCAACCACCCTGCGATCCGCTCCTATCCGCCAGCCAATCTGCCATCCTCTGCTCTCTGCCAGCCACCCTGCTATCCGCTCCTCTCCGCCAGCCAATCTGCTATCCGCTCCTGTGTCAGCCACCCTGCTATGCGCTCCTCTCCGCCAACCACCCTGCTATCCACTCCTCTCCCCCAGGAATTCTCCTAACCGCAACTCTCCGCCAGCGAATCTGCTATCCGCTCCTCTCCGCCAACCACCCTGCTATCCGCTCCTCTCCGCCAGCCACCATGCTATCCGCTCCTCTCCGCCAGCCACCCTGCTATCCGCTCCTCTCCGCCAGCCACCCTGCTATCCGCTTCTCTCCGCCAGCCACCCTTCTATCCGCTCCTGTGTCAGCCAATCTGCTATCCGCTCCTCTCCGCCAGCCAATCTGCTATCCGCTCCTGTGTCAGCCACCCTGCTATCCGCTCCTCTCCGCCAACCACCCTGCTATCCGCTCCTCTCCGCCAGCCAATCTGCTATCTGCTCCCATTTGCCAGCCAATCTGCTATCCGCTCCTTTCCGCCAACCACCCTGCTATCCGCTCCTCTCTGCCAGCCAATCTGCTATCCGCTCCTCTCCGCCAGCCAATCTGCTATCCGATCCTCTCCACCAGCCACCCTGCTATCCGCTCCTGTGTCGGCCAATCTGCTATCCGCTCCTCTCCGCCAGCCCCTTAAAATCCCTATGTCCTGCTTGCCCCAGGCTGAGTTAGCTGAGCGTAAGTAATTGCAGGCCATTATAGGCCAGCTTGATATCCAAATTACCTTGTTGTTTTGACCTGTTGTATTTGGAAAAGATTATAGTTGGTATAATGACCCTACTCTTGTTAGAGGACTGGTGCAAGGGGATGAATATTGACCCTAGGAACTGTCTTCTGGTAACGGGGGTTGTCATAAACAGTTAGTTAAGGGTTAAGGTTTTTTTCTACCTGTAAAGGATTAACAAGCAGTACCTGTGAACATCTGACCAGAGGAACAATCAGGGACAAGAGATTTTCAAATCTCTGTGGAGGGAAGTTTTTTTTTCTGTTCTTTGTGTTAGAGAGTCTCTCTTGGGAGTTAAGGGAGTTCAGACATCTTAATCAAGTCCTCCCAGGTTTCTGCAATAAATTCTTCTATTCAAGGTAGTGAATATTAGCAAGGAACTAGTATTCTTATACTTTTATTTCTGTATTTGCAATTCTGTGTTTTGCTATAGAATTTCTTTAATGCTGTACTGTTATTGCTTTTACTGAGAAAGAAAGGAGGGGGGATTCTCTCCAGAGATTGATAAGTTTAGACCCTGTGTATTGCTCCATCTTGGTATTGCAGAGACAGTTTACTTTCTTTTATTCTTTAATAAATCTTTTCTGTTAAGGACTTGGTTGATCTTTCCTTGGGTGAATTCTCAGGGAAAGGGGAGGAGGGAGGAGGAAGGCATCCCTCTGTAGTTGGATCCCGGTATCTCTCCTAGGAAAAGGGAGGGGGGAGGAAGCAGGGGGAATGGTTTATTTCTCCTAGGTGTAAGAAATCCAAGGATTTTTGGGAAGGACTGTGTCCCAATATATGTACATTATTGGGTGGTGGCAGCTTTTAACAGATCTAAACTAGGATTTTAGTTTAGGGGAGTCCATGCAGGTTCCCATCTTGGAACCCAACAGCTCTAAGTGGGGAATAAACCTATGATAGCAGGGTGGCTGACACAGGAGCGGATAGCAGGGTGGCTGGCGGAGAGGAGCGGATAGCAGGGTGGCTGGCGGAGAGGAGCGGATAGCAGATTGGCTGACGGAGAGGAGCGGATAGCAGATTGGCTGGCGGAGAGGAGCGGATAGCAGATTGCCTGGCAAAGAGAAGCGGATAGCAGGGTGACTGAAACAGGAGAGGATAGCAGATTGATTGACGCAGGAACGGATAGCAGGGTGGTTGGCGGAGAGGAGCGGATAGCAGATTGCCTGGCAAAGAGAAGCGGATAGCAGGGTGACTGAAACAGGAGAGGATAGCAGATTGATTGACGCAGGAACGGATAGCAGGGTGGCTGGCGGAGAGGAGCGGATAGCAGATTGGCTGGCGGAGAGGCACGGATAGCAGATTGGCTGGCGGACGGGAGCGGATAGCAGGGTGGCTGGAGGGGGAAGGGAGCGGATAGCAGGGTGGTTGGCGGAGAGGAGGGGATAGCAGGGTGGTTGGCGGAGAGGAGCGGATAGCAGGGTGGCTGGTGGAGAGGAGCGGATAGCAGATTGGCTGGCGGAGAGGAGCGGATAGCAGGGTGGCTGGCGGAGAGGAGCGGATAGCAGATTGGCTGGCGGAGAGGAGCGGATAGCAGATTGGCTGGCGGAGAGGAGAGGTTAGCAGATTGGCTGGCGGAGAGGAGCGGATAGCAGGGTGGCTGACGGACAGGAGCGGATAGCAGGGTGGCTGGCGGGGGGGAGCGGATAGCAGGGTGGTTGGCAAAGAGGAGCGGATAGCAGGGTGGTTGGTGGAGAGGAGCGGATAGCAGGGTGGCTGGCGGAGAGGAGCAGATAGCAGGGTGGCTGGCGGAGAGGAGCAGATAGCAGGGTGGCTGGCGGAGAGGAGCAGATAGCAGATTGGCTGGCGGAGAGGAGCGGATAGCAGATTGGCTGGCGGAGAGTTGCGGATAGCAGATTGGCTGGCGGAAAGGAGCCGATAGCAGATTGGATGGCGGACAGGAGCCGATAGCAGATTGGATGGCGGACAGGAGCGGATAGCAGATTGGCTGATGGAGAGTTGCGGATAGGAGATTGGCTGGCGGAGAGGAGCGGATAGCAGGGTGGCTGGTGGAGAGGAGCGGATAGCAGCGTGGCTGGCGAACAGGAGCGGATAGCAGATTGGATGGCGAACAGGAGCGGATAGCAGATTGGCTGGCGGACAGGAGCGGATAGCAGGGTGGCTGGCGGAGAGGAGCGGATAGCAGGGTGGCTGGCGGAGAGGAGCGGATAGCAGGGTGGCTGGCGGAGAGGAGCGGATAGCAGATTGGCTGGCGGAGAGGAGCGGATAGCAGGGTGGCTGCTGGGTGGGAGCAGATAGCAGGGTGGTTGGCGGAGAGGAGCGGATAGCAGATTGTCTGGCGGAAGAGAGCAGAAAGCATGGTGGCTTGCGGAGGGGAGCGGATAGCAGGGTGGTTGGCGGAGAGGAGCGGATAGCAGGGTGGCTGGCGGAGAGGAGCGGATAGCAGATTGGCTGGCGGACGGGAGCGGATATCAGGGTGGCTGGCGGACGGGAGCGGATAGCAGGGTGGTTTGCAGAGAGGAGCGGATAGCAGGGTCACTGGAGGACAGGAGTGGAGAGCAGATTGGCTGGCGGAGAGGAGCGGAGAGCAGATTGGCTGGCGGAGAGGAGCGGATAGAAGGGTGGCTGGCGGAGAGGAGCGGATAGCAGATTGGCTGGCGGAGAGGAGCGGATAGAGGAGTGGCTGGCGGAGAGGAGCGGATAGCAGATTGGCTGGCGGAGAGGAGCGGATAGCAGGGTGGCTGGTGGGTGGGAGCAGATAGCAGGGTGGTTGGCGGAGAGGAGCGGATAGCAGATTGTCTGGCGGAAGAGAGCAGAAAGCATGGTGGCTTGCGGAGGGGAGCGGATAGCAGGGTGGTTGGCGGAGAGGAGCGGATAGCAGGGTGGCTGGAGGAGTGGAGCGGATAGCAGATTGGCTGGCGGAGGGGAGCGGATAGCAGGGTGGCTGGCGTACGGGAGCGGATAGCAGGGTGGTTGGCGGAGAGGAGCGGATAGCAGGGTCGCTGGCGGAGAGGAGCGGAGAGCAGATGGGCTGGCGGAGAGGAGCGGAGAGCAGATTGGCTGGCGGAGAGGAGCGGATAGAAGGGTGGCTGGCGGAGACGAGCGGATAGCAGGGTGGCTCGTGGGTGGGAGCGGATAGCAGGGTGGTTGGCGGAGAGGAGCGGATAGCAGATTGTCTGGCGGAAGAGAGCAGAAAGCAGGGTGGCTTGCGGAGGGGAGCGGATAGCAGGGTGGTTGGCTGAGAGGAGCGGATAGCAGGTTGGCTGGAGGAGAGGAGCGGATAGCAGATTGGCTGGCGGAGAGGAGCGGATAGCAGGGTGGCTGGCGGAGAGGATCGGATAGCAGATTGGCTAGCGGAGAGTTGCGGATAGGAGATTGGCTGGCGGAGAGGGGCGGATTGCAGATTGGCTGGCGGAGAGGGGCGGATTGCAGATTGGCTGGCGGAGAGGAGCGGATAGCAGGGTGGCTGGCGGAGAGGAGCGGATAGCAGGGTGGCTGGCGGAGAGGAGCGGATAGCAGATTGCCTGGCAGAGAGGAGCGGATAGCAGATTGGCTGGCGGAAAGGAGAGGATAGCAGATTGCCTGGCAGAGAGGAGCGGATAGCAGATTGACTGGCGGAAAGGAGAGGATAGCATATTGGCTGGCGGAGGGGAGCAGATAGCAGGGTGGCTGGCGGAGAGGAGCGGATAGCAAGGTTGCTGGCGGAGAGGAGCGGACAGCAGATTAGCTGACGGAGAGGAGCGGATAGCAGGGTGTGTGGCGGAGAGCAGCAGATAGCAGATTGGCTGGCATTGAGGAGTGGATAGCAGGGTGGCTGGCGGAGAGGAGCGGATAGCAGGGTGGCTGGCGGGAGGGAGCGGATAGCAGGGTGGTTGGCGGAGAAAAGTGGATAGCAGGTTGGCTGGTGGACGGGAGCGGATAGCAGGGTGGTTGGCGGATAGGAGCGGATAGCAGGGTGGTTGGCGGAGACGAGCGGATAGCAGGGTGGCTGGCGGAGAGGAGCGGATAGAGGGTGGCTGGCGGAGAGGAGCGGATAGCAGATTGTCTGGCGGAGAGGAGCGGATAGCAACTTGGCTGGCGGAGAGGAGCGGATAGCAGGGTGGCTGGCGGAGAGGAGCGGATAGCAGATTGGCTGGCGGAGGGGAGCGGATAGCAGGGTGGCTGGCGGACGGTAGCGGATAGCAGGGTGGTTAGCGGAGAGGAGCGGATAGCAGGGTCGCTGGCGGAGAGGAGCGGAGAGCAGATTGGCTGGCGGAGAGATGAGCGGAGAGCAGATTGGCTGGCGGAGAGGAGCGGATAGAAGGGTGGCTGGCGGAGAGGAGCGGATAGAAGGGTGGCTGGCGGAGAGGAGCGGATAGCAGGGTGGCTGGCGGAGAGGAGTGGATAGCAGGGTGGCTGGTGGGTGGGAGCGGATAGCAGGGTGGTTGGCGGAGAGGAGCGGATAGAAGGGTGGCTGGTGGAGAGGAGCGGATAGCAGATTGTCTGGCGGAGAGGAGCGGATAGCAGGGTGGCAGGTGGGTGGGAGCTGATAGCAGGGTGGTTGGCGGAGAGGAGCGGATAGCAGATTGGCTGGCGGAAGAGAGCAGATAGCAGGGTGGCTTCTGGAGGGGAGCGGATAGCACGGTGGTTAGCAGAGAGGAGCGGATAGCAGGGTGGCTGGAGGAGAGGAGCGGATACCAGATTGGCTGGCGGAGATGAGCGGATAGCAGTGTGGCTGGCGGAGTGGAGCGGATAGCAGATTGGCTGGCGTAGAGGAGCAGATAGCAGGGTGGCTGGGGGAGAGGAGCGGATAGCAGATTGGCTCACGGAGAGTTACGGATAGGAGATTGGCTGGCGGAGAGGAGCGGATAGCAGATTGGCTGGCGGAGAGGAGCGGATAGCAGATTGGCTGGCGTACAGGAGCGGATAGCAGATTGGCTGGCAGACGGGAGCGGATAGCAGGGTGGCTGGCGGACGGGAGCGGATAGCAGGGTGGCTGGCGGAGGGGAGTGGATAGCAGGGTGGCTGGTGGAGAGGAGTGGATAGCAAGGTGACTGGCGGAGAGGAGCAGATAGCAGATTGGCTGACACAGGAGCGGATAGCAGATTGGCTGGCGGAGAGGAGCGGATAGCAGGGTGGCTGGCGGAGAGGTGAGGATAGCAGGGTTGCTGACGGAGAGGAGCGTATAGCAGATTGGCTGGCGGAGGGGAGCGGATGGCAGGGTGGCTGGCGGACGGGAGCGGATAGCAGGGTGGCTGGCGGAGAGGAGCGGATAGCAGGGTGGCTGGCGGACGGGAGCGGATAGCAGGGTCGCTGGCGTAGAGGAGCGGATAGCACGGTGGCTGGCGGAGAGGAGCGGACAGCAGGGTGGCTGGCGGGTGGGAGCAGATGGCAGGGTGGTTGGCGGAGAGGAGCGGATAGCAGATTGGCTGGCGGAAGAGAGCAGATAGTAGGGTGGCTTGCGGAGGGGATTGGATAGCAGGGTGGCTGGCGGACTGGAGCGGATAGCAGATTGGATGGCAGAGAGGAGCGGATAGCAGGGTGGCTGGCGGAGAGGAGCGGATAGCAGATTGGCTGGCGGAATGGAGCGGATAGCAGATTGGATGGCGGAAAGGAGCGGATAGCAGATTGGATGGCGGAAAGGAGCGGATAGCAGATTGGCTGGAGGAGAGGAGCGGATAGCAGATTGGCTGTCGGAGAGCAGCGGATAGCAGGGTGGCTGGCGGAGAGGAGCGGATTTCAGGGTGGCTGGCGGAGAGGAGCGGATAGCAGATTGGCTTGCGGAGAGGAGCGGATAGCAGATTGGCTGGCGTACGGGAGCGGATAGCAGGGTGGTTGAGGGGGGGAGCGGATAGCAGGGTCGCTGGCGGAGAGGAGCGGAGAGCAGATGGGCTGGCGGAGAGGAGCGGAGAGCAGATTGGCTGGCGGAGAGGAGCGGATAGCAGATTGGCTGGTGGAGAGGAGCGGATAGCAGGGTGTCTGACACAGAAGTGGATAACAGATTGGCTGGCGGAGAGGAGCGGATAGCAGATTGGCCTGCGGAGAGGAGCGGATAGCAGATTGGCTGGTGGAGAGTAGCGGATAGCAGGGTGGCTGGCAAAGTGGAGTGGATAGCAGATTGGCTGACACAGAAGCGGATAACAGATTGGCTCGCGGAGAGGAGCCGATAGCAGATTGGCTGGCGGAGAGGAGCCGATAGCAGATTGGCTGACACAGGAGCGGACAGCAGATTGGCTGGCGGAGAGGAGCGGATAGCAGGGTGGTTGGCGGAGAGGAACCGATAGCAGATTGGCTGGCAAAGAGGAGCGGACAGCAGATTGGCTGACACAGGAGCGGAAAGCAGATTGGTTGGCGGAGAGCAGCGGATAGCACGGTGGTTGCCTGAAAGGAGCGGACAGCAGATTGGCTGGCGCAGAGTAGCGGAGATCAGATTGGCTGGCGGAGAGGAGCGGATAACAGACTGGCTGACACAGGGGCGGATAGCAGGGTGGCTGGCGGAGAGGAGCGGATAGCATAATGGCTGACATAGAGGAGCGGATAGCAGATTGGCTGGCAAAGAGGTGTGGATAGCAGATTGGCTGGCGGACAGGAGCGGATAGCAGAATGGCTAGCGGAGAGGAGCGGATAGCGGAATGGCTGACACAGGAGCGGACAGCAGATTGGCTGGCGGAGAGGAGCGGATCGCAGGGTGGTTGGCAGAGAGGAGCGGATAGCAGATTGGCTGACATAGGAGCGGATAGCAGATTGGCTGGCGGAGAGGAGCGGATAGCAGGGTGGCTGGCGGAGAGGAGCAGATAGCCAGGTGGCTGGCGGAGAGGATCAGATAGCCGGGTGGCTGGCGGAGAGGAGCAGATAGCCGGGTGGCTGGAGAGAGAAGCGAATAACAGATTGGCTGGCGGAGAGGAGCGGATAGCAGATTGGCTGGCGGAGAGGAGCGGATACCAGATTGGCTGGCGGAGAGGAGCGGATAGCAGGGTGGCTGGCGGAGAGGAGCAGATAGCCGGGTGGCTGGCGGAGAGGAGCAGATAGCCGGGTGGCTGGCGGAGAGGAGCAGATAGCAGGGTGGCTGGAGAGAGAAGCGAATAACAGATTGGCTGGCGGAGAGGAGCGGATAGCAGGGTGGTTGGCAGAGAGGAGCGGATAGCAGGGTGGCTGACACAGAAGTGGATAACAGATTGGCTGGCGGAGAGGAGCGGATAGCAGACTGGCCTGCGGAGAGGAGCGGATAGCAGATTGGCCTGCGGAGAGGAGCGGATAGCAGATTGGCTGGCGGAGAGGAGCGGATAGCAGATTGGCTGGCGGAGAGGAGCGGATAGCAGGGTGGCTGGCGGAGAGGAGCAGATAGCCGGGTGGCTGGCGGAGAGGAGCGGATAGCAGGGTGGCTGGTGGAGAGGAGCGGATAGCAGGGTGGCTGGCGGAGAGGAGCAGATAGCCGGGTGGCTGGCGGAGATGAGCAGATAGTCGGGTGGCTGGAGAGAGAAGCGAATAGCAGATTGGCTGGCGGAGAGGAGCGGATAGCAGGGTGGTTGGCAGAGAGGAGCGGATAGCAGGGTGGCTGACACAGAAGTGGATAACAGATTGGCTGGCGGAGAGGAGCGGATAGCAGACTGGCCTGCGGAGAGGAGCGGATAGCAGATTGGCCTGCGGAGAGGAGCGGATAGCAGATTGGCTGGCGGAGAGTAGCGGATAGCAGGGTGGCTGGCAAAGAGGAGCGGATAGCAGATTGGCTGACACAGAAGCGGATAACAGATTGGCTGGCGGAGAGGAGCGGATAGCAGATTGGCTGGCGGAGAGGAGCGGATAGCAGATTGGCTGGCGGAGAGGAGCGGATAGCAGGGTGGCTGGCGGAGACAAGCGGATAGCAGGGTGGCTGGTGGGTGGGAGCAGATAGCAGGGTGGTTGACGGAGAGGAGCGGATAGCAGATTGTCTGGTGCAAGAGAGCAGAAAGCAGGGTGGCTTGCGGAGGGGAGCGGATAGCAGGGTGGTTGGCGGAGAGGAGCGGATAGCAGGGTGGCTGGAGGAGAGGAGCGGATAGCAGATTGGCTGGCGGAGAGGAGCGGATAGCAGGGTGGCTGGCGGAGAGGAGCGGATAGCAGATTGGCTAGCGGAGAGTTGCGGATAGGAGATTGGCTGGCGGAGAGGGGCGGATTGCAGATTGGCTGGCGGAGTGGGGCGGATTGCAGATTGGCTGGCGGAGAGGAGCGGATAGCAGGGTGGCTGGCGGAGAGGAACGAATAGCAGATTGCCTGGCGGAGAGGAGCGGATAGCAGATTGGCTGGCGGAAAGGAGAGGATAGCAGATTGGATGGTGGACAGGAGCGGATAGCAGATTGCCTGGAGGAGAGTTGCGGATAGGAGATTGGCTGGCGGAGAGGAGCGGATAGCATATTGTCTGGCGGAGGGGAGCAGATAGCAGGGTGGCTGGCGGAGGGGAGCAGATAGCAGGGTGGCTTGCGGAGAGGAGCGGATAGCAAGGTTGCTGGCGGAGAGGAGCGGATAGCAGATTGGCTGACGGAGAGGAGCGGATAGCAGGGTGGGTGGCGGAGAGGAGCAGATAGCAGTGTGGCTGGCGTAGAGGAGTGGATAGCAGTGTGGCTGGCGGAGAGGAGCGGATAGCAGGGTGGCTGGCGGAGGGGAGCGGATAGCAGGGTGGTTGGCGGAGAAAAGCGGATAGCAGGTTGGCTGTTGGACGGGAGCGGATAGCAGGGTGGTTGGCGGATAGGAGCGGATAGCAAGGTGGTTGGCGGATAGGAGCGGATAGCAAGGTGGTTGGCGGAGATGAGCGGATAGCAGGGTGGCTGGCGGAGAGGAGCGGATAGCAACTTGGCTGGCGGAGAGGAACGGATACCAGGGTGGCTGGCGGAGAGGAGTGGATAGCAGATTGGCTGGTGGACGGGAGCGGATAGCAGATTGGCTTGCGGAGGGGAGCGGATATCAGGGTGGCTGGCGGACGGGAGCGGATAGCACGGTGGTTGGCGGAGAGGAGCGGATAGCAGATTGGCTGGAGGAGATTTGCGGATAGGAGATTGACTGGCGGAGAGGAGCGGATAGCAGAATGGCTAGCGGAGAGGAGCGGATAGCGGAATGGCTGACACAGGAGCGGACAGCAGATTGGCTGGCGGAGAGGAGCGGATCGCAGGGTGGTTGGCAGAGAGGAGCGGATAGCAGATTGGCTGACATAGGAGCGGATAGCAGATTGGCTGGCGGAGAGGAGCGGATAGCCGGGTGGCTGGCGGAGAGGAGCAGATAGCCGGGTGGCTGGCGGAGAGGAGCAGATAGCCGGGTGGCTGGAGAGAGAAGCGAATAACAGATTGGCTGGCGGAGAGGAGCGGATAGCAGATTGGCTGGCGGAGAGGAGCGGATACCAGATTGGCTGGCGGAGAGGAGCGGATAGCAGGGTGGCTGGCGGAGAGGAGCAGATAGCCGGGTGGCTGGCGGAGAGGAGCAGATAGCCGGGTGGCTGGCGGAGAGGAGCAGATAGCCGGGTGGCTGGAGAGAGAAGCGAATAACAGATTGGCTGGCGGAGAGGAGCGGATAGCAGGGTGGTTGGCAGAGAGGAGCGGATAGCAGGGTGGCTGACACAGAAGTGGATAACAGATTGGCTGGCGGAGAGGAGCGGATAGCAGAATGGCCTGCGGAGAGGAGCGGATAGCAGATTGGCCTGCGGAGAGGAGCGGATAGCAGATTGGCTGGCGGAGAGGAGCGGATACCAGATTGGCTGGCGCAGAGGAGCGGATAGCAGGGTGGCTGGCGGAGAGGAGCAGATAGCCGGGTGGCTGGCGGAGAGGAGCGGATAGCAGGGTGGCTGGCGGAGAGGAGCAGATAGCCGGGTGGCTGGCGGAGAGGAGCAGATAGCCGGGTGGCTGGCGGAGAGGAGCAGATAGCCGGGTGGCTGGAGAGAGAAGCGAATAACAGATTGGCTGGCGGAGAGGAGCGGATAGCAGGGTGGTTGGCAGAGAGGAGCGGATAGCAGGGTGGCTGACACAGAAGTGGATAACAGATTGGCTGGCGGAGAGGAGCGGATAGCAGAATGGCCTGCGGAGAGGAGCGGATAGCAGATTGGCCTGCGGAGAGGAGCGGATAGCAGATTGGCTGGTGGAGAGGAGCGGATACCAGATTGGCTGGCGGAGAGGAGCGGATAGCAGGGTGGCTGGCGGAGAGGAGCAGATAGCCGGGTGGCTGGCGGAGAGGAGCGGATAGCAGGGTGGCTGGCGGAGAGGAGCAGATAGCCGGGTGGCTGGCGGAGAGGAGCAGATAGCCGGGTGGCTGGCGGAGAGGAGCAGATAGCCGGGTGGCTGGAGAGAGAAGAGAATAACAGATTGGCTGGCGGAGAGGAGCGGATAGCAGGGTGGTTGGCAGAGAGGAGCGGATAGCAGGGTGGCTGACACAGAAGTGGATAACAGATTGGCTGGCGGAGAGGAGCGGATAGCAGAATGGCCTGCGGAGAGGAGCGGATAGCAGATTGGCCTGCGGAGAGGAGCGGATAGCAGATTGGCTGGCGGAGAGGAGCGGATACCAGATTGGCTGGCGGAGAGGAGCGGATAGCAGGGTGGCTGGCGGAGAGGAGCGGATAGCAGATTGGCTGGCGGAGAGGAGCGGATAGCAGGGTGGCTGGCGGAGAGGAGCAGATAGCCGGGTGGCTGGCGGAGAGGAGCAGATAGCCGGGTGGCTGGCGGAGAGGAGCAGATAGCCGGGTGGCTGGAGAGAGAAGCGAATAACAGATTGGCTGGCGGAGAGGAGCGGATAGCAGGGTGGTTGGCAGAGAGGAGCGGATAGCAGGGTGGCTGACACAGAAGTGGATAACAGATTGGCTGGCGGAGAGGAGCGGATAGCAGAATGGCCTGCGGAGAGGAGCGGATAGCAGATTGGCCTGCGGAGAGGAGCGGATAGCAGATTGGCTGGCGGAGAGGAGCGGATACCAGATTGGCTGGCGGAGAGGAGCGGATAGCAGGGTGGCTGGCGGAGAGGAGCAGATAGCCGGGTGGCTGGCGGAGAGGAGCGGATAGCAGGGTGGCTGGCGGAGAGGAGCAGATAGCCGGGTGGCTGGCGGAGAGGAGCAGATAGCCGGGTGGCTGGCGGAGAGGAGCAGATAGCCGGGTGGCTGGAGAGAGAAGCGAATAACAGATTGGCTGGCGGAGAGGAGCGGATAGCAGGGTGGTTGGCAGAGAGGAGCGGATAGCAGGGTGGCTGACACAGAAGTGGATAACAGATTGGCTGTCGGAGAGGAGCGGATAGCAGAATGGCCTGCGGAGAGGAGCGGATAGCAGATTGGCCTGCGGAGAGGAGCGGATAGCAGATTGGCTGGCGGAGAGTAACGGATAGCAGGGTGGCAGGCAAAGAGGAGCGGATAGCAGATTGGCTGACACAGAAGCGGATATCAGATTGGCTGGCGGAGAGGAGCGGATAGCAGATTGGCTGGCGGAGAGGAGAGGTTAGCAGATTGGCTGGCGGAGAGGAGCGGATAGCAGGGTGGCTGGCGGAGACAAGCGGATAACAGGGTGGCTGGTGGGTGGGAGCAGATAGCCGGGTGGCTGGCGGAGAGGAGCAGATAGCCGGGTGGCTGGCGGAGAGGAGCAGATAGCCGGGTGGCTGGAGAGAGAAGCGAATAACAGATTGGCTGGCGGAGAGGAGCGGATAGCAGGGTGGTTGGCAGAGAGGAGCGGATAGCAGGGTGGCTGACACAGAAGTGGATAACAGATTGGCTGGCGGAGAGGAGCGGATAGCAGAATGGCCTGCGGAGAGGAGCGGATAGCAGATTGGCCTGCGGAGAGGAGCGGATAGCAGATTGGCTGGCGGAGAGGAGCGGATACCAGATTGGCTGGCGGAGAGGAGCAGATAGCAGGGTGGCTGGCGGAGAGGAGCAGATAGCAGGGTGGCTGGCGGAGAGGAGCGGATAGCAGGGTGGCTGGCGGAGAGGAGCAGATAGCAGGGTGGCTGGCGGAGAGGAGCAGATAGCCGGGGCTGGCGGAGAGGAGCTGATAGCCGGGTGGCTGGAGAGAGAAGCGAATAACAGATTGGCTGGCGGAGAGGAGCGGATAGCAGGGTGGTTGGCAGAGAGGAGCGGATAGCAGGGTGGCTGACACAGAAGTGGATAACAGATTGGCTGTCGGAGAGGAGCGGATAGCAGAATGGCCTGCGGAGAGGAGCGGATAGCAGATTGGCCTGCGGAGAGGAGCGGATAGCAGATTGGCTGGCGGAGAGTAGCGGATAGCAGGGTGGCAGGCAAAGAGGAGCGGATAGAAGATTGGCTGACACAGAAGCGGATATCAGATTGGCTGGCGGAGAGGAGCGGATAGCAGATTGGCTGGCGGAGAGGAGAGGTTAGCAGATTGGCTGGCGGAGAGGAGCGCATAGCAGGGTGGCTGGCGGAGACAAGCGGATAACAGGGTGGCTGGTGGGTGGGAGCAGATAGCAGGGTGGTTGACGGAGAGGAGCGGATAGCAGATTGTCTGGTGCAAGAGAGCAGAAAGCAGGGTGGCTTGCGGAGGGGAGCGGATAGCAGGGTGGTTGGCGGAGAGGAGCGGATAGCAGGGTGTCTGGAGGAGAGGAGCGGATAGCAGATTGGCTGGCGGAGAGGAGTGGATAGCAGGGTGGCTGGCGGAGAGGAGCGGATAGCAGATTGGCTAGCGGAGAGTTGCGGATAGGAGATTGGCTGGCGGAGAGGGGTGGATTGCAGATTGACTGGCGGAGAGGGGCGGATTGCAGATTGTCTGGCGGAGAGGAGCGGATAGCAGGGTGGCTGGCGGAGAGGAGCGGATAGCAGATTGCCTGGCGGAGAGGAGCGGATAGCAGATTGGCTGGCGGAAAGGAGAGGATAGCAGATTGGATGGTGGACAGGAGCGGATAGCAGATTGCCTGGAGGAGAGTTGCGGATAGGAGATTGGCTGGCGGAGAGGAGCGGATAGCATATTGTCTGGCGGAGGGGAGCAGATAGCAGGGTGGCTGGCGGAGGGGAGCAGATAGCAGGGTGGCTTGCGGAGAGGAGCGGATAGCAAGGTTGCTGGCGGAGAGGAGCGGATAGCAGATTGGCTGACGGAGAGGAGCGGATAGCAGGGTGGGTGGCGGAGAGGAGCAGATAGCAGATTGGCTGGCAGAGAGGAGTGGATAGCAGGGTGGCTGGCGGAGAGGAGCGGATAGCAGGGTGGCTGGCGGGGGGGAGCGGATAGCAGGGTGGTTGGCGGAGAAAAGCGGATAGCAGGTTGGCTGTTGGACGGGAGCGGATAGCAGGGTGGTTGGCGGATAGGAGCGGATAGCAAGGTGGTTGGCGGATAGGAGCGGATAGCAAGGTGGTTGGCGGAGATGAGCGGATAGCAGGGTGGCTGGCGGAGAGGAGCGGATAGCAACTTGGCTGGCGGAGAGGAACGGATACCAGGGTGGCTGGCGGAGAGGAGTGGATAGCAGATTGGCTGGCGGACGGGAGCGGATAGCAGATTGGCTGGCGGAGGGGAGCGGATATCAGGGTGGCTGGCGGACGGGAGCGGATAGCAGGGTGGTTGGCGGAGAGGAGCGGATAGCAGATTGGCTGGAGGAGATTTGCGGATAGGAGATTGACTGGCGGAGAGGAGCGGATAGCAGGGTGGCTGGCGGAGAAGAGCGGATAGCAGATTGGCTGGCGGACAGGAGCGGATAGCAGATTGGCTGGCGGACGGGAGTGGATAGCAGAGTGGCTGGCGGAGGGGAGTGGATAGCAGTGTGGCTGGTGGAGAGGAGTGGATAGCAGATTGGCTGACACAGGAGCGGATAGCAGATTGGCTGGCGGAGAGGAGCGGATAGCAGGGTGGCTGGCGGAGAGGAGCGGATAGCAGATTGGCTGGCGGAGAGGAGCTGATAGCAGGTTGGCTGGCGGAGAGGAGCGGATAGCATGTTGGCTGGCGGACGGGAGCGGATAGCAGGGTGGCTGGCGGACGGGAGCGGATAGCAGGGTGGCTGGCGGAGAGGAGCGGATAGCAGATAGGCTGGCGGAGAGAAGCGGATAGCAGGGTCGCTGGCGTAGAGGAGCGGATAGCACGGTGGCTGGCGGAGAGGAGCGGACAGCAGGGTGGCTGGCGGAGAGGAGCAGATAGCAGATTGGCTGGCGGAAGAGAGCAGATAGTAGGGTGGCTTGCGGAGTGGATTGGATAGCAGGGTGGTTGGCGGGGAGGAGCGGATAGCAGGGTGGCTGGCGGACTGGAGAGGATAGCAGATTGGCTGGCAGAGAGGAGCGGATATCAGGGTGGCTGGCGGAGAGGAGCGGATAGCAGATTGGCTCGCTTAGAGTTGCGGATAGGAGATTGGCTGGCGGAGAGGAGCGGATAGCAGATTGGCTGGCGGAGAGGAGCGGATAGCAGATTGGCTGGCGGAGAGGAGCGGATAGCAGATTGGATGGCTGAAAGGAGCGGATAGCAGATTGGATGGCGGAAAGGAGCGGACAGCAGATTGGCTGGAGGAGAGGAGCTGATAGCAGGGTGGCTGGCGGAGAAGAGCGGATAGCAGGGTGGCTGGCGGAGAGGAGCGGATTTCAGGGTGGCTGGCGGAGAGGAGCGGATAGCAGATTGGCTTGCGGAGAGGAGCGGATAGCAGGGTGGCTGGCGTACGGGAGCAGATAGCAGGGTGGTTGGCAGAGAGGAGCGGATAGCAGATTGGCTAGCGGGGAGGAGCGGATAGCACGGTGGTTAGAGGAGAGGAGCGGATAGCAGATTGGCTGGCGGAGAGGAGCGGATAGCAGGGTGGCTGGCTGAGAGGAGCTGATAGCAGGGTGGCTGGAGGAGAGGAGCGGATAGCAGGGTGGCTGGCGGACAGGAGCGGATAGCAGATTGGTTGGCGGACAGGAGCGTATAGCAGGGTGGTTGGCGCAGACGAGCGGATAACAGATTGGCTGGTGGAGAGGAGCGGATAGCAGGGTGGCTGGCGGAGAGGAGCGGATAACTGGGTGGCTTACACAGGAGCGGATAGCAGATTGGCTTGTGGAGAGGAGCGGATAGCAGATTGGCTGGCGGAGAGGAGCGGATAGTAGATTGGCTGGCGGAGAGGAGCGGATAGCAGATTGGCTGGCGGACAGGGGCGGATAGCAGATTCGCTGGCGGAGAGGAATGGATAGCAGATTGGCTGACACAGGAGCGGATAGCAGATTGGCTGACACAGGAGCGGATAGCATATTGGCTGACACTGGAGCGGATAGCAGGGTGGGTAGCGGAGAGGAGCGGATAGCAGGGTGGGTGGCGGAAAGGAGCAGATAACAGATTGGCTGGCAAAGAGGAGCGGAAAGCAGATTGGCTAACACTGGAGCGGATAGCAGATTGGCTAGCGGAGAGGAGCAGATAGGAGATTGGCTGGCGGAGAGGAGCGGATAGCAGATTGGATGGCGGAGAGGAGCGGATAGCAGGGTGCCTGGCGGAGATGAGCGGATAGCAGATTGGCTGGCGAGAGCAGCGGATAGCAGGGTGGCTGACGGAGAGGAGAGGATATCAGGGTGGTTGGCGGAGAGGAGCGGATAGCAGATTGGCTGGGGGAGAGGAGGGGATAGCAGATTGGCTGGCGGAGAGGAGCGGAAAGCAGGGTGGCTGACACAGGAGCTGATAGCAGATTGGCTTGCGGAGAGGAGAGGATAGCAGATTGGCTGGCGGAGAGGAGCGGAAAGCAGGGTGGCTGACACAGGAGCTGATAGCAGGGTGGCTGGCGGAGAGGAGCGGATAGCAGATTGGCTGGGGGAGAGGAGCGGATAGCAGATTGGCTGGCGGAGAGGAGCGGAAAGCAGGGTGGCTGACACAGGAGAGGATAGCAGATCGGCTGGCGGAGAGGAGCTTATAGCAGGGTGGTTGGTGGAGAGGAGCGGATAGCAGGGTGGCTGTCGGAGAGGAGCGGATAGCAGGGTGGCTGACACAGGAGCGCATAGTACATCGGCTAGCGGAGAGGAGCGGATAGCCGACTGGCTGGCGGAGAGGAGCGGATATCAGGGTGGTTGGCGGATAGGAGCGGATAGCAGGGTGGTTGGCGGAGAGGAGCGGATAGCAGGGTGGCTGGCGGAGAGGAGCGGATAGCAGATTGGCTGGCGGAGAGGAGCGGATAGCAGGGTGGCTGGCGGAGAGGAGCGGATAGCAGGGTGGCTGGCGGAGAGGAGCGGATAGCAGGGTGGCTGGCGGAGAGGAGCGGATAGCAGGGTGGTTGGCGGAGAGGAGCGGATAGCAGGGTGGCTGGCGGAGAGGAGCGGATAGCAGGGTGGCTGGCGGAGAGGAGCGGATAGCAGGGTGGCTGGCGGACAGGGGATGATAGCAGGGTGTTTGGCGGAGAGGAGCGGATAGCAGATTGGCTGGCGGAGAGGAACGGATAGCAGGGTGTCTGACGGAGAGGAGCGGATAGCAGGGTGGTTGGCAGAGAGGAGCGGATAGCAGATCGGCTGGCGGAGAGAAGCGGATAGCAGGGTGGCTGACGGAGAGGAGAGGATAGCAGATTGGCTAACGGAGAGGATCGGATAGCAGATTGGCTGGCGGAGAGGAGCGGATAGCAGGGTGGCTGGCGGAGAGGCGCGGATGGCAGGGTGGTTGGCAGGGAGAGGAGCGGATAGCAGGGTGGCTGGCGGAGAGGAGCGGATAGCAGGGTGGTTGGCAGAAAGGAGCAGATTGCAGGGTGGTTGGCGGAGAGGAGCGGATAGCAGATTGGCTGGCGGAGAGGAGCGGATAGCAGATTGGCTAGCGGGGAGGAGCGGATAGCACGGTGGTTAGCGGAGAGGAGCGGATAGCAGATTGGCTGGCGGAGAGGAGCGGATAGCAGGGTAGCTGGCTGAGAGGAGCTGATAGCAGGGTGGCTGGAGGAGAGGAGCGGATAGCAGGGTGGCTGGCGGACAGGAGCGGATAGCAGATTGCTTGGCGGACAGGAGTGTATAGCAGGGTGGCTGGCGGAGACGAGCGGATAACAGATTGGCTGGTGGAGAGGAGCGGATAGCAGGGTGGCTGGCGGAGAGGAGCGGATAACAGGGTGTCTTACACAGGAGCGGATAGCAGATTGGCTGGCGGAGAGGAGCGGATAGCAGATTGGCTGGCGGAGAGGAGCGGATAGTAGATTGGCTGGCGGAGAGGAGCGGATAGCAGATTGGCTGGCGGACAGGGGCGGATAGCAGATTCGCTGGCGGAGAGGAATGGATAGCAGATTGGCTGACACAGGAGCGGATAGCAGATTGGCTGACACAGGAGCGGATAGCATATTGGCTGACACTGGAGCGGATAACAGGGTGGGTGGCGGAGAGGAGCAGATAGCAGGGTGGGTGGCGGAGAGGAGCAGATAACAGATTGGCTGGCAAAGAGGAGCGGATTGTAGATTGGCTAACACTGGAGCGGATAGCAGATTGGCTAGCGGAGAGGAGCAGATAGGAGATTGGCTGGCGGAGAGGAGCGGATAGCAGATTGGCTGGCGGAGAGGAGCGGATAGCAGGGTCGCTAGCGGAGAGCAGCGGATAGCAGGGTGGCTGGCAGACAAGAGCGGATAGCAGATTGGCTGACACAGGAGCAGATAGCAGGGTGGGTGGCGGAGAGGAGGAGATAGAAGATTGGCTGGCAAAGAGGAGCGGATAGCAGATTGGCTGGCGGAGAGAAGCGGATAGCAGGGTGGCTGGCGGAGAGGTGCGGATAGCAGGGTGGCTTACACAGAAACGGATAGCAGATTGCCTGGCGGAGAGGAGCGGATAGCAGACTGGCTGGCGGAGAGGAGCGGATAGCAGATTGGCTGGCGGAGAGGAGCGGATAGCAGGGTGGCTAGCGGAGAGGAGCTGATAGTAGGGTGGCTGACAGAGAGGAGAGAGTAGCAGGGTGTATGGCGGAGAGGAGCGGATAGCAGGGTGGCTGACAGACAGGAGAGGATAGCAGATTGGCTGGCGGACGGGGCGGATAGCATGGTGGTTGGCGGAAAGGAGCGGATAGCAGGGTGGTTGGCGGAGAGGAGCAGATAGCGGAGTGGTTGGCGGAGAGGAGCCGATAGCAGATTGGCTGGTGGAGAGGAGCAGATAGCAGATTGGCTTGCGGAGAGCAGCGGATAGCAGATTGGCTGACACAGGAGCCGATAGCAGGGTGGCTGGCGGAGAGGAGCGGATAGCGGGGTGGTTGGCGGAGAGGAGAGGATAGCAGGGTGCTTGGCGGAGAGGAGCAGATAGCACATTGGCTGGCGGAGAGTAGCAGATAGCAGATTGGCTGACGGAGAGGAGCGGATCGTAGATTGGCTGGCGGAAAGGAACGCATAGCAGATTGGCTGACACAGGAGCGTATAGCAGATTGGCTGACACAGGAGCGGATAGCAGATTGGCTGACACTGGAGCGGATAGCAGGAAGCCTGGCGGAGAGGAGCGTATAGTAGGGCGGGTAGCGGAGAGGAGCGGATAGCAGGGTGGCTGGCGGAGAGGAGCGGATAGCAGGGTGGCTGGCAAAGAGGAGCGGATAGCATGGTGGCTGGCGGAGACGAGAGGATAGTATATTGGCTGACACAGGAGCGGATAGCAGGGTGGCTGGCAGAGAGGAGCGGAGAACAGGGTGGGTGGCGGAGAGGAGCGGATAGCAGGGTGGTTGGCGTAGAGGAGCGGATAGCAGGGTGGTTGGCGGAGAGCAGCGGATAGCAGATTGGCGGGCGGAGAGGAGCGGATAGCAGGGTGGCTGGCGGAGCGGAGCGGATAGCAGATTGGCTGGCGGAGAGGAGCAGATAGCAGGGTGGCTGGCGGAGAGGAGCGGATAGCAGATTGGCGGGCGGAGAGGAGCGGATAGCAAATTGGCTGGCGGAGAGGAGCGGATAGTAGATTGGCTGGCGGAGAGGAGCGGATAGCAGGGTGGCTGGCGGAGAGGAGCGGATAGCAGGGTGGCTGGCGGAGAGGAGCGGATAGCAGATTGGCTGGCGGAGAGGAGCGGATAGCAGTGTGGCTGCCGGAGAGTGGTGGATAGCAGGGTGGTTGGCGGAGAGGATCCGATAGCAGATTGGCTGGCGGAGAGGAGCGGATAGCAGTGTGGCTGCCGGAGAGTGGTGGATAGCAGGGTGTTTGTCGGAGAGGAGCGGATAGCAGATCCGCTGGCGGAGAGGAGCGGATAGCAGGGTGGCTGACGGAGAGGAGAGGATAGCAGGGTGGCTGGGGAAAAGGGGCGGATAGCAGGGTGTTTGGCGGAGAGGAGCGGATAGCAGATTGGCTGGCGGAGAGCAGCGGATAGCATGGTGGCTGGCGGAGAGGAGCGGATAGCAGGGTGGTTGGTGGAGAGGAGCGGATAGTAGATCGGCTGGCGGAGAGGAGCGGATAGCAGGGTGGCTGACGGAGAGGATCGGATAGCAGATTGGCTAACGGAGAGGAGCGGATAGCAGATTGGCTGGCGGAGAGGAGCGGATAGCAGGGTGGGTGGCGGAGAGGATCGGATAGCAGATTGGCTGGCGGAGAGGAGCGGATAGCAGGGTGGGTGGCGGAGAGGAACGGATAGCAGAGTGGTTGGCAGAGAGGAGCAGATAGCAGGGTGGTTGGCAGAGAGGAGCAGATAGCAGGGTGGTTGGCGGAGAGGAGCGGATTGCAGATTGTCTGGCGGAGAGGAGCGGATAGCAGGGTGGGTGGCGGAGAGGATCGGATAGCAGATTGTCTGGCGGAGAGGAGCGGATAGCAGGGTGGTTGGCAGAGAGGAGCAGATAGCAGGGTGGTTGGCGGAGAGGAGCGAATAGCAGATTGGCTGGCGGAGAGGAGCGGATAGCAGATTGTCTGGCGGAGAGGAGCGGATAGCACGGTGGTTAGCGGAGAGGAGAGGATAGCAGGGTGGCTGGCGGACAGGAGCGGACAGCAGATTGGTTGGCAGACAGGAGCGTATAGCAGGGTGGCTGACGGACAGCAGCGGATAGCAGGGTGACTACGGAGAGGAGCGGATAGCAGGGTGGTTGACGGAGAGGAGCGGATAACAGATTGGCTGGCGGAGAGGAGCGGATTGCAGGGTGGCTGGCGGAGAGGAGCGGATAGCATGGTGGCTTACAGAAGAGCGGATAGCAGATTGGCTAGCGGAGAGGAGCGGATAGCAGATTGGCTGGCGGAGAGGAGCGGATAGCAGGGTGGCTGGCAGACAAGAGCGGATAGCAGATTGGCTGACACAGGAGCAGATAGCAGGGTGGGTGGCGGAGAGGAGCGGATAGCAGGGTGGGTGGCGGAGAGGAGTGGATAGCAGATTGGCTGACACAGGAGCGAATAGCAGATTGGCTGACACAGGAGTGGATAGAAGGTTGGGTGGCAGAGAGGAGCGGATAGCAGGGTTGCTGGCTTAGAGGAGCGGATAGCAGGGTGGTTGGCGGACAGGAGCGGATAGCAGATCGGCTGGCTGACAGGAGCGGATAGCAGGGTGGCTACGGTGAGGAGCGGATAGCAGGGTGGTTGGCGGAGAGGAGCGGATAGCGGGGTGGTTGGCGGAGATGAGCGGATAGCAGGGTGGTTGCGGGAGACGAGCGGATAACAGATTGGCTGGCGGAGAGGAGCGGATAGCAGATTGGCTGGCGGAGAGGAGCGGATAGCAGATTGGCTGGCGGAGAGGAGGGGATAGCAGGGTGGCTGGCGGAGAGGAGCGGATAGCAGATTGGCTGGCGGAGAGGAGCGGATAGCAGATTGGCTGGCGGAGAGGAGCGGATAGCAGATTGGCTGGCGGAGAGGAGCGGATAGCAGATTGGCTGGCGGAGAGGAGCGGATAGCAGATTGGCTGGCGGAGAGGAGGGGATAGCAGGGTGGCTGGCGGAGAGGAACGGATAGCAGTGTGGCTGGCGGAGAGGAGCGAGTAGCAGGGTGTCTGGCGGAGAGGAGCGGATAGCAGGGTGGCGGGCAGACAAGAGCGGATAGCAGATTGGCTGACACAGGAGAGGATAGCAGGGTGGGTGGCTGAGAGGAGCAGATAACAGGGTGGCTGACACAGGAGCGATAGCAGGGTGGCTGGCGGAGAGGAGCGGATAGCAGATTGGCTGACACAGGAACGGATAGCAGGGCGGGTGGTGGAGAGGAGCGGATTGCAGATTGGCTGGCGGAGAGGAGCGGACAGCAGGGTGGCTGGCGGAGAGGAGCGGATAGCAGGGTGGCTGGCGGATAGGAGCGGATAGCAGGGTGACTGGCGGATAGGAGCGGATAGCAGGGTTGTTGGCGGAGAGGAGCGGATAGCAGATTGGCTGGCGGACGGGGCGGATAGCAGGGTGGTTGACGGAGAGGAGCGGATAGCGTGGTAGTTGGCGGAGAGGAGCGGATAGCGGAGTGGTTGGTGGAGAGGAGCGGATAGCAGTTTGGCTGGTAGAGAGGAGCGGATAGCAGATTGGCTGACACAGGAGAGGATAGCAGATTGGCTGACACAGGAGCGGATAGCAGGGTGGGTGGCGGAGAGGAGCGGATAGCAGGGTGGGTGGCGGAGAGGAGCAGATAGCAGATTGGCTGGCAAAGAGGAGCGGGTAGCAGATTGGCTGACACAGGAGCGGATAGCAGGGTGGCTGGCGGAGAGGAGCGGATAGCAGGGTGGTTGGCGGAGAGGAGCGGATAGCAGATTGGCTGGCGGAGAGGTGCGGATAGCAGATTGGCTGACACAGGAGCGGATAGCACGGCGAGTGGTGGAGAGGAGCGGATAGAAGATTGGCTGGAAAAGAGGAGCGTATAGCAGGGTGGCTGGTGGAGAGGAGCGGATAGCAGGGTGGCTGGAGGAGAGGAGCGGATAGCAGGGTGGTTGGCGGAGAGGAGCAGATAGCAGGGTGGTTGGCGGAGAGGAGCGGATAGCATGGTGGCTGCCAAAGAGGAGCGTATAGCAGGGTGGCTGTCAAAGAGGAGCGGATAGCAGGGTGGCTGGCGGAGCGGAGCGTATAGCAGATTGGCTGACTCATGAGCGGTTTGCAGATTGGCTGGCGGAGAGGAGCGGATAGCAGGGTGGAAGGCGGAGAGGAGCGGATAGCAGCATGGCTGTCAGACAGGAGCGGATAGCAGATTGGCTGTCGGACTGGGCGGATAGCAGGGTGGTTGGCGGAGAGGAGCGGATAGCGGGGTGTTTGGCGGAGAAGAGCGGATAGCGGAGTGGTTGGCGGAGAGGAGCGGATAGCAGATTGGCTGGTGGCGAGGAACAGATAGCATATTGGCTGGCGGAGCGGAGCGGACAGCAGATTGGCTGACAAGGAGCGGATAGCAGATTGGCTGACGAGGAGCGGATTGCAGATTGGCTGACACAGGAGCGGATAGCAGGGTGGGTGGCGGAGAGGAGCGTATAGCAGGGCGGCTGGCGAAGAGGAGCGGATAGCAGATTGGCTGGCAAAGAGGAGCGGATAGCATGGTGGCTGGCAGAGAGGAGCGGATAGTATATTGGCTGACACAGGAGCGGATAGCAGGGTGGCTGGCAGAGAGGAGCGGAGAACAGGGTGGGTGGCGGAGAGGAGCGGATAGCAGGGTGGTTGGCGTAGAGGAGCGGATAGCAGGGTGGTTGGCGGAGAGCAGCGGATAGCAGATTGGCGGGCGGAGAGGAGCGGATAGCAGGGTGGCTGGCGGAGCGGAGCGGATAGCAGATTGGCTGACACAGGAGCGGATAGCAGATTGGCTGGCGGAGAGGAGCAGATAGCAGTGTGGCTGGCGGAGAGGAGCGGATAGCAGATTGGCGGGCGGAGAGGAGCGGATAGCAAATTGGCTTCCGGAGAGGAGCGGATAGCAGGGTGGCTGGCGGAGAGGAGCGGATAGCAGGGTATTTTGCGGAGAGGAGCGGATAGCAGATTGGCTGGCGGAGAGGAGCGGATAGCAGTGTGGCTGCCGGAGAGTAGTGGATAGCAGGGTGGTTGGCGGAGAGGAGCGGATAGCAGGGTGGTTGGCGTAGAGGAGCGGATAGCAGGGTGGTTGGCGGAGAGGATCGGATAGCAGATTGGCTGGCAGAGAGGAGCGGATAGCAGGGTGGCTGGGTAAAAGGGGCGGATAGCAGGGTGTTTGTCGGAGAGGAGCGGATAGCAGATTGGCTGGCGGAGAGGAGCGGATAGCAGGGTTGCTGGCGGAGAGGAGCGGATAGCAGGGTGGTTGGCGGAGTGGAGCGGATAGCAGATCCGCTGGCGGAGAGGAGCGGATAGCAGGGTGGCTGACGGAGAGGAGAGGATAGCAAGGTGGCTGGGGAAAAGGGGCGGATAGCAGGGTGTTTGGCGGAGAGGAGCGGATAGCAGATTGGCTGGCGGAGAGCAGCGGATAGCAGGGTGGCTGGTGGAGAGGAGCGGATAGCAGGGTGGTTGGTGGGGAGGAGCGCATAGCAGGGTGGCTGACGGAGAGGATCGGATAGCAGATTGGCTACCGGAGAGGAGTGGATAGTAGATTGGCTGGGGGAGAGGATCGGATAGCAGATTGGCTGGCGGAGAGGATCGGATAGCAGATTGGCTGGCGGAGAGGATCGGATAGCAGATTGGCTGGCGGAGAGGATCGGATAGCAGATTGGCTGGCGGAGAGGATCGGATAGCAGATTTGCTGGCGGAGAGGAGCGGGTAGCAGGGTGGGTGGCGGAGAGGAACGGATAGCAGGGTGGTTGGCAGAGAGGAGCAGATAGCAGGGTGGTTGGCAGAGAGGAGCAGATAGCAGGGTGGTTGGCGGAGAGGAGCGAATAGCAGACTGGTTGGCGGAGAGGAGCGGATAGCAGATTGTCTGGCGGAGAGGAACGGATAGCACTGTGGTTAGCGGAGAGGAGCGGATAGCAGATTGGCTGGCGGAGAGGAGCGTATAGCAGTGTGGCTGGCGGAGAGGAGCGAGTAGCAGGGTGGCTGGCAGAGAGGAGCTGATAGCAGAGTGGGTGGAGGAGAGGAGAGGATAGCAGGGTGGCTGGCGGACAGGAGCGGATAGCAGATTGGTTGGCAGACAGGAGCGTATAGCAGGGTGGCTGGCGGACAGGAGCGGATAGCAGGGTGACTACGGAGAGGAGCGGATAGCAGGGTGGTTGGCGGAGAGGAGCGGATAGCAGGGGGGTTCGCGGAGACGAGCGGATTACAGATTGGCTGGCGGAGAGGAGCGGATAGCAGGGTGGCTGGCGGAGAGGAGCGGATAGCATGTTGGCTTACACAGGAGCGGATAGCAGATTGGCTAGCGGAGAGGAGCGGATATCAGATTGGCTGGCGGAGAGGAGCGGATAGCAGATTGGCTGGCGGAGAGGAGCGGATAGCAGATTGGCTGGAGGAGAGGAGCGGATAGCAGGGTGGCTAGAGGAGAGGAGCAGATAGCAGGGTGGCTGGCAGACAAGAGCGGATAGCAGATTGGCTGACACAGGAGCAGATAGCAGTGTGGGTGGCGGAGAGGAGCGGATAGCAGGGTGGGTGGCGGAGAGGAGGAGATAGCAGATTGGCTGGCAAGAGGAGCTTGTAGCAGATTGGCTGACACAAAGGAGGATAGCAGGGTGGGTGGCGGAGAGGAGTGGATAGCAGATTGGGTGGCAAAGAGGAGCGGATAGCAGGGTGGCTGACACAGGAGCGATAGCAGGGTGACTGGCGGAGAGAAGCGGATAGCAGATTGGCTGACACAGGAGCGGATAGCAGGGCGGGTGGTGGTGAGGAGCGGATAGCTGATTGGCTGGCAAAGAGGAGCGGACAGCAGGGTGGCTGGCGGAGAGGAGCGGATAGCAGATTGGCTGACACAGGAGTGAATAGCAGATTGGCTGACACAGGAGTGGATAGAAGGTTGGGTGGCAGAGAGGAGCGGATAGCAGGGTGGTTGGCGGAGAGGAGCGGATAGCAGGGTGGCTGGCGGAGAGGAGCGGATAGCAGGGTGGTTGGCGGAGAGGAGCGGATAGCAGATCGGCTGGCGGAGAGGAGCGGATAGCAGGGTGGCTGACGGAGAGGAGAGGATAGCAGATTGGCTAACGGAGAGGAGCGGATAGTAGATTGGCTGGCGGAGAGGATCGGATAGCAGATTGGCTGGTGGAGAGGAGCGGATAGCAGGGTGGCTGGCGGAGAGGAACGGACAGCACGGTGGTTGGCAGAGAGGAGCGGATAGCAGGGTGGCTGGCGGAGAGGAGCGGATAGCAGGGTGGTTGGCAGAGAGGAGCGGATATCAGGGTGGTTGACGGAGAGGAGCGGATAGCGGGGTGGTTGGCGGAGAGGAGCGGATAGCAGGGTGGTTCGCGGAGACGAGCGGATAACAGATTGGCTGGCGGAGAGGAGCGGATAGCAGGGTGGCTGGCGGAGAGGAGCGGATAGGATATTGGCTAGCGGAGAGGAGCGGATAGCAGATTGGCTGGCGGAGAGGAGCGATAGCAGATTGGCTGGCGGAGAGGAGCGATAGCAGATTGGCTGGCGGAGAGGAGCGGATAGCAGATTGGCTGGAGGAGAGGAGCGGATAGCAGGGTGGCTAGAGGATAGGAGCAGATAGCAGGGTGGCTGGCAGACAAGAGCGGATAGCAGATTGGCTGACACAGGAGCGGATAACAGGGTGGGTGGCGGAGAGGAGTGGATAGCAGGGTGGGTGGAGGAGAGGTGCGGATAGCAGGGTGGCTGACACAGGAGCGGATAGCAGGGCGGGTGGTGTAGAGGAGCGGATAGCAGATTGGCTGACAAAGAGGAGCGGACAGCAGGGTGACTGGCGGAGCGGAGCGGATAGCAGATTGGCTGACACAGGAACGGATAGCATATTGGCTGACACAGGAGTGGATAGAAGGGTGGGTGGCGGAGAGGAGCGGATAGCAGGGTTGTTGGCGGAGAGGAGCGGATAGCAGGGTTGTTGGCGAAGAGGAGCGGATAGCAGGGTGGTTGGCGGAGAGGAGCGGATAGCAGATCGGCTGGCGGACATGAGCGGATAGCAGGGTGGCTGAGGGAGAGGAGAGGATACCAGATTGGCTAACGGAGAGGAGCGGATAGTAGATTGGGTGGCGGAGAGGAGCGGATAGCAGGGTGGCTGGCGGAGAGGAACGGATAGCAGGGTGGCTGGCGGAGAGGAGCGGATAGCAGGGTGGTTGGCAGAGAGGAGCGGATAGCAGGGTGGCTGGCGGACAGGAGCGGATAGCAGGGTGGCTACGGTGAGGAGCGGATAGCAGGGTGGTTGGCGGAGAGGAGCGGATAGCAGGGTGGTTGGCGGAGACGAGCGGATAGCAGGGTGGTTGGCGGAGACGAGCGGATAGCAGATTGGCTGGCGGAGAGGAGCAGATAGCAGATTGGCTGGCGGAGAGGAGCGGATAGCAGATTGGCTGGCGGAGAGGAGGGGATAGCAGGGTGGCTGGCGGAGAGGAGCGCATAGCAGATTGGCTGGTGGAGAGGAGCGGATAGCAGGGTGGATGGCGGACCGGATCGGATAGCAGATTGGCTGGCAAAGAGGAGCGGATAGCAGGGTGGCTGGAGGAGCGGAGCGTATAGCAGTTTGGCTGACTCATGAGCGGTTTGCAGATGGGCTGGCGGAGAGGAGCGGATAGCAGGGTGGTTGGCGGAGAGGAGCGGATAGCAGGGTGGTTGGTGGAGAGGAGCGGATAGCAGGGTGTTTGGCGGAGAGGAGCGGATAGCAGGGTGGCTGGCAAAGAGTAGCGGATAGCAGATTGGCTGACACATGAGCGGTTTGCAGGTTGGCTGGCGGAGAGGAGCGGATAGCAGGGTGGTTGCCAGAGAGGAGCGGATAGCAGGGTGTTTGACGGAGTGTAGCGGATAGCAGGGTGGTTGACAGAGAGGAGCGGATAGCAGATTGGCTCTCGGAGAGGAGCTGATAGCAGGGTGGCTGACACAGGAGGGGATAGCAGATTGGCTGGCGGAGAGGAGCGGATAGCAGATTGGATGGCGGAGAGGAGCGGATGGCAGATTGGATGGCGGAGAGGAGCGGATAGCAGGGTGGCTGGCGGAGAGGAGATGATAGCAGGGTGGCTGAGGGAGAGGAGCGGATAGAAGGGTGGCTGGCAAAGAGGAGCGGATAGCAGGGTGGCTGGCGGAGCGGAACGTATAGCAGATTGGCTGACACAGGAGCGGATAGCAGGGTGGGTGGCGGAGGGGAGCGGATTGCAGGGTGGTTGGCGGAGAGGAGCGGATAGCAGCGTGGTTGTTGGAGGGGAGCGGATTGCAGGGTGGTTGGCGGAGAGGAGCGGATAGCAGGGTGGTTCGCGGAGACGAGCGGATAACAGATTGGCTGGTGGAGAGGAGCGGATAGCAGGGTGGCTGGCGGATAGGAGCGGATAGCATGGTGGCTTACACAGGAGCGGATAGCAGATTGGCTAGCGGAGAGGAGCGGATATCAGATTGGCTAGTGGAGAGGAGCGGATAGCAGATTGGCTGGCGGAGAGGAGCGGATAGCAGATTGGCTGGCGGAGAGGAGCGGATAGCTGATTGGCTGGAGGAGAGGAGCGGATAGCAGGGTGTCTAGAGGATAGGAGCAGATAGCAGGGTGGCTGGCAGACAAGAGCGGATAGCAGATTGGCTGACACAGGAGCGGATAGCAGGGTGGGTGGCGGAGAGGAGTGGATAGCAGGGTGGGTGGCGGACAGGAGGAGATAGCAGATTGGCTGGCAAAGAGGAGCGTGTAGCAGATTGGCTGACACAAAGGAGGATAGCACGGTGGGTGGCGGAGAGGAGTGGATAGCAGATTGGGTGGCAAAGAGGAGCGGATAGCAGGGTGGCTGACACAGGAGTGATAGCAGGGTGGCTGGCGGAGAGGAGCGGATAGCAGATTGGCTGACACAGGAGCGCATAGCAGGGCGGGTGGTGTAGAGGAGCGGATAGCAGATTGGCTGACAAAGAGGAGCGGACAGTAGGGTGGCTGGCGGAGAGGAGCGGATAGCAGATTGGCTGACACAGGAGCGGATAGCAGATTGGCTGACACAGGAGTGGATAGAAGGGTGGGTGGCGGAGAGGAGTGGATAGCAGGGTTGTTGGCGGAGAGGAACGGATAGCAGGGTGGCTGGCGGAGAGGATCGGATAGCAGGGTGGTTGGCGGAGAGGAGCGGATAGCAGATCGGCTGCCGGACAGGAGCGGATAGCACGGTGGCTGACTGAGAGGAGAGGATAGCAGATTGGCTAATGGAGAGGAGCGGATAGTAGATTGGCTGGCGGAGAGGGGCGGATAGCAGGGTGGCTGGCGGAGAGGAACGGATAGCAGGGTGGCTGGCGGAGAGGAACGGATAGCACGGTGGTTGGCAGAGAGGAGCGGATAGCAGGGTGGCTGGCGTACAGGAGCGGATAGCAGGGTGGCTACGGTGAGGAGCGGATAGCAGGGTGGTTCGCGGAGAGAAGCGGATAGCAGGGTGGTTGGCGGAGAGGAGCGGATAACAGATTGGCTGGCGGAGAGGAGCGGATAGCAGATTGGCTGGCGGAGAGGAGGGGATAGCAGGGTGGCTGGCGGAGAGGAGCGGATAGCAGATTGGCTGGTGGAGAGGAGCGGATAGCAGATTGGCTGGCGGAGAGTAGCAGATAGCAGATTGGCTGGCGGAGAGGAGTGGATAGCAGATTGGCTGGCGGAGAGGAGGGGATAGCAGGGTGGCTAGCGGAGAGGAGCGGATAGCAGTGTGGCTGGCGGAGAGGAGCGAGTAGCAGGGTGTCTGGCGGATAGGAGCGGATAGCAGGGTGGCGGGCAGACAAGAGCGGATAGCAGATTGGCTGATACAAGAGCGGATAGCAGGGTGGCTGACACAGGAGTGATAGCAGGGTGGCTGGCGGAGAGGAGCGGATAGCAGATTGGCTGACACAGGAGCGGATAGCAGATTGGCTGACACAGGAGTGGATAGAAGGGTTTGTGGCGGAGAGGAGCGGATAGCAGGGTTGTTGGCGGAGAGGAACGGATAGCAGGGTGGCTGGCGGAGAGGAGCGGATAGCAGGGTGGTTGGCGGAGAGGAGCGGATAGCAGATTGCTGGCGGAGAGGAGGGGATAGCAGGGTGGCTGGCGGAGAGGAGCGGATAGCAGGGTGGCTGGCGGAGAGGAGCGGATAGCAGATTGGCTGGCGGAGAGTAGCAGATAGCAGATTGGCTGGCGGAGAGGAGCGGATAGCAGATTGGCTGGCGGAGAGGAGGGGATAGCAGGGTGGCTAGCGGAGAGGAGCGGATAGCAGTGTGGCTGGCGGAGAGGAGCGAGTAGCAGGGTGTCTGGCGGAGAGGAGCGGATAGCAGGGTGGCGGGCAGACAAGAGCGGATAGCAGATTGGCTGACACAAGAGCGGATAGCAGGGTGGGTGGCGGAGAGGAGCGGATAGCAGGGTGGGTGGCGGAGAGGAGGAGATAGCAGATTTGCTAGCAAAGAGGAGCGTGTAGCAGATTGGCTGACACAGGGGAAGATAGCAGGGTGGGTGGCTGAGAGGAGTGGATAGCAGATTGGGTGGCAAAGAGGAGCGGATAACAGGGCGGGTGGTGGGGAGGAGCGGATTGCAGATTGGCTGGCGGAGAGGAGCGGACAGCAGGCTGGCTGGCGGAGAGGAGCGGATAGCAGATTGGCTGGCGGACACGAGCGGATAGCAAGATGGCTGGCTGACATGAGCGGATAGCAGGGTGGCTGGCGGAGAGGAGCGGATAGCAGATTGGCTGACACAGGAGAGGATAGCAGATTGGCTGACACAGGAGAGGATAGCAGATTGGCTGACACACGAGCGGATAGCAGGGTGGGTGGCGGAGAGGAGCGGATAGCAGTGTGGGTGGCGGAGAGGAGCGGATAGCAGGGTGGTTGGCGGAGAGGAGCGGATAGCAGGGTGACTGCCAAAGAGGAGCGGATAGCAGGGTGGCTGGCAAAGAGGAGCGGATAGCAGGGTGGCTGGCGGAGCGGAGCGTATAGCAGATTGGCTGACTCATGAGCGGTTTGCAGATTGGCTGGCGGAGAGGAGCGTATAGCAGGGTGGATGGCAGAGAGGAGCGGATAGCAGCATGGCTGTCAGACAGGAGCGGATAGCAGATTGGCTGTCGGACGGGGCGGATAGCAGGGTGGTTGGCGGAGAGGAGCGGATAGCGGGGTGGTTGGCGGAGAGGAGCGGATAGCGGAGTGGTTGGCGGAGAGGAGCAGATAGCATATTGGCTGGCGGAGAGGAGCGTATAGCAGATTGGCTGACACAGGAGCGGATAGCAGATTGGCTGACACAGAAGAGGATAACAGATTGGCTGACACAGGAGCGGATAGGAGGGTGGGTTGCGGAGAGGAGCGGATAGCAGGGTGGGTGGCGGAGAGGAGCAGGTAGCAGATTGGCTGGCAAAGAGGAGCGGATAGCAGATTGGCTGACACATGAGCGGATATAAGGGTGGGTGGAAGAGAGGAGCGGATAGCAGATTGGCTGACACAGGAGCGGATAGCAGGGTGGGTGGCGGAGAGGAGCGGATAGCAGGGTGGTTGGCGGAGAGGAGCAGATAGGAGGGTGGTTGGCGAAGAGGAGTGGATAGCAGGGTCGTTGGCGGAGAGGAGCGAATAGCAGGGTGGTTGGCGGAGAGGAGCAGATAGGAGGGTGGTTGGCGAAGAGGAGTGGATAGCAGGGTCGTTGGCGGAGAGGAGCGGATAGCAGCGTGGCTGGCAAAGAGGAGCGGATAGCAGTGTGGCTGGCGGAGCGGAGCGCATAGCAGATTGGCTGACACAGGAGCGGATAGCAGATTGGCTGGCGGAGAGGAGCGGATAGCAGGGTGCCTGGCGTAGAGGTGCGGATTGCAGATTGCCTGGCGCAGAGGAGCAGATAGCAGATTGGCTGGCGGAGAGGAGCGGATAGCAGGGTAGCTGGCGGAGAGGAGCGGAAAGCAGGGTGGCTGGCGGATAGGAGCGGATAGCAGATTGGCTGGCGGACAGGAGCGGATAGCTGGGTGGCTGGATGACAGGAGCGGATAGCAGGGTGGCTGGCGGAGAGGAGCGGATTGCAGATTGGCTGACACAGGAGCGGATAGCAGGGCGGGAGGTGGAGAGGAGCGGATAGCAGATTGGCTGGCAAAGAGGAGCGGATAGTAGGGTGCGAGGCGGAGAGGAGCGGATAGCAGGGTGGTTGGCGGAGAGGAGCGGATAGCAGGGTGGCTGGCAAAGAGTAGCGGATAGCAGATTGGCTGACACATGAGCGGTTTGCAGGTTGGCTGGCGGAGAGGAGCGGATAGCATGGTGGTTGCCAGAGAGGAGCGGATAGCAGGGTGGTTGACAGAGAGGAGCGGATAGGAGATTGGCTGGCGGAGAGGAGCGGATAGCAGATTGGCTGGCGGAGAGGAGGGGATAGCAGGGTGGCTGGCGGAGAGGAGCGGATAGCAGATTGGCTGGCGGAGAGGAGCAGATAGCAGATTGGCTGGCGGAGAGGAGCGGGTAGCAGATTGGCTGGCGGAGAGGAGGGGATAGCAGGGTGGCTAGCGGAGAGGAGCGGATAGCAGTGTGGCTGGCGGAGAGGAGCGAGTAGCAGGGTGTCTGGCGGAGAGGAGCGGATAGCAGGGTGGCGGGCAGACAAGAGCGGATAGCAGATTGGCTGACACAAGAGCGGATAGCAGGGTGGGTGGCGGAGAGGAGCGGATAGCAGGGTGGGTGGCGGAGAGGAGGAGATAGCAGATTTGCTGGCAAAGAGGAGCGTGTAGCAGATTGGCTGACACAGGAGAGGATAGCAGGGTGGGTGGCTGAGAGGAGTGGATAGCAGATTGGGTGGCAAAGAGGAGCGGATAACAGGGTGGCTGACACAGGAGCGATAGCAGGGTGGCTGGCGGAGAGGAGCGGATAGCAGATTGGCTGACACAGGAGCGGATAGCAGGGCGGGTGGTGGAGAGGAGCGGATTGCAGATTGGCTGGCGGAGAGGAGCGGACAGCAGGGTGGCTGGCGGAGACGAGCGGATAGCAGGGTGGCTGGCGGATAGGAGCGGATAGCAGGGTGACTGGCGGAGAGGAGCGGATAGCAGGGTGGCTGGCGGACAGGAGCGGATAGCAGATTGGCTGGCGGACAGGAGCGGATAGCAAGGTGGCTGGCTGACAGGAGCGGATAGCAGGGTGGCTGGCGGAGAGGAGCGGATAGCAGATTGGCTGACACAGGAGCGGATAGAAGATTGGCTGACACAGGAGCGGATAGAAGGGTGGGTGGCGGAGAGGAGCGGATAGCAGGGTGGATGGCGGAGCGGATCGGATAGCAGATTGGCTGACACAGGAGCGGATAGCAGGGTAGCTGGCGTAGAGGAGCGGATAGCAGGGTTGTTGGCGGAGAGGAGCGGATAGCAGATTGGCTGGCGCACGGGGCGGATAGCAGGGTGGTTGGCGGAGAGTAGCGGATAGCGTTGTGGTTGGCGGAGAGGAGCGGATAGCGGAGTGGTTGGCGGAGAGGAGCGGATAGCAGATTGGCTGGTGGAGAGGAGCAGATAGCAGATTGGCTGACACAGGAGCTGATAGCAGATTGGCTGACACAGGAGAGGATAGCAGATTGGCTGACACAGGAGCGGATAGCAGTGTGGGTGGCGGAGAGGAGCGGATAGCAGGGTGGGTGGCGGAGAGGAGCAGATAGCAGATTGGCTGGCAAAGAGGAGTGGGTAGCAGATTGGCTGACACAGGAGCGGATAGCAGGGTGGGTGGCGGAGAGGAGTGGATAGCAGGGTGGTTGGCGGAGAGGAGCGGATAGCAGTTTGGCTGGCGGAGAGGAGCGGATAGCAGATTGGCTGACACAGGAGCGGACAGCACGGCGGGTGGTGGAGAGGAGCTGATAGAAGATTGGCTGGAAAAGAGGAGCGGATAGCAGGGTGGCCGGCGGAGAGGAGCGGATAGCAGGGTGGCTGGAGGAGAGGAGCGGATAGCAGGGTGGTTGGCGGAGAGGAGCGGATAGCAGGGTGGTTGGCGGAGAGGAGCGGATAGCATGGTGGCTGCCAAAGAGGAGCGGATAGCAGGGTGGCTGGCAAAGAGGAGCGGATAGCAGGGTGGCTGGCGGAGCGGAGCGTATAGCAGATTGGCTGACTCATGAGCGGTTTGCAGATTGGCTGGCGGAGAGGAGTGGATAGCAGGCTGGATGGCGGAGAGGAGCGGATAGCGGGGTGGTTGGCGGAGAGGAGTGGATAGCGGAGTGGTTGGCGGAGAGGAGCGGATAGCAGATTGGCTGGTGGCGAGGAGCAGATAGCATATTGGCTGGCGGAGCGGAGCGGATAGCAGATTGGCTGACGGAGAGGAGCGGAAAGCAGATTGGCTGACACAGGAGCGGATAGCAGATTGGCTGACACAGGAGCGGATAGCAGGGTGGGTTGCGGAGAAGAGCGGACAGCAGGGTGGGTGGCGGAGAGGAGCAGATCGCAGATGGCTGGCAAAGAGGAGCGGATAGCAGATTGGCTGACACATGAGCGGATATCAGGGTGGGTGGCGGAGAGGAGCGGATAGCAGATTGGCTGACACAGGAGCGGAAAGCAGGGTGGGTGGCGGAGAGGAGCGGATAGCAGATTGGCTGGCGGATAGGAGCGGATAGCAGGGTGGCTGGCGGAGAGGAGCGAATAGCAGGGTGGTTGGCGGAGAGGAGCGCATAGGTGGGTGGTTGGCGAAGAGGAGTGGATAGCTCGGTCGTTGGCGGAGAGGAGCGGATAGCAGGGTGGCTGGCAAAGAGAAGCGGATAGCAGTGTGGCTGGCGGAGCGGAGCGCATAGCAGATTGGCTGACACAGGAGCGGATAGCAGATTGGCTGGCGGAGAGGAACGGATAGCAGGGTGGCTGGCGGAGAGGTGCGGATGGCAGATTGGCTGGCGGAGAGGAGCGGATAGCAGATTGGCTGGCGGAGAGGAGCGGATAGCAGGGTAGCTGGCGGAGAGGAGCGGAAAGCAGGGTGGCTGGCGGGCAGGAGCGGATAGCATATTGGCTGGCTGACAGGAGCGGATAGCTGGGTGGCTGGATGACAGGAGCGGATTGCAGATTGGCTGACACAGGAGCGGATAGCAGGGCTGGTGGTGGAGAGGAGCGGATAGCAGATTGGCTGGCAAAGAGGAGCGGATAGTAGGGTGCGTGGCGGAGAGGAGCGGATAGCAGGGTGGTTGGCGGAGAGGAGCGGATAGCAGGGTGGTTGGTGGAGAGGAGAGGATAGCAGGGTGGCTGGCAAAGAGGAGCGGATAGCAGGGTGGCTGGCAAAGAGTAGCGGATAGCAGATTGGCTGACACATGAGCGGTTTGCAGGTTGGCTGGCGGAGAGGAGCGGATAGCAGGGTGGTTGCCAGAGAGGAGCGGATAGCAGGGTGGTTGGCGGAGTGTAGCGGATAGCAGGGTGGTTGACAGAGAGGAGCGGATAGCAGATTGGCTGGCGGAGAGGAGCGGATAGCAGGGTGGCTGACACAGGAGGGGATAGCAGATTGGCTGGCGGAGAGGAGCGGATAGCAGATTGGATGGCGGAGAGGAGCGGATGGCAGATTGGATGGCGGAGAGGAGCGGATAGCAGGGTGGCTGGCGGAGAGGAGATGATAGCAGGGTGGCTGAGGGAGAGGAGCGGATAGAAGGGTGGCTGGCAAAGAGGAGCGGATAGCAGGGTGGCTGGCGGAGCGGAACGTATAGCAGATTGGCTGACACAGGAGCGGATAGCAGGGTGGCTGGCGGAGAGGAGCGGATAGCAGGGTGGTTGGCGGAGAGGAGCGGATAGCAGGGTGGCTGGCAAAGAGGAGCGGATAGCAGGGTGGCTGGCGGAGAGGAGCGGATAGCAGATTGGCTGACAGAGGAGCCGATAGCAGATTGGCTGACACAGGAGCGGATAGCAGGGTGGCTGGCGGAGAGGAGCGGATAGCAGATTGGCTGACAGAGGAGCCGATAGCAGATTGGCTGACACAGGAGCGGATAGCAGGGTGGGTGGAGGAGAGGAGCGGATAGCAGATTAGCTGGCGGAGAGGAGCGGATAGCAGATTGGCTGGCAGAGAGGAGCGGATAGCAGGGTGGCTGACACAGGAGCGAATAGCAGGGTGGTTGGCGGAGAGGAGCGGACAGCAGGGTGGTTGGCGAAGAGGAGCGGACAGCAGATTGGCTGACGGAGAGGAGCGGATAGCAGATTGGCTGGCAGAGAGGAGCGGATAGCAGATTGGCTGGCAAAGAGGAGCGGATAGCAGGGTGGCTGGCTGAGAGGAGCGGATGTCAGGATGGCTGGCGGAGAGGAGAGGATGGTAGGGTGGCTGGCGGAGAGGAGCGGATAACAGATTGGCTGGTGGAGAGGAGCGGATAGCAGGGTGGTTGGCGGAGAGGAGCTGATATCAGATTGGCTGACGGAGAGGAGCGGATAGCAGGGTGCCTGGCGGAGAGGAGCGGAAAGCAGGGTGGCTGGCGGATAGGAGCGGATAGCAGGGTGCCTGGCGGAGAGGAGCAGATAGCAGTGTGGTTGGTGGAGGGGAGCAGATAGCAGGGTGGTTGGCGGAGAGAAGCGGATAGCAGATTGGCTGGCGGAGAGGAGCGGATAGCTGATTGGCTGGCGGAGAGGAGCGGATAGCAGATTGGCTGGCAGAGAGGAGCGGATAGCAGATTGGCTGACAGAGGAGCAGATAGCAGAGTGGCTGACTGAGAGGAGTGGATAGCGGGGCGGCTGGCGGACAGGAGCCGATAGCGGGGCGGCTGGTGGACGGGAGCGGATAGCGGTGTGGCTCACTGAGGGGAGCGGATAACGGGGTGGCTGGCGGACAGGAGCGGATAGCAGGGTGGCTGGCGGAGTGTAGCAGGTGGCAGAGTGGCTGGCGGAGAGGAGCGGATAGCAGAGTGGCTGGCGGAGTGTAGCAGGTGGCAGAGTGGCTGGCGGAGAGGAGCGGATAGCAGAGTGGCTGGCGGAGAGTAGCAGATAGCAGAGTGTCTGACTAAGAGGAGCGGATAGCGGGGCGGCTGGCAGACAGGAGCCGATAGCGGCGCGTCAGTTGGAGAGGAGAGAATAGGAGGGTGGCTGGCGGAGGGAGCGGATAGCAGGGTGGCTGGCGGAGAGGAGCGGATAGCAGGGTGACCGGCGGAGAGGAGCGGATAACAGGGTGGCTGGTAGAGAGGAGGAGATTGCAGGGTGGCTGACAGAGAAAATCGTATTACAGGGTGGCTGACGGAGAGGCTTGGCGAATGGAGTAGATTGGCGAGTGTCGCGGATAGCAGGGTGGCTGGCGGAGAGGAGCGGATAGGAGGATGGCTGGCGGATAGGGGCAGATAGCAGGGGGGCTGACCGAGAGGATCAGGTGGCAGGGTGGCTGGCGGAGAGGAGCGGATAGCGGGGCGGCTGGCGGAGAGGAGCGGATAGCAGGGTTGCTGGTGGAGTGGAGCGGATAGCAGGGTGGCTGGCAGAGAGGAGCCGATAGCAGGGTGGCTGGCAGAGAGGCGCAGCTGGTGGTGAAGATTGCAGCAGAACCCCGTGGAGAGTTGTGACAATCATCTGTCAACCTGAGCAGTGGAGCATGTAAGATGCACAACCCCACCCCCGCATACCTTCCCCTGCTTCCACCCAGGCTGGGCGGTAAACTCTGCACAGGAACTTCTGAACTCTGGATGCTCCACTGACTAAGGACAGAAACTGCGGGTGGGGGGAGACTGTTGGCTTACTTGGGGGGTGGTTCTTTTGCTCATGGTTTGCATTATGAATCCTGTTTGTGGAGTTTTCCCAACATGATGCCACATTGTTTCCCTCCTTTATTAAAATGATTTTGCTACACTCAGACTCTGTGCTTGTGAGAGGGGAAGTCTTGCCCCTTAGGGGCGTGATATGTAATTGTCCCAGGTCACTGGGTGGGGGTCGAGCTGGTTTTCATTGTGTTATTGAAATAGAACCCCTACAGACTGAACCCGGCCCTTGTTGCTGCCAACTCAGACGGGGAGAAGAGTTTCATTAGGAAGAACAACATACAATCTGGAGCCACCCCCAGGACCTGTGCCTCACACACAGAGCTGTGCGCTTTATTCAGCCAACTCCCCTCCAGGCACTGTGAATCCTTCGCACCCTGGAGACTGAACCTTGGCTGTGTGTTCTAGAGTCGCTGGGCTGGCCTGTGGAGTACACGGCTGGCCTGGGTTCCCCTCCCACCACTGGGGAAGTGGCATGAGAGGGACAGAGAGCTGGAAGCCTGCCTGGGCAATGGCAGGAGTCAAAGGATCAGGGCACAGGATACCTCTCGAATGGAAGAGATTTTGAAGGACTCTGCCCCAGAAGGGGAAAACAATAGAGAGCCCTGTCCAAAGGGCCAGGTCCACGAAGAGGTAGCGGCAGGTTCTGGAGTGAGAGAGGGACTGCAGCCTGAGAGTGACAGGCAGAGATGCAGCGTGTGACCACAAGCAGGGGAATTGGCCACACACAGCTCATCCTCAGGATAGTCAGGAGACAGCACCAGCCCATGGTGAACAGAGCATCCCATCATAAGGTGCCATTGGGGAAGCACAGGAAAAAAAGGTGCATTTAGCCTGAAACTCAAACACCCTTTTTCTGGGTGAGAGCCTCTAACCACTTCGACAAACATTCTGAGAGGCTGCTGCATCCTTCTCCCCCACCACACCTTTCGGAGGCTAAATTTTATTAGTGCTGCGACGTTGCACCCATAATGCTTTCCAGAAATACGCTCATGAGTGTAAATGTGACATAAATGGAATATGTTTTATGCAGAGTTAAGAAGCGAGGTTTTGTCTTTATTTTTATATTTCCCACAGCTCTGTGTGGAGGTTCAATGGACTCCTAACACATTGACCCAGCCCTGTTTGCTCCCACAGGCACCTGGCTTCACAATGGCCTGAGTGACCCCCTGAGATAATTGACCCTCCACGCTCATAGAGGCCAGGAGCTAAGGGGGTAGAAGAGGTTCTGCTAGAGTGACAGATGAGAGTCTTCCCAGGCCACAGTGAGGTGAACACCAGAGACTACAGAAGACCAGCTGATTGTCCCCATGCAGGGGCGGCTCCAGGGATCAGAGCAGCAAGCGCGTGCCTGGGGCGGCAAGCCGGGGGGGGGCGTGGCCTGGCAGTCAGGCTGCCTTCGGCGGCGTTTCTGCGGGAGGTCCGCCAGTCCCGCGGTTTCGGCGGCAATTCGGCGGTGGATGCCAAAGGTGCGGGACCGGCAGATCACCCAGCACAAAGGCCCTAGAGTCAAATCTCTCGGGCTTGTTGGACCGATTCTGCCAGGTGTGTCCTCATCTCACACTTTTCCGATCCTCGGACAGGCCGAGTTGGGGAGGAGCCGTGTCTGGATCCAGAGTCCCAATCAGGGGTCGCTCAGGGTAAGCCGCTGGCGGGCCGAGACGGTTTGTTTACCTGGAGCATCGGCAGGCATGGAACCCCACAGTGCCCAGTGGCTGCCGTTCACTGTTCCAAGCCAATGGGGGCTGCGGGAAGCAGCATAGGCCGAGGGATGTGCTGGCAGCTGCTTCCTGCAGCTCCCATTGACACTTTTTCTCCAGTTCAGCTAGCAGCAAGTCCAGCGCGAGGGGAGAGGGAGAGCTGAGATTTCCGGCTGTCGTGTTATGGCGGGATTGCTGCTAGGAATTGACAGAACCTGCTAATTCTGAGGAACAAACAGGGGAACAGGGCAGAGCTACAGAGTCAGGGAGTCAGGGGTGAAAGTCACTTAAAGGACTTACCGGTAGGCGGGAGTCCTGAGCGGGGGGCGGGGCCTCGACCAGAAAGGGCGGGGCCTCAGGTGGAAGAGGCGGGGCTTTTAGAGCTCCAGGCCCTTTGAATCGAGATTTAAAGGGCCCAGGGCTCTGACTGCAGTAGAGGCGGCTGGGAGCCCTGGGCCCTTTAAATCACTGCCAGAGCTACCAGCTGCGGAGGCTGCTGTGAGCCCCAGAGCTTGGGGCCATTCAAAGGGCCCGGGACTCCAGCTGCTGCTACCACAGCAGAGCCCTGCACCCTTTAAATTGCCGCCCGAACCCTGATGCTGGAGCCCCCAGGGCAGCGGCTGCGGCTGGGGTCTCCAGTGGTGATTTAAAGGGCTACGGGCACGGCCGAGCTTACTCTCACTTCTGCAGGGAGTGAACTGGAGAAAATACAGGACGAATTTCTAGCAAGGGCGACGTGTAACTAACCAGAATGAAGAATATTCTCTGCCCCCCTCGTCTAACTCTGGGCCTGACTCTCTCCCGTGCTGAGGCCCCTTGCCCTGTCTCTGGCCGTGTCTGGGGGCTTCATGCCCCGGTAGAGCCCCGACGGTAAAAGTGTTATGTAGCCTCAGCCCCAAGAAGACTCAGGCCCATGTCACTTTCATCCTGGGTTTCAGATGAGTGACCCCTAGAAGTTGGGGGGCCATCGGTGCCTAGACCATGGCCTGGCCACAGAGGCCCCACCCCTGCTCATCCTCTTCCCCCAAGGCCCCGCCCACTTGCTGTTCACTGCCCTCTGCCCCCTCCCCCAGACCCCCTACCTGCCCCTCACTTCCCCCAAGAGGATCTCTCAGTGGTTTGAGCATTGGCCTGCTAAACCCACGGTGGTGAATTCAATCCTTGAGGAGGCCATTTAGGGAACTGGGGTAAAAATCTGTCTGGGGATTGGTCCTGCTCTGAGCAGGGGGTTGGATTAGCTGAGCTCCTGAGGTCCCTTCCAATTCTATGATCTAAGACGCCACTCACCTGCTGCCCCGCCCCTGCTCATCCTCGTCCCCCAAGGCCCTGCCCACTTGCTGTTCACTTGCCTCTGCCCCCTACCCCCAGACCCCCTACCTGCCCCTCACTCTTCCCCCAAGACGCCACTCACCTGCCGCTTGCGCCTCCCCTAAGGGGGGCTACCAGGGGGCCATGGGGCCAGGCACCCATCACTGTTTCCTGCCTTAGGTGAGCGGGGGGTGGGGGGTCCCTGGGGAAGGAGGCGGAGCAGGGGCAGGAAGAGGCAGAGAGAGGGAGGGGGCTTGGGGGAAAAGGCCCAGCGGGGGTGTGACGTTATTGAGCTTAAGCTTTGGGTCAGAACCCCACGCTATCCAAATTTTAAATTTGGGTTTGAGAGTTTGGTTGGTTAAAGATCAGTGACCATGAGAGAGAAAGCGTCAGGAAAAGCAAGGAAACTGCAAGCCTTGAGAGACAGCATGCAGTTTGAATATGAGCAAGAACTGGCAGAAATTTGAATGGAGAAAGAGGAGGCTGAGAGAAAGAAAGAAGCTGCTAAGAGAGAAGAAAAAGCTCGTGTGAGGCGTCTGGAGCTGCTGGCTGCTGAGGGGAAAACTCGACAGATGCAACAGGAGACGGCTAGACTCCAACTCCAAGTCAAAAAAGCAATGGAAGAACAGCAGAGACTGTATCCTCTTGAAAGTCCAGTTTGTAACAATGTTGGTATGTTGTATAACTCTGAGCAGTTGTCTGGGGGTAACCAAATGTACCCCAACAATGCCACCTTTTATGTCAATGCTGTTACTGTGTGTTCAGTAGAGGGTGGCCCCATAAATTGTGCCAGTGCTATGTATGGGAGTGGGAATGGAAAATTCATAGAGTGTGTAAAAGTCAATGGTAAAAGCTGCTTAGGGCAAATTATGGCTTCTAACATCACTCTTGTTAAAGCAGATCTGGTCAAAGAGGAAGATTATTTACCAAATCAGAGTGTGAGTGTTGTGATCCTCTGTGAGTTTACTATCCGTGTGCCTTTAGCCAGAATCCACCTTGAGTGGAATGGGGGCTCAGCATGAAGTGATAGCTGGCGTCAGGAAGTTATTGCCTAAAGATCTTTTAATTGGGGAAAATGTTAAAGCTTTGTTCAGTCCAGGTAGCCAGTCACAGGAGAGGAGTGATCTTAAACCTGTGTCTATTGTGAGCAATGATTTGCCTGAGATGGGTTGCTCCAAAGGTTTGTCTGTGCCAAAAAGCAGTGTGTCTGTGAGTGGAGTTTCTGAATGTCTGTCTGATGTCTCAGAAGGAAATCTGGAGTTAGATCAAGAGCAGAAAGATCTCATTGGTGAGGAAAATGTTTCTCAGGAGCAGATTAAAGTAAATGGTCAGGTTAAAGCCCTAACTGAGGAAGGAAAGGGTAAATTTGTGATAGGTAATGGATTGGTGGCTAGTGCAGCTTGTAAAAGTGAACCTGAAATGGGTAACTGTGATTTGCTGAAAGTAGCTCAGTGTAGTGAAAAAAGCAGCAGCTTATCTGTTGGGAGTGGCAATGTGCCTGGTAGGGAAAGTTTGGAGGAGCCTAGGCAGCCTTGTGAGCTGATGGCTTTGTCTAATCAGCAGTTTGGGAAGGGAGGGATAGTGGAAAATGAGTGTCCCTGTCCCTTACCTGTTTCCTGTGTGGAGAAGTGTGACAGTGAAGGGAATGTGCCTGTCTCTGTCAGGGGTATTGACTTGCCTATGAAGGGAGCTATCTCGGTCTCCAAGCAGTTGTCTGTGAACAGCCATGTGTGCTGGGACAAGGGAAATGAGATCCCAAGCTGTGTGTCTGGTGAAGGAGAATGTGTCTCCGGCTCTTCTGTGTCTGTGGAGCAGACAGAAGGTGCCTTTCAGCCTGTGATGGTTGAGGGTGATTCAGTTGTCTCGGAGTTGGTTGTAAATACAGCTAAAGCCCAGGAAGGGAATGGTCCTAAGTTTGTGTCTGATGGGGAGAATGGCACTGTAACTAGGTTGCATCCAGTTAGTGTCTTAGCAAAATCCCAGAGAACAGACAATTCTGGTGCTTGTAGTTTGCCAGTTGCTAATGTGTGGTTGAAAAAGGGTGTAGCAACTCTGTCTGATCAGGGTGATACCCTAGCCAGGGCACAAGGAGAGCATAAAGGTGATTTAATTGTGTTACCTACTGACAGTTTGACAACTTGTAGCAAGAAGGAAAAGATTCCTGAACTTGTTCCAGGCCAGGGAAAGGAGATTGTTTCTAACCTGTTATCGAGGAAGTCTATAAGTTTGCCTGAAAGGGGATTGTGTAGAGATCTGCCTGATGGGCCAGAGGTGATTCTGAATGTAAGTAAGACCCAGAAAGAATCTCTGGTTGCTCAGGAAAGTGTTCCTTTAGAGCAAGCCCTAGGTGAAGCAGGGAAGGGCAGAATTTCTGTGAGGGGTGAATTGCTGCTTAGAAAAACTCATAAGGAAAGGAATCCTCATGGTAATTTGTGCAAGCAGTTTACTTCAACTGAAGGGTGTGAAAGTGATTTAATCAAGAAAGTTTTAGTTCCTAACAGCCAGAAATTTTCTGTTGTGAATGGATCCACTGACTTTCCTTTTGAGAGATCCAGTGTGGGCAGCTTTGAAAAGGTCTCAGATGGAGTAGAAGCTGTTAAGGAAGTTAAGCAGCCCTATAACCACCTGGCTGTGTGTGGCCAGCTTGTTGGGAAGACAATGGTGTTGGGACAGGAATGTCTCCATGCTGAATCTGTGAGTGAGCAGTCTGTGCTTCAGGATCTGAGGAAAGATTCAGTTACTGGTGTTTCAGAGCAGAACAGTTTTATGGCTGAATGCGTAAGGATGCAGGGGAGAGCAAGCCAGCTCTCACCCTTAGGGTATGGCTACACTGGCGATTTGCAACGCTGGAAAGCCTCCACCAGCGCTGCAATTAGTAAGTGGCCACACCTGCAAGGCACTTCCAGCGCTGCAACTCCCTGGCTGCAGCGCTGGCCGTACACCTCACTCTGCATGGGGAATAAGGATTCCAGCGCTGGTTCTGCAGCGCTGGTCATCAAGTGTGGCCACACACCAGCGCTGTGATTGGCCTCCAGGGTATAAGGATGTATCCCAGAATGCCTGTTCAGCCACTCTGCTCATCAGGTCAGACTCTACTTCCCTGGCCTCAGGTGACCCGCACTTTAAATGCCCCGGGAATTTTAAAAATCCCCTTCCTGTTTGTTCAGCCAGGTATGGAATGCAATCAGTGAATCTTTCCAGGTGACCATGCCTCCACGTGGCAAACGAGCCCCAGCATGGAGCAATGGCGAGCTGATGGACCTCATCAGTGTTTGGGGGGAGGAATCTGTGCAGGCACAGCTGCGCTCTAGCCGTAAGAATTATGATACCTTTGCCCAGGTATCGAGAGCCATGCTGGAAAGGGGCCATGAGCGTGACGTGCTGCAGTGCAGGGTAAAAGTAAAGGAGCTCCGGAGTGCCTATTGCAAAGCACGTGAGGGGAACCGCAGATCCGGCAGTGCCCCCACGACCTGCCGGTTTTACAAGGAGCTGGATGCGATTTATGGGGGTGACCCCTCTGTAAATCCAAGGACCACGATGGACAGTTCAGAGCCGGTAGAGGAGGGGGAGGGGGAGGCAGACAGTGAGGCTACTGTGGTGGGGGAAGACACCCCGGAGTCCCAGGAGGCATGCAGTCAGGAGCTCTTCTCAAGCCAGGAGGAAGCTAGCCAGTCGCAGCCCCTGGAACTTGGTGCAGAAGAATCACAGGAGCAGGTCCCAGGTAAGCAGCTTTTATTGCAATGCAAAGGTTTTGGGAGAGGAGGGGGGATGGTATGGCTGCATGCCTGCATGCCTAGACATGGAATATCCCATTGATGTGTTCTATCACGTCACAGTAATCTGCCTCTGTAATCTCTTCAAAAGTTTCTGCAAGAGCATAGGCAATTCGCATGACCAAGTTTAAAGGGAGAGCCATTGTGGTCCCTGTCCCATTCAGGCTAACGCGTCCGCGCCACTGTTCCAGGAGGGGTGGGGGAACCATGCTTGCACAGAGGCAAGCTGCATAAGGGCCAGGGCGGAATCCGCATTGTTGTAGGAGACCCTCCCTTGCTTCTTTGGTAACCCGCAGAAGGGAGATATCTTCAAGTATTAACTCCTGTGGGAAATGGAGGGAGTGTTTCAGTGCTGGTTTCCCCAACTGCATACCGCGGCAGGCAGGAACCCCAGGGTTAATTCCTGAGGGACATGGCAGTGCTGCCTTTAACAAAGCCCAAAAACAGGCAGTCTAGCCATGAAGCAAGAAGCACCCTGCTCGAGCAGACCGCGGCAGGCAGGAACCCCAGGGTTAATTCCTGAGGGACATGGCAGTGCTGCCTTTAACAAAGCCCAAAAACAGGCAGTGTAGCCATGAAGCTTGAAGCCCCCTGCTCAAGCATACCGCGGCAGGCAGGAACCCCAGGGTTAATTCCTGAGGGACATGGCAGTGCTGCCTTTAACAAAGCCCAAAAACAGGCAGTGTAGCCATGAAGCTTGAAGCACCCTGCTCGAGCAGACCGCGGCAGGCAGGAACCCCAGGGTTAATTCCTGAGGGACATGGCAGTGCTGCCTTTAACAAAGCCCAAAAACAGGCGACTGAAGCCCCCTGCTCAAGCATACCGCCGCAGGCAGGAACCCCAGGGTTAATTACCATTACCATTTCTGGGAGGCTGTGAATTCTCTAGCAGTTGCTGAAATGTCTGAGGAATGCTTGTGTGAGACTTTTACTTCAGATTATACACAATGCAAGCTCTCTTAAAATGTATCATTTGCTGTATTTTTATAGTGACCTTGAGTAGTCCTGGGCCGGTCTTATCAGTGACTGAAAGAAAGCTTCAGAACCTGAGAAGGAAACCTAACAGAAGCAAAGAAGATTTGGTCAAGGCAGTTATGAACCAGTGTGCAGCAGAGAATAAAAATGCACAGAAATGGAGAGAAAAGATGCAGCACTGGAGGGAAACAGAAAGCAGGAGAAAGGCGTTGACGCAGAAGAAAACCATGAGGCAGCTTATAAACCTCATTGCGCGCCAAACAGACTGTATGCAGTCACTGGTAGCAATGCAGGCAGAGCACTATCATGCAAAACCCCCACCCTCCCAAACCTCTTTCCCCTATGCACCAATGTCAGCTCCAAGTCCCGTTCCCCAGCATCCAGGTTCTTACCTACACCATCACCAGCTGCCCCCGACACCTGTACGGTCACCTATGAGTCCAGAGAACTACGACCCTTACCCTCTGCACTCAACCCCCATCACCATGCAACAGTACAATCCTGAGGTGCACAGCACTCCTGGCAGTACATATGCAAAACTATGAATGTACAGTTCAACAACCAACCCCCCTGCCCGTGTACTTCCTTTTTTTTTAAATAAATGATTTCTTTGATTATGAAACAGTTTTTATTACTGCATAAAGTGAAAGATAACAAACCCCAATGAAAACACAGGTAACAAACATCAAGGAAAACACAGGCACTTAAAAGCACTGTAACCAGTGCACGTCACTCCTGGTCAAGGCAAAAAAACATTACTGTTGGCTTTCAGCCTCAAATTCCTCCCTCAAGGCATCCCTAATCCTTGTTGCCCTGTGGTGGGCGTCTCTAGTAGCCCTGCTGTCTGGCTGTGCAAATTCAGCCTCCAGGACTTGCACCTCGTTGTTCCATGCCTGGCTGAATGTTTCACCCTTCCCTTCACAAATATTATGGAGGGTACAGCACGCGGATACAACCGCAGGGATGCTGCTTTCCCCCAAGTCTAGCTTCCCATAAAGCGCCCGCCAGCGCCCCTTTAAACGGCCAAAAGCACACTCCACAGTCATTCGGCATCGGCTCAGCCTGTAGTTGAAACGGTCCTGGCTCCTGTCCAGCTTCCCTGTATAGGGTTTCATGAGCCAAGGCATTAATGGGTAAGCGGGGTCCCCAAGGATCACAATGGGCATTTCAACGTCCCCTACTGTGATCTTTCGGTCTGGGAAAAATGTACCTTCCTGCATCTTCCTGAACAGGCCACTGTTCCGAAAGATGCGTGCATCATGCACTTTTCCAGGCCAGCCTGTGTAAATATCAATGAAACGCCCACGGTGATCCACAAGCGCCTGGAGAACCATAGAGAAATACCCCTTGCGATTAATGTACTCGTAGGCTAGGTGGGGTGGTGCCAGAATAGGAATATGCGTCCCATCTATTGCCCCTCCACAGTTAGGGAAACCCATTTCTGCAAAGCCATCCACAATGTCCTGCATGTTCCCCACAGTCACGGTTCTCCTTAGCAGGATGCGATTAATGGCCCTGCAAACTTGCATCAACACGATTCCAACGGTCGACTTTCCCACTCCAAACTGGTTCCCGACCGACCGGTAGCTGTCTGGAGTTGCCAGCTTCCAGATTGCAATAGCCACCCGCTTTTCCACCGTCAGGGCAGCTCTCAATCTTGTGTCCTTGCGCCGCAGGGTGGGGGCGAGCTCAGCACACAGTCCCATGAAAGTGGCTTTTCTCATACGAAAGTTCTGCAGCCACTGCTCGTCATCCCAGACTTCCATGACAATGTGATCCCACCACTCACTGCTTGTCTCACGAGCCCAAAAGCGGCGTTCCACGGTGCTGAGCATTTCCGTTACCGCCACAAGCAATTTCATGTCACCCGCTTTAGGCAAATCCATATCATCATCGGAATCCTCACTGTCACTTTGGAGCTGAAGGAATAGCTCAACTGCCAAACGTGATGTGCTGGCGACAGTCAGCAGCAAATTCCTCAGCAGCTCAGGCTCCATTTCACAGCGTGCTGCACTCACAATGGCAAGAAACGTGGACGGCGAAAGTGTGACTGCTGGGAAGTGAAGCGATGCACCACGGGGCGTTGGAACAGGAAGCGGAATGACCCACACACTTCCTTCCCCTTCCCACAATACTCAGCGCCAAAACGGCGCCAAAACGGGATGAGGTGCTCTGTGGGATAGCTGCCCACAATGCACCTCTCAGTACAACGCTGGAAATGCTGCCAATGTGGCCACACTGCAGCGCTGGTAGCTGTCAGTGTGGCCACACTGCAGCGCTGGCCCTGCACAGCTGGACGACCAGCGCTGCAAACTACCAGCGCTGCAACTCGCCAGTGTAGCCATACCCTTAGACTCTTTGGATTTGTGTGGTATCTCTGTAAGACAAAGTCCAGCCTTGGAATCCATAGCAGCTAAGAAGTTAAAAGCTAGTGTCTGTGTTGATGCGAATTACTTGGCTGGCAGGGAGAAGAAAGACTTGCTAATAGCTGTTAGCAAAGAGAGCCCACCCCATCAGCCAGTGAATTCAGTTAGGCAAGAGAAATCAGGGTTTAATCCTGCAGGACAAGAAGGAGAGAGAAGACTGAATTTTGCAAAGGGAAGCCACAGATTAACCCTAAAATGCCCAAACTCCAATGGTATTGAGCCAAGGGTGTGGCATGACAAACATGTTTGTAGTTGGACACTTGCAATGAATTTGTTGTTATTGCTAATGCTAATTTTTGTAACTAATGTGTTGCTATTGCCAAGAACTGTAAAAATGTACAATGTGCCTAATCTTTTGGAAAATCCCTTGAACATGTTGAAAGGAATACATGAAAACACACTTTGTTAAAGGGCCTTGCTATACTGATGTTTCACAGTTAATGCCTGTAAACAGTATTGGAACTTTTCACAGGGGAAAATACATTCCAGACCTGATGTGCTGTATGAAAGGGGAAACTGAGGCACACTGCCATATTGCTTTCATGGCTAAATGCCAAGATTCCTGTACTATGAACAACATCAATATCTACATTGGTTTAATGTTAATTGGGTTCCAAACATTGGCCAGAGCTGGTATGGATAAAGTAGCTGTTTTCTTTAGCTCTTGGCAAGATCACATGAAACATACAGGAACCATGCTGCAAAAGCTAACCAAGTTATACCTTGAGTTTGTAGAGAGATTCATTCATGTTATTGAACATGACTTTGATAAGCCATTTCTGTTATACACTGGTACGGCCTCTAGCCCAACACTAGCTGTAGTGAGACGGACCCAAGGAAAGGGGGCTCTTGGGATGCAGTCAGCGATGTTTTGTCATCCCTTCCTGCATCAATTTTGCGTTGGGGGTGTGATGTTATTGATATAAACTGGGACCATATAGAACATGGGTTGCAACCAAAGTCCTGTAGTGGCACCAAATCTTAGGTAAAGGGGGTCATCTAAGGTGTCTAAGGCCAGATTATGGGTTGCTGGTTATAATTATGCTGTCTGTATGTCTGTATCATTTTTAGTTGAAGTTATGAATGTTGGCTCTATGCTGTCTGTATTTCAAGTTTGTGCTGTGCTTCTGGGGGAAGCATCCCAGACAAGCTGGTGTTAGCTCTGCGTAGCCTGCTTGATGGCCCATTAAGGACCATCAGCTACACAATTGACCCATGGAGAGAAGGCAGACACGCCTTGTGACTCAGCAAGGTATGCAGAGACTTGTCCATGTGACTGCAGACTCCATTTTGCGGTGTTTTTCCACAGTGAGAACAAAGAGGTTCTTACACCTGGAAAAGCCTATATAAGGCTGATGCATCATCTCCATCTTGTCTTCAATCCTGCTTCTTACCTCTGGAGGGACTTTGCTACAAACTGAACCTCTACACAAGGGACTGAGGACCCATCCCAGCGGGGGATGTTCCTGAGACTTGATTTGAACCTGCAGTTTATGCCATCACTGCTGCAAGCCTGAACTAAGAACTTTGCCATTACTGTATGTAATTGATTCCATTTAACCAATTCTACCTCTCATCTCTACCTTTTTCCCTTTGTAAATAAACCTTTAGATTTTAGATTCTAAAGGATTGGCAACAGCGTGATTTGTGGGTAAGATCTGATGTATATATTGACCTGGGTCTGGGGCTTGGTCCTTTGGGATCGAGAGAACCTTTTTCTTTTATTGGGGTGTTGGTTTTCATAATCATTCATCCCCAGGACGAGTGCACTGGTGGTGATACTGGGAGACTGGAGTGTCTAAGGAAATTGCTTGTGTGACTTGTGGTTAGCCAGTGGGGTGAGACCGAAGTCCCTTTTGTCTGGCTGGTTTGGTTTGCCTTAGAGGTGGAAAAACCCCAGCCTAGGGCTGTGACTGCCCTGTTTGAGCAATTGGTCCTGATTTGGCACTCTCAGTTGGGTCCCGCCAGAACTGCATCGTCACAGGGGGTGGGGCGCAGACCTTCGGGGGAAGAGGCGGAGGGGGGATGGGAGGAGGCAGAGCAGGGCATTGGGTTAAGAGGCAGAGCAGAAAGGGGTGCAGGCTCTCAAGTGAGCTACAGACCAACAGTGGTTCATAGTAACTATTCAGCAAGTATTTTAGAAGACCTAGAACATTAGAGGAAATCATGACCTGCTAAAAGACAATTAATAGAGAGAAGCAGCAAGATTAATCCCATACCTAGGATTGGTTGTACATTGGAGTCTCCTCGCTGTCGATAGCCCCCTGCTCGGCCAATCAGCACTGAGACTCTGAGGGGCGGGAGGCTGAGGGGTCTCACCAGATGTGCCAAAGGATGGCCCAGGTCACCATCAGAGGAGATCACTCTCAGATCCAGCCCCACCTCTTGGTGAGGACCTCCCGCAATGAGAGCAACCTCCCTCCCCCGCCCACACTCCACACACCCCTCCTTGGTAGAGGGAGGGAAGCAGGGGAAAGGGGGAAAAGAAGCAAGAGAAGAGGAGAAAGGAGGGAGGAAAGAGGAAAAGGGAAACCAAAAAGGACAAACCCCAATGTCCCCAGGGATTCCAACCATCAAATCCTAGGTAGGAAATCAAATTCTGGCACCTGAAGCCAGTGTTTCCTGGGCCTAGAGTGCTGCCTGCGCCAGGTGGATCAGACTGAACAGGTTCCAAACCTCTCTCAGCCTCTTACCTTGCGTAATCGGTTGAGCCGGGGCTCAACCCTCCTCTCAGCAGGAGGGGAGCCACACCAACTCACTCCTCGTCTCCTATTGGACCGGCTGGACGACAGTAGACAGCGTTAGAAAGCTCAGGCCCTCTGTGCAGGGGCTGAGCAGCAGTACAGTACAATAATTTCAGGCCCTTGGTTGCAGGGGCTGAGCAGCAAACATTGCAATGAGCTCAGGCCCTTTGGAGCAGGGGCTGAGCAGCAAACTAACAGTAGGCGTATAGGCCCAGGTCCTTACACCTGGGTGAGGGGGAAAACTGCCACCCATGAGTGGGGTGGCAGGGGGGACACAGGCCCACCCACTCCACTGTGTCCCAGCCCGGGGCCCTAACAGCAGCTATCACTGCCGCTGGTCAGTGGGGTCCTGACCGCAACACACTGACATCGGGACCTCTGCGTCTGCAGCCTGACAGGGGTTGGCTACCCCTGGGCTACTTCCACTTTCCCCCTCAGGGCCTACCTCATCCGGGGCGCCCGCTCCAGGCCAGGCAACCTGCATCGGCTCCTCCAGCCCAGGGCTCGGTGGCAGGTCCGGCAGCTCCTCCGGGAAGTCCGGCCAGGCCTGCTCGGGCGGCTCCCCCGGGTACCAGCAGGGACGGGGAAGCTCCGGCGGCTCCTCGTCGTACCGGGCGCGGGGGAGCTCCGGCCAGTCAGGACAGCTGCCTCGGGCCCTGGAGGGTTCCCAGTCAGGAGCTCCCGCCGGCACGTCTGCTCCCGGCGGCGGCTGGGCTCTGACTGAGCGCTGGCGGCCGGCTTTTCTACTTCCTGTCCCGCCCCTTGACTTCCGGGGGGCGGGGACTGGTGGTGGTGGCTCTGCCCACTTGGGTGTCTGGGAGGGAGCTCCCTCTGCTGGGCAGGAGGGGAGCCACACCCACTCACTACACCTTGTCAAAGGGAAGTTTGTTTTCGGCACAGTCAGTGGCAGGAAAGGAGAAAACTCCACAGAGGTTCCTCCTCATGCTCACAGCCGTGAATCCTAATTCTCTCTCAGCCCCCGAGGAGAGACCTCGCGAAGGAGACTTGCGGCAGCAAAGCCGGGGGTCTCAGAGACTGGCCTGGCCCTGCACCTCGGTTCTGCCCGGCTGATGTCAGAGTCTCTCTCTCTGTGAGGTCACCCCCTCCCCACCACCTTTGCCCAATAGGCCGAGTTCCTGCAAAAGGCCTTTGTGATGTCACTGCCACACCCACCCCTCCCCTCAAAGCTGATGTCCTGCCCCTGGCCAGCCTCGTTGGGTGTTTGACTTGTTTCCCCTGGATCACCGCACTCAATGACTGTTCAGTCTGTGGATGGAGCCGCTACACAATAAAACATCAGTTTTTCATAAATTAGTAGCCTTAAGGCCAGAAGGAACCATTAGAGCATCTAATCTGACTCCCTGCATATCCCAGCCCTTCTGTGTATCACAATAGCTTCTTTTTGACTAAAGCACCTTCCCAAAGGCCTCTAGTCTTCATTGGAAGACATCAAGAGATGCAGAATCCATCACTTCTCTTGGCAGCTTGTTCCAGTGATGAATCACCCTCCCTCTTACAAATCTCTGCCTTGTTCCAATGAGAATTTTTCTGATTTCTGCTTCCAGCCATTGGTTCTTGTTATGCCTTTCTTTGCAGTCCACAGTCCAGCTCGGTTTCTCCTGCATCCATGTGGGCTCTGGCTGTTTTCTCTCCCCAGTCCAGACGCCCCCTCTTTCCAGCCAAGCATCCGATCTCATCTTCCCACAAGCCTCTGTCCTTTGTCGTCTGTCCCAGAGAAACTGGCTGCCTGGGTCTCCTCTCTCTCTTTAGCGTGAGGGGAGGGGGAGAGCTGAGATTTCAGGCTGCTGTGTTATGGCGGGATTGCTGCTATTATTTGACAGAACCTGAGAATTCAATGGCACAAACAGGGGAACGGGGCAGAGATACAGCGTCAGGGAGTGAACTGGAGAAAATACAGGAAGAATTTCTAGCAAGGGCGACATGTAACTAACCAGAATGAAGAATATTCTCTGCCCCCCTCGTCTAACTCTGGGCCTGACTCTCTCCCGTGCTGAGGCCCCTTGCCCTGTCTCTGGCCGTGTCTGGGGGCTTCATGCCCCGGTAGAGCCCCGACGGTAAAGGTGTTATGTAGCCTCAGCCCCAAGAAGACTCAGGCCCATGTCACTTTCATCCTGGGTTTCAGATGAGTGACCCCTAGAAGTTGGGGGTCCACCGGTGCCCAGACCATGGCCCGGCCACAGAGGCCCCTGCTCATCCTCTTCCCCCAAGGCCCCGCCCACTTGCTGTTCACTGCCCTCCGCTCCCTCCCCCATGACCCCCTACCTGCCCCTCACTTCCCCCAAGAGGATCTCTCAGTGGTTTGAGCATTGGCCTGCTAAACCCACGGTTGTGAAGTCAATCCTTGAGGAGGCCATTTAGGGAACTGGGGTAAAAATCTGTCTGGGGATTGGTCCTGCTCTGAGCAGGGGGTTGGATTAGCTGAGCTCCTGAGGTCCCTTCCAATTCTATGATCTAAGATGCCACTCACCTGCTGCCCCGCCCCTGCTCATCCTCGTCCCCCAAGGCCCTGCCCACTTGCTGTTCACTTGCCTCTGCCCCCTACCCCCAGGCCCCCTACCTGCCCCTCACTCTTCCCCCAAGACGCCACTCACCTGCTGCTTGCTCCTCTGTGCCCATTTCCCCTAAGGGGGGCTACCAGGGGGCCATGGGGCCAGGCACCCATCACTGTTTCCTGCCTCAGGTGAGCGGGGGGTGAGGAGGGTCCTTGGGGAAGGAGGCGGAGCAGGAGCAGGAAGAGGCAGAGAGAGGGAGGGGGCTCGGGGGGAAAAGGCCCAGCGGGGGTGGGGCGCAGGCCTTGGGGGAAGAGGCGGAGGGGGGATGGGAGAAGGCAGCGCAGGCCATCGGGTTAAGAGGCAGAGCGGAAAGGGGTGCAGGTTGGGCCCCCACTTCTCTGGAGCTTCGCTTCCAGCACTCGAAAGATGACAATGGGTGTTGTGTATTTGGTTGTCATGGTTTTTGTTGCTATGGCAACTGAGTTAGATTATTATGGGTTAGCTCAGCCAGCTTCAGCCGGCTGAGTGAGCTCTCTCTCTCTCTGTAAATAAAATGGTGGTTTTGTTAGCTGTCAGCTCTCTGGCCTCAACTGATTTCTTCCTAAACCGGCTCCCCCCCAAGGATATAACAATGGGCCCATGGAGGGGTGACCCGCCCCACATCCCCAGTGTTCCCCCCTGCATGGGTGGCCGTTTGGGGGAGACTCAGCCACCCCTGGCCTCTTAGACGGGCTGTGGCTAAAACACTGGCCTTGCTGTGAGCAGGATTTGAACCTGTGCAGGGAAACCCTCTTGGATTTTGAGTCCAACACCTTAGCCACTCGGCCATCACAGCTGTGAGCAAAGCAGCCCCCTAAGGCCAGAGAAACGCCCAGGCCTGACGTCATCTGAACTGCAGAATTCAAACAGCAAACCTGGCTCCCAAAGCACCAGGGGGAATTTGGGGCTCTCGTTCCTTCGCCGTGCGGTTAAGCACCAAACCAGCACCCTCCTGTGGGGTCTGTCATTGTTCCTCTCCACACTGTAACCATCCAGACAGGGAGAGGTCAGACAGTGAGGTAGAATCCAGCTCTGCCCCCCACCAGCTCCCGGCTCTATCCGCCAATGGACTGACTTTCTCTCTGGATTAAACTGTTTGTATTGGACTCTTTTCTCTTTCCTCTGCAGCCTCCACCACGTGGCTGTAAACCGATGCTTATTGTTATGCAAAGGAACAGTGAAGCATTCCCAATACTAACATTACCCTAATTCACCTAATTCAATGCAGGAGTCGCCGAGCGAGATCACCCTGAGGAGGATCAGTGACAGAGATAGAGAGCGCATGCTGCGTGAAAGCCAGCACAAACCAGGGGCCTATGCTGCCATGCTCGTGGAGGCAATGCTCCCAGAGTACCTGATGATAGCCTGGCGCGGAAAAGTGTCCTACCACAGAGCACGCAATAAGACAGCTCTCCCCAGGAACCTTATGCGGAGGCTTTTCGATTACCTGCAGGAGAGCTTCTCGGAGATCTCCCAAGAGGATTTCTGTTCTATCGCCATATATATTGACCTTCTTTTCAACTAATAACTATTCCTGCTCCATTATAAATAAAGGTTTACATGTTTAAAGCACGTACCAAGTGATCCTTCCCCTGATTCAGGGTCCGTGTTAATGGGTGGGGAGGGTTGGTAGGGGATCTCAGTGAGGGTGATGAACAGATCCTGGCTGTCGGGGAAATCAGCGTTGTAAGCGCTGTCGACTGCCTCGTCGTCCTCATTTGCTTCCTCATCTTCCCCATCCACAAACATCTCCGAGGAACCGGCCGTCGACACTATCCCATCGTCAGAGTCCACGGTCAGTGGTGGGGTACTGGTGGCGGCCGCACCTAGAATTGAATGCAGTGCCTCGTAGAAGCGGCATGTCTGGGGCTGGGCTCCGGAGCGTCCGTTTGCTGCTTTGATCTTTTGGTAGCCTTGTCTCAGGTCCTTGATTTTCACGCGGCACTGCGTTGTATCCCGGCTGTATCCTCTGTCTGCCATGGCTTTGGAGACCTTCTCGTAGGTCTTTGCATTCCATTTTTTGGAGCGCAGCTCCGAAAGCACAGACTCATCGCCCCACAAGCGATCAGATCCAAGACTTCCCGGTCAGTCCATGCTGGAGGCTTCATCACATGACATTATCTTTAATTAAAGATTAATCTTTAATTCCTGGAGACTCCAGGACAATCCTGGAGACTTGGCAACACTATTTCCTGAGACTAGATCTTTGGCTATTCATTATTTGTGGCATGTCACTGAGCATCCAGGTCACATGGTGTTGAGTCTGCACCCAGATGAGATGACTAAACATCAGAGTTGGGGAAATAACAGATTTTTTCATTTCACTGGTAATTCTGAAAAACGAAGGCAGAGGAAGTCATTTTGGGTCAAACAGAAAATGATTTTTTTTTAAACATTTTCTGCAAATTGAAAAATTGTCAAATTGTTTTTGTTTCATTTGACAAAATGTCTTGTTTCAATTTTGAGTGCTTTTGGGGTTTTAAAATTTTTAAAAATAAATGTAAAGGAAATGTTGACACCCAACATTGGTCTGAATCACAATAAATACACACAGGAAGCACTTTGTCCATATTTTGGACAAACCTCTTTATTGCATCTTGTGATTTGTTTTAACACCATGGGCCTGATTCAATGGAGTTATGTCATGATAGAACTAGAGTAACTTAGTTCTGAGGAGTCCTGTGGCACCTTATAGACTAACAGACATATTGGAGCATAAGCTAGACGCATGCGTCTAACGAAGTGGGTATTGTGATAGACCCAGGCCAGTTGGGCACAGCAGAGTAGTAGAATGGAGATATACTGGCCACTGGATAAGCAGTTTTCTATTCCCTGAGTGACCAGAGCATGGGCTGCTCCAGGCTAATGAGAACACCTGACTCCAATTAACCTGCTAAGAGTCAGGTGAGGCTGTTAAGCACCTGGCTCTAATTAAAGCCCCTCTGGTGCTATAGAAGGGCTCACTCCAGTCAGGCCAGGGGGAGCCAGAGGAGAGGAAGTGTGTGTGAGGAACTGGGAGCAAGAGATGTGCAAGAAGCTGAGAGTGAGTTGGCATTCTGCTGAGGACTGAGGCGTACAAGCATTAGACACCAGGAGAAAGGTCCTGTGGTGAGGATAAAGATGGTGTTGGGAGGAGGCCATGGGGAAGTAGCCCAGAGAGTTGTAGCTGTCGTGCAACTGTACTAGGAGGCACTATAGACAGCTGCAATCCACAGGCCCTGGGCTGGAACCCGGAGTAGAGGGCAGCCCTGGGTTCCCCTCAAACCTCTCAACTCCTGATCAAACCCAGGAGGAATTGACCTGGACTGTGGCTTCTACCAGAGAGGAAGGTCTCTGGGCTGTTCCCTGACCCACAGGGTGAATCTATGAGACAAGCAAATCTGCCAATAAGTGCAGGACCCACCAAGGTAGAGGAGGAACTTTGTCACAGTATTTATCCACAAAAGCTTATGCTCCAATATGTCTGTTAGTTTATAAGGTGCCACAGGATTCTTTGTGGATTTTTACAGATCCAGACTAACATGGCTACCCCTCTGATACTTAGTTCTGAAGCTGCTCTAGCTTGTGCTGGAAACCAGGGTCTTTCTGATTTGAGAGTCAAAGGGGGGAGGAATAGCTCTGTGGTTGGCACATTGGCCTGCTAAACCCAGGGTTGTGAGCTTAATCCTTGAGGGGGCCCCTTAGGGATCTGGGGCAAAAATCAGTACTTGGTCCTCCTAGTGAAGGCAGGGGGCTGGACTCAATGACCTTTCAAGGTCCTTTCCAGTTCTAGGAGATAGGATATCTCCATTAATTTATTTTTATTTTTAACCACAATGTAAATTAATTCTACCTTTACTCACTCAGTCCAGATGTGTGCCAACCTCAGCTCACCTGGACTGGTGAATCTGACCCATGGGCTGTACCACAGTCTGTGTTGATTGTCCCCAATCCTGAAAACACGAGCACACATGCTTGATTTAAACATGGGAGCAATTCCGTTGAAGACAATGGACCTACTTCCAGGAATAAAGTTAAATTTGTGCATAATTGTGTTTGCAGGATCAGGGCTTTAGATGTTGATAATGCTTGTTTAAAGTACAATTCTTAACTTGAGAGTAAGCTTTTAGTTCATTTAAAATTCCCATATCAAAAAATGTTCTGCTTGATTACAGTTGGCTATTCATTGATTTAGCTTTTAAAGAATAACAAATGGAAACATACGGTTGGCATGGCTTTCTAAATCCAGATCACAAATGGCATTTAAATGATCTCTTGGATTCTGATGGTGGTTCAAGAGATGAAATTTAAAATGGCTGTGGAGAGATTGAACTATAAACAGACATTGACCAGACAATGACTTTCCTTGGTCAGTGAATCAGCAAAGCTGAGAGTAAACCCAGCTGCCAGTATGTTTATTTGTGTGAAAACAACAACAAGAACAAATGTTATTGGCTGTTAATAAGTGAATACTTAACAACTTCCCATTTGGCATGATAATAGTGGTGGCTAACGAATCAGGCGGGCAGGATTCCAAGCTATGACATTAGCTGACCCAGCACGGTGCAAATGGGAGAGTTAGAGCAGTGCCTAGCTTACAACGCTGCACACCTTCCTACTTAAAGCTTTGGTGCAGAATAAAGCAGGTTTGGCTTTAATTGTCTGGGAGAGGTTTTCATTTAATCTATTACCTTCTGTTACAATCCATTTTTTTTCCTCCTCATATTCAGATAGGGATTCTTGGATAATTAACTTTATAGCAGAACTTAGCCTGTATAAAAGTTTTTCTTGTAGGACTATCACTGCAGATGTTGGGCCAGGTATTCAGCTGGTGTAAATTCAGTGTAGGTCCATTGAAGCTACACTGGTTTATGCCAGCTAATGATTTGATCCCAATTATTACTCTCGATAAATGAAAATTCTTCGGTTCTGGATTTCCTTGCAAAATTGCTAACAGTGATGAGTGCCATGCTCTGAAGACAGCTAATGAGGGACTAAGGGATAGATGTAATCATGCACAAGGCTTTCTATGTATAGAGCTGATAAAATATAAACATAGAAATAAAAACCTTATTTCCCCATCAAAAATTCTGAACAAGAAAAATGTCATCTGAAATTTTTCATGTTTTTTGTAAAACCCAATGAAATTTCCTTTGGTCCGAGTCAACTCAAAATGTTCATTTCATTTAGTTTCAAAGTGAAATGCTGGTTTCAATTTTCACAATCTGAAAAATGTTGGCACTTCGAAAAATGAAACTGTCTCTTCATCTCTATCCTTTCAAAAAGTTGCACAGTGGTAAAAAGAAAAATGATGAAAAGAAAGATACGCATCATGACCTCATTCCCAAACTTTAAACATAATGAATATTAAGAATTTAAGGATGTCTATACTGGGTCAGACCAATGGTCCATCTAGCCCAGTATCCTGTCTTCTGACAGTGGCCAATGCCAGATGCTTCAGTGGGACTAAAGGGAACAGGGCAATTATTAAGTGATACACCCCTGTCATCCAGTCCCAGCTTCCGGCAGTCAGAGATTTAGGGACACCCAGAGGACTGGGTTGCATCCCTGACCATCTTGGCTAATAAGTAATCATTGCATTTAATGGCATCATTAATAATCATTGCATTTAATGGCAAAAAAGGGAAGGGAACAAAAATTTGAAAAGTTTTTGGCTGTCAGAATCTGAAATTTCAGTTCAAAACTAAACAATTTTTGTTTCTTTTTTAAATCTACCAAAGAAAAAGGGGGGAAAAGTAACTGAAAACCTTTTCCTCCTGAAAAGTTCAATTTTTCACGAAACTCCATTTTACGGTGGTAGAAAATTTCGGCTGAAAAATTTCAACCAGCTCTTTTTCTTAATCTGTGCATCATGCACCTGTTGTAAACCATGGGAGTTTAACACAGGAGGATGAACTAGAGGATTAGGTACTCTGTGGTTGAATGAGATGTGGAGTCCCTGAACAATGATTTGCTCTGTTGTGGGGTCTCTCTCCTAAGTTCACTGCAGTTTCTCCGTAACAGGGGCTGGCTTTATTTTTCTGGGTCAGGTTATCCACTACACCTCTTATATGTATAATACGTAAAGTACAATAAGGTAGGTGGATCCTAAACACACCAGTTTGCCCAGGCACTGTCCCACTTTGCCTCTTAAACTCTCAAGAGCACATTGTTTCTTTCAGTGTCTACTGAGTGTCTTTGGGTGGTTAACTTCACACTAGAGTCACCTCCATCTGTTTAGAACCTCAGAAAAATCCCATCTACTATGAAGGATGGGCAAGACTTTTGCCTGCTTGTTTTATGTGAACCAGATTATTTACCCTTAATTCGCACCATTGATTTAGATGTCTGTGCTGTTAGCTGCTGAAGTGCAAAGTTAGAACAAGGGCCAGCGCTTGCTACAGGTCTGAATTTGGCCCAGAATTCTGAATGTAGGGGCTGGCAGGTTAGAGAAGAAGGAATTGCTTTTCAAATGTTTTGTTTTAAACTATGAGTATTCTCCATAGGTAAGTCTGCAGATACATTCTGTTCCTGATTTGGAATCTGAAGCAATTGTCTTTGTTTTAAAACTGTTCATTTCACCTTTAAAGGCTATCAAAGCTTTGTTATTACAAAGAGGCTGTCAGCAGCAGAATTTACTTGAAACAACAACTGAGGATTTGACAAGGGTGACAGAGATGTTGATAAAAACTAATCTGATCTGGGTCAGTATCACATTAAGAAACTGGGTGACATTTGTTGGTTCTTGTACATTAAACAAAGCTGTAGGGACATATAATATCCTGAAGGACTGTGTTTGGGAATAAAGGATGCGCGTTGACTGTGTACTGTGAATGTTTCTCTCAAGTGGAAATGTGTGTTGATGCCTACTTCTGACTGGCAAATTGCTTTAAGCTTGATCTTTTTTCTCCCTCTAAAATATTTATATTCATATCCTTACGCATGGTGTACGTTTTTAATAGTATCAGATTTTAGAGCCATCTCCTCGGTGCATCAGTCAATGAACAAATGGAAGCACCAACAAATGAGCAAGAAAATGTAACTCCTGGTGCAGCAAGATAGTGTGTTTTGGCTTGTAAATTATCATGAGCTAAATGTCAATGCTGGTTTATGCCATCCCAAGTTAATGAAATTTCAGTGGAGTGTCGGTCGACACAGCATTTGGCCTGATCTGACTGCCACTGAAGTCAGAAGCTTTTACTGTTCACGTCAATTATAGCATGATAAGGATCATAATGACCCCGAAATTTCCACTGAACAATCAGAGCTAGATTCGGAAAGGCTCTTACATAGGTGCATAAGGGTTGGGGGTGTATACTGGGAGCCTGTGCACCCTGGTTCACCTCTGGCAGAAGAGCAGTACCTGTTCTGGGGAGAGCACCGGGACAGCTCTCTCCATACACCCCTGAAGTTGTACACGGCCCCAGAGGAGGTTGTGCGGAGGTAGAGCCGTGTCCCTTCCCGTGTTCTGGCTCATGTGACTGGCATGTAGTGGGGAGTGTGTTGTGCTCCATGAAGGGGTAGCCATAGGTGCATACCTCCTGCACCCTGTGGAGCTCTGGGAGGCATTCAGAGCCACTCTCACTGCCGGCCTGTGCCTCCTTGACAGATAGAAGGCCCTCGTTATTATAGTATCAAAGCTCCTAAGTATCATAAAAGAATTCAGAAATCCATCACAGACACATTTCCTACTCAGGGGACTTTTTGACTCTGACTGGGATTGGATTTAGAATTTGGATTGTGTGGAATTATGGGATCCCAGTGGGATGTTTGTTACAATCTTCTGCATGAACTTTAGAATATTATTGCAAAGCTCTGTATTATTATTATTTATTATTTGTTTGTTTTTGTATTCCAGTAGCACGTAGAGGCCACCAATTAAGGATCAGGACTCCACTGTATGAGGCACTTGTACAAACAGATGAGAAAACATTTCCTACCTGAAAAAGAGATGACAATCTACATAAGAGTATGGATTTATTTTCCCCCAGGATCCTCCTCCTTTTTCTTTTTCTAGCATAGCAAGTCATCTTTAAATGGCTTAGCAGTTTCACACTGTTTTGAAATAATTTTACAATTTTCTGTACAACAATGGATGTTAATGGCCGGACTTTGGGACATCATTTACTGTTCTCACTCAATAATTCCCCTCGCCTTCCCCTGTTGGTGTGAGTGGCATACACAATGAAATAACAATGGTAACACAAGATGATTAACAGTGAGTACTTGCTATAAAGAAGATGATAATGGGTAAACTTATTTTGCCTATTTGACCACATGTGTGAACATCATGGGCTAAATCCTCAGGTGAGACAGATCCTGGGCATAGTGGAGACTGGGGTGGCCTCCAGCATAATTTAGAGGAGCCTTGGGGCTGCTTTAAATTGTGCCAGCTTGTAGTAGCCTCCTACATTATGCTGGTATGGATCTCCACCATTCAAAGTGTTTCTGTCACATGGTCTCCTCCTCCCAGCATGCACCAGAACTGTAGAAGAAAGACTATCATGAGGGGGACTGCGTGGAGGCAAACTCATGTCTTTCCATTCACAGAGTTCCTCTAAAGTCATCTCTCACACGAGATGCTATTTACCCACTGCTAGAAGAAGCAGGGATTTGACCCCCGAGCCCTACAGACCTGAGGGGAATTCCTGATTGCAAAGAGACATGAACACAAAAGCCTTGTGCTTCCACAGAGATTCCTGGGGCCCTTCAGCTCTGCCCCAGCTCTCCGTCAGTGCAGCTTTAGTGAACCCATGTGGTCAGGGACTCCTCACTTGATGACTGATCCTGGTACCCTATTTAAGGGAAATTCCCCAGGGCTCAGCCACAAAATATTTCTTCAGAATTTCTTGTCCAGTTGGTGAGGGCATGATGCATATCTTCTCCAGAGCTTTCCCCTTCATGCCACCCTCAGCCCTCATGCTCCTTCCCTGGCCCCCTCCATGGAGCCACAGATCATGTGCTACAGAAACATCTGACTTGCCTTCTGCAGGAGGGATGAGATCCGCTCACACAGTATCCCCTTCACACCTGCATATAGCGAGTCTGGACCAGATCCTCAAAGATATTTAGGCATCTAACTCCCCTTGATATTAATGTGAGTTAGCCACCTAAATAACCTGGAATATCTGGGCCTCTGTTCCTGTCAATGTAACTGCGTGAAAGCATTTCTCGTCTGCTCTTCCTCCTAGTTATAGTTCCTGATCCCCACCTTAGTTTAGACTGCTGAGAGCGGGCACCTCCCGCAGCAGCCATGTCTGCAGTAGGAAAAGCTTTATGGTTTAAAATAAGTTAAATAACATGAGGTTAATCATGATTTTGGCTTTAGTGTAACCAAGGGTGGTTGTGTTTCACATATTATTTGGTTGGGGAGGGATGGGACTGTTTTTAAGCACAACTTGGCCCTGTCTCTCCTATGTGCAAAGCTGTGTTTAATTTTGTGCTAGCTTACATGTTTTGGGTCCACTTATAAATGGTTCATAAAAGCTTTAATAAGTGATTAATGGATGTTCCATGCATGTTGCAGATAGCACTATGTGCAGGAGCGGCTCTAGGGATTTTGCCGCCCCAAGCATGGCAGGCAGGCTGCCTCCTGCGGTTTGCCTGCGGAGGGTCCGCTGGTCCCGCGGTTTCGGCGGACCTCCTCCGAAGCCGCGGGACTAGCGGACCCTCCGCAGGCAAACCGCCGGAGGCAGCCTGCCTGCTGCCCTCGCGGCGCTGGCAGAGCGCCCCCCGCGGCTTGCCGCCCCAAGCACGAGCTTGGCATGCTGGGGCCTGGAGCCGCCCCTGACTATGTGATGTTAGATAGTTACAAACACCTCAGTAGACTATCGGTAGCTTCAAGTCATGGGTTATAAGCAACCTGTTGGATGTGCTAATAAATGCCTAACCATTTATTAAAATGTCTACTAATAATTTATTAGCCCTTTACACACTATCTCGAAATAGAACCTGAATACTGAGTGTGACTCGTGCTAAAATGCACTAATTTCCCAAATTGCCTAAGTGTAATTTTCAAACCCGCTGGGAATAACAGAAACCCTTAAAGACCATGTAGCTGCACCCTCTTGTTTAGTTACTGGTTGCAAATTCCACTCTCTTCTGTCCTCAGAAAGCTTTCTGAGCAGTGTGGCTTTCTGATCCTGCTTCACTGCGTCAGTAGTTTTCCAGTTGCTAATTGCAAGCAATGGGTTTTCTGTTTCCTCTAAACTGAACTTTCCTCTAAATTGCATTGTTGTAATGTTTATGTAGAAAGGTGCCCAGTGGCTAATTCTTGCTGTAATTATTATTTAACTGGATTTTCTATTTTTGTGTTTCATTTTCTTTTCTGCTATTTAAGCTCTTCTATTGCTTAGTTGCTGCACCCTGTCTAGTACTTGGGTCCAATCCGGGACTCCACCTAAATCCGGAGCAGCACAAAGGGGAGACAGAGCTGCCTCAAACAAGCAGCTGATTATGGTTGTCATAAACAGTTAGTTAAGGGTTAAGGTTTTTTTTCTACCTGTAAAGGGTTAACAAGCAGTACCTGTGGACACCTGACCAGAGGACCAATGAGGGACAAGATATTTTCAAATCCTTGTTGAGGGAAGTTTTTTTTCCCTGTTCTTTGTGTTTTTTTAAGAGAGTCTCTCTTGGGAGTTGAGGGAGTCCAGACATCTTAATCAAGTCCTCCCAGGTTTCTGCAATAAATTCTTCTATTCAAGCTAGTGAGTATTAGCAAGGAACTAGTATTCTTATACTTTTATTTCTGTATTTGCAATTCTGTGTTTTGCTATAGAATTTCTTTAATTCTGTACTGTTAATGCTTTTACTGAGAAAGAAAGGAGGGGGAATTCTCTCCAGAGATTGATAAGTTTAGACCCTGTGTATTGTTCCATCTTGGTTACAGAGACAGTTACTTTCTTTTTATTCTTTAATAAATCTTTTCTGTTAAGGACTTGGTTAATCTTTCCTTGGGTGGATTCTCAGGGAAAGGGGAGGAGGGAGGCATCCCTCTGTAGTTAAATCCCGGTATCTCTCCTAGGAAAAGGGAGGGGGGAGGAAGCAGGGGGGAATGGTTTATTTCTCCTAGGTGTAAGAACTCCATGGATTTGGGGCTCTTGGGATCCCCGAGGATTTTGGGGAAGGACTGTGTCCCAATACACGTACATTATTGGGTGGTGGCAGCTTTTACCAGATCTAAACTAGGATTTAAGTTTAGAAGGATCCATGCAGGTCCCCACCTTGTGAACCCAACAGCTCCAAGTGGGAGTGAGACCTATGACAATGGTGTATTGAGGACTGTGTTGGAATTGCAAGCTATCACTTTAAGAGTCTGGTGATGGGGGTGGGGGGTTCCAGGTCCTGCATGCAGGGTAGGGGGGCTCTAGCTATTCTGTTAAAAGCCAGCTTAAAGCAAGTGCAGGTGAGTTGTGCCACGCTGTCTTAGAGAGCAGCCTGTTTTCTCTATCGCTGTTTCTAGGTTCTTATGTGTTATCATTCTGAATTCTAAGAAATAAAGTCCTGTTACACTTCCAACCTTCCAGCAAGATTATTTATGTCTTTGTCTAGCTTTTCTGGTGCCTTTGTGAAAGTTTGGCAATGCCTAGCAACACCAGCCTTCTGTCTTTCTTTAGTTAGCTCAATCTGATGTGAAGGTTGTTGCAATTTTGCTATGTTAATTTCCTGCTTCCACTGGGCTGCCTGATGCATGGCTACCCTGGTGAGTGCATGTACATTTCATAGCTTTCATCTTAACTTTAATAAAAATGAAAGCCTACAATACTAAGGAACAGGCTGATTCCATATTGATTATCTTAACATTTGAATGCTCAACAAATAACCCACTCAGATCTCAAATGTGCACTTGGGGAAAAAGCAGTGTGCTCTTCGTGTGCTTTAGCCTTGTGTGTGCTGGTCAAATTAGTCTCATAGTGTTAGGATAGAGACCAGGTCTAATGTTAGAGCACAGAACTGGGAGTTATCGGGTCTAGGTTCTATTGCCTACGCCACTGACTCACTGTGTGACCAGGGGGAAGTCACTTAAACTCTGAACTTCAGTTTCTGTGCCTGTATAATTGGGATGATAAAACTTCACAAGAGTATTGTGAAAATAAGCATTTGGAGAGTGCAGTGAGGCACTTGGATAAAAGGTCTTCTAAATTTACTGTCTCAATATTTTCCGTGGATTATATATGAATATAAAACTTGTGGTGAGCAAAATGCATTAAAAATGCTGCTGATTTTGATGATGCCCAGTGGGAGTTTGGGTTTGATTATGGCAGAACTTTGTCATTAGCCATAAATACGTACACATCTGGTTCAAAAGCACTGATGTTTTATAAATGCATGTATTTTTTTATTTTCAAAAGTAGCGTAGTTGTAGCATTTGCAATGATCAAAGTCTTTTGCTTCCATTCCAATATGCTAGTCCAGTGGTTTTCAAGCTGTGGTCCACAGCCCCCTGGCGGTCTGCAGACTATGCTAAGGGGTCCGTGAAAGGTCGTCATTACGGTAGAACAGTGGTTTTTTTTCAACCTGTGGTTCTGGTGGTCGAACCATAATTCAATCCCTGCTCTGCCAGCACCCAGGACAGTGTAGCTACAGTGTGTGCTTCATTCAGGGCAGATTGCAAGGTGCTGATCTAGGTCACAGAAACTAGGCAATATCTGGCACGATTGGGCCCACTGAGTTGCACCTGGGGAATCACAGCAAGTTATGATATACTGTCATATTCTAGATGCTCTGTGCACTGTAGATATGTACTCCTGCTATATTAATGCCCCCTTAGAATCTTTTTGCTCCCACAGTATTCAGGTGGTGACAGCTGCAAAGTACCAAACTAATGACATAGTCACAAGCTTGCCATGACTCATTTATCCTTATACAAGCTGGATGTTGTGCAAGTGCTGACCAAAAGGATGTTTAAGAACTTCTTGAAGTATTTATATAGGGCAACATTTTGAAATTCGGCATGTATTTGAACACGGTATTTATGGAGGTGATAGTGAGCAGCTCTTAAAAAGCTGCCGTATTTATAATCCCCTTATTTTATTACTAGAAAAATCAAGTACAGTATTTATAACGAAGCCTATGAGCTTTCCAGAGAGATTTATACTTGCACATATTTTTTTTTAATTTACAAATTTCATAGAATCATAGAATCTCAGGGTTGGAAGGGACCTCAGGAGGTCATCTAGTCCAACCCCCTGCTCAAAGCAGGACCAAACCCAACTAAATCATCCCAGCCAGGGCTTTGTCAAGCCTGACCTTAAAAACCTCTAAGGAAGGAGATTCCACCACCTCCCTAGGTAACCCATTCTAGTTCTTCACCACCCTACTAGTGAAAAAGTTTTTCCTAATGTCCAACCTAAACCTCCCCCTCTGCAACTTGAGACCATTACTCCTTGTTCTGTCATCTTCTACCACTGAGAACAGTCTAGATCCATCCTCTTTGGAACCCCCTTTCAGGTAGTTGAAAGCAGCTATCAAATCCCCCCTCATTCTTCTCTTCTGCAGACTAAACAATCCCAGTTCCCTCAGCCTCTCCTCATAAGTCATGTGCTCCAGCCCCCTAATCATTTTTGTGGCCCTCCGCTGGACTCTCTCCAATTTATCCACATCCTTCTTGTAGTGTGGGGCCCAAAACTGGACACAGTACTCCAAATGAGGCCTTACCAGTGCTGAATAGAGGGGAATGATCACATCCCTCGATCTGCTGGAAATGCCCCTACTTATACAACCCAAAATGCCATTAGCCTTCTTGGCAACAAGGGCACACTGACTCATATTCAGCATTTTGTCCACCGTAAGCCCTAGGTCCTATTCTGCAAAACTGCTGCCCAGCCATTCGGTCCTTAGTCTGTAGCAGTGCATGGGATTCTTCCGTCCTAAGTGCAGGACTCTGCACTTGTCCTTGTTGAACCTCATCATATTTCTTTTGGCCCAATCCTCTAATTTGTCTAGGTCCCTCTGTATCCTAGCCCTACCCTCCAGCGTATCAACCACTCCTCCCAGTTTAGTGTCATCTGCAAACTTGCTAAGGGTGCAGTCCACACCATCCTCCAGATCGTTAATGAAGATATTGAATAAAACCGGCCCCAGCACCGACCCTTGGGGCACTCCGCTTGATACCGGCTGCCAACTAGACATGGAACCATTGATCACTACCCGTTGAGCCCAACCATCTAGCCAGTTTTCTATCCACCTTACCATCCATTCATCCAGCCCATACGTCTTTAACTTGTTGGCAAGAATACTGTGGGAGACTGTATCAAAAGCTTTGCTAAAGTCCAGAAATAGCACATCCACTGCTTTCCCCTCATCCACAGAGCCGGTTATCTCATCATAGAAGGCAATTAGGTTAGTCAGGCATGACTTGCCCTTGGTGAATCCATGCTGACTGTTCCTGATCACTTTCCCCTCCTTTAAGTGGTTCAGAATTGATTCCTTGAGGACCTGTACCATGATTTTTCCAGAGACGGAGGTGAGACTGACTGGCCTGTAGTTCCCTGGATCTTCCTTCTTCCCTTTTTTAAAGATGGGCACTACATTAGCTTTTTTCCAATCATCTGGGACCTCCCCCGATCGCCATGATTTTTCAAACATAATGGTTGATAAAAGTAATGTATGTAATATATTGAGACTTTAACTGGAAACTTTGACATTTTTTATTAAGAAACTGTGGTAGAACGACACCCAATCAATATGGCACATATTACATGGATTAAAAACTGGCTAAACAATAAGTTTAAAAATGTAATTGTAAATGAGTAATCATCAGCAAAGGGGGTGTATTTCTAGTGGCATTCCGCGGGGATCAGTTCTTGGTTCTATGCTATTTAATGTTTTTATCAATGACCTGCAAGGAAATATAAAATCATCACTGATAAAGTTTGCAGGTGGCACAAAAACTGGGGGAGTGGTAAATAATGAAGAGGACAGGTCATCGATAACATGATATTCTGGGACAGAGATGACTACAATGATATTGCATACAGCAATTTGCAGACTGTAATATTTACCAAGCAAAAATCATATTTGAGTGCATTAACACCTTGGAAAATCCCCCATGTAGAAATGGAGATTGCTGAAGCATTGCAGATCACGCATTAAACTTGCAAGTTATGCAACCACATTTGCCAATCCAGGATTTAGACTTGCTTCCCATGTGCAAAGCCATAAAAACAAAAACCCAGAACTCAAGTCAGCGCTAGCTGAACGCTCACCCAGTGAAGCGACGGAGAGAATCCATTAATTATTGATCAGAAGGCATTAGAGATTAGCTGATGTGAGTGTAATGAATAACAGCAGGAGACCTGCAGACACAGTATACTGGAATTTGCAAATGATGATGTAAGCAGTGTCTGAATGAGCTCTCCCCTGACAGCAGTGACGCACTGGGGGAAAAGACTTCAAGAGCAGAGCACATTTGCACGGACAAACCTACTCTGCCTAGGTTTTCAGTAGGCAGACCTGCTTTGCCAAGGTGATCAGTTTTGGCTGGTGTTGGGTTACAATTCGCTGAAGGTGTGACTTTAAACTGGTTTAGTTAAAGGCTGTGTGGACACACTCATGTTTAGACCAGGCAAATTTTGGTTTAGGTTACAGGTTTAAACTGAAATAAGTGTCCATACAAGGGTCTGCACTTGTGCTGACTGCTACATCATGTAGGACTTTAAAAAAATGTTATCCACTATACAGTATTTTCTCTCTCTAGCTCTTATAAATCACTGCTGTGTGTGGTTAAAATGTGGCCTTCCACAGGCTTCCTTGAAAAACTGAGGGATAGTGAGATTTTTAAAAGCACTCAGATTCCACTAAAGTCTACTAAGTCCGTAAGGCACTTTTGAAAATGTCAGCCTCCATATTTTAAGAAGAATGGATTTACAATGGATTGGTTGATATGGCTCATTAACCAATAAATAATATATATCACTTTATTTCAATAATACTTGGGAGATTTGCAGAAAAAGCCTTTCCAAAACCAGGAATATAGAGGTTTTAATCGTATTTAAATGCAAGATTAGAGAAATGTTATTCTATCTATTTTGGACTATTTAAGGGTCATAAATTTGCCTGCCTTGGTTTCATGCAAAAATCCAAAGACCTCAAGGTAACATTCTGACATGTATTTTCAGTGCAACACACTGGGATCCGTACTTGGACTCCCATTGATGCAAATGGGATCTCTAAAGTTAAACTTTTGATACTGAACTGAGTGTCTCCCAAAGGTCTAACTAAAAGCACAACAGTATGAAAAACCTGTTTTAAGGCTGCTCTGAAAATGCACCATAAAATTTAGGCTTTTGGATGCTAATTTTCCTTTACATTCTCCTCTTTGGGGAGCTGTTTGCAATGCCTAGACAACATGGGGTATAAGGAGGAACTGTCATTCGTAACTTTTAGTTGCATGATTTTTTTTCTAAAGGTTTGCCAGGACTTGGATGGAGTTTATTTTTATTTAATTCCCCAGGTTTTATTTTTAACCATACTACATTAGAACGTTAAGGGATTAGTATCCAAACAAATCACATTTCTATGAGGGAACACAGAGGGGGGAGGGAAAAAAACCAACTGGTTTTAGTTTTTTAAACAGATGACCTGGTTTAGGGGAACTGTGTAGTTATACAAAATAAAAAAACATGTAACACATGGAAGAAAAGGGCAGCTTATAGAAATGAATTTAAACCACAAGTTAGGAACTGTAGAAAATTGATAAAAGAAGCAAAAGGGGCACAAGGGGAAATCTATAGCTAGTGGAGGTAAGGGCAACATCGAGTTTTTAAAGTATATTAGAAACAAAGTATCCTAACAATGGTATTGGCCAGTTACTAATTGGAAATGGTAGAATTATCAAGAATAATGCAGGAAAAGCCAAAGGGTTCAATAAATATGTCTGTTCTATATTTGGGAAAAACGTGTGATGTGGTCATACCATCTGATAGCACTCTTGCCATTCCACTATTATCTCTGGAGGACGTTAAACAGCCACTTCTAAAGTCAGATAAAGCAGCAGGTCCAGACAATTTGCACCCAAGAGTTTTTAAAGAGCTGACGGAGGCGCTTGTTGGACCATTAATGTTGTCTTGGAACATTGTTGGACCATCAATAAGTCTTGGAACATTTCCAGAAAAATGGGAGAAAGCTAATGCTGTGCCAATATTTTAAAAGGGTAAACAGGATGACCCAGGTAATTAAAACCTGTCAGACTGACATCAATCATGGACAAGATAATGGAGGGGCTGATCCAGACTCAATTAATGAAGAATTAAAAGAGGGTAATATAATTAATGTCAATAAATATGGGTTTATGGAAAATAGATCCTGTCAAACTAACTTGGTATCTCTTTTTTGATGAGTTTACAAGCATGGTTGATAAAGGTAATAGCACTTATGTCATATATTTAGACTTCTTGTAAGGCATTTGACTTGTGACCACATGCCATTTTGATTAAAATACTAGAACGATATAACACACATTAAATAGATTAAAATCTGGCTAGCTAATAGGTCTCAAAATGTAATTGTAAATGGGGAATCATCAGTGAGACAGTGTTTCTAATGGGGTCCCACAGGGATTGGTTCTTGGCCCTATGCCATTTAACATAATTTATCAATGCCCTGGAAGCAAACATAAAATCATCCCGATAAAATTTGCAGGTGATACACAAATTCAGGAAGTGGTAGATAATGAAGAAATAAGGTCACTGATACAGAGTGAGCTGGATCACTTGGTGAGCTGGGCACCAGCAAACAATGTGCGTTTTAATACAGCCAAATGTAAATGCATACATCTGAGAACAAATAATGTGGGCCATACTTGCAGGATGGGGGACTCTGTCCTGGGAAGCAGTCACTCTGAGAGAGAGATCTGGGAGCTGTGATGGATGAACATGAGCTCCCAGTATGTTGCTGTGGTCAAAAGAGCGAATGCAATCCTTGGATGCGTAAGCAGGGGAATCTCAAGTAGGAGTAGCTTATTTTACCTCTCTGTTTGGCACTGATACAATCACTGCTGGAATACTGTGTCCAGTTCTGGTGTCCTCACTTCAAGAAGGACGTTGATTACTCAAAGGGTTCAGAGATCAGCATGAGAATAATTAAAAGATTAGAAAACATGCTTTATAGTGATAGACTCAAGGAGCTCAATCTATTTAGCTCAGGAAAGAGAAGGTTAACGGGGGACTTGATTAGTTTATAAGTACCTACCTGGGGAAAAATATTTGATAATGGGCTCTTCAATCCAGGAGAGAAAGGTCTAACATGATCCCATGGCTTTAAATTGAAGCTAACTAAATTCAGACTGGAAATAAGGTGTAAATTTTTAACAGTGAGAGTAATTAACCATTGGAACAACCTACCAACAGTCAAGTTGGATTCTCCATCACTGGCAATTTTTAAATAAAGTGTGAATGTTTTTCTAAAGATCTGCTCTAGATAGGGTGACCAGACGTCCCGATAAAATTGGGACTGACCCGATATTTAGTTGTTTGTCCCGCATCCCAACCGATGTACGGTCGGGATGCCATTTGTCCTTATATTTTGGCATGGGGCTGGAGTGGATTGGTCACCCTAGCTGGCAGGCTCCCATGCAGCTCCCAGGAAACAGCTGGCAGGATCCTGTGGCCCCTAGACACAGGGGCAGCTGGGGGGCGGAGGTGTCTCCGCATGCTGCACCCACCACCAGCCCCAGCTGCATCGCGGTGAATGGGGGCTGCGGGGGCAGGGCCTGCAAGCGTGGACAGCACGCACAGCCCCCTGGCCACCCCTGAGCCTAGGAGCTAGAGGGACCTGCTGGCTGCTTCCCGCGAGCCACCCCATCCCCACCCCCACCCCAGGCAGGTCCCTCTGGCTCCTAGGGTCAGGGGCGGCCAGGGGGCTCTATGCACTGCCTGCGCTCACAAGTCCTGCCCCTGCAGCTCCCATTGGTGCAGTTCCCAGCCAATAGGAGCTGCGGAGCTGACACTTGTGTCAGGCGCAGCAAGTGGAGACCCCCCTGGCCGTCCCTGACCCTAGGACCCAGAGGGACCTGCCGGCTGCTTCCTGGGAGCCGCCCCAAGGTAAGCACTGCTGGGACCCTACCCCCACACCTCCTCCCCTGCCCCAGCCCTCAGGTGAGGAGGTGAACAGCAGGCAGGAGGCCAGCCAGGAGCAATGGGACATGCATGGCATGATCAGATGCACACTGCTCCACCTGGCCCTGTGCTGCCAGTGTGCCCATTCCTGTGGGGGGCAGGCCCATGTTGTGCCACACAGCTCCCTCACACGGTGCCCCCCAGACCCACTGTGCCCAGTGTCCTCCGGACCCACACAGCTCCCTCACACGGTGCCCCCCAGACCCACTGTGCCCAGTGTCCTCCGGACCCACTCTGCCCAGCGCTCCCCCTACACAACCCTTCCACCACAAATGCACTGTGCCCTGCACACCACCTCCACTGCCCATCGCCACGCCCCCAAGCCCCACCACAACTGCCCAGAACCCCCCACTCCCTAGTGCTCAAAAACACACATCTCCCCTCCCCCACTATCCAGTGCCCTTCCCCACAATCCCGCCACCACAACTACATAGTGCCCCACACAGACCCCTACTGCCCAGCAGCCCGACACACACAGATCTCCCCCACTGCCCAGCACCCCCCAACAAGTCCCCCATTGCCTAGCACCCCAAAACACACAAACCTCCCCCACAGCCCAGCACCCTCCACCCTTTCACAGCCCAGCACCCCACCACAGACCTCCCAGACACTCACTCCCCCACGCCCTGACCCCTCCCCTGGCCACACTCACCAATCCTCCTAGGAGGTGAGGTGACTGTCAGCTGGAACTGGGATCATGTGCCCCTGCCCTGAGGCTTCAGCCGGGGGCTTGAGCTGGGGCCATGAGCCCCTCGCAGGGACTACAGCAGGGGCCGTACACCCCCCTCACAGCTTCCGAAAGCTGTGTGCCCCTCCTCCCCCATGGGTCTGGTCAGGGCTGTGTGCCTGTGGCTGTCCCCCCGCACCCATGGATCCCGATATTTCACTCTTGCGATCTGGTCACCCTCGCTGTAGGGATTATTTTAGGGGAGTTCTCTGGCCTGCCTTATGCAGAAAGTCAGACTAGATGATCACAATGGGCCTTGGAAGCTATGACTGAATCGATACCATGAAGATTAGGTGCCGAGGGCTAGATTCCAATGGGTGATACGTTCGCATTGGGAAGAAAGGGCTTTTCTCCACTGCTAAAAAGGCAGTGGTTTTTACCCTGGGGTAACTAACACGTGAGTTATTCTGAGGTAAACAATAGTGAAGACAAGGCATGTTAGTTTTATTATGAGGAGAACTTGCCAGCCCTATATCATTGCTCACACCACTCACTGCTCAAGGTTGTGCTTAAAGCAGGGGTGGGCAAACTTTTTGGCCTGAGAGCCACATCAGGGAATAGAAATTGTATAGTGGCCATGAATGCTCACAAAACTGGGGTTGGGGGTAAGGGTTCTGGTTGGGGGTGCGGGCTCTAGGGTGGGGCTGGGGATGAGGAGTTTGGGGTGTAAGAGGGTGCTCTGGGCTGGGACCGAGGGGTTCGGCGGGAGATCAGGGCCAGGGCAGGAGTGCGGGAAGGGGTTTGGGGTGCAGGAGGGTTCTCTGTACTGGGATCAAGGGGTTTGGAGAGCAGGAGGGGGATCAGGGCTGAGGCAGGGGATTGGAGCATGGGGAGAGGCTCAAGGGTGTAGGCTCTGAGCGGCATTTACCTCAAGCAGCTCCCAGAAGCAGTGGCATGTCCCTTGTCTGGCTCCTATGCGTGGAGCGGCCCTCCGACCCTTGGAGTGGGGCCAGGCCATGGCTCCCAGGAGCCGTGTGGTGAGGCCTCCAGCCTGGCACCCCAGCGGGAGCTCATGGGCTGCTGGTCCGTGGCCATAGTTTGCCCACCCCAGGCTTAAAGGCTCAATCTAGCCCTTAATAAATAGGTTAGACAGACATATTTCTTCCACTGGGAATGAGCTTGTTATACAAAGAAGAATATATGTCTTAACTTGTGAATATGCTAGATTGTTCAAGAAAATTAAACAGGTACAAGACCTAATGTTTATTACAAAATCTCCTCCAGCTGGGACAGCTAATAATTAGTGTTCATTTACGGATGAGGTGATGCGTGTAGCCATTTCTCCCTAGCATAACCTTTTAATGTGCAGTTCGTGGACAGCTGATCTAAATCCACAAGCCTGCCATAAACTTGGCAGCTATGACACTTCCAAATTAGACAGCAGAAGCTTTTCAATTATAATTGCACCATAAGTGTCTCTTTAACCAGTTATGTGTTTTAATTATAAAGTTGTTTTTTTTTGCTCAGCTGAAGGATTTTGTTAGTTTGCTAATGGTGTGGGCCTGCAAACCCTTATTCAGGTCAATGATCCTTCCTGCACCTCATTTTGGTCCCACTGAACTCAAAGGCGAATGCCCTCCTTTAGGGTGTAGCAATAGCTGCTCCTCCAGATCACCTGGTGGCATTTTGTTTGTATGTGTTCTCTGTGGAGAGACAGCCCTCAGGAGCTGCCCATAGCCCTTTAAGGACTTGGTTCTTTGAAAGCCACAGTCTGGCTTAATGTGTGTGACATTCCGGGGTACAGTTCTGCTCAGTGAGGGGCGGGGCAACCTGGGGTGCTTCACAATGCTTTACTGCTGTAGCGTCCAACCTGGGCTAGTCCCAAACAGCCTGCAGGTCACAGCCGGTCTGCATATAGCCGGTGAGGTCGGTCAGGGGCGCCTGGGCAGACATGGGAGTGACTCAGCCAGGTCATTCCCGTTTTCTGCTGAGCACCCAGGAGATGACAATGGCTAGCAGTCATACTGCACCGTCTTCTGGTGAGCAGCCAGGAGATGATGATGGCTAGCAATCGTAATGCAGCGTTTTCTGCTGCAGGGCCACCCAGAGGATTCAGGGGGCCTGGGGTCTTCGGCGGCAGGGGGCCCCTGCTTCAGTGGTAATTTGGCGGCGGGGGGGGGGTCCTTCCGCTCCGGGACCCGCCGCCGAAGTGCCCCAAAGACCCGCGGCGGGAACCCTGCTGCCGAATTACTGCCGAAGACCCGGCACTTCGGCGGCGGGTCCCGCTTTGGTGGTAATTCGGCAGTGGCAGGTCCTTCCGCCCCCACTACTGAAGACCCGGAGCGGAAGAAGCTCCGGGGGCCCGGGCCCTGCAAGAGTTTTCCGGGGCCCCCGGAGCAAGTGAAGGACCCCGCTCCAGGAGCCCTAAAAAACTCTCGTGGAGCCCCCTGCAGGGCCAGCAGTCTGGGGCAAATTGCCCCACTTGCCCCCCCCCTCTGGGTGGCCCTGTTCTGCCGAGCACCCAGGCGATGACAATGGCTAGCAGTCATGCTGGACCGTCTGCTGCCAGCCTAAGATGTAAAAGATAGATGGAGTGGATCAAAACAAGAAATTGACCTGATTTGTTTTGTGAAATCAACGGCCTGCCAAACCCAGGGTTTTGAGTTCAATCCTTGAGGGGACCATTCTGTGTGACAGTTGTTTGTGTTTCTCCTTGATGCAAAGCCACCCCTTTTGTTGATTTTAATTCCCTGTAAGCCATATCGTCAGTCGCCCCTCCCTCCGTCAGAGCAATGGCAGACAATTGTTTCACACCTTTTTTCAGTGCAGAACCAGAAGCTGCTAAAGAAAAACCAGCCGAGGAGGCGATGGCAGCGTGGTGATGAGAGTGATGAGGACATAGACATGGACATAGACTTCTCACAAAGTACGGGCCGGGCAATATGCCCCGGCAATGTGCATATTATGCTGATGAGATCTGCATGAGCTCTGCATGGTCACCTGTGCTGATCAGCCCACCATGCTGACCAAACAGGAAATGAAATTCAAAAGTTCGCGGGCCTTTTCCTGTCTACCTGGCCAGTGCATCTGAGTTGAGAGTGCTGTCCATAGTGGTCACAATGGAGCAGTCTGGGATAGCTCCCGGAGGCCAATACTGTCGAATTGCGTCCACACTATCCCAAATTCGACCCGGCAAGGCCAATTTCAGCACTAATCCCCTCATCAGAGGTGGAGTAAATAAATCGATTTAAAGAGCCCTTTAAGTCGAAAAAAAGGGCTTCGTTGTGTGGACGGGTCCAGGCTTAAATTGAGGTAACACTGCTAAATTCGACCTAAAATCGTATTGTAGACCAGGCCTCAGTTGGTGTTTGGCTGGCAAAAGCAGTTTGGATTACTCCATATAATTTTTGGAAATGAATCAAAACTTCAGGGAATGTATTCAGCCAAATGGAATTAATTTTGGTTCTTCTATCGCCAGTTATGTATATTAGCTGCTATCCCTGTCACTTTCTTCCTCTGTTTTCATGCTGATGTTTCCTGCAGTGCAATCACTAGGTAGAATCTTCTCTCTCAGGTGTCTTAGGCCCTGCTCCAAAGCAAACCAAAGTCAATAGAAAGATTCCTATTGGCTTCAGTGGGCATTGGCTCAGGCTCCTACTACAAGCTGAATCGGTGATAGTTGGCCGCCCCAAGGACCTGTTTGTTGCGCTGGTGCCTGGAGCCGGCCCTGACGTTGGGTAGGCAAACCTCCATCCCACTCCACTGCTGCCATGCTCTTTGCTCACCCCATACGCATCCGAAACTTGCAAGCCCGCTGCTAATTATAATCTCTCTCCGCACCTGAATATGCTGCCCAGTTTTTCTCTGGATCCCCAAAGAAAAGTATGCATCAATAATTAGGGGGCAATATGCAAAATAAACCCACCTTGCTTGTGGCTGAAAATATTAAAAGGAAAACTCTTATATATGGTTGCAAATAAATTTGCCACAGGACCTATTTCTCTGTTATTTAGGCTCCACTCCTTATATTAATTATGTGGAACACACTTCATGGGAAGTAATGGTAATGTGCACTTTAAATCTGATTTGGGAAAGCACTTATCCACATTCTGAAAGCTAAGAATGTGTTTAAGTAACGTCCTGAATTTAATTTTATTTAATTTTAAACTTGGTCACCTGGTGTGCACCCGCCACAGTTCTCAGTTTACCCGCTTGCCCGGCCTATGGTGGGTCCTTTATACTTGGTATGGGCTGTTGGATGCAAATGGTTGTGACATTGACAAAAGCAAGTGTCATGGATTTTAAAGGGCTGTGATGGACTATTCATTCCATGATCATTTTACCAACCATGCGTTTGTAGTTCCAGGACAGGGCTGTGATCAATTACCTCCCCAAGTAGGCTCCAGACATCCACACAATAAAAATGGTGTTTATTTTTTTGGCAGCGAAAATTTCTCTACAATGATAGTCTTTTCATTAATTGAATTGGAATGTTCTTTCTCCTTTTTTGGTTGTTCAGCAAAATTTGATTTTGAAAGGCCGCTCTACTCTTCCTGGGTGGATATTTAAAAAAACCACTCCCCTCCCTCTTCATTTTTTTTTCTGGTATTGCGATCAGTGGGTATTTTAATCCCATAGTAATAAAGCCCTGATTTTAAAAAAGAACAAAAAGAGAGCAAGAGAGTTATAATGAAAAGCCAGGTAGACATTTTACTCTGATGGCATCATTAAGGGTTGCTGAAATACAATATGTATTTAGGACAACCGCAGGAGGAACAAATGCAATGATAGTGGTGATTGCTCATATTTATGTACCTCCATCCACCCAGGAGCATCCACCAGTGCTTGAAAAATCTTGCAACTCATAGCCTTGGTCCTTCAGTGAATTCTCGGTAGGCAGCTCCCGTGCCCACTCAGCACCATTGTGCAACAGGGATGCATCCACCTGCATCACATTGCAGGATTGGGGATTATAAATATAAGACACGCTCCAACCATTTTTGAAATGCAGCTGCCTCTCAGATGAAAGGTCGTAACCATTTAACAGCACAGCAGGATAGGTCAGGTGGACGTGGGACTTGGGAGACCTGGAATCAATTCCTTGCTCTCCCACAGACGTCTTGTGTGCCCTGGGGCAGGAGGATCAATCTCTCAGTGCCTCAGTTGCAAGATGGGGGTAATAGCACTGCCCTACTTCACAGAGGCGTTGTGAGGATAAATACATTAGAGATTGTGAGATGCTTTGAGTCCACCTTAGATGGGGCCAGGCTAGATAGTATCTAAGATAGCAACAATTACCCAGCAGTTACGGCCGCTGAGGAATGCCACCTCCAGCTGAAAGCAAAGGAGGAATTTAAGGTGAGCAAAATGTAGTTACTAGTTCTTTTAAAGTGTATCTGTGATGGGGTGTATCAGCCCCCCCACTATTGGGCTAGAGGGGGTTAATGAAAAATTCTGGGCCCCAACGGCTCCTCTGCACCTGCAGAGATTACTTCAACTGGAATAGGAGCTTAACAGAGAGCCAGACAGCACCAGAGGACAGACCTATCTTGAACTCCTGAGCAGAGGGTATAGCAGAAGTCTTTACTGCAAGGGAGGGGCCTTCAAATGGCAGCTACCCCGATCTTAGAGGTGCGGCCAGGGTGGAGAGGTAGCTGGGAGCTTTCTCTCTTGGGCCGAGGGAAACCTGGGAGACTGAGTCTTGAGCTGGGAGCCTGACTGGAGGCCGGGGATGATCAGGGACTGCAGCCTGGCTGAAGCCCTGGATAGAGGGAGTGTGTGCCAGCCCCCAGGAGGTGGAAGTGAAACCCAGGAACTTCGGTCAGTCTGAATCTGGGGGTAGTCACCAAGGAAGAAGGCTGCCAGCTGACTCAGCCACCAAGGAGTATAGAGCAGAGTGGCAAAGGAGCCAACCTTGCTGGGTGCATTGTGAGCCACGTGGAGGGGCAGTCCCTCCACACAGCTCGCTGGGTATCCTCATGGCTTGGTCTTTTGGAAACTGTGGATCCTTTGCCTATCGTCATTTCCTGCATGATCTGTACTGCCGGCCACTGTGCCTCCCCCTCAATAGGATTCTGCAGTGCTCACCTGCCTTCGCTCCCATGGATTTTATTGGGACTAAGAAGACACTTCCATTAACAGCAGGTTATTCCACAATTGTGCATTGTAGCACTTTTTTGCACCTTCCTCTCAAGCGGCCAGTGTTGGCCGTTTTCAGAGACAGGACTCTGAATAAGATGGATGTTGGGTCTAATCTAGTCTGACATCCCGTCTTGTGATGAGTTGAGAGAGTGGGAAAGACCTTTACATTGTTGTCTGGATTACATGTTAGAGAGAACAGTGTAATTTCCTGCCATGAATCTTCATACAGCTTGGCAAATGGTTGCCAAGTTTATTCATGTGAACAGTTTAGCCTGCCAGGTACAGTTCTGAATAGAAGTGAAATATTTCCTTTTCCAAGCTGTTGGTAAATGGCATAGTCAATAGCTTGGCCACCTTTTGGTTCATTATGAAATATATGCAAGAGACCAAAAAACCAATGCCAGGTTTATTGCTAAAAGTCAATAATAGTACAGCACAGGAAGAAAGACACAATACAATAAGAGTTTCTGGGAAGTCGGCTTGTAAAAATCACATTACACAGAGGGTGTGCTCCCAAAGTTACATATTTCTACTAGAATATTCATAGGATGATTTTATAAATTACAAAACACTTTACACGGCCCTAAAATCCAACCCACCAGTTCATCCCAGTACCTTATCTTGTTGTTCCGTACCTTCCTTGGCTTTGTTTTGGACACTAGCATTCCAGGTACTGGCCTGCGAAGGTCCCTCCTCAGCTTGTACTGGGGCAGAACATTAATTTATTTTGCCTTTGACAAGTTTCCTACTTTCTAAAGCCAAAGCTGACTTCAGTTTTGCAAAGTGTTATGGTATACTTAGCACAGGTGAACAGAGTTATAGGCCAATTCAGGCCAGGTGACTGTTAGAAAAATATATATATATATATAAAGTTATATTGATATTGTATGCTTAATACATATTGTAATATAAGTGGTGTGAATAACACATATTGATAATATAATATTGATTTTTATATCTATGGTGTCATAAATAAACAGATCAGGGTTAAGGTCTCTTTTACCTGGAAAGGGTTAACAAGCTCAGTAACCTAATGAGCACCTGACCAGAGGACCAATCAAGGGACAGGATAATTTCAAATTTCTGTGGAGGGAAGCCTTTGTCTGTGTTCTTTGTTTTAGTTCTCTGTTCTCTCTTTGGATCTAAGAGAGGCCAGACATGTCTCCAAGTTCTCCTGGAGTAGTTCCTACTATCCAATAGTGAGTATTAATTAGAAAGGCGGATTAGTCTTATAATTTGATTTCTACATTTGCAATTGTGTGTTTGCTGGAGAAATTCTTTATTCCTGTTTGCTGTTACTTTGATTATGCTGAGGAGGAGGGAGGGGAAGTCTCTCCAGTTTTTATAAGTTAGACCCTGTATTTTTGCATCCTGGTAATACAGAGATAGTGTACTTTTTTTCTTCCTTTAATAAAATCTTTTCTTTTTAGAACTTGATTGATTTCTTCCCTTGTTTGGATTTTAAGGGAAGGGGAGGGGGAAAAGTGAATCCCTCTTTGTTTGATTCAAGGAGTTTGAATCAAGGTATCTCTCTCTCCGGAGCAGGCTGGAAAGAGGGAAGGGGGGGGGAGGGGAACTGGCTATTTCTCTCTCTCTGGTGAGATTCAAGGAGATTGAATCTGTGTTTCCCAGGGAAAGTTTGGGGGAACAGGCAGTGTGTTACTCACTTAAAACTTAACTGGTGGCAGCGAGAACCAGATCTAAACTAGAATTTTAGTTTAGAGGAGTCCATGCAGGTCCCCATCTTGGAACCCAACAGCTCCAAGTGGGGGAGGAAACCTATGACATATGGTCATATATTGGTCAACAAAATCCTGTTGCAGAAGAACACTCCCAGAGGAAAATGTATCGATGACCAGAGAAACTGTATCTGCTCAGCCAACGTTGAAATAAGAGAGCAAGCAAGAAGGTTTTATGTGCTATGCAATTTATAATAATTGAACTGTACGAGTACCAGATGTCAGTGCATAATTGCAGGGCTTCACGTGAAGCAGTACTTACTGCACACCAATGCAAGAGGCTAATGATGCTTAACTCCAAAGGCTTTAATTTTAGGCTAAATGGAAGATTCAGAGGTGAGATATACACTTACATGATGGGCAAAAGGAATCCGTAGCCCCTTCTGTTGCTGAACAATAGTTGTGCCATCGGGCCGCGTCCCATGCCTGCATGAGGGTAAGGAGTCTGACTCACATCCGTGGCTGTAGATGGTGGATAGTGTTGATAATTAAGAACAGGTCAGTGGAGCAATCATTTGGCTCTTCTGCTTCCCCGCTTTCAAGTTTCTGAATTTCATGCACACAGAAAAAAATGTGAGAGGCAAATTTAAATCACAGCAATTAACCAAGCATGAAAGGGGAAAAAAATCCCAATCAGCTAATGATCAACTGACGAGAGATCCTGATATTGTGGATCCTAATTGAAGAAAGGGGCCAGACTCTCAGCAGGTGTAAACCAGTGTAGCTCCGTTACAACCAAGGCCAATTTGCATCATGCAGGATCTGGCCCAGAAAATTTTGCTTTCTGAGCTATTACAAGATTCGGACACCAGCATGACATTTCCCGGGGCCAAAGACCACATGGTGTAAACCAGCGTAAGCACCAGTGGCACACATGCCAAATTACATCAAGTGAGGGTCTGGCCCTGGGTATGTCCAGTTTACAGATGTTTGGCTACTGACTCGCGACTTCTGCGTGCATAAGGAAATAAGGGGTTTTCTATACTATTGATATTACAGAAGCCCCTCAAGGCCCCCAGGGTGCTAGGCACTGTAGACCCCTTTCACACAGCAAGCCTCGGAGTGCAACCCCCCCTTATAAATTAAAAACATGTTTTTATATATTTAACACCATTATAAATGCTGGAGGCGAAGGAGGGTTTGGGGTGGAGGCTGATAGCTCGCGACACCCCCCCCTGTAATCGCCTCGTGACCCCCCTGAAATGTCCCAACCCTCAGTTTGAGAACCCCTGCATAGAGATAGTGCCCATCCTGAAGAGCTTACAATTGAAATAGACAAGACAGACAAAGGAAGCATCATTTTGCAGTTGGGGGAACTGAAGTGCAGACTCTCTCTCTTCTGGGCTATAAATGGTGACATAATATAAGCTGTAGGCTCTGAATGATGCTTTATTCTTAAAGCTGAGCATTTGCAAATGTAGACAAATAGATCTCATCTCCACTATTTTCATAGGTACGTTTTTAGCCTCCTTTTTAATGCACGTCATTGGTGTCATACTGCCACAGGAATCTGTGGGTGGTAGCGCCTTCCATCTGAGAATCTCAAATCCCTGAACAAACAATGGCCCACAATGTGCTTGGCAATAATTCATGCCATTCATGACCAAGTATAATTGGGCCATTTGAATACCAGCCCACGCGTGCCCTCGAGCAAGTGGTAAGGTCGAGAGGGTTGTGCGAGCTGCAAAAGCACAGCCTAAACCAGGAGGATCCATTTCTGGCTTTAGTCAATTACAGAGCAAGGCTCATAAACACCACTAAAGGGCAGCTCTGCACAGCTCCGTGACAAACAGGAGCCAGCTGACAACGCCAATTCCTAGTCCAGAAGGCACACTTTGTAAAATATATTATCAAGTGCTGCTATGTCATGTGACTACCCCAAGCCTCGGCCAAAGCTCTGGAGCAGTGCGCAACTGGTTATCATGACCTTGCAGTAATACCCCCTGGATTTATAGTTTCTGGCATCTGTATTGCAGACAGGCTGGGTATATAGCTTCCTAGACAGCCTGTAGGGAGCCGGCGTGGTCTTCCTCTGAACCAGAGGACGAAGGGCCACTCGCTCAGCCTAAGTGGGCGGAGCCAGGGCAACCTTGCTCCACCCCCTGGAAGGGGAGGGCTGGGACAGGAAGTACAAAAGGCAGAGCCTTTAGCCCAGTGAGAGCAGCATCAGGGAGGGAGACAGACACAGGCTGCTCCCTGTGGACCCTGCTGCCAAACCAGGGGATGCCCTGGACTAGGGGAAACCTGACCCAGAGAAAGGACTCAGGCTACCAGGACTTCCGGCTTCAGAGTACCCCAAGGAACTGGAGGAGTCAGGCAGCGACCCGAGCCCGAGTGAGCCCGACGCTGAGGGTGAGCTGGAGCTACCAAGGCTACTGGCAGCTGAATAGCCCAAGGAGTTGGAGGCTCCAGAGGGACCCGCTCGAGAGACCGGATAGGAAGTATCTCAGGAGCGGAACAGGACAGTGTGGTGAGCTGGTGTTTGCGGACGGATTCCCGCTGACCCAGAGGTGCGACACCCCCACCCTCCCGCCACTGTCCAGGCCCTGGGCTGGAATGCAGTGGAGTTGGGCAGGCCTGCATTCCCCTACCCCTGCCACCCCGCCTCGGAGTGGCAGAACCCCGATAAATTGTCACTGACTCTTGCCGGCACTCCCTTGCCTGAGGGGTGCGTCACTGACTCTTGCCGGCGCTCCCGTGTCACGCTAACTGTGACGGCACACCTCCCTCCGCTACGTCCCCAGCGACAGTGAGGTGTGACCAGAGCCTTTCAGCGAGGCAGTAACTCCCCGCCGCCCCACAGTGGTTCGGTGAACCAACTGAGGCCTTGCTACACTGCCAATCCCCAGAGCTCAAGCCGATGAGATGAATCCACCTGCACGTTTCCTCTTCATGGGTACAGGGGAGCAATCAACTAAGTCTTTGTCTCTGATGTTTTGCAATGGCTCATTTGGTTTCAATGGGCCTTCTTGGTGGGCAGAATCCAACACCACCTGTAGGAAGCCAGCATTTTACATTAATTAATGCATCTTACACAATTACAGAGGTTTACAATGCAAACAATTAATACAACCTTGTTCTACGCTGTGACCGGGGTCCTAGTGGAGAGCCAGCTGTGATCACTCAATTAGGGTGAGCTGCAAAGAATGGGGCAGACAGTCCCCATAAAGCTGGTGGATATTCCAATACTTAGATTCACCAAGCCAGCATGAAACAGCTTCTTTATTACATTAGTGGTTACTCAGAAGTCCAAACAACACAGTTCCCTTAAAGTGATCCAGCCACAGGCCTCCATCCAGGTACCCACATCAAATATGATGAAAATTTCTGTAAATCTTATTTCATCATATAAAAAAAGGGTTCTACCAATCCCAAGGGATCAGACACAGTATTTCCCATGTCAATGAATGTCTCAGATCTTACCCAAATACACGCTACAGCCAATTCTTATTAACTAAACTAAAATTTATTTAAAAACAAAAGAGAGTATTCAATATACACACAGACATGAGTTCAATTAATTGAGCTGCAGCTTCATAGCACAGATGGTGAGCTTTGTGGTTGCAAAGAGTTCTTTCAGAAATAGTTCATAGGTTATAGTCCAGTGTCCAAACATCATATTCAGGGCGTACCAGCATAACTGGGATCTCAGGCTTATGACTCAAACTTCCCCTGATGAAGCCTAAGCAGATGTGAGATGAACAGGATCAGGACCCAGGGGTCTTTTTATAGAGTGTCCTAGTATCCACTTGACCACACGGTCCTGGTTAAAAAATAGGCTTTTGATGTAATCTTTTGCTTTCTAAACACCACTAGTAATTAGTTACACAAATTAACATAGGGCGATTTATCCATTAGGCAGTCTATTACAAACTTCAAAGAAACATATAGACAATGACATTATCTCTGAATCAATAACTATAGTGACAGACAGGAACTGTCTTTTTCATGGTAGCATCTAAGATACACACAATTAGCATTACATCTAACAATATAGATTTGCATTTCAAAGTTCTAGCCTATTTAGCATGAATGACCTTAATTATCATTCCCATACCTTTCTAACATGACTTTAAAGGTGGGCTTTGGGTCATTCAGCCTGCAAGCTGTTTAACCCTTTCTAGCCATGCGTCGCACAGGGGGTACTGGGTGTTATGTGAGATGACTACAGGCAGCATCATACAAGCATTTCATCAAGACTAAACACATTCTTATAAACCTATCATCTATTTTAACAATGCTAACACACAGGTAAGCCAGACTGGTTTCCAGCTATGCCTTTGTCAGGGTTCAGTTAGGCATAGGGGTCTTGGCATGAGTTGGTACCTGGTCCGCCCCCATCATAGCCCTCCTTGCCACTGCTGTGGGACAGCTCCTGTATCAGGACTCTCCCTGCACCCCGCTCCTTCCCCCCCAGGCCTGCCTGGCCTTGCCCTGTTTCCAGCAGCCCATGTCCCTTCTCAGGGATAGGGAGCGACACTGCACCAAGGCAGGCTGGGCTGGAAGACAGGAGCTAAGCAAGCTCAGCAGCTACGTCAGGGATGGCTCTAGAGAGATTGATGGTGCATACCATGGGGGGGGGCACACCAGCTTCCTCCCACCCGTATTCCTTGCTGTAGTGGATGAAGAGGGTAATGCAATTTGCTACTGGCCTGTACCAATAGTACAAGTTCATTCTTATTCCCCCATACTCTGTTGTATGAGAATGCAGTCCCAGCCGCAATCCAAACAGTAAAAATGAACACCAGGCACAAACATACAAGGTGATCTGAAATTGAGCTCAATGGGGCTGAATTTAAGCTCCTGTGAAGCTCCATTTTAACACTGGTCTAACATTGAAAATCATTGGTCATTATGGTAAATTGGCGCTTCAGCCAGCCCTGCGTTTTTCCATAGCACAATGAACAACAGTTGTTAAATTCTGAAACAGCCACCGGCTACTGTAGGCTAAAGCAGCAATTTACTACATGGCTTATGCTGCTGCTATCAATATTTCTGTATAAAGGTGAACAAGTTGTCTCCTGTAGAGTTGTTGTTCCATAATGATATGGGCTGAAGCATACATTAGCACATATGAATACCCACTTGATAAGCTCCATTCACAACTATATATTAGTCATTACAATTCATTGTCTTTGCCCTAAGGGACATGCAAAGCCCTGCAGGGACCTTAAGGAACTGTGGAAAAGTTTCTAGCTGACACCAATGTCCATGTATTGAGTGCACATATAATTTATATTGGTATCTGTATTTACATATTGTGATGGGTTGGGTCCCAGAAACCCCGTTGGGACTGCCACCTGATGTGATAACACTCTCAGTAGATTATACGCTTTGTAATGATATCTTAGAGTCCTTTTGCAAGAAGAATATTCCAGTTACATTATATTCACACTTATTAGCATACTTTCATAAAATCATATGGAGTGCAATGGCACACACATCTCGGGGTAAATGGCTACTTTAACCTGTATACAAAGAAATTATAGCAGGAGGAGGAAAAGCTTGGCAGCAGTGCATACAATTATGTTAAAGGGGTACCATCAAGTTAAAAATCACACTTCTCGCTGAACATTTTGGGCAAGATTCTTAGCTGGCGTAAAGCAATCTAGTTCTGCTGAAGCCAAGGGCACTACAGTAGTTGAGAATCTGGCCCTTTTTGCATATTGTTCCTAAAGTTGTCTTGTGGTGGCGTTATTTAACATTCATGTTGTGGTAGGACCTAAAGAGTGCAACCAGGTTGGGCCCCATTGCGCTAGGTGCTGTACAAACAAACAAAATGACAATCCCTGCCCTGAGGCGCTTATAGTTTAAAAGTAACACTTAAGTGGACTATCACTGGGAAAGAGAAGAGGGGGAAAAATATTTTTTGTGTTCCAGTTTGTCTGCATAGTGCAGGTGACAGAATGTTCATCTAGTTGATTTCACTGTTTCTTCCGTATTCACAGTTTGGGGCTAGATTGTGCCTGTAGGCACAGCTCTAAGGAAGAGGCAGCTTGTCACTGCTTCACTCCTGGAGCAGTCCAGGGAAGGAGGTGTGACTAAGGGCAGGTCTACACTTAAAACGCTCATCGGCGCACCTGCGGCGCTTAAGTGAAGACACTCCTACCCCGATGGGAGAGCGCTTTCCTGTTGGCATAGATAATCCACCTCCCTGAGAGACGGTAACTATGTTGACAGAGCTTCTCTGCATGGGGGTTTCTGGTCGGTATTACTACATTGCTCAGGGGAATGGATTTTTCACACCCTTGAGCGCCGTAGTTATACTGATACAGGTCCGTAGTGCAGACCTGGCTTCAGTCACTCAATTCCTCTCTTGGTCCCCTGGGAGAAGGAATGGCTATAGGCTTATCCCAGTGACCAATGACTTCCTTGTTCATGCTAGTTGGGTTGCACTGGCTGGCACATTGAGAGGACAGAGCAAAGGTTCTGGCTATTCCCCACTGCTCTGTGCCCATTGCCTGCCCATCTAAATCCCATAAAAGGAACAAAGAATTTGTTGGCCACTTCAGACAGTATTTTAATGATATTGCAATTCCTAGATATCATGAAATCTGTTACCACGAGATAGCTGCCTTAACAAATAGCCTCTAATGGATACTTAGTGCAGGGGGGGAGTTTATATCATGTTTGCCACTTGATGATAATTAAACAATAAGGATTCAGATACCAAAGCCACATTTTGAGGACTTAATCATAGACCGAACACAAACCCATTTGTGCAGTTCACTCTTCTGCTGTAGGAGAAAAACCTGTCCTGTAATTCATCTTGTCTCTGAGACATATGGCACTAGCTGAAAGAAATACCTCCCTACTCCTTCTGTAGCATATCCTGCATGAAGACAATAGCCTCATCACTCAATAAAATGAAGCATAACCCAGAGGAAAAGCAATTGGGGGGGCTGAAGACTCTCTCATATTAAAAAATAAACACCAAACTATGTTTGTTCTTTAGTGTAAGAGACAGAAGTAAAAGAAAATTCACAGGGGGAGAAAAAATTGAGCTGTAATTAAATTGACTAAAGAGAAATTTGCAGCTGATAATGGACTTCAGTAGCCTCTGCAAACTGATGTTTTTACAGCCTGCCACAGTGAAACCGTCTGTCACAGTTACTGGGCGAGCTGCATTTTAGAACCCTTTATATTGCTCTTGAGCGCACCCTGTTGGGGACAGGTTGTGCTACTTTCCCCCTTTCTGGGTGGGACCATGTTGTCCTACCACTCTCAGACTGGATGTTCTTAGACCAACCATGTTTGTCATGCGCCGGGAGCCTGTGCCAGTGGCTGATTGAAGTGACTCAAAACACAGTTTCTTTAAAACAAAGGTTTATTTATTCCTTCACCCAAAGCTACATAGCAAGCAGAGAAAAGGGTTAAAACAACAGTGAGTCCTAAATGCATATTTCCCCTTAGCTACACGTCAATCTTTTCCTTGCAAGGGTCTGTAAGCTCTCCTCAGCCCACCTGACCCCCATGGCCGCCTCTCCTGCTCTGGCTGAGGGTGAGACTCCATGGCAGCTGGGAGGTGTAATGCCCAGCGAGGGTACACGTCCACACGCAACCTCTGCTTGAGCTAGCCACTAAAAACAGCAGTGTGGCCATGGCAGCACTAGCTGCCCAAGCACTTACCCAAGAGGTCTGGCAGAACTGTACTCGCTGAATACCCTGTGTCTGAGGCTGGATGTCAGCCTCAGTCGGTTGACAAATCCCTCCCTCCCTCTGCTTCCCTAGACCAGCATCTTTAAGGTTTAGGAGCCCTTTTGATCCTTGGCTTTTAGCCTTGGGAAGAGGAAACTGTGCCAGACCGGTGGGATCCAGCCAAGGTGGGATCCAGCCAAGGGTATTTCCCAGTTAACAGCTGCTTCTACCCCCCATCACGTATTTCTCTTTGCCATTGTTTCCTTTCCTGTTTGTGCCCCTCTTTACAGCCTCCTTTGATTTAACTCAAGTCCTGAAGACGGGCAGTATAATACCAAACAGCAGCCACTGGGCCTAAGTGATGCTCATTTAGAAAGAAAAAACAGAAGGTTAAAAATGTTTGACGGGGGGGAAAATGAAGCGTTGATAGCTCAACAGAGGACAGGTTCATGTTGCAGCAAGAGATTGGAACAGTAGATAATAGCAAAAACAAGGAGGAGTCCATGTGGCACCTTAGAGACTAACACATTTATTTGGGCATAAGCTTTCTCAGAACTGGAATTGATTTGCAAACTGGACACCATCAGATTAGGCCTGAATAAAGACTGGGAGTGGTTGGGCCATTACAAAACCTAAACCTAATTTCCCCAATACTAATTTCCCCTACTGTTACTCACACCTTCTTGTCAGCTGTCTAAAATGGGCCATGCTCATTACCACGTCAAAAGTGATTTTTCCTCCCTTGGTATCCTGCTGTCAATTGAATTGTGTAAGGCAGCTCCCATCCTTTCATGTATTTATACCTGCTCCTGTATGTTCCACTCCATGCATCTGATGAAGTGGGGTTTAGCCTACGAAAGCTTATGCCCAAATAAATGTGTTAGTCTCTAAGGTGCCACAAGGACTCCTTGTTGTTTTTGCTGATACAGACTAGCACGGCTACCACTCTGAAACCTATATAAGAGCAGTTACTTGGACCCACTGGCTGCAGTTTCCTTTTTAGTTTCAGTTTCACTGGGCGTCTGCAGTCCCTCTATTCCACTGGCTTCATGGATTAGGAGCCCAGGCGCCTTTCCATTCTTGGGAGTGACCAGCTACCCTTTGGCACCGTTTCTGTGCTTATCCCCAATATGGTGCAGTTTCTGCGGGGTTTATCCTGCACCATATCGGGGTAAACCCCAAAAATGTGCAGGTCAGTGCAAAAAGCATAACCACCCTTAGCGGGCTCTCAAACTGGTTAAAGGGTATTAGGCACTGCATCAATGAGTGAGGATGCAGAGGCAGCGTTAGTGCTATTGTGGGAAAGTAGGACCCTTCACGTCGATCTCCCTGACTTTCAAACTTTTTTTGGTGTTAATTATATTGCCCTATTACTACACTGCTCTTCTGCACACATTTTAAATGTGTTGGAGCCTCAGTCCTATAACAGACCCGAGTCCTGAGTAGCAAGGTGCGCACTGGTGATCACTGCCTGGGGAAGGAATCCTCCCAACTAGCTGTGAATCTGCCCCCTGGCTTCTAGCTCTGCCCTGGTGCTGGACTAGCCCCACAATATTCATTCCTCCATTCTCTCAAGGACAATGGATAGTGGATCCATGCAGTAGCTAGTCCACTTGTGTCGCCCCCGAATCGCCACTGAGGCAGGGTGCCTCAATGGAAGAGAGGCCATGATATATCCCTTGTGCAGTGACTGAAACGCCTCACACCCCCAAACATATGCACATGAACAGCAAAGTGCACTGGTTTCTGAAGGTGTAAGGTAGCTTAGCGCTTGGTCCTTCTGCTGAGGTTACTAACGAGGAGGCCAGTTAACGACCACTGTAGCATTTCTTCTGTGACATCACCGATTCTGTCCACGTAGGCCCAGTGATGAGCTGCCAAAACCTTAACAACCGGTTCCCTATAAAAAATTCTGATTTAAGGGGGGGAGTGAGGGAGGGGCAGGGGTGGGAGGAGACATATCCGTGGGGCCGGGGGCCCCTGCAGGGCCTGGGCCAATTGCCCCACTTGCCCCCTCCCCTCCACTCTGGCCAGCCCTGGAGCGTGCAGCAGGACCCCACCACACACCTTGCCGGGCCTCTCAAAAAGCGGCGGCAGCAGGACAACTCCGGAGCTCAGCTGAGCTGCCCAGCTGGTGCCAGCGGCTGGCCACGCCGCAGCTGGGGGGAAGCGGGGGAAGGGCCGGGGGAGCCTCAGCCTCCCCAGCTGGGAATCCTGGGAGCAACAGGATGGTCCGGCCCGCAGACCGGAGTTCTTTGCCCACCCCCTGGCCCTTTAACAACCGGTTCTCCACGGAGGTCTAATTTTAGCAACCGGTTCTTGGGAACCTGTGGGAACCGGCTCCAGCTCGCCACTGCGTAGGCCCCTAAAAACCGATTGGATTCCACTGAGCTTCTGCTATTACCAAGCTGGGGCCCAGTTCTCCTCTACTAAACATAAAGGTAACACGCCCATTTATTTCAACAGGAATAGGCCTCTAGTCAGAAAGATTTCAAGTTTTGAGAAATAACCTAAAATGGAGCCTCTGTTAATTTTATTCACTCAAGGCTTTTTTTTTTTAACTTTCTTAAAAGTGTAAATGACAAGTAAATACATCCTTGCATAATACTTCACTTTAAGCCCTGCCAACTAAGCAGTGATTTAAGAATTAGTTCTCTGTCAGTGATCTTATAAATCATACTTTTAAAAATCTATTCCTGTAGAATTATCGGTGGGTTGTCATGTGCATATCGCAGGAATAACAAAGTGTTACCCAACAGTCAATTTTCAATCTTTATTCCAAAGACAAGTTCATTTTAAAAATAACACACATTTAGGACTTGATGTTGCTTTCCTTATACACCCATAACGCCCACCGACGTATAATTTTACATACAGTTTAAGCTATCTGCAATTCAGATCTCTTTTCCAGCAAAATCATCTACGAAGAGGTTAACAAGCAGGAAGGAATGGTCTTGTGGACCGAGTCAGAAGAGCTGGTTTCAATTCCAGGTTCTTCCACAGGGTTCCTGTGTGACCTTAGGCAGGTGACCTCATCTCTCTGGCCAATGTGTAAAAAGAAGAATGATAGTACTTCTTTTGTTCTCTCACCCTTTGTCTTGTCCATTTAGAATGCAAACATTTCAGTCTCTTATTGTATGTATGCACAGCACCTTCCGCAGTGGGACCTTGATCTTGGCTGGGGCTTCAGGTGCTAAGTTAATAGAAATAATAATGAGCAGTTTCACATCTCTGGCCAAAGCTCAGACCCACTGAAGTCAGTAGCAAAATTCTCATTTGTTTCAATAAGATGAGGATTTGGCTCAGAGTTCCTTTTGACTTCAACAGGCCAGAGCATGGGCTACATGCTTTGCGATAGCATTGTAAACCTGTTTTCTTGATTTAAATGGTGCCATGTTTTAGCTGTCCTATAATCACCCATGCAGAAGGCAATCTCTCTCCTTTTATCAGTATTATTTGCATTGCTATTCATGTATCTGTGAGAGAAAATAATTGAAAAAATAGAATGGAGAGTCGCTCTGAACAAATTGCTATTCATCTTTTGCTGGCTAACTAATCATCATTTCACTGTGTTGAGCCATTGCTATAACAGCCCTTATTTCACTTCTTAATTCTCACCAGCTTCCAGTCTAAGCTGCCATTGATTCCAGTGAGAAGCATATTCTGGCTTCCTCCCTTAGGTTGGCTAGTTCCTTGTTCAATGAAATCAATGGGCCAGCTCCGAGTAAAGTACTAATCATTATGAGCAAGGATGGCAGAATATGACCCGACCGACCCAGCATCAAATGCTAGAATCTTTACCTTCTTCATAACAATAAAGTGATCACCTCATAGATTGCTATTTTCTATCAGTTTTATCTAGAAAATAATGTTTGGAACAACTTTTTCTGCTTCCACAGGTTCTGGAAGGCCCAAGTTCATGAAAGCATCCCTATTTAAGAAAGCACTTAAACACAGGCTTATGCTTGGCCTTAAGCAAGTGGTTAGCACTCATCGATGTCAATGGGACGTAAGCACCTACTTAAAGTTAAACGTGTTCAAGTGATTTTCTGAATCAGGGCCTAAGTTTTCTGCCAATGCAGTTATAGAATATAAAACTGAGAGTTTCTGGGCCTGATTCTCTTTGCTTTCCCCCTTCATCCCTGTGTAAAGTGGATGTAAAACGTTACCTAGGTTTCAGCAAAAAGCCTACCAACCGTGGTCTGATGAGGAGCTCCTGCAAGGTTGATAGTTCCAGGGCAGTCATACCTGTCAGGAAAAGTGTCATGAAGGTGATTCCAAGTATAATCAGTGCCTGCAAGGGCATTATACATATGGCCAGGGTCACCCAGAGGCTTTAAAATGAACCACAGTTAATGTTGTGATGCGTTAAAATAAATCAGCGTGAGTGGAGACAGTAGACTAGGAGAAATGTGGAGGATTAGTAAAAATGACATGAGTAATAATAACAGCTATTGGGGGGTGACTAATGAGTTCCTGCTTTAATTAAAACTAGGACCTTTCTTTTACTTTCCCAGGGGATGAAGAAATAATCAAACTGATATTTGAAATAAACTAAACAAAAAAACCCTTCTTCTACAGTCCTCTAGTGCTGGTCCTACCTGTCATTGTCTGCTGGTAAATAGAATAATCATAATTACTAATTACACAGAAAGTGCACATAGTTCCTGAGGATTAAAAGTTATAGATGGGCAAGGTTGAATTGACTTCCTATATATCCTATGAGGTCCAGCTGCAGGCTGGTTTATGGACGAAACCCTTTAGCAAATGAAAAGCAGTCGCAAAATCTGCCGTTTACCATAGCTGTTGTCACAGTGTCTGGACTCGCTCACAGCTGTGACTGCCTACCTCAGGGCAGACTGTCAGAAACAGGGCAGACACCCCACACTGGTGGGATCATCTATAATTAGATTTCTCCAGCCCAGTAACAAGTGTGAACTCCTGAATCACTGTATCAGTCTTACCCTGGAGTCACAGGCAGTCCCCTTACACACTCCAGTCTATCTTGCCACCCTCCAGACAAACTGGACTCAGTGATAAATGATCACATGCACCAAAAATCCCACAATATTTAGGTTGCTTCCATTCCCAAGAGACCAGTCATTTATCCCAGATCAACTGGTATCCTAGATCTTACACCAAAGATGCCTGTAGCCAAACCCACAATAAACCCTAAAGGTTTATTAACTAGGGGGAAAAATAGGAGAGTTATTTACAGGTTAAAGCAAGCAAACATACGAGTTACCATCTAAATCCTAAGAGTGACAGAGGTGTAGTGATCTGCCAGTTCAAACTGTCTTTCAGGATGGACGGAGGGGTCGGCCCCTGGGGATCTCTAGCTTCACTTTAGAGTCTCTGGCCCTGTCAGAGTTCAAACAGTCAAAAATATGGATAATTTTCCTGCAACTTTGTTTTATTTCTTTTATTCACCTTCCAAGCTCACAAGATGAGCTTCCTGGCATGTAGCATTTCCCAGGTGCCATAGGGCCATTAACCAATTCTTTGTACTGTGATGTTCTGGATGGGTGGGGTGTGTGTGTGTTGGGGTGGGGGGGAGAAATGATTCCCCATGCCTGGTTTCACAAGTTAGGAGCAAACATTTTCAAAGTTATAAAGCAAAACTTACATATTTTCTTATGGCATAGAGTACCGACATTACAAGTGAGATTATTGCATGCAGCAACTTCCAAGCATTTCATAGAGTCTAAACACTGCATTCATTCTTGTAGGAGACTAATACCTATTTTAAGCAAAACTAACATACAGGTGAACTGGCCTCGTCTCCAGCTATGAGTTTGTTAGGTCTTAGCTAATGCCTGCAGTCTGGGCAAGAGCTGGCATCCGGCCTGCCAGTGTCACAGCTGTATTTTATAGCTGCCATGTGGAAAGAAAGCGGTGGCCTTTGCTACAGTGAATAGTCAAGCTACAGTTGCAAGCTAAATCCATCTGCTTTCTGCTTCATTTGAATAAGACCATTCAAACTGGACTGGAATACACTGTTGGGCTAAATAATAGCGGTCCCTATACGGCAATATTGGAATTCGGGGAGAGACCGCAGGAGCCCATTCTGTCTCCTAATTCACTTATGAAGGAGGTAGACAAAATGCTGGAGTTTGTGTACTTTGGATGCAAGTGGAGGGGTTCAGCTAGGGTGACCAGATAGCAAATATGAAAAATCGGGACAGGGATGGGGGGTAATAGAAGCCTATATAAGATAAAGCCCCAAATATTGACTGTCCCTATAAAATCAGGACCTCTGGTCACCCTAGGTTCAGCTAGCCCAGCCAGCAGCACTGTCCATCCCGACAGAGGAGGGACTGCACACGCGTCTCCTATACTGCCACTTCTGAGTGTACTGCTAGCAAAAGTGCCCAGTGCTTTGGGGTGCCTCCATTTCTGGGGGCCCGAACTGAGGCTGGATTTTCAGAGGGTGGGTGCTGAGCACTGAAAATCAGGCCCAGTTAAGGTGTCTCAAGCTGGGCAGCCAGAAACGGAGGCATCCCACATCACTAGTCGCTTCTGGAAATCTTGTATTATTCCTGGCTGCACAGTGCACAGCCCCACTCTCAGCACGCTGCGCCTCTGCAACAATTTCTCCCCACACGGCCCAGCCAGTATTTGCCTGGAATCGATCCCTCTGTAAATAGTCATATGAAATAAGAAGATGCGTTGCTCATTTATAAGTAATTCTCACAGGGGTTGTGCCCTAAGATTATTTTTGTATACAAACGGACAGAAAAGGAAGTTGCAAAGTACTCGGTGATTAGACGTAGCAATTTTGCTTTTTAGATAGTCAAAGCTTCAGTTAAGTTACAATTATATCTGAGGATATTTAATAACCAAAATTACCTGAAGGATTCAACAAGTTTAAAAAGAAACATTGCATTGGCAGTGTCCCTGGAGAGTTTTGCCTGAAGAACTGAAATCACTAACATTTAACCTTTTAGATTGTCAGTAGCTCATCTCTGTTAGTAATGCTGTGGATTCTGAACTGGGGTGACCACATGTCCCATTTTTAAAGGGACAGTCCCGTTTTTGGGGACTTTTTCTTGTATAGGCCCCAATCCCCTGTCCTGTTTTTTCACAGTTGCCATCTGGTCATCCTATTCTGAACTAAATTGAATAATATAGAGGTTCCATCTACTTATGTTTATATCCCCCACTATAGTATCCCAGGACCTCACAGCCATCATTTCTTGCTCTGAGATTTTGGTTGTATAGCCTATAAATAATTATTAGTGAAAGTTATCAAGCACCAATGGAAATTTTTTAATGAATGAACTAGTTTGCATGTGATGGATCATTTGTAAGTTTTGATGCACTTTCTAATAAACGGGGGATTTTTCATTGCATTCAATTGTACAATCTTTCCCTCTTTCATTTATTTGATAACACAAAATGTGTTTGGGGGAAGTTAGCTCCCGAAGGCCACATGTTTAAGAGTTTTGAGGCAGGGGTTACTACAAACGGAATATTTTAAAGATTTAAATGTCAAAGCATTACACAGAAAAGCTACCAGGTATCCTAGAGGAAAAAAAGTTCTATATTTTCATTACCTCCTTGCAGTATAAATAACTGAGAAATCAAGGCCACAGCTACTATCTATTCATTATCAAAATAAGATTACTTCACAGAAGTCAGTCCTTCGGTTTAGTTTTCAGCGAAGGCAGACAGAAAAGTGCCGTGGGAAGCCATCTTTTATGACCATTGATTCATCTAACAGCTGAAGAATGCACATTCTTGATTCACTGCAGTCCTTTGTAACAAAGGTGCTAATAGCAGAGGAAAGTAATGACATGGATAAAAGAAGTTGTTTTATTATTTTTGTCCTGGGGAGACAGAGATACAAGTGTATCCTCTGAGGAAACCCATTAGTTTCATTTGATGTTTCTCTCTGTTCATAATTGATCATTTCAGCCTTGCTCATGAAGCAGCAGAGAAGATTAAGTAGGTAAGATGACTCAATATGGGCAACTTTCCCTGTCTTCTATCAGACCAATTTAATTGACGGCCAACATTCTGCTTTTGGATGAACAAAGGTTATATGGACCCTGATTCAAACTATCCCTTTTCAGGACAGCACTTCAGCATGTTCTTAAGTCCCAGGGAAACCAAGATAGTTAAGCCCTGCCCTAAGTAGGGATGGATTGAAGCACACACTTAAGTGCTTTCCTGTGTAGAACTGGGCAAATTATTCATAATTAATTACTTATTTCATAGATTAACTTCAACTTTTTTCCTGTTTACAAATTGTCCATGGACAGACTGCAAAATTCTCAGTTGTGTTCCTTACACAAAGTGAGGCAGGGGTCCTGTGGAAAAAAAAGCATGTGATTACATCATTAAAGGCTGCATTGCAACGCATGTGCACAAGGAGGCAAATGAAAGTTTCACCAGAAACCTTAGTTTTGGCATTGTCTGGCTTCTAATTGCTTTAACCCCATAAGTTTTGTTTTAAAACACCCAAACTCTGAAAAAACAGCAGTGCCATCAGCTGGAACCATATTGACCCCACATGGGATAGCAGGATGGTTGGGACGTTCAGAGCCATAACACAGACCTCTACCACTTGAACTAGCTGGTAATAATAGTAGGCTGTTATCCTGTATCACTAGAGAGGGAAGAGACATGTTTTGCCTGTGGGCATCACAGTGGTTTGTCAGACAGCAGAGAAATGTTGAGATTTGGGAATCCTGGGTTCATTTCCAGTTTCTGTAAGGGAGTATGATCTAGTGGTTATAGACCCTTCTGCCCCATCCTCCCAGCTTGTCTCTGTCCTCTTCTTCTCCATTCTCTGCCCCCCCCCACCCCCCGCAGCTCCTGTATGTCTCAGCCTCTTTCTCTCTCACTCACTCACTACTAGTTACATTAGACCACTCTTTGGCTATCTACTGTAAACCCCCACACTTTTACACTGAACTTGTGGATGTCACCAAGCTCGGCTTGAACTAACAAGAGGGTTTCCATGGTAACTAATTTTTTTTCAGAGGGAGAAAAGTGGAGTGAAACTATAAAGGTAGAGGGTGATCAAAATAATGCAACTACGTGTAATACATATACTTGAGCTATGGGTGGGATGTTACGTTTCCGTTATCATTTGCTTGAGAAGCCTGCACAACTCAGTGTGAATAACACAGACAGCCCGAACGCGCTTTAAGAGCTCATCAAAACCTTTACAGCATGTACACTGTTATAACATTAGCACATACTCTTGTAGTCTGGAAATGGAACACAGATCATCAGGACACCACTGAGTCATAATAAACATGGAATCCTATTCAGCCACATTAAAGACTACAATTGCACTTGAAACTTCCTGGGGGAAAAACCCCAAATGTAAATACATTTCTCTCCTTTAGAAGGTAAACAGGACAGAGTTTAGCTATAATTGGAGGAGTGCACAATTATAAGCATTTTACAGACAGTAATGAGTTTGGTTCATGAGGTCATATTATGCATTATTTATAGGTATTCACTGAATATTCATGACATGAAACATATTTAAATTTATCATTGACGCTGATTTGTTTGTAACGAATATGACAATTGTGCTCAGATATATACTGTAAGAAATATATTCGTCACTTGCAGTTATTGGCTCAAGCATTCATATAAAGAAATTTCAGCCTATGGATTGTTCACAAACCATTTGTTTTGGTGATGTAACTGACTATGAGATGCATAGATTTTTAAGACCAGAAAGTCTGAGTTCCTGTATAATCGGAGCCATGGAATCTCACTCAGTTGAGCCCAATATCTTGTGATTGACTAAAGCATATCTTCCAGTCTAGATGTCAAGCAATGCAGAATCTGCCTCTTTCCTTGGTAGTTTGGTCCATGATTAATCACTCTCACTGTTAAAAATGTATCTTCTTTATATCTGAATTTGTCTGGCGTTAACTTCCAGCCACTGGTTCTTGTTATGTCTTTCTCCAGTCAATGAAAGGGCCCATTAGTACCCAGCATTTTCGCCCTATGAAAGCACTTATACTCTGTAATCAAGTCACCTCTCAGTCTTCTTTTTGATAAGATAAACAAATGGGGTTCTTTAAGGCCCTCACTGTGAGGTATTTTCTCTTGCAGTCAGCTCATTTTTGTTTCTCCTTTCTGCACCTTCTACGATTTTTCAACATCCTTTTTAAAATGTGGAAACCAGAGCTGGATGTAGTACAGGTATTCCAATACTGGGCTCACCAATGCCATATACAGAGGTAAAAATCACCTCTCTCCTCCTGTTCAGTACTCCCTTTTATATATATATATATATATATATATATATATATATATATATATATATATATATATATATATCCATTTATAGATCCTTTTTGCCACTGCAGCATACTGGGAGCTCTCATTGGTTTGTCCACTGTGATGTCATAATCCTTCCCAGAGTCACTGCTTTCAAGGATAAAAGCCCCCATTCTGTAGGTAAGGCCTACTACATTCCTTGGTCCTAGATTTATGACCTTGCATTTGCCTATACTGGGATACATTTTGTTTGAATGGGCCCAAGTGATCCAAATTCTCTGCATGACTGTCCTGTCCTGATCATTATTTACCAGCCTGACAATCTCTATGTCATTGCAATTTTTATCAGCGATTTTATATTTACGTACAGATAACTGTCAAAAATATTGAATAGCATCACGCCTCGTACAGATCCCTGCACAACCCCACAAGAAACACCCCCATTCAATGATGATTTCCCATTGACAGCTGGTTGTTGAAATCTGTCAGTTACTCATTTCTTAATCTATTTAACACATGCTTTATTGATGTTGCCTTATGCTAATTTTTTAATCAGACTATCATAAGGGACTAAGTCAAATGCCTCACAAAACTCTATGTATATTGCTTCTACACTGTTGCCTTGATCAAGCATGCTTGTAATCGCATCAAAAAATGAAATCAGGTTTGTTTGACAAAACCTGTTCTCGTATAAAACAACATTGATTGATTGGTGTTAAATTCCCATCATTTAATTTTTTATTGATTGAATCCTGCATCCGCTTTTCCGTTCTTTTTTACTGGGATTGAAATATTTGTTCATTCTTTATGGTATACAGGGCCAGCTTTAGGCTGATTCCCCCGATTCCCTGGAATTGGGCCCCACGCCTGCACCTAAGAGGGCCCTGTGCCTTAGGTGCCTTTTTAAATTTTTTTTACATACCCGGCGGCGGTCCGGGTCTTTGGCGGCACTTCGGTGGCGGTGGGGGGGGGGGAGGGTCCTTCACTCGCTCCAGGTCTTCCGTGGCATTTCGGCAGTGGTGGGTCCGGAGCAAGTGAAGGAGCCCCTGCCGCCGAAGATCCGGACCACCGCCGGGTATTCGAATCGGGCCCCGCAGTTCCTAAAGCCAGCCCTGATGGTATATCATTAGTCTCTTAAGTCACATGTATTATTTCTGCTCCCTATCTGGATAAATCAAACTTTCTGAACAGGAGAATCAGTAGTGGCAGGTAGAGACCAATCCCCATCAAAATCAATGACAGAACTACCATTGACTTTAACGTTGCAGAAGCAGACATACTAAGGATAACACGTAACGTGCTTCAGTATTTCAGATGAATCACGCGTTGTGATAAAACTCATGAGCCTTTCTGGCTTTTAATGAATAACTAGTGGTCATCTGAATATTTGTGAACAATTAACCCTGTGGCCCTGGTCCCTTACATCTGTCACTGTGCCTCAATGGGTCACAGCTGAGAATGCCAAATTCAGGGCAGACTGCCGAAAAATAGGGCAGATTAAACCCCAAATTGGTGGTTATTCAATCATTAGACTATACCAAGTCAGGAGCAAAAGTGAACTTCTGTCTCACCAAATTGGTTAACAAGAAGCCAAAGAGGCAGTGTCCTTAGGCATTCCAGGCCTTGGCTCATCACCCAGACACTGGGCTTTATGATGAGTGGTTACTGAAAACCAATTTAATCAAATATAGGGGTCTTCTAATCAATATATAACTCAGATCTTACCCAGTAATCACGCTGATGCCACTGTAACAAAAAGTTACATTGATGTAACTAAAAACTAAAGGTTTAATAATAAAAGAAAAGAAGAGAGTTATAAGTGGTTAATAGATCATATACATACCAGTGATTTTTTTTCAGTGTTTATAGATCAGGATCATCACAGTGATGGAATAAACTGCTAGCTTGCAAAAGCCTTTCTGGAGTTGCCCATACATATTGGGGGTCATCAGTCCTTGTCCAATGCTTCCTTTTTAGCAAGCCAATCCAGGGAAATCAAGATAAAATGGAGCTGTCTCAGGTGCCTTTTTATAGCCTTTTCCATGTGCATGGAATTTTACTGTCTCAAAGCTCTCAGCCTGCATGGGAAATTACTGGCCCAAGAAGGTGTCCAGGGTCACAGGAGCCTATCACATGCCCTTACATGTTTTGATGACTCACAGGGGCAGCCATTGCCCATATTCTTTCTGAGGCGGTCACAGGCACGAGTTTCTTCGGGGGCTCATTGTTAGAGTGAAGTGTCCTTAATGGGCCATCGACACACAGCTGTCTAGCCTTTCTGTCCATTTTATCTGGTGGGCGTTACCCAGGAAGGCAACACGTGTATAAGCTGTAAATTGACAGCCAATATTCAGAACTTTAGATGCAAAGACGGTACATAGATTTAACCAGGATAACCATATTTGATACTGTAACTTTTCCATTGACTCCTTACATGACTTATATTGCACAAGATTTGTTGCAATTGTATAACAGTGGTAGCAACAATGCTACAAATGGCCATCTTTCTCATACACAGCATCACAAACTGAACTCAGCACTTTGCATTGCAAACATTTCCCTGAGCAGTTATGTTATTATTCAGCCAGCCCTAGGGCTCAAGTAATGATCATATATATGAATAAGCAAGTAACACATGCTCCATCATTGTCTGCACAGTGAAAATCATCACATCGCCTATTTTGTATAACCCAAGCAAGATCTAGTTATTTTCTATGGAAAATTAAGTACAGTTTAGCATAAACAACCAATAATGTGTGCAGTTGGCATTTTCTGTTTTTGTTTCATCCCTATGTTCAACTTGTTAGACTCAATGTACTGAAAGAGTGTTAGCGAGAAGCTTTCTGACAGGTTTGTTTCTCATTTGTCTGTGAATATACTGATGCGTTGTTGTGCATTGCAGATGGCTTCTAGTGCGCACTTCTATCCATACAGCTCCACGGGAGTACCACATATTCAGCAAGGAGGATAAAAGCGTGTGATAGCTGCCTCCTTCACTGATCACTGTCCAGCTTGTGATCATCCTGGGCTCACACAGCAGGTTGGTGGTTAAGGCCAAGCCTACACTACGAAGTTTTGTTGGTGCAGTCAGCGTCATAAAAAAGCCACACCCCTTAGCCAGCATTGCTGTAGCCCTTAAGTGAAGATGCTCCTGTGATGATGGGAGAAAGTCAGCATAGATAATCCACATCCCTGAGAAGCGGTGGCTATGTCATTGGGAGAATCTCTCCCTTCAACATTGCACTGTCTACACAGAGGTTTAATGTTGGTATAACGACATTGCTCAAGGGTGTGAATTTTTCACATCTGTGAGTGACATAATTATACCACTCTAGGTCTGTAGTATAGACCTGGCCTATGTGAACAGAAAAACGCTTTCTGTCGGCATCAGCTATGTCTACTCTAGGGTTTAGCTATACTAACAAAGCACTTGCAGTGTAGACAAGACCTTAGTCAGGAACAGAACCCAGATTTCAAGTCCCGTGATCTGGCCCCCTTCTGTTTTCATTTAAACATGGACACAGAAGTTATTTTGCAGCACTGACCATGCTGCGCATTTACTGGGGACGCTTGGCCCCCCAATTGGTAAATCAGTTTGTAAAGTGTTTTGAGTTCCTTTCAGAAGAAAACTGTGTATAATTACAAGTCATTAGCATAACAAAATTTGAAAAATGAAATAAAAAATATCCTTCTGTCCCTGTGATGAATCAGTCCAATTATCGGTAACACATAAGTATGCTCCCGCCCCACTCCTGCAGGATTGCTGAGGTATTAGTGACTGTTGTTTATTGTACAGCATCCACCGTGGTTCACAAATCATTATAAAGTTGATCTCTGGATATAATTATACATGACTCAACAAGGGTATGAAAGGGAATGCTATCTCGTTGAGCAAAGAAGAAACGGCACTAATAGACATGGGACTGGGATAAAATGTACAGAAGGCCACTAGAAAATGTCCACAGGATGGGGAAAACATTTCCTACTTCACTCTAATATTGGTGAGGACGCTTTTATGCCATAAGATGAGCGTCCACATGCAGATTTACACCAAAATACCCAAAGGGTGTGAATGAGAACAAACTGAGTGCTATCCGTGTGAGTCTGCGTGTAGACCAGCTCATAGGGCCTCATTCTGATTTCTGTCACTCGCAGTATTACACGTGTAATTCCAGTGACTTCACTGGAGTTACTTCTGATCTACACCAGCCTTAGTCAGGCCTACTATGCCTGGTCTTCTGCTCTGTTACACTGGTGTAATGGAGTAGAAAATCAGGCCTGGTGCTGCTAACCTGCCAACCCATTCACAGGTATTCACTGTCAAAGTCACCTTCCTTTTCTGTCACTGACCGTATCAACCAAGGTCCTCTCTCTACTTACATTTCTGCTGTCATTTCTACCTACTCCATTTGCTCCCTGCACCTCTCCTAGTCCTCTTGCTTAACTGCACCTCTATTTTCATTCTTGGCTTCTTGTTACCCTGTACCTGTCATGTTACCCTATACCTGAAATAATCTCCCACTTGCCAAACTTCTCATGGTAAAACCCACATTTCCCAAGAATGCTTTAATCACCTTTTCCCTACTGCATTAATCTCTGCCTGCTTTCCCGTCCCTGGAATGCCCTCCATATTGTCTTCTATTTGTTTTCCATTTACCTTAGACTGGCAAACTATCAGTGCATGAAATGTGTCGTACTGTATGTTTGTAAAGCACCATATCAGTCTCTGGCCAATTATATACAGTGTAAGAATAATAAAATAATAATTATTCCCTTTAATATTCTAAACATCAGAAAGCTTCTAGATTGTCCCATTATTTCCAAAACAGTATACTTAAGTGGCATCTCAGTTTTGGCCAATGAGTGTCAAGAAGCATTTTCTTGCATTTATATCCTTCATGCACTAGGTGTCTCTGTGTGTTGTGTAGAGTTCCAAACTGTGTGTGATACTGGTAAACAAGAGAGACAAAGCTGGAACTCAAGATGTATGGACATTTGTTCATTTCCGTGTGTAGCTGTAGTCATTTTGTTTAATGTATCCTGTTTAAGATCATAATACTGTATATAGTATTACAGTAAGGATTGATGTATAGAGCGAATGGATATAACAGTAGTGCTCAGGGTGCATGTACAAAGCGAAAAAAAAGACCCAGGGCAATGAGTCTCAGCGGCTGGGTCAACGGAGTCATGCTCATGCTGTGGAGCAAAAAATAGCGGTTTAGACATTCGGGCTCAGACTTGAGCCCAAGCTCTGAAACCCAGTGGTGGGGGGAGGATCTCAGAGCCTGGTCTTCAGTGCAAGCCTGAATGTCTGCATTGCTATTTTTAGCTCTGCAGCACAAGCTCAAAGCCCCAATAAGTTGACCCAGGCTCTGAGACTTGCTGCTGTGGTGGGTTTTTTTTTTCTGCTTAGATGTGCTCTTTGGCTTCTTGGAAACTCATGTATTCCCATGTCTCCTGCATAAACTCATTACAACCAGCATGAGATCTACTGGCACCTTTGCTGAGCATGCTAGTTCCTGGAATTTCGAACATATTCAATGAACAGCTTGTTGGCCTCACAGTGGTAAAGTCGTGACATAAATACGCTGATGCTTGTTATGGAAAAAATGTATCTCAACAAAAGGGACAGGATAGCAGGGTGTCTTGAGTAGCTCACAAGCCTGAGTGCCAACCTCAGGGCAGACTGGCCAGGAAAAGGGCACAAACCTCAAACTGGTTGTATGTTCTATAATTAGATTTCACCCACACAGTAACAAATGTAAATTCCTCAAGCACTGTAACAGCCTTAACATAGAGTCACAGAGAGTCCCCTTGGGCACTCCAGCCTCTCTCGCCACGCAGGCAAGCCTGCCTTTTCAACAGATGGTCCCTTACACCAAAAATCACAACAATATGCAGGTTATTTCCAGTCCCAAAGGACAAGGCTGGTTGTACCTTAGAGATCGCATACCAAAGACAATGCTACTAGCCAGTCCTGTAATAAACTAACTAAAGATTTGTTATCTAGGAAAAAGAAACTAGAAAGTTATGTACAAGGTTAATGCAGGTAAACAAACACATGAGCTACAGGCCTAGGTTTCAAAAGGTAATAAATGTTGCTGTAATATGCAAGCTCTGTATGTCCTTTAGGGCTAACCCAAGCTAAGCAGCTTGGGGATCCCTTGCTTATGCTTAGAAATATTGCCCTCTCCAAATTCCAAGCCGCATAATGCTACAGTTCCTTCTTATTAGGCAATTTTATTCTCTTCCCCTAGAGCTCAAGTTGATGGGATGAATTCACGGGCAGGTCCCCTCTTCATGGATCAATCAAAAAGGTCTTTGTCCTCTGATGTTTCACAATGGCTCATTTGGTTTCAATGGATCCTCTTGTGGGCAGGACCTAACAGCGTTTTACACCAATTAATGCTTCTTTCCTGTTTGGTGAGTTACAGGTACAGGGGTTTACAATGCAACCACTCAGTAGAACTTTATGCCATGGGTTACAGATGTTATAAGTGAGATCAGTACGTACAACATCCTACAAGCATTTCATCATGTCTAAACACTTAACTCATTCGTATCAACTTAACAGCTATTTTAACAATGCTAACACACAGGGGAGCCGGACTGGTTTCCAGCTATGCATCTGTCAGTGTTCAGCGAGGCCTAGGGTCCTTAGCATGAGCTGGCACCCGGTCTGCCAGTGTCACACAGCACAACTTATGTTTTGCATTAAATAGCCCAAAACAATTATTGATACATTCAGACAGAATCAGGTTAGTTGCAGCAGAAATATATTAGTGCTAATCATACAACGCATGAATAGAGCAGAAATATTTGTATAGTTCTCTTAACTCATTTCACAGTGTCTCCTGGCGTAAGACAAGCATGCTCATCAACATCATAGTGATTATGTGTTCCAAGACCCCTGGAGAGTTGTCAGACATAATTGCCTATAAAAATACTATTTACAGTTTGCTACTTATTGAGTTAAAATGGCAAGTTTTCTTTCCCTCCCCACTCCCACAATAAACTAGAATTTGTTCAAAATGATCTTGCTTTCTCACATGTTCCCGCATACACACTGTTATAATAATAATAGAGATGCCACATTGCCCTATCTGCACTGACGGTAGCCAGGTTGCATTGCAGCACAATTTAGATAGGTGACTTGCTGTTCCTTTGCCTTTGACCACGTACTTCGTCTATAACCTCATTTTTTATTTTGCTTCCCTTTAGTTCAAAAGTCTGGAGGCTGATTTTACTCTCACACCACCATTTTACATGGGTCTGACTCTACTGGCATCACCAGATTTGCACCTTTGTCACTCACTGCAGCCTGAAAAGATGGGAAAACGTTCCCCCAAGCCTCACAGCTTCAGTCATGGTTAAATCAGAATACTAACCCATCTGACAAAAATACACTGGTCCTCTGGATTTTCTGAGATGTCAGCTATGGCCTGTGTGCATAATGGCCAATATGCCAGGGGGTATTTAAAGTGTAGAGTAATGACATTAAATCAGGTCTCAAAGAGAAGGTGAAAAGAATACTCGTCTACCGTGACTCAACTGAATTATTTCTTTTAAATAAAAACGACCATGGTAATCTCACGATCATGGATCCTCCACCAGTATAAACCAGTGCAGTGCCAATGAAGTACATGCAAATAACGAGCTGGCACAGCGTTACTTTCATCCTCTAGCTGGTGTCAATGCTTCCCATACATTGGGGGTGACTCCTCAGCTGGTGTAAAGCAGTGCTAGGCTGAGGCCAAAAGGCTTGGCAAGGGCTGGCACCTGGTCTGCCAGCATAACAATCCTAACAGGACTTCTGCCTGACTAAGGAATATATGTTGAGGTTTTAGATAGAAAAATCTGATGACAACAAGCTTTGTTGCAAAATAGAGTCATTGCTTCTGTTAATCTTGTGCCAGGAATAACACAAGAAGACTCCTCCTGGGTGGTATTTAATACCGCCTTTCCCAGTATCTGTTCGAACTGGGCCGTAATGGGGGAGGGAAGAAGTTAAGTGGACGGTTCAGAACCTTCAGAAAAGTTAATGGCAGGTTCAGGTCTGGCACTGCACAAAAGGTTATTTTGGGGGAGGGAGGGGAGTGTCAGAAATGGAAGAGTCACTTCTCTAAAATGTAATGTGCATTTGTAATTTGGCAAGTAATAGTTTATTTTAAAGCATTGCTATGTACTCAGAGGGTATCTACGTTCTTTATGCCACCTGCATTTTTTTAAATTTACTTTTAGCAATAAATAATCTTCCTGGTTTCTCCAATTTGCTAGTTCAACTTCCATTGCATTTGTTACATAGCTTTGATGGCTTTTCTTGCATTTTTTATTCACTCCTTCACTGTGTTAACCTCTGTGATGTTTCTCAGGCAAATAGGCAGAGATGAAGGTAGGATTTAGCTATTACTGACAGTCAAATAGCTTCTTTTTTTCAAGACTAGAGTTCCAACATGATAATTGACGTCAATCAGCTTTCTTGCTCTTATAAGTCGCTTTCTCACAGTCTGTATCTTTCTGTCTCCTTGTTTTAATGATCTTGCTGTTTCACACAAGTCTTCATGAACACTTCAAAGATGGTCTCAGCCGTACTAACCTAAGGATATTGGGACTAAATTCACGGATTTATGTGGGTAGCCAATTCTATTGTCCCAATGAAGCTTACTGTAACCAACCCCCACCCCCCCAATATCCAATTTTTACCCTCTCTTCATGAGATTTATCACAATTCCCTTGGGTACCAGTCTCTGCCTAGGACAAATGCACCAGTCTTTAGTTCCAATGTCAGTCCAAGCTATCTCTTGCTGTGAAACCCATTTAAATACATTTTGCTGAGGTGCTTGAATGTAACTGAAAGTTCATGCTTGCTATACACACATGATTCAGAGACTGGTTAAAACATAGGGATTGTCACACTTAATCAGACCATGGTCCATCTAGTCTGGTATCCTGCCGAATACCAGATGCCTTAGTAAGGTGCAAGAAAGCCCTTAATGAACAATTATGGCGCAGGCCCATGGAGAAAGTGTCTTCAGTAGTTAGTGGCTGGCTGAGGCCTTTGAGGGTTAATGGAGGAGATTGTCAAAACCACAAGTGACAGGCTGCCAACTCTCACTGACAGTCAATGGGAGTTAGGCCTCTAACTACTCTTTATGCCTATCAAAAATATCTCTGTGGAGGGGCCGAGAACCCCCTCCATGAGTCAAGAAGGGGTTAAAGAACCCTTGGGCTCACAATCAGCCCCAACTCACCACACCTGTGAGGCATGGTGGCCGGCCCTTAACAGGGAGGCCCTCAGCTCAGGTGGGGGGACACTGAACCAGACCAGGGCTCTGGGTTACTGGCTGAGGAACAGACTGACAGCACTCCCAGCCTGAGCCCTTGGCCTGTGTCATTTATTGAAATGCTCAGGGCTAGGTCTTGGCCTTTAACCGGGCAGGAGGGTGGGAGCTGAGACCTCCTGTGCTACCAGCCCCAAGACTGCTGCTGCCCACAGACTGATGTATAAGGTTAAAGCAGTACCTGCCTTCACCTCAAGGGGGTGACATTGAGAAATAACCTTTGACACTCCCCCTCCATTGCTTCTATATATTTTTATTTTCTATGTGTTAGCTTAAAAGCTTTGGCTCTTTTAGCTGCTTTATGTATGGCAATAACAGGCATTAAAGGCCAAAGGTGAATTTAGGGACTTCAATTTTGGAGAAGCAACTAACCATGCAAAAATAATAATAAAGGTTGCCTCCACTCTTTATAAGGGATATGTTGACACAGGTATAGGAGTGAGTGGATCTTCGATCCAGCTGTTGTATGGGCCTAAGGCAGGCTAGCTGGCCTTACCAAACCCTTTGAAATGCAAGTTTGCTCAGCAGGGAGCTCATGCACACTTTTTCAAGGAAATAAGTCCCATGACGATCACATTGCTCATCAAAGCAGCATTCTCTTAAGCATTCCCAGCTCCCACACTAAAACCATTCCAAGTATTGCTGAGTATTGCAATTGTCTGTTGGGAACACATTAGTACCCCCATTACAATGGGTCCTTTAAATACGAGAGAGAAGCACATTAACGGCTTGATTCTCCACTCAGCCAGAGCCGTGGAGAGGGCGTTTGACAGAGGGAGTTGATGAGGGTTGTACAGGGATCCTACTCCATTAGTCATAACTGAGCTCTGCTCTGCTTCACCCCCCTTCTTTCCCTGCTCCACCCTATCTCTCTCCAGATCAGCCACGACATGTGCCCTTCCACCTGAGAGTGGGGCGAGGAACCCACTGCAGGGAGCAATGGAGCTCCACTAGCTTTACACGTGCAGTTCTTCTGCACGGGAGGAATTCTCCAATAGCCTTCTCCAACTCCATAATCAAAAGTGGGGAAAAGCGGCCTTAGTAGATTGGAGAATCTGGCCTGATGCATTGAGCAGAAAGGAACGAGCACTACCTCGCTGTCACTAGATGTGATCAGCCCGGTGCAGTAGGAGGCAACCTGACTGGATGGTAAAGAGGCTGTTTGCAGTTGCATTGGCAGTGATATAAATCAAGAGGGGTTCACGTTGCTGGTGCTATCAATCTGAGCCCTCTCACTGGCCATACACTTGTTTTTAAAACTATATAAGAAAGAACACTCTTTTGGAGAACCCATGGCTAGTGATAAAGCAAGGCAGATGACCCAGGGGGACACTTTCTTCAGACAGCTGCGTACAGGGATTGATTTGTAAAATGTCACGCCTGTGCATCAGGAAGAGAGGATATTATTGAGCCAAGGCAGCAGCCAGCTTTCCCAGCAGTAACAGTTGCTGAACCAGGATCCAGACTTGGATTCAGACGCAGTGTGACGGTATGACCTTGGGCAACCAGTTTTGCAGAAGGGAAGGCTGCAGAGGGGCTGGAGTTGGTGGGAGGTGGGGTGGGGTGGGATGGGGAGAGGGAAGAATTATGAAAATGTTTCAGCGGCTACACAGCTGTAAAAATGAGGTTGACCCATAGGCTTCTTTAATAAAGCACTATAATACATGCAAAATCAAAATGCCGGCCAGTTAGGAGCTGGTGCTGAAGTGCAATATAAATCCATTCTATTACATTCATGTCATCTTTGACCATTTTGATGGGTTCCCACCCCGCCCCTCCCCACACACACTAGTTTGCTTTTCTGGACTGCTTAGCTTTGCTCGTTGGTTGTCTTATTTTCTGGGCAGTTGACCATTGCTCTGTTTCAATTTCTTGCTGCTCTAGATCTGGCCCAGGTTAGTACAGACAAAGGCCCAGATCCTCAAAGGGACTTAAGCACCTGACTCCCACTGATTTCAATGGAATTGAGGTGCCTAAATACTTTTCAGGATTTGAGCCAAAGTCATTTGCTATGATGACTCTTTCAGTGGCCTAGGTGAAATGAACTGGGGGTAACGGTTTAGCTGGTAGTGGGATACCTAGAAAGCACTATCCCAGTTGGCATCAGGTGGCATCTTTCTTGGTAGCATTAGACAGAGAATTCAAGGAATAAATACCAATGGAGACTCTGTTACCCTTTCAGGCCTCGTGATCATCTCTCTGAGACGGGGTTGGGCTACAGCATGCTGATGGGATGCTGCGGGGATCCCTTTTCATTCAAGGCCAGAAAGGACGACATCTAATCTGCTGAGCTGTATGACACAGGCCAATGGCCTTGTGATAGTGCGCCTACCCCTGCTGCTCTGAGAATAGACAGAGGATTGTTGTATACAGCTACCAAGCAGGCAGCTTTCAGGGTCACGAGGACTTTCTCCATACTCTGAAGCCAGCAGACCATTAACCCACGCATCCCATTGAGGCACAGTTCAATCACGCAAGCCCAGCCAGCAATGGACTTAAGATGAGCTACTCTAACAGGGCATAGGTGAGACATCCCCTCAGCTATGCAAACCATTTAAACAGCTGAGTCAAGGGCTATAGAGGAACTGGTGGCCGCGAGCTCTCACTGGGTGGCAGCAGGCAAATAGCAGTTACAGAGCAGATCAGTGAGTGAACTGGTGGAATTAATGCTGAAAAAGAAGCTAGTGCAAACCTCTGAGGAGGAGCTCCATGGAGTCCATAATTTTTGGACTATTATCCGCAGTCTTCAATAACAGGCTGCTGCGCAACCCATGCACTACGCAATTTGCCTGGAGAGAGGTAGTGACGCACATCCCTCCATGGATTGAGGCACAGCAATTGGCATTGCACGCCCCAATTCTAGCCACAAATACCTTCAGTTTATTCAGAGCTAGGAGGGGAGAGGTGGGAAGGCAACAGAAAGTCTCAATAACAGCAGTCGGGCATCATAACAGCTTCGCATCATCGTTGGTCGATGCTGGATACAGACCGGGCAAAGGAGATTGTGTAACTTTTTCTATTGCACCAATTATGTTGGAAATATTGCACTCCCCCATTAGCAGAAGCCAGTTTCTTAGGAAATAAATAATGCCAGGAAAATCGAACTGTGAATGTATAGGTTAGTTGAAAAAATTACTTTCTAACGGACATGTCAAGTTTCCATGTTAATTCCCTTTCAGCGGGTCCAGTAGCAAATCTGCAGTTTATATGTCAAATGGCAATTTGCCTTGTGAACTCCACCTGGGATCCGAAACAAGCTGTTTTTCTCTACTTCCACTGTCACCAGCCACAAAGCTTCTGCTGTCAGACCGTAGCTGACAGTGCTGTCAACAATTGATGAGGCTGGCCCTGCAGGTAGAGAAAAACAGCTTGATTGTTTCGGATCCCAGGTGGAGTTCACAGGGCAAATTGCCATTTGACATTTTTTATTTTTTTAAAACTCTAGGTAGCTTAAATTTGGGGGGGAGGAGGGAGAGAGGGGAAGGAAAAAAGTAATTTTGAACTGGGAAACCAGCATTTATTGTTGCGAAAATGTCAAAACAGCACGTTTCAACCATTTCAAAACCTTTTCCAAACATTTTTCAAGTCAAGAAATTTGCCTAAATGGACCCTTTGCCATGACAAGATTTGGTTGCAAAGAATCAGCATTTTTTCAGTGAACAACTGCTTTTGTCAAAAAAATTCCCAACCAACTGTAATCAACGTGCATACCAGAACCATGTCTTGTGTCAGTAAACTGAAGCTCAGGGAGGCAATCTCGTTGTGTTGACTAGACGATGCATAAGTCCGTTACCACAAAAGAGGCAATGTTGTTTCATTAGAAAAGGGAAGATTTGTTGATAATCTTCTGATCAGGAACAGAGTGTTCCAGCACTGCTGAAAGAGATTTCGGAAGTGGGTTGATATTCAGTCGTGGGTGTGCTTCTGAGAGATGATCAGCACTGAAGTTCATGAACACACAAAGCATTTTCAGTCTCTTGTTGACTGTAAAATAATAATTAATAAATGGAAACAAATGCTAATGACACTTATTGCAGGCAAGAAACTCCCTTGACTGCACAAATGTTTGCTGTGGACATTCCGGATTTAAATAATTTTGCCCAGAGGCAGAGTTTAGTTGCTTTGTTCACTATAGCAAGCTGCACTTATTCGCAGAAATGGAAAAAAATATTTCCTCCAGAAAATGGATAAGGAAAGGTACAGTTTCCCACATAGGGAATTCTTGCTTAGGAACAGCAGCTGTATACATGCTCCCAGTCAATGTCACCTTGGGTCAGAGATAAACAGCTCTGCACAAAGAGAGGGTGGAACAAATGATTTAACAAGAAATCACCTGAAAAGTGTCTCAGGCTATAGTCAGACCTATAGTAGCGACGACAGGATACGTGCCTGATCCAAAGCTCATTTTGAAGCCAATGGAAATCTTGCCATTAAAGTCATTAAACTTTGGATGAGTCCCACAGAGAACGTCTTTTTCACCATACAATAAATGACTGCAAAATGACAACAGGAAGAGGTGGACCGAGAACTCCTTAGCAAAAGGATGACTTGCTTTTGTGAAATTTGTACTCATGTGAGCTGTCACTACTGCATAGGACATTTCTGGTATAGGGATGTATAGAATGCTTTAGGTGACAGTAAAAGGACTTCAGAATTAGTCCATATCATGAGTAATATCGGAGAGGGGGGAGATGAGAAAGAACTCTCTTGCCATCTTGTCTATTCCCCTGACTATAAGGTTTACCGGCTAGTTAATAGGTTCAGTGAGGGAAATTTGAGCTTATAACCACAGAGAATACCTGGGTAGGAAAAAGATCACTGGAATGAATGAGCGTCTCTGAGAGAGATTTGATAGGTCACAGAGGCAGAAATAAATGAGAAGCACAAGTGCCAGGCATAAGTTTTAAGCACAACTGAAAAGCTGAAAAAGGAGATTTTTTTTAATCATAGAAGATTAGGGTTGGAAGGGACCTCAGAAGGTCATCTAGTCCAACTGCCTGTTCAAAGCAGGACCAATCTCCAGACAGATTTTTACCCCAGTTCCCTAAATGGGCCCCTCAAAGATTCAGCTCATAACCCTGGGTTTAGCAGGCCAATGCTCAAACCACTGAGCTATCCCTCCCCCCCAATGCCTCTCATGTGCCACTGAACAATAGCTACCCAACAACATCATCTTTAATATCAGCAAACGAAACAGCACAATTGACGTCTGACATCAGTTAGCACTTCACAGCATCAGCCCTCAGATGTTTCATTCAGACATGATAGAACTTAGCCTATGTCAAATCCAGCTGGGATAAACCAAGTTGCTGTGGGATCTGGAACTTTTGTGGGAAATCATGCAGTTCACAGAGAGCGTACTTGGCATCACCATGGCTTATTCTTATTTTCATGCCTTGTAGGAAGAAATGTGCTGCCGTTCATGGTAAGTTTCAAATGTACACCAAACAGATCATTGGTTTGTTAGTTATCTCAGTCTTTTTGGCTCAATTTACACCCAGGTGACATTTTAAAACTATTTTCACCCCTTTCCCCCAAGTTCAGTCATTTAAAAAACATTTCAATGTTTTACAGCACACTCTGGTAATTCTCAATACCGATGATGAAATATGTGGAGATGCGAATGGCTGCATACTGCACCTTCCACCCCTCCTCAAGTGGTTCAGCTTACACAGCAGCACCTACAAAAATGGCCCTTTTGCTGCCATCTTCACCCCTGGGCCGTGGTGTGCGTTTTTCCCACACGGGAGGAATTCAGTGCATTTCCTTGGCTTTCCCCTTCACAGTTGCCCTTGTTATGACAGAGCAGAGCAAGAGTGAAATCTTTCTAAGAGTCGAGACTGAGGCACGGACTGCAGCACTGTCCCACCATGATGAGAGCCACTGCATGTCCATTTAAGGGTTCTCTGCTGAGTTCCCTCTACCTGGGCCATCATGGTGAGGCATGCAGGAGCTCCTTAGCTATTCTATCAGATAATGTTATACCATGTCCACCACCACATTTGAGCTGAAGCAATGAAAAAGTGCCTGGAAAGCAGAAGCATGCCAGAGGGGTGCGCTTAGAGGGGCTGTGGAGAGACGTGGTGTAGGCAGCTGCCATCTTATGCATCCAATCCCCCCTGGAGAGGAACTCCACTACTTGGAAATCCATGGAAGAATGGAGTGGGATTGTGTGCCAGTGGAAGAATTTGATCTCAGCGCAAGGATCTTTGCACCAAAGTTGGCCAACAGGAAGTAAGTATCTGGCAAAGACCTTGATGTGTTTAATGAAAGTACTTTTGACACAGTACTAAAGCTGGCTGAAGTAGCTCAGGCCTGTATTAACCCAATCACGGCTTCTTCTGATGTTTAATGGAGATTCAGTGGGCACAAATTCATTCACTGTCCAACATCAAAGTCTTTCAGGGGTCGACATAGAGCAGGAGACATTCCTCCACTACAGGGCACTAATTATATTTAAATTTTCTGGTGCTCTTTTTAGAATTATTTCACTTACCTGGAAGGTTTTCAAATGATTTCATATTCAGTTAGTATTGCCACTTAATTCCCAAATCATTGCAGAACTCAGTGCATGCAGCAGGGGCTATCTTGTTAGAGAATTTAGGTCACATACTACATGAGGTTTTGGTTTGGATGTTTCCGTAAAACAAGCTAAAGCAATAGTATAAATAATCAAACCTAAGTAGCATCTCTGTTTAAAAACAATGATTTGAAACATTCCACGTTGAGATCAAAGTTCACAAGGTACTGGATGAAAACCCTTTTAAAGTTTTTCCTAGCCCTGTGATTCACAGCAAAGACATTTTGGAGTCCAGAGAATCCATTCAAATGCATATACTGTAAACCTTCTGATATCCATTCCTCTTTTCCTTTCAGGTGTACAAATGGAGGAGTCACCTTTCACATGCCTTCAGAAGAGCATGTGCAGAAAACATCTAAGATGTGTCTGCTGTACAGAGTTTTAAGTGTAATGCAGGTAGTGTAAGTGCTAAAAATTCACTTTTTTTGTGCCTTTGACATTTGTGGCATAGAAACCATTTTGCGTAGTCAGCCGCATTATGTAGGTCTGGAGTCCTTGTAAATTAAGCTTCATCATTGACCAAGATCTTCACTGAGATTGGCTCAAGGCAGTATATGGATACTAGTAGCTGTTGGCATCATGAGAGGATTCAACCCGTTTTAGATTGGACATACCCATGGATGTCCATGACTCTTCACAGAGCCTCCTCCATTTCTACCCTGTTCCCCTCAGGGTCTGTGCTACTACCCTGCGGTCTAAGTGACTCCTTGAGCGATATATCATCCACCTGCTTCTCTTCATCTTCATTGGCCTCCTCATGAACCCAGTGGTGCACACAGTCCTGTTCAGAGTTGCTCCTAACATACCCAGGCAAATTCATGTGTGCCTCATTTTGCCTACTGGCATTTCTGCAGACTTTGCTGGAAATCAGAACCATGCGGGAGCTGGTCACCATCTGAGACTGGCTGCTGGTGCTGTGGGTCATGTTGGTGAGGACGGAGCCATATCTGTAATTGCCACATGGAGTCGTCCTTTTCCAGTCAATAGCCAGGTTCCATCTAGTCCAAGTCTTCTTGATCTCAGTCTGAACCTATCAGAGGGAAAAACAAAATCGATCAACAACAGATCTAAGACATAAATTGTAAGGGGAAGGAGTCAACAGCTAAAGGAAGCCTTTAATCATCTTCCCCTTAAAGCACAATCTTGAAAATTCACATGGTATGAAGCTCCTCCAGCTGTGCAAAATCAGGTTAAAAATCACGTATTAACCCTTAAGAAAAATCCCAAATGCCCAAACAAATGTCATCAACTATCAGCCAGATTCTAATTCACTTTCTCAAGTTGTACAGTTCCTTTCTCCAGGAGCCGTCCTATTGTAATCATAGATTCAGATTATAAAGCCAGAAGGGACCATCAGCGTAAGGGGTTGCTGAAGTCAGTTTCCTACCATGATGCAAATAATACAGGGGCCTGTTCAAATCCAGACAAAAATTGTTTCCATTTTGTTTATTTTATAATTCATAACAATTTAGGGACCCAACTGCGTGACCCTATCCCTTTAAGAGTTGCTCAGCAGCTGTAGCACAAACAGCTAACTTGCAACCACCCTCTTATTATATTCTGTAGAAAATCTCCCTTTCTGTCACTCAGCGATTTTGGTTAGGAGCCTCATCCGATCTGTGCTTTAAACTTACCTCTCCGTTGCAGTAACAATAGATGATAGAGACGAAGAAACCCTGAAGGATAAGGAAGCAGAAATCATTAAGAGATAACTGTCATGTGAAGAACCATGTCAAATGTAAGTCTTCTTCCAGCTAAATTTTAGCAGATCTAACTCATGTTAAACATATTAATGAAGTTTATCATTTCTCAAAGTCTTCCAAGTTCATTCCTGTTTCCATGTTATTTTAGCTACACTCAGCAGAGTTTTATCTGTTGTTATCACAATCTCTGGAGAGAGAAGATGAGGAGCTGGAAGATAGATACTCTCTCTAGTACAACTGGCTGGAAAATGGAAATCCCTTCCCATGAAATATTTAACATTTTTTGGGGGGAAAAAAAATTGGTCCCAAATCAGGATGGAAAGTAAAAAAAAGTGAAATGTTTTGTGAGATGAAAATGGCATTTTCTATTGGAAAATTATTCCGATGGACAATTTCCAACCAATTAGCTCTGCTCTCTAATATCTTCAGATTCACGTCTGCAGTGTCTGTTTTCTCTGATATTTCTTGAGTCTACATAATCTTGTGGTTATTTGCATCCAGTTGGCATAGTAATTGAATCCATATTGTAGAAAAGTAAATTAAACTCGGATCTTCATCCCTGAAGCAGAACTTTCCTAACTAGGAAACAAAAAGACATCTATTTTATCACAAAAGCTAATAATACGCCACCAGAGAAAACACTCTCACGATATAGTCATCACAATCCTTCCTGTGGTAAATAGCACACAGAGAAGCAGGAGTACTGTTGTATTTTCTCTAGTGTGGAATGAACCCCCAGAGCTCCCAGCTGCTACTAGGTTTAGGAACGCAATGACCAACCCTGTCAGTCATTGCGTTCCTAAACCTAGAGCTCCATAAAAATGTGATTTGCCTTTGGCGTCAGAATTACACTGTTACATAGTGTCAAGGATCAGCAGAGAACCAGAGAGAAGGGGTAAGAGATGAGAAGGACAAAGAACAAACCAGATAATATATCTCGCACCTGGAAAGAGTTGAAGAAGAGTTCACAGTGCATGCGGATCTGCCATCCCAGCCCGGTGAACGTGTGCGGTAGGCACACAAAGACAATATAATGCACCCCGAAGACCAGAATCAGAACCAAGGTGGACTTCGCTAGCTTCCTGTAAGAGAGTTACAAAAAATACAGGAATGAGAGTGGATTGCAGTGAGGAGATCATGTAGACTCATTAAGATTCCATAAATTTGTTGTCTTTTCAACCTCCTACAGAGTAATGACTTCCTATTTTGTTTTTAGCTAATCATTTTCCAGCATAAAAGAAGTCCCAGTGGCAATATGGGATAATTACATTTCCTCAATCCAGCATAAAACATCAAGTCCCACTTGATTCTGTCCCCAAACGTACCCCAACAAGGGTGATTTGTACTGCAGCCATTACTCCCTCAGCAGGTACTTACTACCTGAATTAGCGTTACTAGTGCACTGTTGTACACAAATACTTTTCTATTACATTAGACCTGTGAGAGCTTTTACACTTCCTCTTGAAAAAGCAAAAGCTCTTTTTTCTTGTGTGAAATGCCAACAAGCTCGTGCGCCTAGAGAGGGTTCAGTTAAAAGGAAATGGGCATGTCTAAGAAAACACTACAAATTAAGGGCTCTACTGTGGCTTGTAGCAAAAACTCTTCAATAGGGTGTGGCTTGTAGCTGCAACACCTCAGTGAGGGAACTGTGAAGCATTGCAGCTCCAAAAGGTCCAGTGGAAGTGTACCTACTGCTATATCCCTTGCACGGCTGGCTGGCTCCACTGCTCAATGTGGTGGAGGCTGGGAGCATGGTCTCACAACCACCTCACCCCACCCTCTCTCCTTTTGCACCCCAGGGTGTACCAGCAGGGATCAGTTTCAAATGCTTCCAGAAAATGGGGGAGGTGCTCCCCTCGTTAGCACCACCCTTTCAATACAGCTTTGCAACTTCAGTGTGCCACTACCTAGCCGGCTGCTCGAGTAACTGTGACAGCCACGAGTGTTTTTCCCATTGGCAGGCAGTGAGAAGGAAGATGTAACCTTTCTTTTCTGATGCAGGCCTTTGCACATTCATCTACACTTTTGTCACCTTAGGGTACTTCTAGACTACCTGCTGGATCGGCGGGTAGCAATCGATTTATCGGGGATTGATATATCACGTCTCATCTAGACGCGATATATCGATCCCCGAATGCTCTCCCGTCGACTCCGGAACTCCACCACGGCGAGTGGCGGTAGCGGAGTTGACGGGGGAGCCGCAACCATCAATCCCGCACCGTGAGGACGGGAGGTAAGTCGAAATAAGATACGTCGACTTTAGCTATGCTATTCCCATAGCTGAAGTTGCGTATCTTACATCGACCCCACCCCCCAGTATAGACCAGGCTTTTGGAATACTCTATTGTAATTCACTCTACAGGATTCTACACACAGCGACCAACTGGAAGCTGAAGCTAGTGCAGTATGTGGCCGACTACTTGTTAAGCAGAGCATCATGGAGAGAATACATTACACCAGAGTCTGAACTGACTGCCTGTTTGTTCCAGCTGGAGCTTTAATTATATTATTGGTTATAATTATAATGTTCTTGTGACACTGGCAGGCCAGGTGCCAGCTCTTGCCAAGGCTTTAGGACTCAGCTGAGCACTGACAAATTCATTGCTGGAAACGGGTCTGTTTCATCTGGGTGTTAGTATGGTGAAGATGGACACTAGGCAGATAACAATGTGCTTAGTGTTTAGACTTTATGACATGCTTGTAAGCTGCTGCATGCATTAATCTCACTTGTAATATTTTTATCACATGCTATAAGGTAGTATTTTAGTTTTTGCTGTAATAACTGTACAAAATGTTTGCCCTGAAACTGTCAACCTGACTGAAAGGGCTTGTCTCCTGCTCATTGAGAAGGCTATCAAAACTCAATGGGCCATTGTGGATACCACAATACAAAGACATTGTTAATTCCCCCTGCACACCCATGAAGAGGCTATGTGCAAAAGGGCTCATCCCAGCAGCTTGAATTCTGGAAGAAGGAAATAAAGATAGAGAACAAGAAAAATTTTGCATTTATTTTTCTGTTTGAACTTTTTCAGGAACCATGAAGCAGAAGCAGAGATCTCTAGGGTCAACCTAGGTTAGCCCTATAAGACATTCAGTGCTGACAGATTACTACAACTCTATCATCTTTTGGAACCATAGACTGTAACTCATTGGAATATATATACTTGCCTGCTTTACCTGTAAATAATTCTCTCACTCCTTTTCTTAGTTAACAAATCCGAAGTTAGTTTATTACAGGATTGGCTACAAGCATTGTCTTTGGTGTGAGATCTGGTCTCTTGGGACTGGAAACAACATGAATCTTTTGTGATCTTTGGTTTATGTGGCAACCAACTATCATGGAGTCCAGCTTACCTGGCTGGCAAGATAGAGTGGAATGCCCAAGGGGACTGTCTGTGACTTCATGGTAAGACTGGTATCGTGCTTCGGGAGTTCACATTTGTTACCAGGTTGGTGAAATCTAATTTTTGACCATCTGCCCTGAGATTGGCACTCACTGTTGTGAACCACTCCAAACAGCACAACAGTCCTTCATTGGTTTGGGAGCTGGTTAAGCGAGACACCACCTCGCACCTTGTAGAGATGCTTGACCTTGCTTGAGTTAAAGGTAGACATCTGCTTGCAGGACATTCTCCACGTTGGGTGCTCAGTTTGGAATGCACTCCCTCCCCTTGATTCACCAGCCTCAGAGTTGTTACCCTGCAAGACCCATCTGTTTTCTCAGGAGTTTGGTAGATCAATGGGTTGACTTGGGTCCCAAGTGGTGATGGTGGTTATAAGGGTAAGAGGGGATTTTTGAGAGTACACCTCTATAAGAGTTCTATAAGCATTTGTGTGTGTGTGTGATTTTAAATTATATTTCATTATGGTTAGGTGTGCTAGAGTTGTAGCCTCTGCTGGATAGATCTAGATTAATGAATAAATTAGTACTGTTGATTAATCGCAGTTAACTCATGCGATTAACTCAAAACAATTAACTGCGATTAAAAAAATTAATCACGATTAATCGCACTGTTAAAATAGAATACCAACTGACATGTATTAAATATTTTTGGATGTTTTTCTACATTTTCAAATATATTGATTTCTATTACAACACAGAATACAAAGTGTACAGTACTCACTTTATATTATTTTTTATTACAAATATTTGCACTGTAAAAATGATAAACAAAAGAAATAGTATTTTTCAATTCACCTCATACAAGTACTGTAGTGCAATCTCTCTATCCTTAAAGTGTAACTTACGAATGTAGATTTTTTTTTATTACATAACTGCAGTCAAAAAGAAAACAACGTAAAACTTTACAGCCTACAAATCCACTCAGTCCTGCTTCTTGTTCAGCCAATTGCTAAGACAAACAAGTTTGTTTACATTTACAGGAGATACTGCTGACTGCTTCTTATTTACAATGTCACCTGAAAGTGAGGACAGGTGTTCGCATGGCACTTTTGTAGCCAGCATTGCAAGATATTTACATGCCAGATATGCTAAACATTCATGCTTTGGCCACCATTCCAGAGACATGCTTCCATGCTGATGATGCTTGTTAAAAAAAGAATGTGTTAATTAAATTTGCGACTGAACTCCTTGGGGGAGAATTGTATGACTCCTGCTTTGTTTTACCTACATTCTGTCATATATTTCATGTTATAGCAGTCTTGGATGATGACCCTGCACGTTTGTTTTAAGAACACTTTCACAGCAGATTCGACAAAACACAAAGAAGGTACCAATATGAGATTTCTACGAATAGACACAGCTCTCGACCTAAGGTTTAAGAATCAGAAGTACCTTCCAAAATCGGAGAGGGACGAGGTGTGGATAATGCTTTCGTATAACTTAAAAGAGGAACACTCTGATGTGGAAAGTGCAGAACCCCAACCACCAAAAAAGAAAATCAACCTTCTGCTGGTGGCATCTGACTCAGATGATGAAAATGAATATGCGTCAGTCCGCTCTGCTTTGGATTGTTATCAGGCAGAATCCGTCATAAGCATGAATGCATGTCTCCTGGAATGGTGGCTGAAGTGTATCTTTAGCACATCTGGCACATAAATATCTTGCGATGCTGGTGTGACGTTGCACTCCATAATGTTTTATGGAAATGCACTTATGAGTATGAATATGATGTAACTGGAATATGCCTTATGCAAAAGATCTCTTGTAAGTTACCATTACACAGCTTATTATCTACTGAATATATTCTTCCTATTTGTATGCATGTATCATTCTTGTATCTGAAGCTAGAAAGATGAAGTATAACTCTATGGTCCTATTGTAATTATGCAAAGTGTGGGCCATTAATGGTGGTTTAGAATCTTGATGGCTCCCACTGACTAGGACAATTGGTTGTAGATGGTTTATTTACCTGCAAACCTTCCTGTATGTACAGACCAGCCCTGGAAGAATGGAGGCTGGGGTCTCACAGGACATGTGAACATATCACATGATACTGTAATCCATCTTAAACCTGGTGCTTTTCCTTTTAGGAGGAGGGGTGGGGACCCAGAGAGACAAGATTCCTGCCTGGTGCCAAAGCTATAAAAGGGGATGGAACAGAACAAAGGGGGCGGCCAGTCATGAGAACACCCCTGCTTTCCACCTAAGATGTCTGCTGGAACTAACAATGACTATACCAGCGGAAAGGATTGGGCTCAGACTAGGAAGGAATCTAGCCTGTGAAAGAAGCTTATTGGAACATCTCTGAGGGTGAGATTTTACCTGTAATCAGTTTCCTAATGTATTAGGCTTAGACTTGTGTGTTTTTGCTTTATTTTGCTTGGTGACTTACTTTGCTCTGTCTGTTATTACTCAGAACCACTTAAATCCTATGTTTTATACTTAATAAAATCACTTTTGTTTATTAGTAAACCCAGAGTAAGTGATTAATAGCTGGAGGAGCAAACAGCTATGCATATCTCTCTATCAGTGTTATAGAGGGTGGATAATTTATGAGTTTACCTGTATAAGCTTTATACAGAATAAAATGGATTTATTTGGGGTTTGGATCCCATTGGGAGCTAGGTGTCAGGGTGCTAGATATAGGTGACTTTCTGAGCAGTTAAAGTCTGCAGCTTTGGGGGTGTGGACCAGACCTGGTTCTGTGTTGCAGCAGACTAGCATGTCTGGCTCAACAAGGCAGGGTTCTGGAGTCCCAAGCTGGCAGGGAAAATGGGCTCAGAGGTAATTCCAGCACGTCAGGTGACAGTCCCAAAGGGGATCTCTGTGAACAAACCTGTCACAGCTGGCTACAACAGTGCTGTGTGAACACCTGTTCTCACTTTCAGGTGACATTGTAAACAAGATGTGGACAGCAGTATCTCCTGCAAATTGTAACCAAACTTGTTTGTCTGAGCGATTAGCTGATGTAGGACTGAGTGGACTTGTAGGTTTTAAAGTTTTACATTGTTTTATTTTTGAATGCAGTTATTTTTTGTAAATAACTCTACATTTGTAAGTTCATCTTTCATTATTAAGAGATTGCACTACAAGCCTTGTATTAGGTGAATTGAAATATACTATTTCTTTTGTTTTTTACAGTGCAAATATTTGTAATAGAAAAGAACTAAAAAGTGAGCACTGTACACATTGTACTCTGTTGTAATTGAAATCAATCTATTTGAAAATGTGGAAAACATCCAAAAATATATACATAAATGGTATTCTATTATTGTTTAACAGTGCAATTAATCGCTTGACAGCCCTAGAATAAATGAATGAATATTTTTCAGAAATGCCCACATGAAAGATTAATTTGCATGCCTACACAGTCTAGAAGATGAATTTACAAAACCAGGATATTTCAGATGCATGTAGCAAAAAAATCTATCAATCCCAAAATTTCTCAGAAGCTATGTGTCAAAGGCTGCTTCACCTTTTATTGAGACTTGTAGGTGATTCATACTGTTTAAAGCATCCCTTTTAACCAGAAAAATCTTGAACATGCTGTTAAACAAAATCCAGTCCAGGAATTTACCTGTATTGTTTCCTTGTATCATACCCAACAGCATTTGTCTCCCATATTTTGGTTGCCAGAACCCGTACGGTATTCAGGAACAGAATGAAGTTCAGCTGTAAAATACAGAGAGGTATTACAGGGACACAAACACAGTTAACTATCTTGCAGGCAGATGTGCAAATTTTTGGAAATTGAAAAGAATGTCATCAGTAGCATAGGCACGAAAACAATGAAGAACGTTTTGCCACATAGGAAAACTTCAGCAAGGATAAAATGATATATTTCTGGTCACTGGTCCAGGATATTGCTTGGAAAAGTTACTGGTTCTGAAGTTCCTAGCCCTGGCTAGTTGTGAGATATTACACTTGGCTATCATGGGTGGGCCAGATTTTCAGCTCCATTGAAGTCAACCGTGCCAAATTAAACCACTCCAGTTCTGACATGGGTTAAGCCATGAAAGTTAGATATTAGTGAGGTGTTAATGATGGGATCCCATGCTTTCCGTTACCAAAAGCTTTATGTCCAGGTTCATTGGTCTGGCGGCTACTCCAGAGGTGCAAAGTGCACTGGCTATCTGGGTAGAGGGAGGGAGGAGTCCTTGAGTGGCAGAGAGATGATATAGACACTCCTATGTCAACCCTTCTTGGGTTTAGTGTAGGGGGAATAGCCTAGCAAAAGGGACCGTGGCCGTGAGGACCTTTCGGGGGCCATAGGCACCATATTTAAGTCACGCTGAGCCCTAGGACCAATGCCCATTGACCACCATTGATCAGGGAGTTACAACGATGGCTTAATACCGCCTTAGCCCATCACCTCCCTGTGCACTTGTACTGAGCACAGTTCCGCCAGTTCAGTGACTCTGGGCCTAACTGCAGCTGTGCTTAACCTAGCAGAAGCTCAAACCACATCAGGATCTGAGCAGACACAAAAGCCAGATCGGTATAATGTGTTTTTTTTTTTTTTAAGGGCTGATGTCCTCAATCTGGCCAGGTTTACTGGAGTTGGCAGTAGCAGCGCTGATGAAATTGGACGAATCCCAACTACCCAAAGCTATATGGCATTTCTTTCCAGCCCAGGAGGTTTGGGAGATACTGCACCTTAAAACAGGTCCCGCCGAATTGCCAGAGATTTTTTTTTGGCATTGCTTGAGCACTGGACATAGTAAGCTCTAGGCGTCACACCAGTGTAATTTTTCTATGCATCACAGGTAGCCCTGTTGTCACAGTGTATTTTGCATTGTTTCCCTTGTACATACTGCCAGTGTTACTTATGTACACGCAGGGCTTTCATTTGCAAACCATCCATTTCAGGTGCAGCGTTGGCAAGACTTCTGTGGTGTCATTTAGAAATCCTGAGTACACCTGCTGCCTTTATTAGGCATAGAAAGAATTTTCTCTTCCATGTGCACATTATCGCATCAGCTAAGCCCTCCCACAGAATTGGCTGTTGATTGTGAACAAACAAATAATCAAACGGTCATAGTGTCGGTTGAAACTCTAGTGTGTACGCTGCCAGGGGACCATACACTATGCTGCCAAAGGGACGAAATTGAGAGTATAATGGGTCTTTTGTATCACTAATTGGAATCCCACTTGGTCACAAAAGCATATTGCCAGTGGAAGCACCTGCAGTGAAAAAGGCCTGGGGTCCCTTATGGAGAACTTTCATCCACATGAATCAAACAGAAATTTGCCAGGAAACTTTCAAATCTGAACTAACTGTCAGACCCTTTCTCCCCAAAGCCCAGCTAGTCAATGGGATCATTTTCCCATTCACTTTGGTGGCTTTGAACCAGGCCTTTATTGCCGCTGTGACCTCTGAAACAAGGGCATAACATCTGGGATCTAGAGGCAAGCTGGTCTTGGTGAAAGGCTTTGGAATTCCTTGTTCCTGTAGGTCCTTCAGAGGCTAAGTTTAGGACATCAGTTCACATAGGGCCTGAGCCTGATTCTCCTGCAGTTTAAATCAGAAGTTATTCCATTGAAAATAATGGAGCAAGACCAGTGGCATGAGAGAAGAATCAGGTTAAGAACTGGACAGGATTATATATGAACATAGACATTTCATTCATATATTACTGAGGCTGTAGAAACAGGGCTTGAAGAAAGGAAGCCCTCCCTGTGTTAAGCTTGGTAACTTCCATTACGCACATTACTGTCTCTTTCACCTTGAAACACAGTGAAAGATCCCAATTGACACCAAAAGAATGTATTGATTACACTCCAAATACTGCAGTGAAGTGGAGTATGCTGACAGAGAGCACCTATCCCACTATTTTCTGGCAATTCCTTATTTCTACAGCAATTCTAAATAGTACACAGAACAGTATGCAGGGGGCTCTCGCTCCAGTGCTCATAAACATACCAAGGGATGTGACACATCCTCCAGCAATAGAATTTTTTAAATCGAGCTCTCACGTTTTTCTAGCAGATAGTGCAAGCAGAGCTATTGGACGTGAAGCAGGAATTAATTCTTTGACCTTCTATGGCCTGTGATTGCAGGTGGTCAGATTAAATTATCACAATGATCCCTTCTGGCCTTTAAAAAATCTGTGACTAATTGACCTGATTCCAATCTCATTTACATAAGTTCTGTGCTGCTTTATGTCACTGGGCATGATGCTCCTTTACAATTAAGCCCCTTTTACACTATTACATCAGTGTAAAGGAGAATTTATATCCCCTTCAGATGTAAAGATGTAAAGAGATAAAGAGGGGTCATAGTGTAAACACGAATCAGGTTCCATTGACTTTAGTGGAGTCACTCCTCTTTTACACCTATTTAAATTAGCCCACAAACAGCCCCACAATCCTCACTAAAAGGAATAGGAAAAAGGTGACTTTGTCGGTTTGGATGTTACTCTTTTTGGTTTCCTGGGTGTGTGCCTTTAAAAAAAATCTGCTTCGTCTCTCTTTGTTTTCATTTCTCTCACCCAGCTGTTGTGCTGCTTTGTTTGTTACTTGGCTTTCCTGCAATATTTCCAGGCTCATTTGACAACAAACCTAATCTAATGTCTGCGGTGTAGAACTGGGTGGCTTTCGTACTCAGAGAGCAAACAGCAGTGTAAACTGTTACTCTTGGGCTTGAAAAGGAGCCCCGTGTTCTATTCTAGAGACCTGACCTGTGTGTTTGATAATAAAAATTTGTTCTGTAATAGGATGGGGCACTAGTAATATTCTTTCTATGTATTATAGTAGTGCTTAGTGGCCCCAGTTGAGACTGTCACCCCATTATGCTAGGTACTGTACAAATACTGAGAGTATGTCTACAGTACCATTGAAGGGGAATTGCCGCGCAGGTAGGCATACCTGTGCTAGCTTTAATCTAGCTAGTGGATCTAAAAACAGCAGGGAAGATGTGGCGGCACCGACCCTTTCGTGGCCTGTACAAGCTGCTTGGAATCCTGAGTAGGTAGTGGGGTCTGTGTCGTCACATTTTCACTGCTATTTTGGCATGAGAGATAGTAGCTTGCTAAATGCAGGACTAGCATATACCATGCAGGGGGAGGGATAGCGCAGTGGTTTGAGCATTGGGCTGCTAAACCCAGGGCTGTGAGCTCAGTCCTTGAAGGGGCCATTTAGGGAACCAGGGTAAAAAAACCTGTCTGGGGATTGGCCCTGCTTTGAGCAGGGGGTTGGACTAGATGACCTCCTGAGGTCCCTTCCAACCCTGATATTCTATGAATTCCCCAGACATTCTCTCAATACATCTAGTCCTCACCTTTCAAACCTCTTCCACTATCCTGGGGTCTCAATCTCACAGTTCTGTGATGCTGACAATCAAGTTGAAACTGCCATGCTCATTCTCATTTGGGAAGCAAGCTGGCTTGGAATCCAGATCTCCTGTCATAACACTGAGTTTACTACAAACCTGTCTTGAGCCCAGTAAAAGGCATAGCTCTGGAAACCCACCAAAGTCTCATTTTGATCACAGTAAAAAAGCTTGGTGTCAAGTGCAGAAGCGGCTAATAACGAGGGGCCATCTCTAGTACCTAGACTCAAGCACATTACAATGAGCCATCTAAAAGCTTTAAATCACAGATGATTCTGAAAAGTAGATTTTAATGTCTGGACAAATTTGATCATTTATTGCAATACCTCTGTCGAAGAAAAACTCAGTTCTCGCTTTTTGTTTGGGTGCAGCAAAATCAAATTCTTTATTATTTCTCCAGTAATTACCATGGAGGGAGAGAGTGCCATAGGACACAGGGTCCTGGACAGGTCTCTCAACTGGTAAACAATTACATCAAGCCTTTATACCGTTGTTTCAGACAATTTCTAGCAATAATACAGACAGTAAAAAGCAACAAATACATTTTGTTTATACATAAGCTTTTCTGCTATCTCACTAGAAAAACAAGACTGCAAGACTGCATATTGCAAGGTCGTAATAACTTTCACACAATTCACTCTGTCTTACATTATCTTGCTTCCTCACGTCACCAGGGTCACAGTTAACCTAACTCATGCTAACTAACATTCATTAAGATCTCTTCAAAACCTTGTTAATTATTTACTGGCTTCCACACCTCTCTTAAGACAAGAGATTCTGGCTATAGCTGCAGTGCTGCAGCCATTAATAGTGAATTTTTATGAGGACGAGGCAGCAGAAATAAGTGTGCCTCGAAACAGAGGAGGATGTAAATGTAAATATAACAGAAGAAGAAAACGCTCTCCAAAGTTTTTTGTTTTTTTTTGCTTCTGCTGAAGCAAACAAAATTAACTGGGTAAGGATGCATGTCCTGGTTACAGAAGCATCTTTGACAGGTTAGGCTGATGCACAATGAAAATTCAGTATGCAGCAGCCCTTTAAAAAATCCAATTTTCATGTGTTTTTAAGGTGTCACATCAAGCTCTGCACAGTATATAGATGAGCTCAGCAGAGGTGTTGAAGTTAAAGCTACTCTGGCATAAATAAGAAGGGGCTATTGGCTGAGTGTTCTCTGGCCTCGTGGCTTTGGAATTCAATCCCAACTCAACGGTCCAAACCAGACCAAATCTGATCAGTTGAGATGATCAAAAAGTGATCATGAAAATATCATGGTGTTATTTGTTTTGCTGGTGTAGAAAAGGAACAATGATTGGGTCATTCCAAATTTTTTCTTTAACATTTTTATAGAACATTTTTCGTTTGGGTTTTTTATTTTTTTTATTTTTCCTTTCTCCCATTTCCCCCCCTTTCCCATGTTGCCAACAGGAAGAATGATAAATCAAATCTCAAAAACTTAAATAAAACCCCTATATTTTTGTTTTCTATGGTTGTTCAAAACACCAGGACCATTTGGGAGAAAAAAATGTCACAATGTTTTCCAATTTTCTAAAAAGCCATTTTTGACACTGCCCTCCTCCGTGTCTCCCCCCCACCATAAATTGTCCAACCAACTCTAACTTTGCAGCATGCCAGGAGGATCAGTAGTAATCTTTATGCATCTGACGAAGTGGGTATTCACCCACGAAAGCTTATACTCCGATACGTCTGTTAGTCTATAAGGTGCCACAGGACTCTTTGCTGCTTTTACAGAGCCAGACTAACATGGCTACCCCTCTGATACTAGTAATCTTTAGTGAATTATTGGTGGGGAAAGGGTATTTATGTTTTTAATATGCTGGGATTGCTGATGGTGAGTTATACTGGATTGCATTGCTGCTCTTTTTTGGAATAATTTTGTATGTATTTTAAAGTTATGTCAGGGGAGTGTACAGATGCATTCTGTATAAATATAATATTTATTTTATGGGCCAGATTAATTAGTAGGATAATGGAGGCTTGTTTTCCCTATGCATTGGTAAATGACAGTTTTTTTACTTCCGTATTTGAATAAATTGTTCAAGTGATTATTTTCACGTGTGTCAAAAATTGGGCCATATACAGCGCATGAATGATATTTATTAGGTATTGATTTTATATAAATATAGACATGAGATTAATCACATGAGATGCATGAAACTTGGCAGGTCCAGCTGCCGTATTAGTATTATGTTTATTATCTGCGTGCCAAGTTACGGTCACAAAGACTAGTGCACAATACAGTACTTGGGTTGGGCAAGGCTGCCACGGACTTGAGCCATTGTGGATACAAGCGCTACAATTCCAAAAGCAAAAGTATGGCCCCATTAGCACTATCCCTTCTGAAGACTCTACCTTCATACCAAGCTTGCGGTAGTTTTAATGAGGGTTTCACACATGGAAGAGCAGCATGATTGGGCCCCTGGAGCCACACATCACTTTCCGATCTTCCTTGCCCCAGGCTGTGCTTTTCAGACATTCCCTTTAACACGAAATGTTAAAGAGCTAAAATTCAGGACGAGAAAATGGGCACTGGGATTGAAACTACAAAGAGGATCTTTCATTTCCAATATCGGTTATGAAACATCAGTGCTGCCCATTAAGGCTTTCCTCCCTTTCCTGCTTTTCTGTCAAGCTATTGCCTGCACCGCGCAATGTGGTGACAGCTGCCGCTGTAGTATGGTATTATGTCGGTAAGTTAGTGAAGGATGAGTTGTCATTGCCTAAAATAATAGCCAATTTATAACAAAAATGCAGAGAATTTATTTATCTTAAACAAAAAGCCTCTTGCCTGCGACACTAAAACGCGCTTTTCTCTTTATTGCGAGAGGCATCAACACTTAAGAGAGAAAAGCTCATTTTTTTGTGTGGGGAGAGGACCACTCCTCCCCGGCAGCCTTCAGATGTACATGTGCCCCCTTTTCACACGGGACTGAAAAAAGGAGCCTGCCCTGCACTCACAAGGCAGGGTTGGCTCCTGACACACAGGGCTGGGCCCGGGTCCCTGCTCCAGGCATCACAACATGGTACACAGAGTTGTGTGCGTGTCACAACGCCGCTCACTCAAATATGGCCCAGCTGGTCATCACGAATGGTACTGCAGCCCTGTGCCCCAGGTCACAGCAGTGGGGTGGCTCAGTAAAGCAGGACAGAAGCTGCCGCTGCCAGGTGAGTGTGGGGCAGGCTCAGGCTTGCTCTCCAGCTCTTTCCCTGCCCATCTCCCCCACCCCAGGCTTTCCCTTCATGCAGGGCCGGGATTTGGGGTGCAGGGTCAGGTCAGAGAATGCGGCTGTGAGAGGTTGGTACCTCCTTGGCAAGGCAAGGAAGACGTATACCCAGTGAATAGGGAGGTACCACCAATGACCCATCTCTCCCCTCCCTTGGTTGCAAAACTGTAGCAAAGGATGAGGAAATGGTGTACGACAGATTAATTTTAGTGTGGTGAATAAAAGCAGCCACTTACTGTAGATCTTTGATAACAGGGCTGCATTCTGGAGTTTCTTTCACTACAATATTAGGTGGTAGGCTTTGATTTCTAAGGGTAGGTCCATACTTACTGCGCGGATCGACGCGGAGAGTTCGACTTCTCGGAGTTCGAACTCCCCACGCGCTCCGGTCGACTCCGGAACTCCACCACCGTGAACGGCGGTGGCGGAGTCGACCTTGGAGCCGCGGAGTTCGACCCCGCGGCGTCTGGATGGGTAAGTCAGTCGAACTAAGGTAGTTCAACTTCAGCTACGAAGTCGCGTATCTTAGTTCGACCCCTCCCCATGTAGTGTAGACCAGACCTAAGAGTACCCCCTGTAGGGCAGGTGTGCAAATATTCGGATGCATGAAGGGCTGTGTGCAATGTGAATCTTTCACCTTTCACACACAATGATTCAGGGTAACATTTTGGAAAGCACCTAAGTCCCATTTTCAAAAGTGACCTGGGTGCTTACGCACCTAAGTTCTATTGATCTTTCCATGGGGACGTACGGCTTGTCAACACTGAGAGCTAGGGTGTGGCAAACCGGGGTGTGAAACTACGTGCACAAGCCCAGCATGCACTAAGTGTCTGCGTGGACCTTGCTACCGCACACCAAAAGCTCCTTTGAGCGCAGCAGACTAGTGTGCTGTAGATTTACACCCCAGCTTTCCACTAACTCTCCCAAGGAACAATGTCGCTTTTGAAAATGGGACTTCAGTGATTTTGAAAAGGTAACCCTTAGCCTACCATTGAATAAGACCATTTTTATCTGCTATCATAAACAAAGTGTTCTCAGTCTGGAACTAAAAAAAAAGAAGCCATTAGAACTATTGCCCTAAACTATCCCCCTGAGGTTCAAAAACAAAATGTTGGATTAACTTTATTTTTAAATTGCTTTTCATTGTCACCCTTTGCTACACTTCTGGATGGGACCAATAAAGGAAGTGATTAAATCCTGACGCAAAGGCTGTTCTTATGTTATTCCTGGCCTGGACAGGAAGCACTGGAAATTCCATCAGAACATCTGTTTGCAGGCAAGTTCCAGCCAATTTTGTAGACTCGAGAGAGTTCAATAATTAGGAAAAGGACCCAAAATTTAGAGTGTTTATCTGAACGGCGTCTAACCTCTGACTCTTCATTTATCCATCGCTAGGGAAAGCTTCACCTTGATCAACTTCATTTCTTGAGTCACTTTTTCTGACAGATCCCCCGGGTTAGTTTAAAGCCTAAGGTAACCTGCTCCTCAGGCCACCCTCCCCGGCCCCACTCTCACTTCAGAACCTGTATCTCTTACAGCAAAGCCACAGCGTTTAAAAAAAAAAAAAACCAGACGATCAATAAACCATTTACTCTACATTGCATGTAAAAAACCTACCCCGATGGCTGCTAATATCGGTGCTTGGTAAATCCATTTGATAGCGCCGGCACTGAGCTCCCAGCATCTGTGATATCAACAAATACCTAGAGTTAAACTAATGACAACAGCAACAAACAATCAAAGGTTTGCATTGGCTAGAATGGGTCATGCTCATTTTGGAAGCGTGCAGAAGAATGGGCCGCCGTTTGGTCAGCCAAAAGAAACAGTCAGCGCTAGGCTATCAGTCTATGAAAAGACAAACAAAACCAGTCACATCATCACCATCAAAACAATCGCCCCATCACTGGGACTAATTGCTGGCATTCGCAGAGTGAAAGGACAAGGAGACTGAAAGCTCTAGTCAAGAGCTGATCCCGCCGGGGCACAGTAGTGGTTGCACAGAAGGCCTCATTCACCAGTGCTGTCAAGACAGCATCTTTCACGAACGTTGACTGGAGACTTGGTTTTTAAGCAGGAAAAGCATGTCAGCCATAAGTTCACGCTTCAGACTGATGCCAAAAAATGTGCTTGGCTGATAGATCAGTGACAGAGAGTGGAAGTGAAAACAAGATTTACCGATACAACCTAGATGGCCATATTAGACAAACATGCAGGGCTTTGATGACTAATGATGAGGATACAGGGAATCAGAGTTTGTCTCTACAAAAACATAAGCCAAAACAATGCGATCCTTTACCTCCCGCTGCATGTTTTCTTTATATAAACGTAGGCATTACAGCTGTTTAGCTACTCTAGAGCAATGTACATACTTTATCACAAATGCTACTGTTGGGTCAGCTGTAGCTGCAATCATGTTAATGACAGAGGCCATGCCACTACTTGCTAAATGCAGATACCATTGGTTTTACAGGACTAACGTGTCAGTTTAGGGATAAGTTGTGAACATTTTTTTCCCCGCCAGGGCGTGTTTACACACACCTATTGGCCCATTGACGTCAATGGGCCCCTGGTATGACTAAGTGCCCACCAGGCTGAGTTAGGGGGTCACAATCTAGCCCGTGGTTAGTAAATAATGCATATGAATTGCAAAGCACAGGTGCATCCATTTACAAGTAGTGATGGGCCTGGAGTGGCAAGTCTTAAGCAACATCAGGCCTTGTTTTAGGGCTATATTATGAGCTTGCTTCCCGCTGAATGGGCGTATGTGTTGTCTGACCATCACAATCATTTTCTGTCTTACTCTATATGAGACTCTTAGCCCTTCAGGCTTGTCAACAGTGCCTTCTGCTCTCTAAAGGACTTATTTTCTTCCACTTGTTGACAAAATAATGTCTGCAATATCATACCCACACAGAGACATGAAAGAATATCAACTGATTGGCATGCTGGACATGGTTTCAGCCCCTGTACAATAAGCAACGTTTTAGTATGCAGCTACATTGCATATAAAGGGTCAAATGCTAAGCAAACACACCCAAAATACATCATTTGTGGTGTCTGCATCGCTATTTTTCAGCTGGAATAACTGACTTAATTGACAGTGGCTAGCACAGCTGAAACGCCTTTGAATTTTCATCAGAGCGCCACCCCATCTGTAATTGCATTGTCCAGTGCCCATGGCTGTCACATCGGAGCACCTCACAATCTAATGCATTTATCCTCACAACAGCCCACTGAGGCAGGGAAGTGCTATTCTCTACATTTGCTGGATGGGGAAATGAAGCACAAAGAGACTAACTGACTGTTCCACAGTCGCACAGAACGCCAACGGCAAAGCGGGGCCTTGAACGCAGGTCTCCCCACAGCTTGGGCAGGGGCCTCACCCTTAGAACAGAGCTTCAACTAGTGTCAAGCTGTGTTGAACCACTGACTTCAATGGAGTAATGCTGATTTACATCACCTGCTGTTCAGCCCACATGTCGGTGATCAGCTTGCAAAATAGATATTTAAAAAGAATGGGATTTTCAATTCAAAAAAAGCCAGAAGAGAACTGGGAACTGGCTGGAGGCTATTTGCTGCTCATAGTGGGGGTTTAAACACCAGTAGCGTTCCTTCTAAATGCCTGTGCCTACACAACTTATGTGGAGTACTTTATAGTCTTTAATAGTTTGTTTCTTTCGGTAAGGAAGGTAGCTCTATTGAAAGGAGCCAGACGGATAGCCCTAGAGTCTGAAGTCACCAACTGAACAAGATGAGCAACAGCTACTGGAAGCTGGTTCCTTTTGAGTGCTGTTGAATGACCTCTGTGAAGTCAGTTGATGGTCTCCAGCCAATTTCAAGTTGGCAGATGCCCATATCACAAAAACCATTCGAGGAATTGACATCTTTACTGGAAGACTCAGCAGCGAGGGCAAGAACTGACTCATCCATCGGGGTGGGGGTTGGGGGGGCTCCCTCAGCTCAGAGTTAATCATGGTGACATGACAAGAGCCCTAACCACACCAGTTTGATAAAGGCCTTTCAGTCTCTGGGGCTGTCAATCTGGCAATGAATCATGTTGCAGAATAGGTTATGTTCTGATGGCACATTTATGGAATACCCACGAATGGCAAGAAATCAGGCAAGAATATATGGCGTGTAACAAACAGCGCTACTGTTTTTATTAATAAGATATTGTACTTGATTTCTTCTGGCCACTTACTCTACTGGGAAAGTATGTTTATTTTGCAAAGGCTGTTTGAATTTAGACAAACTGTTAAAAAAAAAATCGATACACAGATTTAAAGGCCAGAAGGGACCGTTATGATCTAGTCTGACCTCCTGCATTACACAGCCCAGAGAATTTCACCCAATGAGTTCTGCATCAAGACCACACATTCTATTTAAATGACAGTACATCTTTTAGGTCTGGTCTACACGGGGTTAGCAGGGGGAGGGTTTGATGTAAGATACACAACTTCAGCTACAGGAATAGCGTAGTTGAATTCGACGTATCTTATTTTGACTTACCTCCCGTCCTCATGGTGCGGGATCGACGGCCATGGCTCACCTCGTCAACTCCGCTACCGCTGCTCACCCTGGTGGAGTTCCGGAGTCGACGGGAGTGCGTTCGGGGATCAATATATCACGTCTAGATATATCAATCCCCGATAAATCGATCGCTATCCACCGATCTGGTGGGTAGTCTTGATGTACCCTTAGAGGTACATCCAGGCCCAGCTCCTAAAAAGTAGTTAGGGACCTAATTCCCTTTTAAATCATCAGGAGTTAGGTGCCTAAATACCATTGAGGATCTGGGCTCCAGTCTTGATTTAATGACTTCAAGTGCTGGAGAATCAACCTCATCCTTAAATTGTTCCAATGACTAATTACCCTCACTGTTAAAAATGTGCACCTTATTTTTAGTCTGAATTTTTAGGGTGATTTTCTCCTTTCTGACAGACGGACAGAGGTAGAGCGAATGAGCACACAAGCCACTGTGATAGGTGGCAATAGTTTTGATTTTCTGTTCATTTAGGTTGAGTAGATATACTTTGTTACACTAAACTATACTACATGAGGGGAAAGAAATATATAGTATTGTACTGCTAACTAGAGCTGGGTGATAAATGCTTTTATCATCCTAGGAAACCTTTTGAGATTTTTTTCCCCATCCTGACTCAGAATGAAAAGTCAAAATCTTGAAAATGTTTGTTAGCCAACAATCACAAAATCAATCATTCGATCAGTTTGGATCTATCAAATAGTTTAGTTTCAAAAAAATTTTTTTTTATTTTAACTCTTTTAAAAACTACAGTAAGCTTAAATTTTGAAACAAAGTCATTTTGAACTAAAACTCAGAAATTTTCTTTTAAAAATATCAAAACAGGTCATTGTGCCAACTTGGAATTTTTTTTCGAAAGAAGACATTTATCAAAACGGACTCCTTCCTGTGAACTGTTTTGGTTTAGATGAATCAGCATTTTCCAAAGAAAAGCCATATTATTGACAAAAATCCCATCCTGCTCTTCCATTAGCATAGTGTAATGCTCTCCATTTCATACCAATGGACTTCACTGATGATGATTTTTCAACATAAGAAATAGCTGGAAGATTCCAAACAGGAAGAGACTATTACAAGGCCCAATAAAATTGGCAGTTTTTCAAAGAGATACTATTAAGGGAACAAGAGCAAACTATCCCACTGCGTAGGAAAGATAGGAAGTATGGGCAGAGGCCACTCTGGCTTAACCAGGAGATCTTCAATGATCTGAAAATCAAAAAAGAGTCCTACAAAAATTGGAAACTAGGTCAAATTACAAAGGATGAATATAAACAAACAATTCAAGCATGTAGGGACAGAATTAGAAAGGCCAGTGCACAAAATAAGATTAAACTAGCTAGAGACATAGAAGAGTAACAAGAAAACATTCTACAAATACATTAGAAGCAAGAGGAGGACCAAGGACAGAGTAGGGCCACTCGATGAGGGGTGGGGGGAAGACAATAAAAGAAAATGTGGAAATAGCAGCAGAAAGGGGGAGGAATAGCTCAGTGGTTTGAGCATTGGCCTGCTAAACTCAGGATTGTGAGGTCAATCCTTGAGGGGGCCATTTAGGGATGTGGGGCAAAAATCTTTTAGGGACAGTACATGGGCCTGCTGTGAAGGCAGGGGACTGGACTCAAGGACCTTTCAAGGTCCCTTCCAGTTTTATGAGATAGATATATCTCCATATTAAAACTAAATGACCTTTTTGTTTCAGTTTTTACCAGAAAGGTTAGTAGCAACTGGACATGTAACATAACCAACACCAGTGAAAATGAGATAGGAGCTAAAGCTAAAATAGGGAAAGAACAAGTTAAAAATTACTTAGACAAGTTAGATGTCTTCAAGTCAGCAGGGCCTGATGAAATACATCTTAGATTACTCAAGGAGCTGACTGAGGAGATTTCTGAGCCATTTCATGATTATCTTCAAGAACTCATGGAAGATGGGAGAGGACTGGAAGAGGGCAAATATAGTGCCAATCTATACAAAGGGGAATAAAGACAACCTGGGAAATTTCAGACCCTTCAGTTTAACTTCAGTACCTAGAAAGATAACGGATCAAATAATCAATTTGTACTTTTCAGTTATTTTCATAAAGAAAGATGGTCACTGGTAACCATTAAAACATGTTATCTGCAATTAAATGTAGCCGTTATGTTACATTTGTTGCTTCTTTTTGGTAACCAGCAGGATATACAATATCTACAGACATTTACTGAAGCAATTATATAGCTTAATTTATTCAGATGCTTAGTTTTTCTATTTTTTATCAGTTACAAAATGGTGAATGATGCATCTTTTACTTACTAGATGATTAATTTTTATTTATGATCCGTGTCAAGTTTTAATTAGATGGAAATTAAAATCTGATTAAAAATAAACACTTTTTTTTTTACTAAATAAAACTACCTTAAACGTGTTGGATACATAAGAAAAAGTTTGTCAAAGCACATTTTGCATTTAAAACTAACTGCTTTATTAAACAAAGGAGGTATTATCCATAGTTAATTAATTGAACGGCTTGTTTCTGGTCACCATATCCTTCTTGATTTTAGTACTAGTAGATCTCTCTCTCCCACACCTTCTTTTTTATTCATAGATTGCAAGAGGAAAACAATATTCCTTGCTTTTTCAACTCCCAATTGGTTTCTTAACATTGAATGAACTAGTCATTGAACTGAATTAGATGAATAAACTGAAATGGAGAAATATTCTCTTTGCACTGGCAAAAAGGGCTACTGCTGTCAAAAGCTGTTAGCACTTCAAACACACTTCTTTCAAGTGCTTAGCCAGTGACTTCAAGCAGTTCAGGGTTTGACTTTCTTAAAAACTAGGCAGCAAACTTGTACCATTTAATAGTTTTTGTATTTTATTTTAATAGATTAGAATAAATTTAGGCCTTAACATAGATTGTCAATTTGAAATTTCAGTGTAAACAGGTTTATTTTTTAAAAATAAACCTGGATTTAAATATTTAAAAATCTGATTTTTTTTAAAGTATCACCAATTTGTATTCATCTTGTCTCAAAGTGACATGATAATAGGATACGGGGGACTTTGTTCTAGGGCTTGTCTATATGGAGAGTTAGTGCACAGCAAGTTGGGGTGTAAATCGACAGCGCACTAGCCTTCCATGAACTAACTGGCCCTGAGAACCCTGCTACCACACGCGAAAAGCTCCCTAGTTACCTTTGACATGAGTGCGTTTATTGCAAAGAAGCAGGGTCCGCATGGTGACTTAGGGGAGGGCTACACTTGCAGATGTAGAGCGCTTTGAGTTAAACCAGCCTTCGTAGAGCGCAATAGGGAAAGCGCTGCAGTGTGTCCACACTGACAGCTGCCAGCGCACTGGTGTGGCCACATTAGCAGCTCTTGCAACGGCCACAGAGAGCAGTGCATTATGGTAGCTATCCCAGCATGCAAGTGGCTGCAACGTGCTTTTCAAATGAGGGGGTGCGGTGTGACAGGGAATGCATTGTGTGTATGTGGGGGGAGAGAGAGAGTGGGTTTCTGGGGGGCTGAGAGCATGTCAGCATGCTGTCTTGTGGGTTCAGACAGCAATAGACCCCTCCCCCCTGCCCCTCTCTCTCTCTCCCACACAGCATTCCACAGTAATGGTTGCTTTGTCTCGGAGCAGATAAGCACGCTGGCTTTCAGAAACAGAGCTTTCAAAGGGCATATCGGCATGCCTGCAGTAATTCCAAAACAGTGAGAGGGGCCACTTGACTTAAGGGGATTATGGGACGTTTCCGGAGACTGATCAGAGTGCAGTAATGCAATGCCTTGTTCACACTGATGCCAGGGTGTTTCAGCCAATGCGCACCAAGTGTTAATCTTCTCAGCAAGGTGGAGTACCAGGAGCGCTCTAGCCCTGGATTCAGAGCACTCTATGTGCCTTGCCAGTGTGGACGGGGTAGTGGGCTAGGACACCCGGGGCTGCTTTAATGTGCTCTAACTAGCAAGTGTAGCCAAGCCCCTAGTGTGCAGAAAGCTAGTGTGCAGTAGATTTACACCCCAACTTGCTGTGCACTAACTCAACACATGGATAAGCCCTTTGCCTCCAGAGTCTTCCCACTTCATAAGAGATATGAGTTAGTAAAAGATCTCAGCCCGTATTTCCTTCCAGGAATGCTGCCTTCCTAAACAAGGAATATGGAAACCTTCATTGTGTTGTGTGTTCTCCCTCTTCATTCTTTGCTTAAGCTCTGCTAGGCAGCATTGTCTGAATCGCAGCCAGTCTGACTCATAGAACGATAGGGTTAGAAGGGACCACAAGGGCCATATGGTTATTGACCCTGAGTCCCTCAATATCCACTGGCAAAGTGTTCACCGTTGGTAACTACAATGGTTATCATGCCTGACAAACTCACTATGCATAACACCCTTTTGTCATAATATTTATCTAAAGAGTATCTTGTAAGCTACCATATGGAAACTGGTGACACTCTGGTCATTAATATTCTTGTGTGAAATACGTTGAGTCCAAGCAATCCAAGCAGAGATGATAAGCAGGTCTGTCCTAGAGAAAGGAAGGTATATGGACCGGTCCGCCAGCATCAAGCTTTGCGAGCCAATGGATAACGTATTTGCCTCTGTGGTAAACAGAGTTATCAAGCTAAATAGGTGAAGGAGAAAACAGCATGGCCTGATTACAAGCAAAAGACATAAATAGAGTAATCAAACCAGCAGGAAAAGGGCCCCAGCTTGCTGGAAAACAAAAGAGCGTGACTGGAGTCTGAACCCCAGGCTCTGAAGGCAAAGACAACGAAGACATTCTGGTTATCCATCACTCAAGGGACCAAGAGACCTGTGCTCTTTGAATCTGTGAAAGATGGAATCCCGCAGACATGTGGGTTGAGGAGGATGAGAAATGACTCAGTGAGAAATTGCCTGAAACCACGATTGTGATCCGCTATGTTGTAGACACGGGCAAGCGTGTTTTACTTGTAACCACTGTCTGTTTCTATTATCCTTGGTTACTATCACTTAAATCACCGTTCTTTATTAATAAACCTTTGTTTGGTTTTAGCATAAAATCATCTCAGGGCGGTGTATTAAAGTGCAGGCCCTCTGCTAAATTAACAGGCTGAGGTGCGCACTCTCTCTCTGGAGGCAGTGGACTTGGTAGTTTGTGTGTGTTCAATGTTAGGGGCCGGATACTGCTCTTCCAGGGGGGTTGGGAACTAGACAGTAACCCGCAATGCCAGGCTGAGACTGGCAGAGTCTCAAGGAGTTTGCTGGGGAGGTAGACAAACCGCTGACACACAGTTTAAGCTCCTGTAAAGCTTTCTCTTGCTGAGGCAGAGGGTAATACAGTGGCTTACAGTTCTGGACGCCGTGACAAAACATCCCAATGGCCAACGTCAGTGATACCGAAGCAGAGGAATTGTGATGAGAATGCCATCTGCTAAAGAAGACTGGATGGCCAAATTCAAAGCACATTGAAATAAAATCTCTGGCTCAAGTAAATCCAGAGGTAACACAAGACACTCTGGGCCAGATGCTGTTCTCCACTGCATGGGTGTACCTCTGGAATAACTCCATCAGCAGGGTGACTCCACGGATACATTAGTGCAACAGAGATCACAATCTCTCCTTGCTTAGTAAAAGAACTCTCAAGCTATCTATGGAAATTGACACACCTTCCAATACCTGCCAGTGGAGAATTACTAGGTTTTGTTTTGCTTTTTAACAGTAGTCAGAGCTACTTGCTAACAATTTTGAGTGGATGAAGTGATTGCTGTGAGTCAGAATGTGGGAAAGAGAAACTTTCAGATACTCAATCTAGTATTTACTGAAAAGAAAACAAAAAAATCCTGGATCAGCCTTGCAAGAAAAGATAAATGGTGACATCCTGGGTGAAAACGATGCTGGTAGTGAGCGACACTTCAAAAGAAACTTCACCAGCATCCTCTGCCAAAGATCAAAATGGAATGACCTATATTGTTCCTCCCACTATAAGGAAACTGAGCAACTTACAGAAAAATTGGTGCCTTCCTTTAGTTTTCTTTCACTCAAAATAACAGAGCACGTGGGCTGATCAGCATTTTTTCAATTTCACTGAAATTTCAAATTTTGAAATAAAAAAAAATTGAGTTGGACAAACTTTTGAATTGAAAAAGAAACCTGGTGAAATGCTTCTCGTCTCCCCCTTCCCCCATTATCCCTATATAGCACCATGATGGGGTAAAGAATCTGTAAGGAAAGTTCCCATATGCGTAGAGTAATTTGCTACTGTTGTGCCAAAGCATGGGAGACATTTGGAGAAGTCAAAGGGTGGCATTTCACGCTGGAGTGCAGAGTTCTGTGGATGAGCAGCAGAAGGGAGAGCTGCATGCTGCAGCTGAATAAACAGCCTCTGACTTTTGTGGTGCATGCACAGAGAAAAGACCAGAAGTATTGTAATGGTGGTTTATAAGCTCTCCTTGCTTTCATAAGAAGAACACCACAATATAAGTGTTCATGATTTTCATTAGTTGACCATATCTATCCCAAGCTGTTCCAAAGACTGTAAATTCAAAGGTTAAGAACATAAGAAAGGCCAAACTGGGTCAGACCAAAGGTCCATCTAGCCCAGTAGCCCGTTTTCCAACAGCAGCCAATTCCAGGTGCCCGAGAGGGAATGAACAGAATGCTCTATCCCCTGTCACCCATTCCCAGCTTCTGGCAAACAGACGGTTCTGAGCATCTGTACGTCCCACTGACAGCAGTCTGAGGGGTGAGTGCTTGAGCACCTTTGAAAATATATCAACAGGTGCATGATACAATTTATAAAAAAAAAAAACAGTTCCAACAGAAGAGCAGGCTGCTGAATGAGCAGATCATTTATTTACATGCCTAAATATGGGCTTTGAAGTATCCAGGTTTCAATATTTTTGGCCCAATACTCCTAGACAGAAGCTCTATTAAGAACATAAGAACGGCCATACTGAGTCAGACCAAAGGTCCATCCAGCCCAGTATCCTGTCTACTGACTGTGGCCAATGCCAGGTGCCCCAGAGGGAGTGAACCTAACAGGTAATGATCAAGTGATCTCTCTCCTGCCATCCATCTCCACCCTCTGACAAACAGAGGCTAGGGACATCATTTCTTACCCATCCTGGCTAATAGCCATTAATGGACTTAACCTCCATGAATTTATCCAGTTGTCTTTTAAACCCTGTTATAGTCCTAGCCTTCACAACCTCCTCAGGCAAGGAGTTCCACTGATTGTGCGCTGTGTTTTAAATCTGCTGCCCATTAATTTCATTTGGTAGCCCCTAGTTCTTATATTATGGGAAAAATTAAATAACTTTTCCTTATTCACTTTCCCCACACCACTCATGATTTTATATACCTGTATCATATCTCCCCTTAGTCTCCTCTTTTCCAAGCTGAAAAGTCCTAGCCTCTTTAATCTCTCCTCATATGGGACCCGTTCCAAACCCCTAATCATTTTAGTTGCCCTTTTCTGAACTTTTTCTAATGCCAGTATATCTTTTTTGAGATGAGGACACCACATCTGCATGCAGTATTCAAGATATGGGCGTACCATGGATTTATATAAGGGCAATAAGACATTCTCCATCTTATTCTCTATCCCTTTTTTAATGATTCCTAACATCCTGTTTGCTTTTTTGACTGCTGCTGCACACTGCATGGACGTCTTCAGAGAACTATCCACAATGACTCCAAGATCTCTTTCCTGATTAGTTGTAGCTAAATTAGCTCCCATAATATTGTATGTATAGTTGGGGTTATTTTTCCAATGTGCATTACTTTACATTTATCCACATTAAATTTCATTTGCCATTTTGTTGCCCAATCACTTAGTTTTGTGAGATCTTTTTGAAGTTCTTCACAGTCTGCTTTGGTCTTAACTATCTTGAGCAGTTTAGTATCATCTGCAAACTTTGCCACCTCACTGTTTACCCCTTTCTCCAGATCATTTATGAATAAGTTAAATAGGATTGGTCCTAGGACTGAGGAACACCACTAGTTACCCCTCTCCATTCTGAGAATTGACCATTTATTCCTACTCTTTGTTCCCTGTCTTTTAACCAGTTCTCAATCCATGAAAGGATTTTCCCTCTTATCTCATAACAACTTAATTTACGTAAGAGCCTTTGGTGAAGGACTTTGTCAAAGGCTAAAATCTAGAGTACGCCATGTCCACTGTATCCCCTTTGCCCACATGTTTGTTGACCCCTTCAAAGATTAGTAGGACATGATTTCCCTTTACAGAAACCATGTTGACTTTTGCCCAACAAGTTATGTTCTTCTATGCGTCTGACAATTTTATTCTTTACTATTGTTTCAACTAATTTGCCCGGTACTGACGTTAGACTTACTGGTCTGTAATTGCCGGGATCAACTCTAGAGACCTTTTTAAATAGCGGCATTATATTAGCTATCTTCCAGTCATTGGGTACAGTTGCCGATTTAAAGGACAGGTTACAAACCACAGTTAATAGTTCCACAATTTCACATTTGAGTTCTTTCCGAACTCATGGGTGAATGCCATCTGGTCCCGATGACTTGTTACTGTTAAGTTTATCAATTAATTCCAAAATCTCCACAAGTGACACTTCAATCTGTGACTATTCCTCAGATTTGTCACCTATTAAGGACAGCTCAGGTTTGGGAATCTCCCTGACATCCTCAGTTGTGAAGACTGAAGCAAATAATTAATTTAGTTTCTCCGCAATTACTTTACGTCTTTAAGTGCTCCTTTTGTATCTCGGTCGGCCAGGGGCCCAACTGGTTGTTTAGCAGGCTTCCTGCTTCTACTTAAAAAACATTTTGTTATTACCTTTGGAGTTTTTGGCTAGCTGTTCTTCAAACTCCTTTTTAGCATTTCTTATTACATTTTTACATTTAATTTGGCAGTGTTTATGCTCCTTTCTATTTACCTCACTAGGATTTGATTTCCACTTTTTAAAAGATGCCTTTTTATCTCTCACTGCTTCTTTTACACGGTTGTTAAGACACAGTGGCTCTTTTTTAGTTCTTTTACTGTGTTTTTTAATTTGGAGGTATACATTTAATTTGGGCCTCTATTATGATGTTTTTGAAAAGTGTCCATGCAGCTTGCAGGGATTTCACTCTAGTCACTGTACCTTTTAATTTCTGTTTAACTAACCTCCTCATTTTTGCATAGTTCCCCTTTCTGAAATTAAATGCCACAATGTTGAGGTGTTCTTCCCACCCCAGGAATATTAAATGTTGTTATATTATGGTCACTATTTCCAAGCGGTCCTGTTATAGTTACCTCTTGGACCAGATCCTGCACTCCACTCAGGACTAAATTGAGAATTGCCTCTCCCCTTGTGGGTTCCCGTACCAGCTGCTCCAAGAAGCAGTCATTTAAAGTATCGAGAAATTTTGTCTCTGCATTTTGTCCTGAGGTGACATGTTCCCAGTCAATGTGGGGATAATTGAAATCCCCCACTATTATCAAGTTCTTTATTTTGATAGCCCCTCTAATCTCTCTTAGCATTTCATCGTCACTATCACTGTCCTGGTCAGGTGATCGATAATAGATCCCTGCTGTTATGTTCTTATTAGAGCATGGAATTACTATCCATAGAGAGTCTATGGAAGATGTGGATTCATTTACGATTTTTACTTCATTTGATTCTATATTTTCTTTCACGTATAATGCCACTCCCCCCCTCCCCCGATCCTGCACGACCTGTTCTGTCCTTCTGATATATTTGGTACCCTGGAATGACTGTGTCCCATTGATTGTCCCCACTCCACCAGGTTTCTGTGATGCCTATTATATCGATATCCTCCTTTAACACGAGGCACTCTAGTTCACCCACCTTATTTTTTAGACTTCTAGCATTTGTGTACAAGCACTTTAAAAACCGGTCACTGTTTATTTGTCTGCTCTTTTCTGATGTGTCAGCTTCTTTTTTATGTGAATGTTTCTCATCTGATATGGCCCAAACCTTATCCTCTTCCATCCTCTCCTCCTGACTAGAACCTAGAGAATCTCTAGCAATAGACTCTCCTCTAAGAGAAGTCTCTGCCTGATCCACACGCTCCGCTGCAGCAATCGGCTTTCCCCCATCTCTTAGTTTAAAAACTGCTCTGCAACCTTTTTAATGTTAAGTGCCAGCAGTCTGGAGCCACTGTGGTTTAGGTGGAGCCCATCCTTCCTGTATAGGCTTCCCCTATCCCAAAAGTTTCCCCAATTCCTACTAAATCTACACCCCTCCTCTCTACACCATCGTCTCATCCACACATTGAGACTCTGAAGCTCTGCCTGCCTACCTGGCCCTGCACGTGGAACTGAGAATGCTACCACAGAGGTCCTGGATTTCAGTCTCTTTCCTAGCAGCCTAAATTTGGCTGCCAGGACGTCTCTCCTACCCTTCCCTATGTCACTGGTACCTATGTACCACAACCACTGGTTCCACCCCAGAACTACACATAAGATTATCTTGATGCCTGGAGAGATCTGCAACCTATTAGTGGAAATATACCAATAAATCCAGTCATGGAATTCAATAAAATAATTACGCCAGGGCAAATCAGAGATTTGTGCAGGCTCCTCCCGAGAGGGGCATGCAAATTAGATGCTCACTTGCACATGCACCAAATCTGGTCCTATCTGGGGACCGAAGATCAGGCCCTGTACGTCTTTGGAATATTTTACTCTGTGACAGCTGGGTCCATAATTCAGGTTTTAAAGGCATTTTTTTTCCACCTTGATGTGTTGCATGAAGGAAAGTGGCAGGGAGAGGCTTAAACATGGGTTCAGAATGCACCCACAGAAACTGCACTCCGAGCATTGTGACCTGGCACATGGGGTCACATCGCCACTTAGGTTTGGTGACTCATGCTGTGCCCTTGCAAAACAGCAGCCCTCTAGTGGTCAAGCCTGAATATAACACTTGCAATTACCGGCAGGAATGGGAATAGTGGCTTCTTTATAGGATTTTCACATCAAAGCTTCATAGACATCTTCTACATTAAAGGAGTAGCTACCCTTTGTTTCCTGTACAGGTACAGCTGTCTCTCCTCAGCGATGATGTTTTTCATTAGCCACCACAGATTTCACTGCTTTCTTCCTTACCACAGACTTTAAATGCAATGAATCTCATCATACAATGGAAAGAAGGTTCTAAGATGGGGTTTTTTTATTGTTTGTATGTTTTATTGTAAAACCAGAGTTCCACTGTTGATTTGCAGGGGGGGACTTTTATATATGTCCTTTAAGGTGCCTCAGTTAAAACCCCCATCACGGTCTGGCTGCTTGGCCCTCATGTGGATGCACAAGGAAAGGATGCAGGGCACCTTTCCCCTCCCATCTGGTCTCCATGTTCATGAACCAGCCACAATGTATCTGATGAGCACATGCCCAGCTCCCCTTCCGGGATCCTCACAGATGCTAGCTGCCGTGTGGGGAGAAGGGTATGCAGAATTTAGGGACATGGTCATGATAGAGGTATATAAAATCATGAGTGATGTTGAGAAAGTGGATAAGAAAAAGTTATTTACTTATTCCCATAATACAAGAACTAGGGGTCACCAAATGAAATTAATAGGCAGCAGGTTTAAAACAAATAAAAGGAAGTTCTTCTTCACGCAGCGCACAGTCAACTTGTGGAACTCCTTACCTGAGGAGGTTGTGAAGGCTAGGACTATAACAATGTTTAAAAGGGGACTGGATAAATTCATGGTGGCTAAGTCCATAAATGGCTATTAGCCAGGATGGGTAAGAATGGTGTCCCTAGCCTCTGTTCGTCACAGGATGGAGATGGATGGCAGGAGAGAGATCACTTGATCATTGCCTGTTAGGTTCACTCCCTCTGGGGCACCTGGCATTGGCCACTGTCGGTAGACAGATACTGGGCTAGATGGACCTTTGGTCTGACCCAGTACGGCCGTTCTTATGTTCTTATGGTCCTACTGCCATCACTGTGCACCAGCTAGCAGAGCTAGGTGGGAACCGGGGGTGGTGGTGAGATTACGTCTTCTCCATGGGTGGCATAGTTACCATGCCATGTATGCTGCCTGAAAGCCCCTTTCCCAGTGATTTCAATGCAGGCGTAACACAGCAGCTTCTGTCGTACACATTTTCAGACCAAATTCTGCACTTCCCTGGACTCATGCTCAGAGTATCTAAGGAGAGGGTGAGAAAAAGGTGGCTGAAAGCCACCTTTCCAAACTGCTGATCCTGGAGCGATCCCTTAAGGGCACAGATCATCTAAAGTGTTGCGTATTCTGCTCCTAGCTCTGTTACACCATTCTGCGACTGCTAGCAGCAACTATCTCCAACAGCTGGTGATGGGACACTAGATGGGGCGGGCTCCAAGTTACTACAGAAAATTCTTTCTCAGGTGCCTGGCCATTGGGTCTCGCTCAGTGTCCAACTGATCACCATATTTGGGGTCAGGAAGGAATTTCCCCTGGATCAGATTGGCAGAGACTCTGGGATTTTTTGCCTGTCCCTGCAGCATGGGGCTTGGGTCACTTGCAGGTTTAAACTATGTAAATGGGAACTCAAAGTCTTTAAATCATGATTTGAGGACTTCAGTAACTCAGCCAAAGGTTAGGGGTTTATTACAGGAGTGGGCGGGTGAGGTTCTGTGGCCTGTAAGTCAGACTAAATCATCGAGATGTTCCCTTCTGGCCTTAAAGTCTATGAGTCCCTACCTCTCCCTGCCCCCAACATACCTCTGACACAGGGGGAGGGGACAGTGGGCGGCCTATGGAAATGTTCACTTCATACTACTCAGGGGATTGTTTTACATTCAGGGAATCAGTGATGCCCCTTTAGGTCAATACAAAGCAGTTGAAATATAGTCAAAGATCCGGTCCAATATCTCAATAAGAAATTTGGGAGTGGACCCAGACATTCCAAGTCCCCTATCACTAGGGTGACCAGACGTCCCGTTTTTAAAGGGACAGTCCGCTATTTCAGCTATCCTGCAGGTGTCCCCACTTTTTCTTAAAAACAGGCAAATTGTCCTGTATTTTCTGTCTCCTCACCTACTGGCAGGTCCTGCTACTGGCCGGATCCCTGCTCTCCAGCTGCAACCCATAGCCAGGGCCGGCTTTAGGAAGTGCAGGGCCCAATTCGAACAGTTTCGGCGGGGCCCCGGCAGGGATGACTTAAAAAAAAATGTAAAAAAACACGTGGGGCTTGTACTCATCGGGCGGTGCTCCGAGTCTTCGGCGGCACTTCGGCAACGGGTCCTTCACTCACTCCAGGTCTCCGGCGGCACTGAAGGACCCGCTGCCGAAGTGCCACCGAAGACCCAGAGCAAGTGAAGGACCTGCCGCTGAAGTGCCACTGAAGACCCGGAACGCTGCCAGGTGAGTAAAAATTAAAAAGGCGCCTCTAGCCAGGGAAGGGATTCTCACTGCGTGCGGGGCCCTCTTAGGCATGGGGCCCAATTCAGGGGAATTGGTGGAATAGGCCTAAAGCCGGCCCTGCCCATAGCAACCTTTGAGAGAAGGTTGCTATGCCACATGGTGTACCGCCCGCCAGCAGTGAGTGGAGGGGTCCAGTGATTGACAGTGGGGGTGGGTGTGCAAGGCTGGCGGACGCATGGAGCTGGCTGCTCTGTCAGCACAGCCCCCGCTGTACGCCGGCTCTCGGCGAGCAGCCCCCCCCCACATCCTGTTTGCAGCCAGTCCTAGTTTACTAGGTTACGTGTTGCCTCTGCTAACCACCCAGCTGCCCTTTACGTGCTCCCCCTCTCACTATCTTCTCCCTGCTTTGCCCCTTCACCACCACGCCAGCCCGGCTGCCCCTCCATTTCCCCAGCGGCAGGGCGCGTCCCGCTCCCAGCGCTGTGCGGAGACCCAGCCCCCCGGTCCTAGTGCTCAGCTCCCCAACAGCCTGGCCGGCGGGCTCCTACCTTCCCCCACTGCACGTGGCTGGGCCGGCCCCCTGAGAAAGCCCAAGAGCCTCTGGCCCAGGGTTCTGGCCAGGAGGAGCCAAGCCCGGCATGTGCCAAAGCCCCCCAGAGAGCTGGCACGGGGAAGCCTCTCCGCCCCTCAGCTAAGCCCTGGAGTGGGGGGTGGGGGAGTGGGGAGGAAGCGATTTCCAGCCTGTTCACACCCTGACCCTGCAGGCTTCACAGTAGGCCCCCGGGCAGGGGCTTAGCACCATCTTTGCCCACCGCCTGCCTCGGGCCCTGCCCCCAGGGAGCTGCTTTTTCCCTTCGGCACCCTGCCCTGCTGAGCCGCCCCTCTGGCCAGGTTCACTGAAGCCCCTGCAGTCAGGTTCTCTGGGCCCTGGTGCACAATGCATCCTTAGGGCTTAACCTCTTCCTGCCCACGCTGTAGCCTGGCAGTCTGTAGCTGCCTTTCCACACTGTGCAGGTAGGAAGGGACAAGCTGCTTCCAGCCACAGGGGAGTGGGTGGTGTGGGGAGAGAGCCAGGTGACCCTGCATGCCCCCCCACGTGTTGCCTCCAGAAGATGCAGTGGCAGGTACCAGGAGAGGTGGGTCCGTCCCAGGGGCCCAGCCAGGCACGGACGGTGGAGAGTGCGAGGCAGGGAGCGTCGGGTTGGTCAAATCCCCACCCCTCCTATGTGAGAGAGAGGTGTACGGGAGTGTGTGGGTGTCACCTCTGCCTGTGAACCCTAAAGCCTTAACGATAAGAAGGTAAATAAAAAGACTCCAGCTACACAGTATTTCTTTTTAACAGGGGCTCAGTCAACTTGATGTTAATTTGAACGTTTATCCTGCATATTTCTGACTGATTACTCATAGTCAAGCAAGTTCAATGGCAATTTTATGAGGTGGCTTGTATTCAGCATAGGGAAATAGGGTCACCCTACCTATCACTCACGCTGAGCAGATGTGTGTCTGAATACACAATGTGCCTTTCTTCTAAGACATGAACAAAGACTTTTCCAGCCCAGCTCAGTATATATTTGTGGGTAGTGAAAGTGATGCCTGGTAGTAAATTGCTCTGAACCATTCCTACTGACTGACAAAGTTTTGAACTACTGCCATTCAGCAAAGCAAATCCTCAGCAATTATTACACAGACAAAAGTAAAGCTCTGGGAGGAAAGAATAATTTTCTGCACATATTGATGAAGAGAGTGAGAGCATGAAATAAGGTCACAGAGATTGCTCAGTAGCTGCTCATATTATTCCTCATTTCAGCTGAAGGCGAGGGCAAGTGTTGGCACCAGGTTGTCCACTTAATAGCCATTTGTTTGAGGTTGGAATTGTTACTGTGAGATCGCCTCGATTTATCTTTGGGACACAGAAATAGTGACGAAAAACAATTCGAGTCAAGGAAGTGCACTGATCGTGGAGCTTTTCCTTGCCAAGTTTTCTTGCCACGACGCATTCAGGGGCCTGGATGAGAAGCAAGGCTAGGGAAGAGGGGAACTTATGGAAGACACTGGAGCTCTGCAGCAGGGTACACAAGAGATTTGACATGTCGACCCTGACAGCTATCCAGGGGCCTGATTCACAGGCGTGAAAAGCCCCCTTTGAGCAGCAGCCTTATTAAAACCATGGAAACCTCCCACCCAAAACAGCATCTTCATAACCTTTGAGAGAAGGTTGCTAAGCCACATGGCCGGAAAGCAAGAAAAGGAGCAGCTAAGTTGTTCCACGCCCCATCTCCACTCCATTCATTAGTTCTCATTCTCACGTTCCACCCACCCACAACTCTGTCTCTCCAGCCTTCAGCGGGAACAACCCAACCTGCATCTTTAACTCAATACCCAAGCTCGCCTATGCAGGACTTCAGTTCTGACATTTCTATATTTAAAAAAATCACCGGCAACATAGATCACTGATTCCTCCTTTATCCTAAAAATTACAGAGAAACAAAGCTCCCGGCTCCTGTTTGCAGTCTGACACCAGATCTCACTTACTCATACCAGTATGAACAGAGTGATAAACAGGGGCGGCTCCAGGCACCAGCACGCCAAGCGCGTGCTTGGGGCAGCAAGCCACGGGGGGCGCTCTGCCGGTTGCCGCCAGGGGGGAAGGCAGGTTGCCTTCGGCGGCATGCCTACGGAGGGTGCGCTGGTTCCGCGGCTTCAGCGGACCTCCCGCAGGCGTGCCACCGAATCCGCGGGACTGGGGACCTCCCGCAGGCAAGCCGCCGAAGGCAGCCTGCCTGCTATGCTTGGGGCAGCAAAATACTAGAGCCACCCCTGGTGATAAACAAAACACAATTAGCACATAACCAATAACAATAGGCAGAGTGCCCGGGTGCTCACTGGTTGTTCAGGATGGAGGCATATGCATATGTGTGGGCTGTGGGTGATGAAAGGGTAGTTGAGGGTAGTTGAAATTGATGAATGACATGCACGGGGAGTGTTGAATGACTTCTCTTATCTCCTTGTTTTTTGTGATGGGACTTTCAAAAACACTCAGCATCAGCATACCCTGCTGCTGTTGAAGTCAACAGTAAAAGCTCCACTGACCTCAGTGGGAGCGGGGAGGCCCACGCTGAGTGCCTTTGAAAAGCCCACCCTACGTAACATGCCTGGCTCTCGGCTGTCCACAGAGTCTGGGAGTATGAAATGTAAATTCTCTTATTTGCATTTATCTCTAATTGTAAGTGCAAACCTTTGGATGTGTCTAGAAGCCAGCTTGGGGGCCCTTTTTTTAGAAAATGGGCAAGTGTGTGTGTGTGTGTGTGTGTGTGTGTGTGTGTGTGTGTGTGTGTGTGTGTGTGTACACACCCCTGTGCTAAACTACAGAACCATGTGATAAATCACATTGATCATACAACTTTGACTTTCTCACTTGCCCTCTCCCCACTAGTGCCTCAGTACCACCTATTTTTAATATTTCAAACATCTGAGCAGCTTCAGCTACTACTAGTTTAGAGAAACAGCCTGTCAGGAGAGTTCCTCTCCTTCCCCACTAATATAAAATTTCCACCCCCAAAATGTCACTGGCTTGATATGTCTGCCAATCAGTATTCAATCCTGGGTTAATGGTAGGCTTAAGGTCCAATATCTTATGAACCATGAGGCCTCGGATAAACAGTTGTTTGAACACTGGCTAACCCAATATTCGGTCTCATTGAGTGTGAACTGTATGTAACAGAAAAAGATCCATAGTGGAAACGACACACCATTTTCAGTGCTCTAACTGCACGCATAGCAATTTTATTGCTCACTATCTAAATGCCATGTCTAATTTTAAATCCTTTAGAAACACAACAGGAACAAGTTTATAATCACAGCGAGGATCTCCACAGCAATGAGTTATCAGACCAATAGGAGTAATTTGCTTTGGGCATTTAACTTACTATCGGCCCTTCGGGAAATGAGATCCCATTATCATCTCTCAGTTTTGCAACACAGAACATAAACAAGGAAAATTAGGGTTATGCAGGCCGTTATTCTCTTCAGTACATGTGGAGCCACACTAAATCAGAGCAGCAGATGAGCTGACTCTTTATTTTTATCATCACTTTTTCCTCTCTTTTACATTAAGGTTTCCACCATCGACCCAGGCATTCTGATAGTGCATCTACCTTTTGCTGTGTAAAATGACACTTTGCAGGTAAGAATGGGAGCACGTGATCAGCGGTACATGCAGGAATGGAGAGATTAAAACAAATCTGATTGCTTTCCATAAACAGATAGATCAAAGTGCCTTCTGCTTCTTTGCCGCTTACCTTGCATCTGCCAGCGTTGCACGGACCACTGCCCAGGCTCCTACAAAGACAGCCGGAAATCCTACAATTACGAAAAGTTAATTGGTCACTGTTCAGAATAGGTTCATTTGGAAGAATGACGGAGTGGGTGAGAATTGTTTTTTTTATTTGCACCTTAAGGGAAAGTAAAATAACTACTTGTAAAAGAAGCCAGAAGGAAATGAAGTTCTTATTATTAATAAACCATGAGCTGTGAAGAAGCAATATTCAACGTGAGCATGAAAGACCAAATTCTAAAAAAAAGTCGATGGGGTAGAACTGAGGTCAGAATTTGCACTTAAATTTTAGATAGAGCTGAAAGTTTGAAAAACACACATTCTACACACAACTTTTTGAGCCAGATCCCTAGTTGGTGTAATTCAGTGACTTCATTTACATCAGCTGAGGATCTGTGTCTTTGCCTCTACTGTTTCTTATACACCATGAACCAGAGGATAAGGTGATTCTGAGCTAGGAAGCTTTTGTCTCTATATGATACAGGAACCCAGCCCAGCTTGGAAATAATGTAAAGTTTGACAGTCATTGGTTGGTGTACATGAAATGAATTGGGTAGCCTCAAGCCAGTTCCAAGTCAATAAACATCGACAAAACAAAAGCCAGAATCACAGCTGGCAACTTTCGGCTGTCTCCTCATGTAGCCCAAGGAACGTACAGGCGGGAAGCATGGATTATTCTTTCCTTTGAAAAGCTAGTCAAAGAAAGGATGGAGGCAAAGTGGCAGGACAGCATGGGGACATTTGCACTGTTTCTGCCCACAAGGGAACCTGTTGGCCGGACAGAGGACTTCAGTCTCCTGCAACGTTTGCCTAGCCCATGTCTCAGATTGAGTATTTAAAATGCAGCACCACTCATGGGTTCTGTGTTTCAAATATAGGGTCTGGGTTTGTTCTCATTGAGGTCAGTGGGAGTTTTGCTGCTGGCTTCAATGAAGCAAATGCAAAGGTTTCCAGTCACCAATCTCTAACCTCCCCTGTGAAAGTAAGAATATTTGTAGTGGAATCAAAGCTACCAACTTTTCCAATTTGCAAATAGACATTTATGTGCAAAGTTAGCTGTCCTCTTGGGGGGAGATTTGCCACGGTGCAGAGGGCTGGCCCACAGCCCACTTTAGGCGCATTTTGATGGCTTAGGTAGGACGTATACAGTTCATGGGTTTGGCGGAGCTCGTCTGCAGAGCACCAGATTTGGCCTACTCCTAAGGAAACGCTGTTGAAAGTGTATTCAAAAAATGGTGCTGGTGGCTTCAGGAAGGATCATTGCCCTTTCAGAATGTTTGTTTTTAGTAACAATTTTCTTAACATAGGAAACCTCCAGATGGCAGGTGGTTACTGAAAACACTATTGACCTTACTATAGCCAAATGCATTAGTGGCTTGAGCTAAAGCCAATGGGAGTCTTTCCACTGGCTTCAATAGGCTTTGGGTTAGGCCGTAAACAACCAGTAACAGCAAGGACTTCCTGTGGACTGCCATTTGAGCACCACCAGATTAGAGCATCGGATATAGACATTCCTCTTTAAGAGATGAACAGCGAGTTTTAAAATGCTGACAGCATTTTCAGGCTCTACTTGCTCAAGAAGTTGTGATTTCTGAGATGCACCATGCAATGCGACCCTCAATACTGACAATGGTTCAGGTGAGCTACCCTCTGCTTCCTCCATTCAAGTTAGTGGAAATAGCATTGTGTGTTCCTGCGACCCTGCAACTCTGAATTTGATTTTGCCATATGGGGAAAGCTGGTGATAAAGTACTGAATTTAAGTGAAAAAAAAAAATACGGGCAAAGCCTCATGTTTATACTTGAAATGGAAGAGCCACCTCTCTGCACAAGCATCATTGCTCTCTGTAGTATGTCTTGTACTGTTACGACTAGTCTCATTTAAAACACTCAAATGCTGGGTCTTTATAAGACCTGAGTGAACAATTGACCTTTTGCTGTTGTGAATTCTCTTAGAACAGACTTAGATTCCTACTAATTTGTACCTTATTCAAAATATGGTTCATGAGGACATCTCAGTCTATGGAGTGCTCTCAAACGATTCTCTGCCTCTCTTGCTTTGGAGATTTGCCATGTGTGTTGTGTGCTCTTCACTTACGTCGCCTGGTATTATATACCCGGAAGTCACAATTTCTTCTCTGCTCCAAGCTGGCTCTAGTGAGACAGTAATATACCCTTGGCCTACACCAATAGTAAATTACCACCTCTGGGGAGCTGGCTCAGATATACTGTGTGTTGTGGGGGCAGAGCCAATTCCCTGCCACTCTCCACCTGTTCCATTTGGTATGCAATGAACTTCTCCCCAACACCTGAACTCAAGGACTAATCTGCCCCCCTTTGGTCTACACACAAATTGCGTTAACCCAAAATTTGGACCCAGCATTCCAGGAGCCCAGAGGGGTGAAGGGTCCAAGCCTGAGTCAAGCTAGGAGCCAGGGTTCAAGTCCTATTGCTCTGTACTGTAGACACAGCCCCACAGAACTTGTGCTCTGTGAGTCTGCCAAAAGTGTCCCACAATCCCATGGGCTGACTTTGTCCTCTGGACAGTCAAATGTGGTGATCAAGTTTGCCCACACTGCACCATAAACAAAGGGCTAGAAGAGCCACGTTTTGAGAGGGTGAGAGGAAGTCTGGGATATAGGTGGTTGGGCCCTGGTTCGGACAATGCAGTGTAGACACTGGAGCCCCAGGTTGGTACACAGGGTTCAACAATTCTTAACCTGGGGTTACAAACGAGTGGCAATGCTCAACCCCTAGGTAAACAAACCCCAGGTCTGCTAACTCGTGTTCTACTAACCCTGGGTTACAGTACCGTGTAGACATCCCTTTAAATACACAGAATCATTAGCGAGCTGGGAAGAGAGGGATCTGAGCAAAAACTCCAGATACAAACACTGCCAGCCATGAGGAAGTGTATGCGAGTATCTAGAATTTGAGAGTGAGCCAGACCCTGTATGTCAACATCCATGAACTCTGAGACCCAGATTCAGACTTTGCAACTGTATCCATCCCTGTTCAGGAGAGCCTCTGTGGAAGAGAGGATTCTAGTTGATCGCATTTGGTTACGTCAGCACCTGTAGGGTCTACTGAGGGTGGCCTGGAAACAGCAGAGCTATTCAAAAGTATATAGAAGATTCCCTGCTTGTTCCTGGGGCAGGTTTTTCCAACAGTTAAAATGTATTCACCCTAATTGATGTCCACAACATCTAGGAAGGGACTCTGGGGCAGGGAAATGATAGCCTGCAACGGATGAAAGAAATAGGGTACATCTACACTACCCGCGGGATTGTCAGGTAGCGATCGATCTATCGGGGATCGATTTATCGTGTGTAGTGTAGACGTGATAAATCAATCCCCGATCGCTTTCCCGTCGACTGCTGAACTCCAGCTCGGCGAGAGGTGGAAGCAAAGTCGACGGGGGAGCGGCAGCCGTCGATCCCGTGCCGCAAGGACGCAAAGTAAGTCGATCTAACATACGTTGACTTCAACTACGCTCTTCTCATAGCTGAAGTTGTGTATCTTAGATTGATTCTCGCCTCCCTCCCCCCCGATGAAGAGGAAAGAGTGGGGAAGAAATGAAGGGGTTAAGGTCAGAATGGAGAAGGGTATTAGAGAAAGAAAGAGAAAACAATGATTAATTCTTTGCTTAAAACCATGATTGCTTTGTATTATTGTAGCCCTCACGAGCCCTAGTCATGGAACATTGTGCTAGGTGCTGTACAAACGCAACACAAAGAGGCCACCTCCCTACCCCAGAGAGCTTAACAATCTAACTGTAAAGTATAAGATAAAAGACAAAAGGGCCCAACCATCAGCTAGTGTCAACCAGTAAAGCTCTGCTGAAGTCAATGAAGCTACAACACTTTACAGGCAGAGGAGCTACCCGGTCCCTTCTGGCACTATAACAGTATTAAAATTCCCCAGGTCCCAGGGAAGCTCAAAGTACTTCAATGTCCAAGTGCTTTTTTATTTAGATCTTCCTCAAAGTCAGCTGCAGCTTCTGGCTCTCACAAGGTGCTGCTCCTGTTTTATCCACTTTTTATAATTAATAGTAACTGTGACAGATTTGGCAATTTCCTGCCATACCCTTGAAACACCTAATGAAATTAAGCTTAAGTATCTTTCAGGTCTATTTCATTAAATGAAAAGATTACGTATTATTGTAGGCCAGGTCCTCTCTAAGGACATGTTGCCCTATGACCCTATTTTGTGTATAATTTAGCTTGCTATGAAGTTAGTGACACTATGGGGCACAATACTGATAGCTTTATTAGATTGGAACGTGCTGGGGGGCAAAGAGGAGACTCCAAATAATTGGGTTATTTGGCTTTGCTCTGGTTAAGGCCTGCTTTATTAGTGTGAGAAGCTTGAATCTGTCATGCTAAGGGTGAGAAGGTGAAAGGGTAACTGTTTGATGGGGGCAACTGAGACAGGAAGGCAAAGGGTTCACTGTAGAAGTTCTAATGTGCAGTTCTAGTCAGGAATGGCCAAAGACCCATGTGCCTATCAATATTTAAGGGGGGGACCCCGCCTGCTCTTGTTAATGACAAAGTTTTAGCCACTCAAAGGCTCTGCATACAACTCAAAGGCTATAAGCACTTGAATTGGGTAGTGATAGGGTGGACAACTTTGTTTGAATGATAATCACAATACAGCTCTACCCTGATATAACGCGACCTGATATAACACAAATTCGGATATAATGCGGTAAAGCAGTGCTCTGGGGGGGCAGAGCTGCGCACTCCAGCAGATATAAGCAAGTTCAATATAATGCGGTTTCACCTCTAACGCAGTAAGATTTTTTGGCTCCTGAGGACAGCGTTCTATCAAGGTAGAGGTGTATATTATTAATTACATAGGTATATATAATTATTTAAAAGAAGGAACCTCTGCTTATCAGACAATAAGGGAAGCTTAGTTATTCACAGGTTTGAGAGGCTGTGTAGCTATGTATTTTGTAAGTCATGGAGGAGGGCCACCAGCTGTAATGGAAGTAAAAAGGTTTATGTAAAATGTGTACATTACCTGGGCTTTTTCCCAGACACACTACAAATCTATTTCTCTTTTAATTATTAAAGGCAAACAGTCATAAAGGTATTCTTTGATTAGTTTATCAAGTGTAAAGTTAAAGGCATTCATTGTTTCTGTGCCTTTCACTTGTAATTCAGGTGTAATCGTCAGCTAGAAAGCTGACAGGAGGGAATAGTGCAATGTGGCTTAACGCTCTTTGGCCAGCTGCCAATATGTTGATGTACACAATTGGAAATGACTTCCTTGGTAGTTTTATCTGTGTCTGTTAAAAAGGGAAGCAAATTGCTTTTAACTTAGATTTGACTAAACAGAATTAAAATTGGTTCCCCATCAGCCAGTCTCAAAATCATTATTTTAAATTTACATAATGTATTAAGCAACAGCAATTAACAGTCTTTGTTGTTGCAGAACATCTAATTTAGAACCCTTTAGACGGATTAGTAATTTATAAAGTTCAGTATCTATTTAAACAAAATAATATATTTTACATTTACATCAAGCAAGGTAGTAAGTAAAGGTAGAGAGAAAACAAACCCCATTCACTACCCCTCTGACCTGAAAGTATGACAGGGGAGAAAGTTTAAAAAAAAAAAAACAGGGATAAAAATCCTTGGGTAAATTAAAGTATGGAGAGTAAGAGAGAGAGAGTGTGTGTGTGTTGCAGCATGTTTACACTGACTGAGCCACAAACCTCGTTGGGTTCAAATTTTTATTAATATACATTTAACTTGACTAATTATTTCCTGTCTGTTTTTATCGCAAAGGCTCCAGGTAACAAACCAAACACAATCCCCGATTCGTACACCATAACCATGGTAAAAAACAGGAACACACAACTTCTTGCTTTGTGCACGGATCATCCTTTTAAGAAAGTATGAAGCAGTCCCTGGTATCCACAAATAACAGCTATGGTTATTATTATAAGTCCTAAATCATCACTTCAGTAAAAAAAGTGACTAAATATTTCTTGTAAAACCTGTATAAGTCCCTTTTAATTTCCCTAACTAAACAAAGCTTATGTTAATATTGTTTTTAATTAAAAAAACACAGAATATGACTATTCGAGAAAAATTCTGCTGCAGCCATGTTGGTCCCAGGATATTACCTCATGCACCTTGTCTCTCTGTTCAGGGAAAACACCTTTGACTCCTAATTAAACTATTTCCATTAACACAAGTAGTTTTGCAAGTTATTACACTGTTTAAAACCAGAGAGATTTCCAGTACTCATCTGCTTTATCGATCAATGATGCCATCAACTAAGTCAAGGGCCATTAATAAATTTAACCCTTAGGTCTCTGTGACCTGCACTAAATAGCAACCTCTAAGTGGTGTATGTATTTTACCCTTTGTTTTTTTTAATATATGGTATCCAAGTAAACTTAAGTTTTCATGTTTTATTTTATGTATTTAAACAATGTTACATTGTTTTGTCCTTAGTTGTCAGTTATGTTTTATGCAGTGTTGTTGTAGCCGTGTTGGTCCCAGGATATTACAGAGACAAGATGGGTGAGGTAATATCTGTTATTGGACCAACTTCTTTCTCAGCAGCGGAAGTTCGTCCAATAAATTTTTTTTTACATCACCCAGCTTGTGTCCTTAGATATGGTCACATGACTCTCATTGTTGGTTTTTTAATTGGGGTTTTATTTTGTTGCAAGAGAAACATTTTTATGTGCAACGGTATAAAAAAGATTGAATTAATGTGGTACCAAAATTATATTATAATTAAATTATAACCACCATTATTAAAATTCTTGTAATGGCAGTTTAATTCTTTTGTTAATCTCAGTTATGAATATAGGTATGTTTTGCCTCAATGAATAATAAATGTTTATTTTATTTATTAAACTTTTGTTCAAACTACTGTTAATTTTGATTTGGGGTGTGTAAAACAATATAGCCAGTCGTTCGGCAAAACCCAAATGAAAATTCATAAGTTCATCAAAACCAAAAAATATTAATGCAGTATTGATAGTGATAAATGTGCAATAGCTAAAGTGTTTTAAAAACTAAAAAATATACATTATTTGGTTATTTATTGTTATACGTAATTAATTTAATGCAAATTCAAAAGGATCAGGTCCCAGCTAAGTAAGACAGTTACCTTTTTCATAACTGGTGCTCTTCAAGATGTGTTGCTCATGTCCACTCCACATTAGGTGTGTGCGCTCGCCACATGCACCAGTGACAGAAGTTTTTCCCTCAGCAGTATCCGTAGGGGACGAGCTCTGGTGCCCTCTGGAGTGGCGCCCACATGGCACGGTATAAGGGGCGCTGCTGGCTCCCCCCACCCTCAGTTCCTTCTTGCCGGGAACTCCGACAGTGGGGAAGGAAGGCAGGTTGTGGAATGGACACGAGCAACACATCTCAAAGAACATCAGTTACAGAAAAGGTAACTGGCTTTTCTTCTTCGAGTGCTTGCTCGTGTCCATTCCATATTAGGTGACTCCAAAGCAGTACCCAGGGAGGTGGGTAGGAGTTCACAGATGTGTAGATTGCAACACAGTTCTGCTGAACCCTGTGTCATCCCTGGTCTGCTGAGTGATGGCATAATGAGCGGTAAACATGTGAACAGAGGACCACGTTGCGGCTCTACAGATGTCCTGGATAGGGATGTGCGCCAGGAAGGCCGCCGGAGATGCCTGCGCTCTCGTCGAGTGGGCTCTGACAATCGGCAAACAATGAGTCCGACAGTTCCTCAAGTTCCTCTGCCTGGAGCCCCAGGTTAGAGGCGACCCTCTTCAAAAGCTCCCGATGAGCCTTGGCATCACCTTGCGGAACTGCGTGACGGGGACCCGTAATCGCTTCGTCCAGCAATGATGAGGTCGAAGCCAACAGTGGGTCTGGGGGAGGGCATCTTCCCCTGTGGGGCCTCCACTGCCTGAGGAGGGCGAGATGCAGTGACCGATGGCCTATCTGAAGTCCCTTGCCACCAATCGGGTTGCCTGGAAAGGCTGGGTGAACACCCCTGGATTCTGGGGGTATCATGCTGCTAGCCATTAGCCCGGAGGCCAGGAGGTGGGTTGCGGTGCTGATGAGGTTGACGGTACCACTGGTGCCTGTCCCTGCTACCAGGGATTCCTGCTCAGCACCGGAGTTGTAAGTGGAACGGATGCTGTGGAGTGACCATAAGTGGCTGGCCCGGCAGCCCTCCTCACCACAGTGCCAGCCACTGTGCCTCAATGCTGATCTGTCCGATCAGGACAAGTTCTCCCCACGGATCTTCGGTGTTCAGCGGATCTGCATTGGTAGACTGGCAATCTACGCTTCATGCTGCTTGACCTGTACGGGGATCTAGAGCAGGACCAGGAGTCAGAGTGGGCTAGTCGTCGATAGAATCTCTCCGCTCAAGGGATTCGCCTCTCAGCAACGGGTGCCGTTGGGTGGGTGACCAGCGACCCCGTTTCACCAATGGGTCGCAGGACTGGTGCCAAGACGTTGGAGACCCGATGGGTCAGTCTTGACGCTCATGCTGGGGGCTGCGTGCCTCCGGTCTGCGGCAGGTTACCGGCAAGCCATGCCTCAATCCCACTGTCGGTGTCCAGGGTCTGGAGACTGAAGAGGGTTTCTCTGAGCCTCCCTTTCAAAGTCCGAGGCATGACGGCTCCATGCAGGCGAGCACTGGAGTGATGTCTCCCACAATGGGCAGCAGCGCTGCTCGGTGGGGACGGTCCCAAGGCAGGTTTACCCCTGGGCTTGGGTACCACTGAGCCGGTGTGGGCGGCACCGGTAGTGTCAGGATCTCCTGTGCTGCCTACAGGGCCTCGGGACTGGGACTTTGAGTTGATGGAGGCCCTAGTCACTGTCCGGTGTGGCAGGCATAGTACGGGAGGAGCTTGACCACTCGATATGAGCTGGGGCCCGACTTCCTGATGGAGATGTCGAACCTCCCAGCATGGATCTTGGCTCTCCTCCAGCCCTCTTCTCCTCCTTATGGGAAGTGGGAGATCTTCCCCTTACAGACCTCTTGGGCTGCTTGGCTGGAGCCAGGGAAGGGGATCGGTGCTCGCCCGTAGATGGCACTGGTAGGGTGCTCCGTACCGACGCTGCAGTGCTTGGGGTCAAGTCAGACCTCTGCTCCGGTGCCAGGGTCAGCGCCGACTCCATCAGGAGTGCCCCGAGATAGATGTCTCTCTCCTTTTTCGTTCTGGGTTTGACTTACAGATGCAACACCTGTCTCTTATGTGTCCTCCTCCCAGACACTTTAAATAGCTAAGGTGCGGGTTGCTGATGGGCATGGGCCGCTTACAATGAGCTCACGGTTTAAAGCCTGAGGATTGGGGCATGCCCCGTCCCTAGGCTGACTCCCATCCGGGAGCAACTATTTAGAACTAATACTAAGGGTAAATACTAAACTACATACAACTATTTTACAAAGAAACCTTCGAGAGAGAGACTGAACTAAGTGTAAGCTAGCCAAAGCAGCAGCAGTTCCAGCACCATCACTGGCAGCAAGAAGAAACTGAGAGTAGGGGGGCGCCCCTTATACTGCACCATGCAGACGCCACTCCAGAGGGTGCCAGAGCCAGTCCCCTATGGATACTGCTAAGGGAAAAACTTCTGGCACCGGTGCATGTGGTGAGCACACACCTACTATAGAATGGACACGAGCAAGCACTCGAAGAAGAACATGGGGTTGGTGACCATAGACCTGGACCTGATCTTGAGTGCTCCACCTTGGATTAGCCTGTGATTGATATGCTAAGGTGCCTGGGCTGGTTAATTATAGGTTGGTTAATTAAAGCTGGGCAGCAACCCCACAATCTGCTGCATTGGCAAAGAGATGGCCCCAGGGTGCATGATGTGGTCATGCTCTCTCACGTTTCTGGTCAGTTCTGTACTGATCTCTCAGAAAGACCTAGTTTCAAATCTAAGAATTTTATAAAAGGAAACTGGCCATTTATGGAACCCCTCTCTCTCAGCGAGTAAAAGCCTTTTCCTTAAAGAGCAATACTGCTTCCAACATAGCCAAGGTGCCAAGGCTTTGGAAGAACAGGTTCTCTCTCACTGGGGACTCCCAACAAGGGTAGAATTCGACCAAGAAAGCCACTTTGGGGGAAATGGTCTTTGAAATTCTTTACCATGTTAGAAATTCCCAGCTATAATTCCACATCCCACCCCACCCACAGTCATCTGGTGGAACAAACAAATCAAACCATCAAACTGATGTTAAGAAAGCCAGTACGTACCCATGGAAAAATTACCACATTTTAATTCCCATAATTTTAAATGGCTCTTAGAGCAAGCCCTGCATTTTCAACCAGTTAATCACTTTCAAAGCGATGACTAGACACAACATGAAATTGCCAAAACATCAAATATGGCAAACCATTACCTTCCAAATAAAAGGAATTACAACAGACGCATACAATCAATTCTCGCATGATATGGGTAATGACCAAAATGTGAGTAAGTTTTATCACGCTAATCAATTAAAGTTGTACGAGGAAAAAGATTGGTCCCTGCAGGCGTCCTGCAGTAGCCAGCGATGAATCCCAAATCATGGCTGGGGCTGCTCCTCCTAATCAACAATCTCGATAGCGTGAGAGAATAATTGGGATTATTAGGTGTTGCTATGGTTAGGACCTTTTTTTTTATTACTGTGAAGCCTAGCTTGATTTAGTGATGCTAAGTCTGTGTTTTAGCTAAAATAATGCAGGCCTGGGAAGTGAACCCCAGTTCCTGAATTCTGCGCTCTCTTTCTGAGAGGTAAACAAGAAACCACAACAGTACAGGTACTCTGCAGTATTGCAAAAGTAATTCTGCATTTAGGTGGTTGGGGGCATTTGGCAACATAGTAACCAGGCAGACAGGTAGTTAGATCACACTGACGTATAGGAATTGTTAAGAAATTATTGATGAACATTATTAATATTAATTACTGGAAGATTAATTATGGATACCCAGAATGCGACATATGGATGATAGACAAGTATAAACTATTATGGTCATGGAAGGTGACTTGATGTGTTCGTATAGCTGGATTGTTACATAAAAGAGGCATATAAAATATCCGGTCTAGTTCTCTAAATGTGGGTTCATCAGGTCCCCGCAATGTTGTAAACTGAATCAGGACCAACTGTCTGATGTGTTTCACTGACTTCATCTCCAGAAGGTTGTGCGTATGCATAAGCTTAGATTGCAAGGATGGACAATACAGGAAACCACTTTACTGTACTTAAATTATACTTTTATATATTAATTTCTCTGTCATTTCAATTACATTTGTTTGTATTAACTAAACCTCAGAGTTTCTTTGTGTTTTTCGCCAATTTCATCTTCTTAATTAACTCTAAGCAGCTGTCTGAATAAAGAACCTGTTATCTGTGACAAGTGTGTGTTACAATTATCAATCAGGCTACAGAGGAGATGTGATGTAAGGCCCAGATGATCAAAGGACCACACTGAAAGATGCCAAACAAGAATGGATTTGGCGGACAATACATGTGAAGTGGATTTCCTGGGAAAAACACTAAGGAGAGGTTAATGCTAATTCCCCACTTCTGGTAATGCAAAAACCCTGCCTTTTGAAGCTACGCCTGGAGGGGAGGACCTTTGTCTACTGATTATCTGTTCCTGGAATCTCAAGATCAAAAGGCCCGAGCTATATAAAGGAAAGACTAACCTCTTCCATGGGGGTGTGAGTTCTGAGCTAAGGCTGTTATGAAACTGTCACCACAGGAGAAAAAAAAAACCTTTCGTGGGGTTTGAAGGACTGACTCCCACCAGACCTCAAGACTGGAGTTGGGCTGATCTCTGGTGTGCTTATTAGCAAGCCTGCAGGGTCTTTTATTTAATTTGTTTTCTCTGCAGTGCTTTCACTGTAAGAATAAATGTGCTTGCTTAGAAAGAACTGTGAGATAATTCATAACTGCTGGAAATTCCAGCTCTTCATAGCCCCTAGGATGAAAGCAGCATGCAGACGCTGGCCTGTTTAGGCAGTCTGGCTTGCTGGGAATATCAGAGTGTCGGCTGGGAACTATGCAGGCTGGAAAACCCCCAATCATAGGAAGGAGAGAGATGTGGGTCTCTACATAAGAAAGACAATAGCTAAGGAGCAATGAGCCTAGAGTGGCTGCCCTTGGTAGACCAGCAAGGGGAAATACACAATGCAGTGTCCCTGAACTGTGACACTAACCAAGACACAGAGATTGAGTGACTCCCTCCCTGTCACCACAAAGACATATCCTAAGATCATACCATGAACAAATGTGGCTCAAGCCTGTTTTAGATGGACCGGCCTTAAAAAGACAACTGAGAAGGGTGGAGTGCACGTGAATAATAAACCAAGGAAAATAACCAGGAGCCAAGCTCACACTCCACTCTAATGAAGTTAATAAATCATAGCACTGGAGAAATGTATGAACTCTCACTTCAGATGACTCAGCACACAGAGATGCATTATTGCTCGTATTACTGTTAGAGCTTGGTGAAATTTTTCAACTGAAGCTTTTGCAGCAAAAAAAACAAACCCACAGATCTGGCAACATCAAAATGTTTTGAAAATTCAGATCATTGTTTAGAAAAAAAAAATTTTAAACCCTAATTTTTTTTTTGTCAGATCTTATTCTTTGTTCCCATCTCCTGACGTACACGATCAGCTGAGTAGCACAGGCTTGAAAAAAGTTTTAATGTCTCCTTGCTTTTTGATGCATATTATAAAGTAGGCTCCTATATGAATGAAGCACTCTGTCAGGTGTTTACCTTCTGCTGGAGGTATCCGCCGGAGAGCAGATGCGCTGAGGCCAGAGAGGAACAGCGTTTAAATCACCAGGGCTGTCCTTACAGAATGAATCACTTGGCAGTGGAGCTCACCTTGGCCAGCTTGTCAAGGAAGGAATGGGGACTGACAGCCAGGATGATAAATAGGCAGGATCACCTGCCCAGATTCATGAGGGAAAGTGGGAAGGGGGAACGCATGGAAGGAACAAACTGCACTGATCTCAAGAACTCCTACCATCCGCTCACGTAACTGTATATAACCCCTGGAGTACCCCAGCTGGTATGCATCAGGGAGCATGACATTTTACCCTAACATTCACTGGGCTGTGCATAAACTCGCAAGGACTCTACAAAGCACAGGAGTGAATATGGCTACACACATGCCACTTTCGTGGTCGCAAGGTGAACACCCATAGGGCTGATTTATGCTGCAGCATGTCAGTTGATCACACATGAAAGACAGGGAATACGGGCTCTAACCAATTAACCAAAAATGGTGGCCTGGAATGAAGAGCTGAATAAAAAAATCGCTAGAGGTCCTATATATACCAGCTTTACACAGATTGACCGCAGAGGAGTTACTCGTCTTAGAACAGCATGAGCAGGAGGAGAATCAGGCCCTAAGTCTGCCCTCGGATCAACCTACTATCTTGAATACAGTCGTTATCTCAGAGCAGTACTTGGCATATACCCTCATGTGGTGTTTAGATGTGCTTGTAATTATTAGAACTGGAAGGCTGAGTGAGAGTTACAGAACGTGCAGCAGCAGCTTGGTAAAGGGGTTTCCACTGTAAAAATAAAGTCCTGTTGAAGTTGTTAGTACCTTGGTTGATACAACATCTCATCCTCTCCTTTACCCACCCATTCCTGGCCACGCCCACCTGACTGCTTAGTCCCTACATCCCAAGCCCTAAAAAGTAGTTACATGATTAAATTTGGTCTCCCCTCTGAACAAGCTGTGTGATGCATTATGGGAGTCACATGGCTCAGGTGCATCATGGGAGATGTAGTCTGGCCAGAAAGCCCAGCCCGCACTAGAAAATGGGGACAACAAGCAGCTGAACCACATGTCCTATCAGGCAATACAGCACCCTAGGAAGAAGCAGTTTAATACTTAACTGACACGGAATGAATGATTTCAAGTCAGTTCATTCAAACCAGAGCTTTAATGTTTTGATTCAGAAATACAGAAACCTTAGCTGCGATCAAAAATGCTGAAACAAAAATGTTTCACCATTTTCAAATTGAAAAACCTGAATTTCCCATGAGATAGAAATTCCAATTTTTGTTCAGCTCGATTCAATATGTTTTGTATGGACTGTTTATAGCGATCCTAAGCAAACTATTTTAGAAGTCATTCTTGGAATTGGTGTGTGGGAAGCAGCTGCGATGTACTTTATCAAAAATGTGTTAGTTTAGAACATAAATAAATAAATATAACAGTAATTGAGCATGCAGAATGCAGCGCTGGCATGGAAACCAGTGAGTGCTGTGTGCTCCTCTCTTCGGTACTTTCTTTTCCTTGAGCTGCCAATTGAGATTTGAATATTATCATGATCGGAACGTACAGATATTGAATTATCAGCAAGACCATGGCAGTGGTGGCTGAAGCACCCACTGCCATGCAAAGCAAATATACAGATAAAAGGCCCACGCAAAGCAAACAGTGACTGAAGAGGAAGTAATTTACAGAAAGGTTGTCAGTAATGGTATCATAGCAGTTGGTGATTGAAAAGGCCTAGTTGGTCACCGCATCCCTCCCTTTGCAGAGGCAGGCTGCAAGTCTATACGAAAGGGCTACTGAACTCAGCAGAAAGAGTGAAAAGTAGCTTGAAACTAATAATCCCGAAATACTAGAAGATTTTTTTTTTTTAAATCACGAGGGACTCCACATTTTCAAAACGAAAAGCTCTGATAAGGAGAAATGTGCTAGGAGATCACCATATCGAATTCACCTTCAGCCCATCCTTATTCTCCATGGTAGGATTAGCCCATAGTCCCTAGGCCAGTGGCAGATTTCTGAAGGTATTTCAAGGGAGTTAGACACCAAATTCAGCTCTCGGTAGGCCCACTGAAGTCATAAGATGAATGTGACACATCATGCTTAATGTCTCTGTTCATTCAGCATTAGCACTTGGGAAAACAGCTCTGCTCTCTAATTACCCTCCGCATCATCTGCTGCTGTAAATAAAACCCGATAGCTTTCCAGACCTTCACAAATCTGGCCCCTTGCCTCTGAATCAATCAAAATGGAGCCCTGAACATTCCAGGGGGACTGGCGTGTCTAACCTCTTAGGAGCCTTTGAAAATCTTAGCCTATGTTTCTAAAGTACCTTCCATTCAGACATCTCAAAGACTATTACACACAAGAACGTATTGCACCGCACAGAGCCCCGGGGAGTTAATGAGTATTACACCTAATGTGTTTTGATGTAGTGAAGCCGGCACAGGAGGTTAAATGGTTTGACCAAGCTCACGTAGATAGACATGCCTATGTCAGAGCGAGGGATAGAACCTGGGCGTATCCAATCAAGCATCTCCTATCAGTGCGTCTTAATAGATTAGTTCAAAGCTTTAGCAGATGATGGCAAGCAGGGCTGCACCCTGAAAGCTGCCAAGGAGATCTGGAAAGCGAAACGTTTTTGTTTACAGCAACAGGTGATGTGGAGGGTACTTAGCGAACAGAGCTGCTTTCCCAAGTGCTAATGCTGAATGAACAGAGACATTAAACATGACATGTCAAATTCATCCGATGACTTCAGTGGGCATGCCCCAGAGCTAGATTTGGCCCAGGGTATTTCCCCTCTGGAACACTCTTCGTTCATAAGAAAAAGCAGCCTGTTTGCTCCTGAAAAGAGTCGTGCTACTTTGAGAGCGTAACCAGAGATGGGAGAAACTCATGATGTTTTGTGTTTCATGAAATGTTTAGATATTTTTACATAAATAAATAAATAAAAAAGCCCAAACTCTCCCCCTGTAACGTAACCCTCCTTTCCATTTCTCCCTTACCAGGGAAATTATTGCCTGAGTTTGAAAATCAAATAGTAGCTCAATCGCTGCTTTGCAACGAGCCCTGTTTATGGAGCAGCGAGCGCTGCCCCCGAGCAGCTCAGAAAACAGACGGGCTTCGAGTCCATCTGCCTCCCAGTTTCCCCCTGTTGGGGGCGGGGCCATACCCTACACCAGCCCCAGACTCTGTGCAGCATGTTCCTCCAGCTCTCTGATGGGGGCAGAACGAAGGCGGTGACCCGTGATGTTGTACCCACTGGCACCGGTCCTGAGTTTTGCCCTATGTTTTTAAGGGCTTGATCCAGTTTTTACATTGACTTCAGTGGGCCTTGGATCAGGTCCTCACTTAGGAACTCAGGGTACCATGCTGATGCAGGGCCATATAAATATCTAACTAGCTAGATGGATTGAAAACCTCTTCAAAGCAGGTATTACCTGCATCTCCAGAGAAACATTTCGTTTCTATTCCCCTCTCCTGCAAGTCCTGAGACACACCCCAATCTAAGTGCACGGACTAAGCTGCCTCCCTTGAGCACAGAAATGAAGTGGGTGAAATGTTTCCTTATCGGAGGCAGAGCTACCAGGGCACAGAAAGAAACACTGTAATGCTGGGAGAACATTATGTAACACCCACCCTTCAACGTAATACCCTGTCCCCTGGAGTGGTGGCTGGGCCATATCTAGACGTCGATGAGCCTGCAACAGCCTTGGCTAACAGAGCTGGATCTTTTAACTCAGGTAGGAAAGGCTTGTGTTGCATGAGGTCCTGGGTCAACCCCCACTGCTGCTGACCCACCGAGGGGCGTGGAGTGGAGTTACTTCTCCTGGAGATTTTGAGAGGACAGTAAAGAACGGTCCTGTGTATAAACAAGGTCTCTCTCTCTCTCGTTCAGTTCTCTTTGGTATGAAAAGAGAAGCCTTAGCTCCTCGTTACCGCACTGTGAACATTTAATCCAAGACACCTTATTGCACCTGTCTCACATTGCACTGCTTGTTTATCTATTCACTGCAGATACTTGTTACAGGGAAACCTCCATTTACAGTGTCTTATGCCAGAATCACCACTTATTATCAGGGATGAAATGTCAGTGGTGAACCATCAAGCAACACAATTAATAGACTCAGATTTTTAAGGCCAGAAGGGACCACTGTGGTCCATCTGCATAACAGAGGCCAGGGAACCTCACCCAGTAATTTCTGTATCCAGCCCATAACATCTGGTTGATCTATAGTACAGCTAATAGAAAGACAGAGTCTGCAAGTACTGGAAAATCCACAACATCACTAGATAAGCTGTTCCAAAGATTAATGACCTTCACTGTTCGGTTCTGAGATGAACCCAGAACAAGAAAGACAAGGAATGGGGGAGCTGTTTAGGCTTGGATCAGCTGTGGAGAACATGAGTTTCAGTCTCCTAAATATCCTTTTTTGTCCTTCATGAATTCCCTTTTCAGAGCCCCGCCCTCAACCCCTCTGTCAATTTCAATTTCCCCCATTTCAGAAAAGTTAAATACTGAAATACAAAATGAAGTTAACCTCAGATCTCTTTACAGACCAAACAGAGAACACACTTCAGTGTGAAAGCAAAAGGAACCAGACAAGGGGCCTTATCTGCAGTGACTGTTTATAGAGGGGATGGTATGATGAGGTTGCCTACAATGGCACATGTCCCATCTGTGACTGCTATTAGCAAATATCTCCAGTGGCCAGAGATGGGACACTAGCTGGGGAGAGCTCTGTGTTACTACAGAGAATTCTTTCCCAGTTGTCTGGTTGGTGGGTCTTGCTGACATGCTCAGGGTCTAACTGATCGTCATATTTGGGGTCGGGAAGGAATTTTACTCTAGGTCAGATTGACAGACTCTGGGGACGGAGGGGGGGATTTCACCTTCCTCTGCAGCATGTAGAATGGGTCACTTGATGGAATGAACTAGAATAAATGGCGAATTCTCTGTATCTTGAAGTCTTTAAAATGATGCATTGAGGATGTCAGTAACACAGACACAGGTTATGGGCCTATTACAAGAGTAGGTGGGTGAGATTTCATGGCTTGCAATGTGCAGGAGGTCAGAGTAGATGATCATGATGGTCCCTTCTGTCTTTAAAGTCTATGAGTAATGCAAGACTAGGAGAACGCAAATCCCAGCGTAAGAAGTTCAACTTGAGGATGGCTGTTGAAGAGACCCAGTGCAGTAAGTAGCCTCCTGCCATTTCTCTTCTGAGGCTTGTGGTCAATCCCCAGTTCTGGACACAGGGATGAATTCTGCTCAGTTATACTGGTTTAAATCTGGAGTAACACCATTGACAGGAGCAGATTTACACTGATGGGACTCAGTAAAATTTGGCTTGATCTCTCTGCAAATTCATAGATCCTTCTTGAATGGATAATAATGGCCAATGGACTGATATATGAAATGAGCTAACAACATGAACACACACAAATGTAACGGCTGAAGAATCTGAGCACAGGAGATTCACCTCTCTCTGGAGTATGGAGAGGACCCATCATCTCTTATTTTAATTTATATAGAGGTTTTTCTGTGGTGCTCCCCATCACACTATGTTTAGCTTGCAATTAAGCGCTTCACATATTGGCTTTGCCCTCACAACCACCCTGGATGTAGGGATGTATTATTATCCACATTTCAGAGTCAGGAGATGGAGGAGTTAAGTGACTTGCCTAAGGTTGTAAAGGAAGTCAGTGGCAGAGCTGTGCCGCCTGATGGAGTTCACCAGTGGTGCCCAACACAATCAACTTCCTGTAACTACTGGTGACAATAGATTATTGCTGGACATAGGTCCTTCCTGTCTTTTTTTTGTTTGTTTGTGTCTCGTGATGAAACAGAGCAATGGGGATAGTAAAATAGCAGAATCCTCTCCCTCCGAGAAGCCTGATGAAAAGATGCAAGGAACAGAAGAGTCCCATATACCTTACCCCAGCCTATCAAGGTGAAGCCCCACAGGTATTTGGTATCCGAAAAGAAAGCCACAAAGATTAGGCTGTGCAGGTAGAGGCCTTCAACCAGGATCCAGTAGTAGTTGGTGGCCAAGAAGTAAATAAACATCACAACCGCAATCTTGCACCCCGCCTGTCGAGGAACCCAAACAGAAAGCTAATGGGTTACCATTCCTGGATACAGCAACCATCCAAGAATCACCATTATGCTACTGAACCCATTGCACACGGCTCCTATTCTGACAACTTTTCTTCATCTCTCTGTAAATAAGACACGTTAAAGGCAGCAAGGCCATCCTTAGCACAGTGTCAAGTCTGTGTAAAGTTAACAGCTCTCCTTGCTTTGTAAGGATCATCTGTGGATGCATTAGTGCTTGTGGAAGTGCAGAACGAACAGCATCCCTTTGAGACAGCTAGAGTGGGGGCGAGAGCTGTACAAGCTTCCCACGCCGCTCTGTTACGGCAGCTTCATTATGATCTGCTAATGCAGTCCTGGGTCTCACTCGAGCAGAGAATGACAAGTGGCTCAGATTTTGCAAGGAGGCCAGCCAGGGTGACCCAAACAAACAAGCAAATGTGAGTCAGTCTGATCCCTATTAACAAAGAGAAGGATTCACAACAGAAACAGGCAGACAAGTATTGAAATCTGGGGAACAAATTTCAAAGATGCTTAAGTCAGAGGTTCTCAACCAGAGATATGTATACCCCTGGGGGCAGGCAGAGGTCTTCCAGGGGGTATATAAATATCTAGACGAGTTAGCCTAGTTTTATAACAGGCTACATAAAAGGCATTAGCAAAGTCAGTACAATGTAAAATTTCATACAGACAGTGACTTGTTTAATACCGCTCTATACACTGAAATGTAAGTCCAATATTTATATTCCAACTGATTTATTTTTTAATTATACGGTAAAAATGAGAGTGTGCCGTGACACTTCTGTATTTTTAGATCTGATTTTGTAAGTTTCTGAGGGAGGTAAAACTTGGGGATATGCAAAACAAATCAGACTCCTGAAAGGGGTACAGAAGTCTGGAAAGGTTGAGAGCCACTGGCTTAAGTGACTTAGGAATCCAAGTCCCATTTTTAAAAGCATCAAGCAGTTAAGTGAAGATTTTAAAGGTATTTAGGCACCTAAAGATGAAGATAGAGGCCTAGTGGGATTTTCACACGTGCCTCAGCACCTAATTCCCATTTGCACCTATGTACTTTTGAAAATCCCACCAGGCGCCTATCTTCACCTTTCAGCACCTAAATACCTTTAAAAATTTGGCCCTAGGAGCCAGAGTCTTACTGACAGTCAGTGAGGCCCAGATTCTCATAGGCCCCCAACTTCCATTGACATCAATACCTTTGAGGAGCCGGGCCTCGGGATCTTAAGTCACTGTAAGAAAATGAGATTTTTGCCCATTGCATACTGAATTTTCAAGAGCCCTCTCCTCAGGATCAGCCTGATATTTTATACTGATTCATCACAGTAATCCCTCGCCACTCCGGAAGGAATACAGATTGTCCTAAAGGGGCATAACAAGTCAGAGAACCGTTGACTAGCAGGCTGACTGTTTTCCCTGAGAGTCAATGCTTACGTATTGTGACTTGTCAACTGCAGGTGCCACTACAGTGCTCCGGAGGTCACTCATCAGCAGGGAGTCCAGTTCTTTTACGCCTATGTGCGTATGCACAACTTTGTCCTTGATAAAGATGCTGGCAGCTCTTAGCATGAAAGAGACAAAGAGATGCATGTGGATGCAATTCCTGGTGCAGTGCAGCCTCCTATGGGAAGAAAAGGATAATTTAGAGAGGCTATTGAATTCAGCCAGCAAAAGGGCAAAATTTTTGCAGTAGGCTCTGGGATAATCTATGGCCAAGCTCAGTAAGTTCAAGACTTCCTCATCCCTCGACTTAGTCACTATATCATACTTTAAGGACTCTTTTATTTAGTATTTTTGTCCTTCCTAAGAAAAATATAACAGAGCATGATTACTTAGCGATGACAGTTACCTACAATATTCTTGCTGAACTTTCCTGTCGTGAGACATTTATACATATAAATGGATAGAGGATTCAAAATATTCTTTATCTTTGAGTTCTGCCTGAAACTCTAGCCCACAGCATAATCTTCAGAACCCCTGCATGGTGTATCATTTAATAAGGCTTAAAATGCAACACCTCACATGAGCAAACGTCTACAAGTCTCAGCTGCTGACAGTCTGCAGCTTGTTGTTAGTAAACTGAATAGAAAGCCTGTGCCAGATGCCACCCTGACAGCAATAGAAACTAATTGGGCTGAATCGTACAACCACTTACTCCGAAACTTTGTGCATTGTACAGTGCATAATGCTATTGAAGGGGGAAGTTCACGGTATTATGCACTGTGCTTGGTAGTAAGAGTCTGCAGTACAGCATCCTTAAATTACATAGGCCCCAAACTCAGGAAAGCATCTCTATTCAGGATAGTCCTCCAGCGAATGCTTAGCATCAAGCATGTGCTTAAGTCCCATTTGTGATGCTGGCAGACCAGGTGCCAGCTCATGCCAGAGCCCCAGGCCGATTCATTGTGTATTCGTATAGATCAAAGAGATTATTAAATGTATAAGAGTGTATTTGCTGTTTAAATGTCATGAAAACTAGTGGGATGTTACTTGCATTGTTTTCACTTATCTGGATCCTGCTATAATGTAGGAGCAAACATTTCCACTCTGTGTACCCCTGTAACTAAATAACCCATCGAACAAGCCCTAAAACACAAAGGAGGCACTGTGGAATGCAGATGAGGAACTTGAACAGAAAAGTGCTAATTTCAAAGCAAGTGGTCATTAGGTGTGATGCCCAGAGGTCAGAGACTCAATGCATTCCTCACTCGCAGTCATCAAAGGAAAAGCCCACATGGGTAGTGACACGGTCAGCTTGTTTTCTGTGAGAAGAAGCTATAAGTATGGATTCAGGGAAAGATGTTTCACCTCTGGACTGTTTGGACTCTGACAGGGAAGTGTACCAGATACAAAGCCGAGGTCCCCAAAGACAATCTGGGTACCCTGAGAAGACTTTTGGGAAAGTGACAGTTTATGACATCACTGCCACCATTTGGAATTAAAAAGTGTGATTCTTTGTGCACATATTTTATCTGCTTTAACCTCTCAATAACTCTCATTTCCTTTTCTTAGCTAATTAGTAGAATTGGCTACTAGTGTTGTCTTTGGTGTAAGATCTAGAGCACCAATTGATCTAGGGTAACTGATCTCTTTTGACGGGGAGCAAACAGATGTGATGTGATGTGATGTGATTTTCTGTTTAAATGACCATTATCACAAAGTCCAGTTTGTCTGGGTGGCAAAATAAACTGGAGAGTCTAAGGGGACTGTCTGTGAACCCATGGTAAGACTGATACAGTGATCCAGGAGTTCACATTTGTTACTGCCTTGGTGAAATCTAATTATAGAACCCACAACCAGTGTGGGGTGTCTGCCCTGTTTTCTGACAGTCTACCTTGAGGTTGGCACTCAGAGCCGTGAGCCACTCCAGACAGCGTGACACCACTGACTTTCACAGATTCACATAAAGACTACCAGTGACGGAAAAATCCACAAATGTCCCTAAGAAAATTGTTTCAGTGGTTAATTGACCTCAATGTAAAAATACGTACCGTGTTTCTAGTCTGAAGTTGTCTAGCTTCAGTTTTCAATCCCTGGGTCCTGTTAAGCCCTTGTCTGATAGATTAAAGAACTGTCTACCATCAGAATTATTTTCTCCTTGTAAACCATGATCAAGTCACCTTTTAACCCGCTCTTTAATAAACAAAACAGATCAAGTTTCTTTACTCTCTCACTATAAGACACATCCTGCAGCCCCTATAGTTCTTTTCTGAACCCTTTCTGGTTTTCCAGCACCCTTTTTGAAGTATGGACACCTGAACCAGACAGTAATAGTCTCATTAATGCTATATACACAACGATAATGCCACCTCCCCATTCCGACCGGATATTCCCCTGCTTACATGGATCGCATTCACTCAGCAGCTACCAACTCACAGTAGGAGCTCACAATCACTTAGTTCTCTACCATTTCCTTTACAGAGTGACTGCGTTCTTATTGACTTAAGTGGGCCTTAAGCACATGAATGTGCCGAAGAGCTCTCCTGAACAGAAGTGGCCCTGGAGTACGTAGGTAAGTATTTTTCTGAATCTGATTCTAGCAGAGGTCAAACATCTTGCTGCTTGCAATAGCTTCCTCTACCCACACCCTTGCAACTAAAACAATATAAACATTTCTTCCGAGATTAAGCCTTGCTCACATGCTATGGAAAAGAAGTTGGAAGAATGTGTGTAACTGCACCACCTGGGGACACCAGCCCTACTGCATAATATTAACTCCCTAAGGTCCTTTCCCAGTATGCACTGGGTTTCATGCTGATGACTCAGTAAGGAAGGCAATCATTATTATATATTTTTAAAGCCATAATAGAAACTCAGACAAAATTGCCAGAAACACCAACAAGTACATATGCTGACAATGAAAACACTGCATAGTCTTAATACTTATTTATAAATATATTTATTTATACTTATTTATAAATAAGTAAGTATTTATACCTGCCTCTGGAAATTTCCACTACATGCATCTCATAGAATCTCAGGGTTGGAAGGGACCTCAGGAGGTCATCTAGTCCAACCCCCTGCTCAAAGCAGGACCAAACCCAACTAAATCATCCCAGCCAGGGCTTTGTCAAGCCTGACCTTAAAAACCTCTAAGGAAGGAGATTCCACCACCTCCCTAGGTAACCCATTCCAGTGCTTCACCACCCTACTAATGAAAAAGTTTTTCCTAATGTCCAACCTAAACCTCCCCCTCTGCAACTTGAGACCATTACTCCTTGTTCTGACGAAGTGAGTATTCCCCCACGTAAGCTCATGCTCCAATACATCTGTTAGTCTATAAGGTGCCACAGGACTCTTTGTCAAGTCTTACTACTGTAACCCTCCTCCTCCCTGCTCCTTTCCCTTCCTACTGTTTGCCCCCATCATTTTTTTTTTCCTGTCACAGGTCAGGTTTGCACTAGGACTGTGATATCCCTAAGAGGCCTGGCCCAGAACCTGCAGCCCAGGAGGGTGCCGTGGCAAGGGGCTGTCTACGTTACAGCAGCTTCCCTAGGCTGACCTAGGGGTCGCAGCACTGCTCTTAATGGCTGCAGTGCTACTTGCATTCCCTGACATTCCTCTCCTGCACCTAGCACACTCCTCACACCAGGATTCATGAGGAGGTTCTCTGCTCTATGGCTGTCTTCTGCAGTGCCTGCACCAGAAGAAATCTTCCAGAGCCAAAAACAGGGCGGGCTTTCAGAGCTCCTCTGCAGCCTTCTTACACAGCATAAAGAGGCCAGAGCAGAAGCGAGGATCTCACTGTTTTTCTGTTTGTCTTCCGTGAAATGCCTAACACGCTGCTGGAGACCATAATATGAATAATGGTCATGGAAAACCTGGCATGCAGTCTTTAGAGTTTGTTTCTTCTTTGGTTATTTCAAAAGAGAGCATTAGAGTGAGCATTCAACTCCTAAAGTGTTGGCAACTGACTATAGCAATATCCCTATGAGTAACTCGAGCGGATAATTCCACATGCCAGCAAGTCTATTGTTTCAATTGTGAAATAAGCCATTAAGCCTCAGAAACAGACTATAGGATAAACCACTCTGATCATTCTGTGCCTCACTGTGCTGTCATCTTTAACTGTTCTGGAAACAGACAATACAACATGTCTTGCTGCTTGCAATTTTTGCATGGCCATTGGAAATTATTTTCCATTGAAAGGTTTTAATGTGTTCTTTGTGTGATCAAAGCTTTACACAGTGGATAGCCATTGAAAATTACTCCATGCAGTGCACAATATTTACTCTCAGCACCGCAGACAGGAATATACAAAAGCATCAAGAGATTGGACAGTCCTGTGTGAATAAGGAACATAAGATTATCTCTTGTAGAGATGATGGTGCAAAAAGGGGACAGAGACCAGCTGGGACTATGAGTCTCTCACCTGAAGTAGCCGATGATGAAAACAGCCACTGCCAGAGAACTGAAGGACATAGAATATCCAACAGTGTACATAATGTAGAGACGTTCAAAGAATTCCTGCTGGAAAAGAAAACAAGATCATTTCCACTTTATTTTCTTCATGTGTGTGTACAGTCTCCAGTAATCCAGTTTCCCTTAATAAGTGACAAGCCCTAATGTGTGTTATTGGGCCATATGCATCCCTGCTGTAACCCCACTGACATCAGCGGACTTACACCAGTGAACTTGCTGTGCTGCCATCCCAAAGAATTCAAGATTCATCAGTCTACAGTAGGGGAAAAAAACAAACAAACCACAAGAGTATTAAAAGGAATAATTTGGATTCATATATTTGCCTTCTGGTGTTGTACTCTTTAGGGGGTCACTTTTAAAACTTTATTCCACAACCATGGAAAGTAACATTTTTTTTAAAAATGAAAGAGGAGAACCTGATTCCTGGAGCTGCAGATTTGAAGAAACGCACTGACCACCATTCAAAAATCACAAGAGCAGGCGATATTGGCATCATGTCTGTAGTCAGTTCCCTCCACTAGCTTTGGTGGGAGGGAGGGAATAACTGGACACACTTCTCTTGCCCTGGTATCTGCTCAGCTCCATTGACTTCTACACTGGAGGGGGTGGAGCGAAGGCTCTGATTCCTCCTCCTCCTCCTCCCTGATCCCTCTCAGCTCAGTTGCTGATGGCATTTTAGAATATGTTTGTCTAGATCATGGCCCTGAAGAGGGCTGCTGTGCGGCAGGTTGCTGAGAATCTAGCGTGAATACATCACACGGCTCAGTATTAAAAGGAAGAAAGAGCTAGCATATTTAGACCCAGATTCTGAAGTGGGATCCATCCGAGCACACAGCTGCAAAGACAGACATTGATTTCAATGGGAATGATGGGCCTGGCAGCTTTTGAAAGATCTATTGAGCATTTATCTGCATCATCAGGTGCCTAAGTACCTTAAAATGGCCCAGATCCCACAGACATAAGGACTTACACCTCACCAAAGCTATATATATAATATATATATATATATATATATAGGGGAAAAAAGTATTCATAAAAATTTTTAGTATCAGAGGCGTGTGGCACCTTATAGACTAACAGATGTATTGGAGCATGAGCTTTCATGGGTGAATACCCACTTCGTCGGATCATGCATGTATTCACCCACGAAAGCTTGTGCTCCAATACATCTGTTCGTCTATAAGGTGCCACAGGACTCTTTGCTGCTTTTATAAAAATGTTTGAGAGTCTGGGGCTTTCAAAAAAAAAATACTGATCGGTTATACAGCACTTTCCATTCAAGCATCCCTAATCTCAAGATAAACAAACAACAACATTATCCCCATTATACAGATGGGAAAACTGAGGCACAGGCAGGTTCATTGACGTGCCCCTATATCACCAGCTGATTCAGTGGCAGAGTACCAAATTGAGCCCAACTTTCTTCAACCCCAGCCATGGGACAAGAATTTTGGACCCAAGAATTTGGAGTTAGTCCACCCCTGCCAAAAGCAGATGCCATGCTGACTGAAGCCAATGGAAATTGCAGCTTTGCTGCTGTGGCTGAATTTAGCCCTCACAACCACACTAACCACAGCGAGGAACACCTGAATGGGGAAAGTGCCTTCAGTTCATAGATTCAGTGTCTGCAGTTCCTTCATGTCTACATTGTTTTAAATAAGACTCCTCATTTTATGACTTAAAAACCATTGTGTAAATAAAAGACCCTCATTGGGACTGATGCACCATTATTAAATTAGGACAACAGTATGCAGGTCATTCATATTTCCAATTGTTTCTGTACAGAACCATCAAGGAATGAAAAGTGTGTACAATTTCCGGACTTGTTCTTCCCATCCAAACTCTCATGCTCTGTGATTGCATTGGAAAAACACCCCCATACCTTCCCTGAGCTGATTTCTGGCTGTAAGTAGCGAAGGCAGTCCGAGTAATTGGCCCACGTTCGGTTCAAACCCTGCACAAGGTCCCACGTTCCATTAGGGCTACAGTGTCTGAAAGCCACTCCTGCAAGGAGGAAATGAGTCTTGGTTAGTCTGCAAGGGTCCTTTGCACCACCTGGCTTTTCATTTGCTTCAGATAAACCCTCTGAGGACTACAAGACTGGCGGTACCTTTGTGATTGAAGTCATAGATATAAGGAGGACATGGAACAGCCAAAATTTTTCCCAGTGAGCCCCTGGGCCAGCATATTAGTCCATCCCATTCTGGAAAGCAGTTACCCTCTGCAGACAAATAGAAGGAAGACATAGAAAGGAGAAATGAAAAGTATGAGACAAGCCTCTATGCTGCTTATTTTTTTACTGTATCTCCTAAATATTTAAAAGTATCTTGCAATTTAGTTACCTAAGGATTAAAAAGCATTAAATTTCTTCCCAAATAACTTAATTGATAATGAATCAGTGATATCTAGCTTATACCCCCAAAACACAGTATCAGTTTATTTAAAAACCCAATTCGTAGACGCTTTAGAGATGCAGACAGTTCCCCACTTCCATATAACTCTTCATCTCTGACTCTCAACCCACCTACTTTACACCATCCATCAACCTTAACTCTGCTCTCCGATGTTTGCAAAATATGTCAAATGTATTGACAATGGTCCCCCATGAATAGGAGATCATATAATGCTAGGAATTCGTTATTTTGACAATTGCACACATTTTTGTTGATTCTGGGAGCTGTGGTATGAAACGTATATCAAGGTATGTCTATGAACCTCCTAAGTTGATGGATCACCAAGGATGCTTCACCAACAGTGGTCAGGGAAGGTGCTTGACACTCAGATCTTTAAGAACACAGTATATTCAGAAAGCTGCAAGCCGGGGGACATTCTTTCCCACCCAGCAGGTTACCATTTGCAATGCTGAAATGCCAATATTGGTCCGAGGGGCCCAGCCATCCCCTTGTTCTTGAACCCATACATGGAGCGCCTCGACAGCACCAAGGAAAGATTCAGCCACTGGCTCAACAGGTGCAGAATGATATTTGAACATGCTTTTGGTTGACTGAAGAAACAATGGGGATTGTTTACTCACAAGATTGGATCTCTAAGCGAAGTATCTGAACAGTTATAGCTGCCGGCTGTGTCCTGTATAATATCCATGAGGCAAAGGGGGAAAATTACCACCAGCATGGAAGGCTGAGATGAAACATGTGCTGAACTTCAGCAGCCGGACACAAGAGTTATTAGAAGAGCTCAACATGGAGCTATGCCATTAAGGGAGGCCTTGAAAGAGCATTTAATCAGGAGCCACAGTAATGCACTGCGGTGGACTGAGCTCTACGCGGCCCTGCCACTTTGGGGCCTGTTGGGAATTGCCTGGTGCTTGTACATTTATGACTGTAGCACTGTTTGTCACTGATCCGAGGAGTTCCGTCACACTGTACAAGAAGCGTGTCAGTGCTTTCAGTTCCGCTAGGCACTCTGCAGAATAGGTTGTCAACGAAAGAAGATGAATTATTTTCCAAAAAACAGAAGTTTATTGAGTAACAAAAACAGTGCAAGAAAAACAGGTGCAATTTAAAAACAAATACGTTTTAAAAGAACTAAATAAATTAATGGAACAGAACTTAACAAGGGGAGAGAACATTCATGTCCATTTTTACCTTCACCCAGCAGCCGTGGCTCTCCCAGGTCAGCGTACGTGAAGTGGTGGTTGTCCTCACTGTCCCGCAGTGTGCAGTTGTAGGGGTAGGGACGCAGCCCCTGGGGCCATGTGGAATGTTGAGAGGGGTGTAGGTAGGCACTAAAATGGAGTTCTCCCTGGAGGGCAAAAGGAGCTTAGCCTGTGACTGTCAAACCTGTCAGTCCACCTGAGTCTGCAGCATCTGTTTGCGCTGCTGGAGAAGCCCTTGTATGTCCTGGTGCATCTCCTTCTCCTGTCCAGATCTTCCTTTTCCATAAAGCCTGCAATATTCACATTCCAGGCCCTCTGCTCACGGTCTGATGCAGCACTGGCTTGCTGGAGCTCATTGAGCATGTCGTCCCAAGTCCTCTTCTTTCTCCTCATCTGGCTCAGGCATTCCACCGGCGGGGAGGGGGAAGCCCTGAAAGCTGCAGCACCAGCAGCTCCAGACAGAACACAGGTACCATCGGCACTATAGCCACAACAGAAAGTGAAGGATTCAGAACTCCCTTTGCTTGCTCCCCTCGAGTTTTACACAGGACGTGCTTATTGACACTTCTACCTGGGATTGCTTGCGCACAGCACCTGCCATGGGGAGCATGGCTCACCAGGTGTGGGAAATGAGGAAGGAATTGCTCAGTTGCATGAAACTAGGATGATAAGGCACTGAATACAGGCAAGGGTGATTTTAGTGGATCTCTCACTCCTGAGGGTAACAAAGGCACAGAGATCACAGCTGCTGCCGGCATCCCGAAGCCGCCTGGGCCTATATGTTGCTAGCCTGTGTACTGCAATGGTGCCTGACCAAGTCATCACAGATTGGCATGGGAAAGTGTCCTGCCACAGAGGAAGAAATATGGCTGCCATCCCTAGAAAGCTTTGGGAGAGGATTGCAGAGAACCTCCATGCAAGTTTCATCAAGATCTCTCAGGAGAATTCAAAGAACATAAGAATGGCCCTAGTGGGTCAGACCTAAGGTCCATCTAGCCCATCAACCTGTCTTCCGACAGTGGCCAATGCCAGGTGCCCCAGAGGGAATGAACAGAACAGGGAATCATCAATTGATCCATCCCCTGTCGCTCATTCCCAGTTTCTGGCAAACTGGAACACAAAGGATGCCCCTGTGTACATAAACTGCTCTGCATGGCCTCCACTGCCTAACTCTACAGGGGAATGAAAAGCAGATAACTGCCTCTGCTTGTACGAATCACTACCTCTTCTAGGATGAATAAATTAATGAAAAAAGTTGATAGCTACATCCTGCTAAGTTGGGAGCATCACTGGAATGGGAAATATGTTTACACACCTACTCAAGGTTCCTTCCCCGCATCAGGCTTGCCTGTGCTCGACCCCCGGGGCTGACTGAACTGCGGTGGAGTCTATAACAGGTCCAGCACATCTGGGCCCCCCGTCACATGTTTCCCCCCGCCCTCATCCTCCTCACCCTTCATGTCAGGGGCCTGTGACTCAGCTCCTTGAAGATATCCACAGTGGCGTGCGGGGCGTAAGTGGGGTGTGCACCAAGCATGGGATGCAGCTCTTTGTAAAAGGGGCAGGTCTGCAGCTCAGCACTCTATTGACTGTTCGCTTCCCTGACCTCGATATGCCTGCTGCAGCTCCTTGGCTTTCACGCGGCATTGCTGCCGGCCCCTGTCATTACCCTTCTCCTGCATCCCCCGTGCAATCTCCCCATAGATCTTCAAATTTCTAAGGCTGGTCCGTAGCTGTTCCTCACAGTCTCTTCTCCCCACAGGCCTAGGGGAGCCAACATCTCCCATCTACTCCAGGCCAGAGCGCAGCTGGAACGTGTAGCCAGCATGGTCAGCTGGGCAATTGCACATAACAATAGAGAGCTGCAATGTGCGCTCATCAAGCTGGGCAATTAGGAAGAGGCATTTCAAAAATTCATAAGGTTTTAAGATGGGGGGAAGAGAGGCTTCCGGTGTCCGTGACCCCCCTGGGTAGTGGAGTTCACATTTGTGACCAGAGCGGTCAGTGTCAGGCATTGTGGGATAGCTGTTGGAGGACTGTTAGGGTTGACATACAGTGTCTACGTGCACATCGCGTTGATCTCAGTACATCAACCATGGCTCTATGGCATTTGGGGAGGCGGGAGGTGTGACTGTGTCACCATAACAGAGAACTTACATTGGTGAGAGACAGACTCAAGTGTAGTCACATGCACAACTAGGTTGATGCAAGGCAGCTTATATCAACCTAACTTTGCAGTACAAACCGGGCCTTAAACTCTCCACATCACTTAGCCTGCCTCTTTTATTCACCCAGAGAGAAATACATGTCATTCATCACTGCAGAACAGACACTCAACAACCTTTCTGGAAATATAATTGAAATTATTCTATTAAAGAAATAGCAACCAGTTCAGTTACCCTTCATTCACTGGCTCAACACATCTAGTCTCAGAGCAAGTATACCCAATTATATTTGGCTGCTTAAAAGGTGTTGGCTTTTGAATAAATGTAAAATCTGATTAACTTTTGATCCAGTAATTTGCGCGTGGTTAAAGATTGTTCCAGGTGATGACAAGTATAATTCTTAATGGATGAAACATGTAAAGGACTTCACTATTAAGAATAAGTATAAAAGGCTCATATATTATTTCAGGTCCACTGCAGGAAGTCACTACCATCAAAAAAGCAGATCAAAGAAAAATCTTAACTTCGGGGCTTCTTAAATCTTTATTTTTAACTCATTCTGTAAAGCGTTAGGGCCAGACACTGATCTCAGTTACACTAGTGTAAATTTGGAGAAACACCACTTCCTAAGAACAGGGTTATTTCAAATGCACAGCATTGTAAAGAAAGCATCCTTATTCAGGAAGCACTTACACACATGTGTTTGTACAGCATGTTCTTAAAGTTAAGGATGTACCTATATCCTATCTGGAATACGGACTGATTTACGCACATGTTTAAGTACTGTCGTGAAATATGAACCAGGATTTCATCTCAGGACCTAATATTTATTTTTCTGTGCCACCTCGACAGAAATGTTTGTGTGTTACTGTAACTCACATGACCTAAGCCATTGGACTCTGCATTCATTTTTGTGGCGCTCTCGTGAAAACAGGCTTCGGTAAGTATTTTGTTCACCGAGAGTTGTTTCGTACATGTAAATAGTTCACATACATTATCTGGTAGAAGGAAAAAAAAATACTTTATGTTCAATTGAATATTAACTTGCCAAAACTTTCCTCTAAACAAACACCATAAATTATCTCTCCCGAAATCTTCATACATGCCATGATGAAACAAATTATGTCTTTAAAAAAAAGATAGAGACAATATTCTAAAAAAATGTAGTCATGTAGCTGTCTTTCTTCTTACTCATCCTTCTTTCAAAAAACATGGAAACCATGATTACTATTATTAGTGATATTATTCTTACAACTGGCACTAGTATTATTGGTGAGATTGTGATAGCAACCATAACAAGACATTGTTACTGACAGTAATAATATGTCTGTACAGAAGATATGTTTTCTTATTTAGACAAAACCAAAGGAAAACAAAGCAAAGCCTAATTTTATGGTTTCCCTTTTATCCAAAACTCCTTTTACTCCAATATAAATCTCTTCTCTAATTGCTCCCAAGAGTATCTCAGTATTTATGCAAAAAGAACGAGGAGTCCTTGTGGCACCTTAGAGACTAACAAATTTATTTGAGCATAAGCTTTCGTGGCTATTTGTGATGTCTTTGAAGCATTTCATGTAAATGGGGTTATACAATATGGAGTGTTTTTTAAAACTAGGGTGCAGATGCACTGATATGTGTTTTGTAGGAATTCATCCTGTAATGACAGGGAGATAGACTAGCAGACCTTTTCTAAATTCTAGAGGCCAGATTTTCAACTGGTGAAGCCAACAGAGTTATAGTAGGGTAACACTAGTGTAAGTAGGAAAAGAATCAGGAAACCTAGAAATTCAAGTCCTGACTGGTCTGGAACGCTCCATGAAAAAACGCAGAACTAGTGAAATGGTGATGTCTAGAGGTGGGTGAATTTTGCTTTGGGCAAATAATTTCACACACACACACGTCTAATTTGGCAAGTAACTTCAGCCAAAAAAAAAAAAAAAGTTTTGGAATATTTTGTTTCACTGTTTCTGAAACAAAAAGGTTTTGACATTTTGAAATGAAGCGTTTCATTTCAGCAATTTCAATGGTGAAACATTTAAACGTCTCATTTCGAAATGGCGTTTCATATAGAAATTTAGTTAATTAAAAAGGGCGAAAGACAACTATCTCACCCGCAATTGTTTCAGGTTGAACAAAGTGTTTAGTTGGATTCTACACAACATTTATTTTGCATTTTTTCAGTTCAGCTCTGAACAACAAACAACAACAACAAAAATTAAAAATCCATTTGCTCAGCTATTGGGATGTCAGAAGAGCCAAAAGAGTAAAAGCTGATCACCTGAGAGAAGAAGGGATTTTAAGTCTTGGTAGTTGTTAATTAAGACAAATCAAATATTTAAGTTCAGTGGCTAACATTTTAGATAAAAGAAAGCTTTGTTAAAGATTTTGTAGCCTCGTCCTTTCAATTCAGGTGTTATAAATAACAACAATAAAGATGTCTGAGACCTTCTAGCAAACCAGGAAAGATCAAACTGGACGTTCATGATAGCCATGATAAAATCTCTCCCAAAAGAGCAAAAAAGGCAGGTTTTTTAAAAACCCTTTTCAGCTCACCTTTATGCTTAACTCCACTGCAGTGTGGAATAATAAAACAAACTATGAAGAGAACATGGTATCTCACGCACATAGATTCATAGACTTAAGGTCAGAAGGGACATCAATGAATTCCAGTGACTGGAACCTCACTAACTACAGATATCCAAGAATGCTAAAAAGCCTTGATCAGTTTGAAGCATCAGCCTATGTGCAACCTGGTCTGCTTGAGTCAGAGATAAATTGGGAGAGAAAGAGAAATAAGGAATGTCTATTAAAGGCACATTTCACACACACACTTGATTTGATTCAGAGAAATGCTGAAGAAAAAAATTGGGATCTTTCTGCATTGATCTCCTGCGCTTTGAGATGGTCGATATATTTGACGGTCTTGACACCCCATTAGTACTGCTGGTGTAGGGAAGAGAAAGAAATCAGTTGCTTAGGTACTTCACCTCCTTCTTGTAGTTGGGTAGTGATGTTCAGTTCACACTGAATTTTGGCTTCCAGGAGAAGATAAATCTGCTCCTCCGTGGTAATCGTGTCATCAGAATCCACCTGGGTGGGCGGGAAAAAAAAAAAGAAGTGAGGAAGGATGTTACTTGGATCATTTGACCCTTGGCTGTATTTTAATGGGAGTGCTCTAAAAGAGTTAATTGTCTAGACCTGCATTTCTAAGCATTTTAACATTTTCAAAATTAATGTTTCGATTTTTACAAATTGACACATTTTTGTTTTGAATTTTACTTTTTTTTTAAATTTGAGGTTGGGGTAACTTTACATACTGGTTGATCTGAGACAAGTTCCCTCCCCCCCCCCCCCAAAATAATTTCACCAAAAAAAATGTAAATAGTTTCATTTCAAGTTGACCCAAAACTAGTTTTTCTGCAATTTTGCAGTTCAGCCACTAAACTGAAAGACTGGCTATCCCCAAAACTCTAATTCCATCAGTTTACTGATTAACATTCTCATCATGTCGGCATTTTCAAAGGCGTATTCCCCTGTAGCCGTTGAGAAAAACTTCTGGCAGATTTAGATACGCCACTGGCAGCACCCTAAGTTCATAGTCAATACCTGACTTTCAGTCTACGTACTAAAACAACGAGGAGTCTGGTGGCACCTTAAAGACGAACAGATTTATTTGGGCATAAGCTTTCCTGGGCTAAAACCCACTCCTTCCGATGTATCTGAAGAAGTGAGGTTTTTACCCACGAAAGCTTATGCCCTTTGCACTTGCTGTATTCCTCCCTGGTCCCCTTGTATTAGAGCATCTTAAGGGTTGCTCTGATTTGTACTCTACTTCCCATCTCCCCTTATGCACCCTGGAAAACAGACTAGTTGAAGCATAGTGCATTCTGGCCACACTCTCCATCCACCCCCTTTACACTGCCACTCCATCTTCTACACCAGGGCTGAGAACAGGAACCTTGACACAAGCACTACCCCAGATAGGCAGTCCCCTCTGCATAAGGGATACTTTCAGAAGGCTGTTTCCACACACTTCAAAGTCTTTTCTAGAGCACAGGTCCTTGGCCGGGGGGGGGGGGGGTAATGCATGAATTCTGCTAAAAGCATGTATAATTCATGCCAGAATAATACTCTGCCCTTCTGTATCACCTTCTGTCTGAAATTCTCAAAGCCCTTTACAAACATTAGTGAATTATGACTTAACACATCCCGATGAGGTAGGTGTTAAGCCCATTTTATGGAAGGGAACAATGAGGCAGTGTTAAGTGACACACCCGAAGTCAAACAGGAAGTCTGTGGCAGAGCAGCCAGATCTCCTGACTTCCATGCTTGAGCTGCTGGACCACTCTCCTTCCCTCCTATAAAGCATAATGCACTGAATGCATGCCCCTGCGACTGCATATGCAAATGTCAGGGGTACATTAGCCAAGTCTCCTGAACCCAAACTCTCAGAAGCGGAGTTTGTTGGACTGAAATCAGACAGGCTCAGCTTTTTACCTAACCTGTCAGCTCAGCCCTAGCAAATAAGTTGTCTCTTTCAAAACACCCTTATCTACAGATCTATTATTCAGGGGAGGATATTTCATAAGCTGAGCTTCTAAATATTTCCCAGCCTCATCCGCATCAAAAATAAATGTGTCTCTCAAAGTTCATATGTAATTTAGCTAGGTACAAGTTTGTCCTTTTTTGTGCCAGTTTCCCAGTAGGTAAATCTTAAATTCACACCGGTTTTCTTTTCTTGTGTCAAAGGAAAAAATACTAGAAAAGTAAGAGCTATGGAAAGACCATACTTCATGTTCTCCCCCACCCCATCCCACTGCTGCTTTAACCCATTCTTTATCCAAATATGATAAATCAGACCTAAATAAAAGTTAAAATGCATCTCTAATATATAGTGCTGTTGGCCCTCTGGAGCACCTGAACACAACATATTTGAGTGGTACGGGGTCAGAGATGGCTTTATGCTACTTTACTTCCATTTACAATCCTGAGGCAAATGTAGCCCCTGGTGTAAAGTGGAGCAGCCTCAGGGCTGCTCTAATTTATACCAACAGGAACAGCTCCCTATGAGCCACCAATGAGGACTGGCCAGACCACGTGGCACTCAGGCACACACCCTCTACCTCCGCACCGTTTCCTCCGCTGAAGTATAAAGGAGAACAGGGCCTTAATTAGGGTGGGACGAGCAGGGCAGCTGCCCAGGGTGCAAAGCCATGGGGGCAGAAAAATGAGATGGAGAAATACCCCCCCCCCAAAAAAAAAACCCCACCACACAACAGCAGGGGGCACAAATACGTTTGCTGGTCCCAGATGCTAAAATGTCTAGTTACAGCTTTGGGGGAGAGGGTGGTGTAAAGCCACTGTCCTGGGGGAATCCTCACCTTCACCATTAGGGTGGCTTTAAAAGAACTTAGATACACTCCGGGATCAAGATTCAGGTACCTCATATGGCAACACACACCACTTAGCATTTACAATAGCATTTTCGAAGCACTGTAAAAATATTAATCCTTCTCCAATTCTACCTGAAGCACTCAGCCATCTTCTAAAAAGACACACTACTCACTTAGGGGAAGAGACCCTAATAATAAGGTTATCAGTAGGAGATGAAGGACCAGGGCAAGATTTTAAAGATTACATGAGTAGATCTGGAGGGGTGTGTGTGTGTGGGAGAGAGAGAGAGAGAGAGACCTTTTTCCAGGCGGGTGGAAGAAGGGGAAGCAAATTCAGCAACAAGAAACATTTTGTACAATTGTTCTGGTCAAATTAAACTTTAAAAAGAAAAACTCCAACACCTCCCCCCGCCCCCACGGGCCAAAACATACCTTTTCTTTTGACAGTTTCTGAGCAAAACATTTGTATTTTTTCTGTCCAAAATTACTTTTCTTTCCAGAATTTCCTTCAATTTTATTTAAGCACTTGAAATGTTTAAAATGATCAAGATCCAAATGAAACATTTTACCCAACCTGAGTTGAGGGGTTTTGGTGTTTGGGTTTTTTAAACTTTTTGATCCATCAAAAACGTTGAAAATTCCATTTTCAATTTGACCCCCCATTTTTTCCCTCCCCAGAACTGCCCACAAACTTATTCGCCCGGCTCTACACCCAAGATTAGTTTCTAATCCCTTTGAAAGCAGTACTGGTGAAAATATAGATCTCAACAGTTTGAGGGCAAAGCTAATCACATGCCCAAGCTCCACCCAGGAGCGAAACGTTACGTGTATTATTGAAGTGCCTAAAGGTAGGGGGGCCATCGGCACTCAAACCATGGCCCCGCCCTTCTCCCTGAGGCCCTGCCCACCTGCCACCTCCCCCCCCCCCCAAGGCCCCGCCCCTGCTTGCTCCTCTCTGTCTCCTCCACCCTGTCACTCGCCCTTACGGCCAGTAAAAAGTGATGGGGCCTTGGCCCCCTGGCCCCTTCTGTTCCAGGATCCCTGCCTAAAAGCCTAGCCATGGGCCAAGGCCTCCACTGTGCTTGCAAGACTTCTCAGTGTGATGCCATTAGCATTTTATAAGCATACTCCTCGCTCTTATCTAAGTCAGAGGTTCTCAAACTGTGGTCCATGGACCACCAGTGGTCCGCGAGCTCCATTCAGGGGGGGTCTGTGGATAGTTCCCTCTAAGGTGCACACCTGGGCAGCCGCACACAAGAGAATGAAGGACCACCCACCTAATTAGTGGAGCCGCACAGGTGTGGCTCCACTAATTAGGTGCCTGGACCCTGGAGACGATGCACATGTAAGGTGAGGTGGTGGCCTTGGGGGGAAATACGAGGTAGGAGGCAGTGGGGTGAGAAGAGGGGATGGGGGGAATTTGGGATGTGCAGGGTTGCGGCGGCAGTGACTTTCCCCAGCTCCAGGGCTGTGGCTACCAGGGAGAGAGAGCCCTCCTTCCCAGCTCCAGCTCAGGGGCTGCGGCGGGAAGGGAAAGGGGGAGAGACACCCCGCTCCTTGCCAGGCCCAGCTTGGGGGTTGCTGGCGCAGGGGAGAGAGAGAGCACATCCATCGCATTAGAAAGATAAGACTACTGATATTAAAATACAAGTTGTGCGCTTTTATATGTAGAACCAAAACATGTTATTAAGTTTTTATTTTATATAGCGCTTTTATCCAAAGTGCTTTACAACAGTTAGCTAACGGTACAAACAACATTTGGAAAGATTATTAAGTGGTCCGCTGAGACCCTCAGCAACTTTCAAGTGGTCCGCGAAAAAAAAGTTTGAGAAACACTAATCTAAGTAATTAACCTATTGACTAGTACCAGACCCAGGACTGACCCATGTGGCCCCCCTAGATACGCCCCTCCCAGTCCGACAGAAAGCCACTGATAACTACTCTGAGTACGATCTTTCAACCAGTTGTGCATCCACTTTATAGTAATTTAATCTAGAACATATTTCCCTAGTTTGCTTATGAGAATGTCATGTGGGATTGTGAAAAGCCAAAAACCAAGTTATATCATGTTGACTGCTTCACCACAATGCACTAGACCAGTAACCATTACAAAAGGAGGAAATTAGGTTGGTTTGGCAGGATTTGTTCTTAACAAATCCATGCTGGCTATTACATCTAGCCCTATTATCCTCTATCCTATTATCTGATTGTTTAATAAGTTGTTCCAGTATCTTTCCAGGTATCAAAATTAAGCTGACTGGTCTATAATTCCTCTGGCCCTCTGTGATCTCCTTTTTAAGGATAGGTGTTATGTTTGCCCTTCTCCTGTCCGCTGGGACCTTCAACATCCTCTGAGAGTTCTCAAAAATAATTGCTAATGGTTCTGAAAGTACTTCAGCATGTTCCTTACGTACCCTAGGGTGAATTCCGCCATGCCCTGCTGATTTGAATACATCAACTTATCTAAATATTCTCTAACCTGTTCTTCCCTACTTTGGCTTGCGTTCCTTCCCCCTCGTTGCTGATTTTAATTGAATATCTGGTCACCATTAAAAACAGCAAAGAGTCCTGTGGCACCTTATAGACTAACAGACGTTTTGCAGCATGAGCTTTCGTGGGTGAATACCCACTTCGTCGCATGCATATAGTGGAAATTTCCAGGGGCAGGTTTATATAGGCAAGCAAGAAGTAAGCTAGAGATAACGAGGTTAGTTCAATCAGGGAGGATGAGGCCCTGTTCTAGTAGTTGAGTGAAAACCAAGGGAGGAGAAACTGGTTCTGTAGTTGGCAAGCCATTCACAGTCTTTGTTTAATCCTGAGCTGATGGTGTCAAATTTGCAGATGAACTGGAGCTCAGCAGTTTCTCTTTGAAGTCTGGTCCTGAAGTTTTTTTGCTGCAGGATGGCCACCTTAAGATCTGCTATTATGTGGCCAGGGAGGTTGAAGTGTTCTCCTACAGGTTTTTGTATATTGCCATTCCTAATATCTGATGTGTGTCCATTTATCCTTTTCCTTAGAGACTGTCCAGTTTGGCCAATGTACATAGCAGAGGGGCATTGCTGGCATATGCTGGCGTATATTACATTGGTGGACGTGCAGGTGAATGAACCAGTGATGGTGTGGCTGATCTGGTTAGGTCCTGTGATGGTGTCGCTGGTGTAGATATGTGGGCAGAGTTGGCATCGAGGTTTGTTGCATGGATTGGTTCCTGAGCTAGAGTTACTATGGTGCGGTGTGCAGTTACTGGTGAGAATATGCTTCAGGTGGACAGGTATCTGCCCCTGGAAATTTCCACTACATGCATCCGACGAAGTGGGTATTCACCCATGAAAACTCATGCTTCAATACGTCTGTTAGTCTATAAGGTGCCACAGGACTCTTTGCTGCTTTTACAGATCCAGACTAACACAGCTACCCCTCTGATACTGGTCACCATTAGCCTTTTTAGCGAAGACTGAAGCAAAATAGGCACTAAATACCTCAGTCTTGTTGAAGTCATCAGCTCTCCTTCCTCCTTAAGTAGAGGTTCTACAATCTCTTTCACCTTTCTCTTGCTCCTATTGTATTTGAAGAACCTCATCTTATAGCTTTTTCTGTCCTTTGCTGGGTGTCTCTCATTTTGTCCCTATAGGCATATGCAATACAGCTCTACTCCTCCTCAGCAATTCATCCATGTTTCCCCTTTTTGTAGGACTCCTTGTTTAATCTTTCAGTAATTAAAGACTTCCTGATGGCGTCATATTAGCCTGTCACTGGTCTTCCTACCTTTTCTTCGCATCAGGATAGTTTGCAGGTAGGGGCACAGGTCTGGGTCTTGTGGGCTTAATTGGAATAACCACAGTTAACAAAAAAAAGGAGGTCAGTAATAGCAAAGCTGAGGGTCTGAAAGCTCCACAGACTTTCAGATCAAAGTTTGAATAATAAATCTGTCACGCTGGTGGATCAAGCCATTTACAAGGGCACTTCTGTGCTAGGTCACTGATTCAAAGGGGACTGGTGGTGATTTAAACCCTATCTTTAGTGAACAGGTAGCCACACAACAAAACCTCATCAACCCTAATCTGTACTAAGCAGCAGCCATTCGTAGAGCTGTCGGAGAGGCCAGCCGGCTCTTCTTCCCCTCTCCCTCCAATTCAGCTGCGAAGTACATCCAGGCCACCTGGGAAGCTTGCACTACCGACAGAGACACAGAGACGAGGTTTACTGCAGGTGATGATGTCACTGTAATGATGTTCAATGGCTCTCCTTCCAGGCTGTCCATCTGACATGGTTCTCAATCATTCCAGTTAGTTAAGGAAAAGTAAAAGTTTGCTTCATTTGGCCATCACTGAATCTGTATAAGGAATTCATTATTTAAATAAGTTCTGCATCCCCCCATCTCAACTTCAAATATACTTTAAAAAAAAAAAAAAAAAAGACAGAGCTGCAGATTAAAAAAAAGAATTGGAGTGAAATCCTGACTTCATTGAAGCCAATATGAGTTTTGTCATTCACTTCAACGGTGCCAGGATTTCACCCCAAGAAATCAGTTTCATATCAGTATAATTCAGTTCATTAAATCCACACAGTTTTAAAGTTTTCCAGCCAGCCAGTTCAAACAATGTTGCATTTTATTTCTGACAGATACAACAAATTTTCACCACAACACTATCACTAGCATCTTGTTTTGACAGCTCTATTCAAAGTCAATGGGACTTTAAAATTGTTTTCACTCCGTTGTTTTATATTGGAATTGAAAAGGTTCAGAAAAGTGCAACAAAAATGATTAGGGGGATGGAACGGCTTCAGTATGAGGAGAGATTAATAAAACTGGGACTTTTCAGCTTGGAAAAGAGATGACTAAGGGGGGATATGATTGAGGTCTATAAAAATCATTATAGTGGAGAAAGTAAATAAGGAAGTGTTATTTACTCATAACACAAGAACTAGGAGTCACCAAATGGAATTAATAGGGCAGCAGGTTTAAAACAAACAAAAGGAAGAGTTTTTTCACACAACGCAGTCAGTCAGTCAGTCTGTGGAACTCTTTGCCAAAGGATGTTGTGAAGGCCAAGACTAACAGGGCTCAAAAAAAAACAAACAAACCCAAAAAACCTAGACAAGTTCATAGAGGATAGGTCCATTGATGGCTATTAGCTGGGAATGAATGACAGGGGATGGATCACTTGATGATTACCTGTTCTGTTCATTCCCTCTGGGGCACCTGGCATTGGTCACTGTTGGAAGACAGGCTAATGGGCTAGATGGACCTTTAATCTGACCCAGTATGGCTGTTCTGATGTTCATATTTTAAGAGAGTTGGGTGCTGCTTCCTGTGAGCACTGAATTGGGCCAGATTCTCAGATGGTGTAAATCAGCCAATGGAGCTGCAATGGAGGTAGGCTGATTTACACCAGCTGATGGTGTGGCCCATTGACCTTAGTGGAGACTCCCACTTTAGATGAGGCTATTGAATGATGAATCAGGCCCTTTCTTTCCCCCACCAACTATATTCTGCAATGTTTCTCACAGAGCAAGCTTACAGCAAGCCTCTGTTTTAAGATAACCACACTGAGCATTTTGCACAATCTTGCCTTAATACTTGAGACTATAATCCAGCAAAGCACTTGAGGAGCCGCTCGACTTCAATGGAACTACTAATGTCAAGTGCTTTGCAGGCTTGGGGAGCAATAGTTTACAAGAAGTTGTTTGTTATTCAGTATTAAGCATGTGCTTAAAGACCATATGTTTCACAAGTCTCCTAAGCACATGCTTACATTTCATTAAATTTCAGTGGGACTTGAGCAAGCGCTTAAATGCTTTGCTGACCAGATGCCTAACATACAAAGAGCTTACAATTTAACTATACGCATGAGGACAGAACAGAATCATCCCCTGTGGGACGGCAGTCGGATCGATTCTCCCAGCTTTTTCCCTGGAATTTGTCCAGCCTCTATGTTAAGGACTGTTTGTCCGCTAGTGCTAATGTTATAATTTATATATGTATAATTTGTAAGTGTCTTTTGGTAAATGCTTAAAAATGCTTGAAAGTGAACTGAGGACAGCAAATCAGAGCATGAGTAATTCATGACCAGAAAGCATTCATGAATACTTATTAAGCAGGCACACTGAGAATCTTATGTGGTAATTTACATCTGAGTTTGAAACCACCTGTGCTGTAAATGTTTAATCATTTCAGAGAGACGGGGAAGCCAATGGACCACAACCCTTAGCTTTAGAAGATGATTTGCCATGTTTCTCCTCTGAGTCCCAGATCTGCCTAGGAAATATGCTTTAAGATTAAAAAAATATTGGTTCAGTTCTGAAGGGCAGACGACAATATACTTTCATTCCCTGGAAAACCTAACGGTAATTTCTCTAGAGTAGCTGGCAAGAAATATGCTTCTCACAACTCAAAGCGAATTTGAGTGTAGCTGCCCTCTATGTAATTAGGCATACAGTACAGAGACCAAAAGAGCTTGATTAATATTGGAGTCAGCTCCCACAGAGGAAGGTGCTGCTGACAACTTTTGCATGATCCAACAGACACAGTAGATCCAGAAGGGGAAAAGACTTCTTGTACATGGCCATGGACTCCATTAGAAGGGGCCATTTATGAAATATTAAAATAGCATTCAACTGCTGGTGAGATTCAAGAGGATTTTAGAGGAAGTGCTGAAAAGGAGGTCAGATACAAATGAAACCAGACTGATCACTCATAAGAGCACAGGAATTGCCACACTTGATCAGACCACTGGTGTATCTAGGCCTGTATCCTGTGTCTGACAGCGGCCATCACTAAAGGCTTCAAAGGCAGACACAACCCCCAAATTGTGCAATTATTGGATAACCTGCCCCTAAGGAACGTTACTTCTTAACTTCCAGCGATTAGAGATTGGCTGATAGCCCAAAGCACAAGGGTTTGTAACCCTTTCAACTTTTATTTTTTAAATGATCCTTTCTATTGTAACCGGATGTGTTCTCATTATGCACCCTGCTTTCAGCCCTCTTCTCTCCAAAGCATCTCTTCTGATTTGCCTCATTTGTCACAAGACAGAAGATCACACATGGGCTATTTCAGAGATGTTAGTGTCATTCTGGTGAAGGAGTTGGCATTTATAATGGAAAGGGCTTCACCAGCCAGGGCAGACTACAGTCACAGTAATTAATACTAGTTACTACTCGGACAGAGTAAGTTGAAAGCTACTGTGAAATATTAACTGGAAGCAATTTCTAAATTACAATTGGAGTTGGGTGACAAATGTTTTGGACTTTTTGTGTGCGCTAAAAATGCAGATTTGGGTTGACCAACATTTTGCAAATGTGTGTCAAATTTGCCAAATTGTTTTGGTCAAAAACCAAAATTCTGAGAAGGCAAAAAGTGTTTCATTTTTTACAATTTCTAAATGAAATGTTTCAGTTTTTTTAAAAATTCAAAAAATAAAATTGCTTTGAAATTTGCTTCAATTTTACTTTTTTTAAAAAAATGCATAAAAAATTCAAATGTGAAATGAAACATTTCAGGTTGAACAAAACATTATGTTCAGCCTGAAATGAATTTTTTCACTTTTCTGGTTCAGAAAAAAAAAATCATTTTAGGCCAACGCAAAACAATTAAAAGAAAAAATTCAGTTCATCCAGCAAACTGGAAGTCAGTTAGTTTCCAATGTGTTTGCTAATTCAGAGTCTATACAAGTTTTTCTAGCCACCAAATACTGCACAGGATCCCTCAATTTGTTGCATTTTCTACTCTATTTCATGAAAGTGGGAGAACACTGAAACATCATACACTGCTCTAGAAGGGCTGTTTTTATAAGCAAAAGCTCTTTCTGGATGCCAACAGTGAGATGGGCACTTTTTCATTTCAGGACATAGTGCAGTACAATCACTGAACTATAACCATTACAACTGGTGAACATTCAAAGTAAAAACAAGGAGTCCGGTGGCACCTTAAAGACTAACACATTTATTTGGGCATAAGCTTTTGTGGATAAAAAACCCACTTCTTTTTGTGGATACAGACTAACACAGCTACCCCCTGATACCTGACACCATTCAAAATAAAAAAAAAACATGAAGCAGTGGGATGACTGAGCTGCAAATAGCCAGAATAGCCCAGATAATTAATGGTACATTTCAGGATACAAGAGATCACATGGGCCTTCTACCTACTGGTCAACCGTAAAGTTGGTGTCAGTTTCTGGGTAACTGCACCTGTATTTTGCCGCCACGCTCTAGCAAGGGCCCCCACTTAGAAGTTTATAGCTCTCAGCCACCATCTCTCTTGGGTGGAGATCTGAATTTCTCCCCCTTGTGACCAGCTCTTTTAAAGGCTACAGTTTCCTGCCTTACACTGTGATATTCCCAGTAAATCAGACTGCCTACATAGGTCAGCAATTGTCAGTCACACGCTACCACACAGTCGTTTCTAAGCAAGCACACTTCTTAAGTGAAATCACTACAGAGAAGACATACTAAATAAATAGAAGGCCACACACACACACACACACACACAAAAAGCTTACCAGAGGTCGCTCCATCTCTAGCCTTGGACTCTGGTAGGGGTTAGTCCTTCAATCCCACAAGGTTCTCTCTGTAGTTACAAGTTCATAACTGTCCATACGCACCAACTTTTACTTTTCCCAGGGGTTGCTTCACCCCCACTCTGCCCTGAGCCCTCCACCCCTTCCCCCAAGGCCTCACTTTCACTCCGCCTCTTCCCGCCCCCGTTCCGCCTCTTCCCCCGAGGCCTCATCCTCACTCTGCCTCTTCCCGCCACACTCCGTGATGCCACCCCCCCGCCTGCTGCCTCCCCCCCAAGCCTCGCCCTAAGCTGCCAAACAGCTGTTTGGCAGTGCCCCTGATTAGCTGATCAGGGGCTCCACCAAACAGCTGAGTGGCGGCACTGCCAAACAGCTGTGACTTGTGGGTGCTGAGCACCCACACAGCCAGCGCCTATGTAACTGTCTGGGCCCAAGACTGGGCAGATCAGCCTGTTTCTTTATACAGCTTCGACCTTTGATCTCCAGGAACAGGTAATCAGCAATCATCCTCTGCTTCTGGCCTTCTATATTAGGAGACAATGACTCTCTCCTCAGGGCAGGATTTTTGTACAACTGGAGGTGGGGGATTTACATTAACCTCTCCCTAAGTATTTGCCAGGAAATCCACTTAACATTCATTGTCCCAAAAGTTCATTCTGGGCAGACACGTTTTCAAGGTAGTTCTGTTTGTTCACTTAGCAGGGGACAGCTGATGGTCAGCAGAGCAGAAATTTAGTGGGAACAATTGTGCAGAAGTCAAAAGCTGTCACTTGTGGCTGCTAGGATGGTCCAAGATATTTTATATTGGTTTGCTGGGGGGACGCACACACCACCCAAAATCGGTTCGGTTTTTGCCCCCGATTTCAAATGATCTGTTTGTTTCTGTTGCTTTCCTAACTACAGCAGGAAACTCACAGGGCCAAATTCACCACTTGAACAACTACACTGATTTCAAGTTCATCCTGGCTGCAACTTATTTGACACAAGCCCAGATTCTGCCAGGACCTACAACCATCTGAATACATAGCAGTGGGCAGAGGCGTCAATCTGGGCCATAATCCTAATCCTCGGGTTTCAGAGTAGCAGCCGTGTTAGTCTGTATCCGCAAAAAGAACAGGAGAACTTGTGGCACCTCAGAGACTAACAAATGTATTTGAGCATAAGCTTTCGTGGGCTACAGCCCACGTCATGTGTCCGATGAAGTGGGCTGTAGCCCACGAAAGCTTATGCTCAAATTAATTTATTAGTCTCTAAAGTGCCACAAGTACTCCAATCCTAATCCCGTATTCCTTGCACACCCACAACTCCGCTGAGCTCACGGGGGGGATCTCTGGTGCATAGAATCAGCCCCAGTATGGCACTTGAATCTATGATGGCAGGAGCAGCGCCCACCTGCAGTGAGTTTCCACACAGGGTTTCGTGCAAACTGCAGCTCTGGCTACAAGGCATCTACTTGACGTGAAACTGTTCTGGGGGGGGGGGGGGAGGAGACGTGACTTTGCTAAGAGGGTTCCACCGTATTTGCTAGAGTGCATTCCTGTCAAGTGCCTTCTTAAAGCCCACTCTCTTCATTTGACCTCTCCATGGCACCACGTGCTTCCACCTCTGCACTGATGTTTTCTTATTTGTATTCTACCCATCGTCATACCACTATAATCGCTTCTAGGTCTGGCTCCTTTCCTTTTAGGCCGCGCACATGTGCGGTACTACGTGCCATGGATTTGTAAGCTTCTTTATGATTTGGAGTGGCTTCCAGTCATTATGCTCACTCCTTTATAAAACGCAGCCTCAGGCAGCACTTAATTGCAGTACATGCTTTGAGCTTTCAAAATATTTCTCACCTCTGGAGTGCAGCAATTTGCATCAGGCAGATCTGGCTCTACCGCAGAGAAAGAACACACAAGCTAGGGCAGGAAAAAGCGTTAGCGTCTCTGTATTGCATGACTGACTCCAGGCTAAGGCATTTTGCCATCTGCATAAAGCAACAAACTCCAGAGCTGTGGTTCCCAGGTGGTACTCTGAAGAGAGCTTGTAGGTGGGTCCTCAGAGCCACCTCCCTCCTAGTGGTGAAGCATCCAGCAATCTTTGAGCAGTGACACTTGCTGCTAAAAGTCACCTTTTGTCTCTCATGAGTTCCAGCAGCATGTTTGACCTACAGTACTAAAGTGTTGCTGGGATGTGTCATGATGCACCCTTAAGCGGCACTAGAGTGTGAGTGAGTGAGTGAGTGTGTATTCGTTCCTTTAAATGGTGTTCAAGCGAGCAGGAGGGTACCTTTGGAGGAAGGGATTAGACACGGATTGTCGGCAGAGCAGCACACAGATGTTCTACCGTAGGTAAGGCACAATTTATAAGCCTCAGTTCTTGTGCTTCAGTGCAAACATTAATCAGCAGCTAGCGTCAAGAAGAAAGATGCCCTCTTCTATAGCATTAAGGGGGCAAGTATTCCTTACTCTTACAGGGAGTAAAGCCAAATGCTTCAGAGACCTCCCACTAGCCTGTTTTAATATCTTAATTCTGATGACTACTGAATACAACCTAATTTCCCACCAAACTACCAGCTTTCTGCTCCTGCTTCTATATAGAAAGACTTGATTTTTAAATCTTGAGGCATAAAGCTTGAATAGAAAGTGTGCTGTAGAGAACAATCCTTCACAGTCCCTGGGTGACCTAACATGTCTTGTCCATGCCTGGAGCCCAAGATAGTCCAATAAATATATCTGACATATGCCACGTGGCTTGCAAACTCTAGTCTATTCGCCTCTTCTTGAAATGTGGGCTTACTCCCACTAGCAGCAACAAACCGAATAATAAAGGAAAGCCACACTCATATTAAAGGTACAGCAGGCAGACCCCTTAGCAATGACTTAGTTCATCAATATCTCAGGTTAATTTTTTTCCCCTTTGGGCCTTTTTGTTTTTAATTTGACCTTTTAGGAAAAAGTAGAGTGTCACTTTAATACCAAAGCCTGAGCACGCTAATTAATGTCCAATAGCCGTGCTGGTGTAATTAACTCCATATTGATCTGGCTGTCCTATCGTATGCACACTATTTCCACATGAGGGACATTAAAAGCCGACAGTGGCTAATTAGGAAAGCGGGCCTGGATAACAGAGGGTGTCAGTAAAAACAAAACAAAACCGCTCACCTCTGGTTCACTGGCTCAGCTCCAGCCTGTGTATCTGAGGTTCTCACAATGAGTTAAGCCTCAACATCCCTTTGTGGTACAGTACTGCTTGCAAATATTTTGTACCAATTTTACAGATGGGGAAATTAAGGCAGCAAAAGGTTGAGTGACTTGCCCAAGGACACACATAGCTTAAGAAAGAGTCAGATATAGAGCTCATACACAAATCTCCCCATCATTTACTTTAACCAGTAGACCCCACTGCATCTAGTAACCAAAAGCTGGCACCCCTGGCTGGCTGGCACTTTATCTGAACAGAATAGGTGGGCTTAGTCCAGATCCTACTGGAGAGATGTTCCCCTAAGCACTAAATGCCACCTTTAATGGTATTGTCAATGACTGGCTGTGCCTGGGGCCTGAACAGGCCTCACAAGATAACAGCAGGACAGTCTACAGAACTCAGATGCCACTATGCACTCTGTACCTGTTAGATGGATACACAAATGATTAGGGCCCTACCAAATTCACAGCCATGAAAAATGCATCACAGACCATGAAATCTGGTCTCCCTCTGTGAAATATGGTGTTGGGTGCTTTTACCCTGTATTACACAGATTTCATGGAGGAGACTAGTGTTGGGGGTCCTGACCCAAAAGGGAGTTGCAGGGGGAGAGTAACAAGATTATTTTAGGGGGTCGCAGTATTGCCATCCTTACTTCTGCGCTGCCTTTAGAGCTGGGTGCTGGAGAGCAGCGGCTGTTGGCTGGGTGCCCAGCTTTGAAGGCAAACCCCCTATAGCAGTACTGCAAGCCCCCCATAATAACTTTGTGACACCCCCCACACACACTCCTTTTGGGGTCAGGACCCCCTACAACTACAACACTGTAAAATTTCAAATTTACGTAACTGAAATCATGAAATTTACGAATTTTTAAATCCCATGACCTTGAAATTGATGAAAACGGATCCTGAATTTGTAGGGCCCTACAAATGATTAACTTAGAGCTACGCTGGGCCACCAGGCACACACCTGAGCTAGGGCTGGTGCGCAAGCTGCACTTCTCTGGAAAATACTGTGCCTCTGAGGCCCTAGGAGTCACAATTCCTCCCCTACTCCTCCGTGCTCCCAGGGGAGTAGCAATTTATTGCTGGATTATACCAGTAGAGCCGACTGCACACTGGTTGAGTGGCAGGTACAGCCTAGATTCCAGCCTTCCTCCTCTGGCTCTCGGGACACAGTAAGCAGAGAATTAGTCCCACTTGTTCATCCCCCCCATGCACTGACTAAGCGGTGTATTGGGGTTTTTTGGTAAACTCATTCCTCTGCCCAGACACTTAGTTCAACTCGCAATCTAGCCTTTTGTCTGCAAGACAGCCTGGTGCCTCCCAGAAGCGCTAGACTCACTCCAGATTAAATGCAGATCAATTTTCTAGACATCCCACAGGACAAGTGGCATAATACTGCTGTGCACATGAAACCTGCTTCACGCTCAGTGAAACCTCAGCAATTTCACAACAAAAGCCTGGTCTGCACTGCAGAGTTAGGTCGACGCAACGCAGCCTACGTCTGCACTAATCTGAAGCTCCCACCGATGTAAGTTGCCCACTACATCAACTTCATAACGCCACCTCCACGAGAGCCCTAGCGCTTAGGTTGATGTAGTTAGGGCAACTCAGTACCCGTGTGGACACCTCATTGCTTACAATCGACCTTTACTGCCTTTGACAGACCGAGCTGTCAGCCCCGTGCCAGCTTTCAAAGGTAGCAGCAGGTGATGTAAGCATGGGAGTCTCCCCTCCAAGCCCCACATGGGGCTGACCACTGGGATGGGGAGAGGGGATCTGGCCGTCAGCCTCGTGCAGAGCGGAGGGGCTCCAGCTGTCAGTCTGGGGCATGGGAGCTCTGGTGCTCAGCCCGTGTGGGGCTGGGAGGGGGCTCCAGTGCTCAGTCCTGGGGGAGGGGGCGTTCTCCAGCAGTCAGCCCTCCGTGGCTGTCAGTACGCCACCCTCCAGCTGTCAGAGCCGCACAATGCCCCGCTTCTCACCAGGAGGGCAGCACTGACACGAACAGCCGACTGAATTACTGCGGTGGCTTTAGGTGGACTAACTTAATTCTATAGCATACCCATGCCCTGTGCTCAGTCGGTCTTAGTGGAACTACACTGACTTCCTTCCGATTTCAGTGGTGCTGCGGCGATAGGCAGCAGCTCAGGATCGAGCGTTGAGCATTCAGAAGCAGAGATATGCGGGTGCCTGCCTTTCATCGGTAACGTAATATAAAAACGTGCACAGTGCACTGTTTTTCCCCTGCCGGACACGAGTTCTCAGACTGTTGTGATTGAAATGGTGGCTGTGTTGAATTGAAAGCAGCTCTGCTTTTAATAGAATAGGGCAGCATTTGTTAACGAGCTGATAAGCTGCTCAGTACACCACTGGGGGAGGCAGTATTTCACCTGCAGCACCAACCCTAAGTGTTCAAAAGTCATGAGTCGCCTCCCCCCCCACAAAAAAAAAGTCATGACTTTTAAGCCAATCACAAGAGTGAAAAATAATACGGTTTGGGGTTTTCCTATTTTGCCTTCTGGGTTATACATCTTCATGGCATAGTAGAGCCTGACCCAAGTGTAACCAATGCAGCAATGCTTGCCTGAGTCTGCAGACAGCCTGAAACAATAGCTCTGAGAACTGCCCTATGCATCTCCCTGGGAGGTTAACTCCCAAACCCACTGCTGTAGGGGGACCCTTCATTTTGACACTACCCTAGAGGACTGCTTGTAGCAGGTATAGAAGAGTGCAATAGGCCCAGCCCACCCAGGCAAAGAGATCTATCCTGATGTTGGGATCAGTGCTGCCACTCCTGACTCTTGGGGGAGAGAAAGAGCCCCTGCGGTGCTCCCGGAAGACAGAAAGAGGTCCCACTGCCTCCCTCTTTCTGCCACCATCAGTACAAGTGAAGGGCAAAGCCCTGGTATAGCAGTGGAGCTGTGTGGCCCCAGGAAGGGGTGCGCGTGGCCCAGATTGCATTAATCCAGCCTTCTCGTAGTACTGCAGCCAAACGACACTCAGCGTGAGCGTACCCAGGTGGAGCAGCTTCGCTGGAAAGACCCCAGTGGAAGGCTGCACGAGGGCTTCTGAAGAAACTCAGCGTGCTGCAGTCAGGTGTTCCACGGAGTCAGGAAGGGAAGAGAGGAACCTGAAAGACAATCAGCACCTCTCGTGATAAAAGGACAGGAGCGGGGGGGGGGGGGGGGAGGAAAGAGTACCTGGGAGCCCAGGGCAGATGTGTGCGTCAGGCTGAAAGGGCCAGGAGCTCTGAGCTGAGGTGCAGATGGGGATGAATGGATCGAAATGGCGGATGCCCACACCATGGGGTAAGACGACCGACCGCTCCAGCACAGCTCATGAGGGGCACTGGGTGGAGCTAAGGGTGTGTCCATCCAAGAGGCTGCTGGCAGTCAGATGAGCATGAACCCTCCAGTGCTTGAAGAGATTAATAAGGGGGAAACACCAACAACAAATAATCAGGGTCACAAGGGCAGATCCAGGCTCCGGGTCTATGATGCAAACAAGCTCAATCACGTGCCTGTGCACACACAGATAACCGTGCAAACACCACACTGCAGCACATGCACAGGCTCAGGCATTCACACAGGGACACCGCACTGGGCAAGGCACTTGCTAGTGAGAGACCTCGCTGTGTGGCCTATGGGCTGCCTTCTAAATGGGAGAGGAAATGGCCTTCCAGGTTCCCCACAGCCTTTAGCTCTAGGCTACTCCTCATGGACTACTGGATAATGGTCAGATTCATTGCTAGTTTGGCTTCTCCTGAGCCAGTTGAGGTTGGGCATGGTGGGTGCCGGAGCTTGAAAGGGGGTGGGAATTTACTGGCTGTAATTCCAGAGTAAGAAACCCAATTCATGGCCCAGCACAATGGGGCCCAACTTGGCTACAGCTGGAGCTGGCCACAAAGCAGAATTTCTGTCCTGTGAGAAATGTTGAGGTTTTACAATTTGGAAAGAAACAAAATTTCAACAATATTGCACTTTGAATTTCCTGTGAAGAGGACTATTTGGATTCAGCCTGTTGCCACTCTAGCCTCACCTCCTCCTGAAGCCTTTCTGTTAAAAGTTTGGTTGAAAGAGACCTGTTCCCATGAAACATTTCAATGGCAATAAATCAGCATTTTCTGACAGAAAAGCGTGATGTCAAAAACTTTTTGGCCAGCACTACCCTGAGCCAGTTCTCCATCCTCATCCTCCTTGACCCGTCACCTGCCTTCTGCAATCTTGACCATGCTCTTCTTGAAATATTGTCCTCTCGCTATCCATGACTCTTTTCTCCTGGTTCTGTTCCCTCTCTCTCTAATTGCTCCTTCAGCATGTTCTCTGGAAGATCTTCCTTATTCCCTCACCCCCAACCTTTCAGTATTGGTTCCCCAGGGTTCTATCCTTGGTCCCTTTCTCTTCTCCCTTATCTCTGAGCAATCTCACCCACAATCCAGCTAGCATGTCTATGGGAGCATCTACACGGCAATCAAAGGTGTGACGGCAGCTCACCCGTGCATACTCATGCTAGCTTTAAGCCAGTCAGTGTGGCTAAAATTAGCGGTGAAGATTGAGTGGTGCAGACTTTTAAGACCTCTTGGAACCCTGAGTATGTAAGTCGCATTCCTAGCCTACACTGGGGCCCAGGCCACTGCATCTTCATTTCTATTTGTAGCTGCCCTAGCTAGGTTAACCTTAGCATGGCTATGCCTACATGAGCTGTATTCACAATTTTGAGTGCAATGTAGACACACCCTATCCTGCCTACTCATAGAGCTGCCTCTCTGCTCCAGACCCATCTCTTTCTAGCCAGACTAAAAGGTCAGCCTGACTCTGGTCTAGCCATCAGCTCTAGTTCAACCTGGCTAAAACAGAGTTCTGAACACTCCCCCTCTCCACTCCCCGCACTGCCCCTGTCTCCTTTCTTGATCACTGGTGGTGGTGGTGTCACATCCTGCCTGTCACTCACGCCTCTAACTTGGGGGCCATCCTCACAACTGCATTAATCACACTACTCCCAATGTGAAATGGCATTATTTCCACTTCCGCCTCCCCAGTCCTCCTTTAAAAGAGTCTAACAATCGACAACAGCCAGGCATACTCCTGTGCTTGTGGAACTCCTGTTGAAGCGAGTGGGAACTCTGTGTATGAAGGAACAGGACTCGGTTATAAATATATTTATCTAGGGAAGGGATGAGGGAGTTAGTGTTAGGAAGTAAAAGGAAAAAAAACACAGAGCAAAAGGTGGGTCAAATGGAGGGGAGTGGCCTTAATATAGCAAAGTCCCATAGAGTTTTCCAACATCCACCTATAGTGGAGCCTCTATTTTCCTCATCAATTGTGAAATAGTTCCCAATAACGGCTTAGAGCTAATGCACAGAAAGACAGAATGGAGGTCTTTTGCTTATTCTACTGCAGCAGCCTCTAAGATTTTTGTTCCACGCAGACATTGCCCTTGTTAAAAAATAAAAGTTGCCAGACCACAAGATAAGAGACGGCCTATGTTAGACGTCTCCTCATTAGATGCTTCAATGCCTTTTTAGCAATTGCAGAGTGCTGCGCCTGACATATGTAGCCACAGGTTATGCTGGCTAGAGTTGTGACAAGTTTCAAACCTGAGATCAAATTTATTTCTGTGGGCCAGATGCAAATCTCAGTATTCCCAACCTCAAGTGCCCCAAAATCGTGGGCCAGGCCCTACAAAATCATGAGACCGGCTTAAAAATAATGAGATTTTTATTTGCCTTCTATTCTAAACCTTTAGGGGTCATATCTCCACACCTATGAGGGCTAGAAGTTTACTTTTAAAAATGGAAGCTGAAATTCTTACTTAAACACAGGATTCCAGTAGGTGGAGCTTTAAGGGAAAAAAAAAGGAAAAAAGACAAAAATAAACACACACCACACATACCACCACAAGACTTGATAAAAAACAAAAGAATTTCCCTACGCTCAAATCAGCTGTGCCGACATTCCCTAGCTGAAGCAGTGGTCCTCTCTCATTTATCAATGGTATCAATATAGACAAGGAAACTTACTGCTGGTTTTGCTCACTGGCAAAACAAATCACATTGATTGTTGGCACAATTTTGCTGGCTTTTGAGTGTAACTTGTATGTCATAGTAGAAGGGGGTCTAAAAGAAACCACTGCCACAACGAATAGTATGTCCAGCTTTCAAGAGCCAACTCTTACCTGCCTGATTAAGAGAGCTCCTGTGCTAAGTGACAACGAAGGGAGGAAGCAGATCTGGTCTTATCCCCAAGCAACACATGCAGTCCCAGTGGATATCCTTCTTTGCTCCTCTCATCATAAACTGATTGCTTTTCTTGCTGAGTAGATTCTCAGCTCTCCAGCTATTTCATTCCAAGGCCCACGTCATAAGAGGAAGCGCCTTTTACGGAACACCTTTCTTCCAGACATCCCAGTTCTCTACTCTTTTGTTCTCAAAATATTTTATTCACCAGCAAGGGCTCTATAGCCCAATGAGAATTTATAGACCACCATTCCAGAAGTAGTATCCTAAAGTGGGGGCTCCCAAACTTTCATAGTGGTGACCACATCTTCATAGAAGGATGGACAACTGGGGTGGACAGTTTCCATGGCCCACTCATGATTGCAACTCACCCCTGTGTCAACTGGAGAACTTGCTTACGTGGAAGAACAACATTAGGAACATATTTTGTACATCAGAGTGCTGGTAGAGAAGTCCCAAAATAGTCTTTGCCCAGTAAGGACAGATGGAAACAATAAACTGACCAATGACTGGAGCCGGAGACATCAGAGGAAAAAGATGCAAGTTATCTTGCTATCTGTAACAGTCACAAAGAAAGTGGAGTGGATATTTCCTTATCATGGATATGGATAAACTAGAAAGGGAAAGATGAAAGAGCAGGCTGATTTAATGCTAAGCAAAGAGGCTCCGGAGATAAGGGGGTTCCTTCAGAACATCAGAGGCAAAAGAAATATTAAAGGGAAAGTCATCCTGTTAACAAGCAAGGAGGTGAATGAAACCTGTGATGACTCAATCACTGCCAAGATGCCACTTTCTTTGTTAAACAATCAAGATCAATGGGGAAAATAAATAAGGGGCTTTGGAACATGACTGCTAGATTGTGGCCTGTCCTGCCTTCACTGCAGGGAACTAAAAGGACATGAAATACCCCAACGTCTCTGCACCAGCTACCCACACCCTGGGTGGCAGCACAGAATGGGAGAACAGCCACAGGATCTGGGTCCTAGAGACTCTGTAAAGGTCAAACAGTCTAGCGCTCAGAAAGTAAGATGACCTCGTGCAAACAGCTATTCATAGAGAGGAAGAGAGGAGAAAGGAGTATTTGGAAAGTCTGAGCTTTTATATCACACTGCAGGTCTGGAGTGCAAAGAAAATGAGCTAACATGCTAAATCACTGAAAACTGTTTCTGAACAGTTATGGAGATAGAGGATGGTGGAGGAAATCACATAGGTCTACAATATTAAGAATTAAAAAAATGACACTCAGAAAACCTGCTGGCAACTGCCGTTCAGCAAAAGTAATTTTTATGATAAACCATCAACAGTTAGAAACGTGGACTTCTATGAAATATATCAGGCCAAACCACAGGCGCTGACTTTTGTTTTTGCACATGGGTGCTTTTGAAGACGTGTGTGTGTTTGGGGGGGTAGGGAGGTGGGCGACTGCCAGTTTTGGGGGGAGGCTATTATTAGCATATTTATACATTTTTCATATTCTAGTTATTGAATATCTGTGTCCATCATTGGTATCTTAACCAATTTAACTATTATTAAAATAGTAATGAACTACATAGCTACATTATCATGAATTACAGTACATTAAAATCATTGCACTCACCTACAAGCTGTCGTCACTTGTTAGGGTGACCAGATCACCCAGGTCAAATATCGGGACGCGGGGGCAGAGGGGGAAAAAATGGCGGCAGAGAAAAAAATAAATAAATCCCCCACCCCCGATTCCTCCTCCCTCCACAAGTGCTGGAGGGAGGCCCGGGAGACTCAGGGGAGCGCGGGGCCAGGGTGAGTGTGAGTCCAGCCTGGCCCCGAGCAGGCAGGACTCAGGCGCGGTACCTGGAGGGAGAGTACAGGGTGGCCTGCGGGGCCAGGCAGCGGCTGTTCTCCCCACCTGGGCAGCGGGACGTGGGAGCAGCCGCTGCTGCAGCTCCCACATCCGCGGGGGGAGGAAGCGGCCGCTGGCCAAGCTTGGCAGCTGCGGCTCTTGTGCCCACGAACCCCCCGAGCCCGGGCCTGCTGCGGGGACCCAGCGCGCACGCTGCGCATACCCAGCCCCTGGCCACTCGCGTCTGGGCTGGCTGCCCAGCTGGTGCAATCCCGCGGGCGGCCCTGGAGTGGGGGCAGCAGGCCCCAGCCCCCCCATCCCGCTCAGGTCCCACAGGGGAACGAACGGGGCGGGATTGCACCAGCTGGGCAGCCAGCCCAGACGCGACTGGCCAGCGGCTGGGCGCAGCGTGTGTGCTACTGGGTCCCCGCAGCAGGCCCGGGCGGTTCGGGCCCGGGCGCCACATGCTTGGCCGCTTCCTCCCCCCGCGGCAGTGGGAGCTGCAGCAGCAGTTGCTCCCACGTCCCGCTGCCCAGGTGGGGAGAACAGCCACCGCCTGGCCCCGCAGGCCACCCCCTAATCTCCCTCCAGGTACCACGCCCGAGTCCTGCCTGCTCAGGGCCAGGCCGGACTCACACTCACCCCGGCCCCGTGTTCCCCTGCGTCTCCTGGGCATGGTTTGCTTGGCAAGAGGCGGGGATTTGGGGAGGGATCCAATTGGAGAAGGAGGGGGCGGAGTCGGGGTGGGGAAGGGCGCGAGCCCTTCCAGGCTCCGGAGCCTTTGCTTGTTTGTCCAGTGTCCCGACCTAACATCGGTCGGGACGCGGGACAAACAAGCAAATATCGGGACAGTCAGGGCCGGCTCCAGACCCCAGCGCGGCAAGCACGCGCGTGGGGCAGCCCTTTCCCAGGGGGGCGGCAGGCTGGGCCAGCGGACCTGCTGCAGTCATGCCTGCGGGAGGTCCACCGGAGCCCCAGGAGCAGCGGACCTGCCGCAAGCATGACTGTGGAGGGGACGCTCGGCCGGCGGCTCCAGTGGACCTCCCGCAGGCATGACTGCGGACGGTTCGCTGGTCCCGCGGCTCGGCTGACCTCCTGCAGGCATGCCTGCGGCAGCTCAAGCGGAGCCGCCGGACCAGCGAACCGCCCGCAGCTGCGGGAGGTCCAGCCGAGCCGCGCGACCAGCGGACCCTCTGCAGTCATGCCCGCGGGAGGTCCGCTGCTCCCGCGGCTCGGGGGTGCCTCCCGGGCATGACTGCTTGGGGCGGCCAAATTTGTAGAGCCGCCCCTGGGGACAGTCCCGATAAAATCGGGACGTCTGGTCACCCTATCACTTGTAAAGACATTGTCTTTCACTGTAGCTTTCTGGATGAAACTGTCAGCAACACAGTGGCTCATGGAGGTGCTGAGCACCCCCTATTTTTTTCAGTGGGTGCTTGACCCCCAAAGCACCACCCGAGTCAGTGCTTATGAGCCAAGCACACTTGATTGCTTTTGTCACAGAACTACAAAGGGTCAGTTTGAGAGTCCTCCATTCTGTGAAGAAGGCAGGCATAAAACCTACGCCACACTTACATTACACTTAAGTTCTCAAAAGAGGGTTCAAGTGTTTCTTATGTGGCACACATACGTTCTACCTAGCCGTGAACGTCATCTATTGGCAAGCAGTCACTCACAAAGCAGTTACATTGAGATCAGCAGGAGTAACTGCTCAACACTGCGAGTAAAGGACTCACAATCTGGCCCAAAGTTATTGGATGAAAGGAAAATAATTCAACAGAACTCACCTCAGTTTCTTGGCTGCTGCAGAGGTGGCCTCAACCCTGAGTAAAGTCGATAGGAAGCGTCTATGAGCTGCAATTGACCTCTTCGATGCAACTCAACACATCCCCCGCATAGCATAGCATCTTTTCAAAGAAAGGGAAACATTGTGGCTTGCCAGTAGTGGTGCGACTAGGGATTTTGTACCTATTTCAGTTATCAGAAGAGAGAGGACTTGCAAATCTCACACAGTAATTTCATAATGTGTGAAGAGTCTAGCTTCTGGGCCTTCTTTAGACAGGCCTTAGGAGCCCGTAGACGGCTGGACTCACCCAGGGCACGCTCCCTTGTGGCTGGGCGGGGCGCAGCTCTTTCCTGTCTGTCAGCAGTCGCTCAGGTCCTACAGTGGGTTGCCTCCAGATAGGTCACATTTTACTTCCACCCCCATTTCGGAGTACTCCAGTCTCACGTTCATATAAAACACCACTCAGCCCCTTCCTGGGGCTTACTAAGCCCCTTCCTGTTGCCTCCGCCCCTTCCTGGGGCTTACTAAGACCTCTGGGTCCTCACCCAGGATCTTCACAGCAGACCGTTCAGAGAAATCTCAGTTAAATACTTCTAGTCCCACTCAGCTCCCAGTACTTCACCAACCCCTGCCTCAGGTTCACCACAGCAAGAACCCCTTATTTCCTGCCATCTCAGTACGCCCTTGGTCTTAGTGCCACATTGAGCCTTCTTTCAGGCCCACTGAGGCGAGACTCACCGTTTCCTGTAGCCTGTGCCATTTAACTGCCCATGCCCAGGTTTTTCCCTATCTCTACCAACCTTCTCCGACGACCTCAGCTTCCTGGCTTCCTCCCCAGGTCCCACACCCACAGGGCTGGTGCAAGGATGTTTTCCCCCCAGGCGAAACTTCCACCTTGCGCCCTCCCCCGTCCCCGAGCCCTGTGGCAACTCCCTGCTCCCCCTCGCCCTGAGGCGCCCCCCCCCAATCCCCAAGCCCTACGGCAGCTCCCTGCTCCCCGCCTGCCCTGAGGCGCCCCCCCCACGGCAGCTCCTCACCCCCCCCCACCCTGAGGCACCTCCCCCTGCGGCAGCTCCCCCTCCCCAGGGAGCCGTGCGGCAGCTCCCCACCCCAGCTCACCTCTGCTCCACCCCCTCCCCAAGCCCTGCAGCAGCTCCCCCCCCTCCGCCCTGAGGCACCTCCCACCCCAGCCCAGGGAGCCGTGCGGCAGCTCCCCACCCCAGCTCACCCCTGCTCCACCCCCTCCCCAAGCCCTGCAGCAGCTCCCCCCCCTCCGCCCTGAGGCACCTCCCACCCCAGCCCAGGGAACCGTGCGGCAGCTCCCCACCCCAGCTCACCCCTGCTCCGCCTCCTCCCCGAGCACGCTGTCGCTGCTCCACTTCTCCTGCCTCCCAGGCTTGCGGCGCCAATCAGCTTAGGCACCTGCGTGCCGCCCCCCACACTTACTTGCTGCAGGCGGCCCTCCCCGTGCCCCCCCTACCCCAGCTCCCTCCGCCGGGACGGCCGAAGATCCGGCTGCTGCAGTCGCCAACGAAGAAAATGCCACCTCCCAAATCCTAGTGCCAGTCGCCTAATAGGTTGCACCGGCCCTGCACACCCACCTTCCTCAGAGCTTCCTGCTGGGACCGAGCCTAATGCCTGCAGAATTCTTTCTTGCTCTTAGTTTAGAGAGAGGCCTTCTGGGGCTTCCTCCCTGGAATTGCCCCTCCTCAGGGGCTGTGGCCACAGCCTATCCCTGCCTGCAGCTCCTCTCCATAGTCCCCCCAAACTCACTCCACATCTCCCTTAGGCTTTATCGTCACTGTCCCTTGGCTTCATTGCCTCGGGCTTCAGGACAGCCTGCTTCTAGCCCCAGGCTTCACAACCCCCAGCCTCAGGACCCTCCGGCTCCAGGCCACCCAGGCTTCCCTCAGCCTTTAGCTCAGGAGAGAAAACTCCCAGCTACCTCCCTCCCTGACCTTTCTTCTGCTCTGTCCTTCATGAAGTCCCAGCTCCCCCTCTGCTGGGTTTGATCACCAATTATGCCTGACACCCTTCCAGGTGCTACCCAGTGACCTAACTGGGCTCAGGTTTACACCTGCAAAGCAGTTTGTGTTTGCTATAACGGTCTGTGCTCTCTCACAGGCTTTTGAGAGCAACATACCACAGTAATGTGACATACTGAGAGAGGTAAAGGCAGCCTCTGCCTAGAGAAAGGATAGTCCTGTGATTAAGGTGCTAGGTTGCAACTCAAAGCACCTAGGTTCAATGCTCAGCACTACCACAGTGACATCCAGCAAGTCACTCCATGTTTTGGGAGTGGGTATTCCGCTGGCATACATGGTGGTGATGATTAGATGAGGTCCTTTGTTTGATTCGTCCATTTAAATAGTATGTATCTCAAAGCAGGACTCTCTCTTATCAGAGATAGGTACTGCCCCTAGTACGACAGAATCCCCATGTTAGCCAGGGCCGTGAGGCTCTACTGTAATGTTACTGATAATAATAGAACGAAACAAATGGAGACAAAAACATTAGTGGCATTTTTTTCCTTTTAGTTTTAGAGAAAAATAAATAGCAATCTTCTCCTGGATGCTGCAGACTAAGGCCCTGATCCGGCAAACACTGATGCACGTGCTTAACTTGATTATTGTAACGCATCCCATTGATTTCAGTGGGATTACTCGCAGTAGTAAAATTAAGCATGTACATCTTTGCAGGATAGGGCCCCAAGAGAGGAAGAAAATTAACAATTGCCCAAGGGGCTACTGCACTTCATGACAAAGTTAGTCGTGAGTTTCCTTCACCACAGGACAAGTGAATCATCCCCAGCCTGTGCTTATTGTTTGGATTGCCTGCAAGCCATACATGCCTGGTCTCTGAATTCCCTGTCTCTTTCATTTACCAGTGTATCCAGGCTATAAGATAACAAGCTGATCGCTCACTTCATTTTTTTTTGTTTTGGATGGAGGTGACTTGAACTAGCACTTCCATTTGAGTCATATCTCCTGAACTGACCTTTAAAGATTTCTTAAAAGCCAGCTAAAAGTATACAATCAATTCAAACAAACAGGTTATGAAAGATACGGCTGAGATACAATTGCTTCTTGGTTTTAAAATGTAAGGCCCCTTTATTATTAAAAGCTACTTTAAAACAAAAACAAAAAAACAAAAAAAAGAGTGTTGCATTTGTTATTTATATTTGTAAATATCCTGTCTTGTATTATTAAGGGTTTCTTAAAGAAAAAAACATTTACCAACACAGGATTAAAAACTAGAAAACCTTTAGACACTACAGTAAATACAGATAATAAAAATAAAATAACACAGGAAACCATCTTGAAAAAAAAGACGACTGATGGGGGACCTGATAGTCTTCACTGTCCTCTTTATAACAGCCCTTAACACATTTGATCAATTGTTCTCTCTGAAGTAGGACAAGAAGTCACAGGCTTGCACTGCAGCATGGGAGATTTAGGTTAGAGATTAGGAAAAAGTTTCTAACTATCCAGGTAGTTAAGCTCTGGAACAGGCTTACAAGGGAGGTAATGGAATCTCCATCACAGGAGGTTTTTTGAACAGGTTGGACAAACACCTGTCAGGGATGGTCTAGATTTACTTGGTCCTGCCTCAGCGCAGGGGGCTGGCGTTGCTTCCAGCCCTACATTTCTATGAAATTCCCGTTACTAGCTCACTCATGACTGTCACAAATGAGACATATCGACTAATGAATTATAGCCAAAGAATGACCTGATCAAGTGCTCTCTTCCCCCTGACCCTAGATCAGGGTCTTGCTAGCACTCACTGTCATAGTCACAAGTAAATCCCAGAACAGAGTTTCTTATCAGTTCTAAGTAGATTTTAGATATCCCTTGGTCTTAGTATATGTATCCTTCTATTTTCTTACTATTCTCAAGTACCGAGAACCACAGTACCTGAGTGCCGGGTGACAATATTGAACATTTACATGGTACATTACATTTTCCCAAAACTGTAAGAATCATTAACTAATCTTCAGTTCTCTTATATCGTTACATAAGCAGTATTCTCAATGGGGAAACTGAGGCAGAAAGGTTTTGTGATTTGCCTAAGGCCACAGAGACAAATCACTGCAGAGCAAGAATAGGAGCTCAAGTTTGAGAGCTCAGGGGTTCCTGGCTCTCAGATCTGTGGTCAGTCCAGTAGACCACACTGCAAAATTTCCCATTGTTAATCTTTTTGGTATTATTGAGATCTGCCCATTCCAAAGTAGAACCTGAAAAAGTACTGTACATGTTGACTGTCTTTTCAAGTAACACTGAAGGATTGCTGGTTAAATTCAGTGTTTACCCTATCTTATTTCTCATTCTCCTATTTCCTTAAGTCCTACTTTTGCTCCTGAATTTATATCAGTCCAAGGGCATGGAATTATTCTTTGCATTTGCCAATACAATACTGTATCAACACGAATACCTAGGAAGCACAGATTTCGGCTGAAAGCATAGAAACCGCCGCCTGTGAAATTAATCCCCTGCCCTTTCGCTTATAAATGAGCGCCCCCTAATGTGTTACTGAAGGTACCAGCGGTAAAGGAATTAATTCACAAACTTTTAGCTAGAACGAATCCAGGCTATTTCGCGGCTTCTACTTTTCACTCAAAAGGGGAAGATATGTCAAAGATTTCAAACCGGCCACTGCCCCACGGACAAGTCCAACCGCAGTACTGTCTGCCGAAGCTAGACTGAGAGACTGCGGGTGAAAGTGAATCGAGATGCTAAAAACTTTCTGGATATTTAAAGTACAAAGAGCTCTCTCCTCCCGATTGGCTAGTTTCTTCAATGTCTGGTTTGAACAGCAAGACAAGCAAACCAACGGAGATGTATTGCATAAATGTACAGCCACCCCAGACAGCAACTTATTCTGCTTAGCCGCATCCCCGATGTGTGCCCTGGCCAAGAGGCTAATGCAGCCTTGAGTGGAAGCGGAGAAAAAATATCAAGGTTTTTGGTGGAGATCTTCCGAGCTGCCTATGGGATCCCCGCGCCTCGTTAAGGTGAAAGGAAATGAGGGGGCTCGGAAATCTCAGCCGCAGTTGCTCAAGAAACCCCTCTCCGCGGGCAACCCAATATCCCCCCGCTTGTGCTTTCCGTCCAGCGCTCAGCGCCGGCGCTTTCAGGCAGCCCGGTGACCGGGCCAGGCGGCCAGCGGGGCGGAGTCCTTACCTGTGCCATGGCCAGGAGCCAGCCGCTCAGGGCCAGCCAGCCCAAGGCGGGGCGCACGCCCTGCGCAGCCATGCCCGGCTCGGCTCCGGCCAGGGCGCGGGACCCCAGCAGGGCGCAGCGAGGCCGCGGAGCCGGGGCGGGGGGCTGCGTCCTCCCGGGCAGCTGCTGCCACTTCGCTGCAAAGTCCGCGCGGAACTTTAGAGCTCGTCTCCGGCGCGGGCTCGGCGGGGTCCCGGACCAGGCTCCCCGCTCTCCTTCTGGGAGCCGGGCTGCGCCCCGCTTCGCCGCGCCCCTGCCGGCCAGCGGCACATGGCTCCGCTTCAGCCCCGCGCTCCGGCGCGTCTGCCCATGCGCCCCGGGGAGGGGGAGCCCGGAGCAGATCCTGCCCTGAGGGAGTTCGCTTGAGGCTTGGTTTGCGCGGGGGAGGGAGCCGGGGAGCTCGCTCCGCCTCGTTCACGGGCCTGCCAGGTGGCAATCCCTGCAGACACGCTGTGCTCCTGCTCCAGGACAACGGCGGAGTGGAGCCTCCAGCCACCCCCTGAGCAGGGTGTGGAAGGGGCCGATCCACCAGCAGCACCTCTTGGGAGAGTAAATGCCCCCACCCCTTCCCCCACTGGGTGCTCAGCACCGTGCCTGAGACTCGGCCACCTTCCGTTTGGATCCCCCAACCATTTTGGTTTTTTTTCTAAATTCCTTTTTCATGTAGCCGAGCCAACCATTGACCGCAAGGTCCCTGGCTGAAAATTCCAGCCTTTCCCCTGACTACCCTGAATGAGCAGATTGTCCACAGGACAAGACAGACCCTGAAAGTGCCCCCGCTCTGCCTTACTTCGCCAGCTTCCTGAGAACAACTAACAATGCACCTTATTTCAAGCACAAACCTGCAAGGCGCTCAGCATGGTCCACTCACATTAAACAAGGATCTAGTATAAATGTAAAAAACCTCCAAAGTAATCTCACTATTTAAAAAGGCCTTTCCCCCGCCCAACACACACATTTCCCAGTTATATTCTGAATTGCTGTTTCCAAAATCTGTTTTTTCAGAATTAGCCGGGATGCATCACCTGTGCCCTCTCACCACCAGTGAAATGTGGGGAACTGAGGCAGCTGCTCCTCACAGACAGAATCAGCTGCCACAAACTAGGAGCAGAGAACAATAGATACAAAGCACAATGTAAACCCAAAGAGTCAGTGCAGCCAGCATGAGAGAGGAGAGATTGAGGCAGAAAGATGTTTTCCATTCCAATGTCTGAAATACAAAGGATTAATCAAATTCTCGGGAATCACAAAAGACATCAGAATATGACAAGGAAAATTTGCCTGATCCTGCCACAGCGTGTCACAATACATTGCAACTTGTCCACCTGATTAGGAATGGAGAGTAGTGACAGATACAGAGATAGCCACCCCAAACACAGGGTATGGCATCATCTGCTGTGGACTGTACCTGCCCCGGAGAGATATCTGAGGGGTCTGTCTTTTTCTTACACTTTGGCAACTCTTGTATAGTTTCTCAAGCCAATAAAGTCTTACCGAAAGTCTCATTTTTATTATTAAAAATAAGTGGCCAGATCCCAATCTGAAATAAATGGGCGTAGCCCCTGGAATTTCAAATGGAGCTGTGAAGATTTACACCAGCGGAGGATCTAAAACGTACAACACCGAACATCAGTTGAAATGTGCGCTTGTTACCGTTATGTGGACTTCTGAGCCTAGGACTGCTTACAATGTAATGGCCCTGCAAGGTCTGTAAGCCTTACCAGCCTCTGTATGTGGCCACAGCCACCACTAGAGGAGGACAGAGTAAACACTCTGCAGGTTACACAAACTCTAACACATCTCAGTTACTTTGTGAACATAGAATCACTGGGCGGGGGGTTCCCGGACCAATTCCTACATTAAGACAAGAGCAAGTGAAAGATAATGTAGGAGAAGAGGGATGATGAGGGAGAAGACAGTGGGGTTATGTGATCACTTTGGAAGCTAAAGTATGTATCTTGAGACCTGGCCAAACTAGACCATCCCTTTTGGGGGTAATCGCCCCTCTATTTGAATAACACAAACATTCAAAGGTCAAACGTCCCCTCCTTGAGAAAGGTGGTAGAGATGAAACAGAAGGAACAACTAATTGGCTGATTGGGCAACTGACTGGAACCTGTTGGGAGCTGGACTGGGTGGGTTTGGAGACTACTCCAGTTCGTAAATGATGCTAGGTGATAGGAGTATATGTTAAGACTTATAGGACCGGTGCTCTTTTAAAAATCATATGCAGAAAGAAGAAGGGTGACAAGAGAGTGGTTTCTTGTATGATGCACTGAAGCATTTGGTGTATATATATATTTCCACTATAATTCAGAAGCTACCACTCTCCGTCTTTTTCAAGGGATGGAACAGCCCACCCACACATAGTGAGATCCCTGGGATCTGGGCAATGGGGTAGGCAACACTAGGGAATCTTTCCTGATCAGAGCCAGGATCTCCTTAATCATGTGAAAAACACAAACAAGAGGCCCTGCTCAGCTGGTGTATATCAACATACTTCCATTGAGGTCAATGGTATGATATCAGTTTATACCTTTTGAGGTTCTGGCCCCTTTCCATGTATCTGGTCAAATATTGATCTTCATTTATACTAACAGGTTCGCCCTGAATTGTACATCAGGTATAATCCCCACACCATCTATATATGTGTTGAAATCAACACATTTTAAAAGTTTATTTTGGAAAAAACTCATTATTCAGAAAGAAAAATCAGTTTTCACTGGTACATTAAGTCAAAACAATTTTAGGGTTTATAAACTTGAAGTGTCATCTCACACCCAGTATGTCAGCATGTCATACACCGCAAAGTCAATCCCTTTTATAGTTGTATGTAGTTAGTTAATAGCCACTATACAGTGGGTAGTCACTGCACAAAAAAGAGCCCTGTGCATAAAACTACCCAAATCCCTGACCGGTACTTAATGCTTATTCACCAGGCTTCTAGTGTTGGAATTTCATATTCAGTTGAAATCAGGCGGGCTATTCACTTTCAGCTATAGAACAAAACCAACAATTAGCCCTTCAACAGTATTATAAAACATTTCACAGCATTGAATGCTTCCTGCCTGGTTACCATGAAGGTGCAAAATAATTTTTCAAACATGTTTTTAATCTCCAAACATCGGAGTATTCACCAGCTGCTCAGAAAAAAGGTATTTATAATGATCAGCATAATTGCCTGCAGAGGAGATTCAGACATTGAGACACCAGCAAAGATCTGCTTGAAAAGCTTTCCCTATCTTTGCCAAGAAAACAAAAAAGAAGCTCGGAAGTTGTGCTGCAGTGGACCGTGTCCGAATTAGACTCTTCCTGTGCAATGCAAAATGCCCTGTCTAGCTGAATGTGTTGCTGCATCCCAATGGACACTGTGGCAGCAAAGTGCGCCCGGTCAATAGCTCTTTGTTGTGCTGCTTCGGCATGTACACATTAGGAGGAGGGATGTTTTGCAAGGTAGTATGGTCCGGGGACATGTACATCGAGCACATCACTGGCCACCAACAGTACCAGGAGGCGTGAGCCAGAGTGACATCGTGCCCCCAGTACGAGAAAGGGACCAAGAGAACTTCTCCATTGGATCATATGAACTGGAACCATAAACTCTCTGAACATTAAATCTCACCAAATGAGGATCAGTCCATCCTCAACATCATATCCCCTCATTATACTCCACACCTGAACGTAGCCACTCTATCAACTTCATACCCTCATATCTCAATGCCTGTACTTTGACCCATCAACCTTTTACCCCCAATCGGGGATATTGCAGATTATGTATTCCTTATGCCACCCGATCTTAAACCAAACTTTGCACCCTCGATAATCTGTACGTTATTCCCTGATAACCAGAAACTTCTATGCTCAAACTCTGTTCATGTTTTTTTTTATCATCTTAATAAAAATTTTACAGTAGTTGCTGAGACCAGTTCAGATTTCTTCACTAGCCCACCTTCCCTTGTGACCGTGCATGTTGTCGGCAGCCATTTACAGGCTAAGTAATGCAAAATGGGTGACAACTATGAGTCATCAGAATTAAACTTGTCCGAATCAACCCCCTAAAGAACCCCGGGATGCACAGCAAGCTATGGAGCACCTTCCCTTGAGCTGAAGACATTGGGACCTGAGCATGATCAGCCCCTCACAGGATTGGGCCTCAAACATCAGGAGACGACGACTGCTTGGAAGATGATTGAAATCCAAGAAACTGTCTGGAAAATAATGTAAATCAAAGAACGAGAGACGAGGCGGAACTAAAAAGAAAACAGTGAAGTTCATTAAAAAACCGCTGGAGCCGCTTTTCCAGGAACAGTCAGTTGTTTAGGCTGGCAAATCTGCCAATTTTGACAATGCCTCCTGATTTCCTCTGCTGTTGCTCAATTCAAATGTTGCGCTTTCTCGGACTATGTGACTTGTACCACATAAGACACAGAACCACACGTATGAGGCAAAAGCACAAGTTGGCAGTAATATACGCTAATAAACTGGCTAGTGCATATATGTACTACTTCCCTCTGCTGGAAGGGATCAGTCAATACGTGGGCTATATGTCTCGGCTTAAAGACCAGAGCAGTGGTCAGCAACCTTTCAGACGTGGTGTGCCGAGTCTTCATTTAGTCACTCTAATTTAAGGTTTCGCGTGCCAGTGATACATTTTAATGTTTTTAGAAGGTCTCTTTCTCTAAGTCTATAATATATAAAACTAACCTATTGTTGTATGTAGAGTAAACAAGGTTTTTAAAATGTTTAAGAAGCTTCATTTAAAATTAAATTAAAATGCAGAGCCCCCCAGACCGGTGGCCAGGATTCGGGCAGTGTGAGTGCCACTGAAAATCAGCTCGTGTGCCGCCTTTGGCGCGCATGCCATAGGTTGCCTACCCCTGGACTAAAGTGGCTCAAATTGTTTTGTGGCAAGAGGATCTGAATTTTCCCTACTGTTGCCATGAAATTCCCAGTGCCATTGCATGCAGCTGAGTGACAGCCATGACAGTCCTAGGTGGTCATGGATTTGTTACAATAAAGTCAAGCACCCGATCAATGTGTGGACATGGAACCTTCTTGTACAGCACAGCTGTTCTTTTGGTACAGATTCTAATCACATACACTAGTGTATAATCCATTCATTTCAATAGATTTACATCACCATAAATGGGACCTGAAGGTAGCTGTTCCTGTCTTCAGAGCACATTGGCTTACCTTGGTGAGAAATATTTTTTTACTGTTGTTAGCAAGGCACGCTGGCTGGGCGTGGTTCAGTGGTCACTCAGACACAAGGTGCTTGACAGAGATCTGCTTCATTTGGTGTCTCAGTTCCAACTGTCTCTGCATTGCATAATGTGAGCCTCTTAAAAGTACATCTCCCACAGTGGGTTCCAGTATTTCAGCACCATCAGCAAAAGCATCAGCTAAATTCTAATTGCAGCATCTTTAAAACTGGTGATGATGGCAGAAAGATCACACTTTTATTTTCCGAGCTCACAGTGAGCTCCCAGGGCTGGCAATTAGAAAAATAATCTTTTGATTTATATCAAGGATTTCAAACTCCAAGGCTGGATCCATTTTATTTGATAGCGTGAGATTATATATGCTGTGTCAGCCTCGGCTAGGACAGATAAGTCACACACAGGAAAACAAGAAAGGGGACAACAGAAGCAGAGGAGTGGGAACACGGGGTGTTGACCCTTGTACACATATGGCGACAGATCCTCAGCTGGTGTAAATGAGGAAAGCATAATTGAAGCCAATGCAGCTATTGCCAATTTATACCAGTTGAGGATCTGACCTTCTTATTTTGCCCTTTGAGAGCTGTCTACAATTACATAACCGTAAGTAGGAATCATTATTCCAGGCCTCACTGGGTGTTTAAGGAGGTTTCCAAAAGAACTGTGCCTCTTTCATTTTTGAATGAGATAGCCAGACAATGAAAGGGGGTGAGTGGCCAGGGCCGCCCAGAGGATTCCGGGGGCCCGGGGTCTTCGGCGGCGGGGGGCCTTCCGTTCCGGGACCCGCCGCCGAAGTGCCCCGAAGACCCACGGCGGGGGCCCCCCCGTCGCCGAATTACCGCCGAAGTGGGACACGCCGCTGAAGTGCAGCCTGGTCTTCGGCGGTAATTTGGCGGGGGGGGTCCCCGCCACGGGTCTTCGGGGCACTTCGGCGGCGGGTCCCGGAACGGAAGGGGCCCCCCGCCGAAGACCGGGCTGCGCTTCGGCGGCGGGTCCCGCTTCCCCCCAGCCCCAGCCCCAGCCTCTTACCCCCGGCTCCCTCCTCGCCCGGAGTCTCAGCGCCTCACCGGAACAGCCGCAGCATGTGGTCGGCGGGGCCTGAGCTCCGTCCCGCTCAGAGCCGCGCGGGGAGGGGGCGGGGCTGGGAGCTCCGGGCCGAGGGGAGGGAGCTGAGCTCAGCCCGGAGCTGCCAGCCCCGCCCCCTCACCACGCGGCTCTGAGCGGGGCGGGGCTCAGGGGCCCTGGCGGAGACTCGGCGTTTGATGCGCTGAGGCTCCAGGAGAGGGGCGGAGGCGGGAGCCTCTGCTGTTCTCTTGGGGGCCCCTGCGGAGCCCGGGGCCCAGGGCAAATTGCCCCCTTTGCCCCCCCCCTGGGCGGCCCTGTGAGTGGCAAGGAAGACAAGCCAGCATCTTTCTGCCCTGAACCAAGAACTTATGAAACAACCAAACAAAACACTGAGAATAAATATGAAATTCAAGTGCACTCTCCATGGATCCTGTAAGAAGCCTGTTGGTTCATAGGAGTGCGATGCTGGCAAACCAGATGTTGCCAAAGCTTCAGGACTCAGCCAAGAACTCACTGCAGGAAACCAGCTTGTGTCACCTTTGTGTGAGTATGGTTAAGATGGTATTGAACTTATAACAATGTGTTTAGACTTATGAAATGCTTGTAGGTTGCTGCATGCATTAATCTCACTTATAATATCTCTATCACAGGCTATAATGTAATATTTAAGCTTTTGCTGTATAACTGTACAAAATATTTGCCCTGAAACTGTCAACCTGTCAGAGTGGATCATCTCTTGCCCACCAGGGAGGACTGCCAAAACTAAATGGGCCATTGTGGGACATCATGATAAAACGATTTAGCTAATTGCCCCTGCACAGGCTACGTGCAAAAGGGTTCATCCCAGCAACTTGAATTCTGGAAGGAGGAAATAAAGATAGTGAACATGAATATTTTTCATCTTTTTCACTCTTTGGACTCTGACAGGACTGGAGCTACGAAACAAAAGCAGAGATCCCCAGGGTTAGTAATCTGTTAGCACTGTCATTCAGTGCTGACAGATTACTACAACTCTGTCACCTTTAGGAACCATAACTCATTGGCATCTATATACTTGCCTGCTTTAACGAGTAAATAACTCTCTTCTTTCTTTTTCGTAGCTAACAAACCCTTAGTTAGTTTATTACAGGATTGGCTACAAGTGTGGTCTTTGGTGAGTGATCTACAGATTTGACCCGGGTAAGTGACTGGTCTCTTGGGACTGGAAGCAACCTGAATCTTTTGTGATCGTTGGCATAGGGGAAGGAACTAACACTAAGTCCAGCTTTCCTGGGTGGCAAGATAGAGTGGAATGCCCAACGGGACTGTCTGTGACTCCATGATAAGACTGGTATCGTGCTTCAGGAGTTCACATTTGTTACCGGGTTGGTGAAATCTAATTATAGAACCCACAGCCAGTTTGGGGTGTCTGCTCTACTTCTTGACAGTCGGCCCTGAGGTTTGGCACTCCTGGTCGTGAACCACCTCAGGGAGCGTGACAATAAGCACTTAGTCACAGCAACATTACCAATAAGTCATTGCGTGTGCTAGACAATGGCTATGCATCTGGAGCAATCTGCCTGGAAAGACTGAGGGAAAACCTATTCCAAAGTAAAATTTGAACTAAACGGCAACCAAGGTCACAGCAGGGAAGCTGTTAGATCTGTCAGACCCTGCAGTCAGGGGCGGCTCCAGGCACCAGCACGCCAAGCACGTGCCTGGGGCAGCAAGCCACGGGGGACACTGCCAGTCGCTGCGAGGGCGGCAGGCAGGTTGCCTTCGGTGGCATGCCTGCAGAGGCTCCGCTGGTCCCGCGGCTTTGGCAGACCTCCCACAGGCGTGCCGCCGAATCCGCGGGACCAGGGACCTCCTGCAGGCAAGCCACCGAAGGCAGCCTGCCTGCCATGCTTGGGGCGGCAAAATACCTAGAGCCGCCCCTGCCTGCAGTAGGACACCTAGGGGGCAAACTTAGGCTAAGATTTATGGTGTGCTATTTTTGAGGTACCAATAAAGCCAAACCCTAGGGAGTGGGTGGGTTTGGACACTAACTTGAGTCTCTGCTGAGTCAGGAACAGACTCAGTTCGTTCAAAGCTGTCCCACCTAAGGCCACATTTACTCATCTTTAGAACACCCTAAAATGCTCATCTGGTTTTGGTTGTGGGGATTGTGGTGAGTGGATGATGGGATAAGATTTTGTTGGGTGGCTTATATTTTCTCTCTTCTATATAGATTCTCATCTTGTCCTCGTCACTGTAGGAGCTGAGCATCTCGCAGTGGTGCATTCAGTCACGTGGCTCACATCTGTCACATGTCATTTGTTCTCGCTCCTCTTTCACCCAAGAGGAGAGTGGTGTGCGTAGTGGATTGGTTTGGTCTGGTTGTGTGGGGTTTGTTAAATGTGCACGCTGCTGTGCGTGTTTCTGTTAGAGAAGACAGGCGGGAGAAGTGCACCTTGTACTTAGGGTATGTCCATCATGCAATCACAAAGTGTGGTTGCAGCTTGTGGAAACATACCTGAACTCGTTCTCCTCTAGCTCTCTTGAGCAGTGGAGCTGCAGCTGTATGAGTCTCAGTGCAAGCTAGCCCCATGGGTAATTACCCAGTGTTCGGAGGAGGCTTATTCAGCTCACGCTGAAGCACACGTGGCTGCAAGTTTACTGTTCTGGGACTCGAGCTAGCTAGATTAAAGCTCACAGGGGTAGGTCCACAGAAGCTGCAATCACACTCCATTATTGCAGTATAGACAGAGGCAGGACTAAAAATGTGACTGCTCCCCCCACAGCCCCAGGCTGGAGGACTTCTGTGCCCCTGCTTGCCCCCCTTTGTGCATGTCCCTAAGTATAGACCTACCCTTAGAGCAGAAAAGGCGGTGAGGTTTGTGATGGTCCTTACATCCTGGGGACATTTGTTCCACAGGCTCAGACCAGCCCCCAAGAAAGCTCCGTCTCCTGCCCAGATGAGCGCTACCCCCACTGTGCCAGAGAAACAGAGTCATCAACCACATCCTGGAGCTTTAGGTCGTCTTTCAGGTGTCCTGGGCCCAGGCCCTTGAGCACCTTAAAAATAAGGACAGAGACCTTGAACTTTACTCACTAGTCTATGGGAAGCCAGTGTACAGAACGCTGAGGATAGGACTGTCTCAGCCTGAGAGATGGTTGGTTTGAGCAGGTCATTTGGGTGTTGGATATTTATCCTGTATGTGGATATTTCAAACATTAATAAAAAAGCAGCTGGAGTTATGGGGGTTGTGTTTTAAGGAACTCTCAGGAAATTAATGAAGTGAGGGAGACTGATATATCAGAGACATCTCAGTGCTCATGCTGGTTTGTACTATGAAAAGAAAGGGGAGGTAAAGTTAACATTTAGAGTACAGGAGTTAGTCAATTAAATCAAATTATTAATGAGATCAGCTAATGATGGACTTAATCAGAATCTTTCATCGCTGCCACTCATATGTACCAAAGTGGAACGTGGTTTCTAATGTTTCACAGCTGGTCTGTTCCTGACTTTTGTAGATTTTGTTCCTTATTTGAAAATTTAGTGTGGAAGATGGGAGCCTGGAAGAATAAAGTCTGGTTAACGGCAGGACAGCTAAAGACCAGCAGCCCCAGCCACAAGACAGGCTGTGAATGCCACACCCTTTGTGTATTTCAGTGCTAATAGGGAGGAACGGTGCCAAGGGCTCAGGACAGTTCAGATGCTGTGTCCATTCAGCCCTTGACCCCAGCCTGAGACTGCCAGCAGTTGGTGCCACATATAATGGAGATACCTGTCTACTGGGAAGTGGTCTTAGGTCACCAACTCACCACAGACATGCCACTGAGCTTGTCAGATACTGATGCCTCACAGTCCTGCAGAGTGGGCTGAATTCAGACTAGTGACAACAACTGATTGGAATATTTCAAAATTTTGAAACTAGGGGAGGGGAGGGAAGATACATTTTTTGAAAAAAATTCCATGATCTCCCCCCACACACACACACACGTTTCCCCACCAACTATAGGGCTGGTCAACATTTTTATGAATATTGACAAAAATCTCAAATTTCAAAATTCAAACACAGCATGAAAAACCATTTTTCCACTGTGTTGAAACCAGCTCTGCTAGTGACCTAGAGGCCTCTTGGATCCATACCCCATTATCTTTCCCCTGAGGCATCTACAGTAGGTATCTTTGTGGTGCATTTTTTGTTTTGCAATATTTTGCTGATTGACTAACATCTCACACTTCCACTTTTTTATGTATTAATAAATTGTAACACCTCCACAGGTCCTATTGTCAGCCATATGCAACTGAATACATTAACTAATATGAAGAATTACCAAGTGCTGAAAATAACAAGGAAAAAAAAAACAACCCTAGAACTTTATTTTTGGAGACTCCTATTGACTTCAATTAAAATTGTGGGTGTTCACCAGCTCTGAAAATTAAACCATTATGCTTCAAAATCTGTCAAAGTCCTATTGTCTTCCATGGGCTTTGGGTCCGGCCCTTAATGTTGAATTATAACAACAGCAGCAACAACGGAGAACACATTGAAATAAAATGATAAATTACGTTCTGTGATTGCTTTCAATGTCTGCCATAACATTTTCTGTCAAAGACAGCATTACACAGACATATCTTCTCTATTATTTTTAATCTTCTTTCTGGCATCCACAGAAATAAATGGATTCTAAGCAGCAGATCTGTATTCATGCATTCTGTATTTTATCATTATAAATCTGAATGATTAATACCATTCTTTTGGTGAAGATAATCCATGGTTAATACAGCATACTGGGAGGATCTCACAGACAGAGAGCTTGGCATCAAGGATCTATATCATATCTCTGGTCAATAAGATCTCACTTTGAACAGAACAGAACACTCATTCAGTTACAACTCAAGCAGTTCTGCCCTTGTCTGAGGGATTTACAGATAAAATGTATAGTTAAATAATTATTTATCATCATGTTACAAAACATGCTGATAAGCTATGGCCTCCAAATGCAGCATGTAAACTATTGCACAGAATTATTTCAGAATGAATTAGAAGTCAGCTTCAATCTTTGGCATAAACCTTTTACATACTTAATTTTGGCTAAGAGGCATAGGCAACCCTGAAGCAATATTGTTTTACATCTGAATTAAACACAACACTCAATTATCGCCTGACAAGAGGAATCCCCATCATTAACCCCCTAGGATTCAGTTCTGCAGTCTTTACTTTGGCAAAACTCCCATTAAATTAACACAGAGCAGAATGGGAATTTTGCCTAAGGACTGCAGGTCTGAGTCCCTAGAGATGAAATGCAGGAGAAACTTGTGGGGCTGGGGGATGCAGAACTATCAGGTGGTTCGTACCCACATAGTTTGGAATCATTATTTAACATGTCACTGATGCATTCCATCTCCCCTTGGGGTGCAGTGTCAGCCTTTTAGTATGAACACACAACTTCCAGCAGCAGACGGTGTCAGGCACGAAGGGCTAGCATGGGGCACCAGATGACATGCATTCCCCTCAACATCTCCTACTCCTTTGCAGTGCTGATTCATCACACCAGCAGAAAAGCAATCCTGGGATATGTTGTCCTGTTGCACAGTTTATCCAGCAAAGTGTATTTTTAAAAAAAATACATAAATATAACTGTTCTTTTTTCTTAGTTTCACAGGCAGCTGACTTCGACTGCCATCAGCCACAAAATTTGCTTGTTAGGATTTTTTCAGTGTAGGTCCTACCTGCAATGTAAGACCCACTTGTGTTCAGGAGCCACTGGGAGGGTTGTGCTGAGACAAAATAGACACACAAATTGTATATTTGATTTACAGACATAAAACAACAAAATAAACAGTCCGAACAACAAGCTTTTACGCAACTCATGTAAAGCATTTTTAGGACTATTGTTTGCCACACACTGTTACTCTTTAGGAATTCCACCTGTAAACATCCATAACATAGCAGTTGAGGGGAAAAACATGTTAAATCTTCTAGGATTTCGATTTAAAAAAAAACAACAACAAGAATCTGCTCATCTAGAGGCAATAACAGATATTATATACCTCAGTGTTGCATCAGATCTCATCTTGCTAGAGAACACATGCCTTTTGTAGGCATTTCATGCCTACAAGAGCAACATTCTTAATTTACATAGTTCAAAATCAATCTTCATAAAAGTATGTCAGATGTCCCTTGTCCAAAGGCCTGCTGCTACTGATTTTATTTACTGTGTAGATGTGCTCATGTTAGAAAGCATTGTTTTAGAATGTACCTGAAAATTGTTATTTACCCAAAATAAAACTCATTCTCCAGTTACTTAGTCTTAAGATTTCCTCCCTGTTTTCACATCTCCAACGTGCATCTATGCATATCTCTAGATAGTTAAATTTGTCATAACCGCCCAGGCACTAGACCCAACTGGGTTTTGACTTTCAAATTATTGCAATTATGTCAACATTGAAAGAGCAAAAAGGTACTATTTCAGGGGGATAGTAGTATTTAAATCCAAATTGCATTCTCAAAACCCAATACTGGAACACATCTAAATCTTTTATTGGGATTCATTAGAAAATGGCTGATCTTAATAACCAAATAAAAAAGAAAGGATCCAATAGAAAAGCAAGAAGGGTCGGAATCTGGGGGGGAGCATGGGCTGTTATGGCAGAAATAAGGGAGAGACAAGACAGAACGGGGAGGGGGGGATCAAATCAGTATCTTAGATGTCTGTATGTGAATGTGAGAAGTATGGGGAATAATCAGGAAGAACTCGAAATGCTAGTAAATAAACACAACTATGACATAATTGGCATCATGGAGACTTGGTGGGATAATACGCATGACTGGAATATTGGTATGGAAGGATACAGCTTGCTCAGGAAGGACAGTCAGAGAAAAAAGGGAGAAGGTGTTACCTTATATATTAAAAATGTACACACTTGGACTGAGGTTGAGATAGAAATAAGAGACAGACTTGTTGAAAGTCTCTGGGTAAGGATAAAAGGGGTAAAAATCAAGGGTGATATCATGGTAGGGATCCACTACAGAGCACCAAACCAGGAAGAAGAGGTGGATGAGGCTTTTTTTAAACAACTAACAAAATCATCCATGGCACAGGACTTGGTGGTGATGGGGGACTTCAACTACCCAGACATCTGCTGGGAATATAACACAGCAGGGCACAGATTAGCCAACAAGTTCTTGGAGTGTATTGGAGACAATTTTTTATTTCAGAAGGTAGAGAAAGCTACTGGGGGGAGGCTGTTCTAGATTTGATTTTGACAACTAGGGAGGAACTGGTTGAGAATTTGAAAGTGGAAGGCAACTTGGGTGACAGTGATCATGAAATGGTAGATTTCATGATTCTAAGGAATGGTAGGAGGGAGAACAGCGCAATAAAGACAATGGATTTCAAGAAGGCAGAATTGAGCAAACTCAGGGAGTTGGTAAGCAAAATCCAATGGGAAGCAAGTTTGAGGGGAAAAACAATTGAAGACAGTTGGCAGTTTTTCCAAAGAGACGTTATTAAGGGCACAAGAGCAAACTATCCAACTGCATAGGAAAGACAGGAAGTATGGCAAGAGACCACCCTGGCTTAACCAGGAGATCTTCAATGATCTAAAATGCAGAAAAGAATTCTACAAAAAGTAGAAATGCAGTCAAATTACAAAGGATGAATATAAACAAATAACACAAGTATGTAGGGACAAAATTAGAAAAGCCAAGGCACAAAACAAGATCAAACTAGCTAGGGACAAAAAAGGAAACAAGAAAACATTCTACAGATGCATTAGAAGCAAGAGAAAGACCAAGGGCAGAGTAGGCCCATTACTCAATGATGGGTGAAAGACAATAACAGAAAATGTGGACAGGGCAGGGCAGATGCAAGGATGTTTCATGCCCTAGACGAAACTTCCACCTTGCGCCCCTCACCCCGAGCCCTGTGGCAGCTCTCCGCCCCCCCCACCCTAAGGCACCCCCCCGCGGCAGCTCCCCACCCCCTCACCATGAGGCGCCCCCCCTGCAGCAGCTCTCCTCCTCTGCCCTGTGGCACCCCTCCTGCCCCCCACGGCAGCTCTCCCCAGCCCGGGGAGCCATGCGGCTGCTCCCTGCCCCAGCTCACCTTTGCTCCGCCTCCTCCCTGAGCACACTGTCGCCGCTTCACTTCTCCCGCCTCCCAGGCTTGTGTCGCCAATCAGCTGTTTGGTGCCGCAAGCCTGGGAGGGAGAGAAGCAGAGTGGGGCGGTGTGCTCAGGGGAGGGGGAGGAGGCAGAGCAGAGGTGAGCTGGGGCGGGGAGTTCCCCTGTGTGCTGCCCCTCCCCTTACTTGCTGCAGGCGGCCCTTCCCACACACCCCTACCTCAGCTCCCTCCAATTAAATGCCAACGACAACAGGGGCTGCTGAAGATCCGACCGCTGCTGTCGCCGCAGAAGGAACTGAAATGCTGCCCCTCAAATGCTAGCGCCCTAGGCAACCGCCTAGGTCGCATAATGGGTTGCACTGGCCCTGTGGCTGAGGTGCTTAATGACTTCTTTGTTTCGGTTTTCACCAAGAAGGTTGGTGGCGACTGGACGTCTAACAGTGAATGCCAGTGAAAATGAGGTAGGATCAGAGTCTAAAATAAGGAACGAACAAATCAAAAATTACTTAGACAAGTTAGATGTCTTCAAATTACCAGGGCATGATGAAATGCATCCTAGAAGCTGGCTGAGGAAATATCTGAGCTATTAGCAATTATCTTTGAAAAGTCATGGAAGACGGGAGACATTCCAGAAGACTGGAAAAGGGCAAATATAGTGCCCATCTATAAAAAGGGAAATAAGGACAACCCAGGGAATTACAGACCAGTCAGCTTAACTTCCGTACCCAGAAAGATAATGGAGCATATAATTAAGCAATCAATTTGCAAACACCTAGAAGATAATAAGGTGATAAATAACAGTCACATGGATTTGTCAAGAACAAATCATGTCAAACCACCCTGATAGCTTTCTTTGACAGGGTAACAAGCCTTGTGGATGGGGAGAAGCAGTAGATGTGGTATATCTTGACTTTAGTAAGGCTTTTGAGACTGTCTCGCATGACCTTCTCATAAACAAATTAGGGAAATACAACCTAGATGAAGCTAGTACAAGGAGGGTGCATAACTTATTGGAAAATCATTCCCAGAGAGTAGTTATCAGTGGTTCACATTCATGCTGGAAGGGCATAACGAGTGGGGTCCTTCAGAGATCAGTTCTGGGTCCAGTTCTGTTCAATATCTTCATCAATGATTTATATAATGGCATAGGGAGTACACTTATAAAATTTGCAGATGATACCACGCTGAGAGGGGTTGCAAGTGCTTTGGAGGATAGGATTAAACTTCAAAATGATCTGGACAAACTGGAGACATGGTCTGAAGTAAATAGGATGAAATTCAAGAAGGAAAAATGCAAAGTACTCCGCTTAGGAAGGAACAATCAGTTGCACACAAACAAAATGGGAAATGACTGCCTAGGAAGGAGTACTGCAGAAAGGGATCTGGGGGTCACAGTGGATCACAAACTAAATATGAGTCAACAGTGTAACGCTGTTGCAAAACAAAGCAAACATCATTCTGGGATGTATTAGCAGGAGTATTGTAAGCAAGACACGAGAAGTAATTCTCCATTTCAGGAATGATGTGGACAAATTGGAGAAAGTCCAGAGAAGAGCAACAAAAATTATTAAAGGTCTAGAAAACATGACCTATGAAAAACTTGGGTTTGTTTACTCTGGAGAAGAGAAGACTGAGAAGAGACATAGCTGTTTTCAAGTACATAAAAGGTTGTTACAAGGAGGAGGGAGAAAAATTGTTCTTCTTCACCTCTGAGGATAGGACAAGAAGCAATGGGCCTAAATTGCAGCAAGGGCAGTTTAGGTTGGACATTAGGAAAAACTTCCTGTCAGGGTGATTAAGCACTAGAATAAATTGCCTAGGGAGGTTGTGGAATTTCCATCATTGGGGATTTTTAAGAGCAGGTTGGACAAACACCTGTCATGAATGGTCTAGATCAGTGGTTCCCAAACTTGTTCCGCCGCTTGTGCAGGGAAAGCCCCTGGCGGGCCCAGCCGGTTTGTGTACCTGCCGCGTCCACAGGTTCGGCCGATCGCGGCTCCCAGTGACTGCAGTTCACTGCTCCAGGCCAATGGGGGCTGCAGGAAGCAGCAGCCAGTATGTCCCTCGGCCCGCGCCGCTTCCAGCAGCTTCCATTGGCCTGGAGCAGCGAACTGCGGCCAGTGGGAGCCATGATCGGCCGAACCTGCAGACGCGGCAGGTACACAAACCGGCCGGGCCTGCCAGGGGCTTTCCCTGCACAAGCGGCGGAACAAGTTTAGGAACCACTGGTCTAGATAATACTTAGTCCTGCCTTGAGTGCAGGGGACTGGACTAGATGACCTCTTGAGGTCCCTTCCAGTTCTATGATTCTAAGAATAAGAGAACTGCAGTGACTAGAGGAAGATAACCTTGAGGATAATGACAATAGGATGTCAGATTGACGGCATCAGATCCGGAGTAACATCCAGACCTCTGAATTCAGGGGGAAGCCTGGAGTCCACCCCAATAGAAGTTTCAAGGCTTGATTTAAAGTTAATTGAAGTCCATGTAAGTCTTTTCACTGATGTCAATAGGCTTTGGATCAGGCCCTGAGTGAGCAGACATGAACAGTGAGCCAGCACTCTTACAGTTCCCTTGTGCTCAAAGCCTGCATTTCTACCATTGGCTTTTGTCTGTGTTTTTCCAGCAATGAGTGATAGCAGGACCATAAAAGCTTTGTTGTAGAGATTTTGGGCCTCAATTCAAAGCCCAGAAAAGTCAATGGCAATCATTCCAGTAACTTTAATAAGCATTGGTTTGGGCCCATTCTGAATGAGTTTCAAATTTCTTAAATTCTTTGAATCCCCTTTTCCAGCCATGTTCAGTTGGAAGCAGAGATGGCAGAACATCTTTTCCTTTCTCTTTCTAAGCAGTTAGAGACTTGAACTCATGCTTGCAAGCTTTTGAACAGCTATGAAGCAGATCCTGTGGCCTGATTGTCTTCTGACACTGGATCAGAAGTAACTTCATGGCAATCAACAGTGTTACAGTTGTGTAAAATTGGTGTGTTAGACAAAGCAGACCTCAAGTTTAGAGATACTGACTGAAAAGTTCAGCTAGTGCTGGTCCAAACACCAGTATCATTTTTTCAAGAATTTTGTAAACTTTGGCAATTTTTGGAAAATTTTACTCTTTTTTAAAAAAAAAGTCAACATTTTTCAATTAAAAACTTGGAAAAAATTAACATCTTGGAGGAGGGGGATCAAAAATAGAATTTTCATCAAAAACTGAAAGTTCTGAAAAGGTCAGTCACCTCTAATTATATTGTAAGAGCATGAATGTTTGTGAGTGGAAAGTTCTGTTTCAGGATATCACACTATGTTTGATGAAGTTTAGAAGGAAAAGGAAATGATGAAAGACTAGATTTAATCCAAGTCTCTGTTTGAAATGTAAAAGTGATAATTACGTAGTTAAAAAAATGATAATTATCCCAGCAAAGAGGATCAAGCACTGGATGATTTACAAGGAGAGGCTAAGGGAACTGGGGTTATTTAGTTTGCAGAAGAGAAGAGTGAGGGGGGATTTGACAGCAGCCTTCAACTACCTGAAGGGGGGTTCCAAAGCGGATGGATCTAGACTGTTCTCAGTGGTGGCAGATGACAGAACAAGGAGCAATGGTCTCAAGTTGCAGTGGGGGAGCTCTAGGTTGGATATTAGGAAACTCTATTTCACTAGGAGGGTGGTGAAGCACTGGAATGGGTTACCTAGGGAGGTGGTGGAATCTCCATCCTTAGAGGTTTTTAAGGCCTGGCTTGACAAAGACCTGGCTCAGATGATTTAGTTGGTGTTGGTCCTGCTTGGAGCAGGGGATTGGACTAGATGACCTCCTGAGGTCTCTTCCAACCCTAATCTTCTATCATGCTATGATGACTCCAATCCCCTCGGCCACAAGTACTTTGAATTGATCCTGTGGCATGCTCTTAAGTCATTTTTGTGTCACTGCTTACAGAGCCACTCTTTACTATCACATCAGTCCCGATGACCTTGAATGAAATATGTAACTCACTAAAGCATTTGCCATTCATTGATCTGGTTTTCCTCTTACTTATATTACATTGATTTCACAGGAGTTGCTCATGATTTACACTGGTATAAGTGAGAAGGGAATTAGGCCTGGTAAATCCACATTTTCATCTGCTGTTCTACTGCAGAGATAATTTCCTATGCTAAGTATAAAGGAATACTGCAGCGTCTTCAGTACCACAACGTGGTAACTCTCAGTACATGCTGACGTTTCAGTGGCACTCATTTTCTCAGGCGTGCACAGCATATGCCAGTTCATGTGCACTGTGATTTTTCACAGCTCTGTAAGGGATGTGGGTACCTAACTCCCATTCATTTTAATTGGAAGCCTGGCATGCAGATCATTTAGGCAGGTATGAAAATCTCAGCTGTAATGTCAATAACAATTTCGAAATAAAACAGGCCCCAGTGAGCTACTTTACCTGGGTGGGGGAGGAATAGGAATAGAGTGCCACCACTCTAGAATAACCCCCCCCCCTCATTTTACTTGCTGGATGGAAGTCTCTCTGTGGAGAACTTGTGGGGTGGGGTCATCAGGAGAAGGGGCAGCTGAGGCTGAATGAAGCAGGTCAAGCACTCTGCATTTAGTTCACCCCAAACCATTCCCCACCTAAATTAATAGTGATAGAGGCCCTGATCCCGCAAAGCACTTTGCCATATGCCTCACGTTAAGCAGGTGTTTAAATCCCACTGAAATGAATGAGAGTTAAGCACGTGCTGAATGTCATGCACCCTCTGAAGTGGTGTGATGAGTCGGAGCCTGAGTATTAGCTTGGATGCTCTCCACCTCTGTGCTGGGGAACCTCCTGCCGAGGGGGAATCTAGACGGGAGAGACGTGGGTGAGAACATCCATCGCAGTGAAGTTCCTGTGGAGCTGTGCTACCAGGGAGCCAGACAAGGCCTGGCTGAGCCAGGAGGGAGAGCAGTGGTACTGGGTCTCTCTGAAGAGGCTTTCCAGCAGGCCCAGCAAGATCTGTGATGTTGGCGGGGGTGGGGGTGGAACGACACATTAGTAGGATGGGAAAAACTGAAAGCCTTGATAGGTCACCATTGTGGAGTCACAGCCAATTTCCTGACCCCTATGGGGATTCTTCAGGTGTACAAATATTGGCTGTGGCTTTCACCCCATGATTTTTCCTTGGTCTCTTTTTCTTCTCTCGGTTCAGAATCTTGGCCTTGCTTGATAATCAAGTAGTAACTTTCTATGGCAAATCATTGTATTATTCAGTAAAAACTGCTCAATATGGCTAAAAGAGATCCAAATAAAGGGCAGAAATTACTATTTTAAATACCAAAGGCTTGGTTCCAGAAGTCCTGATCGAATTAGAAACCAGTTATTGAGTTCATCGGACTGCACTCTATTCATATTAACGGATGCGCTAGAAGTGCCAATACTCGGGAATCAGCGCTCAGCTGGGCCTACGTTCAGTGCAGCTGAGATAAGGATGTGGGGGCTCTGAGCCACCTTTCCACTCCCCCAGTCCTGGGCCAGACTGGGATCAAAACATTCCCCAGCATAAGTTCGTGAGGCTGCTTGGTTTCTCTAAATTGTCGCCTGCAGCCAGATGCTGGCCTGGGGCAGATTTAGTGAAACACTGTGCATCCGCCCCCAACTTGTCCCTCTCCCCACAAAGATGGCTGAAGAGCATGTCACAGGATCAGCTCAATGTCTTCTTTCATTCCCTCCTTCCTCCTGCATACCCGCTCTATGAAGAGGGAGTGTTGGGGTGGAGAGACACTAGGTGGCACAGAACTGGCTGTTCTAGCTTTGAAACACAAGGATTTCCCTGTGTCAGGAGAACTCTCAGTTGCCCCTTTGGGACAGTGTTGCAATTGCTTTGCACAAACAGCCTATGCCAGGGTTGAAGATGGTGCCCTCACATGGTCTTGAATTTCAAACTAAACTGTATTAAATGTGTTCTGGTAATGATGAATATGACACAGCAAAGAGTCCTGTGGCACCTTGTAGACTAACAGACGTTTTGGAGCATGAGCTTTCGTGGGTGAATACCCATTTCGTCGGATGCAGATCCAGACTAACATGGCTACCCCTCTGATACTTGACACATATGACACAGGCTCATGTTTCTGAGTAACTGGGCACCTCTGCCACGTTGCTTGTACATATCACGATTACTGACTGTGGGCTCATTTCATCAGTGCCCTACACCCAGCACTGTCATTCACAACAAGGCAAGGCAGGTGTGGAATGCTATCAGATCAGAGCTTTGGTGTAAGTTTGCAGAGTGCCGGACGATGGGGCCTTCATTGCATTTTCTTTCCCTCCATTGCTGTGGATGGAAATCTTTTGTTTCTCTTATGACCCATCTTTGTATCACTATGGTACAGCTGAGTGGCATTATCTTGAATAACATTTTCCATAGGAAAAATGTTATTGTCATTTTGCTTTATTGACCAGATGCATTGATTCTTTTCCTGGCCTTATTTTCCAGGAGATCATTCATCATTTTCTAGTTGACTTTATGTGTCCCTTCTATGTCATTCTGCTCACCTGAGGCTTTGTTGCCAGGTCTCCCTGAGATGCACACACATTGATAGTTCTTGACCCACTTCATTTTCAATGGTGCATATTTAGTAACTATATCGGAGAATTTTAACACACTCCCAGGATAAATTAAACTCAGGCTTTCAAGATAAGCTGAACCAGTTCTCTCTGTTCCCCCCCCACCACCACCACCTTTAGACTGATTGTTTTGAAAGATCAACATACTTGTCAGATCAGGAAGAAACTCTTTAAAGGGGCATTGATTCAGGAACAAATAGCAGCAGTTCTTTCACTTCTAGGGCACTTTCTTTCCAAAGTTTTGATTTATCCTAGCTACTATCTTCCTTTCATCTGCACTCAAAATACTGCATCCTCCCCAAAATCAGATACAAAAAGTAGAGTCCAGGGGTGGGCAATAGGGAGGGAATTGGTCTCCCTGCTGTACGCATACAACTGTGAGCATACAGCTGGCACATCCCCTGGTGGCTGGAGAGAGCATCTCCTTTTTTCCCCCTGCAGAGAGGTGTTCTGGCCTTGCTTCTTCTTGCAACTTAGCCCTCTGGATGGGTCAGAGAATCCCACCCACTCCAGGTTAAACCAGTAGTTCCAACAAACAATAGTCCATCACCTTCACATTGGGCCTTTGATCCAACTCCAGGCTCATTAGTCCTTACCGCGGGCATCAGGGGGTTAAGTAGGCCTTTCCCCGTGTCGGGTGGGTTCCAAGTCACCGTTCTCGGTGGGCTGGTAGGGGGACTGTGACTGGGCACTGTGTTCACCACAGATGGCGCCCCCTTCTGGCCACCCTGGGGGTAGTGCTGCATGGCCAACACCCCTTCCTGCAGTTGCACTCCGCCACGCTCTGTCTCTTTCGCCATCTGTGGCCCCTCTCTTGCTCCAGCAGGTGCCGCCTCCTCTTTGTATCTCAGCCCTTCAGCCATCTCACTCTGCATAAATCAGCTATTGTGGCCACCTTTGGCTTTCTTAACCCAAACAGTGTGTCAACTATGTAATGGCATCATTCCAGTTTCTAGCAGGTCTGGTGAGCCACAAAAAGGGTAAGTAAAGTTATTTAAGGGACTTGGAATTTATGCCTATGAATTCCCAGTTCTCTCTGATCCTGTCTCTCAGGGCGTGTCCCCTCATTTCAAAAAGCAGTTCAGTGGACAAAAGTCAGTCTCGATAGAAGTTTCACAGTTCCACCCTCTGATGAATCCCCTGCATCTCACCTCTTCTCTACCTCCTTTCTCAGCTTGTACAGCAACAGGCTCATTCTCCTTTGAATGTAGAAAAAGTCCATTTTTGTGATGCCCATCTTTTGCACTTACAGGTAATTAGCCTAAAAAAAATAAACTTGTGATGGTGATTGCTTTACCTGTGCTTGGGCTGTGATCTGACTTTGTGCATAAACTGAGTATGGGCGATCACAGGTTTCACTATGTGAGTCACAATGCTATTGTTAAGAAACAATTAAAAATCATAGCTCACATTTTAATCTCATTCACACTGGAGATACGCCATTAATTCCAGCTTCAGACCTAGGTGCCTGGGATTAGAAACTGGATGGATCCACATGTGCAAATATCATTTAGGAAGTGAGGCCATCTTGGTAAGAGTATGCTTGTAAATATGAGAGGGAAATGACTAGTACCTTTTCCCAAGCAATAATTTGCATGCTTGAAGCCTGATTTTAGGGAAGGAAATGCAATTCAGTCTTTTTCAAATTTGCATCACACAAACAGAGAGCTGAGGAGCCGCATCCAGAGCCCTACAAAGATGTTCACAATGAGGAATTTTAGTCACAACTCTTCTGCAAGCTAGCACAGGATGAAGTACTTGACCTGTCTTATATATAGAAGCTCTTCAGCAAGAAATGGCTGCCTCCTTTCCAGACAGGTTACCGTCTTTGCAGCACAAAAGGAACTGCAGATGCCAGAGGACAGTCTGTCTTCATATTTTTCTATGTCATGATGTGGAGACTCAGTTATGGGGGGAAATGCTTATGTCAGGACAAATAGTGGGATTTTCAAGACCCCGAGAGAGAGAGAGAGAAACATCATCATCCGGACAAGGGAAGTATTTATCAGCAGTCTTAAAATTAATCCTGTAAGTGTTCTAGGAAAGGACAGGCAGGCGGAGAGGGCAGATTTGTAAAGGGAAGTGCCCACACACGCACATAGGTAGAAAGAGTAGGGGGGTGGGGGGCGGGATGGTGTTAAAGAGACAGAAATGACAGGAAGAAGAGGGGGGAAGGCATAATTCAAATCTCTAATGACCTTGCATTATTCAATTCCTCTCCAGGAGGTCAAAACTGAAGAGTCTAACGTTCAAAGTGAAAATAAAAGGGAGTCATTTTGTCAAAGCTAATGACTGTAAGCAGAGGAAGTAAGATGCCCGAGAATGCCCATCAGCAATTATTTAACAAGAGCTCATATCTGACAAGTCTCTTTGGTGGGCTCAGGCAAAATCTCTGAACATATTCTATGATTTATGACGTCCCTCCATAGCCCTGGGGACTAGAGTCCTTTCTCCTCAGATTGCGGAGCCCCACTTAACAGCACAAGTGTATATTTCATTAGTAAGGGTTCACGCATAAAGCCAGGAAGATTGTCAAAAATGCAAGGAACAAGGAGCCGAATCTTCACCTGATGTAAATCAGCCTAGTCCGATAGAGTTACACAGATTTACATCAGCTGAGAATTTGGCCCATGGTATCTACGACTGCTTCCTAGATCAGTGAGTATCTTTGTCTCAAGGACAGATGGAGTCACAACCTGCATTTAAAAAAAAAATGACTGGGACTATCCATCAACATGGACAGCAGTAAAAACACAATGTAAAACAATGCTGCAACCTGGTAGGCTACACCCTTTTTTCAGTTGGATGACGCCAGAGTGATGGGTTGGCATCTCGTTTAAAAATAGAGGATTAATGCAAATGTCATCGGGGGACTGTAGAATAATAGCAAAGAGACTCTGTTGAATCCCTTCCACAAATTCTGTGCAGAATATTAAATGAATAATATAGACACACTATAGCACATACACCAAACAGCATTACCCATTACTGAGGAACTTGATCAGGATTTTCATTTATCATGTAGGGCCTGATTCTCATTTATGCTCTGGCCACTTGACAATGCCCTGGCAGGGTAATATGGGTGCACATTACATTTACAGCATGGTCAGGGCCGGTGCAACCATATAGGCAAACTAGGCAGCCGCCTAGGGCGCCTAGTGGTTGGGGGCGCCTAAGAGTCCCCTCAGGTGAGGAGGTGGAGTGGAGGTGAGCTGGGGCGGGGGCGGGGAGGAGGGTGCGAGGAGGGCTGCCCACAGTAATGGGGGGGGGAGAGCACAGGGGAACCGCTCCCCGCCCCAGATCACCTCCACTCTGCCTCCTCCGCTGAGCACACAGCCCCCACTCTAAGTCTCCTCCAATCGGCACCGCAAGCCTGGGAGGGGAGGAGAATTAGAGCAGCGCCAGTGTGCTCAGCGGAGGAGGCGGAGCCGAGGTGAGCTGGGGCGGGCTCCCTGGGCAGGGTTAGCTTCCGGGGGGGGTTGGGGGGGAGTCTCCCCAGGCAGGGTTAGCTGCCTCAGGGGGGGTCCCCAGGTGGATTAGTTGCCATGGAGGCAGGCTCCCTGGGCGGGGTTAGCTTCCGTGGGAGGGGGGCTCTCCCCAGGTGGGGTTAGCTGCAGAGGGGGGGTAGCTGCTGCGGGGGGGCTCCCCGGGCAGGGGGACTGGTGGGCTCCCCCGGTGGGGGGCTGGGTTAGCTGCCGCGGGGGGGAGGGGGCGGGCATAGCTGGGTGGAGGAGGTGGCACAAGATGGAAGTTTCGCCTAAGGCGCAAAACTTCTTTGCACCGGCCCTGAGCATGGTGTGAAGTGTGACCATATTGTATCAGTGCCACCGAGTTTTCGTTGATAAGGTTTCAGGTATTAACATTCAGTACATTCAGGATGTAAAAATGACTGGATAACCTAGAAGGGAAAAAAGTGGTTAAGAAACTATGGGGACAAACATTGCTTTCGTTTATACCAGCATGAATTCAAAGCAACTATTGAAATCAATGCTGATTTCAAACGTCATGCTTCAGGCCAACCTCTAACTGAAGGGGCTAGGAAGAAAGTTTCTGTATGGGCAGGTTTTCCCATAACTGGCTACTGAAGCAGCTGGCCATTGTCAGAGACAGGATACTGGACTGGATGGACTTTGGTCTGAGGCAGTCTGGCCATTCCTATGTTCCTAGATAATGGATTTATAGTGGGTCTTAGTGATTTATTTTTGTATTTTGGCCATTTTTTCCTTTTACATTTTATACTAATAATATGTTTTCTTGTCCTTTTCCCTTGGATCTTCGGTGAGCTCTCCCAGTGAGCTCTCTCCTGGCCCTTGACTAAGAGGTAATGGTATGAAAGCTCCCGCCTCTCACCTCTTTGAACATACCTGCAGGACTAGGCATCACCTGGCCCATGGGATGCACATGATTACTAAGTTAACATTGCAGGAAAATAATTAACTCATTTCAATGGCATTGAAGTTTGACCGACATAGCAGTTGCCATTAGAAAGTTAAAAGTTATCTCCAGCTGTATCTGAGGTCTCACGGTATTCCCCTATATTTGGAACAGAGAAAGACTGGGCACCACTAACGTAGTACTTGTGGCCAAAGTTAACTTTCTTATGCCATCTAAGAGTTTAAGGATTCAGAGGGAAACTCACCCAAAACCCTGGAAGCAGCTGTGGTGAGAGAGGTTTAGTGTCTGAATCCAAGATGAAAGATGTTCTGCAATACGAGGAAGCACCTCTACCAGCTTGTCATGTGCAGGAAGAAAGGCCCAGTCCACAGGCAAAGATAGTGACCCAGGTCACCATGTACCAAGTGATGTTGATATTGTTTGATGACCCTGGGTAATTTGGTGGTCAGTGCGTATTACAGGTCCCCCGATCCACAGAGGATATACGTTTGTTACCGCGGCAACTAGAGAGCTTTAGTTCAAGCTGTATCAGCCTATGCTTCTAGCTCCAGAGGTCTCCGTTCAGTACCCAGGGTGTCAGCCAAGCCATCCCAGCTGCAGCAATGAGAACAGTAAGCTGCAATGCAGAAACTACAGTAAGATGCAATCTGCTGCCCGGGCTTGTCACACACATCCCAGCATTGCTGGTAAATTGCACACTCAGTTAATTGCTTAACCACACTATGTTTCCTTATGAGACCAAATGACCAATATCAGTCAGTTTGATTGCTAATAGTCAATAGTAGTATAGTTCAGGAAAAAAGGTTCAGTATGAGACCAGTTTCCAGGAATCTGTCTGGTTAAGTTCACCTTACACAGAAGACGTGTTCCCAGAGTTACACATTTAGGGTAGGACTATTTATAGGATGATTTTACAACTTGCAAAAGTCTTTACATGTCACTAAAATCCAACCCACCAGTTCATCCCAGTTCCTTAACTTATTGTTCTGTATCTTCTTTACCTTTGTTTTGGACACTAGCATTCCAGGTACTGGTCACTCCCCAGCTTGCACAGAGGCAGAACTTGAATGTATTTTGCCTTTGACAGTGCCTGTTTTTCAATGCCAAGGCTGACTACAGTTTTGCAGTATGTTATTGGATACACAGCTTAGATGAACAGGGTTATAGAAAGAAAGACATAGGCCAGGTTAGGCCACATAACTGCTAGAAATATATATACACACAAAATGATGTTAAGTGTGCTTAACGCATATTAATATGTGATGTGAATTAGAGAGCGAGGGAGAGAGATAAGACCAGTATATATTAGTGAACGGCATGGAGAAAAATATATTGAATGGAAGGTATTAATGCCAATAAGTATGAACCACCAGATGAAATTTTGGAGGAAGCAGTGGGACTACTTGTAGAGTAGGGCGCTACTCAACATGAGTAAAAGTGGCAGAATTTGACCCATTATTATTAAATATACAGAAATGGATATTTCTTCACAACATAATTACCTTAGCTTTGTTTTTTAATACTTTCAGTACCTAAATAATTTATTTAAAGGGATACTCAAGTGGTAAACCAATTCATACATTTATCATTGGACAGTATAATTTTTGGTAAGGTACTTTAATTGCTGAGTGTTGAGAAAGAGATGGAAGAAATGAAGGGGATTCAGAGATGAAGAACAAAGAGGCGAAAGTCCTAGTGAGACTTCCATATGAGGACTGATTAGAGTTGATTATCCTAGTGAGGAGATGAGTAAGGGGGAATATGCTAGAAGTTATGATTGATTCAGAGACAGTAAATCAGGAGCTCCTGTACATTCATCCCCAAAGTCACTGACAACGAAAGGCAACACTTACAAAGTTAACAAAAGGAAATGATTTTTAATCACTGCACTGATTGCCACCAGGTAGCATTGAGACCAAGAGCTTAGCAGGAGTCATAAAAAGAATAGATTTGTATTTAGTGAGATTATCCACAGTTGGATTAGACAGGAAAATACTTTTATAATGAATTTAAACCCTCATGAGTCAGGGTATCAGACAGCTCCTAAATAGATGCATATTAGTATGATAATTCCCCTAATTGGCCGGTTACTCCTTTAAGGGTTTCTTGCAACTGCCTCTGAAGTAGCTGGTACCTGACAGGCTGTGTGATCTAGTGGACAGAGCACTGGACTGCTTCTGCCACAGATTTATGCTGGGATCTTGGGCAAGTCATTTCACCTCCCTTTCTCCTCACATCCTTGGTCTCTCTGCCCTATTTAGACAGTAAGCTTTGTGGAGCAGGGACTGTCTCTTACTATGCGGCTGCACAGAAATGACTACAATGGGTCCCTGATCTCAGCTGAGGTCTTTAGAAATGACTGCAACATAAATAAAGAATGGTGCCCGCTGTCAGAAGCAAGATCCCAGAGCAGATAAGAATTGCGACACCAGATCAGACCACGTTCTATCTTCCTACGTCATGTAACAGGAAGCATGTCTAACGTTATTTATGTATGGTAACGGTGTATAAATGATGTGTGCTTAATAGGGTTAGATCCTCCCTCAGCTGAGGCTTGGTGTAGCTGAGGACAGGGGAGGCAAAGGATAAACCATCTTTGCACATATTCATTTCTCCGGCTGGCTGGGGCGTTATCCTGGTGTCCATGCTAATCAGACTCAAGGCCTCGGCCGATAGGCTGAAGTAGCAGTGTGCCTGTATGGCAGGGTTTCTGAGCAGTGGCTGTGCCCCAAACCTCTCTATTCTGTACCGAGTCCCTCTACAGCCATTGTTCACATTTCCCCCATACACATTTACTTGGGCTGCGTGTAGAGGCAAGGATTTGGCCCGCTGTGGGTATTTCAAGAGTTTGTAATAATCAAGCACTAACCTCTCTGTTTTGCACAAGAATCCCCTTAGGCCACCTCACTCTAGGCCACCTCTGAGCTAACCAACTGCTGAGTGCAGCCAGTGTTCCTAGCCACTGTATTGTAACAGAGCTTTAAGCATGGGGTAAGAAAAACTGTGCTGTAAGCACTTATAAAAAGCACTGGACCAATTTCCTTCAAACTTGATTTGCTGCCTAAAACTCCCGTCACTTCTCCCCCTGCACAGCCATACGAGGACTCCCAGGAAAGAGCTGTGTTGACAGGGAGTTCAAACCAGTACAGAGGGGCCACATATTCACAGCACCAGGACTTCCCTCGCTCATCTACTCCCTGAAGCTGTGTGTGGTAGGAGTCTGCCTACAGTCCTACTTACTGAACACCCTTCAGAGGAAAACTCCGAGATCCCTTTTCTCTCTACCTGCATATTCTGTGTCAGGTTTCTCTGCAGGAAGGGATGGTCTATCCCACAGTTTTCAATTTGACCCTAAAGCTATCTGTAGCACTGCAGGAAGAAACAACAATTTGTGGCAATGTGGGACAATCTCCCCTATACAAGTCCATGGACCAGAAGGATAACCAGTGATGGGAGATGCAGGATCAGGTCCTCAGCCCTGCTCCCGCTGCTTTGCACTGCTCTGGTCGGAAGCTTTGCACATTCCGTGGAGCTGCTCTGGATTTACAAGTGTAACGCCAAGCAGCATCGGGCCTTTTCACTTAATTCTCAGTTTGGGGCCTACTCCCACTGTTCATGTGCATGCCGAACTCCCATGGAATGTCCAGATGTGAGTGATCCATCAGCATTGCAAGATTGAGCCACTGTAGAAAAATGGGTGTGTAATGTCTTCTTATGATTCTGCCATCCACAAAAGAGTCTTTGTGCTTCTTTGGTAGTTCAGATACCATATAGCACTCACCCAAGAGGGATAATTGACTTTGTAGCTGACCTTGCATTCCAAAGGAATGACCATGATAAACCTACTCAGCACATATCAAACCTCTCAGTAAATGAGCTACATAACTTCTTTAGTCAAGAAAACCAAAGGATTTGATTCATTAGCCCACATTTGCCTGTTACCACAGAGGTGTCTGACACTACCTTGGTTTTCCACTATACCTGGATCAGGTAGAGGAGGAGGAGAATTGTCTAGTGCATACAGCAGTAGCCTGGGCCATGGGAAACTTGTACTCTGGCTCCACCACAAACGTCTGGTGAGATCTCGGGCAAGACACTTAGGGATTTCAGTGGGAGTTAGGCACCTGAATCCTACCCTGTCTCTCTGGTCCTCAGTTCCCCATCTGTAAAATGGGGATAATAGCATTGCTCTAATTCACTCACAGGACTGTGCAAGTGGAGCCAAGTGAATAATTTGTTGGACAAACTAAAAAAAAAATCTATTTGTTTTAACCACAACTAATTTATTTCCACGGGTTTTTTTGATGAAATAAATAAAAACCAGTTTAGAAGGGTCTTTTCAAATCAACTTTTTGAAACTGATTATTTTGGAATTTTTAACATTTTTTGTCTTCAGGTTTTGGAGAATTTTTGGTCTGAAACCATTTTCCAAATTCAGCCCGAATTCATGAATAGTTTTGGTGCCTCCAGAAATGTATATTTTGGCAAATTTACAATTTGCTGAAAAAATTCAGCCAACTCTAGTTGTGAGGATTGTCCGGGGAGTTCGCTATTGACTACCGTGGTGCCTCCTTGTGGCTCATCTAGGGATTAGCTCTTAATCAGTCTGATGCCCCCTCCTTCAGTTTCTCACCCTGGGGTCTCTCCCTACAGACCCCATTGCTGTCTCTTTGTGGGCTGGCCCTCCGATCAGATCACTACAGGTTTCCCCTTTCAGGGTATCAGAGTCCCTCTGGACAACTGTCTCAGGCAGTCTTCTGCTCCACTGACCAGACTGTGCCAGTGGCTGGAAGGGGAATCCAGGCCTGTCCCGGTTCCAGCCCAGGGACCATATAATTAGCAATCACAGTCTACATAATCACAGACCCCACTGCTGTTTCCCTGGCCTACTTCCTACATTTCTCTCTAGTTTTGACCCCACCTCTAGGTTACCATCAGAGCTTCCTCTGCTCCCTGTGGGTATTTCACACTTCTTAGGCTCTTGCCAGAGTCTACAGTCCGAGGCAGGATCCCAGGACTTATCTCCCGAAACTGCCTCCTCATTTCTTGTCAACTCAACTCCTCGCTAGGGAGTAACTGCAGAGTTCCTTCCTGCAGCCCCCTCCTTGGGCTCCACTTCCTGGTTTTATACCAGCTCAGCCTGTCCCTGCCAAGCTGGGCTTCATCATCCACTAGAACTTACCAGCCCTGACTAGGGTGACCAGACAGCAAATGTGAAAAATCAGGACAGGAGGCAGGGGGTAATAGAAGCCTATATAAGAAAAAGACCCCAAAATTGGGCCTGTCCCTATAAAATCGGGACATCTGGTCATCCTAGCCCCGACTCTCCTCCAAGTACAGCCTGTCACAGGGTTAAGGCCCTTTTTACTTACCCAGGCCTGTGTGGGACAAGCATCCCATCACAAGGATAAATACATTAAATTGAGGGGCTCCGACATGACAGTGGTGGAAGCCTGATAAGTACATAGATAGATAGTCCAACTGCTGTATCACCCAGAGGTAATGCTGGCTTTTAATGGTGACTGCTGTACGAGGTATTTAAATGCTCAGAAATGAAACCTTTTAGAAATAGATATGGACTTTGGAACACACAGAAAAGTTCCTCTTTTTCAATGCTCTCCACAGTCATACCTGTAATGGACCGTTTTCCAGTCACCTGCGTCTGGTACTAATCACGGTTGCTTTTATCAGTGATAATGGAACAGTTTCAGCGATGAGCCCTAGTGTGGTGATGGCAGGGAAATAGACAGCCAGTGGCTGTTCCTTGCCACCTGGCCGCTCCGCCAGCTGCTGTTCCTCACTGCGGGCCACCCCACCAGCTGCTGTTCCTTGCCACCTTGTCAGCCACTTGCTCTGCTCACCACTCTCTCATTCACCGGCTGACTGTCAGTCACCTTTTGCTGCCATCTGCCTCTCTGCTGTGACCTCTGCATATTGGTCTCGGTTATTTTCAGCTCTTTGCAGGCTGGCCAGAAACACTGCCCCATCTGAAGTGATTTCAGCTCACATTTGATCATTTTAACATAACATAGAGGCACCTAATGAAACCTATTTAGCTCTTTCTTTAAACCAGACCGGGGTCCCTTAGAGAGTCCACAGCTCCTGGCTAGGACACCTGTCCCCACCCCTCTTACTCTCACAGGGCTCTGGCATTCGAGCCCCCTGGTTTAATGAGGTCTTTTCAGCTGAGGGTGACCCCCTCATTTGAGACAGGTTAACCACAGTTCTGCTCCCCTTTATTCATGCAATAAAGCCAACAACACTGGTAACAGCATTTCACTACCCCTGCTTTCAGTAGTAAAGTGATTTGGAACCCAACACCCAGGGCCGGCTCTAATTTTTTTGCCACCCCAAGCAAAAAAGAAGAGCGCCGCCCCACCGCACCCCATCCCCTCAGAGCGCCACGCCACCTGAAGCCCCGCCCCCCTCAGAGCGCCACGCCGTGCCAAGGCCACGCCCCCCCGAGCGCCGCACCGTGTCCCCACCCAGACTCTGAGCACCGCGCTGCCCCAAGCCCCCTCCGAGCGCCGCACCAACCCCCGTCCCCCAGCGCCGCACCACCGAAATAAAAAATAAACCTCCAGCACTGCCCCGACGAACCAAAAAACCCAAAAAAAACCCCAAGCGCCGCCCTGCCCCAAGGTGCCGCCCCAAGCACGTGCTTGGTCGGCTGGTGCCTGGAGCCGGCCCTGCCAACACCAGCCAAAGTTGATCTGCTGGATAGCTAAGCAGAGTAGGTGTGCTCATGTAAATACAGTTTGCTCCTGAAGTCTCTCTCACTCCCAGCTAGCTGTCAGGGGAGAACTCATTCAGACCCTGCTTACATTACAGTATCGATCCCACCTTGCATAACGGCACTGTTAGACCCATGGGAATTATGTTGCAAGAGTTATTTCTAGTGTACCCAGCATCCATAATGTCTTGATTTCCAAAGACTAATTGCTTCTGCATTATTAATACCGTAAGTGATTTCACAAAATACATTGCAGCTGCGAGCTGCATGAGTCATAAATTGTTTACATCCCCTGGGACCTTTGAGTAGAAGTATGTGTCAGAATAATCTCAGGTGATGAACAGAAGAGGTCGCTCCTTATTGGTTAGCACTGATACTCATCTTCCATTATGCTACTGGCATCTGAAATATGACTGTGTTTAGACACATCATACTTCATAGTCAAACAAACTAACTTCTGCTATCTGATTTCAGTGCTGAACAGCTCCCTGTGCCATGCTCTTCTCTGTGATAGTGGAGGAAGACATGTAAACTACCACTATAATCTTTCCGGTTGGAATTATCCCTAAAGATGAAGGATGAACAAATATGCAAGAGCAGATAAGAACTGGGATATCAAGAGGAATAATACAACTGCCTCCTTGTAAAGATAAAAGGGAAATGTCAACTCTGTTGCCTAAGAGAACACCAACCAAGCAAAAAACTAACCTAACCAGTTGGTAGCGCTACCAGCCTCCTGTTTAAGAAGGCAGTTGATGTATATATTGGGAAAGCATGAATTCCTTTCATCTTCTTTATGCTACACAGTTATTCAGTTCTTGCTGTACTTTGTGGGGATACTGATGGGTTTTTTCCCTCATTGTTTAAAAATCACTCTTACAAGTCCCTAGAGTTGGAAGTAGGCCCACTTGCTTTTTTTGAAAATCCAAATAAATGAAAAATGGTCTTTCCCAGGATGCTTTTGTTATTGACATTAAGCTATTCCCCCCCCCACCCAGATTCTCTCCTCACCATTGAAAATCAGATGTTCATTGTGCTGTTTACAGTAGAGTGAGAAGAGGAAGTACCATAAATACAGTGGTAAATTTAACTACTGTATGCAGCTCTGGTATACTTTTGCCTACTATAATGAAATATACTGAGAGAGAATGCTTAATATTCAGCTAATGCTCAGTTACCTTAAAAATGACACACTTCAGTACAATTTAACACGGCAAATATCCCAGTTCTGTGTTTCTCACCATGTTATTTGGATACAGTACCAATTTATACCAGCAGAGAATTTGGCGCCACTACATTGAAGTCAATAAAGCGGTGCTGCATTTCTTCCAGAAGAAAGTTTGAATCTTTATTCCTAAATGTGTGCCTGGAAGGGCATGGACTGTACATTTGGAAATGGGATATTTCCCCCTTTGTGTGTTGGGATTGATAAATGGATGTTCCATTCCATTATGGCAATATGTTTTATTGACAAGAATGTGGCCTGAGTATTCACTGAGTACTAGATGGTACTACATGCAAAGATTCCTCCCACATGCATAATATCCCTCGTAGTAACAACGAATGCTAGTATCAGCTTTCTTCTAACGCATTGACGTTTGCACACTGCTCCTGGGCATTTCTTAGCATACTCTTGTGGTAGCTTTTCCAGCTAAGTACAATGTGTTACACAAGACAGCATTTAATAACATTACAGAATATAGCAATCTAACTTGAGTCAACGGTGAGAAATGGCTACATTTCCCTTTTATAATTAGATCTTAATTTCCTCGCTATAATATCACCTATTACCCCGTTAACCAGGCCCTCATGGTACCCTTCAAGGGGTTTGCAGAAGGTTTGAAAGCCAAGCAAGATGGTCAGGAAACAGCAGTGATAATTCTCCAAACTATCCCTTCTGAAGGTATCTCTTAAGCACATGCTTCAGGTTAAGCACCTAAACGGTGTCATAGTTTCAGGCCCTGTATTTCACCTCCGTGGTCCATCAAGGGCACTCACTTTAGGCTTCTGGCTCCCAGACATCACTTCTCTTGGGTGGAGACTCTGGTCTCACTCCCTCTGGACTGGGGATTTTAAGGCTGCACAGCTCCCTGCCTTACACTAGGATATCCCCAGCAAGCCAGACTGCCTAAGAGACCAGTGCCTGGACTTTGCTTTCTCTGGGGGCTATGCCCCATATAATGCCTGCAACAAGTTAAAACCTTGCTCTTTCTAAGGAAGCACATTTATTCTTAAAGTGACCTTTACAGAGAAAACATAGTAAAACAATAGAAGAACCTACATGTGTGCTAAAAAGTTTACTAGCAATCACCCCAATTCCAGCTGCGGTATATTTTAGCCCTTCAAAACCCATAACTGGGTCTTCCCAGTTTTTACAAGTTCATCTCTCTTAGAACCAGAACAGAGACTGGGCAGATCAGAGGCTGGGTGTTTCTTCATACAGCTTGGGTCTTTGATCCTGGCTCTAGCCTACGTAACAGAGGTTCTCAAACTGTGGTCTGTGGACCACCAGTGGTCCACAAGCTCCATGCAGGCGTGGCTCCACTAATTAGGTGCCTGGACCCTGGAGAAGACATACATGTAAGGTGAGGTGGTGGCCTTGGCGGGAATAGGGGGTAAGTGGGAGGGGGCAGTGAAGTGAGAAGAGGGCGTGGGGGGAATTTCAGATGTGCAGGGCTGTGGCAGCCAGAGAAAGAGGCGACTTTCCCCAGCTCTAGGGGTGCGACCGCTGGGGAGAGACAGCCCTCCTTCTCAGCCTCAGCTCAGGGGCTGCCATGGTGGGGGAGAGAGAGCACATCCATCGCATTAGAAAGGTAAGACTACTGATAATAAAATACGAGTTGTGTGCTTTTATTTGTAGAACCAAAAAACAATTAAGGTTTTTTTTAATATAGCACTTTTATCCAAAGTGCTTTACAATAGTTAGCTAGAAGTACAAACAACATTTGGAAAGATCATTAAGTGGTCCGACAAGACCCTCAGCAATTTTCAAGTGGTCCGCAAAAAAAAATAATTTTGAGAACCACTGCTCTACAACAAGTAATCAGCAGACAATGACTCACTCCTCAGGGCATAGCTTCAAAAGACTGGGGGTTTGCATAACCTGAGGTTGGGAATTTGCATTAACCTCTTCCTAGGTATTTTCCAGGAAATCCACTTAACACGCATTGTCCCAAAAGTCCATACTTGTCTGGCACGTTTTCAGTATAGTCTTTGAACTCCCAGTCCCATCTGTCACATCTACCCCCTAGACAAGTTGTATGCTATCCGAACCCACAATAATACATAAGCTTGATGCAATAAAGCCTTCCAATATATTGCTGGAAATTTCCATATCTACCAGAGGGTGAAATACTGGCTCTGCTGAGATCACTGGCAAAACTCCCATTAACATCAATGTGGCCAGGCATTTACATAGGCTTGAGTGCAGTCCTGGATAGGAATGGATTTAGGCAGATGCTTTCCTGAATTAGGGCCCATGTTTTGAACTGCAGTGAGAAATATGGCCTGGAGAAAGCCCCCATGCCATGTGAATGAAAATGAAGAACGCCCAGGGGCTATTTACAGCTACACAGTGTCAGAACACTCAATGCTCTCAAAATAAAATCAGACTGGTTAGGACCTAATCTTGAGACAAACTATTCACATGAGTAAGACAGTGCTTTGAGATCTTCCACTGGAAAGCCACTACTAAAGTATAAAGCATTGCTAGAAATTTATTCTGCTGCATTCTCTTTTCTTTTACAATATACTGTACACAAGAAAGTATCATAGCAGTGGCCAATAGCTCATGCTGAAAATGGAGAACAGAGTTAATAATCAGAACCTTATGGTCAATCAGCAGCCATCTCATTTTTGAATTTTGGACCCTGTCATCTTCAACTGTAAATGCACTGGTTGTCTGCTGCTTGTCATGAACAGGTGCTAAGCAAATTCGTCACACCTGCTCTTCTAGTTCTTGTGTTTCAATATTTGTGCCACTTCCTTAAATTACTTTGAGTTAAGGTGGAAAAATAACTATTTTCAGCCATCATTTTGAATAAAAGAGATTAAGCAGAACTGCATCATAAAGGCCTGTTATTGAAATACAGTACTACCAAATTCAATGTAAAGGGCATTTTGCGGGAAGTAGGAGAACATATATTTTTAATTAAAATGTCTTCAAATATGCAGGTAATGGTATGTTTTCAAAAAAGGAACAAATTACCCAGAATTACAGTACAGCAGTAATTAAAGTGCTTTTCCAAACAGCGGGTAACCTTTCTAAATACACAGTCTAGAGGTTATAAAGTAATACAAGTGCTATCACATGGTTGGTGAATATGATCTGCTATGGAGTCAGATGGCATTGTGTAAATGTTACATGTTATGCAAATTCCGGTGCTCGATTGAAAAATAAATCCTTAAAACGAAATTATTATTCTGTTCAAAATGTCATTATAAAAACACCTGCCATATAATGGACCCCAACACAACACGAAGTGCGGTGACAAACACAATGCAGAGGAGAAAAGGAGTTATTCCCACATAGTACATCTGTGCCAATACAGATTATAGGAAAAAGAACTGGGTACTAGAATAACCTTAACAAGAAGAGTTCCTTCTGTTTTTAAAAGGTCTCTTTACTCAGTTTTTGGCAGTAAAGCTACAGATCAACAAAATGTGGTGACGGCCTTGCCACATGGGAAGGGACGCTATAGCTTATTGCACACACAGGTTTTTTGATAGCTCTCGGCATAGGGGTGAGGTTTGACTTGCGCACACTTAAGTCTAATTTTGAGGGTTTACGTGAGATTTATCTCCCACAAAGAGAGCCTGAACAAGGCCGCTGCTGGATTTAATTTCACCCTATAGGCTCAGTCCAACTCCCATTAAAGACCAAGGGAACATCTCCATTGTTACTTAAGTATTAATCATCCATTAAACAGATCTATTCCAGCAGACATAGAGGCCTCAATCACACTGAAGCCCCTCTGTACAAACACGTAGCAAATGGATCCATGGCAATAAGGAGAAATAGTATGTTTTATTAACCCAGACCTAGGTAGGTTGTACCACTGGCTGTTCTCCTCCACTGAGAACAGAAGAATACTATGCAACCTTCAGCCTAATTCTTTGCTCCATTCAGCCATTAATGGAATAACTTTCCCTAGATGATCCGTGGAACAGGGGCACAGCAGAGGTCATATTTACACATTACCACAGATGAAAACAAACACATGGTACAGCACCATTATGATGGACATTGACTCACTGCAGTGTATGGAGCTTTCAAAATTATGGTGACTTTGTGGGGTCACGGCACCTTTCTTAGGAGAATGTTGAGGCGCTGCATCACAAGAGTTAGCGAAAATTGGTTAGGACTGAAAATCAGACACCCCATATGTGATCTCTGCGGCCTCCATTTACTTTTAGAGCTGAGCTGTTTACACTGCGCACACTTTAGAAGTTCCTCGTGAGGGATTATATCAATTTCAGCTGTAGTTTTCATTTTAAATCTCTCAAAGCATTGAGCTCTTTCAGAGCAGAAGAAACTTTTAAAGTGCGACTTCTCTAGTATGGCTGACAGGACCCTAACTATGGGCACCCACCTACAAAAGTGAAAGTGGATTAACTGGCTGCACAAATTGCTCAAAGTGTTAAATAAATAAATAAATAAAAATCAAAGAAATAAGTGCCATAGGCTTCTCATAAGAACATAAGAATGGCCCTATTGGGTCAGACCAAGGGTCCATCTAGCCCAGTATCCTGTCATGCAACAGTGGCCAATGCCAGGTGCCCTAGAGGGAATGAACGCAACAGGTAATCAAATGATCCATCCTTAGTTGCCTATTCCCAGTTTCTGGCAAACAGAGGCTAGGGACATCATCCTTGCCCATCCTGGCTAATAGCCATTGATAGATCTATCTTCCATGAATTTATCTAGTTCTTTTTTGAACCTTGTTATAGCCTTGGCCTTCACAACACCCTCTGGCAAGGAGTTCCACAGGTTGACTGTGCATTGTGTGAAAAAATACTTCCTTTTGTTTGTTTTAAACCTGCTGCCTATTAATTTCATGTGGTAACACAGAGTTCTTGTGTTATGAGATGTAGTAAACAACACTTCCTTATCTACTTTCTCTACACCAGTTATGATTTTATAGACCTCCATCATATCTCCCCTTAGCCATCTCTTTTCTAAACTGAATTGGTCTCAGATTACATTGAGTGTTTGGATTTCAGGATCGTTCATCCAATTAGGGGTTTGAGTCCATAATTCACACATATGGTGCTGGTGGCTTATGCCCCACATAGCTCCATTAAGTTTTCTATTTTTTCAGAATAACCCAGAGCCAACATGTTATGGAGATACCAGCAGTGGTGAGCTGCAGCCGGTTCGCGGGAACCGGTTGTTAAATTTAGAAGCCCTTTTAGAACCGGTTGTTCCCCGTGGGACAAACTGGTTCTAAAAGGGCATTTAAATTTAACAAGCGCTCCCTGCTGCGGCCCCAGCTCACCTCAGCTCTGCCTCCACCTCCTGCCATGAATGCTCCTCCCTGCATCTCCTCCCGCCCTGCTTCCCGCAAATCAGCAGTTCGCGCGGGAAGCCTGGGAGGGCTGAGAAGCAAGCAGGCTTCCTGCTCAGGCCCAGGAAGATGACGCTGAGGTAGGGAACTAGGGGGGCCGTGTGCCCTGGCCGGTCTCCAGCCGCGGCCCTCCCCGGCCCCGCGTTCTCGGCCCCAGCCACGACCCTCCCCAGCCATCCCTGGCCGCCCGGCTCCGGCCGCGACCCTCCCCGGCCCCGTGTCCCCGGCCACCCGGCTCCGGCCGCGACCCTCCCCGGCCCCGCGTCCCCGGCCGCCCGGCTCCGGTAGTCCGGGTCCGGGTCCGGGCCCGGGCCCAGCGGCGGCCGCGGCCCCATCTCCCGGATGCCCGGCTCCGGACACGGCCCCCCAGCTCCGGCCCGGCCTGGCCCCGTGGCTCCAGCCGCCCGGCTCCTGCTGTTTTGCCACGGGGCCGGGCTCCGGCAGCGCGGGTCCGGGCGTGGCGGCAGCCCTAGCTGCCCGGTTCCAGCTCTGGCTGCGGCCCTCCTTGGGTCCGGCCGCCGGGCTCCCGGCACATCCTCCGGCTCCGTCCGCGCGACTCCTGTCCCGGCCCCGCGTCCCCGGGCTCCCGGCTCCAGCAGCGGCCGGACTGTAGCGCCGCCGGCCACATCCAGGCAGCGCGGTAAGGGGGCAGGGAGGGGGTATTGGAGTGAGGGTAGGGGAGTTCGGGGTGGGGGGTCAGAGGGCAGGGAACAGGGGGATTGAATAGGGGCAAGGGTCCTGGTGGGGCAGTCAGGAAGGATCAGGGGTTGGATGGGGTGGTGGGAGGCAGTCAGGGGCAAGGGTTCCAGGGGCAGTCAGGGGACAGAGAGAAGGGGGGGTTGGATGGGGCAGGGGTCCTGGGGGGCCATCAGGAATGAGAGGAGGGGTTGGATGGGGTGGCGGAGGGCACTCAGGGTACAGGGAAGGGGGTGGATGGGGCAGGGGTCCCTGGGGTGGGGCGTCAAGGAACACGGGGGGTTGGATAGGGCAGGAGTCCGGGGCGGGGGGGGGGGGCATGATCCCTCCTGGGGTGAGGAGGGAACCGGTTGTTATGATTTTGGCAGCTCATCACTGGATACCAGTACAGACAGGATCCAGCTTCCAGAGGCACCATGACATATGTACTGACAGTGGCAGATTAGTCACTGGGCCAATGGGGCCATGCCCAGGCCAATTGGGGGGCCTCCAGAAAGATGGACACCCCCACATCCCAACCTGCTCTGCCTGCCCGATACTCCTGACGAGGAGTGGGGAAGCCCCCATGCTCTGACCCCTCTCCCTGGCAGGAGTGCCAGGCAGGCAGGCAGGGCAAGCCCCTGCGGCCTGACCCCACTCCCCAGCAGGAGTGTGGGGCGGGACAAGGCCCCGTGCTCTGACCCCCATTTTCCTGGCAGGAGCACCGGGGAGGCGAGCGGGACTGCAGGCCGCAGGGGTGGGAACGGTCCCCCACTTGGTCTAGCCAAATGCCTCACAAACCCCTAATCTGCCTCTGTGTACTGATGTCTGAACAAAACCAAGGCATACCGCACAATGTTTCCAGTGTTTTCTGGCAATGTTGCAACAACAAACCATATACGTTCACATGACATTTCTCTTAATGGCATCACTATCTTTGGCATGGAATAGATGCGTAGACATGAAAAAGGAGCATGTTTATTATGCCTAACATTTATATCCCAGATTGTCACCCTGGGTCTGATCCCATGACCACTAATGTCAACAGAAACACTCTCATGGACTTCCATAGGCTTTAGAGCACTCACTTTGTCACCGCACCATTATGATTTTTTTTTAATTGAGCTCACATCACCTATGACTAAGATGAAACACTTCACAAGAGTGTCTCTGGCTATCATGAATGGCATGGCACAAAACAGACTAACACTGAGTAATGTCTCATTAGACAAAGGTACATGCCACTGGCCACTACTGCTCACTTTCTTTCTGCGCATTGTTATGCAAAATGCTTAGTGACTGCAAACAATCAGTACATCTATGCTTGGCATGGGTGTTACTAGATAACATAGCTGCAGCTATCATCCTGGTGATGCATCACAGCCTTGATGAAGGGGATTCTTTTCAAGCAATCAGCCCTCAAATTTGCCGTTTACAAGTATATTAAAACAAATTTAACATTTAATCTGTAATATTCATCTTATTTACAATCCAACCTGTCTTTAGAGAGGTCATTGAATCAGGGCTCAGAGAAAATACATGACTCACTAGAGATAGTTAATACTCACACTATGCTGGTTAACTATTTCCAAACCACTTGTGGGAAAAGTGTCACAAACACACTTGTCAAAAATATTGAACAAATATCAATTTTGCAAACAGAAAAAGAGGTAAAATTAGATAAATACACAGGCTGGTTCTATATGTTTCACTCAGTTCTGTTCAGAACATCAATTTCAAAATTGTATTGTTACAGAAGTTTTATATTTCACAAGCACTCCAAGATCTCAGTCAGGACTAGCCCCAGTCATTGGTCACAGTCCCGGCTTCAAAGACCTTACAGTTCAAAGCCCTGATCCTGCAAGCTGCTCCACTACTGAGCCCTTCAGATGGGTCCTGCACAGATTGATCCAGGTGGGGCAGCTTGTAGGACTGAAGTATAAGAAAGTGTCTTGTGGATTCTTCAGGGTGGCATTAAAGCTAGGGTGACCAGATGTCCCGATTTTATAAGGACAATCCTGATATTTGGGGCTTTTTCTGATATAGGCGCCTATTACCCCACACCTCCATCCCGATTTTTCACACTTGCTATTTGGTCACCCTAATTAAAGATGATCATTTTGTGACTGTATTAGCGTATGGGTAAAACATTTCAAAATGCCCGAGTGACTAAACAACCTAAGTTCCATTTTCAAAAGTGACTTAGGGCCAGATTTTTCAGGGTATTTAGGCACCTGAATGAGTTTTAGATGTTAAGGTGCTTTTGAAAGTACCATTAGGCACCTAAATACCTTTAAAACTTTGGCCCTTGAATCTCATTGAAAGTGTATGTAGCCAAACATGTTTATGGCCCCGCTGTCCTTCACTTGGAGCTATCTGAGTTTGTGTAGAGGCCCTCGCATCTATTCTTTCCGATAAATTCATGTACAAAGGTTTTGTTACTACTAATTATAGTCTAGATGAGAGACTTGTCTCCTAGAGGGTAAAATTAGAAAATATTATTACTTTTATACTTCGGCATTTCCTTTTTTGCAATTCAAACAGAAGCTTTGTGTTTACGTAGTTAAGTATCCATTGGAACACTCAAAACGGAGCAGGAGATAGTCACAGGTGAATGTTGTTATTCTTGAACTCGAGCAATTTTCTTCCAACATAAAGCAGGGAGACAATGTAAAATATTACATGTGATAACGACTGACTTTATATTGTATTTATTTTTGTATTCTTTTATTTAGCAGACCGTTGCTCTGATGTTCATGTACAGAGTCACAGTGCTTTTTGTCAATTGCATTAATTATGGAGTGCATGCCTCTTATTTGCCAGTTTGAACAATGACGCATGTAGAATCTACTGTCTGTCCTGGGGATGGCCGAGTCGAGGGTGATCTTCCTGCTGTCCCTGGGGAAGATCACCCTCGACTTGGCCATCTCCGGGACAGAGAGCAGACTGCGACCCGACATCGTCATGACAGATGCAGAAAAGAAGAAGGTCCTCACGGTAGACATCACAGTGCCATTTGAAAACAAGTCACCGGCCTTCCACGAGGCCCAAGCACAGGTGTTGAAATATACCCTGCTGGCTGAGACCCTGAGAGCCCAGGGCTACGAGGTCCAGATACATGCCCTGATCGTGGGACCCCCACAACAAGCCGGTGCGGAGAGCGTGCAGAGTCGGTCAACGCTACGCCCGGCTCATGAGACAGCTCATGGTGTCCAACACCATCAGGTGGTCCAGAGACATTTATATGGAACACATCACAGGACACCATCAATACCACATTGAGTAATTGAGACCGCCGACCAGGGAAATAATCCACTTCCTTCCCTGATAAAGCAAGGGACGCACCCCACCCATGTACTTATTCGCTCCACCAATACTGACTTGGACTCCTTATACAGTCCATGGGTGGCGTACCCGAGCCCACTTATCCACTGACACTTTAAAAACTCTTGCACCCCAATCTGGGTCTATGCTGGTTATGGGATATGCATATATCTCTTCATCCTTGCAACCGATACCTGTAATTCCTCATAACTCAAGCCTGACCCCAGATGTACAGTACCTTCCCTCTTAACTTGTGTATATTTCATTTTAAATAGTAACTTTAATGCATTTTTTAATTCTGAGTCATTTAGTTGCATTTCTCCTGTCAATTCATGAACCCAAACTGCCTTTTAAAATTAAAAATGCTGGGGAAGTTTTCTGCCCTACAAGTTCACAATCCCTAGATTCTCTTTAAAATATGGCATTTAAGAGGCAACTTGTGTTTTCCCACAGATTCTGAACCTGACCTCCATCTCCCTGAGGCCTAAAGGAAACATCTTTATTCTAAGGCATGTTTGTTTAATGCCTATCACCTACTGTAGTTCAGCACGAAACCAGTATCTTCATTAGAGATAGATCAAACCAATTTGGGAGTGGTTTTGAATCTGTACAATAGTCTCCAAGTTTTCTACACATGCCCCTGATTAAATACGACAGAGGAGCTCAACTTCAGGCTTTGAAAACCTCGACTTTAAAAATAAAATAAATAAATAAAATAAAAAAAACTAACAATACATAAAATGAAAGTACTAGGCCATAAGGAAACTGGATCTTAATGTTCATGCATACTGTATGGTGCAGTCAAATGGGAAATCACTAGGTAATACATAAACTGAACCACAGATTATAAAAATTAATGTTACTTTGCACGATTAGAATGGTCAGAGCCATGGTGGAACCTGAATAGATGTCTGGCTCTGCATCAAAGTGATAAATGCTATCAAGGTACGAAAAACAGTTTCTTCAACACAAAGAACTAGTTCTTTAAATGTCACACTTTGGATGTACATGCAGGATTCCTAGAGGTAGTTATCTAACACGAACGCTTTTCTTCAGAATGACAAAAGTGGACAAGCTAAAAACATGCTTTAAAACAGTGCAGAACCACATACAACTTGTCAGACAGCTACACCTTTATTGCAATGCATGCAGGTTGATGTTTCTCATTCATGGTTATTTACATTATAAAAATAACGCAGTAGACAAAGCACACAGTGAAGAGCATTGTGCACTCTTTTTGCACTGGCTGGAAGTTGAAATACTTACAACAAAGGGGCTTAGTCAGGTTAGGAAAAAAACATGTTCTTGTTCATCCTTACACATGTGCTTAATGGTACACACCGAGTAGTCTCCTTGAATTCAGTGGGGCTACTCATGAGTCCTGATTCAGCAAAGCACACAAGTATGTGCTTAAGTCCTATTGAAATCAACTGCTCTGCCAGTGACCTGCGGTGTCATCCTCTGGCAAGTCACTTCATTTCTTTGTGCCTCCATTTCCCCTCTCACTTGTCTTGCCTTTTTAGAATGTAGTTTCTTCAGGGTAGGAAGCATCTCTTACTATGTGTTTATACAGTGCCTAGCTGTAACAGGTTGACTCACCCCCACGGCACCTCCTGCTGGTTGCTCTGGGGAATTAGCTCTATTCCAGCCCAGAGCACCCTCTGCAGGCCGGTGATCCACCTGTTTGCTACTGGCCCGAGTCCTTCCCAGGACCCCGGTGCCTCTTTAACCTATAACTGGGTTTCCCCCTCCCCAGGGAACCCCCACCTTCTATCCCCACCTTGCCTCAGTGTATGGCTACTGCCAGACATTGTCTAGCCCCACACCCTGGGGCAGACTGCAGTCTCAGCCAACCCATCCCTGGCAAGGAGGGTTTGGACCTGCTGCTTTGTCCTACCCCTGGGCTGCCCTCTGCAACCCACAGTACCTTTGGCCCTTTGCTAGGCTGCAGCCTGGGGCTTTCCAGGCTGGAGCTCCCCAGCTCCTCAGCCTGTCCCCCAGCCCTGCTTCCCTCAGGTACCTTCTCTCTAGTTTCCAGCAGCCAGACCCATCTCCCTCTGAAGGCAGAGAGAGACTACCGGGGCTCCTGGCTCATAGCCTTTTATAGGGGCCAGCTGTGGCCTGATTGGGGTGTGGCCCAGCTGCAGCTACTTCCCCAATCAGCCCAGCTTGAGAGCAGCAGCTCTCAAGTCCTGCCAAGCCACTTTCAAACCCCTTAAAACCCCGGAGCAGGGAATCCACCCTGCTACACTAGCACAATGGAAACATCTGTAATACTAATAATTAATAACAAAATTCAGCATGCAGAGGATTCCCCAGATTTAGGGCAACTCTAAGTCTCCTCTGTACTGCTCCAGTGAGGACTGGACCTCTAATCTCTCAAAGAGGAGAAATGTATTAGCCACTACTTACTACCAATTACTGCCTTATAAGGAAATAGAATAAACAGAATGGAATGCTGATGTGAGCCTTTCGGGGTCATGTTTTCTCCACAGGAGAACTAGACCCTAAAAAAAAAAATGTAATCTCATGATTCCAGGAGCTGGGGTTTTAAGAACAATATTATTGTCTATTTCCTGCTCTGCTCCTAGGGCAGCAGAACTACACACTAGACCAGGGGTTGGCAACCTATGGCAAGCGTGCCAAAGATGACATGCAAGCCAATTTTTAATGGCACGCTAGGGCCTGCCGGGACCCTGTACCACCTAGCCCTCTGCTGACTCCTTCACGCCCCCGCATGACCCCAGCCCTGACTCTGGCACCCCCACACATACCCATCCCCCTACCCTGACACCTGCACCCCCCTCACATGTGCCTACCCCTCTGCCCTGACTCTTGCACCCCCACATCTCCAGCCCCCACCCACATCTCATGCACCCCGCACATCCCCATCCTGAGCACCAAATGGGAGCTCCTGCACCCCTCACACCAAATGGAAGCTGCCCAGGTAAGTGCCCCCACACCCCAACCCTGAGCCCCCTCCCTCATTCTAGCTCCTGGCCAGACCCTTCACCCCCAGCCCTGTGCTCGGTCACTCCCACCCTCAGCTCAGGGCAGAGGGAAGAAGAGAATGGGCCAGAACCAGGGAGAAGGTAGGTACCCACTGTATGTGGGCAGGGCCGGGACCCCAGACTGGCAGTGGGCTGAGCGGGTCCGGCAGCCGGGATCCCAGCTGGCAGGAGCTGGCGGATGGAACCCCTGAGCGGCAGTGGGCTGAGCCGCTCAGCCCACTGCCAGTCTGGAGTCCCGGCTGCTAGCCCCGCACAGCCCACTGCCAGTCTGGGGTTCTGGCTGCCAGACCCTTCCCAGCTGGGGTCCCGGCCGCAGGCCCCACTCAGCCCACTGCCGGCCTAGATGAACAGAACCCCAGACCAGCAGCGGGCTGAGCGGGCCGGCGGCGTAAGATCAACATTTTAATTTAATTTTAAATGAAGCTTCTTAAACATTTTGAAAACCTTGTTTATTTTGCAATACAAACACTAGTTTAGTTATATTATATATAGACTTGTAGAGAGAGACCTTCTAAAAAACATTAAAATGTATTACCGGCAACCAAAACCTTAAATTAGAATGAATAAATGAAGACTCGGCACACCACTTCTGAAAGGTTGCCAACCCCTGCACTAGACCCTAGTTACAGCTTGTGATAAAGCCATGATCCAGCCCTATGGTAGTGCAAAAGAACCAAAACATGGAGGTAAAATTTAAGCATCTAGTTTGACTGTCCAAGGTAAGTGACTTTTAATAGGGCCTGACAGCATTATCCTGATTCATAATAAAGAGTACTGTGCTCCAGGTGACATTCCATTAACATCAATGGAACTAGCAGCAGAGTAAGAATGAGGTGGGATTTGATAGCTGCTTTCAACTACCTGAAAGGGGGTTCCAAAGAGGATGGATCTAGACTGTTCTCAGTGGTAGAAGATGACAGAACAAGGAGTAATGGTCTCAAGTTGCAGAGGGGGAGGTTTAGGTTGGACATTAGGAAAAACTTTCACTAGTAGGGTGGTGAAGCACTGGAATGGGTTACCTAGGGAGGTGGTGGAATCTCCTTCCTTAGAGGTTTTTAAGGTCAGGCTTGACAAAGCCCTGGCTGGGATGATTTAGTTGGGTTTGGTCCTGCTTTGAGCAGGGGGTTGGACTAGATGACCTCCTGAGGTCCCTTCCAACCCTGAGATTCTATGAATCTAAGATACCACCAACCATAAATAAAGATAATGCAATTTGGCCTATAATGTTCTGATAGAAGTAGTTGTACTATATTTAGTACTCTATTTATTAAATAAGAATATAGTCTCCTGCACAGTATTATAATGAAAAAGCAACAGAGAAAAAGCAAACACCATATTTTAGCTGATTTAAAAAAAAAAAAAATTCTAAAATTATTTTTAATTAACCAAGGAAAAGAAGTGTAATACGATTCTTTGTCCATTTAACACAATTACTTCTAGCAAGTTTAAGGGGATAGTGAACAAATTTGTAAGTTGGATGACAAAGGATTTTGCTGGCATAACAATACCCACAACTTTACAAAAAATAAGTTGCATTATAAATGCATTGTTTGGCACATCAACTATTCTGGTTTACACCTTTGGATTAATAGTCTAAAGCAGAGGTTGGCAACCTTTCAGAAGTGGTGTGCCGAGTCTTCATTTGTTCACTCTAATTTAAGGTTTCGCGTGCCGGTAATACATTTTAAAATTTTTAGAAGGTCTCTTTCTATAAGTCTATAATATATAACTAAACTATTGTTGTATGTAAAGTAAATAAGGTTTTAAAAATGTTTAAGACTCTTCATTTAAAATTACATTAAAATGCAGAGCCCCCCGGACTGGTGGCCAGGACCTGGGTAGTGTGAGTGCCACTGAAAAATCAGCTCGCATGCCGCCTTTGGCACACGTGCCATAGGTTGCCTACCCCTGGTCTAAAGCTATATTTATGATATCTGTGGATGGTTCTCCATTGTACAAAATGGGCTTGCTCTGTAAGCATTTGTGAAGAGTCACTGAAAATTAATTTATTGTGTAGGAATACTTATGACGTTACAGCTAGAACCGCCTGAAGCAATTCATTAACGAAGATGCATGCTGGTAGCTAACAGTCCATCTCCTCCCAAGAGATTACTGGAATTCACGTTATCCCCATGGAAACACAGAAACTGGTCCTGTAGCTTGTACTCCAAGGAGCACTCTTTGGGCCACATTCTGCCCAACGAACTCACTTTGGCCCTGATCCAAGGAAGCACTGACGCACATGCTTACCTTTAAATGCGTGAGTTGTCCCTTTGAGACGTCACTGAGAACAGAGGTCGTGTCACATTAAAGCTACCTGTATCAGCCCTGGGTTTTATTTGCTTGCCTGGTTCTCTTCCAGCTTTACAGCAGTCACCATTAAGAATTCAAATGTTGCTAACAGCTACCATACAATGGAATCTGAGGTACTGCTTCTTTCCCTTACACTTAAAATAGAAAAACACCACTACTAAGTAGATGGCATCAGTTGGCAAATGTCTTTTTACTGGTAACCATCTTCAGTAGATCAGTACTTGCTTCTCAGTAAGTTGGCATTCATTACAAGCCACCTCTGGCTGTTTCTCCCCAGAACAAGGCCTTTTCAAAACTTAAGCCCCACATAAGCCCTTAAACTAGGATTGAAGTGGGACACAGCCCTTCGAAAGGGGACAATTCAGCACCCATGCAGAGTTCAAGTACAGCTTCACTGCAATGTGTATGGATTAGCTGGGAGGGGCCTGCAAAATGATCACTTCAGCAGTACGCTGATGGCAGACGCTTTCAATTAGTAGTAGTGGTATTATCACAGTACTTAGGCACCCCAGCCATGGGCTAGGAGCCCATTGTGCAAGGTGCTGCACAAAATGAACAAAAAGCTGGTCTCTCCCCCCAAAAGTTTACAGTCGTCACCAGCTGTTCTCTCAAGGGAAGGTGGGTCTGTCAGATGTCGGGTGCTCTGCAGATGGAAGAGGCAACATGAAGTGGGAACATATTATAGATGATGCTCAAGCTAAGGAAAGAACGTGGGAAGAGGCTGCAGTTGAGTCAGGAAGGAAAGTGAACGCAAGATGCAGTCTGAGGAAGGGCTGAATCCTGCAAGGGGCTGCTGGGTGTGATGTTGTTACAGGCTTGCCAGAGCTCCCCTTGTGGTCAAACACCCGGCTGCTGCACTGGGCCCAACCTTTGGATCCTGTGTGCTTCCAAGCCTACGGGGTCTGAGCAGTGTCCAGCCACAGTCTAAGTCTGACCTCTCTGGCACACTCCCAGGGTACTGACCCCCTGTCTAGTACCTCTTTTTGGAATGCAGGACCCAGTGCTGACCTCCATCCCCTCCCCAAGTCTGCCCAATCATTTAAGCATGCCCTCCCCAGAGCCCCATGTGCATGGACATTCTGGTTTACTTTGGGGACTGAGAGACAATTAAAGCAAGTAACAGACTTCTGAACTCTGAAACTACTCGTGTCCTTCCTACTTGGGGAGTCATGTGTGTCCTTTCAGGGTCCTGGGACCCTCTGGCACCCTGCTCTGCCTGCTGCCAGCAGATGGTCAGTCACTGAGAGACCCCCCCAGGCCTGAGAAGAGCTGGCCCTTATCTAGAGTTCCGTCTTCCTGTATCAGGTGACTTCCTGAGCACTGTCAAACTCCTGTCAGGAGATTAGTTTATCTTAAGTCCCACCTTCCTGGGGTCCAAACTGGGAAAACTAGCCAGCTTATTTTCCTAAGGTGGCTTCATTTGAATGGAGGACCATCAAGGCTAGAGATTCTAGCCAGCAGAGGGGTGAACAATAGGAAAGCTAAGTGCCAGGAATTCTCCAGGCTGTCCCAGGACAAGACGCAGGCTACACTGCTAAGGGTACAGTACAGGTACAAACCAATAAAAAATAGAACAGAGATCAGTATGTTTCTATCAGTCTGCAAACTATCACAGATGTACCTAGGGAAAGATAAAAACAACATTTTGCCATGCACATGTTAACTCCAAGCTGAGCTGACCCCAGCTTAGATGTGCTGTTTACGCTTCATCTTTCCCTGTAATTTTCATTGTTTCCTTTGAGGCTATAGCCCAATTTAATTTTTTTAGAATGTCATCCAACCCATTCATTCCTAGCAGCTGTGCCATTGAGTTATATGTTGGCAAGGGTCAGTTCTTGGTTGCAATACTATTTCATTCCCATTGTCAGTCATTAGTGGGAAAAGAAATTATAGCTCTTTTGATGCCTGTGCATAAAGCAGCATATGATGTCCCCACTGAAATTCTGATTAATTTATACAGAACAAAATAAAAAAAGGTGATTCTCATTCCTTTATTTACATTTGGGGCCTGCATCCACTTCCATAGAAAAGAACAGGTGTTTTAGAGACATGCAGATATGATGTATTTGCAGGTCAGAATGCTGACACAGACCTTCCTTTCTCCCCATTCAGATAGAACCTAGCAATTCAGCTCTTATGTTTCTAAATTAGAACCATATTAATAGAAATATAGGGGATCACCACACAAATAATGGAATTTATATGGAAAAGTGATAAGATTTAATAAAAAGATTGGTTCTTAAGCACACAATATGCAAAGGGGCATATCAAGTAGGGTCCCACAGGATCCGTTTGAGGTCTGGTTCTGTTCAATATCTTTATCAATCATTTAGATAATAGCATAGAGAATACACATATACTACCCAAGATCCACAAACCTGGAAATCCTGGACGCCCCATCATCTCTGGCATTGGAACTCTCACTGAAGGACTGTCTGGATATGTGGACTCTCTACTCAGACCCTATGCCACCAGCACTCCCAGCTATCTCCGTGACACCACTGATTTCCTGAGGAAACTACAATGCATTGTGACCTTCCAGAAAACACCATCCTAGCCACCATGGATGTAGAGGCTCTCTACACAAACATCCCACATGCTGATGGAATACAAGCTGTCAGGAACAGTATCCCTGATGATGCCACAGCACAACTGGTTGCTGAGCTCTGTGCCTTTATCCTCACACACAACTATTTCAAATTTAATGACAATATATATCTCCAGATCAGTGGCACCGCTATGGGCACTCGCATGGCCCCACAATATGCCAATATTTTTATGGCCGACCTGGAACAACGCTTCCTCAGCTCCCGTCCACTCATGCCCCTTCTCTACCTACGCTACATTGATGACATCTTCATCATCTGGACCCATGGGAAGGAGACTCTGGAAAAATTCCACCATGATTTCAACAGCTTCCACCCCTCCATCAACCTCAGCCTGGACCTATCTACACGGGAGGTCCACTTCCTAGACACCACGGTGCAAATAAGTGGTGGTCACATTAACACCACCCTATACCGAAAACCTACCGACCACTATGCCTACCTTCATGCCTCCAGCTTCCATCCCGGGCACACCACAAGATCCATTGTCTACAGCCAAGCACTGAGGTACAACCGTATCTGCTCTAACTCCGCAGACAGAGACCAACACCTAGAAAATCTACACCAAGCATTCTCAAGACCCGCACGAGAAAATAAGGAAACAGATCAACAGAGCCAGATGTGTACCCAGAAGCCTCCTACTGCAAGACAAACCCAAGAAAGAAACCAACAGGACTCCACTGGCCATCACATACAGTCCCCAGCTCAAACCCCTCCAACACATCATCAGGGATCTACAACCCATCCTGGACAATGATCCCACACTTTCACAGGCCTTGGGTGGCAGGCCAGTCCTCGCCCACAGACAACCTGCCAACCTGAAGCATATTCTCACCAACAACTGCACACCGTACCATAGTAACTCTAGCTCAGGAACCAACCCATGCAACAAACCTCGATGCCAACTCTGCCCACATATCTACACCAGCAACACCATCACAGAACCTAACCAGGTCAGCCACACCATCACCAGTTCATTCACCTGCACGTCCACCAATGTAATATATGCCATCATATGCCAGCAATGCCCCTCTGCTATGTACATCGGCCAAACTGGACAGTCTCTAAGGAAAAGGATAAACGGACACAAATCAGACATTAGGAATGGCAATATACAAAAACCTGTAGGAGAACACTTCAACCTCCCTGGCCACACAATAGCAGATTTTAAGGTGGCCATCCTACAGCAAAAAAACTTTAGGACCAGACTTCAAAGAGAAACTGCTGAGCTCCAGTTCATCTGCAAATGTAACACCATCAGTTTAGGACTAAACAAAGACTGTGAATGGCTTGCCAATTACAGAACCAGTTTCTCCTCCCTTGGTTTTCACACCTCAGCTGCTAGAACAGGGCCTCATCCTCCCTGATTGATCTAACCTCGTTATCTCTAGCTTGCTTCTTGCTTGCTTATATATACACACCTGCCCCTGGACATTTCCACTGCTTGCATCCGAAGAAGTGGGTATTCACCCACGAAAGCTCATGCTGCAAAACGTCTGTTAGTCTATAAGGTGCCACAGGGTTCTTTGCTGCTTCATATAAAGTTTGCGGATGATACCAAGCTGGAAGGGGCTGCAAGTGCTTTGGAGGATAGGATTAAAATTCAAAATGACCTGGACAAACTGGAGAAATGGACTGAAGTAAATAGGATGAAATTCAAGAAGGACACATGCAAAGTTCTCCACTTAGGAAGGAACAATCAGTTGCACACGTACAAAATGGGAAACGACTGCCTAGGAAGGAGCACTGTGGAAATGAATCTGAGGGCTAGAGTGGCTCACAAGCTAAATATGAGTCAGCAGTGTAACACTATTGCAAAAATAGCAAATATCATTCTGGAATGTATTAGCAGGAGTGTTATAAGCAATTCTTCCACTGTACTCTGCACAGATTAGGCCTCAACTGGAGTATTGTATCCAGTTCTGGGTGCTGCATTTCAGGAAAGATGTGGACAAATTATTGAAAATCCAGAGAGGAGCAACAAAAATGATTAAAGGTGTAAAAAAACATGGCTTATGAAGGAAGATGGAAAAAAATGGCTTTGGTTAGTCTGGAGAAAAGACAGGGGACATAACAGTTTTCAAGTACATAAAAGGTTGTTACAAGGAGGAAGGAGAAAAATTGAACTCCTTAATCTCTTTGGATAGGAGAAGCAGCAATGGGCTTAAATTGCAGCAAGGAGATTTAGGTTGGACATTAGGAAAAACTTCCTAACTGTCAGGGTTATCAATTGCCTAGGGAGACTGTGGAATCTCCATCATTAGAGATTTTTAGGAGCAGGTTAGACAAACACCTGTCAGGGATGGTCTAGATGCCATGAGTGCAAAGGACTGGACCAGATGACCTCTCAAGGTCCCTTCCAGTCCTATGAAAAATAGGATCAGGGATAGCAAGGTCATTAATGGAAGAGCAGTTTATTGACAGAAATAGTCAAAAAAATTATTTCAGGGTCGGCCTTACAGATGAAGATCCGTATCTTCAGTATTATCCAGTGTTCTACAGGTTGCCAATATAATAAGCAGAGAATACCAAGGTGGTTTTGCTAACAAAGGTGGATTAATATATTCTTCATGAGATACAAAAATGAATGATCTTTACCAAGTACAGTGAGTTACAGTAAACCAGCCTTAAAAAAATCTGAAGTACAGATCACTGTAACCAGGTCACTGTCCAATAATAAGGAAAAAGTCTTCTTTAACAGGTGAGGGCTAAGAAATAGCAAAGGATTCTAGGCTACCCAGTAACATTCCTATATCCAATATAGTTCAGCCTTCACTTTTGAAAAGAATCAGCAGGTTAGTAGTCAAAATCCAACAGCTAGAACTCAGGCTAGTTCTTTATTAAGTTGGCTCTTCTCAGCCTAAAGATGTAAAGACATTTTAGTCATATTGTAGACCTCTTTCTGTCATTAAAAGAATGACCACACTCGATACAGGACTGAGCATCTGTTAAAAAGGAGGAACCATAAAGAACCACTCCTGCAGATTCTCTCTACTTGGCAACTCACCTCACCTGCTGCACATGGTATTAGCAGTTTCTTCTGATCCATTTTGGATACCAAAGGGTAGTCACAAACATCAATGGATCTCTATTGCCGTACAAGTTAGCCATATGCAGTTCCAGTACATGCAAGCCTCCATGGCTAACTTGTACAGCAATATAGGTCCCATTGGACCTTTTTTCCATATGGTTAACCCCGACAGTATCACAGAAACTCATACAGCTCAAGTATAGGTATAGAGCTGGATGGGAAATAGTTTTCCCATCCAATATGACTTGGACATTTTGAAAGATTTCCCTGTGCTGAAATCAGGACAAAAAGTTCAAGTGTTGAATGTTTTCACAAATTGAAAGTGAAAACATTTTTATTTGTATCTATTAAATATTGCATTTAGAAATCTTTAGTTTTAATGTTGGCTTTTTTTAGTAAGTTATATTTCAAAATGAAAAATCTCAGAACACCAAAACTTCTCATTTCAAGAGTTTCAAAATGGGACATTGACAATTCTGAAAGTCAACTTATTTTGAGTTGGGGAATTCACTGAAACCCACTGTTTTGTGAACAATTTCATTTTTGACAAATTAGCTCTTTTTTGGGGTTAAAAAAATAAAAAAAAAGAAAAAAGCTCATTTCACTGAAAAATATCCAATCAGCTCTACTCAGGAGTCCACTTCTGGATAATGTGAGGTCTGTTTCCATATCAGCTTGCAGTAGGTCTCCTCAGAAGGCAAACAAAAATATTCTCTTTGCCTTTTACTGTCTAGCCACCATCTGCCAGATAATAGGCTTCCTAGATTTGGGTCTCTTGGCTGGTTGCTCTTTCAGTACCTGCTTTAAAAATAAAAAAATTAAAGTGACAGACAATAATAATTGCTAACTCCACCACCCCCAATTGAGGGGATTTGCCTTTTTTTTTTTAAACTTAAGTTCGCAAGCTGGAGCTCTTGTTGGTTTGTCAGTTGCTTCAGGATATGCAAAGAGCAATAATGTCCAAGAGCACTTTTTTTAAAAATTGCTTTGTGAGGAAGAGGCAACCTCCTTTTTGACTGTTCACTTTGCCACAGTTATTCATACCTTGGCCACATCCAGACTGATTACTGCAATGCACTCTACATGGCATGACTCTCGAAGATGGCTCAGAAACTTCAGCTAGAGCAGAACTTCATTGCTTGTTTATTTAGTGATGTTTCTTCCATGAAGCACTGAGCACTTGTGTTTCATAGACAAAACTGGCTTCTACAGAGAAGGCTGTAATTAAGATGCACAGAAACCCAAGATACCACCTCTTTAATTCAAACCACTTGAAAACTGGCGCAAGGGCCCCCTCAAATTTGGATCCTACTGAGTCTGTTGATCTTCATAATATGCCGCTAGGCTTAACTATTTACCAAGACTCCTGTCCAGCAAAATTCAAAACACCGGAATAATTTTAAGCACGCAAATAGTCCCTTTGACTTGAAAGTCTAGGGAAGTAAACATGCACCTACATTAAGGATTTTCATTAGGTGATTTGATGTACTGGAGCAAAGTCTACCTGAAGGGGTTGTTTGAGGTCAGATGGGTTGCTTTTTGGTGGATAGGGGAGTTTTGTTAGTAACTGCTTGAATTGTTTGACTGGCATTGAGTGTAGATGTTCGTGCTGTAGATGCGCCTTTGAGGTTGTTCAGTAGGGAATGATACAAATGAAATAAAACCAATTCAAAAACTTAAAAACCCTAACAGAAATAGACCATCTGCCTTCCCCGCTTAGATGGTGCATGACTCATGAGTTACTCAGACGCTAGATCTGCAAATGGATAAAACCAAGCTAGAGCCCCGGCTTCAAACACTGGAGGTGAAACATCTCTAACCAGGAAGCTACATAGCTTCTTAATTACACTAGACAACAGGTCTGTGAGGTTTTTTGTAACCCTACCTGACACTGACTGTCAAAGCCAGAGATATTGCTTTGTAAATCATCCACTCCTCTGTATGCCATATATCCTAGTTTATACTGGAAGTGGATTCCTCTCTCATGTACTCCTTTAACTTCAGTGAGAGGGTTGTTTAGGGGGAATAGCTCTTATGCACAGGGCTCAGTCATGGAGGGCAGCATAGGGGGTCTATGTTTTCCACTGCTCTGGTCAAAGTGTAAAAGAGGCTGGTTAGGAGGGTTAGTGAGGAAGCAGACTCTATATATCACCATCTCCTTTGGGGCCTTGGAATGAAAACAGAGCTTGAATAAGGGCTAGTTGGTGGAGGCTCAACCCTGACAAAACTAAGGTAACGGTTGTAGGTTTGGGGGCAATAACTGGAAAAGATGGCTGAGATTATGGCCATAATTCAGCAAGGTACTTAAGCCTGGGTGTAACTCAAAGTAATGAAGTCAACAGGAGAACTTGCATGCATCAGGGTACATTTGTGCTGAAGTATCACACTGAACTGATCTCAGCAAGCCAGACTGAAGCAGTGTGCCTCCTACTCATCACTCAGAGGGTCTCCTCACCAATTTGGTCATTCCAGGTTGCTCAGAAAGAAGCTGTCACACTGTCACCCTGTGCCAGATGAGGAGTATGACTTGTGAGTGTGAACCTTGATACAGGTGGCATCCATAGCCTTTTCACTTTGAAATTAGATTGCTGTAATGCTTGCTGCCTGGGGCTAAACCATAAGACCAACTGGAAGCTGAAGTTACCGCAGAATGTAGCTTCCTACTTCAATGTAGCTTCTTGCTGAGAATACATTACCTCTATAGACTGCGCTGGTTGCTTGTGAATGAGCCAGCTGGAAGCTAAGGTTGCTTTGCGCCAATTCAGTAGCACAAAACAGACTTGCAGCCCTCCTAACAGGCGAGTGACAGATTCTCCCTGCATATAGGAATCCTCTAGTGAAGCAGTTCTCAAACTGTGGGTTGGGCCTCCCTTCCTGGCTCTCATTCCCACAGACCACACTCATTTCCAATGGAAATTACAACATTTGATTTGAAGGTTTCCAAATAGTGCTTTTCCTTTTCTGATTGCTAATAGATGCTGGAACAGAAGTTATTTCTCATTAAAAAGATACTTCCAAGAACATGTCATCTGAACTATTTACATTTGCAACTGGTTGCATCTGACACATGTCAGAGTCTCAGCATATTGTTTTAAAAAAAATAAGTGTGTCTATTTGAACATGCAATAGCTATCATGTTATATTTAACTGGTTAATTGGCTCCTGTGTTGGAGTCACCCTGCTGACCTTTAGCAGTTTATGGAGACTACAAATACTTCATGCTGAATAATTAACACAGTAGAAAGTCACTTCAGTGACTATGGAGAAATTTACATCATTAGAGATAAAACAACTTGCTACTTTAGCAGCATGCAGAGCTACAGGATTTTGCAGGCTAAGCCAGCACTGGGAGACGCACAGAGATTTATTAGAGTAGGTATACTATTTGTCTCTTTCAAACCCCATTCAACAAAGAAATGGAAGCTTTATCGTGTCTCAATTTGCCTGCACTGGAAGCTTTACCTACACTGGGCTGAGAGAAAAAAAAACTGTATGGTTGAAGAGAATCTGGATAGACTGTGCACCAGTTTAAAGTTACTTGACTGGCAGGACTTGGGATGCCTTTTGGAATTCTAATGCAAAATACATAAAACACCCACATGGCAGAGCTAGGACTGGCAAGATCATTGGAAGATCAGGTTTAACACATAGAACAATGCTCGCTCTCCAGGGTGCAGGTGTAGTCAAAATGATACAGACTAAGCAAAAGGCACTGGCTGCATTCCATCCATGCGGCAGACTCCAAAAATAAGCCAAACGAAACAGTTATTTTTCCAGAGCTCCCTGTCCTGGCTAGCACAATCCCCTATCTTTTCCCTCTGTGGGATCAATCTTTTGCACTTTAAAGGGTCTGACATATGGTGGAGAAAGGAGGAAGCCATCTTAACACTGGTATTTCTTCACAAGGAATGCAATACAGTCATATACCGGGCATAGCCTAATTACATGTTTTAAAACAAAACTAAACTGAGACTCTTGTTTAAGGAAAAGTTAAAACAGGATGTGTAGTTCCAAACTGGATGCCTGGGAAGCTGTGCATTGTGATTGCTGTGTGGCAGACCAGCATTGGCATGATAGTGCCGATACAGAAAAAATGGAAAGTAAAGAGCAGGAGCTAGAGAGGATGTGAGGAAATGGACATGACTGAAGGACTCATTTAGGGAGTAGCTGTTGGACAGTCAGAAAAAGCTCAAGCCAAATGTGATTCAGGACAAATCAAAGTCCAGAAATGAGAGTCTTGTCTAAGGAAGTTAAATATGCAGCTAGAGAAGTTACTGAGACTGTTTCACTCTTGCATATCACACTACGGTGTATTATCCCGGGTGTCAATGAAAATGAAGGGCTAGTCCACAGTGTGGCAAAGCATATTACAGGAGCTTAAGTGGTAGAGTGCACCATGTAAGAGCTTTAATTGTTCCCTGTAGATCCTGCTGGTGTGCTCTAAAAGGCACCTAGTTCATGTGGATGTAGTTAGGACAATGTACAGATTAGAGCACTTTACAAATCACCCCCCCTCTAGTATGTTTTGCCATACTTCATCTTTTACTGTTTCTATACCAGAATAGTTGGTATTTTCCTGCTAGCACAAATGCAATAATTCTCCCTTTCCCAACTTCCAAAGTTTACATCACAGCTAAAGTTCAAATTATATTTATAGTTAGAACAGAAGAACGGCCACACTTAGCCCAGTATCCTGTCTTCCAACAGTGGCCAATGCCAGATGCTTCAGAGGGAGTGGATGGAACAGGCAATTGAAGGATCCATCCCGTTGTCCACTGCCAGCAGCTGGCAGTCAGAGGCTAGGGACACTCAGAGCATGAGATGACATCTGTGAACATCCTGGCTAATAACCATTGATGGACCAAACCTTCATGAACGTATCCAGTTCTTTTTTGAACCCTGTTATAATTTTGGCCTTCGCTACAAGTTAAAACAACAAGACCAGGCTGTTGTGGAAAGGACATCTGGGACTTCACCACCAGCATCTGCTCTCCCCACCCCCCCACCAGGAGAGATTTTTGGGATGATGTCTCACTACAGTGAATCCTAGGACTTGGAGATGTTTTCTTCCCCACCCCACCCATATAGCTTCTTATATTGTGTCATAAGGTGGAATTATCTCCTGGTTTCTTTGTATTCTGAATGTCTTCCAAAATAAAGCAGAAGAAAGTGTGGTATCTACGGATAAGCATGGGTTAAAATAATATGGAGCAGGGAAATGCATAACTCTCACCTCTTCCCTGGCTTGGATAAACGGAATACTTTCACAGCTCCCCCTCCTCCTTGGCTGGAGCTATGAGCTGACCTCCTCCTGCGGACAAGTCTGTAATTAGTGGTTCTTGAGGGTCTATAGATATCACAAAGAGATGCCCCTAGGGTGACCAGATGTCCTGATTTTATAGGGACAGTCCTGATTTTTGGGTTGCTTTCTTATATAGGTTCCTATTATGCCCCCATCCCCATCCCAATTTTTCACATTTGCTGTCTGGTCACCCTAGATGCCCCTCATGTCTAGATCCAAGCCAAAGTCTAGCTGCAATTGCAATTGCAATTAGAAGCCATTCTGTTAGCTGATGTAGTTGTAGTAATGGATTTAGAGGAAATGGACACTACAATTTCAATTCTCAGCAATGCTGGGTACTTGAAAGTAGATTTGATGTATTCAATGACAAATTGGATTTAATTTATACCAAGGTTACTGGAATTGAAAACCAAACAGAATTGCTTGAAAAGAATTTCAGGATTACACATACAAAAGGCATTGAACTGGAAACTGAATGGACTGAGATGGACAGGTCTAGGACCCATGACAGAGTCTCTCTCTGTATCAGATCAAGCTCTTTGCAAATTACACCAAAACCAGTCATTAGAATCAGGTTCTCTTAAAATGGAAGGAGAGGAAGATTTCTAATTCAATATCTGCTTGCTGAAAAATTCTTTGGATATTATCTGTATTGTGGGGAAGTGCCTAGGAGCCCCAATCCCGATCAAGGACTCAGTTGTGCTAGGCGCTATTACAGACACAAAACAAAGATGATCCCTGCCCTAAATAGCTTATGTTGTTTTCATCTTCTCATCCAGATGTTGGAGCATTAACAACGCTTCCATTTCAATAGAAGCAACTAAGGCCCTGATCTTGCCAGTACTCACATGAACAACTTTACATCCTGTACTAGTCCTATTAGGTACTCTTAAAAATACCACCTGAGTGACTTAGGAGCACAACTTCCATTGCAGAGCCAGACCTTTCTATGGGATCTATGTGGGTCACCTGGGGCACTTCTGAAAATACCCCTCATTGAGTTGAACAAGATTACTCACATATGTGAAGTTCCTCTCCTACTTAAGTGTTAGCTGGGTCAGCATCTAAACTAGGCTTATTTTCTTGCATAGTAATTTTCATAGTGCTTGTCTGTGCTTTAGTTTGTTTCACAGCTTAGTCCAAAACACTGACTTTAAAAAAGGAATTATTTGCTATAAGGATCATTTATATCTTTCCATATTTAAGGCCAATCAGGAGAAGTTATTACTCCTCTAAGTTTGAATTTACTTGTTTGGTTTTTCAGCATCAGATGTTATAATTGCAACAATGCAAAGGTACATTTGATCTCTCAGAAACTTGTGGTCAAAGTGGTTCAGATTTTGAGTTATATACAATTTTCTTTACTGACTGCAGCAATTGCTTCTTTTACCTTTTATGATAGACCCATTTATTTCATTGCATGCAACACTGAATATCTGAGAGTTTGATTTTTATGTTTAAAGAATATTGACTTGAAAAATCTGCAAGATATTTGGGTCTAACTGATAAGCAGATTTTGTGAGCCTATGATATGTCATGTCTTAATCTTATTTGGAATTTCATTCTTATAACTTTTGAAGTTATGTTTAAAAGGCAAGTCATTCACTAAGCTTCAATAGCAGCAACAGCCTTTCCAGCTTTTGCAGTCATTTGAAAAAGTTATACATATTAGACCAAGCTTATGTGCAGCAGTATTATACACTGTAGGGGCAATGTTTCCCCAAGATATTGGGGTGTATACAGCACTGCTAGCAGTACAGACATCTACCTATTCCCCTGTACACTGGAAGTCACCTGCTAGTTTATATATACCCGGTCAGCATTTAACCCACAGATTGCACATAGTCTGCTCTACTATGCTTCTACAGAGCAATTGAACAGAGATGGCACCTGGAAAATCATCTTCCTAGCATGCCAACAGCTGGCCAGAGGCCAGCCCCAAGGTTCTGGTGGACGAATGGTATGGAGGTCAGTAAGAACCATAATTTGAGATCTGACATTGACAGTTCTACAAGGCATCACTACTTATTTCACTGCTCCAAGCATGTGCAAAAGGAGAGGCAATATTGACACCATTTCCCCAGTATGGGTCACGGGTATGAAGGACTAGCCAGGGGGTGCAGAGAGAGATAGAATTGGTTTCATATTCCTGAAAAGGTGTGAGGTGGGAGCTTCATTTTCAAGAGTTAGAACTTTAAGCTCCCTTTTTATTCCAATATTAAAGCAGACAGACAAGTTCTATTGCTGATATTACTAACCTGGCCCCTTTTTCCATATGACACCAGAGGGTAAAGTTGACAAAGCAAAGCTCTAGAACAGTATTAAAGACATCTGTCTTGGCACAGTTATTACTACATCTCAAAAGCAATTTCAGGCACCTACATTCACAGAGCTCTAATACAGCATGGCCCAGGGGTTACAGAACTAGAGGATACTATTTTAAAATAGTGTCTTAATTCATTTCTCTAGTACCTGTAGGATGTGTTTTATTAACCTATTAAGGAGTAGGGGTAATCTCGTCCTTGTGTACTGGGAAGGTGCATATGTAACACTGACAGATCCGGTCGGGGCGGGTGGGATCAAACCTGGGACTTTGGGAGCTTAGTGCATGAGCTAAAAGCCATGTGGCTGTTAGTTAAAGCTGTAGAGCAGATTAATTAATCTCTCTCGCTAAGTGGTCTTGGTGCCACTAGATGGGACAGAACACCACACCCAGGAGATGAGAGTTACATACTTCCCCTAGCTGAGGAAGCACATCCTGAGCTTCAGAGACTTCCCAGTTGATATCCCAGATGAGCCCCCACTTGTAATACCAACAGACCCCGGTCAGCAGCAGGCAGGATCAAACCTGGGATCTCTGGAACTAAATTCATGAGCCTTTACTACATAACGCCCTATGGCTGTTGATAAGGCTGTAGAGCGGCCTTATCAGTTTCTCTTTCTCCCTTCAAGTGGTCTCAATGCCACTAGATTGGCCAGAACACTACACCCAGGACATGTGTGGGTTACACATAAGGAGCCATCTTTCTCCCTAACCCTTCTGCAGCAGAGGAAGTGTTGTGTTCAGTGGAAAACAAAGGTTACTCCTCCTTAAGACATGCTCAAATGTGATCCACCCCTAAAGGGGACGAGGATGCTAGGCAATAATTTCGGCACTTTCTGCACCAACCCAAGAGCTTACCTCCACATGCACAATTCCTACACCACCCCCTGCCATAGACAATCTGGCCCTACATGATTCCCAGGATTGTATGCCCCTGATTAGAGCTGGTCAGAAACTGGAATTTCTGTTCTATGGGAAATTGTGAAATTACAGAAAACAAGCTGTTCTGAATCAGAATGAAAAGCAAGAGTTTCAAAGTTTCCCATGGAAGGAATACTTTGATAGTGTCAAGTTATTTCATTTCAATGAAGTCAAAATGTTTTGTTGCAATTAAGGTAAAAAAGTGTTTCATTCTATAATGTTTATTTTATTTAGACATACTATATATGTACATTTTCATATTAAAAAGTAAACCTAAAACAAACAGCCAAAAAGAATTGTTTGACCTTATCAGAATAAAACACTGACATTATTAAAATGAAACAAGATTAAATGAACCACATTGACATTTTCCCATTGAAAATTTTGTCACAGTTGACATGTTGCTGCAAACCATTTCGATTGAGATGAGACTGCATTTTCCAATGGAATGTTGTTCCATCGTAAATTTATCAATCAACTCTACATCTGATGTGCTAAGGTATCTATGCTCCTGGTTAGCTAGGCTAATTTCCCTTATCTTTACGGACTGATGATGTAATCAATAGTCTGATGGCCTGGTAAACACAAGACATGCATTATAGGATAGCTGACATTTTAACAATAGACAAAGAAACAGGGAGAGAAAGGACAGTCATCATGACAGGTTCATTAGGCTGGAAGAGAGAGTAGGAGGTTGTGTACAGACACTGGTATCAGTCCCAGTCCTGCCAGGCCTCGCCCTCCTATGAGATGCTGAGCACCCTCAATTTCCACTGGCTTTGGTAGCAGTTGAGGGTGCTGAGGACCTCATGAAAATGCTTAGCAGTTGCAGGATTGAGTCCATAGGAAAGAAGCATGTTGCAAGCCAATCAATAACTTTTAATGCTATTGCTAGTTCACTAGATATCCTTGAAGAAAAACATTGATTCTTCTTCTAGGCATAAACAAGGACCCACTTCACGGAAACAAATGAAGTTACACATTATGCACAAGCCATTGAGTGAGCTCAGAATCAGGCCTTCAATGTTCATGGATAAGAATGAAGCTGTAAAATGATTGGAATCTGTAACAGATTCAAGACTCACCAGCATAGCACCACCTGCTGGTCATCCTGGGAATTAGCTCATCCAGAACTCAGAGTGCCTCCTGGTGGCCAATGTCTCACCTACCTCAGGCCCCCATGCCCCTGCTGGACCCCTTTACCTCAGGGTTCTGCCCCAGCAGTACTCCACACTCTGGGTCTCCCCTCCCAGGAGAACCCCCAACCCTCTACACCCACCTCTCCTCAGTATCTACTGCCAGTCCTCATCTAGCCCCCGCTCACTGGGGCAAACTACAGTCTGCCATGGCCACTCATCATTGGCAAGGAGTTTGGACCAGCTGCCTCTGCCTAACCCCAGGTCACATCTCCCAGCCCCAGTGCCTGCATTGGCCTTTATCAAGGCCTCAGCCTGGGGAGTTGCCAGGCTGGAGCTCCACAGCACAGCACAGCACAGCACTGCTCTGCTCTGCTCTGCTCCAGGTACCCTATTCCCAGGCAGCCAGGTCCTTCTCTGTCCACAGCTAGAGAAAGACTGAGCCAGCTCCTCCCTGAGCCCTTATAACAGGGCCAGGTGTGGCCTGACTGGGGCGTGGCCCCAGCTGTGGCTGCTTCCCCAATCAGCCCAGCCTTCCTCCACCAGAGAGGGGTAACTGCCCTGCCACAGGGTCTGTTTACCCACCCAGCCATGTAATTCTCCCCATTAAAGTTTTTTTTTTTAAGTGTAAATGTGCAGCCAGTAAAGATAAACCAGAGCATGAGGTACCCAGAGGACTTACCTTGTAACTTTAGACTTAAGATATTATTTGTGGATTTGCAATTGCTTCCAAAGCCACATCCTTCAAACTCCCTCTCTGAGCAGCTTTCTCAACCACACAGCCAATGTCGTAAATCCTCTATTGCACAGGCTGGCAAGTACCTCTGATCCAGCAACTGCTTTGGCTTATTTCAAGATAAGGGTTCTCCAGATCAGTCAGGGTGAAAATGAAGTTTATTTTCTTCCCCACAATGGGGAAAGGAACTAAAGCAAGACTCCCTATCAATAGCAAATTACCATAACTCACAATAAAAGACCATTCAAAATGCTGGTAGCATTATTGCCAAGTTCCCTTTTCAGAGCTTCTCCTGAATGTCTGGTTTTATCCTCCTTCCTCTGCCTCGGGTGATTGCTCATTTGATCATTCGCTGTACCTATGTTTTAAGCACCTCAAGCAAATTCTTTTATTTAAAAAAAAAAAAGATGGACCATCCTGTCACAGTGGAACACTGAACTAAATATTAGGGAAACAGCCGCTTGATGTGCTTAGGCCCAGAGCCTCAAAAAAAGTGCCCAACCCCCACTGAAAAAATAGGATTTAGGCACCTAATACTTTTGTGATTCTGGAGCTCAGAGCCTCACTCAACATAGCTCCAGTGAACCCAATGGAACTACATGGATTTAAACTATCTGAGGATCTGGTCCACAGACAGCAAACCAAACTTGAGGCCAGGTTTTCCCCTCAAATATACTGTTGAGAATGAGGAACAATTTGAGATAGTGTAAAACTGGTGAAAGTGAAAGGAACCCTTGTTTGTAGATCTTGAATATTTCTCTTATATTCATTAAACAAATGGAGATTATTTGGGGGTCTACCTCCAATGAGGAGAGAGAGAAAAAAAAGGCATCCAGAGAATAGGTGTAACGCTGACAGACCCCACTCATCGGCAGGCAGGATTGAACCTGGGACCTCTACAGCTTAGTTCATGAGCCTCTACCAGATGAGCTAAAAACCAACAGCTGGTAGCTAAGGTTGTAGAGCAGACTCATTAATCTCTCTCTAAGTAGTCTTGGTGCCACTAGATGAGACAGAACACCACACCTAGGAGGTGTGTGGGTTACACAGGCATCCAAGATGATATCCAGGGCAACCTACTTTCATGTTAGAGACACATCTTAGCAGAAGAGATTATGGATCTCAAGAATATACCAAACACTTGTACTATTTAATTGGCTGCGCAGATAATTTTGGCAGAGTTTCCCACTAGGAAAGATACCTTTTATGTCAATTGAAATCAGGCTGCATTTTTCCAGTCAGAAGAGAAATTGAATAATAAGAGGTGGAAACTAAGTGCAATTTTGCCAATTTAAAGCACTTTTGATAATTTGTTTGTATTGAAGCGTTTTGCTCCCACACAGTATTTTTCAAGCCTTACTACCCACAAACTATCATTAAAAATTAGATAGATTAGAAAGATACTTCCTAGGGAAAAGCACATTGTTTCTCTATTGATTTTGTTTGCATGCATGGTAGCTACTTGCAGCTAAACTCTCAAATACTGACCATACAGTCTTTATCAAGCAAGAGGAAGGCTTAGTTTGAAGAGGTTTCATTTGAAAAGCATTCCCACATGTCAATGGCTAAGACATGCAGTTTACCTTGCCTTTCAGATGATCCAATAACTCTCTGTAGATCCCTTTATTAAGATTGGCTAAACCTTCCAGGATTATTTGAGAAAAATACAAACAGAGCCTAGAGAAAGTTAATTTGGGGTGAAGTTGTATAAAAGATTGAAGCATTTTCATATCACCTGGACAAAGATCCAAAAAGATGGGACCCTTGGCATTTTTTTGGTCAAAATCCTACAAAGAAGCAATAGCACCTTGTATTTCCCCCAGTCATTCAGTTGAGCAAGATATTCTCCATCTTCTGACTTTATCAAGCATGTAATGTTGCTGGACACTGTTAAACTGCGGTCACATTTCACCCCACAGGTGGCAGCATTTCTTCAAATAAATGTGTCCACAGCGTTTTTTCGTTATTCATCCAGCCGTATAGATGATTGAATAATATTCTGCAAAGACTGTATTGGATGAGTTTTTGCCTCATCAATTTTCACATAGTTTATTGGCAAATACATTACACGACTGCGCCTATTTGTAGTAGAAGTCTCCAGTTGTTTATAATGGGAGCAGTTCTTCCAAAAGCAGAGGAGAGATGGATGGCCACAAAAGGTTATCAGCCCCATTTTGCAAGTGACAAACCATCACCACTTCCTTTGGTATTTACAACCACAACATTAATCATAGTGGTATCTTTCAGACACAGCCTAACTGGAAAGAATGAATGCCAGACGCATTCTGTGATAATTCAGCATTAAACAATGGACAGTACTGATGGCATAGCTATAACAACCACAAAGATAGAAGCGCATTAAGTCCTCTGGGGACAGAGAACACATTTTACTCTGCTTTGTACAGCATCTACGACAATGGGGCCATGGTCCATGACTGGGGTGCCTAAGCACTATCACAACACAATAAACAGATCTCTGATAAGCCATTGCGTGTTCCCTAATGCATACAGAAGTCACACCTATGAACAAATGCCTGTAAGATATGTATTCCATGTCCTAAAGTGGAATTACTCCATGTATATACACATGAAGTTGGAAAGCCAGTAAGACACAGATACGCAGTGCTCAGTTCTAGCTTGTAAAAATATGTCTCTGTCTCTGAAAAAGGTGATGTCTCAGAGGGCAAACAGCTGCTATTTCACTATAAAGGGGCTCACAATGTGGCCATTTATGCCTACCTGAGGCTGCAGTCTGCATAGGGAAAGCACAGTTTGACGGAGTTTACTCAGCAGGAAAAGGAATGAACCAAACCTACCGCACAGGGCAGGTTTTACATTTTCCCCTTATTCCCCCTCCACTAGTCCTTTTAAACGATGTATTTACATGGAGATTCTTGAGGCCAGATTTAACATATTTCCCCCCTCCCCTCCCCTCCCTGACACAGCAGCTTTTATGATGGACCTACGCAATAATGTATTTTGGGCTAGCCGCTGCTGTATCCAGGTTTGGGACTCCTGCCTTGATCACACCTTCCTGTGTGTGACTAGCCAATGGATGCCAAACCTGTGTGTGACAAACCTGCAGTGTAGTGTTGCATGCAGGACCTGCCTGTCTCCTGGCCTCATTGGCCAGCTGTACTACAGGCCTCCCGCCTCTCCATTTTGTGTGAGTTTGCCATCACATCATGTCTTACTTGCATAAGTGCTCACGGAAAGCACATTTTAAGCTTCTATTGACATGGACTGGTGGATTCCTTCCTCTCTTAGCCTTTATGGACAGCCCCAGAACACAGTCACACCACTTGGGCTGTGTGCTGTATTCCAGCTTTTGCTCAGAATGAGCTGGATTTCCTTCCTACCCTTCAGCCCATCTTCCCGCCAGTGCCTGCCTCCAGCTTGGATTTCCCCAGCTCAAGCTGGTCTTACAGTCACATGGTGAAATTAGACAGCATGCAGCTCATTAGAACGATAGCAGCTCAGAACTCTCTCAAACACTGTGGTGCCATCTGAGGAGGGGGTACACTCAAGTCCCATGTACACTCCCTATTTCATGTGTTTACACTCTGTGCCTTTACCGCATTATAATACACTTTGGTCTTGCAGAACCAAACCGTGTTAAGGAATCCTACACTGGCCCTGGTTAAGCTGGGCTTGTGCTTAAAAATCACAATACTACTTTGAAAGCGACCAGAAAAATGGAATCCTCTTTACTTGCTAAGCCATACCTGCTGGCTCCGCTGAACGATGCATGTTGTTGCTACTGTAAATGTAGGCCAGCCTTGCAGAGCCAACTTACAGAAAAAATAGATGCATTTGCTAACCAGTAGGAGCCTGGAACAGCTGAGAAAGGTTCCTATTCATATACAACAAGCTGGTTTTACTGGTCAGTTCCCTTAAGCACCGGCATTAATGTCCTAAGACCCATCTGTATTACAGAAAAGGCCGTGTTAGGAGAAGTTTATGTAAAATGGTTTAATTTGACATTGACATTTTACTGTCAGTGTGGATGGGGGATAATCTGGTTAAATGTGGCTTTGCAAGCCCTTTGAAACAGCTAATCATATGCACTGAAGCTGCTTAAGATCAGTTTCTAAAATTTGTTTAATAACTTCTCCCATCGATATGGAGCCGGAGTGCCTAATGGAACCGTAACACAGACCACTACCAGTCGCTAGAGGGAATTATGAATCACTGGGGTCTATGGTACTCCTTATGGTGTTTAAGTGTCTGTTCCCCCCATTGATAGGTGATGTGGCTATATATCCTGTGACAGACCCAGACCAGTGGGGTACAGGAGTCTGGTCTCTTTTAGGCCCGTTCCTTTGCCCAGTAAATTTAATAGCGAAACTCTCCTTGACTTCAATGAAAACAACATTAGACCCTTGCCCAATCTTGAAAGTTAAAAATGTTTGGTTCTGGTCAGTACATGGCTGGTGTGACAGAGCCAGACCAGTGGGGTACAGGAGTCTGGTAGAGGGCACATATACTGGTCACTGGATGAGTAGTTTTCTGTTCCCTGAGTGACCAGAGCAGGGGCTGCACTATAGTAATCAGGAACCTGCTAGGCAGACAGGCTGATTAGATCACCTGCAGCCAATCAAGGCAGACTAATCAGGGCACCTGGGTTTAAAAAGGAGCTCACTCCAGTTTGTGGTGGCCGTGTGAGGAGCTGGGAGCAAGAGGCACAAGGAGCTGAGAGGGTGTGCTGCTGGAGGACTGAGGACTACAAGCGTTATCAGACACCAGGAGGAAGGTCCTGTGGTGAGGATAAAGAAGGTGTTTGGAGGAGGCCATGGGGAAGTAGCCCAGGGAGTTGTAGCTGTCATGGCACTATAGACAGCTGCAATCCACTGGGTCCTGGGCTGGAACCCGGAGTATAGGGCAGGCCCGGGTTCCCCCCAAACCTCTCAACTCCTGATCAGACACAGGAGGAGTTGATCCAGACTGTGGGTTCCACCAACGGGGAAGATCACTGAGGTGAGCAAATCTGCCAATAAGTGTAGGACCCACCAAAGTAGAGGAGGAACTTTGTCACAATCCTTAACCCTGACATGACTTAATGGGAATTAAGCACATCTCCCACCATTCAGAAATGGCCAACTAGTTCTGTAACAGGCTAAATGCTGCAATTTGCCTGCTCATCTGAGTGTTCCACTGTGAGAATCAGGAAGACAACATATCATCCCTGTTCACAAATTCACTGTAATTAGATGAAGTGCCTGTACTTAGTCTTGGAGCAAGTTGAGGGCTTGTCTATATAAACACTTAGGCTATGTCTACACTTACAAGCTTACACTGGCATAACTGTCCCGTAGCTGTGTTATGCCGAGGGGTGAGAGCTCTCCCATCAACATCATAAAACCACTTCCACAATTGGTGGGAGAGCATCTCCAACCAACACAGTGCTGTGCACAGGAGCGCTTATGCAGGCAAAATTTATGGCACTCAGAGGACTGGTTTTTTCACATGCCTGAGTGACAAATGATTTGCAGACATAAGTGCTAATGTAGCCATGACCTTAGCTTCCAACAAGCAGGGGTGTAAATCTACCTCGCACCTGCCCACTATGCATTAAGTGTCTGGATGGACACCACTGCCACGCACTAAAAGTTCCAAGGTGCACATTGATCTACCCTACTTTGAAACAGGAGTAGATCAAAATGCAATACAGATATTTTAATGAACAGCAGGGTCCACATGGACACATAGGGTATGTCTACGCTGCAAGTAGACACCCACACCCAGCCTGTGCCAGTCGATTCGAGCTGCGGGGCCGTTCTGTTGCAATGTAAACTTTTGGGTTGGGCTGGAGTCTGGACTCGAGGACCCTGCGAGATGGAAGGATAACGGAGCTCAGGCTGCAACCCAAGCCTGGAGGTCTACACAGCAATGCAACAGCCTGCAGCCCGAGTCCCACAAGCCCTAGTCAACTGGCACCTGCCAGACGCAGGTGTCTAACTGCAGCATCGACATACCCTTAGTGTGTGGCAGGTTAATACCAGGTAGATTTTACACCCCAGCTTGCTGCAAACTAAGTGTTCATATAAGCAAACCCTAAGTGATTGTGAGGGCTTATTAGTTTTGTCTCAGCATCTGTGGTTGTATATGTAGCCCTGGCAACTTCAGGTGGTTGTCATCTTATGCTAATTTTGATGCTTTGCTCCTGACAATTTTTTTTAGATAAAATCTTTGAAAAAGCTTGATAAACCCTTTAATTCTGGCATCAATTGAGCCACTAACTGGTCCTCGTACGATTTAGCAAAGGCAAAGTGACAGCCTAGATGACATAGGAGACCTTCTCCAGCTTCAGACTGTGTGGTTTTAATCAAGACCAAGAATTGTAAGTGGTTATGCAATTTCTCTTCTGCTAAAGACTGAAACAAGCACTGGAAGCAGGCTCACAATCCCCCTAACCCTCAAGTGCAATCTTCTAATCATTCATACCAACCATTCTGGGGGAAATAAATAAAGATTGTGTTGGGACACTGGCCCAGTTTACCCTCGGCAACTCTCTTGAGAGCAAAGGAAAGAAAATTCCCCTGCTGATTTTCCTTCCGGTCCAGGATTCAAAACTCTAGTTGAAGCATAAACACCTCCTCTGAATGTCAATGGGAGTCGCACGCATAGAGGATAATAGATACAGAAGGGAGAAAGCCTCAGGCAAAAGGCAGGAAATGAAAATCTCCAGTTGATTCTACAAATCCAGCCAATCTTTTTATTATTGCTTCTATGAGCACCACTGTGTCGGGCACTTTTGCCAACTGCAATTCCGAGACAGATGCAGTTTGCAGAGGCTGGAGGTTGGCATTTATCTTATGCCTTCAATTTACTTTTTGAATTTAGTGCTTATAAAAAGCAGTGGAAGGCCAGTCCTGGAGAGGCCTATTTATATCCAAAGAACTGGTACAACATGAGCAGAAGCTAAATCATCTTTTCCACTCTGCCCCACCGCTGCTCATCAGCCCCAGCCTGACATCAGACAATAACCTTTTCAGTCACAGCCAGTATGGATTGCATTAGAAACGGTGGCCAAGAAGTGAAAACAACTAAAGGTGGCAGTTTCCAGTGGAGGTACCTGTAATTAGGCACCTAAATCTATAGGGACAGAATCATTCCAATCTTTAATAAGAAGTCCCCATGGTAATCAATGAGTTCTGCTTAAAAACTGATGGCATGGGTCTGGCCCATGTTTAGGCATCTGAGGAGTGGCTGGGATTTCAGAGGCACTGATAACTTGCAGCTCTTTGAAGGCAAACTGGAAAATTCCAAAATCCATTTCCCATCGATTCAGAAATCGGAGTCACCAAATCAGGGTATTTTTTGCATGTAATTTAATGTATATTTCAGCAAAATCTACACAAATCCTGTTTATCTTCAACGGAGGCAGTCAAACCTGCACACACAAACTCTTCTGCAGAAATCTTCCCCAAGGAAGATCATGCCCACTGTCATGAACTGTCTCTGATCAGCTTCCTGCTCCCACCTCCAGTCTTAGTGATATCATCTCCACTTCCTGCCTGCTCCCTGTCTTCTAACACAACAGAGCAGTCCACTTGGGTTGTGCTCCTGCCTCTGCCCACTGTGTGATGCTGGGCAAGTCAGTTCCTCACTCTTTGAAATGGGGATAATGCTCAGTCGTAGAATTTAGAGATAGAATGGGTACATTGGGTCCCACCCTGTCAATCTGCCAAGGGCCAATGCAGGATTATTCCCCGAGGTATATTCTCCAGTGATTAGTTTTAAATATTCCAAATGATGGAGATCCCACCACTTCCCTTCAAAAGGCTCTTGTACAGATCACAGCCAGGAAGTTTTTCTGGTACTCTACCTACATCTCTCCCTACCTCCCATCCCCCAACCCACATACCTTATGTTAAAAGAACCTTATTAAGGCTGCGAAGTTAACCACTTGAAAGTTAGGAAATGCTAGATGCCATCACCACTGCTCCACTGGGCCGTGTCATGGAATCAACTCTGTTCTGTCCTGCCCTGCCATTGCCAATGGTCCAGCCATCTTGTAGATCCCACCATGCAGGGCACAGGATCTCCAGGAGAAGCCAGAGCAAGACAGACTCCTTACACCTGAGGTGAGCACTCCTTGTTTCCAACCACAGCTCGCTCTTATTCTGTTTCCCTGTGCCCAAGCTTCATTATGCAAAGTTCTTTCTAGGAAAGTTATGGTGACCCCTCGCCCAGAGTATATCCTGCTCAGTTCCAGTGGCCTTCCATTAGACAGTAAGGATAATTATTTATCATCCCCTTAAATTATCTATTTAAATAAATACCATCTAAAACAACAAATCTCAGTAGGTGGTGGAGTTAAGGCTAAATAAGATGTAAATAATGCCAGGAGGGGCTGCCTTTTCCTCTTCTCCCCAATAGAGAGAGCACAGAGCTCCATCCCTCTGATTCTTCCAACCACTGGACTTACAAGGGCAGCTCTTGAGGGGTGGGGAGGGATGCAGAAAGGTGTAAATTTAAGAAGGACCTCCACTTTGAGCAGGGGGTTGGACTAGATGACCTCCTGAGGTCTCTTCCAACCCTGAGATTCTATGATTCTATGATTTTATTTTGATTTGCATCGTCCTGCTTTGTGGAAGTCAAGTGGCACCTGTTTAGATTCCCTTACATGAGTAAGTTAGTGTAAGAGTTACTTACACAACTTCATATCACCTCTGAATTGATGCCAAGGACTTAAGGGGATGTCCAACCTAGCTCCATGCACACACACATTGCTTTTTCAATTCCAGGGCCATTTCTTTAACTGGCATACATCACCACAGCTCTGCTGATGTCAGTGGAGGTCCACCAGAGTTTATAGCAACTGAGGGGAATCTATTTCACTAGCCAGGAGAATTTGCAGAGGTGGCATCTGAAAAAGAAAATTCCATTAACTGGAAAGTGAGTGAATTTTAAATAAAAAATAATTGAAGACATTTAAATGGGGAACACTGAGTTACCCTTTAGACAGTGTTCTGACTGTAATTGCACTTTAAACAGCAATTTTAGTCTGAAAAAGTGTCCATAAAACACAAATTTTCATTTTTGGCACAGGTTATCTTCTCCCTGTGTGTCTTTGAGTCATATCTGCTTACTTTACTGACCAATACAGGTCTGCTCCTGTTAACAGCACCGGAGAGCCAACGTAACTCTGCATAAGCAAGATAGACATATCAACAAACTTGTTAACTTCCAATGGCAAAATTTATATTAGCAGTGATGTTGTAAGAGGCAAACACACTACAAATCAATTCTTCCCCTCCCCAGGTTGATTTTGTAGTGCTGGCATAGAACATCTTCTGACTGGGAAACTGAGAAAATTAGCTCTGGAAATTACTGGAGGGAAAAGTAACTATATACCGTTTTACAAATTCACTTTTCTGACAATTGAATTTTGTACAGCATAGGCAGGTGGAGGAGATATTTTGTTAAGCAAGTTGTTTTCAACACTGAATAATCAAAAAAGTAAATAAAAAAAGGCAGTGAAAGCTCCTTAAGGTTCTTGAGTCAGATACCATAGGATCATTACAGGATGCTGTGAAAATAGGCCTGAAAATTCCTTTTACCGCCTCACTCTCAGATATCATCAGTTTCCACTGGTAAAAGACGTTTCTATAAATCATTTGCAGCTAAATTAGAACTGTGGCATGGAATTCTATTTTCTGTGTACTGTCCATCTTTATATGGACTTACTAGAAGTCTGTCTCCCTGTTTAAGGAGCAGAGCTCTTAAGATATTTAAGATGGAGAATCTGAGCACAGAAGCCCAGTCCTGCAACCCAGAGTAACTAGACATTCCTTGAGTTCATAGAAGTATTGGAGACTAACGATGTGTTAAGTTTCTCACATGCTTCAGTGTTTTCATGAAAGTTTAAAAAGATAAAAATCCCAGTGAGTCTTTGTTCTGTTTGTCATTTGCCGTAATTTAAGAGAAGTCATCCAGACTGAAGATACGCATTTTTGCCATGTGTGTTGGGAAACAATCACACTCCAGTACATCTTAGGTTCCATCAGAGGCATGAAGATTTTTCCTTGTGGCTGCACTATTATGTGAAACAAACGATTAACTAGTTTAGAACACTGACCTCTAGTCTCGTAGGATGGCTCTGGGATCACCGCTTGTGTTAGTTCAAATCATGGCCCAGGAAGGAAATAAATAGCTTAGAATTTGTCCTAAGCAGGATGCTTTCCGGAAACCTGGATTGCTTTTATTACTTTTCATTGGTCTCCAACTAATGGCTGAATGTTGTTTGAATACGAAAAAAAATTGTTACTAAAAATAGAGTATCTGTGGGTTTGTTTCAAAAAGTGATAAAGTGCAGTCATTCAAATAAACTCTCTTCCTCCCTGACCTCATTGTGTGTCCACATGTGCCTCTATAGGCACCTTAATGCTTCATAGTGTCTTTCTGATTTGTGTTTTCTAAATTATACCTGAGGAAAGGAACCTTCCTTTTACAGCAAAGGTTAATGAGCTCAAGCTCGTCCCTTTGCCTCTGGTGGAGTTCTTATTAACGGTCATTGAAAGGTAAACATCAAGAGACAGGATTGTTGTTCCTTCCCACCAAAGCTGCATCCAATGGATATTCTATTTGCTAATTTAAATCTGAAGAGATCTTTCTTCTGAAAGACTCTTATTAATGGGGAGGGCAACTTCTCTCAGCTACCTAATCCTGCCTGTTCTGACAAAACACACCAGGAAACAAAGGGAGGACGTTTAAAGTACTCCAGCCAATTTGTTAATCGGCTTGAGCTCCATTTCAACTGAAGCGCTGACAGTATTGTAACCTTGGCGCAAGATGCGTGACAGAGTCCATTTCACTCAGAAGGTCCCACTTCTGCCCCCCACCGTTGGTGGTCACAGGCGGAGGGAACTGGAATGCTTTGTGCCTGCTGACACACTGCAATGGCAACAGTTTCAGATGCAGACTGTTGGGGGACTTTTCCTCTTCCTCCTGACAGCTGGGGGTAAATGGTACCAAACAGGAATCCCTAACAACAAAGAGACTCGTGCGCTCTGCATTGCAGCTTAGTCTGGAATCACGGGATTGGTGGAGTGGGTGCCAGATAGAAAGGAAGCAAACATCCAAACTTAATGGAGTTGGTGGTGGGAGGGGAAAGAATGTATGAAAAAGGAAGGGGAGTGAATATTAGGACATTTGGGCGTGGAGGACAGGGGAGCAGACATGAGCAAAGGAGCTGTTGCTATGGTACGCTACCGGCAGAAGCGGTAGCACCACCATTAAAATGACCCAACGCTTCCCATGATAAGACCCTATTTTCAGTTGCTTATAGCTTTACCAAACTTTAACCATTGTGACTGAAATTTTCTGTCAAGTGCTTGCCTTGGGCTGAAATGGTTTGGAAAATTTCAGCCAGAATGATTCAGTCGTATCCAAGAATGAGGCTTGGGGAAAGTGTTTTGCTCATGTTAAAGATTCCCACTGACCTTTCCTTTTCACCAAAGCATGGGGGCGCCGGAGCTTCTCAGAGACTTCACTTCTAGCTGCAAGGTGGCGTTCGTATCAGAGATCTGCATTTTGTCATCCCTGTTAAAATCCACCCCAATTTGACCGAGTTACAAGCTTTTGCGGGGGGAAAAAATCACAGTTCATACATGCTCACAGGCTTGCTAGAGTTTCATCTCAATTCTCCCAAGATTTCTTCCACATGGAGCCTCCTACCCAGGGCTGCAAGGGTTGTAGCTCAATTTTATGTTATGCCAGGAGCAGGCACTGGAATGGAGAGCAGGGAAACTGTCTCTGCTGTGCTCTCAGTGCCTTCTTGCTGATGCCCAGGCAGTGACAAGGAGGAGGAAGCAGCTATCAGATTCAAATGCACAGGATTAGAGCTGGACATAGAGGGAGAGCAGGTTGAATAAAGAGGGACAAGGACCTGGGCGGGGGGAGACTGGAGCCTGATAGAGGGAAATAAAAACTGATACTGCTAGTTTGTCAGATGAGGAGCTGGGGAAAACTGGGACAGGGTAGGCAAGGACACTGGGACAGAGATGAGAAACCTGAGGAGTGGAGACAGACTGCTTAAGTGAGGAGAATAGGACTGGGAGCCAGGAGTAAGGAAGAGACAGGACTGCAAGAGGGAAAGGTCGAAGCATCCAGGGAAGAAGGGGGTAAATGTTGGGGGGAAATAGTCACAAGGGTCTGCACCCCCTACAGCACACTCCTCTCCAGAGGCTGGAATGGAACCCAGGATTCCCAAGTCTCTCCATTCTTCTGTTGTCAACAAATATCATTGAAATTCACTGGCAAGGTGTCCCAACCCCACTTTAGTGCTGGTCCACACAGAGGATGACAACCTACTACTTCAGTCAGTTACTTCATGAGCTCAGGTAGCAGAGCTCTGTGTGGGAGATCTAAAGCTCCTAACCCTACTGGTGACTAATATGGGTGGCAATATGATACCATATAATGGAATTTGTTTATTTGTTTTTGTTGTTTTTTAAAGCCTAGGAAATTACACACAAAGGCACAATAGCTAAGTCAAACCCAGTCCATAATGAATGGAGATGTTCTTGCTATTGACTAACAAGCCTGGAGTTCAGGGAAATACTTGTCTTGTTCCAAATTAAGTAACAGAATGCATATGACTGTACAACCAACGCTGTCCCATAGGGCTGGAAGCTGCATCATATGAGTGATGGCTGACTAGACAATATTGAGTCATCTGCAAAAAGGAGCATCAAACTAAATATTACATTCACATTGCTTTTAGAAGAGAGGTATTTTTCCAATTAATCTGCACATTTATTTCAATCTTATAAGAGTAGTCTTGAGCTATTAAGCTATAGGATCCCTTTGCATACTATAGTATTTTTTTAAAACTATACAAATAGCCGTGAACGCTATATAATAAGAATTGTAGCTCAAGTGCATAAAAGCCACTATTAATTAAGGCTGGCAGACCTATTATATTTGAACACTCCCTGTTATTTTGTGAATGTTTTGGAATGTTGTGAGCTTAGGCAGAAACCTTCCATCCCTGGTCTCTGTTGAGTGATGCAATTTTTGGAATGTTTAGTCAAAAATGGTTATGTTCACTTCTTTAGCACTAGGAGTGGAATAGAAAAGCAGAGACAAAAAGTTTCCCATCACCACATTTTTTAAACTTCCCAAAAGAAAGCATAATCATGGCAAAAAAAAAAGTCAGTAAATAAGCATTATCCATCAGCATGTATGGAGTTGATCACATATATAAGGTTTTGCAAAACGGAGGCCTCAGACAGTCCTTCGAAAAAATTACATTTGAAATTCAGTATCTACAAATTCCCCTTTAATTTTTGTCCTTAAAAATAGCATGTATTAAGAAGTTTCCCATTCCAGACTGGATAACTTTTTACTTGTTTGGGCCATATATCTATTAGCAACCGGAATGAAATAGCATCTCTGAAAGTTGTAAATCACTGGATGTATATATCAACGGTAGTGAAAAATATATGGAAGAGGAACCTAATGGACTGCTTAAGTGCTTTAGAATAACTATGTTTTCCTGTAACATTTATAGTCAGATATTTATAATTCAAACGTAAATGTTAAATAAGCTCCCCATGGAGAAGGTTCAGAGACTTGAGCATTGACAGGTTATATGGAGGCATCATAAAAAGTGAAATTCCAAAAGCAAAAGAAAAACGTTATTTAAAAAGAGAGTCTGAATGATAATTTGCTCACCACTCAGCTATAATGACAGAATGGCTGATTCTTCCATTTGGAGGTGCTCTCCAATCACAAACAAACCAAAAATACCCAACACACAATCTGATTTGATTACACCAGAAACCTTACTTCTCCCATCCCCCCAAAATTTTTGTTGAATGAAAAACCTCAAACAGATGTCATTTCTAATTAACCAAAACATTTCAGTTGACTTGAAACAACTTCGAGCTTTTTGTTTCGGTTCAGTCATTTTCCGGTGTATTTCACCCTTTGTGGGTTTTTGTTGTTTTTTTTAAATTAGTCAGAATAAGAAAACAAAATGGCATTTCAAAATGAAAAATTGAAACAAAAAAAGTCAAAACGTAATATTTCAATTAAAAAAAAACAGGTTTGTTTGTTTTTAAGAGGAAACTATTCATTGAATTCAACCTGAATTTGTGAATAGTTTGAGTCCCCAAAAAATGAATTTTGGAACAATACGAAAATCTATTTGCTAAAACTTTTGCCCAGCCCTACCTATCTTATTATTTGCAAAGTTCATGCACAGAAGAGCAAAGAAATGAATAGTTAAGGACATCACAAATCTTACATAGCCCATGCATTCTCATCAAGTACAATGAAATCCATATTTCATCACAACAACCTTAACTCTGAGCCATGTATTTTCTAACTATTATTTTTGTTACCTTGATTTTGGTATCTGAAGAGTTTCTTTTTAAGGGATACTGTTAAAGTGAAAAATATTGTTTAAATATGTTCATTGGTCGACAGTAAAATTAATGGCAGAGGACACGTACTTGTTGTTTCTTGAGAATAATGTTGCATTCTTTAAGACTAAGTTCATTGGGGCAGAGAATTTCTGTTCTGTGTTTGTACAGTGCCTAGTCCAATGGGGTCCTGCTTCATGAATGCGGCTTACACATGCCATCCTGTAACGGCACGGATTCACCACCACTGGCGCCTCCTGCTGGTTGCTCCGGGAATTAGCTCAGTCCAGCTCTGGAGCACCCTCTGCGGGTGGTGTCTTGCCCATTGTCTGCTCTACTCCACTGTTTCGGACCTGCATTGCTCCCCCACTCGGTGGTGTCTTTCTCACCCCCCTTCTGGGGGTCACAGCAGTCCTTTGGCTTGCACCTGCCACAGAGGCCAACCACAACCCAAAGTCTAGCCCCTCACTTCAGGGGCAAGTTGCAGTCTGTATTGGCCATGCTTCTCCATGGCCTGATGCAGGGCAAGGAGGAAGGGGGGGGGGAATCCAGGCCCGCCTGCTACTCTGGGTCCTGACCCAGGGACCCTCTAGTGGCAGCCTCTCTGCCCTCCTTCTCTCTGCTTGTCTGTCTATCAGCCCGGGGCCACTTCCCCTTGGCTCTTGTACTTTCTTGGCTCTTTCTGGCAGGGGCCTGCAGCCTAGCAGGTCACAGGCCAGAGTCCACCCTCCACTCTCCTGAGCCTGCCCAGCACGGCTCTATCCCAGGTGCTATCCTTGGGAGCCAGTCCTCCTCCCTTGCTTGTCAGGGAGAGACTCCCCTCTGCTATGCTGGGCAGCTCCTTATATCTGGGCTGCCCCAGCAGCTGCCTCCTAACAAGCCTCGCCCTAATTAGCTGCAGGTTTCCACAGCCTCCCTGGCTGCTTCTGTCCCACGCCCTGCTAGAGTGGGTCACCTGTACCACTACACACCGCAATACAAATATCCAGATTAATAGGAAAAGTGTACAATGTTAAAATGTATGTATGTATGTGGACTTGCGTTTCAGTCCAGTTATGTACGTGCATATATAATTTGGAAGGAGTATTTTCACAATTGTTTTATTTATATTTTGACATTCAGGGCCAATCCGAGGAGGCGCCCAGGAGGGACATTTGGCCTGGGCCTCAAGCTCAAAGGAGGCCTCAGATTTAGACACATATTAATTTTTTGGCATTTCATACGTTTTGCAACTTGTTTTTATGCGCATCCCTCTCGGACCAAAATGTGACACACACTCTCTTAGCTTAGAGCTGCAAAGGTAAACAAATAAGAGGTGATTTGGAAAAAGACCTTTTTTTGTTAACTGATATAGACTTTGTCATATGAGAGTTAAAAATGTTCATAAATATTAATAAAAATATATCGGTTCTGATGGCACATGATTAGACCATGGTGAACGTGTCCTTTCAGATCAGCTGATTATATAAACAAACCACTACTAGTGGCTGGTGCTGGATCAAGTGCATGTTAAAAGGTGGAGAATTGTTACATTTTAGTGTCTTTATAGTTTTACATCTAGTTGACTAAGGAATTATTTATGCGTGAGAATTCCTCATCATCATCTCCATATGGTAGCTTTGTCTTCAGCTCAGCCTGTTATATTATACCAGTAGGGCAGCATCAGCTGAAAATTCAGTTGAGAAATTACTCTTGACTGAACTCTCTAAAAAAACTAATAACTGGTAAAACTTCTTGAGCCCATCCTGAATGTCATCCTTTTCCTTTCTGAGTGGGGATTGGCTCTCTTTGGTTCCAGTCAACATATTGGTGATCGTGCAAATGAAAACTTTCTAGGCATAGTTGAGCTCCTCAGCAAATATGACCCACTTATCAGAGCGTGTTAAACGTGTTCGAGAATTGCAAGAGAAACAAAAGTGCATGCAAGTCCATTATCTCTCCAAACGCATACAAAACGAGTTTGAGCTATGTGGGTCATTTGTACAAACAACAATTCTTAATGAGATTCAAAATGCCAAGTATTTTTCAATCGTTGGTGCCACTCCAGATTGTTCTCAAGGAACAGACTACTATGGTTATTCGATATATTAAATTTTGAGCTGTCTACAATCTTTCAGTTGAAGAAAGGTCTATTTTGTTTGATAATTTCACAAGAAAAACTGGAAGAGAAATTGCTGCTCACCGGGGCGGCTCTAGCCATTTCGCCGCCCCAAGCACGGCAGCATGCTGCGGGGGGCGCTTTGCCGGTCGCCGGTCCCGCGGCTCCGATAGACCTCCTGCAGACGTGCCTGCAGAGGGTCCGCTGGTCCTGCGGCTCCGGTGGACCTCCCGCAGGCGTGCCTGTGGATGCTCCACCGAAGCCACGGGACCAGCGGACCCTCCACAGGCACGCCTGTGGGAGGTCCACCGGAGCTGCCTGCCGCCCTCCTGGCGACCAGCAGAGCACCCCCCGGGGCATGCCGCCCCAAGCATGCGCTTGGCGTGCTGGGGCCTGGAGCCGCCCCTGGCTGCTCAAGTACTAGCAATTCTAGAAGGTTTTAAGTTAGATTTTTTTCAAGTCTGCATTGGTCAAGCCTAGGACAATGGATCTAATATGGCTGGGAAGTACAAAGATGTACAAGCAGTTCTGCTTGAGCATAATTCAAACTATTTTCTCCAGCTGTGGAAACCACACATTAAACCTCATAGTGTTGATTGTGCTGAATCATGAAAGAAGTCAATTACTTACTTTGTACATTTGCTGAACAGTTCCAATCTCTTCAGTAGCAGTCCACCAAGGTGGGAAATTCTGAAGCAATATCTTCCTGTTTCACTGCATGGGATGTCCAAAACTAGATGGTCCGCATGGATTGATGGTGTTCAACCAGTTGCGCAGCATTTGAATTCAGTGAGAAAGGCTTTAAATGAGCTTGAATCTCTCAATCTCACGGCACAGGCTCAAACTGAACTTCAGTCTATTCAGAAGCACATGTCCAAATTTGAATGCATTCTGATGTCATCTTTGTGGACGAAGCTACTTACAATGATCCACCAAACTAATCTGGTAACTGAAGCACGCAGTGCTACACTTGATCTTGAGAAGGATAACATTGAAAGTCTTATCAATGACATTCAACAGATTCGTGAACAATCGGATGTGATCTTGACTGAGTCCAAATTAGTAGTACAGAATATTGGCATTTCATCTGAGTTCTCCACCAATTGCAACTTACCTACTGAATCTGATGCCGAGCAGAATTATAGGGTCAATGTCTTCCTTGTCATCACTGACATAGGAACATAAAAATGGCCATACTGGGTCAGACCAAAGGTCCGTCTAGCCCAGTATCCTGTCTTCCGACAGTGGCCGGTGCCAGGTGCCCCAGAGGGAATGAACACAACAGGTAATCAAGTGATCCATCCCCTGTTGCCCGTTTCCAGCTTCTGGCAATCAGAGGCTAGGGACACCATCCCTGCCCATCCTGGCTAACAGCCATTGATAGACCTACCCTCCATGAATTTATCTAGTTCTTTTTTGAACCCTGTTATAGTCTTGGCATTTACAACATCCTCTGGCAAAGAGTTCCACAGTTTGATTATGCGCTGCATGAAGAAGAACTTCCTTTTGTTTGTTTTAAACCTGCTGCCTATTAATTTCATTTCATGACTCCTAGTTCTTATGAGAAGGTGTAACTAACACTTCCCTATTTACTTTCTCCACACTAGTCATGATTTTATAGACCTCTGTTATATCCCCCTGTAGTGGGGGTGCAGTCATCCCTCCCCCTTTGGGTTGGAGAGAGGCACACCACCTCAATACGTCACCAGGATCACAGCCTATGGTTGGGGGAATTAGCAGAGTAGGTGCAGCATCCTGGCCATTGTAATCGCATTAACTCCCAATGGTCAAGAGGCCCTAGGCAAGGCCGGTAAGCGGTTTATAGCTCTAACCCATAGGCAGAGGAGCACTGGCAAGAGGTCTATGGTGCCAACCCTTAGGCAGGGGAGCACTGGCAAAAACTATTCAATCAGGTCTTACATGTTGATTTGAGTCACTGCGACTAATATGTACCCTTTTGGGGGTTTCTTTGGCAGCTCAACAGACTGAGTAATGAAGATTCTACTTTCTGCAGCTGAACAATTTCAGCAATAGTACAACAAACAAATCTCAAAAGATCTCAGTGATGAGGACATCTTCCTCAAATGAATATATTCCACAAATTTTAAATTGCATTGCAAGCCAACGGAATTGCTTCAAGAAATACTCAAACTTGGACTCTCTGGGGTGTTTCCTAATATCACAATTGCATTGCATATTTTTGTCAGTTTACCTGCATCAGTGGCTTCAGGTGAATGCACCTTCAACGTGTTGAAGCAGGTAAAGAACTATCACCGTTCAACTATGGGACAAGAGTGTTTGAATGGGCTCACCATGCTTAATACCAACAGTGACATTACACAAAAGAAATTTTTCCTCAATAATTAGTGCATTTGTATATAAAAAGGCTAGAAAAGTATTTGTTAAATAAAAATATTCAAATTATGTCTGATTTTTTGGTGTCTTATTTTGTTTTCATGTGTCATCATTTTTTAAAATTATGGCTAGGGGCCTCAAAATCTGGAAGTGGCCCGAGCCTCTCTGGACTTCTGAGAGGGTCTGTTGACGTTACTGTGAAGATAAATTTAGCTTCCATCAGTGTTAAGGGTGGTGTGATGAAATATGCATTTCTTTGTCGTTGATGAAGACAGAATTACATACACACACTATACAATTTCCAAGGCCCTTTAACACAAAGTCAACGAACAGGGTAAGTGCTGGGTTTTTGCAAAGGATGTGATAGGTCAGCACATTGTTCTCACTGAGCAGCCTTAACTGAACAAACAAGACATCAGTTATGTCATTAGACTGAGTTCTTCAGGGTGGGGCCAGTCTCTTGAACATCTGGACATTCTTGAACATCTGGCAATGTCTAGGCATGGTAGGTGCTACCACAAAAACAGTAATGAACAACATACTCCTGACAGGCCTGTTTCTTATTTTGAAACTTACCATAGGCATCATGGCAGAGATGAGTCTCAAGGGCTGACCAGAAGGAAAAAGAGGCCTGTTGCTCTATGGATTACTTCAGAGGGGACACTATGAATGAGAAACAGTCTACAGGAAAGCTTGAGGGTGCTCGTGGGAACAATTGTGAGCTCCTGCACTTATAAACACAGCCCTGCAGAATGGAAGTGAAAAAAAATACCCAGCAAATTGTGACACACTAGCTGTAAAGTTATAACATCATATGGGTGAAATCTTGGCCCTGCTGAAGTCAATGGTTAACTCCCACTGACTTCAATAGAGTTGTAATTTCACCTTACATGGCTTATTGCAGGCATGAGTATCGTGGTGCTGGCCACTAACCCAAATGCTATCTGCCCACCTCTTCGTTATTCCACATTATCGTCTCACGTTTGTGCTGTTCTGAGCAGAGCAGAGTCTGTCTGGTTGTCAGACCCAGTGGAAAGCAGCAGCAATTTTTTATACTTAAATTACATATAGTTGCTTAGTTAGACAGGCGAGCCTATCATTCACATAGATGTCTGTTAGTCAACACCTGTACAAGAAAAGATCCTGTTACCTGCACTCATGAGAGAAGCAAAGACAGCTGACAATCCTTCTGTAAAGAAGGGAGTGTGTGTCAATAACTGTTGCAACCAAAACACCCAAAAGCTCCCTGCTGAGCAATAGTTTTGTAAAGAGACTGCTCAGTGCAAGTCTATTTACAGAACTGCCGGCTGGGAACTTGCCACTTGATTTAACTGCAAACAGAGCGAGGGAAGCCACCAACAACCAAAAAGGAAGTAAGGATCCAACCCATAATGCTCTGAGTAACCCCCAATGATCAATTTACTACAAATAGAAACCACAAAGACTAACCATTCCTAGCAGCAGATTTCCCAATGGGCAGCCATGTACCTTCACTTATGTACAGCTCACAAAAGGAAATAGGCATTGACAACATGAGGTAGCCTATATTCCTGGCTATTAATTTTGCTGTGCAATCCACTACACCCACTAGAGTAACAGATGTTCCAGTGGGTAGGCCACTAGCTTTGGATTTGGGAGACACAAGTTCCTGCTCTGCCACAGACATCCTGTGTGACCTTGGACAAGTCACTTAGCCTCTCTGTGACTCAGATCCCCATCTGTAAAATGGGGATAAAGCATTTCCCTACCTCACAGGGGTGCTGTGAGGTTAAATACATTAAAAGACAGTCATTCCGATATTAGGTAATGGGGAACCTATAAATACCTAAGATGGAATTCTTGTGGTACCAGGGTAAGTCGTTACAAAGAAATGTTAGTTATTTCCTCTCTACCACACTAATGTGCTCATGCTAGCGGGTTTTGTATACAGAACACATGTACTAGAAGGTCTTCCTCATTAGGGGCTCCAGTGTCCAGCACACACACACACACACACACAAAAGCAGTTTCCAGACATCTCTAAGTTTATTTTTATGACTGGATGTCAATTGTGAGGCTCAATGACCAGGTTAGAAAATGTTTGTTTGTTTTTTCCCCCCTGTGCTACATTCATGATGAAAATTCCCTCTGCCCCCATTAGAAGTTGACCATAGTGAGAAGCATGGGAGAAAGCGCAATAAATGATCTTCTGAATATATGATTAGCCAGCAAGTTCCCTCACTTCCTGGTGAATGAGCATGTCATTACTACCATATGCAACTGACACTAGCCAAGGTATACCATGGCCAGTGAAGACTGAAGATTTATCCCTATCCCCAGGGTGTCCAAACATTTCAAAGTGAGGCCTTCCCAATGTGAGAGACAGTTGGATGAGTTCTTTAAAAAGAAGAATCACAGAAAGCAGAAATTAGCAGAAAGCTAATGTTCAGAAAAGGAAGTGAGGTTCCATTGTCCTGGATTGTTATTACTGAAGCCCATCTGCTTATTATGCAGAATTTGATGTGCTTGGCTTGTATTTCCCTCCCAGGCTGTCCTGCCCTCTGTTGGCAGAAGAATAGAATGACCCATCCCTCTGTGCAAGTGCCACATTACTCAATGACATCACATTTATTACCTAAGAACGATTTATTGCGGAAAAGACACTTGCATGGTAGAGTGTTGGTTTACATTACTCAGGGCTACATTGTGACAATACATTAGCTAAGGGAGCCAGGAGTATTCCCATTGTGCCATCTGTAGTAAGAGGAGGCCCTGAGATATAAACCTTGGTATCAAAGGCCCGGTATGAGGCCTAAGACCTGAACTAAAGTAATGGTCAAGACTTGGCTAACATAAAGCAAAGTTAAGCTGTGAGCCAGAGGCAGGCCCTGCTCACAGAAGCTGGCAAGGAAAGGGCTGATGCTGCAAAAAGAGACATACCTAAAAGATACTGGACACCAGATATCAGAACATTCACGTACTTGTACACTCCACACAGATAACAAGGAACAAGCTGACCCATCCCAATGACAGGGCCAAAAGGGGAATATGATGGATAGAGTTTTGTTCGAACCAACATGTACAAGGTGAGAGGCGGCACCTTATGACGTAGAAGGGTTGTACTTTGCTACATAGAGGGGTTGCACCTCAATACGCCAGGAGTGAGGTGTAACTTGTTTGTACCTCTGTATAAGAATGCACCTCTAAGTGGATGTCTTTGTCCAGCCTAGGGGGCAGTAGAAAGTCCCACCATTGACTGAACTGAGTCCATTATCAGGGAGCACGTATGTACTAGCTAGCAGCACCTTAGCATCACCTTGGACTTCTATGCCAGGGAAAGCTGGAGATTGTTTCTTTTCAACAATAAACCTGGCCCAACGTGCCTTCGTACCTTACTAGAGTCTGTGGTCATTGGGGGTTCTCTTCGGGTCTGCCGTGTCAGCGATCTGCGCAGAGCCGGGGCAGCACACAGAGTGAACACACGCATGCAGCCGACTGATATCAACATTGAACAGAGCAGAGCACCACACTGGGATCATCTGACGACACCATCTTTTTGGAACACGTAGCTCCCTCTGCACCTGACCACCTCTGCCACAATGTTAACTTTAAGGGTAGATGTTGGGTGGACTACTTCACTTTTGTCCAGGTGGTTTGAAATTCTCCCCAACAGCTTCTACTAAGCAAGGGGTTTGTGTTTACCAGTTTAATTATGTGTGCTGCTCTCAACCTCCATTGCCACAGACTGAGACTAGTTTTTGCAATTGGTGCAATACAATCAGATATTGCAGTTGAGACACACTGTGGATTATTGTATCGCCATAGATTCAGATAATTAACTGTATCAACCACCTTGCCTATTAGGGGATGGTGGTAATTATTTGCTGAGGATGGTGAACAGGGCCTACAAGTTACGAGGGAAAGTTGGAGCTGACGGTATCATTAGATAAATAGCTTGCTTGATGAGTCACAAGACACTGGCTGTATCAATATGGCAACATGGACAGAAAGTGAGGAGTACGTAGAACAGTCATGCCTTCCAATAAAGATGATGGCTCACCAGCCCTAACATTGGCTGTTCAACAATGTAGGCTCTTAGAGATCCCATAAGGAAGGGCCATGATGTAGAAAAGGATTCAGCCCATTCTAAAAAAGGCTACCGAGAAAGGTTGACATGGTCACTTTAAATGGATATTCATTTAAATGTTACTCCTTCTGCACATTCGAAGAGGCAACCCAACCTATTCCAAATCTCATTTTATGTATGAGTGTCAACACTTCCCTGTGGAATCTACTTCCTCTATAACAAATTACACTATTAGAGTTTTTATTATGCTTTGACACAAAGTCTCAAAAAGTACTCGAGCTCAAAGCTGCTGTCATGTTTCCGGGGAAATGTCAAGATGTATTTCAGCAGTTTGGGTTCAGTTTATATTAAATAGCACTTTTGTGGAACTGGTCTTTGTAGACTCCTTCTGCCACTGTGCCATTGACATGTTTTTCACTATATCTGAAGCGCATTCAGTTAGACTAGAAGGAAGATCATGGTTTTTAACCCCATCCTCCCATTAGTATGTTCATGGCAGAGAAGTTAGATAATCACAGGAAATACTCTCGCTGGAAGGTTGAGCCTGACACTACTTTATTTCTTAGAATTCAGAATGATAAAACAGAGACGCAAAGCAGGCTGCTCCCTAAGACAGAGACTCAACTCACCCCACCCTGCCTTACTCTAGTCTGCCTACAAAACCAACTGCTGCTTGCATTCTTCCCTACAGAGCCCCGCTAGTCTGCAAGCAGGACTACGAAAGCCTCTGAGCTTTTAGAGTGATAGCGCTACAATTTGATATGCCACAAAAGGACAAGCTCATGCAGCTTCACATATCCCCTGTTGGAGGTGGAGCAGACAGCAGAGTGTATTCGTCTGGGAGTAGGGCAACCATTTTTCAGACAGCCTGAAATCCATGGGATCAACAGATCACTGTCCCACAGATCTTGCCCTGTAAGCAGCCACCCTAGGTACCCTCTGCAGCACTGACAGCATGGCTCTTCCTTCCATGTTGTTTTGCCATTAGCTGCACTCATCTGACTGTAAATTCTCTACGGTGTTCAAGAAAAGAGGGGAGGACATTACTTAGGTTGTAAGCTCTTTTTCTTCTGTGTTCATACCATGCCTAGAACAATGGGGTCCTGGTCCACGACTAAGGCTCCTAGATGCAATGGAAATATAAATACTTATTAATACTTCTACTCAGAGCTACAGTTCTTATGCTTGTTTTATTGTAACTTACCATGTCCTGAGTGGGGACATGCTGCACAGAGTGGTCACTCATTGCAGACCACAACTGTCCCCCACCCCAATGTCTCCTAATCTGGCTTTAGTTCTACTATGTAAAAAGTTGTAGATCAGAAGAATTACATTGATTTTGCCAACTTGGATCCAAGAAAAACCCGGTAGGTTAGAACTGTGGGACTACACACTTTGAGTGTCCCTTTCAGTAGGAAATAAAAATATTTTCAGTCACTGGAAACAAAGCTATTGTATTTCAGAGTGGGAAATGTTTCACACATACACACACACGTATATTTTGGTTGTGTGAGTTACTAGACAGGAGGACTTTTTGGGGTGAATGCTAGTAAGCCTAAAAATATATTGCATAGTAAGGCTCTCTTATTGCTTAAGAACAGTCTTCACTAGAAGCAGTTCATACAGTAACAAACTCAGACTGGAAATTCTGATCAGTGGATACTTGCATCCAGTAAGGAAAAGCTTCAGAGTTTGAATTATTGTAACGGGTTGGGACTCACCCCAGCGGCGCCTCCTCCTGGTGACTCTGGGAATTAGCTCATTCCAGTGGCGCGCCTCCTCCTGGTGGTGTCCCGTCCGTCGTTCTGTCCTCTGTTATCTCTGGACCCGCGTTGCTGCGTGCTCGGCGGCGTCCTCTTCGAGGCCACTGCCCTCCGGCAGTGCCCCTTAGTCCTTCTGCGCCCCCTTCCGGGGGGGTCAGTGCTCAGCAGTCTCACACCCCAGTCACTATGTGCAATCGCCCTCTGAGTCTAATCCCTCCTGTCAGGGATCTGGCGTAGCAAGATGGCCGCTCCCTACAGCCAATGGCTGGGTGCACTGCAAAGGGGGGGACCCAGGCCCGCCCTCTACTCTGGGTCCCGGCCCAGGGACCCTCTGGCATCAGCCTCGCTGTCCTTCTCTCCCCTTCCACTGTCTGTTTCCCTGGGCCGCTTCCCCTACGGCCCCTTGCACCCGCTAGGCCCTTCCCTTCAGGGGCCTGCAGCCTGGCAGGCTACGGGTTCAAGCTCCTTAGCCTCCCTGAGCCTGGCCAGCACTGCGCTGTCCGCGGTGCTAGTCTCCTCCCTTGGAGACTGACCTTCCCCTGTCAAAGGCCTGGGACAGACTGACTGCTCCTGCTCTGGGCAGCCTTTATATACCTCTGAGCCTGGCCCTGATTGGCTGGCTCTAAACTGGGCCCTGATTGGCTCACAATAAGCCCCTCTCTGATTGGCTCACAATAAGCCTTGTCTGCGCAGGCGCCCTGGCCTGCCACAGCCCATTCTCACAGGGAGTGGGGCAATCCACCCCACTACAATTATATTAAATAGACTGGACTGAACGCCCTCTGCTTGTTCTAGCTTCCTTTCTTGAGAGAACAATTAGTAACATCTAATTGCCTTGCAGGGCGATGTCGGCCCATCTGCAGTGGATGATCGTTCGCAATTGCTCCAGCTTCCTCCTCAAGCGGAACAAACAGACCTACAGCACCAAGCCGAACAACCTGAAGGCCCGGAACTCCTTCCACTACAACGGGCTGATCCATCGCAAGACGGTCGGCATGGAGCCCGCGGCCAACGGGAAGGGGGTCGTGGTGGTGCTGAAGAAACGGGCAGGCCAGCGCAAGCCAGCCATGTCCTATAAGAAGACGACCATTAACAAGAACGCCCGGGCAATGCTCAACAGCCTGCGTCACATCATCCGCAAGAACAACTACCACAAGGATCTGCGCATGGCCGCTCTGCGCCAGCACCATCCTGAGGAGCCAGAAGCCGGTGGTGGTGAAGAAGAAGAAGAGAACCCGAGCTACCAAGACTGCGTGAATGTCTAGCACGTCCCAATAAAGGGTTCAAACTAAAAAAAAACAAAAAACTTCTGAACAGCAACACCCCACTGAAATTAAGATTAAGATATGAATTGACTGTTCTTGACAATAAATGCCAGATAACTGGGCATTCCTTTTATTCACCTTTAAATTACTGATGGTTTTAGTCAAGAGAAGTGTCATATGGCCCCAGTCAGATGGCCGGCAGATTTTGAAGAAGACTGTTTGGAAACCACTCTGCCTGTGTAAGGCTAAAAACAACTGACCCAGATTGAGGCACTCATTTATAATTCTTCCCTTTACAGTTTGTTTTGCCTCTCTCAAACTCTCTTCTTTGACTCAGTGTTCAAAGACACAGTGAAGTCGAGAACACAGGTTAGAATCCATGTGTTTCCAGCACAAAGGAAGCAAGAGACTAAGGAGCCTGTCTGACTAGTTGTCTTCATCCCTCCTACTAAGAGACGAAATTATTCTATCTACGAGGGTTAGGTTTGTATGAGGGAATATAAAATAAAAGCTATACTATGAGAAAAGCAGAAACTAGGCTAGCCTGCAGAACCTTTTAGAACACCAAGGGGGAGCGGGTGCCCACTGAGAGTGCATTGGCCTGATACTTGATAGGGGACATCACAACAGTTACAGCGCTGTGTTTGGTGTTCAAACTTTGTTAGCATGCCGTGGAAAGTTACATTTTAAAATTCAGTACCATCTGGAGCTCTGGCACAGATACACTAGAGGCTGTCAGTTAAATGCCGTTTTGTTGTAGCCAGACCTGAAGAAGAGCTCTGTGTAAGCTTGTCTCTCTCACCAAACAGCAGATGGTGCTATAAAAGATGTTACTTCACCCACCTTGTCTCTGTGTGTTTTAAATAGTACATTTTAGCACAATAGACCACATACGAGGTGATGGTAATTTTAGTTCCACCTAAATTGAATAAAGTCTATCAAGTTCTGAAGTCTTAATGATCACTCCACTTCCCCAGAGTAAGAGGATTGCAGAAGTAATGGTCTGTCCTCTCACATGATGAGAGAGGGAGCTCCGAGACCCTGGCTAACAGTTGTTCATCCCCAGACAAGTGTGCTGTATCAGCACAGCCATGCCCCAGGGACCCCGGTATGATCCCTGAGGGCATTTGGCCTGCCAAGATGAGAATCAGTTGTCTGTCAGTAAACACATCACTATATGCCCCTAGGAAGGTTAATTAGGTGTTCTGGTATGTTGTCGTCTGCTAAACAACAATTACTCCTGGGGGAATTCTGTGGCAAAAAAATTCTGCACCAAAAATCAAAACAATTCTGCACACAATATTTTAAAATTCTGCAAGATTCTGCATATTTTTTGTCAAAATAATGCAAGCTGGTTTCAATTATTTTAGTAATTTAAAGTACAATACAATGGATGGAGAATGGAAGTGGGGAGCATTGGAGGAAATCACCAAACCCGCTCTCTCTAATAGTAATATAGCTAGTATTGACCCTTTACTTCTAGTTATTAGTCAAATTTATACAGTCATGTGCTCAGTGTTACATCATAGGCAACTGAAGAGCAAGTGAGGGCTGGGGACTCAAACTCACAAATTTATACTAGCTACTGACCATCTCCAGGAAGGTCAGTAGCAAACAGTTCATGGAACATATTTTGATAGGAAATTTTTTCAGTCTAAAAATTTAGACCAGTTCTAATCACTAAAGCACCATAAGCATTTATAAGGCCTTACTGTCCTTTACAACAAGGACAACATTTTTACACCTGTTTTATACTTCTTGGGGAATTCACTAAGAACAGTGGGAACAATTCACTAAGCAGGTAGGCTGCTACATTCTGCTCTGCCTGAGGGAACAGAGCCTGCCCCATGCCTACCTATTCAGCAACACCCCAAAGCCCTGCCCTCTCCATGCCGAGCATGCCACAATAGCAAGCAAGAGTTACAGAGCATCTCTCTCTCTCACACATACGCATGACTGCCCAGCTCCCCACCCCCAGTGATTTACATCTCTACCGGGTGCTCTGGGTGCCCAAACTGACCTGCTTGCACTGCCGGGGAGGGGGCACATGACCACTCTTGCTGCTTCCTTTTGCTTCCCTGTCGGAAGTCATTTTTTCTGCAGAGAAGCACAGAAATCTGCAGGGACCATTAATTCTGCGCATACGCAGTAACACAAAATTCTCCCAGGAGTAAACAATGTTGCCATCAGCAAACTGACAGGACAAACTACAGGCTTCACAGATCCTGATGAAGAGTCCATACTAGGTTTTGGTATCAATCAACCATGACATCATGATGACTAGGAGACACCAGCCTGTCTGACACCAGTTAACATACATCATTGCTCAAGTCCCTGAGTTGAGGTGTGCCTATTACTCTGACCCTGGAGTACAGGGGTAGATCATGTTATATATGGTCCTGGCCAAGGAGTATAACTATGTCCATTTCAGGTGCCCCCAGAAGGATCACCTCCAGGATGCCCCAATCCTGCTGAGAAAGTGTGGGAACCACATCCTGCTCTGACTGGGCCTTCGGGAGCATTTCCCCCCCACCCCACCAGTTTACACTGGCAGAGGTTCCTCCATTTTACTTTCAGATCTTTCATGTCCCAGCCAGCTCCTCACCACAGCATTCCCTTTCTCCTGAATTTCCCTCTAGACACAATGAGTTCAGCTATGGAAAGGGTCACCCAGGAATCTCCCCATATAGAAGAGAATTGTGATTTGATTTGGGCAAATAACTGATTTTTTTGGTGAATTAAAAAACCCTGTTTGGCTCAAACAAATTGACCTGGAATGGTGTTGCACCCACCTCTTGCAAGCACCCCCTTCTGGATGGGTGTGACTGTGGTCTTTAAATAGTCTCAGGTATCAGGCCATACCCTCAGGGCTTCCTCCCTGGAGGCAATGGTTTCACACTCTTGGTCTACTCCAGCCCCAGCCTGCAGTTTGGCTACTAAGTAGTTCAGTTCCCCTTCTGGAGGGTTCTCGCTGTCCAATTGTACAGCAGTTCCCCAGTGGCCTATGAGGCGGGCGGGCCCAAACAATACTGTGGGTCCCAGCCCAAGGACCCTAAGAATAGGAACCAGGTACTGCCATATCCCTTTAACTAAAACACTTTCAGTTCCCTGGGCCACTTTCCCATGGCCCCAGCCTTTGCCAAAGCTTCACCCTTACCTCAGGGTTCAATCTAAATCCAAGTTCAGGTCCAGCAGCCTGCAAGCAGTTTTTCAGTGCCCAGTCCCTGCCAGCATTGAGCTGTCCATGGTGCTTCAGGTCCCTTTGGCCAGCCAGGAACATCTCCTGCTTCCCCAGTCCCTGCCAGCAGACTGCTCTGTCCAGCTGTTCATCTCCTGCAAGAAACTGACTGTCTCTGGCTCTGCAGCTCCTTTTATATGGCCCTCCAGGGCCCTGATTGGCTGCTCACTGCAGCCACTCTAGGCTGCTTGGAGGACTCCTCTACTGCTCCTTTCCTGGGACAGGTGTGGCAGGAGACCGAGGCCTCCAGCAAGGGGCCTCTGGGCTTAGTCCACCCCATCACATGACCCTAAATAGATTTTTCTGGACAGCAGTAGCTGAGGAGCAGCTCCCTTATATTTTTTATCCCAGTGGTTAAAGCACCTACCCAGGATGTAGGAAACCCCAGTCCAATTCCCCTCTCTGCCTGATGTGAAGAAGGGATTTGAATTTGGCTCTCCCATATTGCAGAAGCGTGTCTGAGACACTGGATTATGGGATATTCTGGCATAGAGCTCAGTCTCCCCTTCTGAAGCTGTTCCACTGTGTATAAATAATTAGTCATTGGAGCAGGGGGAACTGAAACATGGGTCTCTCATATCTTAGGTGAGTGCCCTAACCACCATCCCATACAGTCATTTTCACTTTCTTTCCCTGGCCCAGTGACTAGTCACTGTCATTAGGAATTACTATGAATTTCTTGCATGCCTGGAGCAATGCACACACACACTCCATACATCAGTGTTTAAATTTCATTATACTCACAATTTTTTAAGACTTTTTCTGGCTGCCTGCAGAGTGTTGGTTATATCCTGAGTAATCCTTTGATTTTATTCAGAAATCAGCCTTTCCAACCATGCTTTCAGGTATTGTGAACTAGATTTATGCCCCATACAGATAGCAGATTACCCTTGTTCAATGCCTGAAATGGATCCACTGATTTCAGGTCTACTAGATCCTAGAGCCAAAGCTTTATCAGCCAGTACCAGTCCAATGCTACTAGAATCTACCAATCTAGCCTAGCTTTTGAAATACTCTGATCACGGGTATGGGAATAACCGCATCCTCATGTATGTCTTGCCATTCCTGTCTCAGATTTACAAGCCAACCCAGCTAGCCTTATTCGAGTCTGCCTTAAAGACTCACCTCTTTTGCAATGCCTTTTAGTGGTAAGTTATGTATAGACACATATCAAGTTATTCCCTTACTCTGGGTTTTCTAGCACATCCAATCTTTGTGTCTTTCTGGTAGGCTGTAAACTCTGCAAGACGAGAATGTCTCATTTTATATCTTGCACGGTGCCAAGCACCTTGTTTGTTGGCACTTCAGAAACTATAGTCTGCGGTCAACATTGGAAGAGGACATCAGCTACTCTACTACTGCTGCAAAATCTTTTGTTTTGCATAAAATGGGGAAGCTGTTTATCTGTCCTTCATGCAAATAAAGCTTGTTCCAGTCTCTTTTACTTTAAGAGCTCCTTTCATCACTCCCTCTCCTTGAATACTCAACCGTATTGCAGTCTAACTTACCTGCCACTTGGAGAAGAGCCCTTTTTATCTTTTGCTTATTAACTTTCAGGTCCAAAAAACTGCCGATAGAGAAAGAAAAAAGGTATCAAGTGTCAAGCAGGAGAAAATCATTGCTACTAGATTCTGTTTTTAGCATTTCTCACCAGGGTACAGTAAAAGATTTGTTCAATATTGCATCTCGTTTTCACAAATGGATGCATGATATAGCATAAATCATTCAAAAAACTTTATTAAAAGATTAACAGAGTTACAAATAAGTGGTGCGGCATCTAGTAATTAGTCACGAAGGCATTTAAACGTTCCACATCCCATTCCACGTGATACTGATCATTCTACATTATTATTAGTTATGATTTGATCATGATCTATTAGTACCTTCATCAGGAGGAGACTTTTGATAGTACAAGGCTCTTTAATTTACCAGATGAAGCATACAACGTTCCAATGGCTGGAAGGTGAAACTAGACAAACTCAGAATAGAAATAAGATGCATTTTTTTGTTTCTTGTAAGTGTTATTAACCATTAGGACAGCTTACCTTGGGCTGTGATGGATTCTTCATCACTTAAAGACTTTGCATCAAGACTGGCTGTCTTCCTTTACAAGATGGGCTCTAGCTCAACCAGAAATTATGAGCTTCACGCAGGATCCACCTGGTGAAATTCTACATTGTGTGTTATACAGGAGATCAGACTAGATAAGGCCAGAAGGGACCATTAGTCTAAAGTCTATTAAGTATATTTCATAGTAGCATCCAAAGGCACCAGTCACTATTGGGGCTCTGTACAAATACAGATGAAGAGACAGTCCCTAATCCAGAGTGTAGGCAGAAGCTTGTTGGGCTAGGGACAGTAATATAGCATGCAAGTAAGTGAGCATGGTGATGACTTGCAAAGTTTTGTTAGTTAGAGGTTTTGTTGTTTTGATTGGGGGTAGGTAGATGAGGGGAAACTGGCACAAATGGGGAAGTTGGAGTACATCTTTTAGGAAACAACGTACAAAGAACATGGAGAGGCATTCTTTCCTATTCTCTACCGAGTATTCAATATCCTCCCCCTGCTCTATTGTGATATCAGTTTCCTGTGAATTGTAGCGTCATGCTACTTTTCTGCAAACAGTAATCCCAGTTCTGATCTTCAGGTGCAAAACCTGACTAAGCTTTACTGAAATCTAGGAAACAAAAAGGTGCAACTTCCAGTGCTGGGACTCCTAGTAAGTGATGCAGAAGAGTGATGAGGTTACCGATGCACCTCCTAAGCTAGAAGGTACCATGCCCACTCACACGCTCATGCTGTCCTGTCACTTCCACAGCTGCGTAACTCTGTGGCCACACACCCCATGCTGAGTTTCACTGACAAGTGCTCAGGTCTGATCAGAAGCAAGAGTATGAAGCCATTAGATATTTTCCTGGCGGAAAATCTGGTATAGCCACTCCATTCTTGGAACAGCGAGCCTCTATTACAAAGGGTGCGGCATGTTCAAAGCTTTCCTGAACAGTTTCATAGGTTCGCTCTATAATGGAAGCAGGGCCGGCTCCAGGGTTTTTGCCGCCCCAAGCAGCAAAAAGAAAGAAAAAAAAAAAGCTGAGCTCGTGATCTGCAGCTCTACCGCCGCTTCAGTCTTCGGCGGCAATTCGGCGGCAGGTCCTTCGCTCCGAGAGGGAGTGAGGGACCCGCCACTGAATTGCCGCCGAAGACCCAGACGTGTTGCCCCTTTCTGAGGTAGTACAAGAGTCCAATAAATTAATAGTCCTGTTGTCCTTGATAGAGTCTTCAGCCCCACCTCTGGGCCCTTTAAATTCAGCCCTTTGCTCAGGCTCTCAAATAAGCCCTGTCTCCTTCCTGGGGTTTATACCACTGTGGCCAGTGCGGTAACCTGGAAACTACTGCGGTTTCCACCCAGGGACCCAACACACAGCAGCTATGCATGGCTCGACTGGAATTAGTTGCTGCTTCTTCCCTGGGCCTCTTCCTACCTGACCCCTTATAGCTTTACCCCTAGTTCAGGGTTAATTTTCTTAGTTCCCCTTTCTCTCTCTGTACAAACCCACCTTAAGCAAACAGAGCCAGAACCAAATTCTGGTTGTTCCTGAAGCTGCTTGGGCCAGAGGGGAACTCCCATCTGGTCCCAGCCAGGAACTCACTCACTAAAGCCCTGCAGCTTCTTTTATCTGAGCCTACTGGGCTCTGATTGGCTGTTTCCATGAGGCCTCTTTAGGCAGGCATGGAACACCCATCTTTGCTGCTCCTTTCCTGTTACTTCGCTGCTTCCTGGACCAGGGCGTAGTAGGACCCTGGGGCCTCCTGTAGGGAGCTGGCAAGGCCAGGGATACCCCATCACACAAACACACCAATTCAATTCATTGCTCCGATTATGAATCTTCATTATTCCGTATTGCCATGATAAAGCAGGAAAAACAAAAACAAAAAAATAAACCCCACAACCCATTCAACCACTTTCTTGCCACCCACCTGGTTGAGACCCCAATTTAAAAATCACCATTTTTAAAACAATTCAGATTTTAAGCCTAGGTGCAGGGGCTTGGTCTTCCTCCATATCTGTAGAATGCCTAGCACACTGCTGGTGCTATGCATTTATGCAAAACTCCGACTTCTAAGTTTAATGAGCAGTGGGAACCCTTGTGAATTTGGCTTCCCTTACAGACCTGGAATCCCATAATATATGGCCTTTAACAGAATGATTAAAAAATTGTTTCTCCCCAGAAAAAATCGGAGGAATTTTTCTAAAAATATTCAACTTTTTTTTTTTTAAACAGGCTTCAGCTCCCTACTGGTCACATTTGAAACCTTAGCCTTATGCAGACGCAAACTTTCAGCTATTCTTCCGAAGCAGAGGTCATGTGTGAGTACAAAAAAGTGATTAGTCACTGACAAGCAGTCTCCAAAAAATGTCCCCCACAGTTCCCTTTAAAAAACAAAAAACATATTGTCTTAGTGTAACTTTTACACAAGACAAAATAGGCCAAATTCTTCCATTGATTTCAGTGGAGTTAGTCCAGTGATATGTTTGGCCCTACAGGTTTAACTTCACTTAAACAATATTAATTTCTTCCAGTAGGAACTAGTGTGCTCATGAATCAATGTTTGAACAGCTGTGGCTGTCCAGTGGCTTATGTGGAATGGATTTATAATCAGAGTCCATTTTATTGGGTCTAGAGCATAAAACATGGGCACCCTTGCTGAAAATCTCGGGAAGAAATTGAATGGCCATGGAAACCATTTTTACCCTCTCAACCCCTCCACAACAGATTGGGGTCACAAAGTCTGATCCAAAACCCGCTGACATCAATAGAGGTCTTTCCATTGACTTTGGTAGGTTTACAATCAAGGCAGATTCCCTGTGCTGAATCTGTGGATAGGGGATCTCAATTACCAGGGCTATCACAACATGGCACTTTTTATGAACAGCAAATTAATCCAAATAGAAACCTAAAGGGACAGAGTGAAGTGATTTTGACTAGAGTCACCAGTTTCTTTCACTTCACATTTAAGGCAAAAAAAACCCCTTATATTCCCAAAAGTCTCTCCCTGCAGCTGCAGTAAAATTAAATTACAGCTGGGAGCATTCTCTTTTATATCAGAGATTTGAGCACTGAATTTTTTGAGCTCATTATTACGGTTGATTAAATTTTACCTGAATTGAGAGCAACAGGAGTGCTGCGTCAGCTCAACAGGCTCATTGTTTGAACTTGGCGCTGCCTGGGAAGAATGAAAATCAGAAAAAGCAATCACCCTCACCACAATCCCCTTTTGCCAGTGGGTCATTGCCGATGAAAATTCATATTTGCCTCCCTCCACCCACGCAGCTCCTTCTTCCGGGTTCTGAATCACAGCAGCGTTCCTCAGGCCAGTGCGCCAATGGAAGAAAATTTCCTCAAACTCATCAAGGCCATTCTAATCACTGTGATGAACTCACTCAACTGCCTGTTGAACAATACTGAGCTGGAGTGTACTCGGAACTTCATTAAAAAAAAGGGATTGATGGCCTTGTATTTTTAGGTGTTCACACTACTGGAGAAACAATTCTATAAGCAGTGCCAGATTCAAGTGGTCTTTTGCAGCTTGGATTGAAGGAGCAATTTCACTAGGATTGTCCGATCTCACTCTTAAATGGGTACAAGGACAAGATCCACCATGGATGAGGGAGAATCTCTCAAGCCTGAAATGCACGTGTACACTCAGCTGTATTGTGTAAGTGTGGCATTCCATTGCATCGGCTCTAACCGGTCTGAGCAATCCGCCACGAGAAGGCAATCTCCTACCAGCCAGTTAAGCTGGCGTTCTGCTTGCTTTCCACTGTTGGAGGGGACACAGCACATGGGATAGAGAACCATGGTCTGGCCTGTTAATGCCATCATGTGATTACCATACCTGCACCAATTAGAGCAGAGCTAATTGTTCACAATGAATTTATCCATCAAGCTCCATCTCTCTCTTTTTACAACTTGCCATTTTTTATGATCATCAAATTAATTCAAACAGAAACCTAAAGGGACAGAGTGAAGTGATTTTGACTAGAGTCACCTGTTTCTTTCACTTGGCATTTAAGGCAAAAGGAACAACCCCTCATTCTCAAGTCTCTCCCTGCAGCAGCAGTAAAATTAAATTACAGCTGGGAGCATTCTCTCAGTTATCAGAGATTTAAGCATTAAGGAGATGGAAATTCTTGACTGTATTAGTCTGTAGTGAGGCGGCCTGGCTCCCGGCCGCACCTAAGAGGGAGGAGCCAGAACAGCCGCCACAGTGGGCAGAGCCACTGCCGCCTGTCCCCGCCCCCCGGAAGTCAAGGGGCGGGACAGGAAGTACAAAGGCCCAGGCCCAGTGCTCAGTTGCACCCCGGCAGCCGGAGAGGACAGACGCTCCTGACCGAGCTCCTGCTGGACCGAGCCTGCCCCGAGCCCGGTACCCTGAGGAGGACTGGCCGAGCCTTCCCCGAGCCCGGTACCCTGAGGAGGACTGGCCGAGCCTGCCCCAAGCCCGGTACCCCGAGGAGCTGCCCAAGCGTCCCCCTTACCCGAGTCCTGAGGAGCCGCCCGACCTAGCCAGCCCTCAGCACACTGAAGAGCCCCTGAACTGCTGTGTTTTGGCTCAGCCCCTGCTTGAGGGTCTGAGCCCCTGAACTGCTGGGTTTTTGCTCAGCCCTGCCTGAGGGTCTGAGCCCTTAGACTACTGTTTGTTGCCCCGCCCTGACCTAGGGCTGGGCTCCACTGACTGTTTGTTTTGCTCAGCTCCTGCTTAAGGACCTGAGCCCCTGAACTCTTGTTTTGCTCAGCCCCTGCCTGAGGGTCTGAGCCCCTTGACCTACTATTTGCTGCCCCGCCCTGACCTAGGGCTTGGACTTCAGAGACTGAATTGATTACGCGGCCCCGCATAGTGAGGCGGCCTGGCTCCCGGCCGCACCTGAGAGGGCCGAGCCCCAACACCGGACGCTTACACAGTCATTCACTAATTTCTATGACACTCTGTCCTGCAGAAATAACACAATGTTTCTGATGAATACTTGATCTTCAAACTTTGAAACTTGTGCTGCTACTCAGCTAATATAGGCTGGCTTCTGTTCACTGCCTGGAATTTACATAAATATTGCAACCAAAGGTACAATTCAGGATTTGTTTTCAGAGGCTGAGGTTGAAACATGTTTTCTTGGGTATTTATGGTATTAAAGTTAAACTGCTCAAATGTCCACCATAAGTGAATGTGAAAGTCTGGTGAATATTGGGAAGTGGTGCAGGGCTTTTGGTTTTTGTTTCTAATTCAAAGGAATGACTAATTTTTTTCTCCACTATTTCCTCTGCTGTAGGAAGAATGCATACAGGAGATTGTGGCAGAGTGTTGCACTGGGACCTTGCCCAAGATATATGTAAAGACCACTGGATGATTGCCACAGTGTTTGAGACTATTAGCCTCATGCTACCTGAGTGGCTCCTGGGTTACCCCAGTTCCCAGCCCCATCTTAGTTCTAGATGAGACATCAAAGACTAATACGTTTTACTAAGTAGTTCTGTAGCAGACTGATGCTAATAGAAGCAAGATATGAATTCGGAGCCCTCCTCTGCACATGGCTAATCTGTCAGCCCTGTTTTGGCCCAATAGCTTATCAGCAGGGATCCTAGAAATCTGTTTCCCATGGGAAAACGTGAACAACAGAATTTGCATTTTACAGGGAATCTTTAGTTTGTAGATTTTGTGAAAAAGACCATTAACTAAGTTTTCCTGAAAGTACCAGTGTCACTTATTCAAAAGATAATAACAAAATGTTTTTTAAAGTACATCAGAAGCAGGAAGCCTGCTAAACAACCAGTGAGGTCCCTGGACAATCGAGATACAAAAGGAGCGCTTAAAGACAATAAAGTCATTGTGGAGAAACTAAATGAATTCTTTGCTTCAGTCTTCACGGCTGAGGATGTTAGGGAGATTCCCAAACCTGAACCATCCTTTGTAGGTGACAAATCTGAGGAATTGTCACAGATTGAAGTGTCACTAGAGGTGGTTTTGGAATTAACTGATAAAACTTAACAGGAACAAGTCACCAGGGACCAGATGGCATTCACCCAAGAGTTCGGAATTAACTCAAATGTGAAATTGTGGAATTAACAACTATGGTTTGTAACCTGTCCTTTAAATCAGCTTCTGTACCCAGCTGGAAGATAGCTAATGTAACGCCAATATTTAAAAAGGGCTCTAGAGGTGATCCCAGCAATTACAGACCGGGGTTTGGAATGGGTCCCATATGAAGAGAGATTAAAGAGGCTAGGACTTTTCAGCTAGGAAAAGAGGAGACTAAGGGGGGATATGATAGAGGTATATAAAATCATGAGTGGTGTGGAGAAAGTGAATAAGGAAAAGTTATTTACTTGTTCCCATAATATTAGAACTAGGGGCCACCAAATGAAATTCATGGAAAGCAGGTTAAAATAAATAAAAGGAAGTTCTTCTTCACACAGTGCACAGTCAATGTGTAGAACTCCTTGCCTGAGGAGGTTGTGAAGGCTAGGACTATAACAGGCTTTAAAAGAGAACTAAATAAATTCATGGAGGTTAAGTCCATTAATGGCTATTAGCCAGGATGGGTAAGGAATGGTTTCCCTAGCCTCTGTTGGTCAGAGGGTGGAGATGGATGGCAGGCGAGAGATCACTTGATTATTACCTGTTAGGTTCACTCCCTCTGGAGCACCTGGCATTGGCCACTGTTGGTAGACAGGATACTGGGCTGGATGGATCTTTGGTCTGACCCAGTATGGACATTCAGTCATATGTCCTGTGCAACCTGACTAGGAGGACAATTGTGGTGTTAGTGAATAGATGTTGGCTACAGTGCCTTCAGCATGCTGAAAGTGCCCAGCTCACATCTCCACCTCAACCCATCTGGCACAGTTCAGTGACTTGCAGTGTGTCTGGCTGAGATTAGGTCTGGCTGGGCCACAGCCCAGGTAGCATTGAGGTCATGTTGGTAAACTCAGGGAAACTAATAGAAAAGGCCAGTTTTATATTGGCGCCTGCCTTTTCTTACTGGATTTGCCATTTGAGAGAGATCAGATCCTCAGCTACTGCTGGATGCTCAAAACTGCCTTTTTTTCAAATCTGCACTTAGTAAAACGGCTGCAGCTACTTCTTTCAGATGCAGGCAGTTCTATGTGACCTACTTAGAAAGCATTCAGGTACTCTGAAGGGCTACATACATTTGACCATTCAAGAAATTAAATTAACGGAGAATGCAGCTGTCTGCTAGTAAGTAGTAATCTGTAATAAAATGAAGTACATCACTGCTCTGAAGGCCACACTGAGTTCAAATTAGAGTACAGACAACAAAAATTCCATCAAGAAATTGCAATCCAGTAAGAAACCCTGAATGCCATTAAAGGAAAAAAGGAAAATTGGGTAGCTTTTTTCTCCTCCCATTTTCTATTTCAGCTACAGAATTTCATCAAGAACATACATGCATAAAGCCACATATTCCCAGAAGCAAAATTGATCAGAATACATTTTGTTTCAGTGCTTATAGCTGTTGCATATTAGTAGACTACCAGACTAGTAAAAATTATACTCCTGTCTCCAAAACCAAGAGTGTATAATACAATGGGTGAAATATTTGGGAGAATAATGAAGTTAGAATGTAGTATGGTCTTACTCAGCTGTACAAACACATTCATATCTTTCATTGAAGTGATATAATTTAATCCTGCATTTGTTCTGAAGTCCAGATTACGGGCTGGGAAGGTGGAAGGCATCTTCTGGCTTTTCTTGGGAGGAGAGTTGCTTGCTGGCTAAGACAAACTTAACTGTGATGTTCCTCAGGGGTATCCGGGATTGCGAGGCACCTCATTACCACCAGCCTTTAGTGCGTGGAAGTCTTCTCAGCTCCCTGAAACCACCCGCCCATGGCTGCACAAGCACGGCCTTCCAGGCCTCAGTCTCTCTCTACAGGTAGTCATAGATTACACACCAATCCCCATTTCCTTGGAACATTCCCTGCTGTCCAGCCCCTTAACCACTGAAAACTGGGAATTACCTGCTGCTCCCAATTGGCCTGCTGCTCCCAAAGAAAAAGTCCACACCAGCTGTAACTTTCAGCTGAGAACCATCATTTTGCTTAACACCGCAGCACTTAGATAATACATTTACTCTTGCTTTCACTGTAAAGAACAGGGATCCAAAGGGAAGTCAGAATATTAGAAACAAGTGTTACACATAAAACAAAATCAGCACACGCTTTCTAGAAACTAAATTGAATTAACAAGTTACCCTCCTGTTTAAAGAAGCTTATCTTTACCCAAAGTTCTCTCCAGCGTTTTCAGCCAGATCTGGGTGAGATTCCACTTTCCTGAAGCAAATTCGCTGTCCATTCACTTCCTAGGTGAGCAATGCTCAGGGATTCAATGCCCTGCAATTGGATTCAAGCAAACCTTTGATGGGTACCTCAAAATATGGTTCTCCCCCATCCCCTTGTTTGCTTTTTTCCCTGTTATTTTTCTTCCTTTGAAGTTTTTGCAATCCTTCATTAACATTCACTTCAGACTGGTGATTTGAGACCCATTATGACCTCTACAATATGTAATTCACATGTAGACAGCTAGCTAAACAGGTCTTGTCTGACAGAAAACCTGTTTTTCACCTTTGCTGGTCACCAGTCCCTAGACAGATTTTGAACTTATTTTCAGTAAATATATGTAACTCCTTACATAGTATCTGAATACAAGTTTCACATGGATATCGATGACCAGAGGGACACAGGCTTTTACTAGTGACCCCACATGACACTCTTTTGGCAAGCTACAATGTAAATACCATTCAAGAAACTGCTGTAACCCCTCTGCCCCCAGCTGTGCCCCATTTCAGTTGGTACTAAGAGTACTGGATCACAATAACCTCTAAGATCACCCTAGTGTTAAGAATCCTTGTCATAAACAGATAGTTAAGGGTTAATGTCTCTTTTACCTGTAAAGGGTTAAGAAGCTCAGTAAACCTGTCTTAGACCTGACCAGAGGATCAAATATTGGTGGAGGGAAGTCTTTGTTTGTGTTCTTTGTTTTGGGGTTTGTTAGTTCTTGGGACTGAGGGGGACCAGCCATCAATCCAGGCTCTCCAAATCTCTCTGAATCAGTCTTATGTTTCAAATTTGTAAGTAGCACAGGCAAGGCGTGTTAGTCTTATGTTTGTTTTCTCAACCTGTAAATGTTTCTTTTTGCTGGAAGGATTTTTACCTCTGTTTGCTGTAACTTTGAACCTGAGTCTAGAGGGGGTTTCCTCTGGGCTATATGAACTGATTACCCTGTAAAGTATTTTCCATCCTGATTTTACAGAGATGATTTTTACCTTTTTCTTTAATTAAAAGTTTTCTTTTTAAGAACCTGATTGATTTTTCTTTGTTTTAAGATCCAGGGAATTGGGTCTGAACTCACCAGGAGTTGGTGGGGGAAAGGAGGGGGGGAATGGTTAATTTCTCCTTGTTTTAAGATCCAAGGGGTTTGGATCTGTGTTCCCCAGGGAAGGTTTTGGGGGGACAGAAAGTGTGCCAGACACTGATTTCTGGCTGGTGGCAGCGTTACCAGATCTAAGCTAGGAATTAAGCTTAGAAGGGTCCATGCAGGTCCCCACATCTGTACCCTAAAGTTCAGAGTGGGGGAGGAAACCTTGACAATCCTGTAAGCCAATCCCCACACACCTACATGTGTCTCCTTATTTTGGATCAGACTGCTTAACTACCCTGTGGCTCTGCCGTTGGGGGAATAGTTCATTTTCTGGAGCTGGAAGCAAGCCACTCATGCTCATTCACAATATATGTACTCTTTACATCAAAGAGAGAGGATCTTCTCTGGGCTACATCCCATAGGTGATGAGAGCTTACATGGAAAGTGGATGTCTGGAAGCCATTTTGTGATGCAATTAAGAACCATGGCAAATTAGATCTTGAACCCATGAAGACTGTTTATGCTGCTCTTGCAGTACAAGGCAGCCTGGAATCTGGCTTAAAGGGCCAGTAAAGGATTACCCCAGGATTGAGAAATCCTCCAGTGACATCAAGACACCATAGCGGCTTCTTCCTTCCTTCCATTCCCACTCCAAAGTACAGTTCTAGATACAAGGCTGTTCCCTTGGAGATTTTAAGTTTTACTAAGCATCTGCCCTTTTTTAAAAGTGTCATATCCCCACTACCAAAACCCAGTAGCTAGTTTTTAATGTGTTCTCAGGATAAAGCAGTGCATTAAATCTGTGTCAAAGTGTCTGTACCTTTAATTAAAGGAAATTTCCTTCAAATACCATGCAGGTTGGCAGTGGGAGAAAAACACAAAGGATGACAGAAGCAGCTAGAGGGATGTGCAGAAGAAACCACTAAAAGGTGCAGCTGGTCTGGTGCAACAGGGGAAGGGTTCTTTTAAATTGATACGTGCATTGTAAAGCCATGTTGTAGCAAATGCTGAACTGGGCTGTGACAATCCAGGAAGCAGGGATCTCACCCTAGGTCAAATTATAACAGGAAATGTGCCCTCTTAAAACTTGTACTATTCCATTATGGAGCCACGTTCTCAGCCAGCAGCTCTCAGAACTCTTGAGCCAAGTTAGCTGCACAGGTTTTAACACTTGGGCAGGCAGCCTCATGGGCTCAGACACTTCTTCAAATTGTGATTTCTCTGGTTCTATTCTTTGGCAATATACCCTACCCAACTATGCTGCAAATCGCTGCATGTAATACACTATTTTTGGTTATAAAAGCCCCAGCAGGGAGGCACATTTATTTTGAAAGTAGCTCATTATCTCCCTTTACACTCTTGATTCTAGTGTTTCTTGTTTTTAAAAGCTCCGTTTAAAAGCTTCCAAGCAAGCGTTTTGCCAGCCTCAATGGCACATTGACATTTGGATGGCTCCGATTGCTTTAAGGCTTATAAGTTTACATGAACTTGGTTCTCTTTCAATCCCTACCAATACTCAAAACTCGAGACTAGAGTTCCATTTGGCTTTGGACAAAAAGCCAGAAATTTGGGGCTGTTGCCTTATAAAAAACAAAGTTTACTTCCATAGCAACGTAACAGGATCCCGCTGAGCCTGTTCTATTAGCACATAGGACTGGCACTGGATCCTGTGACTGTCTGATGCACAGCAGGGATATCTACCACCAGATCAGCAGCAGCAAAAGAAAAGCACTGCACGCAGCCCTGGCCCTGGTAAGAGGGTCTGTCCCAGAGTGCACAGTGGGCTGTTTGGAAGTTGTCACCAGAGTTCCTTCCTCTTGGCTCTGGTCAGGGCCCCAGCACCTGCTCTACAATGTCGGGGTGGTTTTCCTCCTCCAGTTCCAGACCCAAGAGACTCAGCTCTCAAGCTGGACCCCAGATTGTCCGCCTCTTCCTGGGGGATCAGAGAGAGGGGAATAACACAATGGAATCGTCTCAAAGTGGGGGCCAGACTCTCTTCCTTTGAGGCCCTTGGCAGGCTGTGGCCTGAAACTGAGTTCGCAAGTAGAAAGAGGAATGGTTCACTCTAGGTAAGTCAGCATCGGGGCCTCCCTTTAGGGTGGAGCCGTTAGGCACCGGTCTTCTGGGGAGCTCCTGCCTTCAGCCAGCCTTCTCTCCAGGAGCTCAGGACTGAAGTTCTGCTCTGCAATCTGAGCTGCCATCAGCTGAACCGGGTTCTTCCCTTTTAAGCTCCTCCCTCCAATCCTGACACCTCTCACCTAAGCCCCCATTGGCTTGTTAAACCCGTGTTACCCAGTGTGGGGTTTGTGTACCCCATCACAGAGCCACCGGTGCTGTCAGGTGTCCATGGTGTGGCTACCTTAGTTTTTTCCCATATGCTGATTAACACGACAACAGTTCAAAACTGCAGACGCAGAAGCATTCCCAAAATGGCTCAGTAACCATTCCCAACAGTCAGCCCCATTTCCCTTCCCTGGGAAAGCCTGGGAGAACTCCTGAGTCTTGCTGTATGCTCTGTTGGCCTCTGCTTTCCTCCCTATGGGCAGAGTGACAATCCGAGCAGAGCTGAGTTGAAGTGGCAAATAGGCCATACTCCCCTGCAGAGCTGAGTAAGGGCTATGACAACCTAGCCCTTATAAAGCAACACCTACACTCAACAGCTACAGCTCTGAAACAAAATGCCAGTGACACTATGGCTAAGGTCTGTTCTGCCACCGTGTGGTTAATTACAGCAGAAGTCTCAAGCACAATAGGCCTCTGGACACCACACTAATGTAAGCTCAGTGGCAAAAATGTTAGTGCAGACTTAAGGATCCTTGGTGGTCTGTCATCCCCTTGCAGAATGTGGAGTTGAGCAAAATTCAAAACTTCTGTAAACCAGGAATATATAGTGAAGGTTGCCCATCCAACCTTAACTCTGCCATTTTTCAGCAATACCCCAATACACCCCACTAACACACATACCTTTATTCTGCCAAGGCCAGAGTTGCTGAAATGTACAAGCTTTTCACTTCCTTTTCCAACCTAGTCACTCTCACCCATAGGATTCCATCAATATTCAAGCAGGAAATATCACCCTAAAGTCTTCAATCCCTGCTATACAAATGTTTCTATTGCCTTTCCTTTCCGCATGCAACCCAACTCACATGAAGTGAAAGAGAATTATGTTACAGTGGAATGTGCTCCTGGTTAGAGGGTGGAGTTTGGCAGGACCTGCCAGAGAAATCAAAGACAGAGGTTCTGTTCCAAAATACTGTTGGACAGAAAGATCCTTTGGCCCCATCCAATAGATCTACTTCCACCTTCATGAGGTGCACAGCTTATGTTTCTTTGCCACACAGAACACATTTTCTGGCCAGCCATGAACCCTATAATTTCTCTATTAATGTTCTTTTGCCACTTAATAGCTTTCATATCATCACTGTAGTGATTATTCAGACGTTCAGCCAAATCAGAAGGAACAATCACAGCTCCTGGGCACAAACCTCTGATGCGGTCCTGATCCGCTCTCCTACATCGCATGAGATGTGCACCAGGAATAAAAGGGCCAGATCATTTCCACCCAAGTGAATCACCTCAACCTCCAGTAGATCACAGCCTCTGAAGTCACTGGCCAGACGCTGCTGAGTGGGCAAAACATGATGCCAATGCAGGCAGTTGCGCTAACTCACTTGCATGCCTTAGGGGGTCCAAAATGGTATCCTCCAAGCAGCATAATCTTACCTGTACCATGCAGGCAAGAATGCGCTATGCATCATGTCGTCACCTGCACAGCCCCTATGCCATCATTCTAAGCATGTCCCTGGGGGACAGACAGAATCATCCCATGGAGTGCCACTTGAACAACGCAGCCTTACCATACACAGATGGCATGTCACTTTTCTCCCCTCAAGTCAGCCTGTAGTCATCAATCCCTATGTAGTGAGGTACTCCTTGCTCTCCTGCAACCTCATGATCCAGGAACGGCTCAAAATCGCAACCCTGACAGCACTCACATTTCTTCTCCCTCAGCAGTCAAGGTACTTGCGCCATCGCTTCCTGATCTCCATGCTGTGTCTCTTTGGAAACACCACATTAGTCTGCCCAGAGATCAGGAAGTGGCCACTTGCCCCTATGTCTCCCCCAGGAGCTAGTAAAAGAGATTTTTCCTTAAACAACCAGATCCAAGGCTTGCCTACTACCCATCCCCATTTCCTGACCCTTCTGCAGCCACAACTCTTCTCCCTGTCTCCACCCTCCCCAGTCTTCTGTCTCCAGCTCCTCCCCACTGGACATAACAAATATTGGTTAGTCCACTTCCTGAGTATTCTCTTGTATTAACAGTAAACCTCCCCACAAAATAAAAAAATTACATTGTAACAGACAAAAGTAGTAGCAAGCAACATGAATTAACAACTCTGTTGCACAGGTATACAAATGCTCAGGCTAGAAATATTGGCGCTGGTATGTTCAGTGGGGCAATGGTGTTGGCACAGTCCCTAGAACTTCCCAGATAAGCATAAGTGGCTGGTCATGAAACCTGGTCATGTTTTTTTTTTGATGGTATAATCCTTCCAGACTGCACCTGTACACAAGTGACATACTGAATGTGTTTTAAACACCATCCCCTAAAGAATTGGTGTGTGCCATGCACTCTTGGGCAAAACTCAGACTGAGACCATTTTGACCCACCTCATATCAATAATTTGATCTCCAGCACTCTGCAATAAAAAAAAGCCATCACGAGTTTTTGAAAAGTGGTCATTTTTTCAGGGCTTATGTCTTTGCACCTCCCTATCTCAAATGATTCCAAATTTGGAGCACTACAGTATCCTCTGCACCCACCTCAGGAACACTACATTTCAAAGGGACCCAATGAAGCAGGTCAGTTTTAGAGGACTTAGAAAGCTCGAACTTTAAACAGCAGTTTTGACAACCATAATTATACTGGTGCAACCACACCCATACTATATTAAGCAAGTGTGAAAAGGTGTTAGCCATGCCTTTCCTTGCCAAAGAGTGTTACCAAAGAATATTTCTAAGGAATTATCTCCACCTGGCTTTATATTTTATTTCAGGACATAAAAGCCCCCACCAACAATGAAAAGGTCAGCTAACGAAGCCCAGGAACATAGAGCGGGATAGTGAGTGATTCACACTAATAGGAAAGTGACCTTAGACGCACAATACCCCAAATAAATGATCATTTCTCTCAACGCTGATGGCTTCAACCCCTCTCCTGAGGATGCTGATGTGGTCTGGCACAGCTTTGCGAAAGTCTATGTTTCGGGATACATGGTGGGTTACAATGTGTTCCCAAAGCAGTCGTCGTGGGGTGTGCATTGGAAGTAGCAGGCTGGAGAGCCATATTGCACAAGGTACTTTCACCCCCCTCCATCTGAAAGTGTCCTGGTAATGGATCATCCTCTGGAGGTTTGTTTTATGTACAGGCAGCCAGTGCCGGCTTTAGGAAGTGCGGGGCCCAATTCGAACAGTTTCGATGGGGCCCTGGCAGGGATGACTAAAACAAAAACAAACACACACACACACACACACACACACACACACAGACACGCTAAAAAACACATGGGGCTTGTACTCACCGGACAGTGCTCCGAGTCTTCGGGGGCACTTTGGCGGCGGGTCCTTCACTCGCTCCAGGTCTTCGGCGGCACTGAAGGACCCACCGCCGAAGTGCCGCCGAAGACCCAGAGCACTGCCAGGTGAGTAAAAATTAGAAAGGTGCTTCTAGCCAGGGAAGAGATTCTCACTGGGCATGGGGCCCTCTTAGACGCGGGGCCCAATTCGGGGGAATTGGTGGAATAGGCCTAAAGCCGGCCCTGCAGGCAGCAGCTACACAGCACAGCTCCTGATCTTGTAATAAAACCACTCTGAGAACACAGTGTGTGCATGTTTGCTCATGCACATATTCTCTTCTCCATGATGTTTGCATCCTGTTTTTCACGGACATGATTGGTGATCAGCTCTGCTGGCCCAGCTACGTATGACTTGCACACTAGCAATGAGGTGCTTCCTTCCTGTTTTACATGTAGCTCTGGGTTCAATAGCTTTGGCAGTAGCTCAATGTTATTCAGGTATTTGTTTATTTATGGGAAGGAAGCAAAGATTTCAGGACGGGCTGGGTTCTTTTAGTCCAGAACTGGGGATGTGTTTCCTCACTTAAGACAGTTTTTCAGTAGTTTAATCACACCCTCTCCCAGAATCCCACCAAAGATGTGAATCTTCTGGGTTACAGTTTAATGCTCAGGAGGCACATGGTGGTTGTGAAGCATATAACATGGACAGACACTTTGCCCAAGTCTAACCCATTATTGCTGTTTAACAGCACAATAACTACACAGATCCATACAAGAGAGGATCTTACATATATTTCCCTCTGACTTTCCTCACCACTTCAGAGCCTTCTTTGGGCTGGGGTCAGATCTTCTGGGCTTGTCCAGGTCCATCTGCTGCAGGTCTGAAACATGGAGCTTTCTTCCTTAGCTTGCCTTCTCTGATGTTGGTCTATGCCTTACCTTCCTCCTGCCCAAGCTTCCCTGGGAGGCTTTGAGTCTATTTCAATATTCCCCTACGGACACTTTAGCTTCTTTGTTCTGCTTGGTAATTTGCCACTCCTCACTCTCCCGCTCCTCAGAAAGGTAGGGTAAACTGGTTTCCTCCTAGGATATAGTTAGTCTTTATGATAACTCTTAACTGGTCAAAATTTAAGAACTCGTTGTCCCTGGACCAGGAAGAACTTGCTTTCAAGCTTGTAAGCTAAAGTGGATAAAGACCCAGAGATATTCTATGATGCTATGAAGATTGCTGTAACTTCATAATATTCACAGACAGATTCTCAAAGTCATGCTATAAAATATTTTAGGTTTCCCATGTCATATTTTAGGTTTCCCACGTCATATTGCTTTTCAAAGTGTATGGAAGTTTGTTTGTTTTTACACACACACACACACACACACACACACACACACACACACACACACACACACACACACACACACACACACACACACACACACACTTACTTTGAGGCATTTGTTCTGTCACTATCTTGGTGACCTTGGACCTCTTGTTGACTTATAATACATCTGAGATGAGAGTAGCTGGCAGGTCTAACAAAAATCAAGACTTAAGGATGTCACCTCTCTTCAGAAGTGAGTACATTATTAATTTCCTGATGCAGATACACAGGAAGCCAGTGTCACTAGTGCCAATATGAACCATCACCTATGGATTGCTGCCTGTCGACTTCAGAAGCCTGTCCAGTCTTAGAGTGATGCCTCCTTTCTTGGCTCCAGGAAGGCAGCAAGCCATCCTGTTGTTCTTTCAATTTTTTTGAGTACTGACTCTCCAACAAGGATCTCCTTGGAGAACTGGAGAACTCTTTGCAGGCAAGCTTGATTTTCGTACAGGTTGGGCCAAGCTGCCATCTACAGGTGTCCCATACATCTCTGTTCCCTGGGATCGGCTGAATCTTGAGAGATATATTCCAAAGATTCCACACAGAGGAGCTGGCATCAATTCAAAACTTATCTGCATGGAATTCATCCCAGTTCTCTTCTTGCCAGTGGCCACAGCCTGCCCATCTTTATTTCTAGCCATGTAGAATGCCTCCATAGACCTCCATGGGCTAAAGCTTTGTAGCTTTCAGCAAGGGACCCTGCTTACTCAGGGGCCCATGGCCCAGCTATGCAGCCTGTACTCAGAAAGCAATCTATCAATCAAGTAACCAACAGATGGACCAAACATACCACTTACCAAGCCCTGCTACCTCCAAGCACAGAGTTTGCAGCTACTCCCTCCAATTCTCCCCATTAGGTGTGTCTGTTTGTGGCTAATAGGGGAACCTTGAGTAGGAATAGAGAGGTTTTTACTTCTGTATTTGGCACTGGTGCAAACGCTGCTGGAATACTGTGTTGTTGTTGAATTGGAGGGAGTTCAGTGAAGAGCCACAAGAATGATTAAAGAATTAGAAAATGTGCCTTATACTGATACGTGAAATCGACAGCTCTTTGAGTCTAACAAAAAGGTAAGGGGGGTGATAAGTCAATAAGTATCTACTTAGGGAACAAATATTTAATGATTGACACTTCGGTTTAACAGAGAAAGGTGTAATAAGCTTGAGTTATGGCTTGAAGTTAGACAAATTAAGACCAGAAATAGAGATATACTTTATAAAACAGTGAAGGTAATTAACCACTGAGGCAATTTACCAAGGAGTGTGGTGAATTCTCTCACTGGCAGTGCTGCGTGCTGCCTCGTCCCGCGCCAAGTGCTGGCTCCGCTGGTGGACAACTGCAGGCAATGGAAGCTGCGGGCAGTGGCAGCATGCAGCACCCCAACCCCCTGCCCCATCCCCCCTCCCACACCCGAACTCTCTCCCTCTTAGTTAACCAGAAGTTTTGACTTACCGGCACTCCCCATTACCCCAATATGCCACATAAAGCTTTTACTGTACATAGAATAAAAATAAATGGAAGAAAGGGAAAGTTAATAGTAATGAATATCAGAAGTTAGGAATTGTAGAAAAATGACAAGAGAAGCAAAGGGACACAAGGAGAAGTCTGTGGCAAGCAAAGTTAAGAGTAAGATGGAATTATTAAAATATATAGGGAACAAAAGGCATCGTGACAATCCATCACTAGAGGGAAATGGTAGAATTATTAATAATGCAGAAAAGGTAGAAGTGTTCAATAAATATTTTTTCTGTATTTGGGGAAAGCAGATGATATAGTCTCATCATATGATAAATCTTTATTCCACTTGTATCTCTGGAGGATGATACACAGAGCTACTAATGTTAAACACTTAAATCAGCAGGTCCAGATAACTTGCATACAATTGGTTTTAAAAAGCGGGCTGAGGAGCTTGCTGGACCATTGATGTTGATTTTTAATAAGTCTTGGAACACTAGGGAAGTCCAGAAGACTGGAAGAAAGCTAATGTTATGCCAGTTTTTTTTAAAACTGGCAAATGTGATGACCGAGGTAATTATAGGACTGTCAGCCTGTCATAGATATCAGGTAAGATAATGGAATGGCCAATACAGAGCTCTATTAAAGAATTAAGGGACAGTAATGTAATTAATGCAAATCAATATGGGTGTGACATTCTATACCTTGGGGGGGAGCATCCTGTAACCCCCATATTCCTCATTTATATATAATTGTGATACAGCATATAAAGCAGCCGTGTGAGGTATCAGGGGAAAGGTGATCTGCTGAAAGTCATTTTTCTACCTAAATATGTATATCATTAATGCATATGAAGTTGTGAGAATGTGTTGTATGTTTGTCAATAAAATATGCTGTGGGTTTGGGAGGTATTGACCAGAATTTGATGGGTGAATTTTTTATGGCTCACCGCTGATCGAATCCAACCAGAAGATTTATAGGTTCTTATCCAATTCATACTACAGAGTTTAAGAACTCAGAGAGTTCTATATCGGGAGAGGATTCTCGGGGTACTTGGCAAGAATGCATACACTGAGGACAATACCAAACTGATAAAATCTTTATTGCCATTAACATAAAAGAAGGAATGCAATGAAACTTATAACTGCAAAACAGTAAAAGAATTCCAAAACTCCAGCCGGTAACATTTCTATTATAAGTACCTTAACCTACCATACTCACACCCTTCCTTGGGAGCCCGGTAATAAGAGGTGAAGGACCAGCCTCACTCCCGGCATGCCTGATTACGCGATGGTGCTGGCTTACCCGCTGGTTAGGAATGTTGAGTAGTTCTACTATACTGAATAAATTGAGCTAATAGTGTGATGATTAGGAAGATGGATTAGATAGATAGTCTCAAGAGTAAAATACTCCAAGAAGCCGAAGCTTCAGGCGTTAGAAGAGTATAGAACTTAGAACCAGAACTTAGAATTTAGAGGAGCGAGAGCTTATCACTAAAACTATCCTAAAAGACTAACTAACTAACCAGCCCTTACAGGGTATTTTATAGGATCCTGATCTATGTAATTCAGGCCCAACCTACTATACCCAAATCTTGTTTCTGTACCCTAAGAAATTTATGGGTACCCTTCTCCTATAGGTTAGTGGATTATGACACTTAATTCTTATTAATATATTTTGAAATTATCTCACTCCAAAACTGCCAACCAAGGCTCTTTTGATGACCTCGAGTTGCGGCATACCCTGCAGTTACCAACCAGTTGTAGGCGCTGTATAAACCTGTGATGTGGATAGTTCCTCCCTTTGGTTCCCCAAAGTTCAGGGACCATTCTTAACGGTGCCAAAGGTTGCCAGCTTTTATGCTAACATATTTATAACTGATTATACTTTTTGCTATATAGCAGATCTTACAAGCTGGTAGGCTTCTTGCATTTCAGCAAAACTTATTAGGAAATACATGTCTCAACACATCCTAAATTCCAAGGAATTAATAGTGATAAAATATAAGAATAAAATGGATTAATATTAGAAAAAGACACATTAATTAATACTGCTGGCTGAATTAGTCAGATAATAGCTAGCAAAATAATCCTATGGGCTACAGAGGCGCCCAGATACTACCTCTCCAGAGACAATGACAAGGGAGGTAACTAGCTCCAGGTGGGTGCTAACCAGACATCACCAGCCATTGTCCAGCAGAGGAGTTACAATTCAATGATTCACTAACAGGAGACACACCAGGGTATTGCTTCACTTTGTGACTAAGCGATGCTCACAACACATGCCTGGACTTGTGTTCTTCAAGCACATGGACTCAGGGTATAAAACAGAACACAGTGGCCACATGCTAGGCCTTTCCCCTGTCCCCACTTATGCTGCAAACAACAAGGACACTCAGAGGACTGAAGACTCCAACAGAGGAGACTGGCCCAAGTTTAAGGGACAAACCTGTAGATTAAGGACTGCAATATCCAGCGGGGTGAGAAACTGCTTAATCTAGATGTTACCCAGTCTAATAGGGTTGAGAGTTTAGGCTGCATGCTTACATTGTCCTTTGGTAACTAACTGATTTTTTTGCCTATCACTTATAATCTATCTTTTGTAGTCAATAAACTTGTTTAGTCAATAAACTTGTTTTACTGTTTATCTTTACCAGTGAGTTTGCCTGAAATGTTTGGTAAATCTGATCAGGTTTGCAAAGGCTGGTACATATCCACTTTCCATTGATGAAGTGGTGAACCAATTAACAAAGTTGCACTGCTCGCCCTGAGCAGTGCAAGATGGTATATTCCTGAGGTACCGTTCTGGGAGCTGGGGGTGGATTTGGCTCTGGTGCCTTTCTCTGTACGATATTTGAGTGGCTCTGGCAGCATTCATGCAATCTGGGTGTGGGGCTCCACATGCAGTTGTGCAGATTGCCACTAGCAAAGCACTGTGAGAGAAAGCCCAGGCTGGAGAGTTAAGGGGGCACAGTGGTCCCACAGTCCCAAGCTGCACCCCGGGGATCCCATCACAAGGGGTTTAATGGAAAATAGATCCCGTCAAACTAACTTGATATCTTTTTTTATGAGATTACTAGTTGGGCTGATATAGGTAATAACAATGACATAGTAGATGGACTTGGCAACACATGACATTTTGATAAGACACTAGAATATAGTATTAACATGGCACATATTAAAAACTGGATAACTGACAGGTCTCAAAAAGTAACTGAAGTAGCCTTAAGAAAGGCTCCCGCTGCCGCCTTTACAGACAACATCCCGCGCAGCAGAAATACACAGTGCCCAGTCCAGTACTAAGTCTGGGACCCTGAATTTGTCGGGAGTCACTTTTTTTAAAATCAGGAAAGTGACTAAATTGTAGTGTCTCTTCCATCTCTTGCTTTGTACAAGCTGCTCTTTGTGTAGATGCACCTAAGCAGAGTCAGCCTTTCATCCACATGGCCTGGGCCAGGATTTAGGTACCACCTTCTTCACCCACACCTCACCTCCCACCCCGACATAATTAAAGGAAACCTTGTTAATCTGTATTGAGATGTGCGTAGGAGCCCCAGTCATGGGCCAGGCCCACATTGTGCTCACCGTGGTTCGAGCCCAGAACAAAGATGGTTTGTGTCCCACAGAGAGCTTATGATCTAATTCCACTGGCACTCCCAAATTCCCAACTTACTTGGCAGCCACCCAGGCCACCCATCCACTTCAGAAAAAATTTCATTAGTGCCAGGTGTTCTGGAGTAGTATCGATGGCTGTTTATCCCAATTACAGAGGAGACCGAGTGTGTGGGTGTTGTGCAAAGCCACAGCCATCTGACAGACCAAGATAAATGAATGTTCAATAGTTCAGCATTGGATCTCTCTCTTTAGGGAATTGTTGCAGCTTCATTAGATTTTCCCCGTGTTTCAGTAAAGCCTTACCTTTGCTATTGGGGTATTTATTAAAACCTCAAGGATGCTCTGCTGAGTAAATGAACAAGCTGACAGACCTGAATCTATTTGGGGGAAAAAAATCTGTACCTCTCTTTCCAGAGACACCAATCTTTTTCAACATGGAGCGTGGACACAAAGGAGTCCAGAGGAAAGATGCAGGCTTCTTGGGCACTTTTGCTTGAACCAGCTCCTACCATCGCTATAAACATAAGAGTCTGCCTGCACATTAATCAACCTTCTGATGTGTAAACTGGGAATTTTGATTACCTAATTTACACTGCCTCCTCACTTGCTGCTATTTAGAATGACATCCCTCCGGGGCCGTATTCTGCACGGTTAGCCAATACCTATTGGCTGATACTGAGAAATTGTTATTCCTACATGTATAACTTTGTTACCATCCGAGACAGGGTAGGACTCGGTACCAGAACTGCCCACCATGTGGCTTTGGATCATGCTATCATTGTGCATGGTATAGCTGACATTTTATAGCCCATTTCGAATTTAATCTGCATTTTGATGTAGGGTTTGTTTGTTTTTTAAATAGGCAGAATCTTAAACAAAGCCTTTTAGTTTGCCTACAGTAGAGTCAGATACCAAGGCTAAAAGGGACCATTGTGATCATCTGATTGGATCTCATGTACAACACAGGACAATGATAGCACATATTTCATTAGTGAGACAATCACACCTAACCCATGCTAGGAGTTGCATATTAATGGGCTGTGACTCACTCTCTATGGACATGTTTTGATTGCAGCAATATGTGAAGCCATTTCAAGACTGTCCTAGGGGGGGACACAATGAAGACATCCCTATCCTTTTTCATGAAGGAAGAAGATGGTGGATACAATACCTCTCTTGAGGGATTTGAGCCCATTTATTGGATGTGACCATGGAGATTCAAAAATATATATATTCTGTCATGGATCAAAATACCACAGTTATTTCCCATAAATGAACTCATGCGGCAGCTGCTGTGTTAATAGTGTTACCTTATCCTGAAGTAGCGCCTGTACTGATTACTGAAGAACATGTGCTTCTGTTTTACTGTTACTGGATACCTTTGTAGTCATTATATGGGAAAAAGCAAAGGGGTCTGGATTCAAAAAAGCTACTGAAAGAACAAGCTAGGAGCGCTCTCCTCTGACCATGGTGACATTGCTGTCCAGATCTAGCCAGGCTTGAGAAGGCACTGAACCAAAGAAATGAAGAGCATTTGTTTTTATTCTAGCAAACCTTGTCAGTTTTATTGAAGAATTTGGTACAAAATAATTTAATTCTATTGCCACCTATTCTTATCACTAGTAATTTGGATTCTTCTAAGTGTCCTTACAATTTCAAAGGGAAAAAAATATATACCAATTCTTGAATTTGTTGGAAACCATTCTGCTTAGGGTGACCAGATGTCCCAATTTTATAGGAACAGGCCCGATTTTTGGGTCTTTCTTATATAGGCTCCTATTATCCCCCACCCCCATCCCAATTTTTCACACTTGCTGTCTGGTCACCCTAATTCTGCTCTATAAATACACTCTTTGGAAAGATGTATATTACCAGTTCAAATGAGCTATTGGGTCTTAGAACTGGCAGTGCTCTCCACTGCTGCTATCATTCTTAGTCTTCAGAGCACACACACATTCGAAGTCCATTAGCTAAATTCAAACGCCACTCACTTTGTTCCATCTGTATTCAAAATAAACCAGCATTCTGCATTGCACAACTACATCTGAGGAGCATTAGTATTCCATTGCCTTCACTTTGAAGAGGGAGGTCATTCATGAGTGTATGTATTTCAAGACTTGCTGCCTGAAGTACATCTATTCACACGCACACATCTGTAAGCAGCAGTGACATCTTAACCGCTGCCTTTCTGAAAAGATTACACCTCTTTGGACAGAAAGGGTTGAAAACGGACATGCACTTATTTAAAAGCCAGAATATAATAATCACAGCAAGAAAGAAATTACTGTATTGAATTTCACTTCTCAATATAGTTAGTTATGCCTTTACTAAGTAATAGGTTAAAAGATACGTAATAGAAGATACAATAGTAGAAAACACGTGTACACTTCTACAGCACCCATAGCCAGAGGATCTCGCAGTGCTTAAATTGTTAATTCTACTACACCACACCACAGAGAGGTAGGCAAGTATTCACATCCCTATAATGCAAACAAAGAAAAGTAAAATTAAACAACTTGGCCAAAAGTCACATACAAAGCCTGGGTCACACCCAAGAATTTAATAAATCAGACCTCTGAACTCCCAGTCCTGTGCTGTATGTACTATGAGGCCATGTTTCTCCCCTACTTTGTGAGGTTATTTTAATGTTACAGTCAAGTCTGTGGAAAAGCAAACATGTAAATGCTTTAATTTGATCCCTTACTCAGAATATAAGCCTGGAAGCTTCTTCCCTTCACTTCCCTTCTCCTTTATTTTTAAAGGTTTCCAAATAAGGCAGCAAGACAAGAGTTTCTTTAAACTTTTAAAATAAAAGCAAATCTTAGCCTACCCAGGCTCACAGACAAATCCTTTATGCAAAACCATTAAATAGTTGAAAGTGATCTACCCACAGTTTGAGGGTCAAGCTTTTAAAAAAAAATAGGCCACGATCAGCAAGATACTCAAGTATGTGTAACTCACACTCAAAGTTATGCACATACCTGAGTGCCTTGCTGAATCAGGGGTTTACAGCACAACTCTATAACCTTCTCCTGTACTCTATCCCCCGACACTGTTTCTTCTGTTCTCACAGTTGTTCCCCTCTCTCAGACTGGAAATAAGGTGTAAGTTTGTTTTTGTTTTTATCAGTGAGGGTAATTAATCACCGGAACAAGGGTCATGCTGGATTCTCCATCAATGACAATTTTAAAATCAAGACTGGATTTTAAAGATATGCTCTAGAAATTATTTTGGGAGATTCTGTGGCCCAGAACTGCCTGGCCACCCTGCTGCCCACTCATATGCCCAGGTTAGCAGAAGACACCCCATCTGGCAGTGCCATGGCCTGGAAAAGGGGCAGGCAGGGTCTTCCCACCACAATGCCCCACTAGTGTGGATCACAGGCTCCTCTGAATCAGCAAGTGATAAGAGCCAATGGCTTGGAGTGAAGAACTGGGCCCAGCCCCCTGGGACAGGAACCACTATGCAGAGTGAGTTCACTCTCCAGTCTCCCACCCGGGGCCTCACCTCCGCACTGGGACAGAGACTGCAACCTCCACATACATACAGAACAGAGCAATCAAGTTCAGTCCTGTGCTCGGGAAATCAAGTTTTACAAAAATTGTACTATTACATTCAAGACACTCAATTACTTTTGCTCAGTCTCACCCAGGACTCATTACAGAAGGAGCACAGCTGTGCCTTGGAGATAGGTTTTTCCTCCTGCGAAAAAGTGACATCCTGAAATTTCATCTGAGAACAAAATGACTTGATCTCCCCCCTCCCCCCCAAATCCCTAATATAATGAGCACATTCAGCAAAAATGGCACCTTTCCCATTCGTACCTTGTCAGAGACGGTTCTTTCACACAGCTGCTTCTTTGATGTACCTCTGTTGTCTAATGCTAAACTATTCATGGACACACCAAGAACATTTACTAAGACAGAAACAGTCTGTTGCATGTTTCCATTTGAAGCCACCGCTGAAAGACTAGAGACATACACCATCTCCTCACTCAACAATAAATGGCGATGGGATTTGAAACAAGTGTCTCTTCAATAGAGTGCAGCCCAATCTATGAACTGTATGTTAATCATATTGATTACTTAAAAATCCCCAGGTATCACTCTGGGTTTTGACGGGTTTTTGTCCCAAGATCAGGCCCACTATTCTTAAAATTACAGTTTACTTGGGAATCCTGATGTGCACTGTGACAACACTGACACTATAGGAACCCTTCTGGATCATTGCTCCCTTCACCTACAGTGAGGACATCTGCAATTAATTATTTTCATAACAGGCAGGCTGTCTATTGCTCGGATGAGTCTTCTCTGGAAGTCCTCTGGTGCTGGCATATGTCCATTGGCATGCACAGCCGGCTGTGGGGGACCAAAAGGTGTTGCAAAGGTTGTCAGCATGCTAGACTATCTAGAGAGATGCACCAAAACCTTTTCTTCGCATCAGACTGTATGGGTTCTGCAAAGAGATCATCCACAGTGGGCCTTGGATAGTGGCGTTTTTCAATGCTCAGTCCAATTCACCCTAAGGAATCACATTGCAGGAGGCCCTGTTATTAAGCTGAGGTCACAGCATTTCTTTTAACGCTGGTGGATGCAGAGAGGTTGGAATTGTCCCTTGTTGCTTTCCTGTGATGAAGGCCTGAACCCGATGCCTGAAGGTCTCGGACTCAAGGAGAGAGTCCGATGCCCTCACCACTGTCTGATGTGCCATCCACCTCTTTCTGAGGCCCTTCCTCTGCTCTTGAGCACACTGCTAAAATAGTTCAGCTTGCCACATTCCTTGCAATGCTCTTGTAGTGTGGGACGCTTCTCCTTTCCCTGCTCATGCTGGCTCTCACAGTAAGTGCACTGCACTAAGTGCCTGGAGCCCTTGCCACATGCCCTCCCTTGCTGTTGTCTTACTGCATGTACTTCTGTGCATGTCATCCCCCCCTAGGGCTTTCATCCTCTCAAAGGTTCCACTGCACACCCCAGGTCTAAGCATCTAATCTGACATCACCTTCCCAGAGCAGCCCTCCCACAGATGCTGATCCCAAGTGCTGCAGACTATCCAGAATTAGGGAGTGTGTCAAGTCCTCAAAATTGCAAGTGTCCTCAAGGCAGTAACAGGTGTATCCACTACCCTTCCGACTGATTTCTAGTGAAAAAATCTGTGCCACTCCAGGTTTGTTCTGCTTTGGGAAGCAATAGGTCCCTGTGGCTCTTGGGACTGCTGTGAGGCAGTGGTGAGCTTCAGAGTGGTGTAGGTCTCCCTGCCTTATGTCTTAATAAGGTAAAACCGCTTCACTTTCCTGCTGCCGTCATTCACCTGCATGGCCGGGTCTGCCCAGAGCTCAAACTCCTTTCATTGGGTCCATCCCTGGGCTCGGTTTGTATCTGCAAAATCCAAGGCTGCAGACCGAGCTCCATGGCTCACACTTCCAGCTGCTGCACTTTAGAGAACTCATGGCTCCAACACTGCCACCATGATTCATTTGAAAACAGTCTGCATTCAACATCACTATGTTGATCAAGTGGAACTTCATTATACGTTGTGGACTGCTCGGTCCATGTGGCTGAGTTGCTTCCAGCCTAACTCCCCACATCTCGTTTCCACTGGTATCCCTTCAACAATGATCCCTCCAGGGAACAAGCGCCCTCCGACTCCAGCGCTTTGGACAGGCTAGTTTGTAACTACTTATACACTGGGATTTCTAAGAGCTCCCTTGGGAGTCAGTCACTCCAGATGTCTTCAGCATTGCCTGATGCTAGACAATATAAACAAAGTGGAAAGAAGAGCAGCAGCAAAGTTACTTTTCTCAATGTGTTTATTTCTTAGCACGAGGAATGTAGTCATCATAGCTGAGGAATGTATATCAAATCTCCTCCAGGACACCAGTTGCAGGATGATAGCTAACTGACATAGAAAGGCTCAGTCTACTTATCCACGCCTCCTTCCTTCACCAGTAGCTGCTATCCTTATCTAGTGGCTGATCCAGAGCCCCACTGTAGTCAGTTGAAAGACTACAACTGATTTCAGTGGGCTCTGGATCAGGCCCCAGTGGCTATTAAAGCAGGCACTCTTTTATGGCATTCATCCATATCTATTTCTGATATGCTCTAATTCCATTTCCCCCTTCCCCCCCAGGGTAAAAGGTATGCTATATTCAATGCTTTCCCTTCTTAGCCCTCAGACACCTAGAGGAAGGATGAGAAAAACTTAAGTCTGAGGTTTTCTGAAATTCCTCTTGGTAACCTCGACCTCAAGATTCCCATATTGATAGGAACTAAATATAATTCAAAGAAAACAGCACCACACACAAAGCAGAGCCATTTTAACCATTTGGACAAACAAACTACACAGAGCATGCCAAAATGATCTTATGAAAGTTCCTTTGGGAGGTGACCTTTTAAGGCAACCTAACAGGATTACAGATTGAAAACTGGTACAGAGGTAGCAATTTATCTTCTTAACCTGAGACCCAAATTTCTCTTCCCAATAAAGTCTAACACTGTTAGGTATTCATTTGCTTTGAAGAGACATGAGAATGTCACCCTTAATTGTGGATATAGAGAATCCTTTATGCTTCAAGCATTATACTAAAAAACCTGATACTGTTCAAAGGATGGATATAATGGATACATAACTGAAGCAATGTAGAAAGATTGAAAGAGATGTATTGTAAACATTCCCATTATGTTGGACAAGAATTTAATTCAGTTTGAAAAAAACATTAGGAAAATTAAAAAGTAAATTTCAAGTCGATCTTCATTGCACTAAAACCAGAGAAACAAATGAAGAGGTTATAGAGAAGAGATATGGATTGTTTTTTGTTATTTCTCAGTGGATCTTAAGAATTTTAGATTTTATGAACTCTCTGGATGCTCATCTTTCTATTGGTGTCTTTCACTGCATGCTGGCATGTTAGACTGCATCATATCTCTTTTGGTAAGGGGTGGAGGTCCAGGGTGGGTGGGTCTGTGCTGAATGGGACAGCTATAAAGGACCATCAATAGTTGACTAACCTTGCTCTAGCAGGACAATGGAGATTACTGATTGAAGACTAACGAGTTGCTTATGACACTTATCTACTAGAATGAATACAGGGGGTTGGAGGAAGCAGCAGCCTAGAGAGGATTGGGGAGTGGAAAAACTCCAGGCAAAAGACAGGAAGAGACAAGGTCAGAGGTGAAAGTAAGCTGGTGCAGTCCGGTATGGCATACCGGCAAGAGCCAGTACGCCGTGCTGGACCGCATCGACTTCCATGGCGGGGATTGAAAGGGCTCTGGGCTGCCCATGGCTGCCGGCAGCCCAGAGCCCTTTAAATCCCAGCCAAGGCTCTGGCGGCCAGGCTGGAGCCAGGATTTAAAGGGCTCAGAGCTCCCCACAACTGCGGGCAGCCCAGAGCCCTTTGAATCCCGACCGCAGCTGGATCCCCAGGGCCTTTAAATCTTGAGAGGCCACGCCTCTTCCGGAAGAGGCCATGCCCCCTCAGGACTCCGGCAGTACCGGTAAGTCCTGTAAGTTACTTTCACCCCTGGACAAGGTGTTACAAACTGTTGCTAAAAGGTGACTATCTAGTAAGGGGAGAGCAGAATCAGAGGAGAAATCTGGGTAGGAAGAGGAGAGGTGCCACGAGGATTCTGACTCTCTGAAGACTAATTAAGACCAAGCAGGTCCTCAGGAAAGGTGAGGAGTTGGAGGGAGGATCTGGTATGCAGGTGTTTGTTATTTTTCTATAAATCTGTTTGCTATAACTATGAGTTAAGTATGCAGTTCAGAAAGGCCTTTCTAGTGCATGTGTTACTTGCTCTAACTGTCTTGAGTCACCAAAGGGTTAAACTGTAAATCAGCATGCTCATGTGGGTAGAACTCTGTAGGGAGTGTGCTTAAACTACAGGGAGACTTGGGGATAGGGGTGTCAGCACTGGCCTGGGGTAGCTGGACTCTGGAGCCCCTCACCCCAAGAAGGGGTATCAGCAGTGGAGTGTCTCCCCCAGGAATGGCCCTGAAGCACCAGACTTGAGGACAGTGTCTTCAGAGAAGATATGGGTTGGAACGGATCTCAGGAGGTCATCTAGTCCAACCCCCTGCTCAGAGCAGGACCAATCTCCAGACAGATTTTTACCCCAGTTCCCTAAATGGCCCCCTCAAGGAGGGAACTCACAACCCTGGGTTTAGCAGACCAATACTCAAACCACTGAGCTAGTCTTGATACTGCTCAGGCCTGCTAAGCTTAAAAGCACATGAGATCCAAGATTTGGGTCTAATACAGCAGCCTGGTGACAGTCCACAAGGAGGAGCTCAGCCCAGGCTGGAATATATATACAGTGGAAACCATCAAAAGATGGGGAGGGGTGTAAAGGGGGAGAGAAGAATACACAAATAGCAAACAAAGCATTATAACAGCATAAAAGTTCCCCACCCTATCTGGATCTCTTGGACATTCCTCCAGAAAAGGGACTCCCCTCCTCAGGCAGAACATAGACAGCATTGGGGCGGGGGGACACCCACCCACACACACCACACAAGGTCTCACTTGTACATGATGAGTTCAGAAGTTTTAGGTGCATCACCAGTTAAGAACTGGTTTACAGACTGAAGAGTAACAGTCTTCAAACAATGGGAAATCCTTAGCTACATACAATATTATAAAATAGTCTAACAACTTTCATTGCACTTTCTATGGGCGCTCCCTTGAGGGAAGCCTCCCATTAATGTCAGTTAGACTTGGATCAAGCCCTGAACAGAACTCATGCCAGAATCTAGAGATAGTCCTTGTTTATTCATTTCAAGGCAGAAATAATTTAGAAAAATCTCATTTGTTTAGCAATGCAGGGAGGTGACCTTTACTTCTATGAGCACTTGTCTCGTGAAATATTTCTAATTTTTGGTTTCATTTTGCATATGTCCTTTAATAGTCTCCCTAACTACAGAGTTATTTTTGCTTTACCTTACACTTGTGGGATATCATCACTGCTATTTTTTAATCTTCCTTTGGTATCTGGTAAAGTGCACATTATCTGCATACACATGAGTTGTGATTACATTACCATAATGATGTTTTCCCAGTACATCCACATATAGTCACCTTTTCTCACCTTCACCCTGATTTTTCTACCACTTGATTTCAAATTGCCTTGGGTGGGTGATTAAGTCACCTGCTTCCGGAGATTTTGACAAATTTGCTCCTTTGAAAAAGGGTATCGTGTCAAACTACAGAAGCTAGACATTAAAGAGGCCTATTGTGTCAGTTAGGCCGCTCCATCCATTGCCAGTGCAGGATTATTCTCGTTAGTGCTCCATTGCCTCCAATAATGGTCCTTTCCTTTGGGAAACTATTCCCAAGTTTAACAGATCTTATGGTCACCTTACATACAGATTATCCTAAATTTTCCTGTTCCAAATTTCATCTCACTCTTACTTCTGCCCTTGTGTCACTTCAAAATAATTTCCTTTTAGCCTTCATATTGCTCCCTTTAAACTTGTGAGTAGTCCCACTGAAGTATTTAAAGTTAAGCACACAATAAAGTGCCTTGTTGGACTGGAGCCCTTCAGAGGGCAGTGAGGAAAATAATACATCTTTTTCATCACAAAGAAGCTGACACTTTGCAAAGACATCCAGTTTTACAGCCAAAGCAGAACAGGATTTCAACTTGGCCTAGCAATATGCCTCACTGAAACACAGTGCACTCAAGAAATAATTTCTCTCTGGAACAGGTTTATTTGACCAACTTATGAGTGTTTAAGAGTTGCCATGCACAGCTGGGTTTGACTAGAGGTGATGAGGGCCTCCAAGATTCACTACATATGAAAAACAGTTTAACAAGTGCATGCACTCCAATCCTCAGCACCTTAGTTATGCACTTCCGAGGAGATATGAGTTGATGTTATCCATGGAGAGCTACTAGGGGGAAGTGGGGGTGTTTGGATTATAGCACACCTATCAGCGTATTAGTCAACAAGTGGCGGTGAGGTTGGGTATGAACTAGCAGTGATTTAATAGGTTTACTACTAGTATTTCTGAAAACCATCTCATTTGCTGATTTAGATAGAGAGCTAAAATATATATGAGATAGTTCTGTTCTGTGTTTCTGAAGGAAAATCATATGTTCAACGTAGCAGCTAGCCCCCTAGTCAAAACTGATGTATCTTTCACTATTTCAGTATTCCTGCACCATTCCTATCCATGGACTTACTAAGAAAGGCTTAAAACATGGATGAAATCAGTGTTTAATACCAATGCCACATGGTCCTTTCTGATCAGTGAGTGGGATAAAATCCACAGTGATGGAGAATAGGCATCATTAGATGGGGAAAAAAATAGGTGATTATGTTAGGTTAACCTTGGGTGGAGTTGACCCTCAGTGAAATATCCCAGGACACTGATGAAATAAAGTCAAAAAGCAAGCAGATTAACCCAGATCTAGGCTATACCCTCCTTTATAGACCCTATTTCCAAACCCATTTTGCCGACCACCAAGCATGTTTATTCCCAAGCCTCTCCTCAACCACTATTCATTTTCTCCAAGACCAAATAAAAACCAAGCCTTAGTGTGTGAACGTTCACCTGGAGAGCTAGTCGTACAAACATTTCCCACACAAGAAGCTCCTTTGATTTATTCAGAGTTCAAAGCATGATCTGCGTGCACCACTACAGACTGTCCAAACAAATTCACTCATTGCTCCTCAGAAACAGACTATTGCTTCCCACACCTGCTCTAAAAAGTTTTAAAAGTTGACAGTCCACATGGAACCCAAACAAATTCCAAGTATTAGTTTGACTACCACCATAGTACTTCCAAACACACACCATCCTCCCATTTAGAACTAAATATAGGCTGTGTTTTATTTCCTGAGAAAACAAAACCTACACAGATTCATTAGAGAGGCAGAAATAGACACAAATAAATTAATTGAAAGCATGAGTTATCCAGACCATGAAGACAAACAAGCTTCTCAGACATCTCTAGACATACCATGAAGAGCAAGCCAGACACGGGCAGTCTCACCCACCCCCAGAAATTAACAGATCTTGCATTCCAGAAGACTGCTTTAGCAATCCCTAAGGATACACCATAGGATGCCTTCAAAGATTTCTTCAGAGACAAACTTTTAAAGTAAGCCAGCCTCACACCATAGTGTTTACTCTGTTTTTATTTTTAAAGGAAAAACAAGATTGGAGTAACACTAGTCACACAGCTGTTGTGATGCTGCAGCAGCTGCAACAGGCATTAAGCATAGCATTATAATAAGAAGAGTCTAAGCTTTCCAGACTCTTATGGAAGTAAACTTTCTACATTAGCCACAGATTTCAGAGTAGCAGCTGTGTTAGTCTGTATCTGCAAAAAGAACGAGGAGCACTTGTGACAACTTAGAGACCAACAAATTTATTTGAGAGGTGCTTGCAGCAAGTCTCCTGAATCAAATGATACCTCATCAGATACAGGAAAGCTGATAAACCTTAATGCAATGGATGGAATTCAAGTCAAGGTTTTTCCCCAGGCTTTATGAAATGGAGTTTGTGCATCAACAGCTCGGTATGGCTCTGCAGGAACCTAAGAACATCAGAACGGCCGTACCGGGTCAGACCAAAAGTCCATCTAGCCCAGTATCTGTCTACCAACAGTGGCCAATGCCAGGTGCCCCAGAGGGAGTGAACCTAACAGGCAATGATCAAGTGATCTCTCTCCTGCCATCCATCTTCATCTTCTGACAAACAGAGGCTAGGGACACCATTCCTTACCCATTCTGGCTAATAGCCATTTATGGACTTAACCACCATGAATTTATCCAGTTCTCTAGAGTAGAGTCGAGTCAGTTGCTTGAATTAGGCAATGGGGTCTTTCTTTCAGGAAGACTACTCTGTGCAGACATTGTTTTCCAGCCAGCAGTTACCGTGTACTCTAGCTATTATATTAGTGAGGTAAACCAGAGTTAAATTTAAATATGCTCAGTTTGTCACTACGCTAGGTATCAAACATTCTAAAATTGACAAAGTAGCTACATTTCAGAAATAAAAACAAAAAACCTCGTGTGTGTGTGTGTCTGTGTGTGTGTGTAAGGGGGAAACAAGGCAGTAAAAGGCACTGGCATATGCTGATTAGAACGCCTTCTCACTTCTGTGTACAACCCAAGTCACAGACATTATTTTAGGAATAGTTATTGAGTGTCTAAGAAAGAGTACAAAGCAAGTTGATGAACAACTACCCAGAGTTTAACTGAAGTTGTATGTATAGGCAAGAAACCGTTTTTGTGATGCATCTGTTAATTATGCTTCTTGGTCTGCCCAATAAAAATGCGGAGATGTTGACAAACTTTCCACTGAACACTCCATGCAAGCATCTCAGTCACAGACACTTTTGGACATATGCTTCAAACAAACAATTCTCATATGCCGAGCAGTAGTAAACGTGTCACTCCGTTTCGAGTCTACATCTCCACGAAAGCTAGCCTTCTCTTCAGTAGTTACAATAAAAATCAAATATAGTAATTAATTGGAATGTAAGTATGGTTTAATAGTATGCACTGAGAACAGTCAGCAGAAATAGAGGCTAGAGGGACAGGTTGTCCAGTTCTGGGTCAATGGTTTTGCCATTCATCCAATTGCTATGGGGATCCAATGGCCAATGCTATAAATCGAGTTCTCATCTCCTACTGTTAAATCAATAAGCATTCCTGCCATGTTTCATTGATGGGCTGGACAGCAAGTTCCTGCAGGAAACTCCTTGTTAAAGTTCTTGAAGGTAGTACTGGGCCAACTCCTGGCATCTTATAAAGTTCATCTACCTCTCTGGACACTAAAAATATCCCAGGCAGAAAGTACATCCTTGGAGTTCCAAAAAAGGTGGAAGAGATGCATTTTATGAGAAAGTCAGATTGCAGCCTTCCTGGGAAAGACAGATCACACCCTACATCTCCCAAAATGGCCCTCCTTATATGATACAGCTTGAACATGGTGCTAGTTCAGCTTTAAGTCATGGGATGAAACCCTTCCAAGTAGTATATTTAATGCAAATTTGACAAAGTGTGTTGCTTCCCTCCTTGGTTATGGCCAACAAATACTTTTTCACAACATGGGAGATAAAGTTTTCCTGCACCTCAACCTTTACAGAAGAAGGTAAGAATGGCCATTACTGGGTCAGACCAAAGGTCCATCTAGCCCAGTATCCTGTCTTCCAACAGTGGCTAATACCAGGTGCCCCAGAGGGAATGAACAGAACAGATAATCAAGTGATCCATCCCCTGTCGTTCATTACCAGCTTCTGACAAAGAGAGGCTAGGGACACCATCCCTGCCCAATAGCTACTGCTGGACCTATCCTCCATGCAGGGGCGGCTCTAGGATATCCGCCTCCCCAAGCAGGGAGCCGCACCGCAGGGCGTGCTCTGGCGGTCGCCGGTCCCGCGGCGCTGGTGGACCTCTTGCAGACGTGCCTGCGGAGGGTCTGCTGGTCCCGCGGCTCCGGTGGACCTCCCGCAGGCACGCCTGCGGATGCTCCACTGGAGCCGTGGGACCAGTGGCCCCTCCGCAGGCACGCCTGCAGGAGGTCCGCCGAGCCGCCTGCCGCCCTCCCGCAGGACGCCGCCCCAAGCGCGCACTTGGCACGCTGGGGTCTGGAGCCGGCCCTGCCTCCATGAACTTATCTAATTCCTCTTCTAACCCTTTTGAACCTTTCCTCTACTGGAGGATGAGCTATGTCACAGCCTCAGTGCAGGTGTAATTTGTGGAAGTTCCTTGTTAAAGTATTGGCAGCACAAACCACTAGTTAACTAGTAAAAAGGTAAATAGCAGAAGTATTTTGCCTAGGAGTAAAAATGCTCATGATTTAGATGCTAATGCATCTCAAAGAGAGATACAGCCCCTTTGCCCTTGTCTAGAGGTAGGTATTTGGTCACAGAAAACTCATTCTGCATGCAGATGGCTTATATAAAAGTGGCACTCATGGACTTTTTTTGCAACAGGATAATTGTACTGATTGAATTTTAAGAGTTAGAAATAAGGAGGGAGTTGGTCCAATGTAATAGATGCTCAACCTCACTTTAGAGGAAGCAGCCACATCTATTCTCACATCCCAGAGCAGGATTGATAATTGGTTTGTTTTAAAATAACAGATGATATAGGAAACTTAAGAAGTTGAGTGAAATTTCATAACAAAAGTTTGCTTAGATGGGAAGAAATGATAATTATCTGGATTATTGGGCTCCTTGACCTCCAAGGAGCCCCACATGCTTGGCAAGTGAGTCTATCTTCCCACCGAGGGGTACATGGAACAAGAGACACTAAAAACACTGGCGGTTTCTTTTACCTGCAAACCCAATGAGATAACGATATAAACTTCTCTTCAAGGGGGGGCGTAGGGAGAAAGAATTAATTCAGCAAGCTCACTGGGACATCGGCATGTTTAGTGGGATGAGTTGTCCTTTGGATTATTGTCCCACTGGTTACAGCTCCGGCAACGTCCGCTGCATTCTCCCCTCCTGGAGGGCGGTGGGGGCACTAGAGCTAAGCAGTAATCATTAACAGACATGGCCGACGTCAGCCCACCGAGGAGAGGAACTATGCCGGTCGGAATAAGCGTTTGCGTCCTTGGCCGTGCCTCTTTAATCTACATGGTCCAAGTTCTTCCAGATGGGACGTGCCAACCACTTTTGCTCTCCATGACCATGTCTGGATTTTTGCATCCTTGCAATCCAGAACATGGGGGAGACGAAGGGGAGAGAAAGATCATGTAGATTTGCTCTAGTTCATTCAACACGGTCTGTGTTTGCACTAGGTGCTAAGTGGTCTTTAACAACATGTTAGCTAATACATTTGCAAAATGCACCTCATGTTACTAGTCTTGACAAGGCCTTTAGGGCTATAAACCTGCCTTTTTATAACATTAACTGTAATGTGGGATCAGAATGCCTTCCATGAAACAAACAAAATGCCCTTTCCAGCCCTGTTGGCAGGAACAAAGCTCTAATTATTGTTGAGATTGGGGTTTAAATATACTAAATGGAAGCGCTCAAGGGGTTACTGGAGGACAGCTAAAACCAAGAGTGGTCCTTATTTTATCTGGCAGAGAGTCCAGGAGTCATGGCCCAAAGCTGTCTCTTTGGCAGACAGAAGAATTCCTCTATCAGTTTTATTCAAATGGATGATGCATAGGTGTACCCTGCGATGGCACAATCCAGACTAATGAGAACTGTGCATGACCCGTACCCTGAAGCCTTGGGTGCCTTACAAGGCCTTGCTGAAGTGGCTCCCCACTCGGGGTGGTCACAAACAGCCGTCCAGCATGCAAGACAGGGACAGAAGCCTCCTAGCCACCCTTATACTCTGGCTCTCACCAGCCTGGGTTATATTGCAGAGTGACCCCAACACACACCCCAAGTTTTAGATTTCCCTCCAGAAATGTGTGTGCTGTACAGTACAAGTCTCTTGAGTCCATTATCCTTTTAAGGGAATAATATGCACACAACTGTCACCCCCAGATGGAGTTACCCAGGCATTTCGACTTGAACACACTGAATTAGGTAAAAACAAAACAAGTTTATTAAATACAAAGATATATTTTGAGTATGAGTAATGATGCAGAAGTCAAAAAATGGTTACAAGAAAAGAAATAGAGATGAGACATTTACTAAATACCTAACAAACTACATTTGATTCAAGCAAAGTTTCTCACCACATGCCTTCAGCAGTCTTACTGAGTCAAATGACAGTTTTCTTTGTTGCTTCAGTTGCACTGAATGTGATGGGGAGGGGAGAGGAAGAGAGGGAGAAAGCACAATGCCTTGGGGAGTTGTCCGACCTTTATTATTTCACTCACTCCGGGGACCCTGGAAAACTCTCGCAGGGCCCGGGCCCCCCGGAGCTTCTTCCGCTCTGGATCTTTGGTGGCAATTCGGCGGCAGTGGGGGGGTCCTTCCGCTCTGGGACCTACCACCAAAATGCCCCAAAGACCCACGGCGGGGGGTCCTTCTGCCCCGGGACCTGCCACCGAAGTGCTGGGTCTTCGGCAGCAATTCAGCGGCGGGGGGTCCTTCTGCCCCAGGTCTTCGGTGGCAATTCAGCAGCAGGGGGCCTCCACCACCGAAGACCCCGGGCCCCCTGAATCCTCTGGGTGGCCCTGGCTGCCGCATCAGCCGCCATCCTCCCGCTGTGGAGAGGGGAGGACTGGAGAGCATTGCAAAGACTAGGACTCCACGTGGCTGTACCAGCCCTTCACGTGTCAATCTGGAGTTCCATGATTCCCTCATGGCTTTCAGGACACCCGCCCATTTGTTAGTATTTGCCCCTGGCCTGCTTCAGGGGATACAGGCTTGCCTGCTCCATTCTCAGTCACCCAGTCCTTCTTTGCTGCTGTTCTAGAGTGGAGTACCCCTTTGGAGCTATTCTCTGCTGGGTTTTTTTATTCCTCATCTTATCCCAGCAGCAAAGTGAACAGAAATGCAGCCACAGGCAGGAAGATCCATGGGGCAGGAGAAAACCTCTGTGCACATAAACCAAACCAAGGTAATATGAGCAAAAAACCCCATAGGGAACGGATTCCGCTCTCAGAGGCAGGGTAAGAACCTCCCCCTCTTCTCCTCATGTCTCTCTAGCAATCCTTTCTGTAGCTCTTCCCCTGAATACTTGTGGAAGTGAGGGAATGGAGGTGGGCGTTGATTCCTAGTGTACTGAAGAGCAGATATGGCTTCTTTTCCCAGTCACATGCTTGTTATAGGTTCCGCCCCTCTTCCCCATCCTCCTTTCTAGGCTGCTGCCTTATTTTGAGAAGCCTATTAACTGTATACTGTGCTACATATTGGCCTCAGACCTTTACCTCTCTGTAAAGGCAGCCAGGATTAAACTCCACTTGCCTTCTGCCCCACTGTTTCTGGAGCTTGGTTTTCCGGCAATAGATTCCCCATATTACAGAGCCAAGCAGAAATCCATATCCAGAGAGCACGGTGCACTTCTTTAACCAGCAGCTCTCTCAAAGAGAGACTTTAAATGTGCTCATTCTCTCTAAGCCTTGTCCTCGAAGCTATTTCATTGAAGAGTAAAATCCTGAGCCTTCTACTAAACTTGGAAGCAGGCTGGACCTGCAGGGTTTAAATCACCACCAACTCTGGATTTAAACAGTGCTGGTGTCACAAAAGCAAGACCCTTTTCCATACTGTTACCAAAGTTGTTAGATTGCAAGAGACTTTATTTGCCTGAATAGTAAATATGTTATGCTGAGCAAGATGGGTACAGTTCTTTAAAAGAATGGCACATTAGCAGAAGTAGACCACAAGCAGCAGTCTTGGTTTCTATTTCATACTCTATGCATCCAATGCTGTACTTTTTATTTTAAGCATTTAAGCTGCTCTTCAGCCTCCGTCCCTCTCCCCCGCCACCCAGAGTACTCCTATTCAATGTACATGGAGGCATATTTTGTGCTTGCGTCAGCCACAGTGATCTTATACCTACATCACACTGTAGGTTACAGTGCACTGATCTAGCACGTGTCCCCATAATGTGGGAGCCCACAACAAAACTTAAGTACAATCTGAATGTAACATCTTTCTAAGAGGTAGATTTCTCATCTAGTGCTGAACGCTGCCTGAACCTGCAAAAGGTTGGCCTATTCTCTGGCACTGACAGGAGTGGGTGACGTAACAGCTCAAGATGAGACCAGTTGATGAAAAAAGGAATTTCAATATAAGTCTGCTAGCACTACTTATGATTAAACCCCTGACTTTCCTTATGGTGACTGATCAAAGCCCTTGGTCGGGCAGATATTTACGTTATTTCTAATTCCACTAGTGTGGCCACAGAAATACTCGAGAAATAGTAGCAAGATGAGCTGAAGCCACAGCTCAGATCTGTGTCTGAACATCCCAAGAGTTCAGGCAAGGGTGGGGTGTTTGCATCCTGGGTTTTTATTTTAATGTTCATGATTGTTTTATAGATCTTCTTTTGCGTGGCAATAGTGGAACAGTGAAAGCAATGGCATGACTACAGGTGGTTCTGAAGGTCTCTTATCCAGTCCAGAGCAGATGGAATAACCATATGAATGGCTGTGATGCCTCCAGGTGAAAATAGATTGTATTTATAAATCTATTGCCCATTCTATTAATTGACACTCATGTATCTAGGTACCAGTTTGTTCTATCCATTTATTTGATAGCTAGTGTGGCAAAGTCCCGTCTCAGTCTCCCCAGCCTCTGCTGTTTTTAGCTCTGGTGAGACCGGCTAGGGTAATGTAGTCCCCCTTAGGGCTCAGGGGAAGTCTGTTCCCTGTCTTCTCACCAGTCTTAATTAAAGTATTTTTTACCCTGCCTTGTAGGAGAGCGTCCTGCCGCTCTGCCTGGGGAGGCTTGCTGCTTCAACACTCCTGGTAGCCAGGCTCCTTCTCTCTCTCTGCTTTCCCCCCTTCGCTTCCTTCCTCCCAGGAAGGGGTTTAAAAAGGTCTCAGGCAGCTCCAAGTTGGAACCAGCTGATCCTAATTACCCTCAGGTAGCTCCCCTCAGCTGATTCTAATTTGCTACCTTGGTAACCCTTTCTCAGCTGAACCTGCTTGACCTGTAGTTGCCTCTCAGTTGATAAGGAGGAGGGCCTTTTAACCCTCTGGGACTGACTCCTCCCCCCCCCTCCGGCAACTGTCTGTCCTGAGTTTATCACACATCCCCCCCCCCCCTGCTCAACACTACAGGGTTGGGCTACTTGGGTCGGCAAAACAGTGTACCCTTGAAAGGCCATCTGCGTTGCCATGCTTGATTCCAGATCTATGTTGCACTCTGAAGTGGAAGGGTTGTAGCGACAGGAACCACCTGGTCACTCTCGCATTTTTCTCTTTGTTTTGGTGCATCCACTTCAGGGGAGCATGGTCCGTGACAAGGGTAAACTTCCGTCCGAGTAGGTAATAGCGAAGACTTTCAATGGCCCACTTTACGGCCAGGCATTCCTTTTCAACTACGGCATATTTCCGTTCCCTGGGCAGGAGTTTCCTACTGAGGAACAGGACGGGGTGTTCTTCCGCTCCAACCAGTTGTGAAAGCACCGCTCCCAACCCAACTTCTGAGGCATCCGTTTGCAAGATAAACTCCTTCTCCCAGTCTGGAGCTACCAGCACTGGGTCAGTGCAGAGCGCGGTCCGCAGATCTGCAAATGCCTCCTCAGCCGCGCTAGACCATTTCACTATATCTGGGCCACGGGCTTTCGTTAGGTCAGTTAGCGGGCATGCCCTGGTGGCGAAGTGGGGGATGAACCGCCTGTAGTACCCCACCAGCCCCAGGAATGCTCTGACCTGTTTCTTCCGGACAGGTCGGGGCCAATTCTGTATTGCCTCTAACTTGTTGAGTTGGGGCTTTACCACACCTCTCCCCACTATATATCCAAGGTATTTGGCTTCTGCTAGCCCAATTGCGCATTTGGAGGGATTTGCAGTCAGCCCTGCCTTCCTCAAGGTGTCCAGGACTGCTTCCACCTTCCCCAAGTGCGTCTCCCAATCCGGACTATGTATAATGACGTCATCAAGATAGGCGGCCGCATACCTGCCATGTGGGCGTAACAGTTTGTCCATGAGTCGTTGGAAGGTGGCAGGAGCCCCATGTAAACCGAACGGGAGGACAGTGTATTGATACAGTCCCTCTGGAGTTGAAAAGGCCGTCTTCTCTTTGTCGGCCCTGGCCAAGGGAATTTGCCAATAACCCTTAGTCAGGTCAAGGGTGGACAAAAATCGTGCTTTCCCCAGTCGGTCAATTAGCTCATCTATCCGGGGTATAGGGTACGCATCAAATTGGGACACCTCATTCAGTTTCCGGAAGTCATTGCAAAACCTCATACTGCCATCCAGCTTAGGTACTAGGACCACTGGGCTTGACCATTGGCTATGGGACTCTTCAATGACCCCTAACTTCAACATTTTCCTGACTTCTGACTTGATCTCTTCTCTTTTCGCCTCCGGGATCCGGTATGGCTTTACATTCACCTTCACTCCAGGCTCTGTGAGGATGTGATGGTGAACCTCAGTAGTCCTGCCTGGCTTTTCTGAGAACACGTCCTGGTTGCGTTCAATCATGTGGATCACCTCCGCTCGTTGGTCAGAGGTCAATTCTGGGGATATTCCCACTTGGCCAGGCAGGTTGCTCTCGGGAGGGGGTGACCCTATAGTGACCACATGCGCTTCTCTGTCTTGCCAAGGTTTCAACAGGTTCACATGATAGATTTGTTCCAGCTTCCGGCGTCCGGGCTGTCGGACTTTGTAATCGACCTCTCCAACGGCTTCTATTACCTCGTATGGCCCCTGCCATCTGGCCAGGAGCTTGCTCTCTGCTGTGGGTACGAGTACCATCACCCGATCTCCCACCTGGAATTTTCGGGTCGTCGCCTGGCGATTGTAATATGTTTGTTGGGCCCCTTGTGCTCTCTCCATGTGTTCCCGCACTATGGGAGTGACTTGGGCTATCCTGTCTTTCATCTGCAACACATGCTCGATGACGTTTCTCCCTGGGTTCGGCTGTTCTTCCCAATTTTCTTTGCCAATGTCCAGTATGCCGCGGGGGTGGCGACCATATAACAGTTCGAACGGGGAAAACCCAGTCGAAGTCTGAGGCACCTCCCTGATCGCAAACATTAGGTACGGTAGCAGGGTGTCCCAGTTCCTCCCATCCCGGCTCACCACCTTTCGTATCATGTTCTTCAACGTCCTATTAAAACGCTCGACGAGGCCATCAGTCTGCGGATGATAGACTGATGTCCTTAGGGTCCTTATGTGGAGCATTGCACATAGATCCTTCATTAATTTAGACACAAAGGGAGTTCCTTGATCTGTCAGGATCTCTTTGGGTATTCCCACTCTAGCGAAAATTTGGATTAATTCTTTAGCTATGGTCTTGGACGTAATGTTCCGTAGGGGAATAGCCTCGGGGTATCGGGTGGCGTAATCTAGCACCACCAGTATGTGCTGATGGCCCCGGGCTGATCTTTCTAACGGCCCTACTAGGTCCATAGCTATCCGCTCAAAGGGGACTTCAATAATCGGGAGAGGAACCAAAGGGGCCCTTAAGCGGGGTCGGGGCCCGTGTAACTGGCATTCTGGGCAGGAGGCACAATATCGTCGGACCGCTGCATATATTCCAGGCCAAAAAAACCTCTGTAGAATTCGGTCCAGGGTTTTATCTACCCCTAGATGTCCCCCGAACAAATGGCTGTGAGCTAGCTCCATCACGCCCCTCTGATGTTTCTGTGGTACTAGGAGCTGTTCCACGACTTGCTCTTGGATACGGACAACACGGTACAGCAGATCCTTCTTGATCATATAATACGGCCCTGGGCCCTTGGCTCTCCCTTCCACAGGGACCCCATTCACCTCCACGACTTCTTTGCGAATGTTCTGGTATACTGGATCATTGGCCTGATCCTGTCCAAAATTCTCTAGTGAAGTTCCAAGTTGCCCCAACTCAGAGGGTTCTATCTCCCCCTCCCCTTCAAGGGAGGTCCCTGGGGAACTGGGCCCAGCTACTGGCTCCCCAACCTCCTGCCTAGTCCCCTCGTCCGTTGGGCCAACTCTCTCCCCTACGAGTATAGGCTTCTGATTCTGGGCCAAGATGCTCGTTCCCCTCCTCTTATCTGCCCTCCTTTCTCGCCGAGTCTTCCTGGTTTTCCCAGGGGGCGAGAATAAGTCCTGGGCAAATTCTTGGAAGGCTGGGGGGTTGCTAACTACTGAGGCCACCCCATTACTCTCTGGGGTGTTATCTTCTTCTGACTCCTCTCCAGGAAGTAGACTGCCAAACCCTGGGAAGTCTCGTCCTATGAGGACTGGGTAGGGGAGTTTCGGGACCACCCCCGCCATCACCTTCGTGGGGTTTCCTTGGACCTCTATCTTCACTCGGATGGTCGGATAGTAATTTACATCCCCGTGGACACAGGATATCCCTGTGCGCTTGGCCCGGGATAGTTGATCATACCCGACCAGCTTTCCCGAGACCAGCGTGACTGCACTTCCTGAGTCTACTAACGCGGTGGTCTTTATACCGTTCATTTTAACTTGCCTAGTATATCTATGAGGGACCATCGCTACTCCCACTAGGCTTATCAGGTCACATGACTCTTCTAGATTTCCCAGGTCGCATTGCATGGGCTCCTCTAGGTTTGGGCATTGGGCAGCTATATGCCCTATCTCCCCACATGCATAGCATCGGTACCCTCCTCGGGGCAGCCCCTTAATTTTTGGGCTGTGGGGCCTTACCCCCCGAGTCTCTCTCTCCCAGTCCCCAGGTCCCTCCGAGTACTTTGGCTGCTCTTCGTCCTCCTTCTTCCCTGCCATAGTTCGGCCTGGAGCTATGGCAACTCGGGCCCTTGGTGCGTAGCCTTGCCTCCTATCCTGGCGCCTCGCTTCCCCAGTGGTCCGAGAGAGTTCCTGTGCTGCTAGACGTCTCTCTACAAGGGCAACTATCTCATCATAGGAGGAGGGATCATTTTGACTGACCCATCCTCGTATGTCCGGCGGTAGCCCTCTCATGTACCTGTCCACAACTATGGTTTCCACGACTTCCTCCGGCCGGCGGGTCTCGGGGCACAGCCACTTCCGGGCCAGATGGATCAGGTCAAACAGCTGGGACCTCGGGGCTTTGTTGGCTCGGTATTTCCACTCATGGAACCTCTGCGCCCTTATAGCTGTCGTCACGCCAGACCTTGCCAGGATCTCCGCCTTTAGCTGGGAGTAATCGGAAGCTGCTTCTGTTGCCATATCAAAATACGCTTTCTGTGCCTCCCCACACAGAAAAGGTGCCAGGATACTGGCCCACTGGTCTTGGGGCCAGGCCTCCCGCCGGGCCGTCCTCTCAAACGCAAGGAGATACGCCTCCACGTCATCATCCACTGTCATCTTCTGTAAGTAGCGGCTGGCGTGCAGGGGCCGAGTCCCATGGGGGCCGTGTGTGAGGGTGGTCAGGGCCTTTAGCTGGTTCACAACCTCATGCAAGGTGGCTCGATCCTGAGCCGCCTGGCTCATCAGGAGTTGATTTGTCTCCTGCTGCATTCGTACCGCCTCCTGCTGGGCAGCCATCTGCACCCTGGTAGCTTCTTGCTGGGCCGCAGTGGCCTGCACCAATGCCTTCACTACATCTTCCTTTTTTTTTTTCTCTTTTTTTTTTTTTTTTTTTGGGGTGCTTTTACCCTGCCCCAAGACGGTTTGCCGCAAAGTCTCACTCAAATCCCACTCCTGACACCACGTGTGGCAAAGTCCCGTCTCAGTCTCCCCAGCCTCTGCTGTTTTTAGCTCTGGTGAGACCGGCTAGGGTAATGCAGTCCCCCTTAGGGCTCAGGGGAAGTCTGTTCCCTGTCTTCTCACCAGTCTTAATTAAAGTATTTTTTACCCTGCCTTGTAGGAGAGCGTCCTGCCGCTCTGCCTGGGGAGGCTTGCTGCTTCAACACTCCTGGTAGCCAGGCTCCTTCTCTCTCTCTGCTTTCCCCCCTTCGCTTCCTTCCTCCCAGGAAGGGGTTTAAAAAGGTCTCAGGCAGCTCCAAGTTGGAACCAGCTGATCCTAATTACCCTCAGGTAGCTCCCCTCAGCTGATTCTAATTTGCTACCTTGGTAACCCTTTCTCAGCTGAACCTGCTTGACCTGTAGTTGCCTCTCAGTTGATAAGGAGGAGGGCCTTTTAACCCTCTGGGACTGACTCCTCCCCCCCCCCCCCCGGCAACTGTCTGTCCTGAGTTTATCACAGTAGACAGCACACTCTTGCCTGGAAGAGGCACTTTGTTATACTTAATATTAATACTAAAATATTTTACTTAATTAAGGAACCATTTTGAGTGTAAGAAAGAATCCTCTAGAAGCATTCTTCTTGGAGTGGGCATGCCCTGTAATTTGGCATTACTCTGCACATTAGAAAAAAAGTGAATTGTTGCAACATGCATTTTTCTAGACAAATAAAGAGTTTATGAAAAAGGTTTTCCTGTATTTGAGACAGGTATCATGATTTAAAGTTGTTCATCCCTCCAAAGTATATTTTTTGTTAAGGGCAATAATTCTAATAATCCCAGAACTAGAGCCAATACCAGTAACACTCAGACATTCAAGCTTATTCATATTCCAGTAGCAACTAGAGCCCTGTGATCAGCCCCCCATTGTGGTAGGATTTAGGTGGGCTCTGTCCAGAAGGTAGGGCAAATGGGAGAAAGAAGACAGCCCCATTGAAGTGAATTGCCCAGTTTTGGGTGGGAAGTTTCCTTCACATCAAAAAGAGGTACCATTTTCATATGGTTTCAGATTAAAAACAAAGAAAGGATGGGAGGGGAGGGAAGATTAAAGCTACGTTAGGACCTCTGCAGTATTTTCATTTTCAAGATCTCTTGCAGGACTCAAAATCCAGAAACTTTCTGTAATTTAGGTTCCAGTTTCTAGGCAATTGGCGAGACACTCATTCATAGCTGGCTGAATTGCTTGTAATGTTTACACCTCTACCTCGATATAACGCTGTCCTCTCAGGAGCCAAAAAAAATCTTACCGTGTTATAGGTGAAACCACATTATATCAAACTTGCTTTTATCAGCTGGAGTGTGCAGCTCTCCCTGCCCCCCGAGCACTGCTTTACCGCGTTATATCCAAATTTGTATTATATCCGGTCATGTTTTATTGGGGTAGAGGTGTATTTCACTGCTGGACACCCAGAAATTCCCCAAACCTTAGCTTAAGGAAAAAGTGTACCTTGAACTGAATGTGTAAGCAGATACTTTAAATGCTTATGAATTTACTCTGGGTAAAAACAGGATGGTTTTAGAAATGAACTGAGTATTGGATAGCGTAAGTAGGTACAACTTCCTATCTCCCCAATCCAAATAAGCCTGCAGATTGCTAGAGCCTCAGGTAGCATCACCCTGTCTGGGACCTGGTTCATTAAGATGAAATAGTTCTACAGGAAGCCACAGCCCAAAGCCTTGTCCTCAGGCTAGGTTTCACCCAGGACTCCTTCCTCCAGACCCATCTCTTTCCAGCACTAGCTCTCTGCCTTGTGGGTAAGTGAGCTGGCTGAAGAAGAGAGTCAGCGTTAACCCATTCAGTGCTTTCTGGCAACAGCATTCCTAGCTGGCATGGTCAGGTGAGGTAGGCAGACATTGCCAGCCTGTTACATAGGGCTGCAGTTCAGCATTTTGCTTACTGGCACCAACTGGTGCTTCCTTTCCCATCTAGCCAAGCCCTGTTACCTTTAACACTAGAGGAAAGGCAGGTCTGGTAGTGACCCTCTGAACTACCAGGCTGAGATCCTGGAAACAGAAAACAATTTCCCCCTTTTATTTAGTAAGGTCTAAATCCTGCCATGGGATATACTTAGAACAAGTTTCAGAGCAGGGCCTTACATTATAATCTGGGGGGGGTGTGTCCTTCCTCCTACCAATTTTCTGCAGTTTCCTTCAGAGTCAAGGGACGTTAAAAAAAGTGAAGAGATTTAGCATCAGTATCCAGGACCTGGATACTGAGGTACTTCTTGGGTCAGCAATGCTGGATTACAACCCTTGATATTGCTCCTGCAAGATTTCCAGAGCTTCCTTTTCAAAAAAAGGAAAAGGAGTTTTGCCAGATTTGTACTTCCATTAAATATATTTTATTGAGTTCCAGTCCAAAGGAGGTTGTGGATTCAAGAAAGGACCCATTGGTAACAATGCTACTAGCAACTGGATATGCAATAGCTGGCTTTTAGAAAAGGACAATCCCAACGCTAGTGGCATGGAGAAAAAGTATGTGAAATCCTTACCATGGAATTAGCCAGTCCCCATGGACACTCCAGTCTATTTTACTACCCAGGCAAGCTTGACTCTGATAGATGGTCCCTTACATCAAAAAAAAATCACAAGATTCAGATTACTCCCAGTCCGAAAGGACCATGAACGTACCCCTATGTCAATCGCACCCTAGATCTCTCAAAGATGATACTTACCAGGGCCGGCTCCAGGCAGTAGCGAATGAAGCAGAGGGGTGGTGAGGTATGGGTTTCTGCCCAGTTGGGAGGGAGGTATTGGGGTTCAGCCCTCTGGGGTACACCTGTCAGGGCTCCAGCAGGTGTACCCTGACTCTAATACCTCTGAAGATTGTTGTATGCAGCTCAGGAAGTTTGGCCACCCCTACAATAGCTTAACACCTAGCCCCCCTGCCTAAAACTAGTATGGGAATTAAAACTGGATTAACTCTTGTCAATTACGGGGTGATGTATTTTAAAAAGACAGGTAATTCGATTGTTACTGGGCCAGTGAATGCAGTGGGTAAATAGAGACAAACAGTACTAGATTTTTATTTATACAAATTAATTTATCTGCATAGCTAGCTACCAATATAAGCACTTGGGTTAACATTGCTATCACAAATGTAATTACAGCTCTCCAACTGTAATGCACATCCATCAGCCAGGCGCTGGCTGTGGGCTGGCTGACAGGAGCTAAGCAAGCCTTTTACCCAGTTCTCCCCCGTCTCACTAGCTTTCTGACTGACCTGTAGTGAAGTAGGGGTTTCAAGTCATATGCTACAGGGCTGCTTTTCCACACAGATCAATGATTTGCATGTTTCAGAAAGTTGCTTGATAACTAGGGCCAGCTATTGTCCTCAGGACAGTAAATTAGCATTGCATCACTGAGGAGCTGCCTCTGGAGTGTCAGGACAGGGATACAGATTAGAGGGACTCTTCTCTGCCTGAACCTCTTCTTTGATACAATAAGGGTGCCTTCTGCACGCATTGGCGAGCCATGCTGTTTAGTGGTTGGAGTAGGGAAGAGGAAATTAGGGGGATGTAGTTCTAATCCAGATTGGTACTCTGATCTGGGGCAAGTCACTCTGGCCCACGTCCACAAAAGTTATTTGCTTCCCACTTACTTCCATTGATCTTTAGGAGCCTAAGTACCTAAGGAATGAGCCTTTCCCATTTCATAATGGTTACTATTATGGCTGGCTGAATAATGAAAACCTCTATTCATGAGTAAATGTCAGCATTCTCAGCAAGTGGCAGGTGGTCAATTTTTTAAACCAGTTCATATACTTGGAACACTTTTCAAAGGGGGCTGAGAACCTCAGATGAAACGGACTGATCAGCCTGATTCACAGCTCATTGAAACTAATGGACAGTCTCCCACTGACTTCGGATCAGGATCTACAAGTTATTACTACACTATATAATATGGTGCATTTTGTCTAAGGATCTGGATCCAATCTTTGTTGGATTTGAACCAAAGCTGCTGCATTCTCATTGAGAAGGTAACACTGATGACAGTGTGATGGCCTATGTGAAACGAGTTAATAGTCTCACTCTCGTAAAGATGTGTCCATATCGCAAGCCAATTAATCTCATCTTTTGGTTCTATAATCAGAAATGCCAGAGATTGTGTGTTTGAACAGAACTACCTGTTCAGCTCTCCAGGTTAGAATCCAAGCACATTTGCATCATATATATTATTGAACCACTAGATTTCTGTCCACTGTATAGAGTTTGTCAGTGTGTGGTTCCTGGTGGACAAAAGGAGACAAAGTTAGAACTTGAGCTGGGAATAAACTTGTTAGTAATTTGTTGATTTAATTACCTCTGTTTAAGAAGGGCTGTGATTCCACATACCAAGACATTGGTTAGAGGGAATGAGGCTTTGCACTTTGTTGCCCATTGCTGTGGATAAAGAAAGGAATTAACTTTTGTCAGAACTGAAAGCCCCAAACTTTCAAAAGCAGTCAAGTCACTAAATAAAAATGGGGGAGATCTGGAGGGAAAACTGGTTCCTTGGACAAAAGATTGTCATTGGTAAAGACAATCCAGTTCACGGATTCTCACAGCAGAGACTGGAATGAACATTAAAAATCATGCTAACCCACATGCTAATAAAACCTTTAAAAAGTGTGTATGGACTCTGCATTCAGACCCAGACACCATCCTGAGCAAGTTGTTTCCAGCGACGTGCAATATTTTATAGCTGTGATTGATCGTTACTGCTCAGTCCTGCCCCCAAACTCAAAAAATGGTCCTTGCCCTCGCTTACACTTGATGACTGATTGACAGATCTTACAATGTCACGCTGTTCTCTTTTGAGAGACAGAACATAACCCCTGTGAAAAGCAGGGTTCCCAGGCAATGTCATTTGTCTGTGCGGGCAAAGTCTTAAACGAAAGTTGATAAAGTCTGCGACGTTGTCAGTCTTCCCCAAGGCAAGGCTCTCCTGCTCAGCAAGCTTCCCATACGGGCTTCAGTTTTTCTTGAATAAGCACCACAGAACTTGGCCCTGGTCATTTTACATGAGATTTTCAGAAACTTATACAGAACCTTTTTAAAACCCCAACATTCAGATAAAATTCTTCGGGACAGATTGTGATCTTACGCACAGGGGGAAGCAGCTGCCGTACTGACTTTAGTCAGACCGCTCATGGAGCAGGGAGCTACTCAACGTGAATCAGAATATCAGAATCTGGTTCCTCCATTGTAAACAGAGTCACCTGTGGAAGTTGGGAAAAGTGCAGACATCTTAGTCTGCCTCTTGCTCTTCCTGGAAGACTAACTCTTCTATTTAATAACGTGAGACTTTAATGCAGGGCCTGGGTGAGTGGGAAAAACCGTGAGAGGTTATTTTGACCTTGTGTTAGATAAGAATAGAACACAGACTGTAGCAGAAAAATTGCTGAGAAAAGTGAGATATCAGGAAGGAATACGCATAAACAAAATGCAGCTGTTGATCATTACGGTATATAACAAAAGGTATAAAAGCTTGCCCTAATTGTTTTTCTAATGGAGACCTGCCCCGGGAGGGGAACCCCTGCCCGTGTATACGCTCCCTTGCATATTGCAATTGCTCGAAATAAAGCTGCCTCTGGCTTGTTGCTTCAACCTCAGAGTGAGGACATTGGCTGTGTGGAAGAAAACAATGCAAGCACTTTTGAAAATGCCACCCTTAGGAATAGATACTGCATAAAAAGAGAGATAATGATATCTAGTACAATGTGATCCTGAGAGACTTCAGGCGGTAGTATAAGAGCTATCATATATACAGATCATTTATTTTTGTTGTATTGGAGTAGCACCTAAAAGCTCCACTTGTAGGCCAAGCCCCTGTTGTGTAGGCTCTGTACAAAGCTAAAAGAGACAGAGCCTTCCCCATAGAGCTTACAATCTAAGTACACTCACTAGATAAATGAATGACTCCCCATGTATAGCTAACATCCCCATACACACAAACTCTAAAAACCATGAACCTTAGCAGGTACACATCATGTTTAAGGGAAAGCCCTCTCTGAACTTGTCCATCCTCCCGGGTGATACCAGATTAGTTCTGTTTCAGTAGAGTTTGCTGTGCAATAGCTAGATTTGAGACAGTGCCTCCATCCTGCAACCCACCTGTTTTAGCTTGCAACAGAACTCCCACCTTAACATAGCAGGCCCAATTCTGCAAGCATACCACAGAGGATATCCTCAAGTAATTTTTAAGAGAATCCTAATGAACACAATGTGTTTACTAGACAGAGCTTCAGAGGCCAGACAGAATTTTTAAATACAGTGACACATACATAGAGCAGCTCTGAACATTTATCAGACTCATTAATGGATCACGCTCTGATTTGTCATTGACCAGGGCAACCAAATCTCTTTCTTGCTTCAATGATAAACTACTACACAGGATTCCCAGAGACATAGGGCCAGATCCTCAGCTGGTGTGAACTGGCATTGAAAAAACTGAAGTCAACGGAGCTGCACAGATGTACACCAGTTAAAGATATGGCCCAGAGATATTACCAATATAGTAAAGACCTGGTGGTCTTTGATGGGCACCAGCCCTGCACCCCAGTGCCAAATTCCTGGGGAGAACTGCCAGCAGGCCACCCACTCAGCAGCCTGGGCAGTCTCTTTAGGTGGGGGAAGGAGCAGAGAAGCCATCTGTTCTGGTGCCGCAGGCTAAGCAGGCAGTATCAAACACCAGCTGTCTTTTCCTTCTGGCTGCCTGCCTCACTTCATTTTCCCTGCATGCAGTCCCACTTGTCTACTGCCAGCAGCTTTAGGGATTGCTTGGAGGAGGCAGGGAAGAAGTCCATGGGGATTCAGAGGATGTAGACCAATGTTGAGGGAGAGAATAGGGGCTACACACCTTCTTACATAGTGCCCCTGAATCATAAGGCCAGCCCTGGACATGAACAAAATCCAGGAGACTGCAGACAGTTGGAAAGAGGTTTATGCAACATCTGTACACAGACTTGGTCAAGAAATACATTTTTGGCCATTTCCGTCAGGATTCAAGATGCGATGCTCTCACTGCAGGGATTTTAACTATTGGCATTGTTAGAAGGAACACTCCTCTACCTAGGACAGGACCCCATATACCAAGAGGACAAATGCCATTTCAAGGCACACAAGGAGGGTTTGTCAAAACCCTACAGAGCTTGAGTTAACTGAATCAAAGTCCACAACTCCCTTCATCTGCCAAAGTATCAACTGTACCAATTTTTCCACTTGTATGGTAGCATGCCATTAAAGTTCAATACATGCATGGAAACATTACTTATCTATGCCTTGATCAAGTATTATGACCATTGCTACAAGGAATTAAGGACCCAATTGGACTCCCACTGAATGGAAAACTTGTTGAGTGGGCCCCAACAGTGGATAAATCCTGAGCATCAGTGGAGAGGGCTGTCCAAGTCCTGAACTCCTGACTAACTTTTCACTCACTACTCAGCGGCAGAGCTCCAAGCAAAAGTCAGATATTTTGCCTGAGTAACCGATTAGGGCCAGGATTTTCAGAAGAACCTAAATTCCTTTGAATTTCAAGATGAGTTGGTACTTAAAATCAAAGGTGACTAAAGGAGTTAACTCAAGCTGGAACTTTCAAAGTGCCAAATTCTGCTCTGATACTCAAACAGGTCCTATTGACTGCAGTGGGAGCGACACACAAGACTAGCCAGCCATTCACTGATCGTCAGTAACGTGGGTATAAGTACAAGACATGACAGAAGACTTGTACTATCAGATATACACTGCAGCATTGCTAACACTAATAATAGTTTGATTTGTACCATCATTCTGCTTAGGAGAGGTCTTGCCTTCAGGAAAGCATAGAATGATCTCTCCTCACAGGGATGTTCAGTGTTAAATAGTTTCAAATGCACACTCTATTAATGCGCCTTGATAACTTAATTACAAATTACAAATTACAAAGCAGAAGCTGAAAGCCACTGTGCAAACATCTATATTCATGAATGGGATAGAGTGTGTTCCCATGTTAACAAGCATAGAATAAAGTTAAATTAAAATAGTCACTGAAGGAAGGTCTAAAGCTTTGGGTCATTCCATCTGTTAGATGCTTCACTATATCTCAATATAATATAGTATAATAAATGCCAGGAGATAGACAGAATCTTTCAGCTCACAGACTGAAAACCTAATAAAGCCAGATATAAATCCCAAGTTATTGGGGAACAAAACCAGGAAAGAATGTATTTAAAAAACAAAATAATTCTGTGGGGGTTTTTTGTGTTTTCTGTTTTTTGTTTTTTTTAAGAGTCAAAGGTGCAAAGACTCCACTCTGATTAGGGAATGAGAATATCAAACTCAGGTAATTTACCCCCTTGATGAGGAATTCATTCACTATACAATTTACCTGCACTAATGCTTTAGCTACTTTTTAAAAATATATTTAGATTTTTCCAGCACCAATCCAGAAGTCTTGATGCTTTGCACTTTAAACATTTAAAGTTGTGAAAATGTGGATATACCTACAGAATTGCTCATTGCTCAATAATTCTCAACCAAAGTGCACTACATTACCCAGCTATATGTTGGCAACTTCTGAAGAGATTTGACTGTTCCCCTTGTGCACACAGAAGTCAGAACTACATCAGTGAAAATGGAAGAATCAGGCCTTGAGGTCATGATTAGGGATTTCCCCCCTCATGCAGAGAGGAAGGAACCTTTAATGTTTAGGGTATTAGCCAGGAATTTAGGAGACAGATTCAAATTCCAGCTCTGCCACAGGTGTGATCTTTGACAAACCCTCAGTCTGTGCCCCAGGTCTCCATCTGAAAGCACTATAACAGCACTTCCCTACCTCACAGGTCTGTACCTAAGCTAGGATTGTGCTGAGGTTGTCGTACTGACTAGCTAACTTTAAACATGTTATTAAGTCCCATTGACTTCAATGGGATGTAAGCAAGTGCTTTGCAGAATCAGTATTTCACCTACCAAGTATTTATTCCCTGGTCTAGCCCAAGAAAGATTGGCAGAAGTCCAGGAAAGTAATAGGAGGGTTAGCTTCATCCTCAGTGCTTCACCCCTGAAAGATGATCTCAGATCTTCAACTGGTGCTGCTCCACTGACTTCAATAAGAACAGAGTTAGGCCAATGCTGAGTGCTTCTGAAAATCCCATCCAGCATGCCCTGTAACGGAGGAATTTTTTGCTAAATATTTGCATAGCATGAGACCCAGTGGCTCACTGCGCCAGTGAGTGTTTCAATTGCTTTATTAACTGTCAGTGTTCGTGTTTTAGAAGCTTTGCTGTCACAATTCAAAATAATGGTCGAGGCACTTGTCAGAACCTACATTGCGGCTGTCATGTTTACACTCCATTTGCTTCCAGTGGCTACTCCTCAGGGTCCAAAGTGCTTTTATTTCCTACAAGCAGGTTTTATTTTCAAATGGTTCATACCATTGTCACATACAGCCTTGAAAATATAGCATCCACCTTTCCATCCTGTAAGCTAGCCCTACAGGAAATAGTGTCAAAACTATAATGGTGTTTTATTTGTTGTCACTTGAAATAGAAATCCAGAGAGAGAGAGAGATTAGCACTTACTTCAGATATCCTCAGTAGCTTTCTGGACAGATTTTAACACTTAAAATCACATTGACAGGAATCACACTGTCTTTGGCGGATGCACATGTGCTGCAGGGACCACCACTACAATTGATGTAATCTCAGTTCTGTTAAGGTTCAGTGGAGCTGCTCTGGTTTACACTAGATAAGGATTTGGCTGCTGGTTCTCATTTTTAAAGAGTAAATAATGGTTTTATTTTTTAAAACCAAAGTGAATTTGTAACATGGTACTTTCACTCTGACTCATCCAGGGAAAGGAAATGGTCTGTCCTATCTTCCCACTGGATGGATAATGCAACCAGCACTGTATGCCAAAGGGAATGGTTTTCTGAAGTTCTGAATGCCAGTGTTTGAAGCACTGGTGGACAATCAATGCGGTTAGAAAGTCTGGAGGCCAGATCTCCAGTTAGCATTAGTCAGCATTTCTCCCTTAATTAATGGAGCTATGTGGCTTTACACTAGTACAAGGATCTGGCCTAAGATCTCATCTTCTTGCCTATGATTAACAGGGTTCTCGCCAATCTTTTTTTAGATTTAGTGAGTCTACCCTCACTTGAAACTGGGCGGTTTCAAAGTGAGGACCCGCATGTCTTCCCCCACCCCAAAATCCTAGGGTAGGTCTCCCCTTCGGCTGCCACCACCCGGTCAATTCCGTGGGCCGGGACACCCCTGTTTCCCCCCTTGGGAACACAGATCAATTCACAGAGGAGGAACCTCCCCCCTCCTCCCTCTCTCCAGCCTGCTCTGGAGACAGAGGTGCCTGGATTCAAACGCCTTGAATCTCACACACACAGGGAAGCAGCCCACTTCCCCCTCCCCTTCCCCTGAATTTCCCCAAGGGAAGGAATTAACCAAGTCCAAAGAAAAGAAAAGAATTTATTAAGAGAACAAAAGAAAATACAGAATCTCTATGAGCCCAAGCTGGACACTCATAGGGTATAACCTTATCAATCTCTGGAGAGAATCCCCTCTCCCCCTTTTCTCAGTAAAAGCAATATCAGCAAACAGGAATAAAGCATTTCCTTTAGCAAACACACAATTGCAAATATAGAAATCAAATCATAAGACTAATTTGACTTTCTAATTAATACTCACTATTAATTAGTAGAAACTACTCCAGGAGAACTTGGAGACATGACTGTCTTCTGTTAAATCCAAAACCAGTTCTCACACAGACAAAGGCTTCCCTCCACAGAGATTTGAAAAAATCTTATCTCTGATTGGTCCTCTGGTCAGGTGGTCACCAGGTACTACATGTTAACCCTTTACAGGTAAAACAGACCTTAACCCTTAACTATCTGTTTATGACAGGGGGGGAGGGGAGCGGGGGGGCTAGTCATCCACTTATCCTCCATTGACATCAAAACTCCCTGAAGTTTGCTTCTCAGACTGTTGGTCCCATCATATCCCAATTATGGAGGTAGACAAGAACATTTACTTGTACCATAATAGCACGTAGAGGTCCCCCAAGATCAGCACCCGATTGGGCTAAGCATTTGGCACAAAGAGATAAGGCAACTTGAGCAAAATCACATAGGTGGTCAGTGGCAGAACGAGTCTTGTTTGAGTTGCAGTACAGCGTCCTCTCTCCCGGGATGCACCATTACCTACTGCCATTTGAGAGACCCATCTTTATGTAAGCCATGTCTGATTCTCCTGCTTACATCCATCATGAAAGCAGCAGCATTCCCAGCCAGCACTGATTTCCTGCAGAATCGCATAAGCCCAGGCTACCAAGTTAATGAAGGCAGTACGGTAGAGCAAGTCTTCACACAGCAGGGTTCTGCTTTGTTGGTTCCATGTGCTATGTATTGTATTATAATAATAAATTTAGGACTTATTTCAGCACTGTGCAGCATCTTTGCATATCAAAGAGCTATTTATAAATAACCTCTGTTGACACAGATTAACCGGCCTGAATATTCCTCTGTCATCATATTCCTCAAAAATCTCTAATCTCTTTTTTGGTCTAGGCACATATTAAGAAACTGGAAGTATTGAATGTGATATAATTTCAAATGAAATTAAGTGACAACATTTCCATCTATTCTATGGATGTTGAGTTGTTTAGATGAGGTAGCTGTCTCCCAGTGTGGGTAATCAGAGATTACCACTGTGAAAATTCCTTTACTGCAATTTTGCATTTAAAAACTGATCAGTGCTTTTATCTGAAAGGACAGACAGACATTTTCCTTTTTAATTTTGAGGCCAAATGCAGTCGAGAACATTGCATTTCTAAGCTAAATATTCTGCACACTGCTATGTATAGCCAACAAATGTCTGATACAGGCATCAAAGATTCTCTATTCTCTGTGATATAAATGGTCAAAGTTTTCAAAAATGTCTAGTGATTTGGGGTACCTCAGGTTTTTGGTGTCCAACCAGAGAAACTGAATGAGGCCTGATTTTCAGCGAGCAGGTGCTCAGCACTTTCTGAAAATGGGGGTTGCCTTAAGGTGTCACATTTAGCCCATAGCGACAATCCCATAAAGTGCTGGGTATTCCTGTTAGCTACCAAGTGCCCTCTGCTCCACCTGGAGTCCAAACTGTTGAAGGATATAAAGCTAGGGAGAAGTGTTGTTCCTTTTTCCAAACACCTGCATCATTCCTCTGCTGAGCAACAGTATGTGTGCTCAGTCCTTACAGCTCAGCTTCCCAGTGGAGGAGGAAAAAATTGACAAGCTTAGAATATGTTCTGACCCTATTTTAATCTACATGGTTAACAGTCCTGGAACAGAGAGACAAGGCAACCCTCTTTCTGGGATTGCAGTCCAATACCAGTGGTTGGTTTGCAGGGAGCAACTGTGTCAGTTATTGACCACACACACACACACACACAGAGCTAGCACAGCTCCTTCAACCCAAAGATTTTATAGCAACAAAACCCACCACCACAAGCAGGTATTCCAAGGCTAAAGACTGAGGGCAGGGCTACACTTGCAGATGTAGAGCGCTTTGAGTTAAACCAGCCTTCATAGAGCGCAGTAGGGAAAGTGCTGCAGTGTGTCCACACTGACAGCTGCAAGCACACTGGTGTGGCCACATTAGCAGCTCTTGCAACGGCCACAGAGAGCAGTACATTGTGGTAGCTATCCCAGCATGCAAGTGGCTGCAATGTGCTTTTCAAAGGGAGGGGATGGGGTGGAGTGTGACAAGGAGTGTGTTTTGTGTATGTAGGGGGAAAGAGTGGGTTTTGGGGGAGCTGACAGCGCACACACTCACTCTCTCTCATGGTTGCAGAGCAGATAAGCATGCCAGTTGTCAAACTGAGCTTTCAAAGGGCATATCTGCATTCCTTGGTTTCACTGAGAATTAGTCTCCAGTGTCAGAAGTGAGTGGCAATTACTTTCCAGCTAAACAGTCATCTTGCCATCTCAATCCAGGTCCAAGGATGGCTGCTGCCCCTCCATCAAGTTGTTACATACTTGAGAGCAAAGCTTGACCATAGCCAGACATGCTCAGAGCTTCTCCCACACCAACTTGATATGAAAAAAAAGTTATGAACCTCCTGGGGAGCAAACCCTTTGGTCCTTCGTACAGCTGTATTGGCACTGGTGTTTGCTGCAGCTGAATGCTGATCTGCAGGTCTGGGTGAACAGCTGCCTAGACTTTGCTTGTTGACACGGAGCTGAATTCACCCACTTATATTACTAGTGGCTACTTGAGCTATACCAACCTGCCATGTGTGCGTTCGCACATTAGTGAACGAGCTCTGCCGGACTTTTGATGAAATGCCATTGCTGTTTCGTCTGCCTGGAGATCAGATATAGATTAAACCAACCTATTACATCTCCTGCTGACGGATGTTCTGTTCCCCAACAGGGAACATATTGGGCCAACTCAAAGGTCTGCTCATGTTCAGGGGAGGAATCCCACTCCTGCATTTGGGGTGTGACACTGCAGCTGGTCTCTGGATACCAATTTGCTATGGTAACTCTAGCCCTGATAGTGCTACTGTCCCTGGACAATCAGCACTGCTAAGGACCCAATAATTACATCCTTACAGAGTGGAAGCATTGGTGGGAAAGAGTAATGCTAAGTACATTCAAGAGTGCAATCGCTGCACCTGCCTCCATGTCCACTTGATATGAAATCCTGGAGCAGGCTTGGATTACTCTCTAGCTCAACCAGGCACCAGCTTGGTCTGGTTTCCTCTCCATGCCGCAATTGTGGGGCAGCACTACAAAAAAATAACTCCTGGTGGAAGGGTGCCCAACCAGACACCTGGCGAGGTGCCTACAATGCCTCACCTCCCTTGGTACAGAGGCTGTCCTCTGGTTATGGAACCTGGACATGGAGCTCGGACATTGCATACGAGAGGCCTCCCCAATCCATGGATTCAATTTGCAGCATAACACAAGAAACTGAATTCATAACTATACTTATATAAGGGAACTGCCAGAATTGATCCTTCTGGGCACAGTGACATGTGTTGTTGTCAGTCATCATGGGATAGAGATGACAGCTGCATATGACACTGCACAAGAGGAAATATTATTCCAGGAAATCCACTGGTGTCCATGGAAAGAGTGTGGTCAGCAGTGATAAGACTACTAACCTGCCTCACTATCTCCAAGCAAGCCTCCTCAAACAGAAAGGAGAAGATCTCTTGATAGTAACCCATACCCAGTGAGGTTTCTGCCTTCCCAAAGTTGAGGATACAAAATAACTCCTATATGTCCCATAGTCAATCTGATCCAAGCACTCTTCCAAATCAGAGACTGAATAGTGGTCATAGAAGAGAAACTTGCACTTGGGTGCACATTGAAACACAGAATGGATCATCATAGGTCAAAGTGATGTAGCCAAGACATCTCATGTATCTAATGTGTAACACAGGCAATAGGCACTACCCCTCCAGGAGAAGTCCTATCAAATTCCTTAGTGAGAACTAAGAGTTATCCATAACTACCAGTTGACCCATCTTAGAGGTATGACTGGAAACACAGGCAGGCAGTCACAAGACAGATTTAGTTACTGAGGCAACAAGCTATGTTGTATGCCAGCTCTCGGTGACCGTCCATGACAAGACGGTGTCGAGTGCCAACTTTAATCATAGTAGATCTGACAGTACTCAGTCAAATGCTCATCGAAGAGGAATCCAGAGGGCTTGTTCTATGCTGATTACATGAGTGGGAACCAAGGGGGTTGATTTAAGAAGGATTTGCCAAAGGCGTTTCAAACAGGGGACCTTCTGCTATACCCAAGACTTACTTCACTATGAACACTCATCACACCAGAGAGATCTTTTAGCCCGCTGGCCCCGCTCCTCTGCTCACCTACTTCACTTTTTCCAGCCCCATAGCTTTTTTGCAGAGTGATCTTTCTTCCACCCCAACAAAAGCAACAAGGAACCAGAATAATCAAAACAGAGTGTGAAAAAACCTGGAGACTCTCCCCCTCAAAAAAAATTGAATAAAAATAAGACATTTTACCCATATGACCCTGCTCTGAGGACAATGGAGGAGGGAAAGGAGGTCTCCTGCTTTAAATAGCACACCACTTGTGTGGTGCACTAAGCACACTGGGAATGCAGAACTTCATGGGGTAATGATTCTGTGTCATGCGGTCCTGCAGTTCTCCACCCTCTTCCTGAAGCTGGTAGAGAGCATTGTTATTGTTGTGAAGCCCCGACTGAGTTCAAAGTCCCATTTTGGTAGGTGCTATACAGACAGTAAGCGAGAGTCTCTGCCCCAAAGAGCTTACACTCTAAACTACAGCAGCTTTGGACGAGTTGACATGTGGCGAGTTGCTAGAGCACAAGGCAGCAGGATAGGAAATGTGAAAAGAGAAAAGTAGCATGTCACAGCAAGGGTAGATGGTCAAATTTTCTGATCACTGTTTCTACCAGATACAGCATAATATAAATTCAACTCAGAAAAAAACATCCTACTCTGAATTTTACTACAAATAACATTCCTCCAGTGTATTACATTATGTGGACAAAGACTAAGTTTGGCTAATTGCGATTTTGATTGATTCAGAGAATTTGCAGTGTAGTGAAAAGACATCAGGGACATGACCCTGTTATATGGAACAGGAAGTTTTGGATCCTTGAGGCTTTACTGTATCTAGTTTGAGAAACTGTATATTAAATTTGGCTGGAATAGCTCTTACGTATAGCAAGATGTGCTGTGCTTATATTTCCTTGATCTTCCAGGCTCATAACTAAATGTGCTTTATATACATGTCCCTTAGGTATGAAGAAGAGTTGATAGAAAGGACTACATGCATCACACATCTGAGGTTCATATAGTACACTCCAGAGGAGATGTCTATATACTGCATGGTGGTACAAAACACTGCAGAGTCTTCCTTGGTAAAGCAGCCCACTTCCTGAATGGAACAAGTTACAAGGAGCACGTAATAGTACAGACGCACCCCTACTTACGCAATCGTTCCGGAAAGCCTTGCATAACTTGAATTTTCCGCAAGTCGGAAACATACCCATACATTATGCAAAAATTTCCACAACTCAAAAATCCTATTTCTGGCTTATGGAACTTTTTCCGTAAGTGCGAATTTGTATAAGTCGGGTCTTGTGTAACCCGGGGAGCATCTGTAGTCCAGACCCTCTCCACTGGCTTCCTGGCTGCTACGAGGTCCAATTCACTGCCGATTCTGGTCTTCAAAGACCGGCCTAACTCTTAAATTACCTCCTTGGAGCTCCATCCTCATCGACAGCACAAACTGGAAATACCCAGAGGGAGTCTTGCAGGACATGGAGGCAAGGAATTGTCAGTGCTGGGTCCCAGGCTGTGGAACACCCTAGTAGAGAAGATGTTTCAAGTGGGCTCTGCTCTGACCATCTTCAGAGCCAGATGCAAAACTTTTTGCATTAGCCAGCACAATCTCAGAAGATTATGGGCCAGATCTTCAACTGGTATAAATTGGCATAGAAGCTTTGATATCGGCACAGCTACATAAGTGTATCCTAGCTGTGGATGGATATAGTTAGATCCAGTAGGCTGAAGTGCACTGATTGTCAAATTTTATCTATCAAGCATGGCACTAATTGCAATGTTTTGGTCTAATCCTCAGAGTGTCAGCTAGCAGAGAAACTGCCAAGGAATGCTTCTCTTCTTCTGACTAACAGAGGGATTGGCTGTCATTTGTGCTGACTGTAAGACAGGAATACTTTTATGGTAAGTTACTGGTTGTGGAAAGTGTGGCAGCTCTTTGCTTGCCATTTTCCTCCATCAACTTTCTCAGTAGGTTTGCCAGGAGATAGTAACTTCAACTTAAATTGTTTCAAAATTTATCCTAGCTGAACCACAATTTCACAGTTCTCAGGAAATTGCAGTAAAGGTAACACATTTGTCACATACTTACGTTTTAGATGGCATTTATCTACAGGGATTCATGCCAAGCCAAAAAAAGTCCAAACTTAAGGAACTGACAGAATTTTCAAAGGAAATCTAAGATATTTGGATACCTAACTTATTTAGGCACCTTTGAAAGATGGTCACAAGAACTCAGCAATGGGGAGAAAATACCTTTCAAAGATGACAGGTTGAATGCCATTGCCATTCTCCTTCTCTTATAGGGAAGAAGAGAAGCTAAGTATCCAGGAATGCTTTTTGAAGATATATATGGCTCTGGAGACCTCCGCTCCTTCCATCATGTATACAACCTGACAGGAACCCAGGCTCACTCTAGCTTTTAAAAAGTTCAGTTTCAGGCTACAGTAAATATTCAAATAAAATTCATGTACATTCAGGGACAGCGTGGAGATAAGAGAAATCATGAATCAAAGCTACTCAGAAGTATGACAGTAACCATGATCTAAAAGCTCAATGAAGTCATGTGAATTTTCCACCCATATAATGGGCTTTAGATCAGGCCCAATGAGAATAAGTTCAGCATAACTGCATTATGAAGTTTTGCTAGTTGATGCTTTTAAAAAAAATTCAACATTCACTTTTGGTAACTGCCACATAGTGGATTTGTCTGCTATTCGTGACAAGTAGTCTAATACCAAACATGGGTTTTCATGATCTAAAGCCAAATTTTGAAAATTGTTCTTGTCTTTATAATTAGCCAAAACCTCAATTCTGACCAACCCCAAATTTTAGGGATGGTCACAATCAAAAGCCAGATGCAAACTTTGTAGTTGGGCTCATTTCTAGAAACCAACAGGCTACCGATGTTACTAACCAGAAAGCAAAAGACAGTTCATTCTACCATCTGCAGGTGGGAATAAGTAGTGCCTATTTCTGAACAAGCCCAGCCATCACACCTTAGTTAAGGCTGAAACATGTTAAACTATAGTGAAGCCAAGGCATAATTCCTAAGAAAGTTAATCACTGGCTGTATTAAGCTCTGAAAGAATTATAGCAATGAATCTGCAGGTAGTGTAATTTATTCTGTTTTAATTGGTATCTCAAGTGATCCCAAATAGTTTCATAAATCCTCAGCCTAAGAGACTGTTTAGCTCTATATAGTATAATGTTCAATTTTTCTCACAGAAGCTTTCCACTGGACAATGGTCAGTGTGATTACTATTGATCTTGTTCAACATAGTCTTTTGTCATTTTCAGGCACAAATCTATTAAAGCTTGGATATCAATGTTTAATTAGAATCAAAGCTATGGAGAAACAGCAACATTTCCCAGGTCCTGTGTGTGTGTGTGTGTGTGTGTGTGTATGTATTTCACACTATAGTTAATTAACTGGTGAACAGACATTACTGATATCTAAATGAATTATTAGTTGACTTTGCAGACTGTCTCTAATTCAATTGGTAAAGGGTACGTCTACACTACGGGATTATTCCGAATTTACATAAACCGGTTTAACAAAACAGATTGTATAAAATCGAGTGTGCGCGGCCACACTAAACACATAAAATCAGTGGTGTGCGTCCACGGTCCGAGGCTAGCGTCGATTTCTGGAGCATTGCACTGTGGGTAGCTATTCCGTAGCTATTCCATAGTTCCCGCAGCCTCCCCCGCCCCTTGGAATTTCCGGGTTGAGATCCCAGTGCCTGATGCAGCAAAAATCATTGTCGCGGGTGGTTCTGGGTAAATGTCGTCAGTCACTCCTTCCGCTGGGAAAGCAACGGCAGACAAGCATTTTGTGCCTTTTTTCCCTGGATTGCCCTGGCAGATGCCATAGCATGGCAATCATGGAGCCTGTTTAGCCCTTTGTGACTGTCACCATATGTGTACTAGATGCCGCTCACAAAGGCGATTCAGCAGCGCTACACAGCAGCATGCTTTTGCTTTTGCATGATAGCAGAGATGGTTACCAGCCATATTGTACCATCTACCATGCCATAAATTGGTAATAAGATGATCGTGGCTACCAGTCCTTTTGCACTGCACCATCTGTTGCTGTCATAAGTGCCCCTGGCTGCTCTTAGCCAAGGGTGCAAAAACCAAAATTGGGAATGACTCCCTGAGTCAATCCCTCCTTTTTGGTATCTAAAAATAGAATCAGTCCTGCCTAGAATATGGGTAAGTGTACTAGAGAACCACTGTATCATAGAACCAGAGAGCATAGCTGCTCTGTGTCAGATCCTGCAGAAATTATGAGCTGTATGCTATTCACAGGGGGTGCTCCTGCAACAACCCCACCTGTTGATTCCGTTCTTCCCCCAGCCTTCCTGGGCTACCGTAGCATTGTCCCTCCACTTGTGTGATGAAGTAATAAAGAATGCAGGAATAAGACACAGTGACTTGTTAGTGAAATATGAGTGGAAGGCAGCCTCCAGCTGCTATGATAGTCCAGACAGGACAGTAAGGAGTGTGTAGGAGAGGAGCCCAGCATCCCTCTGCTAGTCCAGGGGCAATTGAATCTTTTCTTTACACATGAAGGGTGGGGGCTGATGGAGCTCAGCCCCCTGTTGCTATGATGACGATGGTTATCAGCCATACTGTACCATCTACCACGAAAAATTAGGACCAGGAACCCTTGATTGACCTTACCGATGCTAGTCAGCATGGTTACCAGTCCTTTTGCACTGCCCCATGTGCCAATAGGCTGATGATGAGGACGGATACCAGCCATATTGTACCATCAGCCATCCATAGCGTGTGGGGAGCAAGGATGTTGGTGTTGAGTGCTGCACCATCGCGTCTATCTGCAGCATTCAGTAAAGATAGGGTGACATGTAAAAGAGTCAAGAGAGGATTGTTTTCCCTTTCACTTCTGGGGGTGGGGGGGTGCGTAAATTGCCTAGCTATGCCCTGACCCACCGTCACTGTCTAGGGACACTGTTTTTGACCCTAGAAGCATTTGGAGCTCAGCCAAGAATGCAAATGCTTTTCAGAGACTGCAGGAACTGTGGGATAGCTTGAGTCCTCCAGTCCATGAGCGTCCATTTGATTCTTTGTCTTTCCGTTACGCTTGTCACGCAGCAGTGCGCTGAGTCCCTGCTATGGCATCTGTCTGGAGATTTTTTAAAAATGATTTTGAATTTCGTCTTCTGTAACGGAGCGCTGATAGAACAGATTTGCCTGCCCTTACAGCGATCACGTCCGCATCGTCCATGCGGGAGCTCTTTCTTTATTTTGATTTTTAACTGCATCACCACACGTGCTGATCGGAGCTCCACGCTGGGCAAACAGGAAATATTCAAAAGTTCGCGGGGCTTTTCCTGTCTACCTGGCCACTGCATCCGAGTTCAGATTGCTGTCCAGAGCGGTCAGTGGTGCACTGTGGGATACCGCCCGGAGGCCAATATCGTCGATCTGCGGCCACACTAACCCCAATCCGATATGGTAATACCGATATTAGCGCTACTCCTCTCGTTAGGGAGGAGTACAGAAACCGGTTTAAAGAGCCCTTTATACCAATATAAAGGGCCTCTTAGTGTGGACGGGTGTGGCGTTAAATCGGTTTTACGCTCCTAAAACCGGTTTAAACGCCTAGTGTAGACCAGGCCAAAGATTTCCCTGCTAGTTTGGCTTATCAGTGTCAGAATCCTGTGTGTAAGATATTGGAAAAACAGTGCCATACATTTGTTTAAGAACACTGTTTTTATCTATTGTTTTTCCTAATGATCCATGTATGATCATTACATCTAATTAACTCTAGTGAAGTGACCCATCTCTTTTACATCTAACCCTGTACATTGTGTAAGAATTTAGTCAGCCTTTTTGCTGGTTGTATTAGTGTCCAGGTTACTGTTACTGTTTCTGCTCTCATATACTAACTTTCTCTCCTTTTGGAATTAGAATGCTGTCTGTGAGTTCAGCTTCTAGGTGTAATTCAGAAAGTGGGGATTCATTTCCAGCACAGTTTATAGGACTGCAAGTTCTGCAAAGAACATCTGCCAGCTGAAACATGTTTCTCATCTCTACTCCTCATCAGCTTTTAGATAATTCCCCCCCTCCAACTTTCACTGGTGGAAATGGCAGCTGTCCAGGGCTGCTTTCAGCCACTAGCACGCCACCCCATGGTTGAAGAGGTGTTATAGTGAATCTGCCTCAGTTTCCCCTGATTCAGCCAATAACCATCTAGCCCCAAGTCTGGTAGTTCCTCACTATGAGTCCAGCCAGATAGCTGCCATCGTGGAGAAGAGTGGAGTCAATCAGGAGGCCAGAGACCCTAGAGAAAAGTCACTCTCCAGCCTCTCGGCATTCAGAGGCCTTTGCTCTGCAGGCTTTCGTGACCTCTCTGTTGGTGTTAGTAGGGGAGTCCAGGCTCACCCACTCCTCTGGATTTTAGTCCAGGGATCCCATGTGAAGCATTTGGAACCAGTTTCTCCCAATTCATTTCTGCTTCCCTGGACTGCTTTCCACCAGGGCTCTCTAACTGGTTGTTTCACAGACTCTCACTCTTCTGGAAGTCCAGCCACTTGGGCAGCTTCCCACCAGTCTGGTGCTGAAAGACATTGCTCTCAGTGGTTCCTCAGCCTCTCTGGCAGCCACCTCTCCCTTCTGAGCGGCAGCCTTTTCACCTCCCCAGCTGTTGCCGGGCCACCAATCAATGCCAGCTGAGGAGGCAGCTCATCTCCCTGTTAACCCTTTCACAGATGGGACAGCATAGGGTCTGCACATGCCCTACCAGCAACGTTTCTTTTGAAGACTGAACAAGAATGAAGTTTCCCCACACACACACACAGGCCAAAGTGTTTAGCCTCCTAAACAGGAGCCCCCACATACTGCGAGCTTCTGAAGAGTTTACGTTCTATTCCCTTAGCTCCTACAAGCAATGTTTTGTCCACTGTGGGCCTGGGCTGTCCACTGACCTAAATGGGCTTAAATCAGTCCCTATAACTCTGCTTTGATAGAAGTTACAGACCCATCTGTGGAAAAGCCAAATACTTAGAATTTACTTCTTCCAGAATGCTAGAGAAATAGTTACCTATTAAACGTCTCTTGATATACAGAAGCCCCAGTGTAAAAGAATAGATAGCACACATAAAAGAGTGGACTCACTGAAGGTGTATCCCCTTGTGGCCAGGCATGGTGTAGAAGCTCACCTTCTCTAGTGCCCCATGCCACGAGATGCTCCAGTCCCGTTGTGGTCCACCTCTTCTCATGATTCAGCCTTCTGGCCAGAGCACAATTGAGTTCCACAGTCCTTTCGGGGTACTTTACTCCCAAGTACACATAAAACAATACTTCTTCAGCCCCTGAAGAGCCACAGGTCCTCACCCAGGATCTTCAACATCAGCTATTCAGGGTAACTAGAAATATTTAAATGAGAGGTCCTTTAAACTCCTAGTACTTTACCAGCCTCTTGTCTCCTTCCCTCTTAGTACTCCTTCAGGCTCAGGTCTGTATTAAGCTCTGTTTGAGGCCCACTGCAACAAGAATCACCATCTACTATAGCCTCTGTGTAACAGGGCGGTACTCACCCCTGCGGCGCCTCCTACTGGTTACTCCGGGAATTAGCTCTTCTTCCAGTCCGGAGCGCCCCCTGCAGGCTGGTGAGCCACCTGTTTTGCTCTCGGCCCCGTGTCCCTCCCTGGACCCGGTGCCCCTTTAACTATAACTGGGTCTCCTCCTCCCAGGGGAGCCCCCACCCTACTATCCCCACTTTGCCTCAGTAGTGGCCACTGACAGTCATGGTCTAGCCCCACACCCTGGGGCAGACTGCAGCATCGGCCCACTCATCACAGGCAGAAGGGGTTTGGACCTGCTGCTTTACCTACTCCTGGGTTGTCCCTTGCGACCCCCAGTACCTCTTGCCCTTTCCTAGGCCGCAGCCTGGGGCTTTCCAGGCTGGAGCTTCCCTAGCTCCTCAGCCCTTCCCCAGCCCTGCTTCACCATAGGTACCTTCTCAGCCTCTAAGCAGCCAGGCCCATCTCCCTCTGGAAGCAGAGAGAGACTGACTGCTCCTGGCTTCCCTGCCTTCTTATAAGCCCTGTTCAGTTTGGGGCGTGGCCTCCAGCTGCAGCCACTTCCCCAATCAGCCCAGCCAAAAAGCCCCTTCCCAGGGCTGTTTTAAAGCCCAAAAGGGCAGGAGCGGGTAGCCACCCCGCTACACTCTGCCATGGAGTGGTCAGGGTTTTCCCTTCCTCTAGGGGTCTTCCCTAACACCCTCAGCTTCTAGAGCTTCCTTCCCACTCTAACACCCTTCTTCCAAGGGTTCTGTAGCCTACAAAGTTCTTTCCTGCTCTTACTTCAGCATTTCTAGGCTTCTCTCACCCACTACTCCCCTCAACAACCTCCCCATGCTCTGCTCCTTCCTTTATAAAGACAGCTCTTCCCCAGCTGGGTTTGATCATCAGCTAGTCCTAACACCCCTCCAGGTGCCACAAAGTGACCTGGTTGGGTTCAGGCTCCCGTTAACCCCTGGCTAACCTGTGTGGGCTTTATACATCCCATCACACTGTAGTGCTGACACAGTTAAGATACATACTTCAGATACTATATATAATAAAAAGCCTAAATCAGTGAAAACATGTCGGACCATTATAACAATTAAATTAGTGGGCCAAACTCCGCTGTCAGTTAGAATGCTGTAAATCTGGAATAACTCCTTTGGATGAGAACTGGCCTTACTGAAATCAATGGGAGTTTTGCCTTTGACTTAATAGAGCCAGAATTTCAATTTTTTTACTTCAGTGGGGTTAATCTGGATTCACACTGATACACCTGAGAGCAGAATTTTGCTCAGTGTAAATGTAAAAGTATGAACAAACTGTTAGAAGACACTACATACCTATATTTAAAATTGTAGGAAGAAAGTACACTATTATGTAGCACTGTAGAAGAAATAGTGTGTGGTCATGTAATTAAACACTACTGTAGTACATACACAAAGGGGCAGAGTTAAGATTGCATATTGCACCTTAACTCCTTTATGTCCTGACTTTCAAAGAAGCGTGCATCTGGGTACTTTTGTTTGTACACACAGACACTTATAGCATTGACATTTTTACTTTAGTAATCTCCAGCCTAAGGTAGGGTTTTCAAAGCTATTCGATACTGGTCTAACTCTGCTTTCATTAAAAAAAATGGTAACAATGTACAGGGAGATTTTGGCAAACTAGTAAAGTGCCTGAAACCACTATTGTGTATTGCTAAAAGCAGCCAAGTCACCAGACCGTAAAGTGGCCATGCAGCAGGCTTAGCTTAACCAAGGAAGGAGGGGAGGGGGTTTGGGGTGCCACAGAAAGGGTGGCTTGACCCCCGTCTCCTTCCTGATAAGAATTGTGTTGAAGTTGCTGATACATGCATTTTAGAAGAGCAGGATGTGCTCTCAGGAATATGTCTAATAGGGTCTCAAGGCTGCAAACTCTGGGGAAAAAACACACCTGGTTAATCAATAATAATAAGAAAACCTCTTGTTTGACCATTGGAACTGCTTGCTTAACAAGTTTTCTTTGAGGAACATGTCATTGTATTACTATGTATAAATAAAGGGAAAAAGTTTGAGGTAGTTGGACTGGTCTCTCCCTCTGGATGCATCTTGTGTTCTCCATCGGCAGACGGGCTGCTGCTGTGCCACTCGAGAGCCACATTCAGCTTTGGTAATTATCGAGGGTTGGGGGTGTTTTCCTAACCTGTTGTGGACGTGTGTAAGTGCTTGAGACTATGTAAAGTTTAGCTTTAAGTGAAAGCACTCTTGCGTTGTCCTGTTTGTGCCAGCCATCTATCGGCCGGACAGCCGTGTCTCCCTGATTTATTTCCTGGCACCACCTCGCACAGAGTAAAAGTTACTAAGAGCTTTGGGTTGAAAGAATCCCAGCTAACAACACTTCCATTGACTTCAGTGGAAAAAAAGTTAGGTTAACGCAATGGGTGGTGGGTGGAGCCCCCCTTTGGGGAGGCTAGCCCCTGGCTAGGCCCCTTCCATCCCCCCTCCATGGCTGGAGCCATGAGCTCCCTCACCCCCCAGCCAGGAGGAGCCCTGAGCGTCCCTCCCCTCAGAGCCCCAAGCCAGCCACACTGTGCCTCCCCAGACCCCAAGCAGCCCTGGGGAAAAGCTCTCACTCTCGCAAAGAAGCTTTTGATATGCCCCATGGAGGTTCCGCGGTGGCTGAGGAGGTGGTATTTGCTGCTCAGCTTCCTGGGTTCATAGGGTGATCTCTCTCGAGTCCGGGAAGATTGCTGATGAACCCCGGAAGCTGAATAGTACATACCATCTCCTCAGCTTCCCTGGAACCTGCATGGGACATAATAAAACAAAAATTTCCCCACCAAATCCCGCAACTGGGAGTCCAGTGGCCGCCGCAGTTCCAGGAGAGGTAGAGCCTCCCCATAACTATTATACCTGCCGCCCATGGTTAACGCTGAGACTCGGCTCCTCAAAGGTATTAGATACCTAACTCCCATTGAAATTTGAAGATCTGGGCTTGAGTGCTTTTGAAAATCCCATCGTTAGCTTGGAGAGGAACCCAGAGGTGGAAGTCTGTGAACCTGTGATGGGGTGAACTGTTGCTGGAGGCCTTGCGGTCCTACCACCAGGGTCAATCAGAGTGGGGGGGCCAGGAAGGCCATTTGGCCTGGGTCTCAAGCTCAAAGGGAGCCTCAAATTTAGACACCTGTTAATTTTTTGGCATTTGATAAGTTTCGCAACTTGATTTTATGCGCATCCCTCTCAGACCAAAATGTGACACACACTCTCTCAGCTTAGAGCTGCAAATTTAAGCAAATAAGAAATGTGATTTGGTAAAAGACATAATTTTTTTGTTAACTGATATAGATTTTTGTCATAGTCAAGAGTTAAAAATGTTCATAAATATTAATAAAAATATATCGGTTCTGATGGCACAAGATTAGACCATGTGTCGTCATTTTTTATTTTTATTATGGCTAGGGGCCTCAAAATCTGGAAGTGGCCCAGGCGTCTCTGGACCTCTGAGAGAGCCTGCTTACCACACCCCCACCCCAGAAAGGGAGCTCAGTTAAAAGGAGCTGCAGGACCTGAGTAGGAACCAGAAGGTTGTGAGACTCTGTAGGTGAGGAGGCTTGGGAGAGATGCTGCTCAGGCAGGAAACAAACAGAGGACCCTGAGGTAAGGGGTGAAGTGGAAGGGGTATGTCATAAACATAAAGCTAAGGGTAGCATAAAATCCCTCCTTTACCTGTAAGGAATTAAAAAGCTCAAATAACCTGGTTGGCACCTGACCAAAAGGACCAATAAGGGAAGAAGATCCTTTCAAATCTGTGGGGGGAGGTTTTGTTTGTGCTCTCTTTGTTGTGCTCTCTCGGGACAGAGAGCGAGACCAGGCAGGGAAAAAACCTCTCCTAAGACCCTACCTGAAATAAGCATCTAAGATTACAAAAATTGTAAGTAAAGCAAGGAATTGCGTTAGATTATCTTTTGTTTTAGCTTGTGAATTTTCCATATGCTAAGAGGGAGGTTTATTCCTGTTTTTTTGTAATTTTAAAGTTTAGCCTAGAGGGGAAACCTCTGTGTTTTAATTCTTATTACACTGTAAAATTTCCTTCCAGCCTGATTTTACAGAGATGCTTCTTTTACTTTTTTCTTTATAATAAAGTTCTGCTTTTAAGAACCTGATTGGTTTTTAGTATCCTAAAAACCCCAGGGTTTGGTCTGTGCTCACCTTGGTTACCTATTTGGTTGGTAGATTATTCTCAAGCCTCCCCAGGAAAGGGGATGAAGGGACTTGGGGGGATATTTTGGGGAAACAGGAACTCCAAGTGGTCCTTTTCCTGAATCTTTGTCTAATTCATTTGGTGGTGGCAGCAATACCATCCAAGGACAAGGAAGAATTTGTGCCTTGGGGAAGTTTTTAACCTAAGCTGGTAGAAATAAGCTTAGGGGGTCTTTCATGAGGGTCCCCACATCTGTATCCCAGAGTTCAGAGTGGGGAGGAAACCCTGACAGGCTATATGGGAAGTGGCCCAGGAAACAGCAATAGCAGTAATGATTACAGGAAGCAACGTGTGGCTGCTATTTATAGGTTCCCTGGGTGGGGTCTGGGAGTAGTGGGTGAGCCTGAGTCTCCCCACTGGCAGGGTGGCCTAAGCCCTGAGAAGGGGATAAGGCTTGTTTAGAAGCCCAAGCAAAGGGCAGGACTTAGATCTCCAGGGAGAAAGCCCTAGGGGCACTGCTCTATACCAGGGCAGGGATGGATTTAAAGCTCGCCCAGAAGGGACGAGAACTGAGCCCAAAGACAGGGCTGCAGACATTACCAAGGACACAGGGACAGGCCCTGTTGGACTTTTTACCCAGAAGGAGTTTGTTTGTTCATGTGTTGACTGTGTGTGACTTGGCCAGAGGGCTGAGCCACTGCAGAAGCTCATAGGGGGGCACTGAAATTTGTTACTCTTTCATGTTTCAACTTTATTCATTTACAGAACTGTTCTTTCAAACCTCCTCCCATTTCCCTGATGTGTTCTTGATGCACCTCCCACCAAAAGCACTTTGTTCTGTTAATGATATCTTGTTTGTATCTGTGATGGTGTGTGCACCCCACACATCTAATAAAGGGTTAACTGGAGCTGGAGCACTCAGTTAAGACACCTGGTTGCACCTGGAGGGGGGTGGGGCAGGCCTAATTATTCAGGAACCCCATGGGGGTGGAACTGGTGCTAGTACAAAGAGAGGAAGCCCAGGGTAGAGAGAGGCGACGGGGGGGAGAGTTTTGTAGTCCTTGCATCCCTTTGCTCAGGGCTCTCAATCATCTTTGTCCCCTTCCCAGGGGCTGGTACAGGACCTACTCAGAGAGGGGAAGAATGCTGCAGTTCCCCTCTGGGACCTGAGACTGGGAGGGAGCCCATGGAAAGACTTGGCCCTGGGATTCTCTTCTAAGTAGAGGAATCTGATAGGAGACCAGCAGAGGTGTGGGGCAAGCTCTGGTGGTGAGGTACCCTGAAAAAAGGGCAGGATTGGGGTTTCCCAGGAGACAGCACTGGGAGGTGCTCAGCAGAGGATCAGCGCAAGGAGAATTTAAGAGGCATGAAAGGTCAATTCCCAGGAAGGTGGAAGTTGGTTTCGGTTTACATTTTTGGCTGGGGATTTATTGCCAGGGGAGAGCCCGGAGAGTCCTGGCCCTGGAAGAAGAGTGAACTTGCACCCTGTGTGGGAGGCCAGCTAACAGACTTATGGTAGGTAGCAGCAAATGAGCAGAACTTGGATGCTAGTTTCAGGGTCTCTAGATGGGAACCCAGTGTCGTGGGAGGACCTGGCCTCCTGTACCAGCCCCTGGGAAGGTGGGGTGAAGGCCCCTGGGAAGGAACTAAGAATGAATGAGAGAACAGAGAGGGATGTGAGCTGGGCCTCAGTTGGGGCTGAAGATCATTTGTGACAACACTGGGCTATTTGTTGGATTTTCTGTTACCCCAGAAGGAGTGGACTTAAATCTGACCTGGCCAAATCTCAGTAGAGGACAGGCCACCACAGCACTAGAATGACTGTTGGCAGAGGGTGCTAGACAGGAAAGCTGCCATGCCATGCCCACCCTCAAAGGGATGTCAGCCATGAGGAGGGAGGGTGTGTAGAAGAGTCTACTTCTTGTATATTTTGGGGGTATCATCTTGTCACTTTCCCTTGCTCTACCAAGAGACTCATGACCAGAACTTGGTCAATATCTAAAATTAAATGGAAGGCTTTGTGTATTATGTGTGCCAATATTGTTTAAATACTTGGTTCTGCTGTCCTTGCCGTTGGAAGTAGTGTATGGGACTGGAGTGCGATATGTACATGTATTTGAGGCTGAGCAGAAAATAAGTATTTTCTACAGAATATTGAAAGAAAATTACACTTAAAAATCATAGAATCCTTATTTTTTCATTGAAACAAACTAATATTTTAAATTTTATTTGAACTGGAAGTTCAATAGAGGGGTTGTTTTGTTTGCTTAACCCTGTTTCTCTTATACTTCCCCTGTGTTTTCCTCCCATATGCAGAGGGGGTAAAAAAAAGCCAAAAACATGGAACACAAAAACCAAAAATGCAATTGAAACAGAACTTTTTAAAATTCTGAACGGAATTAAATGAATATTTTTATTTTTGTTGCATTTAGGCCAAAGAGCCAAGTCTATCCCATCTATCACTGAAAAAGCTTTCTGGTGAAAAATTAAACCAGCTCTAATTATCTCATCAGTAAAGACATGCCTGACCTGGGCATTCAGATCCAAGTCTAGGTTTTGACTTCTCTAATGTGTGGAGGGTGTTTGGTGTATGGTTCTGGTTTGGCCCAGTATAAAGATGGGAACAAGCCATAAAATCTATACTCCTATCCAGATCTGGATTCTGACATAGTCCCTCTAAATTTGGGGTTTCTTTGGCTCTTAATTTGGGGCATCTCTTTATGTCAAAACAACCTTGAACTGTAACACTTTTGACTACAATTCTGTTTTTAAAATATGAATGCATTGCTATACATTTACTTGAAAAATAAACTCTGTGTACATAGCACCATCTATCAATAGTCATTTGTATTGCAGGTAGCACATAAAATTACAGGAGTACTTGTGGCACCTTAGAGACTAACAAATTTATTTCAGCATAAGCTTTCGTGGGCTACAGCTCACTTCACGTTCTTTTTGCGGATACAGACTAACACGGCTGCTACTCAAACCTGTCATGAAATTACAGCATTTTAGTTTCCTGTGAAGTTGGATATGTAAAGAAACCAAAGTTAATGTTAGTTTGCCTGCAGTCTAATTATCTTATGGTATTTTGGAAATGAGGAGGAGAGCAGAAGCAGAAAGACATACTATGGCCAAAACAAACAAATCAACAAGATGGCTACGAAGAAACTCTAACCGGAACTAAGCAAGAGATTTCTGGCTCTGACAGATATTATCTTAACCCCTTGAAGTCAACCTAAATCTCTCACGAACAGCTATATTCTTCAATAAAGTTGAAATTCATGGACCTCAATTTTTAACAGCACTAGGAAATGTTTTGTAACTTAGCCTATGAAATGTGAGGCTTTTTGTCAGGAGAGAAATTGGCTCCATGTCTCTCAAACCTTTGAGGTTCAAAAAAGTTTGGTTGGAAGACAGTGGCTTAAAGGATTCCTAATGAGAAGTGAAGCTTTTACATCTAGTTCGCTGATTTGAATCCAGGCTGGTCGTGGGTGTATGTAGCTAACAATGGAGAGCTTTGTCATGTGGTAGCGGTCTTGGTTCAGTTTTGTTTAGCTACGTGTCCACATAATAAAAAGTCACACTGTGATTAGTATGCAATGGCAGCCTCATTGGCACATGACTGGAGAAGTCTAGGAGTAGATATATGCTTTTCTCCAGATAAGGAGTCGATCCCCTTTCTTTGGTGAGGAAACATGCATTGCATCTGCTTGCTTACTGCTCTCTGGAAAAAATATTTTAGTCTCCAGTGATGTCCATCTAGCACCTCTTGCAAATACTTATGGTTGGGACAGTTCATCAAAATCCCAGACACCTGCCCCTGCAGTATGCCAGGCCACAGCCCCTTTTATTGAGGTTCTGACTGCCCTTCTTCCCTCACCTATTCTTCTCTGACAATACTAGATATGCTCTATGCCCCACGAAGCTGCAAGACTTGCTCATCAACCTCCTCTTGGCACTGGCCAAAATGGCTGTCCATCCATGGCCAGGAAGCTAAGTCAGGTATCTGAGTGTGAGGCTTCATTCATGCATGCTTCCATCAGACTTCCTCTGGGCATTGTCCACTCTCCCCTGGGATTCCCTTTTGGAACCGTGGATGACGTCAGTAATCTCTGCTTGGCGTCCCCTCCTGGCGCCCTTGTTTTGACCCTGTTCCTCTTTTTGCATTCTTTGTTTCTGTGACTACTTAAATTCTATTTTTTTGTGGTCCCACACTCATCTGAGGAGGTGGCCTTTTGTTTTAGTCAGCTTCACCTGCAATCGCAGGATTTAGATAGGGTAGCAACTTTCATGGGGATAAATGTTCTTCCTTTCCCTCCACATCTCTATACTTCCTAGTTTCCACAGGAAGTAGAAGCAAAAGAATTGAAATGCTGGATGAAAGATTCTCTTTGATGTATTGTTCTGCTTGACTTCACTTCTAGACATGTGGTACCAATAAATACACCAAAATATCCTAATATTTGGAAGCTTTTTCTAACCAAACTTCTGATCCTCTAAAACATGGCCCCTGCTTAATACTAACAATTTGGAAGCCCTTGGCATAGCAAAGTACTGGATGTTATACATTATAATTCTTTAGCTTTGTGTTATTATTTGAGTAGTGTATGAAAAACGTCTATCAAAGTTTGTTATGACCCTGAAGCTTAAATCATGTTCAGAGGCTCTCAGAACTAGCTCAAAGATAAATTGCTGAGCTTTGGGAGAACCTAGGCCACTTTTTAGTTGCAGGCAGAAACCATGTGAAATCATTTTGTTTGGCTTGGATTCAAAACCAGGCCCAAACTGATAATTAGCTTGGGTTTTGTGGTTCTTTAAAACCTCAGTGGGGGTGAGCACACGTGTGAATCATAACAAAATGAACTGAAACCCCAACCCCATGATAAAAGACAAAATAATGGATCACATGAACCACTACAAATTGAATCAATAGATTCAATAGATTAACACATAATCAGAGTTGTTTAAATGAACAACTTAATATTGTCATCTGCCTTCCTGCATAGAAGAGGAAAACATCATTTTCAATGTATAATACAGATGGCAATAACTACAACAAAAGCCATTGCTGTTATAATCATTGTACGACTGTTGGGTGGAAATTTCCAGAGCATTCAGCACAGGTCTAACTCTGATCTTATTGAAATCAATGGCACTTTTACCCTTAGTTTCAATGGGAGCAGTGTTAGGCCTCCATTCACTTGAGTGGGAGCAGGTAGGCCAGGCCACGTATTTTTTGTAAATCCCACCACTTATATTTCATATTTTTAAAAGCTTCTATATAGCCGATCTGCTGTTAAGGATGCCACATGAGGCACTCTGAGTAATGCAGAACCATGACAACGGTACATATTATCAGCAGAATCAGCAAGGTGATGTAGGAGGTGAGTTGCTGCAGAGAGAAGTGGGCAGTGAACTGCAGGATAAGTGTGTTTTGGTCTCTGGTTTCCCTGAAGGATACTTCACAAAGAGGGTGGATGGTTCTGTATGGTGCATGTGCTTCCTAAACATGCTTGTAGCCAATGCTTTGTGATTGACACAATAGGTGTGTGTGGTCAGAGGGATGAGTAGGTGTGGCTGTATGCATAGATTTGAGTTTATTTCATGTAGCGCCTAACTGAACAGAAATAGGCCTAATTCTCCTCATGCCAGTTTGATATCAATGTCACTCCACTGACTTATCTGCACCAGTATCAGAGTAGGATGAGGCCCAAACACATCTGGCACTGTGGAAGCCAGGAGCCAATGTTTTGTGGCCTCAAAGGTATGCCGGGGCCCACCATGCTAGAAAGCAAGCGGATGTGTTCCCAATTGGGCCCTTATCTAGGCTCACGTGTGTCAGTGTTTTCTGTATGTGAAGGTAACTGCAGGTGATGAAGGGCCCTGGACATGATAAACAGGCCAGGGGGTGCTGAGCACTTCACTGGGAATGGCTCAGTAGGAGAGGGAGATGCTCAGCCTCTTGCTGGATCAGGCCTTGGGTCTGGTAGATCCGTTACTTGTGCCTGTTCTGTGTTGCCACGGGGGCACTCCTGTGTGGTGATGGCCCCTCGTCTCTGCTTGAATGGGGTTGAAGTATATAAGGAGGATAAAGGACTACCGCCTGCAAAAGGAAGGAGAAAGAAAATGACAGCTGAGGAGCACGGAGGAGAACAGGAGTTAGTGTTTAATGTAAGTTTGGAAGGACCCAGGAGCCTTCCCCTATCTTTTACCCTTCCATGGCTTATGCCGTCCGGCAACATTCAGGACTCAGAGCAATCACCTCTCCTAGCCCAACACCCTCATTCCGCTCTTGGGAGCAAACATCTAGCTGAAAGCAGTGGAGAAGCAGAAGGGCTATTGCCTTAACACCACCCTGCTGGCCCACTGTGCTAGCCACAGGCAAAGAATGGAGCAGGCTTTGTTCTCTGAAGGGATAATGCAGCTTGACCACTGCACCTGAACACCGCAAGCCCTGGAATGGATGCAACTTTGACAGCTACAGCAGGCCCAGGCATTAACAAAATGGTGAGCTGTGGCCAAAAGCTGTCAGTTATCACCATGGAGTTATGCCTCCCTCAGAGTCCCCAGTGCAGTCACAACCACCAGCGCCTGGCACAAAACCCTACTTTGAAGTAACTTCCCCTGAACAAGGGACATGCTGGTGCCCTAACAAGATCAGTTTGGGGTCAGGTATATGGCCATGAAATTTGGGACAAGTAGTAACTATTGCTTAGGTGTGTGGGGGAAACCTCCTTTTTCCTCTGCTTCCATATGCTAGGGCCCTATAATTGAGCTACCTGGGGGCTGCAGCGGCTCAGCCACAAACAGGCAGCCAGTGGCCATGAGGAACCTTTCAGCAACTCCACTGGGAGAAGCCAAGTCCCCACCAGCCACAGACTGACCCCTCAGTTCTGCCTCCCTCACCCGCACCTAGAACTGTGGCCCCAGTATTAGGAAATACATATCCAATAGGTGCCACAGGCCAACTCTGGGCATAGGTCAGGGAGGAGTATGGCTAACCAATGACTGCTAAGGAAAATCACTGTGACTGACCAGCGATAGGCTTCCATTTTGAAGACTATCTCCACAATAAAAATAAACAAATATTTAAAGAGAATCCTCACACACTAGGGAAAAAGAAGGAAAGAATCACTCAACAGACACTAATCATCCCACTGAGACTCCAGTTCATGTGCTTGTCTGTAATCTCTGAATACCTTTCCCAGAGCTGAAGAAGATCTCTGTATAAGCTCAAGCTTGCCTCTTTGTAGGCAAGTGGACTCACCCCTGCGGTGCCTCCTGCCGGTTTCTTCCGAGAATTAGCTTCTCTAGCCTCCAGAGCACCCTCTGCAGGCCCCCGTGTCCCTCCCGGACCCAGTGCCCCATTATCTGGGGTGCTGCCCCCTGGCAGTAACCCCTTTCTCTCAGGGTCTCCCCTCCCCAGGGAACCCTCACCCCTTATCCTCACCTCACTATACAGCTACTGCCAGTCGTCATCTAGCCCCCACACCCTGGGGCAGACTGTAGTATCAGCCCACTCATCACCGGCAAGGTTGGGTTTGGACCTGCTGCCTGTGCCTACCCCTGGGCTGCCCTCTGCAACCCTCAGTACCCAATGGCCTTCTGCTAGGCCACAGCCTGGGGCTTTCCAGGCTGGAGCTTCCCCCCAGCTCCTCTGCCTTTCCCCAGCCCTGCGCTGCTCAGAGAGTCTGCTGAGCTCCTGGCTCACAGCCTTTTTATAGGGCCAGCTGCAGCCTGATTGGGGTGTGGGCCAGGTGTGGCTACTGCCCCAATCAGCCCAGGTTTCCCCTACCATAGCCCTCGCCAAGGGCTGTTTTAAGCCCTTCAGGGCAGGAGCGGGTGACCACCCCGCTACACTCTTTCACCAACAGAGGTGGGTACAATAAAAGATATTGCTCACCCACCTTGTGTCTCTTGTAACTTTCATCATGGTAATCTGTCCTTAGTGTGCTTTGAGGAATAGGAGATCATTGCTGAAGACATTTAAAAGTTAGGCCTTGGCTTGAGTGTTTTGATTGAATCTGGGCCTTAATGGTACCAAAGTGAGGGGCACAGTACAAGGACCGAAATAGAACAAAAAGGGCTAGAAACAAAAATTTGAGATTAGCCCTGACACTGAGCCTTAACAGATCCCAAATTCCTGTTGTATTGACCACTCTGTAAAACTTAACAAGTGGAGCTGGAGGAAATTTGACTGAAACTCTTTTTGGTAAAAAATGCAGATTTGGTGACACCCAGCCTCACATCTTGTGAATTCATGTCAATTTTGCTGAATCATTTCAGTGGTGGGAAAACAAAAAATTGCCAGTGAAATGAAAACTCCAATATTCACACAGCTCTAATGGCAAGTAACTTCTAAGTAGTATTCAGTGCGAGAGGTCTTGCATTCAGTTTGAAACCCTGCACTGATGATGCACATTTTGATTTCCAAATCCTGTTGTGTCACTGCCTTCCAGGAGATGTCAGCAAAGTGCCTCTGAGCTTTATTCTATTCAGCAGTCAATCTTCCAGTGACTCACTTGTTTTTGGTCTTTGTTATAAGTGCACTGTGGGAGGTTTACAATTCCTTTCTCTTTTTAAAAGGTGTTTTGAATGTTTGAGAACAGAGTGATCATCCTGATATTTGCAGCAAAAATCTAATCACTGAAAAATGTCTGCATTCTTAGGTTAACACACTTTTCTTGATTTCATACAGATTTTTGGTATAATACAAAGAGAGTAGTATATGCTATGGGGATATAAAATGCAATATAATGACTAATAATTGTATGTTTATACATAGAACCTACTAAATTGTACACATGCCATTAATACCCTTTAAATCCAATGGAGGAAAAAGAGGCATGATATTTATAGACTTTTTAGGCCCTGATTCAGTAAGGTACTTAAGTATATCTCTCTCTGTAAGCATATGAGTAATCCCAATGGTATTCTTCAAATGCTTTAAATTAGACTTGTGTAGAAGAACCTTAATGACTCAGCCTCAATGCTGATCAGAATAATAGCTGGTATGTACTGACTTCTTGATCCAGTGCCCATTGAAGCCAATGAGAATCTTTCATTGACTGCAAAGGGCTCTGTATCAGGCTCTAAGAGTGGGTTGTTTTTTTTCCGTTCTGAAATTCCTTTAAAATATATACAGTTGACGTTGAAGACTCATGAAACAGTCCCACTGAAAAATCAGAACTCCGCCTGAGCCTGGAATTGTTGAAATCTAAGATGATAGAGGACACCACCAGGTTAAAATAAGAAAAGAAGAAACCTAAAAATACCATAAGCTTCTGCATATTTTAATTGCATACCACAGAGGTTTAAAATTCCATGTCTCCCGCAGATAGGCAATGCCTGTTTAACAGGAACCCAATGTTATTCAAAGGAACTCTCCTTGCAGGGCAAGAAATCTTAGATAAGGAAAAGTAGTGTTTTAAGGCTCCATGAGTGTGGGTAAAACTTTTTAAAGTGACTTAGGCTCCTAAGTGCTTACATTGCTTTTTGAAAATGGGACTGAGGCACATTTGAAAATGTTAACCTGTATCTACAAGTTTTAACTACTTCTTTGTCTGTTCTTGGAAAACTAAACAGCCAAAATATTTTTACCTCACCAAGATTTTAAGTCTGAAGGGATCACTGATCAAGGTCATATGATCCTGCATATCGTAGGCCCCAGAATTTCACCCAGTGACTCCTGCAGCCAGTCCAGAGCTTGACAGTTGTACTAACTAGAACATATTTCATACAAAGAGATCAGGTCTGGATTTAAAGCTTTCAAGTGATTTATGACAGCTAATTTTTCTGAACCCTCATAATAATGTTCAACTCGTATGTTGGGTCACAAATATTAACAGATTTTAAATCTCACCTTCATTCCCTGAACACATCAGTTTTTACTATAGAGAATATGGCTAGAGAAAAATCATTTAACACAGGAGAAAAAAGTTTTCATTTAACATTCATTATGACTGTCACGTTTGTCTCAGTCCCAGTAATCCTTACAAGAATTCTTTTGGAGAGGTCTATAAATGTAACCTCAAAGATTTGTTTTCCAAATTTAGCCTATTTCCTTATGTGACTCTCAGCTTTATAAGAACTGGAATGGGTTACCTAGGGAGGTAGTGGAATCTCCTTCCTTAGAGGTTTTTAAGGTCAGGCTTGACAAAGCCCTGGCTGGGATGATTTAGTTGGGTTTGGTCCTGCTTTGAGCAGGGGGTTGGACTAGATGACCTCCTGAGGTCCCTTCCAACCCTGAGATTCTATGATTCTATGACACTGTAAAGAGTTCTCATGTGGGATGGTTTGATTTGGTTTTCCTGGCTTTTGAAAACAAAAGTGTGAGACATTAGCTCGGGTGTGGTGGGTCAAAGGCAAAAAGACTAAAACCTTCAGACCAGGTTTTGAGTCACACCGATTTAGACCAGCTGAAGATCTGGCTCAGAATGATGCTAGTAGGAAATTGATGGGTTCAGTCACAGAGACCCCCTTGGAACTGTCACCTGATGTGCTGAAATTACCTTTGAGTCTGTTTTCCCTGCCAGCTTGGGACTTTCAGAACCCTGTCTCATTGATCCAGACACACTAGTCAGCTGCAACACAGACCCAGGGTCTGGACCATGTCCCCAGAACTGCAGGCTTTAAGTGAAAACTGCTCAGCAGGTTACTTATCTCCAGCACCCAGACACCCAGCTCCCAATGGGATCCAAACCCCAAATAAATCAGTTTTACTCTGTATAAAGCTTATGCAGGATAAACTCATCAATTGTTCGCCCTCTATATCACTGATAAAGAGATATGCACAGCTGTTTGCTCCCCCAGATATTAATCACTTACTCTTGGTATATTAATAAACAAAAGTGATTTTGTAGTAAGTATAAAAGGTAGGGTTTAAGTGGTTCCAAGTACTAACAGACAGAACAAAGTAAGTCACCAAGCAAAATAAAACAAATGACACAGGTCTAAGCCTAATACATTAGGAAACTGATTACAGGTAATATCTCACCCTCAGATGTTCCAATGAGCTTCTTTCCCAGACTAGACTCTTTCCGAGTCTGGGCCCAATCCTTTCCCCGGTACAGGCCTGTTAGTTCCAGCAGACATCTTAGGTGAAAAGCCGGGGCTTTCTCATGACTGGCCTCCCTTTGTCCTGTTCCACCCCCTTTTATAGCTTTGGCACAAGGCAGGAATCTTTTCTCTCTGGATCCCCACCTCTCCTTCTAAATGGAAAAGTACCAGATTTAAGATGGATTCCAGTATCAGGTGACATGATCACATGTCCTGTGAGACCCCAGCCTCCATTCTTCCTGGGCTGGTCCACATGTACACAGGAAAGTTTGAAAGTAAACAGAGCCATTTACAGTTCATTGATTCTGAAGCACCCATAATGGCTTCCACATAATGTTTACATCAATAATAGAAGTTTATATATTATTTTCCTAATTCCAGACACAGAAATAATACATGCAAACAAATAGGATGAACACACTCAGTAGATTATAAGATTTGTAATGATATCTTACCTTACAAGAGACCTTTTGCATAAAGCACATTCCAGTTACATCATATTTACATTCATAAGCATATTTTCATAAAGCATATGGAGCGCAATGTCACAGAGAGGCTTTCTTAAAAAGTTTTTCTGCACAAGGCTTGGTTGATCCAATGATTTAGGCCAAAACAATGAAGAACTGAGCAAATTCACCCTGCATTATGATGGGGTTATCCATTTCATGGCATCCAAGGGCAGAACTGGAAGGAGAAGTCCTGTAGGCCTGACTTTTCCCTTTTTGTGTGCCATACCTGTGGGAGAACTACTGCAAAGACCTACTGATCAGAGATTGTAAATTCCAGCTAGTAGCAAGATATTGCAATAGCCTTAACTAACTAGAAAAGTTCCCCAGGTAGTAGTGGAGTCTCCATTTTTGGCCCTGATTCAGCAAGGTACTTAAACATACAACAAGTCACCCTGAAATCAAAAGGATTACTCAGAGACATAGGGTATGTCTACACTACCAAAGTAGTTCGATTCTACTTAAATCGAATTTGTGGAACCGATATTACAAAGTCGAACGTGTGTATCCACACTAAGGACAGTAATTCGACTTTGTGAGTCCACACTAACGGGGCAAGCGTCAACATTGGAAGCGGTGCACTGTGGGCAGCTATCCCACAGTTCCCGCAATCCCCGCTGCCCATTGGAATTCTGGGGCGAGCCCCCAATGCCTGCTGGGGGAAAAATGTGTCGAGGGTGGTTTGGGTAACTGTCGTCATTCAACCGTCACTCCCGCCCTCCCTCCCTGAAAGCGCCGGCGGGCAATCAGTTCGCGCACTTTTCTGGTGAGTGACAGCGCGGACGCCACAGCACTGCGAGCATGGAGCCCGCTGCGATCATCGCTGCAGTTATGGCCGTTGTCAACTCCTCGCACCTTATTGTCCACCTTTTTCACAGTCAGATGCTGAGAAATCGGGCGAGGAGGCTCCGGCAGCACGGTGAGGACATGAAGTCTGAGAGTGGCACAGACCTCTCACAAAGCACGGGACCCCGCGCCGTGGAGATCATGGTGGCAATGGGTCATGTTCATGCTGTGGAACGGCGATTCTGGGCCCGGGAAACAAGCACGGACTGGTGGGACCGCATAGTGCTGCAGGTCTGGGATGAATCACAGTGGCTGTGAAACTTTAGGATGCGTAAGGGAACTTCCCTTGAACTGTGTGAGTTGCTGTCCCCTGCCCTGAAGCACAAGGACACCCGGATGCGAGCAGCCCTCTGGAAACTTGCAACGCCAGACAGCTACCAGTCAGTAGCGAACCACTTTGGCGTGGACAAATCTACCATGGGGGTTGCTGTGATGCAAGTAGCCAATGCAATCGTTGAGCTACTGCTCTCAAAGGTAGTGACCCTGGGAAACGTTCAGGTCATCATAGATGGCTTCGCCGCGATGGGATTCCCAAACTGCGGTGGGGCTATAGATGGAACTCACATCCCTATCCTGGGACCGGACCACCAGGCCAGCCAGTATATTAACCGAAAGGGCTACTTTTCAATAGTGCTGCAAGCACTGGTGGACCATAGGGGACATTTTACCAACATCAACGTCGGATGGCCGGGCAAGGTTCATGACATGCGTGTTTTCAGGAACTCTGGTCTGTTTAGACGCCTGCAGGAAGGTATTTTCTTCCTGGACCACAAAATAACTGTTGGGGATATGGAGATGCCTATAGTGATCCTCGGGGACCCAGCCTACCCGCTAATACCCTGGCTCATGAAGCCCTATACAGGCGCCCTGGACAGTGACAAAGAACTCTTCAACTACCGGCTGAGCAAGTGCAGAATGGTGGTGGAGTGTGCTTTCGGACGTCTCAAGGGGAGATGGAGAAGCTTACTGACTCACTCAGATCTCAGCGAAACCAATATCCCCATTGTTATTGCAGCTTGCTGTGTGCTCCACAATCTCTGTGAGAGCAGGGGGGAGACCTTTATGGCGGGATGGGAGGTTGAGGCAAATAGCCTGGCTGCTGATTACGCCCAGCCAGACAGCCGTGCGATTAGAAGAGCCCAGCGGGAAGCGCTGTGCATCAGGGAGGCTTTGAAAGCTAGGTTCCTCAGTGAGCAGGGTAACCTGTGACTATTAAGTTTGTTTACAGAGAAGCTGAACCTGCCCCCATTTCTTTACCCAGTTAATGTTGACTATCCTCTGCAGTTACATACCCCATTCACCCCATCCCCCCCTTCCAACACATGTTTAAAAATAAAATACATGGAACTTTGTTAATTAACACCGTTTTCTTTATTACTGATTTCGCGGTAAAGGGTTGAAACTGGGACACAGACTGTGGTGGGTAGGGTGTGTAGTGATGTAAAGACCACTTCTAAACTAGAGGAATGACAGGTGCCTGCTTCTACAGCGGTCCGCAGTGGCGGACTGCTAGTTTCAACGGAGCCTGCCACCCCTCCTTTTCGGGACTTTGTGTGTGGGGGCTATGTGACTTTGTGGCGGGGGAGGACGGTTACAGATCCCCTGCTGCGTGGCTCTGTGATCCAGGATAAGGACTGCTGCATAAGATCTCTAACCGCCCTCCCCCGCCACAAAGTCACATAGCCCTCCCCACACAGAACATGAAAACCACCTCCCAGACTGACCAGGGTGCCTAGTGACTGCACTGTGTGTGTGACCTGCTGCTGAACCTGCCCCCGTGTCTGTACCCTGGTAAAGGTGACTGTCCTGTCCAATTACCAACCCTCTTCCCCCCCTTCAAATACAGTCTCCTCTAAAAGAACATGACGGAAACAGTAATTAACAGAAAAGTATTTTTTATTATCAACTAGACAGGGGATGAAACTGGGATGGGGGCTTGGGTGAGGCGGGAAGGAAAGGACTTATTAAAATTTTGGGAATGAGAGCCTTCTTGTAATTGAGCACTCTGCAGGGGTGGAGTGACAGTTTTCACGGCCCCTGCCGCTCCTCCTTCTTGGTACTTTGGGTGAGGGGGGTATGGGACTTTGTGGCGGGGGAGGGCGGTTAGAGATAGACTGCATTGGGGCTCTGTCCTCCTGCCTCCGGTCCTGCAGAACATCCACAAGGCGCCGGAGCGTGTCCGTTTCCTCCCTCATTAGTCCAAGCAGCGTTTGAGTCGCCTGCTGGTCTTCCTGCCGCCACCTGTCCTCCCGTTCGCTGTGTGAGCGCTGGTACTGCAACATGTTCTCCCTCCACTGGGTCTGCTGGGCCGCCTCAGCTCGGGAGCAGCCCGTAAGTTCTGAGAACATCTCGTCCCGTGTCCTTTTCTTTCGCCGCCTAATCTGCGCCAGCCTCTGTGAAGGGGATGCCGGGGTAGGTCGGGAGACAGTCGCAGCTGTGTGATGGGAAAAAGGGAGTGAATTCCTTACAAAGATACATTTTTGCGAACAATGAACATAGTCTAGTCTGTCTCTGTGAACAAGACCATGCACAGCACCTATCTCATGCGCACTCAGGACAAGGTTGAATTTTTGGCCTTCGCATTCAGTGCCTGGGGTCTTGCAGTGGAGATCAGACAAGCGGGGCAGGACAGCAGAATTCGTGTAGCAGGCAGACATGGTAAGCCGTAGACTTTTGGCTGCTTAAAACTTAATTTATAGCAGTGCCCTCCTTTCACGGTCAAAGCAATGCTCCTAGCGTTGGCCAGTTCCTGCTGCCGGCAATCCGGAAAGCATGAACTCTGCCCCGTCCCACCCCCTCGCGGCTGTCCCCGGGAAAGATCCCTGTATGCTGCCCCTGTCCCGCCTCCACCGCGTGGCTGTAAACCGCCGGTTACAGTTATGTAAAGGAACAGGCAAGCAGTCCCAATACTAACATTCCCCTAATTCAAAGCAGGTCACCATGAGCGACATCATCCTGATGAGGATCAGTGACAGAGATAGAGAGCGCATGCTGCGTGAAAGCCAGCAAAAACCAGGACCCTATGCCACCATGCTCTGCGAGGCAATGATACCCGAGTACCTGATGATAGCCTGGCGCGGAAAAGTGTGCTACCGTGGAGGGCGCAATAAGGCCGCTCTCCCCAGGAACCTCATGCAGAGGCTTTCCAATTACCTCCAGGAGAGCTTCATGGAGATCTCCCATGAGGATTTCTGTTCTAGCCCCGTACATATTGACCTTCTTTTCCTATTGTTAATATTCCTGTTCTGTTAAAAATAAATGTTTACATGTTTAAAGCACTTACCGACTGATCCTTCCCCTGATTCAGGGTCCGGGTTAATGGCTGGGGAGGGTTGGTAGGGGATCTCCGTGAGGGTGATGAAGAGATCCTGGTTGTCGGGGACATCAGCGTTGTAAGCGCTGTCGACTGCCTCGTCCTCCTCATCTCCTTCCTCATCTTCCCCATCCGCGAACATCTCCGAGGAACCGGCCGTCGACACTATCCCATCCTCAGAGTCCACGGTCAGTGGTGGGGTAGTGGTGGCGGCCGCACCTAGAATGGAATGCAGTGCCTCGTAGAAACGGCATGTCTGGGGCTGGGATCCGGAGCGTCTGTTTGCCGCTTTGGTCTTCTGGTAGCCTTGTCTCAGGTCCTTGATTTTCACGCGGCACTGCGTTGCATCCCAGCTGTATCCTCTCTCTGTCATGGCTTTGGAGATCTTCCCGTAGATCTTCGCATTCCGTTTTTTGGAGCGCAGCTCCGAAAGCACAGACTCATCGCCCCACACAGTGATCAGATCCAAGACTTCCCGATCAGTCCATGCTGGGGCCCTCTTTCTATTCTGAGATTGCATGGACACCTCTGCTGGAGAGCTCTGCACCATTGCCAGTGCTGCTGAGCTCGCCACGATGTCCAAACAGGAAATGAGATTCAAACTGGCCAGACAGGAAAAGGAATTCAAATTTTCACGGGGCTTTTCCTGTGTGGCTGGTCAGAGCATCCAAGCTCGGACTGCTGTCCAGAGCGTCAACAGAGTGGTGCACTGTGGGATAGCTCCCAGAGCTATTAGCGTCGAATTCCATCCACACCTACCCTAATTTGACATGGCCATGTTGAATTTAGCGCTACTCCCCTCTTCGGGGAGGAGTACAGAAATCGAACTAAAGAGACCTGTATGTCGAACTAAATAGCTTCATTGTGTGAACAGGTGCAGGGTTAATTCGATTTAACGCTGCTAAATTCGCCTTAACCTCCTAGTGTAGACCAGGCCTTAGTTAGCTATGTGCTTCTGTACATTACCGCAGACTAGAGGATACTCAAACTGGACCAATCCAAAGGCAGTACTTTTACCAGCTGAGGGCACTGAAAGCCTCTATTGACCAATTCAGAAGGATCTGTGCTTAGCTTGACTCTCCTGCAAGTCACTCTTTGCATCTCTTACATGACTTTCAACAAGGACAAGTGCAGAGTCCTGCACTTAGGATGGAAGAATCCCATTCACTGTTACAGACTAGGGACTGAATGGCTAAGAAGCAGTTCTGCAGAAAAGGACCTAGGGGTTACAGTGGACAAGAAGCTGGATATGAGTCAACAGTGTGCCCTTGTTGCCAAGAAGGCTAACGGCATTTTGGGCTGTATAAGTAGGGGCATTTCCAGCAGATCGAGGGATGTGATCATTCCCCTCTATTCGACATTGGTGAGGCCTCATCTGGAGTACTGTGTCCAGTTTTGGGCCCCACACTACAGGAAAGATGTGGAAAAATTGGAGAGAGTCCAGCAGAGGGCAACAAAAATGATTGGGGGGCTGGAGCACATGATTTATGAGGAGAGGCTGAGGGAACTGGGATTCTTTAGTATGCAGAAGAGAAGAATGAGGGGGGATTTGATAGCTGCTTTCAACTACCCGAAAGGGGGTTCCAAAGAGGATGGATCTAGACTGTTCTCAGTGGTACCTCATGACAGAACAAGGAGTAATGGTCTCAAGTTGCAGTGGGGGAGGTTTAGGTTTGATATTAGGAAAAACTTTTTCACTTAGAGAGTGGTGAAGCACTGGAATGGGTTACTTAGGGAGGTGGTGGAATCTCCTTCCTTAGAGGTTTTTAAGGTCAGGCTTGACAAAGCCCTGGCTGGGATGATTTAGTTGGGAATTGGTCCTGCTTTGAGCAGGGGGTTGGACTAGATGACCTCCTGAGGTCCCTTCCAACCCTTATATTCTATGATTCTATGATTCTATGACCACTCATTGGTCAGCCATAACCTACAGCCCTGACCCTTTAAGTTCTTTTGCTGCAGAGAGCTTCCAGCCCCATAAAGTGATTTCCATTTACATGAATTCTTATAGAAGACACTGTTTTGTGCAGCTTGAGTACAACTGAACACAACTGTGCTGCTGTTTTTTTTTAAAAATGGGAGCAATCTCCCAGGAGTACAGGAGAAATGTTAAAGGGCCAGAACTGTGGCTAATTTTTTGAACTTTCATATTTGCCAACCAGGAGGTTGCTCTGCATTTTACGGTAGCTTTGCATGGGAAGGTTCACGTTTCCCTCAGAAATTAAGAATACCACAGTCTTTAATAAAAACTGAGTCTTTAGCCTATGATTTGATCTATTGTTGAACTGCACAATAGTAGACTGGAGGGAAAAATAAAAAGGTTGGTCTCACAATCTACATGCTGGGAAAACCAATTGGTTAGAATGTATGCACAACATATTCACACTATTAACCTAAACTAGTTGTACATTCTTTGTCATGACAATCTTAAGAAATGCATTGCCTTTCTTCTTTCTATATATTTTTTCAGTGACTTTCCCTAAATCACAGAGGGGGTAGAGTTTCTGGACTTTACTGCGCAACAGTCCTTCAAATGGTCTCCAGATCCTGTAGAAACCCTCCTTCAAGTCAGTGGCTGAAGATGCAAATATTTCAGTCGAAGGATTTATTTCCCTTATCAATATATTAAATATCCAATAGGGGGCAAACCTGAGGTGACTTTCTATTTGTGGCAAAGTTTCTAGGATCAATGAGCTTATTTTGAGATAAATTCTCCCTTTTCTCTTAATGCAGTTGGACATTTTATACAAAAACAAAGCAGCTGCTTCTTTCATTTCTAACCTACTTAAAGCAGCACTTGAAGCCATGTCTCAGTTATTCATTAATAATAACTTCATGCCAGTTCAAGCTCTGCTTTAAACATTCGTAATTGCAATATTTAGTTACAATATTATCTAACTTCAGCTACAAACAGATTTTTTTTCTTAGACCTCCTGAAAGTATGAAGAAGATTCTTTAAAACCCAAACATAGTGCAGTTATCATAAACATATTTATTATTGCAGCTAGAGGACCCACCTGCCCGCGGGGGCCTATTCTGCTAAGTGCTGTACAAACACATAGGGGACAGTCCCTGTCTGAAGAACTGGCAATCAAATGCACAAGGCAGACAAAGAATAGGAAAAGAAGCTTCAGGTCCTCATCTGTAACATGGAGCTGATTCATTAGGTGGCACAGGAAGTTTGGGGTATATGAGAATTGAACCTAGATCTCTTTTGTCTAAGTCCAAAGCCTAGACCTACAAAATTATATAAACTATTAGTTGCTACTGTAAGTAAGCCAATATTTAATCATATAGTCCAATGGCATTTAACTATAGTTCTCCAGGAAGAGCACTCTAGTAAGATTTTTGCGTGACTACAAATATTCTGAATCTTATATGGTGAGAGAAACACAAATTAAATTAACTTGCAGATCATATTGTACCTCACATAAGTTGTCAATTTTCTCAGAATACTTTGCTTTTGTTTTGCAAGACAGGTAGAGAGGTTAGTGTCTAATTTTCAGGCAACTGCACCTGAATCCTGCCCCCCTCCATAGTCCACTCCAGGAGCATCCAGTCTGGTCTTCAGTCTCTAGCTGACTCCTGTCTGTGGGCAGGGACTCTTGTCCCACTCCCTTCTGACTGGTGGGTTTTAAGGTTTGCCCAACCCCCTGCAGTACGCTGTGATATCCCCAGCAACACCCCTGGGAAGTTGGGTAGTGCTGTTATCCCAATTTCACAGCTGGAGAACTGAGGCACAGAGAGGCTAAGTGACTTGCCCAAGGTCACACAGGATGTCTATGTTGGAGCAGGGAATTGAATCTAAGTCGCCTCAGTCCCAGTCGAGCATGCAACTACTAGGCCATACTGTCTCTTACCAAAACCTACCTGCTGAACAGGAATGCTGTGAATTTTGATTCATTTGTCTGTAAATGCTTTGAGAACAATGGATGGAAGGTGATATTAGAAGCAAAGTAATATTACAGTAGGTAGCAGCTGGAATATATAACTGTTGCCGTTGGTGGTGGTGATGTGTTTATTTTGCTTCAGGAATGCAGCCAGATGGCTCTTCATTCAGGCCTTAGAACTCTGTTCAGACAAAAAATAGTAAACTTCAGCACTGCTAGTCAGAGAGCATCTGCATGATGGACACCACCTGTTTGCAGCAAGACCCTGCTTAGCACTACTCCAACAGAACTCAGGGTCTAGGACTTCAGCAATTCCCCTGACTAAGGCCAAGCTAGAATTCATGCCCCCCATTTGCCACGATTTTAATGACCATTGCTGGTTAGATCTCAGACTCAAAGAAGCATCTCAAAGTAAATCACAAATATCAACACAACCAAGAGGGTGTTGAAAAAGACAATGATGGTTGGGAAAGCAGGGAAAATTTTCCTTTAACGTCGGCTTAGGCCTTGAAAGGCATTTCTAGGCTCCTGATAGTGATATCTCCATCCCATCAGGATAAGCATATCTGATCTATGACTGAGTGTGGGTAGGAGAAGAACATTTTCTAATCTTTTACCTCTGCCGGGGCTAGGGAAACTTCATATCCATTTCTTACCCAGTTCCAGCAATTCCTCTTTTCATCAAATGAAAGGGCAATCAATGCCCCCACACTGTGGATGACCACTCAGGATTATGCCCCTTCAGGGCAAAGTGTAGAACTGGTGTCTTGAGCTTTATTACCAGGTAGTCACTTCTTTATGGCTCTCCTAGGGCCTTTCCATTGAGTCTTTCCATTGCTAGCAATGGGCAGTGGATCAGGATCTTGGCTCTCTAGTGCCTTTGTCTAGCATGGTTTGCCTACCAAGACAACGCCTGTCGCGAAACATTCTTTTCCTCACCCAAGCAGTATACATGGTTTTTGGCACAAACCCACTGCAGTGCAGCCAGTTTGCTGGCAGCCCATAATGCCTATTTTCTCGTTACCTAACCAACAATTTTCAGCGACTGTTATTCCTTCAGATGAATAAGTGCTGAAAGATATGCTCCACTGTAAGGATTCATCTGGTGTCAAAAGTTCATAAATGGTACAGAGGACAGGCTTCCTGCAGAATAAATCACCCACCCAATGTGATTCAGGCTGCCCATCCAACTCTACAGTTGCCTGGCAACGAGGTGTTACAATAGGCCTCTAACCAATACTTGAGAGGGCACCACAGCACTTTAGACATAAGAGCTTGTGTATGTTCATCAAGCACGACTGTGAACATTATGCATCCCACTCAAGAAGGTTAAAATGGCAGTTGGACCTAATTTGACCTAACAGGGATGTGTGGTCATTAGTTAATGCTCACTGGGACTGGAGCATTTTGCAAATGTCGGCCATGCTCATTGATTTCTTTGGCATTATTGAAGGAAGGGGTAGGGAGAAGCCCAAATAAGTTTCCACTGCCTAGTGAGATTTCTTAGGAATGTATCAGTAGCTTTCAACATCTTCATGTAGAAGAACAACACTTTTTTTAGGAATATTGTCAAATGATCTGTGATGAGCTGAACATGTCTGACACCCCAGGGAATGCCACTTAAAAGCCTGCCTGCCCTACACTGGAGAGGGGAATATGGAGCATCTGTTTTACGGGTACTCAGGGCTTCTCTACAGCAGAAAGTTTTGCCATTTTAACTATACTGGTATAGTTAACGCTGCAAACTCTCCTCCTGTTGTAGCTGCAATTATACCAGTATAAAAGTACAACTTAGTCTGGTTTGGGACACACCTTCATACTAGTATAACTGTATCCACACCAGGCCATATGCCAATATAGCTGTAAAAATCAGTAAAAATCACACTCCTAACTGGCAGAGTGATATCACAGGAGCTGTATGTAGACCAGACCTTACTCTACACTCTGAAAATCTGCCATGCTATTACCCATTCAGTCTGTTCTCAAAAACCTACTGACTCAATGCTGTGTCACCTGACTTAGTTCTATAAAGAACATGGAAAAGGGACATCAACTTGTCTAATACAGACCAGCCATCCGCGGCAATCCCCTTCATAATTGGAAACTTTTTACGTGATATGGTCTGTAGATGGGGTAGTGGTTCCTTAATGTCAAAACGTTAAATTCCAAAAAAGCAGCAAAGAATCCTGTGGCACCTTATAGACTAACAGACGTTTTGCAGCATGAGTTTTCGTGGGTGAATGCCCACTTCGTCGGATGCAAGAGTTTTCCACTCTTGCATCCGACGAAGTGGGCATTCACCCACGAAAGCTCATGCTGCAAAACGTCTGTTAGTCTATAAGGTGCCACAGGATTCTTTGCTGCTTTTACAGAACCAGACTAACACGGCTACCTCTCTGATAGTTAAATTCCAAGATATCATTTATCTGTACAGCACACTTAATCTTTAAGTGGTCAAATATCTTTAACGGTGTGTTGAATTTTGTGTGATTTACCTGAACTGAACACACCCTCTGAGTCTAAGCCGGTAAAAGATGCTATCTTATGAGCAATGAACACCTGAAGAATGAACATAGTTAATAAACAGCATATTATCTAACAGAACTGGCAGGAGCCCAGAAAAACTGATTAGTTAAATCAATTATACAACAGGAATTGGCAATATTTTTTGACACATGAATTAAATGACTAGGATTTAATGACTAGGTGCATTAGCTTGTTCTCTTAAGTCCGGTGCTTTTGGAAACCCCATCAGCTTTACGATGGGGTTTCCAAAAGCACCTGACTTAAGAGAACAAGTTAATGGGACTTGTGCTCCTGGGTCACTTAGGGACAGTTTTACAGTGGGAGTTAGGCACACTTGCAAATCCCACTTAGATGCTTATTTGCATCTTTAGGCACCAAAATACCTTAAGTCTGCCCGTAGGCACTTTTGAAAATTCCTGCCTACCATGTCTAAGCATTATTTTATATTGCCTCCTAGGAGTTTTGTCACCCAAGGCAAACACAGTTGGAAAAAGAGACCCATGGCTCCCAGATTGATCAAACTTTCCCCCCATCTTATAAACTCTTTGTATGAAGGTTTAATTACTAGAAATCAGGGGTGCTGGACCAATTTTTATAGTTGGGGTGCTGATGATGGAAACATGTATTGTTACTGCTTCAGGCCAGGGTGTGCAGCAGCACCACTGGTAGAAGTAGGTTCATATAATCCAATAGTAGACTTGTGGAAAAAAGTATGTTTGTAATTTGAAATGTAAAGTTGCTCTAAGTGATCTTTCAAATCTTGTAACCCAGAGGTGAATACGTGTGTGAATACGTGAATCCCTACGTGTGATTTAACACTGAATTACCATTTGCTACAGAATGGAATTGATCCCCAAATTAAACCCTGGTTACTAGCGTTAGGTTACATAATGTATTATCAGTGTGAACTGCAAAAATACCCATATACTTGCTGTGGGTATTGTTGGTCTGTCTGCAATAGTGACACATTTCATCTCTTCACTTCCCGTTTACTCTGCTGACTGGCTTTATATCTTCACATAACGTGATTACATTTTGGCAGTGTTGTGAAAAGGGATGCTTCTGAGTCTACAGGATACATTGCCTTTTGATTCCCGTAGGCCAGCATGCACGCAAAAATAAGATGATCTTGCCCAAAGCACAATATTAACTGTCTGGAGTTCAGTTCGAAATGCAACAGCTGAGTTTAATAACAGTTCATTTGAGCTTGACAGAAAATTCTCTGAGCTTCAACAGAATCCAATAAAGTTATAATAAGGATTTTAAAAATAACCAAGAGTTTTGGAAGGGAGGTAAAACTTCCTGCTTCAGGGCACAAAACAGCTTCTAACTAAGCAGGTCAGGAGGGAAATTTCATTGGGAAAAGTTGTTTCAGGGTTCTTACTCTTTCCTCTGAAGCATCTGGTACTGGCCATTGTTGGATACAGGACACTGAATGAGACCAATGGTCCCTCTTGTCCAATCTGGCAATTCCTAAAACTCTCCAGAACGATATCGAATGACAGCATGCTCAACCAAAGAAACATGAAGTTAGATACATTACATCATCAGATCAAGCTTTCATTGGCTGAGCCTGCTAAGAACGCTGTTCCTTATGGCTTCTGAAAGCTGTTCCCTTCTGCCTCTGCTCCAGAATATATCCTTTTCATGGGTGTTGCATATCCCAGAGCCATATCTCACCAGCCAGCAAGACTAGGGCTCTCTTATCTATCATACATCTTTCTCTCCACCATATAAGAAAATCAAGAGTGACCCTACATAACACAGCAAGCTGTTCTATTCAGGAGTGCTTCAGTGAAGTACAGATGAGATTATCTACACTGTACTAATAATGCATGCCAGTCTGACCTTGGGTGAGCTGCTGCTTCAGAGAAGGGAGAAAAATCAGTCTCCATGTTAATTCAGTCCTGAATTTCAACAGCCTCCTCAAAACAACGATAAAGCCGGGGACTTGTGCTGGCCTTCTGCACAGGGGTGAATTTCACCCTGCCAGAACATCCAAGGACAGAATTTAGCCCATGTCACTGAATATAAAACATTACTGGAGTAATTGTTTGAGAACAGTCATCCTTCCATCAAAGCCAGCATGTAATGCTGATAATGCTAGTGAAATCCTAAGTTATCTGCTGTGTAACTGGCAGTCATGCAAGTTAAAATGACCTTGTCTGTGTAGCTATGGTTTTGTGAGTGTATCCGCATTTTGTGTTGATGAATGAATGCACTGGCTGCTCATCTGGACCTGATCCTCCCACTTCTCTGTTCCCGCCCCCCCACCACACACACTTCTTTTTGGACAGTCACAACCCTTGTTGCGTCATAGACATTGTACGTTGACTTCTGCTGTAGCCAGAACTCCAGGTGGCTGAATGGAGATTTTATGCAAATGAGACAACAGGGAAGCTGAGTTCAGTCATTTTCCCATCTCATTTATGCTAAGAAAAAAATTCATTGGGCTTTAACTAGGTGCAGATTAGAGTCCTTTGGGCCCATTTTTCTCTCTCAAGTAGACTGGTGTAAAATCCAGAGCCGTATCACTTACTTCAGTGGAATTATACCAGCATAAATGAGAGCAGAAATTGGCCTGTTATCTCTAAATAATAGTTCAGGGAGACCAGATAATTATATTACATTTAAGGCAAGAAGTGGCAGTTATAACACCAGTAGGTATATGCGTTCTAAAGACCCTTTTTTATAAGATGGGGAGAATTTACTGGGGAACCTACCCTGGTCAAAAAGACCCCACCGCAATAATGCAGATTTCCATAATTATTATTCAAGCTACAATAATTTTCAAATTTCTATATCTACAGCTTTTAATTAAAATAATTCGTGCATTTCTTTAGGACTTATATTTATATATTAACCATGGTAGTTTCCTTGATATACAAGTTCAAGAATGTGCGTCAGTCAAAATGTTTTTAGAAGAAATAAATTAGACGTCTGGGGGTGGTAGCATGGTCTAGTGACTAGGGCACTGGCCCGGGAGTGATTCTAATTCTGCCTTTCCCATTAAAATGCTGTGTCACTTTACCTCTCTGACTCTGTTTTCCTTCCCGGCCTTTGTCTGTTTTGTCTATTTAGATGGTAAACTCTTCAGGGCAGGAAGTATATCTTACAATATGTGTGTACAGTGCCCCAGCACAATGCAGCCCCAGTCTTGGTTGGGGGCCTTTAAATGCTACCATATCACAAATTATTATTATAATAAAAATTTTTCACAAATCTGAGCAGGGGTTTTAACTGTGACTGCCATTACGTCAACAGGACCTGCACACCATACTGAAGATTTATCACCTTCCCGATCTACTTACTGTGAAGTGAGTCAAGAGTCAATATTCATACTGCCTACTATTGTGATAGGAACTATTTAAAATTAGTCCATATGATGTATTTTGTTAGAGCTGATCAAAAACCCAGAAATTCTGTCCCATAAGAAATTCTGACACTCGTTTCATCCTCAATTGGGCAAAAAGTCAAAATATTGAAATACATCATGGAACAAAGTTTCAAAACATTTTTATTTGGAAAGGTTTAATTTCAGTGTGGTTTTGATCAAAACTAAAAATTTCTACATCCTGGAGTTGACACATTTCATTTCGATCTCTGTCTCTCTAATGATGACCTGCGGCAGCTCAACCACTGGGATACACAGTGGTGCATCAAGGGAAATGTAGTCTGCGAGGCAAGCAGGGACCATTGGGGTTAATGGATGGATGCGAACTACAACTCCTGTGAGGTACTCTGTGCCAGGCAGACACAGAGAAATAACGTTGGTTCAAAACAAAATGTTTTGTTTAGATGTTGCTGACAGAAAATCCAGACAAAATCTCTCTTTTCCTATGGAAAATTTAAATTTCAGGAAAACATCATTTTTGACAGGAAAACATTCCATGTGAAATTTTTTGACCAGGCCTATTTATATAAGTTCCAGGGCAAGAATGCAGAGAGTGAATTTTTTCTGGCTTCTTGTTGTTCAGTGAGTGTGTCTCATGGCTTTACTATCTATAATCGCCATCAATTAAAGCCTTAAATCAGGGGTTCCCAGATTTGTTCCAAAAGTTTAGACCGTATCTCATTTTCATGAACAGACTGTCTCATGCATGTGTCTCCTTCCACTCATGAGTGCAGAGACCACTTACTTGTGTTCAAGTAACCTCCCCATGGCAAACCGTGGTTGTAGGGTGACCAGATGAGATGAAGAAAATATCGGGACACATAGGGGAGGAGGGGTCCGCCGGCAGAGCAAAAAAATAAAAAATAAAAAAAATCAGTGCTGCCAGTGGAGCAAAATATCGGGACAAACACGAGATAACCACCCAAATATCAGGACGGTCCAGATTTTATCGGGACATCTGGTCATCCTACGTGGTTGCTCACCTGGGAAAGGAACATGAAGAAAGTATTTATGTATTTTCAACTGTCTTTAATGTGATTCAGCAACTTGAAGCAAGGAGGGCCAGGTGGAGCATTGTCATTTTGGCAGGTTCTGCATGGAATAAGATCTTAAGCAGAGTTTTGCCATGCCACTCAAGACATCTCATGACAGTTTGCAGGTGCGGCTGGTCAGTCACTCAGAGTGACAGCTAGCTGGAGTTACTACCTTTCAATGCAGTAGGGACTAAAATCAATTCCCTGGCTACAATCATTCTGAGTAATGTAAGACAATGTAGGCAGGAATTAATGGGGACCTGCCACCGGGAAAAAAATAGCTCCTGAAAGGGCTTCTTTGTTTCCTTAAAACACAAGAGTATTTTTGTTTACATTACAAATTTGGGTCTTGTGAATGCTGGAAGACTCTATGGATGGCCAGAGACGTGATAGGTTTCACTTGATGTCATAATCCTGACTGACTAACTGACAGAGGGAAGGATCATCTTATCCTAATTGTTTAAAATTCTCTGGGCCAGTTCGTCAGCTAGTGTAAACTGGCACAGCTCTGATATTACACTGATTTACAGCATCTCAGGATCTGACCCTGAGTTTATTATTTATTTTTGTTAACAACCATCCTGGTCATGTTGCACATATGCTAAAAAGAAGACTCAAATGCCATGTGAATATCTGTGGGGTAGAGGGGAGTCCTCTTTGCGAAAGAGTCCATGTCTGCTACCTTTGCAATCCGGGGCTGAGAGAGAGCTCAAAAGTAAATATACCGTGACATGACTAATGTCTGTAGATTTCCTTTCAAAATGACAGATACCAAAAATGAAAACTTTCAGTGAAGTAGAATGGGCATGTGTTACCTCCTACTAACACACAGCATCAATGGACGGGGGAGCTCTGTTTTCAGACCTGTACGCTATATATATATATATATGTAATTTTATGAGACTATTCTAACACCAACAAAAAAGTAACAGTTTGAAAACAGTCTGGAATGCTGCCCAGTTTCTTCATTTGATTTCCTAAGTGTTCTCTAGCCCTGTCACTTCTCAGCCTGTTTTTGCTCTCACTTAGCAATGAAGTTGTGCCTATAAAAATGTATTTAATGAACGCTACATAAATATTAAATGTATAAGATGGAAGCTAATAGGTGATACAAGGTACCTCTTTAAACTCCAGTTAAGAACACTATGGCCTAGTGGGTAGCACCTTGGCTAATGAGTCAGAAGACCTGGATTCTTCGACATAGTCCTAGCTCTGCTACTGGCTGATTTTGGGCAAATCGCTTCGCTTTGCTGTGCCTTTGTTTTCCCATCTGTAAAATGAGGATCATGATACTGACCCCGCTTTGTGACCTACTACTGAAAAGTATTATACAAGAGCTAGATATTACTTTGTATGTTGGTGTCTACCTACTGATCACATCTCACATTTGATTTTGTTCCTTTGTATTCGCTGCATCAGAAAAAGAAGACGGTCCATTAGGGAGAAAAAATAATTAAATCCGCTGATTGCTTTCAATAAACACATAACTGACATGTTATGGCATTGGAATTCTTTGTGCTCGTTTACACCGTTTCCTGTAGGGCTTTCTGTGAGAGTTGTTGGACAGCTCTGCTAGCCATTTTCCTTTGTTTGTCTGCCTTATTACTGTTTACCAGAGCACCTGAAAATACTCACCGGGATTAATTTTGCTGTAATACCAAACTTCATTCTCTAAAAGCCTCACAAATGGTGGGATTGTTATTTTCTTGCTCTTCGTTTTGGAGGCACACAAATAGATCAGCCCACATACTAACAGCTTCAGCGCCGACACCCCTGTTTCCATGGCAACACACCAGCCTGCGCAAGCATCCAAAGACTCTTTTTTAAAAATTATACATACTCAAATAGCGCTAGTCAGTGACTTCAGACAAGGTATATGTATGTCAGAGCCATTTGAGATACATCTAACTCCACCAGACTCACTGATTTCACACCATGGCTTCTCCTATGTGCTTATAGCCTGGGAGCACAGGGCCCCTGGCAGGACTAATTCATGCTTCAATTTATGCACATAGACTCTTCTCCCATGTAGTTTACAGGAATTAGCATCCAATGTTACCTTGTTGGCTCTTTTCCCTGTACAAGTTTTTTAAACAATCAGAGTCCAATTACCAGATGAGCAGGTGGCAACCAGCATAGAAATGTATTAAATGCATAATGTGTGTGGCTGTTTGATTGCTAGGGTGACTAATGGTTTTGCCACTCGCTTTAATAATGTTGCATGAAATACTGATTTCTACAGTGAAAATGGATTTGATGAGCTCTGATTAATAATTATTTTTCTCTTTATAATAGACCATTGGCCTGCTAACAGGGGAGAAACTGCCTTAATCTCTTTAGAAAATGACAGACAACAGTTTCTTCAGCTCTGCTTTTGAAAAATAACCCTCCAGCCACATTTCCAGAGCTATAGTAAGTGTACCTGCTATATGTGAACATGCATGTTTTACTTGCAAACATCTGTTTTTGGACCTATAAACTGGGTAACTGCACAAATACCAGTTTGCACATTCAAATACTCACTTTGCACACACAAAGGAATATGCATGGATGACAATGATAGCTTGCACGTGATACTAGTGTGTGCATGTAACCTACACTAGGACACTGTGGATCTTTGTCCACCTCTACCAGCTGATTCACATAAGAAAAGCTACCAGTTCACTAAAGTCTTTTAATGATGAAAGTGGCAGATTCAAACTCTCCTCATGACCCATGTTAGGGAGTTGTTATAAAATAAAATTTATTCTAGCACTAGAAAAGGTTCAGAAAAGGGCAACTAAAATGATTAGGGGTTTGGAGAGGGTCCCATACGAGGAAAGATTAAAGAGACTAGGACTCTTCAGCTTGGAAAAGAGAAGAATAAGGGGGTATATGATAGAGGTATATAAAATCATGAGTGATGTCGAGAAAGTGGATAAGGAAAAGTTATTTACTTATTCCCATAATACAAGAACTAGGGGTCACCAAATGAAATTAATAGGCAGCAGGTTTAAAACAAATAAAAGGAAGTTCTTCTTCACGCAGCGCACAGTCAACTTGTGGAACTCCTTACCTCAGGAGGTTGTGAAGGCTAGGACTATAACAATGTTTAAAAGGGGACTGGATAAATTCATGGTGGCTAAGTCCATAAATGGCTATTAGCTAGGATGGGTAAGAATGGTGTCCCTAGCCTCTGTTCGTCAGAGGATGGAGATGGATGGCAAGAGAGAGATCACTTGATCATTGCCTGTTAGGTTCACTCCCTCTGGGGCACCTGGCATTGGCCACTGTCGGTAGACAGATACTGGGCTAGATGGACCTTTGGTCTGACCCGGTACGGCCATTCTTATGTTCTTATGTTCTTATGGCACACCAAAAGGGGGCTTGAATTCTGGTAGTCCTCAGATACTCAATACAAGCTTTCCCAGGCAGGGGAAGTATTTTACACACCTTAAGTCATTGTGGGTCTTTATTCTCCCCTAGTGGCTAGTCCATATAAGAAGTCGAGCGTCTACTGCAGCTGCCAGCTAACAGAGTTAATGCTATCGCTCAAGCAGTACAGCCTCATGCTTTTAGGACTGCAGCTCCTGGGGTCAAATTCAGCCATCAGCCCAAGTAGGGTCATAATTTGTACATTTTTGTGGTGCATCTTTGTGCCTTTTAAAAATTTGACGTAGTCTTCAGTGCTCCAATCCCCTCCAACAGCACATTTTCCACAAAAAAAGTTGCATCCTGTGCTGAAAAATGTAGTTACACTTACATGCGTGAATATTTTTCATTGATAATATGGACACATTAAAAAGTAAAGGATCTTATTAAAATTCCACATTAATAAAACAAGTTATAAGTATGTCAGCAGGCTGAACAAAAAAGCTGCCTTATATAGGCATCTTAGAATAATAATTCCAAACTTTAACTAAGGGGCAAGAAAAAGACATATGTTCAATAGATGTCAGTGTGAAGTTTTGACAAAAAAGGGAAATGAAATTTCACAAATGTCCAGGTTTCTTTTCCCATTTTTTGACCAGCTCTAACGTATAATAGTTTTTTATGTTAGACTCACATATAGAAAAGCAGCTCTTTTTTCAAATCTTTTGTTCTTCAACTGATATGATGGGTATACAGAATTTATTACTAAGCCTTGATGCTTATTCTACCAATCCTCTACTTGGCGTCTGATATAGATAATCACATGATTCCTTGTAGAAGACCCAGTTGGAAGATCTATCCAGGCTGGATGGTAATAGGTAATAATTGCAGATATGCTGATCTCCTAGAACTGGAAGGGACCTTGAAAGGTCATCAAGTCCAGCCCCCTTCCTTCACTAGCAGGACCAATTTTTGCCCCAGATTCCTAAGTGGCCTCCTCAAGGATTGAACTCACAACCCTGGGTTTGGCAGGCCAATGCTCAAGCCACTGAGCTATCCCTCCCTCAAATGGTGCAGCATTATAATGGCTCCAATTATTCCTCTTAAAGTAGAGTAGTGATTGGCAGCTGCTTATGATTCCTCAGATCCCTCCAAGGCTGAGTTCCAGAAGGATCAATATTATACTTCTGTTCTGTTGACTATCTACGACACCTCTTGGAAAGTTTGTGAAATGCCATAGCCACACTGTTGCCAACAATATACTGATATCTAGCTTTGTATCTCCTCAGCAAAGACAACCAACACCAACACGCCACAAGGTGTCATCCAGGTTCTAGATTAGAATGAACACACTCCGGACTGAATGATGTTGGTAGGAAAAGAGGAACACAGTGACCTCTCCCTTTTCAAACTCACCTGCCTTCCATTTGTCAAGGTAGCATGAAATCTAGGGATCTTAATGGACGTATACCTGATCCTGATTTCAAGTCACTGGGGTGAGAAATGTCTTCCAAACATAGCTTGCTTGGAAACTACGCCCATTCCTCCTCACACGTGGATCTAGGCCCAATGAGCTACATGTTCAATACATCCAGACTGGACTATTGTAACTTGCTGCTCTGAAGGTGGAAGCAGCATAGAAACTCCAGTGTGTGCAGCATAGAAACTCCAGTGTGTGCCTCATTCCCAGGAAAACCACCAAGAGCACATCACACCAGTATGCCACACCCCATTCTGCTCTCAAGTCACTTCCAGTACCAATGAAATGTCTTGCTTTTGAGCTCTAAGGCCCTCGGCTAGTTGGGGCCCTGCTTTACCAGAGCCAACTCTTCACTTGCAACTCACAGACATGCCTATGTTCCCCCTGGAAAATGCAGCTTTTGAGAGACAGAGGCATGGTCTCAATTGTGGAAAGACTTAGCAGAAGAGAGAAGGTTGAGGCTTGGCATATCTGATTTCAGAGTATGCTGCAAGTCTCACCTGTGTGCAATAGCCTTTCCCACAATGACCAGAAATAAACACACAAGCAAGCAACATCCCTCAAATAAATAATCTGCAGTAAATTAATGCTGCCAAACGAGGAAGATATAAAAGGAAGAGTCCATTGTGAAAATCTTCATGGAAAGCTCACTGTGTTTGGCACTTAGATAAACATTTGAGCCCGTTAAGTCAACTCGGGAACAATTTGTGACTATTTCTACCCACTTTGTAAAGCCAATGATAAATGTTTGAGTAACAGTTCCAGTAGACGTTTTTGTTTTGCTTTTCAATAGAAGAGATCATTTAGGACCCTGCCCGGCTCAGATGTTCCTCTATAGCCCCGGATTGATAGGGTCATAGATTATAAGGGTCTATTGTGATCTAGTCTGACATCCTGTACAAAGCAGACCAGAGGACTTCCCTGAATTAATTCCTGTTTGAACTAGAGCAGATTTTTCAGAACAAACATCCAATTTTGATTTTAAAATGGCCAGTGATGGAGAATCCACCATAATCCTGGGTAAACTGTTCCAATGTGTAATTAACCTGTTTTAAAAAAAATGAAATTTATTTCTAGTCTGAATTTGTCTAATTTCAGCTTCCAACCATTGGATCTTGTTATACCTTTGTCTGCCAATACAAAGACCCCTCTATCAAACTTGTGTTCCCTATATAGGTCCTTACAGACTGCATGTGAAGTAGGCCCATGATAGGAGGACTTACCAGAAGCAGCAGAATAATACTGATTCTCACCTTTCACAGTCACCTTAGCCTAGATGCTTCTCAAGTTAGAATGGCAAAAACTCTGCAACCCAATTGTTATATATGCACACAGACTGCAAAAGAGGCTAGTAGAAATGTGTTTAGGATATGTCATAGAAGTAGATTACATGTATTTAAAATTCCTTTTAATGTTTGTAACCCTTCTAATCTAATCATCTAAATATCAGCTGCCTCTGACTTGACTACTTTGTCCACACATCCAAATTAAATCTGGACTCGTGTATTGCTTATTTAAGAAATTAAATGTTTTCTTCCCCTGTGTGGCCAAAACTTATACTTCTAAGAACTGATAGAATAATAGACGAATGTGGTCTTCATTCATCTGTATCCTGGCATTGTAGCTGTATATCCAAAGGGAAAAAAATGTATTGACAAGTTCTCCTTTGAATGACACATCTCCAAATAACTGTTTGAAATTAGTCTGTTTTTAAAAAGGTTATAGACCATGCCTTTTTTCCAATATACAGGCCAAGCAGAACTCCTCTTTATGTGACTGCTCAGATCTTCTTACACTGGCAATTTTGGATCTCTGTATCAGATCTATACCTAATTCTTGATTTTTGCGTGAGGTTCTAAAAGATGTGCTTTTCCTATGCATCAACCCTCCCCCCATCCCCCACACAAACACTCTGGAGTATCACCTTCTGATCCTTGCAAGTCTTCCTAACAAAGCCTCATACAAGCATCTTTAAAATAAATGACAAATATTTCCTGTCTTAATGCATTTAGTAACAGTAGCTTAGTTGACCATTTAATTTATGAAGGGCATAATAGAATTTTCCCACACAATTTTCCCAAGGAAAGTGGTGGGTGTCCCATTACTAGAGGCATTCACGTTAATACTGGATAAAACACTCTATCCAGTAGAGAACAATCCTCCAGCAGAAAGGGCTCCGGATTTGGTTGGATCTGATGAGCTAAATAGTATTTTCCATCTATAATTTCTAAGGTTCTGTGATAATTTTTGAGTGAGAACTGCAGATGAATGACTAACTTTCAAGATTCACCTTCTGTCTACATGCTGAAAATGGCATGGCCTCCACATTATTGCACCTGAATTGGATGTATTGATTTCTCCATGACAACCATGCTGCAGCTATGCTGCTGTAGCATCATAAGGTAGACATTGCCGGAAGGGGTTTTTCCATTTATGTCGATAATCCACTTTTCTGAGAGGCAGTAGCTGGATTGACGGAAGAATCCTTATGTCATACCTATCCGCATCTAGACAGGGGATTAGGTCACCCTAACCATGGTGCTCAGGGCAAGACATTTTTCCCAGTCCCGAGCAACATAGCTAGGTCAGCCTAAGTTTTAGATGTTGACCAGGTCTTGGAGACAGTAACTGATACCCTGAGGGGAAGTGGAGGAAAGTTCAGTTTGGAAAATTAGTGAAAGTTGACAAGGTAATGAGATACCTTTTCTTGTTTTCATTCCAGCCAAAATCCAGGAAATAGAACTTCTGTAGAATTATCAGTATTGGCTCGACTGCTCATGAGCATTCAGTCTCTATTCCGTTTCTGACCTGCACAAACAGCACTGCTTATACTGTGTTCTTTCTGCCTCAAAACTATTCTTCTGCTTAAAAATGTACAACACGATAAAGCTGAGATCGGCATCCTTGGAACATCCAAATGATGCCATATAAGTGATGTTGAGGTACCCTCCCAGGATGCATTTCTATAATCATTGGGGATGATTCCTAGAATAGGTACAAGGAGGGGGCAGGGCTAAGCTGTCAGAAGTTCAGTGGAGGTGAATGACAGCCAGGCTGCATTGAGTGTAATAATACTTAACACTTATAAAGCACTTTTCAAAATATCATTATATCCATTTTGCATTTTAGGGAAACAGATAGAGAGAGAGCTGAAGACTTGGGCCAACACTTTCAAACCTGGGTGATTACCACCAGTCCTTAAAGCAGGGGATTTGCAGACCCAGCCAGAAAAAAAACTGGGCCACTGTGGAGTGCACATTAAGCCCTGTTTTACCAAAGCTGCTGTTCCGAGGCTATGACAGTCCTCTTACCCCCTTTCCCCCCCCCCCCGACCATTTTAAGCACTGCCCACAGCTTGGCATGTGAATCCATATTTAGTTACGTAAACAGAAGGGGCATGTTCTTTCAGTGGTGCTCAGCTTTACAGTTTAGTATCTCTGAAAACAGTTGACTACTTTGAATTTTCTGGGCTTTTTGGGCTAGTCACTTGCACCAACTGATCCCTGGACTAAAAGGGGGCAATTGTTTGTTTTCGGCCACAATTCATTGGAGGCATCTTCCCCTCTCTCTGTGTCATCCTGATCTGTTCCCCGCTGCCTCACCCTCACCTGATCTGCCAGCTCCCTTCCCCTGGTCTGCATCTCCATTACCCCTGTGAATCTCCTGTTTGTCCTCCTCAGTCTGCTGCCCATCCCTTACACACTGTCCCCTCATTCCTTGCATCCCCATTTTGCTCCTCATTCTCATGCTCCCCATCCCTGTTTCTGCTTCCCCATTCCTTGTACCCCCACTTGACTCCCCCATACCCACTTCTGCTCCCCAATCCCTTGCACATCCCCCTGCTGCACATCCCATACACTCTGCTCTGCCCTGTGCACATCTACTCTGCTTCCCCATCCCTGTGCACACCTGCTCTGCCCTGTGCACACCCACACTGCTCTTCCCTGCTGTACACACTCACTCTGCTCCCTATCCCTTGCACACCCACTCTGCTCTGTCCTCTACACACCCATCTCTGCTTCCTATCCCTGTGCACACCCACTCTACTCTGCCCTGTGCACACCCACTCTGCTCCCCATCCCTGTGCACACCCACTCTGCTCTGTCCTGAACACGTCCACTCTGCTTCCTAACCCTTGCACACCCACTCTACTCTGCCCTGTGCACACCCACTCTGCTCCCCATCCCTGTGCAGACCCGCTCTGCCCTATACACGCCCATTCTGCTCCCCCATCCCTTGCACACCCACTCTGCTCTGCCCTGTGCACGCTCACTCTGCTCCCCATCCCTTGCACACACCCCTGCTCCCCATCCCGTACACTCTACTCTGCCCTGTGCACATCTACTCTGCTTCCCCATCCCTGTGCACACACCCCTGCCCTATACACACCCACTCTGCTCCCCCATCCCTTGCACACCCACTCTGCTCTGCCCTGTGCACATCTACTCTGCTCCCCGTTCCTTGCACACCCACTCTGCTCTGCCCTGTGCACATCTACTCTGCTCCCCGTTCCTTGCACACCCACTCTGCTCTATACACGCCCACTCTGCTCCCCAGTCTCTTGCACACCCACTCTGCTCTGCCCTGTGCACGCCCACTCGGCTCCCCCGTCCCTTGCACCCCCCTGGCGCTCAGCGGGGCCGCGGAAGGCGGGCGAGGCCGGGCAGGAGCCGCCCCAGCAGCCGGGCAGCAGAGGCGGCGGGGCCGGTGCGGGCGCTGGGGCGGGGCCGGGGGCGGGGCCGGCCGCGCACCAGCCGGGCGGCGGGGGAGCCTCGGCAGCACTCGCAGCCGCCGCCGCAGCCTCGGCAGCATCGCGCCCTCCTGTCCCCGGCGCTCGGCCTGTGCCCCGGGGCCGGCAGCAGCAGCAGCAGCAGCATCTGCGCTCAGGTAAGGGCGCCCCCGCCCCTGCGGGCTCCCGGCCCCCCACCTCCGGGCCTGCCCCCCACCCGCCCCGCAGGCTGCCTGGCATATGCCAGTCACCGCCTCCCTCCCTGCCTGCCCGCCAGGGCCGGGAGCGAGCCCCCGAGCCCCGAGAGCTCGAGGCACAGGTTCGCCTGGCGCTGCCTGGTGGCCCAGCCTGGTCCTAGGGCGGCGGGGTCGTTAGGTCTGCACAGGCGGTAGGTGTGGACCTGGGATTTGTGGGCATCGAGCCGCATAAAGGTTGCTGGACGCAGGACCCCTCGAGGACGGCATTAAACTACTAATAATAATCAATAATAAAAAGCCACGTAAACCACTAGGAAAGGTTGCTTGTGTCGATTTGAAGCCAGTCACCCTGAATTTCCAGCACCAGAGAAGAAAGGAAAAGGACACCTAGAAAGCAATCCGCCCCTCAGCCACTATTATGAGCTTTAAGTGGATCTAGAAGCAAAACCTTTTAAAAAATTTTTTGCCTCCTTGGAAGGGTTTTCTTGAATGCGGCTCTGTCTCTCGGTCACCACCCCACCTTCCTCTTTTGTTTAAGGATGGAAATTTCAAGAAAGTGGGGAGGCGGGGGATAGAGGAGGGGAGCAACTGCGCTAAGATACAGCTCTCTGTAACTCGCGAACGGAGGGAGCCAGCTGTGTATTTCTTCCCTGTGGTCCAGGGGAAAATAAGCTTTGTCATAAGCAAAATCCAGCCGTAAGGTTATCATGGACCCTCTGGTGCACACCGATTTTTGACCGCAGTGCCCCGAGGAAAATCGAAAGCACCATTCCCAGATCATTTATCTTAATAGGAACAGGCTACTTTTGTCAACTCATTTTAGGATTTCGAGCATCTTTGGAGTGCCACGGATGTAACCTCTCCCCCCGCCCTCCCCTTAAGCTCCTTTACAAGGATCTGTAAGGGTGGACAAAGAACATTGTTCAAAGTAGGGGTGCAAGGGGAGCAATCGGTTTTAATTTGCACTGGAAAAAAAATCTCTGTGTTGAAATGATCAGCAGTGGAGAGGAACCGACTGGGAACAGAAAGAGGGGGCTTGCAGCCGCAATGGGGCGGTGGAGAACAAAGACTTTTCATGTAAGAGAGAATGATGCAAAATGTGCCAAGCTGCTGCAGGTACAGTGTTGCATTGAATGTGATCTACCAAATAAAGACTGCTTGACTCGATTCATTGCGTATATGATTGGAACAAATGATGACTCCCATTTGAATGAGGCTTGCTTTATGGAACAGGGCTTGGGGGGGGGAAGGGATATGTATGGGTTGTAAGAGCCCCTCCCCCTGGAATTTTCATTTCTCGTTCAAATAAAGATCTCCTTTGCGTTGCTGGTGAATTTTTATTTAATCATGTTCCTTTCTGTACAGCAGTAGATATTTATATACAAGGGGCGGTTAATGTGTGCATGCCGTTTGGGCTAATTGTTATATGTCAATCTCCCATAAGAGTTATTTATTTTAGATCTCACAATCCTGTTTCACAATTTGTCATACTCTTATGGTCATGTCAATGATTTGTTTCCTCTACCCCTTTCTCTCTCTCTCTCTTTTTTTTTTTTAAAGTCATTTAGCAGGCATAGCTGTGGGGAAGCTGCACTGCTCACAGTTCGGAAAATGTGCTCTTTTCGTTTTCAGAAGGGATTTTTCCTCACACGATTTTTGTGCATTTCCATTTTCCCCTTTTTCTCCCTCCCCGTGAAAGAACCTGTTTCTTGCACCTGTGCTGGTTTAAACTTGTAGTTACGTCTAGACTCCAGCTCTCGGAGCCAACGCATCTAGGAGGAGACTCAGCTGCAGGACTTATTTGTTTTCAGAAGCCGCTCTCTGTTCCCTCCCTAACAGATAACGTGATCGCCCTGTCTCAGCTCTTGCTGGGAAGATAGAAAGCGCTGAGAGAGCATTACTTACTGAAACTGGCATTGTCATTACTTCATAGGTCACTATGAGAGGTACCTCACACATCACAAGAGACTGGGCATCATCCCTAAACAGTAGCAACACACTCACACGGGGCATATTTGAACTATTATAGAGGCAGCCAGCAGAGCTTGTGCTTGTACTAGCATTTCTGTCACTAGTATATATTTTCAGGGGGCTTGGTATTAAAAATAAGTGCACTAAAACAAAACTTGGCATAAGTTATTGAGTCCCAGGAGCAATTTAATTCCTCACCTGTAATTATGATTTATTTTACTAATCTGTAAAGTGCCGACAATGAGTTCAGTGCTGTACAAGACTCAAAATGAATCCAGTACACATGGGCTGAACTTTGCGTGCTGTAAGTAGTCCCATTGTGAGTCCTCTCATGGAAACCAGTGTATAAAGGTAAGCACAAGAGTAAGCCCTGGTCTACACTGCATAGTTAAGCTGCCTAGCGGTGACCTATGTTGATCTAACTCTTTAAGAGTCTACACTAAAACGTTGCTCCTGCCGATGTAACTTGCCCACTATGCCAACTTAATAACTCCACCTCCACGAGAGGCGTAGCACTTAGGTTGACGTAGTTAGGCTGACGCAGCGTAGACACCACAATCCTTACATCGACTGTTGCTGGCTTTCAGGAGCGGTCCTACAATGTCCCACACTGACAGTTCAATCGGTGTAAGCGCTCCTGGTGAGGATGTGCACCGCTAACACAAGGAACATAGTGTGGACATGCAAAGGTGATTTTCTTACTGTGCTGGCTGTACATCAGTGTAACTTAGGTCAACATAATTTGCAGTACCCTAAGTCTTTGCTTGAGTGGGCCCTAGAAAGGTTCCTGGTACGAGCAGTGGGATGGTGTTAGCTTAAGAACTGGGTCCAGTATCCTTTTTTTTTTTTTTTTACTCACGGGTGTGAGATAAGCAGGATTTGGCCAATGAAATTCTGCAAGCCATTGAGTCCATGTTATGGATTACTGCTTCTGTGTGTATCAGACCAAACCAAAATAGCTCTGATAATGAGACTTAAAATACAGTTAGTGCAGGTATAAAGTAATTGCTTTTCAAAAAAGAATGCTAGTGTACTTCTTTACTGCTAAATGTGCAGCACAGTATATTGTGCTTGTAATGTGGTTTGTTATGGTTATGTAAACTCCCACTGACACCCTAGATTTTAAAGGCTCTGAAGTAGTCATGCTGGGATGTTATGTCAGTACCCACACAGCAGTGCTCCTTAAATACACACTAACATCATAGAAGTAGTCATCATATAAAGGCCCCTAAGGTAACATGCATGGACATGAATGATTATAATGGCTCCCAAATAAGCTGCTAGTTTGTGAAATAAGAACTCTCTTATCCCCAAGAAGTTTTCAGAACCATACTTTTCTGTTCAGTTGGTGTCACATTGCGTTAATGTCCCCATTGCACCTGGATTTACTTTAAAAAAAAAATCCACCAGACACACTTAAACTTGAGCTGTTGGGCCTAATTTCCCACTCACAGTGCTGTAAAATCTGAAGTAACTCCATGGAAGTAAATGGAGTGGGTGAGTCAAGAATCAGGCCATTGTAACTCCAATGGCAGAATTAAACTGATGGTATTGAAACTGCCTGGGTGCAGTTGTGATGTATATTCCGTTCAGTTTCGCTGGTAGTATTTTAAGTACAATGGCAGGGGGAGGTTTTTCTTTAAGAAAAACAGGAATACAGCACACGAGGATGTGATCTGCATTGACTTTTATAACCATTAAAAGCTACTGACAAAACTATGTGCACAAATGCAGTATCTGTGTAGTCTGGAAACTGATCTACCATATACGTATGAAGAGATTAATAGGAACAAATTAGATAAAGAAAGGGGGAAAAAAGCCCGGACATTGATACATGGTATTTATATATTTTGGGCCTGATGCAAAGGCCTTTGAAGTCAATGGCAGCCTTTCCATTGATTTCAGTAGGCTTTGATCAGGCTCAAAAATAATTCACTTGGGATAAAGAGCCTTTACAATTCCATTGGGAAGTCATTCCTCTCCATTCCTCTTAATCAGGCAGGCCCTGACTCTGTAGTGAGCTGCAATTGGATGGATGCCTGAACCCTCCCGGAGTCCTATTGGCTTCATTTGGGCTTCACCTAGGATCACAGAACCATAGAGTCCAAGGCCAAGTGATCATCTAGTCTGATCTCTTGCAGAACACAGGCCATTGAACTTCCCCAAAATAATTCCTAGAGCAGGCCTTTTCGAAAAACATCCAGTCTTGATTTAAAAATTGTCAGTGATGGAGAATCCACCAGGATCCTTGGTAAATTGTTTCAGTGGTTAATTACCCTCAATGTAAAAAATGTATGGTTTATTTGTAGTATGAATTTGTCTAGTTTCAACGTTTAGCAATTGGATTGGGTTATACCTGTCTCTGCTAGACTGAAGAGCACATGGTTGAATATTTGTTCCCTGTGTAGATATAGACTGTAATCAAGTCATCACTTAACCTGCTTTTTATTAAGATTCATAGACTGAGCTTTTTAAGCCTGTGCTACAAAGCAAGTTTTCTAATCCTTTAATCATTCTCATGGCTCTTCACTGAACCCTCTCCAGTTTATCAACATCTTTCTTGAATTGTGGGCGCTAGAACTGGACACATTATTCCAGCAGTGGTCATATCAGTGCCAAATTCAGAGGTAAAATAACCACTCTACTCCTACTCAAGATTCCCCTGTGTATGCATCCCAGGATCACATTAGTTCCTGGCTCCTGCCTACAGGGAGCTCATTGCAGGATCAGGGTCAGAGTTAGGAAGCAGTCAGGGAACATTGTATTTAAATGCAAGTGAAGGAGAAACAGAAGTCTGAGAAATGAAAAATTAATCCTTGGGGCCAGATCCTGCAAACACTTAAGCACGTGAGTAACTTTACTCTGTAATTCACCAGAGTAAAGTCATACGTTGCTTATTTGTGTGCGGGATTGGGTATATGGTCATCAGGGCCACAATTCAGCCAAGCCATTAAGAGTGTGTGTGTGTGTGTGTGTGTGTGTGTGTGAGAGAGAGAGAGAGCAGGACTTAAGCAGATGCTTAAAATTAAGCATGTCCTTTAGTGCTTTGCTGAATAGGGATGGGTTGTTAAATCAAGGTGTAGGTTGCTATAGGCTTGTTCCTGGAAGATGCTAGACATGCTTTTGAGGGACTAGGTAGTGTTGTGAGGCGCTGAGCACTCTCAACTCCCATTGGTGCCAGCGGGAGCTGAGGACATTCATTGCCTTGCAGGAGTGAGCCCTATAAGGTAGGGGCTCTGGGCTCGTTGGGATCAGCTGTTTTTCCTTAATTCTTCGCCTTATGCTGAGGCTCCAGGGATGCTTGTAAGACCTGTAGTGCACGCAGATGTGAAAGAAAACAGCATGGGTCTGATTTCCATAGGGTGGAGCAGATTCAGAATGACTGTGATGTGAATAAGGGGCGGTTTCCAAAGCCATCTGCCTCAGCAGAGTAAAAAGCTGCTTTGGGAGGGAGGGTAGACTTAATCACAGGCTACAGTGCTAAACTATGGGACAGTGTTTTAAAATGAGATTCGATGTGACATTTGTAATTGCTTTTTAGATATGTGGAGAAAGAACTAACATCTCCACGGTGTTAATTTAGATTGCTGTTGCCACATGGATTGATTGTGCTAGCTGTTAAGAAGATTTGAGGTCTTTATTGACCCATTTTTCCTAAATGCTAATTGTTTGCTGCTTTGTGAAGAACAGACGAGTTTTTACACTCGTTTCGTATTTTCCTGGAGAGATCCCACAAACGAAACCAATCCCTCTTCCTTTGTTTGATCAGGGAGTAACCCCTCCTTCCAAATGATAACGGGCCAGCGTTTGCATTGACTATATTCCTCTGCTTGTTCACATACTTAGTTGCAAGAAAATACTGCAAAAAGGTGAGGTTTGGGTGACCTCAGTTAAGCATGAATAATTGTAAGATTTATCAGACCTCTTTGTTTCCATTTAGTGTCTCTCTGAGACAGATCGGTGCTGTTACAGCTGTGCTAGTGCTCGCTATGAAATGTAGCCTTTCTTTTCTTGTTAATTATGTTTTTGATTGTAGCTGTAATGTGCCTGGGCGGTGATAAACAGTTTTTTAAGCAAATGCTTTCCAATTTCCAAAAATATATAGGTATAGAAAATAAGTGTATTAAAGGCCAGATCCTTCACTGGCATAAATCACTGTGGCTATGTTGACTTCAGTGGAGCTGCATGGATTTATACCAGCTGGGAAGCTAGCCAATACTCTTTTCAAATATGGCATGCTTTCCACTTCACTGATATGATCAGTTTATATGTGATGAACTTGTGGGTCGAGCTCAGCACTTGAGCTAAATCCCATTCCCCTTATTCAGGCAGACATTGTATTCCCAGTGGTCAGTGAGGCTACTCATACTTCTAAAGCAAGCAGATTTGGCTTTAGGCTCTGTACTTAGGACTCCATCCTGCAAAGCGCTGAGCACTCCTAAGTAGTGCTGAGCACCCTCACCTTGCGTTGAAGCCAGTTGGAGTTGAGGATGCTCAGTATCTCAGGGGCGTGTCCAGCCTCTTGCAAGATAGAGCCCCTAAGAAGGCCTAGAGAGAATCTCATAGGATCAGCGCCAGTGGCAGTAATGCAATTAGATCCTAATAGCTTTCAGCGAGGTAAGTCTATGGAAACATCCTCTTCTGTTCGGGAGATCCGTTGTTCTCCAAACAAAAGGGAGCCCACCTGGCTATGTAAAGATTATAAATGTCTTTAATATTCCACCCCTTTAAGTTCAATATTCATGTGGACAATCTGTATATTTTTAAAGTTTCCAGTATCAGTTTGAGATATTGGAAGCTATTTTGTTCATCAGAATGTTACAGCTCAATGAATAGCAATTGAAAAAAACAACCACCATCACCTTTCAGTAGCCCAGTCACGTCAATTAACTTGGTTGCATTTAATTATAATGATTGATTAAATGAACCCTGCCATTGCACTTCATTTTCTCTAGAGAATGATAGCAGCTGGTTTCGTGGTTCAAAACTCAGTCAGAAGTTTTGTTTTGGAGAGAAATTTACCTTATTCATGAAAACAGTTGTCTTTGTGATGGGGAACTGCACCATTACATCACAAACGTCTGAATATTTCTGACTAAAGGGATGCAGAAAATATGTGGGAAAAATAGAAACTTAGGCTGGGAATTTCACAAAGGCTTATGGTTGACCTGACTCTGCTCCCACTGACTTTTGAAATGCTTTTGAAAATTCCAGCCTCAGGGCCCAGCTTGGTACTGAGATTCACAGCAATGGTCCTCTGTGTTTTACTTCTGAGTCCGAAAGGCAGTCTTGCTTGGAGGAAATGTAAGTCTCTATTCGCAAGCTAATTGTCCCCCAACACAAATCAGTCACTGAGTGAGTTGTCCTGGCTGAGCCGGAGAGAAACAGAGCTGGGCCTTAGGAGGATATGGGCCTGGTTCTGCTCCTTCACTCCTCCTTCTCTACAGTAGTAGGTGTATGTAATGTGTATTGTATGCCACACAGGTTCCTCTGGGCTCTGACTGGAAGTAACAGGCACCGCTCTGGTTAATGTGATGCTGCAGCATGGAGTTTGAAGACTGTGTCTGGGTAGAGATGGTGCCAAACCAAAACCCTGGATCTAAAGCCCCTCGAACTTTAGGGAAGTGCAGTTGGATCTGATCGTCTCTCCCCTGATCTTGGGTGAATTTCAGATCTGGGACTGCAGATTGGAGCCTCAAACTGTAGGGGACTCAGCAGAGGCCAGAGCCATTGTGTGGAAGTTGCCACCTGACTCTCTACAGCATTCTCCCATTCCCTCCCCGGGGTTGCCCATAGTCATAGGGTTCTGCGTAAGCAAAGGGAGATCTCTGCATGGAAGATCTGATTCCCCTCTCATTTATACCAGACTTACTCCCGATTTACACTGGTGTGTGTGAGAGGTGAATCCTCTCCATGTGCATATGGGATGGTCTGGCCCAGTGATAGGTGCACCAGGGAGTTACTCCCTTTACAAGCAAAAGTACAGACCTGAGCCCAAAGTCTGTATCTGGTGTTTTGTTTATTTGTTATAGTCTCTGATTTTCTCTGGAAGGATTGATTAGATCAGTCATTCTAAAACTTATTTGATTATGCCCCCCCTTCTTTGTGTCTGAAGTAGTTTACATCCTCCCCACTTCCTCCTCTCCCCGCCAAGTCCCCCCGGGCACCTGATCAGCAGCCACCGCTCTTTGGCTGCCCAGCTCTGAAGGCAGAGTGGAGAGCGGTGGCTGCTGGCCAGGCACGCTGCTCTGAAGGCAGTGCTACCGCCAGCAGCAGTGCAGGCAGTGCAGAAGTAAGGGTGGCATGGTATGGTATGGTATTACCTCTGCGCTGCTGCTGGCAGTGGCACTGCCTTCAGAGCCAGGAGCCCGGCCAGCAGCCGCTGCTGTCTGGCTGTCCAGCTCTTAATGTGCGCAGTAAGTGGTTTTTCCCCTTCTCCCAGCCCCCCACCCAAGAATACATTCTTTGCCTCCAGTCTGAGAATTTCTGCATTAGATGTCCCCTAAAGAAATTTGCCCCAAGGGCAAAGATGTAGAAATCCATCAGTCAAGAGGAAATTTATGCATATAAAAACTTATTTCTGATATTTTAGAAAGATCAAAAAAGACGTACTTTGTAGAACAGCCAAATTTGCCTTTGCTCAAATCCCTAAGAGAGTAGTTTAAAAAAAAATCTGAGTTTAAAAGAAATGAATATTATTCATGCTGAAGAGTAAAGGATATTGAAGTAAATAAGGAGCTTTTGTTGCATCGTGTTCTCTAGACTTAAGCTTTCTTGGCAATAGAAGAGGCTCTTGTTGTTTTCTGCATAAGGCTTAGCAAAATCTTGAAGGTATACTTTTCAGAATACGCAGTGCTACCTGTTAAAGTGATGTGATAAAATTCTGGCTGTGAGTTTGAATAAAAGATGTTTTGGGTAACATGACAAATTTAATATCTGACATTTTAAGTTCTGCATAGTTTGCCAAAGTTAGCAACACTGATTTATATATAGTATTTATAACATTCATTTAGATAAATGATTAAACTGGCATGGTATTGAATGGTATTTGCAATACTGGCAGTAGAATCATAGAATAGAATATCAGGGTTGGAAGGGACCTCAGGAGGTCATCTTGTCCAACCCCCAAATTGGACTAGATGATAATTGGAACACATGATTTAGGAATATTTTATAAAAAATGTTCCTCTTGCTAAATGGATAATTTAGAAATATATTCATTAAATAGATTTAGAAATATTTGTGTATAATAAAAATTTATCCATCCAGAAATCATCTGTAATATGAAACAGATTTTGAAGGCTAGTGGCCTGAGCATAGAGCTGGAACCCAGAATCTCCTGAATTCTAGTCCCAGTTTTGGGCATGATTCCTTTTTTGTGTTTGGACAAGTCACTGAATCTCTCTACCCCAACATTCCCTCTCCACACTTGCCATTAAATAGTGGGGCTAATAATACTTTTTGAGGTTTAATTAATTAGTCGGTATTTGTATGTTACGTGAATAGACACACTGATATATCTGTCTATCTGTATCCATATCATAAAGGCCACTATATTGATTCACCATTTGCTCATATGATCTTGTGCTCTTGTTTGGAATTTTGAGGCAGATTTTTAGCTGGTTTAAATTGACTTCAGTGGAGCTAACACCTTTTTACATCAGCTGAGGACCTAGCCTCTTATGTGTATCTCATTCTGAGAATGGGCTGGCAAGTTGCTAAATCCTTTTACATAACCCATTTTACATCTTCCACACCCATGGAGAACTGATTCTCTTTCAGGTGAGTGGTTAAATATATACACACACACACACATATGTAACACTAATGCTGATCCTTAGGTAGCAGGCAATGGTAATGGTGGTGCTTTCCACTCCTTGCTCCAGACTGATGTGTTTATTGCTAACGATAATTTCATTGTAGAGCTTTAAAAGGCTTTTCAAAAAAGTTGCTTTCCTTCTATGAATTTGGTACGCTCACTGATTTTTATTATAAAGGCAGAATATTTTGGAAGTAGAAATACAACTTCTGTTACTGAGAATAGTGTCTGTGTTGTGCTATTGAGGTTTGTTTTGGTTTTCTGGTTTGTATTTCTTAGGGCTAATCCCTATTCCCTACTTGCTAGGTAATCATCAAAATCTTGTCCCATCGGGTTTCTGTATGTATTAGTTTCAGAAGTATTGGGATGAGTTCTACAATGGTGACTTAAATTCCTTTCTGTCTGTGTGATTTCATCAACTGGCCTTCTGTGGGACTCTTTTGTACGTAAATATCCGTGTATGAAATCAGTGGCTTCTGATTATCAGTGATTCCTTTTTAAAGGGGTTGAGTATGGTGGTGTTAGCTGACTGGTGTTTAAGTTCATAGCTGTTCTGTGATCTGGCCTATGTAAACTGTTTTGGGTAGGACATCTGCTGGTATTCACCAGTACTTTATCATCTTGAGCTAGTCAACAACATCAGTCATGAATAACAGAGGACAGGACTCTCTGAATTTTAGGATGGCTATTTTGCTGGCTTCTCCAAGTGATTGGGCTGGAGTGCTATCATGGAATCTGTATTTAGGTGTAACTAAATTAGCTTATTTTTGAATGTTATAGACTAATTAAAAGGAAACCCAGATGGGTTTGTGGGATTCTCCCAAAGGAGTCAAATTGCTCGTTAAGTTTCAAAAGAGGATTACTGCAGTTTGGGACTATGAAGAACATCAGCAACTAAGTAGCCAAAGCTAACATTACAAAGGTCCTCAGTCTTCATGCTTCAGGGCATACTATGATCACCCATTGGTATCAGGAAGAATCATTCTCTGATAACGTATTATTGCACAGTTTGCATCAAGGGGCAAAAGGGTTACTTGCTTTCCTCTGAATGACGCATCCGGCATTGGCCAGAGTCAGAGAAAGGACCCCAGGCAAGAAGGACCATTGATCTGTTTTGGGGTGGGAATCCCTGTATTCCCTTTCAGGGCTTTGTGTGCTTCCTCTGAAATTATGGGTGAATGTAGAATGGTGGCCAACAAAAATATTAAAATAATAACTTGCCTGGCATATATCAAAAACCACACCCTTTGGGAGCCTCATTTGAATCCTGGCCAGCCAGGATTGCCAGCTCTAGCTGTATTCTGTAACTCCCGTTGTCTAGGGGGAAGAGGAAGCATGAAAGAGAACATAAGACCTCATCGTAACAGGTGCATCTGGTGTACACCATCTGACCTGTATTTCCATCTCTGAGCTGAAATAAGTTTTCTGGAAAGAGAAGTGGGAGACTTGAGGGCTCAGATTAACCAGGGACTAACAATGACAGGGACCTTGGCACTAGTGTGGAGCCATCCTCTGGGAAAACCAGACCAGTGCTAGAAGCTACCTGTTGGGAAAGTCCCATGAATTGTGACGGCTGGGGATTGACAAGCTTGTGTCTCTGCGTCATCTCCACTGGGCTTTGCTCATCCCCACTTCGACAACAGCAGACCAGACTTCAGGAACAACCTTCTGCCTGAAACTTGGTGGAGGGTTGTCCTGTTTATGCATTTGTGTTGCATGTAAAGCGGTATTCAGCACAAAATCTATATCATTCCTAATGGAAGGAGTGGAATCCCTCATCTTTTAATTTAGTTAGAATCTTGCAGTACATGTGTCTTGATATTCTGAATTAAGCTAAAAATTTGTTCCTGGCAAGGTTTGGCAGTGACCTCCAAAAGTTATTACAATCCTCAGATGTTTTACAAAAGTACAATTGTAGTGAACCACCTTGAATACTGAAGAGTTTATTACAATTCTCTGGTGAGTTTCAGAAGTTCTGAGGTTTCTGTAGTTAGGTTTGAATAATAGCCTTATTCAAGGTTGCATAATTTTGTTTCTAATTCTTTCAGTGTACTCTATAATAGGAGTTAAGATAGAGCTTCCTCTAACACATCTATATGCCTGCCTTTGAAGGGAGGGCAACATTTCTTCTACATTATAGGTTATTTGGAAATCAGCCAGAGCAACATTGCCTATTCCAGTGTGCGATGGGATAAATGATTTGTCAAAATCCTGGCAGAGGCAAGAGGGTTTTCTGTCATAGTTGTCCTTCTACCCCTCCTGAGATTTCAAGAGATATTCTGCACTGTATGATGGGATATATTGAGTTATCTACCGTTTTATTTTAAAATAGTCCATTCTTGTGTCTATTCCAGCAAGCTCTCGGTGGCTTTTTCCATTCTCTGGCTGTAGGGGAGAGTCAGGTTTCCTCCAGGGGACAGGTGAACTCTGAATACATCTCTAAGGGAATGGAAGAGGTCTTATGCACAGATTATCTTTTCATGTGAAAAACTGTCTGGCTCTGGGTATGGATGTTTGCTCATCAATTGATATGTTTATTTTCAGAGTTGACTCAACAGTGGGAGTAGAATTTACATCTCCAGGATTCCCAGGGACTGCTGTACACTTGAGATAAAGGAGCAGCTGTCTGTTTTTCCCCCCATTAAACTGATCCCAGTAGAAAACTTCAGCTCCTTTTGGAATGAATCTACCCCTTAAGTTTGCCTTTGTAAATGTGTGTGTGTGTGTGTGTGTGTATAATATATTTTCTCTATAGCACACCTAATTGAGGGCAGGGCATGACTTGCACTGAACCAAACTTTTCATTAGTGACAACCTACACAGGGCAGGGCATGTTTACTAGACAGATGAATGACTCTTTGAAGAATGTTCATGGACTGCAAAAGAAGTAATCTCAGGCAGAAATTTTATTTATTTCAAAGAGGTTTCAGCATGTGCATATAATCAAGCAAGTAGAGCCACAAACATAAAGGTCCCAAGCCTTAGGTCACTACTTAATGTTACTCAGTGGTATTTGGCCTAGATCCAGCTTGGATTCATGTTGTTTGAACTTCAAAACCTCTCCAAAGAGATTGTTTGATTATAGTATAGGTTGAGGCTAATTTAAGTCTTGTTACATTCAAGCCTCCATCATGTTCCCCCAATGCTTTCCAGGTTACAGTCACTCAGGCATGTCTTCACAATGCAGCAACGCACACTACGGGCATTTGATTTCTAAAGCACATAGACGTGCTGTGCACCAATTTGTCCATGTGGACCCAAAACTCAACATAAATAAGAAGCCCATCATGAAATTACATACTTGTTCCAAAATAATTAAAAGAAACCACAGAATAATAACTATGATATTCTCTCATCATAGCTGTCTTTGGAATTATGAGCTGCTCCCTTGCTGAGGATTCCCTGTGCTCTTTGGCCACAAGTAAGTCTGTACAGCATAATAGGCAGCATGATCTAGTAGGCTAAGCACAGGTTTGGCAGCAAGGAATTCCCATCTGATACTGACCCCTTCTGTAGTTTGACTGAGCCACTTAGGTCCTGATCCAAAAACACTGAAGTCAATAGAAAGATTCTCAATGGGTTTTGTGTCAGTGTCTGTCTGGTTCTTAGAGAAGTGTCTTCTCCCTATCCAATCTGAGTTCACCAGCCATTAGATTAGGGTGTTCAGCTTTCCCCATAGTATGGCTTTCACATTTTAATATATATCAATATAGCGTTTCTTTTACATAACCAATTTCTGTTCCTAAGAACCGAACACAAACTACAAATAATACAACCATGCACACTTCTGGGGACTGGAAATGAGTGATGTTTATGCAAATTAAATCTGTCTGCTGGTAGGAGTCTCTTCAGTTTCTCCTCTGGGAGAGCCAGCATGTTTCTGTTCCTTTTGAGCCTACTAGTCTTGCATAAGGGTGGCAGAATAGGCCCCTGATATTGTCTGGCTCTTCATCAACCTCAGTATGTGGCAAAATGCTCCTCTGAGATCCGCAAGATGAATCTCCACTCTGGTACATTGCTCTCCCTTGTATGTGTAAAACTCCCATTAACGTTGTCAGCAGGACTAGTAGGGGAAAAGCACGTTGGGTTGTGTAAGGAGAGGAGAGCAGATGGATACTGAGGATATCCAGAGTTGTGATAGTAAGGATTAAAAACTCGGTACCCAAGAGTTTTGCTTTCAGACGGCTGCTTTCTCCTCCAGGTGCACTCAAGGACCAGGCACAGTTTGGCTCTAATAATTTTGCTGCCTCTGGGCTAGACGGTGAGCCCATTACTGACATGAGTAAGCAGTCACACCACTGAGTAGCCCCACCATGTTCCATCATGGACATTAGGAAGAAACAGCTTATCCCATAACTGCCTACTGCGGGGTTTCTTGTAACTTCCCATAGCTGCAGCAGTGCTGCTGCCAGAGACAAGGTACTGGACTAGATGAACCAAAGGTCTAATTCAGTCTGGTGATTCCTGGGTTCTTCTCTTGGGATGGTCTTTACCTTCCCTTATGGTAGGAATCCTGAACAAGTTGACAGTATATTTTGATAGCAAATAATGGGCCAGTTCCTCAGCTGGTGGAAATCAGTGCAGGTCCCTTGAAGTTACTGATTTACACCAGCTAAGGATTTGGCCTATTGAAAAAAATAATCAACCTTAATATATACATCATCTCATTTGCTGTGAGTGGTGACTGAGGAACGTGGCTGAATTGAATAGTCACACCTGGTCCACCTTCCTATAAACGAAGGAGAATAAATGGAAAGGCTTGTTTTGGTGCAATAATGGGAATGAGATGAGAGGGGGATACGCATTACAACAAGCAGCCTTTGCCATTGCCCTTCGACACTCTGCTGCAAGCTTTGAAGTGCTCGGCACAGCACTGGCCTACGATAACTTGACGTTTGAAAAAGGACATGGCCTGTAACTTTAACACAGGAGTGTCCTGATGTGGAAATTGCCTTCTTTGAATTATGGGAAGAGGAGGGGTGTGGGTGTGTGACAGAAGCTAAGCCAGAAAGCACCTGGCAACCAGATGGCAAGTAGCATGCTGGATCCTACCCACACCTTCATTAAGGATTACTGGGGCTTTCTCTGGATAATAGTTTTAGAGGTTTGGGGTCATAAAGAATTAGAAAATCGTAGCCAGTTGCAATTAAACCCAAGTTATTTTTAGAGGACAAAGGACTGAGTGATAGGTCTGAGCTGGACTCTGAATTAGAGGTACTCGAAATGTTATGGCTCAGAGATGATTACTGAGCTCGGCTAGAACAGTGTTTTCTATGCACTAAACGAGAGCCCATGCATTTCAGTTAGATACACAAAGCAGCTCAGGATAGCAGCAGGTGGGCTGGGAAGAACTGAGAGTTGCTAGCAACAGCAATCATGTGGAACCAGTATTCCCACTGGGGTGACAGCATTGTGTGCATTTCTTGGACTGTTTACTTGTGATACAGAGAAACATTCTGACATAGATCATTGCTGGGGTAGATCTATCTATTGTGTACTGTGATTTATGTATGTTTAACCCTGTCTCTTGTGGCAATGCTCTGTCCGTAATTTATTTCCTCCCAGTGTACCCGTGACCCTAAAGGACGAGCTCAGGATGTTTTAAAATTATGTCATTCTTAAGAATCTTTGGAGAACAGCGATCTGGAAAGGACTGTGCAGACTCTTATGGCCAGATTATGAGTCTCTTACGTTGCTGATCAGTCACTTGCTGATAGAGTTGCTCAGGGAAATAACTGCTCACCCATGTCAGTTACAGGCTCATAACTTAGCCCTTAGGCAGCAAAATTATTAGGGATAGATTGTGCCTGGTCCTTAAGTGGCGACAGAGGAGAGAAAATCAGGAATCCTCCCTCACCTTGCACACCACATGCAGCTATAAACCCTGGATTTAGGGGCGCGCAGGTATTTATCCGTCAGTGTACCTCCCAGGTGGGGAGGAGGAGCGGCCGGGCTTAAAGGATGGTATAGCATGTGTGCTGGGAACAGTTTCCTTTGGTGCCCGGGTAGTCCTGTGGATAGAGTTCTGGACTTTGAATCAGAAGATCTGGCTCTACTATTGGCCTGCTAGGTAACATCACTTCCCCGTGCCTCGGTTTCCCCATCTGTAGCAAGGGGATAATGATACAGAGTTCCTTTGTAAAACACTTTGAGATCCACTAATGAAAAGCACCATCTCAGAGATAGGTAGTGTAGTTTATTTTTTTGTGTGGCTCTGTATTGCAGCCCTACCCAGGACTGTGTCTAAAAGGCATAATCTACTAGCCTTGAGCGGTTTCATGGGATTAAAAAATAAATAGACCATGGTAATCCTGTGGCTGTACCTGACAGCGATCACCCTTTTTACAAACAGTGTGAAGCAGCTTGAGGAAGTTTGAAGGCGTCGTTACATTACTCTTATTCCGCTGTTAACAAAAGATAATACTGTGTATTAGCTAAACAGAAGGTTTAAAGCAATAGCAGTCAAGGCCTCTATTACATTCAACAGCTGATTGATAATGGGTGAAATTAATCCCATTGCCTGAATTGTGACAGTATCCACTGGGACACTTTTCCTCTGCTTCCCTAACCAATAACATGACTCATTTGTCTTCTCTTTTTTCACTCTACACTTTATACTTGACTATTAGTGAAGATAAAGCGGCACTAAATCCTATAAATGGTCCATAGGGCAGGATCCCAGGCCCACTGAGGTCAGTGAGAAATCTCTTCAGTGAGAGTAAGAGTGGGGCCATCCTGCAAAAGAATATAACTGCTTCTGCTATGGAATACACTATCCTGTGTATGTTTTTTGGACTTGCTCTGTACTCTGAATATATTTTGCTCTAAAATGTCAATAAACACAAATTAAAAACAACCCCCCCCATTCCTGCATTGCATCATTTAATAAGCTGAGCCCTGATTAGTTTTAACACTTGGTTTTGGAATAGCCGGCTGTGGAAACCTACAGCTAAATTCACTCCTGATTTATGCCTTCTGCAGCCCTATTGAAACTAAAGAATGGGGCAGAATTTGGCCCCTAAAATTTAAAGATGTTTGCATCGCTTAAAATGTGTCTAGGTCATTTCACTTTGTCTTGGAAATGCTGTGTAGTGATCCAGATATAATGTGCATATGTTTTTAATGTCACTGTCTTTTTAAAACCTTTGCATATGGATTTAATACTGCAGCTAAACTACTTGTAAATAACAGAAATCTTTGTTGTGGAACTTTTTAAAAACAACTTGGTGTTCAGTAACATATCACATGGCCTGGGACAGCCCTGTAAACATGGAACAGTCCTGTCTTGATAAGTGATCTGTTCCATCCCTCTAGTAGGTCTTTTCTCTTCCGAATTTCAGTGACTCTAGAAATGCATGTGGTGTTTCTCATTTCACTTATGGGAGAATAACAAGTTCCCATAACCTACTATCTAATGCAAACACATTCAAATTAGCAGCTTGTTGCCCAGAGAAACCAGAATTCCTTTTGTTCTACCTTGATAGTGTCTTCCATCAATTCAAAGACTCTCAGCTGTAGTAAGCTGTTGGAAAGAGAGGCTGGGTGGGGGCAGAGAGGAGAAATGGGTAGTGTGCCTCAAAAATTTATTCTTCTGTTCTTCAAAGAGTGGCCCAGCTGTCTTGGAAACAATTAAAGTGTAAATTGCCAAAAAAGGAATACTTAGGGCATTTCCTTTCAGATGGTGTCTAGTGCAGGCAGCTTTGCTTTTTTGGGGGGTATGTTTTTATCAGTCCAGGGATAGTTGAATGATGAGCCAGGGTGGGGACGAAGAGAATCGCAGGTGCATTCAGAAAGAGTGCCTGGGGAAATTGTGACAAGGAGAGAACACTAACTACACTGATACTGACTCCCCCCCCCACCAGTTCTGCTGCTACTAAATCAAAAGCTGCTGATGACTTGTGCCTCTGGATTTAAAGAGTTACTGCCCCAGTAACGCATCAGCTTAAAGTGGGCAGAAGATGTTGGGATGGGATGGATTGTGTTGTAATTGCGTGTGGCTTTGCAAATCAAAATGGAGGGCTGCTGCTGATATCCTGATTCAGTAAGGGCTTCATTGAAACTGCTCACATGCTTAAATTCCTTGCTGAATCAGGGCCATGAGGCCTGATCCAAAGCCTGCGGACATCAAGTGGGAGTCTTTCAATTGACTTCATGCCCTTAGTGAAGATAGACATTTGCTGACAGAAAAAGAAAAGAGAGGGGGAAATGTGCCAGTTTTGTTAGGAATTCCCCACTAACTGGGCAGCACCTACCTGTGGAAGGGTAGGGCGCAGTGCTGAGCATAGTCACACTGCTGTAGAATGGGGGTAGGGCTGTATGTGTTTGGCACCTCTAGCATGTCTGACAGTTCATCTCAGCCCTAATATACAACCTTCATGCTGTTCTGCTCTTGATATTCTCTCACGGAGGCACGCTTGTGTCAAATTACATGGTGGTTCTGGTATGGGAAGTGAAAATATCCAGCCAACTTATTTCCACTAATTTTTATTGATAGTTATTATTTGTATTGCTGCATCCCCTGGGTGCAACAGTCAGGGTGCTAGGCCCTACTCTGCTAGGGCTGATGCAGACATTGGTGACTTAAACAGATTTTGAAGTAAGGTGAGATTTTTATTCTAACTGCAGCTGCTAACACCAGCCTCTTGTTTTGCCAAATAGGAAAAAAAAATCTGTTTTAATCTGGCATTTGATCTGAGTTAGAGAACAGTTTTAAGAATAGGTTTAGACATGGCTCTAGCTAAAGTGCTATCTAACTCAGTTTGGGTGGCTAGGTCAGACTGAGACAAACAGTGTTAGAACCACGTTTAAAAACTCTGTTTAGTTAGTCTCCTCCAAGTTGTCTGGCCTAGTGTGTTAGAAACCAGTTGACCTTGATCCACACATAGATCATTCTCCACCATGGGTCCCTGCCTCTGTTTAAAGGGCGATATAGATGGCCTCCGGAGGTAAAGATATTTGGTACTATCTCGCACCTCATTAACAAGGTGAACACTGAGATGCTGTCAGTGTTAAGGTAGATATTGGAGCCTTAACTTAAAATTGCCAGAATTTAAACTTTAGCATGACTTTGAATTTCTGGGGTTGTTGTAGCCACATTGGTCCTAGGATATGAGAGGACCATATCCTAGGACCAATGTGGGTGGGTGAAGTAATATCATGGATTGGATCAACTTCTATGGATGAAAGAGATGCTCTGTGGAGCTCGAAAGCTTGTTTCTTTCACCCACAGAAGTTGGTCCAATCAATATTACCTCATCTACCTTGTCTCTTTGAATGTTCAGGCTTTCAGAGATGTTAACAATTGTTTATAATTATAATCTTTAATTTAACTGACATCCATGAACAACCATAACTGTAACTTAATGACAGTTTTTTTGACCTGGGGAATTTTTGGAAAATTGTTGGTAAGTCCTCAGCCCAGTCATGTTCCTGTTGAAGCCAATGAGAGGTTTTGCTGTTTTCTTCAATGAGAGCAAGATCAGGCATTACCAGAAACTGGGTGACAATTCAGTAACAGTTACCTCACGGCTGTTGACTATATAGAAATTCAAAGAAAAATGCATGTCAGGTGGCTGAGGGGCATTTAGCATTTATTGCCTTTTTAGTATTGTAGATTTGAATGAACGATGGCATTTTCCAGTGCTTGTGTGCACAGAACATAGCCAGCATTGCAAAGGCATTTGTTTAAAAAAAAAAAAAGTTAGAGGATCTGATCTAATTTTGTCTTTTTCAATTTGATATTTACTGAGACAACCAGCAAAAGCATGGCATTTGTCAGATAGAAAAGTACATCTTTAATAAAATGTCAGTGTGATATTGGAAAAAGTCTGGCTGGGCTAATCCCATGCTTTATTCTCAGCAAGCAGCTTTCATATTTTCAAAAGACAGCTGGAGACACATAACAATTTACTTTAAACCCTCTGTTGATGAATTCTGAGCTGTGACTCTGCAGTTTTATTTTTGGTGGGGAAGGGAAGGAAGATGGGGTGAAGGGGTTTGAGGATTATGGAAAAGTTCTATAGGATTCAGTAGAGAATAATTGCTTTTCTGTAACAGTTTTAAAACAACTCATAGAACATACTGGAGAATTATATCCCTGCACTACAATTTTATAGATTGGTTTAAAAATGCTGTAGAAAAAATACCATTCTCTATTAAATTCCATAGGATTTTAGAGTAAAGTCTGTAAAGCTCTATTGGTTTCATCCCTATTAAATTCTGCAAGACTTTTTCCAGAAGGGAGATGAACAGATGTCTTTATTTCTCTCCCTGAAATATCCTCTGTAAATCCCTCATCCTGCAAACGCTTACACACGTGTGTAACTTTAGGCACATATATAGCCCGATTGAGTTGAATAAGACTACACACATAAGTGGTTGCAGGATTAGGGCCTAATCGTGGAACTGTATTGCCGAAAACAAACAGCAGCAGCATGTAGAGAAAGAATACCATGGGTATTCTCCAATGAAATATAATTACTCTGCTCTTATCAATGTCATTTTGTTAAATTTTGTGTGGATGTCAGTGGCTGACAATAGTCCCTTTTGTGTTTTACATTGACTGCACCGGCAGTCAAAAAAGCAAACAGGATGTTTGGAACCATTAAAAAAGGGATAGAGAATAAGACAGAGAATATCTTATTGCCCTTATAGAACTCCATGGTATGCCCACATCTTGAATACTGCGTACAGATATGGTCTCCTCGTCTCAAAAAAGATATACTGGCATTAGAAAAGGTTCACAGAAGGGCAACTAAAATAATTAGGCATTTGGCATCAGTCCCATATGAGGAGAGATTAAAGATGCTAGGACTTTTCAGCTTGGAAAAGAGGAGACTCAGGGGGGATATGATAGAGGTGTATAAAATCATGAGTGGTGTGGAGAAAGTGAATAAGGAAAAGTTATTTACTTGTTCCCATAATATAAGAACTGTGGGTCACCAAATGAAATTAATGGGCAGCAGGTTTAAAACAAATAAAAGGAAGTTGTTCTTCACACAGTGCACAGTCAACCTGTGGAACTCCTTGCCTGAGGAGGTTGTGAAGGCTAGGACTATAACAGGGTTTAAAAGAGAACTAGATAAATTCATGGAGGTTAAGTCCATTAATGGCTATTTGCCAGGATGGGTAAGGAGTGGTGTCCCTAGCCTCTGTTTGTCAGAGGATGGAGATGGATGGCAGGAGAGAAATCACTGGATCCTTACTTGTTAGGTTCACTCTCTCTGGGACACCTGGCATTGGTCACTATTGGTAGACAGGATACTGGGCTGGATGGACCTTTGGTCTGACCCGGTATGGCCGTTCTTATGTTCTTATGTTACTTCACCTGGGCAACAGCCGTATAGCTGATTTCTACAGAAGAACCCTAAATGCGAAGCTTTACCAATGACGGTTGCGGTTTTGGATTGCTGAGTAAAGTGCAGCCTGATACCAGCAAACAAAATATTTAAAAAAATATAAAAATCATCTTTGAGCACTAAATCAAAATACATACATAAGTGCAGTGGAAAACTCTAATATATAAATAATAGCAAAATAAACTTTGTATGCATATTGTGAAGATAAAATGCCAAGGTTATTATTCCAATCTAACAATCCTAGAATCTAGAGCCAAGAAAAGACCTACTAAGTTATCGTGTCTGTCTAGGCTTTTAAGCCGCATCCACTCCTGTGATACCTGGGCACCTTCTAACATTTATATTGATAAGGATCTCTGTTGTTCTCCTTCCTTTAACTGCCATGTGATTTTTATTGTGAGAAAGCTAGGAGGAAGAAAAGTGTTTAGTGTTTTTGGTTTGAAACCAGTGAGTTTCTGTGGCCTTTCTAATCTCATGTGGAAGTGAGTTCCACAGTCACGAACCAGCTGTCCAGAGCTTTCTGTCAACAGCAATCATTAGTATCATCCTTGTGATTGACAGTTTCATTGTTCCTAAGGAAAGTAGCTGTCATGGAAGATCCCACTGAGAGGTTTGAACACTCTACCTGTGGGCATTGGGGGGGAAAAAGGATATTATTTTAAAGTACAACTACAAATGGAAAAATGTTGTGCCCACGATAACGTACCTGATATGTCGATATGGTCTATAACTTGCATTTATGCTCTGCAAAGCAATGGAAGATGCAATAAAGACTTAGATAAAATTACTAGAGATTTTGAGTATTTTTGCACTTATCAGAAATGGTCAATCTGCCGTGACTCACAAGACAGGCCAACCCGCAGTTACAACTTCAGTATGATGCAGGTCCCTGGCTATCCCCACTAGGGAGGGTTACTTGTTCAGTGATGTCTGGGGATTTATGAAGGTAATTCCCATTAGCGCAAAGAGGACCCGCATATGTAAATTTTCACTGCATCAGTTGGAAACTGGACTCACTGAGATCATCTTTCTTTGAAGGGAGAGTGTGGAAGAGAAAACGGCTATTTATACAGATCTCAAACTCCAGCTCACCAGTGTTTAAACGTCACACACACATCAAATAGCATCCTTATCCTCTTCCTTACTCATGCTATCCATGCAAACAATCAATGCTCAGGATTCTTTTATGTATGCCTGCACATAAACGCTCCTTGGCACTTAACAGAGTGAGATCAGTTTTCCCCGGCCAAGAATCTGGCCCAATAATTTATTGTTAATAGACTTTTATTTTATTTTTTGCTTTTGTAATTTTTTTTACAGTATACTAAGCATAGGCAAGAGGATAACTCAGTTCACCCTGCAATCATTAGAAGCTTTATTGTGAATACGTTGGTGCAGTATTCCAGAGCATACTTTTGCTCACAAGGCCTTCTACTTAAATGTTACTAAAGAAGACTCACCACTTAGCTACAAGTGAAGTTCATACCTAAACTTGTGTTAGTTAATTTTTAATCTACTCCATCATACTTTAATTAATTAAGTGCCATACCTAAATTAATTAATTTTATATGTGTTAATAAAAGTCACATTTGGGTTTGTTTACAGTTGTTGTGACTATAAAAGCCCTGATCCTCCAACGCAATCTATTCACGCAGACCCATATACAGTCCCATTGACTTCAGTGGAGGTAGGAGCAGGTTTGTGCTAGTAAACTGCATTTCAGGATTGGGACCTAGAACATGATTATGTATTTCCCAGCTTGATTCTTCACTTCATATCTGTATAATCTCCATCAGGCTCCTGTCCGCTGCTCACGTAAAGCCTTGGGGCAAAGTCTGTCTCCTGCCCAGAGGGATCCGTGTCAGGGACAAGAGACTCCATGAGTGTCAGTTTGCAGAACTTCTGCCTGATTGCCCTTTTAGGGCAGGTGCCGTCCATTCCGTGGAGGAGGAAGGCAGTGTGACCTGTCAAACCTAAGGATGCTCCTACACCCTGGAGGGAATGGTTCTTATCCCAAGATATCCAGGGGGGACAGGTGCATTTACACGGGGCTTCTGTATTTCTCCCCTAGCCACTTGGCACCATACTGTCTCACTGCTGGCATCTGCCCAGAAACCATTCCGGGGGAGTGGAGTTTTCTCAGGGCGCAGGGGGACTCCACAGAACACATGGGCGAATGGGTCAGCATTACGTCTCAGGAAGAAGTCCCTGCAGGTGGATACTGATGTAGAGAACAGCCATCTCCACGATACCTCTTGTTGCACAAGTCTTTACCCCCTGTCCTCTGGAGTGGCAGCAGAAAAGGTTCTGCTGAATGAGGTGGCATTCACAAAGCTATTGCTTCCGCTGTTCTGCTCCCTGGCCAGTTTCTTCTGGGTGTGGTAGCTCTCCATTAGAATCTGTGAATAGAAGGATATTCCCCTTAACATCTTTACGCTCTCCAACCCATTGGTTTTGTGTCTTCTGTTAAAGAAAAATCACCAAGTTAACCATATTATTCCATATTAAAATCTGGATTCAGAAGCGTACATACGCTTGTGCCTCATTTTAAGCACATGAGCAGTCCCGTTGATTTGCTGAACTGGGGGTCTGTCTTCCCATGGAAGTCAATAGGACAGTGCCTTCTATGGGAGCAGAAGCAGGCCCAAATGGTTTGATTGTTTTGACTTTCTCAAAAGCCCCAAAGCTATGTGTTAAAGGTTTTTCAACACAGACATTACAAAATATTGGAGACGTTCTGTCAAAGGAGGAAGGTGGGTGGAGAACATAAAATAGGCGTTCCTGATTCTTAGGAAAAATTTTCTTCTGTTCTCAAGAAAAAGAACAGACACGCTGCATAATCTCTAAGGATGAAAATGCAGCATGAAGAGTATGCTGGCTCGGGCAGAAGTGTCATTTCCTGTATCATCATTGTAACAGAGCTTTCTTGTCACACTTGTGTGAGTCGTGTTTTACCATCAGGGCCATATGCATGACAACTAGTTGGAGAACTCCACAAGTCATTCAGCCACCTACCCACGCGTCCCAACAAAATTACTCCAGTTAACTCTTGGTTTTAAACAGCATGTTCATGTATTCTGCACTGAAACTCATCAAAGCACAGAAGCAGCAACTCTTTGAATACTTATTTACCTACTGTTTTATTGCACAGTATTGGGGAAGAGGCAAATATTAAAATTTAAGCTAAAACCACATAATTTTTGGAGGTCATTGTTTTCTTTCAGAGAAACGCTTCATGGGTTTTGTAGCCTATTTTAGGACGACTTCTTTTAGGTAGAGAGAGGATTATTGGGCCCAAATCTTCCTTGGACAGGAACTCCACTGCCTTCAGCGAGGTATACCAATGAGGAACATGTTAAAACATACCTTCAGCTTTCTGACATTCAAGGGAAAAGGTTTGGTAAAACACTTCCCCTGCTCTGCTATACTGACCAGCGCAGTTTTCTTCGTATGACCAAACCCACATGATTGGAAGATAAGTTTTTTATTCATGGCTCTTGCCTATAGAACAAAAATTACTGGTTCCTGAGTTTGCAGTTTTGGTCTTGGTCTGTTACAAAAGGAGGCCCTGCCATTTATTAAATATTTGTACAGCGCCTCACACAGTGGGACCCGGACTGAGTAGAGGTCATACTAGATGTTACCTCAATATAAATGCATAATACAGTAATAACAGAACAGACTTGAGCTGTTTAGATTGTTTGGTATCAGAGGGGTAGCCGTGTTAGTCTGGTTCTGTAGAAGCAGCAAAGAATCCTGTGGCACCTTATAGACTAACAGACGTTTTGCAGCATGAGCTTTCGTGGGTGAATACCCACTTCTTCGGATGCAGGTAGTGGAAATTTCCAGGGGCAGGTTTATATAGGCAAGCAAGAAGCAAGCTAGAGATAATGAGGTTAGTTCAATCAGGGAGGATGAGGCCCTGTTCTAGCAGTTGAGTGAAAACCAAGGGAGGAGAAACTGGTTCTGTAGTTGGCAAGCCATTCACAGTCTTTGTTTAATCCTGAGCTGATGGTGTCAAATTTGCAGATGAACTGGAGCTCAGCAGTTTCTCTTTGAAGTCTGGTCCTGAAGTTTTTTTGCTGTAGGATGGCCACCTTAAGATCTGCTATTATGTGGCCAGGGAGGTTGAAGTGTTCTCCTACAGGTTTTTGTATATTGCCATTCCTAATATCTGATTTGTGTCCATTTATCCTTTTCCTTAGAGACTGTCCAGTTTGGCCGTTGTACATAGCAGAGGGGCATAGCTGGCATATGATGGCATATATTACATTGGTGGACGTGCAGGTGAATGAACCGGTGATGGTGTGGCTGATCTGGTTAGGTCCTGTGATGGTGTCGCTGGTGTAGATATGTGGGCAGAGTTGGCATCGAGGTTTGTTGCATGGATTGGTTCCTGAGCTAGAGTTACTATGGTGCGGTGTGCAGTTACTGGTGAGAATATGCTTCAGGTTGGCAGGTTGTCTGTGGGCGAGGACTGGCCTGCCACCCAAGGCCTGTGAAAGTGTGGGGTCATTGTCCAGGATGGGTTGTAGATCCCTGATGATGCGCTGGAGGGGTTTTAGCTGGGGACTGTATGTGATGGCCAGTGGAGTCCTGTTGGTTCCTTTCTTGGGTTTGTCTTGCAGTAGGAGGCTTCTGGGTACACGTCTGGCTCTGTTGATCTGTTTCCTTATTTCCTCGTGCGGGTACTGTAGTTTTGAGAATGCTTGGTGGAGATTTTGTAGGTGTTGATCTCTGTCTGTGGGGTTAGAGCAGATGCGGTTGTACCTCAGTGCTTGGCTGTAGACAATGGATCTTGTGGTGTGCCCGGGATGGAAGCTGGAGGCATGAAGGTAGGCATAGCGGTCAGTAGGTTTTTGGTATAGGGTGGTGTTAATGTGACCATCAGTTATTTGCACCATAGTGTCTAGGAAGTGGACCTCCCATGTAGATTGGTCCAGGCTGAGATTGATGGTGGGGTGGAAGCTGTTGAAATCGTGGTGGAATTTTTCCAGAGTCTCCTTCCCATGGGTCCAGATGATGAAGATGTCTTCAGTGTAGCGTAGGTAGAGAAGGGGCGTGAGTGGACGGGAGCTGAGGAAGCGTTGTTCCAGGTCGGCCATAAAAATATTGGCATATTGTGGGGCCATGCGGGTGCCCATAGCGGTGCCACCCACTGCTTTGGGTTTGGTCCTGCTTTGAGCAGGGGGTTGGACTAGATGACCTCCTGAGGTCCCTTCCAACCCTGAGATTCTATGATTCTATGATTCTATGATCTGGAGATATATATTGTCATCAAATTTGAAATAGTTGTGTGTGAGGATAAAGGCACAGAGCTCAGCAACCAGTTGTGCTGTGGCATCATCAGGGATACTGTTCCTGACAGCTTGTATTCCATCAGCGTATGGGATGTTTGTGTAGAGAGCCTCTACATCCATGGTGGCCAGGATGGTGTTTTCTGGAAGGTCACCAATGCATTGTAGTTTCCTCAGGAAATCAGTGGTGTCACGGAGATAGCTGGGAGTGCTGGTGGCATAGGGTCTGAGTAGAGAGTCCACATATCCAGACAGTACTTCAGTGAGAGTTCCAATGCCCGAGATGATGGGGCGTCCAGGATTTCCAGGTTTGTGGATTTTGGGCAGTAGATAGAATAGCCCTGGTCGGGGCTCTAAGGGTATGTTGATTTGTTCCGGTGTTAGTGTAGGGAGTGTCCTGAGTAGATGGTGCAGTTTCTTAGTGTATTCCTCAGTGGGATCTGAGGGAAGTGGCCTGTAGAATTTGGTGTTGGAGAGTTGTCTGGCGGCCTCCTTTTGGTAGTCAGACCTGTTCATGATGACAACAGCACCTCCTTTATCAGCCTCTTTGATTATAATGTCAGGATGGTTTCTGAGGCTGTGGATGGCATTGCGTTCTGCACGACTTAGGTTATGAGGCAAGCGATGTTGTTTTTCCACAATTTCTGCCTGTGCACGTCGGCGGAAGCATTCAATGTATAGGTCCAGACTGTCATTTCGAGCCTCAGGAGGAGTCCATGTGGAGTTCTTCTTTTTGTGCTGTTGGTGAGAGGGTAACTGTGTATCAGTGCGCTGTTCAGTGTTGTCCTGAAAGTATTCTTTGAGTCGGAGATGGCGAAAGTAGGCTTCCAGATCGCCGCAGAACTGTATCATGTTGGTGGGGGTGGCAGGGCAGAAAGAGAGTCCCCGAGATAGGACAGACAATGGACACAAATCAGATATTAGGAATGGCAATATACAAAAACCTGTAGGAGAACACTTCAACCTCCCTGGCCACACAATAGCAGATCTTAAGGTGGCCATCCTGCAGCAAAAAAACTTCAGGACCAGACTTCAAAGAGAAACTGCTGAGCTCCAGTTCATCTGGAAATTTGACACCATCAGCTCAGGATTAAACAAAGACTGTGAATGGCTTGCCAACTACAGAACCAGTTTCTCCTCCCTTGGTTTTCACTCAACTGCTAGAACAGGGCCTCATCCTCCCTGATTGAACTAACCTCGTTATCTCTAGCTTGCTTCTTGCTTGCATATATAAACCTGCCCCTGGAAATTTCCACTACTTGCATCCGAAGAAGTGGGTATTCACCCACGAAAGCTCATGCTGCAAAACGTCTATTAGTCTATAAGGTGCCACAGGATTCTTAGAATGTTTGGTGTTTAGAATCTGTTTTGATTTGATATTTCTTAGTTCTAATGTATTCTTTTGATACATGGATTTCAAAAGGACCATTTAAAGATGCTTTATGGATTGACGCGAGTTCAGTCTGCTTAAAATGTGGCTTTAAACATGTAGTATATAGTGGAAGTACTGAAGCAGCCTGAACTGTCATAACAAGAATTACCTAATTCAGACACTTATGGCAACCCCCCGCTCCCGAATAAAGCAGAAAACAAGTTGTTTTGCCTAGCTCAGAATGTACTGTACATGGGCATCCAGAAGGCTCTAGTCAAGTTGCATGTGTCTGTTCACGGGGGAAAATACGGACTTTGCAGCTCTGTTTAAATTGCAAAGTGGAGCAGTAGCTGAGGAGGATGTTCCAGTTTGCTTATTCCTGCCCCTGTAAAGTGAGTACCTAGCGTTCTAGTTTGGATCAGAGTGCAAGTGGGCAGTTGTTGTTTAGTGCTATGGATCATGGCAATGCAAAAAGCTTATTCTCACTCGCTGTTGCTCCATGTAGCTATAGTCAGATAAATCTTGCTTGCTTTACTCACACCAAGAGTCCTTTTGAAATCAGTGAGATTAATGGGAGTAACAAGGTCTGACAAGAAGGGGAAAGGCGGCCCAAACTCAGTGTAAATAAAGTGAAATGGAGGGTGTAGGAAGCAGTGGACATGATCTACTGGGGCTCCAAACTTACCTATCCAGGCCTAGAATGCCTAGCATTTGCCCCAGTATTTTTTGCTAACCTTGTAGCTCTTACTACATTCAAATTCTCTAGACCCAAGACAGGGGAGATTGGTCTCAGAGTCCCTTGGAGATTTCAAAATTGCAGAGTACCTACTCTCAATTTACTTAAAACAGGGAGTTTTGTAAGGTAACTCCCTTCTCTTCATGTGCCGATATATATTTATGCCTGTATCTGTAGTTTTCACTCCATGCATCTGAAGAAGTGGGTTTTTTTTTACTCACAAAAGCTTATGCCTGTATAAATCTCTTATGCCTGGTTTACACTAGGGGGGTGTGTCGAACTAAGGTACGCAAGTTCAGCTACAACTCGAACTACCTTAGTTCGAACTACTCACCCGTCCAGACGCCGCGGGATCAAAGTCTGTGGCTCCCCCGTCGACTCCGCCACCGCCGTTCGCAGTGGTGGAGTTCCGGAGTCGACGGGAGTGCGTTCGGAGTTCGAACTACCGCGTCTAGATTACACGCGATAGTTCGAACTCCGAGAAGTTGAACTCTACACGTCGACCCGGCAGGTAAGTATAGACCTACCCTTAGTCTTTAAGGTGCCACTGGACTCCTCATTGTTTTTGTGGATACAGACTAACACAGCTACCTCTCTGATACTGTTTTTCTGAGGACATTATTGTGGGAAAATGTCTCATTTCTTGGGGCTTGTCTACACAGGGACTCTCAGTAAACATTAATCTGAATTAATTAAAGGTTTGAATTTAAAATGGATTAGTTAAACCCCTTTGCAGACTGTTATTCAGAATAAAAGTGGACTCTGGAAGTGAATTAAACTCAATCAAATTAAGGCCACATGAATGCTGAATAAGAGTGTCCACACAGGGGTTTAATGCAGTTTAACTAGTTCACTTTAAAAATTCATATGGATTAACGTTCCCAAGTGTCCCTGGGTAGGGGAAGCTCTTAGAGTGGGTAATGGATTTAAGGTACAGATGATATTCCCAGTATTTAAAAAAGCACATATCAAGAACATTACTTATGAGAACAGGAGTCTAGTTCCATTTATTTCTTCAGCTGATCTGCTATGATATATTACTACATGATGACCATGCTTTACTCTTCTTTCAGGAGTGAATGAGCCCATGGCTTTCCCCAGTGCTTGACATAGGAAATAACTGTATCATCTCTCATACCAAGGTTGGCAAATGATGAATTCAGTGTTAACACAGTAATGTGCTCAGGTCAAAATTACTGTGATGCTAAACAGCTTGAAGATCAGTAGTTTGTTCTTGGTTTCCAATTTGTCTTTTTGTTTGTTTGGTTTTTGCTTTATAATTAACTCTGCAGGAATTAATTTTGCTTGACTTAATTTTGTTCTGAACTGTGTATGCAGTTATTTTGATTTTCAGCTGTATTTTACACCTACTTGTTGTGTAGCTAGTAATCTAAGGATCAGCTATGTAAACTCCAGATTTTCCTTACAATAATAGCAATAATTATTTATATAGCAACGTACATGTTCATGGCCTTGAATCAGATGAGCTTTCCTTATGTGAGTCTGAAAGATATTTTTACCCAGGTGGGATTGATAATTTTTAGTCACCCAGATCTACTCGCTATACATTATAGACCTGTTTTCTTCTGGGAGCCTGTACCTATGAATAAATTGGACAAAATATTTAAGGTTGGGATTTTCAAAGACGTCTAAAGGCTTCTGTGTACAAACACTTAGTTTTCAGTGAGAGGGGATGTAAATCTGTCATGCACTAGCTGTTTGTGTGGACACTGCTGATGTGCACTAACGGTTCATTAGTGTGCTTTGATCTAGTCCCATTTCAAAGCAAGGTAGATCAAAGCACGGTAACAAACTGTTAATACCAGACGTGAAAGTAAGCTGGTCTGGTCCGGTACAGCGTACTGGCAAGAGCCGATACTCTGTGCCAGACTGGACCGGCTTCTCTGACAGTGCTTTAAAGGCCCCAGGGCTCTAGCTGCTGCGGGGAGCCCCAGACACTTGAAATCATGAAAGTCCTCGCCTCGTCTAGTTGAGGCCCCGCCTCTTCTGGTTGAGGCCCCGCCCCCTGCTCAGGACTCCGGCGTACCGGTAAGTCCTTTAAATTACTTTCACCCTGGTTAATACACATTAGCAGGATCCACATGGACAGCCTAGTGTAGGGTGGATTAACACCCCATATTGCCGCGAACTAACCCTTCCTGTTGACACGCCCCACGGGAGTTAGGCATGCAATGCCCGCTGAAATTCAGTGAGAGCTGAGCACCTAAATCTTCTTTGAAAACCCCTGACCCACCTCTGATCTTTTGCATGTCCGGTAGGCCAGATTCTCTGTTGTCCTGCACTTCATGTAGCCATGTTTATGGTGCTCAGTGAGAGCAGAATGGGCATAAAATGCTTCCTTTCAGACCCACTTTGCCGTGCTATGAATGACCGTACAAGGCCTCTGGGGATGGAGAATGAGGCCCACTGGGTGGACTGAGGTGCTAAGGAAGGCTCTGATCCTGCAGCTGGATGTGGAAAAGCTCCTTTTATATTTATTTATTTATATATCTATATCTGAAATATTTTGCCCCCCCTCTTTTCAAATTTCTGACATCATTATAAGGGTGGAACTAGATTGGCACAGTGCTTTTCTCTGACAGAAGTTTTTGCTGTTAAAAAGCAAAATGTCTTGTTTAATAAAAATTGATTTAGTGTTAAACAGCTTTGGCTTGACTCCCAGATCAGGTAGTTCTACTTGTGGAAACCACCTGTTACGGTAGGGTTTTTTTTTTTGTTTTTACTCTTCAGAGCACGTGGTTGTCTGACAAAGAAGGATTTGCACTGTCAGGAAAATTGGGAATGGTAACTACTTTAACATAGGACATCAATTTAAAAAAATGCAGCTTATGTGTTTGACTATAAGAATATTATTTCCCTGTAGTTAAGTCTGTATTTCCATTATAAAGGCCTATAGAATCTCCAGGGATTATAGGATAATAAAATCTTGGCAGTAAAAAAAATATGTGCTGTGAGTTGGAAGTTGGCTTCAAATGTGTCAGCTGGGGATGGGATTTTTTTTTTTTAACCACATTTTAAAAAAATCAGTTTGCTTATTTTTAGGTTATGTGAGATTTAAAAAAAGAAAAGCACAGTTGATTGTTTTCAGATTGATCTCTGTGCTGCAAAAGCTGGCATTCTGAAAGGGGAAAAGGAATTTCTGTGCTGTGCCTTGTTCAGGTAAAATCAATTGTTTACAGTGTAGAATTTTCAAAAGTGACTTAGGGCCTTAAAGGCCAGATTTTTTAAAAAGTATTTAGGCATCTAAAGATGCAGTCTTCATTGCACTGATTCCAGTGGGAGTATGGAGCCTAAGAAAGAAAGCTAATGTGCCAATATTTAATTGGTATCTGCAGGCACTACTAAAAAATACAGGCAGTGCTATGGGTAATGGTGACACCTTAGCTCTAAATATTGTATAAATTCTAAAGCTATATGTGACATCTTCATGGAGGATAGGTTCATCAATGGCTGTCAGCCAGGATGGGCAGGGATGGTGTCCCTCGCCTCTGTTTGCCAGAAGCTGGGAATGAGCGACGGGATGGATCACTTGATGCTTACCTGTTCTGTTCATTCCCCCTGGGGCACCTGGCGTTGGCCGCTGTCGGATAGGGTGACCAGACGTCCCAATTGTGAGGAGTTTGTCCCGCGTCCCGACCAGAGTATAGTCGGGACGCCATTTGTCCCGATATTTTGTTTCCTGTTCTTTGGCGACAATTCGGCAGAAAGTTCTTCAGTCGCGGACGGTCTTTGGCAGTATTTTGTTGGCAGGTGCTTCTTTCTTTGGCGGCAAGGTTTATTACTCGCCGCTGAAATACCGCCGAAGACCGTCCACAACTGAAGGGCTCTTTGATGAATTGCCGCCGAACTCCCGGACGGGTGAGTGTAAAAAAAAAAAAAAAAAAGCCCCCCCCCGCACGGCAGTCCCAATATTTTCCTCTTAACATCTGGTCACCCTACTGTCAGAAGACAGGATACTGGGCTAGCTGGACCTTTGGTCTGACCCAGTATGACCATTCATATGTTCAGAAGTTTTTTCCACTGGCATTTACTGTAATGCTAAAAGTAACAAATGTATTGCACTCAGTAAAAGTGCTTTTGTATGTACATTCAGCTGGACTTGCCTTTGAGTCTAATGATACTGTAAACAGCTTAACTAGAGTAACATTTCATCCAGATATTTCTTCAGTTGCCAAACTACAGCTGATGTTTTGCTACACATTTAGGGACATTAATTATTCATTCTTTGTGAGATGGAAATGTTTGTTTGACTACCTGTTTATTCCTTGTGCAGCTAAAAGTGAGAAATAACTAAATGTGTTCCATTTTCCCTCTGTTTTATAGTTTGTTAATGTGAGGATTGGTGGGGTTTTAAAAGGATAAAACCCTACTACATCTTTGTTGCTAATCAAAAAGCAGGAGCGATTCCATTTGACAATCAATAGTTAAAAGATTATCTCAACTGCTGTTTTCTCCCTTATTTGCTTAACGATTTTCTATTGCGACTCAAACATCAAATGTTTTATGGAAATCCCAGACAAACCACTATTCAGGGTGTTTTATGGAGCTGTTGATTGTCTTTATTTGGAGTCCTTAAATATATTCCCAATCCCCTAGGCAGGAGCTGTGTGCCTGGGCAAATAGCCAAGAGTTTAAAATCTACAAATATGTTTACGAGCAGAAGAATAAGACCTACAAAACTGCCAGGTATGCAACCCAAAGTTGAAAGAACACTTATTTTTCAAAGAGATACTAGTTATATTTGATTCTGTGCCTTGACGCTTGGCCTTTTCTGAATGGCAGTCCATGGAGTCAGTTCTCAATCTTGCTAAGTGGCATAACTCTTACAGTAGATGAGAAAGTAATGTATTTCCTGAGAAGGAAACTGGAACACAGTTGTTAGTCATAAATCAATAAGTTTGTTCTTTTTTAAAAGACTGGAAAACAGAGCAGCTTGTATGTCAAGTGAGAGAGAAAGTTGTTAATCCTTCTGAAGAGCCTTCTGGTGGTGAGGAAAACAACATAGATTGTAGAGAAGAAATAAAAAAAAAATCCATAATGATTTGCCCAGCTGAGAAGGCATGAAAAGGAAATAAATGAGGAGAGGTAATGGGGGCTGTCAGGACAGTCAGGAAGCTGAGACAATGGAGAAGAAAAACATTTTGGAGTTCAACAGCTAATTTAGGACAGAAGGACACCAAGGGCATTTCTGCTTGGAAATTCAGCAATGGTACTGTAAAGTGGTTTTGATGTGCCCGGGTGCAGTTTTCATTCCTGGTTTAATATTGCAGAGTTTGAAGAGATTGCTTAGCTCCAAAAACCAGAAGAAACTCTCGTGAGCCAAAACAAGAAAAAGCAAATGTTATCCGATGGAATTCCAACTGTGCAGAGATTCCGATCGATCAGCCCACTGTCTTTCAATGAGACTTACATGCCTAAGTGACTTTTGAAAATGAGACTTCTGCTCTTAAGTCACTTGGTCACTTTAAAATGTTAGTTGCAAAATTATTTGTATTACAGTAACCATTATAGGCTCCATCCAAGATTTGAGGCTCACTGAATTAGGCATTGAACAAACACATAGTAAGATACGGTTGCTGTTCTAAAGAACTTAAAATCTAACCAGAGCATGGAAGGGGAAACGGGCACAGACTTGCACAAAGTCACACAGCAGGTGTTTATATAATGCTGCTATATAAATCCATGGTGTGCCCACACCTTGAAGGCTACGTCCAGGCCTGGTCGCTCCATGTCTAAAAGGAGATAGTGGAACTAGGAAAGGTTCAAAGAAGGGCAACAAAGTTGATCAGGAGTATGGAATGGCTTCCTTATGAAGAGAGACTCAAAATATTAGGGTTCTTCAGCTAAGAAAAGAGACAACTGAGGGCAGATATGACTGGTCTATAACATCATGACTGGTGTGGTGAAAGTGAATAGGGAAGTGTTATTTACTCCTCATAACCCAAGAACCAGGGGTCACCCAGTGAAATGAATAGGCAGCAGGTTTAAAACAAACACAAGGAAGTACTTCTTCACACAACGCACAGTCAACCTGTGAAACTTGTTGCCAGGAGATGTTGTGAAAGTCAAAACTGTAACTGTGTTCAAAAAAGAACTAGATAGGTTCATAGAGGGTAGGTCCATCAATGGCTATTAGTCAAGATTGTCAGGTTTGCAATCCTATGGTTAGGGTGACCATAAACCTCTGACCGCCAGAAGGGGAAGACCGAGATGGATCCCTCCAACTGCCCTGTTCTGTATACTCCACTGAAGCTCTGGAACTGCTCACTGTCAGAAGATAGGATACTGGGCTAGATGGACCATTGGTCTGAGCCAGTGTGGCTGTTCTTATGTTATGAACAGGTCAGAGGCAGAGCTACGAATAGATCTGCTGACTCCTGGTCCAGTGTTATACTCACCACACTATCTCTGTGACTGATGTGCTTTCCATTGCCTGATAACCCAGGACTTGCCTGTCCAACGGCATCTTTGCTGAGAGTGTAGCTGCCTTGAAGGATCATGGAAGGTAGCCTCTGAGTTAGCCTGGTCCAGTCCATTAACGGCCTGACTCTCTAAAGGGCAGAGCACCTAGAGTTTTTACTGACATCCCCTTTGAAAAATCAGGCAGTTAGAGACTCATAGATTAGGGAGAGAACTCTGAACCCTTCTCAAAGCAAATACGGTACCAGGTGTGATGTGTTCATATCAGCCTTTGTGGCTAACAAGGCATGATACTGTGTGCTGTCCCAGCTGCTCACCATACCATATCATACTCTAGCTGAAGTTTAATCCTTGCAGCATGTGTTCTTCTGAAAAATCAGACTTTTCTTACCTAAGAACCTATCAGATATTTTGCTGGCAGGATCACTCCATCTTTTTCACACTCTCTTCCCATTTTCCTCTCTCTCCCCTCCCCCTTTCTCTCTCTTCCCTGCAATGTTCATTATTTCTTTTCTCTCCCTTTTAGTCTCATCAGTTGAATCTCGCCCCTTCCTGTCATTCCCACAGGGACGTGAGCCATAGCGCGCTGCGGCAGTCGCTTGAAAAGAGAGGCCAGCCTCAGTAATAAATGATGCTCATTACCTTAAGTGTGTCCGACAGCAGTGAACACCCAACGAGAATGCTTAATATTCTAACATACCCTCGATTGGGCCAAAATCATTTTTTAATTTAAATTGTTTTGTATTTTCTGTTTGTGTGAGGGGAGAGGTTTTTTCCCTTTCAAGCTTTTACATTCAGTTTTCTGGATCTTGGACGGTGTATGCTGCTTGACATCCTGAGAGGTGCTAAATGCCTGCAGGCAGGGATTTTCAGTACAAACCAGGCCAGCTTGATATTTAGATTTTAGGGGAAAAAATACTAGCAGAGAGACAGCTGTGCTTTAATCCCCTTGTCCTTGTTTTTATGGCAGCATAAGCTGGATGGGAAACCATGTGATTTTTTTCTAAGGGGAGGGTTAGTAAGACTCTAAGAAGTTATCTAGATGTCAGGGTTTTTTAATAACTAAATCGATTTAGTTGCCCAAGTGCAATCACCCAGTGTGGTTGTGTGGTGACTGCCATTTTGGCCGAAACACTGGGGATGGAAGATGAGATCCTCAGAACCAAAAGTGTGAGTCTCCATCAGCCTTTGTGGAATAGGCGGTGAGGAGTGATGTGTAACATACACTGACCAGTGAGGTAAAGATGTATTTAAACACTTTAAATGGCATTTAAAACTGGATTAACAAAATCTGATAATTTTTACCAAATTAAACCAAATCAGTATAAATCCAGTTTACACTGGGTTAGGTGCATTTACATTGGGAGTGGGGGCTTTGTATCAGTGTAACAAAAGCAAAGTAGTTACTCTAGTACAAGTTTTCTACCATGGACAAGCTCTGAGGATACAAAAGGTGGTCTAGGGGATAGGTACCTGAGTGGGCCTCAGGAGACCTGCGTTCAATTCTTGCCAGAGACAGCCTGTGTGCAAGTCATTTAATCTACCCTGTTCCTCAGTTTTCCCATCTATAAAATGGAGATAATGCTTCCCTACCTCCCAGGGCTATTGTGAGGATAAGATCCATTAGTGATTGTGAGGTACGTGGGGCCAGATTTTTAAAGGGATTTAGGCACTTAAAGATGCAGTAGGTGCCTACTAGGATTTTCAAAGCTCCTAGGCACCTAACTCCTATTGATATCAATCTGCGTCTTTTGGTGCTTAAATGCACTTACAAATTTGGCCCTCTGATATGATGGTGATTAAGTATCTAAGTACCTAGATAAAGGGTCAGAACCTAAGCTAGAGTAAATCAGCCTTAAAGTCAGTGGATCAGTAATTGACAACAGCTGGGTATCTGACCCTTCTTCTTTTAGGATCATGATGGTGCCTTCCAGTGCCAGTATAGCTCAAGTGGCATCAACGTTTCTATTCCAAACCTGTATATAGTTTTTAGAGGTGCATGACTTGGACATGGATAAAAACCCAAACAAACCTCTTAGGTCAGTCTGAAATTTGGAGTTCACGGGTTGAAAGAAAAAGTGATTTGAAGCAAAACTTGACATGAACCCAACATCAGAACAGACTTCTCAAAGAGTACTGCAAGGCAGCTAACATTACAAGTAGTGAGTGCAAAAGAAATGGTGTGATACCGCTGCTAACTGAAAGGATGAGCAGTGGTTGTGCCAGCGATTTGATTGGGAGACCACAGATGAGGCCAGCTCAAAATAAACGTGACCAGAAGTCTGAAAAATGTGGAGTGCAAAACACACACCATCAAAATGGAGCAATTAAAAAGGACTTTACTTACAAACACCTGTTCTAAGTGCTTTGGATAAAATGATGATTGTCGCTGTATGCAAACCTAAGAAAGACAGCTAGACAAAACCCCATGGGTTTCACATACATATCCTGCCCAAACAATGCAGTAGGCTTGATACAGTGTTCTTATAAAAGTGCTTGTTTACTGCTATCTTCTGGTGGCATGTATGGGGACTGTATGCTGTATTTAAATGCTGTTCTCTCTCTTCATATAGTAATTCTCATTTTAGAATGGAAAGGAGAGCCAGGGTCAGATTCTCTGATGTCTGTTTTGATCCAATCCTTTCCCTTTATGTAAGAGGAAGCCTTTGGAGGTGCATCCTACTCTGCTTTCCTCTCAACCCCTCGAACTAGGAGTGTTCCTGGGACAAAAGGTGTAGCGTGGGCATCCTTCAGCACCACCACTCCCCAGCTGTTGGAATGGCCCCTTAGGACTGTTTATAATTTATCAAAAATTAGAGCAGCCCTTAGGTTGCTCTGATTTACACTAGGAACTGGATTGGCGCACTGGCAATCCCCCTGATAGGGGAATGTAAAGATGGTTTAAAGCTGCCTTTGCCCCCCTTCCCTTGTCCTACACTGAGCCTCAAATGTTTAAGGTATCTATTTTATAATAAATGATAATTAGCCTTAATGTTATACTAATATACAATATGGTATAAATACACATAAGGAAGAAATAGGATATACCAATATTATTTCTAGTCTCAAAAGGTATCTCAGGGACAGAAAGCAGGAAGACTGTCAACACCAGTTGATGGTGAATTCAATATAATTGCCAAAGTGATAACACAAGGAATGAAATTCTATCCCCCCAGAGAGTGTAATATTAATAGAAAGCTACTCGTGTTTACAAAGTTTTCAGGTAGAGCCTCCATTTAAGCCCTTGATCTTATATGACAGTGAAAGTGGGAGCATTTTATAAGGCAAATCAAGATCTCAGGGGATCGGCATCAAGGGTAGTATTTCAAAAGAGAAAATAAAGATACTAACAACTCCAAGTCTACATGGTTTTGTGAACAGAAAGCATATTAAATGAAAGCTCCACTGCAATTTGAATGTGAGTTACTCTTTGCTGCTTCACAGCTCTGGATTGTAGAGAGTATTTGCGCAGTTTGCTATGCAAAATCTAGGCTATCACTTAAAACACAGATGGAACAGAGGCATTTGTCTTTGATGGACAAATTTCGAAAGCAGTATCCTGAGAGTTTTTGCGTTCTCATTATCTAAATGTAAATTCTTCTGTCTGTGGCAATATGATCTTCTCATTTCTGATAAATATCATATGATGGCAGTCATTGTACAGAAAACTGAGGAATGCCTGAACTGTATAAGTTAACCCGTGTGGAATTGCCTTATGTATATCTGCTTTCCTTTCGTGCTACAGTGTATGCAGTAAAGTCTACTTGTAAAGTTTTGAGCACATCTTTGCTTTTTGACTGGGTGGATCTGCATTATGGGAGACGCTCTAACCATGAACTAGAGCTGGTTAATTTCCGTGAATTGTTTTCACCATTTTTGTCTTTGTTTTCCTTCAAAATTCAGGATGTTGCCCATTTTTTTCCAGCTTAAAGCTCACTGAACTTTTATTGCTGATCAGAAAACGTTAAAAAAATCATGAAAACTAGTGGGGCTTTGGTCAAAATTAGAAATTTCATGAAAAATGTTGCCCTCCAAAATAGAATTTCTAAAAATAGTGACCAGTTCCGCTCTGCAGAGTGAGGGGGAGAGAGAGACCTTTTCTGCTCACCTTTGATCCCACAATGGATCCAGGTAAAGTTATCTGAGGTCAGGGAAATTGATACGTCTTTGAAAAAGAAAACTAGTTTGTGATACTTTCCTAACCTATAAACAATGGCTTGTATTACTTTTTGAGGCCAGTGGCATGCCCATTTAGATACCTTAGTGACGGCTCGGAGCAGGCCACCAAAGAATTCCCACCTTCATTTCCCACTTGGTTGCACTTGATGCATATATTGTAGCACAAGGACACAGACCTTAGTGAACATGTTACTGAACCACCCCAGGAGCATCCCACAGAATGAATTATGGCTCCTTCCCTGCTCTACCCCCCCCCCCCCGCTTGCTTCAGGGTAGTAATTATCTTCTGGCCCATAGTAATTTATTGTTAGTATTGCCTGTGTTCTGGCTCAGCTCTGTTGACTGATGCATTGGAGGCTGGTGCCAAGGCTCTGTGCCCATCCCACTCCTTTCCTGGTCCACGTCTGCCTATCAAGGTGCTTTAACCCATGCAGGGATTTAAGGTGGGGGCTTTTACTCCCCTTAGTGTCCCTGTGCAAACACACAGTCCAGGTCACAATCGAGCCCTTTGTCAGGGGGCATGTGATAGGCCTATGCTGTTGCAAAGGAGCCAAATGGCATTATTAAAAACAATGGCATAATGCAATGTAGTCCCAGTAATTGTCCTTCAGTGTCATGTACTGTCAGTGAGGCAGCAACTTGTGAAATAGTCTGTTTCCTTCTTGCCATGACCTAACCAGAAACTGAACCACTTTATTCAATGCACTTTTTCCCAAGGGCAATTACCAACTGTGGGCATTCTGCCTAATGTAATAAGAACAGAAGAAAATGTTGTTTACTCTCTACAGGCTGAGTAGACAGCAGTGAAGGCTTTTATTTCTTGAACAACAAATTGTATCACTATGTTTAAAATTCCCCTTTTCTTCTCAAACCGCTGTGCTCACAGAAATATCTTAATTATTTAAATTGTTCTCTCTTAACCAGTTGTTTAAACTTTACCATTCAATATAATTTGTCTTTGGAAGTAGCACATCAAAGGTTCAGACACCTCTCCCGTCAGTTGTGAAACATAAAACTCGTGCTTACTCACTGAAATACTCTCCCTAAAAAGGCAACTTGAAAGTATCTTGGTAGCTGGGGTGTGACTACATTAGCCAATTGACTTATGGATGTGTCAGTTTGGACTTCAAAGAGGCAAAAAGCTAATGTATTCACTTTTTAAAATAACGGAACAATGTCAAAATGTTTCAAATGAACAAGTTTTTTGACAAAAGATGGCCATTTTGGTAATTTAAACTTTTAGTTTCTGTCCAGTGTTGTTTGTCAGTTTTTCTTTAAAAAAAAAAAGTTTTGGATTTCATTCTATTGTCATAAAATCCAAATTTCTACAAAATTTAGGAAAAAACAACTTTTTTCAAACTTTTAAAAATTTCCATAGAAAGTACTTACTATTTTCCAGCCCAAAGAACTTATTAGAGCACTGCATTAGTGAGGCCAACTAGCCTTTTACTTTTTTCTTAAAAAAAAACAAAAAACAAAAAAAAAACCCTACATAGAGCTGCTGTTCGTTCCACATTCCCACCAGCCATCAATCTGAGTCATCTCTTCCAGGTCTGTATCTACTTCTGGCAGGGCCAGTCCAGACAGGCCTGCCATGCCCGCAGACGTAGGTGGTTCCCAGGTCATGAAGCCTCCACCGATTCAAGTGTGCTATTTATTTCTCACGCTCTAGCGCTGTGTGGTGTAGTGCAGGAGCTGCTTCGTGCTCACAGAGAGCTCTATCGAAATGATTTTCACTGGTTTAGGTTCTGACAATCAGTCTAGCTCTGTTGTGGGTCAGGCCCAATACCTTGAGCTCCCTCGGGATTCGAGATATCTCCCTCGTTACACCGGCCTTGGCAGAGACACATTGCCAGTCCCCATGTTTAACGGGACACCTGTGGGCACTGTTCCCCCTAAATACACAAATACTAACAGCAATTCTGCACATATTTCTTATCCTCTCTCCTCTCTATCCCCCATCCACTCATCTCCCACACTTTGCATGGCAAGGCACTCACTGAAATGTGCGTCTTCCATATGTGGCCTCTAACGAAGGTGACCAGATGTCCCAATTTTATAGGGACAGTCCCGATATTTGGTGCTTCGTCTTATATAGGCTCCTATTACCCCCACCCCTGTCCTGATTTTTTTGTTGTCTGGTCACCCTACCTCCAACTGAGGGACTTTGTACGTAACTGTAGATTGATTTAAACAGCCCTGAATGCTGATGTTCCACTGCAATTTTTCCAAATTTAGGGGAAAATCTTGCTCTTGGGTTTGCAGGGCAGAACTCCGTTGCACATTATGGGATAGGTCCCCCCCAATGGATGTAGTGTATAACATTCAAGAGAGATGGCCCCAGTATGCATAAGAGATCCATACTCTGTACCTGACTGCGGGATTTAGTCTTTTTCTATTGGAGGAATGATCAGTGTAGAATTCCCAAGGAATGAGATTAATACTTCAGCTTTAGATCCCATTTTGAGTAGAAATGGGCCAAAATTAGTACCATAGTGCCATTTGTTCTCTCCCTTGCCCCCAGATCTTGGTAGCTGGATAAAAATGGTCCTGGTCTGAATCACCCCTTAATTTCAGCTTGGCAAGCCAGAAAGTAAGAGAGAGAGAGAGAGAGAGAGAGAGAGAGAGTGTGTGTGTACAACATGTCCAAATAATACACACAGGTAAGTTTATATATTACATACCTGTGTTTACATGTATATAGAGGTTGGATTGCTAATTTTTCACTTAAAATTCCAAATTTTGGGTTTTTTTATTTAGGCCGCATTCCAGCAAAATTAAGGACTACTCAGAGCTTAAAATTAAGCACAAGCTCAGGTGCTTTGATGGGTGTTGGCACTTTACTTAACTGACAAGGGTTCTGTTTCTTATGCAATAGCTGATGACCTCAGTAGCTCTTAAAACTGTGAAAGGAATATAGAGATCTGCTTCATTGTAACTGAATGATGCCATTAAGTATGTAGGAGAAATTCAGAGCCCTGGACTCAGTTCTTGGCATATAAAAAGGTTTTTGGATCAGTTTAACATAAGATGTCATGGTTACTGTCATTTAACATTGATGAGATCTTCTGTTACCTGTAACACAGTTATATCTCTGGTATTGTCAATATGACTTACCTTAAACATCTTAAAGAACCTTCTCCTTTTAAGAATACAAACAATAAAAAATCATGCACTGTCAGTATTATACAGTTTGTAAGTGACATTTAGGTGCCAAAGTGATAGATGTCTTAGAAGAAATACTTTTAAAAACATTTTTTCTTTCAGTTTAATGATGTAACTTTTTAAGGGACTGATGATCTAAGGATACGTTTTTCAAAAGCACCTAAATGATTTAGGTGCTGAAGCCCCAGTCACTTTCCCAGTGACTCAGGGTAAAATTTTGAAAAACACCTATCTACAAAACTGTTCTAATGGCGCCATTGACTCTAACTCTGCTATGTATCCTCTGGCTAACTGCCATATCAACAAAGATCTGACAAAGAAATCTTTTAGCAAAATGGATTCCCTCTATGCCGAGGCCCACATGTTTAGCAGCTCTCTTGTAAAAAAGTTCTTGTTATAGCAGATTACCACATAATTAAGGCGCTTCAGAGATTGACAGGGAAGAAATAGCTGAATGATTTAAAGTGTTACATGAACATGAATCACTGCACTACACATTTCTGACTGATAAAGGAAAAGGTATCAATTCAGAGTTACCAGATGTTAGGAAAGTTAGAGATAATTTCAAATGTGTGTTTCATTTTTAAAAGAGAGTAATAGAAACTGCGATCATGATTTATCTCCACTTGGGGGCAAAATTGTAAATAGTTTTTGCAATTAATTTTTCATTCAGAGAAAATAGAAATTATGTTCAGGAATGAGAAGAATGTTCCCAGTTGTTTTTTGATAAGCCATTGCTTGTCCATATTACACACTGTATCCCTAATTCCTACTAGATACATGTACTATCAGGTTGAGAAGATGAGAGTACTTTTTAAGTTACCGAGTAGAGAGAGATACAACTGTGCAGGAAAAACTTGGATAAAGTGATCAGTAAAGAAAGCAGGTCACCTTTTGGTTGTGGTCCTCCAGGCATGTTTCACTGTCCCCCCATTTTTTCTCTTATCTGTGACCAGGGCCGGCCCACAACAGTTTGGCACCTGAGGCGGGGAGTTCAAATGACGCTCCCATGCCCCCTCGCTTGGGCCAAAACTTTGAAAGGTCTCAATTCTGCCATCCTCCAGCACAGCACTCCACCATCTCTATGCATCTAGAGCAGAGAAGATACATATGCACTAGCAACAGATACAGTTTTCTACACTCTGGGTAGTAGCGCCCCCCACCCCAGTTTGGCACCTGAGGCGGCTGCCTCTGTTCGCCTCATGGTAAGGCCAGCCCTGTCTGTGGCCTATGGCCATGTAACAGCCTCCCTAGGTATGCCAGATGTATGGCTGAAGGTTTTGTGCTATGGTATGCATTTCTACATCATCTAAAACATTGTTTCCATAAATCAACTGATCTGATGTTCTGCTTGAGTGATATTATAATTGCCATGATATGTCTATTGTTAGAGAGCCCCAACATGTATCTAGATCAGATGCACTATGGGTAATTAAATCTGATCAGTGCCTTCAGTTTCCATTACTCGATGGGTCCGGCAGACAATCAAAGTGCTTGGTGGTGGTGAAGCCTTTTCATACTAGGGGTCTTTTCTTCTTTTGACTGGTGCTCCTTCCAGTATAGTTTCTCTCTGGACAGACTTACCCAGTTACAATTCAGTTACTCTCACTGTCATGACGATTGCCTTTAAGTTAGGGAGCACAAAATAAGTGCTACCCATATTTATCAGCTTGATGAATCTGTGTATGTAACTATAACTGAACTTAGTTTAATAGTTATCCAGTGAGTTTTGTTTTGTTTTGTTTTTTGCCTGGCTATTTACTCTGTTGGACTCTCTTTTTGGTCAAGTACAGGATTGCCCTGCTTGGAGTAATCAGGAGTTCAGTGAAATAGCTGTTCACTGAGTGTCTACAGAATGACAGCAGAGAAAGAACTTGTCGCTATTCAGTTTATCACATCTAGCCTGTCTAAGGGCTAGAATTGGCAGGTGTTGCTTGGGAGAGAGAGCGTGATATTGTGATCAGCTCCCAAGGAGAGGCATCCGTACATCAGAGATATTGGACTGTGCATCTTTGTAACTTGAAACTCTTGAGATCAAATGTTGCCAGTGATAACTGGAAAAAAAAAACCTATAGAAAAACATGTCTAGTCATTTCATCCACTCTGCAACGTGCTCACCGCCCATTGTTATAACACCAGGCTTGCAAGTCTGGTAGCGATTTTGAAAGCAGTAAAGGAATGTTTGAAGAGCCAGACTACACTTGTCTATAATGCAGTTGGAAGACTGTCCAGAGTCACATGATATGGGGAAAGGTATTTGAAAACTGTAGGAGGAAGGAGGTACTAATCTAGTACTAATGGAGATGGGAGTGGCTGGTAATTACACACTGGGAAGTTGAATTTCCATCTGAGGGAGAAGTCTGGGGTAATATTACTAGGGATGAGAAAGGAGTGGCCCAGATGGAAACAGATGCTTAGGCTCTTGGCAGCATGAGCTCATTCTGGATAGATTTGGTCAAACAAATCTGAAAATGGGAATTAAACATATTGATGAAGGCCAGGCAGTAGGCCGTCACTCACCTGGATTTACCTGGGAGAGGAAGAAAAACTGAAAAAAATAAAAACCGTGTCAGTGCAAACAGGTAGCTCTAGAGTTTGGTGGTAGGAAGAGGCCAGAAAATCATCATTAAGAACGATAAGGCCCAGATGCTCAAAGGTATTTAGGTGCCTAACTCCCATTGAAATCAAATGCTGTTGAGCAATGTTTCCCAAACTGGGGTCGCCGCTTGTGCAGGGAAAGCCCCTGGCAGGCTGGGCCGGTTTGTTTACCTGCCGCATCTATAGGTCCGGCCGATCACGGCTCCCACTGGCCGCGGTTCACTGCTCCGGGCCAATGGGGGCTGCTGGAAGTGGTGTGGGCCGAGGGACATACTGGACGCCGCTTCCAGCAGCTCCCATTGGCCAGTGGGGGCCGCGATCGGCCGGACCTGCGGATGGGGCACACCGGCCTGGCCCGCCATGGGCTTTCCTTACACAAGTGGCGACCCCAGTTTGAGAAACACTGCTGTTGAGGATCTGGGCCTAAATCCCTATCTGCATGATTATTTGCTTGTAAGCTAATTGTAAGACAGGAAGGATAGTTGATAAAGTTGAGGGCACAGTCCCATTGCAATAACATTAAAATAAAGTTTCATGCCGCAGTCATATTGCTGAGCCCTATTTCTAGAGCAGTTCATCTTGGCTTACAAGTCAGTGCAGGTGAACAGCTGACTCAGTTACATGTATCAAAGTTTCAGCCTCAAAACTGAAGGGGGGAGGGATAGCTCAGTGGTTTGAGCATTGGCCTGCTAAACCCACGGTTTGGGAGTTCAATCCTTGAAGAGGCCACTTAGGGAGCTGGGGCAAAAATTGGTCCTGCTAGTGAAGGCAGGGAGCTGGACTCCATGACCTTTCAAGCTCCCTTCCAGTTCTAGGAGATAGGTATATCTCCAATTAAAATTAATAAAAACAATGTAGAGCTAAATTTTCAGGTTTGGGTGCATAAATATAAGTATCTGTATCAATATTTAGGGTCCTAAATAGCTGTTTTTGGCACCTGACAGATGATTTGGACACCCAAATGAGAGTTTAGGTGCCTATTACAGTTGTTTAGATGCCTCAGTTTAGGTACCTCCAACTTGTAGACTTAAGTCATCAGTAGTGCTCAGATACGTAGCATTTATCTGTACTCGGTGAAGAAGATTACAACTTTGAGTACGGACTTTGCAATGAAATAAACAATAGAACCTTCCTTCTCTTTTTGTGTCATCCCCCATGGCATTATGTTAATAATAATCTTGCTGGTGTTTTTTCACTACTGTTACTTGCTGAAACCTACAATTACAGTAGATCCCATGATAGATAAGGGGCATCAAACTTTTAATGAGATGAACAAAATATTTTCTTATTTACATGGTGTCAACATAAGCAGTACAGTGACACGCTTCACATTTGTTTGATTCAATGTGCACTGGAAGCTATAAGCAACTATGTGCAGTGTAGACATGATTTGGCCTTCTGAAAGAGATGTTGACCACCCAAAACCACCACTGAAGAGCAAAACCTCAGAGTTATCCAGAGTACGGGATTTTAAAATAGAAATCCATTCTGTCAGCCTGTGTTTAAAAGTCAAATTAAGGGGCCAAATGCTCAGCTGAGGTAAATCAGCACAGCGCAGCACTGATTTACATCAGCTGAGGAACTAGATCAATATCATTTTTCGCACTCTAGAAGTGTCTGTTGTGTTTCGGTGGGACTAGGAGTATTATGATTGCGACAGTGTTGAGTAACTACATGGTAGTTCCAGAATACTTGGTTATGGATGCTTAAAATTTCCAAGTTGTTTTATTTTAAAAGTATCTTTAGCACAGCTTGATCAAGTAAAGCTCCTCCCATTTATTTAATCAGTAATTGGAGAGGGAAAGGGTTAAAAATTGAACAATTTATAGCTTTCCAATAAACCATGTGCTCTTTGACATGGCTGCTGTTATGTAATCACTTCAAATTGCCTCAGCCTGTGTGCGTCTTTCGTCCCTCTGCCCTCTTGGGTGAGTGCCATTTGTCCTGTCAGAAGACCTATGTCCTGAATCAATAAATCTTCTATAATTTCTGTAATTATAGTCTAATTTTGTTAATATTGCAGTTACATATGCTGCTTCTAAGCCCTTTCACCCCAAACCCATTAAAAGATATACTTCCAAAGAGATTATTCTGCATGGCCTGTACAAGAAACTGAAAGTGTTATGTACCATTGCAAGTAAAATGCTGTATTCCATAATTTGTATGCAACACTCCATTTTCCTTTGTTAGGGACCGAGACCTCAGTCTTGCAAGCTGATATGCCTCATTGAAGCCAAAGGGATTGCTAGTGTGAGTAAGGACTTTTTTCATGGGTAAAGGTTTGCAGGGTCTGGGCCGAATTTGTTTTACTCATAAAATGGATAATTGTTTCAGTGGTTAGCTTAGGACTTTAGGGTAAAATTTTCAAAAGCACCTAATATAGGTGCCTAACTCTCATTAAAATTATTCACCTTGTCTCATTAAAATACAATGGCAGTTCCATGCTGGATTCCCCAGGTGCCTTTGAAAATGTCACCTTTAAAAAGTAGGAAGAATTAACTCATAAATTTGTCATTTCCAAATACACCAAAGCAAAGTCTTCATACCTGTAACCATAAAACAGTATTTTGAATCCTGAGGAGAGAGTACTACCGGGAGAGTCCATTCAAAACCACCCATTATGTCATGGATTGATTGACACCCTTTTAACAAAAGGTGTTTCCTTCCTTGTTCTCTGTATTGTATCTTCTTTCAAGTATTATTTCTGAATGAGGTATTTTTAAAAAATGGATTGGCAGTTGCCTGCACATTAAAAGTTTTAATATCTAGTAAATCAGCTTTCAAATGATTTCATAACCAGATTTGAACTAGTTTGCCTTTTTGTTGTATGTGAGTGGTTATTGGCTGCGTACGCTCTGAAGGCCTAATTATGCATTCCAAACACCCCAACTTAACTCTAACCCTCCGCAAAATTTGTAATAGGCTGTTATCTGTCGCACCATTCCTTTTCATTCATGATCCTTTTAGCCACTGAACATCATGAACAGTTTTTTTCAGATAAAAAATGGATTCTCTTATTAAAACGGTTAATTAAAAATTAAGCTTCCATTTTCTTAATGAACTCAAAGTCGTATCACCTTCCACATAGGCTTCAGGATGGCAGCGAAATAGCTTGGGTAACCAGTCAGCACCAATGACAGGGACAGTGCCTCCTCTCTCATATTATTGTGTAAAATGTTATACATGGATCCCTAATGCACAGACCTCTGTGGTGCCTGTATAATATATTACACACCCACAACCTACATTAAAAGAACATTTTTAAGGTTACAAAGTCAAACACTCAGAAGTTAGGAACCGCCAGAATTATAGTTGCCTGTGCAAGCTTAATTCAATCCCTGTGTGTGTATTATGAGACAGTCTTTAATTACGTGAGCACAGACTGTTTCTAACACAGGACCCTGACTTCATTCAGTGCACAGAATGGACAGTGCTCACTTAGGCCTGGTCTACACTAAGAATGGGGGTCGAACTAGGGTACGCAAATTCAGCTACGTGAATAGCGTAGCTGAATTCGAACTACCCTAGTTCGAACTACGTACCCGTCCAGACGCCGCGGAACCGAACTCCGCGGCTCCAAGGTCGACTCTGCTAACTCCAGCTGCCGAGGTGGAGTACCGGAGTTCGAACTAGCGCTTCCGGAGTTCGAACTATCGCGTCTAGATCAGACGCGATAGTTCGAACTCCGGAAAGTCGAACTCACCGCGTCGACCCGCGCGGTAAGTGTAGACTAGCCCTAAGTGAGCAGCTATACTATATTTTGTTTTCTCCTTTGTTGTCTGGTGTGTGCTTTATTTATTGCTTACTATTCAAACCCTGCTGTGGAGACTGAATTACTAATTTCTGCACAGGCTTTTCTATGGCACTCATATTATAGAATCCAAGTGCTTCACAAATATTAATGAATTTATTTTTACAACACCGCTGTGAGGTGAGTGGGTGGTATTATTCCCATTTCACAGAGAGCAATCTGAGTCAGAGAGATTAAGGTTAAAAGTACATAATAATTTTGGGTGCCTAATTTGAGATGCCCAGGACCTGGTTTTGCAGAATTCTTAGCATTAGCTAGCACTTTATATGTTCAAGCACTGTCCCCTTTGACTTAGTGATGAGTACATCTGTAAATCAGACCGCAGGGTCTCAAGTGACTACCTGTGAAAAGTTTGGTTTAAGTGACTTGCCTAGCATCATATAGGAACTTGGTGACACAGGCAGGGATAGAAACTGGTTCTCAAGGGCACCGTTACTATTGCCTTGATCATCCTTCTTCCTGCAATCCCCTTTCTCGTTTACTTTATACCTTGCAACTCGGAACCACTGGTGCCTCTCCCCAGCTAAGGAGGAGGGCCTTTAGTTATGAGCGGGCTTGGGCCTGCTGTTTTCCCTGGATCTACAATAGGTAAACACCTTGCAACATCTGCAACAAATGAGGCAGGTGTCCTGCAGGCAACAGTCTCCTTCAGTACACAGACCTGATTCATCCCCAGAACAGGTCCATCCTGTGCACTGAATGAGGCCGGGGCCCTGTGGAAAAAATATTATGTGATTGTGAAATTAAAGACTATCATAATGCATACGCAGAAGGCATTTCCTAACTTTTGAGTGCTTGACTTTACAATCTTAATATGTTTTAATGTAGTTTTTGTAGCTTTTTAGTAGGTTTTATGATTTTTATATATACATACACACACTCCTAAATGCAGAATTTTAATATTTCAGTATTTGTGGGTGTAAATTTCATTTGTTAGGTAAAATAATATGTTTTGCTTTGTGTGTCTGGAAGCAATTTGTTTTAAGACTAACACTTGAAGAAAGAGATTTGAGTTTTAATTTTTAATGGTCATTGGATACTTAAGTATAGATATATAAAAATGTTGAGTAGCCTTGGAAGGAATTCTATTTTTCATGTTTTTATAATTTTGAGAACTAACATTGATGTTTATATGTAATCATTTAAAAAGATATTTATTTAAATGTTCACAGTTGCGAGAAATTGGGTGGGGGAAGTTCAGACAGTAAGTGTTTAATACCGGCATTATGACACATTTTATACACAATAAGATGAGACTTGAATAAGTTGTCAAGCAGAATTTTTTGTATTTGCCTATGTACACATTTCAGTTATTATGGATTGGAAATATTTTTTTGTAGATTTGTGTGCCTACAGTGAAATCAACGCTTACTGACATTTATGAATAAAAATCGAATCCTTCCATGCCTACCTATAAGCAAGTGTCTGCTATATTCATGCAGATACATTGAGATGATCTTCCAGATCTCTCCACTGAGCTCAGTTCTGACCTGAAAGGAAAATGTCTCCAGGAGTATCTCACTTACAACTTCATCATGAACAGAGCATCATGCCTTAGAGTTTTCAAGCCAGGCTACCACTGAACAGGACAATCAGATATTTTGATTGCAATGCACAATTGATGATACTTTTATGCCTCCCATTTGCTAACATGTAGTGTTTTGCATTTGTTTTAAATCTATTTTTAATTATGTCGGCTGAAGGGCAAAATGCTTCCAACTTGTTAATTGTACATTGCAAATCTGCCAGGATAATTTATTTACAAAAAAATTAATTCAAAAGATGTACGTCGTCTGTTAAGAGAAAATCATGTGCCATTAATTATTTGCTGATCACCAACAATGTGTTCTCCATTGTACAAAGCAGATATATCAAGTCAGACAGTGCTCCAAAAAGCGTATGGCCTAGTATATATTCTTTTCCTTTTATCTTTATTAGCCCAGAACAGAAAAAATCTCAAATCCAAAAACCTGTCTTGTTAGTAGGAAGCCATCCTGTTTAATGCAATACAGTCAGAGCCAGCTCTACCATTTTTGCTGCCCCCAAAAAAGGCTGCTCGGACTGCTGCCCAAACTGCTGAAGCCAAAAAAAAAAAAAAGCCGCCTGGACTGTGCCGCCCCAAGAATGGACGGAATACCGCCCCTTAGCATGTGCTGCCCCAGGCATGTGCTTCCTCCGCTAGTGCCTGGAGCCGGCCCTGAATACAATATTTAAACGAATGACTGACTGAAAAAATACATTGATTGGGGCAGAAGTAGTACAGTGCTGCTTTGCCAGCTCCTAGAGATTAGGACTAAATTCTCAGCTGGTGTAAATCAGCATAACACCATGGAAGTCATGGAGCTTCACCCGGATTCAGGATTGGTAATGTTTCAGGACCTGATTTTGCAGCTCTAATCTAGGCAACAAGGTCATTCACAAGGGTCAGGAAGAGTTTTTCCTTCCAGTTATAGCACTACACAATTGGCTGGGTGCATCTCTGTGTGTGAATGGGTGCTGGGTTCACTTTCAGAGGACAAATTAACTCTTGGTTACTGCCGGAAGCTTGATATTGGACTGCACAGGCCAATGATTTATTCCAGCCACTGTTAAAAAGTCAGTATTTGCCAAGAGGTACCCCAGATTTCCTTTGTTTAGAATACATGTTAACTGTGGGAAAACTGTGTGGCTTCCACTGGCAAATGTCCTTTTTAGTGTGCTGTATGTTCCTGTTGTATGATGCATGGTTCAAAATGCACTTAAAGTTCGGGAATGTCTAGAAAGGCAGTGTTTGTCATGGTGGTCGAGATTCCTATTCACCTATTTTGGAGAGAGACACCCCACTGGAGTCTTTTAGGCTTGTAATGTGACCAGAAGCTAACTTGAATAATTTCATTAAGAAGAAAGCATTTCCCAGACTAATCCTTCACATTTGTGGCATTTAGAAACTTTATGGAAAGCAATGGATCTCCAGTTTGGAAACCTCTAACTGGACCTCATTCTTTAAAATGGAGTCGTTTGGCTCTTCCTTTGTTTCTGGGTTGCTTTAGTCTAGTTTTGCTTGATATAGTTCCATAATTTGGCAGTTGCCTAAAGGAAATGGCTTAAGGTAGTTGGTAACAATTTTTTCTCAACCATTAGGCCCTTAATTGGGGCCAGGGTTACTGACCTTGAAAGGTTGTGCAGCTCTTTTGTGGATTTTTTTTTTTAATAAGTGCCTTTAGCATCATTTTGCTGAACTCTGGAGCAAAATTCCGTTTGATTCAGAGGTCACTGGGATATAGGTTATGATTGCTAGCGATCTGAGGGCCTGATGGTATAAGGCTCAAACCAAATGGATGAGAGGCAGAGTGATCCTCTCAGCAAGAAAGGCGCAGTATTATTATTTTTAAGAATTTTGTCACAGCCATTGGGGAAATATTGAATAGGAGGAAGATCTGGACTTCCAACATGTAAGAAAGAGCTTGCCTGTTTCCTACATTAGTGCCTTTAGGGAGTGAGAAATCCCCAAAACATTTAAGGGACTTGTGCTCACTCCAGACAGAGGATTTCCTATTGTAATGCACCATTGTATCCCTGTCCGGGGTCCTTCGTTCCACAGCATGTTGCACAGGGCAGGGGGGAGAAAGGAGAAGTAAAGCCGTGTGGAAAAACGTCCCTTGCCAAGGGTCTCAGATGAATCGAGCATTTTTGAGTTCTTAAAAGGCCTGTGAGTGCTTTAGCTATAACTTAATTAAGCAAGTGAGGTAACTCTCTGCCTGAGAAGGCTGTAAAATGTAGGGCATCCCTCCTTGCAGGGCACAGGGTTGTGTACTTCTGCCAGCCAAGATGGGGAGACAAGGGGAAATTGCAGCTTGAAGGGAATGTTCTATCAGTGTTAGGGGATTTTTTTGAGAGCAGACCAATTGTAGTTCCTGTTGAGATAACAATATTGCCCTTTAATGTGAAACAAAATAAGGGTTGGATTTTCACTTCATTCCTAACTTCATTTTTGCTTAGATCACCTGTAAGGCCAGAATCAGTTTGTCTCCTTTGAGTATCCAAATAGCATCCAGCACACTCATGAGTAGCTCTCTTTCTTCTGTAGAGGAGGAAGGATGGTCCAGTTAGGGCACTGCCCTGGAACCAGGGCCGGTGCAACCATTTAGGTGAGCTAGGCAGTTGCCTAGGGCGCTGGCATTTGGGGGGCGCCATTTTCTTCGGCAGCGACCGCGGCGGCTGGATCTTTGGCCGTCCCAGTTGCCTCTGGCATTTAGGCGGAGAGAGCTGGGGCAGGGGAGCGCAGGGAGGGCCGCCTGCAGCAAGTGGGGGCGGGGCGGCATGCAGGGGAACTCCACGCCCCAGCTCACCCCTGCCCCGCCTGCTCCCCGAGCACACCATGGCCGCTTCACTTCTCCTGCCTCCCAGGCTTGCGGTGCCTAAGCTGATTGGCACCGCAAGCCTGGGAGGCAGGAGAAGTCAGTGATGAGCTGCCAAAATCATAACAACCAGTTCCCTCCTCACCCCAGGAGGAATCATGCCCCCCCCCGCCGAGTCCTGCCCCAACCAACCCCCCGCGTTCTTTGATGCCCCCCCCAGGGACCCCTGCCCCATCCACGCCCCTTCCCTGTACCCTGAGTGCCCTCCGCCGCCCCATCCAACCCCTCCTCTCATTCCTGATGGACCCCCAGGACCCCTGCCCCATCCAACCACCCCTTCTCTCTGTCCCCTGACTGCCCCTGGAACCCTTGCCCCTGACTGCCTCCCACAGCCCCATCCAACCCCTGATCCTTTCTGACTGCCCCACCAGGACCCTGGCCCCCGTTCAATCCCCCTGTTCCCTGCCCTCTGACCCCCCACCCCCAAACTCCCCTACCCTCTCTCCAACACCCCCTCCCTGCCCCCTTACCGCGCTGCCTGGACGTGGCTGGGCCAGGACAGGAGTCGCGCGGCCGGAGCCGGAGGATGTGGCGGGAGCCCGGCGGCCGGAGCAAGGTGGCTGGCCGGGTGGAGCGAGGGAGGGCTGCGGCCAGAGCTGGAGCCGGGCAGCCGGGGCCGCCGCCATGCCCAGACCCGCGCTGCCGGAGCCCGGCCCCCTGGCAAAACAGCAGGGGCGGCTGGAGCCACAGGGCCAGGCCGGGCCGGAGGTGGGGGTCCGTGTCCAGAGCCGGGCATCCCGGTAGGTGGGGGCACGGCAGGGCCGGGGGGGGTGTGCGGCCGGGGGGGTCGGGAGAGGTTCGGGGGGGTCACGGCCGGGGACGGGGGAGGGGACGCGGGGCCGTGCCGCGGCCGGTGAGGGTCGGGCGGGGGGGGGGACGGGGGGGGACGGGTGGCCGGGCAGGGTCGCGGCCGGGAACGCGGGGCCGGGAACGCAGGGGGGGGACGCGGCCGGGGAGGGTCGGGCGGGGACCCGGGGACTGGGGTGGGGGGGCTGCGGCCGGGGACGGGGAGGGTCGGGCGGGGACCCGGGGACGGGGTGGGCCGGGTGGCCGGGCAGGGTCGCGGCCGGGAATGCGATGCCGGGAACGCGGGGGGGGGGGGGGCGCGGGGAGGGTCGTTGCAGGGACGGGGAGGGTCGGGGACGGGCGGGGACCCGGGGACGGGGGTGGGGGCGGGGCCGGGTGGCCGGGCAGGGTCGCGGCTGGGAACGCAGAGGGGGACGCGGCCGTGGCCGGGGAGGGTCGGGTGGGGAGGGGGGGGCGCGGCTGGGTGGCCGGGGTGGTCGGGGACGCGGAGCCAGAGCCGGGCAGCCGGGGACGGGCCGCGGCACGGGACCAGCCGGGGCACACGGCCCCCCCTAGTTTCCTACCTCAGCGTCGTCTTCCTGGGCCAGGGAAGCCTGCTTGCTTCTCAGCCCTCCCAGGCTTCCCGCGAGAACAGCTGATTCGCGGGAAGACGTGGGGGAGGAGATGCAGGGAGGAGCGTTCATGGCAGGAGGTGGAGGCAGAGCTGAGGTGAGCTGGGCGGCAGCAGGGAGGGAGCGCTTGTTAAATTTAAATACCCTTTTAGAACCAGTTTGTCCCACGGGGAACAACCGGTTCTAAAGGGGGCTTCTAAATTTAACAACCGGTTCGCGCGATCCGGTGCGAACCGGCTGCAGCTCACCACTGGGAGAAGTGAAGCAGCCGTGGCGTGCTCGGGGTGGAGGCGGGGCAGGAGTGAGCTGCTTCATTTCTCCCACCTCCCAGGCTTGCAGTGCCAGTCAGCTTAGGCGCTGCAAGCCTGGGAGGCGGGAGAAGTGAAGCAGCCACAGCGTGCTTGGGGTGCTCGTGCGCAGAGCAGGGGTGAGCTGGAGCAGGGGAGGAGGGGTGCCTCAGGGTGGGGGCTGGGGAGCTGCCACAAGGGGGGCGCCTCAGGGTGGAGGGGGGGAGCTGCCATGGGGGGGGGGCGTCTCAGGGTGGAGGGGGGGAGCTGCTGTGGGGGGAGTACACAACCCTGTGCCCTGCAAGGAGGGAAGCCCTACATTTTACAGCCTTCTCAGGGTGGGGGCGCGGGGGGGAGGGCCAAGGTGGAAGTTTCACCTATGGCGCAAAACATCCTTGCACCGGCCCTGCCTGGCACATAGACGTCCTGTGTGACCTGGGGGAAGTCACTTATGTTCAGATCCTCAAAGGTATTTAGGTGTCTGATTCCTATTGATTTCACTGGGGTTATGTGACTAGATCTGGGCTTTCGTCTCTCTATGCCTCAGGTAACCATCTATAAATGGGGATAATGAGTAACAGTAGGGGGAAATTAGTATGGGGGAAATTAGGTTTAGATTTTGTAATCTCCCTGGTCACTCAATAACAGACCTAAAGAGGCAATTCTTCAAAAATGGACTCCAACGTGAAACTGCAGAACTGGAATTAATTTGCAAACTGGACACCATCAAATTAGGCCTGAATAAAGACTGGGAGTGGTTGGGTTGTTACGAAACCTAAACCTAATTTCCCCCATACTAATTTCCCCCTACTGTTACTCACACCTTCTTGTCAGCTCTTTGAAATGGGCCACTCTCATTACCATTGCAAAAGTGATTTTTCCTCCCTTGGTATCCTACTATTAATTGAATTGTCTTGTTAGACTGACCTTCCACTTGGTAAAGCAACTCCCATCCTTTCATGTGCTGTGAATTTATACCTGCTACTGTATTTTCCACTCCATGCATCTGATGAAGTGGGTTCTAGCCCACGAATGCTTATGCCCAAATAAATTTGTTAGTCTCTAAGGTGCTACAAGAACTCCTCGTTGTTTTTGCTGGTACAGACTAACACGGCTATCACTCTGAAACCTGTCACCATGCAAGGTAGAACAGGAGTAAAAACTTGTATTTTTTCTCACTGTAGTCAGTAGTTAGCACCTTCAGTACATACAGGGAGCAGATCTATTGAGTTAGAAAGTGTCATTGTTACATACTGCATGCACTTTTCCAAGGGATACTTCATTCATTTAATTGCTTGATGGTGTATATCCTTTAAGAGGCACGGTTCCCATTGCAGTCAATAGCAAAACTGCCACTGATTTTAAGGGTGCTGGATCAGGCCTTGTGAATATCTATAAGGAATCTCAAATAATTATTTTTGATACAATCCAATAATTCAGTTTTTGCAAAAAGAAACCAAAGATACATTTCAAACATCCTTTTCATTACCCCAGAACTAAGAACAACCTGTTTCATTGCATGGTGCATTGTGGTAAACATATGAGTCAGATCCACAGCTGGCTTAAATTATGTAGCTTGCCTCCTGGACTTCACTGGAGCTATGCTGATGTCTACTAACTGGACTCCTTGCCTTTAATATTTTATCTTGTGAAAGAGAAAATAGGTTCCAGTGAGTTCTGTAAGTCTCATCATTGAAAGTTGCACATCACATTTTGGATTGTAATAAAACTAGTAGTTTAATAGCATCATTGGGTCCTGTTTCATAACTAGGGCTCCTAGATGTTACAGTCATATGTACTGACATTCCACTTTCCCTGGGGGTGCTTGACCCCTGCCCCACCCCAGGCCCCGCCCCCACTCCATCCCTTCCTCCAGGGCTCCTGCCCTGCCTCTTCCTGCCCCCATTCCCCCCCCAAGCGTGCCCCACCCTCGCTCCCGCTCTTAGCCCCCAGTGCCTCTTGCACGCCACTAAAGAGCTGATCTGTGATGGGCGGGAGGTGCTGGGAGGGAGGGAGTGGGGCTGATTGGTGGGGCCACCGGCAGGCCGGAGGGCTGGGGGGTGGTGGTGGTTAATCAGTGGGACCGCTGTGGATGCTCCAGTCCTGGAGTACCTACGGAGTTGGTGCCTATGGTTACAGTAATACAAATAATAAATAATATCTGCATCTGTAAATGGATATGTATTGTATCTGTGGCCTTACTCTTAGAACAATTTAACAGAAAATTGAACCCTCTAGAAGTGGAATATTAGAAAAAGAATAAAGAAAACTACAAATGAAAGGAGTTGATGAATAAAACATTGTCAATAGCTTTTTTCTGATGTGCTAAAATCAAACCTGTGTGTGGCACAAACTTTCTTCTGTTCACCAAAACAATGCAGATGCAAATATGACTTGAAAATTATATAGACAAGTAATATATTTAGAGGACCTGATGCTGATCTTAATTTCACCAGTGTAAATCCAGAGTAATGTCATTAAAATAGGGAGAGTTACAAGGGAGCACATTCCATGCAAATAAGAACAGAATGTTTATGTAGGGTGAGATTTCCAAAAGTGCTTAGCGTTGGCCTAACTCTGCTCCAATTATAGTCAGTGGGAGTTTTACCATTGACTTCAATGAAAGCAGAATTAGGGCGACACTGATCACGCTTGAGAATTTTTAAAAGAGTAATCTGGAAATCATAGAAAGTTTTAAACAAAGAGGCAGTAGAGCTTTCTTACTGACAACTTACTGTGTGAAAACTTACAGATCATGTGAATTCCTTTCCCTAAAACTGAGAGATTAATGTTTAGGAAGTAAATTTTCAGTATAGCATACAGGAAACCAAACTCTGAGCTCCTATTAACAATATAATGTTGTGCGTCTAATCTGTTTTGCACTTCAGGGAAAATGCTCCAAATATCTGTCATGTTACTCGGTTCCTTCAACGCAGAGCTATGCTGTTACAGATTGTTCCTTATGTGCGGACAATCCAAATTGTTTTGTAACATTCTTCACAACCTGTAAAAGTTTGAGGGACTCAGAGAGGCTAATGAAAGTATTGAGGTAGTTGAGAATATCTTTCCCCCAAACAGATATAAAGTTGTGCTCCCAAGGAAATTCTGGTTTAAAAAAGTAACAGAAGATGCATTTTTTTTTCCCACATAGAACTCTGTCTGTGTCTGGCTGTCACAATGGGCTTCAGACATGAACCTTGTGAATTAGCCTTGTGTATTTTCTGGGAAAGGGCATTTTGAGTACATTCTTTCCTCATTCCACTTTGTTGTTTGACTGAGGACAAAGCAGTCTTGGACATTTCCACGGCTAGCAAGAGGCAGATGCAGTCTCTCTGTGAAACGTGTAGTGGTCTCAGTCCAGTTGCAGCGGATCGCATTGCTGATCGTATCTCTACATTTGTCACAAATTGGTACCTGTGTTTGTCAGTCTCTGCAGTGAGAAAAAGGGCATGGAGAATGACGAGGTATCTCCTTCAGCGCCTGACTGAGGCCCACCGATGGACCTTGTTGAGGGAATCTTGCACTGCTGTTGCTTATGCTGGATAGATGGAAGACGTCAACGACCAGAGCTGTCATTCTAACCTCTCTCTCATGTAGTTCACGCAAAAATGATAGCATTGCCCAATTTTATTTAAGGGAAGGAGGGTCAGAATTCAGTATAGGTGTGTCCTTTAAAAAACACCTCTAATTTTATTAGTCACCATGTGTGGGGGAAAAAATGCCAACACACGGAGTCGCTAATTGTTTTGCTCTGAGTCAGAGACATTGGTGTAGCCCTGTTTATTAGGAGTCGTTTCCTAAATTTGTACTGGGTGTGCACCAAAAGCCGATGAGTAAGGCCTGTGATTGTTAAAGCCCTTGAGGTGGTAAAAGAAATTAGGGCGTTTCGTTACTGTGAATGAAGAAGGTAGGCACACAGGTGCCTGTCTCTTTTTATACTGTGCTCACAACCTTTGTATATAGGAACCACCAATATTCCGTGAATTCTATGGTCCTCACCCTCTCAGCAACATCTCAGGACTGAGGTGTCAAACTTCTTGCAGATCCAGCAATATTAGCCTGGACATTTGTCCTTGTCAATGAGTAAACATGTTGTGGACTGTGCCTTTAAGGTGCAATAAATTCAGTTATGTCTCTGTTAGCTGCCTCTGTGTCTGATAAAGCGCAAGATACCAAACCAATGACCAGTTCCTTGTCTGAATCCTGACTGGGAGGAGCCTGAGATCCTGGCAGAGGTCAGGGACTACTGGACAGGGTTTGTTGCCCATTTCTCATCTGTCTTGCCCAGGAAAGGAAGGTTAGAGGCAAGTTGTTAACAGGCAGCATTTTTTCACTGGCAGTTACTGACTATTTTAGGGCAAGAAGCAGCATTGATAAAGAACTTCAAATCTTTAGTACAGAGCACTGCATTTTAGGGTGGGGCCAGTACAGCTGTTGAAGACAAATCTCATTTAGCGAGTCTGACAGGATTAGAGCTGATTTTCTTCTCAGACATATGGAGTTAACCAATGATAATAGGGTCCCTCCCAACTGACATATTTTAGGGAATGACTCTTCATTTGCTGGTACAGAGAGGAGGGAGGAAGCAGATCAGCAGGTTTTTCCCTCCTCTTGATTATGCCTCCTACCTTACATCCTCTCACAAGTACTGTCTGTATAGCTGACACGTGAAACCGATCTGTTTTTCTTTTCAGTGTGTTGTCTAATGATTAAAGCAGGAGACGGAGAGCCAGGACTCCTGGGTTCTCTTTGCTGACTTGCTGTGACTTAGGCCAGTCACATGTCCTGCCTGTCACTCAGTCTGACCCTGATCCAAAGCCCATTGAAATCAATGGAAAGACTCCCATTAACTCCAGTGGTCTTTGGATCAGGCCCTATAAAATGAGGATCTAATAATCCCTACCTCACAGGAGTATTGTGCAATGTAATAACTTTAAAAAGTTGGAATTCCTATTACTATTTGTCATCTTGTCTATCCTCCCCCCTTCTTTGCGTCGCAGTGAAGATTTTAATATGTTTTTGTTCAGTTGTGATGACTAAATAACAAAGACATTTTTGCCACTGGCACTCTCTGGCAGCGGTTAGTCATCTGGATAGCAGTGCAGTGGTTCAGGGCAGCTGTAAGCATTCCTGCCATGCCACCTGCTTTTCTTGGATTAAAGCTGGAAAGGAAACTTAGGCAGTGCAATGAAACACAGTGCATAAATAATGTTTAATACGTTGCTTGTATGTATAGTAGCTGCTTTCCTTCCAAGGACGGCAAAGCACTTAATATAACGAATTAAGCCTCATTATATCCATGCAGGGTGGTAGGGATCACTGTGCCCATTTTACATTGTGGGGGCAAGGGAAGTAGGAAAGAGAGAGTTTAAATGACTTCCTCTAGGTCACACAATAGGTTAGTTGTCGAGCCAGGAAGAGCACTTAGGAGTCCTTACTCCCAGTCCCTGTCATTTAAACACTTGGCAATGTTCCTTCCTTAAAGATAGTCTGTAGAACTTCTATATGATGCGCAATAAGAACCAGCATCTGTAGGTCTTGTCGCATTGAGTTGCCGTTTGTGAATATATTGTTTTGTTTGCCCGTGGGGTTCCCTGAAGTGAGTCAGCTGTCAGTAGAGCGATCAGTCAGGTCTGCCATTTTATCCACATTTTCTTCATTTGCTGGCCTTTGGTACTTCTTACTTAGTGCTCTCATTGCTACCTTTGCTAAACCAGTACCTTGGGCTTGATCTAGCCACAGGGAGGACTGTAACAGGGTGGCCTGCCCCTTTAATGGCCAGTGGCCTGTGGCTAAGCAGCCACATTCAATCAGCCCTGCCTGTGCCACAATTAGCTGCCTCCCATCCTAAAGGGGCAGCACTAATTGGGGTCAGGTGGCAGCCTGAAACACCTGGACCTCATAAAAGGGTTGAAGGAGAAACCCCAGGAAGCAAGCTGGGTTCATGAAGTGACTGGAACTCGGTGCTGTATCCCAGAGCAGAGAGACTGAAAGCTGGGAGCTCAGTTCATCGGATGGGCCTAAGGGAAGCCCAAGCAGGGTGGAAGAACTTGTGTGACCCTGGAAGGAGATTGAACTCTGAAAGTGACCCAGTTGGAGGGCAGAGCTACATGAATCCCTGGGAGAGGCAGAGAACCCAGGTGAGGGGGAACTGAGGTAGGGAATGCCTGCCGACCCACGCTCGGGCAGCAGGTGATGCTACAGGGCTGCTATGCCCTGTGACAGGGACCTTCTGCACATAGGTCTTCTCTCCACCATGTGGAAGGGAGAGGCTTAGCTTACCTTCCCAGTACCATCCTTGCCCCTCTCCAGACCCCACAGAGCCTGCGCAGGGAGAGGAGGGTGGAAAGTGAGCAGGCCAAGGGGAGGAGTGGGTGGAGGCAGGGAAAATGCTCAGAGAGAGTCCCTGGAGCGGGGGTGGGAGGACGTAGCCTGGGGCGGTACTGCCTTTTTGCAGGACTTTCCTTTGGGAGATCTGAGGGGGACCAGGACCTGGGAGAGTCTCCGGTATTGTGGCACGATGGAGCCAGAATGCCAGGCTGAGAGCTGGGGGTGGAACTCTTGTGGGGTGAGGTTTCCTGGGGATGTCTGAGGCAAGGCCTGTGGTCTCTCCCAGGAGTGGAAGGGTTAGTATGGGGGGATATCTGTGAAAGGATGGGGTTTAGGGTGGGAAGGGATGATCTAGCCCTTTTTACTAGCCAGGTTTCATGCAGTGTTTACACTAAGCCGCTCATATTGCCAACAGTGAGGAAAGCAATTTGTTTGTTGCTCAAATGTTACCGTGACATTTAGTGCTTAACCCATTATTATGAATTTAACAATGATTAGACCAGCAATAAAATATAATTTTGTAAGGATTTGCCTTAAACTTTGGCTTCCAGTATCTTCAAATCTAATTCTTTCAGTCCTGTGATCCATTATCAAATCAGGCCCTAGCTAGGGAAAATGGCCACCCTACTGAGAGGGAAATAGCTAGGGTGACCAGATAGCAAGAGTGAAAAATTGAGACGGGGGTGGGGGGGGTAATAGGTGTCTATATAAGAAAAAGACCCACATATTGGGACTGTCCCTATAAAATTGGGACATCTGGTCACCCTAGAAATAGGTCTGGACATTGCACAGAGAAAATGAAACACTGACCAGTATTTCTAAATAGTGCCTGAAAAATGACTTCGGAGAGGCAGTGTGTTCCAGTGGATAGGGTACTGGATGGCTCCTCTAGAGACCTGCAGGTCACTTCACCTATGTTTCCTCTCTCACCCTTTGCTTAATAGAGCCCTTCTTGGCAGGGTCTATCACTATTTGTCTGTACAGTGCCTAGCACAATGGGGCCTGATCTCTGTTTGACGCTAGAGGCTGCTGTAATACAGTTGTTAATTTACTTAGTTGACTCATATTTTAATTGCTGGCATTTTTCTTTCTTAAATATAGAGTCACAAATGTCTTATTCAGTGAAAGCATAAATAAGGGGTAAGATTCTCTCTCAACAGGGGTCCTGTCAACCCACCCAAAAGACAGTTTGGCCCAGGTCCTCAGCTTTGGGTGAGGAGTGCACACAGCGATTCAGAAGGGAGGAAAGATGTGCAAAGGTGGCTTGAAACCACCCCTGCTCCCCCAATCCTGGATCTGCAGTTCCCTGGCATAAGTCAGTGCAGCAGAAGGCAGAGCTGCTCTGACTTGACTGGCTGCCAACAGTCCAAGTGGGTGAAGCCCAGAAAAGCCCTGGCCACCCCCTCTACATTGGCAAGCAGGAAGGGTGGTATCCTCGGAGCCAGAGGCGGCTCCAGGCCCCAGCACGCCAAGCTCGTGCTTGGGGCGGCATGCCGCGGCGGGCGCTCTGCCGGTCGCCGGGAGGGTGGTAGGCAGCTCCGGTGGCCCTCCCGCAGGCGTGCCTGGTCCCGCGGCGTGCCGCCGTGCTTGGGGCGGCGAAATGGCTAGAGCCGCCCCTGCTCGGAGCTACAACACAGGCTTCACACCACAGCTGGGTCACCCTATGCTCATATGTTCCTCCCATTATAGCTGCCTATGCCCCTTCTAGAGGTGCTTTACTTTGCACCAGAATAAAGCAGCTGCCTCACAAGGCCTCTGAATCTCTTTATAACCTTCAACTGGACTAAATGACTGTTTAACATCAAAGAGCCTTTTCCTTTAGTAGCTGTAACTGACTGAGGTATTTGTTTTGTTTCAGACTCTGGAAATCTGATCTAAGCTATCCTGTGACTGACAACTTTACAGCTACACCAAGAGGTGGGTTTTCAGTTTGTGCTGATCTAAGATTCCCTTACTCCAGAGCTTGAACAACACTATACATCCCTGATTTTACTATGTCTGGTCAACTAGCCAATTCCTATGGACTCCCAAACAAAATGAAGATTGTTTCTCATCGAGTTCTGTGTGTGTGTGCTCACGTGTATTTTGGTGGTTTTTTAAATGAAATAATGAGCACATTTACTCAGCCTTACAGTGGATGGGTTTCTGAAACAGAGGAAACTCTAATGAAAACAAAAATGCACAGTGAATTTGCCAACTTCTTTGTACAGATGTTTCTGTTTTTAGTAGAAATTGTCTTACAGACAGTGTCAGTTAACATATCCAAGAGCCAGGCCTACTGAGCACAAGTACTGTAAACTGAATCGACAACAGAGCATTTTTCGATTCTCAAATATCACATTTTGGCGAAGCAGCTGCCAAGAACATTTACCGCAAAATGAACTGATAGACAGTCTATCAGTTACAACATGGAATTCATTGTCTGAGGTTTCTTTTCTCTCTTTTGCCCATCGGTTTTATTGGGGATGTTTATAGAATACACTAATGCATCCCAACCGCAGATGCAACCAGAAATGTTAGTCTGTGGAACTTAATGGAGCATCCTATCATTATCTACTAAGAAAAAGGGTGTAGACAGTTCTTCATTGGGGGAGGGGCTGGAGTTAAAAAAAATAATAAAACAGCTGCTGAATGTTGTTTTTACACTATCTAATTATTGTAGCAGGGACAATCCCCTGATAACTCCCAGTTTGCTCTTTTCAGTCTATGAGAGGTACCACCCTCTGATGGTCTCGATTGTTTGAAGTCTCTCTCTTTTTCCCAGGGTGTCAGCTGGCTGTTGTAGCCAAGGCCAGGCCAAAGGTCTCTCCTGCAGCAGGGTCTAGCTCTTTCTTCCCTGGTTGGGATATGGCTCAGCAAACAGTGTCTCCTCTCCTTGGGAAGGGGAATTTTCTGTACCTGGGTGAGGTTCACTGGCTGTGCTTCTCCCATTATTTCTGCAGCCAAGCTCTCTCTCTCTCTCTCTCTCTCTTTTTCTCTCTCTCTAGGGAGACCTGGATAGGTCCAGCCAGCTGCCACTCCTGTGGAGCTGACTCCCAGAGCCTCTTGATTGGCTTGTCTCTTTGTGGGTAAAAAAGCTCATGGAACTTGTGTGACTTGGGAGGCCAGGCACCAGGGAGCCCCCAGGATTCTTTGCTGTCCTTTTGCATCAGTCCCATCATGCCTGGCAGTCAAAGAGCCTCCCGCTGCCATCTTATTTGTAGTCATTGCCTTGTCAGCATCTCTGGGTGAGAAAGGAACCCAGGTGGTGAAATAAGCAAAACATCAAAGCAGTTGTTTTCCAGTGTAATCAGCTGTGGGGTGTTTCCTTTCTTCAGTTTGCTACATTCTAGACTGTCCTATAAAGAACACAGTGACTATAGAAAACCAAGAGGCCAGCTAAATGCTCCAGTTTGCCCAAAGATTGTGTGTTTTTAATTCTGAAATCCTATGCCATTCTTACTAAGCGAGGAGTGACTGAGTGAAGTACAAACAACATGTCTGTGTTTTCCAGGTGATAAAATGAAATCTTTTAATGCGTTAGGAAATACAGTAGAACCTTATTTATCCAAACCTCCATTATCCGGCCCTCTCTATTAACCTAACCGGGCAGCAGGGCTTGGGCTGTCAGTCCTGGGTGACGGGGCTGACGGTTGGAGCCCGGCCTCCTGGGGCTGACTGCCAGAGCCCTGCTAATTCTCCTGATCATCCGAATTTTTGATTCTGATCTTTCCCTCGTCCCAATTAGATTGGACACATGGATTCCACTGAATTGGGGGGGATGGACAGATAAAATTCCCCCCAAGCCATAGTTGTCCATGCCCATGTATAAGTTCAGACTGCTATTGGGCCTGATTCTGATGCCACTAAGTCAATGGCAAAACTCTGCATGACTTCAATAGGAGAGTAAGCAGGCATCATTTTTTTCTTTGTTAGCAGCTCTTTGTTTAGAAAAGAAAAAGAAAATAATTGGAGATATACCAATCTCCTAGAGCTGGAAGGGAGCTTGAAAGGTCATTGAGTCCAGCCCCCTGCCTTCACTAGCAGGACCAATTTTTGCCCCAGCTCCCTAAGTGGCCGCTTCAAGGATTGAACTCACAACCCTGGGTTTAGCAGGCCAATGCTCAAACCACTGAGCTATCCCTCCTGCCCATGTTTACTTGAACATGTGCAGTTAAAACAAGTACTGAACATTAGTCATTGCATGGCAAAGGGGCATTTATCTGTCTTTGTGGATGTGTACTGTGGGCCAGGCGCTCAGAAGCTGTAAGTCAGTCTAACGCCAACGATTTTAATTTTAAAAGTGCACCATTGAAGCCAGTCGGAGTTCTGCCTTTTACTTTGTGTGAGCAGGTTTGAGCACTGAGGTCCAGATTTTTAAGGGTACTTAGGCGTTGCTATCCTGAATGCAGCAACAGCTAAATACTCTTAGAAATCTGTGCCTAAATCCTATGTACTGAATGTGCTGTCTGCTATTAATAAAACCTAATCACAAATAACAATAGATTTTAGTTGACCTATCTGATCAATCTATTCACACATTTTGCCATACTATAACTTATATTACAGTAAGACCTAGAAGTCACATGGGGTGGGGTGGGCGGAGTATGAGATAATCCTTAGCCCAAAGATCACACATTGGCCTGCTAAGCCTGGCTTCCTTAGGAAACAGTGTGTTTGAAATTGGTTTTGCAGACTTTTAATTTGACCTCTGTAGAACTTAATAGAAAGAAATGAAAACACGTGAACATTTCCAGAAACCCTTCTGCTTACTCTGAGCCAGATTTTCCAGAAGTGCTTGGCTCCCCCAGGTGGGGCAAGATTTTCAAAAGTGCTCAGGTCACATTTAAGCATTTAAATGAAGAGCCAAGATTTTCCAAATTTAGAGGAATGTGTGCAGAACATTTCTGAGTACCTGGGTGTGGATTATCTTCTTTAGCCCCTTCCGTTCCATTTAATGTCTTCACATGTCCATGCACCTACGCACATGGGGCTATGACTTTTGAAGGTGCATTTGCTAACTTGAATGATGCAGTAAAGATATGGAAATGGCTTATGACCAGTGTACATGGAACCACACAGATGCTGCTTCACTGAAGTTAGTACAGGTTGATGAGATGTTAAGTGACCTTCTGAGGATGGACTGTGCTTCCCAAAAATGATTTCAGAAGAATGTTAATTCCGTTCTTTAACATCTGCTGTTAAAGGACTCACACAGTCCATTTAGCTTACAGGATAGATTGTGCTTGATCTGATGATATCCAGAAACAGCTGACCATGTGGAGAAGTTTTATTCTCTTCTATGCACAGAGGGAAGAGAAATTATCTCTTAATTAAATGGAGTAATCAATTATCTGAATTTTATTTTAGTAAACCAGACAGTACAGCAATTTCCATCTATTTGCCAAGGGCAGACACAGCGCCAGACCAAATGAAGATTTTTCAGTTGAAATTTTATTAGTTGCCCAACTTTTCTCTCTCACCAATATTATCTTCTTTCTCCTCTCCTCCCCGACCCCACAAATCCAGGCCATGTTCAGATCCAGCTGTTTCCATCTCCACAATACATATAAAACTTCACCTGTCCCCTTCTGTCTTGACTGATGAATCATCTCTCCCTGCCCTGATTGCCTCCCACCTGCATTACTGCAGCCTCCCTGATACCCATATTGCGCCTTCCTGCCAATCTAAAATCCAGCTACAAAAATTATCTCCTTTTTCTGTTATTCTGTCCCTGTCTCACCACTTTGTGGATACCTACGCTGGCTCCCTCTTGCCCAGCCCATTGAGGTTAAATTTCTTGTCTGGCCTTCAAGGTGCTACACAAATTCTCTCTCATCTGTGTATCCAAACTCATATCACTGCATTTTCCTCACCCCTCCACTCCACCCGCAATGTCGATTTCAATGCTGCAGCTTCCATGCCTTTTTCCATGCAGCCCCTTTGCATGGAACATCCTCTCCACCCAGTTCACCAAGCCATCCAGGTCCCTCCTAAAGACTCCCTGTAAGGTTGATTGAAAATTTTCAGTAGGGAAAATGTTTGGTTTGTCTATGAGAACCTGAAACATTTTCATGAAAACTCAACTTTTTCTGTTAAAACTTCCGTGTAATTAAAACGCCAGATAACTGAAAACTTGTAAAGTCAGTTTTAAGCTTAACATTTTTTTTTATTGGTTTGGTGTTTTTCTTAGAAAATTGTCATTGAAAAAACTTCTTTGTATCAACATTTCTCAGTGAGGAGAGGGAGAATAAGCATTTCCTGACCATCTCTGACTCCTTTAGAACTTCCACAAGGCATAAGCCAAAAATAACGATAAGATTTTTTTTTTAAAAACACAAAAGGCATTTAAGTCAGTGAAAGGCCTATCGATGGTCAATGGGGGGCTGGGTACTTAAATCCCATTTGTTCCTTCCTCTAAAAATGCTACACAACCTCTGTTCTCAGGGCATCCCATCTTTTCTGCTTCTATCTTTGAGATTTCAGGCTCTTCAGGTCAGGGACTGTGACTGTTTTATCTGGCTCCCAGACTATTGGCAGAGCTTAGCAAATTCTAGTTAATTTGTTCTGTCTTCTAGACTGCCGAGCTGTCATCCCACTGCAGAATAGTAGTTCACCACTGTCACTTTTCTCAGATAATATAGTACCAACAAAATTCATCCCTGGTGTAATTTAATTGGTTTAAACAGAAGTAATACACCTTCTCTTACTGTTTTGTTTTTAATGGTGATGTCTGTATTTTCGATGTCAATACGCAGCAATAATTTAAAACAGTGGTTTTCTTACAAACAGTGGTTCAGATTGTGCTCTGTCTGATCCTTTGTCTTTCAATGAAATGGGTATTCTGTTTGTTTCTGTGTTTGTTTTAAATTATAAGGATCCAGGAATTAACAGTTTAGTTATTTTTAGAGGCATTTGTTCACATATAAGTGTGAGGTCTTCCGAGATGTCTCTGATAGGTTCTCTTTAATGCCTTAGAGAAATTAAAGGCTTTCTCGAAATACACATGGCATATGAGAAACAGAAAGGAAAAATATACACACTCGGTAAATGAGAGCCAGGGAGAAATATAAACACATTCTCACACACATACTTTGGCTATAGTGTCATCAAAAGTGACCCACACAATATGCCACAAGGTTCCATGTGCTGATTAATCATTACAGATATTTCTTTTATCTGTAATGATGAGGGCAATTATATCAAAAATAATATTCACACATAAGAGGCATTGTAGTGGGGAGTACCACTTACGAGTTAGTGAGCACAAAGCACAAAGGCAAGGTAGTGCTAGGTGAAGGGGAGGATAGGAAGGATGTCCCAGTAGTTAGAATGCTAGCCTAGGACTTGGCAGACCTGGATTAAAGTCCTTGTTCTGCAACAGGCTTCCTGTGTGACCTTGGACAAGTCAGGAGGGTTTAGGCTCCTAAATGTGTTTTGAAAATGAGATTTAGGTGCCTAAATCAGTTAGCCATTGCAATGTTGAGCACAGCAATGCCTGAGTAGCTTTAAATGTTTGGGCAGTAGTCTCTGGTCCCCGTCTATAAAATCGCCAAATAGCGCTTCCTCACCTCACAGGGAGGTTACCAGGGGCGGCTCTAGGTATTTTGCCGCCCCAAGCACAGCAGGCAGGCTGCCTTTGGCAGCTTGCCTGCAGGAGGTCCCCAGTCCCGCGAATTCGGCGGCAGCCTGTGGGAGGTCCGCCGAAGCCGCAGGACCAGCGGACCCTCCGCAGGCATGCCACCAAAGGCAACCTGCCTGCCCCCCTGGCGGCGACCGGCAGAGCGCCCCCCGTGGCTTGCCGCCCCAGGCACGCGCTTGGCGTGCTGGTGCCTGGAGCCGCCCCAGAGGTTACAATACGCTAACAATTGTGAGATACTCAACTACTGTGATAATAGGGGGCCTGATAAGTGCCTTAGATGGAAATGTATTGTATCTGTAATGCCTAGGTTTGCATAAGCACAAACAGGGGAATCTCAAGTAGGAAGTAGAGAGGTTAGTGTACCCCTATAGTTGGCACTGTGCAACTGCTGCTGGGTTACTGTGTCCAGTTCTGGTGTCAATAATTGAAGCAGGCTGTTGGTAAATTGGAGAGGGCTCAGAGAAGAGCCACGAGTGATTAAAGGATTAGAAAACATGCTTTATAGTCGTAGATTCAAGGAGCTCAGTCTATTTAGCTTAACAAAGAGAAGGTTAAGGGGTGACTTGACTACTGTCTATAAATACCTACATAGGGAACAAATATTTAGTAATGGGCCCTTTAATATAGCAGAGAAAGGTGGAACACGATCCAATGGCTGGAAGATGAAGCTAGACACATTCGGACTGGAAATAAGGCACACATTTCTAACAGTGAGGGTAACTAATCATTGGAACAATTTACCAAGGGTCGCGATGGCTGGCAATTTTTAAATCAAGATTGGATGTTGTACTAAAATATCTGCTGTAGGAATTATTTTGGAAGTTCTATGGTCCATGTTATACAGGAGGTCAGACTAGATGATCATAGTGATCCTTTCCGGCCTTGGAATCGATGAAGTTGCTGAACCCTGATCAAGAGAGCACACGCAACTAGCTGCCTGTGACATTAAGCGCTATTTGTGTTTGCCTGTTTTTCTGAGCCTGGCAGGTTTTCAGTCCATTCCGAGGAAGTGAGCAGGTACCAAGTGGTAGTGGGTGGAGTCAGTGAGACAGAGTTCTTGCATTTAGAACGGCAAATCTGAAGCAGACACTTTAATGTTGCCTACCATCCCAACAAAACATTGCAAGGATATGCAGCATGCTGATTTACTGCGTGTGTGTGGCACTCTCATTAACTGTGAGCAGCAGTGAAGCTGTTAGCAGGTCAGTAGTGGTGAAGGGTTATAAAGGTGCACGCAATGGATGGGATCTGTTATGGGTACAGAATCACATGGTTAACAGACCTTATCTGTGGGCTGGACTGTGCCTTAAAGATGTGTGTGTGTGGATCCCAACTGTTACCATGTGGGAGGATAGGTCACATGCCTCTGTGGCCCCTGCCCTATTTCATTCTTAGGGGCCAGTGGAAGGCTCTCTCCTGTGTTTGGATCTGCATTAAGGAGGGTACAGGCATTGGGTGGGGGGTGGGGTGGTGATGTCATTGAACAAGAGAGGACTACTTATGTGAATAATGGTTGCAATATTAGGTCCCATGGGCCAGATGCCCAATTGGTGGAAACTGACATAATGCCACTGAAGTCAATGCAGCTACACTGATTTACACCTGCTTTGGGCCTGGCCTGCTGTCTGTTCCTTTTAGCGAAGTCTGGACATTCAGACTGTTTTTGCTGATGCCACGGGCAAGTAGACATGCTGAAGCCCGGGAGTAGGGAGTTTTGTTTTTAATGTTCTAAACCAAGGGTAATCAATTATTTTTTGTCAAGATCCAAATTTCTTGATCAAGGTATAGTAAAGGTCCAGACTCCAGAGAAAATAATAATAATAATAAAAAAATGATAATAATGAGTCAATGAAAATATTTTGAGGTCCATTCAAAAGTGTCCGGCGGTCCAGGTCTGCATATTGACTACCCCGCTCTAAACTACATATTGTCTAAACAGGCGGAGCCGGGAAAGAAGCATCCTGAGAGTCACAGCAAAGGCTGAAATGAGCGTCAGACCGAGCATCAGATTGCTAGATGTGGAACTCAGAGGCAGGGCCAGAAAAATGTTATTGAGAGAGCGCCTGGGAAGCTCTCCATATTGAGGCCAGGCCAACAGCTCCTTACTGCTGGCTACTTAACAAAGTATGTGTTCTAAATTTTTTTGATGACAAACTCAATTGCCGGCGATGTCTTCAAGCAGAAACAGTAAGCGAAAGGGACAGGTGGTACAAGACCTTGAAAAGGAAACAACATATTGTAAGAGTGAAACCGTCTGCTGCTAGTTAAGGCTCAGTGTAAAAACTAAGCTTTGATGGGGTTTGTTGAGTGTGGTGAATAATTTACTGGAGAGGTCATTAGGGCCTTATACTGCTGCTACTTTCCCCTTATTTTACTAGCTCATTAGGGATGGAAAATGACATGTGAGGGATGCCACATACCATTCCAGCAGTCTGGCAGGCAGAAGGATAACATTTAAAGGCAATTTGGCCCTGATCCTGCACTAGAGTAGTCATTGACTCAAATGGGAATAGGACCAAGCCCTTTCTTTTTAATATAATAAACCCCCCTATAATAGATCTCTCTTTACCAGTAGATCTCAAAGCATTTTAGAAAGATGATCAGTATCATTATCCTTGTTTTACAGATGGGGAAACGGAGGCAAAGAGAGGTGATGTGACTTGCCCAAGGTCACCCATCCAGCCAGTGGCAGAGACAAGAATAGAATCTTGGTCTCCTCATTTCCTGTCCGATGCTCCACTAGGCCACACTGCCCCCTTAAATAAAGTGTAATGAGATAATATTAAGGAAGAGACATCATAAGTTTAAGGTGAATGTGAAATGTTTAGATTGAGTCAGTGGGGAGAGAACATTTCAATATCGGGTGGTAGCTCACAGTTGGAAGCTTTTCTGTGACTTATAACCAAATCAGACTCATTTACTTCTACTAAAGAGACTATAGGTCTGACCTTCGTGTTTTCATGCAGACAAAAGTCTTTTAAAAGATCAACCCCAATGGCCAAGCTGTACATAAAGAGCAATTTCTTGCTCCCTTTGAAGTCAATGGGAGTTTTTCTGTTGACTTCAGTAGACGTAGGAGTGGGCTCTAAGTTATTTACTAGGGTAGAATATGGAGGTTTTTTGTGTCAGCTGCCTACATTGAAGGTGTATAGAGGGAATGTCAGATTTTTCCATACTGCAAGTCTGTTAAGTGTCACAAGATGAAAACATGTCACAGCCAAAAAAGGGAAAATGTGATGACAATCAAAGGGACAGTTGGCTATTTTTATTTTTCTTACTGTCAGCTGTTAACTGCTGCAGGCGTAAACATGCATCACCACAAAGAGGTGTTATAGTGTCTCCTAAGGGTAGCCTCTCACTTTGGTGTATGGGTAATTACACATGTTAATGGGAATGGCACACCAAATTCCTGTGTTCTAAACTGAGAGATATACTGCTGAGTATCCGCTCCAGCCAGCTCCCATTAAAGCAATGCACAAAGCTAGCATTTTAAGCTGAAATTCTACTTTTTCTGTTAACATTTAGTTAAAAATCTCTTTACTCGTCAATGTGCTAGCCTTTTTGATACCATTAGAATAACCAGATGACAAAGTTAAAAGAACTAAACATGTATGTATTGGAGAACATGCAAATAATCACTCTACTGTAATGGCTGTTGTGTATTTGTTTGCATCCTTGTAGCAGAGACATGGAGCACGCGTCACTTGCTGGAGGATTCTCTGCACCTTGAGGTCTTCAAACCACAATTTGAGGACTTCAATAACTCAGACATAGGTTAGGGGTTTGTTATAGAAGTGGATGGGTGAGATTCTGTGGCCTGCATTGTGCAGGAGGTCAGACTAGATGACCATAATTGTCCCTTCTGACCTTAAAGTCTATGAGTCTGACATCTGTTTAGTTGTGAAAATCATCAGGTTTGAAATACCTAGACTGCTGAAAGAAGAACAGGAGTACTTGTGGCACCTTAAAGACTAACAAATTTATTTTAGCATGAGCTTTCGTGAGCTGCAGCTCACTTCTTCAGATGCATAGAATGGAACACACAGACAGGGGATATTTATACATACAGAGAACATGAAAAGGTGGAAGTATGCATACCAACAGGCAGCGTCTAATCAATTGAGATGAGCTATCGTCAGCAGGAGGAAAAAAAACTTTTTGAAGTGATAATTAAGATGGCCCATAGAAGGTGTGAGGAGAACTTAACATAGGGAAATAGATTCAATTGGTGTAATGACCCAACCATTCCTGGTACACCTGCACATCTACCATCTACCAACGTGATATATGCCATCATGTGCCAGCAATGCTCCTCTGCCATGTACATTGGCCAAACCGGACAGTCTCTACGCAAAAGAATAAATGGACACAAATCTGACATCAGGAATCATAACATTCAAAAACCAGTGGGAGAACACTTCAACCTCTCTAACCACTCAGTGACAGACTTGAAGGTGGCAATTTTGCAACAAAAAAACTTCAAAAACAGACTCCAAAGAGAAACTGCTGAACTTGAATTAATATGCAAACTAGATACTATTAACTGTGGCCTAAACAAAGACTGGGAATGGTTGGGTCACTACACCAATTGAATCTATTTCCCTATGTTAAGTTCTCCTCACACCTTCTATGGGCCATCTTAATTATCACTTCAAAAAGTTTTTTTTCCTCCTGCTGATGATAGCTCATCTCAATTGATTAGTCTCTGCCTGTTGTTATGCATACTTCCACCTTTTCATGTTCTCTGTATGTATAAATATCCCCTGTCTGTGTGTTCCATTCTATGCATCCGAAGAAGTGAGCTGCAGCTCACGAAAGCTCATGCTAAAATAAATTTGTTAGTCTTTAAGGTGCCACAAGTACTCCTGTTCTTTTTGCGGATACAGACTAACACGGCTGCTACTCTGAAACCTAGACTGCTGAGGACAGCAGATTCAAATTCTGACATGAGCAAATCAGCCTTTTATTTCTAGAGAGGGCAGGATGGTCCAGTGGTTAGTTTTAACCGAGATCTTGGGAGACTAGAGTTGAAGTCCCTGCTCTGCCACAGACTTCCTGTGTGACCGTGGGCAAGTCATTTCGTCTCTCTGTTCTTCAGTATTGCCTCAGTAAAATGGGGATAATCCCGTTCTCCAGGGGCAAAGGGAGGATAAAGGCTTTTAAGATTGTGAAGTGCTCAGATGCTATGGTAATGGGACCTATAGGTACCTCAGACTTTCTGCAGTGGCTCCATTGAGTTCGGTGCAAATTTCTATAAAGAAGGCTTTGGGGCAAGACCTTGGAAACGCACCCTATCTGCTCTGCCTGGATAATAAAGACCCTGTTGCTTTTGTTGGTTTAAAAAAAAATAGAGGCTTGCCCTGATGCCCTTGGCAAAATAGTTCCTGCCTAGCCTGCTATTATACAAAGTGCTGCATTCCAGTTATACACCTTGCTACCACTCCCCAGCTCAGAGGTGGGTGCATTTCAGGGGTGAAGTAATTCAGGGGTGTGTATCATTTATAAAGTGCTTTGGGATGACAGACACCGCATGCATAAAAAGATGTTGCCGTGTTTGGGTCTGTTGCTTTAAGCTGAGATTTTTCAAAAGGGTTAAGGGAGTCAGGTGCCCAATTTCTGTTGAAAGTCAATGAGAGTTGGGTACCTGCCTGAAACTTCAACAGATCCGGAGAGACCTCAGAGACAAGCAATCAGTTGATGTGTTTGCTGTTAGCTCAGTTGTGGGACTTGGAACACACTATTTGAATGTTCAGTTCAAAAAGTTTTGTTGCGTCATAGTAGTGCATTCAAAATATGAAGCCTCAGAAATAGTTATTCCCTTAGTTAATAAAGTTTCGCAGGTGCTTTTGTGTAATCTCCCTTTAGGAAAAGATTCTAGAAGTGGTGGGGCTTACGACTGTCAGCATTGGTTGGTTTAGGTCAGGGGTCGGCAACCTTTCAGAAGTGCTGTGCCGAGTCTTCATTTATTCACTCTAATTTAAGGTTCCGCGTGCCCGTAATACATTTTACCATTTTAGAAGGTCTCTTTCTATAAGTCTATAATATATAACTAAACTATTGTTGTATGTAAAGTAAATAAGGTTTTAAAATGTTTAAGAAGCTTCATTTAAAATTAAATTAAAATGCAGAGCCCTCCGGATCAGTGGCCAGGACCCAGGCAGTGTGAGTGCCACTGAAAATTCAGCTTGCGTGCCGCCTTCGGCATGCGTGCCATAGGTTGCCTACCCCTGGGTTAGGTGTCTCTCCACTTAGCATGCTGTCTTCCAGATCCCATTCTGAGGCTCCTCTTTCTCTCCATTCATTGTAGAGGGAGCCTTGGTTTGTAACTCTGGGTTTTTGGAGTCCAGTAGTTTTCCAGGTGCTTAAGTCCCATAATCCTCAAAGATATTTTGGGCTCCTGACCCTGGTTGTCAGTGAGGCGGATCGAACTGAGGACCTTGGAAGCTTAGTGCATGCACCTCTACTGCATGAACTAAAGGTCAATTGCCTGTTAGTGAAGGCTGTAGAGCAGACTCATTAATTGCCTTCTTTCTCTCTAAGTGGTCTCAGTGCCACTAGATGGGACAGAACACCCCATCTAGGAGGTGTGTGGGTTACATTTGCACCAACCAACTTGAAGCAGTGGAGCCAGATCCTCATCTGGCAACAACTGGCCCTGTTCCACCGAAGTCCCAGCTGAGAGAATCTGTCCCCTGATCTTCAGAAATACAGGAAGTACAAGGCAACACTGGTAACATAGCAACAGAAATGCCTCAACACAATTTTTATCATTCCTGGTATTGTAAGTTAGTTACAACAACAATCCTACAGTGGAGGGCCTGTTTTCTTTTCAGCAAGACTCCCTGCGGCATTCTTGTAAAGAAAAGTCAAATTGTCTGGAAGTGTGATACCTGCTAACGTTAGAGTAATGGCTATGAGTACTGCTAAGAGGCTATAATTAAAATACAAAGTAGGTAGTGAAGAAAATGTTACTTTTATTTAGCTTTAGGTGGAACTGTCCTCCTTACTGGAAAGTATTTTCCGTTAGATTCTCATGTTTGGTTTGTTGTTGCATGTGAAATAGACTTTATCTTAACTGTTTAAAAATTTTAGGGCAAAACGTACAGAGCCAACTGCCTAAATGTGGGCACGTAAATCACAGTAGCCTGGTTATCAAATGTGCTACACCAAAAGCTCTCACTGCCTTTAATGATTGTTGTGAGTGGTCAGCACTTCAGAAAATCAGGGTGCTATTACTTAGATGCCTTAGGCACCCCTGTTTAAAAAAAAAAGATGGCTTTAATCTTTGCATAGTTACATTGAAGATCATCGTATGTTGAATTAAGACCAAAGGATGAAAAAATAATTACTTTTGTTCAGTTCAAGAATTTATTTAACCTGCATCAAAATACAATGATTTTAGATTCCAAACTGCATGGAATGAATTCCCATTTGGTATGTTTCTTTAAGCAACAGTACACTCTTGAATTAAGACATGTAATTAAAATACTGTGCATTGACTTACGTATAACCACCCTGCACACAAATGTTTGATTATTTTAGTCATACTTTCCCCCCAATAAAACTGTTAAATACAAGGGGCAAACTGCTAGGAGTAAATTGACAACATTGTACTGAAAATATTTGTAGAAGCAGCATGGAAATTAAATAGACACTAACTTAAAAACTTCAAAAATGAAAACTTGTAAGTAAATTTCTTTTAAAACATTGTGGTATTTTCCCCCTTCCACCTCCCGTTTGTTTGTAAAACACTACCAAATATGTGTAAACTCCATCACCTCACAAGCACCACCTCCTCTCCCTTCTTTCCGGCAGCCCCTGCCCCTGAAGAGCGTATCATCTAAATAGCCGAGACAAATGCTTGAGAGAGAGGGAGATTTATACCCATTTTACAGATGTGGAACAAACAGATCAGGTGCCTTGCCCCAGGAATCAGTGGCAAAATTGAGAGTTGAACCAGCATCTGAGTCTTAGTCCAGTGTCTTAACCACAAGACTGTCCTTCCGTGCTAGAAAGCAGATTACAGCTGCTGTAAAGATGCATTATGCTGAAGAGCTCTGTGCCTTAGTTCTAAAACATCTACTTAAACCCAGTAGTTAATTGGCCTGATAATCTTTTCTTTAAGGAGGACCCGTAACCCGTTCTCTCTTTTGAGTTTGCAGTTATTTGCTGGAGCAAATAAGGTCGTGTTGTTGGTGGGGGAGGGAGGTTGGATGAAATTAGTTAAATGTCGACATTACCTCATTTACAATAGTTGGTTCATGTGGAAACAGCTTTTAGCAACAATAGCGTTGAGCACATGGGGCTGTATAACCTGGGAACATCCAGCACAGCAGTCTCTTTGCAAAATACATTTCCTCTGCACCTTTTTTTAAAAAGGGAGTGGAATGGCGAGGGTGTGGGGGGCAGATTCGCAGCTGCCCCTTCAAAGAGGCACAACTCGTGGAGCAGTCACTACAGTGGTCCTCATTTTAAGTTAGAGCTGCCCCATGGGCTACTCTGCCTTATGACGGCCTCCTTGTGGCTGCCTCTGGGATGCACCAGACTCTCCCTCCATGCCACAGCCTTCGAAGGGCACAGTTTAGGCTCCTGAGCTGGGGGAGTTCTCCCTCCGCGTATTGTGCTTCCTTTACAGCCCGGAGACTCCGGTAGGGCAGGAGCCAAAGTTGGAAGTTCACACTGACTATTTTAAAAGGAGTCCTTTGTCCTTTGTGTTATTCATAATTATACGTGCGCTGCTGTTGGCATACGAGTGCTTTACAAACACATCAGAAGACAAAGTCCCTGTCCTGAGGAACGTACAGTCTGATCCAAACAGATAAGTACAAATGATTAAAGGATCAGGAAGATCTATCCTCCATGGCTTCCTTCCACCTTCCACAGGATTAAACCCCTTGGGTGGAACTCGGTCCCCGTTGATGTCAGTGGGAGCTTTCCTGTTGTATTTCAGTGGGGCCAAGATTTCACCCCTTCTTCTCTCTTTCAGGGTGCTGCACAGCTCCACTTTGGGCTGCAGTCTCTTCTTAGGCCTATCCCCTTTTGTTGGACGCACACACTTTCAGTGCTAAAATAGGGCATTAAATGTTAGTTCTTTCTCGGCTGACTTGACTTCACAGATACCATTAACGAGCTGGCATTTAGCTGTGCGACTCCCATGGATGTTACTGCAGCAGAGTCTCGCTGTGTTATACTTTGATCCTAATGCAGGGCCATTGATTCCAGTGCAACAATTTCCTCTCCACCCCTCCCACAAAGTGGAGTGTGTATTTGCACAGTGAAGAGTCAGCCACAAGGGACTGGGAGAGAAGCCATTGAATAGGAGCAGTCTGTATGATGTGTGGCAACTGTACGTTCCATGGGACCAAATCCTCCACTGGTGTAAATCAGCGTCGCCCTACTGAGATCAGAAGAGCACCTGATGAGGATCTAGCCTGTATATTTTGCCTTGTATAAAGTGTCTGACATTCTCACACAAATGAACCAAATGAATTAAACCCCGACGCAGTATTCTTACATATGTGATTGGATCAAGTGCAAAACCAGGCAGATGTCTCGAAGACCTACCATATTTACCTTATATGCAACATCTTTGCACATAGATTGTAACATCTTTCCAGATTTTCGTGTTGTTGGCCTAGTATTTCTTGAAGGGCAGAGGAGCTAGTGCTCATTCAATAACTGCTGGCTGTAATTACACAGCAGAAAAATTCCTCCACGGTGCTCCTCCACCTTGGGATTTATTAGCTGTCTCATCTGCTAAAAGAACAAGATGCAACATAGTTCCTGATGTTCACATGCCAGCGAATGTGAGACAGAATCAAGTAAGTCTAGTAAAAGTCATGGGGGCCGGGGAGTGGGAAGATTTTTTTTTCCCCCTAGGCTGAGTATGGTTCCTTGTACATTTTCCAGGACCTCGATCTTTCCTAAAAAATAAATAAATAAAATAAATACCATTTTTTTTCAGGTGCACTAAAAAGGAGAGTAACCATTTATTGTTTAATTTCTAGATACTGTATTGTAGTAACAATGGAACCAGAGTGTGGGTCTGTTTTTTTGGGGTTTTTTTACTGCACTTTAATTCATTTAAAAAATAAAATGAAGTGTGCATTTAGGAAAACTTTAACCTTATTTTCCCTGTGTTCTCCCTAACTCCAAGAATAAGGATAAGTGAAATCAGGTGGAGGGGGGAAAGAGCTCTGTTGCATGTCAAATGAAACAACTCTGCATATTCTTGTCAATTAAAGTGAAATACAAAAATGAAGACGAGAGGGCATGTAAAGTATATGTAAATGAGTGTTGCCCAAGGACAACCGTGATTTCCTGTAGCCTCCCTCCATCCTCCACTTCCACTGAAGTCAACATGAATAAAGTTATCACACAGGCAAATGTATAACTGTTTATTCAATGACACCATCATCGCCTCAGTGATCCGTTTCTTCCTTCAATCATTTAGCTCTCCTGCAAATTTTGAATGGGGGTTCAGATCACACTTGCTATCAAGTTCTTCCCCTTCCTAATATTAATGGATGTGCCTAAATTTAAGGAGCCAGTTCTCTTGCGTCTCTAGATTTTCCCTGTAGATCACTTTTTCCAAACCTTTTATCATTTTTATTGTTCTCTGGCCTTTCTTTGGTTTATCGACATCTTTCCTACAGTATGGCACCCAGAATTGGACACAGTACTCCAGCAGAGGCCGCACCAGTACCGAGTAGAGCAGAATGATTACCTCCTATTTCTTACATACAACACTCCTGTTAATACACCTGCCTTTTTTGCAATTACATCATGTTGCTGACTCATTCAATTTCTGATCCACTCTAACCCCTAGATCCTCATCGGCCGTATTACCAGTTAGCCAGGTATTCCCCATTTTGTGATTGTGCATTTGGGTTTTGTCCCTTCCTACGTGTAGTACGTTGCACTTGTCTTAATTGAGTTTCATCTGGTTGAATTCAGACCAATTCTCTAATTTGTCAAGGTCATCTTGAATTCTAATCCTGCCCTGGAGGGTACTTGGAACTTCTCTCAGCTTGGTGTCATCTGTAGATGATATAAGCATATTCTCCACTCCATTATGCAAGCCATTAACTACTGAAAATATTGACTAGTACCGAACCCAGGACTGACTCCTGTGGGACTCCACATTTGACAGTGATTCATTGATTACTAGTCTTTGAGTATGGTTTTTCAACCCGTTGTGCACTCACTTTATAGTAATTTCAACTAAACCATATCTCCCTACTTTGTTTATGAGAATGTCATGTGAGACTGTGTCAAAAGCCTTACTAAAATCACAATGTATCCCATCTACGCCTTCTCCTTTAGGTTGGTTCGGCATGATTTGTTCTTGCCGGTTATTCCTGATAACCATAGTCTGCCCTAGGTGCTTACAAATTGATTGTTTAATAATCTGTTTCAGGTATCTTTCCAGGTATCAAAGTTAGGGTGACTGATTTATAATTCCCTGGGTCCTTTGTTCCCCTTTTTAGAAATAGGTATTATGTTTGTCATTGTCCAGTCCTCCAGGACATCACCCGTCCTCCATGAGTTCTCAAAGATCATTGCTAACAGTTCTGAGATTGCTCCAGCTTGTTCCTTAGGTACCCTGGCATGAATTTCATCAGGTCCTGCTGACTTGAATACATTTAAGTTATCTAAATATTCCTTAGTCTGTTTTTTCCATAGATTGGCTTGCGTTCCTTCCCCCTTGTTATTAGTATTAATTACTTGTTATATATCTGGTCACTACTAATTTTTTCAGTGAAGATTGAAGCAAAATTGGCATTAAGCACTTTAGCCTTTTGGACGTCATCAGTTATTAGCTCTCCTTCCCTGCTAAGCAGAGAATCTACACTTTCTGTCATCTTTCTCTTGCTCCTAATGTATTTAAAGAACCTCTTCTTACTGCCTTTTATGGTTCTTGCTGGGAGTTTCTTATTTTGTCCCTACATCTTGTGCTGTTCTTTTGTACTCCTCTTTAACAATTTGTCCATTTGAAGGATTCTTTTTAGATTTTCAGGGCATTAAAGTGCTCCTGATGGCATACTGGCTTCTTACTGTTCTGCCTATCTTTCTTTTGCATCAGAATAGTTTGCTGTTGTGTCTTTGATATTTTATCCTTGAGAAATTGCCAGCTCTCCAGAACTCCTTTTTTCCTTTAAATTTTCTTCCCATGGGTCCTTACCAACCAATTCTGAGTTTATTAAAGACTGCTTTATAAAACAAATCCATTATCCTTATTATGCTGCTCTCACTCCATCCTTTCCTTAGAATCATGAAATTATCATTTCATGATCACTTTCACCCAAATTGCCTTCCACCTCCAGATACACAATCAATTCCTTCCTGCTGGTCAGAATCAAGTCTAAAATGTCTGTCCCTCAGGTTCCTCTGTTCACTTTCTGAAACAAAAAGTTGTCCCCAGTACATTCCAAGAACTTATTATACGTCTTGTGGTTTTTATATTATTTTTCCAACAGATGTCTGGGTAGTTAGTCCTCCATTACAAACCCGACACTGAAATACACTACTTCACATAAACAAGCAATGACGGTACTCCTAGAGTCCACAATGTCCTCATCCCAGAACACACTTTGGCCTTTTCTATTTTGCCCTTTTTGTATTTTCTCCACAACAGCCTTAGAGGCACCAGGGCTAACTGGGAACAAATCACACGAGCATCCATATTGTCAAGTCCAGAAAATGATCCAATAATGGGTATACGGTAACAAAGTGAGCATGAGGGAATCCCCTTTATCCTGAGACCAAGGTGAAAGTATTGTTGGGATGAACAGAGCTAAAGCCTCCTCTCAATTGCACACGTGCACCATGTTGTTTTCTTCTGCATCTCTCTCCCTGCCCCCCATCAGCTTCATGGAGATTACCCGAAAAAATGATACAGCATGGGTCTGTACATCTTCTATCTGGAGGGCCCCGAGGACTTCTGTCATTGGTGGGGGGGAGTCCTTGGTAGCATGGGTCCAATGGGGCAGCATTGCAAGGAGGGCAGGGGCAGAGCGAGTGCAGGGCCGTTATTATTCTTTGCCCAGTTTGAGGATGGACCTCCCAGCCTGTTTCCTGGGGGCGGGGAGGGAGATGAACTCCATTAAATTATCCTCACCCAAGTTCTCCCCTGTGGGTTTCACTGCAGATGGGGCAGTCCAGGCCATACAAATGATCTACCCATTGCTGCTACAGAGTTGATTTGGAATAACACCATGGCCTGGCGGTGGCGCGGATGGAATATTGAACGTATGGGTTCCTATAAGTAAATACACTACGGTATATCAGGGTGGACAAAGTAAGTATTGCCATATGTCGCCGCCTTGGCCATTCATGTTTCTCTTTCTTGGTAGCTTCCTACCTGGTTAAGAGAAGTAAGAGAGTTTCTTTAGTTAGCAGAGAAGATACTTGTGTTGTCTGTTGAAGACCCCCCCCCCACCAGCAAGGACTTAACCATCTCCTTTAAGGTCAGTATTTGTTTGAGAAATTGCATTCACTGGCCATCGGAAGACTTATGCCAAGTCTTTTTCAACTGAGAACTCCTTGGGTTTATTCAAATGCTAATAAAATGCCATCTGCTACTCTAGCTGGGTCATGTAACTAAATCACGTGACCTCACCTATTATAACTATAAGCTTTCTGAGAGCTCATTCACTTTGTTATACCCTGAGCGAGCATCTGCCAGTTATAAACTGATCAGGACTATTAGACATGTAGGGTTGTGGCGTTTTTTTTCCAGAATCCCAATAGGACACACTTTTGCGAGTGTGTGTGTGTGTGTGTGTGTGTGTATAGTGACAGAATATGCATAAATGCTGAGAAGAAAGTTGTAGTCTTCTGAGAGTGAATTGCTTTTACATTGATATACATTTATTGAACTGATTTGTTTGTCGGAGGGCAGTGGAAGCATAGGGAGATTTGCATAGGGGGTACATCTACAGAAAGACATTCACAAAGGAGAGATTGCAACTTGCCTGCTTTTTTGCACCCATAATTAACCAAATCTGAGTATTTATATCTCTAATTACCGTACTGTGGGCATGAAACAACTGCTTAGAGGCACAATTAGTCATCTTTGTGGCCTTATTTCATTTTGTGGGTGCGAAACTTGTTCCTGCGGAAAGGGAGGCTGGGTCTCAGCTGGGCTAAAATTATAACCCAAAAATGTATGTGCATAATAAATGACTAGCCTAAAATTTCCAAAATGATCAGTGGTTTTGAGTGCTCAGTCTGAAACTTCTCTACAGGGCTTGAGCATCAAAGTGCTGAGCACCCAGCCTGAGAAAGTGAGGGGTTTCAAATTGGGCAATCAAAATTTGAGGCATCCAAAATCACTCGTCACTTTGGAAAATGCTGGCCAAATATCTTAAATCTGTTTGTTTCCTTTAATACAGTTGCATTTACAGTAGATGCTCACCAAAGGCAGAGAAAATAAGAATTTTAATGGAATACAAAACAAACCCAATATTTTAAAAATGATTGTTTTGCAGAAAACTGCCTGCATATTAGCTTTCCCCTCCCATCTTTCTGTCTTTTTTGAGGTGTCGAATGACGGTTCATATTTGCTGCGCCTTGGTACGCAAGGGCTCTTATTGATCATTTGATGTTTCTAAGATTTCGTGCTGGTTGCAGCAGTGCTTACCGGGTCCCTTCTTAGAGAAAGGTTTGTTTGTACATTTGATCAGCACTTTAACAAGCATTGGGTTCGATGGGCTGCTTTGGAGGCTGTGTGCATTGATCATTATACATGCGCTTGTCATTCGCTTCTAGAAATAATGGCCGTATCTCTTCAGGTTCTCTCTACTTCTCCTTGAAGTAAAGCTCCACAGAGCAGCTTGTGAGGCAGGATCTGGGGATGTTTTACACTACCACTAATCCAGAGGGGAGTGTGCCTTGACAGGCCAGCCGGGCCTGTGTGTCTGCACTTCCACAGTAAGGTTAAAAGATGATTAATGTGCCATTTAGCTTTAATACCATAGAGCAGTTTCCCTCTAGATTAGGCAGCAGTACTGGCATATAGTCATTGGCTGAGCAGTTAGGGTTCAGATACAGATTCAGCTTAGGTTTGGGTTTGTAGGTGCAGAAACCCTACAGAAACCCTCAGGCTGTTGCCATGAGAGTTGTAGCCTCACAATGGGAGAAATCTCACAAGATAGACGTATTCATGAGATGTCATCAGCATCCAATCAAGGATCAGAAAATAGGCCCAGGGGGCAGATTCAGACCCAGCACCTTATATTGGACTCTCCACATCCTTTCAAATTAGGTGTTCGGATTTTGAGGGTCTAGTTTAGCCCATCTTTAGTAGGGTTGCCACCTGTCTGGGTTTTACCCAGACAGTCCAATTTTGGGCTTCTGTGGCTGGGTGCCATTTAGGGTTGCCAGGTGTCTGATTTTCAACTAGAAAGTCTGGTGGAAAAGGGGGCCCTGGCGGTGTCTGGTCAGATGTGTTGACCAGACACCAAAAGCCCAGTTACTATGGGATGGGGGGAGGCACTGGGCCATTAACTCATGCCAGCCCTTGCTCATCCAGGGCTGCCTCCTACCTGCAGGCAGGCTTCTTGTCAGGCTGCAGCAGCTCCTGTCCCAGCCCTGGAGCAGAGAGAGCCCAGCTGGGGAGGGAGAGGGAGGAGGAGAGGATCCAGTGAGTGACTGGGGGGGGTGAGGGAAGAGGAGTGAGTGCTGGAAGCAGGGTCTTGTAGGAAGACCGGGAGCAGGGGGTAGGGCCTCACCTGGAAAGGAAAGGGAGGGGTCTTGTTACCAGCCATTAGAAAGGTGACAGCTGTAATCTCTAGTTCTCCACAGTGGGTGTGAGTTACCTAATTAAACAGTATAAAATGAATCTTTGTTATTCATAATGTGGGCTGTAAAAAGTCAGTATTTGCATCTGTGGAGTTGATACATTCTCCAATAGTGATTTGATTGCCATTGAAGCATACTGTTGTTGATTACATTGAGACCTGTTCCCCTGAGTCATATGAGATGGGACAATTGTATATTTACTTCTTTGATTTGAAGCTATTTTTGACACTCCTTTTTAAGCCCCAAACGCCTGGATAGCTTTTTGATCTCCTCTAGATTGAAAAGTTCCTTCTGCATGACCCCCTTCTCCAGCTGGGAAGTCAGGATGCATAGCAGCCTTTTCTATGATTGCCCCCAGACAAACTATTGCAGAATCAGCAGGAGATGCCTATTATGTGTGCTGGTTCATCACCTCACATATCCTATCCCATCTCACAGAGACCAAGCACATAATCTTTACAAGGCCCCGGATCTCTGCAGACAGTGGATGCCGGTCTAAACCTGCTCTCACATATGGCAGTTCTCCTAAGACATCCTAAAATATGCTTTCAGACTTCAGGAACTTTGCACAAGGAGACTTGTTGGGGTCATCAGAGGAAAGGCATCGCAGCATATGATCTTTCTCCTCTTCTCATTGTATAACTGTGTTTTTGCTGTAGACTCCTTTTGGAAGAAATCAGTGAATTGTAGCAAAGCCGCTGATGCATAAAAATCCTTCTTCTGGAAGCCTACAGAAGTCTCAGTAGCAAAGAATTCAGTGCTGCCTTGGAAATGGGGTGGAATGGACAAAGAAGAAAAGAAATGAGAGAGAAGATCAACAGTGATGCGGAGATGGGAAATAATTTATTGAGGAAGGAACAGCAAAGACAAGGAAAATACTGCTAAATCAGAGCAGTGCACACAAATGTTCCACATGCACCCGAAGCACGGACTGTGAACATTAATCATTATCAGGTTAGAGCGGGGGGCGGGGTAGTAAAAATTGTAGCGAGGGAGAGAAAACTGAAGAAAAATAATCATGAGGCCAGTATATAGACTGGGGTAAATGAGCCATGCTACAGGACAATGGCCATCTAAGATATCCCCTCTGGAATCATGATTCCAGAGGTAATATCTCTCTTTGAAGAGCTTGATGAGGAGACCTTTACTGTCAGTGACTTTCTGTACCTTGCATATTATTTGAATTAATGGGGATATGAGCATGCCCATTGTGAAACCTTTTAAGGACGTCAAATCTCATACTTCCACAACGTGAGCTGCCACTCTAACGATTTGTACGTGACACTGTTAAAAAAGCACAATTAAATGCTATACTGGGACCCTTAATTTTTATATATTTCATATTATAGTACATCGATAAATATTAGCTGATGATGTGCCACAAGAATCAGTTCTGGGTCCAGTTCTGTTCAATATCTTCATCAGTGATTTAGGTAATGGCATAGAGAGTATGCTTATAAAGTGTGCGGCCGATACCAAGCTGGGAGGGGTTGCAAGTGCTTTGAAGGATCGGATTAAAATTCAAAATGATCTGGACAAACGGGAGTGTAGACGTTCCGGTGTGGGGCTCGGCCCTCTCAGGTGCGGCTGGGAGCCAGGCCGCCTCACTGTGTGAGGCTTAGAGCGCAGTTAAGTCTCCCAAAGTCCAAACCCTCGGTCCAGGCAGACAGTAAATAGTAGTCCCCAGGCTCAGGCAGGGTTGAGAAAACCCAACAGGAGTCAAGGCCCCAGCCCTAGGTCAGGGCGGGGCAACAAACAGTAGTTTGTGGGCTCAGACCCTCAGGCAGGGGCTGAGCAAAACCCACGGCAGTTCAAGGGCTCAGACCCTCAGGCAGGGGCTGAGCAAAACAAGCAAGCAGTCTTTTAAGCCCTAGCCCTAGGTCAGGGCGGGGCAACAAAACTGCAGTTCAAGGGCTCAGTCCCTCAGGCAGGGGCTGAGCAAACCCACAGCACTTCAGGGGCTCAGACCCTCAGGCAGGGGCTGAGCAAACAGTCTCTTTTGCCCAAGCCCTAGATCAGGGCGGGGCAACAGCAATAGTTCACAGTCTCAGACCCTTAGACAGAGGCTGAGCAACAAAGTCAGTAAAGCCATAGGCCTCAGTCAGGGCGGGGCAACAAACAGCAGTTCTGGGCTCACACCCTCAGGCAGGGCCGAGCAAACAAACTGTAGTCCAAGGGCTCAGGTCCTTGGGCAGGAGCTGAGCAAAACAACCAGTTAGTGAAGCCCAGCCCTAGGTCAGGGCGGGGCAACAAACAGCAATTCACAGGCTCAGGCCCTCAGGCAGGAGCTGAGCAAACAAAACAGTTCAAGGGCTCAGGCCCTCAGGCAGGGGCTGAGCAAAAACAAACAGTTCAAGGGCTCAGGTCCTCAGTCAGGAGCTGAGCAAACAGCAGGTAAGTCCAGACTTCTGGGTCTGAGCGCTGGTGTGAGGGGGAGACTGCCACCCGTGAGTGGGGTGGCAGGGGGGACACAGGCCCACCCACTCCACTGTGTCCCAGCCTGGGGCCCTAACAGCGGCAGTTAGTCTGCTGCTGTGTCAGTGGGGTCCTGACCGCAACACACCGACATCGGCTCGAAATCTGTGGTAGCCAGACTGGGGTCAGCTACCCCCGGGCTACTTCCATTCTCCCCCTCCATTGGTACCTGTTCATCTGTAGCGTCCTCCGCCGGGTCCCACACCATGGGCTCCTTGGGGTGCTGAGCACTGGATCGGTCGGGTGGCTCCTCCGGACTCTGGGCTAGGGGACGCTCGGGCAGCTCCTCGGGGTACCGGGCTCGGGGAAGGCTCGGTCCAGCAGGAGCTCGGGCAGCAGCGTCTGTCCTCTCTGGCGGTCGAGCAGCAACTGAGCGCTGGGGCCGGGCCTTTATACTTCCTGTCCCGCCCCTTGACTTCCGGGGGGTGGGGACAGGCGGTGGTGGCTCCGCCCACTCTGGCAGCTGCTCTGGCTCGGCCCTCTCAGGTGCGGCTGGGAGCCAGGCCGCCTCACTACACGGCCCCCCCGTCAAGGCTGGCTCCCGTGCAGCGGGGCCAGCCCATTCCATACCCACCCCCCAGACGGGAGAGGAAGTCCGCATTTGCATGGTCCTTCCTGGCCCTATGACGGACAGTGAATGCATAGGGCTGCAGGGCCAAGTACCACCGCTGCAGCCGCATGTTATGGTCCTTCATGCGGGCCAACCACTGGAGGGCGGAGTGGTCGGTGACCAAGGTGAAGGGGACTCCCAGGATGTAGTACCGCAGAGCTTCACAGGCCCACTTCCTGGCGAGGGCTTCTTTTTCGACCACCGCATAATTTGTCTCTTGGGGGAACAGCTTCTGGCTGATGTAAAGAACCGGATGCTCTTCCCCGTCTACCTCTTGGGAGAGGATGGCCCCGAGTCCCACCTCCGAAGCATCTGTCTGCAGGACAAATGGCCGGGTGAAATCGGGGCTATACACGACCGGCTCCCTGCAGAGGCTGGTTTTCAGTGTCTGGAAGGCCTTGTCACACTTGCGGGTCCATTTCACCTGTCGCGGGCTGTCCTTTGTCAGGAGCCCCGTTAAGGGGGTGGCAATTGCCGCGAATTGGGGAATAAACCGTCTGTAATATCCTGCCAGCCCCAGAAACTGGCGCACCTGGCGTTTTGTGGCCGGCAGGGGGCAGGTTGCGATGGCCTGAACCTTGCCGACAAGAGGTTTTACCTGCCCATGCCCGATAGTATACCCCAGGTACGTGGTCTCTTGCCAGCCGATGCGACATTTCTTAGAGTTGGCTGTTAACCCAGCCTTCCGCAGAGACCTCAGGACAGCTGCGACCCTTTCTAGGTGGTTCTCCCACCGGGGACTGTAAATGACCACGTCATCCAGATAGGCGGCCGCGTAGTCCTGATGTGGCTGGAGGAGGCGGTCCATCAGGCGCTGAAAGGTAGCCGGGGCCCCATGGAGGCCGAAGGGCATCCGGGTAAATTGGTACAGGCCCGTGGGTGTGGCGAACGCAGTCTTCTCCCTGGAGGTTGGTTCCAGGGGGATCTGCCAGTACCCTTTGCTTAGATCAAGGGTGGTGATATAGCGGGCCTCCCCTAACCGGGCCAATAGCTCATCGATCCGAGGCATGGGGTACGCGTCATAGAATCATAGAATCTCAGGGTTGGAAGGGACCTCAGGAGGTCATCTAGTCCAACCCCCTGCTCAAAGCAGGACCAAACCCAACTAAATCATCCCAGCCAGGGCTTTGTCAAGCCTGACCTTAAAAACCTCTAAGGAAGGAGATTCCACCACCTCCCTAGGTAACCCATTCCAGTTCTTCACCACCCTACTAGTGAAAAAGTTTTTCCTAATGTCCAACCTAAACCTCCCCCTCTGCAACTTGAGACCATTACTCCTTGTTCTGTCATCTTCTACTACTGAGAACAGTCTAGATCCATCCTCTTTGGAACCCCCTTTCGGGTAGTTGAAAGCAGCTATCAAATCCTCCCTCATTCTTCTCTTCTGCAGACTAAACAATCCCAGTTCCTTCAGCCTCTCCTCATAAGTCATGTGCTCCAGCCCCCTAATCATTTTTGTTGCCCTCCGCTGGACTCTCTCCAATTTATCCACATCCTTCTTGTAGTGTGGGGCCCAAAACTGGACACAGTACTCCAAATGAGGCCTCACCAGTGCTGAATAGAGGGGAATGATCACATCCCTCGATCTGCTGGAAATGCCCCTACTTATACAACCCAAAATGCCATTAGCCTTCTTGGCAACAAGGGCACACTGTTGACTCATATTCAGCTTTTCGTCCACCGTAACCCCTAGGTCCTTTTCTGAAGAACTGCTGCCCAGCCATTCGGTCCCTAGTCTGTAGCAGTGCATGGGATTCTTCCATCCTAACTGCAGGACTCTGCACTTGTCCTTGTTGAACCTCATCATATTTCTTTTGGCCCAATCCTCTAATTTGTCTAGGTCCCTCTGTAGCCTATCCCTACCCTCCAGTGTATCAACCACTCCTCCCAGTTTAGTGTCATCTGCAAACTTGCTAAGGGTGCAGTCCACACTATCCTCCAGATAGTTAATGAAGATATTGAATAAAACCGGCCCCAGCACCGACCCTTGGGGCACTCCACTTGATACCGGCTGCCAACTAGACATGGAACCATTGATCACTACCCATTGAGCCCGACCATCTAGCCAGTTTTCTATCCACCTTATCGTCCATTCATCCAGCCCATACTTCTTTAACTTGCTGGCAAGAATACTGTGGGAGACTGTATCAAAAGCTTTGCTAAAGTCCAGAAATAGCACATCCACTGCTTTCCCCTCATCCACAGAACCGGTTATCTCATCATAGAAGGCAATTAGGTTAGTCAGGCATGACTTGCCCTTGGCGTCAAACTTGGAGATAGCATTAACGCGCCTGAAGTCGATACAGAACCGTTGTGAGCCGTCGGGCTTCGGCACCAGCACTACAGGGCTGCGCCACTCACTTTGCAATGGTTCAATCACCCCCAGATCCAGCATAGCTCGTACCTCCTCCTCAATGACCCGCCTCCTGTGATACGGCAAGGGCCTGGTCGCGCCCCGGATCACCACCCCAGGCTCCGTCTGGATCCTATGGTATACCAGGGAGGTGTATCCCGGTTGGCCCGTAAAGGTGCGGGAAAAGGCTCGCAGGAGGCACCGGGTCTGCTTGAGTTGGTCGTCTGTTGGGGTCTCCCCAAGCTGGGGTTCCCCGGGGTCCTCGGTATGGGCGACCTGGGGTCCTAATTCTGGTTCTGGCGGGTAGGGGTTAATCAGGAGCCCTTTGCGTTCCCGCCAGGGCTTGAGGAGATTGACGTGGTACCGCTGGATCTTCTTTTTTCGGTCCTGCTGATTAATTTCATAGGTAACCGGGCCCACCTTCCGGACCACCTCATATGGCCCTTGCCACCGGGCCAGAATCTTGAATTCACTGAAGGGCAGGAGGAGTAACACCCGGTCTCCGGGTTGAAAGTCCCGAGTCTGGGCGTCCCGGTTATAAGTCTGGGCCTGCGTGTTTTGGGCGGCTTTCAAATTCTCCCGCGCCAGAGCCCCCGCCTGCTTAAGGCGCTACTGGAGCTGGAGTACATACTTTAAGAGGCCCTGGGCTGGTGATGGGGCTTGCTCCCAGGTTTCCCTCATGAGGTCCAACAGGCCCCGGGGTCGCCGGCCGTACAGCAACTCAAAGGGTGAGAACTTGGTTGATGACTGGGGGACTTCTCGTACTGCCAGGACCAGGGGTGGAAGTAGCTGGTCCCATCGGCGAAGGTCCTCCTGGGGGAACCTATGCAGCATCTCTTTCAGCGTCCGGTTGAATCTTTCAACCAGCCCATCGGTCTGGGGATGGTAGACGGACGTTCGGAGTTGCTTTATCCCCAGGAGTTCGCACACCTGCTGGAGCAGCCTTGAAGTAAAGTTGGTCCCCTGATCCGTGAGGATCTCCCGGGGCAGGCCGACGCGGACGAAGACCTTCATCAGCTCAGCTGCGATGGTGCGGGCTGTGATGTTCCGGAGAGGGATTGCTTCGGGGAACCTGGTAGCATAGTCCATTATGACTAAGATGTATTGGAACCCCGCATTGCTCTTGGGGAGAGGCCCCACCAGGTCCATGGCCACGCGCTCAAAGGGGGTCTCAATTAAAGGCATCGGGACCAGCGGTGCCTTGGGGGTCCATGCGGGGGTGGCCAACTGGCATTCCGGGCAAGACTGGCAATAATTCTTTATCTCCTGGTGTACCCCTGGCCAGAAGAAGCGCCCCAGTATTCGAGCCAGCATCTTCTCGTGACCTAGGTGTCCAGCTGCTGGGACATTGTCGGCCAACTTCATGACCGCCCGGCGGTGGCACCGGGGCACGAGGAGTTGAGTCCTGGTATCCCCCGTGTGGGGGTCCCTCTCGACCCGATACAGGCGCTCCTGCTGCAGCTCGAAGTGTGGTCACTGCGCCGCTCGATGTGGGTTGAGGATAGTTCCATCTACGGTGGCCAGCTGGTCGTATGCCCCTTTGAGTGTGGGGTCGGCCCGTTGATCCCGGCAAAAGTCCGTGGGCACCGAGGGATCCTCCCCCACTCCTGGGGGGGCATTTTCAGGTCTTCCTGTCGGGTTGGCAGGGTCGGGACCTTCTCCCCCGTCTTCCTCGGACTCTGTTGCCTCCCCTTCCAGGGCAGGCGTGACCTCGGCGTGGCGGCGTAGGACTGCTGGAAACTCGGGCCAGTCCCGACCCAGGATCACCGGGTATACCAGCCACGGAGCGAGTCCCACTACCATCTGCCGGGTGACCCCATCAATTGTCAATTGGGCCCTTGCGCTTGGGTAGGGCTGTATGTCCCCGTGTCTGCATTGTAGCTGAATCGCTCCCAGGCGGGCGCCCTTCAATAACTGTCGGGCGCCCTTCAATAACCACAGGCACGGTGATCTTGGCCGCTTGCGGACGCCGGGCACAGCCTTCCCCGGAGTAAACCTGGCCAAAGGTACACTCCAGTCCTGGGCAGTCCCGCAGTAAATGGCCACGCTCCCCGCAGGAGAAACAGGACCCCAGGTCTGCCCGTCCCGTCCGTGACCGGGTACCAGGGTTACCTCCTGGAGGGCCCCGGTAGTCCCCTCTTGGCGCGGGGGTTGGAGTCCGAGTGGGTCTCCCGGAGGACGCTGCGGCCTGGGTCCGGGCCTCCGCTCCACGGGAGGAAACTCGTACATCCGTCGGGGTGGGCGCCTCCTTCTTCTCGGGGTTAGGGCGCTCCGTCCGGGGTGGGGCGGTCCGGCCAGCCGAACTCAGCGGGGCTTCAGCCGCGAGGAAGTCCTCCATTAATGTAACGGCTGCGGCCACTGTTGCTGGCCTATGGCGGAGGACCCAGGCTCTTCCTCGCGGCGGGAGTACATGGGCGAACTGCTCCAGTACTACCTGCTCTATTAGCTCCTCTAACGTCCGGCGTTCGGGCTGCAACCACCGCTTGCAGCTCTCCCGGAGCTCTTGGGCCACCATCCGAGGCCGGGCCCCTGGGGAATAAGTCAGGCTTCTAAAGCGCTGTCGGTATGTCTCCGGACTCACATCCAGGGCGTCCAGAATGGCGGCTTTCACCTGCTGTAATCCTGGGCTGCCTCGACAGACAGGCCTCGATAGACCATCTGCGCAGTCCCAGTTAAGTACGGGGCCAGGATGGTAGCCCGTTGGTCCTGGGCCCAGCACGCGACAACGGCCACCCGCTCGAACGTGACAAGAAATGCTTCTGGGTCGTCACCGGGTCCCATCTTCGTCAGCCGAATTGGGGGGCTGGGCCGCGAAGCCCCTGCTGGGCCTTCCGGCTGGGGTTCCCCAGGTCGAGCCAGCGCCGCTGCGAGCTGCTGGACACATTGCCTCTGGAAGTCCTGGTGCTGGGTAACCAGGTCTTGAAATAGCTGCCGTTGTTGGGACCCTAGCTGCTTGTTGGGACCACGAGCTGCTGCTGCTGTTGGAGGTGGGCGGCCTGCTGCTCCTGTTGCTGTCGCAACTGGGCCGCCTGCTGTCGCTCCTGGCTCTCCGTTACCAGGGCCAGGAGCTGGGACAGATCCATCTCTCGGGAGGGCGGTCTCTCTCCCGCGGCCCCCTTCTCACCAGCGTCAAGAGCTCGCGCCCACATCCTGGGCGAGACTCCTCAGAGAAGGCACCACGTGTAGACGTTCCGGTGTGGGGCTCGGCCCTCTCAGGTGCGGCTGGGAGCCAGGCCGCCTCACTCTGTGAGGCTTAGAGCGCAGTTAAGTCTCCCAAAGTCCAAGCCCTCGGTCCGGGCGGACAGTAAATAGTAGTCCCCGGGCTCAGGCAGGGCTGAGAAAACCCAACAGGAGTCAAGGCCCCAGCCCTAGGTCAGGGCGGGGCAACAAACAGTAGTTTGTGGGCTCAGACCCTCAGGCAGGGGCTGAGCAAAACAAGCAAGCAGTCTTTTAAGCCCTAGCCCTAGGTCAGGGCGGGGCAACAAAACTGCAGTTCAAGGGCTCAGTCCCTCAGGCAGGGGCTGAGCAAACCCACAGCACTTCAGGGGCTCAGACCCTCAGGCAGGGGCTGAGCAAACAGTCTCTTTTGCCCAAGCCCTAGATCAGGGAGGGGCAACAGCAATAGTTCACAGGCTCAGACAGGGGTTGAGCAACAAAGTCAGTAAAGCCCAAGCCCTCAGTCAGGGCGGGGCAACAGACAGCAGTTCTGGGCTCAGACCCTTAGGCAGGGGCTGAGCAACCCAAACAGTAATTTAAGCCCGAGCCCTGAGTCAGGGCGGGGCAACAAACAGCAGTTCACAGGCTCAGGCCCTCAGGCAGGGGCTGAGCAAAAACAAACAGTTCAGGGGCTCAGGTCCTCAGCCAGGAGCTGAGCAAACAGCAGGTAAGTCCAGACTTCTGGGTCTGAGCGCTGGTGTGAGGGGGAGACTGCCACCCATGAGTGGGGTGGCAGGGGGGACACAGGCCCACCCACTCCACTGTGTCCCAGCCCGGGGCCCTAACAGCGGCAGTTAGTCTGCTGCTGTGTCGGTGGGGTCCTGACCGCAACACACCGACATCGGCTCGAAATTTGTGGTAGCCATTCTCCCCCTCCATTGGTACCTGTTCATCTGTAGCGTCCTCCGCCGGGTCCCACACCATGGGCTCCTCGGGGTGCTGAGCACTGGATCGGTCGGGCGGCTCCTCCGGACTCTGGGCTAGGGGACGCTCGGGCAGCTCCTCGGGGTACCGGGCTCGGGGAAGGCTCGGCCAGTCCTCCTCAGGGTACCGGGCTCGGGGAAGGCTCGGTCCAGCAGGAGCTTGGGCAGCAGCGTCTGTCCTCTCCGGCGGTCAGGCAGCAACTGAGCGCTGGGGCCGGGCCTTTATACTTCCTGTCCCGCCCCTTGACTTCCGGGGGGCGGGGACAGGCGGTGGTGGCTCCGCCCACTCTGGCGGCTGCTCTGGCTCGGCCCTCTCAGGTGCGGCTGGGAGCCAGGCTGCCTCACTACAGGGAGAAATGGTAAATAGGATGAAATTCAGTAAGGACAAATGCAAAGAACTCCTCTTGGGGCAGAACAATCAGTTGCACATATACAAAATGGGAAGTGACTGACTAGGAAGGAGCATTGCAAAAAGGGATCTGGGGGTCATAGTGGATCACAAGCTAAATAGCAGGTTTCAGAGTAGCAGCCTTGTTAATCTGTATCCGCAAAAAGAACAGGAATACTTGTGGCACCTTAGAGACTAACAAATTTATTTGAGCATAAGCTTTCGTGGGCTACCGCCCACTTCTTCGGATGCATGGAATGGAACATATATTGAGGCGATATATATACACATACAGAGAGCATGAAAAGGTGGGAGTTATCTTATCAACTCTGAGAGGCCAATTAAGTAAGGAAAAAAAACTTTTGAAGTGATAATCAAGATAGCCCAGTACAGACAGTTTGATAAGAAGTGTGAGAATACTTACAAGGGGAGATAGATTCAATGTTTGTAATGGCTCAGCCATTCCCAGTCCCTATTTAAACCTAAGTTGATTGTATCTAGTTGCTAAATAGCAGTCAACCATATAACACTGTTTCAAAAAAAGCAAACATCATTGTGGGATGTATTAGCAGGAGTGTTGTAAGCAAGACATGAGAAGTAATTCTTCCGCTCTACTCCGTTCTGATTAGGCCTCAACAGGAGTATTGTGTCCAGTTCTGGGTGCCACATTTCAGGAAAGATGCGGACAAACTGGAGAAAGTCCAGAGAAAAGCAACAAAAATGATTAAAGGTCTAGAAAACTTGACCTAGGAGGGAAGCTTGAAAAAATTGGGTTTGTTTAGTCTGGAGAAGAGAAGACTGAGGGGGGACATGGTAACAGTTGTTATAAGGAGGAGCGAGAAAAAATTGTTCTCTTTAACCTCTGAGGATAGGACAAGAAGCAATGGGCTTAAATTGAAGCAAGGGAGGTTTAGGTTTGACATTAGGAAAAACTTTCTAACTGTCAGGGTAGTTAAGTACTGGAATAAATTGCCTGGAGAGGTTGTGGAATCTCCGTCATTGGAGATTTTTAAGAGCAGGTTAGACAAACACCTATAAGGAATGGTCTACATAATACTTAGTCCTGCCTTGAGTGGAGGGGACTGGAGTAGATGACTTTTTGACCCTTCCACTCCTATGATTCTATGATTATATATGGTATATAAGAAGACAGGCCTCCCAAAGACCTGTTCATGCTAGAAAATCTCTCTATCCCCTGAAAACTAATATGAGTATAGGAATAAACACTACCTCATTTTACCTATCACTCCTTTCCCCAGAAGAAGATCTGGAAAACAGGTGAGCTTAGCAGCATGTTGTGAAGGTCACCAAATCCCAGCTCTAGTGGATCAGGGAGGAAAATGATTCTCGAAGACCCGTCCTGGTTATAACAGTTGCGTGTGGAGATGGCTACCTCAAGCATCTCAGCTGGTTGCAGTGCTCTGGATATAGTGCAGAGGGAAAGGTGGTCTCTCAAATACCCAGAACCCAAACCACTTAAGACTTTAAAGGGGAATTTCCAATGGCGTTGAATAGAAGTAGCCATAGAAACCCACAGATCACCCAGTTTGTGTGCTGATTGCTGGAATATAATGACTTTCATTAACAAAAGGGTTCTGATCTGATCTATTTCTCCGCAGGTTTTAAAATGCATTTTATAATGAGTATTGGCAATGTTGGTTTTCCCCTTAGATGTGGGTTTTTCTCCGAACTTTTCTCTTGTTTTCAAATATAAATTAAAATATTTTTGATTTAAAAAGTAAGTAGTTATCGGTGGCAGCAAAACTGTAGTTTGGAAGACAAGCTGAACATATAGGGAAAGAAAGCTGCCATGTGCTCATTGTACCTCTGCGGTCCCCTGCTCTGCCCCCTTCCATGGCTGTTGCATGAGCACTGTGAAATGGCGGTGACTGGTGATTCAGAGCCTGCTCGTTCAGGCTGTGCACCTGTGAGAAGATCAACTCCTTATGCAAGTAAAACAGAGAGGTTTGGATACTCTGTGTTTGCTATTCAGCATGCACTCATCCAAGCTGAAATCACAGGGCCGTGCATCCTGGGTTAGGTGCCCATCCTTTGCTTTATTCAATGCACACTTTACATGATGCATAAATAAAATATAGCAAAATTCCATGTGACATCTCTCTCTCTCTCTCTTTTCAGAGGGAGGAATAGCTCAGTGGTTTGAGCATTGGCCTGCTAAACCCAAGGTTGTGAGTTCAGCCCTTGAGGGGGCCACTTAGGGATCTGGGGCTAAAATCAGTACTTGGTCCTGCTAGTGAAGGCAGGGGGCTGAACTTGATGACCTTTCAAGGTCCCTTCCAGTTCTAGGAGATAGGATCTCCATTAATTTAGCCCTCTCTCCCCCCCCCCAATAAATCTGTTGTTATGGGCAAAATTCAGCCCTGGTTTAAGTGGTTGCAACTCAGTTAACTTCCCTGAAGCTGAACCAGAGCTAATCTTGGTTCTTTGTTGTTCATATTCTATTGTGTCTACTATTTTAGAACCCAGATTCTGCTGTCATTACAGTCTGTGGTTTCATTTAAATCAATGGGACTACTCACCATGTAAGGTACTACTCAGTGTGAGTGAGGGTGATGGAACCTGGCCCTTAGGAACTACAGAAAACCAACCAAAAATAAAACCAGCTGAAAATCTATCATGGCTGGGGGTGGGTGGAAAGGGGGAAGTAACTTTTCACTCTGAAGCTGAACAGTGATAACTAACCACATTGTGAGAAATAGATGTTATTGGAATGAGCCTAAAATGAATGAATATTGTTTTGGAAGTTTGCAGCATGATTGAAAACACTTGTTACTGGGGTGACTTTTTACTATTATGATATAGGGCCTGATCCACAGTCAATGGAAGGGCTCCTATTGATTTTGCTGGGCTTTGGATTAATCCCACAGTACCTTATGTGATATGTTGCCATATCTTTACACATGCCAGCAAAGTGGCCCACTAGACAGGACCATAGAATGGGAGTCAGGAAACCTGCTTCAAGGTCTGACTCTGCCATTGACTTGCTGGGCAACCTTGAGCAACTTCATTTCTTCCGTGCCACCACGTTTCCATCTGTAAAATAGGAGTAATTATACTTACCATATCTCAGATATATGGATGAAAAGTGTGACTGGTACGTGTTTGGACTTATTATTACTCCTTTAAATAAAAATGTGTTCAGTTGTGTTTGAATTGTCAATAGCTGTTCAAAATCCTTGATGGATTGTCTGTCACAAAAGTCCTCCAATGTGGAGAGGAGGGGGAATTTACCTGTTGCCAGATTTGTAGTCATCTGTGTCTTAGATCCAGTAATGAAAAAATAGCACCATTAACCCTTATGGAAAATGTAACTATTTCAGGGGAAAAGCTGACTTTCTATTCTGCTGATACTAGAGCTTTTTATATTAAAAAACACTAGGCAAGGTATGCCTCTAGCCATAAACCAGGTTAAATAATATGCTTTTAAGCTTTGTAAGAATGACACAGTGAAAGTAGGTTTAATAAACCTTTCCTGCAACTGAGTAGAATGTTAGGGCCTGAGCATGCAAACCACTACGAACGTGAATATGGCTCGGTTACATATTGAAGTCATATTGAAGTCAATGGGACTGCTGACATTTAGTGAAGAGTTATGAGTATATGAGTTAAGAGTTTGAGTATGTGACTCAGGGTTTGTATTACCAGGGCTTCATATTGGATAATGTTCATTTATTGCAATAACTTTACAATATCTGCCCCCTTAAAACTCAGCCGGAGAACCCACTTACCCAAAGGATCTTGCTTTGCTTATTAGAAAAACACACATCCTAGCAGTAAACTCTACAAACTAGATAGGCTTGTGTTGTGGTATTTCTTTTGTATACAGCTGCTCACTTTGCCTCTGTAATACATGGGAAAAAAATCTTCAGTGTGGTAATTGATTAGTGTAGTTTCCTGTAAGCCAGCTCTTGTGGTTTCTGGTTTCCAGCCAGTTCTATTTTTACCTTCTTTTCTCCAGTTACTTTCTCTTTCTTAAAAGGATACTTCTGCCTGGTATTCTATTAACATAGCATTTCTTACACTCCAACCAATCTACAGTGTGCAAAAAACACGAATAAAGGTGTGAGGATAATGTGTGGTCTGATTAAACTCAACGCAGGTTTTTAAGCCCTGTAATACAAGAGGCATCAGCAGAGCAAAGGGCAGTAGAAATGAGAGGAATTTTGGCCACTCTATTTATAGATGTTGGGCAATGGCGGTGACCAAACAGTTCCGTGTTGTTGCAGCATAAATAATTTTGTTCCCAATCCTGCAGATGGTTATGAACATGCATATTTTTGCTTATATGAGTAAAGTTATGAATGTGCATAAGCGTTTGCTGTATCTGGTCCTCAGTGATGGGCCACAATGTTATCTGGTTTACATTGGTGTAGCTCCACTCAAGGCAATGGAGCTGCACAGATTCACACCAACTGAGGATCTCCCCTGAGGAATGCAGGGGTTGAAAGAACAATGTAAATTAACATGGAGAAGGAGATCTGAATTTACAGAGAAATGAGGAAATGAAAGTAATCCCAAGTAAGAGTTCAAAAAAGTAGTAGAGATGGTGATTTAGGTCAGATCCAACTCCCATTGAAGTCAGTGGGAGTTTTCCATTGGCTTCATTGGTAGTTGGATCTGACTGTAGGGTAGGAGGTGCTGAAAGCCCATCTCCATAGGTTGTTTCTTAGAGAGCTTTAGGATTCTGTGAGCCCTTCAAGAGAAGATTCATTGTCATGCTGGAGTCTGGGACATGGACACTATTTTAGGTTGATTGAAATCTTGCTTGGATAGCACCTTCATTGTCAGAAACATAGAAGACTAATAGAAGGCATATCAATTTAGTGACATGTACTGTTTCCCAGACAGGAGCTACAAACATTAGAGCATTGTGTTTTTCATTCAGATAATAAAATAAATACATAAATGTTGTTCTTTTCTGCACCTCACCCTCCCTGCCCCCATCCCCAGGCCACAGGTTGTTGTTTTTTTAGTCTGGCTCCTAAAGCCACATCTTCAGATGTGGTAAAAGACCCAGTTCATCCTTTTCCATTGAAGTCAATGCATCCCCTTGCACCCATGGTGAATTTGACTCTCTCTCTCTCTCTCTCTCTCTCTCTCTTTTCCAGCCAGACAGAAGATCAACCTTAACATGTACCTGCAAAAACTGGGCCTGTATTTTTGGCACCACAGACAGAATGAAGAATCATAATCTGACATGTAACCACTAAGATATCTGGTTTGCACCCACAATAAGGGAGTTAGATGTGTAATTACTAAGATTTGCAACCATGATAGTGCCTGAACCAAAACCCATTAAAGTCAGATCTGACAACAGTTAAATTCTCCTCCCATCAGATCAGGTCCTTGCACATTATCTGACTTCTTGTAAATATCTGCTAGGCTATCATTTATCTTCTACCTTTTTTAAGCTCTGATCCATCAAAGCTTTTAAACCCATGCTTAACTTTAAGCAAATACGTAGTCACGTAGCTTCAAAGAGACAACCCATGTTCTGAAAGTGCTTATGTGCAATGCTGGTGTGATGCCCTGATGAATAGCTTCCTCATTATTACATTAAGTATTGGCAAAGTTTTTCTGTTACAGTAAAGCACTAGAACTAACTAAAACCTTGGGAGGTTGAGAAGAGAGTGACTTTGAGCTGACATCACAGTATTGCACTATTTTATTTTTATTTATTTGTTTGTTTGTTTTTTGAGATAAAAAAAAGACAGCAGCATTCCCATGTTTTTACCAGGCACAGCGAGAGGGTCCATTGCTGCACCATCAGATTGAGTTGAATTTACAAAGTAGAAAATGCTATAAAGCATGTGATATTTGTATAGTGAACGCAAAATATTATTCATGAGAGTTCCAAAGGGAACTGCTTGGAAGAAAGGTGAAAATGGTGTTTGCTGTGAATCATCCCCAGTGTTAGTAAATTGATTGTAAATTACCTTTTGGGCTGAAGTTTCTCATGCTAGGCTTCAGCCCAGAAGCAATTATTTTGGTATGTGTGGTAAATTTCATAACAACCGGTGGAGCTGTTGTTGAGAAACTGAAATTTACTTCATGCTTTCTAAAGTTCATTTTGCACTCCGGTAGCCCCCCCAATAACTGTTTGAAAATATCAAATTACCCATGTTATTAGTGCTTCATGAAGAATGTTTGAAGGCATTTGTTTTTGAAGTAGCAAAGTTAGTGTATGAATGTATAACAACACTGCACTGCAAATGGACAGTACGTTATTTCCCATCATTTCAGAAAGACAGAGGATCCTGCGGAGCATTTAAGCACATGCTTAATTTATAAGCACAAATAATCTCAGTGGGACTATTTATGTGATTAAAGTTATGCACGCGCTTAAGTGTTTTGCTAGGCTGAAGCCAGAGCGCATTCTGAGTGATGATACTTGCTGTATGTCCAATTAAAAGTCTACCTATTCTGTGAGGGATTTCCTGCTGTGCAGACGGAATTCCATTTTAATTCCACCAAAGTTGTACAAAGAATGTTAACGTCCTTCAGGGCCAGTGGACTTTCAAAGTGAACAGAACAGCACGTACAATGTATTCGCATAGCTGCTATCGGCTGAAGCATCTAGGGCCGGCCACTGTTGCAGTCAGGAGACTGGGCTAGAGGGATAAGTGGTCTGATTCACTGTGGAAGTTCCTACATTCCTCTAATTTGTGCAGAGCTTTGAGACTGCCATATGAATAGTTCTGTATATTATTGATCCCTTTCCTCTTGTATTGGGAAACCCAGATTACATGTCAGTGATGGAAAAAGTATCTAAATTATTACCAGAGACAGGCATTTTATACTCACACAAAGCCTATTTCTTCCCAATTCTAGCACAAACATTTGAAGCTCTGAAATGGTGCAAATGTAACATGCCTGGACCCTTGTCTGTAACATTTAATTTCCGTTAACAAAACAACCCCAGACCCTAACATTTTCCTTGTCCTCAGAAATCCAGTTTTCTTCCATGACTGAAGGTCACTTGAGCTGTGGTGTTTTTCTTTCTTCCGATCATTTTGCACACTCTCCACGAGGGAGAAGAATAAGGAGTGCTGTTTATGCGGAGGGGGAGCACTTCAGGAGATCTCTGTGGGAAGATGAGGAGGGTGTGGAACAGAGTATCTCCAGGTGCTTGAGAAATAATGGATGTTTCAAGGAGCACATTTTTATTGGCACTTGTGTGGATGGCAGCCCATCGTACAAATGCACACAAGGTTGCACTAGTGCTACTTCAGCTGAGTAAGAAACATCAAGGGCTCTCTGGGGCAAATTCTCTGAGGTTCCCAGAAGCTTTTTAAGGAGGCAAATCATTGTCAGGACCAGTAGCAGGAGCCAGCCAAAGCCATGGCTGCAACCTGAATTATGGACCACTCTATCCTATTCACAGCCTTCAACCAGCTACCCGCTAGTTCACCAATACTATCAGTCCCCTAGTAGTCAGTCAGTTGCCTCCTTCATTGCATTTGTACCATGTGGCTGGCAGCTTCACATCCCCTTACCATAGCTTCAAAAGATTCCTTCACATCTCCTCACCCGATGCAAGACAGGAGGAGATGGGGTGAGTCCTGCTAATAAGCTGCGGTGTTCCATTGTGCTGCTTCGACTCCTTCACAGGAAGGAGGAATGTACGGCTGCAGCTGGGCCGTGCATAAAGGAATCACCCCCACCAGCTGACCCACCCACCGGAGCAGGATGGTGGAGGGAATTTTTTCAGGCCAGGCCTCGCCTAGCAACACATTCTCTTTGCTGGGAAGGGACTGGCAGCTGGCAAAGGAGCTGCCTTTGTTGGCTTTACCCATGTTGAGAGTTCCTGCTGAGGGAATGTCTAATTGGCCAGCCTGTGTCCCCTCTGAGCAGTGCAGGGAGGGAGCTGGGACTGAGAATCAGACTCTGGGACTGTAACAGTATCTTTATATGCATGTTTTCCTTTCTGCTCTGCAACTCACATTTCCCTGTCTTTTGTTCCTTTCCCCAGCTCATATATTTCTGATCCTTTCTTTAGCACTCACAGAACTTAGTGTGAATTCTAAAGCCAGCCACTTCCCCATTTGTGCATGAAATTGATGATATCTGCCTTTTTTGTGTCCTTTTTTTATTAGGACAGCGAGTACTATTTAATAAGGATATAAACCACACATTTTTATGAGTCTATAATGAGTTTGAACGTTTTATGTAAGGCATAAAACATCACATGGGAGCATTTTCCATTCAGTGGGCCTCATTCTCTCACTTTTTTGCTTTGCTGCAACTCAGGTGATTTCAGTGGAGTTCCTCCTGATTTACACCTGTGTGAGTGAGCAAAGAATGAGGCCCAATGTGAGCTCACTGAGGGCTGAGTCACTTATTCAGTCACTAGGTTCAGCAAAGTGCTTCCAGCATGCTCCTGAGTATATCAGAGATGTGCTCTAATACACCAAATCCAGATCTGAGTCCAGATTTTGCTTAGAGGGCTTCAGATCCAGGAATTTGCTTTGTCCCATTATAGAGGCCAGAGTCAACTTTTTCAGTTTATCATGGCCTAGCTCTGCTATTAAGTGACATGACAGACTAACATCCTGGAGAGTGTCTAATTTAACTTGACCAAAATCTTATTTTAAATGATACATTTATGGAAAAAATCCATTAAGATGTATGGGTGTGGACTGATGTGTTATCAAGTAGCTTGTTCGGTATTTAATAATACAGAGTTGTAAAATGAAGTAAATTTGCTACAATTACAGTCCTGAAAGCCATGACCTCTCTAATCCCATCCTTTTCTTCAGCTGCCACTTGTTCTGCGGCCTGATCCTGTGTGAGCTGGGAAAGGTTCTCCCCCAAACGTTGCTATCTTGTCTCTGGGGGCTGCCAAAAGGAATCTCTTTTATATTAATTCACTGGCCTCTTCTAGCCAAGATCTGGCCCTTTCAATGTCCCGTGTTGCTCTTTGGGGGCTGTTTGAGCACAACTCAATCACTGCTGCTTGTCCCCCTGGCTCAGGTTCCCTTCAAAGAACAGTTGTGTTGTCATGGTTGCTTTGATGGGTACGTGGGATGAGAGCCACTGAAAATGAAGCATCTCCACTGCAGCCTCACATGGTAGCTAGCATCTGGGGGGAAACAAATAAAAATAAAACAGCTCTCATCTCGCAGAAGTGCCATTATCATCAGGAAATTGACAGACGGTTGGGGGGTCTGCTGTAAATTCCCTGAGGGGGTCTGATATGTAGAAGGGCTGAACACTCAAGCTGGAACTGAAGTCACTGGGAACTGTGCTTTAAACATCTGAACAGTCACGTCCTCTGCAGCTCAAAATGGGCACCCAAATTACTGGACACTTTTGACTCTGTGCCTCATTCGGTCCATTTGTAAAATGGGGATAATACCACCCCTCACCTTAAAGGGTAAATTCATACATGTCCTGAAGAACTCAGGTACTGTAGTGCTGAGCGCCATCAAAAAGCTCAGGGCAAAATAACTAATTCAGGTTTCAGAACAGGGTTTGAACAGTGTCCAGTAAATAATGCAACCTTAATTCTGGCATTTCCTAACTTCTGAGCACTTGACATTGCAAACTCAATAACGTTCTTTTAATCATGTGTGTGTGTAAAACTCTGCACAGAGTACAGTTTTGGCTTGATTTAAAAGGAGTTTGGGGGTTAAACTACCAGTAGCTGACCAATTAATGCCATAGGAATTATCCATACACTTTACTCATTAAAGATCTCGATCAACAAATCTAGTGTTCACAATACAGAGCCACAGTGGGCTGCTACTTAATAGCTTGGCTGAGATCAGCAACTGGACGAAGCTCAAAGCTCAGATGGCTGGTGGGAAAATGGAAGCACTCCAAAGAACTCCCCACCTCTATAAGACTCCTGTCTGCTTTCAGATTGTCAAGACCCTGGACTCCCCTGGACTCCTTGCTGGTTCTAGGCCATGTCAAATGCCCCTTTCCCATTTGTGGCTGCCACTGGCTGCTGAAAAGATTGGTCCCCCTCTTGTCATGTTCCAGGTTGGCCATGGCCATTCATGTACATATGTCCTACAGGTTTGATTGTTGTCATTTCCCCGTGCCTAAGTAAGACATTGGCAACGTTAGCAACGCTACAGTTGATCCAGAACACTGCAGCCCAACTGCTCAGGAGCACAAGCTGCTGGGATCACTATGCTGTGCCCGCTTCACTGGTTTCCAATTAAATACCAATTCAGGCTACTGGGACAGTGGAATTATCAGCCTCCTGGGTGGGATTCATGCTTGTGAGGCAGAGCTTTCTCAGCAACGGGCACACACATTATTTTTATTATTTTATTATTAATTATTTATTTATTGTTTGTTAATGTATTTCTTTTATTAGCCCTGAGTCAGGAAAGTATCCCTATGTACTAAAGTACTTCCCTGAATCAGAGCCATTGTTGTTGTTTGCTATTTGTCTATGGTAGCGCACACTATATGTGCAAGGTCCCTTCCAGACACTCATGAAGGCATGGTGGTGAAGAGCTCAAACTCTCAGGGCAGATTAGGAGACAGAAGTCAGAGGAAAGGTGGTGGGAACAACAGTGGACAAAATGGGTCTGATCCAAAGCCAACAAGTCAATGGAAAGGCTGTCTTTGGATCAGGCCTCTTACACACATTTTTTATGAAAGTCAGCTTGTGTCAGGAACTCACCCTCAGACGTTCAGATAAACCACAAACCTCAGTGCCTGCAGAGAGCAGGATGCAAATACCACTTCTCTAACCCGCAAGAACACCACACTTAAAGAAAAGAGAGAACCCAAATAAAATCAAACCATACAACTTAAACAAAATCCAGTTCATTTTGATTGGAGGCAGCAGGGAGAGAAACACCTCTTCAGGGCTTTTGGAGGTGCTGCTGTGGGGACAGGGATGAGATAACAATCTAGAATGAAAGGAAGAACTCCTACATAATTGAAAAGTATGCCAGAACAAGAGGGTCTAGCATTGCAATTAGCAGGTATACAGATGCATGCACTGTACCTGCTGCTCTCATTAATTAATACACATGTACCTTCAGACTAGGCCGGATTTTTGTTCACTACTCCCTCCCCCCCCAAATGTTGTGAATTTTTCCTGAATGAATGAGAACTCCTAAATAACATAATATATGTAAAATTTTCTTTTAACACCAGCTCAGTGACAGCTGCCAACATCTGATCCCAATCAGCACCTTTTATGTACTGCGTGTAAGAGGTTTATGGATATAATACTCCATTTTATTAACCATTTATTTTCATAAAGCAAGGCCAAGTTTACTGTGAATCTGCCTGTGCACTGTATGATTAATACAGTTTGATGAAGTAGTATGTAACCAAAAGGAAGTAGAATTACAGCCCTGAATCAGCAATGCTTTTACGCATGTGCTTAGTTTTAAGTGCTTTGCTGAATAGGGATGGGCTTAAGCAAGTGCTTGAAGTTAAGGAGTTGCTTAGTGCTTTGTAACTTGGCATCTATGGCTTGATCCTGTAAGTCGCTGGCACTTCTTTGAACTCCAGTTGAAATCAGTAGTAGTTGAAGATATGCAGCACCCCTTAGGAGCTGGCAGGATCAAGCCATAAAAAGAAATGTGTTGATTTTTAACACTCTGGCAGTGTTTTGCTGCTGAAATGTTGTAAATAGAAGGGACTCTTGCCTTTTTTATAAATAATAATAATAATAATAATAAGGAGTTGGGGAATTATGGTAGCTTAAAAAATCCCGCATGGCTCTACCATGCAGGTGGATAGAATTTCCTACACCATCAATCCTGACAAGTCATTAAAACTGTCTGTATAAGTAAAATGAATGGTTAGGTCTTAAAGTAGGAAGCAGAACTCTCCATGGAAATCTCATTTCCGATCCATCCCTTGTAACAATTCTGACTGGTTATAAGCACTCTGGATGGTGTCAGTTTCAGCAGATTTACAGCTTTTCGTGGAATTGTACAGTTTAATATTATACTAACATTTAAAACACAGAGCTACTTTAAAAACCTTTACATGATATAGATCCTCGATCTGTTCTGTGCTTTTGGCTCCCACCAACAATTCCTAGCAATGAATAACAATTATGCATAACAAGATATGTAGTATTACAGAGAGACTGAAGCAACTACAGTTCCTGCATAGAAAATCTGGTAGTTAACTTTCCATGTGAATGATGGGATACTGGATTGCTTTGTTTGTTTAAAGTGTAATCTCTCTGGGGCTGGCTCCTTCCTCTTTGAAAAAGTATTTCCATTTTAGGAATAGCACTGACATCCCCTTCTACCCAATAAACAAAAATAATCAAAGCCCTACCCTAAGCAAAGGTTTTACCTCTAAAAATGAGACATGCCAGAGATTCCATCAGGTCCACTTGGGGCTTTGCTGTTAATTTTATATGAAAAGCATTCAGGTACTCTAGTGATGGGCAGCAGTATAAAACCCATAGACAGATCATCTGTTACTCCATTCTCAGTGGGTCCTCAGGTGGTACTGTAATAAAAATAATAAATAAGGACTATGAGCTACAGTTTTCAGCAGTTATGTGCAATGTACAGTGAGCCGTGTAATGATGATGCCCAATGAAATTAAATCCTATAGAAGGAAATCAAAGAGATTTGGAAGAGAACACTTTCTTTGGCGTGGGGGGAATAGACACAGAGGGAATGTAGAGGCAGGATTCTCCATTGTGCTGTACCATGTTCGTTCATTTACACCAGTAAATCAGAATAGCATTTTATACTGGCTTTGCAATTAGTCTGCACAGGTGTAAATGGTTACACAAGGAGCAGGGCTACAGAGAACTGAGCCGTGAGCATGCAGTGAGAGGTCAGGATCGCCAGGTGGACAGGTGACCATATCTCACAGCCCTCCCTTGCACAGTTGTCTCCCAGATTGGCAGTCTCTGAGCAGATGGAAATGACTGGAGTGTCCAGCAATCCTCCACCCCCAGGCATGGTCTCTGCAAAACAGGGTTCAGTAAGCATGGAGTGTAAGCCTGTTGTATGACTAAAGAGAGGATTTCAGTCCCCATGGTTATCCTTATAGCAGAAAATGATCTAAGGTAGGAAGTGTAACTTCACTCCCACAGAACGGTGATCTAAACAAGCCTATGCAGATGGATCAGAGCCGGGGGCAGCATTGTAGGGAGAGGGGCAATCCAGGGCAGGGGAGAGGGCTAGTCCTGATGTGTAATTAGGAAAAGACTTTGTTCATGTTATTTTGTATAACAACACTGGTGAAGCATATGGGTCGGTGCCTAGTCTGGAGCTAATAGAGGTGACTTTAATCTTTCTCCATGGAGCAAATCATTAACCTCTTCAAAGAATGTTCTTCGAGTCTGTTTGATTAGTTCAGTGGTCCCCAACCTTTTTGTGGCCAGTAGCACATTCATGTTTTCAGAAGAGTGTGGTGGGCGCCAACAATTTTTCAAGGCTTATTTTGTATTTGTACATTAAATAATACGAAAAACATCATATTTAATATTACATAATATATGAATCCATAAGATAAAAAGGGTAGTTTTACATGTAAAAGGTATTAATTAAATTATTCGGCAATTACTCTTTCACCTTACCATGCGAATTTGCTCTTTTTTATCTACCTCTAAGAAAAATTTAGGAGTTTTTACAAAATAAATATCATAAACAGTTTTCATCTTATTTATTTTAAAAAAGTAAAACATTGTTGAACTGCTGGTCCAAATATATTTATTATTCTTACTTTAACATAGAATGAAGCCTGCAGCCCTGGAGTTCTCTGTCCCCGGCAGGCGCGGGGCCGCAGTTTCTCTCCGGCTTAAGCCACAGCCCTGCGCCTGCCGGGGACAGAGAACACCGGCACCCACAGCCTGCAGCCCCAGAGTGCTCTGTCCCCAGCAGGTGCGGGGCCCCGGCTTCTCTCCCCTGCTGGGCACGAGGCGGGTGCACATAAATGCCCCGGTGGACACCATGGCGCCTGCGGGCACCACATTGGGGACCACTGGATTAGTTCAATATGTACAGTTTCAGGAAAGAAATCATTTGGACAACAGTCTTAGTTTCACTGAGATTTCTTGGGTTCGGAGAAAAAAAATGATGGCTGGAAGTTTTTGCGAAGACTTAAATTCAAACGATTTGCATTTTCTTTTCAGCTTTTTCCAGCTCCTGTTGCATTTCCCTTGGACTTGATTAGAACAATAGAATCTCAGGGTCGGAAGGGACCTCAGGAGGTCATCTAGTCCAACCCCCTGCTCGAAGCAGGACCAATCCCCAGACAGATTTTTGACCCAGGACCCTAAATGGCCCACTCAAGGATTGAACTGTTACCAACGTTACAAATGTTCAGAGGAACATGCAGAAAAAAAGACACACATTCCCATTTCCTGATGTCTGCTCCCCACCTCTTCCCCAGTACTCAACTGATCTCTGTGTTCACAGGACTAAAAGAGAGAATTGTTTGCCATCTAACCCTGCTGGAAAACAGGCCTCATTAAACTCACTGCTGAGAGGAGGGGTGGAGGGAATACCAGCATGTTAAATAGGTTCTCTGTCAGAACTTTCAAGGAGCTTATGTAACGTGGCATTTCTACCACATTAGAGTTATGAGAGCGAGGAACCTATCAGCTTTTTAAGTAACCTAAACTTTGAGCAGATACAAATGTCTTGAAATTTAGGGCTATCAAGATGATGTTGTGATAATGTAACTCCATTAACGGATTCACCACTTTGTTAATCCTGTTTTACGTCAGGATAATGGCATTAATTTCAGTTGTTACACCAGTGTAACACTGCCATAACATGGCGATGAATCAGGCTCTCTGTCACTTCGGTTAACTTACGGGTGAGTACTGGGACTGAAACAAAAACTTTATTATTTAATAGTGCCCTGCTATTGAAAAGGGTAAGGCTTTGAGATTCTGTCCAGGTTGCACATTCCAAGTGATGATTCCTATCACAAGGAGGGGGTCAAACACTAATCAGGTTAGGTTCTGCACTAGTGGGGAGGGATAGCTCAGTGATTTGAGCATTGGCCTGCTAAACCCAGGGTTGTGAGTTCAATCCTTGAGGGGGCCATTTAGGGATCTGGGGCAACAAAAAAACAATCTATCGGGGACAGTTCTTGGCTTTGCTAGTGAAGGCAGGTGACTAGACTCAATGACTAAGGTCCCTTCCAGCTCTATGAGATAGGTATATCTCCATATATGACTTTCATTATTGCCAGTACCAAGCATTGCAGCTGTGTGAGTGGGAATGCACTCTACAAGCTGTATTCAGAATTTTTCCCTCTATTGGTTTTAATACTTGAGTCTTAGGGCCTAGAGGACTGGATAGTTCAGGTTTTGGAAGGATGGATTTTGGACACAGAGTCTCTATCCTTAGAAGTTTTGTGGGTGGTGCTTTTCCGAAGTTTCTTTAATCATCTCTAGGTTCCTTTTTCTCTCCTAGTAAGCTTCATCTGCCTACGAGTGCTGGAAGACCTGGTGGTCTCTGACCTCTGCTGAAATGTGTATGTAGTGTGAGGACACAAACATAGAGCCGTGCTTTAAGCAGCAGCTAGAGAACTCCCTAACCCAGAAGATCCTACATTTATTAAGCTCTCTGATGTAATGCATCCTGTTCCTCTCTGGTAACTGTGGAGGACCAGGAATTCTATAACCGTCTCCCTTTCTTTATAATAAAATATTAAAACATATAAACCAAAGTATGTAAACACAACAATTCAGAATAAACTTCAGTTCCTTAAAACTGTTGACACTACACTGCTACCCCGATATAACGCTGTCCTCGGGAGCCAAAAAATCTTACCGTGTTATAGGTGAAACTGCGTTATATCAAACTTGCTTTGATCCACCGGAGTGTGCAGCTCTGCACCCTCCCCCGCCCCCCCCCGAGCACTGCTTTACCACGTTATATCCAAATTCATGTTCTATCGGGTCGCGTTATATCGGGGTAGAGGTGTACTATGTCTCTTCATCAATTGCATGTAAATAGTCTTGAACGGTATTCTAGAAATCACATCTTTCGAGGGCATCTGATTATCTTCCAGAACACTTTCTCACTTCTGTAAAGTTTGTGCGTGGAGTTCTTTTTTGTGGGGCAGGGGAGGGGGGTCATTTCCTGACAGAGTTACCTGCAGATTACATACCTTCTTTGTTGTGTTGGGAAATATTAAAGATGAACCTGATTTCTCCAGAGAAGTCCTTTTGAAATCTCCACTAGATAGTATCTGGGAGTTTCTGCTGAGTGCTAAACAGTTACAAATGTCTGGGAGCTTTTGAGCCAAACTTTGTTCCCTGGTCTCAATTCAGATAGACCTTTTGTTCTGTGCCAAACAGTGACATTTTGTTGCTGCCAAATTTTTATTTCAGCATTTTGTCTTTGCAATTCATTCAGGTTGGGCCTCTTAGGTTTCAGCTGTATCGGTGCCACAGGAAAAGTTGTCCTTTGTCATCTTCCCATCAGAAGTTCTGCTGGAGATGGTCCAGATGCAAGCAGCATTGACCGACATGCCAGGAGTGCTTTATATGGATCCACTTGCAGAAGTCTTTTTAAAGTCTTCACTGCTCTCTCCAACTCCCTATTGTTGTGGGGCTAATGTGGACTACAAGTACAATGTTCAAAATCAAAGTCCTGTGCAAACACTAGGGATATTTCAGAGATAAATTGAGGCCCATAATCAGATATGAGGACTTCAGGAACGCCATGTCTTGCAGATATTGACTTTAGTTTATGGATAACCTGTGCCAATGAAGTCTGTATATCTGAGTCAATTTGTCTGGAGAAGTAACAGGTATAATAATGTATGTGTGCGCTTTCCTACAAAACAAATGTGTGGCTACCTGCTGCCGAAGCCTGTAAGGCAGCTTTTTAGAAAGTAATCGTTCCGGTGACTTGTTTGGGGTTTATTTTTTGTTTTTTGTCTTGTTACATATTTCACAGTCCTTTACTAAGGTCTTAATTTGCCCACTCAGACTGGGCCACCATACAAATTGCTTTGCTTGTGCCTTTCACTTGTTCATACCTTGGAGTCCCTCCTGGGTTTTGGAGAGCATCTCTTTCTGAAGTACCGTAGGGATAAGAATGCACCATCCTTTCAGAAGCAAGCCATCAGCCATGTGAAGGTCATTTCAGTCCTGCCAATATAGTTGGAAGTCAATTTCTTCAACCACACCCTCTTTGGCAGAGTTGAGTCAGTTTCTGGCAAATTTAATCCTTTAGTTATTCATCTCAAACTTGCTAAAATCAGCTGACAGATGCTATAATTTCTGCCAGAACAAGGTCAGTATAGACTTTGATATATTTCACTAAAAACTTTTCTTCTTTTGGCAATTGCTCAGTTAGGGCTGTAGCTAGTGTTTGTTGCTATGAAGGCTTTCCTTGGTATGTATCCAGCGCTGAAAGAAAATCACATCAGCCGTAGTTGAAGTGTTTGAATCCTAGGTGAAAGATCATCCAGTGGTTTTGAACCCAATTATGACACTAATGGCTTGTGGTCTATTTCTGTGTTAAAATTCAAGCCAACAGATAGGCACTGAGCCGGTCACAGGCCCAAGTGAACGCTAGAGCTTCCTTTCCTGCTTGAGCACACCACTGCTCTGTTTCTGCCAGGCTTCTTGATTTGAATGCAATGGGTCTCTCATCTCCTTCTGGCTTCTTTTGTGTGAGCACCGCTCCTAAACTATATGAATATGCATCCTCTGCCACTGTTCTTGGATGTTATTGTGCCAAAACATGTGGGAACGTCCATGGATTTTATTTTATTAAATGCATTTTATCATCTCTGCTATATACCAACATATCATCTGCCTGGCAAGTCTGAGACATTCTTTTTGGAAATGTTCTGGTTCTGAGATACGCCGAATGGAAGATGACTGAAATAGTACCTTTCAAACAAGGTGATGAATGTTGTTAACAGTATGTATTCTTTAACGAGAGAAATTTTGCCAGAAGCATACTGTACCATCTAACTTTGAATTGACTTTAGCTTCTGATAACCAAGCTAATGTCTGGTCTACTGTGAGATGAATGTGTCTTTCTCTGCACATACTTTTTTAAAGCTGTGTAAAGTAAAAACGAATCTGGGTTTTGCCATTGGGCTTTTGTATTACAGCCATCCTGGCACCAATCACAGGGTTCTTCTATCTGGGAAATAACCTCCATATCTTCCATTCGCTTTCTTTTTTTTTTTTTTACTTTTCTTAGCAAAGGTATAGGGAAGCAGTATGGGGTTGCGAGAGCAAAAGAAGTCACTGATGGCACCAGTTTTATTTTGTACTCCCCTGAAGCTCTCCTAGTCCTGAGAAGACAGGTGGATATGCCTCCTGTAAAGCTTGCTTTTTGCTATTACTTCATTCCAGTTTCTCTACTAGGTGTAGCCCTTGTATTGCTGGCAACACTAGTAAGGGAGTTGTCAGGTTCTTGTATTACATATATTCTGTTCTTTCTCCAGTTCCCAAGGAACTGGCCACAAACATCCAATGTATACATCCAACTAGTCCAATATATACAATTTTATTTGGTCTTTGCAATCTCCACCTTAGGATCAATTCTAATTTATTTATTTTTTTTGCTGCTCCAATATCAGTTTCCATACCCGTGTACCAAGGTATTGTAGGTTCTATTGAGAGTGTCCCTGGAAATATAGACTCATTGTCATCTGATAACGCTCCCTCTTGGATTGCTGCCACTGCTCTTGGTGACCTGTACGCTATTGCAAAATGTCCCATTTTGTGGCATCTCCTACATTCTGCCTCTTTTGCATTGTTGCCAACTCTGGCTTGGTGTATTGCCACATCTTCCCCAGCTTTTCCAAGCTTTCCTGCCTATTAAGGTTCGTTGGTCTTCCACTCTCTAGTTGTGCATTGTTCTTATGTTATAAATTTGGTCTGACTTCTCCTTCCACAGCTGTGACTTTTCTCTTTACTGTGTCACTACTGTCTGATGCCCTCTCCCCTATGCTTCTAGCAAGTAAGTCACACTACTGTTTCTTTATGGTTTCTTACATTCTCACTTTGCCTGTACCTTTTGCTAGTGTGAGAGCTGGGTCTAAATGAAGCCGTGCCAATAACTTTGTATCTCTTATACCAGCAACTGTTCTCTCTCCAGTTAGTCCTTCTTTTAACGTTCCATATTTACAATGTTTAAGCAAGACTATGAACTGCAATAATAAAAGTCTCTGCTGTTTTCCCTTTTTCCTGGCATCTCCTGTTAAATTGGCCCTTTCATATATAATACTCCATCTGCCTATGAAATGGGCATCAAACGCCTCTTTCAATCTGAAGTATTCTTTCTTTTCCTCATCAGTGAGGGGTAGGGCACATAGGCTATCGTCAGCAGCATCACCCATGGCAAATATCAGGGCATTTATCTGGCATTCTTGTGCTTTCGCAGGTAAACCAGAAACCATCCAGAAACACTCAGATCTTCGGCTCTAGGAAGGTCAGCTGCCTGAGTTGCCAAAATTAAACTTCTCTAAGAGAGCCATTTGTGCTATGGGCTTCATTGCTGCGGTGAACCCAAGCTCTGTTTCCTTCCGGCTGCTGCTTTTATGTGTCTTCTACCTGATTTTCCACTTTCCCCACACTCACCTCTCTGGAGGTCTCTTCTTTCCTTTATTCCTTCTTTGGGGAGAGGGATTCACTCATTCCTGGCACCAGTAGGGTGAGGTTATAACCCAAAGAGCCAAGCTTTAAGCAGTAACTAACTAGGAAGTTCCTCTGTTTATTAAGCTCTCTGCTGCAACATATCCTGGTCCTTTCTGGTAACTGTGGAGGTCCAGGACTCTATAAAGACTTCAAACTATACACCCCATGATGCATTGCACATCTCAGAATATGAGGTTAGCAAAGAGGCTATACAACTGCTAGACTCAGAACAGAGGGAATGCTGAGGGAACATAATGCTGAGGGAACATAAACTGTGGAGGGGGAATGGTGGTGTGGAGGGGGAATGGTGGTGTGGGTTACTCGAAAATCACAAGAAAAAAGCAACTGTGTTGGAAACCTCTGAAACTGTAAATTGAGGAGTAAGGGATGGGGAACTTGTTTAGTTTGGGTAAAAGGAAACTCTGGGGTTCTATTGTACCATTCCATAAGGTCTCTAGAGTTTACCCTCCATGGTTTTGGCAGGATGTGAGACTCCCCAGACCTCTGGATGTCCCAAGACCCAGGAGGAAATCCCAGGAGTCTGAAGCCATCTTTTGAGTGTCAGGTCATTCTTGTAAGTCCACAGTGACTGCAAATTAGTCCTTGGGTTCTGCACAGCACAGCTCCCTCAGAGCCTCACGCTCTGGGGGTGCAGACAGGGACAGTATGGATAATATTTATTTACTTCACATATTCCCTCAAAGCTGTAAAAGCATCTCCAGGCACCCATTCCTTACCTGGGCATCCACCCTAGAAAGGAAAACATCACACAGTACTATAGAAGGGACATCTCATCCCACCTTACCACAAATACACACCCGCCCAGACCCATCCAGTCCTAAGAACACCCAAAAAACCCTAGAGTGGGGACAGAAGGGCTCTACAGCCTTCCCAGAAGGAAAACAAGTCTGAGCTCTCATGGAGCCAGGGAGGAGCAACATGGAGAACACACAGCCAGCAGTTCCTTTCTGTTAATAGAGAGGGAACATCCGCTCTAGTGCCTCTGCAAATCTCAGCTGCAGCTGTATGGCCTGGTGTGTGTGTATGGGTAGGTGATGCACCTACATGAGCAGTAATTAAACCAAATAGTATCCGACAATGTTTTAGATTGTGTCTGTAGTTGAGCTCACTTTAACAGTTCAGTGATTGCTTAAATCGGAGCTTTTATTCGGCATTGTCACAGACTATCCTCTGCTACAGACTACTTGGAACAAGTTGCCTTGGAGAATTGAATCTTCAGCTACTCCTGATTTAGAAGCCAGATTTTCTGGATGGTGAATAACATGTGCATATCCTAGCTTTGTTTCTGTCAAACTGCGATTTTTGTGTCTGGGCTGGGGGGAAAAGGGGAGATAAATTATTGTTTAATTTAAAGCAGCTACAGTAATCTACTCGAGACTGCCTTTCATTGTAATATGGCTGTTGTAATGCGAGGATCCTATTCTGGCGGACATACGAATGAATGAATAAATTATTGGCATCAAGCGCTTTTGTCATTGTGTAAAAACAAAAAAATGACTATTCGTCCCGTATAACAAATCTAGCTGGACTCCAGCACTAAATCTCTCTCACAGGCAAAGGTCCATGGAGCTATGAAAGGCAGGATTTCTAGTGGTAGATTTTGTGTGTGTTTTGTGTGTGTGTCTGGGATCTTAACTAGTAACTGTATCTAAATGTGTAGGTCTAATATCAACTCAAGATCAGTTTTATCATTAAAGCTACCAGTCATTGTTCCTTTAAATCCTCGCAGTATGTATACACAAGCACACGCATGGTCTATGAGGATTTAAGGAACAATGACTGGTTGGTTTAATGATAAACTGACCTTGAGTTGATATTAGAACTACACATTCAGATACATGTTCAGACTCTATTAGCTTATTGTTTTGTTTTCTAGGTAATTAATAGGTTCTCTCCTATCCAGATTCTTGGAGTGGCAGGGAAATTGCATGGCAAATCTTGCTGTGACTTTAGCATGCTAATTACTGTGCTGTATTCTCTGGGCTAGAGCCTCAGCTGGTGGAAATGATGGCAGCTCCACTGTGCTTGTTTACACAGGTTGGGAGTCTGGCCTTCTGCATTTCTATAACCGTTCATACTCCCAATCTGCGAGTGAGAGAAGCGCAGTGTGTTTCTGGTGCTCAGAATGCTGCAAGAGTTGTGTGACAGTGACTATGGTGATCTGTCACATACAAATACAAGGTGAAAAGGGGGCCACTAAAACAAAATGGATGCTGTTCACTTAGGAATTACACTTGCGAATCCACTGTGTTTGACACCAGTTTTGTGACATTAGGCTTTGAAGAATTATAAGCAGCAGCATCCAATTCAGCAGAATTTTTTTCTGCTCCTACTTGTAAGAATCTTTGTCTTATTTCTTCCTGAAAAACTGGATAACTATTCTATAGCCATTGTATCTCTTGCTAACAGCATAAGATATATGTGACCTGATAGTTGGTATAATGCAGCATGTTTGCTGATCCATTCACCAATTTATGTGTTTTAGTAATAACTGTAAATCTGGCAATCCCCATATCCACATGTAGCACGCACCTGTGGTTTCTATCAGCCCTGGCTCTGAGCAAAGGGATAAGGGAGGGTTGAGAAATGAAATAATAAACCATGAGTGGCTGATTAACAGGCTTGTGTTTCAGTCGAGGATTTACGAGAGCATAAGAAAGCCTGACAGTAAACTTTGAGTGGTTCATAAAACATTGCACTGGAGCTGATTCAGGTATGCAACCAATAAACCACATACTGCTAGCTCTCAAACAATTCAGCATTCTTAAACAACTCTTACACACAATTATTTACTTTAGTAAATCTTCACATCAAAAGCTTATATACATAATATTTAATATATATATATATATATATATATATATATATATATGAAAAGGTTCAGAAAAGGGCAACAAAAATGATTAGGGGTATGGAATGGCTTCCATATGAGGAGCGATTAATAAGACTGGGACTTTTCAGCTTGGAAAAGAGACAGCTAAGGTGGGATATGATAGAGGTCTATAAAATCATGACTGGTGTGTAGAAAGTAAATAAGGAAGTGTTATTTACTCCTTCTCATAACACAAGAACTAGGGGTCACCAAATGAAATTAATAGGCAGCAGGTTTAAAACAAACAAAAGGAAGTATTTTTTCGCACAATGCACAGTCAACTCGTTGATCTCCTTGCCAGAGGATGCTGTGAAGGCCAAGACTATAACAGGGTTCAAAAACGAACTAGATAAGTCCATCAATGTCTATTAGCCAGGATGGGCAGGCATGGTGTCCCTAGTCTCTGTTTGCCAGAAGCTGGGAATGGACGACGGGATGGATCACTTGATAATTACCTGTTCTGTTCTTTCCCTCTGGGGCACCTGGCATTGACCACTGTCGGAAGACAGGATACCGGGCTAGATGAATTTTTGATCTGAGCCAGTAGGGCCATTATTATGTACATACACATCAAATTCTACATGTATCGAATGCAGTGTTTATACATAGTAAGGACTTCGCTGTGGATATGGATTTTGCATAGAGGACGCTCAGATACTATACTGATGGGCAGCACTATAAACCCATAAGACACATAGAATTCAATCCCCATTAGAGAGAGTGAGTGTGTTGTGCAATACATAATGAAATGATCATGTAGATAGCGATACGTAACCTAAACAGCAACCAGCCATTTACAAGGAATTGTGAAAGAGGCAAAAAAGAGCATTATCACTACAGGTGTTGAATAAATTGCATTTAATGTTTAAACATCTAGGGTAAAGTATTGTACTGGCTGTAGGAGTGACATTGCCCTTTGCTGAGTAGCCCGCAGAGAGGAGGATAACCTAATGCAAGCAGCTACTGAAGTTCTTCTTTACTTGAAGTGGTAAAGCCCTGTGGTTTTGGAGCAGAACCACCAGTTAGGGTTGCCAGCCCTCCAGAATTGGCCTGGAGTCTCCAGGAATTAGAGATTAATCTTAATTAAGATTAAGTCTCCAGGAATATGTCCAACCAAAATTGGCAACCCTGGTGCCAGTCCTGGCTTCCCAAGAATGAATGAGTAAGTGGGTGGTAATTGTGTCCTGTGTGTGCAGATGTTTCTTCATTAGATTGGCACCCGACTGCTGTATTTGAAGTACAGTGAACCTCAAAAGTTCAAGATAAGCTTTGTCTAATGGACGGAGAGAGTGTAATTTACTAGCTTTGTGTATATGAGTGAGTAAAAGGTATTCCGTAGTCCCTGGCAACAGAAGATATAGGACCTGCTACTGCTACCAACTACAGCATGCTGAGATTTTAAAGACAGACTATAATCTAATCTGTCTCTCTATAAAACAGGTCGTAGAGGTTCATTATGACAAAGGATCTCTCGCAGAAAAGCATTCAGTCTTGATTTGTCTTTTAAGATCATGTGGTAAAGGCCTAATTTTTGGAATTGAAGGAGCAGGGTTCTAGCCAAGCCTCCACTATGATGTGTGTGTCATTTAGATAGTAGTTGTGTCTGCAGCCACAGCACTTGGATTCTTTATAGTAAGTAAACTCTGGCACTCATGGAGATTGGGGAGAAGGCTGAACTAAATGACTGAGGACATCGAATCTGTCCCAGCAGTCAGATTCAGTACTCTGATGTATTTTAATGTGGTGGTGATCCCATTAGAAGAGGTTTCTTTTGCTTTCGCAGAAGCTTCAATACACACACATACACACACTCACTCATAGGTGCTGACCCTGTGGGTGCTCTGGGGCTGGAGCATCCACGGGGAAAAATTGGTGGGTGCTCTGCACCCACTGGCAGCTCCCCAACCCGCCCCAGCTCACTTCCGCCTCTGCCCCTGAGCACGCCACTGAATCCTGCTTCTCCTCCCTCCCTCCCAGCGCTTGTGCCGCAAAACAGCTGTAAGCGGTGGGAGGGAGGGGGAGGAGGAGGAATGTGGTGCGCTCGGGGAAAAGGCAGGGCCGGAGCAGAGATTTGGGGAGGGATCCAATAGGAGCAGGGAGGGGGTGGAGTTGAGGTGGGGCCGGGGGTGGGGCACGAGCACCTACCGGAACCAAGGAAAGTTGGCGCCTGCTCACACACTTGGTTTATTTCTTATGTATTGTTAAGTCATGCTCAGGTGGGGAAAACAGAAAATTCACAACCACTGATGCTTCAACTTATTGCTAACTCAGATGTTAAAAACAGGTCTATTCAAAATGAGATGCCCTGTTAGCTTGTGCGTTCTCATGCTTCAAGGTAGGAGTAACTCATAGACTTCACTGGGAATAACTTGTGTCCTGTGGTGGAGTGCTAGGGCTTTTCAGTGAACCATTGAATTCTGATTTGTGTGTGCGCGGGTTGGGGGTGTTAGTTCTGTACTGGGTCTTTATGTGAACAGAATGTTTTTTCTGCTAAATAAAAACAACTTTTCCTTCACTTGAGCAGCATATTTCTTTAAAACCAGTAAAAAGCCACAGAGACAATGTCCATAGGGAAAACAAAATATTTCTAGACCTGTTTCTTCCCTTCAGATAACAACTCTTCCTGAAATGCTGTTTAACTAAACTGGGTGCATGTGGGATGCCGAAATTCCCCCTTTTTTCACTATAAATCATTCAGCTTTCCAAGCTAAGTCTGACTGGGGGAAGCATGCATCACCAGTGCGGTATTTCCTGAATACTAATGCTAATAATAACAGAACAGGGCCCAAACCTACACGAAGCCACTCGTGACTTCACTTAGCGGCATAATAGCCAAGTCTGTATAACCTCTGTCTTTATTTTGATACTGCTGACATGATGTCAGAAGGGATGAGAGACTGCCAAGAGCTTCTGAATGTATTCACTCCTCCACCCCTTCTTTCTCCTGCTAAGCAAAGGAACAGCACAGAGCACTCGGTGAGCCCAAGTAACATGTGGTCTCTAGAAGGCTTCGCTAGACCTAACAAAGGGCTCCACTGTGACTTTAGGCACACCCTCGAGTAAGGTGTGTAAGCTGCACTAACCTAGATGTAACCCTTGGAGGTGCTGTGCCTGAGACCCATCTGAGACGCAATTCTTCCCCTGTTTCCAGGAGGTGTTAATTTACTACCGGCCTACACTGGGAGCTAACAGCTATCCTGTTCACCCCCTGACCAAGCTCTGCTACTCTGGCTAGCAATCAGGAACCTGCATCCATTCCCCACCCAGCAGAGGGACGAGTAGCAGGTGAGCAGCCTTTCTTTCTCCTTTATGCCTTGTTCCAAGGTCCAGGTAGCCTGTGTAGGAGTATGAAGGGAGGGTCTTACTCCCTTGGTGTGGCTGCATAGTCCACATCACAATCTAGCCCCATTTAAATACATTCAGATCCATCGATCTGCTGTTATCACAAAGAAAATAAAAATAAGTCTTCAGCACGCAGTGGTGGAGGAGCATGGGGTAACAGATCTGAAGAATGGAAGCTAGAAATGTTGTAGATGCAGAAGACAGGACAGGACCTGGCAGAACTTGGGAGTTCGGGGAAAAGCCATGAGAGCTTTTCAAAGGTTACTGAGCCCTTAGAGAATAACCACGAAAGGATAGGTAGAGATTATTTGGATCTGTACACACTTGAAGTGTGAGATCCTTAACTGCTCGCAGAGCTATGTCATTATTGTTACAATCCTCAGTTCTGCCTATGAAACCGTTACCCTAAGGAGACAGACATGGATATAGTGTATATTAAAATGAAGTAACAGTTTCATGGTAATTGATATTGTTTTGTGACACACCAGTTACAGTTTCTGCCTTGTTAAACACTTTTAAAGCTGCTTCAGTGAGCACAGCTGCCCTTCCAGGACCTCTGGGAACCCTGGGTTTATTAATCTTTGCAGCCATGGTTGGGAATGCTGAATTGTTTCAAATGTCTCATTTTTGCCTAAGCAGTAGGCATCTTCATTGTAAAGTCAAAAAAGCAATTGTGGACGTAATCTTATGAGCTAGTTTGAAAACCCCACACACATTCACATGCATCTTTGTACATATTTGCTGTTCCTGTAATTATTAAATTCAGACTAGAAAGACACAGTGGAGCTTGATTTTAGTGATAATTTGCCTATATAGATTAAAGAAAATTACTCTTCAGTGCCATTTGATGTGCATGCTCCAAAATTATAGGGCCTGATCCAAACCCAGTGAAGTGAATGGGAGTTTTTTAGTGGGCTATGGATCTGTACTGATCAGTGGGGCATCTGGTTGTAAAGATCAGATTAGAAATGACTTCTTTGATTTTTCAAAGGTAGTGGGGAAAAAATCTTGAGAACCACTCAACTACAAATAAAGAATGTTAGAGCTAATGGATGTCCCACTGAGAGCTGCTAAAAACCTACCTGACCTGCCTTGGTTTTACAATGCCTAGCAAAACTTGCTGTGTTCTTGTAAGATGAAGGTTTTGCTTGTGTGTGTGTGTCTGGTTTGAAAAGTTCTCTTGGATCAGATGTTGGGCAATCTGGTTTGATTGTCTGATAATGATCACTAAGTCATTTCCTATAACAGGATTCCACTGTCATATTGTGCGGTTTGACAGGATAAAGGAGCTGTTTGGAAATAAAATTGGGCACTTGCTATTTATACAAAAGGACAAAAATGTGTGCGGATTCTCCTCTTTCTATTTCTTGGGGCAGTACATGATTTATGAGCCTGTCACTGTCCTTTGTCTGTTTCCTTCATCATGAAGATTCCAGTTAATGACACTCCACATGTGATTAATAGAAAGCGTTATGACAATGAAAATGAAGCCTCGACACCCTACTTAGCAGTCACATGGCTACTCCAGAACGATAGCAGTGGGGTGGAAAACTGTAAAGTGATAACTTAGACGTGAAATATTCTTTGCAAACTTTCAACTGAATAACTCGAAAGGAAAATGAGATTTATTTCAGTGAGTACATGAGTGGTATTCAGAGTTTAAGGTTACGTCCCAAGGCTGGAAGTCAGTTTGCCAGAAATAGTGACGGTCCAAGCTTTTAAGACAAACTTAATGCTGTGCCATAGAATCACCACTTTCCTCAATCTGTGTTTAAAAATAGATCCCTTACAGGCTTCTGTTATAGTATGATCCATTCAGTAATTTGCATGGCATTCCATATTTTAGGGTGAGAGTAAGGTGGGAAGAGGTGGGAGGGAGGAAAGACACACTGCCTGATCCGGATTCTCCTGCCTCTTCCGTTCATTTAATTCAGTATGGTTAAAGCATCATAATGCGGACAGATGGGTGTTTCACAGATGTACATTCTCTAGCACTTGATTCTATAGTGCTACACTGAGGCATTACCAGCCACCATCTGGCTGAGTGTGTGAGAAGGGGCAGAGGGCAGATACATTCTGCATGTGGAGGACAAGCAGAGGGGATGAGTGACAGGGGTAGTGTGAAGACCTTGTGCTCTTGGGGTGAAAGCACCAGAATTCCAGCTGTCCTGTGCAGGTGCACAAGAGGAGAGGGGGAAGGAGATGGTTGAATCATCCTTTGTGCAAGGGGCAGGTGGAAGCTGGAACTTTGTTTCATTACCAGTAACAAAACCAGAGCATTCCCTTTAGACTGCTCTGTTTCTGGTTTTGAGCCACTCTGTTTTACCCATTGAATTCTGCAGATACACTTACAGGATTAACTGCTGAGGGCCTGATTCTCACCTTTCACCAGTTTGATGTCACTGGAACTTCACTGACCTAGGTGGAGTTACACTCAGTTTGTACTTGTGTGAGAGGAGAATCGGACCCAGAAATGCCAAACCTTTGTTATAGCACAATGGGGCCCCAGTCTACACTGGTGAAAGTAGCGATATAGCCAGGGGAGGCACTGCTTGGGTGAGTAGAGAGCTGTGTGGGTGTATACACGGGTCCATTCCCACAGGAGTCAGGCAGGCCTTTACTCGCCTATGCTGGGCCTTACTGTCAACACAGCTATTTGTACCTTGGCTAAGGAGGCAACCCATGTACATGGGCTACATGCTGCTGGAAGAAGTGTGCCGTGTAGACATCTCTTTGGCAGCCATTGGTCCTCACTCAGGCAAAACTTCCACTGATGTCCATGGGAGTGTTGCTGAGTAAAGACTGCAGGATTAGCCTCGTTGATATATTCATTTCTTTGTTGCTTTAAATGTGTGTGTGTGTGTGTGTGTATGTGAGAGTAGGTGAATATGCTGTTAAAAGGCCCATTTTCGGCTTTTTAGAAAAGAGTCCTGTACTTTAGTCTGTAATCTGATAAGACCCTTGGAGAGGGAGAGGGGCTGGCTGACTCAGGGGGATTGGTAATGGCAAGTAGTTCAAATCCAGCTTTGTTTGCACCTACTCACTCTTCAGTTGTCTCTCGGAAATTGTTTTGCCATTGGCCCTGTTCTCAGTGCACAGCTGTCCGTACACAAAATTTCAAACAAGCACCGTTGTGCTTTCTCCTGTGCTGCCCCCATGCACAGGAAGAGCTCCCCATAAACATCTGCAAAGCTGCCTCACTGTCCTTCAGCTCCCTCCGTAAAACTCCTTCTGCTGTGATACCTACACAAAACTCAACAGTGGCTCACCAGTCAGAGTGCTGAGACCACTGCTTATCATGCTGATCAGTATTGTTTCCCTGTGCTCCCCCATCTGTCTGTAGCCACCTGTTTTCTCTTGTCTTACACTTACATTATAAGCTCCTTGGGCCAGGGACTATCTTTTTGTTCTGTGTTTGGCAGTGCCTAGCACAATGGAGACCTGGTCTATGACTAGGGTTCCTAGGTGCTACTGCAGTACAAATAATAATAAACCCCATCAGCACTGCTGGCAGTTTTCTTGGACGTTTCAGCAGAGAGGTCAAGAACTGAATGAGCATGGAAACTGGATGACTTTCTCAGCCCTTAGAAGTGGCACCTCCAGGTCATGGTTGAGGCACATTGACAAGGAGATGGTTTGGGGACACATCGTGATCTAGTTAAATTGGGTGATGGACTGTGGGTCAGGATTTTATTCTTAACTCTACCACTGATCTGCTGTAGACCTTGGGAAAGTCACTTCACCTCTCTGAGCTTGTTTCCCGTCCCACCCTCTGTCTGTCTTGTCTGTTTAGACTATAAGCTCTGATTGTCTCTTGTTATGTGTTTGTACAGTGCCTAGCACAATGGCACCCTAAACTCATCTACGGTCTCTAGGCCCAGGTAATATAAATAAATAACAATTACAATTGACTGGGCAGCATGAAAAATCTTCACCCGTCACAACCCTTGTTTTATTATCCCTCTCGATACACAGGGAGAGTCAGCACTTCTCAGAAATGTAAAATTAATACTGAAATGGTTTTTTTTTAAACAAAACCTTGAGCCATGAAATTAAATGGCAACATATGGAGATGTGGTGAATAAAAATAAAATTAGACTGAGAAAAGGCCTTAAGCTTTTCAGCTTATCTAGCTCTTTGTGTGCTCTGTCAGATGGCAAGCACCTGCTCAGTGCATGGGAATCGGGGACAGGCTGTCAGGAGACTGCCTTCTACAAATAACCTTTCCTTTCAGGGTGGAATGGCCGAGCTGGTCACAATTAGCTGTCTTGCAGGTTCCTGTGGTGTAAAATCACTTGCATTCAAAAATGCTGTGTTCTGTCGCCCTCTGTTAAACGATGGAGTCAATCCTGACTGAGTAGTATTTTCTTTAAAAAGGGGTGTGTGTGTTAGGGTGGTGAGAAGAGAAAAGATATCATAGTTTTATTGCAACTGCATAGTTCTCATCTGAAAAGGTATGTTTAAATCTTTCCAGAGCCATTCAAAAGAGTGGTTAGGACTAGCTTCTTTGTGTTCTCTGGTGGTTATTTTTGAAGGCAGTTACACAATAACAGGACTTGGCACGTATGTAGCACCTTTCATCCGAGGATTGAAAATTGCTCTATAAAGCATTAATTAACTGCCTCACAACACCCTTGTGGGATGGCTAAATGGGTATTATAGCTATTTGGGGTAAACTGAGTCATGGAACCATAGGAACTAGAGAGAGAGGAAACCTGTTAGTTCAGCTACTGGATTCCTTCCCCGGCCAGCCCTGAATTTTCCCTACATGACACTTTTTAGGGCTTTAGCCCATGTTCTTTGAAAAGACCCAAGCAGTGAGGCTTCCACTACTTCCCTAGGGAGATTGTTGCACAAACTAACATACTCAGGAGGATTTTCCTGCTAGTCAACCTCCAAAATCCCTTCCTCAGTTCCAGCCAGTTGTTTTTATTTTTACCCTCCCTCTCTCTTGCCACCCCTCTCTCTCTCCTTAGCATTTATACCTTGCAAGTATTTGTAGCATCTCCTCCCACTGCTGTTACTTAGCCCAGGCATCCACTACATATTTATCTCTCTCATTTTTCCTCCTCAGATTATCCCTTATGTCCCCTATTCCTTTGAGTTGATTTTCTTTGAACTCCCTCCACTTTGCCAGCCTTTCTGGTACAAACGGAGAGGTTAAGGGCTCTGGCCAATGCCACAGAGCGAGTCAGAGACAGAACCAGGGACAAAACCCAGGGATCCTGATTAGGCCAAGGTGAAATTTGTAGGTTTCAGGTCATGTGGGTTGTGTAAACCTAAACCAGCAGGGTCCATTGGCGGGTCCAGCCTGGGAGCTTTCCTGGGAGTTTCAGGTTCTGTGAGTTTTTCTCTGAACCAGAAATTCCAAAGTCCCCCCTCCCGCCGCAAACCTCATGCAGGCCTCCAATGCCCCCCTCCCAGCACACAGCAGCATGTGTCCCATTAACCTGGAAATCTTCAGACAGGTTGGATAGGAAAGCACCCAGCCCTTACCCTCCCCCCCCGTCCACCTGCTTTGTGCTTCTGCTTTTCTGGGTGGCAGGGGCGGGGGAGCTCTCCCTGGAGCCCCTCAGGCCTAGGTGCCTAGTGGGAGCAGGAGCTGATGCTGTACACTGGCTTTGCTGGTGTAAGCGAGTACCTGACAGTGTCCTCTCATGGCTGATCCTGCGCAGAGGGTATGTGGCCGATCTCCAGCTGTTCCCTCAAGGGACACAGGCCTGTGGTTTTGGAGCTGGGGGAGCCAGGATTCCAGCCTCGCTCGGTTGTTATGATAGCCGTGCCTGTTGTCTGCAGCCTGGCGCTGCTCCTTACAGCGCCGCTGCTCTGCGAAGCAGAATCCGCCCGCTGTAGCCCTGCCACTTGGGGAGCCTGACCCAACCACTAGGTAGCCCCACCACTGCCCCCTCCTCCCCTTTCCCTGCTGGCTGCCTGTGGGGCAGAGTTTGCTCCTCTTCCCAAGCCTTCGGCCGCAGCAGCGTTGGGCCTGGTCCTCCGACCCATTTCAGACTTGGCCGTGGCCTAGCCATGGTGAGGAGAGGAAGGAGGCAGGTGTGACGGGGGGAGGGAGGAAGGACTCATGGGGGGGCCCTGCAATAAGGGGTCAGAGGAAACGCAGCCAGGGGGCCTGTAACAGGGCTCTGAGCAGGATTCTGGGGTGCAGGGAGCGGGGTGGGATGACAGCAAGAGGGGCTGTCCAATATAGAGCCTATAATAAGATGGGGATGCAGCAGCGGATGGGTCTGTACACAGCATGGTGAGGATGCAGCAGCTCTGGGGGAATGCAGCATGTGGGTCTGGCAGCAGGGCCTGGGTGGGGGCAGCATCAGGGGCAGCTCTAGGTATTTTGCCGCCCCAAGCATGGCAGGCAGGTTGCCTTCGGCAGCTTGCCTGCAGGAGGTCCCCGGCCCCGCGGAATTGGTGGCACGCCTGCGGGAGGTCCCCGGCCCCGTGGATTTGGTGGCACGCCTGCGGGAGGTCCGCCGAAGCCGCGGGACCAGCGGACCCTCCACAGGCAAACCGCCAAAGGCAACCTGCCTGTCCCCCTCGCGGCGACCGGCAGAGCGCCCCCCGCGGCTTGCCGCCCCAGGCATGCGCTTGGCGAGCTGGGGCCTGGAGCCGCCCCTGGGCAGCAGACCTCTCTGGAGGATGTGGAGTTGGCTCAGTAAGGGGGGGTGGGGTGCGTGAGTGTGCGGGACACAGAGCTATTGCTGGGGCGCAGGTGGAAGAGAGAGGTAAGAGGGTGAGAGCGATGGTCAGTACAGGAGGGAATGGGGAGAAGGGAAGGCTGAAAGTGGGAGGGATAGAAAGGATAAACAGAAGGTGAAGGGGATAGAGGGGAAGAAATAGAAATACTACAGCAAACAGACATGGGAAAGAAAGAAAGAAAGACAAGGAAAATCTAGTGAGCTAATATTTTTAAATATAAAGGTTAATGCCAAAATGTTACAGAAAATAAAAATGTAAAATAGGGACTTTCTGCCCCCCCCACCCCCAAGAAAAAAAAAAGCTGGAGTAGAGTTGCCAATTTGGTTGGACGTATTCCTGGAGGGTTTCATCACATGACGTGATCTTTTAATTAAAGATTAAAATTTAATTCCTGGAGACTCCTGGACAATCCTGGAGGTTTGGCAACCCTGAGCTGGAGCCATACAGGGGTTAGAGAGGGAACTTGATCCTATATCCCAACATAGTAGCTACTGAGACAATGTCTTTTCTGCCCTTAACATCCATCAGGAAGTGGAAAGTGGGGGAAGAAGATGAGCAAATTTGATCTAAATGTTCATTATTTTTTAAACATTGAAAGAAGAAGAAGATTGGATTTTATACTTGAAAATCTGCCAGATTTTTAAAGTTAATTTGATGGTGGTGAAAACCATCCTTTGACTCTTAGGCCTGGTCCACACTAGGACTTTAATTCGAATTTAGCAGCGTTAATTCGAATTAACCGTGCACCCGTCCACACCAGGAAGCCATTTAATTCGACCTAGAGGGCTCTTTAGTTCGAATTCGGTACTCCACCCCAACAAGGGGAGTAGCGCTAAATTCGACATGGCCATGTCGAATTAGGCTAGGTGTGGATGCAAATCGAACTTACTAGCTCCGGGAGCTATCCCACAGTGCACCACTGTGTTGACGCTCTGGACAGCAGTCCGAGCTCGGATGTTCTGATCAGCCATACAGGAAAAGCCCCGGGAAAATTTGAATTCCTTTTCCTGTCTGGCCAGTTTGAATCTCATTTCCTGTGTGGACGTCGTGGCGAGCTCAGCAGCACTGGCAGCGATGCAGAGCTCTCCAGCAGAGGAGTCCATGCAATCTCAGAGTAGAAAGAGGGCCCCAGCATGGACTGACCGGGAAGTCTTGGATCTGATCGCTGTGTGGGGCGATGAGTCTGTGCTTTCGGAGCTGCGCTCCAAAAAACGGAATGCAAAGACCTACGAGAAGGTCTCCAAAGCCATGGCACTCAGAGGATACAGCCGGGATGCAACGCAGTGCCGCGTGAAAATCAAGGACCTGAGACAAGGCTACCAAAAAATCAAAGCGGCAAACGGACGCTCCGGAGCCCAGCCCCAGACATGCCGCTTCTACAAGGCACTGCATGCCATTCTCGGTGGGTCTGCCACCACTGCCCCACCAGTGACCGTGGACTCTGAGGATGGGATAGTGTCGAGGGGCAGTTTCTCGGCGATGTTCGCCGATGGGGAAGATGAGGAAGGGTTTGTGGAGGACGAGGCAGGCGACAGCGGTTACAATACTGCTTTCCCCGACAGCCAGGATCTCTTCATCACCCTCACAGAGATCCCCTACCAACCCTCCCCGGCCGTTAACCCGGACTCCGAATCAGGGGAAGGATCAGTCGGTAAGTGCTATAAACATGTAAACATTTATTTCTTAACAAAACTGGAATAAAAACTATATAAAAAGAAGGTCAATGCGTATAGGGATCGAACAAAAATCCTCTTGGGACAGTTCAAAGAAGCTCTCTGAGAGGTACTCGAAAAGCCTCCTTAGGAGGTTCCTGGGGAGAGGTGCCTTGTTGGGTGCTCCGTGGAAGCACACTCTTCCGCGCCAGGCCATCAGGAGGTATAATGGTAGCATCGCCTCGACCAGCATGGCAGCATAGGGCCCTGGTCTGTGCAGGGATTCACGCAGCATTCGCTCTCTGTTTGTCCTGGAGACCCACCTCAGGGTGATCTCGCTCGGCGACTGCTGCATCTAATTAGGGGAATTACTTTAATGTTACTATTGTAAATGCTTGACTTTTCCTTTGCATAACAATGACCGTCGTTTAACAGCCACGTGTTGTAGGCTGCAGAGGAAAAGCATACAGGGATCTTTCCCGGGGACAGCCGCGAGGGGCTGGAACAGGGTCAGACTTTATGCTTTCCAGATTGCCTGCAGCAGGAGGGCCCTGCTATCCATTAACTGTTAAGCAGCCTAAAGTTTCCGGCTTACCAGGCCTGGCTGCTACACGGATTCTGCTGTCCTGCCCCGCTTGTCCGATCTCCAGTGCAAGACCCCAGGCAATGAAAGCGAATGCCGAAAATTCAAACTTGTCCTGAGAGCACATGAGATTAGGTGCCCTGTATGGTCTTGTTCACAGAAACTGAGTAGACTGTGTTCAGTGTTCGCAAACATGTATCTTTGAAAGGAAATCACTTCCTTTTTCCCATCACACAGCTGCGGCTCTTTCCCGAACTGCCCCGGCATCCCCCTCACAGAGGCTGGCGCAGATTAGGCGGCGAAAGAAAAAGACTCGGGACGAGATGTTCTCTGAACTGATGGCCAGCTCCAGAGCCGAGGCGGCCCAGCAGAGCCAGTGGAGGGAGACCCTCTCTCAGCAGCAGCGCTCACACAGCGAACGGGAGGACAGGTGGCGGCAGGAAGACCAGCAGGCGACTCAAACGCTGCTTGGACTAATGAGGGAGCAAACAGACACGCTCCGGCGCCTTGTAGATGTTCTGCAGGACCGCAGGCAGGAGCAGAGAGCCCCCCTGAACTGTATCTGCAACCGCCCTCCCCCGCCACAAAGTCCTGTCCCCCCCTCACCCAAAATCACAAGAAGGAGGGGCGCTAGGGGCCGTGAAAACTGTCACTCCACCCCAGCAGAGCGCTCATGTACCAAACAGCTCTCATTCCCTAAAGTATGAGAATTGCTTGCCTTCCTGGCTCACCCGATCCCAAATCCCAGTTTCATCCCCCAACTGTGTAGTTGAGTATTAAAAATAGTTTGCTGTTCATTACTGTTTCCGTCATGTTTCTTTGCAGAAGACTTTGTGTGTGGGGGGGTTTGTTAATTGCATAGGACAGCCACCATTAACAGGGTACAGACATGGGGGCAGGATCAACAGCAGGTCACACACAGAGTGCAGTCACTAGGCACCCGGGTCACTCTGCAAGGTGTCTGCTGCCCCAGGTCAGTCTGGGAGGTGTATGCTGCCCCAGGGTCCGAGCGCCTGGCATCCACAAATGGCAAGGCAGGCTGCCCTTACCATGCCCTTCCACCCTAGCCATGAACCTCTCCGATGCCCTGAGCCCCAGCCAGAGCCATCATCCACCCACACCTACTCACCCTTCCCACACACTCCTCACCCCTTCCTGCAAACCCACCCCTTCCTGCACACCCTTCGGTAACCGTCTTCCCCCCAGAGACCGCTGTAGGAGCAGGAGCCTGTCATTCCTCGAGTGTAGAAGCGGTCTGTACATCACTGCACACCGTACCCACCACAGTCTGTGTCCCTGTTGGAACCCTTGAACGAGAATTCGTTAGTAAAGAAAACTTTGTTAATTAAAAATGTTCCAATAACTTTATTTTTAAACGTCTGTTGGAAGGGGGGAAACCTGGTGAACGGGGTATGTAACCGCTGAAAAAAGTCAATAGTAACTGAAACAGGGGCAGGTTCAGCTTCTCTGTAAAAAGACTGGACAGTAATAGGTTACCCTGCTCTCTGAGGAACCTAGCTTTCAAAGCCTCCCGGATGCACAGCGCTTCCCGCTGGGCTCTTCTAATCGCACGGGTGTCTGGCTGAGCGTAATCAGCAGCCAGGCGATTGGCCTCAACCTCCCATCCCGCCATAAAGGTCTCCCCCTTGCTCTCACAGAGATTGTGGAGTACACAGCAAGCTGCAATAACAATGGGGATATTGGTTTCGCTGAGATCCGAGCGAGTGAGTAAGCTCCTCCATCTCCCCTTGAGACGTCCGAAAGCACACTCCACCACCATTCTGCACTTGCTCAGCCGGTAGTTGAAGAGCTCCTTGTCACTGTCCAGGGCGCCTGTATAGGGCTTCATGAGCCAGGGCATTAGCGGGTAGGCTGGGTCCCCGAGGATCACTGTAGGCATCTCCACATCCCCAACACTTACTTTGTGGTCCGGGAAGAAACTACCTGCCTGGAGGCGTCTAAACAGACCAGAGTTCCTGAACACACGTGCGTCATGAACCTTGCCCGGCCACCCGACCTAGATGTTGGTAAAACGTCCCCTATAGTCCACCAGTGCTTGCAGCACCATTGAAAAGTAGCCCTTTCGGTTAATATACTGGCTGGCCTGGTGGGCCGGTCCCAGGATAGGGATGTGAGTGCCATCTATAGCCCCACCGCAGTTTGGGAATCCCATCGCGGCGAAGCCATCTATGACGACCTGGACGTTTCCCAGGGTCACCACCTTTGAGAGCAGTAGGTCAACGATTGCGTGGGCTACTTGCATCACAGCAACCCCCACGGTAGATTTGCCCACGCCAAAGTGGATCGCTACTGACCGGTAGCTGTCTGGCGTTGCAAGTTTCCAGAGGGCTATGGCCACTCGCTTCTGCACACTCAGGGCTGCTCGCATACGGGTGTCCTGGCGCTTCAGGGCAGGGGCCAGCAAGTCACACAGTTCAAGGAAAGTGCCCTTACGCATCCTGAAGTTTCGCAGCCACTGTGATTCATCCCAGACCTGCAGCACTATGCGGTCCCACCAGTCCGTGCTTGTTTCCCAGGCCCAGAATCGCCGTCCCATAGCATGAACGTGACCCATTGCCACCATAATCTCCACGGCGCGGCGTACCGTGCTTTGTGAGAGGTCTGTGCCACTCTGACACTTCACGTCCTCACCGCACTGCCGGAGCCTCCTCGCCCGATTTCTCAGCAGCTGACTGTGGAAGAGGTGTTCGATAAGGTGCGAGGAGTTGACAACGGCCATAAGTGCAGCGATGATCGCAGCAGGCTCCATGCTCGCAGTGCTGTGGCATCCGCGCTGTCACTGACCAGAAAAGTGCGCGAACAGAGTTCCCGCCGGCGCTTTCAAGGAGAGAGGGCGGGAGTGACGGTTGAATGACGACAGTTACCCAAAACCACCCTCGACACATTTTTCCCCCAGAAGGCATTGGGGGCTCTACCCAGCATTCCAATGGGAAGCGGGGACTGCGGGAACTGTGGGATAGCTGCCCAGAATGCACCGCTTCCAATGTCAACGCTTGCCCCGTTAGTGTGGACTCACAAAGTCGAATTAGTCTCCTTGGTGTGGATACACAAATTCGAATTCATCAGGTCGAATCCACAAATTCGACCTAAGTTAAATCGAACTACTCCTGTAGTGTAGACATACCCTTAGAAAGCAGAATATTTTGGAAGGGGGCTTGGTAAGAGGTGCTACCTTCGGGATTAGTAAGGTGTTTTGGCATCTGATAGGTAGGGCTTGTGGAGACAATCACTCTTGCCTGGAACATGTTTTGCAAGGAACTTTGATCCCCAAGACATGTGCTTCCTTACCAGTCTGGGGCAGATGCTCCTCATGTGACCTACCTCCCTGCTATTGGGGCTGGAACATTGGAGTCGGGGAACTGAAGCCAGGGAAGGAAGGTGGATGCAGGTAGCCATGGGAGAGAGATAATTTGCTATAGGGAGGGGGGTCAGAGTAGGGTTAATCAGAGAGCCTGGGAGGAGGTAGATCTTGTAAGATGGAGAAGAAGAATCAGCAGCTGAGGGGAGAGAGGCCTTGAAGAACAGAGGAAAAGCAAAGTGTGTGTTTCGAAGTGCTACAATGGTTAAACACAGATGACTGGATATCCAGTGCCAAGATATATTCAGTGGACACATTTTCAAAAACACTTGGCGTGAGTTATTTCTAGAATTCCTAGTCACTTGGTGCTCTAAACAGATGACATCTCGCAGAAAATATCAAATCTTAACAAAGGCTCGCACAGTTTTCCCAAATGTGAATTCTCTTCCAGTGGACTGAGCAAGCCATATCCAACAGGTGTTTGGTGCGCAGTGCTGCTTTGTGTATGTGAAAACCGTTCTCTTGGCATGAGCCTGATTTCAGTGTTTTTAATGAGCAAAAAGCCTGTCCCACTGTCCTTCAGATCACCATGTGTATAGATGAAATACCATTATCATCTATCTATGATACTTATACAGCCATATAAGTCACCATCATGTCTAAGCTTTTCATAGTCTCTTACGTATTTATCTTCATAGCACCACTGGGGGGTAGGGAAGCACTGTTATCCCCATTTTATAGACAAGGCACTGAAGCCCAGAGAGTCTGACTTGTCCAAGGTCACAGAGTCTGTGGTGGAGCAGAGAATAGAGCTCAGGTCTCCCAAGTCACAGCACCCTAACCACTGGACCATCTTTCCTCTCTATTATTTTGTTTAGCACCAGATTCTTCTACCTTACTCATATTATATAGCACCTGGCTGCATTTAGATTGTAAGCTCTTTTGTGGCAGAGGTTATCAATTATTATGTCTGTACTGCACCTAGCACAATGGGGTTGTGATCTAGCTGTGGCCTTTAGGGGCTGTTGCAATATAAACATTAAACAATGATAATAATGAGTTGTCTCTTTGGGTCTATTTCTCTCTTGCCTTGCACTTTGTTTAGTCATTTGGGATGGGATTTGCGCTAGGACCATAGGAAATTTGGCTCTCCTCTCCTATTAAAAGTAAATGGGTGCCTACCTCTCTTAGGTCCATTTGAAAATCACAGACTTACACCATTTTACCAGTCTGATCTGGTAGTATGTTATACCCACTTTGTATTCTCTTTACACTTGTGCAAATGAGTCCACAGTGCGCCTGATTTTCCTTATATTAAGCCTCTTTACACCATTCTGGCAGTGTAATTTACCCTCACTTTAAGGCCTTTTAACCAGAGCTGGAGTGGTGTAAAGAGGCCTTAATGTAAAGCAGAGTCAGGTCCAAGGTGTAGGGTAATGGAGAATCAGTGCTTCAAACTTCAGTGAGACTACTTAGGAAATAAGGTACTATTCAGTGTTAGCAGAGGCATCCAAAGCTATCCCTTTTAATATTAATATAAACAAGTCTCTGCCTGATTCTTCAAGACCTTAGAGAACTATTTACGGTGATGCGGTGAAAAGCTAAGTCTTTTAATCCATGACTTTTTAAAGTTTGTCTCTGAAAAATCAGATGGCGGGACAGAATAATTATTTCTTTTATTCTCCACGTTTCTCATCCCTTCGATAAGTCTCCACATAGTAGAGAATAAGAAATAAGCTAAATTGAGGAGGGAATAATGTTCCTTGTCCATGTGAAAACCTATTCAGTGATTGTGCTTTAAAAACAAAACACATGCAAAGAAAAGAGAATAAATCCTATAATGAAAATGCAATTCTTTCTCACTAATCTGTTGTCCTACGAGAGCTCATTCAGACAGAGGATTTATATGTTATGCTTGGCTGTAAGCAATAAAATGTTTTTAAAATATGTTTCAAGTTGGCCAAATTCTGTAATTTTAACTTACACCACCTAGAAAGCAAGAATAATACAAAAATATGGGTCCAAGCTTGCAACCTGTATTCATGTGTGTAAGGGCTGCAAGATCGAGCTGTATATTAAGGGTCTGATGTGCCACTTTATTGATGTCTTGACTTCTGTGCTTCATACACTATATGCCACATCCAATCTGGATCAGAGTTCAGGTGACTGTGTTGTGATTCCACTGGCATAGTAAAGAATAGTAATACTATATATGCCACTAATTTGAACATATATTTTAATGTAACTTCTTTAAAGGGGTTTGTCTTGTGTTTAAATTTTGAGATCACTGGTGAGACAACAGTGGTCATTTTGGGTCAGAGTTAAGGTCACTGTACTGTATTGAAATATGCAAACTTGATGCGCGATATGAATAATTTTATGGGTTGCTGTAAGATTTACAATGTCCTTGACTATTAATTTTGTTGCTTTAAAGTGCTTGGGGTTTGTAAATAATATGCTAGGAAACTAAATTATCATTCCACGATGTTCATTGATTTTTTTAAAGCGTTTGTTTTTGCTTTTGGAATATATATAATGGGACAGGTTCTCTGGCCCACTGCATGGATGTTGCACTGCTCCTGCAACAGAAAGAGAGCAAAACCCAACCCTAATTTCTCTGCTGGGTATTCACATGGTGTGGGTAAGTCCCCAGAAAGCATAGCAAGTTCTTATACCATTGTTCTAATAGCTTGCAGAGCAAATGCAGAGGTGCACTTCAGCTGCCCTTCAGTGGAAAGGTGGTCCCATAGGGAAATATAACAGTGCAAGCTAGAGCAACCTTCATGTTGCTCTAACATCAGCTGAGGCCAGGGCTGGGGAAAGGATCATGGAGCTGTAACTGGCTCCATGACAGCCTCCATTTCCCTCTCTGCTGTGCTCAGGGGAAGGAATACAGCAGAGAATTTGGCCAAGTATATCCAGGGCAGGGACCATTTCTCCATATATGTTTGTGCAGGGGTGGGTCAGGGCAATTAGCAGTCTTCAGCCCAGCTCTCAGGTTGGGGCAGACAGAGCCCTCTGGGCAGGGCCAAGCAGTAACAGTCTATGGCCCAGCTGCCTGGCTGGGGCAGACAGCAAACACAGACAGGCTGTCTGGCCTAAGGTGGGGAGGCTGCCACCCAAGGGGTGGGGTTGGCAGCACGGGGTAGAGGGACCCAGGGCCCAACTTACTCCACCGGGTCCCAGCCCAGGGCCCTACCAGTGGCAAATGGCTCCACCACTGGGTCAGCAGGGATCCTCCCGAAACATGGTGTCTCCATTCAGCAACACAACCGAACTAATGTCTAGTTTCCCTCTGCTGCTTCCTACCCCTACCTGTTCATAGGACTCTGTTAATTGTGGATCCTCAGTCTCCTTGGCGGCCAGCAGTCCCTGCAGCTCCTTGGGGTACTCGGCTGCCGGCAGTCCCAGCAGCTCCCCTCCCTCGGGGACCCCCTCCAGGGGCAGGGTTGCACAGGTTAGTCCCTGGTGCAGGGGCTAGCAGCAAGGCAGGGGTATCCGGCTCCCTCCTTGGCTCTGGCTCAACTGAACTGGAGGCCTTGCCTCTTATACTTCCTGTTCCGCTCCTCTGCTTCCAGTGTGAGGGCTAGGCCAAGCCTGGCTCTGCCCACCAAAGGGCGGGGAGTGCTTCCTCCATCAGCCTCGGAGGGAGACCACTCTGCCTCGCTACATCTCCACGCCATCCAATCAGAGGGCAGACTTTCAGACTAGCTCAGGGCCAGATTTTCAAGTGTTTAGCACCCACAATTGTGGCCAGATTTTCAAAAGTGCTCAGCTCCCATTTTCAAAATTGACCAGAGTCCAACAGCTTCCAGTGTGACATTTATGGCCAGAATTTGGAAAGAGCTCAGTGCTCAGTGTACTGAAGGTTTTTTGTTTTTTTTTTAAAAAGGAAGGCACATATTTTGGTGCATAAATGGGAACTGAACTGTTCTGAAAATCTGGCCCCAGGTCTGGATGCTGAGATCTTTTTGAAAATCTGGTCTATACTGACTACCCCTCTGGATGCTTTACGTCTCTCTGACTGTCTTTCACATACCGCTCATCCTACCCCACCACGGTGTTCCCGGTCCAGAGATAGCAGACATGACTTAGACAGAACAAAGAGTGCATGGCTTGTGTGGGGAGGAGCTAATGTGGGGCTCCATTCAAAGTTTATTTAGGGTTTTGCTTGGCTGGAAGGTAATAATCTAGCTACTGCAGAGCTTCCAAGCTCTAACCTCGCTGTCAAGAAGCTTTCAAGCCAGTATTGTACATCAGTGTATCATTGAGCTACCTTTTTTAAGAGAGGTCCCCAGATGAAGATTGTTAAGCTTGAGTCAAGATTGTAAATATTTATCTAACTTAACCTCTGAAAGCCAGAAAGTTTAACATTAAATGTATATTAACTAAAGATCCCAAATATTTAAAAGAATGGAAATGCGGAACTTAACTCTGCCTTCTGAAATGTTCAATTCCGTGTGTGATAGTATTGTGTTAATAATTGTACGATGTAGCCAACAGTGGGTTCCTAAAGCCTGTATTCTACCACTTCCCTTTGCCGAGTGCCAGCATGTGACACACATAGTCCCATTGATTTCAGTGGGAATAACCACAGAGTACGGTGCAACTCAGTATGAGTAAAGATGGCAGAGTTGGGACTATAATCTTAATATGACTGTAAATGAATATACTAGGAATAAACATTTATATATTGTCTTTCTCTGTGCTATTTGTTGCCTTTTTGTGTGAAGTTGCCTTTGCATTGTGTTATTGTGTAATATTGTGCATGCTGGTTGCATTTTTTCTCAATTCTTTTAAAAATTACAGAGTTCAGGAAATTCCTCTTGAAAGAGCTTGGTCCTGTTTAATTACTTGAGGAGGGGTTTTCAGAAACACTGAACACTCCTGATTTGTGAACTTCCCCTGGACTTTGATGGGAGCTGAGTTAGGTCAATATTTAATGTTTCTGAAAAATTCCTCTGGTGTATATATTGTGACAAAGTTCCTCCTCTACCTTGGTGGGTCCTGCACTTATTGGCAGATTTGCTCACCTCAGTGATCTTCCCCTCTGGTGGAACCCACAGTCTGGGTTAACTCCTCCTGTGTCTGATCAGGAGTTGGGAGGTTTAGGGGGAAGTGTCATTGTGGGGAACTAGATGGAGTGATGCCTGTGCCATGGTTTCAGAACACCCCACTGGTTTCTCTAAATTGGAGCAGCTTCTAAGGCTACTCTGAAGTTCTGCTGGAGGCCACGCCAGCCCATGTAATATGCAGAATCTGGATGGTGCAAAGATGTCTTAATGCCACCACTGTGCCTTTCTGTTCTGCATCTCTCAGAAGTCTAGTACCGAATCTACCTCCAGGTCCTTTGAGCGATAAGATACTAGCTGCCCCCAGTGTTTTCTTTGGTCAGTTTTGGGATGGAAGGTTTCCAAGGCAATCCCATGTGCAGTGCTGCAGGAAGTGGAATTAATGATTCAGAAAGCTTCTCTCTCTCTTATCTCTGGGTCATTATTCAACCAATGTCCTTGAGTAGTTTTAGGGGTCATTATTCTGCAGAAGGGTGCCATCTTTTGAATACATATAATACCAATATCCAGGCCACTTGTACTAATAAGAGATCTCAAGGCAATTTTTGAAAGAATGGGAGTGCTAACCCTCGTTTCCTGGCAGTATTCAGATTGGGTCCTTTGTCCAAGCCTCAATTAGCCGAAGGACTTCTTTATCCAAAAGAAGATCCTGTTCTCCGATGTATATCAAATACATTCAAAAGTCCCTTACTTATCTAGAACCCTGTTTATCCTAATTATTCTCACGACTCCCATCCCATTCTAATGAATCACGCTTGATTATGATTATGTTTTACCTTCCTAAAATATCCCTATTAATTTCAGTTGGGTACAATATTCTTCACTTCCTCCCCTAAACTCTTGTTGAGTGTTACATCGTGGTGTTAAACAGCTGATGCTTTTCACCCTAGAGGCAACTGTGTTCTGGAGGCAGGTGAAGTCATTCTTATGTACAAATAGCTTAAAAATTATTTTGCTTGGCACTCTGAGAGCATGGGAAATGAAAACTGCAATTAAGTTTTCAGGTCTGGGTCTCCACTCAGATCCATTTTACACTGGTGTAGTTACTCATGATTTCCACATGTGTAAGCAAAAGGGGAATCAGTCTCATTATGTTAATCACAGGAAATTTGCTTTTATGGTGACAAAGACAGGAATCAATCTCGAGAATTTCATGCATTAGCTTGCAGAATCTACTATGTGAATTTCAAAGCAAATGTAACTCCATTGAGATGTAAAGTCCAATGTAAAGTCCATTGAGAAATTTATGCAACGAAGTTATCCATGAAAGGAATCATCAGTAGGAAATGTGAGACTGTGTATATGGGATTAGAGTGAAGTGTTCATCAAGGCACTTTCATAGGGGTTCATGGTGCAGTGGACTGAACATAGGATGAGGGGCCAGGAACTCTTCTTTTTAATCCTTGTTCTACTGCTGGTTTGCTGTGTAGTGTGTGGTTAATTTGTGTTTTCACCTTGAAAATATGAAGTGCTACAGAGAAGCTAATATTTTTATGTAGACATTCACAGAAAAGTAAAGATGAAAGATAAGGGCTGAATCACATTCTAAATTGGAGATGGTCTAAAAGATGAGTGACTTTTTGCGGGGGAAATCAAAACTTTATTCAAAATTTTGGGTCCTCACCCCCCCCCTTTTTTTTTAATTTCCACCATTTCTTGAATTTATTTTGAAAAATTGACAGCAGGAATCAGGATACTGGAACAATTTGTATCATGGGTCTGCTGAGAGCCATTGCACCAAACTGTAAACCTTGTATATGATGGAAACCACTTCAAGCCAGGAGTGCAGCAGAACCCCCAGCACTCCTAGTTCCAGCACCTATGGCAGGAATCAGAATTGTTGATATTTGAAATTTTGAGCTAAAGTTTAACCATAACTTTAAAAAATTCTACTATCCTTAATCCAAATATATTTCTAATAATATGAAATATACTATGGCCTCTGATTAACCCAACTTGATTGGGTGTGTGATAGAATCCAAATCCTTCTCCAATATCATTGCCAGAACTTTGACCAATATTTTGACATTACTGTAAATAAGTGAAAATGGTCTGCAATTGGAACCTAGTGTGGCATCTCTTCCTGGTTTAGGAATAATTTATATTAGGGTTAACTTCTCCCTGGGGTGACTTATTAAATATTTTAAGTATCCTATGAGAGAGGAGGTCAAGAAGTGTCTATGGAATTTGGCAGGGAAGGCATGTGGCCTGGAGGTTTACTCCATATTTCTATTCTTAATCATCTCAATTAACTCATCCTTTGTAAGGGGCATGGCCAGGTTTCAATGCTGGGCTGCAGAGGTCTTTTGTCTTAGGTGGTATGCCAGCAACTTGCCAGCTTTTTCTCCCAATTCCTAGAAGTTCTGCCTGAGCTGAAATATGGCAAATTCAGGGTGCACCGAGTGCAGCTTATTGAGTTCATATCTACAGTTAATCAGAGGTTGCAGAAAATCTGGATATGGGGCTGTGATATGAGACAAATCTGAAGGGGTGTCATTTTCTCCACATTCTCTCTTCTTGGCAAATGCAAAATTATAATTCTATCTCTCAGCTAGGCCTTGAGTGTCTCCCACAAAAACCTGTAAGAAGATGTTGAGGGTTCATTTGTTTGGCGGAACAGGCCAAATTATTTTTCAATAAAAATTCTGAAAGGGGGAATCTAATAAGTGAAGAATTAAATCTCCATCTGCATGGCTGTTTCTTACCTTGATCTGTTGCTATTTGAAAAGTTATAGAGGGTAACTCAGAGACAGAAATTGTGTTTAATGGAGGAGTCAATTGCAGAATTAGCCAAGACTTGAGAGATCAAAAAGAAATCTATATGGGAATAGGACCTACCTACCAGAGAAGAACAGCTGCACTCTGCAGCACGGTATGGGGAGGAGGTGACCAGCTCTCTGTGGAGAAAGAAGTAGTTCGGGGCTATTTAGGAAAGCTGGACGAGCACAAGTCCATGGGGCCGGATGCGCTGCATCCGAGGGTGCTAAAGGAGTTGGCCGATGAGATTGCAGAGCCATTGGCCATTATCTTTGAAAAATCATGGCGATCGGGGGAGGTCCCGGATGACTGGAAAAAAGCTAATGTAGTGCCCATCTTTTAAAAAGGGAAGAAGGAAGATCCAGGGAACTACAGGCCAGTCAGTCTCACCTCAGTCTCTGGAAAAATCATGGAACAGGTCCTCAAGGAATCAATCCTGAACCACTTAAAGGAGGGGAAAGTGATCAGGAACAGTCAGCATGGATTCACCAAGGGCAAGTCATGCCTGACTAACCTAATTGCCTTCTATGACGAGATAACCGACTCTGTGGATGAGGGGAAAGCAGTGGATGTACTATTTCTGGACTTTAGCAAAGCTTTTGATACAGTCTCCCACAGTATTCTTGCCAGCAAGTTAAAGAAGTATGGGCTGGATGAATGGACGGTAAGGTGGATAGAAAACTGGCTAGATGGTCGGGCTCAACGGGTAGTGATCAATGGTTCCATGTCTAGTTGGCAGCCGGTATCAAGTGGAGTGCCCCAAGGGTCGGTGCTGGGGCTGGTTTTATTCAATATCTTCATTAACGATCTGGAGGATGGTGTGGACTGCACCCTTAGCAAGTTTGCAGATGACACTAAACTGGGAGGAGTGGTTGATACGCTGGAGGGTTGGGCTAGGTTACAGAGGGACCTAGACAAATTAGAGGATTGGGCCAAAAGAAATATGATGAGGTTCAACAAGGACAAGTGCAGAGTCCTGCACTTAGGACGGAGAAATCCCATGCACTGCTACAGACTAGGGACCGAATGGCTGGGCAGCAGTTCTGCAGAAAAGGACCTAGGGGTTACGGTGGACGAAAAGCTGAATATGAGTCAACAGTGTGCCCTTGTTGCCAAGAAGGCTAATGGCATTTTGGGTTGTATAAGTAGGGGCATTTCCAGCAGATCGAGGGATGTGATCATTCCCCTCTATTCAGCACTGGTGAGGCCTCATTTGGAGTACTGTGTCCAGTTTTGGGCCCCACACTACAAGAAGGATGTGGATAAATTGGAGAGAGTCCAGCGGAGGGCAACAAAAATGATTAGGGGGCTGGAGCACATGACTTATGAGGAGAGGCTGAGGGAACTGGGATTGTTTAGTCTGCAGAAGAGAAGAATGAGGGGGGATTTGATAGCTGCTTTCAACTACCTGAAAGGGGGTTCCAAAGAGGATGGATCTAGACTGTTCTCAGTGGTAGAAGATGACAGAACAAGGAGTAATGGTCTCAAGTTGCAGAGGGGGAGGTTTAGGCTGGATATTAGGAAAAACTTTTTCACTAGTAGGGTGGTGAAGAACTGGAATGGGTTACCTAGGGAGGTAGTGGAATCTCCTTCCTTAGAGGTTTTTAAGGTCAGGCTTGACAAAGCCCTGGCTGGGATGATTTAGTTGGGAATTGGTCCTGCTTTGAGCAGGGGGTTGGACTAGATGACCTCCTGAGGTCCCTTCCAACCCTGAGATTCTATGATTCTATGAATATGACTAATCCCTACCCATTGGTGATGAAATGTTTGTCACTTGCTGTATTCCATTTCATCCCCGCCATACAGAAGCCCATGAGGGCGGGGAATCTACAGATGAAATGTCTGACACTTATTCCCCAGATTTCTGATTCTCTTGCCACCTGCCAGACTTCCAGGGAATACTGAGGAGAAGGCTCTGGGGAAAGAAGATAAGTTAAAGCAAAAACATAAAAACACACAACCTACATATAAAAACGTAACTTATTACCAAGCAAGGTACATCACAATGAAAAGGCAACAATAATCAAACATCTAACACTAGAAATAAAACTAAACCAATCAGAAGTTCAAGAGTGGATGGGCTGGGGAGACACCATCCAGGCTGGGATCTCCACCAATATCCATTATTTTAATTACGGATTATTTATTTTAACTGGCATCCTATTTTTCCCATACCACAAAGTAGTAACTCCATTGAAAGGACAGAGGGAGCCCACACTCCACAAACGTAACATTTTTTAACCTGGTATGTCAAAGATATGCCTGTGTATTGTCTCCTAACTTGTAATCTTTTTAGTTTGCCTAACCCAACAGCAGAGTATTGGTAATACATCTGAGCGCACTGAGTGGGACATGGTGTATTGTGAGGATTACCTTCCCAGAGCCACATGTCTCCTCCTGCTTCTTGTTTACAACCAAACATTGTTTTCCTTCCACATATTAAACAAATATATTGGTAATAAGGGAGAAATCTAATTGCTCCCACAAATTGCAAATGACTGCACCAAAGAACAAAACAAACAATCCAGTTGTGACTCTTTTGCATTAACTTCATACTTGGTGTTCATGAGCTCAGGGTTTGAGCTTATAGAATGTGTTAGGGTGGGGGGAAGTTGAATGGGGCTGGGGCAACAAGGGGAAAGACTGGGGAAGTAGGGAGGGCAGGGTGGGTGAGGAAGGCAGGAGACATGGGGGGAAAGGGGCAAGAAGGGGCAGGGCAAGTGAGAGGAAGTTGGAGGTGAGAGGGGAAGGTAGAAATGGCTGTCCATTTATCGCCAGAACCTGCATTTGTCTTCTCCCCTACTCCATTGATCCATGGGGGTATAACTATATTGTTCAGCTCCTGTGCAGCTTTCTGTGATGAGAGCAGGGAGGAGAGCTGCCTCTCACACTTCCAGAACAGGGGAGGTCTAGCTGCTGACCTTTGAGCCCCGCTAGCCGTAAGGTTAGGTGGCACAACAGGGTCTCCCACTGGCACCAATTTTTAAAAGTGCTATTGGAACCCTCAAATTTCTACCAAGCCATGGGGAGCTGCAGTGCCACAAGTGATCTCTCTTTGGTGTGCATCGGTGCCAGGCTACCACACAGGCTTCATATAGTCCTGGTCTACACTGCGGGGATCGGTCTAAGTTACGCAACTTCAGCTACGTGAGTAACATAGCTGAAATCAACCTACTTGGATCTACTTACTGTGGTGTCTTCACTGCGGTAAGTCGACTGCTGATGCTCCCCTGTCGACTCCGCCTGTGCCCCTTGCTCCAGTGAAGTACCAGAGTCGACAGGAGAGCACTCGGCGGTCGATTTATCGCGTCGTGACTAGACGCAATAAATTGACCCCGACTGGATCGATCGTTCCAGAGGTAAATGTAGACATGCCCTCTGTCACAAACAAATGGTTTGTGTTCATCCATCCAGTTAGGGGTATTGTCCAATGTTTCATTAATTCCCCAGCACAAATACAGGAGCAAAGGCACTCAATATTTAAATAAATCCTTTCCACAGTCAGTGCACTCCCGTGAGATCAATTTGGATGAGGTGTTCCCTTAATTCCCCTGCTGGGGCACTTCACATTCAACCATTTGATAAGATCTGATATATAAGTCCCAAAAGTTAAAGTATGAGCTTTGAACAGAAGCGATAACCCAAGTAAGTAGGTTAGTCACAGTAACTGGATAAGTTCAGAGCACGTAAGGCAGACGTAACACCTGGGAAGTAAACTTGGTGTAAAACACAACAGGTGCTCAGTTCACTGAAGGCTACCTAAAAACCATTCTGCTTATATATAGATGCATATCTATGTACGTCTTCCTACTGTATTTTCCACTGCATGCATCCGATGAAGTGGATTTTAGCCCACGAAAGCTTATGCTCAAATAAATTTGTTAGTCTGTAAGGTGCCACAAGGATTCCTGTTCTTTTTGCGGATACAGACTAACACGGCTGCTACTCTGAATTCTGCTTCTTGTGGCTTTGGGATCAGATGAACTCCCTCACCAAACTCTGATGTGAAACTGAGCAGAACCCTCCCTGCTTGGCAAGTTCCCTTGCTCTTCTAAAGGCCGGATCTCTGTTCAACCAAATTTTTTGCAAAATCTTGAAAAATTATTATCTTGTTTTGGGACCTCCCCCAAAACTTTTATATCTCTCCCCCGCCCCCTCCCTGTGAACTAGTTACACTATTTTTTCTTTTACAGTAAATCTGATACATTTGACAATCAAGTTTGGTATTTGAGGCTGGCTTAGAAACCAGGGACCTGTGTGTTCTCTAACTGGCTGAGCATTTCTGAAAGGCGCTTGTGGTTCTAGGGGCTGGCTTCCCTTCCTCTGATCTTTCAGGTACTCCTATAATTCTCACATTATTATGGTGAGACCTTCTCCTTGCCACTGTAGATTTAAGAGAAGATAAATCTGTGAGGCTTCTCTGCACTTGGGCAGAAAGGCTTTCTACTTGATCTTCCACAGCTGATACTCTCCTTTCTGCTTCATTTACCTGTCCTGCCAACGCTCATGGAAAGGAGTGCCTCGAGGGAAAATTTAGTTGTGTTGTGGCTATTGTGGCCATGATATCTATCGCTGCAGCAACTATTGCCAGCAAGGCCATCATAGACACAGTGTCCTCAGCATCAGCCATCTTGTTCAGGGGATGGAGGGCCTCCATTCTCTTTGTTTGTTGTTTACTTGTAGAGTTCTCAGTAGACAAATCTGTGCCTGCTGACATTCCAGAGATTTTCAGGTACCTCTTCCTTTATTGGGCGGGGCCGGGGGGTGGGTGGCAGGGTCAGTCAGAGCCCTGGACTGTGAATGGAAATTGATATTAGCAAATGGTTCTGGAGCCCTGGTGTTCTAAAATGAACCAGTTAAAGTAGAAGAAGGAAGCGTTATGATTTACCTTTACAGTTAGTAGAGTACTGACATTGCTGGCCTGCTCATTTTTTTAAAGGGAGGATCGAGACCCGTGGAGAAAGAGAAGCAGGCAGCTTGGTCCATCAGATAGGGCACTGTATTAAGTCAGGAGGCCAGGACCCCAGTTCAGCAAAATACCTGAGCATCTACATGACATTAAGGACCTGAGCAGACCCACTGAAGCTGATGGGACTATTCAGGTTCTTAAAGTTAAAAATGTGCTTCTCTATCTTATTGAGTCGGGGCCCAGGTTCTGTTCATATCTATCACTCTGACGTGGTGTCTGACTTTGGCCTGGTTACTTCTCCTTTCTTTGCTGCAGTTGCCCCACTAAATAGCTGTTGTGATGTTTTTTATTTCAGAGTTGCTAAACTGGAGGCTTCCCTTCTTACACGGCCCAGTTACTGATAATTCTTGCGTATATTTCTACTTGACTGCCTATGTTACATAAAAGTTTGCTAAGTGAGAAATTGTTCAAACTAATTCAAGTAGATGTTACTAACATGTTATTTCAATTTCTTTTGCTGGTTTACTTGGTCTCACTGTCAAGTAAGTCACAAGTCATCTGAACGACCACTTGTTTTTAATCTCTTGAGTGAGCGGGTGGATATGGAAGAAAATGTTGAACTACCCAGGGTAGATACTGTGTCTTAAGAAGGCATCAGTTTAAAGGTGGAGAACTTTGTATCTCAGATTCTCAGCTGCTGAGCTGAGGTTGCCAGCTTAAACTGGTTTATTGGCATAATGCAGTGCAAGATCAAATGCCATGACAAGCTTGCAATATGATCTCCAATTCAGGAGAGCATCCTGCCCTTCAACATGCGCTAAGTCCTGTAATGTCCATTAAGTAAATGGAACTTAAGTACATGCTTGTAGTTAAGCATGTGCTTAAGTGCTGGTCTGAATAGGGATGGACTTAAAGTACATGTCTGTATGTTGTCATGAACCTGGGGATGGAGCAGAACAGATAATGTGTATGTTTTGCATTGGACTTCTTGATCTGTGCTCATTTAAGGTCATGTCAGCTCAAGTATTAGTTTTTAATTGTATGCCATGTGAAATCCGATTTAACCAAATGATTCAAGCTTTTCAAAGATATTTTATTTGTAAATTGGATAGAGAATAACAACAAGCTGGAGCTCTCAGGATGAGGCATGACAAGACAATTAATTAAACATCATTAGGTTACATAGTAAATGAAAGTAACAAACTGAACTGACATTTAAGGAAACAGTTTCACTATAATCTTTGATATCTTACTGCAAACTCACTTCTGTTCTGATTCTTCCTCTAATAAAAGGATTGGAGAGAGAAATGGATGGGGAAAATAAATATATTTGTCTGATAGCTTCAAAGGATTCCATGTGGCATCGGTCACCCTGTGAGAAGCATTTTTGGGAGCGTTTGAGTGTTTTAAATCTTTAGTATTGACTTCGGCAGTAAAGATGAAACAGGAAAAAAATGGAAATCAGAGATAGATTTAAGAAATACCTAGAAAGTTATTTCGTTAACGAGGGTCATCTTGGATTCACAAAAGGGAGCTCATGCCAGAATAATCTGTCTGACAGTTTAAAAAGAAGTAACCAGCTGAGATGTCAAGGAGCAAAGGGTGGACATAGTTTACCTAGATTTTAAGATCCCTTGTAATAATACTGTGCTCAGCTAACAACGAATCTATGAGGTCTGCAGATATTCTCTTGGGGGAACAGAGAACTGGCTTAGAGAGCCAAGGCCAGAGGTCCATGCAGGGAGGCACTGTGAAATGGAGATGGGTGACTGGCGGAGTGCCACCAGGATGAATAATGGTACGAATGTTTTTTTCATTTTGTCAAGAGCTTGTGAGAAAGAGCATGTAAGTACCAGCAAGATGACAACATTTGCTGAGGGTACAAAACTGGAGGGTGTAGTCAGTATAAAGGAAATGGACAACACGAGTCAGAAGGCCCTGGATAGACTGGCAGCATGAGATGGGCAGATAAGTTTGTGCATCGATTCACTGTAAAAGAAATTAAAGTAGGTGGCTAGGGACAAAAACCAGGGCCTCTTTCAATCCTGAAATTTTCCATGAGTTTTTAATCTTCTGCTCCTTGGTACCCGCAGAAGCTGGTAACTCAGGCTGCAGCTTTTCCTAGCTCCCCGTCTCCCATCACTGCTTTATTTCTATTTTATCTGAACTGTACCAGTAACCATGGAGATACCTAGTGATGCTGACTCCTGCCTCAACCTTCCTCGCTGCAGAGCCCCTTTGAAAGGTTTTGCAGACACAGTACGGGGCATACGTATGCCTCTCAGAATTAATTCATTGCCTTCAATTTAGTTTCCTCCTCCTAATGGAAAGAGAGAGAAATCCCAGATCCTCTCCCAAACTGGCCCCCTTGCAGGGCACTGTAAAATGGGCATATTCTAATGTTTCTTACTATGGCAGAGAAACTGGCAGTGCTGGGATTCCAGCTATGCCCTGGAGCTTTGGGGCTGAAACAGCAGCCCCTGAAGCCATCCTTCCATTAGTGCTTAAAATGATCAACCAAAAAGGTGTGAAAACAAAATAGTCAGGCCTGTTGAGGGCTGCTTTTACCACCAAGGTACAATTTCTGTTCACAAGGCATCTTCCTTTTAACTGACAGTCAAAATCATATTAGATGCCACTTCAAGCACCACATAAAATGTTAACCAGATTCACACACAAAAAGGTTAAGGGATGGGTGCAGGCAGACGGCAGTAGTTTGCATGGCGGGATGGTCTTGTGGTAATTGTACCAGACTAGGATTCAGGAAATCTGAGTGCAATTCCTGACTCTGCCACTGACTTCATGCGTGGCCTTGGGTAAGTCATTTATTGTTCTTTGCCTCTAGTCACAGTCTCTAAAATGAGGGAAATAATCTAATGGGAGCTCAGTTGGGGCTTCTAGCTGCTACTGTAATAGAAATAATTATAAAAATTAGCTAAATTTAAAAAAGAAGCTTATTACGGGACATGTCACTTAGTGCTGGTCCAGCACCTCCTCCTGGTTACTCTGGGGATTAGCTTGAGGCTGACGCCCTCCCACCCAGGGTTTGCACACCATCACTCTGTCCCCATTGTCTGCCTGCAGCCCCTCTTGCAGCCTCAGGAACCACAGCATCTTCCTTGTGACTCAGCCCTCCGGCATCACCATCCATGTTTCCGCCTTCCAGGGGTTAATGTCTCAGTCCAATAATCACACCACTTCCCCCGTTTTGAGTGTGGGGGGGGCCTGGGCCCATTACTCTGGGTCCCACCCCAGGGACCCTGTGGATAGCAGCCTCGTGTTGCAACTCCTTAACTTCTCACCATGCTGCTGTGTCTCGCTGGGCCACTTCCCCACATCCCCTGCACCTTCTTCACCCTTGCCTCAGGGCATGCAACTACCCAGTGCCCGCAGCCAGCCCAGAGCTCCCTCTTGCTCCCCTGGTCTTTGCCAGCAGATGCTCTGTCCAAGGTGCTGCAGGTCTCTCCCTGCTACAAACACAGTCCTCACTCTTTGAGCTTCCAACAGCAACTAACCAGCCCTGCCCTGCAGCTCCTCTTATCTGAGCCTGCCGGGCCCGGATTGGTTGCTCCCTGCAGTTCCTTCCTGATTGGCTGCACTGGTGTGGATCACTCGGAGGACTCCTCTCCCCTGCTCCCTACTGAGGTTAACCCTTTACATGCCAGTGTGGGGCGGATGCCCCATCACAAAGCTAAAAACCCAGAAAATGCAGAGTTACGTCTTCACTGAACAAACAAGGCATGCAGACTATCTTTCTTGCTCCTATATGGGGTATGTTTACATAGCAGCTGGGAGGGTGCATGGGTAGACAGACACACAAGCCCTGCTTGAGCTAGTGCGCTAAAAATAGCTATGTGGTATGAGTGGCAGGGGCTAGCCACCTGAGAGCATAGGGGCAGGTCAGGCAGGATTGTACTCAGGTGCCACAGCCATGTACTATACCATGCTATCTTGAGCAGAGTTAGCCTGCTTCTTTCAACCTCTCCCAGATGCTGTGTAGACGTACCCATAGATTGTAGCTTCCCATTTTTCCTTTTTTATGGGTAGGGCACAGAAAATGTGTAGGACAGAACATAGGTTTTCTGATTTGCTTCATATATTTGCATCTCCAATGCTAAGTATGATGATTTATTGCCATGCTAACCTTTGCTCATCTCATTTAAGTGCTCTAATTTCATTATCTTGGGATGCGAGGATCATCTATGGAGACAAGCTAGCTTTATGTCTAATGATATTTGGAGAACTGGTGCATACATGCATCACAGGGCTCGATCCTGGAAGGACATAAGCACCCCCCATGAGATGCTGAATGCCCTCAGCATCTAGTTGGATCAGGTCCATAGTGACTGTGGATGTTATCTGTCTGGTCAAGAATTTGTGAAATTCTTGCATATGTGCATCATATGACTGTAAAGAAAGCTGGAAGGGAGCACACCCACTACATGCTTTATGTGTGAGGCACTCTGGTTTTGGTGAAGACTGATTAAATGAAACTGTCTGCTATGGAGGCATTTAATGGTTTATTTTTTCTCGGGCCTGGGCAGAGTTGAGGTGGTTTGAATGCCTTGTTTGAGAAGTGCAACCTCAATTCTGCATTTCCTGGGCGTCCAAAGGGTTGTATTCTGATCTCTAATTTTCTTTAAAGGCAATAAACACTCACTGTTGATCTGGGCCTACAACCTTAAATTCCCATTCACAAAGGTTCATAATTTTTTTAATAGTTCTGATCTGGAACTCAGGAGCAAAGGAAGCTATAAGTTGCTTGATTTCCTGAGGACTGAAGGAGGGAAGCCTGACTTCACCATGCCTTCTAAAGTCCTAGCAAAAATAGGACACTGCCTGGGGAAATGCATCGACCCTCCACTGAGCCATATGAATGAGGCTTCTCAGAGCCATCTGCACTCAGTTCAGTCTTTAGGGGGGTTTTCAGGGGTCCCTGTTATTCTTTCCTCCATGTCTTATGTTTATGGGACCCCCTAGGAGCTTTGGAGGAGTCTGTGGAGGAGCAGAGCTGTGGGGAGAATTGGAGAACTATGAGGGTACTGCTACTAGCCGATGGGGGCTAGGTGGAGGAGCTGGAGAGCAGCTCCATCCTTTGGGAGAAGGCAACGAAGCACTAGACTGGAGCCTCTCTGGCTTCTGCAGATGGTGAACCTCCTGTAGCTGGAAACTGTGAGACTCCCTTTTGATGTGTCGCAGGAAGCTTGATGGGAAGAGAAGTCAGGAGAGTCCTAGTGCTTTCCTTGTTTGCATCTCTTATGCATCTGTGCTGCTTCAGGGGTTCCCCATCCCCCATAACTCCTAGCAAGACACCTGTTCCACCCCATATCCTCATGCTCTCCCATAACCCCAGTCCCATGCATGCCCTCATCAAACTAGCTTCCTCCATTCCCTCATGCCTCCCTCTTACTGGAGATGTGATTTGTGAGGAAGAAGGGCTTCCAGGAAGGCCTGACCTCTAGGTGTTTTGTTGCCCAGGGTGGAAAATATTTTTCGCCTCCTCCCCCCACCCCCAGTTTGCTTTGGCAACTGCCCCAATCGCCCACCCCTAAGGCCAGCTTTGATTCCAAGAGGAGAGATGGGCTGGTGTGGGCACTTGGAGCCAGCTCATGGGCACAGGAGAATGCAGAGGGGGAAGCATTGGTGAGTGCCAGTTATTTTTACCTGACTGACTGCTGTGACTCTTGGAGGGAAGGCAGTCAAAAGGACCTCGGGGGGGGCCCACAGGGAGTGGGGAGTGGTTGAGAAGAGGGGGTTGGGAGGAGGCGGTCAGGCAGGACATTGCCCCTCTCCCTCTGGACTTCCTGGACTCTGTGGTAGGGGAGACCCCTCAGTGAACCTTAGGATGTTTCTCAGCCCTTTTCAGAAGCTCCAGGCACCATGCTGGGTCCCCCACATCAGCCCACAAGACTTAAGAGGCTTGTTGGGTCTCCTCAAAAACCTTTTTTGGGGCTCAATGGCCTCTGTTCCATTGACCAGACTCCCCAGAGACAGGGCTATACTATGGGGTCTAAGGAAAAGGGACAACAACTTGCTGTTTAAAACTGTCTTCATCTTCCATTTGACATGCCTAATTGTGCGCTTATCCAGCAAAATGCTTAAGCATGTGTGCCGAACTCTGCATTCATGAGTAGTCTCACCGGCTTCAGTGAATCTACCCATGTGCTTAAAGACAGGCATGGGCCTAACTGCTTTACTGGATTGGGACCTCAGTTCGCCTTAATTGATGTTTCAAAAAGAAATTAAACTTTTATCAACTAAATGTTAGTCCTGGGCACTAGATAGCCAGGGGAGTTCAGTCTATTAAGTTTGATCTCTTCTTCTGTCTTTTTTGCTAGGAAGTTGTCCTCCCCTCCTGGAAAACAAGTTTGACAAGTTTCGAAACTCTATTCAACCCTTTTTTCAATTTATAGTGTATCATAATTCAGAAGCGCCTAAACTGATTCTGTTCAAATTTGGCTTTTTAAAAAAATCTACCCTAGCTCCTGATCTAACATATGGATTTTGAGCCCAATATGTAAACTGTGCAGCAGTGGGGGCAAAATTGGATTTTTTGACAGGAGCTTAGTTGCAAGCTGAACCATGGAATATTGGTGACAAAGGTCCCCCACTCACAACATTTTAGCTCTGCTGGAAATTTCTCGTCTTTCTCGGTCGCTGGAAATAAGCAAACCTGGGGCTCAAATAACGGAGCTGACAATGAAACACCAAATAGAAAAATAAAGGGGAAAAATAAAAACACTCCCCCTCCATAATGCAGAAAATGAGACCTCCTTTTCAGCATGTACAGTACGTAAAACCCGTGTAGGATTTGGACTGGTATAGCTACAGAAATACCGCATGCTGCTGCCTGTGTGCAGTGGGTGCATGTGTGTGTGTGTTTGGCAGTGGCACAAAGGAAACCCGTTGATGAAATTCATAGGATTAGAGGCCTGATTCCTGGGGACACACTTGGCTGAATGTAATTAAAATGCCTGTCAGGCATTTGATACCAGAAACCCCTTGACGAACTGCTTAAGCAGACGCAAATGCAGTATCCTATTGTAAGTGAATGATGGCGGAGCTGGCTGCCTTGTCATCCTTCTCGAAAATTCTGTGGCCAGTGAGCTCCCTCTTCCTCTCCCACTCGCCCTCTTTTCCTTTTCACCACTGCAGGGACTTTTTCTAATTTGCCGTTTTCCTTTTACCAATGTACACATGGTAGATGCAAGCTGGTGGCTTGCAGACTGCGTCTGTCTGGAGATAGGCAGTGAGCCGATGGATAATAACGCTCCGGGAGAATGATTATGCATCAATTAGTTAAGGATAGGCTTTTGTGGTATGGCAGCATATGAGCTGGTAATGATTTTCTTTTTTAAAATGTCAGCTTTGTGTGATTTTTTGGAAAATTAAAAGAAAACCACCATTGTGTGGTAGCATTCCGAATTCAGACTGCTGGGTATTAAGTGCTGCATTAGTGCACATTGGATCAATTCAAGATGTGTATATAGTACATGCAGTGTGTGTATATGTATCTATATATGTATCCATGTTAGTATAACAAAAACATTTAGGTTTTTTTCCCCGTTAGCTGAAGAAAATATCTTGTTTCATCAAAAATAAAATATTATCACTTCTTTTTTTTTTTTATTGGCTTATTTTAACAGATTCTCCAGCCTGTTGTCTCTGACGAGACGCACTGATTGGGATCTGCTTATTCCACAGATCAAAAAGGTAAGGCACATTATTTTTTAATATATTTATAAACAGATAGGAGTATGGTGTTAATGCTGATATGATCTTCTAGAAACGTATGTGCTTCTTCATTCTGTCATACTGTGCTACGTTACAGCTTTACTTGGGCATGAAATCTGATCTCAGTGCAGACTGTAAAAGTTACTTTTCATATGTATGTATAAGCTTAGATTGCTTGATCTGTGGTGACTACCTCCTCAGGTCGGTCATTTCAGCCACAGTGGCCCCCAAAGGGGTGAATACTAATGTCTGTTTACCTGCTTACATGGATTTGGAACCCCTATGAAAGCTGTACAAAATCCTCCATCCACACTGAGAGTTAATAGCGTTAGAAAGGGGGTCTTTTTAATATGGGTTTTAGTATAACTGAAAGCTACATATGATACTAAGAATGGGGCTAAATTCATTGGCTTGCTTTAGCCAGGTAAGATCTATCACAGAACTCAGACCTGGAAGCATAGAGATAGCTTAATACTGTATCATTTTCATGGGTGGCAGGGGAAATGGCTGTTAACCCCCACCTTGCTGCCAGAAAATGCCTTGGCTTAGGTTTTGGTGCATGGAATTTTAATGTACCAGGTATATGGGGCAACATTGAAGGAGCACATTCCCCGTTTTTATTAGATACGTCATTCAGCACAGAAGCGGCTCTTCTTACATGTTGCTACAAAAGCAGCAGAATCTGCTATTTATGAATGTTTTCTTACTGAAACTTAAATGAGAATATATATTCTCCTTCTCTTTCTTGTTTCTGTTGTTTAATCCTTTGAGACTGCCTGCATAGCATAGAGGCCTGCTGGAGAAGTCACTGGAGAAAGGAGGTCTTTTGTGAGAGGGCCCTCAGAATGAGGACCTTGCAAACTGTGCGGGATTTTTGAAAGGACCTAAGTGTCTTAGGAACACAAATCACATTGATTTTTCAATGGAACGCATGGTCCTAAGTCACTTGGAAGTTTTTTCAAAACTGCCTGTGTGTGTCTCCTGTTTGGCTGGAGATAATGTGCGTGATCATCACTCATTAACCCCTAAATGTGCCACACTTCTCCCAGAATCTTCCAAAGCCAAACCTCCCAATGGGCATCCACTCAGTTGTCATGAAATTGATCAGGGTCCTTTAAGTCTATATGAATACCTTTCTTTTAAAAAGAAAACAAAAACGAAAAAACAGATGTTTTGGAGAACTCCAATAATCAAACAAAATTCAGAAGCATGTTCATTTTGCTTAACTTCTGCAGTTATATCTCATCACAAACCTACAGTAGCCTCCTAGAAGTAATGGGATTTCATTCATGTAATCTTTACACAAAGTCCATTGTCCTTTTACCTGTTAAGAGACTGGTTATGCCAATATCAGTGCTGATTGAATGACTGAAATAAGAAAGGATCCAAATCTTTGCTCAAAAAAATGAAGCTGAACCAAACCCTGAATCAATGTAGAATTCAGAAAAGTTTAACTTCTTTTAAAAATTAAGCCTCTAATCATGCAAATACTTACACATATGCTTAACCTCTATGGGATTACTCAGGTGCTTAGAGTTAAGCATGTGTGTAAGTGTTTGCAGGGCTAAGGTCCATACTTGCACATATGTCTTCATTATCCTGTTTCATGATGTCTTCTGGGGATATCAGAAGCCCCCCAATCTCCCCCCCCCCCCACATGCACACACACAAAATTCAGCAGGAAAGGGAGTTCTTGTGGTATTTCCAGCCTGGGTGAAAGCAGGAATAATGGAAACTTTGTGAAAAAGCCCAGTCGCCTGCGATTTCCAGTGCAGTTTCCAGGTGTCAGATATTGGGACGAGTCAGAAAACACGTGAACCCAATGGAACTTCTGGATCTTTGCTCTCAACTAACAGCGACCGCTGACGGGCTTCACTGTGAATTTTGGTTTAATGTTTTCATTTATCATGATCTTAATGAAATTGGACTTCCTGTACAATCAAAGTTGAGTGATAGATGCTATTTCTGAAATAAAATGAGTATTTTTTTCAGGCTGTCATCATGCCATTCTGACACTCTCGATAATTATTTTTTGACCAGAATCTTGCCTGTAATGGATATTTTATATAATATACGTATATACATTCTTCTACAGCTCTCTCTGTTCTGAGAATCATATTTCTTCTGTCTTTAGGGGGATTTCTGTTTTTCAGATTTCCCTGGGTAATACATTTCTTCAAGGAAATGTTTTGTTTTCTTATATTTTGCATAGATGGTGTTAATAATATTTCCTCCCTGATCTTTATTAACATGAGAACTTGTTATAACTGAAAGGCGTGGAGCAGCAATGTGTATAAAATTCTTTGATTCATAAAAAATATCTTCAACAACTTGTTTTAGGCTAAACACAAGTCATTTTTCTCTCCCCGCTCCAATCCTTGCAATTTCACTCCCATGATCCTAGGGCAACAAGCCAAACTGCGGTACCAATCTGAATTAATTAACGCTTTCCAAACGGTGCTTCAAGGACTAATGCTGCTTACTAGTCTTGATGTCAGCTTTCAAGGTTTTGCTGCAGTATTGGAGAATTGTAAAGGAATGTTCTCCACCAGGATAAAAATAAAGAAATAGAAGTGAGGTCGTCATTAAGAGACCATGTTTGACTTGCATGGTTTTTCACCAATTAGTGAATGATGAATCAAAATCTCAGATTATGCAATTCCTTTGGATATAAAGCTTTTCCTCTCTTATGGAAATTCTTATTGAGGTGTGCAGCCATTTACCAAATATTTTATGATCTCCTGAATGCAGAAAAAATCAAGTTGCATCTGTTTGTTTATACTTCAGAGAGGAGATGACTTAAAAATAAACTTATATCTATTTTATACCTCCAATTTATGCCGATATAATTCATTTGAACCCTGTAGCTGTAGCCAGCTCCTTGGTACTCGTACTGCAAATTGTCCCTTCTATCTACAGAAAAGAAAAGTAATAGGCTACTATACTATACATTATGTATGCTGTTTCAGTTATTACATATTATATATCATTTATACTGGAAATAATCGTTTGAAAACAATGTTACTTTCTCAAAGCAGCAGTTGGGTTGCTTACTGTATTAGATTTGTGCTAGGTTGACAGGAGGCATTTAACTGAAGTTACAAACCAGTGGGTACAGTGGAGAAATGGCAGAAAGAAGGGAGTTTTGTGGAGCGATAAGAATAAAGAACAGAAGCCAAAGAGTAGAGCGACAATGACCTGTTAGGTTACACTTTCTGAACTCTTGGGCATGAAGCCGGAATTATGTGATATTTTGGCATCTGCTTTATTTAAACAGATGACAGTGTGGCCGCATTCATTGACGGCATTGAGAAATACCTAGTGTCACTTTTACTGGGAGTTGCACCAGTGCTGGGTCTGGGCCTGGCTGAATTGCTGAATTGCTGAAATGGACATCTAGTTCTTAATACTGTTTATTAAGAGGCTTATCATAACATAAGCACAATTCGGATTCTTACCGGGCCCCTTTTTGAAAGAATCGACAATGCTGGCAAGCAGGGCTTCTACTTTAGAATTGTCCCAGGAGGAACCTCCATTTTTTATTCAGCTTCCCAGACAAATTCATTGCACAGTCCACCAGTATCAGTGTTGTCTTTTCTTAAATCATGTGAAAAATATCCAAAGCGGATTAAAGCCAAGTCGCTCTTCTTTAGGACAGCTGAATGCTGAACGTAAGTGTGCAGTTTGGCCATTTCCTTATATTTTAGTGGCAGTAACATACATAGTTCCCTCTGGGCTGATCTTTTTTCTTTTTACCTTTCTGTCCTAGACATTTATATGGCCCCGATTGCCTTGGTATGTAAGCACCTCGCACTCTTCAATGTAGTTATCAAAACACCCCTAGGTAGGGCAGTGCTCTTATCCCCATTGTACAGATGGGGAACTGAGGCACAGAGAAGCTAAGGTCACCCAGGAAGTTTGTGGCAGAGCAGGGACTTGAACTCTAGTCACCCAAGACACTGGTTAGTAGCCTAACCACATTAATCCTCCCGTATTCAGTGGAATACACCCCCTTTCCTCAAGGCCCTCTGGCGATGGGTGAGATGGACCTCTTATCGGACACAGCCCATCGGTAACACTTTCTCAGTAGCTTGGCTACAAAGTGCAAAGTGAGACTGGGTCAAAAACTAAACCCAGATCTGTTGCATGGCATTAGGCACCATTAACTAGAGGAGGAAAGGTGATTAAGGCACAGGCCTGGTAGACAGGAGACCTGGCTTCAACTGCTGCAGGCTGCTCCTTGTCACTTTTGAAACAACACATTATGCGTCTGTGCCACACTTTTCTCATCCGTAAAAAGGGGGATGGTAGCATTTGTCTGCCTCCACGGGGAGCTGAGTCTGAAGTCCTAAAGTTTGAAAAAGGCTTTGAGATCCTCTGGCAGAGGGAACTGTGTAAGTACAAAGTTTACTTAAGGAATCTAGATGCCAAAGTAACGGGAGCCTAGATAGTATATTGACCTTAGAAATGGGTGTATTAGTAATAATAATTAATTAATAGCACAGATACATGAGGCTAAAATTTTATTTTCCCAGGAATCTAGTGGTTAATGACTTGGCTCCATGTAAGTTTCCTTTCAATGTAAATTACATGGTGATCCCACAGTACTGAGTGAGGGTTAAGGTAGACATGATGAATAGAGGTGAGTCAGTTCCCTAGTCCAGTGTTGTACAAGATATTGCTGCTTACTTATGGGGGTGTCAGTAATACTTAGATTGGAATGTGGGAGCAGGGAAAGCCAAAAAGAGATTGCACTTGCAGGAACAAGCAAAGAATACCACTGACTCATCATTTAAAAACCTGTAACATTCTCTGAAAGGCCAGGTACAAAAGCTAACCTCTTCTGCCAGTCCCTCTGATGGTCAGAAGACAGTTTTTTGACTATTTATCACCCAAAGGAACCTCTAAATAGTTGCGCAGTGCAGCATTGTCAGTGCCATTTTGGTAGTTCATTATTGCAAAGCTTGTGAGAAATCATGGGCAATTTATTTTAGTACATTGGGTGACAGTCAACTCTAAATCACAAAAGCGTTTTCTGAGTCATCACAGTTCTTGCAAGGAGGTGACTTTCTAGGTGCATGTGGTTGTTGAGTCAGATTAATTTTTTTTATACTGGCAGCTTGAAAATATTAAAACACTGCTTAATTGGATAAAACAAAAATGAGTCAGATTTAAGGAAGCAACTTACCACTTACACAATGAAGAAATGTTCAGAAGCTACTAGTGGGAAAGGAAAGTAATGTAGGATGAGAGCAAACATCCTAGGGTTGTATGTTATTCACAGGGTAAAATTTTCAAAAGCGCTTAAGTTCCATGGATTCCGAAGTCACTTACGTTTGAAAATATTACCTCAGCCTTTGTGCAAAGCTCTGAGGAATATCACTGGGAATTACATGTACAGAACAAAATGGTTTGATGTGGCCCGTAACTACTAAGGAAAACACTGGAAAGGACAGTTGGAAAACCAGATCAGCAGTTCATGTAGAGTTAGGATACTCAACAGTGTTTTACCTCATTCTTTCTCTGCTGTCTTCTCCCGTGCTAATGTCCAGGGCCGGCTCCAGACCCCAGCGCGCCAAGCGCGCGCTTGGGGCGGCATTTTGCTGGCAGGGTGGCAGGCAGGTCCGGCGGACCTTCCGCAGTCATGCCTGCGGGAGGTCCACCAGAGCCGCGGGTCCAGCGGACCTCCCGCAGGCATGACTGCGGAGGGTCCGCTGGTCCCACGGCTCCAGTCGACCTCCCGCAGGCATGACTGCGGATACTCCACCGGAGCCGTGGGACCAGAGAACCCTCCGGCTGCGGGAGGTCCACTGGAGCCGCGGGACCAGCGGACCGTCCGCAGTCATGCCTGCGGGAGGTCCGCTGGTCCCGCGGCTCCAGTGCACCTCCCGCAGGCATGACTGCTTGGGGCGGCCAAATTCCTAGAGCCGCCCCTGCTAATGTCATATCAGACTATTTTGCTCATTCAGAGAAGGGCCATTAGTTAGGGTTCTTCAGAGTCATTAACACAGACATGTGGCAAAGCTACTCAGTTATCCACCTCTAGTCAGTGTCTTCCATCTCCTAACTTTTTATGGTCACTGACATTCTCCAAAATACTGGAATAAAAGAAGGCAGTTTGCAAAAATATCTCTTGGCTCCAATTCTGTTCTCATTAATCTGCAAAAGGAATCTGATTGGGTCCTATATCAGTCTTCAGATAATTTAAAATGATTTGCACACTTTTTTTTTTTTAATACAAAAGGGTGTTCTGCTAGTAGAACTGTCGTTACACTGGTGACATTACAGCGCAAAACTATATGGCCAGATCTTGATGTGGTGTAAATGAGCCTTGCTCCATTGCAAAAACAGAGCTATGCTGCTTCACTCAGGCTCCGGCCATAGTGTGAGGTTTAAGACCTGGGTCTTGCACAGATTTATGCATGTGTTTATCGTTATGCTCCGTGAGCCGGCCCATTGTCTTTAATGGGACTATTCACTGTGTGTAAAGTTAGGCACACGTAAAAGTCCTTTTTGCAGAACTGGGGCCTAAAATTTTGTTTTGGCAGCAAGGAAGCCATAAGTTAACTAATGATCACTTCTTTCTTGCAACTGTATTTTATATTTTTCTATGAATGCGCAAATGTAATATTAGGGTTTTGTTGTAATTTCTATGCTGCTTATTAGCAGAAGGGGAAAAAGTAGGGTTGACTTCATTTTGTTTAAATGGTGGTTTGAAGCCTTTCTTGTCTGGTAGGATTTTAAATGTCTATCAGATATGGAGAGATTTAAAATGGAGCCATGTAGGAGAATGGCCATTAGGGAGAAAAATGGCAGAACTAAAAAGGTTTGAAAAGTTGTTGATGAGCATGTGTGTTACGGGACAAATTCTGCCCTTGGATTCACTTCACTCAGAGCCACGCTGTCACATCAAGGAGTTTGAACTACAGGATATTTCCTGTCCGTGTAGTATTACCACGGACAAATGGGTAATCTTTGAAAACTGTTATGGTTCTACTTGTGAATGTGTTTGAAGACAAAAGTGCCCCATCTATTCCACCTGAAATCAATGACAACATTCCTTTCACTTCACTAAGAGGAGAACTAAATCATTGGATTATAAATTCTTTAGGGTTGGGCAATGTGATTTAGGATTTGTCTACACATAAGTCAAACTAGCTGCAAAACTCTGCAAGATCCTCCTCATTTGAATCAAGAATGGCTTATTTTTATTTCGTTTAAACCTGTTCCTAATTGAGTTAACTCTCTATAAACCAGGTTTATATTGATTTCAGGGGTCCATGCAACCTTTTGCACTGATTTGACCAACTTGATTTTAAATCGCACCTGTTGTTAAACCATGGCTACTAAGCATGCAGACATGCCATTACTCACAAGGCCTGACTCTGCAAGATGCTGCATGCCTCGCACCAAGTGCTGCACACTCTCGTGTAACCTCATGCACACCCTCATGGTCCTCTCGGGGGTGGGGGGGTGGCTAGCACCTTTCAGAATCAGGTCTTATAGTCACGCATATTCCCTTTCCTAATGAGTTTACAGTCTCATGGCTTTCTTGTGCTCTCAGAGAAGTTAAAGAGAGTGCTGCCATTGATTTCATATGGTTATAAAGTGCAGTGTAAATCTGTAAGGCGGGATACATGCTTTTTATTATTAACAGTAATAAAATGTGCTTAAATTAAGCTTGTTATGGAGTCATAATTAGGAATACATACTGTTAACGTGCATTTGTAGTAGGCAGCTGTCACACTGTATCGTCTAAATATAAGATAAAACACAGAACCGCTGTTACATTATAGTGGATTTATTTATTAACATACGTCTAAAAGAGCTTTAGACTTACTGATTCATAGATTCTAAGGCCAGAAGGGACCATTGTGATCTAGTCTGACCTCCTGTATAACATAGGCCATAGAACTTCCCCCAAAATCATTCCTAGAGCAGATCTTTTAGAAAAATATTGAAATCCAATTATATCCACACTTGATTTAAAAATTGTCAGTGATGGAGAATCCACCACAACCCTTGGTAAATTGTTCCAAATTGTTCCACACTCAAAACAATGTGTCACATTCACACAGTCATTTATTTTCCTTCTTTCTTTTTATAACCACAATTAAAAGTGGAGGAAATTAAAGCAAAAAAGCTACAATGCTCGATATTGTTGCGGATGTGATTGGCATCTGGAGAAGATAAACAACTGGTTCCGTGTGGGTATTGGAGAGATTTCAAACGTTTACCCCACTCATTCAATGGCTGCAGTGGTCTGCTCACGCAAAACTCATTGCAGAATCAGGGCCTTTGTGTGCTCTACCATGCAATGACTCTGATCCAGCAAGCTCGCCATGGGAATTCCATAGTTTATACTGTAAGCTCTTTGGGACAGGGTCTTTTCACTCTGGGGGTATGTGCACACTGCAAACAAAAACCCATGGTAGCTAGTCTCAGAGCCTAAAAGTAGCTGTGTAGATGTTCCGGCTCGGGCTGGAGCGCAGGAACCTGCAAAGGGAAGTGCCCTTCAGAGCCCAAGCCAGAAGATTGACATGGTTGTTTTTAGGCCTGAGTCTGGGCCTGAGACTTGCTGCAGCAGAGTTGGTTTGTTTGGTTTTGCCGTGTTTACAGTGCTTAAAACAATGGGGTCCTTTCCCTTGAATGGTGGCCCTTAGGCACTGCATTAACATAAATAAGTAATAATAATAACAACAGCCACAGAAGACTTGTTGAAGTGGATCCTACAACTATATTTCCTGCAACATCTAGGAATGAAAGTTGGGCAAATACAACAAACATTTCTGCAAATATTCATTTGAGTCTTAAATGTATATACTAGGACTGTGTTCGTGCTCCTTTTCTGTTTGCTTTCCACACACTTATTTTCAAGAGGATTTTTACCAGTGGCAATGATCATGAAAAGTCAATGTTTGGCTCTAATGCTCAATCATGACACCGCCTGAAAGCAAATGTCAAACTGTAACTAACCAACAACAGTGTGACTCTTGGATTGCCATTGTCACTGTTGCAGTTAGATAAGGAAATCAAGATTAGCACTGTAGGTGGATTATTATAGAAGTCATCTGGTCAAGGAATAGAAACAGTACCACAGGATTTAAGTAATAGCTTGCTAACAGTTTACAAATCAGGAATAAACGGCTGAAGACATTTGCAAATAACATTTGAATAATAAAAAAAAAGAAATTTCTTTGTGGACATCTCACAAATAGAAAACAAAGGCAGCGTTTGACAAATAAATTGTTTGTTCTGAATTTTTCAGCCCCCACTAATTCTGAATTTCCTTGACTTAGTGGGGTTATGTCAGACTTGACATTCATAATTGAATGGGTTTAACATAGGTCTGAGTCCTAGATTGGGAGCTCACTGGGACAGGAACTGGCTTTTTTGTTCTTTGGACAGTGCTAGTCCAGTGGGATCCTGGTCAGAATCCTTAGGCATTACCAAGATAAAAACATTTTATCATAATAATCCATCATTAATTTATGCTCAGTGCCCCTGGCGTGCTGTTGTGTCTCATCCCATATACAACAATATTCTGTCTATCTACCAAGGGCATTTGTAGACTTAATTGGTCTCCAGTTTTCTGCCACTACTTTTCATTCACCATAGTTCTAGTCACTAACAAATCAGTAACTGCAGCCTGCATCTCTGTGCATAATCCTGCTTTGGAAAGGAACAGTCCGATCCCCATAAGAGCGTCTGTTGGAAGGCACTAGAGGGGGCCTGAGGAACAGCTCAGCAAGTCTCTCTGGCTGCCTTGTGTTGTTTTTGTAATTGCCTTTACTGGTCAGCATGCACAGGAGGTAGTAGTGGGAGAAGAGGATATGCTAAAAAGACACATTTAGGCCTTGCGCATGTAGCAGGGGGTAATCCAAATATGGGTACCACCAGCATAGATTGATCACCCTAAGGCACTTCTGGTAGTGCCAGCACACAGCCATCTGCTGTACTGACATATTGGTCTAGTTCAGACATGGAAATCAGTGGAGGTTGTAGAATTGAGCCCTGGAACCTCTAGGTTTGGCAGTTCATAGTCCCGGCACTTCTGGGCTTGTTGCATCAGTTATGAATGTAAACAAAAAAAATTTGTTTGAGCCCTGGCACGTAATTGCTTGAGCCCCAGCACCTCTTTCATTACAAATTAAGCACTGTCTACACTGCAATTAAACCCCCAGGGCTGGCCCATGGCAGCTGACTGAGGCTCAGGCTAAGGGGCTGTTTAATTGCGGTGTAGATGTTCGGGTCCCTCCCACCTCACAGGGTTCTAGAGGCCAGGCTCCAGCCCAAGCCCCAGAGTCTACATCTCAGTTGAACAGCCCTTAGCCTGAGCCCCACAAGCCTGAGCCAGCTGGCACAGACCAGCCACAGGTTTTTAATTGCATAGTAGACGTACCCTCTAAGGGTACCAGCGTCAGTACTTGGGAATTTGCACTTGACAGACTGGCAGTGTGGAGAGCAAAGTAGGACTAGTGAGAAGCAGAAGGCAGAAGTCTCTCTCCCCAGTTATATTGTTGCTTTTGCTGCATTTGATTGCACAACGGTTGCATTCATTTATGTCGTTGTTTGCATAAAGATTGGCACACAGTTGAGAGTAGTCTACATCTTCCAATTTATTTATGATCTCAAGTTCATTTTTAGATTTCTGATTTGTTCATGACATTTATTACAGTGGTTCTTAACAAGGGGTACGCATACCCATTGGGGTACGCAGAGGTCTTCCAGGGCATACACCAATTCATCTAGATATTTGCCTAGTTTTACAACAGGCTACATAAAAAGCACTAGCAAAGTCAGTACAAACTAAAATTTCATACAGACAATTACTTGTTTATACTGCTCTATATACAACACACTGACATGTAAGTACAACATTTATATTCCAATCGATTTTTTTTATAATTATATGGTCAAAATTAGAAAGTAAGCAATTTTTCAGTAATAGTACGCTGTGACACTTCTGTATTTTTATGTCTGGTTTTGTAAGCAAGTAGTTTTTAAGTGAGGTGAAACTTGGGGGTTTACAAGAAAAATCAGACTCATGAAAGGGATACAGTAGTCTGGAAAGGTTGAGAGCCATTGATCTAGAGCAGTGTTTCCCAAATTTGGGACGCTGCTTGTGTAGGGAAAGCCTCTGGCAGGCCGGGCCAGTTTGTTTACCTGCTGCGTCCACAGGTCCGTCCGATCGCGGCTCCCACTGGCCGTGGTTCGCTGCTCCAGGCCAATGGGAGCTGCTGAAAGCGGCGGCCAGTATGTCCCTCAGCCCGCGTCGCTTCCCGTCGCCCCCATTGGCCTGGAGCAGCGAATCGCGGCTAGTGGGAGCTGCGATTGGCCAGACCTGCGGACGCGGCAGGTAAACAAACCGTCCGGCCTGCCAGGGGCTTTCCCGACACAAGCAGCGGAACAAGTTTGGGCAACACTGATCTAGAGGCCCCAACCAAGATTAGTGTCTTATTGTGGTGGGCACTGTACAAATGCATAACAAGAGACATTCCCTGCATGGAAGAACTTACAAAACAAAGGATGGGACAAGGAGGTAATTATTATCCCCATTTTACAAATGGAGAACTGAGACACAAAACAGTTAAGTGACTTGCCAAAGGTCACACACGGAGTCTGTGACAGAGTTGGAAATGGAACTCAGATGACCTGAGTTGCAAGCCATGTTTTATCTGCGAGACCATCCGTCCTCTTGTTTTTTCTTAAGTTGCAGTGTGTGAGACTTAGAGAAGGAAATCACTCCATCTGCTGTGGAAAGAGCAGTATATTTGCCTAATTTATCAAGACAATCCATATTAGAATATATGCAGAGGAGGAGCCAGCTCTGGGAGGAACAGGGAGTTGTGACACCTGGTACATGCGATGGGAAGGATGATGTGGGCCCTGCTTCTGAGGCTCCTGCAGTAGCCTTGTTCTGGAGCTGGTTGAAATGTTCTGAATTTTGATTTTTTTTTAAAGATATTTTTCATTGACATTTTGAAATGTGACCAAAAAATAAATGTTGTTGCTTATCAAAAACAATTTGGTCTTTGGGCCTGAAATGCATTTTCCATGAACAGTCAAATGAACAAAACTTTGTTTCCTTAAATATTTAATGAAAGGGCAAACCAGGATGCCTGGCACATTGAAATGTGGTTTTCCCTTTGCCAAAATGTTTGCAAGTGATTTTCCTCCCCAGTGTTCACCAAGCTCCAACTAAATCCACGAAGAAAAGAGATAACAATTTGGAATATACACAATGTCAAACAGTTATATCTGTGACCAAGTATTTGCTTTCCGTATATTTTCTTAGCATTTATGTTTACATTTCTCAGGGCTCTTTTTATGCCCTCAGTAGCCATTTATGAGCCTGTAATAAAACTCTGATTGCCCCACAAAATGCCTTGTGCTGAGGTATTAAGAGAGTCAGGGGACATATAAACACAAACTCTTGATCCTGATAAAAAAATAGAGCAACACTGGAATTCAAATTATTGTTTAAAAGGATGTTGTCAGGATAAAAATCCTGGGGCAAATTAATTCCTGGGGTAACTCAGTTGACTTCAAGTATCAGAGGGGTAGCCGTGTTAGTCTGGATCTGTAAAAGCAGCAAACAATCCTGTGGCACATTATAGACTAACAGACGTTTTGGAGTATGAGCTTTTGTGGGTGACTACCCACTTCGTCAGATGCATGTGACAAAGTGGGTATTCACCCACGAAAGCTCATGCTCCAAAATGTCTGATAGTCTATAAGGTGCCACAGGATTCTCAATTGATTTCAGTAGTCAGCGATGACTTTGGCCCAATGTATGTGTGTACATGTGTCTCTATGGTATGTATTTTCAGGTCTATTTTAAAGCAATATCTTTTTATTTTATACTGAAAATTAAATCACTTAATTGAAATAATTCATCCTGCACTTTGCCCGGCTTAAAAACAAATACAGACTGGTTCTTTTTTAATTGTGCTAGCACCAAGGTGGTATGTTTAAGTTTCCATCACTGAGAGGGACTGTTTAAGTCAGTGCTTTTAAATATTAATCCTGAAATAAGATTGATTAAAAAGGCATGAAAAGGGTTCTGTTGAGCCTGATCCAGAGCCCACCGACTTCAATGGAAACACTCTGATTGATTTCAGCAGGCTGTGGATGGAACGCAGGAGGAGCTGTGATCCCCTTCTCGGGCCTGGCCTCTTCACACCTATGCCACTGTTTATTTAATGTATAAACCTTAATGGGAGGACATAGCGGTTTGTCAGCATCCCTTCAAAGGAAAGTGCTCATTCGGCATTGCAGTCTTCGCTGTCCTCCTTTTAACAAAGTCCTTTTCTTCTTTAAAAGAAATAAGAAATCGCACGATAAATTGCCCCCATCTTGTGAAGGAAAACCATGTGTTTTAACTCAGTACCTCAGAAGGCCTTTACAGATTTGCCGGCCTGTTTGTTTATAAGATTCAAAGACAGAGTGCTTTCATTTCCTAGCTATGTTGTCTACAAAGATCCTAGGAAGACGGATATATAAAGATTACGGCGTGTTGAACATAAATCACGTGTGCAGCAGTCGCAGAAACAATTAGTTGCTAGAAATGCCTGAAATGCTGAACCTGCCGGGTTGGAGTTGCTATCAGTCCTGCTGATACACTGTACAGCAGCAGTGAGGCAATGGCACTCAAACTGTGTGAAGTTTTGCTATAGGAAGGTTAAGCCAGTGGATTGAATATTAAAACCCACATATCCCCAGAGGAGGGCCTGCAGATTGTAATGTGGTGTAAGAATGAAAACTTGCTGAGGTAATCTCTCTCGCTAGCCCTCCTTCAGTTCTCTTCCCCGTCACCCTCCCCTGCCCCACCCCCCAGTTTATCCTGCTGCCCCTTGCTTCTGATTTCTCAGTGTCATCAGTATCTTTTGTCAGTGGTAAGATTCGTCTAACAGCAGAAATATCACTAAAATTGGTCCGAGATCAAGGTTCCTTAGCTGCTTAGTGGGGATTAAGTCTTATCCACATCATTCAAAATTCACTACAATCTGTCCACTCCCACCTCCCAGGCTGATACAGCAAGGTCTGTAGTTTTCTGTTTATTCCTCTCTTTCTGGCCTGTTTCCTTCTCCCTCTGCACAGGAACTCTGCTTGGGGACAGTCTGCCTCTTTGAAGTGGAAGTAGATCAGCAGTCATTCGTATGGCCTCTGCCTTCTACATGGCAGCTGTCTCCTCTGTGGCTCAGAAATCTCTTGACGAAACATTGAGTTTATCGGGTCAGGCACTTTGTGTCTAACTCCATGCCATTCTGCCTCTCACGAACTGCATCACTTAGTCCCGGAGCTCTCGAAGGCAATCAGAATGGATACACTCTTTATTTTAACCAGTTGAAAGCAGCCGTTAGATGCTTTTTGTTAGTTTTGGCTTGTCAGACAGAATAGGCAAATTGTAAATGATAAAGTGGAAGGAAGAGGCATGCCCTTGCACCTTCCTCAGAAGGTTAAGAAGGTTCTGTGCAAAGAGAGCATGTGCTTAATTTAACACACATCCAGAGCAGTGCTGGGGAGACTTATCTATTTAAATAGAGTTGATGGCTATTGTGTGGTTGCCATCTGTCCTCTTTCATGCAGAATAACTTATCTTCTTTTTTAACCACATCTTATTGGACCTCTAAATCATTGGCCAGTCCCCATTCGTTGCTGGATAAAAGAGCTGTCAATTTTTCGACAAAAAATGATGTCTCCCTGTTGTACTTATACATGGCCCCCTTGTTTCCACAGAGTCTTGCACTGTTAGACAATTGTGCTTGGTTTACAACACAACGATCTTTTGAAATTCTGTCTGTCTTCTTATTCACGTTGAGGGAATTTATCACAATCGTTATCAGCAAAGCACTTAGCACGTACTTAAGTCCATCCATATTCAGCAAATCTCATAAGCCAGTGCTTAACTTTTCATTGGGATTTAGTGCTTTGTTGAATTGGAGTGTATAGTGTATTGGAGCTATCGCCATCTGAATTATTATGAATGGAACTGGGAGTCAAAATATATTTTATAATTAAAAAAGAAATTGGTAGAGAAATGACGGCAGGTGTTGGGGGATGGAGTAAAAGGGTAATCCTTTGAAGTGTATTGGAGCTATCGCCATCTGAATTATTATGAATGGAACTGGGAGTCAAAATATATTTTATAATTAAAAAAGAAATTGGTAGAGAAATGACGGCAGGTGTTGGGGGATGGAGTAAAAGGGTAATCCTTTGAAGGTTTCACAGGAAGATTTTGCTAGCAAGGAATGGGAGCATCAAAATAATTTCAAAACAGACTAGCCACAATAGTTAATGTAAAGCAAATGTATAGTGCATTAGACAAAATGCAGTAGTTAACAGTGGCTTAGACTTTGTGGCTAGCACTGTATAAATCCAAATCAGTCAGGGAGCAGTCTATTGACCACTGTCAGCAGGCGCTGCAATTGCACAATCTGTAATTATGCCAGATCGTTACTACCATTGCCTACGAATGGTGAATAGACTGACGTTCTCCAATTCCTTGGGCCAGACTGTTCTAATTACATTCAGGCCGCCCTAATAGGATTGCAGGTGTCACACAGTTGTAGATGACGGTAGGATTTGGTCCATTATATATTTTTATCATTACATTTTTAGTAAAATATTTGCCACATTAACAATAAATGGCGTACAACTCACGTGCTCTAGGAATTGTTTTTGGCAAGTTCTGTGGCCTGTGTTGTGCAGGAGCTCAGACGAGATGATCACAATAGTCCCTTCTGGCCTTGGAGTCTATGAATCTTCCTCAAACATTCAAACTCCCAATAGAAACCCCTCCCCTTCAACCCATGAGATCTTTTCTGAATGCAGGAAGTTGAAAGATTTCAAAATATTTTCCGAACGTGCTTGTAGTCTCAATCCCACTCTGGAGATTAGGGTCAGATTCTCTTCTCAGTAGCAACTGTGCAAATTTGGAGGAATTCTATCGACTTCAGTGGAGTCACTCTGGTTTGCACAGGTATAAATTCAGAATCTAACTTCTTCTATTTTGGGAAAGACAGGATTGCCCTTGGGCGCCTAATGCAGTGTATTGTTTTGTAGACCTTAGAGTCTGTGAATTAAAAATTCAACATAGCCTTTGTTCACTGGGTAGTGAACTGCTGTACACCTTGCTGAGATGACATGCTCAGTGAGAAGGTGTGAGTCCTCCAGTACATGTGGATGCACTTTGCTGGCCATGAAAAGCAGTAACAAGCTCGGGTCATTACTTTCCTCATAGCAGGTGAAAACTGGAAGATGGTTGATGCAAGAGAGGAGTAAGAAAGTAATGGAATTTCAAGCTCTTTACTGTAGTGTGTTTGTATGGTTTCATGTGATTTCTAATCTGTATGTCCCATAGACATCTGAACGCTATTGCAGAGCTTGGGAAAAAGGATTTGAAATGCCCTGAATTATATGAAGTGCTGCATAAATTCATTTCTTAATATAGCCTAGACTAGAGCAGCTGCTATGGAATAGTCTTGCAATCTCCACATTGAATCAGCAAGGTGGTAATCAGCATGCACCGTGGCTCCCTTTCTGCATAATGACAAGTTGCACATAGTGATTTGAAAGCCAGTGTCATCTCCTTATTACTACTGCAGCATGCCAGAGTCCTTCCATTGGACATACCTCTTAGGCAGAGATGAACGTTATGTACAAAACATAATTAGGAGTATGCATGAAACAAAGACTTTTAAAACATTGGTACTTCCACTTTTTGAATTTTGGTTGAGGCTTTCTGTTAGTATTGTTCCATTGCAGCCACCACCAGTTTGATCTTCATAGAAAGCAGGCTTTTAACCCTACTGAATAAAAACACTATGCACATCCTTCAAAAAAAGGTTTTAGGGGTTGGGGGGTTGTTGCAGACTCGTTCAGCCTCTAAGCAAAAATAACAAGCAATTATGCCATTGTAAAAGCAAATGTAGGTAATTATAGTTTGGGTAATTGTACAGGAGAGCTAATGTCTGCAAATCCTGAGACAGAACATTGCCACCCATACTAAAATAGGTTCTGAGGGTGTAAGGTGATAACCATGCAAATGAAGTTAGGTTCAAAGTGATGGAATATGATGGTTACCCAAATAGGTGAAGAGGAAATATATTCCTTCTGGGAAAATGATTTTTTCAACCTACACTGAATTTATTTTGTAAGTTATAACAAATTAAAAACAGAATGTAGGCAAAATCACTATTTGTCAGATCCCTATTTATTGTGAATTTATAGTGCTTTGCATCACAAAAGGTGTGCATTAGAAAAAGAGTTTTTAGAGGGACTTATCAGAAGATTGATGGTGAGGGACAGTTCTGTAAGCTTTGCTCAGGAAGACTGTGCAGCCCATAATATTGGATAGTTCCTCAGAAGAGCTCAGACATTCATGTGTGATTTATAGAAATATCTGGTTGACATAGTGTAATGCTGACAAACGCCGGTCGGCGGCGGGTGGGATCGAACTTGGGACCTTTGGAACTTAGTGCATGAGCCTCTACCGCATGAACTAAAAGCCAGCTGGCTATTAGCTAAGGCTGTAGAGCAGACCCCTTTTTTATCTCTCTCTAAGTCAGGGGTTCTCAAATTGGGAGTCAGGATCCCTCAGGGGGTCACGAGATTATTACACGGGGAGGGTCACGAGCTGTCAAGCTCCACCCTAAACCCCGCTTTGCCGCCAGCATTTATAATGGTGTTAAATATATAAAAAAGAGTTTTTAATTTATAGGAGGGGGTTGCACTCAGAGACTTGCTATGTGAAAGGGGTCACCAGTACAAAAATTTGAGAACCACTGCTCTCAGTGGTCTCGGTGCCACTAGATGGGACAGAACACCACACCCAGAGGGTGTGTGGGTTACAATAGCTCTGGTGTGTCTGTTCAAACCAACCCCTGATGCCTTTCCCTTGTTTTACCACTACTTCACCCATTATAAACAAAACCCCACACCACTAAAAAAAAAAAAAAAGGGAAGAATAAAACTAATATTAAATAGCAATTATTAAACGGATCTAACATTTGCCAGCCATTTCTCTGATCATTCTGCCTGTATGTTGCATCCCCTTTTCTACCTTTTGTTTCATCTTTTTAGGGTCACGTCATACAGCTGATGATCTGTGAGGAGCCCCATTGATTTCAGCAAGCCTGCATGCTATCGGTTGCTGGAATGGAGCTCCTTAGAGTTTAAGCTCTTTGGATCATGAAGCATCTCTTAGCATGTGTTTGTACAGCACCTAGCACAATGGGGCTCCAATCTCATTTGGGTCCTTTAGGTGCTACTGTAGTGTAAATTGTTAATAGATGTGGCAGTGTGAAAGGCAGCCTTGTCCAGTGTATGGAATGTGGAAGTGGGTGTCAGGAGACCAAGCTTCTTGTCCCAGGTATGCTGCTGATTGCTTAGCGCGTTAGGACAGGTCACTTAATCTCTCTATGATTCAGTTTCCCCAACTGTAACACTGAGGTTTCTCTGCACCTTTAAACCACAATTTGAAGACTTCAATAACTCAGACATAGGTTAGGGGTTTGTTACAGGAGTGAGTGGATGAGATTCTGTGGCCTGCATTGTGCAGGAGGTCAGACTAGATGACCATAATGGTCCCTTCTGACCTTAATTCTATGAGGTAACAATACTCTTTATTTTGTGAGGTCCCTTCAGATGTGTGGATGAAAACTACTAAATAAAAAAGCGAAGTATTATTATGTAGCTAACCAAAGCTTGTGCTTCCCCTGTGTTGGCTTAAACCCATGGTGAACTGGCTGGCCTCTTCTCAAGATTGGGTATAGATTTCACAGCTGATTTCAGTTTTCCCTTCAAAGGAATGCGGCAGTCAAAGGTATCAATCACTGTGTGAACACTAATGGAGTAAATGCAAAAGAAATAATTAAAACAGCCTCCGTTGCAAATTAATAATTCCAAGCAGCAGCATTAGGATGAGTTTGTTAGGAAGCACTTGGAAAAGCAATAGCCAATTTTCCTTTTAGTGCTATTCCTAATAAATGTGAGAGGGATCCGCTTGATTGACGATTGCTGTTTTAAAAGCACCAGTTCTAAAGGCCTCCATTGGTGCTGAAGAACTGTTGTCTAGTGTCTGTTATATTAAAGTGCTGCAGGCATCTTGGCTCATGAAGCTGTTAGGAAAGCCACTTCAGAGGTGGATCTTATTTGGGTGTTTAATAACTTTAAAAGGAAAGGCAGAATTGCCAGGATGTCTGCAATTAGTAGTTTCCTGGCACAATAAATGGCAAGTTGTTCGTACTGAATGCTGACGTGGGGGGAAATATTTCTAGTTTGCACAATCAAAATCTGGATTCCAGAGAATGAGCTCATGGGGCCATTTACGGATCTGTGGCCATTCAGGAAGGTGGGACCTAACTCCTGGTATTATTGTCTTAAAAAGCAACCTCATTCAGCCATCTACAACCCTAATTTGTCTAAGACTTAGAAGCTACGTGGCCACGTTCAGTGATGATTTGCAATCCCTTTACACTAATTAGACTCCCTCAAGGCACTTGTCTATGCACAAAAGTTGTATCACTTTAAATATACTGGTACAGCAAAAGTGGTCCAACCCCGCAAGCATGGATGCAGTTATGCTGGTATAAAAGTGTTTATATGGGTATAGCCTGTCTGGCAAGGGGGATAACCTATACTGATCTAAGACACCTTTATACCAGTAGAACTGTACCTACATTAATGGTTGTACTGGTACAGCTAGTTTGGTAAAAAATCACCCCCTAACCAAAATAGTTAGAGTAGAGCAAAAATGGTGTATAGCCCAGGCCTTGCACTCCCCTAAATCCTACTTATTCCAGCTTTACCAGTGTGTAAGGGAGACTATACTCATGTCACTTAGGGTATGTCTACATTACCTGCTGGATCAGCGGGCAGCGATCGATCCAGCGGGGATCGGTTTATCACGTCTAGTCTAGATGCAATAAATCAACCCCTGAGACCTCTCCCGTTGACTCTTGTACTCCAGCGCCATTAGAGGTGCAGGCAGAGTCGATGGGGGAGCGGCAGCGATGTTAGGGTAGGAGGCGCATACATTTTTCAGCCGACTGTGGAATTTCTGTTAAAAACTGTATCACTCATACTAGGGCAGAGTGACCCAAATGTGATAATGTTACATGCTTGGTGTGTGTGGTTTTCATTAATGCACACAGATCCTCTCTGCTATGTGATCCAAGAGACTCTGAAGTTTCCTTCATTCTAGAGCCGATTTCCCGCTTACTCCTTTCCACCCTGTGGAGTTGCTCAGGACAAGGTGTTTTCATGTTGTTGTCCGAGTTCCTGTTTGGGATTTTATTTCCGAGGGTGTATTTTCCCCTTGATAAGTAATAGTAACTCCTATGGCTGCCAATGGGAGGTACACCAGTGCACTGATTGGACAAATGTTATACCAATATAATAAAAACCAGCAGGGTCTTATAAAGAGGGATAAGGCAAAGATGCCACATTTATTGTAAATATAATAGTAAAGCAAAACACAAAAGCAAACAACGTTGTTTTACTACTTATTTCTATGATTACTTATATATATATATACACACGCCCACACACATATATATATTCATTTACACAATCATTCATTCAGGTTCTGTATAGGTGTTATAGTTACCAGCCTAGATGTTGCTCATGCCAAGTTACTGGCCAGGTATCTTGGTCATGAGGATGGAGCTGAGTCTGTGTCAGATGCATCTGATGCTCCTGGAGGCTGGCAGCAGAACCATAGACTCAAAGTCCTCAGTCTTCAGCGTCCAGTTTTATAGGAATTTATTCCTATGTCAGTCCATGAGAGTTGCTTCATTCTACTGTTGCTAAATCAATCAGCAGGTGGCTGGCTTCATGTTGTCAGATGCTTGTTTTTGCCTTCCTTTGAGGTGTGGTGGGGTGGATTCCAGTTTGCCCTCCGGGGGTCATCTGGTTGATCCCACTTGACATCTTCTTCAGCGGACACTGAATTCTTCAGGATGGTAACTCCCTAACCATTCATTTATTATTTAAACTAGGCACTCATTCACATACATTCTTTATCTTAATTACATCTATTTTACTGTCTTTTTACCTTTTGGGGTGTTACCAATTTATGTGAGACTCCCTGTCTTTTAACAATTAAAAATAAAGTGAGATGAAAACTTACAGAGGGTGGGGGTCTCTATCTATATACTATAACAGCTATTGTTTTGGCTTACTTAGAGTCAATTGATGTCAATTAACCACTTAACAGCTTACAGCCGCTGTTACAAAGTAAAGTAGCGACTACAAAGTTTTACTTAGAGAACAGGCACTAATTGACGTTTAACAAGTTTTATACAAAGTATTTTTTTGAGCAGGCTTCACACAGACACAGCTGGTGGCTTGCAGGTTGGAGGCTAAATGTTGGGAATCACAAATTTACTTCTAACATAAACCTTCAGTTATAAGGTATCAATTAACAATAAATCATTTCTAACAATAAATCATCACAAATTTACTTCTAACATAAACCTTCAGTTATAAAGTATCAATTAACAATAAATCAATAAATTATTTTTCATATAAACCATGTCTAATATAAACCTTCTTTAATATCCCTACACAAGAGCTCCATTTATAGCTATGGGGACCCATTCTCAACCCGCTGCAGCTGCTATGTGCTGCTTCAGCAGAGCCAACCAGCCAGATCTGGCCCTCTGAGGATTCACCAAGTATAATTCCCGGGTGCATACAGCCACCATAGCATCTCAGTCACCATTCAGCCTCTCTGCCCCTGGCACAGGGAGTGTTCCTTGGGGAATGAGGGCGTGGATAGGGAGGCGTTATGCCCTAGCAATCTCCAAGTGCCAGAATGGCCCTTTGGGATGGAGGGCTGGGCATCCTGTAAGGAAACATAGGGGTAGTTTAAAGCCACCTTCTATCTCTGTCTCTTGTTCTTACGTTGAACACAGCTCATCCAGAGCAAAGAATCAGGCCCACAATGCTTATCATTAGGGCCAGGTCCAATGCCCAGAGAAGTCAATGGAGTCTTTTGACTTCAGTGGGCTTTGAATCAGGTTCCTACCAAGCTGTTTTAAGCAGAAAGGAAAACATAGATTGGCTCCGTAAAGGTTTGTCTGATAAGGTGAAGGGGAACTAGTATTACTGAAGACTCTGTATTCTGTTGTGGTATTGATCCAGTACAGGAAGATGACTTCTCTGTGAGATCATTTGCACTGCTGAAAGAGGCAGCATTCCTCCAGGGCGACAGGTAATTTGGTCTCTATGTTCCAGCAGCACCCAGGCCGAGTGATGTATTGTGCGGTGAGTGCATGCTGTATCGGACAGACAAAACTGAGATAACTTGACCCACTTGACTTAGAAGAAATCTTCATCCACGTTGCTCCGGATCATGTTCTGAAACAAGACATAGTAAAATGTATTTTTAACAGGTACTACTGTGAAGTGTCAGATTATTTGAAGAAAGTTAATTAAAGCTGTCACTGCAGAGCCTCTTGCTAGTGGTAGTTGTTTTGTTGAATTTTGATACCCTTTGTGATATTGTCAGCATGAAACATTTTACTGCTAAATATTAACCAGTAAAATTCCCCTTCTGAGTAACTAGTGTTATGCTGGTAAAGCTCTGACAGTTATTTTGGGTTCCTTAGTTCCCAAACTGCCAGTTTCCACTAACATGCTTACATTAACTACAGATGTGCCTGGAATAAAACCCCCAGAGCCAAAGAACCCTAAACTTGGCAAATTTTAGAAATCTGAAACCAGTTCCAAATGTTGTAACCCATGTGTATATTTCTAAGTCTAGCTCCTCAGCTGGGGTAAATTGGCTTAGCACCAGCTCCACTGGTAGCTAAAATGTAGTGGTGTTGTGTATGTATATAGTTAGTGACGTGTTTTGGGGTGAAAGGTTCCTTAATAATGTTTTGCATGTATATAATTATCATTATTATGCAGGCAGCTCTTACGCACTTTGCTGAATGTTTACAGTTAAAATGATAGGCCACAAATAGAGAAAAGACTGTCTGGAAAAAATAAAAGCACACATTTTCTTCTTTATGGTTTAATAACAGCCGACAAATTGTGTGGGCACAAACTTAGAATTTGGACTGCATTTATTTCAACGTTAAAACAGATTTGTGTGGTTTTATTGTCAGGGTACAAGCATTAAAACATATGCCACCAAAAATGAGGGCAACATTTCCTATAGTGCAGCTCATCTGCATATGATTTACTCCGGTCTTCAAAAATCCCATTGGCATAAGTCTGTGCATAAGTTCCCATAAACCGCACCAAGGATGTGGGTCTCATCCAGCATGGATCACTCTGATGAGGCTAAGCCCCTATCACTTGCAAGCCCAGGGAAATCACCCAATTACTCAGGCTCCACACCTCAGGGATGAGTAATTGTATAAGTAGACTGAGGGAGGTCAGTTGTGGAGCAACTGCTCAGGAGACAGGCTTCTGTGATGGAGAGAAGCCCTGGGCTAGTGTTTAACAGGCCGGATACAAAAAGGGAACTACGTGGAGCCCGGGAGCGGCAGAAGAACTATTAATACGAAGCTACAGAAGAACCTCAGACTTACGAACACCTTGGGAATGGAGGTTATTTGTAACTCTGAAATGTTCGTAACTCTGAACAAAATGTTATGGTTGTTCTTTCAAAAGTTTACAACTGAACATTGACTTAATACAGTTTTGAAACTTTACTATGCAAAAGAAAAATGCTGCTTTCCCTATATTTTGTTAGTAGTTTCATTTACTGTATTTGCTTTTTTTTTTCCCCTTCGTCTTTGCTGCTGCCGTATTATATACTTCTGGTTCCAAATGAGGTGTGTGGTTGACTGGTCAGTTCGTAACTCTGAGGTTCTACTGTAATTTGAATCTTTATTTGGACTTGTTTGTGCTACCCCAGAAGCAGCTTAGACATTTATGTGTCTTGGCTGGGAATCAAGCCACAGCATAGCGCCAGGGGGCATTGAGAGTGGTCATTGTAGCTGAGAAAGTAGTCACCACAGGGGGTATGAGAGGCAAATCCTTTGCAATGCCATATCCAGCGAGAAGGAGGCACCCTAGAGGTGCAAACACATGTTCACAGTCTCATTAGCGCAGTGAATATACAGCATGTGTTTTTGAGCTGGCGTTTAGCCTTGTTAAATGCATTTAGGATCACAGAAGCACAGAAATTAGATATGATTGATTCATATTAGGTCATCTTCTGCACTAGGATAGGATGCTGGGACTTCAGTGAGACTTGCCAACATATATCCAAGGGCAGAATGTAGACTTCCCTAAGGGATTAAATGGCCGAGTCCCATTTAAATTTACTGGGAGCTGGATGAGTAGCTCCGTTAACAATTCAGTCTAAGGGCTTGTCTTCACTACGGAACTAAATTGGTGCTGCTGCAATCAATGCAGCGGTATCGATTTAGCGGGTCTAGTGAAGACACGCTCAATTGATGGGAGAGTGGAAGCAATGTCGGCGGGAGAGCATCTCCCATCGACATAGCATAGTGGGGACTCTGCAGTAAGTAGATCTAAGCTACCTCGACTGAGGCTACTAACGTAACTCAAATTGCGTAGTTTAGATCGACCGGCGGGTATAGTGTAGACCAGGCCTGAGTGTAATTCAGGTTGGTAGTAGCTTCCTTGTAAACTCTTTGTGTCACATTCAAATCCATCATTAGGATCTGCAAATAATAATAAATATTACAGTCGTGAACATTTATATTATAGTAGCCCTTCTCGCTGGAGGCCCCTTTGCCCTGGACACTATGCAAGCATAATTAAGAGGCAATCTCTCAATCTCATCTGCTGCTCCTGCCTCGGATGGGTAGAATAGCAGCAATCCCATTGTGCTACATGGACAAGGATGGCTCAAAGTGAAGGGGCGTGAGGAGATCCATGGAAGGAAGTGGCTACCTTTGCTGCGTTCCTTTCACCTCAGGATAGCTCATACTGTACATCATTGCTGGGCACCTGACCATGCTCCTTGAGGCTGTGCTGTGCTAACAGTGGTGTAGTAACAGTGGCTTTCTTGTACACTAGATAGGCACCTATCTGTGTATCTTTCTCTTAGGGACTTGTAGGACCACAGTTGCCATAGTGTCTGGGAGATTATCTATACTATAACCCTGTATGCTATGTAACGAAAGAGGCTGCCCATACTTACCTCCTAACACACACCTCCAAACCAGGGCAAGATTTGGCTTTTACTATTCCAAAACTCCATTGGTGAGGTGAATGAATTCAAAATGAGTGAATTTCTTCCACAAGACATTGTACCCAAGTATCAAAGGTAACTTTCACCGTTTGACTTATTTTTCTTAGTAGTAATTAGAGTTGAATGAATAATTCACAACAAATAACCTGTAAAACAGATTAAGGACCCCATCGATCAAAGCACTTAGGCAGGTGCTAAACTTTAAGCTCTGGTCACTTTGCAGGGTTTCCCACTGAAGTCCTGTTCCTTGATCATGGGATGAGAAGTGTGAAGACACAAGGCTAGGAGTAACCTGACATCAGTGAGAAACCTCTTAAAGTTAAACACACACTTGAGTACTTTGCTGCATTGGGGCCTTTGAGTAAAATTTCCAAAACTACCTAAGTTATTTAGGAGCCTAAATCTCATTTTCCATAACGACTTAAGTTTTCAAGTCACTTAGCAACTTTTGAAAATTTTACCCCTAATTTCTTTTTGGTTCATAGGTGTTTCCTGAGCAGCTCATGATGTCATCAAACTTATTCATAATTCAGAAATGTCTGACCAATTTTTTTTTTAAACTTGGGGGATGATTGCAAACATTTCTCCAGTAGTATTCAATTTGAACTGTTCAAGCTTTGTTGGTATGTTGGGATTGGGCAGGTAAGTCACATGTAACTGTTCCTTTCCCCTGATTGGATGAATCTGTACTGTAGGCATTACTGTCACAAATACGAATGATTTTGATATTCGCTTTCTGAGAACATCTGTGTCTGTAAAACTAGATCATCATGTGAATGTTCATGGAAAGTAAACACAAAAATTGAGCGTTGCTGAAGGAAATTCATCACAAATACTTTAAATATATATGGGAAATTTTGTCCAGCATTCACTTGTCTAACAATACATTTCCTTTCCTTAAATAAATGGTTTCATGCTGGATGTGTGATGAATCCTTAACATCCCCACTGTGGCTCGTGATATTTGTATGGCTCATCCTTTCCCTCCCGTGATTTTAGGCTGTTGCTTGTTCTACTATTCCATGTAATTCATAATATTCCATTCCCACCCTGCATTAAAAGGACATGATGAAAGTTGCAAAGTGAACCACTCAGACATTAGGACATGCCAAAACTGAGGTTGCATTTAATAATCATTGATATGGAAGCGTGCCTGCTTCATTAATTTTCAAGATGCCAGGAATAGGATTCTTCTTTTTTCATACAAGATGAACTGACAGCAGGCGGATGCCGTCAAGTTAAGATAAATGAAACTAAATTGATTCTATATCTTTAGATCTTTGACTCCAAGTATTTCTGCTATCTACCTGGGTTATAAAAGTAACATTTGCCTCTGCTTCCCAAACGGTATGACCATGCTCTGTGACCCTTACTCATGTTGAAGAGCATTTAACTCCATAATGGTCCCATTGACTTCAGTTGGACTATTAGTGGAGTGAGGTGCTACTGGGAGTGAAAGTGAATAAAGTCATCAGAATCTAGCCCTAAATAAGTCAGATACTAATCGTCGGTGGTATTATTTCATTATTTTCATACCAGACAGCTACTTCTTACCCTGTTCAGTTCCTGTGGGCATAAAGACTATTCCAAAAAGTTGGGGCTATGCAGAAAGTTCTTCCCGGGGAAAATACTCCCATGTTGGTGGGATCCTACTTCTGTCCTTTAACATTACATTTCATTCTGTTGTTTGAAAGGTTCAGTAACCATTTTCATTTTACACTTATTTTTGAAGCATTTAACTTTGCCTTTAAAAAATCCACTCCTGACTGAAATTTGAGCTATATTGTGATTTTTAAAAATTAGCGCATGGTTATGGGTTTTATATTTCTCTCTCAGCCATAGAGAGTGCAATATGGGGGAGTTGTTTTGTTTCCTTAAATTTCACTGCTATATGTCATTTTTTTAAAATCACAATTATACGAGCTATGGTTACATACTGCGAATGCTGTGCCTCCAATCCATTTGCACAGTGAGAATTAAAACCAGTTCCAGTATCTTGGAGAAGCACCTGCAGTGCAAACAAATGGTGACCCTTGAACAACTGAAATTTCTTGAGGTCTTTTTGGCCTGTATGGGATTGCCAGGCATGTGATCTAAGGTGTGCCTAAGTGCTCTCTAAAACAGAGCCCTTATGACCAAATAGGTCAGTAATCTGGGTTTTCTTTAAATCCCTTAACAGGGATTTATATAATACAGCACAGTGCTTCTAACAGCGCTATTATGCCCTTCTGAGTAAAGAACGCCCATTTTAAAAATCCCTGCTTGATTTGCATGATAGATTGTAATAGCTCTGGAAAAGATGTCACAATCCATTGGGTAAATATGACATGTTTCTCAAAGTCCCTCCATACTCATTTTAAGAATTGCCTAAATAAAAGTTTGACCTATGTGCCATGAAATTTATCTGCTCAAGGTCAAAACACTATTTTTGACTTACCTTTTTCTGTCTACATGCAAATACTGCAACCAGCACTGTCGGTGGTTGGAGAAAGCAGTGCGCTGAAAAGGTATAAGACGGCCCATTACATAGGCAGAACCAGGCCAGCTTCCAGCCTTAACTGACCAATTTCCTAACTTGGGTCAGTTTAGTAAAAGCAACGTTATCTTAACATATTCTGATGCAAATGAGAAGCACCGCTTTTGGGCGGACATAGGGTATATAATGCTTTCCACTTTCTTGTGCCCAAGCTTCTTATCATCATAGACATGTCTGTTTTTGCTTACCTGTAAACCAGTTAAAGTATAATAACAGAACACTGCTGAACTGAATACAAAGAGAAGGAACTACTATAAAACAGCATAGTAAGAGACCAAGGGGGGAAATTGCCAACATTTCAACAGGCACACGATACATTTTATGCTGCCTATTTGGGTTAGGACATAGGACTGGAAGGGAACTCCTAAGTCATTGAGTCCAGTCCCCTGCTGTCTCAGGCCACCTCATCACATAATCCTATTTGTTGGGAGGAGGGAAGTTGAAAAATGGAATAAATATAAATAAAAATCAGGATCTAGAACATACATAAGCAATAGGGATGGGCAAGTAGAGCTAGAGATTTTCCAAAGCACAAACAGCAATGAACAATTTAACATACCAGGCTGAATGAGAAATATAGAAAAGGTTATTGGGGATAGTTAATGGGGGAATGGGGAGAAACATACCGGTCCATTGTAACGAACAGTTGATTCCCAGAAGGAGGGAAAAAACTATTTGAGTTAATAACTGCTCTTCAGCTGAAATTTATCCAGGGTCCTGTTTTTGTTGAAGGACTGTAACAAAACAAAAACTATAAAACAAATGGTTTGCAAAATGTATACAGTATATATAATTCATATTGTACCTGAAGAGTTAAATCATTTTATATTTGCTTTTTTCCTACATTTTTTCTTTTTGGTGTGCAACAATATGATGGCTGTTTGCCATTGGGTTTTCACTGTTCCTTGTTAGCTTTTAACCTAGAACCAAAGATAAAGAGATCAATTTACTTTACCTTTGCAATTTACTTTACCTTTGCAGTTTAAATGTTTAAAATCATCACAGAATTGACAATTAAGGTAAATGGATTTTTAGCGGAATTTTTTAAAAAGCCAATTCCTTGTACACATACCTTCCCCTTTAATTGGGGTTTGATGCTTCTGGGAGTTTTTCCTTTATATTTTGCAGATGCTGACACATTTAAGCTGCTCACATTTCGAAACAGCAGTTTCACTCAATCATTTTTTAGTTTCTAGCACAAAAACTTAACAAACATAATTGTATTGATCCTGGTGGTAAGTGGCATCCAGCACCTTCCATAACTTAACACACAACTTTTAACAGAACAAGTCAAGAGGTCCCTAATCATTAGCATTAGCAATGACAGCATTTTATCAAGTGGGTTTGTGGGAGTAGGGAGGAATGCAAATCAGGCTCCTGAAAGAGACGAATTGGGCAAGTCCACAGTAGTGCCCATGCGCTTACGTCTTCTTAAATACTCTATAGTTTGATTTCACATTATGTGTGTGCACAGATCACCATTTGTTTTGTCTTCCCATAACTGCATATTCTGTGTTGCTTTTGGTTTCTCACTGTCACAGCACAGTGATTGATTTTTATCAAGAGCAAATACTGCCACAGCCTCTGTTTTTAACTTGTCCCACTGCCACAAAACCATTAAATAAATATTTTCCATACACAATCCCCTTTTTTGGGAGTTTTTATATTTTTTCTTAACTTAAGAATGGCCATACTGGGTCAGATCAATGGTCCATCTAACCCAGAATTCTGTCTTCTAACAATGGCTGGTGCCAGGTGCTACAGAGGGAATGAACAGTACTGAAGAAAGTACCTGGCCACGGCCTGTGGCCAGAGGTCTCCATGGCTGTACATTGCACAAGCACTAAATTCACACAACACATTTATAAGGAAAGGGGAAGAAAGTATTTTCTCAATGAGAAAACTCTCCTGTGTGTGAATGATGGTAACCAGTATTTTTCAAAATTGGTGATTTGGTTACAGCTTACATGGGACCTAGCCTGCCTGCAGAAAATGGGGACTGCGTGCGAATGACACTGAAGGGCTTGGAGGATGAAGCTCGCTGGTCCCACCTTCGCAATTGCTCATTTCTCCCCTAAAACAATTTATTTCTAACCTACTTTTCAGCAGTACTGGCACTATGGGCTCTTCTTTCAGCTCTTCCAGGGTTCCTCTTCTCCTAGGTCCTGATTCAGCCAGGTACTTAAGCATGTGCCTGACTTCAATCAATGGCACTACTCAGATGCTTAAGTTTAGGCATGTGCTAAAAAGTACCTTGAATGAATCAAGGTGTTTAGCTGAGCCCGGGCTCTGGACCTCAGTTCACAGCTGATGCTCATTTCATAATAACGCTATAGCTATGCCAAGCCCCAGTCTTATGACCTACGTTCCATTGTACGTCACAGGCTGGGCATGGTTCAATGGGAGGCAGTGTACCCTGGCTGATAACACTGACAACTTAATCTAGTGAACTGTTACAGTTGCCCCAAAACAGGTGGGAGCCCTGTGCCAAAGCACAGCGTATCTGCCTCCTGGGCTTTCTGAGTCAGTGGATGATGGTGAATCAAATGCAGGGAAAGGTGACCTTCATCAGAGGCTCATCTTAATAGCCCAGGTGGCTGTAAAGGATGAAGAGTTGTTGATGTCTTAAGCTCTTTTAGGCACTGAAGTCATTGGAGATTTTTCTGAAACACAGTGACTGCAACACAGTTTGTGTTTTTTAATATGAAAATAGTTTCTGTACTTCTTAGCATTGCATTGCACTGAATGGCAGAAGGGTGTGGCCCTGATTAATAAAACCGAAGGGCTAATGTTTTCCTTGTTCTTGCAAATCCCAGTTATTTCAAACCATGTGGCATGAATACTTTTTTTTTAACAAAACAATCTGAAATGAATACTATAAAGAGAAAACATTCCTGATTTTTCAACATCCCTACGAATTGAATAAGGACATGTAAAAATGTGCATTCCTTATGGAGAGGCTGGCCCCAAGTAATCAGCTGGAAGCCTACTTCTTAATACTGTATATGCTGCTGAATTTAGTTAAATTATGGCTTTCGCTGTCAACTACTGATCATTCAGTGCCACAGGGACTGCACAGTTTTTAAATAAACTGCATTGCATGAGAGAGAGCGTATATAGTAAGCTCGTCTTTTAAATGAGAGAGGGCAAAATTCTGCAGTAGTTTGCGTGGGAGCTGGGTTTAAAAATGAGTTGGGGCTGCATCTCCCAGGACTCATGAAGGCTAGCAGCACTGAGGAACTAATGTTCTTGGTTCCAAGGGCATGGGTGAGGGAAGGGAAGAGACAGAGGTACCTGCGCTGAACTGGGACACAGATGCTTTCTTATGGCCAGTGTTTTAAAGGAGATCAGATTAGGTGATTATAATTGCCTTAAAATCTATGAATAAAAGAACTGTACTTGTCTTTCTCTCACTGAAGCTGGTGACCCTTTCAGTCAATGTTCAAAGCCTTACCCAGCCCGTTTGATGGGTGTGCATACTTTACAGCGAGAATCCAAGCATTTGTTTGTGAGCCTCCCAAAAAGCACTCTGACTGCTTTGGAGGCGCTAGTCCCTGTTTGAAATCCTGTTTTACCGCAAAATTGTGTCCGATCCTGCCAGTATATTTATAGCTTTGTATAATTCCTCCTATACCTGCCTATGATGAGAACATGTGAAGCTTGACGTTTTCCTATCAGCCCAAATGGGCTGGCTTCACTGTCATTTGGGGGAAATGTATTCGCCAGTATTTTTTCCAAATAATGAAAATTCAAATAAGGCTCCCTGTTATGCAGATTCAGGCCAGGGTGGGTCTCAGGGATTCAGTGACTGTCTTTCTGCAACCTGCCTGGACAGAGCTCACCTCTTTTCTTCCTCAACACCACTTACATCGGTGCAGTGACTGTGTGCAGAACCCACAGCCGTGCTGCTAATAAAAGTCCAGCGATTTTGGCAGCAGTGTACTGGGAACCACCCTAAAAAACGCATATGGTGGGACTTTCATTGGCAAAAGCTATCAAAATGTTCCCCTCTCTCCACAAGCCTATCCAGTGGACATTAAGAGGAACTTCATTGTGTGGGTGTCCTGGCAGCAGACAGCCGACACAACACCACAGGCGAGGGAGACTTTTTGCTAGCATCAGCCTTCAACAACCAGAGAATAAAACAACATCATTTATCCTGATCCTCCCCCAAAATGCTTGTTAACGGACTTTATGGAGGCATCACTGGCAGCCTCCGTGCCTTTCACCCACAGTCTCCTGTCAGTTTCCTCAAGTGCACAGAGCACTGGGGACATTCCTTAGCAGAGGCAATGGAAGTGCATTTTGACAAGTGCCTTAGCAGCATGTACTGTGTCTGACTGCTGCGCTGCATTTGACTGCCTTTATGATGCTTTTGCTGTGGGCGGCCTTACTGAGACTAAGGTCACCTCCTTTTGTACAGACATCTGTCCTGACCCACACACTTGCCTCCTCAAAAAGGCCCAGCTATGTTTCTCCTACCTCTGCCCTGTTCTGGGTTGTCTCTCCCATGAAGCATTCTCACTCCAGGTGTTAGGCTCACTCGGATGGTTCTATGAGGCAGTCACAGCCTCTGGGTCTTCCAGTGGTTTTGAGATCCCTCACTCAGCCTCTTGAAGTGTGGATGGTAGGTCAAAGAGATCTTTGCATTAAGGCCAGTCCAGTCTGCCAACACAGTGTCTAGAATGGGTCAGGTACTCTTTTTATTGAATGCAAACATTGATTTTCAGCCTAACATAAAAGGAAGCCAGCAAGCTCTTCTGTCAAATTCCTACCTGCTATCTTCCCTGGTCCCGTAATGGAGCACAGCGAAGAAAAGTTCAGAGGAAGTGTGGGATTGTCAACACCTCCTAGATTGCCGCAGTACCGCACACCTGAAATAAACTTTTATGCAGTTCCTCAGCCAGGCAATCAACTCCAGCATAAAGGAGATTACTCCAAGTCTGAGGACCAGGACACAGTGTCTAAGACATCATTTGGGAAGGTCTCTACATTCCAGAAACTTCTCTAAAGGTTTCTGAAGTGTTTAAAATTGTGTGCACTAGGATGTCCGTTCTTACGCAAGGTGAGACACACTTGGTCAGGTCCTCAGCTAGTGTAAATTGGCCCAACTCTGTTGCCATCAGTGGAGATACATGGATTCATATCACCTGAGGATATGGCCCACATCTTTTAACTGGTGTTTCAGTTGTCAGAGGGGATAAAGCCTGGCCATATTAGTTGGATTTCCAAAAACCCAGAAAATTCAGGCAATTCTATATCAAAGAGATAAAGAAGGGAGGTGATATCTTGAGACCCTATGGGCCCTGCTTTGAGCAGGGGGTTGGACTAGAAGACCTCCTGAGGTCTCTTCCTACCCTAATCTTCTATGAATCTATGAAAGATCCACAGACCTGGAAAAAAACAGGAGGCTACAGTTCTTGGCTCCCAAAGAGCCTTTCCTTTGATTAACTGCTTTGTCCCATGGCAGAGCCACTCCCCCGTTCCAGATTGCTAACGGAGACAAACACTTTGAAGGTGATTTACAAGCTCAGAGATTTAAACCCTCTCAGCTTCTCTGCAGTTGCTAATTTACGTGTAGGTAATATATGTTAGTGTGATGTGCTATGGAATGAGTACATTATGTAGTTCCTCTCAAGTGAACTCAGTAAAACCTGTGTGTCACACCACATTGTGTTCTGTATCTGCCACATATTTTACAGAAGGAGGAGCTTCGGGCTAGTCTACACTGGCAACGCTAAAGCTTGCCATGGCAGCGCTTTAACGTGGCGTGTGTGGTCGCGGCGCAGTGCTGGGAGAGAGCTCTCCCAGTGTTCTGAAAATACCTCCACGAGGGGCGCGGCTCCCAGCGCCGGGGCACTGTCTACACTGGCACTTTACAGCGCTGAAACTTGCTGCGCTCAGGAGGGTGGTTTTTTTCACACCCCTGAGCAAGACAGTTGCAGCGCTGTAAAGTGCCAGTGTAGATCAGCCCTTAGATGATGTGTAGAGAATATTAGAAATATTTTTTGTGTTCCTCTACCTCTAAGCTGGGTGTCTTAGGCTTTGCCATAAGTATAGCTGCACCAGGGCGAACCTGTAATGTAAACATGGTGAACACTGCTGCAGTGCAGTTTGCCCAGGTGCAGCTCACCCTGGTTTTACAGTGGTGGCTAATATCTGTGTAGACAAGACTTAATTACCATAAATTCCGCACAGGCCTTTGGGTGTGAGAAAATATATAGCCAGATGATTTTAAAAAAGCTTTAGGTATTCCCTAATTTAGCTTTCGCACATATTCCCAAACCTGTTGAAGATTAACAGTAATTTGTAAATGCTTATTAATTCTATAGTGCAGACTATAGTATTGTGTATTCTCTTCTTCATAAAATGCAGTTTGCATTAATGCACACGCCAGAAAAGACTGAGTTTGGAATTATACACCGCATCGCATAAGAGACAACTATGGGGTTGTGTATGTTAGCCTATTGGTAAGAGCAGGGAACTGAGCGTCAGGAGATCTTGATTCTAGCCCCAGCTCAGACAGTAACTCACTGTGTGAGTGAGTGCAAGTCACTTAATCTTTCTCAGTTTACTCACCCATAAAATGGGGATTTTTATGTTTTCATTACAGTCATCTTGTAAGACTTAATTAATTAATTCTTTTAAATTGCTGTTGTATCCTTCTGATTAAAAAAATAAAAACATCTATAGAAGTACAATGTATTTTTACCCTTTCTTACCATTTGGCATGTATGTCAGGTCACTGAAATATTGTTCTCAGTGTGATATACAGCAATCCGAAGAGCTGCCTACCTTTAAAGTCGGAGCATAGGAATCTCTGGAGAGAAGAAGAAAAGGATGCTCAGGAGAGGGAGCCAAATCAATGAAGCTTCTGTATTTCCCCTCTGAAGTAGTCTTGCCTTTTTCTCTGTCTTCTCTCCTTCCTCCCACCCTCCCCCCCCCAGCAGAAGAAGCCTTCCCCCCCCAAATGAGTCTCCTCCCCCAATCTTTCTTGAGAACCTCCTGCATCCCCAGGCATTGACAATGCTACTGTGAATATTCAATAGGTTTGGGAATAGATGAGAGAGCTAAATTAGGGAATATCTAGCATTTTTGAAAATCAGCTGGCTATGTATTTCCTTTTACCCCAAGGCCCGTGCAGTTGGATTTATGGTACTTCTTCCCTGTATGAGTCAGGGGCAGGAGCCACAGGAGCAGGAAAGGGAGCCAGCATCTTAGGATACGTCTGCCCAGCAAGCAGGATCCTGCGGCAGCCAGTCTCAGAGCCCAGGTCTCCAGACTGGAGCTTGGAGGGGCTCACGCTACAGTGCTAAAAAGAACTGTGTAGGCTGCAATTGGGCTCAAGCTGGAACTTAGGCTCTGAAGCCTAGGGAGGAAGGTAACCCTGGATTGTAGACTTGGGTTCTGAGACTCGCTGCGGCGGGATCCTGCTGTGTAGATATATCCGAGACTTGTTAAAAGAGAAAGGAGGGTGATTTCCAGCTAGATGGGAGGTAAGGCTGGGAGTGGCACTGCCCAGAAGTCCCCGTTCATTTCTTCCCAATCATAGATCTGTTCTCTTTCCCAGCACAGCACCCCCTCTTGGCGTCCCAAGATGTAGTCTGATCTAATCTACTCCATCTCTGGACCTCCTGCAGTAATTACCATGCTATCTGAGATGGCAACCGTCCGTCTTGAAAGACAATGATGTAAGCACCAAAGTAGTTTGGTTGCTGCGTGTCACGCTGCAGCATCACAAGTGACTAAAAAGTCCGCTTCTCAAGTGACAGTCCTTGCCACGGCGGGGGCGAGGCACAGGGCCAGAAGATGAACCAGGCACATTCCTGGTGCTTGAAGCCTGGTGCGTCTTCCTCTTTGCTCACTGAGCTTTTCTCTCTCAGGCACCCCTCTTCAGCCTCTTTGATTCCCAGGCGCAGCACAACCCTCCTAAAGGCTGCTGCACGTTCATGAAAGTGGTTGACATTGGCGTATTTTCTTTGCTGCTGATGTCACTCACGGCTCAGACAGCGAGAGCCCTGGCGCATCGCAGCTTTATGCACCAGACAAGCTCTGTTTAAGAACTTCCTCATGTCAGCGTGAATTTTGCTTTAGCAGTCACAGCCTCACCGAGGATTATCATATTTCAGAAAGGGTTCTCAGCCCAAGGAAAGATTAAATATGGTATTTAAAACTTCTCTAGCACAGTTATTCTCCCAGACTTAGGGTTCTTACCTCCTTTTTAATTATACAAATCGAACATGTATGCACTCATTTCTCATTAACCCCTTGGTACTGGAATGTTGGGAGTATTCGGTACTGAGTGGTAATGCAAAAATAAGTGAGTGGCCAGACATGAGGAATGCCCACAGCCCTGAGGTGGGGTTTCTGGCTCCAGAAGTGGAAGCAAAGTCTTTCCAATGTGTGGCTCTGAGATAAGTACAACATGGCATTCTGATGGTAGTGATTACCCAGATTTCTCTTGATAACCTAGTCTCAAATAATCACTTCCTCTTCCTGATGCTGTCAAGAGGAATCCAAATACATTACTTGAAAAATCTGCCACCTGCTATTTTATTTCTAGAATTTATTGTATAATGAATGCCTATAAATTCCTATGGTAGCTCAAGAGTCTAGTAAAATGAATTGCTGACGCTTTTTTTCTCTGTTCATCAGCAAACCAGGAAGAGTTCAGCTCACTTTAAGCTCTAGTCTACAGCACTACTGTAGGGATTCATTTTATGTGTGTGTGTGTATCTCTCATTCTTCCTCCCCCCCTCCCCCTGAAAAGGAGTTTCCAGGGAATTTTCTCTTTCACCCTATGGAGTTATGCTTTCCTGTGAGATTTCCATGGATGTCGGCACAGTACAGCCTGTATTTCCTGGGTCAGGGAATATGAAAGTTTACCTTAGTCCTTTTTTTTTGGTATCCTTCTGTCAAGGTTTCCTCCCCCACTCTGAACTTTAGCGTCCAAAAGGTGGGGACCTGCATGTACCCTTCTAAGCTTAATTCCTAGCTTAGATCTGATAGCGCTGCCACCAACCAGAAGTAGTGTCTGGCACACTCCCTGTCCCCCCAAAACCTTCCCTGGGGAACACAGACCCAAATCCCTTAGATCTTAACACAAGGAGAAATTAACCATTCCCCCCTCCCTTCCCCCCCACCAACTCCTGGTGAGTCCAGACCCAACTCCTTGGATCTTAAAACAAAGAGAAATCAATCAGGTTCTTAAAAAGAAAGCTTTTAATTAAAGAAAAAGAAAAGGTAAAAATTATCTCTGTAAAATCAGGATGGAAAATATATTACAGGGCACTTAAATTTATATAGCCAGAGAAATCCCCCCTAGCCTCAGGTTCAAAGTCACAGCAAACAGAGGTAAAAATCCTTTCAGCAAAAGAAACATTTACAGGTTGAGAAAACAAACATAAGACTAACACGCCTTCCTGACTAGGTACTTACAAATTTGAAACATGAGACTGATTCATAGAGGTTTGGAGAGCCTGGATTGATGTCGGGTCCCTCTCAGTCCCCGAGAACGAACAGCCCCCAAACAAAGAACACAAAACAAAGACTTCCCTCCACCAAGATTTGAAAGTAACTTGTCCCTTCATTGGTCCTCTGGTCAGGTGTCAGCCAGGTTTACTGAGCTTCTTAACCCTTACAGGTAAAAGAGACATTAACCCTTAACTATCTGTTTATGACACCTTCCTTGACTCGCTTTCCTCTACCCCAGATAGATGCCACCAATTTCATGGCCATCTCAGGTAAGCTAAGGCTCCTAAGAGTGAATGGCAAAAATTGCAATCCACTCATGTATCAGCAGTGGCACTCAAGTGGCAGTGAAAATCTTATGATACTTTTCTCTAAGAGACCAAACATATATTGGGACTCCTAGTGCGAATGTTTTTACTTTGTCTCTGACCAAGGATTTAAAATGACTTAAACTCTTCCTGGTTTGCTGATGAACAGAGGGGAAAAAAAGTCAGCAATTCATGTTACTAGTCTCTTAAGCTACCATAGGAATTTATAGGCATTCATTATACAATAAATTCTAGAAATAAAATAGCAGGTGGCAGATCTTTCAAGCAATGTACTAAAATCCCTCTTGACAACATTTGGAAAACAGTCCCAGACCTATGCTGGCTACAAAGGGGAAAAAATTGAATGTTAATGATCCATCTACCTTGCTATACATTGCAAAAGATTGCAAGTACATTTGTACTAATTATCATCTTTACAATTTCCTTTGCTCCTCGTTATAAAAACTGATATACACCTCTACCTCGATATAACACCACCTACTATGACACAAATTTGGATATAACACAGTAAAGCAGTGCTCCGGGGGGAGGGAGGGCTGTTCACTCCAGTGGATCAAAGCAAGTTCAATATAACACGGTTTCACCTATAACGCGGTAAGATTTTTTGGCTCCCAAGGACAGTGTTATATCGAGGTAGAGGCGTACCATTTGTAGAAAGCAGACACCCTATAGTTTCATTTACTGCAGCAGTTGTCTGTGTCTCTGTAACACAGTGAGCATTTCCTAAAAACTCCAGTCCCCTCGGAGTCCTAGCTGGGCTGTTTAGGCAAGCTGTGAAAAAAACTGATGTACTCATTTTACCCTTTGCCATCCTCTTCCTTCTCCGTTTCATTTCTTTGCTACTTTCTCATGGGTTCCCACTAATGTAGCAAAGTTATTTCCTGCCAAGAGGATGAAAAAAACCATTCCCCCTGATGCCAGTGTCGCTGATGGTACTAGCCTTCCGTTCGATAAATGATTAAACACTGTCTGCAGCATATTTCAGGCTGCAGCTGAGGGATTCTTGGGTGCCAAGAGAGCTTTGAATCTTCCACACCATTGCAACCAAACTCTGCTTCAGTCTCCTTTGCAGACTCTCAGTCACTATGTGGTCAGATGAATAGTAGTGGTGCAGAGGTGTCTTTTCACACCAGCAAACTTTTCTCAGGTTTCTTGCCTGATGAAGAATTTTCCATGGATCACTTTAGGGTAAAGGGGATTTTTAGACTGTATCCTTTTCCCGTCATTGGACAAGTGGTGCTGCTTCACCACTGGGAATGAAAAAGTGTTTGAGTAATCCAGTCATTTGTAACACAGAAGTAATTTAATAGCTTTTAGAATAAATAGATTTATATTGGCAAGTGTTGCGCTGCTTGTTTTCGGAGCATTAGTGCTTGAATAAATTGGCTGAACAGTGAGTATTTTCCAACGGTGTTAACAATCCAGCTCTCAGTGGCAGAAATGTTGGTAACAAGGAGAAGTGCACTGAATTATACACCCTTCATAAGCCAGTAGAGTAGATTTGCACAGCAAATGGGTGACAATAGTTTCCTTGTAGATCTGACTCTTTCTCAGACTGGATGGCACTTGGCACTGATCTTTGGTTCAGAAGTAGAACCGAAGGTCCCACTGCAAACCTTTCCAAAATTCAGGGCCAGCTCCTCAGCTGGTGTAAATCTGTGTATCTCTCTCAATTTCATTTGAACCTCGATTTATACCATCGCTGTCTGGACTCCAGGTCTAAATCTTTTGCTGGAGCTCTCATCAGCACCAGCTGAAATTCAGATGTGTTTGACCTTCGTTTTAGTGCACTTGGCAAATTAATTAAAAATAACCGTTTATCCTAAATGACGTCCTGCAGGTATAGGAAGGTTTTTACATTCTGTTTGAAAACGAAGTTTTTCACCTCGGTCTAAGCTCTCTGCTACTGTGAGGAAAAACAACAGCGCTATTGCAATCAGTCTGTACTCTGGGGAGGATATGATGGAAGCTTCTGTGTTAATGGATCAGAGCCCATTTGCTGCCCCACTTTATAAAGTATTGTTGGATAAAAAGTTATAAGATAAGCAGTAGTGATTTCATGTTTTTTATTGTTACTTATTTGTATATCACTCTGCAGGTGGAGTATATACAATGACAAAGTCCCGGCCCAGAGGAGTTTACAGTCCTAACCTGCAGTACTGCAAGCAGCTCTGTGAAGTTAATGGAGCTCTGCAAGAGTGCAGAGATCCAGCTGTATGGAGCAGCTTGCAGGATGAGGGCCTAAATTAGACAAATAGACTAGTGACTAATGACAACACACCATGTTTCCAAGGGGTGCAAGGGGAGTAGTGGGCAGATAAGAATAAACAGCCTGTGTAAGCTGCATTATGTGTTTGGGTACTAGGTAATTCTGCCTGTTCGTTGTTTGTTGAAAGGGGTGTTACAGTAGTCCAAGCGAAAAACAAATGTAATGATGTGTTCAGTATCTGTAGCAAAGGATAGATGCTCTTTTTTTTATTGAATGAGCACATCAGTGGATTTCAAAGTGCCATAGAAACGAAATTAGAGAGACAAGATGAGTGAGCTTGTATCTTTTATTGGACCAGCTTCTGCTCATGAGAGAATCAAGCTTTTAACCCACACAGAGCTCTTCTTCAGGTCAGGGGAAGGTACTCAGAATGTCACAGCTACATGCAAGGTGGAACAGATTGTTTAGCATAAGCAGTTAGCACATATTGTAAAGGGACCATTCAAGGTAGAGTGGCCCATTAACCCCTCTGCAGTCATAGGACAAAAAGGGGGTTAGTGGGTTACAGATTATTGTAATAAGTCATATATCCAGGATCTCCGTTTAGTCCATGATTTTTAGTGTCTAGTGTAGTAGTGAATTTTAATTCCTAGGCTTGTCTTTTGAAAGTGTGCAGATTTCCTTTGAGGATGAGGACTGATAGGCAACAACTACACTGCATTAGAAAGGAAGGATCATTATTCTCATTTTACAGATGGGGAAACTGAGGCACAGAGCTGAAATGACTTGCCCAAGGCCACACAGCAGGGTGGTGTCAGAGCCAGGAACAGAATACAGGTTTCTTGAGAACCGGTCCAGGGTTCTACCTACTACGCATTATTCAGCATTATGCTTCACAGGCACACAAAAATAATCTGTGTCAACAGATCATCTGCTCAGTGTACTGAAATAAAGTTATTGCATTATTTGCAAGCAAAACTTTGGCAAGGTTTATTTCATTGTGGTAAGTGAGCAAATCTTGATAAAGGAAGTTTTCATTTTCAAGGTCATAGTGACAGCAGGTCATGAACTCTTTGGGGTGGATCATCAGCTGGTGTACATGGTCACAGCTCTATTTGGAGCTGTACACCATGTACACCAGCTGAGGATCTGCCCCATTGTGTTCAAAACAAGCTTACGGAATGGGTTTAAGGGAGGTGGGTGATAAATTATAGCCTGGCACATTTTTGCAGTCCAGGATTTCCACTGTTCTGATTCAGACAGTTTATCAGTGCAGTAAATATTTGCAAGTGGCAAGAAATAATATGGACTTCATACCGTTTAGGGCATTTAAGAGCATATGTCCAACTCTGGCCTTAGGGACAGCTTGAAAGTGCTAGTTATTTAAACCAAAAGCCTGTTCACCTGCCATACTAATTTTATCGTTAATGCCGTCCCGTGACTCAATTTACAGGTTACAGATCTGTCCCTGCTTTAGTTTATATCCTTGTCTAATATCTTGGTCTACCGTTTATAGCTATTCACATAGGTATATATTCCCCCTCCCCCAGATCAGACCTTTTAGCCTTATTTTGCATCAGCCGTGCATCAGAGTGCCTAGTAGGGCTGTAAGTGCTGACTGTGCTCATCTGTCTCCACAGCATCGATTGTTCTGCCAAGCCAGAGCAAATTTAATTAGTTTATTATAAAATTCCTCTGCATCCAGTGGATGGGTAAAATCAATGCAGGCTGGAGCCTTGTTTCAACGAATTCCGCTAATTCCACCCAGTCGAACAGAGAAGTCTCTTGATATTAACTTGCTGCCTAAGTTTTATGAAACCATCCTCTTCAAGGTATAATATTTAAGAAACCAAACCTGTCAACTGCTGGAGACCAAAGCTAAAAATTAATTAGACCAATTGGTATAAAACTGTAATTGACACAGACCTGTGCCAAGAACATGAAACAAAACCACACACACAAACCTACATTAAAAGTGCATTGAAGATGTAGTCAAGCACTGAAAAGTTAGGAAACGCCCAAATTAAAGCTGCCTGTGTGGCTTTATTTCTGCCCCTTTTTATTTTACGATATTGTCTTTAAGGACGTGATCACATGCTATGAGGCAGACATCGGACATGGAAGATTTTAGCGTGATAAAGTTTATTTTAGTTTGATAAAGTTATAAGCAACTGAAAACAGGATCTTATCATGGGAAATGTTGGCCACCGGCTGAGGTATGGCCCAGAATGTCAATAGGCATAAAATACAGGAAAGCTGACCCCAATGCCAGGAGCTGCAGAAGAGAAGGCGGTAACGGCAGTAGTGGTGAGATAGTAGCAAGGGAGAAAGAAGAAGCAGGGGATAGGTGGGCAAAGGGATGGTGAAGGAGAGAAAAAGAGTCCCGGAGGATGGCTAAGGCAAGTCCAGGGAGGAATTAAGAAAGAACAATGGCAGCTGTGGATGTGGAACCTGAAATGAATGGGAGAGCTGGTGGCAGTGGTCAAGGGTGGGGGGTGATGTTTTCATCCTCACTTCTAGTATTAAAAAATAACAGGAATCGCAGCAGGCATCCCCTGCATCAACAGGACCTTCAAGAGTAGCAAACCCAGTCAGCTGTTCTACACTTCAGGTTTAACTTCGTACCTGGCCAATGTAATGAGCCACATACTAAAGTCAAAGTACAACAGATCTGCGACCAGTCCTGGGTGGTCTTCTAGTAGGACAACCCAGACCAATAGGAGTTATGTGAATCTGAGACCTCAGCCTGATCGTTTCCTTCTGTGCTCTGCTGAGGAAGCAGCACCATGCTCAGCCTCCTGTAGGGGTGAGGATACATCTCAGATCATTCTCTCAAGAAGTCTAACTAAGCAGCAGCAGGACTGGACCCCAGTGGGAACTCTCTCCGGCCCTTCTCAGCCAGCAGGCTAGTTAGTGCAACGTGAGGATTTTGTGAGTGGAGGAGAGTAAAGGGATAGTTGGGAAAATGATCCTTCGGCTTCTGAGAGATTGCAAAATATCAGGCCAGGATGTTGTCCTCTGCCACTCTTTCTTTGCACCATAAAAGGCTGTATTGCCACTGCCCAAGATTCCCCTGAGATGGGAAAATCCTCAGACAGGATAGACAGTTCATAGGCTCCCCAGTGTAGGGGCATGGCTGGAGCATGCTGGGCTGCAGCCGTCCCCATCTGACAGATGTCTTTTTGGAGACATTACCAACTGGCTTCCTTTAGAACAGCTCTTAGACGTCTCTACCAGAGCCAGTCTACAAACAGCCCCTTGGTGCTAACCCCACTTGCTGCATTCAGAGAAGGCTGGGCACAGCGGAGGATCTGGGTTATTGTATCTTAAATTACCAATCTTTGGAAAATAGTGGTGGGGAAATGGCCTGGGCAGGGAAATTATTAAGCGTATATAGTATCAGACACCCTGTGATGTCATCTGAGAATAACTGGAATATATCGGTTTATATTTCTTCACAGGAGCCAGAGAGCCTTCCTGTTTCTTTAACCACAGGACACAGCAGCCTTGAAGCTTTCCCCTCTGCTTAAGCAGGTAAGACCTTTTCACTTATTAACTGGGAGTCCCACAGCCCTGTTCTGTTCTGTTCAATATACTGTGCTCATCACCGTAGGTCTGAGCCTGAGTGGCTTCCATTAGTACATGGGTAATGTGACTAACTCCCATCTCGTTTGTTCTCATGGTTTCACAGGAAGGGAAAAATTGTGAAAGGAGGCAGCAGAAAACTCCTCATGGCTTCTGGCATATTTTGTTTTACATTGGTTCATCCCTGCCTCTCTGCCCCCTCCATTTTATTTTACTTGAAAGACCTTTGATATCTTGCCGGTGGGAGGTGTCGTCACACCCACTGCAGTCTGAACACTTATCTTCCCTTCTTCAGCCTAGCAGCAACCTAGTTTACAGATCTGCAGGAAGAAAACATGAGACATCTTTATTCACAAGGGCTACAATACAAAAGAGGGGGCACTGTTACTGCCTATGGCACTTGTTTAACCTATCTGGAGTGCCCTATCCAGCGGTAGAGACCAGTCAGACCACAGAAAGGATTTCAGTTATTCTTGGAGAAGGCAGAGCAAGGACAATGGATGTTACCTGATCTCAAGAGTTTAATAACGAGGCTAATTAAATGAGCTGCACTTATTCTCCTTCTTGGAAAAGAAGAAACTTTGAGGCCAGTTTTTAGGATAATGAGGATATATCCTATGCTGCATATGTTCTGTGGATAAGTAGAGACATTAGATTTCTAGTGCTGCCACCCTACATGACTATCAGTTCAATTTAGATTATGAGCAGAGAGAGGCCTTGTTCACACTCGCAAATGGGATCAAAATCCAAGGGACAGAATATTAAACTTTAGGAAGTGGAAGAGGACTTGGACTGAATGAACAGCCATATGCACCTGTGCCAAGCAGGTGCAAAGTGCTGCCATTCTGTTTAAGTAGCATTTTGCACCCCCGTTGCCCTTGCTTCGTGCAGGTGTAAATGATGGCATGAGGTGCCTGGCAGTGGAGGAACAGGACCCAGAGTATAGAGGTGTTTGAGATGCCTGAAGAAGGGAACACTTGGGCATGTTGGGAAAAGCAGGAACATAGAATGATCCAAAGCAAGGCTGGGCTAGTTGGTACTTTCCAATGCCTAACACGTCTTGTTTTTGCTCAGGAAGGTTAGAAACCCGTGTACTCTAAATCCTTTAAAAAGTCACAGTAAAAACAGGGAGCCTGATCTTCAGCTAGGAAAAATAGTCATAGTGGCATTTACAGTAGTGAAGTTATGCCCATTGATTCCAGCTGACGACCCAAGCCAGAACACTGGACATCTCTTTGTGAAGTTAAACTTAATAAATTGTTGTAGTAATTAACAAAGAAGAGTTATTCAGGGGTCTGTAGAACAGAGACAGCAAAGGCAAGCTTGGTTTTGCTGAAAGCTGATGGGTTGTGTTTTGGCCATCGTCTCGATTTTGCCAAATCCAGCGTAAATTGAGTCTTCAGTTGATGGACTATAGGATTATGGAGTATTTTATGTCTTGCAAGTTTTGTCTGCTCACTGGTGACTGAAATAACACTTTCCTACTCCCCGTTAAGTAATCCATGCCCTACTTCTCAGACTACCGAGAGAATTAAAGATTCAAAATGGCAAACAACAGCTCCAGCATTAGAAAAATGCAAGTATGGTATTGACAATAAAGAGTGAAAACACTTTAATAACATAAGAGCCATTCAATATATATATGGAGAGAGAGAGAGAGAGAGAGAGAGGAGCCTAGTTGACACAACACCAGACTCAACATTGCAGAACTATATTGAAGAACAGACAGAAACCCAGCCATTTGTTGAACAAAAGAAGCAATCCCCCTTTGCATAGTATTTTTTCTGAATCATTCCCATCCCTTCAAGTTCATAGGTGGCATCAAGGCACAAATTTGGCTCATCTAAGTATTAAGGGATTTATTAAACTGATGCACAAGGAAAAGACAAAATCTCTCTGCATTCCCTGACTCCTCCCTCTGAGCCGCCACAGTAAATGAAGCAATGGCCCCTGACATCCTCTGCACCATCCAGTCCTGTCTCCTTTTGTCATAGTCCCTGCTGGAGCTTCCTATGGGGCGTGCAACTCCACACCTCTCAAGATGCACCTGTGCTTCCCTGGCACAATCTAGCCCTAATGGAGTTGGAGCTTTGTTTTGATATCATCATTTTCTGTGTCCCAGGTTCTAGGATTCTTTCATTAATATGCTGTGGGGAAGGTTCTGTGCTACAGCTCCTGAGAGGGGAGGAGGGGAGATGCGTCCTCTGGATTCTGGGTTGCTGCAGAAAGTGCAGCTGAAACTGCTCTCGGCATAAGCTCTAATTTCTGACAGTCGCCCCAGGGCTGCCAGTGGGCTGCTCACAACCCAGAATTCCCATAGACTGTGCCAGGGGTAAGGGCAGCATACGGCAGCTTACACTGGTCCTACACTGCTCCTGTCCATGGTAATTCTTCCTAGCCCTGGCAGATCCTGTCACTGGAGTAGTTTATAGGGACTGGAATGAAGGCCAGAATCTGCCTATAAGTGTTGGTATTAAAGTAAAGAACAGGCAGGTTTATTTCATGCATCCTTCTTTCGTCGCTAATAATCTGCACAAAATAAACTCCAAAAGTGTCCCATCCCAACCTGCACTGGTTCTCATACTAAATCTAAATATGGCTCTTCAGATACTAATTGATTGCTAGTCTGGAATGTAGAAGAGATATGGCCAGAAATTCATAGCATTCTCATTGAAAAAGATGCCATTAACAGGAGGCCATTTAAATAGTACACAATTGCTTTTCAAAACGTGGAAAGAACAGTGCCACAGCACTTACCCTTTTTGCACAGGTCACTGTACCTGTGTTAAAGAAGAAATAATGGAGCTCAGACAATTTATAGCAGCTGAGATCTCATTTATGAAACTCTCAGGCCAATTTAATCTCGCTGAACATCTTTTTTGTTATACTTGAAATTGTGCAGTGTTTTAGGTATCTTTTGTTCCTGTAGTAGATATTTTAGTCCTGACAACAGAGACAGCATCCTACAGGCAGGTACTTGAGAAAGCTTGTGGAAAAGAGGCTAAAAACCCAAAGAAAGGACAGTATGTACTTGGATATTGTACAAGGGTAGCCCTGGTGTTGGGTGATAGCAAGATGGGGGAAAACATAGCGAAAGCAGAAACGTAAGTGTCTCTTTAAGTCACAGACCTTTCAGCATGGAGACTCAATGCAGAATCAAGTTCTAGTAAGTAAGGATCAAGGCTTTCCTCAATAGGGAGAGTGAAGGGTTTTAAATATGATGACAACTTACTTACCTAAATGTAGGCCAGGTACCCAGCTGCCTGCAAACCATTTCAAGATAACAAGAAGAATTGTAGCACTTTCCAAAGCTATGTCAGGTTGACACTGCTAATGTCTTTGGAAGGGATTATACTTTTATTTATGTATTGCTTATACATGCATATCTTTGTTCCTGTCTTGCTGAGTATTAGAGTCACAGGAGCATTGATGGAAAGGTATTAGCAAAAGTTATTCTGAGTTACAGGCTCCAGAACACCATGCGGCCAAGATGTGTCCAATTCCATCCTTGAGTGAGGGTTTTTATGTATCATATTTTTGTCTGAGTTAGACTGTAAACTCTTTGCACAAGAAACATCTCTTTTTTAGTGTTCTGTAAACTGCCAGGTACATATACAGCCTTTAAGAGAAATAAAACATAACTTTCATTACCGGTCTAGTGGTTCCCCTTCTGTTTGATTGGAGTGATGCGGCTGTCAGAGAGGATTTTATGTCGAGTGGTTAGAGCTGGTTGTCTTGAACTTTAGTGAAATGACGCTGATTCATGCCAGCTGTGGATCTGGCCCATAGTATCTATATAAGTTTTCCTGATTTTTAGGGAAAGAGACTTCTTGAGCCTTATCCCACTGTGCCTTAGGTTGTACTCGTAAGCATTCAGTGTCTCTGCCACAGTGTGATGGGAGGTGGGGAAATGACATTGAGGGAAGGTGAAAAAAGAGCACAGAGCAAAACATAAATTATTACTAAGTTTCTGCTACCAACATTTTTCATGCATTTCCCACCACCCCAAGTGTCCCCAAACCACCCTAGGGCAAGTTACTGGCAGCAGTACCCCTCTGGCATGTGTTACTTGTATTTATCAGCTAATAACCCATCTGCCACACTTTGAGAAGGAATCACTCATAGTTGTCGAGAGACAGAAAGGAGGAGGAGTACCTATGTCTGCTGATTCTAATAAATAACAACAATAATGATTATAACTCTGCATAGTAGGCTGAGTCACCATCGTATTCACCAAACTTATTTACAGCTGGGAAGCAAGGTTGTTTAGGATAGAATTGTACAGGTAGAGGTGGTACCACTGCTGCAAGTTCTTCAGTAAGTGCCACAATAGCTGATAGAAAAAAATACGTCCTTGGGTGACAGCGGAGAGGGGGGGAGCACTCTCTTAACCCAGTGTAATCAAGAGAGGAATTTGGCTCTGGGTCTTGTAAGAGTTTTCAGCTGGAGGGTGGGGTGGAAGGGTTGTTTGATTGCTGGTGGTGCCTTCAACAACAACAGCTTTTGTCAGAGTAGGCGGTCAGCTGCTGGGCAGTCTGCTCATGGCACTGGGTAGAGAAGCAGCAGAAATTGGCTCAGGACTGGTTGATGTATTAGTCTTATCTACTAGGACCTACTGAATCTGTGGTTTCTTGTTTTGTTTTTGCATCCTCGCAGGTGAAGTTCACATAATGCTTCATGGAAATATGATAACCATTTGCGACATTAATAATGGGGTTTGCACACACAAAAAATACAGTGGTTTAGGATGAAGTTCTGGCTCTGCTGTAGTCAGTGGGAGTTTCCCACTGACTTCAGTAGGGCGAGGATTTCACCGTTAGTTTTTAGAAGAAATTCTGTGTACTTTGAGGCTTTTACAGCATCAAGAATTGGGTTAGAAACTTATAGAGAAAACAAGGTTATTCAGAAATAATAGTATGAATTTAAGAACAAAATGCACTAATTTTGGAAGGAATACAATGCCGCATGCTTCAGGGCATAAGCCAACCACTAACTGCTAGGAATTAGGAGGTATCTTTGCCTGAAGGCAGGTTATCCTGTAACTGACCACTGCAGGGTTTCTTGCCCTTTTCTCTGAAGCAGCTGTTATTGGTGGATACTGGGCTGCTCTAATTGAATATGGCAGTTCCCATGTTACTTTGTTCTTAGCAGGAAGCATCATGGTGTAGATGGAAATAATTATTATCTGGAAGCAAAGCAGAAAAAAAAAACCATGGAAAAGAAGTGGAGTTTTTATTCCACTTTTGAAAAAACTTGAAATGGCTTTTTATATTAAGATATTCATTCAGTAAACCATACAAAGAAATCTATTCATTGTAGAAAATGTGATGCTCTGGACTAAATCTGAATTTCATAGGGTTAAGCAGGTATATTAGGAAGTACCCCAAATAAATGGGTAGCAGTAGTGAGAGTTGTTATAGGTGTTCTCTTAACCTTCCCCCATTAATACAACATATTAGAAGAACAGATGTCTGAACCCTAATGTTCTTTCCAGAATAGTAGATGAAAGGAAGCCCTTCATAGTCATGACAAAAAGTCATAAAACCATCCCTCTTAAGACCAGTTATTTTCTTCATTGTTAATACCTCCGAATCTTTGTTGGTCCCCTCTTCCTATGTAGGAAGATGTGGGTTGGGCCAGTTTATGGTTAAGACAATTTCAGCAACCAGAGAAGGAAAATAAAGGCGGGGCGGGGGGAGGGAGGACATCATTATTCTGTTTCAGCTGATATCTACACCGCTTTCTGCCACACTGACGTTAAGGCAGGTTATTTGCCTGAAATTTTGCTTCTTAACGAGTAATCACATCCCTCCCTAAGAAGTTGAACTATAGGGCTTTGTGTCATTCTTATACGAAAATTGCATGTCTGGATGATGATGAACCCTTCCCTGTCCCCTGGCATGATGCAGAAGATCTCAGATGGTTTTCATGATGTCTTGGATCATCTACCCATATAAACCACAGGCCATTCATTCCCTTTCTCGCAAATTGATGTGTGATATTATTCACTACCATACTATCAGCTCTCTCTGCAGTACTTCACTACCAAAACCTTCTCTCGTTTGCCCCCATTTTTTTTTTAAATGATTGAGCCCATCTTTTCCTGGGGATAAATATTTGTTTGTTTTTTACAAATATTGCCTGACTTCGTTTAAGCCACTTATACAAACATAGACTGCCTTTACTTTGTTCTGTGTGATATTAATTAAAACAAAACCAAAAAGTAGTCCACCAGATTAATCACGGTGAATCAGAAAACCGGCTACTGTGAACCTTTCCCCATATTTTTTATTATCCCTTATGATTTATTGCTGCAATAGTTTTATTATTATTATTATTATTATTATTATTTGAATTGTGGTAGTGCCTAGGAACCTCAGCCATTCAACAGGACCCCATTGTGCCAGCTGTTGTACAAGCACGGAACAAAAAGACAGTCCCTGCTCCAAGGAGCTTACAGTTGAAGTATAAGGCAAGAGACAGCAGGTGGCAATAGAGAGACCAATGGGCCAGCTCATGTCCAGTATACCTGCTTCGGCTTAAATTGAGTTACCTCAGGGATTAGTTAGGTCTAATGTCGCAATGAGCCAATTATTATCACAGCTCCAGAATTTTGCATATTGACCAGATACATTAATAACTAACCTAAAGAGTGACCCAAAATTTGAATCAAAATGATTTTTTTGAGATTCAGCATATTCGGTGAACTCATTTCCACTAGAAATGAAGGTACCAAAAGGGGCCAAGAAAGGCTGTTCTTGTGCTATTTTTGGCTTGAACAAAACATGACAGTAGTGGTAAGGTCATGAGAAAATCTCAACAGAATGAGCCTTTCAACCTGCTTTCCAGCTCAAAGATGTTCAGGTAAATCTGTGCCGCTTGCAAATAAGCATCTGTATTGTTGAATGCCTGAGTCTACAGCTTGGATTCAAATCCAGTTTGAATTTATCCCAGCACTAGAGACTTTGGTGCAAAACATTTAAACACATGACTACAATATTTGTGGGCAGATAGTTTTTGACTCCTTGTATGTGCAAAAACGTATATATCTTGGAGTGTGGATCAAACAGGAGACTCAAACCACCATTAATAAGACTCGTTTTAAGGTGATGAACAAACTTTGAAAACCTTTTATATAATTGTGGTGAAGGAGTGGCAAAAGGGAAAGTTCCATAGAGACAGTGCAAAAGGAGCAAACCAGTGGGTCTTGATCTAAGGAACAATCAAGAACCCTCTCAAACCTGAAATAAAAATCATTCTTACTACTTTGTATTACAGTAGCATCTAGAGGCCTCAGCTGAATTGGCAGCCCTAACACACACAGTAAGAGACAGCCCCTCCCCCAAATAGTTTACCATCTAAAGAGGCAAGACAGACAAAGTAAACATTATTATCCCCATTTCCTCAAATGGGGAACTGAGGCATAAGGAGACTTGGGGCTTGTCTACTTGAATGTTTAGTTGGCAGCAAGCTTGGGTGTAAATCTACCCTGCACAGGCCTCCCGTGCTTTAGCTGTCATGTGCACCCTGCCGATGTGCATTAACAGTTCATTAATGCACTTTGATCTAGACCTATTTCAAAGACAACTAGATCAAAGTGCATTAACAGTTTCAGCAGGGTCCACATGGAAGGTTAGTGGGGGTAGATTCACACCCCAGCTTGCAGTTCGTGCAGACAAGCTTTCAGTGATTTGCTGAAGGTGGCATAGCAGGTTAGTAGATGAACCCAGATCTCCTCAGTCCTGCTGCAGGGCTTTAACTATAACTTTATCCTTCCTTTTCTAAAGATAAAAGATGTGTATATTGTATGGATGAATACAGTAAATATACAGTGGCGTAAGTGGGAGGAACACCTTGCAAAACCTTCCATTTAAAAGTGACAATCTTGAAATCAATTTAATAGGTGCAAGGCTTTCAGCAGAGGATGAAAATACTCAGTTGTCTGAGAATCCTTTGGCCAATTTTGGTCAATTACATCCGGCTGACGCCTAACAGAAGAAGGCAAATTACCAACAAATCATAATCTCAACCATCTAGAGATAACAAAGGGGAAACCTCTTTAGACACGGTACCTCAAAATTGCTAATGCCATTAATCTCCTGGAAAATCCATGGCTAAGAAAAACAGACTGGAGGTTTTTTCCTTGACCACAAGAGAGAAGAGAACTTTGTCTTTAAACATGCTGAGGCCCTGGGAGATTGTAACATTCTCCTACCTATCGTTAACCTAATAAGGGCCTGATCCAATGCTCATTGAAGTCAATAGGAAAACTCCCATTGATTTCAGTGGGCATTGGATCAAGTTTTGATTATGATGATAGGGCCCAATTTTGAACCCAAGTGATATCTGGGTGTAAAGCCTTTAGAAGTCAATGGAAATAATACCTATGTGTAGCTGAGGGCAGAATTGGGCCCATACTGTAGTTACAAGTAGTAACCTGGTTCCAGATTCTAAGCTGGTGTAAATCAGGGTAGCTGTATTGTCTTCACTGGCTCTGCATTGATTTACACCAGTGGAAAATCTGGCCCCAGAGTTTACTACATACCAAGAAGACTGATGGTGGAAGTGTTAAAAATTGTCTCCTAGCTGCATAATTTATAATCTTGCCTAATTTAAAGGGTTCCCATTATTTTGTAGACCATCAGAGTGTAAATTTAAAAAAAAAGTTCACTAATAAATACTGTACTTTCAGTTTAAAAAACAAACAAAAAACCCCAACACAGAAAAATTAGCAAATAGAATAGAAACCAGAATGCATCATACCTATGACATAGCTATTGCATCACCAAAAAAAATACGTGTGCCGTTCTGACTGGCTGTCGGATTTGAGAACACCATTAGCATGAGCAATAGCCCTTTTGTTTTCAGATCAGATCCTCCATGGAATGTGCGTGTCTGTGTATATGCCTCGTAAATGGAATATTTTGTGACAGCATTGGATGAAAGCTGTTCTGTCAGCTAAATATTTTCCAAAAGAAGGTATTCAGCAAAATAAATCTGTCTCGGCATTTCTTCTGGCTGTTACTGCAGAATGTTTTGGAGCTTATGAAAATACTGCAATGCAGCAAGTGTACTATCACTGGCTTTTCCTTAAAGGTTAAAAGTGAATTTTTGTTGGTGGTTGTTGTTTTTTTCTCTACAAGCACGTGGGTGGCATTTTAATCAAGTTCTCATGGTAACCAACATAATTTAAAAGTGCTGGATCCAACAGAAAATTGGTCTTTTTCAATATGTTTAAAGCGAGTGTTAAGTCAGTGTTGTCATTTATTTCAAGTGTCTCTGGTACAGAGATGATAAGAAAAGGAAAATGGGATAAAGTGTTACTGAATGCAGAAAATCTTGATGATCTGTTCACCAGGTCTTATTGTCACACTTTTTTAAAGAGCGTGTGGTTAAAAATAAAACGATGTGCTACTTAAGTCTTTTCTTCTCGATGGATTCTGGCACTACAGGTACAGCATACAGTAGGTCATGTCATGTCTTTTAATTGCTAGAACAGGCAACTTTATGCAAAGGTATTTGCGTTCGCTACTTGAGAATATGGGCATTCATCAAAACTAATATGTAAATGCTTGGAACCGGAGAACCCTACTTTAGAGTATCTTTTTATTATTTTTTTTTTAATTTTTTTGCTGTTTATAAACAGACGCACACAGAAGCAAATTGTTGTGAGCAGTTAAAAAAAACAACACAAGAATTGGAGTATGCGGCACATAATATAAATGTGTTAAATGTCATTCTGTGCTCTATATGTAGAGGGAAGGGGTTAAACACTGATGTTAAACATGTTAGTTATTCTGCAGTGAAAACCCACCCTTTTGGACAAAGCCTACATCTTCAGAAAATGACCACAAATGGGATTTACAAAGATATTAGACTAGAACAGGGGTAGGCAACCTATGGCACATGTGCCAAAGGCGGCACGTGAGCTGATTTTCAGTGGCACTCACACTCCCCAGGTCCTAGCCACCAGTCCGGGGGGCTCTGCATTTTAGTTTAATTTTAAATGAAGCTTCTTAAACATTTTAAAAACCTTATTTACTTTACATACAACAATAATTTAATTATATATTATAGACTTATAGACAGAGACCTTCTAACAACGTTAAAATGTATTACTGGCACGCGAAACCTTAAATTAGCGTGAATAAATGAAGACTCGGCACATCACTTCTGAAAGGTTGCCGACCCCTGGGATAGAAGATGTGGAAGAATACAGCTGGTTAGGGATTGGGGAGGGACACCACCTGTCTTGAATTCAAGGAATATAGCTCCCCACACCTGCTTGGGCTCCTGCATAGCAAACACATCGCTTTTCTCTGTGCAGCAAGACCCCAGATCCATTACCACGGGTAATCCATTATCATGGGTCATCTGCTTATGGCTCATAAGGCAGAACCAGATCTGTCAGTCACTGGCAAGGGAGGAGAGATCCAACCCTCCTGAAAACCTCCACTTGTTCTGTTCCGCCTCTGCAGCGACGCATGGGCTTTTTAGACCCTTATCTAACTGCTGTTTTTTAACAAAATTTTAAATGGGAATTCCCCTGTCCCCACTCACCTGTTCCAGTTTTCTCCTTAGCTGTCAGTTTGTGCCTTGTGGGGGGATGCCGTCCCCATTGATCTGCAGAGATGGGCACTTAGCAAATAATAAAAATACTGAAGCACTTGTCATGCATATTGTACAGTAGTTCTTTACTAGAGACCTTTGTGCATCCAAGGTGTGGTGTCTTGTGTCACTGGAAAGAATCCCTCTATAAAAACTAGCTAGTTGGGCACTTTTTCTTTGTGATGGAAACGGAAAATATTTCTTTTGCATTTAGGAAGCTGCAACTGGGCCTGCACTAAATAACACTGTGGCCATGGCTGTGCGGCATGTCTACTTTTAAAGTCTGTACAGCCAGCCTTACAGCCTTACAGCCTTCAAAGCAAAAGCATTTGGATGGTTGACATGTGAAACCCAACTATGTCTGTTATGACTTCGCAAGAAACCTCAATCCCCTAATAAAACAGATGTTTTATGTCAAGTCTGGAAGGTGTGGGTTTTACGTTTTTGGTTACCCTGAGCTTGGCAGAGGACTTTCATTTCTTTACCTGAAACATGTGTCACTTCCCATTCTACCCAATGAAAATCTCCATACATTGCTCTGAACCAAAAGAAGCCTGAAATGTGATGATGGCTGAAGAGTTCTGGCCCACCTGCATCAAATGAGGTGACTTTTTAAAGGAATAATAAGGAATCACTTCAAGACAAAACTTCTAGCTCTTGGAACCTTTTCACAGAACTCTCACAAAGCACCAATTTAAATCCTAAACCCAAATTGGAAGTGCTCAGCTTGCATGGAATGAACTTTGATGTCCACACTGCTTCAGAAACAGGAGCTTTACATTTTCATTCACCCTTATGTTTAGTGCTATGCATTATATAGTTTGAATCAACCTACCTGAGAAACAGCTATGGAGACCACATATGTGTATATGTACTTTCCCTCATTCTGAATGGGGTAGCGATATGCTTAGTGTAGGGTCCCACACAAGGCCATGATAGAAAAATGTCCTGCCACCCTCCAGCTCTGTTTCCTCTGAAAACCTCCCCAAGCTTAAACTTAGGCTAAGATGATACCAAAAACAGGTATGGAAGCAGTAAGACGAATTTTGCAGTCTGTAAATTGGGCAGAAAATTGTGATGCTCATCTCTCTCACCAACAGAAGTTGGTCCAGCAAAAGATATTGCCTCACCCCCCTTGTCTCTCTAACATCCCGGGACCAACATGGCTGCAACTTGCTCCTCTCCAGAACAGCAACCCATAATTCAGATGGTGCAAGCTCACAGTAAAACAGGGCCATACGCTCAGGAAAATAATTGTGCTGATTTGTTAGCCCAAAAAGAAGCCTGTGGTGGGATTCTATGGAAAGAACCCAGGCAAATGAATCCCATAGCAAATTCGAATTTAACCCCAATAGAAGCAGCAAAAGAGGAATTCAATGCAGGGGTACCAAATCTAAAAGCTTTGCAGGCAAAGAATCAGAAAATAATGAAAATCATCAGATAGTTGGTAAAGAATTGTTAATAAGCAAATTAGCATACTGCAGGTTTGTTTTCTTTTCAGGCATTTCATTAGATATTCAAGCTGCAGAAAGTCTATTATGAAATTCATGCAGTGATTCGCCTTCCCGTTGTTTTATGTTAGCTGCCAAAGTAACTTCTGCCTGGCCAGGGTGCATATTTCTTTCTCACAGCCACATAGTATTCCTGAATGATTTTTCCCCTTCTTGAAATTCTGGTGGCAACATATTCCATAAGGCTCTGTCTACAGTTAACTGTAAAATCTTAACCAAATCCTCTTTATCTAACTGGAACAACTTCACTACTGTTTCTAAATGTGCTGCATTGGAGCCACTGGATCTCCTTTTTTCCACTGGCCCTACCATTTTTGCAATGGCTTCCGAGGTTTTTACATTTGTCACAATGACTATTGGAGAGACATGATTACTGGATTTTACTGGTTTCACATTAGAAACTGATTCTTTCTTCTCCTTCACGGTTATATTGGGGAGTCTGGGTATCTTTTCCTCTAGAGGAATTGGAGTCTCCCAAGTCTGGGCAATTTTAACAGTAGATAATTTAAGTGTAGGGTTTTGCCGTAACCCTTTACTGGGATAGATGCCTGTACCTTAGGACAGTCTGGCATTGGCATGGGTTTCTGTGGAGATTCTGGTTTTTGCTCTAAAGTGGCTTGGGGTATCAGATTCAAAATGAATTATGCCACTTGTTGTTATTCCTTCTGACTTAATTGATTTAGAGAAAGCAAAAATACTTGCTGGAATTTCAGGTTGGCAAAGACTTTCGTCTTTCCTGAGAGCTACTGATATTTAAGATTGCCTTCTTACAGGCCTTCACAGCAACTTCTGTAGTTTCCTGAGTTTCTTGTAACAAACGGCACAATTGCGGATGGGTTTCTGACATGGCTGGCTTACTTATTCTTTGTCCCTCTTTCTTCTCACTCTCACAATAGCTACTCATTGCTGCTTGTTTCATTTCTAGTCTTAAACCGGCAATATTTAATTTCTTACCAAAACTTCCATCAAGACAGTCTACGACTTGCTTTTTCCCTGCTTCACTACTGTCAGCTTCTTTAAATTTCCCATTCTCTTCCCCCGAATTTTCTGTGTCTGTGTCTGATACTTCTCTATTCCTAACCCTCCAGATTGTTCTTGTTTGAGTTTAGCTCTCAATCTAGTAAGTGGGGGTGAGATTCGACCTCCACTTGTGGGTAGTTCTTCCCCGGGTCCCACCATAGCTACTGGAATATCTGGAATTATATTTACAACATACACATGTGGCAGCTCCATCTCCATACAATTATCCTCCTCGTCTACTTGAGATATCCGCTTATTCTCACCTTCAGTGTCTATTACCTGACAATACATATTCTCCAGAATGTCACAAGTTTGTTCTAATGCCTGTGTTCTCTGAGCTAGCTCTGCTATTCTCGCTTCTTCCCCAAATGAACATCCCTGCCCCATTGCTCTGTCTCTCCATATCTTGTTACTTGTTGTAGCTTAGGTTTCTTGCCAAACTGTCCTTTGATCAAGGAGTATGGAATTTACCTCTCTTGTCCTGCTAAGCTGTTCTCTCAATGTGTTATTAGTTTCCTGCTCTCTGGACAAGACTTGTCTCGCCTCTTCCAGTTGCTCAACCTTCCTCTTAAATCTTCTCCCCAGGATATTACATGCCATGTGTACGCGATCCATGGCTATTCCTTTCATCTCTTGAGATTTTTTCCTTTACTTTTTTCTTCTCAAAGAAGGAACACATTAAATTCCAAGGATCTCTATGGGCCCACAGGATGCCACTGCTTGGTCTTCTAGCTAATCCTCCCCCATGGGTTTTGATGTAGTCTCACACAAAGGCCTCCAGGGACGTTTGTGGGTCTGTTAAAACACGTCTGAATGGATAATTTATTCTGTTCCATACTTTCCTTAGAAAAATAATAGAAGGCATCCCTGACTTGCCCCTGATAAATATCTTATAGTGATTTCTCGATTTGAGAAGGGCTTATGGTGCTTACTTCTCCTTCAGCTGTTTTACTGCTGGAGTATACCAAGAGGAGGGGCGGTGACCACGGTAACCCCCCAAAGTTTTCTTTGATCCTCCATCAGTGGCGCAGTCCAGAGAAGTCTAAAATTCGGGGAGCTTATTAACAAATTTGGGGAGCTTATTACTGACAGATGACGGTGAACCATCTGACTCACTCTGCCATGCCTGATAGGGTTTCTACCTGTATGTGAGTGCTCAGATCCTTTTACACAATTGCGTTCTTCCTGTTTCTTTCCCCTGAGCTCAATTCTTACAACATCACACAGACACACAAACAAAACAACATAAAATGCAAGCAAGCATAAGCGAAAGCAGGAACTCTCCCTTTTAGTGCACTATAACTTTTGACCTGTATATATATTGTTTTCCCTTCAGACCTTTGTTTCTTATTGGTTTCATGTGTTCTCTATGGTCCTGCTGTCGGGCACCAAATCTGTAGTCTTTTATTCTATTTAATGTTAATCATACTTTAGTGAGTTCAGCTCTGGCAGCTACAGTCTCAAGTTCAACAGAATTATCTCTGTTGTTCTGGATCTAGAGTTAATAGGAACACATAAAACCATGAGCAAATAACAACACGCAATTATCAGAGCATCTATTTGTAGTAGTTTTATTAAAGTTACCGAGAAAGCTATAAATGTCACAGCATATACAATTCCTAAAGCTAAATACAATGTACCAGTTATACCTACAGACATACTCACATCCTCCTAGATGGTGTTAAAGTCTGTTTGCCCTCTTATGGATTGATCATCAATATGGGAGTGGTTCCTGCTGGAGTTCCACCCCGGAAGCTCAATTTTCCTGTTCTGGGCACCCTTTTTTATACTGTGAGTCTGTCAATACCTACATTCTGTGCATGTACTCAAAAGTGTCAACCCTCTCTTTCTTATTGGTTTGTGTCCGCTGGAAACACAAGAGACCCTGAATTTTATAGGCCGGGTAGGTTCTTATGAACATTGACGTACCACCTTTATCCTGCGGTTAGGGCACATGTTAGAGACAATATTTGTTGTTACCGTATTTTATAATTTAAATTTAATTTTTCCAGATATACTTTCACAATATTACTGGTTGGTACCTCTTTCCCATCGGGTTGTTTCTCGGTTATTGACATGCACCATCATTTCTTGTCTCCAAGGCCTAAAATAACTAAGCTAAAGTCTTGCAGGCCTCACCCTACAGAATTTTGCATTTCAGCTTGTTTTACTTATGTCTATTACATAGTTTTTCTAAATACTGATCAATGTTATACTTTTACAATTCTACGAATCAACTCTGATAAACATATTTATTGATCATAACATCACACGATAAATGAATACTAAACTAAAATCATTGGCTACAGGGAAGAGGGAGTTGGCTGCTGTAGCAGCTGGAGGGGATGCAGCCTGTGATTGCTCTGTGTAGGACAGGGTAGAGGTGAATCACATTTTCTTCCCTGTGAAAGGAGCATAGACATCCCAAAGCACCCAGCTTCACAAGGGGCTTCGTACCTAGCTAGCCCTCAGCAGAACAGTTCCTCCAGCAGAAGGTAATGGGAGGGGAAAGGAGCCGGAGCACCTGTCCCAACCATCCATCAGCCAGCAGGGAACAGATTCAGCCAAGGTGCCTAGGTCTGGACAGAGAAGAGCAAGAGTGTCCCAACACTCCACAATCCAGAGGGAACTATTATCTACGAGCCTCACCGCCCAGGTTTCCCTTTCATCAGAAATGAGGGGAAGGTCAAGGTCTGAGCAACACAGGACCTTCTAGAGAAAGGAGGAGGAGAAATCACACTGAATACTGTGTGCCCTACTCTGTTGGTTAGGAAAGAACTCGAGCGTGAGCAAAGATCCAGCCTGAGGGACTCAGTTATGGTTGGGCCCAGACAAGTGAAGTATTACCCAGAGTGAAGAATTGTCAGGCTTGCTACCATTATCAGAGCTCCAGTGCAAAGCAGAGGCTGCATATCATCCATCTGAGATTTGCAGGTAGGGGTGCACCTGCTTTTTTTATCCTTGTGGGATTCTCATGCGCGTTAATGAACTTCCACATGAAGAGAAAATTTAAAGACTGGGCCTCTTTCGAGAGGAGAGGAGTAAGAGGTCATAAGATAAAGATATAAAAATGGTAGATGGGAAACTTCTAATCACCCTTTCTCACAATACAAGGAAAAGGAGGCATTCAGTGAAACTGAAAGGCAGAATATTTAAAACTGCTAACAGTGGTACAGCACATCAGCTGGGTCACCTCTGCTGAGAGCCTGCTATGGAATCTTGGTCACTATTTAAAACATTCCCCTGGACTTGAACCAATGCATCCCTGGAAGGTGGATCAGGTCCTGAGTATAAAAGTGAAAAAATGCATGGGCATTCATCTTGATCTTCCACCTCTAATGCAGAACAAGTCTTCCTAGAGTTCTTTACACCTTCCATTTCACATCATACTGATAGACTCTGGTCTGCAATATGACTTCCAGAGCACTGCTAGTAGTCACCATGGTTCCAAAGATCTTGTCGGAATGTGGCAAAACATTTACCTTCCATAATTATCCATGAAATAAAAATACTGTATCTCTCTCTCTTCCATTCTGCCTTTTCATGCTTTTCCGAACATACTCGTCTATTCAAATACTTTCCATGAACTTAACATTGCTTTGTAAGTGGCCCAATAGCCCTACCTATTTTTAAGGTTGCTCGACACTTCCTATTAGAAGACCCTGTTTTCAGTTGCTTATAAATTTGCCCAACTTTAACTGTTTGGGCTGAAATTTTCCATACCAGTGTCTGCCTCAGATTGATTTTTTTTTAATTTCATCAAAAACAACCCAGCTGTTTCTGAGACTGAGGCCAGGGGAAACTGTCACTGAGGAGGGGGAGACTGGGTCTGGTTGGGGGAGAGGGGAGTAAAGACTAGGATCCGAAGCTGATGAGGAAAACAGGGAGGGGACTGGGAGCAAGTTAGTTTGTGGGGGAGCACTGAGATGGATGAAGCACCAGGGGTCGGGGTTGGGGGGGGGGAGATCTAACAAGGAGCTGGTTGCAGGGGGAGAACTTGGACGGGCTGGGTAAAAAGATTGGGACAAGGAACCAGGGAAAGGACGGGGGAGCCTGGGAGGTCAGGGGAGGGAGACACAGCTTAGACGAGGGACAGGAGATGGGAACTGGGACAGGCAGGACAAGGAGACTGGAAGTGGGTGCAGGGAGGGGGGAAAGCACTGGGGGTTGGGAGGGAGGGAGGTTAGGACTTGGACAGCAGACCTAGGTGTGTATACTAGGAGTAGCTGGGCAAGGAGATTGGGACTGTGATGAGAAGCCTGAGGAGTGGAGACTGGGACTAGGTACGCAATGAGAGTGGGATTGGGGCAAGGAGGTAGAGAGATGGGGAAGAGACAGGACTAGGACAGGGACAGGTTTGATGGCAGGGCGCAGAATGGGTCAGGCTTGAGCAAGATGGGAAGAAGAGTCTGTGCCCACTAGAGCGCATTCCCCTCCAGAGCCACACTCGGCACCCAAGATCCCCAAGTCCCACCATTCCTCTGCTGTCAGCGAATATCTGTGAAACCCACCAGCGAAATGTGTCCCTCCCTCCCCAATGCTCGTCCACAGTGAGGATGGCAGCCTACTATTGTTATCATTTACACCGGTGTCTCAGTTAGCAGAGATCTGTGTGGTGGATCTACAGATTCCAACCCTTCTGATGACATGTGTGGGCATCATATGATAACACATGATGGAATTGTTCTGTTTTTTCAGTTTGCTTTTTTCATAGAAAATTACACACCACAAATAACAATGCCTCAAATTGTGCCCTGCCTCAAATTGTGTGTCCAGAAAAGGCAGGGCACACAATGAGTGACCAGCTGTGAAAAGTTTGGTCTAAATGACTTCCCAGTACCACACAGGCAACCTTCATTCTGGCATTTCCTAACTTTTGAGCACTTGACTTTGAACCTTAATAATGTACTTTTATTGTTCATAGATTATTATTGTATTAATTATATTATATTATATTTATTATATTATATTATTATAATCTATGAACAATAAAAGTACATTATTAAGGTTCAAAGTCAAGTGCTCAAAAGTTAGGAAATGCCAGAATGAAGGTTGCCTGTGTGGTACTGGGAAGTCATTTAGACCAAACTTTTCACAGCTGGTCACTCATTGTGTGCCCTGCCTTTTCTGGACACACAATTTGAGTCCCTGGTTTGTAAAACTGAGCACTCACAGCTGCAGGTGAAGTCAATAGGAACTGTGCTTAAACTTTCGAAGTGCCATATAATGCTAAATACTCTGAAAAATCAAGGCCTAGGTGTCTTACATTGGGTACCCAAAATTAGTGGATATTTTGATGTTAATCTTTCCATGCCTCAGCTCCTCACATGTTGATAGTATCAGCCTCCCATCTCACATGGGTGTTGGGAAGATAAATTATTTAGTGTTTGTGAAGCACTCAGATATTATAGTTGTAAGCATCCTAGAAAAGCCCGTGAGGAAATTAATCGTTCTTTCTGCAGGATTTGGAAAGTGTGAAGGAAGTAAGGCCTGGGGCCAAACAAGGAACAATGATGAGAGAACAAAATATTGAATAGCTGCTCATTAAGTGAACACTGTTCACCGATGCACTGAATGAGACAGGGGGTTCTGTGGGGAAAAGCGTATGTGACCACGCTATAAAAGACTGCATCATAATACATGCTATTACTCCTGAGGGGAGTCTGTGCCAAAAAATAAAAAATTCTGCACACACTATTTTAAAATTATGCAGATTTTATTTGTCAGATAAATGTGGAGGCTCCAACATGGCACTGGGGAGCACAGGCCACCGGCTGCACAGAGGTGGGAGATCACTCTGCAGCTCCCCACCCCCTGCCCCCGGCACACAGACTCAGCGATGAGGCTGCACCCAACCCTGACACAGCGCAAGGACTGGGCCTGCCCCAGAACACCCCAGGGCCCTGCCCCTCCCCCCGTGCTAAGTGCACCAGGTGTGGGCAGGCAGGCTCAGCAAGGCAGGATCCAAGTATGGAGGGGCTTAGTGTGGGGGGATCCAGGTGTGGGTTGAGAGGGTTCTGTGTGGGGCAATCTGGGTGCAGGCAGCTCAGTGGCGGATCCAGGTGCGGGGGGAGATCTGGATGCACAGAGGCTTGTTGGGGGATTTTGGGTGCAACAGTAATGGGACTCAGCAGGGGGGTCCATGTGAAGGTGGTTGGGGCTCAGCAGGGGGGCTGGGTGTGGGGGGATAGAGCTTGGTAGGGGGGTCTGGGTGTTGGGGTTTCAGTGGGTAGTCCAGATGCTGGGGGAATGGGGCTTGGTGGGGTGGGGATCCAGGTGTGGGTGGCTCATGAGGGTGGTCCAGGTGCAGGTGTAGTGGGGCTCATTGAGGGGGTCCTGAGTGCAGGGGGGCGGTGAGGCTTAGTGGGAGGGTTTGGGTATGAGGGGGTCTGGATGCATGGGAATTGGGTGGATGGGGGAGCAGCTCCCTGTACAGAGTTCTCTTCCCCTGCAACCGAGGAACAATGGGTGCAGGAAGTGTGTGGGGGGGGAGTTTACAGAGCTTCCTGCAGCTGGGGAGAAATCTGGGGGTGGGTCTGACCCAGCCCCAGATGTCGTGCAGGGGAAGAGGAAGAAGTCCTGTCCTCCGCAGCCCAGCTGGGACTAGCAGCTGAGCCCAGCGCAAGGGTCGTAGCCAGCAGCCAGTTCTTCCCCAGTCCTGCCCCCTGCCCCGTGGTGATTTGCCTCTTTTGGATGCCCTGGGAACTGGAAACATACTGCTGGGGAGGGTCATATGACTGCTCTTGTGGCTTCCCTTTGCTTCCCCATCAGAAAGTCATTTTTTCTGCAGGGAAGCAAAGAAATCTGTGGGGGACATAAATTCTGTGCTTGTGCAGTGGCACAAAATTCCTCCAGGAGTAATGACATACACACAATGTGGCTAAAGTAAGGTTTCACAGGCAGCCTGAATTCTAGCATTTCCTAATTTTTGAGTGCCTGACTTTGAAACCTGAATAATGTTCTTTTAACATAATCTTTTGTGGGCATAAGTCAATTAATATTAAGAATACTAATAATATGTTTTTACATTTATGTTTGTCCTTAATGTTCCTGATCAACAAAAAGAATAGCAAATATTTTCTTTTGTAAGTGAATAAAGTTTAACACTGGACCGATTTGCATGCTTAAGTGATTGCCACAGCTGGGTTTTGCAGCTAGATGGTGATTAATTTTGCAAGTTTTGTGCCCAGAGCCTTCAAGAAAACTCTATGTCTCACCCTGAAAGCCAGCAGAAGTCTAGCATTAATAATTAGCAAGCCATAAAAATCGACCTGATTTGTGAGAACCACTGAAGGATGCAAAGAGACATTTCTGTTCAAGGATATAGGAACAAAAGTGCATGGTTACTGACCCAGTCATGTCAGACCTGAGTTTTAAGGGAATCCCAACTGATAAGTGTTCCACAGTCAGAATACTGCCTATTCATCCAACACAGCTAACATAGTGCATGAATCATCTTTGAACCAGAGACAGTCCCTTTGGGTCATAGTTGAGGTCATTGGCAGGGCAGTGCTTCAGATTGCCTGCCGTCGGTGAAAAAGAAAATATACACGAGAGTGCTTCCATTGCTGCAGCTTCAGGCTTTGCAGATATAAAACATTAGCATTTAGCGTCTCATCACAGATCTCTTGCAAGTAGCAGCTTGGGTTGCATAACCTAGACCTTCTGGAAGGGTTTCTTGCCCATCTGTCTACCTACGTTTTGTCTTTACAAAAGACATTTTTTTCCATCAGCTGATCTTTTTAATATACCCAACCAACTAACTACCTCAGTGCCTTCTTGAATTGCATTGGCAGGATGAAAGCAAGCTGTGTCTGCAGCACATCGTCACGCCTGCTGACACTGCCCTCTGTCTGAACTGTCTGGAACTCAAGCGAGAGAATGTAGTCTCTAAAGTGCTCTTTTTCTAAAAATCCCAAGACAAACAGTGGGAGGAGAAACTGAGGCATAGAGAGGGGAAGTGATTTGCTAAGGTCACCCAGCAGGCCTGTGGCAGTGCCAGGAGTAGAACCCAGGTCTCCTGAGTCCTTTTCCAGTGTCCTTTCTACTAGTAGACACAAATTTAATGCCTGACTCTCATGTACTCTAAGGCCTTTTTACTCTTGTGCTGGCAGGGTAAAGGGGGCTTACTGTAAATGAACACCAGGCCCTCCATAGCTGCTGAATACTATATGACTTGACTTTACTGGCCACAACTAAAATCACACAGCGTATCTGAGAATGAGAGTTTATAATGCACTGGAAAGCTAGCCATGAGAAGAGCAGCGTGGTTTAGTATTTGGCTGAATAACAGTAATTTTACCATACTACTCTAGACACTTTAAACCAAAACATGAAAGCTGTTAAAGAACCCCACGGAACAAAAGATAGAGAATAAAACCTCAAAGATGAATAGACTCATGGTATGCTTTTTAAATGATATAGTCTTTAGAGCAGATTTGAAACAACTCAGATCCATAGCACCTCCCAAAGCATGTGTCAAAACCACCTCTATTTATACATGCCAAAGTGAATTACCAGGATCAGACAGTGCTCTGCATTCACCACCTCTCGCAGTCTCTTTCACTCACTGCTCAGTGACTCAACTCCTTGTTGAAGCTCTAACGCCAATGAGTGCAAGGGCTACCTTAGGTATAGGAAGCGCTTGCTTTCATCGGGGAAATGGTCTTGACTGATGGCTTGTGGATGCACAGCATATGCTGCAAGGGTATAATGGCATTGGATAAAGACTTGTAAACATGTTGAGAGTAGGCTGCCAGTTCCACCCATCCTCTGCAGAGCTTCCTGCACCTTCTTCCTGTGAAGCAGGTTGTACTGGTCATTGTCAGAGAAAGTATGCTGAACTCCTTGAACCACGGGTGTGATCCAGCCGGGCAATTCCTATGTTTCCTCCCACTGTCTGCCAGTCTCGTGTTCAGAAAAATACATTTGATGGCTTGGGTATTTTTTCAAACCTGTTGAACAATATTGCTGTCATAATATATTGTGACAAAGTCCCTCTTCTACCTTGGTGGGTCCTGCGCTTCTTGGCGGATTTGCTCACCTCAGTGATCTTCCCCTCTGGTGGAATCCACAGTCTGGATCAACTCCTCCTGTGTCTGATCAGGAGTTGGGAGGTTTGGGGGGAACCCGGGCCCACCCTCTACTCCGGGTTCCAGCCCAGGGCCCTGTGGAATGCAGCTGTCTATAGTGCCTCTTATGACAGCTACAATTCCCTGGGCTACTTCCCCATGGCCTCCTCCAAACACCTTCTTTATCCTCACCACAGGTCCTTCCTCCTGGTGTCTGATAATGCTTGATTGTATGATAATTCCTCAATCCTCCAGCAGCACACCCTCTCAGTCTCAGCTCCTTGTGCCTCTTGCTCCCAGCTCCTCACACGCACTTCTCTCCTCTGGCTCCTCCTGCTTGACTGGAGTGAGCTCCCCTTTTTATACCAGGTGCCCTGATTAGCCTGCCCTGATTGGCTGCAGGTGCTCCAATCAATGTAGCTCTCTCCGGTGCCTTCTAGAAAGTTCTTAATTGGCCCCAGGTGCCTTAATTACCCTGGAGCAACTGCCATTTTGGTTCCCATGGTACTAGGGATTTGCTTAGCCTGGGGCTAACATACCTGTTCCTGAGTACTTTCCTGTAGCCATCCGGCCTTGCTCCATCACAATATATATATATATAGAGAGAGAGAGAGAAGATAATATATATGTCCCGGATAGCCGCACCCCTGCTCTCGAACTTCTGAAGATTATTATATGCAGCTCAGAGGGTCCGTAAGTTTGGCCACCCCGATATATATATTAGTCTGCATTAAGGACAAATGTCATAGCACTTATATAGCCTAAATTGGCCTATACATTTATTGTAATCCTGTTCTCCTGTGCTAACTATCCCATAACACCTTGGCTTAAATAGATAGGAAAGCTGTCAGGATCAGGACTTATGAGTATTTTACCATAGCAACAGATAGGGGGTTATTCTCACCGGCCAATACTGGAATGTCCCAAAAGAAGAATATGATTGTTCTGCCCTAGAACATACCCAAGAAATGCCTTCATGCTCTTTGATACCTGGAATGCATGTGTTCAGAATAAAGAGATAAAGGGTATACTATGGTGCTAAGTAGAAAGCTGATCAGTTAAATCTTGTTTCAGATGATACGTACAGTACCTTTTCTTTGTAAACAGGTAGGGTATAAAAAGATGACTGCAGGGGTGTAACTTTAGGAGAACACTTTCTGCGTAAGGTGATTGTAACAACAGTGCATGAGACCACTTCCTAGAGACTGGTATCACATTGAACCTTTGTCCTGTACTGTAGACCTGACAGATGTTGATTTATTTGGTCTCTGGAATATATTTCATAGAAAACCCAAATGTGGTCAAGCAGCTGACTATAACATTTATCAACAAACCTGTCCCCACTTTCTGAATTTGTTTATCCATCATATTGTATCATTTGTTTGTTTGTTTCTTGGACATTCTCTTCTTTTTTCCATTCTGTGCAATTTTCTTACTCTTTCCCTCTCCCGTGCCCCAGGCTCTCATTTTCCCTCTCATTGAAAACCCAATAAGAAAGCCATTTACTACCTATGTGAATGTCAGGTCTTCAGAACTGGGGGCGACAGGTGCACCTTCAGAAAAATAGAGCTGGTCACAGAATCCCAAATGGCTACACAAATCAGGTAACTGCCTGTGCAAATGGGAACGTACAGGGAAAGCCTGCAAATGCCCATTGGAAAGGCTCAATGTTGTGACAGTGAGTGCTGCTTTGACCAGGCAGGTGTGATTTAGGAGAGGTCATATGTCTCCGATGAATTAGCTCAGGTTGCTCAGCAGCACCTCTGGGCCTGAGATGCCCAGATTTTCTTTTTAAAAATCTTTACTAAAGATCTGAGAATGACAACAAAATTACAGCAAAAAATGAATCATCAGAGTGCAAATATAAAACCAATTGAACCAACAATATGATCCATGTAAGCATAGGCTACTCCATTCCCAATACCCATCTGAGACCTGATCTTCCAGTCTTAGTTCAGGTAAAGCTCCCATTGAGGATGAGGACTGCAGGATCAGCCACCTCCATTTCAGATTCCTCTTGCTTAATTATCTGCTCTCCCCCCACATGCACACACACTTCTGAAACTAACTAGAAGAGAAACTAATTTATTTGATTTTTGAGCCGGAAGTAAATATGGTGGGAAAAGGTTTGTCAGGGGAGAAATACCACATCATAGAATATTCAAAATTCTATGCTTGTTTGCTTGCTTTTCTTTTTTAAAGGTTTTGTAGCACAAAATATCTACAGATACTTGGTTACAGTTATAAAGATATGAGAGTTTGTGCGTGTGTCTGTGTACAGACATGTTCACAAGTGTGTGCATGTATATATGTGTAGCTTATAAAAAGTAGTTTTTCTTTAAGTGGATGTTTCCTGTGTGCTTTTGTTTGTCAGAGATCAATGGGTGGACGTGTTATGACCCCACTGTTTTTATAAGATCAGAATGTCATGGCACAATTATTGCTCAGTACATTCCCTAGAGAAGAAAATTCCAGTACTCACTCATTGTGCCAAGTTTACTGTAAATATAGACGCATGCGTGCTTTGCAAATGGTTTCTTTCCCTTCAGTTTTCCAGGCCTTCATCTTGTCTCTTTTTTAGATTTTTAGACTGCAGTAAAATAGTCTCGGGTTATTGTTCTCCCTGCCTTTCAGGTTTTCCAATAGCGTAACTGAGAAGCAAAGATGCTTGTGATTCTGGACATAGAGACCTGAGAACAAGCTTCCTTCTGTTGGATGCCCTTTTACAGCATGAATAAACAATAAATCTGTTAGACAGTAAGACATTTCTGCTTCCACTGCTACCCCTAGAATGACCGCCCAGCGTGGCTGAGTATTGCTAAGTGCTGCTGAAAGCATTCTCAGAAAAAGGGCCTTTGATCTGGGTGGAAGTCTCATTGACATTAGTGAGAGTTTTTTGCACCCAGCAAGGCAGCGCACATGCCTTAAGGGTCCTTTCTTGATATCACGTACATACCTCATCTCTGAGCTTTTAGTAAAACTATAGGGTAATTGCCCTCAGTCACTGAGACAAGGCCTTGTTTGTGAAACCCAAGACTGGCAGGAGACAGGAAGCCTAGGAAAAGATAATCATGTCACGCTCTTTGTCCCTCAGTTCTCCTGCCAATATTTTCCCCAAAAGTGTTGGAAGAACTGCATGACTAAGCTTCCTAATTAGCTGTGGGAGTGTCTTCACTGCAGAGTTAACCTGGGTGTTCAGCTCCCGGATTAGCCTGGGAGCACGCAGCCACACTGCAAAGCCCTACCTGAGTTACTGTGTGCTCACTGGTGCTGCACTCCCCTTTGTGTGTCATACGGACTTCTAGGGGCACAGCCCATGTTTCATTGTGCTGCAGTAATCTGAGTCACTGTGTGATTCTTTTCCAGTGAATTGTGGGAGAACGTGTCTGTCCTGGGCACACAGGGGGGATGGTGGGAAGGCATTGGGGGATTATCAGCATCTGAGTGATTTAGCCTGCATCCTCACAGCAAAATGGGGTGGGTTATCATCCCGAGTGAAAGTAGAACCCAGGGTCTGACCCACACCCCCCAACTGTGTCAGCTAGGTCAGGTGGAAAGCACCATCAAACTCAGGTGAGAGGTTTCTGTGTGTAGAAGAGAGGGGCATTTGGGCCAGCACAAGTATGAACCTGAGCTAACTGCTGCAAAGACATACCCTGCATATACAGATTGAGAGACTGGCTCATGGGAATTATGTGTTTGACAGTTGCAAATTGAAATCAGGTACAAGTGTAAGTTACAAAAGAGAACTGAGCAGGGTCTGTTGCTCTCTTTGGTGTCACCATCTTGGATTTTAATCCAGAGTGTGACACTATGAATAATGTTCAAGGCGATCTGTCATTTAAGGACACATGTTGGTGTTTACATCTGTAGAGTCTGCTGTGGCGCTCAGGGGAGGTAACCTGCCAGGTGCGTGAGGGGAGGCGAAACTGTTTAAAGAGTTGGGAATGTGGCTCACGTGAGGGAGTTGTTGCTCTCTAAAAATGTTTCAAACCTTGTAATTATATATCTGAAGTGGCTCCTAGGTCTAATTAATTTTAATTAACGTTCATGCATTAATTTCATGGGCAACAGATCACCCGGGGTCCCATTTACCAAAGTGATACTTTCACATAGAGGAAATATACTTAAATATTTTTTTCCAGCATGTTGGGCTCATACAGACTCTCCTTCAGGCTCTCTTCCCTCTAAGCCCAGAAATATGCACAGATTCATGGTGCAGAAGCAGTAGTAATGTGAACTTCTATCATAACCAGCTAGAGTCTCATGCACTGCACTCTCTCCACAGCCCACACTAAGCATTCGCCCAAAGGGGAGGAGTAATCTTGGGGGACTAGGTCAGGGAGTGTACCCCCAAAAATGCTGACCGTGCCCTTGACTCAGGCGTCTCTCACAATGTCCCACAGTAGTCCAGCTGCCATGGGATTTGTGGAGTGTTAGATCTATAGGTTTGCAGGGAAAGTCTGGAATGAGTGAAAAAGTTGCACATCAGAATTCTGCTCTGGGCTTATGGTTGCAAGGTGTCTGCACCCTGAACACCTCGGCCCCACCCCGGAGCCCACTCCCATACCCCAAACCTCTCATCCCCAGCCCCGCCCCAGAGCCCGCACCCCCAGCGAGAGCCCTCATCCCCTCCCACACTCCAAACCCCTCAGCCCCACCTCCTAGCCCCCTCCTGCACCCCAATCCTCTCATCCTTCCCCCCACCCCAGAGCCCACACCCTAACCTCCTGCCCCAGCCTGGTGAAAATGAAATATATTGTGTACAGTGAGACCTCATTGGAACTGAAGGAAATTAATTCACATAAACAGGGGGTTGGGTAAGAATTTTCAGTGTAGTTAATGTCCTCATTTTGGACTCAAGTAAGTGAGCATTTGCTTATCATTAGAATATGCAGCAGATCTGCAGCAGTGGCCCTGTTTGCCTTCCCGAGGAGAGAAATAGCTCCCACTGAAGTTAATAAGAGTAACTCCTGTTCTGCAGGGAGAGAGCGGTCACTGGAGAATATATATTAGCGCAATTAAACATGTTCAGAGCAACCAGACCCAAGCTGCTATGGATCCTGGAGCCTCTTGAGTGAAAAGACACAAAATCAAATCAACATGCCTGAGAAAAAACAATGAAAATCAAATTTTCAAGAGCGTGTTCCAAAGTGTCACCCTTGCAATTGTTCATGCTCCCCCTCCCACGCTCCATCTTCACAAATATGCATTTGCATATGTAAATTGCAAAGCTGCACAGCTATTTAGCTAATGTGCATATGCAAATGTAAATACAATTTTGTTGGCACCATTTCAGAGGCCACGCTGGAAAATGTGGGCCTGAATGTTAGCAGGTACTAGGCTGGGAAACTTGTACAACTCGTGCCTACTGTACCTGTCTGGTGAATAAGCAGAGGACCGTTATGTCTCCAGGGTTGTCAGTGTGGTAGCTTTCACAAGCACTAAATTCCCACGAAAAATTGTAATCAAAATATTCTTTTTGAAAACCCAATTTATGTTCACTATTTCTTAACAAGCTGATGTTTGTTTCAGGCAGGATTTCAGCTGGCAAAAATGTTGAGATCTTGGAAGCCAGACAAAACATTTTGCTGTTGTTTTAAGTGTAATGTATTTGTCAATATTTCTAGAATGGTGAAAAATGTCACCTAATTCAAGATAATTAGTGGGAGGCACAAATTATAAATACAGGGCCTGATCCAAAGCCCATTGACTTCCATGCTTTTCAGACTCTTGAATGGTTTTTCTATTGATTTCAATTGGCAAGGCATTAGGCCCCAAAAAGCATTTGATGTAGGCTCTTAGGGCACTCTCTTTTATGGAACGGTGGCTGCCCAGTTCAGTTGTTACTGAGTCAAGCAGTTCACTTTAAGAAAAGGGGGCAGATCCTGAGCCGGTGCTAATTGTCACAGATCCATTATGGTCAGGGGAGTTATTACAATTTGAAATAGCTGAGCATCTTTCCCAAAGTGTAAAATGCTTTATCACGTTGATGGTGAGCAAGAGAATGCAATATTGATGAACGTCATGCAGTGCTGAGTCAGGTTCTTTGTAGCAGCATTGCGCTTATACAGATCCCAGTTCTGTTCCCGGAGATGTCAAGTTTTATCACTGAAAGATTTGCCATTGATTCTCTTGAGAGCAGCATCAGTCTGGCCATATGCTGAATTGTCCCTTGATTCCTAGATAGGCTCCTGGACAAAGCCCATGTAATAGGGTTTTGTGCAGGGTGTGGTAGGGAGGTGAATTTCACTCATAGAGAACTGCAACTGAATATCAGTTTTCTCTGTGAACAGAGAATGAGACCTTCTCGTAACAAAATACCTTTGCGTTTTCCTATGTGAGTCTAGATATTTTTCCGCAGGTTTATTTCTGTTGTGAAAGGGGCAAGAACATCTCAGAACATCCTTATGCTCTTTTCCAGGGCGGTAAAGAAACAGCTTATTTTAAGCATTTTCTTTTATCTTGCATATCCCATTCTAAAGGATACCCGTACCTGAAGTGCTGCTGTTCAGGGGCTGAGGCTCAGTTACGACATTGAAACGGAAAGTATAGTTTCTCCTTGCCAATGTCCTAAAGTGACCATTTGGGGAGGATGGAGGCATGGGAAAGCAGAGGGCACAAATGGCACGGGGACATGCTCTCTGACTGGGATAATTGGATCTTTCTTTATGGAAACTGGTAAATCTGTTTAAGTGAAGGGGTTTTGCTCATTCTTCCCAGCTTTTTGAAAGCATACTTTACAGTAAAGGAAGCAGGAATCCTTTATAATTACATCAGTAGTGAAAAACAGCCAAACTGTAAAATTGCAAATAAGGACTAAGTCATCAAGACACATATTTATTTAACTAAGACCTTAATGTAGAATTGAAAATCTCCATGTATTCATTCTGTACAAGAAACCAAATGTACCAGGTAGAAAGATTTAATTTCCAATTAGACTATTCCAGTACAGGCAAGTGGGGAGTTAGGCAAAGAACACTAGAGCATTTCTAATCAGAAAGTTCACGTCTGGGCTTCTAGTCCCTTTCTGGCTGAGCTGTACTGTATAGCAAACTGGTTAAGAGAGCTTCTTTCCCATTTCAGTTATTGGTATGTAACCTTTTTGTTGTGTTTGTACAGCCCCTAGCACAGTGGCGGTCCTGGTCCATCACTAGGGATCTTAGGCACTATTGAAATTCAGATGATGGGGAAGAATAATGAATAAGTTCAGATTAACTAAGAACCAACCTAAGAATCTTTCACTGAATTTGAATCCAAATTTGATGCTGTGGTCAAGGGTTCTCAACCAGTGAAAGACGATCTTCATCCCTTCTATTCTCCCCTTGGCACCCACCGTTCATTTTTTGCGGATGCCTGGGTTGCAATTACCACCAAGCACTGACTCTTAGAAATCATCTGTAAAGGATATTCCGTATAATGTCAGTCTATGTCAACTCCCTGTCAGGAGTTCTTGTTTTAATAATGATTGGTTCACTTACAATTTGTAGTTTTATGCCCTTTTTAAAAAACAAACAAACAAACAAACAGACAAGTGCATCTGTATTTCAGGTGCTCATTGCACCTGATATTTCCACCATAAACAATAAGTAGGTGAGCCATAAATATATGCGGGTCTGATTCCCATTTACAATACTGGCAGTGTAAGTGGGCCTTAGTGGAAATGAGACTTAGGACAATGTAGTGAATCACAGAATCGTAGAATCAAAGAGCCAGATTCTGCTCTTACACCAGTGTAAATCCATAGTAACTCCCCTGACATTAATGGAATTACCATGTTGTAAAACTAGTGTGAAATCAAAATAAGGCCCCTAGTAATTAGATTTGAAGGACCTTCTGTATTGGGGGGAAAAATCAAATATAGTCTCCAATTTTGTGCCTTTAATTTTGTGATTCGGGAGGAGGACACTTTGACACTTTGCCTAGGTTTTAATGTTTGGTTCCCTGGTTTCTATTTTTGTGCTTTTCTGTACAAGGGGTATACTCAGTTTGGGCCTCATCCAATGCCCAATAAGAATCTTTCCTTGGCCTTCAATGGACTTTGGATTCGGCCCTTTGTACTTGAAGGAAAGACAAAATAGCTAGTCTAAAAGAACAGCTCTGATTGTTTCTAAGCAAGCAAATGAAAAACAGTAGATTATATAATGTAGAGCAAACACACTGCACAGTGATTAAACTCTGTACCTCATCAAAAGATCAACAGAGTATTTAATGAACCAACACATCCAAAACCCATTAAAAGAGACTTTTTTTAAAAAGCAGTATGATTTGTTTTCCTTTGGTTTACATCAACTATTTCTGTCTTTTTAAAAGGGAACAATCTTAATTGGAAAGCTGACTTTTATTCCTTCATTGGCAAAAAGTCTGACTCCAAGTCAGAAGACTAGAGCAAGTTCCACACCTCAAGTCCATGGCTACGCAGACCACATAGATAGAAACACCTGTGTGACACTGACCCCTCCTCTACCTGCCTTCATGCACTGCTTTCTAGACCCATAGAGAGAAACATAGGGAGGGATTTAAAGCTTAGGATGCACTAAGAGGATACCTCTGAAAGAAGGAGAAGAAAATCACTAGAAAATGAGTAGCAATTTGTTTGGCTTCCTAACTGCTTACTGTAGTGCCTATTTACAGGTCTCATAAACCACCTGGGAGATTTGAGCCATTCCTTGTTTTCAGCTCTGGTAAGGATAGAAATTGCAGTAAATGCTCTTGGTCTTTACACAATGAGGTTCTTTTCTTCAGCCCACAATTCAAGCATCTCTGCATTTTTTTGCATTTATGTTATAGTCAAAGGAATAGTAAAAATAGAGAATATTTTAAGCATAAAATAGTCTATGAGACATGCACAGTTATTGGTTAACTGTTTACAATTACAATTTCTTTGAGGCAAAACCCTCAAAGAAATAATCATAATTGAAGCAGCAAAGAATCCTGTGGCACCTTATAGACTAACAGACGTTTTGCAGCATGAGCTTTCGTGGGTGAATACCCACTTCTTCAGATGCAAGTGGTGGAAATTTCCTGGGGCAGGTATATATAAGCAAGCAAGAAGCAAGCTAGAGATAACGAGGTTAGATCAATCAGGGTGGATGAGGCCCTGTTCTAGCAGTTGAGGTGTGAAAACCAAGGGAGGAAAACTGGTTCTGTAATTGGCAAGCCATTCACAGTCTTTGTTTAGTCCTGAGCTGATGGTGTCAAATTTGCAGATGAACTGGAGCTCAGCAGTTTCTCTTTGAAGTCTGGTCCTAAAGTTTTTTTGCTGTAGGATGGCCACCTTAAGATCTGCTATTGTGTGGCCAGGGAGGTTGAAGTGTTCTCCTACAGGTTTTTGTATATTGCCATTCCTAATGTCTGATTTGTGTCCATTTATCCTTTTCCTTAGAGACTGTCCAGTTTGGCCGATGTACATAGCAGAGGGGCATTGCTGGCATATGATGGCATATATTACATTGGTGGAAGTGCAGGTGAATGAACCGGTGATGTTGTGGCTGATCTGGTTTGGTCCTGTGATGGTGTTGCTGGTGTAGATATGTGGGCAGAGTTGGCATCGAGGTTTGTTGCATGGATTGGTTCCTGAGCTAGAGTTACTATGGTGCGGTGTGCAGTTGCTGGTGAGAATATGCTTCAGGTTGGCAGGTTGTCTGTGGGCGAGAACTGGTCTGCCACCCAAGGCCTGTGAAAGTGTGGGATCATTGTCCAGGATGGGTTGTAGATCCCTGATGATGCGTTGTAGGGGTTTTAGCTGGGGACTGTATGTGATGGCCAGTGGAGTCCTGTTGGTTTCTTTCTTGGGTTTGTCTTCCAGTAGGAGGCTTCTGGGTACACGTCTGGCTCTGTTGATCTGTTTCCTTATTTCCTCGTGTGGGTACTGTAGTCTTGAGAATGCTTGGTGGAGATTTTCTAGGTGTTGGTCTCTGTCTGCGGGGTTAGAGCAGATACGGTTGTACCTCAGTGCTTGGCTGTAGACAATGGAACTTGTGGTGTGTCCGGGATGGAAGCTGGAGGCATGAAGGTAGGCATAGCGGTCGGTAGGTTTTCGGTATAGGGTGGTGTTGATGTGACCATCACTTATTTGCACCGTGGTGTCTAGGAAGTGGACCTCCCGTGTAGATTGGTCCAGGCTGAGGCTGATGGAGGGGTGGAAGATGTTGAAATCGTGGTGGAATTTTTCCAGAGTCTCCTTCCCATGGGTCCAGATGATGAAGATGTCATCGATGTAGCGTAGGTAGAGAAGGGGCGTGAGTGGACGGGAGCTGAGGAAGCGTTGTTCCAGGTCGGCCATAAAAATATTGGCATATTGTGGGGCCATACGGGTGCCCATAGCGGTGCCACTGATCTGGAGATATATATTGTCAGCAAATTTGAAATAGTTGTGTGTGAGGATAAAGCCACAGAGCTCAGCAACCAGGTGTGCTGTGGCATCATCAGGGATACTGTTCCTGACAGCTTGTATTCCATCAGTATGTGGGATGTTTGTGTAGAGAGCCTCTACATCCATGGTGGCCAGGATGGTGTTTTCTGGAAGGTCACCAATGCATTGTAGTTTCCTCAGGAAATCAGTGGTGTCACGGAGATAATTGAGAGTAACATAAACATTCTTTGCAGGTTTTACAGATAAGAAATTATATTTAGGGGCATAGTCTTGCTGGTATTGTAAAGAAACAGGGAACTAACTGCAAACTAGTAATCTGAATGGTGGGAAAGGAAGAAGTATAATATAAGTCTAAGTTACTATAGGAGCCAGTTTGTCCCCGGTGGTGCTCGAGATGAAGAGGGTCTCAAATTGTGAGCAATGAATAATTCTACCCAACAACATATTTGTTCACAGAGTCCTGACGTCCTCTAACTTTAGGATCCACTGGTAATTTTGTTAATTAGCTTGCTTCTTCTAGATCGTGAGCAGAGTTAGGCCAACGCTGTGTGCTTTTGGAAATCCCACCCTGGAAAACTGTTCTGTTAGGAATGTGATCACAGAAGACATTTTAGGAGGGGTAGCATTGGGAAGAACGAAACCCCGAGTTCTCTCTGGCTCTGCACCGTGTGCTTTCATTACGCATTTGTCACATGCTGGGTTCAGAGCACTTTGGTTTGATAGAGCTTGGTGAGGAGACTGGGAGTAGGTGTCATGTCAGAAAATATATGGGGCAACAAAAATATATACACTCACGTTAAAAGATGAGATTGCTGCAAAGCACCGTGTCAAGCCACTAACTCCTGGTGAGTTTCACTCTTTGTGTTAAGTGCAAAATGTTTAAATTTCTTCCGCCACAGTGCTGATTCCGACAGATATTAGGGTGGTTATTTATTGCCATAATTTGTGTTACAAGGCCAAGGTTTCTCCTTTAGATGGTGTGACACCTAGCTCAAGGCCAAATAGCTGGGGCATGTACTTGGGTCCGTGAAGAGCGTCGCCTTGGCCACTACTGTATCTAGGGCTGCCTTTGTGGTTGCATCATGACCGTTCCATGGGTGGATCAATCAGAGGATCCATAGTGGTGTATCAGCTGACCCCACCTTGCCCATTCTGTCTGCCATCCGTGCTCCTCCCAGTAGTCAGTGCACAGGGCATCACTGCTGAGATCTGCTCCGTGTCATGCAGGAGATGCTGTTCTCACAGGTGGACTCTGGTGTTACTGCTCCGCCCTGTGTAATGGCACTGTGACTCCTTTGTTACTGCTGTGGAAGGATGGGAAGGTTGACCCTACAGCTGTAACTTGCTCTGCAAAGTTGTCTTTAGTTACCGTTTTAACAGGAAACATTTAATTAAATACAAGTGTTATATAATGCTGCTCCTGGTACAGTGTGTCGCTTACCTGACCGAGCAGAGCTCCTAAAAGGGAAGGATTATACTCTTGTGAGATGAAGCCCGGATTGCAGGAGGGTTGGAATTGCTTTGGAGTAAAAGCAAAGCCTTTCACCTCTGGTTTCAAACACAGCTGAGGTTAGCAGTAGCTGAAAGTTGTTGCCACCCAGTAGCTGTTTGATATCCTTTGAGTGTGGTGGGCTCAGTCCATTTCCTTGTGGAAAAACATCCACTTCACAAAAACTACTATCACAAGCAGCAATAATCAGCAATCCCTGCAGATAGGTGAGAACCCACTGGCCACAGAGACTACAATACACTCTTTTCCCTGGAGATAGTTCCTTCAGGTGAGGGTTGAGGCACACTGGTGTAGCAGCACGAGCCAGCTTCTACAACCACCAGGGCTGTACCTAGTCCAGGTCATTTAGGTGTATTACAATAGTGCCTAGAAAGCTTCAGCTGAAATGGGGCCCCATTGTGCTAGGTGCTGTACATACATATAGGATAAGAGAGTCCCTGCCCCAAAGAGCTTATATTTTAAACAGACAAGGGAGACAAAGGACATAAAATTACCTTCATGTTATGAATGGGGAATTGGGTCACAGAGCGATTATGTGCTTTGACCAAGGTTACACAGGGAATTTGACAGAGCTGGGAAGTGAACCGAGCTCTCTTGTGTCTTATTCCAGTATCCTAGCCACCCCACCACTACCTCTCCCTCTCTCTTTCCCACTCCCAGACAGCTATTCTGTGGGGAAACAGAGGATTTAAATAGCTAATTCTGTCAATCCAGACTCTTCCACCACCAATACATTCACCTGAGGGAGCAGTGGGGGAGAGAACATGCCCTTAAGATTGTTGTAGCATATTACATCATAATTAGATAACACTGGAATCAGAAAAGAGTAAGGGGTGATAAATGTCACAATTAATTTTAACCATGGAAGCATGACATTTCAAGAGGATGCTCTGTCTGTCTTTGTAATTTTCAAAGGCCTTCATAGCAGTTCAGAAAGGAAACCAGAAAACTATAGTGGAAAAGGCAAAGTGACTTAAAATTTCTAGCAATGATGTGTTTTAACTATATGATTGATGGACCCTTTTATTCTTTTCATTTATTTACATAACACTATTTAAACACTGCCACAGTGATTAACCACTTTGCACTTTTTCTAGGCTACTACTTGAATTAACTAATTGAATAATTAATTTGCTATTGAATTAAATACATTCAATGGTAAAAGCGTGATAAAAAGTGCACGTGGGCATGATGGGATCTCTCCTGGGCTCCATTTGTCTAAGGGGTACAGTGTGTACATTGGGGATAGTAGTCATCCCTGAAGTGAATACAAAGACGTATTGTGACTCACTCCCAGTGTTTCTACTAGCATTATAAACTGTGAGAGCACTTTATGAATAACAGAGTCTAGAATGAATTCATCAATGTTTCACTCTCTAACCATCTATTATGCATACCGAGCCAAGTTCTGCCCCCAGATACACATAATTCCCATTGAAACCCACCCACTATATTTACTTTTAAAGATGAAAGCACTTCTGTTACTGTCATAGAGGACTTTCTGTAGCATGGATAAGAATGCAAATACCCTTCCCACAGAAATGGAAGAGAACAAAGAAGTGTGTAACTTAAAGGGGAAGCGACACTTGGAGACAACAGCATTAGGAATGTTGTGCTGTGATTGTAACCTTCACTTTTATCAAAATGTGCTACTGTATACATTTCCCTGCGTTTGCTATTGTATAAACCCCTCTCAACAAGATGATTCTTGGTATCGTCTTCACTTTTGGAGACAATAACCTCTGGAGTTAGAATGTGATATATGGGCCGGATCCAAACCCCTTAGAAGTCAATGTAAAGACTCTCATTAACCCCCAAGAGCTTTGGATCTAGCTCTAAATGCCTTGAATGGATGGATGGAAACTTTGAGTCAATATTTCTGTTAGCTTTTGTTCAGTTTAATAAAGGAACACAGCTGGGTATATACTTTTTTTTTTTTTTTGGACAGAACAGGCTAAATTCTGCCCTCAGATACATGACCCTCCTTAGTGAAGTCCATTGATTTTTGCAGTGCGTTAATGTGTTATCTCCAGAGGTCAGAATTTGCCCCATGCTCTCATGTTTCTGGAAAGAACTTTGATCACAAAATGTTTTTAATTTCATAGCATGAAAAGAATTAAAGGCAGATGACTGCCTGAAGTACACGAGGGCACCAACCTGTACTTTCTCTTCCTCCATTCCACCAATAACATTTTCCAGGCTGCTGGTTGACTTGAGATGACTGCATCATGGCTTCCTGGCACTCATTGTATGAGCTGAAATCTCTTAAACAAGAAACCTAATTGATATGACTTACAATAGAGAATAAAGGAAGAGGAGGAAGCAGTGGTGGTGCTATCCCATTGGGGGCCCTAAGCAGGAATATTTTTGTGCGCCTCCACACACATACAATACTAAAACAGAGAAATTCTTATGAAAATAATAACAACAACAAATAAATTGGGAGGGGCCTTGAGATGCTTGCGGCCCTAAGCAATTGCTTAGTCTGCTTAGGCCTAGCACTGGCTCTGGGAGAAAGCACAGGGCACGGACTAGTTAATATAAAACAGTATCATATTTTTTGTGGCTGACTGAGATGCATAAATCCTTCTGTCCACCCCAATGTACCTTGTGATTTTGCTAAGCTTCCTATTTTCACTACAGCAAAGAGAAAATATTATAGGGTCTTTACTCAGTCCAATGTTCCCCAAAGAAGTATGCTATCTAGTACCTAATATACACAATGCTATACTTCTGCAGGTGAGTATATATGTTAGTCACTTTTATATGGGAGTTAAATAGAGTGACTGATATTTTTATTGTAACTGAACACTAATATTCTTATTTCAACAGGATTTTTCATTACAAGAAAAATTAGTAGCTCAGAAAGTCAATATATGAGTAGAGTGGAGGAAATTATTTGCTGGGAATAATTTATCAGACAATTTAGCCTTTTGTTCTGTTTGCAAATCAGCTACAAACTGATCCCGATTCCTGTGAATACGTTTGTTTATCCTAACTATCTACAGAATAGTTTTGACAAGCAATTTTCAGCCTATCTGTTGTTCGCAAACTGCTTTCTTAGACTGTTCACTCTTTGTGATTGGCCAACTATGGCTTTGTCTTCACTGATAAAAAAATGTGTGTTCTTTGCATCAAGATTTTACATCATAGTGGAGATAAGGCGCAAGTAATCTTTAGCCATAACGTAGCTGGTTAGCTAATCAAGGTCAGCCTGACGCCCTTCCCACCTGGGGCTTAGCTCGACTAGCTGTATCGAGGTTAAAAACTACTGTGCCTTGTTGTCGCCGCTAGGATTGTCCATTAAGATCGCTAACTCTTGATATAAAACCACACTTTTTTGTACAGTGAAGACAGAGCCTAAGTCCCATGGTACTTTTTCTGCTCCCTGATGGGATGAATGAAGCATTTTTAAACAGGAGAATAGCACATGAGGAATAGTGTTATATTATTTGTGTTCATGCATAAATACCTTTATTCACAAAGGCTTGTATGAAGAGCAGCAATTCCCCAAACATTTATGTGAACAGAAGAAATGTGTGTGAATGTTTGCAAATCATGAATAAGAAGGGATCTAAATGTGGTAAAGGCAAACATAGGGTCAGAATCCAAATGAATGTTCCTGAATATTGTTTCTGCCATGTCTGGCAGTATATGGGGGCAGGGAGCATCTTTTTGTTTTAGCACAGTGGGGTCCTGGTCCATAACTGGAGCTTCTAGTGCTACGGCAATACCACTAATCATTAATAATAATAGCTGTAGCTAGAGTCATTATCACATTCTCCTCCTCCCTCACCAGGAGGTGTCATTGTTTCCATGAGGAATGAGTCATTTGCCATTACTTATGTCCAAATGTTTTTGAACTCACTGAACCCAAAACTGATTCATGAAAGATCATCCATCAAGAAATCAGTGGCAGAAACCAGCGTAATCCATTGAAGTCAATCTGAATCTGGCCCGTACAGTTTAATAATCTTTTTTAAAGCAATTCAGTCATGTGCAGAGTGACCTTTGATTTACTTGTAAACCCCTTGCCTGGCAGTGGTTTGGGGTCCCCTGACAATGTAGTTGAGAAATGTGTATGTGCTATGCTAGGGTTGTAAACAATGAGCTGGGGAAACCATCCCCGGATCACTGCTGATCTATCTTACTAATGTAATTACAGGACAAAGAAAGAGAGGAAAAATGGCCGATGATAGGAAGGATGAAGCCAAGGCACCGCACTGGACTTCAAGTCAACTAACAGAGGCTTCTTCACACCCGCATTCCCCTGAAATTAAGGAGCAAGCTGGGGCAGGTGCCGGATTGGTCAGAAGTGCCAATGGATTTCCATACAGAGAGGATGAGGAAGCAGCATACGGTGAACGCGGGCAACAGGGCACATACTCTAGAACCAAAGAGAATGGGATCAATGGAGAGCTATCCACGGGAGACAGAGAAACAGCAGGTGACAAAGCCAGACTCCAGCCCACCCTCCCTTTCTCCTATAATATCTTGCTTTGAGGTCACTTTGGTCTGAAGGTGAACACACTGCATTTTCCCACGTGTGCAGTGCAAGCTCTCAGAGGGCAAAGCCATGGTGTTTGCTTTTTATACGTACTTTCTTTGCTATCCTTTTAATTGCTCCACTGCAGAAAAGAGACTTATAACATAAAGCTTTGGGCTTTGACGGGGTAGCCCAAACCCTTCATGATAGGGACCGTGTGTTTTTCATCTGTGTAGGTACCGTGCTCACCATAGCAGGATCCTGATCCTAATTCAGGACAGCTGGCAATGCGCTATATAAACATTAAATAATATATGACATTGGGCCTGGTTTCTGACCGGTGAAAGTCAGGTGTAAACCCCAAGGAGCTCCGTGGATATTCTGGTGTAGGGGAGATGAGAGTCAGGCCTATTGTGATATCATGAAGCAAAAAAACCAATCAGTTGCTGTGTGATAATGTTCTCCTTTTCCTAGGGGAAATCCTGAAGTCTTTTCTCAGGAAAAGTCACCATTCCATTGAGTAGTATCTTACTGAAATTCATGGAGAAAGGGACTACTCACATTAGTAAGGGTGCCATATTCTGGCCCTCTGTGTTTTTTCTGTCTTTATACAGGCATATCTGCCCTTGCAATCACTGGGAGTTTTATTGGTGTGTAAATTGGATAAGGACTTTAGGATTCGGCCTGATGAAAAAAAATCTGATAGTATCAAAATTAATGAAATATGCAAGATGGGCTTCTTATTTTCGAAGCAAACAGCAATCTTTCCTTTGCAAAACTCACAGTTTAAGCCCTAAATGCACAATACACGGGAATTTCTCTCTTTTACAGACACTGCTGCCCTCAATGCATGCATCCATGCATGCTAAGAAGATCATTTTAGTACCATTTACTGGCCGTTGACAGCACTTTATGCCACCCATAATTTCTCAGCAATTGGACAGTTTTTAATCTCCAGACCCTAAAGTAGTTTCATAAGAGATTGTGCTGGAAATGATAGGTCTGTTAAAAATATATAGATTTAAATGTTGAAAGATTATCCTTATGGTTAGCAGCAACTCAGAAGCCCGGAGATAAAGTAAACCTGATGTGCAAGCACTAGTGCAGACATGTTCATGGTTGTCCGTTGGGTAGAAGGATCCCTTTCCCTTCCCAGTAATCTAACTTCCTTCTATACTTAGCGACAAATAGTCATAATGTAGTCAGGGCCTGTCAAGGTTTCCTCCCCCACTCTGCACTTTAGGGTACAGATGTGGGGACCTGCATGGACCCTTCTAAGCTTAATTCCCATCTTAGACCTGGTAACACTGCCACCAGCCAGAAGTTAGTGTCTGGCACACTCCCTGACCCCCCAAAACCTTCCCTGGGGAACACAGATCCAAATCCCTTAGGTCTTAACACAAGGAGAAATTAACCATTCCCCCCTCCTTTTCCCCCAGACTTTCCCCTCCCTGGGTTGCCTTGAGAGGCTTCACACAGATCCAAAACTCCTTGGATCTTAAAACAAAGAGGAATTAACCATCCCCCCTCCTTTTTCCCCCCACCAATCCCTGGTGAGTTCAGACCCAATTCCCTGGATCTTAAACCAAAGAAAAATCAATCACGTTCTTAAAAAGAAAGCTTTCAATTAAAGAAAAAGAAAAGTTAAAAATTATCTCTGTAAAATCAGGATGGAAAATGCATTACAGGGTACTTAGATTTATATAGCCAGAGAAACCCCCTCTAGCCTCAGGTTCAAAGTTACAGCAAACAGAGGTAAAAATCCTTCCAGCAAAAGAAACATTTACAGGTTGAGAAAACAAACATAAGACTAACACGCCTTCCTGACTAGGTACTTACAAACTTGAAACATGAGACTGATTCAGAAAGATTTGGAGAGCCTGGATTGACGTCTGGTCCCTCTCAGTCCCGAGAACGAACAACCCCCAAAACAAAGAACACAAAACAAAGACTTCCCTCCACCAAGATTTGAAAGTATCTTGTCCCTTCATTGGTCCTCTGGTCAGGTGTCAGCCAGGTTTACTGAGCTTCTTAACCCTTTACAGGTAAAAGAGACATTAACCCTTAACTATCTGTTTATGACAGGGCCAGATTTCCAGTTAGGCACAGTAGACACGTGCCTAGGGGGTGTCTGCATTCTAGGGGCACCTGCCCTCTCTAAATCGTGTGTGACACAAAGGTCAGCTGTAGGTGGGGGCGGGGGCACTAAAGATGGTGTGCCTAGCGGTGCATACGGTGAAAATCTGTCTCTGTACATAATGCTTTTCTAATCACCCACAATCTCCGCTCATTATATTTATTATATTGTATGCTTGGCACTTTACAACAAGTACTAAAAGAAGGATGGTCCAGTGGTTACAGGGCTAGTCTGGGACATAGAATTGTAAAAACGTAGGGCTGGAAGGGACCTCAGAATGTCCTCTACTCCAGCTCCCTGCACCGAGGCAGGTCGATGATCCCTGACAGGTGTTTGTCGAACCTGTCCTTAAAAACCTCCAGTGATGGGGATTCCACAACCTCCCTTGGAATCCTGTTCCAGTGCTTAACCATCCTTATAGTTGGATAGTTTTTCCTAAGATCTAACCTAAATCTCCCTTGCTGCAAGTTAAGCTGATTTTTTGTTGTCCTACCCTTGGTGAACATGGAGAAGAATTAATCATCAGCCCCTTATAACAACACTATACCTATTTGAAGGCTGTTGTCAAAGGCTCTCTCAGTCTTCTCTTCTGAAGGCTAAACATGCCATATTCTTTCAGCCTTTCCTGATAGGTCATGTTTTCTTGGGAGGTCAGGGTTCAGTTCCCGGCTCTGTCATAGACTCCCTGTGTGACCTGGGGGAAGTCACTTAGTTTCTCTGTGCCTCAGTTCCCCATCTGTACAATGGGGATAATACCACTGCCCTACCTCACTGGGGGGTTGTGAGGATAAATACATTGAAGAGCATGAGGCATTGAGACGCTACAGTGATGGGAGCCGTGTAAGTACCTAAGATAGGCCATATAATCTAATTGTACAGTGTCCAGATGGGGAATGAGATGGGACGAGGCTCTGGCAGTGCAGAGCGGCAAACATCTTGCTAATTCCGTGATTTCTCTTATATTTTAGGTAATGCTTTCGGAGGCAAGGGGTTGGCCAATAAGGCATTTAAAGTTGAAGCGGTGTAGTCCAATGGCGGGAGCATTAGACTGAGGGTGGGAGACCAGGGTTCAAGTCTTGGCTCTGCCACTAATCTGTGTGAGGTTGACTGGGCCTCTTTACTTCCCTGCACCGCTATTTACCCTCCCATGCTTTGTCTATCTAGGTATTTACTTTGCAAGCTCTCTGAGGCAGGGACTGACTCTTGTTACATGTATCTACAGTTTCCAGCACAATGGAGCCCTGAGCTCAGTCAGGCCTTCTAGTTGCTACTATAATACAAATAATTAATAATAACCTAAAATACAACACACTTCTAAGAACTTATAGTTGAAAGTGCACAGGGAGCCAAGATAAAGCAATATAATTAAGCCAAACTGGGGCTTCAGATTTATTTATAGTGTTTTTCTCTGGGGCAACCACGGTAACACAAAGCAGAAGAAACCCTGGCTGTGCTGTCTTCATGCTGTAGTCTATAAGTACAGGACAAAAGATACCTGAATGGAAGCATAAGTACAAACAGGACCTCTCTTCTGGTCACTAGACACTTGCCTGATCTTTTCTGAGAAGAGCTCAGTTCCATTTTAAGGCTTTCAGCCTAACTAGGCTCACCTGCCTCTGATTAACTCAGGTGCCAATAAGAAATTGAGATGTCGCCCTCAAACACCTGTGACACTGCCTGGCATGGTGTGGCCTCCCTCTGCCATGGCTGTGGAGTCTCCTCCACTCCTGCACTGCCCCCCATCACAGAGCTCATGCTGTAAAACTCAAGGGCTGAGAGGAAAGCCAGCATTAGAGATAGTCAGCTCAGACAAAGGCACCTCACCCAACTCTGAAACTGAAGGGGGGAACAACCGTTATCACTGAAGCATGTATAATACCTCACCACAAGTGACATTCTTAGGGTTGCACCGTTAAAATTTACTGTTGTGTCTCTCTTTTAGCATCTGCCTAAGATTCACTGAGCCTGACCTCAATTTTGGAATCCCCTGTGTCAGCCTGTTGCAGTGGCTTTGATTAATCTCCCTTGGTATCGTACTGGCAATGGCTGAGTTACAAAGCAGGATCCGTGTCCCCCTTGTAAATGGAAACAAAATCAACAGAGGGGAATTTCAGTGAGGGTACTGCAGCGGGGTGGACTCAGGGCCTGATCTTGCCCCCCATTTAAGTCAGTGGCATAAGACTGAGTGGGGCAGGATCCAGCTTTAAGCTTGTGGAATAGTCCTTAGAAAGTCGTTTTGTTGTAGAAAGTGTAAGGAAGGGCAATAGCATAGCAGATCCCTTGAATATAAAGGTGTCCACTTCAGCCTTCTTTCTTTTCTCCCATTTAACACGTGCTTCACTGATACTCTGTAGTGCTTATTTTGTAATCAGAAAGTCATGCAATACTAAGCTACATCTAAACTACAGCCGGAATCAACACTCTGAGATCGATCCACCAGTGGTCGATTTAGCGGGTCTAGTGAAGACCCGCCAAATCGACAGCAGATCACTCTCCAGTCGACCCCTGTACTCTGCCCCTGACAAAAAGAGTAAGGTCCCGTCGACCCCCCCGCAGTGTAGACCCCGCAGTAACTCAACCTAAGATGCGTCGACTCCAGCTACGTTATTCATGTAGCTGGAGTTGCGTAGTGTAGGTTGACTTACCGCTGTAATGTAGACATAGCCTTAAAAAGTCTATGTATAATACGTCTATACAGAAACCTTTATCAACCAAATTTGTAATCTAAAGAAAGAATGAAATCAGGCTTGGTTGGCCAGCCTTCGTGTTGAGAGGAGTGATCATAATGATGAGATACTGTGAGAACAGTGCTGTGAAAGTCAGATGTTCTGGCAGTCCAAGAGCACCGATTACCCCACTCGTAACCAGCACAGAGTGCAAGTGTTGGCAGTGATATTTTATGAATTATTTCTGTAAAATGAATGCATTCTTTCATTATCAGTTATTGAGAATAGAATAGATCCAGAGATCCCTGATTTATGTATATTCCTGGAACACCCAAAATATTCATATAAATCAGTAAGTGTGTGTGTGTGCACACACACCCCATTAATTTCAAGGAATATATTGGGTGCTCCAGGAATACAGGATCAGAACTGTAGCTCTCATGAAGCTAACTGTTGTTATGTGAAATATGTGTTCTAAAGGGAGTATTACTGTATAAACTTTATAAATATGTACTTCACTGTCGAGTGGACTGACTTCAGTGGGCTTTGAATCAGTATCTGCACCTTCCTGAATAATCTTGGAGTGTCTTCTCCCAGCATGCACATGACTCATTGTAAAATCTGTGATAGTAGCATTTGGTCACTGAAAAGTCCTGGTCAGGAATTTGGAAGGGATAGCTCTGGAATCCTGTTGATGCCTCACAACACCATCAGTAGGTTATTAATTCAAAATCCAACACATATTTAACTTGCAAAGGACTTTAAATGATCAGGCTTGTTTAGTATGTTTAAAATGTATTTGTTATTGAATTTCTTTTTTATTCAGTAATGTGATGACTAATCTGGCCAATTTATATAATTGGAGGTAAAAATAGCTGGATTCATTGTAAAGTCTTTTCCTTATAAGCCATTTTAATGTGTCATTATGTATAATGACTCAGTTAATTGATCTCTTTCTTCATGATATACCTAAAGTAGGGCTATGCCGTAGGGGGTTTGGATTGCTCATGTAGTTACCTGATGAATTACTTTTTAACAACTCGATAGAGTTCCTGGAATGACATTATCAGAACCACAGGATAGTGGCCTGAGCTGGGGTACGTTGTTGTCTTGTCCCATGTCAGAGAAGAAATGGCTGTTTGCCAATGTGCCGAATGCTGGTCCTGGCAGACTGACAAACATGGAGTGCTTCATTGATCTGCACAACCCCCAATATTCGGGGAGAGGACAGGCTGCTGAAAAATTGCAACGGAGACCATGGCCCAGCAGTCAGACAAGGGACTAGCCCAGCCTCCCTCTTCAGAGAATATAAATCCACCGGAGAGGTGTATGGGAAGGAGTACATGACAGGTGGTTGGACTCTGCGGTAGGGAGTGTTTTGGTGGGGCCCAGAGATTGGTAAACTATAGGCACTGGGTGACACAGGAGGAGAAGGGGAGTGTAGAACTATTAGGGGAAATTGGGGAGGTAACGGGAGGGAGTGAACTTGGGGGTCGAGCGGAGAGTGAGGCTGAAAGGAAGGATTAGGAGGGATACAGGGCCTGTGGTAAGGGAATGGAGAGATGAGCATAAAAGAAAGGGACAGAAAAAGAGTTTGGTGGCAGAGCAAGGGGGCAAGGAAGAGGCAGAAAACAGTAGAAAAACAGACGAGAAACACACAAAAAGGAAGTAGTGACAGTAAAAAGAACGGGATGAAATAACATCTGCCCTGCTAGAAACAATGAGCACTGCCTCAGGGGAGCTAATTCAGGGCAGTGAGGGCAGAATGGCCTGAAAAGAAACCTGGAGAGAAGCAAGTCCTGTTACCCTCTGAATTCACATACTCCCTGATTGGGCTGTTCGTTTTATAGAGCGGTTAATCGTGATCACTGCTGCATGGAGACATTTAAGAAATATGTTTACAAAACTCCTCCCTGACCCATTAGTCTGTAAACAGGCATTAACTCTCTCCAGAGAAGCAGCTGGGGATCCTGCACCGAAGGGCCGTCCTGGAATAGTTACTAAATCTGAGGAACAGAAACAGTGCGTACCTGCAAGTCGGCTTTGAGACTCGCATTTCCCAAGGAGAGAGACGGTGATCGAGAGCATGCTCACGCTCACTTTAACCACCATACAGTATCACACGGCCAAAGCCCCCCACTGCCCTCGGTTGCTTAGGCTTCACAATTCACAGATGTCAGGCCACAACCCCCACGGAAAGGCACCCGTAGCCCGTTCAGCATTCTAAGGGCCTGCAAAGCGAATACACCATGCTGGGAATCAAAGCTGGGTCTCCCACATGGCAGCACTCCATGGGCACGTCTACCCAGCCTGCAGCAGTGAGCCTCCCAGCCCATCAGTGGACTCAGTCTCCCAGGCTCACGCTATCATTCTAAAAACAGCTGGGTAGATAGATGCTCAAAAGCTTGTATGCGCAGCCACTTTTACAGCTGTCGTGGGCTGTGTAGATATACCTGTCAGGACACTGAACCACCAGTCTGCCTGGTAACACTGTACTCCTTGGGTCAGAAAGAATATCACCGCAATAGAACTAAGTATCATGCAGTGTAGGGTCTCATGTCTGTGCCTGGCCCCGGCACTCCCTCCTTATAAACACTGTAATCTTCCTCCAGGCAGTGCTGAGCGACCGCACTGCCACGTGGATTCCGAGCCCAGTCAAGTGGAGCGATTGCTTGTGCTGACTCTGCAGTACAGGGGGTGATTCAGAGACTTGCTCAAGTTCACTAGCACTTAGTACTCAGCTGGGGCCTGACCCAGCTCCCACTGAAAACCAATGGGGAAACCTTCCATTGACTTTGATGGGAGCTGGACCAGGCCAGCACCCCAAAGAGAGCCAGAGCATCCTCTCCCCACTTTGTCTCAGGCACCTCTGCAAACCTGCTTCCAAAAGCTGCTGCATTTGTCAGGCCTAATTGGGAGATTTTGGGGGCTCCCAGATGTTATACAACTCCGGCTGCAGCCTCATGAGCATGGTAGGATGTGTATACCAGCTTCCTTCACACTGAAATTGCCTCAGCCTGGTAATCAATTTGTCCTTGATACATTCATACTTTTTTCTCTCTGATCCCTTCCCTAATTTAATCTTCCTTTCTCCTGCCCCGTCTCTCTCTCACTCTCTGAGACACACACACACACACACACTCTCTCTCTCTCTCTCTCTCTCTCTCTCTCTCCATTGCTGGTACTAATCATGATACTTCCACAGCACCAGCAAGCAAGATAACGGGGCTTTTGTTGGCATGAGCCTTCTGCCCTCCAGGGGAGCTTGGACAGTGGGAGTTGATGACTTTGGCAGTCCCGCCATTACTGCAGCATTTCTCCTCTTCATTCAGCTATTCACACTGCACCACAGCCCTTGCAGTTTTGAAGCTGACATAGTGTTAATAGAATTAAAACAGCATCTTCAGGCTCCAGCCGGAGTTGTATAACATCTGGCACGCGCAGGGCAGGGGGTGGGCCTCCCTGCCTTTTGTTTCAACTTTGCATTTTCAGTTGGAATACATTTAGATCAAAGTACAAGAGGTAGGAGAAGCAAATGAAACAGCTTGGAAGAAGGAAAATCAGTGAGATCTAAAGATAAATCTGATTTTTGTGTTTACTCCCTTTCATTCGTTATTTTTAAAAAGCTCAAAGAATACTTCTTATCATTTCATTGGTAAGTCCCACAGGGACGAAGCTTTAATTAAGCATGCCAGTCTCTCTCCTTTTCCCCAGGAAATTGTGATAGTAATTACTATACACCGTGCATCTTGCTTGCTGATAGACACTAGCAAACATACATTGCATTTCACAGATCTGAAATTCATGCACTGCATGTTAGAAGTAACATGAATCTCATTCTCTGTGACATCTTGTCTGAATATATCAGACGTGATCAGATTATGTTGTTGGAGAAGGCATAGACAGAAGCTTTCGAGTGCAAGCTCTCTGGGGCATTCCTTGGGAAATACTTTTCACCATTCTCTGTTAAGACTCTTGTATAGCCCCTCCTCAGTGGTTCATTTGGAGGAGACTGGGAATGAGGCCAGGGTAATTCTCCCTCCCACCTTCTAAAATAGCTGTCCCCTGGCTCTGTTTGTTTAATAACTGCTGCAAATGCATTTGCCGTTGCCTCGGTCTATTTTTTTGTGGCTTTCATGATCATTTGCTAAGTTTGGTAAGATGCTCAATCCTCACCCATGTCTGGTTTTCCCCCTTCCTCTGAGGAATTTCATAAATCAGTCACTGTCTCGTTTAGTATTTGGGGAGCTGTATTTTAACTCTTTCCCACCCCTTTTCATTACAGAGTGCAGTTTTTAAGATCATGTCTCTTCTCTGAGCTGACAAGCCTGCCATGCTGCCCGGATGCTGACTCTTCGTCTGCTTCAATGTTTAGAAAAGCGTTGAAGCAGATTTTCGAAAGTCCTCAGCCAGACTTTTAGAAGGGGTTCAGCTCCCATCTAGGCACCTACAAGAAATGTCCAGATTTGCAAAAGAGCTCAGCACCCAATAGCGCCTGTTGAGAGCAGCGAGAGCGGCTGTGTGATGAATGCCTGCTTATTTAGGTTCCTACATGGGAGCTGAGCTCTGTGGAAAATCTGGCCCCAATGTAGGTACTGACGCTTCTGAAAAGTCTGCCCATGAATGCCTAAGGGAAGGATTTTCAAAAGCTCCTAAGTGTCTTAGGAGCACGAATACTTTTATGGCTGGGATTTCCAAAGATGCCTGAGGGAATTAGGCACCCATTGAAATTCACCTGTCAATCATCTAATACCATAAAACTCCTTTTAAAATTCCACCCTATGCTCCTAATCATTCAGGCACTTTTGACAATCCCATCCTACACCAGCCTTCGTAGAATAACTCCACGGAAGTTACAGTCACATACATCAAGGTTGAATCTGGCTGGAAGAGACAACGAATGAGTTGTATCAGTTAAATAAATAAATAAATTGGCCCCATTTATTATTTTAATTAGTTGTAATGTGTTCTTTCTTATAATGTTAGCATAATAAGAGAACCAGAAATAAATAGCTAAGATTCTTTCCGGATGGAGATGTGAGCTGAATACAACTCTGTAGTCATGGCAACAAGAGGGCTAACTTGTTGCCGTTGATGTTCCCAGATAACATCATCAGTAATGGCATTGGAGAGCCCATTGATATAACAACTGGAATAGCAAGACTGACGTGTGGCTGAAAAAACTTTGACAACATATCATTCCAACCACGCTCTTAATGCATGATGTATCCTAAAACCTGTATTCACTGAAACGGCCTTTTAAAAAATTTCTAATGATGCTCTTATCATTCTGGTATAGCCAGCTTCTACTGTGAGGGATGTGAAATTGACAGATCGCTGCTGCTTTTGATTCTGTGCTTCATCCTTCACTTCTTGCGTGAAGAAGGAATATCCTGTCCATTAAAGTACACTCAGCAAAGGCTTGGTCTACACTGGAGGAGGGGGTGTCGATGTAAGATACGCAACTTCAGCTACGGGAATAGCGTAGCTGAAGTCAACGTATCTTATTTCAACTTATCTCCCGTCCTCATGGCGTGGGATCGACGGCCGCGGCTCCCCCCGTCAACTCCGATACCGATGCTCGCCCTGGTGGAGTTCCGGAGTTGACGGGAGCGGGTTCGGGGATCGATATATTGCGTCTAGATGAGACGCGATATGTTGATCCCTGATAAATCGATCGCTATCCGCCAATCTGGCGGGTAGTCTGGATGTACCCAAAGAAGCAGACCCTGGCTATAGTCACTACTGTGGGCTGATTTGTTTATTGCTGATAATTCCCATCATCCCTCCTTGGACAGAACTCTGCCTTCCAGTTTTACTGCCTCTGTCCCACATTAGTGACTGGTCTAGTTGGAGTTTTGAGACTCTCCCCTCATTATGTGCAATGGGCCAATGTGCTTCTGCCATTACTAGAGTATCAGAAGTAGTATGATTGATATTACAGTAGTGTCTTGAGGCTTTAATCAAGGTCAGGGCTCATTGTGCTAGGAGCTGTACAAACACATCGCAACAGACAGTCCCTGCCCTGAAGAGTTTAATCTAGGTAGACAAGACCCACAAAGGTTGGGAGGGGAAATTGCAGCACAGAGAGGTGAAGTGACTTGCCCAAGCTCACATAGCTGTAGTGGCAGAGCCAGAAATAGATTCCAGGCTCCCAGCGCTCCATTTGCCAGGTCACCCTGCCCCCCCACAAGAGGTGTCTCCATCTCTGTCTCTTACAACTGTCTTGCTCATCGTCTGAGGCCAACAGCAGTGCTCCTTAGTGGTGCCAAGAGCATTTGTACTGTGAACGGCTACCTGTCTCCCTCCTCAAACCCCTCTGCTCATCACCTGAGCTCAAATGACCAAGGAGCAGTAGCGCTGACGGTGCTCTTACTCAGCATCTCCTGTACAGGGCATACTGCCAAGTCACTTTGCTGATTCTTCACTTGCATAAAGAAGGCTGAGAATTTTATAGTGATTATTTTTAAGTTGTAGCACAGCAGCAGCCAGGGCCTCGTGCAGTTGACCTCATCAGAGATGCCCTTTGTGCTACATGCCACAAAACACATAGGAAAATGCCATCTCCCACCCTGAACTTGCAATCTAAGTTAGGGCAAGATACACAACAAGAGGAGGGGAAGGGGAAAGGTCACAAGGATACCAGAAATTAGAAAAAGTAATTATATAAACCAGCTGTGGCCCTGATTCAGGAAAGCAACCCAATTCCAGAAGGGCACGTAAGCATGTGCTCAGTTTTAACTATGTGGTTAAGTCCCTTTGGAGTCAAAAGTTAAGCAGGTGTCTAAATGCCCTTCCTGAATCAGGGGCCATGTGCATAAGTTGGTGGTGAACAAAATGTCATCTGAGCCTATTATGGCTATTTTAGCTTATTTAGCATTCGCCACATGCCGCTGAGAGAAGCTGAGGCTGGAGTGACTTGTCAGTTCTCCATCAGACGTTGCTAAATTGATGGCTGCCGGTGGCTCCAAATGACACAGCTGGCTCAAGCAGGAAATATAGCTGTCATGACGCACCCTCACTCCCACTGTACCAAAGGCAATGTCTTTTGTTTCTCTCATTCAAGCAGAACGAAACCTGTTTGCTTGGCAGCATGGCAAAAACACAGGTGTGCATTACAAAGTTCAGCAGGGAAGGATGGTGGCAAGGGGTCTTTAGATTATCATTAAACTTCATTATCATCTTGGGCCATGCTAGGGTATAATCTCCCATTCAAGTGCAGATCTGAGGCCAGAGGATTTGGCTGATGGTCAATTAAACAAGCCTAAAGCTTTGCTTTGCAGTGGTTCTGACAGTTCTTCTTGTAATCTGAGTTAAAATAGCTAGGTGGGTGAAATATTGCAGGTTTTCCTTTATGACTCCTTCCAAAGAAGCAGGCAAATTCATCCCTGGAGTAACTCCACTGGCTGATTGTGCCCCAAGAGGGTTTAGTGTATATTGCTTGCCTCATTTTAAAGTTTCCGTGTCCTTTGCTAGCAGCCTCTGGCAGTTATGAGCTTTGTGGTCCCCGAGGATCCTGGTGGGGGGAAGTTCTGCCAATGTTTACCACCGCCCCTGGGCAGGGCATTAACCGAGTCACCTATATTCATTTCAAATCACTGTCTCTCATTTTCCTTTTATGGTGACTAATGCCTGTGGTTTTGATGCACTATTAATTCACTGCTAACCACAATCACAAACCCAAATGCAGGGCACTGCGATTTCGACCAGCCTCTCTCCAGCACAGCCAGCTGCACATACTCCCCCTCCGCCCAGCCCAGATGTGTGTCTAGTTAAATGCAGGTACACCATGGCATGCAAAGATTAACTATATGCCTATTCATACAAAGCAAGATATGCTCCCTAATCTCCCAAGCAGAGAGGGCTGCCATCAAATCGTTTAAAAAATAACAAGTCACATAAACAAGCTGCTGTTGCATCTAAGAATGCCGGGGGGTGCAGATTTTCTCTTCCACGTTGCCATGCCAACATCTCAGTGCACTGTCTGAGGTTTCTTTTTAAGCTCCGCTGAGAGCAAGTATGTAGTCCAGGAGCTTATTTAGCATTCAGAAGTGAACAGCCTCTCTGCAAAGGTTCTGAGCTAGATTCAGACCGTCTGACAAAGGAAGTGAGAATCTTTTTAGACGTTTGCTTCTCAAGGTTAGGGGAGTCAGGGTAGATGAGGAGAGAGATTGGGTAAGCATGGCCATTGACTCCCTGTGTGACCATGGGCAAGTCACTTAAACCTCTCTGTGCTTTGGTTTCCCATCTGTAAAATGATAATAAGGGCATTTTCCTCTCAGAGTTATGAAGCTAGGTTAGCTGTGTTTGTAAAGCACATTCAGATCAGGCACTGCAGAAATGCAAAGCCTCGATTTATTTATTATTATTCCATGCATGAATTGCATAGAATATGCCAAACGCACTGTCAGGTGCAAGGAATTGTTTGTGGACGTGCACAAAATCAAGACACCAGGCCACAATTGTGTAGATCAGATTGTGTGAATGAACCTCCTCCTATCTTTGGAAACACACTTAGTGAAAACTTGAAAGCTATCTGCTGTGCAGGCAACCACACAGAGGGATGAGATATCATCATCTCTAAGAAAGAAAACTGATAACTGCTTTCAGAAAGTCATTTTCACTGGGCACTGAGTAGATTCAATACTTTACAGAAATCAATTTCACTCAGAGCCAGTGTATATTTTAGCAGGGTGGGGGCTGGGGGAGGAAACGGGTCACGTTTCATTCCTTGAGACTAACTCATGCCAGTCCATGATCACTTTGGTGCAGTTTTCAAGTACAGTGCTGTCTAAAGTGTTGATAAAACTAATTTCAGGTTCCTGCTTCCATACAGTGCATGCTTCTAAATAGAAACATTACTAAAGAACAGCAATTTCTGCCGCCTGTGCTATGGAGAGGTGCTGGTAGAGCTGACTATCGAAACGGTTTTCATAAGTGCAACAGGTGTGTTAGACTGTACGCTAGAGACGGGGTCAGTTCAGCCACAATGATTGCATCATGTCAGTGCTGAGCCCAGTGCAATGGTGCCCTTGCTGACTGCCGGGCAGCTGTAATGTTAGGAGAAACCAGGCAGGAGAAACTGTTCTTATCTGTCTATTCCCTTGATACAATCCCCCCTTTCTATTTAAATATACATTGATATTTTAGTTGGTTATCATGTCAGCCCCTCACTCTCTTCTTTTCCTCTCAGTTTTCTCTCCTCCCTTATCACCTGTTACTCCCTGCTTTGTATCCTGGGGCTTTCATAGCTCTTCTTCTCTTTGTTATTCCTTTCCCCCCCTCTAATATCAACATTCAAAATGTCCCTCTAGGTCAACATCTCCCACTGCTCACAATGAACCAAATCCCGGTCTCAATAAACTCCATTGTACAGAGCCCTCCTAGGCACCATGGAGATTGAATCTAGTGCAAATCCTGGGTGCGTGGAAGAAACGGTTCTGCCTGGGAGGCATGAAGAGTTGCTTAGATTTGGCACCAAGGAAGGGAGATTTGCACCTCCCCTCATGGAATAGATGCAAATCTCCTTGCCTTGTAATGGTGCAGGACTCACCCCTGTGGCGCCCCCTGCTGGTCATTGGGAATTTGCTCTTTTTCCAGCCCCTGAGCACCCTCTGCAGGCCGGTTTCCCACTGGCCTTCATGTCCCTCCCAGACTCCAGTGCCCCTTTACCTGGTGGTTTCCCCCTGGCAGTACCCCCACCAGTCTCTATGGGTCTCCCCTCCCTGGGAAACCCCCAGTCCTCTAATCCCCACCTTGCCTCAGTCTGGGCTAAGCCCCCGCTCCCTGGGGCAGACTGCAGTGTAAAAACCACTCCTCATAGGCCAGGGGGTTCAGACCCTCCCCAGCCCTGCTTCACTCCCAGTACCCTTTCTGCAGGCAGCCAGGCCCTGCTCTCTCCCAGCCCGGAGAGAGAGTTCTTGTGGGCCTCTGGCTCCCAGCCTTTTTATACAGGCCAGCTGGGGCCTGATTGGGGCATGGCCCAGCTGCCGCCACTTCCCCCATCAGCCCAGCTTAGCAGCTCTCAGCCACCACCTTCTCCCAGGGCTGACTTTAACCCTTTTTCCTTTGGAGTGGGGGAGCTGCCCCACTACATGCCCCTATCCACACTGGACCTGGACCTCTTCGGGATCAATCAGCTGTGTGTGAAGCTAGTTACATGCTGTCTGAGGTTTATATGCTACAGCCTGTCAGATTAAACAAACTCAGAATTTGACCCAATGTTGCTTTTATTATTGCCTTGGCTGATCAGCCATTTCCCCTTCATTTGCCATACAGGATCCCCTTTATTGAATCAGGATCATAAATTATTTCTCATGGTCCCTTTACATTGGTTTTAATCTTCTCTGATCCTTTTTTACTTAGGGATGGGCGTCAATTGTACTAAGCCGCGGGCTGGGAAACGGCATTGTAAAAAGTCTGGGATCAATCTGGGTCAGGGATAATGACCTAGCAGGGCAAACTCCTTAATGAGTCCAGTCTCGTGTGGACAGAGCCAGCACAGAGAGACAGTACAGAAAACACGAACAGGACAGAAACCTCAGAAGGGAGAAGAATTGCTCTATAACATACTCAACTCCTTGTGACTTTGGATTCTTCCATGGGATTCCAATAATTTGTATGCAAAATTCTGATGGAATCTGCTCTGCTGGATCTACCCTCTGTGCATGCGTATAAATATGCAACATCATTCCTTGCAATCAGTAGGAGAGGGACGTCTGCCTTGATGCAGTTAGGGTAGTACTATGGGAATTAATTCTCAGAGCCGATTAGCTGTGCAGCTGGTGCTGCATTGCAGGGCTAGTTGCTTACGCAGTGTCTGACTGGTAGTGTGAGCCTTAAGGGGAAAAGGGCATTCTACTACGGCATTTACATGTTACCATACCTCTAATGGGAAGTGTCAGAATTATGCTGCATTGACAGAAAATGATTTTCAGTCACTGAAACAAGGGATAACAATAAACCATGTGTGCTGGGCATTAATGTCAATGTTACCTTTTAACCTAAATGCAAGATGGTTTGTGTGACATTCTTTTATATATTTTTTAAAAAGCTTGTAGGAAACAACATGAAATGTAATTATATTATCTATGCAGGATAGTGAAATTGAGGTTTAAGGGTCAAATAATCTGCTCAGGTAAATGGCTGCAAGTCCAGTGACTTCAATGGCAGTTCATCCATTTGCATCAGGAGACAGTTTGGCCCTAGAAATCTGTTTATTTCAATAAATTAAAATTCACCGAGGTTCAGAAAAGTAAGTGTAAAAGCAAGATGTTGGTTTCCCATATTTAATCTCCCTCAATGGATTAGATATCAAATTCTGTATCAGATTTGCTGTTTTAAAGTCAAAGCATTTTTTCCTTTGTGATTACTGAAGGCTGGTCTTTGTATAGAAAAATATAGCTGTTTTCTTATATATTAATGACACCTTTAGCTAGCATAAATCAACATAGTTCTGTTGAAGTCCATGGATCTGTGCTGATTTGCACTTGCTGATGGTCTGGCACGAAGTGTTTTTGGTATCACACTTCAGCTGGAAATTGTGTTGATGATGCATCAGACAGAATAGCATACAACTTGTTTTTCCTGCATTCGTATTGGCTCTGGAGTGCTGGCGATAGTAAAAATTTTGTTACAGACAGTAAACTTAAGAAGATATGACTCAGAAGACACAGGGAACAAAATATGTACAATAATGAGCAGCTATTTTTAAAGCATCATTTTATTTAACTTTTATTTGACCTTTGTATTTTAAGGAGATGGTAAAGGAACTAACCCTGTGATGTTGTTTTGCAGCCAATAGACAACGTTCTGGGGGCGTTTGATTAATGAACATACATTGTGTGTGTTTGGGGAGATGGGAGGCGTGGTTAATTAAAGCTTTCAAGATGGTTCCTGGCACACAGGATGAGTGGTCTTTTGTGTATTTGGCCACTTGTGTGCCTTCAGATTTGGAGTTTCCATTGTAAAATCTTAAAATAACTGTTAAAGAGTCGGACATTGATCAGGGAAACACACAGTATGGGCAGTGAAGCTGAAACACACACTGAGGAGAGCCAATAGAAGATGATGGAACCAAACCAAGGAGAACTGTGATCACAAGGAGTTCAAGTTGAACGAGAGGGCAACTCACTTGAGAGCAGAACTGGAGACTTAGAATTGAAGAAGTATAACTGGTGAGAAAGAAAGGAAGGGAGATTCTAATATAGGAGGTGGGATGAACTAAACAACAGAACAAAAGAGAGGGAGTGGAACCAGGACTGGAGCCAGGACATATATAAGAGAGAGAAAGGGAAGAAGTGGCTGGTGAAAGGCAGACACTGGGAAAGGAGATCGGGTGTGGGCGATGGAGAGGTGGGCAGGAACAAACTGAAGAGGATTGTGACTTCAGGAAAGGAGAGCAGTAGGGCAGGAGATGAATCTTGCAAGAGAGACAGACAGAATGTCCGAGACTTCGGGGAGAATGGAGGAGATTTTACCAGAATGATTAATTAGGTTTTTAGGCAGTGATCCCACATATTAAGATTATTGAGATCATAAGGAGAGAAAGTTAGGGTCAAGATTCTTTCTTCAGGGAATCAAAGTCTGTCAGCCTCAGGAAGTAAACTTCAAGGCATCCAATAAAACCCCGTGATACTTTCACCGACGTCAATTGCAAAATATTTAATTTATCGATAAGGGCCAAGAACTCTGAAGAGCAGCGTAATTCATGTCGACACCTCCATCAAATGCGAGACACAATATCATCCTTTTATAAATGCTATATTGTATGAAAATTGTTACATTGTTACATCAGTGTCTAAACCGTGTGATGGGCAGTATCCCACACAGTCTAACCCAAAAGGGCCGGTTCTCTGCCAGGTTCATCTTGCAAATAAAGTCAAAAGCCTTGGAGAAGTCATCCAGTGCCTCCCATTAAATACTGTAAAATAAAACATGGGGTGCAAAAAAGAGTCACCATTGCCCTGCATCTTGTGCCGTCAAATAGTTTAAAGTGTTGATTAGGGAGGGGAGGTTTGTTGTGGTGCTGTTTATTAACAAATAAAAGTTCTAGTTTAGGAGGCTAACTTGAAACCCTACATTCCCATTATTTGCCTTTCACATCCTCCTGCCAATTATTGTGTATGTTACTGACATCAAAATCGAGGACCTACTTATAGATACGTATTTGCTCCCACTAAATCCATTTGAGAGCAAATATGTGAATTCTGTAAAGTTATGTTAATTTATAAAAAAAATTAAACTCAATCATGTAATATGAAGGAAATGTTGGGTTTTGTGTTGTCTGAGTAATTTGTACTCTTTTTGAATGCTACTCTACATTTGTTGTTTCAATATAACATCAGAACAAAGGGGCATATTCTCAGTTGGTGTATATCAGCATAGCTCCAGTGACTTCCCCAGATCTATGCCCATTCTATACCAGCTGAGAATATGGCCCATTGCTTTAAAAAAGTAGAAGCAAAAAAGCATTCTTCATCACAAGGTCGGGGAAAAAACTCTTCCAGCAATAGGACTAAAATAAACCATGGCATTCTAGGATTTTTTTCCATAAGCACATTACAGGGGTGTTTCTTTTGTGTGCTTGTCTGGTTGTTTGTTTCTATTAGAGTCCTGGACTGGAAGTCAGGAGGCCCGTGTTTTATTCCTGGATCTGCCATTGATTCTCCAAGTTAGGCAAGTCACTCACTGTAAAATTTTCAGAAGTAGCCTCTGGTTTCAAATGCCTTGATTTTTGGGTGCTCAGCTTGAGACGCCTTGTGGCATGGTCTTCAGAGACCTGGAGCACCTGACCTGCTGATTCCATTGCCTCCACTTTGAGCGCTGGGTACTCAGCACTAATGAAAATCAGGCCCCAAGTGTCTCTCTCAAAAACTGAGGTGCTCAGAATCATTGGCCTCTTTTGCCCTCAATCTTCCTGCACCTCTGTTCCCTTACCTGTAAAATTGGGGTAGTATTTCTTACCTGTTTTTGTGATCTATGAATGAAAAGGGCTAAGTATTATACACCCAGAGACAAAGATAAATGGGTAAAACTGCCCTTTACACTATCTTAACTTTCCTTTTGCTAGCCTGTGGCATAAGACTGGTGAAGTCTTCATTTCAGTGTTTAATTCTCCCCTTCCTGCCTGTGGCATTTTTTTCCTGATGTTTTCCCTCCGCTGGAGGCGTTGATAGGCTTTCGCTTTTTTCTCTGGAACGGGACATTATATGTCACATAGCTAATTCCAAATATCACTCATTTTTGAGGGGGAAAATAGCCTTTAAAATTAATTAGCTGGCAAAACACTTGTGCTAAAATCAGTCCTTTGGGGCAAGGCTTGGAGCAGTGACTGCTGAAGAGAGAATTCCTGTGAGGGTGGCTTCCTGAAGACCAGGAGGTTAGAGACAGAAGGACAGCAACTGAAAGGAGAGTCCCTTATTCAGAATTCCAGCAGTGCAGTTAGTCTGTGAGGTTTTTTGAGTGTTGCTTTTTAATCTGAAGATACAGGGAAGCTGAATTCCCAACAGGACAAAGTCAGTTGTCATAGAAACTGAGCACAGTTGCAGAGATGACTGGAGGAGTGAGGCTGCAGGCACTCCAAAACCGGAGGAGGAGGAGGAGGGGGATTACATCCCATGAGGAGCACCCTCTCACTAAATCCATTTACTCTGGATTATCATAGGGGAGAGGATATTGCCCTTAATATGGAAAAAACCAAGGTGTCTGGAGTCCAATATTTATCCACAGCACACGCAGTCCAGCATGCGGCCTTTCCCACAGCACCCCACTAATATGTCTAACCACTTAGCTCAAGGAAGGAAAGGCTAATTCAGACTCTAAACCTGGTCAGTTCTTGGCTGCTCTGGTGACATTGCAGCCAGGGATGCCCATTAGCATATAGTGTTTATCATGATGTGAACGCTTGACCTCTAGGAAAGAGACTGAGGCAGGCCCCCAGTTTATTTGTCACAGGCCACCAAACAACCATCAGATGGTAACCACCTTCAATCACCACCATCTGGGTCAAGATTAAATCAATGAGTTAAAGGTGAAAGGCTCGGTAACCTATTTCCATCCCCCTGATCCATCCTTTTCCCTGGTCTGTTGCCTCAATGTGTTTGAAGCCTCCAGGATGTTTAATGCCATGTTGTATTTTCACATATTACAGGGTCGCTTGATGGAGTTGCAATAACTTATTTTGTAGCCATCAACTAGCAGGTGAAAACATGGGGCCAGATCCTCAACTGGGTAGATCAGCATTGCTCCTTTCAAGTCAGCAGAGCTAGGCTACTTCACAGCAACTGAGATCTGGCCTGTGATTCCTATTTCCTGTCTGTAAATGCTCCTACCAAAAAAATCTTTAGATGAAATCCTGATCTTTTTTCACTGTTTGCTCAGTCTTTACTCAGGCAAAACTCCCACTGACTTCAGAGGGAGTTTAGCCTGAGTAAAGACTTCAGGCTTAGGCCCTGGGTGAACGTCTAGTAATGTTGGGTTGCTAAACAGACTAGCTCTCTGGTCTTTAGGCCTTCACTGTGAATTGCAATACAGCAAAATAGGAATTCCACAGGCCCCATTTACATTTCAGATTAGTCAGAGACGGCAAATAGTAACTTTTCTTCTTTCCTTATTCAAGGAATTTATTTAGGATGTTTGCTTAGCTGAGAACTGCAAACTACTCAGTCCCTTCATTGTTGACTTATTTCCACCTTGGCAGTAATTAGCGCTGGTTACCTAGGAAACTGTTCTGTACCCTATTGAGATTCTTGACAGGAGCATTCTGTCTGAAATTTTTTGTTTCCCCAGTTTCACAAGCACACATACAGCTGATTTCTTCACCATGCTTTTCTTGTGTTTGCCTAAAATTTAGCAAAATTGGGGGGGGAAGGAGGGTGTTATTTAATTCTTTGTAACTATTTGCATCGTTCCTTAACCCTGTTTTAATTTCTTCTTGCAAATTATCAGCATGAATTCTCCTTCACTTTAATCCAAACCACTGTTAATTTCTTGTTGGTGGCATTGTGAATGCATATGCTATCTGACATAGGCCTCTGTCTCTTTCCGTAGAAGATCAGTTTCTTTCCTAACCTTCCCTCCTAACATCCCTCTCTTCCAGTTTCTTCCTAGAGCATTCATCGTGCCTTGCAGCAGATTAAATTTAAACTTCTGCACACACCATAAACAGGTCATATTTCTATAGAAGCTACATGGAATAGTCCACTGGTACTGCAAGCTCAAGATCCATTTTCATCACACTAGTATAAGATAGACTTGTGGATAGAAAGAATAGCCAGAGATGGTTCTTCTCTTATATGAGGAGCCTAAGACCGCACACTGATAGCTTTAGAATGATCTGAAATACTGCTGGCATATGGGAAGATCCACCTCTCAGCATCTGTGCTACATCCCTGCTTTTAAAAGTCTCTTGGAGGAACCCTTTCAGTGTCCCAAACCCACAAGGGGTGTCACTCTTCCTTCAGGGTAGGCCACGTGCAGGGGTGCTGGAACAATTTATATCATGGGGATGCTGAAAGCCACTGAACCAAGCTGTAAACCTTGTCTATGATGGAAACGCCGGACCTCTGAGACTAGGACGCTTACCTCAGAACTGCCCTGTACGGACTTCTACAAAGACAAGTTCCAGCTGCAGCCACTCCCGGCTTTCCTGCCCAAGGTGGTCTCACAGTTTCATATGGGCCAGGACATTTACTTACCTGTCTTTTTTCCAAAGCTGCATAAGTCAGAGGAGGAGCACTGGTTGCATTCCCTAGAAGTCAGGAGGACCAAGCCATTCTGCCATTTGACGCAATTGTTCGGCGCAGTGACCGACAGGACGAAAGGTTGTCCAGTGTCCGCTCAAAGAATTTCTTCTTATATCACTGCCTGCATACTCTGCTGTTACGGTCAGGCAAAGGTGCCCCCTCCAGTGATTGTAACCACTCACTCAACCAGGGCGCAAGCCTCTTCAGCAGCTTTCCTAGCACAAGTGCCTATTCAGGACATCTTTAGGGCAGCCGCCTGCTCATCCATCCATATATTCACATCCCATAACGCACTTATCCAGCAGGCCCGGGACAATGCTGGCTTTGGTAAAGCAGTGCTGCAAGTTGCTAGGCTGTGAACTCCGAGCCTACCTCTGAAGATACTGCTTGGGAGTCACCTAGAATGGAATCAACATGAGCAAGCACTCGAAGAAGAAAAAATGGTTACCTACCTTTTCGTAACTGTTGTTCTTTGAGAAGTGTTGCTCATGTCCGTTCCATTACCCGCCCTCCTCCTCTCTGTCAGAGTTGTTGGCAAGAAGGAACTGAGAGGGCATAGGGTCGGCGATGCCTAACATACCAGCACATGGGCATGGCTCTCAAGGGAGCGCCACAACCAACCCTACAGATACCGCTATCTGTAAAAAATCATGGGTGCGCACACACCTAGAATGGAATGAACATGAGCAACATCTTGAAGAACAACAGTTACGAAAAGGAAGGTAACGATTTTTTTCTAGCCCAGCAGCACAGATCCCTGACTCAGTTGAGCTTTAATTTTGTTTTAAATGAATTTGAATTAAATAAAAGTGCTCCTGAAACACACCAGCACAGCAGATTGGAGTTCTGTGTTTGCTATCTAGAGAGCAGCTACAACATCATCGGCAGCAGCCGTGCAGACTTCCTCACGGTGACCTGGCAATATGCTTCAATCTGTATGAGAAGTGACAACTCTGAGGGTGAGAAGGAAGTTCAGTCCTCATGCCTATTAGTTCTTGGCCTCTCTGCTGAAACTGCTAGTTGTCAAGTTGGTTTTTAAAAGAGCCATCAGAAGGTAATTCATAATGTTGTATATTCACTATTGAGTCCATGATGGAGGGCTATGTATTAACCGATGATATTGAGGTAACGCTATCGCAGTCCCTGTCTTCTGTATCCTCCATGCTCCATTTAGCTGTTTCATCTCTTCCTTAGCTAAATATATTCTGGACCCGCTCCTCAGCTGGTGTACATCAGTGTAGCTGCATTGACTTCTTCTCAGTGCTTTTTTCTTTCGTGAGCCCATCGTTTCTGTTGACATGTTCTCAAAATTCAAACTTAGAAAGTTTACAAAGAGAAATTCTAAATCAACATCCCATCAGCATGAGCATCCCTTCTCCTAATAAAAAAGGGAAGTGGCTGATTGAGAGGAAAACATTCTGAAGCTGTGTTTTTGCTGTTCCATTCAAGTAAAGTCACACACTACGCTGGAATCTTTAGTGCCTTTGAGAAACTCATCTTCTGCATCACTCGGTACCTGTTGCTGTCATTTCAGTGTCAAAAAGTAGAGGAAGACAATGTGTTTCTAGTTAAACAGGTGGGGGAAAAGATCTCTGAAGAAACAAAAGCTCTAACAGAAGCAAAGTTCTCATGATGCCTGGCATCCTGACGGGAAGGATGGACTCTTCTTTGTTGTTGATATTTATCATTCCTCTTCCTTGAACTTTCACTGAACCACGAGGAAATGATGAAGAGTCTCAATAGCTACCCTCCAAGTATCTGACTTACCCACTAGATCTGCTATTTATAGGATCCATTAGTACAAAAGTGTCTGTCCTTTTCCAGCAGTCGTTAACAGCAAAAATACTGTTCCTGCTGAACTGCCTGTATCTCCCATGTCACCAAAAATATCCATCAGTGGAGTGCTGTGAAGTGAGCCTTACTTGATAAAATCCTTGGAGGCAATTTATATAGTTTGGTTATTTATTTATTTATTTATTTGGGGGTATGTCTGAAATTAAGCTTCTATTATTCAGAAGGGCAGTCTCTCTCTCCCTCTCTCTCTCTCTTTTCTCAGTATAATACTTGCCTCTGGGAAATGGAATGAGAATAGGAACTGAGATGGTAGGAGCTACCTGCAGTCCTTTGGATGATCCCTTCACTCTGTTGAGAAAGATTAAATGCAAAGAAGTCTAAATTTATAGCAAGGAAGGTAACTTTTAATAGGGCTTCAGCTTATATTGCTGGGAACAGTGCTATGCTGGGTGGGAGATGGACAAAGAATGACCTGTTAGGTCTTTCCTCTCTCCAACTTTTGTGCTTTGCTGATTATAATCCACAGTGCCAGCTGTGTATTCATCTCACTGTGTGCTAGTGTTTGCATCTGAAAAATTAATCTCTTGTGGTCTTTCCTTAAAATGTTATTCTGAAAATAGCTCCTGTTTTCTACCCTGTTTTCCCAGAATAAGGCATGCAGCAGCACCCTGAGTTGGTTCTCTGTGCAAACTTTCCCAGTACAGGGATTGATTTGAGCTAACAGCACAACTTTGTAAATGACTCAGTGATGTTACTTGCTTCAGTGGGATAGTAATTACTGAGAATTGCCACTTCATGAAAACTCCGGACAAAGGAATTTCTTCCTGGGCTAAAACCTGTAAAGGGGTTAAAAAAACAATCAAATGGGCCAGGATTTACTGCTCTGTGTTGATGACTGAGTAACTGGCTCGTTTATGCAGTGGAACCCAGGACACTATCCCCCCGCACTCACAGATCGATGGGTATCTGTAAAGCTCCATGCTGCTCTTCACACCCACCAAGTCCCTTGAAGCCTGGCTCTTTATTGGTGTCATTAATTTCCTACCCCGAAAAGGTAGGCAGGGGAACATGTAATATAGAATGGATGTTCCCTGGTCCCTGCATACCCAACCTACCTATACAAAGTATCCCAGAGCCTCAACCATATGCCATTGTGATGGGGGGGCTACCAGAGGTTGCCAAGAAGCAGGTAGACTGTGCAGTTGAGCTACCACTCCCCTTTTCCTGTCTTTTCTGAGCAGTTCTTCCACTTTGCACTCTGTACATGCTTCAGAAGGGAAATCATGGGCTCCAAATTAACAATCCATATTCTCTAGTCAGTGGAAGCAGCTATGTGCAGGGGTCAACTTTGGAAGATGAGTTACTCTCATAAACACACACACACAATATTCATAGAATCATAGAATCTCAGGGTTGGAAGGGACCTCAGGAGGTCATCTAGTCCAACCCCCTGCTCAAAGCAGGACCAAACCCAACTAAATCATCCCAGCCAGGGCTTTGTCAAGCCTGACCTTAAAAACCTCTAAGGAAGGAGATTCCACTACCTCCCTAGGTAACCCATTCCAGTTCTTCACCACCCTACTAGTGAAAAAGTTTTTCCTAATATCCAACCTAAACCTCCCCCTCTGCAACTTGAGACCATTACTCCTTGTTCTGTCATCTTCTACCACTGAGAACAGTCTAGATCCATCCTCTTTGGAACCCCCTTTCAGGTAGTTGAAAGCAGCTATCAAATCCCCCCTCATTCTTCTCTTCTGCAGACTAAACAATCCCAGTTCCCTCAGCCTCTCCTCATAAGTCATGTGCTCCAGCCCCCTAATCATTTTTGTTGCCCTCCGCTGGACTCTCTCCAATTTATCCACGTCCTTCTTGTAGTGTGGGGCCCAAAACTGGACACAGTACTCCAAATGAGGCCTCACCAGTGCTGAGTAGAGGGGAATGATCACATCCCTCGATCTGCTGGAAATGCCACTACTTATACAACCCAAAATGCCATTAGCCTTCTTGGCAACAAGGGCACACTGTTGACTCATATTCAGCTTTTCGTCCACCGTAACCCCTAGGTCCTTTTCTGCAGAACTGCTGCCCAGCCATTCGGTCCCTAGTCTGTAGCAGTGCATGGGATTCTTCCGTCCTAAGTGCAGGACTCTGCACTTGTCCTTGTTGAACCTCATCATATTTCTTTTGGCCCAATCCTCTAATTTGTCTAGGTCCCTCTGTATCCTATCCCTACCCTCCAGCGTATCAACCACTCCTCCCAGTTTAGTGTCATCTGCAAACTTGCTAAGGGTGCAGTCCACACCATCCTCCAATATTGTGTAACATTGGTGAACGGTCAGTATTTCATTGCTATGGTTATGTAAGAGGTTGGGTGGCAAAATGGAGCTTTGCCTGGTATACTCTGGATGCATTTTGGGTCTGGCGTACTCTTCCATTGTCATTTACTGCTGGCTGCAGTCAATAAAACTGTATTATCATCAGTTGCCCTTCTGGCTACCAGTCAAGAGGGGAATAAATTCTGTCAGTTATGAAGACCAACAATTGTGAGGGAAATATTCCTTGCCTGCAGGTGTCTTGATACCTCATTGCATATGAAGTTTCTGCAGTAAAGAAATTAACGTTGGCTTTGTCCCAGCATTTTTTTAGACTCAAGTGACTGTGGAAGGCAGGCAGCCATATCTCTAATTAGACTCATAGACTCATAGACTTTAAGGTCAGAAGGGACCATTATGATCATCTAGTCTGACCTCCTGCACATCGCAGACCACAGAATCTCACCCACCCACTCCTGTAACAAACCCCTAACCTATGTCTGAGTTATTGAAGTCCCCAAATTGTGGTTTGAAGACCTCAAGCTGCAGAGAATCCTCCAGCAAGTGACCCGTGCCCCATGCTGCAGAGGAAGGCGAAAAACCTCCAGGGACTCTGCCAATCTGCCCTGGAGGAAAATTCCTTCCTGACCCCAACTATGGGGATCAGTTAAACCCCGAGCATGTGGGCAAGACTCACCAGCCAGCACCCAGGAAAGAATTCTCTGTAGTAACTCAGATCCACCCCCTATCTAACATCCCATCACAGACCACTGGGCATACTTACCTGCTGATAATCAAAGATCAATTGCTAAATTAATTGCCAAAATTAGGCTAGTTCTCAGAAGAAACTCAGTCTTGTTGAAGGAAAAACACGGAGAAAAAATGATTATTTTAGAAACCTTTTGGAATGTTCATTTGAACTTTAAAGGTGACAGTAGGTCAACTGTAAATCTAATAGCCTGCATTACTTGCCCGTGAAAGCAGTTGCTGTAAAGTTATGTGCAGGGCATTGACTTAAATATACGCCCTCTCCACCTGCTCACCCATGCTAAAGGAAATTATATCTGGTGTGCTATCATCCTTGCCCTCACTGGATGCTCCATGGTGTCATCATCATTGGCAGGGCCGGTGCAAGGAAGTTTTGTGCCCTAGGTGAAACTTCCACCTTGCGTCACCACCCCCCCAGCTAACCCCGCCCCCCCACCCCGTGGCAGCTAACCATGCCCACACGCCCCTCCCACCCGAGAAGTCCCCCCCACGGCAGTTAACCCCACCCACCGTGGCAGCTAACCCAACCTGCCCCCCACCTGGGGAGCCCCCCCACAGCAGATACACCCCCCCCTTGAAAGCCCCCACTCCATGGCAGCTAACCCGGCCCGGGGAACCCCCCGCCCCGTGGAAGCTAACACCACCCACCGTGGCAGCTAACACCGCCCGGGGATATTCCCCCCCGCGGAAGCTAACCCGCCCCCCTCCATGGCAGCTAACACCTCCCGGGGAGCCCCCCCACAGAAGCTAACCCCGCCCCGGGGAGCCCGCCCCAGCTCTCTTCCGCTGAGCACGCCAGCGCTGCTCTAATTCTCCTCCCCTCCCAGGCTTGCGGCGCCGATTGGAGGAGACTTAGAGCGGGGGCTGTGTGCTCAGCGGAGGAGGCAGAGTGGAGGTGATCTGTGACAAGGAGCGGTTCCCCCGTGCATAACCCCCCCCCCCCGTTACTGCGGGCGGCCCTCCCCGCACCCCCCCGCCGCAGCTCACCTCCATTCCACCGCCTCGCCTGAGCAGCCTTTTAGCCCCCCCCCCCCGCCCCACAACCACTAGACACTCTAAGCGGCCGCCTAGTTTGCCTAAATGGTTGCACTAGCCCCGATCGTTGGACACTGAGGGATTGCATTTAATTTGTAGTAAAGCAATTGGCATCCACAGCAACATTGAATTTTATGGGTGTATAGTGCAAATGCTTGTATTAGTAAGGCTCTGAGGGGCAAGTCTGGGCCATGCATATAGTGAGCCTGAAGCTGCAAGGCATTGAGTCTGCTATGATTTCAGTTGGCTTCAGTGCGTGTGAGGGCACTCAGCACCATGTAGAATGGCCCTCAGTGTCTGAAAGTAATTCTCACCTGCCGACAGGAATACCCGGGGAATACAGTGATTATGGCTGTAAGTAGAAAGGAATATGGATGTGAATGAGCCAGGGAGTGTAGATGTATGCAGATGTGAAACCCACAACTTTTCTCTGAATTGTATTTTATTGATTGATTGTATTTCGGTCACACCTAGAAGCCCCAGTCAGGAACCATGACCCCCCTGTGTTAGCTACTGTACTAACATAGAACAAAAAGACAGTCCCTGTCCTAAACTGTTTACAATCTATGTATAAGACAAGACGAAACAGCTGGAGAGAGGCATATGGGGAAGGACAAAGAGACAATGAGACAATATTCATCAGCACACCAGAAGACAAATCATTCTCAAGTTTTTTGTAGGCCTCACATGGCAAAGTCAAGTTTCAAGGAGGGTTTTGAAGGAGGATAATGAGTTAGTTTTGCAGATATTTATGAGAGCTCCTCCCAAGTTTGAGGGGCTGCATGGCAGAAAACATAACGGTTTATTTATTTTGTAAATGGTTCTTCTGCCATTGGATGCATGAACTATCAATTTGCTATTTCATTAAAGGCCAGATTTTTAAACATATTTAGGCATCTAACTCTCATTTATTTCAGTGAGATTTAGGTGCCTAAATACCTTTAAAATCTGGCCCTACGCACCTAAAACGGCAACTAGGCAGATCTTCCTGGCTGTTTCCATATGTAGTTGCATGCCTGATTACATCCCACTGCACCCCTGTCAAGGTTCCTCCCCGACTCTGAACTTTAGGGTACAGATGTGGGGACCTGCATGGACATTTCTAAGCTTAATTACTAGCTTAGATCTGGTAACACTGCCACCATCCAGAAATTTCAGTGTCTGGATCACTTTCTGTCCCCCCAAAACCTTCCCCTCCCTGGGCAGCCTTGAGAGGCTTTTTCACCAAGTTCCTGGTGAACACCAATCTAACCCCTTGGATCTTAAGACAAGGAGAATTTAACCATCCCCCCTTCCTTCCCCCACCAATTCCTGGTGAGTCCAGATCCTGTCCCCTTGGATCTTAACACAAGGAAAAAATCAATCAGGTTCTTAAAAAGAAAGCTTTTAATTAAAGAAAGAAAGGTAAAAATTATCTCTGTAAAATCAGGATGGAAAATACTTTACAGGGTAATCAGATTCATATAGCCCAGAGGAACCCCCTCTAGCCTTAGGTTCAAAGTACAGCAAACAGAGGTAAAATCCTCTCAGCAAAAAGGAACATTTACAAGTTGAGAAAACAAAAATAAGACTAACATACCTTGCCTGGCTATTACTTACAAGTTTGAAACAGGAGACTGATTCAGAAAGATTTGGAGAGCCTGGATTGATGTCTGGTCCCTCTTAGTCCCAAGAGCGAACAACCCCCAAACAAAGAGCGCAAACAAAAGACTTCCCTCCACCAAGATTTGAAAGTATCTTGTCCCCTTATTGGTCCTCTGGTCAGGTGTCAGCCAGGTTTACTGAGCTTCTTAACCCTTTACAGGTAAAAGAGACATTAACCCTTAACTATCTGTTTATGACAACCTCTAAGGCCAGGTTTGAGATATCCGTACTCACAGTCAGTAGTATTAACTCCATAGATAGTCCCATTGACCTCAATAGGACTTCACGTGGAGTAAGGTGCTATTCACTGTGTGTAAGAGTTATCATAAGACAGCCTTTAACAAATCCTTTGCAAATTTAGGCCTGAATCCTGCAGCTGCATTTACAGTTGCCATTTCAGTGTTGGGCCATTAGCCTAAGAAGTATTATAAAATCTTCATGCATATTAGCACTAAATTAATTAATAGGCAGCAGATTTAAAATAAACAAAAGGAAGTATTTATTCACACAACGCACAGTCAACCTGTGGAACTCTTTGCCTGAGGATGTAGTAAAGGCCAAGACTATGACAGGGTTCAAAAAAGAACTAGATAAATTCACGGAGGATAGGTCCATCAATGGCCATTAGCCAGGATGGGCAGGGATGGTGTCCCTCACCTGTTTGTAGGAAGCTGGGAATGGGCGACAGGGGATGGATCACTTGATGACTATCTATTCCATTCATTCCCTCTGGGGCACCTGGCATTGGCCACTGTCGGAAGACAGGATACTGGGCTAGATGGAGCTTTGCTCTGACTCAGTATGGTCATTCTTATGTAAATTCATTGGGTAATAGTGTACCGTCCTCCAGGCCACATTTTTACCAGATGTGGAAGTCTCATGGAGTCCATCTAAAAGCACTAAGTTACAAATAGGAGAAGTTTTTGCAGGTATTAAAGTGACTTGAGTGTGGTGTTTTCAAAGCTGCATGAGAATTGTCAAAGATGCATGTAGGCTCAGTTCCTCTTCAGTTGAATAGGAATTGGGCACCCAAATCTCCGAGATGGCTTGAAAATCCCATCCTCAGTCACTAAAAGCAAAAAGGAAACATCCGTGCTGTCAATTGCACTGAACGGATTTCTTCACCATTTCCTTGTCGCTGCGTTGTACAAAGCAACAGATGCTGTGCTTGAAAAGTACCCAACCAATTTCTCTTCAGTGATCTTCGTCCTGTGATAGCATCGGCCGTTCAACCAAAACGAATGTGCCTTATGTGTAACCGTATGGGCGTTCATAGTGGAATAAAGTTCTGATCCAAAGCCCTTTGAAGTGGAAAGACTTCTGTTGACTTCACTGGGCTTTGGATCAGTCCCTAAATCAGGGTCATGGCCCCACCTCAGCATCCCTCCACACAAGTCCACGTAGCATGCAGCATCTCATCAAGGAGTGCAGCAGCAGCTCTGCTCCTCCGGGGGCAGTATAGGCCCTTAGTTTTGGATGAGCTTTGATGGCACAACTGAGTGGTCAGGAGGCAAAGTCTGCACCTCAAACACATTGCTATGAACCTCCATCATCCCAGACAGTGGTGTCCCATGGAATACATTTGCATGCTCTCAGATCTGTGATTCAAATGTAGAGTTGCCTGCATTATGCAGCCCTGAAAAAGGTGAAGTGGATAAATTATACATCTTAATGTTGTCGAAATGTCATTGGCCCTTCTTTCTTAAGTCCCTCATCAGCATACCCTTCAATGGCTTCAGGTGCAGTGCCCTGAATGCATACTAACTGTATGCTAATGAAGGAAAAATGCAATCCAAAGCACTTGTAAAAATAGACCACTCAGTATATTAGATGCTAGAAAATCCATCTCAGCTTGTGTCACAGAGTCCCCGGGCGATGCTCTGGAACTGCTCCCCACAAAGCCAGTCAGGATTTGGGGAGCCTCCTCTCCCTTGGAGCAGACTGTCTTCAGGGCAAGAAGCTAACATGGCTTCACCTTCCTGGGTCTGACCTTGGAGCATTCAGCATATGCCCCCTCCGTGCGCTTCCCACAGCGAGTCCGTCCAGGCGAGGTCCTGGGGAAGCCAGAGGGTCCTGCACCCCCCCCCCCCCACTTCACAGTCAGACGTGACTCTTAGCCAGCCAGTAAAACTGAAGTTTATTAGATGATCGGAACACGGTCTAAAACAGAGCTTGTAGGTACAGAGAATGGGACCCCTCAGCCAGGTCCATTCTGGGGCCCAGTGAGCCAGACAACCCCATCTGCCCTCACTTCCCGTCCCCAGCCAGCTTCAAACTGACCCCCCCCAACCCCTCCTTTCTGGCCTTTGTCTCTTTCCTGGGCCAGGAAGCCACCTGATCTCTTTGTTCACCTTTAGCCATCCCCTTGCAGGGGGGAAGGGGCCTGGCCATTTGTTGCCAGGAGACAGAGTGTCAGCCATTTATGCATGCTGGAGACTTAAGAAATGCATAGGGGAAACTGAGGCACACACACAGTATTCAGAGGAAACATTAAGAACAATCCCACTTTGTCACAGCTTGTCATCCTGGCCATGTTTGGAAAATGCCATGGTCACAAAATTGCACATGAAAAATCTTCCTAGACAGTTAATAAACTCTCACTTTAAAATTCTGCCATTACTGCATATATCTCCCATACCAAAAATGAGAAGCAGTGATTAATAGTAATGTCTTATACTGTCCTCGCTCCAAGGAGTAAGATTCAAAATTACTTTTACATTTACAGATTCAGGGACAGATTTTCAACACCCAACAGTTCCCTCTGAGAAGAATATGAGTGCTGGGGCTTGAGATCTTTTGAAAATCTGGTCCTTTAATTTCATTTGTAATGATTTCCCTAAATATTTGAGAGAAAATAATTTTTTTAAAAATCTGAATGAGTTTTAGCCAGACTCAATTTCATTTTTTTAAAAAACCCTCTTTTTAACGCACCGTTTTTGTTTTGTTAATTTTGCTACTATCACAGAGGAAGTGTCTGCAAGGATAGTCCAAGTAGTAACAGCTGAAGCTGTAGCAGTCCTGAAAGGTGAACAGGAAAAAGAAGCCCAGCACAAAGATCAGCCTGGACCATTACCTTTAGGTAAAACGAAGCATTTGCAAGAGTGCTGAAGGTATCTCTGTGTGTGCAGATGTATATACATATAATTATTAATATCAGGTCACAATATATAATGCATGTAGATCACAAAGGTGGTGCTGATATTCATGGATAAATTGTAGAACCCTGGAATAAATTCTGTAACCAGATAATAAATAAAATATCACATTTCCCCAATTTATCATGCACCTTTGACTGCCTCGCTGACCCTATCTCCCACCAGTCTATCTCCCACCAGGCCTGCATTACATTCTCCGAGCAACTTCAACCATTATTATTATTATTGTGTTTATTATGCTAGTGGCTCGTTAACTGAGGTAGAATTTTGCCTGAAAGTCCCCAATTCAGCAAAAACACTAAACACATGCTTGACTTCAAGCATTTGCTTAAGTCCTATCAAGATCTATGGAATTTAAGCGCACACTTAACTCCTTCGCTGAGTTGGGCCTAAGTGAGGGCAGAACTAATTACACATCCTGGGTGTTGAGACATTCTTCAACATACTCTGAGAAACAACGTATGTGTTTGCAATGATTTCTGTTACAGCGTCTGTAGGTACGAAAGTACATCTGTGAGTTATTTAAATGTGGTTGTATGATCTGCATTGGGATCAAAAAGCCAGTCTGGAGAGGAAGTATTCAAGGCACTGGGCCTGGTCCAATATCCATTGAAGTCAATGAAAGTCTTTCCATTGATTTCATTGGTCTGGGGATCACGCCCTAAATCATAAATTGAGACCTCATTGCTTGCTGGAATCATTTGCAGCCCAGGAAATACTGTGGCATAAAGTTTAAAAAACCCGATAGATGCCAGTACTAACTCTGAAGAAATACTCAAAACTATTTCTGTGAAATCAGATGAAGAATCTGAGTATACTTAAGAGAGACCTTGTTTAGGGCTTAATCTTGCTGCTACTGAAACCATTGACAAAACTTCCTCTGACTTCAGTGGGAACAAGATAAGACCCTTAATTGGGAATTAATCTAAAACCTTAAAAGATTAGGCTTCAATACAGTGCCTTCCTCTGTTGAAATACCATGATCAGATGGCTGACAGAAGTTCCCCATTGACTTGTTTTCCTTCCTTGATGATGCTTCCAGCTGGTACCTTTCATACTTTGACAAGGAACATTTGCATATATTATGTAGCTAGCCCTGAACTCAGCAGAAACAAAAAAAATCCAGGTTGTAATAATGTAAGAACCCAACAAAGTGCTATTTGTCCAGCTACCCAAAGGTAAACTAAGCTTGGGATTGGGTGCCTATTTATCCCTTTTCCAGATGATCGAACTGAATCTTTAAAATCTCACTGATTTAAATATGTTGCCATCATAGGTTTGTGAATGAAGCTTTCTCAAAATCACGAATGAACAATAGTATTGATCTGGCTAACAGATGGGACACAAACACAAAGGACTGATACTTTTTTATTTTATTTTATTTCATTTTGCTGTACCCTGGGACCAGACTCTTGAACATAAGGCAGGGCACCTGAAAGGAAATGTTTTCCTTTCATTATAGGTTTAAAATAATCCATTGAAAAAGGGAGTATATCTGAAAATCCATTAGGCACAACTTCCATTGAGGTATTCTCCGAACAGGCCAGAATTGCAGCTTGTACTCAGCATCTAATGGTTTCACAGGAATTAATTGCTGTATCTCATTTTCTCCTTTGTATTGTTCAATCTCTAGCAGTTGAAGAATCAGCTAATCTGCCTCCTTCCCCACCTCCATCACCAGCCTCAGAACAGACTGGAACACTGGCAGAAGGTAAGGGTCCACTGGACATTTCAGAGTATATCTATCAAGGAAGGGAACAAAAGCTCAGATGAAGAGGTGGGGGAAATAGTGAATGGAAATACTTCCTGCCAGCTTCAGCTTAAAGAGTAAGCATTCTCCAGCAATGAAGTGCCATCTGCAAAGTGACCGTAACACACAAATGAGATATATACATAAACACAGGGATAATTGGAAATAAGCAAAAATAAATACGACATATATATATATGTATGAAAAATAATCATTAATAGATATTACAAGCCAAGATGTCTAAATAGTGAGACTTCCCAAGTGTGAGCCTAGAACGTGGTGTTAAAGATTGATTACTACAGTCTGTTAAGAGGCGTTTAGTTGGAAATTAACCAGCGTTAATGTTGTTTCACAATCCAAGTCCATGCAAGCAAGGAGATTCAGAGTTTGATTATTCCTTCTGCTTTCCAAATTTAATTCACATTTCTGTGCCTTGGTGTATATGGGGATTCTGTACAAGGGTGCCAAAGTGAAATTCTACTCTTAAAGCAAATTATATTCTCTGATCCAAACAGTAGTACTCAACGTCAGTAACCCAATAATGTCCACATTCTTCTGTCCCTGAAGCCACAATTCAGAAAGCATGTAATCATGTGCTTAACTTTAAGCATGTGGTTAAACCCCATTGAAGTCACGTGCCTAACATTAAGCCCATGGTTATGTGTTTTGATGAATAGAGGTAGACTGTTGAATCAGGGTCTGGGTGTCTGAGTCTCCCATTAACATATGGATCTGAGAGAAAAATTCAGCCCTATGAATTCCCTTGTCTTTGTGAGCTAAATCAGACATTTGACATTATCATTATAGTATGAATATAGTTTTCATATATCACCTTCTTTCTTGTTTTTTAAAAAATAAATATCTTGAAAATTAATGTGTCATAGTAATAAGCTATTACTGTCTGTTGAGTACATACTGTGTGTAATTTATGCTGCACTAGTGTTGGAAATGTGTATTTTTTATGTGATGTCCCAATATGTGCTAGCTCTCAGTTTACCATGACGTTCTGGAATGAGACACTTTTTTTATACCTGATCTCCCTGCGTTTTGGATCAATCCATCTCCTGTATACATTGACAAATGTCACATCCTTGGGTACTTTGTATTGAAAATACTTACCTGGCATGTGCGGTAACCAATATGCAAACTTTGATTTCGTTGTCATTATTATCGTAACATTCACATTCCTGTTGTTGAGCAAATACTACAATGTCTACTCAAAAGTAATGGTAATCAAATAAAACCACTCAGGGAAAAAAAGGAAAAAAGAAACCAGTACTACACTGGCAAAGATTTTTAGGATTGCTAGAGGCATTTTGATTATTTCACTGCTCTTTTTTGTGTTGATTTATTTGATTATCTTACTGTTCAGGGGTGTGCTTTTTGATTTTTGGTAACAGAATGAAAAAGGGGCTTGTTGATCTGCCTGAGACCAATTTTAAGATCCCTTTACCTTGGGTTTGGCATTGGCTTTGCCCAATGTTTTCACTAACCGTATTATTGCTTATTACTTTGTGGGTTTTATACAGTAGCAAAATTGATTAACTGACAGAATGTTATAGGTTAATCACGTACCAAATGTCTTTTAAATGGAAGCCATTTTGTTAGTTGTATCAATGCAAAGAAGTGACAGAACAGTAGCCGTCTCTTTGGCCTAAAAGTAGTTCCCAGCTCTGCAAATGACTCAGAAAGTCACTTAACTTCTTTGTGTTTCTCTTTCCTCATATGTAAAAATGAAATAATCTTGCTTGCTTGCCTACCTCACAGGGGTGTTGTGAGGACTTCAGAGTCAATGATGGTAGAGTGGCTGGAAGATGTAATGTATTATATACTTGCTAACTATGATAGTTTTACAGCATTCATGTTGTTTGCTTTAAAGGTTGGATTTAAAAAAAATGTTTCTGTGATAAACTTTTCTACTAACTTTCAGTTTGAGAGCAAACTTCATTGGACTCATTTATAACCTCCTGCAAATACAGGTTTATAAGGGAAACATTGTCAGAGCTCCTGTACTGTAGTTCCTCAGTCACTGATGGCCAAGGAGTTCCAAAGTGCTGTAAGCGTCTCTTTTATGTTTGGCTCTTGGGGGGCAGTTCATATTAGAGTTAGTTGAAAAAAAACAAAGGAAATAGTAGTAAAAAATGTCACCAATAATTTTGTCTAGTTGTTCATCGAAATTTGAAAAGTTTCAAACAGCTCTAGTTAATATTATCTTGTGCTTCTTTCAGAGAATAATTCCTTATTCACCTGATCAAGGCCTTATAGCTGGAAGCTATATTGAACTTTTGTTGCTTGGAGTCAGGATTGCCTGATAACATTAACTGCTAATAAGCCAAATCCTGCAGTAGTTAGTCAGGAAAACTCCTATTGACTTTAGTGGGAACTTTGCATGAGTAAAGACTGCAAGATTTGACCCAGTGTGTACAATACCTGTTTAAACCCTCAGCCCCTCATGCTACTCAGTTGTCTGTGTGTACCTTTTTGTGTCTGTCCGTCTGTCTGCTCTGTGTAATGCAGTGGTTTTTACAGAATTTAATCCAGTTCTGAAGTTGTTGAACAAAAAGTTCTGTATATATACCTTAGTTTTCCTTTTCGTTGTTGTTGTTTTCCTCTTGAATGTTTTACCAGTGCTGTTGTCAGTGCCTTGCATTGCTTTGAAACCAAAGGAGATTTCCTTCAGTCATACCAGGGTGGAAATCACTGTGTTGTAGATATGACAAAGGTAGATGTGGCCAGCCATGCAGCAAACACAAATTAAAAAAAAAAAAAAGATGAAGACAGAGGAAAGAGAAAAGAGGAAGGAAGAGAGATTTCTGGGTCAAATATATTTCAGGAGAGAAAAGAGTCAGTGAATGTAGGTTTGATTCTTTAATTCAGCCACAGACAAACGTTCAGATGAGCAGGTCTCTTTGCAGTGCTGCTGGAGGTAAGATAACTAATTTGCTCTTATTGAAATTATTTTGGTGATTGCAAATATTGTAATGTGATTTTTTTTCCAGGAGTTGAAATTTTCCCAAGTGCTGTCTTAACGTTTTATCAAATGGATCTGGACAAACAGTGCTGCTGCTGCCTTGTATTCCCAACATGGCAGTTTCTGAGCTCAGATCTTTGTAAGATTGGCCCCTAATTCCATTGTCCTGTGTAAAAAATGAATCTAAATGCCTTTGATAGACTAGCTTACATTTTAAAGTATGTATTTTGGGATAAGCTTTTTTAAACCAAATAAGTATATTTTAAAAATTGAAAGGAACTAAGTGCTGTAAACAGAGATTATTTCCAGTTAAAAATGACTTTCTAAAAGGTATTTTCAAAAGATACCCAGAAGCTAAAACTGAATTAGCCTTTGTGTAAAAAAATTGTATCATAGACTTTAAAATACATTATCTTTTTGCCTGAGCATGTTTAGAAGGGACAAAAATAATAACGATTACATTTTTGTTATAGAAATAAAGAAGGAGGCGAATCAATCATATTAACATTTAAAGACATTATTTCCTTTCTTAACAAATTGTGTCATAAAGCTGTTATGAATAAACAATACAAATCTACCAAAAAACAAAAACTAAAAAACAAAACCAACAATATAAGACATGACAGACCTTAATAAAATAGTAGCAACAAAATAATACATATGAGCCAGGACCATTACTGTGTTGTCTCCTCCAGTTCCATTAATATTTCAGACATACTCTAAGCAGGGCCTATATTTTCTTGCCTATAACCAGTTAACAACCTATAAAGTAGGTGTTCTCTGTCTTCTTTGTGCTTAACAGACAGATTGTCACCTGGACCATTCCTGCCCACACTAATCCGTGGTCATGCAGGCCATTTCCCTTCCCATTCATGATTATGTAACATCCCTATATGGTAACGACAGCGATTGCTTACATAGAAAAATAATCTTAGGAAAGTGTTTGGTAAGGGGATTTTCAGCAGTGCTCAGCATTGACCTAACTGCTTCCATGGGAATTTTACCAATGACTTCAGTGACAGTGAAGTCAGACTCATGCTGAGCGTTTTTGACAAACTCACCCTTTAATGTATTTTTGATGCCTTTTCAAGCATTTTAGCTGTTAAGTACAAGGAGAAGGAGCCATCACCATGTGACCAGCCAGCTTTCTTTGGACTACCAGGAAGTGCTCTGTGTACCACCTGTGATGCATGAATCATTGTTTGAGAACCTCTGCCATAAAGACTAATGGCTGGTATTGTCAAAGTTAGGCAATCATCTTCCATCGAAACTCAATGTGAGTTGGGTCCCTAACATCCCAGCCTGTAATCTAAAATCACATAACTAACATACTCAGTTTTAGCCATGTCAGTCACTTCCCTCTATCTATTTCTTATCACTAGAATGTAATCTCTTTTCCACCTTCTCAGAATCTATCTTGTGATTCAGGAGAAAGTAATAGCAAAACATTATCTGAATATTTTACTGATTGTATTTGTCACTGAAAAATACTTCAACAAATATTACTGAAATATAGATGCAAATCTCTTGTAATTTGACATTTCCTCTATTTTGCTCTGTGCCCTCTCTCAAGTTTGCTGTTTTGAACATCATCAATTGTTACAGCAGTGAAATTCTGGTTACCTTGCATAATAACCTATGAGTTGTTTTGTTATTCCCAAGCAGGCCCCGATTCAGGAAAGCACCTAAGCATTCACTTAAATCTAAACCTGTTAAGGTAAGAAAAGCAGTTAAGCACATGCTTAACTTTAACTTGACTTCAATTCAGACTTAAGCACGTGCTTAACTATATAATAAAACGAACTGGAAATACAGAGTGAATTAACTGGCTTAGCAGTTAAATTAATACACACATCACAGTAGTGTTCATTAGCAGCATCCCTTTCCATCGTGCAAATAAACCTTTGTAAAGACATCAAACATATTTCTTCTTTATATCATTTGAATACTACAGAAACCTACAGAAATCTGGAATCATCATTAGCTCCCATCAAACTGGCATCTTAGATTTGAGCTCCTTTTACTTATTGTGCTATCCGTATATCATCTTTTGAAGTTACCGTGGCACAGAGTTAACATCACCACTTCGGAAAGTAGTTTTCCAAGCAAGTAGCACTGCCCACCATCACAGCTGATGTTCTGATTGGTTGAAGCAATGTTTCTTTGGAAAGTTGTTTTCCTGAAAGTAGTTCAGATTTTTTCTTCAAGGTGGTAAGCGGGTTCAAAAAGAGCAGCCTTTAGAGTCAGATAGGCATCTTGCACCATATTCATCCTAGGTGTAACTCAATACACTTACAGCAGAAGTGAATTTGGCCCACCTGAATGTAACCTGCCAGTAGGTTAAGTCATAGATACTTGCAGAGTCTTACAGCATTTGGCATATTCAGAGTAATTTATTAGTAGGAAATACATTTAGAAGAATCAGCAGCCAAATAATCCTAAATATTTTACCCTACTGTTGATTTTTAACTCTCTGGTAACCTATTTGCCCTGATGAAAGAATATATGTTAAAACGGTCCATTTAAAGCAAACTCTGTGGGAAACAGACAGACAGATAGATATAGTCACCTCAACAGAGACTCCACAGGATGCAAATAACCTGACATTATATTGTGGACAGTTATATAATACAGTATGCCACAGAATCTTAACCCTGGATAATCTTCCTATCAGATGCAAAATACTGCAGATTGGAACTAACGGTATTGTGATCAATGAATAGTTTGTCCTCCCATTGTGAGAGAATAAGCATAAATGGGTCCACATGCTGCATTCTTCCTGCAGCAGGAGGGAATAAATTTCATTCTATCACAAGTCAGTTGCTACTACTTTGCTGCAGAAAGCAAAAAGTACCTCACTGAAAATAACAGACGTTGGGTTCTCATGGTGTCCTGTAAAAGGAATCCTGCATTTGAATGCATTGTTTAGTGCCTAAAATGTTTACTAGAAAAGAGATTCTTCAACTGCACCAAGTTAGGCATTTTACATTTCAAAAATAGGTGCTTGGAAAATTAATATAGATGGCTGCAAAACATAAGTTTATGGAGACAAGGAAAGACATTGGAGACCTTGCTCAGAATCTAAATCCCCAAACCTGCCAGTGCTTAAGCAGGTAAGTAAGTATCTGGAGAATTAGAGCCTATGATTCTAAATGAAGTGCAGGCGGCATGACAAAGTTCTTACATATAAGTTTTTTTTCTATTCTGTATATACACAAATCTGCAAAAATATTCAAGAATTTTAAATACAGGTCACCGTTATTAGCCAGATTGAAATCTACAAATGAGCTAAGGATCTTAAGCCAAATGACTGACTAGGATCCTAAAGCCGGAAGAAGATTTATTTAAAACTGCCTAGTACTTGCCAGGAAAGAGCCGTGAGCAATTACAAATGGAAACCACCACATTTTATTATTATGCTACTAATAATCCCCCCACAGATATATGGAAGAACTAGGTCATAATAATAATAATAATTTCTTGTTTTAAAAATGTCTGTGTATATGTATGCATGTATATATGTACATATGCATACACAAAGTATCTTTTTATCTTTTTTAGTAAGAAGAAAATATATCAGCCCTCTCTAAAAAACACCAGAACATTAGCCTGGCATTATCTTCAGAGGTTTCTCTTTGTCCACACCATAATATGCAATGATATTTCTTCCCCAATGTTCCCCTTATGCGATTGTAGTTGCATATCATACACTGAGGTAGTAGCTGCAGCTCCAAGACACATGCTGTTGATGGCATGTGATAGTTTGATGAGCAATACGCATTTCATAAATCAGCAAGTGTAACCTCCCCATTACAGAATACTTGCTGTAAGAGGCACGGAGAGGTGCAATTAATGACAAAACAGGTTCTCTTTGTTCTTTATTGACTATAGTCTTTGAATTAGATTACCTCTGAAATGCTGTGTGATAAGTCAACCATTTGATGAATAAGTGAGATTTGAATGACCTTGAAAAATGGAGTAACAGAGGTAGGATGGAATTTACTAGTGCCAAATGCAAGATCAGCCATTTAGGGACTAACAATAAAAATTTTACTGTAATCTGGGAATTTACCAGCTGAAAGTCACAGAGGAGGAGAAAGACCTGGTTGTATTGGTTGATCACAAGATGACTATGAGCCCTCAAATGGATATAGCTGTGAAAAAGATTAATGCAATCCTAAAATGCATCAGAAGAGTATTTTCTGTAGAGATAGGGAAGTATCATTACTATTTTACAAGGCACTGGTTAGACCTCCTCCAGAATACTGTGTGCAAGTCTGGTCTCCCATGTTTAAGAAAGATGAATTCAAACTGGAACAGATGTAGAGAAGGGCTACTAGGATGATTAGAGGACTGGAGAACCTACCTTATCAGAGGAGAATTAAGGAGCTTGGCTTGTTTAGCCTAACAAAATGAAGGCTGAGGCTGATGGTTCTCTATAAATACACTGAGGGGCAAACACTAGGGAGGGAGAGGAGTTATTTAATTAACAAATGGATATAAACTGACCATCAACAAGTTTAGACTTGATATTAGGCAGACAAAGGTTTTTAACCATCAGAGTAGTGAAATTCTAGAACAGCCGCCAAAGGAGAATAGCGGGAGCAAAAAACCTAACTTGTTTCAAGACTGAGCTTGATAAGTTTATGGAGGGAATGGTATGATGAGGTTGCCTACAATGGCATATGGCCCATTTGTGTCTGCTCTTAGGAAATCTCTCCAATGTCCAGAGATGGGACACTAGATTGGGAGAGCTCGGCGTTATTACAGAGAATTTTTTCCCATGTGTCTGGCTGGTGGGTCTTGCCCCATGACCAGGGTCTAACTAATATTTGGGGTTGGGAAGAAATTTTCCCACAGGTGAGACTGTCAGAGACCATAGGGGTTTTTCACCTTTCTCTGCAGTATGTGTCGCTTGCTGGTTTGAACTAGAATAAATGGTAAATTCTTTGTAACATAAAATCTTTAAATCAAGATTTGAGGACATCAGTAACTCAACCAGAGGTTATGGGTCTATTACAGGAGTAGGTGGGTGCAGGAGGTCAGACTAGATAATCATGATGGACCCCTTTGGCCTTAAAATCTATGAGTCAAGGAATATGTTAATATGCCTTAATAAAGCTATATGGGGCAATTTGTGGAAGACAACTTTATTATGTGTTTTACAGTTGATGGGCTAAATTTTTATCTTGGTTCCATGGATGCAATCATTCTGACAACAACTGCTTGCACAGATGTAGCTGAGAGCAACATGTGTTCCAAGCTGAGTACCAGGTTGGGAAAACTCCCATTGTAAGAGAGTCTGGAACAACTAAAAACTCATGCAGACAAGAGAAATGTAATTACTTAATTCGTGCCAGACAAGCTGCTAACTAGCATCTCAAAGCTCTGCATACATAGACAAAGAAGCACATCCAAACTGAGACTGAAAAAAGCCCCTGGAATCCCACTTCATTCCTCATCTGGGTCTGCTTAGCCAGATGTGTCCCATCCTGCAAGTAGGGAGTAGTGCTGATTGGGCATGTCATTACTCCAGAGGGAATTCTGCACCAACAAATTAAAAATTCTGTGAACAATATTTTAAAATTCTGCAAAATTCTGCAGGTTTTATTTGTCAATAATTAAATGTCGATGCTCCAGCCTGGCAGAGGTCAACAGGGACCACTGGCTGCACAGAGGTGGGAGATCACCCTGCAGTCCCCACCCAGGATATGGTGAGGCTGCGCCTGACCCTGGTCTGCCCCAGAAACACCGGGGGCCCTGGCCCCTCCCCGTGTGCCAAGTGCACCAGATGTGGACAGGCAGGCTCAGCAAGGCAGGATCCAAGTGTGGAGGGGCTCAGTGTGGGGGGATCCAGGTAGGGGTTGAGAGGGTTCAGTGTGGGGCAATCTGGGTGTGGGGAGTCCGGGAGCGGGGGGGGATCTGGATGCACAGGGGCTCGTTGGGGGAGTTCTGAGTAAAAATGGGACACTGCAGGGAGTCCAGGTGAAAGTAGTTGGGGCTCAGCAGGGGGGATCTGCATGTGGGGGATGGAGCTCGGTGGGGGGCTCAGTGGGAGGGTCTGGGTGCTGGGGGAGTGGGGCTTGGTGGGGTGGGTGGGAGTCCAGGTCCAGATGGTTGGGGCTCAGTGGGGTGAGGGTCCAGGTGCACAGGGGTTGGGCTCAGCAGGGGGGGTCTGGTTGCAGGGGAGCTCTGGATGCAGGGGTGGGGCTCAGCAGGGTGGAGGTTCAGGTATGGGAGGCTTTGTGGGGGTTCTGGGTGCGGGGGATTGAGGCTCAATGGGGGATCTGGGTATGAGGGCTCTGGGTGCATGGGGATTCGGCGAATGGGGTAGCAGCTCCCTGTGCAGTGACCCCTCCCCACCAGCTGAGGAGTGATGGGGGGGCTGCAGAGCTTCCTGCAGCCAGCATAGGTTTCTGGGGGTGAATCTGACCTGCAGGGAAAGAGGAAGTCCTGTCTTCCCCCACCTCCAGCCCAGCTGGAAGTAGCAGCTGAGCCTGGCACAGGGTAGGAGCCTCCAGCCAGGGAGTCCCTAGCCCTGTCCCCCACTGCCCCATGATGATTTCCTCTCCACTGGCTGCTCGGGGTGCCTGAAACGACATGCTGCACTGCTGGGGAGGGGTGTGTGACCGCTTTTGCGGCTTCCCTTTGCTTTCTCGTCAGTCATTTTTCTGTGGGGGAAGCAAATAAATCTGCAGGGGGCATGAATTCTGCATGTGTGCAGTGGCCCAGAATTCCCTCAGGAGTTGCATGTGCTGTCTCCAAAGCCCATCAAGGAAGCATCTGCTGTTCGGTAGCATTCACTAGCAAATTGAGTCAGGAGGCAATTTTTATTCTCATGGCTTAGCTGGGATACCTTGGTCAGTCCATGATTTTTTAAGTGCACGTCCTATGAGATTAGTAGCTTGTTGCCAAATGGGGGAAGGTTTATGCAACCCTTCCTCATGTCGCTGAGACCTCCCTTATGTGAGCAGACACACCAAAGTCAATGAGGCTAGTGGTGTGCCTAACTGTTCACCAATGTGAGTGAAAGCCGCACGGCCTGGCCTTTATAACTAACTTTTCTGTACCCACTTACTCATCTCCATATAAAGGGAGTGATATACTGTAAATGGAAGGACACAGCTTGTTCATGATTACAGCGACTGGTAAATTAATATGCTACAGCCTAAAATGGAATAATAAGTGAGATCGATATCTGGGGGTGGGTCATGACTCATGCACATTCCTCTGTCAGATTTTCTTTTCTTACTTCAGGTGTTCACCTAGGTTAGGTTTCATTGCTCGAGCTAGCACTCTGCAGCCACGGTGGTATTGCTTTCTACAGTGGGATGCTCAGGTACACAGATCTGGAAACTTTCACTGGCTTGATTAACTTCTTTGTTATTGAGGTGGGGTAGGTTCAGGACCCTATATCAAAGAAGGAGAAGAAAACGAAATTATTTTGCAACTTTCATGCTGACAGAAAACCCAACAGGTAATCTACACTTACAGATACTGACTGAAGAGTATATCCTATGAATAAAGTGGTCAACAAGTCACTAGCTATCACACTCAGAGGATGGTCAACCCGAGACTTAATTTCTAGTGGTCAGAAAACTAACATTTTAGTTCTTCATGAGTTCACTCAGGTTCATTGTGCACCACAAACCATGTGAAATCTCAGATCACTCCTGTTCCATTTAATAGGTTGGATAGTTGGCTATTTTTTATTGCAGCTGTGTTATTTTGTTAACCTGTGTTACTAGAAACTGCACGAATTCTCCTCTTGCTATCAGTAGCTGAGCTAACCTGAGATGATACACTAACTTTTCAGTGGGAGATGAATAAAGCCTTCATTACAGTGCATTGGAAAACTCCCAGCAGAGAGCCAGGTAGGCTACAGGAACATGGCAAAGCAATATATAGGGCAGGAATGGACACTAAAAGAAACTGCTGAAAGGCAGCTGTACGTGGGAGGATTTTACCACAGAAAGGATAGCCACCAGCTTAAAACAACTGTCTTTCTTTAGGTTAAATTGTCATTCATTGATGTGTAGCTGAAAGAAGTTACAGAGGTTGAAAAAACAAAAACAGCATCTACCAAAGTACAGTAAATGGATTTCTTTAAATGCAAGTAGCTTTTTAGATTTTGTACTTTCAAATGTTCCAGCTATTTCTGAAGGGATTATTCAACTCAGTCCTGGGATGCACCAGGGCTATCTTCTACCCTCTATCTATGTTTGTAACCTCCTTTGACTTCAATACAAGTTGTCAGTTTTGGATTGAGTGCAGCATATAGCCCTTCTATAACTAAGAGTGATTTTGAATTCATTGATATGTTTGATGCTTGGGTACTGTTACTATAGGCACTAAGAGAGACAGGAAATAAATATATAAATGATACCTTAAATGAATGTAAACCTCACGTCTTCCATTGCTTAGCATGGCTGGTTTCATCTACTCCATTGTATGACATAGTACAGTGGTTTTCAACCTGTGGTCCATGGACTGCTGGGGGACCCGCAGACAATGTCTAAGATTTCCAAAGGGGTCCACACCTCCATTCAATTTTTTTAAGGGTCCGCAAATGAAAAAAGGTTAAAAACCACTGACATAGCAGCTTGATGTGTCTGTGCATGTGTCCATCCTGTCTTGTCTTATCTTTGTCTGTCCAGTTCTCCCTGCAGTTTCTTCCTGTGTGTGTCTGTTTGTAGATGAAGGGGATGAGGAAAAGGTGGGACCTCTACACAGCTGCCCATGCTATAGGTCTGCCGCCAGTGGGGAGAGGCGTAAACAGCTAGCACCCTCCATTTCAGTGTCTGTGCCCGTTGAGGACCCCTGCCATTCAGATGAGGAGTACTTTGAGCACCCTCTGTTCAGCTCAGAGTGGACTGATTCTAGTACATTCCCCAGTGCTACAGCGCAGAGTGCAGAGGCCTTGTTAGGCCGCGATGAAGGTGAACCAGGCATGGTGCCTCTTTGTTCTTCCTCCTTTCCATCCTGCTCCATGATATTCCATTATTGTGCATCAAGTAACTTGTTTCTGTGGAAGAGAGCCCTGGGGGTTTGTTTGTTTTTCCACATGGAGGTGAAGTATCTCTGGAATCCACACACCCCGAGGGGAGGCTGCAGCTGTAGAGCCAAACGCAGCACTGCTGTAAATGGACCCAAGTCCATGGTGGCCAACAGAGATGCAGCCACTTCCACCAGAGTTGAATTTAGTCCATAATTTGTAGTAAAATGGCCTTGGTTATTGCAGTGAAAGGAGCAGCTAATTAAAAAAGCATAAATTGTTCCCTCTTCTTTTGGGAGAGGATCACTGCCCAGGAAAGTGTGGGAAGTAGGGCGATCATTTGATACCTGAGTTAAGCCAGTTGTTAATGCTACAGAAAAAAAACAACACCCATCCACTGGGACAGCAGTAGAAAATGACTGATCACCTTTGATTCATCAGGTAGGGCAAAGGAGGCCAGATTCATCCCTAGTGTACCTCTGTTGACTTCATAGGGATTAGCTTGACCTATGTGTCTTTACCAATATTCCACGTGTCCAACTGACAATGTGTTTACCTGGTCATCAACAAGATGGCATGTAAGACAGACATTTAAGTAAGTTTGTTGCAATCATTCTGCGTCCCATCTCTTATTAGGCTGAGCCCCTTATTGAGTAAAATTAGCCATATTATTTTATCAAGATGGTTGAAGAAGGGTGGAATGAATTTTGTGGAGTCTTTTCACTATCTGGAGTAGGAACTGAGTGTTGGCTTCTTAGTCAAGACCAAATAGACAATGTCACACTCAACACTGTTGTGATAAATCAGCCTGGGACTTAAACTGGATCTGAAGAATGGTTACAATACAACATTCTACAGAGGTTTAAGTCACAGAAGAATAGCCCTGAATATCTGTAATTGTTCAGTAAAACATATGAGAAGAACTGATGAAATCATGTCAGTGATGAGCTTACCACACTAGAGAATTTAGCTTGATATTGAAGAGTGTATTGAATAGTATAATAGTATTGGATCAGACAGGGAAATCTATTTCCTAGAAAGGGGGGAACTTAATAGAAAAGTCAAGTGTTTCATTATATTTTTAGGTGGAATTAGTATTTGACTTTTGTGTGTGTAGTTATTGACATCTGAAGATACAGTTGCTTGTCCGTTCAAGTAGAAAATCTTTTTTTTCTGCAGCTATAATTAAGACGGTATAAATGTTTCCATTATAAACCTCATGTTTTGGAGATTGTAACCCAGTGGTAAAATTTTGCTCAGCAGGAAAGCAAAAATCTATGATCTTGGTGAGTAGGGTGTTTTTCCCCAATGTAAAAACATATGAGAAGATATGTCATGTAACTTTTGTTTTGGTAGTGTTTCTTTTTTAACTGTATACTCAAAATAATATTGGTATGATGGGCTGTAATAATACTGAAAGAGCCATTATGATCTATAATTTTGACATTTATTTACAACATTTAGCAAATTATACTTTCTTTGGACCCAATTGTTCACTTTATTCCACCAGTTCTGCAGCCGTGTTATTTGCGTGATAGCAGTGAAGTTACACCAGCACAAAAATGGGATAGAGAATTGCATTTTTTATCTAAAATTTTAAAAAGAGGTATAAATGCAAAAGAAAATGAAGCCAAAAAAAAGTTAAGTATTTAAGCAAGGAAATAAAGATTTTGTAGTTGAACACCGTCACTAACTTGCCCTTATTGTGCCAGTGTATTATATTTTTATGTTAGATTAAACCCACCTATGCTTAAAGATCCCTGTAACACCTAGGCACCATGATCTGGTGAAAGACACAGTTACAGGTCAAATTCCAAATCTTCTGGCTTCTGTTAATTTGAGATGAATTACGTAACTAATTTCATTGTTATAGTTTAATTAATAATGCTCTACTTTGGATAACTATTTTCTCAGTACAGGTTAATGAACACGTTCCTTCTTGTGATTTATAAAGGCGTAAATTTAGTTATTTTTACCAAACCAGCCTCAGGAGAAAAATCACATCTTTACAGAGAGGTTTAGCATCAATAAAACAGAGCCAGATACAACCACTGTTATTCAGGTTCACTAACACCTAACTCCAACCTGACTCAGTGAGGGACTTAAGCCTGGGCCTAACTTTGAGGCACACAGGTACTCCTGTTGACTTCAATGGGACTACTAAGCATGTGCTTAAGTACCTTGCTGAACTGAGGCCTGAATAATCCCAGTTGTTATCATTGGGAATGCTCCTGGGTAAAGTCAAGATTGTGGCACAGGGATTTTTATTAAAATTCACGGGCAAGATGTGAGCAATAAGCAATAAATCGCAGAAGCCCTGGGCCCCAACACCCGAGGCTGACAGCCGTTGCCCCACAGCTGCGGGGGGCTGACTGCCTGAGCGGGGGGATTGAAGCTGAAGGCAGAATTTACAGTGATCTGTTAAAGTCACGGAATCTGGGACTTCCGTGACAAAATCGTATCCTTACTCATGGGGTAAGGTGCTATTCAACCTGAGTATGAGTGCCAGAGTCCGGCCCATAATGAACAGTTCATTAATCACTCTTCAATGTTCTTCTGCTGTGGCAAGAGAAGAACCAAAAATATGCTTAATATTAATATAATTATATTAGCACCACGCCAAACTAGGTGCTTTGTAGTAGGTTAACTTACTGGGCAGTTAGTGCTCAATTTCCTCAAGGTCAGGGAGAGGAGTTACTTTCTGCACTGGAGAAAAGAGCACATTTATAAAAAATTTCAATGCACTTTGTGAGTACATGGATGCATCAGACTTTTCACAGCCATTTACCACAGAGCACCATCTCCATTTCCCATGAGTATTTGGGATGTTTGATCTACAGTCATCTCCGTGTTGCAAGGGCAGGTCTGTAAAACACTTTCAGCTCTCATTGTACAACCTAAACATGCTTCTCAAGGAGGGAAACAATACCGTTAAATGTTGCCATGCAAAGCGCAATTTGGCAACCAGAAAATAATTCATCCTTTTTCGTTCTAAGGCAAACTCACTTGCGCCCCTCCCCCCCCCCCCCCACACACACACTTGAAATGGGATGGAAGCTGACTCGGCCTTGAGGTTGGCAACCTAGCCCACCTTTAGAGCTGAAAGTGTTACTGTAAGAACAATCCTACTGAACTTTGTACTTTGTGTTGTCTGCTGGTGTTGATGTCACCTCCTTTTCCATCCCCCAAGAAGAAGAAACAGTAGAGAGTCCAAATGCAGAGGGAGCGAAACCAGCAGCTCTTCCTGGAAAGGAGCTGGGGAAAGACAGTGGGTCTGCTAAGCCTTCAGAGCAGGCAGAAGGCCAGCTGGATTCTGGTTCGGAGGCCAAAGTGTATCATGAAGACAGTGTGCTAAGTGTGGCACCTGGCGGGAACCGCATAACAGTTGTCGAGGAGGTGCCCCTGAAAGCAAATATACCTTCCTTGGCTGAGGAAGGTGTGTGCTCCTTAGGATTGCATGTGTTTGCTGCAAATGGAGTTCTTCTCCTGCTTTCTCCAGTGCTTTCCAAGGCTGCTCCATTTCCTCCTCCTCTCGTTTATTATTATTATTGTTCTTGTTATTATGCTTGACGAGTATGTATCGGGTAACCCAATTTGCATAGATGCTGTATAACAAAAGATTTCCCACCACTGCAGCTGATTCCTGATTTTTTTTACTTTGCCATGATACAATGTGCTTTGCAGCTAAGCTGATACTGCCACATCAGCCTTTTTTTCCCCATCTCAGATGTGTTTGCCAGTCACATTGCTAATCTATGTATATACTTTTTTTCTTTTTGGTGCAGAGATTCATCTGCTTTTCTTTTTTTAAAAAAAGGAGATTTATTGACTTAGACTATGACATAAAGAGGCTTAAACTATAGAAATATTTTTGCTTGCTGTGTGCAGTGTTATTATTTATTTATGCTTCAGTGCATTCTGGTTTTGTTTCCGTAAGGCTATTGCTTCTTATGTCATATCCTCACCATTCATTGCAATCAGCTTCCCTTCCCTCTTTGACCATTGCCAAAACTTTGAATTTTCATTTATTTTAGCTTATTACAAGTTTATGGCCCAACCTGCAGTCCCTGCTCAGGCACAATTCCCATCGATCCCAATGGGATTTTTGCCTTCGTAATGAAGTGTGGAATTGGGCACTTAGGGTAAAATCCTAAGGTGCTCACTTAGGCAAAACTATCAATAGTTTTGATAGTTTTGATCAAATTGAAATCAATAGTTTTGCTTGAGTAAGAAGTAAGTAAGTCTTCAGGGTTTGTCCTTTTGACAGTATTTCTCATCAGTTGTTTCAGAGGGAAACGTAGAGGTAATGATGAGCCATACACTTCCTAATTAAGAGATTTTGGGAGTTGGAGGCTTGTGTTTACAAAAAAGCCTGTCCTAGTAATTTTATTTGGCCCAGCTGAGCAAGATGAAATTCTTTTGGTGTTGTGTCTGCTAATATCATGTGGTATGTGCATCAGCATTACCAGCAGAGGTACAGTACTATAGGTGAAGAAAGATGGCATGTAACTAATTTGTCTCAGTGACGCCACAGTGAAATAAGCTAATGGGCATTGCTTTTGCATATTATATAAGTTGCAACTAATCACCACCATCACCAAAACACCACAACAACTTTAAAAATAGAGAGGAGGAAGAAGTATAACAGTTGTCGATGTTTTTATTTGCTACTTACAATGTTTAGAAGGGTGGTTAATATTTTAAGCTGAAGATAGCCTATCTAAATATTTTAAATAACGATGAACAGATTAATTCAAATTGCTCCAAAAATGATAATGGGCCCAGACCTGTGTGCCATACTCACACAAACGGTTTCATTGGCTTCAACTGGAGAACTTCTGTGAGTATGGAGATCCAAATTTGTTTGCCCGAGATTTGTTGCAGCATGTTTTGGAAACATGCATAATTTATTTTTTTAAAGAAAAACTGACTAAACAATGTTATAACACATTTTGGCATAGATTTCATTATTCTTGTCTTATAATGCACAAGGGGAAGATCAATCTATTAACTACTAATAAATCATCTATAAATTATATATTAAAATGTTACCAAAGAATATTAACTATGCTAAGAATATAGCAGTAACAGGTGTCAGAGTAACATTTTGATTAATTTTAAAATAATCCAGGCCCTCATTATTCAGTGATGCTGAACACCCGTGGTTTCCACTGACTTCATTTGGAGCTGTTAGTGCTCTGCATTTCTGAAAGCTAGGCCTCTCAACTTTGGAAATACAAACAGGTCCATATCCCGTGCATGTTGTGTGAGGTCAGTTTCATGAAAATAACCTGCTTTCTGCTTTTTTGCTAAAAAGCAAATGTAAAAGATCAGTGATATTAGTCAATGAGCTCCCTCGGTTTACACTTAGCCCATGTACTGTGTATTTTAATATTTCCTTTGATTAAGCTAGACACACAAAAGCTTGTGATTTAAAAAGAGATGTAGCATTACGTAAATGCATATATTGTGTATTTCAAGCACATATACAAGGATACTGTTACTTGGCCAAATCTTGCAGACAATTATCAAAGCAAAATTTGTATTGACTTCAGAGTCTAGCAAAGCATTCAAATATTAATTGAGGGATATTTATGATTTTACTGTTACAAGTAATGAGTATGAAGAAATCACATGAAACAAAAGGGTATATTTCTCATTTCAGTGGAGACAAATTTACATGTGTAACTCATATTATCATTAATGCACTTATAAAAGCTTGTGCATCAAGATGAGAGGAGTGTGCAACACTTTAAAACAAATTTCTAACTGAATAGCCTTGCTGCATGGTTGCATATTTTCCCCTCTCCCTTCCATTAATCATACCAAGATATTGTTGTAAGCTAAATGACTGTCTATAAGTACTTTAAATAATTTGTCATAAAACCCAACCAAACTACTTCAGATTTACTTACAGCCTCGAAGATGGAAATCCGTGACCAGGAGGGCACAGGCCCTTTCACAGCTGAGCCATTAGACACAAAGGAACGTGAGTCAGAGAAAGACAGTAAGACTGGTGAGCAATCTAAACATGATGCCTTAGTTCCACAGCCAGCAAAAACTGAGACTCTAGATAAAAAGGAGTCATGGAGCAAAGAAGAAGAGAAAATGCATCCAACTGTGTCGGGACAGACTTTGGATGCAGATCTGCAAAAGAAAGGGGAAGTAAGTTTTGCAGACCCAGGTGCTGATTCAGCTGCAGAGCCTCTTATATCTCAAGGACACAGGGACTTGTCATCTGACCTGCAGAAGGAGAGTAAAACAGATGAAAGGAGTCCAGATACCCAGATACCATCTAACCAGGCTATACCCCTGAAATATAAAGATGACTTTACAGAAACCCAGAAGAGTAATCTTGCTCTTTTGCCTTCAGAATCTAGAATTGATGTGTCTAGTGCTGCCAGAAGTGAACCTCTTTCAGAAACTCCAATGACTGTCTCACAGAAATCACAACTTGAAGACAGTTGCAAAACAAAACAAGAGTTCCCTGACAAAGAGATTGCCAAAGATCTTTCGAAAGATGAAAAGATCCACAAAGACCAAACAGAAAAGCCAGAGGCAGGAGAAGTCTCAGCAATGGCTGCAGATGCCCCCAAACCAACTACAGAAGAAAGACCCATCCAGAAAGTTTCTACGTGGGGGGAAGAAAAGGACATGACAAGGGACGAGAGTGATGAGGAGGAAAGATACGGCTTCCTGGATTGGCAGCCTTCCAAAGTATTAGATGATACTAAACTTTATGCAGAGCAGGAAGATAAAATAGTTGTTCCAGACAAAGCAGTTGTTAGTGAAACTAAAAAATCATCTGATGGTCTCAAAGCAGAAGAAGAGACTGATCGAACTGGAGTCTCAACAGTAGTAGATGCCAAAAAGGAAGAGCAGCAGAGCACAGAGACCCCCACTGGCAAGTTAAGCCATGAATCAGTTCCTGAGAAAGCAAAAGAGCCTATAGATACAGATCACTTATCTAAAGCAACAGAAAAAGCTCCTGATGCACCAAGGTTAACAAGTGAAAAGGGCCCAACTCATGAACTTTGTCAAGACAGAACTATTGAAAAGGATGCTAAGGAGGATACATTCCATATCTCAGATTCAGCTACTCATGAAATACAGGTAGAGGAGGATAGGTCAGGAATGTCAAAGTATTTTGAAACATCTGCTTTGAAAGAGGAAGCAACAAAAAGTGACACACAGCAGCAAGGCAGTGATTACTATGAACTAAGTGACACTAAGGAAAGTGCATATGAACTTTATCATGCAGATCCTCTACTATCTAAAAAAGAAGACAAGAAATTACAGCCAGAAACAGATCAACCATCCAGTGACCCTGCTCATGAAATAGGATATAGTACTCTTGCTCAGAGTTTTCCCTCAGATAAGTCTGAGGAACCTAGCTCTCCACAGGAAAGGATGTTCACTATTGATCCCAAAGTGTATGGGGATAAGAGACAGATCCATAGTAAAAATAAAGATGATTTAACTCTAAGCAGGAGCTTAGGACTTGGGGGAAGATCTGCAATAGAACAGCGGAGTATGTCAATTAACCTGCCAATGTCCTGTCTAGATTCTATAGCACTAGGATTCAGCTTTGGCCGTGCACAGGATCTCTCTCCCCTCGCTTCAGATATTCTAACAAACACTAGTGGGAGCATGGATGAAGGTGATGATTACTTGCCAGCAACCACCCCGGCATTAGAGAGAGCCCCTTGTTTCCCTATAGATAGCACAGAGGAAGATGAAAACGATGAGGAGGAAAAAGCAATGGAAGAAGAAAATATTCAGGTTGAATCCTTGTGTGAGTCGCCCTTCCTGGCTAAGGATTATTACAAAAATGGGGCTGTAATGGCCCCTGATTTGCCTGAAATGTTAGACCTAGCAGGCACAAGGTCTAGATTAGCTTCTGTGAGTGCTGATACAGAGGTGGCACGAAGAAAATCGGTTCCTTCCGATGCTGCTGTAGAAGACAGTGGTGCGTCCCTGCCTCCTGTGACTGATGAAAACCACATAACTCTAAAAGCTGAAAGTCAGCTAGAAGACTTAGGCTACTGTGTTTTCAATAAGTACACAGTCCCACTACCTTCTCCAGTCCAGGACAGTGAGAGCTTAACGGGTGAAATCTGCCCCTTTTATGAAGGCGATGAAAAAATGAGAAGAGGACTGGCAGCTGACCTCTCTTTGATAGAAGTGAAGTTGGCAGCAGCTGAAAAGTCTAAAGAAGAATTCAGCAGTGAAAAAGACTTGAGTCCAAACATCTCCAGTGACACAACGGTTCTGGGAAGGGAGTTTGAGCAGGAGAAAAAAGTCTCTGATAAGCTAGATACCGTGCTAGAAAAAAGTGAGGAACAAGTTGATTCCAAAGAAATCCATTCCCTTGAAGATACAAAACATGAGAAAAAAAGGCCTGATGCAATTTTAGAAATGAAAGAAGAAGGTACAGTTGATAAACTTCATGTAGCCGGACCAGAGAGTGATACTGCAAATGACAAAGCATTAGAAAAAGAGGTAACAAAAGAAAAAGATCTTGTTTCTTTACTGACTCAGAAGGAGGAAAAGTCTCTTAGCATTATACCAAAGGTAGCTGAGATAGAAACACCACACAGGCCAGACTACGATGCTATAAAACACGATATGGATGTTGCTGCCAGGACAGCTGACCAAGAATACCAGACTCAGCTGCATACTGAGATCAGTGAGTTTGCTGCAGCTGGTTCAAAGCAGGACACAGATTCTGTAAAAAAAGCAGAGCCTGAAGCCCAAGAAGCTCAGCAGCAGCAAAAGGACCAGGCCTCTTTGCCCAAAGAACCAAAGGAGGCAGATGTTCTTTCAAGAACTGAGCCTAGTCAGATGAAGGACAGCACCAAACTATCTGAGTCTGAAATTAAGGAGAAAGTGCCTAAGCCTGATCTGGTGCATCAGGAAGCAGTAGATAAAGAAGAATCTTACGAGTCTAGCGGAGAACATGATCAAATCCAAGAAGACTTAAATGGAGAATCTTTGAAACCTGATGACGGCAAAATAGAACCTCAGAAACCACCTGTATCAGAAGAAGAGATTACGTCACAGTTGCCAGTGGAAGAACCTTCCATCGAGCTTGCCATTTCAAAAGCTGATTCTGTACAAGAAGAGACGGCCGACATCCAAATGGAGAGCATACCACAGCCTAAAGAAGAAATTAAAGAGATGACTCCAGACATAACTGTGAGGCCCGCAGAAACCACGGAGCAGCTACTGTGTGATTTAACTCCTGAGTCTGTAGAAGGCAAAGAGCATGAAGAAGATGATGATGATGATGATAAGCATCAACTCATGTCAGACATGCACCAAGAAATAGAGTTGGAGGCGCCTGCTGGAGAAGAAACATCGACTGAGGCTGGCCCAGAGGAAATGCCTGAACTGAAAGGGGTTATTGAGTCTGTTGTGACAATTGAGGACGACTTCATCACGGTGGTGCAGATGACTGTGGATGAGAGTGAATCTGCCTCTCACAGCGTGCGCTTTGCTGCTGCACAGCAGGAAGAAATGGAAAGAAGGGACTCCCTGCCTGAAGAGGAAGTGGAGATGGAGATGGAGGAACCCGCTGACATCCAGGCAGAGCCCAAAGAGAGCTCGCTGCAAGCTCCCTCTTCACCCGAGAAGGAGGAGATCCTGCTAACCGATTACAAGACAGAGACATATGATGATTACAAAGATGAAACAACTATCGATGACTCCGTCATGGACACAGACAGCCTGTGGGCGGATACTCAAGGTGTGCATTATCCTTTTTTAAAAAAAATGTTTTTGCTTCCCAACAAACCATGATTAAAAAGCATAATAATAATATAATAGTAATAATAATTTCAGCACATTTCAGAAATGTTATAAAATAATCTGCCATTTATTTTAAACAATCTGCTGTATTTTCAAATTTCTTTCCCCTCCACCAAAGCGTTGTTAACATTTGTTACTAATTTTCTGTTTGTTGTTATAATTTGCTCTGACCCTACAGATGATGATAGGAGCATCATGACAGAGCAGTTAGAGACTGTTCCTAAAGAGGAGAAAGCAGAGAGAGAATTGCGAAGATCATCTCTTGATAAGCATAAAAAAGAGAAACCTTTTAAAACTGGGAGAGGCAGGATTTCTACTCCTGAAAGAAAAATAGCTAAAAAGGAACCTAGCACACTCTCCAGAGATGAAGTGAGAAGGAAAAAAGGTTCATTTAACACTCACTATTACCATATTTTTGCTGTTGTACAGTACTGCCAGGTTACTCTGTTGTAGAAGTTGAATGTTGTGATAATACTAACTAATACTATTTAATCAGACATTGTACAATTACGTCAAAACAAAGTGCTAGGCTCACCCCTCTGTTACTCCAGCTTTATGCCCATATGGCGGACAAGGCAACACATCTGGGGTTAATGCACTACTCCTTCGCCTCTGCAAACTAATTAATTCCTCAATTCAGTCCAGTGCAACCTAAAGCATCAAACTGGAATAACAGAGCAGTGTGTCTGGCCAATGGTTGATTTGTTATCATGTAAAACTGTTTGGGCTTTTCTCCTGATTGTGTGCTTTTGTGTTTTCTTGTCCATAGCAGTGTATAAGAAAGCTGAACTTGCTAAAAAATCTGAAGTTCAGGCCCACTCTCCCTCCAGGAAAATCATTTTAAAACCTGCTATCAAATATACTAGACCAACTCATCTCTCCTGTGTTAAACGGAAGCAGACAGGTGACTGTGCTGTGTTCAATTATGCAATGTGGCTGGCAAACATAGACACTTTTTTTTTTAAATCTCATTGCTATAGCAGCTTCTCTATTTTTTTTTTTTTATTTTTCCTCCGAGAATATCAACCTTCATGAATATTACTACTTTTCGGTGTTTTGTATCATTCTTCTTTTTCGGTATTTCTTTATTTCTCTATTTGTTTGACAGAGGCCATGATCATGTATGCTTGTCATTGCTCGGCCTTCCAAGTGCCGTGATTGTATCTTGGCATTGTGCTTGAATGTGGTGTTGTAGGAATCTCTATTTTCATTATTTGTATTTGTTTATTTATTTTGTGGTGAATTTATATGGTGGGAACGTGTTGACAGCTTAAACCATGGTATACATATCCATTATTTTGCTTTTTTCTCTCATGCATAATAAGAAGACTTGTATATTGCTCATTTATACTTATCTGCATTGGCGCTTCCAAATCTGTTACTGATGTTTATGACTTCAAGCCAAAACCCACTGGGAGAATCTGGAATGCAGAGTACGACGCTGAGAGAGAAGAAATCTGGGGTCAAACGACGAATGCATTTCAAGCAAAAATGGTTTTCAAAATCTTAGTATTTGATAGGGGAAGAAAAGAGAGAGACAATCAGTGGTTCTCACAGTATCTAAATAGATATATCATTATACCAGAATTAGAACATCTTCACTCCAGTCTCTCAGTACCATTCTTGATAGCACTGTCAGATCAGAGTGGAAAGAGAAGTATTGGACTTGTCTGTTAATTTTTTTTTAAAGGGATGGGACATGATTTTCCTATAACACAGTTTGACACCTCCATGTACTGCAATGCAGTTGCTCCTTATTTATATCGGAGTAAAATGAGAAGAGAACCATGCCCCACTAGTTTACATTCAGGGTATAATATTCTAAAATGGAAATGTTTTTATGTTTCTTGGCTCAGAAGTTAAAAACGATGTTTATTACTTTGGTTAGCAAGATATAAATTAGAGTAGTCTACAGTGTGCTCCAGCTAGCTCCAGACGACAACTGGGAGAGTAAAGGTGTCTTAAACCCACTTCTGCCTCCTACCTCCTCTGCTCTTTCACAAAGCACAGCTTAATGAGACCAGAAGACCATAATTCAAAGATTCTTCAAAGAACCCAAAGTGTGTTGTGGGATTAGGGAGTAGGTGTCACAAATTGGTTTAATGCTTTAGTCCTTCACCTTTGCAGACCAGGTTTCATATCCTGCATTGGTCATAAATGAATTTTTAAACTATTTGGCATGATTTGATTGCAACTTAGGGAGGCTTAAGGCTAAAACAATGAGATGTTTCTTCATGGCATAAATTATTGGCTTTACAGATTTACAGTCTTGCTAATATCCACACCTCTTTCTTATGTATACTGCTATTGTTCCCTCCCATGGGCTACCACTACTAAACCTCTAAATATTTTTGCTTCCTATAGCCTTCTAGTCAGAATTGAGGTGTGCCAGTAGAAAAACCTAGGGAAGCCTGCCCATCGCTTAGACACACTCATCCTGGCTCTAGGTAGTGCTATCTGTCCCTCATTGTAATGTATAACGGAATTCACTCAAATTAAAAACAAACCCAAAAGGTTGCCAAAGTGTAAAATATAATTTAAGGATAAACTCCAAATTTATTCAAGCAGTAAGAGTTGAGATCAAATAAAAACCCCTCGTCCAAAACATCAGCAAACTTTGAGAGAGTTCTGAATCAGATTAAATTTCGTGCCCTTTATAATGCGTGGAACCAAAACCCCGGATCTGAAATTTGGGATAATTTTGGTCTGGAACTGAACTTTGAGGTTTGGGCTCATCTGTAAAGCAGACTAACATGAACCAAATCACTGAATGAACAGAAAGTCCCCACAACCTAACATTGGCATATCCTCAAGACAGCTGAAAAATCAAAAAGTAGCACACAGAAAGCCTGATTTCCTTCTTCCCCCCATTTTCTGTATCAGCGCAGTCATTCCAGTGATTGCTGCTACAGAGGGTTAGGGGACATAGAAGGATATTTCATAGAATTGCCCGCTGGGGTGTAGGCATCCAGGATTAAATATGCACACCCCTCAGGTGGACATAACCAACACAGGGACTGGACCTGTCCCCAGGCATCTTCAGGATCTGGGAGCTGGAGGGGGAGGTATATTTCCTAGCTGAATGGTGTAAACCAAGAAGCCTGTTTTCTGTTCTTCCTTCTTGATGAATGTAAAACCATTTGTTTGAGGCAGCGTCTACTCCCATTGAAATCAATGTGAGCTTTCTTTTTGGTTTCAGTGAGAGCCAAATTGGATACCTAGCCACAAATGCCCCCAGAGTGTATTCTGTATAACTCTGGGCACATTCCAAGCAGCAAAAACTTCCATGTTAGCCTTTTTTGTACTTTAAAAATGAAACTTGTCCAAAGAGCAACCGTTTGGGACACAGATGTCTCCATTAAAAAGTCAAAATTTTGTCTACATTTACCATGCAGTGAGACAGTAAATGAGATATCACAGTATTTCCCTATAATCTCAAGGGACAGAAAATAACTCGTCACTATGTAGTAACTGTGGGCAGAAGCTGACTATTTTAATGGCAACCACAGTCTCCTCAAGAGTGGGATTCTCAGTAATTATGATTATTAAAAGATGCCCCTTCCTTGGAACATGAAAAGAGAAAGAAGGCAGAAGGAAAAGACAGTTTTATTTGATCATCTAAACTTTATCCTAATTTTCATTGTGTTGTTTGATTGGCTGAAGTTAGACGACGCTGCTACCTTTGTGACATCACATCATGGATGTCAGAGGGTTGGCCAGCACAGTTGCTTAGCCTTTGAACTGGGGCAAACATGCATTAGGCTTGTCTTCCTTGTCTTAAATATGTTTATTGTGTGATTAAACTGGTAGCAGAGCACGAAAGGACAGTGTGACGTCATGATCCAGGTATTTTGCTCAGATGGAGGAGTTGTTATGCTTTCAGGTAAGTCAGTCACAGAAGCACAAAACTGTGCTCTTTACTTCATAGCTGCAGGCAGTTGGAGTTAAATACCAAAGGAAAAAGGAGAAACGTTTAAAAACCAAAAAACAGCAGTAACAGATGTGGGAAAAGGTAATGCAGGAGGGTTTTATTGAGCATGTTCAGCTATAAATGCAGAACTAAACTGTCAGTTATCTTTCCCTCTCTCTCTCTCTCTCCCCCCCCCCCCACTCCCTCAATGTAAAATCAAAGAAAAAGAACAAGACAAGAACATTATTTAAGAGGGCAAAATTATTGAGTGGGAAAGGCAGCCTTGTTCACAATGGAGATTGGTTGCAGAATACCAGGATTTCATCCCACCCGACTGTTCCAGGCAAGGGGATGTGCTGGGACAACTGCCAAGGCCAAGGGGAAACCCATCTTTGCTACCCTGGACAAAGTTTCGGGGTTGGTTTCACAGGTGGAAGAAAATCAGGATTATAGCTAAGAGACCTCGGCTGTGACCACCCAACCTTCCTCCTATGCCCACTCAGAGTCCAGTACTGTGCTGTTGCAAAGGATTTCACTAGTAGTTAGAGTTCGTACAACACATAGCTTCCTGAATAACAGCATGGTGAACACTTAGTACACAAGTTTCTGAAAAGCTCCTCAACTTCCAGACTTTCCCCTAGGATGGAGTCCAAGTCAAACGATATCAGTCTCACCTCAAATGTAACTCAAATCATGTTTCATCAGACAAGAACCACAGGATAAGACTGAAAGAAGATAGGTGCCAGTGCTTCAATAATAGATATTAAACTAAAGTCTCAGGGTCTGATTGACCTCTGCGTCACTCCGCTTTTATACCAGTGTGACTGTATTGACATCAGTGGAGTTATAGCAGTGTATATTGGAGTGAATACACAGCAATGAATCAGTTTCTTTTCATTTAGGGTTCTTGGCCAAGAGTTTGAAAGGTGGCTAGTGAGATTGCTTGAGATTCCTTAAAGGGGCCTGATATTCAGAGGGCTATTGTTCAGTATTTTCTGAAAATTAGGCCCCTTTAAGGTGTCTCATTTTGGGCTCCCAAAATCACAAGTCACTCCTCAAAAATCTTGGCTCTCAATCCTAGATCACTAGGAAGAGGAGGACATAATTCTGATTTGCTGGCTAGAATTAATACATTAACTGGAACTATCACAAATATGGTAATATGTATTCTTTTATTTCTTAAGGCAGCTGCATATACTGCATATAATAATTCACCAGATCATTGCTTTGCACGGTGCTTACAAGACAATTGATTATACTAAAGGTGTCCAGTAATTCAAAATGATTATTTTTAACCATCAAGGGTTTTTTTTTTTTTTTGGGTCTAACAGCGGCAGGTGGTGAAACAAACCAGGCTCCAGGTGTATTTAAACAAGCAAAGGAAAAACTTTCAGTGAGTAAAATAATCCTCTTGTCATTCATCTTTCTGAAAACTCCTTTTTGTCCTGTCTCGGGTGGTTTTGTTTTAATTTCAGTAGATAACTGTGTCTTCCCTTTAGAATTAATTTGTCATATTCATTTTTTTTATTACAGCCATTCTCCCCTATAGATAATTATACAGTTTTTGATAATTTTATTATTATTATTATGTATTGTTTGTATTATTGTATCATCTGGGGTCACGGACAAGGACGTCATTGTGCTAGGTGCTGTACAAACACACAACAAAAGACAGTCCCTCAATCCACCGTTGACACACAGCAGCTGAGTTACAATAAAGTTTAATATTGTGAAGCATCCAGGGCCAGGCCCTCAGCTGGTGTCAATCAGCATAGCTCCACTGCAGCACACTGGAGCTGCACTGATTTACCTGATCTGATTTTCTGGCCGTTGTTGTCATCTTGCTGGATTGTTACATACAAGAAGAAAATCCTGCCTCATGATTGGCTGAAAAGAGTCTTGTGATGAGTCATTACATTTCTATTGCTTTTCTCCTCAGAGGTCACAGATTTCTGGAAAATGTTAACCAATGACATCTCATATGCAAATGTGCCTCCTGATTGGCTTAGCTGAGGTCATGTCCTGGACCACTCTCCACCTTAGAATGTTAGGTTTAAACAAAATTGTCAAACTTCCCGTCCTCACCTTCAAGGCTCAGCACAGCCTACACCACCACTTACATCTCTGCTGTCATCCACGCCACACCTCTGACTCCCTCCAGCCCGTCCGTGAGTATTGCCCCACCTCCCCTTTAGTCATTCTCACTCTCCCTCCCTTCTCACATGTTGCCCATATACCCTTCCCACCCCAGCGCTCCAGGTGCCCAACTTATTTTCTTTCAAATCCCCACTGTGTAACTCTTTTTCCAAGAAGTCCACACATGCTAGCTCACAACTGTAGCACTCTGGTGACTTACCCCTTATTGAACAATGACCACAACAAAGTCCTCCAAGATTGAACCGTACCCCTGGATCTCCAAGTGTGTTTTGTGCCTGATTTGTGTTGTCTGTCTAAATAGATTATAAACTCCTTTGGGGCAGGGACCATGCAACGTGCTAACCACACTGTCAGTGCTTATCCCATAATATTAGACGATACTATAATCAATAATTTGAAGATGATGGCAACAGCTTATGTAATTTGTGGCCATCATGAGTGATGTGCCAGTTTAGATCCAAATCCAGATCTGAACTCTCCCCAAATGAGTATTTGATCCAGTGCTACAATTTTGGCCTATCTCTAGCCACAACTGAGAGATCTGTAGATATTTCTCAATAAAACATCCAGAAACATAGGTGACAGTGCATATACTGACTTCCTGTTTGGGTCAACAGCGAGGTTCACTTTCCTCTGAGGTAAATGTCTATAGTCACCTTAGCAGAAGTCAGTATCTGTTTGTTGCCAAAGTCTTCGGTGCCCTTGGAAAACTACTGGCACAAACAAGCAGCGTGCATTCTTCCTCTGGGTTCATCTCCTCTCTTTGTATCTTCTTTATTCTTCCTGTCAGTTGTTTTAGGGCAAAGAGCTGAAATCTATCCTCTTCTTGCTTCCACTGTTGTCTTTCTTCTCAGTCCCCAGTCCATTCCCTTCCAGAAACACCCCTCCACCTTCTGCCTTTTCTCCTTATTCCCTGGAGCAGTCCACATCCTGACCTTTCAAGCACCTGTCCCCTATTACTGTTGCATTCCCTCCTGCTTCACCGTGTATTATGTTGCGCAACCCTCCCAAAGTGGCCTTCTCATAACAGTTCACCAACTCCTTTCCAGCTGTCATGTCAGGTAGCATCGCAGCTGAGTACACTCATCGTCTGTTTGCAGAGCCTTAATACCTGATTGCAACGTACATGTTGTACTTCTGAACAATGCTCAGGAAAAGCTAAGCAGTTCTGCCCTGCTGGGGAGGATCATGTCCCCATCCCAGCTGTGTGTTAAGAACACTGGCTAATTCATATCAGGAAGTATGGATTGTGACTGCCTGCCCCCTCCCTAGCTGGCTTATGGTATAAAATGATGTTTCCACGTTTCATCTTGAGCAGTCTCTTAACCATTGCAAGCGCTCACGCTTATTGTAAGGGCCATGTATTGCTCGGTCCCACATAAGCAGCCTGCCCTTGCAGCAGTAGGAGTTCTGCAAGAGACTGAAGGTAGCATATGGCCCTAAATGGGCATTTGTTTGAAAGCAAAAGTACGATCAGTTTGGCCCTCAAAAACAGATAGGACAGGATTTTGCAAAATATCTTCCCATCTTGGACAGGGTTGGTCACCATCGCATATTTCCTGTGCAAATCAGTTAATCTCTTTGGGTCACATTTTGCCACCCTTCTTCATGCTAAGTAGTACCGCACGCCACCGTGCGAAAGGAAGTTTGTAGCAGAGTGAGGAGTAGACCTCTTGAGTCCCAGAGTGGTTCACAAGACCATCCTTTCTCCTTAACTGCCGTAGCCTTTTAGAGACAGGAAGATATTTTGCAATACCCTGTCCTGGCTGTGTTTAGGATCCAAATTAGCTGTGCTTTTATACAATGCAGCTACTCATGGAGTGAGATACTACTCAGTATGAGTAAGAAGGGCAGCATCTGCCTCTTTGCGCCTTCCTTGCCCAGCTGTAATATCTTCCCTACAAAGGGTGTTGTGAGGATAAATTTATTAGTCTTTATGAGGTGCTCAGATACTACAGTGATGGAGGGAATAAAAGTACCAGATTAGATTGTAGGCCCCAAACTGCTGGTCCTCAACCCTCTCAAAATCAGGCACAGGGGCCAGATTTGCAAAGGCATTTGGATGCCTAAAGATATGTTTAGTGGCTTTAGAAAAGTGCTTAAGTGAGTTAGGTGCCTAACTCCCACAGGCTTTCTGCATCTTGAGTCACCTAAATACCCTTTGTAAATCTGGCCCAAAGTATCTCAAGTTGGGCACCCAAAAATGGAGGCATACCTAACTAGGTGAACACTGTACTATGATGGAACAGTTTTATAAAAATTATTTAAAGCAGACATGCCATTGATCAGTTATATGCCTCCCATTACTTTAGATAGCAAAATAATAAATATTTAACAATGAATAATATGTGTACATAAAAGTGGTGTTTTTAGAAATACACTCACAGTATTGAACTGAGCTCGTCTCCTACGATAGAGACTGCCAAATTATCGATACTTTCTACAGAGGCCCAGTTTGATAATGCAGCAGGACTGAAATGATCGCTTTTGCCATGAGAAGGCATTAGAATTTTGAGCATTCCCAAGCTGTACCTTTATTTCATTTTACAATTTAAAAATTGTTTTAAGCAGTATTAACGTGCCTGATTCTGATCTCTTTTAAACTGGTGTAAATTAGGAATAACTCCACTGTAGTCGGTGGAGCTACACCAGTATAAAACAAGAGTAGGGAGAAGAGATTCAGGCCCAGTGTTTCGTAAGTGATAACTTACAGTACCCTGATTTCTTATGGTGTCTACTGGTAAAGCTGATTTTTTTCAGTCCTACTATGCATTGTTAAGAGCCCAATTCTGCAGCTCTTGCTCGTGCTGAGTAGTTCTTACACATATGAGTAGTCCCACTTGAGTAATTTCACCTCTGTGTGAGTAAAGTGTTGCAGAATCAGGCCTTCGTTGCCACGATAATAGCTTCCAATTATTCTTTTTCATTATACCTTATACCCTTTAAGGGGAAAAAAATAGAGCCAGATTGCAAACCCCTTACATTGGTGAGGCATTACTAAGCCAAGTAGTCCTAGTGACTTCAGTGGAACTAGGTGTGACGCTGCTTGCCAATGTTCAGTGAGGGACTCACAATCTGCCCATCTTTCTAATGGAGTGTAATGAGTACAGAATATTGCATATTATCCTGGATTTTAAGGGTTAATACGGTAGAAGAGGTGTTAGTATCAAGTCATTTCCCCATTTTGAGTAGTACCGTAAAAAAAATTTCTAAATCTCCTACTAACATTTTATTGTGGAACATTCCCAGAGAGGGAGATACTTCATATTCAGGACTTGGTTTTAAAAAAGCAGGCTCCATCTTTGGTCCTGCAAATTCCCACCTGTAGTAAATGCTTACGAACTAGCCTTTGCGTCTGCACTTAATAGAGGGGGCAAACTTGCATCTGCAAAAAAGGAGGACTGGATTGAGGCCCTTCAGAGGGTCTGTCTACACAGCATCTGGGACGTGATTCCCAGCTTGGGTAGACATACACCTACTAGCTCTGCTGTGGCTCGTGTCTAAAAATAGCAGCGTGGATGTGGTGGCACAGGCGGCAGCTCAGGCGGTGGCACAGGCAGCAGCTCAGGCTAGTCACCTGAGGACAATCCCACTCCACCTCTGGGATGCATACTGAGGCAGCTAGCCTGAGCCACTGTGCGCACTCTGCTATTTTTTAGGCACTAGCTTGAACAGAGCTGGCATGTGTATGTGTACCCGAGCTGGGAATTATTTCTCAGCTGCTGTCTGGATGTACCTGTAGAGTCAATTCTATCTCAGAGCCAAATGCTGCATTTCACAATACCTACTTGCATGTGTGTCTCAGAATTTTACATGTGCTGATTGGAAAAAGGAAGTGTAATTCATAGCTTGGCATTTTTTCATTTATCCATTTTGCATGTGTTTTCCTTTCGTCTCATTGCTCAGCTTCATGTTATGTTTCTTCTGTTTGTTTTCTCATGACTAGACTTCCTCTTTGTCAAAGATTCCTGCCTCAAAGTCTAGAGTGAAGTCATTGCTTCCTCCAAGACCCAGCTCAGCTTGCTCACTAACTACTAAAAGGGCTACTTTTCTCGATACAGACAGTTACTATGTACGGCCCTCCTCGGCGGGCCCAAGAGACTGCTTTCCATACTCAAAATCAGATGCTAAGGTAAGGTAGCAGAGTCAGAGAGAGGTAGCTCAGAGAGGGGCATTTCATGGATCTTATTCTCTCCCTGCTGAATCTAAGTAAGTCGCAGTGAAGTTACCTGGGTTTGTCGTCTCATACAGCTGCATCGCTGTAGCACTTGAGTGAAGATGCTTCAACACCAACAGGAGAGCTTCTCCCGTTGGCATAGTTAATCCGCCTCTGACAAGAGACAGTAGCTATGTCGACAGGAGAGGCTCTCCCTTAGCTCTAGCGCTGTCTACATCAGGAGTTAGGCTGGTATCACTACATTGCTCGGGGGGGTGGATTTTTCACACCCCCTCAGTAACATAGTTATACTGAGATAGGTCTGTAGTGTAGACTGGACCTTACAGCAGCACAGCTGTATTGCCACAACTGTGCCACTGTAAGGTCTCCCATGTATCCTCTCTTTGCCGGCGGGAGTTAACCTACCCCCAACGAGCAGCATTAAGCAGGAGAGCCTCTCCTGTCAACATAGCGCCATCTGCATCAGCACTTTTGTCTGTGAAAGTTATGTAGGTCAGGAGGGGTGTTTTTCTCACACCCCTGACCGACAAAAGCTTTACCAACAAAAGTGCTAGTGTAGACAAAGCCTCAGTGAAGTTACTTGGAGAGTTACTCAGATCCAGTGGCAGGAGACTTGAGCTCCAGGCAACAGAGCTTGAGACACAACCTGTAAAGAAACAAAGGAGATTATTATAGATCCTTCAGGATAAATTCAGCTGTATTGTAAAGGACATAACTTTGTCCTACGACTGTAGAGGTGTTAACTGCCCACTTCACCTGGAATGGTCTCTTGCAACATGTGTTAACTCTTTATCTTTTCCACCATATAATTAGCTGTGACACTCCAAGTACCTTTCCCAGACCTGAAGAAGAGCTCTGTGTAAACTCAAAAACTTGTCTCTTTCACCAGCAGAAGTTGGTCCAATAAAAGATATTGCCTCATCCACCTTGTCTCTCTAATATGCTAGGATCAACGTGGCTAAAACAACACTACAAAAACCATAAGGGCCAGACCCACCCTTGGTGACATGGACAGAGTTCCCTTGACTTCAGTGGAGTTGCTCCTATTTACAAAAGTAGAGTAGCTAGCCCCGGTGTAAGTTGGTCATAAAATAAATGTAAGTGGCTAAGGACAGCAGCACCAACAGGCCTTTCAGTAAATTTGTAATTTACACTCATGCAGTAATCTGCGGGGACCAAATGCAATCCCTAGCATAAGGGGGCACAACTTGCAATGAAAGCTGAGACCAGTTACGTTAGGGGCAAAATTTAGCCCTACGAGTGTTAAGGATGCTACAGGGAGAGAAGTCTGCTTTGTCTTACACTTCCCTAGTGAGGGCTTTCTCTTCCAGCCCCCCTGTGCACACATTTCACTTGTTTTACACACCCACTGAAGGCCAAGTTGGTGAACACGACACTGCTTAGCCACTTTGCCCCACTTGCAACCATTTTCCCACCAACCCACAAAGGTGTTTCTTGCACCAGTTTGGATAATTTTTGTATTTGGCCCTGGGATTGCCATGGGAGACAGCTGCTTATGCCAAGCTGCATTTGGCTACCCATCTCACAAGTGCACAAATACTTGAACATACTCAGATGTACACTGATCTAAGCGAAGTAAAGAAGCAGACACACACAGATCTAAACATGGAAAAGATCAATAAAGAAGAAAACAGGCTAAGGTTCCAGTAGCTAATATCCCTGCTTTGAAAATTTAATCAGCAGCCTAAATTCTCCAAACTCTCATTTTGGGGGAAAATATAACGTCTTGTAGAGCTTCAAAAGGCAGCATTTCAGCACTCATGTTACCTAATAATGTAGAGTCTGAAACATCCTGGGGGCCCGATCCTGCAATCCCACTGCAGGTGGAATCCCCTGGGACTTCAGGATTGGGCCCTGGATCTTTGCTTCCACTTGTATAAAAAAGCCCATTAGACTAAATGATCTTTCAGGATTTCTTGTTTCATGACTTCCTAACCAGAACGCCTCTTTCACTAAGAGCCAGAGCCCACTGAAACTGATAAAAAGACTCCCAGATTTGGCAAAGCTCAGACACTACAAGCTCCCAGGGTCCATTTTTGCCCCATTGAACTCACATCAGGTTTTGACATTGACTTCAGTGGGAGCAAAATCAGGCCTCGATACATTTTGGTCAGATCAGTGAAACAGCATATATATTTAGGGTCTATTCAGGGAAGCTAGGAAATAAACAGAGGGGAATTTCCCCTGAAATAGGCAACCAGACGTTTAAGGAGCCTTGTAAAAATGAGTTCAGCATTGTCTTAGGCAAACTGAAAATCTAGAGTGGGCTTTTCAAAAGGATTCAGTATTGACCGAACTCAGCTCTCATTGAAGTCAGGGAGAGTTTTGCCATTCACTTCAGTGAGAGCAGAGTTCAGCCAATGCTGAGCACTTTTGAAATTTCGTCCCCTAAGGGGCAGCCAATCTAAAAGCTAGATGTCCAAAGTCAGTAAATCCCAAGGGAGTTAGGTGACACATCAGACCTGGGTAATCATCAGAGCGTTCTGCATGAAATGTAAAGGAACTGGGCGTCATTTGATCTCAGTTGCACTGGTCTGAGTCAGAGGCTACCATGAAATTGCACTTGTGTTAAACTAGTGAGAGATCACAATCTGGATAATTATGTTTACTGTAAAGCCATTTTTTTCCTTTTTGCTCCTATCAGGATGGAATAACCAAGAGTCCAGAAAAGCGTTCCTCTCTACCAAGACCTTCTTCCATCCTCCCCACTCGGAGAGGTGTATCAGGAGACCGAGATAGAGATGAGAATTCTTTCTCCCTCAATAGCTCCATCTCCTCTTCAGTACGACGGACTACCCGTATGTTTCTCTACAAACCTAACTCTCCTGGGGCCTGCACCTGCCCTTGCTATATATTTCACACACTTGCTAAATCCATCCTTACCTTTCCTTTGCCTTTAAGAAGTAGGCCTGAGTTGTACTGCTGGGACGAGAGATCTGTACCCCAAATTTGGCCATGTTCAGATATGGGGTGCTGTTGTGACCCAATATAGCGACAAAGGGTTGAGTCCAGATGTGGGACCAATCTTTCCCAAAGTCTGGCTTGCTCAGACCTAGGGCTGCAGTTGAGACCCTTCTCTTGTATAAAAAAAAATCCCTTCACGGGGGTTTCCCGGTGGTGTGACACATTTAATATAGACCATTTATAAACAAACAGAAAAAAGAAACTCACTTAGTCTGAGCAGTATAATTTAAAAATAATAATAATTCTGATGATCTCATGAAAATGGAAGGCTTATTTAATAAATACCAAGATTTGTTAATTTGTTGGTTTGGTTTAATGGTCTCCTGGTGCATAGTTAATGCCAAGCCAGAAAGAAGCTTTGCCTAAAAATAGTTGTATGTAAGTTATTGGGGTGACTCATCAGAAGAAAGACACAGCAGTTAACCAGCAAGGTCATCTTATCAGAATGTTGGAGTGCTGTTAGCAGCTGTAAATAGGGCAGCACTTAGCACCCGGCATACTGGGTGTGGTTAAGAGGAGGTTTGGAAGGTTAGAAGGGAGCACTTGCATCAGAAAACTTAATGGCATCATTAGCTCACCAGTTGGATAGCAGGGAGAAGAAAGCAAGCAGTATAAAGGGCTGAGCCAGCAAGCGGGCCAACAGTCAGGAAAGGGGGCTGCTTCTAGCTGCTGCCATGTCTGTATTGTACCGGGGGGCATAAGGGAGAAACAAGTTACCCTAAGACCAAGGAAATGTAACCACCCCTCTCTCCAGGCATCCCCCCATGCCAGTCTAGCATTCAGCTCAGGCCTCAGAACCTGGCTTGGTACTCTCCTGTCCCACAGGAATTCTTCTGTCTCTGCCTCTTCAGAAACTATTCTTGCAACCTTTTTCAAAGAAGCCTAAGAACATAAGAACGGCCACATTGGGTGAGGCCAAGGGTCTATCTAGCCCTGTCCTGTATCTGATAGTGACCGTTGCTGGATGCTTCAGAAGGAATGAACAGAACAGGGCAATTTTGAGTGATCGAGCCCCAGCTGTCCAGTCTCAGCATCTGGCAGTCTGAGGTTTAGGGATACCCAGAGCATGGGGTTGCATACCTGACCATCTTGATTAATTGCCACTGATGGACCTATCCTCCATGAACTAATTCTTTTTTGAACCAAGTTATGTGTTTGGCCTTCACAACATCCTCTGGCAAAGAGTTCCACAGGTTGACTGTGCGTTGCATGAAGAAATACTTCCTTATGTTAGTTTTAAACCAGCTGCCTTTTAATTTCATTGGGTGACCCTTAGTTCTTGTGTTATGTAAAGGGAGTTAGATACCCAAATCTCACTGAAAATCCTTTGAAAATCCCAGCTTGAGTATCAGGGGTAAAGTGCAGCCCCTCTCAGTGCATAGTGACCCCTGGGTGGCATAGCAGAAAATGAACAACTTGCCCATCCTCCTGGCTGGGGCAGATGTATACCAGAGTGTGTTTGTCAAAAGGGGTGGAAGCCTGAGGGGAAAAAAGTAAAGGCTGCAGGGAGGCAGGAAAATCCCATTCGCTCTCCTGCACAGTCAGTGCAGTGAGCGAACCCTGATTGACGGTTGGTTGGGAAAGAAAGAGCCCAATCTGGGAACAGTGGAGGTGAGAGTAAAGCGTGATTAATCCATTTAACGTGTCATGTTCAACAAAGAGGCTTTCTCCTTAGCCCCGGGAGCACCGGTACCTTGGGTCTCATCCATCCCCAGTGAAATAAATAGAATGATTCCGATTGACTTCACTGGCCATTAGATCAGTCCCTTTGAGTGCACTAAGAGGACTCCTCAGCAAACTCAGTGGAAGCCAAGGACATGCATCCATACAGCAAGGAAATTACCTAGGGGCAGATCCATAGGTGGAGTAAATGATCATTGCTCTCTTGAAGTCAATGTAGCTATGACTGTTTATGCAAGCTGAGGATCTACTCTTTGGATTCTACTGTAGATACAAAGCTACTAGCTATGGTACATGACCGAAAGCAGCCAAGTATTTGAAATCTGCTGTTCAAAAGTTTACTATTGAAACCATCTCTACTGTAGAGACTACATTAATGCCTAATCCTAAAGCCCACTGAAGTCAATGTGTGTCTGTCCATTGAGTTGGTGGGCTTTACTTCAGGATACTTATCATTATAGGTGTCATAGTCTGTGGAGACACAATATGAAGAAAAGAGCGATTTATCCATGTGGTTTTAACGCTGTTGTGTCTTCACTATAGGATCGGAGCCAATTCGCAGCAGGACAGGAAAGAGTGGCACTTCTACACCCACTACCCCTGGATCCACTGCCATCACTCCTGGTACCCCACCCAGCTACTCCTCCCGTACCCCAGGCACTCCTGGGACCCCAAGCTATTCCAGAACCCCTCATACTCCAGGCACTCCCAAGTCTGCTATATTGGTGCCCACTGAGAAGAAAGTCGCCATCATACGCACTCCTCCAAAATCTCCAGCCACACCTAAGCAACTACGACTTATTAACCAGCCTCTGCCGGACCTCAAGAATGTCAGGTCCAAAATTGGATCGACAGACAACATCCGGTACCAGCCGAAAGGGGGACAGGTAAGAATTTACTCTAAATGCACAGTGACGGTATTAATGTGCTGGGAAGGTTGCAATTTTGAGATGCCCCATAAATAACAGACAGAGCATTGCATCTGTTGTCACAGTTAGATGCTTTTTATTTAAATGATTTTAAATTGTGAGAGCCTGGCTTATCTTCAGAAAATTGTCTTGTAAACTGAAAATTAACTCTGGGAAAGATTTTTTTTCATGCCTCACTGAGATCAGTTGAGAGGTCTGAGGTATTTTCCAAATCAGAGGTGTGTTTTATCCTAAAAACCAGAAGCTACTGCTTATTCAGTCCACTGTTTAAACAGCAACGAATTAATAAGCTTAACAGACAGATAGGTAGTAACCTTAATTAGAGGCAAAGTGTTTTATTATATTTAAACCACTGTAAAATGCAGGAGATGAATATGAGGAAATAGAAGTATGTAGAATAGTGAATGGCATAGAGAAGATAGATTGGGAGTTTCTGTTCTCCCAATCTCAGAGCAAGAACAAGGGATCAGAGAATAAAATTAAAAGGGGACAAATTCAAAAGCTATTAAATTAAATACTATTTGACATGTTGCATTATTATATTGTGGAACTCATTGCTACAGGAAGTTGTTGAGGCCAAGACTTTAGTGCAATTCAAAAAGGGATTGGACATTTATATTGGTAACCAGAATATCTAGATTTATTATAGTTAATGCTTGCAACAGTTTTGGAATATTAAACCTCATGCTTTTGGCCTTAAGCCAATCTCTAACTATTAGAGACCAAGATGGGATCTAATATGTCTGCCTACACTGGAGTTCTTATATCTTCCTCTTAAAGCATCTGGTACTGGCCACTGGCCAGGACTAGGTGGACCTCAGGCCTGGTTCAGCCTGGCAGTTCTTATGTTCCTAGACAGTGTATTGTCTAAAATAATTACATTATACTAATGCACGCTTTGTTAGCTCACACTTCGCTTTCAATGGCTATCACCTTTGGGTCATATATTGGTCTGTGTAGCTCTACGTTTCCATAGCAACAGCTACTCCTGTTCCTTATCTCCTTTAAGGGAAAGGGGAAATGTCTGTACATATATCAGTAGAGGCCAGAATTATTTGCAACCAAGGAAGCTTTCTGCTCATAAAAGGCCATTGCTGTATCTTGTAACTTAGAGGCAGTGGCAATCAGTTTTATTAGTTATATTGTTTCAGAAAGGAAACCAATTTCATATAGGACTGGACAAGCTGGATCAGTAAAACTAAAACCAACCAGACATATGCCTAAAACCTGGACCAAATTCAACCTCCTTTTGAGGTTATAAAAATTTTGGTTACTTTATTTATCATAAAATGTTCGTCTGCCCTTCATGTTGACTCATGATCCAAATTTGCAAGGGTCTGAGTGCCCTTTACAAAGCACCCTGCATCCTTAGCTCCCACTGGCTTCATTAGAAGTTGAGAGTACTCAGCACCTCACAAGAATAGCATACTGAGTGTCCGCCACTCCAGCAGTTTCTGGGTCCAATTCTGCAGCCTCTAATTGTGTGCAGGATCAGAACATTTGTTTGTCCCAAGAGGGCAGATATCAAAATGCTAAATATTCATTCTTATACCAGAACCTGCTGGACAATCTTGCATGAAAGCTAGTTCTCACCAGGTTTCCAAACCTGAGATTCAGATAAATATACAAGCTTTTGGATATTTATCCAGACCTCCAAAACACTGAGGTTCACCCTTCATTCATTTTAAAGAAAAGTTGGATCTTAACATTTTAACTTTGCATATCCATTCATTGCAGGTATTTGGGAGTGAAAAAATGCTTAATGATATATTTGATCCCAATGCAACTCTCAGTATGTAGACTCTGATCCTGCCAGGTGCGTTAGAGTGATCAGCCCCTTGCAGAATCAGTAGCCAAGTATTCAAATAAGCCCAATAAGGATAGTGCATCACCAAGTGTATTTTTTTCATTTATTTTGACATGTCTTTTTGATTATTTCTGATATTACTTCATCTCGCCCTTTATGTGTTCTGTAGTACATGTAAAAGCTACATAAGACCTCTTTACAGCACCCTGACAAACTTTTACTCCTAGTAAATTTCACGCTGCATAAAATCTTTGCTAAGCTGTAAGAAGGGACCTGAGAATAGTTGTTTTTGTGTTTGTTTTATAAAGAATTTATCAAGTGGATTATTGCAGTGAGGATTACCAAGCTTTACAGTATTGTATGTATGTATACGAGTGTCTCCGATCAGTGATTGTACAAGCTCTTACTTACAATTTTACCTTGTTTTTCTGCCAGATATTGTGGTCCTCATATGCTGAGATTTTTTTTTCTCAAAGTAATAAGTATTTTTTTTCCTTCAATGATATATAGCAGCTGGCAGTTCTTTCTTCTGGGGATCACAGGGGAAACTTGATGGGTGAATATAAAAAATAGGATTTAAACTAAAGGATTTTGATACTTTATTCCTCAGTGGTTTGTGATCATTATATATGGCTTGGGCAAAGAGAATGACTCACTGAGTACTTCTTTGTGCTTCTCTAATTCATCCTTCCTCGGTCTAAACAAGAGTTCGGGGTTGTTGTTTTTTTTCTTTTCTGTTGTTCAGTCTTACAGCATCAGCCTATCATGTTAAAACATGAAAACAATTTTATTTTCTTTGTTGTTTTCTTTGTTGTTGCCTGGCAGTGTATATATTCCAGCGGCTGAAATGAGCTGCTGTCTGCTCTCTGCTTTTACTGATGATGTATGAAACAAATAGAAGGCAGCCTGAGCTTTATAACCTGAGCTGAAGTTGCAGTACTGATAGTAATAACCATAGGAAAAAAACATCTGGGCATGTAAGCAAACATGACAGGGAAATTATATCAAGAGTATTGTTACGCAACCCTAAAGTGTCATTCAGAGACACAATCTTTTGTTTTGTGTTAACCTATCACAAAGTCCATTCTTGGCTTACTGCGGTCCTGGGGAAAGCAGTTGCATCGCAACAGTGCCAGAGTTTGATGTGCATGGTTGAAGAAGCAGGAGGTATTTGAATGTTAAATAAATCAAGAAAGAAATACAGGGTTTCAGCCTTGAATCTCTTCAGAAGCTCATTAGCCAACAAATTAATTTAAATTCAGCTCTGTCTCATCATTTAAAAAAGTTTAAAAAGGAAAGTGGCTTTACAGGACAGAAAAAAACATACTTCTGGGGAAAAAACAAGGTCATGTTGCATCATAATAGGTCCTTACTAGTAGCATGCAGTATGAGAAGTATTTAATGGGTGTTCTGCAGTAACGTGAACTGAGGGGGTTCTGTACTCTGTGATGTTAGCCGCTGGGCAGTTGTCTGGTTTTCTCCTTATAGAAAAGTCTGATGAAATGTATGATTCTTGGCAAAGCTCAGACACTACGTGCTTATGGGTACATCTGTTGGGCATCAGATTAGGGTTGCCAATCCTCCAGTATTGTCCTGGAGTTTCCAGGAATTAAAGATTATGTCATGTGATGAAACCTCCAGGAATACATCCAAACAAAATTGGCAACCCAACTTCAGATAGATTTTAGCACTGCTTCAGCCATGAAGGAAATACTGTGCTTTCAGAAGGATCCAATTTGCATATATTCTTTCTAAGATGGCCTTTGGGAAGAATGGTTGAAAAAAATCTGTTACAGATATCAAGTGTGTTTTTACTATTTTGATGGTTTCTTCTTGGAATTATACCCATGGAAGTGAGAAGATGTTTGTAAAGGTACTAATTGTACCAAAGAACATTGATATAATCACTGACATGGGATATATATTAAGTGCCACATGCCAGCAATCAACGATAAATCCAAATGATGTTTAAAAAAATATTTTAAAAAATGCTAAAATCAAATCTAAGACATGGGCCAGAGCCTCAGTGGTGTAAATCAGCATGATTTCAGTGAAGTCAATAGGGTTACACAGATCTACCCAAGCTGAGAACTTGGTCCTAAGTATTATTAGCATCACTAACTTCAGGAATAGCCAAGCAATTGGTAATGAGTAATGTGGCAAATAGAAAAAGTGTGTATCCAAACCCAGTTGTGAAATGGAGTCTCTCCAGAAGCTTTTTTGGAGATCAAGACAGAAATTCATTGTCTGCCCAAAGCCATTGAGAACAAATTCCATTCAGCCACATTTAAAAAAATCTGAAGAGCATAAATATGGTACCATGTTATATGGTGACCAGCCCTTTTTAAAGGGAGATAGCGGTCTCAGTGCACTTGTCCTGCAGCCGATTTGCCTCCCCAAGTGCAGAGATGGAATTTAGTCACATGACAGATTGAACCAGGCCTCTATCGGGGTAGAAAACAGGGGTCAGTGGATAGCCAAAGGGGGACTGCAGAGTGGAAGAGAGAGACTGAGACGGACTGACAGTCAGTCAGTCTCCTGCAGTGGTCCCTGAGGAAGGGAAGTGGGGCTGGGAAGAAAGGCCCAGCTGGACGTTTTGGTTTCCTTCTGGGGAGAAGGCAAAGAAGGCAGGCCAGGCCTTGGGTCTTCTCTAGAGACTTAGAGAACAGAGGAAGAGAGTCCCTCCAGGAGGCGGAGCTGTGCCCAGGGTAAGCCTGGAATGGAAGACCTTTTTGTGCTTATTTTGGAACTTTGTGTTAATAAAACCAGACTCCAAGAAGCGCTGTTATTGGACATGTGAAAGCCTCTTTGGGGGTTATTGAGGAATCGAGAGAGAAAATGGAGGCAGGGTGGCTTCTGTCCAGATGAGGGGATGTGTGTGAGGTGGCCACCCCTGTGACATACCAACATTCAATAGAGGGTAAAACCTGCCAGAAACCACCTGAATTTTGTGAAAATGAACAGTGATCTGCTAATAAGTGCTACAATAACAACTGCAGAGAAAGAAGAGGTCTGATGTAACTAAGCATCTCAGAGTGGGGAGGCTGTATAGACTAAGGGTTCTATCCTGCCTTCTATGCTGCCACATAAAACTCCCATTAAGGCCCTATTGATTGTGTCCAATCTTCTTACTTCAAGAGGAGTTGTGAGGTCAGAATCTGTCCACCAGGGGCTGTATTATCATTGAGATGTATGCACAGGAATGCAGAGGAGAATAGCCCCTGAGGTGAGTTTGAATTTTCAAAAAGCCTTCAATGGGCTGCGTATCTCAAGATCCAGCTTTGGCGACAAAATCCAGGGGTGCAAAGACAGCACAGTGAATAGACAAGGAGCTGATTGCACAATAGAAAGCAGAGCAGGTATTTGGAGGAGTTGCCCAAGTGCAGAGGTGTTCAGCAAGCTCCTTTTATAGCTAGTATTCTGTGACTAGGGCCTTCTGACTCAATTGTCTTTAAACCTGCTCTGAAAAAAATTTACATGCACTAATGACAGGAGAAAAATAAACACTTAGGGCCAAATTACATGCTGCTTCGGTATTTATATGCTAGCAGGTAAGACGTGCAGAGAACCCCTTCCCTCCTCACCTCAGTGCTCCCATGCAGGAAGCAATCCTGCAGCTGGGGTTCTCCAAGTGTAATGGGATGGGGAGCCGCTGACAGCACTGAACATGGTGGAGGGGCGTATCTGGGTGGGTTGTGGCTATGGCTGCAGGTGAGTGTGTTCCCAGGAGCAGCCCTACCAACAGAGACATTGTGCTAGATTCAACGCTCAGTTGCATAAATGTAAATGGGAAGTAAATCCACTAAAGACAGTAGAGAAGACTGGTGCAATTCAGACCAGAATCTGGCCCATTATGCCCATTCCTGCCCTACCCGAGCATAATATCTCAGTCACCTCTTGCCCCCACCAACCCTCCTCTGGCTCTGGGAGACATAACTGAGCCTTAAGCATCTGAGCCTCGATTCAGGAAAACATCGTATGTATATCTTCAAGTATGTGCTTAAAGTTAAGTGTGTGAATAGGTGCATTCCTGAATCAGAGACATAGCAGGCAAATTTTAAAGGGTGTAGATCTACTTTGAAACTTGGCTATTGCCAAAGTACTTAGCTAACACGTCACTATAAGGTAGTTGTGTCCATATAGTTAGACCTAGTTCATCTGTCTCAATTTGCATAATTACCAAGGCAACAGTTCATAGCAGTGAGATAGTGTCACACAATTGCATTTCCATCATTAAGGGTCTGTTTTTGTGGATTTACAAAATAGATGGAGAGATTCATTCCAGGCTGAAACTTGGAGAAGATGTCTGAATCCAAGAGAATTTTTTTATTTGAAAATCAGAAATCAGTATATCCTCTGTTAAACAGAGGTCTGCAAATGCAGAGATAAGTAAGATATTTCAGGCACTATTTGAAAACTCTCCCATAGCTCAAACAACATCTTCTTTTAAGCTTTTTTAACTTTGGAAATTTTGCCGACTGTTAATGGTTTGTACAAAAATAATGATGGTGGCCCCATCCTACAGTCCTTTAAAAAGCTTCCATTGATTTAATGGAAGGTTTGTTTGAATAATGACTGAAGAGTTAGGTCCTGAATGATTTTAATTATTTTGGACATGAAGACGGTTACTGCTACTTGTACATGTTTTTTTATTTTATTTTTTAAAAAGACACTCTAGCAGGCAAGTAGAGGAGTCTCTTCTGTTTGTGGGATGGTGGGTGGGTAGGTTTATAGGAATGAGCATAGGGTTGGGAATCAGTATCCTGATCTGCCACTCACTTGCTATGTGACATTGGGTCAGTCACTTCATGAATAAGACTTAGAGTCAGATTGTGAACCACTTTACTCATATTATCTAGCTCCATTGACGTCACTGGAACTATTCACATGAGTAGCTGCTACCCAATGTGAGATCCTCAGCCCATTGAAGTCAATGGAAAGATTCCTGTTAACTTCAATAGGTTTTGGATCTCACAGAGGCATAGTGAGTACAAATGAGTTGCTATGTGTTTGAACACGAGAAATGCTCCATGCATACTACGTATGTTATTGTGTAATATGATTTCAGTAATTCAAGGGGAGCAGCTATGCCTATTAGTGAGCATATGCAATAGCCACACTGATATGTCTCCCCTTGAAAGTGTAACTCAGACCAGGGCCAGATTTAGGCACCAGCTAAGGAAGCAGGTGCATGGGGTGGCAAATCTGAAGGGGCAGCACTCCGTCCATTCTTGGGGCGGCACTCTGACTTTTTTTTTTCCCCCTTCTTCGGCGGCAGCTTTTCCTTTCTTTTCTTCCTCGGCGGCAGTTCGGCGGCAGCTTTTCCATTTTTTCTTCTTCCGCGGCACTGCTGCAGCCGGGTTTTTTTCTTTTCTTTGCTTCGCTGCTTGGGGTGGAAAAAAAGGTAGAGCCGGCCCTGACTCAGACAGGCAACAGGATGAGCTGAGGATGCATGTTCAGCCTTGCTCTGGATAACCTGGCTTGTGTCAATTTGAAACGAAAATGGTGGTTCACAGAACGTGTTTCTGCTAAACAAAAACATGCGGGCACAAACAGGATCAGATTTGTATAGTTAAATGTTAAATACCATACTCCATTCTGAGTCAACGGCGATGAAGTACATTTATGTTGCTAAAGTGGAAAAAGAATATTCTGTTGGGCGCTGTTTTCATTTTAAAATTGTAGATTTGAAAGGGAATGATCGACACCAAGGGTTCGTCTAGATTGCAGCGAGTCTCAGAGCCCGGGTCAACTGATTGGGCTCACGGGGCTTGAGCTCCGGGGCTAAAAATAGCAGTGTAGATGTTACTGCACGGACTGGGGCTTGGGCTCTGAGACCCTCCCTGATAGCCAGGTTACAGAGCTCAGGCTCCAGCCCAAGTGGGAAGATGTACACTGCTATTGAACACCGTGAGCCCAAGTCACTTAATCCAGGCTCTGAGGCTTGGTGCCGTGGGGATTTTTTGGCAGTGTAGGCATATCCTCAGAGACTGATTCTCCATTCCCTCACCTTGGTGACACAAGCCCTAAAGATTGAATATTGCTCCCCTTAAACATGCTGGGCCTAACCTGTATGCCTAAATCCATCCAAATGCAGATACTTAAGATCTTGAAGTCAATGGTACTGTTTGCATGAAGATTATTGGTAAAGTTTGTAGGGTCAGGCCCTTTATTTATGCAAACTTTGAATCTATTTTTGAAGTCCAGTACCAGAAACAAGATGTGCTGAATCACGGCTTTTATTTTCAGTTGGTTTAATTCAGATCTTTTTTGTGTGTGGAGGGGAATGTTCTTTAAGATTTATTTTTTTACCATTTATTTTATACCTATCAGATACCCCGAGTTACTGATAAAATGAGCAGAGAATACCGATCACAGCTATCACAGTGTGACTTTGTGCTCCCCTGGTCTGTTCGTTAAATCCACCTGCTGTCTCTTTACTTATACTTAGATTGCAAGCTCTTTGGTGCAGAGACCATCATTTTGCTATGAGTTTTGTACAGCACCTAGCACAATGGGGATAAGGCCTCTAGGTGCTGCTTTAATATACATTATAAACAATCAAAATAACTGTTCTAGAGGTTGGGTTTAAAGATAACAGATAACAGATTTTTGTTCCCAGCATTAAGAAATATTTTACAATTCCCACACACACTTGTTAATTTTGGGGGGAGAGCTTTTCCATATGATACACATGAGAACACCATCTTTTAACTCTCTTCCATGTGATCTGGGCAGTTAGGAATTTCATGGGTTTGTGATGTTTACTTAATGTCACAATTTAAGCATTTAATTTTCTTTGCTGCATAAAGAGTATTAGTACTTAAAAGATTTATACTCCCAGTAGTTATTACTTTCCCTGTTGTATTCTGCTGACATGGGATATTTTTTGCTGTTAAGGGAATAGCTGCTTCAGTGATGTGACCATATGATTAACTAGATAAATGCCATGATTTGGTTTTAGCTATAATGAAGCTTTGCAATAAGCAGTAAAAGGAATCCTTCAAAGATGTAAATCAGCGATCATTATGCTTAAAAATTGATCGTAGGCAGGGCTGGTAGTACTGCCTGTTACTAAGGTTGCCTGGCACATCCCATTATAAGACTCCTTTCCATTGCTCATAACTTTGCCAAACTTTAATTGCTGGGGCTAAAATTCTCCATGCCAAGTGTCTGTCTCAAGCTGATCTTTCTTTCTTTCTTTCTTTCTTTCTTTCTTTCTTTCTTTCTTTCTTTTAATTTCAGCCAAAACAGTTCTGCTGTTTCCAAGGATGAGACTAGGAGAATAACACATTGGTTTTCCCACAGTAAAAAATTAACCCCCCCTTTGTTGGAGGCTCCATAGTGGGATTTAACTTATGCAGAAGCCTTGTGTTATCCCTCTACTCAGGGTGAGTTCACCCATTGGTTTTACACCAATCACTCCACTAGCCTCCGTGAGGCGAGAGCACAGTCTAGTCCGAAGTTCAGTGTGTATGTCTCTGAAAAGTGCTGGTCACAGTAATTCTGTTCAGGTTCTTGCCCATACAAAAGAACCAAACCCCTTTGCATAACCTCTGCTAAAAGCCCTGAAAACTATGAGATCAATGGTCATTTCCAGCACACATATTTGGTCTCTTGCTTGGTGCTGATCAAGTTTTCATTCACCCTTTTTTCCCCCAAATGAGCCTGATTCTGATCTCACTTAACACCAATGTACATCAGGAATCACTCCACTGAAGTAAGTATAGTTACACTGGTGAGTAACTGATGTAGGTAAGGAGAGAATCAGGCCCCCTATTTTGATTAACTCTGTGGGGTGCCTAAGTAGTGTGATTGCTCCTAGAGCACTTTCCGAGACCCCAATTCTGCAAGTTACAGGGACATGGGTATAGTTTTAAGTATGTAAGAAGTCTCGTTGACCTCAAAGGAGCCCAAGTCTGAAGTACAAAAAACCTGAGCAGGAAATATGGCACAAAGAATAATAGATCCCAAACAAATCTCACAAAAACATATTAAGAGGTGGTAGGACTAGGATGTAAACACCCTAGGGAGAAAATCATGAACAGTGGCTCAAAATACATGAACATTTTCTCTTTTCACTGAAGAGTACATTAATGAAATGAAGCCAAGCTGGAATATTTTTAAATGACCTAGCTTTAGTGCCTGTGGGGAAGCTTATGAGAGACCATGCACAGCCATAATTACAAGGTATGGAATTTGGGGAGAACATAAATGATCAGTTTGATGGAAAATGTATTCACAGCCTGTAATTTCTTCTGTATCTCACTTTTTCTTCTTTGTTTCAATGGGCATCTGGGTGGTAGGGTAGGCCAGAGAAGTCAGTTATGAATAGTCTGCCCAGCGGTTGGAAAGTAATTTGAACGTTAGGCAGAAGGGTTCTCAGCAGTCTTGTTTTTGCTGTGAATGGCATCTGAAGAGAATTAACATTGGCGAGAATGAAATGCGGTTCTTCTTTTCACCAGCTGTGTACAGGCATGGACACTGCCTTTGGCTGTGGAGCAAAACTGAGCTCGAGTCTGTCTTCCAATTCTTGGTCTTCCACACTGTACTTCTACATACACATGCTCATTGTGAACGTAACTCTCTCTTGCTGGCAGAGATGGGCATGAATGAAAATGCCAGGTCCGAGCACCCTTGCACATTGGGATGTGTGAAATCCAGATTCAGATTCTGTGACGTGAGCATACCCCTGTGTAGGAGCAGAACTAACTCTTATGCTGGTGGAATCTGCAGCGCCAGTGGTCCTCCCTACCTCTCTCTTGGTCTTCTCCTGACTCCCCTTCTTCTCCTACTCCTGCTAAGGAAACTCAAAACACACACACATACCCCTCTTCTCCCCCAGTAGAGATGGTGCCCCCTCAGGGCCCAGCTCCTTGCTATTACACCTGCCATTCAGGCCCTCCATATCTATGGAGGAGGCTTAGGTTTTACCTCCTAAAGTGCCGGTCTCAAAATGTACTGAGTGAACTAGCAGTTGTAAAACTACTTTAGGCATTTTCCCTGCCATGAAGCTTTCCAGAGGTGAACCACATCCTCAGATGTTCAGACAAGTGGAATTCAAACTCAGCAGAAGCAGCTAGAACTTACTGGCAAATGTCTGCCCTGATCTACCTACGATGCAGTGCTACCGAAGTCAAGGGAGGTGCCATGAGTGAAGCTGCCATGAGAGTTTAAGTCAGAGCAGAATTTGGCCCAATGCCCTTTTCTGGAATAATATTTAATGCAGAACCTAGAGAATCCAATCAGCCAGGTTTTCATTCAGAAACCTGTTCTGCCATGAGCTGTGCCCTCTCTGTGCATTATCCGGGAATTCCTGCTTCTGATGAAGCCAGGACTTGTGGAACTCCGAAGTGCAAGAGCAGGGACAGGGAACAGTGTAATTCTATGGCAGCTCATTGGGTTGCGAGTAGCTTAAGCATAATGCAATGAAACGCTTTCCAGCCACACAAACACAGGGGGCCATTGTCAGAAAAATTTAACTTTGTCAATACCCTTCATTTGGATGTTACTGTTAAGGGGAGTGCTGAAGGAATCTCTCCTCCATACTGTATGAAATATTTACTCCTCCATGCATTCCTAGATACCATGGTAATTTAGTGTCAAAAGAATAAGAGGGAACCCAGCAGTTTCAATCCAGTGGGGGTACTGTAAAGGTTATGAAAAAGTATGCTGCCAAATCTGTGCAGCAGGAAGCTGGCACATTAGACGAATGGTGCTGTTCTCTGGTTCACATCCAGTTTGGCCAATGGCTAATGTCAGCATCACACCAGATCTCAGGTAACCAATCACATATTGCTGTGACATAATTTTAGCTATCAGGGAGAAAACAGACATGGAGAGAAGATTAGCAGACAGGAGTCTGCCAAAGTTGAGGCTGCTAATATCAGAGGCTCTTAAATGCTTGTATGATATTGTACATAATCAAAAAGCTGTAGAAGGAGTTTCTGTAGATGAATCTTAACGTCCTGCTTTTTCTTTTCTGCCTTCTTGGTACTTAGGTTGTTGCTCCTGACCTGAATAATAACTCCCTTACACTCCTTTGGCAATCCCAGCCCTAATATTCATATTGTATATTTGTATTTATTGTGTGTTTCATTTTGTGTTCATTTCTATTTTTCATGCTACAAAATCTCATAATCTTGGGGGATTTTTGATGACGGTGATGTGGGGTGTGATCCTGTTTCTGTTGCAGAGCATGATGCCAATTGACCTCAATGGGAGCAGGAGCAGGCTAAGAGAGCACACTGCAGATGAAAGCTTTAATCTTCTTCTGTGTGAAACAATTGAAGTATGTGACAAATATATCAGTCTATTTTAGAAGAGACAGACACTCACAGACAGCCAGTGAAATTCAGCCTTGTGCAGAGAGCCAGCAGAAGGCATGCACACCACTTAAATCTCACTTCAGTCCTCAGTATAGAACATAATGGTGCATAGACCTTATGCTATCCCTCTGCACCAGGGTGAGTTTTACCTAGTGAGAAGATAATTATAGTGATTGTTTCTTTACATCTCTGCTAGCAAGGCCTCAGGCAGTGGGGTCCCTAGTTTCAGTCTAACTCATGAGGGGGTGTCAGCCTAGAGGAGACGCTTTTGCTACTTGCTTTCAGATGGCTTCTCAACTTTATCACCTTGGCTTGGTTTTATTTAACCTAGATTTCATAAGTGCCTGCGCCAACACACATGCCCCACACTGCCCAGTCCACACCCTGAATCAGCGTTTTCAGAGCTAATTCTTCCTGCCGGTCACTGCTAAGAGGCCCTGCTGATTCTTTACTGTGGGGGGCGGGTGCGTGGTCAGAAAATACTAAGAGGGCTTTGTGTTTTTCCCAGCGCAATATCGGCTTAGGTGCCAGGAGTCAGGCCCAGACTGCTCATCTGACACACATTCCTCTAACTGATGTGGCACCTGTCTTATATATTAGAGGAGTTTTTAAAAAAAAAATAGTGTGTTGAAATAAACTACAGAAACATAAAACTCCTATGACAGTTGGCTTTCATGTTTCAGTAAACATCTATTTAGTTTGATCTGCTGACAAGAAAGGAGAGAGGGAAATGTAGAAATCATTTCGCTAACCACAGACATACTTTCAGGAAGCTAAACATGACAAATGATTGCAGGGGTTTCTGAAGCTATAGAGGTGCTTACTAGTATCAGTCCTCTCACCATGGCACCCACTGACACAGATCTTTCTTCAGTCAGTGCAGTGGGCACTCAGTGTCCTGATGTTCTGGATTAGCATAATATCTGTACAGAGGAAGAAAAATCCATGCAACAAGCTCTTCATGCTGAACAGCTTCCACTTAGCTGCCAAAATACGACCCAGTGGAATATAACAATAGCCAGGTGTCAGGCTGTCTAGAGTGGCAACCTCAGGGCAGATTGTCAAGAAACAGGGCACAAACCCCAAACTGGTTGTGAGTTCTATACTTAGATTTTATCAACCACGTAACAAGTGTGAACTCCTCGGGTACTATAGCAGCCTTAAATGGAATCACAGACGGTGACCTTGGGTACTCCGGTCCATCTTGCCACCCAGGCAAGCCTGCCTTTGTGATAGATGGTTCCTTACACCAAAAATCACATCAATATTCAGGTTACTCCCAGTCCCAAAGGACCAAAAGATGATAGTAGCTGCTATAATATGCAAACTTTGTACATCCTTTAGGGCTAACCCAAGCTAAACAGTTGGGGACCCCTTGCTTACGCTTAGAAATCTTTGCCCCTCAGAGTTCAAGCAACACAGGGATACAATTTCTCCTTAACAGGAGTCCCTTGGGGAGCCAGCTGAGGTCACTCAATTAGGGTGAACTGAAAAGAATGGGGCATAGAATCCCCAAAGCTAGTGGATATTCCAATGCTTAGATTTACCAACCAGGGCCGGCTCCAGACCCCAGCGCGCCAAATGTGCGCTTGGGGCGGCATGCCGCCGGGAGGGCGGCATGCGGCTCCGGTGGATCTCCCGCAGGCATGGCTCCGGTGGACCTCCCGCAGGCATGCCTGCGGAGGGTCCACTGGTCCCGCGGCTCGGGTGGACCTCCCGCAGGCGTGCCTGCGGATGCTCCACCGGAGCCGCGGGACCAGCGGACCCCCCGCAGGCACGTCTGCAAGAGGTCCCCCGGAGCCGCGGGACCGGCGACTGCCAGCGCGCCCCCGGCGGTGTGCCGCCGTGCTTGGGGCGGCGGAATTCCTAGAGCCGCCCCTGTTACCAACCCAGCACAAAACAGCTTCTTTATTACCTCACTGATTACACACTAGTCAACAACACAGTTCCCTTAAAGTAACTCAGCCTCAGGCCTCCACCTAGACACCCAAGTCAGATATGATGAGGATTAATGAAAATCTTATTCATCATATAAGAAAGTTCTACCAATCCCAAAGGATCAGACACACTACCTCCCAGGTTAATGAATATTCCAGATCCTACCCAAATAAATGCTACAGCCAGTTCTTATTAACTAAACTAAGATGTATTGAAAAAGAAAACAGTGTGAGGATTGGTTAAAAGATTAATATACATACAGACATGAGTTCTATTCTTGAGGTTCAGTTTCATAGCAGAGATGGTGAGCTTTGTAGTTGCAAAGAATTCTTTTAGAATTTAATCCATAGGTTATAGTCCAATGTCCAATATCATATTCAGGGTGTTCCAGATTACCCAGGATCTCAATCTTGTGACTCAAACTTCCCCTCATGAAGCTTAAGCAGATCTGAGATGACAGGATCAGGACCCCAGGGTCTTTTATACAATGTTCTAGCATCCGCTTGACCAGACAGTCCTTGGTAAATAATAGGCGATCAGGGTGACTTTGAAGTAGGTCTATTTCCTAAGCATTACTGGTAATTATTCACATAGAATCCTTTCTGGTCATGCGTCACACAGGGATTTCCCCCCGCAATCAAACTGATGGGCCGGGCGTTTGGGGCACGTCTCCTCTCCCTGGGTGTTGGGGGAACAATCAGCAAAGTGTTTTGTCCACTGATGTTGCACAGTGGCTTGTCTGATGTCTGTAGACCTTCTTTTGTGAGGAGGAGATGACACCTCTTGTGGTAAACTAGTATTTCACACTTGATGATGCTTCTCCCCTGATGGTGGGGTTCAAAGTCTTAGCAAACATTTTTATAGTTACAGAGCAAGCGTTTGAACATTATCTTATAACATGGGATACAGATGTTATAAGTAGGATTAATATGTGCAGCCTCCTACAAGCATCCCATAAAGTCTAAACACTAAAGACATTCTTATAACTCTAATATCTGTTTTAATAATAGTAACACATAGGTGAGGCAGACCGGTTTCCAGCTACGCATTTGTCAGTGTTTAGTGAGGCCCAATTGCCTTGACATGAGCTGGCACCAGGTCTGCCAGCATCACACTGGGGAAGGAAAAGAAATAGCACTAATGTTGTACTCAGGTACAGGAGCACAGACAAAAGACCTGATTTAACGATGCACTCCAGCATAGCTATCTACTAAGGTATTGTACTGACATGGCCACCATGATTCTAGTAATTGAGAGCCTCACAAGCATTAATCCTGGCAACATACCTATAAGGCAAGGAAGTATTATTGTCCCTAGTTTTATAGATGGGGAACTGAGGCACAGGAAGATTAAGTAATCTGCCCAAGGTCATAAAGGAAGGCTGTGGCAGAGCTGGGAATTGAATCCAGATTACATATGTCCCAGTGTAGTGTCTTAGCCACAAGACTGCCTTCCTCCCACTGGACAGTTAAGCAGGGTTTGTGTCTGCTTTGTGTTACCAGATCGACAGTAAGCAGCTAGAGGGTACCAATGAATCTGTCTCTATCAATCTATCTATCTATCAGCTAAATATCAGTCAGTCAACTTAGCTTTTCCTATTCTGCCTGTCAGCTACGTTACAGATATGACTGATGAATGCTGTGTTGAAGAGTGATCTAGAAATGCCTATCAGCAAGCCTTACAAAAATATAAAACTTGCATGGAAAGACGCTGTAAATTCAAAGTACATTAGTATTATAAACCAAATCCTGAGGTCCTTATTTTAGTCGGGCATAGTTGAATAAATATCATGCAGTATTTGAGTAAAGACCTTAGGATGTGCCCCCCAAGGAATTACATTGGGTCACACCAGGCATTCAAGTTTTAAGCAGAAATCCCTCACTGGGGATGCTCAGTTGGTTCATATTGGCATTGAAGTCAATGGAACGACGCTGATTTATCCCAGCTGAGGATCTGGCCCATAGAGAAAAACATAACAAAGAATATGACACTACTCCACCCCCGAGACTCTAAACACGGGACCCTAGCCACCATTTGGATGCAAGGATGCATTTGGTGATCAGGTGGGAGAACCATGTGGCAAGCTAGTTTATGTGCCTGCGGTTTCATGGTCTGATCAAGCATGAGTCAGGAAGGAGCACTGTCAAACACATGCTTTTCCCCATCTCCACATTCCCCAGAGGGACTTGATTTTGTGTGATACACCAACAAGCTATGCCACTGTGGCAGCTTGACCCAAGTAGAAAGGAACTTCCTCGCATAACCAGATCCCTGATCAGGTAGGCCTTTATATATTAAATCGGCGCCTTGATCTCTCCCTGGAAACATAGCGGCATGCAGTGCAGCTCTGTGGAGCATTAATGTCATACACTCCCTGCAGGATGGTGTATTGCTCAGCCTATGGTCAGCTGCATTCTGTGTAAGCTTATAAGCCTTGGTCCCAGTGTGTGGCCCCAAGTAGAGCTCATTGCAGTCGCCACCTCTTGAGGTGACCGGTGTGGATGAGGCTCCCAGGGGCCATTTGGAAGGAAAGGTTGCATTGTCCTACACAGGTGCAGGTGGAAACTTCCTGACCTTTTTGGCTACAGCTGTTATTTGATGTTCCAAGAGCAGCCCTGGAGGTAGTAAAACTCCTTGATTGCAAACCTGAGTCACTGATGGCAGATGCGCTCCCTCAGCCTCAGGTGTGCTTCTTGCCTGTTCTTCTAGTGGTTCCGCCCCCCATCCAGCAACATCATCTTTCTCTTATCTGCAGGAAGTCAGCCATCTTGTCTTCATTCATGATTTCATAGACTCTGGGTTTTCTGTTCCACTGCACCAGCCAGACTATGTATCTTATCTAATCTGTATCTGTTTGAGGCTGTAATTCACTATAATATCAAAGACCTGTGTGCGACAAGATTGCTTGTCACTGTCTTACTCTTAGGGCTTTGTTTCAGGCATACCGGGGTACGTACGGCTTGTGTGATCAGAGGTGCGCTGCAGAGGCTGCAATGCTGTACCTGGGTGATTGTGGCTGGAGGCATAATGATGGTGTAGGACAGTCAGGCATAAGACCGCCAGCGAAGCGAGTGGGAAACATGTTCAGAAGTTGCATTTGCTACTCTTTTTAAAAGGCGTGGTGAGGGCTCCGGGCACCGACAGAGGCCTGTGGAGCCATGGGCACGCTCCAGAAATGTCTGCTCACGTCCCCTCTGGGGAGCTGAGCATTGGCAACACTGGTCCCCCCTCCCCGTGTGCTCAGGGCTCACACAGAGGAGCACAGGGCTGGTTGATGCAGATGTGAGCCTTTGGTGGGATGGATCCTGCACCCCCTCGCCCCTGGGTGGGGGCACCCACAGTTTTGCCGTGCATTGTTTATTGGAAAAACAGAAGCACAGTTACCAAAGCAAAATTATTGGTGTCCCAATAAGCTCCTCCTTTTGCCAGGTGGAGATGCTGCTGTAGGGGGGATCTGAATGGAGCAGCTGTGGTCCAGTGGGCTGAGTGTGGCGCTGGGTGTCTGGAGATCTGGATTCTAGTCCCAGCTCTGTCGCTGGCTCACATAGAGATAAATGATGACCACTTGAGTGTGTGAGGGGATAGGTACAGGGATCCCTTTTCCCCCAGTGATGGGGAGCACGGAGGAGCAGTGCTGGTGGTCCCAGAGGGGTGTATTGTCCATATGGCGAGGCAGCACTGGTTACACTTTACACAGGTGTAGCAAATCTCACTGGCTGTCATTCTCCTCCCAGTGACGAGGAAACTGTGGCAAATGCAAAAAGCTCCCAGGACCAGGTGGTGCACCTTGTCCTCTTCACTGTCACAACTTAATCTGATGAGAGGTATAAGTGAGCCCACAGCCTCCCCATAGCTCAGTTTTCTCATCTGTAAAATGGCAATAAGTATCACTGGTTACCTTCATAGGCAATCTGAGGGCTCTTTAGGAGTAAGTGCTAAGCAGGAGACCAGAGTCCAACTCCTGACTCCACGCTCCCTGGCTGGCCGGATCTGGTATTGTTGTACAGGAGGCACAGTCCTCTGTCCCAGGTCTCTCTGCATGGACTCCCTCTGGCCAACTTAAGAGAGGTGCTGGCAACCTCCCAAGAGCATCCACTCCAGTCTTTCTTGGCCAGGAGGTTAATGGCTATATAAATTGGAGACAAACTGGGATCCTTAGGACTAACAGGAAGAACGCCCAGAATATAACCATCACTGATTAAATTTCATTTTACCAGCAACCAGCTTGGAAGGAGGTGAAAAGAGCAATAGATTTATTTTAACACTGAGGCTGCTTTCCACAGCTGGCTGTATCCATTTGGCCAACGTTTAAACCTAAGTGCCCACACCAGCAGTAGCAGTCACAGCTATCTTGGGTCCTCTAACCTGCAGACTGAAAGAACATGTGTACAGCATAGTAAGTTACCTCCAATTCCTTTTAGGTTAGAATTTTAAACAAGAAGATCGATTTTAGCGATATTCAGTCCAGATGTGGTTCCAAGGATAACATCAAACATTCTGCAGGGGGAGGAAATGTAAGTAGTGACGCTACTTCAGAAGGCGTCCTGACTGTGATGACCCACCTTGCACAGCCAGCCCTCTGTCTCCCCTCCTTCCAAGCACTATTTCCCTTCTTGCTTATGTTTCACATGTTAACTTGGTCTGATAGTCTGTCAACCCTGTGTGTTCCGTGGTGGGCTTCTGATCCTTCCCCACAGACCACAGCAAATGTTTAGGATTCAGCCAGGAAACGGATTAGGAGGCAGAGGATGAGTGCATCTTTACAACCACGGGATTAGTCCTGCAAGGAGCTGAGTGTCCTTAGAGGTGTTAAGCAGCTACAGCTTCCACTGAACCCCAAAACAGGAGTCCAAAGAGAGCTGAGGTTGCTCAGCTCTTACCTGATCTGATCCAAGGAGACTAATTTCAAGAAAGTGACAAACACACTTTTCACTTATTACATTTTTCTTAAACTATAACGTTCTGTCTCCCTCTGTCCCTGGTGAAAAGGCCAGACTGTCTAGATGCACACTGCTGCAATGTGGCTTCATTCACATTTGCTCACAGTTCCACAGAAATCAGTCATTCAAGCTCCTGGAAGTACCAGGGGAAGCCCTTCCTGGCTGTACAGCAGATCTGTATATTGCCTTCTTTAGGTCATCCCAGACAAAGTAACAGAAAGACTGAAAGCATAGTCCATCTGTCATTTAAGATTGGGTGTGCACTTCTGTCCCAGAGAGTCTCTCTCTCTCTCTCACTCTCTCTCAGAAGACTATATAAAATTAACAGAGTTAGATGACAGATAGATAAAAGAAATACAAAATCAGGATAAACAGGGTTTAGACAGAAGGTCTGATTAGCCATTGTGTTACTCCCATTTTATGCCAGTGTAACCCCATTATGGATTTAATCTGATGTAAAACTGGAGTAACTCTGTAGTGAATCACGCTCAGTGTTTACACTGTACTTATGGGAACAGAGGGACATGGGAAGAGATTTGAATCTGAAAATCAGGATAAGCCATATGAAAGGGATAGTATTAAAAGCCCAGATTCCCAGGAAATAAGTATTCAAGAAAGGAACAAAGAAAGCAGACTAGAACAACCATACGTATCATGCTGCACACAGCGCTTAGAGGCACTGCCTTTCACCACAAGAGGAAAGCTCAGAAGCTTCTTAGGAAATAACCCTTGTTTATCTTCTTGATTCACATCTTTGTTTTACTAATGAAAAGACTTAACACACCACTGTCAGGTTCCTTGGTGGAATGGAAGCTTGCTGTATTAATCCAGATGTTTCTCACCTTTCTGGCATGATCTGTTCTCTGCTAACTATTTCTTCTTTTCCAGTGTTTTTCGAAGCTAGTGCTCTTCCTCTTTGCCCGTTTTCCTTCCTAAAATGTGTTTTGTGCACTTTCAACAGATACAAATTGTAACCAAGAAAATAGATCTGAGCCATGTCACTTCCAAATGTGGCTCCCTGAAGAACATCCGTCACAGACCAGGTAATGTAGGAATTATTTGAACTAATATGGCATATTGGGGGGAAATCCTGCTTGCCTATCTCATGTAAATGGACCCACTGAAGCAACTTACTACTCATGCAAGTAATGTGAACAGGATAAGTGGAGGTTGTCTAATGTACCTACTTCTTAGGGGCTGGATCCTGCAAGATGCTAAGCACTCTGGCCTAATCTAGCAAAACCCTCACATGCTTAAAATTCAACATGTGTTTACATGCATTGCTGGTTCAAGACTAGAATGCATGCAATGCATGCTCAAACCCACAGCTCAAGATGCTAACTCGTAGGTACCTGAAGTAATGATAAAGATACTGCTTGCAGTCCATCATGAGGTGATTATTAAGTGATAGCATTCTGGAACCTTAAGAGCTCTATTCCAATTTCAGATTCGCATATACATAATCCCAGAAAGAGTATTTGATCACCCAGCATCCTCCCTACAAAACTTTTCTCCTCTAGAAAGCACATTACCCAAATCTAATAAACACACATCTAATGTGCCTGTGCTCAAAGTGATGAAAATGGTGCATGATTCAACCCCCAAATGGGATGTTTTTACCCTTACATAAGTGGGGACTAAATTCAAGGATATAAGTAGACTGTTGAGGTCAGTGAAATTACACTTGCTTACACCAGATCTGAATTTGGACCAGGCTAGTTACATACTCCTGTCTGAGGTGGTTCTATGATCTTCAGTGCCAAGAGACTTCGGAAAGTAAAGCCAGGACAGATGGGAGAAGGGTGATAAGTGTTCCCACAAGGACAAGAGGGAAATTTCCAACTTCAAACCCTCTAAGAAGAGGCAGAAATCCCCATACTGTACTGAACCATTGGGAACTTCATACTCTGGAGGATTCTCTGCAACTTAGGTCTTCAAACCACAATTTGAGGACTTCAGTAACTCAGACATAGGTTAGGGGTTTGTTATAGAAGTGGATGGGTGAGATTCTGTGGCCTGCATTGTGCAGGAGGTCAGACTAGATGATCATAATGGTCCCTTCTGACCTTAAAGTCTATGAGTCTATGAAACCAGAATGTGAAATATTTCAGATGCTCAGTATACTGGAATATATAGTGTACACAAGCTTCATACCGTATATGCAATCAATAAAGAACTAAATGATCATATATATATATGTGTGTGTGATTTCACATATATAAGCTAACAAATGTATTCAGATGCAAATCCCATGTGATCCTTAGGACTTAGAGTCCATATAGCAATGAACGTGTTACAGGCCTCCACACGTTGGGTTTGTTCATCTACGAAAGAAAGATAGTGGTTACTAATCTTCACTTCATTAATAATCCAAGTACAAATCACCACAAGTTACTAATGGAAATAATATAATAATAATAATCTTTATTTTATTTAATTGAGACATTTTCATATAAGAGAGATTGAAAAACTTTGGGACTGCTTAGTTTAGAGCAGGGATAGGCAACCTTTGGCACGCAGCCCGTCAGGGAAATCCGCTGGCCAGCCGGGACGGTTTGTTTACTTGCCGTGTCTACAGGTTCAGCTGGTCGCAGCTCCCACTGACCGCGGTTTGCTGTTTCAGGCCAATGGGGGCTGCGGGAAGCTGCGTGGGTCAAGGGATGTGCTGGCCACTGCTTCCCGCAGCCCCCATTGGCCTGGAGCAGCAAACCGCAGCCAGTGGGAGCTGCGATCGGTCGAACCTGCGGACGCTGCAGGTAAACAAACTGGCTCGGCCCACCAGTGGATTTCCTGACCGGTTGCATGCCAAAGGTTGCCAATTCCAGGTTTAGAGATAAGATTAGTAAGAGGGGACATGATAGAGATATACAAACTAATGATAGAGGTGCAACTATTTAGCTGTTCTCATAATACAAATACAAGGGGAATGCTCCATTTAAACTAAAAGATAACAATTCTCTGTACACAGCTCAAATTTAATCTGTGGAACTTACTGCCACAAGATACCATTGACTCAAGTGGGAGTTGCAGGTTCTCTACTGAGCCTCACTTCAGCAAAGTACTTAAACACATAGAATCATTGGATTGGGAGGGACCTCGAGAGGTCATCTAGTCCAGTCCCCTGCACTTATGGCAGGACTAAATATTATCTAGACTATCCCTGACAGGTGTTTGTCTAACCTGCTCTTAAAAATTCCCAGTGACAGAGATTCTACAACCTCCCTAGGCAATTTATTCCAGTGCTTAACTACCCTGACAGTTAGGAAGTTTTTCCTAATGTCCAACCTCAACCGCCCTTACTTTAGTTTAAATCCATTGCTTCTTGTCCTATCCTCAGAGGTTATCATGTCCCTGCTCAGTCTTTTCTTCTCCAGACTAAACAAAAACAATTTTTTTCAGTCTTCCCTCATTGGTGATGTTTTCTAGATCTTTAATAACTTTTGTGGCTCTCCTCTGGACTTTCCCCAGTTTGTCCACATTTTTCGTGAAATGTAGCATCCAGAACTGGACATAATACTCCAGTTGAGGCCTAATCAGTCCAGAATAGAGGAGAAGAATTACTTCTTGTGTCTTGCTTCCAACACTCCTACTAATGATCATCCCAGAATGACGTTTGCTTTTTTTGCAACAGTGTTACACTGTTGACTCATATTTAGCTTGTGATCCCCTATGACCTCCAGATCTCTTTCTGCAGTACTCTTTCCTAGGCAATTGTTTCTCATTTTGTTTGTGTGCAACTGATTGTTCCTTCCTAAGAGGAGTACTTTGCATTTGTCCCTATTGAATTTCATCCTATTTACTTCAGATAAGTTCTCCAGTTTGTCCAGATCATTTTGAATTTTAATCCTATCCTTCAAAGCACTTGCAAAGCCTCCCAGTTTGGTATCATCCGCAAACTCTATAAGTGTATTCTGTATGCCATTATCTAAATTGTTGATGAAGATATTGAGTCCATCCCTATTCAGCAAAGTACTTGAGCAAGTGTTTAAATCCCACTGAAGTTATGATTATAGTATAGTATAGTGGAACCTCAGAGTAACAGACACCTTGGGCATGGAGGTTGTCCGTTAACTCTGAAATGTTCGAAACGCTGAACAAAGTTCAGTTTGGGCTCCAGTTCCAGCAGCAGCTGGATTCCCTCCTCAGTGCCAGCAGCTTCCTTGCAGGCAGTTTCTTTCCCTAGATCGGACTGAAACCATGTCCCCCTTCCAGCCGGGAGGGTGGGGTGAAAACAGCTTGTCCCTCTCCCAGCCAAAGGAGGGGGGCTTAAAACAGTGCCCTCCCCCCCCCAGGTCAGTGTGTGAAAACAGCGCCCCCCGCCCCTAACTGGGGGAAGGGGAAAGCAGGGCAGACCCCAGCGCCGCTCCTGCTCTGCCGGCTGCTAAGCTGGCAGCCCTAGCGTCTTCACTACTAGATGTAAGTGGCTGCCCCACACATGGGGTAGGGGTAAGGACAGGCAACCCAGATGTGCCGACCTTTAAGATAGAATACAGGCACGGTGCAGTATTTGCTTTTTTGTTTTTTTGTCTCTGCTGCTGCCTGATTGGTTTCTTCACATGCTGTTCGGTTGGCCGGTCAGTCAGTAACTCTGGCGCTCATATCTTTGAGGTTCTACTGTATTGAAATGCTTTGCTGAATAGAGGACACAGCGCTCTTCACCTCTCAAAATCTGGCCCTTTATGAATTATTAGATCATATTTGACAGAGAAGTAATAAATGTCTGTGCCCAGACAGAACTGGGAGGGTGGAAAAAATAAGGCCCTAATAGCTAATTCTGTCAGTTGATTTGCCTCGTTGGCCCTCAAGCTACATTTCCAGGAAACAAAACAAAGTGTATTTGAAATTTAGGACTACTTTATTTTCTTAATTTTTATTTTATTTTGCTTGAATAGGTGGGGGACGTGTGAAAATTGAGAGTGTGAAACTGGATTTCAAAGAAAAAGCTCACGCTAAAGTTGGTTCCCTTGAAAATGCCCACCATACACCTGGAGGTGGCAATATCAAGGTGAGAAATCAGCCTGATGAACTGAGCTTCTCCCTTTGAGAATGCACTTCAGCCCAAAGTTAGCAGTGACATGAATCGTGGTGTAAATTACACAGCAGGTATACGTGGGTCAGAAAAATGAGTGTCACTTATGTACAGGACTATAGAGGTGAGAGCAGGAAAAGCAACTAACAGGAGAATAGAAGGTAGAACAGGTTACTTTTCTATGGTTGATCCTCTCAACCTGGAGCCAGTGACTCCCAGTCTGCTCCTCCTGATGCCCAATGCTTTTCCCTTTCCCCAGTTGAACTTCTGTTTTGCCTCCAGATCTCTACCTTTGCTGCTATTCCAAATCCACACTGGGATTTTAGTCAGTCTAGTAATCCTGACCCAATGGCTGTCTTCAAACTTCCCTTGTTCCAGGGCCCTCTGGGTGAATAGTACTGTAGATCATATTACATGCCTCTGACCCCAGAGTATTTGTAAAGTGCATGAAATTTGAAAACAGAAGGCAGACCAGCAGGATCTGTTTATATTTTACCATGTATTTTTTAAGATGCCAGGAAACTCAACCAAAGTTTTAGAAATTTGGAGTTTGAGTTTTAAGATTGGGCTGAAATTCAGTCCGGGTATTTATTCTAAAGGTCACTCCTGTAAGAAACACAGTTAGTTGTGCAAAACTTACTCTTCCACCTAATGTCATTGAATCACAGAGGGCCATTGTATTGGCATAAAAACAGAGAGAAGGACTTTCAGTGAACATTAGGTTCCTAAGTGCCTACGTCACTTTTGAAAATGGGGCTTAGGTGCTCTTGAAAATGTTACCTCAACTCCAATTGATTTCAATGGAAACTGGACGCTAATTCCCTTTAGAGACCTTTGAAAATCTCAGCCACTCTGTATTGACTAGCACTGGGTGACTATTACAAAAATGCTCTAGGTATATTCCTTTCAGCCATGCTCACTGGCCTTTTGTGTATTCTTCCTGTGAACATTTGAACGACATTCAAACAATGCAAATATCAGAATCACATAAACACGTGCATATTCACTTTCCACAAGCAAGTACTTACACTGGCATTGCTTGTGTGATCAATTGTGTTATCACGACAATTGTAACCAACCACAGCAAACCAATGCAACTCAAATAGGGTGAAATTCACGCCTGTGCAGAGGGCCAGCTCAAGGCCTTTGCTCCACTCAAGTCCCACTTTAAACCTTGGGATGATGCTCTGCACAAGGGTGGATTTCACCCATTACAGATACTGAATACTCACAGAGGTACACACATGTTCAATCCTTACGAGGCTTTTTTTAAAAAAGAAAAGACATTTCAGACTAATAAAATGTAGAATAATGTATTAATTCAATGAAGACATGATATGCACGTGGATATTCAGAAATAGAGGCAAAAGATGGGATTTTTCAGTCCTGCCTAAGGGAGTTAGGTACCCAAATCCCACTGAAAATCAATGGACATTGAGTGCCTAATCCCCTTAGGCACCTTTGGAATCCCAGCCTAGATTTATTAGATAAAATTTTGTTGTGAATTATTCACTCGGCTGTCGCCTTGGTGGGAATCATTGGCAGGCTCATAGGACAGGGCCCGTCTGCTACAGCAGTGGTTCTCAAAGCCAGGCCGCCACTTGTTCAGGGAAAGCCCCTGGTGGGCCGGGCTGGTTTGTTTACCTGCCGCGTCTGCAGGTTCGGCCAATCGCAGCTCCCACTGGCCGCGGTTTGCCGTTCCAGGCCAATGGGGGCTGCAGGAAGCAGTGTGGGCCGAGGGATGTGCTGGCCGCCCTTCCCGCAGCCCCCATTGGCCTGGAGCGAGAACCGCAGCCAGTGGGAGCCGCAATTGGCTGAACCTGCAGATGCGGCAGGTAAACAAACCGGCCCAGCCTACCAGAGGCTTTCCCTGAACAAGCGGCGGCCCGGCTTTGAGAACCACTGTGCTAGAGGACGTGCTCCAGCAGTGGTGGCCCAGGAAAAGGTGGTGAGTGACTCCTGTGTCCAGTGCTGGGAGGCTGTTGATCACCTCCTGGCAAGGGCTGAGCTCTCTCAACTCCCGCTGACTTCAAGAACTGAAGGTGACCAGCACCACACGGTAACAGGCCCTGTGTAGGAACGAGAGAGTTGGCCGCACACTGAAAAGGTGGGATGGTGTATGAATAGGAAAGGGTGTCACCACAGAAGACAGGAGTTTCAAATCAAAGCAGCAATAGAAGGTCATTACTTAAAAGCAAAAGGTTTAAATGCATTTTGCCTTTCTTGAACAGATTGACAGCCAGAAGCTAAACTTCAGAGAGCATGCTAAAGCCCGTGTCGATCACGGGGCTGAGATCATTACGCAGTCACCAGGCAGGTCCAGCGTGCCTTCACCGCGCAGACTCAGCAACGTCTCGTCCTCTGGAAGCATCAACCTGCTGGAATCCCCTCAGCTTGCTACCCTCGCTGAAGATGTCACGGCCGCCCTTGCTAAGCAGGGCTTATGAATTTGCTCCATTTAGCAGTGTATGAAGTAATAATATTTAGACATGAGCTCTTGGCAGGAATGGGCTCAGAGCAGGTGTTACATTCATTCTTTACCATGTCTAAAATTAAGTCACATCCCAAGACTGTAGCAACCATACAATAAAAAAAAAAACCCAAAATAATTAAATAGATGCAGAAATTGGCCTGATCTCCATTTACAGCAGGAAGACACTGGCTTTACATGGGTATGCAATTGCAGTGTATGACATTGGACGATTATTGTTGCTCTGCTCTGTCTTGCATGGAGTACCGTACTATGATAAAACACATTTTTACCTTTCCATGTGCCTGAGGGCCATTCACCTCTTTCTGACTTGTTACTATCCCAAGTTGCTCATTTCACGGTTCTGTTGACGGGTGGGAGGAAAAAAAAGTCACCCATTGTAACTTATTACAGGTTAAATTAAACTGAAGAGCCTAGTTACCGGATGGGAAGGGCATATAAAGGAAATCAAGTTTAATTTTAAAAAGTGTTATTTTGTATAAATGGGTAGAAGGAGAAAGACTGGATTAAGTTATTAACGTTTTGGGGCCTGGATAATTATGTCAGTGTATAGCTGATTCCAATAAATTATTTAACTAATAACTAAAAATAGTAGTTGAAAAACATTTGAATTGTGCTTGAGGAAGTGGCATTTTTAAAACAAAAACGCTGTTGAAAGGAAGAACTTCCATTTCAATGGGCTTGTGTCTGATTAGAATGTCGGTTAAGCGGCTAGATTTGTGTACACACTACCGGTTTCACATCCTTTCCATCTGTTTGATACAGTATTATAGATATATATATTTCTCTGTGGCCATTTGTGATATGCCCTCATATACTTGAATATTATACTTCTTTATTCACAGTATCTGTGTCTCTTGCACCCTTTGGTGTTGCAATTTTAGGTATGTAAAAGTAGATGTTAGCAGGGTTTTTTTTCCCTATTCAGAAAAAATACATAAAAAGACAAAAACATTTAGCATGAAATTGCTTTCTGTAACAACTAAAAGCCGTGACCCTGTTTTAGTGTCAGATGCAAGTCTCTTCTGTGATGCTAGAAAAATTATTCCTTTTCCCCACCCTCCCTTTTTCACCAAGACTGATTTTGTGAGTTACAGATGTTTAGAAAAAGGGTTTCCAAAGAGGTGGGTTTGGATTCTGGATTTTTTTAAATAAAAAACAGTTTGGTTTTAGCTTTTTTTTTAAAAAACTTCTGTAGTAACAATGAATGTTGGATTTATTTTATTGATTTTTTTTCTTTTGCTAAAGTTGAAAAAAGTATTTGGATGTCATTCCATACCTTCAGTAGTGTCTTATGTGTACACTCGGGCACTCTGGTAGTATAGCAGTAAACACTGTAGAGATGCTGATAAATTATAATTAATAAATTAAATAGATAGATAAAATGAACTCCCTAGCCTGGATCACCAAGGTGACTGAATAGATAAATAGGGCATCTTTAAATCTCAACAAAGAAGCAGCAAGTGTATGTTGACTATAAAAAGTATAAGAAAAGTGTGCATAAACTTGCAGAGACACATAAACATCAGATCTAATGGAGTTACTTGTGAGAACTCCAACAACATTATGGACACTAAGAAAACACTGCTGAAAGTAATATGGTGGTATTACTCATCAGTGGATAACAAATCTGCTGATGCTATGTACAGTAGACATTATAAAATGACTAATTTACACACTTGCAGATTGTTGGCTCTCTTCCTTTTGAAATCTCTAGCTAATCTTTACGCTGTCAACTGAGCTAGACATGAATTGTGTATTAAGTCAACCTTGCGTATTGGAAGCTTTTGAGTACTCTGTTCTTTTTACTGTGTGCGTATGTGTGTGTGTTGGGGATTGATCTGAAAAGAATATAGAGATGATGTTGGTGTCTGTGCAGAAGATTCTTATAATTAATAGCAAAGGATTCCACAGAATTCAATTCATAGTATTAAACTGCACAAATACTAAAGAGTAACTCTTCAGTGTGGTGAATGGAGATTTTGGCCAACCAGTTGTTCCCCGTGGCATTAAGATGAATTATACGGCTCAAACTCCATGCACCTTACTGAAGATGAACTCCTAAATAGCCCCACACATCAACTCTGCAAAAAGCTTTTTCACACACTAAAGCACAGAATGCTGTTTATAAGTCAGTTATTTTATACAAAAGATAGCGAGTTTAGCAACCATGTTAAGTGGATCAAGAGGGTTCTGATTTCTGCCTTGTAATTGCTGTACTGTTGCTTAGAATAACCAATGGGAATTTACTTGGAAATAATGTTTGGTGTGGTCCATAAAAATGTTTTGCCATTGTTTAAGAAAAACAAAAGGAGGAGGAAGAACAGTATTTTTGATCATGTTGCTCTCCATCAATTAATGCAAATGCACCTTGCAATGTTTTTATTATGCTTTTTGCCAATTTTAGGAAGAGCCTATGGTACTCCTGAGCCTCAGCTTCACTGAAGTTGAACAAGCTGGTCAGAACAGTATTTAAACTGTGACTCAAGTACTTTTTATCCTGCTTTTAAATAACAAAAAAAAACCCACATTCTGTAGATGGTGAAGTTTAGTTATTGCACGTACACGTCCAAAGTCAGACTGATGTAACACACCAAGTCATTTACTTCATGCTTTGAAATGAGCTTTCTTGTCTTAATTCAAGCAAAGTCCTTGTAATCAATAACTGTCCTTCATAGAGTTCTAGAACTTTTGTGAGGAGCTTGATGAAGATAAAAGAAACCAAGAGTTTGTGTTAAATAAAATGCGAGTTACGTTACACAACTCTAGATATTCACTGAAAAAGCTCATAAGAATCTTAACTTCTCAAGAAGAGTGTCAGTTTAAAAACTTTGCAAGCACTTAGTGGCCATGTTCCAGTTTTCTGGAACCCACGTCTTTAACAGTTCTATTCTATTGGCAAGTTTAGCCAGTCAGTGACATCTAAGAGCCAACTTCTCTCTGTTTGTAACAGTGAATAAATAGAAAATTTAAACTAAGCCAAATTGGATAGTCATGGGAGAATCAAAACTGAGTATATTTGTTGAGTGATAGCACAATGGAAAAGGCACTCTGGGTGTCTCTACATCTGCAAAATATCTGTTTCTATGTAATCCTAGGTAGGAAGAAATCCAGTAAAAGTTGAGCAGGTCTTGGTCCAGCAACAATGAAGGAGAAACTAACAATGATGAGGATACTCCTGTGTCCACTAGACAACACACATTTTCACTGTACAGCAGTAAATGGTATTAGCCAGCTAACACTATGTTAATGTACAGTAGCAACATTTCTTTCCTCATTATGACTGCTTGCAAATATATATAAACTGGCCTATCTACACAACCCAAAGGGAGTTGAAAGGCGGTCTATGTGGACTACCGTATATGAGAAAAGTTTTTGCTGGGCTGGACCAAAATATTTTCTGAAAATCAAGTATGAACATCTCTTCAAAGACAGATGTCTTTGAGCGTAGATCACTTTTGTTATATAAAATTAAGCAGATGTAATTTTAGCCTAGGTGTGTGTACAGCTCACTCGCTCTTAGTAATCTTACTCAAGCAATGCCCTCTGCGGGAAAATAATTTACTTTAAGACTTGGAAAGGTCAGGCAAAAAAGCCACTTCAACTTTAGCAAAGAGAAAAAAGAAACAAAAAAAATCATATTCTGTATGCTGGGATTTGGAGGAATACGGTCTGCTGTTACAAACCTGTGTTTTTTCTGATAATTCTAGAGCCTGTTACCATAAAGAGACATTTCTTGAATGGCTGGTGGTAGTTAGTTCATGTTTTTCAATCCAATTTGCAATTGTATTTGTCGCTGTATAGTGATTGTTTTGCAAAATAAAATTGCTTGTCATCTAACCACTTGTATCTTTTATTTGTGATGCACATTATATCCCCATCCACTCACTTCATATCATTGTACTGCCTTTAAGAAAATATAAAATAACATATACCTACTAGCAATGCATACAGTCAGTCTTAAGACGAGTCAGAGCAGATGAAGCAGTGGCTCTCGCTTACTCTCCATTATTTCTTGCCAAAGTACCCAGCTTTACAGCCAGCACATCAGTCTTTAGGGAAATATTTCTCTGCTTCATATGAATGAGTTATTTTCTTGTTTATTCTGGATTTCTAGCCCAAATATGAAGTTTAGCTTGACTGTGGATTGAACAGTTAGGTTCCCGAGATAAATAACTGACCTCATGAGTAAATCAGCTTTCCTCCGTTCTTCAAAATTTTTAGACGGACTTTAGTACTTTTGAAGATGTCTCTGGAGGCTGAAGTCATCTATTGCACCCCAGAACAGGTACAGCACAGACAGTGGCTTTACAAATGTCCCTGTACTGCCCCACTAGTGTACCTCACTCCTGATTTGGAAAGAACACCTGTAGGAGAGAATGGATAGGTTCCATCTCTAACTCTCCTAATCCATGGTGTGTCTGCCAAGGGCATATATTAGTGCCAAGCATGATGGTATTTTTATTCTATAAGAACGTAAGAGCTGCCATACTGGGTCAGACCACGGTCCATTTTGCCCAGTATCCTGTCTTTGACAGTGGCCCGTACCAGACCTTCAGGGAGACTATACAGAACAAGTCAATTATGAAGTGATCCATCCCTGTCTTCTGCTCCCGACTTCTAGTAGTCAGAGTTTTAGGATCACCCCAAGCATGGGGTTGCATCCCTAATTTTCTTGGCTAATAGCCATTGATGGACCTATTCTTCATTAACTTACCCAGTTATACTATGCACACTTGCCCACTGGGAACTGGAGTGAGAACTGTCAACATGTTCTATAAGCCACATTTCTTTACAAAGTAAACAATGACACGGGGGCCCTCAGATGGGCTTTTGAGACGAAAAGTCCAATAATAAATTTGCCTAGTGGAACCCTCAGCCCTTCATATATTCTTAGTTGTTTGTTTATTTAGATATCAGCCTTATTCAATCTCCACACCAAAGCTCGCCCATCTTTATCTTTATCAAAAGGCCGAAGTTGCTACTGAGTACATGCCACCATAAATCAGCACCTTGTTTTCTTTTGCAAATGCTTACAGAATACACATTTTGGATTGGAGGGAAGAAGAAAGAGAACCCCCCACAGTTTAAATATGTTTTGTTTCCACACCATAAACGGGACCCTCATAGCCAGTTGGGCAACAAGAAGTCCTGCAGGTTTACTTACCCAATCCCACAAATGGAATTTGTTCTGAGGAAGAAGATATGGAGAGAGGTGAGTTCTACGTAATGAAGGGAGGAAGCTATCTTCAGTATTCTTCCCTACATTACATACTCTTTGGGCTAAGAACCAGGTCATCCACCTTCCTGAGCTGTTGACTTGTATCAGGAAAATGTCCATCCTGCAGCAGATGGATTTGTCTCTTTACTTCACTGTCCTGACATGACATTTGTAGCTGTTATTACTGCTATCTTAACTCAAGTTTTAGGCCTGATTCTGCAATGCTGACTCACATATCATTGCTTTATTTTCTGTGGAACTTCTTATATGAGTAAGGGTGGTAGCGTCAGGCCCTTACATTGCAGAAAGACTGAGATAGCCTATCCAATCACACATTATTAGTATTGACATTTATTACAAACAATAATTTTCTGCCAAGATGTTTCTCATTTAAAACATCCTTTCCCCCATTGCTATTATTTGAAATAAAACTCTTTAGAATCATACCTCTGAAATCTATTTCCTTACCAAGATAACAACTGCTCCTTCCTGCAGGAAAAAAACCAACATGGCACAGGGCTAAAGGGATGAAAATCTCCATAAGGTTCTCCTGACTCCGATTGGTACTGATTTCTCTACTGGAGGAGGGGCAGGGATAGCACTCCCCAGAATAAATCACATGCCCTACCTTCAAAATCTTGGGGGAACATTGGGAAGCAAGGACCATCCCAACAGAGAACCCATGTCTGGCTGCCTCTGTGCCACCAGCCACTGCACCCCTCGTCTGCTAGCACAGATCCAACAGAATTACCCCATTTGAGCTTCATCAGCTGGCACTTGCCCTGGGGACACCCACAAAAGCAGATCTCCCTCAGAAGGTGGGACTGCAGGACGCTGGGCTGTATTACCTTTCTAAAGGAATATTTGCAGCATTAGTGCTGGGATGACATGCACTCTGTCCTAGCTGAGTCCCTGTCCTCCCCACTCCTCTCACAGAGCCACCAATCCCTTGGTGCAGCTTGGAGGAAGGGGGAAGACAGTGAGCCTACCTTCTGTGTTGAAGGGATATGGTCCATGAGTGAAGGGACCCTCTCCACCATCAGATCATGAGGGCATGATCTGCTCCCAAATTATTTGTGTCTTCCTTGAGCATGTTCCCTGGTTTGTTGGGATGCTCTGGGCACAGAGCAGCTAGCACGGAGGGTATTTTTAAATAGAAAAACAAAGAGTATGGAAGCACATGGCTTTTGAGAGGGGAAAACATTGCACAAACTTTACTAACACAATAAATGAAGGACCCAGTGCCCTCCTTTTAGTGCCCATTAGCTAATAAAATGCTATGGGTGGACAGTCTGCAACCTGCCATGGATCTCAACCCCTAGTCTCAAGGGAGAGTCAAGCAGGGACGTTCAGGAGTGAAGACATGACTTGATTCTCCACTCACATCGGGGCAAATCAGAAATAACTCCACTGCAGTCAGTTGATTTACATCAGTGTCAGAGAGAGGAGAATCAGGCCCAAAGGAGGTAGGATGTTAAAAGCAAAGCTGGAATTATAACCCATCAGGACACAGTGCCAGGAGTAAATATAAGACCCAGATGCACCAGAATGCCAACGGGATGCACTGGCAGGAACTGCCTTCTGCAGTTTTCGCCCTCCTTCCCTGCCCCACCCTCTCACTGTGGCAGGCTGAGGGCCTGAGTGCAGATGAGACGCTGAGACCCTGTAAAGCGACTGCTTAGATAGGCCACTAGGGGGCCTTGTGGGAGAAGTATAAAAGCTGGCAGGCAGGACAGGGAAGCACAGTGATTCCCCCTGAGTTTCTGTGCTCTGCTGCTTGGCCCGTGCCTGGTCTTTGTGACTCTGTGCTCAGGGGAGCAGACTAAGGCACCCTTTTGATGGGTCAGTGGCTGAGGCAAAGGAAGTGTGAAGGGAAGGGGGTGGCCTGGAGAGTAGCAAAGCTCCTGAGGAAATTACCTTTCCCCAGTGGTGTGACCTGGGGTGGGAGAATCCCTAGTTTGAGGGGAAGAACTGGGGGGACCTGAACACCACCACTTGGGCCTGTTAAAAGAAACCACCAATGGGTGGTTGTTTGGGGTGGAGGCCAGAGACCTGTTCAACAACTACTCAGCTGCAGCTGGGGGAGGGGGAAGCCACACCCCTTTCTGGCTCATCCCACCCCCACCCCATTGACTGAAGCAGTTATGTAGAGGAGAACCCCACTTGCTCCGTGAACCCCTTTGTCTCTGTGCTTGCTGTGGATGAGGGCAGGGGAACAGAGACTGGCCCCAGATGCTGGTGATCTATTTTGCTCACTTCCATCCCTGGGTGTGAACATGTTTAACCAGGAAGCATGGACCTGCATTAGGAATTACTAGACACATGCAGGCTACTGGAGCTCACTGACCTGTGCCTTCTAGGCATGGCATAGCCCATGCCCACTTCCCTGCTGCATTATTGTCTCCAGCAGCTTCTCTGGTCATCCTAAAAAGGGACCTCCCTGTTCCATTTCAGCCATTTGCCTGGATGGCCTAATGTGAGGCCATATCCTGCAGGGCTTAAACTGATAATAGTGGGAGTTTCACCTCCATGAGGCATGGAAGAGGCATGCAGGATCTAGGCCTTGGGAAAGCCATATGGTTATTAGATTTGCTATGAAATATGTGTGCTATTATTCCTGTTCAGTTGTAACTTCCTAAGGGAGAAAGGTAGCTAGACTGCTTCTTAGATTTGTATTAAAGTTTATTTTGCAGCACTTTATCAAACATCTTAACTGTACCCTGGAGTCCTCAGCTGCTTTAGCTTTGCTTTATAACTAATATCCTTTAACATGGGATCACCATGCTGATCCTACTTTATTGTGGCTCCAAAGCACTCCTGGTCTCTGCATTAAAATAGAGACCAAAACTGGACAGAGTACTCTAGTCCCTCGTTATATGGTACCCTATAAACCATAAAATATCACTTTGGAATACCTCCAACTGTAAAGCAGTGTCTTATTTGCCTTTTGACTGCAATTGGCCAGATGGTGGGGGGTCACCACAATTCCTAAATCATCTTTTTACTATACTGAGTGAGCTACATCACTGAAGTTCAAACTCCCTTTGTTTTTAGGCTTAGAGCTTATTTAAACGATAGATGTTTAGAGACCAATGCTTGCCTGAGTTGCTTGGTGATCTTAAGGAAACTTAAGTGGGAGGGAGGGGAGAATCAGCCTGATGCAGCAACAACTTCAAGTTTGCCCTCTAAGCTAAGCATATTCTCACCATAGTAAAGATGGCAAATTGTACACGGCTGGTCTTTCCAGAAAGTTCTATTCTACATTGTCTTCTAAACCCCTCTGATGGTGGTTAAACTGCTTATCTGTGCCATGTAGGCCTGCTCAGAGCAGGATTAGATGAAATGGTGCTTATGACCTCTGTTCCTGCTTGGAGCCCTGTCTACACTAGTGCTCTGACAGTGCTACCAACTGGGGGTAGCAACAGTAAAATTCTATCAAAAACATCCTAGTGTGGCTATATCTGTGGATGCCTGAAGCCACGCTTCTGCATGGTAGACATGAAGGAATTAAAGCAGACAGTCAAACTCTCATGCACTAGAACTTCGGAGCCCCTGGATGGGACTGGGTTACAGCTCACATGGCACAATAGTGCCAGGTTCAGAAATAAACATAACGAAGCTGCTCTGCACAAGGAAGTAGGAGCCATTAATCATCTACTGAAAGGAAGAGCTAATGTTAGCAGCATGCTTCAGCTGTGGGAAACATCCCCAGTGAAGGAATCAGCCCTGAGAACAAAGACTGTGGATGATGCTAAAAAATCCTGCTTTAAGCAGGCAGAACTAAAGCAATCCCTGAGTGCAGCTGAAGAGATTTGTCTTGGCACTGTCAGGTGAGGAGCAGTGATTAGCTAGGCACTTCAATTAGCAATCCATTCTTCTCTTGCTGGCCTAATATCTTATTTTTAATAGTACATGGTACATGATATACCTTAAACCAGTGGTTCTCAACCCTTTTTGGACCAGCTAGGGTGACCAGATGTCCTGATTTTATAGGGACAGTCCCAATTTTGGGGTCCTTTTCTTATATAGGCTCCTATTACCCCCCACCCCCATCCTGATTTTTCACATTTGATGTCTGGTCACCTTAACCAGGACACACTTGCATAGAAGGCCCTAAATGGAGTGAAACTGCTGCTATGCTGGGGGGGGATAGACAACTGAGCAGCTGCACAGAGAAAGTGTCTCTTCCCCCCGATGGTAGAGCTTGGCTGCATGGTGCTGCTTGCAGCAGCAGTATGGGGTGGGATGGCTTTGAGGACAGACCCAAGGGAATAGATAATGCATTTTATATTGTAAAGCAATACAGGTGTAGTCCCTTGTGTCTGGAAGGGATTTATGGTGGACATGCAGAGTCTTAGTTGCTCCTGTACAACACTGCAAGAGGAAGTGTGGTCTAGTGGTTAGGGCACTGGACTGGGACTCCGGAGGTCTTGGTTGTCCTCCTATCTTGCTGTGTGATCTTAAGGATGTTGCATTGCCTCATTTTCCTTCCTATTCTTTATCTGTCTGGCAGTGCTTCTATGTATTTGAACAGTGCAAATTGCGATGCAGGCCTTACTTTTGGGGGAGGAGCTACTAGGCTACAAATAACAGATTAACACAGTCCATGATATGTAGTAAATGCAGTGGAGTAGGTGGGATTCCATTCTGTCTTAAGCCACTAGATTGGAAAAAAGCATTTTTCCCCTACCCCAAAGCATTCCTTAGAGTCCCTAAGACAATCCTGTTACTTCAGCTGTGTAGTGGGGGGAGGTGGCTCAACATGCCCTTTGTAATCTAGTTGAATGAGGTTCCAGCCATGTTCTCTTGCTGTTACCCCAGCCTCTTCTGGCTATCTTGAATTATGACAAGAAATCAGAACTGGTTTTTTGGCCCTAGGTGGGGAATTATTACCTCAGTATCTGACATTACATAGGTGTTCCCTACACAAAGTGTCCAGTCTCCAGAAGAGCTTCTCAGTTAGGGCCCAAAAGCAAATGGTTGGACTTTCAAAAGAGCTCAGCACTCTTTGCAAATCTGGCCCTAATGGTGGGTTCTGAGCACTTGAAAATGTAGCACTGAGGCCTCTTGAAAATATGGGCCAAAGTGTGGGGGTTTCTGCACCTCCTGAGACCCACACTATTCAGTTATACCAGCCAAAGCTCACAAGATATTTAAGTGCAACCTCTGCAGTGTATTAAAAAGAGACTAGTGACCTGTTGGCTTGTGATGCTATTAGACTCCTCAGTGTATTATGCTGTGAAACCCCATGTAACTCATTTACTTGTCTCCTATTCTATAGGCCTACTGAATATCTCTGTCTATCTTGTGCTCAAACAAATTATTCAGGTTGATCCTGACTATTTCCTGTGACTGCCATAAAACACAAGTAGGTATCATAGCAACTGCATGTCACTTTATTCTGATTTGTTTCCTTATGTCTAAGCTGCAAAATAGCACCAGAGAGAGAGGGAGACTCCCTGGGATATAAAGGCATCTGTGGAAACTACCTTTCCCTTTAATACAGAGATCTTTCTAGATATTTAATCACTGACATCCATCGAGCTGAGTCACTTCTCTTTTTTAAAAACCAAGAGGAAGACTGGCTGTCAAGGAAAGCTGGGGTGGGTCTGATGAGGCATTTCTTACTGGGGCACCATCTTGCTAGTATGTAAGTACACCCAAATAGTGGCTGTTAGTATGCGAGAGAGCCCCAGCTGTGAGAAGATAATCCGTGGATTTGATTATCCTATACAAGTAGGATAAAGGTTAATAGAAAATGTGTTCCTAACTTGCAGTCTGATTCTCTCCTGTTAGTTGCCAGTTCCCCAGCCAGGGAACCCCTGCAGAGCAAAGGCTGCTGTAAATTGCAGCAGGGACCAAATTGGCCTGCAGCTACTCCAGAATTCGGGAATCACATAAAAAGCATAAAGCCACTCTTGCCCTCTCTTCCTTAGTCTTCTGCTAGTTACAGCTTGGCCAGACCAGAGAATCTTCACCTAGATCTGAGATCCTTATCCTTCTGAAACTTCTTCCCCACTGTTCCTTTTGCACCAGCAGATACGAATCTCCATGTTTTAGAATCCTCTATTTATGCTAACACTTCAGATTTCTTCCCTGGTTTGAGATTCCCAGTACTTAAAATGGCAAGTATGGTAGAACAGGTAGAAACTCTACAAGTTTGCACAGGTAAAGAGCCAGATAGATACTCAGCTGGTATAATTGGCACAGGTCCATTGAAGACAACAGCTGCACGGTTTATACCAGCTGAGTATCTGGCTCAAAGTTGTGTTAACACATTTGTGGCATATTTGGAGCATAAACTGCACAATTAACCCGTTCACTCAGCCTTTTCAAGCTGTTCTACTTGCTTTTATGTCTAGTGGTGTGATTTGTTTTTTTTAAAAAAGAAACCCTAGTCTCTTTAAATACTGTAGCTTGTCTGGGGAATTCATCCAGTCTCTTACATCAATTAGCCTACCTGATATTGTGTTTATATACTTTAAAAGACATCTTTCCCACTGGCAAGAGCATATCTTGTCTTGGCAGGGCATAAGACAGCTGAGATCAGCCAGGTTGTCCCAGTTCTTTATCCCACTGTTGAATCTGGCTTGGGCAGGGGAAAGACTTGTCGGTGATAGGCTCTGCCTGCATCACTACCTTCTTAAGGATGTGTCATAGGTTTATTAAAGAATAAAAAGAAAGTAACTGTCTCTGTAATACCAAGATGGAACAATACACAGGGTCTAAACTTATCAATCTTTGGAGAGAATCCCCCCTCCTTTCTTTCTCAGTAAAAGCAATAACAGTACAGAATTAAAGAAATTCTATAGCAAAACACACAATTGCAAATGTAGAAATCAAATTATAAGACTAATCCACCTTTCTAATTAATACTCACTATTGGATAGTAGGAAATACTCCAGGAGAACTTGGAGACATGTCTGGCCTCTCTTAGATCCAAAGAGAGAACACAGAGCAAACAAGGAACACAGACAAAGGCTTCCCTCCACAGAGATTTGAAATTATCCTGTCCCTTGATTGGTCCTCTGGTCAGGTGTTTCTCAGGTTACTGAGCTTGTTAACCCTTTCCAGGTAGAAGAGACCTTAACCCTGATCTGTTTATTTATGACAGATGTCCATTACAATTCTTCTATATTGTCTTCTTGAGTGCTGTCATGTGACAATGCAAAGCATTGACATCACTGAACCAGGAACATAATATTGTCCCTAAAGCTTCTCTGCCTTTTCCTAGAAACTTCCACAGCCCTCTCCTTCCTGGCGTGCTGTCACACTTTTAAAGAAACAGGACACTTATTGTCATCCTCCATCTCTTTTTAAATGAGAACTAACATTTGTAGCAAATTACAGTTCCAGATTCTCCACTGGCCTCATCATTCATCCAGGTCTATTCATCTTCTGATCCCATTTCAACTGGACTATACCTCTAGTATCTGATAGACTCCTGCTTTTGAACCCTTCTGGACAGGACCATCTCCCTTCCCTAAGGCAGCAAAGTCACATGATCAACATCCCACTTTTTTGTCTGTTCTTAGGACCTTTATCATTTGTAATGGTATAGAATCTCATGGAAAAGCTGTGCATAGTGACAACAGCTGGTGTAAAAGACTCTTTCTTGGTGGCCAGAGTAGACCTGAAATAGGAAGTGAACTCTCACTAAACCAGGGATTGTCTTCCACTTTTAGCAGGGCTAGTTATCCTAGTTTAAGTTTGAGTAAGACTCAGATTTCATTCTAACAGCCAAAGATGGTGAACTCGATTTGCCAACTTTCAGCCTTGCATCCTTTAAGGAGGGCCACTTATGACAAAGATTTGTATAAGGCTGGTTGCATTGTCTATGGCTGCTGGGATGCTGACTGTTACCAGAGCTAATGTGGGATCTTTCTGTTGTAACATTCTCTGAGCATTCTGTGCTGCTCTTTTCCCTAGTCTATGCTCTTGTGGGGACTGGAAGTAATATACTCAAAATGGTACCATATCCATCAAGTTATGAATTCAGGGTCTTATTGTCAATGACTTCTTTAGAAAGGAAAAGACTATAAAGTAGTCACAGAAGATAGGGGCAGGATGGGTTGGTCCATTTAATTATCAGAGAATACACAGGTCTCAAACCTGATCCCCCCCCCGCTTGTATATTGGCACTAGTGGCTATTTTAGTCCTAATCTCAATGGTGAGACTAGCTAGCCACTCAAAATGGCATCCACATATGCTTATATCATCCTGAGCCTCTAAGAATGTGGTTGATTCCCATCACAAGGTCTAGTCTATGCCCCATGCTGTCATTAGTCTCTTGGGAGTGACCCCTTTAGTGTGCCAGCACCCACAGAGGCCACGGGATTCTAAGACACCAAGCCTGGGCCTTCCCGTCTCTCCCCATGGCTCCCTGCAACAAATCCAAATCCTTCTGTAGGAGGTGTTTACTGTGCCCCTCTTTTTTTACAGCAACATAGGCAGCCTTTACAAAACAAGGTAACCATTTATTAGTCACCTGGCCTCTGAGTCTCTAGGTTAGCGCAGAAGTTGTTAAGCTATAGTTCACTCTGGTCAAACCAGTGCCACTAGCAGCTAGCCAAGCTGTGATGAACTCCATCTCTGACTCTCCCTACCTGTTCCTCCTTTTTGTCTCCTCCCAGGTCCAGGCTCCTGAGTCCCTCAAAAAGGGCCACCCTTTTTCTGGTTACCTGACTGACACCTTGTTCTCCTGCTCAGTTCCCGAGTTACCCTACGGGGGTTTCCTGCTGTTCATTGCTCAGTCACTGGGATGTCTTTGTCACTCTGGACCCTCTGTTGGTTTGAGACAGTTCTTTAATGAGCCTGTTAATTCCTTACAGACAAACAGACACACACACACCCCTCCTGCACTGTTCCAAGAACATTAACCCTTTTGCACCTACATGGTAGCAATGCAATGTACTGAGGAAAACTGAGGCATGCCTAGGATTCATAAAAACAAATTTTAAAAACTCCTTCTTGGTCACAGATCAACTGGGCTCCTTGGAAAAGTCAGCCAATGCAAGGACTACACCAGACTTAAATCTCATCAAAACTATTGGCAATCTCTGACATCTAGGGGGCAGGGCACCTTATGTAGGTCGCAGAGCATAAGCTACTTGTATTGTTTATCACAAGCCTGAACTTATCATGATCCTGCAGGTAGCTTGTGGCCTCTTTACTTGGTATACCCATCCTGGGAGTTGTGAGCTCTAGGCTTCTCTGAAAATCAGGCCATTTTTATTTCAGTCCCCCAGCTTTGAGAACTGTAGCCTATATTACCTTGCACTTCTAGAGCACCTTTCAACTGTTGGCTTTGAATCTCTTTATACATTTAGCCTCCCAAATGCTCTGTGAAGTAGCAGATATGGATAGGCTTGGCCATAGGAAAGTTTTTACAAAACTAGTGCCATTGCAATGAAGGAAGCAGGGTGCCTCGTTAGCCGCTGCAGCAGAGCCAGCAAAAAGACACTGCCCAGAAATATTGCAGAACACACATCATTTCATGACAGCATCCCATGCAGCTGTAGAACCCAGCATCTTTTACTGTAAGTAGGAATCTTCCTGAGGCCTTTCAGCACATCAGAAAATAAAAAGCTAAGGACAACAGAGGTGGTTTGGATTTCAAGAATCTGACCCCCTTGGACAAGTTGGAGTCATGGAAACTCTCATAGCAAACAGGGCTGCTACCTGTTTCTCTGTCCCCCTGTCTTGCCTGGGTTGCTAGAGAGTACTTGATCCCTGACTCAGAGACCATCTTCTTCTGAGGGGAATCTACCATCCCCATTAAAATATGGAATAGCCTTACCAAAACTAAAGAAACAATCATTCTTTGCTGGAGTCGTTGCAAGCTGCCGCCCACTGTAACCTTCCTCACCCAAGCAAACTAAACTTAGAAGTTCCCAGAACACTCTTTAGCAGCCAGTCTCCTGGAATCCTCTGTTAGAAAAGGGTTGTGGCATGGTGCATGACACTCTCTTGCCCAAAGACAAGGGCTAAAGTCATATGCATCCTGCTGGATGTCTGGCATTTGGTATTGTTGGTCTGCAGTCCTATCTCCAAATTTCTGCAGTCCTATCTCCAAGAAAATGCATGAATGAATGGTTTGGGTCCAAACCACAATACGTTACAGGCAACTATTCTCCACCTTCGATGTCCTTGCCTGCAAAGTCCCACAAGGCTAAATCTTCTCCTTTATCACATTCAGCATATACATGGAACAGCACATACTTGGAACAAGTATGGCAGTTAGTGAGGCAGAACAGGCTGAATTGCCAGCGTTATACAGCTGGCACACACGTATATCTCCTTCATATCAAGTACAAATAGCAACCATAGTTTCCCATCCTGCCAGGAATGGTGGGGCTCAGGCTTTAGCCCTGGGGTGGTGGGTAGCAGACTAAGCCATGCAGCAGCAGGCTCCATCCCTTAACTGTCATGTTTTGGCCTGCGGTCCAAAGCTCACCACCCCATCCAGGCCTCGGCTGCCTCTCCTGCCCCTTCCCCAACACCAGCCCCTGCTGTCTCCCTACCCACGTCCCCATCCAGCACTTAATTTGTCCGCTGGCTTGCCAGAGCCAAGTCAGGCTGTTGTGAAAAGTGATGTTTGTTAATATCACTTTTCACTTTTATTATTATTATTATTATTATTTAAAAACGGTACCTAAATAAATTACAATGATTTGGACATGGCGATAGGCATATTTCAGTTAATTGAGTCTTTTAGAAAAAACTGTCAGAGCCCCCGCCAGCAGGAGTCGGTGGCCGCAATCAGAGACCACCAAAAAACTTCTTGTGAGAACCTCTGCCTTAAAGCACCATCATAAAGGAACAGGTAAGTGAGTCATTCCCTCCTCCGCCTGCCCTATAAACCACCAAAGGTCACATCCTCTCTAGAACAGGGCTCGCCCTTTTTCAGCCCCTGCTGCACCACAAACTTGAGTCCCCCCCACCCCGTCTCCTCTTGCCACCTACTGAGGTGTCCCGCAGGGTGAGGCCCCCGCTCCTGCCCCTCTTTTTTGGTAGTTACCCAGCGGGCACCCTGGAGGGGGCTGCACACGGTTATTCCTCGCAGGGGCAGAGACCTGCAGGGATGGGGGGGAGCGGGACGCTCCTTGGGAGGGACGGGACGGGAGGGCTCAGCCGCGCTCCCGCCCTGGGCGGGCTGGGGACGGTGGCACCCGCCACAGGTGGTGCCTGGCCCAGCCGCGGGTGGAGGGGGGCTGGCGGCAGCAGCCCTGGCGCTGTACGCGAGCGCTGCCTTCCCTGGGGCCCCGCTGGGTGGGTGGCGCCCGGCTCCCCGCCGCCAGGCGCGCCCCTGCCACGGGCTGGCGCTGGGCGCTGTCCGCCGAGGGAGGTGCTGAAGGCCGGGAGGAGGCGGACACCGTCGCTCGCTCCCCCCCCCCCCCTCCGCGTCCCTGCCTGCTGCAGCCATCTTGCGCGGCGGGGGGAAGCGGGGCGGCAGCCGCGGGGGCCGCGGGCTGGCGCGGGCCGGGCCGCCGCCGCCGCCATGGTGAAGAGGAAAAGCTCCGAGGGCCCGGAGCAGGAAGGCGGCCGCGGCGTCCCTCTGCCCATCCAGACCTTCCTGTGGCGGCAAACCAGGTGCGAGCGGGGCCGGGGCCGGGCGGCAGGGGCTGCGGGGGGTCCCCGCCCCGCTTGGCAGGCAGCCTCGGGGGGCCCCGCGGCGCTGCTCCCGCCGGCGGGGCTGGTCCTGCCTGGCGCTCTGCCCAGGTCGGAGCGCCCCTAGTTGAACTGGCTCCCGGGTCAGCCCCGGGCTGCAGGGGTCTGCTGGAGGAGGGGGAGGCTGGATGAATACTGGGGGGGGGTGTTCCCCCCCTTCAAAATCAGGGCTATTTTTCAGGCAAAATGTAGGCGAATAATATTAATACTCCCCTCAAACAAACAAACAAAACCTCTGGCTGTCAACCTGTTAGTGCGATGTTTGTTTTTGTAGGGTCTCTATTTCGGGGGGAGTGTGTGTTGTTTAGCCCAGTGGTAGACTGCTAAGGCAAACTTCCATCTGAGGCCTGAGTTTGAGCAAATACTGTAGGATGAGGGTCCTAAATGGCCTCATAGACTTCAAGGTCAGAAGGGACCATCATGATCATCTAATCTGACCTCCTGCACGGCCACAACCTCACCCACCCACTCCTGTAACAGACCTATAACCTCTGGCTGAGTTACTGAAGTCCTCAGGTCTAACTACTTGTTGTGGGGTGGGTGGGTGTTCTGGCTAAAGCTTGTGAGGAAATGGAAGCCCCCAAGCAATTCAGATAGCTGTGTATTAGAGGAAAAGAATCATTAACACAATCTACTAGCAAACCACAGCTATTCAACTCATAACATCCGTAATACTTAATATATTCTTACTCTCCTAAACACTTTGATAAATGGTAAATGTGACTACTAGAAAATGCATCATTCGGATGAGTTAAAATGGCTGAATTCTTTTTACCTTTAAGGGAAGAAAACCATATTTAAAAAATGTCTTGCTTTCATATTGGTATTTGCATGGTATTTGTGAAAACCTTCTGTTTATGGAAAAGGTAATAACATTCTGTACAGTGCTTTCAACAGGTATCTGAGTTTCTCATGGCTTCATTACTGTTTGTTACATGGGCTTATCTAGCCACTTAAGTAACATTGTCACACTGACAAAATAATTTAATTAAAATGACTCAATAAAAACATGCTTAATATGCATACCTATAACTACTGTTATGAAAATTAACTCTTGTTTTTGTTGTTTGTTGGATTTTTAGTGCATTTTTGAGGCCCAAACTTGGAAAACAGTATGAAGCTTCCTGCGTGGTATGTGGCTTTTTTTTCTTAAACTCATCGTAGTTTACTGGTTTTATGCAGCATTGGCTAAATATGGAAACTTGATAAAAGCTTGAACTCAAAGGGCCAAATAATCTCTGGTGTAAATCCACCTACATCAGTTGTTACCCCAGAGATGGAAAAATGTTCCAAATACCTATGCAAAAAAAGTCAAACCAGACATGCTGCCCAAAATGCAATTAAAAGCGTATCAGTTGAGAAATCTGTCATGTTCAAAGATCATAGTAAAGACCATTGGGCAGACAGCTTCAGTGAATTATCCACTGGAAACCCCATCTCTTTTTGCAAAGGATTATGCAAATTCAGAGCTTACTGGTGTGCAGAAGAAGGCTAGCATCGTATTTCTCTGTAAACGTACACTTCTTTAAACTATACATGCTAAATTTCATCTTCTATCATGCTGCCAAACTGTGTACTGTTCTAACTGGATCTGCCTTTTTCTATGGTCCTTCATACATTTTGATAAGTGAAACAGTTCTGCTCTCATTGACAAATATGGTCCATTCACTGTTGCCTTCTTCCTCCAAATCAACAGGCTACATAACATGATCCTCCTCTAGTGCCCCCTGCCTTTTTTCACATCAGTCTGAGGAACATCAGCACCCTCTAACTCTGAGGGTATGTCTACACTGCGATTAAAAACCCGCAGCTGGCCCATGTCAGCTGACTAAAGCTCAGGCTAAGGGGCTGTCTATCTGCAATGTAGACATTTGGGCTTGGCCTAGAGCCCAGGCTCTAGGACCTTGCAAGGTGGGAGGGTCCCAGAACTTGGGCTGAAGGCTGAGCCTGAATTTCTACACCACAGTTAAACAGCCCCTTACCCTGAGCCCTGTGAGCCCATGTCAGCTGCAGTCTAATTGCAGTGTAGACATACCCTTGATTTGTAAACAGGAAACTTAAGTTTTTCCCAAAACAACCTCTGAACAAACTCACCAAAGCTTTCTCTGCTATTGAATATAATGAAGACTGAGCACTATAAGTTTTTATGCTACCTTCCTGCTTGAGAGTGTGGGTTTTTTTTTTTTAAATGTCACAATACTTTTCTGTAGAACTATAATCCTTTTTTGAGGTGGTGGAGATGGTGGTGGTGGAATGGAAGCATGGAGAGTGGAGTGTCTTGTCTGTGGTCCCTTACCTTAGTAAATCAGTAGCAGAGGTAAAGTAGAATGCAGATCTCCTGATCTCTAATCCTGTACTTCAGACCACTAGGCCATACTCCATCTCCACAGCATTAAACAGAGGGGGGTTTTTTTGTTTGTTTTTTAAATACTCCCAAGTACCTCACATCTTGTGGAACAGCATGAACATGCTGCCGAAGATGGGTAAAACAATACTGTATTCAGTATGAGATCACAACATTCTTGCATGTGATTTGAGTAGGGGGCTGTAAACAGTGTGCTTGAGAAGCACAGTTAGATGAGATAGGGTATCTGAGGCTAGTGTAAATGGGGCAAATACAGCGTTATATGTGAGCAGGCTGTAAGTAGAGGGCATAAGGCCCTAAAGAGATGTCATGCTGAAAAACGGTCTTAAGCAAAACATATTTTGTACTTAGTGCCTCTTTGGATGGGGTGAAGGAGGGGCTTCAGGGACCTGAGCAGGGTGGATTGATTTAAATCACCAATTTTAATCTCTGTTTACATCAGCAAGCAGGAAATCTTGATTTATTTTTTAATCAATTTCAATCATGTCTCTGCATTTGTAGTTTCTTAGTTCTCTTCCCAAAGAAAGGCTGATTCTCGCTGGCTGATCAACATTTTAATGGTGATTAGCAACTAAATATAGTCTTTTTGCTGACCAGGAGAACACTCTATTGATATACATTTGTTTAAGCAATTATATAGCTTAATTTACATTTAGTTTTGCATTTAAAACTAACAGTTTCTGATAACTACTTCCTTGTTTAATTAAACAGTTAGTATCTGTAGTTAGTTCAATTCATTATGTTCTTCAGGATTTTAGAATTAGTAGATATCCTCTCACATGTATTTTTTAGTGATAGATTGGAAGAGGGACACCAAACGTTGCAACTTGTTCAATTTGATTCTTTAACTTTTGAGGGAAGTAGTCATTCCAATGAACTAGCTGAATAAACTGACATAAAGAAAATGTTCCCTCTGAAATTGCGGAAGAGGCTACTGCTGTCAAAAGCTAGTTCAGCACTTCACCAAACTCTGGTTCCAGGTGCCTAGCCAATGACCTCCAGCTGTTCAGTGGCTTGGCTTTCTTGAAAACTTGGCTACAAACATGTACCATTAATTTTTTTTTGTATTTATCTTAAATAACTTTAGAATATAATAAATTAGGCCTCATCAAAGATCGTCAGTTTCAAATTTAATTAGGTTTATTTTTTAAATAAACAAACCTGTTTAACAAATGTTTCTTTCAGTCCACACTGCCCCTGAGGTCCTGGCTCAGCTACCTCTACCCCTTGTTACTGGTGGCAGCTGAGTCTCTTCCTCCAGGAGGGTGCTGGGGCCTTCCTAAAGAACCCTTCCATTGGGGAATTCTGTGGGGGACCCCTGCACAATTGGTGGTCCAGAGAGGTAGGATTGCTGGGGGTCACATGCCCCCAAAGTCCTGGCTGTGCAGTGGTTGAGGTTGGGGCTTAGCCAGCGCTATGCCTGCTTATGCTGTTGGCAGCAGGTAAATATTATCTCTGTTTCACTCAGACATGAAAGATCATGTGACTTGAGTAATGTTATACAAGAAGCCTGTGGCAAAGCCAGTCCCAAAAGCACCTGTATCATCCTGTCTGGTAGTGTAGCCCTGTGATTAGCCTTGCTCTGACAGAATGTGTGTAAACTTCAGGTGTAAGGAGCTAGCTGGTCCCTATAAGGAAGTGCCTAAGGAGATGCAAAATACTGCAGAGGGAAATAACGATCAGATCAGAAGGTCACTAGGGAACAGGATGAAGAGAGAACAGTGATCGTATGAACAAACTCAGAACAGGTTGTTGGCACATAATAGATGGCCTCAAAAGGAAAGTCATAATGTAAGTGACCGTGGGGGAGCAGAGCACACACCAGGAACAGACTCAACATTGCCTACAAGTCTGCAATCACTATAATCAGTTCATGACATAAGCTTTCAATACTGCTTTCCAGATTGCCAACTCTGCAGATGTTCCCTTCCTTTCTGTAATTTAAGGGCTCCACTGCCACCTGAAACATGTCAGTCTGCTGAGAATAGTTGGTCAGGCTGTCTTTTGAAATTTCTTACTAAGGCAAAGTTACAATAAAATATTCACATACTACATCATACATCAGTTTTATAACTTTTTCTGGATCGGGTTAATGTTCAAAGAACCTGACTACAGAGTCTGACAGGTGAGCAACCCTCCTGTGTGTTTATTGAAAAGAGTGATCACATTTCTAAATACCTGTCTTCTTGTTGGCACTTCTCTTGTGTACATAATTGGTATGAAAACTTTTCTATTACAAGGACAGTCCATATCTGAATACATCACAGTTCCATAGGAGGAAGAGTTATATTTTTCCAGTAATATAAAATACAAAGTTGAGCTACTAACAATAAAGAAGAAATTAATTGTTCTGTTTAATATGTAGATCCTCTCCTGGAGCATTAAGTAAGGAGTCAAGGGGGCTCTTTAATAACTTCTTCCCCAAACCATCTAACTCTTGGACTTAACCACCATGTGTGCAATATGTACCATTTTCCTTGCAATGCCTCCAACTGAGCGACTCCCTGTTAGCAAAATTGTGCCAGATCTTAACTAGACTCAAATGCTATCTATTCAGCAATTTATAAATATTTCCTTTATGAGCTACACATATTGAAGATGTATATCCCGTTTCCCATATAGAGACCCATTCCTCTATATCAGGTTTCTTTTTTTCCAAATCCTGTCCCATCTTTTCATCTGGGTTGTCTTTTTATCAACATCTTTTTCAGTCAAAATTGGTATGTATCTTAAAAATCAAACCTTTTTTTTTTAGCTTGCTCCTGGTTGAACTCCTTTAATGCGGTTAAATGTCTAGAGAGAGCTGCCTTGTATCCAGATTTCACAATAAAATGCCTTGTTAAATGCAAGATCTTTATATAATTTTAGTATGTCATTATTACATATCCTTGGTATGATTTCAGATAAGGACCCAGGAACAACTGTCTGAATGGAGCAATCTTGGCTTTTACCCACAACTAGTAGCTTTCATATTTTCTAGGGATAAATTCCTGATTATTAATGAAAGTAGCTAAGGGAGAGGGCCTCCCTGACAGCAGTTTTTTAGAAAAATAGTGCAAAGCTGCTGAGGTGGTCTGAATGAATGGGTTATTTTTTTCTATATTTAATAACCTGGATTTCTTTTTAGCCCAACAATTACTATGAATATTTGGGCTTCAATCTTGATTGAGTTTTACCTAGTGTGTGTATGGTCAGTTAACCCAATTAATCACATTTTAATTGTGATGGATAATAATAAGGCAAATTAGGGAAAGTTAGTCTACCCCACCTTCGAATGTTAGAACACACCCTTTCTCTTTTTATGTTTTTAACATGAATTTTAATAGTGTATCCTGCTATATTTTTAATGTCTTTTATCAGGGATGTGCTGAAACAAAAGTAGTATTTTTGGAAGGACATTCATCTTTACTGAGGCTATCCTATCTAGCCAAAAAACTTCATATTTGTTCCATTCCTTCAAGTCTTTTATTATTTTATTCTACATTGGAAGGTAATTTACCGTAAAAAGATTTTCTCCACAATATTTATTCCTAAATATTGTAAAGACTTCTTTATCCATTTAAATTGATGCAGCTGACAGTTTGATTTGGCCCTTTCTGGAATACTAATTTCTAAAATTTCAGATTTATAGTGGTTTATTTTGAAGCCTGCTACATGCCCAAATTCCAAAGTCAATTGTTTTATAATTTTTAACAAGGCTTCTGGATCGTGCAAATGTAATGAGACATTGTCAGCATCCAAAGCTAGTTTGTGTTCTAATCCAGAAAACATTTTGATGCCCTTTATCAAGGGGCTGTTTCTCACATTTATTGCAAATGGCTCCAGAAGGAACATATAGGGCTTATATACACTTTTTAAACTGATTTCCAAAACCAAACCTTACCAAAATTTGTCTAAAGTAGTCCCACTACAGCTGGTCAAAGAATTTCTCAGCACCTAATGAAAGCAGCACACAGGAAAAATTGCTAGAATTAATATTTTTAGATCAAATTTGGAGTACTTCTGATATCAGATAGATGTCTGCTGTCAATCAATCCAGATTGGTGTGGGTGAACACATTTGGGCCAGGTGACACTCAATCTGTTTGCTAGCAGCTTAGCATAAATTTTAGCATCTACATTAATTAAAGAAACTTGCATGGTGTTAAGTATCAGAGGGGTAGCCATGTTAGTCTGGATCTGTTAGTCTTTAAGGTGCCACACATTCCTAAAAAAAAGCGATCTTTTTACAAAAAAAAATAAAATCTTGTTTTTGATTGGGTGTATATTTATTGGCTATGGTGAGAAGTCTACCTTTCAAAGACCCATTATTTAAAATCTGCCCTCTGTATCTGTGAGTTGTGCTGAAACAATAAAAGGGAAGCGTTTACCAAATAGTATTGTCAAAATTCTTCTATTAGATTGATTTGGAGAGACAAATGGTAGCTGTGTCCAAGAAGTATTCAAGTATTTATCATTTTTTCTTCAGGTGTGTGTTTCCTGTAAATTGATTATACTTGGAAAATCCTTTCAGTGAGCAGAATACCCTTTTCCTTTTTGTGGCATTGTTCATCCCTTTCACATTAACAGTTATAACACTAATAAATTCACCCATGAGTACCAACTCTGCTCTTGCTCAGTATATCACCCTTTGTTAAAAGCAGTGAGACTCCCCAGCCAGGTGCCAGTCTCCATTACATTTATCTCTCTTCTTTAAATATGACATTTTAAAGTTCTCCTCATGCACAATAATTTTAAAACTCCAACATACATTGCTTTTTCGTTTATTTCTCTCCTTTTTTAACACCAATATTGGTGTACTCTGATTCTGAGGCTGATTTACTATAATTTGTTTGAATTCTGAGCCCTAAAACTCTCTTATATTTTTTTCTATTAAAACATATAACAATATTTAACTTGTTTATATTCTCTTGTTCCCTTTTTCTCCACCACCTCCCTCCCTATGTATTTCCCGCTGTTGCCTGGTCCTCTCTAGTTGTGAGAGCCCAGGCTACCCTTACTTCCTCTGTCGGTGTGTAAATTCCCTGCAACATGGAACTATTTTTTATATATTCTTAAGAACCAAGTCTTATCTTATCAAACATCTTCATAACATTGGGCATTGTGAGATTATTATACCATCTTTGAGTTCACTTATTCTGACATTTTCCACCATAGGTGACCCTTCTCCAATTAATATACAGTTTGGGATGTTTGTGATAACTCAAGTCAAACTTACCTCATTGGGGGAGATCTGCATGAATAACTTAGTTTATAATGTGATTTATATTACCTTTAATGTTATACCCATTAAGTGTACTGTATCCACATAGAGTAAACTATCCAAGGTGCTATACACGTTTAACTATATCCCTTTGTCATTATAACCTCATGGATACAATATCCATTATTTATTACACTCTCTTAGGGTAGGTCCATACTTACCGCGCGGGTCGACGCGGTGAGTTCGACTTCTCGGAGTTCAAACTATTGCGTCTAATCAAGACGCGATAGTTCGAACTCCCCACGCGCTCCGGTCGACTCCGGAACTCCACCACCGCGAACGGCGGTGGCGGAGTCGACCTTGGAGCCGCGGAGTTCGACCCCGCCGCGTCTGGACGGGTAAGTCAGTCGAACTAAGGTAGTTCGACTTCAGCTACGCTATTTGCGTAGCTGAAGTTGCGTACCTTAGTTCGACCCCCGCCCCCCCGTAGTGTAGACCAGGCCTTAGCCTATGTACTAATCCTGTTCTTGTCTAACTGCTTCCATGGTTTGTTTGGTGGAGGGGGAGATTTTTTTGGGGGGGGGGAAGGAGGGATGGGCAGATCTTTGTAGTGAAGGATTTCTTTCCTTTCCTACACATCTAGATCTTCTGGTCTTTCCTCCTGGCTTGATGTGCCTCTTTCAAGATGGCCATTGCCACCACACTCCCCCTTTGGTTTGACCTTTCCAGAATCGCCACTGCCACATTTCCTCCCCCAGCCACAATAGTTCAGCTTTATTTTTTTTTCATCTCATTGCACTCACACACTAACTCCTTACAGCAGGGGTGGCCAACCTGTGACGCCAGAGCTGCATGCGGCTCTTCATAGGTTAATATGTGGCTCCTTGCATAGGCACTGACTCCAGAGCTGGAGCTATAGATGCTAACTTTCCAGTGTGACGGGGAGTGCTCAGTTCTCAACCTCCTGCTCTGCCCCCACTCCACCCCTTCCCCCAAGCCTGCCATGCCCTCGCTCTTCCCCCCTCCCCACTAGAGCCTCCTGTGTACTGCGTAACAGCTGATCACGGTGGGCGAGAGGCATGGAGAGGGAGCGGGAGGCACTGATTGCTGGGGCTGCCGGCAGGCAGGAGGGGCTGCGGGTTGGAGTCGGGGGAGCTGATGATATATTACTGTGGCTCTTTGGCAATGTACATTGGTAAATTCTGGGTCCTTCTCAGGCTCAGGTTGGCGGCCCCTGCTTTACAGGATAAGGAGGGTCCAGTTCAACATCTCTGAGCTTTCCAAGTCAATTTTAATATGTTCTTTAAGTTGATGGCACTGGATTCTGTGGCTGGATTTCCTTCCCCGTGAGGCAGCTCTCTGTTACTGGCATCTGCCAGCTCTCTTTAGCCTTCCCTCTTTCCCCTCCCCCACCCCCCAAATCTGGCTCCATGGTTGGCTATTCATTTTTAGGGCACAAATCTGTGGATTCAGGTTGGCCTGGTTCTTTTTATCTCCTTATATTGCTTTAATTTATTCCCTGTATTGATGAGACCTGGATTAGGTCACCACTGTGTTTGCTAGCTTAGCCATGCCTCTGTCAGGCTGGGGTTTTGGTTTTTTTAGCCTATTATAGCCAAACCCTTTGATTTCATCTACCTTTATAGCTCCCTAGGATCTTCTATTTTACACATTTCAGCACTGTTCTCCTGCCAAGGGTATATGTAACTTCTAGTGAATGGAGGGTAAAAGGTGGGCTGTTCATCTTGATTTTGAATCATTTTCAGGCGAGAATAAAGTATATGGAGTCACTGCACACCTACATTGCTGCAGCTGAGTGCAGAGTCTGACCCAGAGCACCATATCTTGCACTCAGTGTGCAGGGAAGACATCAGCTGAACTTGCAGGGAGCTATCCTTGCATAAACAAGGCAGGGCAAGACTGTAAGGAAGTTGAGGGAAGGATCCAAATTTTGCTGTCACTTGTGCTAGTGTAAGCCAGAGCCAGAGTGGGGACTGACACTGTAACCATAAGGCCTGGTTCTCCCAATCAAATGGGAAACTTTGTACCACATAATCATTAGCTTGTTCTAAAGTTTGCTTAAATGGCCATTGGAGAATCCCTCATATGCAGAGGAATCCGCTGGCAAACCTACATTAGCATCATGGCTCATCGGCCATCCCCTTTCTACCCACTGGCATAAGTCCTCTTAGCTCAATTTATTCCTAGCCGTTGCAACAGCCCCTGCAACCTGTGGGCAGCTGGCGTAGGGTTAGAGCACTCTGAAGGAGGCTCCAATCTGACAACCTTCCCAGGACCCAGATGCCCTAAAGATTGGAGGAACGTAAAAGTGGTTTAAAGCCACCTTTGCACACTCCTGAATTGTACTGAGTGCTCAGAATCTGGGCTGTGTCTTTTTGAAAGAGGCTGTTCTGTAGCCTCTAGGGCCCTATGCCATTGTGATCTTTTGAAGATGAGGACAAGAACTTGAATTGGATCCAGTGCTGGATGAGAAGCCAGTACATTATGCAGAGCAACAGAATGGCCCCACATTTGCCTCCCACACACATAGACACATCAGCATAGAATGGCTGCTTTGTGATTTTTTTTTTCTCCCTTCCCTTATAAATTTGATGTACTCTGGCAATTTACGCAAGAGTGTGGGCCTCTGTTATTTTGTTCCTTTGTTAGGACGATCCATTAACAAATCAAACTTAATGTTAAATAATGGTAGATAAATGCCTTGTTTATTCTAGATTGTACACAGAAAGGTGTATGTATGAGCAGTCCCTTTCATACTTCTGTGTGGGACAAATTGTATTGGCCTTACTCACAGTTTGCGGTCCCTTATTTCTTAAATAGGCCCACTGATGTGAATGGGGTTAGTGGCTGAGTTAGTTACTACTCACTCTGAATGAGGGAAGCAGAATCTGGTCAGTTATGTGTAGCTGCTGTTCTGTTGCCTGAATGAAGTGATAGAATCATAGAATCTCAGGGTTGGAAGGGACCTCAGGAGGTCATATAGTCCAACCCCCTGCTCAAAGCAGGACCGAACCCAACTAAATCATCCCAGTCAGGCCTTTGTCAAGCCTGACCTTAAAAACCTCTAAGGAAGGAGATTCCACCACCTCCCTAGGTAACCCATTCCAGTGCTTCACCACCCTACTAGTGAAAAAGTTTTTCCTAATGTCCAACCTAAACCTCCCCATCTGCAACTTGAGACCATTACTCCTTGTTCTGTCATCTTCTACCACTGAGAACAGTCTAGATCCATCCTCTTTGGAACCCCCTTTCAGGTAGTTGAAAGCAGCTATCAAATCCCCCCTCATTCTTCTCTTCTGCTGACTAAACAATCCCAGTTCCCTCAGCCTCTCCTCATAAGTCATGTGCTCCAGCCCCCTAATCATTTTTGTTGCCCTCCGCTGGACTCTCTCCAATTTATCCACATTCTTCTTGTAGTGTGGGGCCCAAAACTGGACACAGTACTCCAAATGAGGCCTCACCAGTGCTGAATAGAGGGGAATGATCACATCCCTCGATCTGCTGGAAATGCCCCTACTTATGCAACCCAAAATGCCATTAGCCTTCTTGGCAACAAGGGCACACTGTTGACTCATATTCAGCTTTTCGTCCACCGTAACCCCTAAGTCCTTTTCCGCAGAACTGCTGCCCAGCCATTCGGTCCCTAGTCTGTAGCAGTGCATGGGATTCTTCCGTCCTAAGTGCAGGACTCTGCATTTGTCCTTGTTGAACCTCATCATATTTCTTTTGGCCCAATCCTCTAATTTGTCTAGGTCCCTCTGTATCCTATCCCTACCCTCCAGCGTATCAACCACTCCTCCCAGTTTAGTGTCATCTGCAAACTTGCTAAGGGTGCAGTCCACACCATCCTCCAGATCGTTAATGAAGATATTGAACAAAACCGGCCCCAGCACCGACCCTTGGGGCACTCCACTTGATACCGGCTGCCAACTAGACATGGAACCATTGATCACTACCCGTTGAGCCCGACCATCTAACCAGTTTTCTATCCACCTTACCGTCCATTCATCCAGCCCATACTTCTTTAACTTGCTGGCAAGAATACTGTGGGAGACTGTATCAAAAGCTTTGCTAAAGTCCAGAAATAGCACATCCACTGCTTTCCCCTCATCCACAGAGCTGGTTATCTCATCATAGAAGGCAATTAGGTTAGTCAGGCATGATTTGCCCTTGGTGAATCCATGCTGACTGTTCCTGATCACTTTCCCCTCCTTTAAGTGGTTCAGAAGTCTCTGCAGAGAGAACAGTCATGTTGACAGATAAGGGGGTTTGACAAATGTTGATTAAAATCCTATCTTCCTATTCTGCACCAAACCCATCACAACCATTTTTTCTAGAGAAAAACATAGTGTTGCTTCTTCTGGCCCAAGCAGTTAGCTAATATTCAGGGGCCTTGTGGATTGTTTACATTAGAAGGTGAGATTAATTATATGAGTCAGATATATCTTTGATGCAAGTCCTGTTTCCCTGAATACAGTAGGAACGAATAACAGGAAGCAATTTTCTTGTTCAGGAATCCAAGCCTGCCTCTACTCAGTTCTGTGCCCAAAAGATGCTTTCTCTTTTGGCTACCTCTCAACATCATGCTACCAGTGCCTCCCTGACTTTCTATTTGCTTACTCCCTTTAAGGCATGCAGAAACAAACAACTGCAGTCCAACCAATGTCCCAGCCCCTGAATTTTCAATCAGTTTTTAGGGAAGCCCCTTTTATTCTGTCTGAGTTAGTTCTTGCTCTGGTCTTCCATGTGGCCAGTGTTTTGGATGGTGGCTTCTATTGTTTGAGCCATCTTATTCCATAAAGGAGCTTCATTGCTTCTCAGTTTAGCCAGAACAAGGAGCAGCTAGCACTCCATCAGTGTCAGTGAGATTTTTGACTGCCCTAGATCAGATATACTTGCTGACAGCTATAAACATCCTCTAGCATAACAGTACATTTTTTGCCAACGTTTGACTATTATTTCCAGCACCTGAGTCATTATCGTCATATTAAGTCCTGCATATCCACCAGTATGTCTGTCCATGAGCTGACTCTGTATAATAGTCTCATGGTCCATTTTCACTGCTCTGAACTCTGCCTATACTCAGCACTGTTAGGATGTTTCTTTCTTATAGAACAAACATATGCAAAGACTACTTTCCTGCCCTGGGTGTATGTAAAGGAATATTACACAGCCTGTTTGACAGGGGCGGTTGGTACTGCACACTTGGAATGGTGGTTGAGTTTTGATGGCCAGATTTCAAGTCAAATTTCTTTTGCTTTACTCCTTTGTAATTAAGCTTATTCCTGATAAATATAGCTTTTTTACCAAAGAGGGATTTTTGTGCCTCTTGTTGAGGGATGAATTTTATGAATCTGGTGTGATGGCATTTGAAGCATCCTTTAGGTCAAGTACATTCACTGTTACTTATCTCCATGAGCATAGTAAAATTGGCTAAACAACTTGTGAATGAGTGGATTGCCAGAAGGCTACATTGGTTTGTGGCAAGGGCATGTGATATCACTAATACAGTCCTTGACTACAGTAACTTCAGAGGAACATAATTGCTTCAGTTACCATATAAGGAGGTCTTTTGGCCATATGTGAAAGAATGGACTGTAGAAATAGCTTGGCTGTCTGCTAATAAGCTTCCATAAGGGTTTTTTCCCCTCTATAAAACAGATGCGCTGGCCCCCAAATCTTGTGCTATTTGAGGCAACCATAATCAACATGGTCAAGCCAACAACCCCAACTGTTTGCAAAAATACTATATAATGTCCTGACAAAGGATTTTACACACTGATTAACTTTTGTGACAGGGTGTGAAAATATTTCCTAAGGCCTATGTGCTTTTAGCAGGCTGCTCTTTATGCTACATAAAACCTTCAAAGAGAGTGTCAAATCCTGCTCTCAGTCACACTGGTGTAAATCTGGAGCAGCCCTGTTGACTTCAACAGAATTACTCCAGATTTATACCAGCATAACTGTATGCCAGGTTTCGCCCAGAGTACTTATGTTTATATGGCGTTTGATACTCATTTCTTTAATTCTTTTGACTAAGGAAAGTATATTAAATGAACCATGCTATTTCTGAATTCTTCTGAGTGCTGTCTCCTGATTAACCATCCATCTAGTGAGCTTTGGCTGTAGTCTTTCTTTTTCAGGAAAATATTTTAAGGAATAATTTTACTGAAAGGAACTGTAAGTTATATTTTTGTGGAAAATAATATGTGACAGCAGGAGCTTTAGAAGAGAATACACAGTCTTGCAAAGCATGTGCTAGGATAACATTTTTTCTTCTTTTTTTTTTCTTAGTCTTTCGAACGAGTTTTAGTAGAGAACAAGCTGCATGGTCTTTCTCCAGCCCTCTCTGAAGCCATCCAGAGCATTTCTCGTTGGGAACTGGTTCAAGCTGCCTTACCACATGTACTCCATTGCACAGCGACCTTGCTTTCTAACCGAAACAAGCTAGGTTGGTACTTGCATTAGTTTGCTTTTTACTATTACCTAGTCTTCCATTAAAATATCATGACGTTTTGCTCAACATGCCATACACCATACTCTCCCAGAGCCCAGGCTCCAGCCTGAGCCCAAACGTCTACATTGCAATTTTATAGCCTTGCAGCCTGAGCCCTGTGAGCCTCAGTCACCTGACGCGGGCCAGCCGTGGGTGTTATATTGTAGTGTAGACATACCCATTTTCTCCCAAGGTATAGGACCCAATCCTGCAAATCCATGTTCACACAGCAGTCCTTACTCAAGCAAATAGTTTCCATTTAAGTCTGTGGGCCTACTAGTGTTAGTAAGGATTATTCACATACGTAAACTTAGCAAGATAGGTTCTCTTATTGCTCTTGTTTATTGTATTTCAACCTCAAAAATATGATGGGAACCCAGTCCTTGATGGCTTTATTCTTGTGGATAGAATTCACTCACCTGATTAGTCACATTAATTATAATAGTATTGTTCCTGTATGTAAGGGTTTGTGTAATCTTGTGCTTGGTTACTTTGCAGGCAGATGTAGTAATCAGACTATGCTATATGTAAAATTCAGCACATCTAAAATAATCCAAAGAATTATCAACCTCTTGCAAAAAAAACCCTAACCCTGTAGAACTGGATATTAGATTTTATTGAGGTAAGTACAAAAAGAAATTAAAATAAATATTTTCTCCAATTTGGAGTTGGGCCTTAAAAGCTTGTTATAGCACCAAACCTTTCTCTGTTTTTAAAGGAAATTTTAACACTAGATCAAAATTGGGGGTGGGGAACCCAAACAGAAGACTAGCGCTACAAAAATATATTCCTCATAAAATATTAGCTCATTTTTTTTTCTACGTTTTCTTTGTCACTGAAGAGATTTGTATTTTATATAAGCACTTACCCAAATAAAACTGCATGAGTCCCCTTCTGTTTCATGCTGCAGTTAAATCTTGGTCCCACAGTTTGGGAACGGTGATGTCACAGATACATCATTCTGACTTCACAGCTGGATAATGAAAAGTGAGAAGAAAGGTCATGCACGATGAAATCCTTCTTTAAGCATGAAAGGATCAAATCCATCCCAGGATTGCAGGGTGCCATCTAAACGAATGAGAGACTTCTTGGAAATTGTTGTCAAGAGGGAGTCACAATCTTGGGAGTTAAATTAGTTCAATACGGTTCTCCAAGAGGAACTGGAATGGATTTCAGCAGTAGCCTTGCTACCTAACTGTAATAAGCTTCTTCAAGGGATATTTATTTTCTGCAAGACATATGCCATAGTAGTCAGATTTTGAAGGCACTGAAAGTGTTGTCATTTGTTGTCGTTGCCGTCGTCGTCATCATGGCAAATCTCAAAAAAATGTGGCCTCCTTGCAGATCAGGCTTCGCTCAGGTTGATCTTGGCTAGGACGTTATGGTGGTCTGGTAGGATATTCAGTTTATGTCTGAAAATTCTGTATTTCACATGTAAGTAATTGTTGGCATTGGTCCAGTCCCGGATGTGTAAGTATTCACAAAATCTGCCACCACAACTGACACTAATTAGTTCACAGATTGACAGTCTTAACTGAAAAAAAAAAAACCAATGAATTCATGAGCATAGGGCCTGATCCAAAGCCCACTATCATCAATAAGAGTCTTTCCACTGATGTCAGTCGGCTTTGCACTATGTTCCTCAAGATCAAACTACTTTCTCATCTGGCCTGGTTCCTCCAGAGTTGAAGCATACTGGTAGGGATGGATAGCAGAGCACAGTCTAGGAAAGCTTTCAGTACTACAGCTTGGGGATCCATAGAAGTGTTTCAAGATCCAGGGCTGTCAAGTTAGCACCTTTTATGAGTACTGTATTTTCAGACATGCAGACACACACTGAGTGGCACTTCAGGGAGCAGGCAAGGGGACTGTGCAGGGGAATGTAACATTCTGAATCAAGTGATTTTAACCAAGATATACTAGGAACAACTAGATACTTCTAATTGCAGGGGTGAGATTTTCAAAGCTACATAGAGAATTTGGGTGCCCAATTCCCTATGCAGCTTTGAAAATCTCCGCTGTGCTGATCCTGTATGAACAGAGACACCCATTATGCTGAATTTTTCCTTTCAGGACATCAGGACAAGCTTGGAGTAGCAGAGACTAAGCTTCTTCACACCCTCCACTGGATGCTACTGGAGGCTCCTCAAGACTGCAGCAATGACCGGTTTGGAGGAGAGAGAGGCTCCAGCTGGGGAGGGAGCAGTAGCGCCTTTATTCATCAGGTTGAAAACCAGGGATCTCCAGGACACCCTCGGCGTGGCAGCACTAATGAAGAGGAAGAGAATAACCGAAGGAAGTTCTTTCAGAATTCCATGGCAACAGTGGAGCTCTTTGTGTTCCTGTTTGCTCCTCTGGTCCACAGGATTAAAGTAAGTGGAAGAACAATCAGGAGTGGTAATGTAGTGATGCCACTGTGAGCAGACTGCGATTCTGCCTTGGTTGCAAATAGTCATAATAGTGGCTAATTGAATTTAGCATACAGTGCAGAATAAAGACCCAGCACTGTTGCCCTTACACAGGAGAGCAGTACCATGGACATAATAGAATCATAGAACTGTAGGGCTGGAATGGACCTCGAGAGGTCATCTAGTCCAACTTCCTGTGCTGAGACAGGAACAAGTAAACCTAGACTGTTCCTGACGGGTTTGTCTAAGCTGTGTTTGTTCTTAAAAACCTCCAATGATGGGGATTCCACAACCTTTGATGGAAGCCCGTTCCAGTACTTTATAGTTAGAAAGTTTTCCTAATATCTAACCTGAATCTCCCTTGCTTCAGATTAAGCCGATTTCTTCTTGTCCTACTGTCAGTAGGCATGGAAAACAATTGATTACCACCCTCTTTGTAACAGCCCTTAACATATTTGAAGATGGTTATTAGGTTCTCCTTCAGTCTTCTTTTCTCAAGACTAAACATGCCCAGTTTTTTTAACCTTTCCTCATAGTCAGGTTTTCTAACCTTTTTATCATTTTTGTTGCTCTCTGCTGGACTGTCTCTTCTTCGTCCACATCTTTTTAAAATTGTAGTGCCCAAGCTGGGCACAGTATTCCCATCGAGTCCTCATTAGTGCGAAGCAGAGAGGGACAGTTACCTCCCAGCTCTTGCAGAGGACACTCCTGTTAATACACCTCAGAATATTAGTCTTTTTCACAATTGTATCACGTTGTTGATTATGCAGCAAAGAATCCTGTGGCACCTTATAGACTAACAGATGTTTTTGCAGCATGAGCTTTCGTGGGTGAATACCCACTTCTTCGGATGCAAGAAGTCCAGAAGTGGGTATTCACCCACGAAAGCTCATGCTGCAAAAACATCTGTTAGTCTATAAGGTGCCACAGGATTCTTTGCTGCTTCTACAGAACCAGACTAACACGGCTACCCCTCTGGTTGTTGATTATGAATTTGTGATCCTCTGTAACCCCCAGATCCTTTTCAGCAATACTACTGCCTAGCCAGTTAGTCCCCATTTTGCATTTATGTATTTGATTTTTTCCTTCCTGTATGTAGTACTTCGCATTTGTCTTTATTGAATTGCATCTTGTTGATTTCAAATTCTCCAATTTGTCAAAGGCATTTTGTTTTCTAATCCTGTCCTCCAAAGCGTTTACAACCCTTTCCAGATTGGTGTTATCTACAAATTTTATAAGCATACTCTCCACTCCATTAACCAAGTCATTATTGGAAATTTTGAATAGTACTGGAACCAGGACAGACCTCTGCAGGGTCCCACTAGAAACATCCCCCCAGATTGAGAGTGAACCATTGATTATTACTCTTTGAGTACAGTGTTTCAACCAGTTGTGTACCCATCTTTTACTAAAACTATAGTACTCTAGAGTAAAAGTATCAAAAGTAATTCCAATGATATGAGTAAGGGTTATAGCACTGGGCAGACACTAAGGGTAGGTCTATACTTACCACACGGGTCGACGCGGAGAGTTCGACTTCTCGGAGTTCGAACTATCGCGTCTAATCAAGACGCGATAGTTCGAACTCCCCACGCGCTCCGGTCAACTCCGGAACTCCACCACCGCGAACAGCGGTGGTGGAGTCGACCTTAGAGCCACGGCTATTTGCCCCCGTAGTGTAGACCAGGCCTAAGACAAGAATATCCAAAGTGAAGCACCTGCATCTGTATTTAGCACCTACATAAGTGGCCTGATTATCAGAGGTGTTGAGTACCTGCAGCTCTCATTGAAATCAGTGAGTCCTGAGGACATGAGCCCCTCACTGATTCAGAGCTGGAGCAAGGATTGTGGAATTTAGCTCAGTCTGGTTGACTCTCACTCATGGTTAAGAAATGCCTTTCTGTCTGCTCAGTAATTCCAGAAGCAGGGTTGTCACTGATTTCTTATTGTTATTACTAATAGCTTTGATACTAATTAATTAATAGGATCTGTGATAGTTTTAGTGGCACGCGCAAATTAAGGACTTTTGTTCTGATGCTAGAAGTAAGCTGCAGGCTTCTTGTCAACTGAAGTCTTTCTCTTTATTTTATGATGTATAAGCCAGCTTTGCAGAACTATGTAATCACGAGTTATCTCACTGCACATTGTGATTCCTGCCACTTGCCCTTAGCTTCACTGCAGGTCTACCTTTCCACCTTAATGTTTTAAGGCTAGCCTCTTAAGTGAAATTGGCTTTTCTCAATCAGTCATTCCTAAAAAGTAAGTTATTAGAAAATGGCTGTTTAACCATATAGCTGCTAAATAAAGCTCACCACCCATTTCTCATCCCCGACCTGAATCTGAACTCTCTCAGCACATGTTGTAACTAATTATTCTGACCCTAAAGGGCCTGCACAGAGGAGTAAGATTTGGCCAGCCCTCTGGCATGGCCTTTCTGCATTCTGACTCAGGCGTTGTGGAGATGCCTGGTACTCCCCTTACCAAGCAGGTGGGGAGTGGATGGAGCGTCAGCAACTTATGGACACATACACGCACCAGTCAGCAGAACTGAGCCAGCACCCGAGTCTAAAGTTACTGGTACCTGGTAAAGGGGTGGCACAAATTTCTTCTGGTTGCTAATCTTTGAGTCCCAGTTTTTCCCAAAGCTCTTCCAGGGCTGATACAGCGACATTTCACCTCTGTCTCAGAGTGAACAGCAAAGACAAAATCTAATCCCGATATAACACCATTAACTTTGTGTTCGTAATTATATAACTACAGTGTAGCGGGGCCAGTGCAGCACCAAAAACTTAACAGAGCACAGGGAGAAGCAATGTCTTGCTTATGCTTATTTCTACAACACCTGACAGCGTTGCTGGGTGCTCTGTCATACAAATACAAAAGGCATGCTAGCTGCCCCCAAAGAGGTCACAAACTCATTTTAGATGTGATGGGAGGGGAATAACAAAAAGTAGGGAAGGGAAAAGGTGAGGAAGGACAATATTTCCAGCAGTCAAATCATGGAGCCACTTAGTTTATGTACATGGTTGCTTGGGCCCTGGTCCTGCAAAGATTTACCTGCATGTGTAACTTTACTCATGTAGATACTTCCATTGACATCAATAGGGCTATTCACATGAGTAAAGTTACACACATGCATAAATCTTTGCAGCATAATGATTTTGGTGTTTAAATTAAAAATGAATAGTAGTAATAGGACCATTATATGTTGGCACATGTAATAATTTGTAAAAATGTTCATATTTCCTAAATACATATTTTTATAATTATTATTATTTTGGGCTCATTTTGTGCAGGCATGCATTGTAGGAAAAGGGAGCCTAAAGGAAAGATTTACATACTAAATGATCTAAAGCAATAAGCAGAATTATGAGTACAAAGGATTTTGCTGCAATGGTGGGTAGGTTTTTCAGTAATAGCAGAGATCCTGGAAAAACAGGTTTTGATCAGTGTAACTATGGTTTGGGCACAAAGGCTCTTTACTTAGCTTTGTACTGAGAATTCCATGTTGCTTTATTACTTGGGTAGGTATTTATGCTTTCTTTGAATAATTACAGTAGTGACCTTTTGACTTATTTCACACAAGCAGCATGTGATCGTTGTTGTTGCTGTCAAGATCCATGTCACAGTAGAAGGGACAGTCAGCACACACCGAAAACGATGCTCTTCTGTGTCAGCCTGACTAATCCATATATGGTATGATGATCCCATTGTGTCTTTCTAGGAGTCTGACCTGACTTTTCGGCTGGCCAGTGGCCTTGTTATTTGGCAGCCCATGTGGGAGCACAGGCAGCCTGAGGTTTCTGCTTTCACCGCTCTGGTAAAGCCAATCAGGAACATTATTACAGGTGCGTGACTTTGCTGTGTAGTCACAGATGTTAAGCATCGGAAAGTCTCTTCCTTGCGGTACGGTTATCTGAGCCCCATTTGCCATGCATGCAGGATCTGTGTACAGTCCTGTGTTTTTGTTCTATTTTTGTGCCTTACCAAAATAAACCCCTCTTCATGGCCAAGTGTACACGCAGAAATGGCACTGATTTTAACTAAATTTAACCTGTTTAGTTATACTGGTACAGCTGCTGAATGTAGAGAAGCCCTCAGTACAATTCCCATTAAAACTAATGGGCCAAAATCTTCCTGACATAATAAGATGAGTCTCCCATTAACTTCAACGGGAGCTGCACCATTTACACCAGGATCAAAATCAATTCAATCAGATTTATTGCTATGGTTACCCAATTTTTAGTCTCTCTACTGTTAGTCCTGGTCTACCCATACAAGTTGCACCAGTTTAAAGGCACAATTTTAATCCATGTTGATTAAATCAATACAGCTTTGTGTGTGGACACTCTTACATTGGTTTAAATCTGTTTTATATACATTTAACCTGCATTTGTTTAACTAAATCAGTTTAACATCACACCTTTATTTAAACTGGTACAATTTCTGTGTGTAGACAAGCCTTTGGAAGTAAATGTGTATGATAGAAGTGTCAAACCTGTATTGATACTACTTCTCATGTACTGCCATATATCTACTGTAATGCCAGTTGACTTAATCTCAGATCATACAGGCTTCCTATATATGAGAAAAAAAGGAAAAAAAAACTCTCATACTATATCCTAAACTGGTGTAAATTGTATTTCTGTTTACTTTAGTGGAGCTACACCAGCTGAGGAATTGAACCAGACATTTTAAATTGCCCTTAGATTAAAATAAATCCTTTAATATTTCCTGTAGATTTTATCTCTGTGGAATATGCTAAAATTACAGGAATAATTTGAACCCTTGGACAATATTTTAAGACTCTTTCCCTCAATGCCATCAATATTTGCATACATTTAGAAGGAAGCTAGATCATTTCCTGTCAATTTCACACGTCTGTTTCCACATACACGTTTCTAAGAAGAAGTAGAGACAGTGTTTGGCAACAGGTTGATGCTGATGAGGAAAATACAGAGGCTAGCAGCCACATACTATTGGTAGCAAAGGGATAGTCAATGATACAGATGCTCTTCCTAACCCAAATCCTGATTTTGTAGTATTATAATAACATGGGATTGTTTCAAAAGGCCTGGCCAAGATGATGACGTAGGATCTTGATCTGATCTCGCATGCTTCAGTGCAGTTGCTCCTTATTTACATCTGCATAAATGAGATACAGATCAGCTCCTTATGGTTCCCCAAGTCCTTGTATGTCTTTTGAACCCAGATCCTCAAAAGTACGTAAGCTTGTAACTCCAATTGATTTCAGGGTATATGTAGGGTATATGCAGGTATTGAAATAAATTGAAGTTAAGAGCCTAAATACCTTATAAGATCTGGGCCTTTGTCCTCACTTATATCCTGTTAAGTTTTTTTCCATCTTGGAGTTGCAACACAAAATCTCAGCTCAGTATCTTCCTCAAAGGGTCTGATCCAAAGTCCACTGAGATCAATGAGAGTCTCTTTCCACTGATTTCAGTGGGCTTTGGTTCAGGCCCTAACATGACTTCAGTGGTTGATTCTGACATATAAAATGTCACATTTTGAAAACATTCCCCATGGAGTTGAGCAAACATTGGATTTTTTTTTTTAATCCCGTGGAAAATTGCAACATGTTGACAGTTGTTTTCATCCTGAATTGGGATGAACAGTAAAAATACTGAATTTTTTCATGAAGTCAAAAATTCTAATTTGGAAATGTCAAAACATTTCATATTGAGTCAGTCTGACATTAAGTTGTATCTTCCATGGTTCCTCATGGGAGTGGTTGTTAAGATGCTTCATGCCCCCATTCTTATCTATGGGCTGCACTCCCTGGCAAAACTGCCTCTCCCAAGATACAACATAAACTCTCATGCGTCATGTGGCTCCGTCAGAGAGGAGACCGACGTGCATCCTGGTAGTAGTAGTCTGGCCAAGGAGCCCAACCCAGGAGAGAACTGGAGCATGAAGCACCTGAACTACACCGCCCTTGAGTCACTGTGGCACACTAGACAGATGCAATTTAATGTCAAACTATCTTGGAATGAAATGTTTCAGTTCAGCTCAACAAACCAACATTATTTTGCAAGAGACAGCAGTTCCCCCAGGAAATTTTGATTTTGTGGTAACTGCGCTTCCTGTGCGCCCCGCCCCCCCCCAATCAACAGAAAATTGCCAACCAGCTATAATTTCCAACAGGTGTAGTTAACGTCTAGTAATGTTACAGTGAGGGGGATGCCATTTCTTATAATAGCAAATAGCTTATTTGTTTTATTAACACAACATGAGCATTACATTTTTTAAATTTCTCTTTTTATTTTTATCCCAGCCAAGAGAAGTTCTCCTACTAGCAATCAGAGCCTGGCTTGTGAATCCCCTAATCTGGACACTGGACACACAGAGGTGGGTCTGTGGCTAGACAAGCAAGAGTGGGGAGCTGTGGGGAGATAATATTTTTTTTTAAATTGATGGGGCGGAGAAGGGGTCTTTTGAAGGGAATTTTGGAATGCCAGTTGCAATTACTATGCAGGTCTCCAAAGCCTCTTAATGCTTTTATTGAATTGTGTGTTTTATAATTGGTTTTATCATGTCCAAGGCCTACCTCCTGCAAAGAACGAGGTTGGGGCCCAGGGCAAAGGAACAATATAAAGCTTACAGAACCTGTATATAAGGCGAAAACAAGCCATCATCAATATTGTAAAGACACATGGCAGAGCTATGAAGAGAGGGCCAGTGTCCTCCATTTTCATTTAAATAAAGACACCTTTTTGGATGATTTGGAGCCATCAAGGTGTGCACTATCCAGCCTAAATTACTGCATGTTCAAATTGCTGTTATCCTCTGCCCTCTCTTCCCCCATATTATTAATATTATTAATAATAATTAATAACAACATATCATCACTTGTGATGTCTTATCTTGCATTAGGCCCTGACCTTGAAAGCAACCAATAACTTTCCATTGAAGTCAATGGAACTCCATGCAGGTTTAAGGGTCTGCCCAGGTGGAATAGTTTATAGGACTGGGGCCTTAGCTTATACACTGTCTGGAATGAAAACCATGTGTTTGCACAGTGTCTAGGACATTGGAGCCCCAATCCTGATCGACTCCCCTCAATGCTATCTTAGTATAAATAATACTATTATATAAGTACTGATCATAGTAAGAAGGCTAATGTGGAAGATCCAAATCCGTTTTTAAACTTATTTCTCTATACTGAAAATATCCTAAGGGACTTCAGGTGGTGTGTGAAACAGCCCAGCCAGATGCTGTGCCTCCCAGGGCCACTGTTTCAGGCTGTCATCGGGGAAACTCCTTTGATGGAAGTGTGTCATCCCAAACATCCCAAGACAGAGGACCTCCGCTTTCCAGGTACAGAATCCTGCAGAAAGCTATGTTGGTTTAACTTTCTGGGGAATGTGTGTTACAGGTCCCCTCTGCCCAATCCCCAAAGGATATAAGTCTTACAGTCCAAACTAAAGAGCCTTGTCTCTTCAGCTCAAACTCTTAACAGCTCATGCTTTTAGCTCTGGAGGTCCTCCGTTCAGTTGCCGTTGTGTCATCTGAGATGGTGGTTGTCACACTGACTTTATTCCATCTAATTTACAGGACTGCCCAGCTGGCCTGTTAGGATAGCAACTATACAGCAATGGGGACAGAGCAGAGGACAAGGCCCTTTTATATGTTGGAGTTTAATGATTTAAAAAAAAACCCACAAATCTTTAGGTTCATTGCTCCTTGGTTGGGCACATCCTCTGGGGCTTGATCTGTCTTGGCTGCCCTCTGGGCAATTCTCTTTCCCTGTGTGGCAGAGTATTTCTGTACCTCTTCTCTCTTTTAGTGCTGCTTGGCCACTACCTCCATTTCCCCTTCTTCACATACAGCTGTTCAGTTCACTTACTGCAGGCTGGCTGGCAGGGAGGCAAAAGAACAACTACTCAAATCTCTTCTCAGCCAGCCTTGAAGGGCTTAGGCAAAGATTTAAAAATGCAGGAGCTAAATTTAACCTCCTTAATTCGTATCTGGGGGAGATAAAGGTACAGCCAGATTTTCAGAAGGGCTGAGCACATGTCAGCTCCCATTAGGGTTTGTGAATACTCAGCACTTTTGAAAATCTGACCATATTTTTCTTAGGCTCCTATTTTTTAAAATGTTGGCCCTCATGTTCAGTTGCACTGGAAAATTTCAAACAAAAACACTCAAGAGTTTCAGAAATTGCTTCACTACTGTAATGTTTTATCTCTGTTCCAAAATTTCTCTGATTCCAAAAACAACTGCCGACTATTTTCTCAAAATACGTGTTATTGATATATCTTGTCACCTGCTTCAATGGGTAAAAACATTCTTTACGGACCTGATCTAGTTGGGAGTCTTTCTGTTGACTTCAGTGGGTTTTGTGTCAGGTCCTGTATAAATTCTGGGGTTTTATTTCATTGTATTAATGTTACCTGGGAAAACTAAGTCATCTGTTACTTCTGAGTATTGTCTTACTAATGTAAACTGTTCCTCATGTACGCCATTGTTCAGTGTGCATATATGCACCCATAAAAAGTAAGGGAGCAGGCGACCTTTTAGAAGACTGAATCAGGTGATCAGTTCATCCAGCTCAGTCTGGTGGTTGCTATGGAGATGAAGCTTTCGACAGGCTTTGTAGAGAGCGTCACTAATGTCTCCTCATTTGGAGAACTCATTGATCAATTAAAACTGAACAGGGAGTTTTGGTTGCCAAGCAACAGACAATTCAGAAACAAATGTTATTTACTCCTGTTATCAACAGCCACAGTATTCCTTTGTCCTTGGGCCCATGGCTGGACAAAATATGCCACCCACTCACCCTGCAATTACTGTATCCGTCAACAAGTACCTGATTAAATGGCCACAGGGTTTAATTCAAAGCAAAGCAAATGATTTTAAATTCTGTTTTCTTGGTAACTCATTCAGCAAGCCTCAATCCTGGATAAATATCCCCGCTCCATTCAGTGAAGTTCTTCATTTCAGTGGAACTGTTGCAGTAGTAAAACCCCAGCCATTTATTCTGCAGCTGGCTGTCAGTCTCTGCCTTGGAAATAGACTTTGCAAGCAGGGCTTGAACGATAAATATTTCAGAAGAACAATCCTTCTTTTGGGCTAGATTGTGAACTGGAGTTCATGCTCACATAAGGGAATATGAGAGAATACAGATCCCCCTTACACTCCAGTAAGGGCTCCCCAGACCTGGGGTCTGATTGCGGAGGAATAAGCAGAGAAAGATGCATAACCTTATTCCTTTCTACAAGGGGGTGGGTATAGGCAGAGTCCTGGCTTCATCCTCTGTGCTTGCTGGTCAGTGCAGCTGAGCTGGTCTGGGAGATATTGGCAGGCAGATTTTATTTTTCTTTGGGATAATTCTTTTTCTGGGATGCTGCTGGAGTGGTGCAGCAACCCTTTGTCCAGGCTGTCTTTCTGATCCAGTCTTGGTCCTTTTCTTTTCTCCGCATACGCATTTCACTCGTTTCTCTCTTTGCAATCTTTGGAAAAGGGTGTATGATGGGAGCCCTGATGCCAGTCTGTGGGAAAGGTGTTTTTAAATTATCACGGTTTTCTTTTTGTTCTTTTATTTAAGGTCTTCTTTTTAAATCACCCCACATTTTATCTTGACTGCAGCATTAGTGGAAACATTTGAACTGTAGACTGAATATAGCAATATATGCCAATACGTAAGGTCTAGTTTTCAAAAGTCAGTGCCTTTAAAAAAGGCCTAGAGGAAGTCTATGGTGTCCTCCATTGACCGAGGCTGGCAGCAAACCATCTCCTGCAGATTTGCTTGGACATTTTGAGTTCTGAATGAACACATTTCTCTGAGATGAATCCTTCCCAGCCACCCATCTGCAAATGTGTCCCAGAAAGAAACTGCCAACCTACCCTGATTGCAGGTGGCGTCAGCATTGCAAACCTTTTGCTCAACCCTACTTAACTGGATATCCAAAAACCTGCATTTGAATGCTCAAATTGGCTTATGTTATTTTTATTATTATTTGTATTATGATAGAGCCTCGGCACCCCAGTCATGGACTGGGACCCTGTTGTGCTAGGTGCTGTACAAACAGAACAAAAAGACACTGCCTGTCCCAAACAGCTTACAATCTAAGGGCTTGTCTACATGAATATTTAGTTTGCAGCAAGGTTGGCTTTGAATCTATCCTGCACTAGCCTGCCGCAGACTGACCGTCCCTATGGACCCTGCTGATGCACATTAACAGTTCTAGTCCTGGACTAGATCAAAATGCATTAACAAACTGTTAATACGCATCAGCAGAGCCCCCATGGGCAGCTTGCCTGCAGCAGGCTAGTGTGGGATAGATTCACACCCCAGCTTGCAGTGAACTAACTGTTAATTTAGACAACTCTACTATAAGACAAGAGACAACAGATGGATACAGACAGACTGCATAGGGAGTACAAGAAAACAATGAGACAATATTGGTCAGCCTGATAGGCTGACCAACACACCAGCAACCTAACTCTGTCACGTGTCTTATATCCAATTAGGCTGTAATCCAGCAAAGCACTGAAGTGTGTATGTAACTTTAAGCACTAGCACAGTCCCACTGAAGTCAGTGGATTGTGGCTGCTCAATATTAGGCTGGGTGTTGAGAAGATAACAACAATATAATTTAATACTTTCTGATGGTTTTACTGAAAAAAGAACCTTGCATGTGTGTGAGTGAGAATTCATGGATAACAGCAACTTAGTGGAAGAACCAGGGCTTGTCCTTTGAGACTCAATAGTTCATTCTTTTCTCTCTGTCCAATACATTCAAGTCTGGAAACAAAAATACTAGGGATGTTTCACACTAAAAACTATATCAATAGAACCTTCAGGAAGTGACCCCACCAAAAGCAGCCAGGAAACTTATAGGGGAAGGAGAAATACCATGTTTTATAGTACCCAGGGGCAAAAAGGAAGGTCATCTTATATAGCAGTAGCACTTAGTCACATGGGAGCCACCAGATCCACTTCAATTAGTTTAAGTGATTATTTTACTGGGCATCCCCAGCACGGTGCCATTTCTTTTAGTAACACCTGACTGTGTAACCTGCTCCTTCACATTTTATATGTCCTCCCACTAGAGCCTGACCAGCAGGGGTTTGAGTCTGCTACTGATTCCTGCTCAAGGATTTAGTCATTGATCACAAGTGCTAAAGACCTGTGCTTTTAGGACCTGATTTAGGAACGAATCTCTATTCAAGAAGACATCTAAGCACATGCTTAACTAAACATGTGCTTGAGTCTCACTGGGGGCTTAAAGTTAAGCATATGCTTAAGTGCTTTCTTGAGCAAGGATGCTTTCCTGAACCAGTGCTTTATCCCTGGATTCAAACCTCTCTGTCAGCCCAAACAGAATCAGTTACTTAAGCATCCTGGTAACTGGAAAGTAGCTTAGAGTTCTGCAGATGTGAGGAGAGTGGAAGAGGCCTTAAGACTCTATCTTTAATGAGCTGGTGGATTTTAAGCCTGTCAGTTGTTGTTAGTGCAATTGAGTCTCTGTGGCGAGTGACAACTTCTGTCTCTTTCTCAGTCTATAACCATTTCTTAGTGGCCGTTAATGGAGCATCATTAGTGTTGGTCTCTGGGGTGACTTCTGTTCACCAAACTGGAGGGTAGCACAGCAATAGTTTCCGTCTACAAGAGGAAGACTAATTAGGTGGTGCCCTAGAGTGAATGATGAAAAAGCAAACATCCAGGGTATGTCTACACAGCAATAAAAGGGCCACAGCTGGCGTGGGTCAGCTGACTCAGTCTTGCAGGGCTCGGGCTATGGGACTATAAAATTCAACTGAAGTGTTGACATTTGGGCTTGGGCTGGAGCCTGGGCCCTGTAACCTGGCAAGTGGGGGAGGCTCCAGCCTGAGCCTGAACATCTGCCCTGCAATTTTTAGTCCTGTGAGCCCAAGTCAGCTGACCCGGGCTCTGAGACTCTGTTGCATGGGTTTTTTATTGCAGCATAGACCTGCCATAAGTGTCTTTCTGGAAGGAACCTTTAGGCAGAACTCTGCACCTCTAGGGAAAGTATTAGCCCTAGCTGATTTCTAATGCTTCTCCTTTTATTATTTGGAACAGGGTATCATTGGTGATCCCACCTTGCCAAAAGTCTCGCTATGCCACCTATTTTGATGTGGCAGTACTGCGCTGCCTGCTGCAGGCACACTGGTCTGAGGAGGGTACACAGTGGTCTCTGATGTATTATCTACAAAGACTGAGACATATGCTGGAGGAGAAGCCAGAGAAGCCACCTGAGCCAGAGACCATGCACCTGCCCAGGCCCCGCAGCAGTTCCATGGTAGCAGCAGCACCCTCTCTGGTGAACACCCACAAAACTCAGGTAAGAGACCATCATTTAAAAGTAAGCTTGGTAACTGTTTACAGTCATGGCAGGATTAGTAGTGATTCAGCACTTTGGTTTTAATTATATCATGAACTGTGGGGAAGTCACTTGTAACATCGGAAATGTCCATATGTGGATTGCATAGATAGTCTTATTGCACTGGAATTCAGCATTCAGGCCTGATTTAACTATATACCATACAGATCCAGACTAACGCAGCTACCCCTCTGATACTATACTATACTATTGTTATCCCAAGAGAAACCAAAAGAATATGTATCACAGTCTCAGTACAGTACTCTCCTTGAAACAAAAAACAAGACTCAAGACCCAAGATCACCTTCTTTAAAACGTTGCAGCAAACAGCACACAGTGCGGTTGGAGCACAGCAAAGTAAAGACTTTTCAGAGTGTCCATCAAACATCATAATAGATTGGGACCTGTTACTGTTTCTGTAGTGCTTTGCTTTCATATTTACACTGCCCCCCCCCTTGCAGCTGCTTAAAGTAACCACTTGCTGTTGTGCTTGTAATTTTCCGAATGCTAGTGCAATAATAAAGTTGTTGTTCAAAGGTTCTCAGCACAGCAGCAGTGTGGATGGATGTGTTATTTGCATCAGCTAGACTTCACACTGGAGGTCTGGAATCAGTGTTTCTGTACATGACAGGAGATCCCCTGGCAATGTAGCAAGATCTGCCTCTCCCAGCTTCACATTTTCAGATCCTACCTGGTTTTTAAGTACTTTTTCTCCTACAGGAGAGCCCTTTACTCTGTTGTTCTTTATTACCATCTTTGTTAAATCCATATGGTTATTCACAGTTAAATGTAAACGTATTTTACTTTGCTGGTTGGTTGTTTTTTGGGGTGGGAGTATGTCGGGGGGGTGTCTTTTGGTCATTGATGTGAGGGTTCCATCCAGAACAGCAGGTTTTTTTCAAGGTTAGACTAGATTGCTAAAGGTGACTTTCTCATCAGAGTTTCATACATTTTGTCATGCTACATGGAATCGGAGTCCCTCTTAAAATGAAGGTGTTTAATAAACAAAGCAGCTACAACTTCCACACAGCTGGAGTTTCAGCTTTGTCTCCCTTATTCACCAGGGACCACGCCCTGTCTGGAGCTCTATACAGCAGTGGTTTTCAACCTTTTTTCATTTGCGGACCCCTAAAACATTTCAAATGGAGGTGCAGACCCTTTGGAAATCTTAGACATAGTCTGCAGACCCCTAGGGTCTGCGGACTGGAGGTTGAAAACCACTGCTATACAGCACATAGCGACATCTAGTGGCTGATTAATATTCCCCAAGTAAACATATTATGCATGAGTATGTCAGTAACTGAGGCAGTTGTGATGGGTTTAGGCTTCCGAGGCACAGAGAGGGAAAAAGTTATGTTCTTCTCTGTTTTTCTGCCTACTTGGCATTTCTTTCTCTCTCAGGAAGGATCTGTGGGCTAAGAAATCATTAACTAGTGAGTGAGTCATGGTGCTAAGCTGAAAAAGCAGGCTAGCAGTATATTTCTTACGTTTATAGCGGGAGCCCCATCAAGTTGCATTCTTCCTCTGCTTTTATTTAACCCAAGTTATTCTTTTCCAATAGAAAATCAGGATTTCAGAATAAAGTATTGGGCATCCATGCTCAGACAGTGCAAATTCACAATGTCTCCCCTAAATTGGTTCTGAGTTCATGGCCTCTCATTAGGGCTTCTTGCTGCAATATAGGGGAGACCCACACTTTTAAAGTGAGAGCACTGTGTTTTATGATACGTTGGTCTTCTTCTCTATCATCTGGTCCTTTTGTTATCATTAACTGATGTTAGACATGGCAAAAGAAAGAACTGCACAGAAATCAGCTCAGGAACAGGCAAGTAAGTAGGTTTAGTGATGAAATGCAGAGTGTATAGAAAAGATGTGGGGTTGCCATGTAACCTCTTCCACCTTCCTAAGCCTTAGCATGTCTGTCACACAGACCATTTGTATGTGAAATACTATTTAAAATATAATTCTGGTGCATATCACAGCAAACTTGTTCTGATCAAATGGTTATACTGTTATTTATCTAGAGAGAGAATCTCAGTTCAGACTTTAGCGGACTGAAGGATATATTTAATATTTCATGTAGCAAGCAGTGAATGACATACCCTGTTCCCTGTTGCAAAGCAGAATGGCAAATGAATGAAGGCGTATGAATAAAACAAATACCTTCTCCCTGCCTCTAGTAGGTGGTGTAATCAACATGTATTTCAATGTAAGGAAAAATCTTTAATGCACCTGTATGCAGTGAATCCAGCATAGGGATGGAATTAGGAAATGAAAACCTTGAGGGCTTTCAAAACTGTACAGCTTTGCAATAACACTGCAGGAGCTAAGAGCAAAAACTTAAACCTAAAAACAGCAAAACTGCAATGACTAGATGTAATGGTAATTTAAACCCAAGAGTTTCAAGTGTAATACTCAGAAGCTGATAGAAATACTAATGAATTGGTAGCTAAATAGCCCGGCCGATGCAGGGCAATAGGAGAAAAGATATATAGGAACAGCCTCTAAACAATTTTGTGGGTTTTCTTATTAGCCACATCTTGATCGAATGATCTGCTATGATGGTAACCACATTTTTAACTAGTCTTCAACCAGAACATTAGACTAATTTCTTAAAATAGGCCATATCCCATACTATATAGTAAAGCTGACTGTGTAACTCAATTCACATAGAGTGGTTTGTTTGAATAGGTGATTGTGAGCTCTTCAGCGCAGGGGCCATGACTGTGTGTTTGTACAGTGCCTAGCACAGTAGGGACCTGATTTTTGATGGGTCCTTTTTGCTACCCCAATACAAATAATACAGTGATTTCATCAATAACGCACAGTGATGATAACCCTGAGTTAAATTTGTGTAGTGCCTTCCATCCACAAGGATCCCCAAGCACTTTGTAATTCAAGAGCCTGATCCTGGAAACTGCTGATTGCCCTCAGCTGCTACTGATGTTAATAGGAGTTCAGAGTGCCCAGCACCAGAACCAAGCCCTGATTACCTTTTTATTGGATTTACTCTGTCATGTGCCACTTGTAATCTGCAGTCAATTTTGCAGACGGTTTTAAGAGCACATGCAAAACTCCATGTGTCCAATTTGGCCAAATGTCAGTTGTACTGAAATAACTCTCTCCCTGAAAAAGAGCTCTCTCCTTAGGCGACTCCCTCGAACCTGTATTAACACATGAGCTCTACAAAGCAAGGCTTTGGAGCTGTGCTCCGGCTCCGCTCCAGCTCCAGGCAAAAACCTGCAGCTCCACTGCTCCGGAGCTGCTCCATGCTCCAGCTCCAGGCTCCGCTGCAAAGCCCTGCTACAAAGTGCCCTGGTTTTTATCACATGGGGGTGTGGGGAGTGAGTTACTCAGTGGAAGGCTGGCAAGCGAGAATGCCCTACTCGGGGCATAAAACTGTAGGGGTTACAGGGATCTTTAAAGCTGGAAAACAATATGAAGATAAAAGGATCTCAAGGGCCCAGTCCTGCAAACACTTAAACACACGCGTGACTCTACTAATGTGAATAGTTCCACTGACTTCAGTGGGATCAATCACATGAGTATAGTTACACACATGCCTATGTGTGTGTAGGACTGGGCCTAAAGTAGCCAGGACCTGAACCTGTTACTGTATAGAAATCACTTCACCCCCGACTGAAGTGCAACCACCTCTGGAGTGACCAGCAGGATTTCTTTTAACATCATACAGCAGCATTACACACTAGTTCTGGTGGGGGAATGAAGAGAGTAGCCTCTCCAGTTGAAACAATAGGGTGATAGGCAGGCAGAATGGAATTACCCGCATGGGATTTGATTATGTCACAGGAGCTAACAGCCCCGCTCCCGTGACAAGTGCCAAACAATCTTTATTGACTGCAAGTGGACAGGACCAGGCTTTATGTTTCCCTTGAAGGATGCCACCTCCTGCACCTCCGTCTTTACCATCATATAGCTATAGCAGCTCAGGCTCAAGAGAGAAACCTGCTGAGTTTCCAATCCACCAAGGGATACCTAGAGATAAGTGGATGCCTAGGATGTTTTGAGGCCTGAGGCTTTTAAAAAAATAAAGGGGGTAGCAGTAAGTAAAGATACACAAGTAAAGATATCCCAGAGCACCATTGCTGGAATTCAGGGCTGGTCTACACTAAGGGGAAAAATCGATATAAGATACGCAACTTCAGCTACGTGAATAACGTAGCTGAAGTCGAAGTATCTTATATCGATAACTTACCCGTCCTCACGGCACGGGATCGATCTCCGGGGCTCTCCATATCGACGCCGCCACCGCCGTTCGCGGTGGTGGAGTTCCGGAATCGATATAAGCGCGTTCGGGGATCGATATATCGCGTCTAGATGAGACGCGATATATCGATCCCTGAAAAATCGATCGCTACCCGCCGATACGGCGGGTAGTGTAGACATAGCCTAAGAATGCTCATGGCAAACATCAGCTTTGTTTTTTATTCATTTAAAGAAGCCTGAGCCTACAAAAAGCATTTAATACAATGATAAAAATGTATGTATTTGTACAAACCAAGTAATTCTTAACGTTATTTAGAAGGAGAGGGTTGTGACAATGCTGCTCATCACAATCCACACGCTAACTCGGAAACATTAATGCAGTGGTTCTCAAACTTTTGTACTGGTGACTCCTTTCACATAGCAAGCTTCTGAGTGCGACCCCCTCTTATGAATTAAAAACACTTTTTTATATATTTAACACCATTATAAATGTTAGATGCAAAACGGAGTTTGAGGTAGAGGCCCATATAGTAACCCCCCATGTAATAGCCTCATGACCCGCTGAAAGTGTCCTGTCCCCCAGTTTGAGAACCCTTGCATTAATGTATTTTGGATGTTATTGGTATATTTCATGAAACTAACACTCGCTTCTTATACAGCATTTTTTAGTCATAGATTTCAAAGCACTTTATAAGGGAAGATAATTATAATTATCCACAGCTGTATACTGGTGAAACAACCTGCCCAAGCTCATACACTATGCTAGTGTCCTAGCTAGGAGTAGACTGCATGTCTCCTGACTCCCAGTCCAGTGCACTGCTTCCTGCCATTGATGTTTTTTGTGGTGGCAAAATGTTTTCATTTTAAATGATAAACTATTTGAACTAATCATCCATCTCTGAATCTCTAAATATATTTAACCCTAAAATGTGAGAGTGGAGTTTTGTCTGATGGAATTAAGATTCTTCTCCTTTGGAGCTGTCCTTGGATGGGACTGAAGTAGATGATTTAGTTCAGGGGTGGCCAACCTGTGGCTCTGGAGACACATGCGGCTCTTCAGAAGTTAATATGCAGCTCCTTGTATAGGCACCAACTCCAGGGCTGGAGCTACATGTGCCAACTTTCCAATGTGCTGGGAGGTGCTCACTGCTCAACCCCTGGCTCTGCCATAGGTCCTGCTCCCACTCTACCCCTTCCCGCCCCCTCCCCTGAGCCTGCCGTGCCCTCACTCCTCCCCCTGTCCCCCAGAGCCTCCTGCATGTCACACAACAGCTGATCGGGAGGTGCGGGGAAGGAGGGGAAGGCGCTGATTGGCAGAGCTGCCGGTGGGTGGGAGGTGCTGGGAGTGGGGGGAAGCTGATGAGGGGCTGCTGACGTATCACTGTGGCTCTTTGGCAATGTACATTGGTAAATTCTGGCTTCTTCCAGGGGCAGCTCCAGGCACCAGCACGCCAAGCGTGTGCTTGGGGCGGCAAGCCACGGGGGACGCTCTGCCGGTCGCCGCGAGGGTGGCAGGCAGGCTGCCTTCGGCGGCTTGCCTGCAGAGGGTCCACTGGCCCTGCGCAGGACCTCCACAGGCAAGCCGCCGAAGGCAGTCTGCCTGCCATGCTTGGGGTGGCAAAATGCCTAGAGCTGCCCCTGGCTCCTTCTCAGGCTCAGGTTGGCCACCCCTGATTTATTTGCTTACTTGCTATTTCTATTTGTGTATGTTTTTCTTCTTTTGGGGAGTGAAGGATCTCACAATGAAGTGCAATGAGGAGGAAAAATCACTAAGCACTGAGGCCTTTGCTAAGGTGTCACTCACCAACCTGCGCAGGCTAGCTGTGCCAGATCTCTCCACAGACCTGGGAATGAACATCTTTAAGAAGGTGAGTAGCACAGTAATGTGTTTTTGCTTTACCTACAATCCAATGCCAAAACGCATACCATGTATACAACTGTTAAAAGCTTACACTGAGTCTATATTTAGGTTGAACCTAAGGTGCACATTTGTTTTTTTCTGATGGACATGTTATGTATCCATGTATGGTAGATACATGTATGTGTTAATATTTACTCTATGGGCCCAGTGCTGTAATCTGTACTCATATCAAGCATTATTGAAATCAATGGGAGTTTTCCCTAAGTGGTGGTAGTTTGCAACCAGATCCTCAAATTACATTAATCAGAGGAGCTCCATCAGTTTCAATAGATCTGTGCTGGATCTGAGTCTAAATCTGTAAAGCACTCTCCCAGGAAGGCCCTTGCCATGCTGTTGAAGGTTATACAAACAAATTAAGATGCATAATATAAAAAATTAAACAGATTAATCAAAGGGATCCAGTGCAAAAAAAAAAGGGAGAGAAATGGGAAAAGAAAATAAATATAGGTCCAACAACAGTAATAATGAAATCTTTGAAATTATAAAACTGGAGAGATGGGTTGAGACAGATGTCAAGGGAAATAAGTCACCACTGCAGCATTTCCCATAGCAAAATGTGGTTGCCCTCCCACAGGGCCGGCTCTAGCTTTTTTGCTGCCCCAAGCAAAAAAAAAAAAAAAAAAGGTGGCCAGACTGCCGCAGCCCGAACTGCCGAAGCAGGAGAAAAAAAAACCAGAAAAACCGCTCGGAGTGCCGCCGCCCGAACTGCCAAAGCAGGAAAGAAAAAAAAAAAAAGCCACCTGGACGCTGCCACCCCAAAAATGGATGGAATGCCACCCCTTAGCATGTGCCGCCCTGGGCTGGAGCCGGCCCTGCCCTCCCAACATGTGGTGCACTGGTGCGGTCCTTAAATGTGGGTGGTGCTGAAGTGTAGATACCCATCGTGGACAAAGGGCTAGAGTGGGGGAATGTAGGATTGGGCTCTGCATGCCTGTCCTTCATCTGTTTGTGTCCTTCTCCTCTAACTGTAACGAAATCCCTGTAGCCTCTGTCTGGCTCTAACCCCCCTCCTCTTCCTTCTGCAGTTTAAGAGTCGCAAAGAGGATCGAGAGCGTGAGCGCAAGGGTTCTATTCCTTTCCACCACACTGGGAAAAAACGGCAGCGAAGGATGGGAGTGCCCTTTCTGCTCCACGAGGATCATTTGGATGTGTCACCCACTCGCAGCACATTCTCCTTTGGCAGCTTTTCTGGGATTGGAGAGGACCGGCGCAGCATTGAGAGAGGAGGATGGCAAACTGCCATACTAGGTGACTGATGGGAAAGGATTAATATTGCAACCCTGTATTCTCATTAATTGTTCTGCCCCAGAATGTTCCAAGAATAGCAGAGTGGAAACGGAGGCTTTTTATTTCTCCATCACTCTCTGGCACTGGAAAACAGTCCTCCCTCTTGGTGGCTGGTTATGTCCTTTGCCCTGATGTGCGGATTGCCACACCTGTTGTAGAAATGGCATAGTCTTTCTGCCAGCTTCTAAGGTGAAGCTCATTGTTGTACTGACTGCTGACCTTGCATGAGTATGTTTAGGTCAGATTGTTTCTAATAATTAAATAGGACTTGGGCAAAACATATTTCCAGTCAGTCCCAGGAGACTGACCCTCTTCTCCCCTGCCTTACTCCTGGCATTAGTGGGAGTTTTGCTTGAGTAATTAGATGTACGCTCAGGCTATGTCTACGCTATAGACCTTACAGCGGCACAGCTGTACCACCACAGGAGAGAGCTCTCCCATCATCAGCATAATTAAACCACCTCCAACGAGCGCATGAGCTTTATCAGCAGAAGAGCGTCTCCTGCTGACATCGCGCTGTCCACACCAGTATTTTTGCCAGGCAAACTTATGTCGGTCGGGGGTGGTGGTGTGCGGGGGAGGCAGTGTTCACATCCTTGACCGATTAAAGTGCTAGTGTAGACAAAGCCTAAATAAGGATTTTCTACTTTGGCTCAAGTGAGATCTGGACTTCTGCTAATCTCAATGATCCCCATTCCCACACCTCAACTTCTAGCCTTCACGCGTTCCTTAGACTTGCAAACTAACTGTTTTGTGTTCATCCTAGGGAAGTTCACCAGACGGGGGAGCTCTGACACCGCTACGGAGATGGAGAGCCTGAGTGCTAGACATTCTCACTCTCATCACACCCTGGTCACTGACTTGCCTGACCACTCAAACAGCCACGCAGAGAATACGGTCAAAGAAGGTGTGTCAGATATAGGGATGAGCAAATACCGCATTGGAGTGTGACTGTCAGGAGGCTGAGATAGTTTTATTTTTTAAATTTATTAATATCTGCTTAATCCCCTCTTTCCATTTCTGTTTTTTCTATATATCTCATTATTTCTTCTTTTTGTCCTATTTAGGATTATTATTATAATCTCTTACAAAGGACATGCCCCCACTTCTAAGGTGGGACATAGCACCTTTTTAACAGTGTACAGGAACACTGCACAGAAGTTTAGGGCAGGAAGTCAGTCTTGCTAACTCTTGTGATTTAATTTTGTGTCTCACAATATTTGGTGGTTTTCTGAAAGACCCAGCTGCTGGAATCAAAAGATTGCATGAGAATCTCAGCTTTTGCCTTATTTTTAAAAAGTTCATTTCTAACCCACATGATTTCAGGGAAAAGCTCGAAAAAAATGAAGCAAGTGAAACCCTAAAGGCCCAAGAAATAGAAGGCAAGGAAAAAGAACCCAGAATTTGGCTTAAAAAATCATCAAGGTTTTTTAACAATAATCTCATGATTGTTTTTGCACTTGACTGATGATTTTTGAGCACTTGGGGTTGACAGTTCTGGGAAGTTGATAAAAGTGCTGTATCCATTTAAAATGGCAAGAGACATAAAGATAGGAAGATTGTAATTGTTCCTATCAGCATATGGCCACCCCATCAGAGCTAAGACCCCCTCCTCTTACAATAACAGAATTGGCTACCAATAGAACAAGAGCATTTCCCTATAGTAGGGCTGCTAAAATTATACAAGACACCTCAGTCTTAACAGGCTGGCACTCTTACTAATGAGAAGTTTTCCTGCCTTAGGGTGGGAAGGGCAGGAATCAAGCATAGACAGCTGCTGCCTCCCTTTTAGCCACATGCAGAAAAAATTTAAGCCTTCCATCGGTCATTGGTACAGTAGAACCCCAGAGTTATGAACCCCAGAGTTATGAACTGACCAGTCACCCAAACACCTAATTTGGAACTGGAAATACGCAAACGGGCAGCAGCAGAGACAAAAACAAAAAAAGCAAATACAGTACAGTACTGTGTTAAACGTCAACAACTAAAAATAATAAAGGGAGAGCAGTATTTTCTTCTGCATAGTAAAGTTTCAAAGCTGTATTAAGTCAATGTTCAGTTGTAAACCTTTGAAAGAACAACCATAATGTTTTGTTCTGAGTTATGAACAACCTCCATTCCTGAGGTGTTCGTAACTCTGAGGTTCTGCTGTACTCAGATGGCCCCCATCACTGCAGTATCTGAGCACCTCTCCATTTTTATCCACAGAACACATCTGTGAGGCAGGAAGTGCTGTTATCTTTATTGGTGGAGAGTTGAGCAAAGAGAGGCTATGTGACTTGTCCAAGCTCACAAAGGAAGTCAGTAGCAGCACAGAAAAATGAATCCAGGTTGCCCAAGTTCTAGGCTAATGCCCTAACTACTGGGTCATCCTTCCTCTTCCATTGTCATTTGAACATGTTCTTCCTATAAAACATAAAATACAAAATCCATTAATCCTGGAAAGGAAAGGGGCTCTATTCCCATGCAGATAATTAACTCAGTGGCAATCCACTCTCACTAATATTGGTGGTGCATTGGCCACCTCTGAGTAGGAATTTGTCCAGTTATTGAAGCTCTGTGTTTTATTTGTTCTGACTTGATTAGCTAATATTTTTATTTTTGTGCAGCCACAGTCCAAGGTACTCGTGAGCTTTGAAGATTTTAGCAAGGAGAGAAACAGAGCTGGCCAAAAAGTTTAAAATTTGAAATTGCAATGCAATTTTTCATTCAAAATCTTGATGTGCAAAAGAAAAAAAGAGAAGATTATAGTTTTTGTGAAAATGTCCTTCACCCAGCCCTACGCTAAAAGCACGTTTTAAAGGAATAAAGGGAAACAATGCCGTTTTTAGCCATAGAACTGAGTGCTTGAGTCATTCTGCTCCAGACAGGGCTCAGGGAGGGTTTGCGACACAACACTTCTCACTAGATAACATCCTGACCACTGCTGCAACATGGGATTCTGGACGTAGCCCCTAAGAGAAGAACCTGAGTAGCAAAAAGCAGCTGTGCACCTTCCATCTAGGCACCTGATCTAATTTCTGCCACTGCTTCCACCTGTTTTGCCCACAGTCATAACGTCTCTGGGTCTCCCTGCATCCAGTCTCATTCAGATGCTGAATACATTGCTCAGCTGGGTCCATAAAGATGGAGGTGTAGAGCAGGTTGTCACCACCATCCTGAAGGCACCATATGCTGAGCCTCCTAATGGCTTGATATGCCACTGAGCCTCCGGGGCAGACCCAGTGCAGATCTCAGACTCAGTGGAATTCTTTTCTTCGTTTAGTTCATTTGAGCCCCCAGATTTCAACTGGAGGCCTGGCACAAAATGGTTTGGTATTAGTTTTAAACATGGCAGGCTAGCTAGTAGCTTGGAGCCACAGCCCTTCTTGGGGAGCAGATTGAAGTGCCTCCAGGACCAGGCTGGGAGCACAGCTGCTGGTGCACCCTTTGGAAAGATGGAGTATGCAGTTATTGGATCAGCTCTGCTGGCTACTGCGGGGGTGGGTTGAGAGGACAGAGCCTCGCTCCCCCTGTCTCCTTTGAGAGGCTCTTATGCTTCTTAGTGCTTGTGGTGTTGCGCCTGCCTGCTGCTCCCTGCACAGGAGCACCGTCTTTTACCTTACACCCCCATGCTGAACAGGGCACTATCTATCGGTGAATGAGCTACCAGGCCACACAGCTCGTAGAGGAAGATGTATTTGGGTAGCATGAAGTGAGCATTTGGGATTCATTTTCCGAAGTCACTCTCTGAACAATTCTGAATAGCCTCAGAAAGGCTGGATTTGTGTCAGTTCAAATCCAGCGTAGGCATGTCTCCCTCATCTCTGGTGCTTACACATCTCAGTCAAAGCTCTCCTCTCCAGGCTGCTCTGCAGATTCCTCATGTCTGAGCTGCATTCGTTCTGGGAGCATTTTGCCATGCACTAGGTCAGCTCCATATCTGAAAGGCTTACTAAAAGTTGGAGAGCTGTGATGCTTACGTTTCTAATTGATCCCTAAGATACTTATGTGCTGACATATTTAGAAATAAAAAAACAAATTACACTATTGCCGGTGGCACTAATTACAGTAATCAGCACAGCCTGAATGGGTAATTTTGTCATTAAAACGGGAAAGGCCAAGATACTTGTTTTCTGTCTTACAGTGCGATCCCAGATTTCTACCATCACTGTGGCCACCTTCAACACCACCCTGGCCTCATTCAACGTGGGCTACGCGGACTTCTTCAGCGAGCACATGCGGAAGCTGTGCAACCAGGTGCCCATTCCAGAGATGCCCCATGAGCCGCTGGCCTGTGCCAATCTCCCACGGAGCTTGACTGACTCCTGCATCAATTACAGCTGCCTGGAGGACACGGATCACATTGATGGCACCAACAACTTCGTCCACAAGAACGGCATGCTGGATCTTTCGGTAATTGGCAAAGGAACAAGAAAAGCTTCAGCTGTCTTCTGTCAATGCAGCTGTGCCATTGAGCTAACCTGAGTTTTTTTCCATGGTCTCTTTATATACTTATCCATTCCAGCACTGCAGAAAGGTCATTCAAGACCAGTAGGGTACATTTGAAAAATATTGAAGGGTGTAGTCTTTCAGGTAATGCAACTTCTATTCTTCTTAATGAGAGTAATACATGTGCACCAAGGGAGAATACACCCATAAAGTTCTGACTGAAAACTAGGAAAGCAAAAAAATTATAACAGAGAATGTTTCTTTCTCTTTCTTCTCATTTATGATCCTTCCTCTGGCATGCTAAAAGGCTTGTCAATTGTTCGGAAGCAGAGAATTCCTCAAGTAACCATCTCTCCTCTCACTGCATCTGCCTTACAGATCCTTGCAGTTGGCTCTAATGAAAAGAGAGATCATTTCAGTGTACTTGCTGAAATGAATCCTTCACATTTAGCAGAATTTAGTAAGAATTAAAATTAACAGAAGTAGTCAAGCACATAGGCATCTGCCTTGCAGATCCTAACATACTCAGTGATACAAACAGATAGTAAGAGATGGTTCCTGTCAGTTGGGAGGGGAAGTGACTTGCCCAGGTTTACACAGTAAGTCAGTGGCAGAACAGGATTAGAACCCAAGTCTCCTGACCTGCATTCCTGTGCCCTACCCAGTAGACCATGAGTCATTTCCTAGTGCTAACATAGAGGTTTCTGCCATTGGACAGCAGATAAGATCTTCATGAGGGACGTAGACTCCCTTGAAAGGAGAGAGATTCATCCATGTCAAAATTTCAGTAAAGCCCACCACCATCCTGGCTCTGGCAGATCATTACCTTCTTCCTTCTGTAGATTGAGTTAGTGAATCCAAACTCTCACATTAGCCAAGGGAGAAAAAGACATTCAAAATGAAACCCTTGCATTAAAAATATTCACTGCTTCTTGGAATGTTGTCCTCCTTTGGCCACTGTGACTGACCTCTCCTGGTTTTCATTCCCTCCTCTCTAATCACTCCTTCAGCATGTCCTTAGGAGGATCCTCCTCATCCTCCCCACCAGCTTTCTGGGGAGGTTCCACAGGGCTCTGTCCTGGGTCCCCTTCTCTTCTACCTCCATACTTTGCCTCTGGGCAATCGCATTCGCAAACACAAATTCAACTGCCTTCTCTGTGCTGATGACTCACAGATCTACCTTTCCACTCCAGACCTTCTCTCCTTCTGCCCAAACTAAAATTTCAGCCTGTCTCACAGATGTGGCCTTGTGGACGTCTAGGCATTAGCTCAAGCTCAACATGGCTAAAACTGAGCTCTTAATCTTTCCACCCCCACAAGAACTTCCCCCTCTGCCTTCTCAACCACTGTGAACAACCCCAACATCCTGCCTGTTGCTCATGCCCATAACCTGGGTGTCATCTTTGACTCAGATCTCTCTAAGGATCTTCACATCCAGGCATATCTAAACCTTGTGGATTCTTTCTGAATGACATCTCTGTGATATGGCCTTTACTTTCCATCCACACAGCTGAAATTCTTGTCCAGGCTGTCAGAGTCCAGCATCTCAGTGACTGCAATGTCCATCTCTCAGCCCTTGGTAAATGCAATCTTGCCCTGCTCAAGTTTGCAGATGACACTAAACTGGGAGGAGTGGTTGATACGCTGGAGGGTAGGGATAGGATACAGAGGGACCTAGACAAATTAGAGGATTGGGCCAAAAGAAATATGATGAGGTTCAACAAGGACAAGTGCAGAGTCCTGCATTTAGGATGGAAGAATCTCATGCACTGCTATAGACTAGGGACCGAATGGCTGGGCAGCAGTTCTGCAGAAAGGGACCTAGGGGTTACAGTGGACGAAAAGCTGAATATGAGTCAACAGTGTGCCCTTGTTGCCAAGAAGGCTAATGGCATTTTGGGTTGTATAAGTAGGGGCATTTCCAGCAGATCGAGGGATGTGATCATTCCCCTCTATTCGACATTGGTGAGGCCTCATTTGGAGTACTGTGTCCAGTTTTGGGCCCCACACTACAAGAAGGATGTGGATAAATTGGAGAGAGTCCAGCGGAGGGCCACAAAAATGATTAGGGGGCTGGAGCACATGACTTACGAGGAGAGGCTGAGGGAACTGGGATTGTTTAGTCTGCAGAAGAGAAGAATGAGGGGGGATTTGATAGCTGCTTTCAACTACCTGAAAGGGGGTTCCAAAGAGGATGGATCTAGACTGTTCTCAGTGGTAGAAGATGACAGAACAAGGAGTAATGGTCTCAAGTTGCAGAGGGGGAGGTTTAGGTTGGACATTAGGAAAAACTTTTTCATTAGTAGGGTGGTGAAGCACTGGAATGGGTTACCTAGGGAGGTGGTGGAATCTCCTTCCTTAGAGGTTTTTAAGGTCAGGCTTGACAAAGCCCTGGCTGGGATGATTTAGTTGGAGATAGGTCCTGCTTTGAGCAGGGGGTTGGACTAGATGACCTCCTGAGGTCCCTTCCAACCCTGAGATTCTATGATTCTATATCCATTCAGAATCCTGCTGCAAATATCGTTTTCCTAGCCCATTGCTTTGACCATGTCTCCCCTCTCTTTGCATCCCTCCACTGGCTCCTCCTCCTCTATCACATTGAACATAAAGCTGCTTGTCTTCACTTTCAAGGCCCTTCATAGCCTATTCCTACCCTCTCTATCCTTTCTCATTCACCAGCGAGGTGTTTGTTGACTTCAGCCTCCAGTTGGCCTGTAACACCATCCTCCATCAACCACTTGTTAAATTCCTGCTTTTTCCCATGCTGCCTATTACATCTGGGAGGAACTCTTCATAAACACCCGCAAAACAAATGCATTATCCTCCTTCAAAACTCCCTTTTGCTGGGATGCCTACCAAAAACTTGATGACGGTTAGGCCGTTGGTGTGCTGAAACCACTGCCTACCATATGACCAATATTGTCTCATTGTTTCCTTGTGCTCCCCCACTGTGTGTCAGTATCCACCTCTTGTCTCTTGACTTACATTTAGGTTCTAAGCTGTCCATGACTAAGGCTCCTATGCGCCATGGTAATACAAATATGAAATGATGATAATACAGAAAACAAGTGTGACCAAAACACGTTGTTTCCTCTTTCTCTAGGTGGTTCTGAAGGCCGTTTACTTGGTCCTGAACCATGACATCAGCTCCCGGATCTGTGATGTGGCGTTGAACATCGTCGAGTGCCTGCTGCAGCTTGGTGTGGTGCCATGCGTGGAGAAAGTCAGAAGGAAGAGCGAGAACAAGGAAAATGAATCAGCAGAAAAGAGGCCGAGTGAGGGATCCTTCCAGCTCAAGGGGGCTGCTTCGGGCGGCCCGGCCTGTGGATTCGGGGGCCCCCCAGTCAGTGGAACTGGAGATGGGGGAGGCGAAGAAGGTGGAGGGGGAGGAAGTGGTGGAGGAGGAGGTGGCGGAGCTGATGGAGGTGGCGGAGGAGGAGGTGGAGGACCTTATGAAAAGAATGATAAAAATCAAGAAAAGGTATGTTTGGGTACCATGTAATATAGAGAACACATGCATGTGACATAAGTTATGTCAAGTCTGTGTGTGTGTGCGTGTGTGTGTATTTGTATGTATATGTGGGTGAGTAATTATCATTTCTTTTTCCCTCTCTGTTTTTGGGAAACTGCTAGGTTTTCTTTTCTTTAAGCACCACTCAGACATATTCATTTGTGTCACTGTAGTACCCACTTCAAACCCAGTGCATGCATCACCATGGAGAATTCAGCACCCTTTGCTGTGCCTACTCAAGCAAAGCAACTCTGCTAAGCAGCCCTAATTGGCCTAGCGTGGCTGCATTTTTTATATAAAACAAGTATTCCTGTTGCCCTGAATAGGTGCTATTTTACATACTGCACAACTGCTGTTTTAAAACAGGAAAAATTATTGCTGAAATTTTCTACTTTTTATTATTTATTTTACGGTAGCACATAGATGCTCCCACATTCGAGGCACTGTGCAAACAAGCATCAAGAGACGGACAGTACCCTGAGGAGACTAGAATCTAATGAGACAAGACAGAGTCACACAGCAGATCCATGGCAGAGCTAGGAATAGAACCCAGATCTCATGACTCCACATCCCAGGCCTTATCCACTAGATGACAACACAGACTTCATTTTGTTACTTGACTTGATGCAAAGGGTTCTGATCCCTGAGTTCCTTAGGACTTGGTCCTGCCCCACTTACTCGTGTCGGTAGTCCTTTATGAGTAGTCCCATGGATTTCAGTGGGACTACTTTAAGTAAAGTAGTACTCACTATCAGTCCAGGTAGCACAATCTGACCCTTACTGTCTGGCAGATAGCTGAATATTAGGAGTACCTGAATTGACATCAGTGCTCATTGTAGTCAGAACTGCACCTGATAGCAAGTTTTTGAAGGATTAGGCCCTGAGCTTGAATAGATAAGTCAGTAGGACTTTCAAGAGTTACTTAGCTCTTCAGACTAATATTGGACTGTTTGCAAGCAAGAAGGTGCAGCGGTATGTTCTGAACAAATGTTAAAGGTATTCCAGTTACCTGACCTCAGTGTCACGTGGTGTCGTTTCCCCTCTGCGGCTCTTAGGATGAAAGCACTCCCATAAGCACCCACAGGCTGGCACTGACGATGCTGATCAAAATAGTGAAATCCCTGGGCTGTGCTTATGGCTGCGGAGAAGGACACCGAGGGCTCTCTGGAGATCGTCTGAGACACCAGGTATTCCAGGAGAATGTAAGAGAACTAAAGCAGATTCCAGTTCTCCCCAACCCCTTCTTTCTGAAATGAGTCTGCTGATGTTGAGAAGCCCCCACTCTCCCCCTCCACACAACTTCCTTTATATTCGTCATTAAATGCTGGCCCCCATCTCAGCTGCACCTACTGAGCGCTGCAGCTGAGCCAAGGGGAGACAATGGCCGCTTAAGCCATCTTTGTCCCTTTCAAATTCTTGGCCCTGCTAGGGGCGTGTCTCGGGCCCAACAAGACAATTTAGAACAGCCCCAGGGGCTTCTCTGCCATGCAGATTTGCAAAGCCCTAGCGTGGACATACTGCACTAGCACGAGTCACTTTTGTACACTGGTGCAGCATGGCTACACTGGGGAGGTTTATAGTGGTGACTATATCAGTTTGGTTCCATGGATACAAAAATCTGTAAGTGTAGACAAGCCCTGCGTTACCGTCTAGTGGTCTTGAATGTCTGCTTATGGGCTGCTCCAGCAACCCTGAATAGCCAGGGTGCACTGTGCTCCAAACATGCTCCCATGCTGCAGTCTGTGCAGGAGGGCAGCAAAAGACCCCCCTCCTCCATCATGAGGTAGCTTTACCTAGTTTTCTGGCCCTTTGATACCATGCAAGAAGCATAAAGAGCCCAGAATTGCTCAGTTATTGCTGTGATTGCATCCCAGAGAATTAAAATCCAGGTATAGGGGATTTCAATGGGAACACAGTGCCCAGTGTCCTGCCAAACAGGTGCATTTTAAAGGCCCAGTCTCGCAAACACTTTTTACTGACCATCATGCATGCTACAATGAGCATTCCCATTGGCTTCGTTAGCGAGTGTAGACTGTGCCTGCGAAAATGGAGGTGGAGGTGGGATTGAGACCTGGCTAAAAATAACGCCTAGAGTGGCGGATTTTATATGATCTCCCCCTCCCCCCTCTTACTGTCTCAGTTAGTTAAAAAAATGACAGTAGACGTGCATGCAGCATGTTGTATTTTGATACTGAGCCTTGAATTCAAAGCGTTTAGCTGTAGATCCTGAACCTCTGAGTGATATGAGCTCAAGGCTAGAGCTGAGCGAATAATTGATTTTTTGGATTGGTGGCCAAACCGAAAAACGTGGAAAAAAAATCTGTTTGTTTCGAACCAAAATTGATTTTTTTTTTCTTGCCAAAATGAAAAGCTGAAAATTTTTATTTGGGTTGAATGAAACATTTCAAATATCAAATCAAAATGACATTTTCAAAATTGTTTCAACATTTCCAAAATAATTTTGTCAGCTGAAACAGTTTGCCAAATTTGTGAATAGTTTCAGAACCCCCCAAAATGCATTTTCCAGTACATTTTATATTTGCTGCAAAGAAAAAAAAAATTGCCCAGCTCTAGTCAAGATCAGGATCAGTTAAACTTCTCAAAGTGTTTGATTACATTATAAAATGCAGATGTATTTCTGTTTCCTTCAGTTTACTTTGTAGTTTGTTTGCATGCTTTTAGTTCTGATGAATGTTTCCTTGCCATTTACTAAGCATTTTTACCAGTTCTGAGAGACTGATCCATGCTGTAAATCCCGAGAATAAGGGCTAGAACTTTAAAAGATAGGACTCCTGAAGGTACTGGTTGCTGATTCTTATCCTGGCTTTTGTCAGCGTGTTGAATCAGACCTTCCTATCTAAGTACCTATCTGACCTCATCACCATAGAAGCTGTGCGCTTCCTAGTCCTCGCGACTCCCATGAGTCAGGGAAGTATTGCCCCTATTTAACAGACACACAAAGACTAAGGTCCAGATTTTTAAAGGTATTTAGGTATTGCTGCGCTCAAGGTTGCAACGCCTAAGTCTCATTTTCAAAAGCAATTTAGGCACTTAAGAACCTAAATCCCTTTGGAAAATAAGCTTTAGGCTCCTAAATAAGTTAAGCATTGCAACACTGAGCAAAGCAATGCCTAAAGACATTTTAAAAATTAAGGCCTAACTGACATGCCCAGTTTTACACAGAAAGTCTGTGGCTGAGCCAGGGATGGAACACAGAGCGCCTAAGTAGCAGGTCATGTGTTTAAAATTCTCCTTTGCATTCCCCTGATTCCAAAGCTGCTCTGTGCAGGCTGGTCTCACTGCTCTGGTTTGGACAGTTAAAAAATTGCTTTAATTTATGCTGGGCTGTAATGGCCTCAAGAGGCCGAAGACACAAGTGAGGATTGGTGTGGCATAGGCAAGGGTGGCTCAAAGTTTTTTGCCGCCGCAAGCACGGCAGTCAGGTGGCCTTTGGCGGCGTTTCTGCAGGTGATCTGCTGGTCTGCAGGTGATCTGCCAAAGCTGCGGGACCGGCGGACCTCCCACAGGCATGCCGCCGAAGTCTGCCTGACTGCCGCCCTCACGGCGACCGGCACACCGCCGCCCCCCCGGCTTGCTGCCCCAGGCAGGGTCGGCTCTAGCTTTTTTGCCGCACCAAGCACGGCAGTCAGGTAGCCTTTGGAGGCTTGCCTGCGGGAGGTGCCCGGTCCCACGGATTCGGCAATGCACCTGCAGGAGGTCTGCCGGTCCTGCGGCTTCGGTGTACCCGCCGCCGAATTGCCGCCGAATCCACGGGACCGGGGACCTCCCGCAGGCAAGCCACCAAAGGCTGCCTGACTGCCGCCCTCGCAGGGACCGGCAGTGCCCCCGCGGCTTGCCGCCCCAGGCACATGTTTGGAGCGCTGGTGCCTGGAGCCGCCGCTGGCCCCAGGCACACCCTTGCTGCGCTGGTGCCTGGAGCTGCCCCATGGCATAGGGACATCTTAGCAGTGCTTCCTTGTCCAAACTATACTAGCAGCAGGAACGAGGAGTTACGTCAGAGTCCCTAAAACAGATCTACACTGATTTGCAGTAGTGTGATCCTCAGACTGGCTTCTATAGCTTTAAATTCAGATTATGCTGACAGTGCAATGCAAAGCAGCTGCACCACATTAGAGGATTCAGCTAGTTGTTTTCCTGGAGACAAAAATTATAATTAATTTTGTTTTAAACTGAAAGCACAAAATAGTCATCAGGCAATTCCAAATGTCTGTGTGCTGAGGGTTTTTTTTTTCCCCCTTTTTAAATCCTAATTCACCAGTTCTCCTATTTCACTGTAATTTGCACCACTGTTTTCCTGTCTATATAAACATCCAGAGTCAGGGATGTGAAACTAAAAAAAAAAAATAGAAAATAATTTATTTTCATATAGTGCCTTTCTGCACAAGCTTCCTCAAAATCCTTTCCAAAGCAGCGAGGAAGATACTAGTCATGACTGTGTAGGCAAACATAACATCCATGATGCAGTCAGCAATACTTCACAGTATACTCTTGAGCATTAGAGGCCTGATCCAAAGACTATTAAAGTTAATGGGAGCCTTTCCCTTGGGCTGATCAGTTTGTTTCAGGGGGAATTGGATCAGGCCTTAGGGCTGTCAAACTCACTCTTTGGAGAGGGCCAAATTCTGGTACCAGAGAGACAGGACCACAATGCTAGTGTCATGTGCAGCCATCACTGGGTGGCAGAGAACCCAGTGATGGTAACGGGAGGTTTGCACAAAGAGCAAGGGTCCAGAATGGCCTGGTATGTAGCAACCAAGCTATTACTTAGTAAAATTACCATTAAGTTTTGCATCGTTTAAGCCCTGATCCAGCAAAACACTTAGGAACATGCTTGAATTTAAGCATGTGAAGAGGCCCGTTAGCCTCAGTGGGACATGCTTAATGTTCAGCGTGTGCCTAAGTGCCTTGCAGATCTGGGGTCTTTATGGAAAGAGATTTGTAGTGCATTTTTGGGATGACTGCTGTTTCTGCTGTTTGTTTATTTGGCCAGGCTGTTTTGAATGCACCACTCTGGTAATTGCATGCACAATTGTGCATCTAAGTTATTAGAAAATCACAGTATTACCATTGGGCTTCAGAACCAACACCACCCTGTGAGGAAACAGACAATTCACCCATCTCTTGGAGATGATATTTCAGGCTTTTTATTACCTCACTGCATTGGGTCACACCTAAATAGTTAACTTTGCAATAAAGAGTCAACACTGAATTATTTTTGTAAATAAAAGTTTGCATTTGCAGCATCTGAATTGGTCACTGGAGTCAGATAAACACATGAACAGGGTTGGATCTGGGCTATAGGCTCAAAATCTGACATCCCTACACCACAGTCTGTTTTATCAACGTTTATACCGTAAGTGTTGGCCAGGGTAATTGGGTTCCTACTCATTTCACCAGCAGTGAAATTTTAACTTCCATATGGAGGACTGCAAGAGGAGGGCAGAAGTGACCTTGATTTAACATCTTCTCCAAAAGATGATGTGGTGTAATGGCTCCTATTACTGAATTGCATGGTTGGCATTAGCTGAAAGCCCATATCTTGTTGTGGTATTTGAACCTTTTGATTAGTAGGTGAGATTACTTATAACAACGCAGCACTGGTGAAACAAGGGCAGAAATGGACCTGAAAGACCCTGCAACTGTCACCAAAATTCAAGCAGATACTTCTCATTTTTGTAATATCTTCACAGGCTCAGAATTGCCTTACAAAGCTGTACAAGCTGGATAAAATGCAGTTCCGGCAGACCATGAGGGACTATGTGAACAGGGATTCCCTCAATAATGTAGTGGATTTCCTTCACGCTTTGCTAGGATTCTGCATGGAGCCGGTCACTGACAGTAAGTACAGCTGGCATCACAAGCCCCAGTCACATTTTCATCGATGACACTACCATAGGGGATGCTGGCTGCCATTTTCAAAAAGTCGCAGTGAATTTCTAAAGGCAAAATGTAGCCCTATAAATTCTTTTATTTCCAGTACAATTGGAATTAGAGAAGCATATGTGCTCTCTCTTTTAATGCATCCTACCTGTTTGTTTATGGCTTTGTGAAAGAAAATTTTCTCTCAACTATGCCTCAAGCATGAGGTTTTCTGCTTAATAACATGACCAAATGCCAGCTGGAGTGGACTGTGCATTCTATGTTTATTCTGAATGGAGATATAATTGAGCATTAAATCTCTCTGCAGAGCCTAAGGTGAAGCAGCAAATAGCTAAACTGATCATGTAAACAAGTATAGGAGCATTCAGATTTATGTGCATACAGCGTAAGTCCATTTTTTTTAAGTTAGGCAAACAGTTCTATGTACTATTATGATGATGGTACATGTACATTGGTCATTGCATGCATAAGTAGCTAATTGTGGGCATTTGGAATATAGGAATTGCCATATCAAAACACACAAGTAGTTCATCTCCTTGTCTATGATTCCAGTCACTTCAGAGAAAGGTGCAAGAAACACCATAGTGGGCAACTGTGAAATAACCAGCCCACAGGGCAAGTTTCTTCTTAACACCCATCAGCTACACATTGGCGTATCCCTTCAAGGGATAAGCCCTCTCTTGTGAATGTTTTTGCCCTGTCTAAGGAACTGTGGATGTTTTCGTTATCTATATAAATGTTTAATCTGTTGTTTGAATTATTCTGAGATCTTGGCCTCCATTGTACCTTGTGGGAGCAGTTTCATTGGTTAAAAAGAATTTCCTTTCATCAGTTTTAAATTGCTTTTCAATTTAGTTGAGTGCCCCCTTGTTCTGTGTTATCTGAGTGGGGAAACAGGGATGCCTGAATTGCCTTTCCTATTCCATTTGTTATTTTGTAACCCTCTGTTTTAGAGAGGCGATAAAGGGAGAGGATAAACAGTTTTGATCATTTCAATCTCTCTTCAAATGGCAGATTTTTCTATCCCTCTTCTTATTTGTGCCACTTATATCTGCTGTGTTGTTTATGAGGTAGGGTCACAAAAATTGAACATATGATTTTGGATGATTTATGTCTTTTAATACATTTAAAAAGTAATTATGTATTTAATCTGTAATTTGTTAACACATCTCAGACGAGCTGTGTGGTTTATTGTGCTTGCATTTTGCAGACAAGGCTGGATTTGGAAATAACTTCACCACAGTGGACAACAAGTCTACAGCCCAAAGTGTGGAAGGTATTATTGTCGGCGCCATGTTCAAGTCACTGATCACTCGCTGCGCTTCCACTACGCATGAACTGCATAGCCCTGAAAACCTGGTGAGGATTTAGGTGCAGGTTTTACAAGTTGAATTTCCTCTCTCCCTCATAAAGCAGCTGGGCTTGAAAATCAGAGCTCGATTCAATGAGACTTTATTGGCATAGCTAGCTAGACAAGTTTAAGAAAAAGACATATCCTTCAGGTGTTCGTCAGGGGCAAATCTGACCCAGCCAGTATAGGGTCATACACTTTGTTTGGTCTTTGATCCCCTGTGTTTTCAAATGGGGACTCCATTTGTTTAATTGTGAATTTGACATTAATGAAAAGGAAAGACTAGTAGCACTAAACTGGAGCCAGGAATAATGGGCTAGATCCCCACCTGGGGTAAATCAGAGTAGTTCCATTGCCTTCAGTGGAGATATGCCGGTTTACATGAGCTGGATGTGACCCCGTTCTGGTAGGTGCTGTGCAAGCTTCCTGAGTACAGTCCTACTAAGGTAACTCAGTCCTAACCTGCAGTACCTCTGTATTTCTCTCTTGGAACTCTCTTAGCACAGGCTGCCAATCGTACTGAACTAATGTTTAGCTTTGGGAAGAGGGCAGACATCTACTAGGGGCTCAATTAGGACCAACGGCTATACTTTTGCTTGAGAAGATGTATGCCTTTCCAGAGGTGAAGAGGTAGGTAGTTGAGACCCCAATTCAGGAAGGTATGTAAGCACATGTCTAACTTCAAACATGTGAGTAGACTGCATAGTGCCTACTACACACTCTGTAAAGATGGTGGGCTAATGTGACAAGGCTACGTCTGGGATTTTCCTATTGTGGGACGACTTGCCTGCTTAAAGATGGGCATGTGCGTAAGTATCTTGTGGAATCAGGAGCTCAGTCAGGGCACCAGCTAGTCCGTCAACTAATCTGATGTTTGTAGAGGACTGGCCACAGTTCCACAGCTGGGATTTTCAGAATAGACTGAGGGCTCTCAAGAAAGCTCCTGAAACAGAAGTTGGGTCCTTTGGAAGGTTCTCTCCTTCAGAACTAGGGCTGCCCTTTCCATACCAACTCCTCCCAGAGACTACAGTTATGCATGCAAATGTACTGAAGTGAAAAACAAAAAGCTAATTGTGGGAGTTAGACTGGTGAATGTATGAGTCATTCCTCTCCATTGTCATAATGTAATCCATTCAAATAATTAAGAAAAAATCTGAGATGCTGCATTTTTCAATAGGATTTTTCATGCCTTTTAAGATTATGGGTTAGATGAATGGGTAAAAAAGGCTTCAAATCATCTTCACAGCTCCCAGATCCTCTGATCCAGAAGCCCTGGCATAATTTAAAACAGCCTTTGTCCAGTACAGTATATGCATTGATGTGAGGGTCAGCTGCAAACTTGCCTTAGTTAAATTATTTCTTCGCAGCCCCCTGCTCCACCTTTAATAATGATGTTAATTTAAAAACTAGTCATATACACCATCAAGCAGATCACTAACTCATAGATTACATTATCAAAAGAGTTTGCCACAGATAGTTACAGAGTCTCTTAGCTGGCTCCTGGATTGACTTTCCTCTTACAAAGAGAAACATTTGACCTTAATGAGAAAACATAAACCTGTAAGTAAAGAGCCGCTCAGACAACAGCTGACACAATTATTGAGATATGCAGTTCTTCATGATCTAGTGCATCACCCTGGCTGTATACAAAAGGAATATATGTTTCCCTCCCTGCTTGTATGCAAACTGAGTAACACAGCTCTCTCTCTCTCCTTTGTTATTCAGGGATTGTACTGTGACATCCGGCAATTGGTCCAGTTTATCAAGGAGGCTCATGGGAATGTTTTTAGAAGGGTGGCACTGAGTGCCCTTTTGGACAGTGCTGAAAAGTTAATTCCGGGGAAGAAAACAGACGAAACAACCGAGCAGGATCTGAAACCCCCGGGGAGCAAAAAGTTTGTGTCTGGGAGAGATTTGTGTCTGAATGATTTATATACTGTTGTATAATTTATTATGCTGAACACTGTAGTAAGAGGACCTGAAACATAAGGCCTTGTGTCAGAGGCCTGGTATGAGGCTTGAGGCCTGGGCTAAAGTAATGGTCAGAACTTTGCTTTATATTACCAAGTTAAGTTGTGAGCAAGAGGCAGGCCCTGCTCACAGAATTTGGCAAGCATAGTGTTGATATTTTAAAAACACATATTCCTAAGAGGTGCTGGGCAAAAAACATGCAAGCACATTCCAGAAGGGAGGTACCAGAACACCCTGATAAACAAATTCCCCAAAGATAACAGGAACATGTTGACCCATTTTAAGGATAAGGTCAGGATGACAGCATGATGAATAGAGATGTTTTGATCGAACCTACAAGGCAATGGGTGGCACCCAGTATGTCAGAGGGTGGCACCCTGATAAGTCAAGAGTGATACATAACTTGTTGTGTTTTGGTGTATAAAGATGTATCTCAGAGACAATATCTTTGTCTGGCCTAGGGGATAGTGGAAAGTCTCAACACTAACTGAGACGGTCCATTGTCACGAGCATACAAATGTTAGTGTACCAGTAACCATTGAGTTGGGGCATTAGCACCGTGCTTTGTCGGCAATAAACCTGACCAAGTGCCTTTGCACCTTAATGAATTTTGTGGTCAGTGGGCGGTTTGCTCGAGTTCTACTGTGCCAGCTGTCTGCGCAGAGCTGGGACAGCACACACGGAGAACACACGCACGCAGCAAACATCTGACGACAAACACAGATGTAGGAAAGTACAAGGGGTTGTTTGTTTTCATCTTGTTAGCACATGTCCGCTCCTGATGTACAGGACTTGAGTGTGGCAGTGACAGAAGCCACACTTAAAATTTAATAAAGTGAGGCAGCTGTGGAAGTAGCCATGAAAAAAGTGGATCAGAAATAACTGGTACAAAGGAAGTAAGATAGCAAAGCAGCGGAAATTCAGGGGGAAGGAAGAGGAGAGAAACAGGAGAAAGAAAGAGGAGGGATGGAGGTTGAGTGTGAAGGGATAATTGCAACCCCCACCCCCAACATCATGTGGACATGGCCTAGTATTAGCATCAGTACCTTGAGGTGCTGAGAGCTGTTGGTCTGAATGCCTATACTCAGGTGTAGGGAGCATGATACAAAAGAAACCTAGGTTGCTTTATTAATTTAATATGCTGTCTTGGGATGTGTTGCATTTAAGTGTGAGACAAAAGAATAAGTATGGATCAAAAAGGGAGCTTCAAACGGAACTAAATGAATTAGTCTCATGTAAACTGGCAGCATCAGATTTGTTGCATGATTTTCTTGGTCTCAGAGACACACAGACGACACTGGCCAAGATTGCCAAAAGTATGTGGTCAATGCTTTCTGATAATCTGCCTTCTTTAAGGCACCTCAGATTGAGCACCCACAAAATGAGGCTCCCAACATTGCTAGTAGCTTTTGAAAATCTTGGCTAGAGCCCTGTGTGTGACTAGCATAGAGCCCTGCAGCGGAACTGGAATCCCGCAGGTTCTGCTGAACCCACTGCCATAACAGCAGGAGTGGGGTTTTTAAAAAAGTCCTGTGCAAGTCTCTAATCTTGGCCTTAGTTCCCCATCCCAATACATTTTTGATGATGATATGTGCATAGGCAGGCCAGTTGCTGTAATGGGGGCACACATTTAAATTTGTTTTTCAGAAGTGCTGGATTCAGTGATCAGGGAACAATGTTGATTATATGAGAAGCAAGATATGCCATCTGTTAACTTTATTTGACTGTCTGTATTGTCTGCATAGATCCGAGGTGGGAAGTGTTGTTATTGATAAAGGCCAGGCATCATCTGCCCCTGATGAATGTCGTAGTTACATCTCCAGCCGTCCTCAGCAGACCCCAGAGCAGTAAGTAAATATTTAGTAGTTTGAATGTGTTGTACCAGAGAATTCCCCACTGTGGAAGTAGCAATCAGCTGTTCATTTAGGGTTCTTCTCTGCCAGCAATACAAGAAATGTACTGAGCATTTGTTTAGCTGATGCTGAACTTACAGGTTATGTCCAACAAATGCCCACCTTCCGTACCACCAAAAGGACAACAGGGCATAAACTTGATTTCAGAGGAAGATAAATTAAAGCTGGCACCACAGGCCATCGCAAAATGGGGCAGCACAAAATGAAATTGCAACAAAATTTGCCAATGCATTTTTAACAATGACAGAGCAATAAATAGAACATTTATTCTCATCATCAGAGCAATTCCCTGTTCGTGCGTCCATGCTCCAAACATGAGGCCAGGTAGCTCTCAACGTTCTACGCTGTTGCTCCCACAGGAAATGTGAAAACTACACTGGTGGGATAACTACATGCCCCTTAATTCATTCAATGGTTGGTTCATTTCTCACCCACGGGACCCTGGGGTTGTTGCACTTGCCTTATCAGCAGAGCTGCACCTCCAGCTTTCTGATTATTATTTTTGTATTTGTATTGGGGCAATGCCTAGAGGCCCCAGTTCTAGACTGGGGACCCATTGTGTTAGGTGCCGTATGCATACAGAATGGAAAGATGATCTCTGCCCAAGGAACTTACAGTCTAACAATAAGTAACAATTCTCAAAAAAACCCTCCAGCTTTAGCATCTTCCTCTTCTTTGTTTTTCCCTTTTTTGAGTCAGACTGATTTTATTCTTTTGTCCCCCTAAATGAACTGAATATTCATAGAAATAGAGGGCTGGAAGGGACATCTAGTCCATCCCCCTGCCAAGTAACCTAGGCCATCCCTGACAGGTGTTTGTCTAACTTGTTCTTAAAAACCTCCAGTGACAGGCATGCCACAACCTCCCTTGGAAGGCTGTGTCACTACTTAGCTATCCTTACAATTAGAAAGTTTTTCCTTGTATCTAACCTAAATCTTCCTTGCTACAGATCTTCTCTAACCTTAAATGGACATAGAGATGAATTGATCACAGTTTTCTTTATAACAGCCTTAACATATTCGAAGACTGTTGTTATTAATTCTGTAATTAAATTAAACTTAGTTATTTACTGCTGCCTCTTGCATTATCTGTCATATTTTTCCAGTTTTCTTTTTTTGGTGGAAACTTCCTTGGCTTTTTTAGTCATCAGTAGTGAAGATGGGTGTCTTTAGAGAAGACAGCAGTAGTTCCCTGTATCTGTTCTTCTTTGAAGACCTAACAGATCTGATTTCAGTGGAAGCTGTTCATATCCTGTGGTGGGACAGTAGGCCCCAGCTGGGGTATTTCTCTCTCTCTCTCTCAATCTTTCCTCCTCATCCTGATCTACTTGAATCTGCAGAGAATAATCTCTTTTGCCAAGGAAATGATTGTATAATCACAAATGCAACATTATGACTTCATTGCAAGATCAAGAGGGAGAAGATGGATTGTGCAGGAGCCCAGAAGTTACTCAGAGTTTCTGTAGCAAAAGAAGATTTGTTGAGATAAAGGCTAAACCCTAAACTTATGAAAAAGAGGTTGGCTTTGAAATCTGAATGTTGTAGTTAGCTCTTTTGCCCAGCCTTTTTATGTCTCTCAAATCTGTATTCTCTTCGAGTGGAGATAGATTTGCCAATTAAAATCCAGAATACAGAAAAGAGGAAAGTCCAGAAAGGCTTGTTTTATGCTGAACTGAATATGAAACTTTCTGAAACTTTCCTTTGATGATGCGATTGTAAAGAGAACAGAAAATTTGAATCTCCTGAGAAAAATTAGAATTAGCCATTCTGCTCACAGTCCTGCCACAGAACTTTGAGGTCTCAGGTATGCAGCAGAATATGGTGTCACTATTCTAAAAGATCACTAAGAATTGTGATTTCATATAGCTACACACAGTATTGAAATGATTCTTTTGATATACAAACACTTTGTAAGGGACGCAGCCTTGAAAAGCATTAGTCCGGTACATTAGTGGTCACTTTGACCAGATAGAGGATGATTCTTTAGCACAGCGGTTCTCAAACTTTAGCAACCCAAAGACCCCATTATGATTTAAAATTTTACGCTGACCCCCAAACCCCCAGCTCAGCCCCAGACCCTGCGCCTACTCCATCCCTTCCCCCAAGGCCCCGCCCCCGCTCTACCCCTGCCCCTCCTCTTCCCCGCCTCTTTCCGCCCCTCCGCTGAGAGCATCCCATCCCCGCTCATCCCCCTCCTTCCCAGTGCCTCCTGCACGCTGCTGAACAGCTGTTCCCCGGCATGCCGGAGGGACTGGGAGGGAGGGAGAGGAGTTGATCAGCAGGGCCAGTGGCCCTGGGCATGACTCGCGGACTCCCTGGAGTACCAGATCCACAGACCCTAGTGTGAGAAACGCTGCTTTAGCATAATGACAGAAAAACAGAATGACTTTTTAGACTGTGAACTCTCCAGGGTAAAATTTGTCTTCATTGTGCAATATTGAGAACATTGTCTAGCTTAACAAATTACATCAAGAAGAATAAGTTTAAATTCTTAGAGTAACATATGCCAAGGAACAAAGAGAGGTTAGAAGAGGGGAAACTTGTTCAAATGTACTTAGCAGCATACAAACCACAGTGAGGTATTATTAACCCTATGTTGTGTTCTCTCGCAGCGATGAGCAAATGCAAGGGGCGGTTCTGGGACGCAAAGACTTCTGGCGAAAGATGTTCAAGTCGCAGAGTGCAGCAAGTGATACCAGCAGCCAGTCAGAGCAGGACACGTCGGAGTGCACCACTGCTCACTCTGGAACGACCACTGACAGGCGCTCTCGCTCCCGCTCCCGACGGATCTCGCTCCGAAAGAAACTCAAACTCCCCATAGGTAAATGTATGTCCCTTTATATTATATATATGTACTGCATGTGCAGATAGAATAGATCTGTTCTGTGCGTGTGTTGGATACTGTATAGCAAAGACACGTAGTGTCTGAGTGCCTTACAATCTTTAATATATTTATTCTCACAACACGCCTTGTGAGGTAGGGAAGTGCTATTTTCTCCATTTTACAAATGAAGAAGTGAGACAGAGAGAGAGACTAAGTGATTTGCCCAAGGTCACACAGCAAGTCTATTGCAGAGCAGGGACTTTAACCTGGGGTTCCCAAGTCCTAGACTGGAGCCCTCATCATTGGACCATCCTTCCTTTCTCTCCGAGAAGCTTTCCAAGCAGACTTCAATAAGAAAGGAAGAATAAATATTATTTATCCTTTCTCACTGACCCATGTTGATTTTCAACTTTTACAATCCTAAAACTCAGCCTCGCATGTTATTAATTCAACTATGATCTTTGATGCATGTAGCATGAACATGCCTCATCCTTTACCCTTTTCTCATGTCATGGTATGACTGTTTCAGTGCTATAGAGAAATATGCCTGTATTGCTGATGTATTCAGCTTGGAGCAATTGCAGAATTGTCCTGACTGGCTTTATCTGCATCAGGGAACTGGCTGAAACGCTCTTCCCTCTCTGGGCTGGCCGACGGGGTGGAAGACCTCCTGGATATCAGCTCTGTAGACCGTCTGTCTTTCATCAGGCAAAGTTCCAAGGTAAATGTGTCATTTCAGATTAGTAGGGAGGATAAAGGGATAGGGTCTGGCTACTTCATAGATCACTTCTAGCTCCCAGAGAAAATACTATGATCAGCATGGATATTGCAGCTGATGGGACCCAGGGACAAAACCCTCAGGAGCTGGAGCTTTCGCTAGAGTGCCCACAGTGGTGCAACTCCTCACCTGCAAAGGCTAGGAGGAGTCTGTCTTTCCATATTTGGGAGCATATACTTCCCAGCATCCAGCATAACACCTTGACTGGAGGAGGTCTGCAGGAAGGTGCGGATGGGGGTGGGGGAAAGAGAAATCCTTCCTCTGGCCCATGGAATTGTAGCACAGCTGCTCCTTGGAAGCTGTTCCAGACAAAAGTCAGGAGTAGTCTCTTTGGTCCTAGCATTCCCCAACTCCAGCCCTCACAGAAGTGAAAGGCCAGAGAGTCCGTTCAGTGGTGGGTCTGTTACCCATGCTCCTCCCTGCCCTGCGTGCTTTCATGCAGAGATCCAGTGGAACTGCACTTGCACACCCCTGTGCAGACCTCCCAAATCCTGCTTCTCCCCAAAGTCCAGCATAACCACACCATGGGGGAGGCAGCAGGGTTTGTCCCTGCAGCATAGTGTAAGACAGATCCTCCCTCAAGGAAAGAGGTTGAAAATGGCAGGTGACTTTTTCCCTTCCCTTGAGAGGAGGGAGGAGCAGAGTGGAGATGGTCCATAAGTGGACAGAAATGATTCTCCTTCTGTATTTTTCTGAGCAGCACCCAGTGCTGTAGTATGGGACACACTAGAAATACACTGGAGAGGAGCTTTGGAAGCAGTCAGTCTTTGGAAAGATTAGGGAACAGCTGAAAGACATAGTTTTGTGAGGATGCATGTGATTTGAGAGGCTGAGAGGTAAACAATGAGTCATGAGGCAGTGATGAGGTAATAGAATAAGGATGGCAGTAAAATGATGTTATCATAGCAGTGAGGGGCGGGGGATGTGCGTCTAAGCAACAGAACAGAAAAGGAAGAGTGTAATGAGTGGTATCTAGCAGCATCTCAAGACTTCCTTCTGGGGAAGTGAAGAAAACTGGGTTAAATATGCTCCATGTTTCATTCTTGTTATACGCTGTCTAGAGATTTGTCATTGTGCCTTCTTTGGTCCTCCATATGAACAGTGTCACAGGAATGAAGTGTCAGTGTAATTAACATTTCATTTCTCCTGCTCGTTCTTTTCACTCAGGGAGTTATCTGGGTCCTCTGAATATACTTAATGTACTTTACTAGTTGGTCATGCTGCTTTTTCCTTACTTATATCTGTATGAACCCCTGTGAAAGAAGGGGAATGGCTACCTTGCCAAATTACAGAATACTTAATACCCTCACCTGGTGCATATGGGCACAGTTCCTGTTCTGTTGCTATAATAATGTACCACACTACTACCTGTTCTTAAGTACTGCATTGCTATGGCAAAGTTGGTAGAGAAATCATAACACATCAGAACATGAGTCTTGTCTCCTCATTTGTGCAGGTGAAATTCACTAGTGCAGTGAAGCTGTCCGAAGGTGGACCAGGAAGTGGCCTGGAGAATGGGCGAGATGAAGAGGAGAATTTCTTCAAGCGTCTTGGTAAATGGCGCATCTGCCGAAGATACCCATCCAAGCTTCATCACACAGAAGAAAAAGATGGTTAGAAATCAGGGTTTTCTTTTTCTTTCTTTCTTTCTTTCTTTTATCCCTTCCCCACTCCGTACTTTCTCCATGGTTTTTGTATCCATTCTGTTCTTCTCCAACTTTTCATTCGTTGTAACCATTTTCTTTCTCTTCCTTCTTTCTTTCATTTTGATTAAAAAAAAAAACCTCTAGCAAATGTGGAGAATGTGGAAATAAAAAAAAACAACCAAATTTGTCCAAATAAATTAAGCTAATGTAACATTTGGACTTTCAAAAATAAAGTGAAATTAAATCAAATCAGCACACTTGAAAAATTTATATTTACTTCAAAACAATGATTCAGTCTAAAAGATGCTCCATCAGTTCTTTTTCCAATTAGTGACCATATGACAGTTTTTTAGAAAAATTCAGCACCGATGAAATGGAAAACCCTGTACAAACCTTGTTTTAATTATCTCTTTTCTTCTGTGTTTGCATGTCTAATGTCTGCATACCATTCGTTAAAGAGAAGCTGTCCTTTTTCTCAACAAAAGAAATAATTATAATAATATTTGATCGTAATGCCATTTTTTTAAAAGCAGTGATGTTTGTTTGAAAAGTGCCTTTATTAAGAGGATATTATATTTTCAAGTATCATACAGCCATCCAAACTCAGCTCAGAAACCTAATACTTGTTACCAAGGAGACATTGGATCTTGACATTCTATTATTTTTGTTTTAAAAAAACACATAGTTTGATCCTCCCACCTCCCCCCCATTGCTTCTGCTATTTTTATAGTATATTACATTCCCTGACATTACATTTTACATGATCTGACATTACACCATGGCTGTATATGCTCATTTTGCCATCATATGACACAGGAATCACATAGTCGGGGATACCAATAGCAGCCAAGTACGAGTGTGCTTCCCAATGTTAGCTTCATACAGAAAGTGATAAGGCCTGATTTTTTGATCTCACTAACACAACTGAAGTGTCCCTGATTTACAGGGAGCTACCATGCTCCTAATTAACACCAGTGTAAATAAGATCAGAATCAGGCCCATAGTCTTGTCATCAAAGATGTCACACTTGATATGAATAATATCTGTGCATCTCCACTGAAAAGATAAGTCGTTAAGAAAGTATCGATGTTCAAACAGGCCACATTCTAAGGATGACACACAGCTTCAGTCCATGGGCCAGAACTTCAGCTGATGTAAACTGATGTAGCTCCCTTGAGCTGGCATTTCCCCAGCTGAAGATTCAGATCATGCGAGGGCACAGTTCCCAGTTACACCAATGGGTGTCACACAACCAGCAGAAGAGGTGTAAATAGCCTGTTTTTACATACATTTCAAAATGTGGGCTGTCAGTGGTAGAGTGGAGTCCCTTTTGATCAACTGTTTCTAGTACATGTTGATTGATTTCTTGTACAGCATGACTTTTATCAACATACCACATGCCTCAGTATTGTCGTGGCTTTTCTTTTCAGAACTGATAGATGCACCCTTATATGAGCTATCAGATCATAATATGCCTGGCATGTTCCCATGTAGTATGGGGGTGTATAAATGGGGTTGTTTTTGTAGTGCATGTGCAGTTGCATTAACTCTAGGCCAGACAAAGGCCCCTGATGCAGTTGCCCTGCCCAGTTCTCCAGTACACAAAGGCTTCAGTGCCAGCCCAATCTGCAACCTCAGCATTGCACCCTCATGGGAAATACTCTGGCATGCTCAGGCTGGTGTGGTGGCTTCTCTGTCACCCTCACCTTGGCCCCCAGGGTTGGGGGCATGACCAAAGAAAAGAGCCTGGATGAAGAGCTGCTTCATTCAGCTCATCTCTGGCTGCCATAATGGCACAACATGGAGCAGCCCTGAAACGACACTGAATTGTACTTTGGGACTAACCCAGCACCCACAGCCCTAGGATTGGGAGGGGGCATGTAAAGGTGGTTCACAGCTATCTTTGTACCCACTTCACCACATACTGCACTGTCACTAAAAAAGTCATCCCTGTAGAGTCTGGCCCTAAGAGCCTCAGGACCAGTCCTTTGCCCAAAGCTCAGATGCAGCTGTACCCATCTGCAAAATAACATACTGCCCATCACTTACATTTCACTAGCATATTTTTGTCTTGTTTGCTTTTATCTATACTTGCAGCTTTTCAACACCTACCTCTTCCCAGCTATTAACCTCAGATAGGCTTGTCTGAGCAAAATCTGGCCAAAAAATGCCCAGAAAGAGGCTAAGCCAGCATGATGTTCTCCACATTTATCATAAAATGCAAAGAGCCTTTCTTTATTCTCAGCTTGGAGTGACATCCAGAGAGCTCCCCTGTTACTCTTTCGCACTATTAATTTGATATTGCAAACTAAGGGCATAAGGCTAGGAGCTAGAGATACGAATGCAATTAACTATTCAACATCTGATGCTTCTCACAAATGTCCAGACTGGAAATCTAACCCTGATCTTGCACATCCAAAATTCCCATTGAATTTAAGTCTCCAACATTTCATGCACAGAATGTTAAGTATGGATGCAAGTCAAAAATAAAGTTTGTTTATTCTGTGTTACGTTATATAATAGTGTATGCTACGTGTAACATATGCATTTGTTCTGCTAGGATGTCACACTGGTTATTACCTATGTGAACTTTGAACTATCTAAAGTATTTCAGCACTTTGTGATTAATACGTTATGTTATGTAGCTACTTTTATTTTGAAAAATCGGGACATCTGTTTCACCTGCCCAAGAGCAAAGTACGTTAATATTTATTTGTCTGTATGTAAGTGGAGTTAAGTGGGCCATGCCTGGCTTTTAAACACAATGTCTGCATTAGAAATGCATAATAACTGAGGGGCATGAGAGTTAAGAAAAGGTCCTTATGGAAAAAAACCAAACAGGTAAATCAACCAGTGATGTTCATGAGTGTAGTTCGTCACCTGTGAGTTTCTGAAAATCAAGGGAGCTTAAAGACTTTTTTTAAAATCTCTAGTTTGAAAGGTAAATTGTGAAAGTCAAGGGAGCATGTAATCATATCAGAAAGGAATTTTTATACACGAGATGTAGCTCAGCAAAATGTTTACATACACGTTTGTGTGTGTGTGTGTGTAAATATATATATAATTTTTACATATATGTGTGTGTATTATATAAAATTACCCCAGTCTTGCAAGTTACTGTGCATGGGCAGACCTCCTGCAACCATATGCAATACCTTACAGCATCAAGGCCTATGTGAGTGTATATAATGTGCGTGTAGACACATATATAATAATTCTGTATAGTGCACACACGCCGTATAGTATATTTTGTGCTTCAGATGTCAATTTCTGAATTCATGATTTCATTTGAACATGAGGCTGAATTATCATGACATTTATCAGGTCTGAGTTAATCATATTCTATGCAAGGCCTTTTGGGGCATGAGTGTTAATAAACATCAAAAAAGTAATAGAAAGATCAAAATATATACAGGGATGAAAACTTTCCTTTGCATTCATAATTTCCATTGAGATCAATGGAAGTTATATTTTTAAGAGGGGAGAACAAAAGGCTTGTTAGACTGGATAGGTGCTATTAAATCATGAAGAACCTGATGGCTGGATGGACCTGGGAACGTGGTTTTGGTCAATGTTGCTGTCCTTTCTCCTTTTCAGCATTCTTGATGCTGTGCTGTGACATCATTCTGCTCATGCTTTCTCCATGTAGTGCCTCATTCTGTCTTTGTTTTAAAAATATGACAACTGAGTAAAACCAGGACAGAAAAACAAACACGCATTACAGTGAACAGAAACAAAAAATCTATTAAACCGGGAGTCATTCTGTCAAGTTGTTTACAAGCTGTTGCTTTCATCATCATTTGTCATCTAGGTCATTGGGAGTTCTATGTATTTCAAATACATGTATGCATTATACAGTTCATCATTTATTTAAAAGGCCTTTTACCTATTATCAGAATACAGCTAAACAGGCAAACAGCAATTCAAGAAGGTTGTTAATAAATTGGAGAGGGCTCAGAGAAGAGCCATGAGAATGATTAAAGGATTAGAAAACGTGTTATAATGACAGATTCAAGGAGCTCTATCTATTTAGTTTAACAAAGAGAAGGTTAAGGGGTGACTTGATTACCATCTATAAGTACCTACATGGGGAACAAATATTTAATAATGGACTCTTCAGTCTAACAGAGAAAGTATAACATGATCCAATGACTGGAAGTTGAAGCTAAACAAATTCAGACTGGAAATAAGATGTAAATTTTTAATGGTGAGAGTAATTAACTATTGAAACAACTTATCAAGTGTTGTGGTAGGTTCTCCATCACTGATCGTTTTTTAAATTAAGATTGGATGTTTTTCTAAAATGTGCTCTAGGAATTATTTTGGGGAAATTCTATGGCCTGTGTCACATTAGATGATCAAAGTGGTCCATTCTAGCCTTAGAGCAAAAAAAAAAAATTGATGTGCATAGCACCCACCAGGCCTGCACAGAGAAGAGTTCTTGCGTACATCCAGCAAACAGGAATGAAAAATATAGAACTCCCTAAACAGCTGAAGCTCTCTCATTAGGATAGGCAATGATTTCCATTAACTGAGCCAGATCCTCAGCTAGTCTAAATCAAAGTAACTCCATTGAAGCCAACGGAGATATGCCCATTTACAACACCTGCCCCATTGGCTATTGCTATCTTGTCCTCCATTGATGGTGGAGAGGAACCAGTTTCTGGATTATTAACAACAAGGACTGGTCATGCTCTCATTGAAGTGAATGATAAAATTCTCGTTCACTTCAGTGGGAGCAGGATCCAGCCCCAGAACAGTATGTTAGGTGATCAGGAAAATATAAAGAACCAAAAACAGAATGGTGGCTCGTGCCCCGCTCTTCTTTCTCTTTTTTTCCTTCCTATGCTATATCAGAATGCAGCCTATAGTTAAGACTGCAGGCCCAAAAGTCAAGGATGGGATCCTCACCACAGCCTGGCCCCTTTATGCCAGGTAAAGAAGGACCCTCAAAGCCCTGTTTGTGTCGGCGGGGGGAGGGAGATTTCTCCCTGTGCAGGCCATGAGCTAGTCATAAGGTTGTCTCTCCAGGGCCTCCTCACAAACCCCAGAAAAGGAGCAGGGCTGGGGATGGAAGGCACAAGACAGGGACGGGACCACAATATGCAGAACATTGTAGATTCCGTTCATCATTGCCACCCATACAGAAAACCAGGGTGGACACAACAATTGAGACAGGGCCCCAGAGGTATCTAAATTATGCTGGTGGCTGTGGCTCAGCCCCAAATTAGGAGGGCACAGAAGTGGCTTAAAGCATCCTTGGCTGTGCCCTCCACCAGGGCAGTGAGTTTCTGTGCTGTACGTCTTAGAGGTGCAGCACAGCTTCTGACACCGAGAGATTGGTTAGACGTGTTTAAGGGAAAACAGTATTTGTCTATAGCTAGGGTGACCAGATGTCCTTTTTTAAAGGGACAGTCGTATTTTTTGGCACTTTTTCTTATATAGGTGCCTATTACCCTCCACCATCTGTCCCGTTTTTCCACAGCTGCTATCTGGTCACCCTATTTATAGTCCAAACAAGATATTGTGATACAGTGGCCATTAATTGTATCAGGTGAAATATACCAGGTAGTTAGGAAACAAAGGCATCAGAAGAAAAGGCAGTAATGTCTATTCAGCTAACACGAGTGTCCTTGTTCCTTTTCTTTTTTCATTTGGACTAAATCTGTCCTGGGATAGAAATGTTTTGCTTTTGGGCACTACGTAGCTTAGCTGGATATAGGACAGCCATGTACTTTTATTCTTACAAGAAGATTTTTTTAAACTTAATTCATCATTGTTTGCATGATTAGGCTTAATAGTTTGGAAAAGATTTTCCATCTATCTATTCTGGGGTTGTCATTGTACTATGTAAGTGCTTCCCAGGTAAATCTTCATGGTAAGGTCCCTTAGTGGACTTGGAGTTTTCTGCTTGTCTCCTCTCCCTAGGTAAAGGAAGTCCTTCAAAAGTGGTGCCCTGTCTTTGTCTGTTACATCCATGTTAGAAACAACTAGGGTCCCCAGCCCAGAGTTCTTAGTTGCTTTATTATTGAGCATTCTGTAAGATTCCTCAATGATGAGAGGTTCTTCCTTATGCCCGTAAACCAAGGAAGTTGGGATAGTTTTGTGGGCAAAGCAGGAAAGCCCATGATCTGGAGATTCTTGACTTTGGCTTGATTCTGCATATGCTTCTGCAGAGGGAGGTGGAGCGTTTATACTTTTGATTGTGGTGAATGATAATCATCTTAGACTTTAAACTACTTTTCAGATTTATCCTCTGAGTCCTGTCTAGTCCTCCATCAGCTCTAGTGAGATACTCAGGTTTTCTAGCTTTGTTTCCTTAGAGGTGATAGAAGTGTTCGTATCATTTATTATGTAGATCTTCTGTCAAAGCTTTCAGAAGAGCTTTCCTTTGAGAAGGCAAAAATGGCAGCTGAGCCATGTGCAATGTTGAGCTCATGTGGGTGAAGAAATCCAATTGATCTCCCTTGTTTTTGCCTTTGGGAGGGTGTCCGGCTGAAACAAAAGCTCTTGGATACTCCCCAGTTGTGCTTTAGTTAGAATATTTTTAATTTCATTGTGTTTTCCCAACTAATTAATATTTATTTCATGTACCTTCCACAAGCCACACCAACTCTGTCACTTGTTAGGCTTTGCCTACCTACTTATCTTCCTCAGGGGAACCTTGGTTCCAGTCTGCATTGTGACTAGTTGACCTGTCCCATACAAGTAACATGTTATTGTGTTCAAAGGAGGCTTTATGGGCTTCATTTTCAAAAGTGACTAGTCATTCTGGGTGCCTCCATTTTTAGGTGCGCTGCATATCAGACATCTTAAAGGATTTATAGAAGGTGAGTGCTGAGCACTTTCTGAAAACCAGGCCTTGACAAAAGGTGTCTCAAGGTGGGCTCCCCAAAATAACTAGTAACTTCTGAAGATTTAAGCCTACATAAGTAACAGCTGATCCTTGCCTTGTTCTTTTGGAAGAATTATTACTCATGTGTGTCCTACTCAAAATATAATATAACATTTGTTAAATTAATAGGTAAGGATAAATGTGTATTCTTTCTTAGGGAAGATGATAAGCTAAGATAGAGACCGATAAATGAAAATAATCTAAATAGACTGACCAGACAGTGCAGAGAGGGAGAGAGCCTAAGAGCCCAAACAGGCAGGAGACTCGATACTATATTTACATATTTGAAAAACGGCCATGGACCAACCATATTCTGATCTAATTTACACTGGAGTAAATCTAGAGCACCTCCATCCAAGTCCAGGGAACCACTTTGGGCTTACACCAGCATAGCCATGTTCAGAATCAGGCTCACAGTTTTCAGTCACTTGTTGCCATGGAAATTGTCACAAATCTGCTCAGATCATGTATCAAGTTGAGGGAAGGGAACTGGGTCAGGATCATGCACACCAGGATTCCTGTACAACTCATTTTTTTATCTGTGAGGTATTGTGTCCCCCTTCTCTTCCCTGCTTCTCATCCCCCACCCCCCACCCTGGACCCCCTTTGTATTCTCTACCTCCTCAGGTTGCCACAGTTTTGATGATCATTTGACCTCCAACCAGGAAGGTGGGAAATCCAAGAACGTAGTGAACCTGGGAGCAATCAGACAAGGCATGAAACGCTTTCAGTTTCTCTTAAACTGCTGTGATCCAGGCACTATCCCCGATGCCTCCATCCTGGCAGCTGCCCTCGATCTTGTAAGTCATTGCGCAAGCATTCATTAACATAGTTCTTACCTGCTGAGCATAATGTACATAATGTATTGAGATGCTGCTGTCATTAGTTAATGTTTATAAAGCACTTTGAATAGGTAAAGCAGTATATAAATGTGAAGTGTTTTTAATATTAGCTGAAGTTTTAATGTGTGTGACTGTGTAAATATGCACAGAAAATGGGTCTCCATTATTATAACAATCCTCTTAATAAGATTATTGCCAACATGAAGTTTTTATATTCATGCTGCAAATTGCACGAACAGTCAGAAGCTGTCCCTTTGCAAACTGCTTATAACAATACCAAGATACAGGATATAGAGTAAAGGATGGGTAACTGCCAGAGCTGGGGCTATAATTCCACTGAGGGTTTCTGGTGGTCTCATAAGTAAAGTGAAGCATGGCTGTTAGTCATCAGAGACACTCAGTGGAAAAAACTTCAAGGCTCAACATTTGGCTGTTTTTAATGTATATACTAATAACTCACGGGTCCAAGTCCCAGACAATCCAAGTCCACTGTTTCATCCTTGCTCCTGCTTGTACTGTCAGCTCCTCAACTCCCTCCCTCCGTTGCTGTCCTTGTCCCCTTTCTTCCCTTTGTGCTGCTCTCTCTTTTCCCACCCCAGTCTCTGAGGACATCTACAGCTGCTGACTTCCCACACCCTTCTTTTCTCTGTGACTGTTGCTGGATCTGTTGTTCATTTGTAGCCTTCGCACCTTCCTCTTCGCTACTCTCCAGATTTGCTAAGTGGCTTGTCCACCCAGGCTAGCTTTCTGTCCCAGCAGTGTTGGTTGGTTAAATCTCATAATTCATGGGTTGGATATCACACCAGTGAATCACAACCCACTTTTTTTTTTACATAGGTTGTATTGTTTTTAACACTGTAAACCACAGCCTGCCACCCGCTATGCTGCAAGTTCAAATCCAACCTAGACCAGTATTGGCCAAAAGTTGCTGTTGCCATCTGATGGCTGTTCAGTTTTCTGCATGCAATTAGAGAGGTGGGTCTCGGTCCATTCCCAGTGGACAAGTGTGTGCTTCACTAAAGTCCACCATGATGGCTGGCACTAATTGGCACCTGGGCTGGCTGCAGTGCCAGCAGAGATGGGGAATGCTGAATCAGTCAGGAGGTTGAACTACCTTTTTGCCCTCAATCATGGGGTCCATGCCAGTCAGGGTTGAGGCAGGCTTGAAGGGCTGGATGGGAAGGCACTCACTCCAAATGCCTGTGCTATAGCAAGAGGACTTCTTTCTCCAAGACTATCAAGCTTCTACCCATCACAAGCACTAGATTAACAAACACAAAATGTAAAAAAAAACTTTCACTGCAGCCTCATAGACGCTGCACTGTGTCTCTCTAAGACTTTTCTTGAAATCTGTATGGCATGTACTGTAACAAATTATACTGCCTCCAAGAGCTGTGGAAGAGAGAAACATGCAATGTGGCATCAATCTGGCAAGTGACAATGTCCTTCCTTATTCTTAAACCACAGGACCACTCTCTGCATTCTCACTTGTTAAGATGACTGCAAATGTACCAACAGTACAGGACAGTGATGTGTTTATACTACGTATGACTTGGGGAATGCTAGGAGCTGGCTTGCCAAGCTGAGTTTCACTCTCCGTCCTTTCCCATTAGATGGGTAAAAGCCTTTGGTTCGAGTCTGGAATGGGGTTGCCTGACAAGAAAGAATGATATAAGAATATCCTGATAAATTCTCTGCGCTGGAATCTGACCTCAGTTGCAGTCCTTGTAAATCCAGAGTGTAACTGAGATTACAATTAGTTAAAAATAGTATTGATTTTACTGTAATCTCCACAAAAGGATATGCTGGATTTAATATATTTTGTATTGCGTAATCACGTACTATTTTTTCCACGAAAGCCCTGCCTCATTCATTGCCCAGGATGGACCTACTCTGAGGATGAATCAGATTTATGTAGTGAAAGAGACTGTTGCTGTAGGTCCCCTGCTGGATTTGTTGCAGAAGTTGGCAGGTGGCTAGTGAATGAGGCAGGGGATCGCAGGAAGCAAAAGGTTGGTCTTGTGAGTAAGACAATTGAATGTCACACAGGAGAATTGTATCAGAGGGGTAGCCGTGTTAGTCTGGATCTGTAAAAGCAGCAAAGAGTCCTGTGGCACCTTATAGACTAACAGACATAGGAGAATTGGATTTTATCCCTGTCTCAGCCACAAAGTTCCTATGTGATGCTGGGCAAGTCACTTAAACTTTTCACACGTGGTCACTAGTTATCTGTTCCCCATTTTCTAGGTGCCTAACTTGAGACCCTGGATCCTGATTAACAGAAGTGCTGAGCCCTCACTGCTGCGACTGAAGCCAGTGAGAGCTCTTTTTTGCACATATAAAGTGTTATATAATACTAAGTGATCTGGAGAATCAGGCCCTGGGTATCTCAAATTGGGCACCCAAAATTTTTGAATACTTTTTACCTTAATCTCTTTATGCCTGAGACCCCCATCAGTAAAATGGGGGATCATACCATCCCTTCACTTCACAAGGGTGATGTGAGCAATAAGCACTACAGAAAAGCCCATGAGGAAATTAATAATTGTGTTTTCTGAGCAGGGTTTGAACAGAGTTCAATAAATAAGGCCTTGGAGCCATGCACTGAACAATGAGAAAGGAAAACATTGAATAGCTGCTCATTAAGTGCCCTGAATGAGGCAGGGGGCTTGTGGAAAAAATGCTATGTGATCATACAATTACAGAGTGTATCAGAATGCATGTGCACACGGGGGCTGAATTAAGGTTGCATAGGCAACCTTAATTCTGGCATTTTCTAATTTTTGAATGCTTGATTTTGCAACCTTAATAATGTTCTTTTTGCATAGTTTGTGTGTGTGTAATACATATGTAGAAAGAGACATTCAGCAGCTGCTAAGCAACTACAACTCTCACTGATTTAAGCAGAAACGCAGCAACTCGCAGGATTTGTTCAATCATTTCAAATGAAAAGAAAACAGACAAACTCTTGGAATGAAAACTGTTTTTCAGCAAATTTAATCTTTCAGAAATAAGACACAGCTTTTCAATCTAGGTTTTGAGTATTTGATTGGAGCATAGAACTTTTGTTATTTCTCCTTCTGTGTTGGACATCTGGAAAAGGTCTGAGGATTGGTTTTAAAAATGAAGATGTTAAGCTGTAGTTCACAAGCCTAGAAAGATCAAATTTCCTGGTCATAAGGACTGGCAGTGAAGGGAATCTGAGGAAAAGGTACCTCTGAATAATTTCCAGTGCTGCACTTAGTTTAGCAGCCACTGATCCTCTTGTTTCAGAAGCTACATTGCACCTAGGATCCTGATAGCACTACTGTTTCTCTCTGGTTTTGAGACGGAGAACATTGAGCGAAGGGAGGAGGAAATCAATCAAAGAGTTTTATATGAGGTTTCTGGTGCCCAGTGGGGCACTGAAGGATTGGAAGCCCTTGAGCTGATGGCCAAAAGTAAAGTACTCCCTAAATTGATCAAAGAGCTCTATTAAAGGGTTCCAACGTGAGCCAACAGATTGTTCATGACAGAGTGTCTCTGCAGGAAGGTGGGAGGGATATCAGAACTAAAAGTGATGGGAATCCTTAGCTATTACTGAGAACTGTGTATGGCTATGAAGTCATTATTACAAGAACGTTGAACTAATAAGGCAATTACAGTGAGTTCGCTCTTTCCAGTGTCTTACTAGCTAGTTGGGAGTCTGGAAATGGGAGGCAGAGGAGAAAAAATATTAAAGCTTCCTGAGGTATTTTCTTTTCTTTGTTTTCTAGACGTTCCTGTTGTGTCTGTCTTTTCTGTAGTCTCAAAGAGGATGGCTACTTTTGGCACAGAGCACAGTATTATATTTATGATCTGGTCACTGAGCTTGAAGTCCTTGTAACCCAACAGATGGGAGCCAGATATGCACAGTATGGGCTGGGATGAATAACTTGCCCCATTTTGGGGAAGTTGGGGCAGGAATCTAGTGCTGCAGAAAGAAAATTCACAACACATGTCAAAATCAATATTGTTTTCACTTCACCCTCTTTTATTTTCCCTTCAGATTTATATCTGCCCTAGCTTTTTCTTAGGACACTAGCAATGGCAGTCAGTCAGTCCTGGGTTATTGCATTGGGCTCTCTCTACTAAAATTTTGGCAGATCGTTTCTGATCTGTGTAGCCTGCCATAAGCAGATGTTTATCTTTTGGGAAGCTGTGGGCATGAGCTGTGTCCAGTTTGACTCAAACATGTCTCCAAGACCAAGACTTCTAAATTGTTGTTTAATCTGCAAGAATGGAGTAGTCCTTACCGTATTCCATTTGCTTTGTATCAATTCTACAGAGTCAGTGACATGTTTTAGCTTTAAGATGTCATATTCACTGTACATTTGAAAAGCTGTCAGTATGTTATTTTACTGCATTGGCCACAGGCAAATTACACTATTATGAAAAAAAGGTTTCAACTTCTTTAAAGCAAACAGTTTAATACAAAGTGTATTTTTAAAGCGATGTTTCCAAGCTTTTCAAACATTTGTGTGATTTAGATTTGATGCAAATTAAAGGCTCCTTATTTTAAATGATTTCCCCTAGCCATGTTGCTATGACAACTGTTAAAAATTAGGGGCAATCGGCTCCAATTTCAGTCTAGTTCAACCTTTATCAGCATGTTTTTCATGCAGACTTTCACAAGTAATTCCATTCTTAAAGTGATCAAAGGATCTTTGATTAGCACGATAGTTTAAACATATTTGCCACTGCAACTTAGAGAAATTAGAGCAGTGGAACAAAAGCCATAGGTATTAAAAGGTAGTGATTTATTATATACATTGCACCACAGGCTGCCTTGAAGACTAGAAGCTACTCAGTAACATATTATCCAAGAAGTGACATCCATTCTGGATTCGGTTTACCAAGTGTTTTATGAGAATTAATAATTGGTTACAGGCCATTTTACCCCTTTGTCTCCAGCTGAAATTCAGTCTGGGCTGGTAGTAAATTAAATCTGTTACCTACTGAAGATAATTTCGAGGTCTAAGTGGAATGGGTTTGGTATGCCACTCTGGTCTCTTGTGAATACATTCCCATATCAGAGGACTAGGATCAAAGGTGTGTTGTTAGAATGTGCTGGCTAAAATATTCTAATGAGCATGTTTGAAAAGTCTAGTGTAGAGAGGGGCCACTGCCTTTAACATGCTAAATTGATCGAGTTAAGGCCTAGGGGCACAATACTCTTTACCATGACCTGCTTAGTGCATGTTAAAGTCAATACTGCTTTGTCCACACTGGACTTCTAGAAAGTATTAATCAGCATGTATTAGCTTAATATGTTCTAATACCACATTTTTATCCTAGTTGAGACCAGATCTGACTGATGCAAATGGCAATACTTGACACCAAGTACTGACAGAAAGCCCAAGTGCTTAAAGGACAGAGAGACTGAATTAACCATTTACTTCTGGACTAATTGCTCCCAATTCAGAGTTCCATGCCCAGTGATGAGTTGGAATGCATACATTTGCTCAGCTGCCACCCACAATGTACTTGCCTTATGGCTAGAGAGAGACGAGCTGTCAGTCTGACATCTTTCACAAGCAACTAACAGTTTATTTTTAAAATAGCTATGGTTTTTTCTCAGAAGAGAGAATAGAGGAATAGGGAATAAATTCGTTTGAACTGCCGTGGTGAGGAAAGGGGTGGCCACAGGAAAGCTACCATCAGTAGGTAATATTAGTCTTGCAAAATTGCTTGACAATTGGAGGAGACAAGAGTGGAATTGGAGACTCTCTGGTCACAAACCTCTACAGGATCAGTTGAACTCCGGCAGTAGCATGATATTATCTCATTTTGATTCCATCTTAAGCCACTTGCTCATCCAGATCAGCCTTGCATTTTATAGCATGTGTTGAACAGACTACTGAGGAGTCCCTATGGGATTCTGTAAAATATGAATTAAGAAAAATGTGGGTTCTTATTCAGGTTGATTTATACAGTACAAAAAAAGTGTTATAGGAATTCTAACGTAAAAAGGTGGAGATTTTACTTTTATGACTTGTAAACAAAATTCCATAGGAAGTGGCAATGCTGCTTGGGATTTTGCTGCTGTGTTGAGTTTTGACAGTAACCGTGGTAACTTGTGATTCTTTTCAGCTATGCATCGCCTGCCCGATTCATTTCTCTCCATTTGTGATGTGTTTCTCTGTGATGTGAATCCATCCCTGTCCATTCTGTCACATCTTCATCTTTCTTTTGCTGCTGCTTCCAATTGCTCTGGGCTCCAGGTAAGCTATCGCAGGGAGTCTGTGCACTGCCACGTTTAGGAGGGTTGTTCTCTCTGTGAGTGACCCACTTCATGTTTTAAATTTGGAACATCTGAGCAGGACTCTGCAGAACAAAGGGCTCAATCCCCCAGGCCTTACTTGGGAGGGAAATCCTTCCCCAAACATGCATGACCACTGAGACTGTTTGCATGAGTAAGGATTTCACAAGTGAGGAAGGGTTTGCTGAATTAGGCCCAGGAGATCCCTGTCACTTGGGTGTTTGTGATTATCAGAAAGTTACTGTCTTTGAGAGCAGTGACCACAGAGCACTATCCAGTAAATCAGTTTAAGAGCTTTATTGTGCCCACTATACAGAACCCTACCAGTAGGGGGTGCAGAGCCACATGGGACTGGGAGGAGTTCCCGGGGATGCAGGCAGCTCATCTGTCCATCCATGATTCTTTTGTGAACCCCATCACTGCAGTATCTGAGCACCTCACAACCTTTAATTAATTTATTCTTGCACCACTCCTGTGAGGAGAGGAAGTGCTATTATCCTCATGTTACTGATATTCTCTGTGTCCCTCAGTTCTGCAAATTATTTGCCCAAGGTCACACAGGAAGTCTCTGGTAGAACAGGGAGTTGAACCCAGGATCCTTAGTTCCAGCACTTCAGCTACTGGACCATTCTTCCTCTTTCATCCCTTGTTATTCCCCCACCTACCGTCTTTAATTGCCTGTCTCTTTTTCCCTTGAAAGACCTAGGCCAGATCTACACTACAGATCTATGTCAGTATAACAACGTCACTCAGGGGTGTGAAAAATCCACACCCCTGAGCAACATTGTTATATCAGCCTAACCCCCATGGAGACAGCACTATGTCGATGGGAGAGCTTCTGCCTTAGACATAGCTTCCGCCTCTCGGGGAGGTGGATTAACTACGCTGACAGGAGAAGCTCTCCCATGGGCATAGGGGCATCTTCATTAAGACGCTCCAGCAGCACAGCTGCACCTCCATAGTGCTGTACGTGATAACAAGCCCCTAGATAATAAAAGATTAATTCTCTGGTTGGGACCATCATTTTGGTTCATTTCCCTTGTACCCTAGTGGATATATAAGCCGAGGTGAAACACCATAATTGCAGCACCATGTACCTGAGAATGACATCATGGATGCAATCTTCCTGGTGCTGATAAGTATGCAGACAAGGATAATGTTACGCCCTTTTGGGGTACGTTAATCCTCACCTACTCCTTGTTCCATGTATCTTGGATACATATGGACCATAATGTATGCTGTGTGTCCTAGGCAGCTAACAGTCCATACAAGACTTAGATATAATCCCACCTCTTTGGTGTCACTGATTCCCTGACTTTCAGCTACTAACCCAAATAGTCATGCATCATTTCAGAACCTTTAACATGATGCATATTCCCATTATTTCACAGGAATCCTAACAGATAGATATTTTCTGCCCTCATTTGAATTAAAATGAAAGGCAAACTACAACAGAATGTCACACCAAGAAGCAATTACCCTTCCCTCTCCCCGAAATATTTCTCTTTTTTAATCTAGCCAGAAGATGTCTCTTTTTTTTCTTTTTGCCAGTCTTCCAAGAGGTCCCACATTTTTCAATTTTATTCATAACCTTTTGTGACTGTAATTGAATCAGTGGTGTATGGTTCTTTAGATGCAGATGCAGATCCTCACCTGCTTAAGGATCTCTTAAGTGCTGTTGTCTTAATACCTAAATACATTTTACACATGCATTTGTGCACCATGAAACCAATATATTATGGATACAGACAGAATCATCATCTCAACTCTTTAACCATCACCTATTCACTAGCGCCTACTCATGAGCTGTGGACATTTAAAAAGATGTGGAGCATTTGCTAAATTGCTTTTTGCCTATAAAAATTGCAGGAAATGAGGGGGTGGGAAAATAAAGTGAAAGTGAGAAAAACAATTTTCTTTTATTATTTGCAGTGTTGTTGAAGCGGTGTGAATCCCAGGATATTAGAGAGACAAGATGGGTGAGGTAATATCTTTTATTGGATCAACTTCTGTTGGTGAAAGAGGCAAGCTTTCGAGCTACACAGAGCTCTTCTTCAGGTCTGGGAAAGGTACTCAGAGTCTCCCAGCTAAATACAAGGTGGAACAGATTGTTTAGCATAAGTAGTTAGCATGTATTCCAAGGGACCATTCAAGGGGAAGTGGCCCATTAACATTCCCATAGTCCTTGGGTAAAAGCGGGGGGTTAGTGGGCTTCAGATTGTTGTAATAAGCCATAAATTCAGTGTCTTTATTAAGACTGTGATTTCAGTATCTAGAAAAGTTGTGAATTTAGGCTCCCAGACTCATCTCTTGAAGATGTTGTGCAGGTTGCCTTTGAGGATGATTACTGAGAGGTCAGAGTGATCATTCTCACACTGGAACCCATCCATACATGGTATCATTAAACAATTACAACCATACTCTATAGGGACCACATCCTGAAATAAATCTTTCCCAAACCCCTTCCTCTGGCCTTCAAACAACCCCCCAATCTCGCCACGCTCCTCATCAGGAGCAAGCTCCCCATAGACCAGGACACCCCAACTTAAAATGGTACCAGACCCTCCCAGAACATCAAATGCAAAATCTGCAGACATATCTCCACTGTTGCAATGACCAATACTCCTCCCCCACAACATACCTTTCAAGATCCCTTGGTCCTTCACATGCCTATCATAAAATGTGGTGTGCTTCAGCCAGTGCACTAAATGCCACACTAACAGCTACGTGAGTGAAACCAGATAATCACTATGCTCTTGAATGAACTCTCTCAGAAAAATAATAAAAGACAAAAGCACCGTATCGCCCGTGTGTGAACACTTCACAAAACGAGCACTCCATATCTGACCTCTCAAAGGAAACCTGCACAATACCTTCAAAAGATGAGTCTGGGAGCTTAAATTCATAACTTTGATAGACACTAAAAATCATGGTCATAATAAAGACACTGGATTTGTCACTTATTACAACAACCTGTAACCCACTAACCCCTCCCCCTTTTTTGGCCTATGACTGTAGGGGTGTTAATGGGCCACTTGACCTTAAATATTCTGTTCCACCTTATATTTAGCTGTGGCACTATGAGTGCTTTTCCCAAGTCTGAAGAAGAGCTCTGTTTAGCTTGAAAACTTGTCTCTTTCACTGACAGAAGCTGGTCCAATAAAAGATATTACCTCACCCACCTTGTCTCTCTATCCCAAAGGGTAAGAACATTATTTATTTTGACAGTGATGTAAACTGGGTGGGGAAGGAGAATTCTAATTTCAAAGTTACAAATTACAGTTTCTATTTTTAAACATGTTGGTTAGAATTTTCAGAAGCCCCAAATTGGTCTAACTCTCTAACCTCTGAAGCCAATCATAAAACTCCCATTGAATCTAATGGGAGGAGAGTTAGGCCAATGCTGAGTGCTTTTGAAATCCTACCTCTTAAATATGCACACAGAAAAAAAGAAAGATTAATTGTTAAACAAAAAACAGACAGGCAGTGTAAAAAAAATCACCTAGCAATGCCCAATCTTGCCAGGAGTACTATCTGTTTTGAGGCCACCTTGTGTAATTTATTCACAGTTCACTGGAAATTTTTGGTGTTTGGTTGTTCACCTTATTTGTACTGTTTGCACTTCAATACCAGTTATTCACTTTCTATAATAATATTCAGAACTAAGCATAAAGCATGCCCAAAAATAGGAGGCTGGGATAGCTTAGTGGTTTGAGCATTGGCCTGCTAAACACAGGGTTGTGAGTTCACCCCTTGAGGGGGCCACTTAGGGATCTGGGACAAAAATCAGTACTTGGTCCTGCTAGTGAAGGCAGGGGGCTGGACTCAGTGACCTTTTTAAGGTCCCTTCCAGTTCTAGGAGATAGGTATATCTCCAATTATTATTATTAAATTGGGAAAACACATACAATAACACTGAAAAGACTATGTTATTGCCAAATAAACCCTCAACATATTCATGAGGGAAAGCACAGTGTTGCTTAAAATGGGGCACTTTAAATCAAATTCAGCTAAAATAGATATTTTTCCCTGTTATGAAAAACAAATTTTCAGTATGTTGGGACACATATGAACAAATTTTGCTTGAAAAAATTAATGCAAATTTTTTCAAACTTGGATACCTAAAGTTAGGGCTTCAGGTCAAATTCTCTGCTGGCATTAATTAGCATAGCTCTGCTGAAGTCAGTGGAGTTACACCGATTTATACCAGCAGAGAATTTGGTCCATCCATGTCTAATTGCTGTCAGCACAGATTGTGCTGGCCACCATTTCAGCAAGCCTCCATGAAGGCATCCACACCCGTGTTGCCTCGGTGGAACAAATGACGGTGCATGCAAATGCTGGCGTCTGTGTGCCCAAACTGGCATTTTTGTCTGCAGTATTTTCAGGCATGCTGATGAAAGCAGCTTGTAAATTTGGCTCACTACTATGGGGAAAGTTTCAGCTGGAATCAGTTTTATTTTTTGGCAGTTATACAAATTTCTGGATAAAAGGGTTTCTAATGAAGTAGGGAAACAGACAGTTAATTGTAGCATAGCGCTGTGTGCTGTTAAATACCGCCATAATAGATAAAGAAAAGCACAGTGTCAAGAAGAAGCTATATGCCTGCCTTGATTTGCATACATATGTGTATATTTGTCTATGTTGTCACATTATTTGCAAAAACCCATAAAATTGTTTCAAAAGAAGTGATCATTAGTGAACAGGAGGAACTGGGCAGAAAATGGAAGTAGGTTATATTATATCTGTGTGCACACAAGTGAGAATTGATGTATTTACTTATATTACTGTTATTCTCTCCCTTCTAGCCAACCCAAAACATCTTAAGCATTTATATTGGTGTGTTGTAGATGTAGGGGCCAGACATGCCATTCACATCTGGATCTGAACTTTCCCAAGATTCAGGGGTGTTCAAATCTAGGAATTTGATTCAGGCACATCCCTATTTATTTCACACTCTTAGCCAGCCCATCTTGTCTGTCTCCATTATGAGTGAGGTATACCACCAGTTGCAGAAAACAGGGGTGTCATTAAAGATGATTTGAAGGCAATAAACACCCGTTATTGTAACCACATTAATACCAGTGTGGTTCTTTGCCTTCCTCTAGTGGCTGAACCAGGTATAGAAATTGATATCTGGTCTTGTACCCTCAGTAATAGATGCAGAGGTCATGGGTTTCATACTAGCAGAGAACCTGCCTAGAGGATCATCACACTAACTGTGATCCTCCAGAGATAGCTGCTTTCCATTTGCAAACCAGTCCAGATAATGCCAGCTCTTAAGTTAGATTGGTTGGTTCATAGTTTTTAATGTAATTTTGCAAACATTTCAGGAAGCTCCCGTAGTGGCGAGAGCAGCCCTGTTTCTCGAATGTGCTCGCTTCGTTCACCGCTGCAATCGCGGCAACTGGCCAGAGTGGATGAAGGGGCACCATGTGAACATCACTAAGAAAGGCCTATCCCGTGGCCGTTCTCCGATAGTGGGGAACAAACGGAACCAGAAGTTGCAATGGAATGCAGCCAAACTCTTCTACCAGTGGGGAGATGTAAGTTTTCACCTTTTTTTCCCTTTAAGCTAAAATAATCAAATGGCAATCAAATCAAATGGAGTACAGGGGCTCAAAGTATAGTGTCCTTCCTCCTAGCATCCATTTTAGACACGTAGGTCCAGATCCTCAGCAGGTGTAAATCAGCCTGTTTCCATAGAAGCTATGCCGGGATATACCTGCTGAATGCCTGGCCCTTATTGGAAGCTGCATCATGCAGCTGTTAGTTGGAAATGCAGGGGAAAACTCATTTTTACTCTTCTCATTTGTTGCACTGCAGAGGTTCCAGCATTTTGAAGCCTGTGTATCTGGCTTTAACTGAGTTGTGTTACCTTCCTGTTTTAATAAACGCAAAGATACAGTATAATGAGTATCAGGCCAAACAAAAAATAAATACATAAATTGGAGTTTGTAAATAAAATGTTCCCCAGCCTGGGGTCTTTATGTGAGCCTCTCCACATGGACAGCCAAACAGATCCATAGTCCCCCGGGTTAATTCAGATACTGTTCAGGGGCATCTGCTTCAAAAATCATTAAAAACAAATCAAGGGCTTACAAAAATACAGGCCCTTGATGTAATTGCTCTGCGCCTTCCAGGAGAGATCATCAGCACAGCCTTGCTCCCTCTATGTCTAATCTACCCTATTTGTGGAAAGGACGGGGATTATATACGCCTTTTATTTCCCATCATGCCTTATTCCAGGAGAGGACTGCGTACATGGCTGCCTTGGTGGACTGCATCTCCCGGCTTGCTCTTTTCTCCAGGTTCGGGGGGTGGAGGGGGTTAATCATCAGGAGCTAGTTTGATCCCTCCCCATGGAGCCAGGGTCAGCAGCAATATGAATTTCAAACTGTTTCCTCCCCACTGTCAGGGCATCCGCTGTCCATGGGATTTGTTAAAAGCTCTGCTGGAATGGGATATTGCATGCTCCAGGATGGTTCCCCTCCCAAACCTCAAAGGGCCTGTGCATACTGTCGCAGAGATTTGGTACTTGCACTTTTTTCCCCTAGGCATTTTCATCCCTCTCAAGGTGGACTTTTCTGGTTTCACAGTGACAGACTGAAGGGAGCCTCCAGATCTGTGACTCTGGAGAACTAGATTCCAAAGACCCAATGTCCATGATGTGAGAGCAACATTTCATGCCAAGGGAACTAGTTGGTGCTATTGCCAATTAGCAGACACTGAAAACGAATAATTCATTAACTCAATACAAAGGCCCTTCAGCGTTTTGAGATGCTGGGCTTTCTCCTGCCCCAAGGTAACAAGGAAGGGGCCACGAAATTCTGATGGCTCTAGCTTCCATTGGCGCTTGCTGCATCCCTGCTGATTTAGCAGATAAGTAAATACACAGAATTTGCATCTGTGTCAATACTTTTATTTAAGCAAGTAGTTGTGTGGGTCAGGATTAGCTATCCTGCTGAAGAAAGGTAGAAAAACCTGCAGCAACAGAAATCAGTTGCACTCTGGAAGAGAGAGTTCAGGGAGAACAGCCTTCAACTCAAAGTGGAGACATTTCAGGGTTACTCCTCCATCCCCCTTCTCCCAACTCTGGCTCACCCACAGAGAGCTGTGAAATACTGAGGAGGGGGGGGCCTGTGATTTACCCCCTTTCTTGAAAGCTAGGAGATGTCTGTAGTGCCTCCTTTCTCTTCACCCTGTAATATTAATAACAGATATGGGTTACAGTCACCAAAAGTGAAACCTCCCCCATGTCCCCAGTGGTATGGGTGATGTTCGTGAAGAGCACGGTGTATAAAGGCAGCAATTACTCTAGAGAGCAGCTTTGCAATGGTAAAAGGCTGTGGTTCTCATTAGCCTTCAGACTCATTCTGTCATCACTCCAGGTTATAAGGACACTGTCAATGTTAGGGGTTTGGGGATTTTTATAGCTTTCAGTTTATTATTTTTTAGCTTCTGTTTTATTTCTAATTCCCTTTTGGAGGCTTTTACATAAAATGTCTTTCCCTGCAGCAAATATTGATTTTTTTTATCTTATGGATTTCAAATACAGCAGGAGCCAACATAGCTCTCTTGTGTTTACCTCTCCCAGCACCGTACAACATGTTTGTGGAAATGTGCTCAGCTCTTGGAGTGGAATTTTTGAGCTAATTGCTTAGCAGCAGTCGTGCAGAGGGAGCACGTTTTTCTTCTTCTTATTATTATTATTAATAATAATTATTTGCACCTCTCTGTCTTTTTTACTTTATTTTAAAGTAGGGAAAATTCAGAGCCAACTCTTGACAGTGCAACATTTTCCCCATATTTAACACCTGTCTGTTGCTCTTGAAAGGTGCCATATTGACATGCATCCCTGGAGACTTAAGTTTTCTGTTTATCTACAGAGCTGGGGCAGCGTAGTCAGCACCTCACTTTGACCTAGGACCGTTTTCTTGGGGATGGCTGAGGAGAACACAACCCATTTCAGAAGGAGGCGCCAAAGGCAGCTTTTGTGCTGTCTCAATCCTGAGCTAACTGTATGCAAGGCTGGTCCTCTGGTGTAACATCTGGCAGCAGCTTAGAAGCTATTTTAAATTATTCTGGCTACTAATGGCCTCGAGAGGCCACTGTGCGAGCTGGGGGTTGCCTAGGTATAAGGAAGCTCAGGTCACATCCCTTCGCCTGACCATCCCAACTAGGGTGCATAAGAGCCACTACACCCAGCTCTGTCCACCAGAGGTGCAACGCTGGCTCAAGAGCCACTTAGCAGTGGGACATGACGCTTCTGTTCACAAGGGAGATTCTGGGCCAAAGTCAACAGGATTGAGAGGGCAGGTCACTCTCCAAGCCCATTTAGTCCCTGGCCTCTTCCTTCAGACTGCCAGCAAAGTTGCTGAGTTGTGCTAATTGTGGGGATGGTTTTTCTGGGAGGTACACTTGAGCACTGAGAGTCATTCAGATACTGCGGTGGGGGGTGCCATTGTAAAACCCTGGTTAGATAAAGAATTAGTCTCAGGCCACCAGACCTAAACTACCAAATAGCCCTCCCATAATAATGACTTTAAGTCTCCACTGACCTGGGCAAGATTCAGAATGCCACTAAAAGTGATGAGCCCATTACTGATTCCCTGAATTTCCTAATCCAGTCACACCAGTGACATTGTCTCTTTAAAAGACAGACTTTTCAGTCTGTTCTGGTCAGTCTAGTCTCTCATTGCCTGTGGCTTCTTCTGTTAAGCTGCCTTCTTCTACTTGGAAATATATTGCTCCATCCATTGTGGGGGGTTGGATCACAGAAAACCCCCTGGGAGCTGCCACCTGATGTGCCAAGACTACTTTTGCCCCTGCTTGCCCTGCCAGCTCTGGACTCCAGCACCCTGTCTTGCTGAGCCAGACACTCCCGTCTGCTCCAACAAAGATCCACAGTCTGAATTACTTGCCCCAAAAGCTGCAGGTTAACCTGAAAGCAGCTAACAGAAGTGTGCTTGTCTTTAACACTCAGATGCCCAACTCCCAATGGGGTCTAAACCTAAATAAATCCATTTTACCCTGTATAAAGCTTATACAGGGTAAACTCATAAATTGTTCGCCCTCTATAACACTGATAGAGAGATATGCATGGTTGTTTGCTCCCCCAGATATTAATATATACTCTGAGTTAATAAGTAAAAAGTGATTTTATTAAATACAGAAAGTAGGATTTAAGTGGTTCCAAGTAGTAACAGACAGAACAAAGTAAATCACCAAGCAAAATAAAATAAAATGCACAAATCTATGTCTAATCAAACTAGATACAGATAATCTCACCCTCAGAGATGCTTCAGTAAGTTTTTTCCTCAGACTGGACCCCTTCCAGGCCTGGGCACAATTCTTTCCCCTGGTCCAGCTCTTGGTCCAGCTCAGGTGGTAGCTAGGGGATTCTTCATGATGGCTCCTCTCCCCTCTTTGTTCTGTTCCACCCCTTTATATATCTTTTGCATAAGGCGGGAATCCTTTGTCTCTCTCTGGGTTCCCACCCCCTCCTTCTCAATGGAAAGACACCAGGTTAAAGATGGATTCCAGTTCAGGTGATGTGATCACATGTCACCTCAAGACTTCATTGCCCACTTGCCAGCACACACGTATACAGAAAGACTTACAGGTAAATCAGAGCCATCTGCAGACAATGGTCCTGGTTAATGGGAGTCATCAAGATTCCAAATCACCATTAATGGCCCACACTTTGCATAATTACAGTAGGCCCTCAGAGTTATATTTCATATTCCTAGTTTCAGATACAAGAGTGGTACATTTATACAAATAGGATGATCACATCCAGTAGATTATAAACTTTGTAATGATACCTTGCAAGAGACCTTTTGCATGAAGCATATTCCAGTTGCATTATATTCACTCATTAGCATATTTTTATAAAACCATATAGACGGCAACATCACACCATTATCTAGGCTAGCCCAGGATAACTCCAGCAATCAGTTCCTATTAGGAATTCAGTACAAATTAGTATTATTAGTTAGGTTGCTGTGCAATTATAGCTGATTGTTATATCATCAGTCAGGGTAGACAACAGAGCATAGTAATGAGTGGTAAATCTTTGAAAACCAAGCAAGACAATTCTTCCTTAAATAACTGAAGTGAGGAGAGAGAAAATGGTATGAAGGATTTAGAGCTTACTCAGCAATGTGTAACCTCACAGATAACTGAGATTGACAACCATCCAGATCAGTTTGCAAACCACACAGTCGAATTCTCCTATCCCATAGCAGAGTCTATCATCTCCATTTAACAGCAACTGCTTCATAGCAATGGGAATGAGCCTTTGACTGCTTTTCTTTCTCTGCTTCACTTCAGTTTAGGCAAATAAATTATATACTGCTGGTATGTCAATTCTGAGATTCAAAGGATCAGAAAATTGGCTTTAGTCTGTCTCTCAGGAACACCCTCTAAATCCAAGAGGGCCTCAGTGCCAAATTGTTATTAAAACAAAGAAATTACTCCCATTTGCTATCTTACAAAATGATGCTATAGCAAGGTAAAATGTTCTGTGTGATTTTCCATGTTCTCTTAGATTACATTGCTTACATACAGCATCACTTTGGAAAAAACCTTGGGAGTTCTGAAATGGTCTTAATGTTAAGCATTCTGCTTGCTAATGGACCCAGCTGTGGCATTGCCCTCAGAACCTCCACTACCCTAACATTCGGTAACGAGGCCATTAGACCAGTTTTGTTTGTTTGACTGGAGAAATTTTTTTTTTAGGTTAATTTTTTTTCCTTCAATGAGAAGCGCTCTCTCCTAGCTGCTTATATGCCTCCCTCACTATCTGAGCACCTCACAATCTGTAATGTATTTATCCTCACAACAGCCTGTGAAGTAGGGCAGTGCTGTTATCCCCATTTTATAGATAGGAACTGAGACATAGAAAGGCTAAGGGCCAAATTTTTAAAGGTAATAAGATGCCAAACTCCCATTGAAATCCATGGGAGTTAGCTGCCTAAATGTCTTTCAAAATCTGGGCCTAAGTGATTTGCCCAAGGTCACCCAGGACCAGAAAATTCAACCCCAGTCTCCTAAATTCCAGGCTGTATCCTAACCACCAGACCATCCTTCCTCAGCAGAAAATCTTCAGCAGAAGGATGGCACATGTCACTGCATAATTTTGATGAAAAAAGAGGCAGGGGAAGGAGGAGAGGTGTGGGTGGGAAGAGGTGAGGCTGGGGGAAGGAGTGGAGTGGGGATGGAGCCTGGAGCAGGGTCGGGGGTTGAGCACCCCCCAGCAGTTTGAAAAGTTAGTGCCTGTGGTTTCAACCAAATAAAAAACACTTTTTCCAAATTTTGATAAAGTTTCAAAATTTTGACCAAAAATGGAAGAAAATATTTGCAATTTGTTTGGTGGTGATTCCACCCCTCCCTCCCAACCCCACAGTTTTCTCAATTGCTCTAGTGATTTAAAAAAAATGCCAAAATGTTTTGTTCTTAACATGAAATTTCCAGCTGCCTCAGAATGGGCAAGATCTAGGTGAGTCCCCTCCGGTCCTCATTCCCTTGTGCTTTCTTTTCCTTCCTTCTTGCCGGCAGGCAATTGGCATCCGACTCAACGAGCTGTGCCACAGTGAGAGTGAGAGCCCGGCCAACCTGCTGGGCCTCATTTATGATGAGGAGGCCAAGCGGAGACTGAGAAAGGAGGATGAGGAGGAAGACTTTTTAGATGACAGTAAGGAGACTCCCTTTACTACAAGAACCCCCGCTTGTAAGAACCTCTGCTTTAGGAGCACTTAATTTTTCTTCTTCTCTTTCATATTCTTGCCACCCAACTGTATTCCCCACCAATTCCCTTCCCCTTCTTTCTGTGCCTGATGTAAAATATACCATATGAGTAGGAGCAATAAGAGACAATGAAAAGAATAGCATCTAAAACAGAGGCGAGTGAGTTGCAATTACTGTAGATTGTGATTATAAATAAATCTGATTAATCTTTCATATCTAGGCTCAAGTGCTTGTACACCATTCTGACTCCCCTTCTTCAAAGACATCCTTGCCAAAAATAAAAACAAAAAAACACATGTTTTGCAAAATCAGCTACATCTTAATGTTCTTAATATTGATGGACCAGATCCACAGATGGTGTGAATTGGCATAGCTGCACCAAATACTTTGGATTTAAGTATTTTAATTTCCATGTATTGATTCTAACACAAAAATGTAGTGAGGTGGTACAGAAAGTATCATTAAAAAACATACAATGTACCAAATCGCTGAAATAAACACATTTTAAGGACGTTGACAGATTCTGAAATTGTGACGTGATCTGTAATCAGAATAAATAAAATCACATCACATACAGACATAGGCTACAGGTGAAGATAGCAATGAACATTATATCCTCTCCAAACACCATTTGTATATGTGTGGTCTGTAATGTACTGGCTTGTGTGTATGTGTACTACTGTTTTTCCACTGAATGTAATATATTGGTGCTGTTTATGTATCTATTGGCTTCCTTTTTGTGGTTAAGGAGCTGCTCTTTTCACTGCATAACGGCCATTCTGCTAGAGGCAATGGAATTGTACTCGTGTAAATCACTGAGAGAGCGGAGAATCAGGCCCTAAGTATCTGAATTTCCTTCCCAGCGCTTTGCAATATGCCATTTGCTCCTGAGTGGCCATGGGTGTATGTACTGGGCCAAATCTGCCTTATGCTGGTACACATGAAGGGGTGGAATGCACAAGGGATGGAGCCTTCCTCTACATACCTTGAATGACCCATGAGGCTAGGCAGAACTGCAGTCCCTGTATTTGAGAGAGCCTGGACTGTTCCATTCCTACTTCACCAGAGGTGCCAGGTACTCCAAAAGGACAGGAGGGTAGGAGGCAGGGCCACTGTGTTGGATAGGTCGATGGGGGAAGCTGGCAGACAGCACCCCATGAAGGAGTGTAGAAGCAGGAGTGCTCCCTCTACGTGCCAGGAAGTTCAGAATGCCACTCAGCCTCTGCACTAAGGCTTAGTCTACACTGGGTGTTCTGCTGGCATAACTATGACGGCCAGTGGTGTGAAAACAAATCACACCCCTTAGCCGAATGTCAGCCAAACCCCCAATGCAGAAGCAACTATGCTGATAGAAAAGTGCTTCTGTCCACTTAGCTAATGTCATTTGGGGCAGAGGCAGTTATGCTGGCAAAATTCCTTCTGTTGGCTTACACTGCGTCCTCACTAGGAGGCTCTGCTGGCATAGCTCTGCCAGCCAAGGCTCTGCAGTGTAAACAAGTCCTAGGACAGAGTACCTCCTAGAGCTTCCCCTGAGAACCTATGCGTGCTCCAGTGTATCTGCCTGTTCAGATCATTTTAGTTCCTGGGAACTCCATCATTCGTGCCAGGTGAAATAAACAAGGAGCCTGCAAGCGAGGCAAATGTAATCAGGCTTCGTCTGGTAGCCTGTAGCGTCCTCGCCATTCCTGAAACATTCCCTCGGTTGTTCAGTTTCTGTATGTTTCTTTGTGCAACACGACAGGATCAGATGTGAGAAAAAACAGTGGGAACATAAAGTATCTCCAGAAGACATTTGGATGGTTCATTAAGCGACAAGCCCAAAACATTCCCAAAAAATCAGCATCATTAGTAGTTTCAAGAGACCCCAAAACAACTACCAGCTTTTTTCCTTCTATATATTAGCCCAAAAAATTCTTTGCAAATTGGTCAAGGCCACAAGAACACTTCATTGTCTTCAAGGTTTGGATGGGTATTGGACCAGCTGAGAAATATCATGAACATGGATTTTGAAGCTGAGCATATAGACTCCATTTCAGCAAAGCCACTTACACATGTGCTTAACTTTAAGCATGTGAGTAGTCCCATTTGTGTAAAGTCAAGCACGCCTGTAAATACTTTGCTTTGCTGAATCCCTCTTTAATGGAAATTTGTACCTTACTAATTTCCAAACACTTGATGGTGCAATAACTGCATGTTTTTGCGCCATCTCTAAATAACATTTGTATTCATTATGTAGAACAAAATTGCAGGGCTGCTGCCTTATTTAGGCTTTGGGACAGTTATTAACAGTAGGCACAGTACTTGTTTGTTAACTGTTCACAATTATGTGCATGGTTTTTAAAAAGAACAAGCGTGACAATGATGCTACCCTTTCCCAAGATTATTGCTATGATAATCTCACTTAAGATGGCTGCTGATTTGTTATTGTTTGAGTTCATCTTCATTGAGGACACAAGCTTAGCCATAATTACAATCTATTTGGCTGAATGCAAAGGTGTAAAGGGCATGAGAGTATCTGTTTCTAAATCTGTGTTATGCTAATATATAGTATTATATGTAGAGTTTATATTTTGAGACCACTTTGAGTTAGCAGATGTTTTGATAACAACATACCACACAGTATATGGGATTTGTGCTGACAGATAGATACATGCATGGATCTGTCCTTTTAATATTAGAAAAGTAATATAGGAGTCTAGAATTTAATCATAACACTTTTCATATGCACCTTGCATTGTGCATTATGTGTGTCCATCAATTCTTGGTTCCAAATTTTGTATTGTGTTTTCTCTTACCAAGCAAATCTCATTTCCCAGGCACTGTGAACCCTACCAAATGTTGTTGCCCTTTTGCCCTGAAGATGGCAGCATGCCAGCTTCTCTTGGAGATCACCACCTTCCTTCGAGAGACCTTTCCCTACATGCCCAGGCCTCGTACTGAGCCTCTCGTGGTAAGTGAGCCCTAGGAATTAGCGATGAAGAAGTTCCCATGAGGTTATTTTCCTCATACACCTGATGAAAAAGATAGATTGGTGGCAGGGATTTAATTGCGCTGAAGTTTCCACAGAAGGCTGAACGGTTAAGACACACCATTCCTATTAATGTTAATGAGAGTCACAGGGCAGGTCCACACTACAGCAGGGATCAATGCTCTGAGATCAATCCACTGGTAGTCGATTTAGTGGATCTAGTAAAGACCTGCCAAATCAACTGCAGATCGTTCTCCAGTCGATCCCTGTACTATATCCCTGACGAGAAGAGTAAGGTAAGTCGACGGGAGATTTTCTCCTGTAGACCCCCTGGTAACTCGACCTAAGGTATGTCAACTCCAGCTACATTATTCACGTATCTGGAGTTGCATAGCGTAGGTCGACTTACCTCAGTAGTGTAGACATAGCCTTTGACCCAAATCTCAGTACATCACTAATGACAGTTTACCTAACAGGCCAATGTGATGTGGCATGACGGCCGTGAGAGTTTGAAGTTGATTGCTGAAATCTTTTACAGACTTCCAATGGAGTGAATCAGACAAAAGGAAGAAATCAACATGGCTCTTTGTTGACATTTTCACTATGTAATAAAAATAAATAAAATGGCAGCGTTACAAAACTGTGTTACAAAACCACAGGGTCTTAAAGGTGGAAATGCATCTTACTAAAACAGATATGTTGAAAGTAAGAACATCCTGGGTAATTAGGATCTGTAGGGATCTGTGCCTTTGAGCCAGACAGAAATGCTGCCGATTAATAATTTTTCGAACTCTGCTGTGGGAGAAGAAGAGGAGGACTTGTTTTATAGTGTGAAACTGGAAGAAAACTTAGTCTCACTGTGTAAGAGTCTATCAGAAATAATATTAGCTTGATTTTTTGAATCTTATACAAGTACCGAACAATTATGGCCCCATAACACTCAGGTAAACTGAGTGTTATGTTTTGAGTTAGAAATGGGTTAATGGGGGTTTCTTTGCACACAGAAAACTTTCTGGCTTGCTTGTACTTTTAAAGAGAATTGGGTGTAAGAAGATTTGGTTCCTTTTTGTTGTTGTTGCTGTTAAAGCTAAGTTGCTAGCAGAGCAGCTTTTTGCAGACATAAACCTGGATAAGAGCCGGAGTTAAGTCTGCAGTGAAAACGTACCCTACATGAGTGGTTGGTTCTGAGATGTTCTAAGCATTTGTAGATTCCACGCATGTCAGTGGGGCCTTGTCTAAACTAGAGAACTAAACCGTTTGTACCTGAACCAGTAATGATGAGCCAGTTTACCCACAAACAGTTCACTCCATCCAAACGAGTTGGGCTGAATTGCTTTAAGTTTTGCCTTGTGTCCAAAATCATTTCAGTTGCAATGTGATCTGAATGCCTCTGTCACAGTTCCATCTACCAGAAGCAGTATGTTGTGGGAGTTTTCATAAAGCCAGGGGTACACTGGGGGGAGGGGGGGGGGTGCGGGGGCAGTGAAAGATGAATTGAACCCTTTCAGCTAGTCTGCATCCATATCTGTTCAGATGAAACCAGTTAAACTGGGATTTTCAGCGCTGCCTAATGGAGTTGAGGTGCCCAATTCCCAGTGAACCAAGGTGCCCAACTCCCCAGACGCTCCTTTGAAAATCCAGCCTTAAACTGATTGTTAAGCAAGTGGAAAAGTCATTGTTCTTATCACTTATATCATCTGTTGGACCGTTCAGGAGGTTTTCTGAGGGGCTGCAAAGTGTTCTACAAGTGTTCTAAGGGCTGTAACTGGTCTAATTTCTCTCATGCAAGGCAATTATACATGTTCAGCACCACTAAGTCTGTAATGTTTCTACTCTCTTGTATGTTTGTGTGTGTTTTTGTGTTTGGGAAAATTCACTTTTTTCAAAGCAACTTTTAATGTAACAGAACTTCACACACTCCTGTTAACTCCTAGTAACTTCAGTAGGAGTTACAGCTGAGCGCTTATGGGCAAAATCTCCTGAGTGTGAGATAAGAAACTTATATTTCTTCATGATTAACTTTTTGGATTGTTTTAAGACAGTTTACTACAGCATAGTCTATAGGCAGACCGTGTGCCAAATCTGGACCACCAGATGCTTTTGAACAGACCCAAAAATCTTTTTATTTACTTATTATCATTATTGTTATTGTTTTTGTATTATTTTTTCTGGAGTCTGGACCTTGACTATACCTTGGCCAAGAAATTTGGAACTTGACAAAAAATAATTGATTACCCCTTGTTTACTATAACACCTCTTCCCCTGTTTAGCCTGACAAGTAGCTCTGCCATTTTACATTTCTATACCCTACTGGTTTTCATGCTGAACAGTCTCCAAGGTTTCAGTGTCACCAAGTGGATGTTGTGAATAAAATTATAAATGAGTGGGGCTTTTTAACTGCACTCACTGTATGTGCTTCTCACCAGCCATTTTGAAAACAGAACCTTATGTGTTTAACCAGCCTTTTTTACAGTCTCTGCTAAGGGAAATGGATGTGTATATCTGAATACTGCTATAATTGTAATGTTGCCCCTTTGGGTCGAATGGTTAGTCAGTGTTCGGGCCATTGCAGGGTTGTTTCTGTCAGGAAGAGAAATGGATGATCTGAGTCAGGTGCTGTCCTGTTTGTTTACTAAAAAAGAACACACAGTCCTGTTTTCTTGAAAGCAGCAGAAACAAACAGCAGGCAGTTCTTCTTCGAGTGATTGCTCCTATGCATTCCAGTTAGGTGTGCGCGCCGTGCGTGCACGGCATCTCGGAACTTTTTTACCCTAGCAACTCCGGCGGGCCGGCTGGGCGCCCCCTGGAGTGGCGCCGCTATGGTGCTGAATATATACCCCAGCCGGCCCGTCCGCTCCTCAGTTCCTTCTTACCGCCCGTGACGGCCAGTTGGAACTGTGGAGTGCTCTCTGTCCTCCACTACCCTAGCTCTCACTAAAGGTTTTTTGTATATAGTTAGTTCATAGTTCGTGTAGATAGTTGTTATAGTTAGCTAGTTAGGTTTAGTGTTAAGGTTAGGGGGGTTTCCCCTCCCTTTCCTCTCCCGGTGCGGGCTCATGCCAAAGGCACCGGGCTTTAAGCCCTGCGCAATCTGCCAGAGGCCTATGCCCATCGGAGACCCGCACGACGCCTGTCTTCGTTGCCTCAGCGAGGGTCATCGGACAGACAAGTGTCAGATCTGTTCTGCCTTCAAGCCGAGAACACGTAAGGAGCGGGACTATAGACTTAAGCAGCTCCTCATGGAGGCGTCGTTACAGCCCCCGGCACCGACCGCGCCGGCACCGAGAGCCTCATCGGTGCAGAGCGCACCGGCTGCTCTGAGCCGTTCCGGCACCGCGGCGCCGCAGCCTCAGCCGGCGACCGCGAAGACCCGGCACCGCTCCCTTTCGCCTGCTAGGAAGCGCAGGCTGGCGAAGGCGATCGCTAAGTCCCGCGCTGAGGACTCAGCCAAGACTGTTGCGCCACCTGCCACTCCTGCGGTGGCCGTGCACCAGGCGGGCACCGGGCCCTTGACTCCGGCGCCGCAAGGGCCGTCGAGTCCGGCACCGCCACGCTCCCCGGCACCGTCCGCGGTTGAGCCACGACTGCCGTCGACGCCGGAGACATTCTCCGCGGCGCGTGAGCTGATACAGCTCGTAGAGGCACCGAGCCTCCGGCCCCCGGCACCGCCGGTGCGGGCTGTCGCATCTGCCGGAAAACCGGCAATGATGATCCAGCCGCCCTCCGCGGACCGCCGGCACAGACGACGCTCCCGGTCCCGGTCACGCTCCTGGTCCCGAAGAAGGTCGCCATCCCGCCGATCTCGATCTCAGCACCGCTCGCCGTCCCGGTACCGGTCGCCATCCCGACGCCGATCGGAGTCCCGGTACCGTTCGTCATCCCGGTACCGGTCGCACTCTCGGCACCGATCCAGGTCCTGATCGCCGTCGCGTCGGCACCGTCGGAGGTCTCAGTCCCGGCACTGTTCCCGGCACCGCGACTCCCGCAGCCACTCCCGGCACCGCAGATCCCGCTCCCGGTCGAGCTCCCGGCACTGGTCGAGCTCCCGGCACCGCGGTGGCCGACGGTCTCGGTCACCGTCCCGGTACCGAATGGACAGACACCGTTTCTCGGCACCGTCTGCGGACAGACTACCGCCTTCAGCGGTACAATCCGTCAGCGCCTCAGCACCTCCTTGGCCATCCCGCCCGGCATCCGTGGCCTCCGGCGCTGACAGCAACGCGCACTTACCACCGACCCCTCACGGTGATCCTCAAGGGGCTCAAAAGTGGGGCTTCTGGGTTCCCTGGGCCCAGTATGAAGCGCAGGGGGTACCGTTTCCCCCGAGAGACTCGGCCTCCGAGCGCAGGGTCCCCGAGGCAACGGTTAGCCAGGCGGCCCCTTCACCTCGACGTGAGCCCTCCGTTCCGCCAGACCGCCGGTCCTCCATGCAGCACGACCCAGCCGAGGCGCAGTCAGCAGCCCCTGCGGAGGAGGCCGTCGTGCAGGGCTTGTCCTCATCGTCCTCCCCGGACGAGGCGGTGGCCGGTGCTTCGACCAAGGAGCCGCCGCCCATTGACCTGAAGGCCCACCAGGACCTGCTTCGCCGGGTGGCGACAGCCATGGATCTCCCAGTAGCAGAGGTCCAGGAGGACGAGGACCCCATTACCAACGTGGTTGGTGCGGACGCTCCCGTGCGGGTGGCGTTGCCCTTTGTGAAAACAATCCAAAAGAATGCCACCACACTTTGGCAAACACCCGCTTCCATCCCTCCCACGGCCCGCGGGGTCGAGCGTAAATACTCAGTTCCCCCTACGGGCTATGAGTACCTTTATACCCACCCGACCCCAGACTCCTTGGTCATGCAATCGGTTAACGACCGCGAGAGGCACGGTCAACCTGCCCCTGCGCCTAAGTCCAAGGACGCCCGGCGCATGGACCTGCTAGGCTGCAAGGTCTACTCGGCGGGTGGCCTACAGATGCGTATTGCTAACCAGATGGTCCTCCTAGCCAGATACGTCTTTGATATCCTAACGTCCCTGGCGAAGTTCACGGAGCTCCTGCCGTCAGCCTCCCACCAGGAGTTCACGGCGATGTTAGAGGAGGGAAGGAGATCATCTAGGTCCTCCATCACGGCCGCCCTCGACGCTGCGGACTCCGGAGCTCGGACCTTAGCCTCCGGCGTGTCAATGCGGCGCATCGCCTGGCTGCAGTCCTCCACCCTGCCACCGGAGGTGCAATATACACTGCAGGACCTGCCCTTCGACACGCAGGGTCTTTTTTCCGAAAAGACGGATTCCCGGATCCAGACCCTAAAGGACGGTCGCGTTGCCATCCGCACCCTAGGGATGCACACGCCGGCGACACAACGCAGGTCCTTCCGGCAGCAACCCTCCCGGCCCTTCTACCAGCAACGCTATCGGCCGTACAATAGCCGGCGACCGGCTCAAAATCGCCGTCGTCCTTCCGGCAATCGGCGTAGCCAGGGCCAGGCCTCGTACAAGGCCCCTCAGGGGGCCAAGCAGGCCTTTTGATGGGACGCTCGAGGACGGCCCATCACTCTCCCTACCGGATCCTTCCCCTTTATTTTACAACCGCCTTTCCCATTTCTTTTCGGCGTGGTCCCAATTAACAACAGACAGCTGGGTGCTTCAAACAGTCCAGTCGGGCTACCGCCTTCAATTTGTTTCACCCCCGCCTTCCCACCCACCCTCCCTGTCCCTCTTCAGGGACCCCTCTCACGAGCAAGTCCTCTTACAAGAGGTTCAGACTCTGTTGAGCGTGGGTGCCATAGAAGCAGTGCCTCAAGACAGGCGGGGCAGGGGATTCTACTCCCGTTATTTTCTCATCCCCAAAGCGAAAGGGGGGCTACGTCCTATCCTGGACCTTCGCGAGCTGAACAAGTTCCTGCTCAAGCCCAAGTTTCGCATGGTTACCTTGGGGACCATCATTCCCTCTCTGGATCCGGGAGATTGGTTTGCCGCCCTCGACATGAAGGACGCCTACTTCCATGTCGCGATTTATCCTCCTCACTGACGTTACCTCCGCTTTATGGTCAACGCCCACTACCAGTTCGCCGTGTTGCCGTTCGGGCTCTCCACCGCACCGAGGGTGTTCACCAAATGCATGGCGGTGGTTGCCGCAGCCCTCCGCCGTCGTCGGATACATGTCTACCCGTATCTCGACGACTGGCTGGTTCGCGGTCAGTCTCAACAGCTGGTGATGGGCCAGTTGACAGACATTCTGTCCCTCTTCCGACGGCTCGGGCTTCTCATCAACGCCGAGAAGTCCACTTTGGTTCCGTCACAGCGGGTGGAGTTCATTGGAGCGGTCCTCGACTCCGTGATAGCCCGAGCCTGCCTGCCGCAATCTCGACATCAGACCATGGTCTCCATCATCCGGGACCTCGTCTCCTTCCCGACCACGACGGTGCGCTCCTGCCTCCGCCTCCTAGGCCACATGGCATCATGCACGTATGTCACCGCGTACGCGCGGCTCCACCTCCGCCTGTTCCAGTCTTGGCTCGCGTCGGTGTACCGACCGAATCGCGATCCCATCGATATGGTGGTCACAGTCTCCAGGCTGACCCTCGACTCCCTCAACTGGTGGCTAGACCCGCAGGTCGTCTGTGCGGGAGTCCCGTTCCATCCGCCTCGCCCGTCCGCCACGCTGACCACGGATGCCTCAGCGCTCGGTTGGGGGGCTCACCTGGGCGACCTTCAGACCCAGGGTCTGTGGTCGCCGCAGGAGCTCGCTCTCCACATCAATGTACGCGAGCTGCGAGCGATCCGTCTGGCCTGTCGCACCTTCTGCACCCACCTGCAAGGCCGCTGTGTGACAGTGTTCACGGACAATACAACGGCAATGTTCTACGTGAACAAGCAGGGCGGAGCCCGCTCCTCCCTCCTCTGCAAGGAAGCGATGCTCCTGTGGGACTTCTGCGTGACCCACTCCATTCACCTGGAAGCGTCCTTTCTTCCGGGAGTGCAGAACACGCTGGCCGACCATCTCAGCAGGTCGTTCCTCTCCCACGAGTGGTCTCTCCGCCCCGACGTCGTACACACGATCTTCCAGAGGTGGGGGTTTCCCCAAGTAGACCTATTCGCGTCCAAGGAGAACAGGAAGTGTCACCTGTTTTGCTCATTCCGGGGTCACTCGCCGGGCTCCCTGTCGGACGCCTTCCTTTACTCCTGGAAGGATCGCCTGCTCTACGCCTTCCCTCCGTTCCCGCTCGTTCACCGAGTGCTTCAGAAGCTGCGGAGGGACAGAGCCACCGTCATTCTCGTAGCTCCGGCCTGGCCGAGGCAGCATTGGTACTCCCTGCTGCTCAAGCTCTCCGTTCGGGATCCCATCCCCCTTCCGTTGTGGCCGGACCTCATCACCCAGGACTTCGGCAGGCTCCGCCATCCGAGCCTGCAGTCCCTTCATCTTACAGCTTGGTACCTGAGTGGTTGACCCACGCAGAGAGGGACTGCTCGGCGGCAGTACAGCAAGTCCTGCTAGAGAGCAGAAAGCCTTCCACTCGCTCCACCTATCTGGCGAAATGGAAGCGGTTCGCACTCTGGTGTGACCAACGAGGCCTCAATCCCTTCGTAGTCCCGGTCCCTACTATCCTGGACTACCTCTGGTACCTTAAGGAGCAAGGTCTTGCGGTCTCCTCCTTGAGAGTTCACCTGGCAGCAGTGTCCGCCTTTCGTCCATCCGTGGAAGGTCGGTCCATCTTCTCTAACCAGATGGTTTCCCGCTTCCTTAAAGGCCTGGACCGCTTGTATCCGCCGGTGCGGCGTCCTGCCCCGACCTGGGATTTGAACCTCGTGCTGGCCAAGCTGATGGGTCCTCCTTTCGAGCCCTTAGCCACGTGCTCCCTGCTCTACCTCTCCTGGAAGACAGCCTTCCTCGTCGCCATTACATCAGCGAGACGAGTCTCTGAGCTCCGTGCTCTAACGGTGGGTCCACCATACACCGTCTTCCACGGGGACAAGGTGCAGCTTCGACCACATCCGGCCTTCCTCCCAAAGGTGGTGTCGGCCTTCCACCTCAACCAGGAGATCTTCCTCCCAGTGTTCTTCCCGAAGCCGCATGCCTCGCCTCAGGAGCAACAGCTGCACACCCTCGACGTCCGCAGGGCGCTCGCTTTCTACATCGAGCAGACTAAACCCTTCCGGCGTTCGCCCCAGCTGTTCGTAGCGGTTGCTGACCGCATGAAGGGCGAGCCGATATCCTCCCAGCGGATTTCCTCTTGGGTCACCGCGTGTATCCGGACCTGCTACGAGCTTGCTCGCGTGCCGCCATGCCGCCTCACCGCACACTCGACGAGGGCGCACGCCTCGTCGGCTGCCTTCCTGGCCCACGTTCTGATCCAGGACATCTGTCGAGCGGCCACCTGGTCTTCGGTCCATACCTTCACCTCCCACTACGCGTTGGTGCAACAGTCTCGAGACGACGCAGCCTTCGGCTCCGCGGTATTACACTCCGCCACGTCTCACTCCGACCCCACCGCCTAGGTAAGGCTTGGGAATCACCTAACTGGAATGCATAGGAGCAATCACTCGAAGAAGAAAAGACGGTTACTCACCGTAGTAACTGTTGTTCTTCGAGATGTGTTGCTCCTATCCATTCCAGACCCGCCCTCCTTCCCCACTGTCGGAGTAGCCGGCAAGAAGGAACTGAGGAGCGGACGGGCCAGCTGGGGTATATATTCAGCGCCATAGCGGCGCCACTCCAGGGGGCGCCCAGCCGGCCTGCCGGAGTTGCTAGGGTAAAAAAGTTCCGAGATGCCGTGCACGCGCGGCGCGCACACCTAACTGGAATGGATAGGAGCAACACATCTCGAAGAACAACAGTTACTACGGTGAGTAACCGTCTTTTTCCTTGCTCACTATTTACAAGTTTGCCTCTCTAGTCAGTTCTGTGCCCAAGGAGCTCTGTCTCTCTACTCTCTTTGAGGGCCATGCTCACAACTGCTTCTCTTGCTGTCTGCTGGCGTTTTATTTGTTTTTCTGCCTCTGGCACTTGCATGTGCACATACACATGCACACAAGCTGCAACCAATCACCTAACCTCCCTGTGTTTGCCACCAGTCCCAGGAAAATCCCCCTGACCACACTGTTCATGCAGCCTATCCTCCAACTATCAGTACTGTTAGGGGGCTTATTCCTTCACCCTCTCACTTCCCTGGTCCTTCTCGCATGAACAGAGAGCAACAATACCCGAAGTCCAAAGGCGCAAACAATTCGATGTTTATTGGGGTGAACTTTCAGCAAGCATGATTCCAGTTTCCTTCCTTAGTGTCCCCTTCCCAGCTCTGACACCACAGAGCCTTGCCTGTGTCCCTGTTCCTGTTCCCATCCTCTGTTCCCATTTTCCCCTTTAGCAAGACATGATTTTAATTCCCCCATCCCCAGTCCCTGTTCCCATTCCCCCCCCCCCCGCCCCTTACTTCCTGATTGACTGCAGACTATATAGTAAAACCTGAGTTTTGGTTAGCTATACCTTAACCAATCATTTTACTGAAATATAACTAACCAATCCTAACATATTGCAACATGGTTATTTAACCAATTATATTCCACCACCTTCATTGGTTTACACCCAACAAAATTAGTTATACAGCAGACAGAAACAATTACAGAACCAGACAGAGACCATGCAAATAAACATACAAAACAATACAGAAGTGAGGATTTCACAACTACATCTATACATACATAAGGGTTTTCCAGTTGTGTCTATTGATAAGTGAGTTCTTGCCAGACAGGATGCTATCTTCTAGACTCTTCCGTTTCTCTGGAGGTGATAGAAATATCAGGGCAGGATTGTATTCCTAATAGCCCAATAGCACCTTATTTCAATGTGACTAGTTTGGAATGTGAGGATGTGACCATACACTTCCCAGCTTATGGCTGCCTAACTACATCTTAGCTGAAGGCCTTAGCCTGTCACAGTAAGAGAAGGCCGTTACAGACAGTGATTTTGATTCTTTCTTTTATACCTCTATAACTAGCTAAGTGATAAGAATACACCTAAATTCTTAAAGTATAGGCCTTTGCAGACAGGCCTGAATATCTATATCCTAACAAGTACATAAAGGGGCATTATACTGCTCTATCGATTTAGCCTGAAAGAAGGATGATTAGCATACCCAGTGTCTTTAACCATCTATAGATCAGAGGCCCAGTTGATGGCAGCTATTAATACCTTCCAGCAGAACAATATCCCCTTGCATTGAGCATGCAGGAGTTGAGATCCAAATTCAATCAGGATTTGAAAATGTGTCAGTGTAGGTTAGATATGAACGGATTAGGTTAACTAGGAATTTAGTTCCAGATGATAGAAGTAGGATTTCCATTTGAGGGCAGTTCTTGCTATAATGATAATCTTTTGTTGCTGGAGAGAAGTATAAGAGCTCATGCTATTCACATGTTTCTGTGGTCCACATGATGCTACAGGACCTGGAGAGCTGCAGGTTGCGTCTGGACCCTGAGCTGGACAGGCACAGGTATGAGAGGAAGATCAGCTTTGCTGGGATTCTGGATGAAAATGAAGATTCAAAAGACTCCCTGCATAGCAGCAGCCACACGCTCAAATCTGACACTGGCTGTGAAGAGAAGAAAGGTTTGTCAGCAGAGTGACGCTTTCATGTTCTCAGGGCTTGTTATGTGATGCTGTATTTTATGTCTCTTCATTTCCATAGACTGTGTTAAAAAGCAGGAAGCCATAGAGCCACATGGCTTGAATAATTTTTGAGCTGCAACGTTGCATATGTTATGTGTGGAAAACAAACATTTTTAAGTCATCAGGATAACGATATTCGCAGAACCAAACAAGGGTTCTAAAAAGCAAATGGTGTAAATTCAGGAGTATCTTTTGGTGCACTCCTCAGAAGTATCAGTATTTGAACTGATTTTTATATTTTCTGATACCGTTCTTCAATGTGGGATAAAAACCACACATGGGCCGAAAGATTGGACCCTTCTGTGAAAATCCCCACCTGTTCAGAGGTCATGGCATTTAACAGAATGAGTGGTTTAACCCCTGACCTCTTTTGGTTCTTTACTACCACTTGAAAAACACCTACCTATGTGGCTCTTGATGGCTAGCAGGTTAATATTACCAGCGTATTGCGTACTGTACAAGCAAAGCTCAAGCTCACTGTGTTTGCTAAGGGCAGCAGAATGTTTTCCATTTTAAAACCATCTCATGCAAAATCCCCATACTATATGATGGTACAAGTGTTGCAATACAATATGCAGTCAGTAGTTACTTGACATTTGCTATTAGAGACTGAAAGTTCTGGACAGTTACCTGTAAATGACAGTCCAGTTTGTGTGTTTTAGAACATTTAGAACAAACTGTTTAAAATCTCTTTCATAATGGATATGTAAAGACATAGACATTCTGTAACAATGTTTTTTTTAAATGGATGGGATTTATGGTTTGTGATCTTGTGAAGAATTATACTTGTGTGCTAAACAATGCAGACCATCCAAGGGTTGTAGCTTGCCTTTGAAGTCAACCATGAGATTTCCCTTGGCTATGAAGGGCTTTGGGTCAGGCCCGCATTGCATTCATGCTCATGGTTGAGCTGTGATTGCATTCACAAGTAGATACATTCATACATGAAACATTTCCAAGAATCACGTGTAAAACTGCCTCCAAAAACACATGGAATGGGAGAGCTCCTGATAGCGAAGGCAGCTTCCCATCAAGCTGCAAAGAGTCATCTTGAAGAATTCTCACATAACCCACTTCCTTTTCTTCTTGACTCTTGTTAGCAGCCACAGAACGCACAAATCTCCAGAATTTCACATTGCCAAATAAATCAGGATGAGAAGTCCCTTATGAATTAGGTGGCTACAACTTTAAATTTTAAAAAGGCTTCGATAGCAACTGCCTGCAACCACCTTGTGCTGTGATGCCATCAGATCTTCTGAGGAAAGCAAGGTTGGGCTGGCAAAGTACATGAACAGAAGACCTCCTCAAAACATTAGGTGCTGCAAGAAATGGTGGTGGTGATAACATGGAAATTAGGTTTGCCCCTGTCTGGTTACTGTGCAGCACACTTTTGGATATAATGTAAAATCTTTTTTTCCCCTCAAGAATAGTTCCAGCTCATTCTGCTTAACTAAATTCTCCCTGCAGTTTCAGTAAAGCATGGGGGTCCTTCTTCACTTCTTGCCCTAAGGTTTGTTGTAGTATTGCTGTGCACATTTTACAAAGCTGCTACGTTGCACCCAGAGGCAGCTGCATTTTAGTGGTGGGAAAAGTGATACCTATGTAGAGGCAGCATTTCCGTTTATACATTAGCAAAGTGCTTTGCAATATTTTGTTCTGAAATAGGCTAAACAAATACAAGATTTTTTTTAAAGTGTTCTTTGCTCTGACTACAGCGTACTCTACTGGGAATTTACCTCGGCTAAAACTTAGCAGATGCAAAGGCATCTTTCTGAATCTATTAATTGTCTGGCTGAAAATTGTTGTTGTGTGACTGTAACTAAATTTTTCTCACCTGCAGTGACAAAAGGACAGGCCTCTTTACCCCAATCTCTTTGACAAGTACTAATCCGTTTATTTCCTTTCATCTCCTCTTGAGTGGTAATTACTTTGCTTGATGGTCAACCGCAGGTTTGTCTTAACAGCTATGCAAAAACTACAATTTTACTGTGTCTAACCTCCTACAGGTAGGTCCAAAGCATAGATATACTAATTTAGATTAACAAGTAGCCCCCAGAAAGTTTTATGTACTAATTGTGTGCTAAGAAGTTTCTACAGACTTTATGAAATGTGGCTAGGTGTGCCAAAACAGCTGTGCGTTTCAGGGCAGTCTAGCCAGCTGTGCTGAGGTTGAACAGAATCTAGCCAGCTGTCAAATCACTCAACAGTGATCTGTCCAGCTGACTAATGAGCAGCGCTGATTAGCTCCAAAAAGGAGACCTATCCAGCCCTTTTCCATCAATAGGATGTTAGCCACCAAAATGGGTTTGTGGGTGAGAGTAGGAGGATATAAAGCTGGGGAAATAAGAGGGATTTTCAAGGCTTGGAAGACTGATTTTTCAAGTCCAAATATAATTACATTTATATATTTTTCTTACCTATTTTATACTAAAAGGTGTACACAGTCCAGTCTCTACAGTGCACCGAAAGGTGATCTTGTATGTTCTTCTCTGAATAGATCAACAGTTTAATGACTGAGTGTTGCAACATTTGGACTCATGTGCTGCCATTGTTTTGCCTTTGAAATAAGAGGAGAATAAAATGCAAATGATCGGTGCTTTGAACATTGAACCATTTCATGTTTGTGCTCATCAGAAACACAAAGTGTCAGATGTATTTTTAGTGCCTGAAAGCTGCTGCTTTGTCTGAAGGAGAGGAAGTACATGCTGTTTTTCCTTTAAAGCATTCTAATGATGAAGAGTATCATGCAAAGACAGGGATTTATGCAAATATAACTTCAAAGAAGTAACGCGTACTATACTACTAATCTGGCGAATCAGGCTAGCTGTCTGCAGTCATAAAGGCTGTGTGAATGAACTAGGTGATCCTGCTACAGGGGCAGATTTGGGTTTGCAGACCTTGAGTCAGCAGGAGGGTAGGTTTGTCAGAGAAGCCATGTCTGCACTTGGCATTCAGCCACTGATGGACAGCAGCTGTTGTATGTGCACCAGTGCAAATTCCAATGGTGAGCAAAGAAAGCCATAGTTGGCACCAGTTGAGTCTACTCGAGTTTCAAGCAGGAATTAACTCTGTCAGTGCCAGTTGTGGTGTTCCTTGTCTTTGCTTGGAGTTTCTACCAGTGCAGTTTACCTATTTGCTGGACATCAGTGGTCAAAGCAGGGTTAATCCCAAGTATAAAAAAGCCCAGATCTGATGTAACGTCTCCAGGAAAGAAGATTCTGAGCACATTTCTGTAAAGCATCCCATACTGAGTGATTGATAGAGCTGCATTGGCGCTGGCTTTGGAGGGAGCCTCTTGCCCATCTTCCTTGACAGAAGTAAAGGTGCTGCAATATAGGCTGACAATAAGGAGTCGGGGAAGAAGGGTGGGCTAGGATTTTTTTTAAATGGGGGAAAATTAAGGGGAAAAAAGTCCTCTTTTATTCTTTTAATACAGTTCCCAGCAGGAAGATCAGGATAGGAGGCTCCCGCTTGCTCCAGATTAAAGGAACCCGCAGTTTCCGGGTGAAGAAGGGGGGTTCCCTGTCCAGCATTCGCCGGGCCGGCAGCCTAAAGAGCACCAAGTTATCACGGCAGGACTCAGAGTCTGAGAATGAGGAGCTGCAGCTGTCCCACAGCAGGGACACTGTCACTGACATAGGTAACATAGATGAGATGGGCTAAAAAGGGAGCGGGGCTGCTAGGCAGCATCCAGATTCTGAAACGATTAAAGCAGGTCCAGAACAATAAATAAATATAAAGATTCATTAGAGTAGGAGAAATCTCCATCTCTCTGAGTTAAGCAGCTGTCTGTTCCTCTTCATGGATTGCATAAGCTAACACCCAGGAAGGCCAGAGTTCAAATCTTGCCACTGGTGCACACTGGAATGTAAATTCTATTCCACACAAAGGTGGTCAATTTAAATCTCAGTGTTAGCGTACGAACTCTTAAAATACTGACATTTACCAGACTTCCAGCCAAATTCATGCCGTGCTTAGGAGGAGGTACACACACACAAAAATCATATGATATAGATATATGACATTTACAAATCATATATATTATATATATGCCATTATATGTAATATATATATAAAATATCATTGTTATATATGATATTTTATTTTCCATGATAGTAGATATTGTATATGTATACATGCACATTTTATATTGTATGATATTATATGTGAGTACATTTTATAGTCTATATTATATCATATAATATTCCAGACATATATGTCATTTGAGAGTGTAATAGATATCTATTCATAGATGTAGAATGTAAAATTATTTTATATATAATGGCCTTGGTCTTCAAAAAATTAGTCCTTATACATTTATTTGATGGAAACAAAATGGACTCCACATCACAAGAAATCCCCATCGCAATTGGCACAAAGTGATAGGGACATCAACAAAGGTGTCAAGGATTGGATAAAGCCTGAGGCTGAACTAATCTCCCAACCTCAGAGGCCCTTCTGACCCTGTCTGCTTTGCCCACGTTGTACCTCTCTTGTGGATAAATAGGAGAGCTAGTTCCTAATCTGGATACCTTTGCAAATCATAAATTCACTTGAAAAAGAAGACAGGACTAACCTGAGTTAAGCCAGAGCTACCCCTTAATGATATTTATGGTAAATGTTTCCAAAAGCAACTTCTGTTCTAAAACGAGGGCATTATGGAAGACCCCTAGGCAATGAGTGGCTGCCAGAAACACTGGGATCGGTTCAGTGACGAGTCAGAGCTCTCTCCCTTGCCTTAGTTCTCTAGAGTGTGGATTTTTTTCCCCTTTCATCCCGATTTATATTAGTGTCTTCTCCTGGGCACGTAACGGTGACATTGCCTGGTGGTGGCAACAGCAGCAGGCTGATTCCACTTCAGGTTGGATTTTTGTTGATGGTTTTAACCACAGAGCCCAGTCAATGCAGATCATTGAACCAACAATTTGCAGCATCTGCAACAAATGCAAGGAATTGGTTTCCATTGTTTTTACTCCTTCCCCTCTCCCCAAAAAGAGAACAATGCTCACCACTGACTGGTTGGCAAATTAACAGTGACTGTGAATGGTGCTTGTAATTGCCAGTCCAGCTGATGGCAAGGGGGAGGAGGGCTCCAAAGGCACTCTATGTGAGACAGCAGGTTCTGTGTACTGTGATTGGTCTCGGTAGGGTGACCAGACAGCAAATGTGAAAAATCGGGACGGGGGTGGGGGGTAATAGGAACCTATATAAGAAAAAGACCCAAAAATCGGGACTGTCCCTATAAAATCGGGACATCTGTTCACCCTAGGTCTCAGCAAGGCTGGCCTGGCTTACAAGCACTTCCCCTAGCTTTTAAACACATGGGTAGCGGTTAAAAACACCACATTTTGGGGTATTTTTCTTTTGAAGAAGGGAGCCCTTGGAGTGCAAGTGAGCCCAGCATTGAGCCTGAAGTGCTGAGTAACACAGGCACGGAGGAGAATTACCATCGGAACATGTCGTGGCTTCATGTAAGTACGGGTCCCTCGTGATGCTGTCAGACCTAGCACTTTCAGTTTTCAAATTGAATGATTATGGTACACTAGTGATAAACTGTTCATGATTCATGCTTAGTTGGCATAGCATTAGGGCTTTAAAGTGTCTGTAGGCTGCAGCTGTTAGAGTGGCTGCTCCCCATCTGTAACATGGAGATAATACTTCTTTTCTCCCACTATTTGTCTGTCTCCTTTATTTAGACGATAAGCTCTTTGGCCTGGTATCACCTCTCGATATGTGTGTGTACAGCATTTAACACAATGGAGCTGCAATCTCAGTTGGGCCCTATCTCTCTACTTCAAGAGTTCCCAATCTGGGTACCTTTGCAAATTGTAAATTCACTTAAAAAGAAGACAGGATTCACCTGAGTTATATAGCCCCCATGGCCATAGCAGCTGAGCTTCTCACCGTCTTCAGTGCATTTATCTTCACAACAGAACCGTGCTATTATCCCCATGTTGCAGGTGGGGAGCTGAGACTCAGACAGACCCAAGTGACTTGCTCAAAATCTCTCAGGAAATTGAACCCAGGCATCTCCAGTCCTAGGCTGGTACCTTAACTACTAGTCAATCCTTGCTGCCAGGCACTGCTATAGTACCAGTTATGATCACACCCACCTTAGAAAGGTCAGCACATTTGTTTGACTCCTAATATTATGAGACACTAGAAGGTACAGTCATTGGTGGACGACTTGATCATGTGCATCTGGCCAGCAAGGAGTAGAGGGCAGTAGCACATTTTCCCATTATGTGAGGATAGACACACTCATCAATGTAGGGTATAGATTGGAGGGAGCTAAGAATATTTCTGTGACTTAGTATACATAGATGAAAGCCTGGAGAATTTTAAGGAGCGTGTACGGCAATTAATGTCACGCAATGATCAACATCTCTAGTAAGCAGGAGATATTATTGCTCTATGGAATAAAACCAAGGTAAAAAAAAATAGATTATCTGAGTAAACCTGCTTTATTTAACAATCATTAACAAATTTTTCAAAGGGAACGTCAGGTTCAAGCCCTTTTCTGTACACGACCGCGTTTGTATTCATTTTGCTCTAGAACTCGTGTAAGGTCAAATTCTGGTATTCTTACTGCCACAACTGGTGGAGTAAGTTACTGCTCAACACGAGTAAGGGAACAGACTTTGACCTGCAGCAAGCAATGAGGTTCTGATCTCACTCCAGTTTTATACTAGTGTAAATATACTGACTTTAGTGAGGTTGCTCCTTATTGACATCAACATAAGTGAGGTAAAAAGCTGAAAAGCAAGTTAGAATATATATAATTTAAAAACCCATGATTTTTGAGTCCATCTCACAATTTCTGGGGGCCTGACTCATGATTTTTGAATGTTTGGGGTTGGCAGCTGGGGCTGTCTTATTTTGGGCAGGGGTTGGTTAATGCACAGCACCTCCTCTCTAGCAGGCAAATGTGTGGGGGGTGGGGGTCCCTTTGCCCTCCCTCCCCCCGTTGGCTTTGGGTATTTCACTGCTAAGTACTTGGGGTAAAGAGGGGTTTCAATAGTGCCTGTCTTGACCCACCGCGCAGGATCTGAAGGTGCCCTCCAGTGCCCATCTGCTGCAGGAGCTGCTCCTACCCTTCAGAGGCAGCAGCTGCAGGGAGCCCCTAGGAGGTTCCATCTCAGATGACATCTCAGATGTCAACCTAGGGAGCTGGGTTTATCCCTATTTTGGGAAGAGGGGATGCCCTAATGTTCCCCTCCCTGAAAGGAACCGACTCAAAACTGTGGTGGGGCTGCCGGTGTTTAATGATGGTCAAATATTTGACAGTTTCTAACCCTGACCTTCCCCTTTTATTTCACCGGTGTCAGTGACAAAACTGTCTTGACATGAAATGAGGGGAACGCTGGTCGTCCTGGGCATTCTCTCGCCGCCAAACTAGCACTCCTCTACTTTGAGTAACTCACCCCTCCCCTCTTTGGGTTCCAGGTCATGATCCTTCTGTGCAACCAGCAGAGTTTCATATGTACCCACATTGATTACTGCCACCCGCACTGCTACCTCCACCACAGCCGCTCGTGTGCTCGCCTGGTCCGAGCCATCAAACTGCTGTACGGCGACACCGTGGACTCGCTCCGAGAAAACAATGTGCTGAACAATGTGGCAAGAGGCAAAAAGCAGAAGGAGGTGAGAAGGCCAGTAAATACCATCCAAACTATAGCCCCAGTTCAGCAGGGTACCTAAGCTTGTGACAAATTTTAAACCGTTGATCATCTCATTGGCTTCAATTGAACTACTTTTGTGCTGAAACTATGGCACATGCTGCAGTACATGGGTCATTCAGGGCCCATAACTGGCTGATATTTATATATTCCTGAGCTGAAACAGACAGGATGCTGATTTTCTGAATACATGTAATATGGGAGTCTTGTATGAGTCATTCAAATATTCAAGTGGTAATAATATCCCCTTAATTGGAAGCAGAAGTATTTGTGTCCTTGACGCTGTTAAATTCACTTCATAATCTCATCAGGGTAAAGATTTCAGCATCTCTGTGTGTGGAAATTTTTGCTCTGCAAGTTCATAACATTTCCCTATCACAGAATAGGTGATTAGTTCCCTGTCCACTTGGATTAATGGATATATTGATACGGAACAAAGCAGAGAGTAAACAAATTAAAGAATGCAGAAACTCTGCTCTTCAGAACACTAAACTGTGTTCATATGTTTACATCGCCTGACGCAAAATGCAATGCTGCAGTTAAGCGCCAAGAAAAGGAAGCAACCTCTAGAATTGTCACTTCTGCCAGCCGAAAGGCCTGAGACGAGCACCTGGCAGAGTAAATGAGCAGTAGCTAAAGAGCTTATTCTGCACTCCTGGGTGTAATTTCAGCTCAAACACTGAATTTCAGTGCAAAATGGTAAGATATACGCTTTCATAGCCCATGCCTTAAGAGTAAAGGCTATCAAACAATAGGGATAAAAAATGGTCACTGGGCAATAAGGCATCTGTGCTTACGCACACAGAGATGGGGATCTTTACATAGGAAAAAAACTAATGCCATTTATTTCTATCTAATCCATTTCTTTTTATGTGTTAGCTCAGTGGTTCTCAGTCTTTTTCATACTGTGACCACTCTGGCAACTCCCCATCATCTAGCCAGGATCTAGCTTAAACTACACTCTCATTTAGCAATAAGAGAAGCCCAGGATGGTTATAATGCTTGACACCTGTTTGCAACCTCCTTGGGGGTCACGACCCCTCAGGTTGAGAACCCCTGTGTTAGTTGATAGGTTACCACCATTAGAAGGAAAGTCTAAAGCCACACAATATGCTGGAGAAACTGTGGTGCTCTGGATATTGAACATATCATGGCTGGCAACAGTAGGTTTGCTGGTAAATCCCGTTTCTCATTGTCACATGATAATCAGCTTGGTTTGACTTTCAGGCAGCTGTAAATTCGTGTCCAGGTACCTATTGCTCACATTTCCCTGAGAGGAATAGAACAGTTGATGGATTGGTGCAGTGGGTCGCAAACTCCTTGGCTAGGAGGGTTTTAGATTGGAATTTGTGGACTCTTGATTTTTAACCTTCTTAAAACACTTGTGTTCTAAAATGCACACCTTGTAACCTTTCGATTAGAGTATTCTGGGGCACTTTCAGGGAACACATTCAAATTTTTGACTTGGCTTATTGGCTGTTGCCTTGATCTTGTTAAGGAAATTAACAATAAAAATAGATTTTTTTTTACAAAAACCTTTAGAATTAGGGTTACTTATGCCATCTCTCTGGCTGCTGAGCACAGCCAGAACAAAAGGACTTATATGGACAGCTTCAGAACCATGGCTTCAGAATCCACTTGAATTAGATTCCCTGGCTTTACAAACTAGCTGTCTCAGAGAGTGTCAGGTAACTGAACTCCATTTCTTTTCAGTGCTCGGACAAATCATGCCTGAGAACTCCATCTCTGAAGAAGAGAGTAATGGATATCAACTTGGAAGGAAAGAAGGACTCTGGAATGTTGAAATACATCAGACACCAGGTACTGGCTATATCACCTACCACAGCGACATGCTGATTAGGGTAGGTTCTGCTTTGCACTTTAGAAGGGTTTGCAGGGAGAGGAGAAGGAATTGTGGAACCTTGAGCCTGTGCACAGAGTGGGAAGAATTGGAGTGCGTGACTGCTCCTGAATAATACCCGTGGAAGTAAATCGCATCCCCACAATGGGTAGGATGTGCCAAAGATGTGCCAACTGGAGCAGCAGTTAAAAGAACCCCACCCAAAGATTTCATTAAATACATGCAAATTCTAATCCCATTAATAAACTGAAGGAACAATGGAAAAGGAAAGGAAGTTAGAGTCTGTGCCTTTAAACAGGGCCAAATTAGCTCAGGAGCTTTAGGGGCTGTAGCCCGGGGCCCTGGCGCAGCAGGGCTCAGGCAGGCTGCCTGCATTCCATGGCCCCACGTTGCTCCCGGAAGTGGCCAGCTGCTGGCAGGTCTCTGCGGCTCATGGCGGGAGGGGGGAGGTGGCTCTGTGCGCTGCCCCCGCCTCCAGCACTGTCCCCGCAGCTCCCATGGGCTGGAAACCGGCCTATGGGGGCTGCAGGGGCACCACTTGCAGGTGCAGGCAGTGTACAGAGACACGCTGTCCACCTTCCCCGAGGGGCGCGCAGAGAAGTGCCAGCAGCCAGCTGCGCTGCCGGCCAGGAGCCGCCTGTGGTAAGTGCCTCCACCTCGAACCCCCTCCTGCACCCCCATCCTCTGCCCCAGGTCAAAATCCCCTCCTGCACCAAACTCCCTCCCAGATCCCTCACCCCTCTCCCCCTCCTGCACCCCCGTCCTCTGCCCCAGGTCAAAGTCCCCTCCTGCACCAAACTCCCTCCCAGATCCCTCACCCCTCTCCCCCTCCTGCACCCCCGTCCTCTGCCCCAGGTCAAAATCCCCTCCTGCACCCAACCTCCCTCCCAGATCCCTCACCCCCTCCTGCACCCCCATCCTCTGCCCCAGGTCAAAATCCCCTCCTGCACCAAACTCCCTCCCAGATCCCTCACCCCTCTCCCCCTCCTGCACCCCCGTCCTCTGCCCCAGGTCAAAGTCCCCTCCTGCACCCAAACTCCCTCCCAGATCCCTCACCCCCTCCTGCACCCCCATCCTCTGCCCCAGGTCAAAATCCCCTCCTGCACCAAACTCCCTCCCAGATCCCTCACCCCTCTCCCCCTCCTGCACCCCCGTCCTCTGCCCCAGGTCAAAATCCCCTCCTGCACCAAACTCCCTCCCAGATCCCTCACCCCTCTCCCCCTCCTGCACCCCCGTCCTCTGCCCCAGGTCAAAGTCCCCTCCTGCACCAAACTCCCTCCCAGATCCCGCACCCCTCTCCCCTCCTGCACCCCCGTCCTCTGCCCCAGGTCAAAATCCCCTCCTGCACCAAACTCCCTCCCAGATCCCTCACCCCTCTCCCCCTCCTGCACCCCCGTCCTCTGCCCCAGGTCAAAATCCCCTCCTGCACCAAACTCCCTCCCAGATCCCTCACCCCTCTCCCCCTCCTGCACCCCCGTCCTCTGCCCCAGGTCAAAGTCCCCTCCTGCACCCATACTCGATCCCAGATCCCTCACCCCCTCCTGCACCCCCCTCCTCTGCCCCAGGTCAAAATCCCCTCCTGCACCAAACTCCCTCCCAGATCCCTCAGCCCCTCCTGCACCCCCGTCCTCTGCCCCAGGACAAAATCCCCTCCTGCACCAAACTCCCTCCCAGATCCCTCACCCCCTCCTGCACCCCCGTCCTCTGCCCCAGGACAAAATCCCCTCCTGCACCAAACTCCCTCCCAGATCCCTCACCCCTCTCCCCCTCCTGCACCCCCGTCCTCTGCCCCAGGTCAAAGTCCCCTCCTGCACCCAAACTCCCTCCCAGATCCCTCACCCCCTCCTGCACCCCCATCCTCTGCCCCAGGTCAAAATACCCTCCTGCACCACACTCCCTCCCAGATCCCTCACCCCTCTCCCCCTCCTGCACCCCCGTCCTCTGCCCCAGGTCAAAATCCCCTCCTGCACCAAACTCCCTCCCAGATCCCTCACCCCTCTCCCCCTCCTGCACCCCCGTCCTCTGCCCCAGGTCAAAATCCCCTCCTGCACCAAACTCCCTCCCAGATCCCTCACCCCTTCCTGCACCCCCGTCCTCTGCCCCAGCCCGGAGCCCCCTCCTGCACCAAACTCCCTCCCAGATCCCTCACCACCTCCTGCACCCCCGTCCTCTGCCCCAGCCTGGAGCCCCCTCCTGCACCCAAACTCCCTCCCAGAAAGAAACTCATATAACAGCTGTTCTAAGGGAAGAAGTCGGCTCTTTTGAATTAACTTAACTATATTTAGGGTGACAAGATGTCCTGATTTTATAGGGACAGTCCCGATTTTTGGGTCTTTTTCTTATATAGAATCCTATTACCCCCAACCCCCATCCCGATTTTTCACACTTGCTGTCTGGTCACCTTAACTATATTCTACATGTTTTAAGACTGAAATGTAACTACAGAAGAGCTTTATGTTAATTAAAAGGCAAGTTTAGTATAGCGTTAATAGCCTTGATGCCATAAGTGTGAGCATTTTGTTTTAAAGTAGGAAAAAGACATACACAGGGGCCCCAGGCCTACAGGGAGTTAATCCGTCCCTGCCTTTTAATACCTCACATAGTAGCGGTAAAAGAAAGCAAGTGTTTAGATACCAGTTGTGAATTTGCTGCAGTAGCAGTTTATGAAGACTTGTGTGAATATTTATAGCAGCATGTGTGCTGCCATCTTGAAAAAGCTTTGCTTTCCCTTATAGTTTATCAAAGTTTCAGTCACTGAGTCAGGGAGGAGCAGCAATGGCACAGGGCTTAGGGAACCAGTTGCACAGCACAATTAACCAACAACAAATAGTCAAGATGAATAGGTAGCAAACAGCATGTAGGCTGAAATATGCTCACATATGAGTATGATATGTTCATATCAGGTTAATTTAATTAGCTAAAAGCAGAGACTGTGGATAATTCATGATCAGATAAAAGGGTAAAATCAGTGAATGTTATTTGCTAATAATAGTTTATTCAACTCTGCTATGAAATACACTTTCATTTTCTGTAGGTAATGAGCCTGTCCCCAGCGCCTTTGTCACTGTTAATCAAGGCAGCTCCTATCCTCACAGAGGAGATGTATGGGGACATTCAGCCCGCAGCATGGGAGCTGCTGCTCAGCGTGGATGAGCACATGGCTGGAGCAGCAGGTAAGAGAACCTGAATCAGAGAGTGGTATTGTTGCCCTGCTGGCCATGCATAGCAGATGTTGGGGCCTTGCAGGTCAGCTTCCTGTTGGAGGAGGAATCAGTGACCCTACATCTGGGTGTGTTTTTAGAGCAACTTGATTATTTTATACTATACACACCAGTCACAAACAGCAGGCAGGCAATCCCCTCTTTTGGGCATCCCAGACGAGACGCCAATGCCTGATTAGAAAGAAAGGGCTCTGCTTCACGAATTGACTCTAGTTAGAGATATTAAAGGAGAGAGCACACTCTCCTGCTGTGTACCATAACCCTTCCCCAAAAAAGAAACTGCATCACAAACTTAACAACAATACGGCTCCTGGGGCGAACCAGCTCCAGGCAGCCAGCCAAACTTTGGAGACTGATATCTGTGGAAATTAATGCTGTTGGCATTGATGTTTGCTTGTGGGTAAACAGGTCACTAATTTTCTGTTTTCTTACCCAGCAGCTCCAACAGCAAAACACGAACTTTTGTATCCAGCTCCATTCCCCTCAAATCTCTGTGATAGGGGGCCTTTGTGAGAGAGGAAGCCACTCAAGATCAAACTTGTCATACCTCCAACAAATGTTGGCCCATTTAATTTTAATGCCTCTAGTTTGCAGCCCTCCATTCTCTCTTGTGTTATATTTAGTTTGTAAGCTCTTTGGGACAGGGGCCACCTTTTGTCCTGTGCGTTTGTACAGCACCTAGCTCCTGGTCTGTAACTGGTGCTCCAAGGCATGACTGCAATGCAAATGATGATATACATTTTATAACATTTGAAAAATCACATTTAGAATACACCAGAATTACTTCTGGCTTAATGGCTGAATGTAATTAAGGACAAAGGGCACAACCTTGCACTGGGATCCGCTAACATGGACCCGTGTGGGTCCTCATGCGATCACTTAGGCCTGGTCTACACTAGGACTTTAAATAGAATTTAGCAGCGTTAATTCGAATTAACCGCTCAACCGTCCACACCAGGAAGCCGTTTAATTCGACCTAGAGGGCTCTTTAGTTCGAATTCGGTACTCCACGCCGACGAGGGGAGTAGCGCTAAATTCGACATGGCTATCTCGAATTAGGCTAGGTGTGGATGCAAATCGAACTTAGTAGCTCCGGGAGCTATCCCACAGTGCACCACTCTGTTGACGCTCTGGACAGCAGTCCAAGCTTGGATTCTCTGACCAGCCACACAGGAAACGACCCGGGAAAATTTGAATTCCTTTTCCTGTCTGGGCACTTTGAATCTGATGTCCTGGTTGGACATCGGGGCGAGCTCAGCAGCACCTGCAACGATGCAGAGCTCTCCAGCAGAGGAGTCCATGCAATCCCAGAATAGAAAGAGGTCCCCAGCATGGACAGACCGGGAAGTCCTGGATCTGATCGCTGTGTGGGGCATTGAGTCTGTGCTTTCGGAGCTGTGCTCCAACAAACGGAATGCAAAGACCTACGAGAAGGTCTCCAAAGCCATGGCACTCAGAGGATACAGCCGGGATACAACGCAGTGCCGCGTGAAAATCAAGGACCTGAGACAAGGCTACCAAAAAGTCAGAGCGGCAAACGGACGCTCCGGAGCCCAGCCCCAGACATGCCGCTTCTACGAGGCACTGCATGCCATTCTAGGTGGGTCTGCCACCACTGCCCCACCAGTGACCGTGGACTCTGAGGATCGCATAGTGTCGACGGGCAGTTCCTCGGCGATGTTCACCGATGGGGAAGATGAGGAAGGGTTTGTGGAGGACGACGCAGGCGACAGCGCTTACAATACCGCTTTCCCCGACAGCCAGGATCTCTTCATCACCCTCACAGAGATCCCCTACCAACCCTCCCCGGCCGTTAACCCGGACTCAGAATCAGGGGAAGGATCAGTCGGTAAGTGCTATAAACATGGAAACATTTATTTTTTAAAAAACAGGAATAAAAACTATATAAAAACTATATAAAAAGTTTTCCATATAAAACTATATAAAAAGAAGGTCCACACATATAGGGATGGAACAGAAATCCTCTTGGGACACTTCCATGAAGCTCTCGTAGAGGTGCTCAAAAAGCCTCCGCAGGAGGTTCCTGGGGAGAGGTGCCTTATTTGGTGCTCCGTGGAAGCACACTCTTCCGCGCCAGGCCATCCTAACGTACAGCGGAATCATTGCCTCGACCAGCATGGCAGCATACGGTCCTGGTCTGTGCAGGGATTCTCGCAGCATCCTCTCTCTCTCTCTCCGAGTGACCCGCCTCAGGGTAATCTCGTTCGGCGACTGCTGCATCTAATTAGGGCAATTAGTGTACTGTTACTATTGTGAATGCTTGACTTTTACTTTGCATAGCAATGACCTTCGTTTAACAGCCACGTGTTGGAGGCCGCAGAGGAAAAGCATACAGTGATCTTTCCCAGGCACAGCTGTGAGGGGCTGGAACAGGGTCAGACTTTATGCTTTCCAGATTGCCTTCAGCAGGAGGGCACAGCTATCCATTAACTGTTAAGCAGCCTATAGTGTAGGGCTTACCAGGCCTGGCTGCTACACGGATTCAGCTGTACCGCCCCGCTTGTCCGATCTCCTGTGCAAGACCGCAGCCAATGAAAGCATATTCCGAAATCTCGAACTTGTCCTGAGAGCTCGTGAGACTAGGTGCCCTGTATGGTCTTGTTCACAGAAACTGAGTAGACTGTGTTCAGTGTTCGCAAACATGTATCTTTTCAAGGAAATCACTTCCTTTTTCCCATCACACAGCTGCGGCTCTTTCACGAACTGCCCCGGCATCGCCCTCACAGAGGCTGGCGCAGATTAGGTGGCGAAAGAAAAAGACTAGGGACGACATGTTCTCGGAACTGATGGCCTGCTCCAGAGCCGAGGCGGCCGAGCAGAGACAGTGGAGGGAGACCCTATGTCAGCACCAGCGCTCACACAGCGAACGGGAGGACAGGTGGCGGCAGGAAGACCAGCAGGCGACTCAAACGCTGCTTGGGCTAATGAGGGAGCAAACGGACACACTCCGGCGCCTTGTAGATGTTCTGCAGGACCGCAGGCAGGAGCAGAGAGCCCCCCTGAACTGTATCTGCAACCGCCTTCCCCCGCCACAAAGTCCTGTCCCCCCCTCACCCAAAATCACAAGAAGGAGGGGCGCTAGGGGCCGTGAAAACTGTCACTCCACCCCAGCAGAGCGCTCATGTACCAAACAGCTCTCATGCCATAAATTTTGAGAAGTGCTTCCCTTCCTGGATCACCCAGTCCCAAATCCAAGTTTCATCCCCCCACTGTGTAGTTGAGTATTAAAAGTAGTTTGTTGTTATTCACTGTTTCCGTCACGTTTTTCTTGTCAGAAGACTTTGTGTGAAGGGGGGAGGGTTTTTTTAATTGCATAGGACAGCCTCCATTACCAGGGTACAGACTTGGGGCAGGATCAACAGCAGGACACACACAGACTGCAGTCACTAGGCACCAGGGTCAGTCTGGGAGGTGTATGCTGCCCCGGGTCAGTCTGTGAGGTGTATGCTGCCCCAGGGTCCTAGCGCCTGCCATCCACAAATGGCAAGGCAGGCTGCCCTTACCATGCCCTTCCACCCTAGACACGAGCCTCTCCGATGCCCTGAGCCCCAGCAAGAGCCCTCATCCACGGACACATACTCACCCTTCCCACACACCCCTCACCCCTTCCTACGCCCCAACCCCCAGCCCAGAGCCTGCATCCAAACTCCGTCCCAAAGACGGCACCCCTCACCCCTTCCTGCAAACCCACCCCTTCCTGCACACCCACCTGCAACCGTCCTCCCCCCAGAGACCGCTGTAGGAGCAGGAGCCTGTCATTCCTCTAGTGTAGAAGTGGTCTGTACATCAGTGCACACCGTACCCACCACAGTCTGCGTCCATGTTTCAACCCTAGAACAGGAATTCATAATTAAAGAAAACTTTGTTAATAATCAGTGTTCCATTAAATTTATTTTAAAACGTGTGTTGGAAGGGGGGAAACCTGGAGAACGGGGTATGTAACCGAAGATCGAAGTCAACAGTCACTGAAACAGGCTCAGGTTCAGCTTCTCTGTAAATCAAGTGGACAGTCATAGGTTACTCTGCTCTCCGAGGAACCTAGCTTTCAAAGCCTCCCGGATGCACAGCGCTTCCCGCTGGGATCTTCTATCGGCACGGCAGCCATGCCTCAACCTCCCATCCCGCCATAAAGGTCTCCCCCTTGCTCTCACAGAGATTGTGGAGCACACAGCAAGCAGCAATAACAACGGGGATATTTTTTTCACTGAGGTCCGAGCGAGTCAGTAAGCTCCGCCATCTCCCCTTGAGACGTCCGAAAGCACACTCCACCACCATTCTGCACTTGCTCAGCCGGTAGTTGAAGAGTTCCTTCTCACTGTCCAAGGCGCCTGTATAGGGCTTCATGAGCCAGGGCATTAGCGGGTAGGCTGGGTCCCCGAGGATCACTGTAGGCATCTGCACATCCCCAACCGTTATTTTGTGGTCCGGGAAGAAACTACCTGCCTGGAGGCGTTTAAACAGACCAGAGTTCCTGAACACATGCGCGTCATGAACCTTGCCCGGCCACCCGACGTAGATGTTGGTAAAACGTCCCCTATGGTCCACCAGTGCTTGCAGCACCATAGAAAAGTAGCCCTTTCGGTTAATGTACTGGCTGGCCTGGTGGGCTGGTCCCAGGATAGGGATGTGAGTCCCATCTATAGCCCCACCGCAGTTTGGGAATCCCATCGTGGCGAAGCCATCTCTGACGACCTGGACGTTTCCTAGAGTCACTACCTTTGAGAGCAGTTGCTCAACGATTGCGTGGGCTACTTGAATCACAGCAAGCCCTACGGTAGATTTGCCCACGCCAAAGTGGTTCGCTACTGACCGGTAGCTGTCTGGCGTTGCAAGTTTCCAGAGGGCTATGGCCACTCGCTTCTGCACAGTCAGGGCTGCTCGCATCCGGGTGTCCTGGCGCTTCAGGGCAGGGGACAGCAAGTCACAGAGTTCAAGGAAAGTGCCCTTACGCATCCTGAAGTTTCGCAGCCACTGTGATTCATCCCAGACCTGCAGCACTATGCGGTCCCACCAGTCCGTGCTTGTTTCCCGGGCCCAGAATCGCCGTTCCACACCATGAACTTGACCCATTGCCACCATGATCTCCACTGCGCGGCGTACCCTGCTTTGTGAGAGGTCTGCGCCACTCTGTGACTTCCTGTCCTCACCACGCTGACGGAGCCTCCTCGCCCGATTTCTCAGCAGCTGACTGCGGAAGAGGTGGACGATAAGGTGCGAGGAGTTGACAACAGCCATAAGTGCAGCGATGATCGCAGCGGGCTCCATGCTCGCAGTGCTGTGGCGTCCGCGCTATAACCGACCAGAGAAGGACGCGAACAGATTTCCCGCCGGCGCTTTCAAGGAGAGAGGGCGGGAGTGACGGTTGAATGATGACAGTTACCCAAAACCAGCCTCGACACATTTTTTCCCCCAGCAGGCATTGGGGGCTCTACCCAGCATTCCAATGGGCAGCGGGGAGTGCGGGAACTGTGGGATAGCTTCCCACAGTGCACCGCTTCCAAAGTCGACGCTGGCCCCGTTACTGTGGACTCAGACAGTCGAATTAGTGTATTTAGTGTGGATACACAAATTCGACTTCATAAGGTCGATTCCACAAGTTCGAGTTAAGTAGATTCAAAATAGTCTTGTAGTGTAGACGTACCCTTAGACACATAAAGTAAGGTACCCAACTCCTTCTAATGTATGTTCTCATGTGCCCAGGAGACTGACTGTAGAGGTTAATTTAGACACCATAATTTAAAAATCCTTGTCATTTTTGTACAGAATTATAACTGCATTGTGACAGGACTAAAGGAAAGAAAACACAAATAATTATTTCTTAATTAATACTTATATTATTTGTGCAAAAGCCTCTTACTTTCAGATCAGTAGTGCTTTAGGGCTTGTGTGCTGAGCTCTTCTGTGAGATGCTCAGCACCCTGCACTCCCCCTAACTTCACTTGGAGGGGAGGGTGCTCAGCACCTCACAGAATTACTCAACACCTTGCAGGACTGAGATCTAAATCTCACTGTAAAATCTTTATTTAATCTAAAATGTAATGAAATTCCATTGTAAATATTTGGATTCTGAACCTGCCCGTCCTTTGGGGAGTTATGAAGTATTGGTTCATAGATTTTTTTTCTTATGTTCTATCTTTTAGCATGGGATAATTTATCAGATTAAAAAAAAATAATTATCTTTTTCAATGCACTGTGACATTCCCAATAATTTAGTCACTGTCTATCTACAATTGGAATATCCCTCGATGCAGATCTATACAGTAGTATAATAAGATTCTAGACTGGGAGTCAGAAAACCTGATTTCTCTTCCCAGCATTGCCACTGATTGACTCTGTGAACTTCAGAAAGTCACTAAAACGTGCCTCAGTTTCCCCCTCTGTGCTTTGTAAACGGCTTTGAGTTGGAAAGTCCTGTAAAAGTGCTGCTGCTTCTTATTTATTATTATTGATGAATGAAGCCTGGACTTACTTTTTATTCTAAACTTATCATTACTGAGATTTTCATGAGAACAAAAGCATTCTCTTTTTTTAAAAAAACAGCTTTGCTAAAATCTTTTTATGAGCAGTTGTGGTGGCTTTGAGAGGTGGAGTGACACTGATTTCATTTCATGAAGCAAAGCACTTTTTGCTGGTGCCAGTATATTGCTGATCTCATTTTCTGTGGAGCGCTTTTTTTTAATTTTTTTTTTTTACGTGACTGAAATTTTATCTGCAAAACAAATACACTCTGCAAAAACTCAGCTGATCAAATGTTCACTCCCTGCAGCTGCCATGTTCCTGCTGTGTGCTGTGAAAGTGCCCGAGGCTGTTTCTGATATGCTGATGTCCGAATTTCATCACCCTGAAACAGTGCAAAGACTGAACGCTGTTCTCAAGTTCCATACCCTCTGGAGATTTCGGTATCAAGTCTGGCCTCGGATGGAGGAGGGCGCTCAGCAGATCTTTAAGGTAGATGAGGAGAACAAACACACTATTGTCTTTTGCGGTTTTGGCTTGCAGGACAGATGTATTGTGACATGATGACAAGGAATTGGCTTTAAGTCATTTCAGGAGAGGAAAAAAATAATTCTGAATGCCAGGTTTGTAGGATGCAGAACTGTATTAAAAAGAGACAATCCCACAGAATTCTGGATGTAGATTAGAGAAAAATACTTAGTAGGAAAGAAGCATAGTGCCATAGACGATTGGCACAGTATAGTAAGATGGAGGTCAGCGGGGGGGAAATGAATGGAACTAATTAGTATCTCTGAATTTTCCACCGATATTAAATTAGAAGATGATACAACATTTCCATAGTTATTAACGGGAATATCTTGTGCCCGTTATAACTAAATGCATTGAGCTAAATATATAGGCTGCACTTCTGTGAAGACAAGGGGAGTCCTATTGACTCTGGCCATTGGGCCATGCTTCCCTGCAACCCAGAGGAGTCCTAGTGACTCTGGCCATTGGATTACACAGCCCTGAGGCGGGGCAATAACCCTATTGACTTCACTGCGGGGCTACGACGCCCTTGCCTCATCCCCTGGGTGACGGGGTGTCCTGGCCCCTGCGACACATGGTAGAGAATGGGGGCAACAGTCGAGGCCTGCAAAAGGCCCCAAGTGAGGGGGGACTGCCCGAAGCAAGCTCAGAGTTCCCCTCACTGGTTAACCACTGCAAATCAAGATGGAGGCCAACAAATTATTGAAGTGGCTGTTAGAAAACCAACAACTACAGGTGACCCAGCAGCAGCGGTGCCAAGCACAACTGATACAGCAGATCATCTTCCAGCAGCAACAGCTGATGCGTGAGCTGGCTGACAAACATCAGACTCAGCAGGAGTGGTTGGTCAATCAGGATTTAAATCCACCACCTAAAATTTTCTTTCCCTCTACCTGATTTTCTCTCCTTGTGTTTTCTTTCAGATTCCTCCTCCAAGTATAAACTTCACTCTGCCCTCTCCAGTACTGGGAATGCCCTCTGTGCCAATGTTTGACCCCCCGTGGGTTCCACAGTGCAGTGGGAGCGTGCAGGACCCAATTAATGAGGACCAGTCTGTAAGTTAAAGAGCTCCCTAGAGGGGATATTGTTATTACTTAGTGACAAATTATATCCAGGTGTTGGGGGGGGGGGAGGAGAGAGGGAGTTAAAGAAGACCAAGTAGTCTAAACTCTGAATTTCCTTACTTGCGTCAGTTTACAAGAGATCTTTGTGTACATTGTCAGTATAGTGCCTAGGCACCACATATACAATGTTAATATTTTTCCTATTTTTCAGCAAGAGACTTAAGACAAGAAATCCAACCAAGAGCTTCCTTGTGAATCTCTATTCAGTTAACACCTATTTGTTGTGGGTGTGTATATGTGTAGATAGATGGAAGGATTTGATCTTTAGTGGTTAAATGTTAGCGGTGACTCATAAAAGTGGCCTAAAACACATGCTGCATGAAAACCAAACCAATTGCTTCAAGTTGGTTTCTTTCTTCTTGCTTTTCTGGCAGAAGTCATTTTCAGCCCGGGCAGTGTCACGTTCCCATCAGCGAGCAGAGCACATCCTGAAGAACCTGCAGCAGGAGGAAGAAAAGAAGCGCCTAGGCCGGGAAGCCAGTCTTATCACGGCCATTCCCATCACCCAGGAGGCCTGCTATGAGCCCACCTGCACCCCAAACTCAGAGCAAGAAGAAGAAGGTGCGCTCTAGAGCCATGAACTGCTTGCCGGGGACCAATAAGCACATGCCTCCAGCGTGGAACAGATCTTAGGGATGCAGTGAGGATGGAAAGTGATCATTAGTGATAGGGAAGATCCCACTTTAACATCCTCATCATTTTGGATCATTCGAAGGAACTGGTATTTAATCACTTTAAGAACCTGACAGCACCATACAGGTATAAGGCATCCATATCAAAAAATAAAAGATTCAAAATGAATGAGAAAAAAAGTGTAGCCAATAATTAGTGTAATAAGGGCCCAAACCTGTGAAATGTTGAGTGCTGCCCACAAGAAACTGGGTGTCCTCAGCTCCCACTGACCAATGGGAGTTGGGGACTCTCTGTACTTCATAGGAGGCACTTAGCACCTTGCCCAATCAGATCCTTAGAATATGAGAATAAAGGAAACTGAAAACTTAGCCTTTGGGTTGAGGATTTTCATTGGGTCAAGCTAATGCAATAGAGAGAATTAGTTAAATGTCCTCTTTTTGCACATTGGAGCTGCACAAATATACTGATGTGTCCTGAGCTGTGTATGCGGTGGAAAATCTGCAAACAGAATAGTGGCATTGCAAGTTCACCCTGACAGTATCTAGAGGAAGGACAACAAATTATCTAGCAATGTGATTTGTTAGAATGTAGAATAATCGTCTAATAGAAGCTGTGGAGCTGGATCACCTGAGTCAACTGAAACTTGACTCAGCAAAGCACTGGGTAATATATGTTAAGGAACAGGCCTGCTCTAGCTCCCAGGGGATGGACGAAATGACCTAGATCATCTTTTTAGTTTCTAAATTGTGCATTTCACAAGAAGCCTGACTTTTTTTTTCTCTCTTCCAATCTGGCAGCATGATGCTTCTTTCTGGGAAGTGCCTTGAACTGTGTCAGTCAAATTTATAAACCAAAATTCACATCTCCTGTTTTCTTTGTCAGTAGAAGAAGTCACCAACTTGGCATCCCGCCGCCTCTCTGTGAGTCCCTCCTGCACCTCCAGTACTTCTCACAGGAACTATTCCTTCCGTCGTGGCTCTGTCTGGTCAGTGCGTTCAGCCGTCAGTGCAGAAGGTGGGTATTGACTTTGCATTTGTTTTTAATTCTCCTTACAGTGTATATATTCATTCTGTTGACTCACAGGTCTCATGTCTTCCTTGCTCTTAACCAAAGCTACACCTGCCTTTTGTCAGGCCTGCTTGAAAGCTCAGGAGGTTCTGAATTAGTCAGCCCCATTCATTATGGTACTGCTGTTCATTCCTATGTAGCTTCTCTTCAGTTCCAGTGTTTCATTGTGAGTTACCACGGAGTTGTGTCATGTGAAGCACGCCAGGTGGAGAACTGTAATTGAAAGGGATTTTGCCAACAGCACATTGGCTAAAGCACGCCTTTTACTCCTCTCTGCTCTAGATGAGGAGCACACTACGGAGCACACGCCAAACCATCATGTGCCGCAGCCCCCGCAGGCAGTGTTCCCAGCATGCATCTGTGCAGCTGTGCTCCCCATTGTTCACTTGATGGAAGATGGAGAAGTCCGAGAGGATGGAGTAGCAGGTGATGACCTAGATTAAACATTCATGGACTCTTAATTAGCGGTTACAAAAATCTCTAGCAGTTTGAACAATGGCTCAGATTAGTAAGAGCAGGTAGGCTGGTAGCATCAGAATCCAGTTATTAGAGGTACCTAGGCTTTTTAAAAAAGCTAGGAGATTGCTCATGAAAAAAAACATGTTAAAAGAACAGTTTTAAGGTTGCAAAGTCAAGCCCTCATAATTTAGGAAATACCAGAATCAGGGTTGCCTGTGCAACCTTAATGTGATTCTCTTGTGTGAATGCATTATGATACAGTCTGTAATTACCTGAGCACATCTTATATTTTCCACAGGACCTCTGCCTCATTCAGTGCACAGAATGGATACTGCACATTTAATGAGCAGCTATTCAGTATGTTATTTTATCATTATTGTTCAGTGTCTGGGTCCAGGCCTTATTTACTGCACACTATTCAAACCATGCTCTGAAGAGAGAATTGTTAATTTCCTCATGGACTTTTCTGTGGCGCTCATCACTACAGTATGTGTGCTTGATAAACATTACTGAATTTATCTTCATGTCTCAATCCCCCATACCCATCTACGACTCCTTGTCCCAGGTCCAGTCTCACCCCCACACTTGCCTCCTTAGCTCACATATAGGTCAGAATCCCAGTCCCCTAACCCTCCCTGGCTCCTCCCTTTAGTCCCCCACCCCACCTGGCTCCTCACCCCTGTGCACTTGAATCGGGCTACTTCCTCCTTTTCCTTCTCATTGCCTGGGTGCCTGCAGGAGGATCACTGAGAGCACAGGAGATGCAGTTCCCCTGTTCTCAATTCCAGTGCCTGGTGCCACACCAGCCCCTGGCTGCAAGAGGAGCAATTGGAGGGAAAGTCCTGCTCAGCCCCTGCAGCCCTGGGATGGAGCATGCTACATGCAGACAAAACCTTTGGAAAATCTAGCTGCTAAACTCTTTTTGTGTCTACTGAACTTGTGCAAACTGAGCTTTTCAGAGGCTCATAATTTGGCCAAATTTGAAAAAAAAATTATGAGGATGGCAGAAGACACATCTCTGGCACCAGGGTGAGGCACCTGCCAAATTTTAAATCTCTGCTCTAAAGCATGGACGTGTCAGAGCATCTCAGTGGAACAGTTCATTCTCAAAAGTGACAATCATTTTTGCTTAAATGTACCAAAAATATTCAGCCTGAGGCTGACACCCAGCATGGAAAATGTCAACCCAAACAGTTAAAATTTGGCAAAGTTGTGAACAACTGAAAAGAGGATCTTACAATGGGAAGCGTTGGGCAGTTTAACTATAGGCATCACTAGCTGTGTTGTCTTTAATTCCACTTATAAATAGCGTATGAAGAGTTTATAAATTATTAGACCTTATAATCATGTTACAGACATGAATAGTGTGTGTCATCGATGGTTATAAGCACGTCTGTAGAAAGTTTTATAAACTGCAATTGTCAGGCTCTGGGTTCTGGGTGGTCAGGCCTGGTGGTTGGAGTAGTGGTCAAGAACAGATAGCAAGGGTCAAAGCTGGCCACAGAGTCAGGACTGAGCTGAGAGCAGCACTTAAACCAGGGCCTGGGGACGGGCCGTGAGTCAGAACCAAGGTCTGGGTCCGTAAACAGCTAAATCAGGATTGCAGTCGGAGTCTGGAAGCAGGCCAGAGCTCGAAGCTGGGTTGAAGTTAGTCCAAGGTTCTGGGGGTCAGGAGGCAGGTGCAAGGCTGGGGCAGGATCAGAATAACGTACAGACAAGGCTGAACCAGGCTGGAACAAGGTTTGGACAGGGCTGGGGCAGAGACAGGATCAAGGCAGGCTGGAAGCCTAGGGACTCTGTAACACTGTGAGGCAGCAGGAGAGTTCCTAGTCGAGCGGTGCTATTGCACAGACTGACTTGTTGATCTGGCAGTGAGGGTGAAATATTTGTACATGGGGGTCATTGATCCGGGCCCTGCCCAGGGATAGGCTGCTGCAGCATGCCTGAGGGGTGAGTCAGTGCAGGCTTTGCTGGAGGCAGGATTCATTGTAGCTGAGTGAGCAGCCCTGGTTCAGCTGTGCTGCTAATGTAAATTTGCAGATGAATAATCATTTATGCTAAAATTGGTGACACTTGAGGGATTTAGTAACCCTTTCACAAACACACGTCTGTCCAAATACTAGCCACAAATAATACAATTTAGTGAATAACAAAAAATTCACAAAAATATTTGCAGTTTTTAATTAACTGACCATATGTAATCATGCATCTGAGTTTCACTTCTGCAGATGCATGTGGTTCTCTGGTTTGCTGGTAGACGTCAAACATTTTAATATAAATATACCCCTTTAAGACTTCTCCTGAAGATGAGGTTCTCACTGGTTCTTTTTCTTCCTCCTGTACAGTGAGTGCTGTGGCGCAGCAGGTCTTATGGAACTGTTTGATTGAAGATCCCTCTACAGTTCTACGGCATTTCCTGGAGAAACTCACAATAAGCAACCGACAGGTAGGTTCTCCTTTTCCCAGTATAGACATTAAAGGAAAGCTTAGCCATCACTTAATGCATGAAAATACAGGAGCAAGTAAAATCACTTAAAGGGTAAACAATCTTTACTATAAGATGGCTTAGAATACAACCAGATCCTTGGCTGGTGTAGATCAGTGTAGGCCCTATCAATTCAGTGGGGCTATGCTGATTTACACCACCTGAGTATCTGGCCCTGATTGTCCAAGGCCCTGTTCTGACTCTGTTTTGGACTCTTAGTCATGAATCCTACTGAGCTAGGTATCCTCAGCTGGTGCAAATGAACTTAGCTTCCTCGGAGCCATTCTGTTTAACCCTCCCTGAAGTACAGACCTGACATTCAGCACTCTGTTTGCAGTGTTGTAGCCATGTGGGTCCCAGGATGATAAAGAGACAAGGTCATACCTTTTATTGGACCAGCTTCTGTTGGTGAGACAAACTTTCAAGCGTACACAGAGCTCTTCTTCAGGTCTGGGAACTGTACTAATCAGAGAGTCACAGCTAAATACAAGGTGGAACAGATCGTTTAACATAAGTAGTTAATACATATCATCGTAATCCTTTTCTGTGCTATGTCTGGTTTAGATTGTAAACTCTATGGGGCAGGGATCTGTCGCTTTTGTTGATATGAAGAGCACCATGCAACCCTGTAGCACTATATAAATAATAATATGGACAACACCGTGCACACTAGTGACACCATATAAATAAGAACATAAGAACGGCCATACGAGGTCTGACCAATGGTCCATCTAGCCCAGTAGCCTCTCTTCCAACAGTGGTTGGTGCTAGGTGCTTGAGAAGGAATGAACAGAACAGGGAAATTTATCAAGTGATCCATCCCCTGTCATCCAATCCCAACATTTGGCAGTCAGAAGTTTGGGAACACCCAGAGCATATGGGGTTGCATTCCTGATCATCTTGGCTAATAGCCATTGATGGACCTATCCTCCATGAACTTATCTCATTCTTTTCTAACCCAGTTATACTTTGTCCTTCACAACCTCCCATGGCAACGAGTTCCACAGCTTGATTGTGCATTATGTGAAGAAGTACTTCCTTATATTTGTTTTACACCTGCTGCTTATTAATTTCATTGAGTGACCCTTGGTTCTTGTGTTATGTCAAGGGTACATAAGACTTCCTTGTTCACTTTCTCTACACCATTCATGATTTTATAGAGCTCTTATCATATCCCCCCTTTCGTCATCTCTTTTCTAAACAGAACAGAGACTCCCCATATGAAAGCTGTTCCATACCCCTACACATTTTTATTGCCCTTCTCTGTATTTTTGCCAATTCTAATGTATCTTTTTTGTGGGATGGGGTGATCAGAAATGTACACAGTATTCAAGGTGTGGGGGTATCTTGGATTTATATGGTAGCATTATGATATTTTTTGTCTCATTATCTATCCCTTTCTTAATGGTTCCTAACGTTCTGTTCGCTTTTTGGACAGCTGCTGCACCCTGAGCAGATATCGTCAGAGAACTACTAAAGATAGTAATGATGTTATCACTGTAGATAGTGATATCACCATCCTTATCACCTGACCATCACATGTATATCAAAGTTGACTGCTCACACTTGCTGCATTAATGAGACAGTAAATAAAAAGAAAACAGGAAGAAAAGCTAGTCAAATCCTTTTTGCCTCTGTTTTTAATGACTGTGCACAGAGGCCTAGCCACCTTTACAGCTTCTCACTAGAAGGGGAGACCTGAAAGTTTCCTTTTAATTCAGCCCAGTCAGCCACTGATGCTTGTTAAGCATCCAGACTTGAAAGAGTAGCTCTTTCCCCTACAGCCCGGATCACCAGTAGAAAGTTGGAATCTGCTGTGTGGCCACCAATGGCTGTTGAAAGGTGAATTCTAGGTGAGGGGCGGGGGAACCTTTAAAAATACAGGTGATGTCTACACTGCAGACAGAGGTGCAACTGCAGCATGTGTAGACATACCCAAGCCAGCTCTGATCTAGCTAGCTTAGATAACAGTAGCAGTGAAGCTGCAGCAAAATGGGCGACAGCACAGGCTAGCCACTTGAGTATATACCCAGGGTCCCAGGCAGGCTTGTACATCCTTTGCTGCTGCCCGTCCTGCTGTGGCTTCACTGCTGTTGTTACCTGAGTTAGTTAGATTGTGTCTGCGCATGCTGCATTCACACCTGGGATTGCAGTTTAGACATACCTAAAGAGAGAGACTATTTAAAAATTAAACTCTCCAAAACAGAAGAGATAAGGGACCAGATTTTCAGCTGGTGTAAATCAGCCAGTGAATCAACTATGCCAATTCACATCTGCTGAGAATTGGCCCCAGGCTTTCACAACATGTATCCCTCTGTTCTCGGTTTTCCTTCTCCAAAGTATTTTACGTAGGAATTGCTGTGGAACCTTTTCAGTCTCTTCTGATCTCTCACACCATTAAAAAACAGAAGTGGCTCCAATAAAGTAAATGAAGCTGCCTAAACTAGAGTAAAGCTGGTATAAGTGAGGTTAGAATTAGTCCCATAACTTTAAAAAGCTTTTATGAAACATAACATTTTAAAATTAAAGAATATCTTAGTTATAGCTTATTGCACTAATAAATTGTAAAATTAGCAAGTTAAACAATGTAAAATCTTAAAGGAACAAAGAGAGGAAAGAAATAGGTTAAGTCTAAAGAGCTGGATTCTCTGGCCCACTTCGCTGTCTTTGCGCCACCTAAGCATCACAAAGAGACCTTCCGTAACTTCTCTGGCACCTCTGCCAGGTGTAGAGCTGCCATGGCCTGTCCCTATGCCTAGCCAACAGCCCTGGCACAGGGGCCACGCAGGAGTTAGGGAGAAGGGAAGAGGAGTGTCCAGACAGTGATGTGCTCTGTCTATCCTCAACTGGTGGATGATCCCTATGCCAGCCTACACATGTTAGAGCTGCCCAAAGGAGAAAACAACAGAGAATCTTACCCAAAATGGGGACTGTAACCAAGCAGTGACAACGATCACAGTAAAGTGAAGGAAGATCCAGGGAACTACAGGCCAGTCAGTCTCACCTCAGTCCCTGGAAAAATCATGGAACAGGTCCTCAAGGAATCAATTCTGAACCACTTAAAGGAGGGGAAAGTGATCAGGAACAGTCAGCATGGATTCACCAAGGGCAAGTCATGCTTGACTAACCTAATTGCCTTCTATGATGAGATAACCGGCTCTGTGGATGAGGGGAAAGCAGTGGATGTGCTATTTCTGGACTTTAGCAAAGCTTTTGATACAGTCTCCCACAGTATTATTGCCAACAAGTTAAAGAAGTATGGGCTGGATGAATGGACGGTAAGGTGGATAGAAAACTGGCTAAATGGTCAGGCTCAACAGGTAGTGATCAATGGTTCCATGTCTAGTTGGCAGCCGGTATCAAGTGGAGTGCCCCAAGGATCGGTGCTGGGGCCGGTTTTGTTCAATATCTTCATTAACGATCTGGAGGATGGTGTGGACTGCACCCTTAGCAAGTTTGCAGATGACACTAAACTGGGAGGAGTGGTTGATACGCTGGAGGGTAGGGATAGGATACAGAGGGACCTAGACAAATTAGAGGATTGGGCCAAAAGAAATATGATGAGGTTCAACAAGGACAAGTGCAGAGTCCTGCACTTAGGACGGAAGAATCCCATGCACTGCTACAGACTAGGGACCGAATGGCTGGGCAGCAGTTCTGCAGAAAAGGACCTAGGGGTTATGGTGGATGAAAAGCTGAATATGAGTCAACAGTGTGCCCTTGTTGCCAAGAAGGCTAATGGCATTTTGGGTTGTATAAGTAGGGGCATTTCCAGCAGATCGAGGGATGTGATCATTCCCCTCTATTCAGCACTGGTGAGGCCTCATTTGGAGTACTGTGTCCAGTTTTGGGCCCCACACTACAAGAAGGATGTGGATAAATTGGAAAGAGTCCAGCAGAGGGCAACAAAAATGATTAGGGGGCTGGAGCACATGACTTATGAGGAGAGGCTGAGGGAACTGGGATTGTTTAGTCTGCAGAAGAGAAGAATGAGGGGGGATTTGATAGCTGCTTTCAACTACCTGAAAGGGGGTTCCAAAGAGGATGGATCTAGACTGTTCTCAGTGGTAGAAGATGACAGAACAAGGAGTAATGGTCTCAAGTTGCAGGGGGTTAGGTTTAGGTTGGACATTAGGAAAAACTTTTTCACTAGTAAGGTGGTGAAGAACTGGAATGGGTTACCTAGGGAGGTGGTGGAATCTCCTTCCTTAGAGGTTTTTAAGGTCAGGCTTGACAAAGCCCTGGCTGGGATGATTTAGTTGGGTTTGGTCCTGCTTTGAGGAGGGGGTTGGACTAGATGACCTCCTGAGGTCCCTTCCAACCCTGAGATTCTATGATTCTATGAAAGTGAATTAATTTTTATATACTCTGTCCAATACTGTCCTAGTAGCACTTTTTCATTGTAAATAAGAACTTGAATTGCTGCAGGGAAGGTGCAGTGACAGGATTGGGAGGCTGCCAGGGCAGATGCCCATGGTGATACCTCTAGGTAAGAAAGTGATCCACAACATGAAACAGTGAGAACCACTGACCTAGAGAATACATTCACTATGGCCTTGGACTTGCACTTAGAATTCTAAGTCCTCTCCTAAGCATATGGTTCCATTTTATGCAGCGAGAGAGAGAGAGAATGAGAACGAGAAAGGAAGGAAGGAAACTGTAGGCCATTTTGTGATGGAAATTAAAAACTCTTGCTTTTCTTCCAGGATGAGTTGATGTACATGCTGAGGAAGCTCCTACTGAACATCGGAGACTTCCCTGCCCAGACGTCTCACATCCTGTTTAACTACTTGGTGAGTAGCTCCCAGTACCACCTACAGCCCATAAACCTAACCTTTGATTGTAACATATGTGCTTTAGGAAATGGGCAATCTAGGAAGAGACAGTGCCCTAGTGGTTTTGTCCACACAGTTTATGCACATCAAACCTTCAGCTGTCAGTGTAGATCACCCGGCTCAGACAGGCTTCCATTCCCCCCTCCCCCCATTTATTAAAGAGTGAAATAAACTGTTATCCTGTCATCCCAAACCCGCAGCTGCGCGCAACCATTTTGTAGAGCAATCACTGGAGTTCTGCTGGGGGAGACCATGCAACGTGTGTACCCCCTAAGCTGTGCTCTAGGAGAGTCTGTGTGAGGGATCACAGGCCTGTTCCCGCCCTCCTTATCCCAGATCCTCCTCCACTCCCAATTCCTGCTTTCCTGATTTGGTCCAGTTCCCTGCTTCTCCACCCTGTCCCTGACTGTGACTTTGGCTTTGCTTGACTCCTGATTCTGTCTCCAGCTCCAGTTTCTGTCTCCTGACTCCAAGCACTAGGCACGACTGCCTGTGCCCTGGTCCTCATACACTGCTGCACAGATCCTCCCTTTCCTCCACTCTACAGAGATAGGGTATAAAGGACCATGGTGGCTTCTTCTCTACCCACCTGTCTGCCCAGTGCCCATCCCAGCTATTACGGCTGTTCTGGATCAGCCCCTCAGCACACAGCAGTGGCATCCCATACTCACCCAGAACAGAAGGAGGTAGAAAGTTGACATTGGGCATAGTCAGACAAAGCAACATGAACTTTCAGGTATTAGGTTTGACAGGTTGAGTCTTCTCCCAACGACGAGTAACGCTACAGGAACCATCTTTTTGTTCTGTGTCTGTATAGAGCCTCGCATAGTGGAGTCCTGGTCCATGACTGGAGCTCCTACGTGCTATGACAGTACAAACAATAAATGTTCATCACAAATTCCTCTGTCTGACGTAGTTGACTTGGGTTGATCACAGACTGACTGCTCCTCGGAATAATGGAGGACTGTATTAATGATAACTCTGGGACATGGAGTTGGCTGAAGCAGGACTAATGCCAGTAAAACAATGTGCTGTGTATACAAAAGCAGCTTGAGTGCCACTCTTTTGTTTGTGCCTTGCAGGTGGGATTGATCATGTACTTTGTGCGTACTCCGTGTGAATGGGGCATGGACGCCATTTCAGCTACGCTGACCTTCCTGTGGGAAGTGGTGGGTTATGTAGAGGGCCTTTTCTTCAAGGATCTCAAACAGACTATGAAGAAGGAGCAGTGTGAAGTAAAACTGCTGGTGACTGCCTCAATGCCAGGTAGGAACATGTACAATCTTTAAGACCTAGCTGGGTTCCTTTACCTATCTTCTATATTTGCTATTTTGCTTACTGCTCCTACACCCCTGAAATATAGAATTACTGGCTTGAGATCCATTGGAAGAAGGTCAGTGGAAGCTCCCTCTTAATATCATCAGACATTTTTAAGCCAGTCCTCCTTGAATTTGGGCTCTGTAAAATAATTCTTGAACAGTTCACAGCCCCTTCAGAATTCTGCAGGCAAATAAACAAAAAGTGACATCAGAACAGTCTGTTCAGCGTGGAGCCATGTGCCAATCAGTCCCTGAAGGACTGCCAAGTCTGATCATTTGAAGAGTCTGCCACTCAGGGATAGGTCAACTTGAAACCCTCCAGTGTAAATCATGGCAATGCCTGGAGTTAATAACCAAGAGTGTACAGTGGTAACCCTACATCTTCATGAGCCAGACAAGAGATTGCTCTGTGAAAAACGGAGTTGTCATTTTATATGTATTTCTTCCTTAGCGTAACTGTTACAGTTAAAATCAATTGTAACCCCCTAGAAAAGATAAAGTCTCATTAAATGGGAGTATAAGTATTGCATAATGGATTCAAAATACCTAGAACTTGTGTTGGCTCTTCACAAGACAAATTTCACCCATTGTCCTTACTCTGTGAATAGTCCCATTGAAACAGCATATGAATTATGTGAGAAAGGAGGAGAGAGAGAATGACAGCTCTTCTTTACTATAGGCACAAAGACCCTGGTAGTGCATGGACAGAACGAGTGTGACATCCCAACCCAGTTACCAGTGCATGAGGACACACAATTTGAAGCTCTTCTGAAGGTGGGAATGGGGTTTTTGGTAGAGCTGTTTATTGATACATTTAGCTGCCTGTGCCTGTCACATCTAAGTTTTAGAAATACAGTCTTACAAACATCCCGATTTCAGCGTTGTGAAGGAATGCTGCTCTGATATCCACTTCCATCTCAAGATGGGTGACCACTACTATATAAACCAGGGAGTGAACTGATGTCTAATGTGGGGTACTCAGGAGTTCCCATTGCCAGCCAATGCCCCACAAGTGTAACTCTGAGGCCAACAGGCTGCTGCAGATCAGATACAATTTCCTAAATAAATTAGTTAACAATTCACTGACATACTCATCCGTTCATTTTGTTCTGGTGTTTGACCAGCTCTATTACCTACCTAAGAAATGAACCAAACAGCTGTTCCCACTAAGAACTCTCTGGTGGCCTAGGTAGTCCTGATTCCACCACACGATAACCAGCAGATTTGTTTTTGCCCCAGTGGAGAAATCAGCATTTCAAGAAGAAAGAGGATGATCCAGTGGTTCGGGTGCTAGCCTTGGGACTTGGCAGATAGGGTTCAGTTCCTTGCTTTGCTAAAGATTTCAAATATGACCTTGGGCAAGTCACTTAGGCCAGTGGTTCTCAACCAGGGGTAGACATACCCAGGGGGGTATGCAGAGGTTTTCTAGGTGGTACGTCAACTCATCTAGTTATTTGCCTCATTTTACAACAGGCTACATAAAAAGCACTAACCAAGTCAGTACGAAGTAAAATTTCATACAGGCAGTGACTTGTTCATATTATACTGTTCTATACACTGAAATGTAAGTCTAATATTTATATTCCAATTGATTTATTTTATAATTATATGGTAAAAATGAGGAAGGAAGCAGTTTTTCAGTGATAGCGTGCTGTGACACTTTTGTATTTGTATGTCTGATTTTGTCAGCGAGTAGTTTTTAAGTGTGGTGAAATTTGGGGGTACGCAAGACAAATTGGACTCCTGAAAGGGGTACAGTAGTCTGGAAAGGTTGAGAGCCTCTGACTCAGGCCATGTCTACACTTACAAGCTTACAGCGCACAGCTGTACCCATACAGCTGTGCTGCTGTAAGATTGCTCGTGTAGCCGTGTCGAGTGCTTATGCCGGCAATACTTATATCGCTATGGGGGGGAGTTTTTCACCCCCCTGAACGACAAAAGTTTTGCCGACATAAGTGCTAGTGCAGGCATAGCCTAAGGTCATGTCTACACTTGCTGCGATGTGTAGAGTACAGGGACTAGTACTATACATGTAGCTGCATACTGCAGTGAAAGGCAAGCCGCGTCTGCACCTGTCATTGTGGCGTGCAGCTATGCGCTGTAGAGAGACTCCAGCAGTGGGGAAAGGCAGCTTTGCCTTTCCCTGCTTCCAGAGCCTTTCATAGACTTTAAGGCCAGAAGGGACCATCGTGATCATTTAGTCTGCTCGCCTGCACGTTGCAGGCCACAGAACCTCGCCCACCCACTCCTGCAATAGGTCCCTAACTTCTGGCTAAGTGACTAAAGTCCTCAAATCATGATTTAAAGATTTGCATTTTACAAAGAATCCACTATTTACTCTAGTTCATACCAGTAAGTGACTCATGCCCCAGGCTGAAGAGGAAGGCAAAAAAAAACCCCCAGGGTCTCTGCCAATCTGACAGGGGGCAAAATTCCCTCCCAATCCCAAATATGGCGATCAGTTAGATCCTGAGCATGTGGGGGAGACCCACCAGCCAGACATCTGGGGAAGAATTCTCTGTAATAACCCAGACTTTCCCTGCAGCAGCAAACTACACTGCTGAAAATAGCGGTGTAGACATGGGAGGCATTGCTTGGGTGTATGGGGCACTAGGGGGGGGTCAGGCGTGTCGAGCACTCTGCTCTGCCCACCTAAGCAGTGCCTCACCATCTATGCAGCTATTTATATCCGGGCTAGGTGGTCGTGAAGTGTCTGTTGTCTACACGCTGCCATAATTGTAGATATAACCTTTGTCTCTCTCTGCCTTAGTTCCACGTTTTGTAACACAGCACTTCCTTACCTCGTAGGGGTGTTGCGAGGATAAATACATAAGTCTGTGAAATATTCAGGTCTTGTAGTAATGGAGGCAATGATACCCATATGATGATGTAGCTATAGAGACAGAACAGGTCTGGAGGCAGAAATAATTGTTCTGTGGATAAATGCAGGTAACATCAGTTCCCAAGACTGTCGATCCAGCAGATTTTAGGAACACTGAAATGGGTGTGTGTAGATATAGATATATAAGTTTTAAACAAAGAAAGAAAAGTGTTAAATGCAAGAACAATGTGCCAACGTCAGCAAGGCATTTAGGAATGGTCCCTGTATAACTGGTTATAAAACTCTTTGTCTCTGTACAACGTACTTCATGAATAACAAGCTGGTCTTTGTTTCTTCCCCCTTAGGAGTGCTTGGAGTTTTTTAACATACCTGAAACCCAGTCTGCTCATTATTTTTTAATGGATAAACGATGGAACCTTATTCATTACAACAAGGTGAGACAAAGGCCTGGTCCAGCTGATTTTATTCTTTCTTCATCCCTTCCTGAATATTGGGAGAGGCCAGAATATAGCTATAGGGCCATATGTAGCCAGAATTCTATCATCATTGATACAGAGCTGTGGCCTGTGGAAATTACGGGTCTTAGTGTCCCTGGAGAGAGATTGAAGTGATCCATGCCCTGTTATCCAGTCCCAGCTTCTGGCTACAGTTACAGCTGTATTTAAAAAAAACCACTTGATTTGTTATTCTCTTCTATTGCAGACCTACGTCCGGGATATTTATCCTTTCCGGAGGTCAGTGTCTCCACAGCTCAATCTGGTACACATGCATCCAGAAAAGGGTCAGGAACTCATTCAGAAACAGGTATCTCACCACCACCATGGCATCTCCATTGTCCTTTCAAAGGGCTCCCCTCATGCTGTGAGGGGCACACTTTTCCAAAGGAGCAGCTTATGGCATGAAAGCCTCCTGGGCGTCATTTCACTAGGCATGCTGCGTATTCAGAGAAAATCAAGGCACTGAAGAAGGCAGTGTAAACTCCCTCCAACTGGATCCTTTTAGCTGTATTGTTCTGCAAATGTTCTCATAGGTGTGGCTGGGTAACGCCACATACTTCAGCTTCAAAGGCAGGGATATCCACATTACTTCTTTCCAGGCACCAGCCCCCGGCCCTTTGGGAGCCTGCTCGGTGACTTTCCCCCACAAGTCTGCCTGTCTCTGCAATAGACGCTACCACTTGTGGTTTCTTCTCCCTCATGGGAGCGTCTCCTCTGCCTCTTCCTTGCTCCGCCTCTCAGATATTGCTTCTTGGGACAGGATTCTCTGCTCCCCATCACCTGCGGCACAACTGTAGCAACTGGCATTGATTGCCTTGCCTTACAGTGTCCCATCTGCTCCATTAGCTCTCACCACAGCCTCCAGAGGCTCTCCCACTGGGTCTTGATCACACGTAGTGGGGCAGTGACCGTGCCATCATGTACCAGTGGAAGTATCAGCTCCAGGAAGAATCAGGTATCATCACCCAGCCCCAAGAGGAAAGGTGAAGGCTCTGTCACTGGGCCCACCTGCCCCACCTACTAGAGTGGCCTCCAATCCATCCTCAGAGTCCCTGCTCTTCTGATAAGCCAGGATGTCTCAGTAGCACTCGGGGAGAGTTACCCCAGGGCACTTGCCTTCCACTGTTTCCACTTTGTCTTTGCACTTAGGTGGCGAGATTGATCTTTAAAGATGCCACACTCTTTTAAAACCCCTTCTGATTGGAGCTATGCTGCTGTGTGTGTGTCTCTCTCTCTCTGCTAGGTGTTCACCCGCAAGCTGGAGGAGGTAGGACGGGTGCTGTTCCTCATATCACTGACCCAGAAAATCCCTGTGGCCCACAAACAATCCCATGTGTCTATGCTCCAAGAGGACCTTCTCCGCCTGCCTTCCTTCCCTCGGAGTGCCATTGATGCAGAATTCTCCCTCTTCAGTGATCCTCAAGGTACTGGGAAAGTACTTGGCAAAGATTTCACTGGCTCCATTTGCATATTGAACTTGGCGCCAGCAACTTCATTCAGGCAATCTTATTACTTGCTCAGAAAGACTGAACAGCATAGAGGTTTATCTCATCTCAAATTAAAATACCCTGCCCAGGAATATGATGTCCATATGTTAGTACATAAATGTGACTGCAGTAAAGGTGCTGCAGTATAAAACTTTTCATTTATTAAGAGCCCACAAGAAAGGCTTCTTTCCATTGACTTCAGTGGGCTGTGGATTAGTGCCTCAGTTACAGGCACTCTATACACTCTGATTACTGAAAAAAGAACAGGAGTACTTGTGGCACCTTAAAGACTAACAAATTTATTTTAGCATGAGCTTTCGTGAGCTGCAGCTCACTTCTTCGGATGCATAGAATGGAACACACAGACAGGAGATATTTATACATACAGAGAACATGAAAAGGTGGAAGTATGCATACCAACAGGAAGAGTCTAATCAATTGAGATGAGCTATCATCAGCAGGAGGAAAAAAAACTTTTTGAAGTGATAATTAAGATGGCCCATAGAAGGTGTGAGGAGAACTTAACATAGGGAAATAGATTCAATTAGTGTAATGACCCAACCATTCCCAGTCTCTGTTTAGGCCACAGTTAATTGTATCTAGTTTGCATATTAATTCGAGTTCAGCAGTTTCTCTTTGGAGTCTGTTTTTGAAGTTTTTTTGTTGCAAAATTGCCACCTTCAAGTCTGTCACTGAGTGGTTAGAGAGGTTGAAGTGTTCTCCCACTGGTTTTTGAATGTTATGATTCCTGATGTCAGATTTGTGTCCATTTATTCTTTTGCGTAGAGACTGTCCGGTTTGGCCAATGTACATGGCAGAGGGGCATTGCTGGCATATGATGGCATATATCACGTTGGTAGATGTGCAGGTGTACGAGCCCCTGATGGCGTGTCTGATGTGATTAGGTCCTATGATGATGTCACTTGAATGGATATGTGGACAGAGCTGGCATCGGGCTTTGTTGCAAGGATAGGTTCCTGGGTTAGTGTTTATGTTGTATGGTGTGCGGTTGCTGGTGAATATTTGCTTCAGGTTGGGAGTCTGTCTATAAGCGAGGACTGGCCTGTCTCCCAAGATCTGTGAGAGTGAGGGATCATCTTTAAGGATAGGTTGTAAATCTTTGATGATGCGCTGGAAAGGTTTTAGTTGGGGGCTGTAGGTGATGGCTAGTGGCGTTCTGTTATTTTCTTTTTTAGGCCTGTCCTGTAGTAGGTGGCTTCTGGGTACTCTTTTGGCTCTGTCAATCTGTTTTTTCACTTCAGCAGGTGGGTATTGTGTGTTCCATTCTATGCATCCGAAGAAGTGAGCTGCAGCTCACGAAAGCTCATGCTAAAATAAATTTGTTAGTCTTTAAAGTGCCACAAGTACTCCTGTTCTTTTTGCAGATACAGACTAACACGGCTGCTACTCTGAAACCTCTGATTACTGACAATCACCTACAGCTGTGCTCACAAACTTTGTATGGAGTGTGCAAGCTCTGCATCTGTGCATGCAACATTGCACTTGGAAATTAGGTAACTGCATATCCACAGGGGAATTTATGTGTGTAGTTACACAACTTGCATGTGCAAATGTGGGGGCTCCAGCCATGATGGGCACATGTGCAAAATTTTGCAAGAGGAATTTAGGAACTGCCCACTTTCAGAGGTTAATCCTGTTACTCAAGTCGGTTTTCTAATCAAACTCTGGGGTAGATTAGACAGTCCCCTGCCCCGGAGGGCCCTTTTCACTGTGTGATAAGCATTGGCAGGTCATGCAACTGGATGTCTGCTGACACTGGAAGCATTCAGTTTCAAAAGCAGCATTGTAATTACACATCAGCATCCAGCTGTGTGTTTCCTTCTGGGATAACCCAAAGGGTAAAAATATAGTGTTTATCCACAAAGCCAACAAGCTGCCGGTGGTATATGCAAGATTTGGTCTGCTTTAACTTAAAAGACAATGAAAAATTGAATGAATTTTAAACATATAGAATAAAGATTAATAAAGCCCTGTGATAATTCATCACATTCCTCCAGTGCCCCTTTTATACTTCCCTTTTCTATTGCTTAAACGTGATTGGCCAAAATCTGTTGTCATCAGTGAAGTTGCACCACCGATTAATTTGGTTCAATCCTCCTTTAAAAAGCACCTGTAGCCAAAGTGGTGATGAGTTTTGCTGGAGGAAACCTCTAAGAGGTCATTGCTCAGCAGATCCCTTCCATTGGTCTTTGGGAATGTTACCCAGCTGGAAATGCCTTGCTGGGCTAAGGCGATTAATTAGCTTCGCTGTTGCCTGCATTGTTCTTGCAGCTGGGAAGGAACTCTTTGGCCTTGATACCCTTCAGAAAAGCCTGTGGATTAAGCTCCTGGAGGAGATGTTCCTGGGCATGCCCAGTGAATTTCCCTGGGGGGACGAGATCATGCTGTTCCTAAATGTCTTCAATGGAGCCCTGATCCTGCACCCAGAGGACAGTGCCTTGCTGAGGCAGTACGCTGCCACAGTCATCAACACTGCTGTGCACTTCAACCATCTCTTCTCTCTCAGTGGGTACCAGTGGATCCTCCCCACCATGCTGCAGGTGAGTGCCTTCCTCCCATTGGTTAACACCGAAGACTAAAGAGCTGCTGTGAGTCATCATACCTAGCAAATCAGCGAGCGACACAAGCATTCTGATAAAGCAACAATAATAAACACACTGAGTCTCAGTGCTTTTCATTGTTAAGAGTGCTTTACCTGCAGTACGTACCTCACGGTACTGCTGTGAGGTAGGTAATTAGCATCTCCCATTTTACAGGTGGGGAGACCAAGGTGGAAGGTTAAGGGCTTTTTGCCCAGGGTCAGTCACAGAACAAGTTTCACCATTTGTATTGGGGATCTGCCCACACCATGCAAGGTGCTGTCCAAGCACACAGGAAAACACAGTCCCTGCCCCAGAGGGCTTACAATCTAAGACCTTCATGTCACTAACTGTGAATCTAGAGTGCACTTGCATGTCACACACTAACTGGCCATGTGGACCCCACCAACCTGTTAGCCACCCAAACAACCTCCTCTGGGCTACGCTAGCCCTTAATTTGCTTTGCAGGTTAACAAGAGGTGAACCCCAGTCCCAGATCCCCTTTGAAGTCTTCCCTCATGGTGTTCACCCCCTTATCCACTGAGCACTCACAGTAATGCCAGGAATGCAATGTACACACCAGCTTGAATGATCAATTCTTTGTACAATACGACAGCGCTGAGATATATTTATAGTGAAAACAGTAATCAATTTGTTATCAAAGATCAAGGTTTAAGAGAGAGTGAATAAGGATAGTGGAAACGGAAGGGTTACATGTGATTTTTGTTCTATAACATTATTTCTAAACTTAATTTAGCAGTCTAACCTTCTGTCTCAATCTGTTTCTCTCACCCCTTTTTGCAGGATTTCAACCAAGCCAGGTTGAGATCCCATTTCCATGAATATAAATACTTTGTACATTTACTTCCTCAGGGGCAGGACAAAGGGACGTCTTTTTGTCTTCCCCAAAAAGTTCATTTTCTGCCCCCAGAGATTGAGCTCATCTTCTTGGTGTGCAGCTCAGCTACTTTGTCTGCACTCCCTGCCCAAGGCTATCCATTGGACTTCTGTGGCATAGAAGGTCTTATGTGGGCTGTCTGTAATGGGGTGAAATCCACTCCAAATGCAGGAATTTAGTGGGGTTTGTTGTCTGAGTGCGGCAAAAGCAATATCAGCAGCTGTTTTTCAAGGTAACTCATTATATCAGTAGGGAAATAGAGCAGGCAGGCAATTTAAATGGAAAAGAGGCTACTAACTAATTATATTGTTTACAAAGCTCAGAGAAATTAACGATTGCTGAATCCCACATCTAATCAAACACCTGCAGGGCAGAATTCTGGGGGCCAGTTATGGAGGAAATGTAGAAATACTGTTTTCAAGGCCCACAATACCTTGCAGAATTCGCTGTTTTGCTGTTTTAATTGGATTGTCACTTCTGTACGCTTCCTCTCCCCTTTCCCCGCAGGTGTATGCTGACTATGAAAGCAACCCACAGTTACGCCAAGCGATTGAGTTTGCCTGCCGCCAGTTCTACATTCTGCATCGCAAGCCCTTTGTTCTGCAACTGTTTGCCAGCGTGGCTCCTCTGCTCGAGTTCCCTGTGAGTAAAACATGACCCTTCGATTCACACTGGGGAGCATGGATATGCAGACAGGCTTCCACATGGGAGAAAGCAAGGGGAAAGCAGCTGGGACAAAGGAGGAGCTGCATGCTTGGAATTCTCATGGAAATCAAGAGCAATGTACTTGTTACAGTAATCCCTTTAGGATCTATTAACTGTTAACCAAGGGGCAGGGCTACTCAGAGAGAACAGGGGTTTATAAAACCAGCTCCTCAGTGACCAGAGGAGCTAGCAAACAGGATTTTAGTGAGGGAATGTGAAATCCAGACATACCTAACATACTTTAAATTTATGCCAATAAACACCTGCCCTCCCAACCAAAAAAAACCCCTCCAAAACAAAACCAAAAAAGCTGCAGGCGTAAAAACAAGGCATGCACAAGCCCAGAAGCAGAGTGGGGGCTATCCAGTTCATGTCACTGAATGCAACATTTAGGATTACCTGCCCTATGGGCAGGTGACGTGTGTGTGCATTTGGTGCAAAGAGCTCATGGCCCTCAGAGACCAAGTACTTGCTCTGGAGACCAGAGTGGCTGAACTGTAGGAGCTAAGGGAGACAGAAAAGTACATAGATGAGACTTTCCAGCACACAGTAGAACGATCTCACCATCAGTCTGACAGCCTCTGTGCTACTGAGGAGGATGGAAGTCTCAGGGAAGGAAAACATCCAACTGGAGCAGAGGAAAATGATCTCATAGTTGGAACCCTCCTTCCAGATGATGTCATGGTATCCTCTTGCACTGAGGATACCTCTGAGGGAGAGAACCCCAGTCACTAGGAAGAGACAGGTAATAGTAATGGGGGGAGTCAATCATTAGAAATATAGATAGTTGGGTTTGCAATGACCGGGAGAACTGCATAGTGAATTGACTGCAGGGAAAGGTAGGAGAGAAGTTCTGGAAGCCAAATTTAGGCTGCTAGGTAAGAGATTAAAGTCCAGCACCTCTATGATAGCATTCTCTGAAGAGCTTCCACTTCCATACACAGGGCCAGTTAGTCAGGCAGAACCCCAGGGTCTCAATGTGTGGATGAGAGGATGGTGTAGGCAGGAAAGCTTTTGGTTTATTAGGAACTGAGGAACCTTTTGGGAAAGGAGGAGCCTATACAAGAAAGATGGGCTCCACCTAAACCAAAAGAGAACTAGACTGCTGGCATGTAAAATTAAAAAGGGGATAGAGGAGCTTTTAAACTAAGGGCTGGGGGAAAGCTAACAAGTGTGGAGGAACACATGGTTTGGACAGAGACATCCCATAGGGAAGGCTTTGTTAGCAGGGATTCTCTATATCGGGTAGGCAACCTATGGCACGCATGCCAAAGGTGGCAGGCGAGCTGATTTTCAGTGGCACTCACTGCCCGGGTCCTGGCCACCGGTCCGGGGGCTCTGCATTTTAATTTAATTTTAAATGAAGCTTCTTAAACATGTTAAAACCCTTATTTACTTTACATACAACAATAGTTTAGTTCTATATTATAGACTTCTAGAAAGAGACCTTCTAAAAAAATTAAAATGTATTACTGGCATGCGAAACCTTAAATTAGAGTAAATAAATGAAGACTCAGCACACCACTTCTGAAAGGTTGCCGACCCCTGCTCTATATCCTAGTAAAGAGGAGACGATAGATGTTGATAAAGCCCAGATAGGAACTGAAGAGAAACAATGAAATGAAAGAGTCCCATTCAGTGACATCACTTGAAGGCAGACAACTAAAAAGTAACAAATTTTAAAAGTGCTTGTATATAAATGCTAGAAGTCTAAATACTAAGATGAATGAACTTGAGTGCCTGGTATTAACTGAGGATAATGATATAACAGGCATCACAGAAACTTTGGGGAATAATGACAATCAATGGGACACTGTAATACTAGGGTATAAAATATATAGGAATGACAGAATAGGTCATGCTGGTGTAGGGGTGGCACTATATGTGATAGGAAGCATAGAGTCAAATATAGTCAAAATCTTAAATGAATCAAATTGTACCATAGACTCTCTATGGATAGAAATTCCATGCTAGAATAAGGGTATAGCAGTAGGAATATACTACCACCTCTTGACCAGGATGGTGATGGTGATTGTGAAATGCTTAGGGAGACTAGAGAGGCTGGCATTGGCCACTGTCAGAAGACAGGATACTGGGCTAGATGGATCATTGGTCTGACACAGTATGGCCGTTCTTATGTAGTTATTATAATCAATTCTCCTGCTCCCCTTATTCTGCCCCACCAACAGTTTTGTGCATTGGCTAGGTGCATTATTTTTTATTTCACCTTCTGAAGCATCTGACATTGGGCATTGTTGACAGCAGGGCCAATGATCTGATCCAGTATGGTAAATTCAGTCATACTTTATATTAAATTCCTAGTTTAAATGGTTTATAAAGTGTTAATAAATGATTAATAGCTGTAGTAAGCATGGTACAGACATGATATATGGTTATAAGCAACCTATTCACCAGTTGGACTCTAGCAATTGATTAACCATTGATTAACCTTTTATAAGCTATTTATAAATGGAACCTTAATATAAAGTGTGACCATCAGTTCTATAATCTTACATTGAAAAAGAAACAATAAGCTTAAATTACAGCAAGGGAGATTTAGGTTAGACATTATGAAAAACTTCCTAACTGTAAGGGCAGTTAAGTACTAGAACAAGTCACCTACGGCGGTTGTGGAATCTCTGTCATTGGAGGTTTTTTAATAACAGGTTAGACAAACACCTGTCAGAGATGGTCTAGATAATACTTAGTCCTGCCTCAGTGTATGGGAGTGGACTAGATAACTTATCAAGGTCCCTTCCAATCCTATGATTCTATGATTGATTGTGAATATAAAGGCCCAGAGGTAGTTAGGGACCTTGAGTATCTGTGATGCAGCACCATTACTTCAGAGGACAGTACTTGTATGAACCCTTTGGAAGTAAAGCTATACAATTTCCAGACCATGTCATTGCTTTGGCCTTTGTTTGCAGAGTCAAACAGCGCACATATTGTTTTATATGATTACACTCCTGAACTAAACTTGTAAACTCTATGAACTCGTGATTAAAACTGAACTGTTTCTGTCTGCAAATGAAGACACGTGGGATGCAAATAAAATAATAAAAAAATCAATAATAAATGGGTGTCATTTAAACAGGATGCTACAAACAATGGACCCAGCAAAGGAGTGTCAGCTCAGTGCCTGTTTGACCTGCTGCAGTCCCTAGAGGGAGATACACCTGACATTTTGGACATCCTAGAGCTGGTGAAAGCAGAAAAGCCTCTCAAATCATTAGGTAATAGCAAATCTTCCTTTTGTTATCCCCCATTCAAGAGACATGATTATTTATTTAGTATCTAATATGTTGACTCAGTAACATTTGCTTTAGGCTTTTTGTTTTTGAGTGCAGCAGTACCAGCTTCTTACATTTCACCCAACTGTGACGGTTAGGTTTGTCCCAATCGTCCATTAGGTAGTTCCATAAAGGGTTATTTATTTAATTGAAAAACATTTTCTGTTGTGATTTGTTGTGCTGAGAGAGCAAGTTTGAGACCAGACACTGGCATTTTGAATTTTCTCAATGGGGAGTGAAGAACAAAGATCCCAAACAGGCTGCATCATGCAGACAAAATCAATGCAGTTACTCTCCTGCTCCATGCTGGCAAGAAACAAAGGCATCAGATACCCAGGATGGACTATGACTGGCAAGCAGCAAAGAATCCTGTGGCACCTTATAGACTAACAGACGTTTTGCAGCATGAGCTTTCGTGGGTGAATACCCACTTCTTCGGATGCAAGTGGTGGAAATTTCCTGGGGCAGGTATATATAAGCAAGCAAGAAGCAAGCTAGAGATAACGAGGTTAGATCAATCAGGGTGGATGAGGCCCTGTTCTAGCAGTTGAGGTGTGAAAACCAAGGGAGGAGAAACTGGTTCTGTAATTGGCAAGCCATCCACAGTCTTTGTTTAGTCCTGAGCTGATGGTGTCAAATTTGCAGATGAACTGGAGCTCAGCAGTTTCTCTTTGAAGTCTGGTCCTAAAGTTTTTTTGCTGTAGGATGGCCACCTTAAGATCTGCTATTGTGTGGCCAGGGAGGTTGAAGTGTTCTCCTACAGGTTTTTGTATATTGCCATTCCTAATGTCTGATTTGTGTCCATTTATCCTTTTCCTTAGAGACTGTCCAGTTTGGCCGATGTACATAGCAGAGGGGCATTGCTGGCATATGATGGCATATATTACATTAGTGATTGGGTACTTGAGCACTTGTGAAAATCTGGCCTTCATATAGGTGCCTTCATGAAGGTTGAATTCTTGAAAATGCTGACCCATAAGGCCCAAATATTCAATAGTAACCAGTAATTTTGGTTGCCTCTATTTTTGGGTGTTCAATTTGGGACATTCTAAGATAATTTCAGAAAGTGCTGAGCATCCACATTCTGAAAATCTGGACTCTTTGCAGTCTCGAGTTTGAGGCACTGAATGATAACATTTTCAAAAGCACCTAAGTCCCATTTTCAAAAGTGACCTGAACACTTAGGAGTCTAAGTCATTGGCTTTCAATGAGATTCAGGCTCCTAAGTGCTTGATTCACTTTTGAAAATGTGACTTAAGTGCTTTTGAAAAAAATTATCTAAAATTGCTAGCTGCTTTTGAAAATGTTGGCCGCAAATCCATATGTAGGCACCTAAATAAAAGTGACCTGATTTTCAGGGGGTGAAACAAGTCCCATGCAGTCAGTGTCACATTTGATGTCAGTTTTTAGTAAAATGGCAGTTAGCTGAAAAACAAAACTTGTTATTAAAACCTTTATTGTCATGTGCAACTCAGAGTATGTTGATAGTGGGTGAAATTCAAAATAGGACCTAAGTGGTGTGTAGGCCTTATGCTCGCCCTTTGAGTGAATTCCACCTGCCTCCATTTCCATTTATACAATTTTCATAAGTACGTCCTATGTTATTCTCATCCCCTCAGATTTCTGCTATGGGAATGAGGATCTGACCTTTTCTATCAGTGAAGCCATCAAGCTGTGTGTAACTGTGGTGGCATATGCTCCTGAATCATTTAGAAGGTAACATCTCTTTGATTTCTGTCTTAGTTTATGCATGCTTGGAAAGGGAAAAGAATAGCTTGGCGCATGAGGAATAAAATACAGTTCAGTAGAAGTGGGGGAGGTAAAGATTATGCAAGAGGATTCCAAGCATGGCTGTTTTTGGGCTTTTAGAAGAAGATGTTGTTTGTTCACAATCTTCTTCCGCTTTAAAAAAAATACAGATGACGTTAGAATGGTGAAAGGTGCTGTATTTGTAATGTTCTCTAGTGAAAAGTTTTGGAATTTAAATAAAACCTGTGTGTACTCAGCACAGCTCTGGCAATTATCCAGATTAAAACTGGCTGTTCAATCATTATAGCCCTATTCTTGCAAGAAAGCTTTAATAAATACAAGCAGGCAAGACCTTGTTTTCGTATCTCATTTGAAAGAAACCACCTCCAGCAGCAAGCACTGTCCCTCCCCTAACACCTTCCTGGGGCACTGGTACAGAAATGATTTGGGAGTGGGAGTCAGGAGACCTGGGTTGTCCCTGACTGCCACAGACAGGATGTGTGACCTTGAGCAGGTCACCTAGCCCTTCTATGCCTCCCTTTACCATCAGTAACACAGGTCTGATGATAGGAAACTCAGCTGTGTTCAGTCACCCTGTGCGCCTGGAACACGCCCAAGCCCTCGAGCTGCTCTCGAACCACTTTCATTAGTTAAGGAGGGCATCTGTATGGAAAAGACGCTTTGTGCTTAGGGTCCTGGATGTCTGCTTTGGGACTCTAAATCATAGAGACCCCGAGGACTTCTCAATCCATAGGCGCCTTTCGTAGAGCACAGCTCCCAAGCTGCCAACAGCCGTATGGCGAGAGCCCCGGGCAGCGTGATGGAGGGAGCAGCACTAGAAAGGCAGTCACTCTAACCATGGGAAAGTTGGGGACCACTGTCTGGTTTGGGATCTCTGTGGTCATGGAGCACATGGAGGGGGAACGTGAGGGAAGGAGCAGAGAGCCAGAGAGAAGAGGCAGACAAACACAGAGGGGAGGAGAATTGTGGAAACAGAGGTAGGCAGGTATGGAGGGGAACCTGAGAGAAAAGGAATCTTTGGGAGGGAAAATGAATGTGTTGGAATGAGAGAATGCATATGAACCAGATATGCAAATTAGGGCATTACACAATTACATGGCACCTCCGGACCTATATTTGAACAGGTATAACTCAACCACCTTTGCAAGTGACTCTGAGATCCTCAGACTAAAGGCGCTGTCTTGATACAAAGTAATTGTATTATATTCATTTCCTGCACCACCTGGATTTCCTTCAGCAGGGTCTCCCATCCAAGTACCTCTCAGGCCCAACCCTGTTTAGCTGGTGAGATATCATGAAATCACAGCCTGAGGTGAGATCCAGTGGCCCTTGGGTTGCCTTTGGACTCTCAAACCTCTGCCTGAAGTGAATTTCACTCTGCAGCACACTCCTCTCTAGCTAGGTTGTGTGGTTTCTATTGTCCCAGCCTCCAGATGCTGATGGTCCTGGAAGCCCTGGTTCCCTGTTACCTGCAGAAACTGAAGAGGCAGACCTCACAAGTGGAGACGGTGCCAGCTGCTCGCGAGGAGATTGCTGCTACTGCTGCTCTTGCCACTTCCCTGCAGGCCCTCTTGTATAGCGTGGAAGTTCTCACCAGGTAACTCCCGTGGCAGTCAGACTAAAGACTGGATAACATGAGTCCAGGGAGCTATGTACGGTGAAGCTGTGATGCATACACAGCATGCTAGTGTATAATGACCACACTCACCCATAGTAAAATTAGCACTGTGTTTTACCGGCTCATGGCTGAAGAGGCAGTCTGGTTCTAAGAGATTGTCTTCAATATGCTATTGATTTTTTTCTGTTCAGGCCCATGACTGCCCCTCAAATGAGCAGGTGTGACCAAGGCCATAAAGGAGCCACGACAGCCAACCACACCATGTCAGCTGGGGTGAATACGAGGTAATTCCATGGGTTTTCTTTTCAGTCCATTGCTCCCACTAGCCTCTGTTGGAGTTTTGAAGTGCAGAGTCCGTCTTGTGTTCTGGGGACAGTTCTGAAGGCACTATGTGTGCGGAGAGCAATCAGTCACTAAGGGTAACAAGGCCTGAAGAGAAAACAAAACCCCAGAATGAACCACGGAGTAAGCAACACCCCAATCCTGGATTCTCATTTTAGGACAATGTGACTGAACCGGAGAATGGGATACCAAACAGGGAGATGCTTACTCTAGATTCATTCTCCTTTGTTCCCCTTGGCCTGACCAGAGATTTTATTAACCAGATTAAAAATGTCCCTTTTTTTGCTTCCGTCTGAGTCCAGTGCCAAACTGGCAGTTGGACAGCTCCCATTTCAATAACAGCCACAAATGAGTGCATTCCTTCCTTCCTTATTACTACAAACAGTGTCACCGCGTGGTAGAGCTCAGTACTGCATTCCCAATTGAAATGAAGGGGGATTTGCCTTTTCACTAGTTTGCTTACTGCTTTTCCTTTATGATCATCTTCTTGCAGTTGCCTTTATCTGGTTCCCTTTGCCACTAGGCAGAGACAGCAAGGGAGAGAGTGGCACAGAATGCAGGAGAGAGCAGATATTGATGTTGTTTTTTCTCTACTTTGTTTGAAAACAACAGGAAGGAAATAAGAAAAGGAAAGTCTGAAGGGTTGTTTAACTAAAACCTAGTGGAGGTGTCGCCATTACACTGCTCTATCACTCGTGGCAAGGCAGTTCACATTAGGCGGCTGTGAGCACAAAACCTCCTGATATTACATTGCATAGAAGGTGCCAGTAGGAGGCACAAAAGCCTGTTACAGATAATTGGATTTTATGAATCTGTGTGGAGTGCAGGGCTGGCTAACATAGGCAGCGCTGCCCTCTGTTGGATAGGTTATACATTTCTGTGATCAGATTCTATGTTGTCATGTTGCTAGCCTACAAAGAGGTTACAAGTCCCGGTATTACCAACAGCTAAGGAAAATGCTCCTTTAGTGCAAGCTGTAGAAGCCAGTGTTTTTGTAGCAAAAGGTTCTGTTCTGAATTCTATTTCCCTTGCAGTATCTGTGTGGTTTAGATGGCAAATGTTGTGTTTGTATGTACCGTATGTGCAATGGATGATCCAGACTAGCCCCATGGGCTGCATATAAATAAAGAGAACCATTTTCTGAAGACACTCTAGATAGGTCCCTCTCTCTTCTCCCCACATTGAACTAGCTAGTCTACAACCCCAATTCTCCACGCTACTCCACCATACCACAGTGTGACAACATGTATATGTTTAGGGCACAAAACTATCCCAGTCACTGAAATCAATGCATTAATTCGTGGGATTGGGGCACCCATCCACTGATTGCAGTCTTAAAGTAGGATACATAGGTAGTAAAAATCTTAGCCAATGCTCATTTTATTGGTCTACAAAAATTGGACTACAATTGCAGTAAAACTGTGTCCTGATTGGTTCTTAAATTTCCCGTCTAGAGACTCTGATATTGTGTGGTTGGAAAATCTTCTTGGCTCAAATCTCCAGACTTTTCTGATAGAGAATTTTCTGTATTCTAAAAGCAATTCAAAATATTTTTTTCTAAAGCTCCATGTTTCAAATTTGTTTTCTCTGTGGTGTTCTCCTCATAACAGAAACTCAGTAGTGACAGCAGGAGTCTAGTGATACACGACTTGATCACTGTTCCAGCTTCCAAGCTATTCTTCCTGGGAGTCAAAAGCAAAAAAAAAAACAAAAAAACCCAACTCACGTTTGAAGAGTTTCTCCATTAGTTGAGATAAAATGTTCAGAGGTAGACAAATACGGGAAATATGATAATGCCATTATATAAAACAAGGATATGCCTCACCTGGAATACTGTTTGTCGTTCTGGTCACCATATGTCAAAAGGCTATGACAGAACCAGAGGGGGTCAGAGGCAGGCAATGAGAATGATTAGGGGGATGGAACAGCCCTCGTATGAAGATAGATTGAAAAGACTGGGATAATTTACCCTCCAAAGGAGATGAAGAAGAGGGTTTAAACCAATCTCTAATTATTATGGGTTAGGATGAGATTTTTCTGGGGAGCAGCCTAGCTGTCATCTGCATACTGTGGGGTTTCTTGCACCTTCCTCTGAAGTATCTGATACTGGACACTGTGACTGAGACAGAGGATCTGAACCAATATGGCAATTTTGATGTTCCTGAATTCCTATTTGGAATCACAGTGTCTGTATTTTCAACTTCCCAGGTACCCGGATCAAGGAGCCAAACTGCTCTTTATCAGGTACAGTAAGACCTACACTCCCTTTCCCTGGCATCTTATGATGAACTCCTCCGAGATGGATTCCTAGTTCATCGGGTTCCACTTATAGTAATTGAGACAAGGGATGCTGTTTCAGGGGAAACCAGCAGAAGGTATTTCGTTTAAACAAAGCTAATTCTCAGGAGGGTCCTGGAGGTAACAAGCGCTCTCTCTCTCTCCCCCTCTCTCTCTCTTCTTCCTACAAATGCCAGCGGCTTTGTCTTCCTTTTCCATCGCAGGGGAAGTGGCTTTTGCAGAGCAGTGATTACCTACCGAAGTACAGCCCTACCTGTTATGGAGGAGGGGTTCATTACAATCTCCTCATTTACCAACCTGTTTGTGTCACCTTCCAGCTATATATCATACATTCTCACTTTTTTTAATCCCCAGGGAAAACCTTCACTTGCTGGAGGAAGGCCAGGGTCTCCCCCGGGAGGAGCTGGACGAGCGAATTGCTAGGGAGGAGTTCAGGAGGCCCAGGGAGTCCCTACTGAATATCTGCACTGAGTTCTATAAGCACTGTGGCCCTAGGCTGAAGATATTGCAGAACCTGGCTGGAGAGCCCAGGGTGACTTCCCTGGAGCTGCTGGATGTTAAGTCTCACATGAGGTACTCCACTCACTGTACAAATCTATGTGTGCTTGTCTGTATAACAGTGAAGAAATGCACGCTCTGTATACAGGATGCTGTATTCAATTCCAAGGGCAAGTCTGATATCGCTCAGCCTTGGGAACTGGCTATTCCAGTAGGCTTCCAATCAGGATATCTGTCAACTTGCTTCAGTTCCACGAAAAGGGAGATGAAACATGAGGAGGAGGGGATGGGGAAAGAAGGCAAGTTTTAGTACCCTAAGGAGTGGAAAGTGTGTGCTAGAGTTATGAATGCAGAGGGAGGAGCATTCTGAACACAGACATATAGGGAAGTGGGCTCATCTCAGGGATTTGCCATTTTCATTCCCTGACTCTAATTTTGCATAAAACCAAAAGTAACCATTTTTGTTTTGTTTTGTTCTGTTTTGTTCTAAGAAGCCCAATCTCCTTCCTTGTTTAACAATTACTCTTGTCATGCTGGCAGAGTCTTGCAGAAACTGTATTCGGTGTTCCCTAGATTGTGATTCCCTTTGCATTTCCTGGAGATTTCATACACTCACAACCAGTGGCAACAATTCACACTATCAAGTATTTTGCTGAAGTTGGCAGTTGTCCCTAGAGTCACTAAAACATGCATGTGCTTGCTTGATCATTATTTTTCCACATGGGTGGGGCATGTATAATATTTGATATAAAAACAAAAAATAATCTGCAGGTGAAATGACATCCTATTGGGTATTGTTGGTTCTACCTGCGCTGCAGGTGTGTTCTGATGGCATAAGTATTTTCTGAGTGATCCCTGGTAGTGAAATATCATATTGCCCCTATATAAATCCATGGTGCGCCCACATCTTGAATACTGCATGCAGACTTGGTTGCCCCATCTCAAAAAAGATATATTTGAATTGGAAAAGGTTCAGAAAAGGGCAACAAAAATGATTAAGGGTATGGAACGGCTGCCATATGAGGAGAGATTAATAAGACTGGGACTTTTCAGCTTGGAAAAGAGACGACTAAGGGGGATATGATCGAGGTCTATAAAATCATGACTGGTGTGAAGAAAGTAAATAAGGAAGTGTTACTTACTACTTCTCATAACACAAGAATTAAGGGTCACGAAATGAAATTAATAAGCAGCAGGTTTAAAGCAAACAAAAGGAAGTATTTTTTCACACAACATACAGTCAACCTGTGGAACTCCTTGCCAGAGGATATTGTGAAGGCCAGTCTATAACAGGGTTCAAAAAAGAACTAGATAAATTCATGGAGGATAGGTCCATCAATGGCTATTAGCCAGGATGGGCAGGGATGGTGTCCCTAGCCTATATTTGCCAGAAGCTGGGAATGGGCGACAGGGAATGGATCACTTGATGATTCCCTGTTCTGTTCATTCCCTCTGGGGCACCTGGCATTGGCCACTATCGGAAGACAAGATACGGGACTAGATGGACCTTTGGTCTGACCCAGTGTGGTCGTTCTTGTGTTCTTATTTAATTGTGTGTACTGTATCCTGTTATACAATGAAAATCAGGACTAATATGGGGCAGTTTTAATCTAGATCTCACCATAACTTGCGGGTATATGAATACTTTCAGAGGATATCATTGGAAGCTTCAGGATTGTTCCTTGAACTAAAGGTAACTAAACACTGATAGTATCAGAGGGGTAGCCATGTTAGTCTGGCTCTGTAAAAGCAGCAAAGAGTCCTGTGGCACCTTATAGACTAACAGACGTATTGGAGCATGAGCTTTCGTGGGTGAATACCCACTTTGTCGGAAACACTGATAGGTCAGATTCACTAGGAAGGAGCAAAGATAGTTTTAAACCAATCTTCTGCTCCCCCATTCCTGGGGCTGCCTTGATCTCTAGAGTAAAGTAGAGCATCCCTCGGACAGCTCTGAGTTATATCAGACTGCCCACAGCCCCAAAGGGGCATTCTGGTGGCCAGTTATATCCAGGCCCCAATCAGATACCCTTTCACCCTTACGCTGGAGGCTGGGGTATAGGGGATGGTGTAGACCTACCAGGCCAGCTCTGTACCACCCAGAAATTCCCCTTACACAAAGGGAATCCTCAGAAGGCTGATCTGTGGTTTTTATGGATGATTTGCATCACTGGAGAAATTCAAAGGAGCTGTAGTGGGGTGCAGTACCTCGCCCAAAGAATTTGTCGGACAGCTTCTTTCATAGGTAGAAGTCTTTGGATGAAAATCAGCTCCACAGAAAATGTATTTTTGTATAATATTAATTTAGATTTTGTTTAGCAAATTCCTGCAATTTCACCTCCATTTTTCATGTATGATCCAAACAGAATGCCTTTTTACGTACAGTAAAGAGAGTCGTATTTAGTGATTAGTGGTTAACTCTTCAACACAGGACTTCCTTCTTATAGTAGATGTATGAAATTCTTGTGTGGTGCATGGCCGGAACATAAACTGATTTAAATACAGGTGGACGTGTGTGGTCTGGCAGTGTGTGGATCATTGTAATATATTTTCCTCTGGAAAGTAAGTGCTAGAGAATATCAAAAATAGGAAGGAATAATTATTTGTACTGCCCCATTTTGTTGCAGTACAAATTCTCCAAATATTTCTTATTGAATTCAGTGAGCCTCAGGAATGTACATCCAATGCAAGGATTTAGCTCATAGCCTAACATTAAGTGAGGGATGTGGATCTTCCATATTACATTGAGATCCTTGTTTTGTCATTGCACAGAATATAAGGGGGTCTCAATTTGCACAGGCTGGAACTATTTTCTGTTTTATATTAATATGGAAACTTTATTTTCATGGGTTTGTATGTGTTGGAGTCACTGAACTAAGCCCGTCTATGTATCGTTCATGAGATGACTTAATAGTGTCATCAGTGAATTTTGTTGAAAGATTATAATGAATCAGGAAGTAGGTGGTAAAGCTGCTCATGGACATTTCTGACTGTTTTCCAAGGTGTAAGTCCTTAAGAGAGGAGAAGTTATCATAATGGAGCTGAGGGTCTGAATCACTGAAGTCACACTGTAAGTTAGCTATGAGTACTGTGACTCCTCTACTCCTCCAGAAAATTGCTGGTTCAGTTTCAGTGCTAGAAATGACTGACTTGCTAGGATTGAAACAAATATAATCTCATCTATAGTTAGCATGAAATCAAACGGTGAGTCATCTTTTTCTCAAAAGAATTTATAGTGGAAATTTTGAGGGTTCCCCTTTGAGAGCTGTGAGGGCCCCTGGAGCTTTAGTGGACTGTTCTGAGGAAGGGATGGGAAAATCCAGTCTCAGATTCAAAGAACGAATCACAGCTATAAAGAGATTTTTTAAAACTATCTTGTATGCTATAGACTATCTTTGGAATTTAAAGCTGTCAGATAAAATTGATCATAGTCACATATAACAAGATACAGTAGGTGACTATTTTGCCTAAGCAACTTGCATTAAAATCAGATCCAAGCTTAGGGTGTCTAAACAGCAAAGGCAATGTGTCTGGATTTTTTTCAGGTGCCATTGTTGAATCCAAAGTAAGAAACTCAGCCACAAAAGCTGATAGCCATTAGGATTCTCTGTGTGGATCTAAACTCCCGATCACCTTTGCCAAAACAATATATGACTGGGGGGGGGGGGAGAGATTTTTGTTAATGTGCATATAAAAGAAGATCATGTGGCTTTTTCAAATCCCTATTACCACATTGTTGTTAATATTATAAATGACCATAAAAGAATCCCTACCTATACAGAAAATATATAGAATAGTGCTGAGCTGTTTATCTGTTACCATAAGTTAAATTCATTCAGGAATGACAGAGCTCCTTAAAGGTGGATCTCACAGAGTTAAGGAGCTGTGCAGCACTACATATCAACGAGATTTCAAACAGTGCATTCCCTGCACTATCGGGGTTATGGCCTCCTGCTAGGAGCTGTATCTCTGCTTTAGTATCCTTCAGCGATTGCATACCACATTAATTTCAGCCTGAGACAGAGCTGGAAAAGCACCCAAAGCCTCAGGATATAATTTCTTCCTCCTCAAACAATATTTTGTGCATGTTTTATGGCTGTTTTTTCTTCAGACTTTCCTAAGCCTTTCCCCCATCTTTCCCTTGGTGGCCTGCTGAGTGGAGCTAAGAGGAAATACTCTTCCAATACACAGTACTGGTCCCCAAGACCCACCTTTCCAAGGCTGTTACTAGAGCTAGATGAGCAGTTTTCAACAGAACAGCTTTCTTTTGGACAATTTAGTTTTGTCAAAATTGAAACATTTTGTGGTAATGTGTCAATTTCAGCACATCAAAAAAAATTACAGCAAGTCTTCAAGTATGTTTAACTGCTTTTCATGTTCCAAGCATGAGGTAAATGGTGCCCTGGGCGCCGATGGGGGATGCTATAAACCCCATAAGCATTGCTATCTGAGAGAGTCAGAAAGAGCCAAAAAAGTGATAATGAAGCTGGTGGGAGAAGCAAAATGAAGCATGCTGGGAGAAATAATCCTAAACAACACAGATTACATGGATCTGTGAACCACATTATTTTTTAAAGTTAAGTGCATCTAAATTGCACAAAAATACACCCAGTCACCCTCCTATATTGATCTGGTAACCTTACAAAAAGACAAATCACTCCAGCTTCACTGACACATTACAGGTGATTGTAGCATGCTAGCAGAGACCCTTCACTAGGATTGCCCATATTATATATTATTATCAACTGAACACAGATACTATGATGCCACTGTTTTCATAACATGAACTAGCCTTTCTTTATGTTCCTTTTGGTGCAATTTACCAATCCACTAGTCACATAAACATACACATGATGATGTATTCCTCATATACCATACAAGAACATGCATAAATATTGGTTCCACAAGAAGCTTCTTAAGGGGCCAGGAATGTGTGATCATTTGATCTAAGAGTTTAAACTGCAGTGCTCTTACCTCAAATATCCTTCTGTTAAAAGAGATTGGTGATACCTCCACCAAGCGGTTGGCATGGCTCTGTGTGGAGAAGCTCACGTGCAGAGTATCAGATTTCCCTCTTAACAAGCCATAATTTTAGGTTGGCAGAAATTGCACATTCCCTTCTGAAGCTGGCACCTTATGACACCCAGACGATGGAAAGCCGCGGGCTCCGGCGCTACATCATGGAGATGCTGCCCATCACCGACTGGACAGCCGAGGCCGTGAGACCTGCCCTTATCCTCATCTTAAAGCGATTGGATCGTATGTTCAATAAAATTCACAAGATGCCTACTTTGAGGTGAGCAGGTGTAACGGAAACCTTTGGGTCCGTTTCTGATGTTGCAAGCCTTGAAGTAAGGGTATGTCATTTTATTGACAGTGTCATGCTGCACTGACTTTTACAGCAAAACAAAACAAAGATGCATTTCTCCTGTTGGTGTATATGTATGTCGCCATTTTTCTTGGTGCCGGCTTCCGGGCAGCAATAGAGGAAATGCATATTTTACTGAGGGTGACCATAAGAAATCATGGAAATCTGACACTTTCCCTCTCTCCCAAAATAAGTCTTCAGGCTGTAAAGATTCTTATTATCTCTCTGTGTCTTTTATGTTTGTTGTTTTAAAAGACATAAAGTTAAATTATGGGAAGAGTATTTTTAAAGTCTGTGATTGCTGTATCAATCCTGTAAGGCTCTGTACAAATGATAAAAATAGTCTGGGACTGTAGTACCATTCAAATGCACCTGGCAATAGAAGACATGAGTGTAGCAATCTCATCTAGCCGGTGAATGGTGAAAGCAGCATCACAAGAAGCAATGTGGTAGGCTCCAGGGAATGATAATTGAACATGGGTCCTTTCGACCTCACTGATGTGACTCCAGTCCAGGTTAGTAGCATAAAAATCCCCATCTGATGGCTTTTTGGTGGCCTGTGTCAAAGGAGTTGGTGGTCTCGGTCCCTTCTGGACAAATGCCCACATTGCAAAAACCACCATGACAGTTTCCTTGAATTGGTAATCTTGTTAGTAATGTTAGCTGAGAGGCCATGGATGGAAAGGTATGGAGACTGAACTACTCTCTCTTAAATACCATCGATCCCACCACAGAACATCTGAAATTCTGATCATGAGGGGTGCCGTAGGCACCAAGCAAGATGGGGAGATATGATCTTTCTCCCTGCCCCTCTTCTCCCGCCTTCCTACTGCATTCCCCTTCATTAAAAGAAAAAAACCCTCCCCTTGTAGGGAATCAGGGCCCACTTTTAATGCCGTCTCATCTTGCCAGTGCTGTTTTTTGCCATTATCTTGCTGTCTTTTCTACCATCCCTTCTTCATCTTGGGTCCAAAAAAGCAGCCCAGGGTTTTTAAAACAAATTCCCAAAAGCCCCCCTCTCTGTAACCTGTTCACAGGTTGCTGAGCAGCTGGAATCCCTGTCATAGCCTCCCAGTAACTCCACCTGCACCTCCAGAAAGCCACCTGACTAGAATCGCTCCTTCTGACAGGCACGGGCACAGGAGGAGCTGCTGGGTCACTCGCCTTCCTTCTACCAGCTGACCCAAATGCACCAACCAGCTCTCACATAGTTTGGCTAATCAGCCTATTAAATGGTGAGCGGGGCTGCAAACACCGGTCCAGCTCAGTGCTGCTGCTTAAAGAAGCAGGCCATTTGAGCCACTGGGACTCACTGGACCCATCCGTGGGTTTTGAACAGCTTCCTATAGATGTCCAGCTCAAAAACGGGAGTCTGATCTGGATGGTATAAGCGTCGGAGCACAGGTTTGCTATTTGTGGGCGTTCCTGCTTGGGGAAATCCTGACAGGGATTGACCTACATGTGCCCAGGTATCTATCTGTGGTACAGTATCAGGCTCACATACTGCATAGCTGGTACTCCCTGGGCAAGGGAGCCTTTTAAGGAGTCTGCCATGGAATCTGACTGGAAATTTGATACAGTACCACATCCTCTAGTAATACAGTGTCTGCCTCATCCTTGCCCCCAGCATCCAGATTACCCACCGTGCCGCACAGACTTGGGAGGTGTACTCCCATCCAAAGAGACAGCCCCTGAGGAAGCACATTGATGCTGCCTGTGTTGTGACTGGTAAAAGAGATCTTCTGTCTCCAGGGCTCTCAATCTGGCTCCTTTTACAGACTCTAAAATCACTATAAAGGAAAAAGCAATCGTTAGGGGATGTAGTTAGGGCAGGTTATTGGTTCTGGGAGGCAGTAACCTGTCTGTCCTGCCATGGGGGAATGCAGAAGGTGAAGTCTGTAGTGCTGCATCTGTCTGTGCCCTGGGCTCAGGCTAAGTGGAAGTCTCCAAAATGTAGCAGACTAGGCTGTGCGATAGTGGAGGAGGAGATATTCCTAAATGCTGGAGTTTGTTCCACTCAAGGTTTTGTGGTGAAGTCTACATTAAATCAACAGGGATTTCACAAGCCCGAGTGGAATGACTGTGTCCGTCACTAGGACGGCCTCAGACATGGCAGCACTGCTTTCCTAAATGTAAAACAAGCAGCAGTCATCAGACAAGTTCATCTGAGCTGGCTGTCTCGTGGATGTCCCAGTTTGCACCCGCAGGCTCGCTTGCAAAGGGGAAAAGTTAGGGATTGAATCCCAATCCATTCATCCTCTCTCTCTCTCTCTCTCTCTCTCTCTCTCTCTCTCTGTTTTTGTTGTGGCGGTTTTTGTGTCACTAATCCAGCGGGGCAGGAATGCCTCTGCTACCTTGCCAGTCTCATCTCTAACTCCCAATGTGTTCTGTGCTCTCTGAACAACGTGGGTAAAACTCTTACCCCTGGAATGCACCTTGTTGCCATCATGGATGTCATTGCTGTCTTAAACGTTCCTTGTTGGAGTCACCATGTATCAGTCACCTTGTTTCGGAGTGTCTGGTGGGGAAGCCAACCAGCTAACGGCACCTACTGTTGTATTCCAGGCGACAGGTTGAGTGGGAGCCTGCCAGCAATTTGATTGAAGGGGTTTGTTTGACACTTCAGAGGCAGCCAGTCATATCCTTCCTGCCTCACCTTAGGTCACTGATCAATGTCTGTGTCAATCTGGTGAGTAGCCAAGTGGCAATATTATAAACCTTTGCTAAGCTACATTCTGCTGTTGACCTTTCTGGACTGAAGGTTAAAGTTGATCCCTTTTCCTGTCACCTATCCACCTGTGCAAGCAGACTTCCCAGGTGATGCTAGAGATAGTGAGGTGCATTTTTAAAGTGGTGCCTGGGAAGATACAGGGACCAATCCCCAGGGTCAAGTGATTTATTTGTGTTACTTCCCACGCACCACTTTGAAAATCCACCTCTGCATGTTGCGCTGAGAGTTGAGGGCTGCAAGTTGGAGAGTGGGGTGGTGGAGACTGCACACACCTGGTAGCAATGGGAGGGTGGGGCTAAGGGCAGTTTCAGTTTATAGCTGGAAAGAAAACTTTTCACTGCTCTGTAAAAGGGCATTGAGTGGCTAGTTAGAGAGTTACATGAGTGGATTCACTCTGCCATTTGTAATGTCCCTGGTTTGATCTAGTGCAGGCTTTTGTCGTACAATGTTCAGTTCTCATCCTTAAATCAATACACAATAATGTTGGTGTGTTTTATACTTGAGCACAGACAACTCTTGTGGTTTTCGTGACTAGAAAGATGGTATGCACAGAACTCTTGGAGCCTGTCTGACCATTTGATAGTGATAAGCAATAATTACATGTAATATTGCTTCTGAGATCATGATACCTAAGAAGTATCAAGTCAATGGAGCTATGACCGTTTATGCCAGCAGGGGATGTTTCAGTCTGAGTTGGAAGAAATACCAATATTGGGGGAAATGGATGTGGTAGCACTTTTAGTTTCATTTGGGTTAAAAATATTTGACTTTGAGTTCTAGAATGAAAATGTGTGGCCCTTTTTTTTTTTGATGCTTTGGAAAAACTGATGAACTCAATGATTGTGCCGAAGAGCTTAAAAACAAAATAAAAACACATTTCTAACTTGGCCACATTGGCATTCATCCTCAGCTTTATCTTCATTCAGGATCCACACAGCGTTTACATACAACGCAAGGGGGAGGTGGGTGTGCGATGGGGAACCCCAATAATGGCTGGAGTTCTAGTGGCTCCTTTGTTGTGGCAGCCGTGTCTGCTCAATGGCTATTTGGAGACCTTTTGCCTGGGGCCAGCTTTGAAAATTTGAGCCTTTACACTACTCAGTGTTGCACCAATAGCAGCAAAGAGCCCCCCCCCCAAATAGTATCCGGGAACATGGGGAAATCTTTAAATGAAAAGAATAGGGGGGTTTCACCTCTGAATTTAAGCCTAAATTTGTCATTTGGATTCAGAGGTTAGTTCAGTTAATTTTACAAAACAGAGTCCCCAATAATACATTGTGCTTACGGAGAGTCTGAACATTGTACAAAACTTGGCCTGGATCTGGCTAATATTGGATCAGCCTCAGGACATTATTCTTCCAAGAGATCAGCAAGGGAAGGAAAAGGATTACAAGTGAATTGCAAACTTCCTGCTTGTATTACATTTTTCCATGGAATACAGTAGCTACATGGCATACCCTCCAACTCTACCTATTCTACCAGTCCAGTGCTGGTTACTCAGGGCTGGTACTGGGTACATTCATGAAATGTACCGGTTTCCCTGTGCACTCTGTCCGCCCCCTCTGGCTTCCCCTGTAGAGGTTCCCTATCCTCTCCACCCTTTCCCTGCTAGAACCATCCCTTCTCCTTTGTGGCTCCAGCGGCTGTGAGGCATTCGGGGTCACTCCTGCTCCCCGAGCTCCCCAGCCTCGCACCGTCTGACGTGTACCTGTTTCTCTTTCACGAATGTTGGAGGGTATGGCATGGGTGGAATTGCAGTACTCAGTGCTGGTGATGTGCTCTGTTTGTATTGCAGGTGATGGGAGTAGTAGGACCTTCCAGTGTTGCTGATGGATTACCCCTTCTTCATCTCAGCCCTTATCTCTCGCCACCTCTGCCCTTCAGCACAGCTGTTGTCCGGCTTGTAGCATTGCAGATACAGGTGTGCCTGCCCTGCCTGGTATCAGGCCCGTTTAGCTTATGGTTGAGACACCAACTCATAGGTGCTCTTTTTTCTGCAACAGCTGGGCAAAAACTGTGGAACAAAATGTCAGCTCCCCCCTGTAGGTCAAGGTTTGGAGCACCAGAACAGAGCTCAGGTCTTAATAAGCAGCCAGATCCTCAACTGGTGTCAACTGGCGTAACGCCACTGATGTCAGTGGAGCTATGCTGAATTACACCAGCTGGGAATCAAGCTCCGTACTTTATGATTCCTCTCAGGATCTAGGAACCAAGCAGAAAGTCTTCTATTACCTTTTGTGAACAAGCCTATCCTAGGGTGCCCCCACGCAGCCCCACCAAACTTAATGGGGCATCATTTGCATAACTGAGTGTGGGATTTGGGCCCAACGAGCCAGTACCAAACTGGTGCTGTTTGTGCAAACAATACATAGAAGAGAAAAAAGTCCAAATGCACAACGATGGTTGGCTTTTAAACTGCTTATCAAATATCATCCTTGATTGTCCAGAATAGTGAACACACAGTGATCCCGTTGGGAGGAATTTCATCAGTATATTCCTTTTTTCAGATCAGTGCCATTTGTTTACTATTTTGGACACAAATAGGTTTTTAAAATACATTTGCAGGCAGCTATTCCATGTGCACTTGGACTCTGTCTGCTTCCATATGTGTTATACCTCTGTGTCGGCATGGAAACAAAGGGACTAGAGAGCTACACAGGGACAGAATGAAGGTGCATGTTTCCTGACCCTAATCTGTATTTCAGCCAGTCAGAAGGTACAATGACCTCATTCAGGACTATTTTGCCCATGAACGAGTGCACCTGCGGAACAGACATTTCTGTTTATAATTAACCAATGAGTGGCATGTCCACCATCCAGTTGAGCGCTTAGACAGGTTTTTCAGAGTATGGGGAGCGTTATGGGAAAGCGTTATGGGGTATAGAGCCCAGGCATCAAAGCACAACACAGTCCCATTTACAGTGGAACTGGAGATGGTATCCATAAGGTGAACATTGTCACGGATCGATGCAGAGACATTGCAGGCTTCTTCCCGGGCTGGCTGATTGGTTCTTAAAAATTTAAGAGCCACCCGTACCTTCTCTCACATCTTTACTCCTGTTTAGAACCTAACTCCAAATTAATCTTTTTTTTAATCATTCTGGGATCTTTGCATATGTGGGCTTTTTAATTCCATTTTCACATGTTTTTCCTGGGTTTCAGAAGGGATCAAAACTAGAAATGCCATAATACCACCAGTATTTGCAGCAGGATCTGAAGTGGAAGTCCTGGAAATCCCACAAGAAAAAACTCTTCTCCTGGGATTTCCACCCTAGTTTTGCAGACTCAGGTGGTTCTGACGTTCAGTTTCAATTCACACTTAAGTATCTAAAAGTTTGGATGCTCTATCCAAGCTTTGAACCTTCAGAGGTTCGCCCAAATTAGTTTCTTCTACCACCACTAAACTTCTTCTGCCTTGGACACGAACCTGTTCAGGCTGAGGGGGCCTTTCATTCAGACTCGAATAACTGTCAAGATTCAAGTGTGGGTTGTGCTTGTTTTCAGGAAGGGAGGCCATCAGGGTTTTATGGGTCAGTGAAGCAAAGTGAAGAGGCTGGGAAGTGAGGGTGGATCCTGGAGTAACCATTCAGCAAATGGGGAGATGCTGTTTTTTTCATTGGTAATTCCCTCTGCTCTTTTTTTTCCAGGTAATTTGGGCTGGATTCTGATCTTATTTGTACCACTGTCGATTTGGAATAACAACAAATCGACTCCGAATAGATTGGTCTGGATTTGTAATGGTGTACTTGAGATCAGAATGCCCTTTATCACTTGATTATGTATGCTCTACTCCTATTCAGGCCTCCTCAGAGCTTGTAATTTTATCAGTCCATCACCTGTGTTGTGCTATGTAAACAAAGCCTATGGGAATCGTCATTCTCCACAGTGGTTTATACTTCCAATCTTCTGATGAAATCATTTAATCCTTTCTTATTATTACTGCGCAGGCTTTGAAAGAAGATTTTCCCTTAAGCCATGTGATCTCCCCATTCACCAATCAGGAGAGAAGAGAAGGAATGCTTTTAAACCTACTGATTCCATTTGTGCTCACAGTAGGATCTGGAAGCAAAGGTCTGATGATTATTTAACAAAAAGAGTTCCCCTCTCCCAGACAACAAATATTTGCCTTTCCTACTGTTGTTGCTGCTTATTTGTTTTCCTCTCAGTATTGGTAGAGCTCATTGGGGTGATGGAAATGATTTACAATGGGAGCTGTTTTTTCTCCTTTTTGTTTCAGCTGTGTCACAGATCAGTGGTTCTCAAACTCACTCTTTAACAGATGTGCTCCTCCTTTTGAAATCAGAACAGTGACAGAGTTCTGAACAAGACAAAAATCACCATAGTGTAAGATACAGAGCTACGGGGGCAGGAATTTGCCACTGTTGGTTGCTGTTCACCCAGTTCCTTGCCAGTTGTCTGGTCCAAATTATGCTCTCACTCTGTCTTCTTCTGTAGATTGCAGTCACTTTTAAGCGCCTACTTCAAATGCAGGTGTGAAAGCAAAGAATGAGGGGAAGAGAAGAGGCTGAGTCATTATGCTCATAGGGTTTGGTGATGCCAGACAAGCGTGCATTTTGGGGATAGAATAACTTTGCCTTTGCTCACAGGAGGAGAAGCAACATAACAAGGTTGGGGATGGGCTTAGTTTGAGGGATGTTCTGATTACATCACAGCTGGGAACTGAAAATGAGGCGGAGGGTTTTGCATAGCTTTGAGAGGATATGGCCTCATCCGTTTTCTTTCTTTCTCATGCCTGCCACCCCTTTTGATGGCTCTCAGACAGTCCCTGGCTGGAGCAGCCTGAAGTCCTTTTGCTGCTTCAGACTGTTATTAACATCCTCCTGCCACCTCGGATCATCAGCACTTCCCGCAGCAAGAACTTCATGATGGAGAGCTCCCCTGCGCACTGCTCCACCCCAGGGGATGCTGGGAAGGACCTGCGCAGGGAAGGGCTCGCAGAGTCCACCAGCCAAGCGGCTTACTTGGGTGAGTGAGAGCTTCCCCTCACCCATCAAGAGAAAAATAAAAGGGAGCATTTAGGAAACCCCTGGGAAGGCAGAGAAAATCCTCACAGTCACAAGCTGACTGGAAGTTATTGTTAGAGAGCTTATTCCTTCACTCTCACCCTTCCCTGGTCCTTCTCGCATGAACAGAGAGCAACAATACCCGAAGTCCGAAGGTGCAAACAATTCAATGTTTATTGGGGTGAACTTCCAGCAAGCTTAAATTCAAGTTCCTTTTCCTTATTTTCGAATCCCAACTTACTTCCTGTTTGCCCCTAATTTATATAGTAATATTTTCAGCTATACCTTAACCAATCATTCTACTAAAATTTACCTAACCAATCTTAACGTATTGTAACATGATTAGCTAACCAATTATATCCCACCACCTTAATTAGTTTACACCTAGCAAAATTAATTATACAGCAGACAGAAACAAACACACAACCAGACAGAGACCATGCAAATAAACATACAAAACAATACAGAAGTGAGGATTTCACAACTACATCTATACAGACATATGGGTTCTCCAGCTGTGTCTATTGATAAGTGAGTTCTTACCAGTCAGAAAACTATCAAACTAAATTTCTAGGCTCTTCCCTTTCTCTGGAGGTGATAGATCAAATCACCTTCCTAACAGCCCCAGATTGCCTTATTTCAATGTGACTAGTTTGGAATGTGAGGACGTGACCATACATTTCCCAATTTATGGCTGCTAAAGAACCAGGCCTCAGACTGTCACAGTAAGAGAAGGCCACTACACAGACAGTGATTTTTTATTCTTTCTTTTATACCTCTATAACTAGCTAAGTGATAAGAATACACCTAAATTCTTAAAGTATAGGCCTTTGCAGACAGGCCTGAATATCTATATCCTAACAGTTATGTCTGCTCTGCTGCCAGAAGGTGTCATTTCCAGCTGGAGTTGACACACCCACTCCAAAAACAGAAGTGTAGCCATGGCAGTGCATGCAGCAGGAGGGGCAGCGATCCCGTCCAAGACCCAAGATCCTTACTTGGTGCCGCTGGCCTGTCCCACGCTTGGGCCACTGCAGTTGTGCGATATCTTTAGTGTGTTATGGCTCCTCGAGCTAGAAATTATACCCCTGGCTGGAGTGAAGGCATACCCTGAGCTATTTACAGCTGCTTTAGCCACAGCCATGAGCACAGAGTGGTGCACATGCTGCACCACGCCAGGAATAGCTCTGGCAGGCATGCTCTTAGCGATACTTCACTGATTGATAGATCTGCTCCTGCTCTGTTTGCTCTTGGGAGGGGTAATTGGCTGCTGACCTACGCTAGCACTCACACACTGGTCAGCTAGTCTGGGCAAACTTGCGGGGAGAGGTGGAGTCAAATCTGCACCCACTTCCCCAGCCGTCTTTTATTGGGGAAGGAGCAAGGAGACAACTAGCCCTGCTTATTCTTCTGTGCCTGGGCCCAAGGTCTGTGTATCCCGAGTAGGAGGGTAAGGGCCGTTCTTTCTGCCCCACTTGGGGATATACCCCCTATGTCACAATCAAGCCTTTAATATGCAGCCTCTTTCCAGCCTACACCTTGTTCATTCGTAAATTACCTTTTCAGTGGGTTGTGCTAATGAATTCTGATACTTGGCTTCTTGGATCCAAAATAACCTTTGGTGTATGGCTCTTGCAGCTGCAGTACTGCAAGGTCTCTCTTCGTAGCCTCATTAACGACGTCCCAACAGCAGTTACATGGCCATTCCCTCTATGGGGTTGCACAGCCTAGATTTCTCTCCATTGTCCTTGATCAGAGAATGGAACCTATCCCCACACTGGACTGGTTTTGAAAGAAGTAAATCCCCAGGAAAGGGAAATAATTCTTTAGTGCGGTCCCGGAACTTTGGACTGGGTGGTATCTCATGGAGAAATTAAAGGAACATAGCTGTACAGAAGGAAAATCTTCCAGTAACTTGCTGGCAGAGCTGGGAACAGAACTTGTGCTTCCTGCTGCCAGGTCCTGTGCGCTGACCCCAAGACTGCCCTACACCCCAGCAGGAGTTGGCAGCTGATGGTAAAGAAACTGGCTTAGGACTTTGTGCACTGCACTGCTCACTGCAAATACTCCAGCTGTTAGTGGCTCTGGCTCTGCAGTGCTCTACATGTGCTGGCGTTTGTTCCCCTGCAGCCCTGAAGGTGATCCTCGTGTGCTTTGAGCGCCAACTTGGCAGCCAGTGGTACTGGCTGAGCCTGCAAGTCAAAGAGATGGCCCTGCGCAAGGTGGGAGGGCTAGCCCTCTGGGACTTCCTGGATTTTATTGTTCGCACCCGGATCCCTATCTTTGTGCTTCTTCGGCCCTTCATTCAGTGCAAGGTAACACTGGCTTTCTCCCTAGTGTCAGCTGCTTCATTAGTTAATATTTTTAGGCAAGACACCCCACACTGCCTTGCAAGGAGAACGTGACATGGGCTTTGGGGGCGGCCGCATTCTTGGGGAGAAGAGTATTTTTGCATAGGAAATGACCCCTGACTCCTGTGCTTTGTCTCGGAAGGATGGCTGGAGGCATTTCCGAGATCTTGGTTCACTAGTAGACCTGTTATGGACCCTCTTGCAGCTAAGGAGCATCCATCATGGTGGATTTTTAGGGGCAACTCAAAGAGTAAGTTATAATGATGGGAATTCTAATGCAGTGGATCCACAACGCCACACTGGTGCAGAATGAGACTCATCACCATCTCCTGAAATTCTCTTGGAATGTGGATAGTTAATGATGATGATGATGTTGATGATGTAATAATGGATATTAGAGTAGATATTATCCATCAGCTCAACCTCCACCGTCCGGCTGGGTGGTGGCGCTCTCAGGCAGACATATGAGACAGTGAAGGAAGCCTCCAGCATTCCACAAGCCAGGAAGATTTCTCATGGGCCAGCATTCAAGGTGCTAACGGGAATCCTTACACATTGGGCAGGCATTTTAACTTGCATTGCTAGGGCCTTATCCCACAAGGTACTGAGCATCCCCTGACTTCAAAGGTAATTGCAGGAGCTTGTTCAACTCCTGGGATCAGAGCCTTAGAAAGGAGGCCACAAGTGGCCACTATTGAGGTGACTTTATATAAATTGGCTCAGCTTTGGGGCTAATGTTTGTATTAATTTCAGATTAATGGTTGCAGGTGTCGGATCTGTGTGTGGAAAAATCCAAATGCTAGTCCCCCATAAACCCTGGCTTGCCAAATAATATGGTGAAGCCTGGGATTGGTAGAGAGATCTCATAAACCAGCTATGAATTAATCTTGCATGAGGGACCTTCTGCCACCAACTCAAAGGCCTGTCTAATTCCTGGATGGCCCAGTGACAGAATGAGAAACATTTTAAAAGTGTTCAGGGGGACAGGCCAGAAGCCTTACACTTGCCCCACTCTTTCCCCTGGTTCTTAGCAGTAACTGTCAAGGTCCGTGGTGGGCACACACTGGAGATGGAAGGAGTGAGCTGCCATTCCCAGATACCCTGGTGACAGGGTTAGTTCTCTGCCCCAACCAATAAGAGGACGTCTTCACTGCAGAGTTAGCCCGGATGATCACCACCTGACTTAGCCTAGCCCGGGTGTAAGCAGCCAAGCTGCACGGCACCACCCACATTACTGTGTGGTCACTGGTGCTGCACTCACCCTGGTGTGTCGCTGGGATTTCTGGGGGACAGCCCATGGTTCTTTGTGCTGCAATGATTCTCTCCCAGGGGATTGTGGGAGAACTTGTCTGTTTGTTTTGGCACATGATGGAGAAATTATGGGAAGGTGCTGGATGACTGTTGGTACTCAAGTGGGTTAGCCTGCATACTCACTGCAAAAAGTGGGTGGGTTACCCACCTGCGTGAAAGCAGAATCAGGGTTTAACACTATAGCCCAGGATGGGCCAGTTAACCTGGGTTGAAAGCACCAACCTCAGGTCAAAGGTTTTTGTGTGTGGATGGGAGCTGGGTTAGGAGCAACGCCCAAGTAAGAGCCCAGACTAACTCTGCAATGAACACTAACTCTGCAATGAGAAATCAGGCCACTAGGAGGTTGTGTGGATCTGATGAACAGGATCCAGGATGGGTAGCATGATGTATCAAGAGAAGATTTTTTTAAACGGAGTTGTTGGTTGGGTTGGGGGGAGACCCTTGCACTGACTTTATCTGACGGGAAGCACCCTCCCACTTTGTATTGGCTTTGAGCCATAAGCCAACACAGCGCTTGATAATGGACAGGCAGTTGGTGTGCCCAGGCTGCTACTACTTACCCTGACATGTATAGCTGGAGTCCCCATCATTGGAAGCCTTTAAAAACGAGTTGGACAAACACCTGTCAGGGTTGGTCTACTTGGTCCTGCCACAGCGCAGGAGCCTTGACTCGATGACCTCTCGCGGTCCCTTCCAGCCCCACCTTTCTATGATTGTAAGCTCTTTGGGGGCAGGGACTGTCTCTTATTGTGTGTAAATGTATTGCTTAGCACAAGGAAGCCCTGATATACTGCTAATATATTAATAGCAACAGTGACTGGTTTCAATGTACATTGAGTCAGATATGCATATTCCAAAAAGCGAAGAGAGAACCTGCATGTTTGGTTGTGTTTTCACATTCAGCTACAAAGTTCACGCCTAGCTAGATAACATCCCTCTGCTTGTTGCCTCAGCCTGTAGGTGTACAAGCAGCCAGGGGACTGTGATGCCAGGGCACTCACGAGCTAGTTGGAAAGGGACAGAACATTGTTTCTCTGTGATACTGGAGTGTTCTTGTGCTAACAGGGTTGTTATGCCTCTCTGTCAGCTGCTGGCCCAACCCGCAGAGAATCACGAGGAGATGACTGCCCGACAACATATCGCTGACCAGCTAGAGAGGCGCTTCATACCACGCCCTCTGTGCAAGAGCTCCCTCATCACAGAATTCAACAGCGAGCTCAAGATCCTGAAGGAGGCAGTGCACAGTGGGTCAGGTAAGGCTGTCCTGGGAGGGGGAGGATGCTCGCACGCAGAGGAGAGAGGATTTCTTACCCCTTTGTATGGATACATACGGCAAGAAACAATAATTTTGCCCATAGTATAGTCCTGTGTGCGAAACTTGATTTAATATATGGAAGCTTAAATGCATAAAAATGTGCAGTTCTTCCTTCTACAACAAATACATGGAATTTTCAAAAAACAGAAATGCACGTCATGGAATCATTCTGACAGCTTCGTCCTGTCTGCGGGGGTGCACTGGGGTACCCAGCACACCAACAGCAGCAGGTGCTTTATGCATGGTAATTTTTTTTGTAAGTGAATTTTTTGCTTGCAAAAGGTGCTGGCCTGGCAGCCCTGGAGACTGAAGCCCCTTCTTTATGAAAAGACGAGGTACATCATACAGAGCTCCCCCGCGCTGCCTCATTAATGTGCCACAACACACTGAGGGCAACAGGGTTGGTTTTCATGCCCTGTCAATCACTGCCCCATCAGCTGAGACAGACAACAAAAGTGCAAATTACTATCCCTTGTAATGGCAGCCTTGTTACATTCACCTCTCCACTAACTAAACTAAGAACACCATCTCACGTCTCATGTGCCTTCACACAGCCATCAGATGGTAACCTCTTTCAGTCACTACAGAACAAAGTGCACTCTAACCGAGGCTGTAGAGGTGAAAGTAGTTTTTTAAATCTAGATAGTCTCAGCTCTCCTCTTTTAGGATTAGCTACTTGTTTAGCAGCAGCAGATGTTTCTTTTCTTTTTTCCCTGTGAAAGGACAGCTGAGCATTTTTTGGCCCAAATCTATGCCCTTGAAATCAACAGGAAAACTCCTGACGGTTCATAAAGTGGCCACTTCTGCAAACTTTCTCCTTTGCTGTGTACATTTGCTGCCACTAGAGAGCAGTCCTTTACTTCCAGATTGTGGAAACTTTATATCTAGTACTTTGTTCTTAGAAAGAAAGTAGCTCCACTTGTTTTGCCCCATAATAATGTGCCTTGCTTGCAAAACCTCGCAAAGGGGCAGTGAATATGGCAGTATGGCTCAGGGAGAAAATCGGAGGACATAAGAAATCCTTGCAGTGACAAAGGTTTCTTACAGGTTAGCTGCGCTAGTGCAGTGGTATTGATCTGATGTCAAGCACAAGCAGTGGTAGAGTTCTCGTTCACCACTGCTGCAGAAGGCCATTCGGCCCTCTGTCTTTCTCACTTCTCTTGCTTTTCCCATAAACCCAGGCTGAGGAAGATGCCCTCGCCCTACTGGGAACAATATTTCTTTCAGCATCTGAACTGACTCGGCTTTGTTTTTTCCACTCTGTGCAGCCTACCAAGGGAAGACCTCCATCAGCACCGTGGGCACTTCCACCTCTGCATACCGCCTCAGCCTCGCTACCATGTCCCGCTCCAACACAGGCACCGGCACTGTCTGGGAGCAGGACAGCGAGCCTTCCCATCAGGCTTCGCAGGACACTCTGAGCCGCACGGATGAGGAGGATGAAGAAAGTATGTGGCTGCCGGGGCAGGATCAGAGTACAGTAGCAGCCCCTTGTTGCCTAGACCCAGCTCTGCTGTACAGGCAGAAGGGGGCGTTGTTCTGAGCAGTAGAATGATCAGGGACTCTTTACTGGATGAGTCCTTAATGCTACAAGCCCTTGCTCTGTGCACGGCCGGGAGGAAAAGACTGTTGCTCTCCAGCACACGTGTGAACAGAGGGTACATGTGGGCACACAGTTCAGCGTTAGGGGTGGTCGCCACACTATCCAGTTTTTAATGTCAAGTCCTTACATGCTTCCTTCCATACACTTGAGCACAGGGCTGAGGAACGGTAGGGTGCAGGTGTAGACCGTAAGTAAAGCAGAAGAGACATGGGCAGTCCTCACAATGCTGATAAGGCATTTAGCTAAACAGTCCCCTCTTTGGCCTTAATCCTGCTACTAGGCAGGAGCCATTTGGTGGCTATGTAGCAAGCATCGCATTGCAGCAGGATCAGCTTGCTATGCACTTCCTGCTCATCTCTGAACTACAGGCTCCTACGTGTACCTGTACCTGCACTGTGTATGCTCAAGCCACGGCTAGTGTCTGTGCTGGTTGAGATGTCGGACCTACTCAAGCATTTGTGCACATTTTGTAATACATTAGCTGATCAACATAGGATGTCAAGCCTTAAGACTTCTGTCAGCCAATACTCCACTCCTTTATGCTCAGTGATAGAGGCAGAAAAGGTTCTGAGTTGTATGAAACATCCTGGTGTCTCTCTGCAGAGATGGTTTAGTTTTTTATAGTTTGTGTGGATTTGTTCAGTCCAAATTTCACTTTGAGTTTGAAGGGAAGCTCATTGAAACCACTGAGTTTGCCTGAATTAAGTTTTGATATCAGAAACTTCCAAGTTTTGCCTGGCTTCTTTCAAAACCATCAGCCAGGAAGCCCTTCTCATCTCTATCCAGGAGGCTTCTGGTGGTACAGAGGTTGTCCTAATGGCTTGAAACCCTTGCCACTCACCTTTGGTGCTTGGGGACAACTGCCTAGTCCCAGAAAACGTCAGACATGAGAGAGGCAATGGCCCTAGAAGATGAAAAAGTGTACAGGGTTGTTGTGTGGAGAAGGTGTCCCTAACAGAGTGAGTGCTCCTCCTGAAACTTGATGCATGTGGATTTATTACAAAACATTGCACAGCTTGTGTCCTGGTTTCTACACACTGTAGTTGGTGACCATGATATCTTCTGATGACAGTCTTGGATTCATTACAAGTGACTGCAAGCTGTGATGAATACACATCTTCCTGTTTGCCTAGCCCAGTAAATATTCTAGAGCCAGCACTGTCCCACCCCAGTCTGATTTAAAGCTGGCTGACATGCCAAAAGAAGCATGAGAGAGCCACCAAAATAACCCAAAGAAATGAACCTAAATTCTCCAGAGAAAATTAATTCTAAAAGAGAAGGTATTAAGGCAGTTTAGTTAATGGCATGTCAGAGGAACAACATGCGCAGCATGAACCTTTCCATAAGTAGTATTTAAACTACTTGTTGGGTTGAAAATACTAGCAGGTCAAAAATGATCATTTGATTAAAAGAATCCTTCAATGTTATAGGAAAGTTATTGTGTTTGTGTTACAAATCCACAGACATTTTTTATCAAATAAATGCGGCAGTATTGGTATAGCATTCAAATTCACATAATTAAATGCAGCAAAACTTCCACATCCTGGTGTTCATAAGAAGAAATTAAAACTCAAACAGCTCTCAGGTTCCCTTGGGATGTAAGTGAAAATATAGGTAGTACTAGATTTATTTTTGAATGATACATGCCCTCTTTAAATGCAACTACAATATAAATATGCAATATTTTTTTCCTAGAAACAGGAATTTATCAGAATATATTCACCCACAGTTTATCCCAACATATCAAAATTTCTCCAGTTTCTATTTTGAAATATAAAAAAAATTTAAATACAGAAAAATTTAAATGAATTTGTCCTCTGTTTTCAGACTAGGTATAGAGTTGGTCAGGTTTTTTTTTATTTCAAAATTTTGTTGAAAATTTCAACCAGCTCTAATCAAAATCAAACATATGTGACAGACTTATTTTGTGTAAGTACACCTATATTTTTATGAATATAAGATCAGCATTTTGAGAAAATACTGCATTTTGCAAGTTAGACACTGTTGAGTCTGTACATCTCTTCCTCTTTCCTTTCATCTTGTAAAAAGGTTGATTTTTCTGGATCTTGAAATTTATTAGTTTTTTTTATGAGCAAAATGTCCCGTTATAGTTTTCATTCTCAAGAGGCATCATATTTTGTTGGACATCTTAAAAATAATAATTATACTGTGGTAGCACCTAAACACCCTGAACTCATTGTCCGAAACAATGTACAAATATATAACAGAGAGAGGTTCCCTTCTCCAAAGGGCCTGCAGTCTAAAGCCCTGAACTTGCAAACATTTATGCACATGTTTTACTTTACTATGGCTACTTGTGGTAGGAAAGTTAAGCAGATGCACACATTTGCGGTGTTGGACCTGAGTGAATGAGAGAGTTCTGCATGCACTAGGCATGAACATGGGACAGGATCTGGAATTACCTGGAAACTTTTAAATGTGTCATTGGGGTTTTGGATGAATTTTTTTTCTTTTTTGGTTTCTTTCCTATGTCCTTTCTAGATGACTCAGTGAGCATGCCCAGTGTGGTAAGTGAACAGGAAGCCTACCTTATGGGTGCCATTGGGAGGCGGCGGTTCTCCAGCCATATCTCCAGCATGTCTGCACCTCAGGCTGAGGTGGGCATGTTACCCAGCCAAAGGTAACAACATGTGCTTTTCACCTTTCCCACTCTGTTCTCCAGAGCAGACATTCCAAAGGTATATTGTGTGTAATTCAGACACAGCAGCAGGGTGAGGGTGGTAAATTCAGCACCCGAGTACTAAAAGGCTAATCCTCCACCTGCAGTGCTTGCTCATTTGAGTAGTCCCACTGATGTCAGTGCAAGTACTTGCCGCAGGTTAGACCATAACAATTCTTCAGTACAATGTATAATGCATAACCTTCATGAGAACCACATTTCATTGTTAGAAACGTTCCTGTCAGAAACTGACAGCATCTTTATTGTTTCTCTGCTAATGCCAGGCCTGTTGATGTGGATTTCAAAGATATAGGCATGATTTCAGGGTGCAGAGTACACTTAGAGGTTTCATTCTGAGCCAGAGTCCTGCATACAGCACTTTAAATGAGTAGGGAGAAATCCCAGGGTGCGGGGAAAGTTTCCTCAGTACAATCTCAACCCCCAAGTCAGAACAAAAATTAGTTTTCCTCTGGACATTAGCTAACGGCAGAAAGAGAAGTGGGATTATTCTAAACCAGAAACTTCTCTGTCTGCTAGAGCTAATCTTGGATGCCTCTTTTTAGAGTGAGAGAGAAAGAGAGAGAGAGGATTTGGGTATTGTACATTGCACTCATTAGTCAGGTGTGTGACATAGAAGCCAATGAACAAGAGATTTTTCCAATTCAATTCTGTTATTTTTCAGTAAACAATGTTTATTTCTTATTTATATGTCATATAGATTTGCAAAGAGCTCTGATAAAGGGTCAATATATAGATTCATTTATGTCATTTTTTATAAATCTTGAAAATGTGAATTCTGCATTATCTTATGACTGGCCCTTGTCCCTTTCCCCAGCCTTGTTTGTAAATCAGTTAGAAATCCCTCAGTGTATGGAGCATGGAACAACTAAAAGGAACAGCTATAGTATATACCGGCAATGATAGGGGAGGGAATTGCTGAACTAGAAGCCACTCCAATTGTATCCCAGAGTTGCATAAAGGGTACTTGTGAGGACATCTTTAAATTCATTTCATTCCATTTCCTTAGTGTCTTTACAATAAGTATATTTTACTGTAACTTTTTTCCTGTGGGCTGTGGTGCTCTTTAATTAGTGATGCTGAGAACAATAATGTAGTTTAATTGCAATATAGATGTGGACTCTTAGCCTTTTTAAGCATGAAATCTACAGTGTAGGGTAGATACTTCATTGGCCCAGCAAGCATAATCCTTGTTCTCAACCGCATACCCATTTTAGTCATGGATGAGCAATGGTCTTTGGGATTTTTTGAGTGTATTACACATGTAAACTAATAAATGAACTAATAAATGTATAGTAATATTATTGCTTTCCTGCTGGTAATCTACCAGACCTCTTTCTATCTTTCATATTTGACATATAAGGGAACAGGATGGAATACTGCTGGTTGTTCCTGCTTGATGGGGGAAGTAGGCAGCAGTTGAGGCGGTGTGATTGGGTTCAGATTTGCCAGTATACATTCCAGCTGTTTACTTACAGTTTCATTGCAATGCAAGCTCATGCTTTCCAGCACTTTGGCCTTTTAATGGCATCAGAACTAGCATGTTGTTCTACAGCTCATGATAAGTGGATTAGCCTGAATAACTGAACTGATGAGGTGGTGGTAGGGGGAAGATCTTAAATGAAACTGGAAGTAAATAGAATACAATAAAAGGAAATACAGGCAGCAAAATGGTTTGAAAACTTTCTAAGCCCCATCCTCCCCACCCCTTATTTGCATTAGAATCACACCTCAATGAGGTTCTTAGCTCATGCAATGTATTGTATAGATTTGGAGGTCTCTATATATCATAGCCTCCATTTGTAAATTGCTCCTTTTATCCAGAATTTGATTGATCAGATGTTCCTCTTTCAACGCCTTGAGTCATATGTTCTGATGAGCCAGTGCAAGACCAAATGATTTTACCGTCCGCCTTTTCCTTTCTTATTCTGTTGATATTTTTTTTCTTGAAAACAGAGACAATTGCATGCTTTTTGCATTTTCTTTCCCTAAATGCTTCATCTCCCTGCCCCTCCTGCAGTGAACCTAATGTCCTCGATGACTCCCAGGGCCTGGCCGCTGAGGGCAGCCTCTCTAGGTACAGTGTCAACACTACCTGTCTGTCAGTGTCTGTGCTGGGAAATAATCAGTTCCCTATATCCTCTGTCTCTCTTCCTCACCCTTTGTCTCTCTTTCCATGTCTGTCTCTTGTTGTTCATCGATACTCAGGCCTGCAAGTCAAAGGTGTAGTAACCCGACTTCAGTTTTCAGCGTTGATTGCCAACAGTTTTTAATTCCTAACAACTGAGGGAATTAAAAAAAGAAAAATCTTGCCAAGCCAAAATATTTGTCTGCCTGTTGTGGATTTTTCCATTGCTAGCTATTGCTCTGAAGACCTAAGAAAGAAGCGTTATTATCACCATCGCATTAAATGTAACCTTTTATAAGCACCAGTTTGGGGACCTCCTTTTAAAAAAAATCTGTCCTTATATTAATCTCACAATATCACCATCAAGAAACACTTTAATCGTTATTATTTTCTTTAGCATTCATTAATAATACGAATCCTGATAAGCCATGTTAAATACAGTTCCCTCTGAATGCCTTTATAGGAACCTCCACTTATTACAAAGTGTTATCATTCTACAAACACTAGCCTTAGAGCTTTCAGGCAAATGCTATTCATCCTTATTTAAAATTGCCCTGACAGCCTCAGGGTCCAAGCTTTGCAACTAGCGTTTCTTGTGAACAGGAGAGCTTAACAAACAGTGTTATTACTGTGCCTGTAACATACGTTGGTTGTAAGATTTTAAAAGGAGGACTGCACCTTTAACAGTCAGCTCAGCCATGTTAATCATTCTTCCTGGTGTACTACTGTGATCATACCTCTCAGCTGATCCTCATGAGGTGGGAAAGCTCTCACTCATCACAAACTCCTTATTTCATTCTGGGAGAGCATTCCCACATTCTGGGAGAATACAATCTGCTCCCTTAAGTATACCACATCTCTCTTTGTTGTTTTATCACTTGCTTAAAGATGAGGATGTGTTTAGAGGTATTCTTGTGAATTAATTTTGTTTTGTTTGAGATTTTTCCAGTTTTATTTTAATATTGAAAAATGGGAAATGAAGTCTGTTGTTGGATGTGTCATTTAGATCAACCCCATGATTCATGGTGTCACTTGTGTTTGTGTGCCCTGCCTTGATCAGTCTCTGATTGGTGGTAATGTGGAAGGTGCTGTAAAGAAAAGACATTGTCCTTTGGCCGTGGCAGGGATGTTACTGTATAGCAAAATGTATTATTTTGTGCAAAAAAGATCATGAAGAACCCAGTCTTCTTGAGAGGCAACGGAGCAATAGTTCAGAAGCCTAGAAAAAAAACAAACAAAAATTTCTGTATAGAGGAAGTTAAATGCATTCACTTTGTTAGTGTGAAAACCTGATTACCTTTGGCAGATGACCTGCAGATTGAGTCACACCCTAATGTTGGTTGTGAAATGTCTTGACTCTGATAAATGGAGTCAGGCTACACAACAACTCTTGGTGACAAGTCCAGGAGTTTTATGACAGCTGAGCCAGCTGACAAGATCAATGTCAAAATAATTCATATTGATCTCTGAAGTCTAAACATATGCACAGTGAGTTCCGTTAGCTACTAGTGCATCAACCTTTGCCCAGAACAGGACTTTGTATCTCCTGTACTGCGCTGTGTTACAGAGTTTCCGTAAAGGAGAAGATCAGTTGGCATGTTCGGTGAGGTAGATTTCTACAGCGAGACTATTTCTGATGGGGTTTCTTATTTTTGGAAGACACAGTCATAGACTTCTTTGTTTTAAAAAAATGACACTTTTATTCCGCAGAACCTTAAAAGAGAGACAAGATAATTAACCTGATCTCTGTGAAAAGGCTACAATTATAGTTCTGTGTAAGATGAAAAAAAGCAACATTTTAGCTGTATTGTGTGTTCTTAAATGTGCAAATTGCATTCCTTCTGTAAAGGAGAGAAGCAATAGAACAGAGAAATAGTACAGCAGCTTATTGAGATCATTGTTGTAGCAGAGGATAAATTCGTTCTTCTATTCAGGAACACTAGTTTAAATAAAACAGGCCAAGATTTTTCTTTAGATATCTCTGATCTTCACTAGAGCACAGGCATAAAAATTGCTTAGGGTAGCTTACTGAATTCAGAAGCTAATATTTAGTCACAACTGATGGAGTGAAACAAACAAAGAATAGAACATTACGGAAACCAGGAATTTCAAATAAATGAAAAGAACAATGATAAAGACAACAATAAAGTCTTTTTTCTTTTGTGCTTGTACCAGTTAGAGTTACATAGGTACACGGTAATGAACACAGGAAGAGAATAACATTCAGGTTCCCGAGATTATGCAGAAAGGGGGGGAGGAAAATTTATTTAGCATCATGATTTGTTGCAGTTATAACTTGAAAAAAGATGGAAGTTTTTCCCAAAGCACAAGGGAAAAGAGAATGAGAACTTTCTATAATTGAAAGCTGATCCACAAAAGAATTCCATTTCAACATTTCTAATTATGCTTGTTTTAAATTAATCATGATCTGTAAGGAAAAGTAGAGCAAATTAATATCAACAGGGCAAGTGTGGAGGAAATTTGACACTCTGTTGAAATCCCAGGCCTGGTGTCTTGAGAAGTTCAGCAGGTGCATTCTACCTGGATGTTATCTGAAGGCCTGGCAGCCACTAAAGTCCATTTAATACAGTTTAACAACTACTTGCTTGCTTTTTCTGGTTTTTGTTCTCCCTCCCTCCCCACACTTTTATTTGTTGCATTATTTCTTGTTATTCATTAAAATAACTTATCATAAATGCCAACCTGGCAATGCTTATTCCAGTATGTCCTGTGTGGTATGAAATTTTACACTGGCTTGACATTTGTTGTATGGTTGGCAATCATTGTTCATTAACAGCTTGTTGGTTTGTCTGTCTCTGTACTAACCATGTAACATGATTGCGGGGACAGGGCCCCTTGTCATAGGTACCCAGTAGGTGACAGAGGAGCACTCTTGATGGACAGGAAAGTTTACAAGTGTGTTCTGCTCCAACAAATCAGGTTTATGTGCTCCAACAAAAATCTTCTAGTAGATGCCACGTTCACAGGAGAAGTAGAATAAACTATGTCATGTGAAAATGGCATTGGATTTGATTCAAAGCAGTTCAGTAGCATCTCCACAAACTGACCTCTCAAATATAATGATTGCTCCAAACCAAGAACAAAATAACAGTGCACACTTGGTCCTGTTTACTAGACAATGAAAGGCAGAAAAGAAGAGGAGGGTACTTACGGAGTCAACAGACCCTTTGCAACTAATTTTCACTGAAACCAGGTTGTTGTTGCTATTCTGGAGAAGGAAAAAACAACCATAATGGAATCATAACTATTTCAGGAAATGCAGTCACTCATCTTACACTTACACTCTTTCTCTCTCTCTCTCAAAATGTGGGGTGAATCTGAGTATATAGGACAGTAAAAAGGATGGAGCAGGGCCCTGTGCAGGTTTTTCTGCCAAATTCCACTGTTCACACTCCCCCACCTTTTACCTCCAGTCTGCCGTTCACTAAACTCATTTCATATCTGATGTAAGTGAGGCTTAAACCCAGGCCAACAGAGAGGAAAAGCATCTGAATCCAACCTTTCTGTCACTCATCTCTTTGTTTGTCTTTAATGCACAGATTAGTCCATGGAAATCATTTTTTCCTCATGTCTAACATACGTGCAGTATGGTAACATCACACTCACAAGTATAATGAATTATCTTTACCTAATAAGTGTTTCAAGGTGTTTTCATTATGTTCGCTTTTTGACATGCTTGTTCCATTGCTGTAATAGATTATTTACATTTAACATAATTTTAGTCTTTCTGACAGAGGTTGGTCTCCCCATTCATAGAACTAAACATCATCATCTTTCCTCAGGAACTGTAATAACAATCTTACCATAACTCAGTGATATTTAGCCACTGGGTTGAACAGAAACTTTTTATTGCACCATTTTAAATATATATTCTGCAGCCTCTTTAGAAACAAATTGATGTTCAGTATTTTATCTATTTAAAGAAAGTATTGACATGTTAATATCTAGCTCTGTGTCTCTAAATATTTGCCAAGTACCCAAGTAATTCTAGAAACAGAAAATTAACAGAATGTATACATATAATGTCAAGCTGTCTGGATTTCTTATGTGAGGAAAAATGTAAATTCAGCCTATTTGCCTTGATACCCTTGAGGATGTATCACTTTTGGTGTCTACTGCAGTCTAAGTAGTTGTCTGTGCTGTAGGGCCATTGTCTGGGTCAAGAGCGTAATGCTGACAGCTAGAAGTAGCTTGTGGGATCATGCAGTTCATAGGGGCATAGTCTCCTCCATGGGCGGCAGGTTATATATTTGTGTGGGGCCCGGGCCCCAGCAATATTCAGGGCTGGGCGCCCTGCTCCAGCAATAGTTGGAGCTGGGTCTCTTCCCGCCCCCGCCCCCCGGTCCTGCCTGGATCGGCCCCGGCCACCGCAGGTCTCCCCCCGCCGCCGCGACCCTGCCTGGAGGGGAGCAGGTCCCAGCCCCCGCCTGCCACCCCCCCTCCGCGTGTTCCCCCCCCTCCGCCGCGTTGTGTTGCGTCCCTGCCTGACAGAACGCAGCGCGCCTCTCCCCTGCCTGCTGCCCGGAGGGCTCCCAGCAGATTTGCTGTCTGCTGCCGCAGGGTCCTAGTGCCTGCCCTCCGCCAGTACTGGCAAGGCAGGCTGCCCTTACCCTGAGCCTCTCCAACCCCAAACCCTCAGCCCCAGCCAGAGCCCTCATTCCCCCTGCACCCTAATCCTCAGCCCCAGCCCTGAGCACCCCCACATCATGAACCCCTCATCCCCCTGCACCCTAATCCTCAGCCCCAGCCAGAGCCCTCATTCCCCCCGCACCCTAATCCTCAGCCCCAGCCCTGAGCACCCCCACATCATGAACCCCTCATCCCCCTGCACCCTAATCCTCAGCCCCAGCCAGAGCCCTCATCCCCCTGCACCCTAATCCTCAGCCTCAGACAGAGCCCTCATCCCCCCGCACCCTAATCCTCTGCCCCAGCCCTGAGCGCCCCCACATCATGACCCCCTCATCCCCCCGCACCCTAATCCTCTGCCCCAGCCCTGAGCGCCCCCACATCATGAACCCCTCATCCCCCTGCACCCTAATCCTCAGCCCCAGCCAGAGCCCTCATCCCCCGCACCCTAATCCTCTGCCCCAGCCCTGAGCGCCCCCACATCATGAACCCCTCATCCCCCCGCACCCTAATCCTCTGCCCCAGCCCTGAGCACCCCCACATCATGAACCCCTCATCCACAGCCCTCACCCCACACTCCAAACCTCTGCCCTAGCCCTGAGCCCCCTCCTGCATCATGAACCCCTCATCCACAGCCCTCACCCACAGCCCAACCCTCTTCCCTAGCCCTGAGCCCCCTCGCATCATGAACCCCTCATCCACAGCCCTCACCCCACAGCCCAACCCTCTTCCCTAGCCCTGAGCCCCCTCCTGCATCATGTACCCCTCATCCTCAGCCCCACAGTCCTCACCCTGCACTCCCTCCTATCCCCAAACTCCCTCCCCCTTCCCACACACCCCTTCCCAACCCCAAACTCCATCCCAAAGCCTGCACCCTTCACCTCCTCCTGCACACCTGCCCCAGCCCAGAGCCTGCACCCAGCACCCTTCCTGCACCCTAATCCCCAGCCCAGGATCTGCACCCCAGACCTCCCCCGCCGAGCCCCCTCCCAGAGCCTTAGGCAGGTGGGGGCGGAGTTGGGGGGGGCGGAGTTGGGGGCGGGTTCTGGGCCCCACCAAAATTTTTACAAACTTGCCACCCATGGTCTCCTCTTGATGTTTAGAATGTTTCATTGTAAATGAGATTGCACTGTGCTGAGAATTTGCCCTAGGGGATGGTGATCTCTTTTGAAAGGGTTGTTCAAGAGAGAAAGGACCCAAACATACGTTATTTTCTGGTGCTGAGCTAAACCACTCTCCTGGCCATGCTGTTGTAATGAACCCCCAGAAGTATTAGCTTCGTCTTTTTCTCCTCCAGTCCTGGTAAGGCTCTGTGTCAAATCACACCTCCCTAGAGGCTCTGACCTCTTTCCAAGGAAGATCCAAGAAAGCCCCAGAAAACTGAGAAGAAAGAGAATGTTCTTTTTCTTAGATTAAGACATGCCAATGCCAGAACGTACTGCACTACTGAATATTTAGCAGTGCATACTAAATAATCTTAGAAGCTGCTTAATTGGGATGCATACCTTAATGGTTCGGATTTGTCCCAAGTAGGCAGCTGTCCCTTTGGAAAGAAGTTCATCTAAGTGTTACTTACCATTGCAACCATACCTGTCTCAGATTCAGCTCACTCAACTAAAACATTTGTGATCATTGCCTGCTAATAAGTAACTCAACTTGTGCTTGGGCTGGGAGGAATAATACAGTATTGTGAAAAGGACTGAGGGGAAGAACAATCTGCTACATATATCAGGTTAACAGAGGAATTAGTTGAACAGTAACATAGACTACTTTACAGCATTTAGCAGTTTCTTTTATTGTTAAAGTGCCTTTACTTTTAACTTCTAGTTATTCAGATTTCGTTGACAACCTATTAAGGCCTAAAAGAATACTATAGATTTGTTTTTATATTTAATTGCATTTATTTTGCTCATTAGCCACAAAGAGACTTGAGGCTGCAAACATGCCAAATGCACCCTGTTTGCATAAGTCATGCACCCTTTATGTGAATGGAACCTTTGTCAGTTGTGTTTGTTTTTCATTTTTGTTTATTTAAATGACATTGAAACCAAAAGACAAAACTGAGGTGAGGCTTTGGAATCCAATTGGGAGAAATAGGCCCGTGTAATTACCCTCACCAAAAAAACAAACGGAGATAATAAAATGGCGTTCTTGCCTTTTGTCTGTGGAGGCCAATGTGACAAAGGACGCAGAGAAGTGGGTATTGCAGAATGGGATGCATCAATCAATGACTGAAAACTGAAAATCTCAGTTTTACAGCTCTGTGCTACCTGTGCGTGGCCTAGTCCTGAATGCCATGATTCCTACTCCCATTCCCTTCCCAAACCCTGGAAGCTGCAACCCAACAGAGCCTTTCCCCCATCCTTCAAAGATGATGCTTCTGTCTTTGAAGTGACTGTGCCATTAGTGTTTTTTAGTCATGATTGCCCGGGATTATTCTAATCAGCCACTGTACTTCTATGGTTGTGCTAATAGTGTCAACACTTAACAGGGTAGCAAGCGTGCAGAGTGAACCTGGACAACAGAATCTTCTTCTTCAGCAACCACTAGGAAGGAAGAGAGGCCTCCGGCAGGTAAGATCACAGGAAGAAGTGAACATGACAGTTTCAATTTGTTGCAGTCCATTTGCTGCTGAGATCTTCTATCTTCTGTTCCCCTTGCCCAGACTGTATTACAGCATCACAATCCTCTGAATTAGCAGGAAATGCTTGGGCAAGCTGAACCATTCAGGTCTGCCAAACCACCAAGCCAGAAGTTATGCTTCATTTCAAATCCCCCAATCCTTTCCCGTATAGCTATATTATTTGAGCAAAGGTCACTGCATTAAAATTGAATTGGTATGAAGTGCATTATTTCATCACCTGCTTTTATAATACACTGATGTCTAAATTAAAGATGCCAAAACATGTATACCCACAAAAAGAAAAATTGGTGGCTATACATAGGAGAATGGCGTAAATGATATGACTTAGTCACATAAAGGTGAATGTTTCAGTTGTACGTTGGTGTCTCCTTGGTCTAACTTTACTCTGCTTTGTGTGCCTTAGCTACGAAGACCTCTTCTCTCACGTCAGAAGACCCAAACTGAACCTCGTAGCCGTCACGGGGCTCGACTTTCAACTACTCGTCGAAGTATACAGCCAAAAACAAAACCAAGTGGTGAGGCAACTTCTGCTTTTCCACAGCTGGCATCTAATATTTTAAAGTAGGAGCTACTAGGTTTTGTTTTTCTTTCTAAGACAGGTTACTGTGTGTGAAGTGTACATAGGTGTGCTTTCTGTAGACTGTTCTCAAGAGAAGTTCTGGGTAGTTTGGGGGGATTGGTAATGGGATGTATAGCCTTTTATCAGTTCACATCTAGCCCCAGTAGGTAGCAATTGGCAATTATCAGCCAGTTGCTTTTCAGTAGTCCATGTGATGTGAATTTTAGTGGTTTCAGTCTAATTTCTGGAGGAGAGACACCACATCAGAAAAAAAACACTTCCACAAAATTGGCAGTTTCTCCAAAGGCCGACATCTGAATGGACGTAGACATTGAACTATCTTCCCACCCATAGATAGAGGATTAGAGTCAGGTGTCTTCCACTGAGAATGCCCTGTCAACAGCACCGAGATGTGCAACTCTAGAGATTGCTAAGTGAGAATGCCTCTGCCAACATCTGGTGTCCTAGCAGAACATAGAAAGAGAAAGTTTCTCCAATAGTGAGGACCTAAACTATACAGGGCTTTAAAGACTGAATGTAGAAGCAAATAGGGGAGCCAATTCAGTCTTTGGCACACTGGTGCTATGTTCTTTTTGTGGCTAACATTGCTAATTAGGGCATACAGTTGTTGAATTCTGCACCTCCTGAAACATCCACGTGGTTTTCAAGGGAAGCCTGTGCGGAGCACATTGGTTATTGATCTAGCAGGCAGCACTTTTCCTTGAATTAGTGAATCAGGATGGTCCTAAGAGGAGCAGTGCTTCAGGAGATGTGCTACAACCTAAATCTTTGGCCATAATTAAAAACGAGAGGAAGGATATTAACTTTAATGGGTACATTTCAATGTAGGTAACTATATTTTGCCTGCTCTTTACTCCCGCTTGGTGGCCTTCTAGGTAAGGCTCAGTAATAGGAGTCAAAAGCCCTAGATTATATTCTCAGCTCTACTACAGACTTCCTATCCAGCCTTTGGCAAGTCACTTAACCATTTGTGCCTCAGTTTCCTCATCTAAATGAGGATCATAATAGCTAACTCACATGGCAGTTATGAATATACGTACATCACTTTGGGATGAAAGACACCATATAAACATAAAAGCATTTGTTATATTCTGATATTTTTTTTCTAAATTGGAGTAATTTTGTATTTATGTTTCCCCACGTTCTGGTCCCGCAGTGGATCAAAAGCGATCAGTGACTTTCACTGAAACTCAGCCAGAGGCAACAACATCTTTAGCAACAGATGCCACACCGGTCCCAGCCCTGCAACCTAGCTGCAGCAGGAGCAGCACTGCAGAAGTCAGCAAGCCGGAAGCTGTGAATAAACCTGTGCTGACCTCCTCACCTGCCACTGTTGTCGCTGATCTCCATAGCCAAACCACCAGCCAGGTAACCCATCTGACAAGTCAGAAAGTAGGTTAGCTGCTCCAATCTCTAGTGGATACATGCATATGCAGTGCCTCTCTACTTAGTGATTGAAGCTGCTGAAAAAATAGTGAAAATGGCTAACGCTCTCACTTGTGGCCGTAAAGAGAAGTGGCTGGTGTGTGAAGACTGCAGAGTCTGTTTTCTTTAGTGAGGGGGTTACCCAGGCCACTCCTTGTTTAAATTGCTGCCTTCCAGATCTTTGTGTTGATTCTCTTTCCTTCCACTTCCGTTGGCACTTCACCACTGCATGTCCTTAGTGTGACGGATCCTATGTCTTCCTCCTCCTGTTTGTATAGATCTGAGTCAATGTTAATCTAGCTAGCATGAGTGCCAGTAGCAGTGGAGCCGTGGCACAGGGGCTTCAGCACGGACTAGCCACCCAAGTCAGTACCCAGGGTCCAGGACAGGGTTGTACAGTGCAGGCTGAGACTTGTGCCACTACACCTTCACTGCTATTGGTACTCACACTAGCTAGAGTAAATCATATATCTAATTGCAGTAGGGAACCTTTAGAAAGAAGCTCTTTGTCGTGCACTGACTGCTGGAAAAAGTAGGTGTTAGACATCACTGATGGGTGGAGGATGGTGTGTGAGAAAATTACAAAGTGTAACCCAGAATTTAGAGCCAGCCCAATGAGACAAAGGTCTCTTTTCTGATGTCTCGTTGTCTGGTTCCCCAGTGGGACACATCCTTGGCTATGAGCAGAAGGGATAGAAAAACCCATTTTGGAAAAGTTATGAAAAGAATTTCAAATTGCAGTGTCCTTTTAAGCAATGTTATCTTTGTAGTTTCCACTACAAATTCACCAGCCAGAAAACAAATGAACTGTTTTTGCATAAAATTTTAGGGTTTTGTACCCTTTTAAACATTTCAAATAAACCAAGGGGCAGTTATGGTTTAGCCTTTATTAGTTAACAGATCTGAATATATTTTGCACATGTTGGTTTTTATTCTCCCCCCTTCTCTGCCCATGAGTTGGAGCCTGACCGCAAGCTCTCCTTGATTTCAGAGTGAGGCACTTCCCACTGAGAAGGCAAAAGAAACAGAGGAGGATTTGGAGTCCCGGCCAGCACAAGCACATAGTACCCCACCCAGACAGCTCTCTGATACGGAGGACTTTGCAGGCCTCGAGACAACCAGCTTACTGCAACATGGAGACACTGTCCTTCACATCAGCGAGGACAATGGGATGGAGAATCCCCTCCTTACCAGCCACTTCAGCTTCACGCATGTTGAGCTTGGTGAGACTGATGTTGACTTAGATGAGTCCCATGTTTAAATGTCGGGGAACTGCATTAGCATGGGAGGAGAGAGAATGTAGAGTCTTGGTAGAGAAACTGTATCTTCTCTATAGAGTTTCTTGACAACTATTGATGAACTAATCAGAAAGAGCACTTTATAGCCAGCAAGGGAAAACATCTAACAACCTATTTGATATAGATTGGCAAATATGTTTGAGAAAACAAGCTAAGCCTTTCTGGCAAATCTAATTTGGTTCAGGGCAGACTGCAAAGACCAGAAGAGAATTCTAAAAAATTCTGCAGCCACATATCTGTTTCGCAAAATCTTGATCTGCCAGGAATTTACCGCAGTCTGCAGCTGCTCTAGTAAAATGCATTAGTTTAACATAGTAGACTGAAAAAACCCAACCTTTTTGAGGTTAGCCACTTTAACACTGCCCCCCCACAAAGTTTATTTTTGTAATTTCAGAAGGGTTATGTAGTATCTGAATCAAAGACTCGCATGACTGAATATTGACAGTCAAAATGCTGACAATGAATATCGAACTAAAGATTGTTTTAAATAAACAGGCCTCTGACTGTGTTTTCTAATCCCCATAGCAATGGCACATACCATTGAATGATTAGAAAGGTATTTTTTGGCACTGCAGACTTTAGCAGTGTTTACTTTTGTCCGCTGGTTTCATTGCACTCTGTAAGATAGTACCCTAGTGCTAGAAAAATAGTCATTCTGTGTAAAACTGAATACACTACATACTACAGGAAAGAATGCACATGCTGTGCTCAAGGGGAGTAGTCTGTAAATGACATAAATGGTACTATCTATCCTGCTTAAATATATTAAGCAATTTATGTAAAAAACACAGCTAGAATGTGTGGACTTTCTAGTACAGGGCAACAACTTAATTGATGCAAATATCTACTCTGTATGCACTTGGAAATGTATATTTTAAGTAACGTATATAATCCATATTTTCACATTCCTGTAAACTAGGAATGGATATTGCAGAGAATAAACCTGATGAAAGAATATATTTTCTGCACACTGAGATTGTATTTAAAAAGGCGCCATTCTATGTGGATATATGAATATGCACTAATTATGACTCTGCATGTGTAGATATAAATGCGTAATATTTATATGTATATCATGTCCCCTTTGGGAATTGACTGAAGTCGTGGGTGAGTTACGATCTGTGCTTCAGGATCATGGGATTAAATTGAAACAGGACTTTAGTCATTGACGTATGGGAAAGGTGCAGAATAGCTGTGAGGCATACTGTGAAGTTGCAAGCAACGTCCATATTTACGAGTGTGTTTGTGTATTCACATAAGATATTTTCAACTAACCTTGGTAGAATGAGATATTAGACCTTATAATTATGGCATTATTATGCATAGAAAAGTTATTTTTGATCACTTTTAAAGCCTTCTAAAATGTATTATTTACGATCTTTTTGACCTTTCAATCTGGACTCATGGTATTAAGACAACATGATTGTAGAGTTAAAATGATATGACCAAAAACAAAACAAAACCCACACCAAGCAAACAACACCCAAGAACACCACTATATTTTTTTAAATAACTATTTTTTTCTAAAATCATTTTTCTGTAAAACACTGGCATACACAGCCTATATGCTGGTCTGGTGCAGTATTACAAGTTTTATTGGCATTAATTTAGGATCAACTCCAGAGCTGACTGGTGGCTTTGGTAATTTCAACCATCAAACCTTTATACTTCACCATCAGGTATCTTCTACATATACATATGAGTCAATAGGAGCCCTGTGTGTGTACATCAGAGTACAGAAATGGGTCCTATATATTATTCTCTCTCTCTCTCTCTCTCTCTCACACACACACACACACACACACACACACACACACACACACACACACACACACACACACACACACGTAAAACGGACACCTTAGCAACAACAAAATGTATTCTTTTCTCAAGCTTGTCTATCTAGGCCCCAGTCCAGAGGTGCTGAGCACCCTCTACTACTGTTGCCTTCATTGAGAGTTAAAGGCACTTTGCACCTCATAGGAAGCGCTAGTCACCTTGCGAGATTAAGCCCTTGCTGTACAGTGGGCAATCTTAAAGTGGTTTGTGGTCAAAAAAGTGTCTATGTAAAAATGGCACCTTGCTCAGCACAGATCATGGGTATTCTGAATGACAGCTGCTTATATCGCTGACTTAAATATATGTGACTACTTCTTACATCTCTCAGCACTACAGAGCCTGCACTGGATTCTTTCCTAGTGTTGGCATCATCAAAAGAATTAATTACGTCCTGCATGTGGAATTGCTATTATTAACGATGACTCACAAATCAGAAAGAACACCGCTTCGCTTTCAGACCCCAGTTTGGGTTAACTGGCAGTTGGAGGGGGGAATATTTTACTCATAAACGAAGTAAATTTCATATAGAAATGACTGGGAGGAAATAAACATGAAACCCCATGTTGAATTTTGTAGTCACTTTTTCACTGATAATATACTTTAAAAGGAAGCATTTACATTAATGTGAGATAGATGCCTGCCATGATATTCTAATCTAATTATAGAAAAATAACTGTGATTTACTACAATAAATTCAATATTTGTGATAAATGTTTCCATTAAGATTGCCCACTGTTACAAGCTGAATCCATCTTAGCAAGCCATAGCAAGGACTAAAAATGCCTCTTTTTGAAGTCCACCCTCCAACCAAACAAGTGCAGTGTATAAATGAAGATTACATTATTCAGGTGGCCCAGGAGAGGGCTATACTTTCATTAGGTAGTTATTAAGACAGGCTGATTGGTCTGTGTACTTATAAATTTTACTTTCATATTGGTTGCACTTAATATTGTACTAATAAGGTGCATAAACATGTTATTTAGCAGAGTTTGTGCATTTTTCCAGTATCTCTATAAAGTGACTGGTATATTTCTGCTGTGAAGGAAAATTATGCTGCTTAATTAGTGTTAGAGGCCTTAAGTGCATGTCAAACGTCTGGCCCTTACAAATGTCTGTCAGTGTTTGGTTCTGTTGTGTTGCCTCAAAGTTTTAAACTAATTTGCAGTTGTCAAAAGGATTAAAGATAGAAAAGTCTGTTCACACTGATCATGTTCAACAAATAGTAATTAAAAGACAAGGCTCTGTTTAATCCTATTGTACAACATTAGACAAGTCTCCCTTTTTAAAAAGCACTATTATCCTGCTATATGAGATTACTTTGCTCTGTTGCCAACAAAGTTTGTTATAATTTAATATGTTTATCTGTCATCTTTTAATATGTGCCTCGCTAGAATTTGCCATACATCCCTTTTAGAAAGGGGGGATAATTGTACTGGGAACTTTCGGTGTGATCCACTTGTTGTGTACATTTGTGTCCTCTTAATATGACCTTAACTGTGCTTAATGTCTAGGTGTATTTATATGTACATGTATGTGCATAAGAATGTCACAGGATGTATTTGAAATAATACTATTGCCTAGATTTTTGAAGGAAAGATAATTATGTTCCAGAAGGAAAACATGATGTAGGTTTGAAACTGATCTTATCAATTTGTTTGGAAGTTCAAAAAACATCAAAACTAGAATCTCTTGTTGAGTTGAAACCCTAAAACCAAGTATAAGATTATAAATGGTGTAGTTCCCTCCCAATCTCCAAATAAGGGTATTATCTTTGAAATTTGAACAAAACTTAAGCTTTAACAAAGTGTTTTTTGACTTCCCATTACCAAAGAAATGTTTAGAGGGAAAGAAACAAAATATCGGAGAAGAAACCAATTACAATAGACCAACCTTCACAACCAAGTGGATATGTGATTTAAAATATTATCTCAGGGCAGTTAAGTAGGATATTACCTTCTCATTTGCATTTTCTGTTGTATTGGGAAGTAGTTAAGTCTTTCTCTGAAAGGAAGGCACTCTTGCTGTCCCAAACAGAGAATAGAGTTTATTTGAAGCAAGTGAGATTTGAGGGCTTAAGGCAAATTCCTTACATAGAACTGGATAAAAACATGTCAAATTATATAATTTCCCCACATTACAACTGTGTAATTCATTTTCAGAATCAATGCAACTGGAGAACAAAAATCCCCATTAGTAAAAATGAAAGCCCTTTAAAAATAATTTGAAGGATTACAGACCCAAAATCTTATAGATCTAAAATGAGAAAACCATCTACTGTACTTCCCAAAAGTACCTAATAGTAAAGTCTGTGATGTGTACCAAGTGACCAAAGACCAGGGATAAAATACAAATAATAGAGATGTCTGAATTATGTTTATGAAAGAGATTATAAGAGTTTAATGTTTGAATATGCACAAATAATAAAATATATCACAAATATTTAATGTGGTGTGAGATTTTTGTTAGGCCTTACCATGGCTACTTCTTCCAGAGAGGACCTCCAGCTTTCCAAACTCTGTCTTTGCTGGAGCTGACATTCTCTAATAAAACTTTTCTTCCTGCAATTCCCTCCAAATGCCCTACAGCTAACAACCAATGTGGTGTATTTGCCACATTTGGAGGCCTGGCCGTCATTTATTGCACTCATATATTACACTTCTGAATGGGTTACTTTGGAAGTCAAGCTAATACTCCCCCTTTCTTTTATATGTCCAAAATATTTGACTGTCTCTTCCTAAGCTGATGGTAACCCATCCTTCGGGTAGGTATATACCTCTGCTTTGGCCTACATGAGATACAAAGCTGGGTGAAAGCGGCTGGCTCGGAAGAGTGAGTTTAGTTGATGACAGTATCGCCGGAACTTGGTGACTCTCGATGGCCGCGTTACGCCATGGAAGCTGATACCTGACTTGCATGAAGTATGGGCTGGATGAATGGACAGTAAGGTGGATAGAAAACTGGCTAGATGGTCGGGCTCAACGGGTAGTGATCAATGGTTCCATGTCTAGTTGGCAGCTGGTATCAAGTGGAGTGCCCCAAGGGTCGGTGCTGGGGCTGGTTTTATTCAATATCTTCATTAACGATCTGGAGGATGGTGTGGACTGCACCCTTAGCAAGTTTGCAGATGACACTAAACTGGGAGGAGTGGTTGATACGCTGGAGGGTAGGGCTAGGATACAGAGGGACCTAGACAAATTAGAGGATTGGGCCAAAAGAAATATGATGAGGTTCAACAAGGACGGAAGAATCCCATGCACTGCTACAGACTAGGGACCGAATGGCTGGGCAGCAGTTCTGCAGAAAAGGACCTAGGGGTTACAGTGGACGAAAAGCTGAATATGAGTCAACAGTGTGCCATTGTTGCCAAGAAGGCTAATGGCATTTTGGGTTGTATAAGTAGGGGCATTTCCAGCAGATCGAGGGATGTGATCATTCCCCTCTACTCAGCACTGGTGAGGCCTCATTTGGAGTACTGTGTCCAGTTTTGGGCCCCACACTACAAGAAGGATGTGGATAAATTGGAGAGAGTCCAGCAGAGGGCAACAAAAATGATTAGGGGGCTGGAGCACATGACTTATGAGGAGAGGCTGAGGGAACTGGGATTGTTTAGTCTGCAGAGGAGAAGAATGAGGGGGGATTTGATAGCTGCTTTCAACTACCTGAAAGGGGGTTCCAAAGAGGATGGATCTAAACTGTTCTCAGTGGTAGAAGATGACAGAACAAGGAGTAATGGTCTCAAGTTGCAGAGGGGGAGGTTTAGGCTGGATATTAGGAAAAACTTTTTCACTAGTAGGGTGGTGAAGCACTGGAATGGGTTACCTAGGGAGGTGGTGGAATCTCCTTCCTTAGAGGTTTTTAAGGTCAGGCTTGACAAAGCCCTGGCTGGGGTGATTTAGTTGGGTTTGGTCCTGCTTTGAGCAGGGGGTTGGACTAGATGACCTCCTGAGGTCCCTTCCAACCCTGAGATTCTATGATTCTAAGATTCCCCCCGGCAGCCACCCTGGGCAGGCGAGCTGCAGGTGTGAACCTGAGGAAAGCGGAACAGCAGCAGGGCCACGCAAGGGTCCAGCAAGGCCAGGGTCCCGCCAGCAGCCGGAGCCCTGCAGAGGGAGTGACCAGCAGGGCAGCCAGGCTCAGGGACACCAGCCTGGGCCCCGTGCTGCGCGAGGGGCTCGCCTCTCCCCCTCCCGCCCATCATGGTCTTTGCACCGCCCCTCAGGGGGCGGGTCTCCACTGCTGCCCCGCCCCCTGGCGCCGGGAGGGAGGCCAAAGGCCGATGCAGGGCGCCTGCGCCACCCTTTCCCCAGGCACCGTGTTGCATTGTGGGGCGAGTAGTCCCTGCCATTCCGCGAGCCGCGGCAGAACTACACCTCCCAGGATCCCCGGGGGGGGGGGGGGGTTGTGGCGTCCCTCAGGCTGTCGCGCCTGCGCCTCGCTCAGATCCCGGTGGCGGGGCGGCCATGGCGTCGGGATGCCGGATCGGCCCGTCCATCCTCAACAGCGACCTGGCGGCGCTGGGCGCCGAGTGCGGCCGCATGCTGGACTCCGGGGCGGACTACCTGCACCTGGACGTGATGGACGGGTAACGGCCGCCGCGCGGCGCGCGCGCTTCCGCCTCGAGCCCGAGCCCCGCCCCCCCGGTGCCCGGCCCGGGGCGGCGGCAGCCCTGGCGCTGCTCTGCGCGCGTGGGGGGGGCGCTGCTGAGGGGAGGCTCCGCGGGGCATTTGCCGCCCGCCCGGTGGGGGGGGTTGTTCAGCGCCTCGTTGCGGCCGGGCCGGGCGCTGCTCCCGGGCAGCCTTCGCGACGCCTCGCTGAGGGCGTGTCCGTGGCCGGCGAAGTGCAGCCCTGCCCGGGCAGCGCCCGGCGCACGCCGCGGCGGGAAACCCGCGGCTGGGCGGTTGCTGTGGAGACATTTGGGCTCCGGCCGTAGGGTCCCGGGAGGGCGCGAGGGCCTCAGCGCTGCAGCCTGAACCCCCGAATCTGCGTCGCAATTAAACAGCCCCTCGGTGCCCCCCTTAGCCCGCGCCAGGCACCTGAGTGCGGCGCAGACACCCCCGGGGGAGGGGTCAGCCTGCCTGGAGCCAGGCGCGGGAGCCTCTCAGAGCGGCTGTGGTGCGGGCGCAGCTTTCCTAATGGCCAGCGACCAGGGGGCGTGAGCGTCTCATAGCGATGTAGGGCGGGCGGGGACCTCAGGAAGTGTCAGGCCAGCCCCTGTGCTGAGGCAGCGCCAGTAAACTTAGACCATCCCTGACCGGTCTCTAGTGAACCTGGTCTTAAAAATTCCCCGTGACGGGGGTTCCACAACCTCCCGTGGAAGCCTAGTCCAGCGTTTAGCTACCCTTACAAAGCTTTTCCTCATATCAGCCTCAGTCCCTCTTAATGCAGATTAAGTCAGTTACTACTTGTACTACTCCAGCAGATGTGAAGGACACTTCATCCCTGTCCTCTTTAAAACAGCTCTTATCATAAAAACGGCCATACTGGGTCAGACCAAAGGCCAGTATCCTGTTTTCCAATAGTGGCTAATGCCAGGTGCCGCAGAAGGCATGAACAAACCAGGTAATCATCAAGTGGTCCCTCCCATCACCCATTCCCAGCAAACATAGGTTAGGGACACCATCCCTGCCCATCCTGGCTAATAGCCATTGATGGACCTGTCCTTCATGAATTTATCTAGCTGCTATTTTGAACCCTGTTATAGACTGGCCTTCACAATATCCTTTGGCAAAGAGTTCCACAGGTTGACTGTGCGTTGTGTGAAGAAATACTTCCTTTTTTTTTGTTTTAAACCTGCTGCCTATTAATTTCATTTGGTGACCCTAGTTCTTGTGTTATGAGTAAATAACATTTCCTTATTTACTTTCTCCACACTAGCCATGATTTTATAGACTCTGTTATATCCCCCCTTAGTTGTCTTTTTTCCAAGCTGAAAAGTCCCAGTCTTATTAATTTCTCCTCATATGCCAGCAATTCCATACCCCTAATAATTTTTGTTGCCCTTTTCTAAACCTTTTCCAATTCCAGTATATCTTTTTTGAGATGGGGTGATCACATTGGCACATGGTATTCAAGATGTGGGCATACCATGGATTTATATAGAGGCAATATGATATTTTCTGTTTTATCTATCCGTTTCCTATTGAGTCCCAACATTCTGTTTGCTTTTTGACTGCCGCTGCACATTGAGTGGATGTTTTCAGAGAAGTATCCACAATGACTACGAGATCTCATTCTTGGATGGTAACAGCTAATTTAGACCCCATCATTTTCTATGTATAGTTGGGATTATATTTTCCAATGTGAATTTGTATTTCATCTGCCATTGTCACTCGGTTTTGTGAGGTCCCATTCTAACTCTTCACAGTCTACTTTGGACTTAACTATCTTGAGTAGTTTTGTATCATCTGCAAATTTTGCCTATTTTTTCCAGATCATTTATGAATATGTTAAATAGTACTGGTCCCAGTACAGACTGTGGTATATCATTATTTATCTCTCTCCATTCTGAAAACTGGCCATTTATTTCTACCCTTTGTTTCCTATCTTTTAACCAGTTACCAGTCCATAAGATGACCTTTCCTCTTATCCCATGACATCTTACTTTGCTTAAGAGCCTTTGCTGAGGGACCTTGTGAAAGGCTTTCTGAAAATTTAAGTACACTATATTCACCTTGTCCATATGCTTGTTGATCCCCTCAAAGACTTCGAGTAGATTGGTGAGGCATGATTTCCCTTTACAAAACCCCTATTGACTCTTCCTCAACAAATCATGTTAATCTGTGTGTCTGATAAGGCTGTTCTTTACTATAATTTCAAGCAGTTTGCCTGGTACTGAAATCAGGCTTACCAGTCTGTAATTGCTAGGATCCCCTTTAGAACCCTTTTTAAAAATTGGTGACATATTAGCTATCCTCCAGTCATTTGATACAGAAGCTGATTTAAATGATAGGTTATATACCACAGTTAGTACTTTTGCAATTTCACATTTTACTTCCTTCAGAACTCTTGGGTGAATACCAGCTGGTCCTGGTGACTTATTACTATTTATCAATTTGTTCCCAAACCTCCTCCAATGACACCTCAGTCTTTAACAGTTCCTCAGATTTGTCGCCTAAAAAGAATGACTCAGGTTTGGGAATCTCCCTCGCATCCTCAGCCATGAAGACTGATGCCAAGAATGTATTTAATTTCTCTGCAATGGCTTTATCACCCTAGAGGCTCCCTGCTTCTGATGTACTTAAAATTCTTTTTGCTATTACTTTTTGACACTTTGGCTAGCTGTAGTTCAAATTCTTTTTTGCCTTCCTAATTACATTTTTACACTTCATTTGCCAGAGTTTATACTCCTTTCTGTTTTCCTCACTAGGATGCCTTTTTGCTTCTCACTGCTTCTTTTACTTTGTTGTTTAGCCATGGTGGCACTTTTTTGATCCTCTTCCTATGTTTTTAAATTTGGGATTTATATTTAAGTTGAGCCTCTGTTATGGGGCCTTTAAAAAGTTTCCATGAAGCTTGCAGAGATTTCACTTTTGGCACTGTACCTTTTAATTTGTTTAACTAACTTCCTCATTTTTGTGTAGTCCCACTTTCTTAAATTAAATGCTACTGTGGTGTTTTTCCTGCCGCAGGGATGTTCAATTTAATTATATTATGGTCACTATTACCAAGTGATTCAACTATATTGAAGACTTATCAAATCCCCCTCTCCCTCCCCCCCAACACACACACACACTTTTCTTTTCTCAAGAATAAGCATGCCCAGTTTTTCAACCTTTCATCATAGGTCAGGATTTCTAAACTTTGTATCTTGTTTGTCGCTCTCCTCTGGACTCTGTCCATTTTGTCCACATCTTTCCTAAAGTGTGGTGCCCAGACGGGACAAGAACTTCAACTGAGGCCTCACCTATGCCAAGTAGAGCAGGACAGTTACCTCCCACCTCTTACATATGACACTCCTGTCAATACACCCCTGAAAGATACTGGCCTTTTTTTGCAAGTGCATTATATTATTGACTTATTCAATTTCTGATCCACTATAACCCCCAGATCCTTTTCAGCAGTGCTATGATCTAGCCAGTTATTCCTGTTGTGTAGCTGTGCATTTGACAATTCTATAATTTGTCAAGGTTGGTTTGAAATCTAATCCTGTCCTCCAAGATGCTAGCACCCCTCCCATCTTGGTGTCATCTGCATATTCTCCACTCCATTATCCAAGTTAAAAAAATATTAAATAGTACCGGTCCCATGGCTGATGTGTGGACCCCACTAGATTGACAGCAAACCATTGGTAACTACTCTTTGAGTATGGTCTTTCAATCAGATAATAGTTTTATCCAGATTGTATTTCCCTAATTTGATTATGAGAATGTCATATGGAATTGTGTCAAAAGACTTACTAAAATCAAGACACGTCGCGTCTCGCATACCCTGTATCTACTAAGCTAGTAACCCTGTCAAAGAAGGAAATTAAGTTGCTTTGGCATGATTTGTTCTGGACAAATCTATGCTAGCTAGTGCTTATAACCCTATTATTAGGGCCGTACCAAATTCACAGTCCATTTTGGTACATTTCAGTAATAGGATTTTTAAAATGTGAAATTTCAGTTTCAGATATTTAAATCTGAAATTTCATGGTGTTGTAATGGGGGTGGGAGCGGGTCCTGACCCAAAAGGGAGTGGGGGGGGTTCCAAGGTTATTGTAGGGGGGTTGCAATATTGACACCCTTATTTCTGCGCTGCTGATGGTGATGGCGCTGCTTTCAGAGCTCCCAGCCAGCAGCCACAGAGCTTCCTGCAGTTGGGAGAGGCTAATTGTATTAACAACACTGCTTCTTGAACATAGTATAAAGATTTGTTTTTATATTTCCCATAAATGTAGGTCAATATAAAATTCCTTACTTTAGTCACCATACAATAAAACGTTTTTTTCTAATTGGTAGGCACTTTGTTCCGAACATCACATTTGGACACCCTGTAGTAGAGAGCCTTCGAAAGCAGCTGGGTCAGGATCCTTTCTTTGGTAAGGACTTCATTTTTCCAAACTCTTGAGTATGTGGTGTTATACTGACAGAGGAAACCACAAAACATTGTGGGTTTGAATCCTCGCCACAACTCAATGTGGTAACCTCAAAACTGTTTTGCTGCTCCCTAATCCTGGGGCTGGTTTTGTGCTGTCTTAGTTTAGAATAGCCTTACCCCGGGGGCCATGATGGTGGTAGGAATCATTGGAAGGTGGTTACAACACATCCCCCTACATGTGGGGAAAGTCAAGGAGGGCTGGTGTAGAGCCAGCTATGTCAGATGAGGATTTCCCCAGCTTTCCAACCCCTTTCTAGAACTTGAGTAGCACAAAGGAGCCATATCCTGGGCTTCATGTTTGGTGATTACGAAATACTTATAGCCAAGCAAAACGCTGTAAAACTACGGTTTCCTTTTTAGCTAAACTAAGTCAGAGGGAGGGGAGAATGTATTATGTGAGCTACTGTTTGTTTGCTTTTTAGTACTTTAAAGAAACACACTCCCATGTGGCATGTCACTATAATGTAATCAATGTCCTATTAAGCTTGAGTAGTAATTACTAAACATATCTAATAATACCAATGTTGAGCATGGATTTATGTTCTGAATTTGTTTTGTATAAATTAATATGCACTCATCTGAATAGCTTATGCTGTTGCTATTTTTTTTGAGCTCTGAGTGCATGCTTTGAATATGCATCTTCTGTAATGACTCTAAAGCAGCTGATATGGTATATGAATTACAGATAGTCCACATATTGGTATACTTTGGTGAATGATGCATGCCCAGTGTATCTTGCTTACTTACGCTTCTGTTCTTGGTGATTCCTTTCAGATATGCACATGATGGTTGCCAAGCCAGAGCAGTGGGTGAAACCAATGGCTGTAGCAGGTGCAAACCAGTACACTTTTCACCTAGAGGCTACAGACAATCCAGGGGCACTGATTAAAGACATTAGGGAAAATGGGATGAAGGTGAGGCCCTATTGTGGCAAGAGTTGTGTGCTGCATTGCAGTAGCTGCCTCCCTCTGGCATTGAAAGATCTGGGCAATAATGTTCTTGAGGACTAATGAAATGAAAGCAATTTATATCTGAACAGAAGTCCTGGAGACAAAGTGAAATCTTGCTTTAATGCAGTGGTCCCCAAAGTGTGGGGTACACAGAGGGAGGGCCACCCAGCTCTGCTCCAGGCCAAGCCCTGGCTTCCACTCCTGCTCCCAGCTGCAGCTCTGTCCCCTGGGGGCCATGGACTGGTTACATTATGGGTGGGGTGCAACATAAAAAGTCGGTGGACGATTGCTTTAATGCAATCAATACCTTTTTGCCTTAATTGAGCCTACATAATATTCCAAATACTGTTCACAATATTTAACCGGTAATTTTTTAAAGCTTGCAGTAGCCAGTATCAGAGCAATGCTAACACAGGTGCAAGGCCTCCTTTGTCCTACAGATGCACTTTCATTTATCTTTCCCTCCTTCCGCAGGTTGGCTTGGCCATCAAACCTGGAACTGTAGTTGAATATTTAGCACCGTGGGCCAATCAGATAGACATGGCTTTGGTGATGACAGTAGAACCTGGATTTGGCGGGCAGAAGTTCATGGAAAACATGATGCCAAAGGTAGATACTGATTGCGTTTTATTAAATGGAACTAGTCTGTTTCTACTCCCTATGCCTTGACAAGTGGGAAGGGAGATGACATTAACAAAAAAAATCCTTAATCATTTAAATGTTAGAAATTATATAGAGCTGGGGAGTATCTCTGTGTAAAACCAAGTGCTTAACTTTTGTGGGGGTTTTTGTATGGGCTCTTTAGATTCAGTGGCTGAGGACACAGTTTCCTTCCTTGGATATTGAAGTGGATGGTGGTGTGGGGCCAGACACCATCCATAAATGTGCAGAGGTAAGCTTTAAAAACTGAACTGCACAGTGAGGACTCTCCTCCTTTTAAGACATTCACTCTGTGCATGAGATTGTAATCTCCCTGCTGGGTCTTTCATTTTGGTTATTGCTTTGTTTTAGAATCATAAAGGGACCTCAGGAGATCATCTAGTCCAATCCCCAATTAAATCATCCAACAGATTTTTGCCCCATCTCCCTAAAGGGCCCCCTCAAGGATTGAGCTCACAACCCTGGGTTTAGCAAGCCACTGAGCTAGCCCTTCCCTGATAGTCTACTATACCATGACCTAACCTACAGCACTTGCTTTGTCACTCTTTGTGCAGGATAGCTTTCCTGCAGCCTAGGTTGGTTCTGGTTCTGTTTGCGGAAATACCCTTTTCTCACTAGAATAATTTTTTTGAAGTCTGATGAAGTCCAGGCATGTTGCAAGTGGACAATAGTTACCTACCTTTTCTAATACAGAAATGTCACTAGTTAGAGAGTACAGGGATTATGTGGTGGTAGTCCATATTACACAGCTGGCTGGTTAACCTTCTTCCAGGCAGGAGCAAACATGATTGTGTCTGGCAGTGCTATTATGAAAAGTGAAGATCCTAGATCTGTCATCAACCTCCTGAGAAATGTGTGTTCAGAAGCTGCTCAGAAACGTTCCCTGGACCGATGAGACCGCCAACTCATGCCAAGGTAGCTTGGGTGTGAACGGGTCCTATTCCAGTATGGGAACATCACTGCTGAACCAGGACTGCAGCACTGAAGAATTGCTCCTTCACTGCAAGCAGCTGTTTTGCCAGGGCTGGAAATACAATCAGCCAGTGCTATCCCTTCAATTGACTGGAGACTTATTTTATAACAGGAATTGGATGGAAACAAAAGTGTGGGTTTTTGCTTGAAATATGTGGAAGACTAAGTCTGCTCTGTGCATTCCTACAAAACTGTTTCAATGTTTGAAATAAAACACTGGTGATAAGTCATCTTACAAGTAGCAAAACTTATCTGTTAGCTATTCAGTAGCACGTGGTTCATCTTGGAGTGCAATCTTCCCCAAGAAAGAGCATCTTTCCAGAAGTAAGTTCATTAACTTAGACAGGTATGTACACCCCAATAAAGTTACGGTACAATATTTCAGGCTCACAGCAGTGGGAAATAGTTTTTCAAAGGGGAAGCTTATTGTGGAACTTCTAAGTCTCTTGGCCTAGTTTTCATAGGTGGTATCCTTATGACTAGCTAGTGAAAACTTTCCAAGATAAATGATCTGAAGGTACCATTATTAGATTAGATGTTGACTCCTGAAGTTTTTACAACAAACTTCATTGTAGAAGAGTGGATTTTGTCACCAGCAGTGAATAGTAAGTTGCCTGCTGTTGTGGGTTAACAAAATTTTAATTATTGCAGAATGAGCAGCCACAGGGTATTGTCTCATTTGTACAAAAGCACATGGGGATCCTAAGCCAGGTCTTTTGCATTCTAGTTATTCAGATGACTAATCATAGGTAAATGTAGTATCCTTCAGGCAATCTATGTCTAGAAGACCAAGCAGCTACTTCAGCTGTTGCCTGTGTATAAGATGTAATAACCAGCATCCTTGACTTACAGAAAGGCCTACTCCAGTGGAGAGGAAGTAGGATAATTTAGATGCACAGGGCGAATCTGCTTCAGCTGTTCAGTTTCTAAGCAATGATAGTCGAGAGAGGTAGGACTGGTTCAAGAATTCCTCTAGCTAGTCTCTCTGAAAAACCATGTTGGACATGTATGTACGAAAAAGCCAAAGCCACCAGTTAGTGCTGCATAAAGAAAGTGCTTAGAGGGAACATTTTTGCACATGCCTTCCCTGTACCCCAATTCAACAAAGATGAGATACTACAGGTGTGGGGGCAGCCTGTGTAAACACAGCCACTCTAGCTTCCTCGGTAAAAGCAGATGTGAGGATGCAGCAACAAAGGCGTCTGGCATGGGCTGCACAAAAAAAGTACCAAGGGGTCAAGACAGCCTCAATGCTGTTAGTAAGCCAGCTAGAGTTAGGGATAACTGTCAGTATGGAATCATTTGCTCAAACCAGCTGTGCACCACTTTTCCAAATACAGTATAACTAGCTGCCATCACACAGTACCCCCAAAACTACCATGGAGAGAATGTTTAACTGCAGGCAGTCCCGTGTTGTCATTTAACACCCTTTGTTAAAAAATACTATGTTCTGTCCCAAGGAGAAATATGTAATTGAATCCCTTGTTGGGTCCTAGATTAGAGCAGTTGGGGGTCCACACCTTTTTTTGTCAACAGGCTTGAGCAAGTGTAAACTGCCAGCCTAGGGCTGCACTTCAGGGGGGAAAATATACCTGCAGGAAAACCACCTCACCTCCCCAGCAGAGTGGCTGGCTAATTGTTCCTACTGCAGCAACCCCCCTTTGTGTGATCTCTTCACTTCCACAGCTAAGGTTAAGGGAAAGGCTATTAGTCACCATGGAGATTACTACACTTCAGCATATGCTTAATTACATTCTTCTGTTACGCCTTAAAAATTGCCTTTGCTCACTATTAGCAAACAAATAAAAATGACAATTTTCTGTCCCAGTATGCCTTCTTCCACTTAAAAATAAGTGATGTAAATATGCTTATGCACAGAAAACAGCAGCTACACCTCATCCATGAAAGTACATATTGAACATGGAGACACTCAGTCTGATCAGGCATCCAAATGGAAAAAGTATTTCCACATTAAAACTAACCACACAGGATCTACATCACTTAGTCATGGGTCAATGAATAGAGAAGTTTGACTCAAACTTTCATGCCTAAATCAAATGTTCAGACACTCTGCACATCAGTCTTGTACTGTTCAACCTACCAGATCCCCAGTGAAGAACATAATTAGTTGTACTTTTCTATAACCTCAGTCTCATGATTCTTTAGGTAGATGAAGTCATGATGTAAATACATTTTCAACAATGAAAGTGCAGGGATCTCACTGGGACTAAAATGAAAGCCAGTTGAGAATTATTTGTCTCAAAACAGGCAAAGTTCCAATGGAGAGCCAACAAAGCCATCTAGACTCTAGTGCTAAAGCAAACTTTTGTGCATTACACGACTGGAGGTCCAAGAGGTAACTGATATTCTGTAACAAGGGAAGGGTCCAAGGTGCCCACTATCATCAATGGAGGAAAATGACTCCAGATGTCCAATTCAATCCTTATTTGGATGTGGGGTCCTCCAAAGGACAGTTCTGTAAGCAAACTAGCATGCACCCAAACAGGGTGAGAAAATATATTGAAAATATGCTCTGCTCACCACCATCTGAGGACTTTCTGCCCTTCCCATGCTTTGATGAAGGTCGTGGATCTGAAGGAGGATGTGAAACCTCTTGCAACAGGGCCAGGGAAGGAGATATGGAGACCTGAAAAAATGCCTTTTGATCCAAAATGGTAAACAAAGCACAAATATACTAAAACAAGTCACAGGTCCAACAGTGCCTGACTGCATAATGCTCAGTCCTTTACAGCTGCACAGGGGGATGGGAGGGGAGGAATGACCTGTTTTAGCCTTTATGTAACCGCTAAAAGACAAAAAGTTGAGGAAATTTTTGAACATTTAAGGGAGGTATGAGGGGGAAAAAACTTGAGCAAGGGGCTTCATGGCTTTTTATAAACTCAGCCCTGGGGATGAGCTATGCATAGAGCAGTTCTCAGCATGCTCTGACTGAGACAGCTAATGGTTTCAGAATTCATGTGCCACAATACACAAACTATAGGTGAGGGGAAGGAAGGAGGCCATTTCCATGAGAGAGAATTATCCCCATAAGTTTTAATTATTAAGAATTGAAGACAGCACAATAGATCCGTACAGCAGATCTGAAGAAAGAGGGTGGGGGATGGGGCTTGTGTAGGTGCTAGACAGACTGAGTGCAGTTTCTTACTGTCACAGACTTCCTGGGTGGTGGTGGGCAAGTCACTTAGTGTCTCTCTCTCTCTCTGTAAAAGGGGGATCGTAATCCCACACTGTCTTGGCTCTGGACTATAAACTGTTTGGGGCAAGGCCTGTCTCTTCCAATGTGTTTGTACAGACCCTAGCATAACAGAGCCTCAATCTCATCTGGAGCTTCTAGGGGCTACTGTAATACAAGTAAATAGTAGCATCCCTAGCCCCAAGAGTTTCCAGAGTCAGAGAGATGACACCGGGGAGGAGGGAAGTTTATACCAATAAGATGAGTTTGCTGGAGAGCTTGGGGAGTAGTGGGGGGAGATCTGAAGGAGAGGTTATGTGGTGTGTAGGCGGGGGAGGGTGTGGGGGGGAGAGGATGGCCATTCCAGGCACTTGGGGCACTGGGAGAAAGCACAGTTATGGGAGGACATACAGGGACTGGAAGGATTACAGAGTGCAGGGCTGGTATGGGGGAGCAGTAAGTAAAGAGAAACGATAAACTATATTCTATTCATGCCTTATATCATGGAGTTCAATGGATGGAAGTGGTCTTAGAATCTGCTCCCAGGCAAATTATTTTGCTGTCTCAAATCTGTTTTTTATCAGATGAGATGTGGACTATAAGAGCAAAATTTCTGATGGAAAAAAATGCCTTAAATATTTGCATAGGGAGAAAATAGAAAAGTAAAGTTCTCCATTTTGCATCCAGTTTTTCAGTCTCTTTCTTGCCCATCTCATCTTTGCCAGGGTGGTTTCATTACATTCTTGGAAGGTTTAGCCTGTTCACACAGTGGGTAGGGCAGAGGTCATCTCAATAGGGACAAAGAGGTGTGCAGTCTTCATTTGTATCAGCCACGTAACTGGCAAGATTAACAAATAACATCTTTAGAAGAGGATGTTAATACTGCTCAATAAAGGAAATTACCAGGAACTACTCAGGGGCAATGCAAAGATTTCCCCATCCTACGTGATACCATTTGTCGTTACTGATTTTACAGCGCAAGAGTCTCATATCCAGATCCTCTGAAAAGCAATGCAGTGAGCTGCCTGACAACCCACCAAGCCAGCCCAGTTTGGTTAGTAGTCCTACTTGAAAGTTTACTTCATTTTTAAAATATTCTCTTAACATTAACAGAGCACTCTCTCTCTCCTTCAGGATCCTGGATGATTCAGACTTCATTACTAAGTCAGTGTTCCTCACCTGTAGTTCTCCTGCATCCTGCATGCAGGGAGTTCATGTGACTGATGCCCAGATCCCAGGATTGCTCCTCACACTGCCAAATAGAACAGACAAGAACAGGAGGCACTGAACAATCTATAAAGTTGTATGATGGGAGCTATGAGGATCTGAGCTGCTCCTAATCTTCACTTTGAAGCAGCAGGGGAATGGAGAAGAAAAGAGCCTCACCTCACACTGCTCTCCAACTCACATTCCCAGCAGCAGCCAGAAGACAAGGGAGAGAGAAATGAGAAATACCCCATTCCACTCAGAAACTAGGAAGAAGGGATAATAGCGGGGGAAACAACAGTCTCACAGCCAGTTAGTTATCCAGTGCGTCGTCATCATGTATTAATGCAACATTAACAAATGCAACAGCAAGGCTTTGTACCATTACTACTTTGTGGCTCCCACAAAGCCATTAAAAGACCATACAGGTCTTCAGCTCTTAAAGGTACATACCACTAATTTGATGTTACAGACCTGTGAAGGGAATCTAAGTACTTCTATTGCTAATCAAATTCAGACTATACACAGTGTATGGAAATAACTTTTAATTTAAAAAACCTTGCATTGAAGATTATTGTATCAGACATTGAGGCAAAATTTGAGTTTAATTTGCTGGACAAACCAGTGTTAAAAAAAAAGATTTAAAATAAATCAGAATGTGCAATAAACTACAATGTAGCATAGGCAGTAGTGTTGAAACTTGACTGAACTTTTTTCTGAGGTCCAGCGTATATTTCCAGTCAATCTGACAGGAAAAAATTTGACATTACAAACGGGTCATCTGTCAGTATTGGATATTACAAGCTGAGGAAAAATGTAGTACAAGAACAGAGACTCCTATATAGTTGCCTTCAACTGTTGTACACAGAAAAACTTCCTGCTGACGGTGGTTTAAACATACATTCTACTGGTGTCGAATTATTGTTCTGCTACAAGAATACTGCTAGCTCATCAATTCTTGTATGCGTCGTCTTCTGTTAGCATCACTTGAGGATGCAGATAAATTCTAAATACTGTAATTCAGAATGTATGAGTTTAAACAATTTGCTTTTATTTTCTTAGAGTATAATGGCTGGGAATTTAAAAATCAATCTGTATTTAGAAACATTATGAAAGGTTTTTTTAAGCCCTTCTGATGTCCTTATTAACAATGTTTTCCTTTCTGGTTAGTCACTCTGCTTTTGCATACTTGGTAGAACCCCTTGCAAGGTATCGCTTAGAAATCGTAACAACTATACTTGTTGGTAAGATATTACAGCATACAGTTCTAAGCAGCATTAGCTACTGCAGGTCTAGGAGTTAGGTCGCCAAATATCTGATGATCCAAAATGAAATTCAGAGCTGCATCTTCATTTAATTCAATCTTCGTTTCCTCACCACTCCTAGGCTTCTCTGCTCCCCATGTGACTGAAATAGAAAACTGTCTACCTTTCGTATAGTAGAGAAATCAACTATGGAAATATAGTGGTATATTTGTGTGTTAGTGTTTGAGGATTTCTGCATGAAACTAACAATAGAGTTGAATGAGTGACTCATTTTAAGCCAAATATAAGGCTTCTGAAAGTGTCATTTAAAAACTACTGGTACTTAAATATTCAAGGGATTTCAGACAAGGCAGGTATTTGCCACATGCTCATGCCACCAAAGGAAACCATTTGAAATTACCCCCTCCTCCTCACTGTCTTTTCAAGTAGTTTTTCTGTGTTTTGAAGTTGTTTGTTTAAAGGAATAAAGTGTGTTCTGCTGTCCCAGAATCCATCAGAACCATAAACACATTTGAAAGAAAAAAAGGAAGAATATTAAAGAACGTGGCAATATGACAACAGAAAGCAGTAAACCGTGCCAGCTATTTAGGTGTGCTCACTTTTAACACAGGGAATACTAGACTTCTAGCTTGAAATAATTAGTTTCTCTTGTGGTTCAGGAAGAAGAAAGTGTTGCGTTTGGGATTTTATCCTGCCTGTTACAAAGCAAGAAAGAAAATATATTATATGCTGCTAATATACAGTATTTGAATTGTGCTGTTATTTCTTGTGTGAATAACAGAGATTTTACCTTATACTTTTCTCCATCTTAATCGGCTTTCTTAATGAACCACATTATTCCCTGTCACCTGTGTTTTCTTGTGCTGCAGAGTCCCAGGAAAACACTTTTGCAGTCTTCCAGCTCGTCTGTGGATTGTTTTCTTGGTGGATGGCCATTGTTTGGCAAAGTGATGGGAGTACATGAAGTGCAGAGGGAGTCACTGTGGAAAGCTGCACTTGAACTTTCAGTCTGATTTGTTATTTGGTCTTGGCACCGTAAGGTTTCTATGTCTTCATCCTTTAACGGAAAAACCCGAAGTTCCCACAGCTCAGACTGAAAGGAGTCAAAGGGGGGAGGGGAGGAAAGAGGGGTCCTGGTTAGCTATGTGCAGAATGATTCTGTTATCAAGTAACAAATGCGTCTTGTTCTTTACAGTGCTTGCAGGGTTCTTCAGCTACAGGGAAGAATACCATTCTTCTGGGTACCAGTTTTCAATGTAGCTTGGCGTAATACAGCACAACTTCATTTTGTATAGAATCTTTTAAATAAGTTGTATCCCAACATTGTTTCCAAGGTTAAACAATGCAGTTACAATGTAAGGGGCAAGGGATGTAAAAAGGAATCCTCTATTTTCTACTGTTAAGAACATTGATTACCATCACAATCAGTACTATTTGGAACACATGTTGGCATCCTCTGAAAAAAAGCTACAGAATGTATTAATAGAGAGCCTGCTACTCTCTCATCTTGAGGCTGAGACATTTTGACCCAGTAGTGAAAGTTTTGCCTGTGCTGTTCCTATTCTATTGACAAATCGAGGACTTCATTTGGAAGTGATCTCAATCTGGTAATTTGCAGAAGCTCTAAATGCAATCCAAAAATCAGAGATGAGAACACTTACATTTGCAGTTTTAGAGCCTGATCTAAGACCCATTGAAGTCAGGGAAACTTTGGGCACTGGATCAGGCCCTTACTTACAAAAACCATCATACCTTTGCTTCTTGGTTTTCCTTTGAAGACTGTGGGACCCTTAAACATACAGAACTGTGGATTTCTGAAGTAAGATCAGAAGCAGCTTCAGCAGCACAACGCAGTGAGGCACATGAGTTATGATGGTTTTCTTTCAGTACTGGATCTTGTCCCTGCTGTCCTTCAGCATTTTTGCTATAAGATCTAGTACAAGACAAAATGAGAAAAAAAGCTTTTGTTTAATAACTGCTGTCAAGTGACTGGAAACAATTCAGATTTTATTTAAAAAGAAAAAAGGCACTATAAGTTTTTAATAATGGCTTCTTATTTATATGCTTAGAAGTAAAGAAAACCTGAAAACAGAACTCTAAAGCAAAGCTGACCTTGGTATAAAATATTTAAATACATTTGAATATCCTTGACAACTTTTTTTGAAAGTACAAACTTAACAGAATCCAGTACTTGAAGTGGGTCTCTGAATGAAATTACTTTCAGTCTTAGATCCAGAGAAATGACACCCCATTCTTTCATCTAAATCAGAGATTACTGAGTGAGAAGTGACACCCTATTCATTTGACTAAGGCAATAATTACTGAGCACGGCAGCGAACAGCAGAAGTGGGATGAGTTCAGAAAATGTTAAGATTTTATTCACTAATATCCCAATAACCTAGATTTTCTTTAAATTCCTAAGATTTAAAGCTATATAGTTTTCCTTTCAGAGCAATAAATTAAATATGCATGATACTGTACTGCTAAACTATTTGATGGGGAATACCCTCATTTTCAAAGATGCTTCACTCTATTGATAGGATTTCTAAAAGTTGCTGTGCTACCAAAAGAAAATCCCAATGATTCTGTAAGAGTCCTCCATTTATGACAATACACCTGCCTGCTATTTCTTCTGGGCCATCGGCTCTGTTCCCACAATGACCACCTTGCTTTCTCTCTCTCTTCATATTTTGCATGACGTGAAGAAAAAAGTTCATCTGACAGATCTTCTATCTGTAATTATAAATGAGAGATGGCTGCTGCCATGATTACAAGCATCACTAAAGATGAAAACACTGGTTTTATATACAGTCATGTGGGGAATGTGTGTCACATCCACAACAAAAAGTATCAAATGTGCACTGAAGGGTACAAAGGTATAGTAAACTGTATGTGTTCATGTTAAAATAGGACAGAAAAGTACGGCTAGATGATACAACTTTTTAGCCTGCTAATTTACACGTTTGGAAGGGAAAAAATCTCAAGTTGATATAAGAATTATTTTCACCCCATGGAAATAATCAAGGACTACACTAGATTGAAAAGTAAGAGGAAGGTTACTTACTTGTAAGTCAAATAAACAGGAAATGTACTACATTTGTGGATGCACACTTGTGTCTCTTCCAGGGCAGGAGACAGAAGTGAACTATAGCACTTAAGAGCAACTACATTTTCCTTCAGAGATGTAAACTGTCAGATTCCTTTGCATTTAGGTTCTAAAGTAGCACAGTGAATCAAGTTTTTAAAGAGTTAAGCATGTAGATCCTCAGGTAATAGTATCCTTAAAAAAAAGTTCCCGGGCTATTTTATGAAGTTAACTGTTGAGCATTAACCATGACCCCAAGAATTCTACTCAAGGTTATAAAAAGCCGGTGTCTCCAGGTGGCCTGAGTTCCTCTCTACTTCAGCATCCGAGACTCAACAGAAGTCTGGGGATGAGGTGCAGTGTGTAGATATGCAGAGGCAATACATTTGGAAAATTCCAGTTACTAATAAGCAAGTTCCATTCTTCAAAAATTGCCTCTGCAGAGATCAATGAACAGCAGCAGTGCTTGGGAGTGCTTAGCTGAAAAAAGACTGAGAAAACAGTGTTTCATCCTTCCGTCGGGCTTCCCATTTGAAAGAACAGTGCTGGATAAGCTGAACTTTGTGCAGCAGGACTTACAAATCTGTTAGGGAGACATGGCAAAGGGGAGAGGGAAAGGCACACAGAGCACTACCAAAAGAACCCTTAATTCTCTCAGCACTGGAACTCCTGCTTACTCATAGCCTTGTAAGTTTAGCCTATCATATGTATCCAATTTAAACAGTCTCTGAACAGAGACTGCCTTGGATGTCTTACCAAATATGAGCAGCTGAGATGATTTCCTAGAAGGCTTGGACCTATCCAAATTTAGAGTCTGACCTAAGCAGGCATACTGTGAAGTTTTTGGAGGAGTGGAGGAAAAAGTTGAGGTGAAGATACAACACAACGTTGTCTTTGTGAAATAGTTTAAATGGAGGATGGGCCATAGGGGCTTAGATTTTGCTCAGACCGATGGTTACCATATCTGCAACCAGAAAAACGATGTTTAGAACAGACTAAAATTGCTTGAAGAGGAAGTCCAATATAGGGCTGCCCAGAGGAGGGGAGGGGGGGGGGGGGCTGGGGCAAAGCAATTTTGGAGGCTCCTTCCATAAAAAAAAGTTGCAATACTATAGAATACTGTATTCTCGCGGGGGCCCCTGCGGGGCCCAAGCCTGGGGCAAACTGCCCCACTTGCCCCCCCCCCTCTGGGCGGCCTTGCTCCAATATATCTTGGCAAGTTCCAGGAGCCTAGAGGGTTATAAAGGAATGCAACAACTCTAAGCTAATGTTTCACAGAAGGGTGCATGGAAAGAAAAAGAAAAAAGATACTCATGCTGCAGGAGTGAGAAGCAGCAATGTGCTTTGAGCGTGGAGTAATGTAAGTATGACCTCATTAAGAATAAAAAACATTCTAAAATGAAAGGCCCCGGGGGGAAAGGTGAAATGCCACATTCCTACTAGAAACCCAGCAGGTAATAGTCACCATTTCTACACAAAAGATTTCTTAGTGAATGGTTTGCAGAACTCCAGCAAGACGCTTAGATCCAAGCTCATGAGAATTTTGGTTGCTCAGCTAAGCACAAGACACAGGCTGCTAAGTGAAACCGTCTGGATCCAGACACCATATCTGCCCTGCACTTTGAGACAGTTTGACTCTTACTTCTTCTGCAGAACATTGAAAATTGAGGTTGCTGCTCAGCCACAGCTGAGAAGAACAAAGATATGCACACAAAGGAGCTGTGTTTTGCCTTCCTCAAGACACCCGAGGACCAGTTCTCCACAGACCCGCTCTCTGGCATAGAGTTCAGAACACGTTCAGGACTGCTGTAATGTACTCTGGCTGCCAATGGCCCAAAAATTCACTGAGCACCTCGGGATGGTCAGAGCAGAAGGGTGCTATGGCCACACCTTGTTTTTAAAACAACAATGGATGTTACATTAATGACACTGTTCATTTTCCTACTTAATTCAATACAGGATTCCATTTTGTAAGTGTGCCTGAAGGTGCTGCAGAACCTTCAGTCAGCTGCCACGGAACTGAGGGTTTGTCAACACTAGCACTTTTGTTGGTAAAACTTTTGTCAATCAGGGGAGTGAAAAAAAACACCTCCCTGCCCGACAAATTTCACGACAAGCCAGTGTGAACAGCGTTTTGTTGGCAGGAGACACTCATTAGGGGTGGTTTAATTATGCTGTCGGGAGAACTCTCCCCTGCCAGCATAGAGTGGGTACACGGGAGACCTTACAGCGGTGTAGCTTTAGCAGTACAGCTGTGCCGCTGTAAGGTCTGTAGTGTAGACAAAGCCCGAGGGAACTAACCACAGATTTTAGGTTAAATTTTGCCAAAGAGCACACTGGACCCTGGTAATACCCTACAACAGACAGCACACAGCCATGTGGTTTCTGCTGCAACAGTGTTAGGTACATCATTTTACAAAACGGATGAGGGAGTTTGTAACTGTTAGATGTGAACACAAACTATTGCAGCTGCGTTGTTCTGTGATAAATCTGTCTGAACTTAGCACTACACAGCTTCACCGTGCGCTGCTGCTGGGGACGGAGAACCTGATCCGAAGTCCACAGACTTCAGTGGAAAGACTCCCGTTAGCTTTACTGGGCTTTGGGTCAGGCCCGAATGCACATGCTTGCAAAGCTGGCTGATAAGTGGATGTGGAAAGTCTGGCTGGCATGCCAGGCACACCGCTCTCAGCTCCCTGACACTGATGTGGAGAGCAAGCTCTGCCTGAGACCTGAGGCCTTGAGTTCTGAGGTCTCCCGGATGTGCTCCCCAGCCTAGTGCTGATGCGTCCGTCACTAGGGAGAGAGACGGCTGAGGGCTGGAGAAGGGAATCCCTGCACATACTATCTGTGGATTGAGCCACCACAGGGGGGAGTCAAGAACCTGGCGAGGCAGGGTTACAACCATGTCCAAATTGTCCCGGGCTGGCCGATACCCCGATGCTAGCCACGACTGAAAATGCCGAAGTCCCAGTACACCACATAGGTACAGGCTGCCATGTGTCCTAGAAGTTTCAGGCAATTCCTTGCTGTGGTAGTGGGGAACTGCCTGAGACCTCGAATGATATTGCCAAAGGCCTGGAACCTCACTTCCGGGTGGTACGCCCTGGCCTGGGCGAGTCCAGCACTGTCCCTATACATTCTAACTGCTGAACTGGAAACAACATTGATTTCCCCTCATTCAGAAGAAGGCCCAGATTGTCAAATGTCACCCTTATGAAGTCGACCTGTGCTTCCACTTGAGCTCTGGAGCAGCCCTTGATGAGCCAGTCGTTGAAGCATGGGAACACCTGTACCTGCCGCCTGCACAGGAATACGGCCACAACTACCATGCACTTGGTGAACATGCGAGATGCCGCTGAACAGAGGACTTTGAACTGATATTGGTTGTTGTTCACCACAAACCTGAGGTATTTTTTGTGGTGCGGAATTATTGCTATGTGAAAGTATGCGTCCAAGTCAAGGGCGGCATACCAGTCTCCTGGATCCAATGAAGGGATGATAAAGGCCCAAAGAAACCATGCAGAACTTGAGCTTCTTCACGAACTTGTTGAGTTCTTGCAGGTCTAGGATGGGTCTGAGCCTGCTTTTGGTATTAGGAAATACTGGGAATAGAAAACCCTTGCCCTTCTGCTCCTGAGGAACCTCTTCCACTGTCCCTAGCGAAAGGAGTGAGTGCACCTCCAGTATAAGGAGTTGCTCATGAGAGGGGCCCCTGAAGAGGGACAGGGAAGAGGCATAGAAGGGTGGGAGGGCACAGATTTGGATGGAGTATCCCCTCTCTACTGTGCAGTGCACCCAGCAGTCCCAAGCGATACAGGGCCATGCATGGTAGAAAGGGGATAGTCGGGACAAAAAGGTAAGGCGGAGTAGATCCAGTTCTTGTTCTGGTGTGCCATCCTCGACCGCACCTTCAAAAGGCTGGTTTGGAATTGGGAGGTGGCTTGGATTGGCCAGAGCCCTGGCCTGACAGGTGCAGCCTCTTCCTACTGCTCCAATTCCTCCTCCAGGAATTGTCCTGTCGGTTCTGTTGTTGGTAGAACCGCAGAGGAGATTGTGGGAGTATGGAGGCCCAGCCATTTGAGAGTGGCTCTTAACCTTTTAGGCTATAAAACCTTTTATCCATCTTTTCGGAAAACAAGTCACACCCTCAAAGGGGAGATCCCAAATGGTCTGCTGGACCTCGTATGGCAGATCTGAAACTTGCAGCCAAGAGCCCCTTCTCATGGCCACCCCTGTAGCCATAACCCTGGAGGCTGCATCAGCTCCGTCATGTGCCACCTGCAAGGAAGATCAGGAGATGAGCTTGCCCAAGGCCAAGAACTTGGCATGGAACTTGTGGCCGCAGCTCTGCAAATTTTGCCATTGCTTCACATGTATTATAGCAGTACCTGCTAACAATGGCCTGCTGGTTTGAAATGCGGAGTTGCAAACCGCCCATAGATTAGACCTTTCTACCAAAAAAGTCAACTCTTTTCGCCTCCCTGTTCTTAGGGGAGGGTCCCTGGTAACCTTGCCGCTCGCGCTGGTGTCCACAACCAGGGAAATTAGGCTGTGGGTGCGAGTATAGATGCTCACAACCCTTAGATGGCACAAAGTAACGCCTTAGCTGGGGGGGTGGGGCAACAAGGCTGGGGTCTGCCAAAGTTTTGGCTGTGGCAGATATAATTTTGATAAGAGGTAGGGTACTGAGTGTGGGTCCAGAGGGCACAAGGATGTGCACCATGGGATCCACGTCCTCAATTACCTGCTCCACCTGAATGCCGCAGCAACTGCTGCAACACCCGGTTGTCCTCCAGAGCTGAAGCTATAGTGGTGCCAACCAGTGCCTCATCTGGTGAGGAGGAGGAAGAAGCCTTCATAAAGAGTGGCCGTTCCTTTCCCTTGGTGCCCAAGGGGTCCCAGGACTCCTGGGGTTCCCAGGCTGGAGCTGACCCAGACGGTGCTGTGTCCCGAGGTGCTGAGACAGAGGACACCCATGCCGGGGCTGCACTGCAGGCGTTGCTGGTGATGGTGCTGGCGCTGGTCCCACTGCCGCAGCTGACAGTGTCGATGTACTCAGCACTGGTGCCTCTATAGCTGGCTCTGGTGTCTGGGAGATTGCAGGTCCCTGAGGTGCAGGAGGTTGGAACAAAAGTAGCCAAGGCTACAGATGCTGCTGCTGAGTGTCACCCTTGGCTCCGTCCCTGGCTCTGATGGAAGGGCCACTGCCCCAGGTTCTGCCACTGCGGAGGCCACGGTGCCTGGTGAGTCCATCTCTCCTGCCTTGACCTGGACTTCCTGCTTCTACTTGTGTCGGAGCGATAGGAGTCGGACTCCGACGTCTCCGAAAAAGAAGACCACGGAGGAGCCACACTGCGCGGCGCTGAGCGTCAGGAGCTAGGGGACCGACTGGGCTCTCATTCCCGAATGACTGGCATCAGAGCACTGTGGAGAAGGCGAGCGCCAGGACAGCACAGCTGGTTTCCCTCTTGACTGTACTGCACGGCAGACTGGCGCTGTCGATGCTGGCAATGTGTCCCTCCCTAGAGGTGAGAACGGCGCCATGAGGCACAACAAGTCCTGAGCTGCATTAAACGCCTCTGAGATTGATGGGAGCTGCAGCTGCTGACTCCTGAGGTCCGGCGAGCGAGGTGGGCTGGACTCAACCGCCCTTCCGGGGCAGGAGTGGACATGGCCTTCATCAGCAATGTGGAGCTGTGGCCCAACTGGGGTCTCACAGTCACTGGCTCCTTAGATTTGGCCGGGGGAGAATGATCCCTCTCTGGCTTCTTTTTCTTCTGACGCACCAGCAATTGAGACCGGTGCCTACCTGCCCAATGGACACGGGAGGAGCCATGACGGTGCAGAGAATCTCGGGAAGAGTCATTTCTTGGCACCGGTTCCCTGGATGACGGTGCCAGAGCACTCTGCACTGAGAAGGTGGTGCTGGGCGCAGGGTCCCCAGGTCTGAATAGGGGCGACCATGAGCAGAACTTTGGAAGAGAGGGAACAGCAGCTCAAAGTTCTGGGGCGAAACTCATGGCAAATTCTGCAATGGTCCTTTTGGTGACCTTCACCTAGGCACCCTAAACATGCAGCATGTGCTTAGCACAGACCTCACACTTTTTGAACCCCGGGGACTGCAGCATACCATGGCTCCGGGTATCGGAAGGGGGTGAGGAACACCCCCAACAGACTAACTATAACAACTACTACTAACTACAGCTAACAGGTAACACAGAGATAGGTGCTTGCAAAAGCAGGGGCTATGGGACATTCCAGCCACCGTCACTGGTGGTAAGAAGGAACTGAGGTGGTGGTGGGTGGCAGGGCTCTATATTGAGCGCCATGAAGGTGCGACTCCAGGGGGCACCCAGGCTGACCCGATGGATGCTGCTATGGGAAAAAACTTCTGGCTGCTGTGCGCACGCACACATCCTAATTGGAATGGACATGAACAAGCACTTGAAGAACTCAATTCCCCCCAGACACCCCCTATAAAAATAAAATGAATAGGTATGTCCACCATTAAGGATGTCTAATGACTGGTCTGAGGAAAAAGCTTTAACCAAACCTAGGTTTGAATCCTTCCACAGCATCTGGTCAAGCTTCCACTCTGCTTAACCAGATGCCATGTGAGAATATGAATCAAAAGAACTTCCTGAGAAACTTTAAAAAGAATCCTCCAACCTTAAAAAGTTGTTTATGAACTCATCCCCACCACACTGATAACATATTAAAGTACGTGTCTCTACGGAAACAAACAACAATTACTAAATAAACTGCTAGTATTGATTACAAATATGTTTGGCTACAGCCTTCAACTTAGACAACATTAATTTCAAAACCCCATATTAAGGAAACAAGCAAGAAGTGCTCCTTTGGAGAACAGCTAGGTAAGGGTAACTAAACAGCTTAATACCCTTGTAGGAAAGGTCTGTGATGTACTCAATGCAGCCTTCCTCCTCCAAACAAAGATATAGCAGCTGCTGTAGCAAGTGAGGGGGTTCCTTCTAAATCTATGAGCCTATCAAAGGCAGCATTAAACAGGAAGAAGGCAGCCTAGGTAGAATCTGTAAGAAAACTAAGAATCTCACCAGACAAGAGGTGGCATCTACCTTGGGAAGAAGAAATCTTTTATTCTTTGTGACCTGGAGTATTTTCTGGAGCCAAGAGATCATTTGTTTACCTGATCCCACTCCTCAGAATAACCTCTAGGATTGCTGCATGGCAAGGTATTACCTCTTCAGTCTCAAAGGGAGAGAGAACCTTTTTGAAAAGTTTACTCCTTGGCTAGTTTATTGGAGCACTAACCCCCACACAGAAAGGGCCCTCAGAGTGAGGGGCTCTAGGAAGGATATTCTCATCCAGGAGGGCAGCAATATCTTTGTTTGGGATCAAGGTCTGGATGCTGGTCTTGGAACTGCTGTGTTTGCTGTTAGTCCAGGCAGGGGTCAGGCAAGTGGGACAGGTCAGTGATAAGAGATAGAAATCAGACACCTCCAAAGATTTTGGAAAGGTAGCAAAAATGGCAGGTTTCTTGCTAGGCATTTGACCCAGGTCAGGGGAAACAGCAACAGAAACATGCGGGGGAGGAGGAGGAACCACAGACTGGAGGATGGATCTGGTCTGTTCACACTGGATCTGGGTGCATGCCTGCTCGAAGGAAAGAATGCTCCCCAGACCAATAAGCCCGGGGGCTGCCATGAAAAAGGCTGGCTGATCCATGCTCCTGAAAGAACAATAGCAGTGGGTGATGAAGGAATTGTTCATGGTTTGCTGAGGAGAGTGCTGCAGGCTGCACTGCTTCAGACAGGAAATTGGAAGGAGAAGTGGATCCCTCCCACCAATGGAAAGGCAAACTACAAGGCAAGGAGTAGGCAAACAGAGATGGGTCTGAAAAAAACCTAGTCTCCCCTCCCCCCACCAAAAATAAATAATTAAAAAAAAAAAGACACAAAAATACCTGCTAAGCTGCTACAAGCACAAGGAGTTGGCTTTCTGGTGCTGCTTGTAGACAATGCAGAGGAAAAGGGGCTGCTAGCAAACCTGGAGATCCCCCTGATTACCCACTCCCTGAAGAGGGTTTCCCACTGGATCTCCAGTATCCCAGTCCTCAGACAGAGAATGGCAGTGATTGGGGAAGGAGGTTGGTAGACACTTGCTGCTGAATCACTGGCTGGTCCCCGGGGTGCTAGAGCCTTGCCTAAAAAGGTGCAGGTTCTGAGATAGAAAACCTTAGTTGCCTCAACTCTCTGTGTGTTCTTTCATAACCTATTCTTCTCCTTCCTCTTTTCCTTTTAATCTTAGGGCTAAAAGGAAAAGAAAAAAGAATCACGGTGCAAGAAGCTAGAGGCCCATGCTTCCTGTTTCTAGGATGTGGGTAGGCTGCTGTTTATATACTACCACTGACTCCCAATTCTTTCATCTCCTTGGTTCCTAATGGAGATTCATCTTGCCATCACCCATTAGTGTTGCCACTAAGGGTACGTCTATACTACCCACCGGATCGGCGGGTAGTGTTCGATGTATCGGGGATCGACTTATCGCGTCTCGTCTGGATGCGATAAATCGATCCACTAATTGACGCCCATACTCCACCTTGGCAGGAGGAGTAAGCGCAGTCGACTCGCCGCCATGAGGACGGCCAGGTAAGTCGAACTAAGATACTTCGACTTCAGCTACACAAATAGCATAGCTGAAGTTGCGTATCTTAGTTCGAACCCCCCCGCTAGTGTAGCCCAGGCCTAAGAGGTTGGTAGGATGGGAGAAGAGACATCTGACAAAATAAGTATATAAAACACACGTGTTCACGCAATGTTTTTACATTCATAGTTAGTACATACAATCATCTTATTTTTTACAACTTCAAACTTACCAGGGGTTTTCATGAAACCAGTGACTACTGAAAACATACACTGATAAACCATGTATTAAACTCTTGGTTTCATTAAAATGTAGCTTACCTCTTCTTCATCTACATGAGATCGCCCCAGAGGGTGAAGTTCAACAACTCTCCAGCTATGAATCAGAGAAGGGTAGTTAATACAGGATTAGCCAAATTGAACGTTTTATCACTTCAGCAGTGGAATGAGATTATCCTGATCTCATTAAATAGCACAATGCTGCAGTACTTACGCTGCAATTTTTGTAGGAAATGTCAATATTTAAATAAAATCATTTTAATTTAAATACAAATCATGAAAACGTGTCTTCTAACATTAGGTTCTAGAAAATCTTTCTTTTAAAAAAAAAAATACAGAATCTGAGCTCCTTAACATTGTCCTGTTAATATTATTTTAAGCCTTTAAATAAAGCTAGCCAAAACCTGAAACATGAGTCAGAGATTTGCAGATAAAAGAACTAGGCATTGCTAGTTTAGATGACTTACTCATTATTTAGTTTAACAAAAACTTGTTTAAGCTGTTCCAAGAATCAAAGGATCTGTGTTTTCTAAACAAGTTTAGAGAACCAGATATCAGAAATAATGGGGTTATCCTACATGAAAAAGTAAAGTTCAATTAATAAAATCAGAATTTTTTTAAAAAATGTACAGGTATGTGTTTTTCTGTGCATGTTATTGGGAGGTTGCTTTTTTCGGCTGAACTAAGACATAAAAAAAAGAATCTCCAACTAACTACTTAGAGAGAGAGAGAGAGAGAGAATCTTCTTAAAACACACATTTGTGTCTGCAATGAGCATTAAAATTAAGATGAGAGAAAAACATTCCTCTTATTTTTAGTCTGCTTACTCTGTGCATCAGACATCATTCTGTGTGCAGTGTGACCATTTCCCCTGGATTGTCAGTCAATCTGCCCCATTGCTGGGGGATTCTTTCATGCAACAGGCGGGAAAAGGAGGAACGTTTATGAAAACAGAAAAAAATATCAGTGGGGTGCAAAGAGGGGGAAATGAGCATACCTTGGAGTAAGGATTTCTTTGTATTGCAGCTTCTCCAATTTAGAGGGAGCAACCAGTGACATAGGAATAACAATGTTGTCTATATCATAGGAGCTCTCACTTCTCAGTCTCCGTCTAGAGTTATGCTGTATAACAATTAATAATATAGAAGAGTCATTAGCTTAATGATAATAGCTGCATGTTAACCTCAAGACAACAGAACTAAATTTTTTTGTATATTTAACAGATAGACAAACGCAGAGTAACTTTTTAGAATGACGTTTTCAAAAGTACTCAGGTTTGGATTAACTGTATTTCCATTGACTTCAATGGAAGTTTTAACACTGATTTCACAATTACAGTTAATGCCGAGCACCACTGTTGACAATCCCACTCTTAATAGCTATATTCTTCATAATGTTCAGGCTACACTGAAGGCATTCTAGACCAAATCTACTAACCTATAACCTGACCGCTACACAGATGTTCTTGTACTCGATAAAAATAAGAATTCCGAGACGTCAGAGCCTAAATGCAGTATATGAAATGAATTTATCAATGTAGAGCAATCTAGATGGCAAATCTGCAGAATCCCTTTGTAGGGATAAGAGGATGCTGAACTTCTCAGAATTTTCCTCTTTGGGGCTATCCAACCTATTCTCTCAAGTGTGTAGACTGACTTTTCGAGATTACAGTAGGTGGTTTGGGTTTAAAACATGATTCAATTTAAATTATAGAGCTTTCTGTTTTCAGCTGAAAAAGCCTGTTTCAGAATAAATCGCTTTCATTCAATGTGGTAAAGGAAAGAAGTTCCCACTAGATGCAGATGTGTAAAAGACTCAGTCAAGGAAAGAAATTCAATAGAATTTTCATTACCCGAACTGCGTAGGGAACATCACTTAGGTTTCGATTATCAGGTAAAGTATTTGTAAACTGCAAGTCTTCATATTTCTGTCCTACAGAATTCCAAAGTTCCAAAGCACTGAAACCTGAAGACGTCTAGGGTGAAATTTTATCACTCTAATAAATGGGAAGTTTGGCATTGATTTCAATGGGGTCCGGATGTCACCACCACTTTACCAGAGGCTTTGCTAGTAGTTCAGTAAATAGGAGTTTGAGATAGTCATGGTTTGGTAAATCAAGATGCAACAGGATAAAGTACCACAACTGTATTTACATTGCCAGCCAATATTGTGTAGCTCCATCAGGAGGCGGCATTATAAAAGCCTCCAGTCACAGTTTCGGAGGGAGGGGACTTAAATCATAAGTCATTTCATTAGTTTTAAATGCAGTGTTTTTTTAAAAAGTTCTCACTGATAAACTAATTCATGGTCTATGAAATACTTGTCTTTGAGAATGCATTTCTGTGTTTTATAACATTCCCTTCCCAATACAGACTAGTAATCTCACTCTAACTAGGCATGTGTAAAACTGTGTAAAGCAAAGTACAGTGTGAAAGGCTCTTATTTTTTATTTACTAATTTTTGCAATTCTCTGGTGATGTTTTACTTAATCCATCAATATATTCATTTTTCATTTACCTGTGATGAGGTGTTTTGGGTAGATCTAGACATCAGATTGACATGGGTCACAGCAGTAAAATTGTTATGGGATTCCGGTTCTGCATGTTGAAAGGAAAAAGCTTCAAACCTACTGTTACTTTCTCCTGCCACAAAAAGATTTGGGGGGAAAAAATAGGATTTTTTTTAGTCTATTACATTAAAAATATTCCCCATGTAGTAGCAAGCGAGGTCTTTTCTGAAAGCCCACAGCTGAACATCTGAGATTTCATGAACACCTAACAACCAGCTGTAAAAATAATCACTTATACAGCTCTATCCATCACAAATTCACCTCCATCACTATTGTCCCCCAAAAAACAGTCTCTCTAGTTCAAGGGGGTAATTCCCTCTTGGAAGCAAAAGGTAATAAAAAGGTAATAATTGGAGATATACCAATCTCCTAGAACTGGAAGGGACCTTGAAAGGTCACCGAGTCCAGCCCCCTGCCTTCACTAGCAGGACCAATTTTTGCCCCAGATCCCTAAGTGGCCTCCTCAAGAATTGAACTCACAACCCTGGGTTTAGCAGGCCAATGCTCAAACCACTGAGCTATCCCTCCCACAGCCTCATCATGTCAGATCCTGCCTCCTTTACAGAAGCTACCAGATTATGTACATCCAACAATAATCAGGTTTGTGGGAATAATCTTGGACATCACCTGAATAGAGAGAGTAGCCTTCCCTGACTGGGTTATATATCACATAGCCATTAGAGCCTCCAATCAGCTTTTTCCTGACAGATGGGTACGTGGAATTGGCAGCAAAGAGGACAATGGCAAAGGCAGTTTTCTCACCTGCAAGTCTGATTTCCCTAAAGTAGATTCAATGTTCTAGACAAATAATAATCTATGGGTATTTTTTATTCAATCCCAGTGAATATAGCCCCTGCTGCAATTTTGTTTGGACTCTAAAAGCAAACCACCATTGTTCCCAATTCTCTCTCCTCCCGCCGTGAAGGAAGAAAAGAAAATCCCATATTCTAAACATATTTAGAACACTAACTAAACATAAAGAGGGTCTGTCGAAAGCAGTGGATCCAGTGCGGGAGAAAGAGGTAACAGACTCTAGATAAAGCATCATAATGCACAGTGTGGGCCAAGCATATGAACTCTCATCTCATAAGCAACTCTGCAACTCCCTGGCACAGAGTATTTTATTTTTGGCCTTGCTCACCAGGCTGCTGACCTTCCTCATGGATAATTTCTCCTAGACAGAGCCCAAACTAGGAATACATATATAGCACTAATGAGCTACAGCTTCTGGCACTATGTACAAATGTAGCATGCTGACACCAGGAAATTGCAACCCTGATGATATCATCATTTTTTATTTTTTTTTTAAACCCAATGAGATTGTCAGAACCCCAGAGAATTTACTCTCTAAAAGGTTTATACTGTCAAGCTGTACCTTTCTTTAAGTGCTATTACTACAATCATAGGAATTGCCATGTTCATAATTGCGTGTGAGTAGTTCAAATTGTTGTTTTCAGAGAGCATTACAATGCACTTGTCTACACTGAGTCCACAGACATGTTGCTCAGCCACCTACCCTTGTTGGGTCCTTCTGAAGTTCCTCATTCTTCTTTCTAGTCTTGACTACTCAAAACAATTTGGTGTCATCCGCAAGTGTTGCCATTTCATTGCTCCTCCATCTTAATGGATATATTATACTATACCGGTCTTAGTTTCGAACCCTGAGTCCTCCATTATTACTATTCTTCCACGCTGAAAATTTTGTTTCTGTCTCTAATCCAAATTTTACTCCTTAACTGCTTTTCCTATTATCCTGTGACTTAGTTTCCTTAAGTTACGTTTGTGAATGTTTTTCTCAAATTCCGAATACATTATATCCATCTATTCTCCTTTATCCACTGTTCAGTTTAATTTTAAGAGACTGGTGAGACACTATTTTCCTTTACAGAGGCTGTGCTGGATCCCTATATGGTCATATTCACCTAGGTGCTTTATAGAATTCTATCTTTAACTACTGTTTCAATTCATTTACTCAGTGTAGTCTATAACTACCTATCATGATCACCACTAGCACCTTTTTAAAAACATCAGTTACTCACCATCCCTATTCAGAGTCTTGTCCACAATTCTTACATTTAACAGTTTGAAATGAAACCAGAATCAGGAACCACAGCATACAATAAATGAAACATAGCTTACTGAGTTCAGAAATGGTTGATGTATGATTTACGAATTTATCCATGGTCTGTTTCATGGAGAATCATTTAAAAAAAACAACACCACATAATAAAACCCACACTACCTAGTATTACACAAATGCAATTGTATGGCTACGCAATTTCCTTAAGGAGTATTCTAACAATAAAAAACAGAAGCATGTCTAGTTTTGTAATCGCACTAAGTAGAATTGGGGTGAGAAGTGTCGGGGGTATGGAAGAAATAAAAACCAGCAGAAAATGGCATGCCTTAAATGGTGAACATTTATTATTTGCATAGTGCATTATGAGCCTATTTCTCACATCCCTGTAAAATACAATTTCATAAAGGTATCCATTCATTTATTTCAGGAAACAATTTAGAATAATGTGTGGGGCCCAATGCTAAAAGGGTATTTTCAGAAAGGGCAGTCGTTTATATACTCTTATTTTTCCCTTACCTATCGCTGTCTCACTTAGGTGCCTTTTCTTTCTTCCCTCTGACAACTGTTCAGATGCTCCTGATGCTGCCTGAGGTTTGGAATTAAGTAAATAGCCACTGCTCCATTGTTTGAGAGAAGCACTATGTTGATTATATTCTGCAACAGAATAAGGATTTCCAAAGTTTCAGATTCATTTTCATTAGATGCAACTTACAGCCAAGCTCACTTTACAAACAATAATGAAAGAGCTACAGGTACTTATAATCAGAAACATACAAAGTAAATAGTGTAACAATCTCTGATCTGTGTAGACACAAAAAATCGAAACCACGGGGGCCAAATTCACCTCTCAGTTATACTGATGCAATCATATTGACCAACTGATTTATCCTAGTGTAACAGAGGACCATCTAGCCCTTTGTGTCTTTTTTGCTCATAACAGTACTACAGCAAGCATTTCAGCAAGCATTAACTCATATTTTGAAAAGGACCGTTTATATGTGAGCAGTTAGAGCTGTAAGAATAGCTTTAATACCAAGCACAGGGCAAAAAGCAGTTAAGGTGGAAGAGGCACAACGTATGGTACAGTGGAGATAAGGGATATGATGTAAGGCAGATTTCCTGCAGAATGCAATACTTCACTATCTCACAGAACTCACGTAAAACGGCCTTATTATAGTTGCTGCTGCTACCTTTTTATGCCATACATATATCACTTTATTAAGCTTTTCTATACACACAGTCACTTTTCCTTTCTCTCGACAAAGTCTAACCAACAACTAATAAATACTAGGCAGCTGACCAGCTGATTAACCAAAGAAATTATTTACATAGTAAGAGACGGAAAAATCTATAGCTTTAAGTAACAGACAAACTCACTTAAAATAATTAGTCATGTCCTGATTCAACAAGGTACTTAAACCCTTTTAAGTACTTTACTGTATCAATGCCTTCATTTTTAACTCTTCCAGCACACTGACATCTCCAAGTAGTGCAAGGATTCTGGGGATGGCCCTTACCCCTTGTTTTTGTTCTGCTATAATTGTATCAGGTTAGAAGTTCATAGAATCATAGATTATTAGGGTTGGAAGGGACCTCAAGAGATCATCTAGTCCAACCCCCTGCTCAAAGCAGGACCAATCCCCAAATGGCCCCCTCAAGGATTGAACTCACAACCCTGGGTTTAGCAGGCCGGTGCTCAAACCACTAAGCTATCCCTGCCCCCCAAGTTGATATAATTAAAGCAATACTCAGTGCGCACATAGCTATACTTGTATAAAGGTGCTTATATCAGCATAACTTATTCCTGAATGGGAGTAAGCTAATAAGAATATGCTATACCTCTATACACACCTTCATACTGGTAAAAGGCATCAGTGTTAGGGAACTGTACTACTTTGCTCAGTTTCTAAACCAATATAGGTATAGCGGTACAAAAACAGTGTTTAAATAAGCCCTCAGTGACCATGTGGAGGGGTTTGTTATCAAGTTTCTGAGCTCATTCTGACTGCAGCAGCACCTCTTAATGAGAGCAATCAGCAACAGGACTATAGGTTATTTCCAAGTCATCTCTACGTAATTTGCTTAGCAAGGACTTAGTGAATTAGATGAGTCAACAGCATACTGGTGTGAAACACCTTTTGGCACTGGTTGGTTTTATATTCTCACAAATACAATATACTGGATGGAAACGTATGGGCCTGGTGGCATTACAGCGTTAGCCACTTTCCTACCTCCACCTGAATACTGGGTGGAGCATTTTAATCTCTTGGGTAGCCCCCTCAATAATTCTTGGGAACTAGTGCAGAAGGCCAAAGAAAAGGAGAACCAGGTGTGTTTATGCAGGTCCAATGGTGCTCACACCCAACCATCAGGAGGAACTACACCTGTTATTCTAGCTCATAATTATAAATAACAAGAAGGGAGAACTGTGCAGCAGCCTCAAACCCTGTACAAGTTGCAGGATAGAAGATTTTACCTCCCCATTCCATTCACACTTACTGTATTTGGAATCTATGTGAGTGGGATGAGTTTCCCCCTCGATTCCTTATTACCTGCCTCCTCCTAACTCCCATGCCTGTTATTCTCCCCAATAACTAGTCTAGTGATCTGTTCAGATTGTAAGCTGTGTTGTACATGCTAGCCATGCAGTGAGTAAAAGCATGATCCCTGCCCATCTAAAAACACTAAACAATATTTAAGGCAGCATCCAGTAATACAAAAAGAAAGTGTTGAGAAACTAGCTAAAAAATAAATCTTGCACGCATTAAAATATTCTGCATCACATACCATTGGATGGAGACATTTTAAACTCTATCCCTAGTGCTGAGGTGTCAACAGGATCTCCTTTGATCTTGTCCTCCTTCAACAATGTTTCAAAATATATATGAAGAGGGATATCTATAAAACAAAGGAAGAGATATATACATCCGAGATAGCCAGCCAGCTATGGACCCAGGAGTTCTACACTGGTATTACATTTCTGAAAAATCTATTGATACAGTCTGTGGTATATTCTGTACAAACAGCATTGCGGCCTCAAGCCCACTAGCTCACAAAGAGTGATGGTGGGGCAGCCCTGACACAATTGACTGGCTGCACGTGCTGGACAATGTCTTCAGATAGCGAAACTGGAGAGGGGCCAGGGGGATGTATTTAAAAAAGGACAAAAGTGAAGCCTGACTATGAGCAGCAGCAAGACAGACATTTTTGGAGAACTGAACTATTAGCTCTCTGGCACACCCTGTCATGAGTGTGGGGGATGACTGGCTGGGGGCGGGGGAGAGAGACTCAGAAAGTAAGAAGTGAAAGATGCAGACATGGACTCTGATGTGAAGTTATTCCTGACAATCTCATCTTTGTCCACACAGAATATGTCTTTCCTGACAAAAAAGTGTGTATTTGTTTTTAACAGCGGGATAACTAACATGCATTAGCTATGCCCCTGTGAAATCCTAGTGGAAACCAGGCACCTGTAATTTTTACTGTGCGGTAGACAAGTGACGTCAACACTATGCCCCCTGCTGTGTGGCTGACCTCACCTAGCTACCCTGCAGTAAAAATTACAGGTGCTTGGTCTGCATTAGAATTTTACAGAGGCATGGCTAAAGCACATCGATTATCCCACCGTAAAAAAAAATCCAAAAAAGAACCCACGCCACCAGATTTTAGCAGTGAAGACAAAACCATAAACAAGCCAGAAGGTGAGGGGATCGTAGGCTAACATGACCCAATGCTCTGACAGCTTGTTTAGTCTTGAAAGTTATGTCAGATTAAGTTAGGGTGTGAATTTAAAGCACACTTGCTATTCCTGAATAACAACATGCGTAGGTAACTCCTATTCCAGAATAAAACTGTCCACACAAGAAGTTATTCGGGAATAGCTATTCCAGAACATCTCCACTGGTGCTCAAAAAGTCAGTGTTGTGGAGAGCACATGTTGCACTTTTATTTTGTGATCTGCAAAAGCCTCAATCTAGCCAAATGGGTAGAATTATTTGGTATTTTTGAAAACTGTTATTGCTGAACGCCCTGGGGTAATTTCAAGGTAGGTGCCCTATTTCTGTCTCCAACAAAGAAGGCAACAGAGAACTCTAACTTGCTTCCTGGGGGAGACTTAGTCTGCAAAAATATCTCAAGTGCTTAGGAATTTAGCCATTGTAAAAAGGCAGAAGGACTTACAAAGATGTCTCTGAAAAGCCCTTCAGGAAACAAATTTACAAAAAGGGAGCAAAGAGAGGAATGAAGACTTCTTATGCTTGGAATAAAGGAAGGTAAAGAGTCAAGGGAGGTAAGTTTGACAGCTGGGAAATTAAGAAGAAAAATAAGACTAATTTAAAGGGCCAAAGAGTGGACAATAATTTTCCAACATTTACATACCATCTTAATCTCAAGTGTCTTGGAGATCTGCAAATACAAAAATCTTTCTACAAGCAATTTTTGTTAACCAAAAAGTAACTGGTACTGATCTAAGTAAGTTCTTTGTCACAGGATTAATGGGTACCTGCAAAAGATTTTTTTTTTTTAATTGGGCCTGTACATTTTCTTCTTCTTTATGAACTATAAAAATGCCAGAAAGGTTTGTTTTTGACCTTAGAAATATACCTGATTTTTTTTTGTACCTTAGAAATATTATGACTCTCTTTCCTGCTTGCTTTTTTTTTTATTTTGTTGGGGGAGCGAGGGGGGAGATAAGTTGAGAGGATCACCTGGATGTCTTACAGACTGGAATATGTACTCCCATGCCATACCTAAAAGGATAAGGATATCTGCCCCAGTTTATTCACAGGCTCTGGGCACAATCAGCACATACCACATTCAGATTCTCCTTCAAGATTTGTCCCATGCAAGTCTGAAACTGCCAGTTGTCTAGTACCAATATTCATGGATTTCTATATGTCTAAGATATACTGCAGCCACTGTCAAATACTTAGCAAATATCCATGTTGCTGTAGATATGCTGGAGGGCAAGACTCCATACTAGTAAATGACTGTTACCTATCCAAAAGCAAATATATTTTGGTAAGCCAGTCCAACTGTATTATCTTATTTGGTTGCCTACAAAATGGGAAAAAACGACCATCACCAACTTTTCCTTGCCTTCTGCTCAACAACTGGTTTAATGGCTCCCATTCTTAAGAAGGAGTCCACTTCTGCTCTGAGCAGTGTCTTATGAGAGAGATCTCTGAAAAGGGATATATAAAAGGACTTGGGAGGCAACATAGATGAGAATGAGGCCACATAGCTGAACTGTATAATCTCAAGCATGCGGTGCGCCATTGTATTTCCACTATATGCTGCTAGGACATAAATCAAATGGTCCCCACAAGAAGGAGGGACAGGAAAGTAGACAAAATAAGCTCCTGGCAATACTTCAAATGTGAGGCCTGCCAGATACAGAGGGTGTACAGACAGCAGATACTGTAGCCTAGCCTCTGTTTAAGTGCTTTTCTTTATTCTGTCTCATGATTGATGAGGCTGAAATTTCTGGGAAAGAGAGCAGTAAGTCCCCAGAAGAAAGGTGTTGTCTTTGGTATCAGAATGAGTACAATGCAACATCCCTCTTTGTTCAGGCTGAGTAAGCTCCAGTGACCTTGTAGTAATCAAATGTCCTTCATTTTCTCTATTTTTATGCTGAACAGATCATCTTAAAAAAGGGAAGCTTTTCAGTTTGAGACAAATGTTCTTTAGAGAGCTGGTCTATCATTAGAAGCATCCGCTCTAGAGGTCAGGAATACAGGAAGGGCCAGAGAGACTTTCAGAACCAAACACCAACAGAACTAAGACTTCCTAATACATTCCCCATGTCCATGATGGTGTCTTCTCATCTTTAATAGAGTGGTGCAGAGTCCTCAAAAATATAAGATTCCTCAGCATTTTAATTTAATTCAATCTTATTCTTAAAACGGAAGAGAATGAGCCTAATTCTGGAAAGAATGGTCCTGGACTGAGGGCTCAGGGACAGACCCAAGGAGCTCCCAGCCTCATGTTCAAGCTTCTGTGCTTGGGGAGCCCTCAGCACCAATGGAGTTTCTGCACTGTCCAGTTTCAGTCTAAAAGCAGCTTTCCTTTCAGCTGAAGAAGTCTCCAGGCCAAATTAAAGCAGGGGGGATATAAATCCATCTCCAGGAACATGAAGGGGGAAGTGCACACTCAAAGACCCACAGATAGATTGGGTGTAACCAGAGTCAAATCAGCCGTGACACTTGTAGTGCTAAGTCGGGGTCAAACACCTTTTTCTGCACAACACTGCAGAAAGGCCAATAAAACATTCATTTTAAAGCAAGTCTCAACTCCTAGAAACATTAAAAAAATTAAAAACAACTTTTAACTACAGAACCACCAGAAAAAAACAAAACCCTTGGGAAAAAAGCAAAACAAGTTAAGCTCTTTGGGCATGGAATGAAAGGCCTGTGACCAAAGCTAGCCATGTAAACAAAAGGAAATGAGATGGCTGGAACTGCACGGCCCTTTTTACAGCCTCAGCCCCAAACATTCACTGCCAAGACAAGGTGCTTGTGATTTCAATAGGCTTTGTTTTCTTGAAGGGTCATGGATTTCTTTGGTGCCACAATGCATATTCTTCATATGGAAATATACAGAGGCAATTTCTGAAGTAACAGAGTTTCTAACAGCAACATTACCTTGGCCACATTGCAGATATATAGTATTTTTTATTTCAATTCTCCTGGTTTAAGTGTTAAACATATATTTTAATGAGCAATGCAATTGAGTTAGGGTCCCTGTCAGAACACACCAGTTTTGAATTTCCTGACTGATTTTTTCACCACCAACTTAAAATGTTGCATTTACAATATTAGTATTTCATACATTTATCTTAAAGGGACATCACCACCTGAAACTTACTCAATTAAAAACAGTAAAAATTAGTTTTAAGCTCTACACATGTCCAAGATCCCCCAATGAGTTTTGTTTTTTTTTGCTTTTACAGTCAAGTCTGTCTTACATTTTTAAAAAGAAACACATCTCACCTGTCTCTGTATGAAAGACCTACATAACCAACAAGGTGAACTGGCCAGTTGTGCAAGAGAAACAATTAAACACTAAATGCTATCAAGTGTACAAAATAAATGAACTAAAAAAAAAAAAAAAAAAAGGAAAAATATTTTCCCTCTGGTGTTTTTCAGTTGTAGTTATCATAATTGCTACATGCATCTATAGTAGATGCAATATTTTAGAGAGCAGGATGAAATTTTAAGTTGACCATGTCCCTTTAAAATCAGGGGTTCTCAAACTGGGGGGTTAATTTATAGAGGGAGGAGTCACACTCAGAGGCTTGCTATTTTGAAAGGGGTCACCAGTACAAAAGTTTGAGAACCACTGCTTTAAATTATACTAAGGGCATTTGTCAAAGCACCTTTTGGCAAGTAATAAGCAAGCGAGAAGTATTTCTTTTAAGAGGTTCATTCATAGCCAAAGCTTTAAACGTTTATAAAAACTAAGTCAGACCATAAATTTTAGGATTTTTATAATACAACTGGCTGTTCTGTTGGGAATATGGAATTCGATGTCTTACCTGAAGGGAATGATAACACAGGATGAAGAGAGGAATCCACCTCTGGTATATGTTGTTGTACTATTCTGGATGATGTACCATGCTCAGAACTGCTCCAAATGGAGGCTGGAGCCATGCAAGGCATCTGTGTATTATATGGAAACGAGGCATCTCTAGATAGCAAAGCCTGCAAGGATATTCACAGAAATGTCATCTGAAATGTTCATTTTCCAAAACTGGGCCAAAGAGATAGATATTGTAATGAGAGCAACGACTCAATGCTATGTAAATCAGAAGTGCTCTCACACAACCTTCGATTAGCATAGAAGTGATAAATATCTACTGTCTGGAAAAGTGATTTTGGACTATGTATAGCATATCTGAACGAAAAATTAATTTGCTTCATTTGGAGCTAGTAAAGAACATAGAGTAGCAGCATTTTATTTCCAAAGTAGTTTCCAAATCAGAAGGTAATTGTTCCCAACCAATACGAAAAATCTGGTACTCCCTATGAACAAGAAACAAAAAAGCCAGAGTTCCAGTTAATTTTCTAGTCAGGGACAACAAACGTGATCGGTACATACAAAGAAAATATTTTTGCCATTATAATACCAAACTAAACATCTTTTACTCAGCTTAAACAACCTGAATATCTTGGTACCTGTACATCTCCATACATTATTGAACTCTTACACAGAAACCCAATTATACATAAAGTTAACAACATTAAAAACTGACTTGAGCATGCCATACATTTACATAAAGTCTCACAGAGGAAAGCAAAGTCTTTGCCTCATAGAAACTACAATCTAAGATAGACAGCACAAACAAAAAAAACCCCAACAATACATGGGAATAATTCAGGAAAGAGATGCAGTGGGAGTAATGAAGAGGACAATGTAGAAAGAATTTCTGGGAGGAGTGATCTGAAATAAGCTGAGAGGGAGCGGAGGTTTTGACAAACAAGAAGATAACTTATCCAAGTGTAGAGAACTGGATGATGGATGGTGAAAAACTATGTGCTGAAAGCAGGAAGAAATGAGAGCAAAAGGGGGTAAAATTATATTGAGCTTTGAAAGTAAGGATGAAGATCTTGAATCTGAAAGCCTGTGAGACATCCTATCACTCTGAAGGACTGGGAGCAGTGGCAGAGGAAGACAGCTTAACTACAAGAGATGTCAAGGCTTCATAAAAACATTTCATATAAAAAACAGTACTGTTCATGTCATTTTCAGCATTAACAGATACTAAGGCTGAAGTTTCTGTCTTCCTCCTCACTAGCTGAAAGCTTTCACACACTGTCCATTTTCAAGTTGTCCAAAATGGCTCTTAGCAATTTTAACATTCCAGACAATAAAGTCTGTCCTTCAGTAGAACCTTGCGTGAGAGGGAAGGGAGGGAAACAGGGACCGTATGGACACTTCACAGCCTCCTGCAACAGCAGCTTATTTAAATAGGACTATTTCCCTTCTCCTGCATTATAACTTCACCTTAATAATCAATAGCAGTAATGGGCATATATGAATTCTTTGTTTTCTTAAAAAATATCTTTGTGATATGAAGGACAAACAAATAGCCTGACTTGGTTGACACAGATGTCAGATAACCAAATGAAGAAAAAGGGTACATTTGTAATTTTAACTTCCCTTTCTTCCTAGAGTCAGAAAGTAGCACTCCCTGTAAAAACTCCCTGCTTCCTGCCTTATAAGACCTCCCAACATGCATTCTGTTGATTACATCAACATTTTCATTCATCAGTGGTGGAGCACTGATTCTATCTATGGTCTAAAAAACAATCCATTCCCTTCCCCCAACCTCTAACAATGGTTCTTATAGGTGACTCCAATATTCTTATTTAAGGAGTAAAATAAAACTTTTGGAGACCACTCAGTATTAAATAAAAATGTTTTTCCTTTTCCCTCCATAAACAGATTCCCTACTCCAGTATTGATCACAGGGACTTCTACACTAATCATGTGCATGCTAGGATTTTAGAGCAGAGGGGGATCTCCTGATTGCTTGGGATTACATTTTGCAGGTTTGTTCAAAGGAGGCCACTGCAATATTTTTCCTAATAAAACAGAATTTATTATTATAGCCAGGATCCTCCAATCATGTGCATCCATGTTCAACTTTAAACATGAGCAGTCCCATTGAAGTCAGTGGGACTATTCATATGTTTAAAATTAAGCATGCACATTAAGTGTTGGCAGGATTGGGGTCTTTGTTTGGATATTCCACATATCTACTAAGGGTGGTCCTTGAAGAAAAAGAAAAAACCCAAACAACAACAAAAGTTTAACACATTTCTGAACACCATAAACAAACTCGAATGGCTCACAGGAAGCCACTTTGACTTTGATTTTTAAAACAAAAAGAAGTGACCTGCTCTATACTTATAGCTATGCTGGTATAAGCTGTATCAGTCAGGGGTGTGAAAAAAACCATGCCTCCTAGTGACATAGCCATGTTGACAAAGCCCCCAGTGTAGAGGCAGCTGTGCTGATAGAAAAGTGCTTCTGTAGGCACAGCTAATGTCATTGGGGAGGTAGTATTTCCACACTAGCAGAAAAACTCCCACTGAAGTATGTTACCTCTAGAGGGCTATGCCGACATAGCTATGCTAACATAGCCTCTCTAGCATAGTTATAGTCTGTATTTCCTTTAGCGGCTAGTACCTTTCTAAAAAGCCAATACAATCTCTTGGATATGTATTTTTCAAACTGCCTTATCAGCCTATTTACTTGAGAAACCTAAAGGACTCCAAGGAGAAATAAATCAAATATTTCTGATAAAGTACAAAACTTTCACTTGAAATCTATTTTTCTTTAACCATTAATCACTGGGCTGAAACAAACCCCAGAAAATACACAGATAAGGCTGACATCTTTAAAACTGAGAGTTTCAGTCTTGACTTTGGATTTCCTGTTTTAAATCAGTTTGTTCCCCAACATTATTTAGGACATATTGTGAAGTTGGTTAAGTCTGCTTTTTCACCTGCTTTGAAGTGCATACAGTGTAGTCAGAAATATTCATCAAATTCTAAATCTAGTTTAAAACAGTAATTAAATTTACAAGCAGTGGCTAAATGATCTTTATGTTTTTGCTCATGTTCTCTGCAGTAAGTCAACTAAAGAGACACTATTCCCAAATTAGTGTTCAGATCATTCAATATAATGGTACACAAACAAGGAAGTAAAAAAAAAACCCACAACCCTATATTAGCCAATTTGTAATTCAAGAGAAAATAATGATTAACACATGCAAAAGAAGAAAATGGTTAGGAAAAGATATTTTATTTTCAAGCTCCTAAGAAGGTTACTACAAACAATGACGAGCTGAGAAGAATTTGACCTTGCACTGTTAGGAATGTCTGTTATTACAGCTGGTTGAAAAATTTCTGACAGAACAGTTTTCTGTTGGAAAAGGCTGATTTAACTAAAACCAAAATGTATTGCAGGAACTTATTGATTCTGTTGAAATTTTTTGATGAGAAATTACCTAAGTGGTTTGTTTCAAACTTTCAATACAGTTAAAATGCTTCATTGATATGGTTGGAAAAAAAAAAAAGCACTTCAACACTATCAAAATGAAACTTTTGGATAATGTTTCAATATTTCTGAAATAACTTTGGGGGGAATTTTCATTCAATGGGAAATTCTGACTTTTCCGTTACAATTCAGGACTAAAGGAAATTACAAAAAAAAGTCTGAATTTCCCACACAATGAAAACTCTGAGTATTGACCAGCTCTATCCATTATCCCCACTGAATACAGCGCTCCAACAATTGACAAGTGGTTCATAAAAGCTTGGGACATTCTCTATACAGAATCTAAACAGCCTTAGCAGAGAGACATCTACGGCAATCTTTTATACAGAAAACATCCGTGGAAACTCAATTCCTTTATCAGCTTCTCCCCCAAAGAGCTTGCATTTTTTAAACTTATTCCACTCCGCCCTTTTTTCCCCCTTGAAAGCGCCTATAAAATCTGAGGTATAATGTCATTCCTAGTATAAATTTAATAACAAGAGTACATGATTGTGTTAATTATAAGGAGATGCAGTGTATTTTGAAGGAACACATTTTTTCTGTTCTTCGGAGTCTATGAAAACTAAAGAACATGCTTATGGAATGACAATGAAAAGTATCAGAAGTTTATTTTGTTATTTGAAACTACAAGGGGAAAATACACCCAAAGGAAAAGCTAATTCTCTAAACATTACCCAGGAATTCTAATCTACTCATCCAGCAATTTATCTTCAGCATTGTTTGACTTTGCTGCAGAAGAAATCAGAAAGGGCAAGCAGAAACTATTCCCAAATTCAAAACACATCCTGATCCAAAAAGATTATTTGTAGCTTGTTAGTGTGATAAACTGATGATGAATCATTCAGTGATTACTGCCTTTGTTCTGGGAGGATTATTAACTGAACAGTGTTGCTTAAATGCCAGTTATATCAAGAAAGGGAAGAAAGCTTATTACAAGGAAGAGTGACATAAATTTGGTGCAAAACCTTTTGCATTTCAAGTTTTTAATTCTGAAGTGAATACTAATCAGAATCAGTGTATGAAACAAAACAAAAAAATCAAACAGCGAAACGTGTTGACTCTTGTACGTTTCTGAGCAATCCTTGGAAGTGAGACAAAATGTAATAAAATAACATTGAGCTCTGCGGTTACAACCAATTGGCCAAAATTCAGCTCTAAGTTACACCAATGTAAATCTGGAGTAAATCCAATGAGTCAATAGAGTTACCTCAAATAAACTCCATATACTAGATAGCAGGTCTGCTTGAGATTATGCTTGTGAGGAGCCTGGACACAGCTGAAAAGAAAACGCTTCCTCAGAAATGCACTCCGAAATGAAAATCTAGTTGAAAATCTGAAAGAAGAGGATGCCTACTCACTCCAGATATCCAGATTAAAGCCTATACTTAAGCAATCAGTAGCCAGCTAGAATTCTGATATGGAATTGACAAATTATCCTGTTGTGAAGTTGTCACATTTCAAAATGGGATGCTAGCAGCCCCAATTAAGCATCAAACAAATTGCAAATAATTGTTTTTCTTTTTTGTCAGGAGTGATTTATGCATTCATATGGGCAGAGTTTAAGTGGACTTCTTGGTGAATTATCATTGATTTGGTCATTATACAGTTTTTGCTTTAATAATAGAGCCTAGTGTCACAATCAGATCATTTGTCTGTCTGTTGGCCTCTCCTCCAAGCGGAGTTCCTCATTTATTTCATGAATGACAGATGTTCATATAGGATAAATACACAAGCTTTTCATTTTGTATGGGGTACTGAATGTTTAATCTAACAAACTAAACTCATTGCTATTTCTAAACTGTAAGTATTCTGATTTTATTATTACAAGTCAAATCTAGCTCTCTGAAACTATGCACTACATGTATGGTGACACATTTGTCAACCGAAGACCTAAAACATTTTACCTCCAGCTATTACAAAAGACGACTCTGGGAAAAACCAATGTAACTGGCCAGGCATGGAGAAAAGTGTTTGGAATACTCCTTTATATGAATATTAGCTCAGTGCTTGCCATGTATGCATACCACTATCTATATAATGTGTTAGAATGCCACTAATATACCCAGAGACAATAATACTCACTACATTATTAGTTACAAATAAAATCTGGGGTGGATTTTCCTGTGTTGTCCCACAATGTCAAATCCATAGAGCCTTCCTATAATATTGCCTGCAAGACTATATATACTCAGGCTACTAACTGAGGAGTTTTATCAAACACCCAACTGGGGTAATTTTCACTCTCTCTCTTCTGTGCCTCACTGGAAGACCACACAAAATCATGTAACTAGAGTAAGTTTAACATAGTTCTTTTACAGTAAAGATACTAATAATTCAAAACAATTCTCAATCTCTGGATAGCACTGAAATGTATGGACCCATAAACTCAAACTTTCTTGGACAGATTGTAAATGCTGTAGACAGAGGTCTTCTGTTTATTCACATCCAGGAGTGAGCTGGAGCCGGTTCGCACAAACCGGCTGTTAAATTTAGAAGCGGTTTTAGAACCGCTTGTTAACTAGCTTCCCTGCGAGGGAAGCTTTGATGGGCTCTGCCTGGGAAGCCTGTAATTCCTCCTCCCGGCCACCGGGGGGCGCTGCGCTGTGCTGCGAGAGCCATGTGAGCTGCCTCCTGGCCCTGTTGCTGCTCCTGCTCTTTGGACCTCTGGCCCTGGGGCTCCTGCTGCTGCCTGGTGAGTCCCCGGCTGCGTCCTGCTGCTCCCAGCCCCCCCCCCCCCGTGTGAGTGTCTGCGCCCCTCCCCCGCCTTCCCTGCCCCCAGCCGCCCCCTGCCCCCAGCCAGCCCCTGCCCACAGCCACCCCCTGCCCCCAGCCACCCCCAGCCAGCCCCTGCCCCCAGCCAGCCCCTGCCCCACCCCCTGCCCCCAGCCACCCCCTGCCCACAGCCAGCCCCTGCCCCACCCCCTGCCCACAGCCACCCCCAGCCACCCCCTGCCCCCAGCCAGCCAGCCGCCACCCCCTGCCCCCAGCCGCCCCCTGCCCCCAGCCAGCCGCCACCCCCTGCCCCCAGCCACCCCCTGCCCCCAGCCCCCAGCCAGCCACAGCCACCCCCTGCCCCCAGCCAGCCCCTGCCCCCAGCCAGCCACAGCCACCCCCTGCCCCCAGCCAGCCCCCTGCCCCCAGCCACCCGCAGGCAGCCCCTGCCCCCAGCCACCCCCTGCCCACAGCCAGCCTCTGCCTGCAGCCCCTGCCACAGCCACCCCCTGCCTGCAGCCAGCCTCTGCCCACAGCCGCCCGCAGCCACCCCCTGCCCACAGCCACCCGCAGCCCGCCCGTCTGCATCTCCTGCCCACAGCCAGCCCGTGTCACTCCCTGCCTCCAGCTAGTCCTGCCCCACGCCCCTATCTGCAGCCAGCCCCACATCCACTGGTGCCCTGCAGTTCCCAGGGCAGTAACCCTGCACACCTGCTTTAATGAGGGGGGGGCAGGGAGCAGCTGGGACCCACACATGTGCACACCCTAGAGTGATCAGACAGCAAGTGTGAAAAATCGGGACGGGGGTGAGGGGTAATAGGAGCCTATATAAGAAAAAGACCCAAAAATTGAGACTGTCCCTGATCACCACCCACACATGTGAAACGGAGCTCATTTCTAGTTCAGCCCCATCTTTTTAAAAAAGAACTTTAGGTAGGGTTAAAATACATCTGTATTTTCCTGGACATATCAGGCTTTTCGGTTCTTAATCACCTCCTAGGAAAATATGGACGTATGGTAACCCTATTGGTACAAAAAATACATGCTGTCGCACATCCCTTAAATCAGAACTTTTTATAGGGAACCCGTTGTTAAGATTTTGGCAGCTCATCACTGTTCACATCCCAGGTACACTACAGCCAATGGCAGTGCAAGCCACCCTAAAAGGGTGAGAGGGAATCAGTCTGTCTATGGCCTCTTTACTGAGACTACCAACAAGGATACCAACTGGAATGGTGGGTTTTGTGATACAGACAAGTTTGACAAGGACCTGGACTGAGACTATCAACTTATTTCACAAAACATCTATCAGATGATAACCACTTACACTTATAAACCAACCTGTCCAAATTCAAATGTCTGGTCTAAGATCATAAAAGGTTCTATAACTGTTACCATTTTCGTGGGCCATCCATTCCCTCACAGATACAGACTAAGATTTTCTTTCCAACCTGAGCCATATAATAATACACTGACAGTTAGAGAGACTGTACTTCTATTCAATGGGAGTTGTGTGTTTTGCCTGAAACACTGACCTTTTATTTTTAATTGAAAAAAAAATCAGTTGGAAATGGAAGTTTTGTGCTTCATCACTGATCAGTTAAATAAGACAAAGGAAAAACTTTTGTAATTGTGCTGACATTTAGAAAAAATTCTATCAGGTAGACATTAAAGGAGCAAATTTATGGTCAAGAAAATATTGGAAGGAAATAGCACAATAAATTCTTTGCTGCAGGAATCTGAAAAGGACCATGCCAGATCCTTATTGCTGAGAAATCTTTCCTGGATTGATTGGCTGGCCAACATAGCTATCTCCACAAAAGTTTGCTTTAGATGGATTTACTGCTATATGGAAAATCACATAGTGTTCCAACGCTAACGCTATTTTCCCATTCGATAACACATAAACCCACTGGAGCTACAGGGTTATAGATTTCTTCTTTCTGAGTAGGATTTTTATTGTTAAAACTAACGACTTGTTTTTTTCTGTTCCAAACTTTGTCAGCTACTACTTGTATTTACAGAATGGTGATCGTACTCTCCAGGGAATATACTGCTCCCCAGCAGACCTATCAAGAAGAAAGATTTTACATTTCTACAAAGGTGCTAAGCACTTTTGTCGAAATAGAATTGATCCTCTATTTCAGTGGTTCTCAAATGTGGGTTGGGACCCCAACGTGGATCACAACCCCATTTTAATGGGGTTGCTGGGGCCTACGGCCGAAGCCCAAGCCCCACTGCCCCGGGGCTGAAGCTGAAGCTTGAGCCGCACCGCCCAGGGCCAAAGCCCAAGCCCTGTTGTCACCCAGGGCTGAAGTCCTCAGCCCTGGGCGACACATCTCAAGTTACAGGCGGCTCTTGAGCTTCGGCCCCACCCCCGGCCCGGGGCAGTGAGGCTGGGGCTTTGACCCCCACACCCGGGGTGAAGAGGCTCAGGCTTCGGTCCCCACTCCTGCCGTCATGCAGTAATTTTTGTTGTCAGAAGGGGGTTGCAGTCTAGTGAAGTTTGAGAACCCCTGATCTACTTGAAACAAGTTTGCAGGAGAGTTGGCAACACAACAGCATTCCTTATATTCACAGCCTTTCATAGACTGGCTGTGCCAAGAAGCTATACACAGACAACTGGTGCAGTCAACATCTGGGATACCAGGGCAAAAGATCAACAGAATACTTTTAGTGCAATTAAAGGAGGGAAATTACTTCATTATATGGAAGACAGCTCTGGAAGAACATGTTGGACTGTTTTACTGCCCTAAAGAAAGATTACTTTTAAACATGTATAGGCTGAATAAACTAATGAGAGAAAGCAGGTAATTGTAATAATGATTCACAAAGCAATCTACATGAGTATCTTGTACCACATGTAAGTGAGTGACAATATGGCTAATATGGTACAGATTTTCCTGGAAGAGATTCAAATACAGTCTTCAAAACACCTTACAAATATAATTTATCTCTCTATTTTCCCCTCCCCCACCTACTCCCTTCAAGCAAAATGGGGTGTAACCCTCAAGATGCATGTATTAGCCTAAGTAACTGCATGTTCATACTGCATTCACTCTTGCCTGCCTTCCTCCCAACCCCTCCCTGCATTGCTGTCAGTTCCTGTTTTTGTCTGAACTTTGACAGAAAGCTCTCCATGTATTATAATAATTAACAACAACAATTTGTATTACAGTAGTGCAAAGACCACCAGCCAGGATCAGGGAGTATTATAAAACTCCCTGCCCTAAAAAGCTTAAAACCTAAATTAAAACCAGAGCAGATATCCAGTCTTTACCTGTTTAAGATGGTAACGTGTGTATGTCACTTAAAAATAACAAGTACTGAAATAACCATACAACAGTACTGCCAACCCTAAGCTTTCAAAAATCATGAGCTGAGACCCAGAAAATCTGGAGATATTTAAAAAAATAAAATAAAATTTGGATTCTTTTTGTTTGCCTTCTGTTTTCTGAGACTTTAGGGCACATACTAACTTCATGCTTTTGGATTTTTTTTTCTGAAACCATGAGATCTGGAAACTTTTAAAAAAATTAAATCTGGGATTCTTATGTAATCGCTTGACTCCAGCTGTTGGGGCTTTAGACACAGCATATCACAAGATACAAATGGCAGGAGTTGACAACACTGCTATGATGTAATTTTTACTCCACATGCCTATTCCCACTATGTGAGAAAAATATTCATACTCTTACTGACATCTAAAGGTAATTCACCTTTAGTACATTATTTGTAATTTTGAGTCAGTCCAGACAACCAAATTTGTCAAGTTTAACCAGTAGATGGAGACACAACATAGAGAAATTTTAAAACAAGGAGAAATTAGTACTTCTCACACTTACAAAGAAAAGCCAAGCACAGTTTCAAAAGGAAAGAACCTAGTAGGGAATATTCACTGCTGATTACCTTGTATAGTGATTAATAACAGTGTAAAGGGAGTGTGAAGTAGTTATAAAACACCACCAATTCAGATTAAATAACCAAACAAGATGCAAAACACCAGATAAGAAGAAAAGCTCTGTGTAAGCTCGAAAGCTTCTCTCTCTCACCAGCAGAAGCTGGTCCAATAAAAGATATTACCTCACCCACCTTGTCTCTCTAATTAGATGCACAGACGTTTAATAGTGTGGAGAGATTAAACACAAAAACCCAAATAGCAAGAATTGTGGGTTTACCTGGGACGTTATGTGAAAAGCTGCCAAAATCAAATGTCAAGGCAAGAACAATTACCTTTCCACATTATTATTAGCCACATACACTACAGCAGACAGCAAAGATAAAATTCTAAGAAAAATACTAGAACATATATCAGTCAAAACCAGTAACAAAATGGCAATAAGGAGAGCAACTGAAAATGCTACTAGAAGAATGAAAACATTTTATTGTTTGGCCAAATTGAGACTAGAATTTAAAAGCTTGTGCTCTTTTGCCCACAAAGTAAACACTCCTTTGGAGAAGTTTAGTTTTGTTAAGTTGCAGTCCTCTCACCCCATTGCTTTGAGGAACTTTTAAGTAAGGGGACTGCATGCTATCACAATCATGAAGTGGGGTCAGACCGCAAGAAACAACCACTGGATGGCTTAAAACAAGATGCAAGAACAAGTGGGTGACATAAGCAGCAGGAGAGGAAGGAGAATGATGGTTGTAGTCAGGGGCGGCTCTAGACATTTTGCCACCCCAAGCACGGTGGCATGCCGCGGGGGGCGCTCTGCCGGTCGCTGGTCCCGCGGCTCTGATGGACCTCCCGCAGGCGTGCCTACGGAGGGTCCGCTGGTCCCACGGCTCCACCAAAGCCGTGGGACCAGCGGACCCTCCGCAGGCACGCCTGCGGGAGGTCCACCGGAGCCGCGGGACCAGCGGACCCTCCGCAGGCATGCCGCCGAAGGCTGCCTGCCTGCCGCCCTCCCGGCGACCGGCAGAGCGCCCCCTGCGGCATGCCGCCCCAAGCACGTGCTTGGCGTGCTGGGGCCTGGAGCCGCCCCTGGTTATAGTGACAAGATCCTATGGCTGAATGGGTTAGCTAGTGCACAATTTGATATCAATGTAGTTTAAATTTGTGTGTGTTGTTTAATTAAAATTTCTACCTCCGCCTAGTTTAAAAAATAAATAAAAACAAAAAAAATCAAGCCTCTTCTGATAGTTTCCAGGGGTTATTTTTAATTCTGCTTTTGCATATAATTGGAAATATATTTACATTTAAACCTTTTCCTATTACCAGATTGGCTTTTTAAATTATATTTATTATTTTAAAACCTTAAAATAATACCAAACAATACAAACAGCTCCCTGGTTGAAACCTCTCTCTTGTGCACTCTCCACAATTCCATAACTCCATTTTCCTCATAATTGTTAAACACTTTTGTAGCTCTCAACACCACTGTGGGCAAGGTAAGTTATCATCACCATTCAGTGGATGTAGAAACGTAGAATCATAGAACTGGAAGGGACCTTGAGAGGTCATCTAGTCCAGTCCCCTTCACTCAAAGTCAGAACTAAGTATTATCTAGACCATCCCTGATAGGTGTTTGTCCAACCCACTCTTAAAAATCCCCAGTGATGGAGATTCCACAACCTCCCTAGGCAATTTATTCCAGTGCTTGACCACTCTGACAGTTAGGAAGTTTTTCCTAATGTCCAACCTAAACCGTCCTTGCTGCAATTTAAGCCCATTGCTTCTTGTCCTGTCCTCAGAGGTTAAGAACAACAATTTTTCTCCCTCCTCCTTGTAACGACCTTTTATGTACTTGAAAACTGTTTTATATATAAACACACACACACACACACACACACACACACAGATAGTTTATAACTTGCCAATTTTGTCAAAGCAAACGAGGGGCAAACTCAGAGTTAGAATTCAGGCGCTCTTGAGCTTCCAGACTAACAAACCAAACAGCAGAATCTCAGAGTCACGAACACCTCGGGAATGGAGGTTGTTCATAACTCTGAACAAAACATTATGGTTGTTCTTTTAAACGTTTACACCTGAACACTGACGTAATACAACTTTGAAACTTTACTATGCAGGAAAAAAATGCTGTTTAGCCAACTTAATTTAAATGAAACAAGCACAGAAACAGTTTGCTTACCCTTGTCAATTTTTTAAAAAAACTTTCCTCTTTTTTTTTTCTTAGTTTACATTTAATAAAGTACTATACTATACAGGGTTTTGTTTGTTTTGTGGGGTTTTTTTTTGTTTGTTTCTGTTGCTGCGCTGCCTGATTGTGTACTTCCAGTTCCAAATGAGGTGTCTGGTTGACCGGTCAGTTCATAACTCTGAGGTTCTACTGTACTTCCTGTGTCTCTGATGTACTAAAACATACTAGCCTGGATCCTACAGTTCAATAATTATTCAAAAATCATCTTGATGAACTGCACAAATGCATTACAATCATAGCTTCTATTTTGAAAGATGGTTTGTTAAAAGTGGCTTATGTACTGACTCTTAAGGTCAAGAAATGGCCTAATTATCTAATACTGTAAGATCTTTTGAACAATGAAATAAAAATAGAATGAATACTCTTCCAGAGACAAACCCTATCTTGCTCCAGTGTCTAACAGATGCTCAGAAAACTGTTATTTGTTAGGGTCTGGAATCAGAGAAGAGTCTTCAAGAGAGTCCCCTTTAGGAATCAAGAGAAAAACGTATTGCAGAGAAGAGAGACCATTCTTCTACCACTACTGACCTGTAGGTGACTCAGTCATGCTGAACAGGCAAAGCCTGGCCCAAAGGGATGAACAGGCTTCTGAGGATATTAGTAGTCAACAAATGGTTATAATAGAGCCAGATGACCCATGTCCTATTATATTTGTTATCCCTTCTCCCCCAACCTCCAATAGCCTCACCCATCTGTTATGCCTCATCTTTCAAATTGTACAGATTTTTGTGGCAGGGACTGTCATTTACTATGTTTGCACAGTACCTACCTAGCACAAAGGGACCCTACCAAGCTGTGTCATTTATAGTGCCACCACAATATAAATGTTAAATAACAAATGATAACAGAGCCAAGCAGAGGAGGCGTATACAAAAGGAGCTATTTTCTGCAAAAATGAAATTGGCAAAACAGAGGCCAGTGTAGAGACACTGAGTTAGAATAAGCCCAAAGAGATTCTGGGACACAAGAATCTGAGAACGATGATGAGTATTCGATAGCTCTGTAAATCTACAGTGCACGACACAGAACACAACACACATGAGCCTTCTCCCAAAGGCCTTACAATCCAACTGACAAATGGGACAAGAGATCAGGAATAAGATGGTATGAACTTTAGTAATGCAGAGATTAACTAAAAATAGCTCCCCAAAAGACGTGGAGGGATGTGAAGGGCAAGAAGCAGCATTTGACAAAAGAGAAACTGAAAGCTATTCCAAGCCTATGGAGAGATGAAGGGGTGCATAAAAGGGGTGCAATATGAAGGGGTGCATAAAATTGCCTATGACCACAAAATAAAGCAACCCAATTCAAACTATTATATCAGAGTTACTTGATCCCCTCAATTTAGGAAGTCAGATATAGTGGATGCTATTAAGCAGCAATCCTGATATTAACAACTTTGCTTCACAGCAACATTTTGCTAGGAACCAATCCTGTCCCACTGACTTTAATGTTAATTGGATTCGGCTACTGGCAAAAGACATGCCACTTATCAACATTTTGGAAGATAGGCCCCAGCCACACGCAGGTTTGCAGAGCTCCAGCCCAGAAGGAAGCTCTGCCTTCCTTGGCTGCAGCCCCACAAACCTGCCTGCAGCCAGTGCTCAGCACATCCCAGTGCTTCCTTCTATCTACCGCCCTGCAAACCTGCATGTGGCCTGGGACCTGCTGTCCACAAAGGTGGGTGTGGCACCCACATCCCTGCCCAACAGGGGAGCTTCTGCCCAAGTCCTGGTGCTCTGGTCTGGAAGATGAGGTTGGAAGGGGAGGCTACGGGCAGAGCAGCAACAAGGAGGGGGCTGCAGCTTGGATGCTGGGGGCTTCCCATGAGAAGCGAGGTACTGTGGGCCCACGGAGCCGCAGAGTGCTTCTCCCTGCGTGCTTCAGGCTACGCCCTGCCCTGACACCAGGGACCCGGGTTCGGTGCATCCCAGCATTTCCTTCCCTACTGTGCCCCACGGGAAGGTTTACGCTGGGATGTGCCAAGCACCAACTGCAGTGCTTTCTTCCCTGGCTCCAGCCCCACAAATATGCCTTTTGCTTATTGGCAGCTCTCAGATAATAGTAACTTTTTTGCTGGGAACCAAGAGGTTGCTAACAAGTGGAATCTACTGTAATTAGTTATCTGAAAAGACAATCTCAAGTCTAGCTAGAAGGATACTTCAGACAATGTAGTCACCTTTAAATTGTCTCAGTCAAACTACTCCACTGCATTACCTCATCCACCACCATTCTGGGGCAATGGCATCCTGGAGGAAGGTTATTAAAATTAGCCAGTAAAAAACTGGAAGCGGAAAATGGGAGGAAAAGCTTTTTTTTACTTCTCAGGAGGAAGACAGGCCAGTGGTTAGGGTGCTAGCTTGGGACCCAGGTTCGGTTCCCTGCACCTTCACAGACTTTTGTGATCTCTGGCAAATCACTTAATCTCTCTGTACCTCAGCCCCCCATCTGTAAAATGAGAGAGATAGCACTTCCCTACCTCACAGGGATGTTGTCAGGCTGAATACATTAAAGATTGTGAGGTGCTCAGATACTATGGTAAGAGGATACGGTCATTTCTTGCTAGAGAGACCAGTATTATATTATTATGTTGAAATAAGAATCCAGCATGAAACTTCATATATCCTTTTAAGGTGAAATCTATCTTTCTCTGTCCGAGATCGAGCAAATTTGCTGAGCTATCTATTGACAAACTGATAGTTGCATTCTCTGACAAAATAACTGTCAATATCAAGGGCCAGTGCCCATTTTGCAGCCTCATCCTTAGAAATTCTGCCTAATCTAACAATCAGCCTGGACTGATACTCTGTTCTTCTATTTCACGCTGAACAATCTCATCAATGGCCGGGTAACCAACCATAGCAACTAAGACGAAGAGAAAGTGACAGAAAGGCTGCTAGGCCACAGAAAGAATAAGATTTCTTGAAGGAAGTGATACACTGGTGACAGCCCTTGATTCAAGGACTTGATATCTATTTAATTTAGGTTGTCAGAACATGTTTAAAATGCCCAGTCTGATTTTGTCACTTACTTCCTTGGCAAGATTTCTTTCCCCTCCTTTCCAACAGAGGCATTATGTGCCTAGCATTTTCTTTCTTTCGCCTTAATTTTTAACATTTTAAATAAATTTGACATTTGTGAAAGGCCCTAGATTGACAGCACAGGAGCACTACATCTTTTTTTCTCCACAACTGTCATAGCACACTCAGCTCCTTCAATTTGCCTCCACACTAAGTTAGAGAGAACTGCTCCAGACGCAAAAGTTCAGTGCAGTCTTCTGGGCACATGTAATCCTTGGTTCCTCTACTAAGATTTCCAGTTAATGCAATAGTGATAATGACACCTGTCCCCTGGGACTTGGATCCTATGTCTGTATCCTATTATCAACTCCTTGGGCTACCCAGACGCTAGGCACCTCCTTTGCAAAACACTAAGAGAACACCTTCCAAGCAAAAGATTCAGAAATGAACAAATCATTTTTCCGTCTATAAAAGCCTACTGCTAAAATTTAAAATTAATCTAAAAACTGAACTTTGAAAAGGCAACTAGGAACTGAATCCAGAGTTGCAGAAGTGGCCAGATTCCTTTGGGCTGCAGAAGTGACATAAAGGAACCTTAAAGCCATCCTAAATGAGTACATAAGGATTCCTAGGAGGTGAGGGAAACCTTCAGCTGGTGAAAAGCCTGCACAGCCTGCTCTTGGCCCCTCCCTATAGATGTTGTCATAGGTTTTCTCCCCCACTTGGACCTTTTGGGTTCCAAGATGGGGACCTGCATGAGCTCCTCTAAACTAATTCTAGTCTAGATCTGGTCCTGCTGCCACCAGTTACGTTTAAAGTGGATAACACACTGCCTGTTCCCCCAAAACTCTCCCTGGGGAACACAGATTCAATCTCCCTGAATCTCAACACAAAGGGAAGCAGCCCACTTTCCCCCTCCCTCTCTCTCCTAGCCTACTCCGGAGAGATACACACCGATTCAACTCCGTGAATCAAACCCAGGAGGAACTCACTCTTCCCCCCTCCCCTTCCCCTGAATTTTCACAAGAGAAGGAATTAACCAAGTCCAAAGAAAAGAAAAGAATTTATTGAAAGAACAAAAAGAAAGTACACTATCTCTGTAATACCAGGATGGAACAATACACAAAGTCTAACCTATAAACCTGGAGAGAATTCCCCCTCCCCCTTTCTTTTTCAGTAAAAGCAAAGTAACAGCAATAGAAATAGAGATTTCTTCAGAAAACACACAATTGCAAAATGTAGAAATAAACTTATAATACTAGTATGCCTTTTTAATACTCACTAGACTGAATAGATAAAAAGTACTGCAGAAACCTGGGAGGACTTGATTAAGATGTCTGGACTCCCTTAACTCCCAAGAGAGACTCAACTCAAAACAAAGAACAGAGAAAAAAAACTTCCCTCCACAGAGATTTGAAATTATCTTGTCCCTGATTGGTCCTCTGGTCAGGTGTTCCTCAGGTACTGCTTGTTAACCCTTTACAGGTAAAAGAGACCTTAACCAACTGTTTATGACAGATGTATAGGTAGGTATAAGTGGTTTCTTGCATAGGGGGTGGGTGGACTGCCGAAGCACATTGCATTCCATCAATCCTCACCAGCATAATGGTTCCTAGGGAGCCATTACAATCAGGTGCAAACTACAGTAGTCAATCTGGGCTTGTCCAGACTAAGATTTAAGGTGTTAGGTAAAGTGCTAAATAACATATTCGAAAAATCCCAGTAGACAAGGCATACTGCCTTTAACACATAGTGAACTAGCTGAGTTAAAGCCAAGCAAGGGTGGCAGGGATGGGGGAGGAGGGTGGCAGAGGGTCTGTTACTCAACTGTCTTAGCATGCAGCACCTGTTGAAGTCTACGCTAGATCTGTAGAAGATGGTAGCTAACTACTATCACCACACCTTCCAATCCTAGTTTGACAGACTAACATGCAACCAGGATCATCTTCATCCCCAGCCAGTCCCACAATCCAAGAAAGAGAAACGGAGAGGTAGAGTCACAGTTGTCTTCCACTCCCCTAGTGGCCCCATACTCTGGTCCTGCGCAGCTGAAGCGTTAGGTCACTACTTCTCTGTTCACACTCACCTACTTGTATTACTGTTTTCTATGGGTTTTTCCCCTCTTTGGTCAGAACTGTAGTGACTTTGGGCCACATTTTCAAAGGTACCTAAAGATAAATCCCACTAGGCTCCTATCTTGGGATCATTAGGCTTAAACTCTAGATCCGGGGTCGGCAACCTTTCAGAAGTGGTGTGCCGTGTCTTCACTTATTCACTCCAATTTAAGGGTTTGCGTGCCAGTAATACATTTAAACCTTTTTAGAAGGTCTCTTTCTAGAAGTCTATAATATATAACTAAACTATTGTTGTATGTAAAGTAAATAAGGTTTCAAAATGTTTAGAAGTTTCATTTAAAATTAAATTAAAATACAGAGCCTCCCAGACCGGTAGCCAGGACCCGGGCAATGTGAGTGCCACTGAAAATCAGCTCGCGTGCCGCCTTCGGCACACGTGCCATAGGTTGCCTACCGCTGCTCTAGATATATGCAGAGGAAGGTCATTTGGTTTCATGGAGGATTTTGATATTTCAAAATTTAGTTTTGTTCCTATTTGGAAAAGCCCTCAGATCCCTGACTTCATGACAGTCCACCTGACTGACTGCACCAGAGCCGCAGATCCTGGGAGTCCCAGCTGAGCGAGCAGCCTTAGAATGCTGGCTCCCAAGCTCAAAGTGCCCAATGGGCTGAAGGGGAGACAGGAGCCTGGAAGCAGTTCTGCAGCAGCCCACCAGGCAAGCTGCAGAGAAGCTGGGAACCTGGAAGCCCTTCTCAATGGCAGCATGCCAGCTGAACCACAGAGAAGCTGAGAGGCATGGAAGCTTATGAGCTAGAGCTCCCAGAGCTTCCAGACTCTCAGTTCCAAGCGATCCTCCAGGCGGGCTGCCAAACTGCAGGAAGTCTGGAAAACCAGGCTGCAAAGAAGCTGAATGAGCAAGCTGGTAGGAAACCAGAAAGGTTTCTCTCAGAAACCTGCCTACTTTCCATCTGAGACTTTTGTTAAAATCAAGCCACCTCCGCGAAACATTTTGATTTCAATGAATCAGCATTCTCCTATGGAAAAATATTCTGTCAGAGACTCTCTCATCAGTTCTACTAAATACCTTTAGTATTTACAGCCAAGCTATATGATACAATCGCATTTGCTCCAACCCCTCAGACAGAGACAAACACCTACAAGATTTCTATCAAGTTTTCTTACAACTACAATACCCACCTGCTGACACAGCCAGAAGAGTACCCAGAAGTCACCTACTACAGGATAGGCCCAACAAAGAAAGTAACAGAACACCACTAGCCGTCACCTTCAGCCCCCAACTAAAACCTCTCCAGCGCATTATCAAGGATCTACAACCTATCCTGAAGGATGATCCATCACTCTCACAGATCTTGGGAGGCAAGCCAGTCCTTGCTTACAGACCCCAACCTGAAGCAAATACTCACCAGCAACCACAGACCACACAACAAAAACACTAACCCAGGAACCTATCCTTGCAACAAAGCCCATTGCCAACTCTGTCCACAGATCTATTCAGGGGACACCATCATAGGACCTATTTACATCAGCCACACTATCAGAGGCTCGTTCACCTGCACATCTACCAATGTGATATATGCCACCATGTGCCAGCAATGTCTCTCTGCCATGTACATTGGCCAAACCGGACAGTCTCTACATAAAAGAATAAATGGACACAAATCAGACGTCAAGAATTATGACATTCAAAAACCAGTTGGAGAACATGTCAATCTCCCTGGTCACTCGATTACAGACCTAAAAGTTGCAATATTACAACAAAAGAACTTCAAAAACAGACTCCAACGAGAGACTGCTGAATTGGAATTAATTTGCAAAATGGACACCATTAAATTAGGCTTGAATAAAGACTGGGAGTGGATGGGTCATTACACAAAGTAAAACTATTTCCCCATGCTTATTTCCCCCCTACTGTTCCTCACAACTTCTTGTCAACTGCTGCAAATGGACCATTTTGATTACCATTACAAAAAGTTTTTTTTCTTTCCTGCTGGTAATAGCTCACCTTAACTGATCACTCTCGTTACAGTGTGTATGGTAGCACCCATTGTTTCATGTTCTCTGTGTGAATATATATCTCTTCCTACTGTATTTTCCACTACATGCATCCAATGAAGTGGGCTGTAGCCCACGAAAGCTTATGCTCAAATAAATGTGTTAGTCTCTAACGAGCCACAAGTACTCCTGTTCTTTTTGCGGATACAGACTAACATGGCTACTACTCTGAATCTAAATAACTTTGTAAATCTGGACCTTTTTGCTGCAGAGAGGTGGAGATCTTTTTATTAATCTAAGGAGAATACACTGTATAATAAACTTGAAATCTTGTTTCTTATTGGCAATGGCTTAACCACACTATCTGTGAATATCTGATCATATTCAGATTCAAAAAGTCTTGCTTATCTATTCATATGGTAAAATCCTGGCTCAATGATATTAAAGGGAACTTTGACATTGACTTCAATGAGGTCAAGATTTCACCCAGAGCGTTTATAATACTTTTCCCTAAGGGGCTGAGAGTACTGCCGTTATAACTTTCACATATTCATTGTATTTCCTATTTTCAGAGGCTCTCATAAAATTTGATTTATGGGATTAACGATGACATGCTACTGGAAGCAATTAAAAATCAAAACAAATTTAAAGTTAGTATAAACATATGAACACACAAAAAACTAGTGAGAGAAAAAAATTGTACCTTCCAAAATCCTAGTTCACTAATGCCCTTCTCGCCTATAATGCCAATCCAACTTTAGAATGGAAACGCTAACAGGCTGTGTTATCGTGATGCAAAAGCACCACTACAATACAGTTTCTAAAAGGTACAGAAAGGTCGTGCAAAGCATCAAAATCCCTTGGGATTAATGCTGCTTTAATAACAACCTTACAACTAATTTGGAAAAAGGCAGGTAATTCGGCCCTTTAGGAGCAAGTGGCAAACTCACTCAGTATTCATAACATTTGGAATCTTGGTGTATTCTTGGTATAGTGGAAATGGCTACAAACAGCATTTGTCTTACACAAGTAGCAGTCTAAAATAGATTTTTCCACATTAAGTATTTAATTCAATTCAGTTTCTTTGTAATGGACAAAATCTTAATTTATAACAGACAGTTTTAAGGCAGTACTAATGCTATGAAGAAGTGAGCAGAGCTGGTTGGGAATGGCAAAAACGGAAACAAGATTAAGATATAGCAGTTTAATTTCCCACACAATAATGCACTACCAGCTGTGTAAACTTTCTTTAGTTAAACAAATGCTCTAAGCAAACAGCTAGCAGATTTATGTTGTAGCTTGTTTCCTCAGCAGTAAAGTCTCCTTAAAAAAAATCATTAAATCACCCCACCCTCGACTGTAAAATGAATTTAAAGGTAACTGTAAAACAAATGCATTAATTTGATAAAGCAGGATTCTGAGCAATCTTTAAATTCTACTCCTTAACTGTGAACTCGTGCTGACACAGCTAAACTCCTGTCACATGTACTGCATGCAGTCTGAATGTACTGAACAATCAAAACAGCAGCATGTAATACCGTTATAGCAGACTGACACATACAGACACTGCCAGCTGGAATCTTTGCTTTTGTCTTCTAAAGGAGAGGAGACAGCTCTACCTGTTGATTCCAATAACATGCGCTGTTCATTCTGTATAGTTTCCTCTTCTGGAAACTCTGAAGTGGCCTTGTTCGGGCAGATGTGCTCATGATAGTTACAGATGGAGATCTCAGCCTTGCCCTGTCTTTTCTTCTTTTTTTGATGTGTTGATGATCAAGCAACTGGCTACTAGAAGAGGACATTTCCTCTCTGTTGTCTGAAGCTCTGAAATGCCATGAAAACACTGAAATCAGTCAAAAAGGTCAAGAATGCTCAATATATAAAGACAACCTCTCACAGCTAGTAGATTTACATACTCAAGAGTATTAGCTCCATAATTCTAGAGGCACCCACAATTAACACTTGTGTTTTAACACACTACTTCAAGAAATCACAACTGGTGGCATACGAAGTTTGTCATTGGTTTATTAACATTATGAATTCCTTTTGTGACACTATAAAGAATTCTGTATCTATTTTGTTCACATTTTCTTTTCTATTCCCAGACGAAACCTGAGTGAAGGTTGAGAATACATAAAGTTCCTGGAATTATAATACTTGCTTTTAGAGTAACTACACCAACTCAGTTATGCATTTTACCCTTAAAGCTAAGAACTCTATACCTCCATTCATGACATTTCCCTATTTATCCACATTCCAATGAAGTAAATGGAATTACACTGGCATAAGTAACGGAAGGACCAGGCCTATTATCTTGTCTCACTGTAGCATGGCTACTTAAATTAATTTAAATTATTTGGCGAATGTAACTAAATAGAAAAAAAATACTATAAACCAAGGTTCATTCAGTCATCAGCCTAGTTTGACACATTTGTATCAAAATTATAAACTCTATTTTGTATTGTGTGTTCAACACATGTCTAATCTTGCCTTAGACAAGCCCAAGGAATTGCATTCTACACAGCAGCCCAGCCCAGGAAAGGTATTTGACATCTGACTGAAGGACTATGCTGAGAAGCTATCAGCAATCTGGAGCCACTGGATTTGATTGTGTCTCAACTGCTGCTTCCCACCCTCAAATGAATAATGTTTTTTCTACACAGCGGCATGAGCATGACTAGGGGAGGGAGGCTGCAGTCTTCCAGTAGAGCCAGGGGTTCTCAAATTTCACTGCACTGCAACCCCCTTCTGACAATGAAAATTACTACATGACCCAGGAGGGGGAACCGAAGTCTCAGCCCTGCCGCTCCAGGTGAGGGGGGCCAAACCTGAGTCCCGTCACCCAGGGCTGAAGCCCTTGGGCTTGGGCTTCAGCCCCAGGCAGTGGGGCTTGGGCTTTGGCCCTGTGACCTAGCAAGTCTAATGCCACCCCTGGTGACCCCATTAAAACAGGGTCGCGACCAATTTTGGAGTCCCAACCCAGAGTTTGAGAACTGCTGCAGTAGAGCACATGGTAAGGAGACAGAAATGCTATTCTATTCTGAGGAGCATTTATAGGCGAGAGAGAGAGAGAGAGAGACACACACACACACACACAAAAAAACAAGTGGGACTCCACCCAGTCTGAACACAGACAAACCCTGGACTCCCAAGTCCCTGAGGAGGCCAGATCAGACCAGGATAGGGTGCGCATTGCTTTTAATAATAATCACTCTGGATAAGAAATTCTACTGCTAAACCTATATTCCTTGCTTTGTTACCAGGTACTGCCTGGGTTAAAATTCAAGCCCAGAGAGCCCTCAGCCTAGGAGCAGCATGTGTAAGTGGGAGGCTCTGAAGCACTGGTTTCAGGGGCTTGGGTAGCTGGACTGCAGAGTCCCATCCCCCAAGGAAAGGCCCAGGCACAAGCTCTAAGCCTGGGAATGTGCCTTACAGACAGAGTTATTAGACTCTGCCCAGACCCAGTTGGTTTTGAAGCACATGGGACCCAACAATTAAGTCCCCTCACAAGAGGATAGCGTCAATTCAGAGAGGTACTGGGCCAAGTTGTAACACCTAACCTCTATCACATGTGGATTTCTCCAAGCGTAAACATCTCGCTAAACTTGAATCACATGCACGCTGCTTATAAACCAACACTCATTAGCATGCAGTATTTTAAAAAGGAACAAAAACGATACTGTGAGAAAGTAATAAAAAGCCAAAAATAGTACAAGCACCCATATACGATAGCAGATATGACTGAAAGCAGCTAAATTTGTGTTACTAAGTTAGAGCTGGTTTGCCTCATCAGACCAATTTCAATGCAGTATAAGAATCCAAAATACCCTCCACTTGGATGTGAATGAATCAATAAGAGTGCATTTAACTTTTATAGTATCCTGCTTTATTTTGTTGCTGTAGCAACATCTGCCTGCAAAGTTAAAGGCTCGCTACAAAAAGCATTCAAGTGCATGTTATTTTTACAACATCAAAGGCCACAAACAACAAAACACTGAATTGCCTAAGAAATGTCAGCAGATGAGATATTCACGCCCTGATTTCATAATAGGTAATCTGTCTGCACCAACTCCTGTTATATTTTATCATCTTGTTTGATAAAATCCACAAATCACAGATTGCTTATACAACTGTTAAGTGATAACAGGCAATAAAACAATAGAAATGAGCTCATTACACCACCAACAATTAATCTTTTCTGACAACTAGTTCTAAGCTGCAAAACAGGGCCCTACAAAATAGGACTGTCTGCCTACAAGACATTTCATTATATATATATAAAATGATTGCAATATAAAAATGTATACTATAATACACATACATGACTTGGTATGGCATGAAGAGTATTTTTTGGCATGAGTCACAATGACCACTTTACTCATCAGTGATTAAGTCAACGGGTTAAGCAGACAATACCAAATGCTAATAAAATCTTTATACCATCCAACACTATCATGTATTCTGTACACCCTGTGCCACATATTAACAAAAAATTATAAAGTTATTTTAAACATTGATTTCTTTTTTTAAATGACTTTTCCCCTCCATCTGCAGTCACATTATTTTCACAAGCCCAAACACACAAGCACTTCTTTTAAAGCCTATACAAATTCATTTAAAATAGTTTTTCTACACACAAAAAATGTCACTACTTTATACAGTCTGATCTCTCATGACATGACGAACATCCAGTTTCCTGGACAGAGGTGGCTGACTTCTGGGATCCTGCTTATCCCCTGTAGCCCATATCTCTACCTCCTAGAGTATTATATCCCCTACTACACACTATCCCATGTTCACTTCCATACCTCACCAACCCTTGAATTCTCCTTGCCCTGTGGACTCTTGCTCCTTCTCCATGTTCATGGTCACAAGCTCTTCTCTTCCATTCCTCCCCTTAACGTCTCCTCTTGATGTTCCCTAACTCCCATTCCCCATGCCATTTTAAAAGAGTGACATTTTCTAACATTGATAATTATCAGAGTTTAAAGGTTGAGCCGTATAGGAGTGTATTTGGACAGACAAGCTGGGCATTAATGGGAGGAGCTACAGAGTCCTACTACACAGCTGGGGAGCTGGGATGGTGGCAGAGGCCCATGGTACCGAGCCTTCCTGCTAAGCCTGGTTGTCTGGTCCCAGAGCCTAAAGCAGCAGCCTCGTTCTATGGACCCCTTCCCATTTGTCCAAGTCCCAAACTCCACTCCACAGTGAAGGTCTTACACATTGAACTTTATTTTTAAGTTTCTTTTTTCTCTTTTATTGTTATTAATAGTATCATTAATAAAAACAGAACTAATTGTGGAAATGAGTAAGGAGTAGGAGGAGAGGTCCAAGAAATAGGGAAGATGGGCTGGGACTTGGGAACTGGGCAGCACAGTCAATAACTCAGTAAGAAGCCCTGCTGCCAAGCCCAGCTCCCTGGTCCTTGCAAATTCTGCCTCCCTAATCCCAGCCGCCGCTGCTACCTCTGGTCCTGGGCTTCGGCCATGTGGCGGCAGGTTCCATCCCCTGGCCATGGGGGTTTGGGATCTAGCCTGGGGCTCCAGCCCCAGACTAACCACCACCACTCTGCATCGCTCCTGACCCCCGCTGCCTCTTCCAGCCCCGGACCGTGGCCATGCAGCAGCAGGCTCCATCCCCCAGCGGTGGGCTTAGGCCCTGGCCCCGGCCCCCAGTTATACAGCAGGGGACTCTGGTCCCAGGCTTACACCCCATTGCCCTCCCCAATCCCCCAGCCCCTCATCCCTTTCCCCCATTGCCCCTGCTGCCTCCCTACCCACCTCCCCATCCAGGGCCTAATTTGTCCCCAGGCTTGCCCCAGCTGAGTAAGTCTGCTGTGAAAAAATGATATTAAACATACATATATCACTTTTCACAGCAACAGACTTACTAGCTAGCATATCTTAAAAAACAAAACAAAAAAAACCAACTGGATGTTAATTTGAACGGCTGCACTGCATAGTTCTGACTGATTGCCGTTAAACTCACTTGAATGTTAGTAATTTTACCAGGTGTCCTGTATTCAGCATAGGGAAATATGGTCACCCTAAATAAAGAACAGAGACAACTGTACATTATGTTTATTGAGTCTTCAAAAAAACTCTCTATAAACAAATTAAAATGATTTGGACATGTCTACAGCGATATTTATTTCTTTTTTCTAAAGTTAATTAAATATTTTAGGAAAAATTGTCAGAGCAGCCACCAAAAAATTTGTTGTGAGAACCCATCTCCCCATATCCACTGAAGTAACACCTGTGGCTATGCTTTCTCACAAATTCTTGGGACAAGAAAATAAAGGTCTCAGCACCAGTAGTACTGTTCGGGGATCCAATACACAGTCTGGTTTCCCTGACAAAGTCGCCCAGATGGACTCCCCAACCCAGGTTTGAGGCATCCATTCCTATAAACGGAAATTCAGATGGCTGTCAAAATGAGACGCTACAAGAGGATATTGGAAGTTAACCACCACCAGATGTGGAATTCTTGAATTTGCTGTGGCACTCTCAGCAGTGCTAGTAGATTGCCTTTTCCTGTTCTGAAACTGATGCTTAGCCAGGATTTCAGAGCCCACATTCTCAGTAACAGAAACAGACTCACGTATATGCAGGAGGCCATAAGCCCAGAAGACTCAAAAGGTTATTTTCGTGCCTTTGTTGAAGCTATGTATTTTTGAATGTCTCTCTCCTGGTAGGAAAGCAGCCAACACGATAAAGTTGACAGCTGCTCCTACGAAAGTTAGTCTCTATGTCTATAGTGAAGGAAAAGTTCTATGCAAAATGAATTGGAAATTCTCCCAACAAGGAGAAGCGATTCTTGATTTAGTCCTAAATGGACTACAGGATCTGGTCCAAGAGGTTAATACAGCTGAACTGCTCAACAATAGCGACCATAACGTAATTAAATTTAACATCCTCGGGAGACTGTGGGAGAGTGTGTGTGTGTATATTTTATATTATATATATAAAAATATAAATAAATATAAAACAAACCCCGAGGAGGGCCAAACAAATGCCACCATGGCTAAACAGAGTTTAACTTTTTTTTTTTTAAAAGAGACAAAAAGATATCTTTTTAAAATTGAAAGTCAAATCCTACTTAGAAAAATAGAAAAGAGCATAAATTCTGGGAAGTCAAGTGTAAACGTATAAAAAGGCCAAACAAGAATTAGACAAGCAGCTAGCAAAAGACAAAAAAATTAAAACAGCAAAAACAAATGTAAGAACATCAGAAGCAGGAAGAATGCCAAACAATCCGTGCAGCCACTGGATGGTCGAGGTGCTAAAGGAGCAATCAGGGAAGCAAAGGCCACTGTGGAGGAACTAAATGAATTCTTTTGCATTGGTCTTCACTGCAGAGGATGTGAGGGAGATTCCCACACCGGAGCCATTCTTTTTAGGTGACAAATACAGAGAGCTGTCCCAGATTCAGGTGTAGATAGAGAAGGTTTTGGAATTAAATTTAGCAGTAGTAAGTCACCCAGGACCAGATGGTATTCACCCAAGAGTTCTGAAGGAACTCAAATATGAAATGGTAGAACTGGTATGTAACCTATCACTTAAATCAGCTGCTGTACCAGACAAACAACAGTTGGCTAATGTGACACCAATTTTTAAAGAAGGCTCCAGAGGTGATCCTCGCAATTACTTCAGTGCCATTATGATTCCTTGAGGAGATCAACAAACATGTGGATAAGGGTGCTCCAGTAGATATAATGTACGTGGACTTTCAAAAAGTCTTTGACAAGGTCCCTCACTATAGGCTCTTAAGCAAAGTAAGGAGTCATGGGATAAGAGGGAAGGTCCTCTCATGAGTAATTGGTTAAAAAGACAGGAACAAAACAGTAGGAATAAATGCTCAGTTTTCACAATGGAGAGAGTTAAATAGCCGGGTCCCACTAGAATCTGTATTGGGACCAATGCTGTTCAGCATATTTAATAAATAATCTGGAAAAAGGGGGGAAAACATTGTGGTGGCAAAGTTTGCGGACGATACAAAATTACTGAAGATAGTTAAGTCCAAAGCAGACTGCTACGAGTTACAAGGGATCTCACAGAACTGAGTGACTGGGCAACAAAATGGCAGATGAAATTCAATGTTAAGTGTAAAGTAGTGCACGTTGGAAAACATAATCTCAACTATACATACAAAACAAGAGAGTCTATATTAGTTATTCTTCTTTGAGTGATGGTCCCTATATGTATTCCAATCATGGGTGCGCATGTGCGCCATGCTCTGGAAGATTTCTGCAGCAGTGTCCATTGACCTGCATGTGTGTAGTACGTTACGTCGTGCTCCAGGCAAGGTTATATGAGGACGTGCAGGGTTGCGCCCCTTTGGTTCCCTCTTACCACTGCATTGTTAGAGTCAGAATCCTTGTTCCTCTGTGCTCGTAGTTTGTCTACAAGAGTGTTCTCATCCATTCCTGTACAGTTCACTATTTCTCTTTGTTTTTCTTGTATAGTTAGTTATTAGCGTTAGTGTAGTTAGTTCCCCCTCGGCCCACTTGGGGCCCACCCCAACTTCATTGGGCGACTATGCCCTTCGTTCCGGGGTCAAAAACGGTGCTTTGTGCCTTTGCTCGTACTACCACTCAAGAAAGAGATCTCAGCGTCACTATGGATAGCAGATGAAAACATCTGCTCAATTTGTAGCAGCAGCCAAAAAAACCTATGCTAGGCACCATTAGGAAAGGGATAGATAATAAGACAGCAATATCATAATGCCACTATATAAACCCACTGTACACCAACACCTTGAATACTGTGTGCAGTTCTGGTCACCTCATCTTAAAAAAGAATTAGAAAAAATACAGAGAAGGGGAACAAAAATGATTAGGGATATAGAACAGCTTCCATATGAAGAGAGATTAAAAAAGACTAGGACTATTCAGCTTGGAAAAGAGATGACTGAGGGGAGATATGACCGAGGTCTATAAAATCATGAATTGTGTGGAGAAAGTGTTACTTACCTCTTCCTATAACACAAGAACCAGGTGTCACCCAATGAAATTAACAGGCAGCAGGTTTAAAACAAAACATAAGGAAGTAGTACTTCACACAACACAAAGTCAACCTGTGGAACTCGTTGCCAGGGGATGCTGTGAAGGCCAAAAGTATAACTGGGTTAAAAAAAATTAGATAAGTTAATGGAGAATAGCCAAGATGGTCAGAGATGCAACCCCATGCTCTGGGTGTCCCAAGTCTCTGTTCTGTTCAATCTCTCTGAAGTATCTGGCATTGACTACTGTCAGAAAACAGGATACTGGGCTAGGAGCACCACTGGTCTGATCCAGTATTGCTATTCTTATGTTTTTAGGAAGAAACTCAATGAGGAGACTGGGCCTTGACAAACAAGAGATTTGTGGTTATCCGTATCCCTGGGCACCTTAGATGGGCCACGATCACCATGAGGCATTTGATGAAGACTTGAGGACCACACTGAAGCACAAGGATTGTGTGCCTATCCAGAATCCAAGGTACTTCCTATGTTTAGCCCTGACTGAAATGTATAAGAACATATTTCTGTCAAGAGCTTAGAATCAATCTTGACAATTTATAGAAGGAGTAACAGCAGCCAGCTTAACCACACAAAACCTGAATTTCCACATGATTTTGATCTGGGCTCTCCATTATAATAAAGTTTTAAGACTTACCTGGTTTAATTTGAGATTAGAAAATAATGAGAGTGAAAACACTCTGGAGTCATTAGTTAAAGGCAAGAAGCCTTGGAGAAGTGACTAAGTGAAGGATCAGTTTGCACTGGACAACTGCCCAGATCCATGTTGTTATTTCTTAAGGGTGGAAGAGAGAAAGATTGAGGAGGGTCTGTTTGCAGATAAGAGGTCATCTGACTTCTTCCTATGCTTCAGATCTGATGAAGGATCAGATCATGGTGTCTGTTCTTTAGATTGTTCCCTCCTCAGGCTCTGAAGGCATTTGGTGTGCTGGTCCATCTAGACCAGGGGTCGGCAACCTTTCAGAAGTAGTGTGCCGAGTCTTCATTTACTCACTCTAATGTAAGGTTTTGCATGCTGGTAATACATGTTAATATTTTTAGAAGCTCTCTTTCTCTACGTCTATAATATATAACTAAACGATTGTTGTATGTAAAGTAAATAAGGTTTTTAAAATGTTTAAGAAGCTTCATTTAAAATTAAACTAAAATGCAGAGCCCCCTGGACTGCTGGCCAGGACCCGGGCAGTGTGAGTGCCACTGAAAATCAGCTCGCATGCTGCCTTCGGCACACATGCCATAGGTTGCCTACCCCTGATCTAGACATTTTCTCATGATGCACACCATCTGCGTCAAAATATTGTAGGACACCACAAAACAAGAAGTAATAGAATTGACAATGACTATTCTAGAACAGGAAATGGATGATATCCAGATCAGAACCACACATCACACGGACAAACACCAATCTGGAATAGTGCAATGACTGACACAGACCTAGCTGTCTTAAGCCAAGCACCAACCTACTAATCAATTTTAAATGTTGTTTAATTATAACCTATCAAATAAATAGAAGCATTTAGAAAAATGGGCTGTCTGCAGTGCAGTCAGGATGAATAACCATGCAGAGACTCCAGTGCTTACTGCCAGGAAAAAGAATTGAGAGCAGTTGGAGACTAGATCCTTTATATACCTTTTCCCAGTTTGGATCCATGGAGGGGTGCATGCCACATGTGCAAGCCCAACTGTCATTGTTTGCTAGACAAAGAGGAGTTAAGATGCATGCTCCCAACAGTGGGGATCTGTCAAGAGTGTGTGCGTTCAGTCCTCACAACTTCATTTACAGGGGGAGGTTACAATGAATTTCTCTTTGTTTACTCTTTCCACCTGCTGGCAAAAGGATATGATGTCGGGAGCTGCATTAAGCAAAGTTGGAATACGCCAAAAGCAAGGCTCATTCTCATGCAAGGTTTTCCTCAGCAAGGTTACCTCTTTAATGTTAATGAGCTGGGTACAACTCAGAAGGCAAATCTTACCCTCTCTTCAGACACAGATGGCTTTGTTCATAGTTAAACAGTAAGTTTTTGTTCTAATGGGAAGGAAGGATACAGGGAAGCTATACAGAGGGTTTGCAACCACCACCATTCTGCAAATGCTGCCTATGCACCATAACGGGGGGAATGGAGGGGGAATGGGGCCACTGAATCAAACGTTAGAGGAGTGATCGTTCCAGCCCAGGTAGACAGACTTGAGATCCAGCCTGGACCACAATGGCCACACTACTAGAGTGAGTCTGTCTACCTGGGCTGGGCGGCTCGCTCCCAGCTGCAATGTAGACACACCCTAGGTGGACCTACCAACCAAACCCTCCTGCAGCCAAGGGAGCTCACAGGGGTTACCACTCTGTGCTACCACTCTGTGCACTGGCAAAAGCCTTGGTTCAAGGCAGAACATTTTGCCCCCAGTGAATTAAAAGTCAATCTGACCAACACAAGTGGCTTGGGTAGGAGACAGGAATTCAGAAGCTCCAATGTTTGCTTTTTAATGTGTTCAATTTAGTTTGTATGGACTGCTCTCTACTAGTAGTATTTCACTGCTTTGCAGCCCTCTTATTCCACCCTCTTCCTCTGACAAGTAGAAAATGCTTCTCCAGAAAACAATGCCTGCCTCCACGCTGAAAAAAGGACTCACTGTTTTGAAAAATACTCCAAATCTACTGTGTCAGTGATTCATTTATTTAGATTGATAAAACAAGAGACACTTGTATTTGTTGGAGGCACATAGAGTGTTCATACAAGAAAAAACAACCCCTTAACATAGTTCTACTAAAAATCAGACAGCACAAATAAACCAAATTCTCCCTTCCACTATATATCACTTTCCACAATATTTCCTGTTCCCACTTTCTATTTCAAACCTCAGTTAAACATGTTGAAAGTTTCTTACATTACTTGCAAACAATCAAAAACCTAGAAACCCTATAGCAAGTACACAACAGTGCCCCCCCACCCCCACCCCAAGTTTACATCTTTTGGGCTATAGCAAGACTATACTAGAAGAGTAGCATACAGCAGAAGGCAAGGAATTTCTCCTCCCTCCCCTGCAAGTATAGTTTAAAATTTGACAGATCTCATTTTAAAAAGATAGTTCCGAAAAATATTTCTAGAAATAAATTTGAATAAACAAATCAAAGATAACCATAATATTGTGATTTCAGACGTTAAGGCACAGGATAAGGAGTCCGGAAACCTCTTCTGCGCCAAACTTTGCCATAAACATCCTCTGTGACTTTAGGGGAGTCACAAGGGGCCTGATTTTCCACAGATGGCAAGTAGTCTCTTCTCCCACTGATATCAACAGCAGTTGTGCGTATTCAGCAGCTCAGCAAAAGCAGACTACTAATCTTTCAAGATCACACAACCTCTGTGCTTACATTTTTTGCAAAATAAAGATACTACTTACCTCAATTTTGTTCTGAAGCTAATGTTTATTAGTACTAATGTTTATTAGTATTTTAGATGCAACTTGTAAGATCTTGCATCTTTCAAGATGCAACTTGTAAACAAGTGCAAAATGACATCATTGACCAACTTTTTCTGCTATTCATTTCACAAAGTAATATGCTATAATCATGCAGGAAAGTAAATTGTCAAAAAGAGAAATCAATCACTGAATGTTTGCAATATACGATTGTGATACCTTAATGTTTTTTCTTATTAAAGAAGTGTTTTCATTGTTAAAAAAAGAAAGTCATCACATAAAACAGAACTATTCCAGACAACATACTCCAAAGTCTAATCAATTACCGTATATACTCGTTCATTAGCCCGTTTGTTTATAAGCCGACACCACAAGATGGATAAGTAATAATAGCAAAAATTGTATGACACTTTCATAAGCCGACCATATATTTCAGGGGTTGGAAAACTTTGGCTCCCAGCCTGTCAGGGTAAGCCGCTGGTGGGTCGGGACATTTTGTTTACTTGGAGCATCTGCAGGCATGATGCCCCTCAGCTCACTGTGGCTGGAAATGGCGAACCGCGGCCGAACATCCCTCGGCCCGCGCCGTTTCCCACCACCCCCATTGGCCTGGAGCGATGAACCGTGCCCCATGGGAGCCGCAACTGGCCAAACCTGCAGATGCGGCAGGTAAACAAACCAGCCCGGCTCACCAGGGTGCTTACCCTGGCAAGCCGTGTGCTAAAGGTCACCGATCCCTGCCATAGAGTTTAATATCATCAAATTTTGGGGTAGACCCATTTATAAGCCAACTCCTGCTCTTTGATGCATCACTTTTTTACCAAAAAATATTCGGCTTATGAGAGTATATGCGGTACATCACTGTCATCAGAAGAGTTCATTCTGGCACAATAAATACAATTTTAAGTCTGCAATGATGAATGATCTTACCTACTGTGTTTTTTTTACCCCACTTCACAGCTGTGTTTGTCATACGAAGATTTCACATGTGTGCAATAGCTTGTGGAATTTATGGCAACCTCAGGAACAAAACTGATAAAATATTTTAATGTCAAAAGCAAAGCTGCTACCTTTAATTAAGTTTAGAAGCAAACGTTCTCTCTTTTTCATATTTATTACTGTAAAATTACTAGTTTTGACTGACTTAACATTACAAAAAAAAACCTGCTGAGGTTACAGTACTAGCCTGTCCTCAAGAAACGAAAATTACACCACACTGTCACCTACCTGAGAGATATGCCATTGACCAGTTGTTTCTGCTTACAGGACTTGGAAGAGAGAGGAGAGGATGTAGGGGACAGATTGAGTGGAGCAATTAGATTATTGATGATTTCACTCAGCTGAGCACTCTGAAAAACACAGTAGCCAAACTTTTCATTCACACCAAGCATCAATCTAAAATGTGTCCCCTCACCCCCATTTAGTATTCTTGATCTAGTTTTCTCCATGATGAACAAGTAAACACAAGATTTCTGTACATATCAAAATGCTTGTTATTTCACAAGTCCTATTTTGAACTTTAAAAAACAATACATTATGTTTGTTAGACTCTTGTTGAACCACTGCCAAGGACACAGTTTAGATATTTTTAGAGCAATTTATTTAAGAAAAAAAACCTTGAACCTGAACTTTTAAGTAACCCGCAGAACACATTTTAACTTACATAATGATAATTATGATTAATAATGGCAGAAGAAACTTTGCCGCTGATGATACCAGGGCTATGGAGCTGTGCTCCGGCTCTGCTCCAGCTCCAGGCAAAAACCTGCAGCTCCACTGCTCCAGAGCTGCTCCGCGCTTCAGCTCCAGGCTCCGCTCCAAAGCCCTGGATGATACAGCTGCAGTTCATGACTTTTGAACTGGGCTTCAAGATTGACTGAAGAGAAAAAAAAAAACTGGCTGCCTACTTTTTATTGTATGTTCTGTTGGTTGATAAAACAAAATTGTTTGGTCATTTAAAGAATCCTCTTAGTTGCTCACTTTGGTTGAGACGAGGTAGAATAGTGACCAGTTTAGGTACAGTCAGAGCTAATGGAAACAAGAGGATGCTAGAACGGATATAAATCCATACCTTTATTCTTACTTAACAGTATGTTCAAAACTACACTGCAAGACCCCATATAAAAAACCTTGACTTCAAGATTTGTGTGACACACAGATGCAGTTAATTCTTTAAGACTAAGAATTCCTTCTTGTAAAGTGATGAATTGTGGACAGAGTCCAGATAACATTTCACAACGTTTTTGTGTTTTAAATGTCAAACCTTAATAGTTACTCTGACTTTAAATTTAGCCTGCAGGGGAGAGCAGGGAGGGAGGCTCACCCGCAGCCTCAGGGGAGCAGGCGGGAGGTGCGGGCGGCAGGAGCACTGCAAACACAGGCCGAAGGACTCAGGAGGAGCACCGGGCGGCCGCGCAGCCGGACAGAGAAGTGTCACTTAAAAGGGGAAACTGCCACTTCTCTCCGGCTGTGCGGCTGTCCCTGCTCCTCCTGAGTCCTCCGGCCATGTTCACAGGGCCACATTCCGAAAGGGGCTGGGTGGAGGGGGTTGGATAGGGGGTGAGGTCCCAGTGGGGTGGTTAGGGGCAGGGGATCCCTGGAGGGGGCAGTCAAGGGACAGGGGAGGTTGGATAGGGTGCAGGGTCCCGGGAGGCAGTTGGGGGAGGTCACAGAAGGGGGCGGTCAGAGGACTGGGAGGGGAGGGGGGGTTGGATAGTGGGTGGGAGTCCCAGGGGGCCTGTCGGGGGTGGGGATGGTGTTGCGGGGGAGGGGCGGTTAGGGAACAAGGAATGTGTGTGTATGGGGGGGGTTGGATGGGTTGGGAGTTCTGAGGGGGGCAGTCAGGAGGCAGGAAGTGGGAGGGGGTAGATAGGGGGCAGGGGCCAGGCTGTTTGGGGAGGCACAGCCTTCTCTACCCGGCCCTCCACACCATTTTGCAACCCCGATGTGGCCCTTGGGCCAAAAAGTTTGCCCACCCCTGACTTACAGCATCTTTATTGTTGGTGATATGTGAAAGAAAAAAACCCACAAGCTTGTCTCCGGATGTAGGTTGATTTACAGGGCTGGCAGTTAGATAAACTACCATTTTATTTATAATGTGAGCAAATCTAACACGGAATTTGCAAGTCAATAAATAAGGAAGACCATAATTTCAGTCATTTTTCAGATGACAGCACACTCTTAAAGCTGTCTTTTGGCACCTCAAAAAACCTCAAGTGTTACTTTAACTTTAATAGCTTTAAAGGTGTTTTGCAAAGAACTGCATGTTGAATGCTCCAAGTAAGCAGGTTAAGAGGGGACATTCTAAAAAATACCCTCCAGTTTACTGTGTGTTTCATTGTTTCCTCTTTCACATAAAACATCTTTCAGAGGAAACATTTTAAAAATAGGAAAATGTTATCATAAAGTCACAAACACTTGGCAGAGGCAGTATGGAGCAGATGTAGTACCTGAAACTACGTTTAAGCTGACTTTTAAAAAGTTTACTAGATTTCCCAGAGATGTATCTAAATGTATGATCAATCTTATATTTTCTTTGTTTGACATAATAAAAAGGCAAGTTTTACTCCACATTATCCTAACAAGTTTCCTATAGTTGGTTCACCAACATGTTCCCCTTATATCTTTATCTTTAATTGCATACTTTGTAGGGAAAGGAAAACCTTCTAGCGTCTACAGCATATTTCCTAGAATCCAACTTGGAAATTAATATTTGAGACACTATGCATCAAAATTCTGTTCTCAGCAATGCCTATGCCACAGAAGTTAGTGGGGTTACAGAGATGTAACTTTTCACAGAATTGGCCCTATATTAGTTAGGGAGAGAAGGTTAACAAAGGTGTTTTTATTTTTAAATTTAACATACTTTCACAGAAAAGTTGCACTCATTTACAGGACTACAATTTTGTGAAATGAGAAAGAGTAGCAAAAATGCACTAAACTAAATTGTTATGGACAAGAAGTTACATGGGAAACTGTTAGAGCTGCTGTTTATTTCTCTGAAGCAAGAGATGGCCACTTTGATTAAATCAAAACAGAATTATAGACACTTTAGTAATGAAAAGTTAATTCGTAAACCTAGTGACCAATTTATTTATTTAAGATCTTAAATTCATCAGCAACCACTGTTAGGAATGTGAAATATCTTTACGGTTCTGTGAATAAATACTGCATAGCTTGCCCTAATTCTGTAATAGGTCACTTGGCTCCATTTGACACTCAGTTCTTATTTTACTTTACCTGTTTTTCTATGTTTCGTAAAAGTAAAGTAGGGCTGCTTGGTGACATTTCAAAATCGTGTTCCGGCAAAAAATCCTGTCTCTCAAGGGTAGCTTGAGAATTCCCTGTGGTGTTTAATAAAGCTTCTGGGTTTGTCAATTGTGTTTGCTTCTTCAAAACGTCTTTGGGAAGTGGGAATTCTTCTAAGATCACCATCCCCTAGACAACAGCAATTGAAAACAGTTGGTGGACAACAAATTAACCATCCTAAATCATTTTCAAGTGGCAGTCAACCTGGAGCATACCTCTTAAGCCCACAGCAACTCTTTGGAACAGTTTTGAGTATGCTCAGTACACACAATATGTAAATAAATACTTAATGCATTTAAGCGATAGTAAAGCTGTAACATTCATTTCTTTCCTTAGCAGCACTAAACCTACAAAGTGTCATAGGACTGTTTCAGAGCCTGTGCCAAAATTCAAATTAGAAATCCATACTTGATATAATCAAGTATGTGATCCTTTGCCTAATGTTTTACGATGATTTCCTCTTTGTAGAAAAAAAAAATCCAGCCTTTGATTTCCAAGTTAGTTAACATCTTTACAGCTCAGAGGTTTACTCTGAAAGTCCTTAAAATGTTCCCTCCCTCCCCCCCACCCACCCACACAAAATGTCAAGGTTTCTCTGCCTAATCCATCAAAGCATGAAACACCACAAACAGCCTTTCATCATAATTCAAGATAAATTGTTTTTTTGGAGTTATATATTTTCTTGGTTTTGTATTTATGGAGGCAACAACCCTATATAAAGTATTTTTCTATGAATCCCATTGTTCTTCAAGGCCATCTGCAGGAATAAGATATCAGCCTCAATGTATTTTTGCAGTATCTCATCTGGAGTATAAATAGTTTAAAAAGATAAATATCGCCTTTCATAGTAATGAACACCAGATGTTTTTAAAAAAAAACAAAAACACAAAAAAAATACACTCTACTTTGTTCTCCACAAGAAATATTACAAAAATAAAGTGTCAAAAGCATTCAAATCAGTTTCCTAAAATAAGAAACTGCAAAGTCAGAGACATTATAGCATATAGTAAAATAAAACAAAAACCAAAACAGAGCTTTGAGACAACCAAACCTATTTCCTCAACTGGTCATGCTAAACTGCCATTAGCCTGAACTTACGTGTTTCTTCTCCATTTAGCAAAGTGTACAGAAACTTGTAATTTGGTGGCATTAGCTGGGAGCATAAATCTGGTACTTAGAGTTATCCAAATATAAATCAGAGCTACTATTCAGCGATGAAAGAATGGGATCTTCCCACTTCATCTTCTCATGTTTTGGTTTCTAATCAGTGCACTCACTTAAAAGTTATGGAGGAAGAAGGAATGGTATGGTGTGGAACTCAATCAAGAAGCCTCTATAACTTCTAATACCCAATAGGAATATGGTCTCTGCCTTTGCTGAGGCTCCTGTGATGCTTCCATGTTTGTGATTTTATTGGATAGTCCTCCCCAACATCACAATGACACCTTGAGTCCTGCCTCAGTGGCAACTAGCCCTAGAATCTAGAATATGGATTATTTTTTTAGATGGAAAACTGGGAGGGAGATAAGCAACATGGAGATGCCCTTGTCTTCTTGAATCTCTCCACTGTTCAAACTAAACAGCAAGTTGTACACCCAAGAGCAAAGTAAAAAACTGAAGAACTGCTGCAGTGAACCTAGGTGTGGTAATTATATGAAGATATATCTATCTCATAGAACTGGAAGGGACCTTTAAGGTCATTGAGTCCAGTCCCCTGCCTTCACAGGAGGACCAAGTACTGTCCCTGACAGATTTTTGCCCCAGATCCCTAAATGGCCCCCTCAAGGATTGAACTCACAACCCCGGGTTTAGCAGGCCAATGCTCAAACCACTGAGCTATACCTCACCCCATGACCTACATGTCCACTGAATGGAAAGGTTCTCAGACATACTGGCCCTCCATCAGGCTGGCTCTGGTTTCTCTGTGCTAATTATCAGGAGATGGTCCAGGTGTGACTAACGCTTATCCCAAACATTATCATATGATAATTTGAGGTCCACACAGTCAGAGCAGCTGAAAACTAGGCCTTGTGATCAGGGAAATCCAGTTTCTTCTAATCCTTCTCTTAGGTCAAAAGGAAGGATCTGCCAGCCTTGAATCTCTCTAATGCAAGCTGACAGTCACAGACCTTGGTTCGGGGTGGATGAAAAAGAAAATTCAAATCCTTTTCATTGCATTTTGTAAGGTAATCATGTCTCTTTGCCATTCACGTCAACAAAAGACTTTTAGAACAAGAGAAAAATACGTAGTTTGAGCCTACTTTGATATTTGCTATGGCAAGCTTCCCTTGATTTTCTAGTATGTAGCTTAATTATTACTTGTTTTGTGTGGTACTCAAAAAGGCACAAAGCATGATTCAGTTGTAGTAGATACTCTACAAACAAAAAGGAAGACACAGTCCCTGCCCTGAAGAATTTACAATCTAAACACGACATTCAAAAAGAGGGAATGAAAGGGAAAGAACACACAAGCCACATGATGCAGGCAAAAGTCCATTTTTTAAAAACTGTTTTTCATTGAAGTTTTTTTTAATTAGTATATTGCACAACTGGAGGCGGGAAGGGGAAAGAAGAAAGGAAAGGAGTTAACAGAAACAAGAGACTAAAAAAGGAAGGGATTAGAGACATTAACAGGGGAGGGTTAGGAGAAACAAAAAGGAAAGGGGAAGAGGAATGGAGAGAAGGCGGGAGGGTAAGGAGAGGAGGCTGGCCTGTAGTCAGGGGAACTGTAAGCAGAAATGGTTGGAAAATGGAAGTGAGAGAGTTGCCACAGAAAAATACAATAAAAAGGAAAATGTTTGGGTTTTTTGTTGGTCAAAAAAAAAGCCAACCCCAAAACCAAAAAACTGAGAACTTGAAAACCAAAGCATTTAGTTTTTGGCAACAGAGCAGTTTTTGGTTTTCCACTGATGTTTTCTGGGTGACTGTTTTCCAATGAGAAGAGTCTCTCGGCTCCCTAGAGCCGTGCTCTTCCTCCTCTGAATGCATATGGGTAGGGAAGAGGGTTTGCTCTCGCCTGGTACCCCTGGATGCCAACAGAGTGGGATCTCCCCCATACCCACTCTAGTTTAGTGTTCAAACTAGGTGTTTCACCTCCCCAAAACACTGTAAACTCACATTTGTTTCATATTTTAAAAAATCCCAAATCTTAAAATTTAAAATTTAGCATTAGAATTTGTGCGCTAAGTGTACTACCTGTCAGCCAGACTGAAAAGAAAGAGTTTGTCAGCTTTCAAGCCTTTTCATAGCTACTGCCTTGGTACAATATTCAAACTATACAAATCAAATCCCAAATTATTTTTAAAAACTGAACAGGATAAACAATCTAAATGGAAAAGCAAACAGATATCGACATTCACTAAGTGATACAAAGCCAAAGACTGAACAACACTGTTGATAAAGGGATGAAAAACTGCAAAGTATGTGATTAAAAATATAGAGCCAAATCATCCCCTCCACTTGCAGAAGCACAGAGACATTCCAATCTGAGGAGACCAACCCAGATGTGAGGGAGGAAGTATCACTTCTGCAGCATTATCCTCTCAGAAAGGATGGGGATGGGATACATGGCAACATACCTCCTACCACTAAGGAAACACATGACTAAGAATACTGGCTCTTAGTCACTGCCATGTTGCATATTTCTGTCCAACTCCCACAGTCATGCTGATAGGTGTGGGGTGTGAAGGGGTGCAGAGACAGAGGACATCCATATAGGCACTACATGGATTTCAAGAGTTCCATGGGTGGACCTCCTTGAGAGTTCCACAGACAGAGAGGGGCAAGGCAAGCTCTAGAAACCATTTCTACCACCACCACTACAACAGGAACAATTAGTGAGCAGGAACTTGCAGAGTTTTTGGCTTCCTATGCAGGGAATGAGTTGGCTGGCCTACAGAACTGAAGTGCTAAGAATAGCGTGATTTAGCATAACATTCCTAAAACATTATCAGAGTTTAGCAATCTTGACTTCCGTACTTTTTATTTTAAACCTGTGCAAACAAAACAGTTGATATCATACTGTAATTTTAATTATAATTAGCATTTGACATATTCAAAGCACTGTACTGTACAAACATTAACTTATTAGTCCTCAAAATATTTTTATATAGTAGGCACAAAAAATTGTTTCTTTTTTATAGATAGGGAAACTAAAGTCACTTTCCTAAAGCCACAGTGAATCAGTGACAGAGCAGGGATTGGAACTCAGGAGTCCTGACTCCCAACCCTGTGCTCATGCCCTCTAGATCACCATACTTCTTGTTTCTGACATCTTCTCATTAACCTTTGTAATTTTTTGCTTGGATACCAGAATTGTTAAAAAAAAAAGAAAAAGAAAAATTACTGGAGACACTGTCCATGGATTATTTGAAGAGCCCACTTATGAGCACAGAGACAATACCTTGGTGGCACGTATCTGCCTGTGAAGGTCAGTTAGTTGTTGGATTTTGTATTCTAGCTCCGAAATCTGGGCTTGAAGCCATGTCCAACGGCAGCCAACTTTAGCTCGGTCTACAAGCCACTTCCATTCAGAGCTATAGTTGCTGTGAAGAAGATGAAATACTGGTTAGTCCAAGAATACAGACAAGCACATTTTAACAAATGCACTTTCAGCTGCTGCAAGCATCTCACTTGCCTTCAGAGGACATCTAATTAGGTTAACACAATACAACATCAACATCTCATTTCCTTAATTAAGAACTGGTACAAGTTTCTTGCAACCAACGTTATATTCATCATTCAATAGCTATTGCAACTTTCCTATAAAAAGCTGTTTTTCTCTTATATATTCCAAAGCCAAAAGCAAGAGTAACTACTAAACTAGATCATTTAAAGATTTTAAAAGAATTCCAATAAATCTACTAGCAAAACCCAAAAGACTTCTATTTCTGTCAAGACATACTGATGACTTGCACAAGCCTCCATGGATGTCATCTCACTGACAATTCTATTCTAATAAGGCACGACTCAACAGTTAGCAATTATATATGTCATGCTACTCAAAGCTGTAACTGTACAGTAGGTTAGGTTTATTTTATTTTTTTAACCAATTTTATGAGCACAATTACAGATTTGTGTGATTCAAGTGTTAGGTTTTAAAAAATTCCTCTCCAGGACTGTTAAATTACCTACTTGTACAATGTGATATGTATCTGTTTATTTTATGTAATGACTAGTAGAGTTCTAAATAGACCTCTTGATATTATTAAGCCAAGTTCATCCCTGGTGTCAATGAATTTTTGTCAATGTGCCCATTAAGTAAATAGATCACATATGGTACTTCACCCCTCAAAGAGTTATTTTAACATTCAAATATATTTGAATCACAGGGTCACAAAAAACAGTATTTCAACACGTAACTTTTGTGGTACTCTGTGCCTCAAAGCAACACCCTGGAACCCCCATATTCACCACTGTCATATAATTATATGTTTTGTACAAAGTATGCCTTGTGATGTATCATTTTACATCTGCTGAACATTAATATCCTATTGGATTGTATGTGCTATGCTATCATTGTATGTGAAGTTATGATGTTTTGCTGTGTGTGTGTGAGAGAGAGAGAGAGAATGAAATATGTTGAAAGGTTGGGAACACCCACAACCAGCCTTTTAGATATAACAATGGAGGAGCAAGATATCCTGATAGTCCACTAAAGGGAATCCACACTCCCCAGGACTATCCCAGGAACTGTATATGGAGACTTCTCAGTGATAGCACATAGACAATGGAGGCTGCTTGACCCAGCAAAGGTTCTTTCCAGGAAGCTGGAAGAAACTATAAAAGAGAGGAAGAAACATCACCACTTGGCCTCACTCCCCCACAAACTCAAACCTGGAAACATGTCTGGAGGACAAAGACTTTGAACTGGGGAAGTGATCCGGGCTGGAGGAGAATTCCAGCCTGTGTGCTGAAGATCTGTAACCTGTTTGTACTATCAAGGTGAGACACTGTCTGATTCAAATCCTGTTTAGGTTACAGAACTTGAAAAAAACCCTCTTCACCAAGATCAACAACACTAAACACAAGAGAAAGTGCCTACATAGCTGGAAAGAGGAAGCATGAGCCAAAGTTAGTCTTATGTCACTTATATGGTATGAAGTCAGCGTGCCAGTAAAGATATCCATGCTCAGATACCAAATCACAATGAATAAAGAAAGAGCTTGTTAAACTATGAAATACATTATTTGATGGAAACAGGTCATTATCAGTATTGGAGTATTTGTACCCTTATCCTTCACATGCAAAAAAAAGCATGTTATTGTTATTATTTGCAGTATCAGATCTTGGAATAACTGTATTCACAGCCACTTCTGCTATCAAGTATGTATTTATCATTCCCTCTAAAGTCAATATGAGGTGCATGCCCACATCTGAGAGCAGACTTTGGCCTTAAACTATTCTAACTGTAAGCATACACTGTATTCATTTAAAATTTTCATAACACTGTTAAATTAGACTATAATATATATGCCCTTAGGTCACCCTGTAAGGAAGTGTTTCCAGTGATTAGAGTAGGCCACTGGGTATCAGGACTGCCACAACGGTGAAAATTTAAGAGGGGAAAAAAACCGCTTAAGACACATAATTTTGCCCAACTGTGAAAACTGAAATTGATAAAAATAGAAACAATGCTTAAAAATAAACACTGATATCCACTGAAATGATAAAAAAAAATATAAATTGAATTCTGTGAAGCCTACTTATGATGGATACGAGTAGAACACACACAATTTATCCACGTATTCCTTTTGTGTAAAGGACAAAGGGGAATGGGATAAAATAATAGTGAGGATAGAGTACTAGATCATTCTGTATAGTACACAGCTAATAAATTAAGTCATCCCAATAAAGTGGCAACTAGAGGATCATACTTACAGTGAAACTACAGGGAAGGGAGGCTGTAATAAGACCATGCAGAGGGACTCTGCACTCCTATGCATACCTCTGAACTCTGCCCTGTGACTATACATGTGCATGAGCGGGGAGAAGCTCTCCCAAGGCAGGGCCAGTGGGACCAATAACTATACAGATCCACAGAACAAAGCTCCATGAAGGGGTACGAACCTGCTACTATAACATCTACTATAATCTCCTGGTTTACAGAGTGGAAGCCCCATGCTCTAGCTCAGGGGTCTCAAACATGCGGCCCGCGGGCCGCATGCGGCCCGCGGAGCTCTTCCCTGCGGCCCGCGGAGCTCCCCAGGGGAGCTCCGCAGGGGCCCCCAAGAGAAAAGCGGAGGCTCCCGCCTCCGCCCCTCTCCTGGAGCCTCGGCGCATAGAGCGCCGAGTCTCCGTCCGAGCACCTGAGCCCCGCCCCGATCCGAGCCGCGTGGGGAGGGGGCGGGGCTGGGAGCTCTGGGCTGAGCGCTGCGCTCGGCGTGGAGCTCACAGCCCCGCCCCCTCACCACGCGGCTCTGAGCGGGACGGAGCTCAGGCCTCGCCGGAGACGCGCTCGGGCAAGGGGGGGGGAAAGCGGGACCCGCCGGGCCGGGCCGGGCCGGGCCGGGCCGGGGGGTGGGGGAGGGACGCGGGACCCGCCGGGGGGGGGGGGGGGAGGGAAGCGAGACCTGCCGGGGCCGGGCCCGGGCCGGGGGGGGGGGGGACGGCAAGCGAGACCCGCCGGGGCATGGGCGGCAGGTTATATACTTGTGTGGGGCCCGGGCCCCAGCAATATTCAGGGCTGGGCGCCCTGCTCCAGCAATAGTTGGAGCTGGGTCTCTTCCCGCCCCCCCCCCCCCCCCCCCGCTGGTCCTGCCTGGATCGGCCCCGGCCACCGCAGGTCTCCCCCCGCCGCCGCGACCCTGCCTGGAGCAGGTCCCAGCCCCCGCCTGCCACCCCCCCTCCGCGTGTTCCCCCCCCTCCGCCGCGTTGTGTTGCATCCCTGCCTGACAGAACGCAGCGCGCCTCTCCCCTGCCTGCTGCCCGGAGGGCTCCCAGCAGATTTGCTGTCTGCTGCCGCAGGGTCCTAGTGCCTGCCCTCCGCCAGTACTGGCAAGGCAGGCTGCCCTTACCCTGAGCCTCTCCAACCCCAAACCCTCAGCCCCAACCCTCATTCCCCCCGCACCCTAATCCTCAGCCCCAGCCCTGAGCACCCCCACATCATGAACCCCTCATCCCCCTGCACCCTAATCCTCAGCCCCAGCCAGAGCCCTCATCCCCCGCACCCTAATCCTCTGCCCCAGCCCTGAGCGTCCCCACATCACGAACCCCTCATCCCCCCGCACCCTAATCCTCTGCCCCAGCCCTGAGCGCCCCCACATCATGAACCCCTCATCCACAGCCCTCACCCCACAGCCCAACCCTCTTCCCTAGCCCTGAGCCCCCTCGCATCATGAACCCCTCATCCACAGCCCTCACCCCACAGCCCAACCCTCTTCCCTAGCCCTGAGCCCCCTCCTGCATCATGTACCCCTCACTCTCAGCCCCACAGCCCTCACCCCTGCACTCCCTCCTATCCCCAAACTCCGTCCCAAAGCCTGCACCCCCCACCCCCTGCCGCAGCCTGGAGCCTGCATCGAGCACAGAGCCTGCATCCAGACCCCCTCCCCCACCCAAACTCCCTCCCAGAGCCTTAGGCAGTAAATCTAAGTGCGTGTTTTGTCCTTTGAGTGAGGTGCATTACTGAGTGTATATATTTATTAAAACTGCGCGCGCTTAGGGGAGGAGGTGGAGAAGAGACAGGGCAGGGGCGGGGCCTCATGGAAGGGGTGGATTGGGGGTGGGGCCAGGGGCAGCAAGGGGGCGTGTCAGTGATGCGGCCCTCGGGCCAATGCACTAGTCCTCATGCAGCCCTCGGGGTCATTTGAGTTTGAGACCCCTGATCTAGCCCATCAACCTGTCTTCCAACAGTAGCCAATGCCAGGTGCCCCAGAAGGAATGAACAGAACAGGTAATCATCAAGTGATCCATCCCAGCTTCTGGCAAACAGAGGCTAGGGACATCATCCCTGCTCATCCTGGCTAATAGCCATTGATGGACCTATCCTCCATGAATGTATCTAATTCTTTTTTGAACCCTCTTATAGTCTTGGCCTTCACAACATCCTCTGGCAAGGCGTTCAACAGGTTGACTGTGCATTGTGTGAAAAAATATTTCCTTTTGTTTGTTTTAAACCTGCGGCCTATTAATTTCATTTGGTGGAGCCTAGTTCTTGTGTTATGAGAAGGAGTAAATAACACTTCCTTATTTACTTTCTCCACACCAGTCATGATTTTATAGAACTCTGTCATATCCCCCCTTAGTCGTCTCTTTTCCAAGTTGAAAAGTCCCAGTCTTATTAGTCTCTCCTCATATGGCAGCCGTTCCATACCCCTAATAATTTTTGTTGCCCTTTTCTGAACCTTTCCCACTTCCAATATATCTTTTTTGAGATGGGGCAACCACATCTGCACACAGTATTCAAGATGTGCGCATACCATGGATTTATATAGCGGCAATATGATATTTTCTGTCTTCTCATCTATCCCAACGCACCACTTAGGGCAGAATCGCTGCTTTTACCCTAGAGTATGAGAACTGTAACTTAGAGTAACACTGATTTTGTTTAATGGCTACATTTTATTTAAATAATTTAAATAAATAAATTTAATTTTTTCCCACATGACATGATGGGACTATTTCAAAGAAGCTGTTTTTCATCTGAAATACTGGTTTGAATTCCTACTGTGTTGGTTAAATTGCAGCAGGTCAATCCTAGGTGACTTGCATGGAAGAAAACAACAAATAAATACAGAAGAAAAACCAAACCACAAAAAAGCTCAGACAAATGCAAATAAGTCAGAGTATAATCAAACCTATAATTAGAAGGAACTTGAGGCTGATGGTGTAGGGGCAGTGCATTACAAGTCCAAGAAGAAATTCATTCCTGAGGACAGTGGAGGCAGCCTGAGCCTAGATTGGCACTAAATGAAACCAAAATAAATTTATTACTACTACTACAAGTCACACCCAGCCTTCCTTGACTGGAAGGACAGACCTTAGTCCAAAAGCTGCTGACAGGACAAAATGCATGAACAGTAAGGCTATCCTTCCTCCCCATCCCCAAACCCTCTGCATCCCAGCCACCACAAAGGGAAAAAACAAAGAAAACAAAAAACTGAATGAGAGTGTGGAAAGTATTTGCAATTATATTTTAAAATATTGAGTTGAAGTCAGCAAGAATCTTTAAAAAAAAATTCTTTTACAAATGCTACCATTCATCAGTCAGCTGGGAATTATGTTTCAGCATTATCTATAATTCAGCAGTGCCACGAAACCAAATAGGTAACTAAACTGTATGGAGATGGGAACTGCTAACTGAAGTAAAAAGCAGCCTTATGCTATGCACATATATTTTACTGTGAGAGGTTTCCTGCTTCTGCAAATATAGTTTGAAAAACAGGTCTTAAGTAGGAAAGTAATAGTAACGGACAAGCAAATCAAAGAGAACTTAGGGTACAGAAGGAACACAGGATCAGGTTTTGCAGGGCTGGTCCAAATTTGGAGACAGCTGAGCAGTCATTAGACTGGGCCATGCATCTTCAAGGGGCAGTATGTGATGATCTACATCCACCTGCCCCAAACACCTATGCCCTGAAAACTGTGGAGAACAGAGCCTCATCAGGGATGAAGGTACTGGTGAGGATAAACAGCGTGCCCAGACCGGTACATGCATTTGTGGGGAGAGAGTTAATGGACAATGAATGGAAGTTTCCTATAAAACAGAAGGAGGCACAAGCTTTAATGTGCCCACATCAGTGTTACGAGAAAGCAGTAAGAGCAATCTCAACGGTACAAAATCATAGATCAGACTTCAAAAATCATAAAATTGGCTTAAATATCACAATTTTTTGCCTGCCTAATTTTTTCACCTTTAGGGTAGTATCATCCACTCCCAGTTTGTATGAGATCACCTCAGATTAAAAAATTAAACCTTAAATACATATACAAAAATGTAGCCTACTTGTTCAGTACTCAAAGGTGACTCAGCTTACCCTCTCCTCCACTCTACGATGTGGGTAGCTTCCATTCTGTCCTGCGCTATCCCCCCTCTTCCTAGCCTTTAATTAGGGAGGTGGATCGAGAGGGACAGAATGGCAACTTCCTCGAGCATCCCTCCATGGTCCCCCACCACATCTCTATGTGCACTTGACTCTTATTTCTTCCTTTTCTTTCAGTCTCCTACCCCTCATACTTTTTCTCTTTCTGCCATTTCACATTCCCTTGCACCCCGCTTCAGTCTGCCCCCCTGCTCCTCACATTCCTTTAAATGGCACCCTCTGGTACTTCAGTTTCATAATGTTTCCCCTACTGCAGGGGTCTCAAATATGTGGCCCACGGGGCTCTTGCATGTGGCCCGACAAGCTCCCCGCACCCACCCCCGCCCCTCTGCCTACCTGCGGGATTGCCCCCTGTGGCGCTGTGAGCCCCGCACCGCTGTCTGAAGCCGCTGGCAGCACGCCCCTTCGGGCAGAGGGCTCCTGCATTGCCTCCTTCCAGGCACTGCTCCCCACAGCTCCCATTGGCCGGGAACAGGGAACCGCAGCCAATGGGAGCTTCGTGGGAGGTACCTAGAGGAGCGGCAAGAGCAGCGCACACACAGAACCCTGAGCCCCTCCCCCAGGGGCTGCAGGGACATGGCTCCAGCTGCTTCCTGGAACGGAGCAGCGCAGGGCCGGGGACCAAGGCAGGCAGGCAGGGAGCCTGCCCTGGCCCCGGTGCACGCCGCTGCCACCCCGGAGCCGCTCTAGGTAAGTGGCGCCAGGCTGGAGCTCGCACCCTGAACCCCTCCTGCACCCCAACTCCCTGCCCTGAGCCCCCTGCCACACCCCACACCCCCCTGCACCCCAACTCCCTGCCAAGCCCCCTGCCGCATCCCGCACCCCTCCTGCACCCCAACTCCCTGCCAAGCCCCCTGCCGCATCCTGCACCCCTCCTGCACTCCCTGCCCTGAGCCACCTGCCGCACCCCTCACTCTCTTGCACCCCACCCACCAATGCCCTGCCTTGAGCCCCCTGCCACATCCTGCACACCCCCGGGGGCAGCATTGGGGTGGGGACTTCAGGGAAGGGGTTGCATTGGGGCAGGGAAGGGGTGGAAAGAGGTGGGGCAGGGGCATGGCCTAATGGAAGGGGTGGAGTGGGGGCTGGGCGAGAGGCAACGATGGGGGGTGTCAGTGATGCGGCCCTCGGTTCAATGCACTAGTCCTCATGTGGCCCTCATGGTCATTTGAGTTTGAGACCTCTGCTCTACTGCCTCCATACTCTCATTTCTGGCAACTCCATGTTCTCCTATCCCCTATTTGGTCCTCGCATACTGACCACAGGGTCATCATCATCTTTCCAGGCAACAGCTAGGCTTCAGACTCATTGAAAATAAAGGAACATGGCCATTTTGGATGAGAGCACATCTTTGCAAATTTGAAGATGTTAAAAAAAACAAAACCTGAAATTCTTGAGAACCCTTAAAAATAAGTCAAATATCACAAGTACTGATAAAATCATGAGAGACAGCAACTCTTGAAAGTGACAAGTATCCTGATTCCCTAGGGGCCTTGACTAATTAGCTACACAGATTACAGTAGCTCATACCACCTAGCACCGCAGCACAAACAGTAAACACCAAACTAGCACTGGCAGGCCCCCATGACTGAAACGGCATGTTTGACAGAACTGTCTGAACTGGCCCCAATGTCCCCTGCAGCATTTTACGCCAGCGTTACAGCCAGGTTCATTATGATCCCAACACATAGCTAAGCTCAAAAAATTATCAGCTTGAATATAAACATTGCATTGCAGGTCATTATGTGGTAAAAGCAGGATTCCTGCTATATTTCAACAGTACCTCAGTGAAATCTCATTTCCCTCCAAAAATTGATATTTAATAAATCAGACATTACTTATGAAGATAACTGAAGACAGCATAAATTAAAGTGTACACTAAAACATAGTTATGTTGCATAATTAATGTATTTTAAATGAAATTAGCAGCTGGTTTTTGGTATGAAATAAAAATGCTCACTGCTAACAAAAACTAACACATGCCACGGCTGAACAAACATGTCCAATTTATTAAATGACCTGTAAATGCTTTCTCAAGGACTATGTCTTCTAGCACGCCTACCTAATGTTTGTTTTCAAAATGAACTTCCATTGGTCACTGCTGAAGCATTAATTCCCCTGGACCAGTTAACTGTTAAATCTATAACCGCATAATTGGAAAAAAGACTGCTGTTTTATGTGCTCAATGTATTGCATACATTCCAAGCAATCAAAATTTGTTTAAAAATGTGAAAAACTGTAACAAATAGCACTCTCTGATATCATATGCAATCACCACCACATAACAAAACACCGTTTACTTTGACAGCTCAATATAGGTCTTTGCCCAGATCATCACAGAAGAATGACTACAGAGAAAACAGGATAACATGCTGTTGTTTTATGATTACTACTACCAAACAAAGCGATGCACTGAATATCAATTCAATCAAACCTCAATGGAACTCAGAAATATACTGTTATTTCTACAAAAATCTGTAATCACTTCATTCTTCTGGCGCCTCCAGCAATATTATCTTTTCTGGAATTTAATAGATTTCTTTTTTAACCTGATGATTTTTCTGCATAATGGTACATTGCTTCATAACAGATGAGTTACCATTCTCCATATCATCTGCAGACATCAGTAACTGCTTATTACAACAATTTCTGGCACCTATTCCTGATTCCTCCATCCCAGATGTATTGTTACTAGTGAGTACTTTCAGAACTGCATCCATCCAATAATGCATTCAAACACACACACACACGCGCGCGCGCGCGCGCCGCAACTTCTTTTCTAACTTGAATAACTTCAACCAACTGAAAGTTTAAATTTAGCCACAAGTTCTAAGGAGGGTAAATGCCAACTGATATACAAATTCCTTTTCAGGGAACTGATGGCATATTGATATACAGAGGGAAAAAGAACAATCAAATATGATTTCTATTTCTGTACCTCCACATAACAGTTCAGAAGTTACAGGAGTAAACTGCAATCCCCCAAATAAAGCAAACTAAGCTACAGAAGAGATCTGAGAGTGAAAACTGAAGAAAAATAGAAGATCTCTAGACAGGCATGACTGGCCTGAGAACCTGGCAACCAAAAGTTTTATTCACCTAGAGAAATAGGAGAATGGCACAGCAGCCTCACATGACTCCTCATCTGAGGTGTTGCATGTTCCAACCTAACAAACTGCAACAGCAAATACTATCTACAGTATGGGATAAGACAGTATTTGCATCTATGGAATTCCTGAATGCTCATAATCACCTGGCTAGAGATGTCTTGAATGCTTGGTAATCTGAGTTAGAGCTCAATACAAAAAAGGCATCCAGTTGGGCAGAAATCCACGATCTAGATCACTCCAGAACTGTTAGGGTAACTGGTTAGGTGACCCAGTACGTCCTTTCCATCTCTAACCCAGGATTCTGTTTAGACAGTTCTGATAACAGTAGAGCACTGCATGGTAAAAGGCCAATTCATGGGGTCAGATTGAACATTAATTCCTCTGGAATTAACAACCCGTGGAAATATAATTAAGCATTAATCGTCACTTTTAGAAAGAAATGCAAAATTCATCTCTCTCTCTAGATCTTTAGTGCCAAAAGTTCAATATTGAGCATCATATGGCCTTTTATAGCTTCAACCACCTCAGTGCCTTCCACTAAACCTTAGAATCTTTCCGACTAGAACTACAAGGAAGAGGGGAAGGTGAGCAGGTAGTGGGAATATGCAGAGGCAACACCCTCAGAGATCCATACTTACTGGTAACATCTCTGTCTGCTTTTGAAATGCCCTCTGCATATGCCTATATTCTAACTAGACTACAACACCCAGGAATGTTGGTTGAGAAGTTCCAATTACACAAATATTGCAGAACTGCCCCTGAAAAATAAGCATGAGGTCTAGATGCAAAGTCAAGACACAAGTGACAGAACAGAACTCAAGATGGCAGCCCTACAGATATCTACAACAGAAAACATTACAGAGGAAGGCTGCATTAGCCCTACTAAAGTAAACTCTAAGACCATCAGATACCGACTAGGGCAGGGGTCTCAAACTCAAATGACCCCGAGGGCCGCATGAGGACTAGTGCATTGGCCCGAGGGCCGCATCACTGACACGCCCCCTTGCTGCCCCTGGCCCCACCCCCAATCCACCCCTTCCATGAGGCCCCGCCCCTGCCCTGTCTCTTCTCCACCTCCTCCCCTAAGCGCGCGGCTCCCCGCTCCCTCCCCCCTCCCTCCTGGAAAGTGCTAAGCGCCACCAACAGCTGTTTGGCAGCTTGGCGGTGGGAAGCGCCTGGAGGTAGGCAGAAAAAAAAATGAAGAGTAATATAGTAGTATAGTATTAAAATATAGTGTGCTATTAAAAGTCAATTTATTAACTTTTTTATTAACTTCTTTAACTGTAATGTGAAACGTCAGTGCTAATTTTGACAGTCATTTCATTTTTGGCCACTTAGCTGGCAGCGTTTTGCATCAACCAGAGCATCAATATTAGGTTTGATATCCTGAGACGAAACCAATCTCAGTGTTGCTTGCAAATGTTCATCAGTGAGCCTTGACCTTAACACAAATTTGTTAATCTTCATGGAAGAGAAAAACTGTTCACATATATATGTACTTCCAAACATTGCCATTATCCTTGCAGAGGCAGAGAATAACATGGGAAATCTTTCTTGTGAAAGAAACCTGTAGAAATCTGGAATTCCAACATCTGTATACTTCTGCTTCAAAATCGTGTCACACTGAAGCTCCACTAACTCCATCTGCATTTCCTCTGCAACATTGTCAATTTCAACAGCAAATGGTGTGGAAAAAAGTTGAAAATGTGGTTCAAGTGCCTTGAAATCTTTAAACCGCACATCAAACTGTTTGTGTAAGTTAGAAATGATCTCTGCATATTCTTTCAAGGATTTGGGTTCAACTTTTCCTAAGGAATTCAGAGTTGAGAAATGGACCAAATTGCCAGCAGTCAGCTGTTTCCCCCATAAAGTAAGCTTGACTTTGAATGACTTAATACTGTCATACATCTGTGTTATCACCTGTTTTCTACCCTGAAGTTTCAAGTTCAGTGCATTCAGGTGATCAGTTACATCTGTTAGAAAAGCAAGGTTGCAGATAAAAGTGGAATCAGCAAGCTGTGGAACCTCCTTGTTTTTCATTTTCATGAAGGAATCAATCTCCTCTTTAAGTGCAAAAAAACGCTTCAAAACATTTCCACGACTCAGCCATCTAACTTGAGTGTGATACAGAAGTTCCCCATATTCACTGTCCATACTTGCTAGAAAAGAAGTGAACTGTCTGTGATTCAGCCCTCGTGCACGTATAAAATTAACAGTTTTAACAACTACATCCATAACTTCTTTCATTTGTAGACTTTTACTACACAGGGCTTCTTGGTGCAAAATACAATGTATACTGGTGAAGCTAATTCCTGGTATATTGAGGCTGTTCAGTTTGGTCTTCAATAATCCAACCACACCAATGTTTTCAGAGCACATTGATGGCGCACCGTCTGTAGCCAAAGATACGAGTTTGTTCCATGGCAGCGCAACTTTTTCAATGCACTCTTCCAATCCTTGAAATATGTCACGTCCCGTTGTGGTACCCTTCAGTGGCATTAAGTCTAGCAATTCTTCAGTTATATTCAAATTGCAGTCCACACCTCCAATGAACACTGCACACTGTGCGGTATCTGATACATCTGTACTCTCATCAAGAGCAATTGAAAATACTTCAAAGTCTTTTGCCATTTGAATCAATTGTTTTTGCACATTATCAGCTAAATCCGTTATCCTGCAGGCAACTGTATTTGCAGACAAGCTTATGCCTTCAAAAACTTTCTTCCTATCAGGACATAAAATTTCACTGGCCTTCATAAGACATTCTTTTATGAATAAGCCTTCTGTAAAAGGTCGCGATGATTTAGCTATCATTTCGCTTATCACAAAACTTGCTCTTACTGAATCTTCGCTAGACTTGTTAATCCCTGAAAATAAATTTCTTTGCTTGGCAAATGCTGCTTTAAGTTGCTGAACTTTTTCCTCTCGGATTTTTCCGGTGAATGCATCATATTTTTCACGGTGCATCGTGTCATAGTGCCGACGCACGTTATACTCCTTGGGAACAGCAATCGTTTGCTGACAAATAAGGCATTGAATTTTATCTTTTACCTCTGTTAAAAAATATAAATTCTCCCATTTGTCTTGGAAAACTCTCTTTTCTTCCATGAGTGTTCTTTTTTTTGACGAAGTCATTTCCAAGCAGTTTTAACAAATATATACACTCAGTAATGCACCTCACTCAAAGGACAAAACACGCACTTAGATTTACTGCCTAAGGCTCTGGGAGGGAGTTTGGGTGGGGGAGGGGGTCTGGAGTACAGGCCCTGGGCTGGAGTTTGGGTGGGGGAGGGGGTCTGGAGTGCAGGCTCTGTGCTCGGTGCAGGCTCCAGGCTGCGGCAGGGGGTGGGGGTGCAGGCTTTGGGACGGAGTTTGGGGATAGGAGGGGGTGCAGGGGTGAGGGCTGTGGGGCTGAGGGTGAGGGGTTTGAGGCATTGGAGAGGCTCGGGGCATTGGAGAGTCTCAGGACTAGGGCAGAAGGGCAGCCTGCCCTGACCCTAGTGCAGGGGGGCGCTAGGACCCTGCGGCAGCAGGTGATGCCGGAAGCCGGCATAGCGGAGGAGTGGAGTCAGCGTGAGCTCCCGGGCAGGCTCCCGGGCGGTGAGGGGGCAGCAAGTGGGGGCCGGGAGACACTGGGGGGAGGCGCGTGGGGGCGGCAGGTGGGGCCAGGGGAGAGACCCGGCCCCAAACATTGGGGAGCAGCGCGCGGGGAGCTTAGGCACAGAAAATAACTCAGGGAGGGGGGCGGGGGTGAGGGGAGTTTGGCGGCGACAGGAAGTAACTGGGGGAGCTCCGCGGGCCGCAGGGAAGAGCTCCGAGGGCCGCATGCGGCCCGCGGGCCGCATGTTTGAGACCCCTGGACTAGGGTGACCAGACGTCCCGATAAAATTGGGTGGTTGTCCCACAATTTGTCTCGATATTTTGCTCCGCTGGCAGTACTGTTTTTTGCTGTATTCTTTTTCTGCTTTGCCGGCAGCACTCGGCTTTTTTTTTTTTGCTCCGCCGGTGGACACCCCCCCACAATGTGTCCCGATATTTTCTTCATCTCATCTGGTCACCCTAGATACCGACAGACTAGCTAAAGCATAACATGTTACATAATCTAATACATTTTAAAATAGGCACTAAGTGAAAATAGCATTACCGTTACCCTTATCCCCAAATGTTATAGACACTTTTGCTGGCTTCCTAAATACCTTTATTCTGTCCAAATAAAAACTTAAAAGCCTTAATAAATACCTAGAGTATGAAGCACACTTACTTCCTTGGAAGAATGAGGTTCCAGAAGATGATTTGGAGACTGATGGTCTGGTTTAAAAGGAATTCAGACACTAGGTAAAGCATTTAGATGAAGTAAAATCTATGTCTTTATGGAATGCATGAAGGGAGAATTAGCCACAAAACCCTGCAAACTCATTCACTTTTCTCATAGATGTAGTTGCTTTTATTATTTATAACAACACTTCCCTTACCTAAATAACACCTTTAAATTGTTTAAACTGAAATAATTTTAAATATCTAGACCAAGGTATTTATTAAATGTGGGTGTCTAAAGTTAGACTCCTAAATCCATATTTAGTTGCCTAAATAAGGCCCTGATTCATGAGAGAAGTAACACATTTTTAATTTTAGCATATGACTTAAGTTAAGCACATGCTTAACTGCTTTCCTGAAAAAGGGCCTGACTGTCCTGAGCATGTGCAGCTTCCATTGAAACCAATAACATCTATAAAACCAAGATAATTCTCTCCTACCTCACAGGAACGTTTCAAAGATAAATTAATTACTGTTTGTGAAGTGCTCAATTACTATGAGAAGCACCATACAAAAAGCTTATAATTAAAATAGCTAACTTACAAAGCTTAGTAAAATACAAAGCCAATGATAAATCATTAATTTACTTCAGGAATAAAACTGTTTTCAATGTTCCATTTAATTAGGTTTGTGAGGTTATCATGTAGGCACACACGTGCAATTATTAAATTTTCTGTTCTGCCACACTATGTTAACTGATTGTATATTAATTCATCACTTTCATAACAATAATGCCAAGTTTTTATTTATTATGCATTCAAAACGTATCTAACAGGCTTTGTTGACATTCTTGGTTTGAGATCCTTGCATGCCACAACATGTCAAACCTTCTCCTTTACATTAAAATCTTTCAGTCTGCTTCCAGCAGCTGTGAAAATATTAATATAATTATAGGTTAGGAATCAGTACCTTTACTTGCAAGTACCCTGCTTTCATATGATAAGACATTAATCTTGCTCAAAACACAAGTTATTATTGCATTAGGTCAACTGCAAAAGTGAAAATGAACATGTGTAAAACCTTAAAGAGTTTTTATGCTTGTCTTACAGAAAACAAACCAATTAAAGTTGACTATATTCTAGAACAGGGGTAGGCAACCTATGGCACGGGTAGTGAAGGTGGCACATGAGTGATTTTCAGTGGCACTCACACTGCCTGGGTCCTGGCAACCAGTCCAGGGGGCTCTTCATTTTAATTTAATTTTAAATGAAGCTTCTTAAACATTTTAAAAGCCTTATTTACTTTACATAAACAATAGTTTAGTTATATATTATAGACTTATAGAAAGAGACCTTCTAAAACCATTAAAATGTATTACTGGCATGCAAAACCTTAAATTAGAGTGAATAAATGAAGACTCGGCACACCACTTCTGAAAGGTTGCCGACCTCTGTTCTAGAATACTACATTCTACTTTACTATTTGGAATACAAGCATATAGAAGTCTGGCTTGTCTCTTCCTCTGTGCTAATGATAATTCTCCTCCTATACCTCAGGGAAGGGCAGCCAGTAAGAGAGAGAGAGAATAGACTTTATAAATTTATAAACATTTTAAAAATCAACATGTTAGCAGTTATGAATTTATATTGATTTGAGTACTCAAGAAATATGTTTTTTTATGCAAAGGTGAAATTTCCTGGACTTGTATAGTAAAGATGAATTAAATGCTGAACACTGAAAACCACAGTTGATTTTTGCCCTTAAGATAAAAGAAAAATTGCCAACAAATAAAAATAAGAGCAGTATTCAGTCCTAGCAGACTTTTTGCAATAAAGCCCAATTCTCATCACAGATGTGTGGTATATTACTGCATTTTGCCAAAATGATGCCTTGATCCTGTTAAACTGCAAAAATTGACTTTTTCTACCTTTTCGAAGATTCAAAAGCAGGCAAAGATGTACCCATCATCCCAGACCCTAAAGCAGTGTGCCTGGTGAACTCAATTGATGTTGCTCAACAAACCATGACAAGGCTAACAAAAACACCTAGAACAGATTAGATCTGGAGGCATTAGGTGGGGAATATTTTAAAAGCAGATTTACCATCTCTTCTCTCTCTAATCAAAAAACCCAAAGAGAAAGATCAATTACTGTCTCCATATATTCAGACTTACAGAAGAGTTGCAAGATGCAATAAACTAAGGTATGTCCTGACAAAGCAGCAGATTCCAATTCAGAGAAGACAAAATTACAGTAAATCTGCTTCTTAGTCAGGCTTGGAATTGCTGGGAAGTAGCAAGGTGTAAAGAGAATAGGAGTACTTGTGGCACCTTAGAGACATAGGGTACGTCTACACTATGGGATTATTCTGAATTTACATAAACCGGTTTAGCAAAACAGATTGTATAAAATCGAGTGTGCGCGGCCACACTAAACACATTAAATCGGTGGTGTGCGTCCACGGTCCGAGGCTAGCGTCGATTTCTGGAGCGTTGCACTGTGGGTAGCTATTCCGTAGCTATCCCATAGTTCCCGCAGCCTCCCCCGCCCCTTGGAATTTCTGGGTTGAGATCCCAGTGCCTGATGGGGCAAAAATCATTGTCGTGGGTGGTACTGGGTAAATGTCATCAGTCACTCCTTCCTCTGGGAAAGCAACGGCAGACAAGCATTTCGCGTCTTTTTTCCCTGGATTGCCCTGGCAGGTGCCATAGCATGGCGATCATGGAGCCTGTTTTGCCTTTTGTGACTGTCACCGTATGTGTACTAGATGCCGCTGACAGAGGCGATTCAGCAGCGCTACACAGCAGCATGCTTTTGCTTTTGCATGACAGCAGAGATGGTTATCAGCCATACTGTACTATCTACCATACCATAAATTGGTAATAAGATGATCATAGTTACCAGTCCTTTTGCACTGCACCATTTGCTGCTGTCATAAGTGCCCCTGTCTGAGATCAGCCAGGGGCGCAAAAGCCAAAAAATGGGAATGACTCCCTGAGTCAATCCCTCCTTTTTGGTATCTAAAAATAGAATCAGTCCTGCCTAGAATATGGGCAAGTGTACTAGAGAACCACTGTATCATAGAACCAGAGAGCACAGCTGCTCTGTGTCAGATCCCACAGAAATTATGAGCTGTATGCTATTCACAGGGGGTGCTCCTGCAACAACCCCACCTGTTGATTCCGTTCTTCCCCCAGCCTTCCTGGGCTACCGTAGCATTGTCCCCCCACTTGTGTGATGAAGTAATAAAGAATGCAGGAATAAGACACAGTGACTTGTTAGTGAGAAATGAGTGGAAGGCAGCTTCCAGCTGCTATGATAGTCCAGAGAGGACATTAAGGAGTGTGGAGGAGAGGATCCCAGCATCCCTCTGCTAGTCCAGGGGCAACTGAATCTTTTCTTTACACATGAAGGGTGGGGGCTGATGGAGCTCAGCCCCCTGTTACTATGATGAGGACGGTTACCAGCCATACTGCACCATCTACCAGGAAAAATTAGGAGCAGGCGCCCTTGATTGACCTCACTGATGCTAGTCGGCATGGTTACCAGTCCTTTTGCACTGCCCCATGTGCCAATAGGCTGATGATGATGATGGATATCAGCCATATTGCACCATCAGCCACCCATGGCGTGGGGGGAGCAAGGATGTTGGTGTTGAGTGCTGCAGCATCGTGTCTATCTGCAGCATTCAGTAAAGATAGGGTGACATGTAAAAGAGTCAAGAGAGGATTGTTTTCCCTTTCACTTCTGGGGGTGGGTGGGGGGGTGCGTAAATTGCCGAGCTATGCCCTGACCCACCGCGGACACTGTGTTTGACCCTAGAAGCATTTGGAGCTCAGCCAAGAATGCAAATGCTTTTCGGAGACTGCAGGAACTGTGGGATAGCTTGAGTCCTCCAGTCCATGAGCGTCCATTTGATTCTTTGGCTTTCCGTTACGCTTGTCACGCAGCAGTGTGCTGAGTCCCTGCTATGGCGTCTGTCTGGAGATTTTTTAAAAATGATTTTGAATTTCGTCTTCTGTAACGGAGCGCTGATAGAACAGATTTGCCTGCCCTTATAGCGATCACATCCGCATGGTCCATGCTGGAGCTCTTTCTTTATTTTGATTTTTAATTGCATCGCCACACGTGGTGATCGGAGCTCCACGCTGGGCAAACAGGAAATATTCAAAAGTTCGCGGGGCTTTTCCTGTCTACCTGGCCACTGCATCCGAGTTCAGATTGCTGTCCAGAGCGGTCAGTGGTGCACTGTGGGATACCACCCAGAGGCCAATACCGTCGATCTGCGGCCACACTAACCCTAATCCGATATGGTAATTCCGATACTAGCGCTACTCCTCTCGTTAGGGAGGAGTACAGAAACCGGTTTAAAGAGCCCTTTATATCGATATAAAGGGCCTCTCAGTGTGGACGGGTGTGGCGTTAAATCGGTTTTACGCTCCTCAAACCGGTTTAAACGCTTAGTGTAGACCAGGCCTAATAAAGAATCTCTTCCATTGGAAGGGAAAAGAGAAAAGTCCCTCATGACAAAGAGCCCATGCCTGCGGGCGAGAGAGGGGAGAATTATGTAAGAGCCCTGAGGGAGGTGGTGAAGGACTGTAAGGGCTTGTCTACACTGACAATTTACAGTGCTACAACTTTCTCGCTCAGGGGTGTGAAAAAACACCCCCCCCCCAAGCACAGCAAGTTTCAGCGCTGTAAAGCGCCAGTATAGACAGTGCCCCAGCCGGGCTTCCAGCGCTGGGAGCAAAAACCACCTCAGTGAGGGGTGTAAGGTGGCTCTCTCCCAGCACTGCGCCGCGACCACACAAGGCACGTTAAAGCGCTGCCACGGCAGCACTTTAGCATTGCCAGTGTAGACTAGCCCTATGTCTGAAAGAAGCATCGGACAAAAGAAAGCACATTAATTTTGCCGTGTTTCTTGAATGAGCATATAGACACACTCATGTAGCTGCCCAGCAAATTTCATCAGCAAAGGCTTTGTGACTCTCCATCAATAAGTAGATGTACCACTAGTGGAATAAGCAGCTATCCTTTCAGAGAATCTCAGTTAAGTATCTTGTAATCTTGGAAGGTCACAGATTTAATCCACCTAAAGAGAGGATTTTGATGCTTTGCACCGCCTTCTAGTTTCCCTCGTAACGCCACTCCAGCACCAGACTTCCTCTGTGCAAAGGATACTTCTAGGCAACGAGAATGTTACCCTTCTAATCACATCACACAAGACATGTGAATGAAGCACCAGGCTACAACTGGAGAGAAAGGATACATGGCACACACAGCAAAGACTTGCACTGCTGAGAAACTCAAGCCCAGACCTTTTTGAAAACCATTTTGAGAGGAATCTAGAATCTCTTTTGTGGACAATCTGAGGATTACGTCTTCCTCCTTGTGTACAAGGAACACCAAGTCCTCCAAATACCTCTAAACTCAGTTGATGAAATCTTTTGTGGATATGAGAAGGAAGTAAATTACTGTTTATAACATCAGGTGGTTGATGATTAGCTGGAGATTCTTAAGGAGAGCACTTACCATTAAACACTGTCATTTGAGCTCACCATCTTGACAGGCTTAGGAACATAGATAGATCATAATCATGTTCCAATCTTCCTTGAAATATATGGAGCATAAGTAGTTTGGGGGAACTATTTCTTGGATTGCAAGAGTTGAAGTTGCCCTTCTGAAATGAATTTTATACTCAGAGAGGTTGAGGATGGATAGATCCAGAATCACAGGAACAATGCCAGATCCTTTTATCATCATGAAGAACCTGAAGCTGAAACCAGAGTCCCACTCTGTTGATGAGACAGATTATTGTTCTGGTGTTAGGGAGACTTCCTTTACAATCCACTAATCTTTGTCTTTTCACATCAGCTTGAGAGACGAGATGAAAGCAAAAATCAGTTTCCTTGTGTAATTTTTTAATTTTCATAGTGAGGCCACTGACTGGTATGGACATTGCTCACAAGTTAGATATGCTAATTCCACTACAGTGGAGACAGACTAAGCTTTCTTTGTCATTATGTCTTCCCCAGAGCTCAGACTCGCTCGGCTGCAACACCACACTATGAGCTCAGGAGAGGACTACCAAAGTTGAAGCTGCATTAATGGGCAGAAAACAACCCCACTATTGTAGATTACAGAATTAAAAGACTTAAGTTACACAGCAGCTACAAACTTAGTTTTATCAAGGACCTTAACATATAGGGAAAATCTTTCCAGATCAATGGAGGCCCTTTATTATGAGGAATAAAAACTACAAATAAGGAAACCAGTGTTCTTCTCATACACAGCAATCACATTACTTATGGAAAGCTGTAAGAGCCAGTTCCTAGAGAGCTAAGAAATCTCAAATACAGAGCAACACAGCTCCATCTAGGACAGTAGTGTGACACTGCACCCATATTCTTCACAGTGATATTATTAGGATACGATTATGACAGTTATGATATATTGTATACACAATAAGTCATGTGAGATGTCATTGGAAAGGTTATGATTTGCTGAATATGATTATCTTATTTGTATACATGTATCTTTTTGTATCTGAAGTTATGAATACTGACTATAGATTTATTTCACATGTAGCTATTCCTTGGCAAGGGCCACTAGGCAAAAGGCTCTCAGTCTAGATGCCTGGCTGGGAAGGGCCCATTCAAGTTAATGAGCCATGAGAGAGAACCACAGGCCTTAGGAGAAGCTTATCTCCCACCTGGGGAGCCTTTGGGAGGACGCTACAGACAGCCTCCGAGTAATGGCTGCTATGACACTACAGGGACATGTGACCAGGTCACCTGGACTCCATCTTGGGATGCCAGTATTTTTCCACTGACTGGCATGTGAACCAAGCTTTGAAACAAAGGGGTCCCACCATATGCAAAAGCTATGTAAGGGAGGGGAGTAACATCATTGTGGATCTTCACTGACTCCCCATCCAAGGAGAGTCTTGGAAACACAGGCTGAACTGAGGGAAGTGCTGGACCCAGGCTAAAGGGATGGAACACCCGTGAATGGAACACCTGGGGATTCCAAGCTGTAAGCAAGTGCAGCTTCCCCTTAAGGATTTGCAGCCTGCTTGCATCATCACTTTGGATATAAATAGCAGATTCTCACCTGTCTATGTAGTATATTAAGCTTAGTTTGTGTTTTTTGTTTATTTGCTAGGTAATCTACTTTGATCTGTGTGCTATCCCTCATAATCACTTAAAATCTATCCTTTGTAGTTAATAAACTTATTTTTGCTTTATCTAAAACCAGTGTGTGGGAATCATGACTCGGGGCAGAAAGATGTTACATATTCCTCTCCACATTGAGGGAGGGGGTGAATTTTATGAGCTTATGCGGTACAGTTCCTTGTGCAGCGTAAAACGGTATAATTTTAGGTTTATACTCCGGGGGTGGGGGGTATGCCTTAGGAACTGGGAGGTGCCCTACCTGGAATCTTCCCATGCAGGGGCTGGTCAGAGCATCTGCATGTAACTGCAGCTGGGTGTGTCCCGACCTGTATGTGTGCTGGTGAAAGTAGAGACTGGAGCCTGGAGAGGGTTTGGCAGCTTGTCACAGCAACACAGTATAAAAGGGAGCCCAGGCTGGTGGCTCAGGGGGGCTCAGTGGTACCCCGGTTCCAAGAGGCATCCCGGGGGAACCTGTCACAAGAGGTTCTCAAACTTATTTGATCATAAATAAGACTTCTTTGCGTCTGTAGTAGTTTACGCCACCTCCTCCCCTGCCACATAAGTACATACCAATAAAACAAACAAACAAACATGCAACTCTCACTAAATATTAAAACCACTAATGTATTGATTCAAACAGAGCCAACTATCCATTGTAATAAGAGCAAAAAGCAAAACTGCAATTGTGGTCAATGCTTACAATTAAATGTGCAAACTGCGTCATAGCAAATGGATTAATGTACAGATGGCAACGACTTTGTAAAATGCTATTCAAGCTTAACAGAAATCCACCAAAATGCACAGCACCATCTAGATGCATAGCGCCATCTGAGGATCTGATATGTCTGGAGGAATCAGCGTTGCTAGTTATTCATTGCTGTTGGTAAAATGTGCACCATCCTATTTCCCCCCCTAAAGCTTCTCATCCCCCCACCCAAGAATACATGCCACCCCTCCCCAGAGGGGCCTGTCCCCCCAGTTTGAGAACTTCTGATCTAGAAGAAATAAAATTGTATTTGCTTTAGTCTAGGACAGCCCAAAGGACCTAAAGCCATTTAAACGGAAGAGAAAATGGCAAATCTTAATTGGTTGCACTGCAAGTCTCATTGCTCTCCACAACAGAGAGCTGTAGACTGAGAGGAAATTCACACATACTCCTGGGAACGTCACATGAAGTGTATTTTCAGTAACTGAAACTTGTTGGCCCTGCTTTTACGCCATGTCAGTGCAGTTCACCAGACAGGTCTGCAGAAGGCAGACAACCTCAGGGGGAGATAGGGGAGGAATCTTGTATCTGCAAGAAGCTTAGGAAAGGTGAAAAAAAAGTCAGCAGTTCTACAACAGGCATAAGAGTGAATTCCCATGATAAAGACAGATACATGACTAGTCTTCACTGTAGTGTTAGCTCAATTCATAATTCGAGTATTATCCCAACCTGATTCCCATCCACACAAAGATCTCTAGCTCAAATTAAGTTTTGGTTTAAACTAGGTTCAATTACTCCTGGGGAAATTCTGTGCCACTGTGCGTGCGCACATTTCATGTGCTGTGCATATTTTAATTTTGTTGTTGCAGAAAATAGCTTCTGCTGAAAAGTTGCCACAGTTCTGCCTTTTGCCCACCAGAGGTCACTGTGGTGCTAGAACACAGCAGCCACTCCTGGCCAGCCCCAACTATGATAGGGAATAGAAAGAACATGCCTTCTTCGCCGCACCTGTCGGGCCAGGTCAGGAGATATGGGGAGTCAGACAGCATGGGGCTGCTGGGGCGGGGGAGGTCAGACAGGGACTTATAAGGGCAGGTGGGGGAGGACAGACTGGGGCAGAGACACATGGAGATGAGGGAAGGGGGCTGGCTGAGGGGGTGCAGGGCCACATGGGGACAGAGGGGAGTGAGTGTCTGAGTAGGGTGGATGGACACGTCGACTGGGGGTGCAAGGACACACGAGGGGCAGGGACATGCAGGGATAGGAGTAGATGTGCCTGACTGAATGGGAGAGGCTAGGAGTCAGCCAACAACCCTTCAAGTTCATACCCATGTTCCTTCCCAGCAATTACTTCCCTCTCCCTGATCTCCTCCATTACCCCTGACTCCCCCAAGCCTTTGCACAACTTCTGAGGGGTGTGGGAAATATGGTTCTATACTATAGTTGAAATGAATAATTACTCAGAGTTCTGTATTAATATGTCTAAGAAGGAATCTAATTGTCAAAAAACATTTCCTGAATCTTTATTATCCATATTGGTACAGACATACTTGCTGACAGGTATTTTGAAATAAATTACCAAAATAATTGAAACTGTGTGATTATATTGTGTTATTTTGACAAATAAAATATGCTGAAATTTTAAAATGTGAATATTTTTTTATTTTTTGGTGCAAAATCCCCCCAGAAATATTCAATTCCTTGCTCTGCCATGGATTTCCTGTGTGACCCAGTGCAAATCACTTAACCTCCCTGCACCTCAGTTCCCCCACCTTTAAAATGTGGATTATAGCACTTGCCTACTTCACTGGGAAGTTGTGAGGATAAATATATTAGAGATTGTGAAATGTTTTGAGAGCTACTGAGGAAAAGTGCTATATAAAAGAGAGAAACATCTTTATTATTAAACTCTAGCTGGCTCATCAGGGTGTGGCTTGGAGCTTGAGTGCTGCTGATGCTGGAGCTAGTAATGAAGTGGGGCTAAGCTATTCTGTGCTGCTAATATAATCAGTCTGTGCTGCTTCAGTGTTATTTTGCTGTGGGTGCTGCTCTCACTGGAGCTAAACTAACTCAAGAGGAGTTAATTCGAGTGAAAACGAGCCCGACAGATAGCTGTGAATGCAGAACAAACTGAAGACAGAAAAGAGGAAATAAGAAAGATGAAGGACTGTCAGGATTAGGAACTGGCCCATTCTTTTCAAGTTCAAAAAAAAAAAAAAAACCAAGCAGAATCTCACTCCAAGTCTTAGATTATTCCCTTCCCTTTGAAAATCAGAGTGTAAATTTGTCATCAGTTTTCCCTATTCAATTCAGGTAATTATGAAATAATAATCTCAGAGCAGCACCATTATCCGAAAGTTCAAAAAAATCAGCTAAGAACACGTATGTTGATTCTTCTCCACTGAGAGGAGTTGATGTTATTTTTCCATTTAAAAAACATTTCAGCGGGAGCATAAAATATAATCATCTTAAAGATTAGAGTGTGCAAACAGAAAAGTTAGTTGGCAATTCATTACATTTGGTTTGGTATTTGATACAGCACATACCATTTTCAAAACAGACAAACAAATTCAAATACACTTTGTATATTTTTCTCTCCCATCACCTTTCCAGACTCAAATAGTTTCACAGAAGGCAACAGTAACATGATATACATATTAAACACTATTCTGTAACTACTGTACTATTTTAAGGCTTTCATAACTGGAGCTAATAAATGTATAATAAAGGACAAAGTCCTTTTCAACAGGTGCTGACATCCTGTCCAATTTCAGATTAAACTTTCCTAGTTTTTACTGAATATTGTGGTTTTCAAAAGTCAGAACAGGGGACAAATATTTTAATATACATTAACTTTAGGACTTAGAAAAAGAGTTATCAGACATTTACTAATCAGTAAACACATTTCCTAATCACAGACCATTACAAAAGACTGGAGACCCCACCAGCACATCTTATGAAAAGCCCAGTCCAAATCTCAGATGCTGGAAATGGGGAGGGTGATGAGATTCCTACCAAGTTGCTATCCCGAGACCATGCTAGCGCCTACAAATAGCAGTGTGCTCTCCGTGCTGCCACAACCAACACAGATATTTTTAGGTGCTAGTTGGAGCAGAACTAACGCATGTATGTTTACCGGTGCCGGGAATCACACTTCCAGCTGTTATGTAGACATAACCCTGGATGCTGCAAGGTGGCAAAATGTCTATGCTATCTTAAACCCAGCCCCCATTGTTTTCCACTTCTCCTCCCCTGAGAATAGTTTTAATAGACAGAAGCAGGTATTCACAGATTTCCACAGGCAGGGCAGCATGAAATTGATATGATTCTTGTCAATTCACTAGCTAACTGTAGTGAAAGTTATCAGTGTTATTAATCCAAAAGAATAAAATTAAATATCTAGATTTTACAAAACATATGCCAAAATTTGCTCTCATTTACAGCACTGAATTCATTAAAGTTACTCCAGTGCAGTGCTTAATTACCACTCGTCAATACTGTGCCTATCATATAAATAGATATCACAGCAATGCAAAGTGTTGCCCTCTGCATGCTACAACCTAATAAAATAATTGTTCCCTTAATATTCAATTTATAGAACTGCAAATTGAGGGCTGGATCCTGCCAAGCCTTGCTCGCATGAACAGTTGAATTAACTTCAGTAAGACTATTTGCTAAGTAAGGCTACTCCTTGCCTGAGGAGGTTGTGAAGGCTAGGACTATAACAGGGTTTAAAAGAGAACTAGATAAATTCATGGAGGTTAAGTCCATTAATGGCTATTAGCCAGGATGGGTAAGGAAAGGTGTCTCTAGCCTCTGTTTGTCAGAGGGTGGAGATAGATGGCAGGAGAGAGATCACTTGATCATTACCTGTTAGGTTCACTCCCTCTGGGGCACCTGGCATTGGCCACTGTCGGTAGACAGGCTACTGGGCTGGATGGACCTTTGGTCTGACCCAGTATGGCCGCTCTTATGTTCTTACATGCAAAAGAGCTTGTAGGTCCAGGCCCTTCAATTTCTGGGTTTGTAACAGCTGTTAAATAAATACATAAAAAGTCTAGCAATAGTTTAACACTTACGCTTCCACAGTTTTTCTGACAGTCTGTTCATCACAATCTTCATCTGAGCTACTGCAAGTGGCATCAGAGTCCAGATCTTTCTCCACATGAGACAGCAGCACTGTAGCAGAGTGTGCAAAACCCCAGATTTCACCAGGTTCAATGCCGAATCCATTCTGTGTTTCTTTATTTGAATTATTTTCCAAGTTAATTATACTGTTTTCTGCCCTAATTTCAGTGCATCCAAGGGAGCTACTGTCCAAAAATCTGGCTGGATCATGAAAAACTTTCATTCTTTGGAGCTGATGTTTCACAAAGCATTTCAGCTGGTGATCACAGTGTTTGACAACATGCTTTGCCAGGAGTATCTGTAAACGTTTCTGAGCTCTTTTGGCTCGACTAAGCACAACTTGTTGCTTACTGACACACTGAAGTAAGTGAGCATTCAACTCCTCTTCTTTACTAGTGGGGGTGCAGCTCACAATTGCTTTCAAAGGCTCATGCACAACTTGATGCAATAAATCCCCTTTTTTTGTCTCAGCATGTACTAGTAGACCCTTATCCAAAAAGCCATTCTTCCGATACCATTTACAGTTTGTAAACTGCGTTTCTTCCACATTATTGGATTCAGTTACATTTGAATCCAACAGTCTCTGCATTTCTGCCAAACTCTGGGTCATGGTCTCCGATAAAGTTTCCCCTCTGACCTGCTCTTCAGGTTCTGAATTATTAATCTGGCTGACCTGTGTGGTGGCACCATTATGTAGTAGATTTCTCATCTGGGAGCACTTGTGCTCTTCTGAATTCCTTTGCTTATTGTTTTTGTTTTTTATGTTTAATGGAGAATTTGTGCTCATTAATAAGACAGATTGATAATGTCTGGAAGACTGTGGAGAACCAAAGTGTTTTACACTGAAGATATCATTACTGAGGTTGGGCTCAGTAGTGGGAAACCCCAAGACTGAGCAAGTAATCTGTGTGATGGAATCCTCCTTTATTGTCTCTTCGACTGCTCTGGAATTTTCCATGCACAAAGTTGTATCAGACTCCATAGCTCTAGAGGACACAGATGACAAGTGGATACCATGACCTTTTGTTGCTGCCTCTCTGAGGGCTGGTGTCATTATAGCTATTGTAGGTAGTTTACAGCAAACCTGAAAATAACAGGGGATATATAAATTGTCTAATTTTTAATTACAATATACAAATAAAAGACCATTCCATATACTTTTTTTTATTATTCTTTTAAAATCACTTTAAATCTACCCAACTAATGCAAATTCATCTGACCAACAGGGCCTGACTGGATTCCCTCAAGAGCCAAACAAGATCAGTTTTTCAGTATTGGGCAGGGCTTGTTTCTAATGCAATAAAAAGCTTCCCCTTCCAGCAGAAGTTCTTCACTGCAGGCACCTTCCCAACTGGCCAGCTCCTTAGGTTCACAGGAGCAGGGCTTCTCTGTAGTGCAGATTAGGAGGAGTCAGTCTATGGTCAGCTTGAGGTCTTGGGCAAGCTGAGACAAGAGAGTGGCAGGGAGGTTAAAAAAAAAACAACCATGGGAAACAACAGGTTTGTTGACGAGGTGACTTTAAGGCAGTGCTCCTAGTTTATTCCCTTCTTTTAGGAGTTCCATGGGATGGATGCCTTCTCCACTAGCCTCCCTCTACTGTCTTCAGTTTCATTGGCCTTCACAGCCATTGCCTAGCTCACTTCTCCTCAAGTCTTGGGTCTTGTCACATAATTTAAGGCTGAAGGGCCACATAATCATCTCACCATTCCTTTGTGCTCCCTCCCATCTATTTTTTGTTTCCACCTGTTGTCTTTCTTCTTATATGGGGTTGTACACTGCCTCACATATTGAGTCCCTGTTCAGTGGGCCATTGGTACTACCACCATAGGAATAAATAAATAAATATTAAAACACAAGCTTTTAGCTTTGGAGAATGAGATATTCTGTTGTCTACAGCTACTGTTAGTCCACTATAACCACCGCCCTCCCCTGAGGAGGGTGGCTATAAATCCTGGCTGGGGCACAACAGAATGCCTGTTACAATGGGCCACCTGGGAGATGCACTGAATCAGAATCCAGGCTGTGATTTGGGCCCTGAATCTCCAGACTTGTCAACATTTTTAATGAAGGGCTGAGATGTGATTTCTCTACATTCTTCTTTTAGAACTACAACATTAAAATGTTTAGAAGTAATTAGTCTTTACAACATTAAGTCTATCATAACAAAGCTTTTGTCAGACTTATCCTTTAATTTGGGGGGTTGAGAGATTAGTTTTTTTTCCCTTTTCCCTGACAGGCACGTGAAATAACTGTGATAAGTGGAAAAGATGTAGATGGAGGTGCTAAAAGTTAAAGCAGGGGCAGAAGTCAGGTTTCCCACTGAGTTTACAAGCTTACTAAAGCCCCAAAGGGAGTCCCCACATTAGACCTTCTTTGAGCTGTGAGCAGAGGATTTTTTTAAAAGGACATGGTCAACTTGAAATCTAATCTATTTTATACAGCAAGTTCAAAGCATTTTCAGCTACTATACCTTCCCCTGAATCCAACCTGCCGATTTGTGCAGTTTTATAATTACATCTTCCTTTTCTAAATAAAATATCCTTCTCCACTGCTATGAAATACCCATATAAAACAGAAGGGAAACGGACTACACACAAAGAGCAATCAAACGCACAAAGTAAACAAACTGAAAAAACAAAAACAAATTTCATATATACCTATATACTCTAAAGGTGCTATTTGGAACAATATAGTACAAAATTTTCCACACAGAAATGTGATGTTTGAAACTGATCATGTCCCTTTAAACAACACATCCTTCCAGCTGAGTTGCAAACTCCCTAAATTCCAACAAATACAATTCAAAATTTTTCATAGGTTTGGGAAAAAAAACACTGAAAACTCAAACTAATCCATCAAGGGTAACCAAAGTAGTGGAAGGCAATACTCCTGATGGAGGACAATGCAAAAAAACTCAACAAAACAAAAAAAAAACACAGATTTGGAGTTCCTGAAGCAAGCTGCTTGAGTTACAATGTGGTTAAAAATGGCAGAAAATCTTTTTCAAAGGAGAAAACGCCTGATTTTTCAAACTCCCAAAGCTGATTGACACCAATAACCCTTCCACATGTTACAAAATGTATAATATGATTGTGTGCCACAGCAGAAAATATTCAGGTTATTTGTTTTGTTTTTGTGCCGTCAGAATTATAAACCAGTATACTTCCAACCTTAACTATGGAGAGTTTAGTAGTATCTCTCCATAACATGCACTGAAAACAAAGACAGCTTTGTCAGTGATATAGGACTGAAACAAAGCATCATCCACAAGACTAAACATTCTTCATTAAAACTGTCTTGAGCTCCACAAAAACTGCCCATTTTTCCTTTTGACAAGTTTGGGGTATTTTATTGCATTCTGGCATCAAGTAGTAAAAATAATTTCACTCCACCCTCATTGGAAGCAAACTGCTATGGCCAAGCCCTTTGCTTCTCACAAAGCAGAAAGTACTGTAATATGACGTTTATGAAAAGGCTGAAATCTTACACTGGAAAGAGCTTTCTTGTCAAAGGTAATACTTTCTGAAGATATTTTTCCATTGTCTAATACTTTAGGTTTCCAGACTAGAGCAATAAAAATTCTACTAGACTAGCAAATAAGTTACTTTTAATTATTTGAAGTTCAACTTTCATTTAACTGTTGGTTTTCGACATTGAGAATCTGATATAAAAAATGTGAAAAGAAAGGAGTGGGAGAAAATTTTTGTTTAAAGAAACAAAAGTACCGTATATGCACAGTAGAGCAACTAGTGTTTAAAGTGACTCTATGTTTATCCTCACTAGAGCCTTAATTACACAGTAAGATGTAGCCAGGAATTTCAGTTTTGTACACAGCGTAAGTGCTCTGTTTGAGCCACACCCTTGCACCTACTATAAACACACACAAAATAACATTTTAAAAAACTAATTAAATGATGACTAATATTCTCCAATCCCCCTAAAAGTTACTGTTCTTCAATTCCTCCACACCCCACCAAATCCTACTTATTTTCAACTCCTCTCTCACTTTTGTCTTATTTTCTCATTTTCTTTCCCCATCTTTTCCTTATTCCTTTACTTTTCTAATCCATTCCTGACCTCACTCTTTGAGACTCCCTAGGCTTTCTATTTTCAAATGTGTTTAAAGGGATGCATTCAAAACGTAAGTAAAATGTCGTTTTGGTTACTAACACCATCTTGGATTATTAAAAATAAAGAACTTTTAAAATCTATTTACTTTTACATGTGGAAGATACTGATTTATTTTGGGTATTTTTCTCAGAAGCAGCAATATAAGCAGACTGGTCCATTTCACTTTTGTTTATAGCTACTTTCACTTTCTGATTCTCAGGAACTTGCATAGTTCCACGAGACTTTTGTTCCACATTTCAGGAAAACCTTCAAGTAGAAATGTTTTACTGATTTTTTTTAAATATGAAAGCAAATTTCTATTCACAATGGAGTCCTGTAAACCCCATCTGTGCACTCCTACCCTTCCTCCCACATTTTGAAATCAAATTCTAAATTTTTAGACTCAAACTAGCCTGCTTAAAGGGACACTATCAACTTGGCAACTTCTTTTCTCTCCTTTGTACCTACCTTATTTACCAGTAACGCTTCAAGTTATTATAACAAAGATTAAAGAAAAAATATTTTCAATTTACTTTTTGAATCTGCGCTATTTAATGTATAGAAACTTACACTGTTTCTTCTACATGAGTTTGCATTTTAAAAAATCAGAAGGCATTTAAAAAAATAGGAAAATGAGACTGTAAAAACAAAAATGTGCAGGGTAGGGCCTGGTGTAATATCCAAACCCATATTTAATACAATGTGGGAAATGAACAGAATTCAAGTTGATAGTGTCTCTAAGACCTGTTCCCGAAAATCATAATTCAAGCACTAGCTGCTTAATCACTGGGACTCCTTGCAGGAGTAGGGGTTTGCAGAAACCATGACTGAAGAGATGCTGGCCCCAACAGGATGTCCTGGTTAAAGTTATGAAGGGCAAAGAAGTCCACACTTAAACCACTTGGGACTCTACACTGACCTAAAAGAAAAGGTATAATCCTGGTCAGCAGCTTTTGTTCAGAAGCAGCACAATTAATTATATGAATATGTAAACATTTTACTATTTTGTTTTATTAGTAACTCTGAAAAACAGGGCAAAGTGAGTCTCTGTGTTTCAACAGTTCTTACTGTGGTCAGTACCGGGGCAGCTCCAGGCCCCAGCACGCCAAGAGCGTGCTTGGGGCAGCATGCCGTGGGGGGCGCTCTGCCGGTCGGGCGGCAGGCGGCTCCGGTGGACCTCCCACAGGCATGCCTGCAGAGGGTCCGCTGGTCCCGCGGCTTCGGTGGAGCATCCGCAGGCGTGCCTGTGGGAGGTCCACCGGAGCCGCGGGACCAGTGGACCCTCCGCAGGCACGTCTGCGGGAGGTCCACCGGAGCCACGGGACCAGCGACCGGCAGAGCGCCCCCCACGGCGTGCCACCGTGCTTGGGGCGGCAAAATCGCTAGAGCCGCCCCTGGTCAGTACTATACAGGGGAGCTGTGAACTCAAGCATTATGTTCTCTCCAGCAGTTCTAAATCAAAAAATTACTCATCTTTGAAAAACATACACCTACAGTGGCCTTTCTGTGAACACAAAGGGAACTCAATTTACAACAGACCACCCACACCGTTTTAATTACACAAAACATCAAAAAAGGACATACTTCAACTGGAACTCATTACTATTCATTTATGATAAATCCATAACTCATTAAAAGCCCTGACTGGAGAAGATTTTTCCTCTTGTTCCTCAATGATACTGAATCCAGGAGCACGTGTTATTCCAATATTTCAACATGTATCACCCCTTTATCAGTTAGTTCATATGTTCTAATATTTAATGTCCTAATATTTAATCATTTGTAACAGAACATTTAATATAATTGATTTTTTTAATCTATCATGCTAAAAATTAGGGGATGTTTTTGTATTAAATGGCTCACTCAAGGCTCAACATGTTGTACATATGTCTCTAACGTAAATATTTTATTTACTTCTAAGTACATTACAAGCTCCATAAAGAAACTGTATGTGATTATTTCAATTATCCCTTTGAATCAGTCAGCCTCTGAAGAGGTTCCATAAAATGTTTTTTAAACAAGACCAACTTAGTGCTTATTCTCTTCTTAACATGTGGAAACTTTATACTTGCAATTCTATTAACATTTATGGGAGTTCCCAATGCAGACCAATGGGATGAACGAGCCTTTAGAATGAATAGATCAGTCTTCTATGTTTATGTGCTTGCTCTCTCAGTGACATACATTTTCCAGTTTTATTGTTCAAGAAGTTTCATGGAAGTTTTTTGGTCAATATTATGAAATATTTACCTTTTAACAGGAGGCAAAATCTAATGATTAGACCAGGGGACTGTTTCTGACTCCACATATGACCATAGACACGTTCCGTACCTACATAGGTAACTGTATGTTCCTCACTGTAGTAACTAAGTGCTTCACACTCACTAATGGATTTTACCCTTAAAACACCCCTGTGAGATTGGGAAGCATCATTCCTGTTTTATAGAGGAGGAACTGAACCACAGGGTAGATTAAATGACTTGCTCAAGGTCACATAAGACATCTGCAAGGATTCTTGAGTCAGACTCCAGTGCCCTATCCACTGTTTTAGATTACCCCACTCTCCCTCAAAAATGATCTGTGATTCTGGGTACATAACTTGTGATAGCCTGGGCCTGATTTTGAGATGTGCTGAGTACCCTAACCTCCAGATCAAGGCAATGGAATCTGATAATTAGGCTCAAAAGGGCCATCAAAAAAATAATCAAAGGCTACTTTTGAAAATGTGGACCCAAACTTTGCGTTTCCATTTTCCCAACCTGAAAACCAATGCACTGCAACAATGTCTACCTTCTTCATTGTACTGTTGGGAGACTTGAAGTATCATGCACATCTATTATGCTATAGAACAATTAATACTTGTATAGGTCTTTCCAGTCAAGGAACTCAAAATGATCTACACAAGGACAATGTATTAATACCTCATCCAAGGCCTTGACAGAAACTGCAGTAAAACAGCCAAGGAAAGAACAATATTCATCGGGGGAGGGGACAAATCACAGAGGAAAACAGAATAGCACAGAGAGACCACGGGAAAACTACAAGGTGCACCTTCTTCTAAGATCCACACAAACTAAAAGGGAAACTGGCTCTGTATGTATGCAGTTTCAATGTTTTTCTTGTATAATCAAAGTAATAAGAAATGCACAAAGCAAACAGACTAAAAAGAGAAAAAAATCTACTTTATTTCAGTTAATCTTAGGTGTTCTGTAACTATACTAGATAAGATTTTTTCAAACAGAAGTGTGATTTTTTCAGTATAGGATCTAGCCCTTTAAGGAAGGAGTACATCATCCTTCTCTATAGTTTTCCTAAACTGTGTTATTTTTAATTTACACCCCCCGACCTGGTCTAAAATAAATTTTCTTTTATCTGATTGTATCCAACTCTAGCCCATATCTGAGAGAGTTCATGTTTTAACTAGCATTTTCCTAATTGGAATTTTGTAATGTTAAAGTTTTATTTTTCTCATCTGTAAATTCCAGCACTTAAGAAGATACAGAAAGAGCAAATTTAGCCCTTCAAGGCATTCAGAGATTCAGCTCCCCTCTTCAAAAACACTTTTCTTGGGAAAGTATCCTGCAAAGAACAAGTGACTCTCTTTTTCCACTCTCTCTGAATTACTCCACATTCGAATCCAAAACATATTTTGAGTTTTACAGACCAAATGGGGATACCACTGTTTTCAAGAAGCTACATTTAAACACATTCCGTAATTGACTCAAGCTGCATGTGTGTGTTTGTTTTGCCTAAGAAAAGCCAGCCTCCAGCCAAGGTGAGAGGCAGGTTTTTAATTTCCTCCGCAGTGGCGGGGCCTGTATTCCTCCACGGGGGCTCTGTCGGGAGGCTGCAATAGGTTTCCCATGGGGATAAGATGGCAAACAGTGAGGGAGTGTTCACCGGCGACGGACAGGGCAGAGAACCAGACCCCCCCGCCCCCGGCTCCCAGCATTCAATCACGCCCCGACCTCCCCAGCGCATTTCCCCCACCCCTTGGTACTGGGGTTTCCTCCTCGTCTGCTACGTGCATTGCAACGCCGCAGCTCCCGGCGAGAGGAACCCCACTGCGCCCCCGCCTCGCCTCCCCGCCCCCTTCAGGACGTGTGGAGGGAGGCGGCAACCCCGGCGGGCGCGGAGCCCGGCCAACCCCGCCCCCGCGGCACCGCCGGCTGCCTGACGCCCCTCCCGGGGGCAGGCCACGACTCCCAGCTGGGGAAGCGGGGACGGCAGGAGCCAGCGAGGGCAGCCAAGCTCGGCCTGTCTGGGCTCACCCGCCTGGCCCCGCCCCTGAGCTCAGCACCGGCCCCGCCCGCCAGCGCGTGCAGGCTCTTCTCATTGGCCCCGCACGGGCACAGCCCCCCCACCCAGACAAGCCTTTGGCCCCGCCCCGCCAGGCATTGAAGGGAGGGAAGGAGGGAGGGGCGGGGCCTAGGCCGCGCGGGCGGGGCCCGGAGGCAGCTCGAATACGCTCCACATTCCAGCTCCCCCGCGGGCCAGGCCCCGCCACCTCCCCTCAGCGCCAAAGCCCCGCCCCTGCCACTAGGCCCCGCCCCAACCCGCCCGCTCTGGCCCCGCCCCTCTCGCCGTTTAACACTGAGCCTGGTCCTGGGGCGCGAGGGGGTAGCTCGGCCGCGGGAACCAACCGCCTCTCGGAGCCGCTGCTAAGAGGCCGGCTGGGGATCCGCCACCGCGGCCGTGCCCGCCTCAGCTCCCCGCGCTGGCCCCGGAGCCACCCGCACACTTGCCTGCTCGGCGTCTCCACAGCGGCGGCAGCGCCGCCCGCCTCCCACCCGGGCTGCGCTCTCCTCAATCTGTGCCGCTGTTTAACAGTCAGCTCCCAACTAAAGGCGGCGGGCGGAGGCGGGGCCTCGGCCGGGGGGTAGAACCGGCCAATCCGCAGCGGGGTGGGTGGGGTTATGCAAAACTGGGGAGGGGGCGTGCCCTGCGGGCGGCGTGTGGAACGTCTGGGGAGGGAGGGGGCTCCAGGATTCCGTGCCCCTGAGCTCCCCCGGCTGCTGCGAAGGGATAACCCCAGCGCGTGCACCCACGGGGAGGGAGCCCACTTAGCAGCGCCTGGACCCAGGCTCACGTGCCCCCCCCTCCGCGCCCCACAGTAGTTGCAAGTTCCCTTGGAATCTCTTCCCCCTTCATTCCTCCTACCACCCTCCAACACCTGCAAGAATCTTCCCATTCCTGGAATAAAAGGGGGGGGGGGGGGAAAAGAGGAGAGCAACAAACGTGCATCCCAGCATCTTTTGCACTGGCTGCCACATCTCCTCTCTAGGAAAACTAGTGCAGGGATTGTAGAGTGTGTGCAAATGCAACTGCTAAGGTCTCCAAGTTCCCTTAGGGCTGTATCAATGCATACTTATCAACTTCCAACAGATCTGCACAGGGCCGCCCGGGGGGGGGGCAAGAGGGGCAATTTGCCCCAGGCCCTGAGCCCCACGGGGGCCCCCACCAGAGTTTTTCGGGGCCCCTGGAGCGGGGTCCTTCACTCGCTCCGGGGTGCCCGGCAAACTCTTGTGTGGCCGGGCGCAGGAGCTTCTGCCGCTCCAGCTCTTCGCCGGCAGGGGGTCCTTCCGCTCCGGGGCGGAAGGACCCCCCGCTGGCGAATTACCACCGAAGACGGAGCAGGACCCACCGTCGAAGTTCAGCCCGGTCTTCGGCGGTAATTCGGCAGCGGGGGGCCCTTCCGTTCCGGGACCCGCCGCCGAAGTGCCCCGAAGACCCGCGGCGGGGCCCCCCTCTGCCGAATTACTGCCGCAGACCGGGCTGCGCTTCGGCGCCGGGTCCCGCTTCGGCGGTAATTCGGCGGCGGGGGGGCCCCCGCCACGGGTCTTCGGGGCACTTCGGCGGCGGGTCCAGGAACGGAAGGGCCCCCCGCCGCCGAAGACCCCGGGCCCCCGGAATTCTCTGGGCGGCCCTGGATCTGCATTGCAAGGACATACACACTGTGACCAAGATGGAAATAAAAAGGTACATGTTTATTCATTTGACAAGTTTTTGGTCCATCACCTTTATTTCTGAATGAATTTAGCACTTGTAGAATTTAATTAATGTAATGGTTGTGACTGACAGCCCTAGAAACAGAAATCTGTTAATCCAAACACTAATTTTAGCACGAACAGAAGCAGCCATAAGCTTTTCTTACTGCCCCACTGTTTTTCAATCCTAATATGACAAGTTCACCTCTAAAGTAAATAGGTTGATCAGTTTCCATTCAGTTCCTGGCTTCTGTTGCTAAAAATGCCAGTATGCCACAAGTGATAAGCTCTGTCCCTTTAAACCATATTACAGAAACCATAATGCTACCACAGCTTATTTCTAAAAGATAACAGATCTGTAAAGTGCATAGTAGTCAAATCACTAATTACACATTTAACTTAGCAAAAAACACAATTCTATAGTTGAGTAATTAGGCTAATTCAAAGCAAATATTTAAAAGCTATAAAGGCCTGTATTAGCAGCACACTCTACTCAGATACCTAAACCTCTAACTGATGACTGCAGACCTACTGAGAATTGGCCAATAGGCCTTTTACAGAGGCATTCACACAGATTAACAACAATCAGAGGATGTGCTACACTGAACTAAAGTGTGCCCTTTCTGACAAACCATATTAAAATGGCGCTAGGGCACTTCCATAGTTATTTTATAGTATTTGACTTTGATTTTTCAAGTAATGCAGAAAATTGATATTTTGCATTTTAAATTTTTATTAAGCTTATTTATACAAAATAAGTACATATTGAAATAAGGCACATTGAGTTTCATTGTAAAGCTTATTATATTTTTGTAATTCATTATAAAGCTCAAAAATGTAAGTCACTCACTCATTTGTTCTCATCATCATAGATGAATGCAATGCAAAAAGCCAGATGATTATAGGAGGAAAATCTATTACATTCTCAAACAGATATATTATTAAAAAAGGGGTGGCAGTGAGTCAGTGATAGGTCCAAGTTCTATAGTTACATTTAACACTGTAGTTCCAAAGTTGTGGTTTTGGTGTTTTGTTTTTTTAAACACCTCAGCTGTTATTTATTTTCTAAGAAGAAAGTGGTTTCTTTGACAATCTGATTGTGTTTAATTCTGAACAGTTAAGACTGGATTTAATATAATGACATTATGTTTCAAAGATTTCAAGTTAATTGTAACATTCCAAAGTGACCATACTTTTCACTACCAATACATATGATCTTCTTGCCTCAGATTTTTTGTAATCAAAGAATTAGTCCTAGTGTTTTCCACCAGGAAAGAGAGTGTTACAAGTTAATATTAATTAAATATTAGAGTCCACAGATAAACTACAGTAACAACATGGGACATTTGTAACTACAATAGTTTAACAATGGTTCCTTTTCCTCAACACAACACAGTACTAGTACTTGCATTCTGGTGCCTGATTTAATACCGTATTAATTGTGATAGGATTCAGGAAGCAGTCTTCAGCGTAGACATGTGCCTACTTGTCAATCACAATGTCTCTAGCAATGAGCTCTTTCATTATTTCATTGGTTCCACCATAGATTGGCTGGACACGAGAATCCACAAAAGCTCTGAAAAAGTGAGAAGCAGTGACAAAGTGAGTCGTTAGAAAAAGAGAGACTTCTTGAAAATAACCATAAGAAATAACAATTTCTTAGTAAATGGGAAAATCTCTTTTTAAAGATCCAGCATATTTCAAGTGTGATATGTCTGCAGTGAAAACTCAGATCCCTCTTCCAAGATATTTTATTAATGAGAAAACAAAAAGCATAATGCAATCATCATCCTGGGTTGCTCAGGTTGTGATCACTTGATTCATCAAATTCCAAATAAAAGAACTTGTGCTTTAATTCTCATGTTGCAGTTTGTCAGTATTATTCTGGTAGAGAAGAGAAAACATGTGAAGTGACTATAATCTAAGTTTAAGTGAAGAAAAAACACTTGACTCAGAAGCATGTATGAGTTTGGCAGAGCTTAAATTGAAATAGGGAAATTAGAATTTTACTCAATAGAAGTGTTCAAAATCCAACAAGTCAAACTCTAGAAACTTTCACTAATAAATAAAAAAAATATAATTGAATATACTTGCTGATACTCTATATGTAGGGCCCTACCAAATTCACAGTCCATTTTGATCAATGTCATGGTCATAGGATTTTAAAAATCGTAAATTGCATGATTTCAGGTATTTAAATCTGAAATTTCACAGTGTTGTAATTGTAGGAGTCTTGACCCAAAAAGGAGTTGTGTGGGGATCACAAGGTTATTGTAGGGGGCGGCTGTGGTACTTCTACCCTTACTTCTGTGCTGCTGCTGGCGACAGCGCTGCCTTCAGAGCTGAGCAGCTGGAGAGCGGTGGCTGCTGACTGGGAGCGCTGCTTTCTTCAGAGCTGGGCCCTCAATAAGCTGCTGCTACTCTCCAGCTGGCATCTCTGAACTCAGCGCAGAAGTAAGGGTGGCAATACCGTGACTCCCCTAAAATAACTGTGACCCCCCCCCTGCAACTCCCTTTTGGGTCAGGACCCCCAATTTGAGAAACTCTGGTCTCCCCCCTGAAATCTGTATAGTATAGGGTAAAAGCACACAAAAGACCAGATTTCACCCTCCGGGATGCGTTTTTCATGGCTGTGAATTTGGTAGGGCCCTACCTATATGCCTTGATAACATGGCAGTTAAAATGGGCTCAAGTTTCATGTTGTGAAAAGATTACAAGTGACTTCAATACAAATTGCTCTTTTAAAAATGGCCTATCATTCCTTTTTATAGTGGTAAATGATTTCACAGAAAAAAATGTCCTCTGAGGGAGTTAAGTTTGTATATATCTAGACATTACTTAAGGGGCAAGACAAACTGAATATTGTAGTTTTCTTTAAAATGTTCATTCTTGGTACAAACAGATATTAGAAATCCTGGAAATTAAAAAGTATGGAAATCTATAAATAAAATAAATCAAACCACTGTCCTATCCTCTGCCAACCTTCCATTTTGCATGCAAGATGAAGGCAATATGATTAAAGACTTTTCATGAAGGTGGTCTTAATAAAGACTAATTTACAATTTGAGGCTGGACATCTTAAATCTACTTTACTTGCAGTTAGTCTTTGGGGCAGAGAAACTCTGGAGAAAACAACTTTAATTCTAGAAATATGTCTGACACAAATGTTATCACCTGCTACCTTGCAATCCCCTGCTGCATAACACGCCTTATTTTGATTCATAAGAACCACGTATGGTTGCTGCTTGCCTATCCCAAGTCTTTCAGAGTAAGAACATGCTTACAATTGAAACCTTGTACATCTCTGGGGAACTGTCCGAAACTTGTCACTTGTGGTTAAACATTTTCCCCCCTCTATTTGCTATGTTTCTTTTCCATAGGCTGCCTTGCAAAGTTCTATTTTATTATTTTCTATGCCCCCCATCCTTTTTTAATTCAAAATAATCTCTTTTATAGTCTAGGAGCAATACCTGCTGATGTTTGCTCACCCTTTCCCAATTCTTTTACCATTTCCTCCCTTCCCCATTTTCAGTTAATTTAGTGCTCGATTAACAGCGCTGGAGACTGAAACCCTTCATTTATACACAGCACATGTACAACATACAAATTGTAAGCTCGCCCACACTTACTAGTGTGCCTCTGTGCCCTGAGAAAGAGACTCTCTCTAGGTCCAAGGTAGTAATTTAGGTTCCATACTCATTGAATCCATTCCCTGCTGACGGGGTTTCTAATTGTGCGGTGGGTTCTTTTTGAGAGGTGAACATTTGCCCACTAGGAAATTAACTGAAACTATCAATTCATTTCACACAGGCCACTGAACAGCTATCTGATGGCTATAGCTTTGAATCACTACTAACTTCAGCTTCATTTGAACTGGTGACTGAATCAACAATGAAAGGCTCTTGATCCCCAAGCCATCCAGTTCCCCTTTCCCTACCCTCCCAGTGGGTTGGGGACTGAGCTGTACTCCTGAGCATACTATAGTCTGGGTAGCAGCATAGGGAAATGGGTACGAATCCTTGCTAATTTCATTCCGTGAAACACTAAACACAGCATCACAACCATAACTCTCCCCAGAGAGTAATTTTAAAATTCAGTATCCAGGAAAATGCAAGACTCCCACAGCCCTGCAACATTTAAAAATCCATACTTAGATAGTTACTACCAGTACATTAACAGGGGCCCTACAAACCTGCATAGGGGTTGCTAGATATGCCGATATTATAATGGAGCTCAGTGTACTTTAGAGTTGCTATTTACTCACAAAGGATGGAACAATCATTTCAAAATGTGAACAGGCTACTATGCACAATAATAAACAGAAAGAAGTATCGGGGGCAAGCCATGTTAGTCTGTAGCCACAAAAAGACAACAAGGAGATCGGTGGCACCTTAAAGACTAAACAGATTTATTTGGGCATAAGCTTTCGTGGGTAAAAAAACCTCACTTCTTCAGATGCCACCGGTCTCCTTGTTGTCTTTTTTTAAAGAAAAAAAGTTACCTTAAAGCAGCATTAACAGGGTAAAATGTTAAAGCGACAACAACTTGAAATCAGGTCAGTTTAATAAAACAGAAGTAATTTCTGACAATTTATCTGCCCTAAAGTCCTGCCATTTTTGAGGGGTTTGCTATGAGCCTTTTTAATTACTCTCTCCACTTTTTGCTGTGAGAAAGACACAAACAGAGGAAAAGCTGCCTAACTAATTGATTGTTCAGGGAAAATAGTAAAACCAACTACACAAAGGCATTTCCTTTACATGTATTGGTAAACTGCTTTGTATCATTAGTGATTGGTTTCTCCCAGTTTACAAATACATATGAAGAAAATGCCGCATTTTACTTTGCTGTGTATCTTTCAAAAATTCAGCACTGAAATATTACACCTACTTTGCAATTGGATACTCCCACATGTACCCCCATCCTCCATGGAGTTGTACGCACTGAGTAGCCACGCTGTTTTGGAGATCAGACGCCCTAAAATGGCAAGAACAGAAGTTTGGTTTTGAAGCATTATGCTACTAAATCTATAAAGTAAGTTAAATGTTTATTACTTACTATCAAATTTTCTTACATATAATAGCCATATCCAGAATGTTAGGAATTACCATGATGAACTGTGATGAAGTTTGGTCTTTTTATAAAGAGGACCAGAAAGAAGCAGGTTTCAGAGTAGCAGCCGTGTTAGTCTGTATCCGCAAAAAGAACAGGAGTACTTGTGGCACCTTAAAGACTAACAAATTTATTGAAGCATGAGCTTTCGTGAGCTACAGCTCACTTCTTCGGATGCATAGAATGGAACACACAGACAGGAGATATTTATACATACAGAGAACATGAAATGGTGGAAGTATGCATACCAACAGGAAGAGTCTAATCAATTGAGATGAGCTATCGTCAGCAGGAGGAAAAAAACTGTTTGAAGTGATAATTAAGATGGCCCATAGAAGGTGTGAGGAGAACTTAACATAGGGAAATAGATTCAATTAATGTAATGACCCAACCATTCCCAGTCTTTGTTTAGACCACAGGTAATTGTGTCTAGTTTGCATATTAATTCGAGTTCAGCAGTTTCTCTTTGGAGTCTGTTTTTGAAGTTTTTTTGTTGCAAAATTGCCACCTTCAAGTCTGTCACTGAGTGGTTAGAGAGGTTGAAGTGTTCTCCCACTGGTTTTTGAATGTTATGATTCCTGATGTCAGATTTGTGTCCATTTATTCTTTTGCGTAGAGACTGTCCAGTTTGGCCAATGTACATGGCAGAGGGGCATTGCTGGCACATGATGGCATATATCACGTTGGTAGATGTGCAGGTGTACGAGCCCCTGATGGCATGCCTGATGTGATTAGGTCCTATGATGGTGTCACTGGAATGGATATGTGGACAGAGCTGGCATCGGGCTTTGTTGCAAGGATAGGTTCCTGGGTTAGTGTTTATGTTGTATGGTGTGCGGTTGCTGGTGAGTATTTGCTTCAGGTTGGGAGGCTGTCTATAAGCGAGGACTGGCCTGTCTCCCAAGATCTGTGAGAGTGAGGGATCATCTTTAAGGATAGGTTGTAAATCCTTGATGATGCGCTGGAGAGGTTTTAGTTGGGGGCTGTAGGTGATGGCTAGTGGCGTTCTGTTATTTTCTTTTTTAGGCCTGTCCTGTAGTAGGTGGCTTCTGGGTACTCTTCTGGCTCTGTCAATCTGTTTTTTCACTTCAGCAGGTGGGTATTGTAGTTTTAAGAATGCTTGATAGAGATCTTGTAGGTGTTTATCTCTGTCCGAGGGATTGGAGCAAATACGGTTGTATCTTAGAGCTTGGCTGTAGACAATGGATCGTGTGGTGTGTCCGGGATGGAAGCTGGAGGCATGTAGGTAAGTATAGCGGTCAGTGGGTTTCCGGTATAGGGTGGTATTTATGTGACCATCGTTTATTAGCACAGTAGTGTCTAGGAAATGGACCGCTTGTGTGGATTGGTCTAGGCTGAGGTTGATGGTGGGATGGAAATTGTTAAAATCACGGTATTCAGAGTAGCAGCCGTGTTAGTCTGTATCCGCAAAAAAAACAGGAGTACTTGTGGCACCTTAAAGACTAACAAATTTATGCTACAATAAATTTGTTAGTCTTTAAGGTGCCACAAGTACTCCTGTTTTTTTTAAAATCACGGTGGAATTCCTCGAGGGTTTCTTTTCCATGAGTCCAGATGATGAAGATGTCATCAATGTAGCGCAAGTAGAGTAGGGGCGTTAGGGAACAAGAGCTAAGGAAGCGTTGTTCTAAGTCAGCCATAAAGATGTTGGCATACTGAGGGGCCATGCGGGTACCCATAGCAGTGCCACTGACTTGAAGATATATATTGTCCCCAAATGTGAAATAGTTGTGGGTGAGGACAAAGTCACAAAGTTCAGCCACCAGGTTAGCCGTGATATTATCGGGGATACTGTTCCTGATGGCTTGTAGTCCATCTTTGTGTGGAATGTTAGTGTAGAGGGCTTCCACGTCCATAGTGGCCAGAATGGTGTTTTCTGGAAGATCACCGATGGATTGATGATCCAGCGCATCATCAAGGATTTACAACCTATCCTTAAAGATGATCCCTCACTCTCACAGATCTTGGGAGACAGGCCAGTCCTCGCTTATAGACAGCCTCCCAACCTGAAGCAAATACTCACCAGCAACCGCACACCATACAACATAAACACTAACCCAGGAACCTATCCTTGCAACAAAGCCCGATGCCAGCTCTGTCCACATATCCATTCCAGTGACACCATCATAGGACCTAATCACATCAGGCATGCCATCAGGGGCTCGTACACCTGCACATCTACCAACGTGATATATGCCATCATGTGCCAGCAATGCCCCTCTGCCATGTACATTGGCCAAACTGGACAGTCTCTACGCAAAAGAATAAATGGACACAAATCTGACATCAGGAATCATAACATTCAAAAACCAGTGGGAGAACACTTCAACCTCTCTAACCACTCAGTGACAGACTTGAAGGTGGCAATTTTGCAACAAAAAAACTTCAAAAACAGACTCCAAAGAGAAACTGCTGAACTCGAATTAATATGCAAACTAGACACAATTACCTGTGGTCTAAACAAAGACTGGGAATGGTTGGGTCATTACATTAATTGAATCTATTTCCCTATGTTAAGTTCTCCTCACACCTTCTATGGGCCATCTTAATTATCACTTCAAACAGTTTTTTTCCTCCTGCTGACGATAGCTCATCTCAATTGATTAGACTCTTCCTGTTGGTATGCATACTTCCACCATTTCATGTTCTCTGTATGTATAAATATCTCCTGTCTGTGTGTTCCATTCTATGCATCCGAAGAAGTGAGCTGTAGCTCACGAAAGCTCATGCTTCAATAAATTTGTTAGTCTTTAAGGTGCCACAAGTACTCCTGTTCTTTTTGCAGAAAGAAGCAGTAATTGGCAAATGTTTTAACTTTGGCTTTTCTTATAGAACTTTCACAAAGGAGGGTTTTCAAATACAGACAAGTTTGTTTACCTTTCGCTTATTCATGTTGTATATGCCAATCAAAGAGATTTATTTTTTAAAACAATGGGTGTTCTTCCCCTGTTGAATCCTTCATAATGTTTTTTGTTCACAGCCCTTTTCCTTTGGCAACATACTAGGATACTCTCTGTACACCAATAATATCTGGTGATGCCTTTTTTTAAATGCTAAGAATCTCTATATTGCATTTTTTAATATAAATGCTGACTAATAAATGCTCCAAGTATTCCCCCCCACATTTAGCTGTCTCTATAATGTTAATTTTTGTGGAGTTTCCTAGCAGAATTTGATACACTTTTTTTATCCTAGACAACATGGGCTTTATAACTTGTTTCCTGCATTTTCTCTTTTAAAAGACTGCATGCTTGCAGTTATATCAAAATCTCAAACATAAATTTTATAAAACCGCTCAGGATTTTGACTGCACTTTGGCATCAAGCTAAAGGTAACAGCTAGGTCATGGAAGAGAATACTGTTCAAACAAGTAACTTCAACAATAGCAAAAAGAATATGAAAAAATGATTAGTCAAGTTAATTTCCTTTTCATAAGAGTACATAAAATTCTCTCTTCTCAAGCATGCTCCACTGCCAAGTTTTCTCTTTAATTATATTACACCACATTTAACCTTAAAATGATGTCTTGATGAAACTAGCCAGCCTAAATAGATTTTCAGATTAATTCAAATACTGTAACTGTATCATCACAATAAAATCTATGTGTTTTTCAACAGAAATCAGCAGCAAAGATGTATAATGCTTTCCAAAAATTTACCTCATTTAACCAAGCATCTACCTCAAAAATAGTAAATTTCAGTTAAATTGAAAGAAAGAAAGAAAGAAAGAAAATAAATAAATTACTGTATAGTCAAATGAAGTGCAGTATACTGGTACTAGAGAAAGAAGCAGTTTCTCTGTTCAAGCAATTTTTAAACCCTTTCAAGCTCTGTGGAAAAGTTACAGAAATTCCATTACCTATATGGACAAGGCCACTAAATATTATAGGTATAGGAATTTTGGTAATTTTGCAAGTTTCTTGCTTTGGAAAAATCAATTGATGAACGTATTTATGCTGGCATTAGTTATATCCTCCTCCACAAAGCTGAATGCCTGTGCTTCTGTACCAGGTATTTCAATGTAATCCTTGCCAAGAAACACTCAATCAAAATCTTTCCTTTTAATGTAAATGTTCTATCTGGATTCCCATGGAATTTTATGTACAATTATTTTTAAAGGATTAAAACTTGTACATTTTCTGCAAATGTTCTGTCACTTTCTAGTCTTCATTTTTTCCCCAATTTTGCAGCTAACAATCTGGCATCAGGACAAATGTATTACCTTAGATGTTTCTACTTGTCTAACTTTGTCTGGTTAAATGCAAGTTAATAAATAACTGCAAAAAAAGTTCCTGGGGCTTTTTCTGTCCAATTAAAAAAATGGAACTATGAAAGGAAGAATAGCTCAATCTCAGCAACAGCAATAAAGAGCTAGCTAATTATTTCTTCCTGAAATCAGATAGTTCTCAGAAAATGGCTAGGTTAAATACCTAGCTCTTATGTCAGGATTTATCAAATAATATATCCAAAACTTATTTCATATGTTATAAATATTATGCAAGGGAATCCCAGTAAGATTAATCTTTGGTTTTTAAAGTTTTTCAGCTGTATAATTAAATGTTTTTCAAAAACGCAATAAAATAATTCTCAAGTGAAACTATTTAAGTTGAATTTGGATCACATTGCTCAAGAGACCATTTTCCTAAAAGCCAACACTAAGTAACTATTTTTGAAATTATTTGATTAACTGATACCAATATTCAGTGTAAGTCTCTATGTATGCCACATGCATCACTATAGTTTGGGCTAATAAATTCTGATGTTAGATGCAGACAATGTTTAATCATATATAAATTTACCTTTTGGGCTCAACATTTGGGTTGGTTACTTCAACGTTCTAATGTTAGAGTCCAGAAAAGTTCATACAAGTAACATTTTCAAATTGTTTTAACATGCATACCAGTATTTTGCCATGGAAGCTGTGGAGGAGTCCAGATGTTTCTCCTCATGCAGCTGGAGACAGCTGTCCACAAATGTCCGGCCCACGCAAATCTGAGTTTTCAGTTCCGCTAACTTGTGCTGCACAGTCTGATTTTTGTTGGGAGGGGAAAATGTTTTGTATTTAAACATCAGGAAATATTTTAAAACAAACCAGCGAAAGGAAAATATGTCAATAAGGCCTTTACAAGGAAATGCTTTTTTTTTTTTTTGGGCGGGGGGGGACACAACTAATGTTGTGCATGGAGGAACCACCACCACAGTAAAGACCACCACCAATACAAGAGCTAGAGTTCTATAAAACAAAAAGCAGTTTCATTTCCATTTCTTTTAACTTTTCACATTTCTGCCAGTCTAATCAAATAGGATTTGCTCAGAGTCAAGGCACCTGTGAATCAAAGAAAAGCTGTAAATTCTGGTCTTTAACTCACAAAGTCATGTGTTTTTCTTATTTAAAAATAAATAGATAACAGAAGTCTGAGTTCATAAATTCCTAGATAGGACAACCTACTGGCCCTTTACTGAATATTTTAGCAACTTGAGCTCCCCCTTCTGGTAAAAATGTGTTTCTATTCTTAACAGCTAGTAATTTCCCTAGAGACACAAGGTGGGTGAGGGTAATATCTTCTATTAGACCAACTTCCTCACCCACCTTGTCTCTCTAATATCCTGGGATTGACAAGTACAACTATACTGCATACAGTAATATCCCCAGTTTATTAGCAGTTCCATAAAGTACTAACTCTATTTTCTTAAATGCAAAATTTATTTTAAAGGTATAATGTCACAATCAAAAAAATGTTTATTTATCAAATATCTTTTATTAAAGAATAATTAAAATTCAAGACCACATTGGGAGATGAGAGGTTCAAAGAGATACGAGTAGGAATAATTGGATTCAAATGAACTAAGGAAAGTTTAGATTGGCTGTCACGGAAAGTTTCCTAACATTGAGATCTGTTATACTGTGGAAAAAGAAGAAACCCACTTGAAGCATTACGTAAAGCTAGACTGGGCAAGAACTCAACTATGTGGTAGTAGTCCTTACACTGGCCAGGGGAATGAAAAAAACAAGTCAACAAGTCTTTTCTCAAGTTCTTAAACTCCTGTATCAGTGGGCTTCATCATTTCCTTTATCCAAGCTACAGAAATAAATAAAAGACTGATTTCAAACCCTGTAATAAATGAATTAGGCAAGACATCAGGCGAATTAGAAAGCAGTCAGCTTTTGATTCCACACACATTTTAGCAATCAGTCATGAAAGGAAACACAGAAAAGCACAGAGTGCAAAATGTTTTGATAAAAATACTTTATTTTAAAAAGTTTATTGGAGAGTGGTTGTCTTGCCTTAAAGCTAACTCTGCACTAAAACTAGTTTTTTAAAAGAGGTATTTCCATAGTGCTAAGTACAGAAATTAAATCACACCTGGAAATTTTATGAATTGATACTTAAAGACGTCTTACTTCTAAGGGCCCAATCCTGCTCCTGCTGAAATCAATGGTAGATCTGCCTTTGACATAACAGGAAAAGGATCAGGACTCAAAACTGGGAATCTTGATGTTTTTAGTTAGATCTCAATGGCACATTTCAATTAACAAAAAAGCTACCAGTCTCCAACCTATATAATTCATTCAGTTTCTATGCATCACGAACACTGGAACTTGACCAATGCTCTCATTAAAACGTTTAACATTGTTTTCAGAATAACCCCCTACCTAGGGTTTTACACTGAAACTCTTAAGATCACTCCTGTATTAAGAAAAAATAAGCAGTACCTTCTGAAAATTGCTACATTAGCATGTAGAATCCCAGCGTCCGTATTTACTAGACTATGGTTAACAAAAGTTACCCTGATTAACTAGTGATAGTCTCAGAACTCACACCTAACTCTCATTAATGGCAGCAAGAATAATATGCACTGTGGACCATGTATAACTTCTTATGTGGAGTCACTTGTGCATTTAGTTGCCTCGCAGCTGAGGAATCATTTACAATATCCATAATACTGAAGACTATATAAAATAATTCTTTGCTTAACACTTCACAGGCATTAAGACAACAAATTCTCTGCTGTGAAAAACTTGCATAGTATCAATCTCAGGTAGGCCCTGATCCTGCAATGCATTGTGCACAGGTGGACTCCCATGCCTGGAAGTCCACCCAAGTCAATAGGACTCAGCTCACATGCAGAGGCCCATCCATGACTATGTGCTATAGGATCAGAGCCTTAGACAGTAAAATGCAATTTTATAAACAAAACTATTTTCACTATATATTCATAAACCAGGTCAGCAATGCACTGTTGACTTCAAATCTGAAAGCAGCAGCAGCAGCAATGTTATTTCAAGAGCACTTAGTCATGTTTAATTTAAAACTGAACATGAGAGAGAAAGCAGAGTCATTCCAGGTACTTGCTCCTAATCCAACTTTAGAACCTTTGAAAACAGTCCAGTGGTTTTGCTTGCCTAACACCTCCAGTGAAATGAAAATTACATATATTAAATGAATCTATACTGAGAAAGACAGACAAAAAGAATGATTTCTGTCTCTTTTTCTTGGTTTAAGCTCACCTGTAAATGTGCAACTGTTTTCCCAAAAGCTTTTCTTTGTTTAACATAGTTCCTTGTTTCTTCGAACATGAATTCACAGCTGGCAAGTGCCATATCACCAATCAACAGTCTTTCCTTGGAGAAAGAAGTGATAAAGAATCTGAGGGTTCTTATCCAATGCAACTAATCTCAAATTTCTCTACACAAACATAGATACAAACATAAGTTGGGAAACAAAAGTTTAGTTATGTCTGTTAGTGTTAGTTTTGTTCTGTTCCATTAAATTTTTAACTAGACATATTGCATAATTGAAAATATTGTCACTCTAATGAACACAATTGTCTTGGTTGGACCCAATTTTAAAAGTTCTTAGTGACATTGCAAAATTGCATAAACAGGACTACAGAAAAAAAAAATCTAAAAAAGTGAAATGTAATACTCCTATTGACTTAATGGAAACAATTTGGCTCAGATTTTTCAGTAATTTGGTTTTAATCTTTCAGTTCAAATAAAACAGTAATGTAAACAAGTTTTCGAAGGACACTGTCTAAATCAGAGGTTCTCAAACTGTGGTGCGTGGACCACCAGTGGTCCACGAGCTCCATTCAGGTGGTCCACAGATAGTTCCCTCTAAGGTGCCTGCCTGGGCAGCCACACACAAGAGAATGAAGGACCACCCATCTAATTAATGGAGCCGCGCAGGCATGGCTCCACTAATTAGGTGTCTGGACCCTGGAGAAGATGCACATGCAAGGTGAGGTGGTGACCTTATGGGGGGAATACGGGGTAGGTGTGCGGGGGCAGTGGGGTGAGAAGAGGGGGTGAGGGAATTTGGGACATGCAGGGCTGGGGCAACCAGAGAAGAAGAGGTGACTTTCCCCAGCTCCGGGGCTACGGCTGCTGGGGAGAGACAGTCCTCCTTCCCCAGCCTCAGCTCTGTGGTAGAGGAGAGACCCACCTCCTTCCCAGCCCCAGCTTGGGGGCTGCCGTGACAGGGGTGAGAGGTCACATCCATCGCATTTGAAAGGTAAGACTACTGATATTAAAATATGAGTTGTGTGCTTTTATTTGTAGAACAAAAAAATGTTAATTAAGGTTTTTTTTCATATAGCGCTTTTATCCAAAGCGCTTTACAATAGTTAGCTAACAGTACAAAAAACATTTGGAAAGATCATTAAGTGGTCCCCCGAGACCCTCATCAATTTTCAAGTGGTCCGCAAAAAAAAATAAAATTTGAGAACCACTGGTCTAAATACATTTAAAAGTTTATAATTTTCTCCCCAGTCTCATAAACTATGAAAAGATTTAAACTAAGATCCATTTCCTGCAGAATTGTTTTTTGCTTAACCATGTAAATAATCTGGTTCACTATTGTAGGGGTGCTCATGAGCACTTCTTGCTGTGTGTTTTTTCAAACCACTGAAATATTTTCTTTGAAAGAACTAAATGTATGGAATTTGCACAGTGAAACAGTAGGTCTCATATTTAACATATAGTGTAAAATCAAGTAAACATTTTTATTAGATGATGCAACTACAAAATCATAGTTTATGCTTTATGACAAAGCAAAGTCATGGTTTTGGCATCTGAGTTTCCCATCTGCTTTTCCAAACCTGCATTAATTGGTCAACTATGTTCAGTTCTACTAATAAGACAAGCCACTTTAGGCTCTACAAAATGCTTCCACCTTTCAGTTTTTTATTAAATAGATTGAGAAAGTAGTTTATAACAGTGGTTCTCAAACTTTTGTACTGGTGACCCCTTTCACATAGCAAGCCTCTGAGTGCGACCCCTCTTATAAATTAAAAAAACTTTTTAATATATTTAACACCATTATAAAAGCTGGAGGCAAAGCGGGGTTTGGGGTAGAGGCTGACAGCTCGAGACCCGCCATGTAATAACCTCACGACCCCCTGAGGGGTCCTGACCCTGGTTTGAGAACCCCTGATCTAGAACATATTTCCACTGGTAGAAGAGTTGCAGGTGTGCATTTTGCATTAGCCTTTAGTGCAAAGAAAAGTCAACTCTGCACGAAGAGGCTTATTGAGGGCAAAAAGAGCATATTTAAAACTGAGCTAAGTGTACAAGTGTTAAGATAATACCACAGTTGTTTGTAGCATTTGATTTTTAAATTCTGTTCTAATCTTGTGTTCTTCACAAGACTGACTATTGACTGAGAGATCTGGTCTTGAAATCGGGTATGAAATCTTGATACACATAATATCCTTTCTGTAGCAATTATTATACCGTCCCTTACTAAAATAGTACCCTAACAAGGTATCATAATAAAATTATTTGAATAGAAACTATTAGATTGCAAGCTATTTCACTGATATTCCAAGATGCTTCACTTTGATTTGCAGTGCAGAATTCCTACCACTAAAAAACAAAAAGTATCAGCAAACTGTGGTTGTAGGCATCCTACCTCTGAAACTGAGGTGTTTCACCATAATCCATAAACTGCAGGTGGCGGTTCCAAGCAAAGACCAAAATAAAGTCTTTGTGCTTTTCCTGTACACAGTGTGGGTTTGTGTCAGTCTTACCTGAGGGAGCTCTGCCATCAAATAGTAGAACCCTTTGTTCTCTTGTCCAAGCAAGGCACTGGCTGGCAAACGTACATCTTCAAAAAACAGCTCTGCTGTGTCCTAAAAATGGTTTTAAATAAAATATCTAATGTCAAACTCTCTCTTCCAAAGATTTTCCTCTTATCCAGTTCCTAACTTCTACAGCCCAAATTACATATATTCACTGGAGGCGGTTTGCTTTCAATATAAAGTTCACTCAACTGCAACCCACCCTTGCAGTCTAATTTAGAATATCCTGCTCTTGCAGTTAAAACTGTGAACTGAGGTATCACTACAGGTACATTTGATCTTTACTGGAAGTACCCCAGAGAATAACAAGTCCTTTTACACTGCCTCAAAGTCCATCACATGGTAAGGCTCGTATGACTTACCTGTGCTTTCAGGCCTATTTTTTCCAGCTTGCGTCCTTTGATGAATCCTTTCATTCCATTCTCCACCAGAAAAAGGCTGATCCCATGAGCAGGGGAGCGGGCCTCACGGTTTGTAACGGCAACCACAATCACTAAATCACTCATCCAGCCATTAGTGATGAATACCTGCAAGAAAACCAAGATGGAATAATGCTGCCTGTTAGCTGGCAGGTAGCTATGAAGATTATAAAGTAGTAGTGCACGAACTTTCACACACTTCTACAAGTAAACAGTATATAAAAGATGAAAGCTGTAAGTGTCCAAAAGGTTTAAAAAGTCCAGATGCATAAAAAACCAAAGTGCTCCAGAACAGTCTATAAAGGAGAGATGAGTTCAAGCGGCATAATTTGGATCTGGATTGCAAACTAATATCCCAAAGTCTGGTCGACTCTAACCCATTATAAAGACAGGGGACAGATTAAAAAAAACAAAAGGAACCAAATTTGTATCTGTTTATTTTGAATATTCCTAAAGTTTAAATTCAGATTTTTAATTCAGTCTCATCTCTATTATGAAGATTCCTTTTACGAACAAGAATGTCAACTAACATGCAGATGACCTCTTCCAAAAGTTAAAATGGCAAGGTATAAAATGGAAAATCATTGGGAGGTTCTCCATTACTATAGCAAATCTCTATAATTCTGTACAATATGCTGTCTACTCATATTTAATATTGTATGAAACACTGATGCATGCTACAGTGGGTGGAAACCTACAGTTGCCTTCGCTGTATCGTATGTTTTAAGTCAAATTCTGATGTCACACAACAGGCAGAATACAGACATTGACATGCCAAGTACAAAAATTAGATTCAGATTCCCAATCATGCCAACCAAAAAAATAACTGAACTGCCTTGTCTTGCCTAGGTTCAGGCATGCAACTATTAAGTTTATCTATCTAAACAGTATCTTTTACATTCTTATGGACAAATACAAACAAACACTTACGGTTTTATTATTTTATTACTGCAGTGACCAAAAGCCACAATCTGGACAAGGCCCCACTGTGCTAGGCTCTGCAAACACATATAGATTTAGCCCATAAATATGCCTAAAAGTAATAGGCAATTCACAGCAGGAAGAATCTTTGAAATCAAAATACCATTACTACTTTGTGTTTTCATCCAAAGATTTCAAAGCATTTTTACACAGACAGGCAAGAATCATCACCATCACTTTACAAATAGGGAAACTGAGGTCCAAGATGGTATAGAAATTTTCTCAAAGTAAAAAAGAGAGTTAGTGGAAGAGGTAGGAATAGAATTGAAGTCTCTTGGTCTCTCTTTTTAACCATTAGACCATGTGGTCACATATGATTCATCGTTTTTAAAACAAAGTTTTACTAAACCAGGGGTCAGCAACCTTTCAGAAGTGGTGTGCCGAGTCTTCATTTATTCACTCTAGTTTAAGGTTTTGCGCGCCAGTAATAAATGTTAACATTTTTAGAAGGTCTCTTTCTATAAGCCTATAATATATAACTAAACTATTGTCGTATGTAAAGTAAATAAGGTTTTTAAAGTGTTTAAGAAGCCTCATTTAAAATTAAATTAAAATGCAGAGCCCCCAAGACCGGTGGCCAGGACCCAGGTAGTGCAAGTGCCACTGAAAATCAGCTCGCGTGCTGCCTTTGGCACGCGTGCCATAGGTTGCCTATTGCTGATCTAAATGGACCGTCCTTATAGATTTCGCCCTTTCTGGCTCCCATCTCTCCCTGCAAAACTGATCCACACAAACACCCCAGATACTTTTCAAGTTCAGAAGACAGTAGCATGTGCATTTAAGAGGAAAAGAAGTGCCTGTACCAGCAATGGGGGGCGGGGGGGAGGAGAAGGAAGACACAACACTGCTACCACATAGAGTATTAGGAGGTTCTTTCAAATGAACCTGTGCACCGAATACTCTTATTGGCACAGTGCCCAGGGGAGTTTCAGCTTCTCCCTTTCGGTGATGCCAATGGCTCAGAGAGGCAGCTCAGCTGCAACTCCCGACATGAAACTGACACAGCAGGAACTGGAGCTCTCAGAAGCAGCCCTTCAGGCCCAGGTCCCTGCTGCCCAAAAACTCATATGGCTGCTTCTAGGGACCACTGCCTTCCCCTCTGAGATGGAGATCCCCTGCCATGCAAGACCTACTCAGATCACTCCACAGTTTGCGCATTTTAAACCTGAACTCTCCTGGGGGCTGAAAGCTGCCCAGACAGGGGACCACTCTCGCCCAAGCTGAAGTGCCACTGTTAGGAAGTGTTAGGATGCACAGACACAGCAAGAGCCTCTTTGTCTCCATCTGCTCTTTCCAGAGGCTGCAAAACCCCTCCAGCCCCACCGCTGCCCAGCCGGCTCAGGGGTGCCAGGGGCACGGCCCCCTCCTGGGCCGATGCAGTGCCAGAGAAGGGGAGAGAGAAGAGTGGGAGCATGAGGCGGAAGCGGGGCCATGCAAAGAGGGGGGCCAGTTGCAACTCGCGGCGCCTTGCACCAGTCCAGGCTCCCCCTTTAAAGTCCAGGAGCCAGGAGAAAGTGGCACAAGCCGCTCATGCAGCATCTGGGAGCCCTAATGCAGCTGCTTCCCAGAGCCCAGTCCCCCCAGTACTCCCCGAGCCCCGTGGGCAGGGGCTTCGTAACTCACATCCAAGATCACCGAGGTGCCTTTCCGCTGCCCTGTGGGGAAGAATCCCTGGCCAGCAACTGCCTGCCCTTCCTGGAAGAACTCCCTGTTGGAGAGCAGCGGGCTGAGTGAGGCCAGCAGCCGGGACTCCAGACCAACAGCGGGCTGAGCCGCTCAGCCCGCTGCCGGCCTGGGGTCCCGGCCGCCGGCTCCGCTCAGCCCGCTGCCGGCCTGGGGTCCCGGCCGCCGGCTCCGCTCAGCCCGCTGCCGGCCTGGGGTCCCGGCCGCCGGCTCCGCTCAGCCCGCTGCCGGCCTGGAGTTTCTTTCACACAGGCTGGCAGCGGGCTGAGTGGGGCTGGCAGCCAGGACCTTGGCTGGCAGCAGCATGCCATTAAAAATTGGCTTGCGTGCCACCTTTGGCACACATGCCATAGGTTGCCGACCCCTGTACTAAACCAACCATCCCAATACTCAAAAAAATCAAGTATCAGGACAGAGCTGTAACTCTAAGAGGTTTTTAAGTTTCAAAAGTTTTCAACTAGCAGCAGTGTCATTTAAAAGTTTTTAGAATGACAATCCCCTACTTCAATCCTCTTAATTCTTTGCATTAGGTGTTAAATGAGATGGGTACCCTTATAGCAGCTCAATATGTGGTTGGCATCTAATATAGAATTTATCCCATACACCGAACAATACGGTCACTGGATAAAGATTCCATTTTTGTGTTGAAGTAGTAAAGGAGTAAAGATTTTAGTTTGTTTCCCTCGACCAACAGGGGAACGCATAGCAGGGTGGCTATTCTGCTACCAACTCCACTGAACTGAGAAACAGTCTGGCCCTTGGCTATATTGTGCAGGCTAACTATACCAGTCAAGGAAAAGAGCAAAATCTTATGATCGGGCCGCTTTTTCTGTTCTTCAATAAAAGCTGCAAAGAAAAGAGTCTGCTCTGCTGATTGACCCATAAATTGTCAGCATCATAAGCTGGATGGCTGGGTAACATGAATTCTTCTATAAGATGTAACTCGTAGAAAAGGAAAAACAAAAGGGGAGAGACACTAAGAGCTGGGAAAGCAGCTATAGAATGAAGTAAATTCTCTCCCTAACTGGATGAATTCAGTACCCAAGCACCATAAGTCAGAGCACATCCGTTCACATACCTTACTTCCATTGAGAATCCAATCACTTCCATCCTTTTTGGCATACGTTCGTACACCCTGCAAATCACTAAAATTGATTGGCAAGAAAAGAAAGTTATTTAAGAGAACAATCCAGCAGTGGCATGAAGTTCACATTTAAAAAATAATCCTAGTATAAAATAATGAAGAGCGTAGAGCCTACAACTCCTTGTGGATAGCGCTATGTACAACAGTAGTCAAAAGCTAAAATAGGATTCAGGGATGTATTAAAAAGGGGCTAGAGAATATTATGGAAACCACAAGTGTGTTATGTATATGAATGATGAACCTCTGCATCTTCAGTACAGCACATGGTTCTACTTCACTTTCAAAGTGACATACCTGCTCACACCCGATGTGCACAAATAATATCTATTAGCTCAGCAGCATCTTATGTCGACATGGGCCATCAATTTAGGGCTGCCCCAGAAGGCAGATGATAGCCACTCAGCCTGGCACCCTCCACATACAGTTAGCTTATGGTTCTCAAGCAGAGAGGCTTTTCCTAGGAACAGTGGGGACACAGCATAGAAGGTGCAGCTCCCTATTGTGCTCCCCTCTGCTTAGCAGATTGAAGAGAATGATCTTGAATCAGTAATCTACCCAATAATCCTACGGTCTACTCTTATACTATATGAATGAGAGTACAGGAAAGAGAACTCTCTTCTATACAGGATTCAGGGACAAGGAAATAGGCCCTCTTGCCAAATTCAGACAGCATTATATGGACTAAGTCAAGCCTCCTTTACTGAGTTATTACATTTCACATTAAAGAATGTCCATGCAACAAGTAGGCTAGTGGCTGTTTATGCAGAATCTAAAACAAATACAAAACCCTATTTGTCCTAGGGCTGATGGCAAGATCATGGGTTTGGAACAGGCATCCAGAAATGACAAGGTTGTAAAACAGCAATCTATAATTAAAGGTTATTTTTGCAGTTCTACCTATTCCAGGCTACTGCCTAATCAGTAAGATGGCCATGTAACTATGAAACTCGGAATTTTTACACAGTGAGATTAGGAAAGCAGCATGTATGTAAAGCCCATCTGTTGTCCTTTTCGGCTCACCTGCCAGCCCCAGGTTCTGTCATGGCTATAGCACCAATACATTTGCCTGCAGACATTTCAGGGATAAACCGTTCAATCTGATCTTTTGAGCCATAGTTTGCGATGTAGGGCATGACAATATCTGAATGAAGGCTGAATCCTGGGCCAGAACAATTAACATACATCCTTGAAGAGAAAAGAGTAAAAGTAAACTTTAGCCGAAAGTGTGACAGTGATTGATCTGTTGAATTTTACACTGTTAAAACCAGAGAACCAAAACTGAAAGAAATGTACACTAAAAGCTGCCAAAATGACACACACAATTTTAACTTGTGACATCCATGCTCTTATTTATTTATAGAATGTACTTTCATTGCCAGACTATTGGGTCACCCACCAGCCTAAAGAGAACACTTCCCCTCCGTCCTAAAAATATAATACTATGAAATTTATTATTTTTTAAAAAGTAGGGAGTACTTATGCATGTCTAAATTATCACTTCTGTGAAAGGAAAAGACTATTACTGTCTGTGAACACACTCTCCTTACAATAGGAATCAGGAAATCAGATGAACAAATACAATCCTTTAACAGTACCAATTTGATACTTGCTGCAGTGTCTTGTACTTACTGCTCCTCCCAGACCACTGCTGAAGAGAGCAGATCCCCTCCAATGCCACCATGTTTTTCCGATATATTGACACCGAGCAGTCCCTGTTGTCCAGCTTTTTCCCAGAGCTCCCTGCTCACCTGGCCAGCCTTCTCCCATCTGCAAATGACACAGGAACAAGAAGTTAGTGGAATTCCCCTCCTCCTATTTGTGATTTGCCACAGCTGCTGCTTTATACCATAAAATCTGCTACCAAGTTTCAGTGCTTAAGAATAAGACTTTCAGTCTCAGAAACCAACCAGAACACATGAGGTAACATAAAACAGGCATGTGTATTTTGCCAGCTGGGGAGAGGTAGGCTTCTTGGACTATGCAACGTACTTAGGATCCGTAGTTGCCAAGTCTATGCATCAATGATTAAGTTGCCACCGCTGAATTACATGCAGTATGGTAGGTGGTAAAAAGCTAACTTCTGCTTCCAGTGTATAACCTGCAATTTCCTTAACCTTTATACCTAATAACTTTTGGAATACTACCAAAGATGAGTTGATTTTTGTGGTACTTTGGTAAATTGACAGCAGAGGAGCTTCTGGTGATAGTCCTTAGATTTTAACTCGGAAGGAGAATTAGAGACTCATGGCAGAAGTTCCCTATCTGTGGAACTTTCTCCCTCAGGCTGTCTGCTAGAGCCAGAGTTGGATGGCCTTCAGGATGCAGTGCAAGGCTCATCTTTTCAGTCACACAGACTAGTTTGGAGGCCTTTTATCAGCTGCAACTGAAATGGATGTAAAGTATAAGCAACAGACACTTCACTGAGCAAGCAATTTAAGAAAGTACTAGAAATTGTATCAAAGAAACAGAGTTTTGCAATAGCAAAATATATTACACTATAAAACATTGCATGTGCTAGAAGACTTAATGAGATCCACACCTTCCTACTTCTTTGGAAGATACTTTTCCTTGGATTATTAGCTTATATTTGAAGGATGAACCCATCTTCATTGAGAGCGAATACATGAGTCCTTAGAGCAGAGATCTCCAAACCATGACGAATGGAGGAACATTCAGGGGTGTGTGGCAGGGTAGAGCCAGGCCCCACAGGGGGCGAGGGGAGTGCCACCCAGCCCCACACTGCCCCAGCCCCACTCCTGGCCCTGACCCCTAGCTCCCAGCTGCTGCCCAGTGCCCAGCCGCGGCTATGGCTCCCGGCCACGGACCCCAACCACGACTCCACTCCAGACCCCAGCCTCGGTCCCCCAGCCCAGGCCCTGGCCCCCAGACCGGCCGCAGCCCCACTCCAAGCTGCGGCTCGCAACCACGTCTCTATGAGGAGAGACAGATCACATTATGGGGAGGGGTGCAAGGTAAAAAGTTTGGGGATCACTGCCTTAGAGAGACACGTACAGGTGGGCTGTCCCACTGGCTCTTTATCCAGGAAGTTAAAACTTCTCCTCAATCCCACTCCCACCTCAGATAGCTCATGTAAGTTTCTCTCCCAAACACTCCCGGTGTTTTTCCATTCACTCTGAACTCCATGCCTTCCAAGAAACATTTGCGATGAGCTCTCATACTCCCAATCAGCCCTAAAAAAATCATGTCTTCCACAAAGCCTGTGTTTGCTAACATACACACTCGCCCCTCCATGTCTGCCCAGCCACTCACTATGTGTTACCATTAAACCCATTTGTTCCTTTACAGTCAGATTTTTCAAAAGCGTCTAAATGCTGCAGGTGCACAAGTCCAATTGGCCTTATATTCCGGGGGGGGGGGGGGAAGATGAGGAGGAGGAGGATGTTAATAACCTGAGGTAAAATCCTAGGGAAGACAAGGCAGTAGATAAATTTTACACAAGCTAAAGACTTGTCTTCCCTAGGATTTTACCATGCATTAGCTAGCCTGAATTAAGAATGCACTTTTTTCCCCAGTGAAGACACAGCCTTTGAAAGCCAATAGTCCTAAATCACTTAGGCCTGGTCTACACTAAGCATTTAAACCGGTTTTAGGAGCGTAAAACCGATTTAACGCCACACCCGTCCACACGGAGAGGCCCTTTATATCGATATAAAGAGCTCTTTAAATCGATTTCTGTACTCCTCCCTAACGAGAGGAGTAGCGCTAGTATCGGAATTACCATATCGGATTAGGGTTAGTGTGGCCGCAGATCAACGGTATTGGCCTCCGGGTGGTATCCCACAGTGCACCACTGACCGCTCTGGACAGCAATGTGAACTCAGATGCAGTGGCCAGGTAGACAGGAAAAGCCCCGCGAACTTTTGAATATTTCCTGTTTGCCCAGCGTGGAGCTCCGATCAGCACGTGTGGCGATGCAGTTAAAAATCAAAATAAAGAAAGAGCTCCAGCATGGACCATGCGGATGTGATTGCTGTAAGGGCAGGCAAATCTGTTCTATCAGCGCTCCGTTACAGAGGACGAAATTCAAAATCATTTTTAAAAAATCTCCAGACAGACGCCATAGCAGGGACTCAGCGCACTGCTGCGTGACAAGCGTAACGGAAAGCCAAAGAATCAAATGGACGCTCATGGATTGGAGGACTCAAGCTATCCCACAGTTCCTGCAGTCTCCGAAAAGCATTTGCATTCTTGGCTGAGCTCCAAATGCTTCTAGGGTCAAACACAGTGTCCGCGGTGGGTCAGGGCATAGCTCGGCAATTTACGCACCCCCCCACCCACCCCCAGAAGTGAAAGGGAAAACAATCCTCTCTTGACTCTTTTACATGTCACCCTATCTTTACTGAATGCTGCAGATAGACGCGATGCTGCAGCACTCAACACCAACATCCTTGCTCCTGCCCCGCCATGGGTGGCTGATGGTACAATATGGCTGATATCCATCGTCATCATCAGCCTATTGGCACATGGGGCAGTGCAAAAGGACTGGTAACCATGCCGACTAGCATCAGTGAGGTCGATCAAGGGCGCCTGCTCCTAATTTTTCCTGGTAGATGGTGCAGTATGGCTGGTAACCGTCTTCATCATAGCAACAGGGGGCTGAGCTCCATCAGCCCCCACCCTTCATGTGTAAAGAAAAGATTCAATTGCCCCTGGACTAGCAGCGGGATGCTGGGCTCCTCTCCTCCACACTGCTTAATGTCCTGTCTGGACTATCATAGCAGCTGGAGGCTGCCTTCCACTCATTTCTCACTAACAAGTCACTGTGTCTTATTCCTGCATTCTTTATTACTTCATCACACAAGTGGGGGGACAATGCTACGGTAGCCCAGGAAGGCTGGGGGAAGAACGGAATCAACAGGTGGGGTTGTTGCAGGATCACCCCCTGTGAATAGCATACAGCTCATAATTTCTGCAGGATCTGACACAGAGCAACTGTGCTCTCTGGTTCTATGATACAGTGGTTCTCTAGTACACTTGCCCATATTCTAGGCAGGACTGATTCTATTTTTAGATATCAAAAAGGAGGGATTGACTCAGGGAGTCATTCCCAATTTTGGCTTTTGCGCCCCTGGCTGATCTCAGCCAGGGGCACTTATGACAGCAGCAAATGGTGCAGTGCAAAAGGACTGGTAACCATGATCATCTTATTACCAATTTATGGTATGGTAAATGGTACAATATGGCTGATAACCATCTCTGCTGTCATGCAAAAGCAAAAGCATGCTGCTGTGTAGCGCTGCTGAATCGCCTCTGTCAGCGGCATCTAGTACACATACGGTGACAGTCACAAAAGGCAAAACAGGCTCCAAGATTGCCATGCTATGGCATCTGCCAGGGCAATCCAGGGAAAAAAGGCGCGAAATGCTTGTCTGCCGTTGCTTTCCCAGAGGAAGGAGTGACTGACGACATTTACCCAGAACCACCCGTGACAATGATTTTTGCCCCATCAGGCACTGGGATCTCAACCCGGAAATTCCAAGGGGCGGGGGAGGCTGCGGGAACTATGGGATAGCTACGGAATAGCTACCCACAGTGCAACGCTCCAGAAATCGACGCTAGCCTCGGACCGTGGCTGCACACCACCAATTTAATGTGTTTAGTGTGGCCGCGCGCACTCGATTTTATACAATCTGTTTTGCTAAACCGGTTTATGTAAATTCGGAATAATCCCATAGTGTAGACGTACCCTTAGTGTGTGATTAGATGTTGATAGATGTTCGGCTGCATGTGTGTGTTTTCTTTGTGTGCTGCACCGGCCCTGCGCAGACAGCTGGCACGGCAGACCTCGAGCAAACCTCCCAATGAGCACAAGATCAGTTAAGGGACAAAGGCACCCAGCCAGGCTTATTGTCAACGAAGCCCGGTACTAGTATCCTGCAGACTCCACCAGACCATTAATACACGTATGCCCGTAACAATGGACCAGCTCAGTGAACAGCGGGACTTTCCATTCCTCCCTAGGCCAGACAAAGATACTCCCTCTGAGATACATCTTTATACCCCAATACAAACAAGTCAGTACTGCTCCTCTGACATAGTTACTTACTTCCCTGTGACATGGCTAGTTATTACCCATTACCTTGTACATGATGGTTCAATCAAAACAGTTTTATTTCGTACTGTTATCCTGATCTTATCTCTTAGGAGCAGTCAGTGTGTTCCTGTTATCCTTGGGGAATGTTTTTGTACCATACTTGATATTGGGATGTTCTGGTACCACTTGATATCGGGATGTGTTTGCATGAGTACTTTGTGACTAGCACTTCTTAGGAATATATATTTTTGCAATATCAGCCCTGTTGCCAAATTCTGTGAGCGCATCCTGCCTCATACCAGGTCTCTGATACAAGGGCTTATGTCTCGGGCTCTCTTCCTACTACAAGATGCTTTTGAAAATCTGACACTAAGCTCTTCAGGGCAGAGACTTTGTGTATTAAGAACATAAAAGCTACCATACTGGGTCAGACCATGATCCATCTCACCCAGTATCCAGTCTCCGACAGAAGCCTGTACCAGAAATTCAACGGGAATGTACTGAACAGGGCAATTATGGAGTGATCCACACCTGATTTCCACTCCTGGCTTCTGACAGTGAGACGTTTAGGGCTGCATCCCTACCCATCTTGGCCATTGATGGATCTATCCTCCAGAAACTTCTTTCTGAACCATGTTACACTTTTGCCCATCACAACAGCCCACGTCAGTAAGTTCCACAGGTTAGTTGTGCCTTGTGTAAAAAAAGTACTTTCTTGTATGCACTAAATCAGCTGTCTATTAATTTCATCAGGTGATGACTGGTTTTTGTATCGTATGAAATAAAACTTCTCTATACACTTTTCCCACATTCTTCATGATTTTACAGACTTCTATCATACCTCACCCCCCGTCATCCCTTTTCTAAGCTGACTAGTCCTTATCTTTATAGTCTCTTCTCATACGGAAGCCATTCCACCCTTGATCATCTTTGTTGCCCTTCTCTGAACCTTTTCCAGTTCCACTGTATCTTTTTTGAGATGAGGTGACCAGAACTGGATACAGTATTCAAAGTGTGGGTACACCAGGGATTTATATAGTGGTATTATATTTTGTCTTATTTTCTATCCCTTTCCTAATAGTTACTAACATACTGTTAGCCTTTTTGACCACTGCTGCACCTTGACTGGAAGTTTTCAGAGAACTATCCAAGGTGACTCCAAGATCTTTTTCTTGGGTGGCAACAGCTAATATAGAATCCATTAATATCCATAGTTGGGATTATTTTTACCCCAGTGTGCATTACTTTGCACTTAACTCTGAATTTCATATGCCATTTTGTTGTTCAGCCACCCAGTTTTGTGAGATCCCTCTAACTCCTCACAGTCTGCTTTAGACTTGAATAATTTTTGTATTGTCTGCAAACTTTGCCACTAACTGTTCACCCCATTTTCCAGATCACTAATTCATTTATTACACTACTGGAAAGTGCCATGTGCATCTATAGTTTTACATAAGCAATGAATAATAGCGGAAGGTTACAGGGATTGGCATACAAGTTTTAAAGGGACATTGTCACCTTGAAATCTAGTCAGCTGCAAAAAATAATTAAAGTAGGGTCAGGTTCTACACCTGCCATAATTCCAGGGCTATTTTTTTTCTGTTTTGTTTGGTTTTACAGACATTTTCCTATTTTATAAGTGTTTCTCTTTCCCTTGTTGCTGTGTGAAAAGACCCATGCTAACAACAGAAGGAAACTGACTGACTTTACAGAGAAGGGGAACATGACTACCCATAAAGCACTCTCAAACGTACAAAGTAAATTTTAAAAAAATCTTTCTTCTAATCTCTTTCAGTTATAGTAGCAATAAGTCTTACTTATAACAGTAAGAAGTTAAAATTATTTCAGACAAGAGAATGATTTTAAGTTGAAAGTGTTTTATAGTCTCTGTTCGGTTTGGTTGAATGGCATTGCCCAGGAACTATAAATGGAAGAAGAGAACTATATTAAGCCCCAAAGGAAGGGATCATCTTTTTGTTTGTTTGTGTTTGTACAGGGCTTATCTCAGTGAGATCCTGGTCTATGAGTAAGGCCCCTTGGTGCTATGGTAATACAAATAAATAATAATTGGTTGTGAAAGTTTGTAGCATTCTCTCTCATGTTTATCTTCTGGAGATTGTACAGAAACAGAACAATTATTACAGACATAAGAGAGAAGTTCCAGGTGGAGGAGTTGGAGAGAGAAGAGGGAAGGAATGGAATAAATGTGAAAAGGTGAAATATATTAAATTCACCTTTGTATTGTTTGCTTTCCCAGTCCAGAACTAATACAGTTGCTTAAATCTTTAGTTGGAAGATGGTCCTTATTGGAGAATGGGATAATATATGGTTTTGTAGACATGCACTGTAGCCCTAGAAAGAACGATCACCATATCTGAAGTACAGCTACCCTTCTGGGCTCACTGGCTAAATTTAAGTGGAAGATCATCATACAATATTTCATCTCATTACCCTCACTACCAGAATTAAAAACAATTGTTTGATATTAACGTGCTGAGTCTCGATTATCTTGAAATTAATTCTGAAATGAAGCTGCTCTTCTAGATGTAGAATGACAACCATAACTCTTCGACAAAAAAAATGGGTTTCAAAACCGGAATTTGTACTAGGAGATTACAAAACAAAAATACGCTAAGGATTGTGCCTGAAACAAGCTAGCTACACCAAATATAGCAATGGTGTCAGGGGGATGAATAGATCAGGGGACTGGTAACTGAAATCTTTCACTTCTAGACTGCTGTTCCAGCCCTGGCTGGGAGCAATGCAAAATCATTACCATCTGGTGTCTCAGTTGTGACCTCTAGAAGAGCTAATTTTAGTACTAGTCTACACACAAAATTGCACTGAAATAACTAAATCTCTTTTAATACACATATTTTGTTATAATGTGCGTGTGTAGACACTTATTTCAACTAAAAGTGTCCTATTTTTACTGAGCTAAAACAGGGTTGTTGTTGTTTTAACCAACTTGATCCTATTTTAATTTAGCTATTAAAACACCACCACAAACACCACTTTAACTCAGTCAGAATAGAACACTTTTACTCTGAAGTAAGAGTGCCCACACACAGACTTGCACAGAAATAAAAGATGTGAATTAAAATCGAGTTAGCTGTTTTGGGGCAAGTTTGTGTATACACCAACCGTTAAGTCCACTTTTCAGGGAACAGATATCCACAATATAAAAACCAACACAACTAACACCTTTAGATTGTAAACTCTTTGGAGCAAGAGCCACCTTCTTGTTCTGGGTCTGTACAGTGCCTAGGATCCTGGTCCATGACTGGGACTCCTAAGCACTACTACAATGCAAATAATAAACAGTGATAATACTGAGATCCTCAGCAAAGCTAACAAAGAGATTAAACTACCTTTTCATCCCTAGAGGCAAGGCAAACTTCTACAGAAGTTTGCATTTTACTGTCTGTGCTGCATTTGCTCCTGTAAATAATGAGCTCCTAGCTAATCAACCTGGCATCCTTTCATGAGAAATTCTGAAAGTGCTTTTTTTGGTTTACTTTACAAATATAACCATGTACTTTTTTCCTTGTAGGAGATATGCAAACCAAGATATATATTATATACAAGCCTTAATACAATTTTTTAAACAGTAATACTCAGAACATCATTCCCAGAGAGTTCTGTGAAACAGCCTGGAATTAGTAGGTAACATAAAATATCCAAACCATATCTTACTCTGCATGATAAGGAAGCACTGCTTCCTGGAAGAATTTCCTCACACTTTCCCTGAAGATATCATGATCCGAAGAGAAGATCCTTCGAGTTCCAATATCCATTAACGTTTTAGCAGAAGACGTTTCTTGACGTACCAACTCATGATTTTCAGTCTGCAGATACCTAAAAAGAGACAGCCAGAGCATTTGTAAGGAGTGCTACCTAACACTTTTTTAAACAGTGAATGCCTATCTTGGTCAAATACTTGTGGGCACAATGAATGGCACTGGCCTGCCAAAGGAGCATAGGAGCAGAAGGGAACTCCTGGGTCATCGAGTCCAGTCTCCTGGTATTGCAGGCAAACCGGCATATCATTCTGTTTATAAATTTTCAATGCGGAAGCCTAAGAGACATGGACATTTGTCCATTATGCTACTTGACATGATTGACAACCAGAAAAAAAACACCAAGCTCGGTACAGCAAGAGATGTTTCAGGTCAACTTTGACATGCATTCGGCACAGCTGCACAGACAGGCTTGAACGAACCATTTCAAAAAACACACTGACGCAGGGCTAAGGTCCAGCAGCAGTAGTCCCTCACTTTCAAATTCAATCAATACCATCATCCTTCAAAAAAAAAAATACAAATAAAACTAAACAGTGAAACTCTGCTGCTTCTTTTGCCACCCATGCTCAGGGTCTAACTGATCATTCTATCTGGGGTTGGGAAGGAATTTTTCTTGGGGTCAGATTGGCAGAGACCCCGGGGTTTGGGGTTTTTTTGCCTTCCTCTGCAGCATGGGGAACAGGTCACTTGCAGGTTTAAACTAGTGTAAATGGTGGATTCTCTGTAACTTGAAGTCTTTAAACCATGATTTGAACACTTCAGTAACTCAGCCAGAGGTGAGGAGTCAATTACAGGAGCAGGTGAGGTTGTGACCTGCAATGTGCAGGAGGTCAGACTAGATGATCATGATGGTCCCTTCTGACCTTAAAGTCTATGAGTCTAGTTGGGTTGTGCAGCAGGAGCCATCCCCTCCTCCCTCTCTGATAAACAGAGCTCTACAAATAAGACATCTTTTTAAAAAGATAAAAATGAAACAGCTCTAAACCTCAGCAGATAAACCCACAACCACAAATACATAAAAAGTAGAGACACAAGGTGGGTGAGGAAAGATCTTTTATTGGACTAACTTCTGCTGGAAAGAGAAAAGTTTTTGAGCGACACAGAGCTCTTCTTCTGGTCTGGGAAAGGTACTCAGAGCTAAATACAAGGTGTATTTGTCTCTTATTCTCTTTTGTGAGCTCACTTAAGGGCATGGCGATTGTCTGGTTTCACCCACATAGTTGTTATGAGGTGTTAGAGAGGAAACAACCCCCTGCCCAACCTCCCCAAGCGCTCATCATCAGAAGCAAGCGCCCATAGACCGGGACCCATCAACTCAAAGTGGCACCAGACCCTGGCAGAACAACAGATGCAAAACCTGCAGACATATCTCCACTGCTACAATGACCACCACCCACCCCCGATACGCCTTTCAAGATCCATGGATCCTACACATGCCTATCGCAACACATGGTATACCTCACCCATCACAGTAAATGTCCTAATAACTACGTGGATGAATCAGATAATCACTACGTTCTCAAATGAACTCACACAGGAAAATTATAAAAGACGAACACACCCTATCACCTATGGGTTAACACTTTTCACAAAGTGATCACTCTAAATCTGACCTGTCAGTCCTCGTCTCAAAGGAAACCTACACAACACTTTCAAAAGACGAGCTTGAGGGCTTAAATTCATAACTCTGCTAGATACTAAAATTTCGTGGACTGAACAGACACACTGGATTTATGGCTTATTACAACAATCTGTAACCCACTACCCTCCCTCCCTTTTGTCCTATGACTGCAGAGGTGTTAATGGGGCAGTCCACCTTGAATGGCCCAGTCCACCTTGAATGGCCCCTTAGACCAGTGGTTCTCAACCAGGGCCCCCTGGGGGGGCCGTGAGCAGGTTTCAGGGGTCCACCAAGCAGGGCCAGCATTAGACTCACTGGGGCCCAGGTCAGAAAGCTGAAGCTTCACCGCATGGGTCTGAAGCCAGAGGCCTTGAGCCCCATCACCCGGGGCTGAAGCCAAAGCCTGAGCAATTTAGCTTCATGGGGTGGGGGGAAGCAATTGCCCTGCTTCCTACTCCATAACACAGGCCCTGGTTTTTATATGCACAAAACCAGTTGTTGTGGGCTGTGAAGTTTTTATAGCATGTGTGGGGGAGGAAGAGAGGACTCAGAAAGAAAAAGGTTGAGAACCCCTGCCTTAGACTCTGTGCTAACTACCTATGCTAAACAATCTGTTTAAACCTTGTATTTCGCTGTGACATTCTGAGTACCTTTCCCAGACCCAAAGAAGAGCTCCCTGTAGCTCGAAAGTTTGTCTCTGTCACCAACAGAAGTAGGTCCAATAAAAGATATTACCTCACCCACCTTGTCTCTCAAATACTCTGGGACCAACGCACTAGAACAACACTGCATATTTAAAAAAATAGTCAGGGAGAGGCTAACAGCAATATCTGGTGGTTAAATGACCAAAATCATAAAGGTCCCTCCAAAGAATATGGATAAGATTTTTATCTTGAAGACATCACTTTATAGTAGTTATCCCATGAATTAGTCTCTCTTTTGAGTTTTTCCTTTTTGGTCAGTATCTTGTTTTACAGTACAGTCTTGCTAACTTACACAGTTTAAGAAAAAAAAAGAAATCTTGCTGCTTTCACAACAAAGATTTATTTGTCAAATGGCTGAAGTGAAGTTCTGTATTTTAATGCTGTGATTCTTTTTAAGTACAAATGCCGCAGTACACTAGGAGCTGCATAAATAAAAGCAAGCTACAATTAGCAGAATAGACTCTCCGATGCAGACTACTTTGTTCACCTTGGGCTCAACCCTCCAAACATTTATTACCAAGCATGGTGCTCAAGACTGTGCAGTCGCACACCTCTCAAGCACGACATTCAGTGGTGTTTGTAGGATCATGCCCTTATTGGCCAACCTGCAATGAAGTGATTCATCCTGACATTGGTTTCAAGCCTTACACAGGATTTGGAATGCAGGAGGTAGTATACATATTATTGTAATGAGATTTGTACACAAGATGTTACTGCAATCAATTTATTCTATATTTTGTATTTTTTCCCCCAAACACAAAATAAATACACCTCAACCCTATACACACACACCTTAACCAACCCCCCCCCCCACTAAAACTATAGGGTTAAATTTTTTAAACTAACCCCCTCTCCCCTCCGGGGAGTCATGCTGGGGGACAAAGGCTGTATTCTGCAAGGTCATGGGATGGTCTCAAAGATCTAACAGGTCTTTTCCTCTCTTCTATAAGCCTAAATCACAAAACTTTAAAATAAAAGGAGATGTTGGTGTGTTACCCACAACTACAGTTTCAACTTTAAAGATACACTGAATGTATTTTTTAAATTCTTTGCTTTTAGACATGTGTAGTGTGTGCAGAGTTCAAGGTGGACACACTCGAGTTTAATTATAGAAATAATAATCTCATCAAATAACTTGGGGACATGAGCTTCTTGCAAGATCTTATGCTGAGACCTCATGATCTGACTATGAAAACAACAAAGTTTGCTTGGGTGTAGCTTTGTCATTATCTGAAATTGCCATGCTGGCAGTATCTGGAACAAAGGTCACAGCTACTTTCCTTCTAAAGAACTGCCTTCACATGGGAGTTATCACAGAGAGCCTGTTAAAATTCACACCCCCTACCTTAATCCAAATTAACCTTCAAGAGTAGACAAGCCCTAAGAGATGGGGTGTGACAGAGAATCAGAGAGAGGGGCACAAAACAAGCAGGCACCATTAGGAGAGCTGAGACCTGAGCACTCCCAAACTTAGGGCAAGTTTGTATCTGGATGGGGACTTCACAGCTGGGCCATAGCCAAAGCCTGATCCAAACCCATCCAAAACCAGGGGGAGCCCAGATCACCACAATATAAAGCTTGATCCAAACCTGTCCAAAATCTGGGGGAGCCTAGCTCCCTGGCATTATGATGTCCATTAATATACCATTATTTATAGTATTGCTCAAAACCCCCAGTGTGGGTCTTGTTGCACTGAGACTGTACATGCTACAGTAACACAGTGCACACACACTGTACACAACACACACACACACTGTACATAATACACAGAGCGCACTGTACACACAAATAGCGCAGACACTACACGCAGAGCACACTGTACAGACAGTCCACATTACACACAAATAGCAATGCACGCTGTACACAGAGCACACTGTACACACTACACACACAGTACAGACAGGACACACAGAACACGGTACTGTGTGTATACACAGGCTGGACACACTGTGCAGAGTACACACAGAGCACACTACACACACCAATAGCGCGCACACACACTAGACACGTACACACACACACACACACACACACACACACACACACACACAGAGCCCGGGGTGCCAGCACCCTCCATTGATTCGCTGCCGCAGCCCCCCAGCCGCTCTCCCGCCCAGCCGGGGCTCGGGGTTTCCCCAGACCGGGGCCCCGGCAGCGGCGCTGGCTGGGCTCGGCCTCGGCCCCGGCCCCGGGAGCGCTCACCTGGCGGGCGGCCGGGCCCCCGGAGCGCAGAGCGGCCGCAGGGCCCGGCTCAGCAACCGCCTCGCCGCCATTTCGCCAGGCCTGGGTCACGGGCTGGGCCCGCCGGCGCGCGGAGTCGGAGGCGGCGCGGCTGCTGCGGCGCCCTCTAGTGGGCAGCGCGGACAGCGCCCGCCGGCGTGTAACGCCCAGCCACGCGCACCGCCACCGCCGGCTGGTGTGTGACACACCCAGCCACGCACACCGCCACCGCCAGCTGGTGTGTGACATGCCCAGCCACGCACACCGACACCGCTGCCCAGCTGGAGTGTGACACACCCAGCCACGCACACCGACACTGCCAGCCAGTGTGCGACACGCCCAGCCACGCACACCGACACTGCTGCCCGGCTGGAGTGTGACACACCCAGCCACGCACACCGACACTGCCAGCCAGTGTGTGACACGCCCAGCCACGCACACCGACACCACTGCCCAACTGGAGTGCGACACACCCAGCCACGCACACCGACACTGCCAGCCAGTGTGCGACACGCCCAGCCACGCACACCGACACCACTGCCCAGCTGGAGTGCGACACACCCAGCCACGCACACCGACACTGCCAGCCAGTGTGCGACATGCCCAGCCATGCACACCGACACCGCTGCCCAGCTGGAGTGCGACACACCCAGCCACACACACCGACACTGCCAGCCAGTGTGCGACACGCCCAGCCACGCACACCGACACCGCTGCCCGGCTGGAGTGCGACACACCCAGCCATGCACACCGACACTGCCAGCCAGTGTGCGACACGCCCAGCCACGCACACCGCCACCGCCAGCTGGTGTGTGACACGCCCAGCCACGCACACGGACACCGCTGCCCGGCTGGAGTGCGACACACCCAGCCACGCACACCGACACTGCCAGCCAGTGTGCGACATGCCCAGCCACGCACACCGCCACCGCCAGCTGGTGTGTGACACGCCCAGCCACGTACACCGACACCGCCGGCTGGTGTGTGACACGCCCAGCCATGCACACCGACACCACTGCCCAGCTGGCGTACAGTACGCCCAGCCACGCACACCGACACCGCTGCCCGGCTGGATGCGACACACCCAGCCATGCACACCGACACTGCCAGCCAGTGTGCGACACGCCCAGCCACGCACATCGACACCGCCAGCTGGTGTGTGACACGCCCAGCCACACACACAAACACCACCAGCTGGTGTGTGACACGCCCAGCCACGCACACCAACACCGCCGGCTGGTGTGTGACATGCCCAGCCATGCACACCGACACCACTGCCCAGCTGGCATACAGCACGCCCAGCCACGCACAGCGACACCGCCGGCTGGTGTGTGACATGCCCAACCATGCACACCAACACCGCTGCCCGGCTGGCGTGCAGCATGCCCAGCCACGCACACAAACACCGCCAGCTGGTGTGTGACACGCCCACTCACGCACACCAACACTGCTGCCCGGCTGGCAGGCAGCATGCCCAGCCATGCACACAAACACCACCGGCCGGTGTGCGACACGCCCAGCCACGCACACCGACACCACCATCTGACTAGTCTGCGACACACCCAGCCACGCACACCAACACCACTGCCCGGCTTGTGTGTAACACACCCAGCCATGCGCATTGACACTGCCAGCTGGTGTGTAACACGCCCAGCCATGCACACTGACACTGCCAGCTGGTGTGTGACACGCCCAGCCATGCACACTGACACTGCCAGCTAGTGTGTAACACACCCAGCCATGCACACCAACACCGCTGTCCAGCTGGTGTGCAACAAGCCCAGCCACGCTCACCGACACCGCCAGCTGGTGTGCAACATGCCCAGCCACGCACACCAACACCGCCAGCTGGTGTGTAACATGCCCAGCCATGCACACCTACACTACCAGCCGGTGTGCGAAATGCCCAGCCATGCACACTGACACCGCCGCCCGGCTGCTGTGTGACACACCCAGCCATGCACACCGATACCGCCAGCTGCTGTGTAACACACCAAGCCATGCACTCCTGCACCCTCTGCCAGTGGGCAACACACACAGTCACACACCCCTACACCCCCTGCCACTGTGCAACACACATACACCTAGCTACACACACCTGCTCAGCCTGCCAATGTATAATACACACCACCACACAATACCTCCCTGCCAGTGTGGTGACGCCTACACCTCCTGTCATTGTGCATCAAATACCCTGTCAGTTTGTAACACCCACCCCTAGCGGAGGTGGAGGCCGGTATTTCTGCTTCTTCTACCAGTGTGAAACACATACATACATATATACTGAGCCAAAACACACAATTTACCCCTGGGAGAGTGTGCAGCACACACAGCCACATACCTCACTACCTGAGTTGGAAGCAGACACAGTGAGCAACAATGTGTACTACGCACATCTTGTCAGAGTATGCAGCACACACAGCCACGCACATCTCCTTGCCGGTGTGTAATGCAAACATATATACATCCCTACACTGTGCCATGACACCTCCTTGCCAGAATGGACAGCAGGCACACAGAGAGCCACAATACACACACACAGAAATAATACAACCCAACACACAGCACTTCACTGCCAGAGTGTGCAGTACGCAAACACAGATGCATCTCATTTCCTTCCCCATTCTTTGTACTAATTGGGAATTATTCCATTTTGTCTGTTGAAAGGTTTGCCAAGAGCTCTTGAATTCGCCTTGCTGCCTGACCCTTTAGCTCTGGTTGGTGATCTCTTGGGGCTTGTTGGCTTGTTATTTCTGATGTTTGAGCTGAGCATTTTTGGAAATCTGGCCACTTCATTTAAGTGCCTAAATGGGAGCTATTAAGTGCTGAGCTCTGTTGAAAACCAGGCCCCGTGTGCATTGTACTTATTTTATTGTGTGTGCACATAGAGATGTTCCTTGACAGGTGGTTTATAAATGTATTTCATTTTAATGTCTCCTTGGACCACATTATAATTCCAGAAATGGAGCTGGAACGTATGTTAATTCACTTACTAAAAGCTTCTCTGTTAAATAAGCGTATGCCTCTTTCCTGGTTATGTGTCTCCAAATCCGTTGCAATATAAAAATCCCAAACTATTTAGAGGCATTCCTTCAAACAATTACTCCTGCAGAATAAAATATTTCTACTTACCAAAGCCTCTAGCACAATAGGGATCCATGTAATCAAGTGCACTGCAGGCTTTTGTAACTACAAATCCTTTCTAGTACATCTAAGCCTATAATAGGCTTATAATGAAATATCTGTATGTTTTTGTGATGTAAATATTTTTAAACTTTACATTGTTAAACTGAGAAGGAATGACAAAAGGAGGAGAGACACAGAAGGCGAAACACACAAAGGTGAGAAGAAAAGAGAAGACAAGAGTCAGATGGGAGGGTTTTTTATTTTAAGTTAACCTGAAATATATTATTTCAGGCAATTAGAGTACAAAGATTCTGTAACCTTGTGAAGCCATAACTTTACATTTATTCCTCAGATAAAGAATACCTGCCAGACTCTGCTCTTGGGGCCCTATTTTGAGGAATTTAAAAATGTAAAGAAGAATCGCATCTTTCAATTAAAAAAAATAAGCATCTGGAAGGGACCTCGAAAAGTCATCAAGTCCAGTCGGCAGAGCCAAATAAACCTCAACCATCCTTGACAGGTGATTCTCTAACATGTCTTTAAAAGCTTCCAGTGATGGAGATTCCACAACCTTCCTCGGAAGCCTATTTCAGAATTTAACTAACCTTATAGTTAGAAAGTTTTTTTCTAATATCTAACTTAAATCTCCATTGCTTCAGATTAATCCCATTATTTCTTGTCTTACCTTTAGTGGTCATGGAGAGCAATTGATCACTGCCCTCTCTATAACAGCCCTTAACATATTTCAAGACTGTTACCAGGTGCCCCCTTAGTCTTCTTTTCTCAAGACTAAGGAAGCCCAGTTTTTTAACCTTTCCTCATAGGTCAGGATTTCTAAACCTTTTATCATTTCTGTTGCTCTTCGCTGGACTATCTCCAATTTGTCCACATCTGTCCTGAAATGCGGCACCCAGAACTGGACACAGTACTCCAGCTGAGGTCTCATCTGTGCTGAGGAGGGTAGCACAATTACTTCCCATGTTTTACATACAACACTCCTGGTAATACACTCAAGAATAACATTATCCTTTTTCATAGCTGAATCACATTGTTGACTCATATTCAATTTGTGACCCAGAATAACCCCCCAGGTCCTGTTTAGCAGTACTACCACCTAGCCAGTTATTCCCCTTTTTGTAGTTGTACAGTTGATTTTTCCTTCCTTCCTTGCACTTGTCTTTATTGAATTTCATGTTGTTGAATTCAGACAAATTCTCCAATTTGTCAAGGACATTTTGAATTCTAATCCTGTCCTTCAAGGTGCTTGCAACCCTTCCCAGCTTGGTGTTATCTGCAAATTTTATACATATACTCTCCACTCCATTATCCAATGAAGTGGGTATTCACCCACGAAAGCTCATGCTGCAAAACGTCTGTTAGTCTATAAGGTGCCACAGGATTCTTTGCTGCTTTTACAGATCCAGACTAACACGGCTACCCCTCTGATACTTGACTCCATTATCCAAGTCATTTATGAAAATCCTGAATAGTGTACTAGACCCAGGACAGACCCCTGTGGGACTCCACTGTACATGCCCTCCAGATTTGGCAGTGAACCATTGACAACTATTCTTTGAGTATGGTCTTTCAACCAGTTGTGCACCTGCCTTGTAGTAATTGCATCTAGACCACACTTCCCTAGTTTGCTTATGAGACTATCATGTGGGACTGTGCCAGAAGCCTTACTAAAATCAAGATAGATCATATCTACTGCTTCTCCTTCTCCACTAGGCCAGTAACCCTGTCAAAGACAGGAAATTAGGTTAGTGTGGCATGATTTTGTTCTTGACAAATCCATGCTGGCTATTCCTTATAATGCTATTATCCTCCATGTGATTACAATATGTGATTATTTAATAATTTGTTCTGGTATTTTTCCAGGTATCAAAGTCAGGCTGACTGGTCTATGATTCCCCCAATCCTCTTTGTTCCCCTTTTTAAAGACAATTACAATGTTTGCCCTTCTGCAGTCTTCACCCATCCTCCAGGAGTTTTCAAAGATAATTGCTAATGGTTCCGAGATTGCTTCAGCTAGTTTCTTAAGTACCCTTGGATGAATTTCATCAGGCGCTGCCAACTTAAATACATCTAACTTATCTAAATATTCTTTAATCTGTTATTTCCCTGGTTTTGGGTGTATTCCTTCCCCCTTGTTTTTAATTGTTCCAATATAAATTGATATGCATCAATCACTGGAGCTGAAAGTTTGCTAATTAATCTTAATGAAGATTATTATTATTAATTAATTTGCAGAGTTGCCATCTCTCACAATTTAATCACAAGCCTTGTGATATTTGGAGATTTTCCCAAAGCCTCAGTTCCTGGTATCATGAGATTACACGCCACAGTCAAGTCAAATCTTGATTTTTTTTTTTTTGACAAATTAAACAGATTGAGCTCTTTAAGTCTCACGCTAAGGCATTTTCTGCCGCCCACGAATCAGTGTTACGATAAATAGCTTCCTAGTGAGGATGTTACATAATTGTGTAAAGCAGGGGTTTCAAACTCAATTTACCTCAGGGCCAGTGCCAGTCCTCAAATCCTCCCAGCGGGCCAATAATGTCACTGAAGATGGTGTTCAGAAAATAAAAAGTTTATATTTTATTCTTTATTTTGAATTTCTTAGAAATTTCATCGCCTGCCAGAGAGTTTTTAGTGTTTGCCAGACACCTGGCAATGCTTCAGTTCTGTCAGTTTGTTGATATTTGGCCTCAGTGACTGAGCAGTTGAAACCTTCAGGACTGCAACAAGGTATGCATCAGATAGTTCTGTTTGGTCCACTTTCCCATGCTCTGCTGACATGGGCCTTCTTGGGCACAAGAGCGGCTGAAGAGGAGGCACAGTCATGGTCTGCCCACTGGTCAGATGCAAGGGGTGAGGAGCATGGCTACTACCCTAAAGAGATGGGGCAGTAGGTGGTTCTAACCCTCCCTGTGTGTCTGGGATTATGCTCCCATCAGGTTCAGTGCCTCCTGGTGCTCCTGCTGAGATGTCCTCTCCTACACAGCCTACCAACATTACATGGGTCAGTAGGTAAAAAAGTAAATAAAGGGCCCCATTTCCTTACACAGACCTGCAGTGCCAATACCTAGAAAGAACCTCTTCCCTTTCTTCTTTTCTTCACTTTATCTCATCTGCAGGAACCAAGCACATTGCCTCTGTGCAGGCACCATCCCCCGGAGCTCCCATTGGCCCAGAGTCAGTGCTCGGGGAGGGGGAATGGAGGCAGCGTGCCCCCTTGCACTGTCATTGGAGCCTCACAAGTCACGCCACCTCCCAGTCCATTTCCTACCCTTTTCTCTCACTCCCTTGGCTTCATGCCGTCCCCACTGACTCTGCCCAGCGACTAGTGACGCTGCCTCCATGGCTGACTCTAGGGTGATCAGATGTCCCGATTTTATAGGGACAGTCCCAATTTTTGGGTCTTTTTCTTATATAGGCTCCTATTACCCCCCACCCCCTGTCCTGATTTTTCACATTTGCTGTCTGGTCACCCTAGCTGACTCTGCCTGGCAACTAGTGATGGTATCACTGTCCCTCCCCCCCAGTGCCTGCAGCAGACGGAGCCGGCAGCTTGGCTGCATCTCTCCTGCTCACTCCCCTCCTGCCCCCCCACCCCTTGGCCAGCAGCCACCAGGGCCAGATGAAAGAACTTTTTTAAAAGTTTCTGCAGGCCGCAGTGGGGAGGTTCTCGGGCCGCAGATGGCCGACGGGCCGGGACTTTGAGACCCCTGGTGTAAAGGCTCATGTCTAGGAACTGAGAGAATGATACTTTCAGGAAGTGCTTGATGAGCGAAGACAGAATAAGTACAGTAACTCCTCACTTAATGTTGTAGTTATGTTCCTGAAAAATGCAACTTTAAGTGAAACAATGTAAAACTAATCCAATTGTCCCATAAAATTTACTGTAAATGCGGGGGGGGGGGGTAGGTTCCAAGGAAATTTCTGGGGGGCAGACAAAAGGCATTATACTGTACACTGTACAGTACTGTACTGTGGTGTGGTTGGGAAGTGCCCCTGGCTTACCCCACACAGGAACTGCCCGCTGCAGGCAAGGACGCTAGGAAGCACCTTTGCAGCAGCAGCGGCAGCTTCCCAGGAGAACAGGCTCAGATTTTGCAGGGAATGCTCCAGGCCCGCCTCTTCTTGTCCCCGCTCCACTCGAGGCCCACCTCTTCCCACCCCCACTCCACCGCCTCTCTGGAGCATGCCACATCCCTCCCCCGCAAAGTCCTAAGAACTGCCAAACAGCTGTTTGATGGTGTTTAGGACTTTCTGGGAGGGCGGGGGAGAAGCGAAGATGCAGCGCTTCCCCGCTCCTGCCCCTCCCTCCCAGAAAGTCCTAAGCGCAAAGTGCTGGGAGGGGGAGGAGCAGGGAAGCCCCGCGTCTCCACTCCTCCCCCTCCCTCCCAGAAAATCCTAAGTGCCACCAAACAGCTGTTTAGTGGTGCTTAGGATTTTCTGGGAGGGAGGGGGAGGAGCAGAGACACGGCGCTTCCCCGCTCCTGCATCTCCCTCCCTGAAAGTCCTAAGCGCTGCCAAACAGCTGCCCTGGGGAAGCGCTGGGAGGGAGGGGGAGGAGGCGGAGAAGCGGAACTTGTGCAATGCTCCCTTGTAAAGTTGCTGCTCTTCCACAGAATCTTACAAGCAGGCAGCCAAATGACGTTATAAGGGAGCATTGCACAACTTTAAACAAGCATGTTCCCTAATTGAGCAGGGACGTAACATTGAAACAATGTTAAGTGGGACAACGTTAAATGAGGAGTTACTGTAGAAGACGGCATAACGGCTGAATGTTGCACTGTCTTGGTTCTCTTTGCCTGTGCTTGCACAGTGAACTCAAAATACAAGGGTGCTGTATAGCTGCTGATCTGTAATTGTATGTTTACTCCTACCAGAGGCAACCACTGGGATCCTGTTTTGAGGAATTTCGAAATACACCTTCCATTAAAAAGAGTAAGCATCTAGCCCTTAGAAACGTAAACTGATATACATCAATCACCAGAGCTGAACGTTTGCCAATACATTTTCATAAAGACAGTGATGATAAATATTAATAATAATAATTTGTAGTGATGCCAACTTTCATGACTTTATCACGAGTCTCATGATATTTGGTGATTTTCTCCAGGCCCCGGCTCCTGGTATCATTAGATTACATTAGAATCTGAGCTTTCATTTGAAAAGAAATAAAAAATTTAAAAACATGATCAAAAAGGCTCAAAAACAAGAAGAGGAAAAGTGTTTTTTTGGGTTTTTTTTTTCTTTTCAGAATTGCATGATTTTCAATCAAGTGTCATACCTGACTCACGATTTTTTGAACTCTTGGGGTTGGCAGTACTGAATTTTCATTGCAAGTCTAGAGGCCTCAGCCAAGATCAGGGCCTAGTTGTGTTAGGCTGTGTACATGCACATGGTAAGAGTCACTCCTGTCTTGAAGAGCTTACACTGTAAATACATGAGATTGACAAAGGAAGTATCTTTGTCCCCAATTAACAAATAGGGGAACTGACAGTGGTGGCACCTGCAGCAAGAGGGCCCCCTGAAGCCAGATCCAGCCTGCAAGGCCTTCGGTTTGGCCCACCAGGTGTGAGCTGCTTTGTCCTGCTCCCTTCTGGGGGCTCTGCTGTAAGACCAGCCCTCCTACCTGGCTCCAACTCCACTCTGGGCTCCCCTCACTACGACACCCATGCTCTCTGATGCCCAGTCCTGTCTGCAGTGTCCCCATGCTGACCTGCCTCTGAACGCTCTCCCCACCCGCCAGCTCAGAGGGATGCTCTGCAGCCGGGAGGGAAAGGCCACAGGGCCTAGGGATGCTTAGAGCCTGGGGCCAGCCGGAGACAGGTAGCTAAGCTGCCTTTACAGCAGAGCCCTCAGTGGGGAGCAAGAAGTAACAGGTGATGCTCAGCAGGCCAAATGGAAGGCCCTCACCGGCGGATCTGGGCCTTGTGCTTCCTTTTCCCGCACAGCATCCAGGGCTGGCTCCAGACCCCAGCGCGCTTGGGGTGGCATTTTGCCGGCAGGGTGGCAGGCGGCTCCGGCGCACCTTCCGCAGTCATGCCTGCTGGAGGTCCACCGGAGCTGCGGGACCAGTGGACCTCCCGCAGGCATGACTGCGGAGGGTTCGCTGGTCCCGCGGCTCGGGTGGATCTCCCGCAGGCATGCCAGCGGATGCTCCACCGGAGCCGCGGGACCAGCGGAACCTCCGCAGGCATGTCTGCAAGAGGTCCCCCGGAGCCGCGGGACCGGCGACCGCCAGAGCGTGCCCCGCAGCGCGCCGCCCTGCTTGGGGTGGCGGGATTCCTAGAACCGCCCCTGACAGCATCCCCCGAGCCGGTAGGTGCCAGTGCTGGACCCGAGTGGGGAGGTGAGGGGGTGTGCACAGGTGGATCAATGCAGGGACACTGCAGACTGAGACTGGACAGGGGAGCACAGGGGCCAGAGCTGCGGGGAGCAGTCAGGGGTGGATCTTGGGGCTAAGCCAGAGCTGAGTAGCCACCTGCCCAGACAGTGGAGCTCCCAGCTGGGAGCAGGAGTCAGGCACAGGCAGGGGAAGCCAGGGATGGGACAGGCTCTGGGACACTCACCACCTACTTCCTTGGGCTTCTCCTGCTCCTCCACTGTCCCCATCTTCCTCCCAGTCCTGTGGGGGCCCCGGAACTGAGCTTTGCAGGGAGCCCCAGCACTGGGAAATGAGGCACAGAGAGATTAAGTAACTTGCCAAAGGTCACACTGGACACTTGTGTGAAGTGAACCCAGATCTCCAACATCTCCTTAACTCAAAGACCATCCTTCCTACCACCCCTTTTCCCTGTGTAGTTTTTAAGGCAACTTGAATTTAGGCCTCTTATGCTTTTGTGGCTGGTGATCATTATCTTGAAGGCATGATTTTCAGAAGTGCCGAGCAGCCACAGCTCCCTTTGATGTCAATGGAAGTTGTACGTGCTCAGCACTCTTGATAATCTGACCCTTAATTTCTTCTAGTTCAGGGGTTCTCAAACTGGGGGTCAGGACCCCTCAGGGCGTTGTGAGGTTATTACATGGCGGGTCGCGAGCTGTCAGCCTCCACCCCAAACCCCGCTTCGCCTCCAGCATTTTAATGGTGTTAAATATATTAAAAAGTGTTTTTCATTTATAAGGGGGAAGGGGTCGCACTCAGCGGCTTGCTATGTGAAAGGGGTCACAAAAGTACAAAAATTAGCGAGTCCAGTAGGCTAGTGGCAGCCAGTGCAGGGAGCAGAGAATTACCTTTAAACATGAATGTATCTGTAGGACAAAGACATTGTTACACTGAGATATTCAGTGATAGGGTGAAAGATTTTTCATAGCTGAACTTTTTGTGTAGTCTGCCATATGCTAAAGCTAAGTGTAATATATTTTTTAACACAAGCAGTGTCAAACTTTTCATCAGTTGCTTCTTTAATAAGCTGCTTCTTACACACTAAACCACAAGATGGCAGCACAGGAATATGCATCTATATTATTACACCTAACACAAATCTTGCATCTCCTGTATTGTATCTTTTTTCCCCTTCTATCAATAGGGCATGTTGATGGTTAAGAAATATACTTTCTAAGGTGGAATCAGAAGCACCCTCATTAGAACACCACTTGCAATATGAAAATGGATACTGTCTCTTTAAGATGAGAGTGATCCTATGTGGTATCCTACAAGATTGAAGGGGACGCCTAAAGGACAGGGACCAGTGTGAGTGGATCTCCCTGCCTCTCAAGGGGCAGCACATATAATAGACTCCTCTGAGAAGTACTTAGCACAGATGTACAAGGGTCAGCTCTGGAGGGAAAGTAGTGCTAATCTCCTAAACCTGGCTCCTATCAGCCAAACTCTGTCCATTGACAACACCAAAAAGAGACATGAGCAAAGCTGGTTGAAATTTTTCATCCTAAACTTATTTTTGGCAAAAAAAATGCTTTTTTAAAACATGATTTTGTTGTTTTTGTAAAAAGTTCTTTGACTTTGGCAACAGTTTTAGTTTCTCATGAAAACTTTTGTGACATTGCTGAATTATTTACACTCATTTGACAGCCTGTGGCAGGGTAGTCTGTCCCCTGAAATGCAATGGGGTCTAGGGGTCAGCCCACCCTGCCCCATGGTGCGGCCCTTTAAGATTTTGGAAGATATTATGAATGCAAGATCCTAGGAAATAAAAAATATTAGTAGAGAGGAAATGGTCCCAGGAATAAGTAATGTTTAGGGGGGGAAAACATTACTGTTTCTTTAAGGGATCAGGACTAGGAGCCTTGCCAAGTTGATGGGGCAGCCCCTCCCCTCTCTCTCAGCCAATTGGGATGAGTTCTGGAAAAGGGATGAGCATATATGCTGCCTTGCCCGGCATATCACAGCAAGGGAGATACCAGCAGGAGGTGGGTCTACTGGCTAAGCCTTCTGAACCAAAAGGGAAAGACCTTGATTATGGAAAGAGCCTAGCTGGAGGAAAAGCTGGCAGAGGCTTTCCAGCTGGCCTGAAGTACCACCCAGCTTCTGGGGCATACCAGGTTTCTTATATGGACCTGGAGTGAATGTGAGATACTGAAAGAAGTGCTTTGCATGTTGTGTTTAAAAACAAACAAACAAACAAAAACCTTAATAAATCAAACCCTACAAAGGGAATATTTTGTTTGAAATAAACTGAGCTTGGTAGCTGGAAGAACCTGTGCAGATGCTGAGGGCAGTGCACTGGCAAGACCATGAGGAACGATGAGATGTAGTGGAGAGTGGTACCTGCTCACACAGCCATAAGGGTTGGCTCCTCCCCCCGCCCCCCAATCATTAAAATTAGAGTTTGGCAAATAATTGTGGGTTTTGTTGTTGTCTTTTTGCCCAGCAACCTGAAAAATCAGGGAAGTATTTGTCTCAGTTCCAGAAATGTTTGGAATTTGTCAGCAAAACTGAAAAAGTCCATTTGGGGCCAGTTTTCCTTCCTGGGTGAGTGCTTTAACCACCAGGCTATTAGCTATTTTAGGGAGGGAGGGTTTCTCAATCTCGTTGAAGTTATTCTAATTTGTACAAATATTTAAATATTCATTGGACCAAAAAGGAAGTGAGTGATTGTATAGCCTGTGATTAAGGCATTCATCGGGGAGGTATGCCTCTGAATCAGGCAGAGAGAAGGAGGCTTCCAACTTGCATGAGCATACTCCAGTTAATCACTAGCTGACTATACACTCTGAGGCACGTGACTTTTGTGGATACTGCCATTTGGCATCATTGCACACTCTGAGCCAGAAGAGGATTTATCCTTGCACCAGGACAGACATGGAAGGCAGGCAGGCAGGCAGTTTGCCGTTCCTTTCTTCAGAGTTAGGGGCTGCAGATATGGGTTCCACTGCAGTTTAGGGTAGCCCTGAGGGTGCTCTAAATTGTGCCCCTGCTGCTGTGGCCATATGGGGCTTTGCTGAGACACAATAGCCAAGGTGTTGCTCCAAACCTGCTACACCCCTTGCCAGTTCAGAGCGGTTCTCTCTGTCACCTTTGGCCCATCCCCACCCTGTCCACTTTCAGGAATGCCTCCAGAGGCTAGTATCAGAGGGGTAGCCGTGTTAGTCTGGTTCTGTAGAAGCAGCAAAGAATGCTGTAGAAGCAGCAAAGAATCCTGTGGCACCTTATAGACTAACAGACGTTTTGCAGCATGAGCTTTCGTGGGTGAATACCCACTTCTTCAGATGCAAGTAGTGGAAATTTCCAGGGGCAGTTTTATATATGCAAGCAAGAAGCAAGCTAGAGATAACGAGGTTAGTTCAATCAGGGAGGATGAGGCCCTGTCCTAGCAGTTGAGTGAAAACCAAGGGAGGAGAAACTGGTTCTGTAGTTGGCAAGCCATTCACAGTCTTTGTTTAATCCTGAGCTGATGGTGTCAAATTTGCAGATGAACTGGAGCTCAGCAGTTTCTCTTTGAAGTCTGGTCCTGAAGTTTTTTGCTGCAGGATGGCCACCTTAAGATCTGCTATTGTGTGGCCAGGGAGGTTGAAGTGTTCTCCTACAGGTTTTTGTATATTGCCATTCCTAATATCTGATTTGTGTCCATTTATCCTTTTCCTTAGAGACTGTCCAGTTTGGCCGATGTACATAGCAGAGGGACATTGCTGGCATATGATGGCATATATTACATTGGTGGACGTGCAGGTGAATGAACTGGTGATGGTGTGACTGATCTGGTTAGGTCCTGTGATGGTGTCGCTGGTGTAGATATGTGGGCAGAGTTGGCATCGAGGTTTGTTGCATGGATTGGTTCCTGAGTTAGAGTTACTATGGTGCGGTGTGCAGTTACTGGTGAGAATATGCTTCAGGTTGGCAGGTTGTCTGTGGGCGAGGACTGGACTGCCACCCAAGGCCTGTGAAAGTGTGGGATCATTGTCCAGGATGGGTTGTAGATCCCTGATGATGTGCTGGAGGGGTTTTAGCTGGGGACTGTATGTGATGACCAGTGGAGTCCTGTTGGTTTCTTTCTTGGGTTTGTCTTGCAGTAGGAGGCTTCTGGGTACACGTCTGGCTCTGTTGATCTGTTTCCTTATTTCCTCGTGCGGGTACTGTAGTTTTGAGAATGCTTGGTGGAGATTTTGTAGGTGTTGGTCTCTGTCTGTGGGGTTAGAGCACCTCTCTACAAAGGAAAAAGGACTGTAAGCTGTCTAAACTCCTACCTGCTATATGGGGCCACAACTGTGGTACCCCTAACCCACCCAGCAATATCGTCAATCTATCCAACCACACACTCAGCCCAGAAGAAACGTCTGTCCTATCTCGGGGACTCTCCTTCTGTCCTGCCACCCCCACCAACATGATACAGTTCTGCGGCGATCTGGAAGCCTACTTTCGCCATCTCCGACTCAAAGAATACTTTCAGGACAACACTGAACAGTGCACTGATACACAGTTACCCTCCCACCAACAGCACAAAAAGAAGAACTCCACATGGACTCCTCCTGAGGGTCGAAATGACAGTCTGGACCTATACATTGAATGCTTCTGCCGACATGCACAGGCAGAAATTGTGGAAAAACAACATCGCTTGCCTCATAACCTAAGTCATGCAGAACGCAATGCCATCCACAGCCTCGGAAACCATCCTGACATTATAATCAAAGAGGCTGATAAAGGAGGTGCTATTGTCATCATGAACAGGTCTGACTACCAAAAGGAGGCCGCCAGACAACTCTCCAACAGCAAATCACATCCTCTAGCTGGCACAGCTGTGCAGGTAAAACCCCCAGTGTAGACACAACTGTGACAGATATTGCAGCTGCATGCAATATCCGTGGGGACCATTTTGTGTTAAATGTAGGAATAGATTATCTATTATCTAGATTATCTATCTATAGTATGAATAACTCCAAGGGTGGAGGGTTGCCACAGCTCTACCAGGAACTAAAACCAGTTAAGTGATTAAGGGGAATCATTATAAAAACCTTCAGAGAGGTACCACCTCCTGTGGGCTTGCGTATACTGGTTCAAACTGGTTTTTTCCAGAAAACAACAGACAAAGAAAAGGCTTTTGATATAAAAAGCTGGGTTTAAACTGATTCAGGGCCTTCTTTCTGATCCAGCAAATGGACAGGACCTTCTGTCTAAGAGCGCCAAACCTTGTAGAAAGTTTAGAAAGACTTTGGCCTATTCAGGCCCCCTAAGGCTGAGGGATGTGCATAGGAACTTTTGTTTTTGTACATGTTTTCTCTGTAATGCTTTTATCTTGAGAATAAAGGTGTTTGCTTAGAAAGAACTGTGTGGTAACTTTTAACGGCTGACCATACATCGTTCATTGCCCTCAGAGAAGGAAGCAAAGCACAGACACTGGCCTTTTAGGTGGGCTGGCTTGCTGGGAATATTTCCATGTAAGGCAGGGTGATTTGCAGCCTTAAAATCCTAGTCAGGATAGCAAGGGATGCGGGTAACCTTAACAGGGAGCCGGAAACCTTAACTGGGTGCCCTCGAGAGATTCCGGAGGGTGCAGTTACTCTGAAACTTCAACAGCAACATTGCATAGGTTACTATGCCAGCAGAACTCCTTCAGTTGGCTTAGGCCTGGTCCACACTAAAAAGGGGGTTCGAATTAGGGTACGCAAATTCAGCTACGTGAATAGCGTAGCTGAATTCGAAGTACCCTAATTCGAACTACTCACCCGTCCAGATGCGGCGGGGTCGAACTCCGCGGCTCCAAGGTCGACTCCGCCACCACCGTTTGCAGTGGTGGAGTACCGGAGTCGACCGCGGCGCTTCCGGAGTTCGAACTATCGCGTCTAGATCAGACGCGATAGTTCGAACTCCGAGAAGTCGAACTCACCGTGTCGACCCGGACGGTAAGTGTGGACTAGCCCTTAGGCTGCATCTCCACTAGGAGGCTCTGCCGACAAAAGCTTTTGAAGTGTAGACATGGCCTTTGAGTCTGATTTCTCTCCTCTCTGCGATCCCCTCTTCTCTGAGTCACTTTCTCCTTCACACATTTAGTTTCCACTCCAATGGAGAGACACTGGCCCATCCATTCCTCCCCTCAAAAAAACTTGGGGTTCAGCATAGGGCTAGTCCTTTCAATATAGTATACTAAGGCCTTGTCTACACTACAGGACTATTTCGAATCTACTTAAGTCGAATTTGTGGATTCGACCTTATGAAGTCGAATTTGTGTATCCATACTAAATACACATATTCGAACTTCTGAGTCCACATTCACGGGGCCAGCGTCGACTTTGGAAGCGGTGCACTGTGGGAAGCTATCCCACAGTTCCCGCAGTCCCCGCTGCCCATTGGAATGCTGGGTAGAGCTCGCAATGCCTGCTGGGTGAAAAAATGTGTCGAGGGTGGTTTTCGGTTACTGTCGTCATTGAACCGTCAATCACGCCCTCCCTCCCTGAAAGCGCCGGCGGGAAATCTGTTCGCGCCCTTGTCTGGTCGGTTACAGCGCGGACGCCACAGCACTGCGAGCATGGAGCCTGCTGCGATCATCGCTGCACTTATGGCCGTTGTCAACTCCTCGCACCTTATCGTCCACCTCTGCAACAGTCAGCTGCTGAGAAACCGGGCGAGGAGGCTCCGGCAGCACGGTGAGGAGAGTGGCACAGACCTCTCAGAAAGCAGGGTACGCCGGGCAGTGGAGATCATGGTGGCAATGGGTCACGTTCATGGTGTGGAACGGCGATTCTGGGCCCAGGAAACAAGCACAGACTGGTGGGACCGCATAGTGCTGCAGGTCTGGGATGACACAGAGTGGCTGCGAAACTTCAGGATGCGTAAGGGCACTTTCCTTGAACTGTGTGACTTGCTGTCCCCTGCCCTGAAGCGCCAGGACACACGCATGCGAGCAGCCCTGAGTGTGCATAAGCGAGTGGCCATTGCTCTCTGGAAACTAGCAACGCCAGACAGCTACCGGTCAGTAGTGAACCACTTTGGCGTGGGCAAATCTACCGTGGGGATTGCTGTCATTCAAGTAGCCCACGCAATCGTTCAGCAACTGCTCTCAAAGGTAGTGACTCTCGGAAATGTCCAGGTCATCATAGATGGCTTCGCCGCGATGGGATTCCCAAACTGCGGTGGGGCTATAGATGGGACTCACATCCCTATCCTGGCACCAGCCCACCAGGCCAGCGAGTACATTAACCGAAAGGGCTACTTTTCAATGGTGCTGCAAGCTGTGGTGGACCATAGGGGACGTTTTACCAACATCAACGTCGGGTGGGCGGGCAAGGTTCATGACGCGCATGTGTTCAGGAACTCTGGTCTGTTTAGACGCCTCCAGGCAGGTACTTTCTTCCCGGACCACAAAATAACGGTTGGGGATGTGCAGATGCCTACAGTGATCCTCGGGGACCCGGCCTACCCGCTAATGCCCTGGCTCATGAAGCCCTATACAGGCGCCTTGGACAGTGCGAAGGAACTCTTCAACTACCGGCTGAGCAAGTGCAGAATGGTGGTGGAGTGTGCTTTCGGACGTCTCAAGGGGAGATGGCGGAGCTTACTGACTCGCTCGGACATCAGCGAAAAGAATATCCCAGTAGTTATTGCTGCTTGCTGTGTGCTCCACAATCTATGTGAGAGCAAGGGCGAGACCTTTTTGGCCGCTTGGGAGGTTGAGGCAAATCGCCTGGCTGCTGTTTACGATCAGCCAGACACCCGTGCCGAGAGAATATCCCAGCGGGAAGCGCTGTGCATCAGGGAGGCTTTGAAAGCGAGTTTCCTCGCAGAGCAGGGTAACCTGTGACTGTCCACTTGATTTTAAGAGAGCCTGATCATGGGCCTGTGTCTGTATGTGTCCAGTTAGATCTGAGCTCACAAACCCGGTTCTCCAAGTTTCCCCCACTTCCAAAGCACGTTTTAAAACTAATGAAACATTACAGTAATTAATAATAAATCTTTCGTTGACTTTGCATTTCTGTTTCTTGGTTGAAACATGTAAGCATTCTGTGCTGGGTAAAGTGTGCACTGATGTACAGACCGCTTGTCCAAAACAGGACGGACAGCCTCCTGCTCCTACATAGGTCTGTGGGGTGGGGGACGGTTTACGGTGGTTGTGCATGTAGGGGGAGGGTTGCAGGAATGGGTGGGTTTGCAGGAAGGGGCGAGGGGTGCCGTCTTTGGATAGGGGTTTACATGACGGCTGTGGGCTGTGGGTTTGGGCGTTGGAAGGGGTGAGGGGTGTGGGGGAAGGGTGAGTATCTGCCCCTGGATGAGGGCTCTTTTTGGGGCTCAGGGCACTGGGGAGGATCGTGGCTACGGTCGAAGTGCATGTGAAGGGAAGCCTGCCTTTACATTCGGGGATGGCAGGCACCAGGACCCTGGACAAGCATACACATCAACGAAAGACCCGGGGCAGCATACACCACACAGACTGACCCTGGTGCCTAGTGACTGCAGTCTGTGTGTGCCCTGCAGTTGACCCTGCACCCAAGTCTGTACCATGGTACTGTGGGCTATGCACTGCAATTACAATCCCCCCCCCCCCCACACACACAGAAAGTCTTCTGACACGAGAAACGTGACGGAAACAGTGAGTAACACCAAACCGCTTTTAATAATGTAGTACACAGTGGGGGGTTTAAACTTGGAGTTGGGACTGGTTGATGCTGTAAGGAAAGAACTTGTACAAATTTACAGCGCGAGAGGTGTCTCGAACATTAGCGGTCTGCTGCGGTGCAGGGACAGTTCTCACGGCCCCTACCGCCCCTCCTTCTTGTAACTTTGGGTGAGGGGGGGTGTAGCAGGGTGGACCCTGCTCCTGCCCAGAGGGGCTTGAAACGCTGCCTGCCAGGGCTTAAGAGGCATGGCTCTGGAAGCTGGGCTGAATAAGGAAGTGGCCGCAGCTGGGGCCACGCCCCAAACTGAAGCCCTGGGGCTTATAAGAGGCAGGGAAGCCAGAGCACAGACAGTCTCTCTCTGCCTTCAGAGAGGGATGGGCCTGGCTGCTTATGAGCAGAGCTAAAGTACCTAGGTGAAGCAGGGCTGGGAACAGGCTAGGGAGCTGGGGAGCTCAAGCCAGACAAACCCCAGGCTGCAGCCTAGCGGTAGGCCACAGGTACTGGGGGTTGCAAGGGGCAACCCAGGGGTAGGAAAAGCAGCAGGTCCAAACCCCTTTGCCTGTGATGAGTGGGCTGATACTGCAGTCTGCCCCAGGGTGTGGGGCTAGACCATGACTGTCAGTGGCCACTACTGAGGCAAAGTGGGGATAGTAGGGTGGGGGTTCCCCTGGGAGGGGGAGACCCAATTATAGTAAAAGGGGCACCGGGTCCTGGGAGGGACACGGGGCCGATAGGAAACAGGGGGATCACCGGCCTGCAGAGGGCGCTCCGGGCTGAAAAAGAGCTAATTCCCCGGGAAAACCAGCAGGAGGCGCCGCGGCGGTGAGTAGCCCGTTTACAGGGGGACAGGACTTCTTGGCGTTGGAGGGTGGTTGCAGATGCACTGCAGGGGGGCTCTCTCCTCCTGCCTGCGGTCTTGCAGAACATCTACAAGGCGCCGGAGCGTGTCCGTTTGCTCCCTCATTAGACCAAGCAGCGTTTGAGTCGCCTGCTGGTCTTCCTGCCGCCACCTATCCTCCCGTTCCATGTGTGTGCGATGCTGCTGACACAGGGTGTCCCTCCACTGTCTCTGCTCTGCCGCCTCCGCTCTGGAGCAGGCCATCAGTTCCTGGAACATGTCGTCCCTAGTCTTTTTCTTTCGGCGTCTAATCTGAGCCAGCCTCTGTGAGGGGGATGCCGGGGCAGTCCGGGAAAGAGCCGAAGCTGTGTGATGCGAAAAAGTAGGTGATTTCCTTGAACACATACATGTTTGCCAACAGTAAACACAGTCTAGTCAGTTTCAGTTAACAAGACCAAAGAGGGAACCAAGTCTCAGGAGATCTCAGAACTAGTCCGAGATTTCGGAATACGCTCTCATTGGCGGCGCCATTGCACTGGAGAGCGCACAAGCGAGGAGACAGCTGCATCCCTCTTGCACAAAGTCCTGGTAAGCCTTACAGTACATACTGCTTATCAGTTAGTGGTTAGCTGTGCTCTCCTGCTAAAGGCAATGTGCAAAGCAGAAAGGATGAGCCTTTTGCAGCCCCTCCCGCCAGTGCACGGGAACGATCAATGGATGCTTGTTCTCTGTGGCCTCTCGCACGTGGATGTTAGGCGAGGGTCATTGTTATGCAACCTAATTGTAAACCATTAACAATAGTAACACTACACTAATTGCCCTACTTAGATGCAGTATTTGCAGAACGAGATCACCCTGAGGCGGGTCACTCGTGCCCAGAAAGACAGGATGTTACGGGACGCACTGCACAGACCAGGACCATATGCAGCAATGCTAGTCGAGGCAATGGTTCCACTCTATATTCGGATGTCCTGGCGTGGAAGAGTCTGCTTCCACGGAGCGCCCAACAAGGCACCTCTTCCGACGAACCTCATGCGGAGGCTTTGCGAGGAACTGAGTGACACCTTCGTGGAAATGTCGCTAGAGGATTATTTTTCTATCCCCATTTGTGTGGACCTTCTCTTCATATAGTTTAATATTTAGAATTTTGTAAATACAGTTTCTATTTTTTCTATAACAATGTTATAAAAAATAAATGTTTATACGTGTGTAGCACTTACCGCCTGATCCTTCCCCTGATTCCGAGTCCGGGTTAACGGCAGGGGAGGGTTGGTAGGGGATCTCTGTGAGGGTGATGAAGAGATCCTGGCTGTCAGGGAAAGCGGGAGTGTGTTCTCTGTCGCCTGCGCCGTCCTCAAAAGACCCTTCCTCAGCTTCCCCATCGGCGAACATCGAGGAGGAACTGTCCCGGTACACTATTCCGTCCTCGGAGTCCACCGTCACTGGTGGGGCAGTTGTGGCAGACCCACCTAGAATGGCATGCAGTGCCTCGTAGAAGCGGCATGTCTGGGGCTGTGCTCCGGAGCGTCCGTTTGCCGCTCTGACTTTTTGATACCCTTGTCTTAGGTCCTTGACTTTCACGCGGCACTGCATCACATCCCGGCTGTATCCTTTCTCTTTCATGGCTTTCGAGACCTTCTCGAAGGTCTTCGCGTTCCGCTTGCTGGAGCGCAGCTCCGAGAGCACAGACTCCTCGCCCCACACAGCGATCAGATCCATGACTTCCCTGTCAGTCCATGCTGGGGACCTCTTTCTATTCTGGGATTGCCCGGATTCCTCTGCTGGAGAGCTCTGCATCGTTGCAGGTGCTACGGAGCTCGCCCCGATGTGCAACCAGAACGTCAGATTCAAAGTGCCCAGACAGGAAAATGAATTCAAATTTTCGCGGGTCATTTCCTGTGTGGCTGGGCAGAGAATCCAAGCTCGGACTGCTGTCCAGAGCGTCAACAGAGTGGTGCAGTGTGGGATAGCTCCCGGAGCTACTAAGTTCGATTAGCATCCACACCAAGCCTAATTCGAGCTAGCCGTGTCGAATTTAGCGTTACTCCACCTGCTGGGGTGGAGTACCAAATTCGAACTAAAGAGCCCTCTAGTTCGAATTAAATGGCTTCCTGGTGTGGACGGTTGAGCGGTTAGTTCGAATTAACGCTGATAAATTCGAATTAAAGTCCTAGTGTAGACCAGGCCTAAGTTACATCATTCTTCTTGCTTTATTTGGTTAGCGTCAGACTTTTTCTTTTGAAACCTCTAGATAGCTAGGGCTTTATTTAAGGTGTTATGTTTGTAAACACCAGACCCCCACAGGTCAAACTCAACAAAACATCACTTCTTTCATATTAGGAGTGTTACCAGTGTGACATAAGAGGCTAATCCAACTGTCCCTGTTGCTGCCCTGATGTGAAGACATTGTCTGGGGGGATTTGGGTTTTGGTTTGGATTTGTTTGGCTGCAAGTCTGTTTTTATTTTGTTCACCTGTTTGTATTCTTTTTATAACTTCCAATTTCTTACGGGGTGACTGCTCCAGTTGAAAATGATTCATGTTCATTTTGGTGCCTGCTGTCTGAGAATATTTCATGTGAATTTGATTTAAAACACCACGCCTTGCAAGAGGCAAAGCTAAAACATAAAGGGGTTCTGTGCTATCTGACAAAGGAGCGTTCAAGTGAGAACCTGTTTGCAAGAGAAGCTGACATAATATTCACTTTCTCTTTAGCTGAACACCATAATACCGTTGCTGCTGCAGATAATTTGGGGTGTCTCCTAAGAGATTGGTTTCTAGACTTGAAGGCTGTAGAAGCTCATGTGTATGCTCAAACCAAAGCATCCTCTACATCAGAGGTGGGCAAACTATGGCCCATGGGCCACATCTGGCCTGTGGGACCGTCCTGCCCGGCTCCTGAGCTCCTGGCTCGGGAAGCTCGCCCCCAGCCCCTCCCCTGCTGTCCCCCCTCCCCCGCAGCCTCAGTTCACTCGCTCCGCCGGCGGCGCAGTGCTCTGGGCAGTGGGGCTGTGAGTTCCTGGGGCAGCGCAGCTGCAGAACCTGGCCTGGCCCAGTCTCTGTGCTGTGTGGTGGCGGCGGCGGCGTGGCCCAGCTCCAGCCGAGCGGCACGGCTGTAGCACCGCCAGCCACCGCTGCTCCAGGCAGCGCAGTAAGGGGGCAGGGAGCACGGGGGGTTGGATAGAGGGCAGGGGAGTTTGTGGTGGTGGGTGGGGGTGTGGATAGGGTTTGGGGCAGTTGGGGGGGAGACCAGGGGGTTGAATGGGGGCAGGGGTCCTGGGAGGGCAGTCAGGAAGAAGGGGTGGGTTGGATGGGGCAGCAGGGGGCAGTCAGGGGCAGGGGTTCCCAGGGCAGTCAGGGGACAGGGCAAAGGGGTGGTTGGATGGGGCAGGGGTTCTGGGGGGGCATCAGGAATGAGAAGAAGGGTTGGATGGGGTGGTGGGGGCCCAGGGGTGGTCAGGGGACAGGGAACGGGGGGGGTTGGATGGGGCAGGAGTCCCAGGGGTCCAGGCAGGAGGTGGGGGCCAGGCCACTACCCCCTCCCCAACCAGCCCTCTATACAATTTACAAAACCCGATGCGGCCCTCAGGCCAAAAAGTTTGCCCGCCCCTGTTCTATATGCATCCTGCAGTCGTCTTATTTTGGAATGAAGTCCTTGTTCTTCAGCCTGTTTGTGGTTGGAGGCAATGGTCAAGGCACTGAAAAATGAATCCCATTACAGCTTGCACATTTGATGTCAAATAAGTCTGCTACAAGTTTCTAAATGTGCGTAAGTAAGGAGAGCATTGCTGCTACTATGTTCCCTGCAATGTCAAATACTATAGAAAAGCGTTCTATCCCATGGGGTAAGTATGTTGGCTTTGATAACGCATCAGTGCATGTGGGAAAGCAGAAATCAATGTAGTCAAAATTCCTTGACAGCAAATGTCTGTTTTATGGGTTGTCCGTGCCGTATGGCACCCAATGCAGCTTTACAAGCTCCATCTACTCTCTGTATCCAAATTAAGAAAAGTGATGTGGAGGAGGTGCTTATAGATGTATTCTTCTGGTGTGATTACTCCAAAGGAGGATTTCTATGCTGAATTCTGTAAGTAGATTCTGTGCACCAACCCATGCTGAAGTAATCAGTCCTGTCAGATGGCTTGAGCTGGCAACATATTTGACTTGACTCATTCTTTACACTGATGTACTGCATTCCTGTATTCTATCAACATTTGATGGTGATAGAGCCAACAAAGCCAGACTGCAAAGATTTATGTGATGCTTTGTGAACATGATGACTAGACTATGTTGCGCTTTTTTTTTTGCATGCATCTTTCCTTGCTTTAAAAAAAAAAATCAATGTCTTGCTGCAAAGGGAAGTTCCAGTTATTCGTCTCTGATGATATGATGGACCTAGTGGCTTTGCTTCTCAGTAGATTGCCTAAAGCTCATGTGTTTCCTTCTTTCAAGAAAAACCCAGATGCTAACTTGCTAGAGCTGGCATCAAAATGATAGAGACAGGCGCGCTCTCTCATTCTCTCCAGGAGATGAGAGGGTTTTTTTCCTGCGCAGTTTGCTGGAGTATGGTATTCTAAAGATGCTGCCAGTCCAGGATGCAGTTCAGAAGCAGGCAAAGGTGTTCAGTATCTTAGAAAAGCAGAGATATATGTACCACAGGAAGCTGTAGAACCTTTCGACCAACAAAAGCAACAGATATTTTGACATATGTTATTACTGGTTTGGAGCAGGAATTTGTGAGTTATCAAGTAAATGATATCAAAGACACTTCTGCCAAAGCTCAAGACGAGGCAGCCTTAGAGTAAAGATTGCCAGTGGAGATGTTATCACATACAGACTAAATGTATTGTGTTTTCATCTTGAGAGGGAATTTGTTATACATAGTACTCAAAGAAGCAAGTTTAATCTATGTCTGAAGTTTGCCAGGCTTGTGTTCACCTTCCCATACAATAATGCAGAAGAAGAATGGGTGTTTCCCAAGCACAGCTAAGAAGAAATCAGAGTTTTAATGAAGTGTCTCTTGATCAGACATTTTCACCAATTCTAACGTTCTAGATCAGGGATGGGCAAACTTTTTGGCCTGAGGGCCACGGCTAGGAATAGAAATTGTATGGTGGGCCATGAGTGCTCACAAAATTGGGGTTGGAGTGCAGCACGGGGTGAGGGCTCTGGGGTGAGGCTGGGGATGAGAGGCTTGGAGTGCAGAAGGGTGCTTGGGGCTGGGATCGAGGGTTTTAGAGGGCAGGAGGGGGATCAGGGCTGGGGCAAGGGGTTGGGGCGCAGGGGGAGGCTCAGGGGTGCAGGCTCTGGACAGTGCTTACCTCAAGTGGCTCCCAAAAGCAGCGGCATGGCTCTTCTCTGGCTCCTACATGGAGGCACAGCCAGGCAGCTCTGCATGCTGCCCCGCCTGCAGGCACCCACCCCTGCAGCTCCCACTGGCTGTGGTTCCTGGCCAATGGGAGCTGCTGGGGCGGCACTTGGGGCACTGTGCAGAGCGGAGCCCCCTGGCTGCCCCATGCACAGGAGCCAGAGGGGGACCATGCTGCTGCTTCCGGGAGCTGCGTAGAGCAGCCCCCAACCCTGCTCCCCAGCTGGAGCACCGGAGCGGGGCAAGCCCAGACCCCGCTCCCCAGCAGGAGTTTGAGGGCTGGATTAAAATGGCTGGCAGAACGGATCCAGCCTGGGGGCCGTAGTTTGCCCACCCCTGTTCTAGATGAATCAGCCACACGTTGAACCCTATTTATAAGTATGCTTCACTGGAGAATGACAAGTAACAAGCTACAAAAGTGTTTTCGGAATACAGCAAGAGACATAACTAAAACAATGCAGCCATTAATATCTGACCTTTATATTTCAGAACATTTAAAATATGGTTGTGCTTTGAAAATGAATACTATAAATATGGCACCTTCTTACTCAACAAATCTGTGCCATGTGTGTATTCAACCTTGTATCTGCTTACTTTTGAGAATAAAGTAAGCTTTCCTTCTTGTTAGTACTGCAGAGCCGAGACAGCTCTGGGAGAGTGAGTGACTGAGATCCAGGGACCTCTTTCTGCTAGTGTTACAGGGATTCCCTGGGTCTGGGATCAACATACTATTTTGCCAAAGAGTGTCATGTAAGGTCTCTAATTAAAACCTGTGTCACTCTGGTTCCCATAATCATGGAGAGATGTATGTATGGAAAATATGTGAGGAGTTATATGTATACACTAAAAATGATATTCTGTAGGTCTGTAAATCAGGCAGGTTACCAAAAGGTGGTCCATACACTGCTGTCAGGCAGAGGGGAAGAGACACTTATCTCTCTCTGACTGGTCATTTGCAAACTAAGGACTGTGTGGTTCATAATGGACACCATTTACTGTCTGAGCAAAATGCTAATCAATTAAAAAAAATAAACCCATCAGAGGCTATCCTGTTTGGGAGTAAAGACAGTGAATTTCTAGAGCTTTAACTCTGGATTCTTCTGCCCCCCAGATAATATTCATCGGAGGAGGCAGGCTGCCGGCAAACTTGGCCTGATGAGAGAAAGGTCTCAGATATCCTGGATGGAAAAATATTGTAAGAAGAATTTTGAGGTAAGCAGTATCTTATTACACAAGACAGCATGTTAGTGGAGTTTAGGCTCTAGAATGCATATTATGATTTTGCTTTATATGTACCCATTGTTTCCAGGATTTCTGCTTGCTATTCTGTGAATCTCTGTTCTTTGTTAAATAAACTTAGATAAGTGCTGTGGGTTAAGTGGAGCTGGGTTCTGAGTGAAGTACTAAGCTCCGGTGTATTCTTCCTTTAAGAACAGCAGGCCTGCTAATTCTATAAAGTGTTCAGTAGATAAGGGTCTGGATGCCACCTGGAGGATTTGGGGTTGGGGCAAGTGTGCCTACTGCTAACTTGAAAAGAGAGCAAGGCCTGGAGGGGAATGCTTGTGTTGCCAGTAGCTGGTGGTGTCAGGGAGCTGATCCCAAGCAGGCATGGACACAGCTCACTCACGCTAAGGTAAGTAGTAGCCAGGTGCCCCACAACCCTGGGTATCCTGGGAAGCATCACAGTGATGTTTTGTATTTTGATTAATAAACAAATCTGTTGATGATGCACAGACTTCTGACTGCCCAATCTTTATTGTATCAGCAATGCCAGAGTGGAAAGAACGCAGGTGCTGATGTTCGTATCTAAGGTTGATTTTTGCAGGGGTGGAAGTTAGAAAAAACACTGTTTTATTTTGAAACTAGGCAGAATTCATCTGGAAATGCCAGAGAAACGTGGGAACTCACACTGGTGTTTTGAAGAGTCACTAGCCAAACAATTTTGACTCTGGCGTTTCATGCTTAGTAGGTTCATTTTCTGTTTAGTTTTTTTGAGGGAAAGCTGTCTCAGTTGTCTGGTTCACTGCCAAATTATAAATGAACATTAAAATGATTATTCATATTCTTTTCCTTCTGCATGTGTTACGAGCCTAATTCTGGCATCTCCTAACTGAATTCTTGATTATTTTTTTTGTAACCTACTTTTCTTTTAACAAAGGCATTTTTGTATGTGGGATATATCTATTCAACACCCTTCCCCCTCTTAAATAAGCATTTACTAGGGGATTAAATTCCTCAGGGTCTTTCTAATGAGCTTCGCAGCCTTTCATCTGTAGATCACCAGTTTAAATCCAGCCCCATTTAGTCGGGAATAAAAGATGTTCCTACTGAATGAATGTTTGGTGTCTCCTATGCGATGAGTTTAGTGGGTCTCAATTCCAGCTCTCACGTCAAACTCACCATCATGCTTTGCACTGATTGGCAGATTCACCAGTGAACCCAATGGCTACACTGGTCATGGAGACTGAACTATCCCTGTTAGCCTCTGAGGTAGAACCCCTGCCCCAGATCATGGTGAAGGCATGCTGGCAGGCTGGTGTGTGTAGAAAATTTGCTCTGCTACTGCCCTGTAGATAAACAGGACTTGATTCATCAGAGCTATCAGGCTGCCTTCTGTCAGCACTAAATTCACCATACAAAGAGGAAGATCATATTCTTATAGTAAGAATACCTAGCTGTGATATAGTCATTTTCATGTGCCGATCACAAAGTACTGTACAAAGGAGGCCAGTGTTGTCATCCCTACTTTACAGATCGGGAAACTGAGGCACAGAAAGGTGAAGTGTCTTCACCCAGCAGGCTAGTAGCAAAGCCAAGAATAAAACACACGTCTCCTGAATCCCAGTGTAGTGATCTCTTCACTAGGCCACAGTCATTCTTTTGGAGAGGATGTCACACATGGAACTGTATAAAACTTTGTAGAAGTGGAGCGGTAGAATCATTGATTTGGACAAATGAATGTGGTGAACGTGTATTGAGGATGCAGGAGTCCTTAACTGGGCTTTTTCTTGCTTTTAGGAGTTTGCATTGGTTGGATCTTCTTGTGTTTACAGGTGTTCGGCTGAAGAGGTTAAAATGTGTTAGAACCCTTGTTTTACTGTTACAGTATTAAACAATCAACTGTGATTGGGGTTTGCGTAAGGAGTTTGTTGTGCCATAGACCCTGAACTCAAGATCCAGGCAGGCCACCCAGGTTAGTGAAAGAGAGGTCTCTTTCCTTCTTTGTGTGGCTGCATTCTGGCCTCACATGATCTGGCCCACAAGAATTAAAGTTTTTTTTAAATCTCATCTAGAAAATGCAAGAGATACTATTACCAAATCAACCCCCAACACAAAAGATGGCATATGAACTTGAAGAAACTATGGAGCAAAAAAAAATCTCATCAAAGTAAGTAAAAGATATTCAGATTTTCTTTTCTAAAACAAAAATTAGCTGTCTATATATTTATATGTATTACGCCTTGGAAACCATTGCTTTTTAAATGACTCATTAATTTTAAAAAAATCTCATTTGTAGAATGGAGAACATTTTTGAGACATCTTTGCTATACCAAATAACCCCAGACAACTCCATTTGTTTTTTTGCTTCCACAAAGAGCCAAACACTGATTGTTTGATCAGGAAGGAATTTTTTTTTTCAATCTGGAGGGTCAATGTTTGGAAAGATGGAAAAGGTCAATGAGTTATTCAAGGAAACCTCTTTGTTTCTTTGATTTGATAGAGCTATGCAGTCTAATAATTCAGAGGAGCCAGGGGAATGTGCCCAGACTTGATTTCCTCACACATGGTCCCTGAGAGTGATATATTAATATACTGTACACAGTGTATATACTGTCCCTTGACATTCAGAAGTCAGTCTGTGTGAATGGAATCTACTTTGGGGCATGTGACAGGATGAAGAAACCCTGTCCCTAGGCTGGCAGGAAACAGTTAATCCCTTTAACTTGAAAAGGGACCCAACTGTCTGTCCTTTGTGCAGAGACACTCAGAAGGCAGTGGAGAGAGTACCTGCCCTATAAGAGTGCAGTTGGTGGGGGAGAAGAGATTGAGAAGATGGGAGTTAACTAGCTAAGAGAAGGCAGATCTCCTGTGAACTCTGAGTGCTGAGACTGGGACAGAGCCCAGTATTGAACCTTTATTTGTTTTCTTTGGGAACTGGCTCCAATAATCTACTCTTTATTTTAACTATAGGTTGGGTGGAGTTTTCTTGTTCAGTTTGCGCTTGAAAGGGTCCTGCTTTGTTGCAGTTCTTCAGTGATGCTCTAAAACCAACCCTCCCAGCCAACACTGTGTGTCCTCTCCCTGTGTTGTGATGGGTGTATCTGCTGTCCCCAGATGGACTCACTGCAGGGTGAATGAGAGCTAAATTATCATTAGATTTAGTGGAAAGCTAAACGCCACCATGCTAAAGTCTGGAGTGAGCTTAACACTTTACTTTTATGTGTCTTTAAAACACATGATGCAGTAGATTCAAAGTTGCATGATTTTATGTAAATGAAATATGCATTTTCACGACACTTAAAGAGGGTGATTTGCCTTGTGTTAACGGAACCATACAGTGCTTCGTGCAAGTGGCTGCTATGTTAAATGCTGGGTTTTTTCTGTGTTTTGTTTTTAATAGGCTCATTCTGTAGAAATGAAAAAGCAACATATATCGCAACAGACTCTGAACAAGAAACTCATAAAAGTTTGCCAGTTCCAAAAGGACTCAAAACAAAACAATAAAAAGCAGACTATGCTGCTAGTAAACAGTTATTCTGCCAATAGTTGTTTATGAAGTTTTGATTTCATTCTAGTAATGAATCCAGGTTAAAACAGCAATACTATCAACCCAAAACATTCAAAAATCACGAGTTTTTAAAAATAACTGATGGGCTCTCTGTCCTCCAGTTTCTGAACCTTGAGGGTGCACTTGCTTCACATTCTTAAGATTTTTTTTCTCTCCATCCACAGCAGCTAGAAATGTACTTTTAAAAAAAAAAAAAAAAAAAAGAAAGATGAGATTCTTATGCAATCTCTTGAGTCCAACAGTTTGGGCTTTTAGAAAAACATCAGTATTGCAAGAGTTGGCAACCTCTTCATTTCTCTTAAGGAGCCCTATTGAAAGACTGCAAATTGCATATGAGCTGCACAAAGAGATCTACTCCACTGCATTGGGGCATAAAGAGAGAGCTTGAGCTCTTGAGCATAAGGACTGCATGCGGGAGTACCTGCTACTCTAAAAGGGTGGGGGGGGGGAAGAGTAGGGAGCAGGGCAGTGGAGCATTATCTCTAAACAGATTAATTTGCAATAATCATCGCAGCAGACAGGTAGAACTATAGGAAACATAAACGTGCTGAGCGGCCTGTGTTAAACACCCTGAATTAATTGTTTGCCTAGTAGCCACTTGGCCTCAATTTGCCTTCCTGAGTTGCTGTTCCCTGCCCAGTCTAGGTCACTCCTCAGACATGATCTCTTTCTTCTGTTTCACTCAGCACAGCTGGTCCAATTCAGAAAAGCTCTGCTCCTCAGGAGCCATTCTGCCTGCCAGTGGAATGCTGCTTAGTGAATTTCATGCCTAAATGTTCCTCCTCTAGGGAGGAATATACCCCTTAAAACAAACTGCTTGCAAATAATATACATCAACTTCAAAGACCCAATAACAAAGTATTCCTCTGTTTTAAAAAATAATTAGAACAATTAATTATTATGCTTTCTTTTTTTTAACCAAAGTGAACAACCTTTGTAGTACTCCACATTGCTACTAAGGCAATATCATAGTGCATTTTTATGGCTTTTATCAATCTTTCATTCATTGCTTAGTGCATATTCCTTTCACAGGATCAGCAATAGCATATCCTTACAACAAACAGTCTGATTTAGGACTACAGTTGCCTATCATTGCTACATTAGGTAGAGCAATGAAATGTTTATTAACTAATCTATACTGTCCTCCTGAACCATAGATTTTTGGTAATAGAAAATTCAGTTTAATGCTCTAATAAAGTACAATCTGATATACACTGTGCTAATTAATTTAGAAGGTTAATGTGGGAGTAGGATCTTACATTTTCAGCAACATTTCAGACTTCATTCTGAAGTATAACTTCATGGAGAAAGGAGAAGAATTGAATTTTACAATGCAAGATAAATTAGAAATAGTGGCAGTGTCTTTTCTTCTTTATACATTTAAAAACTTTCTCATATTTCTATATGTCAGTTTTCATGACGAGAGAAGGATGCAGATTTAAAGCTAGAACAGAATGCACTTAAAATCAGCTGCCTGGAGGAGGGTAGTTTGAACTGGTCATTTTAAAATGTAGGTCTGTTGCAAGAGAAGCTAAACTGGTAAAGTTGTTCTTGTAATGCCAACATAAGCAACATAGGGTTGCCAACTTTCTAATCACACAAAACGGAATGCCCCTGCCCCGAGGTCCCGCCCCCATCTTGTCCGAGGCCCTGCTCACTCCATCCCCCCTTCCTTCCATCGCTCGCTCATTTTCATCTGGCTGGGGCAGGAGGTTGGGGTGCAGGAAGGGGGTGGGGGCACCAGCTGGGAGGGGTGGGCTCTGGGGTGGGGCCAGGGATGAGGGGTTTGGAGTGCAGGAGTGAGCTCTGGGCTAGGGGGTGGTGCTGAGGGGGTAGGAGTGTGGGTGGCGGTACAGACTCTGGGCTGGGGGTGTGGGTTCCGGGGTGGGGCCAGAAATGAGGAGTTCAGGGTGTGGGAGAAGGATCCAGGCTGTGGCCCAGGGGTTCAAAGTGTGGGAGGGGGCTCCGGGCAGGGGGTTGGGATGCGGAACGGGGTACGGGCTGTGGGCTGGGAATGCGGATTCCGGGGTGGGGCCAGAAATGAGGCATTCAGGGTATGGGAGGGGGTTCCAGGCTGAGGGTTGGGGTGTGGAAGGGGGTGTGGGCTGATGGCCCTTTAACACCTGGCTGGGAGTTGGTCTGTTCTTTGTTCCCAAGAAACTGGTTTGGGCCTGCTTCTCTTAAACTTGGAGCATGTTACAGCAATGTGATACAGTAGAATCCTATACCTTTACATGGAATGATGATACACATAGTTAGCAGGACAATAATGTTCAGCAGACTATGCATTTTCAAGTGATACATCACGAGGCATACTTTGTACAAAATTTATTCTAGTCTTGTAAAAGTGGTGACCATAATGATATAGACTGTCACAATGGGATCTGTACATCCTGTGTCAAGTGATACTTATTTAATCTACTCTCTAGAAGTCTTTTATAGTCCTCACTGTCTGTTTAGGTTTTCATACTGTACCCACTGCTGTGGTGTCTGAATGCCTGATTACATTTAGCTCTGCACACCAGCAATCATCATTTTGCAGCTGAAGTATCACAGGACATTTGTTTCTGGTACTCAGAAGTTAAATGGTCAGTGATGTTGAATAATGGAAAGCAATTTCATTAACAACATTATGTTTAAAACATACAGTGAATTTAATGGTTGCGAGAGGTGTCAGACTACCAGGATAAGTAGCTTCTTGTTCTGCTTACAACATAAGCAAACCCGGGACAAACTTTCCCATCCTGTGTTCCAGCCACGTGCCTCTTTCTTGATCTGCAGAGACCGTGGTGAGGCTGAAAAGGTAGTTCAGTCTCTGTGGCTGTTCAGTCATTGGCCTCTCTCCTGACAATGTCAATTGCAAGTGTTGGTTTTTATGTTGTCCACAGGGTGCAGGAATAAGAGTGGGAGGCTTGAATTGGATAATCCATGTCCCCAAGAATTCAGAGTCCTTGGTGGGGGGCGAGGGCTGGCATAGAGGGATTACAAATGTATTTAAATAAGCAGTCCAAGCTTTAAATCATTTAAATGGCAAGCAAAATTTTTTCCCCTTCTCCAACATATAAAGTACAAGGGCTGGTTGGTGATTTTTTGACAACACGATTTTCACTGAAAAGTGTTAATTAGTAAAAACTTAAACTGTTTTTGGTCTGTTTTGATGAATCTCTCAATTTGAAAACATGTAAAAACATGACGTTTTAATAATGCAATTAAGTTTCATTTAAAATTTGAATTTTTTTGTTTTTACAATTTAGTTAAGCTTTTTTTGTTTGCCTCATCGGTTTGTGAAAATTTTCAAAATTTTGACTTTCCAGAACTCCAAAAGTCTAACACATTTTCTAAATCCAGACTCCAAAACGTTTTCCAACCCAGCTCTATAAAATACCTCAGGACTTGAACTGATTTACACGAATGGAATGTTATCTATGTCAATCTTTGTTCTCTTTGGTAAAATTCTTTCTGCCCATCCCCGTATGGAACAGGAGCAGTAATGGTATCGCTTTCTTACCTACAACTCATGTTTAAAGAGATATTGCCAAGTTGATTAGACCTCAAAATCTAGGTTTTTGTTTTAAACAGACATTTTTTTTTAATGCACAAAATCAAAGCCCTGGTGGTAAAACCCATATGCCCTTGCTCATAGGTGCTGGAACTGGGGGTTCTGCTGCACCCCGTGGCTTGAAGTAGTTTTCATTATATACAGGGTTTACAGTTAGGTTCAAGAATTTTCAGCACCCCCACAATAAAAATTGTTCCAGCACCCCTGCATGTGCTTAACTTTATGTGCACCTCAGTAACACTACTCGCATGTTTTTCTATTTACAAGATAAGGCCCGAAGTAATTAAAAAAATAAAATCATGATGATAATTCTCCAAAAAAGAGAAGAAAAAATTAGATATTTCCCTGAAGTTAGAAACCCAAACACACAAGCATTTAGCTACTATGTGAAAAAAAGACAGTGAAATACTTTTTTCACTTCTCTTTCATGTTATTTTAAGCCAACAGCATACATGGTGAAAATTAGTTAGATTTTAATATTTCTTTGGGTTTAATTAAGTTTAGGGGGCTTATTAGGAAAGGAATTGTGTTTAAATGTCTGGGCTTAATTTTTTTTAAAAGGCCTTAGTGCTAGCAGTTCTCTGGAATGACAGGCCCCCAAACCTGTAGTTATAAATAACTTGCCAGAATTTGTCTAATTCTTCTCCCACCGCCTTGCCTTTTTTAGGGCAAAGTTAAATAAAGAAACTTGGTCTTTTCACTCATCAGATGTGCACAAGTCAGCTGGGCGGCTTCTTCTCTGGTGCATGCAGGAAGCCCGGTAAATTACCTGCTGACTGAAGTCTTCATGCAAAAATAATTCAGAGATGAATTTGTCCATGTTGGTCTGCATGTTAAGGGTTTAAATAGAAGTTCTTTCTGAAGACTTACCAACCAGGCACCTGTCATTTCTCCAGCTGGTTGGTGTGTTAAGGATTATTGTCACTCCCACTCCCCCCTCCTCCCTGTTGCACCTGCTATCACTTGAATTATGGGCATTTCATACATAGTAACTTAATAAGGTTAAGTCAGACTGTAATAGAACAAGCTGACACTCCAATAGGGGATTAAAGCAGCTTTATGAGTGCCCAAGGAAAAGGAGCTACATTTATGGGAGTGACATGCCAATAGAGAAGCAGCTTTCAGATTGAATTACTTTAATTGTCAGTGCAGAGTGTGTAGCCATATACTAGAAATGATATGAAGTTAATCTGACTGATACATGGCCATTAACAGTCCTTGATATGTTTTTGATTGCTTGTTCTGTTCACCTATTGATCTCCGACTTCCCTTCCTCTCTAAATGGTATTTCTGGGCCTGCTTGTTGACCTCTCCTCTGTTTGTGAAATTACTGTTCCATTATCCTCCTGTCTCTTCTTGGATCTTGTTGGACATGCCTAGGAGTGAGACTTGGGTGTATGGCAGGAGAGGGAAGATGGAAAGGCTGTCACAACAGCCAGCACCTGTCTATTGTAGACTGGTGAACTGCTCAGAGATTCACCACTCAAGGCATTCTGACAATAACCATGACTCCTCTTCTCCAGAGAGTGACTTGGTGCTAACACGGGGGAGTGTCTCTCCAATTGCTCCGTCTCCCAACCCCAAGAGGAAACCACTTTGATCCAGATGAAGCAAACCAACCCCCAAAGAGAACTATTTTTTCATAACACTTTATTTTATGAAATACAATATACAGAGAAAATAAATTAAGACTTGAGTAGTGTTGTGAATGGGATTTGAACAGCTTGGTAGAAAGGAAAGACTTTATAGCCACAGACTGACCACAGGATTTATTGTCACATTTTTCAAGGGGATACATTGCTTCATGGTAAACAAGGAAAGAGAACTATACGGGCTTGATACCTGTACAATTTATTCCATCTAGCTTGCCTCAAATGTTCAATTTGTGAAGCATGAGTATGATTGAGAGGGAGACACCTACTGATTAAAAAAAGAATTGGTGTGGTAGGAGGCATATAGTACAGTCCTGTGTGGTTTCCATATTGATGGTGCTGGATGGAAGAAGAATTTTACTGAGCCAAATCTCAAGTGCATTCTTGTCTTCAGAGTCTAGACTTTTTCTGGTAGGGAGAGAAGGAAGAGTTAGATTCCATGACATCTCTTCTCTTCTAGAAGCAAGACTTACAAACTGACATGCCATGCATTTTATTTCTTAGTTTTGGATCTCAAAGTGCCTTGTTATTTGTGGTAATGTTGAAGAATCATGTACTAACTGGAAATGTTTCTCTTCAATGATATTATAACCATTGGAAAAGTTGTTTTTAAATAACCATTTCATTTAGTTTCAGGAGCTACTATCTGTAATTCATATGGGTATTTAAAGTTCACTGCCCTCCCTTCCATGTTAATCTACAAGTTTGTTGAAAGAAGAGGCAGGATACAGTAAGCCTCAAGTAGCTGTTTTTATATGTTGAGCTCTTGTATGTCACAGTGAAGATGCAGGTCACTACTTAAGCCTCAGCAGTTTCATATTAAGTGATAAGTTTGATATTTAATCATTTCACAGATTGGGAAACTGAGGCTGAGGTTAGGGGACTTGCCCATGGTCATACCACAAGTCAGTTGTAGAGCTGAGACTGGAACCAGAGACTTCTCACTCCCAGTCCCTTTCTTCTGCCACTGGACAACACTCCCTCCCCTTATTTGTATAGCAGGAGACTGGTAGTTATCATCACTTGGGAACCACCACCCATTACCGCTGGCTGCATGCAGATAGAAAGCCACTAAACAAAGCACCTAAGGAACAGAAGGTAAAACATGCAAATCAGAGGGACATACCGTATTATATTTTGTGAAATCCATTTAAAGAGACATGATGTGTTTTACAAATGCTGTGGAATAATGCAGATTTGATAGAGTCAGTGGGGTGAGGGAGTGTTATTTTAAAGGTATTTCACAGATTAAACAGTTTTGAGGAGCGCAAGGTACTAATGCTCTCTTTGTTTTAAGATAAAATGTAGTACTAATCAGATTGAGCTGCTGATAGATTGTAATAAAATTATCTTAGTCTTCAATGCTGTGCAAGTTAAACTCCCCTCCCACTACACCGTGACACAGCTGAATAAGTGCCAAATCAAGAGTTGCCTCAAAGCCTTGGCTTTGGTTAACTGTACTTGCAGTCAGAACTCTTCCAACGTAAGTAAGAGACTCTGGGCCAAGTTTAGTCTTGGCCAAAACAGAAGTAATTTATATCATTGTTGAATTTTAACCCTTTATTTTCATATCCTGATTTCTGGCTGAGCATGTTGAGTGCAACTGCTTAGCAATCAGTGCTAACAAGCTGTCTTTTGGAATAACCCTTTTCATTGTACCTTGTCTAACTGATGTATCTAGAAGGCTCATTGACTCATTCACTGATTATTGGCATAAAGGATTTCACCATTAAAAACAATCAGTTATGAAACTTTCTGAAAGAAGTACCAAATGTATAGCAGAAGAGTGCTGAGGTTATTGACTATTAATACCTACCTTCATAGTTGATGCAGCCATTAGAGTCTTCCTGTCCTTTCAGCAGTTCTTCTACTTCTTCCTCCGTCATCTTCTCCCCTGAAGCACAGACAGAATTGGGTTTGTTTCCACATTCCATAGACTCTCAGAAATCGTGTTAAACTTGCCTCCATGCATCCTCTTGCTCTCTTGCTCAGTTATCATGAGTTCCTTCTATCCTCAAAAATGTTTGTTTTCAACTGTGGTTCACCTTTCCTTGTAAGGTCTCCATCCACACGCTCAAAAAGATTGTACTCACTATTCAATAAGATGTGGAAGCCTCTGCCGTTGGTCAAATAACTTTGTCCCTGAAATCTACAGCATTGTCTCATGTCTTTTTTTTTTTAAATCTCTTAGACTGAGCCTAGAAATAGTAAAAATACTTTTGCCTTAGACTCTAGGCTGGGTTGTTAGTCCATTTACTGTAGAATACTCACTAGTCTAACTTTGTAGTCCTATGCCTGTCTCAGCACTGATTGTAACACCCCTTCCCTCTCTGTCTTGTGCCCTGCAAACAACGCTAGCTTTTCTGAGTCCCTCGCTGAAATGAAAATCCCTTACCCAGAGTAGCCAGTACATGACGGAGTTCAGCACCCATGACTGTGCCATTGCCCTCCTTGTCAAAGACACGCAGACCTTCAACAAAGTCTTCAAAGGTACCCTGTTCCTTGTTGTTGGCAGCTGCCTGCATCATGGGCAGGAATTCTTCAAATGTAATTTTCTTGGCATTCATCTCTGGAAAGAAAGTGTTAGTTATAACACTACTGGAGACAGAGCCGTTCTATAGAATTCTCCTGAATACCCATGCTGGAATAAGAAAGGCCCTCCCATTTCAAGCATCCCTTCTTTCTGCATTCCCTCTGTTGGCTTTAATCCTGTTTCTTTCCCCACGCCTTTAGCAATCCCACTGCCATATGGATTCAGTTGTCACTATCATGGAAGTTCCAGTTAAGGTTACAGTCTGGTGTTTGTTAAGACCACTGTTCCACCCTTCTTTTCACTTTTTTAAAGGTGGTATTTTTTTGGAATGGAAGGTTTCCAGCCAGGGATGGGTTTTGGCGTGGGCAGGAAGAGTGTTCTGGGAGCAGGGCTGCAGGACAGAGTACTATGAAGATTCAGGGCAGCGCCACAATTGATAGGGCAGTTGTAACTTACACAGGCCCCCAGAGTTGTCTAAATTATGCCAGATGCCTCTCCATCCCCAGATCAGCCCAAGACTGGGAGGACGCAAAGCCACTTTATACCCCAACCCTGCCTTGGCCTGTGAGTTTTACGGTGCCCTTCTTAGGTGGCACGCGAGCTGGTTTTTTTTAATGGCAGGCTGCAGGTCCCAGCCACCGCTGAACTGCTGCCGGCCTGGGGCTCCGTTCACTCAGCTGCCAGCCGGGGTCCCAGCCGGCGGCTCCGCTCAGCCTCCTGCCGTTCACCCAGGCCGGAAGGAGGCTGAGCGGGGCCGGTGGCTGAAACCCTGGCTGGCAAGGGGCCGGCAGCCAGAACCCCAGATCGTCAGCGGGCTGAGCAGGGCCAGAGGCTGGGACCCCGGCTGACAGGAGCCGGCCCACTGCTGGCCCTGCTCAGCCTGCTGCCTGCTGAGTGAACAGAACCCCAGGTCGGCAGCCGGGACCCGCAGCCTGCCATTAAAAAATACGGCTTGTGTGCCACCTTTGAGGATCCCTGTTCTAGTGTATATTGTAGTTTATGGTAATTTTCACTATACGCGATTTTCCTCTTACGCGCTGACCTTAGAACCTAACCCTCACGTAAGATGTGACTCCACTGTAGTGTAAAAAAAAAAAGTTTTGGGGCACTGCTTTTTGGCACCCCCACATCTTGGCACCTTAGGCGGTCGCCTAGTTCGCCAGTGGTTACACTGGCCCTGACAGTATCCCTAGCCCAGGTGACGTGACAGCCAGTGGTGGGTTTAGAGTTAGTGGGGGCCCCCCAACCCTGTGCTCAGCTTCATTTTTGGGGTTTGTCCTTGGGACCCAGCCAAGAAAAAGAACATTCTCTCTTATCTCCCTCTGCCCCCATTTTTCATTCTTTTTTTTCTTCATCCTCCTCCTATAAGTAATAGCAAGTAAATTAAAATAAAGTGAGGTACCTTGATTGTTCTTGTAGTCTAACTTATTTTGCCACAGACCACTTGAAAATCACGGAGGGTCTGGGCGGACCACTTAATGATCATTCTAAATATTGTAAAAAAATGTTCGGGTGCAGGGTCTGGCCTGGAGCTAGGGCGAGGGAGGGGGCTCAGGCTTGGGGCAGGAGATTGGGGTGTGGAGCACTTATGTGGGGCAGCTCCTGTTTGGTTCTCAGGATGGGGGTAGGGATGTGTGGGAAGGTGCAGGTTTACGGCAGGGGCTGGGTGTGTATGAGGGTTATGCAGGAGTGAGGGCTGGGGAGGTGTGGGGTGCAGGGGTCAGGACAGGGGGCTGGATGTGTGTGGGAGGTGCAGGAGTCAGGGCAGGGGGCTCGGGGTATGTGAGGGGGTGCAGGGGGCTGGGTGTGTGTGAGGGGGTGCAGCGGTCAGGGTGGGCAGGGGGCTGGGGAGGTGTAGGGGTTCAGGGGTCAGGACAGGGCTGGATGTGTGTGAAGGAGTGCAGGGGTGTGTGTGTGGGGGGGTGCAGGAGTCAGGGCAGGGGACTCAAGGTATGTGAGGGGGTGCAGCGGTCAGGGTGGGCTTGTGGGGGTTCTCATGCAGGGGGCTGGAGGGGGTATGCCCCAATTCCAACCCCTTCTCCAAGGCCTCCCCCCCACCTCTTTTTCTCCTCCTCCCCGGAGCGGGGTGCTGAGGCTCCCTCCCCCTCCCCCCTCCTGCCAGCAAGCAGCTGATTGGCGGCGGTGGCGGCGAGGGGTGGGAGGGAAGATAGCATGCTGGAAAAGAGGTTGGGGAGGAGCCAGGCTGCTGCCGGCAGAGGCTGCCATGGAACCCCAGCAGCCTGCAGCATCAAGCTTCTCTGACCCCACAGGAGAGCGCGGGGGCCGGAGAAGAGTGGGCCAGGGCCCCTTTCAACCATGGGCCCGGCGCCAGTGGCGCCATTGTAAATCAGGTATTGACAAGCATGTGTCTAAGTTTACGTTAAGGAGTAGTGCCGTTAATTTCAAGTTACTCACACACTTAAGTCTCTTTGGGATCAGAGCTAAGGTTTGTTTTCCTTTTGTCAATCTGGAAGAGTTCAGTTTGCCTATATTACAGACTGCTGGCGCTGCTACCAGAGCCTGGTAATTTAAAAGTCTTATGAACATGCACCCCCAGCCACTGTGGCCATTAGGCGCCTACAGACTGTCGGATAGTTACCTTCCTTGCTGGGGTTGCCCAGGATCTTCTTGATCTCACCATTTGTAGGGTTCTGTCCCAGAGCACGGATGATGTCACCAACCTGGCTTAAGACGATCTTGCCTTCACCTGTCCTGTCAAAGAGGAGGAAGGCATCCTTGTAGTCTGTAAGGAGAAGATGAGAGGGTGAGATGAGACGGGTAGCTCAGTGTTAACTAGCCAGTATTGACCAAGACATGGGGCCAGATTCTCTGCTAGTGTAACACCGCTGAAGTCAATGGAGTTAGACTGCAGAGACTTTGGCTCATGGTCTCAAGCAAAACTTTACATCCTATGACATTTTAGTATCACTATTTTTAACCTTCTTCTGTCCACCCTTCATCTCTTTCCTGGTTCTAATAGCCAACAGTAGTTTTGTAATTGCCCCATGTGGTTACCTTAAGTGCCGCCAAGGAAGACTGGCTATGTTAAGAAACTTGTTCATGAATGGAGACACTTATAGCCAGCCTATCAGTGGAAAGTAAAAAGTTCTTGAATAGTCTATTTGATTTTATTTCACCAAGGGGATGAAAACTTTTTGCAAAAGCTCCTTGCAGTACAAGAGCTCTGTCTGCTTTGAAGAACACAGGCTGTGATTCAGCAGTATGGCTGTTAACATGAAATCTGACGCATCTGAAATTTACCCCTTGCCTTCTCTCACAATGTTGTATTGCTATGAAATGTCTCTCCACATCTGTCATTTCATATTCTATCACACCCATCCTGGGTGGGTCATTCCCATATAACAGATACCCAAGGAGTCTGTCTTTCTTTCTTTGGCAGCCCTTGTATAGTTTTTCATGCCAGTACATTCTGACTGAATCAAATCTGCCCCGAGATGACAGATGTCCATTTATTTTCCGATTGCCAGTTGAGACCTTGGCACACCGACACTTTTTCCATTAAAAATTAATGTGAAAAATCCTGTTCACAGCATTCTCAGTCTTCATCTTCAACTGCAATGCTCCCCTTTAATAATCTTTATTTTGTACTTTAATAGCATTGTGATAAAGAACTTAGCTAAAGATCCATGGCAGTTGACTTTGTTTTGTCAGGGTCTATGCTATAGATCTACTGTAATTTAACAGCCAAAAGTTTGACCTTCCTGTGTGTTAAGTGCAATGTGGACTAATTATGTATTTCACTACGGCAGCTTATTCCTGTTGAAAACGCATTTTGGAGGAAGGCTTCGATGGTACTGTATATAGGTGGCTGTTCTTCCTGCCTTGGGACAGACTTGGGTCAATAAGCCAAGTGCCAAATTATGTCTTCATTCATCTTTCTCGGGGGCACGTGAAACTGATGTATTTTGGTGCTAGCTCCATATACAGTCTGCCTGGAGGAGTCTTGCCACCCAGTAAAACTGCTGATGCAGTATGTGGTTCTGCTAGACTGTAATATAACACGTCTGGAATTAACCCCCTTACTGTCTGATGTGCTGAGACCTACAACACATTGCTGCTAGCCCTCTCCCCTTACTCCCCTTTTACAGCAGGCTATACAATTTGGGCCTTTTAGAGTTGTACAAAACAGCCTCTTGCAATCTACAGACTTTGTATTGGCTGTTTCCGAGAGGTGGAAGTCAATGGAACTTGACCGATTTTTGCCATCTGGCCCTTCATCTTGTGTGTTAAAGATATTTATCCAGACCTAAGTTTAAAACGTGACACTTTTTTTGCCTTTAGCAAGAACATACAGAGTGTTCCAAGACCAAATTTTTTCCTCTCTTGATTTTTTTTAAATCTAAAAAGGATTTAATATTCATTGATGCAGATTCCCAGTTCAGTGAAAAGGGCCCAATTAAAATCTCTCACTGACACTTTTTTCTCCCCAGTGTTCTTCCATTGAATTCTATGGAGCCAGTCCTGATTTATACTGGTGTAAGCAAGTCCAAAATCTGGCCCTGAATAGTGTTATGCTCAGCTGCTGATTCTGTAGCAGGGCTGAATAGTTGTAATGGGTAGGGTTAATGTATTTCAAATGAGTTCTTCTGTTTCCCAAGTGGCCTTTAATTGCTCCATTACTTGGATCAGTCATCACAACTTTGCAACAGCTGGCTACTTTGAAATAGCAGGATGGAGGCTGGAAAAGCTGCTGCTTTGTTATACACACACATTCTAGTTGACGCAATTTTTCCATAACCATTCCCAACCCCTTTGTGAAAGTGCCCCAGTTATAATTAGAGACGAGTCCAAATCAACCCACTTAATGATCAGGGGTGTTTGGAACCAGGGGGCCTAGTTCTGATCTCACGCTGGTGTAACTCAGTTGACTTTGATGGTAAAACCAGAGTTAAATGAGAGTAACCGAGAGCGGAATCAGACCCTGGAAGTTCAGATTGAGACTTTGTGATTTAGGTCAGTCTCTTTAGCTGGAAGCTCTGATGAATTTTCCCTTTCTGTGACTTTTGATTTCTAGTTGGCCCTTTGTACCTCTCCTCAAAACAGAAGCTAGTCACAGCAGGGATCAAATTCATTTCGTACTGGGTTTTTGCTGCTGTTAGCCTACATTATATTATGTAACATAACCAAAATGTATCCATTGGGATATTTAAAAAACACCCCTGGAGCAGATTTTAGGCTCTTCACTGGGGAATTTCTAAAACTTCAGGATTTGAGCCAGACCTCTTTAGGAAGACTACAGGTTTAACGGAATAATCCTGTATGTTGCTAGCTACTGATATAGAAGCAGGAAATACAGCAGCAAGCAAAGGATAGCAATACATCCAGATTATTATACGCACCAGTATACGTGAGTAATTTGCTAACTATTTCCATGCTTCATAAGTGTATTTACAGCAATATAGCTCTCTTTTTTTTCCCCGTATCATCTCCCAGCCAAGAGTGACAAGCAGGTTTTTCATAGAGCTTTTTAATCTTCCATTAATGTAAATAACAATCCAGTGTAACTGCAGCTAAGTTAATTTTTCAGCTTCGCTTTCCCCCTCTCCTGGTGTCAGCCTAGTTCCTTATGGTTAAAAACTGCTTCTCCACATCCATTTGACACATCAATGACACACTTTGAAGAAGATGTACCAGGTACAGCTGGCAATATCAGAGGTCCTCTTGGGTCTGTGTACCTGGCAGATTAGGCAGAATGTAAGCATTCAAATAAGGGACCTGGAAATCTAGGATCAGATCCTTAGCTGGTAGAAGTCAGCATGACTCCCATGTCATCAGTGGTGCTACTGATTTATATCAGCTGAAGATCTGGCCTCCTGTCTTCCTTAAGGTTAAACTTTATTAGAATGCATGTGCAGATATATTATTGGCTGTCTTGTGACTTACCATCCTGCTGCTCCTTGGAGAACTCGATCTGTTGGAAAGAAATCAATCACAAAAATAGCTTTTAAAAAAAGGGGGCGGGGGACCTGTTGGATTTTAAAGCATCCAACTACCTCCATGAATCATCTTTCAAAGGGGCAAAAAATTAGCTTGTTTGTCCAATTCTCAGGAGTAGCTTGAATACCAACAGGGCTAGCAATGGAGAAAGTTCTGGTTAGACTAGGGTATGTCTAGTATTTGGTAGTGTGTTACCTCAGTACTACGGCAGTTAAATTCCTGTTCCACTTACCGGCAACCTGGTCGGCACTGAAGGACTGCAGTTGGGAGGGAAAAGAGAGAGAGAAAAAGAGAACTAGTACTGTTGAAAATGCATTGACAGAAGAAAGAAAATAGCACAAGGTATCTCTGAGAGTTCTAGCATCCCTGTCCTGCCGAATGCAACTGGGCCATGGCAAGTCATATTAGCAAGTGTCTGCTTGGTTTTTTTTTTGTTTGTTTTTTTAAAGCATCATAAGACTATTTAAAGATTCTATTGAAATGTATATCTAGGGCAAAACCAGGGCTGCAGCTTAAGCAATGAATCAAGTGTCTCTTAACAAACAGAGAAGTTGTTAATGTACTTCCAGGCCATTTATCATTTTACTACAGACATACAACATTAAGATCATTTGAAGTATCATTGCTTAACCAGCAGCTCAACATTAGGATAACAAATAAACCTATACATTAAAGCCTCTTTGTTTTTAAATTAGTTGTTTATCAGCACTTTGTTCCTAAGGTGGTAATTTATTATACGGTTCCTTTGCAACCACATCAGAGTGCATCATACACAAAAAAAATGTTAGCATATAATACTGCAATAGTATCTATTCAGTGTAAAGTTATAGGAACTACACTGCTACCACTAACCAGTGTAAGAGACCAGACCAACTGGACAGCCTAGAGAATCCATTAAGCTTCATTTTTCCCCCAAGGCCAAAATAAAACTTTAAAGATTCCTGCTTGCTTGGCTTCCTACCTCAAACTAAACACTTTTTCTGGCCTTCTTTCCTCCTACGACTAATCCAAACTAGAAGCTAGATACACGCATTAAAATGATTGGCTCACTGTTAAGAATTATATTTCCTGTGGACCCACCATGATTGAGATGGTTGGAAAAGAAGAAGAGCAGATGGGCTGGAAGAATTGGCCGAGGGCTTCTTGAATCCCTGAGAGAGTGGTCCTTCCCCCCTCCCTTTTCTTCTTCTTCTTCTTATATATGTGAAGGGTGTGACATCACAACCAGCTCGAGTGTCAGAATGAAGCGGCCACGCCCCTTGTAGAGTTCTTTAGCTTTCTTAGGGCAAAGGGATAGATCCATTTCTTGACAGACGTTTTACTGAGGTTATTTTTAGGTGGCCAGAAAGGGGCAGGGTGTGACAAGATTCAGTGAGGTTTGACTCTTGTCAGCACTTTCTTGAGCTGTAACGTAAGGAAGGAATATTCCTTCTCAACCTACTTGGGGCTCCTCTTTCTGAGGAGCTCCTATTTGTTCCACAGGCTATAAAGTCAGCCACAGAGAGGGAGGAGCTCTGTGCTTGTCCATCTGGCTGGTTTTACATTTTCACATACGGATCCTTGACCCCCCTAGGAAGCTGTGGGTACTTGAACTGGCTGAGGTTTTCCAGCCAGCAGACTTGGTGCCTGTCCCGAAGCCCATTGAAATCAACAGAAAGACTCCTATTGACTTGAGCTGGCTTTGGATCAGGCCTTTCTTATGCCAGTGTGGTGCTGCAGCTGGCCATTATGATGTGAAAAGAGGACTGGTCTGTAGGACTATTATTGGTTTAGTTCTGACTTTAACAATGTAAATGTTGATTCTGAATGTCTAGCTGATCCACCCTGTCTTCCCTTTAAAGGTTGACTTGACCTACTGAGCCCAGCATCTCGATAAACATTTTTAATGGAAAAACTATCAGAATGTTTGGACCCTCCCTATTTCTGAGGCTGTAATTGAAGTTAATAGTTTGCATGCCCATTGGTAATTCATTTTTAAGGCACTACAGATTTCCCAGTCTCTGCTTCTATTCTCTGTTCTACAGGACTTCTTCTTTATGCACAGCAGAGGGAAGCCAGGCTGGGGCTTGCATGGCTGTACTAAGCCCTTCCTAATGACATTATGGGATGTGATGGACATATATAGTATGTTGCCTGACCCACTAATGTGGAGGGAATGGGCAGACTAGATGGTTCATTTTTCTCTGGCTCGTTGGTATCTGTTGGGCATGAAGAAAACATTAAGGGGCTATGTGACCCTAAACGCCTAAAATTATATTTCCCGACTGATAGTTTTATTTCAGAGCTAGATAAAGGTGCCATCAGGCCGAAGGTTCCCCCAATGTCTTTGGTTGTGTGTGGAAAATGATGCTTGAGAGTATGAGGAAAGAAAAGACAAGGGGGGGAAAAATCAACCTGATGAGATTCCACCCACCCACGGGAGCAATGATGGGTTGAAGCCTCCACCACTGAGTGGGGGCAGGAATCCCTCCATCTATCCAGGAGGAACACCAGAAAGCAAATTGTATAGTTCCCTTGTGGGGAAAGGGGAGAGGGTCTGCTGCTGACGGGAGTGTGGGAAGGTTTTGTTGTACCGCAGGGGGAATTAACACACTTTTCCCAGAGATGGTGATGAAGGTATGAGTAAGATTTTTGGAAACTAGTGGAGTGCCTGTTAATGGTGGGATGGGGAATGGACAGGAGAGGAGAGGACCTCATGGCACGCTAGCCAGTGGAGCTGTCCCAGGTGTGTACTGGGAAGGGGTGGTAAGTGGCACAGGTCTAGTCACCCTGGTGACTGTCTCCAGGAACCAGAGGAAAGACTAGGCTACACCTCCGAACTGAAGGTATGAGGTGTCCTAAAAAGACAGAGAAATTTAGCCCTGAAGCTCTCCCTTCACCTCATGGGAGGTCCTGTGGGTAAAGTTGTGGGACAAATGAGACCCAATGATCTGAATTGAAATCCTGGTTCTCACTCTAACCTGCTGTATGGCACTGAGCAAGATCATTGAGTTTTCTCTGCCGCTGCTTCTCCACCTATAAAATGTGGTAAAGGTGTTTGCCTTTTTTCACCGGGGAGTTAATTAGTTACATTAATGATGAATGTGACTTTGTGTCTGAAAAGTTTCCTGAACATGAGAAGTGTTGCACACATACTCAGTTATTATGAATTATTATGGTATATTATTTATTTTATATCAGTGGGGTGGGGCAGGGACGTACCCAGGATAGACAGTAGTAGTGTTTGGATTGTGGGGAACTCATTTGAATGATCTTCCCATGGCCAATCAGCTCTGTGAATCCCAAGTGTGGAGGTTGGACTGCCCTCTACACTGGGCGGATGCTCTTGTTTAGCTTAGCCCAGTTTTCTGATGCACTGAAATGCTATCAGATCTCCAGCAGATGTAAACTGGCATATCTCTGAGGTGGAGCTACACTGATTCACACCGGCTGAGGATGTGGCAGAAGAAGCGAGAAAGCTGTGAACAGAGCTTAGTTGTAGATTGTAATTGGTTAATGCGATGGGGCGGGGTGGGGGAGAATGGGAACTTTTAAAAGATTATTACAACCTCTAAATATTACTCAGCGGGTTACCTCAGCTAGTCTCAATGCAGTGTGTTGCCACTTATGGCATGTAAATTTCAGTGCCAATCTTAGCCCTTCACTGCCTAGCAAAGTTGGCTGGAAAATGTTCCACTGAAAAGATTTTTGCCCTGGGAAAACATGGAGTGTTTGTTCAGTGAAAATATTAATGAAAATGTTATTGCATTTTCTGACTTGACTTGTGGCTGGCTTAAAAAACTCCATCCTAAAATATTTTTGATGAAAACTAAAATATTTTTGGACATAAATTTTCGTATTACATTTTATTTTCAATCCATTCTACTTCCGGAGGCTGGGAGTTATGTGGAGAGGGGATGGATGTACATGTAACCATTGATCCTGCAATCAGGTCAATGGAGACATAAGGATGGCATCCTACGGAACTGACTACCGGATTGGCTTTGATGGGCTCTGAAGGATGCTGCTGAATGGCATGGGTTGATATATGTGTGGAATAGGGGCCTGATCCAAAGCCCCTTCAAGTCAATGAACAGACTCTCACTGACTTCAATAGTCCCTCAGAAGGGGAAATATTGGTATGCCAGAGACATTCCCCATATTGTTACAGATTCTAGATTAAAATGAACTAAGGAATATTTTTGATTTAGAGACAGATTCTGATATCTTCACTTATATGCTAGGGTCAGTTCACCTGGCTTTAATTGAACTGCTCCAAGAGTAGGATGCTACTCTGCATTGGAAGGGCATTGAAATATGGCCTTTAGCGTGAAAATATTGCAAGAACATATTGAAACAAATTAAACATTGATTTTTAGTTTATTTCTCTTCACTTAACATGCTCTGTGGTCCTGTTTCTAGTGATGTTTGGTAAGGTTTGCAAAATGTTCTTTGGCTTTTGATAGGTCATAACTTTCATGAATAACTCTTTCTGTATTGTCAGATTATGCGATGACCACAGGACCCATGGGAAGATACTCAAGTTGCAGGGAAATTCAGAAAACAACAACAAAAATAATGAATGGCTGGAGGAATTGCAATGTATGGAGAGATCAAAGGAACTGAATTGTGGTCACTTTACTCAACAATATTAATAAGTGAATAGATAACTGTCTAGATATAGATGAAGGACTTTAACACCAAAAAAGGGAAGGACACTGTTTAGGTCAGGGGTTCTCAACCTGAGGTTTGTGATCACCCACTCCAATGTGGGAGATCCCGACTAGATCCCAAATTGAGAGAGTGGGAGTGCAAAGGGGGATGCAGCATAGAAAAGGTCAAGAACTACTGGTGCAGTGTTACAAAGAGGAGGTGGGGGTAGGGGTTTTAGAGTGCATGAAAAAGAGCAACGGAAAGTCCTAACACTGAGGTCTGTTTGATTGGGAAATACCCTCCCCAAGGCACAAGGGGAGCCCAGCCACTTAAATAATTTTAAATCCAGATTGGACAAAGTGCTGTCAGAACAAACCTGAACTGGCCAAGGGGGGTGGACAGATGAGCTACACCAATGCAATAGGCCATTTTCATTCCTAATGCCTGTGATATTCTCTACAGGCACAATGACTGCTAAGTAGCATATTTGCAGGGTTTGCTTTTTTCTGACTTCCTAGGAATAAAAAATGACTATTGCTATGAAAGCAGGGAACCCAATGCCCTGTGACCTGCTACTGTGCAAAGCCATTTACACTAGTGCAAAGTGAGGGAGAAACACTACCATTTTTGATCTGGCAGCACTTGCTTTACATTCACTTTGCACAGGGATAAATGCCTGCACAAGGTGAAAAGCCCTAGAGGATGAGGCCAAGATTTTTGTGTGTGGAGAGTTCATCTACTCCTCTAGTATTCCCCCCACTTTTGGGGGCAGGATCCATCCCTTTGTTATATTGATGTACAGTGCCTAGCACAAAGGAGCCCTGATTGCGGCCACTAGAAAATTAAGGGCTGGTCTACACTGGAGACACTGCAGCTGCACTGCTGTAGCATTTTAGTGTAGACGCTATCTGCCCTGACAAGAGGGGTTTTCCCAATGGCATAGGTAATCCCTCTCCCTAAGAGACGGTACCTAGGTCAATGGAAGAATTCTTCTGTCAACTTAGCGCTGTCTACATGGGGACTTTGGTCAGCTTAACTATGCTGCTCAAGGGTGTGGATTTCAAACCTCTGAAATCTAATTTTCTAGTGTAGACCAGGCCTAATACAAGACAAATAACAATGAAGTCCAAGGGTCACCAGTGACATTGATTTTCCACCAGCATGATTTCATTGATTCCAGGAGTGTTAAGGTGTGGAGAAACCAGCTCATAAAACTCCGAGACATTGAAATGGCTAGAAGAGGATTTGATAGGCAGTCCATCATTGTAGTTCAAAATGCCATGTGTCTGGCAATGGCCTACCATATGCTGAATGTCTCAGAGGAAGTTCTAAAGCCCTCAGAATATATTAATTGTTCAACATCATATATGGGGGTGGGGGGCAGATTTCACTGGACATCAGCTGGCAATTTGCTAATGTCCTATAGCATGATAACTGATCACCAATAAAGTTTGACACTAACTGGTGTATCTGCAAATACTATCTTCTGCACTGCACTTAATTGTCAGATACACACAAAAGATTACATGCCTTTCTGAAGCCACAGTAGCCTCACTAAAGAGCAGGGATCTGATTCTCCTTGCAGTTACACTGGTATCAAACTGGCATAACTCTGTTGAATTCAGTGGAGTTACTTCTCATTTACTTATCACCAGTTCAAGGGAGAGGAGAATTAGGCCCAATGGATTTAGCTCTCTGTCTTTTATTTGGGGAATAAACATCAGGAGCAGATTAATGCCCAAGGAACAAAGGTTCTGGTTTTATAACAAGTCCCTGGTAATACAATAAAAGAAGGAAATAAAAAATGAATGCATCTGATTATATCATCAGGATTGCCTCTATAAATATAAAAGGTCAGATGCATCCTTAAATCTAATGGAGTTAAGTACAGATGAATTTATTTTTTAAAGTCTTTGCATGCAAAGTCAGAAATACATTACAATACTGACACGGCTACAACACTGCACATTATAATTCTTGGCAGTTACGGAGCAACTTTTGGATGAAGCTAACCGATTAATTCATTTGCAGTCCTAAAATGCCTGCAAGCAAAATGTGGTACAGCTGCAGTGTTGATGGTATCATTTTGCATAGATTCCATTAGCTTTCCAGAGGGAAGTAGCATTCATTTGGGCTAATTTGTAAAAGTGTCCCTTTTCTAATTGCATTTGGCACTGCATGAAAATCTAGAGGATGTGAGTAGGAAATTCAATGCTGTTGACATCTAGTGATAGTCTCAAATGGATTAGTTGTTTTAATATGCCTCCCAGTGGTCATGTTAGTATATTAACGTTACTTGAGCTATTGCTGCTTGACATTAAAGTACTGTGTAATAGAGCTGGTCGGGAATTTGTTGACAAAAAAAAAATTGTGTCAGAAAATGCTGATTTGTTGAAACCGAAACTTATCATGGGGAAGGGTCACATTTGATATATTTCTTGACTTTTAAAAATTTTGAAAAAATAGCTGAAATGTTTTGTTTTGACATTTTCAAAATGAAAAATTCCAACTTTCCCATTCAAAATGGCTTTGTAATTCAAAATGTAAGCTAATGCTAATATAATTTTTTTTAAAGTCAAATTTGAAACAAAACTCTTTTTTTATTTTTTTTCACGAATTTTCAGTTTGTGAAAACTTTTGAGATTTTTGTTTTCTGTCCCCGTTTGGGATGTGAAAATCTTTAAAATCTTCACTTCCCCCAGCAGTTGTCCTGTATAACAAGCCAGACAGATGAAAGTTGCTATTTGGTAACTAGTGTAAGATCCAAATATAACATCAGGGAAGTTGAGGGAGAATTTGTAGCTGTGGCTATTTCATATCTCCTTACAGATTACTTGTTTCTTTACTACTCATTGGCTAAATAAGTAACGTTCCTTCAGCTAGCTGATGTGAGCTCAGCTCATTCTTTTAGCTTCTCTCCCAAAGGGTGTTACAATAATATTCCAGTGAGTGGAGCTGTTTCAAACTACTGATTTGCTTTAATTGCTATTATCAGCAAAAGAGACTATTCTGAATTTTGGACAATTTAGCCTGTTGTGTAATTTGCCTTAATTTCCATTATTCCTGGCCAAAAAAAAAAGTGATAAATGTCTTCAGAAGTTCACAACTGGTACTGGTCTCTTGTTTTAAACACCACTGAAGTATGCAATTTGTGCGTCGTGGCACAAACTATTTTTCAAACAGTTTTTCAGGTTAGCAAACATGGGAATGAGAGATTTGCTACACGTAAAGCCAGGTTTCACCTACGAGAGGCTCCTTGCACAGATGAAATTATGAAAAATCTGAGTTGAACTCGTTCCGCCCTCCGCCCCCCTCCAAATAGTATTGTCAGATAAACTTTTGTTTTGGCAAAACTAGGTAGTCCAACATGTCACCAGCAGTGAACTTTGTTTTTTGGGATTTCAGAATCTATTTGATTCTCATGTCCAGGTTATCCTCTGCATTAAGGCCGCTTTGTGCAGTGCTACTAGACTTACAGCTGGCATAGAGAATCCTCTGTGGGTATAAAGCAGTTATAACCTGGTGTGTGGGTGTGGGAAAGGGCATGGCTGAGGCTTCCCTGGCCCACAGTGGTCCCTATATGCTGCAGCATCTCATTGGTCAGATTTATATCAGGGGACTGGCTTGGTGTGGAGCCAGCACAGGAATGGGGAGTTCAAAAGTGGCTTAGTCACCTTTGAACATCCCCTCCCGCATCCCAGCAAGTAGCACTAGGCACTAGTGGCCTCATCCGATATACAACTGAGTCAGTGGCAGGTTTTTTCATAGACTTCAGTGGGCATTGGATCAGGTCTTTCCTGACGACCTGGACAAAGAGTGCAGAATCTACTAGTTGCAGAGGAAATCCTGAGCTGCTATTAACATTCCAGTTCCTTAATCTGCAGCACCAAAGGCAGTGAGTCTGCACTGTAGACTCTCTCACTCAACTGGCATTTGCAATCACGTTAACCACGCAGTGGTTGGTGTCCTGGAGTTCTCCATCCTAGATGCTTTCTGTCAATGCATTTAGCAGTTACCTCTCTTGTTATACCCCTGGCAATGTCCATTCAGAGACGACTTGCTTGAGTAGTAAATGCAACAAGAGATAAAGAAAATTTGAGAAGCACTTTATACCATCTTAAGAGTCATCTGTAAAAATAAATTCACAGTTTACATCCATGCAACAGGGTTTTTCATGCGTCATGCAGTAACCAGTTCCCTAGGATGACTTTTTTTTTTTTAAATTTGAAGATGTGTAGTATAATAATGCTCACCAGGCTGGGGTTTCAGACCTGATAATGTCATGTTTGGGAAGCCATGTTTCCAAAACAGATGTCATTTATAATGCTATAGCAGCAGAGAGCCTGATTTTCCATTCAGAGATTGGAGATCCTGGGACTGGTTCTCCGTTGCCTTGAACCTTATGTAGGGAGTGCTTGTATAGTACTACCAGAGAATGGTAGCATTTTACGCTCACGTTGCACAAATGTAAATGATGACATAGGGTGCAAGAAAATGGAGACTCAAGCCCAAGGTCTCCAGCACCTGGATACAAAAATATTGAAATTGGGAGCTATGCTGGTTTGCACCAGCTCACTGATTGCTGAGACACTCTTGGAGGGGTATTTACAATTATAATTAAGTCAGAACACTAAGGCAGGTGAAGGTGAGACTGCACAAACAGAACTCCCCCTACCTGCCAAGAGGGCCAAAATCTGTCCTGGGTAGGAGAGGGTTGCCGAGTTGGGCACAGTGGGTATATCAAACAGCATGTTGGCAGTTCTGCACTTTCCTGAGGACTAGGTACAATATGTACAGTTTTTCCATTTTTTTGCAGTGTAATAATATACAAGACAAGAATTTGATTTTATCCAGCACCTGTTATACTTCAGATAGTTCAAAATGCCTTTCAAGTAACTTAAGTACCACTACTGCAAAGACTGTAATACCATGCCAGTGAGTGTACACATGAGCAAAGCATAATGTTATGCTGCACATCTTAAACCACGATTCAAGCCTTGTTTTCATTGGAATGGCTAGGACAGAAAGTATTTGATGTAGCAGAAGCCTACTCTTTGTATTTAAGCAGTCTGGTTGGTTGTGTTTGTTTTAAGGCATATATTCTCCTCTTAAGAGAGAGAGCATGAATCAGCTAAAATACCTCTACTCACCCAGGCCCAGATCCACAAAAGTATTTAAGCTCCTACTTCCACTGCAATAATTGAATATTGGATATCTGTCCTCACATCCATGACTGCAAGGTTGCTGATATTCTTATGGAATTGACAAAACGTGACATTCTTTTCCTTAATCACTACTGGTTCCTTTTGTGCACACTCTTGTAATTCTTATATGCATGCATCATCACTCAGTATCTCTGCCTTAGCGTATACATTCAGATTATGTTTGTGGTATCAACCTGTACACCTGAAAATAAAATCATAAGTGCAGTAGTAATAAAAACTATAATAAAACTCCATCATTGGAAGGTTTTGGGAAACTGGGCTCCTGAATATTTGTTGCTCTCTGCATGGGGACAACTAGAACCTCCGACATCTGAGCTGGAACAAAGTATATCCTCATCTTCCTAACCCTACTTCCCCCATTTTTTCCCAATCTTTCTCCCCTCGGTCATCATATGCTAACCTGCTATCAGTCAAGAATGGGGCAGAGCTTAAGGAATATTCCCATTTTAGACCAACATCAGTGCTAATCAATTTTGTAGTCAATAGGTGGTGCTACAAAGCAGTAAATTTGGCACCAGCCCCAGACAGCTCAAAGGAGCTGCTACATATTTGCCTTTAACTGAGTTAATGCAAGATGAAAGGACTGCTGAGGTTAAGGAATGGGGTGAAATGTGTGGCAAGATTTTCAAAAGGAATTTTTGGGTGCTTTAATTTTCAGGTGTCCTGTTTAGGACATCTTAAAGGGGGTTGGTTTTTAGAGGGTGGGTGCTCAGCACTTTCTGAAAGCCAAGCCACTTTGGGGTCTCAGATAAGGTGCCCCAAAGTCACTAGTCATTTTAAAATAATACTTACTGTATCTGATGCATTTTTAAAGCAATAAACATCTGTCAGCTTCTGCTTCTTGGCTGTATCTCCTATTTGGGGCTTAGTTTTACAATAAAGTAGGAAGCTCAGGTTTTTCATAAGCTCTTGTTAAGAGTCTAGGTGGGAATTCTTAATTATAGAAGTATTCTTTTAGCTAAGCAGCTTGAAGGACAAGGGTGCCACGCTCTTCCTGACATCTCCCCTGTTGAACTAGAAGGAGGCAGCATGTTCTTGTGATTAAGGCACTAGACCAGGGGTCGGCAACCTTTCAGAAGTGCTGTGCCGAGTCTTCATTTATTCACTCTAATTTAAGGTTCCGCGTGCCAGTAATACATTTAAACGTTTTTAGAAGGCCTCTTTCTATAAGTCTATAATATAGAACTAAACTATTGTTGTATGTAAAGTAAATAAGGGTTTTTAAATGTTGAAGAAGCTTCATTTAAAACTAAATTAAAATGCAGAGCCCCCCCGACCAGTGGCCAGGACCTGGGCAGTGTGAGTGCCACTGAAAATCAGCTCATGTGCCGCCTTCGGCACCCATGCCATAGGTTGCCTACCCCTGGACTAGACTGACTCAAAGGACCTGTTTTTAATTCCTGTCTCTGCTACAAACTCCTTGTCACCCTGGGCAAGCCAAGCTCTCCATGCCTCAGTTAGAGGGAAATATTGCCCTGCCTCTGTGAGGTTATTGAGAAGTTAAATACACTAATGACTGAGAAGTACTTTGGTGATAGGAGTCATAAGTACTTAGCTAGAGGGGAAGACAAAGAGGGAGACACTCGTAGGAGTGGAGTCTATTGGTCAGAGCACAGAACTGGGGCATAGAAATGCATTAGATCCATTCCTATTTCTATCACATATTCATTCTGTGGCTTTATGAAAGTCACCTAACATCTTTGACTCAGTTTTCACATTTGTAAAATGGGAACAATAATAATACATACCTACATCATACTTGCTGCCTTATTAATATTTTTATGTTTAAAAGGAGGAGAGTCTTTTTATAAGCAGGCAGGATTTTTTTTATTAAGGAGGAAAGATAGAATTCTTTTATTCTAAAACATAACAAGGTCGAGTATGAATGAGCCATACAGCAATACCAATCAGACAAAATGCAGAGCCCTTGCTCTGTTACCAATAACTATTTATCTCCAGTGTTAATACAGAACTGTATGAGCAAAGAATGGGATCATGCTGAACTGCTGTGGTGCCTGAGAGTGCAGCTTCCATTTTTTATATGGCAATACACTATTGTCTATTTATGCAAAGATAGTTTAGCTAAGATCACTGGGGTTGAAAATTCTATTTTCTCCTAATGAACTGGACACATGCAGCCATCAAAATAACTTAAATAATTTAGTAGAAAATCCATCCCATGTTCCTCCTCATAACTGGATGTTTGTAAAGTGAAAGGTTTAATCTAGTTTTAGAAAATATTGCCAAAGATGGTGGGGCTGTATTCTCATCCTCTATTATGACCATTCTGAGTATTTTAAAATGGCTTTCAATTTTTGTTTCATTGATCAACTCAGACTCAATATTTGGAGGAATGTAGTAAGTGTGTATTATTTTATCCTGTATGGAACTTTTTAATCACTTAATATTGACTTAACATTTAAGGTCAGGCTGTGAAAATTAAAACTTAAAAGATTTCAGTAAACAAATAGATCATCATATTGAAAGTGTCTGAATAGTCAAGTGTCAGGGAAATACCAAGCTGTATGTGTTGAATTAACCTAAACAGAATTCATTATGGGGTTTTGTGGCTAAAATGAGAAGGGTTCTCAGAATTGTTTCTGTATCTTCTACACTTCAGTTCTCCATATTAGGCAGGATTTCTTATGTAGAGCTTCCCAAATTGGTAATCTGACAAGAAGCTTCCCAGGTAGGTGGGGAATGACTATTTATAATGTGGCTCAGAGATACAGGTTGATCTATCTCCTTCCTCTTCTCCATCTCCCCTTTCCCAAATACAGAATTCCTCCTTGCAGGCAGTTCTCTTCAGAGTGTCACGTAAAAAATCAACAACATTCAATGTATCTTAATATTAGCATGCAAAAGCCAAAGAAAATATGAATTCAGATTAATCTGCAATCTAAGAAAAAGTTCTGAAAGGCTTTTCCTGTTTGTTAGTTTCACTTTGCAGCAACTAGCAAATTCTGAACAAAAACATGTAGATGAGAAATACAGTCACTGAAACATTTCCCTTAAAGGTTTTCTACCTCATGATCTCATTTACTATAATATCAATGTTTGTAGTAGCAAAGCTAAAAGGAAATTGATGGAATTGCCAAAGTTGTCTTTTATGGAGGATAAGCAAAGCAGCTGTCAAATAAATGCACCCAGGACTAAAGAGACAACAGCTGCTTCCAAAAATTTGGAAAGGAGTTCAGAATGAAAGTTGCAAAGTAATGAGTCACTTTGAAATGGCGGGAATGAAGGAGTGGAGTTTCTAGTCTTACTAATTCAGTTTTCATGCATCTAATTGTGTATGTGTCTCTTTTTCCATTAAAAATTCCTTACATGCAGCTCCATTGAATAGACAATGACTCAGGGCCAGGCTGATGTTGATAAGATAAAAGTTATACTGGCCACTAGGTTAACTTTGTTTTGAGCTTGCCAGGCTTTGCTTTTGCATTAAAATGTGTGCCATGCCTTCGATAGCTCCAGCAATGTAAATAAATAAAAAGCTCAGATAAATCAGAAAATCCCTTCAGGTTACTCATTCATTTCACTTCTGCCTCACACCCACAAACAAATGCAAATGTTTACTGCAGGGATCTGCTCAATTTTCCAGCTTGTGTTCTGGGAGCTCTTTCAGTGACCACACAAATTCAACCATTTACCTTGATACTCTTCAGATCAATTACTGGTTCTTTGGGCTTAGCTGGTTCTGGGGCAGGCGCTGGGGCAGGAGCTGGTGCTGGTGCCGGTGCTGATGCTGGTGCAGCTTTCTTAACGTCCTTCTTTGGTGCCATTTTGTTTGTTTAAAAAGTAAAGGACCCCAAAAAACCCTTCAAAGTGATTCCTGGGTAAGGAGCAGTGGTCAAAATGATCTACAGCCCAGAGCCTTAGAGGAGGACCCAATGTGTAAAACACTAAAAGGTCATATATATATTTCACTTAGTGCCTAATACAATCTTGACACATGCAGCTGGATTGGACAGTTTGCTAGTAAGGGGGATGTCATTCTCACTCAGACTATAAATGGAATATAAAGGGTCAGGGCTACGTCAGATCAGGGGACTTCAGTGGCCTTTTTTTTAAAGCCTCCCCTGCATTTTTTTTTAATACATGAAAAGGAGAGAGAAATATGACAAAGACAGTTCCAGATCTCTTGTTGACATTCAAATACAGATTGACTTGTACTCTTTCTTGGTAGAATTTCAGTTCTGCTGAAGTAATAAATACCCCCCCTGCTCCCCCCTCCATGCCTATGTGTCACTATGAGAGGATTGTGTTTCAAGCTGGAATTTTTAATTTAAGGGTTGGGAAGATCACCAATTTCCATCCTCCTTGACCTCCTTCCTGCAGCCCCCTTTACTCCTCCTCCGCTTCCTTCTTCTGCCAGAAAGTGCTGATCAAGGGAAGACTTGGCAAGTGTTTAAAAATAAAGCAGACGTATATGGAAACCCCTCACGCTTTCAGCCACAGTCTCTCCCCAGAGAGAACAGCCCCTAAGAGCTCTCCTGCTGCTCTGCTTCTTCCTCCTTATCCTAAAAAGCTATGATAAAGTTGTGTCTAAAATTTAAAATCGCTTCCTTTAATCCAATGTTGTGTTTTAGCCGATGGACTGAGCCTCAGATAAAATGAAGATTCTCTGCATGATACGTTTTCCCAAGCTGGTGCTTTCCCCCCTATTTATAATTACAAACTATTAATCAAAGGAAGCATTTATATTTTCTCTTCTAATTTAACTGCCTATCTTAAGTCTCTTATTTATCTTTCCACACTTCAGTCTCCATAGAGACCTTTCCTCTTCCCATGCTCTCGGTTTCTTTCACTGTGGAGAAGACAACTGAGTTTTTGTTGGATTCCATTTATGCTTAATTCAATTACTTCACCTCCAAGTCCATAGGATTTAGAATTCCTGCAGCCATCTCAAGGGTAGAATATTTTTCTTCTTGTCTAGAAAACTCCAGCTGATATAGGCTTCAGACTCCTGCAGTTTTGTACTAATAAGTGCAAGGCTATTAACAGAGCCATTATTTATGTCCTTGAGGATTTCAGGTTGGAGAGTGTTATAATTAGAAATCATCCAAAGCTCTTACAGTACCCTCCTAGCTCCTTGTCTCATCTTGTCAGCCCTGCAAGCACTTACGTTATTTTAAAATTGGACTTTCAGAAAGATAAATGCACAGATGCACCAATAGGAAGAAAACCAACAAAGAGCTGGAGAAGGTTGGACCTAGATCGGGACTCAGGAAATCTGGGGTCAGTTCCTGGCTCTGCCATAGACCTCTGGTGTGATCGAGGGCAAGCGACTTTTTTGGATCGGTTCCTTTTCGTCAATAGAACTAGGCTGATGTACACTAGTTGAGGATGTGACCCTTAATCTATGTGCGGCAGGCCCCCGTCTGTAAAATGGAGATCAAACGTCCTCTCTCCTGTCTTTATCATTTTAGTCTGTAAACTCTTAGGAGCAGAACATGTTGTATTTAGATGAAATATATGGGCCAGAGGTGTTAATATAACCCAGTCACCACAGCAAACACACCATTAAACAACCTTTTAACCTTTTTATTAAAAATATGGAAAAGAAGGAAACGTAGTTAAAGCTTTTGAAATGTAAATTGTTAAATAAGGCTTTCATTGTATCAACATTGCTTGTTCCCTTTCCATTTATCTGTAGAGTTTTAGAAGGAAATCCCCCCTCCCATACCTCCCCGTTTGACAGTCTCTTAGATGGTACCAAAGATGGTGGTAACTGTCCTTTTCGGGGAAAAGAGAAGTTAGTTGAGATGGGCTGCAGCAGCTGCTGTTGTTGGTCTGATTCCATTTCATCCCGTGCAGTGGTTGGGATCCAGCTGGAGCCAGTAGAGATGGTGATGTTATCTGGATCCCTCTCTGTGGCCTGGATAAATCAGGACATTTCTCAGCATCAGGATGATGAAGGCCTGGGGTCCCAGGAAACAGTGGGGATGGCAGACAGCAATGGACCTTACTCCAGTAGCCTCCATCTGTTCTCCTGTATTTCCCTCCGCTCTCCCCTCTGAAGTCTTTCTTTAAGGACCCACAAAGGGAGTGACGGGTGCAATAGCCCATCTCCTCATTATTTTGTCCACCAGTTAGGTCTAATATCCAACACAGAAAATTTGGTTCTGCTGTTTTTGTTCTTTTTTTTTTTTTAAACCAAGTGTGATTTCAGCATAGTTCTTGAATCATCTCAACGTGGCGTGTTTTGTTTTGTTTTGTTTTGTTTGTTTGTTTGGGCTAATTTAGTGTCTCTCTCTGATTCTGTTGCACCTGTTTATAGCATTCATTGTTGAGAGCAACTTGAGTATTTCCCATCAGCATTTGTTGTTATAGGTTATTGTGTTATCTTGTAAACCTTTTACATGCTTTTTTCAACTGTGCTCACAATTTGGGTATATTTTTTGGCCCAGTTATCACAACAGGATGGGGGATGGATCACTCGATGATTGCCTGGTCTGCTCATTCCCTCTGAAGCTCCTGGCACTGGTCACTGCCCGAAGACAGGAAACTGGGCTGGATGGACCATTTGTCTGACCTAGTGTGGCCATTCTTATGTTCTCTCTCACTGTGTGTAAATGCAACTGCTGGCACAGGGAGCCCTGGTCTTGGTTTAAACTGATAGACACTGCTGTAATACTTCTGTTATAATTACTCACAGCCAAGGCCAGGTTAACTTTTTGTGGGCCTGGCGCCAAACATATTTGTGGGCCCCCTTGGAGAATGAAGGGGCCAGGGGCAAGAGCACAGTGGGCAGAGTCGATTTGATTTTAATCATGATTTAAATCGCTAATCAGGAAAACTCGATTTAATCATGGTTTTCTACATAAAAGTCCATTCTTGTTGGTTGTTATAACCTTAATACATATTCTTTTAGTGGCAGCTGTCACTTTACATGTTCAGCTCCTAGACAGTGTTGGGTTCCCGTCCTGCTTGCTGCGAGCCACTTTAGGTGAGTTTGGGGAGGATTTTTACCCCAGGTTCTGAATATTTACTCAAATTCATCCACCTGAGGTTTAGTTTGCCCTCTTAGAGGACTGTTTTCATCACATATTAAGACTTGCAGGATATTAAGCTACAGCCTCCTAATTGAAGGTTGCCTTTCTCAGCTCTCTAATGCACTTCCTTCCCCTCCCAGAGGATGCATCCTCTCTTTCCGCAGCTGAGCTCTGAAGAGTCTAATATTTTCTTCCATTAACCTCACCCCCACTCCTGCCCCAAAACTTGATCCATCCAGCTAGCAAGGACTAGCTAGGACTCCCTTCAGAGCCCAGCTCCAGCCAGAGGGGCCACTGTAGAACAATACAAGACACTCTTATCCCTGAACAACTGACCCTCTGGGGAAGAGAGACCAGGAACCCACCTAGCTCCCACTGTAATTAATGGGGAATTTGCCATTGACTTCAGCGTGAGCAGGCTCAGGCTCCAGGATTTACAATCAAGGCTCCTGAAAAGTGTAGAGCATAAACATTAGGCGTATAAGGCTGAGTGTGTGTATAATACAATAATATTATTCTCCTTCTCAGTTAAAAATAATAAAATGGCTGGAATGCATTTGCTGGATCTTCACGCCTTCCCCTCTTTCTGTTGCTTTTTATCAAGCACTTTTCACCTTGATATCCAAGTGCCTATATGGACTAAAAGCACACCGAGAGTTGCCCAAGTCGGTGGGTGGAAAATGGGTCTCTGTCCTATTCTGGATGCAGTCCTGTAATTTGACCATGATGTCCGTTCTGGTGTCATTTTGAATGTGCACTGAGACCATGATCCGCCTGGCTCTAGGTGTGGTTGCTGCTGAGTGAGCCAATCCAATTTTCTTTGTCTCTGATGCTTTGGGGAATGCTGTGACAAAGAGGTATGTCTGAGAGTGTCCTCTCAAGACTTGAGATTGAGGGAAGAACTCTTCCTGATCTCTTTGGAAGGATGTTCTAAAGCCTTGAGCTCCAACTTCCTTGAGTCTATATCTCTAGCTCTTTTGATAAGCAGTTCTCCGCATTTGCACGGGTTGGCATTGCTTAATTGAAGTTACTTGACCTTTCTTTAAAACACATACATTTGTTTAATCCAAAGTGCTTCCCTAGCAGCGTGGGAAGAGATGGGTGGATGTATTTAGAACTGGAACTAATCCCCCTTTTGCTTTCATCTCTGAACTGGGATTTGAAAAAAATTGTGAGTCTTTTTTGTTAATGTCCCATCTTTGTAGCTTGAGCCAGTCTCTAGAAGACAGATCAGAACTTGGATGCTGGATCCCAAACCCCTCAAAGGCTGGTGACGTTCAGATAGTTATAGGAGTTTGAAGGATTTAGATGTTTGATTTTATAGAAGACTTTGACTGCTGAAGATCCAGGTTGCATGCATCCCTATGGAGCCTCCTGGCCTGCAAGCACGTGGAGGAAACACCCTTACTCATTAGCATGATAGCTTGCAATTTTAACACAGTTTTCAATACACCACACTGAGGATAACCCACATGCTATGGCAACTCTGCCACCTGAGTTCCTATGACACGCCATCTCCCAGTCTACAAGGTAGAGTTTGTGTGACTGGGAGAAAGGGGGCATAACTGGGGAGTCCCTATGCCCTTGCAATCCCTGGCTGCCCAGAACAGCCTCTTAGGACTGTGGGCAGCTAGGCCCCTGTGTCAGTATTAGGCCTGCAGCCACACTACCTCAAGCTGCGGTCTTGTCAGCTGTCAGAAGCTTTAGTGAGCTGGACCAGGCTGGCTCTTAGCTGTGAGACCTCAGAGAAGTATGGCTCAGGTACTGCAGGAAGTGAGGCTGGTAATTCAGAAGGAACCGTTTGCCTCCTCTGAACTAGTTCACCAGTAGCACTGCCAGAAATCATACTCAGCATTAGACTTTCAGATGAGATTGTATAATGCTGAGATCCTGAATATATGAGGCTATTAAAATCTCCATGGTACTTTTTTACAAGAACAGTTTCCCTGGTCAAAACCTAACTTGGATAATTATTTCCCACTTCAAGTGGATAGCATATTCTTCATTCCCTCTCCTAAACTGTTACTCAGAGTGATGTGCTGTTAAACACTTGCTGTGTTCTACTCCAGAGGGTTAGGTGGTTTGTATTTCAACAACAAAAAACATTCTATCTAAACCTATAATATTTGTGAAGCTAATACCGTTTTAAAGAGCATTAGGATCCATTTGGAACTGTACACATGCAAAATCATCAACATTATTATTAATATATTTAATGAATATATGGGGATATGATAAAGGTTTATAAAATAACAGACTGTATTAGAGGAGGTAGGTCAGGAGCTTCTGTTCTCTGTCTCTTAACACTAGAACGTGTGTGTGTGGGGGTGTCAATGACATTAAAAGGTGCGAAATTTGAAACTGATGAAAGTAGATGCTTTCTCACACAACATGCAATTAAACTGTGGAATTCATTGCCACAAGAAGTTGTTGAGGCCAAGAACTTAACAAGTCTCAAAAAGGGATTGGATAATTATATGGATATCAAGAATGTGCTGCATTATCATGATTAATTATTTATAAGCCAGATTTTTATAAGGCTTACAGCTTGACTATGAGGAAGACTTCCCCATAATACTTTGGGAGTCATGCTGAGAAAAACAGCTTGCTATGAATTATCAATAAAAGATTTGACAACTTTTATAATAGTGGTTAGATAAGGGATATCATTTTTAGAGATGTCCTAACAAATAAATAGCAGACCCTTAAGCTAGCAAAAATCTGATGTACCCGACAGATAAACAAATGTTCAAATATATATATATATATATATATATATATATATATATATATACACACTGAAGGGGGCAATGCGTACGTGTTCTTCAGGGAATATTTGCCCAATAGCTCTATCCACTCTTATATGTTCCCTGCCAGCTGGTCTCTAGACATGGCAGTAGAGTAGCAATGGCTACACCCAAGGCTTGAAGGTAGGTGCCAGAAAGAGAAGGGGAGGAAGAATTATTCTTTAAACAAGGAAAGAGAAATAAAATCAACCTTGAGAGTTTATGAAAAGCAAAAGTGAGAGAGGACTGGCCTTACTTCCAAACGAGAGATTTAAGGAGTGTTAGAAAAAGTGCGTATGGTGTGTCCATCAGTGGGGGAGAAGGGCACCAACTGTCATGCCACATATAGCCTACGGCTGACTTTGCACTTGTGGCTTATTGCCCTCCTGCTGAAGGCTTTCTAATTCTGTCGCAGAGCGATATCAGTGTCTCCAGGCAACCGCTACTGAGGCATGCGAGACATTCCTCTGAGACTTCTCCTGCACCTTAGCTTCTCTCCCCTTGTGGGAGGGACCTGCCAGGGAAAAAATAGTCTTCCAAAGTTCCATTTGCCTCTTGACACTCACAGAACAATCAAGAGGCCACTTCCGCGGATCTTCAGGCCTCTCTGAAAAAGAAATCCAATTGCTCACATGCTTTTCAGTTCATTTCCCATCCTCCTATGCGGCTTTTGATATCCCTCTGATGGAGATTGAAAGAAGATCTTTTATGCTCGTGCAAAATTGAGCTTATAGGAAACAACTGCACCAAGAGTACAAAATGTAGGTGGCTGGTAAAATGTGGCTGAAAAATTAGTGATAGCAACTTCCCCCAGCACCTATTCATAGCTCCTTTGGCGAGCTCTGTAGTTAAGGCAAGACACATGTATCGATTCTCATCAGGCAGGATTCTTTACAGAGGAAAATGTGAGCTGACAGGGCCGGTGGGGATAGTTCTCACTACGTGGTTTTAAATATAAAGATTAAGCACCGCACAAGATGCTATTCCCAGTCACTCGTAGTGTACATATTAAAATCCCCTTGGTGCTACTTTGGGCAATTAGAATTCTTGTAGCGTCAGTGCCCCACAACCTGTGCACCAGCTGTAGAGATTCACTGCCTCTCCTTTCTTGTCTCGTTGCTGGAATGGGTAATGAAAGAATGATATTACTGTTCATTTAAATGAGCTGTGTCTTTCTCGAGTCCCATTTCAATAATCTGCTAGAAAACAGAATGACTTCAGAATTGGAAAGGGCATTAAAGGATGGCTAAGTAAATAGCACCGAGTCCCCAAATACCCGAATAGTCCAGTTTCAATGTGACTTATGGCACAGCAACCTTTTCTGGACAAACACAACCCTAAAAGGTTTTGAACCAATTCAAAATGTATGGGCCAGACCCTCAGCTGGCATAAATCAACAGTCATCTGAAGCCAGTGGAGCTCTGCTAATTTACACCAGCTGAGGATCTGGCCCGATGACTCTAAAAATTCAGGAAATGTGTCCTTTTTGACTGTGCGGTAGTCTATGGAGCTTTGGGGAAATCCAGGATCATTACCATCTAAACCTGTTTCCTCTCCAGCACTTCACAAGCCTTCTTTCCAGTGGCTTGTGGCACCGACAATATTTTGAACCCAAAGCTAAGAGATACGTATCTCAGACTTTGCCAATGTACTTTTCCCCCTCTTTTCCAACGAAAACTCCTAGTTCTGCCAAATGTAGGACGTACATTGCTTAAGTATAGCGGCTCACATGGGACTCTCAAAATACATTGTAATAACCAAGTACAACATGGTTAGTTATGGCCTGACCCCCATATTTTCCAGCAGTATGCCTGATTCCTGGTGTTATATTAGATCATTTATTTAAGTATGCCTATCCCTACAGTAGTTTGCATAAATTAGAACCTGCTTGCAGGAACAAGGTGATGGAGATTGGAATTTTTCAGCTGTTTCTATGCATTGCAATATGCGTATTGACATTCTGATTATAGAAAACATCTGCTTATAAGGCTTCAATTGACTTCACTGTATTTTGGAGAAGGTCCATAGGGAAGATATTCTAAAAATGCCTACATGAGGCTTCTTTGTAACACCTTCCTATTCAGAATTCTCTACCCTTGTAAATTATCTGTTGTGTTCTGCACGGCTCAGAAGCTCCCTCTAATAGTCTAGGTACCGTACACGGTGTTTGAAATTAGCACCCCTAACAAAAACTAATAAAGGTCTATTTGGGTATTTTGAACACATCCATTATCATGGCATCTGAGTGCACACAGATGTATGTAAAGCACAGATTTGGTCTGTTAACCTTATTGTCTGCCTCTTCCTCGTGTAACATGGTGACAGCATTCTTGAGAACATTTTTTGCATCTTCTGAATTTATGACAGGTTTCAGAGTAGCAGCCGTGTTAGTCTGTATCTGCAAAAAGAACAGGAGTACTTGTGGCACCTTAGAGACTAACAAATTTATTTGAGCATAAAGCATAAAGCTCATGCTCAATTTATTTGACCACGAAAGCTTATGCTCAAATAAATTTGTTAGTCTCTAAGGTGGCACAAGTACTCCTGTTCTTTTTTCTGAATTTATGTATTTGGTACCTGTAGACAGAGTATTTACTGGAGGAGTGTAAATGGAAGAGGTGGGTCTGAGTGGCTTTTGCAAGTTGCACCATGTGAAGCTTCTTCATGGAATGTGCTTTCAGCCCCAGGTACACTCTCCTGAAGGGGCAGTGCTTGGTTGTCCATTTCCAACAGGAAGCTTCCTGGTTAAAGGCATTTCTGGCTACTGATACCACTTGGGCATTCACGAACCATGATGAGTTTGTAAAGGCCTTGAGACAACCTAGCTTGGCGTGGGGAATCCTGGGCCCTGAGATCTATATTCATGTTCACTGTGTTGATCAAGCCACTGGGCCTGAGCTGCGCCAGTCTGGCTGTGCCCCTGGCCTGCCCCCTGGACCAATCTCCTGGTCTCTGGTTCAGGCTGTGCTCCCGCTAACAGCGGCAGTGTGGGCTCATTGACCAACCCACCTGGTCTTCTTCCAGCATGGCCCCTATGCCAGCTGACTGGCCCAGAGCCAACCAGATGGCCTGCAACCAATCGCCTGTTCCCGCGTGAGCAGAACTGGGCGCCCCCTCTGGAGCATCATTCCTCTTCTCCAATGAGAGGTGGGCTGGCAGCAAGAAGTCAAGGGTGGGATTTCCCCCCAGTCCTCTAGCCAGCCAGGTCTCTGGTGGCAGAAGGGCCTGCCCCTAATCAGTGAGGTCTCAGGGAAAAAGAACTGTCTCTTTCACACTACTGACATAGGGAGTGAAGGCTCTGCCGCCTTGATCAAGACTGGGGCCCCATTGTCTTGGGGGACTAAAGGTTCCAGTCCTAAGAGTGTTACCTGGCACTTAGGGCAGGAAACGGGAAGGAAGAACTACTGGGTTCATGTCCCAGCTGTGCCATTGACTGTGCCAATTTGTTGTGACATTGTTTACTCATTTGTAAATGTTTTTAGCAACACTCGTGCTTCACATGTACATTAGGAGAATTAACATTGTCAAGCACTTCGAAATCCTCAGATGGACGGCTTTATGCAAGTGCAAAGTTCTGCTATTGGAGGAGTTTCAATTCATTATATTTTAATATTTTTCCTCCTCCCTCTTTTTTAACTTCCTCCCATCTCCTTCAAGAAGACCTGTTAACTTTCTTTAAATGGCCAGAAGTCCCTGAGACCCTTATTTAGAATTAGGGAGTCAAGTGACATGATGTAGCTTAAGAATGTCATTCTGCATCTCATATGACCTATGAGATCAGAGGTTGTTATAGAGACATATAATTGCTCTGATAGAAAGTTCTATTGAAGCAGAGATCCATAAATCTTGGTGAACCGGGCAGTATTTAAAAACATGAGTGGGGAGAGACTCCAGAGTCAGGGATCATATTAAGTGTTTCATATATTTCTCCACTATAGAAATAACTTGTACCCTTTGCATTGGGGTAATTTCAAGCTGCAGCTTTTGTCATGTGGAACATTTTTAATAATTAAAATTAAAGTTACTATTTCCCACACTATATCCAGGATTAGGGGCTTTGGGGGGATGCCGAAGGAAGTGACATAGGCCAAGCCAATTATACAATCAGAGAACTTCATTTTGTGCTTAAATATTCAATACTGAAATTTTTCTTCTGCTTGTCAAACCAAAGTTCAAAATGCTTTCCAATGTTTTATGGCTCCAAAGTGGCCAATTTCAGAGGCTGGTGAAGATGGCTACCACCGAAGGGGAGCTCAGAAGTGTCTATTTATATAATTATTAATTATTAAATAATTTGGGCCAAATTCATCCTGGGGACAACTCCACTGAAGTCAACAGAGCTACAACGGGGTGAATTTTGCCCTCTATTTTTTAATTGTATTTCAGTTATTAGTGCCAAGTGCTTTCTACCTGGCCAAGTTTTAGACTATGGAACTGGGTAAAACGAATACAGTTGCCCTGCATGTGTGGGGAGATAATTTGGGTGAATGTATATGGAAAGGGGAGTTTGAGATCAGAGTGGTATTTTCCATCACTAGAATCATTAAGAAAGGGTTACAGGAGAGTACACAACAGATCTGCATTTCTTCCAAGTCAACACCAACCTGAACCCCAAATTCCTAACCCTCAGTTATAGAACTGGGCGAAGAATTAATTCAGAAGTAATAACTTATTTAATGAAGTGTGCCTCTTTTTCTATGTAGGAATTATCCTAGTCAAAGTTTATTTACCCAGTAATGATTTTTAGCCTGTAGATATGTCATGAGTGGTTCATTGCGATTATTTAGTATGTGCAACTCAGGTTGTTTTGATTAGACACATGAGCCATTGAATTCATTGCCCAGAGAAAGGTCTTGTGATTACAAATTCATAATTTGCTTTCAGCAAATATTGTACAATATTCACTAAAAGTGAGCTCTTTTGGCAAACATACCTGCCAATAAACTCATTTGCTCTCCTGTTCATGAACAGCAAAGACAGAGGGATTTCAACAAAGTTGAAGTGAACTTGTTTAAAAATTAATATGAATATTTGCAGTAATATTTGCATTATTCACTCAGCTCTGTTACCCAAGGGAGGGACTCCAGTGCTATTTGCATAATTTTGAATTATTTTACTTATTACTGTTATTCACCTACTGTTTCAGCTTTCAGCAGTGATTCCTCTATCAGCCCAAGGTATCAGAATTAGGCTAACATTTTCCAAGTAACCATGCAATAAGATCAAATGAAGGTCATCCTTCTACAGGGGAAACATACCAGAGAAGCTTACTCTGTCTGCATAATCTCCATGGCATTATCTTAGCTTATAGTATCATATCAGCTACATGGCGGGGGGGAAGATATGGTAGTTCCTCTGCCAGGGCCGGCTCCAGACCCCAGCGTGCCAAGCGCGCACTTGGAGCGGTGTCCCGCGGGAGGGCGGCAGGAGGCTCCGGTGGACCTCCCGCAGACGTGCCTGCGGAGGGTCTGCTGGTCCCGCGGTGCAGGTGGAGCATCCGCAGGCAAGCCTGCGGGAGGTCCACCGGAGCCGCGGGACCGGCGACTGGCAAAGCGCCCCCCCAGCGTGCCGCCCTGCTTGGGGCGGCGCAAATCCTAGAGCCGCCCCTGTCCTCTGCACATATCAAGGATATCAGAGCTGAAATCAATAGTCCTACTTAGTGCTCATGATTTCTCATAGAATCATAGAAATTTAGGACTGGAAGAAATCTTGAAGTCATCAAGTCCAGCCTCCTGTGTTGAGGCAGGACCAAGTAATCCTACACCATCCCTGACAGGTGTTTGTCCAACCTGTTCTTAAAAACCTCCAATGATGGGGATTTCACTATCTCCCACAGAAGCCTATTCCAGAATTTAACTACCCTTATAATTAGAAAGTTTTTCCTAATACCTAACCTAAATCTCCCTTGCTGCAGATTGAGCCCATTATTTCATCTCCTACCTTCAGTGGACACAGAGAATAATTGATACCCATCCTCTTTATAACAACTCTTCACATATTTGAAGACTTGTTATTAGGTTCCCCGTCAGTCTACTTTTTCTCAAGACTAAACAAGCCCATTTTTTAAAACCTTTCCTTAATAGTCAGGATTTCTAAACCTTTTATCACTTCTGTTCCTGTCCTCTGGATGCTCTCCAGTTTGTGCACATCTTTCCTAAAATGTGCTGTCCCAAATAGGACACCTTACTGCAGTTGAGGCCTCACCAGTACTGAGTAGAGCAGGACAATTATCTCCCATGTCTTACATCTGATGCTCCTGTTTATGCACCCTAGAATGATATTAGCCTTTTATTTTTTTGCAAATGTGATCCACTATATCCCCCGGATGCTTTTCAGCAGTACTACCACCTACCCAGATACTTCCCATTTTGTCGTTGTGTACTTGAGTTTTCCTTCCTAAGTGAAGTACTTTGAACTTGTCTTTATTGAATTTCATCTTGTTGATTTCAGACCAATTCTTCAATATGTCAGGTCATTTTGAATTCTAATCCTGTCCTCCAAAGTGCTTGCAACCCCTCCCAATTTGGTGTAATCTGCAAATTTTATTCGCATACTCTCCACTCCGTTAACTGAGTCATTGGTGAAAATATTGACTAGTATTGAATCCAGGACTGACATCTGCGGGATCTCACTAGATATGTCCTCCTAATTTGACAGTGAACCATTGATAATTATTCCTTGATTAAGGTCTTTTAACCAGTTGTGCATCCACCTTAGAGGAATTTCATCTAGACCACATTTCCCTAGTTTGCTTATGAGACTATCATGTGGGAATGTGTCAAAACCCTTACTAGAATCAAAATATATCATGTCTACTGCTCCTGCCCCCATACACATGATGAATCTGTTGTTTGTGAAAATTTGCTGAATAGTTTGGACAAATAATTTTTAGCCTATGGGTTATTGAACAGAGCATTTTGGCTATTCATTTTTCCTGGTGTATTGTTGATCACCTGTGTCACATGGTATTGTTTCAGATTCCTCATTGGGCAACTTTCAGAATTGGCAAACAATTTCACAAACATTCATCAGTTGCTTGAATACTTGTAAATAATGACTAACAGGAAACCCCACGTAGCAAAGTGAACCCAACTTAGTGTTTTCCTTTATGAAAATACAGTAGAACCTCAGAGTTATGAACACCAGAGTTACAAAGTGACTGGTCAGCTGCACATGTCATTTGGAACCAGAAGTATGCAATCAGGCAGCAGCAGAGAGAGAGAGAATAAAAGCAAATACAGAACAGTACTGTGTTAAACATAAATTACTAAAAAAGTAAATGGAAAGTTTAAAAAAAAGTTTTGACAGTGTAAGGAAATTGTTTCTGTTTGTTTCATTTAAACGAAGATGGTTAAAAGCAGCATTTTTCTTCTGCATAGCAAAGTTTCAAAGCTGTATTAAGTCAATGTTCAGTTGTAAGCTTTTGAAAGAACAACCATAATGTTTTTTTCAGAGTTACGGACAACCTCCATTCCCGAGGTGTTTGTAACTCTGAGGTTCTACTGTATTTTCCAATCATATTTTGTTTTGTGTTTTGATTCAATCTCTTGAAGATTATAGATGACGCTAGTCATGACAGTCTGCTAATTTACCCCACAATACGTCTAACCCAAGAGGCAGGAAAGAAAAATATTACTTAGAATTACTTACATAGTAAGCTGTTTGATGAAGGGACCATCTTTTTTCTCTGTATTTGTACACCACCTAGCACAATTGGGTTCTGGGCCATGACTGAGGCTCCTAGGTGGTATCATATTATAATTAATAATAATATATAGGAAACGAATTTTATATAACTGATATAATGCTCTAAGGTGCTAACAATAAAATCCCAGTGCGATGGGGTGTGCTCCCCATACTGGCCCTGAGAGAGTTGAATTAGGCCAGGTGGGGCCAATTAAGCTACAATTGGGGGAGATTTAGGCTGTGGAAAGAGCACTAATTAGAAGGAACCCATCTGTGAGGGAGCAGGCAGGGCTTCTATAAAGCCAGGAGGTTGACAACAGGTGGGAGGAGGCAGGGCCGCCCAGAGGATTCAGGGGGCCTGGGGCAAAGCGGGGGAGTTGCAGCGCTTGTACTCACCCAGTGGTGGTCCAGGTCTTTGGCAGCATTTCGGTGGCGGGGGGCCCTTCAGTCGCTCCGCATCTTTGGCAGCACTGAAGGGCCCCCTGACACTGAAATGCTGTCGAAGACCCGGACCGCTGCTGGGCCAGGGCTCGCGGGGCCCCTGCGGAGCCCGGGGCCTGCGGCAAATTGCCCCACTTGCCCCCCCCCGCCCCCGGGTGGCCATGGGAGGAGGAGAGGCAGGCTGCAGGGAAATAATCTGAAGTTACTCCCAGGGGAAAGGGAGGTGGGTTTGGGCCTATGGGGTTTTAACCTGTAGTTACTCCCTGGGGGAGAGCGGGAGAGAGAGAGGGGTGGAGGGCCTTCAGCAAGTAGCAGAAGGGGGCATAGGACCCAGAAAGAGGTGATCCCCAGAGCAGCCAGGAGGAGGCACCCCTGGTGGTGAGTGGACCCTGTGATAACCAGTAAAAGAATTTAGAGTTTTGGGGTCCAGTCCAACTCCCAGTGGATCCAATGAGGAGTCTTTCTACTGACTTTGATAAGAAAGAGAGGGGCCTTAATACTGTAGGATGCATTTCACAAGGGATGGGAAGTGACCCAACTGAAACAACTTCATGCTGATGCATCTCTTCGCCTCCCCACCAAATATCATAGTATTGCCTCATGGCAGTGCTATATTTTAACAGCCTCACAAATACAGCTCCTAGAGGGTGATACTTCTGCAAGTGACAGTTCAGTGGTAACCAGTCGGTGTGGTTTGAGCCTGTGATCTCATCTCTCTAACCACGGCTTTCAATGGTAATTGATTTCAGGAACGTTGACAGAGTCCAAGATGGTGGAGTCACTGTCCCACTGGCACAGAGGTGGGTTGAGAGAGTAAAAACTCTGACTTGATTGGAACCCTCCATACTCTGGGCTGGAAGGAGGTGCCTAACGTTTGCCTGAATGGCTGTGCCTAGGGAATTACTCAAGAGAAATAGAGTTCTTAATTCTGTCTGGAAATTGTTTTATTTTGGCCTAGAATGTTCCCTGTCTGTTGAAGGAGGTAAGGAATAAGAATGGCCATACTAGGTCAGACCAGTTGTCCATCTGCCTTCTGACAGTGGCCAGTGCAAGGTGCTGCAGAGGGAATGAACAGACCAGGGCCATTTATCAAGTGATCCATCCCCTGTCATCCAGGCCCAGCTTCTTCCATTTACAGGCTCAGGGATGCCCAGAGCATGGGGTTGCACCCCTGACCATCTTTGCTAGTAGCCACTGATGGACCTATTCTCCATTAACTTTCCTAATTCTTTTTTCAACCAAGTTATACTTTCAGCCTTCACGACATTCCATGGCAATGAATTCCACAGGTTGACTGTGCATTGGGTGAAAATGTACTTCCTTATGTATGTTTTAAGCCTGCTGCCTATTCATTTCATTGATTGTTCTCTGGTTCTTGTGTTATGTGATGAGGTAAATAACTCTACCCTGATTCACTTTCTCCACACCATTCATGATTTTATAGACCTTAGTCATATGCCCACTTAATTGTCCCTCTTTTCTAAGCTGAACAGTCCCAGTGTTTTTACTCTCCTCATATGGAAGTTTTCTTTGTTCCCTTCTCTATACTCTCCATTTCTGATATATTTTATTTTTTTTGAGATGGGGCAACTGGAACAGCATGCACTATTCAAGTTTAATATAATGACATTATGATCTTTTCTCTCTTCTTATCTATCCCTTTCCCAGTCGTTCCTAACATTCTATTAGCTTCTTTGACTGCTGCAGCACATCGAGCAGATGTTTTCAGAGAACTATCCACAATGACTCCAAGATATATTTCTTGAGTGGTAACAGATAATATAGATCCCATCATTCTGTATATATACTTGGGATCATGTTTTCCAATGTACATGACTCTGGAATTATGAACACTGAATCTCATCTTCCATTTTCTTGCCCATTCACCCAGTTTTAGTGAGATCCCTTATTAACTCTTTGCAGTCACCTTTGGTCTTAACTATCTTGCGTAATTTTGTATTGTCTGCAGACTTTGCCACTTCACTGTTTACCCCTTTTTCCAAATGATTTATGCATGGGCAGCGGGTGAATGTGCTGTTGGGGGAGGTTAGTCCTCTCCCACTCCCCCTCTGCCTGAGGCCACACCCCTCTCCTTCTGCCCCTCCTTGCCTGCTAGAGCCCGGAGCGCAACCTCCTCCCCACACGCTGCCGTGTGCTTCTAGTGCCCGGCAAGCAGCATGGTCGGAGCACCCCGGCCCCAGCACGCTGGGTGGGCAGCACAGGCAGAGTGCCCCCAGCCCCAGTGCTGGGCAGGTGGGCGGAGCAGCTGCAGCAACCACAATTCTGGAGTGCCAGGCAGGTGGCACAGCTGGAGCGCTCCAAGCCCCGGAGCGCTGGGTGGGCGGTGCGGTCCCAGAGCCCCCAGCACTAGGCAGATGAATGGATGGACGGCACAGCATGGCCCCAGCCCCAGTGGCCCCAGCCCTGGACCTTGCGTGCACCAGCTCCAGCCTCTTGGCTACAGAAGAGCAGGAAGGGAACTGGAAGCAGGCAGAAGGAGGCTTCAGTGCGGAGCATGGGCAGGGCCATGCAAGGCTTTTTGGGGAGGCTTTTTGGGCAGCCTTCCCCTGCCTATGCTACCCACCACTCATGCATTCATGAATATGTTCAACAGCACAGATGCCAGTACAGATCCTTGGGGGACACTAGTATTTACCACTTTCCATTCTGAAAACTGACCATTTATTGCTGCCCTTTGTTTCCTATCTTTTAACCATTAACTGATGCATGAGAGGACCTTTCCTCTTATCCCATAACTCTTTTCTTTGCTTAAGATCCTTTTTCAAAGTCTTTCTGAAATCCAGGTACCACTATATCCACTGGATCACCCTTGTCCATGCGTTCATTGACTCCCTCAAAGAATTCTAATAGATTGGAGAGGCATGATTTCCTTTACAAAAGCTATGTTGACTCTTTCTCAACAGACTGTGTTCACCTATGTGTCGAATAATTTTGTTCTTTACTATAGTTTCAACCATTTTGCCTGGTACTGAAGTTAGGCTTACTGGCCTGTAATTGCCAGGATCGTCTTTCACAAGGAGTGCCACTCCCTCACCAGTGCGACCTACGCTGTCATTCCTATATATTTTATACTCTGGTGTTACCATGTCCCATTGATTGTCATCATTCCATCAAGTTTATGTGATGCCTAATATATCATTAGCCTGATTTAATACCAGGCACTCGTGTTCACCTATCTTAGTATTTAGACTTCTAGCTCAGTGGAGAATTGGCCACTATTTTAGAAAGAGGGCAAAGGGAACATAATGGGAACCAAAAAGAAGATGTAGTGAAAAGGGAGATGTTTGCTCAGGCCCCAATTCACCAAAGCACTTAGGCAAGAGAGTTTAAATCCCATAGAAGTTTATGGGCCTTAAGCACATGGCTAAAGCTGAGCTTTTGAAAGCTTTGTAAGGGATTTGGAAGCCGAATTCCCATCTAAATGAATATACTGCCTTGAAAATCTCAGCCAAAGGGTAAAATTTTCAGAAGCACCTCAGTGATTTGGGGTAGATTTTCAGAGGCACAAAAGGGATTAGGTGCCCCACGCCTAAAAAAGTCAGTGGGAGTTAGGCTTCAAAGATTGTCAAAGACACAAACAGGAATTAGGTAGCTAAGGTCCCATTTTTCATGTGCCTAAGTCACTTGAGAGTTTTTGGATATGGCTACACCGGAGTTGGATGTGTCATTTCTGGCCAGAGAAGTACCCGTGCTAACTCTGTTTGAGCTAGAATGCTGAAAAAAGAAGCCATGGTGGTGTGAGTGATGGGAGGGGCTAGCTGCCCTAGTCCGATCCTGTCAGAGACACTTGACATTTACTCAGGGCAGCTAGCCCAATACCACTGCTCACTCCCAGCAGCCACACCACTATTTTTAGCGCACTAGCTCGACCAGAGCTAGCACAGGTATGTCTGCTCAAGCTGTACATTGCACCTGGCAGGTGGAACTTAAGTTCCTAAGTCACTTTTTAAAAGGGTGTTTTGTTGAATCTGGATCTTATTTGATAACAAATAAAGTAGTATCTCATTGCTACATATTTTTCCAGGTTAAAAAAACCCAACTTTTATTTACTCTTAAAAATCTGTCTGGTTTTGTCAATTATTTTTTAGACAGAATTTGCATCTCCACTTTCTGAAAGGTTTTAAACAAAATTTTCCCAAAATCTTTTTTATATTATTTTTATTATTTTATTTTAATGATATTTAACAGATTAAATGTGAAGTCTGACAGGCCAGCTGTGGGTATTGAGATTAAATACACAGTATGAAGCTTCTCCTGTCATGTGCATTCGCTCCTCTCCTTGAAGGCAATGAATGCTGAAGAGAACCTTTAAAAAAACCCCAAAACATCAATTTAACAGAAGATTTGTTTTATTTCACAAGAGTTTAAAAGTGACATTTCTGTAATTAACTGTAAAAGTGTCCTACTGTACGGTGTCTTCAAAGGAAAGGACAAAAGCTGCGTGTCTGGGTATTAAAGCATAAAACAGCAGAATAGTTCTGAACCACTGTTTTCTCAATCTGTTTGTTCTCTGGGATCACATGAGCTGTGCTCTTTCTGCAGCAGCAACTTCGAATTAGACAGATGAAGGGAACAGTCAAACATAAGAGTGGTGAGAGCTCTCAGGATAAGAAGACATCTCGCAGGAGGAATGTGTTGCTGGAAAGTTTGTTGGTTTAGGATTGCTTTTCCCCTTTGAACACTTCAGTTTGGAGTAGAGTTCAGTGGTTTGAGCATTGGCTTGCTTAAACCCAGGGTTATGAGTTCAATCCTTGCAGGGGCCATTTGGGGATTGGTCCTGCTTTGAGCAGCGGGTTGGACTAGATGATCTCTTGAGGTCAGGGCTGGCTTTAGGCCTATTCCACCAATTGCCCCGAATCGGGCCCCGCGCCTAAGAGGGCCCTGCAACCAGTGAGAATCCCTTCTCTGGCTAGAGGTGCCTTTTTAATTTTTACTCACCTGGCGGCGCTTTGGGTCTTCAGTGGCACTTCAGCGGCAGGTCCGTCAATTTCTCCAGGTCTTCGGCAACACTTCGGCAGTGGATCCTTCAGTGCCGCTGAAGACCTGGAGCGAGTGAAGAACCCACAGCCGAAGTGCCACCAAAGACTCAGAGCACCGCCTGGTGAATACAAGCCCTATGTGATTTTTTACATATGTTTTTTTTTAAATCATACCTGCCAGGGCCCCTTCGAAACTGTTTGAATTGGGCCCTGCACTTACTAAATCCAGCCCTCCCCTTAGGAACCCTAATTCTAGGGCGGAAAGCCCTACCCATAGGAACCCTAACCCCAGCTCCAAATGCCCTACCCATAGGAACCCTAACCCTAGCTCCAAGTGGCCTACACATAGGAACCCAAACCCTAGGTCGGAAAGCCCTACCCATAGGAACCCTAACCCTAGGTCGGGGTGCTCTACACATAGGAACCCTAACCCTAGCTCTGGAAGCCCTACCCATAGGACCCCTAAACCTAGGTCCAATTGGCCTACCCATAGGAACCCTAACCCTAGGTCGGGAAGCCCTACCAATAGGAACCCTAATCCTAGCTCGGTGTGCCCTACCCATGGAAACCCTAATTCTAGGTCGGGGTGCCCTACCAATAGGAAGCCTAACCCTAGCTCCATGTGGCCTACCCATAGGAACCCTAAAGCTATCTCGAAGTGGCCTACCCATAGCAACCCTAACCCTAGCTCCAACTCGCATACCCATAGGAACCCTAACCCTAGTTCGGGGTGCGCTACCGATAGGAACCTTAACCCTAGCTCCAAGTGGCATACCCATAGGAACCCTCACCCTAGGCTGCGGTGCCCTACCCATAGGAACCCTAACCCTAGCTCCAAGTGGTCTACACATAGGAACCTTAAACCTAGGTCGGGAAGTGATGGGAGTGATGGGAGGGGCTAGCTGCCCTAGTCCGATCCTGTCAGAGACACTTGACATTTACTCAGGGCAGCTAGCCTAATACCACTGCTCACTCCAAGCAGCCACACCACTATTTTTAGTGCACTAGCTCGACCAGAGCTAGCACAGGTATGTCTGCTCAAGCTGTAAATTGCACCTGGCAGGTGGAACTTAAGTTCCTAAGTCACTTTTTAAAAGGGTGTTTTGTTGAAACTGGATCTTATTTGATAACAAATAAAGTAGTATCTCACTGCTACATAGGACCCCTAACCCTAGCTCCAAGTTGCCTACCCATAGGAACCCTAACCCTAGCTCCAAGTAGCCTAACCATAGGAACCCTAAACCTAGGTCGGGAAGCAGTACCCATAGGAACCCTAACCCTAGCTCCAAGTGGCCTACCCATAGGAACCCTAACCCTAGATCGCGGTGCCCTACCCATAGGAACCCTAACCCTAGCTCGAAGTGGCGTACCCAAAGGAACTCTAACCCTAGGTGGGGGTGCCCTACCCATAGGAACCCTAAGCCTAGGTCCGGAAGCCCTACCAATAGGATCCCTAACCCTAGCTCCAAGTGACCTACCGATAGGAACCCTAACCCTAGGTCTGGGAGCCCTACCTATTGGAACCCTAACCCTACGTAGGGAAGCCCTAACCATAGGAACCCTAACCCTAGCTCCAGGTGGCCTACCCATACGAACCCAAACCCTAGATAGGGAAGCCCTACCCATAAGACCCCTAACCCTAGCTCCAAGTGGCCTACCCATAGGAACCCTAACCCTAGGTCGGGAAACCCTACCCATAGGAACCCTAACCTTAGGTCGGGGTGCCCTACTCATAGGCTCCGTAACCCTAGGTGGGGTGCCTTACCCCTCTAAACCCTATCTCTAGGTCGGGAAGCCCTACCAAAAGGAACCCTAATTCTAGGTCAGGGTGGCCTACCCATAGGAACCCGAACCCTAGGTCGGGAAGACCTACCCATAGAAGCCCTAACCCTAGGTCGGGGTGCCCTACCGATAGGAACCCTAACCCTAGCTCCAAGTGGCCTACCCAGAGGAACCCTCACCCTAGGTTGCGGTGCCCTACCCATAGGAACCCTAACCCTAGCTCCAAGTGGTCTACACATAGGAACCCCAATCCTAGGTCGGCGTGCCCTACCCATAGGAACCCTAACCATAGATCCAAGTGGCTTAACCATAGGAACCTTAAACCTAGGTCGGAAAGCCGTATCCATAAGACCCCTAACCCTAGCTCCAAGTTGCCTACCAATAGGAACCCTAACCCGAGGTCGGGGTGCCCTACCCATAGGAACCCTAAACCTAGCTCCAAGTAGCCTAACCATAGGAACCCTAAACCTAGGTCGGGAAGCAGTACCCATAGGAACCCTAACCCTAGCTGCAAGTGGCCTATCCATAGGAACCCTAACCCTAGCTCCAAGTGGCCTACCCATAGGAACCCTAACCCTAGCTCCAAGTGGCCTACCCATAGGAACCCTAACCCTAGCTCGAAGTGGCATACCCATAGGAACTCTAACCCTAGGTGGGGGTGTTCTACCCATAGGAACCCTAACCCTAGTTCCGGAAGCCCTACCAATAGGATCCCTAACCCTAGCTCCAAGTGGCCTACCCATAGGAACCCTAAACCTAGGTTGGGAAGCCCTACCCATAGGAACCCCAACCCTAGGTCGGGGTGCCTTACCCATAGTAACCCTAACCCAACCTCGGGAAGCCCTACCCATAGGACCCCTATCCCTAGCTCCAAGTGGCCTACCCATAGGAACCCTAAACCTAGGTAGGGGATCCCTACCCATAGGAACCCTAACCCTAGGTCGGGGTGTCCTACCCATAGGTACCCTAACTCTTGTTCCGGGGGCCCTACACTTAGGAACCCTAACCCTAGCTCGTGGTGCTCTACCCATAGAAATCGTAACCCTTGGTCCAGGTGCCCTACCAATAGGAACCGAAACCCTACCTCGGGTACCCTAACCATAGGAACCCTAACCCTAGGGTGGCGGGCTCTACCCGTAGGAATCCTAACCATAGGGCGGGGGGACCTACCCATAGGTACCCTAATCATAGGGCAGGGGTCCCTACCCATAGGAATCTTAACCCTAACCCTAGCTCTAAGTGCCTTACCGATAGGAACCCTAACCCTAGCGCCGGGAGCCCTACCTATAGGAACCTTTCGGCCTAGTTTGGGTGGCCCTACCCATAGGAACCATAACCCTATCTCCAAGTGTCCTACCCGTAGGCACCCTAACCCTAGGGTGGGAAGCCCTACACGTAGGATCACTAACCCTAGCTCCAAGTGCACTACCCATAGGAACCCTAACCCTAGGGTGGGAAGCCTTACCCATAGGAACCCTAACCCTATCTCAACTTACCCTACCCATAGGAACCCTAACCCTAGCTCCAAGTCCCCTACCCATAGGAACCCTAACCCTAGGCCGGGGTGCCCTACCCATTGGAACCCTAACCCTAGCTCCAAGTGCCATCCCATTGGAAACGTAACCCTAGCTCCAAGTTCCCTACCCTTAGGAACCCTAACCCTAGCTCCAAGTGTCTTACCCATGGGAACCCTAACCCTAGCTCCAAGTGTCCTATCCATAGGAACCCTAACCCTAGGGCGGGAAGCCCTACCCATAGAAATCCTAACCCTACCTCCAATCGCCCTACCCATAGAAATCCTAACCCTACCTCCAATCGCCCTACCCATAGGAACCCTAACCCTAGGGCGAAAAGCCCTACCCATAGGAATCCTAACCCTAGCTCCAAGTTCCCTACCCTTAGGAACCCTAACCCTAGCTCCAAGTTTCTTACCCATGGGAACCCTAACCCTAGCTCCAAGTGTCCTATCCATAGGAACCCTAACCCTAGGGCGGGAAGCCCTACCCATAGAAATCCTAACCCTACCTCCAATCGCCCTACCCATAGGAATCCTAACCCTAGCTCCAAGTTCCCTACCTATAGAAACCCTAATCCTAGGGAGTGGTGCCCTACCCATAGGAATCCTAACCCTAGCTCCAAGTGCCATCCAATAGGAACCCGAACTCCAGCTCCATGTGCCCTACCCTTAGGGACCTTAACCCTAAGGCAGGAAGCGCTACCCATAGGAACCCAAACCTAGCTCCAAGTGCCCTACCCCTAGAAACTCTAATCTTAGGGCGGGAATCCGTATCCATAGGAACCCTAACCCTAACTCGAATTGCCCTATTCATAGAAACCCTAACCCTAGCTCGAAGTGCCCTAACCTTATGAACCAACAGCCTAGCTCCAAGTGCCCTACCCTTAGAAAACCTTACCTTAGGATGCGAAGCCCTAAGCATAGGAACTCTAACCCTAGCTCCAAGTGCCCTACCCATAGGAACTCAAACCATATCTCCAAGTTCCCTTCCCATAGAAACACTAACCCTAGGGTGGGAAGCCCTACCCATAGGAACCCTAAGCCTAGCTCTAAGTGCCCTATCCTTAGGAACCAACACCCTAGCTCCAAGTGCCCTACCCTGAGGAACCCTAACCTTATGGTGGGATGCCGTACCCATAGAAACCCTAACCCTAGCTCCAAGTGCCCTATACATAGGAACCGTAACCCTATCTCCAGGTGTCCTACCCATTGTAACTCTAATCCTGGGGGGGGTGCCCTACCCATAGGAACTCTAACCCTAGCTCCAAGTGCCCTTCCCTTAGGAACCCTAAATTTAGGGTGGGAAGCCCTACCCATAGGAACCTAACCGTAGCTCCAAGTTTCCTACCCATAGGATCCCTAACCCTAGGGCAGGAAGCGCTACCCATAGGAATCCTAACCCCAGGTCCAAGCACCCTACCCATGGGAGCTCTAACCCTACCTCCAAGTGCCCTACCCATAGGAACCCTAACCCTAGGGCGAAAAGGCCTACCCATAGGAACCCTAACCCTAGGGCGAAAAGGCCTACCCATAGGAACCCTAACCCTAGGGCGAAAAGGCCTACCCATAGGAACCCTATCCCTAGCTCTAAGTGTCATCCCATAGGAACCCTAACTCTAGCTCCTTGTACCCTACCGTTAGGAACTCTAACGCTAGGGCAGGAAGCGCTACCCATAGGAATCCTAACCATAGCTCCAAGTGCCCTAACCATAGGAGCTATAACCCTAGCTCCAAGTGCCCTACCCATAGGAACCCTAACCCTAGGGCGGGAAGCCCTACTGATAGGAACCCTAACCCTAGCTCCAAGTGCCCTACCCATAGGAACCCTAACCCTAGCTCCAAGTTTCCTACCCACAGGAACCCTAACCCTAGGGAAACTCTATCTATGGGAACGTTAACCGTAATCCAAGTGCCATACCCATAGGAACCTTAACCCTAGCTCCAAGTGCCCTACCCTTAGGCAGGGCCGGCTTTTGGCCTATTCCATCAATTCCCCTGAATCGGGCCCCACGCCTAAGAGTGCCCCGCGCCCACTGAGAATCCCTTTCCTGGCTTGAGGCGCTTTTTTAATTTTTACTCACCTGTCTGCGATTTGGGTCTTCAGTGGCACTTCAGCGTCGGGTCCTTCACTCTCTCTGGTTCTTCGATGACACTTCAGCGGTGGGTCCTTCCCTTACTCTGGGTCTTCGGCGACACTTCGGCAGCGGGTCCTTCAGTGTTGCTGAAGATCTGGAGCGAGTGAAGAACCCACCGCCGAAGTGCTGCCAAAGACTCAGAACACCGCCCGCTGAATACAACTCTACGTGTTTTTTTACGTTTTTTTTAAGTCATCCCTGCCAGGGCCCCGTCTAAACTGTTTGAATTGGGCCCCGACTTCCTAAAGCCAGCCCTGCTTGAGATCCCTTCCAACCCTAATAATCTATGATTCTATTAACTGGCTGCGTACTCTGTCTTCCTTCGCATCAGTAGTGAAGATTGTAATTGTTATTTATTGGCCAAGGATTTCACAAATGATTTTGGGCACCCAACTTGAGCCCACTTCTCAGAAAGTGTCCAATAACCATGCACTGAAAATCAGGCCTCTTTAATGTATGTGAAGCTGAACACCAAAAAGTAAAGGGGACACAAATTATGTCATTTTTGAAAATCTCTGCTCTTATGGATGGGATTTTCAAAAGCAGCCACTGTTGGACCGACTCTGCTCCCATTTGAAGTCCATGGAACTGCTTACCTGTGTGAAGTTACTTGTGTGTGTGATGTGGTTGTATGATCAGGGCTTAAGAGAAGAAGCAATGGAAGGCAAGAATGTGGAGATGACAGAGGCAAAGACAAGGGGGCAGGCATGGCAAGACAGGAAAAGGGAGGGAGTTCAAGACGAAAAGGATAATGTGAAAAAACATGCAGAGGCAGTTGTGGTTCTTAGCACTTAGGGGTGTCATCATTGTCCGTGATCAGACACGGAACTAACATGAACTAGTTAATGAGACCTCGCAGATGCTAATCCCTGAGGGGCAGGGATTGTCTGTATTTTACCTCTGTTCAGCACCCAGCACAATGGGGCCCTGATCCCAATTTGGTGCTTTGAATGCTCCCATAAATATTTGTTATTGCTAATAGCCCTGCAAGAGAGGTGGGGAAATATTGCAATTCCCACATTAACAGATAGGGAGACTTGCTCAAGGCCACATAGGGAGTCAGTGGCAGATCCAGGGTCACAATTTAGGAGGTTGACATTCATTCCGTTAGATGGCACTGGCTCACAATTCAGAGTGTACTTGCTAACTCTCTGTTTCAGGATCCGAAGGGATTGCAGGCATGTGGCTTATTTCTCCCTTTTCACATTCTGTTTGCTGTAGCTTTTTGCCTAGCCAGAGGCCCTGCAGCTACCAATCTGATTTTCCTATCTCCTGCCTGGGATGCTTGAGGACCCACATGCATTGGGCACCCAGCTTTGTATTCATACTTAACGGTTACTTCCTTCTGAAGAAAGTGTGCACATCTCCTGGGGCATCTGGCCTGGGGTTGGGTTGGATGGCCAACAAGATCCTGCTGCTTTTAATACCCCCATTGCAGTCTGGCCAATAAACAGAATATATTTATTACAATTCATTTTCCATGCAGGCAAATGACCTTTTCACTGTGTACTTGCTGCAGAGTTTGAGTCATTTCTCCTTTTAAAGGGCTGACTGCCCACCCCAAATCAGTAGATTGTAGGCTCTTCGTGGCACCGGCTGTGTTTGGGAAGCACTTAGCACAAGATGGGCATTGTTACCATCTAAATAATAGCTCATCATACTTAGCACATGTGTGGTTTTCTGGGGTTCACCTGGTTTACCTTAGCATGCTGCCAAGTGGCTTTTACTGCTCTCTCACAACTAGGAGAGAATTCAGACATAGGGGCTGTGCAAATTAAAGGCTCATTTGTGAGCCCTGCCACACAGAGCTCTCTTACTTCCCTCTATGGGCTACCTGGATCGCCAGAGCTTGCACGAGGGAGCGAGAGCAAGCACTGCCAGGCTGTTGCTTCCCCTCCTGTGCAGGGGGCAGTGAGTGGATGGGAAGGGATGGCTAGAGGGAGGAGCATTGGATCTGCTTCAACTCAACACCAATCCACCCGCTAGCGCACCAAAGATGATGTAGAGGGTGATCTGCAGGAGCAAAAAGGACAGAACAGATTACTTCCCCGCTGAAGCAGGGAGGAAGCAGATTGCGGTTCTTGGAGTTTGCAAATATTCAGTTCTTGGCTGGCTGGGCAGATGAGCAGTGAGCCAAAGTTGACCTAGTCATAGCAGTGGGCCTATCTTTTTAACATTTTATAGAGCAGGGAGAACTGAGTGGGTAGCTGGCCACATTTCCCCCTTATCATTAGGAATTCCCTTTGTTCCCTAACTGATGTCTCATGGTGCAACTCAAGGATACTGCAAGTAAGGCTAATATTATTGCCCCTCTGTTTTACAAGGAAATAACTTGAGTGCATAGGCATGGCAGTGGAAGGCTAAGTAATTTATCAGAATGAATGAATCAGTTAATTGCCGATGAAGGCCAAGGGAAGATATTATTGCTGTTGTAATACAAGCTAGAAATTGAATGCCTTGTTTTTAAACAGGGCCCAGACCCAAATTCTCTGATCCATTCACCTCGGAAATTTGGGTATGTTTGTCTCCAGATCTGTACCTGGCCTTTATGGCTGGCTTCTTGTAAAAGGCTGAGCCAAACCCACTGGAATAAGACATTTCCAAACTTTCCTGATTGCATAATAACTTAGATCAGTTAATAATTAAATCACTCAGTGGTTTGAATATGTGCTGATTCTTCTTTCACTTGAGCTGCTTTTACCCAGCTGTAATGCGACTGACTTCAGTAGAGTTACTCCTGTTTCCCCCTGAAGTAACTGGGATCAGAATCAGGTGTTTAGCTTTTAATTCCTAATAAGACACTTGGGGACACTTGTTATTGCAGAAATTGATTTTTGGTGTGATCTTATCACAGAATTTAGGCTCAAATCCTCAAAGGTATTTAGGTGCCTAACTCTCATTGATTTCAACAGAGGTTAGGTGCCTAAATACCTTTGAGCAGTGATACTCAGACCTCAGTGGTTCAGGAGCCCAATCAGCAATCAACGTTACCGAAAAGAGACACAGTAGTGTGAATTCATTGCTTCATTTACTATTTTATATATAATATATTAATCTCACAGCAAAATGACTTACCAAGTATAATTATTTTATCAACTACATTTGGTTAATAATACAGTAAAAGCCTCCTGATTGGTTAGTAACTTAGATTGGTTTTAATATGTGCTGCAAAGAGTGGCAGGAGACACATTAAAGAGTCATTTGTGGCTTGTGAGCCTCAGTCCGAGTATCACTGCCTTTGAGGATCTGGACCCAAACAACTATTCTTTGATTTGAGGCTTCAATCTCTCATTTTGTATAAGAGTCTTATTTTTGTGTCACCCATAACAGCTGACAAAGCGCCACCACATTTTTCTTCCGAGTACCACTAATCTCAGGGAGCAGGAAAACATATCGTCTGTGCGATTATAGCAGATTGTTGTAAAACGTCACTGCTAGGTTACTGTAAATGGTGAATCAATCCATCACAACTGAACCCTCCTCACCAGTGGAAAAGCTTGCTTTACGAAAAGGGGCTATAATACAACTAAGCCAAATGCTGGAAACATGATCAACTCCTCAATTAATCTGATTTGATCAACAGCCGCTATGTGGAACATTTGTTCCTGTTCTGCATACTGCTGCATACTGCAGTGGAGCTATTTACGGGCCCGGCTCCGACTGGATTTATGGACGATTATGAACCAACGGTGGATTCAGTTACAGTCTGGGATCACTGCAAAAACGGCGCCAAACTGCAATCACTGCAAAACAGCCTAAGCACGAGAGCCATGCAATCTGAATTCACCCCGCCAGCCGGAAATTCTTGAGCCATGAGGAAACATACTGCAGGGGTTAAAGGCATCCTTACCTAGCTTCTTATTTTTCCCTCTTAAGACTTTCATAGTTGCCTTTGATCTATAGCGCCAGGGCTCCTGCGCCATCGCAGGCTCCTTCTCCACCACTTCATTAGCTTCAGTGCAGTAAGACAAGCAAAATCACACCATTGCCACCCACAAGCTCCACTGATGGCTCATTTATATCAGGATCCAGTTCACATTTGCCCTCCTCTGGCCAGATTGCCCCCTCCCATAAAAAAAAAATCCATTGGGCAAATCGTCTTGAGGTTCATCTTGGAGGGCATTCGTGGATTCCAAATTCAGAAGGAACCGCAGTGATCACCTAGCTTAACCTCCTATATAACCCAGATCATTCAAACAGTAAGGGTTTTCTGAGAGACATTCCTTCTAGTGAATAGGGTGCCAGTGGACTTGACAAAGGGGGGATAACTTCTGACCCTGTGGAGCCAGGAGGTATATAGAGAAAGGGCCTTCTTCCTCCAGCTCTGATTGGAAACTTGCTTTATAGCTAAGGGATTGTGATTGGGTGAAGGGTTTGTTCCGGGTTGTCTGCATAACTGTATTTTTTAAATGTGCTAGGGATGGGTGCTTCGGTATTTGGAATGTGCACAGACGCTCACTCTGGGGGAACATTCGTGGGAGCAAAGAGGTCCTTGCACCAGCGTTTGTGAATGAGAAGGGCTGTGACTGAGGTCAATGCAAGCTCTGTTCTGAGCTGGAAGGAATGTTGGCAGCGTGTTGGTCCTGCCTTTTCCCCAGGTGTATCTGGGACACAGAGCTGTGTTTTTGTTTTGTGTTTCACCCACGAAGGAAGCTGTTGAAAATGAAGCTGTACTATAATGCAATGGTGCTCTTTGACCACAGGAGTGGGCGGTGTTTGCCACAGACCTGAGCTATATTATCACAGTGGGAGGGAAAGAGTCCTGGACTTGCATGCCCAGTCTCAAGGACCCATGATGCTAATTAACTGAGCCATACTGGGGAGGGCTCATCCTTGATGCAATTTCCCTGCCCATCCTTTACCCCCGACAACCATCAACATGTGCTCTGTGTTCGTGACACGGCCACACTCTAAGGTGACCAGATGTCCTGATTTTATAGGGACAGTCCTGATATTTGGGGCTTTGCTTTATATAGGCGCCTATCATCCCCCACCCCCTGTCCCGATTTTTCACACTTCCTGTCTGGTCACTCTACCACACTCCGTTCCTCGGTTAGCGGGAGAGGATGCTGTAGGCAAACACATTCCTTCCCCCACCAAAACGGTCACACAGGTTTCCTACCACTCTCTCAGCCACTCTGCCTTTGCTATGCCAGTGAATCTAATCCAGATTTCCTACTTGGACTTGCACAGCATCAGCCCAGGCTGACTGAAACAATGCAAGTTCTACGGTCATATATTTCCCCTTTTTAGTGGAAGGCAGTGCTGTGTTATGGTCTATTACCCCCTAGGCAATTACACTAGTCTTTCATAAAATCACTTGTTTTAAATCAGTTCTAAAGTCAGACTGTGGCCAGGCCTGAATTCCCTTATCTTGGTAGCTTGAGAAGGAAAAGGAGCCTCAAACTAATTATAAATCCATATATTTGAGAAGGATGCACTTCTACCAACCTTCCAAATTGTTAGAGAACCCAGATGTGGTCCTCTAAGGCCTTGTCTACACTACAAGACTATTTCGAATCTACTTAAGTTGAATTTGTGGATTCGACCTTATGAAGTCGAATTTGTGGATCCACAGTAAATACACTAATTCGAATTTCTGAGTCCACAGTAACGGGGCTGGCGTCGACTTTGGAAGTGGTGCACTGTGGGAAGCTATCCCACAGTTCCCGCAGTCCCCGCTGCCCATTGGAATGCTGGGTAGAGCCCCCAATGCCTGCTGGGGGGAAAAATGTGTCGAGGGTGGTTTTGGGTAACTGTCATCATAGAACCGTCAATCACGCCCTCCCTCCCTGAAAGCTCCGGCGGGAAATCTGTTCGCGCCCTTCTCTGGTCGGTTACAGCTCGGACGCCACAGCACTGCGAGCATGGAGCCCGCTGCGATCATCGCTGCACTTATGGTCGTTGTCAACTCCTCGCACCTTATCGTCCACCTCTTCCACAGTCAGCTGCTGAGAAATCGGGCGAGGAGGCTCCGGCAGCGCGGTGAGGACAGGAATTCACAGAGTGGCACAGACCTCTCACAAAGAAGGGTACGCCGCGCCGTGGAGATCATGGTGGCAATGGGTCAAGTTCATGGTGTGGAACGGCGATTCTGGGCCCGGGAAACAAGCACGGACTGGTGGGACCGCATAGTGCTGCAGGTCTGGGATGAATGACAGTGGCTGCGAAACTTCAGGATGCGTAAGGGCACTTTCCTTGAACTCTGTGACTTGCTGTCCCCTGCCCTGAAGCGCCAGGACACCCGGATGCGAGCAGCCCTGAGTGTGCAGAAGCGAGTGGCCATAGCCCTCTGGAAACTTGCAACGCCAGACAGCTACCGGTCAGTAGCGAACCACTTTGGCGTGGGCAAATCTACCGTGGGGGTTGCTGTGATGCAAGTAGCCCACGCAATCGTTGAGCAACTTCTCTCAAAGGTAGTGACTCTCGGAAACGTCCAGGACATCATAGATGGCTTCGCCGCGATGGGATTCCCAAACTGCGGTGGGGCTATAGATGGCACTCACATCCCTATCCTGGCACCGGCCCACCAGGCCAGCGAGTACATTAACCGAAAGGGCTACTTTTCTATGGTGCTGCAAGCACTGGTGGACCATAGGGGACGTTTTACCAACATCTTCGTTGGGTGGGCGGGCAAGGTTCATGACGCGCGTGTGTTCAGGAACTCTGGTCTGTTTAGACGCCTCCAGGCAGGAACTTTCTTCCCGGACCACAAAGTAACGGTTGGGGATGTGCAGATGCCTACAGTGATCCTCGGGGACCCAGCCTACCCGCTAATGCCCTGGCTCATGAAGCCCTATACAGGCGCCTTGGACAGAGACAAGGAACTCTTCAACTACCGGCTGAGCAAGTGCAGAATGGTGGTGGAGTGTGCTTTCGGACGTCTCAAGGGGAGATGGCGGAGCTTACTGACTCGCTCGGACATCAGCGAAAAGAATATCCCCATAGTTATTGCTGCTTGCTGTGTGCTCCACAATCTCTGTGAGAGCAATGGCGAGACCTTTTTGTCCGGATGGGAGGTTGAGGCAAATCGCCTGGCTGCAGTTTACGCTCAGCCAGACACCCGTGCCGAGAGAATATCCCAGCGGGAAGCGCTGTGTATCCGGGAGGCTTTGAAAGCTAGTTTCCTCGGAGAGCAGGGTAACCTTTGACTCTCCACTTGCTTTCAATAGAAACTGACCCTGGGCCTGTGTCTGTATGTGTCGATTTCGATCTGCGGTTACATACCCCGTTCTCCAAGTTTCCCCCACTTCCAAAGCACGTTTTAAATACAATTAATTGTTACACTCATTATTAATAAATCTTTGTTTTACTTTGCATTTCTGTTCAGTTGTTGAAACATGGACGCATACTGTGCTGGGCACGGTGTGCACTGATGTACAGACCGCTTGTTCCATAGAGGAATGACATCCTCCTGCTCCTACATAGGTCTCTGGGGTGGGGGACGGTTGCAAGTGGTTGTGCATCAAGGGGAGGGATTGCAGGAAGGGGTGGGTTTGCAGGAAGGGGCGAGTGGTGCCTTCTTTGGATAGGGGTTTGGATGACGGCAGTGGGCTGCGGGTTTGGGCGTAGGAAGGGGTGAGTGGTGTGGGGGAAGGGTGAGTATCTGTCCGTGGATGAGGGCTCTTGCTGGGGCTCAGGGCAGCGGAGAGGCTCGTTGCTACGGTGGAAGTGCATGGTAAGGGCAGCGTGCCTTAACATTAAGGGGGTGGCAGGTGCTAGGACCCTGGACAAGCATACACATCACAGAATGACCCGGGGCAGCATACACCACACAGAGTGACCCTGGTGCCTACTGACTGCAGTGTGTGTGTGCCCTGCAGTTGATCATGCCCCCAAGTCTGTACCCTGGTAATGTAGGCTATATCGTGCAATTATAAATCCCCTCCCCCCCCATACACAAAGAAATCCTCTGACACGAAAGACGTGACCGAAACAGTGAATAACAGCAAACAGCTTTTAATAATCTAATACACAGTGGGGGGATGAAACTTGGATTTGGGACTGGGTGAGCCTGTAAGGGAAGCACTTCTACAAATGTATAGCGTGAGAGGTGTGTGGTACATTAGCGCTATGCAGTGGTGCAGTGACAGTTCTCATGGCCCCTACCGCCCCTCCGTCTTGTACTTTTGGGTGAGGGGGGGGCAGGACTTCTTGGCGGGGGAGGGCGGTTGCAGATACACTGCAGGGGGGCTCTGTCCTCCTGCCTGCGGTCCTGCAGAACATCAACAAGGCGCCAGAGCGTGTCCGTTTGCTCCCTCATTAGCCCAAGCAGCGTTTGAGTCGCCTGCTGGTCTTCCTGCCGCCACCTATCCTCCCGTTCGATGTGTGTGCGATGCTGTTGACATAGGGTCTCCCTCCACTGTGTCTGCTCTGCCGCCTCGGCTCTGGAGGAAGCCATCAGTTCTGTGAACATCTCGTCCCTAGTCTTTTTCTTTCGCCGCCTAATCTGCGCCAGCCTCTGCGAGGGGGATGCCGGGGCAGTCCGGGAAAGAGCCGAAGCTGTGTGATGGGAAAAGTAACTGATTTCCTTGAACAGATACATGTTTGCGAACAGTGAACACAGTCTAGTCAGTTTCTCTGAACAAGACCATACAGGGCAACAAGTCTCACGAGATCTCGGGACAAGTTCGAGATTTCGGAATACGCTCTCATTGGCTGCGGCATTGCACAGGAGAGCGGACAAGTGGGGAGAGACAGCTGAATCCGTCTAGCAGACAGTCCTGGTAAGCCTTACAGTACATTCTGCTTATCAGTTAATGGATAGCTGTGCCCTCCCGCTAAAGGCAATCTGGAAATCATATACTCTGACCCTTTTCCAGCCACTCCCGCCAGTGCACGGGAAAGATCAATGTATGCTTTTCCTATGTGGCCTACAACACGTGGCTGTTAAGCGAGGGTCATTGTTATGCAAAGTAAAAGTCAACCATTCACAACAGTAACAATACACTAATTGCCCTAATTAGATGCAGCATTTCATGAACGAGATCACCCTGATGCGGGTCCCTCGGAGTCACAAAGAGCGGATGCTAAGGGAAGCCCTGCAGAGACCAGGACCATATGCGGCCATGCTTGTAGAGGCGATGATTCCCATCTACATAAGGATGTCCTGGCGCGGAAGAGTGTGCTTCCACGGAGCACCCAACAAGGCACCTCTCCCCAGGAACCTCCTGCGGAGGCTTTTCGAGGACCTAAATGAGACCTTTCTTGAATTGTCCCTGGAGGATTATTGTTCAATCCCTATATGTGTGGACCTACTTTTCGTATAGTTTTTCATTGAAAATTTTATATATAGTATTTCTATTTTTTATACCTGTTTTATAAAAAATAAATGTTTACATGTTTCTAGCACTTACCGCCTGATCCTTCCCCTGATTCAGAGTCCGGGTTAACGGCCGGGGAGGGTAGGTAGGGGATCTCTGTGAGGGTGATGAAGAGATCCTGGCTGTCAGGGAAAGCGGTTTTGTGTTCGCTGTCGCCTGCGCCGTCCTCCACAGACCCTTCCTCATCTTCCACATCGGCGAACATCGAGGAGGAACTGTCCAGGTTCACTATACCATCCTCAGAGTCCATGGTCACTGGTGGGGCAGTGGTGGCAGACCCACCTAGAATGGCATGCAGTGCCTCGTAGAAGCGGCATGTCTGGGGCTGGGCTCCGGAGTGTCCGTTTGCCGCTCTGACTTTTTGGTAGCCTTGTCTCAGGTCCTTGATTTTCACGCGGCACTGCATTGCATCCCGGCTGTATCCTTTCTCTATCATTGCTTTGGAGACCTTCTCGAAGGTCTTTGCATTCCGCTTGCTGGAGCGCAGCTCCGACAGCACAGACTCCTCGCCCCACACACCGATCAGATCCAGGACTTCCCGGTCTGTCCATGCTGGGGACCTCTTTCTATTCTTGGATTGGCCGGACTCCTCTGCTGGAGAGCTCTGCATCGTTGCAGGTGCTGCGGAGCTCGCCCCGATGTCCAGCCAGGACGTCAGATTCAAAGTGCCCAGACAGGAAAAGGAATTCAAATTTTCCCGGGTCATTTCCTGTGTGGCTGGTCAGAGAATCCAAGCTCGGACTGCTGTCCAGAGCGTCAACAGAGTGGTGCACTGTGGGATAGCTCCCGGAGCTACTAAGTTCGATTTGCATCCACACCTAGCCTAATTCGAGCTAGCCATGTCGAATTTAGCGTTACTCCACCTGCCGGGGTGGAGTACCAAATTCGAACTAAAGAGCCCTCTAGTTCGAATTAAATGGCTTCCTGGTGTGGACGGTTGAGCGGTTAGTTCGAATTAACGCTGCTAAATTCGAATTAAAGTCCTAGTGTAGACCAGGCCTAAGAGGAGGTGCTAAGTGGGGATATGTCTTATGGTTTCAGTGGTAAAAAATGTGCCCATTCTTTCCAAAGAAAAATACTGTCATGTCCTAGTTAGTGGAAGCCTTTAATTAATATACCAAGACACTTGTTAAGGTCAAACACAACCAGATTTAATAGATAGTGTGGGACTTTGATCATCCACTCAGAGTTAATTAAACTCCCACTGACTCCTACTTTCAGCTGTTGCAAAGGGTGCAACACTGCTGTAAATCGGCATAATCCATTGATTTTACACCAACTGAGAATCTGGGCTCTGTAAGTGATCTTTCTAGAACATCTCCCCTTCAAAAACAGCTAATGCAAGGTACAGGCTAGATTCAGAAACAAGGGCGGGGAAACAAACAAATAATTCTCATTTAAGAGGTTTAAATGAGAAACCTTTGGGATTAGCCGATAAAGTCAACCCCCAGATTTTGTTTTCACTTTCTAAAATTTAAATGAGCTGCAGTTGGAGAGTTAAATAGACATAGTCATAAACCAGCAACACTAAACACAACTACCATCCGCTTCAGTGAGGAATATAACCCTACCAAATTCACAGGCATGAAGAACGCATCATGGACTGTGAAATCTGGTCTCCCCCCATGAAATCTGATCTTTTGTGCGCTTTTACCCTATATTATACAGATTTCACGGGGGAGACCAGGGTTTCTCAAATTGCAGTGGGGGAGGTCCTGACCAAAAAGGGAGTTGAAGGGGGGGTCGCAAAGTTATTTCGAGGGGGGGGTTACGATATTGCCACCCTTACTTCTGCGCTGCCTTCAGAGCTGGGCAGCCGGAGAGCGGTGGCTGTTGCCCGGGCACCCAGCTCTGAAGGCAGCGCCCCACCAGCAGCAGCGCAGAAGTAAGGGTGGCAATACCGTACCATGCCACCCTTACTTCTGCGCTGCTGCCTTCAGAGCTGGGCAGACGGAGAGTGGCGGCTGCTGACTGGGAAATGAGCTCTGCAGGCAGCAGTGCAGATGTAAGGGTGGCAGTACCATATCATAGAATCATAGAATCTCAGGGTTGGAAGGGACCTCAGGAGGTCATCTAGTCCAACCCCCTGTTCAAAGCAGGACCAATCTCCAACTAAATCATCCCAGCCAGGGCTTCGTCAAGCCTGACCTTAAAAACCTCTAAGGAAGGAGATTCCACCACTTCCCTAGGTGACCCATTCCAGTGCTTCACCACCCTCCTAGTGAAAAAGTTTTTCCTAATATCCAACCTAGACCTCCCACACTGCAACTTGAGCCCATTACTCCTTGTTCTGTTATCTGCCATCACTGAGAACTGTCTAGATCCATCCTCTTTGGATCACCCTTTGAGGTAGTTGAAAGCAGCTATCAAATCCCGCCTCATTCTTCTCTTCTGCAGACTAAACAATCCCAGTTCCCTCAGCCTGTCCTCGTAAGTTGTGCTCCAGGCCCCTAATAATTTTTGTTGCCTTCCGCTGGACTCTTTCCAATTTTTCCACATCCTTCTTGTAGTGTGGGGCCCAAAACTGGACACAGTACTCCAGATGAGGCCTCACCATTGTTGAATAGAGGGAAATGATCACGTCCCTCGATCTGCTGGCAATGCCCCTACTTATACAGCTCCAAATGCTATTAGCCTTCTTGGCAACAAGGGCACACTGTTGACTCATATCCAGCTTCTCATCCATGGTAACCCCTAGGTCTTTTTCTGCAGAACTGCTGCCCAGCCATTCGGTCCCTAGCCTGTAACAGTCCATGGGATTCTTCTGTCCTAAATGCAGGACTCCTGGCCAGCAGCTGCCACTCTCCAGCTGCCCAGCTCTGAAGGCAGCGCCATCGACAACAGCAGCAATGCAGAAGTCAGGGTAGCAGTACCACAGTCCCCCCTACAATAACCTTGCCACCCCCCACAACTCCTTTTTGGGTCAGGACCCCTACAGTTACAACACCGTGACATTTCAGATTTAAATAGTTAAAATCATGACATTTATGATTTTTAAAAATCCGATGGCTGTGAAATTGACCAAAATGGACTGTGAATTTGGTAGGGCCTTAGTGATGAAGCTCAACTATAATCGTTTATTGTCCTGAACCTACATTACCTGCTGCAGTTATTTGCCCCAGAGCAAAGTGAGTCAGAATTTTGCACAGGTATAGACGATTGCACAAGGCGCAATGGAGAAGCAGGCCTTACGATTCCCCTCTGTTCTGGGGTGTAAGGTGCTCTTTGACACCATGTCAGGTAACATTTAAAAACCTTTCTATAGACAGAGTAGGTTGCATTTTAATACATGTTAATTGGTCAGGGCGGACCCTAGACTCCTGAAAGCAATTACCTCAGACAGCCAGCACAGGTTAAATACAACATGCCTGTTCACACAAGGGCCTTAAACCTTCAGCAATAAATAAATAAATAAAATACCCCAACACCTTTTATTCTAGTTTAGGTACAATGTATTGCTAGGAGATCTTCCACTATCCCTTTCTGTCAGCTCTGGTGCACTGGGCTTTTAATTAGATACACACTGGTGTTAATTGTACTCCTGCCCCCCCCGGCAGGCCAGATTCCCCTCTGCCTTATGCAGTGCTTCACACCTGTGTCCCGCGGGTGTCAAGGACTCCCAGAATGATCTCACAAGGGGCAGCGGAATGGAGAATCAGCTTCTGATGTCACTCAGCCTTCAGGCTTTGTCCTGTCCCTCTAGGGGCTGCTGGGCTCTTCCAAAGGCAGCTGCAGCCCTGGATTGTGCCTTTGTCTTATTCTTAATTATAAACCTAATTAGGGAGACTCTTTGCCACCCTCCCACATGGGTTTATGTGGGTCTTCTAGAAGCTCTTGCTCTTTGGAGCCCAAGCCTTTGGCTCCAGGGACATCCGGGGCTTTCTTCTTTCTGAGCGGAGTCTGCTCGGCAATGAAATTCCTTACAAACAACTGGTCAGCCTGCAGTTTCTCTAGTAGCTGCTGCCTGGGAAGGGAGGGTGGCTTGAAAATATGTTTGCCTTTTTGTTTAAACCATCTCAGTTACTTTTGCTAGAGAAAGCAGTTATGTTTTATGCCAGGCAGAGTATGGAGAATTTTCTTGAAAATCTGTTTTCATGCATGCAGGTAACTGTGAATATTCTGCCCTTTTTGTAGGTTTTCTCGGCATTAAGGGGTGCAGATTGGCGCTGGTGGACTACGGCAGAACTGAATAGACTGGGAAAGATGGTCTAAGCCTCCCCCGAGCTGAGGCTTCCAGATCTTGTGATTGCACTCCCATTGATATACATGAGTCATTTTGGAGGTCATGAACTTCTAAAGGGCCTCCATATTTTCACAACTCCAACCTCCCAGGAAATATACAAGCAAGACTCAGTCCCTGATTTAATCTGGGCCATGTCTGATGTTAACCCATCCTTGAAAATTAGGGGCTGGGTTTTTCTACTGACCCGACTATGTGTAGTCATGTACTCTGATGCAAAGAGAGTGCAGAACAGCACCAGGGTAACCTGGCAGCCTATGGCACCCGCTGCACTGTAGTGTGAGTTGCTATGCAAACTTCAGGGCCATGGAGAATCAGGCCCTTGGAGTTCATATTGAGAAAATACCAAGGTTTAGAGTTTTATGTAGGGGAAGGCATCTCATCTTTTTGCTACAATTCTTATCTCCTAAATCATATAGACAAGTGGAGAGATTATATGTGGGACTATAAAGGCCAGAGAAGGTTTCACATTGGAGCTTCTAAAACTAAGGACTCTAGCAAAATAGATGGTGTCTAGTACCAGTTAACTTCCTAAAGTGAGACTCCTCCTCTCCCTAGGAATGGTCCCCTGTCACCGTAAAGTGGGCTGCAGGCAGGATTCCATTTGTGGTCATCACAGCTTCTGCACCTTTCTGAATGCTCCTTACTTTGAATAACGGACATTGGTCATCAGCTTTAAAGCAATTCTGTTTCTTTCTGCCCTGCTTCTGCCTCCTTGTCCAGTAAAATCTCATTACTAAGGTTAAAGAGCAGCAGTTAGCAAGATACTGTCTCGCAACCTTCCTTCCAACGAGCCCCAGTTATTGCTTTAATCTCATTCATTTGGAACCCTAACCCAGTCCATGTAAGAGAGGTCATGTGGCCATTCTCCAGGCTCCAATGGAGAAGGGCAATGGTGGAGACACTGACTATCTGATAAAATGGTACTGTGTATCTGGAACATTATTATTTGGAGGCTTGGCAGAATTCAATTTTATTTTTTAAATAATTTCAAAATGCATCAATGTTTGTTTTTAAGCATTTGTTTTATTTTTATCAATTTTAAATGTTCAGAGTTGTGGGATATCATAGGGGGTCAGACAGTGGTGCCAGTCGGACAATAATTATTTAATGACAGTAGATGTCGAGATTCAAAACATTGAAGCTTTACAACCATTAAAACATGAATTGTCAACATCATATGTCAAAATGTACAAAGTAAATAGGCTTAAATCAAACTCTAATAAGTTCTCAAGCCCCATTTTCCTTACTTCGCCTCTGTGTAAATTTTGCTTGTTGATGGAAATATTTTAGTTAGCTTGTGTCTGTACAGTGAAATCAACATTTATCAATATTTGCCATTAAAAATCTAATCCTTCCAAGCCTAATTATTTGTAATGCAGCCGGGTCTAGGGACTCTAACTGAGATCAGAGAGTCACTGTGCTAGGAGCAGTACAAACACATACTATGAGGCAGTCCCTGCCCCGAAAAGCTAACAGTTTTTACAAATAGAGGAGTAACGCACATGGAGATGAAGTGGCTTGCTCAAAGTCACTCAGGAAGCCTGGCGCAGAGCAGGGTATTATAGCACCCAGATTGCCTGATGCTCATTCTAGTGCTGAAACCACAAGCTCATCCTTTCTCAGTTTCTGGAAATGCTGCTGTTATCTAGGCAACACACTGAATCAGCCTGTGTCACCCAGTTAATTTATCTGAGGTTTCTCTTGTACCAAAGGAGTATGTTGTATCTACCAACTAATTGCTAGACACCAGCCGTGTTTGGAGGTTACACAGAGCTGTATAACCATGTTGGGTGTATGCATCTGACTCGTTGTTTGTCTGTATAAGACATTTGCCTTAGTCAAGGCTCTGGTGGGGACCCTATGTGTTTTAAAGGCACAAGCCTCCTCACCTAACCCAAAAGGGAACCTCCCTTTAGCTAAGGTAGCTGCAGCAGGGCTGAGCTTGTCTCAACTGGAAATGGCTTTCAGCATAGCTCACGTTTGCCTCCCCTTTGGCAGTAGCAAGTGGGAGCTAATCCCGTCCTCGCTAGCTATGGTGCCTGTCACCTCATGGTCAGACACTTTAGCAGATTTAGCCAATTAGTGGAGGCGCCTGTCTGGTGACGGGACTCAGTCCATGTGCGTTCTGTATATTACTGCAGCTAAGACTCAAAGACGGACTGTGGTGTGCAGTAGGCAAAAGCTAGCAGGTAAGCCGAGCCAAGCTTCCCCCCAGTCAGGCCAGTAGGAACAGTGAGAAGCTCATCTCAGCTGGAAGTGGCTCTCTGCATATCTTAGAGACCACTGCCTTGTGAGACACGGGAACACTGTTTAGTGAATCTTACAATCAACATGGGCAGCGGGATTGCAAAGAGTTCCTAGGTCCCTTTTCAGAGTTCTCAGGCTGTTTGTAACTCCTACAATGCTTGCTGCACTTACAGAGCGCACAGCCAGCCGCTCAGCAGTTTTCACGTGTGAATGGCACACTTATGAAAGGCATTGGCTCGACAGACTGAATCTCTGCTTATTGATCAGCAGCAGCACAGGGAACAGCCGTTCAAGCTTCCCCCAGATCATCCCACTCAAGGGGCCTGTATCTCCTCTGGAGAGACAACCCCTGGCCCAAAGAAGCCGTTCAGGCTCTATTTCCTTGTTTGAATCTTTGGCCTCTTTGCTGAGGTTACCAACATGGATGCTAATTGTGATAGTAGTTTCTGTGATGTCCATTAGGAAGTGGACTAAGCCTGCAACTCCTTGCACCTGGGCTACCCCACAGCCTTTGGATAATATACCTATTTTTCCTGTCAATTCTAGGAACATCAACCTGCTCAGAGCCAATGGCAGGGCTAGATTTGGGTCCTTTTGGGGTGACTGTTAACTCAATCCCTTAACCCATAATCATCAAATGCAGGAAAATCATGTCACAGACCTATTTATAACTATTATATCAATGCCTACCAGGGCCCTGCTCATGAATTCCTTGAAGTGAATTCTCCCGTCTTGTTGTCTCTGAGAGTATAGGAGAGTATAATAACCAGGCAAAGTGGGGGCAACAACACTACCACTCTGTTTTACACCCACTTTCAATGCTGCTCACTCTCCTGGATTTATTGTGCATCTAGTGATAGTTGGTATTTTTCTCAAAGCCCCAGCTCCTGGAGTCATGTGATTTTGCTTTCTTTCCTTGTAGTTAAAAAAAAAAGTTTCCATCCCTATTGGTTGAGGAAAAAATCTTGAAAACATGAACCTGTAAGTCCCAGAAACTAGAAGACAAATAAAAAAGAACCCCAAATGCATTTATTTTTAAGAACTCATGATTTTTAAGCCATTCCCTTGATAGCCGAACTCTTGGGGTTGGCAATGCTGCACTTTGCACTCGCTGGGCTAAATCCTCAGCCTGTGTAAATCAGAGTAGCTCCAGTAACTTTGCGTCAGCTGATGAGCTGGCTCAGCCTAAGTAGAGGGGTAAATAATTACATCAGGTGCCAGGCAATGGAGAATCAGGCCCCTTGTGCCCTCCAGTTGTCCAGTGATGTTTTTTGGAGTTCTGCATGAGCTCGGCTTGCAGATGTCACTATAGATCGACCAGGCTCACTCATCCAGGGTTCAATGTGTAGACTGATTCGACAGAAAATAATGGTGTCTGAAATCAGGATGGATTAAAGTAAAGGTGTATAGGCATGTGCGTAGGGCCCCGACTCCAGGAGTCACATGATGAGAACAGAATATTTTGTGTGTGTGTGACAGTGCGATTTTGATGAAAGCTAAGTACTCTGCTGAATCAGGACCTAAATCAGGATTAACTCCATTGAAATCAAAGGATTTACACTGGCGTAAATGAGAGTGGAGTCAGGCCTAGTTAGTGCTGCTCCTCCAATTCTTGTGTTCCCTGGTAACGTGTTTCTTCTCACTAATAATGCCAGTCACCATTGTACTTCTCAACTCTCCTATACGCTCAGAGATAACTGTGATGACAAAGACCCCAGCTCTCCATTGGGATCTTGTGGTGCTGACTGCTTCAGAGCCTCAATGAAGTGAATGCAACTGCATGAAGCGGGTGTTGTGTATTTGGTTGTCATGGGTTTTGTTACTATGGCAACTGAGTTAGACTATTAAGGGATAGCTCAGCCGGTTTCAACCGGCTGAGTGAGCTCTCTGTTTCTGTAAATAAAATGGAGGTTTTGGTTAGCTGTCTGCTCTCTGGCCTCAAGTGATTGCTTCCTACACCGGCTGCCCCTAGGACATAACAGCGGGGGTCTATACCAGTGGATCCTGAAGCAGAACTGGGGCCTCACTTATATAACATCAGTGGGAAAACAACAGTAGACTTCAATAACATCGAATTAGTAACACAGGAAAGAACATTTACTCTAGTCATCTAGGCTCTTTCAACTAGATAGCTATGAGTGCGCTCCGACCTATTTCCTCAGTTGGTGCTATTGGTTTTTTGGTCTCTGCCCTTAAGGTTTTGAGGGTTATAATCATTTTCAAGAAATTAGGACTCAGAGTTTCTGAAATCAGTGTTGAAGGAGCAGAAGAAGGAATTTTAAAAAATAAAGTATGGTAACCAGAGGCTAAACTGTGCCATCAGAATTCCTCATTAAATGTAGCAATTGGCATATTATGGTCCCAGGATAACAAAGTAATTACATTCTTCACTATTCCCTCTCTTAGGGGTATGTTTTCCCAACAGAAATCCCATTCCCATCATGTGTGTGCAAAGACAGGGAAGGAAGAAGAGCGAGATTAAGATGGGAACACTCTTTCTCTAGGAAGTACAGACATTTTCAAAGGAGTATCGTCAAGGTTGCCTGTTGTCATCCTTTGTTAGAACAATCAGAAGCATTCAGGGATTTGGGATGGAGGATGTTCCTGGCAGCACAGGAAAAATCTTGCATGCATGTAGCAATTGTTCTTGCCAATTTAAGACAGCAGGCACTAATCCTGTTTCAAGATTTAAAGAGAACCCAACTCTTCTTATTTTTGCACAATTCAGTATTGGGTCATAGCCTGGCCTTTGCCTTTGTATATCTAATCTGTTAAATTAGTTTCTTTTAATTTTCTTTTCAATGTGACAGCTGCTAGGGGGCAGAGTTAGAGCAAATTTGATTAGTGTTATCAAAATAGAAGAGAGTGGTATACAGTGGTTAAAAGAAACTAGGATTTAAAACTCATAGGTTATATTGCTAGCTCTATCATGCCATGGTTTGATGCTTAATTAAATATCTGTAAATGGTTTGGACATTCCTGGATGGAACAGACTAGAGAGATGAAAATTCTAAGCCTTGTAATAGACACTCTTTCTCCCCAGCAAAATTTTTAGTTCCATGTGTCACCAATCTGTGTTGGCAAGTTTCCTGCTTAGGACTGACCCAAACAATGTATAAATGGATTTGTGGCGATCCATTGTTTCAGTTAGTGGGATAAATTCAACCTCACTGGAGGGAGGTAAAACTCCCACTGAAGTCAATGGCATTGGACCTGCTTATACCACAGCTGATTTTCCCTGGTTGGTTATTAGTGATAGCAGCACTTTCTACAGAATTCACAAATGCATAAACATTATTTCCAGTGCCACGGGGTATTTTTTGCAGCAAAAAGCCAAATGAACTTGGCAAGTTCTTTAATTTTAATTGTGAAATTTGCAAACCAGAATAGCAAACATTGTCTTTGTGCTCAGTCATAGCACTAAAACAATTGAACTCTATTGCCATCTACTGGAGGGAAAACTTCTCTCTTCTATAATCACCCCTGCCAATATTTTAACATGCCTTCCATGAAAATATGCCATTTTGCCTGTGATATACCCTCACGTACCAGGATGTACATGTTTGCAGAGCAAAAGAAACAGTTCTCCATACTCTTCTGCATTTTAAGAACAATATACAGGCTTGAGGCCTTAGCATCCATGCTGTGTAGAAAGCCTCATAACTGCATGCCCAGTGTGTGCCGACTTAAATAAAATAAAGGTTAAAATGTCTTTCGAAGTTTGGCTCTTTTGCAGAATATTGACGTGCATCAATTTCCAGTCTCACCTTATATGCTAAGACTGTGGTAAGAGAGAGCGTCTATCTTTTTAAAAAAAACACGTCTAGATTTTTAAGCTACTGCTGTAGGCAAATATGCAGCACAATAGAAATATGAAAACACACACACACACACACACAAAGCAAATGATATACGTACCACTATTTTTAATAAGGCTTCTCCAAGAGGGTAAGCTGCACAATTCTAGCACCTCAACAGGGTGCGTTCAATACTGGGGATGAAATCATGATTCTCCTGAAGTCAATGACAAAACTCTCATTGACTTCAGTACAGGCTTTAACCCCTCATATATATTATAGCCAGAGCCGGTATCATTGTCTAGTTTTAAGATTTCGTGGCATTCCCAGTATAAGACCTTGTTTTCAGTTGCCTTTGTCAAACTTTAACTATTTGGTCTGATATTTTTCATGCTGGGTGACTGCCTCAGGTTTACCTTTGTTTGGAAAGCTCCAGCTAAAATAGTTCCGCCACATCAAGAATTAATAGGGGGGTGGGACGGGAGGATGTTGCTTTGTTATGCTAAAAACAAACCTCTTGCAACCTTTCCTTGTGAAGGTCTAGTACCCCCATGTTTTGGAGTAGGGATTTAATTTGGCAGGGTAGTTGCTGTGGTGTCAGGGATATTCCATGTGTTGTTCCTGTGAAAAACCACTCACATTTGACCAAGCTATAGCAGGACTTACCCTGTAATTGAGACTCTGGGGTGTGGCACCGGGCACAGAACTGAGATCAGGGAGTCTCTCCTGGGCTCTCAGGGCTTCCCTGGCTGGGAGGAGAACTTTGAGTAATTCATTTAAGCTACAATACAGAAATGTATTTCCCGCACCCCTCAGAAGCAGTGCAAAGGCTTGGAGGAGTCAGGGGTAATGGAGGAGCTGAGGGAGAGGGACGGAGCCTGGGCGTGAACCTGGAGGGTTGTTGGATGTGGGTGGGAGAAGTATGGAAGAGGTTTTTTTGCAGGGGAGGGATTGTTAGGTAGCTGGAGAGTCTCTCCCCTATGCAGAGCCTGGCTAACCCCAGTCTGTCCCTTTGTCAGGCACATCTGACCCTATCGCCGTGTGTCCCTGTACCCCCACTCCCCATTCAGCCAGGCATATCTGTACATGTCCCTGGGTGGTCCTGCACCCCCACTCCCCATTCAGCCAGGCATATCTGTACATGTCTCTGGGTGGTCCTCCACCCCCAGTCCCCATCAGCCAGGCATAGCTGTCCCTGTCCCCATTGGCCTTGCAACCCCATTCAGCCACCTCCTATCCCCATATGGCCCTGCACCCCCACTCCTATCCAGTCCCTGGCTCATTGTCACCCTACTAGCTCCGGTGCCTCTGCCCCAGTCTGTCCCCCCCATTAGCCCTTCTGGACCCCAGTCTGTGTGACTCCCCCCAGCAGCCCCATGTTCCACTCCCTGTGTGCCCCCCCATATCCCGTGCCTCCTCACCTGACCCCATGAGCAGGGAGCGATGAGGAAGGCAGCCTCAGCTCCCTACCTCTCTGCAGCTGGCTGCTCTGGCCAGTCAGCCAGCTGCCCTCTCTTCTGGCACCACATCTGCCCCTGGTGGGTGAAAGGTGTAATTGGAGCTTTCCTTCACCTCCCCGTCAGAATCAGTTATTGAGCGGGAGACGTTAATTCTGTGCTTGCACAGTGGCACAGAATTCCCCCAGGAGTAGAACATATAAAGTGCCAAATAATACTCAGTGTTCTGAGACATCAGGACTTGAGCATCTCAACTGGGCACCCAAAATTAGTGGACAGTTTTGAATGCTTTGAGTCTCTGTCACCCATCTGTGCAACAGGGATAATACCACCCACTCATCTCATGGGGGTGTTCTGAAGTTAAATACATTAACGTTTGTGAAGCTCTAAGATACTGTAGTGATTGTGCACCAGAGAAATGCCCATCAGGAAATTAATAATTCTGTCTTCAGAGCCAGGGTTTGAATAGTGAGCAGTAAATAAGACCCCAAGTCATACATTGAACAATGAGAAAACAAAATATCAAATCGCTGCTTATTCTGGGAGCCCCGTCCATCCTGTGCACTGATTGAGGCTGGGGTCCTATGGAAAAAATAGTATGTGACCATGTAATTGAAGACTGTGTCATAATGCATACACAAAGGGGTCTGAATTAAGGGTGCACAGGCATTTCCTAACTTTTGAGTGTTTGACTCTGTAAACTTTATGTCCTTTAAACAAAGCTTTGTGTGTGTAATATGTAATTCATATTGGTAAATATATCAATATGACTGTACAAAATTTAAGGCACAAAGTTTGCTGTGGACCATATTAATCTTAAGTGTTTTCAAAGAGAGTCAAGCTCCATCACCTAAAATATATTACACGATTGTGGTGCTAGTTTATAAACTAGTTTATCAAAGGAGCTATACCTTTGCCTGCATAATGGTATGATGCCTCACAAACGTTTCTCTAACCCTTATTCATGTGGTGCTAGAACATTGACCACTGACTTATTGTCAGTACAGATTGTAATTTATGTGCCTATGAAAAGTTAATATAATGCAGAAATGGGAAATTAAACTAGTTGCCCATGAGCAGCAATTGGCGGTCTGTCCCTCCCCAAGACGCTCCCTCTATCTTGATTTCACCTGTTTCATAACTGTGCTTGCTGCTTTCTAACAGCAGTGATAGTCTAAGAGCTAGTGATGGTTGCCTCTTGATGGGGGATTGGACAACCAAGGATGGTTCGTGGCTAACAATACTACATGCGTTTTTCATGTTGACAGTCCTGGTCATACATATACGCTGAACACAAGTTAAGTTAGGATGGAGGCCAAGTGAGAACCAGTTGAGTTTTCTGAATGGGACATTCCACTTGATTTGTTGGTAAACTAACTTGTTGAAGTTTGTGCATCTGACCAGCACGCTCAAGTAGCTTGTAGAGAAAACCGAAAAAAATATTTTAAACAGCCCCCATTGCCCAGAGCGTGCGTGCGTACACACACACATACACACACTTTTTTCCTGTCCTCCTGCTAATCTCTAGAAGAGTCTTGGCAGCTCCACTGAAGTTGCTCAGGCCTGCTCTCTCTGCCCATGCCTCTCTGCTGCCTCTTCAGAAGCAGCTTTGCTGCTGAAGCTACTGCTACACCCTTTTCCCTAGGCCCTGCAAGAGGGCACGAGCAATGCCATGGTGCGGCATGAGACAGGAAGTGCAACTGACAAGCACCCAAATTAACTAATATTGTCTGTTTTCTCCTTTCTTTCAGTTACGGGTATCGCAAGCGTTACTTTAAACGAGGGCTGTCAATTAATTGCAGTTAACTCACGTGATTAACTCAAAATTAATTGTGATTAAAAAAATTAATCGCGATTAATCACAATTTTAATTGCGCTGTTAAACAATAGAATACCAATTGAAATTTATTAAATATTTTGGATGTTTTTCTACATTTTCATGTATATTGTATTCTGTGTTGTAATTGAAATCAAAGTGTATATTATTTTTTATTACAAATATTTGCACTGTAAAAATGATAAACAAAATAGTATTTTTCAATTCACCTCATACAAGTACTGTAGTGCAATCTCTTTATCATGAAAGAAATGTAGATTTCTTTTTTGTTACCTAACTGCACTCAAAACCAAAACAATGTAAAACTTCAGAGCCTCCAAGTCCAGTCAGTCCTACTTCTTCTTCAGCCAATAACTAAGACAAACAAGTTTGTTTACATTTACAGGAGATAATGCTGCCCTCTTCTTATTTACGATGCCACCAGAAAGTGAGAACATGCATGTGCAAGGCACTTTTGTAGCCAGCATTGCAAGGTACTTATGTGCCAGATATGCTAAACATTCGTATGCCCCTTCATGCTTTGGCCATCATTCCAGGGGACATTCTTCCATACTGATGATGCTCGTTTAAAAAAATGCGTTAATTAAATTTGTGACTGAACTCCTTGGGGGAGAATTGTATGTCTCCTGCTCTGTTTTACCTGCATTCTGCCATATATTTCATATTATAGCAGTCTCGGATGATGACCCAGCACATGTTCATTTTAAGAACACTTTCACTGCATATTTCACAAAATGCAAAGAAGGTACCAATGTGAGATTTCTAAAGATAGCTACAGCACTCAACCCTAAGTTTAAGAATCTGAAGTGCCTTCCAAAATCTGAGACGGATGAGGTGTGGAGCATGCTTTCAGAAGTCTTAAAAGAGCAACACTCCATGGCGGAAACTACAGAACCCGAACCACCAAAAAAGAAAATCAGCCTTGTGCTGGTGGCATCTGACTCAGATAATAAAAACGAACATGTGTTGGTCCATACTGTTTTGGATTCTTACTGAGTAGAACCCATCATCAGCATGGACGCATGTCCCCTGGAATGGTGGTTGAAGCATGAAGGGACATATGAATCTGGCATGTAAATATCTTGTAATGCCGGCTACCACAGTGCCATGAGAACACCTGTTCTCACTGTCAGATGACATTGTAAACAAGAAACGGGCAGAATTATCTCCTGCAAATGTAAACAAACTTGTTTATCTGAGTGAATGGCTTAACAAGAATTAGGACTGAGTGGACTTCCAGGCTCTAAAATTTGATATCGAATGCAGTGTTTTTGTGCATAATTCTACATTTGTAAGTTCAACTTTCACGATAAAGAGATTGCACTACAGAACTTGTATTAGGTGAATTAAAAATACTATTTCTGTTTTTTATAGTGCAAATACTTGTAATAAAAAATAAATATAAAGTGAGCACTGTACACTTTGCATTCTGTGGTGTAATTGAAATCAGTATATTTGAAAATGTAGAAAACATCCAAACCTATTTAAATAAATGGTATTCTATTATTAACAGTGCGATTAATCACTGTTAATTTTTTTAATCACTTGACAGCGAAAGCATTACTTTAAACTAGAATGGGAACAGGTGATTCAAATGGATGGAGTCCCTTTAATAGAGCGCACACAGTCTGTAAAAAGCAATGCTGCTTACAAGGGAGTTTTGCCAGAATAAAGACTAGTTCAGGCCTGGGTTTATGTGAAAGCCACAGGGGGTACAGAATACACAGAGCTGAAATGAGAGAGTCGTCTTAAGGATAAAATAAAACCCATGTTTTATTTGGCGGGGGCGGGGCTCAATAGACAGAGTGAGAGCAGTTCCATTCCCCCTTCACAAACAGGACAGAAAAGGCCAGGCTGGATAAGAGGCAAGCAAAACAAAGCCCCAGAACATTATTTATCACCAAGGAAAAAGGACCAACTACTCGGTTTTTGTTTTCTCCAGTTTAGATTGCAAAAAGCAACAACCAGCAATCCTGCTTTGAGCAGGGGGTGGGACTAGATGACCTCCTGAGGTCCCTTCCAACCCTGATATTCTATGATTCTATGGGCCTTATGGTTACTGGAGCAAGCCAAACTAAACTGGGGAAAGAGGAGTTGGAGCTCAGCCATGCAAATCTCTTGTCAGCTGTAGTTGGGCCCTCAGTGGCAGTGATAGGGGACTGGTATGCAGGTCCATGTGGGTACTGTATCTACAAACCAGTGCTGTTACGGTCACAGTGTTGACAACCCCAAATGTTCAAAAATGAGTCAGACACCTTCTCCTCCCCCTAGCAAATCAGGACAGTAGCGTTGAAACCGTGAGATTCACAACATGAGTTTGACCTAAGGGCTCAGAAAGCAAATAAAAAAGGAACCCAAAACTTAAGTCATGTTTTCAGCCTTTTTGACAAACCATGAGGGCTAGACACTTTTCAAAATGAAACCTGAGATCTCTCAGCTACAGGAGCTGGGGCTTTAAGGAAAGCGAGACGTGAGATAATTGTGAGTGTTGGAAATGCTGTATTCAGAGGCTCGCAATAAAGCCAGTGTTTGATGGCTGTGACCAGGGCACCATGGCGATGGGAGTTAGCCGGCAAAAGTGACAAATTCACACACTTCTGTGAAGCCACAGGTGGACTTCTCTTTGCAGGCATTCATGCCATGTCTGCAGCATGCTACAAACAGGTTCCATTTGGGTCTTTCTGATTGCGCCCACCACAGTAGAGTCTCAGCAGCTGCTGGCATATGCTGCCCTCTCAAGATACAATTATTGGGCATTATCAGTGAACAGGATTAAGAAAAAAGGATCTACACCTTGTGTGTTTCAGCATTTTATTCAACAGCTTTCAACCTAAGAGTTGTACACCATGTCCCCAGCTCTTTTCAAGTAGTACATCCAAGCACAGTAGCATACATGCTGCTGGAATACTCTGTGCAACAGGCTGCATGAACTCTTTCTTTAATAGGAATTCTGTTTAGCAGAAATCCAAAAAACCAAGACGGGGTCTCAAATCAGTTGTCACTACAGGCAAGATGCAAGTTAACTTACGGTAGGCTTCATCTATAGCACTTCCCCAGAACTATTCAATTACTCAAATCCTCCTTCCTGAAGGTCACTTTTTTTTTTGGTTATTCACCGCAGTGTTAAAAACTCAGAAACACTGCAGAGAGAGTCTTAGCTAGTCCAAATGAGCTTGATGCTTTTAACTGGGACACCCAGCGAACAGTAAATTAGCTCCACTCTGTTTCCAATTTTTCTAATTAGCTGTCCACACAATCAATGCTGAAACCTTTAGTGAGAAAGTCAACGAAAGCACTGCCTGCAGTGGCAAAGGAGTCTGTGCAGAATACAGTTTACGCTGCTTGCTCAGGCAGTTCACGTAAGTGAGCAGGAGATGATTTTCTAAGAGAGATGCAGTCTTTAGGCTCTATTAGTGTTTCTAGCTACTCACTATCAGCAGCCTTGAAATATCAAAACCATTTCCACCTTTCTTCAGGCCTGGGGCAAGGTGAGGAATAGGAGGTCGCATCCAGTAGCCAATGGAAGAGCCAAGAAGCAGGTTCAGGAATCCAGCAGCTAATGGAGAGTGCTCCTTTACCAGAGCACATTCGTTAGCAGGACAAGTTTTACTAGGACAGATCCTCAGCAGGTGTAAGTGAGTGAAGCTCCATCAATGGATTGATTCCAATTTACAGCCAACGAGGATCTAGCCCATTGACTGGACAAGGTATTGGATCAATACCAATTTGGGCAGATTTCCCAGCTACTTTTCGGATGGATTCTTGTTCATGTATCAGGCTACAATGAGTAGTAACAAGCGAGCTGAGTTACTAAGGTTCATGGAAGCTGATTAAAGAAGTAGGAGGGATTAAGAAGCCGGTAAAGCTACAAATATAACAGATTAAACACTGACAAAATTTACTGAAATAGGTTTCTTTTCCCACAACTTCTGTTTCCAGGCCTGGTTCACCAGGCTAACAGCTGTAATGTTACATATAATTTTAAGTCAAGACCGCAGAAAGCTTTCAAAACTGAACATGAAAGATCACACTTGGCAGTAACTTAACTCTTTTGAACTGACACTTTCAGTGACTGAAGGCTTTCTCCTGTAGCGTTTAGCAGAATATGGTGAATCTGCACAATAGGTTATGGATTATGTATTCTCGTCACTGACAAAATGGAAAAAGAGTGAAACACAGTCTGCTTATAAAGCAGAAAGGTGTGAGGTTTAAGAGAAGACTCTGGCATGTCAGTGATAGCTGTGACAGTTGCAGTCTGCCAAGAGGATGGCATAAGAAATAACTTCCGACTCCACAGTCCATCACAGTCAACTGCCCAAGGAGCAGCTCAGTTAGAACTGCCTACCTCCATGATTAGGAGAGAGAATACTTAGGTGCCAACAGGAGGTAATAGTCGTAAGATTTCATCTTTTGTTTTCCAAAGACAATACTCTAAGCTTCTATCCCTGTTACTCATGACAAAGTTAAATGGACAAAGTTACATTCTCCCTGGAATTCAGATACATAAAACAGCAAAGCTCTGAGTTTGCATATCCAACAAAATACTGTACATTTCCCATCTTTAGGAACCAATAACAAAAACCAAGGGTTGTTTTTTTTAAAAAGCTAAACAAAGCAAAAAGAGCACTAGAAAAGTTTTAAATACGGAAAAGAACTGAAGCCATCAAGAACAGAACTTTACAAGAGATGAGTTTGAAAAGAGACTCAAGGAAGCTCCATCTCCTTGTCCAACGGATGTGGAGTGCAGTGGGATTCGTGCAGGAAACTGCTGGGAAGGGTTTTACAGCTCAAATGCTGGGAACTTGGCCTTTGTTGGTACCAGGAGATCAGCAAGAAAATATATTGTCCCAGCCATTCCTGAAGAAGAAAAAGAAAATTGTTATTTCTCAAAGCATATAACAGGGAGATTCTCATTGCATGTCAGTATTATTATGGAGTAAATCATAATGACTGTGAGTGTGCATCATGGAAGACAGGGAACCAGGGGCCATTTTCAAAAGCACCTACATTGCCCAATCATGGACTAGATCTGTGGCTTCTTTTTGTTCATTTCTTCATTGTTCTTTAGAGGGACACTGAAAAGGACCTGCACAAAATAGGAAGTACACAGAGTGCAGAGGTTGGCTGGGCAGCCAGCCTGAAATTACTGTAGGTTTAAACTGTCCCTAATAAAGACTTACTCCAGTGAGAGTTATGAACCGTACCAGAGCTGAGCACAGAGGGACTCGGTGCTATGCCAGCCTCCAGCCCTCCCAGCTGGGGTTGCAACAGAACAAGGAATTCCAGTTGCAGCCATTATCCACTGCTGTTAAAATCTCTTTCAGAGAGGGTCAAAACAGTGGGTGTGATTCTCCTGACGCTGATTTTAGGGGGTCTGAATGCAGTTACTCTCAATTTACACCGGTGTGCGATCAGACTCAGGATTCAGAACATATTACATAGAAAAGGCTGGACAGAGATTACCTTCAAAGAGAGAGAAGGGCGTGTCTGGAGTCCGGCATCCATGCTCCCCATAACTCAAACACCACTCTGCAAACTGAGGGAGGAAGAACAAAGTGTCCAAACTTTGTAGGAGACGTGACATGGACGTTAAAAATACAGACACTCCCCCCAGCGTCCTCCAGATCTCCATCTCGTCACGACAATGGAACAGAAAACAGGCTGTTGCAAGGCACTGCTGTTGACTAGAGCCCAGCAGGGACAGTGATGAGAGTGACTGTTTAAGGACCGTCCTGGTCTACGTGAAATGAACTGGTTAGTGCTAGCTGCATCTCTGCCAGGCTAGAAGTTAGATTACAAAGGAAAGAACCATCACGCAGAGTGCAGAATCAAACCATCCTTCAAGGTAACTGGCTCCAGAATGTTAATTACATTCCACCCTAGCCTGACCGGTTCCTCCCCTTAACAAAAGATGGTCCCATGATTTTCTAGCGGATAACCTTTTTAAAAGGTGAGCTATCCCAGCCAGCATCCACTCTTTCCATGACCCGGTGGCAGGAGTCTCTCCTCTGTGACTGTTGCTCATACGGATGCTCACCTTGCAGGCTCTGTACAAGTATTTCATGTTTTGAGTGAGGTTGTACAGCATTAGGAAGGCATAAGCGTTGCCAGCTGTCCCATGGCACAGCCCATAACCTTTCTTCAGCAATCCCCACTGCCAGATCACTTCCGCGCACTGCAGCGCGTCACTCAGATACTGCTGGTCAGCAAACACCTGTGGAGATGAGAGAGCGATTCCACTCACTGCAATTATCCCCTTAGCATCCACGTTGGGCTGGAGCAGGCCCCCACCTACTTGGTTAATGAGCTCCTATCAAGAGTGACCTCTCCTACTTAAGCAATGGCACCGTGACTTTGCCTTCTACTGTCAAAGATTTTTAAAGTGATAAATGAAGCAGCGTCACCGTTATTTAACTCACAATGAGCTGTCACCATTAGTCACCTACCACAGAATGAATACAACACATGGCTGACTCCACAAGCAACGAGAGCATCCTGCACTTGGGACAAGACACTGGGACCTGTTCAGAAATCATTCATTAAAAGTCTAATTTGCATTTTGATTGGTGTGTAAGTGTGGGCATGCATGGTGGCGCTGGTGGGTTATTTCATTAGAATAGTACGTGCCCTGACGGAGACTCCCCGCTAGAGGATTCTCTGAGATCAAATTCCATGTTTAAAGCTCTCCTGTCACCGTTTTCCAGGACCTCCCGTACCTTATAGGCCTGTGCGAGCATGTAGATCACGCCAGGTGCCCCGTGACACCAATGGACAAGCAGGTCTCTGGCATCATCAATACAGGGGGGGTAGTTGCCTGATGGGAACTTCAGCTGGCAGACATAATCCACACTGGGTTTGACTGTGTTATGCAACTTCACTTGGCTCACACCAAGGCCGGGCTGAAACAGACAGACAAGAGAGGCTGTGAAACCATGAAAGAAGTACTGTACAATTCCCTCCCTCAGCCGGCAATGCTAGTTTTAGAGGCATAAGCAATTTATGCTTCAAAGATGACAAGAGAATTTGGCATTACCGATTCCTTCCAGCTTCTTCAGCTGTGCTACGTCAGCTCATATCTTTCCTCCTATACAGGCGGGCTAGGAGAACGCTGGGGGCAGGCTGCTCAGTGCCTCGGGTGCGAGCGTGCACCTGGTCATCCTTTAATGCCTCTTCCTCTGCAGCAACAGTGACTGGCTCCAGAGGGTGCCCCAGCAAGGGGCGTGTGATGGGGTGTTCACCCTATACTAGCCCTGAAGGGGTGACAGTAGCTCAGAAGGGACAAATGAACCTTTAGGCTGCACCCCAGGGAGAGTCGGACTTGACTGATCAATTACTAATTGCTGAAGCCCAGCTTGGGGAGAAGCTGGGTAAGGTATAAAGCCAGGAAGTTTGCAGCAGAAAGGGGCTGCAGGGAGGGAGTCTGCAGTTGCTCTCTGGGCACAGAAAGGTGGGGAGGAGGAAACCCTGGGGCTCAGGGGTTGGGGAGATCAAAAGACCTGGGCTCCTGTCCCTGACAGAAGGGTTCACCCAGAGGAGGGGTGGAGAAGAAAGCCTGTAGAAGGCAGAGTAGGAAGAAGCCCAAGGACGGAGCAGTGAGGGTTGAGACTGTGTAGACCTTGTCTTCTGGGTGGGCCCAGGTTTCCCACCTGCCAATGGGAAACGGGGCAGGATTGGTGAAGTTGCATCTGGACAGCTGGTCTGGCGAGACTTTGATACACCAGAAGGGGAAAACTATATCGTCACCTGGCTGGAGGCTGGGTCACAAAAAGAGAGCACCTCCCAGTCCCAGAGAGTGAGAGGGGCTGCGGGGCAGGTGAGCAACAGAAGGGGGGGGCTCGACTCGACAAGGGCTGACCCCCAGACCCAGCCACAAGGGGGTGCCCCCACTAGTGAGTGAACACTGTTACAGGGAGAAAAATAAGGGGATCCCTTTGGATTTTAAGAGGCAAGGAAAAGCCTATCCTACAAATCTGAAGTGGTTAGGAATAGCTTAGAGGATATGATCAGGATTAACGAAATGATGCAAAGAGAAAAACTCAGGATGACTATCAGGAATGATTCCCAGACACCAAGACCTAGCAGATCACGTCACCCGTAGAGAGCACCACCGCCCCACTGTGAGCTGCAAGGCCAGCCCAACTTGAAGATCTCAATTTTTATTTGTACACAGATCATGTAAACAGGTTCAAGGGTAACAACCAGTTTAAAACTAAGGGAGCAACTTCACCATTGACCTCATTGAAAGCAGGAGTGGATCCTCCATGTCCTCCTCTAATTGCTCCACATTGGCCAAAAACTATATAGACAGAGTTCTCTTTTAAGCTGGCAGCTCTGAGCCCCTTGGAACGAGCATTTTAAGCTAAGAATCATCTCATTCCCAAATTGCTAATGTGCAAATTGAAAATCAACACCTGTGCTGTACAGCCACCAGTGATAAAGAATTGCACAGAGTCTGACGACCTCCTCTGCACCTTCCCTGGCACTTTCCCTCTAAGCATATGGTGCATTATGCTTGGATGCTCTTTTCTATAGCCCACATATTCCAGATTCAGCTTGTAACTTCATTGTATAGGGAGCCAAGATGCCAAACTCAGGCTACCTGAATCCCCATGATTTTCTAGGTACCTAAAAGTTAGGCATAATGACAATTCAGTTTCTTTATGAATCTAGCTCTAAGTGACTAGCCACCTCAGAAGTGTAGTAGCCACCTAGAAACACAGAGTCTGGAGCATTTTAGAGCTGTTTTGAAAATAGGATTTAAACCAAACAAAAGAGAGCATCCGATGGACAACTGACCATGATTGACACCAGTGTGACATCACTAATAGCCAATCAGAAAGCTCCCCAGGTGTCCCACGTTCTAACTGGAGGGCATTAGAAGTGAAACTGCTGGGAAGGCCTTTTCTCTCCAGGTGTCTCTCACCTGCATGAGGTAGTAATAAATTCCTGCCAGGCCATGGGCGGCCCCTATGTAATACTCCTGGTACCACTCATACATCAATGGGCTCTTGGCCGTGAAGTTCCTCCTTTTGGCCAGACTCTCCCCGGATGCCATGACTTCATCGCAGACCTGCAGGCGGAAACCAGACGTGAGTGACGACAGCTTTGAGGTATATAATCTCCTCCCTCCAGCCTGGCAGACAGTAGCCAGCACAGCAGGTACCACAGTGCAAAATACAGTCGTGCACCTTTGTTATTCTGCATGTGGAAATCCTAGCTTGTGAATGGGGGAGAGGAACCGGGGCTTCTTCGACTCTAGGCACAGAATCCTAATGGATTAGGAAGGGCATTTGGCACAATAACCCTTTGGAAGAATGGGGCCTGCAGCAACAGCTGGAGGTTCCATGCTGTGGCCTTCACACGTGTCCTGTCATGTTTTCACACATGCCAGAGTTACCTAGACCAGCATCTATTTTCACCCTTCCAAGGATGTGCTGGGTGGGAAGTGACAAAATACAGAGGACAAACGAGTAAGATGCGGGAGGCTAATTCAGCCTACACTGGAGAGCAACTGGAGAGATGACAGAGTACCTGTTGAATATAGTTTTGAGGGATTTTTTCCTCTCCAAAATGCTTGTTCACGAACAGCAGTGCGTAGAGGTATCCCATGCGCCCATAGAGCATTTCATCAGGTGCTCGCGGGTCAAGTTTGTGCAGCTGAAGCAAGCTGGAAAGAAAGATTCAGGTGAGGAAGTAGATTGGCAGGGATGAGCTATACAAAAATACCCCCAAATTGTAACTCCAGTTGAAGGCTACTAGACTGGAACACAGGAGATCTGAGTGCAGATCCTAGTTCCACCACAGGCTCACTCTATGTGACCTTGGGCAATCTCAGTGCCTCAGTTCTGATCTGTAAAACGGACATAATCCTGCCTTTGTCTTGTCTATTTAGACGGTCAGCTCTTCAGGGTGGGGGCCGTCAGTTATTATGTATTCGTACAGCGCCTAGTGCAAGGGGTCAATTGGGGACTCTAGGCGTTACTGGAATCCAGGTAATAACGTTGATAGTCAAACCCAAGTTGTTAACTGCGTGGGTAAGGCAGGATGACCCTTTAAAGCAAGGAAAATGTCTCCTCCATTCCCTGCTCCCCCATCACAAGCCATAGCAGTGCTTTTAGAAATTCAGCTTCTGTGCCACGAGGCACTTCCAGAAGTGATCGGCATCAGTTTAACTCTGCTTCCCTAGACGTCAAAGGGGATGTTACCAAAATGGGAGCAGAGCTGAGCCATGGCCGACCATTTCTGAAGATGCCAGCCCTTATGTTTAAAAGTCTTGACTGTGAAAACCCCAAAGCTCTCATGCTGTTCCAAAACAGCTGGGGTCATCTCCCGAATGAGGCGGGAAGGGGAGGGGGCTGGGGGAAGGAATGTGAATCACTTAGGCAACAGTGCACAATGGAGTGGGAAAGGGGTGATTATGAAATACCAAGCCTCTGTGGGGTGCAGAAGAAACAGACAGTTGCTCTTCATCCATCTAGGCTGGGTTAAGTAATTATAATCACAGGGTCAGTCCAAGTGCAAGCACCACAGGCTTCTTTCAGTGCAGTCACCAACCACAGGAGTGAGAGTATGGATTGCCTGACTGCACCAGACTTTAAACACACCGCAACACAGAGCAAGGAGTCCAACATAGTTTGAAAAGTCCTCGCGTCATTCTTCAGATGATTAGCATGCTGAAGTTGGTGACGCTCCTGCAAGTGTTAACAACGACTGACAACTCTTCACTTGGGTGCTTTGTGACCCAATCGCTCAAGATGCAAATTACCCTCCATTTTTGCCTCTTGCCACTCTTCCAACAAGGTCACAAGTTCTTCCCTGTCAGAGCATTAAGTCGAGGGAAAGAGGAAAGTAGTTTTTTTCCCCATCCCTGGGGTCAGCGGCCTGGAAAACGCTGTCACTTTCAAAATGACAGCATGGGTGCTGCATTTCCTCAAGGCTGCTCCTTTCAGTGCCTCTTGCTGCCACTCTGACAGGCACAAGGCACAGGAACTGCACCCCCGAGGAACCACTGGTGCAGGGCTCCCCGTCACAGCCGCGTGAGGGAACAGCAAAGGTACAGTGTCAGCGCTTGCTCTTGGGCAGCACATTCTTTTTTTAAAAGGAAGCAACGGCCAGTTGTCCAGAATCCCCTGAGATCAGATGGAGGGCGCTGTGTTCCGGCTCCCAGCAGCAACAAATCTTTGCTTGGTGTTGGATTCAATGTGACTAGAGATATTTAGAGAGCGAGGGTCTCGAGGCAGATTTAGTCCAAGTCCTCACAACAGGCGGCTACCAAGTGCTGTGCTGCTCCCCCCTGGATGTTTCCCAGACGTGAGAGCAAGTCACTGACTTCTCACCCTGCCTCCTAAGCATGTGCAGACAAATGTGGGTGGGAGTGGGAGGCAGGGGGCTGTCTCCCATACACACTCCCCAAAATCAGGCAGCAACAGATCTCCCTGCCTCATGCCACTGCCCAGAATCCTTTGGTGACCCTATTTCCAGGGAGGATGGGGGAGAAACAGCTGGAGTGTGGTCTCCTGATTGCTGTGGGGCGGGGGGGAAGGAGTGCCTGGAAGGGCTGGGCTACCTATGGCAGGTGGAGTGGGAGTGCCTGGGGAGATGCCAGAGCCTGCAGGACTATAACTGGATGAAGGTGCTTGGGGAAACTGGGCGAGGGGGTGGGTACATGGTATGCCATGAGCAGGGGTCTTGGGGGAGCATGTGAAGCGCTCCCTGGGGCAGTCTGGTGGGTGAGGGATGATCTGGAGCCGGTGTTTGTACTGTTGCTGAAAGCTGCTCCCCCCAGCTGGCGTAGTAAGGGGAGGAGGAGAGGAAGCCTGCAGAGCAGTTCCTGTCAGCATCTGGGGGACCAAACCACAGAGTAAACAGGGGAATCAAAGGTAATATGGTCAAGAGGAGTGGGGCTGCCAATTGTGGGTGTGTCGCACAAGGTGCCAGACCCCTGGCAGCCCTGACAGTACCCAGAATGCCATTTTCCAGCAGGGGACGGTAGTAAAGGTACCTGACAGTTAGACACCACAGATACTAAACCAATCTATTAATTGCTGAAAACTAACAGTTTCTGGAACAAGCGAAAATGTGGCAGCGGGACAGGATTCTGTGCGCCAATTACTCTAGAAGCAAACACCTGATCTCCTGATGGCAGCAAAACCACAGAACACAGTCTGTAAGAATATAGTCCAGGTTTTCATTGGCTGTTGGAAAACTGACCACCTTGAAGTGTTAGAGCCTCTCAGGGGGATAAAGCACATTTTGGGGTCAGGAACTCATTTAGGCAAGTGCTAGCAGCCCCCACAAAAAGAAGCTTGTGTGTCTTCCACTGCAGAGAAAGCTCTGCTGAGAGGCTCACTTCAGCCTTTGTATAGCTAGAATGCACTCTAAAGCACCGGGACCCAAAGAGAAGCAGGCATCGCGATTGCTATTCTTCTCCACTGGAGAAACTAAGAGCTTTCCACTCTAGAACTCGGCAAACTCTTCAGGAGCGCAGTAATAAACTGAAAACCCATTCCGCCTTTTGATTCATGGAAATATTTCTTGTAGAAAGCAGCTTTTCCTGTTTTAAGGGTACTATGGCCTGCTCTGAACAGTCAGGAGGCAGGCAGTAGGAAAGTTTGACCTAACTATTGCTGCTTGAATACCCCATTTTCTTTTCTCTGCTTGCCTTTCAGAAGTAACCCATTTCCAGTGCTTGGTCCTCCAGATGCCATTAGATGGCAGTGCAGAATTAATCTGAATTTCTGCTCTGTCACAAAACCGATGCAGCAAGGGACAATTACAATAAAGAAACATGGTTTGGGATCTGTTACAATTTGGGGTTTAATTCCCCCTACAATTGTACATCACAGTTTGAAAGAATGGTGTCCAGATGTCCCTTTGTAGGCAAATATATCTACATCACATTAGCAAGCTTCACCAATATGATGCAATGTTGACCAATGCAATATTGTTAAGATCCTATGTATATATTTCCAGAATAAAAAAAAAGGGACTTTTGTCTCTAGACTGGTCCAAGATGCATATATCATGAGCACTAAATTCACACCAAAAAGAAGAACATCTCGTTCTCGATTAAAATTAATGGGAACTGGGTTTCCAAATCCTTTAGGCAATTCTGAACCTTCCTCCCCCTGTTCATTTTAAAACAATTGTGCTGTCTGACCCCCATAGCCAGATAACGGAGGCTATTCAGCATATGTTTCTGCCGTTGTTAGGATCTGGTAGATTTGTTTATTGGTCAACTTTAAATGGAAAGTTTGCCCCCAGGTATTTCTCATCATTTTAAGACTCCTTCTATCATATACCCTTGAAAGCTTACAATTGAAATCTGCTCCTCTGCTAAGCGTTTTTTCTCTGTCACATGCTAGCCCTATTCAGGTAGCGTACAGCGGCTTGTGTGTAAAAAATAACAACAAAAATACAGATGAAAACACAATTTAAAAACAGACCTAAGACAAAATGAAAAAGATAAGCTTCGCCTTGACAAAATGTCCCTTTAACTGTAAGGGTGGAGCTGGTAAAAAAAATTCCAAATCTCCCCCTTTTCTCCACCCCCCTCCGAAGAAAAAGAGAGTGGGGAGAAGTCCATTTTCAACCAACTATAGAACTAGTGTAAAGTTTTCAAAAAATCAAATTTTGTTTAAGACTCTGAAAAATGGAAACATTAATAACAAAACCAACCAACCACGTGCAGTTCCCCCAGCTTGTCTGGCCAGCTCTAGTGCTGTTGCAATCCCTGCTCAGTGATAGTACAGCCATTCTACCCTGCCATCCAGAAAAGCGGGCTCTAACAAGGGTCAGCTAGTCAACCAGGCTTGGTTTACGTCCTTAATGACAACCATTTCCCTAGGATGTGAAGATTCTGTCGCATGCTTCTTGTCCAGCTAGTGAATGCTCTCCTTTTAAACAGAGCCGTACAGCAGAACTTAACAAGGTCGAGAGGGATGTTCCGCATGGGGAAAGCTAAGTAGTTTTGGACACCAGCTCGTGCGTCCAAAAGCAACAACTTGAGGAACAGGCGGCAAAAACAAACCCTGAAACGTTACCGAGTGATGCAGGCTTCCGACTGCGTCTCATCCCGTAATTTATGGTACACAACGGCAGCCACTGCCAAAGGTCCAGCATCCCCACACAAGAAGGTGATGGAGCGCTTTGTCAGACAATTCAAGCTCTTCTTTGCGTACGCCTCTGCTATCTGGAGGTAGGAAGGGTCTCCATACACATCATACAGGTGCAAGTAAAGCACAGCAATGCCTGAGAAGAAATAAATGGGTTAAGCCCAGGGCATGGATCAGCTGTTTTATTGCTCTCCCCTGACACTATATACTTTCGTGACTCTAACTTTAAAACATAAAATCCCAGCTGTTTATGGTGGAGCCAAAACATATGAAACAGATTTCTTGATCAGCTTATCTGTACTTGGACATTAACATCTCCCTGCTTGGCCATTGGGTGACTTTGGACATGTCGCTGTACCTCTCTGCCTCAGTCTCCCCATCTGTAAAATGGCAATAATTGTGAAGTGTACAAAGTGTAACTTTGTAAAGTTCTTTTAGATCTACAGCTGAAAAGCACCATACAAGGTGATATTATTATTATTTATTTATATTTATTTAGCCACCTGCCAAATAGCAATGACAAATACATAAGCATTAGTGATAGACAAGAAACTATTTGCAATACAGCAGCTGTTCTCAACCTCAACCAGCCTGGAACCCCCTTTTCCATTGCAGGAAGTACCAGCCTCTTATCTGTCTGGGACCTCCCTCCCATCGAGCAATATGGGAATGGCAGGGTGCTTGCAATCCCCTGACACCTGTTGGTGACTCCTAAATTAGAGAAGCCGTACACTAAACTGGACCTTCATAGAAAAGGAGAGAGACTGAGAATGGCCTTTATTTCTCTCTGCACAGAGAATCAGCTGTTTTCAAGAAAAGTATTGTAAACAAGGAGCTAACTCCTGCATACACACGCCACACACTAATTCTGTGTGCAGCCCTTGTCTGAAACATAAAAAGCTATTCAAGAGTCAGGAAAATGCATTCTTCTGCCCCTGACTCTTTCATACCAGGCATCCAGCTACATAAACAATGCTGCTGTTAAAAGGCTAGGTCACTGGTTTTGCCTGGAGCCTTGCTCTGTCCCTCTCTCATCCCGCTCTTGAAGCCTGTTATACATAATTTGAAGAGTCATCACTGTGTCGTTATTCAAAAGTTCTGTCACAGTAGATAGAACCTCCCTTCTAAACACCCGCTAGTCAGAAGGCACCCTCAAAAGGATTTGGGGGCTCGGGGTATCCTCAAAGAATATGCATCAGAGAAGCTAGTGGCCTACATCACTTCCAGAAAAATCTCATTTCGCCCCTTACAGTATGCTTTCCATCTCATTAACTGTTTCTAAGAAGACACAGGTCCTGTGTTTAAGCCTAAATTAATAGAGCCAATCTCTGCAGATTTCGATCCAGTTAAAAAAAAAGAAAAAGCAGCCTGAAAAATTACTTTCCACTGCACTGGGGACAATTTTAAATTTAGATCATTTTCTCATTTTGCATGGGTAATCTCCAAAGCTTCGTGCTACAGACAATTCAATTTCACATGTATATTAAGGGCAAATTTCCATTTCCTGCCAAAGTTAATAACCTTGTCCGCTCTCTACGCAGTTCAGTGTTAGTATTTCCACAGAGAGAAGCTCAGATGTACAGTACCATCATTCAAGTTTGTAAGGACGAGGGCACGAAGCTCTTTTTAAAGGGGACTACTCACCTACTAGGTATTTCCATGACCTATCACCACCTTTAGGTTCTTTAAACAGCTCAGACTATGGAGTTACCTGTTTTAATGTTTAGCTTTTCATAATCAGCTGCTATTGGAACAAGCTTACTTGTTTATGTAACTACCATGGTAAGAATAATGCCAGGATTGAAGCCTGGAAAAATAAAATTACCTTGTGAGTTTTTCTTCCAGTCTCTTCTTCCCCTTTTCCCACAAAAATCTCTTTTAGCAACTCCCTCCCTCCCTCCCCATCCTGAACAATGAACAATTGTTTGCCAGAAGCTGGGAATGGGCGACAGGGGATGGATCACTTGATGATTACCTGTTCTGGTCATTCCCTCTGGGGCATCTGGCCTTGGCCACGGCCGGAAGACAGGATACTGGGCTAGATGGACCTTTGGTCTGACCCAGCGTGACCACTCTTAAAGGCTCCAAAAGCATCAAAACGCAGTCAGGTTTGAGAGGCTTTGCAGAACTGTAACGTCGGCATCACTTCCCAAATGGGGCAAGATTCTCTCTACACCCAAAAGCTTTTAAAATCTGGTCTACAGCTGTGAAGAGCAACACCCAACATGGAGCGGTGACTTGCAGCAAGCATGTTTAGGTAGGTAGATACACCAATGACAGACTAAAAAAAGAGCATCAAATGTAGGTTGACCATGATTAATATCTAGACAATGTATATTAGAGGCAGCATGGTTGGAGGACAGAGTATGGGGTTGGGAATCAGGCGGTCCTAAATGATAATCCCAGCATTGCCACACACTCAGTCTGGCTTTGGGCAAGTCACTGCACCTCCCTGCCTCAGTTTCCCCATCTGTAAAATAAGGGTATATACCTAACCTCTCAAATATGCATGGTAGGTTGAAGATGAGCTAGATAATATTTGCAATATGCTTCTAATGTGTAAAGTACCATATAAAAACAATTATTACATAATGAGGGACAGGGAGCTAGGTAGCAGAGGGGATCAGTTCCCCTAGCTTTGCACCCCTGGAAACCTGGATCCAGTTGAATTGCTTCAAACATATGTGGCTGTCTCACTCTGATTCCCATTTGTGCCCCTCAGAACTACCACACAGCTGGCTGTCTATGGCCTGCCAGGGCAGAGGATCTGAAGGGTCTATTCTAGACAGACATTATGGTGATAAGGGTGGTGTCCGAACCTGAGCATTTTCCTGTTGTGCATTAAGCAACATGGCTAACATCTGTCACGTGTTGTTGGTTCTCGCTCTCATCCTTTCCCTAGGGGAAGAACTGTGTGTGCAGTGGAGTGCTCTGTTTTGATAGGGTTTTGTGTTGGGGGTTGTGTTGGAACAGTGGTGCATTTGTACAGCTACATGGGAGATCCAGTGCTTATGACCTTTACTTTAGCCCCTGCTAAATCCGTTAATCCCAGTAGCACCAGAGCTGTAAGATGTTTTAGTTTGTTTAAAATCTTGTCACAGTATAGGGCACGTATAGTTAGATCTTCCCAACCAGCTAAAAGACAATTTCATCCACACACACACTAGTTAATGGAGAGGCTGAGATGCTGCTTTAGGTATATACTGAGTTCAGGGCTTGTGAATGATGCTGGATTGTCAGCAACCTGTAAACTGCAGGCCATTGTGATACACTGCTAAGGGACAGCATACGCAGTAGCAAGGCAAACTTCCCTAACCTGAACCTTGCCAACCCAGAACAGAAGGGATCTAAGACAAGGGGATAGCATGCTTTCAGTATCAATTAAATCTTGGTTTCTTTATCCAGACTGCTGCTAAGGACACCAATTAGACGGTAGTTTTCAGTGTGCAGTCCACTAGGAACTGAACTGCAGTGAACTCGTGTAATAAAGGTCATGAAACTGCCACAAGATAGGAGATTTTTGGTTATTGCTAACTTGGACCAGATTCAGACCTGCGATCTGGAGGGAGAAAAGGCTTCACACTCCATCAACCCTGAAAAGCAAACCATCCAGTGTCCTCGAAGTAGGAAGCTATACATGGGGGAAACCCCACCTATAGGGGCATTTAGTAGAATATATGAAGTTGCTGTACTTAAACTGAGGATGGGGGATCATGCACTGGGCTCACAAGATCATGTGCATTTGTAATGTTCTGTAACACCTCTCAGCGCACCAAATTCACACGCACCAAATGTGAGCAAAGTTGGGGGGAAAGAGGAGAACTAGCTGATTTCTCTTAAAGGGACACTAGCAACTTGAATTTTAAATAGTGTGATCCAGCGGTTAGGGACCTGGGTTCTATTCCTGGCTCTGCCACTGGTTTGCTGGGTGACCTTTGGCAAGTCACTTAATTTCTCTGTGCCTCAGTTTTCCCATCTGTAAACTGGGGATAGATGATACTACCTTCTCTGTAGAGGAACTTCAGAGCTAAGGATGAAGAGTGTTAGCGCTTATCTAAGTATTATTATTAAAGTAACTGAGTTTTTCAAAGAACCTTTCTCAAGGAGCACACCTGGAAATTTCCACTACATGCATCCAACAAAGTGGGTATTCACCCACGAAAGCTCATGCTCCAAAACGTCTGTTAGTTTATAAGGTGCCACAGGACTCTTTGCTGCTTTTACCTTCACTGGTGTGTACAGAATTAAAAAAAAATCTTTAATTTTTAACGAGAGGTTTTCAGCTCTGTTCTTATAAGTCTTTCAAAAGTAACACCTCCATAGATTATCAGACCCATCCCTCTTCCCATTCTTTGATGCACATGCCTGCCTGCTACCTCTTCTGTCTGAGCTTTGCTGCAGCTCGTACGGGCAGGTGCCCTGCTGCACCTCAGGGGTGAAAAAATTCACAAAATTCTATCAGAAACAAGATTGTCTCCATAAACAGATATTTGGGAGGGGCCGGGCCTTGGGGAGGGGCCGAATGAGGGCTAATTAATGTTTGGTGCTTGGAGCATGTCAAGTAAAAATGTAATTTAAATTCACCATGAAGACAGAAGAAAGCTAGGCACCCTTTGAGCAGTGTATGTCCAAGATACAGTCAGTAAAGGCAAAAACTGCAGTTGACTAGCCTCAGGGAGAATATTTTCTGTATTTAGTATTTTCAGTATTACTTATTTATGGTGTGATCCAAAAGCCCACTGGAGGCAATGGAAAAACTTCTATTGACTACCATGGGCTTTGAATCACGCCTGCGAGCACAGACCTTTTCTGAAAAGTGACTCTGTAAAACAGCAGGGGGGAAATCTACATGTTTTTGCTTCTTATAGGTCTCTGTATGTGCTCAGTTTTCAAAAAGATTTTTGATCACACTTTATAATGAGGTCCTATTTATAAATAGTATGTAAAAGGGTTAATAAATGATTAGCTGTTTTCTAAGTATTACTCAATTGTCATAGATTGACAAAGTCCAACAGCTCACTTGGTTGCTTATACAAAAATGCATCATCATCTGTAACCAGTGATGTGTTTATAGCTCTCTATAATATATTACTCATGTCTAATGTGCTTATAACGTCTATTAACCATTTATTAACCCTTTTCAAAACCATTTATAAATGGAACTTTGTATTAAAGTGTGACAGTTAATTTCTTATTGTTGGCCCTGCAACACAACACGAACTCGAAACATCAAACTCTATTCTTTCCATCTCACACCAAGTCGCCAGTCAGAAGAGTTCTGCAGGCCAAACTGAGGCCTCACGAACACCTGTGCACTCCGACTGCTGTCAATGGGATTATGGGGATGTCAATGATTGGAATTTACTACACATCTGTTGCCACATGAGAAGGAACAGAATCAAGCTTGCGCTCTTGGCTGGGTTTACTCATCCAAGAGAACAGGAACAGAAATAAAAAAAATGATCATTGCTAATATAGGTTGCTAAAGGCAGTGGATAGGAATGAATATAAAGGATATAATTGGTGTACAAAGGTGCCATGTTCACATCATTAAGACCACCCCTTTGTTCTGTCTGCAACCCAAACACTAATGCATCATCCTCCCTTTCCATAAACCCATTAAATCCACAAGTCCAATGGATCTGGAGAAGCGATCAATATGGGACAAACCTGCGCTTATACAAATACATGTACCCGTATCTCTCCTCTACAGCTTTACTTTATGGATAAAATGATGACTGGAGTAATTCAGCCATAGGAAAGACGCTCACCCAGAGGTGAAAGTGGTTAGGGATTTGGAAGACCCTAGACACCTCCCCGTGTAACTTTGGGCAAGTCACTTAGCCCCAGATCCACAAAGATATTTAGGCTAACTCCCAGCAACATCAATAGACGTTGGAGCCAAAATACCTTTGCAGATTTGGGTCCTTGTCTGTCTGTGTGCCTCAGGTCCCCATGTGCAAGTGAAGACAGTAGTACTGTCATATCTCACAGGGATGATGTGAGGGATCACATACTACACGACAGGGGCAATGGATGGCTAGAGAGATCTGACTGTGCCATTTCTACAGTCCTTGCTGCTACCAGCCCTTTCCTCAGAACCCACAGGGTGGGATTCCCAAAAGTGATGAGTGCTAGCTCTGGAGGTTCCTGGTTTGATGATCGGTGATGGCCAAGATGACACTCATCCTGCTAGCACTTCTGGATTTCAGATCCCTGGGATCTGGGGCATGGGAGCACGTACCAGATTTCCCACTCCAGAGAATTCTAGCGATGGCAGAGAAGCTACTATAGCTCCTGGGATTTTATCTAAGTAACTTATGTTTGCAGAGTCAGTGTAAGACGCCACTCAGTCAGCATTTGCATCCACTTTGCAAAAGGTGCTGGCCACCAATGAATTAGGCTCTAGGAGTCTGGATAATGGACTGTCTGAAACACTACCCCTGTCTGTCTAGCGAAAGGTGGTCTCTTCACGAATGCTTGGCCCTCCCTTGTTGCACAGTAACAGTTTAGTAATAGTTTACCATACAAATCAGAAAGAGTGATTATCTTTCACCTTATTAGGGCCTACCTCATGACCTTGCGTTCCTTCAAAGCCTACTGGGAACAGGCTGATGGTTAGCATTCCTCTGGGTCATATACACCCTCTACTGTCCAGTGCAGCTCTCATCTTTAAGTTCTCTGTCTCAGACACTGGTAACTATGGATATGGCTTTGGGGAAGGTCTGGCAAAATCCTGACTCTGGGGAGGGAGGCCATTTCTTGGTAGTACACAATGCACCTTCCTTCCATATGTCCTCCCCACCAGCAAAACATAGGAGATAGAAATAATCCCACAAAGCTGTTTCAGAAGAGCTCAGGGTCCCAGAGGCAGCTGAGAACCACATGATAAACTAGCAGCTCAAAGGAGTGCATATATTTTCAGAGCAGCAGAGTAAACAACTGCTTGAAACCATAATAATGGCTTGGAAAGGTCAATATGTAAATTATTAGCATCCTGGGGCTACAGTTACTTGCCCTCATTTTTTAACATGTTGCCTAACAATCTTGAAACAAACACACATTTCAGGCGCATGAATCTTCGCCCTGTCTCCTTGTAGTTCAGGCGGACCCTGCTGCCTCTTTAATGTAGCACCGTGTGTATAAATAGATGAGATGCCCAAGAACCTGGAGAACAGGTGGCTAGAGGATCTGCAAATGCATAGGAGGGCCAGCTTTTCCTCACTCCATTTCAGCTTATAGATCAGGCTCATAGACTTAGAGGTACAGCATGGTCCAGTGGCCAGGGGGCTGGATGGGGACTTGGGTGTCCTGGGTGCTAGTCCCAGCTCTACCACTGGCCAGCTAGGTGACCTCAGCCAAGTCACTTCTCCATTTCTCTTCCCATCCTTTGTCTCGCCTGTTTAGACTGTACAATCTTCAGAACCATGTCAATACACAAATTGCAGTGGTTTAAAAACAATTCAGCTAAGGGCCAGCGTATCAGTTCAAAAGGGGCTTAGCGCAGCTTAACTTAGATCAGTAACTTACATGCAGATATCAGCCAGGTTTTAAATGTAAGTGTCCACACAGAGTTTTGCATCAATTTAGCTAAATTGGTTAAAAAAAACCCCAAACCCAAATCTTAACTGCTGCAACTTTGGGTATAGACCTGGCTCGTGTGTCTGTACAGTGCCCCGATCTCTCTTGGAGACTGTAGGTGCTATTGCAACACACATTAAAGCTTGTGCCCCAAGGCTGTTTGTTCATTACTTTGGATTGGCTCAGTACAGCAGCTTAAGCAAACTGTATGTTCCTGTTATTTAGAGGCAGTGAAAATAGTGAAGTCCCTCCCCTTTACACTAGTGCTTCTTGGCACTAAAACACAGGGTTTCCCTGACACAAATGCAGGCCAGTGGGATGGGGTTCTTGCACGTGTATAGTGGAAGGAATAGACAGAACACATCTAATTCCAGCATGTGCCGTGTATGCCTAGGCATAATGGAGTATACTCAGGTGTGCTACATCATACAGAGGAAGAATGTTCACTGAAAGCCACAGCTATTCATTTCCACTATCTCTGATTAGCAGCCACAGAGTGCCGACTGATTTCAGACGCCTGGGTGATGATTTACATGAGAAGATACTCAACAAGCCTTTTCTACATAAGCAATTATGAGGAAAAGCTGCTGTCATGGCCCAATTAATTTTCTATCCAGAAACAACGTTGAATAAATTAATCTAGTGACGATTAGCAGGGGGAAAATGGATACAGAATAATATCAGCGTGTTCCATTTCTCTGGCTGCGACTCCCAGGAAATCCTTCATAGTCTTCTTCTAAATGACAAGCCCGGAAGGAATGGAAAGGGGAGAAGGGAGAATCCCTTTTGTGTAACTCCCTTCCAAATAAACATGGGCGGAAGTCCTAGCCATAGCATTACTCATCATTTCATCCCTGGAATCATTTTCCTTCCTAACCAAGGCTTGTAGGATGCTCCTTAAGGCTACCCTATGGAGGTATACACCTTCCCTCTCCCCTCCCCGGGAGTTGAGCTCTTCCTCCCAATACACTATAGGAGTCTTGCTAATGAGAGCTATTTATCCTCCAATCCTACATACTGAATTGTAATAGGCAGAATCCAATGCAACTTCAAATAACATGCCTATGCCCACTCCATAGGCTGCCACTCACTTATGGGACTGTCACATTAACAATAGATTTCTTGCACATAGCGCCTTTCATCCCAGGGGATCTCCAAGCACGTGCAAGCAGATGGAAATATAGGCTGTCCGTGGGGATCAGATCAGCCACCACCAGGTAGAAACGCCGAAGGTGTTGAACAGCGACATCACAGATCTGTGCTGGACAGGAAGTTAGGGATACAGGGTGCACTACACTCCAGAAGGAACTTGGGTGAGGCCTCCTGAGTTGGAATTTGACCGTTTTATAAAAGTGCCTTGGAATCAGTAATAGTCACACGTGGTCTGGGCCCCAGTTTGCCAATTCATTCAAAAGCGTGACACCTCCAGCATTACTATGCCTTCTAACACCATGCTTGGGCACTCAACCAGTAGTGATTTAGCAAGAAGCGTTCTCTTTACTACCACTTTCTGTAGCACCTAGGCACAGACCTATCCATATCAAGACTAGCGTGAAGATCTCAGGATAAGGCAATATGGGTACAAGTATGGGCATGGCAGAGAAACTGGCATCCTCTGAATTATCACCAAAAACCATGTCACTGCTGTCAGGTGTGTGTGATGTCAGGTTCTCCACCACAGGGGTGCTCTGCAGGGCTTCTCCATGAAGAAGAGAAAGAGTTGGGGAGGGGAGAGCATGTGGTGGCAATGGAGGGCACACCTGGCAGGGAACAGAGAGTTGGGGTTAGATCCAGGGAAGGGGAGAATCCAGGGAAAGCAAAAACACTCACACAAAGGAGAAAATGGGCAGAAAAGGCATGATGGTGGCAGTCTTCTTCCTTGGCTCATTCTCTCTCTAATGCTATCTACCAAGGGAGCAAGCAGGGTAATGGTCTTAGGCTGCGACTATACTAAAGCACCATCCAGCTAGCACATTACAAATTGTAGTGTGCCCGCAGAAGCACAGGCTGTGGCAAGCAGCAGGATGGGCTAGCTGCCCTGAATGTGTGCCAGCGGGGTCTGTCCTTGGGGCAGCTGGTCCATGCTGCCCGTGCTTCTGCGGGCACATGACAGCGTGTAGCGAACTAACTCTATGAGAGCTAGCACGAGTAGGTCTACTTGAGGTGGGACTCCCACCCTCCAAGCGTAGACGTAACCTTAGACTCTGACTTCTTATTGTTAACCCAGACAAGCTTACGGACCAGTGGGATCAAAGACAAAGCCAGTCCTGGTCTTGGTGTAGGGAAGCTTGGGATGGACAAGGGACTGAGGACCCAGTTACCTGATGCAGCCCCTGGTGCTTGTCATGGCAAGTCTGGCTACATTCCAGATCTGACTTAGAGGCAGAGCTATTTCTGGTAGCTTTGAAGAGAAAAATCAGTTCAAGGACAGGGTTTCCCCTGACTTATGTGCTGTGTTGCATTTCTTCTCCCTTCTCCTCTCAAAGACACTGGGCCAGAACCAGTTTTGGATCAGTCGATTGGCATTAACAGGTAACCCAGAACAAGAGCAGGAACAGCCTGGTGATCATGCTACCTCACATCATAATGGTAAAAAATAAACGACCCTGAAATATTTACTGGGACATATTTATATTTAAATATTCCCTGATTTCAGTGGTTAGGCACCTTCTGTAACCAAGCCAGTTACCCATTCTCTACAGTAGGCAGAGGTAGCTGTCGACGGTGGCAATGGAAGCTCCTACATGCTGGCCAACCCAGATGGTTTCACCCAAACTGGTGGGGTCACCGTTAAGGCTGAGAGGAGTTTGGTCTCCGTAGGCATGGAGCCTCTCTGCTGAGCCTGCCGACACAGTGCCGAGTGCAGATTCTGTTACGTGCATCCATGCCCACCAGGAGCTGGACTGACACCCACCCGCTTGCTTCACGTTCACCTAACAGCGGGTAGGGAGCCAATGTCACAACTGACTGGGATGGATCTGAGCCAGCCCCTTAAAGATAAAACTCTGACGTTCATCAGCTCCGCAAGGCATCTAACCCATCAAGCTTTATTTGTAAGAGCACCTTAGCAGAACGGATCAAGAGCATGCCCTATATTGCAGTGGAATGCCAAGGATACCTTGTTCCCACCTTCCAACCCCAGCAGCCAGAAATGGGGAGGACAGGTGGACCCCAGCTTCAAATGTAGGCTGTCTTTGTTAAATCACAACAAGTGCCAGGGCTGCTTCGTAGCATGAGTCTACGCTGATCGTTTCTGCCTGAGACCATGCATCATAGTCAATAAAGCTGCACTGTTTTTCTTTACTGGAGGAGGCAGAGGCTGGATGAGCCTAACCTGAAAAGGCAGCTAACAAGCAGACTTGCTCTGCCCCACAGAGCCGTTGTTACGGCATTGTTACGGCATTGCCCTACCTGCCCAGCCAGTGTAGCCAGTGCAGTCCCTGGGGTCGGCAGATTTCAAGCCTCTCTCCATCTGCTGAAGCAGCTCCCTGATCTTATTGTTCAGGCGCTGAGTGAACTCGGGAGTCAGCTGTGGATAGAAAAGAAATACCATACATAAGTAAATATCAGCAAACAGATTGGGTGAGGGCTCATCAAATTGCTGCGAGCGTGCATGGCAGAGAGCAGGGATTACCCTGGGGAACTGGGATTCTCAGTCAGCGAGTGTAGCCAGAAATGCTCAGTTTTGTATTTGGCTGGCAGTAGTAAAATGGACTGGAACCTCGGCCTGTTACCTCAGGGGCAGCCTTTTCCCACAGCTCTCACACACCACCTGGGCCTGGCTCACAGGTGAGGCTTGAGGAAGTTGAGAGCAGGGTAGCCACTGCTCCAAAAATTAATCCCACTCAGCTCCAGCCTGCTCCCATCCAGAATGTGATGCAAGATGCTGGCTTTTCACTAACTGCCCTCGGTTAGCTAGCTAGATTCCCTGTCCTTAATAGGGAGACCAGACAGCAAATGTGAAAAATCAGGATGTGGCAGGGGAGGGGGGTTAATAGGAGCCTATATAAGAAAAAGACCCCAAAATCGGGACTGTCCCTATAAAATCGGGACATCTGGTCAGCCTAGTCCTTAAAGCTGTGGTACTGTAGGAGTGACTGGGGTGCTGTGATTTAATCCCTGTATTTGTGAGGTGATAGATTGACATCTCAGTGCTGGGCACTTTAATAACAACAAATTGCATGGGCTTGATTCTCCTCATTCACACCAGCATAAAAATTCCACTGATGTCAAAGGAGTTACTCCTGCTGTCCACCAGGGCAAGATAAGATCTTAAGAATTCAGGCCCTAATTTGCGTAGGCTAGGCTAGGCTTGATTTAGCTGTTACTAATAAGATGGGTTGTAGGAAGCAATCCACGAAATGGAAATCCTTCCCTTTTCAACCTTCCACACCCAGTCTCCCACACGGCTAAACATGCTACATATTGACTTTTTTATATTTTAAAAACCTAGCATTCATCAAAGGATATTTGCTGTGGTTTTCCAAGCTGCTGGATTTTGGTACATGAACTGTAACATTTTGTTCATTCCCCTACAGGCATATTTTAATTGCTTTGTCCTGGAAAAAAAAAAGATAATGAAACTAAGCAATAGGCTGGAAAAATGAAATTAATTTGTAGAGCTTGGTTCCATACTTACTACTATAACTGCAGCCCATTCATAGCACCGTTGGGATCACCACGTCTGGATCGCCACAACTGACTGAACAGGTCTCTAGCGTAAGCCAGTTTAAGGACTGTGATATGGTACTGTAGGTCACAAGATGGCATCACCTTATGCTAAAGTATCTACCATACTGTGTAGGTGCATGCTTCTGTGATAATTCAAGCAGCACTTGCCAATGGAGAAAGAGCCTTAAGCAACAACAAAGGGTTTTGTTTTAACAAGGTTGGAACGTAGTTGAGAGCTCAGACGCATCAGAGTAGTTTATGCCAAGGCTTGGCTGTGTATGCAAACACACATACACTCTGCTTCCCACACAACTTTGTGGGACGGGGTTGGGGGGGAACCAATGTTTTGAAGGAAAGAATAGTTTTGTTTGGAACATATGTAGTAAAAGTGATGGTATGATGTGAATGAGTATTATTAAACAGTGTGCCACAAGCATTCACACTGTACTAAGTTGTGTAGGCTAGAAAAGACAGCTGCAGTTTAGGCAGATCCCAGCTCATCGGTTTAAAAATCTAACCATGTCACGATCCCTTCATTTCCTTTGGTAGCCTGCCACTTAAGTAACTCAGAGACTCTAATTCATGCTGTAGTCTTTGGGTTAATACATTAAAGAAGGCACATTTCTTTGGTCCAATCCCCTGAGCTTGAAGATTTTGAACTGGTTCTGCTTGTTTGAGTCTGTTTTCAAGAACCTGTCACAAAAAGCGTCTTGTGCAATAAATTGTGATTATTGTTTTTAGTCTAGGGAATCTGGGTTAGACACAAGAGATCTGCTCTGTTAAATGTGTGACTAAAGACTTTTCATATATATATAAATAATATGCTTCTAAAATTGCTGAGAGGATAAAAGTGCAGTGACTCAGAACTGATTCGTTGGAGTCAGACTCTGGAAGCAAATCTCAGTGAAACATTGTGGAATAAAAACTTCAGGTAGCAACACCATCAAATCAAGTTAAACACCAGACGCCAAAAGATCTTTAAGAACTTCCAAATCCAGAGATATACGGTTAAAGTTTTTAAGGTGCTTCCTAGCAGTGATGAGACAGCAGATATGTTGCACCTTCAACTGGGAAGACTTCTGTGGTTGTGCATACGCTGCAGCCTCAGAAATGGGAGACTGCAAGTCTCCTCTGCCAAAGCGAAGCAGAAAGCATCAAGGGCCCCTCTGTAATAACTACATGTCAGGGCATCTTTTCCTGGCTCTGAGATGCATTGCTCAAAAAATACAGAGCCAGTCTGAACAGGGTTGATGTGAGGCTGCCAAAGCAAACACCCCTGTGGTATTCGAACGCTTCATCATCTTCACAATACTTAGCACTTACACAGCACATTTCATCTTCAAGGAGTATTACAGACATTAATTACTTAAGCTTCACAGCACCTCTGTGCAGTTTTAATTTACTGATTGAGAAACTGAAGCAGAGAGATTAAGTTACTTGCCCAAGGCCACTGAGAGTCGGTGACTAGAATACAGAAGATCCTGGCTCCCAGACATGTTCTCAGACCACACCTGCCCCCAAATGGCTGCAAGATCCTTTCATCTTACCTTTCCAGCTATTACAATAAAATGCAACACTGCTCCTAACCAAAGATCCGTATCAACAGATATATGGGAAACGACTGGGAGACAGACACACAGACTATACAATCTCTCTCTCTTTTTTACCCAGAATTACTGGAGCCTTATAAAGTCCCCAGGGGAAAGGGTCAGTGTTTCTGATCTGTGTCTGTATGGAGTGGCTTCTTGTCTTGTCAGTATCCAATACACCTACAGCAAGTGGGAGTGGGAAAGCAAAAGCTTTGTTTATTTGCTTATAGTCTCAGGGTGTTTATTACACAAGTGAAGTCAGAATCCTGTTTGCAATGTCACAGATAGCTGCTTCGGAATTGGTTCTCTCCCCATATACATTCTCTTGTCTAAACTGTTACCCAGGGCCGGCTCCAGGGGTTTCGCCGCCCCTAGCAGCCGAAAAAAAAAAGCCGCGACCGCAATCTGCGGCAATTCAGCGAGAGGGCCTTCGCTCTGAGCGGGAGTGAGGGACCCTCCGCCCAATTGCCGCCAAATACCTGAAAGTGCCGCCCCGCTCCGGAGTTACTGCCCCAAGCACCTGCTTGATAAGCTGGTGCCTGGAGCCGGCCCTGCTGTTACCACACCCCTTTAAACCCTCTCACAAGAGCCAGTGATTTTGATCAAGCAGCACCACTGCCCAGGTGCATGGACTGACCTTTTTCTCCTGCAACCAAACCTCTAACCTACATTAGGATTTTCCCATTAGTCTTTGCCTCCCCCCTTACAAAAGTTTAACTCGTCTCATGATTTCATCGGATTAAACTAGACACTACAGTTGTTTTCAGTAACTGGATGAGGTGGCTATAAATGGGGAAACTGTCCCAGAGGACAATGGCAGATACCTGAATGCTGACCTGGCTCAGGTAAGCCCACGAGAAAGCTCAAGGAAGCTCACAGAAACATTTCAAAAAGAAATGTCCAAGACGCTATTAACATCGAACGCACAAGCCCTGTCTTGAGGCATGTTAGGAGTGCAATCCCTGCCTTTCTCCGGATCCACCGGGCACTGCTCCCATGCCACAGAAACAGGGGAAAGAAAAATTAAGCTCACGCAAGTCTGTGACACATGTTACGAAAGAAACAGTCCAGCGCTGTAAAATTAAGTCACTTTAGAGCCCCAACTCACCCGCCCTGAAGAGTCAAAGTATCCTGTGGCCAGGGATTTGTCATAGTCTGCGTAGGGATTCGGGAAGGCCCTTTGGGCCATAATGGCAACAGCAAACCTGCAAGAGAGTGAAGAGAAAAAGCTGGGATCCAATTATTTGAGCAGCTGAGGCTAGTGCTTGCTGCTATGACAGCTGCCGGCCCCAGGCCCCAGCTTCCTATGAGCTGCAGAGCAAGCAGGCCAGATTCTGCAGCTGCACCCAAATCTAACACACAAGAGAAGATCTCAGGGATCTAAAGCAGCAGCACAAAAGCCTACAAACATCCCCCCCACCCCCTTGCTGTACAACACAACCCCACCCGGAAAACAGAGGGAATCATTGACGTGAAACCACGTTTTCCCCCACCTCACCCTGCAGCTCAGACAACAAGAAGCAGAGATCTGACTTTTCCACCTCCCACTTCCTGCTGCCACAAGCCAATGAGAGCTCTCGATAGGCTGGAGACCCAGCCACACACACACACACACACACACCCTCCGGCTTCTTAAAGAGACAGGGAGTGAAGTCTACTTTTGCAGGGCTTTTTTCTATGCCAATCCAAACTTTTGGGCAGTGTTCCCAGTGCTGAGCTCATGAAAGAAGCTGAGCCCAGCTACTGGCCCTGCTCTGCTCTCCCCAGCACATTGTGTTCTGCCAGTTTCCAAAGGGTTTTTTTTTAAGGGGTAAGATGGGTTAAGAATAATTCATATCAAATAATAGAGAGAGCTAAATAGTATGTTGATTACTTTTAGACCATTAAGTAAACAGCCAGTTTACACTCATCCACAGCAGAATTTTTAACATTGCTTATAAGACTATTGCACTTGTCCCTTTCCTAGCAGAATCCTGCTCTGGGGTGTTTTAATGGTATTTGCTATAAATTATTGTCATGATTTGTATTACAGTAGTCCCAACTGAGATCAGGCACCCTGTACATACATATACTAGGAGACAGATCTGCCCTTAAGAGCTGACAGTCTAAACAGACATGAGTGCGGGGGGAAACTGAGGCACAGATGGGTGACGTGTTACGCCCAAGGTCACCTAGCAGGTCAGTGGCAGAGCCAGTAGCAGTTTAAGGAAATAGATCACTATTTTGAAGGTGAAGATGTCTCATATTTGCAGTAGGTGGTTGGCCTTTCCAGCCTGTTATAAACCTCACATCTGCCCTCCTTCCTGGACCTCAATTCTCTGATCTGCTGCTGCAGCACTCCCAGCTGCCCCCACCCCCGCCCCGACTTGCTCTCATCATTCACCCTCTGCCAGGAGAACCAGGTTTGGAGCAGAGAATTAGGCCCACTTTCCAATGTTGTCACAGGAAGGGAGGCTGCTGACGGTTGTGGTAGCTGTGGAGATGACTTTCTATGGGATTCACAGGCCGCCGCATCTGATGTTCTGAAGTGGGTTGCTGAGGGTGTTTGAGCCTAGTCCTTGTTTGAAAGCCAGGGGATGGCAGATGAAAGAGGAGGAGATTGAAGGAGCATCTCACAAAGGGTCATGCTTTCTTAAGCCCTTTGCCTCTTGTGACTGTAGCCACTGTAATCGATGGATACTCGATCTTTGTCAAGACTGACCCAGATTATGTGACTGGTGGAGCCAGGGAAACAACATGCAGTTTCTCACTGCACTCCTGTGTGTCAAACCCCTATTATACACCTCACCTGAACACTCACTGAACATCTGGCCTGTTCCAAGCTCAGGGGGTTACTTTTTTAGCTCAAGCAGTAGAGCAGAGATCCGCAATGTTTGGCACGCGGCCTGCCAGGGTAAGCCCCCTGGTGGGCCAGGCCGCTTTCTTTACCTGCAGCGTCCGCAGGTTCGGTCAATTGCGGCTCCCACTGGCAGCGGTTTGCCGCTCCAGGCCAATGGGGGCTGCGGGAATCCACGGCCAGCACATCCCTCATCCCACGCCGCTTCCCGCAGTCCCCTTTGGCCTGGGACAGCAAACTGCAGCCAGTGGGAGCTGCGATCGGCCGAACCTGCAGACGCGGCAGGTAAACAAACCGGCCTCGCCCGCCAGGGTGCTTACCCTGGAGGGATGGGTGCCAAACGTTGCCGATCCCTGCAGTAGAGGCTCATACTTTTAATCTTAGATTCAAGCCCTGCTGAGGGCCACATTCCCTAGTGCACCTCTTGTTACAAGAGTTCTACATAAAATCTATCTATCAGTCTATAGCTGTCTGTGTGTCTGTGGCAGTGGTTCTCAAACTTATGTACTAGTGACCCCTTTCACATAGCAAGCCTCTGAGTGCAACCCTCCCTTATAAATGAAAAACACTTTTAAAATATATTTAATATCATTATAAATACTGGAGGCAAAGCGGGGTTTGGGGTGGAGGCTGACAGCTCGCGACCCCCCATGTAATAACCTCGTGACCCCTTCAAGGTTCCTGACCCCCAATTTGAGAACCCCTGATCTATGGAGACAGTTCATATCAAGATTGCCCTCTGCTGGCAATAAGAATAGGGGATATAGTTCATAAGATGTAAATTCAATAGAATTGTTACATGCTACAAATAGCTTCCTGAGTCCAGCTCTTGCCACCTGTCTGCCTGGGAAGTTATAATCTGCTCTCCTTGACGGTATCTGAGCAACTAGGGCCAGAAGTGTGTCAGCAGCAACTTGTTTCAGGCTCACTGAATTGCAATCTGGGACATGCCAACCCTGAGTGTGGTGCACTCCAGATCTGTAGCATTCCAGACTCCCTTGTGTCTCATAGTTCAGTCAGGAGGCACGGGATGAGGCCAGCATTAAATGCAGCTGGGCTCTAAATGCATGGAGTGGCAGAACACCAGGTAGGAGCTGGATCCATGTGGGTGAATCTATGGGCCCATGAAGACTAAAGACAGTGGGGCTCTGTGGCATTGCAACCCACAAATATCCAAGTGCAGGATCCAGGCATAAGGGTCTACTGGAACTGTTTTCATTTGCCATTGATGGGGACATACAAAAGAATATATTAGGCTTTTGCATTCACCTTTTAGTGGATTATAGTGTATTGTACTTTCCAGTTTTATGTCCATATGTCCTTTTTGTCCTTTTCTCTATTACAATTTATAAAATTAAAGATCAAAGAGTGTAATTTATTCAAAGAGGCAGTGGGGAAAAAATACAGTAACCTTCAATTTCAACTCCCCTTCCACACAGTGATTCCTACAGTACATAGTTCTGGTTGTTTAATCTGCAAATCTTGCCATCACTGCATTAAATTCAAGGCAAACCAGACAAGTTGTGAAATGTTAGCATTCAGGTCAGTGAGCAGAGTATCGGCAGAAATAGTGTTGGGACTTTTGCTCATATCAAAATTCAGAGAGTTATAGAGAGCCCTGTAATATTATCTGATATTCCCATGTTAGAATTATATCCTCTTTACAGTTCAACAGCAAAGATCTAACATAAAGCACAAAGTTTTATCTTGAGAACTTCTTTTATACCGGATTCATTTCAAGTTCTTTAAAAATAATAGCCACTTAATGTCAAAGATCCTTTCCCCAAGCTATCATCTTTTTTCTCCCTTTCAACCAACCCCCCAATACAAGAGATTCTACTTTGATGCAGTGTTGTTTAAGGGGTCAATGTCAGTTTAGTTTAGGCCGCTCTGGAGCTGTCAGTGGCCAAGATGACTCAGGAGTGACCTGCTGCTGACATCACTTGGCTCGGCAATGTACTACGGTTCCCCAGTAATCGCCCCAAATCCACAGGCCGTGTGGAGATGGTGAAAAGAATGGAGGAACAAACATACAGAAATCAGCATGAGAGAGAGAAGCTGCTGCCATGTTAGCTTTAGAATACCAGTCATTCTGGGTTTATTAGTGAAAAGTGTAAACAGTGCAAATCTGCTTATTTAGAAAGCAGTCAGTCCAGTTGCCGCTGTCCCCACAAAGTGACACAGGACCTCCAGTAGTGTGCCTGTCAGTGATTTATGAGACATCAGAACAACTTGCCACTAGTTGGAAAAGGTGCTAAGCCGCAAGCAGCTGGGTTTTAATCTCTTTTGGTTTGCCAAGATCATATTTCTGAAGGTCAAACCGCTCTCCAGCAGCTGATGATCCTATCACAAATGTTCCTGTTTTCATTAATTAATAAGAAAAGCAACCTAGAAACAGAAGGTTTGATTTGTTCACTGTACCTCAGTGTCTGAGACAGCTCCCTTTTTGTCCTTAATCTTTTGGTTTTGAGCAGAGAATACATACAATATTGTAACAAAACTGTGATCACCTAGGACATAATTTTTCAGTACATAATGGCTGCTCAAAGCTTCATAGCAATATTGGGGTTAGAACACAGAATTTCCTGCTCCAAAAGCACAGGACACCACCACATGCACTAAAGGAGAATCCCCGTTAGCTTTTAGCAGTATGGGACCTATGTGACACAACTGAGCAGTTCTGATTTTATCCAGTAGATGGGAAGTGCTAACCACTCCATCCTACCAGACACAACCCTAGCTAGTTAATTATAGCCTCAAGATGCCCTGCTGAGGATTTTCCATTTTGATCTGAAACAAGCTGTTTCTATACCTCTGCCTTGAAATGAAATATCCTGCCCCAAACACTTCATTAAGTGCCGTCTGAAGATAGATCTTTCAAAAATTGGCATCATGTTTAATATACTCGGACTCTCCCTCCCCATGACTCTAATGCTGCTGGTTTCTTCTTCCTCATTGGTTCTTCCCTAGTCAAAATTCTGACAGGATAGAACAAGAGAGCAGAGTGTCCCAGTGATAATCATTTGCCTCTCTTACTCATGATTTATTCAGCAACAGCATAGCTGGAGATAGTAAATGCATAAGCTTGCAGTCCAGAGTGGGCTTCATAGATCAAAGCCTAAAACACATTTTATTCCCCTTTAAAAAAAAGAAAGAAAAAGAAAACAAAATCAGATGTTATTTCCAACATAAAACAGCGATGATCCTAGCACCTTTGTTGTTCTTAAAGGTTAGAGCCATGGCTCACTGTATCTGATCTTCGTCAAAACTTTGACATAGTAAGACACTCAAAATTATAGTGCAGTTCTGAAGCAAAACAGAAGGTTTTCAGGTAAGGTGAGGGTCATAATTGGCCTTGTGGTGATAAAAACCTTTCATTTGAAAGGAAAACTGCCAAGATGAGAAAATCAGGTCCTTCATTATCTGCTTCACTCCGATTTCCAATGGGAAGGAGACCACAGCACAAAAACCTCTAGCTGCACTAATAGTGAGCAGTGTCAGCACAGAGGCCAAGGATTATAAAGGGTATTATGTGACTGAATTGTCTGCGATAGCAAGGAACTGGGCTGAAGGATTTAGGAGGTGCCTTGCAGTCCTATGTTCGTATGACTGAACCATTGGGGGTGGAAAATGAATGCCTCTGGCAGTTGTAGCAATATTTACCTGCAGATTTCCAGTTGAGCCTCTAGATGTCACTGTGCTATAGGGAGCACTCCGGATAACCTGTGCTTTGCCGTCCCATGCAGCAATAGAAGTCAGTTTGCTTAGTTTGTCATTTGTGACTGTGGTCCCTACTCCCTAATAAATCCATCTTTGGACTGGGCCTGACCATCTTCATCATGCACATCTTCAAACATGCCCAGCCAGCCCTGCTGTACCTGGTCCCTGCCTGCATTGGGTTCCCTCTCCTCGCAGCTTTGGTGAAGGGAGAAGTAACCGAAATGTTTAGCTATGAGGAGAATTCCACGCCAAAGGAGGAACCTTGGAACTCCAAAGATGGAAATGGATAAAAAAGAGAAGTGACCTTGCACACCTGGTCCAGGATGGGCATGTCGGGACCAGGCCGGGCTGGGATCCAGACCCCATTGCAAGGATTAAAGATAAAAAGATCAATTGTGTATCAGCATCATGTTCTGTGTGTATATCCAGAGAAACTGTCGGGATGGGAGAAGTCTCTGTAAGCCACTTCTCTCTGTCTGAAGTCCTTCTGCCATCTCGATGTTCCATGGGGTCTGTCCACTGCCATGCAGCGCTTTGGGCAGCCAACCTCCCTGATTTTATTTCATTTTTTTGTCATCTCCTAAATGGGTAGAAAAAAGGGGAGGAGGAAAACCAAGGGGCTGGTTTTTAAATTTTGTATTGTGGATTCACTTTCTCTCATATTAAACCATCTTGAAGGATGAAAAATAGATATGTGTTGTGGTCTGTGGTTTCAGATACTGGGACAGAGGTGGTCCCTCCAGGTTATGTATCTTGGTGAGACTGTTTGGAGAAGCTTGTATTGCTGCTCTCCATGCTATGCTTTCTCTAGGTAGTAGTGCATAGATTCATAGATTCCAAGGCCAGAAGGGACCATTGTGATCATCTGCTCTGTTCTCCTGCATAACACAGGCCATAGGACTTCCCTGTTTAAACTAGAGCATGTCTTTCAGACTGACATCCAACTGTGATTTAAACATTGGCAGTAGTGGAGAATCCACACAATTTACATTGTTCAAATGGTTAATTTAACCACCTCGCTGTTAAACATTTGTGCTTTATTGCTAATGATCAAACTGGTTTCTTACTGGGCACAGTATTAGCGCCTAGTGCAGGGGTCGGCAATCTTTCAGAAGTGGTGTGCCGAGTCTTCATTTATTCACTCTGATTTAAGGTTTCACGTGACAGTAATACATTTTAACATTTTTAGAAGGTCTCTTTCTATAAGTCTATAATATATAACTAAACTAGTGTTGTATGTAAAGTAAATAAGGTTTTAAAAATGTTTAAGAAGTTTCATTTAAAATGCAGAGCCCCCTGGACTGGTGGCTGGGACCCGGGCAGTAAGAGTACGACTGAAAACCAGCTTGCATGCTGCCTTTGGTACCTGTGCCATAGGTAATAATTGGAGATATGCCAATCTTCTAGAACTGGAAGGGACCTTGAAAGGTCATCAAGACCAGCCCCCTGCCTTCACTAGCAGGACCAATTTTTGCCCCAGATCCCTAAGTGGCCCCCTCAAGGATTGAACTCTCAACTCTGGGTTTAGCAGGCCAATGCTCAAACCACTGAGCTATCCCTCCCCCTAGTACAACATCCAGCAAGTGGAGGACTCTGTGTTCCCTCCAGCACAGATAAGGGAAGTAATGCCAGAGTGGAACCTGGGAGCTGGGGTCCTGTGAGCAGGAGCAACAAGCCAAAGGCAGCAGCCTGGGAAGCCCAGATAGCAGGTGGCCTGAGAGCTGGGCCGAGATACACACTAATGCTGCTAGGAGCCACCCATAGGCACGGTGCAAGACTGCAACCCAGAGGACTCTGCAGAGGCATTACACCAGGACTGCCCCTAAGGCCAGGTTTCTCTTGCTTTCTTGTAATTATTAAAGCATTTGTGCTTAGGGCATTTACACCTTTTATTTCTGCTGGCCCTAGTAAAGGAATTCTCTGTTACTCAGAGTGTGTTACTCACAGGGACCCACCAGTGAATAGGTTGTGAAGGACTTAGTGCTCAGAGCACCTATAATCCTGGCCTCGTGGTACAGCGAGCACGCTACCAAATATCAAGTGGCTTGGTGTACTGCAGCACTCACAGCAACACCTTGGGGTGTGTTACTGCACCATGGTATTTATGATACATCCAGAGCCATGGGACATGAGTACCCTACATTGTAGCTCTCAGTGAGTAAAAAGAGGGCTTCAGGTTCCAGGGCTGTCAGTCTGGTAGGTTTCATGCATCCACTGACTCCCTTGATCTCTTCTGAGAGCAGAGGGCACTGCCTGGGATTCACGTCTCAATGCCCCCACCTGGTATCCTTGTTTTGAACCTTTGCTCCTCACTCCCATCCGTGTTTTTTTTCCATTTGCTGTTCTCTGTATTAGGTAGGTCCTGGGCAATGTTCCCTCTAATTTTTTTCTTGTTTACTGGGCAGGCTACAAACTCCTCTGAACACTAATTTTTGTCCTTGGGCAAGCTTATACTTTTTTGTAGGTGAGGGCTGCATATGGGGGACGGTAGCGTTGTGTGTGTGAGGGGTGTAAGGGGAGTAAAGGGTGCGTACCGAGGGTTGTGTGTAGGGGGAGCTGTGTAGGGGTGATGAGTGAGCAGGAGGGGCTGTGAGGGGGATGAGGGGCGTACTGGGGTGGGGGAGGTGAGAGGAATGAGGGGTGTACCTGGATGGGGGAGGTGAGGCATATACTGGGGGAATTGTGAGGGGGATGAGGGGTGTACTGGGTTAGGGGAGATGAGGGGTATGCAGGTGGAGTTGTGAGGGGGATGAGGGGTGTACTGGGGTATGGGAAAGTGAGGGGTGTGCAGAGGGGGTTGTGAGGAGGATGAGGGGTAAACTGTGGTGGGGGAGGTGAGGGTTGGATGGGGGGCTGTGAGGGGGAAACAGAGGAATACTGGGTGGGGGAGGTGAGGGGGATGAAGTTGGGTTTTGTGGGGAATGAGGGGTAAACGGGTGGGGGATGTGAGGGGTGTACAGGGGGGTTGTGAGGGGATGAGGGGTGTACTGGGGTGGGGGTTGTGAGGGGTGTACAGGGGGGTAGACAGCGGGATGAGGGCAGTACTGGGGTGGGGAATGTGAGGGGTATGCAGGGGGGTTGTGAGGGGGATGAAGGGTGTACTGGGGTGGGGGATGTGAGGGGTGTACAGTGGGGTTGTGTGGGGAATGAGGGGTAAACTGGAGTGGGGGATGTGAGGGGTGTACGGGGGGCTGTGAGGGGGATGAGGGGTGTATTGGGGTGGGGAATGTGAGGGGTATGCAGGGGGGTTGTGAGGGGGATGGGGGTGTACTGGGGTGGGGAATGTGAGGGGTATGCAGGGGGGTTGTGAGGGGGATGAGGGGTGTACTGGGGTGGGGGATGTGAGGGGTGTACAGGGGGGTTGTGAGGGGGATGAGGGGTGTACTGGGGTGGGGAATGTGAGGGGTATGCAGGGGGGTTGTGAGGGGGATGAGGGGTGTACTGGGGTGGGGAATGTGAGGGGTATGCAGGGAGGTTGTGAGGGGGATGAAGGGTGTACTGGGGTGGGGGATGTGAGGGGTGTACAGGGGGGTTGTGAGGGGAATGAGGGGTAAACTGGAGTGGGGGTTGTGAGGGGTGTACGGGGGGCTGTGAGGGGGATGAGGGGTGTATTGGGGTGGGGGATGTGAGGGGTGTATGGGGGGCTGTGAGGGGGATGAGGGGTGTATTGGGGTGGGGAATGTGAGGGGTATGCAGGGGGGTTGTGAGGGGGATGAGGGGTGTACTGGGGTGGGGGATGTGAGGGGTGTACAGGGGGGTTGTGAGGGGGATGAGGGGTGTACTGGGGTGGGGGATGTGAGGGGTGTACGGGGGTTGTGAGGGGGATGAGGGGTAAACTGGGGTGGGGGATGTGAGGGGTGTACGGGGGTTGTGAGGGGGATGAGGGGTAAACTGGGGTGGGGGATGTGAGGGGGATGAGGGATGTGGGCAGGTGAGGGGTATGCAGTGGGGGTTGTGAGGGGGATGAGGGATGTAAAGGATTGGTAGAGGTGAGGGGTTTGCAGGGGAAGTTGTGTATGGGGAAGAGAGGGGTGTAGTATCACATACTAGTCTCTGTCCCTGCCATTTTTGGGGTGCCAGAGGGAGGTGATTTGCTCTGCAGCAGCAGTCTTAGGAGCCAGGCCAGGGGTTTCAGACCCGCCTCCAGGCATTTCCAGGAAGAGGCCTGGACCATAGCTTCCTCCCCCACTGCCTCTCAGAAGCGGAAGCTGCTGTGCCCCTGAACACTAATTGCCAGGCTGGGGCCCTGGGGGTTGGTGCTTTGGCTTTCAGGATGGAACTCCAGAGCCACTGCTGCCCCGGGCCAGGACGACAGACCCTGTCCAGCCCCTCACCCAAGCTCCTGTGCAAGGGGAGTCCCAGAACTGCTTGTGCTAGTCCTGGCCAGGCCGGACATGTTCCTCCCCAGGATGGGAACTCCTTCCACAGCCCCGCAGGGAGGAGCCGGGCTGCACGTGCCCCATCCCAGGAGCAGGGTGTGAGCAGAGCAGGTTCATAAAGGGACACCCCATGTCCCTGCTGGGGCTGCACAGAGCAGATGTCTGACAGTTTCTCTAACTGCAACGTATGCACAAGATTGCTGCATGGCCACGCAGCTTATTGGGAACATTGGTGTGGGTCCTATGGCTCCTCCCTCATCTAAGGGAGTGGGTGTGACATACTAGGATACAAGTCAGACTAATAAAATGCTGTATCAGCCCTGCCCTGCAATCTTGGGTGCCTTACAATGCCTTGCTGAAGGAGTTCCCACTTGGGCACTTACAAAAAGGGGGAGGGATAGCTCAGTGGTTTGAGCATTGGCCTGCTAAACCCAGGATTGTGCGTTCAGTCCTTGAGGGGGCCGCTTAGGGATCTGGGGAAAAATCAGTACTTAGTCTTGCCTAATAAAGGCAGGGGGTTGGAGTTGATGACCTTTTGGGATCCCTTCCAGTTCTATGAGATAGGTATAAACAGCCTTCCAGCATGCAAACCATACCCAGAGTATCCATGTGTAACTGAAACCTGCCAGCCATGCTTGGGTTATAGTCTGGCTCTCATCAGCCTTAGTTATACTGCAGGCTGACCCCAACACTCCCACCAGTCTCAGACTTTTGCCCAGAAATGTATGTTCTGTACAACCCAGCCCTCTCCTGGACAATGCAAGTTATATAAAGTCTGTTATTTCTTTAATAGAAATAATATGCATACCACTTGCCACCCCAAATGGAGTTTCTCAGACACTTCCATTTAAATAAATTGGATTATATAAAACAATAAAACAAGTTTATTAACTACAAAGAGAGAGATTTCAAGTGAGTACAAGTAATGAGGCATAAAGGTCAGGAATGGTTACAAGAAAAATAATGATAAAACACTACTGGCCTAGGGTTGCCAATCCTCCAGGATTGTCATGGAGTCTCCAGGAATTAAAGATTAATCTTTAATTAAAGATTATGTCATGTGATGAAACCTTCAGGAATATGTCCAACCAAAAATGGCAACCCTACTGGTGCCTAACAATAAACTGTTAAATTCAAAGCAAAGTTTTCTCACCACATGCTTTCTGCAATCTTACTGACCAAACTCTTTAAGTCAGGACCCCTCCCCCAGTCCAACAGCTGCTTCTTTTATCCCTTCAGTTGCAGTGAATCCATGGGCAGAGAGCAGGGGCGGTTGTCCCTCCTTTTTATAATTTCAGTTCCCCACACGAAAAACATTTCCAGCTGGGTACCACTACACAAAAAGTGTATGTGGAAGGATGTTCCCTGCTGCTTTTTTCTCACCTTTTTGAGGTTCCTTTGTTTCCCTTCTTGCTTGATGACTATTTACTGTCTAAATGCAAATTTAGAAGAGCACCCATTCCTTTGTTTAAGACAGACATGTTTGCCAACCTTAGTTTGGGACATGTGTTAGTAATATCATGCAGTGGAATCTCATAACCAGGGCTTTGGAGTGGAACCCAGAGATGGAGCGCGGAGCAGCTCCGGAGCAGTGGAGCTGCAGGGTTTTGCCTGGAGCTGGAGCACAGCTCCAAAGCCCTACTTGTAACTTTATATACAATGTTGCCACACCTGTTTTACCAGGATAATAATATACCAGCAAATTATAAGTTTTCATATGATACTTCATAAGGCATACTATGTACAAAAATTATTACAATAGTGTATAGGGTGTGCACACGGGTATATTCTGTCACAGTGGGCCTTGGTTGTTTGGTGGGCTCCATGTTTCCAAGTTCAGCATTTAAGTAGGCTGGTACATTTCATGTATATTCTGTCCCCCCCTTGATTTCTTGCTGTGGGCATTATCTGGGGTTTTTTGCTCAGTGACTCCCTTTGGATCCTTTGTTTTGACTCTGTAACCTTACTTCTGTCCCTGCCACCTGTTTGGTTGTCCCTGGGCTTAGTTGACCTCTTCCAAGGACATCACATGGAAACTGGTATATTTCATGAATACCAAGGCCAACATTTTCAAACTTAGGAGCCTGAAATTAGGCACCTTTGATTTCTCACCCTGCTCCTAACAAAGCCTGGGCCCACTGTGGAGGGTCAAACTCCCCCACTGGCTGTAGTTTGGCTTAATAATAAAGACATGTATGGCATCAATTCCATCCCAGGCTGTCTCCATAGTCTTGGTATTCTTAGAAATCCTCCTGTAGGACAGTTCTGTCCTAGATGACTCTGCCTATAGAGCCATTTCCACCTTGGGTGGAGATAACAAGACACACCTGCTACTGGGAGTCACCCGGAATCAATTCACTCTCCCAGCAGGTTCCAACACTATGTACACCCATGACTAACAGGGTGGGCGAAGAGACAAACAGGAAGCTTGTTGAAAGCATCTAAATAAGTGGGGGGTTTTTTCTTCTAGAGATGTAAAGCAATTGCAGCATCTTTTATAGTCAAAGAGAGAAAGCACCTGCAAAAATCAGCCCAGTACCTTGCCCTTAACTTGGCAAATACAAGCAGTGCCAGCAATTGATTTGTCCCATCGATATCAATGGGGCTACTTTGTGTGGGTGAAGTTTTAAATGTGTGTGTAACTCATGTGTAAAGTTAAATGCAGGATCAGGGCCATATTTAGGTTTTTCCACAGTGCCTACACAGCACTACCAAATGGCAATGCCTAGTCAGGCTTTGACTCTTGCTTTTTTGTATGATTAGGATTCACTTTAATGACAAATGGAATCAACCCAAAAATAAAGAAGTTAAACTAGGCCCTGATCCTGCAGAGACTTAAGCAAATGCTAAACTTGAAACATGTGAATAGTCCTCTTGACTTCAGTGGGCTACTCTTGTTCATAAAGTTAAGCACAGGTGTAAGCAGGATCAGAGTTTTAATCAGCATTGACAAGAACATGCTACAAGTGTGCTACAGGCATGTGTGGTTGGGCATGGAGCTGTAACCTACCCTTGGTAACAGGGAAGACTGTCTCTTACTTATATAAATAACACTCAGTATTACCCCCTTCCCTTTATTAAAACTGAAGTTGTACTACTGATATTTTCAAAGAGATTGCTCATCTCTTCCTGGCCCAGATGCAGCACATCTGCCTGTCATTCAGATGCATGCCATGCTGCCAGTGCCAGGATACCCTGCCATGCTTTCTTCTCCAGGGAGTGACACCTGTTGATGGGTCACTGCCCAGAACAAAGCTCTCTGTGTGAAAGCGTTTCTTGCTGTCTCTTTTCATGTTTTTTTTTATTTTTTGGGGTGGGGGACAGTGGATGTTTCTTAGCGTTTTTTAAATCTTTTTTTGAATTGTGTAGATCTTCTTTCTGAAAGCTGAGCCATTGAAAAGTAAGGAAATTCTGTTAACTAGCTGTGCTATTCAAATCCATTGGAGCGATTTCCTTGCTACATTTTCTGCCTTACATCTCTCCACTTGGCAATTACTGTGTTTCATCCAAGTTCACTTTCACTTTCTTTAGTGAATGGTCCTTTGACCCTTGTTACTCGGCGTGTTTGAGAAGGCCAAAGTGGAGGGCTTGTGTTATGTGGATGTGTCCTCTATCTGCTATATACAGGATGGACAACATACACAATCACCTTCCTTCTGAATGGAGAAAGAGAGAAATAAGATGAGGAAATGCTTGCTCACAGTACAAAATTATTCACAAAGGGAGGAATAATTCTTGTTTCTCTCTTGTTAGATCGTCTGCTGTTTCATGATGCTGAGATTTGTGACTGTGCTTTATACCTGTTATGGTGCAAGCCTGTAGTTTCCAGTGCGGCTTTGAAAATTCATGCCTAAGGACCTGATGAAATTCCTGGGCTCTGTAGAAATGGGCAAAGGAGGCAGTGTGTGAGCCATATCTGGGCTAAAAGTGAGGCCAGCGTTTGGTTTGAAAGTGAAGTCGGTCTAAGGTTGGTATTCGAAGTTACTTTGAGATATAGGTGCCAAATGATGGCTATCTTGATTGCTCAGCTGATCGTGGGAATCTGTGGGTATCAGTTGTTCCAGTAAGATTCTGGTCTTCTCTGAGCCAGAAGTAGAAAACAGGCCCTTGAAGGCTTTCTTATCTGGCCTAGAATCAGAACAATCAAAGCAGGTTCAGATCCAAAAAGTCACATCTATCCCCCGCCCCTTGAAAAATGAAGATGTTCAGTTTCCAACTTTGGCTTATGTCTAATTCCTACACCCCCTTTCTAGGAGCCACAAAATGACAGATTAGGCCTCCAAGGAGCAACCCCCCCTACTCAGGAGTGGAGTCTGCCTAGACAAGGCCATTGAACTCTTGGAGAGCAGTGCATGAGGGTCCAGCACTTAAAATGGCTCCCACCACAGGAGTGTCAAGAACCTGTCCTGGATGGACTTCTTCGTGCTGACTCCTCTTGAATAACTGAGTGATGCATAGGATACTGCAGTGCTGCACTCCACTCAGTTCTGGAATAACATTATGGACGTGTGTCTTCTGGTAGTTCTTTTGGGAGGTGTAGGTGCCGGGAAAGGTTTATATACTAATAGTTGATTACAATATTAAAAATACACATGCTTGATTCAGGGAGCTCTGGGGATTAATTCAGCTTTGGTATGGTTATTTATTTACCTCTGTTTTTCAAACTAGAGTGCAAAGGTATTGCTGGTGGGGGTGGGGGGAACCAGCTGAGCAAACAACAAGTCTTTCATCAGTATTTACCTAAGACTGGTTCAGGAGAGGAGAGTGAGCTAATGAAATCTGGTATGGGTGGTGGTAATTAAGGATATTCTCGGCGTTTGAAGGTACAGTACTCTTAATAATTCATCTGCTAAAAAGTTTTCAGTTGTGATATGCCCACCAAAAAACCCCACGTATGTGGGAGAGTTGACTGTATCTCTTAATATTGAACAGTGATACAGACTGACACTTCCAATAAAAACCTCCAGCAGTTAAAAACAAAGCATAAAGAATTCTTCACAGGTTCTTTTTGCTCCAGCGGGGGCTAAAAATGAATTGTTGTGTGACCAAGTTTAGTGGCAGTGAAGAAGGGGTTAACTTCAGCTCAGGTCCTTCCCTTCCCTTGCTCAGGAGCTCAGTGCAAGGATTATAAATTGATGGTTTTGGAGACTGAGGCTCAGATCCTTAAAGGTATTTAGTCTCTTAACTCTCATGGATTTGTCCAAAGCAGCTGACGTGGAAACACTACTTGTTAGAGGTTCTGTACTGAGTGCCATCAGACTGGATTGAACCCTAGGCAGAAGAATATAGGAATTCCCATACTGGATCAAACCAGCAGTATATCTAGTCCAATATCCTATATCCAACGGAGGCCAGTACCACCAGTCTCATGTGAAGAAGCAAGAAACCTGCCAGTAGATGAACCTGTCTACAGGGAAATATTTTTTGTAAAGCACATTACCAAAATGGGTATTCTATCCATACGCATGAGGATTTGTGTCTCCCAGAATTCTCAGACATTTTTTAATCCTTGTTATTGTAACAGTGGCGATTTTCCTTATTCAAATAAATATTTTCTGACTCCTGCTATACTCTAGGCCTCTCACCCTATCCCAGCTGTGGGGAGCCCTCAGTAGGATAATGGTGGAAATTGGCTTGGAAGAAGGAGGAATCAAATCTTGTTAGTGGTGCAGTTCCAGCCACTGGGTTCACAGGTAGAAATGACAGACTTTCAACAGAGTGGGATCAGATCCTGCAAAGCCTTATGAAGTTTCAGGGTTCATAAGCTCATTATTCTTGGAGGGGTGGGAAATGGAATTGCAGCTGCCATAGGCTAAAATGGTATATGAAAAAGTAGCAGTGAAACACAGTGTAGTTGTGGATAGCGAGGGAGGGGAGGGAACAAACTAAAGTGGAACAAAGAGATTGGGGGGATGAAGGTTTTCAGTTTCTTGAGAATAAGGCCCAAACGAAAAGTGTGCGAATCTTGGAGTCCACGGAGCTGAACTTGAAAGTTCATAGCGGGCCTGGTTGAAGACAAAATTCTCCTGCTATTAGTTCTGGAAGGGAAGAATGTCATTTCAGAGCCCAGCAAAAGCTTTGTGTTTAAGTCACATGAATCTTTCTTATTCCATGACACTACCTGCCTACACAGCCATCTTATTCATCAGATTACGGATGAAAACCTGCAAGAAGGGTTGAAACGAACTAAGTCACCGCTGCATCCAATTACCTGTGCCACCAGTGGCTTAGTGTAGACACTTAGACTCATAGACTTTCAGGCTAGAAGGAACCAACATGCTCATCATCGTCCCACTTCCATAGTCAGGTCAATGTAAGCTGCCTTGCGTGGATCTGTCTCTGTAGTGTAGACCAGGCCTAACAGAGTTTGCTAGTGGTGAGAGATCTTATCAAGTGTTGTGAAAAAATAAGCCATTCCAAAGATCTGCCGCTAAGTTCCTGAGGAATGGAAATTCCAAAAATTAATTAAGGAAAAAGTTAAAATGGCACTTTACTTTGACCTTCTCAAAATGTTTTCAAGACTCCCAGACTGCCTGGGACACAGTCAGCTTGGGAAGCCTGGCAGATAGGGCTCCCAAGCTTTCTGGGGTTCCGAGGAGCTGGGTCTATGACATTCTGCCTGGTGGACTGGCCTTGAGCTGGAGACCCTAAAAGCCCTGGTAACCCTGCCTCCAGGGTAGCCTGCCTGGCAGGCTGACCCTGGTAGCCCCACTCCAACATAGCCCACCTGGCAGGCAGACTCAGAGCCTTGTGTGCTTCTTCTGCGCAGAGATTGCCAGCAGTCCATGGAACGATCTGCAGTGGTTTTTCTGGGGTGGAAAAAAACCCGCTGGGCTGAGATCACTCAAGTCCTTTTCAATCATGACCCAAGCTAGATTTAAACCGGAGTATCCACAGATGAAAGGCATTATGGCTAAAAATGCCACTGCTTTTAGGTTCCTCAGTGCCCAGGAGCTTAACCTGGGTCTTGTCTTCAGAGGTGCTAAACACCCCCAATTCCCTATGCTCAGCGCTTCAGAAACTCAGACCCATCTTTTCTCAAGAAAGGTACCCCAAATCGGAAGCCACTTCTGAACATTATGGCCTATGTCACCTAAATCCCCACCTTTGCCACTAACTCTCAGACCACATGCAATTGTACAGAACCCTTGTCCAAGCTATAGGGTACCTGAGCTGTGGAACGGCTTGAAAACCTTTCTGGTGTATTTGGCTGGTGTTGGTTTTATCAGTTTAGGACAGTCTTATAATGATGGGCTTGCTGGTTGAGAACAGGCTGTGTTATACATACTGTGGGACATTAGAATCCAGAGCAAGATAATTACATGAATCAAGCTGATTTTACTATATTTATTATATAAATTAAAGAAGTGTGGCATATTTGCATGACTTAACTCAATACTCTAAAATGAATAAACCTACTACTATGGTGTTATTTTTACCTCTATCCTATACATTTGGATTACTATTTTTTAAACTAATCCTGGATTCTAAAGACTAAATTCAGACTCTTAAAAACTTACATTTGGTCTGTGTTAAATTATGTCTGTGTAACAGGAACATTCGAACAACTGGTAATAAAGAAACTACGATGATTTGAATTATGGTGTTAGAGAAGAATTATGAAAATATTATGGGTAGATTGCATAGCCAATGAAAAAGTATTGGAGATGATTGGAATTTAGCAAATGCTAGTCAGAGATGTTATGAAAAGAAAGATTTGAACTGCAGGACATGTTTTAAGAGGTTCAGTGGGCAATGCATGTTTATGGGCACTGGAAGGGAAAGTTGATGGCAGAAGAACACCAGTCAGAAATAGAAGATCTTAGATGGTATCGTGGGTGGATCAAAAGGACTGTTCATACACAAAGAGATTATCAGCGAGTCATATGAAATGGGCTACCAAGGTTGAAAACCTCCAGTAATGCAATGCCACATAAGAAGAATCCTGATAATATTCTACAACATCTGTCCAAGTAATTAACTCTGTTAATGCTATGGACCTATATTTTAGAGCTCCCCATTGCAGTTTATATAGATTACTAAGAAGGTTGCCAACCCTCCTGGTTTTGCCAGGAGTCTCCCTGAATAGGGCTCTATCTCCAGGAGGCTACTGAAGCCAAACCGGGAGATTTTAGACCGCTAAAAGTCCGGCGGCACAGCAGGGCTAAGTTGGGCTTGGTGCTTGCCCCGGCACGTCCCTGCAGCCCCTGGGGGGGGGGCAGGGGTCATGCACTGCCCCCGCCCTGAGTGCTGACTCTGCAGCTCCCATTGGCCAGGAACTGCGGCCAATGGGAGCTGTGGGGGCAGTGCCTGCAGGCAGGGGCAGTGCATGGAGCTCCCTACACCCCCGCCCCGAGGGGCTGCAGGGACATGCTGGTCACTTCTGGGAGCGGCATGCAGAGGGGGCAGTGCATGGAGCTTATGTCCGCTGGCTCCCGGTTGGTGGCGGAGTGGGGCTAAGGCAGGCTCCTCTCCCACAGCTCCCGTTGGCCGCAGTTCCCAGCCAATGGGAATTGCGGAGTTGGCACTCCGGGTGTGGGCAGCGCACGGAGACCCCTGACTCCCCCAGGGGCTGCAGGGACTTGCCATCCACTTCCAGGAATGGCATGGGGCCAGGGTAGGCAGGGAGCCTGCCTTAGCCCCGCTGTGCTGCCAACCAAGAGTAGCCAAAGGTAAGTACCACCCGGCCGGAGCCTGCGCCCCTCACCCCCTCCCATATCCCAACCCCCTGCCCCAGCCCTGTGCCCCCTCCTGAAGCCAGCACCCCTCACCCATCTCACACCCTAACTCCCAGCCCCAAGCCCCCTCCTGCACCCCAACCCCCTACCCCAGCTCAGTGAAAGTGAGTGAGGGTGGGGGAGAGTGAACGATGGAGGATAGGGTGGGCAGGGCAGTGTCTTGGAGAAGGGGTGGGGTGAAGCCTCAGCAAAGGGCAGAGGTATTTGGATTTGTGTGATTAGACAGTTGGCAACCTTAATTACTAATTGCAAAATATATGTTATTCATATTCAAGGTTCAATTCTGTCTCCCCTGGGATGGAGCTATGGAAGCCCATAGCAAGAGATGCAGCATTCCTTCCGAAAGAATCTGACTGTACTGATGCTGGGTGTCACAGCCAGCTCATGGGCAGCCAGAGCCAGAGTTCAGTCACAAGACAGGAGTCCAGATACCAGGAGGTCAGAGGCAGGAGACACACTGTAGATCAGAACCACAAATCGGATGCAAGGAGTCACTCCAGGTCAGGATACCAGGAAATCAAGCCAGGGGAGCAATAAACACACAGTCCAGAACAGAGTGGAGCCCAGTAGTTCAGGCAGCTTCCTGTTCCTACTGGTGGCCTAAGTAGCGCCAGCAGGCCAATCAGCTGTTCCAGCACTCCACCAATAGGACTGCAGGGGTGGAGCCTCAAACTGGTGCTAGGCTTCATGGATCCCAGGTATGCAAGCATCAGTGGGCTGCTAGATGGAGGGCTGGAATGTGGTTCCTTCTGTAGACTCAGGTTTGAGACCTGTGGGTCATGACACTGAGGCGATGGCCCCATTACACCTAGTGAACAGGTATAGCAAGCAATCCTATAACAGAGCCAAATTAGCTAGTGGGTAAGGGCATTGCCCTACCTTCACAGTGGCCAGAAATGCCCCTTTTGGGCTGCTAACTCTGCAATCAGCACTAGCAGTCCTTGCACCCTAATTATGGCATACATATCCCTCTGCCCGGAGGAGGAAAGGGCTTCTTGTACCCCTTCCTCTCTAGCACCCCAGGGATGGAGCAGTTTGAATTTGGCCCTTATGTGCCTTTTCTGCTCTATCTCCTGTGAAGACTGCAAGGCTTCCAAAATAGCATGACTCACTGGCTTAGTGCGTGTGTGTGTGATCATGCCTCCCTCGAGGGGCTAGCCCCAGTGAGTGTAACAGTGTAGTGGTAACTGCTGTAACCTCCAAGGAGCTTGGCTCCTGGATCTCTGTGTGCTTGTAACTCGGGGAGAGGCACGGCTGTCCTGGAGAGGAAGGTGGGGGGCAATGCTTGACTGAAAGTCTGCTAGGCAATAGGGAGAGAGGAGAGTAATGTGGCCCCTATTTGGAGCAATGGGGCCTCAGTGAGGGTGGAGGGGGATAGCAGGGTGCCTGGATGGCCACTAGCCGCCCGCCTGCTTAGAGGAGGAGCAGTGTCTCAGGGAAAGGAGCCTGTTAGAGTCAAATGACTGACAAGTAAAAGTCCAGGAAGAAGAGTTAGCCTGACCTACAGGGACGTCCTCAGTGAGATGCCTTCCCCTGGGAGCATGGTGAGAAGGAAGAAGCCAATTTGGAGGAGTCTGAAGCCCGCCACTGAAAGGGGAAGGACTTGCCTTGGGGTGAGCTCATGAGTCCCAGGCTGGTTCCCTCCTGAGAACTGGCCTCTGAGTACCTGAAAGCAATATCCCTAAGCTTAGTCCTTTCCCTGTTCAAGGTGACTCCCAGTTGATAGCATCTTGGTGGGAAAACTCCATACCCACTTGGACTGAATTAGTCTTTCAGCTCCAAAAGCAGCCGCCATGTGGCAAGTACTGCTTTGGCTGCTAGTTCAGGGCTGCCTGCCTGCTGTGATTATGGCTGAGCGCTAAGGTAGGAGGTTAGAGCTAGGATTTTTAGTAGAGTTATTATAATTTGCGCCTTGATCCCTGCATCATTTTATGGTGAAGGGAAATCTCCGGAAGAGAAGCAGCCTGATTCCTGCATGAAGATGATGCCTACCAATTGAGACTGTCAGCCCCTCTGCCGTGTCTGAGCAGTCCAGATGGATCTCTGAACTTGGGGATCATTCGCAGAGTGGTGAGTGCACCATCTTTTAGTTAGTCAGGGAAATGGTTCTGGAGACATTCCCCCCTATTCCCTGACTGCATCCTCAAGCCAGGGCCTGAGGGGTTGGGATTTTTATTACCTGCTGCCTGTTAAACCTGTGGAGGGGCTTACATCTTATCCCACATGAGAGTCTTTTGGGCTGTACTGAACCACATCAGCCAAGTTGCTTATTGTTGCTACAGAAAATATTGTTATCACAGGTCACCAAGGGCCCCTACAAAGTACGTGTACCAACTTGGTCTATCAGGTCATGTGAGTGGGGAAATACAAGGGTATTATCAGCCGTGACCCTAAGAGTAGTGTTCTACCCTGTTATGTTATATTTACTTCCTGTTTAATATAATTACTATGACTATATTGCATGTTCGTGTTGTTTCTTGGGAATCTCTAACTATCTGGCAAGTAACTGGGGGTTTCCCTGTATTTAGAATTTTCCTTCCCAGCTGCCCTGGTGACCCTGCCAGGAAGGCGAAAGGGAGGATTGGCGGCACCGCCAAATATATTCATATGGGAAGAAAATAAGGAAGTTCTACCCTGCTGAGCTGGAGGTAGGGTCCAGGTGGCCCTGGGCCTGGCCATCAAAACCTGTAAGGAGATTAGTGTTAAAAGAGATAACTGGGTGGCTAGGGACGCTACGCTTCATTAGCTTGAGCAGTAGAGGGTTGTGGTGATGATGCTATAGGTCCCAGGCTCCGTGCCAGCTGCGGCGTCTTCGCATTGGTAGCTACAAATTGTTACGCTCGCAGGGAAGAGCATTAGTGTACTAGAGGCATTCTTGTTGGCAGTGCCCATGCATATGCCGAACAGTTTGTCACTCTTCTTGTTTCACTGGGGATGTTTGGCTTTGTTTAACACAATGACAATGATTGCAGGCTCAGCAGATTGAAAGTCCTCAGCGGCAGAGCTCCGTAAATCATTGGGAAAAGTAACAGACTTCGCAGCCTAGGAAGTGCACTCTGTCCCAATCGGGGCCTGGAGCAGACTCATACCCATCTTTACAACATAAGGGTAAGCTGATAAGAGCTTTTATCTCTGAAGCACCGACTCTACTCCAAGCCAAATGCTTTTTGTATGGAAATAGGCTCATTAAGGAAAATGCTAACGTAAAGGGGTGTGTTTATCAGGACACAATTACACCACTGTGTATCCCAAGGCCTGAAGCTCAGCCAAGTGTCTCGAATCCCCGGGAGGGAGGGAGTATCATGGCCTAATGAATAACTTAGCCCCCCTAACCCTTAAAGTTGCTTCACCTGCTATTAAAAATCTCAGCTGAGTGGGCAAGGTTGGAGTTATCGGATTACAATGTTGTACAACTATGTCAGCGGAGTGATTAGATTTTACACTCTCCCTTCGAGCATGTTTTCTGGCCCATCACCATTCTGCCACTTCTCCCCTTCTCCTAGCTAAACAGCGTTATAATGAAATGCATCTCGCACAAATGTGCTGTCCTATATAGAGAGCTGTCTCCAGCCTGGGGCACATCTCTGCCCAGTGTGTATCTATCTATATGTTACCAGCTGCTTGGAATCTACGCAATGTGCAGCAACTGCAGCTTGTTATCTGCTTTGTCCAGTGTAACGAAAATAAAGCAAACAAATTTTGTAAGTTCACCCACCCCACCTCTCCTAGCACAAGGCATGAATATATGGGTGAAACGCTGATTGATCAATCATGCTGCACGTAGATTGAAGAGGTTCAAGGCCATTTTAAGTGTAGTGACGTGTAACCTTCCCCCCTCCAAAAAAAAAAAAAAGGTCGGGGGGAGGGGGAATAACTAGCTGGTACTATCCTCTGAATTGGTACTTTGGGTAATGCACTGGGCATGGAGTGAATTTTTTTGTATCCTTGTTTAAAATGTGAAAAAAATAGGGTGGTAAAGAATTTGTTTTGTTTCTATGTAGTGTCTGGAATGTGCAAGTCTGGCATTATCAGGGAATTCCTCTCTCATGGAAGCCCTAGTTCAGCAAAGCACTTAAGCAGGTGCTTAACCTTAAGCACATGAGTAGTCCCATTGTCTTCAATCTGTTAGTCCCAGCTGATTTGAATGAGACCGCTCATGTGCTCAAATTTCAACAGGTCCTCAAATGCTTGGCAGGCCTTAAATATACTCATCTGAGAGCATGGGGTCCTCTATTTTATCTACAGAACAGGTACAGCATGGGCAGCAGCAGTGTAAGATTCCCCCACTACTCCACCAATTACTACTCTTATTTATTACATGTACTAGGGTGGTGCCTAGAGGCCAGGGCCCTCATGGTGCTAGGCACTGCACAAGCACATACAAAAGACAGCCTTGATTCAGGCTAAAATTGGAGAAGCTTCCTTTCAGGAATAGTTTCTGCATTATTCAGTTCTTGGCTTCTCTGCTGGGTCTTCCTAACAATGAACAAGTCACGGGGGTGGTTTTATGATGCGGACACACAAGATCACCGGTGCATTTTGTATTGATCACTAGACAGTCATCAGCTGGAGATGACTTTTAGTCACTACCCACGTAAGCTGAATGGAAAGCGGAGACCAACCAGTTAAAAACTCTGTATCCCATGAGCCATCTAGTGGCAGTCCCCGTTGGTTCAGAAGTGCATTACAATGAATGAGGAGAGTTGGCTATTTACTAGTTTGAAGATGAAAATCAAGTCATTTTTAGAAAGTGGTAGCTTCCTTCTTAGTATTGGAGGAGAATCGGGACTTTCCCAGAACTGAGCGTAGTGGGAGGAGGAGAGAAATTATTTTGGCCTATTTTTACTTGAAACCAGTGGTGAGCGGAAGCATGAGAGTTTATTCATCTTTGGGTTTCATACTTCTGCCCCCTCTATAGTATCAGAGTTCCTACATACATCCATGTGTATTAATCCTATCAAATGTAACCTTGCATGTTCTCATTATCTATATAAATATATGTTCCATTAAATGAAAATCACTAAGATCTTGGCCTCAGTGATATCTAGTGGCAGAGAATTCCACAGGTTATTTGGAGTGTTTTAAAGTATTTCTTTTTGTCAAGTTTAAACTCATTGACATTCAATTTCATTGGATGTCCTCTGGTTCTTCTAGCTTGAGAGAGGATAAATAGGATCACCTAGTTTACCTTCTTTATACCATGCTTTATTTTACATACTTCTATCATGTACCCTCTTATTCATTATCTCCCGCAAGTGGCTGAATCCTGATCTTTTCAATCTCTAGCATATGGAACCCTTTCCCTGCCTCTCAGCATTTTAAGCACCTGTTTGGGGACACCTTCTATCAATTACCTTTACCTGACACCCGCTGGCTCAGTTTGGGCTCTCTGCACCACATAAGCCAGTGCAGGCAGAGTGGCCATGAAGTGGGGCATGCACACAGCTGGCACGCTGGAGATGGGGCTGCACGCCAGCTCTCAGAAAGCTGGCATACACAGAGACTTGAAGGCGGACGTGGAGAGAAACCGTACCCACACACTTCATCATGGGGGGGCGGGGGAAGGGGAGGCAGCAATTGCCTATTGTTTGTAGGGGAAATCCATCCCCTGCATTTGATAAATTCACCCCACAACCTGCCAAATAGCCCCTTTGTGAATATCCGTTTGGTGAGGCTGGCTGTGAATGAGAAACCTCAATAACTGCAAACCTCTCATAATAAATGGGGTTAAACACTGGATGTTGACTTCAAAGCTCTGTTCAGGCTCTACACACCCCATCTATCTAGTTCTAAGGCTCTCATGGGTGTTCTCAGTACAGGCAACACATTACACTACTGCAAAAATAAGAGTAATCTTCAAACACTGGGACTCGTGGGGTGGAAGCAAAATGTACTGAAGAGAGAGTAACTACTGTTATTAGGATAAGTACTGCAATCCCAGGTTACTCATACAAAACTCTCTTTGGCTGCAGTTAGAGTTTCACCTGAGTAAGGATTTATAGATAGCCTTTTGGAACAACGTGTGCCTCCATTCGATACTACAAAGGCTTTCGGTATTCCTTCTAAACTGGGCGGCTAATCCTAATGGCAATGGAATTTGACCCGTTTCCAAACCTTTGATTCCTTTTCTTGTGCTGGAGATAAGGAAAGAGCCTTATCTCTCTAAAGCTTGGAAGAGACATAGAATCAGTATCCCAGGTAGCAGATGTGCATAGACTAGGCTGCTCAAGCCTAAAAGAGAAAAGCTTAATCTCCTTGAAAATGGTTATGGCTAACCTGGGAATGGATATGGCCATTTTGTTTCCAGCTAAACAGTGTATAAGCCGTAATGGTCAATAGTCTTGATTATCACACAGCTAAGTTTTTTCTAATTGCTCATTTTCAAGGTTTGGAAAAGACAAGAGGTTGTGAGATGGGTAATTTGGAGTTAATATGAAATTTTATTATTTCTGATATCTAGTATAGTAAAACCTCCGAGTTACAAACACCTCAGGAACTGAAGTTGTTTATAACTCTGAAATGTTTGTAACGCTGAATGAAAAATTATGGTTCTTATTTTAGAAGTTTACAACTGAACATTGACTTAATACTGCTTTGAAACTTTACTATGCAGAAGAAAAATGCTGCTTTTAACCATCTTAATTTAAATGATACCACACCTTTAAAAAAAACTTTCCCCTTTTTTAGTAGTTTACATTTAACACAATACTGTACTGTATTTGCATTTTTTTTTGTCTCTCCGGCTGCCTGGTTGTGTACTTCCGGTTCCAAAGGAGGTGTGTGGTTGGTCAGTTCATAACTCCGAGATTCTATTGTAGCTTAAAACTTTAGTTTCATTTTGATATGAAGGCTGACTTTTTCAAATATTTTGCTTTAATTTCTCTTTTTACAAAACAGGAACTATGTTTAGTGCCTTTTAAAATTATTATATTGGATAGTAAACTGACCTTTCATGAGACCTTTGGATTGATCATGAAGATGCCTAATTCTGTATGCTTATAATATTCACTGCTCTGCCTGCATGCCTCTACAGTTGTTCTAAAGCAACGTTTTCTCCATTTTATGAAGGACTATCTAAGACTTAGGCCATAGAAATGTGTGTGAACCATAGGGGTCTGTTTATAGAGTTAGTGACTGCTATTTGCAGCAGTCAGTCCATATTAGAGCTGGCTGAATTTTTTTCATTGAAAAATGCAGCTGTATAGAAATGTTTGATTTTTCCCAATTTTTTGATTTTTCAATTGAAAAAAAATTGAGAGATTTTTTTGTTTTTAATTGAAATTTTCATTTGGTATTTTCAAAACTGAAATGAAACAAATTTCAGCTGGAAAGAAAACAAATTTTCAAATCATTTTGAATTTTTTTAATAAAAAAGATCAAAATTGGCCACAAAAAATTAATATTTTTTTTGCAGTTTCCCCACAGAAATAAAACTGGAATTTTTGACTAGCTCTAGTCAAGAAAAATCTCTTTAGAGGGTTCCTTTCAAGTTTCCAGTTCTAATGAACCCCAAAACTCAATGATACTCAGCCAAAGCCAGCAAGATTTTTTCCTGGTTGCAGTCCATCTTGTGAGAGATCACTAAATATTACATAATTTCCATCTGAAACCACAAATCAACCCTTAAAACTGGGCCTAAGTTAGTGGAGAATTCACAACACTTAGGCTGAATTTTGAACTTGTAATGAAAACCTGAAACAAGGTGAGTTTTTTGTCTGGTTTGGGTTTTACCTAGAGACTTTTGCACAATTGTACAGGGTTCCCTCTGAATCTAAACTCCATCAGACACAGATCTAGAATCCCTGAGTCCTTGGAACAGGCCATTAACGTCAGCGGAATCTTTGTCTGAGTAAGGACTCCAGCCTGGAACCCATGAATGAGATATCTAATGTGCTTTTTGGGGACAGACTTTGGTACCCTTCCATTGGGTAGCACCTTACTCTGTGACTAGTTTCACTCATTGCAATTGGATTATTCATGGAATAAGATATTGCACAACATGATGAGGGCCCAAAGCAAGAAAAGTCATGGTTAAAAGAAAAATGTAAAAAAGTTAGGAAAGTAGCTATAGTGCAATTCAGAATGATTTTTACAAGCCAACTACAGCCTCCAATAAAATCTTTACAACTTTGTATTTGCTATTAGCTAACATCACTTAATCAGGTAAATACGGGGAATACGTGGGGTAATCTGTTCATTCCATTTATCTGTCCTGCGAGTTAACTGATTCCTTATATGATCCAATGGGGTTGAAGGTCAGGAGTAAGGAGTGGCACTGAAAAGAGAAATAAACAAAAAAACCCAACAGCTGAACATGTAGCTAATAAGACATGTGCTTGTCCTAGCCATGATCATCATGGGCCAGATCTCCCAAAATGCTCATCACCTGTTCAGTCACCCACTTAAATGGCCAGATTGTTCAAAAGAGCTCAGCTCTTGGTGAGACACCTAACCAAAGGTCCAGATTTTCTAAAGGTCTTGACAATGTAACATACAACTTGATTTGAGAACTGAGCCCATGATGGGTAAAGAATATGGCTCGCTCATACCATTTTGGACTGGTGGCTAAAACAATGCATTTTCAAAAGACTTGACATTTTGCACTTACAATCTTATTCTGATATCTTACTTACGTTGATTAGTACCTTACTCTGCTTAGTGCCACTGACCACCGTGAAACTACTTGTGGAGTAAGGTACTATCCAATGTGACAGAAAGGGTGACAGCATCCAACCCTTGACTAGTAAATGAGAAGGCTCCTAAGAGACCTTTTTGGGGTTAATGTGGAAACAATGCATAAATTCAAGCAGCTGCCTAAATACAGTATGTATTTTCCCAAAAGGCTGGAACAGGAAGGTGAATGATCACACATTTACATGTCTTAAAAATGTACAGTACCGTAATAGGTGCAAAAGAATGCTGTTATCACAGTCATGTTGGCCTCTTTGATAATTCCACTTTTCCTGTCGCTCTGAGAACAAAGGGGTAGGTTATTATTAGGAATATCATTTTATTAGATTTTTTTTAATATGGCAAACAAACTAAGGGAAGGGATCGAGAAAAATGATAAAAGAAAATGTGGTCCTGACCCAGTATTCCTTGTTCACCCAGAACACCCATTGGACTTAACTAGCAGAGGAGTCACGATGGATGGCTTCACCCCCCTTTATTCATGTAGAGTATCCTCACAGAATAAAGTCCTATTCAGCATGAGCTGTCAACCCCAAACAATCCAAAAATCATGCGTCAGCCCCTCCTCCCCTGAATCATGAGAATTTTCTTTAAAATCATAAGATTAAAAAAAATCACTGTTGGGTTCTTTTTATTTGCCTTCTGGAACTGGAGTCTTAGGGATCACATTTTCAAGCTTCTCTGCAACTCTGAGGGCTAGGAACCTTTTTTTTAAAATTTTATTTATTATTATTTTTTTTTAGTGATGGCAGAAGTTCTCTGGTAATAAATTTCTAACAGCAGTAAGGGCCTTAAGAAAACCACCAAGTGTCATGAAATAAAATTGTAAGAACTGGAAACACTGAATCAGGTGGGCAGAATCTGACCCTTAATGTGATCTGTGATCTACTCTGAGTGTTTTCCTCCCATTAAAATAAATAAATAACCCCCCAAAAAAGTTAAACCCACAAAACAGAACAAACTACTTTAAAAAACCATTATGGTCTTGGCTCAAGATAATAAAAGCCAGGAAATGTAAAGGTAGAGCCTGGCACACCATTCTTATCCCAGTTCTCTTTCAACATTTCTCCCTGCACTCACATGGAGGGTCAGCCTTCATTTTGAAATTCTTGGCTTGTGACAGTTTGGATAATGATTTCCTCACTGTCCAAATTCGGTGGGGGGTTTTATTGGCTCAGAGCACCAGGTGTGGAAGTGTAGCATAGCATGCTTTCTCTCCTGCAGCAGTCCCAGAGTGATCATGTGATAGCATATGCCTGGATGCTGTTAGTCCATTTGCATGGGAACAAGATAACCTGTAGTTTTTGTGATTCCTACAGAGAAAAAAAAATAAAACAACTGGAGTTACAAACGCCGGTGTAACGGGGTGTCACGCTGTCTGGAGTGGCTCAGGACTGAGTGCCTACCTCAGGGCAGACTTTCAGAAACAGGGCAGACACCCCAAACTGGTGCTGTGTTCCATAATTCGATTTCACCAAGCCAGTAGCAAATGTGAACTGCTGGATCACTACAACAGCCTGACCCAAGCCATAACTAGGCATTTTAGCGCCCAGGGTAAGCAAGCATATCTGCGCCCCCTACTGGGTTTTTTGGTAATTTCCCCACTCCAGTGGCTGTGCGCCCTAGTCGCTTGGCCTGCTTGCCCTGCTCTGGGTACAGCCCTGAGTCTTCCCATGGAGTCACAGTCCCCTTAGATTCCCCAGTCTTTCTTGCTACCCAAACTGGACTTCATGATAAATGGTCACTTACACACACAAACAACCCCCCCCCAACAAAAACCCCCCAAACCTACGATATTCAGTTTGCTTCCAGTCCCAAGAGATGAGCCACTCACCTCAGCTCAGTATGTACAGTACTCTAGATCCAATGCCAAAGACAATGCGTGTACAATTCTGTAATAAATTATCTAAAGGTTTATTAACTAGGAAAAAGAAATAGAGTTATTTACAGGATAAAGCAAGCAAACATATACAGACAAATAAGTTACCATCTAAATCCTAAGGACTTGTCTACATTGGCAAGTTTTGTTGATGAAACTAATGTCGACAAGGAAAATCGACAAAAGCAAAGTCACCAAAGCGTGTCTACTTTTGCTCCCTCTGTCAATAGATCGTGTCCACATTTGGGGCACCTTTGTCAACAGCGAGAGCAATGGACTATGGGTATGTATCCCACAATGCCTGGTGACACCATCCGTCACTAGGTGTTGTGGGAATGCAGAAACAGAGCGCAGCGCATCCTGGGATGTGCAAAATGTACTGTCATGCACCACTTTGTGTCCCAGCTCTCTAAAGGTCTCTGGCTTTCTTTCGTGCCATTTTTCCAGCTGTCATTGTTTTGTAGTGCGCACCAGCATCTGCAGTGAGAGAGGATGGATCCTGCACTTCTCTCATGTGCCGTTAGCTGTCGTGAGGACATGGCGCATGGCAGCACAGTTACTCGCAGAGTTATTCACAGAGTTAGCAGAGGATGAATCGTAGGCACCCGAGTGTGATATGGCGGCAGCAACTTATCAGTGCTTTGTGCCAGGGCTGGCTTTAGGAACTGTGGGGCCCGATTTGAATACCCGGTGGCGGTCCGGGTCTTCGGCAGCACTTCAGCAACAGGGGGTCCTTCCCTCGCTCCGGGTCTTTCGCGGACTCCCTGCCGCCGAAATACCGCCGAAGACCCGGAGCAAGTGAAGGACCCCCCCGCTGCCGAAGTGCCGCCGAAGACCTGGACCGCCGCCGGGAGAGTAAAAAAAATTAAAAAGGTGCCTAAGGTGCAGGGCCTCTTAGGCACAGGCGTGGGCCCGATTCCAGGGAATCAGGGGAATTGGCCTAAAACTGGCCCTGCTTTGTGCATTCACAGAGGAGCTGCATATGGTAGAGCGTCGCTTTTGGGCTAGGAAAACAAGCACTGATTGCTGGGATCGCATTGTCATGCAGGTGTGGGTACAGAACTTTAGGATGTGTAAAGCAACCTTCCTGGAACTAGGTGCTGAGCTGGCCTCTGACCTGCGGTGCAAGGAGACCAGATTGAGAGCTGCCTTTCCGGTAGAGAAGCGTGTTGAAATTGCTGTGAGGAAGCTGGCGAATCCAGACTGCTACTGGTCAGTCGCAAATCAATTTGGAGTAGGAAAGTCCACTGCTGGGGCTGTATTACAACAAGTGTGCAGGGCAATAAATTGCATCCTGCTGCATAGGACCGTGACTCTGGGAAATGTGCATGACATAGTGGATGGCTTTGCAGAGATGGGTTTCCCTAACTGTGGTAAGGCCATTGATGGCACACACATTCCAATTTTAGTGCCAGATCACCTTGCCTCTGAATACATCAATAGGAAGGGATACTTCTCCATGGTGTTGCAGGCGCTTGTGGCTCACTGGGGGCGTTTCACAGACATCAATGCAGGCTGGTTTGGAAAGGTGCATGACGCACACATCTTCAGGAACAGCGGCCTGTACAGGAAGCTGCAGGCGGGGACTTTCTTTCCAGACCACAAGTTCACCCCTTACAGCCCTGGCTCATGAAACCTTGCATAGGGCACCTGAACAGCAGCAAGGAGCATTTTAACAACAGGCTAAGCAGGTGCTGCATGGTAGTCGAATGTGCCTTTGGCTGTTTGAAAGCTCACTGGAGGTGCCTTTCCAAGGATAATATTCCTGTGCTGCACTTTGCATAATTTGTGTGAATCTAAGGGTGAAATGTTTGCTCAGGTGTGGAGCACGGAGGCAGAGCGCTTGGCTGCACAGTTTGAACAACCAGATGCCAGGGCTGTCAGAGGAGCCCAGAGGGCTGCTATTAACATCAGAGAGGCTCTGAGGAACCACTTTGACAATGAGGGGCCTCCCACTTTTTGATTCCCTACACAAGCCACAGGAACTTACCCAGAGTCTCATCTGTTTCCTGCTCCCCGTTGAGCACTTTTGGAGTGGAGAAAAGTTCCTGGCTGCATACCCCACATGGTGACCTCACTGGGAGCACCACAGCCTCTTCTAACTCGACTTCTTCATCCACAATTTCAGCCTCAGGGTTACCCCCTCTTTCAGCAGCCTGCGAAGTATCCACGGGGCTATCGGTGATGGAGGTGGGGTCACCACCAAGGATAGCTTTCAGCTCCTTATAGAAGCGGCAGGTCTTAGGTGCACCACTGGAGTGATGATTCTCCTCCCACGCCTTATGGTACACCTGTCTCAGCTCCTTTATCTTCACTCTGCAGTGCTGCGTGTCCCGATCATAGCTCTTTTCACACAAGCCTTGTAAAATTTCCATATATGTGTTCCTATTCCTACGGGTCACTCACAGCTGCGACCGAACAGACTCCTCTCCCCATATACTGATCAGATCCAACAATTCAGCAGTGGTCCAAGCGGCAGTGTGTTTGGGGCGATAGCCAGCCATGCTCACCTGGGAAGCTCCTCTGGGAAGCCAGCAAACAGGAAATGTGATTTAAAAGTCCTGGGGCCTGCAAGAGGGAGGGGCGGGTTGACTACAGGGCAGCAGAGTTCAACTCGCTGACCAGAGTGGCAGCATGGGAATTGTGGGATACTTTCTGGAGGCCAATAAAATTAGAAGAAGACCCTGTGGTGTCTACACTGGCTATTTGTCGACAATAAAGGGAGGGAGAAATGACAAGTCTCTAGCAGGGGTGGAAGTTTTTTGTCACCAAAACTAGGGGTTTTTTTCCCCAAAAAAGTGACCTTGCAGTGTGTACACTATCGCTGTTTTGTTGCCAAAAGCCAGTTTTTGGAAACAAACTTGCAAGTGTAGACAAGCCCTTAGAGTGACAGAGTTGTAGTGATCTGTCCATTCAAAGTGAATTTCAGGGCAGATCCAGGAGGCAGCCCCTAGGGATCTCTGGCTTTAGTGTGGTGTCTCTAACCCAGTCAGAGTTCAAACGGCAAAGAGATGGAAAATTTTCCTGTGACTTTGATTTCCTTCATTCAGCTGCCAAGTCCACAGGACAAGCTTCCTTGCACATTTCCAAGGGGTAATAGGCCCATTAACAAATCCTTTGTATTGTGATGTTCCTTCATGGAACACCTGATTTTGATAATCTTTCTGGATGAGCAGGGGGGATGATTCCAGTGCCGGGGTTTACAAGTTTAAAGCATACATTTTCAAAGTTATAAAGCAAAACTTACATATTTTCTTATGGCATGAAATATAGACATTACAAGTGAGATTAAGTGCATGCAGCAACTTACAAGCATTTCATACAATCTAAACACTAAATACATCCTTATAAGACTAATACCTATTTTGAGTAAAACCAACATACAAGTGACCTGGTCTGGTCTTTCAGCTATGAATTCTTAGCTAATGCCTGAAGTCTGGGCTGGTTTGCTAGCATCACAAGGGGATTTCATAAAGTTGTTAATAGTGCAGTGTGAGCGAAAACTAACCTCACTGGCTCCAGTTCAGTTCTGCTGTGGAATCCTCTGTTGCAATCTTGTTGTCTGGTAAAGATAAATTAAAGCCTCATCAGAAGGGGCTTGGTACATCTCAGGAACAGGCTCGTAGGGTAAAATTTGCAAAAGCACCTAAATAATTTAGGAGGTAAGGTCTTATTGAAGGTCAATGGGACATCGGAACCTAAGTGCCCGAGCTACTTTTGAAGGGAACTTAGGAGCCTTTGCAAATGATATCCTTACTCTTTAACAAAAGAAATTTAAGGCCCTAGATTTTGGGGAAGATCTTAAAAAAACAAACAAAAAAACCCCTTCAGGATTTAGAAGCATGAGTCCCATGAAATCAATGCAACTTGTGCTCCAAAATCCATCAGCTGCTTTTCCAAATCTCTCCCTCTGATTTCAGGTACACCAGTGTAAATCCAGAGTAACTCAATTGATTCAAACTTTTCAGTTACTCTGTTGGGCCTGAGTCTCATCTCACATCAGTGGAACTCCACCAAAACTCCACTGGCTTCACGTGAGTTACTCTGGATTTTCACTGATGTAAGAGATGCTCTGATTTTTTTTTTTTGGTCTTCTAATGTAATTTTAACGAGGAAATGAGAGTCATTTTACTGCCGTAGCTGAGCTGGACGTATAGATAGTTTTGCCATTAAAGTCCTCAAGGGAAGCTGTATCATTTTTACATAGGGTGAAAATAATACATTTATAGATAACAGACAGTCTAGATAGTCATGATTTTTTTTCTTTGGTATGGGTCATGGGAGTTATGGCTATTACACAAAACCCAGAAATCCATATGGTTCCCCCATCATTATTTTCATTTTAGCCCAGTGTCCCATTTACTCTCTATAACTCATACACGCCACATTCTCCACTATGAGAAAAGACCCACAGGGAGCAGGAAATTCTATCAGTTCAGATTAGAGAATCTCCTCTGAATCCTTCCATAGGATGAGGAGAAAGGGTTATCCCCTGGGATGGGCAGGGCAGTGGTGTGCTAAACCAGTGGCTGTCCCATGATCTGTACACTTGTCACACTCAGAAAGATCCTGTGGCTAGAGAAACGTCATGCATGGTCATATAGGGACCATGCTGCCATATGCGGACTGCTTCCATGGCTTCCAGATACGTCTTAGGAAGAATCCCCACTCAACTCAGTTGTTTGGGTGGAGCAGATGCGTAGCAGTAGCTGGCAATTGATGCTGAGAACTTGAAATGTGCCCTGCTTGATTGGACACAAGTCACATGATGTGGTTCTTTTCTTTGATTTAGAAGAGTGTTAGGAATAGGTTTCTGGGGAGAATGCGTATCATTGCAAATATGAGATTTGCGTTCCACAGATATTCAGAAATCCACTTAAAATTTGCTGTTTTAGCAAATAGCCCTTTCGTCACAACACAGGTAAAGAGGTTGAAACACTAAAGAAACATAACCCAACAATACCAACACCCATCGATGCAAGAAACATTAAACATCTTAGTGTGCTATAGTAAGTGGTGTGTAGACTCAGGAGGTTTAGGGACTATTTCTGGCCATACCACTTCACTTGCTGTGTGACCCTGAGCAAGTCACTTTCCCTCTCGATGCTTCTCTTTCACCTCTCCCACTTTGTCTTATCCATTTAGACCAATGGTGGGCAACCTGTGGCCTGTCAGGGTAATCCGCTGGCGGGCCGCCAGACAGTTTGTTTACATTTGCTTGGCTGCCCACAGTTCCCAGTGGCCGCGGTTTGCCGTTCCCGGCCAATGGGAGCTGCAGGAAGCAGCGGCCAGCACGTCCCTGTGGCCTGTGCCGCTTCCAGCAGCTCCCATTGGCTGCAGGTTGCTCATCACTGATTTAGACTGTAAAGTCATCTGGGCAGGGACTGTCTCTTACAATACAATCATAGAAATGGAGGGCTGGAAGGGATCGTGAGAGGTCACCTACTCCAGCCCTGGGTGCTGTGGCAGAGCCAAGTAAACCCAGACCAATCCTGACAGCTGTTTGTCCAGCCTGTTTTTAAAATCCTCCAATAATGGGAATTCCACAACAGCCCTTGGAAACCTATTCCAGAGCATAACTAATCTTATAGTTAGAAAGTTTTCCTAATCTCTAACCTAAATCTCTCTTGCTACAGATTAAGCCCGTTACTTCTTGTCCTACCTTCAGTGGACAGGGAGAACAATTGATCACTGTCTTCTTTATAACAGCCATTAACATATTTGAAGACTGTTATTAGGTCCCCTCTCAGTCTTCTTTTCTCAAGACTAAACATGCCCTTAAAGTTTTTTAACCTTTCCTCATACGTTGTGTTTTCTAAATTTTCTGTCATGTTTGTTGCTTTCCTCTGAATGCACTCAAATTTGTCCAACTTTCTTACACTGTAGCACCCCAGAACTGGACAAAGTTCTCCATCTGAGGCCTCACCAGTGTCAAGTAGAACGGGACAGTTACATTCCATGTCTTACATGCAAGACTCCTGTCAATACGTCTGGACTAGGATTGTTGGAGGGAACTAGAAATAAAAGGTCACTGAGTGCACACCCAGTGGAGTCAGTACAGTTTCCATGGGGAAGAAGCTACATCCTGATACACACAGTGGCTTGTCTGGGAGCGTGATTTCCCCATTGACGGTGACAGAAGACCAGACAGGGAAAGCCAGTGCGAGGAGTCAGTGTTCAGGCAATGGAGCAGACCCTATAATGGTTGGTGGGTCAACAAAGAGCGATGCAGAAGGCTATGCATTCGTTCCAGGAATCCTATCAGATGGAACAGCAGTCCCTCCTTGCATGTCAGGTGGAGCAGCAGAAGAGCCTGCAAGAGTTCATAAAGGAACAGGTGCAGGTGCAGCGGCAACTAATACAGGGCCGGGTGAATCCCGTGATACAGAACAGCAGTGGGACATAGGGGGTGAGCCTGTGTAAGATAGGCCGCACAGATGACCCTGATGCGCTTTTACTAACTTTTGAGAGGGTAGCAATGAAAGCCTGATGGAATAAGGGATTGTGGGCCCTCCAAGTGGCATTTTGTTTGTCAAGAGAAGACCAGGCTGCCTCTATGGCCCTGAGGGAGGAACAGGCCCAGGACTATGACAAGGGTAAAGGTACCTATACTGGACTGGGTTGGCCTCTTGGTCAAAAAATGACAGAAATTTTGGGCCACTAGATGGACTGGAGGCAACCCAGGGTGTTTGCGCAAAAAATAACAGACTGGGCAATTCACTGGCTAAGGCCAGACACCCCAAGTGCAGAGGAAATAATAGACTTGATGACATTGGTGCAATTTCTCCAGAGCCTCCCAAAAGCGCACACATTTGGGTCCAGAGGGACCAGCCATTCCAGCCAGCGACCCCGGAGGAAACAGTAAAGCTTGCAGAAGAGTTAGTGGATGCAGACTTTCCCAGGAAAGAATTCCCAATATTTCAGGGACTTGACCCAGGGAAGAAGGAGGGTGATTTGACCACACCCAGGATAATCAAAAAGAGTCCCTAGTGGAGAACAAGGGGAGACAGCAACAGGCCCTGCCTGCATTCTCCACCACATTGTCACAGAGTTCACTAGTCACTGCTAGAGGTGCCTCTTTCTGGCCACTCTGGGGATTAGCTCTTTCAGCCTAACTCCCTCTTCTTGCGGTTTCTTGGCCCGTCGTCTTGCTCTGCAGCCTCTCTCTTGCTCGTCACGAGCTGCAGCGCCTCGTCTTTGTAGCTTAGCGCTCCAGCCAAGTCACAGTAGTCCGCCCCTCCCAGGGTTCTATTAAAGTCCTCCACAGCATCCCAGGCAGTCCTTACATCCACTGTCCTGGGTGAGTCACTCCCCCAGTGACTGGGACAAATGCTCCTGGACCGTCTTCAAGATCACAGTCCAGACTGGGCTACTCTTCAATGGCTGCTAGGGGGAACTCTGGGTTCTAGTGTACAGGCCCTATCTCCAGCAGCCCAGGTCTGTACTACCCCAAACCTTCCTGCCTCTCCCCTGGACTACTTCCTACCTAGGCTTGCATTCTGCACCCTAGCTACGCCCTTATCACCCGGGTCTGCTAGCCAAACCCTTCCTCTTCGGTCCAAAACCCCTTTCTCTCCCTTATCCCTAGGAGAGTGATTGCAGCCCCTGGCCACCACCAGCTCCCTGGTTTTATAGAAGCCCCTCCTGTTCCTCTACTGGTGAGCTTCCCTTAATCAGGGCTCTCCTCTCAGCGTAAATATCCCCCAGCTTGCAGCCTAATCGGTGAATTGGCCCATCTGGCCTATGTTAACCCCTTCAGGGTGAGTGTGGAGAACACACCCCATCTCAACACCCCAGAGTGAAATTAGCCTGTTTTGCAACTGCATCTGCAACTGTTGGCTCATATTCAATTTGTGACCCACTATCACCCCCAGATCCTTTTCAGCTGCACTATCACCTAGCCAGTTATTCCCCAATTTTGTAGTTGTCCATTTGATTTTTCCTTCCTCAGGGAAGTACTTTGCACTTATCTTTGTTGAATTCAATCGTGTTGAATTCAGCTCTGTGTGTGTGTGTGTGTGTATGTGTGTACAGGGCCTAGCACTATGAGGCTCTGATCTCAGCTGAGGCCTCTAGGTAGGGTTGCCACCCATCCGGTTTTCACCTGGACAGTCCTGGTTTCGGCTTATGTGTCCCAGTGCCATTGAAAAGCCCTGGTGTCCATTTTTTTAATCTGGGGCGAAGAGGCAGAGCAGGGGTGGGGGCTGGGGGGGGAAGAGGCAGAGGAAGGGGCGGGGGCCCAGGGGTACGGTTACCAGCCATTAGAAAGGTGGCAACCCTACCTGTAGGTGCTTTTGTAATACAAACAATAGCAATAAAAAAGCCAGACTCTCATGCGCCAGAGCATTTCAAATCCATGTCAGGCCTTTCTACCCACTGCTCCAGTGCTAGCATGAAAACAAACAGCTGTTTTCTCCTTAACCTCACATTGCATCCATTTTCCTCACAGACTTTTAGCCCCTGGTCAAAAATTGATCACGCACATCCCACTCTGACAGATGAACCATGAAAAAAACAGTTGTTGAGTTCTCTAAGCCCTGATGGTTTAAACTCTGGATCAGTTGATCAACCTGTACATATGGATGAATGGGGAGTTCTATATCTCGTTCCTGGGGGTTACCAGCAGAAATTACTTTAAAATAACACACAAAGGGGAACATGCACTCAAAGAATATAGGTCAGTGGAAGTGCAGGGTGAAGCAGGGGAATTGAGCATAGAGACCCTTTAATTTTTTTTCAGTCTGGTTATTAAAGCAAAGAGTGGGCCTGACTTTTAAAGATCTCAAACCAGCCTGTCTCTGAATACAGCTTAGGTCATCGATTGACTGCAGGCCAGACTATAACATCTATGTACCAGATTTATGGGCACAGTCATATAGCTAAACATAGTGTAAATCAGTGTAGCTTCACTGACAGAGGCACTGTGGCTCACTGTGGATAGGAGAATGCACTGGAACACAGGAGATGTTGATTCTATTTTCAGCTTTGTGACTGGCCTGCTGGATAACCTTGGGCAAGTCACTTCATGGATCTGTGCCTCAGTTTTCCCTTTTGTAAAATGGGGATAATGGCCATTACCTCCTTTAGTAAAGCATTTTGAGAGCTATGGTGCAGAGTGAGGTAGTATTTTTATTACCTTGAGTTATGACAGCTGAGGGTCTGGCCTGTAATTATTTGGTCTAGCAATTAATTGCAAGTGCAAAATGATGGGCACGATTTTGTGAATGCAAAATTGGACTTATAAAATCAGAAGGGGTGTGTCAAACTCATGACCACTGGCGTGTGCATGGGTGTGAAATTATATAAGGTATATCAGTCCTGTTTTATAAGCAGAATTTCCCACCATGACCCTAAGCATGACCTGTTGTCCCGGTCAGCCACTACAAAGGGTATTGCAAAATGTCCTATTTGCAGGGAGCATTTTTTTGCAAAAGAAATCTGTTTAATTTAGAATGGTGATAATCCTGCTCATGCCACCCCCATCAGATAACTCATTGATTGACTTCAGATAACCCCTTCTCATGATCACTGGTTACATTCAGAGCCTTGCTTAACTTATTTGCCTATTTGCACTCTTCAGATAAAAAGAAAACCCCTTTCCACTCAAGCTGTTTGCTTATATTGTGTGTCTTAGTAGAAGGTGGAATCGCTGAGTCCATGGTTACTGCACAAAGCAGCTGACTTTTTTTTTTTTTTTTTTTTAAATTCTGGAAGTTCCCTCACTGGTGGCTGTCCCATCCAGGGCCATAGGTCTCATGAGATCTGCACGGGACCCTTCTTCCAGGAGGCACAAGTAGGGTGGCTATGCAAGCAGGCTGTTGCACATCATGGCCCTAATCCAACAAAGCACTTAAATGTATGCTGAAATGGAATGAGTTATGTGCTTAAAGTTAAGCATGAGCTTAGGTGTATTGATGCATTGTGGTCCATGGGCTCCACAGAATGAGGTGCGTGCCAATTCTGAATCTACTAGTGAAGAGGGTAGTATTGGGGGTAAAACAGGGAAGGATCACTGGAGCTAATTTACATGGATCCAGGGGCTAGGAAACCTCATGGAAGGGAAGCAGCTGCTTCTCCAGTCTAGGGTGACCAGACAGCAAATGTGAAAAATCGGGACGGGGATGGGGAGTAATATGAGCCTATGTAAGAAAAAGACCCAAAAATCGGGACTGTCCGTACAAAATCGGGACATCTGGTCACCCTGTTCCAGTCTCTAAGCTGCAGAAAGGCTGCACAGTATTGGATCTGGCAGGCAGCATAAGTATGGATCTCTTCCTTCCACCCCCAATGCAGGACAGTGACATGAAGTCTGACTTCCTGTGGGATTTGAACTTTCCCCTCTAGTGAGCTCAATTCAAGTAGAATGAAATCTTCCTGTAGTTTTCATGCGCAGTGATGAATGAACTGCTGTTCTGGCTGCTGGGAACCTCTGTGCATAATGAAATAGGTTTTCTGGGGATTTTTTGGGTAGAACAAGCTTCATTCAGTATGGGCCCAGTTCTGCAGCCATTGATCTCAATGGGGACAGGAGCAGGCCTCTGAGGAAAGTTCCACTCTAATTTTATTTTGACTGAATTAGTGATCAGTTACAGCCAAGATTTTCACAAGTGACTAGTGATTTTAGGTGATTCTACATTTGAGTGACCAGTTTGAGAAACCTTAAAGGTTCGCTTCTGGGTTTTACACTTAGAACAATTTTAAAACGTATCTCTGTTTAATATGCACATTTGCCTCCTCCTTCTACTCTGAATCTAGGCAGGACACTGTAAATAAATGTGAAATAAAGTTCAGTGTCCCCCCCCCCCAAATAATTTAAAAAGACTATTTTCCAGTATAGTGACATCCAAATAACACTGGTCACCCTCTTCAGATTTGTTTTTCAGTATTTTAGATGTTACTATCTGACAGATCTTCTGGCTTTGTGGCTTTAAAGTCCCTAACTTCTCAAATGTATGTCCTTTATCCTGGGACGAATTTAAACTGACCTGTACAAGGGATGAGAAGAGGGAAGGAAACATACTGGCAAAAAACAACCCTCTCCCCCGCCGCCCAAACTCACATCTTATCTGATAAAAGTGTTAGCTCTAACAGTGAGGTTCCCTTATAGAAAAATCAGATACACTTTATTTTTCCTATACTGTTTCTTTCTCTCGATTATTTCCATTTTGGCTTTGACTCAAGACAACAATCCTATTCAGGACAGTACTTAAACATGTGCTTAACTTTAAGCATATGCTTAAGTCCCATTGCAATCACATTTAAGCATGTGCTTAAAGTTAAGTAAGTGTTTAAATGCTGCCCTCAATAGGAACAGACTAATGACATGTTTAAGAGCTCTCTTAGCAATGCCTGATGCATTTGCTGGCTGTAGAAAGTCAGCGGTTCATCACTTCTGTTTTATCATCCTGACATCATACCACATAATTTGGGAGTTGTTTCCTGGTCTTTGCGAATGGGTTGCTTCTCCTGCCTTATGCAATTGCAGTGACTTTGGAAAGGGAAGTGGTTCCAAGATTTGAGGGATAATCTCCTTTTGGTCCCTGGAGAGCTCGTTAATAGACTTTACAAATCCATTTTTTAATAATAAAGAGGGAATGGTGTTAAGAAATACAGGTAGTGTAGTTCCGCACACTCACTCGGTGGTACAGCACCACTGTACATTCGGGGAGGACTGGGCCTACAAGAAAGACCATTGTATTGTGTGTTTGTACAGCACCTAGCACAGAGGGGTACTAGTCCAACACCCGAGCACTACAGTAATAAAATAATAATAAGAGCACTATTTTTTCTACCAGAGCAGCTCATTCATACAATACCACGACAGGGCACTAGTAGTAGTGACAGGGCACTATACATAGCACGCTGGGCACTGATGTTGCTGCAGCATGAAGAAGGCTGCAGGCTCAGCCCTGAGCAATTACACACTTTGTGTTGGGAGATGATGAGCACCTGGGCTAACGGCATAATTGGGGGGATATAAGTGGAAGGAACGGGAAGCAAGGAGAAGCTCAGAAGGAAGCTCAGAGGTGAGCCTGGGCTGTGGAGTGAAGGGTGTGGGGAAGCCACCTCTTGCTGTAAGCCTGCAGTACGCTGTGATACTTTGTAAGGAAAGAATAAATACGGAGCTGGTGAAAGGGTAATAACCTGGGGTGTGTTTGTGACCGTGAGGCCACATGGACTGGCCAGGCAGTGAAGTACACTGGGTAGTGACAGAGGTGCCCTGTGACAAGTGGGGGCTTGTCCAGGAGTACTAACTCTTGCAGCGGAGAGAAGGACTCTTGAGGGGTAACCTGTGCCAAGGCAGGTGAGGTGGGCCCCAGGGACGAGATGCTGCACTGCTTAGGGGAACAAGAAAAGGAGATGCAGAAGACCCAGCAGGCGGATTGGCAAGCCCTTCTGGGTTGGCAGTAGGGCAGCCGCAAACCTTGCAAGAGTTCTTCAGGTGACAGACCCAGATACAGCAACAGCTGCTGGTGAATGATGGGCTTGAGACTATGTAAGATGGCGCCACGGGATGACCCTGTTGCTTTTTTACTTTGAGCAGGTGGCTACTAGCTTCAGATGGGACAAGACCTTTGACTAGCCCCTTATCTGGGTGATGTGGCCCTGAGTGAGTGCCAGGACAAAGATTATGATACGCTGAAGGCCGCTATTTTAGACAGGGCAGGCTTGTCAGCAGAGAAATACTGCCAAAAATTCAGGGCATCCCAGGTGGAATAGCAGGATACGTCCCTATGGCCTTTGCAGAAATTGTCAGACTGAGCCATTTGATGGGTACAGCTGGATAGACAGGAGACTGAGGCCCTCTGGAACAGTTTACACACAGCGTCCCCGAGACTACAAGGGTCTGGGTTTGGAGGCATCAGCCAGAATCATGAGAGGCGGCGGTAAAATGAAGAGAGGAGTATGTGGAGGCAGATTTTCCATGGAAATAGCCCTAGGACCAAGGACGGGGGGAAGAAGGTTGAAGAACCTCATGCTGTGAAGGCCAGGAAGAAATGCCCGGAACTAACAAAGGGGCCCCAATTGCCCACACAATAGCTTGCCCTCCGTGCAGGGGCACAGGACACATAAAGAGAGAGTGCCCCTACGTGGACTGCAGGTTCGCAGAGTTCTGTGGGTGACCAGGTATAAAAGGGGGCCAGGGATAAGGACGATTCCTGTCAAAGTAGGCTGAAGAACGACAAGGGATGTTGCAGATTCAGCAGCAGCGTGTTCCTGTGTATGGAGTGTCCTGGTTAGGCTGCAGTGGCCAGGGGCGGCGCTAGCACGCCAAGCACATGCCTGGGGCGGCAAGCCACGGGGGGCGCTCTGCTGGTCGCCGCGAGGGAGGCAGGCAGGCTGCCTTCAGCGGCATGCCTGTGGAGGGTCCGCTGATCCCGCAGCTTCAGTGGACCTCTCGCAGGCGTGCCGCCGAATCCGTGGGACCGGGGACCTCCTGCAGGCAAGCCGCTGAAGGCAGCCTGCCTGCCATGCTTGGGGTGACAAAATACCTAGAGCCGCCCCTGGCAGTGGCAACAGGAGGGGGCGCCGATAATGATTTATTGTACACATGGAGAAAGCGCACTTATCCTACGTCGGTTATTCCCTTGGAAGTAGAAGGAAAGTTTAGGTGGCAGAGGGTAGGGATAGTAAAGTTGTTGCCTTACTCGGTAATGTTAGGAAGAGAGGGGACCTCATTCCCCTTGTGTGAAAAGGGTAGATGCTGGGGGAAGGGAACCCAACCAGTGGGACAGCACAAAAAGCTCACGAGTATGGACACTCCAGGGAGTTTTCCAGGTCCAGTGCATGAGAACCCTAGACACATGGTAACATGCTCAGAAAGATGTCAGACACTGGAGGACACTGGAGGGATGAGTAAAATGTGAGGAAGGGCAGTGGAACAGAGTGTGCTAGATCAGGGACACCTAGAAGAGAAGGAGGGAGGAGGTTCTGCTGGCTCCTGGGAGGACAAATCCAAGCCAAGGCACAAGATGGAGAACAAGTCGAAGAGAGGGGTCCTGACAAGGAAGCCTTGGTGGGTGAACCTACCCTGATAGTCCTGAACCAGGGGCAAGATAAGACGGGGGAAGAGAGGGATCGTGAGGCGGTGGCTCTAGAGGGACAATTCACACAGGTAGATATAAGCTAAGAGCAAAGTAATCTGGAAGAAAGATCTGTGGGTTGTGATTGGTGAGATGACCAATGGGCAGAGATGGAGCTGTGGGGGAAATCTCCACCCTCTAGGTGTGTCTTCTGTGGGTGGAAAGCAGGACCACCCTCACTGGTGGTCCATGGAAGGCCAGCCCCAAAGGGAACAGGAACCCTCAGTAAAATAACAACCCTTTAAAGAGGGTAGGATCTGGGCAGCAAAGAAGACCTCTTCCAGAGGCAAGAAAAGGCCTCAAGTGAAATGAGGGGGTGCGATGTATGTGTGTGTGTGAGAGAGAGAGACAAGGCACTCTTAGTAGTGACAGGGCACTATAAGTGGCACGCTGGTCACTGATGTTGTTGCAGCATGAAGAAGGCTGTAGGCTCAGCTCTGAGAAATTACACACTTTGTGTTGGGAGATCATTAGTACCCGGGTGGCACTCACTGGGCTTATGATGTAATTGGGAGGACGTAAGTGGAAGGAACAGGAAGCAAGGGGAAGCTCAGAAGGAAGGCTCAGAGGTGAGCCTGGGCTGAGGAGTGAAGGCTGCGGAGAAATGACTTCTTGCTGTAAGGCTGCAGTATGCTGTGATACTTTGTAACAAAAGAATAAATACCGAGCTGGTGAAAGGGTAATAACCTGGGGTGTGTTTGTGACAGTGAGGCCACATGAACTGGCCAGGCAGCAAAGTACACTGGGTAGTGACTGAGGTGCCCTGTGACAAGTACAAATTCACAAATAATGTGTCAAGGGAGTAAACTATTTGGGCCAAACTTTACTCTGTTGTTCGAGTAAACTATTCGGGCCATGTCTACACTAACAAACTTACACGGCACAGCTGTACTGATGCAGCTGTGCCACTGTAAGATCGCTTGTATAGCTGCTCTCTGTCAATGGGAGAGAGCGCTCCCATCGACATAATAAAACCACTCAACGATGGGCAGTAGCTGTGTTGGCAGGAGAAGCTCTCCCACCGACATAGCGCTGTGTATACGAGCACTTATGCCGACTAAACTCAGGTCACTCAGGGGTGTGGTTTTTTCACACCCCTAAGTGTCATAGGTTTTGCTGACATAAGTGATAGTGTAGACATGGCCTAACTCCTCTGACTTCAATGGAGATTCACAAAGTAAAATTGGGAGCAGAATTTGTACCAAAATATACCAAAAACCAAAGAAAAATGGCTAACAATGACTATTAGCCACTTCGCCTTCAATGGTCCCTTAGCACCTATTCTAACTGCTTATGCTAACTCTCTGTTGGATCTTGTGTTTAGCTGTGACACGCTGAATACCTTTCCCAGACCTGAAGAAGAGCTCCCTGTAGCTTGAAAGCTTGTCTCTCTCATCAGCAAAAGCTGGTCGAATAAATTATATCACATCACCCACCCAGAATGCAGAATCAGATTTTGACTTTCAATCACTGAATATTATCCAACACAATGAAAGTTAAAAAAGAACAACCCAACACTTTAAATATAACCTGTGATAGTGTGAATATAACTTAACAGATGTAAAATGCTGAGTCCATAGAAAAAAATACTAGTTTATGAATTGCATGTATGAGGTTGTGTGTTTGCATGAGTTCAGAATGACCTTTCCAGTACAAAGTGCACTACTTTGGTATTCATTCATTCATGAACATGCCTGCCCTCTTTGTACACGTCCCCTCTTCAATACATACCGTCAGGCTGCATCAAGGGCATTCTGCTGCCTGGCAAAACATCTCCTGTCATTCCCTCTTTGAATCTGAGATTGAACGGCTGCCTGCTATTTGATTTTGGAAGTGTTTTCCTTCCCTCACCGCAGCTCTAGTGATGAGTGAATATCCAAGAGGTTTGCTGGCTGGGTTCAGATAAGCCCCCCACATCTGTAGTGCTTATCTAACCGATCTGAGGTTTGCTTTCCCATTTCCCCAACTACATCCATCTCCTTTCCTCTGGCCACCTATGCCCACTTCTTAATTCTGAACCCTTCTCTCATACGGGCCCACAACATTCTGGGCACGACCCCACCATGTAGCCTTTTCCCAGGGTGTTCTCCTCTCCTTCTCTTGTATCAGGCACCCAGCTCTTAAAACTAGTAACACGATGTGTGGGAGCTGAAGGAAATGCTACCATGCGGTACTTGCATTCTGTTCAGCTAAAGCTTTTCCAATTGCATATGTATTGCTGAGAGAATGTGGGTACATACATAGGGCACTCAAATCTGTTGACATAATATATGCCTAAGTGCTGGGCTGAGCACCTACCCAGTTTTATGTATCTACCTGCTACTTTGAGTGTTCATTTGGGAGAGCCGGGGATCCTATTTAAGGCATTTGTGCTTTAAAACTGGGCCCACAGTTTTAAATCAGTAATGAGAATAATGTATGAAAACAAACGTATGTTTCTCCCTCAGTTTTTGGGTTCATTATACATTTCCCCCACTCTGTCTAATGGGGAATGACATTACATTTGGGGAACTTGAGGAGTTGCACGACATACATGATGCTCACCAATGGTTGGCGAGAATTAGGAAACCACATGGAATCCATTTCAGCTGCTGACTTTGTGATCTTTGCTGAGAAATATTTTTATTGTTACTTGTAGTGCAACAGCATCTAGGCGCCCCAGTCATGAACTAGGACCCTGCTATTGTGCTAGGTGCTGTACAAATACAGAACCAAAAGAAGGTCCTGTCCCAAAGAGCTTACAAGCTTACCATTTTCCTGCTTTCTTTCGTAACATGTTGGTAGCAACCACATATTTCCCCCTCCTTTTGTCCAATATGTGTAACCTATATCCAGCATCGCACACCAGAGCTCTAGGAAACCTAATAGGTAAAAAAATCTTTCTAATGATACAGTCCTGGAGAATATTGGAAGAATAAACGCAGCTGTTCCTAATCTACTTGTTAAATAATATTCCACGGTATTGCCTTAGTGTATTTGAGCTCTATTTATTCACTGTATAAATTAGTTTGGAAGGGTTAGATTTTTATCGGTGAATGTCTGTAAAAGTCAATTTCACAGAACATACAAATTGTTGAAAAAATATTTCCATTGATAATCATCTAAATTTACAGATAGGCAATGTAAGAAAAATGCTTGCTGAGGACTTGTTAGAGTTTGATTTAAGGATATTTACTTTGTACATTTTTGTGTGATGTTGACCCCCCCCCCAATAATTTTCGTGCAAATGTTAAAATTTAAAGTGATACAAATAGAAAAAATGCTTAAATAAACATTGACAATATTTGTCAAAATTACACACATAAAAATTGAATTCTGACAAGCCAATGTATAAGGAATTTCTCTGGTTGCTTCCTGCAATTCTTTCAGTCCTCCAGCAGGAGCAGTTAGTATTCGATGTATGATGCAACCTAGTCAACATGACCACAGTTCATCTCTGTTGTAAGTGCTCTTCAGAGGAGGGGAGGGAAGAAGGTGGGGCCACACTGAGGACTTTTAATGCCAGAAAGAATGGGAAGGCAAAAGAGAGCGCTGTGCAGTCAATCCAACACGCTGGCTGCTCCTCTGTTTTCTTTACTGTAATTTGCAAAAGTACCTGACTGCCTGTATCTAAGTCTAAAAAAATACAAGTAGGATATATCTTTCTTTTTTTTTCTTTTTAACTTTAGTTACCAATCAACCTATTCAAGATGACAAGAATTTTGACAGCTTGCAAAGTGGTGAAGACTTTGAAAGACGGATTTGAGTTTTGCAATGTGGCTGCTCATCATCACTGGCGTTTGGCAAGGACTGGTACCAGATTTTTAAGTGTCAAGGTAATAATAATCAAGCTCTCGCTAGTATATGTTTTGTGTGCAGATAAACCGCTTGAGGCAGATAAGTTGACTGACTTAAAACCGAACCAAACCTGGCTTCTAATTCTAAGCCTTACTCTGAGCCTCTCTTACTTGGCTACAATGTTTTATTGAGTAGGACTCTGTAGTCAGAGCTGAAATTGTAGGGTGAATTGCACCGAAAGGTGAAAGTTCATTATTCCTGTTAAATATTATAGAGGTATTTTCTTTTCAAACACCTTAGATCTCCAGAGTGCTGATAGCGAGAGGAGCTGATCTTATTTTAATAGGAAATACTTACATGCCTGTTGAACTGAGCTTAACTTTTATGCATGTGATTTAAGCTTATTAAAGGGGTTATACTGGGGTTTTGCCCTGAGACTCTTAATCCATGGGAGAGACACAGTCCTGTGTCTCACACTGGAGCCCTTTAGTTTAGTGGCTGAAATACTATCAGTTTAGCTCCCAGTCTTCAACACAGAGAGCTGAATTCACCAGCCGCAACTTTCTCCAGCTTTACCAGTGTAACTCAATTGATTTCAGCGGAAGTTATATTGGTGTAAAGTTAGTGCAGTGAGGAATTGGGCCTGGTGTGTAAATTCTGTAGCACTTGCAGTGAAAGTTTCATCATCATCATCAGACAGATCCAGACTAGAACAGGCCTCTGCCTGTGTAACCTGCCGTGGGTGCTGGAACAATTTTGATAGTGGGGTGCTGAGACTCATTGAACCAGACTGTAAACCCTGGATATAATGGAAACCACTTCAAGCCAGGGGACGCTGCAGCATCCCCCGCTGCCCTAGTTCTAGCACCTATGTAACCTGCTGCCACACTACTGTTAACAAGTGTCAGAATCATAACTATGGGGAGTGTTATAGGAAAAGCTATAGGGGAAGCCAGGTTATGGTACCCAATGGGTGTTTTCTAACACAGTTAATTCCCAACTGTATGAAACTGATCATTATTGCCTCTATCCACTGAGGCCTCCAGTTTCCCTAGACACATTTGCAGGCCATTGCATTACAACAGAGAGCAGCTCTCTTAGTTCCAACCAGAGATCTATTAATCTTAAACCACAAATCATTGTAGAGATGAAGAAAATTGAAGGAGGAAAAAGGCATCTCTGCCATCAACTCGTGCTGTGTCCCATCTGGCATCTGGGACTTTGGGCTTTGAAAGAAAGAGAGGCATGAAGAATGGAAGTTGGCAAATATGTTAAAATTCTAGACTAGGACACTTGCATTGTTACTGGTGTATTTCGGGTGGAGCCTGCCATCTCGCTTCTTCCCTTTCCCAAGAATCTACTGTGGCCATGAATTATCCCCATGTCTGCCCCTACCTTAAAATCCAGTGCAAAACCCTTCCTTCTATCTGATGAAACCCAGGGCTGCTTCAGCTTCTGCTCAGGTCTGGAGAGCAGGAGATCTTCCTCTTGTAATGGCAACTGCAGTCCTGCTTGGTAAATTAAACACCTGCCATCCTTACAGCTCTAGCCAATACAGCCATTTGAAGAAGAGACATACTTACATAAAAATCGTGCATGTGAAACAAATGATATAGCTTTCCACACAGTAAATATGCAGGCCACAGTTCAATTCAATGAGACTTTATTGGTATGACAAACTAAAGCATGTTGAAGGGTTGAAAAAGCAAGACAGACCCCTCCATTGTGTGTTAGAGGATCTGCTTGGGACAGGGTTCTGTGCTGGGGATCTGATCCCCTGTTTCTATTTGTCACCAGTGTTCATGCCTGACCTGGTGGCAGGTTGTTACAGGTTGCAGTGTCATTTCTGTCATCTCTCTCCTTCCTCCCACTGTCACTGATTCAGCATTTGGCACAAATCTCCCTTTGTTTTGTACATTTCACCATAGTGAAGTATCTGCTAGGGTGATAGTCACGTGCTATCCACTTTAGATTGTTGATGGATTTGGTTTTCTTTGTAAAAGATTAGTATATTGGCGTTTAATGTTCTGGCATCTTGTACTGTTTTAAAGGACAGATTTATAGAGGCGTATGCACATATACTGTAACTCGTCAACAGTACTGCATAAGGACAAGGCCCCTATGGTCACTTTACAGGTGTCTGCTAGGCTGGGTGGCACATCCAGTTAAAAAGGTTAAGAGAGAGAAAACTGCCCAGCTATTTTGGTCTTAGTGTCCTCTGTGTGGTACCTAATTCTAAGCTCATAAGGCTACAGAGTGATTTCCTAACACAATTAGCTCTGTGTCCATAATACTGTCATCCCAAGATACACCTGTTCATCTACTGTATTATTTAGTTGTCTTTTTAATGGTAGCTTTTGGAATATTTAAGAAGGTGTGACCTTAAAGCCACTGAAAGTGACCAATGTATGTGTAGCTAGATGTTGGCTGATGGGTGGTTGATCAAGGGCAGTGTGTTAAGATTCACTATGCATAAAAAGACCTAAGCATGTATGTGTTTATAGGTGGGTTGTGACAGGCTGCTTGCTATCTTCATCATAACTCCTTCACCGCTAGCCAATTAGTATCAGCAGCTTCTTTCCAAGGTTTCTCAGGCACCTGGCCTGCCCAATTGGCTAATGGCATGAGGGGCGGGTGGGAGGCTGATACAAGCAAATAACATACATGTTCTTTTCGTATTGCTCATTTATGTGCGGTTAATGCCTTCAAAATGTGTGCTCTGCCCAATGAATGGTTAAACTTATGGAAGATGAATGTGGAAATAACATCTTCTGGCTTTATCTCCTTAATGAAGGTCACAGCAAAGATATGTAAACACACCGCTGGCTGGGCCATATGCAGGGGTGAACTTTGGAATTTTGGATCTAAAAACATGAGCTAAAGGGCGAAGTCCATTACCTTGAAGGCAGCGGCAGGCTCACAAACCTCTAGACACAGTTTATCCACTAGTGGGGGACAAAGAGCTACATGATGTTCGCCTGGCTGTTATTACTCCTGGGGGAATTCTGCACTACTGTACTCACACTGAATTCATGTCCCCCACAGATTTTTTTTGCTTCCCCGCAGAAAAAAATATATTTTCTGACAGGGAAGCAAAGAGAAGCGGCAAGAGTGGTCATGCATCCCTCCCCAGCAGCATGGGTGTGTCATTTCAGGCACCTGGAGCAGCTGGCGGAGAGGTAAATCACTGCGGCGGGGGGCGGAGTGAGGCTCTTGTCCTGCACCAGGCTCAGAGCCGGGTCCGGGTCAGATCCACCACCAGAAACTTCCCCTGGCTGAAGGAAGATCCCCCCCGCTTCCAGCCCTCATTGCTCCACAGCCACAGGAGGATGGGTTACTGTTTAGGGAGCTGTTCCCCCATCCATCCAACCCCATGCATCTGGACCCCCCATATCCAGACCCCCCCTACTGAGCTCACCCACCTTGCTGAGCCTCACCCCTGCATCTGGAACACCCCATACCCAGAACCCCACTGAGCTCTACCTCTGACACTTGAACCCCCACTCAATGACCCCCATTTCCCCCTGCACCTGGACCACCCTGATAAGACTCCTGCACCTGGACCCCCATCCCACCGAGCCCCAACCAGCTGCAACCAGACCCCCTCCCCCCGCTGAACCCCACCCAGCTTCACCTGGACCCTTCTGCAGAGTCCCATTGCCCCTGTGCATGCAGATCCCCCACTGACCTGTCTGCACCCATATTGCCCCACACAGAACCCTCTCAACCCACACCTGGATCCCCCCATACTTGGTTTCTGCCGAGCCTGCCTGCCCACAGCTGGTGTGGCTGGCATGGAGGGGCAAGGCCCCGGGGTGTTTATGGGGCAGACCTGGCCCTCACATGTTGTCAAGTGCAGCCTCACTGATGAGTCGGTGTCCTGGGGGTTGGGGGCTGCCGGGTGATCTCCCACCTCTGCGCAGCCAGTGGTTCATGCACCCCACTACCATGCTGGAGCCTCCACATTTATTTACTGACAAATAAAATTTGCATTTTGGGGGCACAGAATTCCCTCAGGAGTATGTGATGTAGGACACCAGTAGAGTTGGCCAAAAATTTTAATTCAGAATTTTTGGATGCAAAGTGACTTCTGAGAAAATGGAAATTCTTTCATAACGTAGGTTCATATAGTTTTTTTCAAACCCCTCTCCCCTTCCCAAAAAACCTTTGCTTTTTGTTTTTTGACACCTCCCTCCCCTCAAATTTATCAAAACTTTTTGATGAAAAGAATTGTTTAATTTTCTTAGGAAAATGAAATGCATTTCCCTTGTAACACTAAGCACTAGTCTCAGGTGTGTGTACAGTGAAGAGTAGACCTGATTTTTTGCAGTTTTTTCTAGAAGTGGTGAATGTTTCAACATCCAGGTTTGACTTTCATTATGGTCATTCTGCAGCCACCTTCTTATTCAGCTCATATCTTTCAGAAACTACCTTGCTATCTTATATAGTTAAAGCTGAGCAAACAGTTTGCAATGAAAATTTTATTTTAATGAGTGTAATCTCTTCTGCTCACAGATTATCAGTGAGCAGAGAGCAGATTCATTATTCAAAATTATTTGTTTTTATTTTTTTATTTATTTTGGCAAATTATTTCTATATCTACATTGATCAAGAACAGTTTTCTGCAAGTTGTTGGTATCCACCATTTGACTCATGCTAATCAGATAGGAGAGGTGTTTCTGGTCTATGATAGATAAATACATGCACACTCTTGATACAAATATAAAACCTGATCTCTGCAAAATCTTGTGCACTTAGAAATTTTCTTCATGCAAACTTCAGTGACAGTAAAATTAAATGTCACCAATGTGTGAGAAAGCAAACATGCTGGGGGGGGGGGGGCGAGGAGGGGGACGGGGAGAGGGGAGAGGATGAATGTTGCCCAAGCAACTTTATTTGGAAATAGGGAATTTTAACAAATATTTTCTCAACATGCTAAATTTGGAGAGTGAGAGTCATCCTGTATAAGCAGCATGAGATGGAATGTTCAGTTATCCATCCACTCTTAGATCCTAATGGGATTGATTTTTTGCTAGTACTCCAGGAGGCAAAGAGTTCTCAAAGTATTTCTGATATCAGCTTAAAAACTAACAAAGATAAAGTAGTAGGATTTTCCTGTGCTGGTCGCTGGATGAGGTATTCGGCAATGACTTGTGGATGCATGAATAGTAGTCCCCTTAGTGAGACAAGGTGGGTGAGGTAATATCTTTTGTTGGACCAACTTCTGTTGGTAAGAGGCAAGCGTTTGAGCCACACAGAGCACCTCTTCAGGTCTGGAAAACTTAGGGCACATCTTCACTGGCACTGTCCCATTTCACTGGCCGCGGCAGCGCTTTAACGTGGCTTGTGTGGTCGCAGCGCAGCACTGGGAGAGAGCTCTCCCAGGGCTCTTAAAAAAACACCTCCATGAGGGGCGTAGCTCCCAGTGCTGGGAATGCAGCTCCCAGTGCTGGTGCGCTGTCTACATTGGCACTTTACAGTGCTGAAACTTGCTGCGCTCAGGGGGGTGTTTTTTCTAACCTCTGAGTGAGGGTAGACAAGCCCTTACTCAGGGTCACAGCTAAATACAAGGTGGCACAGATTGTTTTGCATAAGTAGTTAACACACATTTCAAGGGACTATTCAAGGTGAAGTGGCCCGTTAACACCCTCCCTGTCATGGGGGAGGGGAGGGGGAAAGAGGAGGAGAAAGCAGCTGAGCAGTGAGGTTGTTAGTCCGTAACAGATTGTTGTAATAAGCCATAAATCCACCGTCTTTATTAAGACCATGATTTTTAGTGCCAAGCAAAGTTATGAGTTTAAGCTCCCAGGCTTGTCTTTTGAAGGTATTGTGCAGGTTGCCTTTCAGGATGAGGACTGCGAGGTCAGAGATAATGTTCACCCACAAGTAATAGTGTTTTTGTCTTATCACCTCTGGGTGAACACTTTTCACACAGGCTATGTCTACACGAGAGACTTTACAACAGCAGAGCGGTACCGATGCAGCTGCACTGCTGTAAGATTGCTCGTGTAGTGCCGACGGGAGAGAGCTCTCCTGTCGACATAATGAAACCACCCCCAACGAGCGGTGGTAGCTACGTTGGTGGGAGAAGCTCTCCCACCCACATAGTGCTGTGCACACTACCACTTATGCCGACGATGCTTATGTCGCCCGTGTGTGTGTTTTTTTTCTGCACCCCTGAGTGACATAAATTTTGCCGACGTAAGTGCTACCACTTCCCAGTACATTTCCCAGGTCAGGTCTACACTACAGACCTATATTGGTATAAATACTGTAGGAGTGTGTGGCCGTCCCTCCCTGTCAATCTCCCTGCCACACCTCCTTATCATCATGTACCTGTTGTCCTAGCTCTGGCAGACAGCGAACAAAGACAAGCCTAAGGTGGGGAGGCTGCCACTCCAGGGGTGGGATGACAGCAGGGGGTATGGGAACCTAGGCCCACCCTACTTCACCAGGTCTCAGCCCAGGGCCCTAAGAGTGGCGGAGGGCGGAGTGTTCTGCCACTGGGTCAGCAGGGATCCGGCTGCAACACGCTAACCTGGCATCAGGCAGCCACTCAGCCAGACTACAGCTGGCTGCCCCGGGCTACTTCCTGCCCTCCCCTTGGCGTGTACCTGGATCTGGGGGTCATCCTCCATTTCTCCGGGATGCACTGCCAGTGGCAGTTCCAGCAGCGACTCGGTTTGCTGTGACTGACAGCTCTGGGGTGACTGACAGCTCTGGAAGAGCTGGCGAATCCTTGGGGCAGCAGAGGTCCTCTTTGGCTTCCCATGCCAGGGGCAGGTGGGAAGCACCCATCTTCCTTGGTGGCTGCAGCCCAAGTGAGCTGCAGGGTCCACCTTTTGTACTTCCTGTACCACCCCTCTGCCTCCAGCGTGGCAGGCATGGCCTTCCGGGCCCCACTCACCAGAGGACGGGCAGTAGTCCCTCCCTGTCAATCTCAGAGAGAGGCCACGCCTCCTCACTACAACTACCTTGCTCAGAGGTATGAAAAATCCACACCCCTAAGCAACAGTTATAGTGATCTCACCCTTGTGTAGACAGCACTATGTTGACAGGAGAGCTTCTCCCATTGCCAAAGCTACCAGCTCTCGGGGAGGTGGATTAACTACCCTGATGGGAGAAGCTCTCCTGTTGGTGTAGGAGCAGCAGCATTTTAAGTGTAGACCTCTCCCAGACCTGAAGAAGAGCTCAGTCTAGCTCGAGAGCTTGTCTCTCTCACCAACAAAAGTTGATCCAATAAAAGATAATACCACACCCACCTTGTCTCTCTAAAATCTGGGGACTGCATGGCTACAACGCTCCATACAGTAATCCACTTGTCTGAAAAGTCTCACTGACACCCTGGATTGTTGGAGGTGGATGAACAGAAAAGGAAAAGCAGATGAGTTAGTTGCAGCTCATTTAGAGATGATTTTGAAACAAAACTCCTGACCAGAATCCCGTTTCCTCTCAACCTTCGGGGAGCTTCAGCTCTAGATCTGGATCCAGTATTTCCAGACCAAGTGTTTTTCATCTGTGTGGGAGGAAAGAAATTGGCTCCTCCCATGGAGAAGTGTTTGGCTTCTGAACTGATCAAAAAATGGGGCAACAGTTTGAGATAATTTGAAGTTGTTTCCATTTTAGTGTTCATTTAGTGACCCATTCTCATTTTCAATGAAATTTTTCACAATATATTTCTGATATTTTAATGGACATTTTTAACCAAAATTTGTTCCCTCATTTTCTGTGAGTCAGTAAATGAGAATTTGAAAACAACTTCAGTAAAATTTCCATAAAAATTGGTTTGGAAAAATATTGTGGAGAATTCCACAAAAACTGTACAATTTTGAGAACGTCAACTGTTTTTTGCAGTAAGCTTCATTAAAAAAAAAAACAACCACCACCATTTTCTGATTGGATAAAAATTGTGTGGAAAATTGTGACCTGGTCTGCTTAAACGAGGGAGATGATGAAGAAATAAGAGACAATGCCACCAAGAGCATGCTGAGTCTGATACTGGACTGGCGTGTTTCCCAAGAGGAGTATGACACTCAGCAAAACACTGACATGGATGAACTAGGAAAGAAAGGATTTAAGATGTAGGATAGTGGAGATGCAGAGTTGATAAAAATAAATAAAACAGAGTTGTCAACATTGTGTATTGATATTATGGTTAAGACAGCAGTTAGGCAATTGCTCTGTGGATGCTGATATTACTGTTGCCACAAGTACTGCAGACTTTAGGGAAAAAGCAACAGGAACTGGGATGTATGCATGAAGCAAAGCCACCATTCACTCACGTAGCACAGTGATACAGCATTGCAATGCAATACATTCCATTCATTCTGCCATCGTGGTACACTGTAGCGACTTTTACTGCATTAAAATTTTGCTTTTGCCCTTTGTAAGCTGGAATCCTGTTTGAACAGTCTCTCTTGTAAGATGTCCCTGTTTCTGCTCTGGCCAGGTATACCAAGAGAGCAGCCTTTACAAAAATAAAGAGCACATGCAAGGACATGGTCGTTCTTTCTTTTAATACCTTCTGTCTGAGCTGTTTTTTGAACCTCTGTGCTTGAGAGGGGCAGAAATGTGGGTATGTTTTATTTGGAGATGAGCCTAAGACACCATGAGGATCTAGATAGGTTTAGGCCAGGGTTCTGGTTTAAGGCACAGTCAGGGATAGGGTTTGCATTCAGATTCATTGCACAAAATAAATTTCTGCTGCATCTGAACCCCACATAGAAAATAAGCATCTGTGGACCTATTAACGTGTAACAGTCTCTAGAGCAGCATCACAGCATGGAGTCTGGACTCTTATGGGAGTTAAATAGAAAAATAATGGAAAAATCATCCTGTAGAACTCAATAGAGAATTAAATCCTGCCTGTAGAAGTCTATAAAATTGTTCAAAAAAACCCTGAAGAAATTGTATAATTCTCTATTAAATTCTATAGGTTTTGAATTGAATTTTCCTAGAACTTTCTGGGTTTCATCCATATTAGATTTTATAAGACTTTTGCATAATTGTACCCCACCTGTCCCCTCCCCTAACTGCACCCAGCCAGAGCAAAATCTGTTGAGTTGCTGGATTTGGGCCTGCATGAAGATTTTATGATTTAAGTAAATTTTTCTACTATGTGGCTGATGGAGAACATAGAGGAATGAGCTCCCAGGAAATGGGACCAACCCTGCTCCACCAACATATGTTAACCCTGAAAAGGAAGGGATGCCTCAGAGAGAAATTCAGCCTTCAGAGCAATTCACCCCTTACCTCTTCTACTGACCAGGGTGATGGCTGGCTTTGTCGTGGGGATTCCGGTCAACTGGGAGCAGACCTGAGACCACTAGTTGATTTCACTTGGAAGAAGGGGGCCACAGGGAATGTTTACTGTAACAAGGGAATTAGCATAATAGGGTTCACTCTAATGGAGTTTCATTGCATTTCAGAAAGGAGCAGAGATACTGCAGCTTATATCACTTCATGCTCAGCCAAGTCCAATGCAGTTAGGTAGGGATGTAAAGAGTAATATGAGCCATAAATAGAAGGCTTGTAACTAGAGAGACAGACTGGTAAGCAGAGAATTGAAAAATCTAAAAAAACAAACAAAAAAAGAACCCACCAGGAACAAGCTAAAAATATAATTAGAAGAGGAAAATAAATAAATTGAATGCTGGCTTTTGAGACTATTTCAAACAGCTATCAAAGGGCTGTCCAAAAATATTTGAGGCAGGCAGAAAGTAAAAGAGAAAATTGGTCCATAGGAATTGGAAAGAGGGACGGAGGAAACAGCAGATCAGTTAAGGAGTTGCTATACTTCTGTCTTCTCGGAGAAGAAGGAGGATGAGCTGAAATGAGGATCTTGTTTCCAGATGGGCTGAGGTGAAGTTAATGCACAGGTACACAAAAGAAGCAAAGGTAGTCTTGTAATTAAGAGTGAACTGGGACTTTGGAGCTCTGGGATCAAATCCCCAAATTTGCTACAAGTTTATTGCGTGATCTTGGGCAAGTTACTTAATCTCTTTGGTCAGTTCTCTTTTCTGTAAAATGAGGATAATACTTCCTTTTGTCCATCCCTTGTGTGTCTTGTCTACCCAAATGAAATTCTTGTGACTAGAGTAGAACAGTTCCTGAAGTAGCTTCCAGCACAGGGATTACACATTGCTCTGACCCATGGAATTCAGGTACAAAGCTAAAGTTCCCCAAAGCTCCAGAGGAGTTGGAGATTTGGAGTCCAGGCCTGTTATAGAGACAGACCTAAGCTACAAATTCCCTATCCAGCTCTGAATCCAGAACTGAACTTCTCTACAGTTTAGGAGGTTTGTATCCAGTATTCTGGTTTGTTTCCCTCTCTGGTTTGAACAAAATCAGAGCTGGCTCAAATCGTCACCCTAAAGTCATCCTAAAGAATCTGTATCAGAGGGGTAGCCGTGTTAGTCTGGATCTGTAAAAGCAGCAAAGAATCCTGTGGCACATTATAGACTAACAGACGTTTTGCAGCATGAGCTTTCGTGGGTGAATACCCACTTCTTCGGATGCAAGAATCTGAATCTCCCTTGAGTTTTAAAACAAATTGAATTCATTTTTGTGTGTATGTTTTTTTTAAATAAGAAATATTCCTCCTTCTCTGCTCTTCCTGATTTTTAGCCAGGAGCAAATATAAATATCTGGCTTGGCTGAAATCAGGAATACTAGAAATTGCAAAAGAGGGGCTGATTGTGTGCAATTTTCAGTTGGATTTCTAGACCAAAATGGCTTAGAGTTTGCTTCAAGAGGCCTTTCTGCCTCTGTTGAGGGGAGACTCCAAGCTTGCTATAAGTCTATTTGGTGTGAGGAAGAGGCTGCCTTACATTTTCAGCACCAGGAATCTGCTGCTGAAGGAATTTAGGCACTGCCACACCTGTGGAAATTTCTGCCCATCTGGCCAGTTGACTGCTCCATGAGAAGACAAGGGTGTATTCTGGAGCCAAGGCAGATATGGCATATGCAGTCATGGTCTGTCCTTAATAAATACTTCCTGCTTCAGAAAACTGCTTCTAAATAGAGGAAAACAAATGGGCTCCCACACAGCTCAAGTTCCAGCATGGTTTCCTTTGTTTACCAGTGACCAGTTTACCAGTGGTTTCCTTTGTTTACTTGGAACTCTACAACACACAGAGACATCTAGTGGGTGAATAGCAGACTGCAAGTAAACATAGCATTACAAAGACAATTGAAGAAAGTGTGGGAGCCAGTGTAACCCACACATCCCCTGGGTGTGGTGTTCTGTCCCATCTAGTGATACTGAGACCACTTAGAGAGAGAGCTTAATGAGTCTGCTCTACAGCCTTTTAGGTTTTAGCTCATGCAGTACAGGCTTATGTATTTAGCTCCAGAGGTCCCAGGTTCGATCTTGCCCACCGACGACCGGAGTCTGTGGGTGTTACACAGGCTGTAGCAAGAGTATATTGAAGCAGGGAGAAATAAATCCAGGAAGTCAGTAAGTGGTTACCCTGTCTAGCAAGCCTAAATAGCAAAGGCACGCTTATTGGTACATTTTGCTAAGCAATTTGAAACAGGGGGAAAAAAAAACGATAGAGAAACCTGGAATTATGAAAAATTCTGATAAAGTAGAGAGGATTATAGCAGGTGCATTAAAGTTAATTCTGGGATAGTGCTATGACAGGTCTCAGAAATATTCTCTAGACTACAAATGGAATGTTGCTAGAATAGAGAATGTGGCTAGAAGAAGCTTTGTAAGTGCATGCACTGCACTGCAAATACACATCAGTTGAGGATAGTGGTTTTCCTTTACTACATGTTTATGCAGTGCCTAGTGCAATGGTGTCCTGATGTAATTGAAGCCTCTATGTGCTATTGCAAGAATACAGGAAATCTAACAATAATAATTTACTTGTTAAACCTGAAGGGTGTTAAAGTGCTTCACAAACTGTATTCAGGCAGCACTGTTAAACTGCGGTCACTGCTAGGGAAAGAAATATTAGCCAAACAGCAGCCAATGCACTTCACAGTTGTGGTTGGAGATGAAATTTTAGTGCAGGCTACCAAGGAAAACTCCTCTTCTGAAAAATGCCAAAGTTCATACAGAGTGGGATGGAATTAGGGTTGAAACCTTTCTAATGGGTCCTGGTAGCTGGACCTCCGAGGCCTCACCCTTTCTCTGCCTCTCCCCTCCCCCCCCGCAGATTAAAAAAACAACAACAATGGACATCAGGTCTTGTCAAATGGCATCAGGACACACAAGACAAAACCTGGACTGTCCAGGTGGAAACCCGATGGGTGGCAACCCTACAGGAACTCAGTTTTTAAGTTGAAATCTCCTCTACAGTAAAAACTGATAGGCCCAAGGGTACAACTACACAGCAAAAAATAAAAAATCCCCATAGCCATAAGTCTGAGTCTGGGTCAGCTGACTTGGGCTCACATGATGGCATTAAAAATAGCAGCATAGACATTCCTGCTTGGGCTGGAGCCTAGGCTCTGGTAAGTGGGGAGGGCCTCAGAGCAGGGCTCTAGCCCAAGCCAGAATGTCTCCACTGCTGTTCTTATCCCTGTGGCACTAGCTCTGCAAGTCCGAGTCAGTTGACGCAGGTTCTGCGACTTGCCGGCGTGGGTGTTTTTTGCTGTGTAGACGTAGCCTCAATCACATTTCCTATTAACTAAAAGTAGGCTAGCAGCATAGGGAGGTGGTAATGCTCACACTAGAAATGTGAGTAAGAGTAGTTGCTCCAAGGATGCAGAGTAAACAAACAAAGCTCTTAGATAATGATAGACCAAGGAGAGGGAAATATCCCCACATCTCTAGGCATGCAGGGGATAGTTCACCGGTGCTGCAAAGGGGCTGTACAAAGACCATTGTACTCCTTAAATCCCTGCATAGGACTGTGTGGGTGTCTGGAGGCAGGTATGGTTTGCAATGGTTGTGTAGGGAGGTTGTGTAGGGGATGGTGAGGGATCTGAGGTGTGGGTAGGGTGACCAGATGATCCTAGGGGGCAGGGCGCCACTGAAGCAAAAAAAAAAAAGCCAAATATCAGGACAAACAGCTGAATATCGGGACAGTCCCGATTTTATCGGGACATCTGGATACCCTAGGTGTGGGTGCACATTTACAATTGGTACAGAGGGCTTGAGATTACAGCAGCAGAACCTATCACAGGTCCTGTTCTGAGGGCTAGATCTTAACTCCCCAAACCACTCTACTTGCACAGAGCTGGCTTTATGTAGGTGGCATGAATTAGCCTCTACGGGAACAACATCTTCTGAGGCCAAGAGTTTCTGAAAGAATGGGGTTCTAAAGTTGGGCTCCTAAGTTGATATTCAGGGTTGGATTTTTCAACAACACCTAGGAGCATAAATCCCATAGGAAACCTAACCCATAAGCTGCCAGATAAGTGCCCTGATTTTCAAAGTTTCTGGGCAGCTGGCAACTTCTATTGAAATCACCTTTCATTTTCAGACACCACCTGTGGTCCATGTGCTGCAGACCCTTTTTATTTTAGTGGCTGTAGAAGGTCCCTCTGAGGAAGAAATTTCTTCTGTAGGCAATGGAGTGTACAGGCACTCTGCGGAAGGAACCCCTGCTTTGGAATGAGTTCATCAGACTGATCAGCACTGTGAGATTTGGAAATTGATCAAGCTATATTTCATTAAGTAATATTTGAGGCTGGAATTGTCAGAGGGGCCCTAGGGAGTTAGCCACACAGTGTGTGTGGGGAAGTGACTTTAGTACCCCCCCCCACACACACAAAAATTAGGGATTGCATTAATAAATAAAGGAAATACTTACTTTGGAACAGAAGCTCATTTATCTCACTTTATTTAGCATGGACAAATTGAATCATGGTACAAAACTATTCATTAATGGTATATTGAACAGCTAATGTTTTTATTAATTTTTACCTTTAGTCCCCACTAATAATAATAATAATTAAAAAGCCCCTGCAACCTTGGCCCTCCACAGAGAGGAGAACCTTACTAATTTGCCCCGATGACTGGGAGACCCCTTGAAAATGACTGAATGTTGCACAGTAGTAAGTGAATGGAAAAAAGAAAGGAAGATGCAAAGATAATACTTCTCCAAATATCAGAGGGATAGCCGTGTTAGTCTGGATCTGTAAAAGCAGCAAAGAATCCTGTGGCACCTTATAGACTAACAGACGTTTTGCAGCATGAGCTTTCGTGGGTGAATACCCACTTCTTCAGATGCAAGTGGTGGAAATTTCCAGGGCAGGTTTATATATGCAAGCAAGAAGCAAGCTAGAGATAACGAGGTTAGTTCAATCAGGGAGGATGAGGCCCTGTTCTAGCAGTTGAGTGAAAACCAAGAGAGGAGAAACTGGTTCTGTAGTTGGCAAGCCATTCACAGTCTTTGTTTAATCCTGAGCTGATGGTGTCAAATTTGCAGATGAACTGGAGCTCAGCAGTTTCTCTTTGAAGTCTGGTCCTGAAGTTATTTTCATCAAAAAAGAGCTCTCCAACCTGGAGACTCTCATTAATAACCAAACTTCCATACAAACGGACTTCACTAAAATAAATAAATAGAGATATACCAATCTCCTAGAACTGGAAGGGACCTCGAAAGGTCATCGAGTCCAGCCCCCTGCCTTCACTAGCAGGACCAATTTTTGCCCCAGATCCCTAAGCAGCCCCCTCAGGGATTGAACTCACAATCCTGGGTTTAGGAGGCCAATGCTCAAACCACTGAGCTATCCCTCCCCAGGACAGGAGATCTACATCACTCACTTCACCTCTCTACAAAGGAAAAAGGACTGTAAGCTGTCTAAACTCCTACCTGCCACATGGGGCCACAACCGTGGTACCCGTAACCCACCCAGCAATATCATCAATCTATCCAACCACACACTCAGCCCAGAAGAAACGTCTGTCCTATCTCGGGGACTCTCTTTCTGCCCTGCCACCCCCACCAACATGATACAGTTCTGCGGTGATCTGGAAGCCTACTTTCGCCGTCTCCGACTCAAAGAATACTTTCAGGACAACACTGAACAGCGCACTGATACACAGTTACCCTCCCACCAACAGCACAAAAAGAAGAACTCCATATGGACTCCTCCTGAGGGTCGAAATGACAGTCTGGACCTATACATTGAATGTTTCCGCCGACGTGCACAGGCAGAAATTGTGGAAAAACAACATCGCTTGCCTCATAACCTAAGTCGTGCAGAACGCAATGCCATCCACAGCCTCAGAAACCATCCTGACATTATAATCAAAGAGGCTGATAAAGGAGGTGCTGTTGTCATCATGAACAGGTCTGACTACCAAAAGGAGGCCGCCAGACAACTCTCCAACACCAAATTCTACAGGCCACTTCCCTCAGATCCCACTGAGGAATACACTAAGAAACTGAACCATCTACTCAGGACACTCCCTACACTAACACCAGAACAAATCAACATACCCTTAGAGCCCCGACCAGGGCTATTCTATCTACTGCCCAAAATCCACAAACCTGGAAATCCTGGACGCCCCATCATCTCGGGCATTGGAACTCTCACTGAAGGACTGTCTGGATATGTAGACTCTCTACTCAGACCCTATGCCACCAGCACTCCCAGCTATCTCCGTGACACCACTGATTTCCTGAGGAAACTACAATGCATTGGTGACCTTCCAGAAAACACCATCCTGGCCACCATGGATGTAGAGGCTCTCTACACCAACATCCCACACGCTGATGGAATACAAGCTGTCAGGAACAGTATCCCTGATGATGCCACAGCACAACTGGTTGCTGAGCTCTGTGCCTTTATCCTCAGACACAACTATTTCAAATTTGATGACAATATATATCTCCAGATCAGTGGCACCACTATGGGCACCCGCATGGCCACATAATATGCCAATATTTTTATGGCTGACCTGGAACAACGCTTCCTCAGCTCCCGTCCACTCACGCCCCTTCTCTACCTACGCTACATTGATGACATCTTCATCATCTGGACCAATGGGAAGGAGACTCTGGAAAAATTCCACCACGATTTCAACAGCTTCCACCCCACCATCAACCTCAGCCTGGACCAATCTACACGGGAGGTCCACTTCCTAGACACTACGGTGCAAATAATTGATGGTCACATTAACACCACCCTATACCGAAAACCTACCGACCGCTATGCCTACCTTCATGCCTCCAGCTTCCATCCCGGGCACACCACAAGATCCATTGTCTACAGCCAAGCACTGAGGTACAACCGCATCTGCTCTAACCCCACAGACAGAGACCAACACCTACAAAATCTCCACCAAGCATTCTCAAAACTACAGTACCCGCACGAGGAAATAAGGAGACAGATCAACAGAGCCAGACGTGTACCCAGAAGCCTCCTACTGCAAGACAAACCCAAGAAAGAAACCAACAGGACTCCACTGGCCATCACATACAGTCCCCAGCTAAAACCCCTCCAGCGCATCATCAGGGATCTACAACCCATCTTGGAGAATGATCCCACACTTTCACAGGCCTTGGGTGGCAGGCCAGTCCTCGCCCACAGACAACCTGCCAACCTGAAGCATATTCTCACCAGCAACTGCACCCTGCACCATAGTAACTCTAGCTCAGGAACCAACCCATGCAACAAACCTCGATGCCAACTCTGCCCACATATCTACACCAGCGACACCATCACAGGACCTAACCAGATCAGCCACACCATCACCGGTTCATTCACCTGCACGTCCACCAATGTAATATATGCCATCATATGCCAGCAATGCCCCTCTGCTATGTACATCGGCCAAACTGGACAGTCTCTAAGGAAAAGGATAAATGGACACAAATCAGATATTAGGAATGGCAATATACAAAAACCTGTAGGAGAACACTTCAACCTCCCTGGCCACACAATAGCAGATCTTAAGGTGGCCGTCCTGCAGCAAAAAAACTTCAGGACCAGACTTCAAAGAGAAACTGCTGAGCTCCAGTTCATCTGCAAATTTGACACCATCAGCTCAGGATTAAACAAAGACTGTGAATGGCTTGCCAACTACAGAACCAGTTTCTCCTCTCTTGGTTTTCACTCAACTGCTAGAACAGGGCCTCATCCTCCCTGATTGAACTAACCTCGTTATCTCTAGCTTGCTTCTTGCTTGCATATATAAACCTGCCCCTGGAAATTTCCACCACTTGCATCTGAAGAAGTGGGTATTCACCCACGAAAGCTCATGCTGCAAAACGTCTGTTAGTCTATAAGGTGCCACAGGATTCTTTGCTGCTTTTACTTCTCCAAATGTATTTTAATTCAGTTACTTGTCAACTGTAGTTTTTACAGTGTCTTGTCATATACTAATACATGAACTGCAGTGTATTTATAACAGCCATGAAGTACTTAATATGTGAAATTTTGGATGAATGTTTGCTGTGATTGTTCAGTGCTGTAAATGAAATTCTTCCTGTCTTTGAGTGTTCATCTAATTTGCCACAAATGGAAAGTAGTTTCTCCATCCCCCTCTGCAGCAAAGTGATGGTGGCATAATCTTTTTAACAACAAAATGCAAGGGATCACCCTCTAAGATATGCAGAAAGCTACTTCCAGCAGCGACAAGCTTAGCACAGCTCCTCCAGCCTTGGCCAGTGGAGTTTCCATATTGGCTCACAAGACTACTGCTACTGCTTTTGAGCCAGCCCTGTTTGGGTCCTGGCTGTCAGGACTACATGCAGAGTTCGGCTGCCAGATGGGGACTGCTAATTTGTTAAACCAGCTCTAGGGAAAGGCGTAGCGTAGTTAATGCTCAGAACGAGGAATCATTTGCCCAACTATTCCCAGAGCTCCCACTGACTCATATGACTGTGGGCAACTCAAATAACCTCTCTGCCCTAGTTTGCTCAGCTGTAAAATAGATCATAATTCCACAAAGCATTAAACAGCTAACCTTCGCTATCTGTTACTGCACACTTACCACGGAGACCTATTTGAAGTAAAGGAGAAAATTGAAATAGTGTCAGATACCACTGATAAGAAATGCTGGCTTTTTAATGGGGATCGCTGTACTTATCTTCCGTGCAAGGGTGTTGTGGCTTAATTAATGTCATAAAGAGCTTTGAAATCCTCCTATGAGCAGTGGTTGTAATTACAAAATGAAAGTGTTAGGTCACCAGTCCATAGCCACAGCAGTCTCTCTTGGCATAATTCCTACCTATGAAAATTAGCTCGTCTAAGTGGGAGTGCAGTCACTGACTTTCATGGTCTGGGAGTGGAATACAAATGTGGTGGTATAGTTACAGAAACTCTAGTTAGAGTGACCAGATGTCCTGATTTTATAGGAACAGTCCCGATATTTGGGGCTTTGTCTTATATAGGCGCCTATTACCCCCCACACCCATCCCGATTTTTCACGCTTGCTGTCTGGTCACCCTAACTCTAGTACAAGGTGTCTTGATAGCTTATAAGCCCCCTCTAGCACTTCTGAGGGAAGAAGGCCTGCAAATTGCAGTAATCAGAGACAACACACCCACAATACCATACCTACCCATCTCATTCCTGTTCAGCTCAGAGTCTGCTGGCATAAGCCGTAGAAACGGTGAATGTGCTCAGGATGGATGTTTTTTACCTTGATATATCAAGTAATTTTAAAACAAGACAAAGTACCTGTATCACGGTAAAGTTCCTTTGAAAGCGATGGACAAGTGACAGAAACACCACCCACAAGTAACAATGTTACTCTAGCAAAATGGTCACAGCAGTTATAGTTTATATCATAGTTAGCTCAGAGGCCTGTAATGGGGTCAGCTGCCTTCAGAGTGCCACCTCGTAGCCAGAGGTACCTTGGCTGTGCCCTACTTCATTTTCGCCACTCTTCAGGGCTCCTCAGAGAACTCCACACAGTGCAAAGGAAATTGAACATTCCCTTCTTGGTGTCCAGTTTACTCAGTCCTCCAGTCCACTGGTCCTGCAGGCCCCAATCTCAGTTCAGCGTCTCTTTCCTGATAATCTGAAATACCACAGTCTTCCAAAATGGAACTCAAACTCACGCAGTCCTCATCTCAGTTTCAGTGGGGCACAACCCCCTCCTGTCTTTCTGCCTCCTCGCACCTCCCACCTAGAGTTTGTCCTTCCCCACTGGTGCCTTTCCCCCAGTGCAGGAGACTACTTAGGCCAGGGCTATACTAAAAAGTTAGGTCAACCCAGCTATGTCCCTCAGGGATATGAAAAATCCACCCCGCCTCTCCCCAGTGACGTCATTAAGCCAAACTGACCCCTGGGGTAGACCATGCAAGGTCAATGGAAGGATTTCTGTTGACCTAGCTACTGGCTCTCAAGGAGGTGTCTTTACAACAGGGATGGGAGAACCCCTCCCATCACTAGAGCAAGCGTCTATTCTGAAGCACTACAGCAGCACCGCTGCAGCATTTCTAGGGAAGACAACCTTACTCTCTGCAGGCATAGCCAGAGATTCACAGCCTTCCCCCCACAGCTTACTGCTCCCTCTCAGGAGTGACTCACTCTGGAATCAGAGCTGGCTAACCCCAGTCCTCCAGCCATTAAGGGGCAAGACACCCCATTGCGATGGGACCTATAGTGCTAAGCACTCCCTAAGACAACCACTAACTCACTGAGGTTAGGAAGAAGCTCTCCCAGGGGACGTGTTATTCTATAAATATCTGCTGTGGGGTCTCTTGCATCTCCCTCTGAAGCATCTGGAGCTGGCCACTGTCGGCGGCTGGATGCTGAACTAGATGGACCAAGGTGTGATCCAGTCTGGCAGTTCCTATGCACTAAGAGCTGGACCCTGCACTCTGACCCAAATCCAGCAAACCACTTAAGCACATGTTAAGTCCAAGTTAAGCACGTGCTTATGTGCTTTGTTGGATCGGGGCCAGCATGTTCAGCATCTTGTCAGATCGAGCCCCGAACAAACACATAATAAAGAGACAGTGACTTGCCTAAAGAGTTTGTTCCCTCAGTTAATTGCAAGATACAGAAGGTGGATGACGTGAACGAACAGTCTGGGAGGCGGAGGCAAAATGGTCCAACAAGCACCTTTATGTCTAGCCTAGCTCTGTACTCAGTTTAACTTGTCACCCACGTAGCTGTTGCCAGCTCACTGTGCTCTGTAAGCATCATGGCAGAAAGGAGCATGAAGGAGGCATCTGAAGGGGGACAAGGTAGTATGGGGGATGAGGGAATTTGTGCTTTGCATCACGTGGGAGCTGTGTACCTTGGATGTTTTCCGATTAACCTCAAGTCTTTTCCCAACTTTAGGGTGTGCTCATTTAAAATACAGATCTGAGTGTCATCATGTAACTTGTTTCTCTAGGCACAGACGGCAAACTTGGTGCTAGATGATGGAACGAAGATGAAGGGTTATTCTTTTGGCCATCCATCGTCGGCAGCCGGTGAAGTTGTCTTCAACACTGGTCTTGCTGGGTAAGGCAAAAACAAAGGCTATTAAGTAGGGATGTTTTTTGTAACGCAGTGTTAAATGGCGGAAAGAAGATAAACAGCTGCCTGCTCAATATTAATTATTATTATTATTATTTATTTTATTAAATTAATAATAATGTATTATTTGTATTATCGTAATGTGTAGGAGCCCTAGTCATGGACCAGGACACCGATGTGCTAGGTGCTGCACAAACACAGAACCAAAGCAATAGAGGCTGATGCTTTTAAATCCACAGGACTCAAGTTCAGCCCTCCCAGAGGTTCCTTCCGGGGGCATCATTAAAAGTGGTGACTCATGCAGGGATCAAACATGCTGTTGAGCTCTGAGCCCCTCAGCTAGGGAGAGCGTGTGATGCACGCTAGCATGTTGGGACTCTTTGTCCAACTTTAATGTAGAAGCTCATGAGTCTGCTGTAGCCTCAGAGCTAATGGACCTGGTCAATCGAACAAGATCACTGGCCACTTTTTCTTCAGGATTGTCCAGATGAGAAAGTCAGCCATAGCGCAAACTTGCTTGATATAATAAGATCATTAGTGAGGAACAGCAGGTGTCAATGGGAGGGAGAATCGAGACATTTCCAAAGTAAAATTGAAGCTCAAGGTTTCAATGCAAATCTTTGTGCACCTGCTCCACTCTCCCCAAACTCTGCTCTCCCTATGTTGAACAAATACTGCAAGATGGTTTTTTAAATAGTTCCATTGGTGAGAACAGTAAATTACAGCCTAAGAAATCTGTTCGGAAAGTTTTGCATCACAAGGCAATTACTTATGCTTTTCGACAGCACTAATTACTGGCTGTGTTAATATACCTGCCAACAAACAACTGTTTAATATAGATCAAAATGATGGAGGGCACCAGAGTTCTCTTCCCTGTGATAGATTATGGGTAATAAATCTTGTCACATCACAAAAGTCAAGCAACACCTGATGGATTAATTTCCCTTCAACACTGCAGCTCAGCAGCAGAAGCTGGATTTAGTATTCGTTTACTGACGATACGTAGAGGACACACTCAGAAGGAATGGTTTGTTCTGGGGGACAGATGGGGAAGAAACAAAAGACTAGGGGTTAAGGTTTATTTTACTGTCCATGGGCATAACCCCCTACCTCCCAACCACCTTGGGTTTTTCAGGACTGTCCCACTTTGAACCCAAGCCCCCTGTCCTGGTTGAAGTAGAACATTTTCCATATTGAGTGGCACCCACGGCCACATGTACGTTATGCATAGTGTGTGCCATTGGCAGAGGCAGAGTTCGGGAGGGCAGCGGGTTCAGCCCCATTGGGAGTGCACAGTGGCTGCAGGAGCTCAGGGCTGGAGAACGGGACCAAACCTGGGTGGACTGGGCTGGGAGGCGGGGGCTGAGTGTCGTGCAGACTTGTCAGGTGTGGTGCTGAGCCCAGGAGCTGCAGTGAAGATGGCTCCCAGGGATGGATGGTGACCAGTTGCATCCCGCTTTAGGGTGGTAGGGAACCCTGACTGCTATGGAAAAGAGAATGCTTGAGGGGGAAATAAGACCTTGCATTGTTCTCGCAGGCACAAATGTGTCTGGGTTTGTTACAAATCCAGGGATTGCTGGGCAGAGAGTTCTCCCTAGCTCTCAAAGTCCCAGAATAACTAAAGCCTCAAGTATCCAAAGGAATCAGTTCACCCGTGGATTTACTTTAATGACACGGTACCAGGATAAGGGTCTGTCAGGCACAGGTCCTGGTCAGGATAGATAGCAAGATACTAGTCTGGAAGTGAGTGTGCTAATGAGCTGATGGAGTGTTGGCCTAGGAGTGACTGTGCCAAGACCTCTCTTAAGCCTCTGAGCAATGCACTGTGAGAACTGAATGTCACTAGAATCCTGCCTAGATTCAGACTGAGCTTGTGAATTAGAAAAGACACAGCTCCATGTACTATGACAAACTGAACTCTTGAGTTGTCACTTAACGTTACAGAGGAGAAATGCTGGAGAGGTGTTTGAATTTTACATGACTAGAATCGGCCGACGTTTTGGCGCATTTCCAATTTGTTGACAAGGTTTTTTGGTGACATTTTTTAATTTTGGTGAATGGGATGATTTTTCACAGAAATGGTCACAAAAAATTCAACTAGTTGGTATAAAAAATTGGTTTTAGAAGAAAAAGCAGGAAGAATTGAAGACACTTTTGCAAAAAAAAAAAAAGTTTCCCCTTTTTTTTCTTCCTGATGTGTTTGCTCCCTTTTTGTGTGTTTGTTTGCCACGGATTTTCTAGCGGAGGAAGTGATTGGCAGGAATTTACAGAGATCAGGCTGGACTTGTCATGCAAGCCCCGAGAGGATTGGACCCTGATGCCTCTTTAGTTCTTGTGCCACCTGTGTCATTCCTTGTGCCATTCCTCCAAGCTATATGAGGCATTGTCCCTGCTTTAAGAGCATTATGTCCCAGTGCAGAGCTGTGCCTATACGTCACAGCCAAACCCAGTGGCTTTTTGTCAATGTTTTTTGAATACAAATAACACACAAAGGTTAATTAAGTTGGCTTTGTCATTAATGAAGGATGTTTGGTGGTGTAAACAATCCAATAGGAAGGAGACTATATATACATACCAAATGTATGCATACCATGCATTTACTATAACCATATGTTAACACTGAAAATCTCATGCATATTTAACCAGAGCAGGAAATATATTTCCAAAAGCAGGACAAGCATACCGAGGAATATTTCATGGACATTGTTTAAGTGACACGTCATTTCTCTGAGTCGTCTAGAGCACTCACTCGTCTGTATCAGCCTGCAACCATTCTGGGTTTTGTAAAGAGTTTTCCAGTGTTTGACAATTAATCTTTTGGCAGTGGGGCTAGTGTTCCATAAATATATTTCTTGCAAATTGCTGATATCTGGTAAACTGTGGGAATTTCCAATTAAATACCATTTAAACAACAATAATAATACATTATGTGTCTATACAGGGCAAATTCATCCTGAAATACCCAATGCGCTTGGGAAAGTATACGAAAGGATAATTTGATCCACTGCTGAAATACAGCCATTTCTGGGATGTAAGACAGCAAGTATTTAACAGTTCACAGCAACAGGACATAGAGAAAGTGAAGAATTACTTATTCAGTTGGAGCAGCAGAGGGAAATGTAGGCCACGTGCAATTATCGGATTTGGAAAATGAGGCTAAAAATGTTCCAATACTGACCTCATATAAACCTTAGGGTTGAGTATCAATTCAGCAAAACATTTACTCGTGTATTTAAATCTATCCCTCCTTGGGAGTTTTCTCAAGACTCACCATTGCCTTGTATTTGGGAGTTCACTGCTGGCTGGGTTATGTTGGCTTTTCCGCCTACAGCCCCACACCAACCGTTGTCTGTTGTTTGTTTTTCACCCAGGTACACGGAAACCCTGACAGATCCCAGCTACCGGGGGCAGATTCTCACCATGGTTAACCCCATTGTAGGCAATGGTGGGGTGCCAGACACCGCTGCCTTGGATGAAATGGGCCTCAGCAAGTTTTTAGAGTCTGATGGAATCAAGGTAATAGCAGCAGCAAAGTCAGGGCTGGACAAACTAGTCCAGTGGAGACGTGATTTAGAAATACAAATCCTGGGGGTGGATGGGAGCGCACTGACATCTTCCAGGCTCGTCCACGGAGGGGGGGGAAGTTAGATGGAACGTCCCAGAAACACGCAGAAGATTGGGGTTTTTTTTTCTTTATCTTTCTTTCTGGTGCCTCAGGTGTGATTTTGTCTCCCAGAGGCAAGTTATCATAGAGAGCTCAGATCATGGCAAGGGAGAACCGTCTGAGCACAGAAGCTGTCTTTGCTGAAGAGATTGGTGAAGGTCAGGCTAGATCAGGGGTTCTCAAACTTCACTGCACCACGATCCCCTTCTGACAACACAAATTACTACATGACACCGGGTGGGAGGAGGCTGGAGCCTGAGCCCTGCTGCCCTGGGCAGGGTGGGAAGGGACCAGAGCCCTGCCTTCTCAGGCTCAAGCCCTGGGGCTTCGGCTTCAGCCCCAGGTGTTGGGGCTCAGGCTTTGGCTTCAGCCTTGGGACCCAGAAAATCTAATGCTGGCCCTGGCCACCCCCTTAAAATGGGGTCGTGACCCACAGTTTGGGAACTGCTAGACTAGATGATCTAATGGTCCCTTCTGACCTTTAAAATCTGAATATCCTCCAGCAGGACCATTTGATACGGCAAGGATTACAGTTTTGCCAAGTCACTGTTTGGAATAGGAAAATGAGGTGTACTTAGCAAGTGTGCTCGCCAGCACAGGCTTGTAAACACTTCTAGTATAAACAGAGATAGAGGTGGGTTAAAATGCATCAGCTGCACATGGTTAACGCTTCCACTAATCACAACTCATTGCCCTGGGGTTGACTAGGCCTATGTGGCATGTGAAGATTTTAGCACTTGCACTTCCACCTTAAGGGTCCCAAAGCTCCTTGCAGCTTTTGGGTTGGTCCATATGCAGCGTTGCAGTGGTTCCTAGGTAGGTGTAAATAACATCCACCTTTGGTTAAACCAGTGCAGCTTCTCTGTGTAGACAAGCCCTTAGTTTAAACTGCCCCAGCTATCGGGGAAGGTAGCTGGTACCACTATGGGAATAGCGATGGGAGAGGTAGGGCTATGAGAGCAATGGTTGAGGTAGAAATGAAGCCCCAAGGAGGAGGGGGAGTTGCAGTGGTGCTGCTTACCAAAGCCAGGGAGAGGAGCAAGATCTCTCCTGCATTCTAGCAGAGGAAGAAGAAAGTTGGCTGGTTGCAGGACATTAGGTCTCTTCCTTCTTCCCAGATGAGAGAAAAAGGACAGGAGAGCAAGAGAGCTGAAATGAAGCGCAATAGTGGTCACTGTCATTAAGTGTTTTCCAGAAGGACAATGATCATCACACTGAAGCCAGCTAAAACACTCTATGTACTTCCCTCGATTGACTTTGCCCTGAAAGGAACTGCTGTTGTTGCCACAGCGATGTGATGTGACTGTACATGGGAGGAGAGGTGGTTTTGTGTAATCACAAATGGTGGGGATGGAGGAGATGACCCATGCCATTGTGACTGGGAGGGAAGTGACCTCAATATCTCCATTAAGATGTTGTCCATTCCATGACAAAGCTTGGGAAATTCTGCCTATGCACATGTACGTACACACACACGGAGTGGGGACTTGGGTTTTCCTTACTTCCCGTAAGAGCAAAACGGAATTTCTTCTCTTATTTTCTCTTTGCAGGTTTCAGGTTTGCTGGTGCTGGATTACAGCAATGACTACAGTCACTGGCGGGCAGTCAAAACTCTGGGACAGTGGCTGCAAGAAGAAAAGGTGAGAGATCTTTGGGCAACCAGACCGGATACTCGACATGGAATATCGGTTCTGAGGAAACTGCTAAGTGACTCCTTGAGTAATGGAAACCAGGAGAGAGAGATTCTGGTTTATAGTGAGCTACAGCTCCTATCACCAGACCTTTGGTTTGTGCTGGCAGGCAAACCCCTGCTCTCTTTAGTTTGCAGGGGGCTTTTCTGGGTTTCCTACTTCCAAGACAATGAGGAGACACGGACAAGACTAACTAGGAGAAATGCTCATTAAGTGGGGATATTTGGTTCTTGTTTTTTTCACGTTAGGTAAAATTTATCCTCACTTCAGTTTCTCTCCCTGCCTGTGTGATTACACTCCATTACTTTCCCTTCCAACTATTTCTCTTCAATGTGCTCCACTGTTTCAAACTACTCCAGGTGCAGACACCAGTGTGTGCTGCTAATGGATCAGGAGTCTGCTCAGGTAGGCCCAGAGTCTGAGGCCGCTCACCCCAGTGTAAATTGGGAGTAAGTGCATTGAAGTTAATGGAGTCCCACTGATGGAAAACCAGGGTCGCATCCCTGAAGTCAACGACTTGTTGTCAGTGGAGCTGTATCAGTTTACATCGGCTGAGGACCCAGCCCCCTGGTGTTAGGCCAGAACGGGGCCCGCAGACTAGACAGAAAGGCATATGCCACACAGGTGTTTCATTGTGCGGGTACCAGCTGCCCAGCACAGCACCTAGATACTTTGGGGAACCCTGCCATTTCTGAGAGGGGACATGGGGAGGGGAAGGAATGTGCAAAGGAGAGAGAGAGAGGGAAAGAGAAGGAGAGGTGTGTCCTGGGACTGTCTCTCTCTGACAGGCTGCCCAGCAAGGTGATCTGTCTGTAATTTTCCCCTGGCTGTTCTCTGACTGGGATCTCTTGTATGTTTCCTCCAGGTGCCTGCTCTGTGTGGGATTGACACAAGGATGCTGACTAAAATCATTCGGGGCAAGGTACGATCCCCCTCCCTGATCCCAAATACATTAAACCCAGCCTCATCCCGTGCTTTCCCTAATGGCTGAGAGAACCACAGACAGCCGTGGTGGCCTTGGGGCTATCGACTCACGCTGCTCCTCGGGACCCTGCTCTGCCAAGCACTGCGCACCGCACACACTCTGACCTGCCAGATGAGATTCCTCCATCTGCCGCCCCATACGACACCAGTACCCCTGGAGCTGGGGCAGAGCAGGAACTCCCTAACTGTCCTTGAGCGCCTCTCCTCTTGGCTTCCCACTCCGTACAAGTGGATCAGTACAAAGCTGTGCTGACGTCGGTGCGGGCCGCGGGGAGAGGGCTTGCTACAGCCTGAGGGAGTCCCAGGGAGGCAGGTGTGTGTGCGTGTTGTGGGTAGGCCGAGATGGGCAGACCCAAATATACGCAGAGAGGGAGAGAGCTTGATGGGACTCCTTGCATGTTATTTCATATCAGACCCTCCAAGGAAAGGGCAAGCCCTAATCTAACGGGTCTTGAGGCGATGAAGCGGCTGCGCTGCACAAAGCTAATTCCTACATGAGGCCAATTACACCTTCTTGGGGCTAAGCCTTTTATTTTCTTTTTTATGGCCATTAGTCCGATCTGGTTTCCCAGCACTGGCCCTTGAAGGGCATGGGGGATATTACGTTACTGGAGGGAGGTTAATGGCAAGGTACATTTCACATCTTGGGTAAAACAATTATCAAATCCATCTGGAATAAAAATCATTGCACCGCTGAGGCTTTTCTATTGCTTTTGTCTGTTTTGGTTTTTTCGTTAGGTATTTGGGTTGCATGATACAGTCCAAACCTCCATTCCCTTCACTCAGCAGTGTATGAATGACCTAACTTGCATAGTATAGTATTTGCACAAATGAATACTAAGGAAAATGCCGGGCTTTGTAGACAGAAGACAAGTACTGTTTAATATAGAACGTTTGTAAATGGAAATACATTTTGTACTTCCTTGATACGTATCCCCTAATGGATCAGTGCCCCTTTCATCCATAGTAAATGTGCTTTCAATAACCATTTGCTTAGCATACACCGTACAGTAGTAATGCACATTATGTTGGACGCAGAGCGATATTGGTTTATGGTTTTTAAAAAATGCATCATGTCACCTTTTCTCCCACTAATCTCAGTCAGGTTGAAAAACTAGCTTAATATTTCACTCTGTGTATGTTTATCAATGGGAGACGAGAAGAGGGTTTCACCACGATGAACGCATAAATGAACCGTAAACATGGGGCACCGTTTCATTAAGTAATCCAGTGTCAAGGTAGGGCACTGTGCGTGTGAGGTGGGGGGAGGGGGGTACTCAGCTTTTCCAGGGTTGCAAGGCAGTGCTCAGCAGTTTTCAGAGCTCCCAAGTGGCTGTCTCTTGAAGGTCACACGGGCCTTTTCAACTTCTGCACCATATAAACTTCACCAAAACAGCAAATGTGAGAAGGGAAAGAGAAGTCTCCTCAAAGTCCCAGAAAGAGGGCAACTTTGCAAATAGTTTGTTAATGGCATTTTACCTGAAATGAAGACCTGGGAGACAGACTCTGCCACCCCTACTCACATGGGGGCTGTCTCTGTCCCACTGTGGCTACGTGTGGTGTATGATGCTAGGTGGTATGAGTAAAGGTAGAAGCTTTTAGCCCTTCCAGTGCCTGCCATTGCCACTTACCCACAGTTTGCACACACAGGTGTCCATGAGACCGGAGTTCCTTGCTCTAAGAGTAGGGAAATGACTGCAATGTCTCAAGTACTACAGTGTGTGTCCTGGCCCTGGTCCAGCTGTGCATGGGAGTACCTTTGAAGCCAGTGTGTAGTCCCATTGCGCACATTAGTGTGGGGCTACAGAATGTAGAGATACCATGCTTTACCATAGGAGTTTGAGGAAGGGATATGAAAAGGACCCCTCGCTCCCTTTCACTTTCCTCCTCCCACACTGAAAGGTCCAGCCATGCCTCCGCTGAGAAGAGAGGATGCAACTCCCTGTGCCTGACACCAGAGCTGCTCCTGCAGTCAGCCAGAGTGGTTGGCAGAAGACGGTACACGGGGAAAACATTTAAGGTGCATGCTGGCTTTGGGAGTGCTACCAGACCTACAAGCCTGCCATCTTGGGAGCTGAATTCTGATCTCCCCCGAGTAGCACTGCATTTTGCTACCCCTAGACAGCTGACCTAGCCCCATATGCACTGATTTTATTGCCTGCTTTGCCTCCCCCAAAATATAGGGTGTTTAAACCGCTTTTGATACTGGTGAAGGCTAGCAAACTTCTGAAGATGCCTGCAGTGGTTGTAATGTTAAACTAAAGTCTTGGAGCAACTGTTCTACTTCCTATGGAGTTTTGTCTGTCAGCACCTGCGCCACTATTTGCAGCTTCTTCTTTGCTCACACTTAGCTGTCTAATGCTTTATTTCCACAGGGCACAGTCCTGGGGAAGATTGAATTTGAAGGTCAGCCTGTGGAGTTTGTAGATCCAAATAAGCGGAACCTGATTGCAGATGTTTCAACCAAGGTGAGACTCTCTCTCCAATGTGTACACTTGAGTAATAAAACTCCTCCCCGTTTGCCCTAGAGAGTTTCCTTTTTCCTTATCATAGTAAACGCTGCACGTTCATCGATAAATCATTGTCACTTGACTATGCAATCTGGGGACCTTTAAGTGCTTTTGCAAACTGTACCATGCTCCAAAGCTTTTGAGGATTACCCATTAATGAGTGCAGAAAAAGCACCCCTTTAGTCCTCTGCTTGGAGCTGGCATTAGAAGGAGGACTGTGTTGAGTAGGAATGGTCTAAATAGTTAGCCTAGGAACTGGCAACACCAGATAGGGGACTAAAAGAAGGGCGAGACCAAGTTGTAGTAGGTGGTAGGTATCGCCATGGTGCATGGGGGCGATTTTCACACGGTAAGAAGAATTTTCAGCTGGTGGAAAATGTGGTTTCCCTTAACGGAATATCAGTGAAAAGTTGGAAATCCCAGAAAACTCACAATCCTGTTTGGTCACTCTCTTCCAGCACAGTTTTTACTAGTTTGGTCGTAGAAGCTTGACTTTTTGTACTGGACAGGGATTCCCCCCCGCCCCCGGGGTAGGTATTACCCATAGCTACATACTACTGCTCTAGGTAGCATACAGACCAGTAACGAACACAGATTGTAACCGTGTTCTGAGGGTCTGCAAACCATGTTCCATTGTAACAAGGTTAGGCTGTTAAACCAGTACAGGCACGCATTGATGTCATGTCTGCACTGCAATTGTTAACTGTGTTATAAACAGCGATGAGCAGCCAAAATCTTAACAATCAGTTCCCTATAAAAAGTTCTGATTTAAGGGATGTGCCACAATATGTATCATATGTCCAAAATTCCTCCTGGACGGGGATTTAAGAACCAAAAAACCTGACATGTCCAGGAAAATACCCCACCTAAAGTTCTTTTTGAAAAAGATGGGCCTGAACTAGAAATAAGCTCAGTTTCACATGTGTGGCGGGGCCCTCCCTGGGGCTGTGCTATGGTGACCACATGTCCTGATTTTATAGGGACAGTCCCGATTTTTGGGTCTTTTTCTTATACAGGCTCCTATTACCCCCCACCCCATCCCGATTTTTCACACTTGCTGTCTGATCACCCTAGGGTGTGTTCATGTGTGGGTCCCAGCTGCTCCCTGCCCCCATCATTGAATCAGGTGTGCAGGGTTACTGTCCTGGGAACTGCAGGGCACCAGTGGATGTGGGGCCGGCTGCAGACAGGGGCATGGGGCAGGGCTAGCTGGAGGCGGGGGTGCAGGGCTGCCTGCGGGCAGGGCAGGGAGTGCGGAGCTGGCTGGAGGCAGGGGTTGCCAGGGTGCCTAGAGGCAAGGGGGTGCGGGGCTGGCTGGAGACTGGGGGTGTGGGGCTGGCTGGAGGCAGGGCAGGGAGGTGCGGGGCTGGCTGGAGACAGGGGTGTGGGGCTGGCTGGAGGCAGGGTAGGGCCGCAGGGATGTGTGGCAGGGGTTGGCTGGAGATAGAGGAGTGCGGGGCTGGCTGGAGACAGGGCAGGGGGTGCAGCAGGGGCTGGCTGCAGGCAGGGCAGGGGGTGCGGCAGGGGCTGGCTGTGGACAGGGGGTGCGGGGCTGGCTGGAGACAGGGGCTGGCTGCGGGCAGGGGGTGCAGGGCTGGCTGGAGACAGGGACTGGCTGCAGGCAGGGCAGGGGGGTGCAGCAGGGGCTGGCTGGAGGCAGGGGCTGGCTGAAGACAGGGGCTGGCTGTGGGCAAGGGGTGCAGGGCTGGCTGGAGCCACGGGCTGGCTGCGGTCAGGGCAAGGGGTGCGGCAGGGGTTGGCTGGCTGTGGACAGGGGGTGCGGGGCTGGCTGGAGACAGGGGCTGGCTGCGGGCAGGGGGTGCAGGGCTGGCTGGAGACAGGGACTGGCTGCAGGCAGGGCAGGGGGGTGCAGCAGGGGCTGGCTGGAGGCAGGGGCTGGCTGGAGACAGGGGCTGGCTGAAGACAGGGGCTGGCTGCGGTCAGGGCAAGGGGTGCGGCAGGGGTTGGCTGGCTGTGGGCAGGGGGTGCAGGGCTGGCTGGAGGCAGGGGCTGGCTGCGGGCAGGGCAGGGGATGGGGGGTACTCACTGGGAGAGCAGCTTGGAGCAGCCCGAGCAGCAGGACGCAGCCCAGGCCCAGCAGAGCAGCCGGGGACCCACCAGGCAGCAGCGGGAGCCCCAGGGCCAGGGGTCGGGGGAGCAGCAGCAGCAACAGGTCCAGGTGGCAGCCCCCATGGCTCCCGTAGCGCCCCCGGCAGCCGGAGGATTAATCAGGGCTGCCGAGAGGATTCAGGGGGCCTGGGGCAGGGCCGGGTCTTCGGTGGCAATTCAGCGGCGGGTGCCTCTTGGAGGGAAGGACCCACCGCTTAATGCGGCCGAAGAATGAAGCGGTGGCGGTAGAGCAGCCTAAGTGCCGCTGATCACGTTTTTTTGTCCCGCCGCTTGTGGCACTTGTACTCACCAGGCGGCGCTCCGAGGCTTCGGCAGCACTTCAGCGATGGGTCCTTCACTCGCTCCGAGTCTTCTGCTGCACTGAAGCACCCGACGCCGAAGACCCAGAGCGAGTGAAGAGCCCGTGGCCGAAGTGCCGCCCAAAACCCAGAGCGGCTCGCGGGGCCCCTGCGGGGCCTGAGGCTAATTGTCCCACTCGCCCCCCACCTCCCGGGTGGCCCTGGGAAGAATGACACACTTCCCGGCCGGAGCCCATCAAAGCCGCAGTGCCCCCTCCTCACAGGGAAGCGGGTTAACAACTGGTTCTAAAACTGCTTCAAAGTTTAACAACCGGTTCGTGTGAACCAGTGCGAACCGGCTCCAGCTCACCACTGGTTATAACCCAATCAAGGGGCAATGTTTTTGGAATGGGTCCCTTGACTCTGATGTAGCTGTAGTGCAGACAGTGCCTGAGTCAATCGGCAGAGGGCTGAAAGGGCAGCAGCCAGTGGCAAAGCTAAGAGTAGAAATTTGGGTGGGCTCCAGCTTAGGGTGGACAGACAATGACAAGAGGTTTGACATCACAGCAGCTCATTTGCATTGCATATTGTTATATTATACATTATTGTCTATTCTATTTCATCTATTTGAATACTTGATTGTAGGAGTAGATAACTGGGTGCACAGAGGGGATTTGAGTGCAGGGAGCCTGGGGGCTGGATTGGCCAGTGAAGAGGGGGTGATCCCCACCGCCCGATGGGAAGCACAGGTTAAGCTGGGTCAGGCGGGCCAGGTGGAGCCTGCACGGGACCTGGCTCTTGGCACAGTAGTCTGGGGCTGGGAGACATTTCGAGTGCTGGACACAGGCAGCGGCATGGCCTGCAGGGCTACTCTGCTCCCTACTGGTCATAGCATTCGGCAGATGGGCCGAGAGCCACCTGTTATTTAGCCAGGAGTTCCTGATCCACAACCATGCAGATATTGGCTTTTGCATTTGCACAGATTTGAGTGGGGCTGAGTGCTACTTCTGTCTATGCCCCTGATGGCAATGAGGAAGGCTGAAAGGTCAATGCTCTCTTACGTTTCTGAAGAGCCCCTTATTGTGGCATACAATGACAGGTTAACGCAGGTTTCGTTTTGATTCCCTGGGGAATCTCACGAAATCGCTGAGTCCCTCAGATCAGGCACTGTACACTTTTCCTCCAACTACACTGTATATTTTTGGAATGAAACTTGACTGTTCCGTACATGCGAATGTGCATTTGCCATCAGCTGATCAAAACATTATAATAAAACCCCTCTCTGTTATTTCCTCCTCTTGACGCTCTTGGTAATGGCAGAATTACTATAAAGATACTAGAAATACCATCCATAAAAGAGATATAAAAAGATTAACAGAGCTTCTGTGGTCTCATTATGTTTATAACTTCATTTTATAGGCTTAAAAAGCAACTTCACAAATAAAGCTGACAATTAGCTAAACTCTTCAATGGTGGTAATTACTGGACATGATAATCTATTTGCTAGCAAACTGCTATTTTCATGTAAATCAGGATGCAGTAAGACCAGAAGTTTTCTTATCAGTGGCACATTAGAAGTGATTTTTTTTCTTTTTATGCTAGTGAGATAGGCTCTGTTTACTGAAGGTTTTTATATATGCCAGCCTTGTAGACTTTGGCTGCCTTTTGCAGGGAGTTTCTGTAGAGATTATTATGCTGCTAATTTGAGTGTGTTATATTCAGATGCCCAGAGCAGAAGAGCTGTTTAACCATTTGAGAAGGTAAAGTCATTTATGTCCACAAGAATCTAATCAATTGGACACAGTAAAATCATTAATGCTGCATGGTTATGGTACCTGCAAGCCATGAATCCAACTTCAAGAACTACGGATTTGGGGTTTTATTAGCGACCTGTATCACAGATTGTTCTGAATGACAAATTTCAAATCTGGATCTGAATTTCTGCAAGATTTAGCTCAGATGAGAGCTTTTTGTTCAGGCCCTTTTCTAGTCCAAATAACTCAAGGCAGCTTTGCTCTGTAATTAATTGTATGAGGATTAGAACGACCAAAGAAAGTGACCACCAGTGAAGCGTTTACATCATGAATGTTGCATAGATCCCTGTATATGTGAGCTGCAAGGAGCCAAAAGCCCTCTGGAAGACTATTTAAAAATGTGGTTGAGATTTTTCAAAAGCGCTTAAGGGAGTTTGGCACCCAGTGCTCATTGACTTTCAATATGAGTTTGGTATCTAACAACCTTCGGGACTTTCAAAAATCTCAACCTACGTTATTAACTTGTTCGAACAAGCATATACAGCAATGTCTGTATAGGTAGAAGAGCTGTAAAAACCAAAACCAAAATTGCATTGCATAAATATGGTTCTGCAGTTTACTAAGTTAAATTAAACCACTCTTTTATTATAAGATAATGTACCAAAGATTGTGACAGACAGATAACCCCTTTGCAAATCAGAACACAGGCATGACAAATAGTATTAGAAACTTAGAAGAAGATGGGGAGGACCTAGATACACCAATGCTCTGCAGACTCAGGAAATGGATTGTGGGGTATGTTCCCATCAGATGGCATGATATATAAATCAATAGAAACATCCCAATAGATTATCTCTGTTCAGTGCTGTAGAGGAAGGCTAATCCCTACCCGTCTTACTATCCTATAACGGTCACTCCATTAGGGGAATTCCTTCTTCCAACGTAGCAATCAGTCACACACCATGCTTATGAGCAGAACCGCCATAGAGAAGGACAAGCTATTGCCTACATTATGGAATCCACTAGCTTATCAAAACAACACGCTACATTAGAATAATGTGAAGAAAGGGGCAAAATGACAGCAGATGGGAACGTGTCTTGCAGGGAAGGCATTGGAAAATACATAAAACCATCCACATCGTATAAACATGGGTCACTCTCAATGACATTCTAGATGGGCTATTGGTCTGTACTGGTATGGCAAATTGTACTGATATTGTGGTGATTCTGTATTGTGTACATGTAACATATAGAGATTCATTCTCGTACATCCCAGCCTTATTGCAAGTGGAGAATCAAAGAGACATTGAAAGCATAATGGGCCAGATCCTGAGCAGGTGTAAATTGGCCTTGGTTTATTAAAGTCAGTGGAGTGACTCCAGTTCACACCAGCTGAGGACCTGGCCCAAGGTATCTATCACTGTCTCTCTGTGGTGCTACATCTAAGCCACAGCTCTTGAGAATTCAGTTGCTACTTTCCGTTAATGAGGCAAAACACAGAAAAGCTAGTCATTAACTATGGAGACAGCCAGTTTCTTAGGGATCATTGTTATGACTGTAACGAACAGAATATGAAAAAGCGTTACACTTGTTTTTGCCTTTTGTAAAAAAAAATTAACCTCTGTGGTACTTCCTGAGATTTCCTTGTAAATTGACTGGTAAGTGCCAGTCACTTCCTGGCAGCGAACAATCAATCTGCTACCAATCTGTGTGCAAAACACCCTCGCTGCATTTATGGCTTGTGGTTTGTCACTTACGGTAATGGTCTCTCTTTTTTCTAACCCTGTCAATAGGAAGTCAAGGTGTATGGCAAAGGGAATCCAATTAAAGTTGTAGCTGTGGACTGTGGGTTAAAGAACAACGCTATCCGTTTGCTAGTAAAGGTAAGTCAGTGTTCTGTATCTTTTCTCCTCCAGGGAGCTTCTTTTGCAGCATTGCTTTAGTACAAGACAGGCTGATAGTTTAGCTGTATCTGTTCCAGGGAGCATGCTCCTCAGTCTTACTGAACCTTCTATTCGAAAAATTGGTAGGGATCCCTCTCACCCACCTGAATGTTTTCATTTCATTATAAGTGCAACCCTTGTTAGATGATTCCCAATGGGGCGAGTCATGCTTTGAACTTTATAGGTGGTCCCTAAAGCTAACCTGATGGTGAAGAATAGGCACAAGGCAGCCACTGTGTGTGAACTCCATGAGAAGATCTATTGGCAGGAGACTGAGATGGTTTCACTGAGGGACTCACGTGTGCGCTGAAGAGACTGCAAGGGATATGTCACTACCTGCCTAATAGCAACCAAGGAAGAATCAGCTCTGCATTGCAAAAAATGATTTAAAGCAGGAAACTCGGCACTAGTGCTTTTTTTCGTGGAAGGCTCTCTCATAATTGAGATATCAGCCTTTATGCCATACTAGCCCTTTGTCTTGTTTCTCAGCAGAAGGCACTAAGATGGTGGCCTTCCATTCTCTGAAGGAACTGGGGTTCCTGATGTCCAAAATTATTCTCTGCTAATGCAAACATTAAGGCCGTAACAGAAAGCATGCTTTGCGTTGCATCATGCAGCCATTTTGGGTTACAGTTCGCTCCTAATATTTGATAGTCTCATGACTGTTTCCCCCATTTTAAATGATTGGGCCGAAGGAAACCGTTTGAACTTCACAGAGGGTGTAGCAAGAGATCGGTGAAGCTAAGGAGAGAAGGAGGGAGCATTTCCAATGGAAAAGGGTTTAGCAGTGTGGCACTAGGGAAAGTCAGCCCAGCAAAAGCCATCTGCAGTTGCCTAAGCAGCACAAATCCAAGATCGAATTGTAACAGATCCCTGCACTGTTTTCTCTGGATGACATGCACAACCGATGTGTGGTTGAAGAGGAGTCCCTTGAACTAGTATTAATGGAAGGAGTGTGGCTGAGCAGTTAAAGCAGAAAACTGTAGGACAAGTAGGGTGACCAGGTGTTCCGATTTTATAGGGACAGTCTGGATTTTTGGGTCTTTTTCTTATATAGGCTACTGTTACCCCTCACCCCCGTCCCGATTTTTCACACTTGCTGTCTGGTCACCCTAACAACAAGACTCCTGGGTTTTATTCCTGGTATTGCCACTTGCACGCTGGGTAGCCTTGGGCAAGTAACTCTGATCACAATTCAGCAAAACACTAAACATGTGCTTCACTTGAAGCTCCAGTGTCGGTCTGTCATCTGGGAACCAAGAAAAGTCAATGGGACTATTCACAGATGTAAAGTGAAGCCTGTGCCTAAGGACCAGATCCTTAACAAGACTTCAGTGGGAGTTAGGCACCTAAATACCTTTGAGCATCTGTGCCCAAGTTACTTACTTAGGCTTGCAAGGATTAGCTTTTTATCAGTAAATGTCTATTTCACCATACGTACGCAAACTGACAAAAAAGATTTCCGGAGATAACAATCGACATTTCCAGCTAGGCAAAGAAAGAGAAATGCAGCTTGAGAACTTATTAGGGTTTGGTTTTAAGGATATTTATTTTGTCTGTGTTGACATGTGATGTTGACTATTTGTGTTTTAATGGTTACAAAACATTATCCTTTTGAATTTCAGCAGCTACCATCATTAAATAATTGTCTGATTCCTCTCCATTTCCTGAACCTCACATAATTCCTACAAATGTGAAACTTTAAATTGATAAAAATAAAAAAATGCTTAAAAAGAAACATCTATATTATCCATCAAAATGATTACAAAACTGAATTTTGCCAAGCCTATCTCTACTGAATCAGGGTCTAACCTGCCTCCTTTCAGTAAAGAGCTAGGACCCTGTGCTTTTAGGTTAATAGGTTTCACAGGCTATTTGTGCTGTCACTGTGAAGACTTTAATGTCATGGTGAACAGCTCAGTGACAACTATGAAGTCCTAGGTGGTCACAGGCTTGTTACATTGTTAAATACATCCCTAAAATAGAGATTTACCAAGGAGAGTCTACATATTGGCATTCAGGGCTGGTTTTGGTAGAATATGTCTGCTGGGACATAAGGAAGCAGTTAGAATGAACTCACCCTGAAGAGGCTAAGTTGACTTAAAGCATTTTCCTCCTTCCTCTTTTGCTTCTCTGCCAGCGAGGCGTGGAGGTGCATTTGGTCCCATGGAATCATGATTTCACCAGGATGGAGTATGATGGGCTTTTTCTTTCCGGCGGCCCTGGAGATCCAATGCAGGCCCAGGAGCTGATTCAGAATCTTAAGAAGGTACAGCGTGTGCACTGGGGTAACTTGCCAGTGATGACCTGATGGTTCCTTTAAGCGGACTCAGTCTTTTCTGATCTGATCATGTATTTGAAAACTGAATGAGCATGGAGCTAACGAGTCGTGTGCCCAAGTTCACTTCGGTCATTTTGCTAGTAGTATATATCCCTGTCTTGTGTCTAGTTAGACTGTTAGCTCTGGGACAAGGATCTGCCTACTCATAAGGTTGTAAAGCCTTTAGCACAGTGATGGGCGCTGAAGAAGAATCACTGTTAATATCACCGTCATACTGGTGGTGTCTCGCAGCACAGGCTAATGAGTCAGTGCAGATCTGTGTTGAAGACAAGCAAGGCAAACGTGCACGTTATGGAGCAGTATGGTTGTCCTGGGAAATATGCCCGTCTCTTCTAAATTATGTAACTTACACATGGCTGGTGCTTCTCAGTTCCAGTGATGTGCGATGCCGCTGCTCATTCCCTATGGCCCAGCCCTGGAAAGCAGCCTGAGTCATGGCTCTGGCACTGGGGTTTTCCTTTGGAGCCAAGGAGAGAAGGGATCACACCTGCACAGGCTGTAGAGAGGCCGCAGAGCTTCTGCTTGGCTGTGGCTTCCCCTGCCCTGAGACTGTGGTTGCTTCTGGGGGCACGTGCCCTTGCTTCTCAGGGAGCAATCTCAGCAGATCTGCAGAGTCATGCATCCACCACCCGTAGTCAGAGAGTTATAGAGTGTAAGGTTAGAAGGGACCACCAGATCATCTAGTTTGACCTCATGTATGTCACAGGCCACCAACAGCGTCCCACAACCCCGCACTAAACCCAACAACTGGAATTAGACCATGGTAGGACAGCCTACAGGAGAGTAGACTGTTTTGCGCCACAGGCAGAGAATAGGAGGAATCAAAGTGCGCCACTGCCCTAGGCCCCCATAATGTCAGGGAAATGATTAAGTCAGAAATACCCACGTACTCTTGGCAAGTGGCCCACACCACATGCTGCAAATGAAGGCAAGAAACCTCCAAGGTCACTACCACTTTGACCAGGGGGAAGTTCCTTCCTGACCCCCACATATTGCAATGAGTTCAACTTGTTCTCCCATCAGCCCCACCCCACCCCACAGGACACTTCTGTGGGCCGTGCTGTGCACCGAACAAAGACACTCACTGAGTGGCCTCCCTAGATCTTGTCCAGCAGAACCACACCAGTTCCACTGTATGGCGTGACCTCGAAACACCCGGAGGAGGGATGTGATGGTGGACGGAGCATTGGCCCCTAGCTGTGCATGTGTGCTGGGCACCCTGAATTTCTTCCTGGCCATTAGCAGTGTATAAGAAACACTACCCTGGCAGCAAAGGGACTAGCTCATTTTTGTATGGAAGCTGTCAAGACAAATTAAATACTAATTGAAAACATTGCATTTAAATGCATAAAGAATATGCACTAGTTTGCGTTATTGCTGAATTTGGAGATTCACTGTTCCCATGGATCTCACAGTCGGGTTAATGAAAATTATTTCCACCTAGGTCTTGAAGAGCGATCGCAAGGAGCCATTGTTTGGAGTCAGCATGGGGAATCTGATAACTGGAATAGCAGCTGGAGCTACATCCAACAAGATGCCCATGGCCAACAGGTATGATGATGCTGGTGCTTTACAGAATCTGAACACATGCCCTCGGGACTTCAAAGAGCCCAATACATCAACATTTTGCCTCCCCCTCTCCAATGCCCAGGATGCCAGATGAGTTGGGGACCAGCACATGCTGCTGCATATCTCTCCCTCTTCCCATAGGTCACGTCACAACATGACCTAAGGGGTAGAGTGAACACCATGGATGCAGAATGCACATCCTTCTCCTTGGGTCAAGCACGGCGAGCAGCCAGCAGTGTTCATTTGTGCACTATGCCCACTGCTGGCCACTAATTAACATCGCCACCAGATCCCCTTCCATCTTTGTAGCTCAGGTCCAAAGGACACTGCTTTAATCCTCCCTGCTAAATAACTCACTAGGAGAAACCGTGAATTTACATACAGCGGCCCAACCGTGGCACTTTTACACTGGGCATTATGTGCCCTAGAGATCAGAGCTGGAGCAGGTATGACCACCTTCAAAGATAACATTGGTACATCCTCCATTGCTGCTCCTGCTGGAAGTTGATTGCAGCTGCAATGGGATATTTCTCCTCAGTGTAGTGCTCAGATTACAAATCTGACCCTAGATGGATGATGAGATTTTACCATTGACAGATACATTTGGCTTGTTATAAATAATGATGCTCCTTCAGATACTGTCTTCCATGCACTATCTCCACCATACTTCTCAGCAGGTCTCTCTCTTAGCCTGCACACTGATATGACTCCATCAGAACCTGGAGAGCAGGAACTTTATTTATTTGTTCCAGCAATTGACCTTGTTCCCCTAAATAAATGGTTCATTTCAAGGCAGGTTAGAAAGCGTTTGTATTAGTTCAGGGGTTCTCAAACTAGGGGTCAGGACCCCTCAGGGGGTCACGAGGTTATTACATGGGGGGTCACGAGCTGTCAGCCTCCAACCCACACCCCACTTTGCATCCAGCATTTACAATGGTATTAAATATATAAGAAAGTGTTTTTAATTGATAAGGGGGGGTCACACTCAGAGGCTTGGTATGTGAAAGGGGTCACCAGTACAAAAGTTTGAGAACTAACGTATGAGTTGGTCCAATCCTGCTAAAGAATATCACGGTATGAATTTGATTTCTTTATCACTGTGGTTGTGATACTGACTATAGAAATCGAATAGCTGGTATTGAGTAGCCATAATACCCTCCCCCAGCCAGACCTTCTAAATTAATTTGTGTGGGGGAGATAAAATATCTGTGACTTTGGTCAGTCTGCAGGTGCGTAATTAGAATGGTCAGCACTTTGCTTTTGCTAACTGCCTTGCATTACTGTGATATTCTCCTCTTGCCCTTGATTCCCTCCATCACCAACCTCTCTGTCTCTGTCCTTTCCCCCTCTCTTTTCTCAGAGGTCAGAATCAGCCGGTTATGAACCTGTCGAACGGACAAGCTTTCATTACAGCCCAGAACCATGGCTATGCACTTGACAGCAACACCCTTCCTGCTGGCTGGAAACCTCTTTTTGTGAATGTCAATGATCAAACAAATGAGGTAAACACACTCTCTCCAGATACCTGCTCAGGCAATGGGCGAGTCGGGGAAGACGGTCATTTATTTCACTCACACGCCTCACTCAAGCCTGCTTTATCTGCAGGAACAGCATTGCGGGTTATCCATCATGACCAGTTGTTCCCTAAGAAACATTTTCTCTCTGTTTCATTATCTGATAATTACCTTTATTTGGTGGCACTGCTTTGTCAGCCGAATCGGTTACTGTGACTGCCGGGTGACCACTTGGTCAGCTAAGCAAGCAGCAGAATCAGCGCAGTGACCCCTTGCCACCTCTAGAGGAGCTGACAACAAACAGCTCTCAGCGGCTCTTGTAAGAAATGCCTCCCTCCCCCGCACTCCCCCCACCTAGGATGATTTCCGTGCCTTTAATGGAAATCACCCGCTCTCAAGACTGCTAAACCCACATTGCCATATTGTTGTTTATCACAGTGACGCCTCGAGGCGGAACCCTCACCTGAGCCCCAGTGTGCTGTTCAGACACAATCTCTGCCCCATACGAGCTTACAGCTTTGATAGACAAAGGGTGGGATGGGAAGCAGCGGCACAGAGAGAAATGACTTGTCCTGGGTCACACAGCGAGTCTGTGGACAAACAGAAATAGGAACCAGGCCTCCTGAGTCCCAGCCGTATCCACTAACCAAGGCTGCTTTCTGTAAGCCTGGGTTATCCTTGAGACTCATAGAAATGCTGCTCAAGAGTAGCTGTTTGGAAAAAAAATTCCCGTGGGTGGACACCTTGTATTAGCTCTTTGCTCCCACCCCACATCAAACTTGACAGGTTGGAAACTGCTGTACTCTACTGATGTGTATTCAAAATACTTTTCTGGAAGATACATTTAGCTGAAGTTTGTTTGCCAGCTGGTGTTGGCTACGGTTCTGAGTAGAGCTGGACAAATAGGGGGGGAAAAAATTCCCCACCACTGTTTGTTTCAATGTTGAAATTAGTTAGCTTTGGTCTCTGTAGATGTGTGGACTCACCCCTGCGGCGCCTCCTGCTGGTCTGTTCAAGGAATTAGCTCATTCCAGCTCCAGAGCGCCCTCTGCAGGTCGGTGAGCCGCTGCCTCTTGGCCCCCATGTCCCTCCCAGGACCCGGTGCCCCTTTATCTGGGGTGCTGCCCCCTGGCAGTAACCCCTTTCTCTTTGGGTCTCCCCTCCCCAGGGAACCCCCACCCACTATCCCCACCTCACCTCAGTATCAGGCTACTGCTAGTCTTCATCTAGCCCCCGCACCCTGGAGCAGACTGCAGTATCAGCCTACTCAGCACCGGCAAGGTTGGGTTTGGACCTGCTGCCTTGGCCTACCCCTGGGCTGCCCTCTGCACCCCCCAGTACCTGTTGCCTTCTGCTAGGCCGCAGCCTGGGAGCTCTCCAGCCTTTCCCCAGCCCTGCTCCACTCCACCCTGTCACTAGCTCCCTGCAGCCAGGCCCTTCTCCCTCTACAGGCAGAGAGAGATTGACCTTTCTGGCTTCCCTGGCCTTCTTATAAGGCCCTGTTGCTCAGTTTGGGGCGTGGCCCCAGCTGCAGCCACTTCCCCCAATCAGCCAGCGTTTTACCTTGCCCAGCCCCAGCCCTCTGCAGGGCTTTTCCAACCCCTTCCAGGCTGGAGCGGGTGGTCACCCCGCTACAGTCTCATTCACACACCCTGTTTTATGTTCACTTTATATGAAGATTGGAGCAGTTGGCTGGCAAAAATGTTTGTGGAAAGCAAAATTCAGAGTCAGATGACCAAGAATGATTTCCCGGGCTGGGTCATCTGTGAGGGGTGAACTTACAACCTCTGCATCTAAAACACATGAGACTCTGTCGCTTGAGCTAAAGGACCAGGTAGAGTCTGCTACTACCTCTGTTATGCTGGAGGTAGTAGCAGACTCATAAATGGCTATACATGGTGTAGCCACTAGAGGGGGACGAAGAGCCACACTATGTTATCCCACATTCTGAAAATATTCACAGAAACTGAATTTGATAACCACACATGTAAGTTGTGTTCTCTTCCTATTCAGGGAAGAGAAATGATACTGTGCGACCGATCTGACCAGTCCCAGCTGAGCAAACCAATGCAGATACCAAATATTGATAATCAAGCCATGGAGTAAAAATTTGGAAATGATATATGTAGAATAAATAAAAATAACTAATATATTAAGGGAAACTGTAGCCAGCTCATGGTATTCTGTGACCAGAAGTAGGGCATAGCTTGCACAATAATTAACTAATTGTGAATTCTTCACTTTATGGTAGCTGTACGAAGGCCCCCGGCCAACAGCCCATCTCTCGCCTCCACACCCCACCCTCACCATCCCATGCTCTCTCCCATTGTCTCCCTCCTCTCTCAACCACATCACTCATCCCTGCTCCTACCCAGTGCACCTACGCTGAGACCTACTTTGGCCCTTCCTCAGGGGAGTGGAGGTGGAGCCTGCAGTGGATCCTCTTGGAGTCCAGGGCTTCTCATCTTCCACCTGACCTGGTCACCTTCTCATGATGCAACAATGACTCCTTCAGGCCTCTCTCATTCGTTGTCCCAGGGCCAAGCTGCAGCCTGTGTCATGCCATTCATGGGAGAGGTCTGGTGCCTCCTGCTGCAGCTTGCTTGGAACTGCCAGCAGCTGCCGAAAACCCAGCTCAGGCAACTGTCCAGCTCTCCTTGGCCTGGCAGAGTGTTCCCACTTGTCATCTCCTGACAGTGGCCCTGGGAAGACACAACCTGTGCCCGCTGCTGCAGCATCCATAATTTGCCTCCTGATGTTGAATTAAAGACACTGTGCCATGTCCACCCCTAGAATAATGAAACTACCGACGTCGGTGGAGTTAGAGCAGGAATGTATTTGGCCCAGTGTTTTCAGCAGCACTGATATGAAATCAGAGCAGTAGAAGCAGTCATTCTACTTCAGCTCTCTCCAGGGTGACCTTTTACTGCTGTGTGTCCCCTCCTCCCAGCCTGTTCTGATGTATACCCCCCCTCCACCACCTGCTCCAGTGTTGCATCTGGAAGGAGACTAGCATATCTTCTCTGGTAAGTGCTTGGCAATCAATAGCGCTGTTCAAAGCATTCACTATTCAGCAGTGCACAATCCAGTAGGTTACATGGGTAGTGCATTGCCGGTAAAAGGTGAATGACTCAATGCTTTAATGGAGAAAACACTCTGTGAAGATCTGGAATGAAACAAGTTTCAACTCAAAGGCCCCCAAATGCATACCGGTCCCTTGCCCTTCAGTGCCTACAGGATTGCAAGCAGTAGCCTTCCTCTATTCCCCTCATTATCAGGATGTTGTCTAAGGCAATCTCTTTTATCCCACAGGGAATTATGCACGAGACCAAACCAATTTTCACAGCACAGTTTAACCCGGAGGCCAGTCCGGGGCCAACAGACACAGAGGTACTGTACAGGGATTGATTCAGGTTTGCTTTGGGGGTGGCTGAAGGCATGCATGTAGAGTATAGAGCAGCTAATGGAGGAGCCCTGAAAATCTTGATGCAGTGACATTCCTAGGGCCTGTTTTCAGAAATGTCAGGACCCTAACCAAGATCCCAGTCCCACATAGACTTGCCTGCATTTGGTCTGATTCAAAGCTAATTGAAATCAGTTGAAAGACTTCCCTTGCCTTCAATAGGCTTTGGGTCAGGCTCTCGAGTGACTCTGTTTACACAAGTAGCAGAAATCAATCCCATGTTCTTTGGGTCCTTGAGTGACTTTGTTCACACTGATGGGATTACTCACGTGCAGAAAGTTACTCATGGGCTGAAATCTTTGCAGGATGGGACCCATACTCCTTTTATCTGAGATGGTTGTAAAAGAAAATTTTCTATTTTATTAAAAAAAAAACCCAGATGCTTTTTTTTAAACAAACCTCATTAACTTTCTAATACATTTTAGTTCCACTTTCATATTTTGTAACTGTAGAGTTATATAAATGGATTCACACTCACTCTCTCTTGTTCTCCTCACTGAAATGAAATTTTAATCCCCCGTCTGTGACTTCATGCAAATTCCGATAGCAACTGGTTGTGTAGTCTCAGTGAATGCCAAAGCAGCAGTAGCAGGCGGTGTTGCAAGGAGAGGGCATGTCTGAACATAAATCTATTATTGAGTATTTCTTGGGAAAGGAAGCAGAAGTAGTTAAAAGTGATTTGATTTTAATTGTAATTTGATATTGTTGATTAAATCTATAAGTGAACCTCTAGGTAAAAAGTTTCTTACCTGTCTGAGTGATCCGTGAATTGAAAAGAACTGAAAACCACCCCAGAATTGTCCTTGTAACCCCTTGTGCTGGTCCAGTCCATGAATACTGTAGTATACTGCATATGCTGATAGATTTAGTGCACTCCTGAAGCTGCACTGTGCCATATCAGATCCACACTGGTGTAAATTTGCTTAGCTCCACTGATCCGGTTAAGAGTACAATATTCAGATTTCTAACTTTTAACATTCATTCTTCCCTTGCATGTGCTATCACCCATGTACAAGTAAAGTATAGGTGTGAATGAATGAATGGGTTCTATAGGCTTTCTCTCCCTAGTCTCTTCCCTGATACCATCTTGCTTCCTTGACTACGGCATTACGCCAAAGATCATTATGGAAATTAGAAATATGGGGCCAGATTCGTGGTTGGTGTAAGTCAAAGTCATCTGAAGTCAATGGAGCTAAGCTGACTTACATCAGCAGTGGATTGACCCATGGCAGGCCTGGCTTTTCTGTGTTTCATTCGTATTTATTTAGCCCTGGTTGGGTGCTAAAATACATGTGTTTGCCTTTACCAGTTCCTATTCGATTCATTCATTTCGCTGATCAAGAAGGGAAAAGGTACAACTGTTGCCTCAGTGCTGCCCAAGGCCACAACTGTAGCTTCTAGGCTTGAGGTCAGTATATTAATGTTCTTTATTTTTAGCTATCAATCATACACCAGCAGTAACTTGTATTGAATCAGATGGAGAGAATGCAGAGCATGAAAAATTACCTGTGAAACTGAAGTACAGGACTCCCTTACAAAAGCTACATTAGGATTTCATTTATTCTCATTATAACCACTGGATTTTGCTCTCTCCCTCATTATTTTATTAACTTTCTGCTCTTTCGAGGAAGTTTTGAGACATGGAGGTTTGTGTATATGTTTTTGTATGTTCTCCAGAGCAGAATCTATGCTTGTTATGGTGATCTCTATATTTCATGCCACCTCATGCAATCATATCCAGCTATGAGATTTGGTTGACAGCATAAAGCTGAAGCTGTGTTGCTAGAAAATAAGTTTGGAATTCTTAGCATGAGCCGAGTTGCACAGTGAATTGTGCCTTCAGAATGCAGTTGGTCTTTGAATAAAAAATACAACACAGAGATGTGGGAAGCCAAAGTGAAGCCTGGCTGTCTATAAATAAATTAAACAATCAGTACGTTTACTGTATATTTTGGGTAAAACATCAGTCGCCTCCATTTCTTTACCCACCTGCGCATGAGATGGGTTCAATAAAACTTTTTTTGGAAAGTTGGACAGACAGCTGCACGTTTTCTGAAGCTGGCTTTTCTTCTCTCTGCGACCTAGTTTTTCATGATTCAAGGCTATTCCACATTGCACAATCTCCTTTCACCCCAGTTTAACTCCCATCCTTTTGCACCCTTTGTGAAATCATTCTAATCATTTTATATTGCTGACTTTTAGGTTTCCAAAGTTCTCATCCTAGGATCTGGAGGTCTGTCGATTGGTCAGGCGGGGGAATTTGATTACTCTGGGTCACAGGCTGTTAAGGCCATGAAGGTAAGAGAAGGCTCCAAATACATTACCAGAAGTTAATCTGCTTTCCCTTGTTGCAGCTAACCTGATCATTTAGTCAAAAGCTGTGGATTTATGTAAGTTACTGAGTAGTAGAGCTGGTGGAATTATTTGGGGAGAATAAATTATTTGGTAAATTTAGCCCTTATTTCTGTTTATGAATTATTGACCAACTGATCCAAGTTACTTTATTCATAAGTGTTCAGCAAGCAGCTTATGGAAATAGCTTGACTTTGAATTTCAGCCTTTGTATTGTTGAGATCTGTTCTCTTTGACTAGTCTATGTCCTTTTGACCACTGAACTCTGTCACATGGTGTTGCTTCTGTTCCCTGATTGGATGACTGAAACTTCATCAGCAGGAGAGTAATGAATGGTAATGAATGCACTCACTTCTGAAATGAACTGTCAGATGAATAAATATCTGCGCTAAAATTAGTGAAACGTTTGTGATTCCGTGAATGTTTTCACACAGAAAGTGCCAGTCACCAAAATGCTGATAGGAAATGAATGGTATGACGCCACTATTAATAGCACAAGCTATGTTTGCTGGTGAAAATACCTGTGAATTTTCTTTGTGCGCCATGCAGTCAGCTCTCCTCAACAGGCTATTATTATTTATTATAAATGAGATAAAATAGTTTTTTAAAAGCCAGATGTTCTGTATTCATCCATGGGGCAACTCCACTGTCAAAGGTTACTCCAGAGATAACTGTTGCCCAATAAGCTTAATGAGCAGGCATGTTGGTACTATCTGTTGGTGTCTCCTTCCTAACTCATATTGCACCACGTTTTCAAGAGTCAGAAAACGTGTCTCTGCACTTCTCCATGTGCCTAAATTGCACAAGTAAAACACCCTGTGAATGCTTGTGAATTAGGGATTTGCATCACCAGAATCCTGACTGGTACATGTTTGTTGGGTGTTTCATATGCATAGCTAGAGGGAACATACTTATATGTGTTTTAGTTTACAGCATAAAAGCTCAGCCCCAACTCTGGCAGCTTTACACTGTTCATAGCAAAGCTGTTGAAAAGTGACCCAAAAGGGGCAGCTGAAGATTGCTCTTGAGGCAGGGTCATCACTGGGTAGCGCAAAGTCAGCTCTGCAGCCCTGTGTCCCCATCACCTGCTCCACATGGGGTGTACAAAGGGAAAGCTCATTGCACTCTGCCACAGGCACAGCTGGCTGCAGACTTGGTAACTTAGAGCAGCTGCGAGCCTGCTCTAAGGTAAGATAGCTGGCCGAAGATCAGGGGAAAGGAAAGGTGGCTTAGAGCTACCTTCCCCTCCAACATTCTCTCACTCACACAGACACACACATTCTCTGCATCGGGTTTAAACTTGGTGTAGCTGAGAACCGAATTCCAAATGTGGTGAAACACGTATTTCCTGTGCTTTGTTTGCACTGTGTATTGCCACTGCTGGCTCTAAGTCTACGGTGGCTACATATTCAAGCAACGCATATCAAATCAGGAGAGGAGAGGCCTAGAGCCATGTGGATAGCAGTCTGAATTCTCAGGGAGGGCATCTCCTATATCTTCTTCTCTGTCCTCCTCTCTCATGGTTCTAACAGAAACAAAAATTATTTTTTTGCAATAAATCTTGCCAACCTGCCCTTCCAAAATACCCTTTCTCTCTTCCCCGTACCACCAGCCAGCTGGCCTGATCTTGGTGCTAATCAGCCAGGCTAGAGGTGCTACTTGCTCTCCCTGGCCTTGCCTCTGGCAGTGTGATTTACAGTAGTATGCAGAAGATGAGGCAGTTGGTCAGCGTCTTGCAAGGGGACAGCTAGATCACGTAGGTGGGAGAAAAATGGGGACAGGTAACAAGAGCATAAAATGTGAGGCTAAAGATTTTTCTTTGCCAAACTTTTAATTTATATATATATATATATATATATATATATATATATAGATATATATATATATATATATATATATATATACTGAGAAATAATCAGTAACAATTGGCCTTACCAAACACACTGAATCATATTGCTGTTGTTTGCAATCCTTTCTAGTCATTTAAGCCCCGGTTCAGTAAAGCACTTAATCATGCACTTAAATCCATCTATTCACTTAAGCACGTGTCTAACTTTAAGCTGAAAGGGCTGCTGAATCGAGGCATTATTCACAAACATTCAGGTGAGTGAGTTTTTCTTTGCAAAGATGTGCATGGAAAGCAAGTTTGCCAGGAATAGTAGCACCTATAAATGTTTGAGAATGCATATGTACTGGAAATGGCTGTTTAAAAAAAATCCCTTTTTGCTATTCGTGTGGTAGATTCACTGAAACAATTCTAAATGCATGCAGGTATAATGCACTCAGAAAAAGGGAGCTCTCCTGTCTTCTTATGGTGAAGACTCATTTATTATTTGTATCACCGTAACACCCAAGATCTGCAATCCGATTTCAGGGCCCATTGTGCAAAGTACAGTTCTAACACTTATTAAAAAGAGCTTACAGGTTTGTCACAACAGAAAATGATAGGTGGGGAAAAACAAACCATCGGGAGAGAGGCTGCAATACGATTTTAAAAAAGCATATTTTAGCACAATAGGCATTAGTCATGAGCATTAGTGAGCAGCCTTGTCATTGCCAGCTGGGTTTGCAGATACCCTGGCACAGATGAGTATAAAGGAGGGATCTGAAATAGATAGATATTACAGCTGGTTGGAAAATGGGGGGGAAGGGTTCCCTTGGAAAATTTCAACGTCAGGGGAATGGGAATGGGAATGGGGATGGGGGGGGGGGGAGTTTCCAGATAAATTTTGACTCTGATGGAAATGTTTTTGATTTTTTTTTTGATGGAAAAAACCCCAAACTGCAGAATTGAATAATTTTTGCAGTTTGGTGAAAAAACAAACATTTTCCTTTTGCTTTTTGGTTTTCCAACAAAAAACTCCCAAAAGTTTCAAGGACAGCTGACGCTTTCTGAAAAATGATCTTTAAACAAACCCCCAATTTTCCATCAAGCAAAAGTTCAGTGGAAACTTTTTAGCCAGCCCTAGAAGATAAAATTTCAGTTATCCACATAGAGAAAAGAAAAACAACAGCATGTGATTTAGTTGACCAATCATGAAGCACAAATAGTGAATATTCTGTGTGACCCAGTGTGAAACCAAGCCATAAATTTGTTCACACAAGTAATTTTGAATAAAAAAACATATACATAGCAGTGCCAACCTGTTCACAGATCATTTGTGAACAGAGAAAAGGGCTAAAGTAATTAAAATAATTATTTTCAAATTATAATTTCCTGAGCTTGGTTTCTCAGTATACAGCTGAGTCAGTCAGAAGCCAATTCAGTGTATTTTGAGAAATGACACAGAGACCATGTCCGTTTTCTTTTCTGACAAGCTTCAGAATGGTAAGTGTGCAGTGACATATTATTCCACTCTAGTTGTAATTTACTCAGCATTTGCTTTTTCCTGGAAAATGTGTCCCAGATGCATCTTTACTCACTGTCTGAGAGGAAGTGAGGGTTTTTCTTTCTTCTTTCATAATGTCACTGGATAGTTAGCTCCTGGCAGAGGATCAGAGCATGTTTTTTTCAGCTCAGAGACCCTAAAGATTGATTGTCCCAGTAAGCTAATCAGAGGACCTCTTGGTTGAACTGTCCCAGTGTTGCATTTAGTATTATTACAAATCATCCTCTCAGATTGCTGAATGAAGAGGTACTCGGCCCTCCCAAGAAGGAAAGGACACCTGACATTACGTTCTTCCCAGTGCATGTCAGGAAGTGACCTGGTAAATAGGCTTGGTCCTCACTGGTGTCATAATATATGAGGCAGTTCAAACACCTCTTGGAGCCCCCCACAACACAAAAGTCATTGGAATAAGGCTACTATGTGCAAGTCCCAGGGTTCAGAGTGTGGCCTCCTCCTCCCTCCATGTGCCCCAAACTCCTCTGGGCTGCAAGCAATGGATGTGATGAGGTGAGCCTTGCAAGGAGAAGGGATTAAGTAACATGCCTGGAACTGGTGAAGAGAGTTAGGAGAGTATTGGGTGGAGTTTTCTTTTAAACAGAAGTGGAGGGGAGCCAGCAGGGGTTTCTCCTACCAGGACAGTATAATAGGGGAAGACATCTTGATTCTCCAGGGGCTGGAGTTGTTCTCCTCCTAGAGTTCTCAGGGAGGAGGAAACTGCTCATACTCACCTTCCCAAGACGCTGGTGCAGGCACAGTACACATCAGACCAGCACTGCTGGGGACGCCTACAGCTACAGCCCTGGCAGCATTTCCTGAACCGGCCCTGATTCCATTGCAATTTTTTCTTGCATTGAGGAGTTGCTGACCCTGACATGCCAAGCCCTTGACCATTTTCTTTCTTTATGATCAGTAGCTTTCTATACTATGGTGTCCAGTTTGTCCTGTAAGGGTGACACTCTTCTTCCTTATTCGCCTCCCCTCTAATCCTGTAGAACTGAGCATTCAGACTCCTGTATTGCACGGGTGGCCAACCTGTGGCGGAGCCACATGCGGCTCTTCAGAAGTTAATATGCGGCTCCTTGTATAGGCACCGACTCCGGGGCTGGAGCTACAGGTGCCAACTTTCCAATGTGCCGGGGGGGGGCTCACTGCTAACCCCTGGCTCTGCCCCAGGCCCTGCCCCCACTCCACCCTTCCTGCCCTCTCCCCTGAGCCTGCTGTGCCCTTGTTCCTCCTCCTTCCCCCCCAGAGCCTCCTGCATGCCAGGGAACAGCTGATCGGGAGATGCAGGGAGGGAGGGGGAGGCGCTGATCAGCGGGGCTGCTGGTGGGTGGGAGGCACTGGGAGCAGGGGGCAGGGAACTGTTTGGGGGCTGCTGCCATATTACTGTGGCTCTTTGGCAATGTACATTGGTAAATTCTGGCTCCTTCTCTGGCTCAGGTTGGCCACCCCTGCTATAGTGGGTGTCATTTTTTATAAGAGGTCAGTCAGTGTTAGCACTACAGTCCATCAAAATTCAGGGCCACCATCCCTCTGCTTCCCAATACGACCTTCTCTCTGCAGCCATGATATATTCTGAGCCCGCCTCTGGCCTACAGGTATTATAGACGCACTGGGCTGAATTCTACTATCATTGATACTGGTGTAACTCTGTTGGCTTCTCTGTTACCTACTTATAATGTTTCCAGAGGAAGGGGAAGGGTGATCTTCTACTAAAGGGACTGGACTGGAACTCAGGAAATCTGGTTTCAGTTCCCACCTCTGCCTCCCAAACATCCCGGGTGCCTGACCCTGTTGATGTCAGTGGCAAAACTCTCCTTGTCAATGAGGCCAGGATTTTACCCTTAAACTTTTCTGTGCCTCAGTTCCCCATCTGTAATGTGGGGATGAAAATGCTTCTTTTCTACCCCTCTTTGTCTGGTCTATTTAGATTGGATGCTCGCTGGGGCAGGATTCTCTTGCTAGATGCATATTCCAAGGGAAAACGGAGCCCCGGGTTTGGTTCGGGCCTCCAGGCACTGCTGTAAAACAAATAATAATAAAGAACTTTCTTCAAGTGTTTCTAGCTGTGCAGAAAGAGGCACTGGGCCAATGTGGTAATTCCAGCAACTGTAAAGATTTGCAGTGGTGCAAATGAGAACAGAAATGTATTGCACTGTTGCTCTCTTTGGAAGAACGTGTGGTAACACGTACGGGAAGTTCCTTCTTGTAGTGTCCTGGGGAGGTACAAAGAACTGAAAAATATTGAGGTACCGTGATCAGCCACCTGGTGTTGGGCTGTTCAGCCAGAGAAGACACTATTTTCAGTTACTGGCATGGTACCTAGTTACTTGTTAAGATCTTCATTCATAGTTGTTGTGTTTCTAGTATCTCTGTGGGTTTACCTCTCAGTATACAGTACATTTTAAAACTTTAATGTTGATTTTCATTTCTCAGGAAGAAAATGTGAAGACTGTCCTGATGAACCCTAATATTGCCTCAGTCCAGACCAATGAGGTTGGCTTAAAGCAGGCCGACACGGTCTACTTCCTCCCCATCACCCCACAGTTTGTCACAGAGGTCATCAAAGCAGAAAGGCCAGATGGGTTAATTCTGGGCATGGGTGGCCAGACAGCTCTCAACTGCGGTAAGTACTGTGGAATTGTAGCTGAATTAATCTCTTGAGCCCCACATCCGTCACCTTTATACCTGGCTCTGCCTGATCAAAACTATAGGAATCTCAGCCAGAACATTTCATTCACTTACAAATGTATATAAGCAGAGATATTAGCCTAATGGACCGATATAAGTATGAATTTAATTGTACCTATTGATTATGACTTGTAGTGGCTATCTTTTATAGTTATCAGTTATACAGATGTTTCATACCAATAGTGTTTTGCAAGTGCAGCTTATAAATCTTGGTTTGGACAACAGATTTGGGGCGTGTTCTGTACCTAAACATTAAGATGAAGATTGAAAAGGGAAGCTAGAGGGATAGTGGTGCTTTGTTTAGCTTAGCATGGCAGCACCAACTGGCACTGCTCCATTTAGGATGAGAGATGGCTCCAAACCACAAAATTCAGATCTAGATGCAGCTTTCATAGATTTTTAAAGCCTACAGGGATTACTGTGATCATCTAGTCTGACCTCCTGTGTAACACAGGCCAAAGCACCTTACCCCATAATCTCTGCACCAAGCCCGTCATCTTCTGATGGAAGATATCTTTTAGAAAGATATCCAGTCTTGATTTAAAGTGAGAGGGAATCCACCACATTCCATTCTAATGCTTCAAAGTATGTGTGTGTCCAAATTCAAGGTTTTGGTCCTAAGTAGTATAAAAGAAAATTGCATTTGCAAAATCCAGACTGGATCTGGCTGCAGAGTGTGGCTGTCCCCAAGGTTTGCAGGTATTTGAATCTGTGTGCTGTTGTATTTAGGAATTTCCTTAGTTAACATTATGCCACTTTTAATAGAAAACAACGTTTAAAATGGAAACATTTAGCTCTGACCTGAAACTTGTCAAATTAAATGTCAATGTTCATATTTATTTTATCACAGTATTTCCAAAAAGGGTGGTAATTTAGGATTTCCCATCATTCCATCCTGTTACAGTAGATGTGGAAAGAGAAACCCACACTGTCTTTACACATTTAAGCTTTATCACTACCTAATGGCTCTTTAGGATTGCCATTCTTTGGATCATTTAGAATTACACAGGGTTTCGCACTTGAGACTGCACTCCGTGGAACATCCCTTCATCGACAGGGATGTGGTTAAGATTGTCTAACAGGACTTGTCTGTCTCTCACTTTAGTGATCTTTCGATTTCAAGGGCTAGATTCCCTTCTAGAATCTTCGGAACGACATGGGGCTTGTTTTCCATTGCCCTACACCTTGTGTAGTCATCTACACCTGGGCAAAGTGGGTGTGAAATGTTTCCAAATAAAAATGACAGTGCTTTCTTACATCCTTCATGTGCAGCCATACATGTTTACACAAGGCAGCAGAGAATCAAGACTTATCTGTTTGACTATGCCACTGGCCTGCTTGCTCCTCTGCTCAGAATCTCCTTCAGGTACCTGTGGCCCCAATTCAGGAAAGTATCCCTATTCTAGATGACACTTAATCAAACGCTTAAACTGAGTCACATGCTTAAGTGCTTTCCTGAATGTATTGGTTTTGGTACTGAATTTTGACAGTTCGAATTGAGAAACTACGTCGGTGGGGACCATGCATGGACCCAGCTAGCTAGCTGCAAAGCCAGATTCCCCATTCGCTTTCCTCTCTGTACGGCGTGGGTGCTCCGATTCTAACTCCAGTCTTTCCACAGGAGTGGAGCTGTTCAGACGAGGCGTTTTGAAGGAGTATGGAGTGAAGGTCCTGGGGACGTCCGTCGAAGCCATCATGGCCACTGAGGACAGGCAACTGTTTTCTGACAAGCTGACTGAGATTAATGAGAAGATCGCTCCCAGCTTTGCCGTGGAATCGGTAAATGCGAGGCGCTCGGAGATGCAAGGCTGCCACACTTGGCTTTATTATTCTTTAAACAGCTGAAACCAAATTCATACCTGGTGTAAATCCATTGAAGTCAATGGAGATGTACCAAGTAGGGATCTGGTGCATTGGAAGTCGGTAGGGATGCCCAGATGTATTTGAGGGCAAAATTTAGCTCCTGGAGTCACACACAACAAAGGCATAATTCTTTTCTCTTGTCTAATTTGGGGAAGTGCCTTATTGATGGGTTTCCCAGTAAATGATATAACCTGATGTGTAGACTTGAATCAGCTTAGTCCTTGTCATTTTATTTGACATTTATTTCTGTCTGTTTTAAGATTGAAGATGCTTTGAACGCAGCAGAAAAGATCGGCTACCCAGTCATGATACGCTCTGCCTATGCTCTGGGTGGACTAGGGTCAGGTATATGTCCTGACAAAGAGAGACTGCTGGATCTTGGGACCAAGGTATGTATGCAGTTGATAGCTATAGGGATCTATCTTGCCATCTGATTTAATATATTCTTGTAATAGTCACAGATTAGTCTAGTTCTACATACTTTATCTTACTGTTAAAACATTATCTTGATGTCCTCTAAGGTTCAGTCTTCATAATACTTGCCATTGACTTGGGTATTGTGAATGATTAAATAACATTGTTCACGGCTGTTAAATTCTGCCAGAAATGACTCATAATTTGAGCAAATGTTTCAGCAGTTTTGGTCAAAAAGCAATATAATGGCCTCTTTTCTCCTGCTCTCAGGAGCTAATGTCACAAGGAAGATGCAGAGAAAGTAAAAGCCCTAAAAAAGGCACTAAAAAGCTTAGCTATAACTAAGGACCAGGAATAGAGAGAGACTGGCAGGGTTAGGCCATTCGTGTATTTGGTTCTTAAGGGTGAAATTTGTGCGGTGCCAGAATCCTATGAGGAACCTGCCTTTCAGCTTTTGTACTCACTAGCGCGGGACAAAAATTGCCAATTATTTTTCTACAGGAAATGTAGCATTTTTTAAAAATTTCCCATGAAAACAAACCAGAAGGCAGAAAAGGTAGATAACATTTTTCAGTTTGGGGTTAAAATGTTGCAGTTTTGAAAGCCTGGGTTTTTTATTTTCCATGGAAAAACAGGAAAACAATTTATAATGAAAATTTTCATTTGGTTTAAAAAGCTTTTTTTTAGTTTTAAAAAAAATCTTCATTTTTTTATGCAGTCAGCTTTACTAATATTTTCGAACATTTTTTTTAAAAACAGTTTAAAATTTACTCTCTAAAAAGTATTTTTGCCTGCCAAGACCCAAATGTTGGAACCTCAGTATTAACATCTAGGACAAACACTTGGAATCCTAACAAAGATAAATATAGATCAAAGACCCGTTAGTTTAACAGGAGGTGAGATTCACTTGTAAAACCAGTACTTTTCTATCGATGATTTCAGTCCCATGTTTCATGTGCTCTGATGGGGATAATTAACTAGATTAAAACATGGAGCAGCACAAGTAAGACTCTGGCTCAAAGGTTAGATTTGTGATTAGAGCAAAGAGCAGCACAGTGTAGGCAGTCCTGAAGTCAACAAAATCCAGTAGGCCCCAGGTTAGAATATCCTGCACAGCGGGGCCCGATACTTAGCTGGTGCACATGGTATAGCTAGGGTGGCCAACTTTCTACTCGCACAAAACCAAACACTCTTGCCCCGCCCCCTGCCCTGCCCCTTCTCTGAGGCCCCGCCCTACTCACTCCATCCCCCCTCCCTCTGTCGCTTGCTCTCCCCCACCCTCACTCACTCGCTCATTTTCACTGGGCTGGGGGCTGGGGTCGGGGCGGGTGTGCTCCAGCTGTGGGTGTGGGTTCTGGGGTGGGGCTACAGATGAGGTGTTTGGGGTGCAGAAGGGTGCCCTGGGATGGGGCTGAGGGGTTCGGAGGGTAGGAGGGAGATCAGGGGCAGGGAGGGGGTGTGGGGTGCGGGCTCCAGGGGGGAGTTTGGGTGCAGGAAGGGGATCAGAGTGGGGGCAGGGGGCTGGGGCACGGGAGGGGGTCAGGGGTTCAGGCTCTGGGTGGCACGTACCTCAGGCGGCTCCCAGAAGCAGCAGCATTTCCCCCCTCCAGCTCCTACATGGAGGTGTGGCTGCCCCATCCGCAGGTGCCACCCCCACAGCTCCCATTGGCCACGGTTCCCAGCCAGCCAGTGTGTGCTACGGAGCCAGTGCTTGGGATGGAGGCAGCGCACGGAGCCTCCTGGCTGCCCCTATGCCTAGGAGACAGAGTGGGGACATGCTGCTGCTTCCAGGAGCCACGTGGAGCCAGGAAGCCTGCCTTAGCCCAGCTGTGCTGCCACCCGGACTTTTAATGGCCCAGGCAGTGGTGCTGACCGGAACCGCCAGGGTCCCTTTTCAACGGGGCGTTCCAGTCAAAAACCGGACGCCTGGCAACCCTAGGTATAACTTCATTGAAATCAGTGGGCCTCTGCCCATTTACAACAGTGGAGGATCTGGCCTTGTGTTCCTTGTAGTTTGATTCGATACAATGCACTGATGCTCCTCACTGAACTGCTGTTTTTATGAGGCCAGGGGCCGTGGAGAAAAAGCCAGCATGAGTAGGCATAGCTCCTTTTTTCTTAGTTAAGCAGAATGTGCTAACGCTTTCCTTACCCATCAGACTGATTAGAGCAAAGAGAATAGCAGGTAGATTACTAATATCGCACATGTCCATGATGACAAATTAACATTTCATCAGAATGGGTTAAAAATATTTAGTAGAAAAAAGTAAATTCACTCAGAGATACAAGCATTTCATGTTTCCTTTTGGACTTCAGTGTGTTTAAATTATATTCGCCAACAACAAAATCCAACCATCCCTACCAAAACAAGACACACCACTCCACACACTTCCCCTTCTGGGAGAGGATGAGAGAACAAACACCACATGACAGATGTGTAATCATATTGTTTAATTCACTATTGGAAGGCTCTCAGATACTATGGGGATGAGTGTGGAATTAAAAACCTATATAGAATAGAATAGAAAAGGCAGAGGAATTGCTGTTGGAAAGGAGGGAGTGCGAGGTTGTAAACACTCGACCAAGGAAAACAATTCTTTATATCATACTCTCTTATTTTCATTCCCTTCAATATTTGCAAATTTTTAGTTACATTGCCCTTAAGACTCCTTTTCCCAGTGCAAACAAGTCTAATTTTATTCAGTTCTTGTTTGTCTGTGATTCTGTGCAAGGGAATTCCATTGATGCAAATAAGAGTTTTTATGTGAAAATGGATGATTAATATTAATCTACATTACAGTAGTGCCTGCAAGCTTGGCGCCCCATGGTATTTGATGCTGGAGGACAACAGTGGCTGTCAAAGGCCCAGATCCTCTGCTACTGAAGTCAATGGGAGCTTTGCCATTGATGCCCATGGGCACAGCGTGAGGCCTTAAGGCCCTATCCCAAGATATAAACATGTTATAACATAGTTGGCATTCATCATGTTACATGTAGTAGACATGGCCTAAGTGTCACGAACTGAGACATGGGTGGTGATGCCTAGTGGTTGGAGCAGGAGCTAGGCTGATGGGTTTAAGAGCAAGTTTGCTGACTTCCTCGTCCTATCAGGCAGCCCTACTGTGGCTCAGCTGTGTTCATAGGTTACCATGACACTAAGTAATTTAAGTTTTGGCTGCAAAATTAAGGGCAAAAAGGAGGCCGAGGAAAGGATGGTCTGATAATGTGTGTGTTATTTTCTATATTCCACGTGAGATTTAACTAACCCCTTGTATAATAAATATTAATGTCAATGTATCCATTTGGATTATACTCATTTACCAGCTTAGGAATGTTTTCCGGGTTAGTTTTAGAATAATTCATAACTCTTGCTTCTGATCAGTAGGTCACAGTAATTAGTGGTGTGATTAGTTAATAGTGTTGTTAATTCAGCAGTGTGTCCAAGCACCCATTGCTTAGTCACCTATTTAATCTTACATAGAGAAGTCGTCCTACTGAAGTCAGTGGGGCTACTCGCATATATAAAATTAAGTGCAGAACCTAATTTTTTTATTTAAATTTATATTTCTCATTTCTGTTGCTAAGCCAAATGTCCTCATTTCTTTTGTATCTGATCACATTGTTTTCCATGCCATTTAAATGAGGCCAATGCAAAATAAAAGTTACAGGGCAATTGTCCCATAATAATTAATATCTAGCTCTTACATAGTGCTTTTCATCAGTAGGTCTCAAAGTTCTTTACAAAGGAGGCCAGTAGCATTATCTCCATTTTATAGATGTGGAAACTGAGGCACAGAGGGTGGAAATAATTTGCCCAGAGTCACTCAGTGGTGGCAGAGCCTTAAATACAGGAATGCGTCCAGTTCCGTTATGCATGCTTAATAAAAATGTATTTCTTCCTTTGTATCCACCTGCTGTCTGTCCTCCCTAATTGATTCTTCAACCTGCTCCCCAGGCATTTGCAGTGACCAACCAAATTCTAGTGGAGAGGTCTGTTGTAGGCTGGAAGGAGATAGAGTATGAAGTCGTGAGAGATGCATCTGATAACTGTATCACCGTCTGTAATATGGAAAATGTTGATGCTATGGGAGTTCATACCGGTAGGTTCTTTACAGATTACAGTGTGGTTTACTGTAGATTGCGTTTAGATCAGCATGTTCATAGAATGTCTTTCTGCCAACTATAGTTGATACACTTACCTGGCCAATGAGAGATAGGATGTAGAATACTTATCAGAGCTAAGTACTACCAGATATGATGGAACACACTTTTCAATACCTAAGCCCATCCCTATTGTCTCTTATTTCACACGGTAGCACAGGCTGTCCCTTGCCTTGAAATGTCCCAAAACAGGCATCTTCCATAGCACCTGGTGTTCAAAACTTGTAAGATGCAGTAGGTTAGCAGAGACATGACCAGAATTTATCGCCATCAAACTATTGTGGTTTTCCTTCCGGCAAACAGGAGATTCCATTGTAGTGGCTCCCAGCCAGACACTGTCCAACGAGGAATTTCAGATGCTGAGGGAAAGTGCCATTAAGGTCGTCCGACACTTGGGCATCGTGGGGGAATGCAACATCCAGTATGCCCTGCATCCTACCTCCCTGGAGTACTGCATCATTGAGGTCAATGCCAGGCTCTCCAGAAGCTCTGCCTTGGCATCCAAGGCCACAGGGTAAGGCAGGAAAGAAAATCTGGGGCAGGGAAAGGAGTTGGGGAAAGGGGTCGGGAGCGTAGACACATGGTATTACAAATGGAAAACCTCTCAGGAGGGGAACCTAGTTCCTGGTTTTAGAGAGTATATTCCCTGGCATCTGTACGTTGGCTGCAAATCATCTCTGGAACCCTAAGGACTTGGTTATTAATGAGCTCTCTGCCAGATTGAATCAAATGGTATTGCTAGCTGCCTTTGTTTTGTTGGCTAATCATAACCTAATCGAGATAATGATGGTCAAATCTGCCTGGTTAAAATTGGCTTCTTAATTGTACTCTGCGGATGCTGTTGAGAAGTGCAAATTAGTCCTTAATTTACAGTTCTCAACAACTCTTGCAGTTGTTGAAGCCCTGTAGCAAATTGGAGACAGACAGCGAAAACTGACAGCAAGCATTTGGTTGATTTCATTGTGTTAGCTGACTCTTCGGGGACACAAATCCATTTTTGTCTTGTGTTGCAGTAAATATATATATATACTGTAACTCCTCACTTAACGTTGTAGTTATGTTCCTGAAAAATGTGACTTTAAGCGAAACGATGTTAAGAGAATCCAGTTTCCCCAAGAATTAATGTAAATGAGGGGGTTAGGTTCCAGGGAATTTTTTTTCACCAGACAAAAGACTATATATATATATATATATATACACACACACACAGAGTATACATTTTAAACAAACAATTTAATACTGGTACGCAGGGATGAGTATTGTGAAGCTTGGTTGAGGTGGAGAAGTCAGAGGGTGGGATATTTTCCAGGGAATGCCTCACTGCTAAATGATGAACTAGCAATTGGCTGAGCCCTCAAGGGTTAACTCTCACAGTCTACAAGGCAGCAGGAATGGAGGGAGGGGAGAGAGCATTGCAGACAGAGACAGAGACACACACTGTGTGTGTGAGAGAGAGATGAGCATTTCCCCTTTAAGGACACTGCCTTGTTAATTAGATCAGCTTGCTGAGACCGCAGCTGCTGCTGCCAGCAAGCTCCCTCTGTCCTGAGCCCTGTCGTATGTCCCCTTGCTCTATGGAAGATAGGGTAAGCGGGGTGCAGGAGCAGGGGGGAGGGGGACACCCTGATATTAGCCCCCCTCTTCCTTCCCTCCCTCCCGCACAGCAAGCAGGAGTCTTGGGGAGCAGCTCCAAGGCAGAGGGAAGGAGCAGCACATGGCAGTGTGGGGAGGGACAGCTGCAATTGCTAGCCTGCTGGGCAGCTGCTGCACAGGGAACTTAGGAGAGTGAGGAGCTGATGGGGGGCTGCCGGTCCACCCTGGTTCCAAGCCCCCACCAGCCAGCTGCAACGGGCTGCTCTTCCTGCAAGCAGTGGACAGGCGGCTGCCAAATGACGTTATAAGGGAGCATTGCACAACTTTAAACGAGCATGTTCCCTAATTGATCAGCAAGGTAACAACGTTAACCGGGACAACTTTAAGTGAGGAGTTACTGTATATATAAAATAGTAGCATGGCGTACATAGAACAAAGAAAGCTTTGCAACAAGGGATCTACCATTGCAATCCTGAAAGGTGTTGTGTACCCACATCTCCTGTTGCTTCAGTGGGAGTTGAGTGCACCCCGCATTCCTAAAATATGAACCATCATTTGATTCTCCAAAAATAATAATAATAATAATAAAAAATACCACCAGCTTGTAAAATGTTCCACCAGCTTTAGAACCATACTCTGGAAATTCCAGACCTGGCTGGGTCACAAATCAAAATGGGTTTGGTGTTTAGATCTTGGTCCCCATTTGGCTACATGGTAAAAGCACTGCAGAATTGGGCTTTTCCCTAAGAACAATGCTGTGTGGATCGAGATTGGTTGGACGATGCTTTTCAAGCTAACGAGGACCTCTGCATTTTGTACAAATATTATAAGAAAGTGAGAAAGGACTGTTCCTTCAGGGTGGTGTTCGGGAGAAGGCTACAAAATCCCAGTTTGGATTTTTGCCTATGGGTATCTGTGAAGTGCTTAAAGTCAGATAGCTAAAGAATTCTTTCAGTCTGCTAGCTTGAGAGCATGCATTAGTTCCTTTGTTGGTGAAAGAGTGAATGGTTTTGTGACGTGTATGGGAAAGAGGTACTTGGACTGGAAACTCTCCAGGGTGGGGACTGTCTTTTTGTTATATGCTTGTATAGCACCTATTACAATGGTGCCCTAGTTGCTAACTGCAATATAAATAATAATAATGGCCTGACGGGGTTTGCTGTCAATTACCGTCTATGAACGAACACATGCCAACCCATATTGAATTATTAGCATTTCCAGCTGCTCTGCAGTTATCATTGTTGGCTGTTTTGGTGGTGATTCCAAGTAGGCAGTTCTTAAAGATGAGAACAGTCCTGTTATAATGGAATAAACTAACCTCTACCCCAGCCAATGAGGCTTTCTCAATCAAATGAAAGTTGTGCAAGATGACGTTCTTAGCAAACGTTAGGGCAAAAGGAAATCCTGCTGGATGATTTATAATCACTTGACTTCTCAAACAGGATTATATAAATTTTGCTGCTCAGTTATCACCACACCCTTTGTTGCTTTGGGGCTGATTTTTGCCCCCATTTAGACCTGTCCAATCTCACTAATTTCAACCCCTTGAAAGCCCATGTTAACTGATGGGAGAATTTAGCTCTGAATTTAAAGGTACCTTTGGGGCTTTTAACAAATACATTAATCCTGCTGACTCATCCAGTCCAGCAATGTTCCCCAGCAGACTGGGGCAATCATCTGTTACCTAAAAAGACTAAAATCTGCTTTTTGCTTTCATTTGCTAAGTGGATGTTACTAAGTCGGTTTTCCTTCTGCACTGGAGTCACTCAGGCTGCAAGAACACCATGTGCTACTCCAACAAGCACCAGAGCTGGCTGGAAAATGACTGCAAAGGCTATTCTAGCTCCTTTCAAACAAGGCTCATCTGTACTGAGCATAAATATTTGGCCTCTAGTACATGCAGCTGAACACTAGTCCCAGCACTGATTCACTGCAATCCAACCACTGATCTAAGGTGTTCAATTGCCCTTATTTGCTGAAATAAGATGGATTCTCACGGTAGGTTATGCTACTATGTTTAAAGGACACTCGTTCATCCCTGTTGTAAAGTCTCTGCTTTCCCATAGCACTCACTCTCTGTGTCTCTCCCTCCTCCTCCTTTCCCTCTTGAGCGGCCTAGCTGCAGTGAAACACCAAACTTTTCAGGTGTTGCAAGGATTCCACGGAGGATAGTCAATTTACCAGCTTTTAATGATTGTCCAGCCCATGTTCCAACCTAAGTCGCTCAGTGCTACACTTACTTGTATAAGCACGTACCTATAGTATAACCCCCCACCCAGATGAGGGCTTTTCATTCCCTCCCCAGGCAGAAGTAAACCCTTCTGTTGTTGTTAATTGTTGGTGTTAGAGTAGCACCTAGAGGATCAGGATCAGGCCTGATGGAGCTAGATGTGTACAGACACATAGTAAAATGTAGGCCATGCTCAGAGAGCTTACACACTAAAGACACAAGACAGACAAAGGGTGGGAGACAGGAAATATTATTATCATCCAATTTTACAGAGGGGGAACTGGGGCACGGAGGGTTTAAGTGGTGTGCTTAAGGTCATGCAGGCAGTCTGTGGCAGAGCCAGGAACTGACCTCGATCTCCTGAGTCCCAATCCGGTGCCTGAGCCACAGACCATCTTTCCTCCTTAATAGCTGATTCCTACTCCAGAGCTCTGTACATGACCCTTATGACCTACATGCTGTAGCCAAGCTTCTTGCTGCTCTCCAGTGAGCTGCACTCACATACCACGTGCCAGGAGTGGAGCGCCATCCCTACAGAATGCAGTTACTATTTTTACTAAAGCAGCTTCAGAGGGTTATAGATTTCCTTGCCCTTTACAGTACCAACCATGATACTAAAAACGCCTCCCTCCCTCATCTCTGCCAGGTACCCATTAGCATTTATTGCTGCCAAAATCGCCCTGGGGATCCCCTTGCCGGAGATCAAGAATGTAGTATCAGGAAAAACCTCTGCCTGCTTTGAGCCCAGCCTGGATTACATGGTCGCCAAGATACCTCGCTGGGACCTGGACCGCTTTCAGGGCACCTCTAGCCAGATTGGCAGCTCCATGAAGAGCGTGGGAGAGGTGAGTGTGGGGAAATTCTCTCCATTTCCTTTCCATCGCCTGTGAAATTTAACATTTCTCCCTTGCCTGCTCTCTGGATGCTGGTTCTTTATAGTCTGCCAGCCAAACAAATGCTAAGGAGGATTTAGAACCTCAAGGGCCGCTCTTCTAAAAACAGATACTAGTTCTGCACTCGCAATTTGGTTCCAGTTATCAACTGCAGTTACAAAAGTGTTGTGTGTATTTGTGGTTGAACATGACAGCATGTTGATATCAATTAACAAGGTTTTGCCCACTAATCACCGAGTTAGCTGTCTAACAGTTAGCATTCATTCACTGGGTCTTCAGAGTCTTTTGAATGCAAAATTAGAGACCAAATTGGGACATTTTTAATGTCTGTTTCATGATCTCCATGCTGGGTGGTTGTCCAGAAGGTCGACTGAGGATCAATGAACTAAATAGAAATAGATTAAGAACAGAGAGAAGAAATCACCCTAAACTGAAAGCAAACTTGTCCTGAACCTCAAACTGCCTTTGGTTTGTAAAAGTTTTATTACTACTTATTGGTCAATACTTGTTCACTTTCACCTTCCTCGACATTTTCTGGTTTCCTGTGGAAATGCCATTGGGGTGTTCTTAGCGTGGCTGTAGAAAATTTGTTTTCCAAATATGTGCAGCCTGGCTTTTCAGCCCCAGTTAATCCAGAGGGTGTGGATAAACATCTGATCTTTTGAGATCTTATTCAAATCACCTGAGCTGTATCCATTACTCTTTTCAGTTAGAATGATTTGGGACTGTAAAGGCCATTTTAGGCAATAGCATGGTAGGCCTCTCTTGAGATTCGTAGATTCCAAGGTCAGAAGGGACCACTACATAACACAGGCCATAGGACTTTCTTGAATTAATTCCTACTTCAGGTCCAATAGTTGTGTTTGAACAAGAGCATTTCTTTGCTGAAAACATCCACTCTGAAAGATTTAAAGATTTCCAGTGATGGGGAATCCACTACAACCTTTTGGAAGCTGTTCCAATAGTCAATCACCTTCACTGTTAAAAACATGCACCTTCTTTCTAGCCTGATCCTGCACCTGAAAACAGAACACAGCACCTGATGCCCTCTTGAAAGGGTCAAATTGCTTTGTCTTAAACAGTTGGTTTCCCCCTCCGAATAGATAGGATAGGCCTTCGGAAATGAGGAACAAAACAGCGTGAGTTTTAAAATCTGAATTGAAGACTGGTTGGAGTAATGGTGACATCTTCAGCTAATTTTTCAAGAGGAATGAAATGAAGCAAAATGGGTAAATTATCCATTTAATTAGCTAATTACTCATCAGTTATCCAAAGCAAAATAATTAATTGTGTACTTTTGTTGTCTGTCTTTTTTCCCCCCTAATGTTTTTCAAGTAGCTCCCTCACTAAATTATTTTGACAAGTGAGGCCTTACAAACACCCACTCCTCCTCGCTCAGAGAGCACACCCTTAGCACGGTGGGAAGGATTAATTAGAGCTCTAATGGAAAGGCTTGCCAGGGTGATTGTATTTTTAATAATGTGTGGTGCAGTAGGGCCCTGCAAATATTTATGGTGTTAATGCCCCGTGACTTCATGTTATACATGCGCTTTGCACATTTTACCCCAGCTAATAAAGGGTTATATTCCGGAGTGTCCCACCGTATGAATACTGAACTGCATTATGACTTGGACTATCCACATGTATGGGGGAATAAGGGAGCATAAGACCCCCCCCTCTTATTCTCCTGCACAGACTATCTGAACCTTGTTCAAACCAGCAGACAGTGGATGTGGGGGAGGAATGGGGAATAGATAGAGCTTTGGCTTCATACTCCCTGGCCAGCATAGGGTGTGCTGAGTTGAGATGGTACAGAGAATATTGCAATTTACTGTTGATACAGACAAACAGGAAATTACCAGCCCCCAGAGCAGAGGAGCTGTTCCTCAAAGAGACCCCTCTCAATCAGAATGTCTCCCGTGACTGCTCCTGGCATAGTACAGCTTAAGTCCCCTCCCTAGGCCTGTGCCGGTAACCAGACTCCAGACCAGTGTGATTTTTGTTAGTTGAACTGTCTAGCCTCAGCCTGACTGTTGGTGAGCTGTGTTGTGACAGGCGGAAGGCTCGGAACAGGGCAGCTGTGTGAAAGGGGCGAAAGTTTTCCCATGACACTTTTGCCCCATTTCATTTCAGATTATTTTTGTGCCCTTTTAAGATTTTGCTTTCTGGTGAAATATAGATGTGAACATTGGAATGAGTTGCAAAGTTTCCATGCAGAACGGGCTCACTGGAACGTAGGAATAGGAGTGTTTTTAGGTGAAATAACCATTGAACAGAAACATACTATGGTAGTTACTTAAGGTTTGATGCGGGCTTGATGGCAGAGGTGTAGTCTTCTGCCTTTGCCCACTTCTAAGGCTTAAAATTCCCTCTGCCCTATGAGGTTCTTCTAGTCTTAGAGGATTCTCCCTTATTATAAAACAGGTGGATTTTGAAAGCTCTGAGATAGTAATCTTCCTTTGAGTCAGTTAGAATATCAGGGTTGGAAGGGACCTCAGGAGGTCATCTAGTCCAACCCCCTGCTTAAAGCAGGACCAATCCCCAGACAGATTTTTGCCCCAGATCCCTAAATGGCCCCCTTAAGGACTGAGCTCATAACCCTGGGTTTAGCAGGCCAATGCTCAAACCACTGAGCTATCTCTCCCCCCGCAACATGTTCCCATAGTCTTTAATCTTACCTAATAAGCATCGCTGCCATCTGAACAACTGAGGGGGGCAACATCTCAGCACATTAACATGAGCGCTTTCTTTGTTACAGGTCATGGCTATCGGGCGCACCTTTGAGGAGTGTTTCCAGAAGGCCCTGAGAATGTGCCACCCGTCTGTGGATGGCTTCACATCACGTCTCCCAATGAATAAAGAGTGGCCGGCCAACTTAGATCTCCAGAAAGAACTGGCTGACCCCTCCAGCATTCGAGTCTATGCAATGGCCAAGGTAATGAAGGACGCAGAGGCTATGGGCTCTATCCTGTTGACTATAGTTACCAGACTGTGTTGGTTGAGGTAATAGAGTGGAATATTCTTTAACCCCTCGTCCCTTTTTCCTCTTTGTGCACCTCAGACATAAGGGGATGATGTTGTGTTTCCATCTCTGAATCAAGGTACAAAGATTCTCTTTCCCCCCATAATTTCCTCTTCATTATCTTGGGATGCAAATAACTCTTTCTCTGCTGGTCCTCATGACACCTGCTGTACTCGAGTCTTCCATTAACCTGTCACTTAAATTACTGTAATTTTAGACTATCCCTGTTACATTAAACAGCAGGAACATTATACCACCATGTCCTGGGCAACATATTCAGCAGGCAAACGGTTAATGTTGGTTGACAACTGGAGCACTTTTTCGTTAGCTTGCTTCTGTAAGACGATCATTTGCTAAATGGTGGGCAATGTTTGGCCCTTATTTATGCTGGCACAAGTGACAGCAGAGTTTGGGCAGTTCTGCAAACTCACATTAGTATATACAAAGAAAATTAAAAATGATCCTTTTGACATCTGAAACCAAGGGTGATACGAAAATAGCTAGCTGCAGTCAATCTGAGTAGTCTCTTTTGAGGATCTTCATGCTACTCTGTGACCATATCTTGCAACCAAGGATTAAAATTAAATCATAATTAAATCAGCTCAGTTGTCCAGAACTTCCTGTTAACTGATATAGGGTTAAATTTGTACACTGACAGTTCTTGCAAATATCTACAGCCTTTGGTTGGAGGGTAATGGCAGGCTAGTAGTTAAGGTGCTAGTCTGGGACTTGAAATCTGAGTGCTCTGCTACAAGGTGCTTTTTGTGAGTGTGGGAGCCTCTGTTCCTCACCTGTAAAATGAGAATAATATTCCTTCCTTTTGCCCACACTGTTAAGGTTTCCTCCCCCACTCTGCACTTTAGGGTACAGATGTGGGGACCTGCATGGACCCTTCTAAGCTTAATTCCCAGCTTAGACCTGGTAACACTGTCACCAGCCAGAGATCAGTGTCTGGCACGCTTTCTGTTTCCCCAAAACCTTCCCTGAAGAACACAGATCCGAATCCCTTAGATCTTAACACAAGGAGAAATTAACCATCCCCCCCTCCTTTTCCCCGAGACTTTCCCCTCCCTGGGTTGCCTTGAGAGGCTTCACACAGATCCAAAACTCCTTGGATCTTAAAACAAAGAGGAATTAACCATCCCCCCTCCTTTTTGGTGAGTTCAGACCCAATTCCCTGGATCTTAAAACAAAGAAAAATCAATCAGGTTCTTAAAAGGAAAGCTTTTAATTAAAGAAAAAGAAAAGGTAAAAATTATCTCTGTAAAATCAGGATGGAAAATGCATTACAGGGTACTTAGATTTATATAGCCAGAGAAACCCCCTCTAGCCTCAGGTTCAAAGTTACAGCAAACAGAGGTAAAAATCCTTCCAGCAAAAGAAACATTTACAGGTTGAGAAAACAAACATAAGACTAACACGCCTTCCTGACTAGGTACTTACAAATTTGAAACATGAGACTGATTCAGAAAGATTTGGAGAGCCCAGATTGACGTCTGGTCCCTCTCAGTCCCGAGAACGAACAACCCCCAAAACAAAGAACACAAAACAAAGACTTCCCTCCACCAAGATTTGAAAGTATCTTGTCCCCTTATTGGTCCTCTGGTCAGGTATCAGCCAGGTTTACTGAGCTTCTTAACACTTTACAGGTAAAAGAGACATTAACCCTTAACTATCTGTTTATGACACACACTTCATCTTGTCTATTTAGATTGTAAATTCTTTGGGACAGAGATTCTCTTTTACCAGGCATATGTACAGTGCCTAGCATAACAGAGCCTCAATGTCTGTCAGTGCCTCTAAGACGCCAATGCAGTACATGTAATAATTATTGGATATTTTCAGTCTCCACCATGACTCTTGGCTAGCTGAGGTTGTACTGCATTTGCTGCTGATTTCCATTCAATTCTCCCTCTTATAAACCTTGTATAAATTTCCAAGAAGGCTGATGGAGACACAATATTCTTTCTTTCTTTCTTTCTTTCTTTCTTTCTTTCTTTCTTTCTTTCTTTCTTTCTTTCTTTCTTTCTTTCTTTCTTCTCCTGCTTTTAGGACATTTGAACTTAGTCTACAACAGCGGAAATAAGAAAATAACTTCTAGAGATGTCCCAAAGTTTTTCTGTGGGCCATTCCCCAGGGCCTTTCATTTACATGTTTGCAAAGGGAGATGATCTTGGAAGTAAGGCCACTATTCTGATTTGGTATCATTGTATTTGCGCTTTGTGCAGGTGTAAATGACACTGCAGGGTGCAAAGCAATGAGGAATCAGGCAGGTTGCTTCAGACTTGGATAAGGCCTGTACTATAGAGACAAATTAACAGGTGGTTTTAAGCTGGGGAGGCACATATATTTACAAGCACAAAACACCCTTCAGCACCGGTGCTTGTGTTGGCTACAGTTTTCTCTTTGATTTGAGTGGCAAGATCTTTCCTGACTGCCCTTACAGGAGCCACAGGAGCCATTTAGAAAGGTAAGGCCCAAGTTAGGGATGGGCACATGACGATGGGGATGGGGCAAAATGTCAGTTTTCCTTTTGACCGTTGTCTGAACAAGGAACAGTTAAGCCTTTAATTCCCCACTTGCCCTCCACAGAAACTCCTTGGTCTAACATGGAGCACGGATTCACCCCCGTCAATAACTGAGTGAGGCCCGTGTTTTGGGTTTTAAAATTTCAGCTTGCTTGACTCAGTTTAAGGTAACTCAGACAGCTGGGATCGATTGGATCAGAAATCCCTAACCAGCTCTCTGACATCTAAACGGCCAGGCGCTAGTTGTTGTTACCACTGAGCTCTGTTTGAGTCAAGGCTCATCAGATGCCTTCTCTGTCTCCCCCCCCCACATGTCAAGGTTTTTCACTGTTTGTTGCGGGTGATGACTACGATGCCTGTTGTGTCGGAAAAGGCGAGAGCTCAGACGCCCTTCACAGCTATTGCCTTTTACCGCGTTCTTCTACTATAGTCAAAAACCACAGGAGAGATGCGAAACCCAATGAAACTCCTGACTGGGCCACGATCATATACAGTGTCAACCAGTCTTGGCACTAGGCTGTGGCCCTCATAAATGAGAGGTATCTGGAGCAGATGATAAGAGAAGATTACTAAGATGATGTGGCCCATTTGTGAAATGGTCACATGGAAATGGGCTTTATTAAAAAAAAATTAAAGTATAAGAGAAAAAAGAGTTCAGTATTTAGCCACATCATAATAATAACTATTAATATCTACCTCTTATACCTGTACTTTATTTACATGTGGGGATATTTAAAAAAAATACTGTATCCTGTACTACATTGCCTTTGGGATGATAGAGTGGGTTTCCTTTTTACCCAGTGAATATGGATGGTTTGCTAAAAATAAATTAAAAAAACCAAAACCTCATAATTAAGCATGTTCAGGAAAGTTTGAAGCCTGCATTACCCTGAGAATGAGAAAGAACCAGAGTGGTGTCACGGCTGCAAAGTTTGGTTCTAGATGTGAACTTTTCCATAGTTCAGGGGTATTTCAGATCCAGGATTTCTGAGTCAATCTATCTTTAAAGTATAAATCAGAGTCCATTTCAAAAGTAACCAGTTTCTCAACCATTGAAAACCTAAACCTTTCTTTGATCACATTTGCTTCTAGCAGACCACAGGACTATGGAATGTACAGGACCTTGGTAATAAGAGTTAGAGATGAGAAGTCAGCAGCAGGGGGTAAGCATACTAGAGAGAGAGAGAGAGAGAGGGAGATCATGAAGCATACACAGCATATGAAGTTACAGCAGGTGTCCACCAGCATCAGTCCCTATTGAAGTCAATTGGAGTTTGGGCAGAGACTTTCACTGGGAGCCAAATTCTGCACTCCTTGCTCAGACAAAAGTCTTGCTGACGTTAATAGGAGATGAGGAATAATTACTACACATTTCCAGGCAAATCGGATACTTATGACATGTTTGTTAAAGTGTCTGGTTTACTATCTCCTCTCTTTGGCAGGCCTTGCACGACGGTGTCCCCGTGGATGATATTCACAAACTCACAGCCATTGACAGATGGTTCATCTATAAGATGCGGGATATTGTGAACATGGAGAAAAGCCTGAAGGAACTCAGCAGGTAGGGAAATCAAACAGCTTTCTCTAAGGATACAGCCTTTTTGCTTCACATCACATAGCTGGGAAACTGGCTGCAGGCTTGTGCAAGGCCGAAAAGTGACTGTCAGTCCTCATTGCAGCCTGAGTTATCTTAAACCCTAATGCATTGCACTAAGTGGCTACCTCCATCCATGTAGCAGCAACTGCACTGAAGAGCGCTGCTCTAGAAGTAAAGGCATCTTGTCCATCTCAGCTGATCTTAAGGGTTCTAGAAATCCCACTGGATTAGAAAGTCCTTGATGTAGTTTCAAAGCTAGGATATGCTAACCCTCCCCCCAAATGTGAGATCCGAGACTGCATTTGCATAGCTAGGGTATGCTTAACCTTTCAGCTAATACTCTCAATAGATTCTCCCTGGCTTTTTACACCTGAGAGCCAAACACAGTGCGTTTCTGACTGGTTGATTGCTTTCTAAGCTGTCTGCCTTGCTTCCCACATGCTATTCCTCCTCAGTTTAGAACAGCTATAATTTCGAACACATTTAAATATAAATCTTCTGGTTTTTTAAAGTGACCATATAAAATGAACCACAATAGATAGCAGTAAATCGAAGCTCCAGGCTGTATATCAGTCTCTGCCTTTTGCTGACTGCAGCTTTCTCTTCATGGTTTACAAGGCCAGCTGAGTTATTATTGTCTGCTCTGTTGCCTGCATTTTGGATACATGTTGCATTACTGCAATTGAACCACATGAGGGCACCAGAAACTTATAGTACACAGCACTTGTAGCAAGAGACTGGGCAGAAACATACAAGACGTTTGTTATGAAATATGCTTTCACCTCCCGTGAGTTCTGCTTCTTTGACAAGCTGTACATTTTTAATTGAGTAGTTTTTGTTTCCCCCCAGAAAGTGAGTTGGGATTCTAGCTAAGCAGAAATAAAGGCACAGAGAGGAGAATGCCTGTGGAAGGATACCTATAAAACTCTATTATTACCCAGCATGTGTAATTCCTCTCTAACTTCCATGTCATGTTTCATTTGTGTGCTGGTTTCATTTAAAAAATCTCATGCATATAAAGTTACTGTGTTTACACAGAACCAATTTGTTTTCCCCACTGTTTCTCGGGATATAATTGTAATTAGAATACTCTGGAATTATATATTCAGGATCTCAAAGCACTGTCCAGAGGATGGTCATACCCTCCCGTGGTGTAAATTGACATCACTCCATTAAAGTAAAGGGAGCTGAACTGATTTCTGTTAGCTGAAGATCTGGCCTATTAGTTAATTAAATCTCACAGTGCCTCTGTGGGATAGGTACATTAATGTTATTGCACCCATGATATAGATGGATTAGCTGAGGCACATAGTCAAATGACCTTCCCAAGATCATAGAGGGAGTTTAGTGGCAGAACTACAATGGAAAGTGTTACTGACTTCCAGGTTGGTGTGTTAACCACTAGAACACACTCTCCATCCTCCTCCCTTTCAGCCATTATTGGATGACAGCTGGCTCAGCTGTTGCATGCAAGCAAGAGCCTTCTCCTAGTCAGTGCTCAGGTCTTTCATGTGTGTATTCACCGGAGCTATTTGCTTTATTTTTCATTCTGCTGTAAGATTCAGTGTTTGCAAATTGGACATAATTGGTTTTAGAGGGAATAATGACAACCCAGAAAAATGACGGCATGGGTTATTACAAGCACAGCTGCATTAGCAAGCGCTGTGTTTATGCAAACATGACTCTCTCTACATGGATATTCTGATATACACATACATATTGTGAGTGTGTATAATACATTATAATATCCAGACCTTTCAGTTGATCCTTATCTTTCTATAATGGTCCAAACCAAAACCCAGATGAGTTCATCATCATCATCATGATCATCACAATAACAACAACAATGCCCAGCTCTTATCTAGTGCTTTCCATCAGTAGTTCTCAAACACTTTACAAAGGAGGGCAGTATTATTATCCCCATGATACAGATGGGGAAACTGAGCAGTGGAGTGACTTGCCCAAGGTCACCCAGCAGGGCAGTGGCAGAGCCAGGAATAGAATGAGTCACAATCCAGTGCTCTATCCACTGAACCTTAGATGTGGATTCACAGCCAAACTTTGTGGCTCTGGATAGCCTGTAATCTGCATGTTCCTAAAGACACACAGAAAGGGAGGTTAGTGTTTTACACACAAGTATATTGCTATACTATATTACCCCAGTCCTCATGTCTGAGTGAGATGAACTCAGCGCAGGACCTAAGAGAACGGTAAAGACAGTTTTATGTCACCTTTGAGCTTCCTTAGGCCAGCCACAGACAGGTTCAGCTCTCCTGCTTCCCACCACCCGTGCAAGTTAGAGCAGTCTCATGCCAGCCAGTAGTTGCCAAAGCATAGCAGTCATCTGTCCATGCCCTCTTCCCACCCCCAACACCAGCCATGCTCCATACACCAGGGTCTGCAAGGGGAAGATACTATAGGGATTCCCTCTTGCTGGGGAAATCCTCAGACGTCCAGATCCATTGGCTCGCCAAGTGGTGCAGTGGGGCTGAGGACATGCACACAGAGACAGGGAATGAGAGGATACATACCCAAGGATGGTGAAATAATGTCTTGTAACATGTTAGATATGGCAGAATAACTGAGCATGACTTGCTTTTGAGAAGCAAGAAACCCCTTTCCAGGTGGGGATGATATAAACATGAATCATGTGACCGAGGAAATTGCAGCGCTCTGTAGTATGGCAAAGAAAGGGAGGCAGGTGTTAGCCTGAGCGCTGATCCATTATGCTAAGCAGCACTTCCCTTTAGAACTCAGTAATACGGGTCTCTTCATGTTGCACTTCCATTGCTGAGGTACAGTGTCTAGGCACCCTCTCTTCCCCTTCCTTATTTCTCGTATCATGCCCCTTGCTTCCCATAAGGCTTGCACGGTTGGCTTGGCTTGAGAAGCATCCAAAGCGGAGGGGATGGTGAAGAGCAGGCAGAGGGAGCTCTGCCTACCCAATGTTTTCAGGGGTTCGCAGGCTGAACCACCACACACCAAAACCAAGGGGGAGAGGAGGAAAAGGAAAGGAAGTGGGTGTTCGCTGCTGTGTGTCCCCATCCCTACCCAACTTCCAGTGCCCCCACCGTCCTGTCTACCTTGCCTTATCCACGTGCACCTTACACTCTGTCTCCCTCATTACCCTCCTGTCTTAGCCCTGCACAGGTGCTTTCACCTGATCTGCCACGGCCATTACGTCTCCATTTGCCTCCTTTGTTTCCCTGGCACACTTTTCCCCAGTCCTCTAAGCATCTGCCCTTCCCCTCCCCTGTTTCTACTGTAGGTGTCGCTCATTGCCATTCACGCCCCTACATTATTAGCCAGACAACCAGTAACTGAGCTGCAGAGCACGTGACTGGCCTGCTCCTGCAGGTCACACATCAGTACACAGCCTCACACTTCTTGCCATAAACGGGAAGCACCACACGGAATTGGTAATGGATCAATGCAGTTTAAGACCTTTGGATCAATCCTCATGGGCCAGATTCTCCATGGTGTCCATTAGCATAGCCCCACTGACTTCAATACATCTAAGCTGATTGGCCCCCATCCTCCGCTGGTATAAATGTCCCAAGGAACCAAACAGATTGACTGGGGAGGTGGGAGAGCGAAACCAAAGAAAGCAACCTGTGAAAAGGGTCTATCCTGGTGCATTATGCTGAAGACATGCAGGAGCTGGGTCTGTACAGAGCCTTTATGTCAGCTGGGACCCCTAGGTGCCTCCGGGGTACAGCTAATCAACAATCACGTTAGTGATTCATTGTAAATGATCGTTTACTGTGCGTCACTATGGAGCCAGCAAAGGTCGTCACCTTTGGTAGAGTGTTTATGTCACGAGCCCAGTCGTGGAATTGTTCTGAGTGGTTCCGATTGGAGAAATGGAGAGCACACAGCTTGGTTTTCAAAGCCCATGTTGAGTTTTCAGGCCTGGCCCTTAGAAAAATCCAACTGTGTATGTTTGTAAGAATCCTTTGCTCCCCTGTTGCTCTGTCCAAGTCATTGTGGGCTCCATTTAATAGGAACAGCATATGCCAAATGCTATTAACTGTAGCTATGATGGCAGCTCGGGGTGAAATTTTCAGAAGCACCTAAAGGACGTGGGAGCCCAAGCCCCTTTGAAAGTCAACAGGACTCATGCTTCTAAATTATTTAAACTCCTCTGAAAATCCCATTCTGGTTACCTAGCTGCTTGATCAGTGCCTGCAATTAATTGTACACAACCTTACTTGTGAGCCCAAAATGGGGGGAGGGGGCGGATTTGAAAATCAGATCCATCGCATCCTGAGTCACATTCTCAGCTGGCGTATAGCAGCGTAGCGTACACCTGCCGAGGATCTGGCTCTCTATCAGTACCAACAGACTACTTATATTGTCTGATGAATTTTTTTTTCAGAACTGTAAAAGACTTTGAAAGGGACACTGGTAGGTCAGCAACCACCTGTTTAAATCAGCTGCTGTGTCTGAGTTATTAATCAGTAGAAAGAGGTGATGATTTTCTCATGGCAATTTCCTGGGAACTGTTCCCCATTTCATTGTGGGTAGTTTCGCAGCTCTGAGGAATTTCATGGCGCTGATATCGTTGGTTTGAAATATGACCTTCCCTCTCCCCTTTTTTTCATTTGAAATGTCAGAGTCATGACGTTTCGCGTGAAAGTGACAATGGTGTTTTGTGTCTGTGCGGTGTTGGAGCAGAGAAGGGGTGTGTTGTACCTGGGTAGCCATGCAAGACTGATTCTTACAGGAGCTGGTGTATTTTCTAGGTCGTTATTTTCTATAGCATTTTATTATAATATTGGTATTCCAGTAGAGCCTCCCTGGGCCCACCCAAGTTGAAACAGGAATTAATTCAGGGAAGTTCTATGGCCTGTGTTGTACAGGAGGTCAGACTAGATGATTGGATTGGTCCCATCCCGACACAGAATCTGTGAAAAGATTGGGACCCCACTGTGCTAGTTGTTGTACATACACATAGTAAGAAATCTTGCCCTGTGCAGAGCTTACAGTTTAAAAGGTCAAAGCAGACAAAAGGTGGAAGAGAGGGAGTAGCCTAACCCCCATTTTACAGATGGCCCAGAGTGATTAAGTGATGTGCCCAAGGTCACACAAGGAGTCTGTGTCAGAGCAAAGAATTAAACCCAGGTCATCGAAGTCCCAGATCTGTGCCCTCATCGCCAGGCCATTCCTTCTCTTTGGCTAATTTAACTTGAAAAGGTACAGCTGTGCTATTCATGCCGGCAGACCGTGATGACACGCATCATTGTTTGATAATATGCTGATCAATGACTTGTGCTGAGATGCTGGGGATTTTTAAGATTTGTCACCGGACATCTCCATGCTCTCAGCACTGAGAATTAGCAAATGTGACCTCCTGTGACACAGGTCTTCTCATATGCAGAGTGGGCAAGTGTGATTCTAAATGTAGGTCTTGTGGCTTGTAATCAGACACAGAATAGCACACTAGGCAGCAGAGAGGGCCAGCCCCAGAGAAGCATTTTTTACAAGACTCTGTTCAGTGGCCTCTAGAAGTCAACAGAAAATTATTTATTGAGACTCCCTTTCCCAGGCTAATGTCCTTGGGACTGCAAATGGTGTGTTTTGAAAATGGCTTTCTGGAAGCATGACTTGCTTTCCAAACACACTGTAGAGAAGTGTCTGCAAAACACAGCAGCTGAAATTAAAGTTCAACTCCAGCATTCAGAATCTGAGGCAGTGCAAAGGAAAAAGATCAAAGGGCCATCAATAAACCATATTCATTCTAGGTAGGTGTCACAAAATAGATTTTTGTGGCCTCTTCAGAAATGGATTTTAGCTGCAGTTTGCAGACATATGGCTAACCTGTCCCCCAGCTGGAAAGGTGAGAGGTCATGGGTCACATCCTCGCTGGTGTGTATTGGCATAGCTTCACTGAAGTTCAAGGACTCTGCACTGATTTATATCAGCTGAGATTCTGGCCCCACTAGAGCTATGGTACTTGGTTTTAACCTTTCCTCTCTGACTGCATCTGCAGGGATGGAAGCCAGTGGGGCAGATGTTCGATTCAGTAAGTGAGATGAGTATAGGCTGCATTACGTACGCTGATTCAGCAGACCTAATAGTTGTGCTTGGTGCTGGATGTCATAGAAGAGAGATTTCATGTGTGTTACAAAGGCATTGCAAATAAATTGTGGTTCACGTTTTCCTCCAAAGCCCCGCATACTTGTATCACTTTGACGTGCATCCCCATCTTGACACACTCGCATGTGCCCTCTTAAGTGCACTTCTTCCACATTTCTGCATGCTACGTATCGAATAATCCATATTGTATCAGTCCATCAGGGCCCTAGATGGGTCCTTTACCTGGGAAAGAAGTTTGAAATAGTGACTGCAACCCATTTCTTTGCTGTGTATTTGCCTGCATTGCTCCTGCAGCTCATCAACTTCATCCTAGATGTGAACCACCTAGGTCTGAGGAAATAATAGGAGGTTCATGTTACTTAAATCAGTGAGATTTACTGGGCCTGGGCGCTGAACCTTAAAGATGTAGATCCAGAGAGTGATAGTTGGGAGAGTGAGATTTGTTGGTTTCCGTCTCCCGCCTCCCTAAATGTTCCTGACAATTTTGTCTGTCATCTTGTGAGTTTCTTGGGAGGAAAATAAGTAACTACCTGTCTCCTTGAAAGAAGAGGCAAGGAGACAAACAATATTTATACTGATCTCATGCTTGTAATTTCAGCTTATTCTAAATCTTGTGAAATGTCAGAAACAATCAAGGAAACAGATGTGAACCTTGGAAGACCGGCGAGGGTGGGCAGTGGGGAATATGCCTTTTGCCCAGTATGCCAATCTAAAATCAAGCCGCAGGATTGCTAACCATGTCAAGCTCAGTGTTCATGTTAGACTCAGGCCCCAATTCAGGACTGCATTCCTTTTTTAGGGCAGAATTTAACCACGTGATAAAGTCCCATAGGTGCTGTCTTGTATGGAGGTGGGCTTAAACATTATCTGCTTCCCTGACACAGGGTCTGAGTTTGGAATTTTACACATATTCTACCCTTGATACTAGTCCCATTTGCAAAGCTCTGCCTCCAATAACTGCATGGCTCATTTTCACATTAGAGCTGGTGCTTTCTCAAGGCACGTTTGTTTAGCATTACTTGTGGGCTGGCGGATCAGACAAAAGCTGGTCAAGTGTAAGAGAGGACTGTACTGAAGCATGCAGGCTCCCTGGGTAATTGCAATTCTGCAGGCGTTGCTCGAGTCAGTTAATAGATTTCCCCAGTTTCTCTGTGCCAGGTGAAAATTTCCCATTAAGGGGAATTTATTCTATTTCCTTTTATCATTTATTATTGAAGACGACGCGTGAGTGGATGGCGTTTCAAAGATGACAGGGTAGAATTTTAAACAAAAACAACAACAGAAAATTCACACTGGAAGCTGAAAAAGAGAGTGCGAGAGAGAGACTGGACAAAGGCTTATATAGTTTATAAACTGCAAAATACACAGGAGATTTAGCTTTGTGGGAAGAGAGCTGCGCTGCGTAACCATTAAATGATTATGGCAGTGTGTAAAAAGTCTGATTGTCTGGTATGAAGCTCTAAAACTTCAAACTATCATTTGGTGAAAGAAACTACTGGGAAAGAGAATGTTATAAAAGGCTAGAATCCCTGCCACTTCATCTTTTGTTGTTTCGGGCTTGGTTACAAAATGGTGAGGACGTTTAATCTTTGGAAGATTTTTTTGCCCTTGATCTATGTAATAAGAAAACCTCTAGGTAAAAAGGGAAGCCAGGAAGTCCCATTGGTGGGTGATCAGATTGGGAATCAGCCAACCGACCTGCATTTTCTATCTTCTTCTGGTTTTAACTCACTGTAGGCTCTTCGCCAAATCACTTGGGGTTTTCCAAAGTGCTCAGCATTGGCCTAACTCTGCTCCCATTGACTTCAGTCAGTGATTGGAGAGTGCAGGCTAGAGTTTCTCGGTGAGGGACTGGGAGGAGAGTAAGGTGAATGTTGAGCACTTTGGAAAACCACATCCTTAATCTGTCTGTGCCTCAGTGTCACCATCTGTTATATGGGTATGATATGACTAACCCATCTTTGCCAAGCTCTTTGAAATCCTCAAATGAAATTTCATTTATAAGTGCTAAGCATTATTTTTATTAAAACATAATCTATCTAAACATAACTGTGTCTGTCTGGCTTAGAGGTGAATACAATCTGTAAAATGTGGATCCAGATCTGCGTTTCCAAACACCTAAAGTTCTGAGCAGTTTGGATTCAGGGTCTAGTTCAACCCATTTTAAAGACAGTGGGCTAGATCCTCAGCTGGTGTGACAGAATCTGGCTTAGGGGCTGTTTGCAAAGTTCTCATCTGGACCCAAATTTCAAACACCTCCCAATATTTGTGTGTGTGTGTGTGTTTTAACTCAGGGAATTAGCTTATGACCATTTTTAGGGTAAAATTTTGGCCCCATTGAAGTCAGTGGCAAAACTTCTATTAACTTGAACGGTGTGAGAATTTCACCCATATGCACTTACTGCACATACTCTCCTTTGTATATTACATACACTCAATAAAGCATGAAGACATGAGAAAACACTGCATTCATTCTGCCTTCTGGAAGACACCCTTTGATATAAGGCTCCCATGGCATCTTGCTTATTAACGACACTGAAATCCCTTTTCATTGCTACTCCCTGGCAGTGCTACCTCTTCATAGCACCCCAAAATGGTGCACTAAAGATGATAAGAAAAGATTCTATTTCATTCCCCACAGGTACGGTAAATTAGCTATTCACTCGTCATCCCGTGCAAAATAGTCATTTTCTTGTTTGACGACTAAGAGTTCAAACCTTGTCTAAGTCACTTGCCCAGGGCTAATGAGTCATGTCTTCAGATTTACAGGCTTTTTTGGGGGTATAATTATGATGAGATATAAAAAAAGCTGAATTGAAGCAAGCTGCAAATGAAGGCAATTTTCTTTCTCTGTCAGTAATCAAATGGCAGCCAGCCCCGTGTCTTCTGGAGACAGCAGAGAGAGCACGCAGCAACCAGCTCATTTTCTTGGGGTCAGGTCCACTCACTCATACTTAGGTAACACAGAATTTAAGAGATGAATCAAACTCAGCTGTGTCCTCGCTAATTGCTAGTGAGGCCAGGCGTCTGTTTTGCCAGAGAAGAGACAGGTGTTGCTGGCCCTCTTCCCTTCTGGGAAAGCAGTAGAGCTTTGCATGTCTGTACTACTTCATGGGCACATGAAATATTAAGCAACTGCCCCAAGAATTTTTGTTTGCCTACACACAAATGGGCGTCACGCCTGCATCCAGCAGTGGCATATGCAGATCTCGCTGTATGGCCTGCCCTTCCGCTGAAAGCAATGGGGATGCTTAGAAAACGGAACTAGCCTAAAGTGAGCTGATGAGTATTGCCCTGGAGAGGGAAGAGAAATTGGACCTTAATAAATCCATTGAGATGCTGCAGAGGTGGGTCATTCCCTGGGAATTATCTGTGCATATGGGAACAAATCCAAACCCAGTAAAGTCAATGGGAGTCTTCGCCTTAACATCAGTGGGTGTGGGATCAGGCCCTTTGTCTCTCGACACTAGGGCCTGGTCTACACTGGGGCGGGGGATCGATCTAAGATATGCAACTTCAGCTATGAGAATGGCGTAGCTGAAGTCAACGTATCTTAGATCGACTTAGAATCACTTACTTCGCGTCCTCGCGGCATGGGATCAATGGCCATTGCTCTCCTGTCGACTCTGCTTCCGCCTCTCACCATGGTGGAGTTCCGGAGTCGACAGCAGAGCGATTGGGGATCGATTTATCACATCTACACTAGAGGCAATAGATCCCCGTTAGATCGATCACTATCCACCGATCCAGTGGGTAGTGTAGATGTGCCCCTTAGGAAACAGCAGTGATCTACAGTGAGAATTAAGGAGAGGAGTATTAGCAGACTTTGAAGGATATAAGGTGTTATTCCTGCGCTCAGCCCTCTGCCAGCAAGACAGAGCCCCCAAGTTCATTTCACTATGGAATGAATTTCTCACTGTAATGCTAATGTGTAGCATTTATACCACACAGTTCATCTTTTAAAAACTATGCAAACATTAACTAGCCAATCCCAACTCCCTTATGAGACAGGTATGTCATATTATCTCCACATTGCAGATGGGGAAACTGAGGAAGTGAGATGTGGCTTTGGGCAAGTCACAAAGGGAGTAAGGCCCATAGGTGCCAAACTCTCATTGAAATACTTAAGTGTCTGATCAGGGATTAGAATCCAAACCATGGCTCTTGACTCTCATATGACTTGCACCTGTTTTTTTATCAGTCAAACTCCAATGGAGTGAATTGAGCGGCTTGTTATTTAAACCGGCGTGAGTGACAAATCCAGTCCAATGCCTTTCTGCTTCCTGAAACGTTCCAGTAAATGAGACTTCCCCCTTCTCTTCCCCCTCAGATAACACAGTGATATTTAGTTAAAAATACCACAAAGCCAAGGACATAATTCAAAAGCTCTGATTTAGGAAAATAGCTTATTTGTTAATCATTTCCTCTTTCCTGATTCAGTGCTTGCTTGCATATAAAATATTGATTTATTGGGCAAGCAAGGATGCTCTTGGCAATGAAGATGGAAACAGAAGCGCTGATAAAAGTATGTAGGCTTTTTTATGGTTTGCAAAAGCTTAGCTTAGAAAAGGTAGCTTAGAAACCAGAGAGAGAGACAGAAGCTTTACCACAGCAGTAGGTAGAGGCAAAGAAAGAAACATAAGCTGATAGGGGAGGGGAAAAAATGGGAATGGAGATTGAAAATGGAAAAAGATAACTGGCAAGACACATTCAGTTCAGCTGGGGATGTGCAGAGGTGGCCAGAGCATAGGGGACTTGGTGAAGGTACCAAAATATGTGATGTCTGAAAAGAGAAGAAAAGAAAAGAATTAAGCCTAGGGGATGCTGAGAAATCTTGTTGAAATTATGAAATAATGAATGGGATAGAGAAGCTAAATTGGATGTGCCTCTTTATCATCTTTAGTAATGCAAGAAGGAAGGGAAGTTCAGTGAAAGGGAAGTTCAGTGAAAGGGAACACATTTGAAATTGATAGAAGAAAATGTTTACCTCAGCATATAAGCCTGTGGAACTCATTGCCACTTGATAGCACCGAGGCTAAATGTTTAGCTAAGGACTCGCCATTTATATAGGATCAGTGATTGTTTAAAGGTATAAACCTGTCATGCTTCAGGGTATAAATCAACCATGGACTGATGGGGTTAGGAGAAAATTCCACTGGTGAGTAGGTTATACCATAACTGCCTCCTTCAAGGTTCTTGAATGTTCTTCTCGATCATCAGGTGCTGGCCACTGTCAGAGACAGGACTCTGGGCTGGACAGACTTTGGGTCTGATGCAGTCTGGTAATTCCTATGTTTTTAAATTGACAATGGGAGAAAAAAGAATAACGAAGTGAAGTTGGGGGTAGAATGGGGTGTGGGTGGGAGAGTTTGGATACCCTGAACCTGTAGATGGGGAACAGGCACCTGTGAGATATCTGTTCAGTTAATATTGTGCTGGACTGGCTTTGTGTTGTCTGAGTATGATGTGGTCCTCTAGTGGCTTTCCTGCTGACAGGATGAGGCCTATTAGGAGAAGCTAGGGGAGCTGTCCTTAAGCTCAGAATAGTGATTTTGCAGCTGAAAGAAAAGGGCTTGAATCCCAGTGCCCCAGATGTGTGTATATGCTTTATCGAGTAGTTGTCTGCAGGGGACATACAGAGCTAGTCTCCTGTGTGTAGGACAAGTATTTGATGGCTTAGGGTTAGCTAAGCCCATCTCTTCTCCTTCTTCTTCCCCCTACACACATGCTCTGACAGCGGCCATCTCTGAGTACCACATGGCAGACACAGATTCACACATGCTCATCTGTTACCGTCATGGACTGTATATGTCTTTTATTTAATCCCAGTGAGTCAATTCCAGAAGAAACAATGAGGAGGGCCAAACAGATCGGCTTCTCGGATAAACAGATTGGGAAATGCCTTGGAGTGACCGAGGCCCAGAGCCGGGAGCTGAGGCTGAAGAAGAACATAAGACCTTCAGTGAAACAGGTACGGCATGAAGCATGTCTGCCGTGGCAGCACTGCTGTTGGGTTGGGGTCTGGGGACCTGTGGTGATGGAGGAGACATGCGATTAATGGGCTGGTAGGAAAGCAAGCTCCATTGAAGTCAAGAGGAGTTTGGCATTGACTTTAACGGAGCCAAGATTTTACCTTTCCTTCTTATTTCCCGCCAGCTTATTAGTCCCGTTCTGCAGCCCTTAATGAAGCAACTGGCAACAGTGGAAGGAAAGTGAGAATGCACTTCCTTTCTCATCCCCCAAAGAGAGACACTTCTTCTGAGTGGCCTGGATTGAAACCTTGCCAGATAGCTGCAGTGAAATGTGAAAGGCTGAAAGCACCAATGCTAACCCACCGCCTTGTGACCGCGAAAACTATAGCTAGCTTGTTCGCTCTTGGTAATAACTTTTTAGGGGGTAATGCTTTATTTTAAGTTTCCCATCATTATGGTTTCATTTGGTATTCATTGTGATGGCACTGAACGTAATGAGCTCATCTGGTATTCATGACGATGTCGTAAGTGCTTTCATAGGTGTTCCATTGTCATTTTGCCTTTCGCTTAAGGGATGCTGATACTGAAGTGCTGGCAGCTGGTTTTTGTCCTTAGGAAAAAAATCACTGAATGTTCTTGAAAGTGGTTGGAGGGCCCATCTGTATCCTTAGGCCCAATTCCAGATGCCAAATATCCTTTTGCTCCCCAGCTGGTGTTTTCCTTTCTTGTCCTCACCTGGCCTATGCACACTTGCCAAGCCTTGCAATACATTCCATAATAATAGTAATGAATGGCAGACACTTATATGGTGCTAATACCATACAGTCATGTTATTCATTCCTCATTAGTGTTTGGGCAGCCGATGAGTATTCATGAAAATGTTTGGTAATCCAGAAAGTTTCTTGAGTTTTAGCATGGAAAATTCATAGGGGCGGTGCTTTATTGGTATTTCCTGTTCATTGTGCTCCTGTTTGGGAGCTGTAATGACAGCACATGACTTATGGATGGCCAACCACATGCTATGTAGAATGAGAGGGAAACAGTTGATGGAAATAGTTTGTGAACCAGCCACAGTCTGAATATGATTCCTCCAGGCTGTCTGGTGAATATCTACATGCAAGAAATACATTGGAAGAAAATCAGTATGGTTCATATACCATTCACTAACCACGGGAGGGGCTACATTATAACAACTGCTAGTGAATATTTCTACCATCCGTAGTCATGATGATCCTCAAGAACAGTGTGTTTGTGCTGACTGTGGAAGTGAGAGTGACTAATTCTTTCAGAGGCAGCTGGCAGATCAGCAATAAGAACAGAAAAGCACCCCAAGGTCCCCAGTGAACTTGGTGAGGGCAGTTTGAGCTCAGTGGAGCCTCGAAGATGGAGAAGTACTACTAGTGGAGGGTGTGTCAGGATAAGGGGAACTGGGGCTAGGGGGCCAGTGTTCTGTGAGGGGTTGCTGTCGATTGGACACCAGTGGAACAGGAAGGGGAGTTAGGCTGGATGCAATGCACAGGGTTTAATAAAGTGTCCCACTTAACCTGCATTTAGCTTCAGTCTGTGCTAATAAAATAGATGGCAGCACAAGATTCACCCACGGAGGAGAAGTAAAGATAGTTAGAAGGAGAGGGGCTTGTGGAGGGAAGAGAGGATGAATTTCCCATGGAAAATGTCTCTGGACCATGATGCCTTTCCCTAAAGGAGCTTGGCAGCGTGCACGCATAGGCAGCGTGGGAGGAGAGCTTAAGCTGGAACTTGGAGGGAGCAGTGTGAGAGGGACACAAAGGAGTCTCATGTGGAGGAGAGGTTTGGCTTGAAAGGGTAGGGACATGAAGGAAGGAGGTCAGGCAGTGAAAGAAGGGTGTCAGAGCTGCTAGATTACCTTCTCTTTCTGCGTGGGAGTGGCTGGATAGAAATGCAAACTGAGAAAAAAGAAAAAAATCCTTGCACCTGTTGATTCATAATTCCCCCCCTTTACAGATTGACACGCTGGCAGCAGAATACCCTGCAGTAACGAACTACCTCTACGTCACATACAACGGGCAGGTAGGTGCTGTGAAATGCTGCAGTGTAGCTGCAGCATATTCTAACGTCTCTCTCTCTTCCATGATTAGACTCTAGAGACCTTTCAGCTAATTCTCGTTTTCTATAGCTGGTAATTGTTTCAGATGGCATTATGCATAGTCCCATTTGAGAAGGGCTGGAACATTCTTCTCCCTAAACATTTACTCGGTGCATTTATTGGAAGGTCCTCTACTGACACCCTCTCGCTGCGGAATGGGCATAGTGTGCGCCCCAGCAGTGACAGCGTCCCCTCAATGCCCCACCAATGTGTTTCAAACCTTAGCCCCTCTGTTGGTGAGCGGATACCATATCTTATTATCCAGGGGCTATTCAATCTTTGGCTTCTCTGCTGAATCTGCCAACCAGGGGGCCATCAGGGGCCATGTCCCTGGCTGTTTTGTGATGCAGACAACCCATCCTCGAGAAATTAGGCCCACCAAACCATTGGCCACTGAATATGCTACAGGATGGAAATCTTTATGAAAACTATGGGCTATTCATAGCTACCCTGGCTTTACTCGGTCATGTAACTGTTAGGAAAATACCAAAGGAAACTTTAGCTCCCTACTAGTCTGGACTGTGACTGCAATGTGCTGTGAATGCTTGCAGACAAATAGAATACATCAAGTCATTCTGTCAAACCAGCATAACCCTTTCCTCATTAACTGTCTGTCTTATATTTCACTTCCTCATCTTCCACTGAAGACTTTATCCCCTTGCGCCTCCTGAGAGGATTTTCTCTTCCTCCTTCTCCCTCAAGTTTCCTCCTTGTAGCCAGCTTCCTTGAGTGAAAGGCCATGCACAGACATAAACTTGGGTCTCTTGAGCTGTAGCATTGAGTGCTAACCACAGGTGCTCTTGGCTGGCCACAGGATAGGAAGGTTCTCTTACTGTTATTTTGTTCTATGGTGCCTCCTGTGGGGCTTCTTCCTGCACTCCTGAGTCACCTTTTCAGTTTGTTAGCAGCAAATCATTATAATTTAAGAAAGAATCCTACATTGAATAATGGGACTGACATTTGTTCTTCCGAACCTGTATAGATCCACAGCAACCATAATACTTAAGGCCAGTAGAATCTGAGGGCCTCGTCCCACTGAGATATAACTCCACTGACTTGAATGGAGTTTTGCCTGATTTACACTGCAGTAAATGAGATCAGACTTGAGCCCTGCGTGTCTTGCTTTTGGGTATGGGCTGAGCATTATAAATGGTTTGTTCTCATAAACACAGAGTAAGGGCTGCTGGGTATAGCTCCTCATGACTTCTCTCCCTTCCTCCTTAGGAGAATGATGTAAAATTTGATGACCATGGAATGATGGTGTTGGGCTGTGGACCGTATCACATAGGTAAATCTGTCCTCCTTCCACCCTAAAGCTGTCCTGGGAATTCTTGTGGTTCATTTGATACTCTTTTCACGTGGTAACAAAACTTGCAAGGACACAGTATATAGCATGTGAATTCCAAATACAGAGCTTGCCTTTTCCATTTGCTTGGGGACTTCATTTCATGCCCTGGAAATAAAAAAGGAGCCTTCTTGTTACTGTTCAGCTGAAACCAGATCATAACACCTATCAGTGATTTCCATGGAGATGTTATTTTATTTCTTATTTGCAGCTAACATTAAGGCTCTTGGAATTTAGTATCTTGTATCCAGATTCATTGCTGTTACACCTAGGATAGTTTGAATGCATGTGCGCCAGCTGATAAATCCTTATTTACGTTGATGATAGTATATGGTTGTGTTCAGTCCCTTCTTGTTTGGAGGATTAAGTGTGCTGTTTCAGTTGACCACTGTGATAATAATAGGAAAATACTTGTTTTTTGTAATTCTTTGAGCTGGGCCAATAGCTTGCAGTGAGTAATCTGGTAATTTTCACCACTTCTGTTGATGAATTGTCCCCAAACACCTTGCAAATGTTAACAATTATTCACTATTCCAAAATATTTGCAGTGCAATGTCTGTTCTATAAGTCATTCCCAAGAAGTTTACTGAAAGTTGTCGATATCTGAAATTTAGACTATGTTGATTAGTTTTGTTCGGACATGCCAGTCACATAGTATGTTTCAGGTCTCTGATTCAAGGATCATAGCTCTTCAAATCAGGTTTGCAGTGTGAATATTCAGATGAATGAAATCAGAATTAATTCCCCAGGAATATTCTCTTTTATTTGCTGTATCTGTGAGCATTCCTGCCAGTAAACATATTAGCAGAAAGTAAACACAAAAGGGCTGCAATGTTGTTGAACAATTCAAGCAAATATTTGAGGAAACTATTTTGCAGTATTCACCTAGAACTAGTAATTATTTTGGACAAAGAGCATGGGTCTGACCTTGATCCAGTATATTTTGTCATTTCGAGAAAAGTCTGGCCATCTCCAGTAAAAGCAAAGGAAGCTTAAAGCGTGGTGGGGTGCAGGAATGATTACTTGCACTTCTGAATACCTTTTCCTAGTGCAATGACTGAGGTGGTCATTTCTTGTTTACTAATCTTGGAAGGCAGTTTTGCAGTTTCATATGCTGTCCCTCATAAAATCAAAGCGAAGCTGTAATTCAGCAAGATCCATCTAGCTTTCTCCACGTTCTCGTATTTTCAGGACTAGAACTGGTCAAAAAATGGGAAGACAACGTTTGTGAAAATGTCAGAATTGTTTCCATTTCTCTTGATTCAAAATGGACCGATCTCCTGTTTTTTCACAAACACTTCTACTATATTTGAAATGGAAATTTCAAATCAAAACTTTTGTAAAAATCGTTTTAAAATGTTCCCCAAACCCACATTTTCTTACTGACCGCTGGTTTTTAGGTAAACCAGAAATGTCGATAATGATTTCAGTATATTTTTGTATCAAAATATTGGGAAACATTTCTCAGAACATTTTGTGAAAAAAACAAAATATTGATAATGTCAACAATGTTACACAAGAAGGTTGTTTTAAAATAAAGGCCATTTTTGATGGGAAAAAACTTTCTGTTCAGAAGCTGTGGACCTGTTCTCTGCAAGATAATTGTGACAACATGCACAATTCAAGAGTCATTGAAAACTACTAGGTTATTTTGAGTATTTTAAACAGTGCTCCTAAACTGGGCTGTACTTTAGGTTTGTCTTGTTGTCATTTTGATAAATATAAGGTGCCAAATTAAGCTATGATGTAAAGTGGCACAAATACATTGACTTCACAGGAGACTATGTCTGCTTATACTAGTGTACCTCTTCACGGGTGATTATCAGTATTACTAATTGGCTGCAAGCCCTCTGCAGCTGGACATGGCAATTACTGGATGTGCCTGGAATATAGGTGCACCCATTCTGCGATTTTCCAGGCTTACATCCAATACACTGACATGCTGACCACAAATGACGTTCATGTCTCAAAATTGGGCTTCCTGTACATGTAAGGACACTTGAATAATTGAAATTCAATTAAAATGGCTGATGACATTTCAGTGACCTCTGCTGGAAAGGTCCAGTTCCAATTATGGGATTTTTTCTATACTCAACAACCCGTAATGAATGAATGAAACATGTAGTACACTCAAGATTCTAGCTCGAGAGGAATGTGGAAATTAATTGTGTGTCAGTCAGCGAGTGACCCTGTATGTTACTAGATATTGTGGAAAGAGCAATTCTGTGCTGTTTGAATTTCATACAGAACTTGTAACACAATTATATATATAAAATAACCGTACAGATAGTTAACGATCATGTAACTCAGGTTGAGTTCAAGCTCTTTTTGAATAGATCATAAGCATAACAATCTAATGATGTTCCTTAAACTTGAAGACACATCTTTCTCTGTTTATGATAATCCACGTACACGTTGTAGCTCAGAAATGTATGTAACACTAGCTGCTGGACACCAAAGGCATGCTTCTTCATTGACCTGCGTCTTATTTAGTCATTAGCACCCTAGGGCAGAGTTGCTGTAAAATGTTCCCATTCTAGTTTGACTACATAAGGTGCAAGCCAATGGAAAATCAGACCTCCTGTCTGTTAACTAACATGTAAACTAAAAGTGTTCTGCCCTCAAGACCAGTGGTTTTCAATCTGTGGTCCGTGGACCTCTGGGGGCCTGCAGACTATGTTTAAGATTTCCGAAGGGGTCCGTATCTCCCTTAGAAAATTTTCAGGGATCCACAAATAAAAAAAAGGTTGCAAACCGTTGATCTAGAGGGTAAGAAACAAACACACACTCTTCTTATCATTTTGCTTTTCTTTCAAACAGTATCTCTGTAGATATACGTTCTTCCTCCTCTTTATAGCACTTCTGTACTTTATGGTATAAATGACAAATCACAATGAATACTGTCCAGTGAAGTTAGGGACCTCCTAGCTTATGCCTCTTGGTTTAAATGCTGTCCAGACTAAGTGCATGTATTGGAAAGCAGCAGCAGTTGGCTGGTTAAGACAGACAAGGGTATTGCACGCATGCTGTCAGACAGACATGATGGAGGCCTGTCTTCCCAGAGCAGCTGAGCCAATGCATGTTATGCTTGAGAACCTATATTTAAGGGTTCTTACCCTTACCATGCAAGGGGCATTAGATTTCTTGGCCTGACCTGACAAGTGATGCTGTTCTTTTCCTTTAAGCCTGGCTGCTATAAGTGTTTGTCTGTGCTCCCTGCTGTTACTGCTTCCTTCTCCCCCTTACTCTTCTGCCTCTTCCTCCTGACAGGCAGCAGCGTGGAGTTTGATTGGTGTGCTGTTTCCAGCATCCGCACGCTGCGTCAGCTGGGCCACAAGACTGTTGTGGTGAATTGCAACCCGGAGACGGTGAGCACAGATTTTGATGAATGTGACAGACTGTACTTCGAGGAGCTGTCATTGGAGAGGATCCTGGACATCTTCCAACACGAGGTAAAGAAAAAGAAATCTAAGCAGCAACAACAAAAGCCCCTAACGCAGACCAAACTTCTCAAAATTCATCTCCCTGGCTGCTTTGGCTGGGGCGCTTTTAGACCCATTTTACACACCATTGCTGTTCCTAGCAGACTGCTCGATAATGCAAAATAAATATTAAGTGATTTTGCAAAGGTGGCATACGGTGCAATATTTACAAGCAGATTTAATTTGTTGCACAATTTATTGCCCAAATTTTTCTGCTTTTGCAATTCTGAGTCTTAGCTCCCAAGTCTGCAAGCTCTTGGGCACATGCTTAACTTGAAGCACGTGGAACAACTCCCATGCTGAAAGCTAAAGTGAACTGAAGTGTTTGCACAGTCAGACCTTATAGTGTAGTGGTTACATGCTGGATGATTTCCAAAGGGTGGGGCTGGCGGGTGGCAGGCAGTCGGGCAGTGACGAAGGAGATGGGGAATGCAAATGACTGTCATGTGTGCAGTGAGAGTCACAAATAATATAGTGCCGGGGTTCCAACCCTGGGAGTCACAAACATGTGTCGGGAGGTTGCAACCACCCTGCCCTTCCCATAGTACTAAATAGAGGGGAGGGAGTCCATTTTGCAGTGGGGTCATGTCTAGATGGGGGAGGGATTTGGCGGGATGGAGAAGGTCTGGAAAAGGGGAGTTAATCTCAGTCCCAGTATGGAAAAGCTTGAGAGCCACGGGCATAGTGTGTATATATTCCACAGATGTGGACTTCATGGTTGAGATTTTCAAATGAGCCCAGGGGAATTATGCACTGAAGCCTTGTTGAAATTTGGTGGGGGTTGGCTGCCTAACTCCCTTAAGCAACTTTGCGAACCCCAGCCTATGCGATGGCTGTGCTTTATTTTGACATTTTCCTGACTCCCCTTTCAATATGTAACGAGCTGATCTCATCTGTTGTTTTGCAGATGGAAGCAGGTTTCTAAGGATATTATTGTAGCTTGGGCATTTTCTGATGGTACCACATTAAAAGCAAGAAAAAAGCCAATCAGACTGATAATCCTGTTTACTTGTTCTTGGAAGCCGTTCTTGAAAATGCAATCTGTGTCCATCTTCAGAATGGCTTTTCCTGGCAAGGACGGATCCATTTACCTTCTCGCTCCTTTCTACTTCCTATAACGTGTTGGTAAAAACACAGACAGTAGTTGAAAAGCATAGATTCTGGATAGACTGTTGCAAATTGTGATTCTGCTCGTCAGACTGCCAGCCCAATTCTGCTCACTTGAAAAGTTTGCATGTGGTTCATCTAAATGAGCATCTAAACTCTCAGTTGCTTAACCAAAACTGAAGCTCTGAACCTTGGGTGTGGGGAAAATTAGTCTGACAGTCTATCAGAGAAATAACGCTGATGAAACACAGCACATATTAACGGCAGGATCAAAGAGAAGGTAGAGGGATGAGGGAGAAAATGCTCATTTAAACACAAATAGCTTTGGCAATTAGCAACTAAGGTAAGAAAATGCACATGAAGAGAATAATGGATTTATACTGAAGTCTGGTTTATCTGTAAATTCCCCCCAACAGGATTGTTCTTCTTTGTGGGTCTGAATTTATACTTCTTGGTCCAGATTCTGACCCGGGTTACGCTGACAGGTGTGGTGTCTGTCCCTGCATGGCCTGGGACGTTCGGTGGCACCTGCTGGTGTTGAAGCTGTAGTCTGAACCGAAGCATGAGGTGGAGCTGGGTGTATTGTGTAAAACTCAAACTGCTTCACTGCTCTGACTTCATTATTCGGTCGTTACCATATTTCCTTGTTGTCACTCTCGTCCTAATGAAGTGACTGTAATTAAGTGAAAGAGGGATTCATGGATTCTGGGGAGAGGTGAGAGGCAGTTAAAATGGGGTAGATAAAGGATTTACTTATTAGACTTATTTCTTTCATGATGCTGAAGTATCCAGCCTGGTAACCCTCATTTGCTCTGTATAATTGTCTCTACAGATTTTAAATTGCTTGCTGATCTAGAGTCTACTGTACAAACTTTAGATTGGGTTCCTTGCAATATCAACACGGGCTGTTTGATGTTTGCTAGGGAGATGTTAAAACCATTCGGGATAATAGGCAAATGTCGGATTATGTTATTGAACATATCCTAACAATGATGATGATTGAGCCTTGGCTCTTCTCTAGTGCTTTTCCTCACTAGACCTCAACCTTCTTCACAAAGGAGGCCAGAGTCATTATCCCCATTTTACAGATGGGGAAACTGAGGCCCAGAGTGGTGAAGTGCCTTTGCCCTCGTCTACCAACAGGGCAGTGACAGATAGTGGAATAGAACCCAGGTCTCCTGTAATGCATAGTTTAACATATACCATTTGCTACATTATATTATTTTAAAAAGCAATGGGCCAAATGCTCGCAACTGCCCATTAAAGTCAATGCCTGAGGAAAGATTAAATAAAAATGAGGGAGCAATTTTGCAACACTAAACCTAATTGATCCTGCAACTACTCACCCTCGTACTTAACTTAAAGTACAGGAATGGTCCCATCGTCTTCTGTCAGGATCCTGGGCAAAGATAGGCAGACTAGTGGCAGAAGCTTGGGAGCCAGGACCTGTAGCCAGGGGTCAGAGCCAGTATCAGTGTCAAGAGTCAAGCTGAGGGTCAAGGCAGAGTTGGAATCAGGAGTCAAGCCAAGGGTCAGAGCTGGAGACAGAGTCAGGGATCTGGCTGAAGGTCAATACCAGTTATCAGGGGCCATGTTGGGGTTTTAGGGGTGGATCAGGAGTCAGAATGCAAGTCAGAGCCCAGGTCAGTACTGGGAGCTTGGAAACAGAGAAGCAGGGCAGATGTGGGAGATAGCTAGAGATCTGCATTGTTGTCTGGGCACTTCTTGGTATGCCCCATGGTCTTCTATTGGCAGGGCCGCCCAGAGGATTCCGGGGGCCCGGGGTCTTCGGCGGCGGGGGGCCCTTCCGTTCCTGGACCCGCCGCAGAAGTGCCCCGAACACCCGCGGCGGGGCCCCCCCACTGCTGAATTACTGCCGAAGCGGGACCCGGCACCGAAGCACAGCCCGGTCTTCGGCGGTAATTCGGCGGAGGGGGGCCCCGCCGCGGGTCTTCGGGGCACTTCGGCGGCGGGTCCTGGAACGGAAGGGCCCCCCGCCGCCGAATTACCGCCGAAGACCGGGCTGAACTTCGGCGGCGGGTCCCGCTCCGTCTTCGGCGGTAATTCGCCAGCGGGGGGTCCTTCCGCCCTGGAGTGGAAGGACCCCCCGCCGGCGAAGACCGGGAGCGGCAGAAGCTCCTGCGCCCGGCCGCACAAGAGTTTGCCGGGCACCCCGGAGCGAGTGAAGGACCCCGCTCCAGGGGCCCCGAAAAACTCTGGTGGGGGCCCCCGTGGGGCTCGGGGCCTGGGGCAAATTGCCCCTCTTGCCCCCCCCTCTGGGCGGCCCTGTCTATTGGATCAAGGAGCCAGATCACTCAGTCAGTCAAGGATCACTCAGTCATATCACTAGAGGGAAAACTTCCCGGGGCATGCAACCTCTGTGGATTGTGGGTTGCATGGAAAGGCCAGGTTACAGCTGCTTCCAGGCAGTAGTGTGGGGATGTTGGTTGCCTGGTAGTTCTGCAGGCCTGGATTTAAGTCCTGCCAATCCTTATAGTCTTTGGAGACAACTCTGAACTCTGCCACACACAGTTTTCCGGACCTTTGAGCACAGTGAGAGATTTCAGGGGGACAATTCATGGCCCCAGTGCAAGAAAACACTTAAGCGTGTGCTCACATCCCATGGACTTCACTTACATGTGCTGTCCTGAATAGGGATGGTTTCATGAATCTGGACCCATTATGTTATTGAACATATCCTGACAATGATGAGTGAGTGAAGCCCATGCCAATGTGTTTGTAAGACTGAGGCCTTATCCTGAGTGCTAGTATGCCTGCTCGGGTAGGTAGTCCCACTGACTTCAATGGCACCTCAGGATTCAGTCTATTCTTTCTGTTAAACTAAAGGAAGGGATGAGAGAGGGAGAGTGCCGTAGGACTAAGGGAGTGTCTACACTGCAGCCACAGGGCAGGGAAGCTCTGGCAGTGTGCACTTCAGTGTGTCCCAGCCATGCGAGTTCCACATGGGCTTGTCCAATCACTGGAGTCTGTGCTACCACGGACGGCTTCGCTGCTCCAGTCCCCAAGCAAGCTAGATTAAAGCTAGCTCAGATATGTCTCCATGACCAGCAGTCACACCCCACGACTGCCGTGGAGACGTATCCTAACAGTTACCGTTTGGAGTACTATAATTTACCATGAATTATGGGATTTTCTATTGAAAATTTAGATGGCAGACAATGATTTAAAAAAAAAAACATTCCTGCCCCCAGATTTATTAGGTTCTCGTTTCCAGCAGAGCTTCTACCTCTTTTTAATACCTGGCTGTTTAAGGGTCTCTTCCTTTCCTTTTTCAGTTTATTATTCCATATTTCAGATTATTCCAAAGCAATTCATAAAACTAAACGAGGCTCTTTGGTACAATTTTAATGGTCTAAATTTGTTTTCAGGCTCTGTGAAAAAGAAAACCCAACTCTGTTACTAATGGCATTAAAAACAAGGGGGAAATGAACACTGAGATTTTATTATAAACAGGATAAAATTTTCATGAAATTATGGAATGAGCACGTACCTTTACAATATGTTCTATCCAAGTTGTTAGTCAGTTCACTTTAGAATTAAAATATCACTGGTGGTAAATTGGTATGTAACAAAGCCCATTGTCTTTCACTTGTGTTGGTCTGCAGTACAGTGTTATTCTTAGCTGGCCAGTGCAATATTCTTTTAGTGGGCATAGCCCTCGTAACATATAACAGTATTCTCAGTGACTTATCACTGAGGGTTAACCCTCAGCTCATGCTTCTTATGGGGGTGGAACTCCTATGACCTCTGCTATCTGCTTGGACAGCCCATCTTCTCCACCGCCCTTGGAGTCCAAGATACCATCCCGTATATGCAGTATTGCAGTGTTGTGTTTTTATAGATGAGATGTGTATGCCAGTCCACTAGCTGCAAATGGAGATATGCTGTGTGTGGACATATCTACATGAGCACTTACGCGAGGCAAGCTGTGGTGTACGTCTACTGTGCTCCAGCATACCGCACGCTAAGTGTGTGTATGGACCCCGCTGATGCCCACTACGTCAGTGCGCACCAGGAAACTTTTAGTGCGCATCAGCAGAGTCCCCACGGACGCCTAATACCTGGCATGATGAAGTGCTGTAGATTTGTAGCCCAGCTTGCTGCAGAGTAAGTGCTGGTGTAGGCATGCCCTGAGGCTGTTGTACGGAGAGACAGAAAAGAAACAAAAAAGAGAATGTTTGATGGAAGGCTGGATGGTAAAACAAATTTAGGATTAATGAATGTGTGTTTTGATCATGCAGTGTAAGCATGGTTTGGCTGGGAGATGAACAGGGGAAATATTGATCCAGTGTCATACTGTGATGATAAGGGACTGCTGTGAAGCTGGAGGTGCTTTCTTTTGGTTGAGACCTATAGCCAAGGGCCTTATCACTGCTGGACATTACAAACCCCATGGGACTTTTCATAAGCACGGGGGTGATGAGCTCCAGTGGCTTGGTGAAACCTCAGGTTAGATAATTACAGCCTTTCAACCTACCTTTCCCTTGAGCGGGGTTTCGCGCCGGTTTCAAAAGCCTTTGATCCCAGAAGTGGCTGCGTGTCAGCTATGGATGATGTGATCTCTGTTATAGTTTGCATACTTCTCCACGCGGATGGTAAAAAGTTCTCGTGCCCTTTGAGTTGAAAGGTGCTGGGAAAAGGTGCTATATAATGAATCTATATTAGGGGAGGAAATAACCACATTGCAATTAAGCAGCTATAAGCAGGGTTTGTATTGTTAACATTCCATTGGCATTTTATTACCGATTTGTTTTCAGAGTCCCTTCCACATTTGGCATACAAGGCTTCCATCCTCTTTTCCTTTAAATCCCTCATTAAAACGTAGTTCTTCGGCAAAGCCCGTCAATGCTCAGTCATGTCAGTAAAAATGCACTCGCCAATTAAAACAGATTTGATGCTCTCAGAGCCAGAGCCAACCTCCGGATCATCCTGTGCGTTGTGTGTTTGATTTGTTCTCTCTGTCTGATAGAGGGGGGGTCAAATATTGCAAAATAGCGTTTGCAAATGCGTACTTGATTCTAAACACTTGTGAATTAAGCCATATTTTGGGCATGAGTCTCCTTAATTCTGAGCCGCTTTACAAAACTCTGGCTGTGTAAACAGCTTTAAATTAGGCCTAAATGTATTTAACTATCCTTCACTATTACATTATGTAAATGTAATTTACACCTACACAATTTTACATGCCATTTCAGGCCCATTATTATTATGAATATTTTCACAAACATTTTTTGTTCCCAGTTTTTAGGATAATGTCTGTTCTATGTACAGAACCCCACATCTGCATGTGAAAAGGGATATTTATATGCAAATAAGCACATTCATTATTCATTATTTGTCATTTATTATTCTCCTGTTTAAAAAGTTCAGGTCATCCGATGAGGAAACAAAAAAAAATGCCATGGGGATTTCCTGTTGTAACCAACAGTGAATAACGAAGAGTCAAAGTACAGAGTTTGCGAATGCCCAGTGTTCTGAAATGTTCATGTGTTGAGTACTTGTGAATATTGAATGCATTAGGAGAAATCAGGATTCATTCGCTAATGATTTGTGAATGGGGAAAAAAAGGCTAAATTTGTCCAAATAATTTAACCACATCAGATAATTTGATTGATTCTACTGGCTAGTTAGATAGATTGTATTATCATTTGTGTTGTCAAGCACCGAGCATGCTGCTAGTACTTATGAGAGGCTAGATCCGTGTGCCTCAACCCGCAGCTAGCGGCCACTTGCGGCCCAATTCTCACCCAGCTGCAGCCCAATCCGCACACAGCTGCAGCCCATGTGACATCCTCAGGACAGGGCGGGAGGGGCACCTGTCTCTGATGCAGAGCTGGTGGGTGTGGGGGTGCAAAAATGGGGTGGTGCATGATCGAGCCCAGCGGCATCAGCCCCCTCAGCAGGATCAGGCCCAGCAGCATCGGCAGGAGGCCAGGGTGCTCAGTGCCCTCACACTCTGCAAGATCGCGGATCCTGTGACCCCAGCTTGAGCAGGCTCCCTGGCACTAGGACCGCAGCAGCAGGCAGGCTGAGGTAGCAGAACAGCGGGAGCGGGGGGGAAACAGGGAGCTAGGGCTGTGGGGAGCCCGGGGAGTGGGGTTCAGGGGCCTAGGGCCTACACCTTGAATACTGCACGAAGTTCTGGACTCCCCATCTCAAAAAAGATATAATAGAAGTGGAAAGGATAGAGAGAAAGGCAACAAAAATCATGAGGGGTCTGAAAGAGCTTCCATATGGGGAGAGGTTAAATAGACTGGGACTGTTCAGCTTAGAAAAGAGGTGACTAAGGGGGGATATGATAGAGCTCTGTAAAATCATGAACAGTGTGGAGGAAAGTGAATAAGGAAGTGGTGATTACTCCGTCACATAACACAAGAACCCAGGGTCACCCAATGGAATTAATAGGCAGCAGGTTTAAAACAAACAAAAGGAAGTACTTCTTCACACAACGGACAGTCAACCTGTGGAACGCCTTGCCAGGGCATGTCATGGAGGCCAAAAGTATAACTGGGATCAAAGAAGAATTAGATAAGTTCATGGAGAATAGGTCCATCAATGGCTATTAGCTCTGATGCTCAGGGACACAACCCCATGCTCTGGGTGTCCCTAAGCCTCTGACTGCCAGAAACTGGGACTGGATGACCGGGGATGTATCCAGGGCCGGCTCTAGCACTTTTGCCGCCCCAAGCAGCAAAAAAAAAGCCGCGTTCGCGATAGGCGGCAGCTCTACCGACGCTTCGTCTACAGTGGCAGTTTGGCGGCAGGTCCTTCGCTCCGAGACGGAGTGACGACCCCGCCACCGAGTTGCCACCGAACGACCACATGTGCTGCCCCTCTCTTCATTGGCCACCCCAGGCACCTGCTTGCTATGCTGGTGCCTGGAGCCAGCCCTGGATGTATCACCTGATAATTGCCCTGTACAGGTCATTCCCTCTGAAGCTTCTGGCTCTGGCCGTTGTCGGAAGACAGGGTACGGGGGTACATGGACCTTTAGTCTGACCTAGTATGGCCGTTCTTATGTTCTTATTATATAAAATGTGCCAGGTCTAGGGGTGATGCAGTTTACTTCTTCCCCAGAGCAGGGAGGAAGCTCAGAGTAGACTGTGACTCTGTGCTTGTCTTCATGAGGAAAAATGGCATGTTCTTCTCTCCCGTTAGCTAAGACATGGTAACTAACATGAGGTTAAATCCTAGTGAAGTTAAGGCAGTTTGTAGTTTTACAATGAGTGAGCAGGTTGAGTTAACCCCTCAGCTCCACCGTAGTCTTTGCCTTGACCTGCTAAAACATATGAAAGCTACAAACCGCCTTGTCTTCACTGGGATTTGAATTCATGCTAGTGACCACCTGTTGGTGAACACGAGGTAAGAACATGCCTTTTTTCTTAGGGAAGAGGCACTCCGAATTGTAGTCTGCTTACTGAGGTGCTCCCGGATCAGCCCAGATATGCGCAGCCCCTTGCGCAGGGCAGATTGTAAAGTAGCCTCTTAATGGACCTTAAATATCAACAACAGGTAACAAATGGTTAAATGGCTTTATCTCTGACAACCCTTTTCCTCTCTCTGCCCTCAGGAATGTGCTGGCTGCATTATCTCTGTTGGAGGGCAAATCCCCAATAACCTGGCAGTGCCATTGTACAAGAACGGAGTTAAGATCATGGGCACTAACCCTATGCAGATTGACCGAGCAGAAGACCGCTCCGTATTCTCAGCTGTTCTGGATGAGCTGAATGTGGCTCAGGCACCCTGGAAGGCAGTTAGCACTTTGGTATGTTGGGGTGGGGAGCATGCAAGGAATGGGTTTTTTAGGACATTTTCCTCGATTGGCATAGCTTACAGGTTCCTTTTGAGTGCTTTAGCGGGCATTGCTTCTGGGTTCAGTAAGCACCCTACAACCAGCATTTGTAAACTGCTTCATTCCCACTTTCTGTGTGCTGTTGGATGAATTCTTATACTGCAGCCCTGGTCTGGCCAAGCAGTGCCCCATGGAGAATGGGAGGATGTTGTTGGAGATGAGGGGGGAAGGTGACTTTAAACCACCTTTATATGTCCCTGATCCTGAGGCCAGGGTCAACTCCCTGGCAGAAATTAGAACAACCACAGGGCTGCTCTGACTTACCCTGAGCTGTCTATGCACCTGGAAAATGTTGTTAAAGCAACTGAGGATTGCCAGGGAATAGGGACTTCTCAACAATGCCCCTTTTCCCTGGACAAACTTTCTTCACTGAGAGCTTGAGGGGTGACATAGCAGATGCTATGGCAGCTCTAATGCATTTGAGGATTGCTGCATTGCTGGAGCAACGTGAAGAATCCAAAGCAGAGCAGAGGATCCAGCCCTGTAGTTTATCTGGATGGCTTCTTCACAGCCTACTGTGGGATGCAATCAGATTTTCTCACAATGGTGTATCTGAGTTAGATTGAGAAGATCTGGAGAAGTAGAACCAAAGAACAGCAATTCAATGCAGTCTGTAGACTCATATTTGAGTTTTTACTATTTGCCATTGCAGGTATTTTTTTTTAAGTATTCACAGTATGTTTTTTTCCCCTCCAACCCTTTAGAAAGATGCTGTTGAATTTGCAAACTCTGTGGGCTACCCATGTTTGCTGAGACCTTCTTACGTTTTGAGGTAAAGCTTGTCTGACAGTGCAAATCAAGTTGCATGTGCTATCCACAAATCCTTTTTGAGAAAGGTGAGAGGTAGGCTAGCATTCCAGGAGACAGACAGAAACCTCTGTGCTGAGTGCAGACATCACAGAGCTTTCAGGCTTAACAAGTAGAGCACCTGCCAGGATGACAAAAGGATTAAAAAAACACTAAACCCCTTGGGCACGGATCAGAGGCAGGACACATCTGTTTGCTTTAATACTTTTCTTTATGCCTCGGGGCCAAAAGCACGAGTCATCTGTGATAGTCCATCTGATATTCCTGGAGATCCTTTGGCGCATTCTGTGGGGTGTATCCTTATGGTGGAGAAGGAAGTGGTTTGGCATCTGGAAAAGGGTTAGGATTAGGGTTAGGGTTAGGGAACATGTATCCTGCCAGAAATGACAGCCTATCCTTGTATACTATCAGCACCTCTGGGATGCAGCTTCTTGCTTGCAAAAGTTCATTTGTGCATGGTCGTGTTTTATGTCCCTATATTTTGGCGGCTGCTTGTCTCTAAATAGATATTTTACAACACCAAGCGTTTCCAACAGCTAAACTTTGAAACAAGTTGCGTCAGCACACATAGAAGTTCTGAGTGATCACTCTTTGGAGGTGAATGCTGCAAGGAGCTTCTTCACTCCTGAGTGGATAGGAAAAGAGAAGTAATTTGCTGGGCACAATTTGCAAGTCTGAATGGAATGGGAGATGGGCTCCTTTTCATAATAAAAAGAGATAAATATCAAGATGAAGGGGCACAATATTCACTTTGAATGGAACAAAAAATCTTTTTATTAAAAAAAATGAGATTTCATGTAGACTGTATCCTTTTAGAAGTGTCCTTTAGAATTTAATACAGGATGATCTTTGTATAGAATTTATACCATCCTATCTACTGCTGGGATAGAATTCTCTGGTAAATGCTGTAGAATGGTTAAATCCTACAGAAAGGATGTCATTCTCTGTTAAATTCTCTGGGTTTTTGAGTAAATTCTATATATCCTATTGGTTTCATCCCTATTAAATTCAGTAGAACTTTTCCATTAGGGTAGTTGCAGTACGTGCAGTACACACACACCACTCATATAAGTGTAGAGCAACAGTAGAACAGATAGGCATGGAGGAATTCAATATAGAAAAGATCTACTGGCACATATTGCTGCTCCCTTGATTGTATTCCTCAGCTGCTCAATTAAATACAAACAAGAGTCTTAAGATTTGCCAATTGACTTGGAAAACAAAATATTTAACCTTTAGATTACTTTAGTATTTGCCTTATACACCGTGGGCCAGATCCTCAGCTGGTTTACATCAGAATAATTCCACTGAAATCTATGAATCTACCCCAATTACAGCAGCTGAGGATCTAACCCAGTAAGAACAGGAGAAAACAAGACAATACTGCAGATACTGAGGTCATTTTATCTATTTATCTTAGGTAAAATTGACAGACTTTTAAGAGCCAGTATTGCAACTCAAATGATAAGGATTTTTTGACGAAATAGCCTTAAAATGCCTCTTCTCCAAACTTCCTTGAGGATTATACACTAAAGTGAAGGGGAGACTGAGAATTCCTGAGCGTGCAACATAGAAAACTCCCAAGCATAATAACTTTACAATTCTTCAAAGTTTAAACAATTGTTTGAAAGGGAGGTGAATAACTTCTCCTTTCTTCCAGCCCCCCCTCCCTGTACTGTACTATGGATGGTGAGATTTCAAAGAAAATGCTTGTCAGATAAGGTATTCATGCCCTGATAAGCATTTGGGGGAAAGACATAGCGAAACAATTCTCAGCAAAGCACAGCACATTTTTGGTGCACTCCTGCTGTCATAAACATCACCAGCCTATGCAATTTGGGCTCCATGTGACATTGTGGCAGGCGATCGGTTTAGAAGTATCCCTTTTGATAGTGAACGCATAGCTAACATGCACACATGGAAAAAGATCAGAAGCTAGTGGTGAGCTGAGGTGAGAGAGGCTTGGTCCTGAGTGGGAAGCAGTTGCTGAATAGGCATCTCCTAGAACATAAAAAGAGTTTTGCCAACCCTTTAAAACATTGTTTCAGAAAGGGGATCTTTGGGGAGGGTTATGCTATACAATCACACTTCTTTTTTGATTCTTCACTCAAGCACTGTTTTTCCTCCAGTGTTTTCTTGAGGTCACTCAGCTTGTTGGGTAAGTACAATAGAGATTCGCTTTGGAGACCAACTCCTCCTTTCCTCCAGCCAAAAGGGGAGCAAGTGGTTTGAATCAGGGCTATGCTTGGATAGGCTGTACGAGTCAGGTATTCTGAGAGCGAATACTCTGATGTCTAGTTTGCTTGGCTGCTTTGAACCACAAAGGAAGCTGACCTGTTCCGTTTTATTTGATCTCCTTTCTCTCAGCGGGTCTGCAATGAACGTGGTATTCACAGAAGAGGAGATGAAGAAGTTCTTAGCAGAAGCCACCAGAGTCTCCCAGGTATCAGCCTTTGCCCTATCTGTGCCTTTCCGTCTCTTTTCATTCATTATGCTCATTTCACTTCTACTTCCTTCTTCCCTGTCTCTTCCCATGCAGCCTCTTCCCAGCTGTTTGCTTTCTCCTTTGCGGATAAGGCAATTTAAACATAGTTGATGGCACTTCCCCTTCGCTCCCTTCCCTAAGGGGCAGATTCTGATCATCTGTAGACTGAATAGTAACTTACTTTGCCAGCAGCCTCACTGATGCCCGTGAGGCCACTCATGGAATACGGTGCTACTCCATGTATATAGGGATCTGGCTCTTATGGAGGTTGGGTACCAAGGTCAAGTGCAAATAGCCATTTATGGTTGGTGCATAAGGAGCCATTATTAGAGGTTTGCCTTTGTTACATATGTCAAGCATAATATACTGGGGCTGGTACCCATCCAAGGTAGTTATTAGTGAGAGGTGGCTGCAATTTTGATCTTATCTTTTTCTTTTTAATATCTAAATCCTGTCACTTGGCATCTGTCCACAACTTGGATTTTAAACTGACATCTCATCTACTATTGATTTTTTTTCACTCCATTCCTTTAAATGCATAAAACTTTGTAAAGTTTCATGGTGACATTTAATGTCTTCCCATCTCATGTTGTGTATTCTTTTCTTGTGGCACAAGGCAAGTGCTGCTCTCTGCTTAATATATTTATCCTTTGGGATCATCGATCCATAGGGCTTACAATGCAGAAGATGAAAGCTGTTTTTTTTCCTTTTAAATGCTTTCAAAATTTAGTTTGGGGTAATTGTTTTTTTAATACAGGGAAGAGTTTGATCTCATGTTGGTGAAATTTAGAGGGAGCAGAAAAGTGAAATGGGAGTTATTTCCAAGAGCAGCATACAGCAGGATCTAGCAAACAAAATCCAAGAACTCTGCTTGTTCTGCTCAATTATTTGTTCTGCTGAGTTTCTGCGTGCCTGACACCATCAGTGTTAATATACAATAGACATTTGGGAGGTTGAGTAAGGAGAAGGATAGAAACATTAAACACCTGTGAAATATCCAAAGTTCATCACTGTATGGTAGTCCGCCCTATTAACAGTCTTTAGGTTTGGTCCTGACTCTTTTCCTGTGTTACTGTGAGTTATTTCCTCTTTCATGTGTGGCCTCTGATCTGAGCAAACCTGCCATGCAATAAACACTTACATCACAAATAACTGGGGGGGGGTGGTGAAAAAAGACGGCAGTAACTCTTCAGTGATGCAGGATTCTGGTACAGATAAAGCTCATTACGTTTTGACAAAGTTAGATATTTTTTAAGAGTGTTGGGGTTAGGCCTCCAGCAAGGTGAGATGAGACAAGTGATAAGATAGTGCTGGTGATAATACCTTTAAAGAAGAAGGGAAGTCAATACAATAATACATAATAATAAGAATACCTAGTACATTTTCATCCGTAGATCTCAGATCACCTTACAAAGCAGGGTGAATATGACTAGCTCCTTTAGAGAAATGAGAAATTAAGCACCAGCTATTCTGAAGAGCTAAGGCCCAGCACTCACAGCTGGAGACAGATTTTCAACATACTAAGCACCTTTGAGAATAGAGCCCAATGCCCAGCTTTTTAAAGGAATTCAGACATTTGGAGTGCTGAGCTTTGTAACCCCTAACTTGTTTAGGAGCCAAAATCTCATTTTCAAAAGAGAAGATTTAGGCAATTAGGAGCCAAAATTTCCTTGACGATCCATGGAGCTATGATACTTTGCACCCGCTGAGGCTCTGCTCCTTAGTACACAGAGATTCCTTTGGGAGATTCCTTTGGGGGTGAAGAACCTTGGCAGTGCTTATTGTATCATATTCATGGGGACAAGGGTGGGGGCTCTCATGCAGTCCCCTGTGGTTGTGATTGAGAGGTGTCCCTGCACAAATGGTACAGTGGCACTTGCTGTAGTCACTGCTAGTTGGGCTACTGTGATGTATCTCCAGTGTTTGAGCCCTATGGCCCTCATCCTGCAAAGACTTGGGCTAGCCCTATGCTGGAAACTTTGAATGGAATAACAACATCCCTGAGGGCCTTAGTTTATTCAGGGAAATGGTATCAGCTGCATCTGCACGAAAAGGGTTTGTTGGTATAGCTAGACCAGCAAAGCTTTTCTAGCATAGACAAGGACACACATGATTGACTTTACACACCGGGAGTTGTCCTGTTACCACACACTATCCAACAAAACCTTTCCAACCAGCATCACAGCCTGTTCTGATGTTTATCCACATCACTTTCCAGGCAGTTTTTACTTCTTGCATCAGTTCTTCCATAGAAGAGCCTCATTGGGCACTTAGTGTCTCAGTAAAGTTCTACGAGTAAACTTCCATCCTCCTCAGAAGCAGTGAGAGGAACTGGAATAAAGTAGGTCCTGTGCACACTTAGAAGCGCTGATGAAAAATTACATCAAGACCAAAAGGCACACGATACAATCTTTTAAATTTATGAAGCACTGTAGCTGGTGGCATTGTCCTTTCCTGGGAATTTACTCTCGCTTCAATAAATATAAGGGATTGTATTTTGTAGCGTTTGGACCTGCTATATTTTTTCCCCTCGAGGAGCCTTTTGAGCATCCGCAGGATCTCATTTATTGCATTTTATTCTCTGATAAATAACAGGCAGTTAATAGTGGGTGGGACAGGGAAAATGTTGAGACATAAAGGTGGCCCAAATGATGCTGCATCAGGAGCTGGAAAGAGCCAGGCTTAGGGAGGAACAGGGGAGGTGCCTTTATCAATATAAGCCAAGGGTACGATTTATGCTTAAAAGGTGATCCGATGTTAGTGTGTGCAGCACAGGTGTGGGGTGCTCTTCCTTAGGTAGTCTGCAGTTTGCTCTGTTCTGTTACCACACCCCTGTCCTGTTTATATGCAAAGTCACTGGGCTGGGCTGTCACCTTGATGTGGATTATTATTATTTACACTTCACTTTACAATAACACCAGAGGCTCTCGTCGGGATTGAGGCTCCATTAGGAGACATGGGGTACAGACAGCTAGAAAGACTTTTGTTAATCTATTTTAGGTGCGTATCTAAACCCCTCCCAGCCTCAGAGGGGTGTTTATCCTCTGAACACCCCTGGGAGGTAGAGCTATGCTATTATCCCCATTTCACAGATGGCGAATTAAGTGGCTTGCCCAAGGTCAGACAGGAAGTCTGTAGCAGAGCAGGGACTTGAAGCCACTCCTCCCAAGACCGAGGCTAGTATCCTAACCACTGGACTGTCCTCCCAATCTGTCCTGCAGGCTCCCTGCCCCAAACTGCTGATGGAAAACTAAGGGTGGGAAAACAAAAAGAGGAAATGGGAGCTGGAGAACGAGGCTATCACTGATAGCAACACTTAATTATGTAGACCAGCTGCATGCATCACTTGATGGTTCTGTATGATTTTATTTTCAATGATTCTATTAGGGAAGTGGTGGAATCCTTAGAGGTTTTTAAGGTCAGGCTTGACAAAGCCCTGGCTGGGATGATTTAGTTGGGGTTTGGTCCTACTTTGAGCAGGGGGTTGGACTAGATGATCTCCTGAGGTCCCTTCCAACCCTGATATTCTATGATTCTAGTCTATAAGATATGGTTAAACACAGAACTAGAATAGTTATCAGTATTTCCCACTGCCTGTGTACCAAGCCATGAACAGTGGGCAATTTACCGTAATCATCACAGTAAAATTCAGCTGGGCAGGTTGGATTATGGACTGATCCAGGGAGGGGATGGTATGTGTAGCAGGTGGCATGGAAGAAAGTTGTGGAGATGCTTGTGGAAGAAATGGGAGGTCCAGTGTGGGAGGAGTGGATCTGTGGAAATGAACCAGTTGGATGAAAGAATGGCTAGGTAAGGAGGGAAAGAGCCGTGAAAGGCCTTAAAAGTAAGGACAAGACACTTGAATTCAATTCATTAGAGAAGGGGGAGCCAGTGAAGGGATGCAGGGAGGGGAATGACATGGTGATGTGACAGGCAGGGGAGATAATCATTTTTTGAATGGACATGAGAGGGGCGATGAGTGGGTATTGAGGACCCCTGGGAGAAGCTATAGTGGCTGAGAGTAGAGATGGTGGCAGCCTAGACGATCGTGTTGCTGCGTGGACTGCGAGGAAAATCGAGATCTTGGCAATGCTATGACGCAAGAAGCAGCTTGGATGTGTGGGCAAGAGAAAGAGCAGAGTCAAAGATGACACCCATGTTCGTGTGTGGGAGTGACATGGAGGATGGTGGTGTCAGCAGTGGGACCCAGGCTTTGTGCATGTGAGGAGACAGGGAAACAGAGATAGGGAGGCAGTGGAAAGGGGTGAGCTGTCTCATATGGAGCAGGTGTGCCAGACGGTGGAGGGGGCCAGGAAGAAGAAGAAAGTGACTGATACGGGCGAGGGGATGTGGTGAGAGCCATGGATGAGTAATGGCAGCCTGTTTAGTGGCAGATCATCAGTGGGGAAACCTGAGAGTTAGGCAGTGCAGTGGATTCAGCCATGGGATGGGAATTAATTGAAATATGTAACTTAACTGAGTGAGCAAACAATCAGTAGTGCAAAGTCCTCAGTTGTGCAGATACCCAGTTATCCTATGGACCAGTAACCCAAAACCAGGAGGGGGTTATGACGTTCTCAGAAGAGGAACATTAGTCTTGTAATTAAGACACAGACTTGGGTGTCAAGACCCTGGGGGTGAAATCCTGGGTGTACTGCATGGGAGTGTTGCCAACAACTTCATTGGGTCAGGATTCCATCCCTGGGCTGTATTTCTCTTTCTGCCACAAACTTCCACTTTCACTGTGGTGAGTCACGCAGGGCCCAATCCTGCTAAGGGCTCTGCACCTCTTGTGCAGCACTTATCAAGAGACACTCAGCCTGTGCAAGGCTGGCTTCTTCATCTCTCTGGGCCTCAGTTTGTTCGCCTCTGAAATGAGGATATTAATACTTCCCTCACGGTGTGGTGCACCCAAGATGTTTCCAGTGGCAAAAGGCAGATCACTCCCTCGGGACCAAAAATGCTTCCACATAAAAGTTTTATTTTCTGTCTTGTCCTGGTGACAGGAGCACCCAGTTGTACTCACGAAATTCATCGAGGGAGCCCGAGAGGTGGAAATGGATGCTGTCGCCAAGGCTGGAAAAGTAAGAATTTTGTTTTTTTCCTTATATTTAATTTCTCCTATTTTTTGTTTTATTTTATTTTGTTTTTAAGCTGGGGCATGCAAAGTGTGAGGCACCTGGGTTTGATTAACGCCTTGGTAGAAGATGTGGTTTTTGTGCAGTGGTGCATAGAAATGCTTTGTAACTGAGCTGAATAGAGATGAACTGAAAACAAAACTGCTTTTTCATGGCTATCCAGTCTCCTGAGATTTTCTTGCTCTTCTGCCTCGCGAAGATGGCTACCATTGGTAGTTCTTTTGTCTCCAGTTTCTGTTTTAAGATTTGCTGTTCTTCCTTTTCTCTGTGCCTTTAGTCTTCCTCGTACAGTGAAAGAGTGAGAGTGAATATATCCAGCATTAGATGACACACATTTCCTATTCAAGGCCTTTGCTTTTCTCTACAAGCTTTTTTAGCATTTCCCTCGGTCTGGCACTCAGTATTCAAAAGTGACAGTGCTTCTCACAAAGCCTGATCCAGTGTCTGCTGGAGTCAATAAACAAACTTCTTTTGGGCTTTAGATTGGGACCTAAAACAGAAACATACGATTTACTGAGACAGATCAGACCATTGGTCCATTAAGTCCATTATCCTCCCTCCAGCAATGATCAATACATGCTGCTTCAGAAGGAAGTGAAACAAATCCATGACACAGCCACCCCTGTGTAGAAATGATGCACATGGGGAGGGGTAGGAGGGAATTGCCTCCACCGGACCACACAGACAACCAGATGATATCCTGAAGCAGGAGATTTGCTTTTAATTAACGTTGCTGCAGCTTGCAGTGCTACAGTACAGAAGTTAGTAATGACCATATTTTCATCCACTAGTCCTGGAAAATTCCATTTTTGTTTTGTTTCCCCATCTCTTTTAATCTCTCCCCATGGGCTTATTCAGGACTCTTTGTAGAGGACCTGGAGGTGAGTATGTAGCTGGGCATGTTAGACAGGATGATCAATGACTCTTTTTCTTTGCACAGGTCGTCTCACATGCTATCTCTGAGCATGTGGAGGATGCGGGAGTTCACTCTGGAGATGCCACCCTGATGTTGCCCACGCAGACTATTAGCCAAGGAGCCTTGGAGAAAGTGAGTGTTTCACTAACATTGAATAGGCAGATCAGAAAGTAAAGACCCAGAATCACATTTCCTCTTCCTTAGAAGATACTTATATGTTCAGGAACATTTAAACAAGTAATGGAATTTAAATTAAAAAAAATGTCCAGAAACTTGCTCCTCAAAAAGGTCCATAATATGGAGCTAAGGTATATAAACCCCTGTATTAAACTTGTGGGACATTGTGTATTAGGCTAGGACATGAGATGGTGGCTCCTTTACCAGTTTATTCCCGTGTACTATTGGTATAGATACTGTTGATCTGTGATGACACAAGTATATTGCCAAATGGCTTTTGGGAAAACCTCAGGGCAAAGCACTTCTTTCAAACTGTAAAATACCCACTTAGTTGAAACCCAATATAACATGGGTAGTTATCTTCAGTTGATAAGAAATGTGAAACACCCCTTCCAACGCTGTAGGGTGTAACGTTCGCAGAGTCAGCATCCAAGATGTAGAGCAGGGGTCAGCAACCTATGACTCGCGTGCCAAAGATGGCACACGAGCTGATTTTTAATGACACGCTGCTGCCTGCCGGAGTCCTGACAGGAGTCTCGGCAGGCAGCAGCGTGCCATTAAAAATCCGGCCCGGCCCGGCCCGGCCCGCTCTTCTCCACCCTCCGTTCCCCCCACTCCCCCCCCGGGGGGGGGGCAGGGGGCAGAAGCTTCGTCCTGCCGGCTCCCCTGCCTCTTCCCGCAGTGTGCTGGGTTCCTGCCCCTCCTCTGCCTCTCCGTCCCTCCCTCCCTGTGGTCCGATCAGCTGATGGCCCTTGCGAGGGAGGGGGTCGGGAAGGAGCAGAGTCAGCATGCTCGCTGCTCCCGGCAGAGGCAGAGAAGAAGGGGGGGCAGGGCCTTGGGGAAGAGTGGGTAGGTGGAATATGGGCATATCCCCTCCAGCCCCCTGCCCTGCCCTGACCCCCCCCACACCCACCCAGCCCTCTGCCCTGAGCCCCGCAGCCCCACCCCTTCCCGACCCCTGCCTGAGTCCTGATCAACATTTTAATTTAATTTTAAATGAAGCTTAAACATTTTGAAAATCTTGTTTATTTTACAATACAATACTAGTTTAGTTATATAATATATAGACTTATAGAGAGACCTAAAAACATTAAAATGTATTACCGGCATGCAAAACCTGAAATTAAAGTGAATAAATAAGACTCGGCGCACACCACGTCTGAAAGGTTGCCAACTTCTGATGTAGAGATTAAATGTGGGAGACTCCATTTTCATTCCCATCACCTGGAGTGGACATTCTGGCTCTGGATTCCTCAGGCAAATAGGACAGAAATAATCTCCAAAAGATGTTACTGGTTGTGAGGATGATGGAAAAGAGGATATGGTCGAGTAATGAGATAATTCAAAGTGTTAGGAAAGCCACATTTGAGCTGAACTGTTTGTAATAAATAACATTATGCTGCCTATTTTTTTGTAGGTGAAAATTATCACCAAAAAGATTGCACGTGCCTTTTCCATCTCTGGCCCATTCAACGTTCAGTTCCTGGTCAGAGGAAACGATGTCTTGGTAAGAACTCCCACCGCTGGTTAGGAGGAGAATATTCAAAGCAGTTTCAGTTTGTGTCCAACCAGCCTCTCTCTGCTCACCCCAAAGCAGAGGGGCTGAGCCAATTGCAGCAGCATGCTGTAGTGCACAAGGTGGAGCTGTGCACATAATACCTGCCTCGTTTGACTGTGTACGGCTCTCTGTGCCATTGATATGTCACTCACTGCTTTGTAAAGCACTCTGTGGTACGGTGTGAGAAAAGAGCTTGTGACAGGATTGGGACTCACCACCGTGGTACCTCCCACTGGTGACTCCAGGAATTAGCTCAGTCCAGTGGAGCGCCCCCTCCTGGTGGTGTCCCGTCTGTCGTCTCGCCCTCGGTTAGCGTGTGGACTCGCGTTGCTCCCAGCTTGCGGTGTCCTCTTCGAGCCACTGCCCTCTGGCAGTGCCCCTTAGTCCATCCTCACCCCATTCCGGGGTGTGTGTGTGCGTGTCAATCAGCTGTCTCTCTGCACCCCGGCCAATGTGGGCAACTGCACCCCGAAAGTCACACCCCTCTTGGCAGGGGGTTGGTGCAGCCCTAGACAGTGACTCCTGTCAGCCAGGTGTAAGACAAGGGGGAAGGGGGGGACCCAGGCCCACCCCTACTCTGGGTCCAACCCAGGGACTCTCTAGTGGCAGCCATCCTGCCCTCCTTCTCTCCCTACATCTGTCCATGTCCCTGGGCCGCTTCCCCTTCAGCCCCTCACACCAGGTAGGCCCTTCCCCTCAGGGCCTGCAGCCTGGCAGACACCGGGCTAGAGTTCTCTTCTGCTCCCCTGGGCCTGCCCAGCACTGCGATGTCCCAGGTACTAGTCTCCCAGCTCTGGAGACAGACCTTCCCCTATCAAAGGCCTGGGACAGACTGCCGGCTCCCTCCTTGAGCAGCCTTTTTATAGGGCTGAGCCTGGCCCTGACTGGCTGCCTCCAATCTGGGCCCTGATTGGCTCCCAATAATCCCTTTTCTTATTGGCTGTCTGTCTGCGCAGGCCCACTGGTCTGCTGCAGCCTAAATTCTCAGGGAATTGGGGAAACCGCCCCACTACAGAGCTTCAGGCCTTTAGAAGTAGGCGGACTTGTGCCTTCCCACCTCCTGGGTTTTCCAGTGAGACTACAGAGCTCCATCTGCCTTCACGGTGTTGCAGTTTGCGGGTGAAGCTGTGAAATTGCTGTCTGTCAGCAAATGTTAGTGTGAGACTGCTCAAATCCTACCCAAAAGGATCATTTCCAAATGTGATTTATAGGAATGTGACTCATGCCTCATCTTATCAACTGAGCGTAATCTTGACTTTATCCTACACCCACTGATCTTTCGGTAGTCCGGATCTTTCTGGGCAGCATGCTAAAAAGCTACAAGGACAATATGAGTGGATGTGAAAGGGACGAAACAAGTTTGTGGGCCACTAAAAGGTTATCTTTAAATAGCGTGGTATTACTAGCTATTATTAACAGATGTAGTGCAAATGTCTGACCTTTTGTGACCATCATTAATGAGTGCTTTGCTTGCTGTCACTAATGGGGAAAGTCGAGTACTGGCCATGTATGAAAGGGGGAGGCTTGTGACTGGAAGGGCAGCTGGGAGCTGTGGCATAGCATGGGAGATTTTACTAGATTAGAGTGTAGTTGGTCTGCACAAGATCTGGTTGAACTACCAATTGGGGAGTGGATCTTCCCTGCCCTGTCTACCCTTATGCTCATACCTCTTCTCTTGTGATCTCCTTCTCTTTTCCACCCATCTTTTCTCTTCCTTTCTTGCCCCAGTTCATTCTCGCCGTCTCTCATGTACCCTGATTCCTCCTCTACCCTCAAACCCCATGTGAGATTCTGTGATGGGCACGGCCCATCTTTGTTCTTAGATTTTGTCACTAAACAAATTCCAGATAAGGGACCAGATGTTTGTTTTCCCAGATGCTTACCTGAACGCACCTTCACTCGCAAAAGAAGGACTGTGTGACCATAGAAAGTGCAAAATGGGCTTTAGTGTTTGTAACTAGCAAATGGTGATTCCTCTCTTTCCCCAGCTCTAGTCTGGGCACTTATGTAGTTGAAACCAAGGCTACAGTGTGGAGAATACAAGGCAAATTTTCAAAGGTGACTAGGGATTTTGGGTGCCTCCATTCTTGGGTGTCCAACTGGACAGTGCTGAGTACCCACCCTCTGAAAATCAGGCTCCTTTAAGACATATTAAGTGTGCTCCCAATACTCGGAATCTTTGACCACAATTCCTATGCCCACGTGTGCCTCCTAGATGGGAATCTGGAGAGATTTCTCACCAGCTACTGTGAATGCTACCCCAGCAACACTAGAGACTAGCTTCCAGAAACCTCCAGAGCATGCTTACACTTGCGAATTAGTATTCCAAGGAGGGGCTTTATCTCTTTGCTTAACAAATCTGTGGCACTGAAGTATCTACTCTTTACCTCCTCAGGTGATAGAGTGCAACCTGCGGGCTTCACGCTCCTTCCCTTTTGTGTCCAAGACTATTGGCGTGGACTTCATTGATGTGGCCACAAAGGTGATGATTGGAGAAAAGATCGATGAGTCATCCCTGCCTACACTGGAACGGCCCATTATCCCTTCTGAATATGTCGGGATTAAGGTATGGCTTTAAAAAACAATGGGATGAAGGAAGCAGCAGAGAAATTCCATGGGAGGCTCCTGTTAATAGGATTGATATTAAGATCCCATCCCTTCACTACCTTTAAATTAATAGGAAACAATCCTGCCTGGGAAAGGAGATGGGAATGCAATAGATCTTTTCAATCTTTTATTACAACAATGGTGGTGGGTGGGAATTATACAGTATGAGAAGAATCCAAGAAAATGTTATTCATTGACACAGTGGTCTCATAGACATTTGTGAGGTTTGACTGTCATGAGCCATCTTTCAAATTAGCTTCAACCTGGGCTCTAAATGTGAATATCCAAAATTGTATAGCCCAAGTTTAAACCTCTTGCTAGTGCTGTCTGATGAGTGTGCACAAATCTACGTTCTCAGTGTCCCAAAATTGCATGCTCAAGGATTTAGGAATGGAGTTTTGTCTGTTTAAAATAAAAGGCGAGGGGCGTCTCCATTTGAAAATATGACTAATACACTATGGGTGAAATCCTGGCCCCATTGAAGTCAATGGCAAAACTCTCCTTGACTTAAATGGGGCCAAGATTTCACCATACTTAAGTCTATGCCTGTACACATACCTAAATGATAGGTACTCTAGACATTTTCAGCACACGTCAAGAAAAAAAATTCTAGTATAATGTGGAAGAGAAGTGCAGACAATCTGCTGGATGTATAAGTAGAAATGTGTCTAAACAGAATATTTTTCAAAGTTCAGAATGTTCAGAACTGTTAGCAAGACTTTACATTTATTGAGAGTATATCTTGTATATACTTAGATATACAGGGTGTGAATGCAACTTCCTTCTACTAATCTAATGTCCAAAACAAACTGCACTATCCTACTAGAATATAACAGAGGTCAATGGCTGACTTAGATTAGGCAAGTAGCCACCAAATTGCCGTACCATGAAGAAGCTTCACATTTTGTTTTATATCTGTGGTCAAGTTTTCTGAAATTAATGATTTGGGGTTTTACTAGTTTATCCCATGGATCCTGCAGTGTTGTTAATGAAACTATCCAGGGTTACATCTCTTTCAGGAGCTCTCCCAGATTTGGTCCTGGAGATTTCACTGGGAAGCTCTTGCATTGCTGATGTGCTGTGCTCGTTTGGTGCTGTTAAATTTAAAGATTTGCTAATAGATAGAAACATTTTGAACTTCGAAAAATATTCTATAGAGACACAATCCTCCTCATACACACCTGTATTTTCCGTATGCCTCTGCCACATTTTTATTTCTAGGAACATTTGCATGAAAATGGGATTTTGCTTCTTAAACTGCTCTTAAAAGCTCTGAAAAAAGACTAAAAATGTTACCTTCTTTCTCAGTAGATCTGCTCCCTGATGTATTCAGAGCCATAGCTTCTTGATTTGGGTGACTGACATATATTTTTGCTGTGTTTCACTGCAGAGTCAGCACAGCTATAAGAGCTACATAAGCTATATAAGTTATATATGTAAGAGCAATATAAAAGCTATATTCAGCAGTCCAGGATGCTAGCTGGCAGGGGAGCTAAGCAGTCCAGAGTGCTCCCTGCCAGGGAGCCAGCTGCTTCGGCTGTCCAACTCTCTGGACAGGTGGTTCTTTGGACTTCCCAGTGTCTGGAACTGGCTGCTCGGGTTGGACACCCAGGCAAGCTGCTGTGAAGCCAGGGAAGCTGGAAGCCCAGAAGAGCCCAATTGGGTGCTGAGGAGCCCGGAGCCAGGGAGCCCAGGGAGGCAGCTGAGTGAGCGGGCAGGAATCAAGGCAGCTTTCCATGGAAAGTTTAGTCTAAATTGACACAATCCCACGGAAAGTCTTTATTTGAATGAAACAGAAAAACGCCCCGTTGCAAAAATATCTGACCAGTGCCACTTAGTGTGTCTCAGACAGCAGCACATCTGTCTCTTTCAGGAATCAGACATCCAACAGCCTTTCTGTGTTAAATAACCTCTTAAAAATCACAGTGTACCACAACTTATTAGAAATCCTGCCTCGGGTTACTCACAGGGGCATTTTGCTGGTCAAATCCATGAACATTTATCCCATTCTGTGACCAAGGCTCTAGGGATACTTGAAATCCATTTGCCTAGTATTCTTTCTGGTCATCAACCTAAACCAATGCTTCTCTTACACTTATGCACCTTGTACATAACCTGGACCTGTATATCTCTCACTTCCGTAATCTATACACCTGAATTCTAATTCATTTAATACTCCCTCTCCCTTATATTCTTTTCCTTCCTTTTGCCAGGCTCCAATGTTCTCCTGGCCCCGACTGAGAGATGCTGACCCTATTCTCCGATGTGAGATGGCTTCCACTGGGGAGGTACTGTTCACATTTTTTACTAAGCTTTCTTTAACAGATACTGTTAATGATCTTATAAGTGCAAGTATCCGGATGGAATCTGTATGCTGAATTGAAAAGAACCAAAGTCTTTAAAAAGTCTTTAAAAGTCTTTAAAAAAATTTAAAATTAGGGCATCTTTCCTTCCCCCAACACACAGACTAGAGACTGCCTTGTCTCTAGAAAAAACCCACAAGGGCATTCCCCTGAAGAATGAAATTTATTTGGCCACTGGATGTCCCTCTTCACCTGTACCTCAATTCCATCAGTCAGCGAGGGATTCAATGAAAGCATGAAATGTGTTTCTCAAAGCGAGCTGTCAGGTTCTGGAAAGTTCTCAGCATGTCAGTACATTTTATGAATCGCCTAATTCCTGACAGACATGTATATACAACCTTCAGAATCCCAATCAGTGCACGTCAGAATGGCACTCCAGGTCATGAGTTTTTGGTCTCAGAATGTACAGGTTACTTACTGGCAACAAATATTTGTGGTGAGATTTTTATGGTTGCCTGGTAACCAGCGAGATGTGTGCCAGGGAGCAAAATGAGAGAGAGAGCCAGTGTGAATAAAGTGTAGCAGTTGAAGTATTAACTCCAGGCACGACTGTCGAGGTTTGGCTGTCTTTTCCAACCTTGCTGTGGACACGTTATGACTTTCCGATGAATTTCTGAAACCCATTCTAGTGAACACGTGCTGACATAGGCAATAATAGGAACAAAGCCCACTGTCAGAGTCATGTAAAGGAATCTTATTATAAATAAGAGTCAGGCCTACATGTAGGATTGAAATAACCTAATGTTTCCTGCTTCTCTCTGGTACTGTTTTAGCCTGCTCTTCATATTACGTGTGAAATCCGTACAGCAGCTGATTTGCTTTCATTGTAATTAATGGACAGAAAAAAACACAAACGTGTACTTCCTACTTTCAGAAGGGAATTGACTCCATGGGGGTGGGGGAGAAGGGGAGAAAAGAACGGAAATGTAGCCAAGGAGTGAGAATTACTTTTCTTGAGCTTTAGATGGAGGTAGAGAATATTTTAGTCATAAAGGAGGGATTATTAATTTTTACGAGTTGGAAAGATCCATATTCATAAATGCCATGAAACATGATCGTTATGAAGGTCTTTCTTACATATGTAATAAGGATAATAACTTTCTACTGGTAAAATGCTCAGTTATGCTACAAAGACATTTTAACACACATGTGACGTGTGTTGGGCTTCAGTCCACCAAGTGCCCCGGTGAAGGCCCAGGCCATATTTTGCTTAAAGTATCAGGTCCCTGTTCAGGAGTGTCCACAAGAGATGCAATCCCTTCCCAAACCCACCAAGGTTGGGTGAGCCCCTCGCTCACAGGTCCTAAAGGACCGGTACCACTGAAAACCCCCAGGTTGGAGGGTAAAATGTGCAAGAAGAAAGATCTACTGGTTCCAATGGTGACTCCAGCTCCAAAACACAAGGACTATCATCCGCTGGTTCCATCTAGGAACATGGTTCTGGACTCAATATCGGTACTGTCCAGTGGTCAAACCTATAGCTCAATAGGACCTCAGTCTTGTACTGTCAACACTCACCAGACCACCGTCCATTCCCTTGATGACATGCTCCATGTCCCACCTGTCCATGAAAGTTGCATTTTTAGTTGCTATCACTTCAGCTGGGAGGGTGAGTGAGTTGGGAGCCCTCATGGCAGACCCTCTTTATACGGTTTTTCACAGGGAAAAGGAATCCCTTTGGCTCCATCCTAAGTTCCTCCCCAAGGTTACTTCTGAATTCCACGTCAACCAAAGTATCCACTTACCTGTCCTTTTCCCAAAACTCCGTGCTTCTGCCGAAGAGCCAAGACTTCATTCCCTCGATGTCAGAGGGATGTCCCTGATATTCTGTCTGCAAAGGACCAAACCTATCAGAAAATTACCAAGACTTTTTTTTGCCATAGCAGAAAGATCATGAGCTCAAGCCATATCCTCTCAGAGAATCGCTCAGTGGATTCCTGAGTGCTACAGGTTAGCAGGCATGCCTCTTTCTGATGGAGTCACAGCACACTCCATGAGTGCACAAGCTGCCTCTCCAGCATCCCTGCAGGACGTTCCAATACTAGACTTATGCAGAGCAGCCACACGTTTGCAAGACATTCACACTAATTCAGGCCTCTGCTGCAGATGCAGCAGTGGGAACTGTAGTATTGCAATCATCTATGCTGCCGGCTTCCTCACACCCCACTCCAGTCTGAGTACTGCTTGTCAGTCACCCACGTGTGGAATACACATAGGGACCAGCTCTCAAAGAAGAAATGGAGGTTGCTTACCTGGAAAAGGAGGTTCTTTGAGACGTGTGGTCTCTATCTGTAGTCCACCACCTGCCCTTATCCACTCTGCTATGGATCCTGTTGAATCCACGGTAAGAATAGGAACTGGAGAGGCATCAACCCTCACTGCCTCTTATGTCCTTGGTCGGGAGCATGAAGAGACCCACTGTGGATATGTGGGCCAGTGGACACTGCTGACGGCTTATTAGAATTTCTGGACTCAGGCATGCATGTACACCCATGTGTGGAATACAGATAGGGACCACCTATCTCGAAGAACTTCTGTTTCCTGCTGCAAACTTTGCATTCATGCACAGGCGCACAGTTGCATGTCTAATATTCACTGTTATTTAAGCATTAAGTCATATTAAACATTTTGTTACAAGCTCACATACTGTGAACCAGATGCTGTGTTTTGGTGTCCAAATAACTCAGAGCAGAATCCATTTATGTTGCTCCATGGTGTGCTGCTTGAGAGTAAAGCATTGCTTAGTCCTTCATTATTGCTTAATTAAAAACGTAAGATTCATCTGTGCTGATCTGCTTTTACTCTGTTGGCACAAGAGAAGTCAAGCCTGGTGCTACAGAAAGGGGAAACGAGCACGTCTTAAACAAAATGTTGCACAATGGTTTTTTAGCTGTTGTTTGTTTCTCACTCCTCTGCCTTGTTCTTCCCTCCCAGGTTGCTTGCTTCGGGGAGAGCATCCATTCTGCCTTCCTGAAGGCAATGCTCTCCACAGGATTTAAGTTTCCACAGAAGGGAATTCTGGTTGGAATCCAGGTGAGCACCAAGAGTTTGCAAATCAGAGCAAAAAAGGGCAGACGATATGGAGACAGGGTAACTGGCACTTCGCTTTCCATTCACTTATTTATGTTGGCTTTATATGGAAGCTCTCTGCATGAGGGTCTTTCTGCAGCCACAACAGACAGTGGTGTGTGAGTATTTAGCGAGAATGAGCAGTAAAACTGTGTACTCTCATGCTAGAGGAGGATTTTTACTAGATTCCACACAGTGGGCCCGATCTCTCCCTCACCTATGCTCACATAGCGTCCATTGGCTTTCATGGGAGCTGTAGGGGGGGTATATCTATGGGCAGAGTTGAGACCATGGACCTTTGCACTGGGAGACCAGGGCGGAGACGGGTCTGAGTTGCCTCACTGTGGTGGATGAAGCCCAGATCATATCTAACCAAAAATCCACCCCCAACAAGAAATCAAAATCTGCCCCCATCCCCACAAAGTGCTCGTGACTCTCATGCATTTCTCTCTGATCCTGAGGCCTGAGCTTTCTGTCAGATCACAGACTCACTGCTGCAAAAGCCCATAAAGTGGAACTCTGCTAACCTGCACACTTAATAATCTGTACAGAAAATGGCCATCTCTGTCCCTCCATCTCCACTAAGATTGCATGGCCAGGCAGAGCTGTAGCAGTCTTCTAGGATGAAAGATGTGTTATTTTTGCAAAGTATATTACAGTTCAGTATATGTGAGGGGCAGGAATCTCCTCAGGTTAAGGTCTGCTCTCTCGGCTGCCCAATAGGAGTGAAAGAGTGGCACCAATTAGCTGGTAGGGTCGGAGATCAGTATGCATGGCTACTTCCTCTCCTGCCTGCTGGGGTCTGCAGCCAGCACTCTGCCTCATGGTGCTGCTGCTGTCAGCCAGCTGGAAGCATGCAGCACTGGGCACCTACAGGAGGAAGCTGTGAAACGGGAGTGGGATCAAGACAAAGCAGTGCTGAGATGCTCCCTGTCCTGCTCCTTTGTGCTCCCTGTAACCCTGATGTTGAAATACTCCCAATTAATACTACGCTGTTAAAAGATAAAGGTGCAATAAAACCCAACTTAGTTTTCAGGTCCAAGCCTCTAGGTTGGTTACAGAAGATGTATTTAGTAGAGGACCAGTAGGTGACACTTGGAACGATACAACCAAACTTCATGCAAAAGCAAAATGATCAATTAAGCAAACAGGCGTGCAGTTACTACTTACACAAATGCTACTGTTATACTCACAGGCAAAGATGAAGTGATGTACCAATGGGTGATTAGTCCACTGCTAACAGAGTAAAGTAAGCCGTATCACCCTGGAACCTAACAGTACCTTTGGATGTTAATTGGAGCTCTGTTGCAATTTAGCCAAACTACTCCTTTTATACTCCATCATAATGCTAATTAACATTAACCAGCCCTTTACCAAAATTAGATGTCCTCCACCTTCTTATTGGCTCTTGATGTTACACATTATTTAAATTAACATCTGCACCACTGTCCTTCCCATACTATCAGTATAGATAGCATTTTAATAAAACTTTCCAGTTCTCAAAAACACTCATTAAAACCTTGCTCAGACCAGCTGTGACCAAGGTATGTAACCAACCATAAAGGTAACATAACCCTGGGTTATGTCCTTGCTAACTCTTACTTCCCATAACACTCTGTTTCCAACTTATCGCTTTCCCACACTCCTCTACACGTAGGCTAACTTAAGCCCCAAACCTAACTTCTACTTATTTCTTAACCCAAACCATCTTATACAGGCGTTCTCTGCCTGTAGGGCCCCCTCGTGGAATCTCAGATCAACCTTTTCTGGGTCTACTGGCTCTTTTCCACTTTGGGCCCATAATCCATGGATGCACCCCTTACTGTTAGCATTCTCTCAAAGTCACTGTAAGTGGCAGCAAGTTTAAATAGTGTCATTGGGGAAGTCTTTCAGTGCAAGGGCTTTTGCAGAGGGAGCTAGGGAGATATTTGCTCTGGTCCGTTTACAGTTCTGGATCTGTAATGAGAATATGCATCTCAGGATAAAAAAAGGTAGCCAGGAAAAAAACAAACAAGTACAGTTTCTCTACATTGGGGTAATTACCATCTGCAGGAGCTACTGAAGTCAGATATGCTCATAAATCTCCTCAAGGTCTTGTATGTCCCACCGATGATCAATCACATCATCCGAGACTGGAAAATTTCTAGGGTCTCATAAAAACAATTGATGGCCCTGTGCCATACCCCTGCTGTGCTTGTAATAATCTTGCATCCTACATGGTTGCACAAAGTCAATAAAAAAATAATTAAAACAACACTGGTTCTCCAGCCAGTAGGTGATTATTACAGACACTATCCCAGTAAAAGTGAATTGGACCCCAAGGTTCAATGGTAGAAGTGAGTCCTTGGGGAGTTTGAAAGGGTTGTAGGGGAAAGTCTTTTCTTCTGCCAGTGGAGGGTGCCTAGGAGATGACTGATAACAAAGCAACATGTAAATCAACTGCACTAGTGAGAACGCGGCATCGAGCCCAACCTCCTTCTTAGACTCATCAGAATGATAAATGGATTTAAACCACAGCTGCTAATTACTACAAACATGCATAAAAGTGCTTGCTTGACATCCAGAGATAGTTTAATGTCAGACCCTGGGCTCTTCCTATGGAGAGCATGCCCTGTAGTTGGTATCTTCACAGCTAATCATTGTAGGGGTAACATTTTGAAATACCAGCTCTGGAAAGCACTGATGTATAAAATTTGAGCCTATGTGCCTAGTGCCAGTGCTCCAGGGGAAATAGGGGCCGAGCAGTGATTTGAGTTATATAAAGGATTGATGTCACGTCTACACCAGCACCTGTTAATCTGAGCCAAATGGTGCTTGGGACAAAGGTCTTTCGAAAAAAGAAAAAAAAAACCCAAACAAACTTTAAAGAGCACACAAAGTGCTGTCCTTTTCTCTGAGTATTGTGCAGTTGGAAAAGAGAACAACAAATCAGGGGAATACAGCCTTCTCCCGGTGCTTTGGAACAGCGTGTTTCTTAGATAACTAAACAGCAAAGTGATGTGTGTTTGAAACAACCAGAACTATATATATGTATGAAGTATAGTGGCATGAGCAGACATCATTATGAACAGTCAGGAAAAAAGGAACCCCCGTCTCTGTAAATAATGAGCCATGAGAGGGTGGAGATGGTTTATAACAGTAGGAAATGCTATTCTTATTTCATTCACATACATTAGAACAGATAACTCAAACTGACACGGTGGCAGTGTATGCTCATGTAGAAAATAGAGATTCAGAAACAAACTGAACAAGTGTGGTGTGATACACTTCTCTGTGATACACACCATGATCATTCAGAACTTCATAGCAGGGTAGGGTTCCCAAAGCACAGGCCCTTGGCTCTTGAACGACAGGATGATCTCTCTTAGCTGTTGTGATGCACTCAGTTGAGCAGCTGATTCCATCCCGGAGAGGGCACTGATATACTGGGACAATCACCGGTTCATTACACTATTACACAGGTGGTACATTTGATCTGCAAGGGATGTTAGGCCAGCTGAGTTGCACATAAACATTCCCTTTTGGACATTTCAGTGCTCAGTGATTAACTGCTTCATTTGCTTTCCAGGCTGGACTTTTAGGTCCCGCAGAGCCATCAGAGTATAAAAGGTAGAAAAAAGAAGCCAAAATGGTGGAAAAGTTAGCTTCCCTGAATGGGACTAGGGGACCCTTGCTTAGCATATTGAGTTTCTTCACTCTAATACAGCTTTGTCTCATTTGTATTAACTATCCAGAGATGAGGAGAGCACATCCCTCATAGAATGGAGAAACAAAACCAGAATTAAAAGGGATATCTTTAATTTTCCTCAAAGTTGTATCCTTCTGGCATATATTGTTCCCACTAAAGGCTCAAATGCTCAGCTAAGTTCTTGACCAAACATTGTAAATGGAACCAAAGATTTGTAATTAATGACACACAGCATCTTTGAGAGATTTCAATTGCTTCGTCTTAGTATCTCTTTCTAGTTCTGGCAGCCCTTTTAGAGAGGCCACTAGACAATGTCCGTTCCTAAGGGCTGCTAATGGAGTAGCCACCTTAAAAATAGCAAAGCGGCATTACTTCTCATTTTCCTTGCAACAAAATGCAGGTTGAGTTGTCAGCCAAGTCAGGTTACAGATCATAATCATTTGTGTTGTAGAACACAGTGTAATCTGGTGTTCCACAGAACTTTACAGGTCAGATCTTCAGCTGGTCTAAATCAGTAGAGCTCCACTGAAATTAAATAGAGCTATTCCCATTCACAGCAGCTGAGGCTCTGCTCTATTTTTTAATAATGGAGAATCTTGTGAAGCTGTGGAACATGGGGGTGGTTAGAACCCTATATTTGCCATTAAATATTTGATACAAGAATAGTTGAAAAGCTCTTTTCATTTTCCTTCCTGATTGGGCTATTCAGTGATGCCTATAGGATGGACTGCATCTGTCTTACATCTGTGCTGATAGCCATGAAATGCTGAGAACATTAAAGGAGTGTTTTATTTTTAAATCTCAACTCTCTGAGCCTGTAGTTTCAGTGTAACCCTATATCATAGCTACCATCCTAGATCTTTAGGAGCAAAAAATGCTGTCTGCCCCACACTGGCCTTAAGTGCAAAGCTCCCGATCAAAGCATCAGAATCATGATTATGTAGCTGCATACTGAGCCAGCTGTTGGTGTAAACTGAGGTAACTCTATTGAAGTCCCTGATTTACACCAGTTGAAGATCTGGCCCTTTACCACCATCCAGATGTCCCAGCAGTGCAAGAAGGATATTACAGGATATAAAACTTTTCCTTTAAAGAAAAGAAATAAGCTTCCCCCTCCTGCAATAAATATCTTCCAGTAACTAAATCTGCTTGTTCTTTAGTTACTCATGGTTTCTTACACAGGTACTTTCAGTCAGCTTTTAAATCTGGGGCTGCTCAGATGCAAGCTGACAGATGTAATTTCTTTTTGTGGAGAGGCTGTTTTATGTGTCACAAGTGTTCAGTACAGGTTTGATAGAAGTTTATAAGATTGTTGTGAAAGCCAACACCTCTGACCAGAAGGCAGAGCAGTTCTGTGGCTGGGAAGCTGCCAATCACGTCACGTTGTATATTTGTATTCTCCAGTTAGTGAACAGAGCAGAAATGACTTTATGATGAGGTTCTTGCCAGGGTCTGTAGAGCTCAAAGGACTTGTTGACTCACTTTCTTTCTTAGAAAATATTCTTACTCTGCCCTTCATGACCTCTGCGAGGGTTAGAGCATCAGCAGTTCCAGTGTGGAAAATGTTTTGCATAATCCTGCTTCTTTACTGGTCAGAGTCACGTTACAGCTGAGATTCAGGATGACTTTACAGTGAAAAGGTCACACATTGCTTTTGATCTCTGCACTACTTAAACCCCCAAAGTACGGAGGCAGCATATGTCCTTACTAGAATGTTATTTCCCTGTTGCCCTAAATGCCCGATGAACGTAAAGTCAAACGCACATGTATAAAAGATGTTACATCTTCATTTCTTCTGTATGGTTGCTGGGTTTGCAAATGCATCATGAGAGAGACTTTCAAAGGTGCCAGGGGGATCTGGACACCCGCAACTTCCTTAGTTTGGAATGGAAATTGGGTGCCTAAATCCCTTAGGCAAGTTGGTGGAGTGTGTATGTGAAAAGTGTGCACACACCCTGGATATTTTTGTATAATTGCAAACACAGCACCCAAAAGCAGCCCAAAGCCTGTGTTTCCCGTTTGAAGCTACTTCTTGACAGTTCTTCCGGGTTTGAGACCAGGCACTGCTGTGGCTGGCTCTGAAACCAAATGTTACAGAGCAGCCTTAAAAAGAATAGCAGCTAAAACCATAGGAGGAGACTTGTAAAGTATGTTATAAAAGTCTGTTTGTCCCAACATTTATTTTGCAGGGCCATTTAATAATTGTAGTAAAACACTCTGGGGGATCTATTGTTGTTAGCATATTGAGGTATCTTGGCTGATAGTGGGATTTGGGCTTCAGTCTCATACCAAACCATTAATTTGTAATGTCACAATATTGCACATGTCCTCAAGTGTCTTCATAAAGGAGAATGACACAGAAAGCCATCTAGCGAGGAGGGAAAAAATGGACACACACGCATGGCCAAACAAAGAAATATATCTCCCTCGTAACATATTCTGAAAAAGCCCCATGATGTCCAGTGAAGGGGAAAGTGCCCCGTTGCTAGATCATAGCTTTGATCCTTTCTTTTACATTTCTTTTTCAGCATTCCTTCCGTCCCAAATTCCTTGGTGTAGCAGAGCAGCTGCATGAAGAAGGTTTCAAGGTACGTTGATTTGGGTTTTAAAGCTGGGGTTTGATGTGAAATCTGGTCAAGGGGCAGCAGAATGACTTCTTGAGATCCTCTGAGTTGAGACGATGACAAATGAAAACAAGAGACACATACCACCTACATTTTCAAAGTACAGTAAGGACTTTTAGCTGACTTGTTCCTGTTAAAGTCAATGAGAGTTACACAACTAAAACACTGTACAATTATTAAACTGAACAAACAGGATTAATTTGCTAGAGCCAGGGGTTTTTACTTTCAAGGCTGGAAGAACTGCAGCTCCATTTTCAGCCTGCAGCGGTGATGTCACATTACAGGTCCTCCAGAGGCTTGCAGAGTTCTCCAAGAAAAAGAAGCAAGTCAGGAAGTCATATTTTTAAACACAAAAAGAGGAAGGAAAAAAACACCCTTTTATGGTGAAAAATCTGTATGGGGCCTTTAATATATTACAAAGGTGCATCTAAGGGTGTACAAACTTGTATTGTTTTTCAATTCACTTTTAATTAGGCAAGTATGTGTCCAATGTAGAACCTGTTTTCTGGGTCATCACTAGAGAATATTAACATCATGACTGTAAAACATTAGACCATATTTAATAGAAAGCCCTTAAAGAGAACTGGCAGGCAGCCACAGGGTATTGATGTAAATATTAGATGTATTGATCTGTTTTCTATATGGCACCATTCATGGTAGTGATTTAGGAACCTAAGTCCTGTTGAAAGCCAATGGTACTTAGACTCCTAAGTGTTTTTGGCAATATTGCCTGCTGTTTACTGTCACTCATCTGTCAGAAGATCATTGATAACATAAACAATGGGAAAGTTATGCTTCTGCAGGTGGGTCTCTCACAAAATGGGGCCTAATCCAATGCCCACTGAAATCTATAGGAGTCTTTCTATTGATTTCGTTTGATCAGACCCAGGCAGTACAATGCATGGTTACATTACAAGCATTTGTGTTATGAAGTCGGCAACAATATATTTTCTCTCTCAATGCAGCTTTACGCCACAGAAGCAACTTCCAACTGGCTCAATGCCAACAGCGTACCTACAACTCCAGTGGCCTGGCCATCCCAGGAAAGCCACACTACCAACCTCCCCGCAATCAGGAGGTAAGAGCTTAGCCCAGTTTGTGGAGACTATGGGAGTCTTCGGCAAAAGTGAAGTTGGAGGGGGTTAGGAGGAGGGAGAATCCTGGCCCCACTGAAGTCAGTGGCAGAACTCACATTGACTTCTTCAGGGCCAGGATTTCTTTCCAGGGCTTTATGGGTCACTGTTCTGCTGTGGAAAGACGTATTCAAATCTGCCTGTAATTGTTATGAGAAGGAAATTTACCTCTGTTTAATCAAGAAGTGTGTAATTAATAGCACCCATTTCTTATAGTATTGGAGCAATTTTACTCTAAGTCTTTCCTAGGCTTCTTGTGCCTCATTGAGGTTCATACCTCAACAAGGCACCAATATATGATTAAATTCTAGCATATGCAGCACTGTATGTCGGAGTTTTAAATTAGGACATTTGGGATCTGAACCTTTAGAGGTGCTGAGTACCTCCTGCAAACATGAAGGGGCATTGCAGGTGCTCAGCAGTTCCCAGAATCAGGGCCTTAATGGCGTTGCACCTAGTTACATGAAGGCTGAATTTAGCCCCATGTCAGGGTCACACAGGCAAATCCAGCAAGTGAACCCCGAGCTCCTGAGTCCCTGTGCAATGCCTTACCCACTAGCCCATCCTTCCTCAGAATGTACTATTCAATAAAAATTACATTTTAAAGTGAATTAAAAATGCCAGTGCTATTCAGCTGAACACACATACATTCATTGAAGATCTTCAGTAAGCAAAGTATTCCTTAGTGTCCTCGGTATTGTCTTTTCAGATTGATAAAAGATGGGAACATAGACCTGGTGATTAACCTCCCCAACAGCAACACCAAGTTCGTCCATGATAATTATGTGATCCGCAGGACGGCTGTTGACAGCGGGATTGCTCTTCTCACTAACTTCCAGGTATCTCCTTCGCCGTTCTTTCTTCTGGTGTCGAAAGTGCTGGGGCCATTTTGAGCTTCAGATCCAATATTTCCAGACCCCTGTTAATGTTCGACAAATGGTGATGTACCTGAAATTGCAGGAAAGTGGTTGCCTGAATACATTTTCTTTACTGTGTGCTGCAGAACAAGATTTTAAAAAAATGCATAGTCCAGATCCTATGTCACTGCTTAGGGCCACTGATGTCTCAATTCCATCTTTAGAGCAAATCCTCCAGTACAGGCTCATTACAACATCAGTAAAACATGCTTGGTAGCAGCTTTCTATCGTAGCTGTCGAAGCTCCGAACAAGAAGTTGCCTCCTCTTTAAAAATCTCAACGCAAATCTGGTACTATTGCAATATGTCAGTCCAAATGAATTTGACACTTACTGGGGTAGCTTCCTAATTGATAACAAAGCCTCATCTGTTAGTTGTCTGGCGTTCCTGGCGAACTACATTTCAGCTATTGATAAAGGTAGGGACGCTGGCCTTCTGTTTGAAATCTATTAATTCCAACATACCTCTGATAGGAGACAAGTGGACTGTGCTTCCCAGCAGAGCATAGACCGTCTCTGCAAATATCTATAACAATCATTATGGGCCCATCCTACTCCCATTGGAGTCAGTGACCAAATTCCTGTTGACTTCAGTGGGAGCAAGGTCAGATCCAAAAGACATGGCCTGGAGCTAGGGGTTGGAGTGCAGACGCCTGTGGTATGATTTGAGCAAATAAAAAACAAACACAATGCCAAGCTGCATCGTCATAGACATGAGGGTGCCAAGCCTGCATGGGATGCAGCAGAGCACTCTCTACCTGTCTGAAAAATACTCACTGCCAACCAGAAAGAAGATCCCCCTTCATGATTCAGTAACCGACCTGCCACCAAATCGTGTTCAGCTCTTTTATAGTAGAGTTTTAATCCCTAAAGGGAGGAAATAACCCTATTTTCTCTATAAAGTCTGGGATGAAGGAGAAAATAATATCTTGCATTTATATCAAGCCTTCCTCCTCAAGGATCCAAAAGCCTTTACAGGCTTGCAGGGTTGGCTGTCTGTTGCTCAGGATGGGCCCTGGGGTGACTTGGCATGGAGCAGTGGGCAGGATCAGAGTGTAGAACTGGTCTTATTAATCGCCCCCCCCCCCCCCGGAAAAGGCTGCAAAATGATCGGTCTCCTCTACTTTATATTTCCAGGTGACAAAGCTTTTTGCTGAAGCCATCAAATACTCTGGGAAAGTGGACGCTAAGAGTCTTTTCCACTACAGAAAATTAAATACCAGCAATCCACCATAGAAGAGGCGCCACCAGCGTGAAATCCAAGTCTTCTCACACCAGGATAAAGGAGGAATCCCAATCCTGGTTGCTGAGACCATCTGTCCAGCCCATATTTGGTTATTTACATTTGTTTCCTAGGATCTGACATTTTTATCTTTGTAACTTACAGAGGAGACACAGTAACTCTATACTAACAATTCCCAGTCAGCCTCCCCGCTCAAGATGTTTGTTGGAAAACATTATCTATTCCTTCCCTGTTTGAAGCTCATATTCACTACCCGGTAGATTGGTAGATCCAGACCCTACTATGCTGGAGGAGACAGAAGAAAAAGTATATGGTCCTACACATCGGTGGTTAACTCTGTCTTTTTATAATAATTCCTTGAAGGTTCTTTCTGTGTTCTCCTTAGACAGTCCCTGCCACACTCAGGGGCAAGTGCTACACCCCACCCCATGGAACTGTCACATAGTTTTTGTCTGTTCCCTATTGTTGACTATCAACATCTTTGTGACTTTCTCCTTTATAATACTCAAACCTGATGCTATTGCAGTTGCCTGCCATAGTACAGAGCAGCTGAATACGTTGAGTGTGACAGGAGCTCTTTAAAGTTAAAACACAAGAATTCACTGTTATTCTCCGACAACAAATGCTGGGCATGCAGCTACTTTTTGTTTGTTTGTTTTAATCCTGGCAGAGTGTCATCTTTTCCAGTCTGCAGATTTGATGGGGGGTTGTGCTGGAATCACTTCTGAATTCTGTTCAGTCCTTAGTTTTTGAATTTGGTTTATTATACGAATCCTGGACCGCTACCAGCGCATCACAGGGTTCTTTCTCCATCTAATATATTGCTTCAAAGGAGGATACTCCCAAAATGCCACCCTGCTCGCAAACATTTTGGACTGTAATTGTGAACATTAAACTGGAATACTTTCAAAATGAGATCTGAGTGTTGCAGTTCTTAGCTCATTCTGATGAAATTACTCTCTCTTTGCCTCTCACCCAATGTTGCCTTTCTGGATGCCATCCCATCCCGATGGGTATATTTGTTTTGTATTTCAGTAGCGCTGAGGCGCTCCAGTCATGGCCCAAGATCCCACTGTGCTAATGCAATATTTGTTGTCTCTGTTGCAGCAGGCTCCAGTTTACAGGCTCCAGTCAAGGAGCAATGGCCGTTGTGCTAGGCACAGTCCACACACACAGAATAAAAAGATTGGCTCTGCACCATAGAGTTTATAATCTAAGTACTTTTTGTCCCTCTCTCTCTCGCTTATTTTTGTAACACACTGTGCTCTCTCTTAACATATACATGCAGTGCCCAGCCTTAGGAGGCATTCGACACTTACATGCACAATAAAAACCTCCAGAGTTGATATAGTTAATACCAACAAATTATTAATGCTCATGCTTCAGGGCTTAGGCCAGTCTCTAACTATTAGGGTTTAGGATTAGACCTTGGGGACATATCATATGACATTGACCTACTGTGAGGTTTCGTGCACATTCTTCCAAAGCACTTGGTGTTGGCCACTGTCAGAGACAGGACACTGGACTGGATGGACTAAGGTCTGATCCCGGCCGGCAACTGCTATGTTCCTATCATTGGCATTTCTTTCAGATACTAACTTTTATGGTGAACAAAATCCTTCCTGCTTCTTATCGTATGAAGTTTTTGCACTTTTCAGAATGGTGATGCCTTTCCTTCTTTCTTCCTTTTCTTTTTTAAATTCTGCTCAAAACATGCGCAGAGCAACAGACTGTTCGCCCATTCAGTGGTGAAATGAGATGAATTATAGTAGTTAACTGAGCAGCACTTTCCAAATATACCCTACACATTTTCAGTGGCAAAAATCCAGCCAGCAACTGGTTCTGTCTCATTCCCTCCCCCTGGCAATTAACAATGTAATGGCTGGAAATTTCCACGTGCAGTCTTTCTTTCCGTCTCTATTTTGCTTCTGTCACCATGCACCCGAACCCCCCCAGCATATCACAGCCAATTCATTCTTAAATACTACACGTGGGCGCCACTCTCACTTGCATGGAGTAGTACCTTCATCTGTGACTAGCCCCATTTGAAACGAATGGGGTATTGTGGAGTGAGGCATGACTTGACTTGGGTAAAGACTTTTTAAATAAGGACTCAGCTTTTTGTGAGAAGGTTTGATGGCCTCAGCCCCAGTGGGAAGCTGTCATTCTTGATTGAAACAATTTACCAAATGTTTGAAATGGAAAGTTCTGTACATCACAGAGAAGGCAGCAGTGGGGGAAAGAGCAGTGAGAGAACCGAGAGCCCATCCACCTAGAAATATTAAAAACACGGAAGATGATACTAGAAAAGGACCAGAGACCCCATCGACTACTGGAGACATGTCAGCTGCAAGCAAGGAGTCTGATGATATAATGAAGGCTCTGTTTAATGAGTGTCTAGATAATGGAAACTTAAAGAAGTAACCGGGCATTCAGATCTCATCCTTTAGGCAGCACGGAGAGAAATAGCTTAACTTTCTTCTTCAACAGGGCTCCCGCCCTCAGCAAACTTTGTAGCCATCACGTTCATTTGTCTCACCAGCTGCAGGTACTTGAACTGCAGCTTCTGCAGTGTCCATAGCCGCTTGTACAATGAAAGTGGAAATTAGCAGAGGAACACACCAGGGCTGAATGCATGCTAAGTGCTCTGTAATTACACACCAGCCTTACCATTTTGCTGCTGCTGCCAAACACCCCACAGGCACAGGTGCCACCGATCCACATACAATCAGGCCCATTTAATTACATGCCGCTCCAAAGGCCTTCAGACAGCAAAAGCACTCCTGCCTCGCGCCACCACCTTTTCTCCCCTCCTTTGTTTTTGCTGGGGACAAAACCCAGTAAGTTCTCGCTTTGTCACGCTGAATGATACAGGCTCAACGGAGGGCTTCTGTCATGACCAGAAAAGAAGCAGGTATTGAGCATGAGAATCTCCCCCTTCCCTCCTCTACCACGTCCTGTGAGCTCAGCGAAAAAAAATTGATTGTATTTATTTTCCAGCTTCCTCTTCTCTTTTGTGCAATGAAGGGTGCAAACACTGCGGAAAAAAGACTTGAAGTAGCTACAGCTGTTGGGATCAATGCAGATGTGGAAAAACACAACCATGCTACAATTAGTATCCTTTGTCCCCCGCGCTTTTCCTGTCATGAATTATTGTTGACGTGTCAATGGCTTTTCCTCATTGATCTTGGGAACGTTGACACTGACAAAACCAAAATGTGACACTCTTCTGAGATGCAACTGCCCATTTACTGCTCTATGAACTGTCAGATCCCTTTATTCTTTTTCATTGATTAAACAACAGACGGGGGTGGGGAGGAGAAGGGGGAGGGAATAAACCACCCAGATGCACAAGAAAAGAGATGACATGAAATGGAGCTTTGGATCAGCACAAGAAGCAGAGTGAAGAGTCCTGAGGAAACAGGAGAGAACCTCGTCGGCAGAAATAGAGAACATTTTCTCGGACGTATTCAGGCTGCTAAGCCACCAGCATCCTGAAGCAGTGAGGCTCTGTAATAGAGACACTGGAAAGTCTCAGGATGTGCTTGACGCAGCGCTCCTTATAACAGAAGGTTATTGAGAGAACAATCTTAAGCAAACAGCAATGAGTGAGAGCTGGGATGTAGCAGACACTGAGCTGCAATGGTAGAATGAGGAGTGGACCTTGGCATTTTTCAGGGGAAGCATTCGTAACACCAGCTTGGAATCAGAACATCTCTGGGCCATGGGGAGCTTTCATATTAGTGCTCTGGCTGGCTGTGCAAGGACAGGCGGCACTACCATGCCATGTGAAGCAGATGAAGGATGCTGCTATAGCCTTTTGCAGGGCATTGAAATCTGCTGCCAAACAGTACCCAGAGCCTCTGTTTCTGCTCCGTCCCCATTTAAATATAGAACACTGCATAATATAATTTATAGGGAATAATTCAGTTACATTGTAACATTTGTTTCAATCTTACCATTCAAGAGGATGTGAATATGAAGCTTTCTAATGGGCTCTAATTAAATTGAGAACATGATGTTTTGTCATTAACTAGGTGGGATAAACTCTCATTCAAACGCATAATTAAAATATATTGAAAGCTGCAGAATGATGATATCAGTTTAGATGAACTCGTTTAATTTAGGGAAGTTTGCAAAGATTAAACAGAGAGAGAAGCGTTTGATACAAATTATGTTCAAGATTCATTAAAATACACTTAAGAAATTAATATTCACTAAGGGATACTATGCTGTTCTTGGGAATATAATACCCTTCTGGCTGGATCAGACCTGTGGTCTACCTAATGCAGTGTCCTGTTTACAATAGTAACAAGTATCTGCTGCTTTAGGGGAAGGTGCAAAGAAACTCTGCAGTAGGCAGTATGAGATAGTTCACCCCCAGGGAAAATTTCCTTCTGATCCCCAACAGAGGTCAGTTTATGTCCTGAAGCATGGAGGTTTATATCCCTTCCAAAACTCTTAACATTTAACCCAGTACAGAGTGAGTACAGTGCTACCATTCTGCTTTTACACCAGTTCAACACTCACTTTGCACTGGAGTAAATTATTACATACAGTGCAGGCAATGGAGAATCACACCCATTTTAAGAAAACATCGACTAATTATAGCTCTGGCTATTCTTGTTGTCCATATAAAGTGGCCCATCATTTTCTGAATCCTGCTAAGCTCTTGCCTACTGGCAGCAATGTCAAATGGCTCTCTAGTGTTCTCCATCTTGGAGACAGATAAATATGAATTAAGTCGAATAGGTGCAACTTCCTTGCTCAGGTGGTCTGACTGAACATCAGGTGCCAGGAAGTGCACTACTTGCCATCTTCTCTGACCTGTGGGGTGGATCAGAGGGAATAGTGTGGTGGAAGATGGGAAATATCAATAATATTTCAAATTGTCTTTTGGCATGAGCTTCAACTCTTGGTCAAGATCAGAGCTCAAATCTGAGCTGTTTTCGGGTCAAATCTAATATCTTTCCCAACCTTGAATGCACAGATGTGACAGACTGCACACCAAACGATGAGTTTCTGCTTGTTACCGACGAGATTCCAAGTGCTTACTGTATATCAGTTCTTGAATGTAGGTGATGAGGTATCAGTTAAAGGGCCCTCATAAGACTTCAGAACGCACACGCTATTTAGCACGTGGGCACAAATGGCTGACTATGAAAGGAAAGTCTTGGCAACTTAACATTGTACATCTAGTCTACAGACAGCTTAGTGAGTGCACAAACACATGGACACCGGAGGTTGTATTTCACTGGGTCTTCCCTGCATTGAAATCACGCTAACAACAACAGACATTTACCCACGGTTGTTGTCAGCAGGGCAGGGGGTTGTCAAATCTTGACCTAGCTCCCTCCTACCCCAGGTTCAATAGTCTCACCCTTGTTCTTCAGGGGAGGGATAGCTCAGGGGTTTGCACATTGGCCTGCTAAACCCATGGTTGTGAGTTCAATCCTTGAAAGGGCCACCTGGGGCAAAATCAGTACTTGGTCCTGCTAGTGAAGGCAGGGGGCTGGACTCAATGACCTTTCAGGGTCCCTTCCAGTTCTATGAGATAGGTATATCTCCATATTATAGATAGCTGTCCATGCTACAAAACCATCACACAATTGAGTGCAGAAGGGACCATGTTTTAGATCTGGGATACAGCAATAGAACAGTGGGGGTTAATAATAGTTATTATTTATTTCCAATAAACTAGTGTCCAAAACAGGGTAGGCATGGCACACAACACGTAGCACAGTACCAGCCCGGAAGAGATGACAGTCTTTTTTTGGATCAAAGGAAAAATCCACACAACAGTAGATGAAGGGTGGGGAGAGGGATACAACATATCCATGATCAGAGCGTTGTAGGGCCAGTTTTTAAAATTGGTGTTTTTGACTCATTGCTTGTAGCAGCATAGCAGGGGTGGGTGTTGTGAAAGGTTTGGATGGTGGTGAGAGTAATGGTCAGCCCCTGAAGGACTTTGAGTGTCAGGTATGGCGTGGAAGACATCACCCTGGAGATGTTGTCATGAATGGGGTGTGGGTGCTCAGGCTTAGTAGTTGGAGCAGAAGTGAGGCATCAGACTCAGGAGTACAAACAAGACAGCCACAGGAGTTACCCCAGCTGCAGGCATAACTGATGAGCAGCCAGAGATCACGTGTTGCTGTTGGGCTTAGGAGCAGACTTGCTGATTACCTCAGCCCATCAGGCAGAGTGGTCAATCTGGCTTCGGCTCAGCTGTGTTCTGCCCAGAGATGGGGCCGGTCCTGTGGCAAATCCTCATTCCTGATCGATGGTTGTCAGAGAAACAGACAAGAGAAGCATCAAGGTTGCTAGTGGAGCTAGGCAAACCTTTTTGTGCAAAACTTTTTTTTTCCACTGAAAAATGCAGATTCAGGTTGATTGAAACAATTTGGGTCAATTTCAATGATGGGGGTTTTTTTCCCTTTGTTTGGGTTTTTTTTTTTTTACTAAAAACAATCAGATGTTGAAATGGTTCGTTTCAGCATTTCTGAACCTAAACGTTTTGCTGCCTTCTTTCAGAAAGACATTTTGTTTTGGAATTTCATTTAATTTTATTTTAGAAACAATTTTAAAACCTTTATAAAAGCTTCAAAATCAAAACAAAAGATTTCGTTTTGTGTTGGCATTTCGGTCGACTTGAAGTGAACATTTTTTTCAGTTCCGCCACCGAACCTAATAATCATTTATTTGCCCAGCGCTAGGTGGCAGGAGTGGCTGTGTGCAGAGAGCCTGAGGCAATGTGACAAGGGGCCCAGTTCATCATTGCCTGGGCCTTGTGCAATCATTAGCACCTGGGCAAGGTAGAGAGAAAACTCTGCCAGATCAGAATGGTTGCATTTTACACCCACTTTTCACTGGTGTGCATAACTACACAAGGCAGAGGCAACAACAAATTGGGCCCATGGTCATTTGAATAGGGAGACGCACCCATTCACTGCCTGCGTGTTAGCTACTGCTGCTATTAATCCTGGGTTTTGATGAGCACCAAACCATGCAGAAAACTTTAAAGTAAACACAATTCAAAGTAATGATTTGCAGTGTTTGCATTTTCCAGCATTAACATACCTGAAATGAGGGTAGCAATGCCCAGCTGTTCTGAGATGAGAGAAAACTACTTCCATGAACAGATAATAAAGATCTGAGGCCTCTGTAGAGTGAAGAATGCCAGTTAGTCTAAGGCATGTCCAAGAATTCAGTTGCCAACTGCACTTCCGTCCTACAGGATCAAACCTTAGGCCTGTAGACCCATTCCGTGCATTAGTGTAAGCTTGTGTTCAACCAAGGCATCCCTAACTAAAAGCTGATTTTTTTTTAATTAACTGTAGGAAAAATAGCCTCAACAAATTCTGCTCACTGTCTATGATCAAGAAAAGCCTATTAACAATAATTGTTGGGTTTTTAGTTTTCAAAGAACCCATAATTAAATTTTTATTGTCTTATAAGTGATTAGGATTAATTGCCTCCACGCTAGCTCTGGTGCTTATTATCTCCTTTAAATAGGAAGATGGCTTTTTTGCAGAATTCATTCATTTACCACAATCCCTTAGCATTATGTTGCCTGCCAAGGCAAATCTATCGCAAAGCCTGTTCACCCTACGGAATTACTAAAAAGTGACATGTGTTGATTTAATGTATCTTCCTCAACAGATAGGAATTAACTAAACAAAATGACTTCTCCAAGTGCTTCACCAGAAATATAAATGGTGAAAGGGAAACAGAAAGCAAAAAGGACTAGATGTTTAAAATGCCACACACAAGAACTGTGCATGGGGCATGCCTCTACGAGGGCCTTGTGGTGCTATTAGTCCTGGGCTTTGATGCCCACCAAACCATGCAGAAAGCCACACAGGGCCTGAAGGGGTTAAGAAGAGGCTGTGGGTGCAATCAGCCCTGGCCTGCTACAGCTGTAGAAGGTGTCACTCCAAGATGGAGTAGTTAAAAAGGCTGAACCTGGCTCAGGTGGGGGATGACCAGGAAGGAGAGCAGATCTCTGGTGCCTGACTCAGGGAGAGAAGCTGCTGAGTGGGAAGTGGGACTGGAAGTGCTGGCAGATGGAGCCTCCTGGAAGGAAGGTGGGGCTGCCTTAGGAAACCCAAGGCAGTGGTGAAGGAACTCTGGGGGAAGTGAGTGCACCCAGGATTCTCTGTGCTGGTGGAGGGGAGCAGGGGTTCGGGGAGCAGTTGGGTCAGGGACTGCCCTGCTAGGGGCAGAGAGTAAATTCCCCTGCAGCAGAGAACCAGCCAGATGGCAGGCAGTGCTGAGAATCTCTGCAGGGGGCGCAGGGAAGAGGCTTAGAGAAAGCAGAGCTGAAACATGGGGGGCTGGGAAGAGGCAGAGGCAAAGACCCAAGACAGGGCCAGGTAGGAAGTGGTCCAGGGAGGTAGCAAGCTCATCTGTGCAGGAAACAGAGGTACTACTGTAATGCAAATAATCTTTTCTGTGAAAACAGGATGTAACCTCTTATGGAAAAGGCACTTAGGAATTTTATACACTAGGTTTCTTTAGAAACTAACTAAGGCTTTATAGAAATTGCTCTAAAAACCTACAGAATTGTATAGAGAATCACATCTTTTGTATAGCTTTGTTAGGACTAACGTATAATTTATTAGATAACTCTTCTTTAAAATAGAATGATCATTGTCTATTAACTTTTCCATAGTTGGGAAGTTGGAGTGAATTTCTCAGTGTGGCTATAAATATTATTGTATAAGCAGGCTATTCAGAGAAGATTTGTCTGAACAGTTTCCAGTCCAGCTGAATTATTTTGGGTGCATGAGAACCTCAACTAAATTTAATTAAAATGTATAAATTACAGCAGGAATGCCTGGAATCATTCAGTTCAGCTACTGAACTGTCTATAGGGGTTTGGGTTAGAAAGACTTACAAGGATCAAGAGGTAATATCCTATAGGGGAAAATTAATAGACAGGATTTGAACAGATTTTCCCTTTCTGGACTTCAAACAGAAAGATGTTTTAGATCAATGTTTGACAGAAATATCATTTTGGATGTGTAAGAGGACTGAAAAGTCGACCCACAGGATATACTCATAGGTGACGTGTAGTGGGGACACGTGGGTTTACTTGGCCTGGGGGAGGGGGAAGAGAGGCTCTGTCCTTCTCCCACTGTACCTGCTGCCTGGCATGCTCAGCCCCTGTCCCTGGCATCTGGTTCCAGGCATGGAGTAGAGGGGGTAGGACCAGCCACTTCTCATACCAGCCGCTCCAGATTGCTGCTCTGTGCAGCTGGGCTCTCAGGCAGCTGCTGCCCCTCATAGAGCAGCGACCTGGAGCAGCCAGCTTCAGCCTGCAGGAGAAGTGGCTCTGTCCTGCTCCCTGCCTGGGCCTGGCCGCCAGGGCAAGTGGCTGAGCAGGAGAAGGACAGAGCTCCTCTCCCGCTGCAGGTAACTCTGGTGGGGTGGGAAGAACATGGTGGCCCCGGGCTGGGTACAGGGGTGGGGGTGTCACTGGGCTGAGGAGGGGAGGTGGTCACATGTCCTCCCCTTTAGATTGTGCCCTCCCAGTATCAAGAGGCAAGAGTTTTCTATGGATATACCCATGGGTGCCAGGTTTGTATAATTTTTGGTGGTGCCCAGACTGGGCGCAAGGCCATGTCTCTGGGAGGGGCTAGATGGACAGGGGTAAGGGTGCCACAGCTGAGGATGGATGCGGGGTGGGCAGCGGGGTCCCCAGGAGTGGGGCCTGGCCGGCAGCAGAGCCCCAAACATTGGTGAAGCTGGACCCACCTTCCTGAATATTGGTGGAGCATGGGCAGCACAGGCTCATATAACTCACCGCCTATGGATATACTGTAATGGTAACATTGCCTGATCTGTAACACTGCAGACACTAAAACAACATGTTCATTACCAATTACATTCACTTAGGGCCATGTGCTCCCATGGCTAGAGAGCTGCAGTGCAAAGTAACCACAGATAGCTGCCACCAGTGGCAATGGTGTAGCCAGCCAGGCAGTGGGTGGTCAGGCCTAGTGATGGATGTGAGAGTTCAGCCTGCTAGAGCTGGGTCCAGCGTGGGCAGGGTCCAGCAAGCCAGAAGGATAGAAGCCAATTGCCAGAGCTGGAGGATGACCTGGAGTTGTAAGGCAGAGCCAGGGATCAGTATTGGAGAGCCAGAACCAGAGTGTCAACCCGAGTCATAAGCAAGAGGCAGAGCAGGGAATCAAAGTCTGAAGCTGGAGGGGAGCAGGGACTGGAACAAAGGAAAGGAAAGTGCAGCTGAATGTGTAGTATGGGTTGATCGGCCCCTACAGCTGGGCTTATAAGCAGGGCTGCTAAAGCAGCAGCCAGCCAGGGGCTGTGGCCACTCAGTCAGTTCCAGGGCAGAGTAGCTGGGCTCACTGGTTGATAGCAGCGGAGTCAGCCAAGGAGCAGGCCAGCAGCTGGTGGTAGCGGGTCTGGCCCTGACGAACGGGAGCAAGGGGAAGTAGAATATGCAGTACAAGTTTGCAGATGACACTAAACTGGGAGGAGTGGTTGATACGCTGGAGGGTAGGGATAGGATACAGAGGGACCTAGACAAATTAGAGGATTGGGCCAAAAGAAACCTGATGAGGTTCAACAAGGACAAGTGCAGAGTCCTGCACTTAGGACGGAAGAATCCTATGCACTGCTACAGACTAGGGACCGAATGGCTGGGCAGCAGTTCTGCAGAAAAGGACCTAGGGGTTACGGTGGACGAAAAGCTGAATATGAGTCAACAGTGTGCCCTTGTTGCCAAGAAGGCTAATGGCATTTTGGGTTGTATAAGTAGGGGCATTTCCAGCAGATCGAGGGATGTGATCATTCCCCTCTACTCAGCACTGGTGAGGCCTCATTTGGAGTACTGTGTCCAGTTTTGGGCCCCACACTACAAGAAGGATGTGGATAAATTGGAGAGAGTCCAGCGGAGGGCAACAAAAATGATTAGGGGGCTGGAGCACATGACTTATGAGGAGAGGCTGAGGGAACTGGGATTGTTTAGCCTGCAGAAGAGAAGAATGAGGGGGGATTTGATAGCTGCTTTCAACTACCTGAAAGGGGTTTCCAAAGAGGATGGATCTAGACTGTTCTCAGTGGTAGAAGATGACAGAACAAGGAGTAATGGTCTCAAGTTGCAGAGGGGGAGGTTTAGGTTGGACATTAGGAAAAACTTTTTCACTAGTAGGGTGGTGAAGAACTGGAATGGGTTACCTAGGGAGGTGGTGGAATCTCCTTCCTTAGAGGTTTTTAAGGTCAGGCTTGACAAAGCCCTGGCTGGGATGACTTAGTTGGGTTTGGTCCTGCTTTGAGCAGGGGGTTGGACTAGATGACCTCCTGAGGTCCCTTCCAACCCTGAGATTCTATGATTTTCCATCACTGCCACGATTGCCGATTCTCCCCTGCCATTACAGGAGTGTCACTATAGTGCTTCCTCCCCCGCCTTTCAAGCTTGAGACTGACATTGGCAAGAGCTAGACAGGCCAAAATGGCCCTAGACAGGGTGTGTGAAGGGGGAGGATTCAAAAGCCAAACCTGGAGCCAGAGTTGAGATTTGAGACTGGCTCCTATCATTCCAATACCCCAAACCAAACGCCAACTACTAACTTCCTCCCTTCACCCCTTTGGGAACCTTTGCGTTCCAGAGGCTCATCTTGCCTACACTTTCATTAGTGGCTTTAGTCTTTGGCAACTCACTAAACACAATACTAGTATGACTTGTTGTGACACAGGGGCCAATCTCTGGTTAGCCTCTGCTCCCTCATGGTTACATCACCAACATTTCTTCCACTCCCACCCTGATCCCAAGCTGCCACTACTTATCTCCTTAAATATTTTACCCTGATTTATGCCTTCAATGCTTTCCCCACTGCCTCCAACTGACATGTTTGCTTCAACATCCCTCTCAACCTGCCACAGTCCAGCTACCTGATGTGGAGTCGGACACAGACCCATAATGAGCAGGCCCAGAAAAATGACCCTAGCAGGAAGCTAAAAATGTGGTGGGAACACAGAAATACTGAACTGGAAGGGACCTCCTGGGTCACAGAGTCCAGTCCCCTGCTAGTTCAGCCAACCCCATCCTATAATCCCACTAATTTATCAAGCTCTATGTTGAAACCGTTTAGGTTTCTTGCCCCCACTATTCCTACTGGAAGGCTGTTCCAGAGCATCGCTGTTCTGATGGCTAGAAATCTTCTGATTTCCAGGCTAAACTTATTCATGGCCAGTTTATACCAATTTGTTCTTGTGCCAACATTGCCCTTGAGCTTAAATAGTTCTTCTCCTTCCTGGGAGTTTACCCCTCACAGACCTGGCTCTGTTTCTAGAGAGCCCTCAGATCCCCCCCTCAGCCTTCATTTTGCAAGGCTACAAGAAGTCAAGCTCCTTTAGTCTTTCCTCATAGGGTAGGCTCTCCATTCCTCTCGTCAGCCTAGTAGCCCTTTTCTGTATCTGTTACTGTGGAGGCCATTCCCCACATGCAAATGGCTCTCCCTTTAGCCTCAGAGCCCTGAGTCTGTATTAGGGCTGGTCATAAAACAGGGAAAACATTCCATAAAGACAGCAAAGAGTCCTGTGGCACCTTATAGACTAACAGACGTATTGAAGCATGAGCTTTCGTGGGTGAATGCCCACTTCGTCGGATGCATATATAGTCTCACAAAATCATTTGTCTCTTCACTAACTTGGAGCAATCACATCTATCCTTCTTCCATTTGCCTTCTGTGGTGGGATGTCCACCTCTAACAAGATTGGAAGGAGTTAAGATGGCTCTGAGGGCCAATTAACTCCATAGGCTGCACCTGTAGGGCGAGCAGGGAATTGATTGAAAGCAGGTTCAGCTGAGCAGGAGGGTTCTGGAAAGCCAGGAAACTGTCAACAGATAGGTGCTGCTGGGAAAGGCTGCAGCCACTGCCTGGGAAGAGGCAGTTGGCCTGGTACACTCAGAGAAGGAGGAGGAACCAGAAGAACAGGAAGTGGTCCAGGGAAGGGGTAGTGAGGGCTGGGAGAGTAAAGCTCAGAACGGCTGGGTTGAGGGTCCCTGAACTGGACCCCAGGGTAGTGGGTGGGCCTGGGTTTCCCTACTAGCTACTAGGGACATGGTACAGGCCAGGCAGAGGACAGTGGATGCCTGGGATGGTTTGTCCTGAAAGACTTGGTTATGTTACCCTGGAAGAGGAAACCATGGAGTGACCTGGCTGGAGGGCTGACTCCTGAAAAGGCAGCTCTGGTTCCTCAAGCGAAAGGGGTCTGCGGAATGAGAGGACAGTGTGGGAGAGACAGCCAGGGGAGAGTGCAATGCCTGGCTGGAGCTTATCCCCAGGAGGGCCAAGAGGAGGTGCCATCAAAGGTGAGTGGATCCCGTGACACCTCCCAAACAAGTTTCCTCCTCCACCCTCTTTCATTTTAAGTATTTGGGAAAATTCCACTTAGAGGCCAACAGCAGACCTCAATTAATCATGTATGCAGTGTCGTAGTCATGTCAGTCCTAGGATAATAGAGACAAAGGCAGTTAGTTCAATAAAAGATATTGCCTCACCCACCTTGTGTCTTAGGCCTGGTCTACACTAGGACTTTAATTCGAATTTAGCAGCGTTAATTCGAACTAACCGCTCAACCGTCCACACCAGGAAGCCATTTAATTCGAACTAGAGAGCTCTTTAGTTCGAATTCGGTACTCCACCCCGACAGGTGGAGTAACGCTAAATTCGACATGGCTAGCTCGAATTAGGCTAGGTGTGGATGCAAATCGAACTTAGTGGCTCCGGGAGCTATCCCACAGTGCACCACTCTGTTGACGCTCTGGGCAGCAGTCGGAGCTTGGATTCTCTGACCAGCCACACAGGAAATGACCCGGGAAAATTTGAATTCATTTTCCTGTCTGGGCACTTTGAATCTGACATCCTGGCTGGACATCGGGGCGAGCTCCGCAGCACCTGCAACGATGCAGAGCTCTCCAGCAGAGGAGTCCGGCCAATCCAAGAATAGAAAGAGGTCCCCAGCATGGACAGACCGGGAAGTCCTGGATCTGATCGGTGTGTGGGGCGAGGAGTCTGTGCTGTCGGAGCTGCGCTCCAGCAAGCGGAATGCAAAGACCTTCGAGAAGGTCTCCAAAGCAATGATAGAGAAAGGATACAGCCGGGATGCAATGCAGTGCCGCGTGAAAATCAAGGACCTGAGACAAGGCTACCAAAAAGTCAGAGCGGCAAACGGACGCTCCGGAGCCCAGCCCCAGACATGCCGCTTCTACGAGGCACTGCATGCCATTCTAGGTGGGTCTGCCACCACTGCCCCACCAGTGACCGTGGACTCAGTGGATGGCATAGTGAACCTGGACAGTTCCTCCTCGATGTTCGCCGATGGGGAAGATGAGGAAGGGTCTGTGGAGGACGGCGCAGGCGACAGCGAACACAAAACCGCTTTCCCTGACAGCCAGGATCTTTTCATCACCCTCACAGAGATCCCCTACCAACCCTCCCCGGCCGTTAACCCGGACTCTGAATCAGGGGAAGGATCAGGCGGTAAGTGCTATAAACATGTAAACATTTATTTTTTATAAAACAGGTATAAAAAAATAGAAATGCTATATATAAAATTTTCAATGAAAAACTATATGAAAAGTAGGTCCACACATATAGGGATTGAACAATAATCCTCCAGGGACAATTCAAGAAAGGTCTCATTTAGGTCCTCGAAAAGCCTCCGCAGGAGGTTCCTGGGGAGAGGTGCCTTGTTGGGTGCTCCGTGGAAGCACACTCTTCCGCGCCAGGACATCCTTATGTAGATGGGAATCATCGCCTCCACAAGCATGGCCGCATATGGTCCTGGTCTCTGCAGGGCTTCCCTTAGCATCCGCTCTTTGTGACTCCGAGGGACCCGCATCAGGGTGATCTCGTTCATGAAATGCTGCATCTAATTAGGGCAATTAGTGTATTGTTACTGTTGTGAATGGTTGACTTTTACTTTGCATAACAATGACCCTCGCTTAACAGCCACGTGTTGTAGGCCACATAGGAAAAGCATACATTGATCTTTCCCGTGCACTGGCGGGAGTGGCTGGAAAAGGGTCAGAGTATATGATTTCCAGATTGCCTTTAGCGGGAGGGCACAGCTATCCATTAACTGATAAGCAGAATGTACTGTAAGGCTTACCAGGACTGTCTGCTAGACGGATTCAGCTGTCTCTCCCCACTTGTCCGCTCTCCTGTGCAATGCCGCAGCCAATGAGAGCGTATTCCGAAATCTCGAACTTGTCCTGAGATCTCGTGAGACTTGTTGCCCTGTATGGTCTTGTTCAGAGAAACTGACTAGACTGTGTTCACTGTTTGCAAACATGTATCTGTTCAAGGAAATCAGTTACTTTTCCCATCACACAGCTTCGGCTCTTTCCCGGACTGCCCCGGCATCCCCCTCGCAGAGGCTGGCGCAGATTAGGCGGCGAAAGAAAGAGACTAGGGACGAGATGTTCGCGGAACTGATGGCCTGCTCCAGAGCCGAGGCGGCAGAGCAGAGACAGTGGAGGGAGACCCTATGTCAACAGCATCGCACACACATCGAACGGGAGGATAGCTGGCGGCAGGAAGACCAGCAGGCGACTCAAACGCTGCTTGGCCTAATGAGGAAGCAAACGGACACGCTCCGGCGCCTTGTTGATGTTCTGCAGGACCGCAGGCAGGAGGACAGAGCCCCCCTGCAGTGTATCTGCAACCGCCCTCCCCCGCCAAGAAGTCCTGCCCCCCGCTCACCCAAAAGTACAAGACGGAGGGGTGGTAGGGGCCGTGAGAACTGTCACTGCACCACTGCATAGCGCTAATGTACCACACACCTCTCACGCTATACATTTGTAGAAGTGCTTCCCTTACAGGCTCACCCAGTCCCAAATCCAAGTTTCATCCCCCCACTGTGTATTAGATTATTAAAAGCTGTTTGCTGTTATTCACTGTTTCGGTCACGTCTTTCGTGTCAGAGGATTTTTTTGTGTATGGGGGGGAGGGGATTTATAATTGCACGGTATAGCCTACATTACCAGGGTACAGACTTGGGGGCATGATCAACTGCAGGGCACACACACACTGCAGTCAGTAGGCACCAGGGTCACTCTGTGTGGTGTATGCTGCCCCGGGTCATTCTGTGATGTGTATGCTTGTCCAGGGTCCTAGCGCCTGCCACCCCCTTAATGTTAAGGCACGCTGCCCTTACCATGCACTTCCACCGTAGCAACGAGCCTCTCCGCTGCCCTGAGCCCCAGCAAGAGCCCTCATCCACAGACAGATACTCACCCTTCCCCCACACCCCTCACCCCTTCCTACGCCCAAACCCGCAGCCCACTGCCGTCATCCAAACCCCTATCCAAAGAAGGCACCACTCGCCCCTTCCTGCAAACCCACCCCTTCCTGCAATCCCTCCCCTTCATGCACAACCACTTGCAACCGTCCCCCACCCCAGAGACCTAAGTAGGAGCAGGAGGATGTCATTCCTCTATGGAACAAGCAGTCTGTACATCAGTGCACACCGTGCCCAGCACAGTATGCGTCCATGTTTCAACACCTGAACAGAAATGCAAAGTAAAACAAAGATTTATTAATAATGAGCGTAACAATTAATTTGCTTTAAAACGTGCTTTGGAAGTGGGGGAAACTTGGAGAATGGGGTATGTAACCGCAGATCGAAATCGACACATACAGACACAGGCCCAGGGTCAGTTTCTCTTGAAAGCAAGTGGAGAGTCATAGGTTACCCTGCTCTCCGAGGAAACTTGCTTTCAAAGCCTCCCGGATACACAGCGCTTCCCGCTGGGATATTCTCTCGGCACGGGTGTCTGGCTGAGCGTAAACTGCAGCCAGGTGATTTGCCTCAACCTCCCATCCGGACAAAAAGGTCTCGCCCTTGCTCTCACAGAGATTGTGTAGCACACAGCAAGCAGCAATAACTACGGGGATATTCTTTTCGCTGATGTCCGAGCGAGTCAGTAAGCTCCGCCATCTCCCCTTGAGACGTCCGAAAGCACACTCCACCACCATTCTGCACTTGCTCAGCCGGTAGTTGAAGAGTTCCTTCTCTCTGTCCAAGGCGCCTGTATAGGGCTTCATGAGCCAGGGCATTAGCGGGTAGGCTGGGTCCCCGAGGATCACTGTAGGCATCTGCACATCCCCAACCATTAGTTTGTGGTCCGGGAAGAAAGTACCTGCCTGGAGGCGTCTAAACAGACCAGAGTTCCTGAACACATGCGCATCATGAACCTTGCCCGCCCACCCAACGAAGATGTTGGTAAAACGTCCCCTATGGTCTACCAGTGCTTGCAGCACCATTGAAAAGTAGCCCTTTCGGTTAATGTACTCGCTGCCCTGGTGGGCTGGTGCCAGGATAGGGATTTGAGTCCCATCTATAGCCCCACCGCAGTTTGGGAATCCCATCGCGGCGAAGCCATCTATGATGTCCTGGACGTTTCCGAGAGTCACTACCTTTGAGAGAAGTTGCTCAACGATTGCGTGGGCTACTTCAATCACAGCAACCCCCACGGTAGATTTGCCCACGCCAAAGTGGTTCGCTACTGACCGGTAGCTGTTAGTGTATTTACTGTGGATACACAAATTCGACTTCATAAGGTCGAATCCACAAATTCGACTTAAGTAGATTCGAAATAGTCTTGTAGTGTAGACAAGGCCTTAGTGAATCATGGCAGTTAGTCTACCTTGACCAACTCAACTTAGCCTAATTTACTGATCCTCTTGTTCTTAAACCTTTTGCCCCATGAAGATTTTTTCTTTTTTCCTTTTCCTCCTTCCCCCCCAACCCAAACGAACTTCCGGAGCGAAATCACTCATTTGTTTTTCAGTAATAGCCTTTTCTTAAAGTCATAGCCCCAGATTCTACCATAAGGTCCCCCTGAGTGCATGCAAAGATCATTGCAGGACTGGGTCCACCTATTGTAACAAGTTGCTATGATTTTGGGAGGTCTGGTGGCTGGCAGATGAGATTTCCTCCTCCTCCATCTTTCTTGTTTTTCTTCATTCCTTGTTTGTGTTCATGCACCCAATACGCAGTGCTTTCCTGACTTACACTGCAGATGTAAAAGTAAGAATACTGGAAACCAAAACTGAAGACAAGTTGATTTTCTTCTCAGAAAAACTAATTATCACCATAAAGAATGATCAATATTAATACCAATGATTAGAGCTGGGCAAAAATGCCAGTTAATTTTGGGGGGGAATTTTAATCACTTTTTATAATTTCCAAACATTTTTTTTAAAAAAACAATTTTCAACCAAACACTGAGACTGAATTTTTTTCTAATCCAATTTTTTATAAGTATTGTTTGGTTTTTTTTAGCTAAAAAAATTGGATTTTTGAAAACTGCCAATTTTTGGTTAACATTTTAAGTTAATGTTCCCCCTTTTACAATTTATTGAAAAATGAATTGTAAAGTTTGCTAATGTATCATGCTGAATCTCATAATAAAAGAGAGAAAAGGATTGAGAGAAGAGGAAGAAACACTAGAGAAGTGTATGTTTCCTGAGATGCATTTGGGTCTATCTTTATCTCACGGAAAATAACTCCGTATAACACAACTGACTCTATCGACTGCCCAGAAAAGAGGCCTCTCCTATAAAACAGCATCTGAAATATACTATTGTTTCTTTAAGAGAATGTGATGTGCAGTCTTTGCACTCCTTAAGTAACACCATCCTAGCAATCACTATTTTAAGATTTTAATGACTTTCCTGTTCTGTGGTTCATTTGACCAGCCAGCTGCTGAGTAAGGTCATGATGTAAATAAAACAAAGTTTATGTCCATCTTTAACCCCAAACAAATTATGGCTCGTTAAATGCCACCCCAAACCAATTTGCTGAGAAGTTTTATGGAGCAAACACTTTTTCATTACTCTAAGTAAGCACTTCTTTTGCCCTTCTACCTGCAGGGGCCCGTGATAGTAGCTCTTTCATGTTCCTGACCAGCCAAACTGGTGTCTGCCCACAGATCTTGCCCTGAACCCAGTGCACCCTGGGACAGGACATGAAGATTGACAACAGCTGAGGAGGTAGCGCCTAAATTCTCCCATCAGGTCACAATAATAAAAGGTGGCTTAATTGCTGAGCTATTTTGGAAATGGTGTTTGTGACATTATCTCCCTGACTCAGACAGAAGTGCAGAGGATGGAATTTTGGCAAGCAATCAAAGCCCCGCTGTTCATATAAGGGCTTTAATTACTTGCCACATTACAGGTGAGCCTGAATGAGACTGGCAGTGATGCCAACCCCAGCACAGCTGGGAAAGATTTATTTTCATCAGCGATGAGTGGGAAATGGCTGCAAAAATACTGTACAAGGGTGGCTAATAAATTGGATTTTATTAGCCAGACTTATTAGAAGTATTTACAGGCTAGTGCACTGATAGGCATTTTGATGGGGTAGTGTTCCTTAATTATGATCTCTCTGGGACTACAAAACAATGGAAAGAGAGCCAGAAACCTGGAAAACATAATGCATGCATATGTCAAGTCAAGATTTATATTCAGATAGCAAATAACTGCTTGGCAGCAGGTATTTTTAGCTGTTGAAGCCATTACAATATTGGCCTCGTTCAGTCATTTGTTGCTTGTTTAAAGCAGATTGGTAATGCTGATGATTCACAGCTGTTTGCGATCACGACAAGAACGCATATGCTTGATTTTTTTTTTCCCCTCTCTGTTCTGTTCAGAACATGGCTGGCCTCTGAGGTTATGAGGCTCGCCTGGATACGGGTGAATACATCAAGGTCAAGGTCACACAGCAGATCAGTCAAGGCTGGAATCCATCTTGTCTGATGAACTCGTCTGAGTTCTATGCTAACAGCTTTATGCGAGGCCCTGTTTTCCCCGGACTGGCCTTTTATAAGTTTCCTGTATGTCTTAGCGTCCATGTCGTTACGCGTGAACTGGTCTATAATAGTTTATGCTATAAATCACAGCTGTCTCCCACGCTGCTTCCAGCTAATGATATTAAGGGTACAGTCTCTGGACATGCCGGTTACCAGGGCTTGGATGGAGGTTGTGCTGTCTTCTGATATTGATAGCCTTACATTCTCTACTATGATGGTAGCTGTACTGGAATCTCCGTAATGACAAGTTAGTCGAAAGTTAAGTTTGATCTCAGAATTAGGGGACAATAAAGAGACACTGTAAAAAATGCCCCAGTGCTTCCATTCGTATTGTCTTTGTCTCCGTGTGCATTATCTCTTTAATGACGCTAATTCAGATGTGCTCAGCTGCCAAGTAAAAATGCGCTCCTATCTACTACCCTTACAAACTCACTCTGAACTGCTCGAGTCATGCTGGGTTCTTTACTTTTTCTGCATAATCACCAGTAATAAATGTTCTGCCGGCAAATGACGTTCACAGTGGCACCTGTGCAAACCCATTGTCTTCAGTCAATGTACACAGGTGTAACTGATTGGCGCTTAGTAAACAATTCTGGGGGAGATGCTTACGAAGGAGCAGAGGCTATATTGCTGTCAGCTCTCCAGTGCTAACAGCAAGAAGAAATAACCAGTTTTTTTCACTATAGAAAGAAGGGAATATGTTGAATGTAGGTCACATGGGGCCAGATTTTTAAAGGGATTTAGTGGAGATGGGTGAAATACTTGAGCCAAAACTTTTTTCCATCAAAAAATGCAGATTTGGTGGCACTGGAATGGGTACTTGTTTCACCAAATTGCTTGTTTAAAAATAAATAGATAGCATTTGGAAAACTCAGAATGTTTTGATTTTTTTTGTATGCAAAATGACTGTTTAGAAATGTCCTTCATTATTTAAAAAGACTGATATATATATATATATATATATATATATATATATATATATATATATATATATATAGAGATTGAGATGATATACAACTATATAACATTAATAAACTGGTCAAAATTGAAATGAAACATTTTGGGTTGACCCAAAACAAATTTTTTTTGTTACTGGTCAATTTGCTGAATATTTCCTCCCATTTTTCAGAATTGCAAGTGAACCAAAAAACTCAGTTGTTTGCACACCTCTTGTATTTAGGTGCCTGAGGACACAAGGTCAATGTGAATTAAATGGCTTTTGTAAAACCAACTATTTGCATTTTTAGGCACCTGAATCCCTTTAAAAGTCTGGCCCTTAATCTCTCTTTACCTCAGTTCCCCACAAGTAAAATAAAAATAACTCTTCCCTTGTAAGGATAAGTCCATTAACAGCTGTGATGTATTCAGATATGATGATGATGATGGAGTCCTGCCACAAGACCCATTAAATTCAGTTGAGTCTTTCCAGTCACTTTGATGGGTGTTGAATTTGACTGGTAAGCAAAGGCTGTAGCTGCCCCAGGGATGTTATCTGATTATGAAGCACATCATCCCTCACATCCACGAAGGGAAGGAGAAGTGTCCATGAGACATTCTCTGTGAAGATGGCATCCATGCTCTAGCCATGGGCTCTTTAATGGCAGCAGGTGATCTGGCCCCGAGGAACCTTCCACTGATGGGCTTAGAGAGAACAATACCCCCCACCCCTACACATCATGCTGGGATATTGGTTGAGGTATTGACTTTGAAGGAAAAGTACCATGTTATTGAACCATTGAATTCTGGACTTTCTTTAGAGGTCTCCTATTCAAGCATTCACCAAATCCAACCCTACTTAACTTACAAGATCAGCATGAGACAATATGCCTGCAGGAGGCATGCAAGATTTCATTGAATTCAAATGTTAGCAATAGGAAACAATACTATGCAGTCTTACCCATCTTTCTTATAAATTTTATGAGCCCCCATTTCCAAACAAACTCTGCAACTCTTTTATTTTGGTTTATGGAGTGGCGTATTAATTTAATCAGCTGAACAGAGATGGCAAACAATGAACAGGGATAATTAGAGCCCAGTTCTGTCAATCTGAATCTCAAAGTTAAGGGAAAAGTTTGTCTTCCTTGTGTGATTAGTGTGGTGATGATGGTGGCCATATGTGTTAACATCTGTACTGGAAGATTTAGGACTAATCATGCAGAATGAATGAGACTCTCATAAATGCAGATCTAACTCCCTCCATATGCTGTGTGAGAAATTACAGGTGGCTCCCATGCCATGGGAGAGGGACATATGGTCTGATCTACAAAGAGGTGGCTTTGTCTGACTTTGATATTAAGGACCATAAAAGTTTTAGACAAAACAAAATATTTAATTGGAGAGTTCCAAGCACTCTAACATATCATGTAGCTAGATAAAAACACTTTCCTGCATGATTTAATGAAATAGGTCTCAAACTTTTCCATAATGTGACACCATGTTAATGTGGGGGGAAAAGGTCTGGGAAACACCACTCAGAGCTCCAGGACCCCCTTCATATCTAGTCATAAAGAAAAGGAGGATGGTCACAACTTCCCCAGATGTATCCACGCATGGAGGCTAAGGACCATGGGCTGAGAAACTATGTTGTAGTGAATTCCAAGGCTTGTGTTCAGGTCTCATCCAGCCTACGTTGAAATCAATGATGAAACTCCCATTGAGTTCAATATTCAGAAGCAGGCTCTTAGTCTGGCTGGGCTGCCATGTGTGGAATGAAGACTAGCTAACCCTTACTGGGTTTGATCCAGACACAGCATGGTGGATGTAGAACCAAAGGACTACTAGGGGATTCAGATTCTGCTCTCACTACTGGCTCAGTGGAGTTACTCTGCTCCAGACCTACCTAGAATTCCCCCCGTCCCTAGCTTTTCTGCTTCAGTATCCATTATATATGGCCCCAAACCTGTAGGTTTAAATGCGACTATTTTGCTAGGCAAGGGGTTGCAGGCTTTTGCCCATGATTATAACTTCACAAAGATAAAATAAAAATCTACCCTGTGAGCAGGGTGATCACACAGGGAATCTGATTGGAGTTACTGATACATGTGATGTGGAAGATTCTGAGGTTTACTTTGGTGCAGTAAAGGACCACACGCTTCCTTCAAACACAGGTGTGACCTCCTTTGTAAGGCAGTGGGAGCTACATGCAGAACAGTACTTGATAATAGAATTTAGCCTCTAGTATTTACTGCATATCACAGTGGAGGGGCCAAATTCCTGTGCTGATGTAAACCCTGGGACACCATATTGAAATCAGTGGGGTATAAATCAGTCCAGATTTTTGTTTGCAGCATTTTGTTTATTGCTCTAAAATTCAGAAAAGATTTGGAATCTTGGATGATCTGACTAGATTTGAAATCCACCTCAGCTGCAGCTTGATCATCCTTAATTAACATTCCTAGCCAGCCAGCCTTCACTTCCTCCCAGATTATTGGCTTTTCATGCTGCTGAAGTACGGTGTTTTCATGGGGATGCATATGTTTTGATTTCTTTCTGGCAAATTTTTTCACTGCAAATTGAGCCCATTCAGCCAGTTTTTGATAACCACTATCCAGATAATATTCTCTAATGATCACTTTCCCCGGTGGAACACAATTATAGCTCTCTCCCTATTTTTGCCAAGTGCATCTGATTCTACCACAGAGCCAAACACTGCCCTGCTATTATAGTAGTACAGATGGTTGTGAAACAAAATCTGAATTGGAACATTCCCAGGCTCTGAAGTTGCTTGTGTCCAGGTTTTTGGTTTAGTCCCATGTCTGCATTTTACGTTTCCTTTTAGTAAAGTTGAGAGAGAAACTTCTCATCAGAGGAAAAGATGCCTGTGTTTCAGCTCTCTCACAAACACTGAGGGCCACATTTTGATCAGGTTTCATGGTGGGCGGGAGGGGAACTACGTGCAACTTAGAATGTGAGCAGGAAGTGCACACACACACACAGGATTTTCTATTGTTGGCGTTGCATGCAATGAAATGCGCAGAGTTGTGGGTGCGGCCTTGGGATAGGCACACACTAGCTATTTTTTTTAAATTGTTTGGGGTCCACTTAGGCCAGTGGTCCCCAGACTGTGGGGTATGCTCTCCTTGGGGAGGGCATGGAGGAACATGGGGGGGGGCACAGCAGGACCCAAGCCAGACCTCACGGGAGGGAGCGCCATCCAGCTCTGCCCTTGGCCCTGCCCCCAGCCTCAGCCCCTGGCCAGGGCTCCGCTCCCAGACCCGCCCCCAGCTGCAGCCCCCTTACCCTTGTCCATGTCCCCGCCCCTGGAGCTGTGGCCCTACTCTCAGCCCCAGCTACTGAGAGGTGGGGGGCACAGATAGGGGCAAGGCTGGGATGCGACCCTGAAAAATTTGGGGACTACTGATTGAGGCACATGGAAGCTAAGTATGGCTTTGGCAGTCACAAGCTCAGAGGCACAAGGAGAGATGGTCGCCACCCAGCCCTCTGTTGGCTGCCCCAGTTCAAAAGAGGCAGGGTACTCACACGAGGATTTGAGAGAGGAGCAGGCAGGGACTGGTGGGTAGGTTTTGCAGTGGTAGTGGCGGGAGGCAAGCAAGGCTGGGGTACAATGCCAAGGAATAAGCAGCAATGCTGAACCCATTTTCTCTGAGGGGGAGGAATCAGGGCAGGCAGAGGGAGGATGACATTACTGGGAGTAGCCCATCAGCCTTCTCTACGTTCCTGTGCCCAGATGCAAGTAGTATATGTTATCCTCTAGGAACGCGTGGTGAGGGTTAGGTTGGATTGTTTGTCACAGAATTTGCGCTTTCCACCGACTTTATCTTTGAAAGTGGTGGGTTCTCATAATATAGCTCTGCAGACAGTGTGCGCAGCGGGACTGGGGGAAAGTATGCAACAGCCATGTGGGCAGCATGCCCGTCATGGCCTGCCAGGCAGGGGCACATGCTGTAGGGAGACCAAGAAGCTGGTCACCCTTCTGCCTTGGTGGACGTGCTGTTCCTTGTGTGTGTGTGTGTGTGTTTGACTCTATTCCTGATCTCTTCTGGAGTGCGGCAGCACCGAGGGTGTTTTTTTAGCCACTCTCCGGCAGGGTACCTGAGCCCCATAGCACAAGGGAAGGGGGATGTCTCAGGAACGTGGAAGGAGACAACAGCAGAGACTCTTGAGTGAGCTGCAATGTCCGTGTGTCCCACCTTAGGTGCTGAGCTAAGTGAAAGGGATGGGAGGTTGCAGTAGCTGGGAAGAGGCCTGGCAGAAAGGACTCGGGTGTGGCCAGCGAGGAGGGAGTGTGTGACCATATTGTTCTTGCCTTGTGCAGGGCTGGGGAGAGGCAGGGCTGGGTGGGGAATAGTTGATGGATTTTCAAGCCTTTTACCAAGACACCAATGGATTTTGGGAGCTCAGCATGAGACACCTTGAGCAGGCCTGATTTTTTTCACAGGCTGGGTTCCCAGCACATTCTGAAAGTCAGGTCTTTTGAAGGTGTCTCGAGCTGGGAGCCAAAAATTAGAGGAACCCCAAGTTATTGTCATTGTTGAAAATCTTGGCCTATGGTAATGATTCATAGGCTGGGATTAGAAACTGTGCAGCACTGCACCTGGCCCCCATGCCCTGCTGAACCCTGGGGGGCAGATTCCATCTCTTCCCAATGGTGCCATTGGCTTGGATTCAACTTTGCTGGAGCATGGCTAGATCCATCCTTGCTTTAGTTATCCTTGCCTCTCCATTAGCACAGAACTGTGCAAGAGGGAATATTTTTATAAACATATAATTATGGCTTCATATTTCTCTTCCAATCTGTGATGGGGTGTACAAACCACACTGGCCTTGAGAGGGTAAATTGGGCCTAATTAACTGCCAAAGCTGCACCTGGAGGAGGAGCCAGGGAGTAGGAATTGATTAATTAGACATGAGGCTCAGCTGGGAAGGGAGAGACAGGGCTATGTAAGCCAGGGAGCCGGCAACAGAAGGGGGTTGCAGGGATGGAATTTGAAGTCACTCCCTGGGACATGGGAGGTTAGTAGCTAGACGCAAGCTGCCTTCTCCCTGGGAGGGGAGGGTTAGGACTGGCAAACCCAGAGGAGGAGGAGAGCTAGAGAGGTAGGCAAGGCTCAGGGGAAAGAGCAGCGAGATACGGGGTCGGTCAAACCTTAGCTGCCAGTGAGAGGGCTCCTGAGCCAGGACGCAGCATAGAGGGTGGGCCCAGGTCCCCCTAACAGCCACCAAGGAAGTGACACCGGCGGGGCAGTGAGCAGGAAGATTGCCTGAGCCCATTTATCAAGAAGGACTTTGTTACTCCAGAAGGGGGGAACACGTATGATGACCTGGCTGGAGGGCCGAGTCATGAAGAGGAGGCTGCAGGGTGAGAGAGGATGGGTGAAGACACCACCAGAGGAGGGGTCACTGCCTGGCCAGTGCTAATCCCCAGAGTGACCCAGGAGGAGGCACCACTTGTGCTGAGTGGACCCCGTGACACAACCCTTCAAGATTTTTTATGTTGTAGCATCTAGGAGCTCCAGTTCTGGACCAGGACCCTATTGTGCTAGGCACTGCACATACCCAGAAGGAAAAGATGGTTTCTGCCCTAAACATCTCACGGTCTAATAACATGACAAAAGTTTATCGGATAGGTCCCAAATCCAATATCCAGCGACTAAGTGAACCATCAAATGCATTATGCTAGAGCAGCAAGTTTGCAGACTGTTAGCAGCAAACTTTAAACTTTAATGTGGAATATTTATAAATTCCTTTTGTCTTTAATGTTCCATGAGATTAGCTGATAATGCATTTTTTAAAAAAGTGTAGTAAAACATGAAATATATCACTTGAAGTGTCCCAGCATAAGGCTCCAAATTAGTACTGGCCTTCTGGGGGGTCAGGGTAAGACTGTTTCAGGAAATAATTAGCTGGGTCACTTGTACAACTTTTATGTCAATTTTTATGACATTGTAAAGAATGCAGGATTTGTTCCAAAAGGCCTGATTCTGCTCTCAGTTACATCAGGTTAATCGGGATTGACTCCAGTGAAGCCCTGGAATCACTGTGCTGTCTGTGGAAGTGAGATCAGGTCCAGAGGTTTTGCTCAGCTAAACTCCCATTGAAATCAGTGGGCCAGTTTCTGGTCTCAGTTACACTGGTGTAAATTCATTGTAACATTGCATCTCCATTGGCTTTGCTGGGCTCACTCTGGATGTATTCAGAGATATTACCAAGACCAGAATCTGGTGCAGGGAGAGTAAAAAAACAGTCAGGATTTCAGGATTTGGCCCCAAATGAATAGTTCTGTGGTCAGCTCAGAACAAGAGGAAACAGCAGTGTTCTGAATGCCCAGTGTAAACACAAGCTCATTTTTACGGAGAAGAGTTTAACTGAACCACAGGGCTCAACATGAAAATTGTTGTACAATTAGAAAACATAATGTTTCCTTAAATGGCCACGGCAATGTCACTGTTTTGAGGGGACTGGGGTAACACTTTTTATTCCTTTTGACAGGAGACAAGCCCGGTTCTAGCCACATTCACACCTGAAGTCAGTGGGCCAGATTCCGATCTCACACTGGTGTAAATCAATAATAATTCTGTTGAAGTCAATGGCACCACCTCAGTCTACAACCAGGGTAAATGAGATCAGAGTCAGGCCCCAGGAGAGTACTTGCATAACGTGAGTAGGGCAGGCCGAGTCAGGCTCTGAGTTAACACCATGGCCCTGGCTCAGCAAAGCACTTAACTAACATTCTTAAATCCCTCCCAGCCAGTGCCCTGTCTCCAATTGTGGCCAATCTCTGAGGAAGGCGAAAAAAGAAAAATATTCCTTCCTGATCCCTGCAGGTGATCAGCTGGAGCATCTAGCTTGGAGATGGATAGAGAGCTCTTTAATGTTTTTAAGGAGGTAAATACTAATAGGAACTGCTTGATCATGGGGGACTTTAACTTCCCGGATATAGATTGGGAAACAAATGCTAGTAATAATAATAGGGCTCAGCTTTTCCTAGACGTGATAGCTGATGAATTCCTTCATCAAGTGGTTGCTGAACCGATGAGGGGGGATGCCATTTTAGATCTGATTTTGGTGAGTAACGAGGACCTTGTTGAGGAAATAGTTGTAGGGGACAACCTTGGCTCGAGTGATCATGAGCTAATTCGTTTCAAAATAAATGAGAGGATAATCAATATTGCATCTGAGACTAGGGTTTACGATTTCAAAAGGGCTAACTTTACTAAATTAAGGCGACTAGTTAGGGAAGTGGACTGGACTAACATATTTAGGGATCTAAAGGCAGATGACGCCTGGGGTTACTTCAGGTTGAAGTTGCAGGAGTTGTCAGAGGCATGTATCCCGAGAAAGGGAAAACAGCTCGTAGGTAGCAGTTTTAGGCCGAGCTGGATGAGCAAGCGTCTTAGAGGGGTCATTAAGAAAAAACAGAAAGCGTACCAGGAGTGGAAAATGGGAGGGATCAGCAAAGAAACCTACCTTATTGAGGTCAGAGGGTGTAGGGAAGCAGTGAGAAAGGCAAAGCGACGGGTGGAGATGGACCTAGCGAAGGGGATTAAAACCAATAGCAAAAGGTTTTTTAGCCATATAAATAGGAAAAAAACCAAGAAAGAAGAAGTGGGACCGCTTAAAACTTTAAATGGAGTGGAGATTAGGGATAATCTTGGAATGGCACAATATCTGAACGAATATTTTGCCTCGGTCTTTAATGAGGCTAATGAAGGGCTAAGGAATAGTGATAGAGGGACCGATGGGAATGAAGATATGGGGGTAGACATTACGGTATCTGAGGTAGAAGCCAAACTTGAACAGCTTAACGGAAGTAAATCGGGGGGCCCGGATAATCTTCATCCTAGAATATTAAGGGAATTGGCGAGTGATATTGCTAGCCCGTTAGCGATGATTTTTAATAAATCTCTAAATTCGGGGATTGTACCGTTTGACTGGAGATTAGCTAATGTAGTTCCTATATTCAAGAAGGGGGAAAAAAGTGACCCGGGTAACTACAGGCCAGTTAGTTTAACATCTGTAGTATGCAAAATCATGGAAAAAATTTTAAAAGAGAGAGTGGTTACGGAGCATGAGGCCGATGGCAACTGGGATAGATTACAGCATGGATTTACGAAAGGTAGATCGTGCCAAACCAACCTGATCTCCTTCTTTGAGAAAGTAACAGATTTTTTAGACAAGGGAAATGCGGTGGATCTAATATATCTGGATTTCAGTAAGGCGTTTGATACGGTACCGCATGAGGAATTACTGGTTAAATTGGAAAAGATGGGGATCGAAATGAAAATCCAGAGGTGGATAAGGAGCTGGTTAAAGGGGAGACTGCAGAGGGTAGTATTGAAGGGGGAACTGTCGGGTTGGAGGGGGGTTACCAGTGGAGTTCCTCAAGGTTCAGTTTTGGGTCCGATTTTATTCAATCTATTTATTGCTGACCTGGGAAGCAAGAGTAGGAGTGGGCTGATAAAGTTTGCGGATGACACCAAGTTGGGAGGTATTGCCAACTCGGAAAAGGATCGGGATATCCTCCAGGGAGATTTGGATGACCTTGTAAACTGGAGTATTAGTAACAGGATGAAATTCAATAGTGAGAAGTGTAAGGTTATGCATTTAGGGATGACTAATAAGAATTTTAGTTATAAGCTAGGGACGCACCAGTTGGAAGTAACGGAGGAGGAGAAGGACCTACGAGTCCTGGTTGATCGTAGGATGACTATGAGTAGGCAATGTGATGTGGCCATTAAAAAAGCTAATGCGGTCTTGGGATGCATTAGGCGAGGTATTTCTAGTAGGGATAAGGAGGTGCTAGTCCCGTTATATAAGGCGTTGGTGAGACCTCATTTGGAGTATTGTGTGCAGTTTTGGTCTCCCATGTTTAAGAAGGATGAATTCAAACTGGAACGGGTACAAAGAAGGGCCACTAGAATGATCCGAGGAATGGAAGGCCTGTCGTATGAAAGGAGACTTGAGGAGCTCGGTTTGTTTTCCTTAACCAAAAGAAGGATAAGAGGAGATATGATTGCACTCTTTAAATATATCAGAGGGATAAATACCAGGGAAGGAGAGGAATTATTTCAGCTCAGTGCTAATGTGGACACGAGGACAAACGGATATAAATTGTCAGTCAGGAAATTTAGGCTTGAAATTAGACGAAGGTTTCTAACCATCAGGGGAGTGCAATACTGGAACAGCCTACCGAGGGAAACAGTGGGGGCGAAGGACCTCCATGACTTTAAGATTAAGCTAGATAAGTTTATGGAGGAGATGGTATGATAGGATAACAGGCTTAGTCAATAAGTAAATTAAGTGCCACACTGGTAAATAGTACAATGGGTCAATGATATGATATTCTTAACCTTTTTCCAGAGGGTATGGCTGGAGAGTCTTGCCCGCATGCTCGGGGTTCAGCTGACTGCCATATTTGGGGTCGGGAAGGAATTTTCCTCCAGGGTAGATTGGCAGTGGCCCTGGAGGTTTTTCGCCTTCCTCCGAAGCATGGGGCAGGGGTCGCTTGCTAAAGGAGTGGGTGGATCGGCTTATGTGGCCTGCATCTTGCAGGAGGTCAGACTAGATGATCATAATGGTCCCTTCTGATCTTGAATTCTATGATTCTATGATTCTATGAGGTTTGATTATTGTGATTGTCTCAATGCAGAATTGCAGGCGTTATGAACATGTTGAGGACAAGGCAGGCAATCGGGTTCTCCCCAGGCCCTATAAAGTAAGGGGATAAATAGGGGGACTTCAGTAGTGCCAGAATTTCACCCCTTGTGTTTTGAGTATAGTTGAGTGTCTGCTGGGACTATTTTCATAGGTGTAGCAAGGGCAGGCAGTGACTGGTCTCTCGCATCCCTCCTGGTGGCATGAGAATGGCTTCTGCCTCGTACAGGCACAAATCCATTTGGTCACTCCTGCTCAGGCTGGGTGTTCCAGCTCTGGCTCTAAGCGAAATGGCCTATAACCAACTGTGTTCTGTTAAATACTGTAAAATGGAAAGTGCTATGTAAATGATTAATCACAATGGTAAATAATTGATGCTGAGCTGGGAAATAGCTTCCCTTCAATAATCTCTTCTGACCCAAGCCTTCATTTAAGCAGCCTTCAGGAAATGGCCATTAAATGGGTGGGAGAAGCAGCCTGGCTGCTTTTTCCTGCCATGGTTTATGTATTAGAATGTAATGTTTATATAACACTAACCGTCAATGACTCTCTCTTCTCCAACTTCAACTTGTGTACTGTGGACGGGGTGGAAGTGTCTCCTCCGTGGGCCAGACTGCTAGCCTTGCTCACGCTGAATAGCACCTTACACCAGGAGTAGCCCTATTCAAGTCAATGTCAACTGTGCGTGGAGTAGGGTTGCCAACTTGGTAATATTTTGAAAATGGACATGCCAGCAGGCGTGCTGGAACCTCTCCTGCCCCGCCTCTTTCCCCCGAGGCCCCGCCTCTTTCCCCCGAGGCCCCGCCTCCATCCATTCCTCTTCCCCTTTCCCTCCTGTCACTCGCTGCTTTTCCCTTCCCACTCTCCCTCACCTGGGTCAAGAGGGGCTCGCCTGCGGAGCTAGGGTTGGGAGCTGCAGTCACCTGACACAGATAGGAGACGGCCCCGGCAGAGTAGGGGCTGGAATGGGTGATGACCCAGAGCCTCCCTGCTTCCCCCACCTTCCGTAACCAGATATTGGGTGGGTGTCTGGTCATTAGCTCTGACCGGACACTGTTTGGTCCCCTCAACCGGACTTTCCAGTTGAAAACTGGGGACCTGGCCACCCGAATGTGGAGTAACATATTACTCATGGTGAAGAAGGGTCTCCTGCTCCAGCCCCCTGTCTTATGACATTGGATCTTGTTCTCCTTTGTTTCCAGTTTGTTTGCTCTGATGGGACTCTCGACCCCTTTCCTGGACAAAGAGAACTAAGATGAAAGGTGGAGCAATGGAGAACTCTTCATTTCATCACAAAAATAAACGAGGAACAAAGAGGATTAACAGGGAGTATTTGTTTTGCAGGAAATTCCAAAGAAGGGAGTTTCCTTCCAAAAATATAAGCCAATATTTTTCTAAAGGGACTAGTGATTTTGGGTGCCTCCGTTGTTGGGTGCCTTAGATGGACACCTGGCTTCAATAAGGTGGGTGCTGCCTTACTTCATGAGGCTGACTACATGGATTGCGGATGGCAGCACAATGGGGAGAACAGCTGCCACAGGGGTGCTATGCCTTATCCCCACAAAAGGGGGGCAGGGTAGTTTTTGATGGCTCCACCCCTCACCTCCCCACCCCCCAGCTAGCTAAGCTACCCAGACCTGAAGGGATGTGCAAGCAAGAGACAGATGCTGAATCTCTGGGAAGCCAAACATGACTCAGTCTGTCTGAGGCAGCAAGAGGATGTGCTTCCCCCGGAGCTCAGGGCTTGGGCCAAAACCACAGCTGAGCCTGTAGAAAGAACACTGAGAATAATTGGGCTGATTTTTTCTAAAGAGGGTTGTCACCCCTGTGAATGGCTGTCCCTTTTCCTTGTAGGATTTCCTGTTCTCCCAAGACCCAGCTGCCCACTTCTGTGGTATGTAATATGTTGGGGTTGGGGTGGGGGCAGTTACAGAGACTAACCTCTAGACTGCTGAACAAGCAGAGACCTGGCAGTGTCATGTTAAACTCTCTGAATTGTTACAGTTAAACACACATGCCACCTGAAAGCGTTCATTTGGCAGCGAGCCTGGAAAAAGCCACTATTTTAAGAGTTAATACCAGGACATGGCTCCTGGACCCATTGAAAACACTTCGTAAAGCCAGCAAAGCGAATTATACCCAGTACTCGAAAGCCAGACTCCAAGCAAGCAGGCTAACCTCACAGCTCCACTAATTCAAGTGGAAGGAAAGCAAAATGCCTGCAGGTGTTGCCATGCAGTGGGACAACTCCTATCACTGTTTTCTGTTGTCGCTGTTTGCTGTGGTGGGTTTTTTTTTTTATCTCCAGTGCTAGGTAAATAACAGTAACACACTCTTATTCCTTCTGGGTGCTCATGTTTTTCTACACTCCACTGATGCTTGTTCTTATTGTTACCAGCGACGGTGCAAAAATGACTGTGACTTGTCCTGTAGGGAGCCCCAGCAGGCGTTGTGCAAGCAACGCCTGCCCATTAAGAAAACTCCGGAATGAGGATTCCCTCGGTGCACTCCTCCCGCCAAGCTGCCAGGGCTCCAGGCTGAGCTGTGCTGGCTGCTCCGTGACAGAAGCTCTGAGCCACCTTGATGATGATTCCTTGATGACAATTTCACAGGCTGTCAGTGACCGTTGTGCCTGAGTGGGCCTGCTGAAGGGTAATGGGATTTAATTGCTCTTTGGAGGAGAGGAGACACTAATTTTTTTTTTTTGGCACTGTGAGATGCATTTAAAAAGAGCTTTATGAGGTGAGGCTGGAAGGGGGAAGGAGAGTGGAAATGGATATTCATTTCTATAGTGAGCTGAAGCAGCGTCTGAAAGCCAATAGAATCCCACAGGTATTTTTAAAGTCATTTGTTGATTAGGGAGCAGATCCTCAGCCGGTGTAGCTACGTTGGAGGCAGTGGAGTTAGACTGATTTACCTCAGTTAGAATCTAGCCCCCTTTCATCTGTATTTTGTTTCTTTGGCTCTTCTGTTGCTGCTATGTGTGGAGATCACCCCCAGTAGAAGGCGGCAAGGTTGCAGCGCAAGGCTAATTCGCTTGCTCATCAGCTCTGGAATTCCAACCTGCTTTTGGTCAGAAGTGACCTGAATTTGATCATATTGCTCCAGTCCCTAGTGGATGTCTGTCCAGATTGCACAATTGCCCCCACAATTTAATTTGGCACCATCTGGTCCTCTCTGCTCAGTGTAGGAAATAGCAGGGGGGCATTGGCAGGGCAGATCTGACATCGTTACTATGGGGTGAGTCTGTCCAAACCATGCCTGGCACCAGCCACGGCTACCAGTCTCTCTCACGTTCATGGGCATTAAAATTCACTCCCGCTCTGGGAAATAAAAAGAAAGCTTAGCCCCTTCCGTCCTCAGCAAGCGTTCTGACAATGGTGCAAGGTCACTCGAACTTTTCCTCTTTGTTCTCCTTCCCTGCTCTCTTGACTGGCGAGAGGAGCCCTGGCAAATCCAATTTATTTATTCATTTTTCATTCTTAGCTGCGCATTTGAAATGCTAACTAGTGCTGAGAGAAATGAGCAGCAACCTCCCAGCAGCAGAACCCCCTCAAAGAGGCAAGGGACCATCAGAGATCCTGATTGATAGTGCAGGCCCTCACTGCAAAGATCCAACAGTTTTGCTCCATATCTAAAAGGACCATAAAGCACACCGCATTGGAAACAGCCTAGACAAGAACACCACTGATGTTATCTGTGGCAGAAATATTGATCTTTGTTAAAAATAGTCTTTGCTGCTTGTTTCATGCTGCTCCTGAAATTTCTTATTTATTAAGAGCTGTCTTAAGGAAAGTCACTATCCTGAGCTTAAACATTTCTCCTTAATACACCTTTTCGAATATATTGCCTCAATCTACTTTGATTGTTTGCTTCTTGGGTGTTTTTTTTTTAATTCCAGCAAACAAATCATTTCTTTTTTCTAACTTGTTTGGAGGTAATGAAATTGCAGGAAGCTCTTTTTTGGTGTATGTTTTAAGAATACCATTGAAGCGAGCTAAGATAATGCTGTGGGTAATTAAACCTCATGCTTCACGATGTAAGAGGATTGCCTGTGTGGCTTAAGATGGACTTCTTTCATCTCCTTTCCCCTCCCAAGTACAGTTCTGCACAAATCTCTAGGTGCTATATGGTGTGGGAAGTGTCACCTTCCTCTGATGCAATGGGTATTAGCCAATGACAGAAGCGGTACTCTGGACTATATAAACCCATGATTGCTAGTTGCTATACGGTGTGGGGATTGATACTTTCCTGGGGAGCACTAATAATCAATGTCAGAGGCAGTATCCTGAACAAGAGCTGGATGAATTTTGGAGGGTGTCAGAGTCTACCCTCACTTGAAACTGGGCGGTTTCAAAGTGAGGACCCGCATGTCTTCCCCCCACCCCAAAATCCTAGGGTAGGTCTCCCCTTCGGCTGCCACCACCCGGTCAATTCCGTGGGCCGGGACACCCCTGTTTCCCCCCTTGGGAACACAGATCAATTCACAGAGGAGGAACCTCCCCCCTCTTCCCTCTCTCCCCTGCTCCGGAGACAGAGATGCCTGGATTCAAACGCCTTGAATCTCTACACACAGGGAAGCAGCCCACTTCCCCCTCCCCTTCCCCTGAATTTCCCCAAGGGAAGGAATTAACCAAGTCCAAAGAAAAGAAAGAATTTATTAAGAGAACAAAAAGAAAGTACAGAATCTCTATGAGCCCAAGCTGGACACTCATAGGGTATAACCTTATCAATCTCTGGAGAGAATCCCCTCTCCCCCTTTTCTCAGTAAAAGCAATATCAGCAGACAGGAATAAAGCATTTCCTTTAGCAACCACACAATTGCAAATATAGAAATCAAATCATAAGACTAATTCGCCTTTCTAATTAATACTCACTATTAATTAGTAGAAACTACTCCAGGAGAACTTGGAGACATGACTGTCCTCTGTTAGATCCAAAAACAGTTCTCACACAGACAAAGGCTTCCCTCCACAGAGATTTGAAATTATCTCATCTCTGATTGGTCCTTTGGTCAGGTGGTCACCAGGTACTACATGTTAACCCTTTACAGGTAAAACAGACCTTAACCCTTAACTATCTGTTTATGACACGCCCCCCAAATCGCCAACAGTGGGAACTACTGGTGGTGATTTCCTCCTAGAACTGTAAAATAAACAGATAAACAAAACACATGCACTATTACATATACTACTAAGTATGTAAACAACAAGATATTTGACACTGAAGAACACTTTGTATGCATTTGAGCGGACGTACTTGGCGACGTCCTTGCCCATCCTCCCAGTGGAAGGACTTCCCCAACCTGTCTTTGGTTTGTTGACCCCAGAATGCCCACTGGGATGTCAGGGCCCAAGCTTAAGAGCTTGTCCCAGTACTTAGTTGGAACTACCAACTGTCTTTGAGGATGCTGGCCTTCCTGGTGTTCACCAGAAAGAATGTCCTTATATAAAAGTCCTTGTTTTACAACAAACTGGAATTGGGTAGAAGAGCTGAGAGGCGGTGGGTTGCTTCGTGCCGCCGCCCAAAGCTTTCTTAAGGCTGTCATCGGCTTCCTGCTCAGTCTGGAACTGTTCCCTTGAGGCGGGAGACACCAGTTCCTCTGGGAGCGATGTAGGTGATGAGGTTGTTTCCATTGACTGTGAACCGCTCTCCGCTGGTGCACAAGGTGATATTTTAGGCTCTGGCTGAGACTCTTGGGTAGAGTTGTCTGCTGCTTCTGCCAGTTTAGGCCCGTTGGCGCCCCCTGGCGGTGGAGTTGCAAGCGCTGGCGTCAGTGCTGGCGCTGGTTCTGCCGCTGGTTGCTTTTCCAGTTCCGGTCCTGGGACTGGATGTACTATGGCTGCTGTAGTTGTTGGCATGAGATCCGGTTCCACCACCTCTGTCTGGGTCTCTGGTAACACAGACAGGGTCCTGGTGGATGGCTTAGGAACAGGGATGGGAGTGCCTGCTTGTTTGGCCTGGCCGCGGGTGACCACTCCCCCCCTCTTGGCCAGCTGCACATGGTTGGCCAAGTCTTCCCCCAGTAGCATGGGGATGGAATAATTGTAATAGACAGCAAAAGTCCTCTTTCCTGACCAGTCCTTGTACTGGTCTTCAGGGATGCTGTACCCATGGCAGGTCCTTTTAACCTTTTTGAAGAAGGCCTGAGTGTCCTCACCTGCCATGTAGGTGGGAAATTTCTTGGGATGGGGAACAGTGCCTTCTGGTGCTGGCCACACCCCTCTGCAGTCAGTGAATTTTATGTGTGGCTTGCTGGTGTTGCTTTTTGGTGCTGGCCACACCCCTCTGCAGGCAGTGAACTGGTTTCCCCAATTCCTAACCCTTTCTATTCCCGAGAGACTGAATAGAAAAGAAACAAAACCTTTTCATTTGCAAATGTGTAGTTGCTGTTTGCTGATATACTGAGAAGACCAAAAAAACTGGTTTGTCCTGTTTCTAGCACTTGCTAAGTACCTCACAGTGGGGGTCCTTTCTAACAAGCCTCCTAGAAAAACTTGCACGTCTCCCCCCCCACAAACCTGTTTTCCCACTGGATGGGAATGTACTTTGTCGAGCACTTCCCCCCACCTTAGGAATCCTGAGTGATACCTGATATCACAAAGGAAGGACACACCTCTAGGGAAGAGTTTTTCCTCAGCATAGCCAGCAGAGAAAAAAAAACCTCCTAACCCTGAAAACTGCTTGAAACTGCCTTTTCCTTAAGCTGCCTGTCCAAGCAAACAGAAGAAAAACTGCTTCCAACAAAGCCTGCTGGAAACTTAATTCCCTCCAGCCAACCTGGCTGAAACTGTAAACTCCCTCTTCTCTCAGGTTGCTTTCCTGCTCTAGAAGAAGAGAATAGCTCCCTTCAGCATAGCCCAGCTGAAAAAAACTCCTTGTAACAATGGGTTCGAAACTCCGCTGCCACCATGTCAGAGTCTACCCTCACTTGAAACTGGGCGGTTTCAAAGTGAGGACCCGCATGTCTTCCCCCCACCCCAAAATCCTAGGGTAGGTCTCCCCTTCGGCTGCCACCACCCGGTCAATTCCGTGGGCCGGGACACCCCTGTTTCCCCCCTTGGGAACACAGATCAATTCACAGAGGAGGAACCTCCCCCCTCTTCCCTCTCTCCCCTGCTCCGGAGACAGAGATGCCTGGATTCAAACGCCTTGAATCTCTACACACAGGGAAGCAGCCCACTTCCCCCTCCCCTTCCCCTGAATTTCCCCAAGGGAAGGAATTAACCAAGTCCAAAGAAAAGAAATAATTTATTAAGAGAACAAAAAGAAAGTACAGAATCTCTATGAGCCCAAGCTGGACACTCATAGGGTATAACCTTATCAATCTCTGGAGAGAATCCCCTCTCCCCCTTTTCTCAGTAAAAGCAATATCAGCAGACAGGAATAAAGCATTTCCTTTAGCAACCACACAATTGCAAATATAGAAATCAAATCATAAGACTAATTCGCCTTTCTAATTAATACTCACTATTAATTAGTAGAAACTACTCCAGGAGAACTTGGAGACATGACTGTCCTCTGTTAGATCCAAAAACAGTTCTCACACAGACAAAGGCTTCCCTCCACAGAGATTTGAAAAAATCTTATCTCTGATTGGTCCTCTGGTCAGGTGGTCACCAGGTACTACATGTTAACCCTTTACAGGTAAAACAGACCTTAACCCTTAACTATCTGTTTATGACAGAGGGTAAATAGTTTATTTGAAGAAAAATGCAGCTTTGGGTTGACCAAAACTGCCTGTGAATTCAGGTCAAATTCAGGGAATAGTTTTGCTGAAATTTTTCTTTTTACATTTCAAAAAAGTTGAAACATTTCATTTTGACATTTTCTAAACAAAATGTCTAGGCTTTTCACTTCAGAATGATGTTTTGTTTTGAAAGTTAGCTAGATTCATTTTTAAAAAATGGACGGGGGAAAAATTTCATTTTGAATTGAGTGAAACGTTTTGTTTGACCCAAAGCAAATTTTGTTTGTTTTTGATTTTTTATTTTGACCACTGAACCGAAAAAATCTATGATTTGCTCAGCTTTACCCTGGACTACATGAGTCTCTGAACTGATCCAGCATTGCAATCCCATGTTTCATAAGCATTCCAGAAGTAATGGCTAAGTGGGCTAAGCATGCCTAGATTCCCATGAACCGTCAGTTCCCAAAACCGACAAAGTGAGTTCCATGCAGTTTACTGAGAGAGTTTTGGGCAGGCCCTTAAAAACCAAAGCCTTATCTTCCCTGTGAACGTTAAAGATCTTAGGGCACTTCCATATGTATAGACTATAGACTCCTTGGCCAAAATGTTCTGAAGAAGCAGCAGCTTACATTTGGTTTGGTGTTTTTTTTGCTTTGCAAAGTATTTTTATAGAAATTCAATTTCATTCCATTGATGGTGGATCTATGCCCAGCTGAACCACACATAACTCATTAACTGTAGAAGAAGTGATACGCTGCTTCTTCGGGGAAGTGGTAGACACACGTGTCCTTATACATGTATCAATTCCTTGGTGAAAAACCCACATAACTCACAGATTGTTCAGAGCAATACCATCTGTGATCCCCCCCTACCCCGGAACGTGGTCTGGGTTCATGGCTGGGTCAGTTAATTAGCAGTATATTGTACAGAACTAATTACTATTTTTGCAGAGTTCAAAGCAACACCATTTTAGCCTTAGGGTCCCTATATTACGCTGGACACTATCTATAGCATCACTTAATTGTATATAGCAAACCAAAAAGCAATGATCTAGAAGAGATGAAAACTGTTTGGGAAAAAATGTACGTAGGTTTCTAAACTATTTTTCTCATCAACAGATTCAGAAACCCATTTCAACACTCAAACCAGCATATATCGCACGCCTGTCTTATCTGATGTGATGAGATAATTTTGAGCCAGTTACCAGGCTTGGTTCAGCGACTGGAAACAGGTCACACCTGAGCATTTTTTGTTAGGACATTTTTTCACTATATAGCATTAAAGGACAATGAAAAGATTTCACTTTTCAAAATCTGGGCTTTTCCTGTCCTCCAGCAATTTGGCATTGTCAGTTGTGAGGTTGTACTCAAGATGGATCCTGGCATCTTGTTACGTTACAGTACAGTTCCATCTGTACTCAGAGACATAGGCAGGGAGTTATATGGGCCTGTGCTGCCCATGCTCCACCAATATTCAGTAACGTGGGCCCAGCTCCACCAATGTTTGGGGCTCTGCTGCAGGCTGGGCCTGGCCCTGTGCCCGAGGTCCCGGCTGCCGCCCGGGGGCTCCACTGCCAGCCTCGCGCCCATCCCCAGCTGTGGTCCCAGTCTCGGCCCCTTTACCCCTGTCAATCTAGCCCCTCCTGGAGACATGGCCCTGCTCCCGTGTCGGGGGTGGGACTTGGACCCATTCTGGGCACCACCTAAAATTATACAAACCTGGCGCCCAGGCTCTGAGGAAGGGATGGTTTAGTGACTGAAGCTCTGGATTGGGCTTCAGGAGCCATGGGGCCAGATCCACACATATGATCACAGATCTGCTGAAGTCAATTAACACCAGCTGAAGATCTGTACCTGGATTTCTGTTCAGGTCAGTGCTACAGTCTTGTTATGTGACCCCGGGCAAGCTACTTAGGTATGTCTGCACTGCCTTGGAAACCTGGATCTGTGGAAGCTGAGCCTGCGGACTTGATGTTTCCAAGTCAGTGCTCGAGCCTCCAAACTGCATTGTAAACCCTGGGTTTACAGTTGCTGGACTCGGGTCTTACAGCCATGCTAATGCCTCCATACTATGCAGATCTTCTGGCTTGGGTCTGTGACTTGAGCTGCATCCACACTGCAAAGTGACAAAGCTTGGACCTGAGTCGCAGTGGGATTTGGGCTCTGACCCATCCCCCGAACAGGATCCTAGGACCCAGATCCTGAGTGCTTGCTGACCCAAGTCAGACTGATTTTGTGTGGATGGAAGGGAGGCTTGGTCTCAAACTTGAGTCACAGCCTGGGCATAGTGTCCATTAATCCTGGGCAGCTGATGAGTGCTTGTGTTCCCTAAATAGCCAGGCTGTTGTTAAGCATTAGAGAGTTTAGAAGGAAAAGGGTATGGCAGGGAGGAATTTCCTGGGAATGGTCTGTGGAGCCAGAGATGGTTAATATGGGGGAGTAAGCCCCACACAGGTTACAAGAGGTGGTGATGTTTCTTTCTGGATCTTGACCACTAGCCTGACCCAGCCCAGAGCCTTTTGCTTGAGGACATAAGAACGGCCATACTGGGTCAAACCAAAAGTCCATCTAGCTCAGTATCCTCTCCAGGGCTGTCCTTAGGGGGGGGTGGGGCCTGGAGCGGAAATGACGAATCCGTCACTTCCGGGACTGACCTGTTACGTCTGGGACCGACCGTGCCCAGCGCTGGCCAATCGCACCAGTGGCCCGCGGGGCCCCCCAAAGCACAGGGCCCAGAGCGGACACCCCGATTCACCGTATGTGAGGGCCAGCTCTGATCCTGTCTTCCAACAGTGGCCAATGCCAGGTGCTTCAGAAGGAATGAACGGAACAGGTAATCATCAAGTGATCAATCCCCTGTTCCCCATTCCTAGCTTCTGGCAAACAGAGGCCAGGGACACCATCCCTGCCCATCATGGCTAAATGTCATTGGTGGACCTATCCTCCATGAACTTATCTAGTTCCTTTTTGAACCCTGTTATAGTCTTGGCCTTCAGAACATCCTCTGGCAAAGAGTTCCACAAGTTAACTGGGTGTAGTATGAAGAAATACTTTTGTTTGTTTGTTTGTTTGTTTAAACTTGCTGCCTATTAATTTCATTTGGTGACATCTAGTTCTTGTGTTATGAGAAGGAGTAAATAACACTTCCTTATTTATTTTCTCCACACCGGTCATGATTTTGTACGACTGAGTTTGGGAGCTCTGAGCCAGGGTCCTGGGGCAAGGCCCTTGTGAACTGTTTATTGTAATTGTTCCTGAGACCTTATTAAAGGGGACATGCTATTTTATTAATCTTTTTTGGGATTCTCCTTGCTGCAATCCATTAACGGGATCCGCACGATGCCCAAGTGGGGAGTTAAGACCTGGACGGTGCCGCACAGGGCTGCAAAGGCCTGCGCGGGGATGGCACGTCCCCTCTTACAAACCACAGAGCCTCATGGGATGCACATATATCCAACAACTCTATTATTATTACACTGAGGGATAAGAATGGAGTTGTGTTAATAATAAATAAAAGCCACAACATGACAGTGGATTTGATGGCTCCAATCAAAGAATGACATTGCTTTTCCTTCTTTCTCTCTATTTGACCCTAGAGTTTTGTTTTAATCTTCCCACATATCTTTTGCCTAAGAAGGATGTGGTTTTTAAAAAGAACTCCTGACAAAGAGAAGCTCACTTTTTCCCTCGGTGGTGTCAGTTCACGCGGAGGGTCGGCTGGTGTAAACCGGTGTAGTTCCGTTGGCACCAGTTTACCCCAGCTAAAGTGTTGTCCCAGGGCTGTGCTTTTTGCTCCATCCAGGGGAGATCTTAGTCCAACGCACAGAACCTAATCACCGCCTTAAGGGTAGTTTGTTGTTTGCTGAGTTGCAACTGCATTGGAGCAAGTTTATTATTTTCTTTTCATGTGTCGCTCAAGACACCAAACTGTTATGGATTATGTGTTCTCTGCTGTTGTGGTTGGGCAGGAGGCCAGCATTGGACTGTAATTGCCACTGTTTTGTAGCAAGGCACTTGGATGTGTGATTTTTTTGTTTATCAGCGTGCCATTAGAGATGCTATGGAGATACTGTCTCTTTGCCTGGGGTGATGGAGGCTGCAGAAGCTGAGGGCAGCAGCTAGCAGAAAGTGACAGGAAGATTTTAGAGCATTGAACTGTGGGTTCTGCCTGAATCCCTCTCCTTTACAAACGCCTGCATCTTGTGTTTCTAACAAGCTGATCACGCAGACCCTAACTTATGTAAACTCGTGGGAAAAGTTTGGGGGCTGGGAGGCTGGAGAGGTTTTGAGCATAACACTTATGCTGGGCACATATTCCTTTGGAAGCCAGCGCTATGAAGGGGATACATATTGTATTGTCCTGCAATCATTTTGGTACCTGCTGTCACAATTCAGGGCAACTGCACCTGTATTCCCCCTCTGTGGTCCTGCAAGGGCACCCACTCTAGGCTCCAGGATCCTCAGCCATCACCTCTCTTGGGTAGAGGCCTGGGTCTCTCTCCCTCCTGATCACGGAGAGATCAGGTTGCACAGCACCCTGCCTCCCCTGTGATAGCCTTAGCAAGCCAGACTGCCTAAACAGGCCGGCGTCTGTGCTTTACTAGCTCTCCAAAGGCTGTGAATTGCCAGTTCAGAGTAATGGGGAATCACTCTGATCAGCTTAGTGGATTTTTCTGCTATGAACTTCTGATGAGATTTATGCAGCATGCGCCATGATCAGAAAATGCTTTTCCTCTCAATTTACAGCCTGGGTAAAAAATAAATAAATACTATGGTGGAGGTAGAAGAAGTTGTAATGACTGAGGATGTTGTTATATTATAGTTGATGGCAGCCATCTTAGTCCCACAGAAAAGAAAGCCCTTCTTATGAAGGTTGTAAAATGACTTGAATGGGAGACTCCTTTGTAGTAAGGCTATTTTATCTCTTTGGCATGCTTTGACAGGTATCTGGAGCTTGACTATACATTTTCGGTAAACCTATCTATGAAATGCGAGGAACACTTTCTCCACCTCCCAGATTCAAAGGCTTTTGTCTCACAGAGAGTGCCACAAAAAGACTCTCACAGCCAACCGTGCCAATCGCACATCAGAGACAATTAGTGACACTGGTACTAGACTCTCTCCCTCCCACTGACATGAGAGGAAATGTAGCAAGAAGCTGGAAAAAGCACCTGCCCGTAATTGTGGGCGGGCAGAGTTACAACTGCTTTCTCTCCCTCCACCCCGCCCCCACAATGTCCTCTACATCAGTCATATTCTCCTCCACTCTCTGCAAACCCACTCTGGGACTGGCCTCCCAAGCATTGCTCTGATGGAGTCAGCAGAACAGGCTGCCGTGTGGAAAGACTGCCGTCTCCAATGGGCTGAAGCTGTCCTGCAGGAGCAGTATTACCTCATGCAAAATGGCATTCCTTTGCTCTCCCGACAGGGTCCAAACAAGACCATAACCACAACCTAAAAGACTTGCTGCAGAATACCTTGGTGACCTTAGTCATGACCACTGCCTTCAAACTGATGGAGTTACACTGGTGGTAGTAGCACAGTGGTGGAACAACGATGCCTAATTGTCCATCCTTGCCTTGAACATTGATACTTACCGTTCCTGGGATAAGCGACTCTAATGAAAACCCTGGCCTGTCCATTGCTAGTGATGAGAGATGGGGTGTTCCAAGTCTTTGGGTCTGAGGATGCGTCTGGTGGAAGTTTTGGAAAGAGGAGTCACTTGTATTTGCTGAGGCCCACGTTTTAACAGATATTGGCCACACTTCGGCCAACTAAATCTCACTGTGCTTTAGTAGCTGTCTTCCCTTCCCAGGAAAAGATGAATTAAGTAATTTGTGTCTTGGCACTGCTAGCTATCAAGTTGCAAGCTGCATGCACTTGCTGCTAGAAACAGGAGCTCACGCGTTGGTTTAAAAGTAACACTGCAACAGGTAAACTGAGAAAAATCTTTCTCTCAACTGGCCAAATTCACGTGCTCGGCACCCGTCTGACAGCTGAAATTTCCCTTTAAGGACAGCTGGGCTAAGTGAAATCTCTGCAAATTGAATGTTTTGCTGTAGCATGTTGTGTTGTTGTACATGAAACTACTGCTGCGATGCGAAGGGGTAAGTAGCACCATGTGGCCACCAGATGAGAACACAGCTAAAAAAACCTTTATTATTTTGAAAATGTTGCCCTGGTTTCTCCCTGCATTGAACATCACTCTAGCATAGCTTAATTGATTTCAGTACAGCAATGCTGACTTATACCAGCTGAGGATCAACAGAAGCAGGCATATATTTCCCTTTCCTCCACTGATCTAATTGCAGTCATCTAGTGATGTCCTGCTAGCCCTTGGCAGTGCAGAGTAGGCGGGAAGGAAGCTGAAAATATCTAGCTGCTGACTAGTAGGCTCTGTCGTCTACCACAGCCTTAGGTCTGGAAGGAACACCTCACGTGTAAGCATGGCTATCTTCTCATAAAGGACTGGTTGGGAATTGGCTATGGAGTCCCACGGAGAGAGGCAATGTATCTTGGGATGGGCTTCAGTGTTCCCAGATTTCTCCAGTTTGACAAATTGACATTGGCAATTCCTTTCCCGGCTTGTTCCATTTTACTCTGCATATCTACATCGAGTCTTCAACACTCTAACCACAGCAGGCGTTTGCCCTTGTGAGAGGCTACAACATGAAACTGCCCTGCTGCCGAAGAGCATATTGAATCAGAAAACTCATGTGCTGTTACACCCGGATCCCTGCCTGTCCTGTCCAACTGATCAGGAAATTGCCCAGCGGAGCTAAAAGGGAAAGTGACAAAAAACTGGAATCAAAATGTCTCTCTCACTCCCTGTGAACTGTCGAGAATACCTGACACGCACTGTGTTTGTGAAGGCTGCCTCTTTCGTTCAGCCTGCTGACAGAGGCATTAAAATGTATTTATAACAGCCGGGGTTAGCTTGCCCCAAAGAGTGAACTTAATTCTTAGTCTGCCAGGTGCTCTTTTATGAATGACAGTGATCTCTCCCCAGTGTTTTCCCTCTCTCTCTCATACTCTCTTATTTGCTGTGCATTTTATGAAGCTGTATTGGCCAGTCTAATTTCCTACACCTAATAATATTATGTAGTGAAATGAGTTTGAAAGTCCATTTCTCGCTCTCATACTGAACTATTTGATACACACTGCACTGCTTTCCTCACAGCTCACCAAAGAGCCAGTGCTTCTCTAGGGCTTCTGTTTAAAAAATATACTGCTGCGACTACTACTCTCCTCATGAAGGGCCTGCCTCAGAATCAATTGAAGTCAGTGTGAGTCTTTCCAAAAGCTTCAGTGGGGGCTTTGGGTCAGGGCCTGTATCAATACACCCCAGATTTTGGAGGACTCATTCAAGCCTTTTAAAGTTTACCCTTCACTATGCAAGAATATTACTTATTATTTGCATTGCAGGAATGCCTAGGAGTCCCTATCAGGGATCAGGGCTACAGTGTGCTAGGTGCTTTGTGTGTATACGTACACCCCTGCCTCACACATCCACAAAGAAAAGACAATTCCTGTCCCTGCCGTGGACGGTTATGAAATAGCCTGACCATAAGGAGTTTCATCCTAGCACTCAACGATTTGTGGTAGACTTGTAGCTTGAGCATGAGGATTTACATCCCTCATACTCTTCAAATCCGAGCTAATATATCAATATATGTGTTCTCAGTATCCAGAAAAATGCCTAATCCTTTAGCAGGGGGAAGATTACCTTTAGTCAGCATCAGATCTGTGACCTTTCAGTTTCATTGAATGTGTTCCTGTTCTTGTATGGAGAAGGGATAAACATCACCGTCCGAGTTCCTTCTCTATCCCATTCATTCTTTTGTATACTTTATTATATCCCCTCTGATTTTTTTTTCTCTTTTTAAAAGCTAATCAATCCCATTTGTTCACATGAGGAGAGATGGGAAGTGTCTCCAGGACTCAGGTAGGTTTTGTTTATCATCTGCAGAGCCCATCTATTTCTGGGTTAGGGTGACAGCCTGTGATCTAGGGCTGTCGCCATCCTTTCTTATGTCAAAGAGCAGGAAATTCAATTACTTTCTCATCACTTAGAGAAATCAGGTTTTCTAGAACTGTTTTGAAACCAAGGCCTTTTAAAATCCTTTCTTCCAAGTCTGTTTCTGGTAGTAATTCCATCATTGTAAGTCCGTGAATACTTTGTTTTGATCAAATCTTCCAGTGAATTCTTTCAACCAGCCCGGACAAAGATTTCTGGTTTAAAGCTGCATCTTTGAAAGTATAACCCGGGCCCCCTTGGCCTCTTCTTTTCTCAGTAGTGGCTCAGCCTTGAGATCAGAAAGTTATCCACAGAGATTCCTGACTTTCAGCAAGATAAATCTCCTTAAAAAACAAAACAAAAAACAAACAAACAAAAAACCCAGCTGCTGCACAGACTTAGTTCATTCAACAGAGCAGTTCAAGTGGCTGTGACTCAATTACCTGCTGGGCGGGTGAGTTTGTGTGGCACCTAGAAAATAGGAGAAACTACTATTGTTTTCTATTTGCTTTTCTGCCCCCACTTCCTACTGGCATATGTCAACAGGGAAGAATGCAAAGGGGGGTGAATGAGTGACTGCTAACAATGCAGCATTTAGTTCAACAGCATGACTGAAATATATATAAAACTACAGTTGGCTCTTGGGTATCACACGTATCCAACGTATGATAAATTGAGTCACTGCTCTTTGGGTCAGAGATTTTCTCTTTATTGTGTGTTTGTACAGTATCTATCATAATAGGATCCTGATACTTGGTTGGTACTGCTACTATAACCGTTATGGCAGGCATCACCAGGAGGCGCTGTTTCAAGTAACCTTCCAAGTTCTTTGTTCATGAGCAAATGTTCAGACATGGGAATTAGTTTTGTCATACCAAGCACTGGGCAGAGGGAGCTGTGTGAGCTTCAGGACACCTTGTTCTCTGCCTTGGTCTCTGATTTGGAATCAATTTTGGAGGAAGAATTGTCTCCTGGGAGCTAGTCACTAGTGTTGGGCACAGATTCCTGAAAGAAAGGATTGTCTTCTGTGCTGTTTGTGACCACCTCTGTTCCAGGACTGGTGTATAGGTGTCAATAGAACAAGTTACATTTGGCGCATATCCAGACTGTGTCACTGGTTTGTCCTCCATTAGGAAGCCAACCTGAAGCTGTCACATACTTGCTACCACTTGGCTGAGGGGCAACAACACAAATAATAAACAGACTACATGACTCAGGCAATATCTGCTTTTAACTTATTATTATGTGTTACAACCATCTGATTTCCTTCTCTATCCCATTCATTTTTTTGTATACCTTTCTCATATCCCCTCTGATTTTTCTCTTTTTAAACTAATCAATCCATCTGTTCCATCTCTCCTCATATCTCCAGGACTCAGGTAGTTTTTGTTTATCATCTCTAGAGCCCATTTATTTCTGGGTTAGGGTGGGATTGGGGCCCCCTTATGCCAGGTGCTCTAGAAACATAGTAAGAGCAGTGCTTGCTGCAACCAATTGACAAGCTAAAGACAGCCCAAAGTGCAAGGAAGAAATGATACCCATTTTACAGATGGGGAACAGAGGAACCCAGAACAGTAATTGATTAATGTCACATAAAAAGATCTATGACTTGAACCCAGCTCTTCTGAGCCTAGTCAGGCATCTTCTCTACAAGATCTTCCTTCCTCTCACATTTTACCTCCCCTAATCCTTGCTACACAAGTACAAGGATATATTAATCTGAGAATTATGATATTGGGATGCGTGTGTTATAATTCAGACTGTCCTCTCAAGAAGAACCCCAGGTAAGGAGCTAATGGATACTTTCCTCCCACTTTCAACCTCCACTTATTGGATTCCAATTGTGGCTAAAAAACACGGTATGAACTTTTGATATTTACGGTATTTTATCTTTAGTTATCAATATGCCCAGATGGAGTAATTAGACAGGTTGGCAGTCCTAGACTGTGAAGAGATTACTTTATGGTGCTGTCTGTTAGCAGTAACTCTTGCCTTAATGTAGCAGTCCAGCTGGCCCAAGTTAGCAGAGCCGAGTTGGAAAGCCGATGCTGAGATGAAAATGTTGGCCTCCTTGTAAAGTTTACTCTACTAGATTTTATTTTTCTTTGATTCATCAACATACATTTTAAAGGCTTAATTTGGCAATTGGTGCCATCCCTGATCATGTTCCTGTTTACATTTCGATAGCGCACTCAGAGCAAAGGGACCTCTCTTGTAACAACTCCGCCCTGCTTCGTTCCCCTCTTCTGCTTATGCTTTATCACCCTCCTCCGGGAATCTCTTTTCAAAAGATCAGCAGTAGAGGAGAAGCTTCAGATGCCATAAATATTGCAAGAACCAGTGCTCTTCAGAGACTGGCCTCCTTTAGGATCAATACATCTTCCTGCGGGGGGCATCAAATCCTTCAAAGTAAACAAGCCGGGAATGCTAAGAAACGCTTTTTACTAAATACATATACATGAATTAGCATCTGCGGCGGTGATTAATCAGTGTTATATAAGTGGTGTTTATAACAAACCACCAGAAATGGCATGTCCTGTAGATTCATCAGGCCGATCCACGCTGCAGATCTTCCAGTGACCGAGATCATTTTATGAAAAGGCTCAAAGGAAGTTCTCTTCACCTTTCATATAAATTGATTTCAGCCATCGGAAACTCACCTTCAAGGACGGATTCCGTTGTGCTGAAGTCAGGACATTCTGCAAAACTTGCCGAATATGCATTTTTTAGGGCCCATTCAACCTCCCATTACTGTGACGTGTTTATCTGTATGGAGAGAGAGAGGGAGAGAGGCTGGGCATCAAGAGAAAAATATTAAAAGTAACATGTAGGAGAGGACTCAGAGAAGACAGTACATTTATTTCTCTCTGTGTGTTGGAGAATGAAGGGCATATGGTAATTATTTAGGGCTGGACTGTAAACCAACAAGGCAGCCTGAGTGAGGGCCAGGCCAGGGTGTAGCTGGGGTGTCCCAGGACCAAGGTAGGAACCAGACTGTCACTCCAAGAATCACAATTTAGTTCCTGCCTCTCTCTCACTCCAGTAGGGAAATCACCTCTGCCGGCCCTTTTGCCAGACCGAGCTGGTATGTTGCAGGGAGGCAGACACAAGTTCCCTGTTCCCTGCCCACCCGTACAAGCTCCTGTAGTGTGGGAAGCCTGTCCAGGGGCATAGGGGAATTCTGCAGTCCCCGTTACTCCCTTGTGCAGGTATGAAGGATGGCTCATGGCCAAGCCATTTGTAAACTCATTTCTATAGAAGTAGAAATCTGATTTCACTGTCCCATTAAGAAGATTCCGTGGGGAGAGGGTTATTAAGTCATGCAGTGGTGAAACTTAACTTCACAACTGAATTTTTTTCGAATTGGTGGATTCCGGAATGAGTTTGCTGATCAGAATAATTAGGGTCAAGGCTTGGTCTATTTTGCAATGCTCAGGGGGTAGACACATTATTTCTCTTCTGCAGACATGATAACAGTAATGCTATTCAGGCCACACACATATAATAAAATGAAAACAGGGTTTATAAGGGATAGTGTTGAGCAATGTTAACATTAGGTGATGCTGCCTACATGCTCTAGTATAACCAGATGAACTACCTTCTTCTGCAAATCACCAGTCTCTGCGCTGTGCGAGGTGCAGCTGTGAAACCAGGCTGCCTTTTAATTTCTGTGCTGTGCATCTTTAAAGCTCTAAGGCGTCTCTGGATATGCAGCAGCCATTTTGTTCTTATAGCTGCTGTAGACCATGGGAGAGGAAACACACACACTGTGCTCTCTGATGGAGCCTTTATTTTTGTTGTTTTTGTTTCCCTTAATCTAATATAAGCCCCAGGAACAGAATACTCAGGGTATGTCTGTACTGCAAATAAAAACTTGAAGCTGGCCCATCAGCTGACTTGGGCTTGTGGGACTGTTTAATTTCAGTGTAGGTGTATGGGCTTGAGCTGGAGCCCAGGTTCTAGGACCCTGTGAGGTGGGAGGGACCCATAGCTCGGGCTGCAGCCTGAGTCCAAATATCTACACCACAATTAAACAGCCCCTTAGCCTGAGCCCTATGAGCCCATGTCAGTTGGCACGGGCCAGCTGCAGGTGTCTAATTGCAGTGCAGATGTACCCTTTGAGGGATGGAGCTTTCTGCTCCCTCTACAGGGGAGAAGGGGTAAAGCCAGTCTCATTTGCATTAATTATTATGTTGCTTACCCATAATCCCATCTACTGAGTTTTGTTGATTTCCTTGGTGTTTGTTCATGTGTTGATTGTATAGATGTTACTAGAGTGTTGTTACTATTACTGTACTCATGAAAGGGCATAGGAATTGTGCAGATATACCCTGGAAATGAGCAGGTCATGCTGAGGTTACAGGTAATGGACTTTGATTTCTTATTGAAATCCAAGCTCAATAACGAGAGAATCATCGAATAGAATATCAGGGTTGGAAGAGACCTCAGGAGGTCATCTAGTCCAACCCCCTGCTTAAGGCAGGACCAATCCCCAGACAGGTTTTTATCCCAGTTCCCTAATTGGCCCCCTCAAGGAGTGAGCCCACAATCCTGGGTTTAGCAGGCCAATGCTCAAACCACTGAGCTATCGCCTCCCCCTGTAAAGGTAAAGAGGGTCTATTCTAGGGCCTAGGAATGATCTCCTAGAGTCCTCTTTTGTTCTGAGTTTCTTGCTTGGAGATGCTGTGCACATCTCAAAATACAACACTGTATAATAAACTACAACAAAACACATGTTTTGACCTTGTGTATAGAAATGTAACGCCCAGCTGGTATAAACAGTCCTCTTGTCTATACTAGCTTCCCAATGGTTTCAATAGAATTTCCTTGTTCCCAGCCATGCAGCAACTGCAGAACTGTTAGATCCAGATGCAAATTCCAACAATACTAGGGCCTGATTCTCCTCCCAGTCAGTGCAATGCAGAAGGAACTCTTTTGAAGTGACTGGAATGACACCTGTGTGAGAAAGCAGGCAAGTACGATGTACAAGTAGATGATTTATTTGATGGGGATTGTACTAGGCAGTAAGAGAGCATGTCGCTGACCCTGTGAGATCCAACAGCAGAGATTTTGTTTACTCTCTAGTGCAGCAGGGAAGTGATATTAAGGAAACTAGAGTTGGTCCCAAGCTGCAAAATTTGGGGCTGTTCATTTCCAAGACATATGTGGGAGACCCTTGCTGCAAAGCCATGATCAGATCTGGATTCTCATGCTAATCTCTGTTCCTAGAATATCCAGGGCTTTCTTTTATTTGCTCTGGTTTACAGGCAGAAAAATAAACAAAGGTTTCAGTAGCAACCTTACCTGATGCCACATAATAGCATTAACCCATTCGCTTCTGATCACCGACCTGCAAGCACGTTATCAGAAAGTCTCCTGGGTTTGCAAAGCGAGCTGCTTCCTGGTAACATGCAGAGCAGGCAGTAAAGTTTTCCCACATTCCCAGGGCACATTTTGGGAGTGGGGTGCTAGGGCCTGTGGGATATGGTTACTTTTGCTCAGGTCTGTGCACTGCTGTGTGGATGCCAGAGCCCTAGGTTTGAGCATGAGTCAGAAAATTCTTAACCTAGATGCTCAAGCCCAAAGTTTCCTGACATGAGTCAGCTGACTTGAGTCCCACTAGCCCTGGGCTTACATTGCAGTTAGACATATCCTGAATGAAAGTAAAGCCTGGTCTACACTACGAGTTTATACCGAATTTAGCAGCATTAAACTGAATTAACCCTGAATCCGTCCACACAACGAAGCCCTCTATTTCGATATAAAGGGCTCTTAATACCGATATCTGTACTCCTCCCCGATGAGGGGAGTAGCGCTTTAATCGGTATTGCCATTTCGGATTAGGGTTAGTGTGGCCGCAATTCGACAGTATTGGCCTCTGGGAGCTATCCCCCAGTGCACCATTGTGACCGCTCTGGACATCAATCTTGGACTCGGATGCACTGGCCAGGTAGACAGGAAAAGCCCCACAAACTTTTGAATTTCATTTCCTGTTTGTCCAGTGTGGAAAGCTGATCAGCACAGGTGACCACACAGAGCTCATCAGCACAGGTGACCATGCAATCTGAGAATCAAAAAAGAGCTCCAGCATAGACCGTACGGGAAGTACTGGATCTGATCATTGTATGGGGAGAGGATTCCGTGCTAACAGAACTCCGTTCCAAAAGACGAAATGAAAAAACATTTGAAAAAATTTCCAAGGCCATGATGCAGAGAGGCCACACCAGGGACTCAGTACAGTGCCGTGTGAAAGTTAAGGAGCTCAGACAAGCCTACCAGAAAACCAACGAAGCAAACGGAAAGTCCGGGGCAGGGCCGAAAACATGCCGCTTCTACGCTGAGCTGCATGCAATTCTAGGGGGGTCCGCCACCACTACCCCACCCCTTGCCGTGGATTCCGAGGTGGGGGTGGTAATTGCAGCCATGGCTGAGGATTCTGCGGACGGGGAAGATGAGGAGGAGGAAGAGGAGGACGAGCTTGCAGAGAGCACACAGCACTCCGTTCTCCCCAACAGCCTCCTCCCAATAGCCAGGAGCTTTTTATCACTCTGACGGAATTGCCCTCCCAAGCTACTATCCCACACAATGAAGCCATGGAAGGGACCTCTGGTGAGTGTACCTTTGTAAATATAAAACATGGTTTAAAAGCAAGCATTTTTTTAATGATTAATTTGCCCTGAGGACTTGGGATGCATTCGCGGCCAGTACAGTTACTGGAAAACTCTGTTAACATGTCTGGGGATGGAGCGGAAATCCTCCAGGGACATCTCCATAAAGCTCTCCTGGAGGTACTCCAAAAGCCTTTGCAGAAGGTTTCTGGGCAGGGCAGCCTTATTCCGTCCTCCATGGTAGGACACTTGACCACGCCATGCATGTAGCAAGTAATCTGATATCATTGCATGACAAAGCCTAGCTGCGTATGGTCCCAGTGTTTGCTGGCATTCAAGCAAGATCCATTCTTTATCTCGCTGTGTTCTCCTCAGGAGAGTAATATCGTTCATGGTAACCTGGTTGAAATACGGGAATTTAATTAAGGGGACAGAGATGGCCATTCCTACTGGGCTGTTTGCCTGTGGCTTAAAAGAAATCCTTCCCTGCAGTTAGCGAAGGAGGGGGAAAGCGGCAGGGGGGAGGTGATTGGCGCTAAGCTTTTTCACGTTTGGCTAGCAGGGATGTTCCATGATACCAGCCACGCGGTGGGGGGAGGGGTAAAGCGATCACCCCAGAGAAGTGGATGGGGGGGGGCTGGTGCTGCATGTTAACAGGAAAGAAGCAGCACTCAATGGGCTTTGCTTGCTATTTGGGAAAGGAGGGCGCTGGATATATGAAGGCTGCAGAAGATGAAAGACAATGGCTTACCATGACCACATGCAAGCCGAATTCTGCTGCCCGGGCCTACGTCTGTGATCTCTAACACCAAAGACGCAGGCACTCAATATTAAGATGCAAAATGCGACCTTATACTGAAATCACATGTGCTATGTAAGGTGAATAGTGTTGTTCACCGTGAAAGAGTATAACCATTGTTCTGTAAAATGTATCTTTTTAAATACTTCTCTCCCTTTTTTCCCTCCCTCCTGCAGCTGCAAATTTTTCAAGTCTCCCTCCTCTTTCCTGAAGGCTATCTCAGATAAGGCAGAGGAAAAAAAAGATGCGAGACAAAATGTTCTCGGAAATCATGGAAGTGACCCGCAGTGAAAGAGCTCATCTGGAAGGACGTGGTATCAAAGTACAAGAAAGATGCCAATGACCATGAGGAGAGGAGGGACGAATGCAAGGAGAGGAGGGACAAACGTGAGGAGAGGAGAGACGCTTGAGATGAGAGGAGAGATGCTCGAGATGAGAGGTGGCGGCAGGAAGATCAGCGGTGGCGGGATGCAATGCTGGGGCTGCTGCGTGATCAAACTGACATGCTCCAGCATCTGGTGGAGCTTCAGGAATGGCTGCAGGATCACAGAGTGCCGCTGCAGCCCCTGTATAACCACCCTCCCCCGTCACCATGTTCCTTAGGCTTCTCACCCACCAGACGAGTAAGAACGCGTGGCAGGAGGCTCCATGCACCCGCCCATTCCTCCCCAGTGGACAGCCCAACCAAAAGGCTGTCATTATTTTGAAATTTTTTTAGTGGCCTTTTCCTTCCCTCCTTTCCTCCTCCCAAACCGCACCCGGGTTACCTTGTCAGTTCTCTCCCTCTTTTTATAATTAATTAATAAAGAATACATGATTTTTAAACGAGAGTGACTTTATTTCCTTAGAAAGCAAGCGGTAATCGAAGGGGGAGGGGGGTGGCTTACAGGGAATGAGTCAATCAAGGGGGGGGGTTCATCAAGGAGAAACAAACACAGCTGTCACACCGTACCCTGGCCAGTGATGAAACTGGTTTTCAAAGCTTCTCTGATGCGCACCACTTCCTGGTGTGCTCTTCTAATCGCCCTGATGTCTGGCTGTGCGTAATCAGCGGCCAGGTGATTTACCTCAGCCTCCCACCCCGCCATAAAGGTCTCCCCCTTACTCTCACAGAGATTGTGGAGAACACAGCAAGCAGCAATAACAATGGGGACATTGGTTTGGCTGAGGCCTGAGCAAGTCAGTAATGTGTGCCAGCGCGCCTTTAAACGGCCAAATGCACATTCCACCACCATTCTGCACTTGCTCAGCCTGTAGTTGAACAGCTCCTGACTACTGTCCAGGCTGCCTGTGTATGGCTTCATAAGCCATGGCATCAAGGGGTAGGCTGGGTCCCACAGGATAACGACAGGCATTTCAACATCCTCAACTGTTATTTTCTGCTCTGGGAAGTAATTCCCTTGCTGCAGCCATTTTAACAGAGTAGTGCTTCTGAAGACGCGAGCGTCATGAACCTTTCCCGGCCATCCCACGTGGATGTTAGTGAAACGTCCCTTGTGATCCACCAGTGCTTGCAGCACCATTGAAATGTATCCCTTGCGGTTTATGTAGTGGGTGCCCTGGTGCTCCGGTGCCAAGATAGGGATATGGGTTCCATCTATCGTCCCACCACAGTTAGGGAATCCCATTGCAGCAAAGCCATCCACTAAGACCTGCACATTTCCCAGAGTCACAACCTGTTGTAGCAGCAGCTTAGTAATTGCTTTGGCTACTTGCATCACAGCAGCCCCAACAGTAGATTTGCCCACTCCAAATTGATTCCCGACTGACCGGTAGCTGTCTGGCATTGCAAGCTTCCAGAGGGCTATCGCCACTCACTTCTCAACTGTGAGGGCTGCTCTCATCTTGGTATGCTGGCGCTTCAGGGCAAGGGAAAGCAAGTCACAAAGTTCCATGAACGTGCCCTTATGCATGCGAAAGTTTCACAGCCACTAGGAATCGTCCCACACCTGCAACACTATGCGGTCCCACCAGTCTGTGCTTGTTTTCCGGGCCCAAAATCAGTGTTCCATGGCTAGAATCTGCCCCATTACCAGCAGGATCTCCAACGCGCCGGGGCCCGCAGTTTGAGAGAATTCTGTGTCCATGTCCTCATCACTCTTGTCGCCGCGCTGCTGTAGCCGCTTCCTCCTCGCCTGGTTTTGCAGGTCCTGGTTCAGCATAGACTGCACGAGAATGCGTGACGTGTTTATAACGTCCATGATTGCTGTCTTGAGATGATCAGGGTCCATGCTTGCCGTGGTATGGCGTCTGCACAGTTCACCCAGGAAAAAAGGCACGAAACGGTTGTCTGCCGCTGCTTTCATGGAGGGAGGGGTGAGGCTGTACCCAGAACCACCAGCGACAATGTTTTTTGCCCCATCAGGCACTGGGATCTCAACCCAGAATTCCAATGGGCGGGGGAGACTGCGGGAACTATGGGATAGCTATGGGATAGCTACCCACAGTGCAACGCTCTGGAAATCGACACTAGCCTCGGACCATGGACGCACACCGCCGAATTAATGTGCTTAGTGTGGCCGCGTGCACTCGACTTTATACAATCTGTTTTACAAAACCAGTTTCTGTAAAATCGGAATAATCCCGTAGTGCAGACATACGCTGAGATGCAAATGTTTACAGCTCATAATGCATCCTTAAGTTTTCCTCTCACTTTAATAGGAATTTAAGAATGCAATGTTGGTGGAATTTCCATTCATCTTACTCCTTAGTTTTAAATGCATGGTCTGAAATCTCCAAGTAACTTTATTTTGAGCTTTCCACTTTGTGGTGATAATTCTCTGAGCCAAGTGTAATGGTGTCAGATACACCCACGTGAAAACCAATTCCCGTGGTAGGTCGTATCAGGCCTGACAGTCAATAGATGCAACTCAAAGGAAATTCTTCGAGGAAGGGGACAACTGTAAATCCAGCAAGTCTGCAAGGCTGCCGTGAGTTATTCCTTGACCTCAGGGCAGCGCCACAATATATATAAATGTACAGTGGCTTGCCAGTGCGTACGTCCAGCTGTGCTGTCCAGTGTAACTGGGATGATGAAGATCCCTGGTAGAAATCATCCAGTGCTTCTGACATGAAAGTGAAAAACTCCTCTCTGCAAATGACTAGATATTCTGTGTATGAATTGGTCTGTTTGTTTAGCTCTGTGTCTTCCTTCCTTTTCTGAAAGCATTTGAAACGACTGTTCCTTAGAGGAATATAAAACTGTCATCTATGCAAACAATCCAAACCCTGCCTACTGTACATGTGGGACTGTATCCATTCAAAATGGAAATCAATACCGATTATTTTTTTTAATCAGGCAATTAGGATTTATGTTCAGCATTGTAAATAACTGGGAGGTGATGTTTGACGCGGTGGTGTTTGGACTTCCTTAATTCATGTATTTTCCGTAAGCGCATGGCTGAGAGATCACTTTCTGAACTGATATTTTCCTGTAAACAAACTTAGAGGAAAAATCAAAATAAATCAATGAATCTAGACAGTAAGCGATTTATTTGTCATATACCACATGCTGTTTCACAGTGGGCGGTGGTGCAGATATCTCACTAGCCAGTACATGACACCGGTTGTCTCAGCTATTCTGGAGCTGTTCACTGAATTGCTATTGCCCTTTGATAAAAACTGATGATAATCACTGGACTCCTCTCCCAACCCAGGCAGAAGCCTGATCCAAAGCCCACTGAAGTCAGTGGAAAGACTCCTATTGATTTCAATGTGCTTTGAACCAGGCCACTGTATATCTTAGCTAGGACACATCTGCACTTCTTTTTTATGTCCTTCCTCCCTTTCACCTTTTATCCTTCATTGTAAAAGAAACTGCAGCGTTAGAACAAGTTGATCAAAAATATTTCCCATGCATCATAACACCGAAGTGAGAATGGCTATTGAAAGGATGGCAACAGTGGCGATACCTACGTGGATTACTTCTTTAAATCTCAGATTAAACATGGAATTAAATCAGATACTCAGGATATGTCTACATGGCAAAAAAAACAACAGCAACCCAGCGGCAGGGAGTCTCAGAGCTCGGGCCAACTGACTCAGGCTCGTGGGGCTAAAAGTAGCAGTGTAGACATTTCTACTTGGGCTGGAGTTCAGGCCCGGAGACCTTCCCCCTTCTCTGGGTTTCAGAGCCTGGGCTCCCACACGAGCAGGAACGTCTACACTAGTATTTTGAGCCCCGTAGGGTGAACCGGAGTCAGTTGAGCTGGGCTCTGAGACTGGCTGCCATGTGGCTTTTTGGCAGCATAGTTGTACCATTAGAGTATGTCTACATGGCACCATAAACCTGCACTGGAGCCCAGGATCAAGCCTAACCCCCCTTGTAGGCTCAAGCCTAACCCACCTTGTGTCTGCACTGCAATTGCACTAACCCAGGGCTTACACCCACAGTTCCAGGACCCTGCGGGCTGGAGGGTCTGAGCTTGAGTTAAGCCGACACTCAGAGTCTGAGCCTTATTGCTTTGCTGTGTAGACACTGCCTGGCTTGACTCAGTTCACTAATCTGCAAGCTCACTATGTGATGGGGTGTACTGCCCACACTGGCTCTGAGAGGGCTGAATCAGGCCAGGTGGGCCCAATCAGCCAATTAGGCAGAAATGAGAGGAAGAGAGAGGCTGAGTGGAGAGATGCTCACCGGAGCAGGATTGGGCTGGGTTATTGTAACCCAGGAAGCTGGCAGTGGAGAGACTGTGGGGTGGCAGTTTGTGGTCACCCTCTGTTTAGCAGGGATGGTAGGAGGGAACCCTGGGGACAGAGTCTGGCCTGGAAATAAGGGCATACCCAGGGTGGGAAGAGAGCCTGTGAGATAGGAAGCAGCTCAGGGAGTAAGCAGCGAGGTTGGGGACTGAACAGACCTTGGCTGTGTGTTGTAGGGTCCCTGGGCTGGAACCCGGAGTTCAGGGCAGGCCTGGGTTTCCCTACCTGCTTCTGAAGACATGGCACCAGTGGGTCAGGGAACTAGAAGACTGCCCGGGTCACTGTGCGAGTGACACAGACTTGGAAGGACTATACCCCTGAACGGGAAACCGCTGAGTAACCAAGTCATGAAGAGGCACCATCTCCTGACATGAGAGAGGGGCTGCAGACAGAGAGAGATGGAGTGCAACTGTAGGAAGGGGCATTGACCTGGCAACATATTCTCCAGAGTGACCGGGAGGAGGCACCATCCTACTGGTGAGTGAGCACCCTGTGACACACTGCTATAGGGCCTCCTGGGTTTGCAATGGAGAGCGAACCAATCAGGCCTTTTGCAAAGTGAGCTGCTTCCTGGTAATGTGCAGGGCAGGCAGTAAAGTTTCCCTTCTTTCCCAAGTGTGATTTATTTGGCATGAGTGAAACACTTCTGAATATATTATATATATTCACATTTTGCTTTAAGAATTGGTGAGATTTAATTAATCCATAATCACATTAACTAGCCAACCAGCTAATAGATATATTAACTGAATTCCCCCCTCCACAAACCTTTGGGAATTAAAACTTGCAACTTTGGAATCTGAACCCAGCATTTTAGTCCCTGTGTTTCTTTACCAGCAATAGCATTTTACAAGTGTTGCATTAGCTACCAGAAGGCTCCCAGCTTGGTCCACAAATGCAATAGAACAAGTGAAATATTAATTTAACTAAGGGGAAGAGCTCGCATAAAACCTTTTCTCTAGTTGTTATTAAGATCTAGCTACTTGCATCCAATGTCTATAAATAAGGTACGTTCAAGGGGGAGGAGGTATCTGTGAAAAGCCATATGCACAAGCAGAGGACAGATAGCTTTCCTAGAATGGATGGGCTCTTATGTTTGGCTGGGAACTAATCTAATGACCACTGGGGGGGCTGCCTACCTGGACAGAGTGGGGTGCTAACTCTCAGCAGATGCCAAACGGGAAACTGAGGCCCAGGACTACATGACAGCTGAGTGGTAACCGATAGCATGATTAGATCTGTGCAAAATCACCCTCAGAATAAAATTCCAGAGCTCTTTATTGCCTGGCTAATCTCTTGGATTTCCCAGCAAATTCACTGTTCTGTAGATAGCAGTGCTAGTCTTCATTTTCTGACTTGGCTGAAGTCACTCCTGTGGTTCCTGTTCTGACTAAAAAACGACAAAACCCCATATAAAATGTACGCCGGCAGTCAGGCTGCAATATGAAAAGGTTAGCTGCATAAAGCGACGATGCTGCCAGAACAAGCAGAAGCAAGATAGAAAAAGGTTTAAATGGCCTCACTTAAATACAGCATACTCCTGGCTATATTACCCCTGGAAGAGCTCCCTTGTGCAGGGTTATAAACTCTGGGAAACAGGCCAAGTTAGCCCTAATTATATTTTGTTTAATCAGCTATTTAAATAGCTAACCATTTCCTTGGCTCTCTTTCCCCACAGAGATCACATCTTTATACTCTTGACCTTTTCATTTTATGCAAGAAGCTCTTTTGTCTCCTGTTTACCTGGACCATCTTTTTGAACCCAGACTTGTGGGTTGTTTCTCCTGCATTTGGCATATTCTTACAGCACCAGGCTTTTCACAGGAGAGAGGTTAAAGCCCAGGATTACTTACTTTCCTGATTCCCAATAACATATTTCAAATTTTCCATTGTCATCCTGCAATCTACATATGATCCTTAGGAAAAAAGGCAATATCTTTAGAGTTATAGGTCAATATTGTATTTTCAGCTTTCCCAGCAATATTGGAACTCTGTCTCTGCTCTTTCTCCAATCACCATTTGGAGCTACTCAAAAATTAGGGGGAAAAGTGGATAAATATTTTCAAAATATGTTCCCTTTTCTCATCCTAACTTCTACCAGCTCTATAGTTTGTTGAAAAATAGGAAGGGAAGGAGGGATTCATGAACTTAAGACTTACATTTTGAAGCTTAGATACAACATGTCACAAAAATCACAGGATGACAGAGTCGTCCCAGTGGTTAGGGCATTAACTTAGGACACGTGAGAGCTGGATGCAAGTCCCTATTTGGCCACAGACTTACTCTGTGACCTTGTGCCAGTCATTTCGTCTCTCTCTGCCTCGGTTTCCCCTCTGTAAAATGGTGATAATAGCACTTCCTTACCTCAGAGAGGTGTGGTAAAGACAAATGTACTGATAATTGAGGGACTCGGATGCTATGGTAGCGGGGTCTATTTAAGTACCTAAGATAGACTTTGTGACATCACTATGCCTACCTGCCTAATAAACTTACTAGCATTATCTTCACCAGGATGAAAACAGCTGTTGGAACTTTCCTTCAGATATTTACACAGGGGTTTTTCCCCTTAGACCTGGCTCAGCCCTCTCAGATTTAGCCACTATAAGATCTAGACAGAGGAATTGAAGGATTCAGCCAGAACCAGCTCCAGGTTCTGTAGGGCTCTGTTGTGAGTATGTATTACCTTAAGAGAAGCCTGGGTCTATCTCCACTCGACTGCTGGAGTGTGGCATGGATAGGCACAAAGAGCTGGTGCCGCATGTAGATTGTAGCAGCAATGGAGTTCTCTCTGCAGCCCATGAGTAAAGTATGATGTGTCCAATATTAGCCCCCGGCTGGAACTCCACTATTTAAGGGAATGCTGGGGTAATTTCTTTCTTCTGGTGGAGCTCACCCTTCTATGGGAATGCTAAATCAACATTGTTTCCTATTACTCCTCCATCAGTCTGTCTGTATCCACCTGTTGTCTCTTGTCTTATACTTAAACAGTGAGCTTTCTGGGGCGGGGACTGTCTCTTTGTTCTGTGTTTGCTCAGTGCCTGGCACAATGGGGCACTGGTCCATGACTAGCTCCTAGATGCTACTGTAATACAAATAATAATAAAAATCCCAGCAGAGACAATATATCGTTGGGGCTGGTCAAAATGCTTCTGAAAAGCAAACTTTTTGGCTTTCAGAATGGACCTAAATTGCACAAATGGCAGGTATTTTCCAGAAATATCCTCCAGGAGGCTCTTCGCACTACCGCCTACCACAGCCCCACTTCAGATGGACACAGGCTGAACACTCTGCTAGACTATAAATAACATCAGCGTCTGTGGTGAAATGGCTATATTTTTATTCCCGACAAAATGCAATTTGGTTTTGCCCTGTGGTGTTAATACCGAGAAACATATACTATGGGGAGCTAGTGCGTGGGGGAAATTGTTTGTAACTGTTTCAAATTAAATAACTTACTGGATCAAGGTGGAGATAATAAAGCTGCTCTTTGGAAAAAAAGAGCAAACTTGTCAATATTTAGGGCCATATTCTCTGCTGGTGTTAACTGGCTTGTTTCCATTGAAATTCAGTAGGGTTACACCATGTTACTCCAGCAGAGAGTCTGGCTTGCTTTTGCTAAAGCCAAGCGTGCAACAAAGGTCACAAATCATGGAAGCAATTGCAAAAGCTGTAAAAAAGCACCTGAGATGAGTTATAGGATTCAAACTCCCTTTGCAGACTCAGGGCTCTCAACTAGTTTTGTTTTAACAAGACCACCCTTCCCCTGCCTGCCCATTTCCCCTTTTCCTATCCCGTCTTGTTTTACCAGGCGTGTGGAGTTCCCCCCCCCATCCTTCTCTCCACCACAAATCCTGTATTTTAGAAGATTAAGGTAGATTTTATGGAGGGAAAAAATACCACAGCTGGTATTTATCTGCAATATTAACCTAGTATTATAACTTGCTTGTGAAAAATAAAACAACCAAAGCATCAAAAGCATCAGCCCCTGAACAGACGTGCATACTTTCCATCAGACACATTAAAGGAGCAATTGAACACGCCAAAAACCCATCAGCATTGTAAAAACATGTCTATGGCCAGAACAATGTGTCCCCTCTCTCATTCCTGGGTCCAGTGGGATCCCCTGGCCATGAGCCCTCCTATCTTCTGCACAGTGATGTTTTCTGATCTGGCTGTGAGGAGGAGCTTTTGAATGAAAATCTCCACCTGGCCATTGTTTAACGTAAGAGTCTTCCCCTGTGTCGCTCCTTCCGTATGGAACAGTCGTCCTTTGTCTCTGCATCTCTGCTCCAATCCCAGATGAAAACATTTTCTCCCTGCCCCCCTTGCCTCCACTGTTATCCCTCCAAAAAGGGAGAAGGGCCTTATTGTGCTAGGTGCTGTACAAACAAATATTGCAAAGACAGTCTCTGAACCAGACTAGACAATAGACAGCTGGTGAATAAACAGGCAAATGGGGGAGAGGGAAGTGGGAAGGTAACAGTAGAGACTGGTGTGATTGTGGTCTCAGTAGTCCCAGGTGGCTGCCAGCCTAAGCAATACAAGAAGATATCACTTCCTTTAGTAGCCTGCCTATCACGCTTCGTTCCTCGTTACCCTGCTCCCAGTTTATGCAGAGCAGAGCTGGGCATACGGGCTTTTGGACACCTCTCTCAGACACACAGGCTCTGGCCATGGAGAGACAAGGCGAGGGACTGGGAAACCAATGCCACTGGCTGTGAGGATAATCCCTGCCTCTTTAAGGTGATTGGAGCTGATGAGAAGGGTGGATCGGTCCCCACAGAGTGGCCTAGAGGGGAATGCTCCCATGTGGGGGAGCACCTAAGCAATAGTACTGAGTGTCCCTGGACTTCAAAGGGGTTTGAACGAGACTCTGTTATGGAGGAAACAACTACAATCCTATTCCAGCCAGGGAAGAGGCTCTCTCTTTGTCAGCGATGGGAAAGCCCTGGTGTGATAACCATGGACAGCTCCCTTTATAGTGAGGTGACAGCCTGGCTTTTATTCCTGTCTCCGTCTGCTGGTAGAAAACTAGATTACCTGCTATCTGGCATCTCTGGAAGTTGGAGAGTCATATTATATAACAGTATGTTGCCTTCTCCCTCAAAATATTTCTACGGCTTCTTTGTGATTAAGCTGCCAAATGTTCTGGTGTTTACCACAGAGAGGTCTGATCTCTGCATTATTCCAATTTACTTTGTGAACTTGGATAAACGGGTTACTGGTACCCAGTAATATGTGTAGAGCAGCGGTCCCCAAACTTTTAAGGGTTGTACCCCCCTTACCCCTACCTGCACCCTCCCCACCCCCACCCCCAGAGCTGGGCCGCGACTGGCCGGGGGTGGGGATGCAGATGGGGCAAGGAGGCTGAGGCTGGGGCCGCAGCTGAGGGTGGGTCTGAGGCTGGGAGTGGGGGTGGAGCCACAGTGGGGTTGCGGTGGGGGCCGGAAGCCGGGCCGGGGCCAGGTGAAGCTCCGCTCCTAGCCTTGACTCCAGCCTCGGCCCCGCACCGGGGACAGAGCTGCGGCCAGCAGGTGAGGATAGGGGCTGGACCAGAGCAGAGTGGGGGGCAGGGAGGGGCTGGGTGGTGCTCCCTCCTCGCTCCCGTGGGGGCTGGCCGAAGCCCTGCCATGCCCGCTGGATGGTCCTCCATGCATCCCCAAGGGATGGGCGTGCCCCACGCTTTGAGGACCTCTGGTGTAGAGCAATGATTGCTGATTTGACTAGATCAATGGGATGTCAAGCAGAATCTAGGCCAATTTTAATCAGGTATGTGCTGATGCTCCAGGAAATCCTTTGGAAAGGCTATGGCTTAGCATACAGGCCTAATGGAACCACCAATCTGATCACATCATCTGAGCATACATATCCTAAATTGGTGCAGCTGTTTCAGTGGTCCCTCGCTAGAAGAAACATCCCCCAGTTTAGTACCAACTCATCACTCCAAAAGAAACCTCTGTTATCTTGCCTTTGTTTCTGTACGTTTTTGGGAAGAGAAATGCCGTGTGAAGTACAATTGCCAGAAACATTATTAATGCAACGGAAACTTGTCACACAGAACATCGGGCTCCCTGCACTATTTCCCCGTATGTCCAATATTTGGGCTTGGGTAGATTAAAGGCCAAAGCTGTGGATTTGCTATCCAGAATTTCATACTAGCCTGCATACCATTCCCCACTGCAAGCATCTGTCCTGAGGTTTTTAAAGTTTAGTCCTGTCCCTGGTTCTGCTGGTGGCAGGCTAGGGATGCATGTCTTAACTGCAATGGGATGTGACTGCATTAGCTCAGGAGCTGGAGATGATATGGTCATTCACCACATGCCTTAGACATACCACCAGGGGATGGACAATTGTCCTATCCATCAAAACGTGTACATTCGGAGGCAAATTCACCCCGATGCAACTCCCCTCTCTTAGATTAAGAACTCGGGAATTGCCACGGTGGGAGGTCATTAAGATATTGGAACAGACAGGTTATATGCCAGCATGGCTGCTGCCCAATGCGTCAGTTTAAAGCCTAATTCCCTTTTTGTTTTCTCCTCATGCACTTCTCCAATATTGATACCTCCTGGGTGTAGGGATGGAAGTGATTTTCTTCCTCCCCTGACTGAGGGCTAGATAATACTAGTCATGTGCATCCTGCGCTCAGCACGGAGAAAAGTGCACCACCCCAATGGGGATTTGTAGAGAGATTGTGCCTCACGATGGCATAATCTCCCATCTCTGCAAACTCCCCAGCAGAGAAGTGCATAGGCTGCACTCACCCATAGGGATGGTGGAGTCTGTGGCATCTAGTCTCTTTGCTCTGTGGCTCTTCACCCACTTTGCAGCAATATATGCATCCCAGTCCCTGTGCTTTCTGGAAGGCAGCACCTGTCAGAGGAAAGGGCGAGACTCCATGCACATTCCACCTCCTTACACATACCCACCTACAAAAGGCTCACTTGTTCTCTGGCCATAGGAGGACAAATGGACTCCAATATTCTTGTGAATGGTAAATAATCCAAGTCTTGATATATGTGGCCATTTCTGTCAGTAAAGCGTCAGGGCAGGCTCTGCTACGTAGAAGGTTATTCTTTAATGTGGCTAGAGTCATGCTGGTACGCAGAAAATCTAAAGAGCCTTAATTTGGGATTCCTTATGTCTCTTGGTCTCTAAGGATTATGTTCATGATTCTCTAACCAGAGCTCAGTTTGTACCGGGGCTTGCCAGGACTGAGCGCTGGCACCTTTACAGTTGCTGCCTGTTATTATGAATGTAAAAAAAAAATTCCTTGAGCCCCGGCACCTCTTTCATTACAAATTAAGCCCTGTTCCTAACAAACTCCTAGCACGGCAGTAAGAAGAAAGAACAGCCACTCCTTCTATGTTTCCACCTTTTGAGATCTTTCTGCTCCTCTGACTAGTGGTATCTAATGCAATAAGTCCTCTAGTGAATGGAAAGTAAAGGCAATGGATGGAGGCCGTGGGAAATACAAGCTCACTCTACTGGCTTATATCTCTTTGCTTTACCTGGGAAAGGGGGAAGGCTCTGTGGAACTCCCTGTGCACAGTGGTGAATGGTAGTACAGCTTGCTGGCAGGAGAGCTCAGGAGCACTTGTTTGGGTGATTATCAAGCACAGAGCAGTTTGTCTAGATGGCTGGCCAATTTGCTGTTGGAGTAAGTTGGCAGGAAGTCCAGTGACTTCAGGGAAGATCTGCCCCATTACCCCAGCAGAGAATTTGGTGCCTTGCCTCCATGAAGAGCATCTGAAAACAAAGTCTACCTGTATTGAGGGGCTAGGGGGGCAGGAAGAAGTATTAATAAGGACTCAGTGCTTTTGAAAACAACAAGTGTTCTTTTCCCATTCTGCGTTCCATTTTAACATCTTCTCTCGCTGTCTCTCAGCGGAAAACAGCTCCCTGTGCCCTATACTGCAAATGTTGAAATGCTCCAGGCCTGCCTCTCTTTTGGAGGTTCCAGTATTAGTTATGCATCTGATAGTGCCTCGAATAAACTAAATGTAATTAAAAAAAAACAGAGCAGGGCCATTGCATTTTAACAGCTTGGCGCTTTCCCTGTGGAAGGATCAGCAAACAGTGAAAGACTATGAAGATTCAGCTCCCCGGCACCTGCTAGGCAGTCTTCGTCAAGATTAACAGCATCACACCAGGTTATTAGAGTGAACATAAATACTTTTGAAGCTCTGTGGGTAGTTATGGTATCACGTTTTATTATCTTCCACTGAAATGAAATTACTTATTGTAATTGCTTGTCAGTCACAGGCCAACAAACCTGACAAAGGAAAGCTTGTGTGCTGGGGATGGAGGGAAGGAGATGGACTGAACAAAGTTGTGTTCTATTTTACGCCCCACCTCCAAAAAAAAACCCCAAAACAAACAGGGGGTGTAAACCACAGGAAAACTCTCCACTACTCACTTTGCATAGTGAGATGAAATTAACTAAGATGGATGAATGACATAAACAGCGTGAGAGCCTTAAAAAGCAATGCAGGAAATGAGTGAACGAAGCAGGAATGATAAGTTGCACTGGGAAGCAGTGACAGGTTTATGGGTGGTGTATCAGCCAAAGGGGCTCAGCAGAGATCCTTGATAACATCTAATATTATCTCTTTCCAAGACATTGCAGAAGTCTGATGTCAGGTAATGCCCGTCAGTGGGAGATGTAAGCTCAGCATATAGCATGGATCAAAGCCATGCAAGGGAAATGATCCCTTAGGTTCAGTATCTACTTTTAAATCAGATGTGGGCAGAAGGTGGGAGGAGCGGGGGGCTCAATGGATGTCACAGACAATATTGAAACAGATGATGATCACTCTACTAATAAACGAGGACGTGCCATGAGGAATAGCCTCAAGGGGCAAGGGAAAGCAGGAGCTCAGTGATAAGACATCATTTAGAAATCCATTAGGGCGCTAGAGAAGGCACTGCTAGCATTTTAACTGACAGCTCCTGGAGCTCAGGCTGTGGTTTTAGCTTGTATGACGGGACATATTGCAGCTACCACGGCACAAGTAGGTAATTCACAAAGAAACCAGTATCCTCGACCCCTGAAGGGGAAAGGGCTCATTGTAATCAGGACCCAGTGCATAATTATGTGATGGACGTATGGTGATTATGTGGAAAGTGGCCACAGTGCTTACTGGTTGCCAAGAAACTGCATGTATCTTCCTGTATCACATAAATCTGTTAACAATGGCTATTTCCCTCTTGTCTCCTGGCTCCTTGGCTTGTTTGCCCACCATTCTGCCTGCCATCTCTGTGTCTGCAGGCCTTCCCCCTCTCAATGCTTTCCCTACATTGAGAAGATAATTGAGTTTCCTGCTCTTAAAAGGGCAAAGTAGAAAGCCACAGGAAGGGGATGGGTCATACTAATAGCTCTTCACTGGGCCCCCAAGGCTCCAGATTTCCAGGACTGGCTCACGTGTGCAGCCATGAAGTTCTCAAACTCTTAGTCTGACATCCCTACCAGAATTCACTAACCCTTTCAGGGGACTTCTAGGGCAACGTTCATGTTCCAAAAGGAATAGAAACATTACTCTCTCTAGAAAGCCCTTTCCTACTGGGGTGTTTGCCAGAATTTGGATTTGTTTTCAACACCAGTGCAGAGCAAGGCAGGCCAGCCCCCTAAAACAGGGTCAAGAGGCCTGGGTTTGGCCCATCCTGTTTAATCACCCCGCCCTGCCACACCAATGCGGGTTCTAGGATTTAAAGGCGTGGGAGCCCAGCAGTTGGGAGCTGGCTGTGGAGGACCACAATCAGGCTGAGTTGTGACTATACAGCTGAGCTGCAGGAGTGGCACTAATTCCTGTGGTAAGCTCTTGGGACAATGGGACAGACTCCAGGGAGGCCCATCCTGGGGCCAGTGTTCCACACGTGGACCTGGGAATGGAAGAGAAGCCCAGGAGGTGCAAGACCATTGTGGTTGGACTCCTAGTGAGGCAAAGCCCAGGGAGTCAGCATGCTGATAAGAGTGAGAAGAGCTGTGAATTGAGCCCAGGAGGGCGAAAGATCTTTTCTTTATGTTAACTTGGGATTATTGTCTAAAGAGGCGCTGATTTGGGACTTTCAGTCCCCTGGAAGGGGACTCAACTTTTCAGTGACCTGGCTCAAGGCCATGGCAGACCCAGACGGAGGGCACCAAGGGAAGGCCCAGCAACCCCCATGCTCAGTCACAAGGGGTGCTGGTCTGTGAGTTGCTTCTGTACACATGGGGCTCACTCTGGGGCAGGACCCCATAACAGACCTGATGCATTTGGCCCAGTGGCAAATGGTCACATAACTTCCACTTCCCGAGTCAGTGAAGTCAGGCTGGTGAGGATTGAAATGAAATGTACAAGTGAACCTAAAACTCAGGCTGGAAGGTTGGGGACAATACCACCAGCCCAAACAGCGTTGATAGGCTGGAGTTTAATGGTGTTACTCTGGACTTGCGCAGCTGAGAGAGAACTAGACCCAATGGGCTGGAGCAGTATTCCAGAAGCAAATGTATCCGTAACTATTGTCCATCCTGTTGTTACATCTACTTCCTCTAATTTTCTAAGACATAAATCCATGTCTCAAGTCTATTGTAAAATTGGTGTTAACGATTTAAGTTCATCATTCATTAAATGGATCAGTTTTCTTTCTCAGACTTTTAACTTAAGCAGTCTCTAGGCTACTAGATTTAGGGATGAGTTTGTTTGTTTCAAGCTTGTCTTCTTAATAGCTCATGTCTCTTTAATCTGCAGACCAAGTTCAGTGACTTTTTTTGTACTGTAGGATCTGCCACAGAAGTATCCACTTTAGCTGCCCTCATCCAGGGCCAGCTCCAGACCCCAGCACGCCAAGCGCGCGCTTCGGGCGGCGTGCCGCCGGACGGCGGCAGGCGGCTCCGGTGGACCTCCCGCATACATGCCTGCGGACGGTCCGCTGGTTCCCCCGGCTTCGGTGGAGCATCCGCAGGCGTGCGGTGTCTATAATCAGGCACCTATGCTTTGTCCAGTGCCTGCGGGAGGTCCACCGGAGCCGCGGGACCAGCGGACCCTCCGCAGGCACGTCTGCAGGAGGTCCACCGGAGCCGTGGGACCGGCGACCGCCAGAGCGCCCCCCACGGCGTGCTGCCCTGCTTGGGGCGGCACAATTCCAAAGCCGCCCCTGCCTTCATCATACAGTAGAACCTCAGTTACGAACACCTCGGGAATGGAGGCTGTTTATATGGTCGTTCTTTCCAAAGTTTACAACTGAACATTGACGTAATACAACTTTGAAACTTTACTACGCAGAAGAAAAATGCTGCTTTTAACCATCTTAATTTAAATGAAACAAGCAGAGAAACAATTTCCTTACCTTGTCACATCTTTTTTTTTAAAGTGTCCCTTTATTTTTTAGTAGTTTACATTTAACAGAGTACTGTACTGTGTTTGCTTGTTTGTTTCTGCTGCTGCCTGATTGCATACTTCCAGTTCCAAATGAGGTGTATGGTTGGCCAGTCGGTTCGTAACTCTAGTGCTCATAAATCTGAGGCCCTGCTCTAACTGAATCTTTTAAACACTCTTTTTTTAAAGACATGAAGAATATGTATAGTTACAACTCACATCTTTAGTCTTCTCAGTTCCTCCTAATCCCTGCCCTACTTGTTGTTCTTGCATAGTGCCTGAAAGCATCTAATTTGCTAGAATACCCTCTCTTATAGTCTGTTATGACCTGCTGTAAATTGTGAAGTAGTATTTTAAACTAGCCATTATTCTTTAATTACATCACTGCTTCCTTAGACGCATAGTCTATAATCAGGCACCTATGCTTTGTCCAGCTCTGATACTGTAACGCGCTGCAGGGAATAGCCAGAGCTGAGTGTTACCTGTGCCTCAGCAAGAGTGAGCTTTGTTGAAGATTAGTCTGTGTGTCAGATCCTTGCCACACCAGTCTGTCTTCCTCACCAGTAAACTTGAGACTCTACCAGTCTTAACCTTGCCTAGCAGGCAACAACCGATGAACACCAGCCCCTGAGCTCCTCAGAGATGTCTCTCTGCATTTCACAGCCCCTATCACTGTACATTTGCAGAAGTTATTAAGTTTGTTGCTCTTTTAAAGAGTCAGTACATTATAGTTTATGAGCTTAACTGGTGCATATACACCCTTCCATTCAAACACAGCACTACGCTGGTTTATAATAAAAATAAAATGTTTCTTAATAAAGGGACATAGGTCATGTGATGCCAAGTAGAAGGAATAAAGATAAATGGTTATTAAATATACAAGTAAAATATGCTTTCTTATAGCTAAGACTTAGCTTCACAAGCTACAGTCTTTGTTCAAGGTACTTTCCTCACCAATCTTCCTTTCTGGGCTCTCCACAGAGTCCAAAACTCTGGTTTTCCTTGTCTCCTCAGGTGCATGATAATTTAAAGTCTTTCTGTGTGTCCTTATACCTCAAAGCCTATCTTTGTTTCCAAAGTCAAATTGATCCCCTGGAATTCAATCTCCTGTCTCATCTGGTGGGCCGACTCCATCTTGATTAAGGTGTTGCCTGGTGTGGTCCAGTGTGATGGTTCTTGCTGCAATTTTACAATGTAAATGTTCTCTTCCTGCAACCTTCTATGCAAATGAATAGCCCATTGAATTTGGCCATACCTGGTTTGAGGTGTTGGTCACTTTCCCTTGTCTGGAGAAAACCTGTTTATCAGCTATGTCCGACAGGCCTGGCTTAAATATCTTTTAGTTACAAACTTTAAAGCATAATAAAAGCGAGTATCCATAATTCTATATCCAGCATTGCCACATACATTTCACAGCGATATTATTGTCCCGTGCAGTGTTAGTTTTTAAATGGTACCTCAGAAGGCATATTTTGAACAAATATCTCTTCAGTATTGTGTAGGGTGTGAACAGAGGGATGCATAGGGCCACGGATCAATTTCCATAGCTTCAATAGAGTTAAGGCCTGAAGGGACCATTATAATAATCTATACTGCCATCCTATATAATGCAGGACAAAGAACCTCACTCAGTAATTCCTACATCAAGCTCCTAACTTCTGTTATGAGCATATCTTTAAGGAAGACATCCAATCTTGAGCTAAAGACTTAAAGTGGTAGAGAATCCACTGCATCCCTAGCTAAATCACTGCAATGATTAGCTACCTTCACTGATAAAAACATGTATCTTAATTTTGAATTTGTATGGTTTCAGTTTCCAGCCACTGGATCTCATTAGGCCTTTGTCTGAGAGATTAAAGGGTCCGCTACTGTCTGAAATTGCTTCCCCATGGAGAGAGAACATACCTACTTATTGCATTTAACTTGTATTATTGCAAAGTGGAGCAGATTGCAGTTGCCATTTTCTTTAATATGGATAGTGGTGAGAGTGGCTGGCTTTACATGTCTCTCGGAGAGAGGAGTTTGTGCAGTGGAAGGACATTTTTCTTTTTGAAAGGTGAGCATAAGTCCCATAGGCCTCTTACCCATTTAAGAGTTGAGCATTTCTGGTATGTCCATTTAGAATAGATCTGCTGAGCTCTTTGATATGCAATGAACATCCGAATTTGCCAGTGAATTCAGGACCTTTTTGATCAAGTTCTTTGCCATTTGAACTGACTCTTCTTGCTGATACATTGGACTGTGGATGGTAAGAACTTGATATGCTCTTCTGGAACAGATATATCAAAGGGAATGCCAAAATGATCCACTGGTGTATTGTGGACTCTTATCTCTTACAAACTCACTTGGAATCCCATGTTATTTTACTGCTTCTCAGTTTGTGCTATTTATGCAAAATTCCTGTGTCAGGTCCTTTTGGATCTTGTCCATATTCCCTGTGAAGAAGTTAGCAAGATCCTGTGTGGAAAGAGTGGATAAATGCGGTAAGGGTAGGAATGTAACGAGTTCCTTGTCCATGTTTTCTCCCTTTCTTCCCCAAGACATTCCTAAGAATCCAAATACTAGGGCCCTATGGAATCAGTTTTATTATTGTGGATTTTTTTAATGTATTTTCTGATTTTGATTTTTTTCCTTTAAACAAATTTAATTCAGTCTCCATGTTTTTTTGTAAATCAACATTGTTTTATTCATTGGCAACAATTAAGAAGCCTCCCTATAAATGTATTAAAATGTTCAGAATTGGATTGCAATGGGGAAAAACTGATTTTACAAAAAACCCTACAATTTAAACCAAACATCCTGTAGATATACAGTATACAGTAAAAGTAACACATTTTAAATCACTTTTTAAAGTAGCACCCAGTAATATGACCAAACTGATATTGCTGAACAGTTACACAAGAAGTCCACAGAAACAAGTGTGTGTATTGGCATGCTGTCTCTTTAAGCAAAAGCACTCACCAGCCTGAACACTTGTTGAGACAGCAGCCAGCAGCAACCACTCCTGAGCCAGAAGCAGGAGCACAGACAGGCACCATCCTGTTCCCTGACCCCATCTCAGCAGAGACTGGGGGAAGGGGACATCCCAACATCAACCCTCTCTCCTCCTCCGCCCCCTTCCCTCCTCACCGCCCCCCCCCCCAGCTCTATGTGGCACAGCAGATCAGGAAGCTCCCAATATGGAGCAGCTTGACTCTCAAGTGTGGCTGCTTTTAGCTTAGCCGTGCAACCCGCCCTGTTTTCCCACCTGCCACTATGATCCTAGTGCTGGGGAGAGCAGGGTTCCATGTTAATGTTTTGATTAGCATTGACTTCATAGGGCCCTACACTGCTAACACCAAATATTCTAAGGTGGCTGAGGTTTTGTGGTATTGCTCAACAGCAAAAAGGTGAATGAAAATACAGTGAATCCTGCCAAGGGCTGCCACTCATGGAAGTTAACAAGAGTGGTCGCTTATAAGAGGTGGTCTCTCTTCAAATGAGTTTGAATTCTCATGACTTTCAATGGAAAGAATGAGGAAGATTATCTTAAAGCCACTGTCCACTAATTATTTTAGTCCTCTAATGAAACCGTGAAAGGAAGTCCCATAGAAAGTCAATATTTTCAAATAGTTATAGGGTGGCATCTAAGATTGGGAACTAACTGATATTTTAGGCCCTGATCCCAAAAAGGATCTGACCCCAGCTATCACTTGAACTGTTGCCAAAACATTAATGTTTCTAAGGTGTTCAGACACTACTGTGGTCAGGGCCCTATCAATACCTAAGTAGGACTTACTCCTTCTGTGGAAGAAGGGCGAAAACGTGACCAAGTCACATTGCATTCCTGGCCTCCTTGGATGGTAAAGTTATGCACTGCACTTTACTCAGGGTCAATTGCAGAGGTACACTGTAGCCCTATGGATCTGATCCATTGAAGGCAATGGAATTCTTTCCATTTATTTATCTGGTCTTTGGATCAAGACTGTAAGTAGTCTCTCTGACTTCAACATGTGGTCCTAACTACTCCTGTGGGGACAATTATTTATGTGTTTACAAGAGCAGGCCCTGCAAAAACAAGCAATGGCCGTGAGACATACCCCACTCCTGAATTCTGAGATGTCTTTTAAAATTTAAAAAAAGTCTTATGATTTTTTTTCTCCAAAAAGTGAAAATGAAAGCAAATGTATTATCCACTGGGATACAAGTTTCAAGGCTCATTGGTGAATAGTTTGTTTTTTGGGGAGGGAATGTTTGTTGTTGTTGTTTGGGTTTTTTTTTCCTAAAAGTGTCTTGCTCTAAATTCTTTACTTTCAAAATTAGTAAATTACAATTTGGTGGGAATAAGATTTTACACAGAGATTTTTCTCTGTAAAATAAGAAGTGTCTCTCTTAGGAGGGAGTTAAAATGAGGTACAATTTAATAATAGCAAGTTATACTTTAAAATTACTGGGTAGATATGCATTGTCTCATATTAAAATGGTTTGATATAAACACAGTGTCCTCTGTTTAAAAGGACGTTGTTAAAGCCCCTAGGACCAAATCAGGTCTTTTTTCCCTACCTAATTAAATTAAGTGCAGTGTATAGTGCCTTTCTGCAAAGAATAACAGAATGCATTTCTTGTCAGTTTAAGAGCTGCCTGTGGCGGTATTTTTTTTTTAAATTTAATTAAAAGTTGTTTTATGAGGAACAAGCCTGAAGCGCTGTTCTTCCTACATACGTTTACATTTCTAAAGCCTGCTTGGGAGACAAATATCTACTCTGAAATCCTCCGAGCTACTGCTCACACTGTGCGTTTATCACTTGGTGTAGCAGTCTAGAATGTCACAGGGGGATTGGCAGCGCATGGAGACATTCCATAGAGTCATTAATTTAGTAATTACTGCAGTGCTTTAGACCAGATTTTCACCTTGGACCCAGAAACCATGCTTGGGAAAAATCAGGGGTGTATGCCAAGTAGGTTATGAAACACAATGTGTTCCATGGATCATCAAATGCGTGCTGTGTTTCTTAAAGCAAGTTGTTGGATGCATGAGAGGAGGATGGAAGTGGGGGTTAACTTTTGAAGTCTATAAAAACAATGAAAGCTGTGTCTATTTCAGCAATGGTATGTTTGAAAAGCACCTGGGACGCTACAGAGCAGCAGAGAACTGAGAACTCCTGCTTCCTATGCTGACGATTGGTTAGCTGAGCAGTAGGCAGGAAGAGGGAAGGTATAATCAGTGGTTCATGGGACTACAGAAGGAATAACAGTTCTGGAGTGAGAGGGCAAGAAACCCTAGCTGTGTCTAGCTTTTTCATTTTTTTCTTAATCATCTTAAGACTTTCCACAAGGGATGAGAGCTTGTGACTGAATCTAAGAAGAAATCTGGGGACATTTCTGGACAGAACACAAGAAGTGAGGAAACGTCCTTGAAGTGGGATATAAAAGTAAAAGCAAAGAAGGATCCAATTGAATCTAATGATCTGTAAATTGCACATAGCCTTCCTGTTCTTTGCTCAGGAAGAGGAGCAATGTTTGGAGTGAGCAGAAGCTGGTACTGTTCTCTGTGAAGGAAAAAATACTGAGGCATGCACAGCCATTGAAGAAATACTAATGAAGCCATATCAGACGGCGCATATAGGAAGAAACTGTAAGAGGCACCACAGGAGAGTTATGGAGTTGCAAGAAAGGACATCAAGAAATGTGGGAGCTAGAAAGAGTTCTGTGCTATGTCAACTTAATCACCAATCAGCATTCTGACCTGTCGAAGAAGGAGGGAAACCAGGAGCCAACTGAACAATTGACAGTAACCTGAGCAGTGTCTTCAAGGAACAAGCTGAACAGGAACCAATTGATAGAAAAGAAGAGCTAAGTAACTCTGTTTGGTGAAAGCCTAATGTGGAGTGAGTGGGAAATAAACAGAAGGAGAGGGAGAAAGAATCAAGGGAAAGCATTTGAACCTTATCACATGTGACGAGCAAGATCCTTTATAGATACGTTTGACAGTCTTAATTTTTCTCAACAAAAGGGATGGGACATAAAGGGCTCCTGTCCTGGGAGAGGAGGTGATATTGCAGATGTCACATTTAGCTCCCTCCTTAGGCCTGGCAGTCACATTCCAGGAGCATGTGTGTTTAAACTGATAGATTACATAGGTTTTAAGATTCCCTTCCATCTGTTTTTCTTCAGTTCTCTCAATGTATGGCAAAGGTACTAGAAGGAATGAGAATATAGATGATCCCTTCAAAATGAAGGTCTTGTGTTGGCTATGTTTTACTTTCTGAATGAAGAAGATGGAATCCTCTCTCATGAATGCAGTGCTGTGCTTCTATTAACACTGTGGTGCAGCGGTGGTGGTAAATTGCAGCACCATTAGGATTTTCTTGTGCTTTCTTCCTGGGCAGGGAGCAGAAGGCCATTGAGGAGGTCACGGTTAATAAGGAGCTATCTCATACCTAGGTCTGACCACTGTGAAAGGGATGTGCCACCTGTGGGAAAGTGTGAGTCATTTTTAAAATGGTTTATCAACAAAATGGCTGGATTGATTCCGGGAGTGGTGGAAGCACCCTAAAAGAGTGTGTGTGTGTGTGTGGGGGGGGGGGTCACAGGTGCCCAAACTGCCACGCTCCCCCTTGGGCCACCCCCTGAGGCTCTGGCCTAACACCGCCGCTTCCCTCCAAGACTCCACCCCTGACTCACTCCTCTCCTGGCCCCTTGCCCCTTGCCCTCCATTCCAGTGCCCCTGATAGATTCGTGACTGCTACATGCTTCTTTAGTCCCACAGGCTCAGATTCTCAAAAGCATTGAGGCATCCAGGTGCATAAATACCTGTTGAGCCTCTGGGCCCACACTGGCAGCCTAACTGCCTGTACATCTGCCTAAATGCAGAGCTGGTTGAAATTTTGATAATTTCAAGTTTTCAATGAATTTTTTTTGTCAAACTTGATCTTAAACTAAATCTCCCTCCCTCTGTCAACCAAGGAAATTTTCAGGGAGAAAAATCATTGAATATAGTTAGAAGTTTTTGACTATCTTTGAAGCCAATTAATGTTTTTGAACAATCAAAAAGTTTTGATGGAATGTCAACATTTTCTTAAGAATCCCACATAAATTTTATTGGTTTTATTTTTAACCAAACTATCTTCTGCTGATGTGCTAGTTTCTACTAATTGCTTATTAATTAGGAGAGAGAGGATTTGAGACAACAAACATTTTCAGATGTTGCTTTTATGCATAGAATAACTGCTTGCCTGGAAAGTCATAACAGCATGTTTTAAAAGAAAAGATTTTGCAAGATTAGGCATGCAATATCCAGGTATGTTAAGTAATCTACTCTGGTATTTGAGGGTGAGTTTCAGTACACTTTGAATATGTGGGGGAATCACTAATTCCTTACTACTGTAATTCCATGGAAGTCGTCAGAGTTATACCAGTAGAGAATCCAGTCTAACATATGTACCTTTTATTTCAGACAGGAATTTTAAAGCATAAATAGTTCCAAGAGGAGATGGCAAAGGTAGATTCCGTGCCCTTCATTAGGGATTTTGAAGGAGAATATGGATTCTACCGTGTCATTAAAGTGAATCTACCCCACCATGAACTCATTTTGCAGCTGTGTACTATAACTAGCCAAGTACCAGTATGTGCATGATGTAGCATATTTTCCAGTATTCTAGATGATGACCATAAGTATACAGTATCTGCAGCACTTATTGCTTAAAGGAAACAAATCCGTTATGTCAAGATTCCTTCAGAGTGAGCAAATATACAATCTTGATTAAGGCTGAGGTTTTCAAAGGAGCCCTAAGGGAATGTCGGCACTGCAGCTGGAGTGTGATTTGCAGCTTGGGCAGATGTCCCTACGCCAGCTGTCCTCTAGCGAGCTTATTAAAAATAGCACTGAGGATACAGTGATGCAGGCTTCAGCTTGGGCTGCATAAGCCTGCCGGACTCCGTATCTCCCCCATGGGCATGTACTTGCTTGTGCATCCCATGCTAAAGCCCGTGCCAGTGCAGCCTCACACCTATTTTTACCAGGCTAGATAGATTAAAGCTAGCATGGGTATGTCTACATGAGCTGGAAATCGCCTCCCTGGCTGCGGTATAGTGGTATTAACGAGTTAGGTGCCAGTTCCCACCAAATCTCAGTGGGAATTGGACACTCAACCCTTGGACTCCTTTTTATAAAGCCCAGCCTAAATATTTAACTTTTCCTGCCATTCAGCTATCCCCCAACACTACTACACTTCCTTGTACATTGTTGTTTGTTCCAGCAGCTCTCTGGACCTAATCCAGAGGGACGTTTCCTGGACCAGGTTGAAATCTAATCTGAGAATGCACATCGAGCCCTTGAATGAGGTTGAGCTAAATTGGGAACGTCTGATTAGTCAGAAAATTGGTGGACGGTTAGGTGTGTTGATTGTACAGAACCAGCAAAAGTGGAAGGGGAGGGAAAAGGTGGCTCTAAATCCAGCAGTATGATAAAGAAATGTATTCCCAAAAATGTTCTGGAGTAAATTTGCCAAACTAGATGTGATATCCCAGTATAGGTCTCACCAGTGCTGGATACTGGGGTAAAATCTCCTCCTTACTCACTACTCTCCTGTTTATATATCCAATACTGTTATTGACATACTACCTTGCTCATAATTGCTTCCCTGCATATTTATGTATAATATATAAAACACACAAAGGCAACTTAAAACCGTTATTGAGGTTGCAAAGTCAAGCACTCAATAGTTAGGAAATGTCAGAATCAAGGTAACTTTAATTTGACTCCCTTGTCCATATCCGTTATGATACCGTCTATAATTACGTGATCCCATAATATTTTTTTCCACAGGACGCCTGCCTCATTCAGTGCACAAAATGGATGGTGCTCAATTAATGATCCTCTATTTAATCCTTTGCTTTTTTCTCACTTTTCAATGTGTGGCCCCCATGTCTTATTTACTGCACAGTATTCAAACCTTGCTCTGAAGATGGAATTATTAATTCCCTCCTGGGCTTTACTGTGGTGCTCATCACTGTAGTATCTGAATGCTTCATATACATTAATTAATTTATCTTCACAACACTCCTATGAGGTGAGGGGATGATATTATTCCAGTTTTACAGGAGATGAACTACAGAGACAGACACTTCTGCCAAAGAGGCAGGAGTTCTATAGACCTACAGAAAACAGTCTCCCTGATTCATCCCCAGAGAGATATATTACTAATTGTACTGTCCTCTTTGCCCATGTTGAATGTAGTCAGGTGGTGATCAGTAGTCCCTAGGCAACCACCAACTTCCAGTCCAGTGATCAGTTCATCTTTATCTGCCATAATGAGGTCCACAATAAAATGCGGCAAGTCTGTATCAGACAGGAGCTTAGAAGAACCTTGGGTGGTGGACTGTTGCGCTTCGGGTTTGAATGGGCCTGAGGGATAGTTCTAGAAATGAGTGGATAAGTAAATGCTGCCATTCTGACATTGTAGCATTCTATACCCACTTTGCAGGGCTGTAAATAACTACACAATGTGCAGAGCGGTTGAGAATCAGGCCTGTTGATCTGATATTGAACTCTGTGTTTGAGAATCCAGTAAATAACAAATTAAACATCATAGTTCACAGCACATCTCGGGTAAGTCAGCTTTCAGAAATACAGATTTGCAGGTCTAAGAGAGAATAAGGATTATGGTGTGGTGTGGTGTGGAGTAGCTTCACTGAAGTCAATTGAGTTACCCCAGTGGGAGAGGAAGGAGAATTCACTCTGTATTTAGGAGTTCTGTAATGTAGAGAGAGATGTGTAAATGATGTCATTTGTCATTGTTAGCACAGTTTCAGTAACTAGATGGTCGTTCTGTTTCCTGAAGTAGAGTTTGAATAGAGCTGGCCATAATAGAGAAACCTGGAATAGTTGAGATTTCAAAGAATGTCTTTACTTTGTTTTACAAAGAAGGCTGCTTTGATGTCTGCTCTTTGCACTGCACTGGGAGGGAAAAAGTTGATTATTTTGGTATTTAGCAGATTTTTTTCCCCATGTGGAGACAGATTGACAACCGCTAGTGGTTTGAACACAGTTCACGGTTCATCTCTAGCTTTTGATTCCACACAGGGTTTTTGTGACTCATGCTAACGGGTGTGAGGATTTTATTGTGAGACCTGCTCTCTTAATAAAGCTGCCGCTCCTCCTGGCAATTAACTGCGTTGACAATCTGTGTGAGTCTGCAGGCAGAGAGTTTATGTGCTGGGAGTCTGGTGAGTGAAACTCCCAGAAGCCAGGCCGCAGGAACTGAACAGCAAGTATTGGCACGGAGCCTCATACTGTTCATTGATTGGCCAAGGAACAGTTGGTGACTGTTGCATGCCACATTTTGGCCTTGCTTAGAAGCCATAGAGCTTTTTAGTTTATTGAAGATAACTTCATTATCTTTAGAAGCCAGCTAATTGGCAAAAAAAACCCAAAAACTCAGCACAACAGCATTGTCACTGTGGTATACAGCACCTCTGATGCTGAAACCTGGCTGTGTCTAGCAGAGAATTGTTTTTATAACTGAAGAGATTTTTAGTTTTACTTCTTGGGCCTGAACCAAGGCCACAGATCCAAATGTTCAGGGTGTTTAGAGTCCAGCTCTATAGCTGACTCGTATCTCAGGAATGGCCCAAACTAAAATCCCCACATTCAGGCGTCAGTGATGGTGGTGGTCAGGACCATGCGGGCAGAGAAGAGCCTTCTGAATCTCTAAGGAATGTTCATCTAGGCCTAAATCCTGTAAGGATCTGAATTCCCACTGACTCAGCTGGATTGTAGAACTTCAGCACCCTCCCAGAGGCACTCAGCACCTCACAATGGCTGTTCAGAATTCATTTGCAAGTTTCACAGCTGACTTCACCTGTGTAATAGTCCAAATTCATAATATGTCAACAAGAACCCAAATGTCCTGGAGAATATGGCGAGGTTATCTTTAAATGGAGGGAATATTTCAGTTCCATTTTTAGAACAAGGAACCATTTTAAAATGTTCTTTAAAAAATTTAAAGGGTCTATCAGACATTCTGCGTTCCTTCTGGGGCCATGGCAAAGTTATTTTACAGGTGCTGTAAAAATGGTAGGCTGTTCTAATCTGATCTCTCTGTGCATAAAATTCATGTACTTTTGAGAGTGAGATGAAAAGCGAAAATATAAAATGTGTGTAATGAAATGAGTAGGTTTTTGTCATTTTTGTGCTAGTTTCCTCCTCCCGGCAGTGAAGTATTATGTAGGATGGATGATATTAGCAAACTTTATTTTCCTTTCTGGCCCTATTAAAATCTGTCTGCTAACAAAATTCATTAGTGGCAAAGGCCTGTCTATTAGCTCTAAATGTATTTCTAACCCAACCATTTCATGAACCAAATGCAAAAGTTGTTTGGAAACCAGAACCCCTCCTGATGTACAGCATTTGAAAAGATTTTATGGGTATTGGATTATAGCATTGATTTCATTACATGCTGGACATGACAAGCTATGTCAAAAATCCCTAGAGTTACAGGAATTGGCTTTATGCTTGCGATTTGGATTTATTTTTGGGAGATGGGGTTTAACATAGTGTGTGTGTGTGTGTGTTGGACACACACACATTCAAAGTGAATACTTTAGTGGTTATCCTTTGCCTATTTTCCATTTCAGGAACATAGCAGCATTTTTTTTTAAAATATCTTCTCTCGCTCTCCTTTTTTTTTTTTTTGTTGCTATCATCTCACATAACCAGAAGCTTCTTACAGGTGACTGACTCACTGACACAATTTCTGTGTTCCCTTTGAGCTAGAATCTTGTAACTTCATACATTCATTCATTGCTGACCTCACTGCGGTACAATGAATGCACAGATACCTCAGTGATAAAACCAGATGGCTTGCAAAATAATCATGAAAATTAACCAGTCCAGGCACAAAAATCTACTCTTGCCTTTACCAGAATGGTAATAGCTTTAAACAGGAAGAAAGCTATTAACTGACTCACAAAGAAAGAATTTACTCCAAGTAAGTGGGGGAGCTGAATTTTTGCAAGGCTTCTGTATTGTACTTTCTCCACAGAATTACTGTATATTGTATTCCACTGTCCTCTGACATCTGAGGTGCTTAGCCACACTGAAGTCACTGGAGGTATGACAAGTTACATGAGCTGAGGATCTTCCCTTTGGTATACAGGTCTTTCCATATTTTTACATAGACTAATCTTAGACTCTTCAGCTACATTTTGCTTCAAGAAAGTACATTGATTTTTATGACATCTGGGCTGCCTTCCAGTGGTGGTTATATCTAAATCACAGGACCTTATTCTGATCTCACTTACAATGATGTAAAGCAGGAATAATGCTGTTGAAGTCACTGGCATTACGTCAGTATGAGATCAGAATCAGGCCCACTGTGTGGAAGTGGCTGTTTAATTGAGAGAAAGGATGGTTCCGTGGTTAGGGGTCTAATTTGGGACTTGAGAGACCTAGGTTCGCTTCCCTGCTGTACCATAGACTTCCTACGGGAGCATGGGCAGGCACTTAACATCTCAGTGCCCTATCTCTAAAATGGGGATAATTACACTTCCTTACCTCACAGGGGTGTTGAATATAAATATGTTAAAGACTGTGAGGTGCTCAGATAATGTAGCCATCTACAAACCTTACCCAGGTCATCTGAGTGTTTCCTATGATACCTGTCACTTCACCAATTAAGCTCCTGTTGGGTACGGTAAGAACTTTATATGATATGTAATGGCTAATTTAAGTCTTGCTAAATAGCATATATATATATATATATGTGTGTGTGTATATATAGTTCTAAAGCCTGCTCTTACTGACATCAATAGCAAAATTCTCATGGACTTGACTGGGATTTAGTCCTTACTGATGCATGAGGGTGGTTTATGCAACTAATGGAAAACTACATTATGCCTACCCCGTAATTTGATATGTTTATTCTTTCCCTGACAAAGTGAACTTGCCAAATTTAATGCATTTACTTCGGGCATGCTGCTTCGGTACGTTCTCGTGGCCGCACGTCACAAGCGCACAATGATTTCGTCTCTCTATTCAGATTATTATTTTTTTTAATGGGTGAAAAGAACTGAGACTTGGGCAGGACTGCACTCTATCAATGTAACATCAACCCATTTAAAATGTAATTGCTTCCATGGCAATATAAACATCCACCAAGCTGTGCTGTTAGCTGGCACTGTCAGAGACTGAGGCTGCCGTTCCTTGCCACTTCTCGGACTATAAACAGGAGAGGACAGTGTTGCTGCTGCCAGACTCTCGTTTATGACTGCATCTGACAGAAGGGTGTTTCAGCTATACAAAAATGGACTTTTGAGAATCAGCTTTAAGCATATTATGGCAAAAAATGAATAGTCTGACAGCAAAGCAACTGTCTTTGATGGCTTTAACTTTGTGCTTTATTTCATTTTGAGCCATCGCTCGCTGTAATCTCATTAGCTTGACAAGACGAAAGTTCACAAACAAAAAGCCTGGCTAACCTTCTTTGCACCAAACCCTTCTATCAGCCCTGGATTTTTAAAATGGATCTTGAAAGGATAATCCCTCATTAATATTAAAACCCGAGGGCTCAGTTGTGCCTTATGGGCACAGATCTGGGTTAGGAGCAAGGTGGAGGCGTACTCTTCAGCAGGATCTCTGGGCTGCCTGATGCACAGGGGAGCACAGCTTTTATGCTGCAGCATATGTACAAAGCACACCAAGCCCAGGCTCTGACTCAGGGTTGAGCCCAAGCCCCACTTCCATCCAGACACAAATGAGTCTGAATTGGGTCAGCGAGCAGTCAGGACCTGGGTCCTGGGGTCCTGCAAGGGGGATGGGTCAGAGCCCAAGTCCCTCTGAGCATCTGGGCCAAGCCCTATTAGTTTTGCAGTGTGATCGCAGGTCAAGCCGCAGACCGAGTCAGAAGGTCTGTGTAGTGCAGCATGGAGTGTTAGCACAGCTGTGGGTATGTCTACACTGCAGTGTAAGCCCAGGGTTCAAACTCAGGCTCAAGCCTATCCCGCCCCCATTCCGTCTGCACACAAATCATGCTAATCCAGGGCTCAACCAGGTCCCAGGACCCCACAAGGGTGGAGGATCCGAGCTTGAGTCAAGCCAGGACCCAGGGTTCAGGCCCTACTGCTTTGCAGTGTAGCCACAACTCCATTGGACCCATGCTCCGGGAGTCTACCAAAAGAATCCCACAGGCCAACTTTCTTTTCCCTCTGGACAATCAAGATCAGTGGACAGGCACGTTTTTCCACACTGCACCATGAACAAAGGGCAAGAGCGGCCACATGTCTGGGGTGCTAGGAAGTCTGGGATATGGGTGCTTAATGCAGTTGAGACACTGGAGCCCCAGGCTAGGACCCAGGGTTCAACAATTCCTAACCTAGGGTACCAATGAGTGTAGACACTCAAGCCCTAGGTTAAAAAACCCCGGGTCTGCTCACTCAAGTTCCACTAACCGTGGGCCCACAATGCAGTGTAGACATATCCTCTGAGACCTCAGTTCAGCAGTTGTAGATCCAGGTTTACAATATAGTGTGGACATCCACACACAGGCTTGGAAACACCAACTCCACAAGCCCAGGTCCCCCAGACCCAGATTTACAAAGGCCCCGAGTGCGAAATGCTAAGTGAATTGCTGAATAGGTGCCCCAAGTCCGTTAGTGGTGTTCACCTCATGCTGTGGGGAACACTAGAGGGGCAGTTGTGCTTTTGATGTGTAGTGCAGAAATATCCATTTATTTGTCATTGGGAAGAACCATGAGTGTAAGATTTCCGATACCCTTAACTGTTCATTGCCTGGCTTTTAATTGCAGGGTATTGCATAAGTACATTGCTGCCACTTAACTGGCATTTGAAACAAAATGTGTTTTTTAAATGGTCATTTTCATGTAGAGATGCCAAAGTGCTTTACAAATGTGGGTCAGTTCCGTTATCCCAATTTCACCGAGGCACAGAGAGGTGAAGTGACTTGCCCAAAGTTTAAGTTTATGTCATAGCTGACACTAAAACTCCTGACTCCCAGTCCTGTGCCCTAAACGCTGATTGATGCTGCCCACCTTTACAATGTAACTGCAAACAAATCTGATCAGGTATGAGGTTAAGTCTGACTGGAAGTGTCTTACACAGAACAATCCTTCCCAGAAATCAACATCAAACAAAAATGAGATCAACTACCTGAAAGGGGGTTCCAAAGAGGATGGATCTAGACTGTTCTCAGTGGTAGAAGATGACAGAACAAGGAGTAATGGTCTCAAGTTGCAGAGGGGGAGGTTTAGGTTGGATATTAGGAAAAACTTTTTCACTAGTAGGGTGGTGAAGAACTGGAATGGGTTACCTAGGGAGGTGGTGGAATCTCCTTCCTTAGAGGTGTTTAAGGTCAGGCTTGACAAAGCCCTGGCTGGGATGACTTAGTTGGGTTTGGTCCTGCTTTGAGCAGGGGGTTGGACTAGATGACCTCCTGAGGTCCCTTCCAACCCTGAGATTCTATGATTCTATGATTCTATGAAGATGTAAGTTTAAGGCAAGGAATGCAGAAAGGTCCTTCCCAGAAATCAGCAAGTTTCTGGAAACTCAACTTAGAGTGAACCACTTAGTTTGAATAATGTAAGTTAAGGCCACCTAACACAGTTAAAGCATCACTTGTGACCCCTCAATTGAGCATATCACTGTGACGTTGGGTGAAATAATTGAATGTAGCAAGTGAAGAGTAAGCAAAGGACGTGAAGGAGACGAAGAGCATTTTATTGTAACACAAGACACAGAGGGACATGTTCTGCCCTGCTTTAAGGCAGCTTTGCCCTGCTCTGCTCATGCATCGCTGTCCTGAAGCTGCCTCATCCAGCCACAGGAAGATCAACGCCATGTAGAGAGGGATCTCAGGGGTACAAAGTCACAATATTGACTCCAACATCAGCCTTTCTGTGGTCAGTGCGGATGGTGTGGCTGGGATTTCCCAGCTCATTTGATCCATGGCTGATTTAATGGTCCTGTGCCAGATAGTGTAATGCAGGGGTGGCCAACCTGTGGCTCCTTGCATAGGCACTGATTCCGGGGCTGGAGCTACAGGCGCCAACTTTCCAATGTGCCGGGGGGTGCTCACTGCTCAACCCCTGGCTCTGCCACAGGCCCTGCCCCCACTCCACCCCTTCCCACCCCCTCCCCTGAGCCTGCCGTGCCCTCGCTCCTCCCCCACACCCAGAGCCTCCTGCATGCCACAAAAACAGCTGATTGGAGAGATGGGGAGGTGCTGATCGGTGGGGCGGCTGGTGGGCGGGAGGCACTGGGAGTGGGGGGGAGCTGTTTGGGGGCTGCTGGCGTATTACTGTGGCTCTTTGGCGATGTACACTGGTAAATTCTGGCTCCTTTTCAGGCTCAGGTTGGCCACCTCTGGAGTAATGTATTAGTTAATGTATATGTATTTGTAATAAAATAATAATATAAAGTGAGCGGTGTACACTTTGTATTCTGTGTTGTAACTGAAGTCAAAATTACCTTATATACTCGTTCATAAGCTGAATATTTTTGGTAAAAAAAAGTGAAGCATCAAAGAGTGGGGGTCGGCTTATAAATGGGTCTACACCAAAATCTGATGATTTTAAACTCTATGGAATCATTGAATTGAATATCTAATACATTGCCGTTTTGTTTACCTGGAGCCTCTCAGCAACCTGTGGCCACGGTTCGCCGTTCCCAGCCAACTGGCTGGGAACGGCAAACCGCAGACACTGGGAGCTGGGGGGCTCTGTGCCTGTGAACGCTCCAGGTAAACAAAATGTCCAGGCCTGCCAGCGGCTTACCCTAACGGGCCAGGAGCCAAAGTTTGCCGACCCCTGAAGTATAGGCTCTGCTTATGAAAGGGTCGTACAGTTTTTGCTATTTTTACCTAACCATCTTGGGGGGTTGGCTTTTAAATGAATGGGCTAATGAACGAGTATATACGGTATTTGGAAATGTAGAAAAACATCCAAAAATGTATAAATTTCAATTGGTATTCTATTGCAATTAATCGACAGCCCTACCATTAACGAAAGCGTCCTGTGTAAAGCATAAGATACAACACACAAAACGAAACAAAAATCCTAAATCCTCCATTCAAGATAGAGACAGGAAAACGGCCAAGAGAAAGCAAAACAAATGTAGTAAAATACGAAATTGTTCATCACAACTTGTGGTGGACTTCTCTGAGCGGGAAGGCTGTTTTCAATAGCTCCCGCTTAACTGAGGCAATGAGGAATGCAATTTCAGGGTGAACTAACACATGGAGTTTCATTCAATTAGTTCTTAACAGGGTCTTGTAGGCGGCTGAAAACGAATGCCTCTTATGCCACCCTCCTTGGTAACCCTAACACTGCTGGGGTATGGTCGAAGCTACAGCGTTTTTCTGGCATTGCTATGTTGGCTAGGAGTGTGAAAAAATTGTCCCCCACCCCCAACTGATATAGCTATGCCTGCGAATGTAGACGAAATATATGAACAGAAAAGTGCTTCTGTTGGCTTAACTAATGTAATTTGGTAAGGTGGGACAGCTATGGAGGCAGAACTCATTTTGCTGTCATAGACTACATCTAGCTATACCAGCCCTTGCTTGTCTCATTTCTTTTCCCTCTTATAGTTCAGAGCAGTTTATGCAGAACATAGAATACCAGGGTTGGAAGGGACCTCAGGAGGTCACCTAGTCCAATCCCCACTACTTACTTGTACAGGTGCTTTCTTACCACTTGACAGTGAGAAGTTCCTTACACACTACAGTTTGCAATATGATGTGGAGGGCATGCAGACGGCAAGCTTGCTAGAGGATGACTACTGGAGCATTTTAACAGTTTATACACTTAGCCAGCAAAGGGAATAAGTGAATAACTATTCAAATATGCTGAGCCAGCACACTTATAAATATGCCTGGCAAGAGGCAACGGTATTGATTGTGCCAGAAATGATTTAGCAGGGGTTTGTATTGCCCTGGTCAGTAGAAAAAATATTACAAAGGAATTAAAAAACATATCCCAAATCCCTTTGGCTAGATTGTAGGGATGTGCCAAGTAAACATTAAGAAGGAGTGAGCTACAAAATGTAATGGATAATTCTCTGTTACTGGCTAGAAATTGACTTACACTGGCCTGGTGTTTACTACATGAGCTCTGAGCTTTGTGGAGTTTAGGGATTCGTGGATTTTAAGGCCAGATGGGAGTATTAGATATCCAATATGATACAAATCATAGACTGTCACCCATTACTCCTGTATTTAGCTCAATCACTTATAAGGTGTAATGGGACCACTTCAGTGAGCTTTGAATCAGGCCCCTTGTTATTATTAATTGCTTGTACCTAAGCAGTCTACTGGCATTTTTTTCTTCCTGTTATTCTGAGCCTATTGCAAGATAAACTCATTGTAGGATTTAAATAACTTTTCTGAGGGCCCAGTTCTGATACACTGACATTGAGTAGCACCTTTCTACACACACAGTTCCAATGAAAGCTAGGGTACTAGAGGAGTAAGATTCTAATTATGGTAAGTGTGGGCATAAAAATCTAGCCCAATACACGTTACAGATAGGCAGTGTCAATAAGCTATACAATGTAACCTGTAAACTATGATAATACCGATGGACAAGGCTGTTTCTAGTAAAGAAATAAACAAAATATGATCTGATGCAGCAAAAAACCATAACATTTCTGGTGTGACATCAAAAGCATGATTACACTTTCCATTGTTCAGCATTAGTGCCTGTTAACTGCACCAAGAATCTGAAATAAGCTAGCAATAGGAACCAGAATGAAACTAGTATCTGATAACTAGGATATGGCGTTGACACTTAGCAAACAAAGCCACTCTGTGCTCCTAAGAAAGGTTAAATGGCTTTCATTGGCACTTGAGTTAGACAGTCTTTAACTAGAACAATGAATTCTTTTTCTCCTCCTCTATTTCTCAGTACACATGATATACATTTTCAGGGGTATTAACAGAAGATTTTGAATGATCATTGGTAAATGTTATAAAGCACATGGCTTATATCCAGACTATGACAGATACAGCTGGCTCTGATTCAGGTAAGGATCATGAATGATTCACTAGGTTGGTAGAAGTGGAGTAAGTAATTCTTTCATCTTGATCACTTTCCCCCTGAAGCCAAAAGTCTTGCGTGCAGCAGCAGCTTTGTAAAAATAGTGTGATGGCCAACGAGGATACGAGAGGCTTAGAGGAGACTTGCTCAAATAGATTTAATTTGGGGCCTTAAGAGAGACAACCTGTCTCTCTCTCTGACTTTTTAGACTTTTATTCCCTGGGTATGCAGGGAATTGTTAGAAATCAGAGCTAGCTGGCCCAGAATGCTAATGTCTCAGCTTTGATAAGGCTGCGAGAAGATGTTTTAATTAGGAAGGGGATGCAGAGACTCACAGGAACATATTTACTAGTGTAATTCGAAACCACCAGGAGGGATCCTGAAGGGCAATAGCATGAGGAACAAATACCATGTATTTCTCTGGGAAGATGTAGCCAAGTTCACAGGCACAAATGTAAAATGCACAGAGCAAATGCAAGGAAACACTTTACTCTCTTCTCACTGGGCCATAAATTCCTTAGGCTTAAAATGTGGGCTGCTCTGCATGAGAATAGACTTCAGCTCCTATGGCAACACTATTATGAAAAATGGATCTAAACGTTCATTTTCTCTTTTATCATTTAAACTTCAGGAATGACCTGAGCAAAACCGCAAGTCCAGTCCCAGACTCCCACATTAATAATGTCTGCCATGCAGGAGTGGGTCCCTGATGTGCTTTCTGGAGAAACAACAAACAACCCCTTCTGAAATGTATAAGTTGGCTGCACTTCTGACAGAAGAGCCCTCAAATGCAACTTGCATGCTCAAATAAGTTTACTAAGAACATAAGAACGGCCGTACCGGGTCAGACCAAAGGTCCATCTAGCCCAGTATGCTGTCTACCGACAGTGGCCAACGCCAGGTGCCCCAGAGGGAGTGAACCTAACAGGTAATGATCAAGTGATCTCTCTCCTGCCATCCATCTCCACCCTCTGACAAACAGACGCTAGGGACACCATTCCTTACCCATCCTTGCTAATAGCCATTAATGGACTTAACCTCCATGAATTTATCCAGTTCTCTTTTTAAACGCTGTTATAGTCCTAGCCTTCACTACCTCCTCAGGTAAGGAGTTCCACAAGTTGACTGTGCGCTGTGTGAAGAAGAACTTCCTTTTATTTGTTTTAAACCTGCTGCCTATTAATTTCATTTGGTGACCCCTAGTTCTTGTATTATGGGAATAAGTAAATAACTTTCCTTATCTACTTTCTCCACATCACTCATAATTTTATATACCTCTATCATATCCCCCCTTAGTCTTCTCTTTTCCAAGCTGAAAAATCCTAGCCTCTTTAATCTTTCCTCATATGGGACCTCTCCAAACCCCTAATCATTTTAGTTGCCCTTTTCTGAACCTTTTCTAGTGCCAGTATATCTTTTTTGAGATGAGGCGACCACATCTGTATGCAATATTCAAGATGTGGGCGTACCATCGATTTATATAAGGGCAATAATATATTCTCTGTCTTAATCTCTATCCCCTTTTTAATGATTCCTAACATCCTGTTTGCTTTTTTGATTGCCTCTGCACACTGCGTGGACATCTTCAGAGAACTATTCATGATGACTCCAAGATCTTTTTCCTGATTTATTGTAGCTAAATTAGCCCCCATCATATTGTATGTATAGTTGGGGTTATTTTTTCCAATGTGTATTACTTTACATTTATCCACATTATATTTCATATGCCATTTTGTTGCCCAATCACTTAGTTTTGTGAGATCTTTTTGAAGTTCTTCACAGTCAGCTTTGGTCTTAAATATCTTAAGCAGTTTAGTATCATCTGCAAACTTTGCCACCTCACTTTTTACCCCTTTCTCCAGATCATTTATGAACAAGTTGAATGGGATTGGTCCTAGGACTGACCCTTGGGGAACACCACTAGTTACCCCTCTCCATTCTGAGAATTTACCATTAATTCCTACCCTTTGTTCCCTGTCTTTTAACCAGTTCTCAATCCATGAAAGGACCTTCCCTTTTATCCCATGACAACTTAATTTACATAAGAGCCTTTGGTGAGGGACCTTGTCAAAGGCTTTCTGGAAATCTAAGTACACTATGTCCACTGGATCCCCTTTGTCCACATGTTTGTTGACCCCTTCAAAGAACTCTAATAAATTAGTAAGACACGATTTCCCTTTAGAGAAACCATGTTGACTTTTGCCCAACAATTTATGTTCCTCTGTGTGTCTAACAATTTTATTCTTTACTATTGTTTCGACTAATTTGCCCAGTACCGATGTTAGACTTACCAGTCTATAATTGCCGGGATCACCTCTAGAGCCCTTTTTAAATATTGGTGTTACATTAGCTAACTTCCAGTTGTTGGGTACAGAAGCCGATTTAAAGGACAGATTAGAAACCCTAGTTAATAGTTCCGCAACTTCACATTTGAGTTCTTTCAGAACTCTTGGGTGAATGCCATCTGGTCCCGGTGACTTGTTAATGTTAAGTTTATCAATTAATTCCAAAACCTCATCTAGTGACACTTCAATCTGTGACAGTTCTTCAGATTTGTCACCTACAAAAACTGGCTCAGGTTTGGGAATCTCCCTAACATCCTCAGCCGTGAAGACTGAAGCAAAGAATTTGTTTAGTTTCTCTGCAATTACTTTGTCGTCTTTAAGCCCTCCTTTTCTATCTCTGTCATTGAGGGGCCCCACTGGTTGTTTAGCAGGCTTCCTGCTTCTGATGTACTTAAAAACGTTTTGTTTTTGAGTTTTTGGCTAGCCGTTCTTCAAACTCCTCTTTGGCTTTTCTTATATTACATTTTTACACTTTATTTGGCAATGTGATGGGGCAAGGCCAGATGGCTACAGTAAAGTAGTGAGGAACAGGTATGTTAGCCCCAGGCTAAACAAATCCCTGGTACCATGGTAATCAAATGGCAGTTGCTCCAGGTTAATCAAGACACCTGGGGCCAATTAAGAGCTTGCTAGAAGGCAGTGGAGATAGCTACATTGATTGGGACACCTGAAGCCAATCAAGGGCTGGCTGGAACTAGATAAAAGCCTCCCAGTTAGTCAGTTAAGTGCGCATGTGAGGAGCTAGGAGCAAGAGGCACCAGGAGTTGAGAGTGAGCTGCTGGAGGACTGAGGACTACAAGCATTATCAGACATCAGGAGGAAGGTCCTGTGGTGAGGATAAAGAAGGTGTTTGGAGGGGGCCCTGGGGAAGTAGCCCAGGGAGTTGTAGCTGTCATGCAGCTGTTACAGAAGGCACTCTAGACAGCTGCAATCCACTGGGCCCTGGGCTGGAACCCGGAGTAGAGGGCGGGCCCGGGTTCCCCCCAAACCTCCCAACTCCTGATCAAACACAGGAGGAGTTGACCCAGACTGTGGGTTCCATCAAAGGGGAAGATCACTGAGGTGAGCAAATCTGCCAATAAGCGCAGGACCCACCAAGGTAGAGGAGGAACTTTGTCACAGCAGTGTTAATGCTCCTTTCTATTTACCTCGCTAGGATTTGACTTCCACTTTTTAAAGGAAGTCTTTTTATCTCTCACTGCTTCCTTTACATGGTTGTTAAGCCATGGTGGCTCTTTTTTAGTTCTTTTACTGTGTTTCTTAATTTGGGGTATACATTTAAGTTGGGCCTCTATTATGGTGTCTTTAAAAAGCTCCCATGCAGCTTGCAGGGATTTCACTTTAGACACTGTACCTTTTAATTTCTGTTTAACTAACCCCCTCATTTTTGCATAGTTCCCATTTTTTAAATTAAATGCCACAGTGTTGGGCTGTTGAGATGTTCTTCCCACCACAGGGATGTTAAATGTTATTATATTATGGTCACTATTTCCAAGCGGTCCTGTTATTATTACCTCTTGGACCAGCTCCTGCGCTCCACTCAGGACTAAATCTAGAGTTGCCTCTCCCCTTGTGGGTTCCCATTCCAGCTGCTCCAAGAAACAGTCATTTAAAGTATTGAGAAATTTTGTCTCTGCATTTTGTCCTGAGGTGACATGTTCCCAGTCATTATGGGGATAATTGAAATCCCCCACTATTATTGAGTTCTTAATTTTGATAACTTCTGTAATTTCCCTTAGCATTTCATCATCACTATCACTGTCCTGGTCAGGTGGTCGATAATAGATCCCTAATGTTATATTCTTATTAGAGCATGAAAGTACTATCCATAGAGATTCTATGGAACATGTGGATTCACTTAAGATTTTTACATCATTTGATTCTACATTTTCTTTCACATATAGTGCCACTCCCCCCACAACGACCTATTCTGTCCTTCCGATATATTTTGTACCCCGGAATGATTGTGTCCCATTGATTGTCCTCAGTCCACCAGGTTTCTGTGATGCCTATTAGATCAATATCCTCTTTTATCACAAGGCACTCTAGTTCACCCATCTTATTATTTAGACTTCTAGCATTTGTGTACAAGCACTTTAAAAACTTGTCACTGTTTATTTGTCTGCCCTTTTCTGATGTGTCAGATTCCTTTTTATGTGAATGTTTCTCGTCTGATCTGGCCCTTACATTATCCTCTTCCATTCTCTGTTCCTGACTATAACCTAGAGAATCTCTATTAATAGAATCTCCTCTAAGAGAAGTCTTTCTCCAATCCACATGCTCCTCTGCAGCAATCGGCTTTCCTCCATCTCCTAGTTTAAAAACTGCTCCACAACCTTTTTAATGTTTAGTGCCAGCAGTCTGGTTCCACTTTGGCTTAGGTGGACCCCATCTCTCCTGTATAGGCTCCCCCCATCCCAATGCTATTATGAGCATTCTTGTCCTCAGAGTTTTGTCTTTACCAGTGTAGAAAAAGAGCAGCTTCCTGCTATTCTCGAGTCTTTCACTATAAAGACATGTAATCCATTAAATTAGATATTCCACTAGGAATAGCCATGGTTAAATTCACTGAAAAATCCAAATCACACATGAGAGGAGTTCATAATTATACTATAAAAATTTAGTACCGTACATTGGGCCAGATCCCTGGCTCCCATTAAGGTAGCTTTGTGACACTCTTGTGACCAGAACCAGCCAGCTGGGGAATCACTGGCTGTTGTTAAAAATGAATAGCCACCCCAGCACAAATGGTATGACCAGAATGCCCTGGTCCCTATGTTTCCATCAGAGTCCTCTGTCAAGCTCTTTACTTCTCATGAAACATTTTAATGCAGCTTCTTAAATATATTTACTAGCGTGAGCCCTATCTACTCCCTCTTTCCCTGTCTCTCTCTCTAGTCTTATCTCATATCTCTTTCAGTTAGGTTTCTCAGTTTTTCCCCCTACACAGTCTTCTCTTCAGTGTGAGCTCCCTTGCAACTTCATATCCTCATGACATCCTTCCCTCACTGCTTGCCTTCCTCTGCACCAGAATTAATAGTCTCAAGAGCAAACATAGGCACTGTTTCCCTCTTGTGTTGTTGCCTACAGTGGGTTGCCCAATAAGATGATAAATTGCTTGCATTAAACAACTGAAGAAGGTTTTTGAGAGAATAAATAAATCATCTCCCTGCTGAGCGAATCAGCAAACAAGAACAGGGTAGCTCTTACGCACTTCAAATCTTAAAAGCCACAACAGACTAAGGAAGTCAATGGAAAGAATCCTGCTGAGTTCAGTGGGCTTTGGATCGGAATTTATGATTTAGTGGGATATGTGGACTTTCAAACTTGGTTTTATTTTTTTTCCCGAGTGGCTCCAGTGGAGAGCCAAACAGACCTCACTCATTCTGTCCTTCCTTCTAAGGATATATCTACACTAAACCAAACTCCATATTTCCCAACTGAGAAGTGGGTAAACCTAAGTTTTCCCTCAACTACACTACTGCAGTGAAGACAGCATCGCATGGCCTTCAGTGCAAATAGTACAAACTCAGCACAGACCTCAGGTAAATACTTGGCTGGTTAGCCTGTGATGAAACCTGTGCTGCTCCATCATCACTGGTGGTGTTACCCATGCAGGCTGAATTCAAGCTAGCTCAGGTAGGCTACCTCGCGCACAGCTTTTGCTGTGTAAACATACCCTGACTCCAAAATGCACTTCTGAATTCTGACTGAATGACAACAGCCCAAGTAGCAATTTCCCCCTCTGCTAATGTCAGCACACCAGTATTGCTGTAGATTGTATTACCGTAGCACTTAGTTTCAAAGGCGTTTTGACATCTCCCCACAAATTTCAGTGATAATATTAATTTATGATAAATATCTTGGTTTAAAGAAACCCAAACATTTTTATTGAAAACTTGTTGATCGTCAGTTTTTCATTGGAAAATTGGAAAAATTTGAATGACTTTTTTCTGCAAAACTTTCAAAGTCAAATGACTTTTGATGATAAAGTTTCAATCCTCTCTGATGTTTACTAAAATAATTAGTCTTGTGAACCATAAATATGTACCAATACATTCATAGTTATTCAGAGAAACATAGATTATGTTTCAGAACTCTAGTTTATTTTCTATGAAAGGTAAAGTACTTGTTCAAGTATTCTGAAAGTGTCGACCTTTAAGAATGTCTTCTCCTGTCCGTTTTATTTGTCTACTGTCACAGAGCTTGTCTAGTTTGGAGAGGGGAGCCTGACAACTTAGTGGAGTAAAACCAGTGTCTCACTGAATCTACTTGCGGGGAACCTTGAAGCAATTAGACTGGGTAAATAGGAACAGTTTCTGTTTCAGAATTTGCCCCTCTTTCTAGCTGTGCATTGAATGCAAATCCAATTCAATGTGTTGATTTCACTCTTCTAAAGTTTGCCGTGTGTCCACTTTGAATAGTGACAGTTATGTAATCTTCATGATCTGTAAATGCATGTTAATAACGCAAATGATGCAAAGGATGTAAAATGACACAAAGTGAAAGCAAAAAGTGTTGTCATTAAAACATCAGGAATGTTGGCCTTTCTGAACAAAATTCTGTTATATCAAGGTGATTCAGATTTTCTTCCTAAACTCAAAGTCTGTGTGGTGGCCATAAGAATTCATGACATGTTCTGACCAGTGTACGCATTGTAGCTAGGTCTTGTCCCCAGTGACAATCCTTCCACAGTTAGCTGCAAACAAGTGGAACAGATGGGTAGCAGCCATACTGCAGAGTACAGAGTTATTGGAAGTGAAACACATTCTGTTGGTTTGAAGCACCCCACCCCACTGTGATGTTACACCCCATATACTTCATAGAAATATGGTTATGATATGAATATGGCCTAACTAAGATACATTTTATGCAAGATGGGTCTTGTAAGGTATCACTGGAAAGGTTCTGATTTACTGAATGTGATTATCCAATTTGTATGCATGTACCATTTCTGTATCTAAAGTTAGGAATATTGACTATGTAACAATTACAACTGGGTGTGTATTTGGGAGACACCCAACAGACAACAGGCTATCAGCTTTGGTGGGCCATTGGGAAGAAACAATAAGACTTTAAAGATGATAATCTCTCTCCTTCCTGAGAGGCATCCTGGGACCTAGCTGTGACACTACTAGGTCAGATGGTCCTGTCACCTGATCCTAATCACTATCTTGGACTTTTAGTAATTTTCCACTAAAAGGAGGGGGTGGTCAAGACTGGGAAACAAAAGATTCCCGCCTTATGTAAACCTTATTTAAGGGTGGGGAGTAAGGCAAACAGGACTCTTCTTCATTGCCTTCCTGCCCAAGAAGAAAGACTGTTGAAAGTATCTGAAGAGACAAAGGAACTGAGCTGTAGGAAAGGCAAGGGTCGAATCCAGACTGAGACAGAGGAGTCTAGTCTGTAAAGAGAAATACTTGGAACTCTAAGCTACAGAAACTCGGTAACTTGCCTAAAAAAACATTTAGGGTGAGAAATTATTTCTTGAAACCAGTCTCTTAAAGATCTTAAGCTTATATGCATGTTTTGTTTTATTTGCTTAGTAATCTGCCTTGTTCTGTTTGCTGTCCCTTATAATCACTTAAAATCTGCTTTTTATAGATAATAAACTTGTTTTTGTTTATTATTAAACCCAGTTTGTGCAATATCTAAGGGGGGAAGGGCAGAAAGTTGTTCATATCTCTCTGCACACTGAGGGAGAAGGTGAATTTTTACGAGCTTGGGCTGTGCAGATCTTTCCATACAGCACAAGACAATATTATCCAGGGTTTACCTCTCCACAGGGGTGTGCATGCAAGTGCTGGGTGAATCCTCTCACACAGATCTGACTGCTGTCTGTGTCTGGGTATGGTCTTGCCTGGGTGTGTGATGGAAAGGGGGCTTGAGAGCCTGGCACAGCAACCCAATGCCAGGGAAACCCAGGCTGGCAGGGTTGGAGGGCTGAGTGGGATCCCATCACATCAGGTGGCATCCCAGAAGTGGGGGGTCCAACCTGTCACACCCACCGTCTTTTATTCATAGTGCAACCAGAGCATGATTCTTTATGCAACTATTGATTGAAATTACATTTTTCATCTGATCAAATGCTTCTTATTTTATTAGTTCCTATTAGATATGGGTCACAGGACAAATGTTAGGATTATTTTCCCCAGTCCCTGCCCTTGGTTCCTTGTATGTGTTTACCCATGTGAGTCTTGTTGTCATGTTGAATTACAAATGTCAACTACCGTAAAGAGTACATTACTATTTAAAGTGGTACTTTAGAGGAGCAATATCTTAGCCTGTTATATGCAGCCAGACCCCTTGGGAGAAGAGTAGTTGTGGAACTTTGTATAATGATATTTCATTTATTAGCATCCATCATCTAGCTAGATTCCAGAGTGGTTTCCATGCTTCACTCCACTTTCCCCATGGTGCAGCAACCTCTATAATGAAACATGACAACTCTTTAATACTACAGAGTGACTTTTGACAACTGTTTAGGACAGGAAGTGAAGAATACCATGTAGAATCAAAGGTACAGTGGAAAATGAACTAGGTAGGATCTCACTTTTACATCTCATACAACTCTGAGAAGATGATGCCTTCAGCCACCCTGCGGGAAGCATCAGGTTTTGTACTGGCTCAGTGGCAAGAGTGTTACCAATAGAATCACCCCATCAGTCCTGCAGCACCGCAGTTTTCATTAAGACTCCAATTCTGTATCTCTTAAGATGATGGGAGCTTTGCCATTTACTTTAGTGGGTGCATGTTCAGACCCTGGATGTCTGCCATTGAAGGAACGTCTACCCTGCAATTAAACACCTGCAACTTGCCCCATCAGCTGACTCAGGATTGCAAGGCTCAGTCAGAGGACTGTAAAATTGCAGTGTAGACATACTCTCCATTACTTACAAAGCCTGACCTCCTTTACCTAATGGGATCTGATAAGATCTCAGTTTACGGTAGAGTAGCTGCAACATACTTACTGCAAATTATTCCCATGAAATGAAAATATATACTTTCTTGTAAAAGTTGCAGGGAACATACTTGAGATGTGTCATATCCAGTATTTGTGGGTCACGTTTGTCTTTGTGAAGTATATTAAGCTTAAAGATAAAAAAAAAGGATCATTTAGTCCAGATTTGAAAGCACATCTGTTGCCCATTACCTAGTGATATACAGCTATGCTGTATAGAGTAGCAATAATATTGTCTATAAAACTTAGTGTAATTATGATTTAAAGACTAACACTCGGGAATGATGCCAAAAAAGGCCAATTTTGCATCTTGGAAATGATCAGCTGGGAAATTGCACACAGGTGAAAATTATTTCACTTCAAACTCGAGTAACTTTCTTCCCGTTTATAGACTGATGGCCACTGAAACTTATGGTAGGAGTTTCCCTTTGACTCAAGGACCTCTTGATGCCAACTGGCAGAGGACATAGAGGTACATAAGGATACAGGGATCCCCTGGGTTCCAAAAGGGGTCATGTAACATGTCTAATGAAGCCTGTGTCACACTGGTGGTCAGAATCATTGCAAGATATATACATATGGAAAATGTGTGAAGAGTTATGGATAGATGCTGAAAATTAGGTTCTCTAAGGGTATGTCTACACTACAAGACTATTTCGAATCTACTTAATTTGAATTTGTGGAATCGACCTTATGAAGTCGAATTTGTGTATCCACACTAAATACACTAATTCGACTGTCTGAGTCCACAGTAACGGGGCCAGCGTCGACTTTGGAAGCGGTGCACTGTGGGAAGCTATCCCACAGTTCCAGCACTCCCCACTGCCTATTGGAATGCTGGGTAGAGCCCCCAATGCCTGCTGGGGGAAAAAATGTGTCGAGGGTGGTTTTGGGTAACTGTCATAATTGAACCGTCACTCCCGCCCTCTCTCCTTGAAAGCGCTGGCGGGAAATCTGTTCGCACCCTTCTCTGGTTGGTTACAGCGCGGACGCCACAGCACTGCGAGCATGGAGCCCGCTGCGATCATCGCTGCACTTATGGCCGTTGTCAACTCCTCGCACCTTATCGTCCACCTCTTCCACAGTCAGCTGCTGAGAAATCGGGCGAGGAGGCTCCGGCAGCGCGGTGAGGACAGGAAGTCACAGAGTGGCGCAGACCTTTCACAAAGCAGGGTACGCCGCGCAGTGGAGATCATGGTGGCAATGGGTCAAGTTCATGGTGTGGAACGGCGATTCTGGGCCCGGGAAACAAGCACAGACTGGTGGGACCGCATAGTGCTGCAGGTCTGGGATGAATCACAGTGGCTGCGAAACTTCAGGATGCGTAAGGGCACTTTCCTTGAACTCTGTGACTTGCTGTCCCCTGCCCTGAAGCGCCAGGACACCCGGATGCGAGCAGCCCTGAGTGTGCAGAAGCGAGTGGCCATAGCCCTCTGGAAACTTGCAACGCCAGACAGCTACCGGTCAGTAGCGAACCACTTTGGCGTGGGCAAATCTACCGTAGGACTTGCTGTGATTCAAGTAGCCCACGCAATCGTTGAGCAACTGTTCTCAAAGGTAGTGACCCTGGGAAACGTCCAGGTCGTCATAGATGGCTTCGGCGCGATGGGATTCCCAAACTGCGGTGGGGCTATAGATGGGACTCACATCCCTATCCTGGGACCGGCCCACCAGGCCAGCGAGTACATTAACTGAAAGGGCTACTTTTCTATGGTGCTGCAAGCACTGGTGGACCATAGGGGACGTTTTACCAACATCTACGTCGGGTGGCCGGGCAAGGTTCATGACGCACGTGTGTTCAGGAACTCTGGTCTGTTTAAACGCCTCCAGGCAGGTAGTTTCTTCCCGGACCACAAAATAACGGTTGGGGATGTGCAGATGCCTACAGTGATCCTCGGGGACCCAGCCTACCCGCTAATGCCCTGGCTCATGAAGCCCTATACAGGCGCCTTGGACAGTGAGAAGGAGCTCTTCAACTACCGGCTGAGCAAGTGCAGAATGGTGGTGGAGTGTGCTTTCGGACGTCTCAAGGGGAGATGGCGGAGCTTACTCACTCGCTCAGACCTCAGCGAAAAAAATATCCCCGTTATTGCTGCTTGCTGTGTGCTCCACAATCTCTGTGAGAGCAAGGGGGAGACCTCTATGGCGGGATGGGAGGTTGAGGCCAATCGCCTGGCTGCTGATTACGCTCAGCCAGACAGCCGTGCCGATAGAAGATCCCAGCGGGAAGCGCTGTGCATCCGAGAGGCTTTGAAAGATAGGTTCCTCGGAGAGCAGGGTAACCTATGACTCTCCAGTTGATTTACAGAGAAGCTGAACCTGAGCCTGTTTCAGGGACTGTTGACTTCGATCTGCGGTTACATACCCCGTTCTCCAGGTTTCCCCCCTTCCAACACACGTTTTAAAATAACTTTAATGGAACACTGATTATTAATAAAGTTTTCTTTAATTATGAATTCCTGTTCAAGGGTTGAAACATGGACGCGGACTGTGGTGGGTACGGTGTGCACTGATGTACAGACCGCTTCTACACTAGAGGAATGACAGGCTCCTGCTCCTACAGCGGTCTCTGGGGGGAGGACGGTTGCAGGTGGGTGTGCAGGAAGGGGTGGGTTTGCAGGAAGGGGTGAGGGGTGCCGTCTTTGGGACGGAGTTTGGATGCAGGCTCTGGGCTGGGGGTTGGGGCGTAGGAAGGGGTGAGGGGTGTGTGGGAAGGGTGAGTATGTGTCCGTGGATGAGGGCTCTTGCTGGGGCTCAGGGCATCGGAGAGGCTCGTGGCTAGGGTGGAAGGGCATGGTAAGGGCAGCCTGCCTTGCCATTTGTGGATGTCAGGCGCTAGGACCCTGGGGCAGCATACACCTCACAGACTGACCTGGGGCAGCATACACCTCCCAGACTGACCCTGGTGCCTAGTGACTGCAGTGTGTGTGTGTCCTGTTGTTGATCCTGCCCCCAAGTCTGTACCCTGGTAATGGAGGCTGTCCTATGCAATTAAAAAACCCCTCCCCCCCCTTCACACAAAGTCTTCTGACAAGGAAAACGTGACGGAAACAGTGAATAACAACAAACTACTTTTAATACTCAACTACACAGTGGGGGATGAAACTTGGATTTGGGACTGGGTGATCCAGGAAGGGAAGCACTTCTCATACTTTAGGGAATGAGAGCTGTTTGGTACATGAGTGCTCTGCTGGGGTGGAGTGACAGTTTTCATGGCCCCTAGCGCCCCTCCTTCTTGTGATTTTGGGTGAGGGGGGGACAGGACTTTGTGGCGGGGGAAGGCGGTTGCAGATACAGTTCAGGGGGGCTCTCTGCTCCTGCCTGCGGTCCTGCAGAACATCTACAAGGTGCCGGAGCATGTCCGTTTGCTCCCTCATTAGCCCAAGCAGCGTTTGAGTCGCCTGCTGGTCTTCCTGCCGCCACCTGTCCTCCCGTTCGCTGTGTGAGCGCTGGTGCTGACATAGGGTCTCCCTCCACTGTCTCTGCTTGGCCGCCTCGGCTCTGGAGCAAGCCATCAGTTCCGAGAACATGTCGTCCCTAGTCTTTTTCTTTCGCTGCCTAATCTGCGCTAGCCTCTGTGAGGGGGATGCCGGGGCAGTTCGTGAAAGAGCCGCAGCTGTGTGATGGGAAAAAGGAAGTGATTTCCTTGAAAAGATACATGTTTGCGAACACTGAACACAGTCTACTCAGTTTCTGTGAACAAGACCATACAGGGCACCTAGTCTCACGAGCTCTCAGGACAAGTTCGAGATTTCGGAATACGCTTTCATTGGCTGCGGTCTTGCACAGGAGATCGGACAAGCGGGGCGGTACAGCTGAATCCGTGTAGCAGCCAGGCCTGGTAAGCCCTACACTATAGGCTGCTTAACAGTTAATGGATAGCTGTGCCCTCCTGCTGAAGGCAATCTGGAAAGCATAAAGTCTGACCCTGTTCCAGCCCCTCGCAGCTGTGGCTGGGAAAGATCACTGTATGCTTTTCCTCTGCGGCCTCCAACACATGGCTGTTAAACGAAGGTCATTGCTATGCAAAGTAAAAGTCAAGCATTCACAATAGTAACAGTACACTAATTGCCCTAATTAGATGCAGCAGTCGCCGAACGAGATTACCCTGAGGCGGGTCACTCGGAGAGAGAGAGAGAGGATGCTGCGAGAATCCCTGCACAGACCAGGACCATATGCTGCCATGCTGGTCGAGGCAATGATTCTGCTGTACGTTAGGATGGCCTGGCGCGGAAGAGTGTGCTTCCACGGAGCACCAAATAAGGCACCTCTCCCCAGGAACCTCCTGCGGAGGCTTTTCGAGCACCTCTACGAGAGCTTCGTGGAAGTGTCCCAAGAGGATTTCTGTTCCATCCCTATATGTGTGGACCTTCTTTTTATATAGTTTTATATGGAAAACTTTTTATATAGTTTTTATTCCTGTTTTTTTAAAAATAAAGGTTTCCATGTTTATAGCACTTACCGACTGATCCTTCCCCTGATTCTGAGTCCGGGTTAACGGCCGGGGAGGGTTGGTAGGGGATCTCTGTGAGGGTGATGAAGATTTCCTGGCTGTCGGGGAAAGCGGTATTGTAAGCGCTGTCGCCTGCATCGTCCTCCACAAATCCTTCCTCGTCTTCCCCATCGGCAAACATCGCCGAGGAACTGCCCCTCGACACTATCCCATCCTCAGAGTCCACGGTCACTGGTGGGGCAGTGGTGGCAGACCCACCTAGAATGGCATGCAGTGCCTCGTAGAAGCGGCATGTCTGGGGCTGGGCTCCGGAGCGTCCATTTGCCGCTCTGACTTTTTGGTAGCCTTGTCTCAGGTCCTTGATTTTCACGCGGCACTGCGTTGTATCCCGGCTGTATCCTCTGAGTGCCATGGCTTTGGAGACCTTCTCGTAGGTCTTTGCATTCCGTTTGTTGGAGCACAGCTCCGAAAGCACAGACTCATCGCCCCACACAGCGATCAGATCCAGGACTTCCCGGTCTGTCCATGCTGGGGACCTCTTTCTATTCTGTGATTGCATGGACTCCTCTGCTGGAGAGCTCTGCATCGTTGCAGGTGCTGCTGAGCTCACCCCGATGTCCAACCAGGACATCAGATTCAAAGTGCCCAGACAGGAAAAGGAATTCAAATTTTCCCGGGTCGTTTCCTGTGTGGCTGGTCAGAGAATCCAAGCTTGGACTGCTGTCCAGAGCGTCAACAGAGTGGTGCACTGTGGGATAGCTCCCGGAGCTACTAAGTTCGATTTGCATCCACACATAGCCTAATTCGAGATAGCCATGTCGAATTTAGCGCTACTCCCCTCGTCGGGGTGGAGTACCGAATTCGAACTAAAGAGCCCTCTAGGTCAAATTAAACGGCTTCCTGGTGTGGACGGTTGAGCGGTTAATTCGAATTAACGCTGCTAAATTCAATTTAAAGTCCTAGTGTAGACCAGGCCTAGGTCTTTTAGATAAAGGCAATGAGTCTTGAAACAAACTTCTCCAGACAGGAGGTGGGTGACAGTTATGTCCTGGGTAGACCATTTTGCATTGTGTCTTTTGGGACAGAAGAGTATTTCAACATACTGAGTCAAATGCTAATGAAGAACTTAAGGAGATATCAGAAGGAAATTAACAAGAAGAGGTAAACAGGAGGGGCACAACTCTATTTTCAGGTGAACAACAAAGGTCTGAGGATGTTAGGGAGATTCCCAAACCTGAGCTGGCTTTTGTAGGTGACAAATCTGAGGAACTGTCACAGATTGAAGTGTCACTAGAGGAGGTTTTGGAATTAATTGATAAACTCAACATTAACAAGTCACCAGGACCAGATGGCATTCACCCAAGAGTTCTGAAAGAACTCAAATGTGAAGTGGCGGAACTATTAACTAAGGTTTGTAACCTGTCCTTTAAATTGGCTTCGGTACCCATTGACTGGAAGTTAGCTAATGTAACGCCAATATTTAAAAAGGGCTCTAGAGGTGATCCTGGCAATTACAGACCGGTAAGTCTAACGTCGGTACCGGGCAAATTAGTCGAAACAATAGTTAAGAATAAAATTGTCAGACACATAGAAAAACATAAACTGTTGAGCAATAGTCAACATGGTTTCTGTAAAGGGAAATTGTGTATTACTAATCTATTAGAGTTCTTTGAAGGGGTCAACAAACATGTGGACAAGGGGGATCCAGTGGACTTAGTGTACTTAGATTTCCAGAAAGCCTTTGACAAGGTCCCTCACCAAAGGCTCTTACGTAAATTAAGCTGTCATGGGATAAAAGGGAAGGTCCTTTCATGGATTGAGAACTGGTTAAAGGACAGGGAACAAAGGGTAGGAATTAATGGTAAATTCTCAGAATGGAGAGAGGTAACTAGTGGTGTTCCCCAAGGGTCAGTCCTAGGACCAATCCTATTCAATTTATTCATAAATGATCTGGAGAACAGGGTAAACAGTGAGGTGGCAAAGTTTGCAGATGATACTAAACTACTCAAGATAGTTAAGACCAAAGCAGATTGTGAAGAACTTCAAAAAGATCTCACAAAACTAAGTGATTGGGCAACAAAATGGCAAATGAAATTCAATGTGGATAAATGTAAAGTAATGCACATTGGAGAAAAATAACCCCAACTATACATACAACATGATGGGGGCTAATTTAGCTACAACGAGTCAGGAAAAAGATCTTGGAGTCATTGTGGATAGTTCTCTGAAGATGTCCACGCAGTGTGGAGAGGCGGTCAAAAAAGCAAACAGGATGTTAGGAATCATTAAAAAGGGGATAGAGAATAAGACTGAGAATATATTATTGCCCTTATATAAATCCATGGTACGCCCACATCTCAAATACTGTGTACAGATGTGGTCTCCTCACCTTAAAAAAGATATTCTAGCACTAGAAAAGGTTCAGAAAAGGGCAACTAAAATGATTAGGGGGTTAGAGAGGGTCCCATACGAGGAAAAATTAAAGAGGCTAGGACTCTTCAGCCTGGAAAAGAGAAGACTAAGGGGGGATATGATAGAGGTGTATAAAATCATGAGTGATGTTGAGAAAGTGGATAAGGAAAAGTTATTTATTTATTCCCATAATACAAGAACTAGGGGTCACCAAATGAAATTAATAGGCAGCAGGTTTAAAACAAATAAAAGGAAGTTCTTCTTCACACAGCGCACAGTCAACTTGTGGAACTCCTTACCTGAGGAGGTTGTGAAGACTAGGACTATAACAATGTTTAAAAGGGGACTGGATAAATTCATGGTGGCTAAATCCATAAATGGCTATTAGCTAGGATGGGTAAGAATGGTGTCCCTAGCCTCTGTTCGTCAGAGGATGGAGATGGATGGCAGGAGAGAGATCACTTGATCATTGCCTGTTAGGTTCACTCCCTCTGGGGCACCTGGCATTGGCCACTGTCGGTAGACAGATACTGGGCTAGATGGACCTTTGGTCTGACCAGGTACGGCCGTTCTTATGTTCTTATGTCTGTTCTGGTATATTTGGGGTGCAGAGAGATGCTGTGGCATCCTTCAGTCTGTGAGGAGAAGCTGTCAGTGGGCTTGATCTTGTGAAGGGAGTTCTCAGCCAACCTTGCTGAGAAAAGGAGTTGGGGTAAGTTATTCTGTAGGAGACAAAAATGTTTTGCGAGTTAAGGCTCTAGAAAGTGTTAGAATATTACACATAAAACAAAATCATATCATTTGAATCTCTGTTCTTTGATAATAAACGTATTCTTGTTTTTCACTATAAATATACCTAAGTGCCGTGGGTTGAGTGGAGCGATGACCCTGAGTTGAATCTTATCAGTGGGTGTCTATAACTCCTTTGGGAGTAGTGACTCTGAGTGTTCAGTGGAACAGGGGGTGGGTCCTCCAGGAGGGATGCTCGGACAACTTGGGGGTTGGTGTGTGCCTGTTACCTGTACAGAGAGAGCGACATCTGTGGGGTCTGGAAGGCAGTTCTTGTGCAGCTGGTGGCTTCAGGGAGCTGATCTGCAGCTGGCACAATAAGGGCAGGTTGCAGCCAGGTGCCTCCCAACCCTGGAGTGTGTCACATACCCACATTTTCACAGGCAGAAAAATAGCTCACAAATACCATGGTATTGAAGGCATCTCCACGCTTGTGCAATTTTATTATGGTTCATGCTAAATTCCAAGGATATTTGACATTTAGACATCCTGCAATAGTGATTTCCATAAGCCGACTATGTGCTGTGTGAAGTAACTCCTTTAATTTGACACTCACATGCTATTAATTTCATTGCATCAACTCTTGCTCTCGTATTACGAGCCAATACAAAAAAAAGAGAGATTGAATGTTTTTATACTATGCCCTTCATCATAAATACTTTAATAAAGTCTCCATTAACTGTAACACAGAGCTAGAATGCAGATTTAAAGGTGATCTGCAAAGAAGCATAACAAAAAATATTGGGCTGTCTTTTTTTAGTTCTTTATGATGAGTTAAGAAGCGGTGTGGGTTTTTCATTTCTTCACTTTATATGTATCAGGAATGTCAAGTCTTGTCTTCATTGGATTTGCTGGAGAATTTCTGAGAGGTTTCAGGGTTGATTACTGTGAGCTCTTAATACCTGAATTGAGAGAAACGAGTGTGTTAATTCTTTAACAGATTTCCATTATCCAATAGTATTTGCATTATAAGATGCTTGGAGGTTCAGCCACCGTTAGAGCTCCATTTTGCCAGGTGCTGTACAAACAAACACATAGTGAGAGAGAGACAGACACTCATCTGAAGAGCTTAAAATCTTAAATAGGTAAGAGGCAAAATGTATGAGAGAAAGAAATTACTGTCCCCATTTTACAGAGGGAGAACTGAGGCACTGAGAGATTGGTGACTTATCCAAAATCCCACAGAAAGTCTGTGGCAGGGCCAGGAATTGAATATCTGAGGTTTCCTAAGTCCCTGTCCAGTACCTTAACCACAGGCCCATTCTTCTTCATGGGAAATAGAAACCAAGAGAAGCAAAAAAGACATGTAATGAGAGAGAGAGAAATGATTAGCACATTGTAGATGAGTAGACTCACCCCTGCGGCACCTCCTGCTGGTCACTTCTGGGAATTAGCTCATTCCAGCTAAGAGCGCCCTCTGCAGGCCAGTGATCCACCTGTCCTCTTGGCCCCGTGTCCCTCCCTGGACCCCAGTGCCCTTTTAACTGGGGTGCTGCCCCCTGGCAGTACCCCACCAATCTGGGTCTCCCTTCCCTGGGGAACCCCCAACCCACTATCCCCACTTTGCCTACCTCCCAGTCTCCATCTAGCCCCCCACACCCTGGGGCAGACTGCAGTATCAGCCACTCATCATAGGCAAAGGGGTTTGGACCTGCTGCCTTTGCCTCCCCCTGGGCTGCCCCCTGCAACACCCAGTATCTCTTGGCCTTATGCTAGGCCGCAGCCTGGGGCTTTCCAGGCAGGAGCTCCTCAGCCTTGCTCCACCCAGGTACCCTGTGTCTAGCTCCGTGCAGCCAGGCCCTTCTCCCTCTACAGGCAGAGGAAGACTCACTGGGCTTCTGGCTCACTGCCTCTTATCGAGGCCAGCTGGGCCTGATTGGGACCTGGCCACAGCTGAGCCTGCTTTCTCCCAATCAGCCCAGGCTTCTTGCCCCAGGCACAGCCCTCTCCTGGGCTGTTTTAAGCCCTGAAGGGCAGGAGCGGATAACCACCCTGCTACATACATGCAGTAAATATCCACAATGCCGCCATTTCAAACATCCGTACTGTGGGGATAGTTCTTGTAAAGTCCTTTGAGATATACTGGTGAAAAGCACTAGATAAGAGCTGGGTATTTTTAATTATCATTCGTGCCAAGGAACCTCTGGCAAGGATCAGGGCCTCACTGTGCTAGGCATTGCGCAGACAAGTTACACAGCAGACAGTCCCTGGCCCAAGAGATCTTACCATTTTGGGGCCATCTCCTCCGCAGTAGATTTGGTGTCAGGCAAGACACCCCAGCTGGACAAAACAGGCAAACGGGAGGTGGGTGGGTGGGAGGATGAAGTAGCAAAACAGAGTTTAGCATTAAAAGCAGAAGTCTCAGCTTACCACTTGCCTAACTAATATCAGACAATGATTATCGGCATCATGGGAAAAGGATGGTTAGAATATTAATTAATCACTGAAGTTAAACACAAACAACAAAACAGTTCAGTTTTCCTATTTGGCCATCTGTATGCATTATCTAGAAGCAAAAAAGGGAGCTAGTCATTTCCCTCCCCCCCGCCACCCTGTTTGCAGATCACTTTAAATTCCAACCTGCAGGCTGGCAACTATACCAGAAGGACCTCTCAGAGACTTGGGGTGAAACCCTGGCCACACTGAAGTCAATGGCAGCTTTGCCATTGACTTCTGTGAAGACAGGATTCCACCCTTGGTGCCTAATGAGGTATATCTACACTGGAGCTGGGAGGTATGATTCGTATCATGGGAAGGCAGACTCAGACTGGCTCAGCTTGAGATGGTGTGCTAAAAATAGCAGTGTGGCTATTGCAGCACTAGTTGTGGCTTGGGCTCTTTTACTTTTTTATCCCACGCTTCCCCCCGCCTGCAAATTTATTGATTCAAATAAGAGAACCTAGATCGGTAAAATGAAATGTCCCAAATTCTCCAATGCAACCCTATGCGAATGCGGTGTTAAAGTGGTCCCGTTAAGCGTTCAAATGAGGAAATGGAAAAGTTGAAGGTTGAATGTGCATCTTTAACTCTGCCCCTTAGCTATGTGCATTATAAACAAACTTTAATTGTAGGATCAAGAAATGCATGTATAGTTTTATTCTGCAAATTTACACATGTATCCCAAATAACCTGTGATCCAAAAGTTATAGACTATTGCTTTGATCCTGCAAACACCCATATGCTTCATTTTACTACCACTGATTTCAATGGGACCATGAACAGTAAGCTAAGAAGAAGAGAGTTTGCAGGATCAGAGCCTATGTATGTATAAGGGGGCAGAGGTTAGGCCAGGGGTCGGCAACCTTTCAGAAGTGCTGTGCCGAGTCTTCATTTATTCACTCTAATTTAAGGTTTCGCATGCCAGTAATACATTTTAACATTTTTAGGTCTCTTTCTATAAGTCTATAATATATAACTAAACTATTGTATGTAAAGTAAATAAGGTTTTTAAAATGTTTAAGAAGCTTAATTTAAAATTAAATTAAAATGCAGAGCCCCCCAGACTGGTGGCCAGAACCCTGGCAGTGTGTGCCACTGAAAATCAGCTCGTGTGCCGTCTTCGGCACACGTGCCATAGGTTGCCTACCCCTGGGTTAGGCTGTTGATCTATGCCCAATATACGCAGTAGATCTGTTTCAGTCGGGGATTGTGAGCCTTACTTAATAATTGTAAAGCACTTTGTGGTCTCTGAATGAAAGGTGATATGGAAGTGACCAGTGTTATTTGTTGTTGTTGTTGATAGAACTACTGTTTCTTCTTCAAGTGATGGTCCCTATGTGCGCCATGCACCTGAGTCTGGAAGTGTTTATTAGCAATGTGTGTTGACCCTCACAGTCATAGTGTGTCCCCTCGGGCTCCCAACCTAGGGTATAATAGGTAGTGTGAGACGACACCTCTCCAGTTCCCCCTTACTGCCACGTGTGAAATACAGATAGGGACCACACATCTCAAAGAACCTTCAATTACAGGTAAGTAAACCTCCTCTTATTAATAAAATATTTATTAAATAATGCTACCCTACAATACTTTCCCTTTAAATATTTGACTTTTCAGTATGCTGGATATTCTCTTTCTTGAACATTTTGAAAACACACACACACACACACCCTGAATACCAGGTCTGATGGGCTTTAATTCTTTCAGCTTCACCATCTGATCTGAAGAGAGGAGCAAAATTATAAGTAGTAAAACTGTAACCTCTGTTTCACCTTCCTGCTATATTTATGACTTTTGCAATTGAAATGAATAAACTACATTGTCAGCTTTCTGGCTAAGGGATGTATAGTTACATAATTTCTCTGCATGTGGCCTTATAATAGAATAGTAAATCTGGTTAGTTTGGGAGACACTTTGCTGCAATATTGAAATTACAATTCTTTCTGAACATTTGAGTTCTAAGTGTGATCTATTGGAAGTGGATGACCCAAAAGAGGTTTGGAATTCCTAGGACGGAGTCTCCTCTGAGCTACACCACTGAAAGTCAAGTGTAACTTAACTGGGGACAATTGAGTTCCAACTATATAAAAACAGCCCGAGATCAGAATCATACCGTCACTTTGGACTATCATCAAAAAGCTAGGAGACTATCCCCTTATTAGACAGAACTCCTTTCCTTCTTCCCAGCAGCAGATCCCTAAACTTAATAACAAAGAGATCTTATGACTGTGTGTGTGTGTGTGTGTGTGTGTGTGTGTGTGTGTGCGCGCGCGCGCGGGGGTGGGAGAGGGAGGCTAGCACACAAAATGTAGCACACAAAATGGCTAAACTTCAAGAAATGCACGTATATCACCAAATTGATTTGATCTCCACTGCTTTGACAGACCCAGAGATGCAAACGTCACCTATTTTATCCACCAAAATATACCATACCTGATCTTCTGCCAGGAAAGTCTCAAAATATTTTTTGATCTACAACTTGCCCAGTCCAGCAGGGATTATATTTGCTTTTAGCGCATGCAAGTTTAGGTGTTGAGTACCCTGCATCAGGTAAGCCTGATGAGACCAAGGGGAAAGGCTGGTCATGGACACTGGACTGGGCTATAGGAGACCTCAGTTTGAGTCTGGGTTCTGATGCAAACTTCCTGTCTGACCTTAGGCAAGTCGCCGTCTTTCTGTGCCTCAGTTTCCCATTTGTAAAGGGCAGATAAACATCCCTGCCTTGGAGGGGTATTGTTAGTATCAGGTAATTTGCTTGTGAGGTGCTCAAATATTGCAATGATGGGACCACTAAGTGCCTTGACAGAGAGATACTTTTTGGAGAGCTGGAAATCTGCCTGCCACTGACCCCAGGAGGGTTCCTCAGAGGAGGAGCTTAAATTCCCACTGACGATCTACAGGGCGTTCACCACTAGGCACCTCTGACAGGAGTCACTGAATCATTCCACTGTCCAGTAAACCCTCCCAACACCCATTTTGTGACTCTCACACCCCTCTAATACCCTATCAGCGAAGTTACAGTGGTAGCCTGTCAACGCAGCATGGAGCCCCCCCTTGCAGAGTTTCTGCCACCAGGACATTGCACCAGGGTGTATGACTGAATAAGCTGGTGGTGAATAACAATCTATCCTGCTATATATTGTATATAGCAGTTTTGATGCCAAAGGCTTCCCAACTGACACCAAAGATATATTGCTCCACATACAGAACAAGGAGTAATGGTCTCAAGTTGCAGAGGGGGAGGTTTAGGTTGGACATTAGGAAAAACTTTTTCACTAGTAGGGGTAACTGGAATGGGTTACCTAGGGAGGTAGTGGAATCTCCTTCCTTAGAGGTTTTTAAGGTCAGGCTTGACAAAGCCCTGGCTGGGATGATTTAGTTGGGTTTGGTCCTGCTTTGAGCAGGGGGTTGGACTAGATGACCTCCTGAGGTCCCTTCCAACCCTGAGATTCTATGATTCTATGACTTCCTCTGCCACCACTGAGAAACCAGAATTAAAACCATCCAGCCAATATTTAGCAATTCTCCACACTTCCCTGGAAGTAGTGCATTCCTACCACCAGGAATTTAGAATGTTTTAGCTTTTTTGGAGCTAAAAACTAAAACTCTTTGAGTCACCATGTGACAAGAATAGAGTCCTTGGGGGCACCATATAATTTAACAGGGTCAATGAAGCAGCTGCTTTTACATCTTGTTATGTCCACTCGCTGTATGAGCTCTTAACAAATGTACAGGCTCTTACTCGATAAGGTTGAATACTGCATTTGAGTGTGTGCAACCTGTTATTCAGATTCCAAAGCACGGTTGGCTTCGACCAGCATTGCCTCCCTGCTATTCAGGTGGCATTTCCTTTGGTTTACAGTGCATTCCCATCGATCTACAGAGCCTGGAATATCGCTGTGAAACCTTTGCTAGCAAGTTCCACAGGTAAGAGCTCAGTAACAAAGGGATTTATTTTTTTTTGCCAGATCTTAGTGTAATTTTGGCAGGGTGTTAACCGTTTCACTGCAGTCAGACAAGGGCAGAGCTGTAATTAGGCATTTTAGCACCTTGGGAAAGCAAGCATATTTGTGCCCCCTTGTGGTTTTTTGTCATCTTTCTGCCCCCGCCCTGCAGCTTTGCACCCTGGGAAGCTGTCCCGCTCACCCTGGCCTGATTATGGCCTGGCTCAGGGGCATTTTTCTATCTATAGTACCTATGTGGCCCCATTACCACAATCTTTAATGTATTTATCCTCACATCACCTTTGTGAGGTAGGACAGTGCTGTGATCCCCGTTTTATAGATGGGGAATTGGGGCACACAGAGGATGAATGACTTGCCTCAGGCCACATCAAGAAGTTGACCTTGGGGCTCCCAACTCCTAGAGGGTAGTGCTCTAACCACTGGACCACTCTTCCTCATGTGTTCTTTAAGAGGAACATTCTTTCCCATGCAAGAAACAGCAAGACAGAGCAAATAGGTGATGCTGTGCCTAAGGGATTTAAACAGATAACATTTTATATCATCTCTAATTACATGTATCTACATTCTAATGAAGAACTGAATTTACTAGAATGGGGAAAAGACCCAGCTGTATGATGTGCCAAAAAGCTTGCTGGTATTTTGAGCCCTGATTCAGTAGTCCATCCCTACTCAACAAAGCACTTAAACAAGTGCTTAAATGCTTTGTTGTATTGGGGCTTTAATGTCAATCCTTTCAGTAAACTCCAATTTGCTCTTTTATATACAGTACTTCACCCTCCCGTGTAGCATAGATGAGTCATTTTAGCACAGATTGTATTGCTGTACAAGATGGTACCGCTGGTCTCTTTCAGAGCTTTATGAAAGCATTTGTAGCAGTAACAGCCCTGGAGATCAATAATGGGAAAAATGTATTGGCTGCTTTTCTTTAATGCTTAACGTTGTCATATACCTTCCCCTGCACCTCCTTCCTCATTCCCCATATGTAACTTTAAATAACTGGGAAGGTTGAGGGGAAAAAAGCCCATAGCTCTAATCACAATTACAAAAAACCCAAACAACCACTTCCTTGAGAGAGGTATTAGATTGCACTGGCTCAGATTAAATGAGATGCCTCAGACCTTACTAAGAATACATGTGTTGCAGTGAAGATATTATTAGACATTTATACCAGGGTGCCATTTTAATAAGCGCAGTTGGAAAATGGAACCACAGCCAAAATAAGCCAGCGAAGTGCCCCTTCCCATGAAGTATCCTATATGGAGGTGGATAAAGGAGAGTACTTCTTTGAGATTCCCATTGCGGAGCTTTCTCCCCACATGTTCTGTTGATTGCTCTCCTCTCTTACTAGCCTTGCTAAACTTTGATTGACGTTCACTCACCCGTCCAAATAAGTATCCATGGAAGCATGTTGGCATGGAGATCACCTGGGTGAGGTCAAGGAAGTGGGGGAAAATGGATAATTTGTTAAGAGGCATGGCAGTGGTAGTGGGGATGGTCATATGGAACAACTCGAGTCCAGAAGATGTCGGTCTCCCACAATACCAGTGTACGTTGATTATTAGGTCCGTAAGGAGTTACGTAGTTGTGTCCTGTGGACATTAGCCATTAGGAAACCAAGTGAAATAGATATCTTGATGATAAGGGACTGTTTCAAACATGCCCACTATATGGGGATTATGTATGGCAAAGAGATGGATTCAGTAATCTGATTGATCTTTTTTTCGATCTTTTATTTTAATGGGTCTATCATTTAGACTGCAGGTAGAAAACAGCTTCTCTCCCTTGGTAACAGTTTCACCTAGTGGAACTGGATGGCACTGGAATTGGTAATGGGTGTAGAATATTTTGTATCTAGATTATTGGTTCAAAGCCAGCCCAGGTCACTAATGACTGGATATTGTTACCTCTGATGTCTGTGCGTTGGTCTTTCAGCAATGAGCTGATGGTTTTAATTCATTTCCACAGGGACAGTTGCCCAGGTTACAAAAACTCCAGGCGCTAATAGGGAACCTCGCTGCATATCTGAGCAGGGAGGTGATGGAGAAGTAAATACCCTGCTATCCTTAAATGATTCCTCTAAATTAGGGTTTAGGAACATAACCAAGCATTATTGGTACAGTGGGACTTGCCCTGATCCTGTCTGAGCTGTACCTATTCTGTGATTCAATAGGGGACTTTTTGTGCATACGAAACATGCTTAATTGACAACCCTAGACACTACAGTTCACTCCAAAAATATATATGAAAATCCTCTTTGATTTGTGGCCATTAGAGCCTTCACCTGCCAATTACAGTGAAGAATTGCTCAACTGAAGCAGTGAATGTATTTTTTTCTTGGAATGAAAGATACAGCACTGTTGCAAAGGGGTTGGTATCGTCATAAAGATATTACAGAATATTTTTGTTTACTTTACATCATCAGTGGGTGCACTAGTACAGTGCCCACCCCTGAAGTTGTCCTTTACTGACCATTAGAGCACATGGAAGACCAAGATACAGCCGTTATTTCCAACTCCAATTATAGTGGAACAACTGTGTTGTCTCCAGGACTGTTGTGCACTAACAGTTGGCAAATGCTGACTTTTTAATAGAGACCACTGTGTATATTTACTAGAGTTTTTCTGTAAAAATTGTGATAACAGATGGCTTTTCTTTTTACCCATTCCAGGTTTACTTAAATGATTCCCATCATTTTGGTTTTATGTGTAAATCAATTCAAATAGGAGTGCAGTGACTATTAGTTTGTAGTATTATGTCAAAAAAAGAGGAGAAAATGAAGTAGTGAGGAAAAACCACATTCTGTACCTAAATTAGAGCAAGCAGCATTTGGTTTAGTTCCCACGCTGCTAGGTACACATAGATAGATGTAAATCAGACTCAGCAATTACTGTGCAGTATAATGATACCAAATGCAGGGACGCGGTATTCATATGTTTGTTCCTTTGAACGTACCATGACTTTTCAATTAATCATATTGGCTTTTTGATGGGTGAGGTGGGGATAGAAGTAAAATAGACTGTTTTGAGGCACAGAATCTAGCATGGCCAACTAACGAGAATTTATTGCTTCTTGCTGCCTAGCTGTAGCCTATTTTTTAAATTTTGTTAAAAAGATGAATAAGTAAATGCTGTTGAGCTCTTGCCTTTTAATCTGAAGATCAAACAGTACCGAGATAAGTTTCCCCACTTTTACTGTAACTTCTGTATTTCTTAATAGTCTGGTGCCAACATTTTCAAGTGACTAGTGATTTTAGGTGCCTTAATTTTGGGGTGCTCAACTTGACACCTTAGAGTGGCTTGGTTTTCAGACTGTGCTGAGAACACCCACCTTCTGAAAATCAACTCCCCTCTAACTTGTTTCAAGTTGGGTGCACAATATCACTGGTGTCTTCTGAAAATCTTATAAAAGGGCCCTAGCCTTCTTGTATTTTTACGGTTAGATTCTGTGGCAAGAATTATGGAATCCTCTAGCCACTGCTGATCCCACCACCTTGAATTCACCAAATTCCAGCTGCCTGTAGCTCGGTAAAAGAAAACAAAAGGGCTCAAATTGCATGTTCCAGTCCTGATTTCTTTTCACCGATAATATTGAGGGGGGCATTTCAGGTTGCAGTCCATGGTGGGGGATGGGGTGTGCATGGAGGTAGATGCTGCCCTGCAGCTCCTAAGTGGTTGCATGTCCAGAAATTCAAGGGACCCTGCGGGAGCTTTTATTGAGACAATGGAATATTGAGGAATATCCCCTCCCCTTATGTGATTGGCCGGTGGAGGAAGTACAGTACAAACTAACACTGATGTTTTGTTGTAAACAAAATACCTTTCAGAATGCACAGGTGTTAACAGAATTCTTGCACAGGGGAAGGGAGGGATCTTAGTATGTAGTGAGCCTGAACCTGCTGCATAAAAATCAATGTGAGTCTTGCCACTGATGTCAACAGATCAGGAAATTACATCAGTGGAGTGAAGCTGATCTACACCAGCTGGGGATCTGGTTCTGGTTCCGTATCTGCATTCCTTTACACACACAAGCAAGCAACTGAAGAACAAGAAGAACTGATAGGGCCAACCATGCACCATTAAAGTCAATAGGGCCTTGCTGATTTACGCCAGCTAAGGAGCTGACCTTTAAAATACAACCTAGTGAATTTTGCAGCAACATCTTAATTCTGAGGCAAACTTCTGCAATGGCAGAAGATCAGGGACATTGCTTATAGACTGCCATAAAGAGTCAAACCTTTCAAGAGAACGGTGCTTAATTTCAATTGCTATCATATTTAGTATTTAAAAAGGGAGACAGTCTTTTACTTTTCAGGCTCTTTACTAGTCTGGTACTATTTCAGCACTCAAGGAAGAGTGTCCTACTGGAAGGGAAGCCTTTGTTGTTAAGGATAAGAAGCTCTCCATCAACACTGGATGTCTTTTCAACATGAATGTGTTATGATGAGTTGTTTTTAATTTGCCAGGGGATTTAATAGTTTAAAACATTTCTTGTGTTAGGAACACAGGATGGCTAATTCAGCGAGAAGCCTAACGTAACAGGCTTCATTTTGCTCTCTTTCCTCAGTGTGAATCTGGAGTAACACTTCACTAAAGTCAGTAGATTTAATTTAAATAAAGTAAATCTGATGTGAGACCAGAATCAAGCCATTGTGTGCTGTGTTTTCAAACATCTGTGGTATTTTCACATGATTGCGTGTGGGTGAGGTACTAGAAAATTATGATTTTAATGGCACACAGGAGAGCATGTATATTAAAAATTACAGAGTAAAGTGGCATGACTGGCTAGCAGCATACTTTGAAGGTGAAATGGATAAAATTACATAGAAAAAATGAAGCAGGGATGAGAAAAATCACCCAGTGCAGAAGTCAACGCAAATCCCTATCTACTTAGGCTGGGATTTTCCAAAGCGTCTGGGTGGTTTAGGGAGTACAAGGTGGGATTTCAAAAAAGCTTAGGTGATTTAAGAGCACAATTCCCATTGAAAGTCTGAGACTCACTGAAGTCACTTAAGTGCTTTTGAAAATCTTACCTGTAAGCAACATGTTCAAAATTAAAGTTGGCTTTGCAGTGTTGCAGCTCCTTGTGCACTTGGGTGAATTTCTTGTGTAGTGGGATAATGGAGGAGAATAAAATTCTAGAGATGTTTCCATAAATATTGCATCATTTGATGGCATTCCTTTGCACACTCACACTGTAGACTGTATTGTTGCTTCTGGGCCTGCAAGATACGGCAGTGCAGATGATTTCACTCTATCAGGGCAGGTCTTTGCTACGTAGCTAAGTTGGTACCGCTGACATTGAGGCAGCGGCATCAATTTAGCAAGTCTGGTGAAGATGTGCTAAGTCAATGGGAGAGCGCTCTCCCGTCGACATAGCACAGTGTAGACACCGCTTTATGTTGATGTAAGTTACGTTGACTTAAGTTATGTGACTTACGTAACGTAACTAGTGTAACTTAGATCGATTTACAGCATTAGTGTAGACAAGGCTTCAGATTTCCCATTCACTTGCTTCCAGAACTGTTTAGAAGTACTGCAACCACCTCCATTAATTCTTCTGCCAGGTTCCTTTCCAGACTCATGGATTCAGATGGCTCCACTTGAGCCAGTCATGTTTCTTCTGATGCCACATAACAAGGGTGTGGCCTTGTCTACACTGCCGCTTATATCAATGTAAGTTACATTGCTCACGGGTATGAAAAAATTACCCCCCCTCGAGCGATGTAGCTTACATTGACCTAATGCAGTGTCTACACCGCGCTATATTGGGGGGAGATTCTCTTCTGCTGACTTAGCTTCCGCCTCTCAGGGTGGTGGAGCACTGAAGATGACATGAGAGCGCTCTGTCATTGACTTATAATGTCTTCACCAGACCCGATGGATCGACGCCACTGCATCGATCACAGCGGTGCCGATTTAGCAGGCCAGAGTAGACAAGCCCTGTGCTGCACAAAAGTTCTAAAAAGGGACTGATCTTTTTATCCTGCTCCCAATCATGTGCCATTGGTCAGGATTACAAAAGGATATATCCCTATGATGTGGTGGGAGCCAGTATCGAGTGCCACTAGTGGCTGCTTTTAGAGAGTAGGGTTTTTTTAAACTAAATCCGTTCATCTACAACTTTGCCGCAAATGCCGGCAATATGGCACAGCAAATGCAAAGGGGCAGGACAGGATAGGCTGAACAGCAAGGCCCTCTTTTCAAAAGGGCACATGCATGAATTACATAAGCAAACCCTCTAATATGCACAAGCAAGAGGATATTTCCTATGTACCCAAGAATAGGCACATGCACAACCCTGACATTCACTTGTGCATCTGGGTTTGTGTGCCCAGGTCAGGTGTGCAAATATACATGGGCCCAAGTGCCTAATACTATTAAAGGAGGAGAGAGGAAGTATTAGATGCCACTTTTGAAAATCAGGCGACAACTTTTGAAAATTTAAAATCCTCCCTTTCTTCTGTCTCCAGTTTGGCAGCCCAGAGCTGATGTCTTATTGCCAGATGGAAAGTGGCTGGAGGCTGGTGGTTTAATTAGTTCAGAAGACACGTACCAGAAGCTTTTATCCTCTTCTCCTTCTCCTCACCTGGACACAGAAGCAGGAGGCCAACACCAAGGTAAAATGAAATATATTTTTTTCTGTAACCAAAAAGTTGTTTTGTGACTCAGGTTTGATGCAGTGATGCTGACAGACAGATGTTGGCTGGAAGCTAAATCTTTGTTTGATTCAGGAAAGTTTTCTGTTTTTATTTTTTTTAAATGCATTGTGGTACCCTGTCGGAAAGAGACCATGCCATGGAAATCCTTTGATGGCATTAAATGGTATCAACTGAATTTCTCTCTCTTTTTTTTTTAAACAATACTTCATTCACTTCATTTCTGTGGAGGAACACATAATGCTCTTTCTCTTAGGACACTGGGTAATATAATCAACTGGTGTAAATCATCCTAGCTCATTGGCCATAATAATCATTAGAGCTAGGCTGGGGATCTGGCACATCCTGATTGATTACATTCTAAAACACTGGGGTCAGATATGACAAAGGACCTTCAAGATCTCTGATGGGCTCAGGCAGAATATTTCCTTTTGGAACAGCTTTTTTTGGAGAGTGCATGACATGCAGACTTCCTTTCTTTTTTTCTTCTTGTGGTGCTTGGGGATGTAAGAGAACAAAGGAGGAATGATATTTCATCATCATTACAGCCGTGGTCAGCAGAAGCTTCAAAGATTTATGGGATTCTGAAAAACGAGGTGTTACATTACATTCCCTGGAGTTAGGTGTAATATCTGCTGGTGATACGATTTTTACACTTGAATAAACCCAGTGAATAGCAGTTTGACTCTTGATTGACTCTTTCCTGTTATGTCGGTGTTACTAGTGTTAACCATGCTTTGGAAACCTTTAATATGTAGCCTTCCTCATAATCAGGCTATAGTACAGAGCGCTATCGAATCCAGATTTTTCTCCTCCTCCTTTCTCTGTGCAGCCAAATTCTAACTTTGACCGTCTGAGTACACCACTTCTTGCCTTCATTTGGCGTGATAGACAAGCAGTGAGGGGAACATTTTTTACTCTGTGCCTTCCACTGTTTCTTCTCTGATAAGGGCTAAAATCTGGTCTCAGTTATACTGGGGTCAATATGAAGCAACTCCACTGAAGTCGCTAGTTATTTTGGATTGAGAACTATGTACTTGAGAAATGAATTTGTCCTAAAGAGCCTGATCCTGTGAATAGTTGTGTGTGAATAACTTGACAAAGATGAGTAGTCCCATTGGCTTCAATAGAACTACTCAGGTGAGTACATTTATTTGGGTGCACCACTGCAGGATTGAGATCTACATTTGCAAATTGTCTCACTTGGGAGAAGACTTTAAAACATGCATAGGTTGCACCTGCTATGGACGAATATCATTCCTATACATTCTTTAAGGGCTCATAACCTCACCTAACCTTAATACAGCTTCAAATTAACTTCCTGTACATCTTATAAGACCATAGTTATTAAGGCCCCAATTAAGCACATGCTAACTTATGTCCCACTGATTTAAAATTTCATGTGCTAGAGCTGATTGGGAATTTTCCATCAAAATGGGTTTTTGATGGAAAGCATAATTAAATCAAAATTTCATTGCAGAAAATTTTGATTTTGTGGAAAGGTTTTTTAAAATTATTATTTATTTTATTTTTTTTCTGTCAGGAAAATCAAAACAAAATATTTTTTTTTGGGAGGGGGGTCAGTTTGACCATAAATAAAACATTTTTAGTTTGTTGAACAGCCATGCTATTTCTCATTTTGAGTCAGTGTGACATTTAAACTGCATTTGCTTAACGTACAGCGGTGCCTCATAGGAATTGAAGTTTGGGCAGTTCATGCTCTCATACTCTCCTATGAGCTGTGCTCCTTATCTGGACTTCATCTCCCATGATGCACCACAATCTCCCCTCTGACTTCAACAGAGGCTGGATTTTACCTTTGGTGGTTCATTGATCTGGACCGGTGCCCTCCATATGCTATATATGGGATGCCAAAAATATCTAAGGTGGTTAACGTCAACCACTCTGTTGCTTATGGTCATGTTCTCAGAGTCCCATCTGCTAATTCAGATAAGAGGGATTAATGATAAATCTAACCAATGAGACTTCTGGGAGGAGAGGGTTTAGTGTTTGTCATCTTTGGAACGTGAACACATTTGACCTCACTTTCACCAAGGTAAATCAAAAGTTTTATATTGAAGTAATGGGATCACAGTCTGGCCCAGTGTTTCCTGTGGCTCATCCTGTCTCAGTTTTCACATCAGTTTCCTGGCTTTTTTTTTCTTGGCATGCTAATTGCTTGAACTACGCAGTTTATTATTCTTTAGTGAACACTTGGATGCATTTATGGAAGAGCGATGCAGATGTTGATGTGGTCTGATTTTGATTTTGGAATGCTATGCATGGGGGGGAAAATAGACACTGATGACAAAGGTATTTTCAGTTCTTCTGGGTTATTATGATACTTAGGTAAAATATATGGTCTGTAATAAAACAGGTGTTTAGTCCATTTTGGATAGGAAATGTCAAAAATAATAAATGACATTCAGAAAATCAATAAACAGAACAAAAACAGTGAGAGACTAACAGAGTTGGCCAGATAAACAAATCTGTCACATCATACAGAGTAGGCTTCAAGGTAATAGCTACACTTTGCAATAGTGAATGCTAGATTGTACCCCTGGCATTGGCAGGTGCATTAGAGTGAGTGCAGGAATCCTGATAATGCTGAAGTGCCTAGGAGCAAAATTACCTGATAGTTCTGCAGTTTAGTTCAGAAAAGACCTCAAAAGTTCAGATGCTTTTTCAGCACTCATGCAAACTTCAAGGCACTTGGAGTAATCTCTGTTTTGGGCTGGGCCAGGAGTACTGCAAGGATAATCTCTTGCACAATACTTCTGTTTCCATCCAAACACAGAAAGTATACAGGTCTTGAAAAAATAATTAGTAAAAGCTTGATTTCTGGTTCATGTAAAGTTTTGGACAACTATGTGGGTCATTTCTGATTCATTCACTTAGGTTAATCCCCTCTTAATTATAAAGAGACATTCAGAACTGGATCTCCTGTTCAGATCTTCTTTCTATGCTTATTTTAATAGATGAACATCATAGTTCCCTTTCCTACACTCCTGTAGCAGTCATCCAGACTCTGTGTCTCTCTCACTGTCCATATACATCCAACTCACCCTGCCTGCCCCTCACCTGCAGATACCCAAAACACAGTCACTAATAATACCCAACACTCCCTCTATCCAGCTGCTTCTGCCACAGGAGTGGAGGTGATTGAGAACTGCTCAGCTATTCCCCGAAGAGTGACATATTCCAGAGAAGTAGGAGCCAGCTAGAACTTCAGCACTACTAGGTGGAAACGACGTACGTGGGAGAGGAGGAGCAGATTGCTTGGCTGCATTCTGAAGACTGTCTTGAAACCCCATAGAGGGACTTTTCCTTCCACGCTCTGAAACCAGGCGCGCCCGGGAAGCAAATCTGGCTGGGAGCCTCAGGACTGCTTCATCTAGCTTTAAGGACGTGTTCATGGACTGTTTGTATCTGATTCATTTTAGGGAATGAGTGACGGCTCAGGCCAGTTTTGTTTGCCTCACACAGTTCAACTGTCCATGTAATATTAATAATGTGGCCTCATCCAAATGACCTGGTTATGGAAATTAAGTATATATAATATTCAGTCCTTGCAAATGGTTACTGCTACTGGGGATCCATGAAGATTTGATTAGCTCACTGAAATCTAGCTTAGATCTTCCAGTGATGATGTGCTTTAACAACTCAGCAGGACTGTCCTGCAACCGTCAGTCCTGTGTAGCAGCAAAAATTCTTTGACAAGTATCTCCCAAATCTTCCCTGTATCAGAGAGAATGATCTGCCATGTTGCTACCAAGGTCATCCTTTCATGTTGTGTGTGACTATCATTCTTCCCTGTTTACATATGTTTGGCTTTCTCTCCACGATTCGTGTTGTGGCTTATGCTACGTTTCCACTTCACTTGCTGTTTATGTATCAATTAAAAAAAGGGGCCGACTCACTGAACAAAGTCAAGAGTTCAAGGACAGGAGAATCCACTGGTTAAAGAGTATGAATATTTTAATGTCATTGTGGCACTTTGTACCTATGAAGAAAAGTCGTGATTGATATCTTGGTATGATTACCCAATAAATACGTGCACTGGAAGTCTGAAGAATATACTGTTTTTCTTTAATCTTGTAGTAAGCTATACAGATTCAAGGCAAAGAACTATCTTGAAGTGTATGGGTGATATTTTGATGTAGGGAGTATTATAGTAAGTCAGTTGAAGATTTCTCTTTGTTCATTATGACTGACTGTCTCTCTCTCTTTCTCTCTCTCTCTCTCTCAAGAATTTTCTGTGACTTTTACGCAACTGCTTCAAAGGGAAACTCAATTTCTTAAGTTTCTTTTTCTTTCTTTCTTTCTTCCTTTGCTAAAACTTCTGCGGATTCCAGGATCATTCTGCTCTTGTTTCCATCAGTTTTCTGCTGTTGTAATTCTGTGGATTTCAGTAGCATTACCCCAGATTTACACTAGTATAATGGTGAGCAGAATCAGGCCTTCCATCTAGAGTTGGGAGGTGAAACTAGGGTAAAAAATTATGCAGGATCAGGGCCAAGTTTTGGCTGTTCTTCTCTGAGGGGAGAGAGGAGCTGTAGCAGCTGAGCAGAGGTTCTCTAAACAGGACAACAGAGACTGAATAACTAATTGCAGCATGTGGGGAATTCATTCAAGAGTGACCTTTACTGCTGCATCAGAAAAGGCCTCCTACTGGTACAAGAACCGGGATGGAGGCAGTGCCCTGGCTGTATCTCCTACACAGATGACCAAAACTCCTTGGGGCTGTTAGAAGCTGCATGCTGGGAAACATTTGCTGTACACAATAGCAACCTGATTGAACCTACTAACTTATAGATAATGCTACATGTTCTAATGTGCCAGGGGATGGTGCTCTAACTGTCCTACATATATACGTAATATGTACACAGATGTATCTCTCTTGCCGACCACTTTCAGAACAGAGGCTACAGAACAGGGCTGGGGATGTTAGACACCCTAGTACTCATGAGGTGTAAGGTCAGTTTTCTTCCTAGATCCTTTTCAGCTGCGCATAAGTAGTTGGAGGGGAAATGCTCCCTGAACTCTTCTCTCTCTCAGCACACCCATGCTGGGGCAGACAGATTACAGCTCTAAATCAGGACCTTCCTGACATGTTTTTTCACTTACAAGCTGTCTTCCCTTTCAGCAGAACTGTCTGAGCCTGGGTGAGACAATAATGTTCACACCTCACACTTCTATAGTGCTTTATGTCTTCAAAGTGCTGTTCGGACATTGATTACATTCCAACCTAACGGATTCTAGTTGAGTTCCCTCCCTTTTTTTTTTAAATCACCAACATTCTCCATAGATAAAAGTGCATGTGATCTTTTTGTAAAAACAATTTCCTCTGTTTGACCAATGAAGCACTTAGATTTCACTTCTGTGGTTGCAATAACAACATAATTAAATAAAGTAATAATAATCCTGATGTTTCCAATGATAATGTGATGGCAACTGCTGACGTGATCAGCATGTAGATGGCCTTAGCTCCCTGTAAATACCTGTGATTAATATGTAACACTATCTCTGTTTATTTTTTCTGTGCAAGATTGTTGAGTTTTTTAGAGCTACTAATAAGGATAAAAATGACCCGACAGAAAACTTTCCTGTACCTTTAACTTCATATTGTGCTTCTTAGTCAACTCTAGGAAAATCAATTCCTGCCAAGAACTGCCTATCTATCATACTTGCAAACTTGTCATGGACCTCTGCTTCATGAGGTCTTAGGTACCAACACTGTGACATTTGTAATGAACAGCCATTAATTATGGATGGCCTGGATTTTTCCTCACATCATAAGGCCTGAGTCATTCATGTGTTGCATGCTTTTCTTGGGATATTACACACAAGTCACCTTAGACAGCATTCACTCTCTGCTGCTAGAAAGGTAGGTAAAAATTAAAACTGGTAAACAAGGCTATGGCTGATTCTGATATCACTCAGCAAAGCAACCACAACATGGCATCAGCATTTGACTATTTACCTGATGGGAAGCATTTGTACTAACTAGAAGTTAGGCTCAGAATCCAGATCTGAGTCCATTGGGGTCTCTGCTGAGACTGGCTATGATAAGGAAGATCATGGACACAGACAATGCCATATGCCTAGCATCCTGCCTCAACTCTCCCAACGCCAAGCACTAGTGCACGCTTGCGTTAATACCTCCCCAGGGTTTTACATGCATACAGAACAAATAAGAGATACAGCCCCTTCCCCAGTGTTTATAACTTATCTAGCTAGGGATTGATATGGCCACTAGCACTACAGTAAATAGACAAAAGGGAGATAGGAGCGCAAGGAACTATGCTGTTGCTTGGGTTTTTATGTATGAATCTTGGTGGCTTAGGGTTTGGAGGAGGGGTGTCACAGTTTCACCTGTATTCCCTCCCTTGAGGGTACCCAGCTGTCACCTCTCTTGGGTGGAGACCTGGATCTTTCTCTCTCTTCTGATCAGGGTTTTAATGCTGCACAGACCCCTGACACACACAGCAATATCCCCAGCAAGCCAGTGTGCCTAAAAGCCAGCACCTGCACTTTGCTGTCTCTCCGAAGGCAATGAATAGTATATAGCCAGCAGGTATGCATTACCGCACAGCTCCTTCTAAGCAAGTACCTTTATTCTTACTGTAAAAGCACTACAGAGAAAACATATACAAAACAATACAAGAACCTACACACATGCTAAAAGCTTACCAGAGGTCATCTCCAGCTCCAGTCTAGGTACTCTGGTGGGCATTAGTCTTTCATACTTGACACCTGGGTTTGCCCCCTTGGTTACAATCCATGTCAGTTTTTAGAACAGGAACCAGACCCCCGTGGGGCAATTCAGCTGTTTCTTTAAACAGCTTGGGTCTTTGATCTCCAGTCTCCTGGAACAGGTAATCACCAGTTAGGGTATGTCTACATTACAATTAAAAACCCATGGCTGGCCTGTGCCAGCTGCCTTGGGCTCACGAGGCTCAGGCTAGTGGGCTGTTTAATAGTGGTGTTGGAGTTTGGGCTGGAGCCTGGGCTCTAGGATGCTGTGAGAGGGGAGGGTCCTAGCAGTAATGCTCCAGCCTGAGCCTGAATGTCTACACCACAATTAAACAGCTGCTTAGCCTTAGCCCGCTAGCCCGACTTAGCTGGCATGGACCAGCTACAGGTGTCCAGCTGCAGTGTAGACACTTAATGGTCCTGTCTTCAGGGTGCACCTTCAAAAGGCTGGGTTTCTGCATAAGTGAGGTTGTGGAATTTGCATTAGCTACTGCCCAAGGATTCCCCAGGAAATCCACTTAACACTTATTGTCCCAAAAGTGTATCTGGCACATTTCAAAAGCCATTTGAACTCCTTATACTTCCCCAGTCTCACATTGGAGGTTTTTGTTCTTGGGGGCGGGGAGGACTATAGGTAAATTCTGTTTGCAGTCACTATGCTACAGTTATGAAGAAAAATGCAACAAGGCTGTGAGTTGTGCTATGGATGTCTATGCCCTTGGGATTGGGTTGAGGCACAGACCAGTTAAAGCCAACGCTTGTACTCTTGGGAACTGATTTTCAGAGGTTTCAGAGATTTGCTGAGTACCCATAACTTTAATTGACTTCGATAGAAGCAGCAGGTGGGGCTCAGCGTCTCTGAAAATCAGGTACTTGAGTCTAAAGTTCTGTGCCTAAATTATTGGGCTGATTCTCACAGATGCGGAGCACCTGCAACTCCCACTGACTGCTGGTCCTATAATTAAATCTGGTTCACTCCACCTATTTAAGAATGCATCCTCCCAGCCCATCAAAACCCCCTTACTCAAGAGAGAGCCTATCAATTATCAGCAGAGCTGAGCAAGAGGCACATGAGCTAAGTTGTGTCCTGCTGCTCATGCTAAGTACTGATTTATCAGAACTTGCTTACAGAGGGACTTGAGTAAATGCAGCAATGGGAAGGCACCAGCAAGTGCTCTGTGTTGTAATTTCTCTTCCCAACATTGGACAACAAAAACAGAACTTTACTGAAGCCCAGTGAACTCCCATTGCTACATTCACTCCGGCGTTTGTAGAAAACAGTTATTGACATGGAGCTGGTGATTATGTTTTAAAGCGGGCACCATGGATCCTACTATCATGTTTTATGACAATGGCTATATCTGTCATTACTAAACACAACAGATGTCGAGTCAATAAAATAATAGCAGTTTCAGTATCTGTTTTTACAACTTCAGAGTGCTTTACAAACACGATATATTAAGGTAATGTTGCCTCGTGATGCTGGTACACCACATTGCCACTGTCCTGTTCCATTTTTGGCTTTGACTTTAGCTGCGCTGTTTGCATCATCCAGTCATTAACTACATCACCCAAAAGGAATTTTTAAAATTTGCACTCTATTTTATGACTGGGCAGGACTCTGAATGACTGAGGTTCTGGTTTCTTTATCTTGTCAGCTATTTAGCAATCTGGTTGTCTGGCAGCTCTGCATGGTACTGTGTATAATACGTCAATATGCTATTAATGTGGAAGCCTATTAGAGGGAACAGCTTGTTCCAAATTTCAGTTCTTCCTATCACTTTATCGCTCTGAAATCTCAGCATCATTCTCAACAGAAAGAATTTGTGTGTTGAAATTGTTCCATGTTCTGATTTGCTGTTCCAAAATATCATTGTCTTTAGACATTCCCAGAAGATCAACAAGGACAGGTAATTTAAAATTGGACAGTGAACTCGGGAATATAGTGTCAGGTACAATCCTACTCTGGTGGCAGAGTGGTCTAGAGCACCAAATATTTTCTGTCCCTATTCTATTAAATAAGAGCGTATAAGAGTAGATGAAATACATTATTTTAAGGTCACACATTAAGCATGGCAAAGGATTTACAAATGGTCTGTTAATTAAGGCATGTGGTACAGGGTAAATAATCCAAACCTAAGCACTGCAGCAGAAAAAAGCAGCATTTCTGGGTTTCATGTTCCAGTCGTCATTTTGCTCACCTCAGAGTATTGAGAGACTTCCACTCTTAGCCTTCACCTGGAAATCACCATCAGTAACGGTCACATCACCTTGTATCACTGGCTCTCAAATGTTAAATAAATACACTCTCCTCCCAAGCTTATGCTTCTAAATGCAATGGTCCGGAAGCTCCTTGCAATGTAGCAATGACACCCTTATTGAATTTACAAACATAACAAAACTAGATATTCCATTATGTCAATAGATGGCTCTATTTTTAATGGGCTATATACATGCCCATTAGAGATGCATATATGGATTTTTGTATAGATCTCTCATATATCTTCTTGTTGCAGAACTGAGTAGTTCAAAAGTTTGTTTTTTAAATAGCAGTAAAAATGTCTTGGAAATTGCTGGATAACTTTCTTACTCTTTCACTTCATGTGGTTTTGTTTTCTGGCCTTTCTGGGGGCACAGCCTCGAAGGGATTTCACTGACTTCTGTGCTGGTTGTTTTACTGACATTCCCTGGGTCAACTTGTCTTGTTTGGAATCGTTGCCTAGACTCTCTGGATCTGGAGATGTGAGGGTGGGATTTGTTTGCAACATCTGTTTCCTGGGAGTTTACAGGAAATGATAGTTGTGGCAATAGAATTATCCTAGTACACAAAAGGTAGTGCCCAGGTCGTATACAGCAGAAGTACATAAGAAGATCATAAGCTCATAGTAGTGCTGGTTCATATACAGTTGAAGTACATCTCTTGTTTTGTCAGTACATCTTGGTAGTATTCATAGATTCCAAGGCCAGAAGGGACCATTGTGATCATCCATTCTGACTCCACTACAGCACAGGTCATAGAACTTCCCTTAAATAACTCTTAGAGCAGATCTTTTAGGAAACTGTCCAATCTTGATTTAAAAATTGTCCGTGATGGAGAATCCACCACGACCCTTGGTAAATAGTTTGAATGGGTAATTGTGTTCACTGTTAAAAACTTATCTCTTATTTCCAGACTGAATTTTTCTAGCTTCAGCTTCCAGCCCTTGGATCATTTTCCCCATGTAGGTACTTGTAGATTGTAATCAAATCACCCCTTCTCTTTGTTAGACTCAAGGAGCTCAATCTATTTATCTTATCTCTATAAGGCATGTTTGAATCTATTAATCATTCTCATGGTTCTTCTCTGAACCCTCTCCAAGTTATCAGCATCCTTCTTGAATTGTGGTAATATTCTACTTGCTATTTCCACTGTTTTTCCCTACACTTTTTCCGCTACTGCGATGTCAAACATATGGAAAACCAACCCCTTAGGTTACACACCGCATGATATGAAACTTTCTGCTGGACTATGTCTTCGCTTGGTTTATCTGTCTAGTCCCGCAGTGCATTCCACGGGTCTCTTATCCCAGCATCGTCGTCGTGATTTTGACATCTGCTTCTGCTTTGCTATTAGACTGGCTTTCATGCAGAGGGAATGTGGCATGTTTAAACTCCGCTGACACAGCAAACTGTGCAAATCACTGACAGGCAAGCAGAGGTCTATTTTCTATAATTACTCTCTCTGGAATTATTCCATGCTGGGCAAACCATTCTTGTGGCATTTAACAGAAGCGTCTGCTACTGCCTGAAAGGGATCTGCTGTATTTCCCAATAGTTAGAACAGAATTCAGCCATCACAAGGTATTCTTGAGTGCTCACTGTACATAAATCCTTGGCTACCTTGCTCCAAGGTCGGTCAGGTATTTCATGCCTCATAAGTGGTTCACTTTGTTGTCTGGCTGGGAAGTAATGCTGCCCAGACATCAAGACTGCTCATATTTCTCCATTATAGGACAACAGGGATTTTGCTTTGCTTCATCCCCAGTATGACTCATAACATATGCATGTCAGAAATTCTGGGCACGCTGCTTTTCAGTATTATGATACTACTGCAATTATAGAGAACGTAATTTTGTAATAACAGCTCCAAGTCAATTATTCAAAAAATTTGAGTAGTCTTTTTCGTGTCTAGCATGCAAACTGGTCATTCCATCATGAAGTGCAGTATCTGCTAGTACATATTTGTAGGTGTCATTGTCACTCCTAGTTTGATGTGCTCCTACTGCTGTGTACATATGCCTAATGGCTTGTGCATTTAGTGCTATACAGTCACCACATTTGCTTTTCAGGTTTTCTCTCACTTACGCTCTCACTTACGGATATTGCTGTTGAGCCTTATTCTGCTGTTTTGGTTTTTATTTTAATCTGTACATGGTGTATGCTGTTCTCTGTTTCTGATGTCTTCATGCTTTTTGAAACTATATTTTGATTTGTTTACTGCTCTGGCATATGAGTGTTGCCAGCTTTCCTGGTTTTATCCCAATATTTTTCTTTATATCCCCAGCTCCTGGAGACAAGGGATCATATGAGTTCAGGAGGATATTTTTTTTAAATAAGATTCTAGCTCTCATGATTGTGGAAAAAAAATTGAAATTGAAAACACTAAACGCTGCAAAGGCAGAAGTCAAATAAATAGAGACCCAAAGTTATTTTAAAAGTGTCATGATGTTAAACAAATCACATGATTATTTTAGGTCATGACTCATGAGATTTCCATGCATAGAGTTGGAAATATTGCAGCAACGTGATTGAGTTCCAGCACTGATTGCTGCAACATAAGGACTCTGATTTCTTACCTTTGGTGCCCCCAAATATTTGATCTCTAGTAAATTAAGCTCTATGTCAGATCGGCATGATAAGGCTAACTGGCGTAGCCTTCTTGCATATTGATCTTATGATTTCAGTTTCATCAGATGTACTGAAAATGTATATTACTTTCAGGTACAAAGGGCTAGGTTCATATGGGGATTTAGGTGTCTAACTGCCACATCAAGTGCCTAAGTCCAAAATTTAGATTTCACTGGCTCACCTGCTGCCTAGCCCTGTAGACACCTAAAGTCCCTAGTTGCGTATGTTTTCACTGATAAAGTCCTTTAGGTGCATAAAAATCCTGTCGCTGGATATGCACACAGCTGCCTCAGTCCTGACATCCAGGTACCTAAGCCATGGTAGGATACTCAAAAGAGGCATTCCCCCACCTAGCTCGCTGGGGTGCCTAAGCCACTAGCCATTCTCAGAAGACACCTAACAGATTGGGCCCTACACAAGGAGGTGGAGGAGGAGATGGAAGTGGAGGTGGTGGTGCTGGTGCCCCATTTAGAACTCATTTTTCAGTTCACTAGTAGTTCCCCAAAATTGGAAGAAAATTCAGTTTGACCTGCCATGAATCAAAATATTGTGAAATGTTTTGGTAAACTGAAAAAAACCAACAGTTTTGAGCATTTTTAATGGTCTAGAGCAGTGGTGCCACATGCGGCCCATCAGGATAAGCTGATTACAGGCCTCGAGACATTTTGCTGACATTGACCGTCCTCAGGCACGGCCCCCACAGCTCCCATTGGCCGGGAATGGCGAACTGCGGCCACTGGGAGCTGCGGGGGGCCGTGCCCTCGGATTGTCAATGTAAACAAATTGTCTTGCGGCCCGCAATCAGCTTATCCTGATGGGCTGCAGGTTGCCCACCCCGGTCTAGAGTCCATAAAATGGGAAGAAGTAGAGGTGGGGGTGGTCATCATTTTATAACTTTCAGCCCAGTGGGGAGCTCACTCGCCTGGGATGTGGGAGACTGAGATTCCATTCCCCTATCTGCCTGAGGTGGAGAAGGGTCTCCCCCATTAAAGAAGCTTGCCCTAACAGCTGGGCTCGGCAATAATCTGTTGTGGGGCTCCCTCGGTCTCCCTGTTGAAGCCAGTCCACTTTATATAACTAATTAAACAGTTGCTGGAGCAGTGACTTGAACTTTGTTCTTCCAAATTCAAAGTGAGAGCCCCAACCTCCAGGCTCTAGAATCATTCTTACTCTCTTTTTCTGGCCATTCACTGGCATTCATAGTGGCCATTCATCATCATTTATAATGTCATCCTCCAGCTTCCTTTCATCATCTCTTTCCAGAAGGGCTTTAAGAAGTCTGTGAAAGCAGAAATCTTAAAGGTGGAGAATACATGCAGCTTGTAAAATTCGTGTGCCCCATGGCTTCACCTCATCAATTCCTAGCTTCTCATTCATAGATCATTTGCCAAATATCACCAGTGTAGACATTACAAGCAAAATAATAGAGGTAGTTAGCACAGTAGTTCAGCTATTTTGCAATCATGCGAGCACTGTAGTTGTTACTTGCAGCAAGTGAATAACATCATACACTAGTACAGAACTTCTTGTAACTGCAGCCAAATTTGCTCCAAGAAATGGCTGATGCATGTGCTCCAAGGACCCTATTACATAGCACTCAATGTGAAATATAAGGCATATCAGCCTGTGCTATCTTTCAGTTCTTTCTATATAATGCCCCTCATTTACTGCAGACATTTACAATGTGTGCCTAATTTCCAGTGTCCACTTCTGGGAGATAATTTATATTATGTGATAATAGATAAATCAGTTCATCCAGTGATGGGGTCTTCTCACTATGTAACTGTTTGCTGCAAGCAATGCTCGGAACGTGCCTCCGACTGACGGTGTATGTCGACATAAGAGACAGATCCTCAGCTGGTGTAAATTGGCTTCCACGGAGATATACCAATACACACCAAGTGTGGACCTGGCCCAAGGCAGTTTAAAGCATTCACATGGTGGTCCTGAAGCACACTAAGCAATGGTGTTGGGGTTTTCCCCCACTCTTTTTGAGAGTAGTGGAGGTGCAGTCCTAGAGTGGGTTTTCCTTCTAGCCTAGGATCATTGGTGAAGAAGACCACAAAAAAAATCACATGGCAGCTCCCCGTTTGTACGTGCCCCAGCTTGTTTCCATATCTACCAGATTTTTAGCCTATCTGAGCATGAACGCTCAGACAGACACGCAGTCAACAAAGCAAAAACATGTGCTATAGCATATTTTACAAGCTATGCGGGGCAGCAGCTCTCAGGAGTCAGTGCTAAGTAAAATTCGACACTGATAAATATCTTGTGAAGGTTTACTAGCTCCATGCTTATATCTCCATGTATGCTGAAAGCCCTGACTCCTAAATGGGCTGCTATTATATGCTTGTCTAAAAATTAGGTTTTTAAAGAGTGTCTTCAGTGTCTATTGACTTCCCAGTGCTGTCAGTAAAGGGGAATTGAATCTAGCGCCTCCTGATTGTTACCAACAGTTCTTGGTTAGCTGTAGTGCATGATTAGTATTGATCCTGTGGGACTAAAAGTAACAATGCTCTTGTTTACAGATCAAATGAGATATTTATCTTTCAACTTTAACTATCACTTTCTACAAGAGAACAAATCCAGGTCTGCAAATTCACACTGTAGTTATATGCTCTATTATATTTATCAATGATTTTCAATGGAAATAATGAAACACATTTGTTGTTAAACTTTCCACTACACTATACTCTGGTAATCTGAGAGATCAAGAGAGGCGTGAGGCAAGGTTGTATAATGTCTCTAGCTTTCAACTTTATAACAAGTGTGTTATATCCTTGGGGCAGCCGGTGTAGGAAGCAATCACTTGAGGCCAGAGAGCAGGCAGCTAACCAAAACCTCCATTTTATTTACATATATACAGAGAGCTCCTCAGCCGGTTGAAACCAGTTGAGCTAACCCATAATAATCTAACTCAGTTGCCATAGCAACAAAACCATGACAACCAAATATACAACATATTCCTCTCCCCCTAATAAGAACATCCCCTAAATAAAACACACACTAGACTAGAGAAGGAGGGTAGACTGCCTCCATTCCCGGCTAAACCCTGGGGATTATTTTGCCCCATAACCGTGGGTTCGCCCTAGCTAAAGATCCAGCCGATGAGGAGGCCTTCTGTCTCTAGGTGGATTACGGCGAACTACTGGTATTATTGCACCCGAAAGCACTAGGGGCTCAGGGTCCGCAGCACGAACAGGTGAGGAGGTGGTATCAGCTCGTGCTGGGCAAAGGGGTATCTCAGCCGCCGGCAGTAATGGAGGAGAACAGTCAGAAACAGGTGACTCGTGATTCGATCCCTCACCAGAAGAGGTGAAGTCAGACCCCTCAACTGCAGATGGGTCCTGAGGACTGGCATGACCTGGCAACAGCTGATCTACATGTCGCCGCCAGGTAAGATTCTCTGCAGTCCGGACTGTGTAGGAAACAGGTCCTGTTTGAGTGATGACTGTGGCCGGAACCCATTTAGCTCTGGAAGTATAATTCCGAGCCAAAACTGGCTGTCCCGGGCTAAAGGTTCGGTCTTTTGCTCTGGGTGCCCGTCTGATGACTTGATATTGCTGCTGATGTTGCACAATTTGTCGGGGTTCAGAAGGTTTCAGCAGATCAAAGCAAGTGCGCAGCTGTCGTCCCATCATTAGAAAGGCCGGAGATGCGTGGGTCATAGCATGAGGTGTGTTTCTGTAGGAAAGTAAAAAGGTATCCAGACGCTTTTGAATGGAGTGTTGTCCCCTTGCTGATTTCAAAGCGTTTTTCATTGTCTGCACAAATCTTTCAGCTAATCCGTTGGTGGACGGATGATATGGTGCTGACGTGATGTGGTGTATCCCATTTGCTTTCATAAAATTTTGAAACTCCTGAGAAACGAACTGCGGTCCGTTGTCGCTCACAAGTTGTTCTGGCAGACCAAAATGACTAAAGAGTCCTCGTAGTTTTTGGATAGTACTCTCTGCAGAAGTGGACTGCATTATAGAGACTTCTGGCCATTTAGAATGGGCATCTATTGCCACCAAGAACATGCTTCCTTCAAGGGGGCCAGCAAAGTCAACGTGAATACGTTGCCATGGGTTTTCAGGCCAGTCCCATGGGTGTAGGGGTGCCCACTGGGGTGCATTCCTCACACCCTGACATGACATACAAGCTTTTGCCTTCTCTTCAATAGCGCTGTCCAGTCCAGGCCACCAAAAATAGCTTCGTGCAATTTCCTTCATGCGCACTATTCCACAGTGACCGGAATGTAGCTGTTCTAACATCTGTGATCTCAGTGGTGGTGGAATAATGACACGTCTCCCCCACAACAAACAACCAGATTGGACCGATAACTCCGTCCGCTTGGAAATGTAGGGATCAAGGTCGGATGAGACCGGAGAGGTTTGTCGAGATGTTCCATGCATCACCAGGTCCATAACGTGGGACAATACTGGGTCAACGCGAGTTGCCTTCTTTATCTGAGTAGCAGTGGTAAGGATGGATCAAAGTGCGTTAGAACTTCAGAATTTAGCAATGCATCCTTGGCTTTGTTAAACGCAACATCACAGGCTTCAGTCCACTTCCAGGCCTTGTTCTGCCCAAGGAGCTCATGAAGTGGTTTTAGCAGTGTGGCTAACTGTGAGATGAACTTTCCATAATAGTTCAGGAGTCCTAGAAACGAGCGCAGCTGGCTTACATTTCGAGGTGGGGGAGCCTCCACAATAGCTTTAACTTTTGCAGGGGCCTTATGAAGACCTGCAGAATCAATGATGTGTCCCAAATATTCAACAGAGGGCTTGAAGAATTCACACTTGTCTTTGCGAACTCGTAGGCCATACTCTTCCAGTCTTTGTAGGGTAGCCTCTAAATTCTTTAAGTGATCCTCTTCATTTCTTCCAGTGACCAGGATATCATCCAGATAGCACTGAACTCCTGACAAGCCACACAAGATCTGGTCCATAGCCCTCTGGAACAGGGCGGGAGCAGATGTTATTCCGAAGGGTAGACGACAGTATCGATAAAGCCCCTTATGAGTCACAATAGTCAACAGCTCTTGGGACTTTTCATCGACATGCATCTGTAAATATGCTTGACTCAGATCAATCTTACTGAACTTTTGTCCCCCAGCCAGGCCTGTGAAGAGGTCATCGATGCGGGGAAGCGGGTATTGCTCTGCACACAACACTGGGTTGACAGTGACTTTAAAATCACCGCAAATCCGGAGAGAGCCATCTTTCTTCACGATTGGAACGATAGGAGTGGCCCATGAGCTATGGGTAACTGGTATTAGGACTCCATTGGTGACCAGGCGCTCCAGGTCTGCTTCAACTTTTGGCCTGATGGCATATGGCACAGTTCGGGCTTTCAGATATTTTGGTCTCTTTTGTGGAACCTATATCTTTCAGCAATTACCAGTGGTTTTGGGGAGAAATGAGACCCCAGGATTTCCACAATGTCACTGTAAGATTTAGTCTCAGGCTTAACAGGGTGTAGTAAGCTGCATAGCAGAGAGTAGGTTTTAGCCCCTACAACAGTTAAGAATATTGGCACCTTCTTCGCTTCTGTAATGTCATTTGCAATACCAAAAAGCTCAAAACGCTCAGTATACACATGCCACTGCTCTGTATTCTCATCAAAAGGCTCCAGGGGCCTGGTCAGAGTAGCCATGATTTTTAGTTTCACTTTCACAGTCAGTGCAAACAAGCAGCTTTTTTGTTTGTTTGTTCTTTACCTTAACTTCTACTTCCTTCTGTTACTGGAGCAGCACCGGAATCCCATCCTCGTCGCCAGTGTTATATCCTTGGGGCAGCCGGTGTAGGAAGCAATCACTTGAGGCCAGAGAGCAGGCAGCTAACCAAAACCTCCATTTTATTTACATATATACAGAGAGCTCCTCAGCCGGTTGAAACCGGTTGAGCTAACCCATAATAATCTAACTCAGTTGCCATAGCAACAAAACCATGACAACCAAATACACAACAAAGTGTTTGATTAAATGTATTGAAGAAACAGAAGAAGGTATTAATATGAAAGAAAAATGGGTGAATAACATTCGCAATGCAGATGAAACAGTACTGTTGGCTGATTCAGAATAAGGTATCATGAAGTTAGTGGAGATTATGTTTGAATATCAGAAAGAATATGGCCTAGAGTTGAATGTGGACAAGAAAAAAATTATGTTGTTATGCAAAGATCCTGGGAAAACGTGAGATTCCAGTGAATGACACGGCTGTACAGCACGTGAGAAATTATTGCTACTTAGGAAGCTTCCTGCAGAAGCTGGAATATCAGATACTGAAGCCAACACCAGAATAGCAAGAGCGAAGAGACATTCCAGAAGAATAAACATTTTATAAGAAGGAACATAAATCTGAAGACTAAATTCTGACTCTTAAAAATTTATATTTGGTCTGTGTTAAATTATGGCTGTGGAATGTGGACATTCAAACGACTGATCATAAAGAAACTACAAACCTTCAAAGTATGGTGTTTATAGAAGAATTCTGAAAATATTATGGGTAGAGCATGTGACCGATGAAGAAGTATTGGAGATGATTGGAGCTCAGCAAATGCTAGTCAGAGATGTTATGAAAAGAAAGATTTGAATTGCAGGACACGTTTTAAGAAGTTCAGCGGGCAATGCATGTTTACAGGCACTGCAAGGGATAGTTGATATCAGAAGAACATGAGGCAGACAAAGAAGTCTTGGATGGACGATGTGGTATCCTGGGTGGATCAAAAGGACTGCTCATCCACAAAGAAATTAGCAGAAGATCATACAGAATGGGCTACCATGGTTGCAAACTTTCAGTAATAGACATGTCACATAAGGAGAAGATCCTCTGGTTATTTACCCTTGGGTTAATGGCTATTAATATTAAAGAATCCACAGAATAAAACAGTAATTTATTTGAAGGCCTAGATCTTCATCATCAATCAGAATTATGGAATAATTCCAAGGCTTTGTTTTGTTTTATTCAGCATTTGGTCGAGATGCATAGATATTATTAATAATGCTATTAAAACCCCAGGATATGAATTATTTATAGATGGCCCTGTTGTAAGGAACAAAGGGCCACATATATGAAAAATACAATATGCAGAGTCATTTAATTTCCTTGTCACCAAGATGAGATGTTCTGAGGACTTCTCTGTATTAAACTGTGGCAGAATGTGTGCAGATGGCCAATGGGAAGTTCTTTATAGCTGGTTACAGATCTGGAAAGCGAATCAGAAATGGAAGGTGTTGTCCAGATGCTTCAGTTTGCCAGGATTGTTCCCGTTATACAGAGCAGTCCCAAAGTGCTGGCCAGTTGTAGTTGATCTAGGATATTTTCTGGCTTCACTGGAACCAGACAAAAAGACATTCAGCCACCTCTGCCTACCTCTTTAGCTCAGACCTTTCAATGGTTTCCCTCTGGCTGACACTGGACCAAATAGATGTTGTTTACACTTCTAAAGTTAATGTTCATGCATGATGAGCATACAGGTCATGATCCAATGCACACTGAATTCTATGGGCATCTTTACTTTGACTTCTGTTGGTGCTTGGCCAGGCCCTGGATGGATATTAAATCTTAGCAATGATAGCTAAATCCATACAAAAATGTGAGTTAATCATGGTCCTGATTCAGGAAAGCTCTTGGAATTTGCACCTATTTAAGCATCTTTTTAAGTCCCATTGACTTAAATTAGACTTCAAATGCGCTTAAAGGTAAGCGCTTGCTTGTGTGCCTTGCTGAGTAGGAGTGGGTTTGCTTGCATGTTTCTACTTTGCTGAGCTCAGGCCTGACCCTATGCCAATCCAGAGCAAAGAGAGAGAACACAGAATGTGATGACATCACAGTGTGTGCGTGGAATCCAGTGACCTCAAGGAGGCAGTTTGGAATGGAACAGGGGGTTGAAATCTTTTAACTTGGTCATGGAGCATGTGAGATTGCTGAAGATAGTGCAAACAGAGCTGTGGTTTTGTCCGGCACAGTCTCTCTCTGTGTCTAGTATAATTCTCACGTGGTAAGAGATTTTATTGAGTATGGTTCAATTTAGTCTTCCTGTTTCTCTTTCATCCTTTTGCTGTGGATTAGTACAAGGAGGGTAGTGATGTGTTTGAATGTTCTGGGCCTTTCTTTATCCTCATTTATTTTTCTGGTTTGTTTTAAGAGAATGATTCTGTTTTCAAGATAAACCTAGATCACAATGCAATCTGAACTTCCTGTGAAGTATTCGGGTCTATCATACTTCTGGGTTAGGTCTATTTCTATTTTAATTTGTTTTTATTAAGCTATAACCTGCTCCAAGCACTTTCATTGCATTATAAATATAATTATAATCTATTTTTCTCAATGTATGCAATATGAACATACGTTACTACAATATAAAATCTATTTAATATAAATTCTAGGAGTTAGGAATTTCAATCCTACTTGATAAAGTGAAAAGACAACACAACGTAACTTACTGACCTAAATAACATACATAATGATCAGAGCTGGTCAACATATTTCTAATGATTTTTTTTTTAACCAACAAATGGCCTTTTCCCCTCTAAATCTAATATTTTTGTATGAAAAATTTTAGACATTAGAATGGTCACTGGTGTTTCAAATCCCACAAAATGAAAACATCTTCAAAATTTTGAAATATTTTTCAGTTTTTAATTTTTTCTGATGCTTTAATAAATTATGTAAATTGCCTGAATTTTCCTGTAAGTTCACACCACTGAAGAAACAGTAGCAATACCAAATTAATGTGGCTCTTCAGACATATGCAGTGTATGACTACATGATCAGAAAACATTCATAATGGATAATGCTGGGAAATTATGCTAAGAATTTCAGGAAAAAAATTTGACGTGCTGAATGAAACAGACTAAGTGTTATAGAACACCGTTTGTAAATTCTGTCCTCTAAAGCATTGCTCATTTCTGCAGCTTGTTTGTATTCACAGGGAGAAATGGTAAAAAGAGACACAAGGAGCCTGATTAATTATTATGTATTGAAAAGTGTGCGTATTGAAAAGTGTGGGAGAGGGGAGGGATGCAGTGAGAGATGGATGGCATGTGAGCTGCAAATGGAACAAAAAGGTGCAAATAGACAATGAAGTTAGCAGAAATGTTTCAGAAATGAGTTCTTCTGAAAGGGAAACAGAAGCAATAAGAAAAATCTGAGGTCCCAGTGCTTAAGGGAGCGTGGGCCGAATGTAACATTTTTAACGCCCATGCAAGTGTAGCACTAGAATTAGTGGGGAGATGTACTTTGTTGTCCCCATTCAGCCCTGCCCATGCAATTCAATTGTGACACGCAGAGCCACTTATCACACATGTACCTTGGCAATTCAGTAAGAGTTCCCCCCCGTGAATGACTTGAAAGACCAGGCAGCATCTGAGGAATAGAGTTTACAGGCTGCTGAGAGAATTTCTGGGAGTTGAAGTGTTGCTCACTGGGTATATACTCTGCCTCTGTACCGAGACGCTTCCACAGCAGAGGAATGTGCTTAGATCTTAGTAATGTGAAGTGAACAAAACTCTGTGCCTTGCACTGATATGAGTACAGCTAGGGAGGAGGAAAGGTGGACGTGGCTAGGACAGGACCCCAACAAAAGGGTGCCAGGACAGGTTGGTGTTTAAGTGCAATCAAGTGATGTGTATAGTGGCATTTCTTAGGATTTTTCAGTTGCTCCTGCTGCCAGGATGAGCAGAGGATCGCACTGGTGCGATTAACAGCTGAGAGCAAGGGTAAGCAGAGCAGCCGCTTTCCAAATGTTCCCAAGAACATTATCTTTCGCCGGCAGACATTCAGTGCCTCATGATGAATACCGGGGACAACGTTCTTGCCAGCCAGAAACACCTCTGTTTATTGGATCATGAATAATTGGATCATGTTTAGGAGTGGTATTAGTGTCTCGGTACCTTCTTCTCAGCATCCTTCTGTGTGGGATGATCCTGTGCCAAATGCAATTTTGCTGTTGATTTCCAAGGGAAGTAAAGCCCGGACCACTGTTAGCAAAAACACGTCTTCCTTTCCTGATGATTCGTGAATGAGTTGAGTGGGGCATGTGAATTCAGGATTAAGATAGAGGGAGGCTACTAAAAGTGTTTTGAAGATGTGTGCACATCTAAATATTGCTCTAGAGCGGGTGACAAAACATAACTATTTGGATATTTGTCATGGCCAGCATCTGCCTTCTGTTTATAGAGTAATTTGTATATGAAAATCCAGGCAGGGAACTGTACATTTTAAAATAGGAGTTATGGTGTTGGCTCTTGCTAACTTAAGTTAGTCTCTTAGGGTATGTCTACACTACAAGACTATTTCGAATCAAGTTAAGTAGAATTTGTGGAATCGACCTTATGAAGTCGAATTTGTGTATCCACACTAAATACACTAATTCGACTGTGTGAGTCCACAGTAACGGGGCAAGCATCGACTTTGAAAGCGGTGCACTGTGGGAAGCTATCCCACAGTTCCTGCACTCCCCGCTGCCCATTGGAATTCTGGGATTTCCCCCCAATGCATGCTGGGGGAAAAATGTGTCGAGGGTGGTTTTGGGTAACTGTCATCATTGAACCGTCAATCACGCCCTCCCTCCCTCCCTCCCTCCCTGAAAGCGCCTGCGGGCAATCTGTTCGTGCACTTTTCTGCTCAGTGACAGCGTGGGCGCCACAGCACTGCGAGCATGGAGCCCGCTGCAGTTATGGCCGTTGTCAACTCCTCGCACCTTATCGTCCACCTCTTCCACAGTCAGCTGCTGAGAAATCGGGCTACTTTTCAATGGTGCTGCGAGCACTGATGGACCATGGGGGACATTTTACCAACATCAAGGTCGGGTGGCCGGACAAGGTTCATGACGCGCGTGTTTTCAGGAACTCTGGTCTATTTAGACGCCTGCAGGAAGGTAGTTTCTTCCCGGACCACAAAATAACTCTTGGGGATGTGCAGATGCCTATAGTGATCCTCGGGGACCCAGCCTACCCGCTAATGCCCTGGCTTGTGAAGCTCTGTGCAGGCGCCTTGCACAGCGACAAGGAACTCTTCAAGTACCAGCGAGCAGTGAGCAGCGTGACCTGTGACTGTTCAGTTTCTTTACAGAGAAGCTGAACCTGCCCCTGTTTCTTTACCAAGTTACTATTGACTAGCATCTGCAGTTACATACCCCGCCCACCCCGCTTCCCCCACTTCCAACACACGTTTAAAAATAAAATACATGTTCCACTGTGACTTTACAAAGGTTTCTTTATTGATGACTTTGCGTTAAAGGGTTGAAACTGGGATGCAGACTGTGCTGTTTAGGGTGTGCGGTGATGTAAAGACCGCCTCTAAACTCGAGGAATGACAGGCTCCTGCTCCCAGAGCGGTCTGCGGTGCCGGACTGGTTGTTTCAACGGAGCCTGCCATCCCTCCTTTTTGGGACTCTGTGTGCAGGGGCTATGTGGCCTTGTGGTGGGGGAGGACGGATACAGATTCCTCTGCTGCGTGGCTCTGTGGTCCAGGACAGGGACCGTTGCATGAGATCTGTAACCCCCTCCCCCGCTACAAAGTCACCTACCCCCCCACCCACACAGAACCTGCAAACCACCTCCCATACCGACCAGGGTGCCTACTGACTGCACTGTGTGTGTGACCTGCTGCTGATCCTGCCCCCGTCTCTGTACCCTGCTAAAGGTGACTGTCCTATGCAATACCCTACACCCTTCCCCACCCACCCACCCACCCCTTCAAACACAGCGTTGTGTAAAAAAGCATGACGGAAACAGTAATTAACAGCAAAGTATTTTTAATAATTAACCAGACAGTCAGGGGATGAAACTGGGATTGGGGCTTGGGTGAGTCAGGAAGGGAAGGAATTCTCAAAAATTAGGGTATGAGAGCTTTTGGGTACTTGAGCACTCTGCTGGGGTGCAGTGACAGTTTTCACGGCCCCTGGCGCCCCTTCTTCTGGTTACTTTGGGTGACGGGAGGTATGGGACTTTGTGGCGGGGGAGGGCGGTTGCAGATACACTGCGGGGGGGCTCTGTCCTCCTGGCTGCGGTCCTGCAGAACATCCACAAGGCGCCGGAGCGTGTCCGTTTGCTCCCTCATTAGTCCAAGCAGTGTTTGAGTCGCCTGCTTGTCTTCCTCACGCCACCTCTCCTCCCCTTCGCTGTGTGAGCGCTGGTACAGAGAGAGGGTCTCCCTCCACTGGCTCTGCTGGTTCGCCTCGGCTCGGGAGCACCCCATAACTTCAGCGATCATCTCGTCCTGTGTCTTTTCCTTTCGCCGCCTAAACTTTGCCAGCCTCTGTGAGGGGGATGCTGTGGCAGGTCTGGAGACAGTCGAAGCTGTGTGATGGGAAAAAGGGAGTGAATTCCTTGCAAAGATACATTTTTGCGAACAATGAACACAGTCTAGTCTGTGTCTGTCAACAAGACCATGCACAGCACCTATCTCGTCCGCACTCCTGCAGCAGGCAATCCTGAAAGCATAAACTCTGCCCCTGTTCTACCCCATCGCAGTGTCCCCCGACCCTTGCACTTCTGGGTTGAGATCCCAGTGCCTGATGGTGCAAATTTCATTGTCGCGGGTGGTTCTGGGTAAAGTAGTCAGTCATTCCTTCCTCCAGGAAAGCAACGCCAGACAATCATTTCGAGCCCGTTTTCCCTGGATTACCCTGGCATACGCCATACCGTGGCAACCCTGGAGCCTGTTTTGCCTTTTGTCACTGTCACCGTATGTGTACTAGATGCCGTGGACAGAGGCAATTCAGCAGCGCTACACAGCAGCATTCATTTGCTTTTGCATGACAGCAGAGATGGTTACCAGCCATACTGTACCATCTGCCATACCTTAAATTGGTAATAAGATGGGCATGGTTACCAGTCCTTTTGCACTGCACCATTTGCTGCTGTCATAAGTGCCCCTGGCTGAGATCAGCCAGGGGCGCAAAAGCCAAAATTGGGAATGACTCCCTGAGTCAATCCCTCCTTTTTGGTATCTAAAAATAGAATCAGTCCTGCCTAGAATATGGGCAAGTGTACTAGAGAACCACTGTATCATAGAACCAGAGAGCACAGCTGCTCTGTGTCAGATCCAGCAGAAATTATGAGCTGTATGCTATTCACAGGGGGTGCTCCTGCAACAACCCCACCTGTTCATTCTGTTCTTACCCCAGCCTTCCTGGGCTACCATAGCATTGTCCCCCCACTTGTGTGATGAAGTAATAAAGAATGCAGGAATAAGACACAGTGACTTGTTAGTGAGAAATGAGTGGAAGGCATCCTCCAGCTGCTATGATAGTCCAGACAGGACATTAAGGAGTGTGGAGGAGAGGAGCCCAGCATCCCTCTGCTAGTCCAGGGGCAATTGAATCTTTTCTTTACACATGAAGGGTGGGGGCTGATGGAGCTCAGCCCCCTGTTGCTATGATGAGGACGGTTACCAGCCATACTGCACCATCTACTAGGAAAAATTAGGACCAGGCGCCCTTGATCGACCTTACCGATGCTAGTCGGCATGGTTACCAGCCCTTTTGCACTGCCCCATGTGCCAATAGGCTGATGATGAGGACGGGTACCACTCGTTTTGTACCATCAGCGGGGGGGGGGAGAAAGGATATTGGCGTTGAGTGCTGCAGCATCGCATCTATCTGCAGCATTCAGTAAAGATAGGGTGACATGTAAAAGAGTCAAGAGAGGATTGTTTTCCCTTTCACTTCTGGGGGTGGGTGGGTGGGGTGCGTAAATTGCCGAGCTATGCCCTGACCCACCGCGGACACTGTGTTTGACCCTAGAAGCATTTGGAGCTCAGCCAAGAATGCAAATGCTTTTCGGAGACAGCAGGAACTGTGGGATACCTTGCGTCCTCAGTCCCCCCTCCCTCCATGAGCGTCCATTTGATTCTTTGGCTTTCCGTTACGCTCGTCACGCAGCAGCGTGCTGAGTCTCTGCTATGCCGTCTGTCTGGAGATTTTTTAAAAATACTTTGGACCAGGCGTAACATTACAGTAATTCCCCTAATTAGATGCAGGAGTCTCCAAGTGAGATCACCCTGAGGACGGTCACTGAAGGAGATAGAGAGCGCATGCTGCGTGAAAGCCAGCACAAACCAGGGGCCTATGCAGCCATGCTCGGGGAGGCAATGCTCCCTGAGTACCTCATGAAAGCCTGGCGCGGAAAGGTGTGCTACCACGGAGCACCCAATAAGGCAGCTCTCCCCAGGAACCTCCTGCGGAGGCTTTTCGATTCCCTCCAGGAGAGCTTCGTGGAGATCTCCCAGGAGGATTTCTGTTCTATCCCCATATATATAGAGACCTCCTTTACACATAGTTCAGATTCCTGTTCTATTAATAATAAAAGTGTACATGTTTAAAGCACTTACCGACTGCTCCTTCCCCTGATTCAGGGTCCGGGTTAGTGGCCGGGGAGGGTTGGTGGGGGATCTCCGTGACGGTGATGAAGAGATCCTGGCTGTCGGGGAAACCAGCGTTGTAAGCGCTGTCACCTGCCTCGTCCTCCACAAACCCTTCCTCATCTTCCCCGGCCGCGAACATCGCCGAGGAACTGGCCGTCGACACTGTCCCATCATCAGAGTCCACGGTCACTGGTGGGGCAGTGGTGGCAGGCTCCGTAGCGTCCGTTTGCCGCTTTGATTTTTTGGTAGCCTTGTCTGGGGTCCTTGATTTTCACGCAGCGCTGCGTTGCATCCCGCCTGTATCCTCTGTCTCTCATGGCTTTGGAGACCTTCCCGTAGGTCTTTGCATTCCGTTTGTTGGAGCGCAGCTCCGAAAGCACAGACTCCTCGCCCCACACACCGATCAGATCCAAGACTTCCCGGTCAGTCTATGCTGGGTCCCTCTTTCTATTCAGAGATTACATGAACTCCTCTGCTGGAGAGCTCTGCATCGCTGCAGGTGCTGCTGAGCTCGCCCCGATGTCCAACCACGAAATGAGATTCAAACTGTCGAGACAGGAAAAGGAATTCAAATTTTCCCGGGGCTTTTCCTGTGTGGCTGGTCAGAACATCCAAGCTCGGACTGCTGTCCAGAGCGTCAACAGAGTGGTGCAGTGTGGGATAGCTCCCGGAGCTACTAAGTTCGATTTGCATCCACACCTAGCCTAATTCGACATAGCCATGTCGAATTTAGCGCTACTCCCCTCGTCGGGGAGGAGTACAGAATTTGAACTAAAGAGCCCTCTATGTCGAATTAAATGGCTTCCTGGTGTGGACGGGTGCACGGTTAATTCGAATTAACGCTGCTAAATTCGAATTAAAGTCCTATTGTAGACCAGGCCATAGACAGTGAGATCATTGGACTTGGATCATTCAAATCACACATGTGGCTCGGCTCGGGAAAAACCACAGTAAATTGCATACTTTGTAAGTGGTGACCTAAGATGCATTTTGTCTTGTCAGGAGTCACTACCAGAGTCTTTGTGCATTACTTGGCTGGGCTTCCCTGGTGCTAGCCGCCTATCTTGATGGACAGAAGAGTAGTCTAGGGGCTACAGCATTCAGGAGACATAGGTTTGATTCCTGGCTCAGTCACCTACTTTCTGTGTGATGTTGGGCAAGTCTCATATTCTGCTCTGGGCCTCAGTTCCCCATCTGTCAAATGGGGATAGTATTTCACAACTTCACTGGGCTGCTGTGAGGATACCATACATTAACCAGCCACTCAGCTACTGCAGCGATGAGGCCCGTATATGTACATACATAATATTTCTTGATTCATAAAATAGTTTCCCTCGTGAATCTATATCACAATGCCTCTGCACTCCAGTCCTTTCTTCTGTTTTTGCTAGGTCTCCTGGGGCTGAGTGTAGCACATAATTCTGTAATCCCTTTAGGTTCATACTATGCTGCTGGCAACTGAAGTCGTTTTATAATACTTTACCACTACTCAGCTAGTATAGGACAAATCTCTTACTAATTCCCCTCACATTTAGCAATAGATCAACATGCATCTTCACAATGGCTGTTTTCATTCTCTTTGTAGACTAACTCATTTTATTCTGTATTTTCTAGTACTCCATGATGCTCAAACCAGGGCCGGCTCCGGACCCCAGCGCGCCAAGCGTGTGCTTGGGGCGGCACGCCGCGGGGGGCGCTCTGCCTGTCGCCGGGAGGGCGGCAGGCGGCTCCGGTGGACCTCCCGCAGGCATGCCTGCAGATGCTCCACCGGAGCCGCAGGACCAGCGGACCCTCCGCAGGCACGTCTGCAGGAGGTCCACCAGAGCCGCGGGACTGGCGACCGGCAGAGCGCCCCTCGCGGCGTGCCGCCGTGCTTGGGCGGCGAACTTGCTAGAGCCGCCTCTGGCTCAAACAGTCCCTGTTTTGTTAAAGGGAGGATCAATTTCAGTGTTAGGGCTATATCCTCAGCTAGAAGTAAATTGGCATAGCCTATTTACACCGGGTGAGGGACTGACTCTTAGTTCTTTGTGGTTATTCAGAGATGACACAGACATCACATAATCACTGTATTATCTGTTTCAGTCACTGGTATCTCTGTAATTCAGCTGGGTTCTGTCAGTTCTTTGTTTATTCAAGGACAGTTTGAAATCTTTCCTTTTTCCATCCAAATAGTCTGTAAGGAGGATGACATTGACCCCTGTGCAGAATGCCAGCATGCAGTCTGTGCACCACTAAAACCTTCAAGCCGGCACCTGAGAGAGATCTATGTGGTGCATGGGCATTCTACGGGCATGAATTTAACCCTACAAAAGTATGTCCTGTTGGGTCAGTGATTCAGGGTTAATTTCACCCCATACAGAAGGCCAGTACTAGGCCAATGTACCAACTGAGTCCCACATAAGCCCTATTTTGAGGCCATATTTGGTGCTTAGACCTTGTAATGACTCCTTCATACAGGGGTGAATTGCATCCTATGGGCTTGATTTTTCTGGCTGGCTTCAACCTCCTTTTCTTTTTTTCTGACTACAAGTTTGAGGTCATTTAGATGTCTGAGCATTTGATTAGGGCCTGCACATGAGGTAGTCAGGCAACTAAAGTATGTCGACTGCCCCTGCAATACTGTGGGCCAGCAAACTGCAGTAACAAATAGGGAGCAAACTGGGTTTAAAAATTCTCACCCTATATCTTTGCCTAAAAGTATTGGTACTGATTTGCCAATAATATGGTTTAACTGGTATACAAATTAACATGTAACTGGTTGCAGTAGTTCAAGTGTATGTAACTAACAGCCTTTCCAATAAAATGTGCCTTTTACACAACTTTTTTATTCTATTAATCTAAGAGGTAAAAGAGCTACCCCGAACAGATGTGGCTTCTACATTGATTTGAGATTACCAGATTATCTGTTAGATTACCATAATTATGTAGAAGACAGTTACTTATTGGAGTTGCTACTAGCTTCATAATTGCCCTGTAACTATTACAGAAGCAGCACTTAATATTTATTTGTAAAGCCAGAGAGGTTTAAATCTGATTCAACATTACTATGTACTTCGGAATTGAAAAGTTGTCAATGGAGACTAAAGATATTAATGTCCATGTTGTAGTTTTACTTGTATACCAAAGCATATTGAACAGTAAACTGAAAATGTATATACAGCAATAGGAAAATGTTCACAAAGGTTTTGCCTTGAGAGTGTATTGCCTGGTTGTTAAAGATGGGGATTGCAAATCAGGACTCTTCCTGTTGTTTTGCTGTGTGACCCAGAACAAATCAATTAACTTTTGTACCTCAGTCTCCCCATTTGGCTGTAATAAAACCACCCAACAGAGTCCCTTATAAAAAAATGGTAGTGTTCTCCATTAATGGTTGGAAGTACTACAATGACGTTAAGACGTTGGGACCCAGTCTAGTTTCAGTCAGCTGCAAAAGACCACATTAACTTTAGGGCCTGATTGCGCGCCCCTTATTCATGCTGAATAGCGTGTCACTCTGTGATTAGTTTCATTGATTTCAGTGGGGCTACTTTCAGAGTAAAGAGATATTCAAGGTATGCGGGGGTGAAGCATAATCGTACCCTGATTGTGTGCAGAATTGGCCTCTGGTTTTGGACCATTACAGTAATCTTGTTTTTTAATAGGAGGTACATAATACTGTGCATAAAGGGCTTTGAGATCCTTGCAAAGGTACTCTCTGTGTACTGTAACCAGCTGTGAATTTGGCAAATGAGTGGTTTCTCTTAAAGAAAAGTATAAGGCTTATTATGGGTACATAGATTTCTTTTGTTGAAGTCAATCCTTTTATGCAAGGCTTGTTACGTGGGCATAGGTTAGAGAGCTAGACAGTTTTTGTATATATTGCTAAGTGGCTGCTTTCAACAAATGTTAACTCCCCTCTAGGGAGGGGCAAAGGCAAAACATTATACATCCCGAGTAGTCGTCGTCATCAGCTTTATTTCATACAGGCAATTTGGGAAGTTACACCTGGGAGAGAGGTTACCGTTCTTGATAAAAAGGGCAGATATACCCATTGACATTCATTTGCTAGATAGACTATTCTGAAAGCTATCATTTTATTTATTATCTAAGGTAGATGATACAATGTCTGGAAGATACATAGAGTTTGTCATGACTTTTTCTCTAGCAATTGGTTGATGTATAACCAAGTGCCTCCTGGTATGGAAGGCTACACTTTAGAAACAAAATGGCCCATCCTGCTCCAATCATAGAATTATAGAACATTAGGGTTGGAAGAGACCTCAGGAGGTCATCTAGTCCAACCCCCTGCTCAAAGCAGGACCAACCCCAACTAAATCATCCCAGCCAGGGCTTTGTCAAACCGGGCCTTAAAAACCTCTAAGCATGGAGATTCTACCATCTCCCTAGGTAACCCATTCCAGTGCTTCACAATCCTCCTAGTGAAATAGTTTTTCCTAATATCCAAACTAGACCACCCACACAGCAACTTGAGATCATTGCTCCTTGTTCTGTCATCTACCACCACTGAGAACAGCCAAGCTCCATGCTCTTTGGAATCCCCCTTCAGGTAGTTGAAGGCTGCTATCAAATCCCCCTTCACTCTTCTCTTCTGCAGACTAAATAAGTCCAGTTCCCTCAGCCTCTCCTCATAAGTCATGTGCTCCAGCCCCCTAATCTTTTTTTGTTGCCCTCCACAGGACTCTCTCCAATTTGTCCACTTCCTTTCTGTAGTGGGGGACCCAAAACTGGACGCAGTACTCCAGATGTGGCCTCACCGGTGCTGAATAGAGGGGAATAATCACTTTCCTCGATCTGCTGGCAATGCTTCTACTGATGCAGCCCAATATGCAGTTAGCCTTCTTGGCAACAAGGGCACACTGTTGACTCATATCCAGCTTCTTTTCCTCTGTAATCCCCAGGTCCTTTTCTGCAGAACTGCCACTTAGCCTGTCGGTCTCCAGTCTGTAGCAGTGCATGGGATTCTTCCATTCTAAGTACAGGACTCTGCACTTCTCCTTGTTGAATTTCATCGGATTTCTTTTGGCCCAATCCTCCATTTTGTCTAGGTCACTCTGGACTCTATCCCTACCCTCCAGCTTATCTACTTCTCCCCCCAGCTTAGTGTCATCCGCGAACTTGCTGACGGTGCAATCCATCCCATCATCCAGATCATTAATAAAGATGTTGAACTGGGGCACTTTGCTTGATACCAGCTGCCAACTAGTCATCAAGCCGCTGATCACTATCCGTTGAGCCCGACAATCTAGCCAGCTTTCTATCCACCTTATAGTCCATTAATCCAATCCAAACTTCTTTAACTTGCTGGTAAGAATACTGCGGGAGACCATATCAAAAGCTTTGCTAAAGTCAAGATATATCACATCCACCGCTTTCCCCATATCCACAAAGTCAATTGTCTCATCATAGAAGGCAATCAGGTTGGTCAGGCATGAATTTCCCTTGATGAATCCATGTTTACTGTTCCTGATCATCTTTCTCTTTTCCAATTGCTTCAAAATGGATTCCTCGAGGACCTGCTCCATGATTTTTCCGGGAAGAGGTGAGGCTGATAGGTCTGTATTTCCCCAGATTCTCCTTTTAAAAGGATTCTCTTTTTTTAAAGATGGGCACTATATTTGCCTTTTTCCAATCATCCGTGACCTCCCCCCGATCGCCATGAGTTTTCAAAGATAATGGCCAATGGCTCTGCAATCACATCAGCCAACTCCCTCAGCTCCCTTGTATCTGGCCCCATGGACTTGTGCATGTCCAGTTTTTCTAAATAGTTCAGTGAGAAAGGGTTTACAGGATCAGGCCCAAAAAGAGTGTGGTAGGATTAAAAGTGATTCTTCTTTGTGACATTACCTTCACAGAACCCCAGCACAGGAGTGTCATGGCTAGCCATCTGTTTTGAAGCAGGAGTTGACAGGTATTAATCCAAATGTTCTATAGACCATGGGAGAAATTCTGCCTCCACTTCCATCGGTGACAATCTTGTGACTTCAACCTAAGTGTATTAGTAGCTTTTTATGGTCTCTCTGTTCCTTTCTATCAGCCTGCTGGAGCTGTCGCAGAGCTATCCTCCCCTTTTCTTTGCTGTGTTAGTTGTCCATAAAGAGTTGTGAATAGTATTAAAAGTTAAGCAAGGAATAGGCTCACAAGTCTTTGGTTAATTTTGTTGTTTTTTTTGTTGTTGTTGCATGTTTTGCTGTTATTGGTCACCTTGGGCCTTACTCAAAATGACTGATCCATCTAAATAATGGAGATTCCCACTCAATATGGGTATAAGTGTCTTGCCCAAACAATAATGAGGCATACAATCAGCACTTTTTCATGCCTATAGTAGATGTCAGGGTTTGGTTCAAGTTGTTCACGAAAGGTGAATTTTGGTCTTAGGCTGAATTGGTTTGTTTATCTGTAGTTTGAAGATAAAGGATTTGAATGGTGACAGTCAATCTGTATCCAAATCTAGAAAAGGTGTTTTGTTATGTGAGAATGGCAGAATACTGGCTGCCTGTGAACTCTGGTAACCCCATTGACAGTGGATGTCACTCGAGAGAGAGAGAGCTGTTACAATGGGTTGGCAGTGAAGGAGGGAGTTCTGGATAGTGTCCACTGAGATTGCTCAGTACAGTAAGGAGTTATCATTTTGTGAGAAAAGTACATACTCCCAACACCCTGGCTGTCTAGTCAGTGCATCAGACCTTACTCTGCTTCTACAGAAGGAGAATGATTTTTCCACAGCAATAAACGTGGCCCTAAATCATATATTAAGTATGGGGGTTCATTGTTTATGCTGCTACCTTGCCTGTATTCTGCCCCCCTTCCACCTCCATGCTCATTTCCTCCCTCTCCAACATAATGTATAAGCAGCCTGCAAGATCGAACCCTCTGTGTTTTGGTTTGCATGGATCTTGCAGGTTACATGGGTGGATTGGTGCAAGGTGCTCTGTTTCCCACTCAACATGCTTCTTACATTGTATTAAACTTGATACTAGCTGTACTGTCAACACAGCTTTTGTTCTTTATATAGAGTAGAATTAATGTTAGAGATGTCTTAAGAGCAGGGCATAATATATGCTCAATGTAGTAGTGGAATATAAGCTGTAAAATTTCCCTTTTCCCTCCATAAAATCAATGTCTGAGTAAATAATTGAACATATAAGAAGCTTCATTCCTGTATTTCTTAACATTTGATTTTAAGTAAATCAGATGAGATCTTGAAGGTCACTTATTGGCTGACTTTGGAATATGAATGGCTCATTAGTAGAAATAGAGTTTGAGTGAAATTTTTTAAATTTCAAAATTCTGACAAACGTGAAAAAAAATGGAAAATTTTTTCATGAACTTGCTTTTCCTGTTTTTTGACCAGCTGGTTTAAAAAATTGAATTATAACATTTTGATGAAAATCAGGAAAATATTGAACAATTTTTTGCAGTTCCCCCACTCCCTGTTTTTATGACCAGGTTTGGTCAATGTCACACACATTGCAGATGTTGGCAAATAGCTGATGAAATTAACATAGGTGCTGATAAGACTGTTCCTTAGAGAATTTAATGTTAGTCAGATGTCCTTTTCTGGATAGCAGATCAATTTTCTTACAGTTGCTGACATACAGATGTGCCTAGCTAGTCTTCTTTAAATAAATATTCCATGAAGACCCACTTAATTTAGCACAATCACTTTTAGCTATAAGGAAACCTTCTATAGGCTAGTTCTCCTTAGTATAAGTAAGTTGATTTAATAAAGAGAAACAAAAAATAATTATCCTATCCTTTAACAAATTTTTCTTAACTATCCTTTAACAAATTTTGTTAAAGGATAGTTAAGAAAAATGTATCTCTTAATTATTTGCCACATATTTTAGAAGACCATCATATCATTTATAAGGGGGATCACCCTTGCTAGGAATCTATCATTTTCTCCTGGGAAGTCTACATAAAAGTATTTATTTATGGAATATATCTAGTATCAGGAAAAAATAAGCATTAGGAAAGCCACACTAATTATGGTGACTTCACAGATTCTGGAGTTAGTTATTCAGTTATGGGTCAATATAACGTAATTAGTTAGTCAGTTATGGGTCAATATAACACTGATATCATCCTATGCTTCTGCATGAAAAAAGTTATTTTCCCTCTTCAAAAGCAAAATCTCAGCATTTCAAGCAACTGTGAGCTCCTGGGAATTTCTGCTAGGCTCAAACGGTTCAAAAGTTTGCATCTGTTGTTCCTAATTATTCCATAATAATTAGTGGTTCAAATCCCACTTGGGGAAAAGCTTCCCTGTACTTTCAGAGAGTAAGAGAAAACAGAGATCTTGGAGTTTCGGTTCAATGCTTGATCTGATTATACAGTTATACTAGGAAAGATTAGAAGGAGAGATCTGGCTGGCCCCCCAAAACAAAAATGATTAAAACTGATATTTTCCACTTAGTGCAGTTTTAAGAACGAAATGCAAAACAGTTTGAACTGTTGCAAAAGATTTGTATCTGATAAAGTATATATCCAGTTAATAAGCGGTAATTTTGCCTTTTAAATTACCAGCTCCAAAGATGACTAAGAGCAACATAAAACATCTAAATATTAGTATAATTCAAGACTTAATGTCACATAGGAGTATCTCAACTGAAATCAGTTGAGTTTACACCAGTGAGAAAAGAATAAGACCCAGGGAATTCAAATTATTTTATGGATGTTTATGACTAAATGTTCCACTCATAAGGCAGAGAACTGCATCACGTTGTTTGTGTCTGCTTTAGTGCAGTTCCTCTGATTGTAGCAGCCCTTGTGGGTTATCCTAAGGTAAACCCAGGATGCTCCAAAAAGTGTCCTGTGGTATTCAGTAGCTGTTCCCCTTTAAGTTGGTATGGAATCAAAACCTCAATGTGTATTATGAGTCTCTGTGCCACTGGATGCAATGTGTTCTGGATGAGGTGGAAATAATTAACAACTTGAACTGAAAAAATTCTGTGCCTTTTTTATTTTTGCAAGAAGGGTGTGTGTGTATGTGTGTGTGTGTGTCTGACCAATTTCTGTTTGTATGATTGCATCCTGCCTATCTCAAGCAAATTGGGCCAAATTCTGCATTGTTTTACCTCCTAGTGAAACCCGAATAAATCCACTGAGGTCATTGTAGTTTTTAATGAAAATAAATGCCCATGTGAAACAAGAATTTCTTTCCAAACCAGGCTTCGCTGATATTGGGACAACATTCTAGTGCAATTACTCTTGCGTTATACGGTGTGCTTGGTGAAGATGCGATGGTTTTATTTTTCCTGATAGATGCTGGATCAGTAGCATGATAGGAGCTCCCTGTCCTACTCTCTGAGGTGAAATTAACCAATGGGGCATGGAATGCTCTACCCATGACTTATGCTGTGCGTGAAGGCTGGGCAAGAGTGCTTCTGCAACCTGTAGGCTGTGGAAAGGGACTGAGCGTTGGCCTAACACATGCCATCATTGACCGCCTCAGCGCCCAGCTCCCCTGCCTCTCCTTGTTCCCCCTGCCATTCTTTCCCAGCGTGCAGCTGTTACTTGAGCTTTATGTAAATGAAATGGCTTTAACCTTTAGTCCGGAATTCACTTCTATGGAGGGGGCAGCACAGGGGCTATGCCTCATTTAAATTCCACTTAAGCACTCAAAATAGGGCTCATTTACATAAGCTATACATACACTTGACTCTGGTCCTCTGTACAGGGGGAGTTTCTCATTATGCAGCAGCTATGTTGATTGGCTGGAACATATTAAATGCCTGTACTCTAAGCCAATCAAACACTTGCCTACCTACAAAAGCACAGCTATTTAGATAGAGTAGTTTTTCTTTTAAAATAAACAAACTCATTTCAAAATCACTGAAAGATCAATTTAAACTTTTCCTAGGACATAAGAATTTGTTGTCCACTGATCTGATTGGCAGTCCCAGATTCCATTTGAGACATTTTTTAAATACTCCATACAAATTTCCAAACATACTTGATTTTCTTGGTACCCGCACAATACCTATGTTTTTGCAATGCCTGTTTTCTATGGGACAGCAAAGGCAAAAGGGGCCAATCCTACATGGTGTGACAAGACAGTAGATCTCACTGACTTGTACTACTGGCCCTTCTGGCATTTGCTTTCACATAAAATAAAAGGGTTGTGAGAATACTAGGCCCAGAATTTGCAAAATATTGTAAATGTTCTGTCTTCATCCACTCTCCGAAGTGTGCTGCTCATGTTCAGTAGATTTTGTAACCCTTAAAAATCATCACCCCACTGTCTCCCTCTCTGCACATGTACTGGATCTAGGCTAAATGTGATTGGAAATGGCATGAATGGCTTTGCACGAAAAAAGCCAGTGCTTTGTCTGGAAAGGAAAGAAGAGAGCCGCTATTGGAAGGACAAAATGTTTGACAATAGAGATAATTACTACCAAGAACCTTCAAGGAAATAGAGGAATGAGCCAAAGTTCACTGAAGTTTATATAAAAAAACAAAACAAAACACCTCCCATTGACTGCAGTGGGCTTGGATCAGCCCCTAAATGCAGTGTCAGGAAATGTGGGCCAAGTGGCTCCTTCATTGCAGAGCTAAAAGGTTCTGCTTTAACAAAGAACCTACTAAAAGCTGATCTGTTATTGCCCGGAAAAACTATTTTTAATAGTTGCCAATTCTTGATGTTTAACTATTTAATTTTTGCCAACTCTTGTGAGTTTATTGATGGTCCCATGATATTTGATGTTTCTCTGAAATCCCCAGCTCCTGGAGTCATGTGAAGGAAGCCCAACTTGCTTTTTTTTAATGAAAGTTTCTAGCCATGTTGGTTGCAGAGAAAAGCTTGAACACATTATGCAAGTGCTACCTATAGTCTCAGAAGGCAAAGAGGTAAATAAAAATAACCCCTATTTTTAAAAAAAATCTCATCACTTTTAAGACAATCTCCTGATTTTTTGTGGGGGGGGCCTGCCTCAAAAGTTTTGAAAACTTGGGTTTGGCAATACTGATATTATATAGACTGTGTATATTTTTTCATTACACCTTTAAGTTTGTTGCTGATTCAGTGGGAGTTAGATCAATCCATGGAATGCATATCATTTACATCTTTCCAGCTTTGATTTCTTCACACAAGCATTGTGACGTTTTCTTGCCTTGCAGCTATTTCCTGCCACTGGCTGTTTAGATGGTATAATTGCGGAAGTGTTTATTAAAAAGGACTTTCTCTTTCAGAAGACTCAAAAAATATAAATCTTTACTATTATTGCAGAAAAGTACACTTCCATAATTAACTGTTAAGTGGTGGTGTAAATTAAGTTGCTGAACTAGTAGATAAATGAAACTGTCGCATGTATAATTGCCAGGCAAAGTGGTTACAATTTTAGCCAGTTTCATTGGTTTGCTATTGCAGCGTGATGTCGCTCAAATAATAAATCATCATTTGTATAGGAATGGGTAATCAGCACGTGAGAGAGAGGGAACCATTGCAGAGGGGATAAAATGGGATGTTTTTTTTTTTTTTTAAACAGCAATTTTATACACTTAAGCATTGGCGATGTACCAAAGCAAAAACATTGTGAGAAGAGAATCTTTTTAACAAGATGTCGCACTTTGATGGATAATTTGTAGTTATACTCAGGCAAAAGAACCTTAGAAGGAAGGAGATATTCCTGGCTAAATGCTGCTTTCAGATACACTGGTGTAATCATAAGTAACTCCATTGATTTGGACTCCTTGATTATATTCCTGTGTCTGCCAGTGCCTCATGATGGGATTTGGAGAAAGTCATTTCACCTTTTTTGTGCTTGGGTTTACCCACTGTAAAATGGGTATAATAATACTCACATACAGTACCTCCCAGGGATATTGTGAAGTTTATTTTATTTTAACGAAGCACGTTGAGAAATTCTCATGGAAAACGTTAAATAAAATGATTAATTTAAGCTATTCAAAATTTTTCAAATTTTGGATTAAAAAATGAATTTAAAAGAACATATTTCCTTTCCCCACTCCTTTCCCCTCCCTCCCCCCTGGCCACCTCTGTTCATATGATTTAGGTCAAAGAGATAATACCTCTTAAACCACAACTAGAATTCTCTCTATCTGTAGAAAGATTATGGCTGAAACAAAATCCAAAGGAGTACAACAAAAATCATCATCTGAGAGTGAGAGGTCACTTTAAGAACTAGAAATGTACAGCTTTGAAAAGAAGCCCCACGTGGGAGTACGGTAATTGTCTATGAATGCCTGAGCAGTGCCAGCCCTAATACTGTGAAATGACTTGGGGCCTGTTCCAAAGTGAATGGGAGTCTTTCCATTGTTTTCAATGGGCTTTGCATCAGGGCCATATTTCCTTGGATTCCAGGATAAAAATCCTCAGCGGATTACATCGCCTTGTCTGGAAAGTAGATGGCAAAAATTAAGGATCTTTTTTGGACACTACCTCTTTCAAATGGCCTGAGATGTACAGACATGTTCAAAGCTGGCCAGAGTATCTCTGAGAACAGGTCGATGGCTTCAAATCAAAGTGGATCTGATTTTGTTCATTTAGAGAAGGGGCCCAATTCTGTTGTCATTGATGTCACAAGGAATTTAAAGGTAATAAAAAGGTAATAATTGGAGATATACCAATCTCCTAGAACTGGAAGGGACCTTGAAAGGTCAATCTAGTCCAGCCCCTGCCTTCACTAGCAGGACCAATTTTTTGCCCCAGATCCTTAAGTGGCCTCCTCAAGGATTGAACTCACAACCCTGGGTTTAGCAGGCCAATGCTCAAACCACTGAGCTATCCTTCCCCCCTCGTTGAAGTCAATTTCACCATTGACTTCAACAGGTGCAGGATCGTCTCTTTAGTCTTTGTGCCCTTCATGAATTGGTTATCGGAAGAACATTTTGAAACTAAGCTGGGCTAACAGGATAGCTTCTTTATATGGCTGATGCTGTTAAAGAGGCACATCTTTCTCTTGCAAACCAAGTCGGTAATAAATTGTGGTGAGACTTTTTAATGAAGTAATTTGAGAGTCAAGAGATGATTCACATGTCTTCCAGGATGTCCATAGAGCTGAACTTTGGGACAGAGCTTGTATTGAGGAAGCAAAGGAAATTAGGATCTACTTGGAAGTCAAGGAAGGATGGTCTTGTTGTCAGGCTCCTGCACTGGAGGCAGGAAAACTCAATTCATATCCTGGCTTTGCTACAGTAAGGTGACCTTGGAAAGGTCACCGAATCTCTTTGTGCTTCAGCTCCTCATCTGCAAAATGGGATGATAATACTTCCTTTCTCCCATTCTTTTGTCCTTGTTTCTTTAGACTGCAAGCTCTTTTTTGCAGGGACTGGTGCTTACTGTGTGTCTGTACAGTGCCCGGCACAGGGGGCTTGGTTGGGGCTTCACAGCTGTGAGGAAAAAATAATTATGTTCAGCTGATGCCTATAAAGAATGTTAGGCGAGTTTTCATTTTTGTTATGACCTAATTGTTATTAATGGTTGTTCCCTGTTAAGAGAGAGAGTGTCGAAGCAGAATGATGATTTCCTCTTCTTCCAGTAAATCAATAAGAGAGTTATTTATTCAACAGATGAATATTATGGATCTTCCACTTAGAGCCGAAGTGCAAGCAATAGGCTATACACTTTTCTTGCATATTCTAGACCTCTTTCCATATCTTTAGCATGCCTATTGCTGCGGGGGCATCTGGAATGCTGTCTGCTTTCATTGGCATTTCAGTTGGATGCTTTGATTAGTTAAAACTTCCATTTGGGGAAAAACTAAGATTAGAAATTCAAGCTTTATTAACTGTGCCTACAGCAGAAAGTCATTAGAGTTTTAAATCAGTCTCAGGAGCATGGGAAGTTATAAATCATTCAAGCTCCTTAGAAGGCTGGTTACACTCTTTTGTTTACTATTCTAAAATTCTTTATCAGTTAGCATCATGCACTAAATCTAAAATCATTAAAACTATTGTTGACCATAACAAATTCAGATCTGTGCAATGAATTTTTATGTTTTCGTCCCGTAAAAGGTTTGAGATTCCTCATGAAGGAAAAATACTCCTTTTGAAAAAAGGAAGAATTTAGCCGAGTATTTCCTAAAACAAATATTAGGTGAGAGATTTTAGAGAAAGTGCTGAGCGCCTGCATTCTGAAAATCAGGTCTCTTTAATAAGGTATCTAAGTTGGGTACCTAAAATCATTAGTCATTTTTGAAAATTGTGGCCTTGGCTTCTCTATTTGCTCCAAGACTTCCCAGTAGATTTTTAAGGGAAGTGCCATATTGGACTGTGTTTTCCTATTTTTAACTGAGGAAGTATTGCATTTTTGGGCTCTGGATACGAGACGGTCCAGTACTAGTCACTAATCCAATTCAATGTAGGTTATATAGTCTGTCTTTCCGCCATCTTCCAGTATTGCAACTTCACCCAAAATATTAACAGGTAAAGAGAAAGCAATTTTAATTATCCTTGGCTGATTTCCAACTTTTCTTGAAATGTTAATGATAGATTTCTGTGCCACTGCCACACGCAGCCTGTTCCCTGCAGAGGATTCAGGTTCCCTCCTTAGCAGCAGATTATTTCCTGATCACATTTCTCATATGAGGGAGTCCATGTCTTCAGTCAAGAGACTCGAGCACCGATCATTTTACAATTTAACTTTATCCAGCCATCTATTAGTAAGTTGCATGATAGGCTATTTCGAGTCATTTCAGCTTTGATGAGGACTGGAGCTCACTGAGACATTAATCACTGAGTAGTTTGTATCCAAAGTACATAAGTGCCTGAAAGCATCCAAATAAATATTGTCTCTTTACTTTAATTCCAGTTTTCCTTTCTGTCAAGAGCAGCAGAAAATGTTTCCAGATGCCTCAGTGTGTTGTGTTTATCTAGGCCACTTAACATTAATCTCGTGTTAGATTACCTCTCCAAAATTGCTAATCAGATCTACTATATTACAGTGTTTAGCTGAGGCCCTAGGGCTTCTGAGTTGAGATTGATAAAGACTGACAAGCCATGGCCATATGAAAACTTAAAACTGATACTTTTCTATGCCAGGAACAAAATACAGTGGCATCCTAATTGTGCCAATTGATATGGTAATTGAGGTACACACAAAGGCTTGTATATTCCACAGAAGAGAAGATGGCATTGAAAAAAGAAATCTCGTATCTTAGGGCTACATCATGCAGTTGCATTAGGGCCAGATTTTCAGCGGGTGTAAATCAGCATAGCTTTATTGGAATCTGAGTGGAGTTTCACTCATTTACACCAGCTGGCCCCTTTAACCTGTCACCTTAGAAACTGGATTTCCAGGCGGCAAGTGGTGACAAGTGAAATGAATGGAGTATTTGCTGCTTAGTCGCTACAGAATGTTTGCCCATAGCACAGAACGACTATGACTCCACATTCTCTGCTCTGAAGAGGCTCAGGACGGGAAGAGGGAGGTTGTTCCAAGTCAGGACTGGAGTGTGCCAGCAAGGCTCAGGGCTAAAAGCTCACTATGCCATCGCTTTACTACATGATATTCGACTGTAGCCAAATGTCTTCCAGCTATATAAAGAATGAACCATTTTTTTGCAACTTTCCATGTGCTCGGAAAACTCACTTGGCGCTCAGGGTTCCCATCTCAGTGCCCTAGTTAGGGTGAATTTGGTGCTCTTTGAATCCTATGGACTGATGGAATTAGGTGAACCAGGCGTATAGGTTAGAAGATCCCTAGGTCTGATTCTTAAATTCTTTATACCTTGTGTGGTCACTTAAATCCATGCACTGTGGGTACAGAATGCCACATATTCAGAATGGCAGCATTTTACTCCTCCCTTGACATAACTTTAAATGGCTGCCCAAGACACAAGGCAAGGAAGAAATAAGCCCACTGTCCAAGCTTCCCCATACAGCTTCTCCACTGCACCTCTGCCCTGATCTGCATTGTTCCTGCTAGCCAACGTGCTGGGCCTTTCCTGAGGTTGCCTTTTGTGGCAGATTGTGTGCTGGTTTTCTGAGGAAACCAATGACTCAGGGGCAAAGTAGAAGCCATTGAACTCTTAAGTCTGGGCAGTGAAAAGGTGAAAGCATTAGCATGCTATGGCCCCTCACATAAAACAACTCACTTACAAATAAAATCTGCACATTTGCCATGCTTGTTTGTATTGAGTGAAATTCACCCCTGTGCAGGTGGTGAATAAAGGGCCCATCCATCACTTAAGACCTATTTTGAGGGCTTAAGTGGTGCCCAGGCCTTGTACCTAGTTGTTGTATCCAGATAGGTGCAGATAGCGACACCAGTTTGCATTTTAGGTTTGTTCCTAGGTGGTTGCTGTACCCTAGGGTCCAGAAACCACAATTCCCAGGATGCACCACAGAGATTAGGGGTGCGGGCTAGAAGGGGAAGTAGACGAAGAGAAGGGGGAATAAGACTGTGAGCTCTGTGAAGAAGTGAGGGGAACACACCTTACCATTTCTTCCTGAGTCCTCCTCATTGGGGTCCAGGAATTAAATGAGTCCTCTGTGCAGGGTTGGTTTTCGCCCATTCTGAGCTAATGATGAGGACAATTACAGAAAACTATGCACTTACAGGTATTAATTAGGAGTAGGTCTGGCTAGAAATCAAGGATTACAGTTCACAATGTGATTTTGGAGTTTGTTTTTCTTTCCACGTTGGGACAAAACTGAGACCCACCTTGGAATAAGCCTTTGGTTGGGGCTTAGGATGTGGGCTGTGTAGCCTGGGAAATGTGGGACAGTTATGCTCTGAATCAGGCAGAGTAAGGAGTAGAACCTGGGTCTCCACATCCCAGGTGTGTGCCCTAACCCGCTGCCTAGCTTGGGGTGGCTTCGCTCGCTCTCCCCCATCCTGACAAAAAAGTTTCACTGGAAAATTTTTGACTAGCTGTGAGCTCACAAAAGTGCAGGGAGGGATGAAGTGCCAATGCCAAAGGTAGGACTCCAGATGCTGCTGCAGATGCATGTATGGTTCTTTTTCATCTTTCGCTGCCACATACGCTAGTGGCCTCAGCCTTGGCGCACAGCCATCTGCTCTCGGTCACAGTGAGGATGAATTCTGTACACAGCAACCTTCTGCAGTGTCCTTTGCGTCCCTCGCCCTTCCTTTGCCTTGTGCCCTTGGAGCAGTTTGACTTGATGATACAATTTTTACCTTTATTGTCGTCTGGCTCTTCATTGCGAGTCTAATGGGGAGAATGAAAAATGAGTCAAAGAAGGCAATTGAAATGAAGCGCCAAATAGATTTGTTTCCAGGGAAGGTATCGGGGAGGGAATTAAGGGCCATGGTAAAAAAAAAGCTGGAAGGTGAAATGAAGATAAGCCAAATAAAGGCCAGGCATTGTTGGACTGGATGGTCTCTTTCTATTCCTGACGACCAGTGATCCTTGAAGGGTCTATTTGATTGTTTGGGCAACTCGCTAACTGCATGACACAGCGATATATTTTTCATAGATCATGGAAACAGACCTGCTAGCGTGAGATCAGTAGCAACTTGCCTGGCTCTTTTCTAACCTTTTTGCACTGCTAATAGACATTCAGCCAGCTGCCAGAGAGGGATAATGAAAAGCAAGGCTGGAAAGCTCCCTCCATCAGGGAGAGTGTCTGCCACTAGAATTGTCAAGAAAAGTTTAGCTCTTGGCACAATCCTCTGATATACAGGATGGGCAGGCAGAATAATTCTCTATACATTTTACTGTCATTCATCTGCCAGGGGTGTTTTGCAGAAAGGCTGATCTTCCATCCAAGAATTCCCCCTTTGCAATCAAATGATGATTTGTGAGCCAAGCAATGGAGAAAATAATGTTACCTTGGAATTTATGAATGTGTAATGATATTTCAGCTATAATAATGAATCACAATTTTCCCTCCCCCTCCTTCTTATATATGTTTGCGTGTTTATTTCCATATAAATTTCCACTTATTGATGTCCTCTTAAATTCTCTTTCATGCAAGGAAATTGCCAGGGTATGGGGTGCTGGGGTAATTTGAGTTGTTTGAATCAGAAGAATACATTCCTGGAAGCCTTCAATTCCCTGTATATCCTGGTATCTTTTGCTAGCATTGTGTTGTTTCTTGCCCTAGTTAGGGACCTGATTCTGTAAGTCTGCCTCACTGGACTATTGGTACTAGGTTGTGTCTCTCAGTCTGCCCAGAGTAAGGGGCAGTGCGTAGCGGCACAGACCCAGGGCAGACTAGAGGATGGCTCACCATTTCTCCCCTGCTCTCCATCTTCCTCTGGGCTGGACATGTTTCATTACGTTACCCCTTTCAGTGAGCAGCTCGCTTCTGTGCCTGGTGAGTGACGGGGTGGAGCCAGTGCTCATCTCCTCTGTGTCTACTTGAAGGGAACTGTCAGAATAGCCCGTCTCCCATCATTCCCCACAGCTGGAGTTGCAATCTATGCATCTCTGACTCAGGCAAGGAGGAGACTTGGTCTCCTATATGGCTGAGTAAGGGCTCTGACGCGCCAACCCTGTGTAATGAAGGATGTAGCTCAGGCTTCCATGCTTGAGTCCTAGACCTGTTCATTATTTTTTGTATGGCAGTCAGTCTTGGAAGCTGCAGTCAGGGATCCAGGCCTCCTTGGACATGCAAGCAGCAAAGCACCGGAGATTTTACAGTCTGAATAAGCAACACAGACAAAGGGTGGGAGAAAGGAAATAATAATTATTTCCACTAGGGGAAACTTGAGGCATGGAGATGAATTGACTTGCCCAAAGTAACAGAGGGTATCTGTGGCAGAGCCAGATATTGAACTCATGACTCATGCGCCCTGGCCTTAACCACAAGACTGTTTGTCCTCTGCTTTGTGTCTGTTTGCAGAGGACAATATAATGTCTATGTTGAGGGCGGGGGGGGATACTCTGGGTTATCTGGTAGGTCTTCTCATGTTATAGCGGCTGCATTTTGTCCATATATTGGATACATAGATGCAGTAGTAGCTGTGTGCCTGATTCTGCTCTCTGTGGGAGCTGGTGCGTATCAGGAATAACTCCACTGAAGTCAAAGGTGTAAAACCAGAATAAGAATGAAGAGAATCAGACTTTCCAGCTTTAGATCCATAAAAGCATCTGCTGTTATTTTGCTAGTGAAACATTCATTGTTTAGATGCACTTTTATATCTCTCCGCCACAACTATTTGCAAAAGCAGGAGTCCCGTGTGATGTTTAGTCACTGTTACACAGTGCTTGGAATTTGGTCAACAGAGTGTGGTATTTTAGGCTGGGAAAATCAAAATGTGAAAAGAACCTAATGGGAGTTAGGTGCCCAAATCCCCCTGCAATTCAGTGGGAATTAGGTCCCTGTCTGCCCCTGTAAGCTCAGTTGAAAATCTCCAGCTAACCCATTTTGTTGCACTAGAAGCATTCAAAGCACATCCTGAAAAAATGTCACCCAGACAGGCCCTAGGGAACAATGCCAAATATTTGGCTGTTCTACTGGCAGGGCAGAGGCTGTGGGATGTGTCATCCCTGAGGGCACGGAATATGTAGCTGCGAAGGGCTAAACATCCCCACTGTGTTTTTTAATGAGTGTTGTAACAAGATGGTATGGCAGAACTTTCTCGTGTACTGAGAGAAGCCTGGACCAGAGACAGACTTCCTTGAATGCCTGGAACTGCACACACATGGGCGCTGTTAGCTTGCTTTAGAGTAAGTCCGTCTCCAGCAAAACGAAGACACTACTGGTAAAACAAAGACCTATATCCACCCTGGCTGGCTGCATTTGCATTTGAATGGTTTTCATTCTTTTCGCGCTCATAAAAAAGAAATGTTATATTAAATATTAATACAGCATTTCCCTCCTGCTACTGTACAGTTACCTTTACCTTTCAGTTAACTGCATTGTAACCACAATACAAAATAAAGGAGATGAGAAACCCTTTATACTACTAACAAAATTGCAAATGCCCTATGCAAGAATTAATTTTTCCACAGCCATGCCAGATTCTGTGATTGACAGCACTGAAGAGAGGCGCCCAGCTATCCGTTGCATGTTCCTATATTAGGGCATAATAATGGGGTGGGCAGTTCAGAGTACAACATAAAGTAGGTACCCTTAAAAACTTGCTTAGCTGCCTTAGCTTAATACCTTTAACTCAAGAAGTTTAGTATCCAAGGTATTTCCTGTCATAAGTATAGGGAAGTACAAGAAAAAGTACTGTAAATACTAAAACTCATTAGTTACCTAAATAAATCACCAAAATGTTTAAGGACAATCACTGTGTGCTTAGACAAAAATGCTGGAAGCCCCAAGCTATGGCTATGATCCCCTTTACTGCAGTATCTGAGCACTGCACAGTCTTCACTGTACTTACCCTCACAACACCCCTGTGAGGTAGGGAAGTGCTATTAGTCCCATTTTACAGATGTGGAAACTGAGGCCCAGAGAGGCTAAGGGACTTGCCAAAGCTCATAGGGGAAATCTGTAGAGGAGGGGTGAATTGAACTTGGGTCTTCCAGAACCAAGGCTTATGCCTTAACTGCTAGACAGAGGAAAGATGGTCCATGCTAGAGCTCCCATTAGTATTACCTCTAGTCCACTGGAGGGCATTTTTTTTCCTAAAATGTCTTAGTGTAAAGAAGTCCTCAGTCACAGTGATATAAATCTGGAATAAACCCTATAGTCTTACTCTAGACTTCCAGTGCCAATACTGAGGCAGAATTTGGCCTCTGAGTTCAGTGGAGTTGTTTTGCATTTTCATTGGTCTCCTGTGTGTAGTGGTTCTCACGTGTCTGTTTATAAGAAGATGACTCAGATGTGCCAAGGCTAGTTCAAACTTTGGTTTAGAGTTCAGTTCTCAGTAGATACGCAGTGGCAACCGCCGCTCACCCTGTGACCTTTCAGAACACTAGAAGCAGAGAAAAGGGAAATCATGTCATAAGACGATCATGGAAACTTTATTGGAAAAATATCCAGAAGCAGAACAATAAAGTTTTTTATCCCCTTAAAGTAAAGCTTGCAGAGGCATTTAAACTGTAGTCCATCATTAAATAGCTATTTTATTCTAAGGTTTGTCTTGGAAACTCCTTGTAAAACTCCATTCCAAGAATGGCAGGGCCTGGTAGACTGAGTGACAGACGGATTTGCCAAGTCACGCTGCATTTATAAGTTATGTCCAATTCTGCTCCAATTATTAAATAAAAATGGGGAAAAGATACCACTATATGGTCCTGGTGCACTTGTTTACATGCTGCATCTCAGATAACTCACCTTGACTTCATGCTGACCTTACAGTGAAGGGAAAACATGAGACAGTCCAGACCTTCTCTGCCTTATAGACCAAGAACTGCTGACTCATTTAATCCATATATTTGCATTACACATGCTAAACTAACAGACTACACTATTTACAAGACTTCACTAAATGCTTAAATCTATTTTGTGGACAAAAGGATTTTAAGTTAATTTATTTTGTTGGGAGAGTAATTTAAGCAAGTTAGCATTTTGTTGACAGAATTATGATGAAATTCATTTTGTCTGCATAATTGATTGGACAGCTAGCAGAATGCATTCTCTCCACAGAATGAAGTATGTGCAGGGATTGTCAAACAGTGTTTCCTTCGTGGTCCCAAATCATTTTGTCAACAAATTGAATTCAAAATCCTTTTGTCCACAAAATGAATGTAGGGGTTAATTGTTTGTGGATAGAACGCAAAGCCAAATCATCCTCTGTTGAACATTGATAAAAAATTCTTCTATGCACCCAACGCTCTTTCACTGGCACAACATTCGTGTGACAAATGAAGCTTTCTAGATGGGAATGGCATCTTATCCATGCAACGGCAAGAAATATTCCTGAGATCATGCTCAGTATTGAGGTCTCAATGAGGAACTGAGCAATACATTAGAAATCCAGAGCACACAGCAGGAGATGAAGGGGGAAACCATGATTGTTACTTATATTCCAGTAGTGACTCAAGTCACCATCCAAGATTTGGGCCCGTTGCCCTAGGCACCATACAAACACGTAATAGGTCAGAGGGTTTACAGTCTAAAGAGATGGGACAAAGGTGGGAGAAAAGAAGCATCAATATTGCTACATTACGAACAGGGAATGAGGCATAATGAGATGAACTGACTTGCCCAATGTCTTATGGGAAACTGGTGTCCAAGCCAGGAAATCACTCCAGTTCATCTTAACCACAAGGCTTTTCAGGCCCATGCCGATAAAGGTCATGCAGGTGAAATACACTCCTGGGCAAGGCCAAAGTTCCATTTACAATCTTATTTTGAGAGCTATGGAACTCAACCAGTGCTCACTGAAGACTCCCATTGAGCAGTGGGCTTTGTTTTGGGGATCTTAAACGGGGCCTGGCCCTTGAACTGGCCCACTCCCCAGGGGTGCATTTCACCCATATAGGAGATAATACATACACTATGGACTCAGCTTTGAAGAAGATACTCAAGCCAAACTCTCATTGACTTTTCAGCAGAGCTGGGGAGATAATGGAAAAAAAAGAAGTGTTTTATGTTGACATATCATTTAAAAATACTGTATTGTCAGAAAAGGAAAGAGTTGCATGTATACTAAATATTCCAGGCACCACCACAATCCAGAGGTCAAGAAAAATACAGTAGATATTGAGATGCTAGCTTAAAAACAAGGAAGTTGTTTCGTCTAACGAGGTTTGTCATTTACGAGGACCGAACGGTCTCTGGTTTCTTAGGCCTGGTCTACACTAGGACTTTAAATCGAATTTAGCAGCGTTAATTCGAATTAACCGCTCAACCGTCCACACCAGGAAGCCATTTAATTCGACCTAGAGGGCTCTTTAGTTCGAATTCGGTACTCCACCCCGACGAGGGGAGTAGCGCTAAATTCGACATGGCTATCTCGAATTAGGCTATGTGTGGATGCAAATCGAACTTAGTAGCTCCGGGAGCTATCCCACAGTGCACCACTCTGTTGACGCTCTGGACAGCAGTCCAAGCTTGGATTCTCTGACCAGCCACACAGGAAACGACCCGGGAAAATTTGAATTCCTTTTCCTGTCTGGGCACTTTGAATCTGATGTCCTGGTTGGACATCGGGGCGAGCTCAGCAGCACCTGCAACGATGCAGAGCTCTCCAGCAGAGGAGTCCATGCAATCCCAGAATAGAAAGAGGTCCCCAGCATGGACAGACCGGGAAGTCCTGGATCTGATCACTGTGTGGGGCGATGAGTCTGTGCTTTCGGAGCTGCGCTCCAACAAACGGAATGCAAAGACCTGCGAGAAGGTCTCCAAAGCCATGGCACTCAGAGGATACAGCCGGGATACAACGCAGTGCCGCGTGAAAATCAAGGACCTGAGACAAGGCTACCAAAAAGTCAGAGCGGCAAACGGACGCTCCGGAGCCCAGCCCCAGACATGCCGCTTCTACGAGGCACTGCATGCCATTCTAGGTGGGTCTGCCACCACTGCCCCACCAGTGACCGTGGACTCTGAGGATGGCATAGTGTCGACGGGCAGTTCCTTGGCGATGTTCGCCGATGGGGAAGACGAGGAAGGGTTTGTGGAGGACGACGCAGGCGACAGCGCTTACAATACCGCTTTCCCCGACAGCCAGGATCTCTTCATTACCCTCACAGAGATCCCCTACCAACCCTCCCCGGCCGTTAACCCGGACTCAGAATCAGGGGAAGGATCAGTCGGTAAGTGCTATAAACATGGAAACCTTTATTTTTTAAAAAACAGGAATAAAAACTATATAAAAACTATATAAAAACTTTTCCATATAAAACTATATAAAAAGAAGGTCCACACATATAGGGATGAAACAGAAATCCTCTTGGGACACTTCCACGAAGCTCTCGGAGAGGTACTCGAAAAGCCTCTGCAGGAGGTTCCTGGGGAGAGGTGCCTTATTTGGTGCTCTGTGGAAGCACACTCTTCCGCGCCAGGCCATCCTAACGTACAGCGGAATCATTGCCTCGACCAGCATGGCAGCATACGGTCCTGGTCTGTGCAGGGATTCTCACAGCATCCTCTCTCTCTCTCTCCGAGTGACCCACCTCAGGGTAATCTCGTTCGGCGACTGCTGCATCTAATTAGGGCAATTAGTGTACTGTTACTATTGTGAATGCTTGACTTTTACTTTGCATAGCAATGACCTTCGTTTAACAGCCACGTGTTGGAGGCCGCAGAGGAAAAGCATACAGTGATCTTTTCCGGGCACAGCCGCGAGGGGCTGGAACAGGGTCAGACTTTATGCTTTCCAGATTGCCTTCAGCGGGAGGGCACAGCTATCCATTAACTGTTAAGCAGCCTATAGTGTAGTGCTTACCAGGCCTGGCTGCTACACGGATTCAGCTGTACCGCCCCGCTTGTCCGATCTCCTGTGCAAGACCGCAGCCAATGAAAGCATATTCCGAAATCTCGAACTTGTCCTGAGAGCTCGTGAGACTAGGTGCCCTGTATGGTCTTGTTCACAGAAACTGACTAGACTGTGTTCAGTGTTCGCAAACATGTATCTTTTCAAGGAAATCACTTCCTTTTTCCCACCACACAGCTGCGGCTCTTTCACGAACTGCCCCGGCATCCCCCTCACAGAGGCTGGCGCAGATTAGGCGGCGAAAGAAAAAGACTAGGGACAACATGTTCTCGGAACTGATGGCCTGCTCCAGAGCCGAGGCGGCCGAGCAGAGACAGTGGAGGGAGACCCTATGTCAGCACCAGCGCTCACACAGCGAACGGGAGGACAGGTGGCGGCAGGAAGACCAGCAGGCGACTCAAACGCTGCTTGGGCTAATGAGGGAGCAAACGGACACGCTCCGGCGCCTTGTAGATGTTCTGCAGGACCGCAGGCGGGAGCAGAGAGCCCCCCTGAACTGTATCTGCAACCGCCCTCCCCCGCCACAAAGTCCTGTCCCCCCCTCACCCAAAATCACAAGAAGGAGGGGCGCTAGGGGCCGTGAAAACTGTCACTCCACCCAGCAGAGCGCTCATGTACCAAACAGCTCTCATGCCATAAATTTTGAGAAGTGCTTCCCTTCCTGGATCACCCAGTCCCAAATCCAAGTTTCATCCCCCCACTGTGTAGTTGAGTATTAAGAGTAGTTTGTTGTTATTCACTGTTTCCGTCACGTTTTCCTTGTCAGAAGACTTTGTGTGAAGGGGGGGAGGGGTTTTTTAATTGCATAGGACAGCCTCCATTACCAGGGTACAGACTTGGGGGCAGGATCAACAGCAGGACACACACAGACTGCAGTCACTAGGCACCAGGGTCAGTCTGGGAGGTGTATGCTGCCCCGGGTCAGTCTGTGAGGTGTATGCTGCCCCAGGGTCCTAGCGCCTGCCATCCACAAATGGCAAGGCAGGCTGCCCTTACCATGCCCTTCCACCCTAGCCACGAGCCTCTCCGATGCCCTGAGCCCCAGCAAGAGCCCTCATCCACGGACACATACTCACCCTTCCCACACAACCCTCACCCCTTCCTACACCCCAACCCCGAGCCCAGAGCCTGCATCCAAACTCCGTCCCAAAGACGGCACCCCTCACCCCTTCCTGCAAACCCACCCCTTCCTGCACACCCACCTGCAACCGTCCTCCCCCCAGAGACCGCTGTAGGAGCAGGAGCCTGTCATTCCTCTAGTGTAGAAGTGGTCTGTACATCATTGCACACCGTACCCACCACAGTCTGCGTCCATGTTTCAACCCTTGAACAGGAATTCATAATTAAAGAAAACTTTGTTAATAATCAGTGTTCCATTAAATTTATTTTAAAACGTGTGTTGGAAGGGGGGAAACCTGGAGAACGGGGTATGTAACCGCAGATCGAAGTCAACAGTCACTGAAACAGGCTCAGGTTCAGCTTCTCTGTAAATCAAGTGGAGAGTCATAGGTTACCCTGCTCTCCGAGGAACCTAGCTTTCAAAGCCTCCCGGATGCACAGCGCTTCCCGCTGGGATCTTCTATCGGCACGGCTGTCTGGCTGAGCGTAATCAGCAGCCAGGCGATTTGCCTCAACCTCCCATCCCGCCATAAAGGTCTCCCCCTTGCTCTCACAGAGATTGTGGAGCACACAGCAAGCAGCAATAACAACGTGGATATTTTTTTCGCTGAGGTCCGAGCGAGTCAGTAAGCTCCGCCATCTCCCCTTGAGACGTCCGAAAGCACACTCCACCACCATTCTGCACTTGCTCAGCCGGTAGTTGAAGAGTTCCTTCTCTCTGTCCAAGGCGCCTGTATAGGGCTTCATGAGCCAGGGCATTAGCGGGTAGGCTGGGTCCCCGAGGATCACTGTAGGCATCTGCACATCCCCAACCGTTATTTTGTGGTCCGGGAAGAAACTACCTGCCTGGAGGCGTTTAAACAGACCAGAGTTCCTGAACACACGCGCGTCATGAACCTTGCCCGGCCACCCGACGTAGATGTTGGTAAAACGTCCCCTATGGTCCACCAGTGCTTGCAGCACCATAGAAAAGTAGCCCTTTCGGTTAATGTACTGGCTGGCCTGGTGGGCTGGTCCCAGGATAGGGATGTGAGTCCCATCTATAGCCCCACCGCAGTTTGGGAATCCCATCGCGCCGAAGCCATCTATGACGACCTGGACGTTTCCTAGAGTCACTACCTTTGAGAGCAGTTGCTGAACGATTGCGTGGGCTACTTGAATCACAGCAAGCCCTACGGTAGATTTACCCACGCCAAAGTGGTTCACTACTGACCGGTAGCTGTCTGGCGTTGCAAGTTTCCAGAGGGCTATGGCCACTTGCTTCTGCACAGTCAGGCTGCTCGCATCCGGGTGTCCTGGCGCTTCAGGGCAGGGGACAGTAAGTCACAGAGTTCAAGGAAAGTGCCCTTACACATCCTGAAGTTTCGCAGCCACTGTGATTCATCCGAGACCTGCAGCACTATGCGGTCCCACCAGTCCGTGCTTGTTTCCCGGTCCCAGAATCGCCGTTCCACACCATGAACTTGACCCATTGCCACCATGATCTCCACTGCGCGGCGTACCCTGCTTTGTGAGAGGTCTGCGCCACTCTGTGACTTCCTGTCCTCACCGCGCTGACGGAGCCTCCTCGCCCGATTTCTCAGCAGCTGACTGTGGAAGAGGTGGACGATAAGGTGCGAGGAGTTGACAACGGCCATAAGTGCAGCGATGATCGCAGCGGGCTCCATGCTCGCAGTGCTGTGGCGTCCGCGCTGTAACCGACCAGAGAAGGGCGCGAACAGATTTCCCGCCGGCGCTTTCAGGGAGAGAGGGCGTGATTGACGGTTCAATGATGACAGTTACCCAAAACCACCCTCGACACATTTTTTCCCCCAGCAGGCATTGGGGGCTCTACACAGCATTCCAATGGGCAGCGGGGACTGCGGGAACTGTGGGATAGCTTCCCACAGTGCACCGCTTCCAAAGTCGACGCTGGCCCCGTTACTGTGGACTCAGACAGTCGAATTAGTGTACTTAGTGTGGATACACAAATTCGACTTCATAAGGTCGATTCCACAAATTCGAGTTAAGTAGATTCGAAATAGTCTTGTAGTGTAGATGTACCCTTAGAAAGTACTCTTTTATGTCTGGAATGCTGTTGGAGAACGCTTTTTAAGGTTACTCAGAATAGTACGATGTGGCAATACTTCTGGAAAGTATTCAGTTTACATTAGAACTTCCAGTTAAAGGTAAGCACATTACTGTACAATAAATTAAGGGTTGATTGAAGACAATGGCAAAACTCCAGTTAGGCCTTATTCATCACGGCTCTGCAGCTAGGATTGCCAGGTATCTGTTTTTTTACCAGAAGTCCCGGGCAAAAAGGGACCCTGGTGGCTCCAGGACGTTAAAAGTCCAGTCAGTGGCGCAGTGGGACTAAGGGATCCTCCCTGCCTGCCCTGACTCCGTGCAGCTCCCGGAAGTGGCCAGCATGTCCCTCTGGCACTTAGGCACAGGAGTGGCCACAGGGTTCCTGCCCCCGCCCCAAGGGTGTTTGCTTTTCTGCAAATAGGAAGTTGGCAACCCTACTTGACACTGGTGCAAAGTTGGTTTAAAAATGCCTCCATTCTGACTTGGTGGTAGTTTTAAACCCTTTTTGCATTGATGTACATGACTGGACAAGGTGCCGGGCAGTGGAGAACTAGGCCCATTGACTCCAGTGATGCGAGCATCAGATTCTTAGCATCCATAGTAATAATCATATGGTGAGGGACAGCGTTTCTATTAGAAATAGCGTTCTGGGATGCAATGTGGTGTTGTGGAAACTTGGGTGTCTTTTGGATGGGCTCTTTTTGCTCCTGTATTTGGATGAGTAAATTATCCCATGTCCTATAAAAAAAATTCTTCTATAATTACTCTTTGCTGTTGAGGTTAAAGCAAATCCGTTGTGTCAGTCTCCCTTGTTACTAAATAAGCAACCAAGTCATTAGTGACTGCAACATATGTTACTGTTTTCCAAGCCGCTGGGAACTTTATGTATCTGTTACGCATCCAGGAGTCAAGACATGCTTGTTAATATGGTTCCAGTGTCCTTAGTCAGCAGAACTGTAATGTATTAGCCCCAGTGTTAGTTTGTTCTAGTTCAGTGGCAGTGAAGCTATGAGATATCTCTTGATGGAGAGGCAGTTTTGAGACACACTGTGAGAATTAATTGGCAAACGGGGGCCATGACATACTAATATATAATACACAGACTAGACAAAAGCGTCTCACAGAATACTGGAAATAAAAAGGTGGCGATTTCCCAGTGTTCTATCAATGAACATTTGCAAGGCATTAGTTTGAAGCTGCACATGTGAACTGTAGGATCATGTTTAAAGCCAAACACACTTCTTAGGGCCATTTAATTAAAAGAGCCTGCCTTCCATTTAGGGACCTCACCAAAATCCAGATTTTCAAAAGTGTTCAGCATCCAGCTCTTTTGAAAATGTGGCCAATAAACTGTTAAATCCAGGATTTAAAATCATGATGCTGCATTTTTTTTTAAATTGACTATATAAATGTAAACGTAGCCAACGATGACTTTTGGATCCCCCTTCTCGCCCCGCAACACGCCCGCTCGTGCTTCCCAACTGCTCACAATGCATTTTGCTTTTACCCATGAGTAAAGGCTTCAACATGGAAATAAGTCACAGACGTGGGTAAAAGTGCTGCTCCAGCCTGCACCGCATCAGTGCCAGAAACAGGAAGAATTTGAATAACTGGCATGGCCAGGACCCTCTGAAAAGAGAACTTGCGTATCTGTGCCATAGAGCAAAGAGAAGGGAATACTTGCTATTGAATTCATAGTATTATACCAGGGAAAACAATAGAACTACTGTCTATGAACCAATATAAGGCCCCCATCTTGCTGTCTTTCACCACATGAGTACTCCTCATGCCTGCAATTGGTCTCCTTGACTCCAAGGGACTATTCTCATCAATGACGGCCCCTATACTTTGTGCATATAAACTATATCTCAGCATCCAGGCGACATCAGAAACGTCACTCCAGTATGTTATGGTGATATAATGAGAGCGTCTCAGTATATATGAGGTACTCTTTTTATTTCTTGTCAAGTCCTCGTAATAAAGTGATATGAATTACAGCTTCTTCAAGGCTGTTTGGTGAAGTTAACCTACAAAGACTCATGTAGAGCTACATTGAGAGCAAACTGTTGTAACAGTTTCTGGGTATATTCTGTGGGATTTTGATGTCAGGAGAAGAAATGGCAGTATTTGTACTATGTACGCCTCTACCCTGATAGAACGCGACCCGATATCACACGAATTTGGATATAATGCGGTAAAGCAGCGGGGAGTCCCGGGCACTCTAAAGCACCACCCGAGTCCTGCTGCTTTACCGCATTTTATCTGAATTCGTGTGGTGCCCCAGGCCCTTTAAATCCCTGCCCAAGCCCCACTGCCAGACCTCCGGCGAGGATTTAAAGGGACCAGGGCTCCCTGCAGCAGCTGGAGCACCAGGCCCTTTAAATCCCTGCCGGGGCTTTGGCAGCCGGGCTTGGGCAGTGATTTAAAGCGCCAGAGGTTCCAGCCACTGCGGGGAGCCCCAGGCCCTTTAAATCCCTGCCCGAGCCCTGCTGCCAGAGCTCCAGCGGTGATTTAAAGGGCCCGGGGGTCCTCATAGCGGCTGGAGCACCGGGCCCTTTAAATCACCGCCAGGGAAGCTGGTCCAGTCTGGCACGGCATACCGGCTCTTGCCAGTACTCCGCAGTGGACCAAATCCGATATAACGCAGTCTCACCTATAAGGCGGTGAGATTTTTTTGGCTCCCGAGGACCACGTTATATCGGGGTAGAGGTGTATATCACAGAATCATAGGCCTGATCCAGCAAGACGTTTAAGCACATGCTTGACCGTATAAAGTTAAGTGCCTGCTTAAGCATTGTGCTGGATCCGGGCCATAAAGACCCATTAGATCATCCAGTGCAGAGTTTTTCTGTTCAATGCATTCACTAGCATTTTGTAAAGTATTGTTCTAATGGTGCCAAACTAATGGGGCTGCCACTATAACTTGACCGGTCTAACGTACAATGGAGCATCATCATGTTGTGCAGTGGCATGAGTTTGGGATGGCCTCGTTACTCATGAGTGGGGAATGAATGAGTGACTTGTGTGGGGACTCCCATGCCCCAAATGAGTAGCAGGAAAACTTTTCTGCCACCCCCCAGATCCTGCATTCTGTGTATGCCTTGTACAGGAGCCTATTTTAGACTATGTTAGAGAGCTTTCCCAAGTTGTATTGGTCCTCTTTTTTGGTGTGACCTTCCACCAGTAAGACAGGTGCCTTAGTGTCCATGGGCCAGATCCTTGGCTCTCCCTGGGTCCTCTTCACATTACTCCAGGGTAGCAAGAGAACTTGAAGCTGCTCTAAAGAGACAGCTGAGGACATAGAGGCTGGAACTAGGGCTGCTGGGGGTGCAGCAACACCCCCTGGCTTGAAGTGGTTTCCATCATATCCAGGATTTACCACTTCATTCAATGGCTCTCAGCACCCCCACTATACACGTTGTTCCAGCACCTCTGGCTAAGGAGGAATCTTTCATTGGCATAATGCTGGCATAGCTCTCTTCTAACTGAACCCTCTACATGCCATGCCCTGCCTAACTGCTGATTCTAGATAACACCAAACGTTTCTGGCACTCCTGAAAGGGCTGATCCTGCTTCCATAGAAGTCGGGGAATAGCTCCCATTAACTTCAATGGCAGCAGGATCAGGCCCAGCCTGATTCTTCAGTCCTTACACCGAGTAGCACTTATTCACGTCGAGGCAGCTGGTGTGCAATGCCTCCTCATTACACTAATCATAATTATCTCATGGTTATCTTGTGCTCGCCCTGTCTGTTGTATCCACCTGTTGTCTTTCATCTTACACTTAGGTGTAAGCTCTTTGGGGTTGGGGACTGTTCTGTGTGTGTGTGTACAGCACCTAGCACTATGGGGCCCTGATCCCTGACTGGGGCCTCTAGGTGCTACCTTAATATAGGTGATAATGTACATCCCATTTGCACTTCTAAGATAGTATGTGGGGTATGTGTCGCCCAAGGATTAAGATGCCAGGAAATACATATGATCAGATAATCTTTTGTTACAATGACTTAACTTTTCTAACTCACTTCTAGACTCTTTTTGTGAGCTGTTGTGCCCAGCTGAAAAGCAGATTTTGCTCTTAAAGGCTGGAAGGAAATCATGCCTTTACAAGTAAATGCTGTAGGTAAACGAGGGCTTAAGTATTTCAGGCAGAAAGCAGATGCAAAGTAAAATTGCAGAAAGGGGGCAAGCCTAATAGAAAAGCATTCAGATGACAGAGACTCTGAGGAACTTACAAAACTTTGTGTGTGACTCATAAGATGTGAAAATATTTCTAGCATTTTCAAGAATGCACTGTGGCTTGTTGTCTTAACTGGAATAACTGGCCTTTCTAAAGCATTGACCAGCATTTGAGTCCATCAAAGGTTAACTTTGTTGGCTTTTGCCCTGCTGTTCAGACTTGAGCTTGCCTTAATTTGGAAGATGATTATAGCTCTGTCGTGCTGAAGCTGATGGAGCAACAGGAAAGTACATCTACCAGAGAGGGGAAGGAAATCAGCTTCATGAATAATGATTCTTAAAGAAACCTCTTCTGAAGCAGGTGTTGACACCTGCAAAGGAGACTCCCTCGCCTAGATGAAATATGAAATGTCCTGGAAATCAGTGAATGAGGAGGAAGAGCAGCAATCAGTGTCCTGCTGGGCGGATGATCTCCCCTCATCAGCACCATGGGGGAAAGAATCGTTAAGGAAAGGTTATATCAAAGTGGAGGGCCTGATTCCAATCCCATTTATGCCAATTTACCCAGGGGCCTTGTCCTGATTGACACTAGTGTAGCTGAGAGAAAATTTAAGTTCTGGAGCTTTGGGTTAAGGTGCTGTTTCACAAATGGAAATAAAATAACTTACTTGTGGAAGTGACATGTTCTCCCTTTTCTGTCAATGGCCTAGGACAGCGGTGCCCAACCTTATAACAGGAGGGTCACATAAACTTAAGCACAACCTTGTGTGCCCCAAACAGATTCTGCAGTTTAATAAGATTTAAACTCATCTGTATTGATTTCTATTTGAAGTTCAGCTTGTTTCGTATGTATTTTGATATATTGTCTCTATGTACAGTATTGTCTCTTTACACACTTGTGTAAACTAAAATGATGTAAACATGAAGACAAAATGCTTATGAATTGGCCGTTAGTATATTGTGTTGAAGCAGGCCATGGGCCTTGTGAAATGCTCTGATGGGCCGTGTATGGCCCGTGGGCTGTAGGTTGGGCACCCCGGCATAGGAAATGAAGATCACAAAATGTTAGTTAAATTGGAAAGGTTCCAAGGTTAATCCCTGGATTTTGCATTGATCTAAGCCTGTTCTTTGGATTGGGTGTGAAAAATAAAAAAGCTCCATTCAGAAATGTCAGTACAAGGGAAATTGTATCCTGGGATTAATGAACTGTCCTTTTAGGCAGCACTATTAAACACTGAGTATTCCTGGGTGACACAGATACGTATTTTCATTGTAACAGCATTTCTAACAAACCCTCATGATCAATTAGCTGTCCTGTTCAATTAGAAAAGGAAGATATCACTGAAGGTGTCCTTGTATACAAGTGAGCTGCAGCACTTCTTAGATGGTCCCTAACTATGGCCCAGTGCCACCTCAGCAAATCAGGGCTCTATCTTTGCCCAGGAAAAGCTCTGCTATCTTTTACCTAATGAACTTCATTTGTTTCCAAACACAGAAAGGAGCATTTGTGGCCCTTCATTATCAAGTGGCTGCTCCTAGGCTGTGTTGACAAGGAAAAGCAGCATGATGGATTAAATCCAGGATGAAAATGAAATGAGCCCGCGTGAATGGAGCTAGTCAGCAATTGATCAGTTTCCCCAACATGTGGATCACTTTCTGAGATAAAAAACCACCCATTTTTTCCTTAAAGAAAAAAAAAACACTTAGGGTTCAATCATTCAACATTATTTCCAGGTACTGTAATAATCAAAGGCACTATGTCCCATTAATTTACAATTTAGAGATGTTAAAGAAATTAAAAGCATATATCATAGTAAGTGGGGCCACCCACAGTCCAGCATCTTCTGCTTATATCAATAATCTGAGTCCCAGATAGGTCTTTTTCTGTAAAATTATAGCTATCTTCTCAACTTGATTGATTAGGACATTTCACTATAAATAGCCTTGGGAGCATTAGATTTTTTTATAATCGTGATGGATAATATTGTTTGTTTTTATCAATTTTAAATTTGCATAGTTGTGGGAAATTATAGTGAGTCAGACAATAATTATTTAATGACAGTAGAGGTTGAGATTTAAAAAGTTAGCATTTTAGCTGTTAAATTCTCAACATCACATGTCAAAACATACAAAGTAAATATCCTTAGATGAAACTCTAATTTCTCAAGCAGCATTTCCTTATTTTGCCTATCTGTAAATTTCTGTTGTCGATGAAAATATTTTTCATTGGTTTGTGTGTATGGTGAAATAAATCTTTACCAGCATTTACCAGTAAAAAGTCTAATCTTTCCAAGCCTAACTATATGTAACACAAATGATAGACCCCCTTTCTCTCTCGATACACACACATCTTCCTGGAATGTTCTGCCTTAGAGTCACAAGACATGATGTCGTCATGTTATAGTTATTAAGTAAGTAATGCCACTAGGCTAAAAAGGCATAGAGGTGTTCAGGAGCTTGAATTGTCTAATCTAAAGGAGGACACATGGGCATCTTCTGTTTTAAAAGAAATTGTCTTGACAAGCTCATTGTGTCACTTGCAAATCTATCTCATGGATACCTTTGAGAAGCTCCACTAACTTTGCCATACAGCCAAAAGAACCATTCCTCTGGCTTTCTCACGTACTCTCCTATTCAAAGAACCACTGGCGGGGGGATGATGACTTTGAATCACAGCAGGAACAGCTCAGTTTGCCTAATAGACCACACTAACGTAAACAATTGCTTTCAAGATGACATTCGGACTCCTGGATCTAAGAACAATGAAACTGGCCACGACATCCCAGATCCCTCTGCTCCTGTAAATTATTTGATGGGAGGTCACATCTTGGAGTGTTTCACTAAGAACCAGTTGCTTTGTGTAGCTTTGTGCCTGCTCCAAAGTACCCTCCCAGGTGAAGCCTGTAAACAATTTATTATAGGAGCGTACAATGGGGTACAGAATGGTGCTTGAGCACCCATTTGTCAAAATGGATATAGAGTGATGTAAAAATGGTTTTGCTCTGTAAAGTAAATATACTGTGGCAACGTCTGTTCAGGTTACTAGAGTACCATACCGTTGACTGAAGGCTGAATTTCTTCTCAGACCTCAGCAAAAAAGAAAGTCAGGATTAAATTTAGAATTTGAGAACATTTCAGAACTTGAATACAAATGCTAATCTTTGAGTACATCAACGATTATTTGAGTGATCAGTGATCCATTCTAAAAAGGAAGCTCTTGCAATGGAGTTTCTTTAGCTAGCACTTCTATCCTTTAAAAAAAATATTTATGAAAAATTTTCTTTTTACAGCCCTTAGCTCTTTTCTAACAATAAATATGAAATCTCTTCCTTTTTTGCTTTTACTATATGGATTGTTTGTCCTGGTTCAGCATAGGTACCATTCAGAATTATACTGCATTTGGTATAGCTGTATAGGATATATACAGAATTTTTTAAGGAACAAGATGATAATATCTAGTACTTATAAAGCGTTTTTCGTCAGTAGATCTCACAAAGGAGGTAAATATGTTTGCTATTTTACAGTGGAGAAACTGAGGCACAGAGAGATGACAGAGCCAGGAATAGAGTCCTACTTGTTTTGGTTTTGCACATCCAATTCCCAGTCATTTCAAATAACTTTGAATATCTCAGCCTTTGTGTATTTGTGAATTTATAGTGGGCACGAGTGAACCTTTCAGATTTGGCAAGATTGGGTCTAGGAGGCAGTCTTCAGATCTGGTTCTGGCTTGACTGAGATGGAGATTTGATGTCACTGACCAATTAGGGCCAGGTCTCATGTCCATAGTCAGCTGTGATGCTGCTGAAAATCTTGCAAGATATTCAAATGAAACCTGGTGAGAACAGCTGCTCTCATGAGGAGTCAGCCACACTTGAACCAGAAAAGCACAAGCATCACAAGTGTGTCCGGCCCTGACACAGTCTGCATAAAAGGAATCATAGACTATCAGGATTGGAAGGGACCTCAGGAGGTTATTGAGTCCAACCCCCTGCTCAAAGCAGGACCAATCCCCAGACAGATTTTTGCCCCACATCCCTAAGTGGTCCCCTCAAGGATTGAATTCACAACCCTGGGTTTAGCAAGTCAATACTCAAACCACTGAGCTATCCCTCCCTCCAGAGAGAGTGTTGAGAAGCTGCTTCTTTTGGCACCCGCTTGAGGCTCATACCCAACAGATTTAGGTAACTGGTGCTGGTAAACTTTTATATGACACTGCAGTTTTCCATGCATGTGAATGGTGCAGAAACTTAGTGGGCCACAGCGGATAGTGCACTAGACTGGGATCCGAGAGAGATGAGTTATAGTCTTGGCTCTGTCAATGTTGTGCAGGTCACTTCCTGTCTCTGTACCTCAGTTTCCCCATATGTAAAAGATAGGACCTGCATAGTAAAGTGCTTTCAGATCTCTGGATTAAAAGTGCTCTGTAAGAGCGAGGCAGTGGTGCAGATGTGTTGCCTTGATGGAATGAGTGACTTCTGAGACTGCTGAGTACCTGTTGTGGCCAATCATGTAGCTGAAATTAGCCCAAAAAGATAAACCCTGGCTTCACAATGTTTCACATACAAACATTTTTAAATGTCTTGCCATTCATCTGGGAATTATTATCAGAGCACTCTGAAGAGATGTATTTTTAAAATTTCCCCCTTTTTTCTCTTACATTTCAATTGTTTGACATTTCAAATTCAAAGTGTGTTTCAACCAGATGGTAAAATAAATGGAAATAGTTTCATGAAAATTGTATCATGAAAGTTCCCAATTTTTTGTATTTCAAATTTGAAAATTTGAAATATTGAAATTCTAACACTCAAAAAAGCCCAACAATCCAAACAAAAACCCCAACCTGCTTTTCATATCTATCTTTCTGTCTGTCTATGGTCTTCTTATGTCCTTAGTAAAAAACAAGCAAACATATTTAAATCTCCAAAGATTTGGATGATTTCCAGTGGGAGAGAATAGAGGCCCTGCAGAGGAAACCATCAGATGAAGCCTAGAGGGCCGTTAGATAACTTCAGCGAGTCTCAATGACACATGATGTACCCAAATGCAAACACAATGGAGTTGACAGCCTGGTAACCATCTGTGTCAAGTGCCGTATGAGAACATAATTGTTCCATCCACCTGTTGCACTTGTACTGCTCTGGATGTTAAATGATGGTAGCTGCTTTCTTTCTCTGCTCTGTTTATCTCCCTTTACCTTGTGGGGGATTCTAGGATCAGAGAAGGTAGAGAAGGAAAAGACCACTGAGGCTTGGCAATGCAGAATTGTTCCCTGCATTCATTAATTAGTGGTTTCTCCAATCCAGTTTTAAATTTCCGACAGTCCTAATAGATCTTACTCTCAGGAAGTTTTTCCTGATACTCATCCTAAATGTTCCCTTGCTTAGTTCCATCCCATTACTCCTAATTAGAGTTGGTTGAAAAATCAGTAGGAATTTTTTTTTTGCGATAATTCCATGACATATTTTGAAACTCAAAACATTTCAACCAGTTCTACTGTTTGTTTGAACATCCCCTACCCCGATAAAATTCAATTAAAATTTTCCTTGAAATTAGAACTTTGGATGAATTATTTTATCCTCCCCTCCCCCCCATAAAATGTTGCCCGCGTAGGTCAAATTGTTATTGGCCAATGTAGCCTTTCAGTCCTCTCCCAGCATTACATAGGAAGTGCTTAACTTTCACTTTCAGAATAATTTACAGGACACCTCGAAGCCAGAGCCAGTTCATTCCCTTTCTTCCTTTTCTTTCCTCCCATTTTCTTTCTCTGCTGCTTGATCTCATTTTAGTGAAATGCATCATTTACCTCACAAAATATCCCCCGGCCAGATCTTATCACTGTGCTAAAATCAGAACACATGTGTGCCCCGGCATGGAAAGTGGTGGGCAAACCTGGAAATTATACTCCAACATGAGTGTTGGAAGTGCAGTAATAGTCCTCCCTGGCCCCCAGGAGACGCTGCAGAGTGGCCTTTAAACAGCAAGCTGGGGGTGTGGCTATGGTGTGCACATCAGTACGTAAATACATTAGCAGGACGACTGAGGGGACAATATAAAAGGTGTCTGAAAATATGGCTGATAGCAGGACCCCAAGACAAGATGTGTGTTGCAACCCAGCAATAACTAGAGAAATCTCCATATGTAGGTAGCTGACTAGAGAAATAATTCGCAACTGTTGCTGCTTGTAGGAACTAGCTTCCTTCCTTAGAGGTTTTTAAGGTCAGGCTTGACAAAGCCCTGGCTGGGATGATTTAGTTGGGTTTGGTCCTGCTTTGAGCAGGGGGTTGGACTAGATGACCTCCTGAGGTCCCTTCCAACCCTGAGATTCTATGATTCTATGAATGTGCTGCATTTAAAGGGAGTGGAAAGCCACCTTATGTAGACTTCAACCATTTTTGAATTCTTACTGTGTAACATGCAGAAACCAGGACAATTTAGGGCCAGGATCTGAAGTGAACAGTAGGTTCATAGTACTAGGAGAATGTCCTATCTGTAGTTACCATGCAACACACCACAGTGGTCATGTTTACCCTTTCCTAACCTTGTCAGCTATCCTAACCCGATGGAGAAACTTTCTCCTGCCCCTTTTCCGGGAAAGTTCCACACAGAGCAGTTGGCATTGATGGCTCAGAGAGAGCTGTAGCAGCTGTTCTTGTTTTGACTCTGCATTGTCACAGGGCCACCTCTGGCAGAAATTCAGTAGAAATGTTAAGGATCTTCCAAAGCTGCTCTTTAGTAGAAATCGGCATGCTAGAGTGTAAACGTTCTTTGCTTTGGCCACTAGTTGGCTTTGTTTTTTGTTTCTCTTTTTACCCTAAAGGTTGAAAGATTTTGAAGCCAGAAAGTTCACAGTGATGCACCAATCTGTGTTACGTTCAGTTTGCAAGATGGTAAAAGGTGACTAAGCATACTGCTTGAGTAGTTGTTTTCCTACTATTTCTAAAGTTGTTCCATCTTCCCAGAAAGATAAAGCTGTGGTAGGGTCTCTTGGTCTATCCCATGCTGACATATTTAATATACATAGGCCCAGATCCTCAAAGGCACCTAAGTCCCATTGAAATCAATGGGTTCATTTGTCACCTTTCACCAATATTGGTTTTCTTCATAACCTAGTACCCTCCTCGAGATTTTCAAAAGTGCCTAGTGATTTTTGTTGATCTCTTCTTTTTCCAGGGTACACCTTTATATTCTCTGGTTTTGAGAGGGTGAGCGGTTAGCATCAATATCCCAAAAAGTGAGAGACCCCAAAATCTCTTTTAAATGCTTGGCCAATTTTTTTTATTCAATAAACAGTCTAAACAGGGTGTGTGGTTTTTGTGGGTTTTTTTAATACTTCATTTGTTTGAAATGAGTTGCCTCTTTGGTAACAGAATATCTCTGTTAAATCTGAATGATATAACTAATGAGAAAGTAATTTTTGCATTGTGTAGTTGATCATGTTGATCAGCGGGGAGACAGGTACAGGATGGCTGTAAATTGAGACAGGATTGGAAATATTGTTCATTAAGTTGTGTATCTCCCTACTAACCTCACCAAACACTGGCCTCCTCCTTGTTCTTCCCCACAGCCTTGTTTTCATAAGAACCTCCGCCTTTTAAACCCCACCCTATGAAACATCTTCCCTGTAGCAATTTTATCCTCAGAAATTCATCTCTTTTCAAATCTTGGCTGAAAAACTCTTTCCTCCATTGCTTGCACTGTTTCTCTTAACTGAGCTCTCCCTCTGCTATTATTCATTGTCACATGTTTCTCTTTTCCCTCACCCTGAAGGACGAATACCCTTAAATTATGCTAATCTAACCACTGAGAGACATAGAATGTAGATTTAAATGAAGGCACACAAATGTAATTTGAGCTTCTTAGTGCAAACAAATGGTACTTTAGCACATGTGTAACTTTAAGAATATGCTTAAATGCATTGCTGAATTGGGACCTTGAGGAAGGAATTTCACAGTACAGCAAATTGTGTGTGTCTATGTATCTTATATATGTATAAATCTTCCTACTAAGAAAATCATATACTAATAATTATACTTATAACATGCCCTCCTCTCTCTCCAACAGTGTACACGGGGTACCGTGCTGTAGCACAATTAAACCACCTGTTTAATGTGTCAGACACAAAGAACCAGTAGAGAGGGTCCAGTACAGAATAAACATGGAGGGAGACATGTAATAAATATGGAATCAGCAGTGATCGTACCAAAAACAGCTTTGAGGGAAAATGTTTGCTGGTGATATTTAAAAGTGAGGCGGAAAGGTGGATTTGAGACAGATGCCCGAGGAATGAGTTCCACCTGATAGGGCCCACTACAAGAAGGGCACAAGAACCAGCCATTCCAATACATGACAGTGGAATCCCAAAAGGACAGGGGGTCTGTTGTGATAATTGGGCCTACAGATTTACCCCGATTGTGAGCCCAACTATAAACTCTCACTCACTTTTTACAAAATGTCACGATAATCTATAAACAATAAATGTAGGTGGGAAAAGGTACAAAAGGGAGACAATACGACTAGGTTAGCATTAGATCTTTTTCTCTGGCCTATACTTCAAGGACTGCATTAAGATCAAGTCTGGTAAACGAGAAGTGAGTGACTGAAAATCAATGAACCAAAACTGGTGCATCAGAAATTAAACCTAGTTAGTGGAAAAAACAATGATGGAATAGTCCATCCATCACTCCCTTTGGAGAGCCTCAAAAAGCAACTTTGAGGGGTAAAAATTAGCAAAGGCAACCACAGTGCTGGCTGACTGAAAGACAAAAGAAGGGGAAGGGGTAAGCTTTATCATTATACTGGCTCCTGGGACCCCAGACCTCCTTCATCCTAATCCTGAGAGATGTCCTGACCAGAACGGGCCAGAGAGAGTGAGATTTAGAGATGACATCACTTCCGCTGGCTAAATCCTGAATGCCATCTGGGATGTGAGACTCTGTCAACCCTTCCCCCGCCTCCTACATGTTGTTCTCCTTCCCCACCTTATTTCTTTTCTTTCCTATCCCTCTCTTTTGCCTTCTGTTTAACAGGAGTCTGGCTTAGCTAGCGGCCAACAGTGCCTATTTTGCAACACAGAAAGAGACGACTAAATGCAATGCTCTAAACAGCCCAGTCTGGTACAAGTTTGCCAGGTCTTGGAGTGACTGATAAGATCCTATGCTATGCCTGTGTATTTTCCATCAGTGAGGTTGCAGGTGAAAGTCAACACCTGAGACACAAGCTTCGTTTTCTATCTGTGCTGTTCTTTTCTCTTCCTCCTTGTTTTGTCTTCTAGGAAACAGGACTGAAGTTTAGCAACAGTAACAGCTGCAGCCCATTTCAACTAATCACTTCTCTTTTCCCCCAAAAGGACAGTTATTGCCATCTTTAATGCATTCGAAGAGACTGGGAAGCAGGGGGTTTTCCTTCCCTTTCCCAGTTAAATGGAAAGAAAACTAAGGATGTTGTTAAACTGAAAGCCTTACGTAACACCTTACATTTCAAATAATTTAACTATTTCCCCTCCTTTTCTATATCTTCAATAAAAGGTTACAAAGATGATTAATTATGTGTTTGCCATGCAGGCTGAGGTCTCTGTCAGGGCTGGCTCTAACTTTTTTGCTGCCCCAAGCAAAAAAAAAGAGCCCTGCCCCACCGGAACACCCCCCCGAGCGCCGCCCCGCAGAAATAGCCCCCCCAGCACCGCCGAAACAAAAACAACAACAAAAAACCTCGAGCGCCGCCCTGCTGAACCAAAAAAAAAAAACCCTAGAGCATCCCCTGCCACCCCAAAATTGGCCGCCCCAAGCACATGCTTGGTTGGCTGGTGCCTGGAGCCAGCCCTGGTCTCTGTATACCAAACCCCAAATGTTGCTTAAAACCGTTTAATGTCAGACAGTTGCGAGGTCACGTTAACACCTCTGAGTGTTTGGGCCCATTTATTCCATCTAAATAAATAGAACAGGTCTCCGTACACAGACACTGGCCAGGACAAAGCTCAAGAAGGAGGTGCTGAATATAACCATGGCCTGTACCATGACTCACTTTCAGTGCCAACTGGAGGTCAAATTCATGACTCAGGTTCCAGCTACATCAAAGATCAGATTTTGATCTACAGACCCAGAGCACAGCTGTGCTTTTCTGGGACAAGGCAGATCTCAGAACACTCAGGACGAAGCATGTGAGAGCTGGGGAAAAAGCATTCTTTGTCAGGGGGAACTGGCTATGGAACAGTCTTCCAGAGGAGATCAGGTGAATCCAGAATCTGGACATCTTTAGGAAAAGCCTTTCCACTGTAACTGATGCTCACACTTAGAACACTGAGATAGGTTAAGTTACCACTTCAAGGGCGACATAATAAGATCCTGGGTATTCAAACCAGTGAGCAAACATTGCCTTCTGAACAAGCTGAAGGTCGGAATAGCAACAAACAAGCCTGATGGTTACTATGGCTATTGCTAAGGCATGTGTTGCTATTGTGAAGTCATGATGGGATAAATAGGGAAAACTTTAGCCTGCATTCTGTTACCTCTTCCATCAGAGATAAAGGGAGCTATCTTTTAATAAGGGCTTTCTTCCTCATAGCACAGCTACTTCTTTGGCTTGATCTGGCAGTTTGGATAAAGGACCAATTTTATCCTGACCAAAGTCCCATTTAAGTCAATGGGAGTGACTTTCTTTTTCCAGGCCTGAATTTGACCTCTTTTCTTACGTTCCCAATATTACAGTCTCTTAACTTTTGGAAGATTGTCATCTGTTGTTATTGCAAGATCAGAGAGGTCGTGATGGACTGGGCGGGAGCAAAACCTTGTTTAAGCAAAAATACCTTTGGTATTTAGCAAAAATGTTACAGAAAAGTAGATGTGAAATATAGAGGTGGGGCTGGTAGCGCTGGGGATTATTAAGGTTCTCCCACATTTCCTATTATAAGGTCCTGATTTTATCGTTTATAACACTGCTAAATTTTAACCATTTGGGCTGAATTTTTCCAAGCCAGCTGTCTGCCTCCGGCTCTAGCACCCACATGCTTTGGAGCAGAGACTTGAAAGTTGGCAGGTAATGGCCTTCGTGTCAGGGCTTGGGCCACCCTGTCATCATTGTGAAAATCTGCCCAACTTTGGCCAAATGATAAGCCTTTGAAAAAACTCAGTTCTGACATGCTCAGTAGAGACTTCTTCCATTTTAGCAGCTAAAATCTCTGGAAAAAGCAGCATGCCTCCACAGTCTCTGGTGCTAACCAGATGCCACATGCGCCATCCTCTCAGAGTGACTGATAATGCTCCCTCCAGTCCATGGCCACAGGGATGAAGCCAGACTTTTCCTGTAATTTTTGCTCCCAGCTGCTTTGGGCTGGGTTGTGGGGCTGGACACAGGAACTGAGACTGGAGAGCCTGTCTCCCGATGATCTGCTGCTGGCACCCAGGCAGTGTGGAGCGGGAAGCCATTTGGGTCAAATGCGGCGGTGACAAGAGTGAGATGGGGGAAGGAAAGGAGTAGATTGGGACAAGAAGTCTGGTGAGATTAGAGGGCAGAGAGAAACTGATTGGGACTCTGGGTAAGGAGACGGGGGCTGGGATCCCCTGAGGTGGGAGGGAGGGAGGTTGGGACTTGGAGTGAGTGGGGACTGGGAGCTGGTGAGCGAAATAGGGGAGTGAGACTGGGCGCCAAGGGGCTGGTGGGGACACCAAGATCCGACGAAGGGCTATGCGGGATGCAAACTGGGGCAAGACGCCAGGGTGGATGTGCAGGGGAGAGTGAAATTGGATGAAGAGCCTTTGGAAGGAGACTGGAACTGGGAGTCAGTAGGTTGGAGGGCAGAGACGGAGGAGCCAGGATGGGGGAACTGGGACTGGCTGAGCAAGAAGACTGGAATTGGGTGTAGGGAGAGACTGGGAGTGGGGGAATTGGGATTCTGACAGCAAACCTGGACGGGGGGAGGAGGAGCAGCTGACAAAGAGACTGGGATGAAAAGCCTGACTGGGACCGGGAGAAGGAACCAGGGGTCAGGAAGAGAAAGGACCGGGACAGGTTGGAGGGCATGGGGCAGAAGAGGGTGGGCCCACCAGAGCACACTCCCCTTCAGATCTGCAGTGGAACGCAAGAGTCCCCAGTTTCACCATCCCTTTGCTGTCAGCAATTACCCGGGAAACCTACTCACATGTCACCTCCCCAACTTTCTGCCGCTATCCATTATTGAATGAAGCCAGGGGATAGTATGTGATCGTAGAATTAAAGATTGTATCAGAATGCATGTGTACCTGGGGGCCAAATTACGCTTGCACAGATATTTGCTAACCTTTGAGTGCTTGACGTAGTTTTTTGTGTGTGTATGGATTTACGCTGAGGCCAGGTGTAAGTGAACGATTTCTTCAGCATTAAAGTTCCTGTTTAATATCTCCTGAGTGAGGGAAGAACAGTCTCAGTACAGGAGTATTTCACACTTGTAAAACTTCACTCAGGGCAGTGTTGAAAAGAGAAACAATGTGAAATATGTAGCGGTTTTGAATTATAGATGTAGAAAGTCTTCCAAAACCACCAAATACATCTCACTTATCAGCTTAGATCTTTAGAGCTGAATGGTTTTACACTCTCCAGGGAATGTACCAGAAACAGTGTTTAAATTTTAAAGATATCAGGAAAGGTGTCCACATTTTCTATCTTCTGTTTTTTATTTATTGACTGCTCTGTTAACACTGTGGATGGGTCAAATGGAACCTTAAAGCTCTGACCATAAGAGCCTACTTGGTAGGATTAGTATGTTAATAGTATGTTAATATGTAAAGTCTACAGCCAACTATCTCCTCCTGACAGATTGGGCATTTCAGATTAGCCATGTGAAATTAACACATTTTTGGGCTATATTCTGGTGCCCTTTAAATGGGTAAACTTCACAGCTTGGAAAAGGGCAGAAGGAGTCTCTTCCTTTCCACTTCCTGCAAATCACACCCCCTATAGGGCAAAGTCTGCTGCTAACAGCCCTCGCTGCAAGGTTAACCAGCTGATTGGCGCCGCAAGCCTGAGAGGCGGGAGAAGTGAAGCAGCCACCACGTGCTCGGGGAGCAGGCGGGGCAGGGGTGAGCTGGGGCGGGGAGTTCCCCTGCATGCCACCCCCGCCCCCTTACTTGCTGCAGGCGGTCCTCCCTGCGCTCCCCTGCCCCAGCAGTGCCCCACAGGCTCAGGTGGTGCACGGAACGAGACTGGTGGTGTGCAGGGCCGGTGCAAGGATGTTTCACACCCTAGGCGAAACTTCCACCTCCCCGAGCCCCTACCCTAAGGCGCCCCCCCGCAGCAGCTCCCCCCTCCACCCTGAGGCGCCCCCCCTGCGGCAGCTCTCCTCCGCCTCCACCCCGAGCATGCCGTCACTGCTTCACTTCTCCCACCTCCCAGGCTTGCAGTGCCTAAGCTAATTGGTGCCGCAAGCCTGGGAGGCGGGAGAAGTGAAGCAGCCACCACGTGCTCAGGGAGCAGGCGGGGCAAGGGTGAGCTGGGGCGGGGAGTTCCCCTGCATGCCACCACCCCCCTTACTTGCTGCAGGCGGCCCTCCCTGCGCTCCCCTGCCCCAGCTCCCTCCGCCTAAATGCCGGCAGGGTGGCCGAAGATCCGGCCGCTGCGGTCGCTGCCGAAGAAAATGCCACCTACCAAATCCTAGTGCCCTAGGTGACTGCCTAGGTCGCCTAAATGGTTGCACCAGCCCTGGTGGTGTGGCGAGCACATACACCCTTGAACACCTTCCAGCATCTGGAAGTGCATAGAGCAGATGCTGTACTTTTCAGCAGCAAGTGGGAAGAGCATCTCCACTCAACTGCTGCAGGTGTACAACCCCCATCCCCTACAGTGCTTCCAAGAGAAGCCAGGGCATGATTGACCCTTCCAGTAACTCAGATGTTTCTACCTGCATGATGGGATCTTTATGACTTTCTGTTAGCAGTGATTTCAGTTTGCCATTGACAAGGAACAGACGTGTATCTAGCCTTTGGCATCAGATAGAAAAGGAGCACCATCAAAACTTGCTGAAAACAATAAAATCTTTGCCAACCACATAGTGATTTCTGAAAGGGCTCTCCATGGAGATGGATCTAAGCTAGAAACTTTGGTTGGGGTTGTGAGGTTTCCCAAAACTTGAGGATGTTTGAATCCAGGATTTTGATGACAGACTGTACCAGAGTTTGCAATTATTGAGGAACTACATTTGTGTAAAGAAAGCAGGCAAGAGAAGACATCACATCCCCATGTGTTTCATTCTGGGGCAAAGGACCAGGCATTAAAGGTTGCTGAAGTGGACAAGGATAAAAAATTTGTCAGAGTCAGGATTCTCGGGGTGCATCGTATTCACTTATACAACTGTAAGTGCTTTTACAAAAGACAAAGACATGCTTGCTGCTTCTTATTGCTCTTTATGGAATTAAAAATTGTTTGTTATCTAAGTTCGCCAAAGGGGTGTACTCTAGGCCTCGGGAGGGCAAACTACAGCCCATGGCCGGATCCGTCAGGGCATTCAATCCGGCCTGCGGGATTGCCAGCCCCATGGTGCAGTGGGGCTAAGACGGGGTTCCTGCCTGTCCTGGCCCCGCGCTGCTCCCGCAAATGGCCAGCACCACGTCCCTGCAGCCCCTGGAGGAGAGGGGGGCAGAGGGCTCTGTGGACTGCCCTCGCCTGCAGGCACCCTCCACCCCTGAAGCTCCCATTGGCTGGGAACAGGGAACCGTGTCCAATGGGAGCTTCGGGGGTGGTACCCACAGGTGAGGGCAGCGCATGGTGGAGGATCCACTGCCGGACATGTTGGCCACTTCCTAGAGTCTAGGCACTCTCACTGAACCTTGCAGGGGAATGGCAGAGATGGGGCTAGATTGTGATCTCAATTCCACACTGGCTTTGGCTGAGTGGAATCACTCTTTCTTTACACTGGTGGAGGTAACATCAACATGAGGCCCCCCCGTCTCCAGCTCATTCGAATTATTGGCCTTAACGGGTCATATCTCCATGTCTTAAGAGCACTGCAATCTGGACAGCAGTTGTTGGCCACATTTTAGGATGTTTGACCCCCCCCCCCATCTCGCTAAGGGGCTGGTGGGGAACACCGAGATCTGACAAGGAGCTGTGCGGGAAGCAAACTGGGGCAAGGCGCCAGGGTGGATGTGCAGGGGAGAGTGAAATTAGATGAAGAGCCTTTGGAAGGAGACTGGAACTGGGAGTCACTGGGAGGGAGGGCAGAGATGGAGGAGCTGAGAGGAGGGAACTGGGACTGGCTGAGCACCTTTAATACAGAAATGGTGTGGTCACACTACACAGGCAATGAAGAATCAGGGTGTGAGGAGGCCTCACCGAGCCCTGGAGTAGCATAGAGTCCAACTCCACCGAGTGCCCCTGCAGCCTCTGGGGTGCAGTGACTCTGGTGACTGTTTCGAACCCAACCACACCCCTCGGGGCAGAGCTGGTCCGACAGCCACATGGACTAACGCAGCTCTGAGGCTTCAGGAGAGGTTCCATTGTTGCTCCCTGTCCTGTCAGAGCATTAATCTTCTCTCCTCATGACTCTTGTTCTTGCCAGCCATGGGCATCAAGATACAGCCCTCAAGGCTGGACTGGCACTTTGCAATCCACTCCGAGTAAGGGGCCCCATGCAGTGCTTTGCCGAGGATCAGCAGTTTCACAGTTCAGTCACTACTTCCTCCTTGCTGTATGGAGCAGGTAATCTGCCCTTTTCTGCATGCAGTTTACTTCCCTCTCCACACCAGTTTAGCTGCGCTACCTGGGGCTGTGGTAGGTGCAGTTAAAGCTCTCTTCCTACCTGGGTTTGCCCTGCATGGTTTCGTATAATCCAGGCTTCTGTTTTTCTGGATTTATTATTTTCATTTGTTTTGGAACTTATTTTTAGCAATATTTGAGTTTTATGTAGATGTCCAAAACTCTGGGGTTTGGGGGGCTTCCTCCTTGTATATATGGTCAATTAATGAGCAACACATTAATGTGCTTTAGACATCACATCACTGTAGGCCACTTTACTGCTGTATGTAGACAAGCCCTTAGGTGCAAGTAACCATTTCCAGTGTCTTTCTGGTGTTATTTCATGTTTGTTTTTAATCCGAGGTGTTTCGCTGGAGTTTATCTGTTAAACCCTAAAATCAGAAGCTCTACCCATAATGCACGTAGGCTGCATGGCAGTGTGTGTGTGTGGTGGTGGGGGGGGGCAAGGATTGCACCTCATCGCTCTGCATGGGAAGGCATGTAGGCTAGTTTGTCATTAAACCCTTAATGAATAGGATAGCTGAGTAATGTATGAGTGTTTAGTGCCTTCTGGTTTGGATTTGATGATAAAAGTTGCACAGCTTGTGAGTGAGTCGGCCTGATTATTTGCCGCACTTGTTGAATGTTAAATTCTGAGTTGATCCATGGAGTGTATTCGTTCGTTGCGCTTTCCCTCCTCCCCCACCCCCTTTAATGTGCCTAAATGAACTGATTTGTAAAATGCACAATGTGTTTTCCTTCTGCTTCTGCCCAGTCTAGGAATAAATTAGAGCCTAAACTTGAGAACATTACATCTGTCACTAGTTGTAAGGGGGCCCTTGAAGAATCTTTCCTCGGCAAACCATAATTGCTGATAACTGCTTATTTTATGCAAATTTTGGCATGTGTGGGACTGTTAATGTGGTGATGTGCTCACTGAATTTGTACAGCTGCTATTGGTAGGCCAACCTTGCAGATGAGACTATGCATTATAATGGACTATAGCGATGGGAGATTTTAAAACATAATTAATTTAGATCTCTGTAAATTATCCAGATGACGTTGAAGGAAACATGCAGTTTTTGAGGTTATTGCTTAAATTAGTCAATTGGTATTTTTTATAGTAGGCAAATAATCAGTATTGTTATATGAGAACCACGATAATGTCCCGTGCAATGTATACACTGTTAACTTGTGAATGTCTGTTTTCTCTATCAGCCAAGGTATGACCCAACCAGAACTTAATGCATCATAAGGCACTTTGGGACTCATTACAACGTGTGAAGCATATGTTTAATGGTACCTTACTACTAATAGAAATTATTATTCTTGACTGTACATAGATGGGTCACTAAAGCAACAAAGCTGAATGATTCTCTTCCTGGTTAGTATTGCATCCTTGCTCTGAAAAGCAAAGCTTTACTGGGCTTGCTTGAAAGAAGGTTGATCCTAGGTTGCTGATGCTTTTATAGGGTAGGCACTTAACGTACCTCTGTCCATTTTGTAACAGATGTGTGGCATGGCAAAGTACGTCTAGAAATTGGCATGATGCAAAGAAACAGGGACCCGGTGAAGAAGGGAGAGGTCCGGCCTTATGAGTTTCTGGAATTGCTTGTTCTGTAAGTTTTATTTCTTTGCTTATATTATTGAGACTAATCAAATCAGTATTTAGTATTTGTATCGCAATAGGGACTAGAGGCTCCAAATGAGACGCAGGCCCCATTGTGCTAGGCGCTGTACACAGACATAGTAAGAGAGACTCTTTCCATGGTCTTTAACAGTGGCAGGAGTTGGTTTCCCTGAAATAACTGTCGTAAATCCAAGGGAATCAAGGATAATATAAATCAGTAGATTAGTGCACATCAGTAGCCGTGTAATCTCCTGCTATCTACATAACGACAGTAACTTGTCGCTATGCTGCTCAATCAGGATTACCACCAGTTCGGAAAATAAAATGCAGTTTTTTATTACTGCAGTTGATTTTGGCAAGGAAAATATCAGTGGTTGCATCTGTTTATCCTCTTTAGTTTATCTGTTTGCAATCAGGCACCTCCTAAATTATAGATTTTAGTTGCTGAAGGAGAAATCAGACACCTGCTTTGCTGAGGTTGTGGCCTACCAATAATGACAAGAGTTATTTTCCCTGTGTGTGTTTTTGAATGCTGCCTTAGTTTTGGATACCCAACTTGGATACCCAAAGAGCAACATTTTCAGAAAGTGGGGGCCCAGCACTTGCTGAAAATCAGCTCCCTTTAAGCTGATTGGTTGGGCGCCCAAACGCTTGACAACCCTAAATTGTTAGACGTTTTTGAAAATCTCAGTATGAGTCAGCATGCAGAAGCATTGCAAGGTCCCAGCAGAGTTTTCCTATTTCTTTGTACTACCAACTGTACAGCTAGGTACTGTACAAACATACGATGAGGCGCTGGTCCCATACACCAAATACATAGACAAAAGGTGGGAAGGAAAATGTGGTGAAGCAACTTGGCCAAGGCTGCAAAGAGCGATAGTGACAGAGCCAGGAATAGAATTCAAGTTTCCTGACTCTCAGTCTAATGATTTGTCCCATGCTGCCTCTCGTGTATGTGACAGCTCCCTTATTTGTTGAGGCACTTTGAGATGGTATTGCACAACACATCACACATTTAGTCAGGGAATTACCCATTTCTCCCAGACTGGATCATCATTCTGCCTGCACTTCTTTGCAGGCTTGTGCCTCTGACTCTCTGACTTCAGCGCTTACCCGGTGAACTCGAAGGAAGGTGCGGGTCTTATCATTGCACCATCGTACGCGTTGTATTTCTTGCAATATCTCTGGGCTTCTTTTGAGGCAAGATACACATAGTTTGAATGGTGTCCTTGTCAAATAAAACAGCGAAGGTGATATCAGGGGCATCCTAGTGAACTTAGCTAATGAACTGATGAGTGCCATAAGTCAAGTAGTTTGAATAACAATGAAGGAGAGGCACTGTACTTAAAATCTTAGAGAGAGAAATCTCCTGAAAGCTGAATTTTAGCAGAAGTGACAATACAAGATAAGGTAAATTTTGCAGTCGTTCTCAAACAACCTGTTTGGGCAGGGCAAATATTACCTGAGTAGGGCACATTTGCTACACAAGGGTCCTTACTATATACTGAGAGGATTCTGCAGTAGATATGGGGTAATTGACAGGAAAAGACCCCTTACATTTATGTGTAAAGAGATTTTAGAGATAAGCAGTTATATAAAGGGATTATTTCAGCTGCTTGATTTAAGAAGAGTTTTGGGTTTTCTGGTAATGGGATTGTCTTGTTCTCATCTATCCTTCTGTCCCGCAACTCTGTAGTATCTAGACTAGCACCTGAAGGCCCAAAGCATTCACTCAAGACAAGGGGAACACTTAATCATTGCTACCAAGTACTTAGCAGGCTTCACAAAGGGATTAGGTATTTGTAATGGATATCCAGATTTATAGTTGTAAAATTAAAAAAAAAAAATTGGGGGGATAAGAACTCTCATGCTTCAGGGAAAAAGCTAGCCTTTAATTAATGGCGGTCAGAATGAAACTTTCCCTGGGGGCAGCTTATTACATTACTGCCTTCTGCAGGGTTTCTGACTTTGTTCTGAAGCCTTTGGTGCTGGCTGCTGTTGGCTGCTGGACTTGATGGACGTTCGGCCTGATCCATTCATGTTTGCACCCAAGGACCTTGAATTGGTGCCTTTAGGCCACACTAAGGGCTTGTCTACATGGAAAATCTATAGTGGTATCAACTAAGGTGTGACTGTAAACCGATATACACCTCTACCCCGATATAACGCTGTCCTCGGGAGCCAAAAAATCTTACTGCATTATAGGTGAAACCGCATTATATCGAACTTGCTTTGATCCGCCAGAGTGCGCAGCCCCACCCCCCCGGAGCACTGCTTTGCCGTGTTATATCCAAATTTGTGTTATATCGGGTCGCGTTATATCGGGGTAGAGGTGTAGTTGTACCAGTATAGCTACCCACGTGCACACTCTTATTTCAGTCGCTTTCTTTTGGTTTAGTTGAAATTGTTTGGGAAGAGGTTTAATCTAAACCAAAAAAAGGCACTCTTATAAACCCCATCTATACACTCTTATTTCAGTATGCCGGTCTATTGATTTAATTATACCACTATAACTGGCAAAACTTTCCTGTGTAGACAAGCCATAGGGAAACTTGAGAATCCAGTACGCTAACGAGTACTTCCATTAGCAAAGGGCTGGCAAGCATTTTGATTATTAACATGCAAATGAGCATGACTTCTCTGTGCTACAGAGTGTCCTAGATCTTACTAAAGGCCCAGTCCTGTTTCCATTAGTGTGTTCAGTGGGAATACTCATGAAGGCAGAGCAGGCAATGGCCCTAAGTGTTTAGTTTCATGTCTACATTGATGCACATAATTATTTAGAAATGATTACAGCTCTCTAGACATTTCCTGTAGTCCAAGGCAATATTAAACGTATCATCTACTTAATAATGGCTGTACATGCGAAGCTACTACAAATGTGTGCATGATTGAGTACTTTTTATGCATGTAAATCTGAAAATATGTTTACATGAAGGTTGTAAAAATTATGAGCCCATATAAATTATCATCAAGTGTGGCCTTCAAAGCCGAACCTTTTATTAGTGTTGCTTGCACATTTTCTTTATTGGTAACCCTCAGCTTACCCTTTGCCTTATAGTAAAACAATAACTGAAAGAAAGCGAGAGAGAAAAGTTAGTTTACTGGGTGGATATAGTCAAGATCTATTACCCAGAAACATACGTCAGAGAATCAAGCTCTAATGTTAAAAGTTATTAGGGTTCTAATACTAATGGCTCATCAGTGCTGATGGGTTTAAAATGGGATGGCAGGAGACAGCTGGATTTCTGCAAGTAGAGCTCAGAATGTAATCCAGTTGACAGGGTGTTAGGCTATGGGAAAAGGAGACTATTCCCATAAAAAAGTTCATTGGATGAGGGATCGGGAAATGAAGATGCTTTGTAATAGTGGTTGCCTGCCTCAGTGAGGAGATTCTTCAAACACTTTTTTGACGGAACTTAGCTTGAGAAGAGAAAGTGTGAAACGGTTATAACAAAGTGCACTGAATTTGTTTCTCTGATGGTGGGAAGGGTCTTGGCTCCCTGCACAGTCTCCAGGTCCCTGGTATCCCCTTGTCTCCTGTCCTCTGTAGTCCTTAGGAGCCTAGGGAGCATGTGCATGAGGGTTGGCTGGGGAGCATATTCTGTTCTATATGGATTCTTCAACCGTGCAAATCACCATAGTGTTTTGAGTGCCTTCAGTTAGTGCATTAAGTGACGTGATTAGCACCCTCACATGGAGCCTGGGGCAGTGCACAAGGGGGAATATTAGGTATTGCAGAACAAAGGCCTCTGGAGAACAGAGAGAGGAAATAGGGGCAGAAGAGCAGATAGAATTTTGCCACTTCACTGGCCTTGAATAGGATCATCAGGGTTCCCAGCTGAGTTTTAGGAGGCTCATCGGCACCGCATACCAATGCAAAGCCTAAATAAGCTTGGTTAGGGCACTTCCAAGCAAATGGAAAAACTTCTATTGACTGCATTGGGCTTTGGATCTGCCCTAATGAACATCGCTGTTCTCACTCCTCCTCTGTCTAGCCCTCTTTCTGTCTCCATCATTTTCTTTCTCTCCCACCGTGAATTCCTTTTCTATCCTTCTTTAAAAAAACCAAGTCGCTGTAAAATTGTATCCTATTACCTAAAGTCCTTGTTCTGCTACAGGTACACATACATTTAATTATATTGGCTATATCAGGGGTCGGCAACCTTTCAGAAGTGCTGTGCCGAGTCTTCATTTATTCACTCTAATTTAAGGTTTCGCGTGCCAGTAATACATTTTAAGGTTTTTAGAAGGTCTCTTTCTCTAAGTCTATAATATATAACTAAACTATTGTTGTACGTAAAGTAAATAAGGTTTTTTAAAATGTTTAAGAAGCTTCCTTTAAAATTAAATTAAAATGCAGAGCTCCCCCCCAGACCGGTGGCCAGGACCCGGGCGGTGTGAGTGCCACTGAAAATCAGCTCACGTGCCACAGGTTGCCTAACCCTGGGCTATATGAAAATGGCATGAATGTGCATTTTTGGGAAGCATGCTAAAGGCAAATGTGAATTTGTGCATGGTAATTGAATTACTGATCAAGAACTGTATCAATGAAATAATCTTGGTAAATTCTGTGTACTTAAGTAAGTGTAGCCTTGAGACTGCAGTAACTGGAGTAACCCCATTCTTGATTTTTTGTTGTTGTTGAATATGCAAATATCCCTTTTCAGCTGTTTCCATGCCCTTCAGAAATGGGGAACTTTTAATTTAAGCTGCCTTTTTTTTTTGAGTCAACCGCAGAAAATGATCAGACCATTCCCAGCATTATATGAATGTCTGACTTCAGCCTAATAGCTGCATCTCTTTCATCTCAGGCACTGCTGCCGGACTCTGTCAGGGTGGAATGGCCTATGTCTCCACCCAACTCCCCTGCAGCACATGTGAGTGAGAGAGCAGATGGTTCTTTTGCTGTCTCCTCACTCCCTGGATAATAAGCCCCTCCACTGATTTTCCTGGACTATTGACTGCAAGTCCCAGCACATTTAATATCACCCTGCTCCTCGAGGTCATTCTATCACTTCCAAATCATCTGTCATGATCTCCTTTTCCCACTGACAGAGGCTCAGGGTCATTGCTCACGCACAACCTGAGAAGCCTTGGATGGTAACAAACAGCATTTAGCCAGAATGTGTTCCGACACAGTTACTCCTGGCTGTCACCAAGCAGCTGCTCATGACTGAACCCTGGTATGAGTACTTACCTCCTCGCTTCAGCACAGCAGTAAGGATATGTCTGCACTGCAACCACAGGGTAGGGTTGCAGCTTGCGCAGACGTACCTTAGCTACCTTTAACCTAGCCTTCTTGGGTGCAGCAGCAGTGAGGCCGTGGCAGCACGTGCTTCAGCGTGGGCTAGTCCTGCAAGTAATTACCTAGGGTTCCAGGTGGACTTGTACATCCTGTGCTGATGCCTGGTCTGCCAAAGCTTCACTGCTCTGGTACCCAAGCTATAAGATTAAAGCTAGCTCTGGTATGGCTACACATGCTGCAGTCTCACCCTGTAACTGCAGTGTAGACGTACCCTTGGCACCCTCTGGGGGAGGGATAGCTCAGTGGTTTGAGCATTGGCTTGCTTGCTAAACCAAAGGGTTATGAGTTCACTCCTCAAGGGGGCCATTTAGGGGTCTGGGGCAAAAATCTGTCTGGGGATTGGTCTTGCTTTGAGCAGGGGGTAGATGACTTCCTGAGGTTTCTTCCAACCCTGATGTTCTATGATGCTATGGGAGGTGGTTCCATCATATTCCCATGTTTTAATCATTGATTTCAGAAACAGTGTGTATTACTTTCTTTTCCTGCTCAGAGGGTCTGTTGTTCAGATGGTAAATACTCAACCTCTCCAGCATGTAACAGTCTTTTCATGTCAGGAATTGCTGTGGTTGCTACAAAGATACTATAAGATTGCTAATGCAATGGCACGTGAAACCATCTCCCTATGAAGATATGATCCATACATTGACACGGTTTGAGAACCCCTGTTCCAGTTGGGACTAGTTCTCTGTTGCCAGGCACCTTGTGTAGTCCTTGCAGGGCAATCATTGACACCGGTGCAAAGCAGTGCAACTTCAGTTGCATATTGCAAAAGATAAATGGCGATGTGGTAAATCTTGACTTTAGTAAGGTTTTTGTTATTGTCTCATATGATCTTCTTCTCATAAACAAACTAGGGAAATACAACCTGGATGGAGCTACTGTAAGGTGGGTGTATAACTGGTTGGAAAACCATTCCCAGAGAGTAGTTATCAGTGGTTCATAGTCAAGCTGGAAGGGCATATCAAGTGAGGTCCTGGAGATATCAGTTCTGGGCCCGGTTCTGTTCAATATCATCGTCAATGATTTAGATAATGACATATAGAAAGTACACTTATAAAGTTTGCAGACAATACATAGCTGGGAGAGATTGCAAGTGCTTTGGAGGATCAGATTAAAATTCAAAATGATCTGGAGAAATGGTCTGAAGTAAATAGGATGAAATTCAATAAGGACAACTGCAAAGAACTCCACTTGGGATGGAACAATCACTTGCACATATATAAAATGGGAAATGACTGCCTAGAAAGGAATACTGCAGAAAGGATCTGGGGGTCATAGTGGAACACAAGCTAAATATGAGTCAACAGTGTAATACTGTTGCAAAAAAAGCAAACATCATTCTGGGATGTATTTTGTAAATAGGACATGAAAAGTAATTCTTTTGCTTTATTCTGTGCTGATTAGGCCTCAACTGGAGTATTGTGTCCAGTTCGGGGTGCCACATTTCAGAACAGATGTGGACAAATTGGAGAAAGTCCAGAGAAAAGCAACAAAAATGATTAAAGGTCCAGAAAACTTGACCTATGAGGGAAGACTGAAAAAAATTGAGTTTGTTTAGTCTGGAGAAGAGAAGATTGAGAGGGGACATGATAACAGTTTTCAAGTACATAAAAGGTCGTTACAAGGAGGAGGGAGAAAAATTGTTGTTCTTAATGTCTGAGGATAGGACAAGAAGCAATGGGCTTAAATTGCAGCAAGGACAGTTTATGTTGGACATTAGGAAAAACTTCCTAACTGTCAGAGTGATTAAGCACTGGAATAAATTGCCCAAGGAGGTTGTGAAATCTCCATCATTGTGGATTTTTAAGAGCAGGTTAGACAAACACCTGTCAGGGAAAAACACCTGTCAGGGAAGGTCTAGATGATACTGAGTCCTGCCATGAGTGCAGAGGACTGGACTAGGACCTCTCAAGGTCCCTTACAGTCTTACAGTTCTAGGATTCTGTGATCACTGGGTTGTTCTTGCTTCTTTCTGGGCAGTTTTATCAAATTTAGTCTCTGAAAATGTGGCGTTAGCAAGCATAATGCTCTCAAATGGAGGATCCAGCAAAGCGGGTAAGCACACATTTCCTGTCCTGAAAGACCTGATCCAACCCTTAGTCAAGCCCTTGAAATATTGTAATGACCAGAGCTGTCTGTGAAAATGTCTTGTTTGTCCCAAACCCACCATTCATAGCATTATACAAATTGCTGTTCAGAGCAGGGGTTGACACATTTCTTTCGGAGTTAGGCTCCAATGACATGTTCAAATGGTTGCTGTACAACTCCCCATTGCAGTCTAGTGCAGCAGTGAACACAGACCTTAGTATTATGCTCACTTGCTCAATTGACATGGCATGCAGAGCTTGGCTTTATGCAGACAGAGAAATACCATTTGGAGGGGCAATGAGGGCGTGGCTCAGACGCGGCCAGAGTATGGTGGAAATCAGTATGTCTCCACTCAGCTGTAGCAAACAAAAGTGGGCCTCTGGGTGAGAATCTAAATGCTCAGTAAAAGAATCCCTTGGAGACCATAGTCTGTTGGCACGAATTAGAGCAGATCTCCAGTTGCTGGAGTTGGTCAGAAAACCAAGGAGTTGTAGCCAGTTCCTTGTCAAGTCCTCCCCACCACACACTACTACACCCAGCAGAGAAGCTGACCTGGCAACCATGCGTTCTTCACAGCTGTGTGGGTCAGAAACAGGAGGTTACCTTTCACTGGCATTCTTCTGGATCCTGACATTTTCTCTCTCACTACTTTCTTTTTTGAGCAACTAACAGGCATTAATATATTTACACCTGCTGCCTCTGTCTGCATATCTGAACACTTACGGCACAAATGCCTCACTAGCAAAAGGAATTCAGCATTCTTTGATTGTTTTTAGGGATGACGTGTGAAACAAAGGAAAGAAAAGTGTTTGATTTTCGTAAACTTAGACGACCCCGTAAAAGCCAAAATAGCAAAAACTGGTATTGACTAGTAAAGTGAGCAAAAGTGATATAAACACTTCACTTCAGATTGCGGTGTAGCCAGCCAAGACACATTTTTTTTTCTGAGATAAGAAAAGCCAACATTTGACATCACATGCGTAAAAATCACGTTATTTCCTTTCATTGCTGTCAGCATGAAGTGCAGGAACTTACAGTTCATACTGTTTTTTCTCCTTTTCCTTACGTCAAACTACTATTAAAGGCTATTCTTTATAAAAAAATAATCAATCAATAGTTTAATTCACCTGCTTGAGTTTTGTTGTTCATTAAAGAGGGCAGTCAGTTTTTAAGAAATTACGGTAGGAAATGTTGTGGAGAAGCTCAAGCAGTACTTGGCCAGATCCTTTTTTTTTTTTTAATGTGAAATACATCTGATGATATTTTCAAAGTTGCAGCATGGTCAAAACACAGTGTGCAACTAGGGCGGTTATACAGAGTCCAATACTTTCATCACATACAGTAGGGTCATTGTTAAGAAGTTTCAACACCTGCCTGTCCTCGTCAATGAGAATGGACGATATGATAATTGCTCAGAATGTTTAAAGTAGACTGCAGATCAAAACCTCTCAACATACAGATGGTTCAGCTAGACCTCAAAGTGCTAGTGCAGTTGGTATGTATTGAAGGCCATTGGTACCTCAGCACACAACTCCAGGTGTGCACAACAACAACACCTTGCCAAGGGAGGCATGTCTCCTACTTCAAAATGGTGATTCCGGCCTGTTTTGACTGGAGCCTGTTCAGTTCATGACTCAGAGCTGGCTCTGCTCTTAACACCTGGAAGACAGCAGTCAAGAGATGGGGAGGTGGCCTAATGGTTAAGGCACTGGACTGGGATTCAGAAGATCTGGGTTTTCTTCTCTCTCAGAGGTTAGAATCATAGAAATGCAGAGTTTGAAGAGACATCAAGAGATCATAGAGTCCATCCCCTATGCTGAGGCAGGAAAAAGACCTAGACCACCCTTGATGGGTGTTTGTCTAACCTGTTCAATAATCTTTTACGTAGTCAAAGACTGTTATCATGTCCCACCTTCAGTCTGCTTTTATCTAGACTAAACATGACCAATTCTTTCAACCTTTCTTCACAATAGCACTGCAGGGAGACATTAACCACAATAACTCCATGCCTTCTGTCCCCTTTCTACTACATGAAAACAGTTCTCTGTATCCCAGGTTTTAGAAGAGATTTCAAACGGAGGTTCTCTGTGTACTTTGAGTGATAAGAGATGGCATATAGCAGATCCACACATACTTCATTTAATTTGTCAATTTGTTACGCTCTTTAGAAATAGTGGTTCTTTTGCAAGAAGGCAATTTTTATTTCTTCAACAGGGAAATATGTCTCTCTTCAATTATACTCAGATTATGATTACCTTTCAGATTGAGGGATATAATTTTAAAATCAGCTATTTACATATTTTAAAAAGAATCCTCTAAAAATGATATATTAGCATATGCTCCATACAGATCTTCTATCCCTAGAAGCAGTTATATTTGACCTCTTTTCTTGTGTTCCCACAAGTACTCCAGATTATTTAAGCAATTATATAGCCTGATTTTTTTACATTTTCTTTGAGTAAGAAATCCTTCCCTCACAATCTGAATTAACCAACACGTTACTGAATGTGTCAACATTAAACAATGCTGTTTGAGCTTCAAAGTAAGCATTTTTTATATAAAATGTAATAAATAATGTGGGAAAATGGTGATTAACCCTCCCCTCAAAATCAGATGTAGCCAATATACAGATTTCAGTGAATTTTAACTATGTGGGGAGTTTTAAGAGTCTGTGGTCATTTGGGACAGTAAAAAAGGTACTATATTTCTTAAAGGACCCATTTAAAATTTTTATTTTGCTTAAAGCTAAGCATGTACATAAGAACATAGGTAAGTCACAGCCTGTGCCCTTGTCAACACTACAGAAAATGTCTTTTTATATTTTATAATCATAGAAGTGTAGGACTGGAAGGGACCTCAATAAGTTATTTAGTCCTGTCCCCTGCACTCAGGGCAGGACTACGTAATAACTGGAACATCCCTGACAGGGTTTTGTCTAGCCTGTTCTTAAAAACCTCTAGTGATGGAGATTCCACAACCTCCATAGGCAATTTATTCCAGTGCTATGTGTAAATCCTTGTATCTTACAACAGCTACAAGTAATGAATTTAAGAATAGAAGGGAGCAGCTCTGAAAGATGAATGTGGACAAATCTTCCCAGGGCCGTGAGGCATCTCACTACCACCTGCCTTTAGCATGAGGGAGCCTCATCTGTACCTGCTGTGGATCACCTTTCCAACCCCACTGGGCATGTGCAACACAAGCTCTCCCCTTTATGCCTTGCAGGCCCCACTGTCACTCTACAGATCGGCCCACTCCAAACTTCAAGTCCTCCAAGCATCACCATGTAGGGGTCCAGCCCCTGCTCCACTCACAATGTTCATAAATTCACTGCTTGCAAAGAAGCAGCACACCCCAGCTTACCAGTCCCCACCTCAGATCACTGCTCTGGTTAACTCACAGCACTGAGATATGTTTACAGTCAAATCCAGTATAAGTTTAATTAACACAGCATCACCTCCTCATGACCTGCCTAAACTCCAAGATCTTAGGAACATAATTTTCCATATAGATACATAACTCCGTAAATGTTATCTGTGCACACATTTCACAATGATTATGACCACCAGTGGGCTACTGGCTCTCAGTAGAGACCTCACATGCCATATGAACTATTATGCAGATATCCCACCCAGGGGATACCTGTAAAACCCTGTGCATGCCCTGTGTCCTCTGCCAGTTGGTATCAAGAGGTCCCTGGGCCACTAACCGTCAGGGGTGAAATCCTGATTCCACTGAGGTCAGTGGGAGCTGAGCTATTGCCTGCAGTGGCACCAGGATTTCACCCCAAATTTTCAATTCATACAGGGAGAAGGTTTTTGTGTTGGTGTCTGCACATCAGTCAGTGTCCCTCCTGCTCATTATTATATATGTCCATGACAATGTAATACAAATGGAATATTTCCCCCCTCCAAGTCCTTTATTTCCTCATGCAGACTAAGTTACATTTGTTATACATGTATTTTATAACTCTGAAATACTTGCTTCTCCAAAGAATTCACAATCATAATAGAATACTGAAAACCTGTACCATTTTTTGTATCTTGTAGGCACTTTTCAGACAAAACTGATTACTTCTCAGAGCACTGTTATGTGACAGACAGGTGCATACATTTTATTGTCCCCATTTTACAGATTGGAAACTGTGGGCTTCTCTACACTTACATTTAGTTTGTGGCAAGCTGGGTTTAAATCTATGCCTTGCCAGTCTGCCACACATAACAGCTATGTCTGCACTTGGAGCTGGGGTGTGATTCCCAGCTTGAGTAGACATACTTCTGCTAGCTCTCATCAATTTAGTATGCTAAAAATAGTGGTGCAGCAGCGATATGGGCTAGCAGCCCTGAGAATGTACCCCTGGGATCCGGTTTGCACTTGGGGCACTAGCCTGTGTCACAGCTATGCTATTCTTAGCGTGCAATTTCGATGAGAGCTAGCGCAAGTATGTCTAACACATGCTGGGAATCACATTCCCAGCTCCAAGTATAGACATAGCCCAAGTGTCCCTATGGACCTGGCTGACGCGCACTAACAGTTCCTTAGTGCCTTTTGATCTACCCCACATGAAACTAAAATAGATCAAACAGCACTAAAGAACTGTTAGTGTGTGTCAGCAGGGCCACACAGACCCGTAGCATGTGGCAGGCTAGTGCGGATAGATTTACATCCCAGCTTATCGTGAACTAAATGTTTGTGTAGGCAAGCCCGAAGACACAGAGATCATGACTTTTCCAAGGGCACAGAGTGGAATAAGAGTCAGGAGTGACATTGGAACTTAGGAATTTCTGGCTTCTGTGCTCAGATCACTAACTCTTGTCTCTGACTAACCTTATACCTCTGTGCATGTGTGTGTATTTATGTTTTCTTATTGCTTTCTATGCATATTAGGAAAACCTATGAAACAACTGAAATTTAAACTCATATCCAACAAAATACTCTGAGCATCAGTGAGCTCATTGATTTAAATGTGACTATTCACACACTTAAAATTAAGCGCCTGCTTTAATGCTTTGCTGGCTCGGAAACCATGTTAGTGACCTTTTTATATTTACCTACTGATTTTGAAATTAGGGATATCACTCCAAGATTTTTTATTTTTTTTTGGCTATTAGCAACATCGAAAAGTGTGTGTAGGTATTGGGCCCACCTATTCTCCTCTGCTGAAAAAGACCCGTATAAATGTCACCCGGAAAAGGAAAAACAAACCAACCGCTTTATCAACATTTTAAAGAAATATTTAAATATTCAAAGTTTGCTTTGTTTTGTTTTTAGATCAGGTCATTCTGTTTTAAGGCTTCTCCACCAGAAAATGTACTTTTTTTTAGTAAACTAGTCAAATTCAGAAATTCAAGTTGACAATATCCCTTGAAAAGTCTCAGTTACAGAGCTGGTCCATGGAGAATACTCTTGAGGAGAAGTATATGGATGCTAACCCTGCTATGGTGCCTGTTTTGCAGAATGTAGCTAATGAGACAGCTTCAGTTTCTAGCGCCCTTCTGAGTGCTAACTCCATCATTTAAGATAAAAAGTAAGAGGGGTGGGGGGCTGCCTTTCATCTCTCACTCTGGGAGAGGCTAATATCTCCAAGTCAAAGCTGACTTAACTGGCAGCTTTGGTTAAGGGAAACTATCTTAGCAGTTTCAGCTGACTTGTAGATTGATAACTTCTTTCTTGGGACCTTATAATTGTTGCAAAAGCAAATAATCTCCCTTTAAAGAAAAAAGAAGAGGAGGAAAAATAGAAATGGAATGCAACATACTGAGGGGCTATAAGGGAAAATGTCTCAAAAGAAATACATCAGTAAGGGCAGAGTTGTAATGTAGATAGAGGAAAAAGTGCATTGATTTCCTGACCTTAAATTTTACTATAGATCTCAGGTTTAAAAAAAAAAAGCAATCCTTACCCATATCACCAACCATCTTTCCTGGTCTCCAGCTGTGAATCAAAGAGCAAGATCTCAGATAAAGTGAAGAAGATCAGAAATACGGTGGCGACTTTCAGGGAAGATTTTGAGGTAAGCAGAATTAAATCTTTGAGGTAAGAAGAATTAAATCAGAATTAAAATTTTGCGCTGTATTAGTGGCGGCTCGAGAGGCATTGTGCCACTTAAGGGCATGGGGCTCCTGCGAACATAAGACAGGTCCATACTGACTATAACAGGCACCAATAGTATGTGCATTGCAATATCAACTAGAGTCCATAACCGGAATCTGGGCCCTATTGTGCTAGGCACTGTATACACAGTAAGAGACAGTCCTGCCCCCAAAGAGTTTACAGTCAAAGACCTTGATTTAACAATGTGACTAAAGCATGGGCATAACTTCAATCACGTGAGTGTTTCCTTTGGAGTCAATAGGTGTAAGAACATACTTAAAGTTAGTTATGTACCTAAGAATCTGCTGGTTCCAGGCTTGCATAGACAAAAGATGGGGGAGAGAAAGTATTTTTGGAGGGGGAACAGAGGCACAGGGAGATTAAGTGGCTTCTGCAAGGTCAGACAAGGTCCTGAACTGGGATATGAACCGTGATCTCTTGAGCCCCAGGGTTACTACTTTAGCCTCAAGACCTTCTTTTCTACAACTAGAGTCTACATTTCCACTCCTATTAGGCCAATGTAACCCATCACTCTGTAAGCTGTTTTCTGGAGAAAGAATAAATAAGAAAGTTCAGTGATTGTTGAAAATGTTTTATATATGTCAGAGGAGAAACAATGTTGCTGTGGAAGGTGTTAGTAAGTGCTACTGCTACACAAACTCTTCCACATTCTTTTTCTTACTATGCAGTTTTGACTCTTGGGAAGACATGCTGTGCTGGTGTAGAGACAACTTTTGGAGAGACTGATTTGTACAAAAGTGCTGAGCATCTGTCCTGAGAAAAAAAAAGCCCCATTCTAAAGTGTCTTGGGTTCGGCAACCAAGAATGGAGGCTCCCAAAATCGTTAGTCTCTGTTGAAAATTGAGGCCTATGTTTTTGGCCTGCTGCACAGATAGATCTGAGTTAGGCTATGTCTACACTACAGCTTATGTCGGCATAACTTATGCTCAGAGGTGTGAATAAACCACCCCCTGAGTGACATGAGTTACACAGACTTAAGCGCCAGTGTAGACAGCACTATGTTGGCGGGAGAACTTCTTCCGCTAACATAGCTACCGCTGCTTGCTGAGGTGGTTTTATTATGCCAACGGGAGAGCTCTGTCTCTTCAGCATAGAGCGTCTTCACCCGATGCAGTGCTGTATGTGTAGACATGCCCTTACCCTGGATTTCAGAGGGGCTGGAACCAATTTTCTGGCTTAAGCTCATTTGTAATTTAAACATTGTTCAGTAATTGTTGGCAAATATAATGTAAGTCTCTTATATGTTATTCTGCAGAATAATAAGGTAAGATGACAGGTCAGAAATCAGTTCATCTCCATTCTCCGTTTTATGGCTATGCGACTTAATACAACTTCCCACTAACTATATGATATCACCATCATCTAGTTGTCAGAGTGGTTTAAATCTGACACATGCAGAAATGTTATTAAAAAACCTGACATTTCCAAAGAGACAGCATAAATATAATAGCCATAAGCATTTCATTTCTAAATGCAGCCTTCAAAAATACACTTACCAAATACCATTACTCTATAAAACTATAAACTACAGCAAAGCACAAAATTCATATATCTGTCCTAGTAATGAAAAGAAAAAAAGAAGAGAAAAGAATCCAGCTAGATGCAACGACCCACCGAGAAGTAAATTATAAGTAATGTTTGTGTTTTTTTAATGATGATAATGATAGTAATAATAAGAAATCCTTTTCACAGTGGCTTGCAGACACATTATATAAACTAACCAGAGTCTTGAAATGTATCTCATGTTTGAGTGTTTATGTAGGCATGCAGCTATTGTGTTTTTTCACATCTTCACTAAGGTTACATGGCCAGAGATGATCATTTTGTTAATGTATATTGCTGCTATTTCTAACATTTCTTGTCTGTTTAATAAAATGATCTGACAACCCATTAGCTCTGCAAAGCCACCTTGGAATGTACCAGCTCATCGATGACAGCAGAGCAAAAAGTAAACATATATTGCTCCTGCCATTGAAGCCATTGCTGCCAGCAAACCAAAAGAACACAAAATAGATTTCCCTGCATTTGCAAAGGGGGGTGATTGCACTTCTGTTAGCTGTAATAATGAGTCACACCGCATGGAGACATCTTACACCGCTTGCATAAATTGAATCAAATCAGGTGAAGGAGTCAGCTGAAGAAGTGAGAACCATCACTATTAGTGAACTGGGAAATTTGGGCTGAAGCAGGCATCAGGAAAAACTGTAAGTTTCTCCTCTTCCTTATGCTGGTTTTACACCGGTGTTATTCAACTGACTTCAATGGAGTTACTCCTGATGTACATCAGCGTAAGAGAGAAGAATTGGGCTGTTACATTTTTATGTACTAAAGCCAGTCAATAGCTTTTATTTCCTTTGATGTTAGCACCTGATCCAAATCTCTTTGAAGTCAATAGAAAGACTCCCATTGACTTCCGTGGGCTTGGGGTCATTACTTTATTGTGTAAGCAGCTGGGGAGAAACTCAGAGGCCCTCAGCATGAAAATACTTTCTACCATCATTCTGTTTTGCCCAAAAGGAGAGCACAAAAGAAAAATTAAATGTAATGCAACATGAAGGGTGAGATTTAGAGCAAAAGCATAGACGTTCAGAGTCCCCGGCAGCTGTTCATTCTGACATCATTAGGATTACGATGTGCCATTTAGGCACAGCCTATCATATAGGGTGGCATAGAGCCACCCCATCCTGCAGGATCCCCAGGATGCAGAATTCTGCACGCCCACAACAGCAACCCTTTGTATGATGCACCAAAGAGCAAGCCAAGTCTGTCCCTCAGGGAGTACTGCCCCCACCCCACCCCAGGAGCACAGAGACAGAACAGACATCATGCACCTGGAACGGCAGTGTGATGCTCCCGGGTTGTGAACCTGGGCACCTCACCACTACCTGCCCTTGGCATGTGGTGGGCTTGTCTGTGTCTGCTCTAGCTCAGCTCCCTGAAACCACAGATCTTGCTCTCTCTGGCCAGCGATAGGCACACACCAACCCCCGGCTCCTTGAAATGCCCCCTGCTGTGTTCATCCCTTCCCCACTGGACACACACACATTGTCAGGTTTGCTATCCTCAAGGGGACAATGTACACACCAGCTTGTTTGAGTCAACTGAAGATCAACCTTCTACTTCTCCTGCATACGGAGGTAATCTGTATACACTGGGATTGCTTATTTCTCTAAGGCCTGGTCTACACTGGGAGGGGGTGTCAACCTAAGTTATGCAACTTCAGCTACGTGAATAACCTACTTAGATCTCCTTACCGTGGTGTCTTCACTGCGGTATGTCGACTGCTGACGCTCTCCCGTTGACTCCTCCTACGCTTCTCACTCCGGTGGAGTACCGGAATCGACGGGAGAGCACTCAGCAATTGATTTATCGCGTCTTCACTAGACACGATAAATTGACCCCCACTGGATCGATTGCTTTGGAGGTAAGTGTAGACATGCCCTAAGGCTCATCAGTTCTCACTAGACATAGCAAGAGATCTAAGCAGCTCAAGCCAATGCTAGTAAAATGGATTAGATCAATCTCTACGTGAAGGCTAAGGGTTACCCAGGTGGGGCAAATGATTGAGACTCCAGGGCTTGATCCTGTTCCAGTAGAAATTCAGTGGAAGTTTTGTCGCTGACTGCAATTGTAACAGGATCGGGCCCGGTGACATTACCCAGGGTACAATCTTGATCTGTCCCCTCAATTCCCCAGCCTGGGGTGCCTTTTACACTGCTTCACTGTGAGAGCAACCACTCCCGGGCTGCTCCCACACAGCCTCCAGCATGTAAATCCCTCCCAGCTATACTGTCTGAGTGCTATAGCCAGTCACTCATGAATTACACTGCAAAGCAACACCAGCAAACTCACAGCCCCAGACTTTTCCCCACAAATGTGTGTCTTGGACTGCCCAGCACCCTCTTGGACAATACAAACTCATATAAAGTCCATCATTTCATTACTAGAAAATGATATGCACTAATCTTATCATCCCAAATGGAACTTTCCAAACACGTCAGTCCAACCACACTGATTCAGATAAAACAACAAAACAAATTTACTAACTACAGAAAGATAGATTTTAAGTGACTACACATAATGAGACGTTTAAGTCAGAATTGGTTGCAAGGAAACAAAAGGTAAAATACAACTACAACCTCATTTAACAAGCTAAGTGAATAAAAAGCAAAGGTCTCTCTCACCACACGTTCCAGCAGCCATATTGGCTGAACCAATTTCAGTCAGGATCTCCACCCAGTCCAGTGCTGCTTCGTTTGCTCTTCAAGTGTTGATGATGCCGTGGGTAGAGAGCAAGGGAGAAATGAATTGGGGCATCTGCGCTCTCTCTTATAGCCCTTTCTCTTGCATGAAAATCATCTATAGGTGAGGTTAGGAGACAAAGTCTCTGTGCCCAGGAACCTTAAACTACTTCTTTGTCAAAATTTAGATTTTCCCCATATTATCTCTCCTGCCCACTTAATCAAAGGGTGGTCCATTTGATCTCATGGACACCTGGCTGAGGTGTTAGCAAGCCTTTTGCCTCTGGGGAACTTGTTTATGACTGGCCTCTAGAACATGTTGGACCATGTCTTGGTAACATTATTCAATGGAATCTTATCTCTCTACATACAATGTTGTTGCCACATGTATTTTACCAGGACAATAATGATCAGCAAATTATGAGTTTTCAAATGATACCTTACATGGAATGCTTTGTACAAAATTTAACATAGTATTGTAGAAGGGGTGAACATAGGGATACAGATTGTCATAGGCCTCAGGCTGGTAACTAGAAGGAATCATTGTTATAGCAGCTATATATATATATATATATTTTAAAAAGGAAGCTGCTCACCCATTTTTTAAGCCGGTTTATTAGCATGACTGAGTTTTAATTGTAATAGATGGGAGCCCCACTATTCATCTGACTAGCTTAAAATGTCAGCTCTCAGTATTTCTGTTTTTCTATATGTATTTTCATCATCTCTTTATCCGGCCACACTCCATATTCTCTATTCTTCTCTCTCACCTGATCTGTGAGCTGATAATACCAGACGTCACGAAAGAGAGGATTTTCTTTTCGAATTTCTATGGAGGATGAAGATTGCCTGATATGACACTAGCAATCAATGTTGAATCTGCTAGTAAGAACTGAGGACTCTCTTCTTATCAATCAGCCAGTCACTCAGCGTGTTTATACAAAACCTTTCATACAGTGTACCCTAGAGCACTGTCCAATAATAACAAAGCAGTGAAAAGGTACTGCTGCTTTCAATATGACCGTTTCACTGTTTCCTCCTCCTCTTTGTCTATTAGCTTATCTTCATTTTCTGTGGGTTCTCCCATGTTTAGTCTGTTCAATGGGGCCCTGATCCAGGCCCCTAGGAGATAGTGCAGTAAAACTGAATAATATTGACAAGAGGTTTGTGAAAAATACCAGAGCCGGGAGGCATGGTTTCAGTTTAAACTTTGGTTTTAGGTCAATCAGTTAACGTTAAACACGGGCTCAAGCCCATCCCTCTTCAGCAAAATTCTTCAGTACATCCAATGAAACTTAAACATGTGCTTAACATTAAGCCCGTGCTTAGATGCACTGTTGAAGCAGGATCTAAATGTCTTTCTCCCATTGTTCACAAATGATATATGGGCAGCCGTTCTCTCCCAGGGCTATTATCAGTATAATATAGATCAAAGTCTCTCATGCGCCAGAGTGAGGAAGATGGCAGGGAGTCAATTAGGGTTCCTAGATTATGAGGGCTGGCTACAGCCCCTACATCACTTAGAACTACTTCTGGGTAGCTCTAATTTGGGCTGTTGATTTGGGAGCCTCTGTCGGTGGAGATTTGACATTGCAGATTTGCGCTCCCTTATGCTCCTCATGTGCCCCCTTGCACCAGATGGGGCTTTGGCCTAGACCTGAGAGTGGCACTGTTCTGCCCAACAGAGAGTTCCCTTACACCAAGGGATTTCTCATCTGAGCATTGGTGGGCAGATTATAGCCTCTTTGTGGTGCAAATGGGCTGTTAACTCACTAGAAAATCTGGTTTTATGTGTTTTCATCTGGGTGTCAGAAATCAGCCAGATAATGAGGGGAATAATTGTGGAGAGCTTTGAAAGTGACTGCTAAAACCCAGCCGTTCATCCACAAAGGCACAGAAAGCCAGTGAATAAAGACACTGAAAAAGGTGTAAAATGAGAACAAATCTTTGGACTCATAAAAACCCCTGTCAACAGCATTATGTGTGAGTCAAAACTGATGTAGAACATGATCTGGGAGTTCAGCCAACAGAAAATTACAGTGATCAATTCCAGCCCTAACAAAAGCAGGAGGTCTCAGACTGGTAACCTGCAGAGAGGGGCTGGGGGAAGCAGCATTGGCCAAGCCACTGATGTATTCCTCCAGGGTTGTTAAATCAGCATTCACACCAAGGTTCTTGACACAGCAGATGTATAATAATTGGATATTATCCATGACAACCTCAAGAATCAATAAGTAATTTCAGGGGATATATCAATGAAATCTTGTCTGTGCCCAAGTTCAGTTTCAAGCAATATGGAAGGTACAGAATTGGGACATCTTCCAGGTTCTGTCTGAGAGGGATTTGCTGCAGGAATGAGAAGAGCTGAAGTTACTAAAATCTTAGTAGTCAAGTTAAACCTAATAAAAATACTTTGTGACAGTCTTTACATGCCATGGGTGCCCCCCCCCATGATCAACGAATTGGTGCATCTTAATCGTCTGGCAGGTGGCAGCCAATTCAGATGTGGGGTTTTCATAGCCTGTTCCTCCTCCTCTCAGCATGCAGTCTGGCTTCCCCAGTTATTCTCTTGCCTCATTAGAATCAGCGACAACTAGCGCTTCTTCCTGTCCTCAGCGGAGCTCCAGAATGAGATGGTACAGATGAGACTTCCTCCCAGGGGAAGCCGGGGAATAGGGACCTGAAAATGGCCCCACTCTCCCTCTTTCCTGTGATGTACAGAAGCGGGTTCCTTGGCCTGTCTTGCCTCCGCTTCCCATGACGGTGTCACATGACAACCCCACAGGGCAGAAGTGGCTCTGAACTATGGGACCATGTTCAGCCACAGTGAGAGAGCTTCCATGTGCTCACTCTACGGTGCAGTTATTTAAATTGAGCAATCATTTATAAACTCAAGGGGGAAGATTCGCAGCTGGTGTAAATTGACTTCAATGGAGTCACGACAATTGACATCAGCTGAGGATTTGCGCCTTGGTGATTAATTACATAAGGTAAATCTTATTGATTAACCATTCTGAATGGCCAGGAAGTACTTAACTCAATGGTCTGTTTGGATTGTAAGCGTTTTTGGGGTAAAGAGGCACCTTTTAATCTGTACAGTGTCTAAGTTAACAGGGCTCTGGGGCCTACAGGTACTACTGCAATACAAATTATAAATAAAGGTGTTTTCCTCTCAGCAGAGAACAAGTGGACACCAACTGAAAGTTAATAAATAAAGTAGCATCCAGATCCTTTGAAATATAATTTTATACAGAGATACTGAATGTTAAAAAACAAAAAAACCACAGTACTGTGAATTCCAGGTTGGTACTGAGTGTTATCAACTGCAGCTTGGCCAAGCTTACAGAACTCCCCCAGTCAATCTAGTTCAATTCCATCCTGTTTGACGATTCCTGTAGTTCCCAAAGACTTATATGCTGAAATCCTCTTGCAACACACATTAAGGGCCATATTGAGCTGGGTGTAAGCAAGCACAACTCCTGTTGAAGTCAATGGGGAATGTGCCACTTTGGCTCAAAGGCCTTGTCCAAAGCAAAAAGTTGCACTGTGTTAACTATACTGGTAGTGAGTTGGAGGTGCAATCCACTCTCCATCCCCTCTTCCAGTGTGGATGCAATTATACTGATATAAATGTGCTTATATTGATATAGTTTATCTCCATACAGGGAGACTTTCTTCTACCATGAGTGCAGGGCACTGGACTGGATGACCTCTCAAGGTCTCTTCCAGTCCTATGAGTCTATACCAGTATAAGGCACATTTTTACTAGTATAATTACATCTGCACTTGTATCAGTATTTTTATAAAGCCAAGTGGCCCCAGTCAAGGACCAGGCCTCCATTGTGCTGGGTGCTATACAAACACAGAACAAAAGAATGGTCCCTCCCCCAAAGAGCTTACAATCTAAGTGTAAGACAACAGCCAACCGCTAGATAAGGACAGAGGGATGGGGAAGCATGTGGAAACCATGGAGCAACGTAGGTCAGCGTGATAGACAGTGATCTCTGCACAACAGCAGCCTACCTGTTATCAAGAGTTTTGTTTCTTGTAGGCCTTATGGCAAAGAGGAGTTTTCAGGGTGGGTTCTGAAGGCATAATAGCTGTCTTGGTAAAAAAAATACCCCCCCTAACTAAAATAGCTGTACGGGTACAAAATCTGTGCATAGCCCAAGCGTAAGGCCTAGTTTTTTTCTGATGACCCTGAACTCTGTGTCGCTCAAAGAGTTTGGAAACGCACACTCCCAGCCTTGAGCAGCTTGACAACTCAAAAGTAGCTCTCATCCCTGAACGCAAAGAACCTGACATTCCAATTCAGGGTCGAGATTATGGAGGAGGGTGGTGAGAGGAAGTGCTGCCAAACTGGCTGAGATGAGCTCTCCACCTTGAGAGTTCCCTCCAAATATGGACCTGGCATAGGTGCTCATCCCCAGATCTGTATTCAAACATCTCACAAAGTTCAGAGACATGGGGTAAAAACCTGGCTCCATTGAAGTCAGTAGCAAAACTCCCATTGACCTCAGTGGGGCCAGGATTTCACCCATAGTCTCCCAGGTCCTGGCATGGGCCTATCCCCAGTGTTAACTCTTTGTTGGATCATTCCTTTAAACTTTGTACAAACTTAAGTCTTTTAAGGCTGAGAAGTTCCACTTCTGCTTCACTATACAAAAGAGTGGAATGTTATAACCTACCAGAGTAGGAAATTTGAAACGCAACTGTATACTTTTCAATAAAAGTAAGCATTTACATGTCAAAACGAACAGGCGAGCTGAATGCAGACTGTGGAGGTCAAAAAAATATTGAGTAGTCACGTGCAAGTGTAAACACTTAATTTGCTCTGCACTAAAAGTCTTTGGGCCAGACCCTCTGTGGGTATAAACTGGCAGAGCTCCAATATAGCTTCACTGATTTACACCAGATAAGGATCGGGTGCTTTTTTAAAGGATGCAACATCCTCTTCAGTAGCTCAATGGGACACAGAACACTGCAGTAATAAGTACCAGGAACTAGGTAATCCCCTCCGTGAATATAATATATTAAAACCTTTTAGTTTGTGGTCATAAACTCAAATATGTTTCCTTTTTCAGAAGACCTTGGAAGCTAGTGAAAGAAAAAATGTCAGCTGAGAACTAGGAATGCCAAAGGAATCCACAGATTTTTTTCCCCCCACAAAACACAAATGAAAAACTCATAATTGTAGAGTATTTTTATTAACACCTTGTCCTTATAGTGTTCAAAGAATTACTTTGCCAAAATATATTTGAAGTTCCAGATGGGATGCAAAAAAAAAAGCTTTAAAAGCAGAAGTCTTTCCCCTTTTCCCTTCAACAAAGTGAAGCATAGCAGTTGAAGACAGACCATTTTCCTTAGTAGGAGGATTAATTTTATATTCTTTCTACTTTCTGCCTCAGAACATGCTTTTGAGCTAAGAAAAGAGGTGTAATATCTCTTTGAAGAAAGTAGCGTTCATATTTTTAAACCTAGCCTCTCTCCGTGTGTATAAACATGTTTCCTTATTTTTCACCTGCTTGGTTGTTTTACCTTTACAGTATTGGCATCTCATTCTGATGCTCTGGTGGTCACAGTGGTACATTGCCCAGAGCAACCCGTCATATTGCCTTATCTTATGGTATGAGAAAGGGCCTTTTGCCCATTGCTTGGGATAATTTAATCAGTACTTCTAGCCATCCTGTGCCGAGTGCAGACAGACCTCCTCCCTCCCCCATTAACTCTTGTAAACTTGCTAACAATGCTAGGAATTTAGATACACTTATCTCATCCAGATTAACTTTGTTCCCAGGGGCTATATTTCACTATTGCAGCTTGTTCCATCATTTTCCAGTTTCCAAATTGGTAGAGAAAGGAGCTCCTGCAAAGGTTTTAATTGTAAGGTCCTAGGGGTTCTTGAACTGAGGCCCATAGAGCTACCAGACAGCTGGCATCTCCAGGCTGCCATCCAGCAACAGCCATAACTGGCTTGCGCTCCACTTCACATGACATGCTGTGGACACAGACCATGGGAAGTTCTGCCTCAAGGGTTTGATAGACAGTAGTGTCATGGCGCCTGATTGTCTCCATGCCCTATAGAAACCCAAGAGGCATTCCTGGAAATGTCCAGGTAACGGTGTGGATCTCCTGTAGCTACAAGACTATTCCTGCTCCTTAATTCCTGGCTTTGACCACGTCTTGTTCTGGACTTCACCTCCTGACATGGACTCTGATCCTGGGTATCGACCCTGGCCTGGAACCTGACTATGAACTCCTCTACTACTCCCAGCCTTGGGTTTGCCCCCACTTTGACCCTTGGCCCCGACAGCCCTTTTTGGGATCCTGACACTAATTTGCTTTAAGACTGGAAGAATACTGCTGATGGAACTCTTTCAGGGCTGAGATTCTCAGAGCCAGCTAGGGTTTGGATACCCAATTTCCATTGGTTTTAATGAGAACTGGGCATGCAAATCCCTTAGACAGATTTTGAAAGCTGGCAAAAAAATGTGTTTTTTCTAATGGACTGGATTGTGCCTTGTGGTTTTAAAAGAATCAGGTTCCCATCCCTTTGACTAGCTGGTGAGGATGTGCTTGCCAGCCTCTCCTCTTTGCTCTAATGTAGGCAGATCATGCTCACTCTAAGCTTCCCAGGAATGGAGTGGCTCTCTCCAAAGCTCCTAAGGACCTTCTTCTCCCCTCCAACCCCTCCCCATTTCAGGCCTTTGCTTAGGCCTGTCTCTCCTAGGCCCTTCTGATTTCAGGCTCCTCATTCGGTCTCCTCTACCCTCTGAGTGTGCTTGTAGCACATCTATTATCCCCGGCCTGAGGAGGTTTGTTTGTGGCAGCACCCACAATGTACAAGGCACTTTCCAGATGTCAACAAATCACTGCCCTGAGGAGCTCACTGACAAAGGAGAGGGAAGATGGTCCAGCAGTCAGGGCACTAGCTTGTGACTCAGGCGACGTAGGCTCTCGTCCCTTCTCTGCCACAAACTTCCTGTGAGACCTTGGGCTACTCACTTGGTTTATACAGCTCCCCATTTGTAAAACAGAGATAATAGCACCCACCTACCTTGTAGGGGGCATTGTGAGGACAAACATGTTAAAGATTGTGAGGCGCTCAGATGCTGTGGTAAAGGGGACCATATTAATTACCTTAGATTGTTAGGACAAAGAAGTCAGGGAAGGGAAACTAGGGGGATTTTTCTATAGAAATCAATATGGTTCATTATAGCCAGCATGGCAAGGGTGGACTTTTAAGACTCACTGAAAGGTCAGGGCTTTCAGAGGTCAGAGGGGTCAAACCATGTTAGCAGGTTGCCTGGAAGAAGGCACAGAGGAGACTGACAAATAGGGAATGCTGGGGAAACAGAGGGGGTCGGGTGCGATGTGATCTCAAGAAGCGAGGATAAGGAGGGGGGTGTAGATTTGCAATGGTGGTGACCGATTATTTAAATTTGATGCAGATAGTGAGCCAATGGAGGGCATTCAGAGAGGAGAGTGACGTCAAATTGATGGGCACTGCCAACGTTTGCCCATGTATGCAGTTGACCCCACCACCTTTTTCTCCCCTATTGTATCTTTCCAGGCTGGCGCTCTCTCACCCGGCTGCATTCTGACTGACCGACTGGCAATGGGAATGACTAAAATGCTGCTTAAACCCCACAGCCAGCTTGTTGAATGGAAAGGGACCCATACAAAATTTGAGATTATGCAGACATTTCAAACTGAAAATGCTGGTGCTGGTTTGAAGTTTTTAGCATCCAGAATGCCCATCTCTCTACTAGGCAGCTTCAGTCCAGAACAAAAAGAGGTTAAAATGAAAGCCACTGGTGATTATGGGACAAATTTCCTCCTTTTCTATAGAAATACATTTATTTAACAATAGGTCTCTTGTGACTGACCTCAAATGAAACTGGCATCTTATGGGACTACTGCAGTAGTAAAGTACAATTCAGTGTGACTAAAGGTCTGACGCGCGGTCAGCTTCTTAGAAACCAATGCACCCTTCTCATTCAACTGTCATGATATGCCAGACCAAAAATCAAGCTTTTTGGCCACTTCCAGTAAGCCAGAAATGACATGTGCGAGATTTGTCCAGTCTGTGCTTTAAAGATTGCCTTGGTGAGGGCGACACACTGAGGGTAGAGGCTGGCCCATGCATGGGTGAAAAGCTGCTCTGCCGCTGAGAGGTGAGGCCTGGTCTACACTTGGGGAGGGAAAGGAAGAGGGCGAGCTAAGACGGTCTAAGTTATGCAACTTCATCTATGAAAATAGCGTAGCTGAAGTCGACGTACTTAAAGCTACTTACTGCAGTGTCTTTACTGAGATAGGTCAACTGCTGATGCTCCCCCGTTGACTCGGTCTACGCTTCTCACTCCGGCGGAGTACCGGAGTCGACGGGAGAGCACTCGGCGGTCGATTTATCACATCTTCACTGGATGCGATAAATCAACCCCAGCTGGATCGATCGCTCTGGAGGTAAGTGTAGACATGTTGGGGAGATGTGGAGTTTATGGAAGTTAGCACCGAGAGTTATTCTTCCTCACTCACTCATTTGTTTCCCCTTGTTCCTGTTTTGTTATTGAGATGCAACAGTTCTGAGAATAAAGCAGGTCATGCCATATATTAGTATTCCATTGATAAAGGGCTGGTGTAATGAACATGTTACATACATGAGTGGTATGTGTCATAGATGGCTGTAAGCAGGTGGTGTTACAGATGGTTATAAGCCATGGTTTTAAGCAACCTGTTGGACTCTAACAATCCATAACAATTGTTTAAACACTTATTAAAATCTACTAATAATGTAAAAGCAGCAAAGAGTCCTGTAGCATGAGCTTTCGTGGGTGAATACCCACTTCATCGGATGCATGTCATGCATGCTCCCATACGTCTGTTAGTCTATAAGGTGCCACAGGACTCTTTGCTGCTTTTACAGATCCAGACTAACACGGCTACCCCTCTGATACTAATAATGTGTTACCCTTTCCTAAACCACTAATAAAAGGAGCATTAATATAAAGGATGCCCATGTAATATCTGCTGTCTTGGCACACGCAAATGAAACTGGCATATTATGGGACTACATAAAGGTGCACAGAAAAGAAAAGACTTCATTGTAGCTTAGCCACATATATCTCAGTTTCTCTCTTGAAATAGAGAGCAGCCTCCATGATAGCAGCTCAGGAAAATTTATGGAGAATATCCAGACACTCTCGGAAAATTTTCTGCTGAGTGGGGCCCTTCGTTCTCTTCTTAATGTATATAAGAAACCCACCATCGTACCAAGATCTGAAAGTGTCTTTAAGTATATCAAGAATGTGAAAAAACAAACTCATTTTTTTTGGTGCTATTCATTGGTTCTCCATCGTAGGTTATCATTAATGATAATAAGGTTGCTATATAATGACATTTTGTACCCTGTGTGTTTTGGTTTTTTAACTTGGGTTGAAACAGGAAAACCTGAGGTCTCTGTTGGCAGATCCTGACAAGCAGGTGGCCATCTACCTGAAGCGAAACCTGCAGCTGCGAGAGAGGTGGTTGTTTCCCAGGAAGAGCCAGAAGACTGTAGAACCTGCATCTTTCTACAGGGAGGAGCAGGTAGGTAACCAGTGGTTTCTTTCAAATCACCTTGAATGGTGGGCATTTATACCGTTGTCATATTCAGCAGTTCCAGATAAGCCCTATGTAACTTGGGAAAAGCAGAAGCCCAAATCCTTCACTTGTGCCAGACTCACCCTCAGGACCTCCTGTAAGTTTTTAAAGCATATTTGTTTCCAGGAGCTGAGGTGGCACTACCAGTATAATTTTAAATGACAGCTCTTCTGTAAGGGTCTGATTCTTAGTTGTGAGGAGCAGCATTTACACATGAAAACTCATGAAATTTCTTTGAAATCACTGAAGTGTTACTCAACACAAGTTAGTTTGCAGAACTGGGCCCAAAACTCACAGGACCCAATTCTTGGCTGGATGTGAATCAGCAATGGCTTCAAGGGGGCTATGCTGATTTACACTAGTTTAGGATATGGCGCTCTAGAATTGCCTGAAACGTTTGTCTACCACATAACTACTCATGGAATATGGGAATATAGGAACTGCCAGACAGGACAAGACCCAACGTCCATCTAATCCCTTAGCCTGAGTCTGACAGTGGCCAGGATCTGCTGCTCCAGAGGAAGGTATAATAACCCCACAGTAGACAGATGTGGGATAATCTTCCCCCCGCATAAGATTTTATCATAATCCCTGATATTTAGAGACTGGATTGAGCCCTGAAACAAGAGGTTTACCATCCCTCCCAATATTTTTGTTAGCAATGTAATTCTGGGTATTCTTGTTATTCATATATGGGGCTCTACATGACTCTTTTAAGACCAAACCACTTTATCAAAGCCCTTTTTTTAGAGGAGCAAAGAAGATTCTTTGACATAAAAAGAGCAAGAGAAAATGCCCCATCAAATGTATCTTTATGGAGTGCTGCTGCTATTTTACTTTGAAAATGTTTTATCCTCTAACATTTTCATCTAATGTATCGTGGAGCTCTAGGCCCACTTGCACTGAAAACCTACAGATTATCCCAAGGGTTTCCCTTCCAACTCAGCTTGAAGGGACTGTTAATGGCATATGAAGTTAGGAAGGGGGGTATAAAGGAGAAATGTTAGGCTCTGTTCATGATTGGAGATGGCTGCACCACTTCAAGCAGATTGCAGCCAACTTTAAATGCACTCCCGAGCTCCTAAATGAAAGTTAAATGTTTGTAGGATTTGTATCTGATGAATGCATCTTCAATTTGCAGTACCTAATACACAGCTCTCGCATAGCCCTAAAAATGTGGGCCAGAGAATCTGGGCCACTGTACTCCTTTTGTGCAGTTCAGTGGCGCAGAGGTCTCCTATGTCTCCTCTTGGGGACACAGCACTGGCTCCAACTCCTCTCACCCCATAGCACTCACTGCAGGGAGCGGCTTGTGGGTGAGGAGAGGCAGGTAGGAACCATGGACAGATGGGGACCATAGCCAGCTGTTGCAGTCTGGAGGAACTCCCAGGCTGCTCTAAACTGCTCTGGGGTCAGGGCTGAAAACCAGGGAACCATAACCAGTTCCCTGATGGCCATATGTATATGGTAGGTGAATGTGTAAATATGTGTATGTAGGTGAATAGGTGAGTTCTTGGCCTGTAGGAGTAGCCTCCAGTATTTGCCCTCCACAAATACCTGTCATATGGAAAGAATTGTATTTTTAAGAAAATGGTACTGTAAGGAATTAGTTTTTAAAGCCATATATGATGAGGATAACAGCTGAAACCTGAAAACGTCACTGAATTTCCAGAAGAGTTTACAGGTCCGGGGTGATGTTGTTTGGAGTTGTGTGTCCTTAGCTCTCTGGGGCTAACATCAATAATCTTTCTGAATTTCCATTACTGCTAACTTGAAAAAAAATTATAAGGAAAAAGCAATTAAATTATAATTAAACCAACACTGGAAGAACTGTGGGATGCAGGGACTTGTGTGGCTTTTTTTCAGAAGTGTTCTTTTTTTGTTGTCCTCCTTTCAAAGCATTTCAAAGGGGAAGTTAGTGCCATTTCTGAATTTTCCTTCCAGGGAGTCACCGATTTTCAGTTGAATGGCCATGGTCTCTTTACCTGAGTTTTTATTCAGAATTTGAAACGTGTCATTTATTGGAAGTCTCATCTGCGATAAAATGATGTTGGATCTGCCCTTCTCACCACCATCCCTGCTTTCATCACTGGACTGCTTCTCTCTATGCCCTTCTTGTGGGTGAAGAGAAGTTTATTAATGCTTGTCTGCTGCTGAGTTGCCGATCCAAAATTCTCCTCATCCAATATTCTGTACTCCGTAAAGCCCTTTTCCAACAAAGAGAGTTCTTGAGAGCACCCCTGCACTCTCAGAGGTGCAATGCAATGCCCCCATTGACATCAGTGATAGGCCTGTTCCATGGAACCCAGAGAAGAGCAGCTGATGAGATCTGGACTGGAGAACCACAACATTCATATCATTCTTTACAGCCAGATGAGACATTCTGGCATACCATCGGTGACACTTGAGTTTGCAAGAGGCACAAACTCAGTCTAAGTTTTGTTACGACCAGTTGCTGAACAGGAAATGGATGGAAGCTATTGAAGATGTAACAGGAGCCTTCTAAAGAATTAATTCAGCTGTCTCTATAGCAAATATGAACTTGTAGCTGCATTTCATAAACCCTGAAAAGTGCCCAAATTATTATTATCTTTCCTGAGACCGTGTGAGATCGCTGAAGCATGACCTGTATTGTTTTCTCTCCCAGCTCTCTGAGCGAGCAGAGAACTGACTCCATGATTAATATACCTCAGTACAGCTCTGACTGGAGACATCCATAGGAATTAAAGTTGAACTGGTGTGATTTCCCTTAGCTGGTCACTAGTGGTTGCACTGGCATCTTTTCATCACCTCCTTGTGCCAAAAGAAGTGCAGAAGAGATTAGGGAACAAAATGTGAGACATTTCAGGGCGTCACACATCATTGAACTCAACAAGCCATGAACATAAGTGAATGGATGCCCATCATTACTTCTCAAATGAAGCATCTCTGCTGCTTCCTCCATGTTCCTGTGAGACTGCTTCAGAGAGAGGCTGAGAATGAACAAGCTCTGTGATGAGTGGTAGCAAAGGGCTAGGCAGGCCGATGACACAAGCACTGGAAGGAGATAGGAGCCTTTAAGAGGTATGTGTGTTGTTTCCTTAAATGAAGTGACCCCATTGGCCTTTTAACCTCAATAAGATACTCTGGAGACTAAGGCTCTGATCCAGCACATATACATAACACATATACAGTTGCATAACCTGAAATGCATGATATTGGCTTCTGTGGGACGACAGGTACTCAGTTATGCACATGGTTAGATGCTTTGCTGGATTGGAGCCCAAGATATCTCCTTCCGGGATCATGATACATGGAGCATTTCAAGTGCACATAGAGAAGATGGCTTCCCATTGTGTGGATTCTACCCGGCCTCGCAATGGTATTTTAGCCTGTATTTGGACCCTGGCTGCAGTACGGGAGGGTGAAGAGAACAGCAAGTAGTGACAATGAAAATCCAGCATAGGTATTGGTTGGTAGCCATATGGTACAATAGCCCTTCCTACCATTCTGGGCTAGCACTGTACATGGCTAGTGTGTACCAAAATCATACTGATAAAAATTCAGGCTCTGAGATACTCATGGACTAGGTTGTGGGGTTCAGCGGTTCCTGCAGCACTGGCTTTTTAAAAGGAGACAAAATAAAAAACAAAACAAAACTCAGCTTGTGTCATGATACATGAAGAACAGAAAAGAGGAAAAGGAGAGTGGAGAAAGCAGACTGAGAGGAGCAAAGTCAGAGTTAGGAGCAGAGGTGAAAGAAAGAAGACAAAATATTTCTGTGTTTTGTCTGCATAATATTGTGTGTTATGCAGGACTGCTAATAAGGAACACCTTGAAATCCCCATGGAGAACCAAGAGAAGATCCTTTCTCTGTAGTCTCTGTAGTAGCATTATCCATGTCACATGTACATGTTATAGCGAAGACAGAGATTTTATCTGACAAATTAATTATTTTATTAAGAAATTATTGTAGGCCAGATCCTGCTGCCCTGTGCAGACGGACTCCACAAATAGTGCCATTGGGACTGATTCTCAGTTACTCGAAGGCCACTTTACCCCACTCTGGAAATGTAAAGTAGCCTCACATGGAATGTGTGCCCAGTTAAGGCCCCCTTACACTGCATTACGTAGTGGTGTAAGTGAGAATGAGGACTACTGACTCATGGTGTGTAAGATAAAAAGAATATATATATATATAGAGAGAGATACCTATCTCATAGAGCTGGAAGGGACCCTGGAGGGTCATTGAGTTCAGCCCCCTGCCTTCACTAGCAGGACCAAGTATCAGAGGGGGAGCCATGTTAGTGTGGATCTGTAAAAGCAGCAAAGAGTCCTGTGGCACTTTATAGATGTATTGGAACATGAGCTTTTGTGGGTGACTACCCACTTTGTTGGATGCAAGTGGGTATTCACCCACAAAAGCTCATGCTCCAATACCTCTGTTAGTCTATAAGGTGCCACAGGACTCTTTGCTGCTTTTACAGGACCAAGTACAGATTTTGCCCCAGATCCCTAAATGGCCCCCTTGAGGATTGAACTCACCAGCCTGTGTTTAGCAGGCCAATGCTCAAATCACTGAGCTATCCCCTAATCTTTAAATGAAAATTTAGGTCAGTTCTGAACCAGTTTAATCCCTTGGACCCAGCTATCTTCACTCAGATAGAAAGTCAAATGTTTCTCACTTCAAAGAGTTTCCATCTACTCAGTGGGTAAGACTGATCAGAGTAAGAATGGGTCTCTAGTGTTGGACACAGACACAGATGCATTGTATTGTCTGCATGTGAGCAGCCCTGCTGTCATGCTGAAGAATTATCCATTGGAGACTGTAGCGGGGCAGTAAACTCCCAAGACTGTATATGGAAACACATGACTTTTCAATTGACTTGCCCTAGACTCAAAGGATAATTACTCCTGAGCCATGCTAGTAGATGGTCTCAGTTAGCTCCACCCCAGATATATAAAGGACAAGAACATCTTATCATATAGGGAAGCAGTGTGGCATGGTGGATGGCGTACTGGATTGGGACTCTGAGACTTGGTTTCTACTCCTGGCTCTGCCACTTCACCTGCTGGCTGACTTTGGGGAAGTTACTTCCCCTCTGTGTTCGTTTGTTTGTCCATCTGTATAATGGGGTTGGCGATACTGACCTTTGTAAAGTGCTTTGAGCTCTAGTGATGAAAGGTGCTGTATAAATGTTAGGTGGTGGTATTGTTGGATCTGCTGTAAATATAGAGCTCAGACTCAGGGGGGAATTTCAGGCTAAGGTTTGTTTCATTGATTGAGTTACCTGTAAAATAAAACCAGCAGAGGGTGGGTTTGAACAGTTGCTCTCATGGTCTACGTGTTCTGTAGAGGAAGCACTAGAGACTTGGGTCTAGATCTACAATGCCCTTTATGCTTCTGACTGCCACTGATTCCAATGAAAGTTAGGACCCTCAAGACCTTCGTGGATCTGCGCTTAGCATATTCCCAACGATGATGGTGCTAATCACATTGTAAGTAGGTTAAATAGCAAAGCATTGCTCAGTTATTGCCATCTTCCTTGACAGATTATTTTGTTCCCCCCACCTGCAGCTTCTTATAATAGCAAGTTCTTGCTAGTGCCGTGCAATTTGTGAAAAACAGTAGGGCTTCTGGATTATCTTTCGTCTTGATGCATAACAAATTAAACACTGCAAGAGTCAATGCTTTCAGCAGCATTACAGATCATTCTATCTGATCACAAATCATAGCTAGGCAAGGGATAAAGTTATTAATTTGGGGTCGGTGGGAGTTTTGCCTGAGCAAGGAGTCCAATTAGGGGCCTGATCCAAAACTCTTTGACGTCAATGGCAATACTGATTTCAGTGGGGTTTGGATCAGGCCCTAGGAGTGATATAAAACTGAGAAATGAAATCCAAAGGTTTTACATGATGATAGCTGAGAAACAGTGTTGTGGAAATCTAAGGGGCAGGTCACTTACGCAGTATGTGTGCCAAAGTTATTTGTGTGCAGAGCCATCCTAGTTGGACAACTCAGTCCTTGCTATGTCCCTTAGTTTCTCAAAAGAGCATTTTCCTTCGTTCCTGCTGTCTTGGGATTAACTGAATCTCTGTGGTTCGGTGTGATAAAACCCCACATATACCATCGTTTAACCGCTCTCTCTGCTTACATCTTCCATTCCATCCAGCCCCCACGTTTCATGACCCGATTCTAGTCTCGCCTATGTCAGGGCGAATGAGGAATTACTCCGTTGCAGTCAGTGGAGTTTCACCAGAATGAAACAGGACTGAAGTGGGATGAAGCTCAGGCCCTCCATGGCCCTCACTCCCAGTGCCTGTTTGTTAGTGCTTGTTATTGCAATGCCCCCATGCTAGAAAACTCACTGGAACACTGCACATTCAATTGGATCCATTTTCATTGGGCCGTATCTCTCACTCTGTAGCTGTGCCAGGCAGCTTCTTTTCTGCCAGCTGACTCGCACCAAGCAGCTGGAGTAGAACCCACTGGAAACACTAAGTATAGAACCTACCTTAATTGAGGCTTTGGGCTTCTCCAAATCTGCCCCGCCTCTCCCTGCCAAGCTGGGGGTAGGGAGCCCAACAAGAGATCTTCAACCACCCCTGGTGGGAGGGTGCTAATACCACTGAGGGCCATAGAAGACTCCAGGAAGGATGCACCTTGCTCACTGCAGATGTGCGCAAAATGCTAGTAAAGCATCTTCTCCTCCTGTGACTTCAGAGGCTCTGAAGGGGTGTATTTCCACCCTGCCCCAGGAAACGCCTGGCTGGGTCTCATTCACTTGCCATGTCCATGAGGAGCACTGTAAAAGGATTCTTCTCCCCAGCTTCCTGACTTTCGCTCTCTTCATATGAAGGAGGAGAAGGTGGAGCTCCATCGCTTTGGGGTGTACCAATAGAATCTGTGGAGCTCTGCATCCCTGAACATAAGACCCAGAGCCAAACACAGTCCTTTCTTTTCTTCTCTTATGCCAGGTAACCCTAGAAATACGCTCTGAGCCAGGCAGAGGTAAAGATTAGTCTTTTCTCTCCCTCACCTTCTGCTTCCTGATAAATGAACTACATCTGCAAGGGCCAGATCCTTAGCTGGGGTGAACTGGCATAACTGCACTGAAGGCAATAGAGTTATGTTGATTAACATCAGCCGAGGACTTGATTTTTATATCCATGAGCTACATAACTTGCCATACACTCGGTTCTTTCTTTCTCACTCCCTGAGTAAGTTGTGTAAAGCAGAGCCATCGGCAACAGCAAATCTTGTCATAATTTCTGCCTTCCAGAGTCAGGTAACAGTACCAGTTTCTCATCATTTCCCCCTCTCTCTCACTTTTTCAGGACTAGGTAACAATAATACTACACATTACATGTCCTCCTTACAGCCAAATAACTAATGATTGTCATTATATCTCTATCAGAATTAGGTAACTGCAATACTCTTTATTACAGCTCTCTCTTTTGGCCAGTAACGGCAGTATTCTATATTATGTATCTCTCTTTCTCTCCTGCTCTGAGTCAGGTAATTGTTATGCTCCTCTTTATGTGCTTTTCCTGGAGCTGTAATAGTTTTCATTGTATCTCTTTGGAGCTTGTAATGGTAATGTTCCCTGCTCTATCTCTGAGTCACAAGGCAATATGTTTTGAGAGTCACCTCTATAGAGTTCTTCCTTGTGTAGGTCTCAAAACTGACTAATTAAAATGGTGTTTTATAATAATAATTTGCAAACGCCTTGTGCCTTTTATCTCAGGATCACTTTACACATATCGGCTCCCGGCCCTGAGTGTGGCTGAGCCTCACGTTGCACAGGACTCGAGGATATAACCTGTAATACAACCTTTATGCTCCCTGGATCCCGGGCCTGACGGGGATGGTCCCCATCATGAGGTCCAGCAGCAAAACTGAACATCAGTACCACAGCATTTCTATTTAATACCTTTCATGCTCTGTTATTGCATATGTGCTTTACAGCCAGGATTTTCAAAACTGAGTCATGCTCAGCATGAAAAACCATAGAGATCGGATGTGACTAAGTGAAGTGCTGATCCCTTGCTCTCTGAAAATCAGGGCCCTTTAATGTGGGCAACCAAAATGTCTAGTCACGTTAGAAAATCTTGGCCTACAGGTGGCATTTCCAGAAGCGCTTTGTGTTGGCCTAATTCTGCTCCCATTGAAGTCGGTGCAGAATTCAATCAGGGATTTCAGTGGGATCAGAGTTGGTCAATGCTGAATGATTTTGAAAATCCCAGCCTATGTGTGTTAATCATGTCACCTTGATAGGGCAGTATCTTGGCTGGGTTTCATGCTGTATATTTCAAATGTTTTAATTATTTTATTTTTCTGGCATTTAAAGGTGTTGCCCTGCCACAAGAACACCTGAATTGGTACACAGAGCATTTCATAAATAAACTGTTCTTACCTGGCAATGGGTATCCTTCCCATTGTATTTAAGTGCACTATGCATTTTTTGCAATTAAAGTCTATATCACATGAAACTCTCCTCTCGAGCAAAGCTGGTCAAAGAATGAAAGTCATGATTTGCACATTTAATTGCAAATCTGATTCCTAATGCAGTCCACCATTTATGAGCCCTGGGCTATGACTCAGGAGATCTGTGTATTCCCAGCTGTGCCACTGGTTTGCTGGCTGACCTTGGGCAAGTCACTTCACCTCTCTGCTCTGTTTTCCCCTCCCACCTTTTGGCTGTCTTCCATATTTAGATTGTTCAGACCCTAGCACACTGAGGTCTTGATTTTGATTGGGGCTTCAGATGCTACTTTGATATAAATAATAGCCACTGTGTATTTGTGAAAATGTTTATGGATCAGGAGGGTTTCACAACATTTAGCATGGATCATGGATTATTTGTCTCATACTGAGATTTCATTATTTGCTATTCTTTATTCAGTATTCATCTGTGGGTTTTTTTAAAAAACCTTTCAGTTAATCATTAATGGAGCAGAAACCATACCCTGTTTTTTAGGTGAACCTCCTGTACAACACAAATACTAAACAGTTCACTAGTCAAAGTGAACAATTTGTGCGTTGGTTTTTTTTTAAAAACACCCTGTCTGAAAATTATTTGCATAAACTATTCAGTGAATACTTCTGAAAAACAATTACATGTGAAGAAATCAGGCAGAAAATAGGGCTAAATTTGGAATGCTTGTTATTAGCAAACAATAAGTCAAATTTTATCTCCTGGTTTCAGTCATCATTAGAGACTCAAAATTCAGATCAGTCTAATTAAAGATTTTTTTACATTTCCTTAATTTTAAGTGAGTCTGACTCCAGTTTTGTCTGAAGCTGGGCTAATCTATTCAATAACCAGCCCCGTCAAAAAAAAATCCAGCAACATACAACTCAGAAATAAGCTACGTTTCGAGAAACATTTCATTTCATTGGCATAATATGTTACATGAAATCTAAGGCTCCCAGCAGTTAACAGATATGGCTGAAATGTATAGTTTAAGGAGTTCGGACAAGCAGACTGATGCAAACCTGTGAAGAAATTTACATGTAAGAACCACACTTTTAAACATTTTTAAAAGGTTTATTCCTGTATCTGTAATTTTTCACTCCATGCATCTGAAGAGGTGTTTTTTTTACCCACGAAAGATTATGCCCAAATAAATCTGTCTTTAAGGTGCCACTGGACTCCTCGTTGTTTTTGTGGATACAGATTAACACGGCTACCCCCTAATACTTTTAAACTTGCAATTGACTTGCAAACGTGGAGTAAAAAAAAATTTGCAGAATGATGCAGACAGAAATTTTAGGGTCTGATCCTAGTATGCCTGCAGCCAGTGGAAATAGAAGTCAGTCAAGAACTCTTAAGAGGCATGACCCAGATGCACCAGTATTATTAACCTAGGTTGGATTTAAAATCATGCTTTATATATGTATATAATATCTGCTGATTAAAAATTTTAAACCTAAAGAGTGTGTAACTCGTTAGTTTACGCAGTGTTAAACTATGGGAACTCAGTTTTCAGAGCTGGAATTCCATCTTGGCTAGAGGGAAGCAGAACTAGCATTGAACAACTGTAAGTAAGGCAAGTCAAACAGTTAGTCAGCAAGGAGTCAGACCAACCAGATTCTGTTATAAAGATAAGGAAACAAAGTATCCTTATCACTGTGGCCTTGTATTTTTTATTAACGCCTAGTAACTCTAATATGCTCTTTGAACCAGAAAGCGGTTAGGTGCTTCATTATCTCTTCTTTATAGAAGCTAAAGTAACTTGTGCCTATGGTTCCCTAGCCTCTGTTTGCTAGCAGCTGGGAATGGGCGACAGGGGATGGGTCACTTGATGATTGCCTGTTCTGTTCATTCTCTCTGGGGCACCTGGCATTGGCCACTGTCGGAAGACGGGATACTGGGCTGGATGGACCTTTGGTCTGACTCAGTGTGGCTGTTCTTACGTGCCGCTTTATAAATCTTGTGCAAAGCTGTGTCGACAGATGTTATGATGGCAGAGGTGAAAGCAAACACAGAATAGTTATCCAGAATGCCTTGTAGCATGGGCATCGTGCCATGAGGATATTAAAAATAACTTTTCAATACTCATTGGGCCCTATTTCAGTAAAGTGTGATGTGTTTCTTCTGTCTTTTTATGCATAACTTAGACCACAGATCCTATGTGGAATACGCAAAGGTATAGAGATTTCCTTGAGGTGTACCATGCCTATCCTGAAGACCAGCATAGAATGTAGGTGAAAATACATGAACAGGGCTAAAGAGGAAACTCTTTTTTTGCTCATGCATGAGTTGGCCACTTCGTCAATAGATTAGTTTTTCTTTTCCCTCGGTCTTCAATAAAATATTAGTAGCTATTTTGTATCGTATTTCCCTAGAGCAAAGCAGAAAGTGACTTCTTCCTAAGCAGAGATGGGGCACCAAAGACAAATCCAACTTGCCTGGATTTGAAAGTGTCAAGATCTAGGGTTTTGGTTGTCCAGTTTTACAGGCCAGATGCAGCTGTAAAGTTAAGAGCTAGATCCAAACTTCCCAAGAGTCCTGGGAGGTGTGGAACCCGAGTTTCAGCTGAGTCTTATTTATAGTTATAAGATTTTGTACTGACAGCTCTCCTATCTTTTCCCCCTCCTCTTTCCACATCCCACCCCTCACATCCCACGTTATTAAAAATAAAGCTAACATTGAGGTCTGGGAAAATATTTTCCACTATCAGTTTATTTTAAGATTGGCCTGTAAAGTATGGGATTTTCCACATTGGATTGGACCAATAATCCAGGCTTGGAATCTTTTCTCCACCTGATGGTAACACATCATGCTGGAGGAGAAGGCAAAGTAGAAGAAAAGTCCATCCTATATACCTAAAGAGCTATTAAAGTGCATATAGCAAAGTGTATAGAGGATGTGTGGCTTCAATGGGATCCTGTTTTTCAGGTGCTCAGATACCATGGTGATGGGCCTGGTATAAAATCATAAACTTCACTGGAGCTCTGGTTATTTACACTGGCATATGGGGATGACAAGCAGCTGCAGATGCAAGATGGTTGCCCCAGTGCTGCACACCTTGGCACAAGGTCACGGGAGGATTCCTCCCCCACCGATTCCTGCCCCACAAAGCCCATTTACTCAGATGATCAGGATTTGGCTCTTGGTTCATAAGCTGCAGCTGCCTCTTTCACTAAATACCTTTTTAGTAGCTTCTCTTTTTTCCCGTATAATGTGTGGATGTAACACTTAGATTCTCATTTGGCAGTTTCTTAGTTACATGCCCCCTTGGGATTTGATGAACAGTAAACAAGCATCATGTCCTACTAATGGTGCAGAAACTGCACTCTGTTCTCTTTTGGTGCACATAGATCCTGATCCTTTGACAGTAGAACAAAGAGTTCATCAAGATTTGGGTGCTCAGCCTTGGTTATGAAATACAGTTGAACTTGGGCTGAATGCCATTAAAATATATTTTGATGCTTTTTATTGTAATGGTTATGTTAACAAGATGTGACAGGCAAGTGTGTTAGATGCGGCACTGAAAAAGTTAGCAGTGCATCATTACCCCATTATAGGCTGTCCTCATGCAGTTACATGTATTTCTCCAAAGAAACTTGTATGGATTTTGTTTATAGGGCCAAACCATAAGAGGAGGATTGATCTGGTGGCTAAGGCACTGGACTGAGATCGGGGTTTGCTTCCTGATTCTTTCCCCAACTTCCTGACTGCCTTGCACCTTGGTCAAGTCCCTTAATCTCTCAGACCCAGATGTTTTAGGCATTGCTGTCCTCAGTGTTGCAACACCTAAATGATTTAGGAGCCTAACTCACATTTCTGAAAGATATTTAAGCATGTGGGTGCCTAAATCCCCTTGACTGTCAATAGGATTTTGGTTCTCTTTTGAAAATGAAACTTAAGTTCCATTGCAGCAATACCTAAATACCTTTAAAAATCTGTGCCTGTGGACCTTAATTCCCCATCTTTGTATTGAAGGTATTCATATTTTCTTCTACCAACACTTGCGTCTATCTTGCCTATAGAACCATTATCAGTCTCTCTCTGGCTCAGTGACTATTCAGGTAATCGATACAAAGTGGAACAGCTTCAATAGGAGAGCATGAGCCTGGCCCTTTGGCCAGTAGTCTGGTGGTTAGAGTACACAGCTGGGAAGGGGGAGACTTGGACCCTACTCTGAAGTCATTAGAAGGATCTGAACTTAGGTCTACTGCCTCTGGGGGAAGTGCCATCACCATTGGGCATAAGATGAACAGCACTTCCTCATCTTTTTTTTGATGAATGTCGCCTAAATCCGCCTGAAAAATCAAAATACTTTAGTTGGAGAATGATGAACAAATCTCATCATTTTCATTTTCTTTTTCTTTTTTCGATGGAAGAAAAATTTTGGCGGGAAAAGTTTTTGGTGAAAAATGTCACCCAGAGCTAGAGATGACTAGAGTTAGAGGCTAGAAGCCTGTCACCTCTCTGCCCCTGACAGGACTACATGAAGGAAATTCCGTGAGTGCAAACTAGCCAGTTTTGCAGTCACCTGCGCAGAAATTACCTGTGCAGGAGACAGTTCATCGCACACAGAGATAAAGACTGAAGTCCTCTTTTTAGCCACAGAGCAGCCATATCATGAGCAGTGGCAGGGCAAACCTCTCATGTCCTCCTTGCCAATGTACCCTATTTCTAACCTGCAGGGGCCACTCCCAGATGTAAGAGAATACTTCACTGTGCAGGCCCATTAAGTCTTTGGACTCCCTGCTGAAACGGCAAGCGTGACAATTGTGGTGGCTTGTGTGATATAGGCATCTGTCAGTCTGGAACTGGATTAAGAATTACCAATTTGCTTCATGTAAGAGTAGGTCCTGGAGCTAGGTTTACATGCTAACAGTCCAGGATGGAATGTTCTCAGGTTGCTCCAGACCCTTGCATGGAGGTGAGAGCACAGAGTCTTCCCCACACACTTGTGTTTCTAGTGCAAGGACCAGGGAGAATCACACTCCTTGAGCGTAGGGGGAGCGCAGAGATAGCTCCCTCCGTATGCCCTTTGGGGCACTTATCACCCACTTCTTACTGTATGCCCAGAGCAGCTAGGTTTTCCTCCCTTCTGCCTGAGAAAGCAAATGGAACTTCAGTGGTCCCCATCCCATGTTCTCAGCAGAGGAAGCAGCCTCTGGAGCAGACCGTTCTGAACAACAGATGGCACAATATAGCCCTTGAAGGGGAGAAGCTTAATAACCCATCACCGCTCTCCTGAGTTATCCAGTCCCAAATTGGAAAAATAATCCTCCATTGAAAAAGTAATACAGATCCCTCTATCCTTTCTGACTAAAAAGCATATAAGGGAAATATCTACTATAGATTCCATCTATATTATGTGTCTATAACATGAATATATACATGTTGTGGATTTAAGATTGGATCCTAACTGAATAGGCTCTCAAAAACTGGACATTTCAGTTCTCAATGTGTGACAGCCAGGTTCCATTGCAGTCAATGGGAGATTCAGATACACAGTGAGTAGTCTGACCAAGGCGCATAGCCCTGCTATAGTTAAGATTGAAAATATTTGTTCTAATCTGCCATTTTCAGGTCATAACTTACTCAAACAATTCTCTTATGGGAAGAAACTTTCCATGGGATCACCTTCCAAATGGCAATTTAATGGAAAGTTGGACCAAAATTTTTTAAGCTATTTGTGTTATCAAAATCTTGGGGCAGGAGCAATACAGGATTCTGAGTATATCTGGGATCCTGACTAAGTATACCAGTGAGAGCCAAGATTTCACCCAATGAACATCACCAAGCTGGGAGGGGTTGCAAGGACTTTGGAGGACATTATTAGAATTCAAAACAACCTTGACAAATTGGAGAATTGGTCTGAAATCAACAAGGTGAAATTCAATGAAGATAAATACAAAGTACTTCACTTAGGAAGGAAAAATCAAATGCACAACTTCAAAATGGGGAAAACTGGCTAGGTGGTAGTACTGCTGAAAAGGATCTGGGGGTTATAGTGGATCACAAACTGAATATAAGCCAACAATATGATGCAGCTATGAAAAAAGGCTAATATCATCCTGGGATGTATTAGTAGGAGTGTCAGATGTAAGGCACAAGAGGTAATTGTCTCACTTTACTTGGCACTGGTGAGGCCTCATCTTGACTACCGTGTGCCACATTTTAGGGAGATTGTGGATATATTGGAGAGAGTCCAGATGAAAGGAACAAGAATGATAAAAGGTTTAGAAAACTTGACCTAAGACGCAAGGTTAAAAAAAAAACCTGGGCATGTTTAGTCTTGAGAAAAGACTGAGTGATAGCCTGATAAGTCTTCAAATATGTTAAGGACTGTGTGACATTACCCAGGGTACAATCTGAACCGATGGACAGCTGTGTCCCCTCAGTCCTCCAACCTGGTGTGCCTTTTACACTGAGAACAACTACTCGTGGGCTGCTCACACACAGCCTCCAGCATGTAAGTTACTCCCAGTTATAGTGCAGGAGTTCTATAGCCAGCCACTCCTGCATTGTACTGCAGAGCAACATCAGCAAACTCCCAATCCCAGACTTTCCTCAGAAATGTGCATCTTGTATTGCCCAGCACCCTCCTGGACAATACAAGCTCGTATAAAATCCGTCGTTTCATTACTAGAAAATGATGTGCACAAATCCTGTCATCCCAAATGAAGTTTCCCAAACACTTCAATCCAAACACACGGGTTTAGATAAAACAATAAAACAAATGAATTAACTACAGAAAGCTAGATTTTAAGTGATGACAAGTAATGAGACATAAAAGTCAGAATTGGTGACAAAGAAATAAAGATAAAACACAACTAACCCCTAACTTAACAAGCTACATGAATTCAAACAAAGATCTTTCTCATCACAAGTTTCAACAGTCTAACTGGCTGAATCTTTCAGTCAGGATCTCTCCCTGGTCCAGTGCTGCATCTCTTCAGGTGTTGATGATGCCAATGGTACAGAGAAAGGCAAAGGTGATTTGGGGTGTTTGCTCTCTCCTCTTATAGTCATTTCTCTTGTGCAAGAATCATCTCCAGCTGAGGTTCAGAAGACTGTGTGGCCAGGAACTTCAAGCTGTTTCTTTGTCAAAATGTAGATTCTTTGCCCACATCCTAACTTCTGCCAAAGAGTGCCCACTGACTCAGGTGATGGTCCAATTGATCTCATTGAGACCTGGCTGAGGTGTTAGCTAGCCTTTTGTCTCTGGGAGACTGGTTTGTGACTGCCCTCCAGAACATGTTGGAATATGTCCCAGTAATATCACACAGGGGAATCTGATAACTTTACATATAATGTTGCCACATGTATTTTACCAGGACAATAATGATCAGCAAATTATGAGTTTTTCAAGTGACACCTCCCAAGGCATACTTTATACAAGTTTTACCATAATCCTCTAAAAGGAGTTGAACATAAGGGTACACACTGTCACAGGCTGTTATAAAGATGGTGATCAATTGTTCTCCATGTCCACTGATGGTAGGAGAAGTAGTAATGGGCTTAATCTGCTACAGGGGAGATTTAGATTAGATATTAGGAAAAACTTCCTCTAACTATCAGGGTAGTTAAGCTCTGGAATAGGCTTCTGAGGGAGGTTGTGGAATCCACATGATTGGAGGTTTTTAAGAACAGTTTGGACAAACACCTGTCAGGGATGGTCTAGGTTTACTTGATCCTGCCACAGTGCAAGGGGCTGGACTTGATGACTTCTGGAGGTCCCTTCCAGCCCTACATTTCTATGATTCTATGATGACAGAGAATGTTCTCTTTAAGCATTCAAAAGTAGGTTCACCATTGTGTCTCAGTTTGGGTGTTTTGGAATCTGGGCCTAATATTGCCTAACATCTGCAGCCTGGTGTCTGTCCTGGACTTCATACATTTTCTGTCTTGCATGTACACAGTTAGTCATCAAATACTTACTTAGGGTCTTTTCCAAAGCCCACTCGAGACTCCCTATTAGTTCACTATGCTTTGGATCAAATTCTCAGGAAAAGTTATTGAAGTTGTTTGTGGTTTTTTTAACCCTTTGTCTGGAAGGTAAAATTGCAGAGTTAAAATGGCAAATCCAGTATTGTGAGCAAGCTAAGCTAAATTCATATGTTACTTCGTATTAGGATCACATGCAATTTTTTGGGCATTGTCTTATTCAAGAACATCCAAAGAGACTGATGTGACAGGATGTGACATCCATACCTGACAAGGAGCTGGCAATCTTGAATATGCCAAATCTTGTAAAAGAAAGAGTTTGTCTAATGATAATTACCCTCTCTCTTCCTGTTAGTATGAGAATCTTTTCATGGATACTATTCAGACATAACATGATCCTCATTTCAGGGAGAAAACTAAACTTTTCTGGTAGCAGCAGCAAAGAGGAAATGGTGGCTGGAGACAGGGCTGAGTTATAGTCCTAATGAAAAATAAACAATATTGTAAAAGGAAATGTTAAAAAAAAAGTTTTAATTAATCGGAAAGAAGAGAAAAGAGAGTGAGATCTCTAGGGGTCTTTCAGCCTCCTTTCCAGAGATGAAGAAAAACAAGCAAATACGAAATCCTGATTATTAAATCCATTTTTAGGAGCTGCCAGGAAATTTGAATGCCATGAATTACTTATATGCAACACAAAATCCCTTATTTTCATATTCACAAAGGCTTTGCAACTAATATGAGGAACTAATTTCCCTTAATCTCACATCTAGTATGTAAATGAAGGGAAGACCTCCTCTAAAAGAAATAGTATTTCGAGGGCTTGAAAACCCTTTTAATATCTTTTGACAACTGTAAATTTCCAGAGTACAAATGCAGGTGTTAGTTCTGGTGTTGGGATAGCTTTCAAGATCTGTTGAATGGCAAATAGTATGTCCATCTTCCCAGAGTTCACCAAGTGTTCCTTATTAATGGGTCTAGCTGGGAACGTTGCTGTGGGTAAGAGAACTAAGCCAGAGAGTATAATACAATATATATTTTTTTATCATTCCAGCTGTTTGGGTGGATTAGAACATTTAGAACATTGATAGTGGATCCTACAGGCCTTATTCATGTGAGTAGTCCCATTGATTTAATGAGCACTACTCCTGGGAGACGGGCTGCAGGAACAGGTGCATTGTAGAATAATGATAATACCTTTCTCTTATGCATCTGTAGATCTCAGAGGGCTGTAGTTATGAGTTCTCTATGGCTTTAAACCCTGATTCAGGAAAGCACATTTTAAAATCACATATCATGCTCTAAAAGTTAAGCACAGGCTTAACTCTTTTCCTGAATGAGGATGCTTTCCTGAGTGAGGGTCTGCTCTGGACCTGAGCAAAGACATCCATGTTTACTGACTCTTTATTCTTACTCCTGTTAGTAAGGAATCACAGAAGAAGAAAAGAGATGACGCAATAGGATTTGTGTGTCAGTATATTCATGTCTGATAAGAAAGGAACAGCACATTTTTCAGCCTTTTTTAAGGCTAATCTGGTTTTCTTGCAAGTGAAGGCACCCAAACAACCTTAACTCTGCCCTCTAGTGATGCCATGCAATGACCATACAATTATTATTAAGACATTTTAGTGTCTGTGGGCCCACATTAGATTAATCTGATGTTTTTTAAATAAAAGACACATTAGATTTTTTTCATATTCTCTTACTCCCCCCATCCCATTTCACTTCAGAACAGAGTTATGGATCAGGTCTCTGGATCAGTTGCTGGAACTCAAAGAAGGTTGTGGAATCCCCATCTTTGAAGGTTTTAAGAACAGGTTAGACAAACACCTGTCAGGAATGGCCTAGGTTTACCTTTTGAGGTCCCTTCCAGCCCTACATTCCATTATTCCATTGTAGATTTCCTGTGTGTTGCCTGGCAAGTTACTTGATCTCTCTGTGCCTCAGTTTCTGATCAGTAAAATGGGGAGAGTGATATTTGCTTTTGTCAACTGCTTTGAGATCACTCAAAAAGTGGAGTGTAAATATTATTGTAGTACTATTATGGATGCAGTATAATTACTATATAATTATTAACTGTATTATATGTTGGAAATATTTGTAACTATTACCACACTATGAAAGAATGATTTTGGCTATTGAGAGAAGCAGAATATAATCTCTGCATTGCTATAAAATTAAACTTGATTCTGACATAATATATTTGGTAGCTGTGTTAGGGTATTAGCTTGTTAGCTGATAGTCTGTTAGCATATCCTGTACATGTACTTTTCTCCAGCTGGCTTCAACACAATGGGCTAGCTTCAGAACTGGTGTGGTAAAAAGGTGAAATACCCACTTAAATCCAGGGAGGGATGGAGACCTGATGAAATTTTCAACAGTGTTTAGTGATGATCTAATGCTTTGCCCCTGATGTCAATGGAAAAACTTCTATTAACTTAAACAGGAATAGGGTTAGACCAACGCTGAGCACTGTTATATTTAAATTTGCCAGGAATACCCTTTACAATCAATCAGATCTGGGTAGGAATCTATTTGAGTGATCACGAGCTAATTCAGTTTAAACTAAATGGAAGGATAAACAAAAGAAATCTGCAGCCAGGGTCCTTGATTTCAAAAGGGCAGACTTAAAAAAATTAAGAGAATTAGTTAGGGAAGTGGACTAGATTGAAGAACTCGAGGATTCGAATGTGGAGGAGGCTTGGAATTACTTGAAGTCAAAGTTGCAGAAACTATCTGAAGCCTGTATCCCAAGCAAGGGGAAAAAATCGTAGGGAAAGGCTTTCAGATCAAGCTGGATGAGCAAGGATCTCAAACAGCTTGAGAGAAAGCAGAAAGTCTACAAGGAATGGAAGGTGGGATGGATCAGCCAGGAAAACTACCTCTTGGAGGTCAGAAGGTGTAGGGATAAAGTGAGAACTGCCAAAAGCCAAACAGAGCTGGACCTTGCAAAGGGAATTAAAACCAATAGAAACGGGTTCTTTAGGCATATAAATAACAAGAAAACAAGGAAAGAAGTGGGACTGCTAAACAGTGAGGATGGGGTGGAGATTAAAGATAATCTAGGCATGGACCAACATCTAAACAAAATACGTGGCCTCAGTTTTTATAAGGCTAATGAAGAGCTTAGGGGTAGTGGCAGGGTGGCTAATGGGCACGAGGATATGGAAGTAGAAATTACCACATCCAAGGTGGAAGTCAGGCTCAAACAGTTTAATGGGACTAAAATGGAGGGCCCAGATAATCTCCATCCAAGAATATTAAAGGAACTGGCAAATGAATTTGCTAACCCAATAGCAAGGCTTTTTAATGAATCTGTAAACTTGGGGTTCATACCCTATGACTGGAGAATTGCTAATATAGTTCCTATTTTTAAGAAAGGGGGGGGGAAACAAGATCTTGATGACTTTGAAAACTGGAGTAATAGAAGTAGGATGAAATTTAATAGTGCAAAGTACTAGGTCATTTAGGGACTAGCAACAAGGATTTTTGCTATAAGCTGAGGATTTATCAGTTGGAAGTGGCAGACAAGGGAAAGACCTGGGTGTATTGGTTGATCACAGGATGACTATGAGGCACCAATGAGATACAGCCACGAAAAAAGCCAATGTAGTCCCAGGATGCATCATGTGAGGTATTTCCAGTAGAGGTAGGGAAGTATCAATACGATTTTACAAGGTGATGAGACCTCATGTGGAATACTGTGTGCAATTCTAGTCTGACATGTTTAAGAAAGATTAACTCAAACTGGAACAGGTGCAGAGAAGGGCTACTAGAATGATCAGATGAATTGAGAACCTGTCTTATAAGAGGGCGTCTCCAAGAGCTTGGCTTGTTTAGTCTAACCAAAAGAAAGCTGAGGGGAGATATGATTGCTCTCAATAAATACATCAGAGGGATAAATACACAGGGAGGGAGAAGAGTTATTTAAGGTCAGCACCAATGTGTACACAAGAATAAATGGATATAAACTGTCCATCAACAAGTTTAGGCTTGAAATTAGACAAAGGTTATAACCAACAGAGGAGTGAAATTCTGGAACAGCCTTCTGTGAGGGAGGAGTGGGGGCAAAAAACCTAACTGGCTTCAAGACTGAGTTTCAGAAGTTTATGGAGAGGATGGTATGATGAGACTGCTTACAATGGCATGTAACTGATCTGTGAGTGCTAGCAGCAAATATCTCTGCTTTCTGGTGATGGCACAGTAGCTGGGAGGGCACTGAGTTACTATTGAGAATTATTTTCCAGGTGTCTGGCTGGTGGGTCTCTAACTGATTCTCCATATTTGGGGTCAGGAAGGAATTTTCCCCTGGTCAGATTGGCAGAGACCCTGGTTTTTTTGTTTATTTATTTCTGGCCTTCCTCTGCAGCATGGGGCATGGGTCACTTGCAGGTTTAAACTAGTGTAAATGGTGGATTCTCTGTAACTTGAAGTCTTTAAACCATGATTTGAAGATTTCAGTAACTCAGCCAGAGATTAGGGGTTTATTACAGGAGTGGATTAGGTTGTGGCCTGCCATGTGCAGGAGGCCAGACTAGACTATCATGATGGTCCCTTCTGGCCTTGTAGTCTATGAGTTTGTAAAGGGGAAGGGACTGAAAGATTACACCCACTGACAGGCTGCCACAGCAAGCTATTCTCCAGTGTCTCCAGAGCAGAGCATTCTGTGGTTCTCTATCTACCAGACACTATGGAAAGGAAGGGCTTCATACTCCAGCGGTGTTGCTATTAAAGTCAACAAGTACCTGGCTGTTGTGAAGGGGTGGCCAGAAAGTCTATTTGTGAATTAACACAGCTTTTAACTGCCCTAGGTAAGCCAGATGCATCATGTAATACAACAATAGCTACAGCACAGCACTTGATTTACTCCTGATAAAAAAAACCCTAGTGACCATGGAGGAGTTTGTTCCACAGAGGGATACGAAATGAGGGTAGATTGATTGTACTCGCAAGGTCAGCCATTTTGGAATACAGGACTGGAAGTAACCTAGTGGGTGAGGCAAATAGAGGATGTTGTGCTGGAGAAACTGACAGCCGAGCTACATGCCGAATGGGAAGAATATGCCCAGCAGTGATCGCTTACCTCAAAAAACAAGAAGTCACGCTCACCCAATAGAGACGTTGGACCAGATCAAAGGCAGCTGCCTTGTGCCTATTGTGTACGTGCCAAGCAGTCTTAAAACTGGCCCAAGAGCTCAGCTGGGGAGTTCCCTGCCAAAGAAGAATTTCTGGGTGGTGTAAAACCATCATACCCTCTGTGCCACCCCTTAGGAGCTGTCAGCATGACAGAGTTAAGAGAGGGTGTAGCTAGAGCACACCGTACCCCAGCAATTCCAGTGGGGGCCATTCTAGTAGCTCTGAGGCTACTCCGACTTATGCCGGGGACAGGCCCAGGGACTGTGGAAGTACAGAGGCAGTACCAAGCAGAGCTTGCCTGGATTGTTACCAAGAGTCTCGAGTAGGTCATTATACATGGTGCTGTAGGCTCTTGGGTTGTTAACATGAGTGCACTAGCTAAGTAAACCCTATCCTATTTGTGTAGGGGCCGATGGTAGTGTGGTGTACTTGCTGGCTTTCTGGGTTGCCGCTACATATTGTTAAAAAGTTTAAGGTGTCAAAATCTTTCCATGTTAGCACTAGGTTACCAAATGCCTCAATCAACAAATCCAGCCAAATGGGCCAAATTCTCCCCTGCTGTGACTTCAGTGATTACAGTGGAGGTGCACCAGGGAGATATTTGAGTGAAATGAAATAATGAAATAACAGAACGGATGAAGCAGAGACAGATCTGGCAGCCCAGTGAAACTGCAAAGACTTGAGAGAGAATGGGCAGGCGATTCCACTGAAGTTATAGTTAAGAGCAGTGATATTATTCTTGGGACCAATTCTGCAGTGTCCAGAGCACCCACAATTGCTGTTGACCTCAAGAGGAGTTGTTAGTGTTCAGCACCAGTAAGGATTTTGTATTTTTCGAAGACATTTTCTGCCCCATTTCCCAGTGTGGAAAAGGCTCTCCATAGCCAAGCTGATAAGCTCAGCACAGAGTTTTGCATAAATTACAGCATGTCAGGATGCATTGAAAGGGGCTGCTTTGCCAACGGATGGGAGAAATAAATCCTTCAGACCAGGGGCGGCTCTAGCTTTTTTATTGCCTCAAGCATGGCAGTCGGGCAGCCTTCGGTGGCTTGCCTGCGGGAGATCCCTGGTTCTGCGGATTCAGCGGCGAACCTGCGGGAGGTCCACTGGTCCCGCAGCTTCAGCGTACCCGCTGCCGAATTGCCACCGAATCCGCGGGACCAGCAGACCTCCCGCAGGTGCGCCGCCGAATTCGCAGGACCAGGGATCGCCCGCAGGCAAGCCGCCGAAGGCTGCCTGACTGCCGCCCTCACAGGGACAGGCAGGGCGCCCCCTGCAACTTGCCGCCCCAGGCACATGCTTGGAGCGCTGGTGCCTGGAGCCGCCGCTGCTTCAGACAGAAAAAAAAGGGAAGTGGAAATGGACGTGATGGGTGTGAAATTGGCAGCCCTAGCTCCGACAGTGGCTCATAGCCTGCCTAGAAATGTACAGTCTTAGTCATAAAGCTATGGGCACAACCTGGGTCACCTCTTGGAGGTATAGGAAGCTCTTAAGGAAGGATCTAAGTACCAAATCAGCTGTGCCAGCAGTATCCTGACAAAAAAGCTATACTGCAAATGCTATCAAGGATCAAATTGCACAATAAGAATAGCTCCACCAACGCAATCTAAGTAATTTGGGTCTGGAGTTTAGTGGCAAAATATGTTGAATGTATAGGCTCTTTCAGAAAGTAATCGCAGGCAGCCCAGTGATATCCCACATACTGTAGCAATGTGCTTAGAGTTTGTGTCCTGTTCTCGGCTCTCCATTCCCAGGGCTAACAGCCCCGAGCAGAGGCATCATGCTTCTTAACACCATAGATCCTGCTAGACATTTAGGATGGAAAATCACTTTACAAAGCAGCCTGGCTTCTGTTTCCTATTGCATGAGACTTGCCATGGCATGACCATGGTGCATAAAGGATTACAAATGCTTCTCCTGGCGGACCGGGAATGTGTTATATTAGGCAGGAATGAATTCTTGGATCAAGAGGATAGTTGGAAAGGGAAAAATGCAGCCCATCATTAAACATTAAAGCTTTGGATCTCCCTTCTCTGCCACTAGCGGGTTAGGCCAGCTCAGAAGGGCCTAATTGTGGAAGGTTCCTGTGGAAGAAGCCACATGGTCAATGAGTTGGATTGAGAAGGATTCATAGTAAAGGTTGAGGGCTCCCTCTCAAAAGAAAGAAGAAGGTCCCTGTTCAATGTAATGGGAAAACTGTAGAGACTTAATCCTAAAAATGAAAGCTAAAGGGTGATAACGTAATTTCTATATCAGACAAAGGTATAATATGATCCACTGGATGGAAGTTGAAGATAGGCAAACGGAGACTGGAAAAAAGATATACATTTTTAACAGTAGGGGTAAATAATGTACCAAGGGTTGTGGTAGAGGCTCCATCACTGGCAATTTTAAAATCAAGATTAGATGTTTTTTCTAATCGTATGGTTAGTTCAAATAGGAATTAATTCAGGGGAGTCCTATGGCCTGTGTTATGCAGGAGGTCAGAATAGATGACCACTGTGCTCTCTTCTGGCCTTGGAATCTAGGAAAAGGACCTGAGGATTACAGTGGACAAGAAGCTGGATAAGAGTCAACAGTGTGGTGTTGTTGCCAAGAAGGCTAATGGCATATTGGGCTGCATTAGTAGGAGCATTGGCAGCAGATCGAGGGAAGTGATTATTCTCCTCTATTCAAGACTGGTGAGGCCACATCTGGAGTATTGTGTCCAGTTTTGGGGCTCCCACTACAGAAAGGATGTGGACAAATTGGAGAAAGTCCAGTGGAGGGCAATTAAAATGATTAGGAGGCTGGTACATGACTTATGAGAAGAGGCTGAGGGAACTGGGATTGTTTAGTCTACAGAAGAGAAGAGTGAGGGGGATTTGATAGCAGCCTTCAGCTACCTAAAGGGTATTTCCAAAGAGGATGGAGCTAGGTTCTTCTCAGTGGTGGCAGATGACAGAACAAGCAGGAATGGTCTCAAGTTGCAGTGGGGGAGATCTAGGTTGGATATCAGGAAAAACTATTTTAGTAGGAGGGTGGTGAAGCACTGGAATGGGTTACCTAGGGAGGTGGTGGAATCTCCATCCTTAGAGGTTTTTAAGGCCCTGCTGAGATGATTTAGTTGGGGTTGGTTCTGCTTTAAGCAGGGGGTTGGACTAGACGACCTCCTGAGGTCTCTTCCAATCCTAATCTTTTATGATTCTATAAATCTGTTGTCTTGAGTAGAAACTTATCTCCTTTCTTTGTTTTTTAACCGTTCTATAGAATTCTACAGAAGTTCTCTATTAAATTCAATAGGATGATTAAAACAAACCATATAGAGTGTAGATAATTCTTTGTTAAAGTCTGTAGATTTATATAGTAATTTCTGGAGAACTCTCTCTTAGATCCTGTTTGTTTCATCCCTATTACATTCCAACGGGACAGTTTTGATAAATGGATCAGTACAATTTAATCAGACTGTTGCTCCTTTGTACGAGCTGAACAGATTTTCTTTAAGTAATCCCCATTCTATTGTTTTGAGATGGATCCATACTTCTGAGAATGTGAATAGTTGAAATATTGGTGGAGAATGAAAGTAACGTAATCTTTGTTCTTTGTAAGTCCTGACAGGCCTCCTGTGTTTTTCTGATTGTGAAGCCTTTTAACAACAGACTGGCAGTCTACCTCATCCTCTGAGAAGCAGTGTGTCCTAATGAAGATGGTACTGGACTGGGAGGCAGGAGACCTGCATTCTGTTCATGGCTCTGTCATCTGACTCATTGTGTGACATCGGGCAAGTCTCTTCAGAGCAGGGACTGTCTTTTACTATGAGTTTGTGCATTGCCCCCCACAAAGAGGCCTTGGTTGAGGCCTCAAGGTGCTGAGGCCCTGAATACTTAATTAAAAGCAAAGTGTTCTTCATGCACTCCAATTCCTGGGGACAGGATAACCCCGTCTTAGTCACTTCAGTCTCTTCTAGCTCTTATCTTTGGGAATAAGACAGTTATCTCCAACCACGCCAATGAGTTCTCTGAATACTTTGCAGCCTGCAGAAATTTGTTATTACCTGAGAAGAAGGGCTCAGTAATGATCCACAGACTTATACTGGGTGATACATTTTCCTCTTGTTGTTAGTACTGGTGAAATTATTCACTGGAAGAGCAGGGCCAAATCCCCATCTGTGCTGAAGCAGAACCGGTGTGGAGGAGGCAAAGGTGGTTTCTAAGCCACCTTCAAACTTCTCCTCAGTCCTGGCGCTTGCCAGGGGAAAACAAGTTCACCAGCAAACGACAGAGCACCTTACGGGCTGCTGTGATTTCCACCACATTTTAATGGCTTCATAACCAACTAGATTCACTGGAGCACACTGCTCTTTGGCCACCTTCTTCACTCGATGCTTGGATGCAAGGGGCCATGAGGGACTTGCATAGAACTAGATCTATTGCCTGAGGATTTCCCTACATTGGCCCCTTTTATAAAACTCCAACAGGTGCTATGCATATCTATGGTATTTATATAAAGAACAAACAATTACTGCGGCTGTTAGTTACTATTATTATTGATCATGTTAATTTCTTTCAGAGACTTTAAAAATACTTTAAAAAAAAATCTCCACCTGGTTTGGATCTCGTATAGGGACTTAAAAGAACAAATCCTTACCAGGAAACACCTGGCTTTTAAGGTGTTATAAACCATAACAATCACATTCTGTCTTCCACCTGTGTCTCTGCTTTGAGGATGAAAGGCCTGATTCTGCTCTCAGGATTTTTAGACCAGCATAACTGTATTGGTTTCAGCATAGTTCCTGATGATTTATATTGGTACAATCAGGATTGTAATCGGACCGTGTTTCCCACTGCTATTTTGGAAGGGTGAAAGAGTGGCACAATCCTCCTCACCAAAGGACTTTTGGAGAAAGGAGCATAAAATGTCCTTTTTTTCAGAGACAACTGAAACCTTTGGTGAATGTTGACTCATTCAGTGCAGTCAGCCTTGATGGTGAAATGGGTTCTGAAGTCCCTGACCATGGTGCTGAAAGACATAAATGGAGCTGCCTTGAAAGTAAATTAGTTTGTCTTTTCACTTGTTTCTGTTTTAAAATATTACAATGTTTTTAAAAAGCAATCTGTCTCATGGAGAGATTAAAGTTGACATGCTATAATAAACAGCCGGTGGGGTAACTATATATTTAGACACTTTTAAAAACATGTCATACTGTATATACTTCAGAGTCATGATATCTATCGCATCAGGTTAATCCATAATGTGGAGCTAAAGGAAAAGCCAGGTAGACATCATGTGATCACATTAAAAATGCCATAGTACCAATAAAATAATATAGTTTTCCAGTTCATTGTTATGTATCTTATTTAAAGGTGACCTCCAAAGGAGGATTGCATAAAGAAGCAAACAAGTTTGACACAAATTAGGGGCCAAATGTAACTTCCACTGAAATCAATGGGAGTTAGACCAGTTCTTTGGATAGCTAGTTAATTACATTGAAATGTCCCCAGCTCCTGACAATTACATGCACGTTCCATGTCCTTCATCTCAATGACTATAGCTGGATCTGAAGGATATGGAACGTGCATGTAATTCCATGCATAGTAAAGGAACAACCTAAATAGCTCATCTCTGCAATGCCGATGATGCTTCTTACTGGATCCAGCCTTACCTTTTAATTTGATATCTGGAATACAGTGCAAAGGTGTGCATGTAATTCCTCTTCTAGACAACCAAATACTAATATGTTCTCAGTTATGGCTGCAACATTCCTGAGTCCTCTATATGTCTCAGCTGGCCTGCAGTGGAAATTCTCTAGTGCTGAGATAATACCAAAATGCAGACAAAGACCTTTGGCCAAAAATGTACTGTGCTGAAAATTATCAGTGACATTGTGACTGTTCAGACAGTCTAATTGCATAATACCATCACAATGAAGTAACTTGTGCTTCTGTGAGCTTGTAATCTGTTCAAGGCTTGTCAGGAGGTTTCAAGGAGGAATGGGTACAGCTGGTCAAGGAAAGAGGGGGAAAAACCTTGTGAAATTTTGATGGTGGTTATGGTTTGTCTGGTTTGAAACTGACCACTTCTGGGTTTTTTTCCCTTCAAAGCATTGATAGATATTTTTATCACGTGTTATTGAAATGGCTATCAACAGTTTTTTGGGAAATAACGTTGATAATATTTATGATGATGATTTTGATGCTTAATAATATTGTAAAAATGATTCTTGAATCAGTCAGCAGTTTTCCACAATATTTTTAATTGGGGTGGGGGAAGGGGAAGAGGGGCCATTTTCCAACAAAAATATCCCTTTTTGTTTGAAACATTTGAACATGCTCTGGGAATTGGGGTGGTTTACTCCCAAAGATCCAGGTGAACTGTGTTTGTCTGGGTGGGCAGTCTTGCATACTGCAGGCAGCCATCTCGTGTCCTCCTTGAGACTGTTTATAGCACAGTTTGGGCCTGTGCACACAAGCCAGACCACTTGTGTTGTAAGATGTTTTTGTCATAACTGAATTTAATAACCAGTATTTTGGCTGTATCCACAAGCTTTTATTTCATCTGTGTCCTTCTGATTTCCAGGCAGCACTAAAATTCTCCCAGTGCAAGTTTCTCTACTAAGGAGTGGTATGAACTGGTAAAGTGTGTGTGTGTGTGTGTGTGAATTTATTTGGTTTCCTTAATTGGATTTCTTTAATGTGCCTTTTCCCAAATGGCTCTAGTCACTTTCACAAATAATTAAAATAAAAACGAATATAAAAGTCTCAAAATACCAAAACAAAAAAACCACCCTATCCCTTTTACCAACCAGCCCTAATTGAAGCACATGCTCTCCCATGATGAGTGATTTACCAAATATGCAGACAAACAGCAATACTACATTTTTCTACATCAAAGGGTTTCTTACATTTTTTGACGTTATTACAGCCAGCGTCGCCTCCTCTTATTGATCAAAACCTGAAAGGGTGGTTCTCTTCTGTGCCCAGGAATGGCCCTGTGCTTGGAGTGCACTGAAATAAACACAGGAGATGTAGTACTTTGTTGTGGTGTAAAAAGGATTTTTGAGCAGTGTAGTCTACTCTCCCTACCTATGCCTCAACATACCTGCAGATATCTCTGTTAAAGGGCCTGCATTTTCTAGGCTGTACAGTGAGTCTGGAAGATGGTAAGTCAAAGATCAACAATACCTACATGATCTTATCATGACCAATGGGCCTGTCTTGCGGGTGTTTTTATACTTGTTAGAGGTGAAATGGCATTGTAAGAGTATAATGTTGATGGGGTATATTGCTTATTAACTTGGAACATACATGGGAGGCAAATAGGGAGATAGAAATAAATGGGTTATTAAGCTCGCTACATTTAAAGGCTGTTGTAGGATAAGGCCTTGTGGGAGTATTTATGTCAAAGGCTGGGATCTAGCTGAAATAGTGTAAGGCCTAAAGAGAGGACCCTAAGTCATCAGTTCTGCATTCTCATTCTGAGGGGAAAAATAAGTTATCACAAAGGGTACAGTACACTGCAGAATTCTGCAGGAAGGGAGTTTTGGGGGGCTTTGGCAATCAGGTTGCTATGCAGTACCTAAGTACACCGCTACCTCAATATGCTACCCGATATAACACAAATTTGGATATAACGCGGTAAAACAGTGCTCCAGGGGGGCGGGGCTGTGCACTCTGGCGGATCTAAGCAAGTTCAATGTCACATGGTTTCACCTATAACGCAGCAAGATTTTTAGCTCCCAAGGACAGCGTTATATTGAGGTAGAGGTGTAGTTAGAGCACATTTGTATATAGGAATTACTGAGAAAGAAGTGATGTAAATCATAATATTAATGTTTAATTATGGACACCTCCTGAAAGGCTACATACAGATAGGGGTAGGAATTGAACTTCTTATAATCTTCTGATGAGCTCCACTTACTTTCCCCACTATCTTTGTTTCCAGTGGTCTCCACAGAGTTGTAAGTATGCACAGAGCAAGATTGTAAATATGGAACGATGCAGGAAACCACATAACTGTACTTATCGTATTTTAATAATTATGTATATTGAATTTTCCTATGACTTCAATTATTGTTGTCTGTGTTAAGTAATGTTTGTGTTTTTCACCAAATTCCATCTTATCAACATAGCTGCCTAGGAAAAGAACAAGTGCATGTTGCATCCCAATAAATAATCATATAGTGTAATAATTGTTCAGGCTGCAGTATACACAGCTGGCTTCCTTTTTAATACTAATGCATCACTCTTATACAGCACTTTTCATCAGTAGATCACAAAGCGCTTTACAAAGGAGGTTGGTGTTATCTCCATTTTACAGATAAGGGAACTGAGGCATAGAGAGGTGAAGGGACTTGCCCAAGGTTATTCAGCTGGTCAGAGGCAGAGCCCAGAAGAGAATCCAGGTCTCGCATCACAACCCAGTGCTCAGTTCAGAGGGCCATTGTAACGGCATGGCACCCACCTCTTGAAAGTGCCCCCTTGCCAGGTGTGTGTGCCTGCAATCTTAGTCTGGGGTCACCTCTGTCAGTGGTTTTTCAGGAGGGTTTTCAATGAGTTAGCCCTCTGGCTGAGTCACATACATAGTCCGTATGTGAAACAAATGGGCCCTTCCTGTGTGTACAGTCCTTCAGAGACCTATCCCAGTACCCCTCCATTGGTATCTCTATAGCCCTCCACAGAGTCAGTCTTTAAATAGTCCCAGTCCTGGTATGGGGCCGTACTCCCAAGGCTTCCTCCCTGGAGACACTGTCTTCCTGCAACCCTTCTTGGGCTTGGTCCTTAATCAATCACACAGCCCCTTCTTGGCTAGACTTCAGATAGTCCCTTGACCTTTGTATGGGGCTGTGTCCCCAGGGCTTCCTCCCTGGAGACTCTTCAGCTTTTCTGGTTCTTTCTGGCCCCATCTGTTCTTCTATGTTCAGTCCCAGCAGCCAGCAGGAACTCCCTTTTGCTATCCTGGTCCCTGCCAGCAACTGTTATGGGCTCAATCCCAGCAGCTAGCCACGAGCTCCCTCTTGCTCCCCCAGTCCCTGCTAGCAACTGATCTGCTCATGGACCTGCTGCTCCCTAAGCCAATCAGGAACACAGTTCTCACTCCTCCAGCTCCAGGCAGCAATGACTGTCTCTAGCTCTGCAGCTCCTTTTATATGGCCCTCCTGGGCTGTGATTGGCTGTGCTCTGCAGCCTCTCTCCAATTGGCTGCTTTCCCCGCAGCCACAGTAGGCCTCTTGGAGGACTCAACTTCTGCCCTTTTTGGGATGGGGTATGGTAGAACCCTGAGTCCTCCAGCAGGAGGCCTCTGGGCCTAGTCCACCCTGTCACAGCCACACTACCTCTAATAATGCTTTAAGCTCAACTACCTCACAGCGGAGTTGTGAAGATGGATACAGGAAAAGTAAAGCTCCTCTCCATGGCTCTAGGCACCTCTGACAATGTTTAAAAATGCAGTTATGATTGGGTCAGATCCTAGCTGGTGTAAACCAGTGTAGCAGCACTGACGTCAATGGAGCTATGCCACTTTATACCAGGTGAAGATCTGGCCCAGTATTTGTAGAGCTCTTTGAACATCAGTGCAAAGTACCTCTATTAAAAATGTGCTGAAGAACAGCTGGGAAAACCCATAATCCTCAAAGCGTAGCATTTGCAACAGCAGCAAAGAGGTCACTTGGTTGCTATTACACAACAAGGGCTTCATCCTCTGGGATGCATGAGCTGAGCCAGGCCTACCTCAAGGGTATGGGGAGAAGAGCAGGAGTGAAGAGTGTGGAGGGGGCAGCAGATTGTCTGTCTGTGTGCACATGACTTGAATCCTAGCTGCAGTTTCAGCATCTCTTAATAAAGAGCCAGGTTAGCTTTAGAAACCTGGAATCCTTTCATGTTATTATCCAACACATTGTATGTGAAACAGCAGAGGTGGGGTTATACCCCTTTTCTGCCCCCCTCCCTTTAATGCGAAGCCAACTGGAGGCCCCTTTGGCTTCACTAGTAATAAATCACAGCAGCCTAAAGGCTGCTTTATCTTATGTTGACTCTCTGCAAGCCATTCTGTTGGTCATGACTCAGCTGCAGTGCCCTGCCTTCTCCCACCCAACATGAATCAACAATCCCTCCCCTATTCCAGCATGGCCTTACACCAAGAAAAAGAATCAGTGGGTAAAGCTGAATATGAGTCAACAGTGTGCCCTTGTTGCCAAGAAGGCTAATGGCATTTTTGGGTTGTATAAGTAGGGGCATTTCCAGCAGATCGAGGGATGTGATCATTCCCCTCTACTCAGCACTGGTGAGGCCTCATTTGGAGTACTGTGTCCAGTTTTGGGCCCCACACTACAAGAAGGATGTGGATAAACTGGAGAGAGTCCAGCGGAGGGCAACAAAAATGATTAGGGGGCTGGAGCACATGACTTATGAGGAGAGGCTGAGGGAACTGGGATTGTTTAGTTTGCAGAAGTGAAGAATGAGGGGGGATTTGATAGCTGCTTTCAACTACCTGAAAGGGGGTTCCAAAGAGGATGGATCTAGACTGTTCTCAGTGGTAGAAGATGACAGAACAAGGAGTAATGGTCTCAAATTGCAGAGGGGGAGGTTTAGGTTGGACATTAGGAAAAATGTTTTCACTAGTAGGGTGGTGAAGAACTGGAATGGGTTACCTAGGGAGGTAGTGGAATCTCCTTCTTTAGAGGTTTTTAAGGTCAGGCTTGACAAAGCCCTGGCTGGGATGATTTAATTGGGTTTGGTCCTGCTTTGAGCAGGGGGTTGGACTAGATGACCTCCTGAGGTCCCTTCCAACCCTGAGATTCTATGATTCTATGATCTCATGCTTGGTGCAGGTCGGGGTATCCTCAGCTGCCTGTTTAAGGCAGCCAGCAGCACAGAGGAGACTTCGCAAGGCAAGACTGAGACCCAAAAACTTACGGTATTATTATTGTGGTAGATTAAGTCCTAAATTTTGCAAGGGATAGGGAGGGGGAAACATGGGTGTCCCTTTTTTTTCCACTCTGATTGGAGCTTGATGAGATCATCCCTTGAGCACTGATATTGCGGTTAGTCATGGCTTTAAGCAGTGATTTCAGCATTAGTGCATCCCATTAAGCTTTCATGTGTTATTAAGAAATCAAACAAAGATAATTACCAGTTAGTTTCGGTTTGATTTTATTAATAAAAAGTGAAACTTCTTTGCTGCTGTCATGCAGCATTTTATGCTGTAAATGTAAGATTTGCAAGATGTGTGTGGGAGGGAGATATTTACAAAATATTTATCTCAGCAGCGGGGGGATATTCCTAACTGACTTTTCACCTGTAATCCTGTGGGCTTCCTGAGATGACAGAAATAAAGAGCCATGTGAATGGAATATTTTGCTAACGCAGCAAAGTTCTAAAACTGTTTCAGACAAAGTTCCAAACCCAGGGTAACAATTGCATTCAAGAAAGCCACCAGAAAACAAACATAAATGATCACTTAACACTTCAGAACTGCTTATTCTCTCTGCTCCCCCATGTATCTAGAGTGCAGAAAGACACTCAGTTTGCAAAGCTAACTATTCCCTTTGGTTTCTTAATGGAAATCGACTGGGTTGTATGGGAGATATGTTCATCACCATATCTTAGGCTTGATCCAGATTGAGAAGACTCTCATTGACTTCAGCCCCTAGTTGATCAAACCCCTAGTTACAAAGAAAACTAAATCCTAATAATAAAATTTAACAACCAGTTAGGCCATGGAGGAGCCTTACCTTCATCCTAATGTGCATGGTTGTGTAGTTATCTCAGTGCACTGGAGAGTACAGTATATGCTTACATTCATAGATTTGTAAATGTTGAGTCCAGAAGGGTCCATTAGATCATCTTGTCTGACCTCCTGTCTAATGCAGGCCAGATAATTTCATCCCGTTACTCCTGTATTGAGCCCAAAACTACAGGTTTGACTAAAGCCCAAACCTGGATCTGAAGAGTTGAAGAGATGGAGAATTCACTTCTTCCCTTGGTAGTTTGTTCCAGTGGTTAATCACCCTCGCTGTTAAACATTTCAAATTTAAATGTGCCTGATTTAAATGTATATGGATTAAAAAGCCCTTTAGTATGGGGTGCATTCTCCCTCTGCAGGTACTGATAGACAGGGATAGGCCTGGGGTGTTTACGGTCTCCCTGAAGCACTGGTGAGACCAGGAGGAAGCCTGTGATTCGCCGAGTCACAGCCTCCCTCCTGGGCTGCTCCTGGGACAGGGCAACAAGAAAGCGCCTCTCGTTGTGAGAGGAATTGCAGACTGACCAGCCTGTCCTGAACTTAGCCCTTGTACTTTGTATAAATTGGGGGAAAAGCCTGTTGTCTTGCTAAAGGCAACTCCATCCCACCCCTGAAGTCACTGGGACTTTGCAGCACCAAGTAGGCATGTAGCCTGGCTAAAGACTGCAAGATTTGGCCCGGCCCAATTTTCAGTAGCAGAAATGTATCCAGCCAGGAAAGGGGGGGATGGGGTGAGCACTTCCTTCCTGCCTTTTTGCTCACTGCCCTTGGCTCCTGACAGCTGTCTTCTGCCAAGCAGACTGGGCCCATGTGTTCTGCTCTCTCACCTTAACTCGACAGATGGCACTCCTGGGCCATGCTGAGGCTGCAGGGGCCATGCTGAGAACCGCTAATTTAAGGTGCATAATCTCCCTTGGTTTTGAATGCAGTTGTCCCACGGATGACGGAGTCCCGTAATGATTTGGGTAAGGAAGCGTCCATATCCTATTGCTACATCTGAGGTCACTGGAGTCTCTCAAGCTGAAATTCCTTTGGGATGGATATGGGGCAGGGAGCTGCTGCCGGGGCTGTGAAAAGCCCCTGGATATTAGAACTCACTTTCTCCCCTCGGGCTCTGATCTATTAAACTCTCTGGCATGCAGCAAAACGTGTGGGCAGGCAGGCAGGCAGGAGGTGGGCTATGAAGCCAGAGGAGGGCGGTGGTGATGTTTATGATTAGTCATGGGTAATTCTCTGGGCCGTGCACAGACTGGTGAGTTGATATTTTGATTTAGAATATTGTAAAGGCACCCGTAGCAATGGGTGGGCACCTTTGCTGTTATTGTTATGTAGTGTATTGCTGTAGAGTCTGCTCTACGAACAGTGGCCCTTGATGCTAGTGCTAGGCACAAATATATGTTATATAGCTGATAAATAAATAAAGTACAGTAGTAAGGGAGAATAAACCCCAAACATATTACTTAAGAATCAACACAGTTTTCCTATTGTCTTCCATTCCTCCCCGCCATGTTGTCTCACAGGATAAATATTTTTGTAGCATGGTTTTCAGTATTCACTGTTACAGTTTTCTAGAGATCTTTGGGTAATAACAAATGTATGAAGAACTCCCTTGCTCCTACTTAACACGGCACTCTTAGCTTAACCGTGAAACCCACAGCTTGAGTACCCATCTGTATTCATTTTTTCCTCGTGAAGTATAAATCCTGCTTATCCTGTTGCCATAACCTCACTAAGTCTATTTATTTACAGATTAGCTCTCAGCGTGATTATTCCCTTTAAGTGCCCGCAGGATGGGTGTACACATGACACATTCTAGATATATTATGATTATCAAGGAAATGCTGTGGAAAATCCAGGACACAGCTCTGAAGATGTAAGCAGGGGGAGAGATCACATTTGTTCATAGCTGCTGTTATTCAGGCTAATGAGGGGTACATTTGGGTTGTAATATGGGAAGGTTGAGAAATATAGGTTCCAATAGACATGGGGTCAGATCCTCAGCTGGAGTAAACTGAAGAAACTCCACTAACTTCAATGATGTTATCTATGCTGCATCACTCAGCATCTGGCTCATGGGTTGTAAAATTCATGTTCCAACAGCAGATAAGTGTTGGCGATGGTTCAGTTTCTGCAAAAGTCTGAGACCTCACATAGATGTACTCAGCCATTTAAAATTCCTTTGGAAGGACCAATTACAGGAGAACTCCAGAGTTTCACAGAATTGTAGATTTTAAGGCCAGAAAGGGACTGTTATGATCATCTAGTCTAACCTCCTGTAAAACACAGGCCATAGAATTTCACCCAGTAATTATTCCTGTGCTAAGTCCATAACCTTGGTTGCATATATTTTAGACAAACATCCAGTGCTGATTTTAAAGACTTCATGTGATAGAGAATCCATCAAATCCCTTGGTAAATTATTCCAATCATTACTTACCTTCACTATTAAAATGTTCTGTCTCCATTCTAGCCCGAATTTGTCTAGCTTCAGCTCTCAGCCATTGGATCTTGTTTTGTCTTTGGCTGCTAGAATAGAGAGCCCTCTGCTCTCTGAATTGTTCCCCCCATATAGGCAGTTAGGGGTCAGTCATGACCCTCTCCTCATGCTCACACAATGCCCGAAAAGCAGCTGAGCCCCCATGGTTCTACTCTGCTGGGAGGTAAGACCATGGGAAGACTGCACAGACTCTGGGAAACTCTGCATCTTGTGGACACTGCCCATCAGTGGTCATTGGTGGCACACTCCACAGCAACCAGGCAGTGGGGTGGGGGTGGGTGGCATTTTGCTTCTGGGCAGAAGGTCTGCAAAGGGCATCCCACAGTGTGGTCCCCCTGGTCAGTGATGACCTCCCTTTGGCTTCCAAAACTAGCCTTTCAGAGGACACATTGGACTGTGCATCTAGTCTTTCTGCTGTGCCCACTGGCACATGGTTAGGGTGACCAGATGTCCCGATTTTATAGGGACTGTCCCAATATTTGGGGCTTTTTCTTATATAGGCACCTGTTACCCCCTCACCTCCATCCCGATTTTTCACACTTGCTGTTAAACCCTGAAGGTCTGAGTTGTGGGTTCCTTACTAACATTGAGTAGTACCTTACTTTTCCAATAGCAATAGCCCCCTTGATTTCTCTAGGAGTATTAGTGGAATGATGTTCTATTCAACCTGAATAAGGGTCTGGTCCAAAGATAATCATTTAAAGAGGTTTTTGTATTTAATTTACTTGTTACTATTCGTTGTCATGGACAAACAATATATAAAATCAGTTCATGAGAATGGACACTCACAGTACAATAGTGATATATTAACATAATGAACAGTGCTACAAACATAGTGATCGTGTTAATTCATACTGAAGGGAAAAGTCTTTAATGGAAGTCTTTTGATATATGAGCTGTTGTTAATATGTTTAACATAATAGTAACAAATAATGTAACAATATACATGCATGTTATCTGCCCAAGAGGCTTTCTTTCATTTTTGTGCCCTGGTATCTTAGATAAATGCTTACATAGAACGATTGGAACAACTCCAATATGATCCATCTAGTTAAGGTGGGTTTACAACAACTTTGCATTGATGAAGCACTGCAAACCAGCTCACAATCTGTGAATCTGGCCCACTAAACTAACGTTACATAGTTCTCTAAGGCAATTAGCATGTTTTTTGGGAACACCCATGCACATGATGCTTCTTTCAAAATTAGTACCGAAGTCTATTCCCACTGAGATCAACAAGAATTTTGCCATTGACTTCCTAGAGGGCAGGATGAATCCCATTGTTGTAGAGTAAAAGCTGGACATCCACTTTATCTTCCCTTTTTCCTCTCCAAAATTCCAAAAGGGATTAGACCTTTTAAAATAAGTTAATTGTTTACGGTTTTCAAACTAAAGCACTTTCTGACTCAAAAGAATGGGAAACACATGGCTGTTTTTGTTTTGTTTTTTACTCCCCTCCCCCCAGCTCTGACTTCTTCTGTCATTTGAAAATGGCCAAACTGATCCTTTGGAATTTTTTGCATGGTAGAAAAGATATCTTTGTGGGTTGAGCTGTTGACCTTCAAGATTCATCCCTAGGGAAGTATGGGTCTGTAATGGGCACAGAGACAGAGCACGGGTATGGAGAAAGTTTAGGACACATTCAGAAGGTATGTTGTGACAGCCCCTGCATGGGCTATCCAGACCTTGACTCCAGGCATACAGGAGTAAGGGGCTCTGTGGGCCTTCCTACTCTTTCCTACAAGAAGGGAGATGGCAGGAGGCTTCTCTCGATCCCTGCCAGTCTGCTGGGGGTAATAATTCACTGCTTGCATAGGCCAATGGGTTGGGGGGAGGAGCAAGGGAGGGGGAATATTTTGGCTGCCTGAATTCATTTGGTTCTTTGTGGGCCCCCTTGTATTTATAGAAATCTTCCAGTTAATAAATACCCCAATGGACTATGAGTCACATATATGTTGGTCCACTCCAAATGTGCGTCAGGGGTGGAAGGGTCGTGTATTTCCCATACTAGACTAATTTCCCCCAATGTGTGTTGGAAGCAAATATTCTATGGATAGAGAATGGCCTCTCTAGAGTGGACCCTGTATGGCATAGGACTCTCACTAGAATGACCTTTGAATTTGAATTACAAAAAGACCTGGTCCCACGCACCTCACTCAGACAAAACTCATGTTAAGGGACAGATTGTGCCTCCCTCACTCATGCTGAGTAATATAATCACTTACTCTGCAATTAGACCCTGGTTCTGCTCCTGCTGAGAGTCATCACAAAACTCCGGCTGATTTCAGTGGGGACAGGAACGGGCCTTTAATTCCCTTGGAACCAATGGCGCTACTTGCAGCTAAGTTATTACTTAGCATAAGTATGGGGAGCTAAAACTGTCCCTGAATGAGAGATGCAAGTCCAGGACCTAAGTCCCATTCATGATATATCCATTCACGTTTGAAAAGCTAACAATATCATTGTGACGGGTTCGATCACAGAGACCCCCTTGGGACTGTCACCTGATGTGCTGAGACTACCTCTGAGCCTGTTTTCTCTGCCGCTTTGGGCCTTCAGAACCCTGTCTTGTTGAGCCAGATACACTAACCTGCTACAACACAGACTCAGGGTCTGACCCATGCCCCCAAAGCTGCAGACTTACTGAAAACAGCTTAGCAAGTGCTCCTGTCTCTAGCACCCAGACACCCAGCTCCCAATGGGATCCAAACCCCAAATAAATCCGTTTTACTCTGTATAAAGCTTATACAGGGTAAACTCATAAATTGTCTGTCCTCTATAACACTGATAGAAAGGTATGCACAGCTGTTTGCTCCCCCAGGTATTAATTACTTACCCTGGGTTCAATAATAAACAAAAGTGATTTTATTAAATATAAAAAGTAGGAATTAAGTGATTCCAAGTAATAACAGACAGAACAAAGTAAGTTGCCAAGCAAAGTAAAACACACAAGTCTAAGGCGAATACACTTAAGAAATTGATTGCAGATGAAATCTCACCCCCAGAGATGTTCCAATAAGCTTCTTTCACAGACTGGGCTCCTTCCTAGTCTGGATCCAGCAATCACTCACACCCCCGTAGTTACTGTGTGTTATTCCAGTTTCTTTCAGGCATCTCTTGGGGGTGGAGAGGCCATTTCTTGAGCCAGCTGAAAACAAAATGGAGAGGCTTCTAGGGCCTTTTATAGTCTCTCTCTTGTGAGTGGGAACCCCTTTGTTCTTCTGTGCAAAGTCACAGCAAAAAGATGGAGTTTGTAGCCACCTGGGCAAGTCACATGTCCATGAATGATTCAGCTTTTTGCAGGCCAATGCCATTGTTTACATGTTAGTTTGAACATTCCCAGGAAAGCTCAGATGTGGATTGGCGTCTCCCAAAGTCCATTGTCAGTTAAGTGTTTCTTGACTGGGCACTTACTGAGAATGGTCCTTTCTCAAGAAGCTGACCAAATGCTTCACTGAGGCTACTTAGAATCAAACACATTGAGATACAAGTACAAAGCCAATATTCATAACTTCAAATACAAAAATGATACACACATACAGGCATCATAATCCTAACCAGCAAACTACAACCTTTCCATAGACACCCCACTTGGCCTCCTCTGTACAAGACCTGAGGCAACCACAGGACCTGGTTGCAACAATGAGCTATATGGTCACAGTTCATGTCAATAGCGTCACAATTGTGTTCTCTCTTTGATGAATCTTGTCTTTATTCTGGTAGCATCACAAATCAGTCTGGCTGCCTGCAATACTTAACTCCTCCTAACTCCTAAAAATGCAGTGCATAATAATTGAGAGTGATAACTCCTGACACCACCTAAATTATGGAATCATAAACAGAGAACATTTACTACCATAGGCAGTATTATTTACAGTACAACAGTGTGTGAATGCTGAACTCTGTAAGTGATTTCTGATTGGATTTCACATTTAACTTAGGATAACTACTTTGATAAAAGCCCTGAGAGAATAGTACCATCTTGTAGCTTTTAAGTGATTGCTATAGTATGCCATTATAAATCTTACATTCTTCAGTTAGATATGCTAAGTAGGCTTTTTCTTCCTTTACTAATCAAAAAATCCCCCCTTTTTATACAGTACTCAGAATTAAAATTAATATTAACGTTGCTCAGCTCTGTGGTTGGGGAGGGAATTTCAATGACTTTAATAAGAAAGTTAATTTCATTTTTGGAAGCGAAATGTTTGAAAAAAAGAATACAAAGCGCAGAGTGCTTGACCTTTTCTCTGGTAGGTCTCAGAGTGGTCTGTGAGAAATGGGACTTTTTGTTTCCTTTTCAGGAAAAATCTTTGAGCAAGACAAAACCAACACCTCCAAGATCTAGTAAGTTCTTGTTCTGTTAAATTCTACTTACCTTGGGTGCAGATTCAAATACTATGGAATGGATCTGTTCTCATAGAATCATTAAATGATTTGAGAGTTATCAGAGTTTGAAGGACTAAATCCTGCATTGATTCAGTTAGTTCATTCTCCTGTATCATTAATTTAGTTATCTTTAAATCATCTCTGCTAGATGATGTCAAGTCTAGTTCTGAGCATTACCTGTGATGGTGAATTATCTCCTGTGGGTTCACATCCACACTTGGCAGCTTATTCCATTGCTTAATTGCTGTTTTTGTCCCTGTTCACAGTCAGAGAAGAATCATGCCATCTAGATTCATGTTACAACCACGATCAAGCATCATTGTGGGTGCTTGGCTGTCATTTTTGAAAACAGCTGTAACTAGCAATGTTCTAGCACATCTTGAGTGTCTCTCCCCTTCTCCTAAGAGAGATGCTCTGAGAGAAGAAAATGAGGGTCACCAGTAAAACACCAGGGAAAATGTACAGAGATGGAATGCCTAATCTTGATTAACTCTTCACACACCATATATAGCCTGAATTCTGGGAAACACAGGGTTTCTCACTCCATCTCCAGCGCCGCAGGAAAGTTCAGTGGAACACAACAGAGTTTGGAACAACTCTATCATGGTGGCATTTTTCTGGACAGGTGGATAACTGTGTGCTCATCTGAAGTGCTCGTCAGCCAGGGGAGTCTGAGCTGCTTACACTAGGCTTGAATTTGCTCCCGAGCGTGTACCTGCGGGTAAATGACACTCAATGTCCAGTTTAAACCAGATATATTTATCTTAATTCTCATTTCCCCTTTTTTCCCCAGTGAGTGAACCTGGGATTAGAGCTGTGGGTTCAGAGAAGTGGACCCTGGTGACGCCGGTGCCACCTGTGAGTAATGGAGAGTACTTTCTAAATACTGCCATTTGAAGGGCCGGTGGGTGGTCATGGGCTGAGGTCCAGGACTCTGAGTCTGAAGGCCCATAATGTCTGTTCCCGGATCAACCAGATTTCAGGAGTGACGTAGCCCAGTCACTCAGTGGAACATTTGCGCCAAGGTCAGGGTCCACTTCCATTTTGGCACCCACACCATGAATGATGGGATACAAATCTGAGGGCTTGTGCCTCAGCCTGATTTCCAGGGGTATAATTCATAGGCATGTGCGGAAGGAAGGCTGCTTTTTAGAAAATATGATGCTTGCTTTGTGTCTCTGCCTCAATTTCCTCCTCTGTAAAGAAGGCCAGGAATGTTGCAGCTATCACTAATGTCTGCAGAGTGCTTCGAGATGCTCCAATAGAAAGGCTGTGTGGGAAAATCTTATTAGGATAACAATGATTACGTACAGGTATGTGGGGTTGCATCATCCCTATGCTGCCTTGGTGGAAAGTTACAGCAGCAGCACATCAAGAATAGAGGGGTTAGATAAAGTTGTTATGAGAAAGTTGGGAGCTAGCCCGGAGGAGGCAAACGCCAGGTGGCCTAGCTGGGATCGGTTTCAAGGTGATAAACAAGACCATAAATCAAATGGATTGCATGGGAAATGGGAAACCAGTAAGCAAAAGGCCATGCATGTGAAAAGTGTGTGTATCAGACAAAGAACCAATCAGCAGCAATGTGATGTTGGTGTGTCTGACGTTTGCTAATATGGAGAAGCCTATATAATATGATGCATTGTACTCAATAAACGATTCAGCTTGCAATCATATTGGTTGTTGTGCTTTATCCGGCCCGCATGAGAACGCAACACAGGTAGTAGCACAATATAGATCACTCACTGAATTATTCAGCTTTCCCTTCTCTCTCTCCCTTCTACTCCCCAAAGTGACATAAACAAACTCTGGTTTTAATTGGAGACTTTCATTTCTACCGAATGGATGTTACGCTGGAGTACAAACCCAGCAGCAGTGTTTAGGGAGTGGTGCGAGTTTGTTTCAAATAATATACTAGGGATGTTTTTCTACATTTTCAAATAGATCGATTTCAATTACAACACAGAATACAAAGTGTACAGTACTCACTGTGTATTATTGTTTATTACAAATATTTGCACTGTAAAAATAATAGACAAAAGAAATAGTATTTTTCAATTCACCTCCTACAAGTAATGTAGTGCAATCTCTTTATCATGAAAGTGCAACTTACAAATGTAGGTTTTTTGTTACATAACTGCGCTCAAAAACAAAACAATGTAAAACTTTAGAGTCAACAAGTCCACTCAAGTCCTACTTCTAGTTCAGTCAATCACTAAGAGAAACAAGTTTGTTTACATTTACGGGAGATAATGCTGCCCACTTCTTAATTTCAATGTCACCTGAAAGTGAGAACAGGTGTTCACATGGAATTGTAGTGGCTGGCATTGCGAGATATTTACAGTGCACTGAAGATTCATATGCCTCTTCATGCTTTGGCCATTGTTCCAGAGGACAGGCTTCCATGCTGATCATGCTCGTTAAAAAATAATTCATGAATTAAATTTGTGACTGAACTCCTTGGGAGAGAATTGTAAGTCTCCTGCTCTGTTTTACCTGCATTCTGCCATATATTTCATGTTATAGTAGTCTCAGATGATGACCCAGCATATGTTCGTTTTAAGAACACTTTCATTGCAAATTTGACAAAATGCAAAGAAGATACCAATGTGAAATTTCTAAAGATAGCTACAGCACTTGACACAAGACTTAAGAATATGAAGTGCCTTCGAAAATCTGAGAGCGATGAGATGTGGAGCATGCTTTCAGAAGTCTTAAAGAAGCAACACTCTGATGCAGAAACTATGGAACCCAAATCACCAAAAAAGAAAATCAAGCTTCTGTTAATGTCATCTGACTCAGATGATGAAAATGCACATGCGTTGGTCTGCACTGCTTTGGATTGTTATTGAGCAGAACCCATCATCAGCATGGACACACGTCCTCTGGAATGGTGGTTGAAGCAAGAATGGGCATACGAATGTTTAGCACATCTGGCACGCAAATATCTTGCAATGCCGGCTACAAAAGTACCATGCCAAATGCCTGTTCTCACTTTCAGGTGACATTGTAAATAAGAAGCAGGCAGCAGTATCTCCCATAAATGTAAAGAAACCTGTTTGTCTGAGCAATTGGCTGAACAAGAAGTAGGACTGAGTGGACTTGTAGGCTCTAAAGTTTTACATTGTTTTATTTTTGAATGCAGATATTTTTTGTACATAATTCTACATTTTGAAGTTCAACTTTCATGATAAAGAGGTTGCACTACAATACATGTATTAGGTGAATTGATAAATACTATTTCTTTTGTTTTTTTACAGTGCAAATATTTGTAATAAAAATAATATAAAGTGAGCATTGTACACTTTGTATTCTGTGTTGTAATTGAAATCAATATATTTGAAAATGTAGAAAACATCCAAAATATTTAAATAAATGGTATTCTTATTGTTTAACAGTGTGATTAATTGTGATTAATTTTTTTAATCACTTGACAGCCCTAGTACAGATATATATATATATATATATATATATATATATATATATAAAAGCATATTTCCATAAAGCCTTTGGGTGGCACCGTCACAGGAAGGATCTGGGGAAATGGCCTGGCAAGATGGCAGTTCCTGAAAACTCCGAGGTTCAACTCTTTGTGGCCTGCCTGACTACTCCAGTGCAACAAGGGAAGATTGCAGATGGAATGCTGGGTTCTTCAGCATTCCATGCTAATAGTCTCTATCTCTTATCTAGTGCGCTTTATGAGCAGATCACCGTATGCTTTACAAAAGAGGCCAGGGTCATTATCCCCATTTTACAGGTGAGGCAATTGAGGCATAAAGGGGCATTGAATTGTCTAAGGTCACCAAGCAGGGCAGGGAATAAAACCCAGGTCTCCTGAGTCCCAGTATGGTGCTCTAGCCCCTAGGCCACACTGCCTCTGGGGGTTGGCTTCATGCTGTCTCTACCACTGCTACCGGACTGGGGAACAGCATTCCATTGCTCCTGCATAACCTCTTCTTTCCAAACTCAGCTACCCAAGAGAAAATATGAGAATTTATCCTTTTGCCAACAGTCATCTACTTCCTGGGAAGTTTGTAAATTACAGAGGAATAAACAGACAATAATTTGTGCTTGCGTGATAATGTGTTTGATGGAAATATAATCTAAAGAGTAAAAGGTTGCTATATCCGTAGCACATCTCAGTAAACAAGCGCCATATCCTGTTAGTGGCAGGCTTCCTTACCCCTTCTGAAGCTTACTTCATGCTTTTCATTCTCTGAATGCTGTGTGCTAACCCAGCACACTCATCAGTGAATTAGATGCTGCCTTTCAGATTTCACCTCAGAGACCCAGCTGGCTCCATCTCTAGGTTTTGAGAAAGTGGCTGAAATGCCACTGGTCAAAATGACTTTTTGAAGGATAACACTACATGTTTTCAGCTCCCTCGGTGATGGTAGATAAATAAATAAAATACATTCTCCCTCTAGCAAAGTGGATAAAAAAGAGTAAAAAGGGACTGAATGGGGAGAGCAGAATGATCTCTGACTCCACAACGTGTCAAGATCAAGACTAGTAAGATGGTGGAGCCTGCATTGTATTTGTTGACTTTGTGTAATATCTGGCCTGTTGACGGTATTACATCACTCCTGGCTTGGTCTATTTATGTTGGGTTTAGAGGTAAAGATCAAAACATCCTGTGGCATCTTATTTTCGGAAGTTCCCTGGGGTTCTTAGGGCTAATAAAAATAATCCACAGTAGTCAGAGAAATGCTGGAAAAGTTTGCAGGTTGTTATCTGGTACCACTAGTCTAAACACGCTTCTGCTGCCCAGAATCCCAGTGATTTCACTGTCTGTGTGTCACACTGAAGCCTAGAGTGTCTGTTGTCTTATAGATTATTAGGGTTGGAAGGGACCTCAGGAGGTCTAGTCCAACCCCCTGCTCAAAGCAGGACCCAATCCCCAGACAGAATTTTACCCCAGTTCCCTAAATGGCCTCCTCAAGGATTGAACTTGCAACTCTGGGTTTAGTAGGCCACTGCTAAAACCACTGAGTTATCGCAATGGAAACAGCTAGGAGCAGACAGAGAGTTCTTTTTGTTTAGAATATCACAAGGTTCAATCATTGCTGGGATTCACCATCTGTTTCTGCCCAATTTTAAAGTTGTAGGCAGTGTTATTGTAGCCATGTCGGTTCCAGGATCTTAGAGACACAAGGTGGGTGAGGTAATATATTTTATTGGATCAACTTCTGTTGGTGACAGAGACAAACTTTGAAACTACACAGAGCTCTTCTTCAGGTCTAGGAAAGGTACTGAGAGTGTCACAGCTAAATACAAGATTTACCCCTGGGGGAATTCTGCACCACTGCGCATGCAGAATTTGCGCAGAAGTTAATTTTTTTTTTGCACAGAATTTCCTTTTCCTCCACACAAATGGGCTGCAGAGCTGCTGTCCGCCACTGGGGGCCACTGGGCCTGGCCGAGCGCAACTCAGAAGTAGAAGACACTGCCAGGGGGAGGGGGAGGAGGAGCTGGAGGGTTCCCGGCAGCTGCAGTTCTCAGCATGCCCTGAGGGAAGGAGGGGTGGCAGGCAGGAAACTCCACACAAGCCCAGGACCCAGCATCAGGCTGTTTCTCACTCTGGATCCCTGGACTCTGGGGGAGAGGGGGGGGTGAGTTTCTGGGCTGGGCAGGCAAGCTGGGGTCTGGGGGAAAAGGGGCGTGAGTGTCTGGGCTGGGGGCGCCCCACGGCTGAGCACTGCAGGACAGAGGCTGTGAGTGCCTGTGGGGGGGGGGCACAGCTGGGGTCTGGGGGTGCAAGAGTCTGGGCTAGGGGGTGCCCCGCGGCTGATCTCTGGAGGATAGGGTGTGTGTGCAAGTGTCTGGGCTGGGGGTGCCCTGCAGCTGGTCTCTGGAGTGGAGGAAGTGTGGGTGTCTGGCCCTCCTACTGGGCTCTGAGGGGAGGGGGTAGAGAAACAGGGTTTTACTAGGTTGTCGTACGGGTTTCCTTAACTCTGCTCCTGGAGGAATTGTTCTGTGCCTCTATTGTTACAGACATAGTTGCTGATAGGTATTTTGAAATAAATTACCAAAATAATTGAAACTGGTGTGATTATATTGTGTTATTTTGAGAAATGAAACTATGCAAAATTTTAAAATATTGTGTGTAAGATGTTTTGGTGCAGAATTCCCCCAGGAGTAAAGCTTGAACAGTTAGTTTAGCCAGGCCCGGCTCCAGACCCCAGCGCGGCAAGCACGCGCGTGGGGCGGCCCTTTCCCGGGGGGGCAGCAGATTGGGCCGGCGGACCTGCCGCAGTCATGCCTGCGGGAGGTCCACCGGAGCCCCGGGACGACCGGACCTACCGCAGGCATGACTGCGGAGGGGGCGCTCGTCCCACGGCTCCAGTCGACCTACCGCAGGCATGACTGCGGACGGTTCGCTGGTCCCGCGGCTCGGCTGGACCTCCCGCAGGCATGCCTGCGGCAGCTCCAGCGGAGCCGCCGGACCTGCGAACCGTCCGAGGTCCAGCCGAGCCGCGCGACCAGCGGACCCTCCGCAGTCATGCCCGCGGGAGGTCCGCTGCTCCCGCGGCTCCGGGGCGCCTCCCGGGCATGACTGCTTGGGGCGGCCAAAAACGTAGAGCCGCCCCTGAGTTTAGCATAAGTAGTTAGCACATAGTCTAAGGGACGAAACTATCTTTTCAATCTTGTGTTTAGCTGTCACACTCTTAGTATCTTTCCCAGACTTGAAGAAAAGCTTTTGTGTAGCTCAAACCCATCTCTCTCTCACCACCAGAAGATTTTGATAAAATAAATTACCCTCCCCCACACCTTCTTTCTCCAATTGTAAAGTTCTCGGCCATGTTGGCTTGTCTACACTTTACAAAGTGCGCCTGTATGGCAACCTGGGTTGGGAAATGTTACGAGGGTGGGAAAGTTTTTTCTGCTCCCTTTAGTGCAGCTTGTGCCTCCTCTACTAGGGGACAACTGGAGGCTTGTGAGTCCCCTAGCACAAGCTAGAGCCACCTAAATTGCACTGCTGCCTCAGTGGCCCCTATGGGTCGTTGCAGGAGCACAGAATCACTAGGGTACAGGCTGACCCCAGCCATGCCATCCCTTCTCTGCCCCTCCCATGACATGCTGAATGAGGGCGTCATAGGAAGGCAGGGGCTGGCTGGACCCAAGGGGCTGGAAGGTCATGGAGGAGGTGCCAGCAAGTACATCATCTTTCCCTTTATGTCCATGTCCAGTTAAAGGACAGTTTAGTCCTGACGTAGCAATGTTCAGCCATCAAGCTGAGAGTCACTCAAGAAATACTCAAGATGGAGATTACATTTCAATTCATTTAAGACAGTGAATTATGAACTATAATCACTACATTTACAAAAAACCCAAACCATGAGTGGCTTGTCCATGCTGTGCTGGTCATAGAGAGGAGGAGAGGAATCCGAAGCAATCAAAGTCCGTGTTTAGCTCATACTCGGTCAATATTTCGCTCTGCACAGCACTGATCGGTGTACTGCTGGGTTAGCAACAAAACAAAAGCCAAAGCCCTTATTCAGCACAATTTTCAAGTGTAGCAGAAGTTTCTCATCCTGTTTCCTTTCTTGTTTGTACGTCTCCCCTAATGAATCATGGTGGACCGGTTTGTGCTTTTAAATGAGACAGGACAGCAGGTGGGTAAATCCTCTTCTCTCTGGCTTCCTGGACTGTATCTCCATGTTTTGGCAGTATCTCTGGAAAGTAACAAAATAAATAGTGTTGGCTTGTTTTCCCCCCTTTGTTGCAAGTTGAATTTACGCTCAGAGAGCCACTGTAGGATTTTTCTATTAACAGTTAAAAGCTTAAATTTCACATCTCTCCTAAAGATAATGCTGATGTTCACAGCCTCTGAAAGCCCTTAGATCAATATACCATGTCCATATTACCAGCACTGAATCCAAAACATTACGGTACAAAGCTCATCCGCGACAAGGCTATTAGTTATATCCCTGCTACAATATAGCCTTGTTGTATGTATAATTAGCTTTACCCTTGATTCATGAAAACTCAGACTATAAAGCACTTGAAACACAGATGCTACTGCATCTCCCTTGCATAGTCAGCTCTGGTTTTCCGACTCGTGTATAGCATGTAGTCGACAGAAAGAGAGCAAGTTGTATCCCATCCTGTGAGAAGAGGGCATATTCTCCTCTCAGCAGGGGCAATCCAGCCCTGTAGAACCAGCTCAGGGAATACAGACTCTGGAACATTTTCCCCGTGTGTCTTATTTTGCTGATTGGACTTTATATGGGTTTGGGTTGTGGCTGGAGAACCAGCCGTTGTGCTTCCTTGCAGACGTACTGGATCCACAATGGGATATCCATCAGAGAGTCAGTGCTGCTTCAAGCAGCATTAACTCCCACAGGGCCTCCTGTCCTGAGCTGCTGTCAAGGTAGATGGAAGGGCAAGAATCAGCGTGGCACATGGCCGTGGGCAGCTGTGTGTGTCATGAGACATCTGCTTGTTTAGCTGCCAAACTTCCTGCCCAGTCCACAAAGGATGACAACCCATCACCCCCATCCCATGACAGACCTGTGAGAAAGAAACTGGGTAAATAGAAACTCTCACGTTTCCTGCTCCCTGCACAAATATTTCTCCTCACACAAAGAAGGCCGTGGCCCAGTGAGTGTAAATGATAAAATACATACTGTGCCATTTTGCCATCATGAACAAGGGCCCACAGGCTCATGGCAGGCACGTGCCTTGCTCACGTTTCACAAGCCTTGGAGAAATACTGGGAGTGGCTTCCTGAAATTAGAGGCACGGTCAGGGTCAAATCCCTTACTCTTGCTCCCTTCCGGAGCAGCTTTAAAAGGGGAGAGTAAGTGATTTAAAGCCACCCCAAGGCTAGTATAGATCACTGCTGTTGCCTTCCTGAAAGCCAGCTCTGTGAAAATGCTGCCCATACTTCTGTGAGTGTGCTGCTATTGCTCCTTGGGGAGCACTATATTTGTGGACAAGATGGATGGTAAAGTGAAATGGTGGCTAATGGGTGATATTTCACACTAACAATATGCAGCAAGGATAACCTGTTTGCCTTGTACCGAATGCTGTTTAGTGTACAAGCTTACACGACTGAGTGTTGGGGCACCCTCTTTATATCTTGACTACTGTTGTAACCAGTATAATGATCTGACTAGTTCAATGGGGAATCTAGACTTGCTACTTAAACCAATATTCTGCTTATACTAGGAAATCAAGCATAACAAGAATCTGTTTCTTGTTATTATCAGTATAACCAATGTACCAGTTTCTCAGGGAAACAGCTTCCTAGGCTTTTAATGCAACCAGTTCCCCATGATAAGCATATCAGTTCTCTAGTAAACCAAAAACATGTCTCCCAGTATAACCAGGGTACCATTTCCCCCCACTGTAAGGCACCAAACCACCTCATTTGGTTCCCACTGTAACTGATGCCCGCTTCCCTTTATCCATATGGAGTATACAGGTAGGTGAGTGTCGCAGTGTTGCTGTTTGGCTATTGCACATTTAAACATCTAGAAGCCTGTTGAGGCAGTTCTGATTTTTCCCAAGGAGACTTTACTTTTATTGGCTTCTCCTTCATCTAAAACAGAAGTTATTCAGATTGAAGGTACGTGGTTGCGTTTTCTATGCACAGAAAAACAGCAGTTGGGGTAACTAGTAATGCCAATTTCCAGTGTAACCAGTGCAGCCAGTATGCCAGTTTCCCTGTAGAGCAATATTCCCATTTAGCACCCCTTAATCGTCCACTACTTCAGTGCTTAGCATAATAAGGGTCTCTCTCAGTGGAGCTGATTGCTATGGTTACAAGCCCTCTGCTGCTCATTGGTCTCCAGGTGCTGTAAACGGGGAAGCATTTATACTATTTGTGGAAATTCTGCCTCTTTCTAATGTGGCACATCTCTGAGCCTTTATACTATGCTTTTTGCATTGGTCCTCCCATTGCTAACTCGCATGGTTTTGGTGGGAGAATACAGGGTTCAATTTCCATTGTGATGTTTGGACAAAGGTTTTGTAGTAATCCCCCTCCCCACCCCCACAATGCTTTAAAGAGTGAGTCTGACCAGATTGTGCACCACCAGCCTCTTAAGGTTGCTTAAAACAAAGATCCACCTCCTTTCCCTCCACAGGGCAGCCACAATTTCTGTCCACGAGCTCACCTTAGCACGGTGACTGTTCAGGTCTAGCATTGTTAGCAGGACCAGTGACCCCAAGAATGAACAAGAGTAGGAGGACCATAATAGTGGTCTGTATTTTGAAGAGATCTAAAACCATAGAATCATAGAAGATTAGGGTTGGAAGACACCTCTGGAGGTCATCTATTCCAACCCCCTGCTCAAGGCAGACCAATCCCCAACTAAATCATCCCAGGCAGGGCTTTGTTAAGCAGGGCCTTAAAAACCTCTAAGGATGGAGATTCCCCCACCGCTCTATGTAATCCTTTCCAGTGCTTCACCACCCTTCTAGTGAAATAGTGTTTCCTAATATCCAAGCTAGATCTCCACCACTGCAACTTGAGACCATTCCTCCTTGTTCTGTCATCTGCCACCACTGAGAACAGCCAAGCTCCATCCTCTTCAGGTAGTTGAAGGCTGCTATCAAGTCTCCCCCTCACTCTTCTCTTCTGCAGACTAAATAAGCCCAGTTCCCTCAGCCTCTCCTCATAAGTCATGTATCCCAGCCCCCTGATCATTTTCATTGCCCTTCGCTGGACTCTCTCCAATTTGTCCACATCCTTTCTGTAGTGGGAGGCCCCAAACTGGATACAGTACTCCAGATGTGGCCTCACCAGTCTTGAAAAGAGGGGAATAATAACTTCCCTCAATCTGCTGCAATGCTCCTACTAATACAGCCCAATATGCCGTTAGCCTTCTTGGCAACAAGGGCACACTGTTGACTCATATCCAGCTTTTCATCCACTGTAATCCTCTGGTTCTTTTCTGCAGAACTGCCGCTTAGCCAGTCAGTCCCCAGCCTGTAGCGGTGCATGGGATTCTTCCTTCCTAGGTGCAGAACTCTGCACTTGTCCTTGTTGAACCTCATCAGATTTCTTTTAGCCCAATCCTCCAATTTGTCTAGGTCACTCTGGACCCTATCCCTACCTTCCAGTATATCTACCTCTCCCCCCAGCTTAGTGTCATCATCTGTGAACTTGCTGAGGGTGCAATCCATCCCATCATCCAGATCATTAATGAAGATGTTGAAGAAAACTGGCCCCAGTACTGACCCCTGGGGCACTCCGCTTGATACTGTCTGCCAACTAGACATTGAGCTGTTGATCACTACCCATTGAGCCCAACGATCTAGCCAGCTTTCTGTCCACCTTATAGTCCATTTATCCAATCCATACTTTTAAAACTTGCTGGCAAGAATACTGTGGGAGACCGTATCAAAAGTATTGCTAAAGTCAAGATATATCACGTCCACCGCTTTCCCCATATCCACAGAGCCAGCTGTCTCATCATAGAAGGCAATCAGGTTGGCAGCATCAAGTGCCTGGAATTGTACTAGCTGCATCCAGTTGTGACGCAGGCAGCGTGATATCAAATAAAGGGGTTTATTTGATCCTTCTGGCTTGTGTCTGTGTTGTAGCTACCTCTGTGTCCGATACAAAAGCCTGGACACATTGCAGTTATGGCCACCCCCAGCTCAGCACCAGCCAGTAGGGCTAAATGACCATAAAGTGGAATCCAGGCACTCTTAAGGAGTATGTCAATGAATGTGTTGTGTTCCCCACAGATATCTGCCTAGAAGAGAGCTGGCTGAATATTTTTTCTATTTTTTGTTTTTGGCAAAAAATATCTTAAAATGCTCATTTTGCCTCGGACAAAAAGACTTTGTTTCCTTTGAAAACTTTAATGGGAAATACAATTTATGCGACCGGGGCCATTGCCTCGCGGGGCTCTCCCCTCTGGGGCAGTACAGCTTCACACTACTTGGATTTACCAGCTATGTCTATGTTATAATCAAACACCCGTAGTTGGCCCATGGCAGCTGACTTGGGCTCGGGCTACGGGGCTGTGAAATTGTGGTGTAGACATTTGGGCTCAGGCTAGAGCCTGAGCTCTGGGACCCCGTGCTAAAGGCAGCAAAGGAAACTGCAATGCCGAGAGGCACAAAAAGAGCAGAAGTAACTGCAACAGGAGGAGTAAATTAGCTGTTTGGATGATTAACTCCTTGGTCACAAAAAGACTCTTTTACGTATTTGTGTCGGTCCTGGGGTGGCTGGCCCTGTAAGGGGAGTCAGGCCCCAGTGCTGTGTGATGGGCTGCTTTAGGGGGGAAACAAGCCTGCCTGTAAGCAATTAGCTGCCAGCCAGCCTCCTGGGCAGTCAATTGACTAATGAGCACCTGGGCCTGAAAAGGCTACAGAGCTCAACTGGAAAGCGGTGCTCTTAGGGTCAGGCTGCTCCTACACTGCCAGAGACACCAGTCAAGGAATGCTGTTGTCTGCTGAGCAGTCCAGACCCAGGGAGAAAAGGACAAAGGTAAAAAAGGGGCCAGCTGAAGTGCTGCTTGGAGGCCAGAGCATCCCTGAATTAACCATGACCCAACAGAGAGGGCTGGGTGTCCTGTGCCAAGATGGGAAAAGTTGAGTGGGAAATCCCCTCTGCCCCAAAGGAGGGCTGGGACGTCCCCTGCTCCTGAGGGAGAATCTGCTGGCTATGGATGCCAGGACGTTGGGCCTGACTAGCAGGACTGGGAACTCCTGAACCTAGAGGTAGGGTTTTTTGGGGGGAAGTGAATTAAATCAGCTAGACTTCAGGAGAAGGAGACTATCGCGAAAAGACTCTGGATGACTGATTTCTTTCTGAATCCTGGGAGGAGGAGGAGGAGATTAGTGGGATGTGCGGGCAGAGCCTTGTCATGCCATGAGGGGGCACACTGGGGTGTCTCCCTGCCACAGCATGTAATGAAATTTAACAGGTTCCCCACTATGTTCTTTCTGGGATTAAAACATCTTCTTATATAGGGCTTGGACAGCTCCAAGAACTGCAGTACAAACATCCCACAAAAGCCTCCTATAATTAGAGAGAGAGAGAGAAGGGGGTGGGGGCAGTGGGGGAGAGGAAACCCCCTTCTTGTTCTTCATTAGCTAGCCATGGGGGTTTCTCAGGGCCATTTTCCTGTCCCATATCTCCTAGTGTCAGTTTCTTTCTCCTCCCTTCTATTATCCCTGCTCTCTTTATGTATTGCTGACGTACCTGTCCTAGCAGCTCATTGTCTCTGTGGTGACCAGTAGCAGCGTTGCCAACTCTTGTGACTTTTATCCTGAGTCTTACAATATTTGGTGCTTTTTCTTAAAGCTTCAGCTTCTACAGTCATCTGAATATGTGAAAACTGAACTCTTCAGGCTTGCTGAGAAAAGCTTGGGAATATGACCTGAATTCACCCTAAAGGTTCAAACACCAGAAGGCAGATAAAGAGTCCCCAATCTATTTTTAATGAACTCTCGTGATTCTAAGCAAATCTCATAATATTTATGGGTCTTACGTGTGATCTTAGAATGCTTGGGTATGTATTGCAACACTGCACTAGATACCTCAGGAGTTATGGTCACACTGTACGTGTCTGTTATCCTTTCCAGTTTCTGGTGTTTGTTTTTTATGTGGACATCACTAAAGACATCTGTTCAATGTGTAGCAGTGGTAAAAATAATAATCATAATAATCATCATAAAAAAGGATGCATTAGAAAGAGGATAGTATAATATGGAAAATATTCTAAATTCCATTGCAAAATTGAATGACACATCTGCCCCTGCAATACCATCTGTAGGCTTGCCTATAGCTTTCATCACTGCCTAGGCACATCCTTTCAAAAAGGGCATATCCATTTCTTCAATGATGAAGCCAGTTTATGTATATTTTACAACAGGCCCTAGAGCCCCAGCCATGATCAGGGCACTGTTGTAAGAGACAGTCCCTCTTCCAAACAGCTGTCAATCTAAATGGACAAGCCAGACAAAGGAGGTACTTCTCTGTGCTCTTCAGCGGGAGTAAGTGACTTGCCCAAGGTCACACAGGAAGTCTGTAGTGGAGCTAGGAACTGAACCTAGGTCTCTGGAATCCCAGTCCTGTGTCTTAATAGCAGAACCATCCTTCCTCCCATTTTAAAACCCCTAGAGCTGGTGTGGAAGGTGGGGGATCCAAGTTCTCTTCACTGGTTGCAAGCAAAGAGCCAGAAGGCAGCCTGCCATTTCATATAGTCAGCCTGCTGTTGCCCTGATCTAGCATGACAAATTGGTGTTCCCAGAGTGGCAGCAAAGTAATCAGACTGTGACAAATGGTTTACTTAGAGCAATTTGTTTTCATTTTACTGAAAATTTCCGCAGTCTTAACAAAAGGATTTTTTTTCTTTTAATGATATTTAAGCGCTGTTGGAAACGAAGGGCTCAGACTAGCCCGGAGATGATAGAACAGCACCGTGACTCAGTGGAGAGCGGTGTTCTGGAGCCGCATGGGATCTCTTGGTCCATCTGTGGCTGGTGTCGGCACTAGAGTTGAGGGGCTGGGGCAGGTTATCCCCCCATTACAAAGGGTGCAGTAGATTTACTTTTGTCTGCCTTTCTCATGGAAATTGCACTACTTGCCCCTAGAAGAGGTCCACCTAGGTAGGGATGAAGTGATGGAGGAGGAGAGGATGCATAAAAGCCTTTATTTTCCTGTGCTGTCAGTCTGGTTCCTTTCACAATTTCACCACAATTAAGCAGCCAAATTAAAATAAAGAAGCTGTTTCGGGCGATCAAAGCAATGAAAGTGAATCGGGAATGTCCTGGTTCTAGCCAAGACTGTGCCATTGCCTGCCTCTGTGACCTTGGGTAACTTCACTGGATCTTCTTGTCCCTACCCATAACCCAACTATTGAATTGTATGAAAAAGCAGTAAGAGCCAGTTAGGCCTTCTCCAGGCTAGAATTTAAAGGGGGAAGGGGGAAGGAGATCCCATTACCTAGTTCAATCAGTTTAACACCTCCTAAAATTCCAGTCAAAATAAAGCAATTGCATGTTAGCCTGTGCTAAAATGAGTTAGGCCTCGGAGGATCCTGAGGCATATTTAATACATACTAAAGTATTGCTTTGCCTTGACTAGACTCTGAGGAGGTAACACGATCTAACACCTTTAAATCCTAACGTAGAGGGGGCCGTAGGGCATGCCCGTGCTACAGTGGCACAGCTACAGATGTAGTGCCGCAGTGTCGATGTTTCCCACATCAATGGGAGAGTTTTGTCCATCAATGTAGTTCCCTGAGAAGCGGTAGCTAGGTCAATAGAAGAATTCTGTCTGTCGACCTAGCTGCATCGCTACTGAGAGGTGAAGTCCGATTTGACTGCAGCACTCAGGATGTGAAATTATTCACCCCTCTGAGCAGTGTAGCTAGGCTTATCTAATTTTTAAGCACAGATCAGGGGTGAGAGGGACCAAAAGCTGCTGCCGGGAGCTGAAACGCAGGAATACAGGATTTTCCATGCTATGGCCGGATGCTGAAGCCTCTATTCTAATTCTAGCAGTAGTGGAGACTGAGATTCAAGAAGAAGGGGGAAAATCTCCCCACGCTTGCCTAATTGTGCCCTACTAGTGGATAATTCCTTCTGATCCCTGTAGTGATCATTTTATGCCCTAATGCAAGAGAATTCATTTCCCCTGTGGTTGCACAAGATGGTCTCTGTATAGCCCCACGTTAGGTCAGCACCAGCAAGTCTACCCATAAATACGGAAGGTGGTGGTAGGGTATTCACAACCCTACTAGGCAGGGGGGGTCTAGAGCCAGCCCATGCTGCTCGGGAAGTAGTTGGAACAGTAAAAGGAAGGACACGGCCACAACCCCCATTCAATATCTCTCTCATGTGGGCTCATTACTAGCATGCCAGAAGCCATGATCTAAAACCGTATAGAGCACCAGCCATAAACTAAACATGTCATCCCTTAGAAGAACCCTCCGGGCCAGGAGATGATGCAAGCACCACCTGCCCTCCCTCACAGGCAAATGCCCCTAGGGTGCAGTTTACAACCCTTCCAGTGGCAGGCTGAACCTAGCCCAGTAAATACAGATGTTCTATTGGTCATTAAATAAGCCAGCTCCAGGAAAAAATGAGGCGTGAATTAGAATAAAAATACCATTCCCTGTCCCCCACCCACCAGGCAGCAGGGAGACCAGCTGCCCTAAACCCATCACCAGCTTTACAATGGTCTTCATTCTCTCCTCTCCCCTCTCTCTCTCTCTCTCTCGGGTATATCTTGCGTTTTCAGTAGCCAATAATAAGCCACTTCCATGGACTGTAGAAAAGAGGCTGTAGAAGCACTTGTAAAAATAACAGCCACCTATACCAAGCTCAATCTAGAGTGCTGTGTGGCTGCTTTGCACCACGCCGCCAAAGGCATCGGGGCACAGAGCCCGTGTAACTGGCCTTGGAGTGATTGCACTGTTCAGGGAGAATCTTGCAGTGGCAGAGGGACTTCTACCCCCACCGCCAACATAGGGGTGTGGCCGGTAGAAGCGGGCTAATCTGTGCCTTTAAACGCAGGCTAACTAGGTGACCACCTAGGAGGCATCAGCTAAAGCTATTCTAGGGCGACACACATAAGGGGGCCCTAGAATAGGAGTGGGGCCACTGTGGTCCTTTGCTGATAGGCCAGGGCCAAACTCTTTCAGCTATGGACTTTCTGCTCCCTTCCCCCTCCAAAAGAGCATCTGTTTCTTATTTTTGAGTCTCGGGTGTGCTCAGACATTGGATTTGTAGGCTCCCGTTGCATCTCCTCCAAAGCAACGCTGTAGGCAGAGCACAGGATTCTGGGGTGTACTGGGGGTAGCAGTTACACCAAGGATGGCCCTGGTGGAAGGGAGATGGAAGTGACGGGGGTAATGCTGGGTACCCTCAGCATCTTGCTGCCGTCCTGCAGGTTGCTGCCAATCAGAGCTGGTCAGAACATTTCTGTCAAAAATAAAAAACGTCTTTTGGAAAATGACATTGAGACTAAACCAAAACTTGTGACCAAAAAATCGATTTTGATAAAAATGCTAAGGGAAAAAAACGGATGTGGAAGAAAAACAGTACTGCCAAGGTGTCCCGTTTGGATGGTTTTGGAATGAAAAGTTTAAATTCTTTCGTTTTTTCAAAATGACATTTCATTTTATAATTCATATTTGTAAAATGTATAAAACGAGTTGAAATGAAATGTTTTGATTGACAATGGCATTTTTCAGAATTTTTTATTTTGGTGGTGGTGTTTTGTTGTTGTTTTTTCCCCCGGTTTGGGATGAACTTTCTTTTTCACAGGACAAAAAAAAAAAAAAATTCCAGCTATCTCTGCTGCCATTTCCCCCTTCCCCGTCTCTTTGTCTCTTGTCACACCTATAGACATCCACTGGAACTGTTACACTGATAAGGTTAAAACTACTCATTGTTGCGCTCAAGACAGTAGTAAATGGCATCCTCTAGTCTGTGACCTGCAGGAGGTCAGACTAGATTACCTAATGCAGTTGTTCCCAAGCCTTTTGCTAAGACCTATGGCATCATGTCTTTCTGGGGGGGGACCCACTATTGTGTCCGTTATTTACTGTTGTAATTTGTTTTAAAAAAAAATAAGCCTGGAAGAAAAAAAATCCCCAAAGCTTTGTCCTTTGTGCACTGCCAGTATCCTTCTTCAGCCCCCCTGTCCTTGGCTTCCCACCCTCCCAACCCCCTTGCTCTCCCAGCCCCACCGCTTCTTATGGATAGAGAACTCTACTAGGGTTGTTGTTACACCCCTGTTGTTGGTCATCACTCCCAAGGGAAGTAAGACATAGGCTTCAACAACATGAAAGAAAACACCAAACCACTCCCTAGGCAGTCTCTGTCCTGGGAGAGAATTAGCATCTCAAAGATCCTTTTATGTCTTGGCGGGGAAGCTAACTGACAACAACAGAGAGACCCCTCTGAGCAAGGACGGCCACCCCCGCATCAAAGAGCGGAAAACTTCCCTTCTCTCAAGCCTCCTGCTTGGCTACCCCCAGCCCCATTGCTTTCGCTCTCTCTCCCTCAGCCCTGCCCCATCCTGCAGTCCCGGCTGGCTGGGAGGCTCCCATGGAGTGACTGTGGTTGGAAAGCAAGCCTATCCTGCCCTGCCCCCATAGCAACGGCACCTGTCTGTCATGGCCAGGCCCGGCTCCTTGCTCTGGGCATTGAGACCTCGTGCGCATGGTCACAGTGCCACTCAGTTATGGCCCAGCTGATCCTCCCCTTCAGCTGGGCCAAACCTGAATGGTGCTGAGTTCCCATGTATCAGGTTGCAGTGCCACTTAGTGGAGGTCTCCAGAGCCAACTGCCTCTTTTGTCTGCCCTGGGGGGGGGGCTCATTGGGGGGTGAGCGCTTCTGGGGCACATGTAGGGAACAGAGTTACATGAGGGCAATGACAGGCAGCCCACCTATGTAGACCCTTCCTGCAACCCACTGGTGGGCTGGGACTCACAGGTTGGGAAACACTGATCTAATGTTCTTTTCTGAGCTTAGTATCTATGGATAATTGTTTGCAGCAGCTGAATGATAGTTTGTAAGCAACTTGCTGAGGATCAATCACTTTGTTTATAAAGCACCAGGCGTGCCTATATTGCTGCATAAATAATATTTACTATTCTGTAATAAACCAGCTGCGTGGTGCAACACACATGGTTTGGGGTGGAGAAGAACAGTTTAAATCTCTCCAATTTGTTGTAATAACAATGGGATTCTGCAAATTGCCCAGCAATGGTTACATAGCGAGTCTGTAGGTGTGTTTCTTGGCTCAGTAAATTTCCACTGTATTAGCAGATATCCGCTTTGCAAATATACTTGAAAATGTAGTCGCAACGTATAAATCATTTGAAATGTTGCACAGCAGAATGTCTTATTGGCTTTGGGTGGTACAAGTTTTATGGTGTTTGCTAATATGACAAATTGACTTAACTGAGACCACTATTACAATAAGGCTTTCATAATGTATTAGCAAACATCATAATGCAGTGGAAAATTATTTGTGCTAATTTGACCTCCAGAAATACATTTAAATAACGTGTTTGACTCATAATTACAGTGAATAATTTATCAGCAGAGTAAATCTGATGATTTTATACAACCTGTCAGTATCTTGTTCCTATGAATGCTTTACTGTCCATACATATCCATTAGACTGAGGGACTCAGGCAGTTCAGAGTGTTGATGTTCAGTTAAATGTTGTGCATAAATAAATAAAGTTGGATTTACAACTTTAGATCCCCATTCACAGATATCTGATGCCAAAAAGAGAGATTATTTATTCAAGAAAGTCTAGTCTGCATCGTTGAAGCAGACTATTTTTAACACCTTGGGCGAGAAAAAAGCAGCAGAAGAATTTAACATCCCAAACATGTCAAGGTTGGGAGGGAGGAAAAGTGAGAAGGGACCAAATCTTAACCTCTTCGGTGGGCACTGGAAGGTGCTAAAGGTTTTATTGTGGTTCTGATGTGCTGGGAGGAGTGAGCTGTTGAGAAGTCATGCAAGGGAACTCTATAACCCCTGTGCATCTCAGTAGCTTTACAGAGTGTCTTTCCTGACAGCGTCACAAGGGGGTGTGAAGAGTGAGGGCAATAATACTGCAAAACAAAAAATTCCTACAGCCAGCTAGCCATGTGCACAGGAGTTGTGCTCTCATGGAGACTTGACTTCAGATGCTTTGTTTTCTTCCTTCATCTTGCCTAGCAGCATGTTGTGCTCTTTGTATTTGGAAGTTTAACATTCACAGTGAAGGAAATCCTCTATTTGGACACACTGTGATAAATTTGGAATTTTACAGAGGATTTAAAAAAAAAAGAGTAAAATGAATCCTAAGCAAATTGGGAAGTCCCTCAACAATGTCCTCTAAATATTCTGCAGAGTTGTCTTCCCCCTGTTCCAAATACACTATTTGTTTAAAAGTTGTAAGGTGTTGAATTCAGGGAAGCTGCTTTGTTTAGACACCTGCAAGAAAGTTTTTGGCATGACAGCATGATCTGTGTTTTCACGTCCAGTCCTGGCCTGGCTTTTCAGATCCCAACTGTGAAACGGCGTATGTAGAATAGAAGGATACTTCATTACTAGGACTCTCTCCTTTCTAATGCTTCATTCCAGCTCCACACATAAGACTGCCTTACATGAAGGCAAACTCCCACAGCTTGGTGTGGTTCAGCAGAATGCAGCTCTGCCTATAGGCCCTCCATAAGGAGAGCTGGAGAGGGTTGTTCTGGGTTGGGATTTAGAGATGAGGGTCATAAAAAATCCTTGGTCCCTGTGTCACCTGCTGTATGCACACAGCAGGTAAAAAACTAACTTAAAGCAGCAGCTGAGGATTACCTCTGCCACCGGGAAATCCTCAGATTGCCCATAGCCAATTCTACACCTCATTTTATAGAGAACACCTGGTGCAGGACCATATGGATGGTGCTCTGCCAGATCCTTGGCTAATGCAGCCATTGGCTGCAAGGGGATATAAGTTAGAGCAATCTTATTTGTCAAAATAACACATAAGGTGACACTCCCCAGCAGCCCCATGTGCCCTGCTCTCTGCTCCCCCCCACCCCATATCCCATGCCTCGTCACCTGGCCCCACAGGCAGGGTGCTGTGAGCAATGCAGCCTCTTCCACTCCCTATCCAGGAGTGGCTGTCCTATATTCTGGCACCAAAGCAGACCCTTGTGGGTGAAAGGCACATTCTGCTGGAGAGGTGCTTCAGTTATATTTTCTGCAGAGGAAAAAAAATCTGTGGGGGATATGAATTCTGCGTGTGTGCAGTGATGCAGAATTCTCCAGGGAGTACAATCTATAAACAGAATAATGCAAATGTAAACCCTTTTTTTGCCTTCCTTTGCATTATCCTGTGTACCAAATAGTACCACATTACCTATAGAAATGCGACTATCCGGAACACTATAGCAATGCTACTTGCAGCAGCTGAGTCTTGACCTGCTGCTCACAAACAGGGAAGAAATAGTAGAGGAAGCAATAGTGGATGGGAACCTGGGGGGCAGTGACCATGAGATGGTCGAGTTCAGGATCCTGACACAAGGAAAAGGGAAAGCAGTAGAACAGAGACCCTGGACTTCAGAAAAGCAGACTTTGACTCAGAATAACATGACGGGGAAAGGAGTCGAGGAAAGCTGGCTATATTTCAAAGAAACCTTATTGAGGTTGCAGGAACAAACCATCCTGATGTGTAGGAAGAGAAGTAAATATGGCAGGCGACCAGCTTGGCTTAACAGTGAAATCCTTGCTCGTCTTAAACACAAAAGAACAGCTTACAAGAAGTGGAAGATTGGACAAATAACCAGGGAGGAGTATAAAAGTATTGTTCAGGCATGCAGGTGTGAAATCAGGAAGGCCAAATCACACTTGGAGTTGCAGCTAGCCGGAGATGTTAGGAGTAACAAGAAGGGTTTCTTTAGGTATGTTAGCAACAGGAAGAAAGTCAAGGAAAGTGTGGGCCCCTTGCTGAATGAGGGAGGGAACCTAGTGACAGAGGATGTGGAGAAAGCTAGTGTACTCAATGCTTTTTTTGCCTCTGTCTTCACAGACAATGCGCTGCATCCGAGTGCTAAAAAACAGTTCTGCAGAAAAGGACCTAGGGGTTACGGTGGACGAAAAGCTGAATATGAGTCAACAGTGTGCCCTTGTTGCCAAGAAGGCTAATGGCATTTTGGGTTGTATAAGTAGGGGCATTTCCAGCAGATCAAGGGATGTGATCATCCCCCTCTACTCAGCACTGGTGAGGCCTCATTTGGAGTACTGTGTCCAGTTTTGGGCCCCACACTACAAGAAGGATGTGGATAAATTGGAGAGAGTCCAGCGGAGGGCAACAAAAATGATTAGGGGGCTGGAGCACATGACTTCTGAGGAGAGGCTGAGGGAACTGGGATTGTTTAGTCTGCAGAAGAGAAGAATGAGGGGTAGAAGATGACAGAACAAGGAGTAATGGTCTCAAGTTGCAGAGGGGGAGGTTTAGGTTGGATATCTGAGGTCCCTTCCAACCCTGAGATTCTATGATTCTATGATTCTATGAATTTGTGAAATCTGCTGCAAAGGTGTGAAAAAGGGAATGCCTAAATGAGTAGGAAAATAGTCCCGATTCTGCTCCCTTTTTGAGGACCATTAGCAAAACTTCACTGGAAGCTCAGGTTGGGTAATTTATGAGCCTGCTTGGCAATTATTTAGAAAAATTAAAAGGTCCGAGCCAGTCACTCATGGACAGTCTCATACTATAGGGCTGGCCTCAGGTAAAGTAGAAATAATAAACCACTCCTTTTTCCCCTTTCTGATTGGTAGTTGAAGTGCCGCTGCTACACCCAGAGGATATCTGCTCCGATTCTGTCTACGGAAGAGATACAGGCTGTAGAGAGAGAGAAGAAAGATCTCCAGTACCAGATGCTCACTTTGGTAAGTGCTCTTTGTGTTGGTTGCTATGGGAGTGCCATAGAAAAGAGAGGGAACTCTGTGTCTATGTGTATATGTAACTAGAGAGGTAATACAAAGAAAACCATTTACTGGTGCATAATAATATGTAACACTGGCCATAAGTCAGTAGTTCAATAAGGTGGTTGTTACACATTGTAAATGGCTTCCTGAATCAAGTTTCTAGCAGTGGCAACAGCTTAAGGGCTATAATTAGCCAAAAGCAAGCACAGAAAAATATTCCCTCTGCATTGTAAAATTGATCCAAAACTTGGTTCCAAAGCCTTAATTGGCATAAAATTGGACAGCTTCTAGGAAAGCAGTGGATAGTCTGAATGGAGAGCTGCTTTGGATACACCAAATAGTGGCTTGCATTTTTTTTTCTTCCCCGTGCAATGTCACATTTTTTATTTGGAAAAGCAAAGTAGCTTCCCAGTAACAGTGGCATTTCCTGCTTTCCCCCCCCCCGCTCAAAAGTATTCAGTTTATGGACTAGATTCAGTCTGGCACTACATGTGGGGGAGAGAAGGAAGGAATGGCTAAGGACTCTTACCCAGCCATGCTGCACGTAGGCCTAGTATGGTTCTACTACTTGGGCTTGAGTCACAAAAAGACTGAGGTGTCTAACTGCCACGTTAGGTGCCAAAATCTCAGAATCAGGCTCCACTGGGATTCATGAACCCCCTGCTCAGATTCTTCCGAACCCTTTAGGCATCTAAATTTGCTCGGCTCACAGACTTGGCAGGAAAAGTTTCCCCAGGTACCTATGTTTCTGTCACGGAGCATGTTCACGGCAGCCTTACTCTGGGCACCCAGATCCCGAAGCCCCAGAGCGATTCACAAAGTGGGGAAAGATCAATGTTCCTCTATCGATCAGGGAAGCGTGCTCAGAGCTCACCTACAGGATCAGGCCCCATGTGTGAGCTTACACAAAACAGCGGAAGATTCTCATTAAATATCCACAGTGGAATAGCTTCAACAGACGAGATGAAGACGCCCTACATTAGAATAGCCCAGTGGTTAGGGCACCTCCCTGAGATGGCAGATCCCTGTTCAAATCCCTTCTCCCCATCGGGCAGAGGTGGGTCTTGGACTGGGGTCTCCCACTGGGTTGTTATGAGGGAGGTGGTCCTCCTTGCTAAACAGCCTGGGCGCCTAGCACCAAGAGAGGGTTTGCAGCTGAGAATCCCAAGCAGAGACAGGCTATTCCCTGCAGCCTGGCTTTAGGCCCCAAACTCCCTGTGAGGGGCAGAGCTTAGCACACACCCGTTGGTGCAGCATTGCCCTTTGGCTGGATTAGGTGAGATGCTGCCTTGTGTTCTGGATATTGTTAAGCCCATTGTAAAGGAGCCAAGGTGCTGAACTCGGGCTTGGTGAATCCCAGTGATTCCCCCCTCCCCCATGGTGCCTTAACATTAGGTGTGGTGGCCACTGAGCATCATCACGCTTAAGTCCCTATGTGAATCTCACCCTTTGAGTTTCCTGGGCCTAGTCCTGAGTCCAATGAAGTCAATGGGAGTATTGCCACCGACATCAACGGGGCTAAATTTTGTCACTAAGCCCTGGGAAAATTAGCATTGTTGTCACCAAATAGGCTCTTCCCTGGCAGATCTGGCCTGGTACATCCGGAGCACACAGCATAACCTGTCAAAGGGTGTATCAGTGGCTGCTCTCCCCAGTTGCCTGCTTCCAGGGTATCTCTCTCAGAAGCTCCCATTGGATGTTGTGCCTTTGCTCACCCCCCTGCCAAGAGCTGTGGCTTCAAACCACATTTTAGCCCTGACGCTTTACCTGGCTGGGTCACATCATGTGGGAAGGTTTAAAAAATATTGATTTGGATCAGCCTCAGTTCTAGACTCTTACCTGCACTAGAAAATTTAGTTACTACCAAGGCTAGACTAGAGAGTTCATAGCACTGTATTTTGAAAACCTGTTCCCAATTGCTGTAGTTTTTCTATTGTTGATGAACCTTTCTTGAGGGGATCATACTGGTGAAGAAAAGGCAGGGAATTTTCCTTCTCTGTCTCCAGGAGAGTGGTGAATAAAGGGTTATTTTGTACCCTCTGAGAGGAACTGTGCAGTCAGAGTTCATGGTACATGTGTGTTGGAGAGAGGAATCAAAATGCTGGATTGGGATTAATAAACTCAAACATTTTCTTTGCATCACTAAATACCAATCTTCACAGCCCTGCAGGATACCCAGTGATCTGTGGGAAAAAAGTGATGTTTGGCACTTGGGGCAAGGGAGGGAAATTGCCCGGCATTTTGGCAGAATTATTAAAGGCCCTATAATTAATGGTGCTCATGCTAGTACAGTGCTAAGACAACCCCTGTATTCAAAGCAAATACAAAGGGACAGATCCTCTGCTGGTGAAAATCAGTGGAACTACATTGACTTACGCTAGCTGAGGGCCTGGCCCAAAGTCTTCAAGGCCTATTGAAGTAGCCTTCAAGAGTCGGCATATTGACAGTGAGATCTGATGTTGCGGGTAGTTATGCACCGTGCTATATTTTGGTTTTCTACAGACTCCCAAAGCAGCCTCAGGGATGCAGGCAAATCCTGCTACGCATGAACTCACAGTTGTTCAGCTTTCCTTCTTGGAAGTTATTTTCATTTTTAGCATTTGTCATTTCCCGTATGATTTCATCTTCCAAGTCTAACACTCTCACATTTGTGTTTTCACAGTTTTACCCCTGCTTAATGAGACCAAGAGAGTTAAAACCAGCTGTATTTCATTATTATTTTAAAGCAAAATCTGTTTAGAACACTGAAAGCCTTTCTAAAGCCACACCGGGTGGCTTGTTTGGATGTGGGGAAAAAGTAGTAGTGGGTATTTTTTGGTCTGCTTCATCCTCTTATTACTCAAATAACAGCTCACAAGAAAATAGTATCAGAGGGGTAGCCGTGTTAGTCTGGATCTGTAAAAGCAGCAAAGAGTCCAGTGGCACCTTATAGACTAACAGACATATTGGAGCATGAGTTTTCATGGGTGAATACCCACTTCGTCGGATGCAAATGTCACATGCATCCGATGAAGTGAGTATTCACTCATGAAAGCTCATGCTCCAATAAGAAAATAGTAGTAGTGTATCCCAGTTGCTGCTTGCAGAACTGAGCTAGTGTGAGTGATGCACAACTTAGTGTACAAATAGAACTATGGCAGATGGGAGAAGAGCCATACCCAAAACGAGATGTATCATAGGTCTTTTGCTCCAAAAATAACCATTGTAACAGGGGCTCTGAGGAACATGAAGGCTGCGGATGAACCTCAGCATGTTGGGAGCCCCGAATCCCAAGTGGCATAATCTTACCTTGAGAGGCAATGTGATTAAATATAGACTGAAGATTTTGATGCTGGAATTTCTAGTAAATTTATGAGTTGTATGTAGCTGAGCAGTGTGGGCAGTTAAAAGTGGTTGTCAGGGAACCTTTTGAAAGGGAAGAACCAAGAGCACTTGGTAGGGTTAAGCATAATAGGAGGGTTAAAGCTTATCCCAGACAATTCTAAACCTGCATCCAACTTGGGATATGAAAAAAAGCATCCTTATTCCATCATGGATGCTGAACAGAGGCTGCCAGGGATGCAGAAATGTGCCTTTGGGCTGTGGACAAATGGGAGCTTGGGAAATTTAGTTTTTTGGGGGCAGTGACTGTCTTTGTGTGATGTTTGTGTGCGGCGTGCTTAGTTTCTTTCTGTTAAGTGTCATTCATTATCTGTATGGCAGTAGCACCTGGAGACCCTAATTAGGGACGTAATTTGTGATCTCGGGAAGACTTGAAATCTGCTCCTCAGGGGGAAGTACTGCTATGCTAACCTATTCTGCTACCTAGCACCCAATCCGCTTGATCACTCCTTTGCATCGTAGCCAATGTGGAATCATCATCTATTCTTGCTACTGCTGTACAAGTGTGTGAGTAGGGAAGGGCAGGGACAGAAACGTAAGTCAGGAGGTGGTGGGTACCAAAAAGGACAATAGGAGGTGTAAGGAACTGGGATTGGGTAGAGTCTTAGAAATGTGGGGCTGGATGGGACCTTGAGTAGTCATCGTTAGCGGACTTTCCCTTCACCCCCTCCTCCAGTTCTTGTCATGCAGCCAGAAAGCGGAAGACCAGAAGTCTGAAGCGCAAACAATGGGATGTTTATTGGGGTTAGTTCCAAACAAGTATATCCATAGCTCTACGCGCCGGCAGAGTCTGTTCCCCAGTGTTCCATTCCCAGCTGTGACACGGCAGAGAATTTACCCCGTGTCCCCCTTCCCAGCTCGGACGCCATGGAGCATTTACCCCATTTCCCTCTTCCCAGCTCTGTCGTCGCAGAGCCTTGCCTGTGTCCTCATTCCCCGTTTTCCCTATCCCCACCTCCTCCTTCTTAGCAGGCCCAAATATGCCTGGAATACAGTCCCATCCCTTGCAACTTAGGGTCATCTTCCATTTTTGGATCTGGGGTCTTCATTCCATCCCTTTGTACCCCATGGGAGGGGTAAGGAGCGAGGTTGTGCTCTGATCAGGGACGGGTGTTTCTTTGGTCTTTAATGTTTTATACCTTCCCGCACAAGTCCTTTTGCCCCTCCCAACTGGTTGTTTGACTTTGCCTCAACCCCTATCTCAAGGCAATCTTAAAGCGTGCTCTGAAGTAAAGCTTCAACTGCTCTTATCTGTTCCCAAGCAAATCCAGCTGACTAGGCAGAAGCAACGTCACAGTGTCTTTCTCCCTTGTTTACACATTTTAGTATAAAAGTATCAAAAAGTCAAACCCAACATTTTATCCCAGGCTAACAAACAGACCCATATAGCAACAATCCCCTGTGCTGAGGCAGGACCAAGTAAACTTAAATCCTTGACAGGTGTTTGTCCAACCTGCTCTTCAAAACCCCCAGTGATGAAGTGAAGGCTCCCAAAGTCATTTGTGGATGCAGAGTTTTAACTAACAGCAGGAATTTACCCCAAGGCCCTGAATTATCACCAACACCTTAATTTTTCTTACTACAGTTATACAGCCTGGTACCTCTAAAAACCTGTTTGTGTTTGTGTGTATAAACACAGTTAATTACACACACACACATATATATATATACACACACAGGCACACACAACCCACAAATATCAAAGGCTGGGTTGAGGCCTTTTAAAAAGGCCTCAAAAATCAGGCCCAAGAGCCCTTAGCAGGGATCAAAATCCACAGCATGTTGGTTTCAAGGGAGGTTAGATTTCCCGAATCAAAAGCCACCGATTACAAGAGAGCTCTAATGGTCACCTGGGTAATGTTCAGACTGAGACTAAATAATGCGGTTAGTGGCATCCGAAGTCAATATCTAGCCCCTCTTCCATTTGGTGGATGCATCAAAGTATCTAAAAGCGAAAAGTAGGTTCCAATGGCAAAAGTGATGGTCAGGGTGTGTTGTTTTTGAAGCATATAAAAAATAATGTTGGTGTGGAATGTTTGAGTCTTGTGTCCTTTAAAGATGGCTGAAAAAGAGAAGCATTAAATACAAGTGTCTATAAACTGAACTGATTTTTGCCTTCATTTTGTCCAGGTCTAGTAGGACTAACAGTGTAATGTTCCATCTGAAAACCTTCATTTTTGCTATTTATTAAAGTGAAGGCAGTCCACGTTGTCTCCAAAATGGGATGCTAACGCAGTCAGTGGCATATTACATCTGGATGCACAAAAATGACCTTCATAGCTCACTCGAGGCTTTGTCTCTTTAGAGTTATGGTTCATTCCTGTGTTAGTGATAATAAACTATATTATATTCCACTTCACACTGATGGGGTCCATCTACACAATGCAAAGGAACCTTTTTTTAAAAAAAAATGTCAGTGCCTTTCACTGTGTTTTATTAATAAAGGATGTGAAGGAAAATGAGCTCAAATCGCTTCTCAGATGATAGATATATGTGGTCTTAATAAACGATTAGATTTTAATTAGTATTTATAAGTGTTTCACATACATAGTTGGAATATTATTACACAGTACATCAGGGCTACCAGATGTCTGGTAATCAGAATAGACACGTATCTAGGACACAAATCAGAGTGAGCCACAGAGAGCTTTACTCCTCAGCTGCTGAACTTGGTGGAACCTTGTCCATTTAAGTCAATGGCATTTTCTTTTTGTTTGGCTTGTTTTTTCTGTAGTGTTCCAGGAATGCCTGAAATAATCCAGCATCAGAGGGGTAGCTGTGTTAGTCTGGATCTGTAAAAAGCGACAAAGAGTCCTGTGGCACCTTATAGACTAACAGACATACTCCATTTTTCCATTTCATCAATCACAATGTTTATATGACTCTAAAAACTGTTTGCTAAAACCGTATCGCTACCGCGACTAGAACTTGTTCTGTGTTTAGCAGAAGCAAACGGCTCAGTGGAATGAGTGCTCAGTGTGATGAACAGGGCTTGAAGTGAAGAGAAGAAGCTGAATGAACGTTACCACTGTCGAAGCTGTTGTTTCACTCAAAATGAGTGATAACACTCGCTCAGTGTTTCATGATAAACTCATTCAGATACCAAGTCACTGAAAAAAAAAATCCTGCAACAATAGAACACATTTTACAAACAGGGTACTTAAGTCTTTTCTAGGAGTATTTTGCATCCCTTAAAATGTTGCCATAATGGTATCCTTTAATTTGAATTTAAAAATATGGTCATCTTCCCCCTCCTCTGAAATAAATATTCTTACCATCTACTTGTAAGTGATCTGGAATTAAAACTAATATGCCTGTGTTTAGAAAAATGTAGTAGTAGTTTTTTTTGGCACTTCATTTGTGTGTGTATATATAATGTGCACTTCTGTGACCAGAAACCCTTTCCTCCTTTGTGGCATTGTGCCCCCATGCACCACTGACCTCCCGAGAACTGGCTAGTTTCCCAACAACTAAACCCCTTATCACTTAAGACCAAAGGAGGCATAGGTATTTTTTAAAATAACCACTTGTCTGATTAATAAAGACCAGGATGAAATGTTACTGAGTGTGGGGGAAAATAATCCCAGTCACATTAATGTCGACACTGTATCTTTAACAAATTCTTTGGAACCTCCTTAACTTCTCTCTGCACTTTGGCGTATACGGCAGGCCTTAATTAGCACAGATTTTTCACATTCATGGATAGATTGGAAATTTGGAAGCACTTAATGAAAAAGGTCTGTTACCTTGACCAGGCTGAAATTACAGTTAGAGGACGTTTGCGTGCTCCAAAGGCTGGCTGCATACAAATATATGAATATTAACATCCTGCAGACAGAAATCCAAACATAAGATCTTTAAAGAGGCAGGGATGGAGCCTCAGCTTCAGTGAAGTGTCCAATGTTTACGCCAACTGAGGATCTGGCCTACAGTGTCTACTTTGGTTCTCGATCCATGGCCACTGCAGATAAAAATAACATCTTCTGATGTTACCAAAGCATTGCATCTTCTTCTCCTGAAGATAAACCTCTGTGTGCCTCTGTATTGTGGGGTGGTATGGATCTGAACTTGAATCCAGAGCCACATTTAGCAGCTTTATCCTCTTTCTCTCTACCTCTAGGGCCAAGCTTGATTGTTCGTTTTCACTTCTTTGCTGCCTAGCTACAAGGAAATAGCAGCCACCTATCTCAGCCCCGTACTGTCTCCTCCTTGTACTGCAGCATCATTCTGATGGCTCTTGGCTAGGTGAAGCTAGTTTTGCTAAAGGATGTATACAGTATCTTGGCTACTGTCAGAACTGAACCTTTGGTAATGCCCACCCACTTTACTCTTGTATTCCACGGTCATTGCCCTCCAATGGGCAAATGGAAACAAATCCAAGATTCCTCCCCCCATGTGTTGCTACTTTCACCTCTGGTAAAGCCGTGTCTAGAACACTCAAACTACTAAGAGGTGTGATCCTGAGGCCTATTGCACCAACCTGGGGAAGAGGATAACTTTGCCGAGTGGTTATGAGGTTAATAGTTGGGTTATAGTTAGATGCAGAAATAACATCGGCCAAACCACATTTGCTTGACGTAGGAATGGTGCACAATCAAGGTTCATAGACCAAATGCTATTACTTCTTCTATAAGGCATTGTCTTCAAAAAATTACTGTTAAAGTAGGCAGTGTGGCCTAGAGGGCTGAGCGCAGAATTGGGATCTGCCAGTCCTGAGTGCTAAACTTGGCTCTGCTCTTACTCATTATGTGGCCTTGACCAAGTCACTTTATCTTGCTGTCACAGGTCTCCCAACTGAAGAATGGGTATGATGATGATTGTGGGGGTTAGGACTAGGAAGCTTTCTTTGGCAACAGCTTCTCCCGTAGCTGCCTGTTGCATGGTTTCTTGAACCTTCCTCTGAGTCATCTGGTCCTGGCCCAGCGCCTATGTTTTTAGGCTCTCTTATTTCATTTTCCTTTTGTTGTTGTTTTTTGTTCCCATAGCACTATGATAGAAGAGGTCACTTCCTAAACATGTAAATATAGACACACAAAGACACAATTAAAGGTAGCTCTGAGCAAGCAGAGAGAAAAATATGCAGAAATAGGGGGAAAATCATGTTGAGTAAGATGGTAAGGTGCCTAAGGCCTGGTCTACACTAAGAAGGGGGTTCGAATTAGGGTACGCAAATTCAGCTACGTGAATAGCGTAGCTGAATTCGAAGTACCCTAATTCGAACAACTCACCCGTCCACACGCGGCGGGGTCGAACTCCGCGGCTCCCCCGTCGACTCCGCCAACTCCTTCTGCCGAGGTGGAGTACCGGAGTTGACCGCGGCGCTTCCGGAGTTCGAACTATCGCGTCTAGATCAGACGCGATAGTTCAAACTCCAAAAAGTCGAACTCTCCGCGTCGAACCGGCAGGTAAGTGTAGACGTACCCTAAGAGACAGTGCAATGAGAAGTAAATGATGCATTTTTCTTTAGCTATTCTAGTATCTTAGATGATACTAAGTTCTTCTTCGAGTGATTGCTCCTATGCATTCCAGTTAGGTGTGCGCGCCGCGCGTGCACGGCTCTTCGGAAGACTTTTACCCTAGCAACACTCGGTGGGTCGGCTGGGCGCCCCCTGGAGTGGCGCCGCTATAGCGCAGGATATATACCCCAGCCGACCCATCCGCTCCTCAGTTCCTTCTTTCCGCCCGTGACGGCCGTTAGAACAGTGGAGCGCAGCTTAGCTGACCTCCACCTCCCTAGCTACTCGTAGTTTCTCTCGTTTAGTGTATAGTTTATAGTTGTAGTTAACTTTATTTGTTTGTAGTATAGGATTTATTTTCAGGGGTTCGGGGTTTATCCCCTTCCCCTCACCCGGTGCCGGGTCCGATGCCCGGTCCACAGGGTTTTACAATGCTCGGCCGGCCACAAGCCATTGCCGGCAAGAGATCCTCTCCTTAGTGCCTCGAGGATTCTCAACTGACAGATAAGTGCCGCATTTGCGGGGCCTTTGATCCTAGAACAAAGGGGAGCGGGACTTTCGTCTCAAACAGCTCCTGAGGGAGGCAGCTCTTGCTCCTCCGCTCTTGGCGCCAAGCGCTGGTTAGTCTTCAAGGAGCGCTCCCTCGGCACCGGTTCCCCGGTGCCGCCAAGGCCTCCCGGCACTGGCCCTCGCTGACTCCGACGTCCACTCGGCGTGGTTCCCTCTCCTGGAGGATGAAGAGGCACAATATACTTGCTGCGTCCGAGCCGCCTGCTCCGCAGCCGAGCGCTATGCTCAGTCGGATCGCCCGGCACCGATGTCTGCCGCGGCACCAACAATATCCGCACCATTACCTCCGGCCAGGCAAGAGCCGTCGAGTCCGGTGCCGGAAACTCCCCGGTACGGACCGTGGTCGAGCTTGCTATGACGCTGCGTCCGAGCCGCCTGCTCCGCAGCCGAGCGCTATGCTCAGTCGGATCGCCCGGCACCGATGTCTGCCGGGGCACCGACAATATCCACACCATTAACTCCGGCCAGGCAAGAGCCGTCGAGTCCGGTGCTGGAAAGCTCCCCGGCACGGACCGTGGTCGAGCTCGCTTTGACGCTGCGTCGGAGCCATCTGCTCCGCAGCCGAGCGCTATGCACAGTCGGATCACCCGGCACCGAGGTCGGCCGCAGGAACCGACAATATCCGCACCATTAACTCCGGCCAGGCAAGAGCCGTCGAGTCCGGTGCTGGAAAGCTCCCCGGTACGGACCGTGGTCGAGCTCGCTAAGACGCTGCGTCCGAGCCGCCTGCTCCGCAGCCGAGCACTATGCTCAGTCGGTTCGCCGGCACCGATGTCTGCCGCGGCACCGACTATATCCGCGCCGTTACTTCCGGCCAGGCAAGAGCCGTCGAGTCCGGTGCTGGAGAGCTCTCCGGTACGGACCGTGGTCGAGCTCGCTAAGACGCTGCGTCCGAGCCGCCTGCTCCGCAGCCGAGCGCTATGCTCAGTCGGATCGCCCGGCACCGATGTCTGCCGCGGCACCGACAGTATCCACACCGTTACCTCCGGCCAGGCAAGAGCTGTTGAGTCCGGTGCTGGAAAGCTCCCCGGTACGAACCATGGTCGAGCTCGCTTTTCAGCGGCGTCCGAGTGGCCCGCACCGCAGCCCGAGCGCTCTACTACGTTGGGCTGCCCGGCACCGGTGACTGCTACGGCACCGACAGTATCAGCACCGTAGACTACGGCCTCGCAAGAGCCGTCGAGTCCAACACCTGAATGCTCCCCGGCACGAGCTGTGGTCGAGCTCACTATTCCCTCCACGCTGGGAACATTTCCACAGCAAGGGAGTTGATGGCCAGGGCAGGGCCTGCGCTGCTTAACCCCCGACATCGCCGGTGCGGGTTATATGGTCTTTGGCGAGCCTATCTTGCTCACGCCACCCTGCGTCGGCACTGCAGAGCGGCACCGTCCCCGATCGCGGTCCCGCAGACGTTCTCGGTCCCGTCACCGATCGAGGTCCCGACGCCGCTCGTGGTCTCGGCACCGTTCTCCATTGCGGTACCTTTAGTACTCGCGGCATCGGCCAGCGTCACGTTTGCTGGCCCGGTACATTCGGCACCGCTCCCGCTCCCGGCACCGCCCCAGGCACTGAGACTCCCGTACCCACTCCTGAACGTCGAGCCTCGCGCTCTCGGTCGACCGCCCAGCACAGCTCCAGTGGCAGGTCTCGTTCTCGGTACCGGTATGTCTCCGGGTGCCGATCCCCGGTGCCGAGTTGAGCGACGTCAGTTAGAGAAGGAGACTCTACCAAAGGCTCTTCAGCTCCTTCAGGGCCACCCAGTCACGCATCAGTGTTGCCACGTGCGGACACTTCATATGCACAGTACTCTCTTTTCCGATGTGCCCTCCAGAGTCTTCCAGGAGACCTATCAGAGGTCCTTCTAGTCACCATGGGCGTACTGCCACGCCAGAGGCATATCGGTGCTCCCATCTCGCTCCGTTCCGTCGGAGCTCTGGGTGCCAGAGGCGACAATTAGCCGTCCCCCTGCGACCAGTACGGAGCAAGCCCCGGTTCAGCCACCGGGCTCCCAGATCCCACCGGATCAGGAGGTCGTCCAGGAGTGCGAGCCCACACAGGACCCGCTTGTCCCTGGCCTTTCTTCTTCCTCCTCCCCAGCTGAGGCGGGGGCAGGAACATACTCCTTGGGCCCTCCTCTGATCGGAATGCAAGTGCATAGCATCATCCAGGGGGTACGAGTACCTAGGTACATCTAACCCCCCCCCCCGCTCCCTTGTCGTCCAGTCCCTCAATGGGATGGACCGCCATGGCCAGCAGGCACCAGCTCCTAAATCCTAGGGGGCTAGGCGACTGGTCTTACGGGGCCGTACAAGGTACTCGGCGGGGGCCCTGCCACTTTGTGTAGCAAACTAGCAAGCCCTGCTTAGCCGCTACTATGGGTGGCGGTGGGCAACTTTACAGAGTCGGTTCTTCAGAACTCACGTCAAGAGTTCGATGCCCTCCTGGATCGAAGGAAGAAGCTGGATGGAGCTTCCCTCCAGGCCTAGTTGGATGCAGCTGACTTCGCTGCCACGACCCTGGCCTCGGGTGTGGCCACGAGGCGCATTTCCTGGCTCCGGTTATCGAGCCTTCCCTCGCAGCTGCTGTCCACTATACAGGACTTGCCCTGCACTGGCAAAGGCCTGTTCTCTGAGAAAGCTGGCCCTAGGCTGCAAAGCCTGAAGGGCAGCAGGGTCACTTTCCGCTCTCTATTAGCATGCACACGCCGGTGCTTAGCGCCGACCTTTCCGTCCCCAGCCTCACCGCTCTTACCCTGCGCCTAGACAAAGACAAGACTTTGCCAGCAGGCGTCACTTATGCAGTCGTGGGCATCAATCAGGCCCTCAAGGTTAAGGTCCTTCTAACCATCCTCGTCCCTCTTAGGGACCCCTCTCATGAGCGATTCCTCTTGCAACAGGTGCGGACGCTCCTCCTCCTCGGAGCTATACAAGAGGTGCCTAGGGACGAAACCTAATCCCCTAGGCGAAGGGAGGTCTCAGACATATCCTAGACCTACGGGTCCTCAACAAGTTCACGCTGCGGATAGGTTCCGCATGGTTCCCAGGGGGACCGTCATCCCACCCTTGGATCCCGGAGACTGTATGCCGCCCTCGATATGACGGGCGCGTATTTTCATGTCCCCATTTCTCTTCCACATTGGCTCGTTCGAGGGACCTCCGAGCCCAAGTACCAGTCCTGTGGGCATCGACACGGACCTATTCCGGTGTCTAGGCCTGATCATCAATGGTAAATTCCACTCTGGTTCCCACACAGGGAATAGAATTCATTGGAGCCACCCTGGACTCCAATCTCACCAGAGCCTGCTTACCTCAGCCTTGGTTTCATGCGGTGGTAACAATTGTACAAGGTCTACGGACCTTCCCGACAACTTTGGCTCGCCCAGGCCTAGGTTTCCTGAGTCACATGGCTGTCTGCGCGTTTGTTTCCACACATGCCAGGCTTCGCCTCTGTCCACTCCAATCGTGGCTCACCTTGGTGTACCACCCGGGCAGAGATACCACCCTGGTCGTCTCGTTCCCCCTGAGCATCCTAGGCTCCCTCGACTGAGAGTCAGTGCCCTCCCTGGTGTATCCAGGGATGCTGTTCCATTCACCCCTCGGGGTCCCTCATGACGGACACCCCATCTCTCGGCTGCGTGCTCACCAGGGTCAGCTTCGCACTCACGGCCTTTGGTCGGCCCAAGAGCTGGCCTTGCGCATCAGTGTCCAAGAGCTGGGAGCAGTCTGCCTTGTATGCCAGGCTTTTCAGCTGGCGGATCGCCTCAGCAGATCCTTCCGGTCTCACAAGTGGTCGTTCCCTCCGGTCGGTATCCATTCCGTTTTTCGGAAGTGGGTCTTTCCCCGCATAGCCATCTTCGCTCCCGCGAGAGCGAAAACAGAGAGAAGTCCTCCTCATTCCAAGACCTCTCCCCGGGCTCAGTCTTGGAGAGGTTTCTGATGCCGTGGATGAGCCATCGGCTGTCCAATTTCCACCGTTCCCGCTGGCTTGCAGGGCCCTGCTAAAACTCCGCAGGGGCAGAGCGCACCTGATCATGATCGCTCCAGCGTATCCCAGGCAGCACTGGTACACCAGGTCGCTACCCCTGTCGGTAGCCAACCCTATTTCCCTACCTCTTGGCCCAGACCCCATTTCGCGGGATCGCAGCAAGCTTCACCACCCAGACTGGTAATCCCTGCACCTCACAGCAGGGCTGCTGTGTGGCTAAACCGATCCGAATTACATTGTTCTGCCTCGGCTCTGCAGGTTTCTCCTGGGTGATAGGAGATCCTCCACTCGGTTAACGTATCTGGCAGAGTGGAAGCGTTTCTCCTGCTGCTACGAAACGCACAATGTTTCTCCCGCCGAGGTCCTGATCCTGTCCGTCTTGAACTACCTCTGGTCTCAAACAGCAGCACATGGCGCGGCCCTCATTAAGGGCACTCTTGGCAGCCATCTCTCCCTTCCACCCAGCGGGGAGTGGCCGCTCCGTATTCTTACGCCTTGTGGTTTCTAGATTCCTCAAGGACTTGGAGCGTTATACCCCCCCCCCAGTTGGCCCCCGCCACAACCTGGGTCTTCAACCTGGTTCTCGCCAGTTTTATGATTGCCCATTCGGGACACTGACGACGTGCTCGCTGGCATACCTGTCCTGGAAGACAGTCTTCTTTGTAGCCTTTCCATCGGCCAGACGAGTCTTCGAGCTTCAGGCGCTCGCGATGGACCCACGGTATACTGTGTCTCTCAAGGACAAGTGCAATTGTGACCGTGTCCGGCCTTCTTCCCTAAAGGTGGTGTCAGCCTCTCATATCATCCAGGATAGCTTCCTTCCGGTCTTCTTTCCGAAGCCACACTCATCGCAAGGAGAGCAACAATTGCCCTCCCTAGACGTCCGTAGGGCGGCCGCAATCTATATCGAGCGGACAAAGCCCTTGCGTAACGCCCCCGAATCTTCATCGTACTGGCATACCGGACGAGGGACATACCTGTCTCCTCCTGGAGGATTTCATCTTCGATGACTGGTGCATCTGCGCCTCCTGTGTTTAGCCCATGTTCCATGGAGCCACCTTACTGCACATTCCACCAGGGCTCAGGCTTCCCTGCTGCCTTCTTGGCCCACATACCCTTTCAGGGGATGTGTCGTGCAGCTAGTCCACACCTTTGCCTCATTGGCCCAAGTGTCCAGAGATGATGCAGCCTTTGGCACAGAAGTTTGCATTCTGCAGCATCTAACTCCGACCCCACCGCCTACATAAGGCTTGGGAATCACCTAACTGGAATGCATAGGAGCAATCACTCGAAGAAGAAAAGACGGTTACTCACCGTAGTAACTGTTGTTCTTCGAGATGTGTTGCTCCTATCCATTCCAGACCCGCCCTCCTTCCCCACTGTCGGAGTAGCCGGCAAGAAGGAACTGAGGAGTGGATGGGTCGACAGGGGTATATATCCTGCGCTATAGCGGCGCCACTCCAGGGGGCGCCCAGCCGACCCACCGAGTGTTGCTAGGGTAAAAGTCTTCCGAAGAGCCGTGCACGCGCGGCGCGCACACCTAACTGGAATGGATAGGAGCAACACATCTCGAAGAACAACAGTTACTACGGTGAGTAACCGTCTTTTATGCAGCCCTCCCCCTCAAGTACACAGCTGAACCCCAAAACAATTAAATAAGGGAAGCCCAGATCCTTTTGTTTCTGGAACTCTTAGGTGCAGTAAATACACAATGGAGAAGAAATATGGTGTGGATGATAACTGCCCAGTTAGAAGCTAAGCACATTATCCTGTCAGCAAAGATTTTTATAAATTGTGAAACAACACGTATTGTATGTGCATAAAACATGGCTTCGAAACACTTGTGCGTTTAACACTCAAAGTGATAAGATTGCATTACTCTGCACCCCCGCTCTGATTGGTCCTGCTCCCACTGAAATCAATGGCAGCCAAACTAGGTGACTCAGGGTACGTCTACACTTACCTGCCGGTTCGACACGGAGAGTTTGACTTTTTGGAGTTCGAACTATCGCGTCTGATCTAGACGCGATAGTTCGAACTCCGGAAGCGCCGCGGTCGACTCCGGTACTCCACCTCGGCAGAAGGAGTTGGCGGAGTCGACGGGGGAGCCGCGGAGTTCGACCCCGCCGCGTGTGGACGGGTGAGTTGTTCGAATTAGGGTACTTCGAATTCAGCTACGCTATTCACGTAGCTGAATTTGCGTACCCTAATTCGAACCCCCTTCTTAGTGTAGACCAGGCCTCAGACTGCTTTGAAAGTTAAACCAACCCCACGTCTCCTTTTTAAAGTAACTTTGCTTTCTAAGTAACTTTGCTCTTGGTTCCTCTTTGCATAGGACGCACGAGTAATGCGGAATCTGAAATGGAAGATGGATGATTACCTGCCTGGCTACAAGAAGCGAGTGGCCTCTGTATCCATAGCAGGTACAGCGTGCTCCTTGTACCATGCCGGTTTATTTGTGAGACGGGCAGTGACCTATGTGGTAGGTTTAGGTTGAGAATGAGAGAGTGACACCACTTAATCCAACAGTCCATGCCGTAGCCACATCCTTTCATTTTACTCCTATTTTGTTAGTTTTTTTATTGCTTGTCGTAGAGAACAAGTACAGGCCCTCGTTAGGCAGGCCTATGAAATCAGTGGGAATAATAGCTCCCAATCTGGGCTACAGTGATAATGCGGCCCGTGCTCTGACTGAGCTGCAGCCTTGTATCGGGATAGCATGCACATTTTTTCCTATCAATGTGGTCACAATCTAGGAAAGAGATGAGGTGCACAGGACATAACTCACCAACCATGTGCTTGGCTCCTTTCCCCATCCTCCCAGCTACAAAACCTTCTTCTGTAGCGTCTGCTATGGAGAATCCGCGCAGTGTAAAATCCATCTTTATGGGGAAACCTGGAGGATGCAGCCATTGTGCCCCGAATAGTGGTCTCTCTTCTTGTGTAAGTGTCTCAGAAGAGATGGATGGAATGTGGCCACCAAGCAATCAGATGATGATTCACTCGACAGCTAAGCCATGCAATCTCATTCACAGTACCATAGCTATTTAGTTATACTGGCGGGGAAGTGCATATCCGATATCACATTCATATTACCTGTATGTAACAGCACATCTGCCTGGCACTGCATGCTCACATACAAAAGTAACACGCCCATCCACCTACAGCACACTCCCTCCTTCCCCCACACCTCCTTTGCCTCCCCTGTGGATGCGTTTCTATCCGTGAAGAAGTCCCCGTGGGAGAGAGAGACATTTCTTTTCAGCATCACCCCTCTCCTTTTTCCTCCCCCAACCTCAAAATTAATTAAATGATGTCATGCTTGATTTTATCTGATTTGGAAGCAATTCATCACCCTTTTTCTGCTTCTATTAGTCCAAGCGATCAGCATATTAATTTTTTTTGTGAGACTAAGCTCAAGGGTAATTACAGTGAGGAAGCTTAATGCCTAAACGTGTTAATGTCTGTAATCAGAACTATTTTCTCAGTGCGGAACAATTGTTAGACAATTACGGTTGGATATGATTGCCCTGGTAGACAACAGACGCTGTGTCAAGAGGGGAATATCAGAAGCTTGTTTTGCAAGTACTGTATTATCAGCAAATTCATTTTCTTGCAATCTTTTTGTCTGGATTTTTGCATATCTCTCCCTTTCCTCAGGTTCTGCATCGTTAATTAAGTTGAAAAGTCATTTCTTTTTTTTTTCCCTGGGTAAAAAGGTGCATGGGGACAATAGAATCATTTCCTGCCTTATAACATAAATGTCACCGGTATTTGCGTCTGGTACACTGGTTTATGTCCGGTGGAAGGAGGAGTCAGGGGGGAAACACCAGTTTAATCAGCTGCCCTTTATCTCCCAGTAGACCCATATGTTCCTATTTCATCATCAGTGATTTTTTTTTAATCAAAAGAAGTCTAAGAACAGATGAACATGGAGACTGAAATTCTTTCTCTTATACTAATATGGAGTGATCCCCAGAGGTCAGTGGGTTGAAATGAATCAGGTAAACACAGTGGGGTAAATGTACTACCATTATAATGCTCAATCTAATGAAAAACATGGGCCAGATTGCGATAGTCTTATGCTGACTAATGCCAGGCCCCATGGCTAGTGCCACTTGTGCAGTGAAGTGGGGTAAAGGTATCGCCATCTGTTTCTGTGGGAATTCATTCTCCATGGCTTTTAACTTCTCTCCATCAGAAAGCACTGTCAATAGACCAATTAGACTAGAAATACCTATTGTGTTCTTCTACATCTCCTGGATCCTCCCTGTATTTCCAAACAATCAAATATGTCCCAGCAAGTCCCTCCCATATGTGAGAAAGTGAATACAGTTTAAAAATCACCCAGTCGGAAGCCAGGAAATCAGAAAGTTGTTGAAATAAAAAACCAGAACCTGCCTGCAGAAAATCTGGAAATAGTTTATTCCCCCCTACCAATCTTAACTCTGCCCCTCTGCTGTTGCTTGGCCTCCTGGGGAAATCACCACTAGTTCTCTCTCGAAATAAATGGATGTGGTCCCCATTGTGGAGAATATAGGAATTACAATAGAATCGCCAGCACCTCTGTGCTCACGTTACGGTGCACCTTCTAGTCTACATCCAGATAGAGGGCAAATGTCAAGTCCATATTGCAAAGGTGTGTATGGTATTAGGGGGAGTGATGGGAGGTGCCCAAGTTGGCTGGGCTGTGAGCGAATTCAAGTTTGATTTGGGGACACAGGCAACGTTCCATCTACTTTGCAAAAAAGGACTAGAATGGGGAACAATTGTGGGGTATCCCGGTCTCCAACATGGCAGGATTTGCAGTACACGTGGGGCCATGGCAGAATGAGAGGGAGGACTATAGGCTGAGAGAAAATGAAGACTAAATAGATATTGCAACATTGGGCTGGTTGTCCTGAGCAATTCTGCCTTATACAAACACCACTCCCTTTCTGCATTGTCCCCTCTGCACTTTCATCTTTTGCAGGCAGCACTTAAAAATGTCTCGTTCGATTCTCCTCTTTCTCTATAAATTAGTCTCTTGAACGTGTAGATGAACTTGCTTTCACATTAGTGAACCGAGTGGTGTGCAGCTGTGATGAGCAAAGGAAGGGAATGGATTGACAGTACTGAAAACAGAGCTTTTCTTTAACTCTGCGAGCCAGTCATGCTGTCTGCCTCCCTATACCTTGCCGCAGAGAGACCTTCACCCTCACTCAATAAGACCAGTTGTCTTTCCTTCTGACTGGCGAGTGATTTTTTTCCAGCTCCTTGGGGAGGCCTCTTTGAGCAGAGAAGGTGCATTGCACTGAGCCACTGCATGAATGCTCATTTGGTGTAATGTCATGTACACCACAGGTCATTAAAACATGCACTTTCCAGCTACTGAAGCAAAGCCCCCAGCTGAATTTGAACAGCACCATCCTCAAAGGCCCATGTCTTTCTCCCTCCACACTCCCAGCCTTGTCTTTAAAAGAGGCAGATAAGAAAAAGGTTTTACTGTTTTATTTCCCGCAGCTGCCCCAACGCCCATGCGGATGACAGCCCCAAGGACAGCCTCCCGCACTGATGTGTTTGAAAGGCTATCGACATCCGGAAGAAGGTGAGGGAAAAAAAATCTAAATACCCCTCAGAATTAGGGCGTGATGAACCCCAAATTGTGTATGGATTCAGTGCCTCTTCCTTTCACCTCTTCCTATTTTATTTTATTCGATGAAATGATCCTGTCCCAGCCTCTTGGCAAATGTACAAACCGTCCCCTACAAAACATACATCCTGGTGATTTCAAACTAGATCACAGTCGGTAATGACCTCCTCCCTGCCCACGCAGCTCAACAGGACTGGTAACATGCTCCCCTCTCTAGCCTCCAGCCTCCTTCACAGTCTGATAAAAGAGAGTCCTCGAGGGTGCCCCAAAGGGCCACCAACTAGAGCTCTCTTGTACCTGCATGAGTGGGAGAGGTTCCAAAGCAATGAGAGGCAGTGTGGGCTAGGGCACGGAACATTGAGACATGGGTTCTGTTCCCAGCTCTGCCACTGACTTGCTGGGTCACCTTGGGCAAGTCACTTCACCCCTCCGTGCCTCTGTTTCCCCTCCAATCCTTTGTCTGACTTGGGTATTAGACTGGAAGCTTCTCAGGGCAGAGAGCCATCACTTAATTCATGTCTGTACAGCACCTAGCACAACAGGGCCTTGGTCTTGGTTGGAGACTCTGAGCATGACTGTAATATAAATAACAATTATAAAGTCACGGTGCACTCACTGAAAATGCCTTGCTGTCAGCCCCTTCCCCATTTCAACAGTTTGCTTGGGCACCTGAGCTGATCTTAGGTACCACGAATGCTTTTGTCTGGGTTTGAATTTTCATTGCATTGTAATGGTCAGATCTTCCACAGAGCACAGAGCATTGGACGCACATTGGGTATGGAGTTCTTTAGAATATCTGGCTATAGTCATGTCAGTGTGTGTGAGTACATGGGGGCTATCTCACTAGGATCTTAGTCATGCTATGTACCGAAGCCACGCCGCCCCATCTACCACTTGAATTTTTAGCAGAATAGTGTCCTGCTGCCTGCCCGCTGCAGGAGTCTTTCCCTGGAAAAGACTGTCAGTGAGTAAGGCTCCGGCATGGGGGAGGCATCAGGAAAGACTTTGGCAGCTCTGCGCTACCTCTCCTCTGCCAGAGCCTTTCACCTACACATGTAGCCACACGCCACAGTGTGGAGGTGGTGCGCTTTGCACTGCAGTGGGAAGCTATACATACGCTACACCACTTTCAGCAGCATAGACATAGTCTAAGACTTAGCATTAAGGTCAAGCACTGGCAGCTTTAATGAACACTTCCAACCCCACAAGATATTTCTGTAGAGCTGACGGCATGCTCCCCAAATGAAAGTTGCATTGATAAAAAAGCAAAGTACTTTCTTAATGCTCCATTAGCATGTGGAACTCACTACCACAAGATACAGGTGCGCCACAGGTAAAGGTAGCCTGTAGTGGTGTGGTATGGTATGTATGGTAGTACTCATTCATACTTTTTTTTGAATGAGTATATCTGCTGTCACAGTACGTAGCATGAAAATGTATAAAGGACTATAAACCCTCATGCTTTAGGCTGTAAGCCACCTGTTAATGGCCTGTGATTAGGAAGTAGCTTCCCCTGAAGGCATATACAATTTCATCATAGGGGTTTAAGGCAGTTCTTAGGTTGTTAAAACATAGTATCCTGTCTCTGAAGGCACACAGCTATTTCATTTTGGGTACCATGTAAAATCTGCAGTGTATTTTGTAGGTGTGGATGATGAGTGTCTTTGTTTCAGTTGGCCCAAAGTCCTGCTCTTCCTTGGATGTGACGTATGAGTGCCAGTGCCTTTCACTGGTGTTTGCACAACTGTGGCATTTTCCATCAGTACAGAAGGTGCTCATATAAATTCTCAGCTTTTCTTAAAATGACGTGAAAACCCTACGTTTTAATTAGCTTTTTAAAAAACAAAAACTCAGAAATCTCGGTGCTATTCAGATTCAGATAAGGTCTTTGACAATAGGGACGCTAAGCACAATAGGAAGTGATGTTAAGTCCTTTTCTAAAAATAGAATTTTACATTTTTTCCTTCCCGCTATGCTGGAATATCCTGTTAGCAGCATGAAAATAAAATGTTTCCCCCCATCCTCTGATCTGTTCTTTAGGCAGAACTTGGAGCATACAGGAGCTGTAACCTGGGATGGTTTTCTGACGTTAGTTTTTTTTCTGGTTTACGGATATCATCAAGCATCAGTGCCACTGGGGATGACTCCTCCCTCCTTTTGAATGACTCCTCCCACTTTTCCATTTTTGTCCAGGTGTGGTGCAGATAGGTTGCACTTCTGCCTTTTGGAGCTGGCTATTTGTCTATCTGTCCAGGAACTTGTATGTCCCTTCTCACCGTAGTACCTGAGTGCCTTGCCAGTGTTACTGAGTTTATCCTTGCAACACACTTGCAACACACTTGCAAGGTAGGCAAGTATTCTGAGAGCAGCTTGGTCTAGTGGGTAGCACTGAGTGATGCTCAGGAGAGCTGGCTATGCTACTGATCCGCTGGGTGACCTTGGTCAAGTCACTCGCCCTCCCTGGGCTTCTTTCTCTTCCTACTCGTTGCCCATCTTGCCTATTTCAATTGTAAGCTCTTCAGGCAGGACTGTTGCTTACAATGTACTGCTCATAGCAGAATGGGGATCCAGTCTCTATTACACAGTTAGAAAATGGAGGCACGGAAGGCAAAGTGACTTGCCTTTGGGCACACAGGAAGTTTGCAAGAGAGATGAGAACTGAACCATCGTTACACAACACAATGCCTGCAACTTTTTAGCCTGCTTTTCTAGTATCTTGTGACAAGCAGCGACGTTCCATGGTTCCTACTGATGGTAGCCCGTGGCCCTTAGCATGGCCGTTTTTGTGGTTGCATTCTATGTCAGACTAATGGTCCATCTAGCCCAGTGTCCTGTCTTCCAACAGTGGCCAATGCCAGGTGCCCCAGAGGGAATGAACAAAACAGGCAATCATTGAGTGACCCATCCTCTGTCGTCCACCTCAGCTTCTGGTAATCAGAGGCTAGGAACTCTCAAAGCATCCCTGACCATCTTGGTTGATAGCAACTGATGGACCTGTCCTCCATCCAAAGGACTTGGCTGACTAGATAACTATTTCAAAGGTGGTGTAATCACATTTGGGGTCAAACCTATCTGACAGTGTGCTTCTTAAAATATTCATCCATTCCAATTAATACAGGGCATGTTCTTATCACAGGTATGGAATGCTTATAGCCACGGGAAGAACGACAATCCATTGTTTCTCCACTGTAGAGCAAAGCTGCTCAACTGCATTGATGCGAGACAACTCACATCAAAGTTGTGCTTCTTATAAAGGGCCCTGCTGAAATTGGAGTTTGTTATTTTAGCCACGACACTATTCCTGAGCCTTCTGTTAAATCTGTTCTGGCCGTCTGATGTAAGACGGGGCTATGCCCCCTTGAATATTTGAGATCCAGAACAATGCATGGACTCTGATTACATTTCAAAATGTAATCAATTAGAAGATTATATTTCACCATCCTGTTCCGACTGGTAACAAAATTTACAAATCACCTAATCAATGTAATCCATTAAAACTGACAAAGGAGGTGGTGATGGAGTGGAAAATCTCCATCAAGGGCACTCAAAAGATATAATTAAAAATACATTACGCCTTGAATGGAAGGCACGCTGCTTGCTGCCGCTGCCTCACTTTGCTGTGCTCAGGCTTCCAGCACACGGACTTGCGTTGTAATCCTACCTAGTTGTAAAATATCCCTCATTATAACCTCCAGTTTCCTTGGTTCTAAAACACGGCTTCTGTGGAGAGGTGTACAGGAGATTTGCATTGTGTGGGTGAAATCTTGGCTTCATTGAAGTCAGTGGCAAAAACCCCCATTGACTTCAGTAAGGTCAGGATTTCCCTCCTTTATTTATAGCTACTTATCATTCAAAGCCAGTTTCCCTTTCTGAATACCTGTCTAGGTGTCCAGCTCCCTAGACTGTAGCATTTGAGCAGTTCACAGCCATGCACGTGTTTAGTCTCACAACACCCATGTAGAGAAAGGAAGTGTTCTCCTCTGTTGTAGGTGGGCAACCAAGGCAACAAGACCAAGTGTGTTATTTGCACAAGGTCACACAGGATGTCTTTGACTGAGCCAGGAATTGATCCCAGGCCTCCTTGGTCACGTGCAGCACCTTAAACAACTATCTCAACCCTCTTTGATTTCAGTGGGACTGCTTGTGAAATAAACTACTACTCACTGTGAACAGTGGGTCAGGATTTGGTCCTTAGAAAAGTACAAAATTAGAAACCGCTATTCCTGGTAGCTTATCTCCCTAGCCATGATTTACAAGACACACTTCTGTCTAAAGTACTTAGACGGCCCCATCTCCCTAGTATCTGGGCATCTTGCAATCTTTAATGGTTTTTGTCCTCACAAGTCTCCTATGAAGTAACATTATCCCCATTGTACAGATGGGGAACTGAGGCCCAGAGAGACCATGTGACTTGCCCAAGGTCACACGGGAGGCCTGTACCGGATCCTCCAAATCCCAAAATAAAGACCAGTCACCGGGCCGCTCTTCCTCTTTGCTTGTTCCTTAGTGGCTTGCTTCTCAGGAGCTGTGTACTTCTGACCTATCTGAAACAACCCATCAAAGATTTCTCTTTGCAGCGAGAGCTAAAAAGACTTTGAATCAAAATAAGTGACATTTCCAAGTGATGTATGGTTGGTATGAAAATTGATATTCCTTGGGAATTTCAGATTTCAAAACTGGGTATTTTTTGTTCAGATAACTAGAAAATTGATCAAATTTCAAAATAAAAGGTTTTTTCCCTCAGATTTCAAAAGCAGAGTTTCCTTTCACTCTGTCCTGTTTTCAAGTGAGAAACAACACAGTTCCCCAGGCCTTTGTGAAAATTGGTCTAGCACCAAAGCAAAATGTGAAAAACCTCACAGTACTGAGGTTTGTAAAACTTGTGAATATTTTGCACCGCCCTGGTCCCTTTTCTGACCTTCAGCACAAAAATCTTATCTTCCTTTATGTCCTTAACCATAGGTTTCATTATAACATGCCTTATTTAGAACCAAAATTATATATTGTTCCGAAGAGCTCAGAGCCAGATTTACATGGCGCTCAACGCTGACAGTGGGACTCCCTCATGGTGTCTTGTGTAAGCAGTTTGATCTGTTCAGTTCTCTGTGTGGCAGGACATCCCACTGTCCATTGACTTTCATATTGCTGTGGCGTCTCTGTGTGCATGTTCTTTGGGCTTCTCTGTACCCTATGGGACAGCCACCCAGAATGCACTGTCAAATTCACAGGCATGTCTGTGCTGCCATCAAAAGGTGTGATTGCAGCACGTGAGGACACACCCCAGCTAGCTTTGATCCAGCTAGCACAAGTGCCAACAGCAGTGATGTTGTGGCATCCTGGGCTAGCTGCTTGAGTATGTACCCATGATCCCGGGTGGTTCTTCTACAGCCTGTGCTGCCGCAGTTTCACTGCTACTGCTAGATCGGCGTGTCTACATGTGCTGCAGTCACATCTCTGATCACATACCCACAGTTAGGTAGTGTGGTAGGAGCAGACACACAAACATAGTGGATGATGCATGCGGAGAAGGGGTAGGGAAGCTGCTATGAGGATACAGCTCAGTTGCGGTTGTTGCAGCTGGGTCAGATGAGGGTTTTGTGCAAACTGATTACCCGAACACGGTTATATTTTCAACAGAACTTTTGAGACCAAGGTCACCCAGCCCACGTAAAGACTCAAAATTTGGCTCATTCAGGTGGAAAGAGGTAAAATTAATACATCTGTTGTGCCTGCTTTATTTTAGCCTCTGAAAAACAAATAGCGATGACTAGGTGTATTGATTTACATTATGAATGCATAACTTGAAGAGCTGGAAACTTCTCTGAAAGTTTGCATGACGCAAAACAGCAAAAATCTATCTAAAGAACCACACTTCATGCTCATGGATTTCTGTTTTATTGCCCCTGGTTATGGCTTATAGAACCAAAGAAAATAGTCTTTCACGATGGCAAGAACGATAAAGTTATGGAGGGAGAATTATGTTTCCTAGTCACACTGCCTTGAGTGCCAGGCTGTTCTTCTGCGAGCATCGGTACAGAAGCACTGTTGGGCTTACGGCAGCTGGAGACTGAGTGGGCTGTGAGGAAAAGGATAAGAGGAAATCCAGATGCAAGGACATAGTGCAGTAACTCAGCAGTAAGCCCTGGATAATCTAGTTGCATGTGGGGAGGAATGAGTAGTTTCTTCCTGACGGGTGGGGTTTATCCCCTCCTTTGCTGTCAAGGGAGTCAGGGTAACCATCTAAATAGAAAGCCAGTGACACAGATGGAATACAAGGATGCACAGTCGATCTGGACTGGTGCATTAAAGCTGGCTGAACCGGGAGATGAGCAGTATGTGTCCTATGTGCAGTGGGCCAGATCCTCCACTTGTATGATTCAGTAGAGAGTCATTGACTTCAGTTGGAGCTATGCTAATAAACACCAGTGAAGGAGCTGACCATTCCAGGTATCAAATTGTTTCCTTTCCGAGGCCCAAGCCCAAGCCCATTGAAAGCAATGGCAAAACCCCTGTTGACTTGCATGGCGCAGGTGCAGGCCCATAGGTGGTAGCCTGCAGCTCTCATGCTGCCCTTGAGGCTTCTCATGCTGGGTGAGGCCATGCTAAGTACGCCCTGGGCTAGTAAGAAGGAGTCGTTGTATCTGTGTGCCTGTATCGCTGTGGTGCTTTTCCCCTGCAGATATAAATACTTCCAGTCAAAAGGAACATGTTTTATTCTCCTCCGTAAACAAATGAAATGCAATGCAAACATGTCACTAGCCGTTGTTCGTGCATTTTGCGTAATCTGGCAACACTGCAAAGAGCAGATAAAACTGGAGAGAAAGAAAGTCCATACCATATTTCTCTTCCCGCCCGGTACAGTACACACAATGGCAGGACAGCTGCGCACACAGCTGCCGTATTCATCTCTCCTATATTCACTCAAAAGCAGTGTTAGTTCCTCGTTCAGTCAAGGGATCAAGAGAAATTCAACAACTGACCAGGCAACACGACTGTCAAACTAGAGGGACCTAGACAAATTGGGGATTGGTCCTGCTTTGAGCAGGGAGTTGGACTAGATGACCTCCTGAGGTCCCTCCCAACCCTGATATTCTATGATTCTATGACACAACTCCCCAAGAACCAAAAGCTTAGACAGGAACTTTCTCTTCTGAGGGATCTGAGAGGGCTCAAGCTACCAGTTTACAGTCCAGCACTTCACCGTTAAGAGTAATCCTGTGTTCTTAATGGACTGGGGCTAGGTAGCAGAAGGATTATACCTGGGACTGAAGGGTCACCAACCTCTAGCAGCACCTATTGACAGTCCAGAGACCCACAGCAGGGCCAGTCTGATAATGGCAGGAGACTGCTCTGCTGTGAAGCTGTATCAGTGGAGGGGGCTGGTGGACCCTGGATATCCGCCTTGCTTTGTACCGAAACTGCAGCTGCCTGAGTTCAGAGGGAGCACCAGGATCTATGTGGGTGATGCTGGTGGCCCTTGGGCCTAATGCTGTTGCAGTGCTTGATACGGGCACAGTCATTCGCGTATTAATAACATGCCATGAACTGCGGCTATATACATACAGATGAGAGCTATGGGGGGGAGAGAATTAGAGAAACGCTTTTCCTTGGAATTTGCTGTTTTTTTAAAATTTCAATGTTTCATGGGTCTGTGCTGATTTTGATGCAACTCCACGGAAAACCACACAGGGCTCCATTGAAAAGCTGCCTGGTTTCCTGCCAGCCCATGCCCAAATGCTTGCCAGCCTGCCTGGAGGGCTATGGGGAGCCAGGAGCCTGGAAGCCCTGTGTCCCAGCCTTAGGGTTCCTCTGTAGCCTAGGCTCCCAGTGCTTCCAGGATCCTTAGCTCCTCTGCAGCCTGCCAGATGGACTGCCCCAGATCCATGGCTCCCAGATTCCTAGCTCCTCTGCAGCCCACGGCCTTGGGGCTCTGGCTTCCCGAGCTGCCCAGCTCTCCACCTGGGGAGCTACCAAGGCTCCAGGCAGCTGTTTCAAAATGTTTTGGTTTTCATTTGGAATCCAGATTTCGAAATCTCGAAATCTTCCATGGAGCAGAATTACCATTCTCCGTCCAGCTCTAATGGAGACACCACAGTTATCAACCTGGATCAAATTCAGGACCTTCAGCCTCAAAAGCAAAAGCTCCTGCCACTATAAACTAAGCAGGTAATTCTTTGAGTTGTAAGAAGTAGCAAGCTGTTCTAGTCCCTGTGGCAAGCCACAAGAGGGAGACATGATTGCATGCACTAATCCAGTACAATAATATCTGCTTATTTGCACTGTCACTTCTGGTCTATTAACTTAATACCTTGCCTAAATCCTTGGGCAGCTCAGAGATCTCTGTCACACTCCTCTTGAATACTGGTGAAAATCTGCACGAAGAGCAATTGCACGTGAAAATATCGACTAAGGGGAAAGTTCTGCATCTCATGCATTAGGTTGCATTGCCAACTCATCTTTATCTCACTCATCGTGACTTGTCATACAATAGGTATGGCCAGACTTGCTCTCGACTCTCAAAGGAATATCCTGGGAGATCGGAGAGAGGAGAGTTGAACTGATGAGACGCTAAGGGCAATTAACTTCTCTTTGCTGCAATATATGACGTAGTTTTATATATGTAACACACAGAGAGGGGGAAATGGCACAGTGAGTTCTTGCTAAATGTTCACTATTCAAGATGTGCTACGAGACACTGGGTTAGGGTTTGTCTACATGGGAAAGTTTTTACCAGTTATAGGGTATAACTCTTCGTACGGATGCTTATTTTGGAATAAGTTTTTTTCCCCCTGTTTTAACTTAAACTCCTTCCAAAGCAATGTAAGCTAAATTTAAAAAAAAAAATAAACAAAAGCTCCTCTTGTATCACAATAAGGGTGTCCACCTGGGAGTTATACCAATGTAACTGTACACATTTTGTTTATACCAGTATAGCTTTCCTGTGTAGGCAACCCCGTAGTGTTAGAGTGTCTGCCCATTCCAGTTTTCCCAGGACAATCCAGTTTGCAGCATGTTCTCCAAGTTTGGCCTGCAGCATGCCACAGAGCCCTAAGAGATCTTCAGGGCAGTCATAACATCGCCACACTGTGATAGTGAATCTCAGATGTGTGTGGTACAAAGCAGTGGTATTGAGTTGTGACATGGCAGCACGTCATGCCCTCTTGGTGCCTCCACTTTGTGCTCGGCACAGTGACGTGACAGCCATACGACAAATGGTCATCTCAGACAGACTGATTCAGCGCTCGTTTGCTGTCTCCTGACAACAGGCAGAGCCAGACAGAGCTAAAGGTCCATTTCTTCAGCTGCTGCAAATCAGCGTGGCTGCACTGAAGCCTGTGGAACTGCACCAGTTTCCACCAGATGCAAATCTGGCCCCATGCTCTTTGTTGAACTGGATCAGCCTATTGTGTACCGTATGCTTGTTTACCAGACCGGGGGATGCTCATCCACAATTCGCACAATCTCGAAAATAAAACATTTAACCGCTTATTATTGCTATTATCTGTAATTCAGGAGTGACTAGATACCCCGTTGTGCTAGGAGCTGTACAAAAAAGTTAATGTATTTGTATGAGAGGCCTATGACTTTTAATTTAATTTGACAGACTGTTACCACATATTGTCTCTCACACACCATTAAGGCCTTTCTTTACTAGGAAAACAGGTAGTTTTAAAATGTGTTAAACAGTTGTTGAGCCCCATCACCACATCTTTAAAAAGACACGATAAATTGGTTATGGTCAACAGTAGGGCCAGCCATAGCTTTTGCCTGTCTTGTCAAACTCAGGCTGTCATGTCATGGTCCAAAGCCTTACAAAGGTTGCTTAAGAAAAAAGAGGGAAGTCAGGACTTGATATTTGTGGGGTACAAAGAGCAAGCAGGAAAAAACATATAAAACAAAACAATATATTTGGAAGCGCCCTTCACTCATAACAAAGGAGGAGTAAAGGGCACAAACATCTCACGTTTGCTGCTCTGCAGTTCGCCTTTAACGTAGCTGATCAAAAGCCAGAAGGAACTGAAGAAGACAAGAAGCAAGGATAGCTCTGCTATGAAAAGGCTGCCATGCTGGTTTCTTCTAGTAACAGTGTTGAAAATTAATTTGCTAAGGAATTTAACTGGTGCCTTCGCCGTGCCAATGAGTTACTTCTCCCATATTGCCTGACAATACAGTTCAGCTGCTGTTTGGAAAACAGCACATGTTCCCCTTCCGGTATCTGGCAAAAAGAGACATCCCCTCGATGGAGGGTTACTGTGCCAATCTGACACAATACAATCAGTGCAGTGCACCAAAACACCAACTTGGAAAAATACTACACCTCCAATTTTCCAATGAGACCCCTGTATCTGCAGGTGTCTGCCTTGTGTTTATCGTAGCAGATGCCTCCAGTGTGACTGGCTCAGTGCCTGTGTCGACTGGCACATGTGCCGGTTCACTGCTAATCCTAAATTGTGTTTGAATAGTTTGGTACGGTTGTCTAGTGCCAGAGAGAACCTTTTGTTCTGAAGCCGCGTACGTGTTTGCCTTTCAGGTCACCTTCCCCTTGTCATGCTGCGGCGTGCAATGCTTTCAAACAGGGGCTAGCTACAAAGGAAGGACGGGGGAGCTCCAGAGTTCCAAACTCCAGCCAGGCCAGGAAGATGAAGGGAAGCAAAACAAAAAAACACAGAGAGACGTGGGTGCAAAGTAGCAAGTCGTGAAGGAGACCAGTATGCCTTTCAGGCAGGCAAACAATACTACAGCTCCTTCTTGCCTGCTTCCCAGTCCCTGCTTTGCCAAGAGCACGCATTGGTATGGGGGTCTGAGAAATCGGGAACATTTCCATTCTGCAGGAGTAAAAGGTTTCCTTTGTTCTAATTCCTCTGATCTACTCCTTGCAGTGCCCTCGCATGGGCCATTGCAACATTTGCCTTATATAACAAGGACAAAAGCAGATTGCTCTGGGAATAGCTGAAAGGAAACCATGTTTTGTTCCCTTGTTGCAACGTTCATGTTTACTTGCTGGTGCTGCACAGGATCCAGTTCAGACAGATTTTCTTTGCATAGTAATAATAAAGGCTTTTAAAAAAGAGCAGCCCTAATGAACGTGAAGTTGTTTGAGTCGGGGGATGATGTATCACGGAAACTAATACGGCCTTGCCGGAGACAGTGATTTATGGCAAATGGAATGGTCAATTTCTGGTTTCCGGATTCCATATCCCAGGTTTGTGGCCCCAATTCAGCAAAGCATTTAATCATGTGCATAACTTTAAGCCCATGAAGCAGTAGCTTCAGTGAGCTCAAAGTTAGGCATTTATTATTATTGTTATTATTTATCACGTTCTGGAGAAACACAGAATAAGAGGCAGTCCCTGCCCCCAAAGAACTTATGTGCTTCAGTGCTTTGCTGAATCAGGGCCTGTATCAACAGCTGTGATTATTTACTAGTTTCCCCCCCTCACATACACACACACACACACCCCATGGATGGGAGAGCAGACACAGGTCGAAGTTCAGTTATTTCTAAAAGTGCCTGTGTGTTTAAAATGCATTTTCCTGCTGTTAAGAAAATATATATTTTTAAAGAAAACAGATACACTCTTCAGCCCACACACCATATTGCCACCCTTCTGCCCTGGCAGCGGAGTGGGCACTAGGCATAAGCAGACTAAGCAATTGCTTATGGCCGTGAGCGGCTCAAGGGGGCCTCCTATTCACTTTTTATTGTAAGAACTTGCCTGGTTTCCTGTTGGGAGGGGGGAGGAGGAGAAATAGTCCTGCGTCGGGCCCCTAATGAGCTAGCACTGGCTCTGCCCCGGCAGCAGGCCCCTGCTGTCCACCGAATTGCCTCTTCTCCAACTGCAATCACTTGTGTTGTAACCATCACAAAAGAAATGGGTAACTTAAAAAAAACAAAAAACAGAACAGGCCCAGCTCCTCAGCTAGTGAATATTAGTCAAACTTTGCTAACTTCAGTGGGACTGAGGTAAATCACACCAGCTGAGCTGCTGGCCCACTGGGTTTTCTTGGTCCTCAGTGCTTTCTTGGCCATCTAGATCCTCTGCTGTGCTGTATTGAATCTGCTGCATGTTCTCCTCTCTGCTCTGTTGACAGGAACAGAGTGGTACAAAGCAATCCTAGGAGCTCCGGATCCAGCCCAGAGAGGATTTTCCCTAGTGCGGACGCTTTAAAGACAGCCGTAAAGCCACCTCCCATAGACCCCTTCACAAGCCATGGTGTATTAGGAGAGCTGTGGTGAGGGACATCAGAGGGGAGTGTGGGTACAGCAAGCAGCACTGTGGAGATTCCAAGCAGCGCTGTGGCCCATAGGGAAGCCCTGGGAGCCTTTGACTTAGGCTTAAAGGGACAGCATATCCCCCCCACCTCCGGGCCCTGAGTTCTGGGAGCACCACAGTACCCCCCACAGAAGGGTTACATGTGCCAGAAGCATGTTAGCCCCCTTGCAGCCATATGCTAACGCCTCAGGGGTACGACTTTACATAAACACAAAGTAGCCCTTTTCCATGGGCCACGTTTGGGAGAATGGAGTTTGGGAACAGCCGCAGGCATTGGGTTGTCTGGCTCTAGCGGCAATTTAGAGGAGTAGGGATTCAGGAGGGGGATCGCAGAAGGCTGGCGGCCATATTGAGTCTGTGGGCTAGAGCTCCGCTGCTGTGTTTTGGTGTCGTTCTGCCAAAGTAAATGGGAGACCCTGTTTCACCATCTGAGGGTCTGGTCCTGTCGTTTTAGAGGCTCAGCGATAGAGGGAAGTGATCTCGGATTATTTTTTCCAGTTGGAATTGTATTTCCCTCAGACACCAAAGACGCGTTCTGCGTGTGTGCTGAGTCTAGTCATTGCTCCCAGTGAAGTGGGCATTGGGAGCCCATGTCGTATCTAAGGGCAACTGCATCTGAGCCCGGGGACGCTGAAGAACCTGCTCTTGAAAGCACTGATGGAAAGGAGGGAGAAGAATAAAAAAATGATATAAGTGGTATATAAAAAGGAAATTAATTCCTCAGTACGACTCAAGAGAGCAGCCCCAATCCTTTAATGGTGCTGAAAATCAGGGATGTAGCTGGCAAATATTGCAGCTACAAATATTGCAGAGCTTGTGACAAGCCTGCTATAGTCAATCATGTTAGAAAAATCAGAATGAGCAATAACCAAAGGATTTTAGCATGTGATTAGCAATCCGCCTAAGACAAAGTGACTTTTTGGGCATACTACAAACTCCTGAAACAGTAAGGGGAAAGAATAAGTATGATAAAGAATGAATTAATGAAGGGTCAGGATAGTTCAGAAGCATTTTTCATAGATTCTGAGACCAGAAGGGACCTTTAGATTATCTAGTCTGACCCCCTGTCTATCACGGGCCACAGAATTTCACCCAGTTACCACTGTATGGATCCCAGTAACTTGTGATAGACTCAAGCATCCTCCAGAGAGCATCCAGTCTTGATGTGAAGACATCTAGAGAGGGAGAATCCATCACTTCCCTTGGTAGTTTGTCCCACTGGCCAGTCACCCTCACTTGTAATCTCTGTAGAACAAGGAACCACTTTCATAGTAGAGAAGCAGACACGTTCCCTATATTTTTCCACTTGTGGCAGTTGTGACTGATTTGGAGCTGTCCTGTGATAACTGATGAGGACTGTATGTCGGCTTGGTTATTGTGGTGGTGTATTCTATATGACTATATGGGTAACTCAAAAGGAGTCTGTCTGGGAAAATAGGCAGATGAGAGAAGATTGACTCAAGATAAGCTGCTTGTGAGTTGTTAAGGGACAATGCCCAGAGTTGTTTGCTTTGATGTTTTTGCCTTCTCCGCAGCGAACCCACAAAACTGGTTTTGACCAGACCAGGAAAAGGCCTGTGAACACCAAAGAACAAAGAAACTCGGGCAGGTTTTTAAAAGCAGCACTTCATCAAGAGAGGGCAATAATTATCGGGGGGAAGTGGAGAAGAAGCTGGGTCACCATCAAGAGAGGGTGAGACTCTACGTAACATAGTGTGACTCCTTGGTGTCAACTGGCTGAAGCCTTGCAAATAGACTTTATTTTGACATCCTTTCTCTCTAAAGCAAACTAAGCAATACGCAGGTTTTCACAGGGCTGCCTGATCACAGACACCTGAGGGGAAGAGCTGCACGTGCTGAGCTCAGTCAGCACAAACACAGTCGATACACAGGACACCATAACCCAGGGACTGAATCTTATTACACCTCCATGTAGAGGTACCCTAAGAGTGGGAGAATTGTGAAATCGCACCCCAGGAAAGGCAAAGGTCCAAGACGTGATGCCTGAAGGTGTGCACCCAGACACACCAGGAAAGGGACCGAGGTGCAGCTAGTCCTGTAGCCGTGACAGCCACATCCTGGCGTCCTTACTCAAGGTTCTGCTCAGCCCAGGGACAAATCTGCAGCTGGTGTAGCTTGGCAAAATCAGTGACTTACCCTAGCTGAGAATCTGGCCATAGGTTTCAGTGGGAGTTTGCCGGTGTAAGGAATGAGGCCAGGCCGTGGGCCAGTTATGTATCAATTAGAATTCGAAAGGTGTCAGATGTGCTGTATAAATAGGCTGCCAGGAGTCAAGTGAAACTTAATAGCGACAAACATAAAAGTAATTCACATTCACTCCAAAATAATGAAGTCACGTACAGAAAGAATTGAAGTGCCTGAGAGCAGGAGGACTTTGAGGGAAGAGTGGACTGTGAATTTCATTTGCCCCTTAATACACAGGAACCAAGTTAATTGCTCTGCTCTTGTACGCATCTGTATTGTCTACCTGACTCTTTATAATTGCAGTTTAATTGCCTAGTTATGATTCTCCACTTACTGAAGGAAAATACATCAGAACTTCAGAAGGTGTTTCCATGCAATTGGCTTATACCAATTAGAGACTGAAAACCCCAAAGACCTTATTCAAATCATCAAGGCCACTGCCTTGTGATTCATCAGATACTAAGCTGGTTCTGCAGTCCTCTTCAGTTGGGTCATATGTCTCAGTAAGCGACATGGTCTAGTGCTTAGAGCACAGGACCCGGAGTCAGGTGACTTAGGTTCTCTTCCTGAATCTGCTGTGCTCTTACTGTGTGACCTTGGTCGAGGCACATAACCCTATCTGTGTCTGTTTCCCTACCTGTAAAATAGGGGTAAGCACTTACCATTCCCATCTGGGCAAAGCTGTCCTTGATGGGCCCGATCCAAAAATCAGTGGAAGGCTCCTGTAGATATCAGTGGGATTTCGATCGAGCCCTGTAAGACCATAACATTCTCCCTGGGCTTGTTGACTCCACGCAAAGGACATTGGTTTAATAAAGTGACATGTTGGCAGGGCTGCGGGGCCATCAGATGGTGCTGGGAACAAGCTGTTCCTACACAGTGAACCCAGTACTGAAGGCTGGTACAATGTTTTTCTTGTCAACCCCAGGCAAAGTGCACATGGGTCCATCCCTCTCATTGCCATATAGCACCTTCTGTTTGAGTGAAGGCTTTCTGAAATATTGCCAATGTCTCCTTCCCCCTAAGGTAGAGCATGGGAAAAAATCCTCCCTTCCCTCATATATAAGGCCACAGGGAAATGTACTCTCCTGCCCATCATATGCAATACATCTTGGGCGGGGGGAGAAAGTGGGGCACTGTGGAGGAATATTTTAAATGCCATGCAAAAAGCACCCTGTGAATTGTACTCCTGTTTCCCTGGGTGATTCACAACCTCTAGGGCCCTGCATAGCCCTCGTGGTGCAGGTGCTGCGATAAACCTTTTCAAACTCAATTTGTGTTTCATCAGATTGCACTTAAGGGAGGCGAGAGGTGCAGTTTCAGTGTAAATCAACAGAAAGGGTTTTACTTAAACATAAATGAGTCTTAGCAGGGCCCTCCAGGTTACAGGTATGATGGTCTGCCTCATCCTGCCTACTTGCCCCTGGTCTCTGGGAAGCTGTTTACTCAGACTACTATTTGGCATTTGTACCAAGCTTTGCATTTGCAAAGTGCTTCATGAGCATTTGTTAATTAATCTGCAAAGCACCACTCTGGGATAATACCACTGAGGTAGGTATTATCCCTGTTTCAACATAGAGGGGAAAATGGAGGTAGTGCATGTAACTTCTCTGTATCCACCCAGCAAATTAGTGGCAGTCCTGGGCTATGCACAGATCCTGAATTCAGTTTCATATTCTATTTAAACTCTGCCCACAGGGAAGCTCAGGTGAGGGCAGGATATTAGTTACTGGACTTTCTAGGGGAGAAAATGACCAAGGTCCCTATGGTGTTTAAATGGGAGGAAGGATATTCTAATGGATAAGGCACTGACTTGGAATTCAGAGCTTTGGGTTTGACCTCTCTACTCTGCTATAAACCTTGGGCAAATCACTTAATCTTTCAGCTCCCACCTGTAAAATGGGACTAAGAATAATTCCTTTTTCTGTCTTGTCTGTTTGGACTATGGGACACAGAGGCCCATTGACAGCTCACTCCTCTGTGTCATTGGCTCTTGTCAGACCTGACATACTCACTGTTGTAATAATCTGCATCTAAAAGGAGTTATGGAAGGTAGCCATGGAAAACTAAATAACTCTGTGACACATGGCCAGAAAGGGTTAAACATCCTGAAAAATAAATAACCCCTGAAAGACATGTGGGGAGATAATGTTTGTGGTTTTGTTTATTTACATATGTATGAGTAGAGTCCACAATGTAATCAACAGTCCCTGTCTATGCTATATTCTGATAGTTCAGAGATCAAAAGAACATCCTGGCATTTAAATGAATTGTAAACACGGGATATCTCGGTATTCATCTCTCTTTGAAATGTACTGTGAATGGTAGAGGAACAAACAAATGGCCTTATGTTAATTCGTATAACTAAGCACAGGTGATGGACCTCCGTCAAAGTCATCCTGATTACCTTTTGTTTCCTGAGGAACGCCAACTTGTCAAAAGACATGAAAGTCTATAAAAGATCCTTGGGTCCTGATTCTATCATCTCAGATCTGCTTAGGCTTAATCAAGGGAAGTTTGAGTCGCAAGACTGAGATCGCAGTTATGTTGGTATGCCCTGAATATGATATTTGGACATTGGACTATGAACTATTTCTGAAAGAACTCTTTGCAACCACAAAGCTCACCATCTGTGCTATGAATCTGCACCTAAATGAATTGAACTCATGTCTGTATCTATATTGATCTTTTAACCATACTCTCTCTCTTTTGTCTTTTAATAAAGTTTAGTTAATAAGAATTAGCTGTAGCGTGTATTTGGGTAAGATCTGGAATATTCAATAACCTCGGAGGTCATGTGTCCAATCCTTTGGGATTGGTAGAACCTTTTCTTTTATACAATGAAATAAGATTTTCAGAAATCATCATTTTTGATGTGGGTACCAGGATGGAGGCCTGAGGCTGGATCACTTTAAGGGAACTGTGTTGTTTGGACTTCTGAGCAACCAGTGCGGTAATAAAGAAGCTGTTTTATGCTGGCTTGGTGAATCTAAGTATTGGAATATCCACCAGCTTTTTGAGGATTGTCTGCCCCATTCTTTGCAGTTCACCCTAATTGAGTGACCGCAGCTGGCTCCCCACTGGGACCCCAGTCATAGTACTCACTGATCATTAATAGTCTTTCACGATGTATGGACTGGCAGTGTACAAAGTTATGAATATGTGCTAGGATTATGTCCTTAAAATCCGTGTGGTGAGCAGTGCATAAACACAGTCTGCCGTGGACAGAGGAATGTGTATTTGTTTGTCTGACCATCCTGGTTATCAGGCAGGGACAATGAAGGTACATAAAAGGTAAACAAAGCCAACAATCTAATGAGTGGCGAAGAGAGTCCCTTAATTATAAACACAGGGGGTCTTAGCCTCAAATGATAAGCAGTTGAATCAACTGATTGTGTACAATATTACTGTAAGGACTTTGATGAAAGCTAATGACACACAGGTGACTCATATCACTGTGAAATGTAGGTATTAATGCTATATGGAAAATTATGAATACTCACTAAAATTATGCTTTATAAAGTCTGTGACTAAAAAGGGTTTAAATTAGGCAGGTCAGGGAGAGTCGATAAAGAGGTTTTCTGATTTCTCCCAGACAGGAGAGTGGGGAGTTGTCTACCTGTCTCCAATGAAGTTAAGCAAGGTGTGACCAAAAACAATGGAAACCCCATTTACATCCAGCTCAGCAGGGAGATGAAAAGTCCAGAGGAAGGGAAGACCAGCATGAGGTCATCCTGAGTCTGGGGACAAAACAGTGACTTTGGGAAGATGTAAGGAGAGAAGAGACACTATCCTGGCATCCATCTAGATAGACACAAGGGCCCAGAGCTTTTACAAGCTGAGAAGGATGGGTCCTTTTACCAAGGGGGTTAAAGTTTCTGGGAACTGAATACAGGTTACAAACCTGCTTAGGCATAAATCTTTCACCTAGGAAGACAAGGGAAGCCTGGTACTTCTGTGGAAGATCCTGACAGAGAAAGTCCCATGGCTGGAAAGGAAAAGATTGGGAAGAAATCTACCTTGAACCAAGGCTGTAGCATGTTAACTCTAAGCCGCTGGAAAGCATATTTTACTTGTATTCACTTGTGACCATTTTGTCTTTATCTGCTACACTTGAGCGCACTTAAAATCCCATCTCTTTTTGTTAATAAACTTGTTTTACGTTTAATGTAAACCAGCCCAATGCTGTGTTTGAATTGAAGGGATTGTTAACTCCGGTTAAAGCAACAAACTGCAGTGGTTTTGTCTCTTTAAAGGAGCAACAGATCCTTATTACTCATCAGAATGTTCCATGAGAGGGCTTTAGTGCAGATAGTTTGGGGGAAATTTGATACTGGGGATGTGTTGGGATCCCTCAGCTAGTAGTAACCAAGGCTGGTGGAGACCAGGGTGGGGCTATCGTAGGCAGGTTGCTGGGGTCAGAGCGCTGAACCAGGGCTGCAAAGCACACAGACACTCAGGGAACTAGCCCACAGGGTTACTGTTGTGAAAATAAATGTGTCTGTTTTTAACTGATTGCTCGAGTAATGCACCTGTCATTTATCTGATATGAAACTATTGAGGAGGACTCGTGGGGACAGCAATCCGGTTCAGAGGTGTTTGTAATCAGGGTGCCAGTCAGAAGTAGGCAACTTTCTTTACAAAATTGTTTTCTTTTCTTTTCCCATATGTACGGCCCTACCAAATTCATGGCCATGAGAAACGTGTCACGGACCGTGAAAACTGGTCTTTTGTCTGCTTTTACCCTATACGACACAGATTTCATGGGGGAAACCAGGGTTTCTCAAATTGGGGGTCCTGACCCAAAAGGGAGTTGCAGGGGGGTCACAAGGTTATTTTAGGGGGGAGTCACAGAATTGCCACCCTCACTTCTGTGCTGACTTCAGAGCTGGGCGGCCGGAGAGCGGCAGCTGTTGACCAGGTCCCCGGCTCTGAAGTCAGCACCCAGCCAGTAGCAGTACAAACGTAAGAGTAGTAATACCGTGCCATGCCACCCTTACTTCTGCACTGCTGCCTTCAGAGCTAGGCAGCCGGAGCATGGGGGCTGCTGACTGAGGGCCCAGCTCTGCAGGCAGCAGCACAGAAGTAAGGGTGGCAATACCATACTGTGCCAGCCTTATTTCTATGCTGCTGCTGGAAGCAGCTCTGCCGCAGAGCTGGGCTCTCAGCCAGCAGCCACCGCTCTCTAGCTGCCCAGCTCTGAAGGCAGCGCCGCCGCCAGCAGCAGCACAGAAGTAAGGGTAGAAGTACCACAACCCCCCCCTACAATAACCTTGTGACCACCCCACAACTCCTTTTTGTAGTCAGGACCCCGACAATTACAACACCGTGACATTTCAGATTTAAATAGCTGAAATCATGAAATTTACCATTTTTAAGACCATGAAATGGACCATGGATTTGGTAGGGCCCTACCCATATGCCTCTGTATTTGATGGTCCCCCTGGGCTTGCTTTCTCAAGTGATTAGTGATTTTGAAGGCCCAGCTTCAGAAATTTGTCTCATGCTTATATGCTCTAGCTCAGCCACAGTGTGTTGGTGCCAGAGTCCCTTTGTGTATCCGGGCGCTAAGCCCCGTACCTTTCCCTCTATTTCACCCCTGACTTGCTTAGTTGGCTCCCTGCTCAGCTTATTGGGTTCTGAGGATCCCTTTCTTGGGTGCCTAACTCGCCCTGTGCATTGTGTGGGCAGCCTGGCCGACTCACTCAGGGTTGAGGATTTCACTAGGTGGCAGGGCCCTAGGCTCTAAGCCTAACTACCTTTAGAATCTGGGCCTTAGAAGCCTAAGTCTTATTGAAAGTCAGTAGGACTTAGGCGCCTATTCAGACTCTCTCTCTGGCCCAAGGAATATTTATTTTATGAAGTAGAAGTGGTGTGAGATTGAGAGAGATTCATCCCACAATACCCTATAGCCTACTCCGCTGGAAGTAGAATTACTCAGCTGGAAATTAGGAGACCTGGGATCTGGTGTTACATGCGAGCACAGGGCCCTCACCAATGCCTCCCATTTTTGCCAGTCACCTGCTGCAATCCTAGCTTCTTCCCATATCATTTGGATAGCTTTCAGTTCTGCCTCTGTTGTGCGTCTCCATGTTATCCTTGGTCTACCTCGTTACCCCTTGCCCTGAGAGTTCCAGTCCAATACCTGTCTTGTTATGGTTGGCTTTTTCCTCTATGTATGCCTAGCCACCTCCATTTTCGTTCTGTAATTTCCTGTCCTATTGGTTTCTATTTCATCCTCATTCAGAGTTCTTTGTGATTTTTTTTCTGGCCATCTGATATTGAGGATTTGTCTTAGAGAGCTGTTTATGAAAACTTGAAGGAGAGCGGTGGCACTCTGATGCATCTGAAGAAGTGAGGTTTTTTACCCACGGAAGCTTATGCCCAAATAAATCTGTTAGTCTTTAAGGTGCCACCAGACTCCTTGTTGTTTTTGTGGATACAGACTAACACGGCTACCCCCTGATATATGAAAACTTGGAGTTTTGATAGTAAGGTTTTAATGTCTCCATATTTCAGCACCACATAGTAAGACTGTCTTTACAATGGTATTAAATATCTGAAGTTTAGTTTGGATGGCAAGATTTCTGCTTCTCCAGATCTGCTTTAGAGTTACAAAGGCATGTCTGGCTTTTGTTATTCCAGCTTTGCCTGTTCCATCTGTTGTATTTATTGTTCTTACAATGCTGCCAAGATATGTGAAATATCAGACCTCTTCCATGTCAGTCCCAGAAAGTGTTACTGGTGTTTCTTGTGCGCTGATTCTCATAGTTTTAGTTTTCACGGTGTTCATTTTCAACCCTACTAATTGTGTGTAGGTTGTTTTGGCTTGCTTACATGTCTCTATGGGTATGGGATAGCAAATTGATGTCATCTGCAAAGTTAAGGTCCTCTAACTTCTGTGTGAAAGTTCACTGTATGCCCCTTAGTTGCCATGTGGTCTTTCTCATTACCCAATCCATCACCAGTGAAAAGATCATGGGTGAAAGAAGACACCCTTCTCTGATGCCCATAGTAACCTCATGTGGCTGACTCAGTTAGCTGTTACATATTACTTGGCATGTCATATTTTCATACAAGCTGTGAATGATGTTCACAAATTACTGAGAGATTCCATAGTGGCATAGTGCCACTATGCTGCACAACACCCTACATACCTTTAAAAATCTGTGCCTAGGATCCCATTGTGATGGGTGTGGCCTTAATTCCTAAATTAATTAGACTATACAGAAACATTCTTATCACTCTGTTGTTTCACGCCCTTCTGACAAGTGTAATGGGCCTTGCAAACAGCATCCAGCATAAACTCTGAAGACAATATTTACACATAATTAAAACACTCTCTGTGGTTGCCTTGGAATTGATAATTGGGAGGGAGGGAGGGTCCCTCATTCTGCCCTGCACAACCCTCATGTTTAAAGATTACAGTCCCCTTGTGCTCCTTTCAACAGTGAGCCCCAAACAATAGCATATGTTTCCTTTGCTGGTTTTTCAGATGGATAGACCTCTTTTGAGCTTGGGACAGAGTTGGTGTAGAGTAAAGTAAAGCTGGACATGTACTTACAAAGAGAAACAAACCCTAAAGATGAATAAAGAAGCCACCAGGCAGTTACAGATTCTCTGCCATATTTCTGAGCAGAAAGAGGGACAGCACTTCGGACTCACAGCAGATACCAGAGTTTCTTCTCTGTTCTCTTCCCTTAGCAAGCTCTCCTCACTCGCATGAATCAGCATCTCAATTTAATCCTCTCGCCTTGGAGACTGTTCTCCCCATCTCCCAGTCCAGCTCCCGTTGGAAAACAGCGAGTCTTTTCCTTGAGTTTAATGGAAGCTGGATCTTGTCACAGTGTGCACAGTCTGCTAATGATTTCTTACAGGGGACAGAGGCCCAGATCCTCCAGAGTATTTAGGCTCCTAACTTCCTTTGATTTCAATGCGAGTGAAGATAGTAAATACTGTTTATGGACAGAGTCCTTCCCCTTTTCCTTGTACATTTGTGGTAAACGATTAAAAGACACCCCTCAGATCCCCTGGCACCTGTATCGGTGGAGAGAAAAGGAACATTCAGCCATCAAGCTCTGCCAGCAAAGGGGAACAAGCCATGCCAGTTGCAGGATGTTTTTTGGGACATAGATCACTGTCCTTTAGGAAATGGAATGAGACACAATTCACTTCAGAAAGGCTATCAGACTGCAACGGCTTTCAGGGCCAGATCCTCAGCTGAGGTAAATCAGCAGAGCTCCACTGAGTTTAATTCGTTGGAGCTATACCAATTTGCACCCCCCTGAGGATCTGGCCCTCCCACCTTCAGTAATCTGGGCAGGAGTTGAATTACTGACCTAAAGGCAAAAGTCTTCATAAACCATTGCTAGCCTTCCGAGCCATAGTATCCCACAGAAATGTAAGCATTTTTTCCCCATTGTAACAAACAGCACTCCTAAACGGCAAGGTCAGCAGAATAAGGTTACTGAGTGATGGTCATCTGTGCGTGATGGTGAATAGTCAGGGCTGGGGGAAGGGGAAACATCTGTACATTGAACCTGACTGGGAACCCTTGTGCCAGAGAGCCCACCTGGTTAAAAAATGGGATGAGAGAGAAGCGTGCGTTGAAAACCAGAGCAGCGCGTTTTGAGTGAACTTCCCCAGGCACGGGGTGAGTTCTTCTCTAAAGACGTCTTGTAAATGCGGAGATGTGATATGTAACATTCGGCTCAGGAATGTTATCTCCATTGTGGTAGTGCTTAGACGTCTGGGTGCTGCACAAAACACCCCACAAAAAGACAATCCTCGTCCTGAAGAATTATAGTGATAGGAAGGTTGGGTGGGGTGGTATATGCAAAACAAACAGGATTTTCCAAGTGGAATCCCCAACTCCTCTGTCTTCAGATCCAGAATATAAACTTCAGGGCCAAAACTCTGCCGGTGTAGCTCCATTGACTTCAGAGGAGTTGTTTCAGCAGATAGTTTGGCCCTGAATGTTTATACGCTCCGACTGGATCAGAAAAATGTGCACCTGCTAGTTGTGTGGTTCTGGTGGTAGGAAATCATCCTGGGGATAGCTATTCCTTTTCCTCTTCTGGTTTCACTTTGAAGTTTATCCTTCAAGGTGAATAACTTGCCTATCCCGCTGCTTGAGTTTCTTCTCTTGCCTCCTACTCCCTTGAGAAGCATAAGGTGTTTTTTTAACCTTCTAATCTGTCCTTCCCTGCATATGTATAAATATGTACGTACATTTCTAGCATATAAACCCAGCATATATTGCTGTTTCTTCATGTTTAATAGACTTTTTCTCTATACTCAACTCATCCTTATTCTAGAAATGCACTGAAAACTCAATACAAAGAACATTTAAAAAAAAACCATTAGCATTATCAGCATAATTAGTACAGCTCAGATTAAATCCTACTGGATGCAGAGCTAGACTCATTGAGATTTATCTTTGCATAGCTCAGTGGGTAACACTAGGAAGCACTGTGGCGCTGTATCTCTATGTTCAAGTCTGGCATGCTGTTGGCTTAGTTTTTGAATAAATCTCACTGTAGTTATTGTGCAGTGGTTGCCCTTAAAACCTTTCCTGTTCCCTGTTTGTTAGGGCCAATCCAAAAATTTTGGAAGAAAAATGGCTTTTTGGACAATACAGGTATGTTAGTGAATTTTCTGATTTATTTTTCTACCAAACCATTGGAAGAAAAAACCCCACCCAATACTAATTGAAATTGCATTCCATTCTAATTGAAAAGCTGTAGTTTTCTAGCTCACTGAAAATGTTTCGTTCTGAATTTTTTGTTGGAAAACTCAGTGAAAAATTTCTAAGAAAAATCTCCATTTTGTTGGCAATGTTTAATGGAAAAGACCCCCCCCCAGCGCTTTTTTTCCCCTTCAGACCAGCTCTGCTGTTTCCTGTAATAGTGCGGGCAGGACCATACTCTATTGTACAAATAGGGAACAGCTGCTCATACAGGTGATAAGAGGAAACTTAGGAGCTCTCATTGGCTTTATGGCACACTATCTCCACGGCTGAGTGCTTAATGCATGACATGCTGGGCCCTAGATATGGTCCGTCTTTCCTCTCTGCTGCTCACTTGCCTTTGAAGTGAAGTACATTTCAACCACTGGGGTATGCCTCACAGGAGAACTGCACCCTACTGGTTGACACAGTACCAGTGTCCCATGGTCACTGGGACCCATCAGGAGTGCAGGCAGAGCCTCCACCCTGTTGCTTCCATTCCATCCCTCAGTCACTTCCAAGGTAGCATCTCAGTCCTCCACCCCTTCCTGCCCACACAACCGGGAGACAGAAAATGGTGCTTCTGCTTCCTGCAGGTGGAGTCAGAGGTGGAGGTGGAGCACAACTATCCTGGGCTTATATAGCCCTATTGTATGGAGTTTCTGCATGGTTAAAATACTTAGTTTACACTGCTTGTGGGATTGTGCTTTCTCTCTCTTTCTCTCTCTCTCTCTCATGATCCTTCTCCTGGAGGTATCAGGAGGAGATGATCAATATTATCATCTACTACTAAACCTCACGTCTCGGCCTTAGCTGTTGAATGATCCTTTATTTCTGATAATTGAGTCAGTCTCTAACATCTGCAGCTGATTGATTCCAATTCCATTGTCATACCTTGCAGAGAAAGACTGTCTGTCTCTCCATTTGGGCCTTCATATGGTCTCCCATCACTGTGGTATCAGAGCAATGTCCATGAAAATAAACGCCAAAAACCCGGAGAGGCTGGCGTCTGCTTAGCTGCTCCATTTAGCAGTTGTTCCTGCTTCATGTGGCTCGGTCTGAAAAAGCTAGCAGCTTCCAGCTTTGGTCCTTGCCAGCTACCTGGGGTGTGCTTATGGCTCTCAGGAAGTCCATGTTGATACCCTCCATATTTGCGCTCTGTTTGCCTGAGGCCAGTCTGTCACAGCCTCTCTGTGTCAAAGCTTTTGCGGTGCTTGGATGCTGAAAATGAATGGAACTCAGTTACTGCAGGTAGTCTCCTCTCTCTTCTAGGCCATGTGTGACAGGCCAGTTGCCAGGCTATTATTATGAATGCCAAGGATGATCCCTGGAGAACTGGGAGGAGTAACCTATAAGAACAGTAGGGCACTATAAAAAATACCTGACTGATATGGACGGCTACATCTGACTGAGATTTACCAAGCAGTGGAGTATTGTAACAAGAAGCCTTAAAAGCCCTTCAGACCTGCAGGAAAGGTGTGGGGAGGAGAAAAGGAGAGGCTTTTGATAGGAGCTCGGTGTTAATCAATAGATTCACCCTGTTGCATTGGAAATCCCAGGACAAATGGAAATTGAGAGTGTGATGCGGCACGATCTGAGGTCAGCAGGCCTCTGTGTTCTAGATCAGGACTAAGGCTCAAGGACAGGACTATCTATGGGTTCTTGTTGCCTTACCACTAGCCGTGCATGGCATGTAGAATTCAAACGTGTTCCCTAAAGGTGTCTGTATATACTTCCTCTCCACTTGGTGCACGCAGTGCGCTGGTGACCCCTTGTTTTGCCTGTCAGGCCTGTTGCCTTCGGATTGGCCAGTGTCAAACTCTGTTGCCTTGTAAGATCCATGTAACCAATGCTGACAGTTCAAAGTGAGCCACAGCATCGCCTGCGAGGCAGACTCTCCAACTCTGCAGCCAAGAAGGTTTCCGGTTGTCCTTAGCACTGACACAACAGCCTTATTTATCCACCACACTGTGAGAAATTAAACACACAGTTCAGCACAGTTGCAGCTTCCCCCGGGCTGAGCGGATAGACCTGCTTAGATACTTGCTACCAGACTCTGTAGTATCAGTGAAATGTTATTTATGCTGTTGCATGGTAAGTGTGAGAGTGTGTTCAACACTTTGATTTTATGGTTATAGGATCTTAAAATGCTTGTGAGTAGTAGTGAGGCGGTTACACTTTGAGTGTGCAAGCACGTGTGAACTCACAGACTAGCACCAGGAACTCTCCTGTGCTTGTAAATTTTACCCCTCTGCATTGCTGAGTGATTTGACCTCAGGAGCAACTCACCAAAGGGCTGAGGCTGGGCCAGAACAGTGCTGAGGTCCAGTTGGCTGTGCTCTATCATCAGCTGGATCGGTGCAGCCCGGTCTGCTTTAAAGTCTCTGCAGCTGCTTTGCTGGGGTGAACAGAATGAGAGGAATTGTCCCTGGCCCCAGTCCTGCACAAGAGCCAGAGTGAATCACAGCTCCTGCACATGGAGCAACACGAGAACTGTTCCCTTCCAGTGTCCTTGCGAGCATGTATCAACTCTGTGTGTGTCACAGACTTTGATGTACAACAGTCAAGGGCTAATTATTATGGACATTTGGTCCACCAGGAGTTCATCCTTGTTCCTGTGCCATTATACACATCAACAGCACTCAGCAGGCATGGAACTTGCCAAAAAAAACCCAATAGCCACCTAGCACCCCCTCTTGAGCTAGTGTGGAATCAGTTGTTCTTTTACCAAAGAACACAGGGGTGACAGTTCAATGGTTGCAGCTTTATTCTGTCTGGTCACTTCATTTCCACCAGCACAGAGTAACTTTCCTACCACTAATGGACTGAGCTAAGAGATCAGTTTGAAAGTAGCCAGATAGCATACTTCATCCCTTCCCCACTCCAGCTCAAGCGTCCCACATTCTGGAGTATCATCGAAAATACTTCCAAAGGCCTGTAATACATTGTCTTGAACACTTGTAACAAAGGCACTACAGACTGAACATGACCTAAAATAGTACAGGGTCAGGGCAGACTAACTGAACCTTTAAATCTGTGGGTCTGAAACTTATTTGATCTCACCACCCCCTTTGTGGCTGTAGTAGTTTACGCCTCCCAGCCCGGCACACAAGTACCAATAAAAAAAATCAACATGCAACTCTCACTAAATATTAAAACCAGGAAGGCATCGATTCAAGCAGAGCCAATGATCCATTGTAATACGAGCAAAAGCAAAACTGCAGTTGTGGTCGATGGTTACAATTAAATGTGCACATTGTGTCATAGCCGAGGGGTTAATGTACAGATGGCAACGACTCTGTATAATGCTGTGCAGGCGTAACAAAAATCCATCAAAATGCACAGCACCATCTAGATGCATAGCGCCATCTGAGAACCTGATACATCTGGAGGAATCGGCTTTGCTAGTTATTGGGCAATATGCGCACAGTACGTTTTTTCCCCCCTAAAGCTTCTCATGCCTCCCCCCACAGAATACATTCCCGCAGCCCCCAAGGAGGCCTGCCCCCACAGTTTGAGAACCTCTGCTTTAAATCCTTAAATGTAGTAAAGGAATGGTTCTGCCCCGTCATTTACCTCACCCATTTGATGCATAATCTGTTTAATAATCTCACAAATAGGCTGGCGTGCTTCAAAAACACTGAAATCTGTGAGTACTCACGTGGTTAAAAGAACTGGATAGTAGCGTAGTGCTTGGTGTTTCTAAGACCAGTGGGTCTTAGATTTACTTTGTCTGTGCTTTGATCCAGGAAATGGGAATATTTTCTTCTGTTACACCTAGCGGCTGGAAAGCTGGAAGCTGGGACAATGGGAGTGATGACAGGTTCTTGATATTCCCCATCCTCCCTTACGTTCTGGTTTCACCCTTCGGACTCTGGTAAATCGGTCAGGGCTAGATTGTGACCATGCAGTCCAGCCTGAGCAGGGGGATGCATATAGGTGAGTTACCCCAGGAGCTGGTCTGGAACCAACTCATGACGCTAAGAGGTATAGTTCAGACCCCGCCTACCTCTTGCTCAGTGGGCGGAGTATGCTGCACCAGCCCTCTCCCTGGCAGAGCCCCACGTTGGCTCAGCTGTGCTGGCTGACACATAGGGAGGATGGAATGAAGGCTCCATCCACCTGCACATGGCGGGAGTAGCAGTGCTCCAGTAGCTGCCCACTTTTGCACAGAACTTGACAATACAAGTATCAAATGCAGTAAGAGACCTTCTTGCACCCCGGTAGTCTTCTACTCGAGTGTGCAACCAGCCAATAGCCTTTTCCAGGAAAGGTCTCCTCCCTGGACCTGATAACATCACTGTTCCCAGGTTTTTTTTTAACCTCACTTTGAATTAAAATGTCTTTTCCCACCCCCACACATCTATCATCACAAACTTGTTCTCGGTCTTCAGCTCCTACTATAGGCCTTGGTTTCTTCCCAGATATAGTTACCCTAATCATGTGACCGAGCTTCCAGTCTGGCATATAAATATCTTTCCGTTAGGTGTTTGGCCGGTGTATAGTTTAAAGACATTCACAGGAAGTAACAGCTGGTAAATTTTCACAGTGTCTTAGTCCTAAGCAGGACTAGACCAACAGAACATATTATACCGGTGCTTTCAACCTGCACTGGCTCCCCAGGCAGTAGTTTAATCCATTTTAGGATTCTAGTGCAGATCTACAAAGACCTTAATGAGCCAGGCCAATATGTGAAGGGCAATTTCTTCTGGGATCTGCTGAGATGGCTGGGATTTTCCAGCCCACTGCAGAGGATGGAACCCTCCAGGGGTCCACTTGAGGATTACGGAGACAAAGTCTTCTCACAGCACTCCCAAACCTCGGAAATGATCTCAAAAGGACATCAGGAAACATCCAATGCTAGCCAGCCCCAGGTCACGCTCCACCAAACCTTTTACCGATCACTATGGCAGAAGAAAATCAACTGCACCCTCAAAGGTAGAAGCTAAGCTGAGTAGAAGAATATAAAATTGACTCTCTTTTCTGAACAAATGTTCTTGTTTTTCCATACAAAACCTACTTATAAAGGTGAAAGGCTCTTTAGAAATGCTGACAGATAAATTAGACAGAACTATGTAGCATTGTTCAACAAAATAGCACGAACGGTGCTAGGTACCTTCTCTATTTTGTTGCTTCTCAGAGCAACTTTGAGACTTTCTTACAAAGTATTTAGTTGCCTAATTAGAATTTGGATGGTGAAAAAGGCTGATAAAATACAGTAGGAGGGGAGTGGAGATATTCAGCTAGTGTGCATTGATATGGCTGCATTGACTGCAGTGGAGCAATGCTGGCTTTCACAAGCACAGGATCTGGCCCTATATATTTTTAACCTGGGAAAAGTTCTTGAATACTGAGATGTATATTGGGACCATTTATTGAGATATTAATTCCTTGGTATAACATGTCTCTCAAACTAATCACAAAACCTTAAGAGTGTTTGACTGAATTCTGGGGCTGATCTAACACTCACTGATGTCAAAGGAAAAAACAACCATTGACTTCAATGGACCTTAGATTGGGCCCTACGTGAGGGTTTACAGTGCAGATAACTTCTTGTTTAGTGAGATATAATGGCAGAGCAAAATCAATACCTACTCGCTGCGATGGGGATGGTGGCAATATCCAGGGGTCTGCTTGTGTTACAAAAGCTTTTGTTTGTCTGAGCTGATAACCTTTACAGTTATGAATTGGTTCTTCAGTATTCTATTCCATATCTAGCCATTAAGCAGGCTGTCTGGCTCAGGGTTTCGCACATACCATATCTGCATAGCTTGCATGAAGTCTGATGCTGATACATCTCTGGAACACTGGTTCTCATATCCTCCCGGAAGTATCTTTCCCTTACCGAAAGCTTATTCTTTCTGCAAAAATAAGGCCTTCTCTCCTGAGTAATTTCATTCATGTTTGGCCATCCATTTACTGTAAGGAGTAGAACTTTAGCTAACAACTTACCTATTAGTGTAGAAAACTAGCTTGTCAATAGTAAGTTGCACTTTTCTCTGGGGAGTGAACACCTGAATTCGACAGTCTTCGTACAACCTTTCTAAATGAGCATTGCAGGTCCACAAATTAATGTCATTTCACTAGCAAAATGTTGGTTGATTAATCTCTTTTGCTAGCTAAATAACATTCAAATGGAAAAAACAAGGCATTTAGTAATAATCTGGTCCCTTGCATGTCTTCCACAGGTGCCCTGAACTGAGTGTTTTGATGCGTTGCCAAGGACTTACAGTAATCATATCAAGAAGTTTTTTTATGCCAATCCCAGCCCTCTTGTCAGAACAGATCTACACTGCTCTCCAGTGTGAAGTATTAATTATGTTTATATAATGCACAGTTTTAAAATCCTTTCTTAGTGAATATTCTCAAATGCTTCAAAGACAGCTTGTAAATCAAGCAGTGGAAAATGTGTTAAATATAGACACATCAGGTTTGATCCTGAGCTGGTGTAAACAGAGTTAAAGTAAAGGGTGTTGTCCCAATGTACAGATGTTGAGAATCTGACCCATTATTCCTTTCTGTTTGGCAGTATCATCCTCCTGGCTGTTACCATTCAATTTTTGTTCACTTAGCGCCTGATACTGAACTCAATGGGAGTTTTCCAAATGACCTTTTCCAATGGCCTTTGAATCAGAACCACATTCATTCTTTACGGTCTATGGCCCATGCTCGTATTTCATAAAGTTGTCATTTGGTACCTTCCAAAGTTTTGTGGACCCTGCTTCTTCTTAGTGTGTGTGCAATGTGACCTCAGGTGGCACGTGACCAGGATTCATCGTGCTGAGTACTGACGGGGAGCACGACATAAACACTGATCCATGCCTGCCAGTGGACCCTGCTGAGCATGATACATTGGTCTCAAATGATGCCTGTTGTTTGCTCCAATGTTGCCCGGCTTGTTGATAAGCTCTTTACCTCCTTTTATAAAACAGGATCCCCTAGAGGTTCAGGTGACTGGCTCGGTTATTGTGATCCTAGCTTACGCAGTTGTACTCTCCAGAGCTGAAATGCTCCTGTTTATTGCTGGAGTAAAGGAGACACATAGAAAAGGTGATTAAATGGTTTTAAAAAACTGGGAGTCAGAAGATCGATCTAGGTACTAATCCTGACTCTGCCATGCAGATGCATTTTCCAAAGTGCTCAGCATCCAGCTGCTTCCATTCTTCACAGTGAGAGCTGCTGAGGTGCTGAGTGCCTTGAAAATCTGGCTCTAACCCTGGTTGCTGAACACTTGGAAATCTGTCCCCCAACCGTCTTGTGTCTAAGTTTCTCCATCTATAAAATGCAGCTAACAACATTTGCCCATCTGTGTAAAGCATTGAGAGATTGTTTGCTATATAAATGCAAATTATTAATTATTATTTAATCAGACTATTATCATTAATAAGGAACTTCCCAGCAGATGGGGAAATTATATACAGCACGTATTTTGAATGCATGGATATTTTTGCAAGCTTCCTTTGCACCAGTATCGCTGCCCTGACACTAGATGTGGGAGTTAAGGAATAGATTCCAAACAAACATTGGAAACCATGTACGCTTACAGTTAAAAGAACTGAATATATCTGTGAAATGACCTTTCCAGGCTACTGAGTATAAAATGTTGAGGTCATTCACGAAACAAATAGTTGCAATCCAGGGAGATCGGAGTGTTTGAAAATGCGCCTCCAAGAGCCAAATGACCTTTACTGTTTCTCACTAAATTTAAAATGCTCTCATGAGTCCTGCTAATACAGTTAGTGAGCGAGGCTGATTCGGGGGAGGTTAGTGCATTTAGATTTAGGGCACTTGCCAAAACTCATCGCATTAACCAAGGATTTTGAAGCGAAAGGCTCCCTGTGGAAAATTTCATCTGTAGAGCAGAGATGCTACCCTAGGGGAAACCAAGGCCCCAGTTTAGGAAAACACTTAAGCACATGCTTAACTGTGTGTGGTTAAGTCTCATTCACTTCAATGGGATTTATACCTGAGATGGAAGTGGAGCATGTGTGGCCCTGAATAAGGATGCCTTCCAGAAACCAGGCCTAAACCATGAGCCCAAGCCCATCCATCTTGATGCCAATGGCAGGTCTCCAGATGGAGGGGGGTGATCAGGCTCAGATCAGATAAAAAAACTTGACTATAACATTTTACTAAACTTCCTGGTTTAAGTTGAGTAATTTCTCCCCTTCCCCTGCACTTTCGGGTTTGGACCATTTGAAGTGCTGAGATGCCATGAGAGAGGTTACTTTTGAAGTACTCCTGGCCTAATGGGAAGCATCACCTGAGAGTCTAGTTTAGCTGACCCTTATGGGTCAGTGCAGAGAAGCATCTGCAAGCTTGGATCTGAAGCAAACCTTTGAGGGTCACCCAACTGGTCTAGCAGGGCGATGTCATTTTAGCTACTGAGCTGTATTGCTTTCTGCATCCATGCTGCACTTGGTGTATGGTCACTCAACCTCTCCATTGTAGCACCATAGCCAACAGTGAAATGAGGATCGTAACTTACCCACTTCAAACTCTTTGGTGCTAGATAAACTCTAAGGATCAATGGTATCAGGAAAGGATCTAGACACAAGGCTCCCGCCTACTTTCTGGACTCAATTGCTTATGTTGGCATGTCACATATGCGCTGTTGACTCAGAATAGCTTGTTCCCATTTCATATGACGGGTAGCAACTGGAGAGAATAAATAGGAAATGTGCATTAGAAATACCTATTTCTTAGAACTGGAAGGGACCTTGAAAGGTCATTGAGTCCAGCCCCCTGCCTTCACTAGCAGGACCAAGTACTGATTTTTGCCCCAGATCCCTAAGTGGCCCCCTCAAGGATTGAACTTATAACCCTGGGTTTAGCAAGCCAACGCTCAAACCTCTCAGCTATCCCCGCCTCCTTGTAACTATTGTCTGCTGTAATGGTTGTGTTATTCTGGAAAGACTAGCGAAGCGAGAGGCATGAGGTCCTGAGAAGCCCGCAAAACCACTGGTCTCTTGGCAAGTGCCTCGACACTGCAATGAGAGAGCCTTTAAAGTGACAACTGGGCCTCGACTGCGGCTCCAGCTCCACATGAAAAGACATTATCAGCTGCCTCACTTGGGCATAGTTGGATGGAGCGTGCAGCACAAGTGGGGTGATGTCACTTCTGAAAGAACTCAAAGGAAGTGGGGGGGAGGGAGAGAACAGGGAGAAATTTGCATTTAATTGCTGTAATTTTATTAAATAACATTTGAATAATTGTTAGGTTTCTTTTCACTGGAATGCGGAAGATTTAATGCCCAGGCTTTTTTAATGTTAAAATGAAATATAATTGTAATGTTTTCTGGATTTCGGCACTGGTGGCCTCATTACATGGGAGAGAGAGAGAGAGAGAGAGAGGTGGAGAAAATAATAGAAAGTAAGTTCCAGCACATGCTTAGGGATGACAATGTTAGCTGGTTTCTCTGAGAGATGAGAATACGTCGGGCTGTATGAGTTCCATGCCTAAGAAATAAAAGTCAGAGGACACTACTGCAAATGAGAACACGGAGACAGATTCTCAGCCGGTGTAAATCTGCTGGGAGCCTTTGAAATCAGTGGAACTGTGCCATTAGACCAGCTGAAACTCTGGCCCTGTCTTTGCAAGGATATACAGCAAGCACAGGGAGGGAACACTTCCCAGCATCACCCTGCCAACATGCCTTCAAGTCTGACCTGGAGGGCCCACCTCCTTGCAGAGGGAGATAACATTGTTCTTAGGAACCAAGTATGGAATAAACATTAAGCTAACAGGGCTGCCAGGTGGCACCACTTGTTATAATGGTTTCTGTAATAGTTACACCTTCACAGAACCCAGACTGAGGCCTTGATTGCACCACTTTAGTTAAACTGGTGCAAAGGGCTGTGTGAACACTCTTATTTGGTTTAGGAGTGTCATCTTGAGCTCTAGCATAAACCTAATCAATTTAAGTTAAACTGAAATAAACCAGGTTTAAACAGATACAGGAGTGTCCACACACTCCACCAATGAGGCACTGGTTTAACTAAATTAATTTAACCTTTCACTTTTAGTTAAAACTGCACAGCATTGGGTGGCTGAGCGCCACCAACTAATTTCAGCAACAGAGGACACCATTTTAATGTTAGGCGCCCCAAGTTCCTGCAGAGGAAGGCAGGCACTAAGTAATGTCCCTGCATGCAGAGACAGATGGATACACAGCTGGCAATGGCACATCCAGGTGACCAGAAAGATGATCTGCAGGTGATGAGTGAGGTGTGAGATTTCTACGCTCTCTTAAACAATAGTTTTGTTTGCCTGTGGTGTGTTTTGAAGACGTGCCTCAAGCATCATGGGGCACTGATCAATACTAGTTTGTGGCACGAAGGACATGGCTTTCACAAGGGCTGGGGGGGTAGTTATTTACTTTCCTTTTACCCTCCTCTTTTTTTGCCCCCCACCCCGAGTCTGTCTTCCTTCCTTTATCTCTCTTACTGAGTCTTCACTCCATGCTACTCCTCCACCCCCACGCCTAGCTATAAAAAGACAGTGTGAGCCGATGGCTAGAACACTGGACTGGGGTTCAGGAGTCCTGGGCTCTAGCCCCATCTTTGCCACTGCCTTCCTGTGTGACCTTGGGCAAGTCTCTTCAGGCTAGATATACAAGTGGGATTAGGCACTGCAATACCTAACTCTTAGGCACTACCCTGGGGCGATAGCGGCGGAAGGCCTAGTTTGAGAATCCTGCTGCTGTTTAGGCGTGAGCTAGGGCTTAGAGCTGCCTGTGCGCTGTGAGGCAGTGTCAGGGCTGAGGCTTTTGCCTAGGAGATTTAGGCACCTGCAGGTGAGCTGTAGACGGCAGCCGAGCTGTAGTTTTGAGAATGTCAGTGGCACCTAAATGTTGAACTTAGGTGCCTAAAAAGGTAGTTAGGCGCCCAAGTCTCTTTGTGGATCTAGCTCTTGGCCTCTACTGCCCCTCAATCCCTTAGTCTTTACTTAGAAGCCGGCAAGGTTTTCAGGCTAGGACTGTCTTTCGCTGTGTCTGGTCAGCACCTGGCACAATGGGACTGATCTCAGTGGGGACCTCTAGGTGCTACTATAACACAGGTATTTATTCTGATCCCCGTTCTCCTAACACTCTATGGTCAACTGCAGTGACCTGGCACTGGAAGCGCTGCAGCTTCATTGCTAAAACCTGCAAAGATTCCTGCACAATCAGCCAATCAATGCTGCTGGCTATCCTGTCCCCTCCACACACACATACACCCCCCCCTCGAACTAGTGTGTCAATATTTTTATTATACAATTCTTCACCATATACAATCTCTGAATTAGCCCCTAAAGATGACTACCACGGGAGCACAAATTTCTATTCCATACAGAATGAGAATTTGGACATGTGTGAGAATTAAAGCGGCGATGCCTTCAGAATGCCTGGTTATTATGCACACGCACTCTCTGTCTTTCACTGGATCGCTGGGAAAACAGCAGGGAGGTCAACTGGTTTACTTAAGGACCTCCATGCAATTACATTCCTTTTGTGCAAGTATAATGCTTGCAAATAGTCCTACAAAATACTATGTTACATCCAGCTCGCTGCCTGCTAAAATTTCACTGGATCAGAGCTAATAAATGGTCATTTATAACCTCAATAGCTAGACTTACTTCTAGGATGAATGTTAAGGAGGTGGGGTTTTGTAGTTTAAGTCCCCATCCATTACGTTCTGCCATCTTTTCACGCCCCAGCACTGGATTACAGAAGGCACAGCTGCTGGCCGAGGTAGATTAGGAGTTCTGCTTGGTGCTGCGGCTCACACCCAGTGATAGGGCTATTTGTACAGAAGACACATGGCTCTGAGCACTGGTATTTAGAAGCTTGTGCCTGATCAGGATCTGCACAAAACTTCCTTGCCTGTTGTAGGCCCTGATTCAATGGCCATTGTAGTCAGTCTATGTAGTATTTGGCTATTACAGGACTGGTCTATAAAACAGATGTCAGCATAGGGTGCTCCAGAATATGTGGCATAATTCATGGGTGTTGCAGGCCCAGTACCACTTGTTGTGTACTGCAATTGGCTTCTTCTGTGGCGCTTGTTTAGCACTGAGACCTTATCATGGAATGTCTGACAGTAACCTTGGACTATATGAAGCCTCCTGCAATTTTAGGGATGGATCACTTTGTTTTTATGTTATTTATTTATTTATTATTGAAGTGGGGGGGGAGGGGGGGAAGCAGTTGAGGCTGTGACTCAGAAAGGCCACGTAGTGTCTTTGCTGAAGATGGGCAAATTCTAAAGTTGTCTTTTCTCCTCTGGAATTTCATTCCAAGGCCGGAGCCCCTCAGGTGCGAATGGTGTGTCCCAGCCCACGTGCGCTTTGTTCCGGGCTCTGTGACGTGTATAAACGTAGCAGCGCACAACTGGTTTGGCCATTTGCAGATTGTGCTCTACTGCGGCTGGGGTCTCACGCGTTAATGGCGAGATTCCCCGTGACGTGAATGAATCGGTCGATCAGGCTTATTGGCCACTCTCACCCCATGGAAGCATCCTTGACAGACTTGCCGGGGGGTTGCTGTGCCAGAGAGTACATGGCTACTTAGGCAGGAAGTTGTCATGTGGTTAAAAAGAAAACTCGGGTATTTTGCATTCCTATTGACCCTTCTGGGCAAACAAGGGTAGGTGCCTGTATCAACCTTCCGCTGGGCAAATCCTTCCTCTCTCTCTCTGAGCAGAGAAGCCCCTCGTGCAACAGAAACACCATCATTCCCCCCACAGCGGCTGAGGCTGTGCAGAAGCCATGCAGCAGAGCCTCCTCCCTCCCTATGCCGGCCCAGGAGTAAAGCACCGCAGCAGCAACCGAGCGCAGCGTCGCAGTAAATGGTTTGGGCCAGGGGCTCAGCCTGTCATTCTGTGCCTGTGGGGATTGACTGGTCTGGGGGAGGGCCAGGGCTTGTGCTGCTCTGATTATTGTTCGTTTTGTGTGGTGCCGCCATATGCTGGACGCTGTCCTTGCTCTGAGGCTATGAGCCTGCCCCAAAGCCCATTGTAGTCAATGGGCGTCTTCCCATTGCCTTGAATGAGCCTTGGATCTGTCTCTAACGCAGTCTAAGTCAGAGGTGGGCAAACTACATCCCATGGGCCACATCCGGCCCGCGGGGCTGTCCTGCCTGGCCCTTGAGCTCCCGGCCGGGGAGGCTAGCCCCAGGCCCCTCCCCTGCTGTCCCCCCTCTCCTGCACCCTCAGCTCGCTGTGCCGCCAGTGCTCTGGGTGGCGGGCTGCGAGCTCCTGCCGGGCAGCGCAACTGCCAGGCCTGGTGCTCTGAGCGGCATGGTAGGGTGCAGGGTTGGATAAGTGGCAGAGGTCCCAGGGGGCAGGTAGTGGGAGTCCTGGGGGGGGAGGGCTGTCAGGGGGTGGAGGTGTGGATAGAGGTCAGGGCAGTCAGGGGACAGGGAGCAGGGGGCTTGGGTAAGGGGGTGGGATCCCAGGGGGGTGGTTAGGGGCCGGGAGTCCCGTGAGGGGGCAGTCAGGGGACAAGGAGCAGGGGAGGGGGTTTGAAGGGTTGGGGGTTCTGAGGGTGACAGTCAGGGGGCGGATAGGTGGCGGGGGCCAGACTGTTTGGGGTGGCACAGCCTTCCCTACCCAGCCCTCCATACAGTTTCGGAACCCCGATGTGGCCCTTGGGCCAAAAAGTTTGCCCGCCCTTGGTCTAAGTGTTATAGTACTGAGTGTGCTGATGTCCTGTATCCTGGGACATGCGAGTCCATCAACCTGGACAAATGCAGAGCGCCTACAGGCAGAGCCCATTTACTCAGGCTTCACACAAGAGTGTTGGGCTAGGCCCTGAGGAAAGAAAAAAATTGACCCTACTCTTAGTCCAAGATAGACAAAAACTGCTGGTTCCCGTTCTCCTAACACTTCCTTTCATGCTATGGTTAATTGTGGTAAACAGCACAGCCAGATGGCCATGGGAAATTACAGCCAGAATGAACTGTCAGAAGCAGAGTAAGCTGGAGCGTGGCCATGGAATACTTCACAACACGGTAACAGCCTGGCACGACCAACCAGCCAGCACTCGGGGAAAAAGGTAACCTGAACGCTTCAAGGAAACGGCTTGTTTGAATGAAAGACACTCAGCCCGCCAATAAGCACCGAGCAGACGTAATGTCTGAGGCAATATTAGGAATAAACTTGAGGGTGGAAAACAAACACACACCTATAAGAGACCTCAATCTGGGCCCAGGCCAACACCCATTAAAGTCAAGCGAAAAACTCCCATTGGCTTCACCAGGCACTGGGCAGAAACCTCCGCCTGCATTCTGATCTGTCATTAGTACCTTTGGTGTGATAATCAAATGTACTTAAATCGGGATAAAGATACTTGACGTGCCGAGATCTATTGCTGAAAAGGGCTCGATGGGAGCTGGGTATCATTGTTATTTATTTATTATTCAGGTACAGTTCATTGTCTAGGTTACAATTTAACAATAGTCAGCGAAGAAACAAACCCCAGGCTATTAGCTGTACCAAAAACGCAGCCCGGTGTCGAAATGTTCACACTTTATTGTACTCCTCATCACAGTGTCTGAGGAGCCGCCAATAATGTATTGCGCATTGGGACCACACACTGCAGCACCATACACAAAACCTCCCCCAGTTGTCTGATAAGTATGTTCAACACAGACATCAATGGACTTACTGCTGCTTCACACTGATGTACATTGGAGCAAATTTTCCCAATACCGCTGATTTCTTGGTGCTATAAATGGAGGATTGATTTTTAATCTGAAGTGTTTCTACTTCTCAGTAACATTTCACTCATATGGGCTACCTTTCAGCGTCCATGACATTTGGTGTAGTGTTGTGTTTAACTAGCAAACAGAGAAAACAACAGTGCTTTGCATTTATAGCTCCTCATTGCATTGGAGGAGCTCAAAGTAATTTACGATACTTATGATCACCTTGGTTTGATAGCTAGAAAAACTGAAGCAGAGGGAAGTTGACATATGATTCACCTAAGGAGACTCAATAACTGTGGGGAATTGTGCTGTTTAGTTTGGTTAAGAAGCCAGCTCGCTTAGCTTCCCCTTTACTAACTCCTAGATATCCCTGCCGCCAAGTCTCTGATCTCTGTTCAGAGGTCTTTTGTATCACGTCATGCCACTGCATGTAACCTCTCCCACGAGAAATGTGGGCGCATTTTTTTAGAGAAAGTGGGACGAGGAAACAGGTACAACATATTGGAGCTATGGGTGTTTCCTTTTTAAATACGTGCAGGTAATTTGCAAGTGGAGGTATTTCAGTATTCGTATGTCTCCTGTGAACCATTTGGTTTATAGCCCTCAAATTGCTATCATGTGGTGAATCATTCCGTTTATAGCTTTCAACTTGCTATCTGGTTCACAATCTTTCTGTTTTGCATCTTCAGCTGGTTACCTAGTGGCTTTGTTCCCCATTGTTAATTGTGCAGTTTGGAAAGATGTTTTTTTTTGGAGGGAGAAAGGAAATTAATAAAGTGCACCTGCTCTGCTTACAATTTTATGCTGGAAACCTTTGGCTGGGAGAGACTTTTCCCTATGCCTCTTGCATGCAGTGTGTGCGGATCCCCGATTACCTTTCAGTGGGGTGTCTCTGGGGTGAAAAGGACTTTGAAGGGACAGTTGCATATGGGACATTGCTTGCAGATAATATCCTGGCGTTTGTAACTTCAGTTCAACTCTTCTTTTTCATCTCTGTAATTTGAACTGAAAAGCTGATCGTGAATGAGGGACGAATGCTCCATCATAGGTGTCTCAGAAGGCTATGTGGTATGGTGACCATTTAAGCTAACAAAATGATAATATTAACCTTCAGGGAGGGCCTGTTCAGACAACTTGTCAGCCTTCATACATGGATGGGTCTTTTTTTCCCTTCCATGTTTACATTAACTCCTGTTAGCATTAACAGCAGTTAACGTGCATGGAAAGGAGAGTGGGCCTTGAAGCCTGGAATGTGAATCCAGCCTAGAGGAAACATATACTGAAATGTATAGCGCAAGCCCCAGTGGTAAACTGTCTCTGTCCAGCACAGACTGTTAACCCAACACTGCTCTGATCTAGGTGAGTGTAAATGTGGAGTAAATCCATTGAGGTTAATGGAGTTATACTGGTTTCACACCAGTGTGAGGGTAGGATTATGCTTTATTGTATTTATCACACTTCAAGCCTCTTCCCTCATTTGTGTAGGATTTAAACTTCTTAAATATTTTAGATGAATGTGGTGCTACTCAAATCCTAGGGTTGGTGGGCAGTGCCCACCAAAGTGCTGGAAGGTCACCCTTTCTTCCCAAAACTGGTGTAGCATAGGCTTCCCCAGTCTCCCTGGGAATAGACCTCTGTCTTCTTCTAGAGAACTCGCCTTTCCAGAGGAGTAGGTAGTTCAGGTTCTATATCAGTTTAGTCCTTGATTTTGGCAGCTTCTAGTTAATTATGATGATATTTGTGACATGAGCACCTGTCCACCAGGTACAAGGCTGAGATCAACTCATTTGATAGAGAAAATCTCAGCCTTGGTTTTTCTACATAACCGGTGTGACTTAACTTTTATTGATTTGGCTCCTTTGAAAAGCTCAACCAAAATGGGCATCAGCTGGCAATAATTTTCACTCTCTACTGAAGTACTAGGTCATATAAGGCTGATGGTTCTCACTATCCTGAAAACTATCCAGCCAAGGCACAAAGCAAACCTCTCCCCCATTCAGGGTCTGCCTGTGTCCAGCGCAGTAGCAACTCTCATACCATGGGTATTGATTAGCTATCAGTAGACAGCAGTTACCGAATCTAGATATAGCACCTTTGGCTCTGACTCAAGAGAGTCCCTACCCCGTTAGCTAACAGAGCTGTAAAAACAGCTGGGAAAGGGGCTTGAAATGTAAATTTAAAAACACACAGTGGAATAAAATCCTGCGAGCACCTCCCAGCTCAGCCAGAGAAGCCAGTTAAAGTCAATTTAAAAACTCTTCATTGAATATCCTGGCCTCCAGACAGACTGTATAATTGGCGCAGACGACAGGTGTCGGGAAGTGTCCCAGTGTGTTATTGTGCCAGCGTATACTGCAGCTGGTATAGAAGCAGGTGTTTCAGGTAATGCACTGGGCACGGTCAAGACCTGGCTGCTTAATACTGTTACATAATTGTGAGGTCTGACTACGCTGCCTCCCTAACAATGTGCCGTACGACGAGATGACTGCTATAGCAATGGACAGTATTGGCAACCCCACATTTTAAAGTCTTATTAAATCAGGCCCGCACAGAAAAACTGAGATTTTTAAAAAAACAACAACACTTTTTTCCCAATATACCTTTGAGCACTTGGGTCGTATTTTCAGGCTTTTTTTCTGCAACTAGGATGGCTAGAAACTCACTTTTTAAACTGAGAGCTGTGAGAGAGTCTCACAATCATTGACTGCACGAGTTGGCAACAGTGTAGTGGTGAAACCCCTATGAGCGCAGTAGCATGCTATGAGGAGCTGAGATAATTATGACAACGATTTTAAGCTAGCTGGGAAGATTTCCTGGAAATTACTGACATTTTGAAGGGGATGATCTTAGCTAGCCATTCAAGGCTGATTTTTTTTCTCTTCATTACCAATTGTGTTGCTGCTCATCATTCTCTGTCATTTTTCTCTTAGGCCTGATTGGGTCCATTGCAATAAGCAAATGTAGCTCATATGTTTGTGCTGGGGGTGGGGAAGGGTCCTGTAAATCATTTCAGATGTGGCTTACCAGCCATGCCGTAGCGTTTGCGGTAGCCCCACTGGATGTTCAGTTCCCTGCTCTGTGGAGGAGAGATTTGAACTTGGGTCTCCCCAGCCCAGATGACAGCACTAGTGATGTGGTGATGGACTCTGGGACAGGCCTTTCTCAATCTCCCCCCGTTTTAACAAATAACTTTCAGTGGGGCAGGGACTTGAAGCTGGGTCTCCCAGCGCATAGGAGAGTGCTCTGACCGATCGCCCATATCATCACTGTTTGCTTTCCCTGGCTCAAGGACTATTCATTGTCTATGAAGTAATTAGGCCAGGGAGAATGACAGTACATCATAGTGGGGTTAGGGTATTTATCTAGGATATGTGGGAGATCCCAATTCAAGACCCTTCTCTATATCAGGGGGCTGGACTAGTAACAAATTCATCCCTCTGTTTATTGGGGGACGGGACCCTTTCCTGGCTAGCTGATGCAGTTTGTTTCTTTAAGAGAAAGTAATCTTCTAGTGATCTAGATTAGTTGCAAATGTCTTCCTCCAGTAGCCAATGCACTGGGGGAATGGAATGACAGTTGTGTAAAGGCTTCTGGCGCCACTGCACAGGGAAAGCCACAATCTTGCATTTCTGTTTCCATCTTCCAAGGGGGGAAATAAATGGACCGTTTCAGGATATTTACCCTTCTTCCTATGTTATGCCAAGACAGGCATACTCAGTTGCTGCAATCGTGCAGCCATCGATGAAAAATCTGAGGCGCACAAAGGAACATTTCTTTCATATTTTATTGAATTTCATTTATATTAAATTAAAAATATATTTCTGACAGATTCATGTAACAAAAATGCAGAACAGTTTTCAAATTGTTCAGCTGGGATGATCAGTGGGGGATGAGCTAAGCAGGTCCCAATCTACATTTGTCTTAACAAACAGGTAAAAGCGCTATCACCAGGAGGAGGGATTTGGGAGTGTGTACACTGAAAAGAAGATCCTAATCAGACAAAGAAAAGAGCCACTGGTTTCTCCCCAGCCTCCAAAGGAAAAAAAAAACCCATGAAAAATCAAGGCAAAGGGAAATAATCCTAAAATATAGAGCTAATATTAACCCAAGTCAGTATGTATTTTAACAGTGCATAATCCTTCATAGCTGAAATATGAGACAAAAGGTTAAAGTAACATTACGCCACACACAATTGGCATACGTTACTGTGTAAGCAAGTGCAGAAAGTCTGAACGTACCACAATAGTGCTAAACACAGAGTCACACAGAATGTCAAAATGAGATCTCCAACAAAAGCTAAAAAGGGAAATAAATCACCAGCAAATTACTTATATACAAATCAACCCTAAAGACAATAATGTTCTGAATAATGATGTCCACAAAAAGAAAAGAAAAACAACATTATCCTTATTTACAAATGCAACTAGCCATGTCTTTAACAAGCTATAAAAATACTATTCACATTTTCAAATTAACATACAGTAGTTTTTTTTGTTTGTTTGTTTCAAAAAGGTAGCTAACTCTGAGTGCACCGTGTCATGTGAATGAGGATGGCATCTTCCAACATGGTGTTGCTTCTCTTTCCCTTGAAGGTACTTCACAAGGCAGAGATCTTTTTGTTTGTATTTTTACACTTTAAGGACACAGAGAATTGGCTAAAAAATATAACACTCTAAATTTCTGCCTTTTTCAGGTACCTCCAGTTAAGCACCTCATATTGACTCTACAAGAGATGCTTTGATGAGAAGATGGAGTGGGATGGGAAAGGACAATGAACTCAACAAGTTTCTTGCACTGCGAATAGAACATTATTCTTGTAGACTCATCTAATTCCTCTGGTGTGACCTTTCTTGGGATCTGACCCATTGATCCTATGCCCACTGAAGCCAAACTCTTGAAAGTCTACCTATCATATAGCCTTGAGCCCTTTCAGAGGGAGGAATGTATAGAGGCGAGCCTAAGCAGTGGATTTCAGAGCCATATTTGGATTAAAGTGGGTTGAAATGGGGAAAATAGCAATTTTTCTGATTTTTCCCCCCCAGTTCTATATTCAAAATTTGTAATATTTCAAGCTGCTCTACACTTTGGCTGAAAAATGGTTAAAAAAAAGAATTTGTGAACATTGCTTTGTTTTTTTAATTTCTACATTTTTTTTTCTTTAACATTAGAAAATATTTTCATCAGCTCTAATTTCTGGGGCCACTCAGATATCATTTTGGGGCCCATCTCTACATATTCCAAGCCAACTCTTCAAAAAATCAACCGATAAAAAGACAGCTTCCAGCATACACACAGGCCATCTAAGTTGTATCATCTTCAAAGGGCGGGTTGTTTTAGTGCATTCAGAGTTAGTTACCCTTTACACAGCTGCTCAGTTTAATAATCGACCCATTTAACAGCAGTACCAGTTTATGCTACATATTTCATAGTACCTTACTTCAAAAGAACGGCTTACATATCTACACTTACTTATAAAATACCATTCACAGTTTGTTACTGTGGTTTTCCCAAAATGGTTGAGTCTTCGGAGTGCTATGGAAAATACAGTGTTTCCGACCCACAAAGGTTGAAAGGGTAATGTGGCTCTCACACCACTGGAAAGGAAGTATTTGCAAACAATGCACATCTGAAACAACCAGAATGAAATTGCTTTCTTGTCAGAGCAAGTACAGGACTTAAGCACCTAAATTCCACGGAGGAGCTGATGCTTCATTGTTTTTGGGTAGGCTTACTCATGCTGTACCACTCTTGTGACTACCACCAGTGACATGATTAGGCAGCTGCAACCATTTTTATTTCACTAATCACGATCATCTGACTATTCTCCCACTCTAGCCATCTGTTATTGCTTCTTGTCATATACTAAAAGTTGTAAAATAAGTGGGACTGGAACCAGTTTAACTGGAAGCATGTGCATAATCCCACCAACTTCAATGGAACTTCCGCGAGTGCTTGGATCAGGATGTTTTCCTGAATTGGGACCCAGATCTATGCACACTACCCAGCACCAATCCCTGATTTGTTCTGCTATATGAATAAAAATACCTTACGACTTGAGTAATCCCAGTGCCATTAATGCTACGAAGTAAGGTACTTCCTGTGAATAAGGGTGTCTGACTCTGGCCCTTATCTTTGAAAGAAGCGGCGCAGTGTTAGAATTTCAACTAGGAAGTGGTATGGGGGGGGTGGGGGATTTTGTCGACAAACTAATTTGGACAGTCTAAGCTAGTGCCTCCAGCCCTGCAACTTTGTTTCTGTGCATTTATCCTCTATTTTTAAAAATGTATTTGAACAAATAACTTTTCCTACCGATCTGCGTAAAGCTCACTGAAAAAAAACATTTAACAAAATCATCTAAAAAAAGCAACACTAGGCAAAGGCTGCTCTCTTAGACTGCACCAGTCTCTACCACGCTATGAAGCGTGAAAATAAAAGGAAGAACACCTCGCAATACTGCATAGGCCCATCTTCCTAAAACAAACCGATATGGTTACATTACAACAAATGTTAGCAGCAGTGGCAGGTCAACGGTAATGAGAGAATTACAAGTGGCAGATTTGAAAGGGAGCAGGAAACTGATACAACTAAATTTACAGGCTTCATGTTGTTATTGCGACTGGAAGAAGAACTTACCTTTAAAAAGGTGTTTACAGAATGAAAAAAAAGGCGACAGCATCAACCTGGAGTAACTCTTCAAAAGCCAACCAGCATCCTGGTAACAAAGGGCCTGAGTCTCATTTATTCAAAGGCCCTTATACCTCAGTGTGTAACGGGGCCTGAAAGTGGGTGCCACTATCAATGACTCTGTAAATGAGCAGTCATGCTAGAGCACCTCTGCACCCACCTTGCATTTACAACCAGGAAAAATGTGAATGGGTGTAATACGCTAATCAAGGCCCCTTAATGCTAATCAAGTCCCTCTGGCAAATATCACCCCGTCCATAGCTGGCATAAAGCTCTACACTGGCCCAGCTCCCTGGAGCAGATCATAGGGGGGGGGTGGTCCTGAATGCCCTGCAAATAGCCTCGGCGTCCCAAGGCACATACATAGGGAGCAGTGGGAAACAAAGCTTAAGTTAGAGCAACCCTGAGGCTGCTACACTGGGGAAGGGGCAGGGCCCCAGAATAGAGGCAGCCTGATAAGACTCCTTTATAGCGTGCTCACTGCATAAAGACTCCTTTCATTTAAAGTCCCTGCATGCTGCCACTGTGATGTAAAAGAGCCTTAGTGCAAATGAGAAGGCAGGCCTCCAGTGTACAAAGGTGCCTTGCAGTAACTAGCCTCAGGTCCCCGCCCCAGTCTTGTGTCACTTACACCAAAGGTTAGGTATCTCCTGCCCGCTTTGCACAGCTATAAGTGATTACACACGGTGCAGGGCACTTGAGACGCAGGCTCAGAGTGTTCACTTTCCTGCCAAGTGCTGAGCGAAGGAAGGTTTCCCATGTAGGTCATACACCAGCTCCCATTGCCTTCAGTGCGTGCAGGATCGGGTCACGAATGTGTGCGGACCAGTCTACTCTGCCCCACCGAAACAACCGGAATTATCTTCAGCCTCTTCTGGGAGGAGTTCCCCTTAGCACTACAAGCTGTGGGAGGAGCAAAGAAGGACACTCCCCATAGCTCATCAACCCACAGAAATAAATGGCACAAGCTGACCAGGCTGCAACTTGTGCAGTCAGGTGATGGCATCAGTCAATTAAAAGCTGCAAAACAGCTGGCAGTGTTAACACAGAGTTTCTCAACACAATTAGGAAGGTTTCTGGTTTGAGGTTAGTCCTTGCATCAATGCAGTAGATCTTGGCCTAAGGCTCGGATTATTTCCACTGTTTTCTACCTTAACGAGGTAATTTTCACTGACCAGAAAAAAAATAACTCGATTTAAAGAATCTTTTGCATTTGTCAATTTAAAAGGAATGTGTTACAAGGGATGCTACCAATTTAAAATCTAGGCAAATTCCATTCCTCCCAAATAATTAAAAAGGATGTAGTTGACTTGACGTCTAGTCCAATGGTATTTCGCACAATCAAAAAAAAATCACATTTTTTGTCTAAAATTTGTTTACCTACTAGTGTTACACATAACACCTAGCTTGAAAAGAGATTGAAAACAAAACAAAACCAGCAGTGTGTTCATCTTTCATTCAGTTTGCCTGTGACAATACTTTTTTCCCCTGAAAAATTAATCATTGTGCTCCAGCAATAGGGGAAAAAGAAACATTTCGAAAGGAAAATATGCTTATAAAGTCATTAAAAACTGATTGTGGACTTTAGGGACAGGAATAGCACTTGAGTTTTGACTAAGTGAGCAAAAAAAATTCAGTCAAAACTTGTTTTTCATAGAAAAACTGAGTTTAAATGAAATTTTTGGTGAAAAGCATCTGCTTTCCAACAAAAAAATAGAACATCTGTCATGATCTGTGGCCTCCCCTCACCATAATTAAAATTAAACCTAGCAGTGACAGATTTATTTATTTCATTCTTGGGAGTGCTCGGCTTTTACAGGAGGGTGGATCAGACCGTAGCTAGATATTTCTGTTGAAAACATTCGGCCTGTATATAACAAAACATACTATTGACTTTGTAGGTCAAGGTTAATCATCCCTTGAGGTTTAAAAAAAAGAATCTAGATGTTTAGGTCAATACGTTGTACCCAGAGCAATGACTTATTAAAGGCAATTTTTGGCAACAGGACTAACCCAAACCAGTAACCCAGGATACATAAATGGAAGTCATTTGTTATATGCATTTCACAGGCTGCATTTACATTTGTTGTATCTTAAAAAGAAAAACCAAGCAGTTAATACATTTGACACTGCTGAGCCTATAATTGTGTGCCCGCTTCTGGGTTTCATGCTCCCTGCAAGGAGCCGCTGTATTTCCACATGACTGAGTGCATTTTAGCCACAATCAACAATTTAAAAAGTAAATAAATAATTCTTAAAACGCTTTGGGGCAAAAAAGTTAAATTGTTAAAGAACAACCATATTTTTTTTAAAACGGGGCTTATTTTTAATGTTGACGTTACTGAATTATCAAAGAACCCAAACAGGTTTTTCTACCTTCCATTAGCAGCTGGATTCTAAGATCCTTGGAGCGGTTTGCCTTCAATATTTTCAAGGTGTGCACATTTCTCTCACAGTCAGTCTTTTAGCGCACTGCTCCAAAACCAAATACACGTAGATTTCCATTAGAACGTTACTCTTCTCTTACATCTGTTCAGTGAAGGAGATCAAGCCCTCCTTAATATTCTAAACTTTCTCTGAGTCACAAAAGGGACATGATAAAATTCTTGGATGAGTTTTTTTATTTGTCCATTCTCACGTCAGGAGGCTTAATATTACGCGCTCTGAGTGCTCCCACTGGCATACGTTTTTTGAAGGTCTGAGGGGGTCTAATTTCCCCTAATGCTCGCCTGTATCTCTCATTAACCTCACTGGGAGTTATGGGAATGCATCAAGAGCAGGAGAGACCTCTCCACAGAGACAGACCTTCTTTCAGATGCCTGGCGCTTCTGTGGTCATCCATCCTGCTTTAATGGTCAGCTGTTCATTTCATTCTGCCACAACAAACTGATTTATTATGTGGCCACATGTCCACTAGGCCTCCTTTTAATAGCTGCAAAGGCTTTTTGTTCTTGTTTATAAACCATTTATCTACATACAAGGTTTATGGGCTTAATAAGTGCACAGCAGCTGGTAATTAAGTTTCACTGGTTCAAATTGACTTGAAGCACCTAATTCAGTAATGCCACATTGGCTGAACCAGCCTTGACCTGAAATCTTGATGGACACTGTAGGGACCAGCCACAAATTCTGTTTCAAAGTACAAGACTAAGAACCCAGGTTTGAAATCTAAGGTCTGGTTGCAGTCCAGAGCTGACTTTGTCTAGCAAGGCCTATGACACAGACAATTAAGTAATTATTGCATGGCGGCCCTGGGAATAGGGAGGGGAGGGGTCAGGCAATTATGTAATGTCACCTCATGAAGCAATCACCGGCTGCTTGTATAACACGGCATGACATCCACTCCTAAAATTAACTTAAAATGGCAGACTGAGGATGAGGGTCGGGGCTTACTCTCCAGTCTGCCTCTTTCAATTTGAGGGGTCAGATCTCCCTGACAGGGTTATGGCAGGGAGCTCATGGTGGCTCTCCATTAAAACGTTAGGATTTAAGAGAAAATACACATTGCTTCCAAAACTGTTCACCCCTGTTGCTGGGTTCCATCATCCAAAGGGCCTTCATTTTAATAGTACTAAAGTGCATAAATTGGAATATTGTTGTCCCTCCTAGAATTTGAGTCTAATTAGATAGATACCTTTTCTTTAAAAGCCTAAACAACTAGAAATGTAGCGCATCGAAAGCAAGACACCAGCCCCATTCTTCTCTTCCACTTCATGTGGTGTTCTGTTTTGATGCTAAAATGATTCAAAAACTCTGGCTGGAAATATTTTTAGCCATGGAGGGGAATAATAAACCAAAGGTGCTGTGAAAAGGGAAATAAGTGCATGGAGAGCGACGCATTGTTTATATTTTTGACTGAAAGCTGTGTGTGTCTTGCACATATTGACTTTAAAAACCTTGTATGTACCAGCTTATGTGATGGAGAAATCCTCCTTTTAGAAAACTATCGTCCTTGCTGGGCCCCAAGCCAGACCTGGCCCTTCTTCTCCCCAAATCCCCTTCACTGTTTGCTCTGCCTTTCCTTCGTGCAGCAGCATTTGAACTGGTTACTCCTTCACTGTATTCTCTAAAGTAGTCAATATACTGGCCTTTCAGAACCAGCGGATACTGTTCCCAAGACGTGACTTGCTTCATTTTGGCATTTCCACAGTCGTCCTTTATATATAATTTCACTTTTTAATTTAAAATTATTTTATTTTGCTGGTCGCTTCCATATTGCTTCGTTCAAAATCCAGAAAACAGTTCAGAGCGAGGACAAATAAAATCATAGTTTATGTGCAAACTAACTTTCCAGTGAACTGCTATGTGCGTTTTATCCACTCCAGTGTCTTTCTTCCAGTTTACAGAACTCCTTAGGGCGCCACCACCAGATTTCCTGAACCTATTAAACTGTCCTCCTTCTGTCTTGTCCTCAGTGTTGCCTACTGCATCCCCAACTTTTTTAATCGATGAGCAAAAAGAAAGAGAGGAGAATTTGTATGGGTACTTTGTTTGTTTGTATTAAGTAGGTATAAAACATGAAGGTGAGGCTCTGTGCAAATAAATGGCGGAGCCTGGCCTCTCTTTTAGCTTCAATGGAGGATGTCAGCTTTTTGTGTTTTCTTTCTTTCCTGACGGGATCTTTGTGTTGAAAATACTTGTCGTCATGGCGACACATACCAAAAAAATTGCACTGTCATGCACAGGAGCTTCTAGGGAAAGTCTCTGCCGCTAGGAAATGGGATAAAACTGTGGGAGTGGCTACGAAGAGGGGACTGGCCAGAGACAAAGTCTCCTCATTTTTTATTTTATTAGTTATTTCTTTGATGGCTGTGATGAAGAACTGAATGGCTATGAAAAGCTAGGTTAGCTGTTTTCAGTTGCCAGGATAGAAAGTGTTAGAGAAAGAAATTGGCTTCTCAAGCCTCAATTATTATGCTATCACATGTGATATAAAAATTGTCCTTTTTTCCCTCTTAATGGAAACTGCATTGCGATTTCCAGGAATGCTGAATAGGCTTTCCTCAGTTCCTGCTGACAGAAACAGACACTGTGTGACTTCCCCTATAGCATCTGAGTTGAATCACTGAGAACTAACTTGACAGCAGGCAACACTGCCACTGGCCTTTACTGGTATTCACTGGCTTGTCTGACCTTCTGACCCTCAGGGTCTGTGAAAGGTGAGAAATGCCAGGTTTTGGCCTTCTTTCATTCATTCATTCAGTCAGTCTTTCTTTCTTTCCTTCCTTCCAGGTTCCTAACCCGATCAGCAAATGACTCAAAGGTGTCCTTCTACTTGGAAATATCAGTGAACTGGCAAAAAGAGGAAGCTCACGGGAGACAGAGAGGGAGAGAGAGAAAGAGAGAGAGAGAGACCGGCGGCTAGAAGGGGTTGCCTCTCTACTTGTGTAATACTGATGTCACTACACCACCGTGTTTCGATGTCTGTAGGGTGGTGGGGGCAGCACAGTGCCAGGCTTCAGGGAGAACTCAGAGAGGTATTCAGGGTTCTCTGCCACGATGGGCCGGATCCGTCCATTTTGTTTGTAAAAATATTTTGTGCTGTACTCCTGCAGGTAGTCCGGGTGCTGGAGGGTGCTTCGCGGTGGCAGACTGTGATTCCAGTAATCCGGGTTGTTGAAGGCCTTCTTGGATTTCTCTGGCAAAGGAAGCCCATTGTTCTTCAGGTACTCTGCGTTTTCCAAGGTATTAGCAAAGGTGCTGAGGTACAACGGCTCGTTCACATACTCGTCCTCTGCTTTGGGCTGCCCGTTCGGGGCGCTGTGATACTCAGGGTTGTCCAGAGCTTGAAGATTACCGTTCTTTCGTCGCGAGACAAATGGGTTCTCCTCTACTGGGTTCAGGTAATCTAAAAGAGATAGAAGTATGTCAGCACATGGTAATGTGTCCACACAGCGGCAAGCATCTCTGACTGGCAGCTCATTTGAATGTAAACTTCAGACCAAGGTTCCCAATGGTTACAGCACTCTTTACTTATCTTCATTTCACTACTATCAAATAGTGCCGAGTCCTTAACTGAGATCTGGGTCACACTGAGCCAGATGCTGTACAGACTCATAATGGGAGACAGTCTCTGCCCAAAAGAGGTTAGTGCCTAAACATGGACAAAGGGTAGGAGACAGGAACAGAGAGACTAAGTGACTTGTCCAAGGTCATCAGGGAGTATGTGGCAGTGCTGAGAATGAGGGCTGTCGATCAATTGCAGTTATCTCACGCAATTAATTGCAGTTTTAATCGCACTGTTAAACAATTGAATACCAATTGAAATTTATTAAATATTTGTGGATGTTTTTCTACATTTTCAGATATATTGATTTAAATTACAACACGGAATACAAAGTGTACAGTGCTCACTTTATATTATTATTTTTTATTATAAATATTTTCACTGTAGAAATGATAAACAAAATAAATAGTATTTTTTCAATTCATCTTAAACAAGTACTGTGGTGCAATGTCTTTATAGTGAAAGTGCAACTTACAAATGTAGATGTTTTTTTGTTACATAACTGCATTCAAAAACAAAACAATGTAAAACTTCAGTGCCTACAAGTCCACTTAGTCCTACTTCTTGTTCAGCAAATCACTAAGACAAACAAGTTTGTTTACATTGATGAGAGATGAGGCTGCCCGTTTCTTATTTACAATGTCACCTGAAAGTGAGAACAGGCATTTGCATGGTACTTTTGTAGCCCGCATTGCAAGGTATTTGTGTGCCAGATATGCTAAACATTCATATGCCCCTTCTTGCTTCAACCACCATTCCAGAGGACATGCGTCCATACTGATGATGGGTTCTGCTTGATAACGATCCAAAATAGGTGACATAAACAAGAAGTGGGCAGCATTATCTCCTGCAAAAGTAAACACATTTGTTAGTCTGAGTGATTGGCTGAATAAGAAATAGGACTGAGTGGACTTGTAGGCTCTAAAGTTTTACAGTGGTTTATTTTTGAATGCAGTTTATTTTTTTACATAATTCTACATTTGTAAGTTCAACTTTTATAATAAGGAGATTGCACTACAGCACTTGTATTAAGTGAATTGAAAAATACTATTTCTTTTGTTATTTACAGTGCAAATATTTGTAATAAAAATAAATATAAAGTGAGCACTGTACACTTTGTATTCGGTGTTGTAACTGAAATCAATATATTTGAAAATGTAGAAAACATCCACAAATATTTAAATAAATGGTTTTCTGTTATTGTTTAACAGGGTGTTTAATTCCATTTTTTTTTAATCGCTTGACAGCCCTACTGGTCTCTCTGAGCCCAGTGCTTTAACCACGAACCACTGTCTAGAGGAGCTGGTTGTATGGTCCACTGAACAAAGAACTGGAAGGAGGATACTGGGGTCTATGCCTGTCTCCTCTATCGACTCTCTGTGCGACCATGTTTAAATCACTGAAACTCACCACTATCTCATCATCCCTATCTGGAAAATGCTAGATTAGCATTATCTCCACTTAAGTCTCCTCTGTACTATAAACATTTCCACAGTCTAACCCCGTATGGCTGTTTTATTAAAAATGCAGCTATATGACTGATTAAAAGCTGCCCCGACTGAGTGACAAAGGGCCTCAGAATGTGGAGGAACAAAGATTCTAATTAGCACGGAGCAGGACACAGAAGAGTTCCTGAGCGAGCACTAAACCAAGAGCAGGACTGTGTGAAATTAGTACAAAATGTCAACCCCGTGATGTAAGCAATACTGAGGGTCACAGCTGAAAGGAGGAAAGGTTAATGGCACATGGTGCTTGGAGGGAAGAGGAGGTTAAGTCACTCTCACACAACAGCACAAAGGATTTTCGATTTCCACCAGAAACCCATTAGGAACAAAATGTTGGCAGGCTGGATTGTTGGGAGATATTGCACACCTCTTCTGGAGTAATGCAACATGGTTAGCGAGTTCTCTCCTGAGGTCAGAGCCTGTTGCCCTCAGGCCTTGGTTACCATGTGTTACCTGACCTACAAGGTCTCAGCAGCGCTCTATGAGAAACAGTGTTTCACAGCAAAACACAAAGCACATCAGATGCAGAGAGGGCAGGGTGACCAAGAGGTCAATGGAGCTGTTTGCAAGGGTAGTGGACTGTAAATGGAATTGCTTGGAGGTTAACTATAGAAAAAAAACAACCCATCACTGATGGGGGACATCAGCAGTGAGAAATGTCAGAAGTATCCAGTTCATTCAAGTCCAAAACCAGCTAGATAAAATCCACTTCTTGAATGGATTTTGTCTTTCATCCTGAAGGATCCCAATGCATCTTATTAGATTATGCACTTAAGAGTGGCATTAAGCCACAGCCCTGGATAGGGGGTGGTATGCACCTCACTGGGACGTAGGAACAACAGACCTGAATCTCCACTGCCTTGCACCTAGTGTGTCAGTTACACTCTGGTATGAGTGAGTGGAGAACCCCACACAAGGTGCAAGGCAGTGACGATTCAGGCCATTGTCTCCAGGGAACAGGGGCCAGGGTAGCTCATGGTGCACCTCTGGAGAGGGTGCAATGTGCGATATTCCATTGTAGTCAAGGATTGAAGAGATCAGGTACATGTAGGATATAGAGGTGAAATATCAGTATTAATTAATGTTATAACAGAGGGCCAAGAGGCCTTAGTCTGTAAGATAGTTAGCTTAGCCGAACAAGGCCTCAGGCCTAGATAGGCTGACATGAGCAGCTAACCAATGAGTGACTCTGTGTCACAAGCTGAAACAGTTACAGTAATAGATGTGTATTTAGGAAATGTATATTGCAGTGGACCAGCTCAAGCTGGTTAGAAGGATTTGGGGATTTTTGCAGACCTAGGATGTCAGCAGATGTGGTAACCACAAGTTGTTATGGTGACTGAGGGCCCTCAATGTTAACGAGTATGTTGGGAACTAACAAGTTAGCCTGTGAAAAACAGGGCATCTCAAATGTAATGGAGTGTGGAAGCACCAAAGGAAAAGGGGTTGAAACCTTCGTAAATTCGTCTCAACCCCAGTGGGTGTCAGTGTAACTCATTATAAAAGTCATAAACTGGCCTGTGTGACATGGGAGAGGATGATGATGATGCTGAGGAAGATAATGACTTCCATTCCGGAATTGTGAGTGATGACAATCATAGGGCCAGACACTTTGTACTACCTCCCTGTCTGCTGTTGTATTTCACTGTTTGCAGGATTGTTTATCAGCTCAGTGGATTTGTTAATAAAGGGACTCATGATAAACAGCAATTCTTTCTTGTGTGTTCCTTGGCTTGCTCATTCTAATAATATTGGTAACAATCTTCCTGATGCCGTAGCCACTCACGAGACTGAACACATATCAACCACTGCAGGCTCAGAGATTAATCAATAATCAATATAAAAATCTATCAGGCTATACCTTGTTTCAAAGCAACTAATCCCCACTCTCAACTCTTCTTTCCCCCTGTCAGGAGGCTACAGTCACTAATCTCAAACAGTCCAATCAGACAATTTATACAAGGTTTTTCACTAGCACTTCTCTTGAGCCCTGATTCATCAAAGCACTTAAAGACATGTTTAAAGTTAAGCACACACTCAAATGCTTTGCTGAATGAGCGTGCAGATGAGCAAAGCTCCTTGCATCCTTTTCACCTCCCCTGGACACCTGTGAACTCACAATCCAGCTCTACATATTGGGCCATGGAATTTAGCTGCTGTTCAACAGTACCAGTCACCTAATGTAAGTTCTTTAGAAACTCAGGAAAGTCCACAATAACTTCTCCAATGAAAAACACAGAAGGAATTTAGGTACAGTAGGAACATGTAATTATGCACGCTGGAATTGGGTGTGTGTGTGTGTGTGTGTGCGTGTGCGCGTGCGCGTGCACGTGTGTGTGTTTCAGCCAAAAATTTGTGATTAGCTCAGTCAGATCTTTCACCGCAAAATGCTAGAGGTTTACCTGTTTTGGGTTTGTCTCGCATTGGAGTCATGTACCCATCTTCATCCAGCTCACCCCGTTGGCCCCGCTCTGGTACAAACACTGTTGGGTCAGCGCTGTACCGCTGAGTGCTGCTGTCCTCTTGTGCAAGGGCGGCCACCTGCTTCCGTAGCGTACCATTACAGCAAGTGTCGTCAAAGATCTCTGCCGTGGCCCCCTGGATGGCTGGCGCCTCTGGAGTGATGCAGCTGACAGCTCTGTATGGCGCAGGCACTCCTTGTTCTGTAGCAAAGCCGCCGCCTCTGTACACAAACTGGTTCTGTGAGAAAGACAAAGTGGTGCAAGAGAGAAGGACAAAATAAAGCAACTGACTAAACACAGATGTGGAAGCGCCTTTGGTTTCACATCAATGTTGGCTCAATGCTTCATTTTATCGAATGGTCAAAGCCTTGTCTAGGTCTGGGAGGCTTGCCACCATTACAACCTCTGGTGAAGATACACAAAGCCTCTATTTGTACCTGGGTTTTGGCCGGATGGGAACTCCAGCAGACAATAAATGTTTTGCCTGTTTACATGGATGTGACTACACAAATTGCTGGCCACCAACAGCAGGTAGTAGGGCAAGTCCCCAGTCTATACAAGGCCTAATACTGAGATATACAGTAGCAGGGACCATAATGTGTAGGTCTCCCTAACTATTCGGCTGGCAAGAACAAATGCTCTCCTAACAACAAACCTTAAACCTGAGCTGGTGGAAACCTTCCTCCAGAGAGGAGAGAAAAAGCCTCCATCTCTGAACTGTCTTTATTCAGAGCGGGCTGGTTTTGGTGTAAACAGTCAAAGAGCAGCCATGTAAACTATACACTGTTCCCACTGGGAACTGAATTTTAGTGTGGTAAGATGCTTTCCCATTGGTGCGTCAACTCATTGCTTTGGCTCAACCTGATAACTGCTCGTCGGGATGAGCACATCACTTTCAGAATCATGACAGAACAGACAATCATCAAAGCACTTTACCTAGATCCTTTTTATGAAGTATGCTCACCCATTTGGGATGCATAATACCATAGAACTCTGGGCTTCCTGACGAATCCAGACTGGGATTAGAGAGACCTTGTAGGTTTGCCCAACCTATGTATTAATTCTAGTCACTGTTGGCACTGGAGTAAATTGAGGAATTTATGAAGAGAATAGGGGAGGAAACAGAAGGTTTAAAAAGACGAAAAAAACCTAAAGGATGAAGGTTGATAGTGAAATACTTACTCCTGACATAGGGGCGTAGGCAGGAGGAGGGCTGTGTCCAAGTTCACTCTAATAGGAAAGAAAAATGGAATGATGGATATAAGAAGAAGTTACATGAGCTGTATGAACTAATGGGGAAAAACATGCACAACAGTGAGGTTTACTGAAAAGGGGTCAATTCCCGCCATTCCTACTCAAGCAAACCTTCCAATGAAGTCAGCAAGCCTTCAGTGTTAATGGGAGGATTACCTGAGTAGGGCCTGCAGGATCTGTCCCTAGTTGATTAAGAATGGGTGCTGCACTTGCTGAGAGATGAGTGTGTCTTGCCAATATCATTGATTTAGTTTCTGAAGGGACAGATTGTACAGATTTCAGAGTAGCAGCCGTGTTAGTCTGTATCCGCAAAAAGAACAGGAGTACTTGTGGCACCTTAAAGACTAACAAATTTATTTTAGCATGAGCTTTCGTGAGCTACAGCTCACTTCTTCGGATGCATAGAATGGAACATACATACACCTGCACATCTACCAACGTGATATATGCCATCATGTGCCAGCAATGCCCCTCTGTCATGTACATTGGCCAAACCGGACAGTCTCTACGCAAAAGAATAAATGGACACAAATCTGACATCAGGAATCATAACATTCAAAAACCAGTGGGAGAACACTTCAACCTCTCTAACCACTCAGTGACAGACTTAAAGGTGGCAGTTTTGCAACAAAAAAACTTCAAAAACAGACTCCAAAGAGAAACTGCTGAACTCGAATTAATATGCAAATTAGATACAATTAACACTGGCCTAAACAGAGACTGGGAATGGTTGGGTCATTACACTAATTGAATCTATTTCCCTATGTTAAGTTCTCCTCACACCTTCTATGGGCCATCTTAATTATCACTTCAAAAAGTTTTTTTTTCCTCCTGCTGATGATAGCTCATCTCAATTGATTAGACTTTTCCTGTTGTTATGCATACTTCCACCTTTTCATGTTCTCTGTATGTATAAATATCTCCTGTCTGTATGTTCCATTCTATGCATCCGAAGAAGTGAGCTGTAGCTCACGAAAGCTCATGCTAAAATAAATTTGTTAGTCTTTAAGGTGCCACAAGTACTCCTGTTCTTTTTGCAGATTGTACAGAGACACTGATGTACGCAGGCAGAAGGCAGGCTCATCTCAGAGACACTGCAGAGCAGGGAAGAGTGTGGGGTGCCATCATTTCTAATCAGCCTGCTCTATACAGAGAAAGTTTCCTTTTCTACCATTATCAACCAGCAAGGACAGGGAAAAAAACTATGAGAACTCTGAACGCAGGCAGCGGGTGAGCTAAGGTGGCTTTCAACCACCATTGTGCCCTCAAAATCCTGAGCTGCTCCAGGAGATGGAGAGGCCCTTGGCCTCTTTTACATAGCCCTGGGGGGCCTCTCTAAGTTCTGGAAGCCTCTCTGGGGTGTCCGATGGGCCCTGGCATTGCCTGCAACCTTGGTAGAGCTGCATGCTGGGGCCCTGTTCCAGATGTGGCCGCTGCTCCTGACTCACCTCCTCTTCCCCAAACCCTACCCCCAGCATACCTCATATGGCAGGGCTTTCAAGGGACTGCTTGAAGGGCAGTGCCATCTTCTATAGCGCCTGTGCAATGGGAATTGGTATAGGGCCTCTTTATACTGCTAGGCTTCTTTTAACTGCTGTAATAGGCCAGCACAGCAGGGAGGCTCTCACACCAGGTCTGCGCACACTAGAAGCTGGTTAAAACTAATATTTTTTGCCATGAACATTTTTGAAAATTTTATTTTAATTTGATTTTTTTTTTAAAAATTGTTATTGATAAAAAATTAATTGAATTTAGTTGAAATATTTTATTTAGTTTCAGTGAGGAAAAAATTCCACTTTTTCTTTTAAAAAATGTAGCCCATTTTTTTGGACTGGAAAAAAGCAGGGCAGGGGGAAAATGTGAGCAAGTGTGTGTGGGTGATTTGCATCCAAAAAGTGCATGCAGCTTTAACGTACACCAATCTCAAAGACAGTCCCCCTTTTCCCCCTAGTCAGTGGGGTGAGTGAGTAGGAGTATGGAGGGACAGCAACAGGCTGGAGGCAGAAGCAGAAATGCACTATAACCACTAGAACACACTCCTCTAGAGAACCTGGAATCCTGAATCTACATTCCTCTCATGTCAGCAAACAGTGCAGGCTTAATTCCCTCCAACACGTGTGTATGCATCACGATATTGTCTTTAATTCTGTAGTGAAAGAGACTGTCCAGGAAGGGAGAGGTGTTATCCCTTAACAGCGCCGTGCAGTGGAATAAGACCATCAACAGCTTGTGAGAATTGACGGGCTAAATTAAGACCAAAAAGATAGAACTGAAAAGGCTTGTCTGCAAAACCGAAATAACTGCTGGTATGAGGGCTGGACAATGACAAGCAAACATCAATTCCTTTCAGGCCCATCGAACAAAGCAAGTATTCAGGAGGCAGGCCCGACAGGATAGCCTTCTGTCTGCAGTCTGCCTCAGGAAATGAAGTTTATGACTGAGAAGCCTCCAAAACGAGCTATGAATCTCCTCTTTGGGGGAATCAGGAAACAATACGAAGAACAGCATAGCTGTTAGTGGCTTCTGCAGTAATTTCCTTGATGATCTCTTGGAGCTGAGCTTCCAGAGCTGAAGCCTGGATCATCACACTGAGTAGAGGATTGGCCCCTGAATCCGGAGAGCCAAGGGGACTGGAGAAGTCCCAACGTATGCCCTCGGGAGAACAATTTGAAGGCCAGTGTGTCCAAGGAGCTTTCAGCTCCTGCCTGCTCAAACTCTTGTCCCTCATGCCTCAATCACAGGGGAAGCTGCAGGCCTGGAAAGCTCTCTCCCCTTCAGGGCTGATTAGGCTAGACAGCTTGGGAGAAACCTGCTGAGAATGTTATCCTGATTTGGAGGGGGAACGGTTTAAGTTAGCATCCAGGGCCAAAATACGGCCTTTTGGAGCCATGCAGGGGCATCTGAAGGCAAAATTTGGTCTTATAAGTGTGGTGGGTACCCTGGATCTTCAAACAACCCCAAAGGAATGAGGAAACATGGATGGAGAAGAAATAATCCCCAACTACAGTTCCTCTGGGAATAAAATAACAATGCTGGATGAGTGTGGTAGAGCGCAGGGTTCTGGTTGGAGGCTGGAAGTGCCTGGATGTGTTCCTTAAGTGCTTGCCAAATAGCTTTCTACTTCTGAAGGGCAGAGCTGCTCTGGGAACTGAGTTGTCATTTCTGAGCCAGCTGTGGCTGCTGCTAGGTCTAGAACGGAGGATGACACAAGCTGCATGGAAGGCACCGTCCAAGGCAGGGGGATGAAGAGGACTTGGAGGAGACAGCAAGAAAATGCCTCAGTCCTGTCCCAGCTGTATGCAAAAAAATCCTCTCTCTTGAGCAGCCTGAGCTGCAAAACAGTGTGAAATGCAACCTCCAGAAGCATGGCAGCTTCTACCGCTCTTCCATAGCGTCTGACAGATGGCCCAATGTAAGGTGCCTATTAGGAAGGCTGATTTGGAGGAGAGTTTCAGGACTTTCACATTCACCTCTAGGGATATTTGCAATTTGGGATGACTCCTCTGAGAAAGGAGGGGATGTACTGTATGCACTGTGTCTCTAGGGTTAGCAAGAGGCTTATGTACTTATCTGTTCGTCACGAAGGCGTACAGGATGGATTTATAGAGGGAAGGAAGCTACCAATTTTGCAACTGCCTCCCTAACCCTATCCCCACCAAGAGAAAAGAGGAGCTGCTAGGGGAAGAGAAAGCAGAAGACACTTTACAAGAGTGTGTTCATGGCAGGAGAGAGACACTGAGACCTGCAGTAGGCACTTGAATACCGTCTCTGAGGTGGGATCACTGCCAACCAATCTTCTGCGAGCTGTAGGGTCTCGGAGGTGGATTTGGGGCACTAGAGTGTATCCTTTTAAGCAGGGAAAAGATGTTGGATACAAGAGGTGGAGAGCTGCCCACAGAGATCTGAACACTTCTGGCCTTTCCTGTTCCCCAGACATAATGCCATCCGTCAGGACTTTTTTCTTGGGGCTGGGATCTGGCAACAAGACTGCACCTGAGAAGGAAAGATGCGCCCCAAGCTGCCAGCTGCTGATCAGAACTACTAGCAGTGGCTATCACTGCACCAGGGAAGAACCGGCGCACTGAAAGGCAAGATCCTGGGCTCAAAAGAAAACCCTCTTCCCCTAAAATGCTGCATTCAGGGAACATTCCTGGCCTACTCCAAAAAGATGGGGCAGAGGCAAGGACTGAAGGGAGACAAGCAGGAATCTGTGGAGAAGGCAGAGGCTTCAGGCAAAACTGATGATTGCAGACTGATCCTTTGTGAATCAAGAACTAGGGAGTGATGATCTAAGAGGGGCACTCTTGGAAACAGAGAGGACCCTGAATCAGGGATGGGAGTTCGCTACCTATTGCTTAGCGCTCCGTTTTTGTCTTCATCTGTCCTCTGATCACTGGAATGGGTTACCTAGGGAGGTGGTGGAATCTCCATGCTTAGAAGTTTTTAAGGTCAGGCTTGACAAAGCCCCGGCTGGGATTATTTATTTGGTGTTGGTCCTGCTTTGAGCAGGGAGTTGGACTAGATGACCTCCTGAGGTCTCTTCCAACCCTGAGATTCTATGATTCTATGATCATCTCAACTTTCTTCCTGCTGTCCAGGAGATTAGAAAAGTGTAAAAGAGTCAGATGCCAGAGGAACGCTGTGTATGAACTAACATGGGGGTCCTATGCCTCTAGGCTGCAGAAAGCAACAACAACAACAACAACAACAAAGGAATTGAGTCAATAGGAGTCTGTCAGCTAGGAGAAACAGGACTTTTTGCTGCCTTACTTCTTTGCAATTGGAACAAATATATTCTTCAGTTTGAATGGAATCATATTTGTATAACAGGGAAGGAATACACAACAATACACCTTCTATTTTTGTTTGTTCTAAGATGACCCAACCATGGGTTTGCTTTGCTCCATTAACCATGAATCATGCAGTCATCCCTAAAAACTCTATGCTGTCTCCATATTTTCTTGGCTATTAGGCTTTCAATTAAATATACACTGCATGACCATAACAAATTAAGTGACTCCCTTAGAATAACCCATTACAAGACCCTCTTAGAATAACCCCATTCTAAGATATCAGGAGAGGACGTACCAACATGAATGCATTTATGGTAGCTTATACTCACAACCCTCTGGTCAGCAACCTGCACACTACACATGCTGCCAAGTAACATCACAGTAATGATGTTTTCCTCATGCATTTCCTTTATCTTGCCATAAATGCTAGCCATAGAATTCTCACCATAGACTACTAACCAAGGCTCTTTTCATATCTATTGTTGTCTGAGCAGTTTCTTTTTACATTCATTTTATTTTTTGCCATCATTAAAGCTCCGCAGTCATTTTTCCAAAATAGGAGGCAAAGAGAACAGCTGTGGTGCAAATTAGTGGGTTGAAAATGCGATATAATTGTTGTTTAAATGTTGTTAAATTGCCTCCTAATTACAATGTGATGTCATAATTTTGTAGGCTTCAAAAACAACTTTTCGTACTTAAGAACCAAGCCAACTTTTATTTTATTGTGTCACTTTTAGTTGGCCAGCAAATTACATTTTTGGGGGCGGGTGTGTGTGGCATGGAATACTTTTTATATTTCCAATGGTGAAGTTTCAATAGCTGAAATTATAAATCTTTTTGGATTATAAATACTTTGTGGATTATGATGGTTTTTGGTTCGGTTTGTTCTTGCATTTTACACACTGACTCATTGGAAAGAAAAGTTTTAGTATAAGTAGGGTCTGAATGATAGAAAATAAACAGAACTCTATACTGTGCCTTTTCCCTCACATACAGGGCCTAGGTTGCTGAAAGCAACTAGTGGTTTTTGCTTTGCTGCAGGCTGGCTGCTCAACTTGAGATTCCTCTTGAGGAAGTCTGATTATCGGATGGCACATGGCTCAGCACTTTCTGAAAATTTGGCCAATTTTATTTAAAGTATCTCAAGATGGGTACTGAAAAACTCAGTGATCACTTTTGAACATGTAGGCAGGACATCTATGTTAGATACAGCCCCCTAAAATTAAACCCTGATTATAGGCTATCGGGAACCCAGCATTTCTAATGGTCCATCAGCATCCCTCACAAGGAACGTGTAAGACTCCTACTTTTTTGGCCTGTGACTCCATTTCAAGCACAAGGCAAAGTACAACAGGCAAAACATTAAAACAGGCAAAAACGTTCCCTATGCCCTTCCAGGGGGCCTTGTGGTATTAAATGCCAAAGACATAGGAGCTATTATAACTTCTAACATGCGTGTAAAATGAGCCTCAATAAAACAAAGGTAAATAAGACCTTTGTGGGTATTGCTTTGTGTTATTTCTCTCTGTCTGCTAATCTGTTTTCCATTTCCGGGCCTATGCAGTCTCTCTCGGTCCCTTCATAGCAAGGGCATAATGTTGTTGTGGTGGTGCGTTAAAATGTAATGAAAACAAAGATAAACCAGCCGCTCCATACTGGACTTTACACAGCCATTGGAATAGCATCTCTTCTGCATCTTCCCCACGTCCCCCACCTTGACCAGGTTGATTGGATGCACAGTCTTCTCCAGAGCTGCACTCAGCGTCTTTCAGGTGGCAGGAAGTGCTGAGAATCAGTCAGTCTTGACACTACCAGATGGGACTTGGGGTGCTCACCCCTGTGCCCGCATCCCACTGCCAGATGGGACTTGGGGTGCTCACCCCTGCACCCGCATCCCTTTCGTCCCTGGTGAGGGTCCAACATCCCCAAGTCTGGTTCTTTCCCACAGCAGCGCTGAGTGCCGCTGGGATGCTGGTTTTCACTGTTGTCAGGCAGGAAACACAAACATTCGATAGGGAAGTTTACAAAACTGGAGCCACTTCTTCTTATAAATCAACCCTAAATTCACATTATCCAGGGTGTTTGCCTTACGACAGGGCAGAGTCTGCCAAGCTCAAGCTGAGCTGCACCTAACTCTGCAAATAGCCCCCATGACTACAGGAGAGACGCACATGCTGGGTGTGCTTGAGCTAGCACACTCAAACTACCAGCGAGAACATGGCAGCATGGGCATGGCAGGCTAGCCACCTGCGTACAGACCCGGGGGGTCAGGCAGGCTTGTACTCGGGCAGAATACTTGTGTTAGTCAGCAGATGTGGGGCTAAATTTGACTCTAATACGTTCTTTTAACTGCTTCGTTGCTGGACCTCCAGTCCAGTATCTGGGCTGCCATGTGGTTCTACTGAATTCATAGGATGGTTCCAAAGAACACTCAGATGTATATTGTCCAGTGGTCAGGATTAGAGGTGCATTTTGCCTGACATACTTGGCAATTTATGTAGCAGAGAAGAGCTGTCATATTGGGAGTTAAACCCCTGCTGAAATCTCTGGTGGGACTGCTGGATAAATGCTCTCAGGCATCAGGATTTATGCCCTATCAAAATGACTCACTGATGGAGCTGGTCAAAAAAGGTTTGTTGTGCAACATTTTTGGACTAAAAAGGGCTCTTTCGACCAAAGTGAAAATTTTCATTTTGGTTGAAATGTTCTGTTTTTTTAACCCCAAAAATGGAAATTGAAAACCAAAAAAAGGGAAAATCTCCACAGCTTGATTCTGTTTATGGTTTAAAAATGAGTTTGGGGTCTATTTTTTTCATCAAAAAATTTTTTCACGGGAAATTAAAAAATTCATAAAGGACATTGTTTAACAGCTCTACTTCGTGGTACTCAGAAAAGAAGCCAACTGAGCTTACCTGGCACCAGGCTCTTGGAGTTTGCTTTAGTAAAAATGGAGCAATAACCTCAGGATTTGTCTCATAAATCTTTCTCTCGCTCTCACATACAAATCCCCCTGCCCCACTTCACTATGCCCTGTTGCACCTTGGATAGTTAGTTACACCTGTGCAAAGTGAGTGTAAAGTAGGAGTAAAATACTCCCAACAATGACAACATGTCACACCTATTTTGCACAGGAGTAAAATGACTGCACCACAATGCCCAGTTTATGATATCTCTTACACGTGCATTTCAGACCTCACACATGCTCTGCCTACCTCCCTTGTGGAATTCTATACCAGGGCTGTTTGTATCAGAATAGCTAATCAGCAGAAACTGTCTTGATAGAAACCGAGTGAGCAGCCAGCCTTAAGTCACCAAACTGCAGCCTCCTAAATGTACCTGACCGCACAGCTGCTGCTGTAAGATTTCAGCAGTCCGCCTGGAATAAGGACAGCTGGTTTATGCCAGTGGATCTGAATAATGTGCTTTGGATACTCTGGTAGTGCTGCAGACAGAACAAACAATGCATAGCTGTCCCGTCAGCCCAGAGCAAACACCAGTTACATTTCAAAGGAACAGGCTGGTATTTACAACTGATCCAAACTGAAATGGAATTGAAATTGGAAACAGCTCCCCTGGAGAACATCCACCTCTTCCCAGAAGATTCATGGCCTCTTTCTGACCACTGAGTGAACCGCTTACTCTGCTCTGGCTTTAGACTACCCACAACAAATATATCTGACCCTAAACTAAAAGGAGGAAGGGCAATTTTGTAAAACAAAATCGGTCTATATAATGATACATATAAATGAATCAATGTTTGTACAATGATATCTAGAGGGCTTTGTAGACTAAGTCTCAGCTTTGAAACACCTAGATTCCCTGCAGCTATTCCAACAGGGTCGACTCGATTCAACTCGCCAGTTCTTCCAAGCAAGATAAATTAGGTTCTATGCAGCTTGCTGTGCATGGGACTTGCAGAGGAGACCTTATAAACCAAGGTCTTGTCTGCTCTGTGGGGACATTAAAGAGTCCAGGGACCTTTTTGTAAGAGGGTGGCTTTGCCCCTTGCTGTTAGCCAATCTGGAACAGCTCAAAGGGGTTGGAAAGCTGCCCTATCATAGAATCATAGAATCTCAGGGTTGGAAGGGACCTCAGGAGGTCATCTAGTCCAACCCCCTGCTCAAAGTAGGACCAATCCCCAACTAAATCATCCCAGCCAGGGCTTTGTCAAGCCTGACCTTAAAAACCTCTAAGGAAGGAGATTCCACTACCTCCCTAGGTAATCCATTCCAGTGCTTCACCACCCTACTAGTGAAAAAGTTTTTCCTAATATCCAACCTAAACCTCCCTCTCTGCAACTTGAGACCATTGCTCCTTGTTCTGTCATCTTCTACCACTGAGAACAGTCTAGATCCATCCTCTTTGGAACCCCCTTTCAGGTAGTTGAAAGCAGCTATCAAATCCCCCCTCATTCTTCTCTTCTGCAGACTAAACAATCCCAGTTCCCTCAGCCTCTCCTCATAAGTCATGTGCTCCAGCCCCCTAATCATTTTTGTGGCCCTCCGCTGGACTCTCTCCAATTTATCCACATCCTTCTTGTAGTGTGGGGCAGCACTACTAGGACAGCAGTGGATTTCCCGTGTAGGGGAAGTCCTGGCTCATAGAGAGCTGGTGCACCAAAGAACAGGAGAGGGAAGTCAGAACATCTGGTATTCCGGCAATCGCTGGCAGAGTCTGTGGCCTCTGACGTTGAGCCAGTTTACGCCGGGGGCTAAAGTGGCCCCAGCCACATCCATGATCATACGTTTTAGAATGAGCTGCTCTCCACAGACTTGCAGCTGGGGATCCAGGCACACTGCCATTGCCCAGCGCTATACCTTGTCTGTGAATAAAACAGAAGTGTTCTGCTGCACAGCATTAAATATCTGTTGAAAAGACATCAGTGGAAGTATTGGGAAAGGCATGAAAAACAGGCTTAAACCTTCATAATAACGAATTGGCTTTCATCTGGACATATTGATACATGAGCGAGTATTTCTTTCATATAAAATTGACTTACTTTACATTAATGCAGTTTGGGCACCAAATAGGCTGGAAGGAAAGCCAACCAGCACGGGGGTGGGGAAGAAGGCTCCATATTCTTGTCCCTCTCTCTAATCCTTCTTTTCAATCCATTTCACTTTCCTCAGGATTGATTCCCTGTCATTCTTTCTCCAGTACCAGGGCCCTTGCATTGTACAACGAATGATATCCCTATAACACTTGGCATGTCCCCACAGTTTAGAGGAGAATACTTGCCAATGACAGGGTCAAGATGTTGACCTTGCTTTTATGCAGTGGTACCTGACTGAACCACAGAGTCTGAAAATCACCCCTTTGTACACGGCTGTTAAACCAGAACTCTGAACTTTAAAGCCCACAACTTTTGAAAAGCAGGGAAAATAAGAATAAAAACAGAACATGCCTGTGATTTGTGATTGTGATATGTTCCCAGCAGAAAAAGCATAATAGAAAGCTGATGAGGAGCACTCGTGGCAATACCCCCACTACATAACCAGCTTCCCCATTCTGTTTTATACAGTAATCAAAGGCTATTCTGAGCCTCTCAAAATGCCATCAACCCTCATTGAGAATGAAATAGAGCACATCTCCTCCGAAGCCTTTACAGGAGTAATCATTACAGCGTGCTGGCCTGAACAGGGAGCTCTAATAGATAAAGATGGTTCTTTTTTTTTTTTTTTAAATCCTCCTAAAATCTGAATAGTAACTTGATGATAATCTCTCCATTTTGTTATGCAAAGGGAAAAGAAACCCATAATTGTGCACTCTTGGTCTCTTAATGCAAAGAAAGGCTTCTTGATGAGATGCTGGGATGATTTAGAACAGGGCTGGGAATCTGGTGGCAATAATACTTTAAAAGAAATAGCCATCCAACTGATTTGGATAAAGTAATCATTAGCATTCTAAATCTAAACCTCCTCTATGTCCCCTCCACCCTACTCCACCCCATCTAACTTTGCTTCTTTTTATAGCTCTGTTCTTGGTTTTTTTTTCGTTATCAGCATTTAACAACTAAGGAAGGCAGCATCTTTACATTGGCTACCAAGTCATTTTATACCAAATGGATATGGCCCATATGAAAAATATGTTTAGGGGGCATAATCCCTGGCCAGACTACATCTCCCATGATGCACCATAGTCGCCCCTCTGGATGGACTGCTGTGATGCATCATGAGCGTTCCATGGACTCATGGGAAGGGTAGTCCAATTCAGAAGCCCATAGAAGAGAATGGGGCAGAAGGTACTCAAACAACAACTCTTATTGAGGCACTTCAGTGGCTTTTCCTAATCACCTTTTTGGTTTTCACCTATAAACCAAAAACTTTTATGTTTTGGGGTATTCAGGGGGTTTTGGCCAAAAAAATGTGACCATTTTCAAAGAACGTGATACTTTTTTGGCAAAAAATTTCATTTAGTCAGAAGCCGTTCCAAGGGCAAAGTTTCGACCAGCCCTAATTGTTATTTCCTGACTCCGACTCCGTTGTCCTAGCTCTTGAACTCTGCAGAGTTGTCTATCCTGCTGTTTTCCAAGATTTTTTTCCGCCCTCCAGCTGGTGTGGGTGTACAGCAATACATCGACTACTGCACCTTGACCCTTCCTATAGTGCTTCAGCGCAACTGCTTCTGTCATCCTGAATGATGAACACACTGTGCCCAAGCCCCACTATTAACTTCCTGGGCCAGCTACAAACATCCCTTGGTACCACTAAGGGCTGTGTAAGGTGTCTGCAATGATGGGATGACGCTTGGCATGTCAGTGCATTTTAAAGTGTACGTGTTGTGGAGGCTCATATATTTTTGTAACCATCTACTTGGTTGCAGAGGAGCCACTTGCATTATAGGCTAAATTTTCAGGTGAATTTGGCACCCACAAGTCAGGAATAGGTTTTTAAAAGAGCTCAGCTCCCACTTAGGCACCAAAATAAGTGTTCACATTTCCAAAAACTCAGCATGTTGCATACTGAACTCTTTTGAAAATCTGGCCACATGTATCACAAGTCGATCTTCTTGGTGCTGAGCACTTTTTTAAAAAATTGGTACCTATTTAGGTGCCTAAATGGGATTCTTTCCCAAGTCTGACGCTCCCTGAGGGTTCTGTGTATTTGAAAATCTGGGGTCAGGTCTTTCTGGTCAGTCTCACCCACTCTTCCAGCTGTGCTTCCTGAATAAAAAGGGTTTTTTGGAAACTCACCGAGTGCTTCATCAGTGGAGTTTAGAAATATTTGGCAGTCACTCCCTTTATAGCCATGGACTTTTTTTTTTTTGAGAAAAGACGATGAACTGAATCAGCTGCAAGTTCTCTTGTTTGTTAACAGAGCCCACAGCTATTCATAGATGAGGCAGATGCTCCTGATTTTAAACCAGTGACAGTGAAGCTCAGTACATTTCCATTTCACATACTGATAGCTCTTGCAAAGTACAGCTGTGGTCCCCTGGACTGGTTACTGTCCTTTGGTGGGAGTGTGAACTCACGGTAATTCTAACTGGGGGAGGGTAATCCTCCTGCAAGGCAAGAGCACAGCTAGCTGATCCCAAATATATATTAAACTGGTAGCAAATGTGTGTCCAAACCCCAAACCCCAGAACAAATACCCTCCAAAACTAGAAAGGTTAATCTGGATCTAAATGTATGTCAGAGAAAAAACAAGAGGGACAAGATTAGCAGTTGTGATAAAGTTCCTCCTCTACCTTGGTGGGTCCTGCGCTTATTGGCAGATTTTGCTAGCTTCAGAGATCTTCCTGTGTTGGATCAGGAGTTGGGAGGTTTTGGGGGGAACCTGGGCCCACCCTCTACTCCGGGTTCCAGCCCAGGGCCCTGTGGACTGCAGCTGTCTAGAGTGCCTTCTGGAACAGCTCCACAACAGCTACAATTCCCTGGGCTACTTCCCCATGGCCTCCTTCCAACACCTTCTGTATTCTCACCACAGGACCTTCCTCCTGGTGTCTGTTAATGCTTGTACTTCTCAGTCCTCCAGCAGCACGTCCTCTCACTCCCAGCTCCTTACGCACACCTCACTAACTGGAGTGAAAGCCTTTTTAAACCAGGTGTCCTGATTAGCCTTGATTAATTCTAGTAACTTCCCAATTGGCTACAGGTGTCCGAATTGGTCAGCCTGCCTTAATTAGTTCTAGAAAGTTCCTGAGTGTTCTGGAATAGTCCCTGTTATCCTACCAAGGGAAAAGGGACCTGCTTAACCTGAAGCTAATGTGTCTACCTTCGACCACTCTCTTGTAGCCATCTGGCCTGACCCTGTCACACAGTGTAGGGCAACTCTTGCAACATGACCTTCAACAGCTAGCTAGCATGGGGCATGTTAACAGCCAGCTTCTGATACCCTTACTCATGCTGTGCCTTTCTCTGTGAGCAGCATTGCTAATTTCAGTAGGACTGCTTATGCAGCGAGGGACCACTTGTCATAAGGCTATGGAATCTGGCACTAAAAATGTACCCTGCTATAGCTAAGTGTCGGCCCACATGTGTTTTGTTTGATCCCTACATATGAATTTCCCTCTTTTTCTTTTCTGTCACAAATTTAGCATATTTTAAAGAGACATTGTAAATTATCTATCTTTTAAGATAGATCAGTAAACCTGAACTGTTTTAATCTAATTTATTTGACATCAGATTTGATGCTTTTTTATATTCTACTCATCCTAAGCAATAAAATTAGACCAGTCAGTTTCAATTTCTGTTTATACCTAGGTTCGCTCTCTGGGTCTTAGGCATAAAAACTCCTTTATGATGTTGGCTTTCCAATACAGGGGCTAGAAACAGATATATGACATTAGATATTTCCCAGGGACAAGGAGACAAAAATGACTGAAGCTAGCCTGATGACTAAAAACATTGATTAAATTCTAAAACCCATCCAAAATTTCTTAAGGGAGATGCAAAGCAGAAAGAGTAGAGGACTTGGAATAAAAACAAAACAAAACAAAACCCTCTTTAAAAAGCAGGAAATGGTACCAAAACTAACTGGCAATACCTAACAGCAGATTCTAGGTCCGGTTCTGTTCAATGTCTTCATCAATGATTTAGATAATGGCAAAGAGAGTACACTTATAAAGTTTGTGAACAATACCAAGCTGGGAGGGTTTGCAAGTGCTTTGGAGGATAGAATTAAAATTCAAAATGATCTGGACAAACTGAAGAAATGGTCTGAAGTAAATAGGATGAAATTCAATAAGAACACATGTCAAGTACTACATTTAGGAAGGAACAATCAGTTGCACATGTACAAAATGGGAGAAAGGAGTACTGCAGAAAGGTATGTGAGAGTCATAGTGGACCACAAGCTAAATATGAGTCAACAGTGTAACTCTGTTGCAAAAAAAGCGAACATCATTCTGGGATATATAAGCAGGAGTGTTGAAAGCAAGACACGAGAAGTAATTCTTCCGCTCTACTCCACGCTAATTAGGCCTTAACTGGAATATTGAGTCCGGTTCTGGGTGCCACATTTCAGGAAAGATGTGGACAAATTGGAGAAAGTCCAGAAAAGAGCAACAAAAATGATTAAAGGCCTAGAAAACATGACCTATGAGGGAAGATTGAAAAAATGGGGTTTGTTTCGTCTGGAAAAGAGAAAACTGAAGGGTCATGATAACAGTTTTCAAATACATAAAAGGTTGTTACAAGGGGGAGGGAGAAGAATTATTCTTCTTAACCTCTGATAATAGGACAAGAAGCAATGGGCTTAAATTGCGGCAAGGGAGGTTTAGGCTGGACATTAGGAAAAACTTCCTGTCAGGGTGGTTAAGCACTAGAATAAATTGCCCAGGGAGGTTGTGGAATCTCCATCATTGGAGATTTTTAAGAGCAGGTTAGACAAACACCTGTCAGGAATGGTCTATAATACTTAGTCTTGCCTTAGTGCAGGGGACTAGATTAGATGACCTCTCAAGGTTCCTTCCAGTCCTATGATTCTTGGCTAAACAACTGATCTACAGATTTGACTTTATCATTGTACCAAATACTAAAACTACTAATTAGGGACAGAGTAGGGAAATATCTGTAACATTATGATGTGCTGAAAGACATTCAGGATGAATTAATAAAATGGGTGATTATTCCTAACCAAGTGTTTTGAAGAAACAAGAGAGCTAATGGAGGGACACTGTCAACACAATTTTCCTGAATTTTAAGAATGCCTTTGATACAGTATCCTATTAATCTACAAGTTCCTCTGTTATGGTATTGGAGATGAACTACAGCACTTGAATGCATAAGGAAATGACACAAACTAGTGACGAGACATGGAATATTAAGATACGTTTTGATCACCTATTTTGATTCCCAGGACTTAGGAATGAATGAAATTGGATGCAAAGTTAAAACAGTTAAGTTCTTGGTTGCATATATAAAAGCATGAAGTCTTGTCTGAATCAGAGAGCTCCTGTCTTGCAGTGGAAATGGGGTTAGCAGAGGGAGAAGTCACATTTGGTGAAAACATTGACAGTTCTGGTCCCTTTATTACGAAGAAGGTATTGAAGAAATACAGAAGGCAGCATATAGCAGAAGCCAACCAGAACAAAAAGGCAACATTAAATGCAGGTTTTATCTGAACAGTGAGTATGTAACACATGGCTCCATTTTGCTCAGCAAACCTGCGCTCTGAGCAGAAGAGATTTCTGATAGTTGGCAGCTCTTTAAGCTAGCAGGAAGAGGCATAATGAGAGCCAATGGTTGGAAGCTAAAGCTAGACAAATTCAGACTAGAAATAAGGCCAACAAAGTTCATGGTGAGGATAAAAAAAAAAAAAAACAGGAGTACTTGTGGCACCTTAAAGACTAACAAATTTATTTTAGCATGAGCTTTCGTGAGCTAAAGCTCACTTCTTCGGATGCATAGAATGGAACACGCAGAGAGGAGATATTTATACATACAGAGAACATGAAAAGGTGGAAGTATGCATACCAACAGGCAGAGTCTAATCAATTGAGATGAGCTATCGTTATTGAGATAGCTCATCTCAATTGATTAGACTCTGCCTGTTGGTATGCATACTTCCACCTTTTCATGTTCTCTGTATGTATAAATATCTCCTGTCTGCGTGTTCCATTCTATGCATCCGAAGAAGTGAGCTTTAGCTCACGAAAGCTCATGCTAAAATAAATTTGTTAGTCTTTAAGGTGCCACAAGTACTCCTGTTTTTTTTTTTTTTGCGGATACAGACTAACACGGCTGCTACTCTGAAACCTGTCATGGTGAGGATAGTTAATTATTGGAACAATTTATGTAGGGTTGTGGTGAAGTCTCCATCACTTTCAATCTTGAAGTCGTGACTCGATAGCTTTTTAAAGAGGTGCTTTAGCTCAAACACAAGTGATGGGCTTGATGCAGAAGTTATGGGTGAGATTCTCTAGCCTGTGTTATCCGGGGGTTCACAGTAGATGATCACAATGGCCCCTTCTGGCCTTAAAATCTCTGACTACAGAGTCATATTGCTGACTGTTAGGACAAAGTACTTTTTTTCTGCTTCATAAATTCATAGAGTTAAGGCCAGAAGGGGTCTTGCAATCATCTTGTCTGACCTCCTACACAACACAGGCCATGGGACTTCCTTGTAATAATTCCTTTTGCCTCCTGTTACCCTTGCAGAGCCGGCACAGGTCTGGTAGAAGCAGCTGGCTTCTCTTCTGGCTCATGCATCATCAGCAGAAATGTTTACTGAATTCCACTCATTGAAAATAGTAGGGATGAGTAAGTGTAACTGAGGGCCTCATCACAGCCATCCTATTATTAAAGCCCTCAATGCAAAGGGTGGGAGAAACAACTCCCTCCCTGCTTCCTCCTTGCAGTGGGGGCAGAGGGAAGTGATTGACTGCTAGCCTGTCCTATTGGCAAATTACAGCACCCTCTGCACCAACTTAGCTGGGGGAACTGGTATTGCACCTGTTTACTCCAGCATGCATTAATTTGCAGTCTAGAAAGTCCATGCCGGGGCATAAAGCTGATTCTTAACTCCCTGAAATTCCCCTGCACAATCTCCCCCCACTGTTGTCAGTCAAGCCCCCAAAAGAAAGGAATTCATAATAAAGGCTATAGAAGAATCTGATTAAAGGGTCTCTATTGTCCAACCCATAATTTGTGCATATTGGAAGGTTAGGGCCCAATCCTCTAAGCATTATCCACTCTTTTTGTGAATTTCTTCATTTTTGTGGAATTTTCTCACAACAATCCGACCACTTTTCCAGTGGTTTTTTTTTCAAATTTCAAAGGCAATTTTGAAGTTTGTAGAATAATTATATAGTCATTGCAATTACTATATGTCTATTTATGCAATTAACGTTACTGTAAAATAATGACATAATTTGAAGGCATAGTTATAATGTAAAAAAAATGCAGACAAGAAGTTTTCAATTTGTGAAATGTGCCACATGGCTGCAGTGTGCGGGTTTTAAATTCAGTGGGACAAATCCACCTTTCGTTTACCCTTTGCATCACCCTGCAGACTAGAGCGGGGTTGCAACAGTCAATGGGGTTGTGCCAGGGCACCGATCTGGCCTGTCATCTCAGCAGTTTTAAATTATTTTTTCTCTTAATACCAAATCAACTATTATAAACCTGTTAGAGGCACAAAGTGGCTGATCTGTAGGGAACTGATGTGGTGCTCTGTGTATTCGGAATGTCACATGAGTAATGGGTGCAGTAGGTCACTGCCACAGAAGAGGCCTGCTCCACTCCTGCTTTGAAGTCAGATTAAAAGCAGGGGCCCTGCCCTCTAGGTTCCTATGTAGGTCACCTGTGTGGCTAAGGAGTCTAGTCAAGCCAGAGCTCTGGTGTGCTCCATGTGGCAGACATCTCAATCCTAAGAATTGTGCCCAACATCTGTAATGAAAGTTGCCATGTCCATATAAAATACTCTTAATAATCATTCTAATTCTTCTTTTCTTCGCTCCCTTTAAAGCCCACACGTTTATGTGTTTTTAAAAACAAATTAAGATGAGACATTGCCCTATTTCACTCTGGAGTGACTTTTTATGGGCTAATTATAAATTGAGGTTCAGAAGTGAAATATCACCTGACTCTTACCTACACACGTGGTATCAAGGGCTTCTATAATATACGGTGTACAGAACACAGTAACAAGGGTTGCATTCGCAGGAGCGACTGATCAGTATAAACAGTTAGCAGCAGTGGGAATTAGCCAAGGTAAAAGCATTGTGGTGTACAACTGCTAACACAAAAGAGACTTCCATCTGTTCGAACACTGTCCCTGTTCAGGCAGTACAGTACTTGTTAAAAAGCAGAGTCAATAATTGTATGGTTGGGAATGTAGGAGGTTTGCTAGTGCTAGCAACAAAAGTCTTGGGCTTATAACCACTGCAGTGGATATGAGTAGACTTTCACTAGCATGAAATTATTCACCCAAACAGAACACTCAGTACTGGAAACCCACCAGTTGTTAACCCCTTTGCTGATTTTGGAACTTTCTGGTTTACAGGTGTTGATGAAAAGTCAAAATTTTCTGTGGGAAGCAGACAGACACTTTATGTGAAAAATGTAGGTTAGCTGAAATTCCGATGTTCTGGACAGGCCAGCCCCTGTATTAACTTTTTCCCAGTGCCCCTTCCATGTTTTGGAACTCCCCTTTAAGGGGGAACTCTTCTCCAAGGGAGTCCGTGAGTTAGCCACAGAAAGAGGAGTTTTGGTAGCTTGGATCCAATAGTCAGGCTGCCAGGAAAACAGTGTGTGTGTGATGGTGGAGTAACAGGAAGCTTTGGCCTTGTACCTCCAGCCTATCTCAACAGATCCCAGAGGATTAGGAAGGCAACACCTTGTTTAGTTCAGTGAGGGCATATCCCAGGGGTTCTCAAACTGGGAGTTGGGATCCCTCAGGGGGTCGGGAGGTTCCTACATGGGGGGTTGCGAGCTGTCACCCTCCACTCCAAACCCCGCTTTGCCTCCAGCATTTATAATGGTGTTAAATATATTAAAAAAGTGTTTTTAATTTATAAGGGGGGGGCACTCTCAGACACTTGCTATGTGAAAGGGGTCACCAGGACAAAAGTTTGAGAGCCACTGGCATATCTCATCCCACTGAGGTTTCATCTTTCCTATGGGATACAGCTTTATGTCACTACTGTATATTAAACTGGGGTTTTTTTGGTATTTGTCTTATGTATATCCTCCTTCATTGGTGCCTAACCCTAGCATCACCTTGCCTGGATTTAGGATCATACAGCAGAAACTTCACAGCTTTCTTTAGCGAACAAGTGCTCTTACTTCAGTTCACTGACTTTAATGTCTAAACACAAAGAGGCTCAGAATCTCCCTGCTTTCCTGATCCCTTGTTAGAATTGTGCTATGGCACATTTAAGCCAAGAGGTTCTGTGCAGGATGCCCAGAGAAAGAGCACATTAGCGGCTCACAGTAAGCATGCCTCATTTTTTAAATTAAAAACACAATCACAGTAAGTGCAGGGCGAGATGGTACAAACGGTATTTTTCAACCACCTCATCTCCAGGAAGGACTTGAAGATTTCGTAGCTACTGGCTCCGTGTCTTGCCTGAGCTAAGCAGCATGGAGACTTTCACATAAAATTTAATTTTCCAGTAACAATGAACATAAACTGCCTGAGCTGTATCAGTGTATTTGGTATTCACAGTAATAACACTGATCAGAATGAGTTCATTTAACATTAATATTCATTACGCCAAACAAGCATAAATCCAAGTTACCCAAAGGAAACAGAATAAGCCAGACTCAAAGCATTGTACGTATAGATACTTGAAGGCATTTCAGGTCTGTGTGATTCCTGCAACTGACATCCATCTGTACTTAAAGTATGCACAGTAGAAATAATATTTCTTAAAGGAGCTACCGCGCATTTCGTTTTAAATCAACATGAATGTTTAGAGGAGGAACAATTGCAGTCTTATCTCCATTGATTATTATCTGCATTATTGCAACTGCAGAGCAAACAGAGCAGAGCTTATATCCAGAAAAAAAACCCCCAAAACCTATCTGTGCTAGAAATCAGGAGCCTCTACGGCAACTATGTATCTTAGACACAGCATGTCTGACTCACCAGGGAGGTACTTCAGCATTACGCTGATTTAGCTCTACTGAAATCTAGCTCTGTGTGTGCGTGCATATATGTGCATGCTGCCTGGTGACTCCTGTAATAAATGTAAGACACGCGACTGCTAGCAGGAGACCAGACTTTATGTGCTGACCCGAGACATCTGACATGGCTCAGAGTTATAATGGTTAATATCCCTGTCACATGAGAGGGGTCAGCCTCTGCTGATTCCAGCAGCTGGTATTATATATAAATTGTACATTCATCAGCCACACCCTCGGCAGTCTCCTTCCTTCCTGCCCTAAAAATAATGCCTGCGAATTAGGGTGAATGGAGCCCCAGGGGAGTATGGCACGATGCCATGCAGAGGGTGCGAATGGACTGTGTAGGCTCTCTGTACCCTACCCCCATTTTAGTAAACTGATATCTCATTGGTTACACTGCATTCGGGGCCTTCCGTAGCCCTTAGCTGGCCCAGAAAGTAGTGAAAACTATTGAGAAAGTATAATATTATATTGGTCAAAACACTAGACTTATAGGATGCACTAGGAAAATTCAGAGCCATCACTCTATCCCCAATCCCACTGGCAGGCCCAGTGTCAGAAAACGTTGCCCTCTCAGCATTAGATAACATTGGTTTCCTCTTTATGATGCGACATTCTTCTCAGAGGAGGACTTGAAGGTGCAGGTATCACAGGGTACGTCTACACTGAAAAGAAAAACCCATGGCACCGAGTCTCAGAGCCGGGGTCAATTGACTCAGGCTTGTGGTGCTAGAAATAGCAGTGTAGATGTTTGGGCTCTGAAACCCATTCAGGGGAAGGATCTCAGAACCTGGGCTCCAGCCCAAGCCTGTATGCCTACACCGCTATTTTTAGCCCCGCAGGCCGAGCCCCGCGAGCAGGAGTCAATTGACCCAGGCTCTGAGACTCAGTGCTGTGGGTTTTTTATTGCAGTGTAGACGTACCCATGACGGTTGCACGGATCCTGCCTGATCCAGGCTCCCATAGCAGCCAGGAGGGAAGGTAGCATGGTGAGGGTTTTCCCAAGCTTCATAGGACTTGGAGCCAAGACCCTGCGATAATGGCAGCAAATCCCACACCCTCACACAGGAGGGCTCGGGTGGCAACCCTGCCAACTCACACTCATGTTGTTTTTCCCTACATGGAGATGGGGCTGTAAAAGGAAGTTATTTTAGTTTTGATCACGAGAAGCACAATGCAAGTGGAACTTCAAACACATCTATTTTTATTTATGGGAAAAATGATGTTCATGCCTCTAATTAAAAACATGAGTAACTTATTTAAAACTCAGCTATTACTTATTAAGGAACAGATTCTGTCCCCTCCTTATTCACCTTACTCCACTAGACCATGCAAAATAAAATACTGCTCAGAATGGCAAAATCTGGCTCCAGGTCATTAGTTCTGCTCCTTATTTGATTTCTTTTCATAAGCAATATTCACTGCCTTCCATATGCAGTGCGATTAATCCATCCCACCGCATGAATTTGGAACTGCTTGTATTAAAGAGGGAATCAGAAGATTTTCTCCACAGTAAGGAATAAATGTCATTGCTGTTAATCAAACCGTGAGAGTAAACCATAACAACATGCATCTGATGAAGTGGGTTTTCACCCACCAAAGCTTATGCTCCAATACGTCTATTAGTCTATAAGGTGCCACAGGACTCTTTGTCACTTTTTACAGATCCAGACTAACACGGCGACCCCTCTGATACATAATAACGGCGGTGATTACTGGTTGTTGTTATTGTCTGTGCCAATTTGCAGCCCAATTTCGCTGACCCAAGACAGTTTGGAGATGCATTCTGGGTATATATCGCAAGCTCAGCCAAACTATGGCCCTCATTCAGGAAAGCACTTAAGCCCTTGCTTAACTTTAAGCACATGCTGAGGTCCTACTGGTTCCAGCTGGAGCTGTGGGTGTTTAGCACTGCTGGAGATCAAACTCCATGCCTGTTCTGGAGAGACTTTGCTCAGTGCTTTAGATGTGATTTCCCTTGGAAAAATGTGTCTATGCAAAAATGACAACTTCTTATCCTAACCTGATGTGTTTAGAGTCATCTCTCCTCACTTCAGGCAGGACACCAGATCACCAATCCTATTTATACATTTTGAATCCCCTGATAGAAGTGCAGAGCCAGAAGGCAGGATACTCTAAAGTCCATGGGTACATCCACACAGCAAAAAAACAAAAAAAACAAAAAACCTGCAGCAGTGAGCTTCAGGGCCAGGTCCACTGACTCAGGCTCATGTTACAGGGCTAGAAATAGCAATGCAGACATTCCCACTCGGGCTGAAGCCCAGGCTCTGAGACCAACCCCACTCGCCCAGTTCCAGAGCCCAGGCTCCAGCCTAAGCGAGAACATCTACACTGCTATTTTTCGCCTCATAGTGTGGGCCCAAATTAGTTGACCCAGGCTCTGAGACTCGTTGCCACAGTTATTTTTTTGAAGGGAGCTAGCCAGCAGTTCAGGTGACCTGCGCTCAAGCCCCTAGTCTGCAACAGACTTCCTGTGTGACCTAGGGCAAGTCATTTAGCCTCTCTGTGCCACTGGTCCCCATCGGTAAAATGTGAAGAACAGCACTGTCCTACCTCTTAGGGTTGTGAGCAGGGCCGGTGCAAGGATGTTTCGCACCCTAGGTGAGACTTCCACCTTGTGCCCCCCCGCCCTGAGGTGCCCCCCCTTGCGGCAGCTCCTTCTCCCACCCCTCACCCTTCGCCCTGAGGCACCCCGCCCGCCCCAGCTCACCCCTGCTCTGCGCACGAGCACAAGCACCCCGAGCACGCCGTCACTGGTTCACTTCTCCCGCCTCCCAGGCTTGTGGCGCCTAAGCTGATTGGCGCCGCAAGCCTGGGAGGCGGGAGCAATGAAGCAGTGACGGCGTGCTCAGGGAGGAGGCAGGGGTGAGCTGGGGTGGGGAGTTCCCCTTCATGCCGCCCCCCACTTACTTGCTGCAGGCGGCCCTCCCCGTGCTCTCCTGCCCCAGCTCCCTCCGCCTAAATGCCAGCGGCACCCGGGGCGGCCGAAGATCCGGCCGCCGCGGTCGCTGCCGAAGAAAATGGCGCCCCCCAAATCCCAGTGTCCTAGGCAACCGCCTAGGTCGCCTAACTGGTTGCACCAGCCCTGGTTGTGAGGCTAAATACAGTAAAGATTGTGAGGCGCTCAGATACTGTAGTAAAGGAGCCTATAGACAGACTGGAGAAAGAGCTAGATTCCATTCTGGCTCAAGATGCATTGTGTACTTAATTCCAGCTGCTCTCGGTTAGACCTGTGCAATCTCTTTACAAGTAATGGGTTTGCATGGCAGACGTAGATTGGCACTGATGATGCACTGTCCAGAAAGAACACAGCGTGGCTTTACAATCCCAGGCTGAGCATTCAGGACTGGCTGTTCTAAGAATACCTTTGTTCACTTGTGAGCAGAGCTATTGATTTGGAATTCACTGAGACACAATGAACTTGGAACCCCATGATGCCATTTTTATAGTCACTCTCCATGCACTTCAAGCTCAAATTTCCCAGGGTAACTCAGGCTTATGCTTGATTAGAGCACTTAAAACTCTATTCATGGTTTTGAGAGTCAGTAGCTGCTCTTACCCTGTTGGAGTCGATTCTAGCCCTGGAGGTATAGATAGGAGGAGGGATGTTAAAGGCCTGAGGAACTAAATATTCCTCAGCATCCATCATATCTTCCAGGTCTTCCTCGTCCAGCAGATTTTGGAAGAATTTGCTGTCATTTGGACTCGGGAGCTTCATACGGTCATCACCCTGAATGTGTCACATGGACAGCGGAAGATAACACAGAGATTAATTAATTCTATGAACGTGGTTACCTGTTTTCTATACCACCTTGCAGTCATGGTGCAGAAACCATGCATATACTCAGGTTTCCCTATATCACCACAGCTACATAGTTTATTTTGATTTTTTGGCTGGGAATATGATGACAGGAGGGGAATAACTGCATTAATCAAGCAAAAATAAATGTTTTGCACTCCTGTTATTGAACTTTTTGCTTTCTTTTTTAAAACAGACTCAATTCTGGACCCAGTAGACCAGCTTCTGGCAAGGTCTGCTGTATGTTGTGAAATATTTGAGATATTATGGCTAATGCAGGAAAATATATATATAATGGAAAGTGGGCCTCTTTTTATTTTATTTTATTTTTATTTGTGTTTTTTAAGGATTTACTGTGTGAAATTCCCGTTAGCCATATGGATGGTTTTATAAGAATTTAATAGGGATGAAATCAATAGGAATTAAACTGGGTAATGACAACATTTGGATTGCACTAGGGCCCATGGTTCCAGGTCCCGCACAAACACAGAACAAAAGACAGTTGCCTACTTCAAAGAGCTCATGAGCTACAGAAATTACACTAAAACCCTACATAAATTAATAGAGAATAAAGTCCTATCTAGAGAATAGTTTAACCATTCTGTAGAATTTAACAGAGAATTATATCCCTGTCATAGAATTCTACAGATTGGTTTAAAACTTGCACGGAGGGGTTGTTCGCAGTGTTGTAGTAGCCATGTTGGGCCCAGGATATTAGAGAGACAAGGTGGGTGAGGTAATAGATTTTATGGGACCAACTTCTGTTGGTGAAGAGACAAGTGGTGAAAGAACCTTAAGAGGAGCTCAGAGGAGCTCGAAAGCTTGTCTCTTTCATCAACAGAAGTTGGCCCAATAAAAGATATTACCTCACTCACAGAGAAGTTATCATTCCTGATTATATTCCATATGACTTTCCAAAAGGGCAGTGACACTAGTGCTGCAATGGCGTTAAATTGAGATGAACATTTGGCCTTTATTGTCCTAACCGACTGCTATGGAAGAGGCCAAACAGCACTATGAAAGAAGCCACATGGGTGACCTGAAATGATGAAATACCTGCCAGATTATATAGCAAATTACCTTGACAATGAGATTAAAAAGATAATGAAAGGAAGTACAAAGAATGCAGTAAGTTCTTTTACCTAGTGAAATAATTATCCATGCAGGTTTTCTGGGGCCTTCTCTTTTTTAAACATTACTCCCCTTTGAACTCAGTGGAAAATATTGCTAGGAAAAGGTCACATTATGATACTATTATTCATGCTGACTATTGTCTTACTGACCAAATTGTTCCACTGAACTGTCTGTATTGATCATTGTGAGTCAGCCCATCAGAATCTGGTCCAAACTGATTCCATGTTCTGGCCTCTGGTATTTAATAATTATGTTACTGACATTGCAATTTTTATTCATCTCCATTTGTTTGTCCAACCTGTTCTTAAAAACCTCCAGTGATAGGGATTCCACAGCCTCCCTTGGAGGCCTATTCCAGAGCGTAACTACCCTGATAGTTAGAAAGTTTTCCTAATGTCTAACCTAAATCTCCCTTGCTGCCAATTAAGCCTATTACTTCTTGTCCAATGTTCAGTGGACACGGAGAACAATTGATCACTGTCCTCATTATAACACCACTTAACATATTTGAAGACTGTTATCAGGTCCCAGCTCAGTCTTCTTTACTCAGGCCCAGTTTGTTTTTTAACTTCTGCTCACGAGTCAGGTTTTCTAAATCTTTTATCATTTTTGTTGCTCGCTCCTGGACTCTCTCCAATTTGTCCACACCTTTCTTGATGTGTGATGTCCAGAACTGGACACAGTGCTCCAGCTGAGGCCTCACCAATGCTGAGTAGATCTGGGATAATGTAATTATGGAGTTAGGAACTGAATTCCATGCACCCATTTTTTCATATCTCGGCATTGGTCTCTATATATTGAGCTATCTTACAGTATTCGCTGAGGTTTTTAAGAACAGGTTGGACAAACACTTGTCAGGGATGGTGTAGCTTTACTTGGTCTTGCCTCAGTGCAGGGGATTGGACTAGATGACCTCTCGTGGTTCCTCCCAGCCCGACATTTCTATGATTCTACAAGCAGAATTAAAATGGTTTCTAGATGTTCCAGAGTTGCTGACCTGAATGACAAGGTATCTTTGAGGGTCTCGAGCCATTCTAGAAAATTCAGCAGCCAATTCCTTGAATTTAGGCCGACTGTCAGCATCAATCATCCAGCCTGGGGACAGATTTAAGAAGAAAATAAAAAGTTGTTTGGTAACAAGGAATATCATTACATTCTGAACAACATTTGAAACAATCCTGAGTATGAAGTGTGATGATGCCTTTGGTGTATTTGGCCTGCAGAGGAAAAAATACAATTCAGTACAGGAAAATTGGAAAGATGATAATAAACAATGCTTCTAAAATAGAGGAAGTCAGATCTTGTGGTTAAGGCCTGGAGATCTGTATTCAATTCCTGGCTTTGCTGCTGTGGGACCTTGGGCAAGTAGCTTACTTGATCTGTGCCTCAGTTTACCATCTCTAAAATGGGGATGGTACTAGAGTCTTTCTAATCCCTCCCCGCTTATCAGTCTTGTCTATTTAGATCAGAAGCTCTTTGGGGGCGGGGAATGTCTCTTACCATAGATGTGTACCGTACCTCACATGATGGGGCCTGTATTTCAATCAGGGCCTCTTGGCACTATCATAATACTACCAGTAAAATAAACATTTCTACCTGATCTGCTAATCCATAATGTATTCCAGGTTAGAGCAGACTATTAAACAGGTCTGAACACTCTGACCTCTTTCAATTATTTTTTCTCTCTCCTCACCATTTGGAGGACTTTGTATTAGTGCTGCCATCATCAGCTATGGGCTACACTTCAACATTATTTGCAGCCATAAGCCCTGCTGCAGGCTATTGCTATTATCGAGACACATTCCGCCTCCAACAAGCAAGGGCTCCCCCCCCTCGCATTCTCTCAAAAAGTTCATTAGAAAGAAGCGCCTCCTTTTTGAATGCCTTCTGCAAAAGAGTTAGTGCAAAGCAACTGATAAATGCCACTCAGCAACAGCTGCTGCTTTATATCAGTGCCAACCTCTTCTACGAAAAGATTCTATCAGCAATTTTCCAGGAATGTGTCCTCATTTAGCAGGGACTCTCAGTGAAATGGTCCTTATCTCCCACAGCCCCATTACACCGAACATGTGACCAAAGTAGAAGAACCAAAGTGTCCTTAGCTAGAAGGCAGGCTGGCAAGAACACTAAACGATTAGGGGTACGCCACTAGCAATGGTTTCCCCAATTTAAGATGTTCGGAATATCCAGTCTATCTGCATCTGCTTTCAACACTATAGAATTGTTTCTTATTCATTAGAATTGTGTTCTATTAGAATATGCTTGAGTTTGATCCAAATCGTTCCCTTCCACGTGTTTAGCTCGTCTAGTCAACTTCCAACCTACATGCTGTTGCTTCACTAGATGCCATGACAATCGAGTGCCTTGCTCTTTTATCGTCCATATCTTATAGAGCCTGTAAGGATGCTGCAATCCTTTCCCACAAACGTATGCATATCTGTATCCCTGCTGAAGTCAATGGACCTATTCACATGGTTTATGGACTCTTCAACATGAGTAAAACATGCAGAATCAGTTTCTATGGCTGAAATGACATATCGAGGAGAATTCCTGTATTAAAGGAAATGTCATGCTATTCTTACAGAAATAATACCTGAGCCACAGACAATTAAACTGCATAAGGGGTAGATTGCCCTCATATCAGCATTGTGTAAGACTAAAGGAAAGGCAGTCTGCTGAAAAACAAAACCTTCCATTTATCCCTATCAGAATTGTTTGTGTTTGGATTTTAGGGCCCATGTAGGTTCCAGATGGACAGTGCGGAAGACTCAACTCCTATTTACCCACAGAGTGTGTATAGTACAGGAAGCTACGTTGCAAATCACCTCATAATGTCCGATGAACATGCCTCAAACCTACACCCATTACTAAGATGAGGATGTTACAGTCCTTGGCCTCTCTGCCAACACTTTCAGGAAGGAGGTGCATATTGATTCTGAGGGACTGTGATTTTTGTGATGTGGACACTTGTTCATTGGGAATTAGATGAAACCATTAAACACAAGCCACCAAAGAGCCCCTGTACTGAACATGTGTGTCAGCCTTCAGCCCCTAATGACCTGTGTTGGGTTTAATCTTGCAGCTAGGGGTGAAAGGAACTATATCTCATTAGCAATCTCCTGAGTGATATAGTGCACCCATATGATAAGCTTCAGGCTACAAATGCAACTCTGAGAAGAGAGAAATCCCATTTTCTTGCTAAGAATATACATATTTACCTCCTCCAGTTTATCTTCTTAGTTCTGCTATTTTTTGTGTGCAAATCAAAAGAGAAAGGCCCATGTCAGAACGACGAGATGGCTGTATGTTAATTTCACTTAAATGAAGTCAGAAGCACCACACAGATGTTCCTAATTCTTTTTTAATTAGAAGTCTAGGCTTTGAGGATCCATTTGCGTGCACGTCTCTCTCTCTCTTTTGCGGGGGAAGGAGGGCAGGGTAAGTGAGAATCCAGATATAAACTATTTTATTTTTTTGCTAAATCATAAACGTCTATAAACTACTGGATCTGACTAAACAAACAAAAACAAATCCTCAGATGCATAATATTTGTTAGATTAAGTCAATTTCTCTTTAATAAAAAAACATTATGGATTTCTTGCCTCAATATTTGAGATTTCTGTTTTGGAACCAACTCTTCTCTTTGCCACCTTCAATGCCTGACTACCCATGTACCATAATTATGTTTAATGCTATCGTTTTTTACATCAAAATCAATTGTCATGGAAATGACAAGTGTTTACAATCACAATCATACAATTTTGACTTCATAGCGAGGATGTGTGATACCATCTCACAGTAATAAGAAGAGGAGCTAACTGAAACCCTTCACAGCTAAACTCATATCCTTTGCAACTGGGGGGCGGGGGTGGGGGGGGCGGAAGGTGCATTCTATGTTCAAATGTAATTTATAAAACCGTAGGAAGCTTTTTGTTTTGAAACAGTCTGCATTATTAGCAAGCACTGTCAGTGACTGTAGATGCAATGGAATACGCTATGCTAGCATTGACCACAGTGATATTAAAACGACAGTTCCTCACATTTCACCATCACCATGTAAACATCAATGGTGCAGATAGGAGGCTGGGGCAACCGTTCCCCTTTCTCTAACAGGTCAGGAATTTCTCGGGTCGGGATTCCATCGTAGGGTTTTCCGCCAAAGGTCATAAGCTCCCAGATAGTGACACCTGGGAACAAACGAGTATAAGGTTAGGGGCATGTTTTATTTAAGTTGTTAATAACACCTTATAGATCAGTTTGAGGCTCAATATTGGGTTACAGTGTGATGAACCTGTCTCATTCATTCTCAGAACCAGTGCATGTATAAAGTGTGTGTAGGTTGCTCGCATTTATGTTGGATCTACCACTTAAAGACTATTGAAAGAGTGTGGAAGAGCACTTGAGTTTGAGTCTAACGATGGTGTCTCTTGTTTGCATTGGGTTGAGAAAAGGTGCAGGCATGACAGATGGGGAGACTTAGAACAAATAAGTGGTGTTGAGTGCAGGCATGACAGATATGGAAGACTTAGAACATATAAATGGAAACAATAACAAAAGAATATGCCTGGCTCTTTTATCATATCAAAATGGAAAATGAATGGTTGATGTTATTGTAAGGGGCAAAAAACCTGAAGATGTTCTGTAAATTACAGCATCAATTTCCCATAATGATGCAGAGTGAATAAGGTTATGTCATTATCTTTGCTTTGTAAGTCATTCACAGTCAGTTGTGTTGGTTCCTCTTAAAGCACCTTATGGATTTGGGTTATGATAATGCTATGATTTAAACCTGGGATCCTCTTTCTGAATAGCCTGAGGATTTTTTTGGCAGCTAAGAAGAAAGATAAATAACATATATCACAAGTAACAGAATTTATCCCAAAAGACAATCTTTAATATTACAAATACTGCTGCTTTCCCAACACTCTCCTTTGTTTTGCTTTTATTTTATTGTAAAGGTCATTTAAAATATGCCTCCAGCCTGGTAATCATATTTTGCAGACTGTCACTTCTAATCTGAGGAGAGAGAAGCAAAAATACATATCCATGAAACATGCATTTATTTTCTCCCCATTCACCTCCACACTGATGTTTAATAACTAAATCTTGTCCATCGTCTTGTTTTATTCTTTCAAATTACAGATGTGCTGGGCCTCCTGTTTTAAACTGAGCTGCATAAATAATGGAGGAAGATGTACATTTTGCTAACTGGGGCAATACACAATTTGGGAATGGGGAGGAAGCTGCTTTATGCTTACAGTTTTAATATTACAGAATCATATATTTTTCTTAGCTGGACAGAAGAGGGTAGCTACCTAGCAATAGCAAACTGTATTTTACTGCTACCCACAGGTAAAAGTGAGTAATGAGTTTCAGCTGATACTGCACAGCTTTGTTTCAAAACTATTCAGCAACAGAAACTCTGGATGAGGTCCAGTATCTCTAATTACCTAATATGGGTCTGATGCTGTGACATCTCATTTATAAAGGTGCAGGTTACTTTCTCACTAACAGCTGGACAAGTTAAACAGGCAAACAACCAAGCAGATGCCTAACAGCTCATTCTTGTATTGTAGTTAACACAATTAAATAAACTCTCTAAATATTGAAATCACTTGGTTTTCTGTTTAGGTTCCTCATGGCCTGACCTTTCTCACTGATTCCAAAGTTGTTTGTGAAATTAAACCTAAGCCTGTATAAGTCAGCCTCTTCTCTTTGCTTTCTTCTCCCTCCCCCATCTCATGCTGTATTTGTTCTGTGTTATGACATATTCCCTTTTATCTGACTGTAGTGCAGAAACTCCCATAAGCCAGAAAATGTTTTTTGACATTCCTGGCTTTCAGAGTTCGGTTTTCAAAGAACTGTTGGAAATTATGACCTGCAGTCATATTTCTACCAATCTGTGGCGAAACGAAAAGAGGCTTTTTCTGTCACAACGATCAGCCGAACTGCTACCAAAACAGAGTTTCTGGCAGGCAACCCAGCAGGGACATTGTGGTAATGCATTTTAGTGAGCAGGGAAATAACTCAGAAGACAGGTAACAATGCAATTTAGATGTATATTTTTTTTAAAATAGAGGAAACACAAGGTAACAGTTATCTCCTTTAGGAAATATGGGTTGATAAATAAACATCAGTGACACAATAAAAGAACTTTATGTATTTCACAAGAGATGAATTCTTAAGCACAATCACATGGAAGATTTACCATAGCTCCAAACATCGCTCTGATGGGTGAATTTCCTGTAGTGTATACATTCCAAAGCCATCCACTTAATTGGCATCTTGGGAGCAAAAAGATACATGAAAGTTAGAAAGATGATAATGAATAAAATAATATGAATGGGTCCTAAACCCAGGTATCTAGTTCTCTCTCCCTCTCTCAGTTACTAATTTAAAAAACCCCAAAGTCAGGACATTAAAAAATTAAGGCTCACACCAATAAAGTAAATAAACACTTGGCCAAATTCTGTGTTCATTAACATGCAAGGAGCCCTCAGAGAGACAGTGTAGCAACTTGTGGGGGAGGGATAGCTCAGTGGTTTGAACATTGGCCTGCTAAACCCAGGGTTGTGACTTCAATCGTTGAGGGGGGCACTTAGGGATCTGGGGCAAAATCAGTACTTGGTCCTGCTAGTGAAGGCAGGGGGCTGGACTCAATGACCTTTCAAGGTCCCTTCTAGTTCCACGAGATAGGTATATCTCCATATATTTACAGTCTGTGCAACCTCCTGGAATTCTTCATGTCTCGATTTCAGTGGGGTTGCTCAGGGAACAGAATCTGACCTGGTGATGTTGCACACAGGTAATGGAAAGCAGAGCGGGCACTCAGCTATCACAGTCATGGGGATAGTGTAAAGAGCTTAAATGAAAGTGAACAGAATAGATTTTGGCCCACAGCATACACTGAGCTTAGAAATAAGCAGAACCTTCTATTAGAAATCCTTCACCGCACTCAAGCGGTGCATTATTGGAACAACCAGTTTCTTGTTAACCCTGGATTTAGCATTATAAAATCAAACCAGTTTGCCCAAAATAACGACTGTGTCCAAACCCCTAAAATTTAGATGGTTTGGAAAAAATGGAACTCTTTTGATTTTGACAAGGTTTTGCAAAACCAAAGCACTAGCACAGATACATAACAACCTATATAGTCATCGCCAATGCTACAAGACAATGAGTTAATAGTGGGATGAGAATTTTAACTTCTCCATTTCCGGACTTGTGTGTGTATGTGTGTAAAGGGGCCAATGTCCTGCAAGCCCTCTGCATCCCAAACACCCATTGACTTCAAATGGGCAGTGCGTGCCATGAATATTGCCTTGTCGGAACAGAGCCTCAGGGTATACACTATATCCTACCCAGTGAGGGTCATCTTCTTTTGAAACTATAGAGCATGTCATTGAAAGGAAACCCTCCCCACCAAATAAACCTACAACTGCAGGTGCCCTGGTCAAATCTTAATGTCTGGATAAAGCAGTTAAAGGGTCTGCATTGTGAAAATATCCTATGTAGTTGATTAGAGAACTGTAATCTCTATATTTATGGCCAGGATATCATTCTCTATTAAATTCTATAGGTTAGTTTAATGCCTTTACAAAAAGGAAATCATACTGAGGTCTATAGAGACCTATTTAATTTCTGCAGAAGTCTATTAAATTCTATAGGATTTTTCCAGACAGGAACAATTTCAGTAGCAGAGCTGTATTATTCATCAGCTGCCTAAGCCCTCCTTAGCAAATGTACAGTACAGCTTTAAAATGCAAACAACTTCTGGCTTGGGAAGGGATATTGCTCAGAAGCAGGACAGTCAAATTTCTGGTGCATACATCCTACCCCCAGCCCCCAGAAGTGCATTTGGGCCCACGAGTCCAGGACACCCTCCAAGAGCTGCAAGAAGAATCTGTAGGCTTCCTTTGTCCTTCATGGGAAGGAATGGGTGGAAAAGAGGCAGAGGGGGTGCTGGAGGGGAGATCAGAGGAAGTGGAGGAGTCAGGGGAGGCTGCCAAATTTCTATCCTCATTGCCAGAAGGTCCCTGCAGTGGTAAGGAGTCAAAAAGCAGCCACTGACTATTACTGTACAAATAACTGATTTTTCAGTTCACTGGCATTTCTGGAAATAAAAAACAGAAAAAAATGAGTTTCCATTTGACCCAATTAAAAAAAAAATTGGTGAATGGAAAAGTAAAAAAAAAAAATAATAATAAAAAAATCCCTTCATTTTGGGTTGAACAAAACATTTTGTTCGACCCAAAGTGAAATGTTTTATTTTGCTTTTAAAAAAACTTACATTTTATTTTAATAATATTGAAGTAAATTTCAAAATGAAAAGTCATTTGACTAAAAAAGTGAAATGTTGAGATATTTTTGTATCTTTTGTTTTTTACCGAAACAACTGGGCAAATGCCATATGAATTAGTGAAATGTTTTGGTTGACCTGAATCTGCATTTTTTGGCCAAAAAAAAAAAGGTTTAGTCAAAAAATTTTGCCCGAACCTGCTGCTGATTTCTTTGATGCTTCTTGCCCCACTAGCTGTATCCCTGTTGCTCCCCACAATTCCTATTCATGGAAGAGTTGAACTCAGCAGCAGCACACTTAGGAAGGCAGCCACTCTCCCCAGTAAGTAACAGATGATGGCAGCAGTCTCTAGTCAGCCACCAGCATAAGTGAAGAGAGAAAATGAGGGGGGGAGCATGAGAGGGGGGAGCGACCAAGGATTTGGGAAAGGGGATGAGGAGAGACATAGACCCACCAGGGACTTTATAGAGGAGAGACTAAGGCAGGTTAAGATGAGCATGTCTGGTGAGGCATTTCAAAGATGCGTATGGCACAGCCACTTGGAACTTGTGTCTGGGACCGCCTGAATGTTGTTATGCCTCTATCTGGGTGCCTTTATCAAGTCTTGCAATGGTGAGTCTATGTAAGACACGAAACGGAATTCAAACTATGGTGGTGCAATGGGAAATAATATGGGAAGAACAGTGGAAAGTGTCCCAGGTGTCCAGGTTAAAACCTGTCTGTTTTAATTACATGCAGCAGATCTCCTGAGTGCCCCAGTATTTTGCATCCTTTCCGAGATGTCTTGAGCAAGTGTTGGCACTGCAACAAGGAACTGGGAAACAGCATGCACAGATTCTTTTACTGTGAGCCAACAGGCAGATTGTTGGAAACCACATGTAAAACCTTAATGGACATGCTACAAGTAAACATCTCCTGCCCCCTTCCCTTATGGCTGCTGGAGAGAGATCTGTCTAGGAAAAGTAGCCTGCAAACTACTCAGTGCTGGCAATAGCCTACAGTGATGAACTGGAACAACTGCACTGCACTGAAGTCAGATGTTTTCATTGCAGTAGCAATGCAGCACAAAATGGAAGACACAAGAACAAAGCCCGGCCACAATCCTGTTTTGCTCAGTGGGGCTCATCTTAGGCCAAGCCCTGTACCTGGCAGAGTCCCATTGAATAGAATGGAATAACTCGCAGGACTGGGCCCTGCCTGATTTCCCACAGTGATGAGTACACAATCATAGCTCCCACTGAGGTAAAAGGCAGCTCTGGTGTGCTCAGGACTTTTGAAAAATGAGGCTTGTACCAAAGTGTGAATTCAGGAGCCTAACATTCAGTTTCTCTTTTTGAAAACCCCAGCCTTCATCTACAAAGTTTCCTTTTAATACCGTACATGGTCACGTTCCAATAGGCATACTCTTTTCAAGTGATGGAATTGAGAGAACAAGAGCTTTGCACTGGAATGAATGAAGGCTCCAGCAAAAGAGCAAGATTAGGACTGCTGGCGTGAACAGGGGCGGCTCCAGGCCCCAGCACGCCAAGCGCGTGCTTGGGGTGGCAAGCTGCGGGGGGCGCTCTGCCGGCGCCGCGAGGGCAGCAGCAGGCTGCCTCCGGCGGTTTGCCTGCGGAGGGTCCACTGGTTCCACGGCTTCGGTGGACCTCCCGCAGACGGCCTGCCGTGCTTGGGGTGGCAAAATCCTTAGAGCCGCCCCTGGGCGTGAATGCACCCACCTTCCCTCCATCAGCGTTGTACTCTTTTTCATCGCCTTCCAGGAGCCTGGCCAGGCCAAAGTCAGTGATCTTCACATGGTTTGGTGATTTTACCAGGACATTCCGGGCTGCTAAGTCCCGGTGAACCAGTCTCCTCTCTTCCAGGTACATCATTCCCTGGGGGGACAAAACATTTCTTTTAAGCCAAATAAACCCTTAAATATTTTTCAGATTCCCCCCTCCTCTTTTTGCAACCTGTTTCCATGATATCTTGAAAAACAGTCTATATTATTATGATAAAATAGAGCCTAGAGGTCAGAGCCACAAAGGTGCTAAGAACTGTGCATAGTGAGAGAGTCCTCACCACTAACAGCTTGCAACCTAGATACACAAGACAGAGAAAGGAAGGATTATCCTCCCTATTTTGCAGAGAGGGAACCTGAAGCACAGGGAGATTAAGTAATTTGCCCCAGGCCTCAACAGGAGTCTGTGGCAGAGCTGGGAATTGAATCTGGATCTCCTGACACCCAGTCCAGCTCGCTAACTACAAGAAAATGCTCCTGTTCTATACCCAAAGCCTCTGAGCTGGATACAAATTTTCAATATTCTTAGTGAATTATGGGGAAAACAACTCTGTGTTCCTCTGGCTGCAATCCAGTTGCTTTTCCAACCCCATTAAAACTTTACCTCTTGTATTATAATTGGATATAAGATCAATGGTCAATGTCTTTTATGAGCATATACGTTCTGTTAAAAGTAGTTGTGTTAGCAAGCCATCCAGGTGTCTTAATAGATAAGCTAAACATGTCCAGATTGTCTGGTCTGCATCTGCCCTAATCATTTACTTAGTCTGATGACAGACTAAGCACCTGCAGTCAGATCAGCATGTGAGTTTACTGAGATCCCCACCAAAGCTTAGTCTTAGTACTTCTATGAAGAATGCAAGATGCCCTGAAAGGATTACAAGCCTATAATTTCATAAAGAGGAATTTATGACATTAGCAGTCATTATAGGGACCTACAGATGAAATTACATGCCTGGCAATTACCCTTACGGTAACTTTTAATATATCAACTCCATAACATACACAGTAGTTTAAAAAAAAACTGGAGGCTGTAGTATCATATAAGATGATCATTCGGAGAGTCACCGTCAGTGATTAAAATAAGTACATTACTCAGTATAACGAGCCAGATTCTGATTCCCTTACATTGTGGTGCTACCCGACTAGTCCTACTGATATCAATGGGTCTATGTCTATGTTAAGGAACTATTCAATGTAATGTGGTAGAATCTAGTCCTGTGCTGGCAGAAAAAGGGGACATCTCTACTGAAGTCACCAAGGGGCACTTTGAAATGTATTTCAGCATAAAGGAAACCAGTGGCCATAACACTTCGCTTTTAAATAGAAGATTTCAATGCAATCAACACGGAAGGTTATGAAAGGCTCATGGGGGAGCCTCAGCATAAATACTATTTTATTTTTAATGCAACATATTTTGCTGCAGTCAACATGAAGAGAGTTTGAACAGGGAAGTGGGGACTATGTGGCATACAGCAAACAGAATTATTTTTAAAAGGCACTTTTAGGCAAAGCAAGCACTCTCTCATGCCAATTGCAAATCAATGCTGCCGGCTGTTGAACATCACAACTGTACACTTTGAAGGATTGAGAGTTTCTGACATCAAAACAAAAGCTGTGGAAGAAAAGGACAAATAAATCTCACAGAGCAAACAGTTTTGAACCATATAGCAAGCGTGTCATGAAAAATCAGATTGCTTTAGATGGTATCGTGATCAAGCTTGTGTAATAACACTTGGAACCCAACCAACAAGTGATACTGTATAAAACAACCCAAACAGTCAGTACCAGTGACATTCCAGGATACAGAAGTAGCAGCATCAACAGCAACAATAAAAGCTGACAGTTGCGGAGGAGCACCCGCTTTGGAGAGATGTATTTCTTAGGGGAGGATTTATTAAAGGGAATACTCTATATCCTAGTAAAGAGGAGTGGATAGAAGTTGATAAAAGTACAGGTAGGAACTGAAGAGAAACAATTAAATGAAAAAAAGTGTCCAATTCCATTACATCACATGAATGCAGACAACTAAATATTGACAGTGCTTGTATACAAATGCAAGAAGTCTAAATATTAAGATGGACTTGAGTGCCTGGTATTAACTGAGGATATTGATATAATAGGCATCAGAGAAACTTGGTGGAACAATGATAACCAATGGGACGTGGTAATACCAGGATAAAAAATATATCGGAATGACAGAGTAGGTCGTGTTGGTGGGGGAATGGCACTGTATGTGAAAAAACCTAATCAACTATAGTAAAAATCGTATATGAAACAAATTACACCATAGAATCTCTACGGATAGAAATTCCATGATTGAATAACAGGAGTATAGCAGTAGGAATATACTAGTGACCACCTCACCAGGATGGTGATTGTGAAGTGCTCAGGGAGATTGGAGAGGTTATGAAAACAGAAAACTCAATAATAATGGGGGATTTCAACTATCCCCATATAGATTGGGAATATGACACCCCAGGACAGGATGCAGAGATAAAATTTATAGATGCCATTAATGACTGCTTATTGGAGCAGCTAGTCCTGGAACCCACAAGGGGAGAGGCAATTCTAGATTTAGTCCTACGTGGTGCAGAGGATTTGGTCCTTATAGTAACCATAATGTAATTAAAGTTAACATCCCTATAGAGGAGAAAATACCAAAGAAACCCACCACAGTAAATTTAACTTCACAAAGGGGAACACCACAAAACTGAGGAGGCTAGTTAAATGGAAATCAAAAGGAACTATCACAAGAGTGATATGCCTGCAAGCTGCATGGAAACTTTTAAAAAACACTGTAAAAGAGTCTCGAACTAAATGTATACCCCATTTATTAATTTTTTAAAAATAAGAGTTCCAAAAAATGCCACCATGGCTAAATGGAGTAAAAGAGGCGGTCAGACACAAAAACACATCTTTGAAAAATTGGAAGTCAAATCCTACTCAGAAAATAGAAAGGAGCATAAATTCTTGCAAGTGAAGTGTGAAAGTATAATTAGGAAGGCCAAAAAAGAATTTGAAGAGCAACTAGCAAAAGACACAAAAACTAATAGACATTTTTTAAAGTATATGAGAAGAAGTAAGTCTGGTAAAGAATCAGTGGGGACAGGGGGCGATCGAGGTGCTGAAGGAGCACTCGAGGAAGACAAGCTATATGAATTCTTTGCATTGGTCTTCACTGCAATATGATGTGGGAGAGATTCCCACATCTGAGCCATTCTTTTTAGGTGACAAATATGAGGAACTGTCCCAGGTTGAGGTGTCAATAGAAGAGGTTTTAGAACAAACTGATAAACAGTAGTAAGTCACCAGGGTCAGATGGTATTCACCCAAGAATTCTGAAGGAACTCAAATATGAAAATGCAGAACCATTAACTGCGATATGAAAACCTATCACTTAAATCAGCCTCTGTATCAGATCACTGGCAGATAACTCATGTGAGGCCGATTTTTAATAAAATGCTCCAGAGTTGATCCTGGTAATTACAGGCTGGTAAGCTTAACTTCAGTACCAGGCAAATTAGTTGAAACCATAGGAAAGAACAGAACTGTCAGATGCATAGATGAACACAATATGTTGGGGAAGAGCCAACATAGCTGTTGAAGAGAAATCATGCCTCACCAATCTATTAGTATTCTTTGAGGGGGTCATCAAACATATGTACAAGGAGGATTCAGTGGATATAGTGTACTTGGACATTCAGAAAGCTTTTGACAAGGTCCCTCACTAAAGGCTCTTAAGCAAAGTATGCAGTTATGGGATAATAGAGAAGGTCCTCTCATGGATCAGTAATTGGTTAAAAGATAGGAAACAAAAGGTAGGAAAAAATGGTCCATTTTCACAGTGGAGAGAGGTTAACAGCGGCATCCCTCAAGGATCTGTTTTGGGACCAGTGCTCTTCAACAAATTCATGAATGATCTGGAAAAAGGAGTAAACAGGGAGGTGGCAAAGTTTTCAGATGATACTAAATTACTCAAGATAGTTAGGTCCAAAGGAGACAGTAAAGTGTTACAAAAGGATCTCCCAAAATTGGGTGACTGGGTAACAGAATGGCAGATGAAATTCAATGTTAATAAATGCAAAGTAATGCTAATTAGGAAAAAATAATCACAACTACAATCACAAAATGATGGGATCTAAATTAGCTGTTACCACTCAAGAGAGAGATCTTGGCACCATTGTGGATAGTTCTCTGAAACATCTGCTCAGTGTGCTGAATCACTCAAAAAAGCTAAGAGAATGTTTGGAAGTATTAGGAAAGGGCTAGATAATAAGGTAGAAAATATAATTCCACTATATAAATCCACTGCACACCCACCCCTTGAAGATTGCATGCCGTTCTGGTTGCCTCACTTCAAAAAAGCTATATTAGAATTGGGAAAAGTACAGAGAAAGGCAACAAAAATGATTAGGGATACAGAACAGCTTCCATATGAGGAGAGATTAAAAAGACTGGGAATGTTCATCTTGGAAAAGAGCAGACTGAGAAGAGACATGATAGAGGTCTATAAAATCATGAATGGTGTGGAGGAAAGTGAATAAGGAATTATTTACCCCTTCACATAACACATGAACCAGGGGTCACCCAATGATATTACCAGGCATCAGGTTTAAAAAACATAAGGAAGCACTTTACATAATGCTGCATCACTTTGTGGAACCACTGCCTTGGGAAACAGTGGAGGCGAACAGTGTAACCGGATTCAAAAAAGAATGAGAAGTTCATGGAGGACAGGTCCATCAATGACCATTAACCAAGATGGTCGGGGATGCAACTCCATGCTCTGGGGGTTTCTAAACTTCTGACTGCTAAAAGCTGGGACTGGACAACCAGGGATGGATCACTCAACAAAATACCCTGTTCTGTTCACTCCCTCTAAAGCATCTGTCTCTGGTAACTGTTGGAAAATAGGATGGACCTATGGTACGACACAGTATAGCCATTCTTATGCTCTTAAAAAGTGATCCTTAATTCATGAAATCGCGATAAGGCTGTAAATTTATATATTTTGTGTTGTTTCATGTACCCTGTGCTAGGTAACTTGAGAGGACTCCATGTTTCTGAAACAGAACTGGCTCATTATTAAGAGAATTATTTTCAGAGATGTGCCAACTTCAGCCTAACTTTCCAATGCAACCTCTAAACTCTTCCTGCAACCTGTGCTCCTCCCTCCAAGTTCCAGGCAGTTTGCCATACTCATCTTCTTTCTTGTACATTTTTGCTACAACAACGTTCCCTAAAACTGAGGACTGCATATGCACCTGTTTAATCCCTTCTCCGCTTAGACATCTTACAATGTGGCCTTAATTTTGTGAACTAGAGGAAAAACATCCAAACCTGCACAGCCATGTTATCACTCCATAAGTCCTTATTTGGGCAAAACTCTGATTAATAACTTCAAATGAGAGGTTTACCTGAAAAAAAATTAATGGAGTCAACCCTGCAAAAACAGTCATATGGGCAGATCCTTATGGCAGCATGAAGTTACTTTTGCAGATTCATGACCTTCAGGATTGCATGTGCTTTTGGGAATATCCAAGTTAAACAACATATTGATTTTCCTCCACATCCTATTAACAAGGGCTGTGCATAGTGGGCCATGTACAATATAAACAAAGCACAACAATGGAGGGAAGGGATGGGAGAAATCTATGGTGTTCATTGCAACAGCACCATTTAAACATATATTATGCTGGAAACGTTGTCTGAAGACCTTCTCAAATCCGGCAGGAGCAGTATTATATATGTAGGTTTAACCTTTGTATAAGATGCAGGAGTGTTGCGAGCAAAAAAAAAAAATCTACATTTCAGAGCTGGTGTCAACATAACCCAGTAGATTTATGGTCAAATATCAAACAAATATTTTATGTGAGATACATTAACAGAGCAATGACACAGCCTTACAATGGGGGGGTGGAGAGGGAGAGAGAGAGAGTGATTTCTAAAAACTACATTAAAAGTCTGATCCTGGGAAGGTTCTGGTCTGTGGTGCATGAGAATATTGAAATTCAACATCTGTCATGATCAGCCCCCCTCCAGATGAGGACTGCAGGGATACAAAATGCAATCCGAATATAATGTGACAGGACAGGGTTGCACAGAGCTCTGCCTTTTTGTGTCTCCACTGGTACCCAAAAGTTCGCTAAAAGGTGTGATTTGATGATGAAACATTAAAGGGGAAGAGCCAGTGCTAAAAAGGCTAAATCATAAAACTTGGATGCTTCCATGACCCGTATGCCCAGAATAACCTCCTACGGATGTGAGGATCAGCTCTGACTAACCCATCCTCGAAACCTCTTCACTGCAATGGTTTCCTCACTGAGGAGCTCATTGGAAGTGCAATTACTAACAGGATCCTCTAACATACAATTGCTCTCTGAATCAGCACTTACTGTCAGTAAGAAGTCAAACACACACAGCAAATAGTTGGGACACAGATAAATGAAGGAAGCCATTTTTGAATGTTAGCATGAATAAGGATCAGCCTGCTATTTATTATAATCATACCCCTAATCCTAACCCAGTATAATAACCACATACAGAGATAAACCTGTACTACATCCAGTCTTTACTCACACATATATAACATTAAATGTACTTAGGCTTGGTAGAATTTCATATTTATTTTTTTTATAATTTTGATGGATAATACTGACATTTATTTTTAAGCTTCTTCAATTTTTAGTGAGTTACATTTTCACAGTTGCACAAAATTTGGTGTATTAAGCATTTTTTGTATTTTTATCGATTTAAATTTTCACAGTTGCAGAACATTACGGGAGCGTCAGACAATAATGATTTAATGACAGTCTCTAATTAACATTCTCGGGAAGTATTTTCCTGACTTTGCCTATCTGTACATTTCTATTATCATGGATGGAAATATTTTTTGTCGGTTTGAATGTGTCAGGTGAAATCGACGTTTATCGATAAAAAACTAATCTTTCCAAGTCTAAATATACTATACTGTATATAGACAAAGCCTCTTTTACTGTTTGATTCTGCAGCTGTGCAAATGCCATCATTCTCCATTTTGTAAATACACTGCATAAATGGCTGTCCAAAAATCTTGGGACTTCAACAAGATAAGAGGGGGGAAGGGATAGCTCAGTAGTTTGAGCATTGGCCTGCTAAACCCAGGTTTGTGAGTTCAATCCTTGAGGGGCCCATTTGGGGATTGGTCCTGCTTTGAGCAGGGGGTTGGACTAGATGATCTTCTGAGGTCCCTTCCAACCCTAATAATCTATGATTCTATGAAGACCAATGAGCAGCTGAGTAGATCCCAGACAGGCACACAGTGGGAGGATTTTAGAAGAAGAATTTGTACTACTTCAACAGAGCTTAGAAACCCTGTCTCATAAATGTCTTCTCTAGCTGCTGAGCTCCTAAGAATAGCAAAAGAGAAGATCGCACTTGGGCACCTTACAAGCTCCATCAAAGTAGGCAACGCTGGTTGGGAATGGGGAGGGCCAGTGCTTCTCCTGTGCCCCCTATTAGCTCTGCAGCTGGTGGGGGGATATGCCTCGTGAGTTTGCTGGGGCTCCCACTCATTCCACAGCTCAGACATCTCTCCTCCTGCCAGCTCCTCAAGCTTGGTTTGAACTTTAACACCCGACCGGCCTGCAGACTCTTTCTCTTAATACACCAAATTTCATGCAACTGTGAAAATGTAACTCACTAAAAATTAAAGAACCTTAAAAATAAGCATCAATATTATCTATCAAAATTATAAAAAACATAAACATGAAACTCTGCCAAGCCTTTCTCTTTGGGGGTGGGGATAGCTCAGTGGTTTGATCATTGGCCTGATAAACCCAGAGCTGTGAGCTCAATCATTGAGGGATCTGGGGCAAAAATCTGTCTGGGGATCGGGCCTGCTTTGGCCAAGGGGGTGGACTAGATGACCTCCTGAGGTCCCTTCCAACCCCAATTCCATGATTCAAGGTGCTATAGTCACAGCATACAAACAGAGAAGTTAGTGAAAAAGGTAAAGAGCTCTTGCTGGAAGGTGGCAATGGAACACTACTTTATTTCTTAGGGTGATCATACACAATCCCCCTTTTAAGCCCGGTCTCGGACATCACAACTTTTTTTTTTTGGCAAAACTGGGCATTTGCTCTTGCCAACGGATGATGGGATGGCAGGGCTCTGGCCATTAGCCCTGGGCGGTGGAGTTGGGCCATCAGCTAAGGACCCAGGTGGTGGGAATTTGGTGAGCAGCAACACCAGGTGGCTGAGGTCAGCTCTGCACGGCGGGAGGGAGTTCAGGCCAGCTGCAGGCAGTGTCCCATTTTCACTCTGGGAAATAGGGTCACCCTAACTTCTCTAGAGAGGGAGTTAGTGTGTGCCAAACTGAGCAATAAATCTATAGTGCATTGGCTTGCTGCGCATTAACTGTCTGCGTGGACCCTGGTACAGGACCACTAGAAATTCCAAAGTGCATGTTGACCTATTACCCAGTTCAAACAGAGGATATCAGTGCAGGAGGGAACTTTTAATGTACAGCAGCAGGGGCCACAAAGCCAATTAGTGCATTGCATGCTAGTGCTGCTGTAGATCTGCACCCTAGTTCGTGGTGCATTAATTCTCTAGTTAGACAAGCCCTTAGAATCCTAACTCACAAAAACGAAGAGACAAAACAGGCTGCTCCCTAAGGTAGAGAGGCACAACTCGAGCCAGCGTGTTCTAGGCTGGCTCTTTGCAGATTAACTGCTGAGCAGTCAGACTGCACACTTTGATCAGAGCCCCCTCGCCAGCAAGTAGGACCAGGAAACCCTCTGCCATTTAAACTGAAAGCTTGTAATTTTAACACACTTTTCAATATGCCCCACACCCCTTCCCTTCAGCCAGGGCTGACTCTTAGGAGACCCTCGCTTCCTGTACGGCCCCAGAGACAGAAGGGAAATTAAAGCTGAACGGGAGTGATTTTGGTCAGGTTTGGGCTAGTTTAGCCTAGAGAGGCTGATGTGATAGTAGAGTCCTCTGCCATGTTGGACTTTACTGCATCATTCTGACGGCCTTGCTGAATAATCTAAGCCAAGTCTAATACTAGGAGGGCTTTGCCTATCAAGTGCATAGTACACTATTTAGAATCACTGATATAGCACCAGACATTAACCAGGAGCTTTACTAACATTGCACAGGGCCTGGTGCTGCTCCACAGAAGACAACAGCAAAACTCCTATTGCCTTCAGAGGTGCAGGAACATGCTTATAGGAAGATAAGATGGTTTTACTGAGACAGAAGGCAGACAGGTAAGGGAGACTGGGAGACTCCAAGGCAGAAATGATATGTAGGTGCCGAACTCCCATTAAAAGTCAGTGACAGGCCTCCTTCTGCCATTTAGGATTTTGAAAATGTCCCCTATAATTAAATACAAGAACATACGTATAGTTTGAATGGGCCAAATTCTGCTCTCAGTTATGTCTTGTGCAATGCCCCTGACTCCAGCAGGGTAGCTCAGGTGTAACTCAGAGCAGAGCTTGGTCCATTGCACAGACTCAGCACTAGTAAATACAATGTGTATAATGAGAGGCCTTTCTCACGTTGGTTAGGGATTGTTTGCTGAGGTCTCTAAACTCTCAAACAGACAGCAACTCAGACCGAGCCCTCAGCTCTAATTTATCCGTATCCTTCTGCGAGAAAATTGGCATAACAGAAAATGAGCTCTCACGTGTTGGTAATAAATAAAAGCACTCTGGGACAGAGGAAAGGAGACATCTTGTCCAAAAATTCCGGGGGGTCAAGATAACACATGGAACAGCTTCATGAGTTAAAGAAAGTGCTGCATTGCAGCAGAAAAGTCTCTAATAGGTTCATAAAGTATTAGGACTGCTGCTAACATAGGCATCCACAAAGCAGTGTAGCCAAGGAGTGCGTGGAAATAGAAGTATGTAGAGGGAGATCTTTTAAAAGAGCTTCTCAGATGTAACCCTGAGTTATACGGTTGTCCCCTGAGAGTCCTTGCCTTCAGGAGGTGGGCACCTTTGCTGTTTTTTCACTTTATCGCCAAGCATTACTTTCTGTAGCTATCATTTGTCTCCCAGTTCCTGAGGGCAGTTGTTGAGCAGAGCTGCATTTTGTACAGCTCGTGATCGAGATGTTGCAAGCCTGGGCTGTTCAGACATTTTTATTTGATTTTTTTTGTACTTTTTTGTACGTTTCAAAGTACCACCCGTTCAGCGCCAGATGCTCTTTGAGTCTTGCAGAGTTGGCGCAAGTTGCTTAGAAAAAGTCAAACTCTTTGATATCAGAGGAGCCCTGTCTGAAGTCTGCTTCCATAAGGAGCTTGTATGACAATTTAAGGCTCCAGTTCAGAAGAGCATTCCTATTCAGGAGAGCACTGAAGCATGTACTTAAGTCCCACTGAAGTCAAAGTGCACTCTGGGATAATTAAAAGGGATGAACTGAAGCAGGTGTTTAAGTGATTTCCTGAATTACTAAGGCCCCAATCCTGCAAATTCTTAGGCCTAGTCCACACTTGAAAGACTACTGGTATTAGACGAGCGATTTAGTATAGGCCATTAAAGATCCTGTGGCATTTTTTGCAAGAGGAGTTTGTCCCACTGTCCTGGTCAAACATTTCTCTCCCTTCATTGTTCTACAGCGTGCTATTCATCTCTTACTGCTTGTATAGACCAGCCCTAATGTACAGTTATACCAGTATAAAGGTGCCTTATACCAGTGTAGTTATTCCCCTTCCCTACAGGAATAAGCTATACTGGTATAAGCACTTTGATACTGGCATAACTGCGTCTACACTAGCAGGGTTGTACCACTTTAACTATAACACTATAGTTTAAAGTGGTAGAACTTGTGTGTAGCCATTCCCTTACCCATGTGCTTAATTTGTGAGCTTCGTGGGACTACTTATGCACGTAAAGTCAAACATGGTGCATAAGCATTTGCAGGATCAGGGGCCTAATTCTCCATGGCAATTTATTATTATTTTAAATAAAGCTGTACTTATTCTAAACGGTATTACCAGTGAGCAGATGTGCTGTAATAACTTCCCTGCTCCAGGTGTCCCAAACCACTGACTCCCAGAAGCTGGGATGGACGACTGGGGATGGATCACTCAATACATTGCAGTGTTCAGTTCATTTCCTCTGTAGCATCTGGCACTGGCCATTGTTGGAAGACAAAATACTGGGCAAGATGGACAATTGGTTTGACCCAGTAAGGCCGTTCTTATGTTCTCAGTGTGACTAGTTTTCTATTCTTGAGTACAAACCTCAACTTCTTTCAAAGTAGAATGGAAGGGAGGGAGAATGTTGATCTGACTATCCCTAGGAAGTCAAGGGAGGCCTGACTTACTCTGATAATAACTTCTGCTTACCACAGTTGTACCATGCAGCAGAATCATCAAACAGGCATATGAAGCTAGGCTATTTCAAGGCAATGTAGGATCTCATGGATATTAATCTGCAGAGCTGGCAGGAATACATCATCTTCTTTTCTTTTTAATAACATGAAGCTTGCTTAATAACAGGAATCATCAGTAAAGAAACCTTGAAATGATAATCTCTCCTCCCCTTTCCCCACTAAAAATATAATATAACTCTACCTAGGGCTAAAGCTGAATACATTTTCAAGGGAGAGAGGCACCTTTTGTTGTCAGAAGCAACTGGCATCATCCAAATAGCTTTAACTCCCTGAGATAACTATGTGGAGGAAGAACTGAAGTTGCTCTGCAATATATTGACTCAACTGCACAGGATTTTTTTTAAAGACTCATTCACTGCAGAAATATGATTCGCTACATAGTTCTGTCTACGAAACTAGACGTACAGACCATTCCCACAGCGAGGAGATAGTGAGGGATGATAAAAGAATTAAATCCAATTGGCAGATACAATCGAACTAGGGATTTACAGCCTGCACCATGCAATTCTTCCACAAGATCAGTAGCTAACGTGTTCTGAAAATGCCTACAGTTCAGTGAGCTAATATGGAGGCTGGGGATTCTGCACTGTAGCCTGACCCCTGGCCAGGGGTGGCTCTAGACATTTCGCCGCCCCAAGCATGGCGTCATGCCGTGGGGGGCGCTCTGCCAGTTGCCGGTCCAGCGGCTCCGGTGGACCTCTCGCAGGCGTGCCTGCGGAGGGTCTGCTGGTCCCGTGGCTCCCAGCGGACCCTCCGCAGGCACACCTGCGGGAGGTCCACTGAAGCCACGGGACCAGAGGACCCTCCGCAGGCATGCCGCTGAAGGCTGCCTGCCTGCCGCGCTCCTGGTGACCGGCAGAGTGCCCCCCCGCGGCATGCCACCCCAAGCACGCGCTTGGCGTGCTGGGGCCTGGAGCCGCCCCTGCCCCTGGCCTTCAAGTTGGAGTGGTTTCACCCATCAGGCTTTATGTGGGTGAAGAGACTGTCCCCCTTGGTGGATCTCCTCTGCATGGAAGAAGAGAAAGACTAAGTTATTCTAAAGCACATGTCCTTCCTCCCTGCTCTCTGAGGGCCTGTTTTCACTGCAGAGTTAATTTGAGTTATAATTTTGTCCTGAATTTGAGTCCCATCCACACACAAAAAGCCCGAACTTGAGCATGATGGTGCTTTTAACTCAAGTTGGCCGGCTCAAGAAGCGGGTACAGGTTATAGCTCAAATTAACACAGCTCGTCAACAGCTAACACAATTGCTCTGTGCTGCTCAAGTGTTATTTTGCCGTGTGTCACACAAGGTAAGTTAACTCCTCCTGAGTTAGCCTAAGTGTAGATTACAAGTCAATGCTGCAGTGAAGACGTAGCCTCAATGAGATACAAAATTAAAGGAGTTAAAACAGAACTGGACAAAATGGGGCAAGGAAATATTATAGAAAGGAAACAAATTAGTGATCAGTGAGATAAAACTTTAGATTCGCCAGTTTCAAAGAATATGCAGGCTGGGCATTAAGTTACTCCAGAATGCCACGTGATTCATAAAGAGAGAATGATGGAGCCGGAGGGGGGGAAATCAGAAGCGAAACAAAGTACATATTGACTTTGAAATGCCCAGATACCATCAGTTCCAGTGTCAGCAGTTTCATTTCAGCCCTTCATTCTCCAAGGCAGATAAATGGGATACTGTGTCCTTTACTGCTTGGAGATTTGGGGGATGAGACCTTTAAAGCCAACATGTCTGCTGCGGATGGACATTAAAGATCCTGTGGCACTTTTTGCAAGAGGAGTTTGTCCAACTGTCCTGGTCAAACATTTCTCTCCCTTCACTGTTCTACAGTGTGCCATTCATCTCTTACCGCTTGTCCCACCCATAGATGGCTGTATATAAGGTGTTTGAAATGAAAGACAGTATATAAATGTGTAAAATGGCAGTAACAGTAAGACACACAAAGCAGGAATCTAAAAATTGTATTCCCTTCCTCTGCTGGGAATAGGGTTGCCAGATGTCCAGTTTTCAACTGGAATGCCCTGTCAGAAAAGGACCCTGATGGCTCTCCATTGGGCTGATAAAAGTCTGGTTGGCAGGGCTTGCATGGTCCCTACCTGGCTCCGTGCGACTCCCCAGAAGCGGCGACATGTCCCTCAGCTCCTAGCACGCTGCCCTCACCCTGAGAGCTGCTCTGCAGCTCCCCTTGGCCAGGAACCATGGCCTTTGGGAGCTGCGGGGGCAGTGCCTGCAGATGGACGCAGTGCCTAGAGCTGCCTGTCCATGCCTCTGCTTAGGAGCTGAGGGACATATCGCAGCTTCTGGGGAGCCTCCTGATATAAGAGCCCCCTGGAGCCCACACCTCTGCCCCAGCCCACAAACTCCCTCCCAGAGCCCACACCCCACATTCCCCTCCCACACCTCAACTCCCTGCCCCAGCCCTGAGCCCCCTCCCATACCCAAACTCCCTCCCAGAGCCTGGACCCCATCCCCATGCCCCAGCCCAGAGCCCTTCCCGCACCTTGAACCCCTCATTTCTGGCTCCACCCTGGAGCCTGCACCCCCAGCCCAGAGCCCATACCCCCTCTATACTTCACCTCCTGCCTCAGCCCAGAGCCCCCTCCCACACTCTGAACCCCTCAGCTCCACCCCCTAGCTTGGAGTCCCTTCCTGCATCCCAAACCCCTCATCCCTGGCCCACCTCAGAGCCTGCACCTCAGCATCCTGCCCCAGCTCGGTGAAAATAAGTGAGTGAGTGAGGGTGGGGGAGAGCGAGTGACAGAAGGAGCAGGAATGGAGTGTGGGAGGGTCCTCGGAGAAGGGGCGGGGTGCCAATCATAGCGAAGACATAACCAAACAGTTCTTGGTTCTCCAGTTACGAGAAATGATTGGGAGAGGTTGTAGGAGGAATTTAGTAAAGTAAGGACTTCTGGCTAGGAGATAATTCTCTAGCTCTCTGCTAAACTACTTGGAGTTTGGTGCCCCTCTGCTCACTCCGCCATGTCTTATTACTCACAAGGGCTTGTAACGGCAGCTCCAACCAGACAGGTGCTCCTTAAAGGCCATTTTCTCTCCATCACCACCAATGCAAGTAGAGGAGAAAGCAAGGCAGAAGCCACTGGGGACTCCAGTGTGAGAAAGCAACCAAGTAGCTCTGCAGAATGTTTCCTTCCAGTTTGATGAAGCCCTTTCACAGTTACACTACAACGCCTGGGCTCTGTAGATTAGGCCTTTAACAATAGGGTTTAATAACAGCTAGGTGAAACTGGGCTGAGCATGGCTTGTCCTTCTCTGAAGTATGTTCAGCACTGGTTCAGATGCAACCATTGCTAACATATGATGGCAACATTTCCTAGTGTAAAGAAGGCCTTTAAGTACTAACTTCTTAGTAACCCAAACTTTTCTTCATGGTCAATTAATACTCATTGCCAACTGATTAAAATCAAGTGACTGGAAGCAATACCACAACATTATAAGAAAGATTATTAATATGTAACTTTGTTTCAAAAATCAGAATCCTAATAACCTGTGCTACACATGACAGTATGTAAAAGAAACTTCTTATTCCTGAATATTGGAGTTTCTAGGGGATTCAGATTTAAAGCCACAGATGGTCAAAAACTCATGAGAACTACTGGGTACTTTTCAAAGATGGTTCATATGTGAGCACTTTTCAGTTGAAAGATTTTTATCTCCTTTTTCTCCTCCCTTACATTAATCTCTGCAATTGTACTAGCACTAGGGCCTTCCTCTGAAAAGTTAGGTGGGAAAAATAGGTCCTCAAAAGGGAATTTCCAATGCAACTTTAACTATGGAGCTGTGACTCAGATTCCAAGGCTAGAAGGGACCATTGTGATCATCTAGTCCAACCTTCTGTAGAACACACACCCTAGGATTTCCCCCCAATATTCCGGGAGCAGACCTTTCAGAAAAACATCCAGTCTTGATTTAAAAATCACCAGTGATGGAGAATCCCACCATGACCGTTGACAAATTGTTCCAATGCTCAATTATCCTCACTGTTAAAAAATTACAGGTCTTTCTCATCTTAGGCGGGGGTTCCATTCCACGGTTAGCGCATAAAGTGAAAACCGCGTATAGTCAAAATTACATTGAGTTGAATGGCGGGCGGAATAGCCCGCTCTACAGAAACTGTATTTAAATTGTTAGTTTTCTCTTTTTGTTTTTGTTTTTGCCAACCGCGTAAAGCTGAAATTGCACATGTTAAATGCGCGTAAGATGCGACAGACCTGTACACCTTATTTCCAGTCTGAATTTGTCTAGCTTCAGCTTCTAGCCATTGGATCATGTTATACCTTTCTCTGCTAGACTGAAGAGCCCATTATTAAATATTTGTTCCCCATGTAGATACTTACGGACTGGAATCAAGTCACTCTTTAACCTTCTCCTTGTGAAGCTAAATAGACTGTGCTCCTTGAGTCTCTCACTAAAAGGCAGGTTTTCTAATTCTTTAATCATTCTTGTGGCTCTACTCTGAACCTTCTCTAATGTATCAACGTCCTTCTTGAATTGTGGGCACCTGAACTGGATATAGTATTCCAGTAGCAGTCTCACCAGGACCAAATGTAGAGGCTACTTTCTTACCAGTGCTTTCTTAATACTCCACAGTTATAAGTGGGATAACCTGACTTTCCTGAAACATTAAGCATGTGTAAAAGGCTCAACTCCTCACATGGCCAGTAGAATACTAAGCGATGTGTTACCCACCCCCTCCCTGCTACCACTGACCTCTTGCCAACACAATTACAATTGGGAAGGTATATTGTGTAGTGCATGCACTCTCTCCAAGAAGTGTATTTAAAATGGATTACTTCTGCTCCTTAGGCAGACGATCAATAGAGATGTAGACTGCAATAAGTACAGAGATGTCTGTGAGCTGCGGTAGTTATCCTCTGTCTCTTTAGAAATTAATTAAAAATCGATGATGTGTGCAGCCTATTAATAAGGCAACCTCCAGATTAACAGATACAAGCCCAGCCTTCTCTGGGTTGCAGTAAGTGTACGGCAGAGTGCAAACTTCAAACAATAGAGTAAGTATTCTGATCTTCTATCAGAAGACTCAGGATTTCATTGACTTGCCATATTCACCCACTATTTCTGGCCTCAATAAACTATGCACTACTTGTTTGTGAGTGGTTAAGTAGGAGGAATACATGCATAAAGAGTTTAAAGTCTATATATTTATGTTGTTGACTTTCCGTACAAGACCCTCATTGTAATGCACAACCTGTAACAGCCAGCACAGAGCTAACGGATCCCAGCAACCACCTTCTGGAGGAGGGATAACTTTGCAGGAGGAATGTCATTGGGGTGAGCTGGTGATATTGAGCATGCACACTGTTTATCTGACTTTCCTGACAAAGTTCTGATGATAACAGCTTGCCATCCTGAGAATACTAATTACCAATTTACCGCTGATGACGGAGATCAGTTGAGGTGATTGTGCTAACAGTGTCTGAATTTGGACTGGAGACAGGGCATTCTTGTTGCTGGTCTCCAACTGTCACAATTCTTCTCTCTGGTACTGCATTCAGAGCTTGAGTTTGTTACCACTCAATGTACTGTATAAGGCACATGCTCCTAGACAAGCCATTGACAGATGGATCTAAGAGACCCACCCAAGTCCAGGGATCCACTGCGCATGTACATAGTAAGAGACAGTCCCTGCCCCAGCTTACAGTCTAAATACACAAAGTACCACTGTTCCCATTTTACACAGAAGGATTAAGTGATGTGCCCAAATCACGAGGTGTCTGTGACAGAAGTGGGAACAGAACTCAGAGCCCTAGAATCCCAGTCCAGAGTGTTAACCACAAAACACATCTTTCCTCTCTAATCTACAACATTGTCTTGTCTAGTCTTTCTAATCTCCTTCCAGGGGATTAGCATTGCCACTCATGGTGTGCTGTTATAAACTGAAGGTTGGGTTTTAATGTGTGACATTGCCCAGGTGTCAGGGTATAATAAAAATATAAAATAAAATATATACAACACTAATTCTTTCCTATGGGAATAGATTCTGCCCATCTGTGGGAGATGTTAGGACAGCTAAAGAATTTTATATGACATTTAGTCTGTCCTACTCTTTGGCAGGGCCTGTTGAGTGCACAAAAGCTATGTAGTTGCTGCTTAACTTGTGTGTACAGACGAGAACCATACAACTTAGACTGTTAAGCTCCTTGGGGCAGGGACCATCTTTTTGTTACGTGTTTGTACAGCACCTAGCACAACAGCGCCCTGATCCATGACGAGGGCTTTTAGGCACAACACCAGTGCAGACAACAACTGGAGGACATCAGATTTGCATTACACAAAAATATTTCTATTTGTCCCTGAGGACAGTTGAAATGAGACCTTTAGACCCCAGGATGTGCATTTTATAAAAGCATTTTTGGTTCAATAAAGAAGATTCATAAGACCCAAGTGAAGTTTCACTTAGTGGCCCCTTTAGGTCAACATTATACGTGGGCCGCTGTAACTTGCATTATACATAGTGGGACATGGAAGCAGCTGTTTCCCATGGATTTGTCATCTGGACAAGCTATTCCATTCCACAGCCAATTATCTGTTCTACAGAGAACTGGGATGAGGGTACAAATATTTTACTCTGGTTTAATTTTTGTGTTTTCTGAGCAGGGCAAGTATCCAGGTACCTCATGGAAGTGATGCTATTGGGTCACAACACCTTTTTCTATAACAGAAAAGACGAATGTCTTCGATGTAGTTGAAATACTTTCAGTACTCTGATTCAAGAGTTCTTGACTAAATTAAAGCCTTGAACTTCCAACCTCTGTTGCCATTAGGTTTCTGCACATTTTTTAGACATCCACAGCACCAGTAACCATAGTTATGTATTTCATACTAGCTTTTCTTTTTAATTGAGAAACTTGTAGTGGTTTACGGAACAGGAAAACTGGTCAAATACTCAGAGTGTGCCAATGGATAACAGCTGGAAAAAGCTATGAAATAGGTTAATTAGCATAATTCAATGAGCCTAGATATCATAGGGGTGGAGTGGGTGAGAGAAACACATTTTGGTTTCAAGAGCTGGATTTTTTCCCCAACTAAAATTACCACAGACTGTGGCAGTTGTATGTTGACAGCAAGAGCACACAGAGTGAGAGTCAAGATGCCACATTAGTTCTGTCCATTCGACCTGAACACCCTTTGTTGAGTGTTTAATAAGAAAATACTTTTTTTTTTTTAAAAAGTCATGATACTGTTTTGAACAGGTGTAATTTACCCAGGCATACATGAAAAGGCTGTGATTGTCTTCATCCTCCATGCCCTTCTGGCATATGAAAGAGGTCCTTGAGGAGCAATGAGTCAGGAGAGGAAGGATGGTTCAGTGGTTAGGGTGCCAGGCTGGGACTTAGGAGATCAGAGTTCTGATACCTTCTCTTCCACTGACTTCCTGTCTGACCTGGGGCAAATCACTTAAATTCATAAATATAAAATAAATACATGAAAGAGTGAGGGGTTCGGAAACTGTGGCAACAGGGGCCATGTAAGTGCCTGAGATAGACAGATAACCCAAAGGCTTGTCCACATGGTGTCTAGCCTGCACTAGATGCTTGTAAATTCTAGTTTGCAGTAGTGTGCTGTGCAGTCGCTGGCCCATGCAGAGCCTGCTGGGCTGTGCTAGAAGTTCCCTGGTGCATGTTAACATAGCACTGCGTGAAACGGGACTACATTACCGCTTATTAGAGAATGTCTAGTACACGCCAGCAGGATCCATGAGGTCCAGCTAGTATAAACTAGAATTTACATTCCTCTAGTGTGGTCTAATGCACCATGTAGACAAGCCCTAAACAAAGGAATACCTGTTGTGGCTGCACAGTACAGTCTAATGCATGTAGCCAGCAGGCACATGTAGAAGTGATAGGTAGCTATCAGTTATCGTAATGGCTATGAGGGACCTCCAGCAAGATCACAAAGCACAAGTGTTTAGCTCAAGAAGACAGGAGTGTCTCTGGGTGAAAAGCTCTATAAAGAATCTCGCTCTCCTCATTCAAATTTTCTTTTCTTTTCACTGTCACAGTCGTGAATTTCAGAGACTGGTAGCAGAGAGTTGCTCTGTCCCTGCTGTGATATGAGCTGCCAGGCACAAAATCAGTGCAGGGAAGTGAGGCACTTATGTCGTTGTGCGTGAGTGTGCAAGGTAAGTGATGATCTGGCAGAATGTGTGTGTATTCATTTTCCATGCAGCTCCATAGTGACCCAGATATTTACATAACTTAAACCGTAGTAACAGTTTGTGCCGTCATCCACAAAACATTTGTAAATTGGTTCTACCTTATTCTTTTACATGGGGTTTCGCAAGTTCACCAAGTACCACAATGCCACACAGAAGTCTAGTTTTAAAGTTATAGATAAGTCTTCGTAATGTTCTTAAAGCAAGAAAAGTCCTGATTGCCTAACTCAATAATATCTAAACATGTTTGACTCAAGCTTTCCAAAACTGTTTGCCTTTAGGGTGAAACCAAGCATAGAAAGAGTTGGGAGAGTTATGAGCTGAGGGTTCTAATGGAAATCTGTAGCGCAGCAAACTCCATAATTAAGGATTCACCTTTGTCACAGCTGTCACAGGAGCCATGGATTCCATGATTTTCATGTTTTGTTTTTTAAAAAAATATCCATTACTTTTGACAGTTAAGGATTTTAACATATGGGTGGGTGGGTATGAACAAGCTTTGCTGAAAAGCTTGAGAGCTTCTAAGTTAAAAGAGGTCACTAGAAGAACAGGAACAAGGAGAAATTAGGATTATTGCTTTGTCATCGAGGATAACATGGGAGTTTTTCCACTGACTTGAATGGGAGCAGGTTCAAACTCTGAGTGACTTCGGAGTCTTAATGCTATTGACAGACTTGGGCTCCTAAATCACCTAGGCACCTTTGAAGATTTTACTCACAGGCACAGAATGGGAGTGATGGGGCAGAGATTACATGCATGACACGGTGGAAATCATGGTTGCTGTTGCAGAACTTCAAGCAAGTGCCAGGAAAGTGTATTTAAAATGGTTTTAAATGATTGGTTGAATGGCAGTAGCTTGGGCTTTTCAATCAGAAGTTCAAAAAGAATTGGGCACCTAACTCAATTCAGCTCCTTCAGAAATCCAAACCTTTGTTTTTAAGAAAAGGTTAATAAAAGTGATACATACTGTGACTTTTTCCTTTTTTTTGCTATAAATTCATGACTTTTTGCCTTTTATCCCACACCTAGGCTGTGACTTTCTGCATAATTTGCAATGACAAACTGCGAGCCCTAGCTGTAGAATATGAGTTGGGGCATTGCCTAGAGTAGCCAAAGCCCTTTTCACCAGGAATCAGCTCCCTTCTTCAACCTGTCAGAGTCCTGATGGGGATCTAGCGCTCTCTTCCTGCCTCAGGAGGCATCTCCTCCATAGCGACCATCACATCGGTCTTGCTAGACTCTACCGGCCCTCGTGTTCGCACCGATGTTTCACCCTATAGTCACTATCATTTAACATTCACCTTCTTCGTCAGGGGACTTGTTTGTTTTGACATCAAAACTCTGGTAAAGGATAATAAGGGGTCTAACTCGATACCCACAGAAGTTAATGGAAAGCCTGCCATTGATTTCAATGGGGTTTGATGAGAGCCAAATACGTCAGCCCCACTGTGCCCATTGTTCATCTAACTCTCTCTGGTGGAATTTTTCTAATACACCTGTTTCTCCTGGCTGCTTCACCCACTGCTGCTTCTCTTCCTCTTTCAAATTGCCTTGATAGCTAGAAGGCGCAGCTGTGGAAAATTCACCATTTCCCCCAAGGACCTAATCATGGGTTTTTTTCATCAATTAAAACTAAGTGGCACCAGACTTCATGTTTCTGTAGTTTGACTGAAACACGCTGATTAAAACACATGCCTGAAAAACACCAAGATGACCCCAAGAGAAATGTCACAAAAAGGTCTTTACAAGAAAGATTATTTAAGGACAAGGGTAAGGCAGAACCAAGCTGTCACTGAGAAATCCAGTTGCCATCACAAAAAAATCATGTCAGTAATTGCCGTGTTGTCACCAGGTGGCATGAATAGTAACTAAAAGTACTTCTTTTCTGCAGGAGCCACAGTAATTGAGGATACAGACAATCACATCAACTGTCTTATTACTCACAAGATCATTACCAGCACACACACACAAAAGAAATTTCTTCCCCCTTCCCTCCCTTCCTCGCATAAAAATGGTCACAAGTTCTTGAAATAATGAGGTCAACCATACTGCATCAATATGAAATTACTTTCAGTGTATTAGCCCATACAATACAGGACATATTCAAACCTTCACTAATAGGTCTTGGTAATAAATGATGTTAATTAGAAACTGAATGCTAATACTTTGCCAGACATGCAGAGTATCAGCCTGTCAGTTCTGGAAAATATGGATTAAATCCATTTTGGATCTCAGAAAGGAAATGAAATTTAGTGGTTGCAGTGCCATTCCCATTGTGAGATGCCCATAAGTCACCATTCTTTGTTTTCTTTTTTATAAAGTTTAGAAATGTTTTGCTACTGGGTGAGTGTGGTTTTATATCTATCTATCTATCTATCTATCTATCTATCTATCTATCGTCGTTCTAAGAGATCAGGAATTCTATGAAGTTTTACTGAAGAAAAACAAAAAATCAAACTCTTGACCCTATACTGATCAGTAGATTCAAAACAGAGTTTAATGACCGGGCACATGATGCTGGCTCTTTCTTATTTCTAGCTGCTAAGATTACGTCTATCCTGCCCTGCAGTTCGGGCGTCCTGTTGGACTGCCTTAATGTGACCCTAGGAACCTTTTCGTTCATGCTTATGGCATCCACATAGGGGAGTTACAGCGCAGCACTTAGGTAAGCACTATTCACACACCTCGTAGTCTGAACTGCGGGGCAGTATAGACATGCCCTTGGCTAAAAATATGCAAAATACTTCTTCTAACAACAGAACAGATTATCCTTTCCTGCAGAAAAAACACTTTTATTTGGCAATTTCTCTAAGGAATTTCCAATGGAAATTAACCCAAATTGTTTCATCGGTGGGCCAAGGGTGCTTTTCCTCCTTGTGGAAAATCCACCGCCCCCCTGCTGCAGGATCTCTGAAAAAGTAAGGGCTAACTGCACCAAGGGCCTAAATCACTACAACGGTTCTGCCCTGCCTTGTGGACCTCTGGTTCCAATAGATCCCCACCATCACTGACTCTCCATGTAGCCATGGTGGTTCCTGGGAAACCCAGAAAGAATCCACAGAAGAGTTAATGCAGTCTGGGTCTGTTTGACCTTTTTGAGGTATCTTGGGCCTGATCCAAAGTCCACTGAAGTCAACAGGAAAACTTCTATTAACTTTAAGAGGCTTTGGGGAATCAACCTTCTTTTGGGGTGCCAGATGGAATACAATGTGCTTTCCTCGCTCTTCTTGTCTTGCCTGATTCTACCACATCTCCACAAAAAGATGGGAAATCAGTATGTGGAGGACCCCTCCATGAACACATCTCAGAGGGTACAATCTGGGACTAGGGTGACCAGACAGCAAATGTGAAAAATCGGGACGGGGGTGGGGGGTAATAGGAGCCTATATAAGAAAAAGACCCCAAAATCGGGACAGTCCCTATAAAATTGGGACATCTGGTCACTCTGTCTGGGACACTGCTGTATCCTGCCACCATTGCCACACAGATGTTATGCAATCCTGACCGGGGAGGTGGCAGCTCACATGATCCCAAATGAGATGGCCAAAGGTCCCTGTCAGAATCTTGGTACTAAAACATGGTGCATGCGATAAGAGAGGTTGAGAACTTCCACAGGAATGCAGGAATGGCCAGGCTGATCAGCATTTGATCCACTTAGCACAGAATTCTGCCTCTGGCAGTGGAGAGTACCAGATGCTTTGGAAGAAGATGCAAGAAACCCCACCATAGACAGATGTGGGATAACCAGCCCATCTGTTTTTTATGGGGTGTCATGCCCTATTGCCCTTCCACAGTGTTCTGGTTTGGCACTTCCTTGCCATCATACCACACAGCTGGATATACAACCATTTAGGGTCCCTTGCAGAAACACTGGTTGTGTGTTTAGCCACTCTGCTACCTTCAGGTCCAATGCTATGGGCTGCGCTGAAGGGGGGGAAAACCCTATTTTTTTTTCAAATAAAACACGACGCCCTTAATTTTTTTTAAAAGTACTTTTTGTTTGTTTGGGGGGTTGATTTGTTTTCATTCTAAAGCTTGTGAGAAAATACGATTAAAATCTTTTGGCCCTTTTATTGTATGGATGGCATATTTAGCACAGCTCCGATACGTACCATCTGCCTCATCTGAACTTCAAACCATTGAGCAAGACGTACAGGAGCAGCAGCGTATCACAGACCAGGCTACTGCTCCACTGGCAGATCTATGGAGGGCAAGCCGAGTTCTAGCCAGGTTCGCTCTTTCGATTAACTTCCCAGGCCCTCAGAAGCAATGAGCCTTTCAGAAGGTCTGTTAATGCCTGCCTCTTTAATACAAATATATTCGGAATGTCTTACTTTGCAATAGGCTTGCTGCCACTTTGATGGTTAAGTCTGTTCCCGTTAAAGGCCTCTGTGACTTCTGCAGCGAGCCAGGCAGTCCCTGGGCGAGCAGCAGCAGTTTGGGTGTGTGGGAGGGGGCTCAGGACTAGGGGCAGGGGTTGGCAAGTGCGGGGGTGGGGCGCTTACCTCGGGGTGGAGGGCTTCCCGGCTCCTTCTGGCATGGCTCCCCTGCAGCTCCTAGGTGTCGGGGCGGAGGGGAGGGATTCTCCATGCCCTGGCCCCTGCCTCAGCCGCCTAGGAGCTGCAGAGATGCAGAGCCGGGTAGGAAGCCCCTGCCAGCCCCAACAACACCTGCTCCTCCCTCCCCCTGCGTACCAGCAGGGGTCCGGGATCACACGCCGCGGCCTGGGCCCTCCTCCTTCCCAGTCCCAACGGAGTACTCGTGGCCCCCTGCCCAAGTTTTAGTCAGGGCAGGTGTTTTTAATAAAAATCATGGACAGGTCACGGCCTGTGAATCTTTTTTTACAGCCTATGACCTGTCCTTGACTTTTACTAAAAAGACCTGTGACGAAAACATAGCCTTAAATATAACAAATGGACAGGAGAGACTTCAATAACAGTGATTAGTATAATGAGCAGTGTCACAGCACATCAACTGTATAGCCACTGTCAACTATTTTGTAAGCATCATAACAGAAGTGTGCTTTAAGGAGGGATTCCAAGGTGTCTTTGCAGATTTGGCAGCATAGGAGAATTCATAATGTTATCCTGACGGGTAGGCGAAGTCTTGTTGAAATTGGCTGATGTAACAGCCACCTTCATCCAGGATAAATGTAAAAAACAATTGAGCTCCTTTATAGAAACAATAGGAGCCTTGGCCCAAAACACAGGCCACGTGCAAGGCTGGAATAGGAGTTAAACCAGGTGGACCAAGGGTTTTCCCAGAGTCTGAGAACAAATGGTGGGGCTGGGGATTGATTAGATTACAGCTGTATCTGTGAGAGAGAAATACAGCGGATGTCCAGAGGGAAGGCAGCAGAAAGTCGAGGACAGCCAGAGAAGGACTTTTGTAGCATGATCCTGAGATAAAGCTAAGATTAAGAGCATTTGGATAAAGTGCTTGATGGAAAGAGACCTGAAACGGTGAGAAAATAAAATGTCTCTCCTGCTGTTTGATTCATACTGTGTTCAGGGAAACAGCTCTTGAGGCACATTCTTTGTAAATGAACAGGATTGCATCAAAGAAATACCTAACTCCATCGTCAATCTGTCCTCCTAGCAGAAACAATCCACAGGACCCAGAATACTAGCTAATCACTTATGTCAAAAGTGGTAACAATTATTGATGATTCATTAATATTGATAAATTTTTGCATGTCCCTGAGGTGACAGTTGGCCCATGAAAACACACCAAGAAATGCTGTTCATAAGAGAATTCCACAGAAAGTCTTCAGAGCTGAGAGAATAGTCATAGCAGCTCTGTAGAAGTCATCAGACTTTGGGGGTTTATCTGAACCGGGCCCAAACTCAGAACTCAACCATCACTAGTTATTTTGATGACACAGGTGATCAAATCCCAACCTTTCTTCCCTAGCCTCAGTTTGCTTTTTAACTTCAGGATTCAGCTTCTAGAATCCTTGTGGTCTTTTCATTTTATTGGGTTTCTGCTGCAGGTGGCTCACAATCCACGTATCCTGCTATGCTGAATCAGGCCCCCAGGAATGGAGGAGCCTCTGGAGTGGTCAATGGAGGTCGCCGCTTTTGGCAGGACTAATTTGGCTAGGGGGATATGGATCAGTGGTGGTCAGCAAGAGAGATAGGAGCTCTTAAACACCATTTATGCTATGAAAGTCAGAAAGGAATGGGAAGCAAGACAGAAAGATGAATTCAGAATGGCAATGCCCTCAGTTTTCAGATGACCTCAGGTTAAGTTATTTGAATGTTTCTTCAGCTGCCATGCTGGCATGGTTTTGAAGGTAACAGTCATATTTTCTGCTGTTATTAGCTGAGTGTGTGTGTGTCAGAGCTGAAGTACTTTCAGAGAGTTCCACCGTGTTTACTATTCTGCATTTTTAAATATATCCAACACAACTGTAATACTTTTTTAATGACAGGACTTAGCACAACCTGAAATAACCACCGTAGTAACATTCTTTGCCCATTCAAAGTAGTTCAATTCATTACTTAAATAAAACAGCACGCTTTCCCAGTCTACCAATAATTATAAAGAGAAACAATTATCTATGGTAGACCTTGTGGCTAACGACACTGTAAACACAAATCTTAATGCAAACCTGCCCGATCCAACAAACTGGGCAACTCCTTTTCTAAAGTTCAATCCTGCTAGAAATAAGATTTTTGGTAAAAGGTTAGGGCCTGATTCTCCACTCTGCCACACCAATTTTATGCTGCTGGGAATCCACTAAAATCAATGGCGTAACACCAGTGTAGTGAAGAACCAGGCCTCTAAAATTTGTCCTAAAGATCAGCTCAAACCACACCCGCATAGCCAAATCCCTCGACTTCATGAAACTTCAGATCCAGATGTTGTAGACCTGGACTATCTCTATAATTATCCCAAAACCATACAACTCCTGACATTTGGGAAAGTCTGGCTGCAGATTTTCATGGCTTGGACCCATCTCTGTTTTGTATTAGTATTTTCATTCTTCAGATACTTTCACAACTAAGACTGACATACAATCGGTACAACCACTATTTGCCAGCTACATCCACAACACGCCTCCTGATGCCTGGGGTGGAGTTTTAAGGAACAATATAAATGCTAGGTAGGGCTCTAGAGGTTCCAAACATTTCAGTCCAAGATTGGTGGCTGCCAATGACTCTTATTTTCTCATGGGAACGAGCAATAATTATGGACATTGTGATGCTTTTCAACCTCAGAGCTGAAATGCAATGGAAGTTACACAGCAGGTGGAAAATGCAGGTCAATATTTTCAAACTCGAGGACCTGAAGTTAGGCACTTAAATAAGTGGCTTTTCAGAGATGCGGAATGTGTTTAGCTCTTCTGAAAATCAGGCCACTTATGTAGGGTGCCCAAATGTGGATTTAGTGTTTAAATTTAAGCATCGAAATTTGAAAAATTTGATCCTCAGACCCCTATCCTGGAAAATCTGAGGAATGAATATTGGGGCAATGGTTTTTGTTCTAGACATCGAAAAGGGCAGTAATATTTGGAGAACCTTTCTTTTAAACATAAAAAAAATCATTGAAGATTGAGAATTGCTATGGGTCTAAATTTCAGTAAGTATAAGAGAGCCCTGGAAGGGGAAACATGAACAGCCGTAGAGAACCAACATGCCATCAAGGAAGACAAAGAAGCCAGCTGAAGTTCTTGGGAGGGGTGGGGGGAATGTAATTTCTAATCTAATCCTGAAATTATTGGGTTCAAATTTGAATCTGACCCTGAAATTACCACAATACATGTGCACCTGCCCATCAGAATGGAAGTGCCCAGGTACTTGGGTAATGGGTATGAAAGAAAGAAAGAAAGAAAGAAAGAAAGATCAGATACCTTGTTAATAGCTGATGTTTCTTTTCCTCATGAAGAAGACTATTTTCAAAGAGCATCAGCAAACATAACGGAGGACAGCAAAAATATTAGCTGCTTACTCTAAAAATAAGTGAAAGTGCAACCAAATATAATACGAAAATAATATTTTTATATAAACTTCCAAAATGTGTTTTCCTAATAAGTACCAGTGTTTGCTTCTTTTCTCAGTCTATTTCATCAGGATAACATTTAAGCAGTGCTGTAAGCACAGTATATTTAGATAAGCTGTTGAATGAGTTATTGGAGATTCTAAGTGTCATAGAATTTAGCTCAAGAGACAGAAAGAGAATAAACTGATGTGCATATATATAACTTTACTGGCAACTCATTCAACAATTCAGCTGAATACATAAACTCTGCCTGGCAGGCATGTATGAAATTTTACCCTAGTATGTGAAGGCAATTAGGGGCCTGATCCAAAAACGAAGTCCATGGAAAGACTTTTCAACTTCAATGGCTTTTGGACTAGGTCCTACTTGAATAATGACTCATAAATATGAGAAATTAATATACCTGTAGGTCTTTGCTCTACAAGCTATCAATATGCCTCTACAACTATTTTCATATACTTGGGTAACAGATCAATATCTACTACTTCAAATATAAGAGACATGCCCTCTAATTCCTGCTGGGCATTTCCTGGTAGACCTGTGACAGGTTTCACGTGGGAAACAAAACAAAACAAAAAACAAACAAAAAACCGAGGAGTCCTTGTGGCACCTTAGAGACTAACAAATTTAGTCTCTAAGGTGCCACAAGGACTCCTCGGTTTTTTTGCTGATACAGACTAACATGGCCACCACTGAAAGGTTTCACGTGGTAGATTTATCTTTTATAAAATTCATCCAGTTATGATCATATCACTGGTGCCCTAAAAAGTTAAATATATTGCTGCACAGACAAGTGTTCTCTGTGTCTCTTCACTGGCTACCCAAATTACAATTTTATTTTGGATCATCTTAACTCAATACTCTAATTGCTCTGAGAACAGCCCAGGAAGATGAGCTAAATGAAATCTCTGCACTGAATCTTTAATGCCGGACGTTAGTAAATAAGCCCCAAGCTATTGCTAATCAATATCAGTTACTGAAATGGATCGCAATTCCCTCCCCTCACAATTCTTCATGAGATTGATCCAAAGCAGGCTGCTTTTGCTCTCACAGGAAGCCTAGCCAGACCGCTTTAAAGAACTGGGGATAATGTTTAAATGAGTTCTTATGGGTTTGAGCAAGTGCAGCTAGTTTGTTAACTCCAGCGGCAATGCACTCTTGGGAGGCCTACAAAGCTAAGATCTGGTTCCATTGTGACTTTTAAAAATTAATTGCCACAGATGCCCGTTCCCTGAGGAACCGTACAATGATTCCAGTTGTTAGAAAATGGCTGAATCACTACTTTTGTAAGAGATTGCCAGGGAACTACGAAAACCCTTTCTTCGACCATGTGAAAATAGTATTTGTCATGTAATGGAGAAGGTGGTCAGCTCCTACCTCAAGTTTGATGCTTGCTGCAAGAGGGGAGATCAACAAAACCATTTCCAGTCACTAGTGGTCCATTGTCCATGAACTACATTTTGCTCTCAGGGGCCAGATCCTCAACTAGTGTAAACAGCCCTAGCTCCATTGAAGCACCAGCTGGGGATCTCATTCAGGGGGCAGAAGTAGAATTGCTCTCCACTACTACTGTCAAGTCTTAGTCCTTTATCACTCCTAATACTATTGCTGCACTGCTCTGTTACCTGAGCGTTTTCGTTAAAGGTTCACGGCAGGACCAACACAGCAGATGGGAAGAGGGAGAACACAGTAATACTACCAGTTTCTTTGACCTGATGATAACAGTGGTTTGTCATGAGGGCTACAAGGAATCCCTGAGACTAGCTGGCCTGCAATGGTTTTGCACATGTAGAGCGTACTAACCGGCTTTCAACTAGCCGGGACATTATCAATGGAGACACTGGGCTCTCTATACAGCTCTTGTCTACCAGTTCCAATCTTGAACTCTTTACTCACTCAGAAAGGTTTGGGCGTTATGGAGATACTCTGTGGTTCTCACCACCATGCAGGTCTGTTACAAATTAGAGGTGGTTCAGAACCAAATGCCAGGATCCAGACATCCCAGATTTGATTGAATTTGAGATCCAGATCTGAACATTGGATTCATGACTGTGATTCAGTCCATAAAAGATAAACATCCCTATGCTTTTCCAAAGACCAGATGCGATCTGAACACTGATAGCATAGACATATTTTATGTAACATGCACTTGACTATAGCTTACAAAAGTTCCCTATACAGTGGGAGCATTACACTTTGCGACACACAATACTTTAAAAAAATCCTTTAGGGCCTCAAAGCCATCTGTTCCTTTTCCTCTTTTCCAGATGGTTGTTTACCTGCTTTAATGTGTGCCCCTTATTTTACCAGACACTGCAGTGATGTTTAAAAGAGGGCAGACAATGGAAAATCTGGACTAGATCCAGCATCCCAGAAACACCTAAATGTCAATAAAGGATATATATTTAGAAACCATCCAAAACATTTCACCCACCAAACTTGAGGAAGTGTGATTGTTATCTGTAGTTAAAAAGTTGTGGATTTTCTTCCCCTGTTTATCCATTAAAGGATTTGTTTTCCGTATTGTGGTGTGTTCAGTATTATCATGAACATATCCAATTTTCAGTAAGCAAGGATACATTGGGTCCTATTTGGAATAATCAATTTGAACCTGCATCTTTGGCTATTCCCATTTTCTAGTAGCATACAGTCTTGCAAAGTCATCATGAAAATTCACTAGCCCAGGCACACAATAAAAACAAAACCCAAAACAAAAACCCTCAAACTGCTCTTGAAACTAAGGACCTACCTATTATTAATATAAACATTTGAAGATTGTTGGCTTCAATGGGAGTTTTGCTCAAGGCCGCCCAGAGAGGGGGAGTAAGTGGGGCAATTTGCCCCAGGCCCTGGGCCCCGCAGGGGCCCCCACAAGAATTTTCCAAGGCCCCTGAAGCGGGGTCCTTCACTCACTCCAGGTCTTTGGCGGCAATTCAGCGGCGGGGGTTCCTTCCGCTGTGGGATCCGCTGCCAAAGTGCCGGGTCTTCGCCAGCAATTCGGTGGCGGGGAGTCCTTCCGCCCCGGGACCCGCAGCCAAAGTGCCGGCTCTTCGGCGGCAATTTGGTGGCGGGGGCTCCCCGCCGCCGAAGACCCCAGGCCCTCTGAATCCTCTGGGTGGCCCTGGTTTTGCTTGATTAAGGAATGCAGAAGTTGGCTCTAATATTTTGCTCACCCATTTAAAAATGACCCCAGGGAAAGTAGTAACTAGAAATGCAAGGCTGAGCAAATAAAATGTGATACAGTAACAACAACAATAATCACGAGAAGAAGAAAAAGAAGAAGAACCATCACTACCGACAACAACAAACACATTTTCTAATATCAAACATTGGCATATAAGCTATAGTGACTTTATATTTTCTTCTTTACACCTTTAGATCCCAGGCCTATGAGCATGCGTGTGAGTAGCCCAATGAACTCAGTGGGACTATCCGTGTTCAGAAAGATAAGCCTGTTGCATGAGCACATTGTGGAATCGGAGCCTCACACATCCCCAGGGACATTTTCAGCATGGCAGTTAACAAATGAGGTACCAAACTGCTGCTGCGGTTAATAGGCTCACTGGCACCAGGCACCTTAAGACACATATTTCCCTGTCCATTTTCATCTGACATGTAATAGCTTCCCCCTCGTCCCCGCTATTTGTGAACTAACACGGTGAACAAGAATTTAAAGCTTGACCAAGGCAGCAGGAAAGTCAATAGAAGATGTCATACAAGGGGTTACTTGTTTCATTTCAAACGTGTACTCCTCCTCCTCCCTCTATTAATTGTGACCATGGTAATTGATGTTATTTAAACATAAGAACATAAGAAAGGCCGTACCGGGTCAGACCAAAGGTCCATCTAGCCCAGTATCTGTCTACCGACAGTGACCAATGACAGGTACCCCTGAGGGAGTGAACCTAACAGGTAATGATCAAGTGATCTCTCTCCTGCCATCCATCTCCATCCTCTGACGAACAGAGGCTAGGGACACCATTCTTACCCATCCTGGCTAATAGCCATTTATGGACTTAGCCACCATGAATTTATCCAGTCCCCTTTTAAACATTGTTATAGTCCTAGCCTTCACAACCTCCTCAGGTAAGGAGTTCCACAAGTTGACTGTGCGCTGCGTGAAGAAGAACGTCCTTTTATTTGTTTTAAACCTGCTGCCTATTAATTTCATTTGGTGACCCCTAGTTCTTGTATTATGGGAATAAGTAAATAACTTTTCCTTATCCACTTTCTCAACATCACTCATGATTTTATAAGGTATTTACTGTAAGTAACAGAGAGAGGGGCCCTTGAGAGCGCCATTAGACTGCTTGGGATAGCGGGAGAAGGTAATGACTCTTCCTATTAGGCAAACAAAAAGGCTGGCTAGTTCTCACCCAGCTTGTCAGATGCTAGCTCAGTGGTTTGAGCATTGGCCTGCTAAAGCCAGGGTTGTGAGTTCAATCCTTGAGGGGGCCATTTAGGGAACTGGGGTAAAAATTTGTCAGGGATTGGTCCTGCTTTGAGCAGCAGGTTGGACTAGATGACCTTCTGAGGTCCCTTCCAACCCTAATCTTCTATGATTCTCTTTGCATCCTGGACCATGCTCTTTAAATCCCTTCTAGCGCCTTTCCGTAATGCATTGTCACACATTTTAATTCCACTTCTTAGTCTGGCACCAATGAACTTTTCCAGGAAAACCAAGCTGAAACGGCTCTAGGATGGGAATACGTATTTGAATGGTGGGGGTGGGGGAGAAGGCTGTTTAAATAGAAGGCTTTCATGTAAAGCACTCAAGTACCCTGCTGTGTAGTCTTTGCACTATAGGTTGTGATCAAACTGTAATTCCCCAATAGACTTATAACCGTGATTTCCTACCCGCTGGGCTGGGAAGCAATTTTCTGAACTTCACTCAACAGATCTGCTATTTCCACGGCATAAAAAATAATCACACATTCAAATTTGCAGAGTCCATGTTTTTAAGAAAATCATATCTTCTAGTCCTGGCATAAGCAGGTTTTGTACAGCAGGTGGCAGCACCGAAGAGCTGCTAGGATGATTTTTAGCTGACTGCATTGTTGCAGAATCCAGATCAGTTAGTGCCAACACAAGGAAGAAAATCCACCCCTCCGCCTTCCCACACCCCTGCCCAAAGTCTCTCTTTGCCTCTCCTGGGTTAGGGCCACACTGTTCCACACACACTGGTTTCAATACAACTCCTGGAGGAATAAGGTATTACGCTGCCTAGGGGGGCAGAATCTGGCCCTTAACTATTTATTTTATATGTTATGGTTTTATTTTACATTTTAAAGATATGAACTGTGCAATCAATGCAAAAATGTGAAACGTATCTTGTATATTGTCCTGTGGCTGCATGCACAGAACTCTGAGACTGAAAAGAGTAGAGGGGGGGTCACCATGAAAAGTGACCCTCATACTATAGGCTGGGGGAAGTGGAGCAAAAGGCCCAGGGTGAGCAGTAAGAAGAAAGAACATAGCTGGGTCACCCCAGGAGTGTCAGAGTTCCCGCCCTTGTTCCCACAGTGCTCTAGTGGGGGGAACTAATCGGATACTAGTTAGTAGTAGCAGAGAACTTTCTCTTCTGGAGCAGCTCAGCTGCACTGGCCAGTGGGGCAGGAGAGTAGACCCAAGGCCCCACCCACTCTCTTATCTACCTGCACAATGGAGTAATATCAGCCCCATGGAAACCTGCTCCCTCTCACACCTACTGATCATCAATGCTGGAGGCTGTGCAGGCGAGTCAACAGGCTCCTTCTTCCCCAGCATGGCTGCGCTGGGCGAGACATGGGCTTGCCTATAATTGGTACAAGTTCTACGAGGGAGAGGGAACAATGAAAGGAAAGATGAGCGTTGAGGTTAGCTGAACAGGAAAGTCTGGAGGCCAAAGCTGAAGAAAGGGAGAACTGAAGACAACAGTGAGAGGACGGATAGACAGAGATATAAGAAGGTGCATTCCCATGCAGCAGTCATCAAGAGAGATCTTTACACAACAGAGCAAAAGGTTGTGTACACTAGCCAATAATGAGCCTTTTTGCATTCTAATAACCACAATCATAAGTGGTAAAAGACCTATTTTTATTTGGAGGATGAGGGGAAATGGAAGAGGTGAAAACAAACCCATAATTTTAGAGAGGAAATCCTTAGTGCAGGTGTATACCTAGCACTGTTTTTTAAATATTACATTTTCACACTGTAGAAGCCCACTTCAGATTGAGCTGGCGACGAATGCACCACCAGAGACGTGCAGTGATGTTGGTATGCTCATAAAACAAATGAGAAGGTGCCCCTTTTATTTGGTCACACAAGAACTAAATGTTTGGAAAGACCCATCCAAACATGGCTAGGGAGGTGTAGTATAATATTCCCCAGATAGTCCTATCCCAACTCCCAAAGCAGATTTTCCTGTGCAATTAGAAAAGCTTTCCTGCTCCTATTAAATAAAGGCCTGGGTTTGCTTTCATAATGCACCGTGTGCTAGTTCGCTTTCATACAGTGTGTTTTGCTGGGGCGGACTCTCAGCTCAGCATTAAATACCCAGATCGCTCAGTTCTGACCTCTTCATTCAAACATGATTAATGTCATGGCTGGGAAGGAGGAGGAGGAGGAGGCGAAAGGCAGTGTTGTTTACCATGGCATTCATTCCTCTCCACTCTCCTTCCCAGATCAATGCAATAACTTTCACTGCCACTTTGTCGGCAAGACAGAAATATGCAGCATCAAACATGCCATGTTAAAGCGGTGTCTGGAATATGAGCTGAGGGAGCTGGGGCCCAGGTTTGTGTCAACAGCATCTCTCACATCTCTCAGGCACCGGGAGATGAAGGTCGCAAAGGAAGAGCACTTGAATCAACTGACAAGCTAAAGATAAGCTTACAAGGAAAATTGCGCCTTCCTCCTGCCCCTTTCTGGAGAATATCTCTCAAAAGGAGACATACCAAAAAAATGTAACCCTACAACTATCCACATCTTATTGCCAAACCACCTGCAAGCTTTAAGATAACCGTAGTGCTATTTCTCCATAGGACCTTAGCAAATGTAATTGCTGTTGACTCTCTCATCATTTCTGGAGTTTGAGTTTGCCTCTCCTTCTCTCTGTCTATCTAGAAGACAATAACACTGCCAGCCAGACTTTTGCTACAGCTGGGAAAAATCCCCCAATAAAATTTCAAGTGGAATAGCAGAGAGAGAGAGAGAGAGAGATGTACATTAAAGACCTGATCCAAAACCCATTATATTCAATGGGAGTCTTTCCATCAACTTTAACCGGCTTTGCTGCAAGCCTTAAGTATGGTGTTTATAAGATCCAAATATTTTTGACCCCAAAATACATAGCAGTTTGTTTCCTATTTCATTAGACAATAATAATGAATATTTCTAAGGCACCTGTCACAGATGATCTCAAACAACCTTAATTAATTAATACTCATTACACTTCCATGAAATAGACAAGATTTTTGCCACTTTATAGATAGGAACCTGCAGCACAGAGAGAGATTAAACGATCTGCTGAAGGTGACAGCGGAAGTCTGGGGTAGAACCAGGAACATCACTTCCAATCCTGGACCTTAGCCACTAGACCATCCTCCCCCAGTATCGCTGAGGGCATCCTGTGCTGGCAGGACACTATTACTGCTGATCGATACAGCATGATGTTCATAGTGTGAATCGTGAGAGGGACAGTGTGCTTCTTGAAAGGGCTTTGGGATCCCTTCAGGGCTTCTCAAACTGGGGGTCGGGACCCCTCAGGGGGTCATGAAGTTATTACATGGCGGGGTCGCAAGCTGTCACCTCCACCCCAAACCCTGCTTTACATCCAGCATTTGTAATGGTGATAAATATATAAAAAGTGTTTTTAATTTATAAGGGGGTCGCACTCAGAGGCTTGCTATGTGAAAGGCATCACCAGTACAAAAGTTTGAGAACCACTGCCTTAGTCCCTCTTCAGGATCATCAACAGAGAAGTAATCCCTTGACATTTTCTGCAGAAGCAATCAAAGAAAGGTAAATCCTGCCACACTGCTTCAGGAGGAGACTAAACCAAGGTTAATAAAGAAACAAGCTGAAGGACACTGATTTGTCACGTTTACAAGGAGAAAAAAATATGACGGAGGTTGGTTGGCTACACAAAATTTGGCATCTTATAGCAGCACAGAGTGGAAATCATGCACACTTACTGCCGTGTGCTTGGCTTCTCGATTAATGGTACAAGCTTTCTGCTTTCTGGAATTTATTTTTCTTTTATTTTCGAGGTTAGAATTTTTTTAACTGTGGGGCAAAACTCACATGGCTCTACAATTTTCTCAGTTTTTATTTACACTCACTTTAAACTGACAGCATTTGGTTAAGCCAATTTCTGACCCTAGAAACCACCAACTGAATGTGATATTTTAAAAATATGTAGTTAATTTTCTTGGCATTAAGGAGACAACACAACAATTGCTATCTCACACACAACACCAGCACATTTCCCATGCCATAGATTTCCTCTCTTTATCACTTTTATTACTTTTTTCTCAATGAACTTGCATGGTGTTACTAATTCAGTTATCAGGCAGAGAAACCAATGATAAATCACTACTGAAGCCAAATAGTGAATCACATTGTAATAGGGTGGCAGTGTGGTCTAGTGGGCAGAGCTCTGGCCTGAGAATTAGGAGACCCGGGCACTATTCTGGATCTGCACTAAATTGCGGTGTGATATTACACAAGTTACGTGACCTCTCTGTGCTTCTCTTTCTACTTCTCATGTGTCTTGCTCTGTCTGAACAATGCCTAGCTCAATGAGGCTTCATCTTGTTCAGGGCCTCTCGGTGAAAGCGTAATATTAATACCTGAAGTCATTGTATGGGTATGTAGAGTGCTTCAGTAGATAAAGCACCAGATGAAACTCAAGAGACTTGGGTTGTACTTCTGCCTCTGCTGTTGTGTGACATTTGGCAACTCACAGCTTCTCTGTACCTTAGTTAACCCTGTCTATAAAGGAGGGACAACCATTTCGCTCATGATGTTTCTCTATTGTTGATGTAAAATGTTGTATAAGTACTACATTATATCATATGTTACACTCTCTCATATTACACACCTACATTATAAAAGAAAGAGTGACTCACAGGACCAAGATATTTTCCAAGACTGGCATGCCAGCACTCAACCTGAATCATAAAACATTTTTTACTGGGTAATGAGGCTCAGTTTTGCGCTCTTTACTCAGGAAAAAATCCACCTGAGCTCAATGGCGGTTTTCTTTGAGTGAACAGGATAAGAAAAAGAGTAATTTGAAGGTCTAGTTGGAATCAACCCATGTTGCTGTGATCTTATTTATCAGTTATATACAAAGAGAGGCAACTACAAAATGAATCCCTTTCAGGGTTAGAATTTAATCTGGTAAATCGGACAGTGTCCTGTTCACTGAGCAACATATCAGTTATAGTAAAAGCAATTAATAAAATGTATAGGGCAAAATTCCTCCATGATGACTCTAGAGTTACACCAAGGAGGAATTTGGTCCATTTTGTCTTATTTCACTGATGCAGATGTTTTAATTGATGCCATTATAGTGCATAATGATAGATATTCAACTGAAAATGACGTGAAGTACATTAATCCACATGGAATAGCACAGTAGTTAATATTACAGAAAATGCTGAACAAGTTCACTTCAAACAGGAATTATTCTAGGTGTCATTTGGAATGAGGTAGCATTACCACATAGTGATCATTGTTTCCAAAGCAGCTAGCTTGTAAGATTACCACAAAATATTAGTACTGCGCAGTATTTTATAGTAACAGTGGCCTCTACATTAACTCTCACATGAAAATGCAGGGAACAAAAAATACAGCTATCAAAAATGTTGTCCAGGGTTTAGGAAGCTGAAGAATACATCATCCTTCCTCTACCTGAGGCTGGTGGCTCAGTGGGAGGGGCGCCTGAATTGGATGGTGGATAGGCTGGGGGACCCTGACCCAAATTACAGATCCCAACCAGACATGCTAACAGGATAGGATCTTTTACGCTGCACTCCAAATCCATTGGTCCATCAATAGCAAGATGACTGACTCGGTTGCCATGTGCTTATGGGATGATCATCTCCAATGGGACCACAGAGCATGGAGTGATAGTTAATGGCGAGCAGCGTTAACTAACCCTTTGTGTTTGCATTCGCTTGGCAGTGGGAACATGCCACAGGGAATGGCTCCTCCTTGACTCTCTCCCCATGACCCCAGGCTACTCTCTTAGAGAGTCATGTGGAATTTCTGAAGACTGCAAGGTGGCAGTGGGAGATGCAGGGACGGGGGGAGTCGTTCCACAAAGCCACCTTTCCCATCTGGGTTGTGCCCCACCCCCATTTCCATTGGATTGTTATAGTTCTTCTCCCTTCCACACAAGGGAAGGGAGCAAATGGTCCCCAGAAAAAGAGCTTGTGTACTTCTGCATGCTTTTACCTGAAAAACAACCCTGTTGCAATGGAGTATTCAGTTATAATACAACTACTGCAGAACTTAAAACATACTTTTTCCGATGCTGAGCGTCTGTATATAAATTTACAGTCCTGGGGTTTTCCCGGGATTGCTGTGACAGAATTTGATTAATACAAAGGGTGAAGCTTGGAAGATTTGGGTTGGCTAAACATTCAAAAGTCCGGATGCTTATTCACACTTTTGTTTGAACTCCAAATTGTAAAATTCATGTTGTAAAATGAGGTTCTCACAATGTTACTTTTGTGCATGGTTCCAATATTTCTAGACTCAGAAAGAGCATGGGAGAGAGCCTATTCTAAGGTATTTCAGCAATTCTGCCTCTGGCGGGGACCAGGAAATGTGGATGTGAATGAAAATGAGAAACAACATAAAGCAGGTTAACTGAACTTTCTGAACCTTTCAGAAGAATTCTGCTCAGGTTCACTTTGAGTTCTGGGCGAGCTTTCTGGTCAATGCCCATATTATTCAAACTAGCTCTCCCATCCTTAATAACGAGGCTCACCAAAGGCTGTTGTAATAGCTGCCTTACTGGGTCTGGGTCTGCTCAATTGAGACTGCCTGTCATAGGTCTCACCCCCACTTGGAGCTGTTGGGTTCCAATGTGGGGACCTGCCTGGTTTCCCTCTAAACTAAAATCCTAGTTTAGATCTAGTAAAAGCTGCCACCACTCAATCAGATATGTGGATTGAGACACAGTCCTTCCCCAAAATCCTAGGGGATACCAAGAGCCCCAAATCCATGGAGTTCTTATACCCAGGAGAAATAAACCATTCCCCCCTGCTTTCTCCCCCCTCCCTTTTCCTAGGAGAGACACCGGGATTCACTACAGAGGGATGCTTCCCTCCTCTCCTTTCCCTAAGAATCCACCCAAGGAAAGATCCACCAAGTCCTTAATAGAAAAGAATTTATTAAAGAATAAAAAGAAAAGTCACTCTCTCTGTAATCAAGATGAAACAATACAGGGTCTAAACTTATCAATCTCTGGAGAGAATTCCCCCTCCCTTCTTTCTCAGTAAAAGCAAAGTAACAGCAAACAGGAATAAAGAATTTCCTTTAGCAAACACACAATTGCAAATGTAGAAAATAACTCAAAAGACTAATTCGCCTTTCTAATTAATACTCACTATTAAATAGTAGAAACTACTCCAGGAGAACTTGGAGACATGACTGTCCTCTCTTAGATCCAAAGAGAGCTCTCTAACAAAGAACACAGACAAAGGCTTCCCTCCACAGAGATTTGAAAAAATCTTGTCTCTGATTGATCCTCTGGTCAGGTGGTCATCAGGTATTGCATGTTAACCCTTTACAGGTAAAAGAGACCTTAACCCTGATCTGTTTATTTATGACACTGCCGGTTACAGTAACACTCAAAAAGGAAATCTAGTGGCCTAAAACTGTGATGCTCAGACTTCAACATGTTTCCTGGGGTGTGAAGGCCTTGCTCTCCAGTGGTTACAGAAACCATATAAATGCTCGGATTTATGCCTGTAGCTGGAAATGTTCTTTTAGCTCAAATGGTAAAATGCTTGTGTTTGGATGGTCAATGATTCAGTTCCCAGCAGGGGTGGTGAAGTTATGCACTGAAAGAACATTCATTACATTAAACTGCAACGTGAATTGCTAGCATGCTGTAGTGCAAGAGGACTTGCTAAATCCTTTCCTGGGGACTACTGAGGAGCCTGCTCAGGGACTTCCAAGAGACTGCACCACTACTGGATTTCTGCCCGTGCAGCTGCCTTGCAGGTTGACTAACCCAACAGGAAATGTAATTGTGATCAAATCGTTCAATGAGGACTGATGGTGTGGTGGTCAAGTTAGGGCTGCATTTTCAAATAGCAGTTGCTGAAATAACCAGAGGTACTTACACATGAAGGTGAGTTACAGGTGGAATAAGAGAGAGAGGGACTTTCACTTTCCTGGTATGATTTTCTAAATTCTTCCCTTTTGGAATAGAGTACGGAGCGTGTATTTCAGATTAACCCCCCCGCCAAATGTATTAGATCAGGGGTCAACATTTGGTGGAGTTATTTTTGTTTTAAATAGTTTGTAATTATGGGGGTGGGGGAGGACGTGATCACTAGTTTAAATAAAAGGCAAGACTTCAGGACATACACCAACTTTTACTGACTTTCCTTTGCAGACAGGCAAAATCCTGAGGTGCGGTGTTTAGAACTGTTTAACCTAGCTGCTTGATTAATTTCCCCATCAATAGACGTTGGGATAAATACTGACTAAAACATCTCATTTCAGGAACATTGATGTCAGTCAGGGAAGAGGAAAAGAGAAAAAAAAACCAGGCCATGGCCCCTTTGAATTTCTTTCCTGCCTGACTGACGTGCTTATTCAAGCAGTGGGAGTGTTGAGGGCAGAAACCATGCATTTGGGTTGTTATTATTACCTCAAGTCAGGGGGTGCAGCAGCACCCCGAGTCCCAGCCCCTATGTATTCAGAGAAGAACCTGCCCCTTGCTTTAGGACATTTGGGGGGATTCCCTGAGCATCTCCTGAAGTTTCCCAACTGAAGAATCCCAACTAGCCATCACAACTGCAAAACAAAGGAAGCTGACAGAGCTTTCATGGGCAAGCAACCGTGCAAGCTATTTTACATGTAAACCAGCCTGGAATCTCTCTGCTTCTATACTGCCATAGAAATGTGACATTAACCTACAGGTGCCACCGCATGCTGAGATGCTGCATATCTTCCCCGTTTGCCATAAAGGGAAATACCGTGGGACCTGGTGTGGTAAGTATGGATAAATCATGGCTTTTTAATGGTGACTGTTGTTGAGACACATGAGCACAAATGCTTGTGAACATGTACACTCTTTTCTGGTTGCCCATTCTTAACAAAAACCTACCCACAAAATCAGATGCGAGCCTATGCAATATGTTCCTGCATAAGTTTATGAAGAGTAATGTGTTCATTACATTGAACTCAGAGTATATAATGCACGATGTTCAAATATTTCATGGGTACAATCTATTAGAAAGTACATGGCATGTAGTGTATTTCCAAATGGACATTCATTGGACTTGTTGGATGATAGCCAGCTCCAGAAATGTGCCATCTCTGCAGCAGACCTTAGCTTTGTTGCCTTTCAGAAAGAGAGGCTATTCTTGGCAATTAGGCATTTGAAAAGCAGCAGGGACCACCAGGAGACACAGCACGTTTATTGTATAATTACAGTTGTAGTACTTCTGTGCTTCTAAATCTGGGTGCAGAGGGTAAAGTTCAAAATCTTTTTCATGTGCTCCTTGCCTAGCAGAAGCACTGTACCAGTGGAAAAGTAATGTTCAGGGCATTTGGCAAAAGGTCAGAAGCTGTAAGGTGGAATCATTTGTGAGGACAGGTCATTGTGAGATTTTTTTTACTCCTTCCATGAATAAAAATTGCTTTGGAGAGAGGCAGGCACTGCAGCCTTTGAAAAAGACTCTATAAAACCTTTTACACAAAATCTCTTTCCCCTCATAAGTTGGCATTGTTGTTCAGCACAATAGCATTCACTTAGTGAGAGTCAAGGGCCAGCAGTCTTACTGTGCTAGGTAAAAGGTTGCTTTATAATACTACAGGTAGTTAAGTAGATAACATGTTTTAGTTGCAATGACATATGAAAGGTTCTATCCCCTTTTCTCTATGTGCAGCAAGAAAGCGACACTAGAATCTTAAGTCCGAATTCCTCTAGAACTTAGCAGAAGGGAAGTTTCCCTGGTTCTTACATTGTGTTAGCTGAACTCCAGCTCTACCTTTACATACATTTTAAATAGAAAATAGACCTCACTACATATTTGCGCATTGCAAAGTAAATTGCAGTTATTACTAAATTGAGCAGTTCAGTGTCACAGTGTACATTGATACTTATCAGTGGTATGGTTCTGGAGATCTCAAAGCGCTTTTACAACAGAGACCTAATTTTCCTCATCTGTAAAATGGTGACCAGATGAGAAAAATGAGGCAATCAGAGGCCGAGGACTTGTCTATATGTGAAGTTAGTGCAGAATAAGCGAGGGTGTGAATTTAAAGGGCAATAACTTCTCCATACAACCCCGCTATGTGGACACTCTTATTCTTCCCTAACAATGCCTTTGTGTGGCTTAGCTGAGGGCTTCTCTATATGAAGACTTAGTGCAAGCCAGGGCCGCCCAACGGTGGTGGGATGGGGGTGAGGAGGGGGGCAAGTGGGGTAATTTGCCCCGGGCCCCACAGGGGCCCCCATGAGAATACAGTATTCTATAGTATTGCAACTTTTTTTTATGGAAGGGGCCCCTGAAATTGCTTTGCCCCGGGCCCCCTGAACCCTCTGGGCAGCCCTGGTGCAAGCTGGGGTGTGAATATGTAGCGCGTCAGCCGGCGGCTGACTAAGTGGCCGTGTGGACCTTGCTAAAACTTCTGTAGTGTGTTTTGATGTATTGCCATTTACTTACAATACACAGTAAGTAATACACACAATACACTACAATACACAGCCACTTCGCGCTCAGCACGCTGGTATGCTGTAGAGTTCCATCCCAGATTGCTGTGTATTGAGCCCGGAGTGACTTGTCCCCGAGTACAAAGTGAGTCTATGGCAGCACGAGGAATACAACCAGGCTTCCTGACTCCCAATTGGATGCTCTATTCCCATAGGTCACACTCGCTTATACTGTATGCTCAGACACCTCTGTGTCAATGTGTGTCAAATGGGACTAGTCCTAAAAATGGGTTTCCTTCTACACTGAAGTTTTTTTGGGGGGGGGCTGATTTACCATAAGAGCCTGATTATGAAACAGCTTGACAATACCCAATCGGTTTGATATTTGTGAGTTTGTTTAGTAGAAAGTCAACAGCAAGGAAGTCAGCTAGTGAGACATAAGATATATTGGAAGTAGGTAAGATATGGAGGTTCACTTAATTGGAATCTTCTTGTATTTTCACTTTGTGAGGGCAAGAGGACAGCATTAGCTTTTCTAGCGGACTTCCCTTACGTAAACCTACCCTGCTGTTCTGCACTGTGTATTTGGGCATTACACTGACTATACAAGGGCTGGAGGATACTATAGTTCTTTTTATAAATAAGAGAAAATTATCAGCCCTAGCTCTCCTGTTGCTGAGTAGCTAACTGCCCTGAAACGGACACATTTGTATATATCTATATCTGAATTTTGGTCTTGTAAGCCTGCATACAAATGGCATCTCCTGGGAAGAGTCCCAGTATGAAACAGCCACTTCATTTTTATGGGTTTCCTTCCCTATCCTGAATAATTTAGGCCGTAATCCTGTCAGCTGTTCTAAGCATGGGGACCCCCTGTGGCCCCACGAAACTAAGTGGGGCTCCACATAGAACAGCTTGCCTTTGATTGCTTAGCTAGATGTTTACTATGCAACAGCAGCAGTGCGGATCAGGACAGAGAGCATTCAGGTACAAAATATGCAACCAATAGGCATCTACATCCCTTCCAAGAAGAGTAAGTTCAGGAGGAGAAACAGGAAGGGCAAAGGAGAGTAGTGCTGGAAAACTTTATGCTGAAGAAGCTGAAGAAAAGTGCACAGCAGGAGTGGGTATTCACCCACGAAAGCTCATGCTGCAAAACGTCTGTTAGTCTATAAGGTGCCACAGGATTCTTTGCTGCTTCAGCAGGATCACTAAAAATGCCCAGCTGTATCTGGGTTTCTGCCATGATATGCAAGGCAGAGACAAGAGGATGTTTAAAGATTTTTTTAACAGCGGGGGTGATTCATCGCTGGAACAATTTACCAAGGATTGTGATGGATTCTCCACCGCTGGCGATTTTTAAAGCAAGTTTGGATGGTTTTCTAACAGGGAAGTTCGGTGGCCCAGGTTATACAGGAAGCGATCCCTTCTGGCCTTGGAATCTATGAATTCCAAGGCCAGATAGAAAACAGCATTGTGTTAGTAGGAGATCCATATGCAAAGCAGGAAGCTATGCCACCCCCCCCCCCCGAAAAATGTCTGTCTACTTGCTTGAATGAGCATGTTTCTAGTTGTGGAAACAGGCAAAAAAATTCAGTAGAAAAAATATATATATACCTGCTCCTATAGGTATTCAGTATGGGGTGCTTACGATGCCTGCTGACACAAGGGTACCCTGTAAGAAGATATCATTGTTTCTAAAACACACTGGAAGGTCAATGGTATTGACTGACTGATTAAAAAAGGAGATTTTTTTAAACAAAACCGGATGGCTGCACAGAGGAAATACTGCCAACAACAGATAACACACTGGGGGATTTATTACTAAACATCAATCTGATTTTTTTAAGCCCCAGATAATTTGGACCCAGCAAGGGAATGAGAAAAAGGTGCTCTTCCTCTAGAAAATAGCCTAAAAAAAGCCTTCAAAGGTAGCAGCTCTATGCTTCATAACCTCATGTACTGCATTGTCAACTAGATTGGCAGAGATGAGAAAGCTGACAGCTCTCCAGAGGACCCTGGCTGAAGCTGCTGTGCAGAAGTCTGGAACGGCAGAGACCTGCTCCTGCATGTAATGAGACCAAGCAGAGCTGGAAGGTAAACTCCTTCTCCTGTCTAAAAGAAAAAAAGAAGCCAGCCTGTCATGTATCACCGTTTCGGGAGGTGCGTGTATGGGGGGGGGGCGGGGGAACAGCTTATGTATCTTTCTCTCTCTCTCTTCCCTCGGAGGAGGGGTAACATGATGGGGAATTGTGGTGGATTCTTGCCTATGTCAGAAATGAATTACAAATTCAAAAGCAAAACAAAACTCTGTTCCTAAAATTTCTGTCTCACACATACAGAGAATACACAATCAATCCATGAAACCAGTGACACAGGTGTGCTCCCCTATATACCTTAAGTTAAGCACACTGGAAAAGCTTCATTAACTTGTGACAGTTTTAGCCACAGGTCTTGTGCACAGGGCTGGTTGAGAATATTAAGCCTCATTAAATTAAAAAAAAAAACAAAACCCAAACTTAGCTGCTCTGATACTACAATTGGTTTGTCTAATTCCCCTTTAATTAGCGTTCATGGAACTGATCTGTTATGTTCGTCATGGAACCGTAACTGAGTATTCAAAGAGACACACGGGTATACAGGCAATTACTCACTTTGTTCTTTTCTACCCAGAACAACAATGCTGTTCACAATCTCACAGCAAGTAATACACAATCCAATACTATATATATAGCTATGTGGGCAAGCCTGAAAGTGCACAGCTTCTGTGGGGTAGTGGTGGTTGGTAGGTAATAACCTACCAGGACCATTCTACAACACAATGTGAGCACTTTGCCATCTATTTAAAATACACAACACTTGTAATGAACAAACAACCCCTGCTCGAGGCACTTGGTGGTTCCTTTGATAGAAGGCACATAGCCATTGTGCTGAGTGCACCTCTCAGAATGCTCAAGCTCTCTGCTGTGAAGTGTATTGAAAATAAAGGGCCCAATTCTGCTCTCGTTGTAAATCAGGATTAGCTCTACCAGAGTCGATGGGATGAAAGCGTTTCCTCGACGTTGGCAGTTCTGTGCGGCTGCCGCTGGCCGGAGCTACTTTGTAGGTAGTAACACAATGTGTGACTCTATACAGAATGGAAACCCCAGACTGCAAAGCAGAGCTGCCATCCTATTAGAATGCAGACATTAGGTGATTGGAATGTTAATATTTAAATAAAAAGGTCTGGGTTTCCACAGGAAAGTCCTCATTGTACAAAAACAGCAGGATGGAAACTGGTTTACTGTCTTTTACCTCTGGCTCTCTTTCTGCAGGTAACTCAAATGCTGGTTGTTTTCCTGAGTAAAATGACAGCAGTAGTCCCACACATGGCAAAGTTGTTGTTTTGTTTTGTTTTTTTAAAGTCTTATTTAATGCATATTACACATGTAAACTTTCTGACTGCAAAGCACATTGGGAGCAGCTTTCTTTTAAGGCCTGGACTGGACATGTGAACTACTTTGAAGAGTTGGTTGAAAAACAAGAAGATGTCTAAGAAATCACCATCGAACAGGGATGTTGCCTGATTGCAAATCTGGAAGGGAAAGTATCATATAGGCCTTTCCTTGTGTGCGACAACGTTCTGTTAAACTCAGTCACTATGGGAGTGATTGTCCCAGTGCTTTTGGTAAAGATGCAAGAACTAAGATAAGGACCAGTCACTTTGTGATGTAGGAAAAAGGGCACATTGTATTTGAATATAACTAATGTGACAGTAATAGTCCATATAATGAAACATAAGCATACGCATGTTCTGAACTGAAAGCATAGCAATTCCAATGGACTTTTGATGCAAACCCCGTACACCTTATCACTTTTTATCTGGACACTTGCATTTCGAAGCCTAAACATTCACATGATGATTGCTTGAACCCTTCTTCAGTCACTAGAGGGCAGAGTAGCACTGCCCTGCCTGATATTCTGGAAGCTCACACTGACCCCATACTAGAAGTGGCCACATACATGAGCCTGTGGCAGCCTCAGTAGCACTGTTTACATTCTCAGGAGGTTGATTTATTCAAACCCTTTAAAGGGGGTAAAAAGAGTTTGCTCACCCATCAAAGTATTAACTTTCACAAGTAAAGAAGACCTGAAGAGCGAACTCTGTCTTTCAAGGTGCTGAGTTCCCTTTGCTCCCACTGTAGAGCATTGAAGCACCTCTCTGGATTGGAGAGAAAGAGCGATTCACCTTTTCACCGCCCAGGTTGACGATAAGTAAAGTAAGTGCTTCAGCACTGTAGTTTTCACTGGAAGGCAAAATATACCCATCTGCTGTTTAGTGCACATTAGGATTCCGTAGCCTGCTTCCTCATTTCATATGTTTATTGCTGTTCTGATCACTTGGCACATTCTCTGTGATGTCCCTTTCTCTTTCTTCAAACTCCTCCTCTGATATGTCATTTTGCCTCCCTTTCCCAGAAGACAGCACATGCACAGACTGAAACGACTTCCAGGGTCAGTGGCAACCAAGAATATCACATTGTAAAGTTCTGTTTTCAGGGTTGGAAGGAGACTCTTTGAAAACGTCGGAGCTCATCGTCGTGGAGGAGTTTAATTTTCCGATAACAAAATGCCACCCGCCAAGAACAGTGCAGACATCTGAACTAAGCCAATGAGAAAATTCCACTTGAGGAAGAGTTCCACAGAGGAAAGGATGCTCTTGTGTTTACAACAGTGGACTGAGACTCAGGAGATCTGAATTAAATTCTTTCCTCACCCCAGGACATGCAGAAAATCTGCAGCAAAGTCACTTAATCTCTGTGTGCCTGTGTGTGGGGATGATAAGATTTCCTCCCTCCCACACACACCTTTGTCTAATCAATTTAGATTGTCAGCTCTTTCGGGTGGGGACTCTCTGGCAATGTCCAGCACAATGGGCCTTCCAGGAGCCACTATAAGTGGGTATTCACCCACGAAAGCTCATGCTGCAAAACGTCTGTTAGTCTATAAGGTGCCACAGGATTCTTTGCTGCTTCTACAGAACCAGACTAACACGGCTACCCCTCTGATATATAATACCAATATTAAATAATCAAATTGAGCTTTGCAGGCCAGTTTGACACACTGCACTGCACGCTGGCAAGACACTTTCACAATAGCCTCAAAACATCCCCAGCACTAGCATCAATGCCCACACAGATACCTTCCAAGTTCCTTGCTTGTTCAGCTGCATGAGCGGGCTGGAATATTCCTGAACTAAACCCCAGGGTTTTATTGCTGCAGTTTAGGCTGACACAAACAGCAGCTTTATGGAAACACCCCTTGGGGCTGACCGTACATTCTGTAAACTGCCTCTACAGCAAATAAATAAACAAATAAATAAATACATCCCATTTTTTAATTGAGACTGTAATTTCCTTTTTAATAACTATCTGCTCTCAAAGCGTACTCGCCAACTCAACAGTATTTAACTAGAGGCTTCAGTATTTTCAGGAGACTCCAATTATGAATGAGACTATAAACTTTTTTTTTTTTAATGATTCACCAGACAACAATTGGTTCAGATTCCTCTAGAAACACAGAATATAGCTTCAGATTTGTACTAGAGAACAGGGTTATTCCCTCCCATGACCCGGCTCATCTCAAGACCACCAGATAAAACAAAAAACAAAACCTAACACAGGTAAATTTTTCAGAAGCCAAATCATGTCTTCAGATGATGGAATGACCCTTTGCCATTCTGTATATAATATATTCCCCATGTGTTGAAATTAACTGGAATTCTTAAGCCACACAACTGTCTGTCCTCCTAAAAGCCAAAGAGACATATCTGACTTTGTAATGAGCTATACAGCTGTTTATGCAACCTCCATGTTTTATAATTAAGCTTTAATACCCATTAAATCAGTCATTACTACCAATAATAACCAGTTTGCTCATTAGCAGCCTAAGGCAAGTCTGAGGACAGTTAATTCTGTAACACCACAATTGCCAAGTCCAATAATGACTTATTCCCAAGGATTTACTACTATTATATACCATATTCAACTCTTTATAGAACAGTAATTTTTTTTTTGGAAGTCACTGATTGCTTTAAAAATTATTTCCTTCAGTCTCTGACTAGCCAAAATACAGATTACAGGTATATTTGGGTTATGTTACCTTTAGCGTTAAATCACCAACAAACACACAACCCTGATTTGGAAGTCACAGACAGTACCTCAGTCTCTAAGTCCATAACAACAAGTTTGACAAAGGACCTTTGAGCAATGCCATCGTAAACAATCCTTGGCATGTTCAGCATTGGCAGCATGGTCAGCAAGGAGACAGACTCTGCTGTCACACCCTTGCCAATGCACATCGGCCAAGTACGATGAGGTGCCAGCCAAATCCTTTGGCCTGACAGAGTAGTACTGAAGCAGCTTTTTGGCCTTGCAGAGGACTATGAATGGCAGATATGTATGGCGTAGAAATTCACAGCCATGTCATCTCGCTGCATTGTGTAAATGGCAATGTTTTGGTCACAAAGAAAGCTTCGATGGTGCTCTTTTCTGAGGGCAAAGTAACAGAGCTTGCTCCCAGCTAATGAAGAGTGCAGAGATGTGTTTTGGAAATGCTAATGAAGGAAGACAGTAGAGGTAATGCTTCAGGCACAAATACACCCTGTGTGCCAAATCTTTAAGGGAACGGGTAAGCAAAGGCTGTCGTGATATGTTTGACTTCATGTTCTTAGAGTGATTTAAAGGTAAGCTGTCAGAAGATGTCAACATGTCCTGTGTGCTAGAATCTGACTGAATATAATAGGCCAGATTCATATCTGATTTTTGAGAGTGCAGTCTCATGAGGTCAGTGGAGATGTATCTGTTTGAATCAGGTCTGAATTTAGCCCCAAAGCTTCAGAAATCCTAGCAAATTTACTTTTGAAGGTAGGTGTTTCATCTGATTTTAAACCAGGATATGGATGCATTGAAGTAACACCTATGGATGAAATTCTGGCTTCATCAAAGTCAATGGGAGCTTTTCCATTTTGCTTCAACAGGGCCAAGATTTCAGCCATGGAAACCAAGGGCCTGATTCACCATTGCCCTGAACCTGGTGCAGTTATTTACACCAGTGCACAGTGGGATTTCACTATTTGGTTTCTCTGTCTACTGCTCTGTATGTTTAGTTATGTTTTATTTCTCTCTCAATCTCAGGAGTGCGTATGAGGGGAAGGTTCAGTGGGGACGGGGGAGAGACATGCTCAGATGTCTTATGTCGTATTCCTGAATTGGCCGGTGAAGGGGGACAGGAGAATGTATTGGCCTTTCTTGCCATAATAAGTGGCAAACCAGTGATTGCTGCTGATGTGATGCCTCCTATAAGATAGGGTGTAAACTTAATATTGGGTGCAACAAAGGTCAAAGAAATGCAACTTCAAAAATGGACATAAGACTGCCTGCTTCTCCACTGCACAAAGATGGCCATCAACTGTGAATTTAATTAAGTTTGAAAAAATTTGGTGTTGACCGGAGAAAGCTTGTTAGCACATTGCTTAGGCTCTAATTAAAACAAAAGGTTCTAGGAGTGGGGGGAAAAGCTTTAAAATTGATAGCACTCACACACCCACTTCTTAGGACTATGAACATGGCTGCTGGTCATTCTGTTCATGGACCAGATGGACTTCCAACATTTAAAGAGGGCTCCACACACCCCTTTTCAGTTCTTCATTTAGACACTCGGGATCAACTATATTTCACAATCCCATGTACAGATTTAATAGCAGCACTGGTGTAAATTAAATGTGGCATATCATCACCATGGCGGTGTTTTGGTACACGGCAGTGTTTCGCTTTTGCGTCATCTGTACACGCACACAGAGTATGTATATGGGAAATTTTCAAACGCACAAATGGCAGTTAGGCATCCAGCACCCATTGAATGTCCATATACAAAGTATACACAGAAACCCAGATAGCAATGCAAGGGTATATCCACCACAGCATTATTTAAATCCACCACAGCATTATTTTATTGCGAGGTGAAGAATGTCTAGAGAGCCGGTGTTCTTACATTCACTGGGACCCACGGGCATATCTGAGAGCTAAAGTGAAACCCTAATTATTTTCACTATTTTAAATAGCAGAGTCAGAAACAAGAGCCTTCTGGTACAAACCATCTCAAGTGGCATTTAGGTATCTTCACCAGGCAAGAGCAGAGGTGGCCACTCATTTGAATGATGTTGATTTAATAGATGAACACAGCGAAAGGATCGTGTGCCTTTAAATTTCTCCTGGGCAGAACTGAAGCGGTAAGAGAATGTTATGCTATTACTGTAAATTACACTGACGGCAGAGGGCTGCCGGGGTTATGGAGAGAGAGCAATTCTCTGCAGCCACTAGCGGTCAAAGTAATTAGCTGGTGTAATGAAGAGCAAGAAAAAGGAGACGAATGTTGGACATTGGGGCATTGTACTGCCAGCATTCTCATTCTCCAAGGCTTCGGAACAACAATGCACTGCTGAGCCTTCAGTAATCTCTACACATGGCTACACATGAAGAGAATAATTAAGAAATGTCAGTGTTTCCTTGGGAAAACACCAGCACTCCCTGAAAGAATGATGATAATCTCCAGAACAGCCACTCCCCTACCCCTCTTCCTTTGTTGTGGTAGGCAGCAAAAACATGTGACGGTGCTCTAAAATTAACATGCGTTTGTTCTCTCCCCCCATAACACCCCACCCCCCTGTCACACATCATCCAAAGAGCGTGTTGTCAGTGGTGTCAAAACAGCTGGAACAAAGCTAGTTTTATATACAAGGGAGAGATGCACACACTGAAATCCTGCAGTTTTCCTCTCAGTCCAAACCTCAAAGTGCCGAGCCCCCTCACCTCCAACTAAGTGGAGCAGCAGCTGTTTAGCACCTAATGGGGGGCCTTAGCCTCTTGTGAGATCAACTGCTCAGAGAGGCAGAGCTAAGGCTGTCTTTAAGGCAGCTTTTTCTGACTAAAGACTGTGCCATCATGACACGGTTTTGCTTAAAGAGACAGGGCTGTAGTCCTGGTCCAAGGACCACTGAATTCAAAATAAAGCCTCCCAATGATTTTTAAGTGAGATTTAGCTCATAAACAAAGAAAGGTGGGGGTAGAGGGAGAGTCTCTTGGTGGAGGTAGTGCTTAGCCATACCAGGTGGGGAAAAGACTGAGACTTCTAGGCCAGCGCAAAAGAGACAGTGGCCAACTCCCCAGAGAATAGATTCAATATTAAAGTACAGAATCCTACCATCCTAAATCAGATCTTTGTACTGTATGAACAGTCAGTTGATCTCCCCTGAATGAAAAAGATTTTCCCTGCCAGCTGACGTTGTACTGGACCTTAATTCTTAAAGTCTGAAATCTATAGTTTGTTAATTTTTTTTCGGAGAACTCCATAATGAGAAAAAGCCAATGAGAAGCATATGCGCGTCACACTTACATTGTAAAAGACTAACACGGCTGCTACTCTGAAATTGTAAAAGGGATTGCTCCTGTAGAATTCCACAGCTACTGAACTCTCTCTGATTGCCTCCCACCCCGGTGGAATAAAACAAACTGTCCTTTTATTTAATATAAAAATACTTGGCACTGCATGAAATATCTCTGATCTGCAAAAATCTCTTCCCTCACCTTAGCTCTACCCATAAAAGTGCCAGCAGAAATCCTTCTAACAAAAGGTGGGGAATGAATGACCTAAATAAACAGAGAATCCAGACCAAAAAAGATTAGTGCAGCAATCCTTTGCTAATGAGGCTGATCAAATCAAACAGTTTTCTCCTCCGATTCTCTTCCAACTTGTTTACCCTGTTCTCTGAAATTAAGCAGTTGTGTCTACACAGCTAATTGTACCTTTGATTCTCCAATTTGCTGCTCAGTTGGATTGTACTGGAGATAAATACTTGTACTCAGGAAGTGGAAGCGTTGAGAGTTTGAGTGTAACAGATGCTAATCCTGTTTATCCCAGTCTGGATGATGTTAGAACCCAGAAAGAGGAGGCTAGTTCTAAGATGCCCTGTGCTGGACAACTTTAGATAGAAATGCAGTGATTGATTAGTTCGGTTCTGAGATTCTGGGTATTTTTTCCTACATGAATGATTACCTAGAAAATGATGATGCCATATTAAAAGAATAAGTGGGGAAAAATGAAATAAAATCTTCTTTTCCAGCCTCCGCTGATTACGGTAACGATCATTTTGCAAAGGAGCCCGATGTTGCTCTGTTAGCTATCGTCAACTTGCCAGTCTCAAGACATTATCAAGTGACGCTTCTGGTTTTATCATGGATTCCCTCCAGGACACAACAGCTGCAATCAATGACGATTCAAAATAATCACAGTGAGGTTAAACTAGAATGGAAAAATATTTAAAAAGTGCTGAATGTTGGGTCCAAAAAACCCAATCTCCATATTGCAAATTTAGGAAAGAGAAAAAAAAAACATTTTTAGGGGCATTGGAAAAAGGCCACATATTTTTAACTTCTACTCTGATTTATTTTGTGAAATAAGAGAGGCAGAAATCCACTGGCACCCAAATTGGTAAATTTCCACCAGGGAAAACACATGATTTTACAAACAGACACACACACACACACACACACACAGGTTGGAATCACTGTAAAAGTTGTGTTCCCTGTTGGAATTCTGCCTAGCTTCAGTTTCTGCCTATGCGCACAAAAAGTATCAGTTTTCTCAAAGTGTAACTCAGTGGGTTTGCACAGCTACCTAAAGTACAGAATCAAGTTTAAAGTAAAAAAAACAACCTCAAAATGAAATGTGCCAAACTGTTCCAAAAAATTGTTTTATTCTGTTTCATACTAAGATCAGAGGTCTTTGTATTGTTTTGAATTTGGTAAGTTGAAAGTACAAGACAAGGATGTTTAGAATTCATAACAGACCTTATCCTCTCTCAAATGTCAAATGGCTACACCCTGAGCAGCCCCTTCATTGAGTGGTTCTGTTCCTTGATATTCTGTCTGATAACAGACACATCAAGAAAGTATTTGCACATGGGCAATACATGAGGGCTAAAAACCCTCTAAAGGAGTCTAAATTGTATTAATGATTCATACTCCATGTAAGGGAAAATTACTTATCTTACAATTCTGCTCCTCTGAAGATACCAAGAAAGTTTTCTATCACATCTAGTCTCCTGTGCATTCTAATTGTCTGAGGGGGTCAAGCTGGCACTATTGGTAGTTTATCCAGAACCCCAGATCCCAACCCCTCTGGATATGACACAGACTGAACTTTTGACACCCTCCAAAGCGATGTCTTTGTTCAACGAGTCATACAAGTAGTGGAACAAGTACATTCCCAGCCAGTCCAGTTAAGTCACAAGACTCTCAGGACCATATCCTAAAACACTTACCGCCGACATCAACTCAAAAGCAAGACACAACATTGGGAGTGCCCTTCCCCAATGGCAAGATGCTCCCACTTCTTGAGATGCATCACTACGGGTATGACAAGCACATATACGAGCTAGATAAAACATATAGCGAAAACAAGCACATATAAGAGCTAGCACATAGTGCTGCAGGACCCCCAAAGCACCAACCTAGTTCTAGAGCCCAAACGCACAAAGTGCTTGGTGCTACAGAGCCAGAGACATGGTGGCACTCAGTGGGTCCAGCTGGAAAAGGTGTAAAACCTTCTGCCTACATATTGGGGGTTTTTTTTGATAGAAAATGGCTTTACAATGGATTTTTTTCACAAAAATATTCTGCTTTCATTTGAAAAATATGGGGTGGGAATTTTTCAACAAAAATAAAAAAAATGGAGAAAAATGATGAACACACAAATATTTGTTTAGGGTTTTTTGAGGGGAAAAATAATTTCCTCACCAGTTCTAGGTCCAGCATGGACGGTAACTATGGCAATAACACATGTCCAAACTCAGGGCATGAAACAACAAGACAACACTGGTAGCAAAGTGCAGCAGTAGTCCTGAGGTGTTCACAGACACACCCCAGTACAACGAAAGGCCATTGATGCAATGAAATAAATAGGCACTGAGGTACCAGAACAGTGCAGGGATCATTTTATCAGAGTACTGGTGGAGGTCCTAATCCTCAAGGAAGGTGCCAGCGTGCTAAGGCAAAAAGTCTTCTGAAATTGAACACAGGACTGGTCTGACTGGCAGGCAAGGTAGGGGGCAAGAAAAGAATACCCAACAAGGTATCGCTATACAGTGATATGGCTCTGGTGACGAGCTGAAGCAATTGCCAATATGGTGCTGTTTCTGCAGGGAGCTCTGTCAAGAAAGATCCGACTGGAACTTTTGGAGGGAAGAATTAATACTCCAGGAGTGGTGTTCAACAGCCAGGCAGAGCGTGGTTTACTTTCTAGCTATTGCTACCTTAAGGGTAAGAAAACCTTATGAGCCTGGGGAGCAAAGCCATTCTTTTGCTAAGGAACTAAAACCTAGGACCAAGAATCCTGAACGGATGGAATCTTTAGGGAGGCAAGTATTTCTTCAAAATTATGCTGCAAGATCAGACTATACATCTGATTGCCCTGTACACTACATAAGATTTTGAACCGGACAAAAGAAGTTTCTGGAACTAGAATAGAAGAACATCCCAGGCCTGCTTCTTCACTCCCTTGCACCCTGTCTGGTTATATGTACCTAAATTAATAGATTCCAAGGCCAGAAGGGACCCCTGTGACTATCCAGTCTGACCTCTTGTATAACACAGTCACAGAGCTTCCCCAGAATAACTCCTAGGGAATATATATGTGTGCAAAGGGGATTGTGAAGTATACATAAAATGCTTGGGGTTGGATTCTCATTTGCACTAAAGCCACTTAACAACACCGGCAATTTGAAGTAGTCTTGAAGTACGTATACATGTAGTTTAGACTCATTTTCAGGCCACTTGGCACTTCCAGAGCCAAAGCAGTGCAAAGTGGCTTTAATGCAAATGAGAACCAGGCCCTTCTATTCTAATTGGTAGTGTGTTGCATCTGCTTTGCAATCACTTCGCACAGATATAAATGACCCCTAGCGTTGCCAACTATTTGCAGAAAACCAAACACCCTTGCCTCACCCTCTGCCCCGTCCCTTCCCTAGGCCACACCCCTCCCTGCCCCTTCTCCAAGGCCCCGCCCCTGCTCACTCCATCTCCACTCTCTGCCACTCGCTCTCCCCCTTCCTCGCTCAGTCACGCATTTTCACTGTGCGGGAGCAGGGGGTTGGGTTGAGGTGGCGGAGGGAGGGAGGGCTCTGGCTGGGGGTGCGGAATCTGGGATGGGGCTAGGGATGAGGGGGTTGGGGTGCAGGAGGGGGCTCAGAACTGGGGTAGGGGTTTGGGGCACCAGAGAGGGTTCGGGATGTAGGCTTTGGGTGGCGCTGACCTCAGGCGGCTCCCAGGAAGCTGCCGGCATCTCCCTCTGGCTCCTAGGCGGAGGTTCAGTGAGGCGGCTCCATGCGTTGCCCCTGCCTGCAGGCACTGCCCCTAAAGCTCCAACTGACCGTGGCTCCCGGCCAATGGGAGCTGTGGAGCTGGTGCTCAGGGAGGGGGCTACAGGCAGCCAACTGGACTTTTAACAGCCTGGTCAGTGGTGCTGACTGAAACTGCCAGGGTCCCTTTTCAACTAGGCGTTCTGGTCGAAAACTGGATGCCTAGCAACCCTAATGAGCCCCAAGGTGCAGGGTGGTGGAGAGTCAGGACCCCTATGTTTGGCTGGGAGCTAAACATGGGGAAAGAAAGAAATGTGGCAGAAAAGCATGGAATGTGAACAAATGAAGGAAATGACTGAATAAGGTTTCCTTGTGATGCTGGTCCCCATACAACAATAATCTTTGCCAATATGTTGACCTCCTGAAGATACATTTTGTTTCGATGACCTGATTTTCAAATGTCTTTGCACTGTCTTGTGCCCCTTTTCCACAACTCCCTCAACTAAGTAGGACATCATGAGAGAAATGATACATAGCATGTTGAGCAGACTTTCATGTGCACCCTGACCCGTGTTTAAAATACCAGGACTATTGTAGACATTCAGCTATCTCAGAAACTAAAGACAGGGGGATGATACACACAAGTTACTTGGGATAGCCCAATCTTCAATGCATTGATGAGGTGATGGACTATAGTGCAGTAGAGGGCAGTGAGTGGAGCAGAGGATGTCATTCTAAGTCCAGATCAGATTTTTGAATCCTGCTTGATGCCTGCTAGGTAATGAGCCTCTTTGGGTCTTTAGTCACCTTTCACACCCATATAGGAGTAGCTTTTCATCTCCATTGTGCCCCAATGTTGATGGTAATATAGTGATCTCATTGCACTGAGAACAAGAAGGTAGTTTTTAACGCAGCATCAGTGTAAATAGACTTTGTTGAGATAGTTCTATTATAGTAAGACATGAAAGCTACTTGTTTCTGTTCAGTCATGTACAGTGGTGCAACTTAAAGCGGCCCAGCAAAAGCCCAAAGTTGTGCTGGGGCCAGGAGGAGCCCTTAAAATCAAGGCACTGTAACTGGTTCCCAAAAACCCCTCTCTTGCTCTGAGTAGGGCTCTGGCATAGGAGAGAATCTGGCCCACTGTTTACATGAGAGCAGAATCAGGCCCACAAAGAAGTTACTCCTAATGTGAATCAGACCCTCTGAATTCAGATTCAGCTAGGACAGACATCCAAGTGTTTGGATGCTTATTCTAACTACTGGAACCTCTGGAGTTTGCTAAAACATGCTGGAGAGTCTCATGAGGACGGGGTTTTATGGTGAAATTTTTCATAACTTCTGCTTTGAGCTAGATAAAGCCTGTATCTGCTTTGTCTATTTAGACCAGTGGTCGGCAACCTTTCAGAAGTGGTGTGCCGAGTCTTCATTTATTCACTCTAATTTAAGGTTTTGCGTGCCAGAAATACATTTTAACGTGTTCAGAAGGTCTCTTTCTATAAATCTATAATAGATAACTAAACTATTGTTGTATTTAAAGTAAATAAGGTTTTTAAAATGTTTAAGAAGCTTCATTTAAAATTAAATTAAAATGGAGAGCCCCCCGGACCGGTGTCCAGGACCTGGGCAGTGTGAGTGCCACTGAAAATCAGCTCGTGTGCCGCCTTCGGCACCCATGCCATAGGTTGCCTACCTCTGATTTAGAAAATATCATTTCATTGTTTCCTGGTACTCCCACATCGGTCTGTCTGTATCCATCAGTTGTCTCTTGTCTTATACTTAGACTATAAACTCTATGGGGCAAGGACTGTCTATTTATTCTGTGTGTGTTCAGTGCCTACCACAATAGTCCAGGTGCTACAATAATAGAAATAATAAACATTAAGAGTGGCCTATCTCATGGAATTTGGGCATTCCTGGGGTGAAATCCTGGACACACTGGTCAATGGCAAAACTCCCACTGATTTCATTGCAGGCTGGATTCCATCCCTGATTCCAGTGGGAACACAGAGATGAAAAGTCTTCTGAACTTTTCATAAACTCAGGGGAAAACATGGCTCAAAACAGTGTGTAAATATAAGAGGAATTTTTTATGTTTTGTGAACTGGGTTCTCCCACCCTGATCACCACACACACTAATTCTTATTGGGAGTGATTTATACATTTATAATGCTAGAAAAATCAATCAATCAATAATTCTGAAGAGCTGAGCAATGGTACAGCCAAGAACAATGTGTTTTGTTCCTGTGCGTAATCTGTGTAAGTAACATGAGATTTAAAACAATATTGTTTTTATTAATATTTAAGGAAAACTATGAGGAAGATCATTTTGTTTCTACTTTACAGGCCTTTTAGATTCCATGTCCTGGAACGTGGGTTGTACACACTGGGAATATGGAATGATATAGGCAATTATCGACAGACTGGAACAGATTCTGTCCTGCATCACCACCTTTCCGCTGCCCGGTTTTGATATCAGCCTTTTGTTGATTGCCTATTTGATGCACACAAGCTCTGAATCTACACAGTGAAGACTGGGGCAGCCACTCCCCTCCCACCAAGATACAATGCATCCCACATCCGACATGCACCCATGCTGGAGTTTCTGATGGGGAGCACCGTAGTGCTGCTTAGGATGGCACTATGTTGCTCCTGCACACCTTCCGGTACAACTCCTTTAAAGCCCATATATATAGCCAGAGCAATGTATAGGGCTGGAATCAGTCCCGCTGCCTGCTGAAATAAGATCAAAGTGTTGTTTAGGTGGGTGGCAGTGGTGGTTCACAGATTTATTCATTGGTTTTATTTCTTGCTTTTGATGTGATTTTCTAGTATACATAGTATGTTAAAAAATGCCAAATCCTGGCCATAACAGCACCCACAGCACAGAGCCGGCAGGCCAGGCTCCACAGCCACAGATGCTCCCGGGAATCCTGAGGGGGACGTCCCATTGCAATGGCTCTGCAGCCGCCCAACCCTTTCCTCTCCTTAGCAGGGGAGTCAGTGACTCCCTCCACAGGCTACATACCTCAGCCAGGCCCTTGTCAGGGGAGCCAGTGCTTCCGTGATATCCTAGCTAGAGGGGACAGCAGGCATCCTCAGTCACAGCCATGGAGACTGAACAGGCCATGCAGCCCAAGGCAGGTTGAAATGGAGCTGTCTACTGAGCTCTGAAAGGGCATTTTTCACCAGGAAGCTTGGACGGACAAGGTACGTCAGGATAGAGAGCCTGCTCATGGCAGCTGTTGGCTGAGGAAGACATGTAGCAAGTTTGTGCTTAAATCTCTCCATTGGCTCCCAGTCAACCTTGGATACCAGTTTAGGGCGTTGGCCCTAATTTTCAAAGCAATTATGCCCCAACTACATTAAAGACCAAATTTCAATGTATGAACCGCTGTGATGGTGTTCTCCTCTGGGACACCACACATCACAAAACCCAAGGTGAAGTATGTGAGAGCTGGGGACAAAGCATTCTATGTCCAGGCCGTCTGGCTATGAGACAAACTTCCAGAGCAGATAAGGCCAATCCAGAGCCTGACCATCTTTCGGAAATCCTGCAAAACCTCCCACTTTGAAAAAACCTTTCCAATCACAAGAATGACTCTCACAACACTGATGCCCTTTCTACTCAATAACCCTCTACCACATAAGCAAGCAAGCAAACAAACAAAGTAGGGGAAAATCAAATCTAAAGAGTCAAACAACCCCCCTATCCCAAACAGAGGTGTTAAAAGAAAGTGGTAGAGACTCTCTGTAGTCTACTTGTAACTTCCTCAGTTGCTATTGATTTCACACAGAAGATGCTCAGATAGCATGGTGATGGCCCAGCAGCATAGAACTATAGATAGGTAGGTAGACAGACAATCCAACAATAACCCAGTGATTCTCACCATCCTGACAACATGTGCACATTAACACCTGGTCCGCACCTCCGCCCTTGTCCTATAGTTGCAAATGAGTTCCACAGTGCAGCCCATGGATTGAAATGACCCCCGTGTCCAAAGCTGGAGAATAGAATGGAAGGGAGAGAGAACTTCAGGGCTTGTGTAAGTCTGCTTGGTGCTCCTAGACATAAATCTCTTGAGCAGCTCCGCATCTACCACCTGTGGCATAGGAACAGATCTCTCCTTGCACATTAGGTCAATTGTTTCAATCAATTGCTCCCGTGTACACCAGACTGACACGGCTGTACACAGCCACTGCTCCCCTTACAGCAATGTCAGCTGTACCCAGGATTTATACTGCACAACGTTCAAAAGAGATCAAAAAGAAATAAAAGTATTAAAAATTCTCAGACACAAGAAGTCAAATTCTCTACCTAAAGCTCAGTCCAATGTGATGTTCTCTACTGTGCTTTCCTTTTACCTAGACTTGATGTCTTCTCCTCTACCTAAATTCAGCCTACTAGGGTCAATCCTTTTCCTTTACTTACCAGAAAAGCAGTAAGATACAGAGGATGTTCCTCATTTCAACAAAGTAAACTCAGCAAAACTTGTATTCAATGGGTCAAATTCTACACCCATACAATTCCCTTTAGCTTCAGGGAGACAAGCAAATGTGCACGAGAAGGCAAAATTGGACCTAAATTTAATCAATATAGGCTAGTTCAGTGGTTCTCAGCCTTTTCCATACTAGTTAACCAGGATCTACCAAGGAACCTGCTACCATTTAGCATCACGGGAAGGGCAGGGTGGTCATGACCCCGACGCTTGTTTCTCACCTCCCAGGAGGTCATGACCCCAGCATGAGAATGCCTGGGCTAATGTATTCTTCAGCATCATCTTTCCTTCATGTGAAAACTTTACTGTGAATTTAAATTACAAACCCTATATTACCAAATACTTAAAAGGACCATTTATACATTTGCAATAGGATTAAAGCAAAACTGATGTCCAGGTTCTGTGATTCTGAATCTATGTCATCAAAATGCAGAGAATCACACCAAAGTCATTATCTGCTTGCCTCACTTCTAAGTTATCTCTCTGCCAGGATTGCCGAAAGAACATGTATGACTCTTTAAAGCCGCTTATTGTTAGTTTTTAATCACTTAAAAGTTAAAATAAATGTGTAATATTTCAAGAGTGATGCCTTCAAGACAGTCTAAGCCACATCGCTTAACTTGCTTTTAAAGTTAACAGCTGTTTATCTAACAGCTTGTTCTCTAGTTTGCTGGGATTGCATTGTATGGAACAACTGATAGGGAACAATTAAAAAAAAGGAGTATTTCTTTTAATAAGCAAAATTGTTTTTAACACTCTTTGCATCATTAACCTTGAGAAAACTGCCTGGGCCACATCATTAGCTGGTGTAAATCACCATCATTCCATTGGCTTCAATGGAGCTATGACGATTTACACCAGCTGAGGATCTGGCCCCATGCTTTTAGAAGGGTTATAAATATTTGTTTTAAAAATACAGCCACATTGCTCTGAGTAAATAAACGGAGGAATGGGAAGAAGCGACTTTATTCTCCTCTTCCCTACATTTCAGTAGAGCAGCCCCATTTTGTAAGATGGCTTCCAAAGAGAAAACAACCACAAAGCTTGTCAGCAAAGGAGAAATGCTTCAACCTTATTATACCAACCCTCCATGAACCAGATTTATTTTGCGGGCAACTTTGCGATGGCTCTGTGCCATGGAGAGAGAAAGAAGGGTAAAAATGAACGTGGTGGATGGAAGGAGGAGGGGGAATTAAATTTAATAGAGCTATAAAATTCTGCCCGACTCGGATCAAATGCTTCTGTCATTGCTGTCAGGCAAAATTATGGTGAATCAGTATGAAAGGTGCATTATTTTAAATCTGTAATGCTGCTTCTCATATTGATTGGTGGAAACAGGTCGAAAACATCAGCTTTTTTTAAAAAAATAAATATTGAAACAGTAGCCAGCAATGCTAAATTTGTGTGTGCGTGAGTGTGCGTGTGTGCTGTTTCATTTTTCTCCTATTTGCCACATAAATGTCTTTTCAGACACATTCATTATTGTGACAACAGGTTGAATCTGCAATTCACCATCTGCCTAAACAACATTAACCTTCATGCAACCTCATAATATCGTTGTTCGGCTTTGTCTGCAATTTTAAATCCTGCTAATATAAGTTTTGTGTCAACCAGACACCAAACTAGCCTTCTCCAATGCAGTTGGACACTAGCATTTGAGATTGATTTTTTTTATAGAAATGTGCTAGGCGATCTGAAAGCAATAAGAGTAGAGTTGAACCAGCTGTCAACAAATTATAACAGTGGGCATTCCCAATACACACACCTATGTGGCAGATTAATATTCTGAGCAACAGCACCTGGATGTTAAAGTACTCCTAGAAATTCCCTGTCCAGAAAGCTTTGTTTTAGATATGTTGTTAAAAGATCATCTAATCATTTTAATATTGCAATGCCATTTTTACAGGCTCTTTCAATCCAGTGTGTGTGGGGGGTGAGGGTACTTCTGGGAATTAAGATAATATGCGATCCACCCAGCAAGAGTGATTGCAGGGAGAGTGGGTGTGAAACGGGGTTAGCAGTGCATCTCACCATTATTCAAGTATTATAGGTAACCTGCTGCCATATCTAGCAGTTGTTCCATGTCTTTGCGAGCTATTCAACGATAGCAAACAGTGGAAAGGGACTCTGGAGTTCAAGGACTGCAGGAACATTCACCATATTACGTTAATGAGAAGACAAAACTATCAGTTGGTCACTTTCAGCATGAATATTCCCATTGACGTTAACTTGACAATACATGCTCTTAAAGTTAAGCACATGTGTGAGTGTTTAGATGATTAGGGTCTTTTATTTTAAAGATCTCATTGTAATAGGTTTTAAATCAAGAGTGGTTTTTCCCCCCAAAAGTGTGACATACACCGTACAGTAACTCACATTACGTTATCATTGAAAGCTAGTAAAATGTGATCCACAGATGGGTTGTTTGTTTTTGGTTAGTATTCACTGCATTCAGAGATAATTATTAAGATCCCAATCCTGGAAAACATCCCTATTCCAGAAGGGGACTTATACAAATGCTTAACTTTGAGCATGTGTTTACGTGTCCTTCCTGAATCAGGCCCTAAGTCAGAACTAGCACAAATCTAAAAATTAACAAATAAAACAACCGAAGTCCTAAGGTGACACGAGAACACAAATCCCATTGACTTTCAGTCACTTATGAAAATTCCACACTAGTGTATGTAGCACATGTGAAGGCTGACAGAATGACAGTCCTGGAAACCGATCATCACTATTTATCCAGAGATGAATTACAGCGTGGGTGGCACAAATTTCCCCCACACTGTTTTGTCAATGTGCTTCAATCCAGGTTTAGGAGAACATGAAAGGCTAAATTGGCCTCTCCCCTGAGACTGCCACCAAAGGTACAAATTGAGGTAGTTTCTCCTTGTCCACTATAAACAGTAACTCATTTTACATAAGCCATCAAATGGCTTCCTGCTGTAATAACTTTCATGAAGTACAAACTTGGGCTAGATTTAAGTCTGTAATCTAGAAGTGAAAGCTTGTACATTGCTCACCAGTGCTGTGAAACAGACTACTTTGCTGGTGGATTTTCTGTCTCTTGTTTGTGAGGAGTTCTGCACTTTGGTTTCTTTCCTTTCTGAACATGATTTTGCCCTGTTCTGGCTTCTTGCCTCCAGTCCATAACTATTTCTGAAAGACTTAACATCAGTCATCGTATACAGTCATATACAGAAAATGTCTCGAGTCTAACAGGATAATTTACACTCTTCACTCTACTATCTAGCACAATAATTGCCACAGAAGCTTTGATTTCAACTGCTGTCTGAACAGCTTAAAGTAGCTTTATGATATCACTTTTATACTTTAAAATGCAATTGGTTAATTTTGATGGGAACTGGACATCCAAATCTCTTAAGGCAGATTGGAAAATCTCTTGACGATTTTCAAAGAAGTCTAGGGGATTTAGACACACATCTTTAATTAAAATTAGTGGTTAAGAGCCACTTTCAAAACTTTCAAAAGTATTGAGAGGCCTAAGAATGTAGACAGATGCTATCTGCATCTTTAGACCCCTAACTACTTAGAAAAATCTGGCCCTAAATCCCTTGACCCACTTCAAAAATCTCAGCCACAGGCAATGGGAGCTGCCGTGTACTCAGGACTATTACAAATCGTGCCATTTATTTAGGTGCCTAAACTTGGACTTAGGAGTCTAACTTATAGCAATGATTTTTGAAGATCTTCCCCCCAGCAATTTAAATACCAATGGTAGACAGCAATGATTGATACAGTCACCCCCAATCACAATTCTATTAGTCCTCTGCTCAGTTCTAAGTGATACCAAAAACTCTCTCTGCCAACATAGATCAGAAAAATAATGTTATATTTACTGTACCTTTTACCTTAATAAGTCCACTGTCATACTGTATTTAACATTTTGCTTTGCTATGACAGGCCCCTTTTTATAATATCTTCAACATTTAATCTCTCGGTATGCAACCAGGACAGACCTCCTGCAGTGACTAACCACCAGCTAGGTTGCTCCAATCTATTATTATTTTTTCTTTAAGTAATTACTTTGCTATAATAACTCTGATCTTGAATGGAGCTAAAAGGCAGTGACTAAAGTTGGGGCAGAATCAAACCCCCGGAAACAAACATCCCAGGGTCTTTTCGAAAGATCAGATCCACATCCACATGTAGAGGGTCAGGCTCATCTCTGGTAGTGACTTAAGGCCTGTCTAAAGCCTGATGGAGTCAGTAGAAGACTTTACACTGACAGCAGGGAGTACCTAGGCCCCAATCCTGCAAATATTTAAGCAAGTGCTTGAGTATATGAAGGATTGGGATCCAAATGATGGCAATGATATGTCACTTTGAATATAAACATCTTTGTTTTATTTCCATCCAGGTGCTTATTTGCTGTAAATGCTTCAGCTAAGCCTCAATGGAGAGAACATTATCTGTTGATAATGCGCAATTCTGTTAACATCATTGGCTTTTTAATCTATCAACGGTTACATCACACAAAAAGGAGCATACAAGAGAATACAGACTGGAAAGTACCCACCTTTTAGAAAACGATTGTTCTCATGTATTTATTTTTATACACAAAAAATATATATGCTGCATAACAGATTATTTTGGTGACCTGAATATTGACAGAAAGTCCATCAAAAATCACATAATAAATATGAATTACAGGCCAGATTCTCCTCTCTGCCAAAATCTGATCTGTGCAGGAGCGTGGGGCGGAGGAGACTGTCTAGGAGCTGACTATGATTCCTAATTTTGTAGACCAATCCACATCAGCCATGGCTCAGTGTAGGTTAGAGCAGTGTAGAGGCTGCTCTAATGTACACCATCTGACTGCAATCCTGTAGGTGCCTCAAGTTAGACACCCAAAATTAATAGCTACTTTTTAGTTTAGTTGCCTGCGAATCCATAAGATGAAATACATCCATACAAAAGACCAGACCCTGGGCCATACCAGAACTGTGCTCAGTACATGTAAACATGATTTTAAGCCACATTTACTCCTCCCTTTGCCCCAATCCTACCACCGAGTGGGATTCCCAATGCAATTTAGAACAACCTCAGGGCTACTGCAGGTCAGTCTCAGTTGCCAAAGCTCAGGGTATAGAGATGTTCCAGTCATGGCCTATAGCAGTGATCTGAGTGGAACTACTGTTCTGATTCTGTGGCACCCCTGGGTTGTCCTTGAACAAGGAGAAGTTTGAAGGGGCCAACTTGACTCAGCAATGGACAGTTTGATGAAGCATCATGTAGTAGCTGTAGCATAGCACTGGTCAAAACACTGAACAATGAACAAGTTCATAAAAACCAAGCTCTGTTCACAAGCAGGGAAAAGACAGAGCTAACTTAGTCTTTTAAATAATTTACTCTGCATAGTTTGCCCAGCTCTACATGTAAGGTTCTCTACTCAGGAATACAATCCCCAGAGGAGAACAGACACGTTGATAGGGTCTACCCAGTCTGTAATTCAGTTTTTAAGGCAGCAGTGCTGGAACTCTGCAGTGGGTATAGATACCATTGCTCTCCACTTGTCACTGCTACCAGCTGAACAAAAAAGGAGAAGTAAAAGGGAGAAGATGAGGAAAAGCTACAGCTTAGCATTAGAGCTTTTGTTCGATTATTTGTTTTGGGGCGTGGGGAACAGGGATTTATTATTATTAATCATGTTTATTATGGTGGTACCTAAAGATCAACCAAGGCCACAACTACACTGCATACCACTGGTGGCAGTGCGTAGGGCAAGACACCGCAGTGAAAAGCAGGCTGCTTCCACACTGTGTGTGTAGCTACGTGTGTCAGTGAAAGGCTCTCGGCGAGGGGGAACTCATGGGGAAAGGCTTCAGCAGCGGAGAGGCAGCAGCACACACCGTAGCTAAAAATAGTGGTGTAGACAGGAGAGGCACTTCTTGGGCATGTAGAGAGCCACATAGGGGACATACCCAGAGGGTTCAGACTTGTCTTTACTTGCCTAGGTGTTGCCCTACCATCCACACTGCTAGGGGGACATGCCTTGTCTGTATCTATACAACTCTATAAGGAGCATGCAGTGTAGATGCACCCCATTGTGCTAGGAGCCATATAAACACAGAGTGGCTGACAGTCCCAGCCCTGTAGCGCATGCAGTGTATATAGACAAGACAGACACAGGGTCCGGGAAGGGCAGAACACACAAGCATAGTGGACAGTTTGATGGCCACAAGCGCCATGTGAGTGCCACATTTTTTGCGGGGCGGGGGAGGTTAGTTAAGATGAGGGGGGTGGGGCAGGTGAGAAGGGGGTAGGAGGGGAGGTGTGCAGAGTGAAGCTGAGTTGAGGAGACTGAGGGAGGGAGAAGCTTGGAGCAAACAGCCAGTGAGGTACACGGGGCAGAAAAAGTCCATTCAAAACAGTAGAAAAGTCCATAGGTCCTTGCTTTTGCTGCTTCTGCCCTTATTGACTAGAGCCTGTCTGGTTCATCTCTGCAGTTTTCCCCCCCGCAAGCCACAAGGTGTGGGGAAGAGAGGGTGGCTACTGCCTGGTTCCTAGTGTCCCCTGAGTGTCCATGGGTCTCCCCTGCACTGTTCTGAGCCTGGGGGAGTGCTGGGGGGAAGGGTGACCTTTGGCTGCTTCTGCAGCTGCTCCTGTTGGCTGGAGTCTCCGGTGGGCTCCTCCCTGCACCATCCCGTTCTTCCCCAACCACCACCAGTTTAAGCCCTGGGAGAAACGTTTACTTCCCTCATGGCCACATGTGTAGACAGCTTTGGGTTGGGGTTAGGGCTGTCCAAATGTTGGTATTTCTCACCTTCAAAAGCTGTGCTTTTTTACTTTGATGGTAGCGGCCGAACATTTTTCATCTATTTCAGGGGGGGGCAAAAAAGGAGCGGAGCTGTCAAAGGACATTCCGATGCTGAGAACATTGACAGAGAATTCATGATGAAGAACCTAAGTAACATGAGAGGGTGATGAGATGGAAGGGGATATCTAGGATTAAGTGCATTGATCACTTCAAAAATAAATGGTTGTGATATTCTATTTCACCAAAGACTATATTTATAACTTATGGTATGTTATGATGACTATTTTAAGTGCTTTAAGATGTCTCAGCATGATAAGGTTCTATGCACATCAATGAGATCCACTGAAAACACCAAATATTGTTGTTATATATAAGAAAATATTGTCCAGCTAGGTGCAGGCATCTCACTAGCTGGCTGACCCTCCCCAGCAGTTATTTCAGACTAAATCTAGATTAAATTCTAATTGTTTCAAAATAAAATAACACCAGGGGTTGCCTTCATAAATCAGTTGAAAGCTGGTCACGAGTGGGCATACTCATCTGTATAACTTTCAAGTCCTGTATCTATAAACCAAAGAAGAAAAGGGTTCACCTTGGCATATTTTTACATGTATTAGTCAGTCACATGCATACAATCAGTGTGCCAAATGTCCTGGGGGAATTCTCTGCACTGCACATGTGCAGAATTCATGTCCCCTGAAGATTTTTTTTCTCTGCGGAAAATTCCTCATTCTGCTGGTGAGGTGCTGCAGTTACACCTTTTGCCTGCCAGGGCCTGCTGTTGTGCCAGAAGAGAGGGCAGCTGGCTCAGCCAACCATAGACGGGGGAGGAAAGGCTGCCTCCCTCACAGCGCTCTGCCCATGGGGCCAGGTGAGGAAACCAGGGACATGGCGGGGCCAGACAAAGCGGAGCACATGGGGTTTCTGGGCGGTCACAGACTGGGGTTCAGAAGGGCTAGTGGTGGGGGGGATAGACTGAGGTGGGGGCACAGGAGCTAGTGGGGACAGTATTGAGCCAGGGCTGAATTGGAGGAGGTGCAGGGGGGAGGGATAGCTCAGTGGTTTGAGCATTGGCCTGCTAAACCCAGGGTTGTGAGTTCAATCCTTGAGGAGGCCACTTAGGGATCTGGGGCAAAAATTGGTCCTGCTAGTGAAGGCAGGGGGCTGGACTCGATGACCTTTCGAGGTCCCTTCCAGTTCTAGGAGATTGGTATATCTCCAATTATTACCTTTATTAGATGAGGACAGAAGGTGGCCAAGTGGGAGGGCAGGGACACATTGGGATGAGGGAGGAGTTTTCTGAGTGGGGGTGCAGAAGCCTATGGAGACAGGGGCAGATGTGTCTGACTAAATGGGAGAGTCTAGGGGTCAGCCAGGATCTGCACTGGGGGAGGCTCCCCAACTCCCTAACAATTCCTCTTCCACCCCAAAGACCCCCTGTTCCATACTTCTCCCACCCGTACCCAATGACCTTCCAGGTTCACTCCCAGGCTCCTTCCCAGCAATTATTTCCCTCTCCCTCAGCTCCTCGTTACCCCTGACTCCCCCAAGACTTTGCACTGCTTTTGAGGGTGCAGAAAATACATTTCTGTATTGTAGCTTAAATTAAGTACTCAAAGTTCTGTATTAATATGCCTAGCAAATAATCTATTTGTCTAAAAACATTTCCTGAATCTTTTTTTGTTGTCCATATTGTTACAGGCATACTTGTTGACAGGTATTTTGAAATAAATTACTAAAAGAATTGAAACTGGTGTGATTAGATTATTATTCTGACAAATAAAATATACACAATTTTGCAACATTTTAAAATATTGTGTGCAGCATTTTTATTTTTTTGGCCCAGAATTCCCCCAGGAGTACGTTTTATATTCGATGAGTTTAAGAAGCCCTCATATGGACAATAATGTTTTCTTTCATATGTCAGCCAAACTATTTACTAATGTAGCCCGCTCTAAATAAAATAACTGAATTGGGCAATTTTAATACAGTTGAACCCTGTTATGTCGCCGGCCTAGGGGTTTGCCAAAAATAGTCCAGATAACCGATGATCGAGATAAACCCCTATCCACCCCCCCACCCCTGAACTCCCCTGCCCTCTCTCCAACACCCCCTCCCTGCCCCCTTACCGCGGTGCCTGCACGTGGCTGGATCCGGCGAAGCGGGACGGGGACCCGGAGCCGGGCAGCCAAAGAAGCGGGACCTGGTAAGCGGGCCGGGCGGCAGGCGAAGCGGGACCGGGTAAGCGGGCCGGGCGGCAGGCGAAGCGGGGACCGGGTAAGCGGGGCGGGCGGGCAGGCGGCAGGCGAAGCGGGGACCGGGTAAGCGGGGCCGGGCGGGCGGGGACGGGCAGGGACCGGGTAAGCGGGGCCGGGCGGGCGGGCGGGGACGGGCAGGGACCGGGTATGCGGGGCCGGGCGGCGGGGACGGGCAGGGACCGGGTATGCGGGGACGGGCGGGCGGGCGGGGACGGGCAGGGACCGGGTATGCCGGGGCGGGCGGGCGGCGAAGCGAAGCCGGGCGGAGGGGCGGGCGGCAAAGCGTGGACCGGCGAAGCGGAGCCGGGCGGGCAGGCGGCAGGCAAAGCAGGGACCAGGTAAGCGGGGCCGGGCTGGCGGGGACGGGTAGGGACCGGGTATGCGGGGCCGGGCGGGGACGGGCAGGGACCGGGTATGCAGGGCCGGGCTGGCGGGGACGGGCAGGGACCGGGTATGCGGGGCCGGGCGGGCGGGCGGCGAAGCGAAGCCGGGCGGAGGGGCGGGCGGCAAAGCGGGGACCGGCGAAGCGGAGCCGGGCGGGCAGGCGGCAGGCAAAGCGGGGACCAGGAATGCGGGGCCGGGCGGGGCCGGGCGGGGACCGGGTATGCGGGGCGGGCTGGCGGGGACGGGCAGGGACCGGGTATGCGGGGCCGGGCTGGCGGGGACGGGCAGGGACCGGGTATGCGGGGCCGGGCGGGCAGGGATGGGCAGGGACCGGGTATGCGGGGCCGGGCTGGCGGGGACGGGCAGGGACCGGGTATGCGGGGCCGGGCGGGCGGGCGGCGAAGCGAAGCTGGGCGGAGGGGCGGGCGGCAAAGCGGGGACCGGCGAAGCGGAGCCGGGCGGGCAGGCGGCAGGCAAAGCGGGGACCAGGTATGCGGGGCCGGGCGGGGACGGGCAGGGACCGGGTATGCGGGGCCGGGCTGGCAGGGACGGGCAGGGACCGGGTATGCGGGGCCGGGCGGGCGGGGACGGGCAGGGACCGGGTATGCGGGGGCGGGCGGGCGGCTGGGGACGCGGGGAGCGGGCGGCTGGGGAACCGCGCGGCTGGAGAGCCAGGGAGCGGGCGGCTGGGGACGCGGGGATCCGGGCTCGAGATATTAGGGTTGGGCAAATCGACATAACGGATGAGAAACCCATAAGATAAAGAGGGAGTTTGGCGGTTCCACTTGTAAAACCTCGAGTTAATAGGATTGGCAAGTTAACCGAGGTCGAGATAAATGGGTTCGACTGTATTACATTAATACGGTGACATTAGAAAAATAATTTGTTAGCGGTAAGTGAGCTCCATTGTGGGGGTTTACATCATTCCAGTGGCCCCCGTGTTTTCTCTTATTGTAGGCTGGGTTAAGCACCCAACTCTCATTGGAATTCCAATGGATAACTTTACAGCAATGTTGGTAGTGTCAAGTATCAGAGGGGTAGCCGTGTTAGTCTGGATCTGTAAAAGCAGCAAAGAGTCTTGTGGCACCTTATAGACTAACAGACGTTTTGGAGCATGAGCTTTCGTGGATGAATACCCACTTCGTCGGATGCATGTGGGTATTCACCCACGACGTTGGTAGTGTCATTTCTCTCTACCTCTACATGTCTGCAACTTGTAATGATACATGTAGGCAACATTAATAGAGATAGAAACAACATGAAGGATAGATTGGCTCCTGGAGGGTATTAAAAGGCTGTAATTTCAATTCAAATTCCTGTGACTGTATAACCTGGGACAGCAAAACTTGTGTCATACTGACCCTAATGAGAAATGACAAGCCTTTTAAAACCATCCATAATCTTCCTTTTAAATAGTATGCTGTTCTGATAAATGAAATTGTTTTACATCCCTTTCCCAGTCTCCAGTAATGCTGGTTCAGTTTCAGAATTCATTCTTTAATTGTGATGCTATCTGAGGAAGAAGCGTTTCCAAATGCCAATAGAAATGAGTACCACAGATGTGATGGATAAAAAAAGGAGCTTGCTCTGCATAAAGATTTCTATATATACATATAGATTCAATTAAATATATTTACTTAGTTCTCAATCCTACACCCAGCTCAGCAAACTGAGCTCCACTGACTTTCCACAGAGCTGAATGTGGGCACAGAGGTCTACCTGCATGGAGCCAGTTGCAGGGGTCTTGAATCCCAAAACATTCAGACAAACTTCTGTTTTTCCGCCTTTAATTGCATGCTGGGAGGAGCTAAAGACCAGCTAGCTCTGTATGGTACCTGAATACTCTGCCAGCTTTGAAGCAGGACTAATTATGCGGCAGCTCAATGTGTGGCTACTTTAGAGACGGCTGATGTCAGAGCTGAAAGGTTATCTTGCTTTTTTTCTCTAGAGAAGCAGATAAGTTGCTGAGCAATACGCTAGGGTTTTTGTTGTAGAAACAGAAGACACCTACGCAGAGATATCTGCATGTTCATTATGAGTCTCTAGTGACTGGTGCAAACTTAAAATAAACAAACAAACAAAAAAAGCCCCCAAACCCCAGTATATTAAAGATCTGCTGATGCTAAAATACCCGCTGTGCTTAACTACCACTGAGTATGGATATGTAACAGGGCTCAAAATACCCATTACCCCTCAAAGCATTGAAAGATTAGATTTCACATTATATAGCAGGCTGCTTATGTTGTGTATTTGGTTGTCATGGTTTTGTTGCTATGGCAACTGAGTTAGATTATTATGGGTTAGCTCAACCGGTTTCAACCGGCTGAGGAGCTCTCTGTAGATATGTAAATAAAATGGAGGTTTTGGTTAGCTGCCTGCTCTCTGGCCTCAAGTGATTGCTTCCTACACCGGCTGCCTCAAGGATACAACAGCTTATGAGCCTCTTCTAACTATTTCTGATAAGTGTTGATTCTTTGTCTGTATCAATCAACACTGGACCACAAATACCTTTTTTTTTTTTAAAGAGAATTACATACCTGTGGGGGAGCTGCACCTGAATATTAAAAGATATGCAAAGTCAGAGGATACAACTCTGAATATGGATATTAATATCTATAATATTCACATTTTATGGTTCTTTTCCATAGAAGTTAGCAAGTATAGGCTTATATATTCTTGGATATGCCTACCCACTTCTTTGGCATGACAGACGAAGGGGATGAGAGGGAAATTAGTGACAGAAATAAAAAGCAAGCAAGCATGTGAATGTCAGAAAGGAAGAGGCATGGTATATATAGAAGATAAACAGACTTAGGGCCTGCTTTTAAAAGAGTATTTCACATGTATTTAGATGAGCCCAAAACGTAAAGATTTGTCAGAATATTGGAATCAATCTGCACCACTTGTTTTTTGGTCAACTAAACTAAGCCAGAATATTGTGAGTTGAATTTGGCAGGTGTAACATTGTGATATCATCTCATTGTGAAGCAGTCATACTTTTCACTTGTCTAGTGCCTTTTGTCCAAGGATCTTAAAGTGCTTTACTTCATTAAGGTTCACCACACCCTGGTTTGGTGGAGAGATTTTAACTGACCTGTCAAAGCTCACATCAAAAGTGTTGTGGCAAAGCCAGCAATGAAATCCAGTTCCTCTTAAACTTGGTCCCATACGTTATCATGAGACCATCCATCCACCCTTTATGAACCTTGCCTCCAAGATGACATCACAGGGCAGACCGCACTGCCAAGAGGACCCCAGCAGCTGGCTAACTTCAGTATGGATTTCTGCTTAAAATGCAAGAACTAGATGCGGTCCGTTGCTTTGAAATGTAAAGTGATCTTTCTCAACTTTCATTCAACTCTAGAATTTATAACGGGTGTTAATGTGTCAAAATAAAAGTATATTTGCCTGTCATTGTTGTATGTAACCTAGAAGTCACATACAACAATGAGAAACCAGGGAACTCCTCATGCAGGATTACAGGTAAGATTAGACTGTGTAATAGAGAACTGCCCAAGATCACGTATTTTACCGTATGTGCCCAAGGATTTTTCAGCTTGTTGACTCTCGTCAATTGCAAGATGGTATATATGGCTCCTTTTGCATGATTCCTGCCCTATGCAAAAATCTGAGATGCACATGATTTCCTAGATTGCAGTTTACTAAATTTGGGTAAACTATAAGACAGAACCACATTTGTCACAGCAAACAATGACAGAATGTTGGTCCTTAGCAAGCGCATATATTCCAGATTATCGTATATAATTTCTTTCTTCATTTACCAGGCAAAACACCAAGAGCCCTAACACTAAAATATTAATAGAGAAATGTGAGATGCATGAAGATGCATGCAAACGAGGAACTAGAAGTGTGGAATGAATATGCTTGGAAGGAACATGGTATGTTACAGATAGCCGATAAGGAGGAGTGAAACGATGCAGAGATGAGTAACATTGAAATGGTCCCTGAAATCCATCACAGGCATTCCTAACACATCCAGTCACTGCAGTATCTAAATTCCTCCCCACCCACAATTAACGATTGCTATTACGTTTATCTAAAGAGGTCTATGCTATTATTATTATTGCCTCTATTACATTAGTGTTAAGACCTTTTACGCTTAAGGGATTGTATTCATTATTTTATTTTATTTCCTTTCCTTTCCTCTCTCTTCTCTTCCTATTTGCATTCATCGTTTTATGCTGCTGTGGGAAGGCTCTCTCAAAGAAGTGGGCTTTGCATCCTATCCTGAAAACAGCAGAAACCTTAACGGAGGCTTTGACCTGTGGTTCAATGCAGTGTATGAGCATGTTGTATAGTACAATAATCGAGACTCAGGATACTAGGGTTCCAGAGTAGGTAGCTCTAATATGCGAGTCAAAAGGAATGTTCTCTCCACCCTTAACAGTTTTTTCTACACTTAGCTCAACTGGAAGTATCTCTTCACATACCCTACTAAAGTCACAGAGAGGAAATTAAAGGCAAGTTAGAGGGAGGTCAACAAATAAACAAACAACTTGAAGAAAAATTACTAGACATAAAAAACCACCAATGTGGACAACCAGGATGTACAAGGGAAGAGAAGGCCAGGAGAAACTCCCATCACAGCTGCTAATGGAAGGCACAGATTCTCTCTGCTGCTCCAGACCATGTAACCCACTGTGTACATACAGAATCTGTAAGGACACTGCATGTGGCTAGGAGAGAACTGTCCTAGCTCAGGAGTAGCATAGGGACTGGTTAAGCAGCCCTATGCCGATCCCTCTACTACAGACAAGGCATCTCCTAGCAAACGTCACAACAGAGATCCTGGGCTGTTCCAAGCTGCAGCGCAGTCAATTGGCAGCCTTGGGGAGCATACAGTAAGTTAGAGCAGCCATTGGGGCTGCTCTAAATTTGTGCTGGGAACTACACCACTCCCAAGCTGACCTGGAATCAAGACAGCACAAAAAGGTGACTAAAAGCTATTTTTACTCCAATCTGCTTGAGCTTCATGTTCTGTGCTGTACCTCCTAAGGAGGCACAGGAGGCAAACGGATGGACATCATACCTAATGGACTAAAGGTAAAAAATCCACTACTATCTACATACTACACAGACCACAGTGAGAGATTATGCCATACTCTATCGAAGAAACTGAGGAACCACCTGATCAGCATCCTATACAGCAAACAGGAAAACATCAAAAAAGAGCTCTCCAACCTGGAGACTCTCATCAATAACCAAACTTCCATACAAACGGACTTCACTAAAATAAGACAGAAGATCTACATTACTCACTTCACCTCTCTACAAAGGAAAAAGGACTGTAAGCTGTCTAAACTCCTACCTGCCACATGGGGCCACAACCGTGGTACCCCTAACCCACCCAGCAATATCGTCAATCTATCCAACCACACACTCAGCCCAGAAGAAACGTCTGTCCTATCTTGGGGACTCTCTTTCTGCCCTGCCACCCCCACCAACATGATACAGTTCTGCGGTGATCTGGAAGCCTACTTTCGCCGTCTCCGACTCAACGAATTCTTTCAGGACAACACTGAACAGCGCATGGATACACAGTTGCCCTCCCACCAACAGCACAAGAAGAAGAACTCCACATGGACTCCTCCTGAGGGTCGAAATGACAGTCTGGACCTATACATTGAATGCTTCCGCCGACGTGCACAGGCAGAAATTGTGGAAAAACAACATCGCTTGCCTCACAACCTAAGTCGTGCAGAACGCAATGCCATCCACAGCCTCAGAAACCATCCTGACATTATAATCAAAGAGGCTGATAAAGGAGGTGCTGTTGTCATCATGAACAGGTCTGACTACCAAAAGGAGGCCGCCAGACAACTCTCCAATACTAAATTTTACAGGCTACTTCCCTCAGATCCCACTGAGGAATACACTAAGAAACTGCACCATCTACTCAGGACACTCCCTACACTAACACCAGAACTAATCAACATACCCTTAGAGCCCCGACCAGGGTTATTCTATCTACTACCCAAGATCCACAAACCCGGAAATCCTGGACGCCCCATCATCTCGGGCATTGGAACTCTCACTGAAGGACTGTCTGGATATGTAGACTCTCTACTCAGACCCTATGCTACCAGCACTCCCAGCTATCTCCGTGACACCACTGATTTCCTGAGGAAACTACAATGCATTGGTGACCTTCCAGAAAACACCATCCTGGCCACCATGGATGTAGAGGCTCTCTACACAAACATCCCACATACTGATGGAATACAAGCTGTCAGGAACAGTATCCCTGATGATGCCACAGCACACATGGTTGCTGAGCTCTGTGGCTTTATCCTCACACACAACTATTTCAAATTTGCTGACAATATATATCTCCAGATCAGTGGCACCGCTATGGGCACCCGTATGGCCCCACAATATGCCAATATTTTTATGGCCGACCTGGAACAACGCTTCCTCAGCTCCAGTCCACTCACGCCCCTTCTCTACCTACGCTACATCGATGACATCTTCATCATCTGGACCCATGGGAAGGAGACTCTGGAAAAATTCCACCACGATTTCAACAGCTTCCACCCCTCCATCAACCTCAGCCTGGACCAATCTACACGGGAGGTCCACTTCCTAGACACCACGGTGCAAATAAGTGATGGTCACATCAACACCACCCTATACCGAAAACCTACCGACCGCTATGCCTACCTTCATGCCTCCAGCTTCCATCCCGGACACACCACACGATCCATTGTCTACAGCCAAGCACTGAGGTACAACCGTATCTGCTCTAACCCCGCAGACAGAGACCAACACCTAGAAAATCTCCACCAAGCATTCTCAAGACTACAGTACCCACACGAGGAAATAAGGAAACAGATCAACAGAGCCAGACGTGTACCCAGAAGCCTCCTACTGGAAGACAAACCCAAGAAAGAAACCAACAGGACTCCACTGGCCATCACATACAGTCCCCAGCTAAAACCCCTACAACGCATCATCAGGGATCTACAACCCATCCTGGACAATGATCCCACACTTTCACAGGCCTTGGGTGGCAGACCAGTTCTCGCCCACAGACAACCTGCCAACCTGAAGCATATTCTCACCAGCAACTGCACACCGCACCATAGTAACTCTAGCTCAGGAACCAATCCATGCAACAAACCTCGATGCCAACTCTGCCCACATATCTACACCAGCAACACCATCACAGGACCAAACCAGATCAGCCACAACATCACCGGTTCATTCACCTGCACTTCCACCAATGTAATATATGCCATCATATGCCAGCAATGCCCCTCTGCTATGTACATCGGCCAAACTGGACAGTCTCTAAGGAAAAGGATAAATGGACACAAATCAGACATTAGGAATGGCAATATACAAAAACCTGTAGGAGAACACTTCAACCTCCCTGGCCACACAATAGCAGATCTTAAGGTGGCCATCCTACAGCAAAAAAACTTTAGGACCAGACTTCAAAGAGAAACTGCTGAGCTCCAGTTCATCTGCAAATTTGACACCATCAGCTCAGGACTAAACAAAGACTGTGAATGGCTTGCCAATTACAGAACCAGTTTCTCCTCCCTTGGTTTTCACACCTCAACTGCTAGAACAGGGCCTCATCCACCCTGATTGATCTAACCTCGTTATCTCTAGCTTGCTTCTTGCTTGCTTATATATACCTGCCCCAGGAAATTTCCACCACTTGCATCTGAAGAAGTGGGTATTCACCCACGAAAGCTCATGCTGCAAAACGTCTGTTAGTCTATAAGGTGCCACAGGATTCTTTGCTGCTTCGCTAGGATAGAATGAGATGCCAAGTCTGGAAGACCAAAGCAGAAGATTACCAAATAAAGTAATCAAAAGTTCAAGACAGAAAGGAGAGAACACAAAAAAGAAAAAAATGAAAAAATCATCAATGTTGACTTCAGTGGGGCCAAGATTTCACCTGTAGATTGTTACATGTTTACAAAAAACCCCACAGAGAATAATACAGAATTTAAGTTCCTTCAAGTATAAAAAGAGAAGCTTGATGACAGCAGAGGATATTATACTGCTAAGGAACCAAATGGTTTCTTTGCCTTGTTCAGCAAGGAAAATATCCCAGCAGCAGAGATCAGTTTTCTGGAGGGATAAAATGAAAAAGCTACTAAAAAAGTGTGATATTAAGACAGATTAAAACAAAGCGATAGCAATTAAAACAGAGGAGGAGTTAGGACTGGATAGCCCCATATCCGATGAGTCGAAAGAGAAGTGGAATAAATAAAACACATTCTTTGTTCTTCTCACTGGCTGTAGAGATTGCGAAGAAGCTCACGGAGTAGTGAGGCAAATTTAAGTCTTAGACTGCTGCCTTTGTTTTTCATAGAATCAGAGAACTGCAGGGTTAGAAAGGGCCATCGAGTCTAACTCCCTGCCCAGATGCAGGATTTGTTGTGTCTAAACCATCCAAGACAGAATGGTGCAGAAAGTGGGATCCTGGCTTCAGGCTCCATGCCGGGACTCTGCTCGAGGCCCCCTGCGTGTGGGGTCCCAGCTCTGCTCCAGGCCCTGCACACAGGGTCCCACCTGCTGGCCCTGCACCCAGAGCTCTGCTCCTGGTCCTGCACATTGGGTCCCGGTCAATCTCCTTTTGAAAACCTCTAGTGAAGGAGATTCCACACCCTCCCCAGGTAGTCTGTTCCATTCCCCTACTCTTCTTACAGTTAGGAAGTTTTTCCCTTAGATTTAATCTATATCTGCTATTCTGTAGTTTGAACCCACTGCCTCTTGTCCTGCCCTCTGTAGCAAAAGAGAACAAGTTTTCTCCATCTTTTTTTGGCATTCTTTCAAGTATTTGAAGACTGCTATCATATCCCCTTAATCTCCTCTTTTCCAAACTAAACATACCCAGTTCCTTCAGCCTTTGCTCATATGGTTTGTATTCCACCCCTTTGATCACCTTTGTCACTCAGTGCTGGATCCTTTCCAGTTTCTCTACATTCTTGCTATACATTGGTGACCAAAACTGGACACAGTACTCACATTGAGGCCTAACCAGCACCAAGTAGTGTGGTACTATCATCTCCGATGACTTGCATGCTATGCCTATGTTAATGCAACCTAAAATTGCATTTTTCCCCCCATAACAGCTGACTCATGTTGAGGTTGTGATCCACCACAACTCCCAGATCCTTCTCAGCAGTGCTGCTGGCAAATTAGTTTTCCCCCCGTCAGTATTTGTGCAATTGGTTTTTCATCCCTAAGTGTATCACCTTACATTTGTCTTTGTTGAATTTCTTTTTGTTGCCTATAGCCCAGTTCTCCAATTTATCAAGATCCCTTTGGATTTTAGCTCTATCCTCCAAAGTACTGGCAACCCCATCCCAACTTTGTGTCATCTGTACACTTGATCGGTATGTTCTCTATACCTATATCTAGGTCATTAATAAAGATGTTAAACAACACCAGACCCAGAACAGATCCATGTGGGACCCCACTTGAGACCTCATTCCATTAATAGCTACTCTCTTTTTGTGGTTGTTTAACCAATTATGTATCCACTTAATGGTAGCTCTGCCGAGCCCACATTTCTCCAGCGTACTGATCAGAATGTCATGTGGGACTGTATCAAAAGCCTTGCGTCCACCACATTCTCCCTATCCACCAAATCTGTTTTGTACTTAAGCAAGCATGTAGCAGTAGAGAGGATGCTTTGATGAATGAAAGTGCCATGAAAAGTACACAATGAAAGTTAACGCGTTTAGAATAAGTGCACTGTTAAAGAGTGTCAACTTGTGCAAAGTGGTTTCAGTTTAATAGGAAGGAGATGTTAAAGTGCCTGATTTATAGTGGAGTAGGGGCTTGTAAGGAAGAGCTTCTCAGACTTAACAAGGCCATCCTGTCCTGCACCCAGGAATAATGTCAGAAAATGCTTCTCAATAAGGGCTTGTTTAATTATTTTCCATGCATTTAGCAATCATTTATTCCTGGCTTATGTTCTTCTGTCTTTTTTCTGAGATTTAGAGGAAAAACAGCTACAGACTAAAAGGTCTGGAAAACAAATTAACAGTCAGATCCTCCATTGGTATAAATCAGTTTCACTCCACTGACTTCAGTGCCAGTCTAGGATCTGGTCCTAAAAGAAAAACACAGAGCAGCCACAGCAAGGTTGATGAATGTAATGAAGAGAAATTTCCATCAAGCCTTTTTAAACCCTGGGTCTGGCTCTTGATTTGTACTGGGCTGAGCAGCACACTACCTTCACTTAGGGCTACAATGCCCAATTTTACCTGGAAGCACAGATCTGGGTAAGGGCCTGCAAGAATTGCAGCTTCGATGTTTGGGGGAATGCAGCGCATGATGGCACAATTCTGCCCTGGTCGGAGTTCAGATCACAAGGGGTGAGGAGAGACAGGGAGCTGGCTAAGCTATGCTCTTCTCACCATGTGAGCTGGCCTCCTGGGGGAACATGTATTGCCCACCTCAAAAAGCCATAGCAGTCTATGAGCTGCTCTGTGCACTGAGACACTTCTGAATGCAGAACGCCGCCTGGTGCTTCCCTTGAGGTGCCGCAGCTAAATGCCACAATTAGTAATAACAACAATGAAAATAGACAAAAAGACACTAATGTACACAGGACCTAATCCTCTACCACTTGCTCAGGCAAAATTCCCCTCAGTAAGTTTTGTTTTAGCATGGCACACAGGACTAAGTCCAAAGAACTTAGTTCTTCCCCTCATATCCAAGAATACAAACATACTTCCTTTCCCCCCATAAAATGTAGTGTTCTGGAGCAATATTCTCAAACCCAGAAGATAAATCTGTATTCGCTACACAGGTTGGGAGAGAGAGATAAACGGAAATAATTACACTCTGGTAACAGAGCTGTCAGAATAAAGCTCTCTCACAATTTCCATTATCAACCGTCTTTGCCTTCCTATTATTACATTTTTTAAACTATATGTCAAAATTAGCATTCACTTGACAGAGTATAACACATGCCCTGCCCCAAGGAGAATACAGTTTTACAAAGATAGGACAAAATACGGGAGAAAAATTGAAGAGAGTGAGGACAGACTATGAAGAAGGAAGGAAGGAAATACGGTGTTCCTGGGAGAAATGGAACGTGAAGAGGAAAGAAGAGGTGGGAGCAGGAGCCTCGATAGACAGGAAGTGAGATATTGTTCTTCAGAGAGGGGGACGTGCGAAAGAAGGCACAAGCCTGGGCATCACAGAAGGGACTAAGGGAGCTGTAAGACAAGAGGGATGTGTAAGACACAGGGAGTGGATTGGCAATGTATTCCCTTCCGAATGAAATGTAGTGCGCAAGGCAGTCTGTGTCCAAGGATGTTTTCATGTCTATAAACGCGTATATTTGAATATAGCCACCAAACCCAGAACTACTATTTGTTTTAGGTTGTTTTTCAGACATGCCTGTTCCTCAGATGAAAAGTTATGGGTCATTAGCCTATAATGTGAACTCGAACACTTTTAGGTTAAAAATAATACATTCTTCATTAAAGAACTCCATTACGTGCTAGTCTTGCAGTGTGTGTGTGCCACCGACAGTACATGAATCATGATTTACTGATATCAGGCCCAGGACAATACTTTGATTCAACTGGGTAAGAAAAGAACAGAATGGAAGTCTACATCTCATTGATTTTGCTAGAGACTCAACACAATAGGCTAGATACCTTTTCTCCCACAGAGTAATCTCTCACTCCAGGGGCAGTCACAGTGATTTCAGTGAGACTACTCACAGACTAATATACTATTCCATGTGAGTAAAGGTATCCAGTCTGAACCTATGTCAATGAAGGATGAATGAACCAGGGAGAGTGAAAGAACCAATCCCAACTATTGCCACAGTGTAAACCAAACCTTGATCTTCTTCAAGCAGAAATAGGCCAGAGCTGCACATTGCATATCAGGACTCTATTAAGGTTTCCAACTGTCTAATTGCACTCCTGCCCCTGAGGCTCTGCCCCTGCCCTGGCCCCCTTCTCCAAGGCCCTGCCGTCTGGTCACTCCATCCCCCCTCCCTGCGTCGCTCACTCTCCCCCACCCTCACTCACTTTCACCAGGCTGGGCCAGGGAGGGGGTTAGAGAGGGGGTGCAGGCTCTGGGCTGGGTGTGGGTTGAGGAGTCTGGAGTGTGTCGGGGGGTCCAGGCTGAGTCTGGGACAGGGGGTTGGGAAGCAGGAGGGGGTGCGGGATGCAGGCTCTGGGAGCGAGTTGGAGGGGGCTCAGGGCTGGGTCAGGGTTGGGGTGCAGGAGGCGTTCAGGGTGTGGGCTGTGGGAGGGAGTTTGGGTGTAGGAGGGGGCTCAGGGCTGGAGCAGGGGCTTGGGGTGCGGGCTCCAGCTTACCTCAGGCAGCTCCTGGAAGCAATTGGCATGTTCAGCTCCTAGGCTCAAGGGCGGCCAGGTGGCTCTGTGCACTGCCCCGTCAGCAGGCACCGCCCCCACAGCTCTCATTGGCTGCAGTTCCTGGCCAATGAAAGCTGTGGAATTAGTGCTCAGGGTTGGGGCGGCACGCAGAGACCCCCTGGTTGCCCCTGGGCCCAGGAGCCATACATGCCGATCAATTCCAGGAGCCACACGGAGCCACATGGAGCCACAGCAGGTAGGGAGTCTGCCTTAGCCCTGCTGCGCCGCTGACCACAGTTTTAGTGGGCTATTAAAATCCCCCGGATTGGTTTCAGTAGCCACTGGGAGATCAATTCCAATTCTGGGAGACTCCTGGCCAATTCGGGAGGGTTGGCAACTCCACTCTCTACCCGAAAGCTTGGAAACATTTTTTTCCCCAGGATTTTGGGTTGTCCTATTAATAATCTAGGGCTGCAAAGCTCACATCTGAATCCACATGCAAATTTCCTCAAAGTGTCGAGCTTCTAGATCTGTGATTTGAGCCAATTTCTAGCTTTGAAAAAATACACAATTCTCTTTCTCCCTCTTTTTAAAATGTATCTGCACTGAGTGGACAAGTCGTCAGATGGTGAACTTGGCATAGCTCTATTAAGCCAAAACATGGGCCAGATTCTCAGCTGATTCAAATCAACACCAAGAGAAAAACAAATCTCAGAGGTGGACAAAACCAGGAAGTACTGGATGTCACATGATTTCTAGCTAGAATTCCAGATTAGAGAGATTCAGATAATATTTAAAATAAATCATCAAACCTGTCAAATGTTCATCCATGGCTCTGAATATAGTTATTTTTATATTCAGAATGATGTAATGAATTCTAACATATAAAGCCCTAAATTCTGAGCTAGCTCAGGAATCACCCCCTCTTCATGTCATACTGCCACAAGAAGGGTTCATCAGGGAATCTCAAGATGGAAGTCCCTCAATAGGAAAGAGAGAAGTGCATGCAAAGCATTCATTTTGACTTCTCTTGCCTTGACTTTAGGTGGCTTCTGTGTGGGCACAGTCATCTGACTGCATGAAGCTCGTTGCAGGATCAGGGACTAAGGTTTTTTCCTTTCACAAAGAACTGATTGAGGCACGAGTATCCATCCAGTTACTACTTGTTTTCTTTTAAAGAAAGTCTAAAATCTGATAGGCCCTATTTTCCTGAGGTAGAAAATGGGCAAAAAGTTATTTAATATATGATTGCAGAAGCGGGCATCTGCAGGGTTTTTATATTTCTTCGGATTTCTTCCTAACCCTATGGCATTTCACTTGCTATCTCTCAACACCAACCTCAGCTCAGAGATTTTTCTTCTATTTTAGTAGCAATAAAGCCTCACTGATAGAGGTTTAAGTTCTTTTATGTCTGTTGCATTCACTCTTTCCAGGCAGGTAGGATGACCCAGTGGTCAGGTGACCAAATAGCAAGTGTGAAAAATTGGGCAAGTAGATTACGGGGCAATAGGCGCCTATATAAGATAAAGCCCCGAATATCAGGACAGTCCCTATAAAATTGAGACATCTGGTCACCCTATCCAGTGGTTAGCACTTGCCTGAGACTCATTATACCAGAGAGACCTGCTCTGCCACAGACTGTCTATGTAGCATTGGCCTCTCAATGCCATAGTTTGTCGTGTATAAAATGGAAATACTTTCCTTCCTAATGGTGATGTTGTAGGGTAAATACACTAAGAATTATGAGGCACTACTATAGTGATGTGGGCAGTGAAAGAGTAGGTATTATCCCTTTAAGGGACCGGTTGGAGCCTGCAGGCAGGGGTTAATCAACAAGGCCCTAAGGCTGAGTGATATAAAAACAGGAACAGGAAGTGGAGTTCAGGGGAGAAGCTGGGACAGTTGCTCCCTGTGGCATCTGGGGAAAGCCTAACCTGAGACTTGGGTATAGGCTGTAAATTTGGGATCGCTGAGCCTGGGGCCTGATGAAATTATTACTGTAGTGATTCCTAGAATGAAGAACTGTTCGCTGCAATGATTCAAGGGCTGAAGCCTTATTAAGAGGGACATGGCCACTGGTTAATGTGTGCTGGCTTCTCCTTGCACTAGGCTGCCAAATTGAAAGCTACTGCTGCTCCACTTGGCGAAATGAAGCCGTGGCACACGTATAGTGCCACACCAGACTGAAAGGAGGTGCTCAGTTATCACAGATTGCATCAATCATGATGAAAAATGTATGATTCTATGTATATCTATGTACCAGAGCTATGCTCAAAACCACCGTTGCACGGTCCTAAGGACTTCAGCTTCCAGCTCGAGTTTATTTTTGTGACCTACACACAACTGAATATACAGGTGAATGCACAAGTTGGCACAGGTGAAAGGGGACTTTTCTTTTGTCTTTCAAGTCAAGCTATTTCACCAGGTGGATCAGTGGTGCACGTTAGAGTAATGCACAGAGATGTGAACGCTATCGCATTTCATTAAGGAGGAATGATGACACAAAGCTGTACACTGTACAACATTAGCACTGAGCTGGCACAATAACGTCAATGACATTGGGGAAGAAAACTATTAGAGCGTCCCCTGGGATAGTGATTGGGGTGTGCTATAGACCGCCGGGATCTAGCCTGGATATGGATAGAGAGCTCTTTAATGTTTTTAAGGAGGTAAATACTAATAGGACCTGTATGATCATGGGAGACTTTAACTTCCCGGATATAGATTGGGAAACAAATGCTAGTAATAATAATAGGGCTCAGCTTTTCCTAGATGTGATAGCTGATGAATTCCTTCATCAAGTAGTTGCTGAACCAACGAGGGGGGATGCCATTTTAGATCTGATTTTGGTGAGTAACGAGGACCTTGTTGAGGAAATAGTTGTAGGGGACAACCTTGGCTCGAGTGATCATGAGCTAATTCGGTTCAAAATAAATGGAAGGATAAACAAAATTGCATCTGAGACTAAGGTTTACGATTTCAAAAGGGCTAACTTTACTAAATTACGGTGACTAGTTAGGGAAGTGGATTGGACTAACATATTTAGGGATCTAAAGGCGGAAGACGCCTGGGGTTACTTCAGGTTGAAGTTGCAGGAGCTGTCAGAGGCCTGTATCCCGAGAAAGGGAAAACAGTTCGTAGGTAGCAGTTTTAGACCGAGCTGGATGAGCAAGCGTCTCAGAGGGGTGATTAAGAAAAAACAGAAAGCGTACAAGGAGTGGAAAATGGGAGGGATCAGCAAAGAAACCTACCTTATTGAGGTCAGAGGGTGTAGGGAAGCAGTGAGAAAGGCAAAGAGCCGGGTGGAGATGGACCTAGCAAAGGGGATTAAAACCAATAGCAAAAGGTTTTTTAGCCATATAAATAGGAAGAAAACCAAGAAGGAAGAAGTGGGACCGCTTAAAACTTTAAACGGAGTGGAGATTAGGGATAATCTTGGCATGGCACAATATCTAAACGAATATTTTGCCTCGGTCTTTAATGAGGCTAATGAAGGGCTATGGAATAGTGGTAGAGGGACTGACGGGAATGAAGATATGGGGGTAGACATTATGGTATCTGAGGTAGAAGCCAAACTTGAACAGCTTAACGGAAGTAAATCAGGGGGCCCGGATAATCTTCATCCTAGAATATTAAGGGAATTGGCGAGTGAAATTGCAAGCCCGTTAGCGATGATTTTTAATAAATCTCTAAACTCGGGGGTTGTACCGTTTGACTGGAGATTAGCTAATATAGTTCCTATATTCAAGAAGGGGAAAAAAAGTGACCCAGGTAACTACAGGCCTGTTAGTTTAACATCTGTAGTATGCAAAGTCATGGAAAAAATTTTAAAGGAGAGAGTGGTTATGGACCTTGAGGCCGATGGCAACTGGGACAAATTACAGCATGGTTTTACGAAAGGTAGATCATGCCAAACCAACCTGATCTCCTTCTTTGAGAAAGTAACAGATTTTTTAGACAAGGGAAATGCGGTGGATCTAATATATCTTGATTTCAGTAAGGTGTTTGATACGGTACCGCATGAGGAATTACTGGTTAAATTGGAAAAGATGGGGATCGAAATGAAAATCCAGAGGTGGATAAGGAGCTGGTTAAAGGGGAGACTGCAGAGGGTCGTATTGAAGGGTGATCTGTCGGGTTGGAGGGGGGTTACCAGTGGAGTTCCTCAAGGTTCGGTTTTGGGTCCGATTTTATTTAATCTATTTATTGCTGACCTCGGAACCAAAAGTAGGAGTGGGCTGATAAAGTTTGCGGATGACACCAAGTTGGGAGGTATTGCCAATTCGGAAAAGGATCGGGATATCCTCCAGGGAGATTTGGATGACCTTGTAAACTGGAGTATTAGTAACAGGATGAAATTCAATAATGAGAAGAGTAAGGTTATGCATTTAGGGATGACTAACAAGAATTTTAGTTATAAGCTGGGGACGCACCAGTTGGAAGTAACGGACGAGGAGAAGGACCTAGGAGTCCTGGTTGATCGTAGGATGACTATGAGTAGGCAATGTGATGTGGCCGTTAAAAAAGCTAATGCGGTCTTGGGATGCATTAGGCGAGGTATTTCTAGTAGAGATAAGGAGGTGCTAGTCCCGTTATATAAGGCGTTGGTGAGACCTCATTTGGAGTATTGTGTGCAGTTTTGGTCTCCCATGTTTAAGAAGGATGAATTCAAACTGGAACGGGTACAAAGAAGGGCCACTAGAATGATCCGAGGAATGGAGAGCCTGTTGTATGAAAGGAGGCTTGAGGAGCTCGGTTTGTTTTCCTTAACCAAAAGAAGGATAAGAGGAGATATGATTGCATTCTTTAAATATATCAGAGGGATAAATACCAGGGAAGGAGAGGAATTATTTCAGCTCAGTGCTAATGTGGACACGAGGACAAACGGATATAAATTGTCAGTCAGGAAATTTAGGCTTGAAATTAGACGAAGGTTTCTAACCATCAGAGGAGTGCAATTCTGGAACAGCCTACCGAGGGAAACAGTGAGGGCGAAGGACCTCCATGACTTTAAGATTAAGCTGGATAAGTTTATGGAGGGGATGGTATGATAGGATAACGGGCTTAGTCAATAGGTCAATAACGTGCCACACTGGTAATTAGTACAAAGGGTCAATGTTGGGATATTGTTAGCCTTTTCCAGAGGGTCTGGCTGGAGAGTCTTGCCCACATGCTCGGGGTTCAGCTGATCGCCATATTTGGGGTCGGGAAGGAATTTTCCTCCAGGGTAGATTGGCAGTGGCCCTGGAGGTTTTTCGCCTTCCTCCGAAGCATGGGGCAGGGGTCGCTTGCTGGTGGATTATCTGCTACTTGAAGTCTTTAAATCATGATTTGGAGCATTCAGCAGCAGAGTCAAGGGAGAGAATTAGTTCAGAAGTGGGTGGATCGGCTTATACGGCCTGCATCTTGCAGGAGGTCAGACTAGATGATCATAATGGTCCCTTCTGATCTTGAATTCTATGATTCTATGAACGCAAAGTTCTCCTGACATCAAACCACAAGAGCAAACCCTGAATTATTTGTGTACCCTCCAGACCCTGGACACAGACAAATTCTATTATAACCACCCTCTGCACAGACCTCCCAATGACTCCTGATACATAAGCAGCCTTCATTCCCAAATGTCCTGAAATTCACAGTTACTGCCCCTTTCCAGGTTCCCTCCTAATGTTTCATTTCCCCTTCTCTCTGCCAATTCCTCCCTGTGCCTACAACAAGTCCTGTTTATTAATTAATTAATTAATTAATTATTATGTGTTGAGCACTGATGGGATGCTGTTCAGGACACAAAGAGAGGATCCCTGCCTTAAGGAATTTACAATGCAAGTAATTCAGCATGAGCCTGGTTGCAAAGACAGTCCCGGATCCCATTACAGAGCATCATCCAGTTCTGAGCACAGGCAGACAAAGTTTTTGTGTAAAACAGTTTTCTGTCAGAAAATGTCATTTTGAAACCGAAGTTTTTACCAAAATTGTATTGATTTAGACGCAATTTCATTTTGAAAAAAAAATGGAAAAGAACATGTCAAAAATGCCTTTCTATTCCTTTTTGACATTTTCAGAACCAAAGGTATCACATTTTTATTTCAAAATGACACTTTGTTTAGAAATTTGTTATATTAAAAATTTTAAAAAGGTTTGAAATCTATGCAAAACATTTCAAATTTATTAAAACAAAATATTTTAGTTGACTATCCATTTTTTGGATTTTTTTTACCAAAAAAAAATCATTTGCGGGGTTTGTTCTGATCTGAGATGATTTTTATTTTGAAATCTTATAATTTTCCATAGGCCAGAAAATCCATTTTCCAACCAGCTCTAGTTAGGAGCTAATAATTTGTTGCCGGATGGCAGGCTATAATTGGCCACTGTATATTATATGAGCCTCTCTCTCTTTAATTATCCTGCAGCATTGACAATTGGTAAATAAAAGCAAAAGCAATGAGGATTCTAGACCAAATGATCCAATACAGGCAAAGATACGGTCTCAGGTAAGAAGAAGGTCATAGGATGCAGAAAGAAAACCAGGACCACAGTGGGAATTGCTGCATACTGAGAGCTAATTTCCACAAACAGGCTAGACAGAAACAGATGGGAAGAGAGGGAGTGTTGACTAATGACACCTGACTGCCAGATGACCCTGTAGGTATGAGCGCTGTTATGACACCTGAAATGGTGCCAGCAGCCAGTTAGAACAGCCCGGTTCCCCCTCACATTTCATTAAACAGGCTAACCTTGGTCTTCTGTAGTACACAGGGACACACTTGCACACACAATGCAATGGAGATTATACAGCATCCCCAGAAACTACATTCTTCTAAATGGGCAGCACTTTTATGAACAGTTTACGCAGCAGCTATTGAACTGACTGTTTGCTGTCAGCACTGTATTCAATTGCGCACACTGGGGGATCTGTTCCTTTAAAATGCATTGAGTGCGACACATCGCATTCTCGCAGCAGCTGCACCGCTACGTTCTGTGGCCAGAAGAGGAATATTAGCACAGGGCTAGGCTGTGAGGTCTTTACACTGGGCAGAATCATGCCCTTGGCAGGAGCAGGGGAGTTCAAGGGTGTAAAATGACTCCTATTCCCTGACACAGGTTACCGCTATTACAGGTCACAATAAGGAGGGAAAGGGGAGGGGAAAAAGCAGCCTTCACTTGGCCACTACTCCCGCTCAAAGCTGTCTCCTGTACACTGGCCAGTGCAGCTTATTTCTCTACAGCTTGATCTAAGGAGTTAAACTCTGTGGCTGGGGGGGCTACACCAGCCTCACGTCACCTGTGGATTGGGGACATGTAACACACCCTGGCCAGCGGGTTGTATTTGCCCCATAGCTGCCTTGCCACCACCCAACAGAACCGCCATGGTTCCGCAGAGATTGGGTATGTCCACACAGCACAGAAAAACTCACGGCTGGCCCATGCCAGCCGACTCAGGCTGCGGGGCTGTTTCACTGCTGTGTTGACTTCTGAAGAACCCTGCAGGGTGGGAGGGGTTGGGGTGAGTCGGCTGGCACAGGCCAGTCATGGGTTTTTCTTTGCTGTGTAGACATAACTTTAGAGGCCTTTTGGAACCCCTGTGTCCAGTGGTGAAGATATAAGGAACAGAACAAATTAGCATATTAATATGGATCCAAAATTTATAGTGAAGGATTGATATGGGCATTTATCTATTCAAATTTACAATATCCACTTTGCAAACTTTAGTGTCCTGGCCATTCATTGCAAATAGGATAAGCTGCATTATCGGTTTATGTCTTTCAACTTTTTATTATACAGGAGAAAAATCATTTTTAATTTATAGGGATACAAAAGGCATCCAGCTTTTACTTTTGCATTCCAGCAACTTAGAAATAACTCAATACATATATGTCTTGAATAACAACCAACAATGCTTTGGGCTGAGACTTTTTATGCCAAGTCACAGCCCAGAGCGAATATTTATGGCTAAGTTATCAACCTCCAAAATATGGGTTTATAATGGAAATCCTGACAGACCCTAGCAGGTGCTGCTATAACATCTTGAATTTGATTTAGGAGTGATTTTCAATCATGCTTTCCCAAGCCTGTCTGTTGGGGATTGCTAGGAATATCATATTTTCCCCCCCACAGTCGTTCAGTACACTTGATGCCAGTGTTGGTATTTTAGGGCGGAACAAGCCTTTGGGGCCTACTGAGCCAACAGCCTTCGGTCCCCAGTATTGGAGCCCCTATAAAAGTCAGTGCTAAGCTCAGCGTTCATTTAACAAAACAGTAAATTGTCTAGCTCCGTGCCATTGTGAAATTAGACTAGAAAACATGAAGAGCTGAAGAGCTGTCACTTTGATTTTTCCTAGCAATGGCCGATTATTCATGCAGGGCGGGCTGGCTTTTGGAGCCCAAGAAACCACGGCAGAGGTTTACTTGATTTTTTAGAGGTGTAACAAACTGATTCTGAAACTGGGGCTCCTCCTGCCATGACAATGCCCTCCCTGTAGCTGAATTAGCTTCTTTGCTGACACACCCCCATAGCCGTGTGCAATAAAGGGACCCGCCTGTGACCCAGGTTAAGTCACTTCCCTTGTCCGTGCCTCTGTTTCCCTTCTCATTCTTTATCTGTCTAGATTGTAAACAGGGTAAGGACTGTCTCTCACTGTGGATTTGCACAGCACCTAAGGGTTCTGATCTTGTCTGGAGGCTGCTAGCTGCTATTGCAATACTACTAAGGACCCAGTCCCTAGGTTTATTTGGAGAAATGTGTCTTGAAAAAAAAAGCCTTAGATATCAGTAGCTCTTCCCTACCCTAGCATAAGAAGCTGGGCTCTGCTTCAGCAGCAGAAAAGGCTGGTGTTGGGTTGCGGTCCATCATTCTGAAAATTATACGAGCACAGAAATTTTTCCATGTGGGGAGGTGTGATCTGAGCTGTGAATTTTGTTCCTCACCCACTTTCAATATAAAGGTGCTTCGATTAAGTTTGGGGTCTTCCCAAAAAACTCATTTCAGTAGCCTCTCCAACCCCCTTCCCCCAAGGCCAATCCCGTGCATAGTGATGTAATCACAGTGGAAAGGAGTTTAAAATTCAGAGGGGCATAAATTTTAGGGTAGGGTGGGGGTGGGTTGCAAAATTATTTTCCCAGGTTCGCCCTGGATTGACCTGTTTTTGGCTAGTGTTTCTCAAGCATAAATCTCTCTCTGTATCTGGGTGTGTTTGCTACTAAACCAGGTGCCAGGGTGGGTGATCCTATCCCTGACCCAGTGGGAATAGCCTCTTTCAACACAGCTCTCCAGGGGCACCAGAAGCAGAATGGCTGCCCCTCTTTTCAATTTGCTCTCTGTAGACATCCCCAGCCTGCCAGCAGAAGACGGAAGGTGATAATTATGCGTACAGAACATTGTGAATAGATGTGTGAATTCAATGTCGTACAAAAAATATACCTTTCCCACGTATTTTGATTTTGCTGCTTGACACAAATAAGTCATTGTTTCAATATGGCTTGAATTTCATAGTCCTTGGTTTAAACCAGACTCTTCTACATGCTGAACTTCCTAACAGAGCAGCCCCATTAGTAAACTACATTTATGCTAATGTACTTGCTTGGAGTGATAATTATCACAGCCCTTAGCCCTGCTCCTTACCAGTGTGAGTGTGTCGAGTGGGACTGGTATAGCATTACAATTATACAATTAGCCTTGTCATGGCAAGGAGCTTTGGGAATAGAGACATCTTGACGCTTAAAATGTGGACAGCTGATAGATGACTGTCATTAAACTCATCCTTTGTTCACTCCGTGATGGAGTAAGTCGCTGAGCGGTAGGCTAGGGATCCTGAATGAAAAAGGAAGACCTTGAACCACAGCCACTCCTCTTCAGCTCCTTGCAACCTTCCCATTCACCCGTTTCCTCTCATTGCACACACATTCTGTCCAGCCCTCACCCCTGACTGCTGCAAAATAACAAAAGCGGTCTCCAGCAAGCCATTGCTTATCAATCAAATCCTCACAAAGAGAGTCAAACAGCTCCTCTCCTAACCGCGTCCTTAATCTCAGCTGCCTTTTCTTTCCAGCATCCCTCACTTTTCATGTAGTCTGCAGTGGAGACTGAAACGAACGCACGCGAGAGATGCGAAATCAGCCGTACAACAGGCACCGCTTCTGGACCAGCTTCTCAGCTGGTGTTAATCAATATAATTCTTCTGAAATCACTAGATTTACACCAGAAGATGATCCGGCTTTGAATCTTCACCCCAGGTGACTAAAAAATACTCAGCTAAAAAGTCTGGCATGGAGGGAAGTTACAGTGGCAGAAAGCAGCCATGAGATCCCATTTGCCAATTGTAGGAGGTCAGTGGGACCCATAAAGTGAGCAGAGCTCACTAAGAGAGAGGTTTGGCCAAGGTAGCAGGAAGATGCACCGAATTCAGGCATTGCCTCAGCAACCTTTGGCTTGAGGCCTCCTATATAGCCCCTGCTGCAAACCAACGTCACCCATTCTCCTGGAGAAAAACATGGCCCGTGTGCCTTGGGAGGACTCTTACCTGGAGCATGGATGTGGATTTGTGTCTCCCTTTAACACTTTAGCTTCAGTGAATTTGATCCCAGCGACTTTTCTTTCCAATTCCATTTTCTAGGGTATTTTCAAACATTTTCTCTAGATAGCTGGATAACTGAGGTTGTGCAGGCCTCAGGTTGATGTAATTTGAGAAGCTTTTATATTCAAAAGATGTAAAAATAATCCCCCACAGGACTTGATTTTCCTTCCACAGCATGCCACTATATCAAACTGCTTCTGCTTTGGCTTATTATTATTCTAAAGTAATACTTATGGAATTACTGTACTCTAAAATGTGATACGCTTGCTTGGCAGCCTCAGGAGGGACCAGAGATTGAATGGGGGAAGGTCTTGGACCGGGACTCAGGACACCTGGGTGCTATTCTAGACTTGGTTAAGTCATTTGCTGTGTGATTTAGGGCAGGTCACTTCCCCACTCTGTGCTTTTGTTTTCTCCTCCCACCCTTTGTCTGCCTTGTCCATTTAGGTTGTAAGCTCTTCAGGGCAGAAACTGTCTCTCGCTGATTTTGCACAGGGAGGCTGCGGTCTCAGCTGGGCCCTGTTGGCCTAATGACAATATAAATACATAGTACTAATGAACGGAGCCCTATCTATAAAGGTGGTCATTTCAGAACAGCGTTGAAGCACTTGGTAGGGCTTCACACATTAGCATTCACTGCCACTTCCTCTCTGTACCTGCTCTGTGAATTAGGACTTCAGTATGCAAGGCTACAGATCCAGTTTTATTCATAAGCACTTATCTGAAACAAGATTTTTAGTGACAATGAGGCGTTTGTCAGGTTGCCGTGTGCTGTACCGAGCGAAGAAAAACCAACCAATAGCATTCAACAGGATGGAAAACAGGTGTCGCATTGCATCAGAATGTGAAGGGAACACTTTGGAAAGTAACACAGCCTACATACCAGGACAGCCACATGTCCGTTCACTGGAACAACTGTGTGGTATGGGTACTCCTGCTCAGTGAGAGCAAGTGTGACAGAATCAATGGTTACCACGTTAGCTATCCAATTAAAAAAAATATCCTTATTCCTATCACACGCGAGCCCTATATTAATATTATCCAAGCGTGCTAAGAGTTGTCAGGGTATGTCATGACCGGGATGTGGGCGATCTGACCTAGTGGTCAGAGCAGGAGTCATACCAAGTCAGATACCAGGAGGTTAAAGTCTGAGACAGGCCAGAGGGAGAACCAAGAGTCGAGTGTCAGGAGGCAGGAAGGGTCAGGTTACTAGGAAGTCAGGCTAGTGGAGAGGGAACAGGAAGCACAAGGCACACAGTCCAGAGCATGGATAACTTTATGTTCTTGTGCTGGGTTTAAATAGGGGCTGTGGACCAATCAGAACCCCCAGCATTCTGCCAATCAGCTCCCAGGCTGGGGTCTTCTATCTGAGTTCAGCTCCTATTCTGACACCATTTAGCAGATCCCTGAGAGGCAGATTGAATCCTTTTAGCTCCACAGAGCCCTGTGGACCAGGGCTCAAGACAGGACATAAATGTTTTTCACTGCCCCTTGGTAGGGCCATAAAATAAATGTAATTATAATGGAGCAGGTTTCCCCACCATAGAATATCAGGGCTGGAAGGGACCTCAGGAGATCATCTAGTCCCATCCCCTGTTCAAAGCAAGACTAAACCCCAGACAGATTTTTGCCCCAGATCCCTAAATGGCCCGCTCAAGGATTGAGCTCACAATCCTGGGTTTAGCAGGCCAATGCTCAAACCACTGAACTATTCCTTCCCCAACTTATATGCCTCTCACACTCAGCAGCACCTCAAACCACAAGATAACACATTTACTTCAACAGAACCACTGATAGAATAAGATACTAGTCACTTTGAGTAACAATATCAGAATCTGACCCAAAATAATGACACTTTGTTTTGTGGCCTTACCTAGTGGCTGCAGACCCTGTATGAGTATAAGCCTTTAGAGAGTATTTTGCTCTACTTGCATGTGTTTCACACACAATAAGGTATGACTTCTTCTCAAGCCTTAATGGTTCAAGTGACAGCAAGCAAAGAGCTTCCACCAACTTGCTAGGAAGGATATTTGGTCTCTTGGTCAGCTGCTAGTCACTGTTCAAGGTTTCAAGTTCTGATGCAACATGGCACCTGTTTTTCATCTTGCTGAATTTGAATAACTTATTTCACATTGTTAGGTACAACATGCTGTAACCTTAAGGACTTACAGCCAGATTTTAAAGGTATTTTGGTGCTTACACTTTCACTGAAATAAATAGGAACAAAGCACATAAACACCTTTGAAAACTGCAGCCTCTGTAATTTTACTAAAAAGCTTGTATGAAATGAGCACTTATAAAAAAGACACTAAGTTCCTAAGAGCCAGATCTCTAAAGATATTTAGGTGTTTAAAGATGCAGATATTTCACCTAGTGGGATTTTCAAAGTCAAGAGTTGAGAGTTAAGTGCCTAGGCACTTTTCAAAATCCCACTAAGCACCTATTTGCATTTTAGGTCCCTACAAACTTTTGAAAAATTGGGCCCTCAGTCCATTTCTGGAATGACCAGTCCTAACATTTCAAGCCCTGTGAACATTTACTCCATCATACTTCTCAGGCAGGCCAAAAAGGGATTTGAAGAGCAAATAGCTAAAGACTCAGAAAGTTTAACAGCAACAAAATGTTTAGGTACATCTGAAGTAGGAAGCCTGCCAAACAATCAGTGGGGCTACTGGATGATCCAAGTGCTAAAGGAACACTCAAGGAAGATAAGGCCACTGCAGAGAAGCTATATGAATTATTTGCATCGGTCTTCACTGCAGAGGATATGTGGGAGATTCCAACAACTGAGCCATTCTTTTTAGGTGACAAATCTGAGGGACTGTCCCCGATTGAGGTGTCAACAGAGGATGTTTTAGAACAAATTCATAAACCAAAGCGTAATAAGTCACCAGGATCAGATGGTATTCACCCAAGAGTTCTGACGTAACTCAAATATGAAATTGCAGAATTACTATCTGTGGTATGTAACCTATTATCTAAATCAACTTCTGTACCAGATGACTAGAGGATAGCTAATGTGACACCATTTTTTTTTAAAAGGCTCCAGAGGTGATCCTGGCAATGACAGGCCAGTAAGCCTAACTTCAGCACCAGGCAAACTGGTTGAAACTATATTAAAGAACAAAATTATCAGACTTAGATGAACATGATTGTTGGGGAAGAGTCATTCTGGCTTTTGTAAACGGAAATCATGCCTCACCAACCTATTAGAATTCATTGAGGGGTTAAGCAAATGTGGACAAGGGTGACCCAGTGGATATAGTGTACTTGGACTTTCAGAAAGCCTTTGACAAGGTTCCACACCCAAGGCTCTTAAGCAAAGTAAGCAATCATGGGATAAGAGTAATCAGTAACTGGTTAAAAACAAGTATCAGAGGGGTAGCCGTGTTAGTCTGATCTGTGAAAGCAGCAAAGAGTCCTGTGGCACCTTATAGACTAACAGAAGTCTATAAGGTGCCAGAGGACTCTTTGCTGCTTTTGGTTAAGAACAGAAAACAAACGGTAGGAATAAATGGTCAGTTTTCAGAATGAAGTTGGCTAAATATCGGTGTCCCCCAGGGATCTGCACTGGGACCAGTCTTTTCAACATATTCATAAATGATCTGGAGGATAGGTCCATCAATGGCTATTAGCCAAGATTGTCAGGATTTCAACCTGATGCTCGGAGTGTCCCTAGCCTCTGTTTGCCAAAAGCTGGGAATGGGTGACCTGGGACAAATCACTTGATGATTACCTGTTCTGTTCATTTGCTCTGAATCACCTGGCATTGGCCACTGTCAGAAGACAGGATACTGGGCTAGATGGACCATTGGTCTTACCCAGTATGGCCTTTTTAGGTTCTCAGAGACTACTAAACCGGCCACCTTGAGTGGTTCTTACTGTGTGAGTAATGGTGGCAGACTTATTGTTTTGTTGCACTTCAGTTTCTTCAGTAAAGTCAATGACAGCTGAACCCTCAAGCCAATAGAATGTTTAGCAATTAGAACGCTGGGCTAAAAGGCAACGCTTCAGTTCCCACGTGAGACACCTGAACATGATTCATCTACTGTGTATCCCATGGAGCACTGGAGGAACTTGGTGTTTCTGTAGACGAGGAGGCTAGTATGCAGATAGCTTTGGCTACTGCCTAATGTCATATTTTATTTAGAATACATGAAGTTGCTGTGCTTCTGTCACTTTCATCTTTGGAATAAGAAGTTAAACTGCTGGAAAGAAAGTACCATTAGTCTACAATAATCTAATAATCAAAATGAAGTATACACCATCCATGCAAGCAAAGACATTCAGCTAAGCTCTCATTCACCTGGAAGTGGAAAATATTTAATAACCACCCTATAGTCAATTTTAAAAGAAGATCACCGTAAACGTATTGACCTTGGCAACCAGGCCTAGTTCCATTCTAGCTTTTGCATCTACTTATAAGAAAATACAGAGAGCTGGAAATGAGCACCCAGGCAACATTAGTTAACTCTGAAGCAACGCCTTCAGTACGAAACAGCCTGCATGATGTCAGACAGAGAAAGACAGTGGGAATAGTGCATATTGCAGTCATGGCAATTTGATTTTAAATCATTCCCAAAAACAAACCCACCCCCAAAAATAAAGGCTCTCCCACCTCCTTCATCTCTGTTCTTGCTAGAAAAAACTGTCTTCAAAACCAGATGGGATGAAAAAGTGTGCACATCATGAAAGGCAGACCTTAGAAGCCACCTCAGGCAACTGAGCGTGTATCTAGGACAGGGGTTCTCAAAGTTTGAGAACCACTGATTTAGGAGGTCATTGAACATTCTTTCGGTTCTGTTACACCTGACTGGATTTTTGGTAGCCTTCAGAAAGACACAATAAAGCTTTTCAACATGCCTAAAAAAGTGAGAGGTGAGAGAAATTCCCATGCCAAGAAGGAGCCTGCAAACTGAACTGTGAGTTCTCCGTGGATATAGATTCCCAGAAGGTAAAGCATTTCACTCAGCTATCTAGTAGAAACCGTAGTTCGATGCAACAGCCTGTTTCAGCATTCACTCCACTGGCAACTTGGCTATTCGAAGGCAAACTGAATCTCTCTATTTTCAGAATGCCAACTGATTCCCATGATCATTAAAGGTGACAGATGAGTGGCACAGTGACACTGCTATTCTCCTGTGCTTGGGATCTATGCTACTCATTTATTCCATTTTTTGGACTAAGGGTAATTCCTCTGCTGTGCTCCAAAAGATTCTTTTCATCATCATTACCCCCAAACATTTGTCCATACTCTGCCTTTAAATGATGGACAGCCTTGTCTAAGGCCAGAAGGGACCATCTTCCTCTGACCTCCTGCACATCACAAGCCACTAACCTCCATCCAGTTATCACTGTATTTAACCCAATAACCTAGATTAGACTGAACTATTTTGTGCCACAGGCTGAGAATAGGAAGAATTGAGATGCACCAATGGCAGAGAATTGATTTGGTGAGACACACCCAGCTCACGTGAGAGCTGCAAGGAAAGGTGTCTGGGAATTTCCATTGGGGAGTGCCATGTGATGCAGAGGTAATGCTATGCAACATTAGCATGTGATAGGGGTCAGAACCAGCCCACACACTATTTCTTCTCTTCTGTGATACCTTAATGTTGATTACACACTCAGGGCTTGCTTGCACTTGACCTTTGTGCATATATGCTGATGGTGACCCTTTCCCCGCCCCGTGAACCTTCTACTCAAAAGCCAGGCACAATCAGAATCTTTGAGCTCAAGAAAGCATCTAAACGCTCAGCGATTTACCCATCACTGTTTTTTTGCCACACTAGCATGGTGCAGTAGCATTCAACATGTGTGGAAACCTTCCCAACTAAACGAGCCGTCTCATCACTACGTACCATAGAAATGCACTGGTAAGCTAGCACCAGCAGAATGGAGAACATGCCCATGAAATAGGTATGAGTCTCCTGCTCTCAGTCCTCCTGCAAACCAATAGTGATCCCCGCACGGAAAGCAAGGCAGGCAAAATAAAGGGAGATGCACATTAAGCAACTAAGAGGAGGCAAATCCAATTAAGCTGTGACTACAAAGAAGTAAAAGGACAACTATGTCTAGCAAGCAATATGCAGCTTCAAGAAAAACAGCTGTTCATAACAGTTTCCCTTGCGAGGAGCCAAGCAGATGACCCTGATGCTGTAACACGAGGCCAAATTAAAATTAACCATATGCCAGTGCGATGTGGAGAAAGATGGATTAATTAAACTTTGCTTCTTCTCCTCATTAATAGGCCACCTTTCGTTCCGGGGAATTTCCCTCCCTCTTCCTCATGGTTCATCTGTTAATATTACGCATTTGGTCTACCCTTCCTTAGAGTGCTGGAGAGCCTAATCGCTCAGTTTTAAGTCTTTGTAATGCCTCACTTCCTTCTCTCAACACACACACACACACACACACACACACACACACACACACACACACCAAGAAAAGCTTTAGGCTACAATTTTCAAACAAAGTGCCTGAATACACACAAGTATCAGAGGGGTAGCCGTGTTAGTCTGGATCTGTAAAAGCAGCAAAGAGTCCTGTGGCACCTTATAGACTAACAGACGTTTTGGAGCATGAGCTTTTGTGGGTGAATACCCACTTCGTCGGATGTATCACATCAATAAGGGGCCTCAATTTTGAATGAATTCCTTTCAGAAGTGCTCTGTGTCTGGCAGCACCCTCTGCCACTGATCACTGCCGTTCTGCTTCAGCTCCAGCATGGAATCAGCCCGTCCCTACATAGCTATTACAGAGTAATAGATTTGGTCTCAATAAGTCCATTAATGGCTATTAGCCAGGATGGGTAAGGAAGGGTGTCCTTAGCCTCTGTTTGTCAGAGGGTGGAGATGGACGGCAGGAGAGAGATCACTTGATCATTACCTGTTAGGTTCACTCCCTCTGGGATACCTGGCATTGGCCACTGTTGGTAGACAGGATACTAGGCTGGATGGACCTTTGGTCTGACCCAGTATAGCCGTTCTTATGTTCTTAATATACACTGCACAACCAGCTAGTAGTGTAGCATTTGAAAAGAAAGGCAGGTTATCTTTATGCGTATGGTACTAAGTAAGGGTTTTGTCATAAATAATAACCACCATCAATAATCAAGAGAGTGGAGAGCAGATGAAAAAGAGGGAGAGCTCTACACATTTTTGCCTATTTGTCTTCCTCCCTGTCCCATCTACAGCTTTGATGCAACATGAAAACATTTATTAAATATTAATTACATGGTATCTCTTTGGATTATCCTCCCATATCCAGCATTAAGGCAATTTCACCCATTGTCAAGGTACCTGAAAATGCCAATGAAAAAGGATGGAATCTCTAGTCCTGAAAAAATGAGCAATCCTTGAAGAGGGCAAGAGGACTGCCTTTGTGTTCTGCCCCACATAGGGATACAGGCTGGAGGGCAAAGAAGGGCCTGTCTGAACCCTCAGATAGTTTTCCCTTCTGGCACACAAATGCAGGGCTGGATCTTGCATTGGACAACTCTATTGGTGCTTCACTTTCATAAGCATAATATTCACTTGTTAAAACAAAAAGCAAACAAACTCCACAACAATATTTTTGTGATGACTTCCCCCTGGTGTGACACATTGGGGATTGAATGTAGGCCCCCCAGTGCTAAAGCTGCTACAACTTGAGCTAAGAGCCAGGATTTGTTAACAGCTGCTATAGCAGACTCCTATCCTCTGCAGATTGGACACCAAGGATGATCTGTAACATGCACTCACATGGGAGTTACTAACATTTTCTGTTCTGTTGGGAAAAGTTACTTTTAAATAATTGTACAAGTAGTTAGCACCTGATTCAGAGTCAGTCACACACACACACTAAAGTCCCTTCATACCCCTCTGGTTGACATATGTGCAAGAGAGATTCCACCCTGGTAGTGTACAATGGATGCAAATTGTAGTCCCTTAACACTTCCAAATCTTTTCATTCATCGTGACCTGATACCTAAAAAAGTGGTTCCTAAGCATGCCATTAAACACCAACTTATTTGTTGCAACAAGTTCATGAACAACACACTACTGTGTAAAGAGTATATTAAGGCTGGATTTACGGTCTACTGTTAGTACCTCTCAGTTGTCGCTCTTCGAGCAATCAAGTATACATCTGAACTTTGAAGGCGTCATTCTTACTTACTGAAGCAGCAGCAGAAGAGGTTGCATAATCATTCTGTGCCAGGACTCGGATCTAGGGAAGAGGAGGCCTTTCCTCTTCAAATCTTCCAAAACCCCACAGTAAAAAATGCTTTGTGTATGGGGCTGAGTCAGATTGTTACCTCACCAGAATGTATTGTATTATTGCACGGAGGTAATTAAAAAGATCACCAAACTGCCTTTGAAGAATAGACTTTCCTCTCTTGTTTTCTGCATAGGAATGGATACTGCTGACTTTCAGAAATGACCGTGTTCATTTGTTTAGTCCTGGAAACATCCAAAAATTGGTAGGACCTTACCTTGGCTATCTGGACACACCAGTTCAGCAGGAGCTGTGAGCCAATGTTATCCTTGTGTTCGTGAACATAGTCCAACAAGCAGCCATGGGGCATCAGCTGAGTGACGAGCTGAATGGTAGGGCTCAAGCAGACGCCCAGTAATCGCACCAGGTGTGGATGATCCATGCTTGCCATGATAAGCGCTTCCTGTAACAACAAAAACATCCCAAATCCATCATTGCATTCAAAGGTTCCATTCACTGCAGCTTTACGGCTCCCCACACACTATCAAAAGGGATTTGGTGTCCCCTGAAGTACAATATAGGTTCACACTATCTTCCTGTTGTGATGAGATAGCACAAGCTACTCTTCAGCAAGGTCCAAATTGATGTAATTTATGTTACACCAGGCTAAACAATGGGCCTGGTCATTAGCTGCTGTAAGGCCGCATAGCTCCACTGACAGCTGTTAGGGGAAATCTGCCTTGCCCTACACCACCTCTTGCTGAGACAGCCCCCTGAGGAGGTAACAGTGGTGTAGCTGATCATATTCATAGCATGAAATCTCTTTCTCCTTAAGAGACGTAGCTATTAATACCTATTTCCTTGCATCTTTCCCAAAATGTAGAACAGGCCGCTTGGCATTAAGCAACCATTATAGCAACGGTCCCCAAACTTTTGAGGGTCACGCCCCCTTCCCCCTGTCCGCATCACCCACAGCCCCTGGAGCCAGGGCCTGCAGTGGGGCCATGGCTCGAGGGTCGGGAGGGGGGTGGAGAAGAGCCCAGACAGGGATAAGGGGGCCGAGGCTGGGAGTGGGGCTGAGAACAGAGCCATGGCCAGGGGATGAGGCTGGGGCCGGGTCCACAGCCGGGCCAGAGTGGGGGCCAGCAGCTGGACCCCAGGGCCATGGCCAAGCCGGAGCACAGCTGGGTTCGTGGCGGGGTTGGGTGGTGCTCCCTCCCTGCCCCCCATGGGGGCTAGCCAAGGCCCACTGCGCCCCCCGAACGTGCCTCCATACCCTCCTAGGGAGCACATCCCACAGTTTGATGACCTCTTCCTGGGGCTCGATCCTACACGATGTTGACCATTCCGACCCAGACCCAGCAAAGTACTAAAAGCACACAGTGAAAGCTAAGCCTCTGGTGAAGGGCCTGGTAGGATGATGGACAAACACACTGTCAGCACACTGCAGGATCCAGCCTATAATGTAGCCAACTGATAGTAATGGGAATTTTCCCTAATTCAAAGTTGCTTTTTTATTTCATGCCTTGGACTGGGACAGAGAAGATCTGGTACAGGATTTTTAAATGTGCCTAAGTGAATTAGGCTCACAAATCTCATCAAAATTCATTGGGACTTGTGTTCCTAAGGCACTTGAAAAATCTTACTCCTGCGTTCAATTCCTAGCTTTTCCACAGCCTTCCCTTGACCTTGGGCCAATCGCTTAATTTCTCAGATCCCCAGCCATAAACCAGGGATAATAACTCTTCCTTTCACCCATCCTTTGTCTTCTCTAGACCAGGAAACTCTTTGGGACAGGACTGGTCTCTTGCTACCTGTCTGCATAGCACAGCGGGGCCCCCGGTCTGAGCTGAGGCCTTTAAATGCTACTGTAATAATGCTGCTAGTAAGGGCTGCACGACTTGGCTCCATACGCTCAGTCCTTACTCCGGAATCTCCCAGCGACTGCAAGTCCTGCAGGATCAGACACCAAAGTCTGCAGCTATAATTCAACTACAAATCTTCACTTACAGCAAAGCTGCCACCACCAGGCAGGCAGCTTTCGGAAGAGGCAAGGGGAAAAGCCTCTTTGATTTACTGAGCTCTGCCTTTCCATGGCAATCATTTCACTGAGGCAAAGGAACATTGAAAAGCGAAATGGAAATGGGGTTTTGTGAAGCTCTTTTGGTTTTCTCCCCCCAAAAAGCTATCCAAAGTTTAACCGACAACTTAAAAAATAACGGCAATAATAATACCACACAAAGAGAGGATGACAAAACCTTAGCATCAGAAGAACACAACAATGAAGAAAAGTCTCATAAAAGTTTCCCCCCCCTCATATTAAAAAAAAAGTCTTGGCAAGGAGGTTGGGTTTGTATTAAAGAAAATTGTTCATCACAGTACAAAGGGTATTTGAAACCAAATTGTGGAGTATTTGCATAATAGTTCTCTTTTTTCAAAAAAGAAAAGATGAACAAGACACTAATTGTAGGTTTTATTTTTTTCCCATAAAGAAGATAGCAGATGGCCTCAGATTTTTCTCCTTTTTCTTTTGAAATGTGTGTGAGGAAAAAAAAAATACAACCCAACACCGAACTAGTCAGTGGGGCGTTTTGGAGGAGGGGTGTGAGGGAGATTCTAATGCAACAAATGAGATGGGGGGAGTTTGCCTTAAGCAATTTGCTTCATGTTAAAATTAATACAGAGCTCTGTTTCCCAACTCTATATAGGGTCTCCTAAATGCAATTTTAGCCTCTCTTCTGCCGTCGCTAGAAAATGTCTCTGAAGGCCGCCAGACTAAATACATGTTGACAGGTGCATTATCCATTTTCGAGAAACAAAATTACTTTGCCTTTCTTTTTCTTTATTACCCCGTATATTTTCTCCTGGAGTTGCACCAGGGGGAAATTTCCCCCCACACATCCCTGGCTTTGGGTAACGTAACGTGTTTCTCTAGCACCTTTGAAGTGGGAGCATTTTTCTTTCTATTGAGAACAGATTAGAACATAGCCATTTTTTTTTCTTATTTGGCCCACCATGGACTAGGAGGGCATGGACAAAAAAGCTTTGAAGCCTCTCTCCCATTAGTCTCTAGCCACATACTGTTTGTAACTCTATTTGAGTCTGAAGGGAAGATGTTTCTGTACAATAATAAAAGTAAGCACTGCCATTTGTCACATCCTGGTATTATTAGCAAGTTCATGTTTCCTCATGAGTTTTGGACAGAGGTTCTGGAAAAAAGTGGCATTTTTATAAACTCTTAAGGAGTGCTCTGTATTAGATTAAGGCTTGTAATGTAGCAGAGAGCAGCAACACCTTCACTACAGCTCTAGACCATTCATCTACAAGGAATATTAATTTTGCATGAATCCTGACTTCCCACAAATTTCTTCGTTGGTAAAATTAGTGCTATTTGTTTTACATTAACATCTATAGGACCCAGCTGAGATCAGGACCCCAATGTGTCAGGTACTGTACACACACATAGACTCTAACTGGAACAGTTTATAATCTAAATAGACAAGACAGACAAACAACAACAAGAAGGAGGTATTATGATTTTCCAAACCACCCTATTGACTTGGGAGTCTAAGTCCCATTTTCAAAAGCCATTTGGGCACATCAGGGCTGTAGTAATATTTGGGCTTACATATTTATCCTACCTGTAACCTCAGCTGTAAAAAGTGAGTGAAATTGTCACAGTAACCTGTTATAGAAAATTGTTTAAGACAAGATGTCAGGAGACAGAAAAACCGAATTATTTTAAACAGAAAGGGTTTTACTGATACAGCTCAAGGACTGTCTGAGGATTATGCTTAGTAAACAAGACCAAAAGTCAATGAAACAAAATTGGTGTGTTGGGAATTAGGCCGCTTGGTGGTCAAAATAATAAGAGGGTGGGATATTCTGCCCATCACTCCCTTTTGGGGTTCTTAACAGGAAAAGGCTTTGGGGAAAATTAGCTGAAAAAGGAACTATCTGCCAGCAACTGCTGCAGCAAGTTTTATCATCATGGCTGCTACCCTCATAGAATCATAGAATATCAGGGTTGGAAGAGACCTCAGGAGGTCATCTAGTCCAACCCCCTGCTCAAAGCAGGACCAACACCAACACCATCACCCTCAACATCTCCTGGGAGCCTGGACCTCCTACACACTAATCCTGAGGCATGTCTTCACCAAATTGGACCAGACAGATGAAACCACTACCTTCACTAGTGCTGACTAAATTCTTCAACACCACCCGAGATAATGAGATTTTGGCATCCCCCACCCCTCTGTGTCCTTTTCCTTCATCGCCTTCCATATTTTCTTCCCCCTCTCTCTCCTTTTGCCTTCTGTTTAATAAGAGTCTGGGTCAGCTGGCCAAGACTGCATATGTTGTTATACTGATGTCAGCCTATGACCAGAGAGGCAACTAAGAGCAATGCCCTGAAAAACCTAATGCTGGTACAAGCTTGCCAGTTCTCGCAGTGGCTGGTAAGGCCATGTGCTAGGCCTGTGTTTTCCACCCATGAGGTTGCAAGTGAAAGTCAACTTCAGAGGAAGAAGCTGCATTTTTAGTTGCTTTGCTGTTCTTTTCTCTCCCTTCCTGTATGTGTTTGTCTTGTTTTCTAGAAAATGGGATTGGACTTTAACAACAACAGCAATACAGCTCCAGCCCATCTCAACTAGCATCCTCTCTCTTTCCCCCAAAAGGACAGTTATTACCATCTAAAAGACAGTCAAACAAGGGGTTTTTTTCCCTTCTAAAAATACTCTATCCAGCAAAGGAAAAGGATGTTAAAATGACTGGCTTATTTAATACTTGCAGTATTGTAGCTGTGCTGGTCCCAGGATATTAGAGACACAAAGTGGGTGAGATAATATCTTTCACTGAAGCAGCAAAGAGTCCTGTGGCACCTTATAGACTAACAGATGTTTTGCAGCATGAGCTTTCGTGGGTGAATACCCACTTCTTCAGATACCCCTCTGATACTATCTTTCACTGGATCGACTTCTGTTGGTGAGAAAGACAAGACTTTGAGATACACAGAGTTAGACCTGAAGCAGAGCTCTGTGTAGCTCAAAAGCTTGTCTCTCTCACCAACAAAAGTTGGTCCAATAATCTCACCTCTTTATTTCAGGGGTTCTCAACCTTTTTCTTTCTGAGGCCCCTGGCAACATGCTATAAAAACTCCATGGCCCACCTGTGCCACAACAGCTCCATATAAAAGCCAGGGACAGCATTAAGGGGTAGGAAGCAGGGAAATTGTCCAGGACCCCACACCATGAAGCAAAGTTGCTCAGTCTTTAGCTTCAGCCCTGGGTGTTGGGGCTTGGTGCCCCGTGCTGCAGTCCTGGGCGGCTGGGCTTCAGCTGTCTGCTCTGGGCTCTAGCGAGTCTAACACCAGCTATGCTTGGTCGACCCCCCGATACCTGCCTGTGGCCCACTAGGGGGCTCTGGACCCCTGGTGGAGAACCACTGCTTTATTTAGTACTTTACATTTCAAATGCTGTAATTATTTTTTCCTTCTTTTTGGTATCTTTAATACAGGGTTAAAAGGATTTTGAATGGTGCATTTGCCATGACACTAAGCAGGCTGAGGTCTCTGTACACCAAACCCCGAACCTTAGTTAAAACCGTTTGATGTTGGACAGTGACGGGGCTACGTCAGCACCTTTAACTCTTTGGACCCATCTATTTAATCTAAATTAACACAACAGGGCAGAGGGCCAGATTTTCAATTTTCAAAGGTATTTAGGTACCTAAATGCACCTAAATGCAGATAGATACCTAAGGGATTTTCAGAAGCACCTAACCAGGTTAGACACCTAACTCCTACCAGGGGGATTTTCAAAATGCCACTAGAAAATCTCAGTAGTTGTCTAAATGACCTTTGAACATCTGGCTGCTAGATCCCATTGACGTTCAGTAAGACGTAGGATCCTGAGTCACTGAGGTGGTTTGGAAAATTTTACCCATCCTCCCCATTTTACGGATGGGCAACTGTCGGACAGAGAGCCGCAATAATTGCTGACGGCCACACAGGGAGTCTACAGCAGAGTTGGCATTTTGGAGGCAGATCACCAGAATCCCAATCTAACAACAAGATATAACGGCTCTCTCTCCCTCTAAGAAAACACATGTCCTTCCAACTTGAAGAAAAAGCTGGGAAAGAAGAGGATAAAACCTTTGATCGGTCACAAAGTGTTGCAATCTCAATAATGTCATTGCTTGTGTCAGAATTTGAGGAACTACAGGCCTGTTGAGGTGTTATAGTCCATCGGACTCTAATTCACTATTAGACAAAAACAACAGACCATTTGCAGTGACAAGAAGTCTCATCTGGGGCTCTTAGTCCACCAGAAGAAGGACTGACCTAGCCAGACCAAATCTATGGTTCGGTGAAGGTGAGTGAAGAAAGACCTCCCTTCAGTAAATGGCTACTTGCTCAGGTAGCTGGCAGCAATGTTGTTGTACTGCATCAGCCTCATCCCAGGGAGAATGTCAAGCGGCTTGAATTAAGCATTCTGTTTTTCATTTAGTATTCTGATGTTCACATAGGGTGTTTCATATAAAGAAACCATCTGTCATGTTGCTCATTCGTAGCTTCTCTCCTCTTTTTTTTTTAATGAATTTAATTATTGTCGCCAGATATATTAAACTCAGCTCTGATTTATGTACACAGCCTAAATTGAAAACTAATGTCAATGTTATATTAATGTTCAACACTGATCCCAATGTTAAAGCCATTTAGTAAGATGACGACATACCCAATGAGGAGGACGGTTGTGTAGATACCGCTGGTGAGTAAAAATATGTCTGTGCTGGGTGGGCATGTAGCCAAACTGAGGACTAAGGGTGATATTTTAAAGATGCCTATGGGATTTAGGCACTCTAACGACATTGAGGTTCAGTAGGAGTTGGACACCTAACCCCCAAATTCTAGCTAAAATGGTTTCTGGACCCAGCCACACGGGGCAGACAAGGCAGGCTCAAAATTGGTTTTAACCTCAAGCATGTAACTTGGCTGCAAGTCCAGCATAGACAGGACCACTGTGTTCCATCTCCCTCAGGAAGGAAGAGGAGAAGAAAGATGTGAGCAGGAAGCATTCCCCTCTGCGCTGAGTAAAAACTGCACACACAAGTTATAAGGCAACGTTGAACTTATCCCTTTTCTGGGGGGTGGCTTTCCTGGTGAAATAATAATTGACAACTGAACCTGAATATCAGCCTAGCTGCTCCTAAGGTTTCTTGTGGCACCGCCTGGTTTCTGACCTTAGTTTCCTCTCACTGCAGGGTCAGGCCCACCTCTTCTATAAACAGGTGGGAGTTAACAACTTCACCAGCCACCAAAAGTCTACAGAATGTATTCAAGCTGCTTTATGCATGGTTCTAATTCCTATCCATGCAGCAAGTCCTCAGAAGAGCCCTGCACCTCAACAAGGGGTTGTAGATCCTGCCACCCTCTAACAAGAGGTTTGATCACTCTTACCCATAAACCAATCATAGAACCACAGAATAGGGGTCCAATGTATTACTTATTACTTTCCCATGACTCCCAAGGGCCTGAACCATGTTGGATAGGATAAGGAGATGCACCTCATGCATGACTGGTGCCCGGATGCAGGTAAGCTCCTGAACTCTGATATCAATACTGAGTGGGTTTTCACACATTGCAAAGAGGTAGCCAGTGCTCCTCCAAATGCAGCCTTCCTAGTGCATGGGGTGGAGGGGCCTTTGTTTACCCACACAGAAATGCCTTCTGTGGGGCTCGTTAGATGATGCCTGCCCTCCTGAACCAAAGGAGGAGGAACACTCTCCCCAGTCTAGCGCACTCTCACAAGGACAAGCTTAATTTAGCCCAGAGTGCTCTACTTCTCTGAGCAAGTGAAGTACGTGGCTCTTGGAGTCAACGTTTTTCCTGCCAATGTCCTACAAACTGGAAAACAAACAAACAAACAAAAAAACGAACAACAAAACTTGTTTCCTTGTCCTGTTGCTTCCAACTGTTTTTCAACTTAAATGAAGGAACCCAATTCTTCTTTAGAGTTCCATTTCCCAGCTAATTTTCCTAGCTCGCTGGTATGGAAATAATTTTAGGGTACTTAAAAAGCTTTTTTTTTTTTTTTTTACTGGGCTGTGCATTTCTTTGAAAGCCAAAAATGTGTGCTGTGTGACAGAAGAGATACTACAGTGGATACTCTTTTTCCATTAATTTTATGATACCTGTAATACCTAGAGCAAGAAACCATGCCTAGAGTGCATGTCTGATCTGCCTCGGGGAGAATCCAATTATAGACTGATATATTTTCAACACATTTTGTTCTCAAAACCTCCTAGTTAATATGCCCTCTTAGGCCTCGCTAAACCTTTAGCTTACAGCTGACTTGGCCATATGTAGACTACACAAAAAAAATTAAGGAGATAGATATACATACATACAAAACACATTTATGATAGATGGTGATGGTTGCCTTCCCAATATGAGAACTTGTTTTCAGTTGCTTTTAACTTTGTCAAACTAACTGTTTGGGATGAAATTTTCCATGCCTCAAGCTGAATTTTTTCCAAGAATGAAATTAGAGAAAAAAATCATTGCTTTTTGGTTATTAAAAAAAAAATCCTACAACCAGTTTGTTGAGAAGCTCTATTGCCATCATTGTTTGGATCAGGGAGTTGCTGGAGTGTCCGGGACATGACTTTAGCCATCCCCATGGAAATTCTCCAAAACATGGTCAAGTTATGAGCCTCCACATACTGAAAGCAGAGAGACCCACTGTCTCCTGTACTCTCAATGTTCCCTGTGCTCACAGCCAATCAGCATGGAAGAGGAGGAGTAAGCACCTGATTTGAATGAAGGGTGAGAAATGGTGGGGAGATGGGTGGCAAGAGCCATAGGGTAGGGAGTGGCAGAGAGGGAAGGGACAGGGTCTAGGGTGTGACGGGTCAGGCCAGATAGCTACAGGAGAGTGTTAGAAGGCAAATATATTAGTCCCAGGTTAAGTAGATCCCTTTTCCCTGGGTAAGGTAACGGAGCAATTCCAGAACAAGCAGGAACTTGCTGGAACCAACTAAGGCAAGCAGGCTAATTAGGGCCCCTGGAGCCAATTAAGAAGAAACTGCTAGAATAAATTAGGACAGGCTGGCTAATCAGTGCACCTGAGTTACAAAGGACGTCACTTCAGTTTGTAGTATGCATGCGAGGAGCTAGGAGCAAGAGGCACTAGGAGCTGGGAGTGAGAAGACATATTGTTGGAAGACTGAGGAGTACAAGCATTATCAGACACCAGAAGAAAGGTCCTGAGGTGAGGATAAAGAAGGTGTTGGGAGGAGGCCATGGGGAAGTAGCCTAGGGAGATGTAGCTGTCGCACAGCTGTTCCAGGAGGCACTCTAGACAGCTGCAGTCCACAGGGCCCTGGGCTGGAACCCGGAGTAGAGGGCGGGCCCAGGTTCCCCCCAAACTTCCCAACTCCTGATCAGACACAGGAAGAATTGACCTGGACTGTGGCTTCTACCAGAGGGGAAGGCCTCTGGGCTGTTTCCTGACCCAGATGGTGAATCTCTGAGGTGAGCAAATCCGCCAATAAGCGCAGGACCCACCGAGGTAGAAGAAGAACTTTTTCACAAGAGGTTTGGATAGGATCAGAGGGGTGCAGGAGACAAAATAGAAATGTGATTAGGAGATGAGGGGAGTCAGAGAGAAGTTGCGGTCACAGGACCAAAATGCTCTATTAAATACTGGAGAACACATAAGAACATAAGAGCGGCCATACCGGGTCAGACCAATGGTCCATCTAGCCCAGTATCCTGTCTTCCGATGGTGGCCAATGCCAGGTGCCCTCCGAAACCTGGAATCGAAACCAGGAGTTCTGAGTCTCTACATTGCTCTGCTGTCAGCAAATAGCTGTGAAACCCACTGGCCAGGGAGGCCTATGATTCCTACTACTGTTACCAGCTACTACATTAGCTCAAGCGGTAAAGATCTGTGTGGTGGATCTAAAAGTCTAAATGACCTAAGTTGATTAAATTAGTGGAGTTTTCTGACAATTTTGCCCTTAATCTCTGTGTTCCCCACCTAATAAATGTTGTGAAGATATATTTGCCAGTGTTTGTGAAACACTCTGATACTACGGTGAGAGCACCATGGAAATGCCCAGAAGGAAAATCATAATTTTGCATGCAGTGCAGGGTTTGAATATGTTCAGCAAACTGATGGGAGCCACAAACTGACTGTGGAGGATAAAAACAATATTGAATATCCATTCAATAAATTAGGCTGGGGACCTGTGGAGAAAATAGTATGAGTTCATGTAATGAGGCACCTGCACAAGGGGCAACCATAACTCTGGCATTTCCTAACTTTTAAGTACTTGACTTTGCAACCTACAAATTCTTTTCATATGGGTTTTTAGAGGTGGTACATAGAAATATACAACTATATGCACACACCACATATCTATATATGTGTCTGTGTGTCTATGTATGTATATATTATAGCTATAAATATAGCCAGGTAGGCAGGCAGAGCTTCAGAGTCTCAATGCGTGGATGAGACGATGGTGTAGAGAGGAGGGGTTTACATTTATTAGGGACTGGGGAAACTTTGGGGATAGGGGGAGCCTATACAGGAAGGATGGGCTCCACCTAAACCAAAGTGGATCCAGACTGATGGCACTTCACATTTAAAAAAGTTGCAGAGCAGTTTTTAAACTAAGAGATGGGGGAAAGCCGATTGCAGCAGCGGAGCACATGGATCAGACAGGCTGCTCTTAGAGGAGAGTCTATTGATAGAGATTCTCTGGGTTCTAGTCAGGAGGAGAGGATGGAAGAGGATAAGTTATGGGACAGATCAGATGAGAAACAGGCACATAAAAAAAACTTGGACATATCAGAAAAGGGCAGTGTAGCGGGGTGGTCACCCGCTCCTGCCCTGGGAGAGGGCTGAGGCTGCGTGAGGGCTGCTACTAGGGAGAGCAGCAAGCCTTGGCTGATTGGGGAAACAGCCACAGCTGGGGCCATGCCCCAGTCAGACCATAGCTGGTCTTATAAAGGCCAGGGAAGCCAGGAGCTGGGAGGACTCTCCCTCTAGCTCTTGAGGGAGAAGGGCCTGGCTGCCTGGGAGCTGACAAATGTACCTGGAGTGGAGCAGGGCTGGGGAAAGGCCAGAGGAGCTGGGGAGCTCCTGCCTGGAGAACCCCCAGGCTGCAGGCCTTGAAAAAGGCCAGAACAGGTACTGGGGCTACAGAGGGGTAGCCTGGGGTAGGCAAAGGCGGCAGGTCCAAACCCCCTTTGCCTATGATGAATGGTGTATATTTCAGTCCGCCCCAGTGAGCAGGGGCTAGACAGTGATTGGCAGTAGCCATATACTGAGGCAAGGTGGGGATAGGGGGTTGGGGGTTCCCTGGGAAGGGGAGACCCAGAGAGACTGTGGGGTACTGCAGGGGGCAGAACCCTGGCAGAAGGGGCATCAGGGTCCGGGAGGGACACCGGGGGCAGCGGCAAGGTGAGCCACTGGACTGCAGAGGGCGCTACGGAGGCTGGCGAGCTAATTCCCAGGACGACCAGCAGGAGGCACCACACCAATGACAAATAAACAGTGACAAGTTTTTAAAGTGCTTGTACACAAGTGCTAGAAGTCTAAATAATAAGATGGGTGAACTAGAGTGCCTCGTGATAAAGGAGGATATCGATATAATAGGCATCACAGAAACCTGGTGTACTGGGGACAATCAATGGGATACAATCTTTCCGGGGTACAAAATATGTCAGAAGGGCAGAACAGGTTGTGTGTGGGGGCGGGAGGGGCACTATATGTTTAAAGAAAATATAGAATCAAATGAAGTAAAAATCTTAAATGAATCCACATGTTCCATAGAATCTCTATGGATAGAAATTCCATGCTCTAATAAGAATATAACAGTAGGGATCTATTATCGACCACCTGACCAGGACAGTGATAGTGATGATGAAATGCCAAGGGAGATTAGAGAGGCTATCAAAATAAAGAACTCGATAATAGTGGGTGATTTCAATTATCCCCATGTTGACTGGGTACATGTCACTTCAGGACGAAATTTCTCGATACTTTAAATGACTGCTTCTTGGAGCAGCTGGTACAGGAACCCACAAGGGGAGAGGCAATTTTCAATTTAGTCCTGAGTCGAGCGCAGGATCTGGTCCATGTGGTAACTATAACACAGGGTTTCTCAAACAGGGGTCGCTGCTTGTGTAAGGAAAGCCCCTGGCAGGCTGGACCGGTATGTTTACCTGCCCGGTCCGCAGGTCCGGCTGATTGCGGCTTCCACTGGCCACGGATCACTGCTCCGGGCCAATGGGAGCTGCAGGAAGAGGCGCGGGCTGAGGGACTTACTGGCTGCCGCTTCCAAGCTTGCTCATGAGAGGAAAAGCTAGAAGCAAGTATCTCTCTTGTACTAGGTAGAACACTGTAAAGAATACCCAGAGGCAAAGACTGGAAGAATACAATTCCATTCACTTGATTTCAGCAGTATAACATTCAGAACTGGTGCCATATATAAATATCCCAGAGCTTTTAGAAACATTGAACTATGGAACTATACACTGTACGTCGTCCTCAGAAAACCATACTACAACCATTTTGTGTTTCTGTTATACTTTCCCTGGAGACAGGGGCGGCTCTAGCCATTTCGCCGCCCCAAGCACGGTGGCACGCCGCGGGGGGTGCTCTGCCGGTTGCCGGTCCCGCGGCTCTGGTGGACCTCCCGCAGACATGCCTGCGGATGCTCCACTGAAGCTGGGGGACCAGCGGACCCTCCACAGGCGCGCCTGCGGGAGGTCCACCGGAGCCGCCTGCCGCCCTCCCGGCGACCAGCAGAGCGCCCCCCGCGGCATGCCGCCTCAAGCACGCGCTTGGTGTGCTGGGGCCTGGAGCTGCTCCTGCCTGGAGAGAGCTCGCAGCACTTTATAAACAATCAAAACCTCATAATAGCCTGTCAGGGAGTGTGACAGCTCTTTAAGGGAGGCGGGTTTAGCCCCGCCTCTGCCTAATCGTCTCTCTCCCAGGTGATGGGTTTGAGGCCAGGGATTTAGGTGGTAGCCTGAAGCTCAGATAGTCCTCAGATCAAAGGCCAGCACACAGCTCGGTTAGGGAGAGACTTGCAGGGAGAAGGAGGCTTCCCACAGGAGATCCAGGGTCTGAGGGAAGGTGCTGAAGGGACACTCTTCACACCAGCTATTTGGAAGGCCTGGCTGGCAAATACCTGCTTTGTGAGCAGAGACCAAACACCAATGTGGGAGAGGCGAATAAAAGTACCTGGTGTTTTTGGACTGTTCTTGTTTTGAAAAACAAACCCATCTCTGAAGAAAGGGACTGGAATTCTGCTGCTGTTGGAAAATTTATATTTGATGCTCTGGCCAGTGAGTAGGCCCCACTGTCTTACAGACCGCTGACTGGTAACAGTTCAGTATTACTCCTATTTTACATGTAGGTAATCTGAGCATAGACATGCCCCCCCTTGGCCAGGTCCGCAGCTGGTGTAAATTGTAACTCCATCAATTTCAAATGAGCTATGTGGTATTTCACCTATTTTAAGGATCTGGCCCAGAGAGAGGTTAATAGATTTGCCCAAGGTCATCCAGGAAGTCTGTGGCAGAACTGGGAATGGAGCCTAGATCTTCAGAACCTCAGCACCATGTTTTAATGACAGGTCTGTCCCACAGAAGAAAGTACAGTAATTTTGGTGGGTGAGGTTGGGAATCCTATACAGCAGTCTGTGATATTTCATTCCCTTTGAGAGGGGAAAAAACAATATTTTTATTTTGTTCTAGACTCTCATTGCCCGTTCTCCTCTGCTTGTTTACTTATCACTTCCCTAGCATGACTCCTTAATGCAAAATACGATTAGAGGATTTTCAACTGGATGACAGCATGAGCAAAACTCCAGCTGTGCTAACCTTTAGCAGCATTTCTGACTACCTTGTCAACCACCGCACAAACCTGTGGGCCCAGCTTATTTCACACTGCAACAGCCAGAGTCAATATTTTAAGTATTTCCATATATGAAGATATGCTTTTGACCTGTGCCTGTGCTGTTTTCAGATCAGGGTAGCGATCACAGGTAGAACCGAATTCACCACAAATGTGAGTTAAGTGTTCCAGCTGGGAGTTTACAAATTGCCATTGATTGCATTACACAACAGCAGGATTACTTAAATTAGACCTTCTCCTAAAAGTGTCACGCTACAGTGACTTACATGCATCAGCTTTCCAGATCATTGAGCCCAACTTTCAGACAATTATGTGAAAGACTAACTAGAATCAAACTTTAACAGAGAGACCCATGCTAACACATGACCAAGTCCGCCAGCCCAGAAGCTGATGGTTTCCTAGTCAAAGATCATGGGTTTGATTCCCACAGACCACACAACTAAGGCTGGTGTTACAAATCATGGCCCCTATGGGGAGTTGTACTGCTAGAGACCTCTGAATCTTAGGACAATAATCCAGATTTAACACACTGAAGTTAAGCAGTTTTACATTCAATTTCAGCCCCTGCAATGATGTGGCAAGATGGAAATTTGACCTACTGTTACGCTCTGCAAGTTTCTGGGTTTCACTTTGATACGACAAAATCTTGTGAAGGAAGTGAAACATTTTACAGATTTTTTTCCTATGTAAAATTGTATGCATGGCTGTTCTGACAATTTCACAAACTTATGGACAAAGGGTTTTCTTTCAGCTTGTGAAATAAGCCATTATTTCCAGAAAAAAATTGACAAAGACAATTGCTTTTGGTTTTGATTGGTGAGAACTACCTAGTGCTAATAGCAAAAAACTTTCAAAAGTACATTGTCCAAAAACATTAATCTTCATCATTACAACAACAGGACAAAACCCAATCATAATTGACCAGTTAATAAATATTTTCATAGTTTTAGCTGTAAACTTTTCAGCAGCAGAGAGTTACTGCTTTTTTTGTTTTTGTTTTTTAATGTAAGAAGAGAGATGACAGTGTCTCAAAGGAAAACATTTGTCAAGTTCTCAGTCCTTTTGAATGGGATGTTACTTTGAAAAAGTCACATTCAGGTAATTTTCTCACACCACAGGAAAGCTTGACCTTATGACCAGATACTTAAAAGCTCTGTTTTTTTAACCCCACAATTAAGGTTATTATCAATATTAAAACTAAAAAAATTGGGGTGGGACAGGGGGACTGAATATACTTATTGCCTTAGCACATGGCTTCATGTCTTGCATCTGAGAAATCAAAACAGGCTTCACAGTTTCACTTTCAGTTCTAGACAATTTCATTTTCAGGTCCTCCCGCACTGTCACAAGAGTGTCATATTTGTGTTGCAAACATTGCAGTGGAAGGATTAAGTGTAAACAAATAATGGTTTTCAATGGAATTTTTTTTTTTAAACCATGGAAATATTTTTTCTGAAATTTAAAAGTTCTAAAGTTTAAGCCCTCAATTTTTTTTTACCAGTTCAAATATTGGTTTTATTGAACCATCAAGACAAGAAGCCAGAACCTCCCACCCACCCACTTGCTCAGTCTTTTCATATCAGCCTCACTCCTCCTGCCATCTGTACTCCTCTCTTTCCTGTTTTCTGACCAGCTCTATCACTAGCACCATTCTTATAGTACCTATTTTGTCCCCAGATGTCTCCATCCAAGCACTTACCTAGTCCAATCCTGCTTTACTTACAAAACAATGGCTTGAGGAGGAACAGCTGCAGAATATAAATTTACTAAGGGCTAAATTCTGCCTTTGGCCTACACATGTGGAACTCCTATTAAACTCAAATGGAGGGTCAAATCTGACCATGAGAAGAGTCAGCAATACAAGGTCATCCTAGCACTTGTGTTGATATCACTCAATATCAAAGCATGGTATGCTTCTTTAACTGGTGCTGATTTAAAACAGGCCTCATTTGCTGACGACTCAGGTTTCAAATAGATAAACAGTTGTTTCACTACAGCTCAGATGTTTCATGGCAGTGCATCGATATTGTTCCATATCACAGTATGTAACTTTGCGAACTGATTAATGAACACCCTGGAAGATGCTATTGACCACTAATACCACGCTTTTCAGAAGCAATTTGGTATCACATCTCTGTGATCTAAGTAATTATCTCTTTTTTCTTAAACATTTTGATCATGCTTACGGTGCTCAGAGCTAAGATAACACTTGGGCCCTGGTCTATCTAGCCATTAGTTAATTTTGATTTGTGCAATAAAGGTTTGTCTATCCAATTAAAACTTGGTTTTCTGCATTAAAGCAGAATGCTTTAGGATCCAATTTCAATCACCTTATAAATAAGGCAGAGATAAGAACCCCTAATTTCCCCTGTTGCTATATATAGCTTGCCTGTTATATCAACTGTGCTCCAACTTATTTAAAATACCAGGCTTTTGCAGCAAGCATTGTGAGTGATAGAAATCCATGTTCGTTATTCTAGAATGCAGGTTTCTATACCTGTTTGACCAGAAAAATCAGCTTTGTTTCAAGGGGAGCCTTGTATAGCTGACATTTTGTGCGTGAAGTGAATGTCCAAGGAATTTTAGTACCTAGAACTCTTAAAAACATTCCCTTTTCAAACGTTTAGGTTTATATTAGGTAAAACAAAATCATTATCAACAGTTCAATTTGTAAAATATAAATTCTCCCACAAATAATAACTGATTCCAGACTAATAGCAGACTAGTTCCTTTCCCTGTAATTATTTCTGATTAGAACTATTACCATTTCATACACATTTATATTATCATGAATATTAGAAAACGCATCTCTCAAAAATGTTTTAGGAAGTTAGTTTCCAAACCGCCTCACTGCTAGGAACTTGCCAATATCATTTAGTGATCTAGATTCACAGACAGCTGTGCATGTTCAATCCAGAGAAAAAAGACTGTTTCGTGGTAAAGGAATTTGCTCTGAGACTTATGAGATCTGGATTCAATGGAAGTTTTCTCTCTCTAATATAGGGATGAAGATGATAACACTTCCTGCCAAACGCCAACTGTCTTGGCTGTTTAGGTTGTAAACTCTTCAGTATAGCGCAATGGAGTTCTGATCTTAGCTGGGGCCTCTAGATGCTACATAATACAAACAACAATAATCTATGTAAACACACCGAACAGCAACCCTTTTTTACAGTTTGGCCCTGCTCCCACTAAAGTCAATGGTACAACTTCTATTTACTTCAGTGGTGCTGGCTTAGGCTTAAGAAAACACCAGTTAATGTCAGACAGATTATGATCTCATCTTCACTGCAATATACCCTACTAACTCCAGTTATGTCTATGAAGATATAAGTAGAACGTTACAAAAGTTATCAGAAACTCATGCATGTAATGGATTTACCAATCCTATTTCTTACAATACAACACTTTGACAGTCAACAGTCCACATCTTTTGCTTATCAGTGTTAGTCAATAGAGTGAATATTTTTATATAAGCAGATGTTAATTCTTTTATTTTTATAGGCTAATCAATGTTATCTTTGATGTATCAGAACTGCCAGGAATCAATAACTAGACAAAGAAAAATTGTCATCTCTCATTGACCAGCGGGCAGATAAACCAGTTCCCCCTGCTCTGAAGAAGTATTCCAAACTGAGAGTTTTGGGAAGAATTTAAAGGCACAATAGATGGTGAAACTGGCATTTCATCAAGCACACGTAGAGCTTATATTCTTTCCTATTCTTGCAATTTCTGTAAATAACATAAAGAACAGGAGTACTTGTGGCACCTTAGAGACTAACAAATTTATTTGAGCATAAGCTTTCGTGGGCTACAGCCCACTTCATCGGATGCATAGAATGGAACATTCAGTAAGAAGATATTTATGGCCCATCCTGATTATCACTTCAAAAGTTTTTTCTCCCCTGCTGATAATAGCTTCTCTTAATTAATTAGCCTCTTACAGTTGGTATGGCTACTTCCACCTTTTCATGTTCTCTGTATGTATAAATATCTTCTTACTGTATGTTCCATTCCATGCATCCGATGAAGTGGGCTGTAGCCCACGAAAGCTTAGTCTTTGTTAGTCTCTAAGGTGCCTCAAGTACTCCTGTTCTTTTTGCTGATACAGACTAACATGGCTGCTACTCTGAAACCTATAAATAACATAGTGTGGCTCTCATATTCATACTTCTTACAAACTTTGATTTTTTTGCACCACAACGAAAATCCCTTTGTCCTTCCTTAATCTAATGTTGACCACCTTTTAAATGTGGGGCACTTTTACAATACCACACCGAGAATGACAAATATAGCAGTGGTCCTTCAGCACTCTTCGTCCTCGAGTATTTTCTGCCTTGTTGCTGATTTGTGAGGAATAGTCCAGTGCTAGTATTCAGCCCTATCAATCTGTTATCATGAAAACCCTGTAATGCAATAACTCAGCGCCAAAGGGGCAGTCCAGGCACACAGAATCACGCTTCAAAAATGGCTTAGCTGGCACATACATAAGTTTTCACAGCCTGCTTGGTTGGCTTAAATATCAAGACATTTCTTCAAGCTTTCATCAAATCCTGATTGGCTGACGGTTAACCTTGAACCAACAGTGGCCTGTTTGGAAGTTATTATGTTGAAGTCGATGAAAATAATACCTTGTATTATTAACAGAGAGCCCATAAAACCTTCATTTACTGTCAATGAAGCAGCAATCTGGCATATACATTACCCTTTAGAAATTGAAACATCACTGTGTCTACTTTGTATTGCTAATGTGAGCAGGAGGCATGCAGAGAAAATTCCAAAATCATAGAAAGTTCTTAAATATAGGCTTTCAGTTACTTATTGTGATGTGTTGGCACTAATTGCCCAGTTCTTGGTGCCAAAGTCGACTTTAAAGTTGGATGTTCTTTGTCAATTTCTGCTCACAGTGAATGTGTGAAACACTGTTTGGTAATTACGTCTCCTGTTTTACTATTTTTTGGCATAATTCACTTCTGTAATTTTAGTTGCATTTTAAGGTGTCAGGAACAATATACGCAAAATCCCAATACTCCCTGTCATGCGTTGCTTGCTGGACTAAGGGCGATGTAAAGATCTGACTGCCTTGTTGTGTATTTGTGGACGTACCAACCTATCGGTTGCCACTTGGTTGATCTAGCAGTAGGACCGTCCCAGCATGCACCCTTCCTCCTTCCTTCACAGGAAGGTGTAGTAGAGACCTTAAAGCTGATGAGGTCATGCCCCTCAAAATTCAGATCCAGATGGAAGACACTGAAATCCTGGGAAAATTTGAATCTGGATCAGAACTGTCTGGATCCAGACCATCTCTAATATATAGCAACGGTCTTCAGCAAAATGCTGAGAACTAGAAGGGTCAAGGTCCTTTTGTACAGTACCTAGCACAATGGGGTCCTGATCCACGACTAGGGCTCCTAGGTGTATGGTAATATAAATAATTAATACAATAAAAATAAGATAATAATACTAATAAATAATAATAATTAAAAATGTTCAGCACCAGGACGGGAGTCCAACTGGGAAAATAAAAGTTTTAACAGCGTCAGTTTATGTCTCCCGAATTTGTGTGGGATGTGTCTGCTCACCCAATGTTACCTTTACTTTTCTTTTCCACCCTACCATCCTTGGTCTCTTTGGGGGCAGAGACTGTCTCTTACTGTGTGTTTAGATCGCACCTAGCACAGTGGGGCCTTGATCCTAGTCAGGGGCTCTGGGTACTGCTGTAACACAAATAAATAAATAAATAAGGCGGACTGCCTTTACAATCATCCAGGAGAGCAGGAAAGGAACATTAGACTGAATACCTAAAACACAGCCATGTGTGCGCCTCTCCCTTCAAAACCAATGGCAGCCCTGTCAGTCTTCTGGGATGAAATCCTGGCCCCACTGAAGTCAATAGCAAAACGCCCACTGATTTCATGGGGCCAGGACTTCCCCTCTGGTACTTTTCTAACTTTCATCATCTGTAGGAAGCAAACTCTCTCTTGCTGTGTTTTTCCATTAGAACGTTATGCCAAAGGATTGTATCCAACCAGCCTAGCCTGCTCTGTCTGTGCTCACACGTTATCCTCTGTGTGTAAATAGGCATGCTATTTCCCCAAGAACCTTACAAAAATAATACTATGGAAGAAAAGATTACTGGGGTAAGTAAATATTTAAAGAGGAAATTACCAGTGAAGGCAGAAATAAAAGGGAACATGGCCTTGAAACAGTTCCCGTTAAATGTCTAAAAGCAGTTAACCTTCAGCAGGGATCAGACTTCCAGCTTTCGCGGTGGCTGCCACTCTAGGGGGCTTGTGCATGGCGTGCGTATAGCTCTCAAGGACAGCTTGATTTCTGGCACCTCTGGATAAGTTGGAAATTGTAATTGCAGTCACAGCGAGTTTCTGTGCCTGGAAGTGACAGGCAAACAGGTTCCTCTTCAAAGCGGTTACACTTACCGTATGTGTAAAGTGGGAGGGCAAGGGGGACCGCACAAAAGGGGATCTGCAATCAAGGGCTTGGGGAGTTTTCTTCCTTCTAATAACTTAGCATCACGGGGTGAACACAACACTCTTTGGAGGCTATCAGAAGCCTAGTCATGCTGGGCAGACTGCTGTGGTGTTGCTTCTCATTAGTAGGCACTCTTTTGGGGACCACTAAAATCAGTTTAAAAGAAAGATGCGTGTATAGAAAGTGGAAGAGAAAGACAAAGGAAAATGGCAAACTGTTATGGAAACTCCTGATCTATTCATTAAGCTGCCCTTTAAAACGGGGCTCAGTATTCAATGCTGCTGCATTTCGTGTGCAGGCAGCAAATTGCAGTACAAAGTGGGACACCCAATTACAGTAATGTCGCAATGCTTTTCCAGATGGGCAGGGACTGGCAGAGTGGCTGAGGTGATGCTTTCAACATTTAATGGGGAGATGAGCTAGTTTCCTGAGGCAAATCTAGAAATGTGCTGCAATCTTTGCCAAGGAACCAGGGATGGTGTTGGGAACAAATCATGATTCAGAAGGATGCAACGGAGACACTATTTCTTTCCACTGCCAGCTATGTAGTAATTAAGGCTATGATCCTTCAAGGATCTTGATATGAGAGGACCCATGGGCCTCGTCAGTGAGGTTCCCTGTGAGCACATGGGGCTGCCCATATGGAGCTCCTTAAAGGATAAGGACCATAGAATGGTTGGCAAGGGACAGTGCTGAGAGTCCAAACTCTTAAACCTGCTTCCCAACCCAGCGCAAATACTAGAAAACACAGAAAGTTGGGAACAGTGATGAGAAGATAGGCTCTATCTGCATCTCCAAAGTGCTTCTCACACACTTATCTAGCCACTCTGCACACAAAATGGTGTGATTTGTCCAGAAAGGCCACGCCATCCTTTTGCGTGAAATCATAGTTGAAGCCTGAGAGTTTCTCTCACTGTAGGCTTTTGAATGGCACTTTATTTCACCGTCTCTATTTCGGCTGGTGACTATTCACTTCAAACGTGTAAAGCGAATACCGGTTCAGCAATGAACAGTGCGCATTCACAGCATGTGCCTTACAAAACAGAACAGTTTGCCTTTGCTATAAAAGATGCCTACATTTTCAGAGAAACCTCTTCTCTTTCATTCTGCAGTTAAAGCAGCAGATTAGCAACCTTATTAATTTAGTTCTTTAGGCTGGACAAACCTTCATCTTTTCTCTCTCATTATAATCAACGCCACCCCTCAATGCAGCTTTAATGTATTTACCACATACTTGGTAGATGTGGCACTTGCTAAATCACTGGACAATTTTATTTACTATCTTCACATATCACTTAACAAACACTTGCCTGGTCACTGCTGGCTGGCTATTCCTAGGGATCGCCAGGAACAACAATAAGTCTGGCTGAAGTCAAGAAGCTCCCTAGATCTTAATTATAAAGTCATAAAACAGACTGACTCCCTTTGCAGTTCTCTTACCACGAAACAAATGAGAATGGAACATTTATTTCTAATCATAAATCCTAAACCCTTCAGTTTAATTTTTCCCAAGTTAACTTTCTCACGTAGCTAAGCAGCATTTGCCTTCTATTATTAGCTTCTGGCCCAATATCGGCTGACCAGCATCAGTCAAACTGTCTTCATCTCAATGAGCTTGGGGACTCCCAAGGATCTCTGTGTATGCAGACTTCAGCTTGCAGCTTCTAATTATTTTCTAACAGATAATGGAACGCTTAAGTTCAGAGAGGTTAGATTAAACTTGTAAATGGATCAACCCGCTGGATAAAATCATAGCTTGTGAGAACTCCTCCTGGAAACACCGAGCTTATTTTTGATGAGATAAGGGCCCACTTGATAGCCTGTTTCACTGTGACAAACTAGTATATTTTTAGCATCACAGAAGGTTCATTATGCTTTCTAATTGCAACATAACTTGGGAACCTATAATAACCCTAGTTTTACTTATCTCTTTGCCTTGATGTAAAGCCACCTGATTGAGCCAATAGCTACATGGCTTGTTAGGAATTCATGATGGCATCAAATAATTTGAGGTGTGGGAGGGAGTTTGAGCCGCATGGAAATTATAGACTTCTGTTTAAACGTTACTGACCCAGCCACCTGTGGGGCCTCCCCTGCCTCCCCTCGATAACTGTCCTCTCCTCCTACATATCAATGCCCAGGACCTTCATGTTCTCTTACTGCTGCCAGCTTTTGACAAATGGGGGGAGTTCGGTTCCCTCCTGTTGCCTCCTGGGCCTTCAGGATACATCAGGTACTTTGCCCCAACATCTGCTTTCAGAGAGACCAGCTGCAAGAGACGTTGCTCCATCACTTCCAATGGTGATGTGGTGCAGATGAAATGTGGTCTTCCAATCAGAGAGCAGAAGCAATGCCATGTGACTCAGGCAAGTAATCGTAGTCTGTGAATAGCTGAAATGAACCACACACTTCACTACCTTCACAACTAAGTGCAGAACTCCTGAACCTAGTCTTCCCACAACATCAGCAGCTACCTCCACTAAGGAGAGGAAGTTGAAAGTTCACACAGAGATTTAATTCCCACTGCCTCCTGGAGAGGAGGGAGATGTATGGGCCACTTAATAGAATTTTCCTTTGCTTTATTCAGCACTGGAAGACACTTTTGACTATGGTGATAGGTGGAAGAAACAGATGGAAAGAACTGTGCCAGGAATGTGTAAAGAAAACAAGGAAAATACTATCTGCTATGCTTCTTTGAAGAAATATCCGAAGTTAGGGATGTATTTTGGTAAGACACTCAGTATTGCTTGACAGGAGGAGGGGGTTGTCTATGCCATGTGCTAACATGTTGCATTATGCCATTATAGGCATTATGGATCCATTAGCAGGTGTTCAAGGCTGCTGAAATGACAGCCCAGTTGCCAAATTGCCATGCCTTATTCTCTTTTAGTGCAACATTTAGCAGAATCTCAACTGCTCATAAAGCACTCTCTGACTTGCTTTCTGTCGACATTAAAAGTTTTAACAAGAACCAATGGGCCCTACTGCTAATTTCTCGGTCTTGTATGGGATACCGGATATTTCTGTACATCATTCATGTCACTCAAATGGTTAGATGACCTAAGATACACCATTGTGTACATGAATCAAAATGGAGTTTATGATGGATTCTACTTGTTACATGCACTCTCAGACAGCAATGCTAAACTTATCAGTTTTAAGTGCAGGGTACAAGCACACATATCACAATGTTAATAATTCCTGACAAGCGGCACCGTTACACTGTACACTTGCAGAACATTGTTGGCTAAGTGCTTTTAACTAACCAAGCCATTGGGAATGTCTGTAAAAATGCTTTTCCAGGACAACTTAATTGCTTTGACTTAAAGTTTTGTAGGCATAATAATGTTATTGCGGTGTGATAGTTTGCCGACATTGTTATGCCAATAAAAAGCTCAGTGTAGATGAAGTTATACTGGTATAAAGATGCTTTATATCAGTATAGCTTATCTTGCTCCACCAAACTGGAATAAGATCAACTGACATAAGCACTTTTATATCAGCACAACTGAATCGACACTAAAATTAATAATAATACCTAGCTCTGATATACAGTTTTTATCAGTATCTCTCAAAGCACTAGGCTGGCATGATGAAAGTGGAAAAACTTTTAAGTGCAGGCAAGACCTAACTCTCTTACATAAATACATTTTTTTAAAAAGCTACAAGTGAGAGCAGGATTGGGTTCCTGTTTATTACAAAAGATATAGGGAAAAAAATCTCTGCCAACAGATCACAATAAAATGGGCATTGGTGGTTACTTCTAAAGAATGAGATTGACTCTGCTGCCACAAATAATTATCCTTAGTTATAGAAAGTCCTCAGGGATACAGGTGGTCGTTGCGACCCCTGTGTTATAGCAGCATCTATTGAAGGATGTCACGGTAAGCTAATGCTCTCTCTGTCTTGCTGTCCCTTGGACTCTAGGACTCCAACAGAGCTATGGCTGGGAATCTGGGCCAGAGTTTTTAGATGTTAGAACTAAGAAGACTCATCTTTAAATTTTCTCTTTGTGACCACTGAGGGATGGGGGGAGAAACAGGCTCCTAAGGGACCATAATTTGAAAGGGGACTGAGCCTAACATGACTGCTTTTGATACATGCTACTATTATAACTTTCTAGAAGGATAAGGAGACATCCCTTATTCCTGAGCAATGTATCAAATATTATGACACATGCACTGGAGGCAGTGGTCCAGTGAATAAAGCATTGCTCTGGGAATCAGGGTCTTATGCCTGGCTCTGATACTGAACTGCTGGGTGACCTCAGACAAGTCACTTCCTCTCTCGGTGCCCAGTACCCCCATCTTTATGTGCCCTCCTTTCTGAGCTGCTTTGAGATCAAGGGATGACAAGCATTATGTATGTACAATTATATATGATTGTTTTCTTATTTTATAGTTTATAAACAGACAGGGCCAGATACTCAGCTGGCGTGAACTACATAGCTCCACTGATGTGAATGAAGCTGTGCCAAATTTACACTGGCTGAGATTTTGGCCCACAGAGTTGAATTCTGCCATTAAGTAGAGAGGCTCAGTTCCCACTGAATGGCCCTTCGTTCTTTGCACATTTATTTCACAGGGAGGCTTGACTATGATGCATCAGGGCCCTAATGTTTCAGATATCTATAGTTATTACTACTCACTTAGAAGCCTGACAGTTATTTTGCCCATTAAGTAAACATTCGATCCTCCTTAGCCCTCCTCCACTGGGTGTTTCTATCAGAGCAGAAGTCAATATGGCCTACTTTTGCTTACTTCTTTGTTTATGAACAAGGATTATTGATGTCATCAGCATGAACCGTGCAGTGCTCTGAAAAGCATTGAAAATACCTTGATCTCAGTGTTAGCCTGACTGCCTGAGAGTTCACACATGGTAATTTGTCTGAAATAGTTGAAGCTGTAATTGTACGTTTCTGCTGGTTTCCCAGTGACAGAGTAGACCACATGATGGGAGCACAGTCTCCATTTGGTTTCTGCTATCATTAATGCTAATCAAGTTACACACATACACAACCTTAGAAATGCAAAAATCTTCAGTAATTTCCCAGTTCAGAAGAGGAATTTTATAATTTAGGACTTGCCAAAAACAAGTAGAAAACTCATATGGACTGTCAAAATATTGTCACTGCATGAGACACACACGTTCCTAAGGTCAATGACCTTTTCTCTTAGCACTGAGCTGAAAATTGCACTTACAGACTCCATGAATATAAAACTTATTTATAAAAATATGATCCCAACCTCTCACTAACAACACTCTAGATCAGGGGTTCTCAAACTTCATTGCACCACGACCCTCTTCTGAAAACAAAAATTACTACACAACCCCAGGAGGGGGCACCAAAACCTGAGCCCACCCAAGCCCCACCACCCTGGGCGGGGGGTGGGAGGGGGTCGAAGCCAAAAGGCTTCAGCGGCAGGCAGAAGGCCTGTAACCTGAGCCCCACCGCCCAGGCTTCGGCTTTAACCCCAGGCCCCAGCAAGTCTAAGCCAGCCCTGGCGACCCCATTAAAACAGGGTCACGACCCACTTTGGGGTCCCGCCCACAGTTTGAGAATCACTGCTCTAGATTAATAAAACTGATGAGGTAATAAAAACCCAATCTACTTTGTCTCAGTTACTTTCCCCCGTTTACACGTGGTTGCTTATTGCAGAACCCTGGTGCTGGAGGAAGTTAGAGCAGCCAGGGGCCTGCTCTGACTTCTGCTACTGGGGACCTCATGCCAGCTGTTCCACCACACCCCCCTTCCTCTAAGGGAGCAGGGTGGGCAGCGCCCCAGTGGAGACTACCTCAGCATAAAGGGAGTTGTCCACCGGCTACCTCCAGTCATTGTAAGGCCAGACTGGAGAATCTGGCCCTTTCCATATTGTGGCAATTGACTTTACCCCAGTGTTCTGGGGTAGTTTTCGATAATGACCTCAGTATGATAAATGTTTTGGGGCAGCTCCTCTGCTGGTGTATACCTGCCTGCCTGCACTGGCTTCCCTGGAGCGCAGCTGATTTAACACATCTGATGTTGTGAGCCTTACTTTTGAAGACTGCCGTATAGAGATGGCTGAGGATAAGTTCCCCAAATGACAGGGGGGAGGTGCGGGAGAGCCAAGGGTTCTATACAAAACCTGACTCTGTTGCTACTGAGGGTCCTGTGTTGTAACATCAGGCTACGTCTATGCTAGGAGCGGATTCCCCTGCTTGTGCGCATATACTCGCGTTAGCTCTCAGCTAGCTAGCACAAGGATAAATAGCCATGGTAACATGGGTAGCAGCAGCAGAGGCCTGGCCGAGCTCTGCCCAGGACGTACCCGCTTTATACTTTATGCTGCTGCCCATGGTACCATGACTACACTGCTATTTATACACACGCTAGGTAGATATGAGCTAGCACAAATATGTGTACATGAGAACAGGAATCGTAGCATAGACACAGACTTAATTAAGTTTCAGGGCACCTAGAGCCTTTATACAGGCATCCGCTTAACACTGAAATATAAAGAAAATTAAAAAACATAGGCAGAAAATTACCTTTAAATGTGACTGATTTGTTTCCACTGTCAGCACTAGCATGTTATATTTAGGCACAGTCAGAGAGGCTGTACACTCTTACTTACATCCATGAACTCCACATTTGCCTTGGGACCAGTCGTCTCATTAAGGATTTTAATAGCCACAGGAATCTTTACTGTTTCTCCTTCAGGAACCCAAATACCCTAGGGAAAAAAAGATACAAAAATTAACTCCACGCCAGTTGTTAAATCTTTCTCCATGGCTAGGCTTCTTTTCATTATACAATATCCAATTCAGCAAGGAACATTATTACTCAAAACACACACAGTAAGTGCACTGAATCATAGCAATGTAGGGCTGGAAGGGACCTCAAGAGGTCATCTAGTCCAACTCTTTATACTGAGGTAAACCTAGATCGTCCCTGACAGGTGTTTGTCCAACCTGTTCTTGAAAACCTTCAATGATGGGGATTCCATACCACTCCCTTCAAAGCTTATTCCAGAGCTTAGCTACCCTTAGAGTTACAAAGATTTCTCCTAATATCTAACCTAAATCTCCCTTGCTGCAGATGTAGCTGATTATTTCTTGTCCTACCTTCACTGGCCATGGAGAACAAACTGTCCTCTTTATAACTGCCCTTAACATATTTGAAGCCTCTTCTCAGTTCCCCCCTCAGTTTTTTTTTCTCAGGACTAAACAGGCCCAGGTTTTTTTAACCTTTCATCATAGGTCAGGTTTTCTAAACTTTATCATTTTTGTTGCTCTCCTCTGGACTCTCTCCAATTTGTCCACATTTTTCTTAAAATGTTGTGCCCAGAACTGGACACAGTACTCCAGATGAGGCCTCACCAGTGCCAACTAGAGCAGGACAATCACCTCCCGTGTCTTACATAAGACAGTCCTATTAATACACCCCAGAATGATATTAGCCTTTTTCACATCTGCATATGTTGGCTCATAGCCAATTTCTGGCCCACAGATCCTCTTCAGCAATCTTACTGCCTAGCCCGTTATTTCCCATTTTATAGCAGTGCATTTGATTTTTCCTTCCTAAATGCAGTACTTTGCACTTGTCTTTATTGAATTGCGTCTTATTGATTTCAGATCACTTCTCTAATTTGTCAGGGCTGTTTTGAAATCTAACCCTGTCCTCCAAAGTGCTTGCAACGCTTCCCAGCTTGGTGTCACCCACAAATTTTATAAACACATTCTCCACACCATTATCCAAGTCATTAATGAAAATATTGACTAGTAACAGACCCAGGACAGATCCCTGCAGGGCCCCACTGGATACATCCTCCCTATTGGAAATTCAAAGGCAAAACTGTAGTGTAAATGAACCTTCTTGACATGAAAACTCTTTTTTCAGCCATTTCTGCTCAGTAATGTCAGCATGCCCACGACACACAGAACTGTACATGTTCCTTTGCTCGGCATTGCTTCCAACCAGTGGTGTAATTAGGAATGTCAATTTGGGTAGGCCTCAACTTACAGTGAATGGGTACCGGCAGCAGAGAACTTGGCTGGGTTCCTTTCTGGCTCTAGCACCCGGGGCCCCATTTCCTATCGCAGCTACCCAGTATAAGACATTGTTTGCCACATTGCAGAAGCACATTCCTTGTTCCTTTCTGTCCCATAGCTGCAGCCACGTGGCTCTGACCTCTGTTGCTCCTGCCTGCATGTCTCTGCTCCACTTCCACAAGGAGCCTGTACTGGGCTCCGTTCCTCCCTCTGTCCCTGTTGGGTGGGTGAGGGGACAGTTATTGACTGATCTGGAACAGCTGGGCAGAGGAGGGTAGACACTCCCAGGAGCAATTTCTGCCTCCTTGCCAGGCCTCTGGAGCAAACTGCCATTGATAGAGGTGATACAGGAGACTGGGGAGGAGAGGGTCACAGGAGCTCTGGATCATACACATCATGCATGGACTGTACCATGATATGCTAGGATCGATGCCCCCTTCTGCGAAACGTATTTTCTCCAGTGAAAAGTACACTTAAGCTTTAAACTGAGCTTGAGAGCAGCTAATCCTTACTTTTCCACATCCCATGTTGTCTGTGCTTTGTTCTGTAATTATAAGAAACATTTTTCCCCTTCCCAGCTTCCTCGGTGATTGTGATGTTGGAGCATAGCTAAACCGGCATTGGTCACATTTCAAGCGTGCCTAGGAGTGCGTACATTCTACGTGCACGTACGTGGGAAAAGGAACAAGTGAGACACTCAGCGAGAATCGTACTAGAGTCAACAACATTTTGGGAATTTAGAAGTGTAGATGAAATTTCAAAATTGGAAAGAAAGGAAAAATCAAGATTTCCCCCCCCCCCCAGTTCTCACACTCCCCTCCTCCCTCATCTTTTCAGACAATTATAAGTATGGGTAAGGCTATGATTTAGTCATGGCGGTCACCGTTCCGTGACTTTACTGGACCTCCATGACTTCTAGGGCTTCAGGAGGAGGAGGCGGGACTGTGCGCCCCTGCCCTGCAACTGGGGCTGGATGGTACCAAGACCCTGCAGCTCCAGCCCCGCCACTTCCGATGCGGGATGCAGGAGGGGCTGTGTGCCCCAGCCCCATGGCATCCCAAGCTTGGCGGGGGCTTCAGCTGGGGCCACGCACCTCAGCCCTGTGGCTTCTGCCGCGAGCTGCAGCCGGGACCACGCACCCCTGTCCCGCAGCTGTGGCCAGCGCTGGAGTGGGGGCCATGTGCCTTCCGTGGCTGCACCCGCCACTGTGGCTTCTGGAGCTGGGGCTCTGCTCCCCGCCATGGCAGGGGGCTCAGCCTGCCAGTCCCCCCATACATGGGACTCCATTTCTCCCCCCTACCTAGCCCTGCCCCCGGGTTATATTTAGTAATGTAACGGACAGATCATGGGCTCTATGAATTTTTGTTTATTGTCCGTGACTTTTACTAAAAATAACCATGATAAAATCTTAGCCTTAATTATAGGTGCTGGTCAGTTTTCTTGGAATTTTGCAATTTCATCACAAATTTTATTACAAAAAGTTGAAAATGTGATTTCCCCCCTCTTCTTTTTCAACTTAGTGCTTCTAAGTACTTTAACTATGATCTTTAAACTGTGGAATCTGAAGTGCTTAATAAACCTTAAGAGAGACTTGCCATTGTTTTCAATGGGGAAAGGATCACAGCTTAGCTAATTATGCTTCTATTATTATATAAGGGAGATAATTATTATTATACTCATTTTACAGCTTGGTCAAATGAGGTATAGAAATTAACTGGCTTGCACAATGTGCACACTACGTCAGTTATTGAGTGACAAATAGAACCACAAGAATCCCTGTTCTTTAACTTCAAGACTATCTATCCTGTATATTTGTCATGTCTGTATGTTTGTGTGTGACATTATTTTTCTCTACATGGAGTAACGCTTTTGTCTTTACCATGTGAAGCTGAAATCAGCAGATGAAACTAGAAGTGTACTCAAGATGCATCATCATACCCAGAAATGAACTCCTCGGACAGGCTGTGGGATGTGGATTATGATTCAAGCCCATCTGTTGTATAGAGAAGAGCTGGGTCCCACACTGTGATGTAACACTTTCAGTGATCCGGAGGGTTCAAACCAGAAATAAGGCCACGCGATGCTGTTTAGTGAAGATACTTGCCTTATACACGGTTCCAAAGGCCCCAGAGCCAAGGACCTTGACTCGCTTTAGCTCAGTTTCCTTCAGGATGCGAAGCTGTGCTTGGTTGGGTGCTGTGCCACTTGGGGTCAAGGGCTCCACCAGCTGCAAATCAAAATCCATCGGGATTAGGCACTGGACACAGGAAGACCTCGTGAGAATCCCTGTTGAAAATGTTCATCTGGTTCCTACTCAGTCAAGTTGGCTAACTAGTTATTAGAATAAAGCAATGGATCTAGTGGTGCCAGGGCTATCGATTCTTCAAGTGAAACCAGTCAAGGCCAGTAAAAAACCAACAGAAAGCAGCTGCAGGATTCTAGGGGAGTACATAATTTCCACTAGGGGCTGCACGATGGCATTAGGAACTGGAAACTGAATCAGTGTCACAATATATCCCCAATGACTTTTGCTAATTGCAGCAATATAAATGTTTTCTATCTGATGGAAACACAGCGTTTATTATCAGTGCACCATATTCCATTGTTGGCAATTTTAGTGCCCTTTAAAAGTGGCTGTTTTGCTTTTGAATAATGGTGACTTACTGATTCATCAAATTCTTATCCTCTTTTTGCGGGTAAGGCTCATTGCTCTAAGCCAGTGGTTCCCAAACCGGGGTTCATGAATCCCTGGGGGGGGGTCACGAAATGTTACATGGGGTTCTTGGGGGAAAAAATCCCTAATGGTGGACAGAGCTGTCCATAGGGACCCCAGGCAGCATGCGGGGCTTCCAAGAGCTAAGCAGATCAAAGCAAGCATCTCTATCACACTGAGGAGATTTCAACTTCAAAACTCCTTATGCAAAATAGAAAGGGAGGTGGATATTTTTTGCTGTTTTTAAAATTAAATAGGCTGCTAGTGTTGTTTTTAAATGATTACGAAGAACAAGTTTAAGCTTTGTTGTCCATGCACTGTTTGCCTGGACTGCTCACGACCTGAATGCGTGTGTAGGAGGAACTCTTTGAGATGGCATCTTAAATACCTTCCTGCTATTTCACCTCCGATACTCCTTGATGAAACATAGGAGCCAGAGGCGCCAGTACGTGGGGAGGGGGGAAAAAGGGTCACGTGCTGCCCCCGCGTCAGTGCCCCCTCCCCTTGCGGGCCCCCCCAGTTTTCCAGTTGTGCCATCGAGCCCCTTTGCCCCGAGCCCCTTTTTTCTACTGGTGCCTCTGATAGGAGCCTTTTTTTATAACAGGCTTAATCAAAAGTGATACAAGCTACAAAAGGGGGATCTTGGAAGAGTGTTGCCATTTTCATAATGTAATAAAAATACTGTAATGATAAATAATAATTACTAAATGGTGTGTAATAAGCATGTCATACATACACATTTTATATTTCCAAGATCACTGCTTTTATAATTTTTGCTGAGGTAAGGGAGAAGATCCCTGGAAATATTCAGTTTTAGGAGGGGGTTCACGAGACTTGACATTTTAGTGAAAGGGGTTCGCAGGTTGTTAAAGTTTGGAAACCACTGTTACAAGCTTTAGTTGTGCCTTAAAGGAGGGCAGCTTTTTCAGAAGCAGAAAACATCTGCAGTAGAACAAGAATTTACAGCCGCAACTAATTTATTGCAAGCACTGGTATGTTGTGAATTATGATCCAGCAAAGTTTGTGAATGAAGAACAACAGTATGTATGCTCAATCAAAAAGTCATCCGATCTCAGTGACATACAGCCTTTGACTAAAAAACAATGTTTCTTTAAAAATAAATGAAAAAATAAATGAAAAGGACAATACTCTAAACACTGACAAATAGCCTGTCCTCTCTCAGGATAAGGAAAATAATTAAGGGCTACTCCTACTCAAATTGCTTTGAAACCACTGCAGTATTTCAAAGTGTCTGTTTACAAGTCTAAGTGCATTGTGCTCTTCAGTTTGAACACTATTATCATGCTTCTATGAACATCATGGACTACTTCGTTAGCTGAACAAACTGCTTTGATGCAAGTAGAAATACCAGTAGCTGGAAATTACTTTTAAAAAGTACTTTAAGAAAATACATAACAAAAACAAACAGCAACAAGCCAAGTGAGTGCGGAGAGTTTGACAGAGCGATATTTTCATAGTTTGCTTCCCCCCTAATATAGTTTCCTTTTCAATACTCATTATGGTGGAAGATGTAGGCCAAACGTAAAAAAATAAAAATAAATAAAATACAGCTATGGGAGAAGGTGAACACACACAGGGCCACAATCTCTGGTTCACGTCATAGATTCCCACAGAAGTTTCCCCCAAATAATTCCTGTTCCCCTTTGTGCTGCCCTGGCAGTCTAAGGCCATCCCTAGAAGATGAAGAGTTGGTGTACCTATACCGCCCGCCCCAACAGCTGACCAACGCAGCAGCACGATGGGGTGGAGAGCAGCAAGAAGGAGATATAACAAGAGTGGAAGTGTGTGTTGATGTACAGCAGTTATGGATCTATTACAGACCTCAGCTAAAAAGCCTGGCTCTTTAGCTCAAGCTATAGCAACTCATACTTTTAGCTGTGGATGTCCCTGGTTCACTCCATGGTGTCTCAGCCAAGATGGCAACTGTCACAAGTGCTCAGCCCCTGGGCAGTCCCTTGGGGATGGCTGCCAACTGGCACAGGTTAGAGTTGCAGCCATTCAGGAAGAAGCTTAATGAAAACACAATGTTGCTATGGAAATCATTGGGGATCAATCTCACACCACTGAATTCAATGGGAGCAGGAGCAAGGGTTTAATGACACCAGTCGTAACACAATGGAATCAGACGACCAATGACTGTTGGTTTTCCTAAACTTTTTTTTTCTTTAGAGGGAGCTGTCTGTACTATGCATCTCTGAAAGTGTGTCAGACCTATAGAGTTTAGGAGATCCTGTGTCGACCTTCATTTGTAGCTGAAAATTTAAGATTAAACTTTAATGATGATCAAATATGCACTTCCAACCAAAAATAAAGCTTTTGAAGAGCACTGGGACTTGGTTTTTCCCCCCAATAGTGAAGCCAAGATGGTAGGCGGGCTACATTGAGCCCAAATAGTTTGTTCTATGGCTCCGTCTCACTTTTTTGCCAATGGGACTATGGGCCCAGTCCAGTTCCCTTCTGATTCAATGGAAGTTTGAGGCGTAAGTTCCCAATTCAGCAAAGCAATTTTGTTGTTATTTATATTGTGCCTACAGGCCTCAAACAGGTTGAGGTCACATTGTCTTACCCACTGTACAAACATGTAATAAATGAGAGTTCTGGCACGTACGCATGTGCTTAACACCATTCGCTTTCCGCAAGGGCCTGATGCAAAGTCCACTGAAGACAATTGGAGTCTGACCACTGACTTCAATGGGCTTTGAATATATGATTAAGTGATTAGATGAATTAGTGCCTAATTTCTGTTGGGAACAGGATTGGGACATGTATGTCAGACAAGATATTCAAAACGCTCCCTTATCATTACAATATATGAATTAATATATTCATAGGTGCTGACTCCGTGGGTGCTCCAGCCCCAGATCACCCACGGAAAAAAATAGTGGGTGCTCAGCACCCACCAATGGGCCCTGCCAATCAGCTCTTTCCCCTTCCCCCAGCGCCTTCTGCCCGCCAAAGGGCCTTGCCGATCAGCTCCTCCCCATCCCACACTGAGTATCAGCTGTTCAGTGGAGGGCAGGAGGCGCTGGGGGGAGGCGAAGGAGCGGGGGCAGGGAGAGAAAGTGTGAGGGAGGGGCATGCTTGCAGGAGGGGGTGGAATGGGGTGGGAAGAGGCAGGGCGGGGGCAGAGCAGGAAGAGGCAGGACCTTGGGGGAAGGGGTGGAGCGGGGGCGGGGCCTGGGATGGGGTTGGGGGTCCGAGCACTCCTGGGAAATCAGAAAGTCAGCACCTCTGGATGTATCAACAAAAACCTAATATCCTAGAATAGCTTCATTCACACTGTCCAATAAGTCCAGTCTATGGAAGTATTTCCAGGGACTCAGTGGGCGTTGGATTAGAACCCTAATATATTGTGTGAAAAAAAGTAGAGAAATACTCTGCATCTTTTCAAATATTCAGCTTTTCTGAGAGGTACAACAGAAAATATCCTCACCTCGGTCTCCAGGAACCTCCGCAAGGCCCTCTTCTTTTTGATGCTTTTCCGCCGAACATAAACGGCAAACGTCAGGCCCACAATGATGATGATAAAGAGTCCACCAATCACGCCTGCAGCAATCAGGGGGGTTCTACCAATCAGAATCAAAGACTTTAATGCAAGGCAGGGAAACAGAGCAAAGAACAGCTGCATGCATGAAATAAACCACCTGGAAAACTTATGAAGCGTATAGCTCTCAAAATGCAGTAATGTCAGATGATAAATCAAGGAAAGCTCATTAAGTGTGGCATTGATTTCCATTATCACATCTAGGATATTAGTTTTTAATGCACACTTGTGAAGTCGTGGACAAGGAAACACAACATGCACTCTGATGGCAAATGCAAACCTGCAATGTCAAAATGAGGATACATGTACCAGAAGCTTGTTCTGCAAGGAACATAACTAATCTGACGTCTTCCTTTATAAATCTGACTAGATTAACTCTTCTTTTTTTGCATATTTAGATTAAAAAATAACACAAATTATGAAAGACTAACTGATACCAGTTTGGGCTGTGATTGTAAGTTAATCAAGGCTGGTTCTGAAAGAGGCACATAATTCCAGAGACGTTGCTGCATGGGGCTCTTCAGAAAGCACGCTTAAGATACTGTACTATTGTAGGTGTCATGTTTCAATGGAGCTGTAAACCCGAAACCCTGATGTTTTTGCAAGAGTTAGGATGTTAGCTCCCAGTGTCCATATAAATTTCACCTTAGGTAAATATCAGAGCTGTGCACAATTCAGCAGTTTTAGTTGATAAGTGTTCAGTGGATTGTACCCTCTAAGTTTTGCTGTGATATTTGGGCTCAAACAAATGCTAAAACTCAAATGATAGATAAAGACTGATGAGTTAGGTCTTGTTTAAGGTTGAAACCATGTGGCGCTGCCAAATTATGCATGACTTGCACACAAAACCACAAATCCCTCTCTGGCCCCCACAACTCAGCCCCAGCTGCACAAAAGGTTTGTGAACTTCTGAGGGGGAGTTCAGCCCCTTTCATCTGGTCATGGATTCCTTGGGAGTACACCAGATCTTTACGACCATAGCCTCTTAATTCAACTCCAGCTAATCTCAAATCCTTATGTCGTATTCGTCCTGGACCTGGAAGCAAGGAGTACAGTTCTCCTTCAGCTCAAGGAGCATAGGGGAAGGAGTAACCCCTTACGGCTTCTACTCCCCACACCTCGGCAGTCTCACTCCAATCCAACCAGGGCTTCTGATCCTACACCTTGGGCAGCTCTCTGTAAGTATGCTGCTGATGCAGGGTAGTTCTCAGCTTCTCCAGCCACCCCTATCTTCTCTCACCTCAATTCTTGCTGGTGAACCAAATAGCCACAGCTACTCTATGCTGGAACCCCTTCGGGGCTGTAGTATAGTAAGTTTTATGTACCCCGTCACACTTAGTATTACCCTAGCAACTTTGAGCCCTTGTCATGGGGGGGAGGGATAGCTCAGTGGTTTGAGTATTGGCCTGCTAAACCCAGGGTTGTGAGTTCAATCCTTGAGGGGGCCACTTAGGGATCTGGGGCACAAATTGGTCCTGCTAGTGAAGGCAGGGGGTTGGACTCAATGACCTTTCAAGGTCCCTTCCAGTTCTAGGAGAGTGGTATATCTCCAATTATGTATAGAGCAGGACCCCGCTGTGCTAAGCACTGTACAAACACAGAAGAAAACATGGGACCTGCCCCAAATCGCTGCAAGTGTAAAACAAAAGACGACAGACAAATGGTGAGAACAAGGAAACAACGAGCCATTATTGGTCAACATGGCAGGCTGTGGCCTCAGAAGCCTAAGTGTTGTCAGCTTTTCATAGGCACCATGGTAAAAGGAAAGTTTGGAGGAGGGATTTGAAGGAGGTTTACGAGGTAACTTTCCAGATGTTTCTGAGGAGCTTCTCCAAAGCATGAGGAGCAGCCTGAGAAAGAGCACAAGGATTCCTTTTTAAAAACAAGTGGGCAATTGGAGGTGGGAGTGGACATCTCCACAACGAATGAGAGAAGATAGGTAGGGTAGGGATAGTCTGGGAAGGCCTTCTAAAGTAAGACAAGTAGAGCATGTTTGATGTGATAAAGGGGAGTCGGTGGAGGGATGCAAAGAGAGCGGTGACATGGTCAAAGTGATGGGCTAGCAAAACAATCTTTGCAGAGGCATTCTGAATGCCTACGAGCAGGATACGATTGCATTTGTCAAGGCCAGAGAAAAGGGTGTTGCGGTGGTCAAGATGTGAGATGTATGCCTGGATGAGAGTTTTAGCTGAGTAGATGGATATGAAAGGCTATATCTTAGAGATGTTACATAGAAAGAATCTGAAAGACTACGGTATTGCCTGAATATGAGGACTTTGACAGAGAACTGAATCTAAAGATTCCAGACACCCAGAATATGGGCCTGAGAGACAGGCAGGATGGTGGTGCTGTCCACGTGATATAGAAAGGAGGTTGTGGGGAGGACTTGAAGGGAGGAGTAAGCTCTGTTTTAGGCATTTTAAATTTGAACCGATGGTTAGACATCCATGAGGAAATGTTAGAGACAGACCAATACTTGAATTTGGACAGATAGAGACAGCTGGAGTAGAGAGGTAGATCTCAGTTCTCAGCATAGAGATGGTAGCTGGATTTGTGTTTGTGGAAGAGCTTACCCAGATATAAGGTGTAGAGAGGGAGAAGAGAAGAGACCAAAGATGGAGCCATGTGGAATTCCCTCAGAATGCTGGAGGGGAGATTATGGGGGTTCTCCAAAGGACATGCTGAAGGAGCTATTAGAGAGGTGAAAAGACAGAGTCATGGAAGCCAGGCAAGGACAAGATTTCGCAAAGACCATGGTCAGCTGTGCTAAAGGTGGCTGATAGGTCAAGGAGGAGGAGGATAGGTTCTGAGCTTCCGCTAGAAAGAGGCAATTGTACATTTTGGTGAGAGCGGTTTCTGTGGAGCACAAGGGGCAGAAGCTGGATTGGAGAGGGTCTAGGATGGAATTTGAGAAGAGAAACTCCAGACAGTAATGATAAACAGTGCATTCAATGAGCTTAGAAATGAAAGGGAAAAGGGGCAATATTTGGAAAGGCAAGTGGGGTCAAGGGTGGGTTATTTTAAAATGGGAGAGACTAAAGCATGCCCATATTTCTAGGGGTAAGAGCCAGGGGAGAGCAAAGGGCTAAGGAGATGGGTAAGGGAGGGGATGAGGGTGGGCACAAGGAAGATCAGGAGTTGGGATGGAGGTCATTGGCTCATGTAGAGTGATTAGAGTAGGAGAGCAGACAAGAAACTTCTGAGTCTGTGGCAGGAGAGAAGGAGGGAAGAGTTGTAGGAGGGGAGAGGGAAGGTTGTATCATTCTTTGTCAATTATCTCTTTGAAGAAATTGGTGAGATCCTGGGTGGAGAGAGAAGTGGAGGCAGAAGAGTTTGAGTGAGCCAAACATGGCAAAATGTGACTGGGATTGAGGACATGGGATTCAATGCAGTTGGAGAGGTAGAGTTGTTTAGTTATGAAGACAGGAGATCTAAAGGAAGAGAGAATGAATTTGTAATGGAGGAAGTCAGCCTGGGTCATATGATTTCCACCACAGAGAGTCTGCATTGGGAGAGCGGGAATGGAAGCAGATGTTGGGGAATGAGGCAGGGCTGGGGGTTGGCACGGCAGACTTTCCGAATGGAGAGGGGACAAAAGAGAAACGGGTGAAGGAGAGCGAGGGATGAAGAGAATCAATGGAATATCAACAGAAGAAAAGAAAGAGGAGGAGAGAACTGAAAGCAGACAAGGAGTCATCAATGCAATAGACGGGATGTCACAGAAAGGCTAAGTGACAGGATGAGAGAGAAAGAGCTGATGGGCAATGCTGAAAAAGACTAGGTGATGGTCAACAAGGGCAAATTCAGACACCGAGAGGTAAGAGAGAGCAGTGTTGTGACCTGGTGAAAGTTCCAGGTGTTTAAGAAAACATGAAATCATTTTGTTGGGTTTTAGGAGTCATTATGAAAGTTTCACACAGCATGATATTACATTCTGCCTGCCTAAATGTCTACTTTATTTTCAAATGGATACAAATGAGCTGTATAACATTGCTAATGTTGTTATGCAATGACAGCCCAGTTCCCCCCCAGACATGGCCGCTTTTCAGTCCTGGGACAAGTGGTATATACACACACACACACACACACACACACACACACACACACACACACACACACACACACACACACACACACACACACACACACACACACACACACACACACACACACCCCTTCCCCAGACCTGAAGAGCAGCTCTGTGTGGTGACATCTTGTTCCTCTCATCAACAGAAGTTGGTTCAATAACCGATATTACCTCACTCATCTTGTGTCTCCAATTGTATAAATACGTTTTCACAAAAGTCTAATTTAATAGCTAGAAATCAAGCTGTGAGGTGTTGCAGCTCCTCATCCATTATCTCTGCTTTTACTATAGTATTTTATTATTTCCGTAGGTAGAAACTCTCATTAAAAAGACATGTAGATCTTACTATTTCTCATTCAAATAACAAAACAAAGGCTCTCCCAAAGGGGGTTCTGAAAAAGTGACACTAGGTGAAGCTGTCAATTGGACAATGATAAAAGATTTTTTTTGTGAAGACCTCTCTCTACAAGTACACTCCTGCACTATACACAGGTGACACTGAAAGAATGCTTATGACATATTAATATCATGCTGTACTGCTGTTGAAAATTGACAGGAGTTTTACATTGAGTAACCTGCTGAAAATCCCAGTGGATTCTTTCAACTGCTTCCTACCACAAATCTGACCAGTCGGAAGTACTGTATCAAATTCAGACAGCAGAAATTTAAATCTGCCAAGCTCCATGTTTAAATGTTCACTATCATGCTCACCCATAGGAAAGTGACGAATCCTTAGGTGCTTAACACATCACTTAGGTATTCAAATATTTGCAGGTAATCCAAATCAAGTCTCAAGCCCTCTGAAATTTGCATGTGTTATTCAAAACTTCAGGAGCTGAGTGTAAACACCCAACTCATTCTTATGCCCCCAAAAGTGGGGGACTTGAAACAAGCATTGCTAAGTGTTACCCAATAGGACTTAAGTAATAAAAGTGGGGTAGGTTTTGCTTTGGAATGGAATAGGAAACATTTCCTTCATTGTAACGGTACTTCATTTACAGCTCCCCCATCAGGACTTAAAAGTCATATAACCTCGCAAACATTACAGAGGGAAAGAGACATTAGATCAGCCTGTTCATCGTCCTGCCAATGCTGAGTTCCTCCCCAGAGTCAAATGTCAAGTGCTTTCTCCTGTTTTAAATGACAAGTCTTTTGACTCCATCACTTTTTTGACACCATAACTGCAATGAAACCGCACATTTCTCTGCTGTTCACTCTTATCCCTTGATCAGTTTTAGGCACTAATTTTTTGCAAGTATCACTCATTTCTCTCTCTCTTTTTTTTTTAATGTTTCGGTTTCTTAACTTGCTCTTTTGGTTGTCGTTAAGACTTGTTTCATTTCCGGTCTATATTTCTAACCTCACTGAGCCCATTTGTGTTATTTCTCTACTGTCTCTGGTGTTTGCAACACCTCACATTTAATATCATCTGCAAATTTCATTAATATGCTGTTTACCCTTTCCTTCACTGTCATTAATAAGGCTCCTTAATGAAAGTGGGCTTAACACTGATCCGTGCAAGGTGGTGTTGATCAGAGTGTAATCGCAGGCATGAAACCTTTTCCCATTATATTTTTTAATCTGGATCTTTTTGCATGTGCCACAGCCACCTACCCATGGCCTCAGCTTGATGGATGACTGGACTCATAACCCCTTATCTCTGGTAGCATGAAGAGCTTAATCCACTTACATTATTGTTACAAAACAATCCGTTTCTGAATGCAATCACCAGCAGTTGCCTCCTCCCGCCACTTTTACTACAGGCTTAAAATGAGTTCCATGAAAATTAAGTGTAAGAATGTCAACCATGAGACATCAAAGCAAGTTTCCTCACCAAAATGGAGATTCTCATAAATCATTTTCAAAAACACTGAGGTCCCAATTCTCTATGTCCCAGCTATGCTAAGACGTAGTAGAGAGTGACAGCTGCAGGAAGCTGGTTGCTGGCTCTCTGAGCCTGCCTGGCTCTGGTGGAAATTAGAACAGCTGGGAGCCTACTCGAACTTCTGTCACTGGCATAAGCTCCATATTGAACCTGGCCACAGAAAATCCTTCGGTTACATTGGGGCGGAGAGTTCCACTCTGCAAAGGGAATTCTCCACTGGCTATCCCTGGCCATTCTAAGCCATATGTAGTGCCTTGAATCACCATTCAGTCCCTGCTCTACTCCTCGGGCACCACAACTCTGCACTACACCCTTACTTGGGGGCAGATTGCACACTGCCAGCTTTTCATTATTAGAAAAATACGCTAGAAGAAATATTCTGACTTCTAACCTGGAAACTGCGGGCATGTGGCTGAATACTGAAAGCAGGATCCTAGGATCCCCTGTGGAGAAATATCTGTTTTCTTTTAAATGAGTACAGTGTTTTCATATTTAGAAGCACACCAAAATTGAGATGAAAGTTCAAAGTTTGTATTCCAAGATGTATGAGGGCGCTCAATAGGGGGGCATGTAACGTCATTCCAACTGCTCCAAAACATCTACAACACTGCAAAAACCAAATAACATAGCCTAATGAATTACATAGAGTAGTAAGTGATTTCATACTCTCGATTGGCAAACAGGAGAAAAAGACAAAATATTGGTCCACAGAGAAAGAAGAACAGGTCTTCTCTCCCCAGCCATTCTTCAATATTAAACCACATACTATAAAATGTAAATACATTGAGCTTTGAAGTCTGGTTTTTAGAGAGCTATAGGGTTTTTTAAAAATAAATTTTAATATATCCATGTAGGATTCATTATCACCTTGAATGCCGGTAAGCAGCAGCTTCTTGCTGTTTTTTTCTGGTAAGGCATTCTTTAACTAGAGGCTATCATTTTCTGACAGACAATTCACAAATTTTGCATATGGCATATTCCCCCCACTCCCCCATAGGGAATTCACACGACCATAATGTTTTACTATTAGAGACCTGCCTCTCCTGGAAGCTTAGGTACTCTGTAACCAAAATATGAAATTCCCTATTAAGTCAGAATGGCACGTAAATTGTTTTCAAATGTGTTTTAATAGCATCTCTCTTCTCTTCACCCATCCTCAGTAAGTTCTACAAGTGGGATTTCCAAAAGCATTCAGTGTTAGCATAACTTTGCTCTTCTGAAGTCTGTTGACGTGGGAAAAGAAATAGGCTAACACTGCTTGCATATATAAGATGGGCCTTGCTTTGTGTTTATTCAGGGAACATTACACATTTTTTTAGTTCAGAGAATAGTGATTTCTTCTCCACCACTTCTTGGCTTTTTTTTGGCTCGTAAGTAAAGAGTAACTGAACACTGTGGAGAAACTTGTCTGTATTAGAAAATGTTATCATGTTTAAACACTTCTTTTTAAACAATCAAGTTAGCTGACATAATGCTGGCCACAACTCTATATTCAGTGTAAAAAAGGGCCAACCGTGTTCAACATTATGTCAACTAGCCATGCTTAAATCTGGGTTCCAGCAGGTTTTAAACCAAAACTTATCCTTGTCTACACTGACCACAAAGTCATGGTTAGCATTTAATTAACTAACTCAGCAGTTAAAACTCATGTTTAAACACGATAACGTTTCCCAGTGTAGACACATCCAGTATTGACAAAAATGTATTTGTATCCAAAATGGCAATTCTCTTTGACCACATCCATGCCCATTTTAGGCACTGATTCAGCAAGGTACTAAAGTATGTGCATAACTTTAAGTATGTGAGCAACAATAATACTGAGCTCTTTTATACAACACTTTTTATCAGTAGATCTCAAATACTTTACAAAGGAGGGCAGTATCACTACCCCCATTTTATAGGGGGGGAAACTGACCAGCTAAAGTACTCACATGCTTAGAATTACATATATTTATTTAAGAGTTTTACTGGATCAGGGCCAGAGTTCTCAGTGTCTTATAAAATTGATCGCTAGCATCATTCTGGAAATAAATTCTTCCCATTATTAAAATAAACTATTAATCAAGACATGCCTCTTGCTATCCTCAAAACAAACGCAAATCGTTTAACATATGCTGCCAATGTTTAGAGAGGGTTATACCTGTTTTGATTATGAGGAAAGTTTTTACTGAAATGGAAGCCAAATGCCAATGTGATGAACAAACACTGTGGGAATGTCAGTTAATTGGTAAAAATATGTCCTAACTGTCTCTTAATGTGATAATAGTATATTTCACTTTAATAGTATGATGGGTAATTTCATTTTGTAAAATATATGGAGGGGCAGAAAGAATAATATGTCTTTAAAAATCAGTCTAATTTGAGACCACAGACACTAATATATATCATAATTGTACAATTATTGCATGGTGTCACCAAATGATAGGTTTAAGACTGTCTGGGTGGCGTAACTATTCATTTCTATACTAGATTTCCTTAAGGTTAATTTTAGCCCTGAATTTTGAATGTTTGATTTGTGAAAATTAAAACATCCTTGTCTTGTTTTCACCAGAAATGATTGATATGTACTCACAATTTTAACTCCATATCAATATAGTTTTTGTCTGGGAATAAATAAATAATGATAAGGTACCAATTATCATGGTAGGAAAATATAGGTGCTTTTATCTACATACAGTAGAGATGACCATTTGACACTATAGCATACTTGATATTTTTACGCTGAGATTTTTCTTTTCCACCACAAAAGGAAGAAAAGGAAAGTTACTGGTAAGACCTAGCATGGTGACTTTGTTGCCAGGCTTGTCGTTTAAATGGATTAATGTGTCTTATAAAATATGCCAAGTTAGCTCCTGGATAAGGTGGATTGATTTATCAGTGATGGAAAGGCAGCTAAATCCACTAGATTTGACTCACAGGTGAAGCAGGTTCATCAAGTCAAAGAACAATCCATTTATATTCTTGTCATATTTTCCATTTTCTTTGGAAAGAGTAATTTTTGCTTCACTGAAAGAAAACTAGAGTCATATCGATAGTGTGCCCTGATGGGCTGATTTGTGACAAAGACCACTGGCTTCCACTTAAGCAGCTCCCCTCTGCATACATAAAGAGTACATGTCGGGTCCATAAACTGAGATACAATACATGGGCTTCGCTATAGCAAGTTGCATGCAGTTGACGCAATGTTTCATTTTGTACAATTGACATTATTAAACTGAAAATGTGCTTTCTTCAAATGTAAGCATGTAGCACACTCAGTTGTAGGATATCATACGCCAGCAGGTCAGTCTATCATGGAAACACATACTTCATGAGAACCACAGTAGTTTAAATTTGGTCAGACTGTCGTTTTCAGAGTGCATAATTAGGCCAATACTTTTCTCCACCCAATATTTTACTGGCATATTAAGTCAATTAAAACACTATTAAGCAACACTTTATATGGCAGAAAGTGTCATACAACTTGGAGAACTGGATGAGTAAAATATGGTGGTCTGACCCAATTCAATCAATGGCCAACCAAAATTTTAATAGGGAGGTGTGTATAACGGAGAATATAGGTCCCAGGAGGCAACACTCCATCTTGACCCGAATGGAAACATCACAAGAATTGTTGGATAGGATTTTTTTCTTCATTGCTTAATCTCTGTGTCCAAAATATGCTATTCACTCCTAGCAAAAGTGGACAGGTAAACTAAATTCACCTGTGCTATAGTAGATTCTGCATTATCTTCACCCTCCAACCTGTATAACTTTTCACAGAAAAGGCAGAACTCAAGCATAATTATTCAGAGATTCCACCTCCACCTCATAGCTTGTGCATAGAGCTGAGTAAATACTGTAAATCCTGCATTACTGGAAATACACCAGCATTGCAATTGATAGCGCAGTTCAATCAAATTCATGCCGCTCTTTATTTACAGTTATGCACAACTATGTACACATGCATGGAGATGTGTTTGTTCACACACCGAAAATTGGGAACAGTTGTTTGTTAGTGTGCCCACATGTATGTGAGCCTGGGTATTTATGAATCAACAGCGCAATCAGTCATTATTCTGCTCTCTAGAAGCTTTCAGTCATCCAGTCAAGGTACAGAAAGAACAGCAAGTCATTCAGGTGACCCATCACATACCATGAATAAAGAACTGTGAATAGGAACTCTTGAAGGTGTACATTTTTCAAACAACCAATTGTATGACACTTGTTTATTCGAGCACAGTATTCTTCCTCTCTTCCTGCACTGAGCTGTTTTTGTGATGCCACTGTGCACTATGACATCGCTGCTATGTTCCACTACAGAAGTGGCTACATTCCAGTCATCGATTAAATGAGTCCCATAATGATCCATACAAGTTAGAGAATCCGCAAACCTTTACAGAATCTGGGGAATCCCTGCCTGGAGGATTCAAAAGTTGCTTCTCCCAATTATAAAAGCATCTCTGGAAGATTATGGCGCCTAAGAAAGAGGTAAGAATCGGGGAGGGAGTAAAGTGTTTTAGCTAAATTGTTGCAGTTCATACACTTGAGTTGAGGTCCGGCATTAAATACTTTATCAGTGTAATATAAAATATACATACTAATTACATTGAGCATTTGGTTCATCCTCAGATTAGTTTACAGAGCCTATGCATTCACTCAGCTTCAGTGTCTAGACCACTGCCCTTTCTTAGTGCCAGGCACAAAAGACAATGGAGGAAGGACTCCATGTCAGTCGCCCTTTTCCTGGGGAATCCCAACTGACTATCCATCAGAGCATTGACTCCTGAGCTCAAAGGTCTCCATTTTCTCACTTTAGAGAACAGGAGACCCCTTTAAGCATGTGTCTGTCTTTGCTGCTGTCCTTCTCTCTCAGTAAGGCACAGTTCTATTTCCTTTGATTCGTTTTTGGAATGCTAGCCTTCATGGTTATTGGAGTCCCTTTGAGAGCCGTTATCCAAGAGATTAAGAATCACAGTGCAGATTTAATGAACTTTAGGTTACTGGTGGTGAACACGGACTCTTCAGTCCCAGCTGTAGAATTATCTAGGAAAGCTTCAGCTTCCTCAGGCTCCAGGAAGAATTCAGACCGGAATAGCTAGGATTGCATCTCTGAGCTGGTTCTGCAGTCCTTTACAAACTTCCTTGTTTCAGAAGTTGTGCTTTCCAGGCCTTTATGGCTTCATTGTTTGCTTTTTTCAGGGGCTGATCCTGTGAAGTCATGATCACTCTCAGTTCCCTTAGATGCTAATGAGAGTTCAAAATGCTCAGCACATCTCTGTAGTAACTTGGCACTCCTGCAACTTCATCCCAGGAGCAGTCCCATTGAAACCAGGAGTCAGGGCAGAAGGGCTGGGACATCGGAGGTTGAGCCATACATTTTGGTAGGAAACAATTGAAAGAAACGAGCAGGTGAGAACATGCATGATCTTTGTCAATGGATGTCCTGCAAGCCACCCATGTGCAGAGCTCACATAGATTTCAATGGGAGTTCTGTTCAACAAGGGTTTGTCAATCCTTAATCTGGCCATTTAAATTGGATTACACTGTATTTGGCATCTATATTAAGATGCATGGAGGGTCCATCAGTCTAGCCTTGATGTGCTTTCCTTTTAATAGCATGTTCATATATCTATCTAAATCTATATAATGTGTGTGCTTCTATAAATGAGTAGATAAGGTTCCAACTTTCTAATCACACAAAACTGAACACCCTAACCCCGCCCCTGCCTTGCCCCCCACTCACTACATTCCCCTCCCTCGGTTGCTCTCTGTCCCCAACCCTCACTCATTTTCACTGGGCTGAGGCAGGGGTGTGGGCTCTGAGGCGGGGCTGGGATGAGGGGTTTGGGGTGCAGGAGGGGGGCTGAGGGATTTGGAGTGCATGAGGGGGCTGCGGGTTGAGGCGGGGGGTTGGGGTGTGAGAGGGGGTGAGAGCTCTGGGCTGGGGGTGCTGGCTCTAGGATGGGGCCAGGGATGAGGCATTTGGGGTGCAGGAGGGGGCTCCAGGCTGGGGGCTGGGGCTGAGGGATTTGAAGTGCAGGGGGTGGATTGCAAGAGCTCTGGGGTGGAGCTGGGGATGAGGGGTTCAGGGTTTTGGAGGGGGCTCTGGGCTCTGAGGTGTGGCCAGGGATGAGGTTGGTGCAGGAGGGGGCTCTGGGTTTGGGCAGGGGGCTCAGGGCTGGGGCAGAGGGTTGGAGCTCGGGCTTGGGCTTACCCCGTCAGATCCCAGTCAGCGGTGCTGCAGGGCTAAGGCAGGCTAGTCCCTACCTGTCCTGGCACCGCACTGCACCCTGGAAGCGGCCAGCAGGTCTGGCACCTAGGCTGGGGGGGGGGGCAGGAGGCTCCGCACGCTGCTCTCACTTGCAGGCACTGCCCTCCCCATCCCAGCTCCCATTGGCCAAGAGTGGGGAGCCAGTGCTCAGGGTGGGGGCAGTGGGCAGAGCCCCGTGGCACCCTTGCCTAGGAGCCAGACCTGCTGGCCCCTTCCAGGGCGTGGCGCAGTGCCAGGGCAGGTAGGGACTAGCCTGCCTTAGCCCTGCTACACCACCAACTGGACTTTTAATGGTCCCGTCAGCAGTGCAGGAGGGGGCTCTTGGCTGGGGGCTGGGGCTGAGGGATTTGAAGGGGCCAGGGCCCCTTTTCGACCTGGTGTTCAAATAAAAAACCGGACACCTGGTCACCCTCTGATTAGGATATACTTCCTCTCGTAGTCTAGCAACAAACAATGGTAGTAGTTAGTCCTGCATGTGCACTGATACTTTTTGGTATTCTAATAAATGCCTCAAAATGGCCACAGTACTGTATTTACATTCAAACATGTACTCTTGTTATTTCTCATTAAATTCCAAATATGCAAAATTTATCTGTGTGAAACATATGAGGGAATAAACTTAACCAGTGCTCATAAATATCAAGAAGAATCCAAGGTAGATGCATAACAAGGTATACTGTATTTCTGCTTATGCCTGATGCTACTTTGGGAATTTTCACTATTATATTACAGGAGTAGTATTCTATCTGTGAAAATGTCCTACATAAATTATACCAATCATTAGAAAATCCCATTTGATTAAGGGGATGAAAAAGATAAGAGAAATTGAAGAGACTGGTATAAACAAATGCAAGGCTTATGGGAAAAGAAATGGATACTATGATATGCCTAAGAATTCCAATGCATATATAATATGTTCAAGGGTGCTTGTGCTATTGGTCAAAATACTAGGATGGATTTGTAACCATAAATCTGAATTTCCTGGCAATTCTAGCTATATCCATATAGCATTTGGCTTCAATTTAATTTTCTCAATTCCTCTCCCCCAGAAGTAAAATAAAACGAAAGCTCAATGATCAAAGTTATAAAACAGAATTTTCAGCTCTATTTCTGACCTCCATTTCAGTCCATGCCAACGGGTGGCAAACTTGGGGAGGGAATGTGGTTAAGGGAGGAGTTATAATATAAAAATTGCCATGAAGAAGTCTATATTTTATAAGGAATAGATGCTCCTATTTGGCTAAAGCAAACCTTCATTCGAGACTCAAACCAATCTGTTTTTGGTGTTTGAAATGTTTTTTCACTCCCAAGTCCCTTTGCACATCCTGTTTCAAGACAGAACTGTAACTAGATCTGCTTCAGTACCAGACAAAAGGCTTTTCTTATTCTCTCTCCAGCCTTACCAGAAAGAGGAAATAAAAAAAATCTTTATCTTATGAGTCTTTCAATCCAATTTTGCAGACTAAATAGGTTCAGATTATTTGGGCAAAACTGGCATCGGCAGCTAATCATATAAGCAAGGACACTGTTCAGAGCAAAGACTATGTTTCAAGAGACCTGATTTCTACTCCCGACTCTGCCAGCGATTTGCTGTGTGGCCTGGGACAAATCACTGTAGATCTGTCTACATTAAAACCTGTTACCATGTTTGTAACCAGGATGTGACATAATTGATTCAAAAAATGGTTTAGGTCGATGGTTAGCACACTGTTCAAAATGGTGAAAAATTGTCTTCATGTGTTTATATTACATCAATGGGACCACCTAAATGGGTGTGTATAACCAGGTTAAACAGTCCTCCTTTCCCCCAAATCTCTGTAGGGAGACCAACCCAAAATTCATTGCATATGTTGCAAGGGTCACTCAGTGTTCCAGGCACTCTAGCTCCCTTCTACCTATGCCAGCCCTCTCTCAGAATATTGTTGGACAAGCATCCAGGAAGTGGTGAGCTGGTTTAAACACGCAGACATTTCCTTCTGTTGACTGCAGAGAAAAACCTCAGTATTCATTTCACATAGCCTAGCTGACACCTGACCAGAGGAACCAATGGGGGGACAAGATGCTTTCAAAGAGGGAAATCAGTCTTTTGAATGTTCAGAAAAGTTTGCACCAGAGTGAAGGATCCAGGAATCAGCCATCTAACATTCCTTCTTTAAACACGTACTACTTTTAAGAAATGTTAGATGGCTGATTCCTGGATCCTTCGCTCTGGCACAAACTTTTCTGAACAGTCAAAAGATTGATTCCCCTCTTTGAAAACATCTTGTCCCCCTATTGGTTCCTCTGGCCAGGTGTCAGCTGGGCTATGTGAACTTCTTAACCCTTTACAGGTAAAAGAGGAATTAACTCTTAACTGTCTGTTTATGACAGAAGCCTTGAATGGACATCTAATCCAACAGAAAAGTCAGGACCCTGCTTACGATCAAGGAATATATCCAGAGGGAAGGTCCAACTGCACCTCTCCTTCCCCATCAAAAGTCATTTGCCACACATCACATGTTTTAAATATGTGGAGGGCTAGATTTCCAAGTGAATTTTCAGTTCTTAGGGGAGGACTATGAGAAAACTTGGGACACCCTGCTAGAGAGAACCGAAGTAAAGATGCTGATACATCTTTGGTTTCCTCTTTCCCCCGCACTCCTTTCTAACTAAATGCCAGTCCACCCCCAGTTACAGACCTATCTTTGCTGTGGGAGAGAAACAGTGCTTGAAAGATTACGTGAACCTGTCGATGACAGGAATCTGGCTTCTGGGCCGTTTGACAACTTAACAGAGCCAATCCACACAAAGCTGCAATGGTGAGGCAATATTGCACTTTGCCTCCAATTCATCTACATGCAAAGGATATCACTGTCACAAGAAAAAAAACCCCACACATCTACTGGAAAGTTAGAATATCCTTTCAATCTGTCCTTTGTCTGTTATCCTTACTGTGATTGAGATGATGCTTATTAATGGCTGCTGGCCCATTTTTGATGTGACAATACATTTTTTCCTCCTGAAATTCATGATGGGCAGGTAGACTGATAATTTACTTCTAGAATTTACACGGTTCAGTGAGAAAAGTTATTAAACTAAGCAGCTCAGGGCCTATCCAAAGCCCATTGAAATCAGTGAAAAGGCTCCCAGTGACTTCAATTGGCTTTGGATCAGGCCCAGAGTTGACAAGTAGAAGACAGAGCTGGCTGCAGCTGCATTGGTGAATTGCTAGATTAGAAGTCATCCCCCCCACCCAGGGTGACCAGATGTCCCGATTTTATAGGGACACTCCCAATTTTGGGGTCTTTTTCTTATATAGACTCCTATTACTCCCCACCCCCTGTCCCGATTTTTCACATTTGCTGTCTGGTCACCCTCCCTCCCTCTCACTTATTTCTCTGCTGCTTTCTTCTGACCAACTTACACACATGTTAAGTCTACAAGGGACCATTATGATAACCTAGTCTGGCTCCTGCATAACAGGGTGTAGAACCTCGCCCAGTGATTTCTGCATTACGCATCTACTTTTGGTAGAACTAGAGCATATAATTTAGAAAGACAAGGAGTCCTGACTTAAAGATTTCATCTGATAGATAAGCTACCATCTCACTAGGTAAACTGTTCCAATGGTTAACTGCTCTCACAGTTAAAAAGATGAATCATATTTGTAGTCTTAATTTCCTCCTGTTCTTCCTATTGTCTTCTCTCCTCCTACTTGACCATCTCTTTTGTCTCCTCCTCTCAGTTCTCAACCCAGTGCCCTGCTCTTGAACCTTCCTTGCTCTCCTTGTTTGCCAGGTGACCTCCCCTCTTTACAATCAAATTCCTCCTCAAAACTCTACTTCTTCCAATAAATGAGGTGTTTAAAAGAAAAGAAAAATCCAATGGCTATCTGTGAATTTGACATTCAACCATTAACCTTTATCGTATGCATGAGGTTACATTTGGACTATACCATCTGCATCTAATTTAGACCCTGATGCTGCAAGGATCGGAACCTTAGACTACAAGCTAGTTGAGACAGGAAGCATATTTAATCTGTGGTGCTTGATCAATAATACACAGTAATATAATTAATAGCCTGTGCCATTTTCTTTCTTCCACAAGGATGCCCATGTGTTTGTTCAGTCATCTGCAGTGGATGTCTACAGTTCCCAGACATTCTCCACACTCCTTTGTGTGAGACACAGCAGTGCTTCAGTTGAGTGCTTTGTTAGCCAGCAGTGCAAAGAGTTTCAGGATGTGTGTGTTAATTAAAGATGTCTATTGAACTTGACTGAGCAGAAACAGGGTGTGCAGAAACCATAACCACAGAAGAGTAATTCAAGATTAATATGTTCCTGAGTGACTGAAGCAATCTCTGCATTATTCCTGTAGAACCATCTGTAGGGGGCTGTCTACTTAGCCTATGCCTAAAATGGTCTTTGGAGATAAATTAACATTCACCCTTTGTTCCTTGTTGGCTTCTGTTTCTCCATTCCCATATCTTATTTCTCGCCTCCATCAGACTTCCTTGGGTTACTGCCTAAGTACCTCTTAAGACCCATTTGAGCTACCCTTTACTGTCAGCTAGTTATAGCTGCACAATAAATTGTTTAGAGTGTATGAAGTCCTGAGCCCTAAATGGTAAAATGAAATAATTTGCAAAATAACAGGAAATAAAATAATAATAATAATAATAATAAATAAACCACTAGAAAGACAAATGAATGATGGCATATTGGTTTGTTGGGTTGTATTTTTGTAATCGACAGTGTATGTTATAAACAGGGTTTGGATGGGAGTCTAAGACAAGTTGTTTGAGGAAATGATTGGCAGGTTTTTACTGTGAAGGTTGAGGGGAAATTGTATTTGTGCCAATTTTACTGCACATAAGGCTTCATGAATTTTACAAGTCAGGACTTATATGAAAACTTGTTTCATCCAGTTTTGTTGAACCAAAATCTGGCCTTTGCCTGCATCACTACATTTTGACTTTGTTCTTGAATTTTTCTCTGAACGTTGCACACTTGAAAGTGACGGATTAGTAGCATTGGCCAGAGACATGCATTGAGTAGGCAGGCACAGTGCAAACCTCCTCTGCCAACAAACCTCCATCAGGACCTGCCAGCACCTGCTTTTCACGTTATCCCACAGCCATTTCTTCTCTTTTTAATAACTTGCTCAACCATGAATGTCTCCAAAAATGATTATCTGCATTATCTTTTGTGGACTTAATGCCTGACATGTCTGGAAGGAAGCCTGCTTACCAGTGTATCGAGCTGATTTTGTTAAATATTAGTTCAGAATGAAAAATAATGTGAGGCGTTTGTTAAAATTACTGTCTTCCCTCAAGGCAACTCCCCTGATGATGTCAAAAGGTTACACAAACAAAAACATTATCCACATTTTCTAAAGATAATGCATCTTTGTGTAAATCTATATGTCACTTGGAGCCTTTGCATAAACTGCATCAACTTCAAATAACTCCCTAATACTGAATATACATTTGTAACTACAAACAGCACCTCAGAGCAATGCATCTTTAAGAAGAAGAAGAAAACAACCAACCATCTGCATTAAGGGACAATCTAAGGTGCTCAAATACCTTGTTAATGAGCAGGGCATAACACCCTAGATAAATATAGATCCTCAAATTTCTACTATTAATGTAAATTCATACAGAGGGAAGACCACTTGTCCCCAAATGCACCACATTAAATAAAAATTCAGAAATAACTCTTTAAAATAAGAAAATTATTTATTCAGACAAAATACATGACTTCCTCAGGTGACAGTGGGCCTGAGCCCAACCCCATTGAATGCGTGGGATTCAATTCAGCTCTTGGTCACCTTGCTGGGGCTCGACTTGAAAACTCAGAAGTAACACAATCACCTAACTCCTAACAATTAAATATGTATTTCACTACAATGGTGGGTGTACGTTCACTTCTGGCCAGGCACTAGGGCAGACCAAGGACCTGAGCCAACTCCCACTCAATGGGAACTGGAAGCTGCTATCCAGTGGCGAGATTCGCTGAGTGCATTTCTACACAATACCACAGCTGAGCTTCAAACAAGGAGCCTTGTGGGCCTATCGTTAGCAAAGGAGCCTAAAGATGACCTAATTTGGAAGACGATGTTTACATCCTTTACAGCCAGCATGTTAGAATAGGCAGCTAGAAGAAATGGAGCTAGAGATCACCAAGGAATGGAGCGTCACCTAATGAACCCCTCTCCTTTAACTTTAGATGCAACATGAAAATGAGTCTCTCACTGGGTAATGAGAGAAACAAAAAGACTGTGCTTCAACTGTGGGGTGCATAAAGGAGATAGAGACAGTGTCATATGATAGGGACAGAGCAGGAGTCAGGCCTATTGGTTAGAATGAGAGCTAGTAGCCAGGAACTGGAGCCCAGGGTCAGAGCTGGAGTTAGGAGCCAGAGCCAAGAGTCAGAGCTGAAGTAAGAGGTCAGGAACTGGAGCCGAGGCTCAGAACCAGGTCACCTGCAGTGAAACACGGTGGGGCAAGGCTGAGTCCAAAGCAGGAGTGGGGCTGAAGCAGGGCTGGAAACAAAGCAGCAGCAGCAGGACTGGGAACAAGCAGGTGCAGGAGCGAGTGCAGCCATGAAGAACGCTTTGAGCAGCTGCTGCTGGGCTTAAGAGCCAGGTCTGCTGACTCTTCCAACCAAACAGGTGGCATAGCCAATGAGGCAGCCGATTACAGGACAGCTGCACTCGTTAGGTTGCCTGGAGACTGGCTCCGCTGCAGGCCCTGCTTTCTGACAGACAGGCGCTTCTTCAAGACAAATCATAATAGCAGCAATCTAAATCAAGGACACATGTACTGAATAGCTGAAGCCCTCTCTAAGAATGGGCAAATCAATTCGAGTTAAATGAAAAGTGACCTCCACTTTCTCCTAAAACTTGAAAAGAACCTAAACTGAATCTTCTGACATGCAAAAGGATTTTGGGGAACTACCGTATCTTTTTAGTTTTGTAGACTTCTGGCTGTCCTTGTTCTGGCTGGTACAGGAAGCACATCTCTCTGCATTCTGTTTCTACCCCAACTATAGTAGAAAACACCTCCAATTTTGAGGTATCCAGTCTAGTTTTGTAGACTCACAGAGTCTAAACACTTCTGTTAAGTATCCAAATTTGTATCTACAAGAATTTCCAAATATCCATCGGTAGTCTTCATTTTTCTCCTTAATTTCCCCATGCCTGGCAGTATGACGATACAGATCAGTTCCCTGGACAAACTCTTGTCTAAGTGGCTTTGGCAACATTAGGTTGCCGGGCAGAGCATAGAGAAGCATATGATCATCATCACAAATCATCAGGGTTCAAACGTACCTTAAGAAAACAGTAACAGTCAGTGGAGGAGTATGGATTGGATTTTTCAAAAGTACTGAGCATTGGTCTAACTCAGTGGTTCTCAAACTTGTTCCGCCACTTGTGTAGGGAAAGCCCTTAGTGGGCTGGGCCGGTTTGTTTGTCCCTCGGCCCGTGTGGCTTCCCTCAGCCCTCATTGGCTGGGAGCAGCGAACTGCAACCAGTGGGAGCCACGATCGGCCGGACCTGTGGACGAGGCAGGTAAAGAAACCAGCCCGGCCCGCCAGGGACTTTCCTTACACAAGCGGCGGCCCTAGTCTGACAACAACTGATAGAGATGACTGTACAGTTCCATCTACTATCTCAGTAGATTTTTTTCCACTCTAATCATAATAAAAGAGACAAAGGGCAAAATGCCTCTGCAACATGGTTGAATTGGTTTCACACAGGCAGGGTGTTGCATGTGAAACAAATGGTTTAGAACACCCTTCCAGCTCAAATACAAATTTAGTTATTGGTAAGTCTTCGCTCAAAAGCACCAATAATTTACATGGTGTTTTTCCAGCATGTTACTTCACTTCATAGTATGAAAAAATGTATATACACAATAAGAGAAAATAATTCAGCATGATGGCATGATTTGCTAATGCTCTGAACCTGAACAATTGCTGATGTTTGTGGTAATCCTTCAACTTTTGGTAATTATTGTAGTTCAGTATTTTGCAATTAGCACCATTGAAACGTGTTAATTTCTCAGAATTTGTAACAAAATGTTATTGGCTTATGATTATGTATTTGCAGGTCTCATGCCTTTGTGACTAGAATCCCTTTTAACAAATCAGAATCTCGTATTTTCACTCACTTAAAACAAACTGAAGAATTCAAGTCTGACGTAAGGTTAGCTCAAGTTATTTGCTATTTCTAATCTAATATTGAAAAGCTTTTGGAAAATAACTGCAGAGAGAGTGAAGAATTAGTGAGCGAGTGACTAATTAGCAAGGTAGTGTACTTTGTGGACTGTACATTCATTCAATCTAATCTGTATTATATAGTCACATCTCGGTGGGCAGATCTAAATAAATTATGACTTGTAAATAAATCAAGTACTGTAAAACAGCAGGACATGCTTTTAAAGCCATTTACACACACACACACACACACACACACACACACACACACACACACACACACACACACACACACACACACACATTAAAGAATGGTTCTATCCCAGGCCAAACGCAATCCCTCTTCTATAATAATGATGTGGTTTTACATTAGAAATTGACTTGAAGAAATCTAACCAAACAGATTTCACCCCATGAATGCCCACAACACAACTACACTACCAATACATTTTCCATTTTATGCAACAACAGTAGCTTCTTCATCTTTCCACAGATCAGAAAGTGAAGGCTGGAGCCACAGAATATTGTGATGTTGAGACTTTAAAATTAAATACACTTTGTCATGTATATTGTCTAAATTTAATAAGAGGGGCAAATCCTGCAACCTTATTAAGGCAAAATCGAAGAAAGTCTGCAGGCTTTAGTCCACACATATTGCATGTTAAATATTAATGAATTATTAAGAAATTATTCATTGAGTCTTAAACACTGCATCTTACATACTTTTAAAGCTCAATTAATGTGTTCTTAATATTAAATAGATAATTAATTTATAATAATTTATTAAATCTATATTAAATCCTTATTTGAGGCAACTGAATTAAGGAAGAGACTGTGGAGGGACGAACAGTGCAGCCATGCTGCGACAAAGTCACTTTTTTTACTGCACAATGTCATACATGGAAGTTCACCATTATCAGGATTGTAATTCATACAATGCAATTTCTTGGAAGAATTTTAGGCTTCTAATCAACCTATATTTACCTATATCTGAGATCATCAGAAGCATGTCTCACTGGATGTGTGTACACACACTATTATGACAAAAACAGTGACTGAGATAAATTATAGAAATAAGAGTAAGAAATGCCAAAGATAAGGTTGCATGTTGCTTATCAGTTTTCAGTTGCTCAGAACTTTCTGGAACACACTTTTTCAGCTAACATTTACCAGGTTTGCTCTCTGCTTGTCGTCATCTTCTTTTTTGTTAAAGTTTGAGCAAAAATAGTTCAACCATTTTCAAGCACTTGGAGGGTTTTAAAACAAATACAATTTTCCTCTCCTGAAACAATTTTTGCAACCTCCTTTATCAGAACAGCTCTGCGGCTGAAATGGTTTATGGCCGAGCGATGAAATTTGGGTATGGAAATAGACTTCACTGAGGAGAACTGCCTGTGAGCGTACTGATGTAACTTGGTTGGGATTTGACAGAGAACTGTACATTGAGCATGCCCAGTATATTTTTCATGGTGCTGCTTGCAAATCTGAAAAGCACGCACTCCCGAAAGGCTGCGGCGAACGCGCATGAATAGGTAACCTAGTTATGTAGTGCACTGAAGTTATGATTAGGGAGGGTTATTGCAATACTTGCCAAGATGTTCTGAGGCGAAGCCAAGGGAATTCTGTGGCCCTTGTAATTTGCAAAGGGTACTTTGTTGCAGCGCACTTTAGGTGGGCTGGTGGGCCACAAAGGAATCACTGTGAATGTTGGTAGGTGCAAAAGGATTGCGGTGGCCTGCTTGCATATTTGGTAAGGTTGGGCAGCAGGGAGCGCTGCTCTAATGCTCCTGAGGAGCTCTGTAGCTAGGGAAGGTAGCAAGGTGTAGCACACACTGTGTAAGATCATATTTGATAGACACTATGTGATCATGTCATTAAAGAGCACTGTAACAATGAATTCCCCCCGGGGGGGGGGGGGGCTGTATTAAGGTTGCACGTGCAACCTTATCTTTGGCATTGCTTACTTTGGAGTGCTTAGCCACACCATCAGGTTTTGCATGCACTGATCACGATCATCTACCCCAGGGGGACTCTGCCTATCACGAAGAGTAGCAAAAGTCCCAAATTGCCTAAGTTCACTATACTTTACTCACTATAGTGCCAAATCTACTGCCTTATTCTAAGGTTGAGTGTCTGGCCTTTTTACAGGGGTCTCAAGGCAGTGGGGAGTGGGAATGTAATTCTCCCTCCTGCAAGCAGCTACTACTGCATCTGTAGCCCCTCCTCTCTCCCTTCAGGCTGTTGCTGGTGGTAGCTCCTCTGAGGAGCAATCCCCTCTGCTTTGTTTCTACGCTTCCTCTGATCGGCTTCAAGCCCCCATAAGCAGTGGCTCATGCAGAGTGCCCATAGGGATAGAATTCATAGCACATAGTGGGTTCCAGTGTGTGCATATAAAAGTCCCTCTAAACTCACTACCATAAGTTAACTACATTACACTAGCACCTAGAGTCTAAACCCAAGATCAGAACCCCATTGTGGAAGGTATCATAGAATCATAGAATCTCAGGGTTGGAAGGGACCTCAGGAGGTCATCTAATCCAACCCCCTGCTCAAAGCAGGACCAAACCCAACTAAATCATCCCAGCCAGGGCTTTGTCAAGCCTGACCGTAAAAACCTCTAAGGAAGGAGATTCCACTACCTCCCTAGGTAACCCATTCCAGTTCTTCACCACCCTACTAGTGAAAAAGCTTTTCCTAATATCCAGCCTAAACCTCCCCCTCTGCAACTTGAGACCATTACTCCTTGTTCTGTCATCTTCTACCACTGAGAACAGTCTAGATCCATCCTCTTTGGAACCCCCTTTCAGGTAGTTGAAAGCAGCTATCAAATCCCCCCTCATTCTTCTCTTCTGCAGACTAAACAATCCCAGTTCCCTCAGCCTCTCCTCATAAGTCATGTGCTCCAGCCCCCTAATCATTTTTGTTGCCCTCCGCTGGACTCTCTCCAATTTATCCACATCCTTCTTGTAGTGTGGGGCCCAAAACTGGACACAGTACTCCAAATGAGGCCTCACCAGTGCTGAGTAGAGGGGAATGATCACATCCCTCGATCTGCTGGAAATGCCCCTACTTATACAACCCAAAATGCCATTAGCCTTCTTGGCAACAAGGGCACACTGTTGACTCATATTCAGCTTTTCGTCCACCGTAACCCCTAGGTCCTTTTCTGCAGAACTGCTGCCCAGCCATTCGGTCCCTAGTCTGTAGCAGTGCATGGGATTCTTCCGTCCTAAGTGCAGGACTCTGCACTTGTCCTTGTTGAACCTCATCATATTTCTTTTGGCCCAATCCTCTAATTTGTCTAGGTCCCTCTGTATCCTAGCCCTACCCTCCAGCGTATCAACCACTCCTCCCAGTTTAGTGTCATCTGCAAACTTGCTAAGGGTGCAGTCCACACCATCCTCCAGATTGTTAATGAAGATATTGAACAAAACCGGCCCCAGCACCGACCCTTGGGGCACTCCACTTGATACCGGCTGCCAACTAGACATGGAACCATTGATCACTACCCATTGAGCCCGACCATCTAGCCAGTTTTCTATCCACCTTACCGTCCATTCATCCAGCCCATACTTCTTTAACTTGCTGTCAAGAATACTGTGGGAGACTGTATCAAAAGCTTTGCTAAAGTCCAGAAATAGTACATCCACTGCTTTCCCCTCATCCACAGAGCCGGTTATCTCATCATAGAAGGCAATTAGGTTAGTCAGGCATGACTTGCCCTTGGTGAATCCATGCTGACTGTTCCTGATCACTTTCCCTTCCTTTAAGTGGTTCAGGATTGATTCCTTGAGGACCTGTTCCATGATTTTTCCAGGGACTGAGGTGAGACTGACTGGCCTGTAGTTCCCTGGATCTTCCTTCTTCCCTTTTTTAAAGATGGGCACTACATTAGCTTTTTTCCAGTCATCCGGGACCTCCCCCGATCGCCATGATTTTTCAAAGATAATGGCCAATGGCTCTGCAATCTCATCGGCCAACTCCTTTAGCACCCTCGGATGCAGCGCATCCGGCCCCATGGACTTGTGCTCGTCCAGCTTTCCTAAATAGCCCCGAACTACTTCTTTCTCCACAGAGAGCTGGTCACCTCCTCCCCATACTGTGCTGCAGAGTGCAGCTGTCTGGGAGCTGACCTTGTCTGTGAAGACAGAGGCAAAAAAAGCATTGAGTACACTAGCTTTCTCCACATCCTCTGTCACTAGGTTCCCTCCCTCATTCAGCAAGGGGCCCACACTTTCCTTGACTTTCTTCCTGTTGCTAACATACCTAAGGAAACCCTTCTTGTTACTCCTAACATCTCTGGCTAGCTGCAACTCCAAGTGTGATTTGGCCTTCCTGATTTCACTCCTGCATGCCTGAGCAATACTTTTATACTCCTCCCTGGTTATTTGTCCAATCTTCCACTTCTTGTAAGCGGTTCTTTTGTGTTTAAGACGAGCAAGGATTTCACTGTTAAGCCAAGCTGGTTGCCTGCCATATTTACTTTTCTTCCTACACATCGGGATGGTTTGTTCCTGCAACCTCAATAAGGTTTCTTTGAAATACAGCCTGCTTTCCTCGACTCCTTTCCCCGTCATGTTATTCTCCCAAGGGACCTTGCCCATCAGTTCCCTGAGGGAGTCAAAGTCTGCTTTTCTGAAGTCCAGGGTCTCTGTTCTACTGCTTTCCCTTTTTCCTTGTGTCAGGATCCTGAACTCGACCATCTCATGGTCACTGCCTCCCAGGTTCCCATCCACTATTGCTTCCTCTACTATTTCTTCCCTGTTTGTGAGCAGCAGGTCAAGAAGAGCTTTTCCCCTAGTTGGTTCCTCCAGCACTTGCACCAGGAAATTGTCCCCTACACTTTCCAGAAACTTCCTAGATTGTCTGTGCACTGCTGTATTGCTCTCCCAGCAGATATCGGGGTGATTAAAGTCACCCATGAGAACCAGGGCCTGTGATCTAGCAACTTCTGTTAGTTGCTGGAAGAAAGCCTCGTCCACCTCATCCCCCTGGTCCGGTGGTCTGTAGCAGACTCCCACCACGACATTACCCTTGTTGTTCATACTTCTAAATTTAATCCAGAGACACTCAGGTTTTTCTGCAGTTTCATACTGGAGCTCTGAGCAGTATCATGCACCCACATAGCTGTAGGATGACTAGATGTCCCGATTTTATAGGGACAGTCCTAATTTTGGGGTCTTTTTCTTATATAGGCTCCTATAACCTCCCACCCCCTGTCCTGATTTTTCACACTTGCTGTCTGGTCATCCTACATAGCTGGAGACAGTCTCTGCCCTAAAGAGACTGCAGTCTAAATATGCAAGACAGACAAAGCGTGGGAGAGGAAAAAGCAGTACTGGGAGGGAAGTGACATGGCCAAGGTCACCTAGGGGTCCAGTTGCAGAGCCAGGAATAGAACCAGGTCTCTTGAGTCCCAAACCAGTGCTCTATCCACTAGATCAAACTGCCTCTCATGATAAACACGACTTTATCTGTCGCTCTGCTTTATTCTAGAGGGATAAAGGTGTGACCTCAACCATCGAATCCATAGACTTCAGGACCAAAAATAGTTTGCTTTTCTATTCTTTTTCAATATTTAAACATACAATCCGTTCCCTGAATTGATCTGTTCTGCGACTGTCTTAGAAAGTCTCTCTGGAATTGTATATTTTACCAATCAAGAGGTAGGTTTATAGTTTTATACTCACAAATAAATCTTATTTTCCCCCCTTGGCGTAAATTTTTAAGGGGAGAGTTTTTTGTGGGGCTTTTTTGGTTTTTTTTTTTTTAATACTCTTTCAGGAATGGCTGTAATTATTCTATAAATAACTGGAACATATGGAATGCTTTAGTCCAAGCACTGGAACAGAGTGCTATAAAAATGATGAGCACTCAGAGTTTATTAGAGGTGGGTTTCTCTTCCCCTCTCAGGTATTCTGTACTCCAGAGTTACTGTGAAATTCTAATGAAATCACACTGTGTAGGGGGTTATGAAACAGCTATGAAAGGATTTGCCTGCATTACAAAGGGTTTACTGCTAATTAGCTCTTGTATACATACAGTGTATATAAAAAACAATCTTTTGTTTGCAAAGGGATGATTAGTGGGGAGAGTGTGCTTTGTTAATAGGAAGAAAGTATGAGGATATTGTAATTTGAGTTAATATCTACACATCGTTTTATGTTACCACTTCACAATGGGGGACCAGGCTAATTAGCTTCTTTTAGTTAAAAGAAAATGTGAAGCCCATTTAGTTAGGGTGTAAATCAGTACAGGTTTATTCAGGGAACTATTAAGGTGCTGTTTCCTTGATGCTCCCTCCCCTGATTACATCTTCAGTTTTATGATAGATTTCATACCAGAAAAATGGCAGCTTCACCCCTTCCTTAAGGAATTCTTTTCCTTTGAATTATACCTTGAATGCTTCATCTGAAAGTTTAAATACTGGCAACTTAGTGAAACCTAGATACACATTAATACTACTAAATTTTATCCTGGCCCTAGCTTGGATAACTGAATTGGGCAGTTAAATTCTGTGGGAAAAGACCACACCTGTATTGCTGGGCATTGTTTTGTTTTGTTTTTTAATAAGATGGTGGAGTTTCTCTCTTCACACTCCCTCTCCCTACCCCCCTTTCAATTACTCCTAAAGTCTCCTCATAATCATTACAGCTGGAATTTTCAAAGGCACCTGAGGGACTAGGCCTCAGCTCCTGCTGAAATTCAGTTGGAGCTAGGCATAAAGCTCCTTTAGGCTCCCTGGAAAATCTCTGTATGGTATACACAATTCACCTCTCTTTTCCTCTTGGTTTTCATGAAAGGATTAGTGTGCAAACATGTCCCAGTTCAATTAGCTGAGAATACCAGAGTTCAATAGCACTCTGATCGTGCCCCCTCATTTCTCTCCTCCACCCCCACCTCCCCCGGACCCAGGGCTGGTATGTACCCTATGCTGAGTTTCTGGAGAGCAAGGGGTGATACAGGAATAAACTATGCCATCTCTGTGCCAGCTACAGATTCCCCTTTGCTTTAGGAATTCTCAGCTGGCAAGGTCTGTCCTATTTCTGGTTCCTTAGTGTCACTGGAGCAGCTCAAAGAGGCAGAAGCCAGTGAGAGAATCTGCTCCTAAAGTCAGTGTAACACATAAATTACAATCGGATACCACCATGCTTGACATTACATAAATACAAGAGAATGTGTCAGAAAGGTGGAGAACTATGGCTTTCCATAGTATTACTAGAACTACAGTGCAGTACCTCCGATGGTTACAAGAGCTGGAATTTGGCAACTAGCCACAAATAAGAGATGCTCATTTCTTCTGTGAGCTCTAAAAGCATTTATAGGTTAGTTCAAGGAGACATTTACTCTCTTTATAGTTTGAACTTTTTCTGGTAGTTAACAATGTGGTGAAACCCTTTGTAAAGATAAACTTAATTTATTGAAAACACATTTGGGTCGCTGTGGAACAAAGGATCAGTGTATTTATAGATCTAACAAGCAATCTAACAGCTGTTTGGATATCAATCAACCGGTCTTGAGGAAAGGGGTAAAATGTTCCTCCTTTGTAAGTGCCGTTCAGATGGAAATGAGAAAATAAAATCATTTCTAACATCACCTGATGTGGAATTCTACTAGGAAATGTTAGGAGTAAAAATCCCTGAATAAAGGGATTATAATGTATAGCCATTAAAGGCTCTGGCCACAAGCTGAAAGAGGGTATGTTTTGAAATGTCACTGCTGGTCTTTTGGAAAACAAGCAGTGTAGCACACATCCGATTCATCTTTATTAAACATGACAGTAAAAATTCCTCTGCTATCCTACCAGGCTCTTGTGAAAGCCTTCAGGCCAATGGATCATGGCAAAAACAATTTGCAAATTGCAAAACTGGGAAAAAAACAACAACATTGATTTGAAAATGGAAGCGGATGAAGGAAGTGAGAAATATTTCATTTGTCTGCATTACAGACTTTGTTCTCATCTTCTGCTGGCTGGTTGAACAACAGAGCACTCTGCCTCTCAATCCAGTACTGATTCAAGTCAATGTGAAGCAATGGTGGAGGTGCAGACTAGACATTAATGACCTGAAGTGGGTCATGGTGGATAAAAGATAGCTACATGAATATGTAAAGCGTTCCATTTAAAGTGAAATAGACACACGTTGGTTTTCACCACTTTCATTACACAGAAAATATACCATTTTTCCCAGTGCAGTTTTGCTTATTTTTTGTCCCAAAAAAGGGCATCAATTAAAAATGGATCATTTAAAAAAATTAACAAATGTAGGTTTGGAAGCTGTAAACTGGCTCTGAAATTGCTTACATAGGTTTGAAAGTGACAAAACATACACATCCTAAAATGTAATCAAATTTACACGGCAATCATTGTCACAAAATTAATGTAGCAAAGTTGTCAGTTTTAAAGGAAATGTTCTTTCTTTGAAATGGCTTTCCAGATTCCATAATTGAGGGTCACTCATTACTCACATGGAATGGAGCAGGACATGCCTCATTTGAATGGATTAAAACATCTACTTTAATTTTCACACCCACACCCACACACACCTCAGCAGCCTGTTTTACTGACTTGATCTGAGATCACAGATTTAGAGAGATAAATTCACTTGTCTACACTTCTTAAACTAAAAAGGATCTGCATTGTTCATTTTAAGGTCTTGAAAAATGACTGCGTACTAGCAAATATCATCCATAGCACAGTGCCACATCCCGAATTCCGCACATTTCCACATTAGTGTTTACAGCGTTGTTGTAACCATGTTGGTCCCAGGATATTAGCAAGACTAGGTGGGTGAGGTAAAATTTGTTATTGGTCCAACTTCTGTTGGTGAAAGGGACAAGCTTTCAAGCCTGGTCCCAGACCTGAAGAACAGCCCTTATAAGCTCAAAAGCATGTCTCTTTCAGCAACAGAAGTTGGGCCAATAAAAGATATTACCTCATCCACCTTGTCTCTCACATATTTCATTACTCATTTTGCTACATACATTTAGGATCTGATCTAACAGACAATGACATTAATGAGAGTGTTTCATTGATTTCAATGTACATTGGATCATGCCCTTGGAGATTTAAGTAAGTATCTAGACAATAAATCCATCTTCTGAAGTCAACATTAAGCTTACAATTCTGCCAGTTAAATCAAACAATGAATAATCTGATGTGCTCTCTCCCTATTGTGCTAACAATATCAAGCAGCTTTACTTAAAATATGTATACTGACGACCACAGCTGATGTACACAATGACTGGCGTGATGTCATTACTTACCAATAATCTTCCCAGTATTTCCAGTACAAAGCATATAACATATTCTTAAGATTTTGTTTATTCCATTCTCATTTTAAAATACAATATTGTAAAGAATTAAAAAAATGACTAAGGCCAATCATGCAAATCACTTAAGCATGTCCTTCACGTGAATCATGGGTGTAGTTCTGTTGAAGCTGTTTCAGTTAAGCATGTGCTAACATGCTTTGCTCATTTGGGGCCAAAGGGCTTGATTTAAAGCTTAATGAAGTCAACGAAGTCAAGATTTTCAGAAGTGCCTGGTGATTTGGGCCACCTCAGTTTTTGGTGCACAGTCTGAGATTCTTTAAGAAGCCCTTATTTTCAAAGAGTCTTAAGCTGGGCCTTTAAAAACTGAGGCACCCACGATCACTAGGCACTCCTGAAAATCTGGATCTCTTCCCATTAACTGCATTGGGCTTTGGAACAAATATTAACGGATCTTGCCTAGACCATTTAAGAAGGAAATTTGGCTAGCATATCTAGTTGTATTTTTTTTCACCACAGGGAGGGAGGGATAGCTCAGTGGTTTGAGCATTGGCTTGCTAAACCCAGGGTTGTGAGTTCAATCCTTGAGGAGGCCACTTAGGAATCTGGGGCAAAAATTGGTCCTGCTAGTGAAGGCAGGGGGCTGGACCCAATAACCTTTCAAGGTCCCTTCCAGTTCTAGGACATTGGTATATCTCCAATTATTACCTCCCTTGAGTATAAACACTATCACTCAACAACTAGAAAAGAAGGAATTTCATGTTGAATAAGTGGCATGGAAACATTTAAAAAAAATTTGGCTCCTCTGAGCTTAATCATATTAATCTTCTGGTATCATTGTAAGGAAATGTTCAAGGAAAACCAGCTAGAATGCTTTATGAGGTGAAGTTGGTTGAAAGAAAAAACTCCTAGGCAGATTCGAGAGCCCAGAGGCTATACTAACCAGTTTGAATTGAAAATAAATAGAATGGAAACAAAAAAAATCATAGGACATGAATGGGATATAACAAAGGGGAACACAGAGGCCTAACTTAAACTCAAATGTATGTAGATTCTTCCTACATAAATTTGGCTTGGTCATCATGGATGCATTTTAGACCAAACCTGATGGAAGGAGAGACTGAATTTCTCAACTTCCAGTGCCATTTTAGAATGCTAAATTAACAATTAAGTGGCTAATGCTGGCCAACAATTTTTGAGATTTTTTTTGGTAGAAAAATAGTTTTGTCTATGTTGTGATGTTAGATCAATTTTGAGAAACAAATTAAAAAAAATTTTCACTTAGTTGTAATTTATTTTTTTTCATTTTGGCTTTCAAAAACTAAAACTAAATGAAAATCTCAATTAAATGAAATGTTTCATTTTGGTTAGTTGTGAATTTTTGTTGACAAAAAAATTGAAATTGAAAAAAAAGAGTCATACAGAATAGCTCTGGGGATTTTTCAACCAGTTCTATTAATGGCCTAGCTAACTTTACTTTACACACTGCAAAGCAACCTAAAAGCTGAGCTGTATATATCCTACTCTTGATATTACACACACTAATTCTTATTTCTAACCCAATGGGTTAGTACAACTCTCCTATGGTAACTGGGGAAGGAGCCTGAGGTACAAGATGGAAAGATGGAGGATGTTACCTAGCATGCTGTGGTGAGGTGGACTGGCGAGTCCATGGATAGTAAATGCAGTCATGACTAGTGGGGCCTCTACACCTGCAGGCAATTACAGAACAGAAAATATCATTCGCCATTCACAGGGACATGCACATACGCGCCCTGGCCCACACGTGGAGTATGGTAGGGGACAGTGGGAGCAAGCACTCAGCAAGTACCTATCCATCAGGCCGATGCAGTCCTCAATACGGGGGCCTATGCACCTGCAGCAAATCCAAATTGAAAAACAGGGAGAGAAAGAGAGAAAAATCTGTTATTTACAGACAGAAAAAAACAAGAGTCCCCCCCCCCCGCCATGTCCCAAACTGTTAATTATAATTCTTGAAAGACACCCAAGGCATCGTGAAATTACAGCTTGTGACACAAAGTACAGACAGCAGAGAACAATACAAACAGCACCAGCAGCATAAGGTTGGACCAATCTCGGTCGAACAATACTTAAGGCAGGTTTCACCTGCTTACGTGGGAGGCCTAACAATACAGTTGCCTTTCTGGCTGTTGTTTAAAATATCAAACCAGTGATTACTGCACACAGGCTGCTCATTTGCATGGCTCAAGAGCTACAAGAGTTAGGTGGAGAACTATTTTCCTTAATTAATGTTGTTGTTCATACGGTACTCACAGGGTCATGGCAGAAATATTTTGAGCCCTGTCATCCCCTCCTCTCTTGGCAGCTGATCCGCAGAAGTGGGCAGGGCACGAGGGGGAGTGGCACTTCTTGTCTTTGTCACCCTGGCTTCTTCCCTGAAGCCCCTTAGCTGGGATCAAGCCGCGATGGCAGAAGAAGCTTGGCACTTTCCGCAGCATCATCTCACACCAAATCCATCGGGCTCCATCCGCAATGATGTTCCACAGTGTGGCATCTCCTTCCCCAGCCCTGAAGGGAGGGTGAGCTCCAAGAGCAGCGACTAGTGAAGGAGCCCTAAATAGCATGGCGTTACCGGAACTGTGCCGCCAAGGGCTCCGGGGAACCAGTAACTGGCACAGAGCCTCTGTGAATCCAGGGCAATCGACTGGTTTTGGAGGACCTAACAGCCTTGAGTGAAGCAGATGCTGAGTGAAGATTTAAGTCCCAAACCTGCAAACCACTCCTCTTGGGCAAGACTCCTGTGCCCACACAGAGCCCCACCAAAGTCCATGGGGATCTGCCTCCACGGAGCAGCTTGTGGGACTGGGGCCCTTATGGAGTTCCCTATCCCCTTGGCAGGAGCAGTCTATGATGTGGATGGCAAGATACTTAAATGGAAAGTCAATTATGGCATGAAGACAGTGGCCAAGATTTTCAGGAAACAGGTGCCTACAAAGTTAAGCTCCTACGTCAATATTTAGGCACTCAGACAAGCAGCCTGAGTTTCATAAGGGCTGAACTCCCACCAGCGCTGCTAGGTGCTTGGCACTCATGAGTAGCAAACCATGTTTTTAGGTCTTTAAATAAGGGCCAAGAACCTGGGATTTTCAAAGGAGCTTAAGGGAAGCAACTCTCTGAAAATCCCACCCTTTCATTTCTGTTCTGATAGAAGGAGACCTGAAACAGATTTGAGGGAGTTTAAATAGGCTCCCATGGGGTCTTCTCTCTGCTTTCACTTGCCACTTATGAGCTCTTACTTCTTTAAAAGAAAATATTTAAATATCAATCTGCCTTTAAAAAATAAATTCACTGAGTTCACTGAAGGCCGGTCTCACTGACCATTTTTCCTCGGGAAGAGCCGTATAATACTGTTCCCCAGTTCTTGTTTGTTTACTGATATTTTTATTTTTGCATAAATGCTGTGACAGGCAAACAAAAACAGATTGCAAAGGTTGCCTTAATAATGAACTCAAGCAGTATTCTGTACATGAAGTGGATACAATTAATGGCCAGGGAGCTAGACAGACTGCATAGTGGCAGGCTTGGATTTAAATACAATTCACAGTATATAGTACAGAGAACTCTGACAGGCTCTTTTGAAATTTCAGCTGTCTTGGGCTTCAAGGGTTTATATTCTGTCCAGCCTCAGGCACATCTGTAACATTTCTTCTTCCCCACATGGCATGCTCAGCAGTTCCCCCCAAAACCCAGCTCAGTAATGAAGGAGGCAGAACATTTGTTCAGAGCACCCATTCTCCAGCAGGTCAAAAGCTGCTGAGCTCAGATCCTTGCTATAAATAAAACGAAGGCCTTCTTCAAATTAGAGGCCCGAAAGCCCATTATCAGTTCTGATAACTGGCAGCCTAATGTAAATAAGAGCCTGTTGTCTTGGAGTCACTTTACCTCTCTGTTGCATTTATTCTCTCAGGCTTTTGAAGACCTAAACCTGGGGAAACTGTTCTCCTGGCCATTTAGACTTCTCCTGTGGTCTAAACAGCAATGCCATCGATTTTGAGTTAAACATATAACATCTTTGTGCCCCTGTTCTCTCAATCTCAAATAGAAGTCCCTCTGGGACAGATTCTGCTGGCCGAATCTGGTGCTTAGTAATTTTCCAGAGAACCATCCCCACTTTCCGTCTGAAATCACCAGTCACTTTTATTCTGGAAATAACTGCCTTGGTTTCAGTGTTTCCAGATTGCTTTTAAGACTTGCAGACCACACGTGACAATAGCAATACGTTTCAGATGGACTGATTCGTCCCCAGATTTTCCCTCTCCTGGGAATACTGGGGATCTGGATGTGATTTCATTCCAACTTCTCCCTGTAAATGAATTGGTTAGTCGGTACGTATACCTGTTTGTTAATGAGATGTGTAGTGATTTATAACAGTCCATACACAGTTGGTAAAAAAAATAAATAGATACATTTGGTAGTCAGTATAGGGTTTTAGATACAGTAACTCCTCGCTTAACATCGTAGTTATGTTCCTGAAAAATGTGACTTTAAGTGAAACGATGTTAAATGAATCCAATTTCCCCATAAGAATTAATGTAAATGGGGGGGTTAGGTTCCAGGGAAATTTTTTTCACCAGACAAAAAACTATATATTATATAGATATACACACAGTATACATTTTAAACAATTTAACATTGTACACAGCAATGATGATTGTGAAGCTTGGTTGAGGTGGTGAAGTCAGAGGGTGGAAGAGGGAGGGATATTTCCCAGGGAATGCCTTACTGCTAAATGATGAACTAGCACTCGGCTGAGCCCTCAAGGGTTAACACATTGTTGTTAATGTAGCCTCTCACACAAGGCAGCACAAACAGGATGGAGGGGAGACAGCATAGCGGACAGAGACAGACACACACCTTGTGTGTGGGAGAGAGAGAGAGATGCACACTGCCCCTTTAAGTAAGCTGACCCACTCTTAAGTGCATTGTCTTTTTAAGTGGATCAGGAAGTTGAGACAGCAGCTGCTGCCCCAAGCTTCCTCTGTCTTTCTCCGTCTGTGTCCCCTCCCTGCTGTATGTGGAGAAGGGGTAAGCGGGGTGCAGGAGCAGGGGGGAGGGGGACACCCTGACATTAGTCTCCCTTTTCCCGCCCTGCACAGCAAGCTGAGATCAGACCGCAGCTGCAGCTGCCTGGAAGCTCCCTCTGTTGTGTGTCCCCCCTGCTCTATGGAAGATGGGGTAAGCGGGGTGCAGGAGCAGGGGGGAGGGGGACACCCTGACATTAGCCCTCCTCTTCCTCCCTCCCCCAGCAAGCAGGAGTCTCGGGGAGCAGCTCCAAGGCAGAGGGCAGGAGCAGCACATGGCAATGGGGGGAGGGACAGCTGCAATTGCTAGCCTGCTGGGCAGCTGCTGCACACGGCACTTAGGGGAGTGGGGAGCTGATGGGGGGCTGCCGGTCCACCCTGGTTCCAAGCCCCCACCAGCTAGCGGCAACGGGCTGCTGCTCTTGCAAGCAGTGGACAAAGCAGGTAGCTGCCAAACGACATTAAAAGGGAGCATTGCTCAACTTTAAACGAGCATGTTCCCTAATTGATCAGCAACGTAACAACGAAACAACGTTAACCGGGACGACTTTAAGTGAGGAGTTACTGTAATTGTCCTCTGAAAAGAAACGAGCAGGTTAATAAAATGTAAAAGTAAAAACAACAGCTGTCCTTTCTTGAAGTGATCCTTTCTCCTTAGCTCCCTCAGTAACACAGAGACAGTTTTCCTTAGAGGAGACAAGGCTCTTCCCAGTCAGAATCCATGAAATGTCGTTAGTTTTCCAGTCAAATGGCACACAATTCTAATGACATCAGTACACAATTTCTGTAAGGTGCCACAAGGCCTCCTCATTGTTTTTGCTGATACAGACTAACATGGCTACCATTCTGAAACCTAGCCCGAGGAGGAGACTTTTAAAAATAACTATGTTTTATTTCTGTGGAAGCGTTCTGGTTTGCATCACGGGGTGGGAGAACCTGCCAATACCTTCAGAACGCCCATGAACTGAAGGAGATAGTGGTCTTGTGCGCCTCAGATCTGTGCCAAATTGGCACTGGATACTTGATGACAAAAACGCTGGACGTTTCTAAATGCGGTTGCTGTTGCATACAGTAAGCCACTCCTAGGCAGTTCTCTTGCTCAGTATTAGACAATGAAAAGGGCTGGATGCTTTTATGATCATTAACAGTATTTGCAATTCTACCTGTTCAGATGGGGTAATAAACCCCCGCTCCAGTGTGCAAACCTGCAGGTACCAAGGAGCAGGTTTGTCCAAGTGCATTATGAGAAGGGGTGAGGTGGGACATTTGCCTTTCTCTGCAACCCAAGGGGTTGACCACTGCTGGAAGCATGATACAAGACTTGATAGCTAATGGTCCGGTTTGGCAAATATCCTGATCCTCAAAGAACAGCTCTGCAGGAACAAGCTCGCACTGTATATCATTGGTGCTCTGCAGCAGCATAACACTCATTGACAGATATGTTAGCTGTACTGCTGGTGTCAATTTTGTTCCCGCAATCGATCTAGCACAGAAGCTAACAGACACGCTAGATGAAGTATGATTATGATTTTGCTGAACCAGTTCAGTTGTGGGCCAAATATCTGAAGAGACATGCCATCACTGTTCCTTTTTTCTTCTTCTTGAAGAGTTCTGCTCAAGGAGGAAAATTTAAATACTCATTTCTACAGGAAGGCAGTGAAGCTGGAGAATTCTAAATTAGAAGGGGGCGAGGAAGACAAATTGATTCCTTTTCTCTCCCCGGGCATATTCAATGAGAGCCTGACAATGTTGGCAAGAAGACGGACGATGTATAAAAACCAGACATCTGGGGCACTCATTATGACCATCACAGTTTAACGTAACTGCAGAGCGATACAAGTACATTTGAGATGATATAAGGATGTTTTTAGAAGTACCAGAAAGGAACATTTGAGGTGAACCAGATTACTATTTTTTTTTTAAATAAAAGGGCTGCACATAGACATTTTCCAGACTGTTAACCAAATTCAGATGTGTCTGCTCAGTGGCTTCAAGGAATGTTCCCCCATTTATAAGAAGAGGATGAGGATGTCACTAGAACTAGCCTTTGACTGGCCAAAGCTAACCTACCTGCTCTAGAGGCCAACCTTACCTCTGTGTGCATGTTACTCAGGGAGTGTAGAGGAAAACTTTTTGGTACCGTCACGGCGGGTGTCTGCCGTTCATCCGCAGACTGGCATATCCTGGCAATGTGACATATTCATTCGTCTAATGAGCCCTGGCAGCACGGATGCTGCTGGATGAGGGGAAAGCCGAAGGTTAAAGTGCCAAACGACAACACAAAGACCCAATGTACGAGGAGCTGTGGTTGCATTCAGCCAGGAGCTGCCAGCGAATACTATCAATTCAAAGTCCAGCTGCTCAGGGCCCTGCAAAATCCCAATGGCTTGCTTCTTTCTAGTTGTTTAAGAATCCGAAGGGCTAGATCGGCACAGTCATTCCTCAGCTGCACAGGGGTAATTTCCCTTTTCCTCTACCCCCATATTGTCCTGTTCCAGCCATGATGGGGAAAACAGGGGCCCATTGGCTCAATACTCCTTGCTCTGAACAATAGGTGGGGGAATTGGAAGGTTCATTGACTGTCTCTCCATTTCCAGGGCCTGATTAACTGGCTAGGTATACAGAAGGGACTGAGCTGAATTTACCTACGTCCGCCCCTGAAGAAGGGGGGAGCAGAAGCAGAAGTGTGAATTTCTAGTCTGTTCTTGGGCCAGTGCATCTCCACGCGACCCCTTCCTCAGGGCAGACTGTAAATGTAGAAACTAGACATAGGAGGAGTTGATCAGAATGACACTTCCATAGTCCAGTAAAGCCATCATCGGAAACCCTGCTCCTGAGGTAAGTTTCTCTCTTCACAGTGTTTCTTCCTATCCTCTTCTCCTTCTTTTTTTTAATTGCATAACTCTGATTTAAAAGGGCTGAGAGGAAGACGAATCTGCAACAGATCCTAGCTGTGTCGCCGCGATCTCGCTTTCATTTCCCTAATGGCTCTATTGTAATTAGATTTGCAAAAACAGCAAAAGGTCTCATTTTGAATGGCAACAGCTGTTGACATCAACATTATATTGAATAATTTACTGGTTTAATTTTAGCTGCAAAACAATAAAATCCTCTTGTGGAGGATTACTTCACTGGATGAAGTTTTCTTGCTCTTCCTCTGCCTCGGACATAACCCACTGTCTCCTCATAAGGATATTTTTAACTCAAGTGGCTCATGCAAAATGATATCTGCTTACTTCTCTAGAGTTACTTGGGTACAGAATTTCTTAATGCTCATGCCTTGCCTCTGGCTGGTAAAAATTCACATCCTTTAAAATGTGCTGACCTGGGGCCCGTTTTGAGAGGACTTCCATTAGAAAGTGACTTGGTTCTTGATCCATACACACCAGGAGCAGTGTTCGAAGTCAAGTCCTCTGGCACTGAGTGCTTTGTTTCTGCAATACCTGATGTCAGATGGTTTTTCAGCAGGCCTAGAAGCCTCATCTGGATACAGACACTTCCCTGTCAGATAAAATGACCTACATTCTCAAAAGCAACTAGTGATTTGGGGGGATCAACTTGAGAAACCTTAAAGGGATCTGATTCCAAAATTACTGGGCCCTTTGTCAATCGAGTTCCTTTCAGGTGCCTCTAGTTGGGCACCTAAACACTGGGGTACCCAAAAATCACTAGTTGCTTTTGAAAATGTAGAGCACTGCACCAGGTAACAGGTACCATCAACAGATAGGGCAATTGATGGGAACAGGAGAAACATGGGAGGAGGAACAAGTAATTCAGCCGAATGACAACAGAAAGGGATGGTCTCAAAGGTGACAACAGAGCAGGGAAAAGAATGTATTTAAAAGGACTGTAATCCAGTTTGTGAAGTCAACAGTACTGCTGACTATTGTAGACGAATCCTGTGGATAGTTTTGGACACTGCCTCTCTTCTGAACGCGAGAACTTTTTTTAACTGATTTGTTATAACAGATAGCCACCACCATTAGGAAAAAACTTCCCACTCTTCTCTCCCGGGGCCCATCTCGGGTGAGGAGAAGGTGGGAGAAATTTTGCTGACCACAGGAAGGACATGATGAGGCAGGAGACTATAAAATGTTTGATTACCTACTGGTGTTTTTAATAATAGATACTTTGAACTGTCCCCATTTTGCCTCTGCCACTTCCAACTGCTGGGCTCTTGGCTCAGCTCACAAGAGGGTGTGTTGGTGAAAAGGCCAGGTTAGCACTTGCACTTGAATCGGGCCAGACTATGGCACAGGTAAGGCAAATGCCCTCTAGCATCAACTTTCTATAAGGTGAAAGCGGAAGCCAAAACTGCCTCCCCTCTCCACTGCTTTTGGGTCTAGGCAGGAAGGATGGTCTTGTGGTTGATGTGGGGACTTGGCAGATGTAAGTTCAGTTCCCAACTCTGGTGCAAACTTGCTGCGGGGTCCTAGACAAGTCACTTAATCTTCCTTTGCCTCAGTTCCCATCTGTGAATTAATAATGCGCCCTTGACTCACTGGCACAAATCCATTGATGCTGCGATGTGATGATGGTCACCGTGAGAAAATTCTCTGCACAAATAAATATTCAATATGGTGTCTGTGTACACGCCAGCTTTCATGTATGCATATTAGAAACACTTTCCATACCAGTGCTTGTTATCGGGAGGGCCAAGAGCACTGCTGTAAGAACCAATTCTGATAAGTTTGCAAGTGCGCTGCTAATTAGTCTGCTAATTAGCTGCAAAACCATAATGACTGGATTCTGGATCCTAAAATAAAAGGTGATGTCATAGCTGTGTATGCACAGACTTCCAGGAATGATGAACACTTTTCCTGGCCAAGCAATAACCAAACAAAACCACTACCTAAAATAAACGCTAAATAGCAAAGCTTGCTATTTGCAGAACTCCAGCTTACCCTTGCGTGCAGTTTGGATGACAAGGGTGACACTCACGGTCCTCGTCGGCGTATTTGAAAATGAAGCTGTTTGCCCCCTGTAAGCCATCGGGGCACTTTTCCACACAGTTGGGGCCATCCTTAAAATGGAAACACTTGGTACAGTGGTCTGGTCCCTGTGGAGCAGGAGAGAAATGCAGCGTATTAGATTTACTCTACCATTTGTTACCGCGCAAGAGCTGCTGACAATATGCTGGGTGCTGTACACTCAAAGATAGAGGGGTACATTTCCCTCGTAAAGAACAGGGATTTAGCCATGTGACTCCAATGAATGTTAATGAGAGTCACACAGCTAAATCCTGGGGCACTATGCTGAAAATGTACTACACAGAGAATACTATCAGAGTGCTGCTTCTGGAGTACTTGGTTTCATTACTTTTGATGGATGCACCTCAATGTGCCTCATGTCCACTTCCTTTTGTCCAGGAATTTTCCTAAATGAAGCTACAAAGTGGTCCTGAAGGCATCTTGATGGGATCATTTGTGTCACAGGCTTATCTCCACACTGTATTTTGCCTGTGATTTCTGGTCCCAGCAATATCATGCTGTCGTGTCTCCCTCCAGGAGATGAGGATTTCATTTTCATTATTACACATGGAGACCTAAAGTTAGAAACTATAAATCAAGTCTCCTGAAGTATAAAGACATAAAGTTTACTTGTCTTGATGACAAGCCTCCTCCAAAACCAGTGGAGTCGGGTCTACAGTGAGTTAGGCAAAATTATGCACAGTGCTACCAGCTGTCACCAAAGAAATTCTGTAGACACAAAACCCAAGTGCCTTGTCAGTGGCTTGCTACAAATTCAAATTTCCTACACTGGTAGAAAACTTAGGACATTAATTTCCCAAATGGGTGAACTGCAGAGATTATAATCAAACAGATAGTGCTTGTCTATATAGCACACTCTGTAATCAGTGAGTCACAAAAATAAATAATGAGCCAAGTTCTCTCAGCCAATCTATAACCACAGAAAGCCCAAAATATAATCTCATCCCATATATTGAGGGAGGGATTGTATGTATTCAAGTGCCCATGCAGTTCCTGCCTTTTATTCAGGCTATGCACAAAGGACAAAAATATAAGGATCATTTCACTTTCCCCACCACCAAAAAGCCTTTTCGGTGAGGCTCATCAGCCATTAAAGTGGTGCCAACAACATTTCATTCTGCTATAAGGATGGCCATGAGGAATTCCTTGGCCAGTCGGATAATCTGGGTTGGCAGAATGCAATTGCTTAAGACAGAATTTTTCTAGGAGACTTAAGGCATGGAGGGGAACAGGATTGACCTCAACGTAGGAGAGGGAAAAAAACAACAGTGATAAAAGAAAGTTCTGTGGGTGTGTGAAATTTCTTTTTGCTTGTGATTATTTACTGCTGATGTATTTGAAATGGTCGTGAGTGATGATGGCAAAAGTCCCACTGGACAATAACAGACGTTTATTAAAATGCCTACGCTAACGCAGACTTACTAACCAGGTTACAGCTACAAAGTATGTATGTTGTGCTTACCGGCCCATAGCATGTGATCATGTTATCTTCCATCTTCTCACACTGGGGATCACACTCCACACACACAGAACCATTCGCAAACTCTCGAAATTCCCTGGAGAAACATTAGTCAGTCAGGTGAGCGGTTAGTGAAAATCATACTGAAACGGACCTGAATTTAATGGACCAGATCTTCAGCTGGGGTAAATCAACATCGCTTCATTAACTTCAGTGGGACTATACTGATTTACACCAGATGAGGACCAAATCCAACACCTGTGTTATCATTTGTTGAGTATCCTTTGGCAGGTTATGGCCGTATTAAGAAATAAGAACACCATCACAATCACGGGGTTGGGGGTGTGGAATTGAACTGCAGCCAGTTGATTTCCACACACACAGACCCAATCTCCCAAGCAGTGACGTCGCAGTGGCAACACAGGCTGTACAAACCCTTCCAGGACCCTGCGCATGGACTCGTGTGACGAGCCCGTGTGCTTTCCCAGTGACTGTTCATTGAGCTAGCTAGATAAAAGCTGGTTTGGGTATGTCTGCACTGTATGCTGCTGTCACACTGTTGATTTCCGTGCAGACAGACAGTGTGCATGACACAGCTACAACCATGAAGTGGTGAAGCTTGTTGACTTCGGCGGAGCCACGTCAAGTTGTCACGGCTGAGGATGTGGGCCCCCGTCGTCACTTTATCAACCTAAATCTGAGGTGTTGTAACTGCTCTCTGTGCCATGAGGCTCTAGTGTGGCAACCCAGTTAAGTGAGTACAAGGAATCCATGGGAAACTTTCATTGAAAAGAACGTAGCATGGAATCTGAGGCTGCTTTAACTTTGAAGCAGAGACTCTCCATATTGAGTCACTGCCCAGGTGGAAGGGTGCAACCCTAGCAGCACAGCTGCCATACAGGAGAGATTAAGGGCTGTGGAGCCACTGCAAATGCATAGGACCTGCACCCGGACAGTTCAGGTCTCCACTGAAGGCCCCCAAAAGTTGCAGAGGTCCTGGAAGATTTGGGCAACTGTATCCTTGCCTTTTGTGCAAGGGGCAACCACCATTCCCTTATCAAAATAAACATGAACACCCTGGCTTAAATGATAGCTCCTACTCAGGTAATGTGAACAGGACTGTGGAACTTACTAATGTAGAAACAAACGTGTCTGGGTTATGGCTGATGTGGGAACTACAGCCAAATACTGCAGTGTAAATTGCAGTCAGCTTTACCCTGGCCTAAATGGCAGCACAATCTGGCCTCTCACAACTTCGTCTTTCCTGACTTGAATGCATATATAGCTATAGGGTAACTTTAACAGTTTTTTGCATGTCATTTCCCTGCTTTTAGAAAGAAAGAAAGAAAGAAAGAAAGAAAGAAAGAAAGAAAGAAAGAAAGAAAGAAAGAAAGGATTTTGCAATAGTTTGGTGTGTTTACAGGGAGCACATTCTACTGTCTCTTTATGATAATCACATAAGCTAGTATCCAAGAAACAAAAAAGAACCCAAAGTGCTTTTATATATATCGTGCTTTTATTTTTAATTAGCACCTCTTGGGGTGAAACAATTAACTAAAATCAATTATGATTGGTTCATCCTTATTATAAAGAAATGTTGGGCAGCATGTTGTGTCATCATCTGGGAAATGAGATTCCACCTTCCAATCTTTTGGTTTTTCTTTCAGGTATATGTAACATAGGACCTTTAAGTTTTATTTTTCTGTCAAAAGACAGTTTCACACAGCTATGTCTCTGTGATCTGTGGGACTCCATCCTCCCAGTGAAGACTATACAAACATCTAAAAATGTTTGGGTGGGGAGGCAGGAGGGAGAAAGGCAAAGAAATCAAACTTCCAAAATTTATTAAGAAACAATAGCAAGGGCATATGAGCGTTTTAAATCCTGCATTGCCAAAGCTTAACTCTAAAAACATCTGCAGTTAGCTCTGTAAAAGTCCTTGGCTTGGGGATAAGAAAGAAGAACATCATTACTAAGGAACGACAACTGTGAAGCATGAACTGACTATGTCTCCGTGAATGTATATACTCAATTTTATTGCTTGTAATAATTATTGTTGTTCCAGAGGGAAAAATAAATAAAAAGGAATTGAGAATGTTTGGAGTGAAAAAAAAAGTATCTAGAAGTAGTATCACAGGTAGAGTACCATATGAATTCATCCACTTATACTTCCACCTCAAGGTCAGATTCTGTGTACTCACACCGAGTAAATATCACCTTATTCCACGGAGTGTTTCGGTTAAAATCAATGGAACTATTGGTGGAATAAGGTGTTACTCAATGTATGGACATCAGAACCTGTCCCTGTGATTCCTGAACTGTCAACATAATCAATACCCTTTGGGGAACAAACAAGCAAGGGTGATGTCTTACCCATCATAAAGGTTACAAGACTCTATACACGTCCTTCCTCTGCTGAAGCGTTTGCAGGACAGACATTGGTCTGGCCCTGGCCCCCAACAGCCATCACTTGAGCACAAGTTGTTACACACCTTTCCCTCTGCAGCTGAAAACAGAGAGAGGAATGAAGATATTTTTAGTGTCATTAGCTATTAGATTGTGAATATTACTTTCTATCACACCAGAAGGCAAGTCCTTCTCCCAGCATCCAGACACAAAGAAGCTACTACCCACAGAACGCCTCTTCCCCTCCCTGCCTCAGAGCCGGGAGGGATTCAGTGGTCTCCACAGCACAGCCCATGCATGGGAAGCAGAAAGACTGGAGTGATCAGGCCTTAACTTCCTAGACACCCATTGTAAATGTTTGCATTGTTTCCCCTTTCCTGCTGATGAATCCTCATGGGCATTTGCCAGCAGGGGGAGATTTAGCAGAACAGTTACATTGACTGGCCCTGTCGATTTGGGGGGATTGCAAGCATAGGAGGGGAGGGGTGATATGTCCTCTCCTATAAAGCCTTTAGGCTGGGATTTGCAGAAGCATTCAATGTTTGCCTAACTCAATTTTAAGTCAAGTAGGATTGACTTCTATTAGTGTGGGGCTAGGCCAAGGCTGGACTCCTCTAAGAAATGCATGCTTGAATTGGGGGTCAATAGGGATTTATTTTTCAGGGGCCTTTATCCAAAATTAAATCCCCGCAGTGTGTCATAAGAAATCCATCACAGAACATATGTTCTGAAAACAGGAATGAAATAACTTAATTAGACCTGACCGAGCTTAGAGCAACGCAAGCAGCTTTAGCCATTTCATTATTGTTTATCATGTTTATTGTGGTAGCTCCCAGGGACCAATTGAAAACAGGGCTCCGTTGCACTAAGCACTGTACAGTCGTAAAATAAGAGACAGCCCCAGCCCCAAAGAGCTTACAGGCTAAGCAGAGAAGACAAAGGCTAGGGACAGGGGATTAACATACAGGCAGACTGACCAAGGTGAAGACAGCAAGGAGCATATTAGCGTGGAGCCTTTGTTCTTTTTATTTTGCTATTTAAACCCTTTCTGTGGAGTTCTTAGGAGAGGATGAGTCAGACAGAAAGACAAAGGAAGGGAGTGGTGAGAGGTGTTGGAGCAAGCAGCAAATCAGTACTGCGGAGAGAACGCAGGCTCTCAGCCATTCCGTGCCGGCTCAGTTTATACTGATTAGACCAGGCCCTGACACCTGACGGAGGAGGCTATCATTCTCCCAAATATGTCAATTGGTGCCATGTGATAGACCTGTGCAGATTAAAAAGCAAAGAGCTCTCTTTTAAATGTTCTGTCACAATTAGCAAGTAGGAAGACCCATGGTTTGATAAAAGTAAAAGAAGTGATAAATGACAAAATATGTTGTTTATTTCTTGGTTTAGTTTTATTAAATGCCATAAAAAACAGACAGTAAAAAAAAGACACGTCCAATAAAAAACATACACATATTATAGGTACAGAATAACACCAACACCTATATACACAGATTCACACAGTGGTGATAGCAAAATTGAAAGAATTCCCCATACAGAGTGCAAACACTACTCTGGTGGTTGTGCAAACCTGTGCAAGTTAGTATGGACATAGCCTATGGGTGTGTGCTTTCTTGCACTTCCACAAGTGGATGATAGGTGACAGTGTGTGGCGGTGATTAAAGAATGCCACATTTCCCTTTCAAGACAACAGATGGTGCTCTTATCGCCACTGTCAGGGTTGCAACAGTGTTGTTAAGGATGATTGTAATGGACAGCACCTAACTGCTGAACTGCATATTGAGGTTCATCAGCTGATGAGTACAAAGCCCTGTAAAATCACCCCTGCAGTAGGAAGCTGCCTCCTCCCCCCAGCATTTTGTTTTTCCTTGATTATTCTTCACTGTATGGCACAATGTTCCATATTTAGTTTCTCTTGGGTGTGGAAGCATTTGTTCCATCTTCATGCCACAAGGCAGAGCGCCTCCATGTGCCTCATTAAACACTCGTTGAATATCTGTCATAGCAGCCCACTGTATAGTAGAGTGCATTGCTGCATATATTGATTCCCTCTTTAACTCAGGCCAATCACCTATTTTTCATTGTGCTGCAATGTTCAGTGTTGGCACCATGTTTGCTGAACACATCGTTTTGATCTGTGAGGCGTTCCTGGCTTATGTCCTCTTCTATTTGTTATGTAGCCTTTTATCATACTCTGACAGATGATATTCTTGTTGCAAAGACAGGATGCATCCCTTTCATGTGCTTTGCTTGTCTGGTGCCTCCTTCCATCATCAGCCAGATTACTGCCCGCTGTATTTACTATGCAGCACTTCTTAGGGGGGAAAAATGTGCAATCACGTGTTGCAAAACATGCTGCATTTTCATAGATTTCTCTTTACTGGCCCCAGGCAAGAAGACGAACAAGTTACCTGAAAAGCAAATGACATAAGCAAGGACTGCAGCTCTGAGAATCATCTTCTACCTTCCCTTTGTTCTTGCAATTGGATGCTATCCTAGTTCCTTGGCTTATAAAGCTTGTGGGCATAAGTTCTTCATTTAAGTTATTTCTTTTTCCACGCAAAATGTTTTTGTGGGCTTCAATGCTGAGAGAGGCTTATGATATTTCGCTTTAATCTCCTTCCAGGGACTGTGTGGAGAACTAATCAGTGAGTTGGTGTCCTCCAGCCCACGTGTACAAGCAGCTTCAAAAGGCAGGAGATTCACTATTGCGCTTGTCACTGTGTACAGAGCTAATGCTGGTTGTGAATGGCTACATTACGTGATATTGTTGGTTCCACAGAATTTGTGCATTGTCTCATTCATTACTGTACAACATGACGCTCAGGATACTGGAGCGCTACAGACATCTAGGACCAAGAACAGGCCACAGATTCATCAGGATACTGGAGCGCTACAGACATCTAGGACCAAGAACAGGCCACAGATTCATCATGTCTGGAGTAGTTTGGCAACTTTCCTTTAAACTTTTTAGGCTAGAAAAGAGTAAAAACGTCCACATGCTAAATACAAAACAACTAAATAGCATTTATTTCAGAGAGTATGCTCAGTTACATAGTTCCTTCTGTTCCTCAAAGCATCAGTCAGCTACATCCAAGCACAAAGAAAACTATTAAAGTTAATAATAATTCCAGATGGCTATGCAAGTTTTGTTTTAACATGTTAATTCTTGGCTGAAAGCCTATTTCACCTCAATTAATGGCCCTGATTCACTTCTCAGTTACACTATTGCCTACAGGATAAATGCTTTTGAAGTCAAAAGAGCCAGACTGATGTAAAACTAGTGTGAGAGCAGATTCAGCAGATTCAACAGCATTCTTACCGTAAATCTATATTATGTCATTTGGTTCTCAAACAACTCTCTAAACTTATTTTCCTAATATCCCCAAGCAGTTTTTGATATTTCATTCAGTTTGCCTCTTAATAATTTCCTCCAAAGTCGATGGATTTACACTAGCCCTATGTTTTAGGCACCGAATCTCCACACACTAGCAAATGTTGCATGTATTGTAGACAACACGATGCTTCCTGTTACAAACATTCTTAGACATTTGGTTCGTGTTTCAGTGTCAGAGTGGAGGCCTGGACACGAACCATGACAGCTCCGAGGCTATTGATGCCAGATTCCACAAGCCACTAACATTGATATCTTGGCAAAAACCATCATCAGCACTTCATTGCTGGATTACCAAGTGTGAAAAAAATGATCTACTGCTTTTTAACTGAGGCGTGGGCATGGGCTGTGAGTTGGCATGATACTGATTCCCATTTGCTGGTTTATAGCAACTCTTCACTGTTGAGAACAGCACTGAAAATATGAGATGCGGACTAGCTATCACTGAATAATTCCATGTCATGTCAATCAGACTATCCATGTGCTAGAGAGGAAATATCTGGAGATTTATGGTGCCCCTGTCAACTGACCAAGACAACAGAATTAGGAGGAACAGAACAGCCCGCCCAGACCCACAACTGGTGATTGTGCCAGCAACCTACTTAAGCTGCAAACATGTTTTAAGGTAACACTAATGAAGACAGCAGTACTCTGGCAGTCACCTCCTCATGCATAACACAAGGCGGTAGGGGGGAAGATCCTAGTTAATATAGGAACAGACACTGCATAACTCTTACTCTGGGGCACAGCATAGGGGGGAGAAAGCTGGGAGCAGCGAGCCTCCACTCAGCCATAATGTGGCCTATATAATGCCTGAGCCGAATTGCAGTCCCAGAACTCAACATAGGGAGTCATCCTTAGCTACTCCCCAAGGAGTGTAAGTGACATGCATGTCCCTGCCAGAGTAGGTAAAGGGGCCTTAAATGTAAATGAGAAACAGGCCTACAGATCTTTTCTCTACCAGTGACTATTTCTAAACCTGACCGGAAACAGCGCTCTGCCAGGAGCTTCTGAAAGTTTGACAAAGAAACAAACTGTGTTAAAGGAAGAAAAAAAATTCCTCTATTTACATAGAAAATAAACTGTTGAGTAATCTTTCATTAGGAGCCTGGTTTCCCAGTCTCTTTGTTAAACAAAAGTCCCCCAGTAATATTACTCAGTTAATTAAACAAGCAAGGAAAAAGACAATTAGGCCTCAAAGTTTTATGAGCTTAATTGACTGAAAACACTACAAACTTGTGGCTTCTTTTCCAAACAGCTTACAGTGAAGGGGTTCCAGCTAGGGGGAGGTTTAAATTCTTGCTCATTTACACTGCTTTATTGCTCTCGCTGATTGCTTTTCCCAGTAGCTGGGAAAAAACAGCTGCAAGAATGTCCTGACCTGTTGCTTAGTCTCCTGGGAGTGGAAATCATCTCTTATGATTTGTATCATAAACAGAACTATAACGTATAATTTACAAGACTGGCGAGAGTTCTGAAAAGAATATTAACTAGGACAGGTCTGTTATCCAGGATGGTCTGCCTCCCAAATGGTTCAGAAGAGGTAGATTTCAGTTGTAGTATATACGCGGGTGATTCCTCACTGGTAGACTTCCCAAGCTCTTCAGCTCAGACAAAACAAAGTCTGTCACCACACAGGATCTCCGTATGTTGTGGTTTGGACCGAGCAATCATGGAAGGGACTTGTGACTACACAGAGCTCGTATTCTATTACAATGTTTTTAATAAAGGACATCAAAGCATTGACTTGTTTTATCCATACTTTAAGGGGGAAACAAGTCATGAATGTGGAAAGTTTTTCAGCTGTAGTATTTCTCAAAGAGCTTCATATACAATATAGTACGGTTGTCCATAGATACTGAAAATCACATTGGTTATCTGGCAGCTACATAGATTGGACTAAACGGGATAACAAAATACCACTCTTGGCAGCAGGAGAACCATTAGATTTTTTCTGGTTTTAAATAGGTCTCCAGGAGAAGAAGTGAGCAGAGATTGTGCAAGGGACAATGCAGAATCCGAGCACTCTGAAAGCATTTGCACAAAACCCGCCAATCCCGCAAAACACGCAGTATGCTCCACTGACGTCACATCAGCACATCCCGGGTTTAATTCAAATAGCTACTTGCTGTCTCCAATCTGTACTTCTTCAAAGTATTTTTATCTGAATTTTTTCTGACCCTACTCCTTACCCAGTTATACCATAGTACATGTCACTCATAGCCCCAAGCTATAGGTGAATCATACTAATCAAACAACATGTAGACTGGTGATCTCCAACAAATTTCAGCCACGCATATATACAGATTCCTTCGACTGTACCCATAGTATTAAACTGTATTAAAAGAAGTTGCTGTGTCAACATAATAATAATAATAATAATAATAATAATGACAATTATTATTATTATTATTGTTGTTATTATTCAAGATATTGGTTCCAGAGTAGCAGTCGTGTTAGTCTGTATCCGCAAAAAGAACAGGAGTACTTGTGGCACCTTAGAGACTAACAAATGTCTAATGCCAAGATTGAGCAAACAGTCAAAAAAGGCAGCTTCCCATTTGCTTATTAATTAGGTTTCATTATATTGAAATTATTACTGATTTACTGTTCTTTGTATTTGAATGCATAACGATTAGAATGTGTTTTTTTAATATATATTCTTACATGGAAATTTCTGTTTAAATAGCATGGATCAATGTAATGAAATGACTCAGGACAGAAAATTGAGAGAGGCTTATCAAACTGAAAATACAGAGGAATGTTAGGTAGGCAAAATGTAATTACCCCACTTGGAATCGCAACAAGAGAGGCGTAGCCACAGCCCATGAAAAAAAGACAGGCAGTAAGAAATCATTATTTCCAGGTGCTTATTACTAAGCCATAAAAATGTGTTCTGAACTGAAACTTGATAGGGAAGGATTGAAATTTTGAGGTAACTTGTAAAAATGCATTAGGGTTTGGTTTGGTTTTGCTCCTCCTGTATGTTAAAATGATTTTTTTTCTTCCCCATACAGTCAAAGCACACAATACATTTAGCTTTCAAAAGATGTTACTGCTTATGACAGCAATTCATTTTCATTCAGATTTTCAGAAAATATGCTTATATCCTCTCAATGGGCTTGCACAGGGTACAAGAATCAAACCCAGTATGTTTCCACAGGATAGAGAGGAAACATGAAAATTAGCTATTTAAGTACATAGCCAAAGATCAATCATTTCTTCACGGGCAAGATACAAAGCCCACTGAATTCAGTGGACAGACTTCTACTGACTTCATCAGTTGACTTCAAATCAGGCTTTATTACAGTATAATAATTTATTCAAGTTTTTAATTGGCTGCTAGATTGATATGATTCACAACAAGTAACAGTTTATCTAGAAAGGTTTCATTGGACACTGTACGAGCCCATAAAACTGTAAGATTTTAAACAACTTTTTACATGAAAGCAATCTTTCTAAATTCATATTTAAGGAATGCTCTCTGCCGGCATTATGTTCAGAACCAGTGGGCCCAGTGCTAGGAAAAGGCAGCAGGCCCTTTATTTTAGGGTGATAAGATGGTAAATCTACCTACCAAACTATATTCCCTAGAAAAAGCTTTATAGTATTTCACTTTTTACAGTGAATTTTCATAAAATATTAAGATGCATACACACCATAAACTATATTTTATACTGGATTTATACTATCAATTAAAGGAAAAGAGTGTATTCAAAGAGAGCCCCATGCATTGCATTTAGGATAGTACTCCAGAGCTGGATAATTATTGGAACACATGACAACACAGCTGCCGGCTGAAAGATGCCCATTCGCCACCCCTAATCCCAAACAAGTTTAGTACCTAGGGTGCTGCGGTTTTTTTTAATGTAATTTCTGAATTTACCACTGGGCCTATGCAAAGAGATCCTCCCATTGTATTTTCAACATTTCACAATCATGTGAAATGGATGGGGTTAAATTCAATTAATTCATCTCAGCTAAGATGCTACAAACACCCATAAATGTCCCAGGAGTTGCCTATGTGCTAAAAAGTAAAATTTGCTTCTATGTATGTTTGCTATGAAACTTTTGCTTTTTTCCACAAAAAAGAGATTTAAGTACATAGCCAAAGGGGTAAAAAAAACCAAACAAATGCTGTGTGAAAATGAAACTTGTCTGACAAATAGATGAAATTTTGCTCCATATTCGCTGGAAAAGCAAGTTTTTTGGTAGAACAGAAATTTTATGACAGGTTTCAGAGTAGCAGCCGTGTTAGTCTGTATCTGTAAAAAGAACAGGAGTACTTGTGTCACCTTAGAGATTAACAAATTTATTTGAGCATAAGCTTTCATGGGCTACAGCCCACTTCATGATCAATTCTGTGAACATTCATTAATTTTTCTAAGGTGCTGTGTATCCCTCTACCCATCAATCCAGGTAGTTATATGCCCCTCATCACCACATGTATGTTATGTGCAGCAAATCAATCAATCAATCAATCAATCAGAATTTCTGCATACACAGCTATCGTCTCCAGCAAATTATCACCTGGAAGCAACATCAGAGCACTGGCTAGTCAGCACTAGCTAATGCTCTATTACTCCTGGATGTACACTCTGCACAAAGTATGACTGAATCATATGAGATAGAAAGGAAATATTAGAACAGTTTTTCTATTCCCCAGGAAGACTAAAGCCGGATTTCTCTCTTGCTCTAGTCCTATATGAAAGAAGTGACTCTTTTAAAGGAACCCCGTGTTATTAAGTGGTATTCACCCTTCAAGGCAGCAAATCCCACTTCAGGTGCAGTGTAATTACAAGGCTCAAGACTGATACTTCTTTGTGTTTTGTCCAGGATAGTTTTAGATCTCTCAAGCGTTTGGGCTTAATATTAGGCTGAATGGTTTCAAAGTTTTCCCCAAAAACAGTGATTCAGTTACCAGTAGAACTGAACTACACCAATAAGTCAGACAAAACCTTTCCTGCATTTTATCAGCTGCTGTCTTATTCAGCCTCTTCGAACTGCAGATGCTCTTTTCAAATCCCTGACAATATTGCAGAGATCAAGCTTGCTCAGTCAACCTGCTGCTTTTGCAAATCGGAAGAAATTCTTTACTGACCTGAACTTGGAACCACCACTGTAAAAGGTGCTCAGGGCTTTATTCCGATAGAATAAACTGTCAAAGTGAACACCAAATGTTTCATGTTTTTATGAAGCTGCAAAAATGTGATGATGGGCCAATGCTGATGATGCTGGGAGATTAACATGTACTTCCTGCCCAGGATAATTCTCTAGTGTTTTTCAAAGTGATAGAGATCCATACGCCCATTCTCTTTATCTCCACCATGTTTCATCATTCAAAAAAATAAACGTACTACCAAACTCCACTGACAAATGCGCAAACATCACTGTTATCTTAGAACACATTGCTTAAAGTAGCATTGCTACACTCGGAACTTTTCCAAAACTATAACACTCTCTCGGTAGCCTTTCAAAAGACCTATCAACTATGCTCCAAATCTGATTCTGTTGCATTAAGTTGCATGTTTATGCCTCAAATTCTGTCATTCTACTAGGATAACTTCAATAATTTAATCTTCAACATGTAATAGGGTAGGTTATAGGATCTTGGTCTTTTAGGCCATTTTTTTTTCCAAAATATCTTCTAAATTGTACCTATGAAACCAACATTTGTACATGACAATCACATTTTAGATGGTTCACTACCTGATTTTTAAATGCAAACATCCAATAAAAAGAATCGTTCTTCAATATTAATTGAAACGGTTAATGTTATGGAAGTTTCTATGGGGCACCATTGGTCCTGTGGATAGGGCAGTAGACTGGCACTCAGAAGGCTTCTGTTGTATTTCTGACTCCGCCACCGACCAACTGCGTGATCTTGGGCAAAGCACTTCACCTCCCACCCTTTGGTTGCCTTGCCTATTTCATACCTGACACTGAAACACTTATGGACATGCTTAACTTTACAACTGTGAGTATTTCTATTGGAGTTAACGGGACTAGTAACAATAGTTAAGTTAAAGGACAGGGACAAGGAACTGCAGGATCAAGGTCTAAAACCGTTAGCTCTTTCTTTGTGTTTGAATAGCGCCTAACATGATTGGGGCCTCTAAGATGTTAGTATAACAAGAAAAAAAAATGTAATACTACTAATGTAAGTTACAAAGATAAGGAGCAACACAAGGTAGTGTTAACAACTCAATGCAATATACTGTACTTATCTTTTTTCAAGTTTGCATATATCTTAACACAGGATTAAATTGTTTGTCCCTTATTTTGCTGATACGTGAGCAAAAGTATACAAGAAAGATACTGCTTTTTTCAGTTTCTCGTTCACAAACTGCTCTGGATCATTGAGTATATTAATCACTAATCCTTTGCACATCTCAAAGGCCTATGGGTTTGTTGTTCCTACCCTCCTTAGGTCTTCAGACTGATTGTTGTGGTTTGGGAGCCTGTTCCTGAAAACAATTCTATATGTGGGTAACTTCACTCAAGTTACTCACACGAGAAGTTCCAGGATCCTAAAGTCTTCATCCACTGCCAATGATTTTCTGAAATATCACCAGTGAGTCAGTCCCTTTAATATACAATTTCACAAAACATTAATTTATTTCTGCTGAAAAACATTTTTTATTATGCCCTCAAAATAGTGATGTTTGTCTTTTTGTCTGACATTTTCTGGTGGCGTTTGTATTTGCCGTATAAATCCATGGACATGACTCTACACTGCAATAAAGCAGTCTGACAATGGATGCAGGCTTCCATCTCTGGATAGGGTAGGGAATTCCATGTTCTGATAGCTTTTGCGAGTTCAAAACCTCCTAAACTTTGAGATTACATGAAAGGGTGAAAAGCTACTCCTGACAGCTAATCTGGGCATACTTTCCAGCTCTCCTGCTATTTAATACCGTGTTCAACCTAAGCCTCCAAGCAATCAAAGCCTGTGCAACAAATGAGAAACTGTTCTATGAAGTGAAAAGCACCCGGCTCACATATGCGGCTTGGTTCATCCTAGACCATTTATTTTCTATTGTCTTCATACACATGGTCTCCAAGCTCTAACAACCCTGAAGCACTGTTGAATTGTTATTGTATGAGGTATGGGGCTCCCTGCTTTCTTCTGCTCATCTATTTCTTGCTTGAGTTTTTATTTTGTGGCAAGACAGGAGGGAGGGTGGCTACTTCCTTAAAAAAAAGTATTCAGCAGCATCCTAGCCAGCCTACTGTACCCAACTGGCGCTTAACACAATATGACTCTTCCTTTCAAAGCACTCTTTATGGCAATACGCAGTGTGGCAGAGAGAAGAGAAGGCTTCTTGTCTCCAAAAGGTCTATGGATTCATATATTTCAAGGCCAGAAGGAACCATTAAGATGATCTGGTCTGATCTCCTGCGTAACATAGGCCATATACACCTCTACCTCGATATAAAGCGCCCTGATATAACACAAATTCGGATATAACGCGGTTAAACAGCGCTCCGAGGGGGCGGGGCTGCGCACTCCAGTGGATCAAAGCGAGTTTGATATAACGCAGTTTCACCTGTAACGCGGTAAGATTTTTTGGCTCCCCAGGACAGCGTTATATCGAGGTAGAGGTGTATTTCATCCCAGTGATTTCTGCATCTAGCTCAAAAACTTGTTCTTACTCAGGCACCATATTGTGCCACATTCCGGGTGGCCCAAAAAGTTCTTTTCCCCCTGAATCTCAAATGGCCAAGAACAGCCACTCACAACATATACGACTATGTTGAAGACATGCCCTCTTACTAGATTGCAAGCATACAGCCAGATCCTTGCCACTCGCCCGCTCCTCCCTCCCGCCAGCTCAGGCAGGGGCAAAGCAGCCAGGAAGCCACCCTCATTAGGCAGCTGAGCATTCCCTTGTGCAGGTTATAGCTGGCATAATCCTAACGCTCAGCACAGATAGGGATTGATCCAGGATCAGCTATAGCCATGGCTGGGGTAATTGGAGTGGGCGCAGCTGGAGCACAGTGCATTCCAGTAACCCTCAGCTGCTAGACCAGCTGCTTGGTGCTGTTCCAGTTGGCATATTTGAAAGCAGCCATGAGGCTGCTCTAAATAATGGCGAGTCTCAAGGATTCTGGCTCATAGTTTTTAACGATATGTGAGATGGTGGCGCCAAAAAATGTGTGCTTTCTACATGCAGGCCTGGGCTTCTTCAGCATTCAAGCCACCCAAACAAGCTTACAAATCAAAGGCAGAGTCATGAGACTGGGGAAACACAAAGGAGGACCGCAGTCAGACAGTCTAAGCTCACAGCACAAGTGTAACATTTCTGGCTGGTCAAGGCACAAATCCAGGGAATATCACTTAAAGTAATTTTATGAATCTGATCTCTTGCTAGTGTACTAGCAGATGCTTACAATGAACTGTACGAATGCCATGATGTGACTGCCTTCATGCAAATTTGTGGCCTAATTTCAGTGTAGCTATGATCATGTTTCATAGAATATCAGGATTGGAAGGGACCTCAGGAGGTCATCTAGTCCAACCCCCTGCTCAAAGCAGGACCAATCCCTAAACAGATTTTTGCCCCAGATCCCTAAATGACCCCCTCAACGATTGAACTCACAACCCTGGGTTTAGCAGCCTAACTGGTGTAGTGCTCTTAATCTAGTTACTAACAGACATGCCAATACTAATTAGCACCCTACTGGTAACCTTATCAGAGAGGTCTAGGACAGAAAGGAGTGAAAGTGAGAGAGACTAACTCATCCAAATATTCCTAGATGTTACCCCTCTAAGACTGAGGCACTTTGGTTGGACTACAATTTTCAGTGCTGTCAAATGAACACCTTTTCAGGACCGACACATTCACTTCACATTTATTACTTTCTAACAGTGGGAAGTTCAAAGTGTCCCAGGGTCAAAACATGGTGAGCCAGCAGCACTCTCATTTTCCAGTTGCTCACACCCGGATGCACTGTAATTGTCTATGAATCTCATCAGAGGCAAGCTGGGCCAGATCCTCAGGTAGTGCAAATTGATGTTGCTCCATTGACATCACTGAATGCAGAGTGATACCAGTTGGGAATCTGGCCCACCCCATGTATCACGTTCGTTCCATGTATACACCCGCAAACCCATCACAAAGAAAACGTATGCACCACGCAGAAGTACTCACTGCAGTTCTCAGGCTTTTTGTTGTGGTGGATCACTGTCTTTTGGTTGGGCGTGCTGAACAGGCTGGTCCAGTTGATGGTGTGATAGTAGCACAGGTTGGTATTGTCAGTGATGTAGATGTTGCCAGCACTGATCTGCTTCAGTGACTGGAACTGTAGAGAGGTAATTGCCTGTTGCTTCAGGATGAGTAAGGAAAGGCCACTGGGGGAGCAAACATAAGCAGTGACTAGCCCTGGAATGTGGGATTCATCACATGCGTGAAGTGACAATGCAGGGGCGGCTCAGGCACCAGAACACCAAGCGCGTGCCTGGGGCGGCAAGCCACGGGGGGCGGCCTGCCGGTCGCCGTGAGGGCGGCAGTCAGGCTGCCTTCGGTGGCATGCCTGCGGGAGGTCTGCAGGTCCCACGGCTTTGGTGGCAATTTGGCGGCAGATACGCCGAAGGCGTGAGACCGGTGGACCTCCTGCAGGCGCGTTGCCGAAAGCCACCTGACAGCCGTGCTTGGGGCGGCAAAATACATAGAGCCGCCCCTGGACAATGGCACGTCTTAAGGAGTATTAATTAAGGACAACTCAAGAAGGGAATTTAGTTTCAAGTGCTTCCAATGCCATATACACACAGCATGGTTCAAAGATTCATAGCAGGTCAGTATAGTTACGCGGCTGTAAAGCAGTGAATGAGCATGTGGAAGAACTGAGTGTAAGACACCACAAAGCAGCCTTGCTGACTTGTCTAGCGGAGCATTACTGTGCTATCAGGGGTATGATACTATAAGCTGTGATGCTCACACTCCTGCCATTACTGGAAGCTTACAACTATTACTGGCCTCTGTGGCATAAAATACAATTTCACCCACTCTCGCTGGTTTGAGTTCAAGTGCTATGCTGACAACTGCAGAAAAGAAGGAAGGTTTCTAAAAAAAGATGGGAGAGTAATACTGGGAGAGGCCATAAATGAAAGAGAACGATGCAGTTCCAAATAATGTGGGAAAGTCCTCTCTCACAAGTCACATTAATGCCAGCTATAGTAATCTGGGAAGAAATGATTATTTTCAAGGAAATGCTTCCAGAATGCTTTCTAGGATTTTTTTTCTTGTCTCAAAGTATCTGGTTATCTCCCTTCCTCATAGAAAGATTACGAGTTCACTGTGCAACATGGAGAGGATGATGTACATTATTTTACAGTTGAAAATTAGTGAAGCCAGAAATCGGGGTATTCACTAGATTAATTCATTTATTTTAATGATTATAATTGTTTTCCAGATGCTCTCAATGAAAATCGCTACTTCAAAACTGAATACAAGGCTGTAATGCAATCTCAAGGTTTCCCTGCTATTCATAATCTGCTTGGGCTGTTGTTTATGATATCAGCAGACTCCCTTGACTGATTTACTACATTTTGTTCAACCCGGAGCCAGGGGTTGCTGTATATATCATATAGATATATTGTTTCATTCCCCCATTATTTCTTACTATATTTGCTTCCCTCCAACACCAACCGCTCCACATCAGCTTTCACATCAAAACATCACTTGTAAAAGTGGAACTGGCAAACTATTGCAGGTGCCATTTTCTGTAATGCTAGCGGGGGTAGCTCAGTGATCACCCCTGTATTTCTCTTCTATTGCCGTTTAAAAAACAGTATGCCCAGTACCACGAGCGTACTCGGAGAGGCAAATGGCATCTGAGTCAACACATTCAAATGTGATATTTCCTTACAATGAAACACAGTATCTGTCAGAAATCATAATCTTCAAAACTAGTGATATTGCTTCATGAGTCAAAGACTTAGACCATGAATAGCAAGATTGTGCACACTGCACACTCCACCATTAATGGAATTTGGGGGGTGATGAGTTGATTACCGTAGCAGGAAACCAAGAAGCAATGATTTTTAAAGCAACCTAATTAACAGGGTCAATAGCATTTGCACCAGTGTTAGTGAATACATTGGTAATTGAGAAATATGTTAAGTGATTATGCAGTTGGTCCTCATGAAGGACTTTACATTCTATGCTATGCATATGACAGTCTTTGAATGGTGATAGCACAGTATAAATTATTACATAAATAGAGAAAAGCATATCTTACCTATATAGGGCTCTTCCACCTATAGTAACCAAGTTAGAAAACACACGGAAATCTGTCATGTTTTGGGGCCATGACTGAATATTCAAGAAACCTGAAGGAGATAAAGTCAGAAATGTTAGCAAGTGTCTCATCACCTCAACCACAGAAACTGCTTTATGATGTATCTGAATTATGAAAGAATGATAAAAGGATAGTATGGGTCTGAGAAGCAGACATAGGTGGGTAATGAATGATGCAGGATACTGTCTTTGAATGTCAGAAGAGCAAAGATTTGTAAATATGTTGTTTTAGAAAACTCAGAACCAGTCCAGTTCCAAAGACTGGAAACAGGAGAAGCCCTGTAATGTATGAGCAAATTCAACACTTCTTAGGTTTCCTGGCCTTTTTCTAGCAAAAGTCAGCAGACAAAATCAAAATATGCATGAACTGAGGAACACGCGTGGAAAAACCCACATTTTAGTTGAGTTCGTTTTGCTATAGATAAATCTAACAAAATATCCCAGTTTTGAAACAGTTCTGAGAATCTGGATTTGAGGCATTGTAGCCCAGTCTCCGCTCTGCCACATGTGACATCATGATCCTCCTGGACGGGCAGAGACATAAATATGAATCACTGGCATGGGGAGGAGTGACATAACTATGTATCATTGCCACACTGATGCCCTCCCTAGCAGCATATGTAAGTCAGGAAGACCACATGTCACACAGTCCCTGCATGCCTGGCATCACTGTGACCCGCATTTAATAAGGTACTTAAGCATATGAGTAGCCCTGCTGACATCAATGGGACTCAAAGCTGTGACCTTCAGTGGGACTATTTGGGTGCTTAATGTTGGGCAGTTACGTACCTTTCTGAGTTGATGCCTATATTACCTAAAAAAGAACAGGAGTACTTGTGGCACCTTGGGCCTGGTCTACATTGGGGGGGGGGGTTGATCTAAGATACGCAACTTCAGCTACGAGAATAGCGTAGCTGAAGTCGACGTATGTTAGATCGACTTACCTCCCGTCCTCACGGCGTGGGATCGACAGCCACGGCTCCTTTGTCGACTCTGCTTCTGCCTCTCGCTTTGGTGGAGTTCCGGAGTCGACGGGGAGCACGTTCGGGGATTGACGTATCATGTCTAGATGAGACGTGATACATCGGTCCCCGACAGATCGATCACTACCCGCCGTGGACATACCCTTAGAGACTAACAAATTTATTTGAGCATAAGCTTTCGTGGGCTACAGCTCACTTCATCGGATGCATAGAATGGATGTTCTATTCTATGCATCCATTCTCTGCATCCGATGAAGTGGGCTGTAGCCCATGAAAGCTTATGCTCAAATAAATTTGTAAGTTTCTAAGGTGCCACAAGGACTCCTGTTCTTTTTGCGGATACAGACTAACACGGCTGCTATTCTGAAACCTATATTACCTAAGACACGTCATTATTTAGGGTGACATTCAGAGCTCATTTGCACGTTAGTAACTCTGCTGACCAACTGGGGTTGCTAGTGGATGTAAGCTGGGGCACAATTTGCCCCTGGTTTTTGAGTGGTAAAGCATTTAGGGACATGTCATATAAGGTCATGTTAAAAAGAGCAAGAGCTTGCTTAAACTCCTCCCCACGATAACCATCCCATAGTGGGTGCAGCTTGTCTTTGTGGTTGTTGCTTGTCCTTAACGATATATAAAGCACTGGAAACAGCAAACAGTGGAGAACTCATAGCTGTGGTATTTCACTTCACAGCCCTGTGAGCTGAAACTGTAGCAAACACGGTGGAAGTCACAAACTAAACTCCCCCACAGCGATGATTTAAAGATGTATATTTAAGTCAGAGCAGTGGTTTGGAATCTTTTCCTTACAGTACCCACTTTTTCCCTGTCAGGAGCCCCCCAAAATCCTCCTCCCATCTTGCTTGTATCTAACCAGGATCTCCTTCTTGCAATAAGGTCCCGACCTCCTGACACCTGTTTGTATTCCCTAGATTCAGAACCCCAGAGTTCGACGACGTTCTGCATTAATAAGAACAAAGAGTATGTACTTGTAAGCAACAACTGATACTGAAGAGGTTAAGCAGTAAATGTTTATCGGACTTGTGGCATAGCTAGTTAAAAAAATATGTATTCTTTAAATATAAACAAATGGCAAATGTAAAATAAGGAAAGAGCCCAAATTATGTAGGATCACAGAGATGAGTTACCTGTTATCTCTCTGACTGTTTGGAAGATATTTAATTTCTCTGGGTCCATTGCTGCAATTGTGTGATAGGGGTCCCTGGAAAATTAGAAGGACACACTATGATGATCTGAATATAAAATGAGCAGGCTTATGACAGTACATTATATAGTAGCAGTATTCGGAATATCAGCACCTTGCTTTTAGGTAGCAAATTCACCAAGTCATTTTTCAATTCATTAACTTCCTGAGCCTTGGGTGTTTCCCCAGGAGTCCTGAGCCCAACATCTTCCAGTTCAGCTTGATGGAAGGTGAGGGGTGCTCATCACCTTTACCATTTTTTGGGAAATATCTATGAAAATCAAACCGCAAAGGGTTGACTATCAAAAAGTGCTGAGCTCCCACCCTCTCCGGAAATCAGGCTTTTTCCAAGGTGTCTCAAGTTTCCCACCCCAAAATTGAGATGCCCAAAACAAATGTAAAAGTCTTAGCCAGAATATGATAGTGCAGACAATGCTGGAGTTGTCTTATTTCATGACCCTTTGCCTATCACAGCAAATAAAAGAAAGTAAAAGAACATTTTCCTGAAAGGTATCCCCTTAATGTAAACTTTATTACACTGTGACCCCTCCATAGAAGAATACTTACATGAAAATGCTGATCTGAACAAAGTTTTTTTGAAGTACAAGGAAAAGTTCTTGTGTAATATTGTGCTATGGAATGTTTGCATTTTTTTTTAAATACATCCCTGGGGTGGAAGGCAACCTCAGAAAAGGTGAAGTATGCATTCCCAACATCTCATTATTTGCCTTTCCAAGAGACGTGGCGCTTGGGATTTGTATACAAGGGTAATCAAACATGCTGCCTTTGGAGACAAGCCCTCAGAATTCAGTGCAGTGACAGAGTAATGGGGGTCACTTCTAACCTTTACAGAGAGCATTTCCAGGTGAGCAGGAGTGAAATGAGTTCTGGAAACTTAACCTTAAGCCCAGTGGACCACAGCAATAGTGTACACTTAATTTTAGCAAATTGGGGCTCTCGTAAAAAAAGATGACAGGTTTTGAGGATTCAGCATAGAAATGTAATTTTTCTTTTGAAATCCATTAATATTAAAAAAGGCCTCTTTGCTAAACACAAGACTACTATATAAAACATCCTCATCCCAATGTCAGTGAGTATTTTAGGACAAAAAAAGTTCAAACCAATAAAGAAGAGAAGCCAATGTATTTTCATAGCCATTTCCTCTTCTTACAGAAATGTAGGATAATACATTCTTCCCCAACTATTCCAATTATATTTTATTGTTAGGTCACTTATTTTTATTGCCATTGCATGCTAAAATCACTGAAGATACATTTTCTGTGCATGCTGATGTTAGCTCAAATCTTACCTGAGCTTTCTCTCCAAACACAGGAAATTAAGAACCTGATCCAAAAGCCACTGAAGTCAATGAGAGTCTTCTGATTGACTTCAACAGACTTTGAATCAGGCCATAAATGAATACCCCTCATGTACCAGTGCCTTTATTAAACTAAACTGTCCTATTATGGGACTTCTAGAGAACAAGTGAGCTGCAGCTCACTAACGTCATACGGCAAGGGCCAACTTTCTATTGATAGCTTCCTTCATTTTGCACCTTCTGATCATAAGAACACACAAATAACTTTGGGTCCCAGCTAGCTTCATATTTATTTTAATACTCCCTTCTTGAAAGGTGGTAACAAAACAGTCCTGGAAATACCCCATCACCAGCATTGCTGGAGGGGATACATTCTGCACATTTAGGGCTCTAAAAATGCTTTGCGCAAACTGCTCTGGGTATCTTTTTCTATGAATTTCCATTCCTGAATTCCAGCCCCCGTGTCTGTGGTTAGGTGTTAAAATTATTTAGGGTGAGCTTATGGAAATGATTTCAGTGACTTTTTTTTCTCAAGGCATACTATTTTTTTAAACTCCAAGGCTTCCAGATCATACATCACAGCCAGTACCACCTCTGGACTATAAAGGTGTCTCATTCTGTATTTCAGCCAATGCTTTCTCGGTCTCAAACTGAATGCCAGATTCTACACACATGCATTAATGAAGTTCACTTCACTCATACACTTAGGGAGAAGCTGTGTATTAACACCGACAAAGACTACGAGCATTATCCAAAGCCTATTGAAGTTAATGGAAAGGTAACATCCATTGATGTCAGTGGGCTATTGACTAGGCCCTATTTATCTTAACAGGTCTTGTAAACTAACAAATGAATCAAAAGAGAGGAGAGGCAATGTTTTTACAAAGCTGCTCTAGAAAAGGGAAGGGTAGCATACTAAATGTATCTATTAATCAAAGAGCCAATACTGTTTATATAGTTAATGATCAACTCCCCACCAAGTGAGGGTAAAATACGAACGAGCATCTTGTACTTCATTAGGCAAAGTATTTAAAAGAAAAACACACACATGCACACACACTTTTAATAACCTCTGCAATTAAAATGATTCTCCATCATTGTAAAAACGCCTCTTAATTCCCCATTTCCCATGGACTCTTAACTCCTACGACCTGAAATAGGAGAAAGTATACATTTCTAAAAAGAATAGGCTAGAATTCATCCTGAATATATGCATTCATGGAAACAACTTCCTTATTTAAAACTATGAGTGGCAACTATGTATTTGATTATTATTTCAATACACTGACAATTTATTTAATGTATGTTTTGTTTAATTCTATTTTGCAAGTTGTTCCTGCTCTTGTAACTTCCTTTCTGTAAATATACTTTGTAAAATTTAATAAATTTAAACAAACCAACAAAAGCCCCTACACTATGACATTATTTTTATTCATTCTCTGAGCTCTTCTTTTTTCCAGTATGATGCATATTTCTCCAGCCCGTTCCTTTCAAGATCTAAGGCCTATTTCCAATTTAATGCTCAAGATTAAGTCGACTGTGCTGCTTAAGACTGGTATTAGTCTTTTCATGCAGGACACTGATTAGAGCATGGTATGGTTTCAGCATGAATGTCACAAGCTTGTATTCCACTATTCCGACACGGCAATATATTTTAGCTTTTTTGCTTGTCTTTTATTTCTAGTCCATGATTTAGATCCTTTTTCAGAGAAAGCCACCCCTGAATATTATTTTATTCCAAGGTCATTTTTGCCCCAACTTCTTGCTTGATGTTACAGAGATTCATTAGCCATTAGCACAATTCAGCTCATAGTTCTGCTCTACATTTTTGCAGCTAATACTAAAAAAATATTCAAAATTACATTTCACTTAATGCATTGGCTAAAGCACACAATATATTCAGACTCCTGTACATTCTTCTTGCTGCCTTTCTTGTGTTTTCTAACCTCCTTTCCATCATGTGAGTTTAACAAATTTATAGCAGCCTCCTTGGTTGGTCATTTGTAGATATTAGAACATGTGAGGTGTGACCATTGACTCCTAGGTGACCCTCTTCAGTGATCCCCCAAGTCTGCAGCAGCACTTTTGAATCACTTACACCTGGTTCTTTATCCATCCCTGTGCTTTATTGCATTAACCTTCCATACTGTAGTAGTCCCTCCTGTGAGAGAAAAGACCATCTACACAGTCAAACTCTAACTTCCCTGTTTTATCATCATCGAGCTCTAGGGTCCTGATCCAATTCCCACGGAGTCGTTACACTGACCTCAATGCACTTGATATCATGCTGTAGGTAACGGTGCACTAAAATTGGCCCCTATAACAAATTCAAATATTATAGAATCAGGCTTCTTTCGCCTCACCCCTAAGGGCAGTCTGAAAGATACATCCTGATATAGGCCATTCTGATTTTTCTACATACCAGAACACACAGAACAACTATGGAAAAATCCACCACTATTAGTCATGTCAAAATTCTGTTTCAGATCCTTTGTTGTAGTGTTGTTAACCATGCTTTCCCCATGCGGTGGCAAAGTTGCAAGCATCGATTTGGCGTGGGAACTGTAATTAGATCTCAGTTCTCAACATCTGATGCTGGAAACTTTAAGGAGCCTACAGATCTGATGTAAAGATTTAAAAGCTATGTAGTGGCAGAAATAATTGAATAGTTTTTGTTGTTACCACACAGCAAAGAAAGAAATTATACTCATAACAGTGAAGTACTTATAGTCATAACAGCAACGTTTCCACGTGCTTGACTGTGCTAATCTATCTGTGGGATTTTTTTCTTTATAATGGGCACTGTTATACCTCACCAAGGTGGCACCTTCATTCACCTTGGCTGATGCCTGATGCTCACGTGAGGGCTGAATTAAAAAGGAGAACTAATCATATTTCTGTCCTACCAAAGATAATCCTTTCAGGATGGAAGGAAGACTATGTGAGAAAACTGCTAGCTGCAGTATAGGTCACCTATAGCTAATCACAGAACTTCTTTCCCCAGGAGGCATTTCAATTGGGAAATGATGCCCATTCATACAAGGTGACATCAGTAGTGCGAACTGTTGACGTTAATGGTGACCAAATGGGGCACCAAAACATAATCTAAAGTGCTGGTTAACTCTTTGGTATACCTTCCTTAAGCAAGATATAACCAGCTGAAACCTTGGATCTTATAACTCTCTCTCTCTCTACAGTTATCTCTGAACCTTTGATAACGCTTGGAAGGAACCAAGGCACAGATATGTCTGAACCGAAACACACTGGATACAACCCCCTTGAGCGTTGTGGGTGTTTGCAATACAAACTTGAATGAACATTTCACAGCCATATCTTCTCTTCTGTTCAAAGTCCAGGGGGCGGCTCTTTAGCTGGTGTGCATTGTCATAGGCAAGGGAGCTATGGCCATTTCAATCAATTAAAGATCGGCCCTCAGATCTGGATCCACATTTTGCAGATTAGGCCCATTTTTAGTCCAAGATAAGAAAGTCAGTGGAAGTGAACGGTTCTCTCCCCACAATCCCTGACCAGCTGTCACTCCAGTCCAGCGGCCAGGGTCTCCTAAACTGAACATATGACCCAATTGTGTTTCCTTTTCCCAGCACAAACTTTCTTTCTTATCCTTTGTTTCATAAAAGCTGAATGTGAGAATCAAGCTGGCAGTACCAGCACTTCAAAAAGTGATCAGAAAACCAATTTATCTTGGGGCTTCTATTTAGTCAGGCATTCTTGCAACCATATAAATCAGAAATGTCCAAAGCTAGTTCTGTCCTGCAGCCTGCCCCCTAACATACTGTGTAAAAATGTGTTAGTGCTCACCCATGAATCCCAGTGACAAGAAAGATCAGGTTCCCGTTGATCTTGGTACAGTTTATGAACTTGTCAATGTTGCTGGAATCAACGGTTTGAGCGGACGTCAAACTCCCTGTGCCGATGCCATCACATGCTGCCAAAACAAGAACTCCATGAAAACAACTTGCAACAAGATTAAATGAATCAATAAATGTTTGCTCCTTATTCACCTGAACTTTCATGTCCTCCAGGGATGGGCAGAATGATTCTGGTAAAACAAGAATCACTGAGAACCATTGCCCGCCCCTCAAAATGAACACAAGGACAAACCTCCCAAGGCTCGAAAAATATGGCTAAGTATTTGTGATGGAGACTTTTAGGCAGGAAGTGCCAATGTTGTCTTCATTCCCTCTCACCATCCAACTAACATACCAACGGGGCCTGGAAAGACTCTTACACCGTTAGCATCATTGCTTGGCTGTTGTATCTTTCATAAGGGGGCAACAGTGCTAGAAACTTCCCTGTAGGGTCCTTATGTCCACTTAATTCAAACTTTGCATGCTCTGGGGTATACATTGCACATAGGAACATTCAGTACCCTAGATTACACAATAAGACCACATATCTATCTACCTGCCTAACTAGGCTCTAACAGTGGCAGCTATCAGCAAAGCATCTGAGCCCCTCCCAGGTGTTTAAACGACATCAGTAATTTCTCTCCTTCTTCCCAACAGGTCAGAGTAAGAACTTGAATGGAAAATGGTGCATACATGCACATGTTCCTATGTGGGAAAGAGGTGTCTGTTGCAGGAAAGCAACATTGTGTAGATGAGTTTTGCATTCAATTCCGAATATGGTAAGGCTAGTTGTATTGATCAGCATAAGGCAGAAGTCCTTGTGTTTGTCTGTTTTATGATGCCCTGTGTGGGGTAGCTGTTTGCTGATTGGATCAGATTTTATGTAGCTGTCTGGTGAGCTAGCTGCCATCTCCCCTGTTATGACACAAGTTCGTGGTAAGGAAAATTGCCAGTGTTTTGTTCCCATTGCTGCTGAAACCTCCACATAGCAGGAGAAGCCTAAAGTTTCCCATAGACACAGAGCTGTTGGGAAGGCAAAGTGACTCAGGTTTCCACCTGGAAGCTTCCTGTTGAGGCAGAGATGGGATTTAGATATTTCATCAATGCTACTGGAGGGAAAGGAGAGGGTCTCCTGTCTCTCAAAGCCATTCAGAGAGGAAGCAGAAGAACCTCAGGTCTCTGCTTTGGGAGAGCAGAAACTCAGCAGTTGTACTGGCAGGCTGTTCGGACATCCCACAAAGATGACAATAAAGATAGTGAAGAATCAGGGCTTTGGAAGTGGTCCTGAAAGGTTCCAACAGAGAAGCTTTCAAACCAGTGAATGTTAACAAATTCCAAACACCACCAGTAACAAAAACCTACTTGTCTATTCCACAAAAACGGCCAAAAACTATCCCTACTTTTCCCAAGGACGAAATGAACCTTTATACTATATTACCACTGTCCAGCGATAATCCTACATTACGTTATCTTTTGGGATACTCGTCTCATGGCAGCCATCATAGTTCTATGTTTTGTGGATGCCCAAAGTACCCGATATCCTAGAACTTACTCGTGAATACATTTCATTTAAAAGTAATACCCTGTTTGCTCTACTAGAGTGCAGAGTAAATTCAAGCAAAGCTATAATAAATGATAACCTACCTTTAGGACAAATGTCAGTGCAGGGTTTGCACATCTTTATACCATTTTCTTCCACCTCCATCTTGGAGCTGGGACAGGCACGCACACAAGAGCTGGAATCTACCACAAAGTTATCTGTAAAGAAATAGTGCAGTGCTCAAAAACAAGCCAGTATATTAAGTTATATTGGGGCATGATTTGGGGGGGTTCTGAAAATCAATACAAGTTATTTATTGCCTTGAGTATTTTAATGATGGGTAAAATTTTCAGGAGCTCCTAAGTGAGTTTAGTACTTAGGAGCCTAAGTCCCACTGAAAGTTATCGAGACAGATTCTCCTCAGTGCCCAGGTCACCTCTGAAAATAGGATGTAGGCAAGCATTTATGACAATTTTATCCAATACCATTTTGAAAAATGTTTTGAAAATATTGTCATCCCTTTTCAATCCAACTACTGAAAAAACAGCAATGGACAGATAGTCTGAAGGACTTCAACAGAAGTCACATGCATGCCTACAATACCCATGTTTATAGTGCCTTGAGAAGAAACATACTGTGGAAAGAAAAACTAATGAAGAGTTGTTGATTTTAAATACCTGAAACTACCAAGAGAGAGTGAGTTATCTTAGACTTTTTGGGGGAAAATATCCTATATGCCAGCTATCTTTTGTTTTCATAGACTGCAAGTATATTGGGTACCATTAACATAATGGAGCTATTGCTGAAATCAGGCATTACTCCTAGAGTATGCTACTACTCAATGTAAGTAACAGTGGAAGAATTTAGTACTTGATGTTAAGAGTCACAGTTCTTAATAGGTACCACAGTGACCATGGTTTTCCCCATTGCAATTATATGGAATACCACAGCAGTGGTAAATTCTACAGTGTGTTAATTTTAATGATGACCAATAAACTTGTGTAACCCACACACTTTCTGGGTGTGGTGTTCTGTCCCATCTAGTGGCACTGAGCCCACTTAGCGAGAGAGAGAGAGATAAAATGAGTCTGCTCTACAGCCTTAGCTAAGAGCCAGCTGGCTTTTAGTTCATGCAGTAGAGGCTCATGCACTAAGCACCAGAGGTCCCAGGTTCGATCCCGCCTGCCAACGACTGGGGTCTGTTGGCATTACACTTGCATTTAATTTTATGCCATGATTAGAGCTGTGCACAATATTTGCAATAATTCTCAAGCCAACTGCAAAACAGCCTGGGGTTGAGGGTCAGGACTTTCTGCAAACATGGGTAGATGAAACTGAATGGCTATATCATGTGTAAACCCAGCCTGAAACCAGCCCTCTTCCCTATAGGTCAAGAAGAAGGTCTTCCAGTTACAGGTGGAATGACACCAATTTCCACCTATTCTATAGAGGTCTTTACATTATGCTGATCATCTTAGTATTAAGCAATGTGACTACTATCTGTCTCATGGTTCTTCTCTCATCCTCTCCCCAGGGCAAAGGTGTGTGCAGGGCACTCTGTGTGTTTTGTATGGAATTTTTTTTTATGAGTGCATGTGCTTCCTCTCTCTCACACAGAGCTACATGGTTATGTGAGAGAAAGCAATGTCAAAGCAAGGTGCCTGGCACTTAGAGAAGAAGATGAAGAGATTTGTGTTGATTCTTAGTTCCCGTAGGCACCTGAATGCACCAAAGGTAAAGTAGGTGGGTCTTAGGTACATCTGGCAATAATGAATCATTTAGAATAATATTCATTGAAACTGCCAGCATATTATCCTTAAAATAATTACTTGCAAATATGTGTGTCCAGCTCTAACTCTGGGGTTTCAATGGAGGGAAGAAGTTTCTAGAGTGGAATAGGAGTACCCTGTATGGGAGTGATGCTTGGTGGTCTCCCTTGTTAATTTCAGCATTCTTTTAAAGTTTTATTTCCTTTAAGAAACAGACACCTTAATTCCACCATAATGAGGATTTTAGACTAGTATACATTTTAAAGTTGGTTGTATCATCAAAGGATGCACAGTAGCAAGATGGGGGGAAAAACTGATGAAAAAAATCAGATACCCTAGTCATGGGCCCAGTATGGGAACTGGAATAGAACAGGACACGACAGGATAGAATAGCCTTGTCAAAATATGTTAGGTAGTGTGACATACCTAGGTTCAGTGCTTTTCATAGAATCATAGAATATCAGGGTTGGAAGGGACCTCAGGAGGTCATCTAGTCCAACCCCCCTGCTCAAAGCAGGACCAATTCCCAACTAAATCATCCTAGCCAAGGCTTTGTCAAGCCTGACCTTAAAAACCTCTAAGGAAGGAGATTCCACCACCTCCCTAGGTAACCCATTCCAGGGCTTTACCACTCTCTGAGTGAAAACGTTTTTCCTAATATCCAACCTAAACCTCCCTCTCTGCAACTTGAGACCATTACTCCTTGTTCCGTCATCGGGTACCACTGAGAACAGTCTAGATCCATCCTCTTTGGAACCCCCTTTCAGGTAGTTGAAAGCAGCTATCAAATCCCCCCTCATCCTTCTCTTCTGCAGACTAAACAATCCCAGTTCCCTCAGCCTCTCCTCATAAGTCATGTGCTCCAGCCCCCTAATCATTTTTGTTGCCCTCTGCTGGACTCTTTCCAATTTTTTCACATCCTTCTTGTAGTGTGGGGTCCAAAACTAGGCACAGTACTCCAGATGAGGCCTCACCAATGTTGAATAGAGAGGAATGATCACATCCCTCGATCTGCTGGCATTGCCCCTATTTATACAGCCCAAAATGCCATTAGACTTCTTGGCAACAAGGGCACGCTGTTGACTCATATCCAGCTTCTCGTCCACTGTAACCCCTAGGTCCTTTTTTGCAGAACTGTTTCCTAGCCATTCGGTCCCTAGTCTGTAACAGTGCATGGGATTCTTCCTTCCTAAGTGCAGGACTCTGCACTTGTCCTTGTTGAACCTCATCAGGTTTCTTTTGTCCCAGTCCTCTAATTTGTCTAGGTCCCTCTGTATCCTATCCCTACCCTTCAGCGTATCTACTACTTCTCCAAGTTTAGTGTCATCCGCAAACTTGCTGAGAGTGCAGTCCACACCATCCTCCAGATCATTAATGAAGATATTGAACAAAACCAGCCCCAGGACCGACCCTTGGGCACTCCACTTGAAACTGGCTGCCAACTAGACATGGAGCCGTTGATCACTAATGCCTTAAGGATTGTGTTCAGAATTTGTATTGTATAATCTGTATTGTACTGTATATAGTTAGAGATAACCCCAAACTAGAATAGTGGATTATTAAACACTTGAATTTAAGGAAAAGGTGGGTTACAAAATTAGTGACTCATTTCTAAATTTGGGGAAGAAAGATCAGAACTAATTAGACTTCATCTTTTTTGAGGAAATAGAATGTCTGAATATCCTCCTAGTTAATTAATGTCTAGCATGCATATAATTTGTATAAACAAGTTATTTTACTGAATCTAGAATTTCTACCTTTATACAATCTTTTTCATTTAGCACAGATTTCTGCTTCACGCAATAAAGGATACTTCCTAAGGTTACCAAAGCCCAAATAAGAATATCAACATAATAAGTGTTAGTCATAAAAACTGAAAGCCACTTAAGACTTCCCCCCACCCTTTCGCTGTAGTACATGGCATTTTTAGAACAGCATCCCAAAAGGAAACTCTCTTTGATTAACACATAACTTCAAGGTATTACTGCTAAAGAGTATACCGGGCGCTATTACACTATTTACTTAGCTCTAAACTTAACATTGCTTAGCAATGGTTTCTTAATAGGGTTTTCTTCACAACTTGCACTTCAATGACACCGTGAAAAAGGCAGCAGTCATGTAACTTACGTGGGCACTTCTTGACACAAAAAGCTCCGTAGGTGTATTTGGCGTTGTGGTTGTGCTCCAGCTGGAAGGTGGTGGGATTGTAAACAAAAGTCTGGGGGCACTGAGTGACACACGCGCCGCTGTCGTTGAAATTCATGCAGGCCTGCAACACGAGAAAGCAAGCTGATCATGTCATACCTTCTTTTGAATTGACTTACTTCAGAGCAGAACCTTGACTATCCATTACCTACAAAGGCATTGTTGCAATTATAGTGGATGGGATACATTGTTTTTTCCTGGTCTGAATTTAGCCACTTCTTTTCTTAAGATATTATTAAAGGTATTATTATTAAAACATGGATATTTCCAAATCCTTGAGCAATCCATTTTGAACCCATACGAATGTTTTCAGTTTAAATGGAACTTGATGCCAATACATCTAAAAAGGGAAGCCTTATTTTTTTCATTATTATTCTTACTATTAGCAATCAATGGCAAACTTGATAGGCAGTTCTAAATTTGACAACAGCGTACAGCTACTTAAGCTGCTCATATCCTGGCTGAACACACACTAACGATCTGTGCTGTAGAGGGCCAACCTTCTGATCTCTCGTGGCACAGTTCAACAGAGGGACTGAAACTCCCAATTAGACAGCAATGAGGATAAGCATTTCCCATGCACTAGCACTGGAGGGGGTCATTTTCCCAAGTGGCAAATGTAACCAGGTCAGTTAATTCACACACTGGGAAGGAAAAATAGGACTCAATATTCAGGCTCCACCATACATCACTGACACAGGACAAGGCCCTGACACATGAGGAGTCAAGTGTGTGGATAAAAAGAGTAGATGAACGTAGGGAAAAAAATAAATTGCCTATGCAAGACTTGAACCTGGAGAAAACACTGATTTCTTCATACTCTACCATTCTGTATTGTGCCTATTTTATCAGTTACAACTGATAAGACACGCTGACAGCAAAACTCTCAAATTAGAAAAAAAAATTCTGTCTGGTTTCAAGTTTTACATGAAAGGTTTATGCACTTAATTTGGGCCAGTGGAGGTCATCCCAATCCTACCCTGGGATCCTCCTTGTACGGTTGGCCATCTTGGCAACAGGATTGTGCCTCCCTGTGTAACTGTATAGATCTTCTGGCAGCCTGATTGCCTCAAAACCTCTTTGGCCTTGGGATACAGCCTTCTGATCAGCAAATAGCCAGCTGGTTCCACTCTCTGGCTTGCTTCTTCAAAGAGCCAGCAAGAAGCGTCACAGCCTCAGACCCAGGGAGGAACTTCAGGGCACTCCTCTCACATTCAGAAGCAGGAGGACTGAGTAAGGCTCCTCTGGCTCTGCTGCCTCTTTTAAAAGCCCTTACCTCAGTCCAAGGCCTGAGTTGCCTCAGAAGGCATCACAGAGATGGGACGAGGATGGGGCCATCTGGGTCATACCTGAAGATTTCAGGAGGGGAGCGGGTGGTCATACCCTTCCTCCAGAAGACTAGAAAGGGATATAAATGCTGCTGAAGGGAGAGGGCCCACCAGGGAGAGTCAGGATGAAATCATCAGCCTTGCATGGAGTTCTTTGGTTCCCATGATCCTTTTGAGTTGACAGCCTATCTAAACTGAACCTGCCATTTTTGGTTCATCAGAACCATGTATTTGAAAATAGGCAGTAAGTTTAAAGTTCTAGGATTAATTCACTAGAAGCAGTGCATTTGATTTAGTTAATTCCCAATAAAGGTAAGTTCTATGGTTGGATCAGGCCCTAAAAGGAGAATCGTGTCTCCACTCCAGATTTATTTTCACCCCAGATCTGAGAACATCACTAAACCCATATGTGTAAATACAATGAAACAGCTATGCCACAGGATGGGTATTGGCTTGCTTTCAAAGGTGAATGCACAGATTAATGAATGCCAGTGGGCGGAGAAGGATGGGAGAACTTTTCCCAGCAAATATTAAAAACATTTTTACAACAGGATATTATTACAGGCTTTGAGAGGCTGCCATAATGTGCCAAAGGATTTCTTAATGCATCACGAACTGTACTTTCGTTTATTAATAAATACTAATTTACTTTGTTTCCTCAGCACATTTTCTACATCCACTGTTGTCTTAGCAAGTACTTCATCACAAACATGACAATCCTCTGGTGATGACTTAGTAAATGCATAATCAGAATGAGGCACACCGACGATACATTACTCAAAGAGATGACACTTTCCAAGAAGAATCTATTAAAAACCAGTCTAGAAGACTCAGGAAGTTTTAATTTATGACTGTAAAACTTTTTGTACCCTCATAATTGTTTCACTAACATATGCAAAACTTACAGCGCTCGTTTCTAAATGTGCCCAAGATGCATATGAAAGCAAAACAAAACAAAAATGCAAAGGGAAATATCAAGATGTACATCTCAATTCAAAAATAAATAGCTACATTTTCTCCAAGACATCTTCTGCATGTCCCCCACTATAGCCCAAAAGGGTACTACTTCGACCCCAGCACATGATAGGAATGAAATAAGTTGTTCTCAAAGCTGTTGAATGCTAAGGCTTTTGATTTTTATTTATACTAAGGGCCCCTGGCATCCCCCTGGTGCCCTTTCTATTTTCATACTGGAGCAGCACAAAAGTGCTAACATGATTTTTAGCACAGGCATTTCCATAATTGCTACAGAGAAGCTCCAGAAAAATGTGGAGTGTTCAATGGCCCATAGAAATCACATTTTCTCCTGTGTGCGGTGATGTTACAGAAATAATACTGTAACAATACACGGCCTCCTAACACTTCAGGAAGGATTGATGTGTGGTTAAAGTGACAGATTGGGACTCAGAAGATATGGGATCAAGTCATAGCTCTGCCACAGACTTCTTAAGTGGCCTTGTGCAAGTTACTTAACAAGTCCCCCAATTGTAAAATGGGTAATAATACTTTCTCTCATAGTTTGTCTAGTTAGACTGTGGGGGACAGGGACTGTCTGATGGAAAGCCCACTGAAGTCAACATAAGGGCTTCCACTGACTTCCAGTTAACTTTGAACGATGCCCACTATGTGTATTTTCAATACTGTGTTAAACAGGGCCCCGATCACAGTTGGCAGCTTTAGTTGCTTGCTGCTGTAATACAAGTAACAGTAATGTGATGGCTGTCACTGTGCTGCAGTCCAAGGCCACTCAGAAGTTCACCATGGTGACAGGGATAGAACTAGGCCTTGTACACTGCAAAGCACAGGCCCTCATCACTAGAGCTGAAGGAGAAGATTTGTGGGCCTGTGACACAGTTGAATAGTTATCACTTCAAGGTTTTTTTTTTCTCCTGCTGATGATAGCTCATCTCAGTTGATTGGCCTCTTATAGTTGGCATGGCTACTTCCACCTTCTCATGTTCTCTGTATGTATAAATATCTTCTTTCTGTGTGTTCCATTCTATGCGTCCGAAGAAGTGAGCTGTAGCCCACGAAAGCTTATGCTCAAATGAATTTGTTAGTCTCTAAGGTGCCACAAATACTCCTGTTCTTTTTAGCTGAATAGTTCTGCTTCCATCCAAGAGAGGCAATGTACACATACATTCTAGCCAGTCCAATATTATCTATTGGGCTATAAAATAAAATATACAAGATTAGCACAGATTGCGCCATGCACGATGGTCTTTCCTTATGCTATCTGACAGAGATTTTCAAAAAGGTCTAAGAGTTCGCCTTCCATTTCCTCTGAAAACATCACCTTCTATGCTGGTATACTAGCATAGGTTAGTTGAGAACCTAACCTGAAATTACTAGGGCAAATTTAAGTGTGCACCCAGCTTCCACTGAAGATATTAACAGACTGTGTATCTTGGTGAGGTAGTGTGATGAAGGTACATGGATTTCTTTCCACGGTAATAGGAGCAAAGGCTGCTTTCTGAGTTACACAACTAATTGACTGCATCTGGAAAGAATTTGGCCATATTGAGAATGTCTGTCTGAGAAAATTAAGCTCCTGATTCAGTTTTAACTCTTTTTCTCTTTGAAAGGATGTATTGTGAGCATTTGGATTTTAGTGACTAGGAAACATTTGTTCTTCTCTTTCTTCTAAGACGCACACCCCAGTTGAATAGGTGAACTTGTTTAATACAGCCTGGGAAGCATAAAAAACCCCATCTTTAACTAGGAAGCCAAACTGTATTCTCAAACTTCAGATAAAAAATATGCAATGCAAAATATATTACATTTCTGTGCGTGTGTGTGTGTGTGTATGTATATATATATATATATATATATATATATATATATATATATATATATATATAAACCCTTCAGCGCAAAATGTAATGACAAATGCCTCTAAAAATTCCCCACCATCTATAAAAGCTAATTTTAGACAAATGAAAGATAAAAATCACATAGATTAGCATATAAATCTGTATTTGTAAATCTCATAAATCTTTTAATGAGTAATATAAGCTGATAAGTAATGCAAATGTAATAGGAAAAATATGAAATGATAAAATGTGCAGCTGAAAGCTTGAAACGCGGAGGCAATTCAATTAAAGGTGACAAAAAATCATGAATTCCATGGATTAAAGCATAAGCACTTGCACTGTGGCCGGTGGGATGAGAGAAATTAGGTAACTCCCAAACATACAAAGCAATCAGTGTCTTTAGGTCCGGAACAGCCTCCAGCGCATTCCCGATGGCAGCAGTCACTGACGTACGGCCCGTAGCAACGTCCATCACATTGCTCTGCACACACTGTCTTTGTCACTGGAAAGGACAGAGGAATCAGCTGTCAGGAGAGAGCTGTTTAAACTGAACAGGGATATTAAAAAAAAAAAAACAAATCAACAAAGACAATGGAGTATTAAGAAGAGAACATCTGATTCTCTGTAATAACCTCTAGGCCAGAGGTCACTCAGGTCCCGTGTAATATCCCATCTACAAAGGAACATGAAAATGCCCAGGTGGTAGGACAGATATGTCTGGATTTATGAGGCTTTGTTCTCTTAACCCTGGGAAGTCAGCACAAATCCTGAATCTCTCATTTTCAGGGAGTTAGCAAAGGTTGATGGCTGGCTGGGAAAATGCCTATTGTGATGTGAATCACTTTTAATGTAGTTTTCCGTAAAGAATGACAGGGGTATGTAACAATACACAGAAACTCAGAGTTAGTTGAGCAAAATCATAGGGCCACATTTTGCCCTCAACTAGCACCCATGTAGCCAATGCTGCTGAATGGACCTATCAGAGCAGCATATAAGTCACGAACTGTAACTTATCACACCACAGGCTTCTACATTTTTTCTGAAATGCTACTCTCTAGCCCAAATTTCAGACCAAAAGGACTACATTCAGCCCTGTCGTAAGCCTTTAATGGCATTACCCTCATCTATGCCAGGGTTAAATTTGATCTAATATGTCAGGAACCAACTGAATATCTTCTGTTTCTCAGTACTTACGTATCACCGTGTTCTTTAAAGCATAAGCAATTGCAGCGCGTAAAAGCTGCATCAACCAGGGGACATTTCCTTTCCTAGCTGACTTCAGTGGCACTAGGATTTAGCCCAAGGTCTTCCACATTACCAAATCAAAATCAAATCCTCTATATTTTATCCCATTAAGTACCCAGTCGTCTTCTCCTGGTGAAAGAACTATTGGCCCACACTCATAAAACATGCAAGAAGTTGATACTTATCAAAACAGATACAATTCCCTAAATTCCTGGTGATTCAAAGTCAGTAAGTCAGCAACCAGACAGTGCTCTTCAATGTAATAGTTAGATTGAACCTACTGAACTCTGTCTAATTGAAACATGAATCCCTCTTCAATGATTCATTGTATTAAAAGGCTGTAAAAGATGGTTTTTGGAGTTCTCAATAAGAAATCAGAAAAGTTCACTGAGGGCTCGGTTTTATTTTTTGTAAGATGAAACATACACGTTGTTTCTCCACAAACTCATACTGATCTTCCCTTTATAGCCCTGCTTCTCATATTGAAGGATCCCAAAGCACTATATAATTGATCTGGTATATAGACTACACACAGGAATCACTTAATCAAAGCCAACTGCCTGTGGATGAAATGCAGCCCTGCTATGCAAAGGACAGAAAGTAAGAAATGGTGTTTCTGATTGAAATAGCAGATGGAATTCAGGTGGGCAGAATTTAGTAACCAAACTCGAATTTGCCCAACGTATGGGGATGAACTCTACTGCTCTGACAAACATCTGTTTGTGGCTTAAGAATGACAATACGTAACTAGGACCAGAGTTTTGAGTCTCACCCAAAATACTTGCGTTTTAATTCACCTGCAGCAGCGCTGAGCTCCCTCATGACATGATGGGGCACTGTTTCAGTACTGACCAAGGTAAAAAGTGCTACCTCTTTAATCACCGGCACCACTTCCTGAAACAAACAGGTGTCTTTAGGGATAACAAGAGGCAGTGTAGTAATGGCCAGGGCACTAGATTGGGAGTCAGGAGACCTGGGTTCCAATGCCAGTTCTAACACTCAGCTTGGGCAAATCACTTTACCTCTGTTTCCCTTCACATAATTTGGCTACCTTGTCTCTTTATGCTGCAAGCTCTCTGGTGCCACAGTCTCTCGCCATATGTCAATACAGTGCAATGGAGCCTCTAAATTGGTTAAAAGCAAGAAAGAGTCCCATAGCACCTGATGCGTCTGACGAAGTGGGTATTCACCCACCAAAGCTTATGCTCCAATACGTCTGTCAATCTATAAGGTGCCACAGGACTCTTTGTTGCTTTTTACAGATCCAGACTAACACGATTACCCCTCCGATACCTTCTAAATTGGTTGAGGCTTCTAAGTGCTAATGTGGTACAAAGAAATGCTAATCAAACCACAATCACATATGAAGCCAATTAAATCTCATTTGGCTTGTGAATTATTGCTGGATCACAGCACACCACAGTCTGCCTATAGACTATAGTGCACAGGGACTTTGTTTAATGGGAAAAAACGGGAGAAGTCAACAGTTTACAGGGAACCCTACAAACCATTGGATGTGGAACGTCTGCACGTTCTGCTTCAAGCTGTCTTTGGCAGAGGAGTAATGATGCTACACTCCTATAATTAACCTTAATTGACCACTCTGTTCAAAAGCAGATCATTGCTTGTGTATGGAAAATATTTTTCAAGTGTTCAAAAAAAAATAAAAACCCAAAACCCCCTACCAACTTTCTCCTTTACACGTATTTTAATAAATTGCTGATTTCTCATACGTAAAAACTATATTTAAGAAAATACAGGATGTTTATAATGTAAATGAACCCATTTTTCAATGTGAAGTCCCCTGGCTATCTATTAGAACTTTAGATAATGCAAAAAACTATTTAAAGACATTACATTTATGTATGGAATAAAGGTGTAAATAAGCAAAGAGAAGGTAAGAAGCAATCATCATTTAAGATCTAAAGGAGAAAAGTGATGCACTCAGAATAATTTTATCCATCTTGATAACTAAAACAAGCTCATGGATAGAAAATATTTTCTTTGTGACTTATGCAAACTGAATTGCAGCACAAATGGAAGATTTCTGTAAAGCAAATCCACTTAATGTCAACTTACTAGTAGGAAGAACAGACAGAGCTTATTTAAATTACTTGAAATAAACATATATCAATGCAACCTCAAAACACATATGCAAATCAATAAATATATCTAAGCACAACTGGTGATCTGCAGTACATAACCATCATAGCAACATTAACTGATAGGGTCTGATCCTCAGCAGGTGTATTTAAGTCAATGGAAGTACGCTGATTTATAACAGCTGAGAATTTCCTCATATTGGACTGTGTCTGTCTTCAATATCATTTCATTATTCAATATATTTATTAATCGGTATATACAGATAAATAAAACTCATCAGTGCAAGTAAGTTTCTAATGAAAGCCTATCTATTTTACTATAATCTGAAAGTTTGGTACAGTGTTAACTCCCATGTGAATATGGGTACCTTCTAACTCATTTAAAAAAAAATTCACTACAAATGTGACTCGTAGTGCTCTGTTTAAAGCACATTGTACACATGTGGTTGATGTACAATAACAAGGAATGACTGTAATAAACAATCCAAGGTGTTATAGGTAGGGATGGGAGAAACACTGTGTGCTTAACCCTTCAGATCTCACTAAATCATTTTGTAAGTTCTATAATGAATGGTTAATTTTTTCCCCATCTTCATTTCTTCATGGATCTCCAGTTTCGAGTTTTGAGCTAGGGTTAGAAGCAGAAATGCCAGAATTTTTCAATGAAAAACTATTCTCGCTAGATATTTGAGCTGGCTGATATAAAGCAGTACCCGAAAACTAGAGAGAAACCAGCATTTTAGGAAATTTACAACCTAATTTCTAGATTAAAGACATTTCATTAATTTCAGATTATAGCTTCAGAAAAGTCTTGGAAATTCATAGATACTTATCCAAATTAAGCTGAATCTTTTGTAGGTTTATCCATCATTGGCCATAAAAAGTGTTACTACTATACTATCAACCCATTTTTTTAAGTGAAAGAGTTAGTACGGCCACAAATTTTGCTGTGTGGTTAGGTTTGGTTCAAATCAATGCCCAGTTTTAAATACATGAAGGTTATTTACCTATAACCGGAGTCCTCTGAGATGGCTCTGCATATTCACATTAATGGGTACTGCACCACCAAGCTGTGCCTTACGGTAAAAGCCTCTTCTAGCAGTGTAAACCATAGTGCTCCCATGCCCCCCATTCCAACCCCTCCTCTCAGCATCAAGATCTACCGAGGGCGGGGCCAAAAAGGGGGTTGAGTGCTCTGACCACCTCATTTCCTTCCTCCACAAAGCCAGAGACACAGAACAACAAGGACTCAGACAGAGAGGGGCGGTGGGTGGGAAGGTGGATGCAGATCTTGAAGAACTCCAGCTTCAGGTAAGAAACCTTCATTTCTGCTTCTAGTGGCTCTGGTATTCCCACTGATGGGACAGTCTGATAAGCAGTGCTGCAACTAATCTGGAGGTGGGAACAGAGTCCTCGTTGACTAGAGATTGAAACAACGCCTGGCTGAATCCAGCACCCTCTGGCAGAAAAGCTCTGCCTTCTGTGGACTCCAGTATGGCACCTAGAAAAGGGATCTTTTTTGAAGGGCAGAGGATTGACTTTGGGTGGCTGAGAAAGAGCTTGAGGTCTGAAAAGAGATTGGTAGTGAAGACTATATGGTTTAATGGATCCTCACATAAGGACAACTTTGGTAGCCAGTCATCTGAATAGGGGTAAACAAAAATACACCCATTCCTCAGATAAGCTGCTACCACAAAGAGACATTTTGTAAAAACTCTGGGTGCCACTGAAAGGCCAAATGGAAGACCCTGAACAGGAAGTGGTGATTGCCCACCACAAATCGAAGGTACTTGCAATGATTTTTCAGAATAGAAATATGTCCTTTGCACTGAGAGTTGCGAACCAATCCATGACCAACAGCAAAGGGATTATGGTGGCCAGAATCCAACATGTGGAATCAAAACTTCCAAATGTATTCATTTCAATCCTTTAAATCCAGTATCAGCCAAAAACCAACCAAACAAAACCAACCAACCAACCAAACAAACAAAACAAAACAAAACAAACAAAAAACAAAAAACAATCCTCCTTCTGTACCAGGGAATAAAATCCCTGACCCCTCAGGTATTCAGGAACCTTTTCAACTGCTCCTATCAGAAGTATTTTTTTCATTTCTGTGACAAGCATCACCTCAGGAGAAGAGTTCCTGAAGAAGGAGGGTAGGGGAGTTGGGAGGAGACAAAATTATTAATTGTACAGCATAGCCTCTTTCTACAATCTCTAGAACCTATTGTGCCACTGTAATTTGCTTCCATTTGTTGTTGAAGTCGACTAACCTGTCTCCAAAGAAAAAGGTTCATTGGTCTCATCTGACTGGTTCTCAGCTCCTCATTGTCCCTTCAAAACTGATGCTTGTTATGCTGTGACAATGACGCTAATGAGGAAGCAGTTTGCTTAGATTCGGATCTTGGCTTCAAAAGTCTTTTCCTACAGTGTCCCTGGGAGGATGCTGGTATTGCTGGGTCACCAAAGGATAAGATTACTTTAGCAGAAGGAATCAAACCCAGAGAGCGAGCTGTCAATCTTAGGTCTTTCAGTTGTCCCAGCAATTCGCCCCTCTTCTCAATTAAAAGAATCCCTGCCTTCAAAAGGAAAATCCTCCAGCTTAATTCTAGAGCCCATAGCTAGGCAGGAGAAATGAAGCCATATGTGCCACCTGATAGTCAAAGCAGGCACAAGTGCTCTGGCAGCAGAGTCTGAAGCATGAAACGAGGTGCTGGGTGTATGATTGGATACATCCTGGACCTGCATTAAAATGGTTCTCACCAACCTTCTCCTGTTATCAGGCAAGTCCGGTAAAAACAATGTCATACTTTCCCAGAGATGTAATTGGTAACAGGCAATGACCACCTGATAATTAGCCACCCATAGACAGGGATGATGAAGAGAATGTCTTTCTCTCTAACAAATCAATCCTTTCCCCCTCTTTATTGGCTGGGGTGGGACATGATAGTCCAGATCTTGCTGTGTTACTGGAAGCAACTACTTTAGGGATAGGGTGCCTGTGAAAATAGGAAAGCCCCTCAGAAGGCGTCTGAGACAGCTTGTCAGCTTTCTTAGAAACAGTTTGGCAAGAAGCAGGCGTGGTCCACATGGATTTAGCCGGCTGTAGCACTCCATCCATAATGGGTACAGATATTCTGTTGAAGTAGCCGCGAGAATACCACACACCAGGTGGCAAGTCTCTTCTGCAGGCAATGCAGGAAGAGTTGAAGTGGACACTATAATATCCACAAAGTTATGGAATTCCATAGTGTCCTCGGAAGGAGAGGAGGACAAAGCCACCCCCACGTGTTCATCCAGTGATAAATCAGGTTTATCATAGAATCATAGAATATCAGGGTTGGAAGGGATCTCAGGAGGTCATCTAGTCCAACCCCCTACTTATAGTCCATTTTCAAATGCTCCTGACTGAAGACAGAAGGTACCTCCTTGTCCTCTTCTTCAAACAGTGTTTAAGGCATCACTGTCTGTAATGTCAACAGATTCAGAGGAGTGGAATTCAAGATTTCTGGACTGCTAAATCCTTAACAGATGAAACATTACCTCTCCATCCACTCGGACGGTAATTAAACTAATGAGGAGGCTTCCAGTAAGGCTATAGGTCCCAGATTGCCAGTCTCCCCAACAATTAGGGTTTGGAAAGGAGGAAGAGGACCACAGAGTGGTATGAAGTGAGCCACTGGTCTCTGTTTTCATCCTCTATCTTCCTCCTGGTAAGGATTCGAGTCTGGATCCAATATGGAATTTAATGGTGATAATAGTGGATCCAAAGGGAAAAATGGAGATCTGGCTCCTTGGGGAGACCCTGCAGAGGTCCAAGGTAAAGGAAGCAAAGGGTGATTCTAGGGAAGACCGACAGTGTCTTCTGGCCTCCTCCTTTCAACAGCAGATGGGGAAGATGACCTCGGAACTCGGGAAATACGTCTCCTTTTGGAGCCCCTGTGATTTCCCACTCAGAATCGGTGAAGCAAACAGAGCCGGCAGGTGAACCTGGGATATCATGGTGACAGAGTTTTCTGGAACTGAGGACATAATCAGAACCAATCGAAGAACTGACAGCGGATCCGAAAATGACATCAGATCCAACATTCCCTACCACTCCATTATCCCTGGCTATGAAAGATGGAACGGCTCTCCGCCAGGTAACCATAGCAGTCTTGTCAGCATCTGATGAATCCAACAGTTCTGATGCATGGAATTGGCACTGCTAACACTGCCCGGCATGGCTGTTTTTTGGTCTCCCAGCCTCTTTTTCCACAACGGACAGAACCGGAGGCACCGATGACCCAGTTTCTGACACACTGAGCAATTCCATCTTCTTGGACGCAGAAGTGAAAGTCAGAACCAGCCCTGGTCCCACAGATGCAAGGTTTCCATTGGGGTCGCTTAGTTGGGAAGCACAAGGTATGGCAACGGTGAGGGTGGCCAAACTCTTTCAACCTCTCTTATGGAACAGGGGCCAATGGAGCCGATCACATGGCCCTTGGTTTGGACATCTGTAGCCTTAGAGGCTTGACTGAGGGAGCTGCAGGCACCGAGTCAGACCCCACCAGGACTTGAAGACCTCCAGTTGCTTGGAGCTACTGGTAGCCACAGGAACAGAGACTGCTCTGTTTGACCTAGGATCTGAGTCTTGATCAGGTCCAAAAGATCTAGCCTCAAGGGCTTCCTTTAGGAAAAGGAGTTGCAAGTCAGTCTTCCTATCCTGGCGTGCTCTGGGATTAAAGATTCAGCAAATCCAACACCCAGAAGGCGAGTCTCCTTCTCCCAGGCACTTGAGGCACTCCATGTTCATCGGATGCTGGGCAGACAGCTGGGCAGGTAGCCCACTTCTTGAATCCTGGCTGCTTCTGTTTCTTCAGTTCCTCTATCACCTGGAACCCACAGAAAGCCTAATTCACTAACCAAACCAAACGAGCTAACACATACTATGGCCTGGTCTACACTAGGTGTTTAAACCGGTTTTAGGAGTGTAAAACCGATTTAACGCCACACCCGTCCACACTGAGAGGCCCTTTATATCGGTATAAAGGGCACTTTAAACCGGTTTCTGTACTCCTCCCTAACGAGAGGAGTAGCGCTAATATCGGTATTACCATATCGGATTAGGGTTAGTGTGGCCGCAGATCGACGGTATTGGCCTCCGGGCGGTATCCCACAGTGCACCACTGACCGCTCTGGACAGCAATCTGAACTCGGATGCAGTGGCCAGGTAGACAGGAAAAGCCCCGCGAACTTTTGAATATTTCCTGTTTGCCCAGCGTGGAGCTCCGTTCAGCACATGTGGCGATGCAGTTAAAAATCAAAATAAAGAAAGAGCTCCAGCATGGACCATGCGGATGTGATCGCTGTAAGGGCAGGCAAATCTGTTCTATCAGCGCTCCGTTACAGAAGACAAAATTCAAAATCATTTTTTTAAAATCTCCAGACAGACGCCATAGCAGGGACTCAGCGCACTGCTGTGTGACAAGCGTAACGGAAAGCCAAAGAATCAAATGGACGCTCATGGACTGGAGGACTCAAGCTATCCCACAGTTCCTGCAGTCTCTGAAAAGCATTTGCATTCTTGGCTGAGCTCCAAATGCTTCTAGGGTCAAACACAGTGTCTGCGGTGGGTCAGGGCATAGCTCGGCAATTTACGCACCCCCCCACCCACCCTCAGAAGTGAAAGGGAAAACAATCCTCTCTCGACTCTTTTACATGTCACCCTATCTTTACTGAATGCTGCAGATAGACGCGATGCTGCAGCACTCAACACCAACATCCTTGCTCCCCCCACGCCATGGGCGGCTGATGGTGCAATATGACTGGTATCCGTCCTCATCATCAGCCTATTGGCACATGGGGCAGTGCAAAAGGGCTGGTAACCATGCCAACTAGCATCTGTGAGGTCGATCAAGGGCGCCTGGCCCTAATTTTTCCTGGTAGATGGTGCAGTATGGCTGGTCATCATAGCAACAGGGGGCTGAGCTCCATCAGCCCCCACCCTTCATGTGTAAAAAAAAGATTGAATTGCCCCTGGACTAGCAGAGGGATGCTGGGCTCCTCGCCTCCACACTCCTTACTGTCCTGTCTGGACTATCATAGCAGCTGGAGGCTGCCTTCCACTCATTTCTCACTAACAAGTCACTGTGTCTTATTCCTGCATTCTTTATTACTTCATCACACAAGTGGGGGGACAATGCTATGGTAGCCCAGGAAGGCTGGGGGAAGAACGGAATCAACAGGTGGGGTTGTTGCAGGAGCACCTCCTGATACAGAGCAGCTGTGCTCTCTGGTTCTATGATACAGTGGTTCTCTAGTACACTTGCCCATATTCTAGGCAGGACTGATTCTATTTTTAGATACCAAAAAGGAGGGATTGACTCAGGGAGTCATTCCCAATTTTGTCTTTTGCGCCCCTGGCTGATTTCAGCCAGGGGCACTTATGACAGCAGCAAATGGTGCAGTGCAAAAGGACTGGTAGCCACGATCATCTTATTACGAATTTATGGTATGGTAGATGGTGTAATATGGCTGGTAACCATCTCTGCTATCATGCAAAAGCAAAAGCATGCTGCTGTGTAGCGCTGCTGAATCGCCTCTGTGAGCGGCATCTAGTACACATACGGTGACAGTCACAAAAGGCAAAACAGGCTCCATGATTGCCATGCTATGGCATCTGCCAGGGCTATCCAGGGAAAAAAGGCACGAAATGCTTGTCTGCCGTTGCTTTCCCAGCGGAAGGAGTCACTGACGACATTTACCCAGAACCACCCGCGACAATGATTTTTGCCCCATCAGGCACTGGGATCTCAACCCGGAAATTCCAAGGGGCGGGGGAGGCTGCGGGAACTATGGGATAGCTACGGAATAGCTACCCACAGTGCTATGCTCCAGAAATCGATGCTAGCCTCGGACCGTGGACGCACACCACCGATTTAATGTGTTTAGTGTGGCCGCGCGCACTCGATTTTATACAATCTGTTTTACACAACCGGTTTATGCAAATTCGGAATAGTCCCGTAGTGTAGACGTACCCTATTTCTAGCAGTAAGACACTGCGACTCTGAAGAGACTGGAGCAGTTCACATCCATCCAGGCTGGCGGGGGAAGTTGGTGGGAAGGAGCACTACCACCTGCATAGACTTGCTCTCAGTGCACTGTGATGCTGAGGGGACAGGCGCGAGGGGTGCTGCAGTGCACTAACTGACCCCTCCGGAAGATGTTTTTACTGTGAGACACCACAAGGCGGCGCAGTACCCATAAATGGCAATATGGAGAGTCACTCAGAGAACTGCAAGAATTTAAGGGAGCTCTGTATCTAGAGCTAGGTTTGAATTTAAAGGCTGTGAAAGTTCTCCATCATAATGCGCTGAACAGAACCTGAAATGTGAACAGTGGCACTCACTGGATGACAATGTTCAAAATCCTGATCCAAAGTTTGTGTCCATCCTTAATTATGAGTGATCAATATTTTGTGGGGTTTGTGTTGTCATTTTTCATCCCCGAAACATGTAGACAAATTAAAGTGAATGAGGAACAAACCAGCCAGACCAGCAAGGAGAATCATGTATTCTGGGATATCTACATTCAGAAACAAAGCAAAATAAAAAAGAAAACTAAAGAAAAATCAATAGAACTTTAACACAAGCCTGCACAACACTGGAGGCTAAGCCAGGAAGTGAGGTTTACAGCAATGTCACTGGACTGCTGCTGCTGCTGCTGCCTCATTGCCTCCCAGGTGGGAAATCTTGCTTCAAAAAGAGGTAGGTGTTGCTAGATTCTACTTACCCAGCTGCTGCTAGACTCCGGAGTTCCCTAGAGAACCCCTTTCCCCACCCCCAGGAAGTGAGATTGTCTGGGCACAGAGAGAGTGTGTTTACAAATTATTGAGGGGAATTTAAAGTTTAAAAAGCACTGTAAGGGGTGGGGGGATACAGAATAATTGGTTTTAGCTGCTTCTCAATACTTCTCTTAACCCCATTATTGTGCAAGCATTCAGCTACCACCAAACCACTGGCTTCTTTGCAAAACTGTCAGGGGGAAACTGTGAATACATAACCATTATGCATTTAAATTTTATTTTTCATTTCTTTTAAATAATCAAAATTGTACCCTAGTTTATCCCAGAAAAAAGATTACATCTTTTTTCCCCATTTCATTTGGGTCAACTTCTTCTTCTCTTTTTAACAAAGCCTTGTGGGTAAAATTTTCAAAAGCACCTAATTAACTTAGAAGCCTAAAGTCCCATTTTCAAAAGTGAATTAGGGCCAGATTTTTAAAACTATAAGGACATCTAAAATGCAAATAGACACCTAGTGGGTATTTCAAAAGTGCCTAGGCACCTACAGTCTATTGATTTCAATACATTGAAATCAATGTAGACATTTAGGATCTTAAGTCTCATTGAAAGTGAACAAGATTTAACCTCTAAGGACCAGATTTTCCAATATATTTAGGCACCTAATGGAATTTTCAAAAGCACCTAAGGTGCCTGAACTGCTTAGGCTTTTTGACAATATCATAAGGTACCTAAGTACCTTGGAAAATCTGGGTCTAAGTGCCTAAATCACTTTTGAAAATGAGATGTAGGGTCCTAAGTCACTTTGCATTTTAAAAAATGTTAGCCTGTAGTCTTAACACTGTTCATTTCCACTTATTCACATCTGCTTGTTCTTGTCAATCCATCATGGTAAACTCTACCCATATCGACAGGTTTCAGAGTAGCAGCCGTGTTAGTCTGTATCCGCAAAAAGAACAGGAGTACTTGTGGCACCTTAAAGACTAACAAATTTATTTTAGCATGAGCTTTCGTGAGCTGCAGCTCACTTCTTCGGATGCATCCGAAGAAGTGAGCTGCAGCTCACGAAAGCTCATGCTAAAATAAATTTGTTAGTCTTTAAGGTGCCACAAGTACTCCTGTTCTTTCTACCCATATCAGCATTGCTAACTCATAATGTTACCATCAATTTTGCAAGATTTGGTGATTATTCTTTTTTAAAGCAAGGCGATTGAAAAAAAATGGACATTCTGCTATTAAGTTCAATTCTAGCCCTCAGGGTTGCAGAGAAAAAGCTTGAAAATGTTGGCCCCTAGAAGGCCCTCAAACCGGAAGAAAAATAAAAAGAACCTAAAATTTATTATTTAACAAAAAAAAACCTGTCTCATAAATGTTTGTAGATTGACTTGTGATTTTTGAACACTTGGGGTTAGCACTAATGCTACATAAAGTGATTCTGTCTACATGCTCTGAAAATCCCAAGCTGTTATTTTTAAAAGTCACAAGCTACAGAACACGAGGAACTATTAGTGGTGCCAATGAACTAACTCAAGAGAAAGAGAGTGAGAGACAGAGAGTGCAGCAGGAAGCCAGCATTAGGAAATGGTGCCTTTTAGAAAGTAATGGAAATCAGTCTCTTATTGCTGGACCACGGGATGGCTCTGCAACTTAGCGTCCATTTTTAATTGGATCTGCATTATGTAAAATTATACTTTAAAAAAAATAGCCCAGTTTTGTTGTTGAGACTGGACTAAAAAGCCTTGGAAAGTAGATCTAAGTAGTTTTTAGAAATATTTTTTTTGAAGCTCTAAGGATTTACTACTGTTTTGTATTAAACAAAAAAAAAAGAGCAAATTGCATTACAGCTGAGAGTTTGGGAGCCAAACTTCAGGCTGATGCAATTTAAAATATTAAAACTGGGAAAAAGAGGCACATATGATAACACATTATAACCTTTAACTATAGCAATGCTGTTAAAAAAATTCCTTGTGCTCTCTCCATAACAATTTAACATTTTTTTTTATAAAACTCAAAGATTTGGCTGAAACTAGCTGCAAGTAGAAAATTAACATGATTGACATAATCAACTGAATTATACGGTGAAGCAATCTATTTACCGTGGCCTCAGGAAGCTAGGCTAATAATCATGGCATCGTAAAATCAACTGATGTGGGAATTATATAAAAAATCTCATTACAAATGACTGGCTGTATTTGTTAAGACTACGAAAGTTGACTTTCTCTGAGACCCTCTCACGGAAGTACTGACCCATGGACCAGTTTGATAAATTGGCTGGTCCAGGTGTGATGGGAGATTCAGCAGGAGATGTGCTGCCTCTGCTCTATTGTTCCCTGCCCTTTGCTTACTGCCATGTGGACTGTGTAGTTTGGGAAGGGTCAGTGAAAAAGTCCTACACCATCACTCAACAGTAAGTATAATTCCTGAGTTAACGGCACTAACTCTGGTTTCCCCTCCACAATATGAACCGCATCTCCTCAGTAGAGGGGAAATTTTGATGGGCTTTTGTTTTACTTTTATCCTGGTCTTTCATTGCACAGTTGCAAACCCTGGGTGCTCCCCAACTTAACTATGGGCAGGAAATTCTATGAATGGAAACGCAGTGCTTCCTTAGTTGGAAACAGGCCACACAGGCAACATAAACCGTCTCCATTACGGCTACGCAGCTAGAGAGGCTGCTATGGGTACTGCCTCCTATCTAGAGGGGCCTTGCTGACAGTCAGCCAAGGAGGAATTTAAAAGGTCCAACTGGCCTAAATACATAGACGTATTTCTGGCAGCTCGACTGCACAGCTCACCAGAAAGAGAGGGGCCAAGAATTCCTCTTCTCCCAAAACAGTGATCAAAGAACGGAGGGAGTGCACCACTTTGTGGGGGAGGATCCTGACAGGAGCAGAAGGCTAGGGGAGCCCACTCTGAAAGTACAGATGTCCACCCCCCCCCCCGCACACACACACACACACACACACACACCACTCTCCTTGGGACTGAGGGGAAGTGAAGGAAAGGACACTTCCCCTCTTCCCAGCCCTGGGGCAGCTAATTGTAGCTGGCGAAGACCTATACTCTGTCCCTCTACGGGTATGTCTACATTTGGAGCTGAAGTGTGATTCCCATCAGAGACCCTAGGCCCACACCCGGGGTGGCGAGACCCTCCCACCATTTGCCCTGCCACAGCTACACTCTATTTTTAGCATGCTACTCAATGCGAGCTAGCACGAGTATGTCTCGTTGAGCTGAGAATGACACCCCTACTCCAAGTGCAGACATACCCTACGGGCTACACACAGCTATTTCCTCCAGCCTATGGTTGTCAGGGGTCCCACAGGGAGCATCATTTGAATGATGCTGGGGAAAGGCAGGCCCAACAAAAAGAGTCCAGCAGGATGGGAGGCGAGAAGAGCATTGACACCTGTTCAGCAGTTCCCAGTGCTACAGGACAAGTAATTTTTGGAGTGTGATGTAGCAAGCAAAATCTTCTCCTGATCAGGGCAATGGAGCATGACCCCAGCCTTCTAAGGCTTGTGCTATGTAGGAAGATACAGATATTGCTTTTGTATAAACCCCACAGCTTCTTAAGAGACTGTAGTTCCTCAGGATGTTATCTCATCAAACATACAGTGACCACACACACCGATCTAGAGGATTCCAGCCCCAGTTCAGCAAGGTACGTAAGCACATTGACCTCAGAAGGACTACCCATGTGTTTAAGGTGAGGTATGTGTTGAATCTGTCCTCTGTAATGCTCTTCGTGTTGGAAAACATTCTCAATTCCTGATAACTGACAATTTATAGTACTGTTTACAAAACCTTGTTTGGGTTGACTTTTTAAATTGGTACTAGACCTACGCAGAGGATGGAAATTCTGTTTCATGCAGGATTTTGAGAGTTCAACATTTGGCTTTGTTCCAAATAGGAACACAGAGTATGAAATTCTCGGAGATGGACATTTCCCTCCAAAACTGTTTTGGATTAACTGAAAAGTTCTGACTGAGTCTGGTTCTAGCAAAGTTTCTCTGACCAGCTCTGTTACTTTTACCAAGAAAGTCAACATGCCAACATTTCATGCTACACAAAGGTCATGGTCTATACTTTTTAATCCTGTGGTATGCACATTACATGTGCATCAGAACTGTTAGAATGTCCAATTCTAAAGAGGAATTTCTAGATAATTTTAATGGCATCAATGTTGGAAGGGGTCAAGGGGTGAAGGATGCTGCTGCTAAGGGCATAGGGGTGGCTGTTTGCAATTTTTCCTTGGGGGAACCCGCTGCAGCTGTGTGGAGTGAGTGAGAGAGAGTGTGCGAAAGAGACAGGGCATGTGCCTGTGACCCAGGGACCTCTTGGTGCCAGCTGGCTTAGGGCACAGAGGTGCATCAGGGCTACAGGGATCCCCTGGATCTGATATCTACATACTAGTTCACCAAAGAGTGTCATGTAAGATCTCTAATGAAAGCCTGTGTCATACTGGTCCTTATAATCATATACATACAGAAAATATATAAGGAGTTATGTGTGTGTGTGTGTATATAACATGTTTAAACTGTATGTATAAATGTATAAGGAGAGATGGTAGCGAGGTGCCTCATAACCCAAGGTACCTCACAACACAAGGTACGTCCCGGAAGCATCACAGAGCCTGGCACCAACATTAGACCACTCCCCTTGTGCTGCTGCTGCTGACTCTCGTTCCCCTAGACGCTGCCACCTCAGGCTGCTCCTTGCCGCTGGGCAGCAGTGGGACAGAAGGCGCCTGATGCCACAGGTGCAACCCAAAGGTGCAACTACAGCTCCCACCAGCAGTTCAGCCACGTACCTGAGACTGAGGATGAACTGCCGGCAGGCACAACCAGGCTGTCAATTGCAGAAGCATCACGTGAGCTGCCAGACGTTCGGCCATTCTGCTGAGAATAGGCCCAAATACGCCTCCAAGCTGCACCAGTGAAACTGAGAGGAGAGTCTTACTAATAATGATCCAGTCCCCAATCCTGTAGTCAGATCCTCTAAGGCAGTCTTGTTTATGCTGAGCAAAGGATCCACCTGTATAGAACTAACTGCAAGATTGAAACCCAGTTTGCAAAGTAATAGGGATAACACCAAATTTGTGCCCAACACATGCAAATGGATAAAGATTTGAGCAGGGGGCTACTTGTCAGTTGCTTTTAGACCACAGCCTAGCATTCTGACCAATAGTGTCTCATTGTTGTTATACACTACACCGCCTCTGGGCATATCCACCTGTTGTCTCTTGGCTTATACTTGGACTGTAAGCTCTTTGGGGCAGGGACTGTCTCTTTGTTCTCTGTTTGTACAGCACCTAGCATAATGGGGTCCTGGTCCATGACTGACACTTGTAGGCACTATTGTAACACAAATGATAAATAAATGACAAGAAAATTGGTTGAGGCTCATATTAAGGGGGAAGGCAGGATGTTGCTTTGTTTCACACATGTGTGCAATTAATCAGTCTATCTTAATGTTTCCCTTAATTTTACATTATGTCAGGGAACTGTAAACCTGTGAAGGAGAGAAAATGGGAAGTAACCAAAATCAATAAGAAAGCCTCATGAACATGCAAAGTTATTAGTGAAATACAAGGATTTTAATTAAAGATGCTGGCTCCTAGCAAAAGCGCTATGTTACTCTGATTGATCTAGACTGCTGCTTCAGCTCTTTCCCTCTCTCCCCACCAGCTCCTGCTTGATTTTCATTGCACTATGTGGATATTTACTGCATCAGCACCTTCTTTTCCCAAACCATATTTGTTGCACAAAGACTGTAAATACAATTACACCTGGGACAAACACCTATTCACACACATCCCTTTACGGGCATGTTTATATTGGGGGTTGATTTAAAGCCTATTTGCCTCCTTTGTGTTCTGTAGGATCAAACTGTATTTAGTTTAAGGTTGTTCTTATTTAAACTGTATTCAGTTTAAGGTTGTTCCTCTCTCTGGGACAAGGCAGGGCTTCTCCCCAACATGCTAAGGACTCTCTGCCACTCCTCCAGTCTCTTTTATACAGTTTTATTGTCCAAACTTGAGTCAAATCAACAAAAACAAAGTTCCTCAACTCATCCTGGGCTACAGCTTCCATGGGGTTTTCCCCCTAGAGTCCTCAGGTTCCTTTCGTCTTCCCTCGCAGGGAACTCTGGCAGTCCTAGTTTCTCCAGGGCTCCCTATTTCCAGGGAGCAGGCAATGAGAGCCACATGTCCATGCTCTTTCTCCTTTCTTCATGGTCTCTCAGGCTCACCTCAATGGGTCTCTCCCTATCTAACTGCAGGTGCCCTCTTTTAAGCTCAGGTGGGGTCAGCTGACCTGCCACAGGTGCATTGTCTCTACTCCTTCTTAAAGGGACAGTGCCATCCTGACACACACAGCTCATAAAATAGTGTATTCAGTTTACAGCAGTTCCAATTTCCTTTCACGTGGGAAGAATACAACACAGACATCAAGAGTAGATAGGACAATAAAAATAAGGAAAGGCTTTCAAAAGTGAGTAGTGATTTTTGAATGCCCAGATTTTGGAGTGTCTCACTATAAAAGGGTTTGGGTATTTTTTAGTTTGATGGGGGCTCAGTGCTTATTGAAAATCAGACTTGCCATGCTAAATTGGTTCCCCTGAAATTGAGGCACCCAGAATCCATAGCTATTTTTGAAAATGTTTGTTGCTGCTAATATCTACTAACATTTTCAGTGTTAAGAAAATGAATTAATTGCACAATACAGCATCTGGAAATTATCCCTTCTTTACCTATTAATGACAACAGTTTATCTATAATTTCCTATTAATTGTCCTCTTAAACATGTAAATGGATGTGTTACATTTATATAGATACAGGTGGTGTACCAGACACTTAAAGATAGAGAGATATAAACAGCTGGAAGGCAAGACAAGAAGTAGACTAGGTGGATGATATTCATTCAAGAACAAACTATCCTGTTGCTTTTCCCCCTGGTGTAATTTGAAATGAAAGACAAGGATTAAGATCTTTTTGTTTTATCCCTTTTTTTGGAAAATAATCTAAATCTTAACTTGGGAGGGGGGCTCATTAGGGTTTTTGCTTTAGCGACTCAATTAAAAAAATGAAATTATTAAAATGCAGATATGCCCTCCTTGAGTTCTGTTTCCAGGAACAAAATATTTAGGCTTGAAGATGTAATGCTTTTTGAAGCGTCTTCCTGCATACATCTGAAATATGGGTATTCTCAAATATACTAGCTTAGGGTACATAAAATATGTGTGAGACAAACTGGGAATGGGATGAGTGGCATCCAAAAATAACATCTATCAGACTGAAAATTCAAGTGCTTTTTTTAAGCAGAGATCAAAGTAATAACAGTGTGGTGTTAGTTGTTTTCTGGTTTTTGATTTGGGTCCCTACGTGTGTATTTCTATGATTAAACAAAAGTCAAGCAATAAATGCCCATATTAGTGTAAAATGCATAAAAGGTTTTTTAAAAGTCCCATCGCCAGTTTAATATGCAACAATATTTTCCTTAGAAAACAAGTGCTTACCAATGATCACATTAGGTCATAGGGGATAGAGAAGTGTGAAAGATAAAATAACTGCAGTCCCTGATAATCAGACACTGCAGGGAGCTATCCTGATACTGTGCTTAAAGATAAAAGGGTCTACACTTGCTATTTCAAATTAGATCTTTCTGGAGCCTAGATAACTTTCCCTTTTTCATCGTTTATTATTTTGGTAGCCACTTTTATGCCTTGGCCTGTCCCTAGTGTTCAGATATGTTTGCTCAGTCCTTGTAAAGAGAAAGATGGTTGTCTCTCCAAATAGTAAACCTACTGTATAGCTCTGCTAAGCTTCCAACTTCAGAGCAACATTGCAGATAAATTTCTCTCTCCCTGGCATTACTACATTAATCCACCAAATCAGTTTACTTATCTCAAAGCAGCTCTGCTTAGTAGTTGAGTTCTAGGGCTGGCATCCTGCAACACGAACTTCTGCAGCCACATCAAGTCCTATTGAAATTAATAAGACCCCACACTATGCAGAGTTAGAGCATTTCTTGCAGGGATCAGGACCCAAGGCTGTAGCTACAGTGAAATTATAGTAATCTGTTTTGGGGTTAGTGATGGGTGAACAACCAAACATTCAAAAGATAAGTCCCCCCAAAACTGGATTTTTATCCAGGCTATTAGGGTACTAATACATTTGATAGACAAACAGTCCTATGTAGGATAGAGAAAGGAACTTGCTTGGATGCATAACAGTGCCTGACCGGCTAAGGTCCACTTTTTCACCAGGTGGTTGAGTGGGAAACGTTGATTTAAGTTCTTTTTTCAGCACTAACTTCTTAAGTTGCAATCAAAAAGGCTGTCAGAAAATGAAAGATGTGTTCCAGCATGATCTACAGGGCAGACCAAAGATCAAGCTCTTTCGAATACCATTGTACCTGGTGCATTATTCAATGGTTCCCATAAACTGGCTGGGCCAAAAACACATTTATTGACATAGGTCAATTCCATCTGAAGTGGAAGACTTTGCTTGTGCATTTGTGGGAAAGAAGTTAACTTTGGCAGAGTGATCAGAGAGCCTTCACCATTATGAACCATGGCAGTGGGGTCAACAAAGGCATTTCTAAACCAGAAGCAAGTAACTAGTATGGAGATATCAGCTACTGCATGCATGCCTTGTGTGTGTGGCAATGTGAGAGGTGAATCCTTATGGTTGATGGTAGTCAATATGATTCTTCTCAGTGCAGTGGACAAAGACAGAACAGAAAACTCTAGGAACCTGAAGTCGGTGGAGTTAGAAGTCAGCTAAGACCCACAAATATCTGGATCCAGATGTTTCTGAGTGACATCAAATCTTGGTGCAGTATTGTGGAGTGCAGAGTGCATGGGACAGTAGTCATTTGGGCCCTTTCTTCATTGTAGACAATGTTAGAATAATCTTGGAACACTAGTTTTGTTCCTCTTGTAAAATTCTCCTGTAAAACAATTAGCATTTTCCAATTTCTTATAACCTCTTGCATGAAGGTAGTCCTAAATGTGTGCAAGTAGTGGTGATATTTCTAATGAAGCCAGTTAAACAGAGGTGGATACTATTGGACTGTTGATGATAGAATCAGGTATCATGTGCATGTGTGTGTTGGTAGGTTATTTTTGCAAGTCCTTTGCTCATATCTACTGCCTTTGGACCCAGAGCACAAATGGAACCATAGAAGACAGGCTCACATGTGGAAATGTATGGGAAAAGTTGACTTCCTAGGAAGAGGGAACCCAATGAGCACATACAATTTTAAATGCAAAGTAAAAATAAATATTTAAATAAAATAGAAACATCTAAGGATTTAGCCACACATCCAAACAAAGATATTCCTTGTGGGGAGAGTGGAAAGAAACAATAGGTTATCATTTTTGCACCTGCTAGGTCTTAAATAGCCACTGCCGGGGGGGCTCCAGGGCCATGGCCTTCCCATTTTTGAACGTGGGTGGGTCTGGCCCGTCCACTTTTTGGCATAGGCCTGCCCCCCCTGCCCTTCCTTTTCCCCCAAAGTTCCCCCCTCCTCCCACCCGCCAGCCAGGCTGGAAGCTGGAACCTGGCCCTGGTAAGAGTGGCCCAAGGACCTAGGGTTGCCAAACCTCCAGGATTGGCCTGGAGTCTCCTGGAGTCGGCATCGATCTCCTGGTGACCACTGAAAGGAATCCAGGAGATTTTAATAGGATATTTTAAGAAAATTATAGTAGTCATGTTGGGGGAAATGTATCTCCTGGAATGGCTTCAGTCACAGTTGGCAACCCTACGAGGAGCCCAGGCAGCTGCGGGGAGCTGCAGACCCTGCACCTGCTCAGGGTGGACGGGGCCTGAGAGCAGCCCCGGGCCCGTGTCCATGTCTGCCTGTCCAGGGCAGGTGGAGGGTCTGCGGCTCCCGAGAACTGCCCACGCGGCTGTTACCCGGACCCGGCTCTGGTTTCTGGCCTGGCATGAGGGAGGTGCCTGTGGGGCTGAAGAGCCGCTGCCGGGCCATGGTATGAGCCATGCAGGCATCCGTGTGTAGTGGCGGACCCTCCACCTGCCCTGAGGCCAGGGACATGGGCTGGGGGCTGCTCTTCGGCCCCGCACTACAGGCAGGTGGAGGGCCCTGGCTCCCCAGCCTAGCTCTGGCTTCTGGACTGGCCTCGGGGGGAAAGAGGGGCAGGGGTGGGGTTGCGGAGGGGGCAGGGCCTTGTGGCATCCCCAATTATTAGGAAGACCCTGTTGCCCCTGGAAAGAACTTCTTTTAAACAATCTCCATTATTGGCCATCTAAGTAGAACCTACATACAATGGACTACACCCTGAGATGCTTATCAAGAGCATAATCCTGCAAGGGGACAAATATCCTCACATTCCCATTGAAATTAATAGGATTTTAGAGCCAATTCAGCTTCTTGCAGGATAGGGCCCTCACTAAGGATTTCAGGATCAAGTCCATAGTTTTGCATTCTTGTTATTGTGTTTGCTCCAATGCATTCTCAAGTCGCAGTTAATACTCCCCAGAGCAACGCCCTACGTTGGGAAGCAGAGAAGAGAAGCAGCCTGTTGGCTTAAGCTTCATTAGAAACACAGGGGAAAAAAATGCTAGATGGGAAAGCACAACGAGACACTTAGAAAGCTAAAACTATTTTTAAAAGACCATGACAATATCCCTTTAAAATGGAAACCGTAGAATCCCTTTTACAGTTCTTCCCACGCCTTTCTTTCCCTGTCCTCACATACTTACAGCTCTGGCAGTGGTTTTCTGTGGGTCCCCAACATCGGCCTGTGCAGGACTTGTGGCATCGCCCACCTGCAGGGTGAAAACAAATAAAGATCAGTTAGAAACTCAGCTTCAATCTTGGGCCTCTACTGATTCCTCAAGGGAGGCACTACTGTTGTGATATGAGGATTTATATGCCTTACTGGGGTTGGCAAAACAGAGTCAAGTTAAGTAGCCAGCCCTATGGCTGAGGCACATGACATTGGCACTTTAATTTCCTAACTCTACTACCTCTTCTTAAATATATAAAAATAATTTGTGGATCTTGAGAACAGATGCTGCTCTACAGAGGAGAAAACCAGACTGGGAACATCTAAGTATATTTTCACCGTTAACTCTCCCAAGCAGTGAACATAATGGTCTATGCTGGATCCATGCAGCCTCGCGTCACTGGTGGATGCCGCTGCTAGAAATGGCACACAAAAACATCTGAACCCCATAACAGAAATAAAAGTCAATACAAATGAACAAACAAACAAACTTCTGGGGAAAAAGGCAAGCAACTGAGTGACTAATAAAGAAACATGGCCAAATCATTGTTAAAAGATATGGACAGTTTTATTAGCTAAATAGGTTGGTTTTTTTTACTTCCTGAAAGCAACCTATCGTCATTTTTGAGGACTCTTTCATTCTTCATAAAATATTTCTCAGAAAATCTGTTAAGCAAGCTTCCATTTAGAGCGTGATCCAGAAGCCCATTGAAGTGAATGGGAGCCTTTCCATGAATGTGTTAATAGCACTAACTTGCAATACTCTTCTGTATACACAAACTTTGGGAATGTTGACAGATCAAACAGGACCACATCCCTGTGCTAACACTCTGAACCCTGAAGTTCTAGCCACAAAGAAAAAGTGTTATTTACTTGGCTAACAGAGCTTGGGGGAAGATATGGTATTTTATTCACATAAAGTCAGAAGGTCTTAAGGATTATGTTCTTGAAACCCACTTTCACCACTCTGACATGTATACAGTTGTGGAAGCCAGTAAATAATTAACAAGGTTTTAAAGAGATCTTAATGAATGTTAGTTAGCATGAGTTAGGTTAACTGTGACCCTGGTGACGTGAGGAAGCAAGATAATGTAAGACAGAGGGAATTGTGTGAAAGTTATTACGACCTTGCAATATGCAGTCTTGCAGTCTTGTTTTTCTAGTGAGATAGCAGAGAAGCTTATGTATAAACAAAATGTATTTGTTGCTTTTTACTGTCTGTATTATTGTTAGAAATTGTCTGTAAAAGGTATAAAGGCTTGCTGTGATTGTTTACCAGTTGAGAGACCTGTCCAGGACTGGGGTGACCCTGTGTCCTATGGCACTCTCTCCCTCCATGGTAATTACTGGAGAAATAATAAAGTATTTGGTTTTGCTGCACCCAAACGAAAAGCGAGAACTGAGTTTTTCTTCGACAATTTGGGGGCTTGTCCGGGATGGCAACGCCCACGGACCCACAGACGGCTACTACGGATCATTCCCCTTCGAACCCCATGGCGCCACATGAGAGGTATGAGACCTTTTGAAATCTCTATTGGGGTATCGGAGGAGGACTTTCCGTGAGGACGTCTGTCTCTGTTGGGCTCACGCCATCTGAACTTATTGATTGTGCAGCAGGATCAGATGCAAAGTGGTATTGGGGAGAGGCCCCAATAAGGTTAGTTTATAGCAGTACTGGGAACTGCTGAGTTGGCCAAGGTAAATGCATAAGGTAATGCATAAGGTAAATGCATAGGTAAATGCATTAGAATGCACCGGTGCTGAGGGGTTTTTACCGCCTCAAGAGGGGTTGTCATACCGCCTCATGGTATTGGTCCGGACCAGGTAAAGATGCATCATGGTTAAAATAAAAAAAAAAGAGATAAAAAAAAAAAAAAAAAAAAAAAGGGTTAAAAAGAAAAAAGAAAAAGGAAGAAAAAGAGGCCTTGGTGTGTGTGTGTGTACACCAGTGTGAGTGGCTGTTACCGGGCTAGCCCGGTAACTAGTGGATCTTTAGGAGATCCGACCCACAGTGGGCTGACTCGGCCAGGCATTGTCCGGCGAGGAAGCTGCCTGGGTCTAGGAGTGTGTGAACCCATCTTCCCTCCCCTTTCCTTGTGAGTTTCTCCTGTGTGAGTGGAAAATGGGTAAGGGACTGTCTAAATATTCCACCTCACCCCCTAAGGGTACCCCAGCATATTACATGTACGTACATTATGGTTCTAAAATCTGCAGGTATTTAAATGATTGGAATCTGTACATGCGTGAAAAATTCATTTAAACAATGCCCATTAGAAGGTACCTTCAATCTAGATAAGATCATATATCTCAGTGGAGCTTTAATCACAGAGAAAAGCCTCTGACACAGTGTGAGCAATTTGTCTAGGAACGGGTTAATTTGAAATTCGGCTTAGCCCTGAGATAAAGGAGAAGTTGTTTTGTCTTCAAGGTCATGAATCAGTGCGGACTATGCTAAGTGCAAAGGCTGTACAAGTTACAGAATTGGAATTATATTTGCAAAGCTTAACTTCCCAGTGAGACATGTGTGAGTATTGAAGTGGTTTAAGGCTTGGGGCATTCATGTTTTCCTGTGTGAGGTGGGAGCATTCCCAACACTCTCCATTGTTGTTTTATTATTTTTAATGAAGCTTTAAAATTTGATTGTATGCTCTGTCAGTCTGATCACCTGACATGAGGGATAAATTAGTAACAGGAATTTGTCACAGTTTGGTGTGCAATTAATAATGGGGGGGCCCTGCAGAATTTACACCATCTCTCTGTTTACCCTTGTTATTTTGTGTTTGCTTTGTTTGGTATTGTTGGTTGCATGATTAAAGGTGAGCTCTAATAGAATAAGGAAACACTATTTAGCTTTGGCTCTGTTTTGTTTAACCGGTTACTGATGTTTTTCTGCTCTGTTCATTTGGGCGTTAGGTGTGTGAGCGGAACTGAACTTCTCGTTCGTAATTCCTCAGGGTGGAAGCCATGTGTGCGATGAAGCTCTGAGGTTGTCCTGAGATTTTTACAGTCCCGCCCCCCCGTAGCGGACAATATAATAGAAGTAGAAAAATTTGGCTTAGACTGTAATTTTTTGCTTTTTGTGTAATTTTCTTTTCTGTTTAAGTGTCAGCAGACAAATGGGTGGGTCTCTGGGTAGACCCCCAAAGGGGTCTGGATTATGTGTTAAGTGAATGGCCATGTATTTTTGCCCAGGTGGCAAGTCTTACTAGGGAGGACTCAGGTAGTCTTGTGAGTAAAAATATTTTGGGGAAAAGACCAGTAGGGTGGGGCTAGTTGAGAAGCTCACCATCCTAGCTAAACTGGTTGTGGAACAAGCTAGTGTCCATGGACGGGACGATTCAGCGAGAAAAAAGGATCGGGCCCAGGCGACCAGGCAACAGACAGAGTGATTGGAAAACAGGTTGGAAACTTTTGAGGGTGTAGTGGAAAGAAGGAGTAAGTGAATATAAGCATGAGGATTTCAAATACTCAAGAGGATATTTGGAATGGTGATTTGAATTGGTAAAGTGGCTGTTGGAAGGGAAAAGCGAGTGATTTTTAAGAGAACAGTTTTGGTGTCTTTGAACTGTTTGTAAATAATTTCAGGCAAATAAATTTATTAGATTGTAATAATTTGGCTGTGCCTAATTTTGTTAAATCAGTTGAAGACTGTATACAGTGCTATGTAATGAAAATTTTATTAGGCTCTACAGGCACTATAAGTGGTGATGTTTTCTTTCAGTGTTTAAAAGCAGGAGTTAGAAGAAATAAAAAGCAAGCCAGAAATAATCTGTGTTACTGCAAATTAACTAACTGATAAGGTAAAGGCCTCTGAAACCAAGGCTGTCTAAGAAACACATACGAGAAAATATGGGGTAATTCCTCTGTTTTGCCTAGAATCAACAAGAGTATTTGTATATTTTAAGTATTTAATTGCCCAGACGGGGTGGACCTCTGTTTGTCTTTCAGATAATCAAAGAAAACTAATGCCAGCAGCACAGCATTCAACGTACCTTGATTTACTGGCACAGTAAAAAATTATGTTGTGTGTTCTATGTTCTGTCTTGTTGTGTTTTTTTTTCGTAGCCAGAATTGTTGTGTTTAATATTTTCATGAGATGGTCTGATTTGATATCAAGCGGAAATGTTGGATTGAGATGCAGATACTTGTTTTGTTCAATTTAGAATACAAAGTGTTTGGTTACATCAGAAAATGTGATATACTAAAGTCTAATACATTTTCTTAAGTAAGAGAAAGAAACTACATTGGCCACATCTTTTAATTGAGAATTGTTGTTAAAATTTGCATACTGACAGGGTTAATTGGAAGCGAGGACATGAAAAGTTAACCCACTCCCCATATTGTACAAGGGATCCTTCTGGCTACCTCAGACTTTTAGCCAGAGGGCTGGGGATGGTGGATAGCTATTGGACTAGAAGTTATATTAAGTGGACTTCTCAAAGTGGGTGTGCTTGTCCTGGCTTGTTCTTCCAAAGTTCTGTAATAAGGTTATTTTAGTGAAAGGGTATATGTGGCATACATTGAATGATAATACTTCTGTACTGTATAACAGTACTGTTTATGTGTTCATGGTATGAAAAAGGTGTATAATTGAAGAGTAAAAGTTTCCTTTGTAGGTTAAATGAAAAAAAAAAAAAAAAAGCCAAGAAGAGAATGGCTAACATGCGCTGGCCCCAGTCAAGGACACCACTTGGCTGCCTACCAAGAGAAGGGGGGGGGGAATGCTTGCTGCAGTTACACGAGATTGGTGTGCACCGGCCAGCCCACTCTCCTCCTTGGGACCTTTTGTAAATATTCAGATTGATTTTATTTAAATGTCTAAATGTTGTGGTTATGAATATGTATTAGTTTTAATTGATGTATTTACCACTTGGGTTGAAGCTTTTCCCTGCAGGACAGTAGATGTCTTTGCTTACAGATTTTGTACCACGTTTTGGCATCCCTGTGACTATCAACAGTGGTCGTGGAACTCATTTTACTGGACAGATTGTAAAGGGGTTATGTGCAACTCACTGCCCTCACCACCCACAGTCTGCTGGGACAGTGGAACGCCGGAACGGGACTTACAAAAAATGAACTGGCCAAGATTTGTGCTGAGACACACTTAAAGTGGCCAGATGCCTTTCCTTTGGCACTGATGTGTATGAGAGCCATTCCCAATCGAAAGACTGGACTCAGCCCTCATGCAGTTTTGACAGGACGCCCAATGTGACTACCAACTGCATCCCCACTAACCCCAGCTCAGATGGACATTCATTTGCTGGATAACATAATGCTTAAATATTGTCAGGCACTAATGAAATGTGTTAAGTCTTTTTATACACAGGTGATGGAAGCACTACCAAAGGATCCTGTGCAACCTTGCCACTCGTTGGAACCAGGAGCCTGGGTCTACATAAAGATCCATCAGCGAAAGACTGCCTTGGCTCCATGCTGGAAAGGCCCTTTCCAAGTCCTGCTGACTACCGACACCGCTGTGCAGTGCCACAGACTGACTGCTTGGACCCAGGATTCTCACTGCAAAAACACCCCTCCACATCAGACGAATTTTCCTATTGATGCTTAGCCTATTCTTTCTTCTAGTTCTACTGTGCTTCTGGACAGCAGGGAAAAAGCTCCCTTGTCCACTGACAGACCAACTGTGCCTTTAGACTTTTCTAGAAAAAGCACAGCTATTACAGGGTGATATGTGCTGGAAACCTCTCCCCTGTAGGATGCTGAACCTTAATTGTTTTGGGAAAGAAGAAGAAGCACTCACTCCACTGACATTGCCAAAGTCCAGGAATTCCTGACTGAAAAGGACATTGAGAACTGACCCTGGTGAAGAAACAAAGAATTACATTCTGGCAGGAAGAAATTTGTGGGACCCATGCTTGGGACTGTGGTATTAATTGGATTTTGGGGTTTATTCTACAGGCTGCGCCCTGTGTTCTGGATAAATCCTTCAGTATGTATTGCCCTCCCTAATTGGATTTTAACTGACATTGCCCTTATCCAGTTTTCTACATACCCAGATTGTCGTTTCCACCCTTAGTTCTATGACCCAGAAGGAGACTGACAGAGATGGTATTGAATATCACTGAGGCTGGGAAGGCATTGCAGTGGGATCTGGACCAGACTTGGCCCACTGCCCTTACAGACACGTCAGGAGTACCATCTGATCTGTGGTCATGAAGACATACTTGGACACTTTCTGGATGGAAGTGTGGACATTCGCAGTGCTCCTTCCAAGCATATGGACCAGTTAGGGGGTGTGGGCTCCCACATACCGAATCCTGCTGGGTCCATGGGGAGGATGCATGTGGAACTGAATTATTTACCGAGACATCTGGGAAATTAGACCACCTGGTATACCTACCTGATTTATAGACAGTACCCCTAGAATAACACCTGATGGGATATACATATTGATTTTACCACTGCTGCAGGCAATTATATCATTTACTGGCCTGCAGATAGAATGCAGATAGAATGTAGATAGAATGCAGATAAAATATTGCAAGTAGTTCTTAGATTTTAGGTATATTTTGATTGGACTAGAATAATGCCTGATCGGTTTCAAAATTTGCTTTCATTGTTACCAAAGGTTCTAAGAATCTCTGAATTGCAAGGGCAAATTCCCATGCTTTAGAATATATATCAAGCTGGAAGGAATGCCTTTCATACAGCTTATAGAGTGTTTACTTTATGTACTAGGTATGATGTTTTGTGCTTTGTGTTCGCAATTGTACAACAGCCCCATTATATTATTCCTATGGGATTGTTATTGTTTGTAATGTTGTTAGTTAATTTAGGATTATATTATTGTTGTTGTTGTTGTAAATAACGTAAGAATAGCAATACCTTTCATGTTCATTCTAATCATGCATTGTCATTACGTCCCATGACGGTTGACATGTTTGCTGTAGAATCTGAAGTCCATGGTTTCATGCGAATTGAGAGTTGAAATTGTTTGTTGTACTAGAAGTACAAAAGGGGGGAGTGTGGAAGCCAGTAAATAATTAACAAGGTTTTAAAGAGATCTTAATGAATGTTAGTTAGCATGAGTTAGGTTAACTGTGACCCTGGTGACGTGAGGAAGCAAGATAATGTAAGACAGAGGGAATTGTGTGAAAGTTATTACGACCTTGCAATATGCAGTCTTGCAGTCTTGTTTTTCTAGTGAGATAGCAGAGAAGCTTATGTATAAACAAAATGTATTTGTTGCTTTTTACTGTCTGTATTATTGTTAGAAATTGTCTGTAAAAGGTATAAAGGCTTGCTGTGATTGTTTACCAGTTGAGAGACCTGTCCAGGACTGGGGTGACCCTGTGTCCTATGGCACTCTCTCCCTCCATGGTAATTACTGGAGAAATAATAAAGTATTTGGTTTTGCTGCACCCAAACGAAAAGCGAGAACTGAGTTTTTCTTCGACACAGTGTTGATGGCACAATTGATTATATTGTACAGTAATTACACAGTGTGTGCCAACTACCTTGTTGAAAGTAACAGTTCTTTGTTGGACTGAAGTTCATTTAAAGCAATTATGCCTGGAAAGCATTGTTGCTGACATCATCAGCATATAATTTCCTGTCAGTTTCTGCCATCTGTTTATTTAGATCACAAACACATTATAACTACCTAATGCAAACTCATTCTGGCTGACAGGATGGGGACTCCATCTGGCATGAATAATGCAACTTTAATCAGTAATAACGATAATTATTATTAAGAGGCTACTGGAGTCCTGTGCAGAAAGCTAATAAATCTAAATTGATTTATAACACTGGAAATTAGAAACGAGGCTGAGGCAAACAGCAAACGTGGGAAACTTTTAACAGAAGAGACTCTCAGTCAGGTGAATAGGTCCATAGACCCATCCAACTGAGTAAGGAGTATTAGGAACCTGCCTTATGCCCCTTGGATATTGGCTCCTGCATATCAAACACAGCGGATATTGTAAACCTACTTATTCCCACTCCCTCAGAGCAGGAGGGCAAAGTCTTGATTCCACATACAACAGCCACACTTCTTAACTAATGCATCTGAGCCCATGCAGGGAGAGTTGCAATTTGCTGCTGGTATAGGAATGAGGGGGAAGCAGGTGAGGAAAGCCAACTCACAGGTGTATCTCTGTGGCACAGCGCATCCCAGAGTTATTCCCAAGGCAGTGCAGATTATGCTTATGGTTGTACCTAATGTCACATTGAGTTTAGAGAAAATGGTTAGGGAGAAAGCTCATGGAAGTCTTGTGACTATATCTATTGAACTCTTAGAATACATACAGACCATTTGTTAATTGTATATCCCAGAAGCAGAATGAGATTTCATTTCCCCTCTCCTTTTCTGATTTCTATCCCCACCCTATATTTACTGTACCCACTGGATTTTTCATTGCCATAGTGACATCTGTGGTGAGATAACAGTAGCTTCAGGCTTCATGACAGGTGACCCCTAGCCAATGAGTCCTCCTACACTTCTGTGCATGCTGAGATCTGTGAAAGCTCCACATATGAATAAAAGTCTTTGCATCTCAAATTCCTTGGCACCAACATGATCCTTGGTATGGAACCAAAAATGCATTCACCCAGCTCCTTCCATCCTGGAGATAAACGTGATTCAGCATGTTCACAAGTCGTTTTTAAAGAACTTTAACTAGACTGTCTGCTTCCTATTACATGACTTTGTTTGGCAGTGTCAGACGATAATTTGCATTTAAATAGAGATATATTTAACAGGAGAGCAGGGGGGAGGCTGCCAGCTCTCTTTTCTCTCACTGGGAGCTCAAAGTGTCTGCTTCATTGTTTTCTCTTCTCTCAGTTACACAGGCAAAATGAGAAGCTGAGCATGTAGACAGCACATCTTTGAATTAAATTATCACAAGTCCTTTCGAAGGTCAGATATCAAATACACGGGGAATAAAAAGAGTGGCTTGTCCATTTTGCTCTTTAGTTGTTAGCGTTAAGAACCTTGGACCTCTCTCAACATGAACAAGTACTGGTCTAAATTCTGCCCTCAGTTATCCTCATGCAGCTACAAAGACTACAGTGGGTTTGTTTGCACAAGTGTAACTCAGGGAAGAACGTTGTCCTCTAAGGATCTGATTTCTGGAACTCTCTCTCACGAGACTTGTCCCACTGGAGTGCTCATGAGATTAAGAGGTATCCATATGAGCAAGGATTTGCAAGAATCCATCCAAACGTCAGCTGTTTGAAATTTGTCCCCAGATCCAAAAATATGGACCTTCCTGCAGAGAAGTCTGCTGATTCACTGAGGGTATGTCTACATTACGCGCTGGATCGACGGGCAGCGATCGATCCAGCAGGGGTCGATTTATCGCGTCTAGTCTAGATGCAATAAATTGACCACTGACCACTCTCCCGTCGACTCCGGTACTCCACTGGAGCGAGAAGCATAGGCGGAGTCAATGGGGGCGCGTCAACTGTCGACTTACCACAGTGAAGACACTTCAGCTATGTTATTCATGTAGCTGAAGTTGCGTAACTTAGATCGATCCCCCTCTCAGTGTAGACCAGGCCTCAGGGACAGAGATGTCTGCATAGTCTTTTGTTCTTCTGTAGTTCTATGTATCACACTACAATGAATTTCAGAAAGGGTCTTGATGGACATGAGTAGATTTTAGAAAGTTCACAGTGAGCCATCAATGAAGAACTGTTTTTCAGATCAGAGATTTGGGAAATAAAGTAGGCAATTCCTTTCATTGTACTCACCGTGTTTATAAAAACCAAAAACCTCCGAGAAGCAGATGGAATCTCTGGGAGACTCCTTGCAGGCTCACTTCAATAAAGAAATGTTAAAGCATGGAAGAGTACCAAGTATCCTTGACGGGGGGTTTTGGGGAGGGGTGTTTTGTTTTTTTTTAATAGCAAGGTGGGTTAGGTAAGGAATCACACTTCCTTCCTATGATTTTCTCCATTAATCTTTGCAGATTAGGAGATTGATTTTGCAAGATGCGGAGCATCCTCAAGTGTCAGTGGTGAGCACCTTGCAGGATCAAGCCTTATTCAAGGGAGAGAAAGCCTGGATCTGATCATTCATCACATACATTCTTTGTGCAATCAACTGTTGGCTCTCAACAATTAGCTGGAACCTGGCCATCAATATATGATGCCAAGAAAAAAATTCTCAAGCAATTTACCTTGTAAGTGGTTACCTTGCCCATCTGCTCAATTGTCATTCATTACCAAAGGCAATAAAAAAAAATCTGTTTCCCAATCTACTTTTGTTTCCTAAGTGACACATGAAAAGGCAGCCTCCAGAGGAGCCTGAATCTGTGGTCCCTTCTTTGCCCCTAGTGATGAAAATGTCTGAAGGAGACATCTAGTGATGTCAGCTCCATTTCTATTCCAGAATATTACTGGTGTTCTGCATACATAATGAAGTTTCACTCACTGAAACACAAGAGGAGTGAGGGGCAAAAATCAGGACTGCATAATTGTACTTAATTTGTATTTAATCTAAATGCTGAAAGGCCAGAGTTGTTGAGGAGCATGTAAAGTAATTTTGTTCTGGCAAATCCCATGAAGAAAACTGACTACTTGTCTTAGATGGTTTATAAACAACGAAGCCTGCATCTTGGCTGGTGGTTAAACTAGATGACCCTTGCAATCACTTCCAACCTTATGGTTCTATGATTTTAGGAGTCATTTCCCTTTGGTCAATATTAATGCAACATGTCTTTCATTATGGAGGCTGGGGCAGGAAATCTTCATACTCTTCCAATGCATGGCTACCCCTGTGGGAGATATCTATCAACAGCTTACTCCGTCTGCTCTACCAACTGACAATGCCACCAACAGAAATTAGAAGCTCACTAGACTGGGAAATCCTAAGGATACTTCCACCTTGCACTAGCCCAATAACTGAGAAGAGCTTTCCTTTGTATCAAGATAGACTTTATTATGACAAGAAGCTACAAAAGGCTGTTATTGACAAGAGAAGAAAACTGATGTTCTCCTCCTAGGCCCAAGCTATCATTAGTGTTCCTCCACAGTTCCTTGTCAACTGTCATAGCTGCCTTAAGGAGACTCCTTTCACCCAGAAAATGGGAAAGAAGAGAATGCAGTAGAATTCAGAGAAGAAGTGGTCTCACTTTACATGAAGTCTCCATTTATAAAAGGTTAATAAATCACTAATGGATGTTATCAGCATGTTACTGATATGAGTAGCATATGTAATGGATGCTTATAAGCACCTCAGTAGCAGGTGCTATTCACAGTTATAAGCCATAGTTATAAGTATCCTATTGATCTTTTAACCTCTATATTACAACTTAAAATAATCGATTAACTATGGATTAAAACATCTATGAATAATTTATTAGCCCTTTATAAACTACTTATAAACTAAACCTTAATTGAAAATCTGACTAAAGAAATTGACTATTTCCCTAAGCTTTAATGAAGAAGTTCGGAACCATACAACCATAACTTGCCATAATGTCCCAGATGTGTAGGGTGGTCCCAATATATTCTGCCTTAAGATGCCTCATCTCTTTCTTTTCATTGTTTAAACATGACACTATGTTTAAATAGGGCTGCACTTTGTTTTTGTAAGCAACTAAAATTACTTAGTTTTATGTATGAAAAGATACAGTTGATAGCAAAATCAAAATATAATTCAAACACTGCTGCATGGTATTAACTGGAATTAAAGATACTATTGTTGTGATGAATTGTTCTGCCTTTATCAGCCTGTAACGCTTTCCATGTCCTTGTCTAACAATTCCTATTGTCATGCGTTTATTCATTCACACTCCTTTGTTAAGTAAAAATCATTTTACATTTTCTACCAGCCTTGTGTTAGTTTCCAGATCTCTGCTATTGATTTGAAAGTTAATTACCTAATGGAGAGATTCACACTTTTCAGGGTTTCCTCTCTAGGGAAAAACAGGCATGTCTGCAGAGAGTGAGAGTAAAAATTCGGGTAAAATAGAAGGCTCATCTTCTATAAAACACACCACTTGCTTTCTCTCTGTCGCTACGTAAAAAAATACAGGGCATGAAAGTTTAAGGGAGAGATCCTCAGCTGGTGTAAATTGGTGTAATAACACCAATTTCAACAGAGCAAAAGTTCAGGATCTGTCCCTAAGGGTATGTCTACATTACCCGCCAGATTGGTGGGCAGCGATCGATCCAGCGGGGATCGATTTATCGCATCTAGTCTAGACGCGATAAATCGATCCCCGAGTGCTCTCCCGTCAACTGCTGTACTCCACCGTGGTGAGAGGAGCAGGTGGAGTCAACAGGGGAGTGGCAGCAGTCAACTCACCGTAGTGAAGACCCCACAGTGAGTGGGTCTAAGTACATCAACTTCAGCTACGTTATTCACATAGCTGAAGTTGTGTAACTTAGATGGACTCTCCTCCCCCCGCAGTGTAGACCAGGGCTAAGTGTTTTTCAAAAGGGGACTGCTCCTGAGATCCAACTTGCTCACCAGGCTCAGTCTTTTCTTTAACAAATCCTTCGATAAGGTGACTGACAACAGGCAAGTCGGATCGGTGGAACCTGACCTTGCAGTTGGCAGCATAATCCATTGTTTCCACAGCAGACCCAGGAAGCCTGATGGAATCATTTGTGCATACACTAAATAAATCCCCTGGTACTGAGGACCTGCATGGGGATTATGAAGGATGACTATTTCCCTGTAACTAGAAGAAGAGTATAAGACACCTGCATGCCCCTTCTGTGATCACTACTGCAGCCTGTAGGCTGATAGTTGATCTGTCCATTATATGGATCTGCCCATGTCGCTCTGTGGGCCAGCAGAGATCCCACTGAAGAGCACTGCTCTACTCCATGCTGGGGTTACGATCTCCCTGCCTGGACTCTCTGGGGGCAGCTCACTTACCCTACTCTAGAACCTCAAGACCATCCACACATCTGGAGGGATAAAAGCATAACTAGCAACTAGTTTTAAGACAGAAAAATTGAATCTACTTCTCCTACTCCTCTATTTATCCACTAATCTTCCTCTCTAGATAGGCACAGAGAGAGAGAGAGAGATACACACACAGAGAGATTCAGACACAGGCAGCTGAAAACAGACTGACAAGGGAAATACGTATGTGTAATGAAAACAAACTGAGAGATATACACACTGAGACAGGAAAAGAAAGAGCTAGAGGGACAGTATTAAAAAAAAAAGGAAACTGGAGATAAAATACAACCTGCATTGAGGAAAACAGAATACTTGCTAACAATGGAGTATGTAATTTGTGATAGGGACAACCCTAAGCATGTCAGTGTTGACTGGATCAGAGGAATCTGTGCAGAATTCCTAAATTACAAAGTATTGCTAGCTATGTCCACAACAGACAGAGCTGATCTTAGAAGTGATTGACCACCAGACATAAGAGAATAAATGAAAAGTCAAAAAAAATCATGTTGGCAGCATTGAACTGGCACAGGCCGGTGGATTCATATTTATCATTGACAGCGCAGGGCTGATAGGAGGCTCACTGTAACGTTACTGTTCTGCTGCTACAGGAAAATGTCTTCAGGCCATAGTAATGAGTAGAGAAAGAGACTTGAGGAGGAAAGAGGGATAATAAAGATACTAACATTTCCCCCCTGAGACAGACACAATAGGTAAGATTTCTGACTCAATATATTAATAGGGAATTTAGTCTTCCAGAAAAAAACAACAACAACCCTTCACACATGACATGGTCTAAAACTTTACTCTGATTAAGCAATTAGGAGCTATTAATTATTACTGCTTATAGCTGTTAGCACAGAGCAATGTAAAGGGAATTCCCCCCACTGCTATGGAGAATTAGTTCCAAGCAGCATCAAATGCATTTCTAAATACAGAGCTAGGGGTCCCAAGCAAATTGGAAAACCCAGCCAGAAGACTAAAAGACTAGGTCAAGTTATACCTACTGCTTGGCAGACTCATCAAGATCAACAGACCCTTGGGAGTCTCTCGTATTAAAAATATATTTCCCATGTGTGAGCCACAGATACTTGCACACATTCATTGAAATCAATGCACGTATGCCAGCTGGGGCCTGGAGGTAAAGACCCCCTCGAGCAGCAATACCATCTTGCGGCACAACTTGCTCACATTATTCTTTCTGGGATGTCACGATAGGCACTTTTGGGCTGTGGTTCCTGAGCTCAGAAACAACAAAACAGAGCAACCGCATAGAATCCTAGTAAGTTCAACAATTACATATGCAGGGGGTTCCCCCTCCTGTGTTCTGGGTGGGAGGTTATTACACATGCATATGCAAAACACGTTTGCATCCACATTAATGTAATTAATAAACACCGATTATGCTGGACATCTTTTAGCTGCAACAGCAATGGACAAAGCAAAAAGATAAACAACTTTTTTTTTTTAATGTATCCAGTCTGACAGGAGCATAATTAGAGGTGAGAATCTGAGGCTAGAGCTATAAGTACTTTCTGTGTGATCATGCAGAATGTTGTGTGAGAAACTCCAATGTCATTATTGCAGATTTTCAGAGGGCCCTAAAAAAAAAAAAATTCAAAGCCACATTGACAAGTGAATGATGAGCTTGGTGGTGTTCTTGGCCTAATTTCATACCAAAAACCAATAACTGAATTATCGGACAATAAGATGAGATATCATTTGGTTGCTATTAGAATGCATCCAGAGCAGTGATCAGCAGGGTGGTGGAGAATGCAGCTTCCGTTGTTAAAATAAAGTCAGATTCTTCAGAAAAGAAGATGAGAAGTTGGAAGGGTATTTTTTCATTACTTTATATTTTTGCATGCCTCTGTACTGCTGGGATGTGTCTGTGTGGATGTGGATGTGTGTGTCATGGTACCATGGATATTTTTGGCACATTTCCAGCCAAGAGGAAATGAGGACTAACAAATGCAAAATAAACTTCCTGGATACACTTTCACCTGAATAATCATTCCTGCTAAAACTGATGGAACTTTCAGGATTCACAAACATGTTCAGAAACAAATAGGTGGTCATCTTGTGAACAAGGAGTAACCTGGAACCATAAATGACAAATAAAGCAAACTGGTCACTTTTTGCAATGTATTACCACCTCCAATGTTGAGATGTGGCACCCATTTGGAATTGCTCTACCAGAAGCAGGGGTGGCTCCAGGCACCAGCGTGCCAAGCATGTGCCTGGGGCGGCAAGTTGCGGGGGGCGGCCTGACAGTTGCCATGAGGGCGGCAGTTAGGCAGCTTTCGGCGGCGCGCCTGTGGGAGGTCCGCCGGTCCCGTGGCTTCGGCAGTAATTCGGCAGCGGGGACGCCGAATCCACGTTACCAGCGGACCTCCTGAATATGAGGAACCATCACAGAAAGCAGTTCAGTCTTCACATCCATTTAGGATCTTAGGCTGTCTGCTGAAACTAGCTAGAAATAGGGAGAAGGGGTAATATGCTAAAGGAAAGAAAGGAAAGCAGAAGATTTAGAAAGAGGACACAGAATGGCAGGAATAAGTGGAAATACTCAAGGAATTTGTAACCTGGTAAAAGATCCTAGGTGGAATAAAATTGGTACAAGAGCCTTTTCTTACTGCTATTTCTCCATATTAGATGGAGTAGCATTTCTTCCTTCCGTTCATTAAATGGCGGAGGCTAAATATTTACTGGTGGTGAAGGGGAATTTTTAGAGCCCTATCAGTGCTGAGGGGAAACAGGAAAGGGTGAGTCAAAACCCTGCCAGGCATAAATTAACTGAAGATGAGGGGAAATGTAAGGCAAGTAAGGTACCACTGAAAAAAACTCCACCCGGTGAGGAAAAAGGTATCGTTGCTAGAACAGAGAAGCTGCTGGAGAAAAGAAGAATCCCCAGTGGGGAAGCCTGGCTGGCTGAAGTCTTTAGTAATGTCTCTTTAACAACCTATTTTCAGGAGGAGGAGAAAGAGCAAGGATGACGTTAGCATAACACTGAGACATATTTTACAATCTTCTTCAGATAAAATGAAGTGAGGTCAACATCTCATTTGCTTCCTTAGGAGTGAGAGGGAGAAAGTTAGGTCCAGTTCAGCACCCACAGAAGTCAACGGGAAGTGTTGATTTTGATGAGTACTGGATCACAGTGATAAGTAGCCATCTATAACAATGGCTTGCATAGAGTGAGTTGACCTGCGCATTTTGATCATACCTTCTTGGAGACTCATAGTGAGTTTGTCATGCAGACATGGGAATTTTTCCACATGTCATTGTGCTGATTGATGTTACCTTTGTTGAGAGCCTAGAAGTCATTATCTTATCTATTAGAGGTCTAAGAGCTTCACCTCTGTAATCAGGTCACCTAACATGCAGATTATTGTGATATTCCTAAAGTTGACTGGGAATTATATTTTGCCAAGCATAAGCTAGTTCCCGACAGGAATGCTGGGTAACAAATAGAAACAAGATTTTGAGAAGTCAGAGCTTGTTTGAAGACTGGTCCAGGAGGACTTGAATATGGAGTCCTTCCTGACAGAACCAGAAGTCTCAAGTGAGGAATTAAAGACAGTACACACAAGAAAGCCAGAAGGTTCCTCCCCTTCCTTATTTAGCTATTTTTTTTCCCTGCCTGTCAGCCACAACTCTCATCCAAAGTCCCTAAGCTTCATTCTCCCAAATCCAAACACATTGTTCCAAATAGTGGAAGGTATGAGAGGAGCACTTTTCTAAGAGAACAGGAGTACTTGTGGCACCTTAGAGACTAACAAATTTATTTGAGCACAAGCTTTCGTGGGCTACAGCCCACTTCTTCGGAGAACTCTGAGAGGTAAGACAACTCCCACCTTTTCATGCTCTCTGTATGTGTACATATATCTCCTCAATATATGTTCCATTCTATGCATCCAAAGAAGTGGGCTGTAGCCCACGAAAGCTTATGCTCAAATAAATTTGTTAGTCTCTAAGGTGCCACAAGTACTCCTGTTCTTTTTGCGGATACAGACTAACACGGCTGCTACTCTGAAACTTTTCTAATAGAGTGTATTGGAGAAGTTTGGGACTGAAAGAAAGTAGGCCAGGATGACCACCAAAGCAAAAGAACACGAGCCTTGAGTGATAGAGGCAACCCCACGTTCTGAGGATGTCCAGCCAAACAAGCCTATGTGACATATGCCTAGAAAACGCAAGTGTACTGGTGTGAAGGTTCTCTTTCAGGCAAGCCACAGAAAGAATCTGGGCTGGAACGGCCCACTATAAGGTCATCTGCTGTGTACCCCTAATATGCGAAAGTCAAATTTCTCTCTCACACACACACCACCAACCAAAACTCCCTTCCTTATTGTCTTTGTGCTAAGAACGTAGGCAGAATGAAATCAAACCTGTGCTACCCAGATGCTGTCAGTAAAAGAAGTGGCTGGGATAGGGCACGCTGTTGAACTAACAGATCGATCACTTCAAAGGAATGCACCTGCCCAGAAGTTTCAAGAAGATAATTGCTCAATACAATTTAGCGACTGGTTTTATAATGCTTCCTTTCTTTTCTCTTCCTCAAGCAGCCCTTCAAAGGCAGCCAGCTAAAGCAGCTGAAGCTTGCTCAAGAGAGACCAATTTTAACCACCCACTCACTCTAAATATGCCAATCACAATTCAATCAGATCATTTCTAATATTCTGAGTATTTGGGGTTTATTTCCTACTTCCAAGACACACTGGTGACTGTGATGAAGGAAGTTGCTAAGTATTTAAGCTGAAAGTTTCTCCCTTGTGTAAAAGACTCTTTAAACAGCCAGTCTGCGGGTAAACAGGTGGTGTGCAGTAATACATTATATGCACACAGAGACTGCCATTAAAAGGAAAGCATTTACCAACAGCTGCCACCTAGTGGCATGTGAATTACTATATCATTTCTCTAATCTTGGACTAAGTAGTAACTCTTGTACTTTCGTACCAGTTGTGGAAATGGCTGTTAAATTACAACATTTTAATTATGACAACAGTACCAAAAGTAGGGTGACCAGACAGCAAGTGTGAAAAATCGGGACGGGGATAGGAGCCTATATAAGAAAAAGACCCCAAAATTGGGACTGTCTCTATAAAATTGGGACATCTGGTCACCCTAACCAAAAGCGGTGGCAGAACCCTATATGGGCTGCTGAACATAGACTGTTGGCCAAAAAGTGACTAGTGATCTTCAGTGCCTCAGTTTTGAGGGGCACTAAACGTCATCTTGAATCAACTGGAATCTCATTCCCCCTTCAGCCTCTTTCAAACATCATAATCTTTATCTAGGATTCCTTTGGGAAAAAACTCTTCTGATGTTAGAACAAAACTGGGCTGTGGTATCATGTAGGATCATGTACAATATACTAAAGCACTCAAAGGATTAAAGGGAAGATTTTGCAAGATATTTATCTCTGGGTACAATAGCCTCAACCATTTCCATGCTTAAAAATTAAAAACTGTCTTTAAATTGGCCACTGTATTTGTGTTACCTAAGTACGTTTTTATTTATTTTTACTTGGACATGCTTAGATGTTAAAGGGACCAGATTTTCAGCAAGTTTTGAGTACCAGCACAATGAAAAAAATCAGGCCTTTTCAGTGTGTCTATATTGAGCAGGGTGCTGGACCTAAGGGTGCTTAAGGTGCTAGGACCCCATGGCTTGAAGTGGTTTCCATCACATACCTGGTTTACAGGTTTGTTCAATGGCTTTCAGCACCCCCACTATAAAAACTGGCCCAGCGCCACTGATATTGAGCACCCAAAAACCGGGCATGTTGGCATAAGGCTTTTAGCAAGTTTCCAGATTCATGTGGTCTGAATAAAGAAAAGAATGTACAGGTTCCTGTTGTTCACTGAACCAGTTCAGCTTGTCACTGTTTGACACCTCAAACCAGGGCTGGTCTTAGGGGTGGGTCACACGCATGACTGCCCGGGGTGCCATGGTCAAGAGGCGCCGTGCAATAGCGCAGAGGGGCACCCTGCCAGTATAGAGTCAGCAGCTGCTCCTGGCTGGCAGGGGAGCGCCGCGTGGGGGAGGGCCCAGATTTCTCCCTGCTTTCTCCCAGCAGAGGAATGGGGGAGAGGGACAAGCAGAGATGCACAGATACTGCTTATACCCTCCCCAACTTTCCTCTGCACCCCCTCCCGGGGGGGGGGGTATGATGGGGGGAGCGAGAAGCACTAAGCACTCCGTGCATCCAGATCACTTTCCCGACCTGGACTGCGAGGTGAGGTGAGCATCAGGAGCTGCTGCTCTCCTGACTTTCTCTTACGCAGCCCAGGTGGGGAAAGTGACCTAGATGCAGTGAGTCCTGATGTCACCCTTTGCCCCTCCCCCGCCCTCTAGAGGTGCCCAGAGGAGCAGTGTTCAGTGGGGCGGGGGGAGTGAGTGAGCAGCAATGCCAGCTGCTCCGTACATCCTGGTCAGTTTCCCCCTATGGGCACCGGGGAGGGGGGATGCATGGGTTAGGACAAAGGGGAGGGGTTGGGGCACAGGAGGGGAGCACAGGGGTTAGGGATGAAGGGGGAGCCCACGGCGGGCAGGGGTAACAGGGCGCACCCACAGGAGTCAGGCTCAATGGGGAGGGTGCCGTGCCCACAGGGGCCTAGGGCACCAAAATACAAAGTTCACCCAGAGTGCCATTTTCACTAAGGCCAGTCCTGCCCCAAACATAAAATGTGTTCACCGTGGTTCTAAGTTGCATTTACTGAAGGCCAGGGGCACAGCAGATCTATTTTCCACTTTTCATTCTTCCCTCACCTTTAGTTCTCAAAGGCTTGGCAAAAATTCATGCCTCAAGAAACATTGTTTTTGTTTCTGTATTATTATTCTTTCAATTGCAGCCTATATTCTGAACTGATATTCTTTAATTGTAGGGAGAGGGGGAAATATATATACATTTTTAAGAACATAAAATACTGGCTCTCTGTTCAGCTCTGATTTAATGGGCTCCCCAGCTGAGAAATCCATGGAAGCATTACTGCTGTTAAAATGCAATTTTGCAAGCACTTGAGGTGTATTCAGCATCGAAAGAGCTTTCACAGGATAGTGTCGTTATTCATGGTGCTCTGTGTGAAAGAACAGCTCCTGGTATTAGCTTTGCACAGTGACACCTGTCGCAATGACTGCATTCTATACAGAGACCACCTGTCTGGGAAGGCCCCTTTCCCTGTTCTCCAAACAGACATTTAAAATGTTAATTCAAGTTAAAGTAATGCACCTCAATGAAAGGTTATAATTTAACAAACTCTGCAATAACAAATGCCTTCAGCATCTACTTTTCTGGAATGTCATTTTCCCTGTAGGTAGTTTCCAATTTAGCTGTATACCTGGAATGATATATTAGCTAGTCTTAAAGTTGTCTTTAAGTATGAATTAGGCACTGCCTTCTTTTCCTCGGCCTACATATCATAGAATCATAGAATATTAGGGTTGGAAGGGAACTCAGGAGGTCATCTAGTCCAACCCCCTGCTCAAAGCAGGACCAATCCCCAACTAAATCATCCCAGCCAAGCCTTTGTCAAGCCTGACCTTAAAAATCTCTAAGGAAGGAGATTCCACCACCTCCCTAGGTAACCCATTGCAATGCTTCACATATATTAATGTATTTTTGTTCAGTTTTAATTGTGATTTGTATTTATTTATTTAGGGATAAATCCTGCTCCTTTGAAGGGTGGGGGGAAGCTTGCAAGTGAGCAGAGTAGCTTTGCATGACTCCTGCATAGAGGCTGAGTAATAGGGACAAAGATAATTTTGAGCTTTGTCTTCTGACAGGAAAGAATCCACTGGTTTCAAGAAGAAACTTCTAGGTAGCGGTGTCCATTTTGCATTGAGAGAGGCATCTCTGCTGAGATATTGGCAACCATGCTTCGGCTTTGATTACTTCATCCATCCAACCCACGTAATAGTCTTCTGCCCTGTGCCAAGCCCAGCTGTTCAGGCTTGGTACAGGTGGCAGTGTTTGGGCACTGACTCTACGTGATGAAATAATTATGAAATGTGTTCCTCATGCATCCATTTCAGATGGAGTGACAAGCCACTGGTGTGTAAGGGTATGACTTTCCAGGGTAAAACTTCACCTAACTGAGATCTGATGGCACGCTGTTATGGACCAAGGGAGGTACCTCTCAGGAGAGTTAGCTGTGCATCTGCAATTTTCAATGTTTATCTTCACTTAATCCATAGGTCAATGCTTTGGATAGTTACCTGTCCATGATAGGTATGCACATATCTTAGGGCAGGACCAAAACATAAGTATATATATTAATACAGCATTACTATTACTAGGATTTTATAATACAAGGAGTACTAGGAAGTGACTTGGATTACAAGGAGTTGAGCTACAACACTGTTCTGAACACAGGGCTCCCCCAGGCTTATTACAAAATGGAACATCTTTGGTGCGGATCTGAGTCGAAATTTCTGCGTAGGCTAGTTGTGTGTAAAAATGACCCCTTCCTAATATCTGACATGCTGCTATTGAAATGAGTTGCTGTGCTGTGTGACGAATTACAAGGTTTGATGGGGGTATGCCAACCCCATGCGGGCTGGAAGTGGTAAAGGGTAGGACTGGGCCCAGGTAACTCCTCCCAACCAGCCCTGCAGAGCATGCTCCAAATGAGGAAGAGTTCAAAAGGGAGCCACCCAGCTCAGAAGAGGAAGAGGCCTACCCTGAAGGCTCCTGCCACAGCACTTTACCCCTACAAAGCACTATGCAAATATTAACTAATAAAATCCCAAGGAATACCATATAAAATGTCCAATGTTGTGCACTTGAATATGTATCTGATTTTTTTTTATGGCTGATTGGAAGAATTAAAGGGGGGAGGCAACTTAGATCCAAAGCTAGGATGATGAACAAACAAGCTATCACAAAAGCTGACTTCAATAAAATATATTTCCATATATAATATTTCTATATAATATAAATGGATACAGTTTCTTTTTTAAAATAGTAACACATTTCCCTGCAACATCTGCAGCTCAAACTTCGCACTCATATGTAAATAGAAACCTGGAAATAAAACGGACTATAAACAACAGTGAAACTGTCCAGCCTATTTTCATTTTTTAAACTGAAGTGCAAAACACAGAAAAACATAAATGTGCAAAAAAACTGACCTTGTAAAATACGAGGTAAAATGTTAAGAACTGGCTAATCGAGCTCTCAAAAAGTGGCTAACAATGGACAATCATCATCATTTCTAGCGGGCTTCAGCAGGGATAAGTTTTAGGACCAACACTATTCAATATTTTTATCAATGATCTAGAAGTAAATATAAAATTTGCGGATGACAGAAAAGTTGGTGGAGTGGTAAATAACGATGAAGACAGGGCAGTCATACAGAGCGATCTGCACCACTTGGTAAGCTGGGCTCATTCACACAAAATCCATTTTCAAATGGCCAAATGCAAGGTCATATATCTAGGCACAAGGAATGCAGGCCGCGCTTAAAGCCTGCGGGACTGTATCCTGGAAAATGGTGACTTTGAAAAGGATTTAGTGGTCATAATGGACAAACAACTGAACGTGAGCTCCTAGCATAATGCTGTGGCAAAAAGGGCTAATGCAATCATTGGATGTATAAGGAGACGTATAAACAGGAGTCGGGAGATTATTACACTATACGGCGTTGGTGAGACCAATATTAGTATATTGCATACAGTTCTGGTGGCCACATTTTAAAAAGGATGTTGAAAAACTAGAGAGGGTGCAAAGAATAAGCACAAAAATTATTCAAGGGCTGGATATAATTCTTTACATTGAGAGACTTATGGAACTCAATCTATTTAGCTTATCAAAAAGATGGAGGTGACTTGATTACAGTGTCTAAGTATCTTCCTGGGGAGAGAATACTGGGTACTAAAGGGCTTTTTAAACTTGTAGAAAAAGGAACAACAAGACTCAATGGCTGGAAGTGAAAGTAGGGTGACCAAATGTCCCGATTTTATAAGTACAGTCCTGATTTTTGGGTCTTTTTCTTATATAGGTTCCTATTACCCCCCTACCCCCGTCCCGATTTTTCACATTTGCTGTCTGGTCACCCTAAGTGAAAGCCAGACATATTTAAATTAGAAAAAGACAAAAAGACAATCAATCAATCAATCAATGGTGAAGGTGATTAGCCAGGGGAATAAACTACCCTAGGAGGTGACGGATTCTCCATCTCCTGATGTCTTCAAATCAGAACTGGATGCTTAGAAAGATGCTTTAGTAAAACACAATTGTTTGGGCTCTATACGGGGTAACAGGATGAACTTTAATGGCTTGTGATATAGAGGAAATCAGACTTCACAATCTAATGGTGCCTTCTGACCTTAAAATCTACAATTCTATGAATAGTCTAAGATGGTATTATTAGAACTCAGGAGGATTTTTTTATCTAATTGTTTCCCTTTAATGCGACATAGATCTCGCAGATCAAATACAAGCAGATAGGGAGTAATCTTTTTTCTAATCTATAAAACAATGTAAAAAAATACTGCTTCTGAGCTCCATGCTAAGCTTTCTACTTTGTTACATGAAGTGCATTATCAGGTTCTACTGTAGATAAAGCAATGACAGAATAGCATAACATTATGTATAATAAACCACTGAAGATACAGTTACACTCAATCAGCTTGAAAATTTTTGCCAAAATTTGATTATTTCACAACTAATATGGAGCCTGATTTAAAACTCATTGACTTCAATGGAAATTATTTCACTGACTTCAATAAGCGTTCAATCAGGTCCATAAACCTCAAGTCATGACTGTACTTTAGCATGTGTTTAAGTTTCACTAACTTCAGTGCTGTCTTGTGTAGGGGAGTGTTCCTGAATAATTTATTACAACATTACTAGTTTAAAAAATACAAAATGGAAAGCAATTTTAATCTTTCTAAAAAGTTAGTGTGTATGAGTATGCATCCAGATAGTTTCAGTATTTTTACATGCAGTATTGATTTACTTGAATTTATGCCATTTGCTATGTACAATTATGTTAATCTAATAATTTGGACCCTTCAAGCTTTGCTAAAACAAATTCAAAATCTCAGAGCAAAGCTCTGTCCACTCCAAATTTCTGAGTTTAACCCAGTTTTGTGTCAAATCCTGCAAAATTGCTCACGCTGCAAAATATGCATGGAGCTAGGGCTCCCTGGGGCTAGGAAAGACGTATGAAACTTTATAGGCAAAATGGTAACAGATGCACAGACTACTGCAGCACAAAATAACATGAGGATTCTGTACAACATCATTAGGCAGTTGTCAGGCAGAATAACAAATGCCAGCTGACCAGTTCAAGACAATGAGTGCTACTTAACAATGAAGACATCAGAACAATTAAACATATGTAGGCAGTACTTTAATCAACTACTGAATGCCAAGCCAGTGGTCAATCCCCCAGCTAGAGGAAAGAGAAGATCTGGACATTGAACCAGGACCTATAACCAGAGTAGAAGTAGAGAGGGCTATTCATTGGTAAAAAAAAACGTGGAAAGGCACCAGTTCCAGTTAAAATTCCAACAGAGGTCCTTAAGTCAGACTTGAAGAACACAGCAGAAATTTTGATAGGCGTCTTAGATATATGGGAAGAAGAAAAAACACAAACAAGTAGGAAAAGGGCTGCCATATCATGAAGCTGCCAAAGAAAGAATATCTGACTTCTGTTCCTATGTCAATTGGGCACTTTTGAAAAATCTCATCCTTAAGTGTCAGGCCAGAAAAATGTTGCCCTAGGGTTAGCTAACATTGAAGAATATGCCTGAAATAATAATAATTTTGTAAAGTTTCAGACAAAAAGGTATTGCGAAGAAAAAAAAAACCCACTGAAAATGGTAAATACTATTATTTGAGTGGAAAAATCAGAACACGGAACAAGGATCCTCATCCTTAGACCCGGAGCAGTGAAGCAGGGTTGGTCCTCTGTTGCAGTATTAGTTTATTACATTTCAGTGATGCACAGTCAGCAGAATGCTGGCAGCTACTAGTTGTATTCTTCTTAAGAACAGTACCAACACCAACCACGTAATTGAAAAGCCTCAATAAGAGTTTTTCTGCATGCATGTGTTGAGAAAATAGGATGAGAATGCACCTAAGACATAAAGTAGCAGCAGCGCTTAGTGTTAATTTACTGGCGCTATTGCTACCAGATAGGTTAAGCTGCTTTGGCCTTTGCAGCTGGCTTCTTAGCACTGATACAACTATGAGAGCCATTGCCCAGGCTGCAGAGAGGAAAGCAAAGGAGAGTTATTCCTAGAGCGCATGGGCCAAACTCAGCTTTGTCGTAATACTGATGGAAATCGGGAGTAACTGCAGCGGAGCAGCTACAGTGACACAAACTCTGCAGCATGGTACTGGTATCACTTCAGAGCATTTTAATTTCATTCAGCTCTCTCTCCTTAATCCTACTCCACTGAATGCCTTGGGACAGCAGGGGAGGGCTCCAAGTGAAAATATCCCCTGTACTTGTGCTATTGTGCTTCAGGATTTGTTAGCTGGTCCACTCCCTGGGTGGAGAGCAGCACCGGGAGTCTGGAACAAGGACGTCAGCTGTGGAATGTCGACAGCGGCTGTGATCTCTACATGTCCACATGGATGCAGGGTCAGGTCAGGAGGTTATAAATGCATTACTCTGTCTGCTTGAGTTCAATCTGTTCTGCTCAGGGAGATCTTGGGTATATTCAGGGACTTGGGGACGGTAGGTGGGGTGGCCAAAAGTCGCAATTGTGAGATCCTTGTATCAAGCTGGAGCCATGGCCAGTGAGGAGCAACGGGGAGGTTTTGTGTTCATTATTGAGGAGGCTTGATAACACCTCACTGTAGGTAAACAGGATGCTTGCAATGCAACCCTTAAATATGCAGAGACCAGACCAAACACTTGGCACTAACAGCCTTGCCAATTATCACCCAGTGTCTAATACACCCCCTCTGAGGAACAGTACTGAGGTGATGTAGGAGTAACCAGTCAAAGTATGTTACAGCAGTTGTCCTCAATTCCTCCAGTCTAGTTTTAGATGTCCGCCCAGCACACTATATAGACAATACCGCTCCCCATAGCTGATGATCTCGTAGCAATGGAGACAGGTAACACATCTGCACAGACTCTGTTGAATCTAACAACAGCCTCTGCTATGTCAGCATTGACAACGAGGTTTTGTAGTCATATCTGTGTGATCTTGCAAGAGTAAATGAGGTGGCTCTCCTGTGTGCTATTTCCCTGCTCTGTAACAGATAGTTCGGGGTAGTAAAGGGAACACGCCCTTTCTCCCATAGGATTCTATCTGGTCATCTTTTTTACTTAACATGTTTCCACTGCAACTAATTAACTTTATTTAATAACTTCCTATATGCACTTAATAAAGGTCTGTGTAGTTTCTAAGATTCAGAGGCACCTGAAGTTTCAGACAAATTCACATAAAACAGTACAATCATCTTGTATCCATAAACAGATAATCCCAATACACCCAAAGAATCTATGTAAAAAAGGATCTAAGTCTTTCTGAAATACTCAGCATACATTTGACTGGGATAACCCCCAGCTCAGGTTGGTCTGGCTGGGTACGTTACCAGTGGATAAGAGTGACCCCTAAATCAAAAGGGGGTCCCTTTTATGCCTCATCTTCTGCACTTCTGTACAGACTTCTACTCCGAGGGTCATATTCAATGTTCAAATCATTTTACCAAGTCCTTTCAGTATCAGCACAAACAACTTGTATTAAGTCTTTTGTAAAGTACCAAGGTAACATATTCACTTTCCCCTAACTCTTGACAGGCGGTAATAACGTTCTCCCATTTCTTTGAGTGATTTGATTTGAAGGCTTTTTTGTATACAATTACTGAATTGCAGCTATTTGAAAAGGGTGACGCCCGCACGTGGAACCTGAATAATATTTCAACAAGTTTCAAGAAGCTGTCATTTGCTCTGATGTCTCCAAAAGCCTCGGTACATTTTGTCATCCCATTTTAGCTATTTTTTTTTAATACAGTGGGGTTTAGTTTCCTACCTATGCACAATGTGTAGATAGAGGTGATTTAGCTTTCCCCGGTAGATCAAATATTTATATTACTCCTGTGTTTAATTTGGATAGAATCTGTATTTATTGTACATAGAATTTTATATTTTTGAAAAATACAGCTAACTCTACATGGGCCAGACATGGAGAAAAATATATTAAAATGTGTTCCCGTGTGGAGGTCTTTATGAAGCTGTTATATAACATTGCTCATGCATTTCATTAATAAAACAACACTAGTTAGATTACATTTGTAACTAATATACATGCATCCTATGGTCACGTGTGGGCTCTTTCCTGTGTTAAAATTTCAAAAGTAAAGCAAACAGAAGTTAAAGACATAAAGCAGTAGGCCTGTGTATTTTCATTCTTTTGTCCTGAGGGTGTTAATAATGATTGCTACATTAATTTAGGATGAGATTTCCATAAGAGCTTGGCATTGGCCTAGCTCTGCTTACAATGAAGTCAATGGTAAAACTCTCATAAACTTCAGTGGGCATACTGAAAAATCCATCCTTAAACATCTCATTATTTGCATTTTTGTTGTTGTTGATTTTCCGAGACAAATGCAAAAACCAAACCAAACCAAACAAAAACAAAAAAAGAAAACAAAATCAAAACGAGAAAAATTGCAATTAAGTCTGCTGCTTGTTGCAGTGGGTCATTCTTAAGAGGTTCTTTCTATTTCAAAAGGTTATACTGATTTGATTCCTTATACTTAAAATGGGGAAGATCAGTGGGGAATTCTCTAACAAAATGGAATGAACTTTTTAAGTGCCACTACTGTAGCTGTATAAATCAGAGACAAATAAAGGTGCCTGCTGGGAGGCAGAAGCTGTTGATCAGCTCCTGAGTTGGAGGATGCAGGAACAATGAAATCTGACAGGCTCCTGGAGGAAATGAATGCTCACAGCTGCCTATGAGACTTGATCCCTGTATTTCAAACAGTTGTGTTCTCTTTTTTCCGGTTGGGAGAGAAGACAGACAAGGAAAGGCCATCTCACTCTTAGCGCTATATAAGCTATTATGGTGTGAAGAACAGGTACATGTGTTCAAAATGGATTCTTCTTTATGAATATGGGCACAAATCCTGTGGTTCTCGTTGCCCAGGGTGCAGTTTTGTTCTGCACTTTTACCTTTAAGCCTCCTTTGCTCCTATCCAATGTGGAGCTGCTGCAGAGGCTAGCAGGGCCATTGGTATAATTTAGATAGTCCTTGGAGACTGCCTAAGAGACAGTAGCCTGTCCCCATTGCTCAATTTCCCTACAGAAATATATGGGCTCCAGCTCTGCCTCTTGAAACCTTCAGCAAACCCTGATACTGGGGTTTGTGGCAGGGCTCTCTCAGGTCTCATACATTTACATTCAGAGGTGCCAGGTTCAATCCCTGCAGAAGACAGCCTACCCAGGGGCATTGGGTTACAAAATCATACTCTATTCTGAATGTAATTTGCCCCATTACATACCATTTGCACCCTAGCACTACTGTTCCACTACCGCCTCTGCACATTAGGTTTCATATTATTACTATAGCATGGGGGAATAATAGTGGTACTGAGAAATATGTCTCTTTTTCCCAAAAAATATTATTGATTAATGATTCCTTAGTGCTGGAGGAATATGTCAACTGGTTAATCCAATTCTACACATACTCAATTTCTAGGAAAGAGGGAAACATTCTGTTTAAAAACACTTGGTTACTCTGTATCTTCTTTTTCCTGCGTGTCCTTTGTATTGCTGGAACTATAGATGAAAACAGTTCATTTCTCATCTAAAGTAATAATAACCCTGTCTTGGTACCATAATTACTACAGCAACTAATTATGATGTCACAAACAGGGGATTGTGACTTAAGGCAGAGAATAAGCAGCAGGAGCAAAGAAATCCTAACAATACAGATCCTGTCTTCACACCAGCATCTCTAGAAATAAATAGGAAAGAAAAAAAATAGAGAAAATACACATGTAAAAAGAATCGCCTCTAGACAAAACATTTTTCCAAAGGAGTCAATGAATTTGTAAAGAACGGATAGTAAGGAAGGAGAATTTGCTAACAGTCTTCTAAAGCAGGATCCATGGAATACCTGGGACTGCATTTATATTATGTCATGATGTGCTCTCTACAAGGCTGGAAATAAAACCAATACTTACATCCTGAACTGCCATTTGTTGGAACCAAAGTGAAGTTGGAAGCCCGTGGGTTACGCACGATATCCTGCCAATGAATGGTGTCGGCGTAGCAAAGAAACTTGTTCTGGCCAACGTATACCCCTCCATTCAGTATTTCTGTATCAAAGAGGAAGACAACAAATTCTTCAGCATTGAGATGTACAGCTGATTAAATATACCACTGCTTCTAGGGGTGGGGAAGGAACATTGATTTCAAATGCGAGTATTATGGCTAAAATCCCTTGTAACTCTCTGAAAATTGAAGGGGAAACAGCTAGCAGAATTTGAAAACTGAAACCATCTATTTACACGCAAAAGAGTCCCAATGAAGATAGCCACAGATTACAGTACAAGCTCTTTACACCAGTCATACAAAGGGATTTGACAGTCTCCAGATGAGTTTGTGAGAACAATGCCTGCTGTTCTAGTCTACTCATTTATTTGGGGGGGTGGAAATGTCCAAGATTTTGTTGAGCTAAAATAATGAAATGGTACGCTCTTCTAGTCTGAATCAGACACGCACCATCCCATGCTGTAAATGTAATTAAAAACATATGAACTAAATGGTCTTACTGGCAGTGGGAAGATAGGAATTCTCTTATTTAGAACAGGTAGAATTTGGTGCATGTGTCATCAGCATTGAAAAGCACTTTCTGTGATTACACTGCCATGCGGTATATCTGAATGGTTATCTTCATTCTATTCTCTGCTGATAAGAGATGGTTCTATGCATGACTTGCCAACTCTCAGGTTAAATCCTCTAGAGCAGGGGTGGGCAAACTACGGCCCGCGGGCCACATCCGGCCCGCGGGACTGTCCTGCCCGGCCCCCGAGCTCCTGACCCAGCCCGCCCGCGCTGCACGGAGACACGGGGAAATCGCAGCGCCTGTCCCGGGCCCAGCGGCCCCGATCGGGACCTGGGCAGCTCGCAGGGCTCGCGCGAAGCAGGACACCCCCCCCCCGCCGCCGCTGGCTGGGCCCCCCGGCTCTGCAATCAGAGATGCAGCGCTCGGCTGCTCCTCTGCCCTAAAATCCAGCCTCCCTCCCGGCACGGGCTTGTCCCTCCTCCGCACACAAAGGCTGGTGCGGGAGGCAAAGTCTCGGGAAAGGGTGGGGCCGGGGAGGCCGCAGGAGCAGGGGGCACCGAGATCCCACCCGGGGCCGGGAGAGCCCCACAAAGGAGGCACAGACACCCCCCCCCTGCAGCTGCCATAAGCGCCAGTGAACAAACCGGAGCGCTCCCCCCTTGGTGTGGGACACACTCACTGCCGGCCCGAGCCGCTTCCTCCTTCCTCCGCTGCACTCAGGGGCGGGAGGTTTCGGGTTACAGCGCCCCGGACCCACCACAGCTGCCGCCAAACGAGAGGCCCGGAGCAACTGCCCGACCCTCCTCCCTCCATCCCTCCTCCTAACCTTCTCCTTCTAGCCCCCTTTCCATATCTCCTCCTAATCTCCACCATCCATTTCCCTTTCACATTTTTTCCATCCAGCCTCCTTTTCACATCCTACTTTTTCCACCACCTCTATCCATCTCTTTCCATCCCCTTCCTCTTCTATCCCCCTTCCCAGTTCTTCTCCTCAACATCCTGTTTTCCACACCCTCCTTCCTTCATTCCTTTTGCTTCCCTCCCTTCTCTTTCCCACCTTCCCTTCTCTCCTCTATCAGTTTCCAATTCTCTTCCCATGTTTCTCCAATCAGCCATCCCCCTTTTCACTTTCTTTCCTGACAGGTATCTTTTCTTTCCACCTCCCCATCTGCCACAACCCCTTTCCTCTTATTCCTTTGACCCTCTGTCTACCCTCTCACCTTCTCTGCGATTCTTTTCTCCCTGCCCCGCTTCATACTCACAGGTCCAAATTCAGAGATGATATGTAACTTAGATTCCAGTACCCCAATTTAGACTCCTGTAGACATTGGTATATGTAACTTTAAGTGTGTGTGGGGGGAGGGGGTATCTATATGAGCACAAAGGAGTCATGCTGTATGAAAGAGATTGCCAGTACAAAAAGTTTGAGAACTACTGAATTACAGCAACCCCGCAGGCTGCTCTTACAGCAGAGGTGGGCAAACTACGGCGGCCCGCAGGACCGTCCTGCCCGGCCCCTGAGCTCCCGGCTGGGGAGGCTAGCCTCCGGCCCCTCCTCCGCTATCCCCCTCCCCTGCAGCCACGCTCCCGCATGGGCAGCGCTCTGGATGGCAGGGTTGCACGCTCCTGCAGAGCAGTATGGCAGCGTGTCTGGCTCTGGCTGGGTGATGTGGCTGCCAGACATGCTGCTCTGAGCGGCATGGTAAGGGGGCCAGGGCCGTGGGGTTGGATAAGGGGCAGAGGTTCGGTGGGGCTGTCAGGGGATGGGGAACTGGGGGGGGGGTTGGATAAGCATGGGAGTCCCAGGTGGCCTGTCAGGGGGCGGGGGTGTGGATAAGGGTTGGGGGGTAGTCAGGGGACTAGGAGAAGGGGGGTTGAATAGGGGGTGGGGTTTTGGGGGGCAGTTAGGGGTGGGGGTCCTGGGAGGGAGCGGTTAGGGGACAAGGAGCAGCGGGGGTTGGATGGGTCAGGGGTCCTGAGGGGGCAGTCAGGAGGCGGGAAGTGAGAGGGGGTGGATGGGGGCAGGGGTCAAGCTGTTTGGGGAGGCACAGCCTTTGCTACCCGGCCCTCCATACAGTTTTGCAACCCCAATGTGGCCCTCAGGTCAAAAAGTTTGCCCACCCCTGCTCTAGAGCCTTCTACGATAAAGGCCACATTCTCTCATGCACCTGAAATACAGTAGCGGAGAAAAGCTGTGTGTTTGTGGACCACACTTTGGCCTTATGGGCCAGGTTCTAGATGCCAGACACAGCTCCTTTGTCCTTCCTCAGGCAATTGAGAATTCTCCTGACCGATACCACCACCCTCCTTGCAGCCCTTCGCATAACGGATGTATGCAGCAGGGGAGTGGAAACAGACAGAGTATTTATTAGGACTGGGCCACATGTTATCACCGGGGTAAGAGAAATAGCCTCTTTCCTTTCAAGTGCATGTCTTCTCAACCATATATTTAATTTCTAATTATCAGCAATTAATTATTCTTTTTTCCATCTAAACTGTTTTATGATGGAAAATTGGGGGTTTTGACAAAAGGATTTTTGTGTGTGAAAATGTTGGCTTCAATTTCTCATCAAAAAACCAAAACACCCAAACCCAGAAACATTTTGATTTGGGAACTGCAGTTCTCCCCATTCATCTCTATGGGCTGTGCTCCCCAACAAGATTGCCTCTCCTATGATGCACCACGATCAGGAACTCTCATGAGGCATTGCCACTTCTTATTAGGGAGACAATGGTGCATAGTGGGAATTGTAGTCTCAATAGGGAGCCCAGTCTATAGAGTAGAATGGGATCATGAGGCACCCGGACTAAAACTTCCATAAGGCCCCGTGGCAGCATTTGCAAATCAAATCAAGATATTTCAGTTTCCGGACAAAATATTTTGGTTTTTGAACTTCTGGTGAAAAAAATGAAATTTTCCTTGGAGAATTTAGATGAAAACTTTTCTTTCCACTTTTGTCAAAAATTTCCATGGAAAAAAAAGCTCAGTAAACACCATTGATTATATCCCCAAAAATATTTTGCATTCCCTTGATGAAAGTCTCCTATTCTTGGAGAGTTGTCATCAGAAAAAGTGAGTTTTGTAATTGAAACTGGTTCAGTAAACAATTCTGCATCTCCTGCTTTGTTCTTTTTCAGAACAAGTCGCTAAGATGAAACTCCTCTGCTTTTATCCAAAATACACAGAAGATCCACTATGGAAAACTCTAGGGGTGAGAGATTTGGTGCTGTGCCTCCAAGTGGCACGGCACAGAACTCACAGCACAAGGCAAGGAAGGGCTCAGATGGCTTTGCACCATTCTGAATGGGTTGCTCCAGGGTGTAAAGTTGTCCTTGAAGCAATGGACAACACTGAGAAGCTGTCTTAATGACCGCAGCCAATCCCCAGCCCCTGTGGATGGCAGCACAGCCCAGAATCTCTGCCGTGACATAGATTTGCTCCACCCCTGCTCTGAAACGCACCTTCCGTTACTGAGGACACCATATATGCCAGGGCTTGTGATGGGGTCCTTGGTAGGGTGACTATATTTACCAAAGTAAAATTGGGACACAGTGCGGGGCTGTCCTGAGCAGCCTGGCATCCTGAGCCCCGCCCCTACCCCACACAGGGCTGTCCTGAGCCACTTGGCATTGCTGCTTGCCCAAGCCCCATGCTACTTGGCCCTGGGGCTGACCACCCGAGCCCCGCACTGCCCTGGGCTGGCTACCTGGGACTGGGGCTGAGGTTGACTGCCTGAGACCTGGGCTGACTGCCCAAGAGCCACCACCCAGCACCTCGTGTCGCCACTGGCCTCTCCAAATGTTCCTCTGCATCCCCCCGAGGGGATGCAACCCACTTTTCTGGCTAAACTGGGCATGTGTTTCATTTGCTCTTGCCAACTGATCAGAGCACCTTGCAACTGGGACAAATGTCCATTTTTGCCAGAAACGTCAGGACGTCCAGGACAGGGCTTAAAAAGGGGGACTGTCCCAGCCAAAACAGGACATATGGTCACCCTAGTTCTTAGGCAACATGCAGCTATCCTCAGAAATCCTTCCCCAGCTTACAGCCCCCTTTACGCTGCTCCAGTCCTTTCCCCTGGCAGAAAGGGGCCAGAGCAGGAGTGAGGATCTCACTTTTGGGGGCTTTAACCTGATAGTTGTAATGTTTCCTTGAACGTAAGAATTGTAATTTACAGCAGTGCAAGCAAGAGAAAAACAGACAAGTAGGCAGACAAAAACCCTACAGACTTTCCCCTCTATGAAACACCTGAAGTTCCTTTTCCCTGAACTCTTCTTGCAGATTAGACTAGGCAATAGAATGACAGCCCCCTTAGTGCATGTTACGCTCTTTAACTGTGCAGATAGGAGCTAATCCATGTACAAGAAGTATTAGAAAGTGATACTCACAATGGAAACGTACTTTAAATATAACTGACTGAAATATAATCTTTTTTACTGTTTGTCCTCTTTGTTTCTAAAATATTTTCGGCTAATTTGTGAAGTTATTCGTATCTAGTCATAACATAATTTCTGTGGCAATACTTTTTTTTAAAGCATTCCTTATTTCTCTATCTCCTTAAAGATCTGATTCCTCAAATTTCAATAGAGAAGGCTATTCTACTCGAGGTAGAAGCAGCAGCAGGATTTCTTTTCAAAACAATTGTTTTTCACCTTCCAGAAATCCTGTTGGTTCCACTGTTTCCTTTCTTGTTTTTCAGTGCTTCAAAGCCCTGGACAAAACTTTTAGCCACATGACTCTCATTACAGTTACTAAGACCTGTGCAGTTAAAACCCCATGAGCCACTCAGTGTCACAGATGCAAGTCCTAGCAAAGAAAATTTGAAGGTTCCTTACTAATGGCATCTTCAAATAACATTAACAGGTGCTATTGTTGCTAAGAGTGGCATCCTTCTTAACGAGACATTAAAAGTAAATCTTGACTACTCTGCTGATGATTAAAGTTATTTGTAGTCTACAGATCCAGAGCAAATCTTTTAAAAACTTCTCAGGAGAATATTAACATCTACAAACACGAAGGAAATAAGACCCTGCATTTTTCACTACGAATATTAGGATTTACAGACCATACAAAGGAGATAGTCTCCATAAAATAACATATTAAATAAGGGATCACATGCAAACTCCTCCTTCCTCCACATTAATCAGTTACCGGTATTGACATTTATTTCTAGGAAACCTTTGGTTTAAGAGCTTGTCTTTTCCACTGAAAAAGGGCTTAAAATGGAGACAATAATAACTATTTTGCACAGAAAGGAATCCAGATTAGAGGTAGACTACTGATCTGTCTGTATGATATTCTTATGATCCCTGACATATCCCGCACAGCAGCTGTTAGCAATTCCATCCCAAGAGAAAGGCAGGATTTAGCAGGACTTTTGAAAACATGATCAGCGACCATTTCTCCTTTTTATCCCATCAACACACGATTAGCAAATCTGCCCAGAATCCTGATCCAAAAAATATTGTCTGACATACATTGAAGATCTACCTTCATCTCCTGCTAAACATTTACAAATGGATTTTAAATAGTGTTGCTAACAATTGATATATCCGAATATCTGCCAAAGGCATAATTTATTTATACATGCATTCACTTGACAATGCTTATCAAAAACGGTCTCGGTTTGCTTGGTAGGAAACTTCTGTACATTCTGATACACTCAATAGCCCTTTATTCTATGATAGTTCCACTCGTTTCAATGGGGCTACACACAGAGTACGAAGCTATTAATTGTGAATAAGGGTTTAAGAATCAGGCCCCTTTCCTGCAACTACAATAAATCACAAGCTGTCACCACTAATGTTAACTCAAGGAAAACGTAAAAAGTTCTCTGACTTCTATTAGCAACCCTTCATTTCAATAATAAGCATTGCATGCATAGACTTTGAGGTGAGAAGTGACCATTGTGATCAGCTGGTTTGACCTTCTGTTCATTGCAAGCCACAGAACCTCACCCACTTCTTGTCTGCCCTGGCCTTTCTTAGAGCCAGATTCGGATACCCTTATTTCCCAAAGAATAGTCCCCCGGTCCAAGGATTATCTCACTGAAGTTTACAAGGTCACTCATGGAGGAAGGCACTAGCAAACTGGACAAAGGATCTTAGAATCTGGCCTTTACAGATAAGAAAGCTAATGCATGTTCCGAGGTTAGTTTTTTCTTTCAAATACTTTTGTTCTCCTCCTCCCCCCTTTCTGTTGAATCCACATTCACTCCTCTTCTTCAGTTTGCTCTCTTCTTTGTCCTCTTGAGCCAGGTCCTCAGCTGGTGCAAATCAGACCACTCCATTGACTTCTGTGGAACTACATTTCATTTACACTGGCCCAGGCATCTGGCCCCAATGCGATTTGCTTCCTGCTGCTCTTTTACCAAGAACAATACTTGGGAAGACCTAATAAACCCTGATATGTGTTAAGCAAATGAAGCACAAATGTAATCAATATACAATAGAGTTACAGTATAATGAACTCATCATCATAAAGTCATCATCTAATTTTAATTTACTGCACTGAAAGCAAGAGATAATGTTAAACAATAAACAAAAGGAAAAAAGGCAGAGATTCCAGATTATGAAAACAAGTTGGTAGAGAAAGGTGGACCAAAAAATAAAATACTGACAGACTTCCCTTCCCTGCCTCCTTCCCCCCCTCCATATGAAACACCTGAAGTTTCTTTTTGCCGAACTCTTTCTGGGAGATTAGAGTAGGAAATGGAATGACAGCTCCCTTAGTGCATTTTATGCTCTTTAACTGTGCAGATAGGAGCTAATCTCTGTACAAGAAGCACTGGAAAGAGATGTTCACAATGGGAATGTATTTTAAATATCATTTACTTAAATATAATCATTTTTAGCTTTTGTCCTCTTTTGCTTTTAAAATCCTTTTTGCAAATTTGGAAAGTTATTAGTGTCTAATCATTGCACTTCTGCCTAATATAGCAGGTATTGCACTCTAAGCTCGGTCCGCTGCTGCCTGAAATACCCAATATATTGGGTAAAAGTCAGCCTTAGAGTTTCCACCAGGGGAGACTTAAAAAGTGGGATAAAGGATTCTGGAGCACAAGTCCTGTGGGCTACGTTAGGTGTTTTTGAAAATCTGCCCTGAGATTTGGCTCTAAAAAGAACATCGTCTTCCACTCCAGTATAAAGGCTACAACAGATTCTGAGAGCAGAGAATAGCCCCATCTACTCTTGACACTTGATTCTGAACTGAATGGAAAATCTTTATCATCATTACTAGAGCTACTTAACTGGTTCAAAAAAAAAAAGGGGGGGGGAGGAGGAGAAATCCTGTCACTCCAATATTTTCTTAAAATAAAGCACGAAGTTCAGTTTGTTATGAGTCATGAGGACACTGTACTTGTTATTTGCAGAGCTGCCAGTCGTTTGAGAAAAAATAAATATTTATGAATTTCTAATATTTTATGAATGATTATTCACCCAGAATGTCAGACCAGAAATGAGCAACCCATAATATCTGCTCCTTAAAAAGTTTCAATCAGCCAATAATGGAGCAGAACTCTTACCATGTGACTTAGGTAACCTATCACACAACATTAGTAACTCCCCGCTAAAGCAAACAGTTCACAGACAACCAATAGGGCAAAAATGTCTCACGCAGAGAATATTTATGAAAAATGAGCAGATGAGAACATCAGGATCAGTTTATAACTGGTCTGCTAATTAGCAAAAGTGGGTAAATCCATCACAAATATTATTTGTAATGAACAGCTTGACCAGCTTTAACCTTTACCATGGCATGGCAGTTGTGATGTTAGCAACCAGGATTATGACTTCATTGTAGAATAAGGCAGAAGTATGAAGGAAAAAGCTCTTATAAAAAAGCACATATGATCAATATAATAGAAAAAATATAATTGAACAGTAGGCGAAGGAAAAGGCTTTTTTTGCATCCCTTCCCCCATCTTTGTCTGCACATTGTTTAGACTGTAAGTTCTCTGGGGCAGGGACCTCTCTTCTTATCCATCTGTTCAAGCAACACAGGAAGGGCTCTTCTCCTGAACAGTCACAAATGGCCTGTCAGCACAATCACTGATGTTCTACTTCTCCCAGTTTCCTGTCCAGATTAAGGTAGTGAGGTATTTTCAGATCCCGTAAGGTATCCTTAACTGCGAGTAACTCTGACTGCTTTCACTCCTATTTCAAATGGAGGCTGCGTGTGCCTTTCTGAGAGCCAAATCTGGCCCTAAATATTTTCTCCATTGGATCTAAAAGTGATATTACTGCTCCAGATTAAAAATTAAAGTTCTACCTTGGGATTTATCAAACCAGATGGCAAGGCAAGAGAGAGAGAGAGACCATGTTTTGTTAGCATTTTATTTTTAAGGAGGGTGGGGAACAGTAAGTATTCAACAGGGCACAAGGATGTCGTCAAACATCCACTGTAACCAGTCAGAAGAGAGATTGCAAATCTGAATTTCAGAAACAAAACTGGAGACCATCTTAAACCTCCTAAGACTTTTCTCTGCAAACCAAACAAAAGCTCTGTTTCACAGTATATCATGCAAGATGTATCCTACACATACAAATTAGATATTCCAGACTGAGGCTGTCTGTCCTTAATTTTCAAAGTCAGCATCCATTACCATTGCTGATACCTCTCCGGATGCTGACATTGCCACATCTTCCCCATTATCACCCACTGATCTGTTGTCATATACTGTATTACTCTTACAACCTTGTCATATTTCATCCAGGAAGCTGAATACATCACCTCCGGAATGGCTTTGGCCTAGAAATTCCATGCCTGCTCCCTAAACCAAATCTTTTGAGCTACTAGCACAGTGGATTGCTGATGGCCCACTGGGAAAACACTTCAGGTCCATTATTAATAAGCTATGTCTTTAAAGGGTAATGAGAACTGGGTGGTTTAGGAGAAAATAGCTCATCCATCATCAATCAAGATCTGAAGTTTTTGTACAGATGATTTAAGAAGAGTTGGACTGTGTAAAATTGAAATGTCACATTTGTATTGGGGAAATGGGGGCAGTTGGATAATGAAAATGAGAGATTTAACCTTCTGTATTTCGGCTCAATGACCATAGTCAAAAGCTCATGGATGCGGATGCTGTGTATCAACTAGAAACCCCGGACAGCCTTCCATCTCAATTATACAATTTCAAGTAAAGATTATCTGGGTCATTAGCTGGAAGCCAGTTCAAAGCTTGGCAGTAATGGCAAAATATTCTTTATTTCTGTTCCACTGTGTTCAGTGATACATGCCGACCATGCATGGGACCAAATTTTCAAAGCACACAGCAATCATTCGCTCCCATTGTAGCACCTATAGCCAGATTTTCAAAATCATTCAGCATTCAACATGGAGTCTAACAGGGAGCTGAGCTTTTTTGAAAACCTGGACCCACTTGATGGGTGCTGGGATCTTTTGAAAATTCTGGTCCCAAGTACACAAAGTCAAATTAATATTAAATGCATAGCACATACTTGCCCCGCCTGGTTTTGGTTTCAGTTTTTTATGGTTGCAGTGCAGAGGGAAATCAGATTTTAATTGATATGCAGGCTGACCGTGCCTTTTTTAAAGGCGAGTCTTTCATCCAGCACAATAATACAAAATTTAAACAAACCAAACACATTATTCCAGCCTTTACCAGTAAACATGCTGGATTTCCATCACCAATTCCAAGCATCTTCTGTATTTGCAGGGAGTTGTAAATTAGCGTATAACTGAATGTTGGGTCAATGGGCCTCATTCTCGGTGGACCTTGTGCAGTTACTTGCACCAGTGCACAGTGAGTCTAAAGCATTATCACCCTGATTTGCACTAGTGTAAATGACTGTAGAAAGTTCATGGCAATGGAGAGTCAGAGCAAATAACTGGAGACAACAACAAAAGCAGCTAAATGAAGCAAATAAAGCAAAAAAGACTCTACCTATTATCATCTTGTTCTGAGCCACAGAGCTTAAGAGCATGATTAAAGGTAAAATCCTCACATAAACTATAACGATAGAGACTATATCATCTGGGGTTTTTGTTCCTGTTGCTGAACTTGCATTATCGTGACTTACAGTAAATCAGTGGATACCTTCTTAAAGGACGTGTGTGACCTGTATTTGGAGGTGACTGTTTCTTTAATCTCCTTCTCCCTTTTCCTGGCCTGCTGCACACTCTCACTTTCCACAGTGCTGCTCTTACCCCTTCCATCAAAATCTAAAAGCAGTCTGCACTGCTGCCTTTCTTCACTCGTATCCAAGTGAGTTGGGATCATTTTCATGTTAGGTGGGTCACTCAACCACTCAGTTCCCCTAGGATAAATGGGAAGAGTAAAAGCTTAGCTAGCTCACAGGCGTGTTATTGAGGCCAAATTCATTAAAGCAAGGTACGTTGAAATTCTTGAATGGAATGTGCTCCAAAAGTGTCAAGTATTAATTATCATCATCATTATTGTTGACAACAACAACTGCTGCCTAGTTCACCTCACTCATCTCTCTGAACTCCAGGTGGATCAAAACTCAGCAGCTAAAACCTTTTGTCCTTCCGTTCTGACCATGTCTTCCCACTCCATGTAATCTGCTTTGATCTGGTAACTGATGGACCAACTCTACAAGTTCAACTCAACTTCACATTCCCCACTTTCACAAGGCAGGGGTACTGCAGGAGAATAGTTATGCGATCATGTAATTACAGACTGCATTATAATGTAGATACATGGGGACCTGAATTAAGGCTGCACAGGCAACCTCAATTCTGACATCTTCAAACTTCTGAGTGCTTCATTTTACAATCATAACATTTTTTTAACGTAGTTTCTTAGAATATAATATACGTATATGGCACTATAAGAAGAATTAATCGTAACAGTCATAAGCACAATAGAAATGTTTATCTTAAAGCAACTTCTCTTCCTGCTTTCATAAAGGCGTTTGCCATTTTTATTGTGCAATTTCGGCAACAAATATAATCTAACATAGAAAAAGCAAAGGAAAGAAATACATCTTATTTTCATGTATATGGCATGTGTAAAATAAGTGATAAAGTATTCATCACACAGAATCTATGTCTGTGTCACTGTTCATACTCCCATGCCGGGGACATACAGACTTCCACCCCCCGCTGCTTCAGCAATGAAAGAATCAAAATCTTTTGGCTTCTGTTTAAAAAAAAAATGAAATCAAGTTATTCAAGTGATAATGAGTCTCTGATAAAGTTTAACCAAGTGTCTATGGACGGTACCACTTGGCTGATGCCAATAAGAGACACGCTTCTGCTAAATAAGAAGGGCATTACTGCTCCAACAGTCAGAGACAAATGGTCGGTTTGTTTATAACACCTATTAGCAAAAGACAAAGATTTAATGTAAGGGCAGGACCATCGGCTGGGCATGTTTGCACTAAGGTAAGCAGCTTGTTCTAGGGAAGAACTAGGTAGATTATGCTATCTCACAGATGCAAACAGCTTGTTATTTCACCTGTGTATAAGAAAGGTGAGAGAGGCTCTGTGAGAGAGGGAGCGGACCTAGGGTGTGGGCTGAGAAGTCAAGAGGAAGGAACCATAAGGGCTGGTCTACACTGGGGAGGGGGGGGATCGAACTAAGGCTGTGGCTACACTTAGCACTTCAAAGCGCTGCCGCGGCAGCGCTTTGAAGCACTAAGTGTAGTCAAAGCACCAGCGCTGGGAGAAAGCTCTCCCAGTGCTGTCCGTACTCCACCTCCCTGTGGGGAATAACGGACAGCGCTGGGAGCCGCGCTCCCAGCGCTGGGGCTTTGACCACACTGGCGCTTTGCAGCGCCGCAATTTGCAGCGCTGGAGAGGGTGTGTTTTCACACCCTGCTGCAGCGCTGCAAATTTGTAAGTGTAGCCAAGCCCTAAGATACGCAACTAAGTTGAAGTATCTTAGTTAGACTTAGCTGGCCATCCTCAAGGCGGCGAGTCGACTGCCGCGGCTCCCCCATCGACGCTGCTTACTCCTCCTGCTGAGGTGGAGTACAGGAATCAATTCGCGGATCGATTTATCGTGTCTAGACGAGACGCGATAAATCGAGCCCCGATAGATGGATTACTATCCACCGATCCGGCGGGTAGTATAAACGTACCCAAGCTCATCTTATTTTTCTTTTTTTTGTTGGAAGGGGGCAATTTTGGACACTGCATAATGTGTGGACTATGACCGTAGAGCAGGGGAGGGTGCTTACAGTCACCGGTAAATATCTCACCCAAAACAACAACACAGCAGTTTGTTCCTTCCTAATAATTTCTCTTTTAACACCCGATTATTTGATTGTGCTCATCTTAGCGACTCGCGGACAATAGCAAATTGCTGCCGCGCTAAAAGGATTTTCGTGACAAAAAACACAGCTGTGGCCCTCTGAACATCTCACAGCTGATAAATCTGTTGAATTTCAAGTGCATCGCTTCCCTAATCCCCTTCTCTGCTCTCAGCCAGCTACTCCCTGTTGGCTGAGCGCTGGTAGGGCAGCAGGGAAAGGGGAGGAGGAGATGAAGCTTGCCTGCCCAAAGAGCACTGCCAGTTGACTAAGGGAAGGAATTGCAATGGAATCCTGCCTCCTCCCTAAATCCCCACTGGAAGCCAGCAGGTCTGTGAGCAGGCTTGACAGAGGGAACATAGGTGTGTCACGATCAGACCTCCCAGAATTGGAAGTAGTTGCTTCTGTCTATTAACAATTCTCAGGTGATAATCCTGACGGGCACTACCCAGAATTTCTATGAGCCCACTATCCAAATCCAGTGTGTCCCTGGCAGTCTCCTTTCACATGTTCAGGGCTCCTGGTGCCAAGTGTCCTATAACACCATTTAATAGAAGATACATGGGACTTGTAGTCATATGTTCTGCTTCCCACTCCATGGGACATTTAAAATTCTTCACTCTTGAACTGCAGCCCATGACCAATGGCTTGCACATGCCAGGTCTGACTAAAAGAGTGATACAGCATAGCTTTCTGATCTGTCAGACGGATCAGCTCCAGATAGGTGGTAAGATAAGCTGCAAGAAGATAATCCTTTTTGTCCTCTCATGTTGGATCCAGGCCCAATTTCTTGTCTGGCGTTGGTGCTGTGATTACAGCTTCTCTCCAGAGGACATAGAATATTAATTCAGTGTGTGGTCTACATCATTAAGCATGGGTGGCCAGTGCAGGGGATTCTGACGCTGCTCCCCTGTGATTGCAGGGGGCATCAGATAGCTGCTATCACACCTGCAGACTCTACAAGCAGCCTCTAGACAGGTCCTTTCAGAAGCAAGTAGCAGACCACATGGCAAAAGGCACGTGGAAACAGTGCCACGCTCACTGCTCCCAGCTGTGTTACTACGGGAGCGCCCCATAGTTCTCTGCACGGATGCACTGGACGGAAGCCTTGTAATCCCAACCACATGGTGAATCTCCATAGACTAGGGTATTATGACTAGCTAATCATAGCTGATGACAGCAGGCCTGGTGGGTATTTTCTGTCTCCCGCTGCCCTGCTGGGGACCCATCCCATTCTTGTCCCCCAGAGACCCTTTTGTGAGTGCACAGACTGAAACCCTACTTGACAACAGTCAATAGAGTCTGCAGAAGAGAGATGGGGCCGTGGAGTAAGCATCCAATTGCAGGACAGGAAGGGTAGCGACCGGGCCTCGCTGAGATGTCTAATAGAGAGCAGGCCTGGTAGCCAAAGTGAACTTCTAAACAAACCAGCTGGGTTAGTTCATTGCAAAACAAACTTCAGATCACCTCATCCACACGGAACAAACCCAGGATGGCTCTCCAATATTCTACTCAGAATTCTTGCGGTACTCCTGTCCTCTAGCAGTGTTTTTATTCTCTCAGCTAACTCGTCCTTATGCTGCCAGTCTGGCCACAACTTTGCTTTAAACGCTTTCCTTGTCAGGCCATTTGCTATGTAATATTTTGATCAAGCCCTTCAATGTTTCATGTCTGCCAGTAGCAGCTCTCAATTTATCTCTCCCAACTGCTGAGATATGTAACTGAGAGACTGTCCCTGCTCCTCTAGCATTGACTCTTTATGTGAGGTGTCTTGAGAGTAAATGTAGCATGGCAGTTTGCCACTGCTACTTCCTTTCCAGGAGCATTTTTCTACTTGAAAGTCAAATGACTCTAGTATCAGTAGCATCTTCTACAGTATTTTTTGGGGGGGCGAGGGGGGGGGCAGCTGGGATAGGGAGGTGGCATCTGAATGCAGTGGCTTTGCCAGTACACTATCTAGAAGCTAGTCATCTGATGTTATTGGGACTTTCTTGCTACATCCATCTATCTATCCATCTATCCCAATCAATGATTAATTCTATGGTAAGCGCTTCTCATAATGAGTCTTGGTTAACGCACTTGACACGAAGGCCAATGGCCTTCTACTCGGAGCGGAGCTGCCCCATGTCCATCCAACAAGGCAACAACATGGAGAAACTCCTTGTCCTTATAAAATGAAATAAAAAACCCCTAAGAACTGGATCTAATGACGATATCCTTCATTCTCTGAAAAGCTATATAACTTGATTGTCCCAGCTCCATGGAACCTCTTTCTTTACAAACTGTCATAATGTAGCTATAGGCTGGGATAATCCTGCAGCAGTGCTCCAGTTGATTCCAGATGTGTTTCAGTACAGGCATTTGCCTACTGTCTTGTATTTGGGATGGATCAAGTTTAATGTTACGCATGACCTAATAAGCTACTGGCTGGACTCCAAAGTGGAGTCCATATCCACTGAATTTGAAATTTCTTACTTACATTCCCTTTAAATAAGATATCACATTTCCTGTATATGTTGTTAGCCATGCCTGAGAGACATCATCAACTATTAGAACAGGAATTCCAGTTAACACTTTTTAAGGCTTGATAGGCTTGTGCCTTTCACTTGAAAATGTTCTGTATTGAAACTATGTGCAGGCTACAAAACCTCCCTCTGCTCTCTGGCAAATTGAGTACTGTGAAATAACTGCTTTTTCATCTGATAGGAGTTGATCTTACCATGATGGGGGCTATAGAGATCGATAAAAAGTGTGACTGGAAACTAAATAATGTGGCTGTAACCATAGTAGTCAGTAATGTTAATAAGAACGGCCATACTGGGTCAGACCAAAGGTCCATCTAGCCCAGTATCCTGTCTTCTGACAGTGGCCAATGCCAGGTGCCCCAGAGGGAATGAACAGATCAGGGAATCATCAAGTGATCAATCCCCTGTAGCCCATTTCCAGCTTCTGGCAAACAGAGGCTAGGGACACCATCCCTGCCCATCCTGGCTAACAGCCATTGATGGACCTACTCTCCATGAAATTATCTAGTTCTTTTTTGAGTGGCCTTCACAACATCCTCTGGCAAGGAAATCCACAGGTTGACTGCATTGTGTGAAAAAATACTTCCTTTTGTTTGTTTTAAACCTGCTGCCTATTGATTTCATTTGGTGACCCCCTAGTTCTTGTGTTATGAGAAGGAGTAAGTAACACTTCCTTATTTACTTTCTCCACTCCAGTCATGATTTTATAGACCTCTATCATATTCCCTCTTAGTTACCTCTTTTCCAAGCTGCAAAGTCCCAGTCTGATTAATATCTCCTCATACAGCAGCCGTTCCATAACTCTAATAATTTGTGTTGCCCTTTTCTGAAACTTTTCCAAGGCCAATATATCTTTTTTGAAATGGGGCAATCACATCTGCATGCAGTATTCAAGATGTGGGTGTACTATGGATTTATATAGAGGCAATATGATATTTTCTGTCTTATTACCTATCCCTTTCTTAATGATTCCCAACATTCTGTTCACTTTTTTGACTGCCGCTGCACATTGAGTAGACGTTTTATAAGAACTATCCACAATGACTGCAAGATCTCTTTCCTGAGTGCTAACAGCTAATTTAGACCCCATAATTTTATATGTATAGTTGGAATTATGTTTTCAAGTGTGCATTACTTTGCATTTATCAACACTGAATTTCATCTGCCATTTTGTTGCCCAGTCATCCAGCTTTGAGAGATCTTTTTGTAGCTCTTCACAGTCTGCCTGGGACTTTACTATCTTGAGTAGTTTTGTACCATCTGCAAATTTTTCTACCTCACTGTTTACCCCTTTTCCAGATCGTTTATGAATATGTTAAATAGAACTGGACCCAGTACAGACCCCTGGAGGACACCAGTATTTACCTCTCTCCAGTCTGAAAACTGACCATTTATTTCTACCCTTTGTTTCCGATCTTTTAACCAGTTACCAGTTCATGAGAGAACCTTCCCTCTTATCCCAGGACTTCTTACTTTGCTTAAGAGCCTTTGATGAGGGACTTTGTGAAAGGCTCTCTGATCCCCTGGATCTCCCTTGTCCACATGCTTGTTGACCCCCTCAAAGAATTATAATAGATTGGTGAGTCATGATTTCCCTTTACAAAAACCATGTTGACTATTCCCCCAACAAATTATGTTCATCTATGTGTCTGACAATTTTGTTCTTTACTATAGTTTCAACCAGTTTGCCTGGTACTGAAGTCAGGCTTACTGGTCTGTAATTGCAGGGGTCTCCTCTGGAGCCCTTTTTAAAAATTGGTGTCACAGTAGCTATCCTCCAGTCATTTGGTACAGAAGCTGATTTAAATGATAGATTACAGATGACAGTTAGTAGTCTTGCAATTTCACATTTGAGTTCCTTCAGAACTCTTGGGTGAATACCATCTGGTCCTGGTGACCTATTACTGTTCATTTTATCAATTTGTTCCAAAACCTCCTCTAATGACACCTCTGTTTATGGCTAAGAGTCTCTTTAGTTTTCTTTTTCTTTAATAACTGCTACTATGCCACTAATCCTAGAAACTTGTTAGCATTCTGTTACAACAGTATTTTCAGCTAACCCATTTCCTTCTGTACAAAATTACTTTAATTATGCCCATTTTTTTGCCTCTTTTATTATTTAGTACTGAAGCGTATAAACACTGGCATAAAATTGCTGTAAGATCAATGTCTTGTCTAGCAAAGGATACTGCCTCCTTTTTTTTTTTTAACATGGCCTACCACATTTTGGATAGTCTCCCATTCTAGCTTGTTTCTGACCAATACCACTGCAACCTTGCCACTGAGTGCTTTCATCCCCATATTTAGTTGCAGAACACACTTTATTCCTGGAGTAGAAGCTGTATCTTCTAATATTACCACCACTCTGCAATTAAATCTAGTCCAAAAAGATTCATCTGTAGGGAAACAGTGCCCTTGTCTATACTTCTGGTTAAGCGGGATTCAGCACTGGTTAATATAGGGAGATGTGCCTAGTTCATAGAACTGGAAGGGACCCCAAAGGGTCATTGAGTCCAGCCCCCTGCCTTCATTAGCAGGACCAAGTACTGATTTTGCCCCAGATTCCTAAGTGGCCCCCTCAAGGATTGAACTCATAACCCTGGGTTTAACAGGCTAATGCGCAAACCACTGAGCTATCCCTCCTCCCTTGGATTAAATTACATCCATTCCAGACATTCTTCTAGAGCAGTTTTACAGTATAGAGTAGACAATGCTAGAAAGAGTGGGCTTGGAAGACATTAGGAGGAAGATGAAGTAGGCTGGAAAGTGCATGTTTGAGGTGGGCTGGATATGTGATAAGAATGGACGAATGACCAGCCGAGAAATTATGGGAGGAAGAGGAGAGAAAGAAAGGACATGGAAGACCTAGGATACTATGGAAAAACTCTGTGAAGAGAAAAGGATTGGAACTCCAAGACATATGAACATGTGCCATGGACCAGAAAGAATGCTGAAGATTCATGGGCACCTCTGACCCCATGGAAATAGGAAAAGGAGTCAAGAAGTGAAGTGAAGTGAGACCAAGCTAGAAAGAGTTAATGCCTAGAACCACCAGGACCAGTCCCCGCTTTGTATGGAGAAAAAGGCCTAGAGTTTCTGAAGTGAATGGACAGATAAGAAGTAGGACACAAGAACAGGCAGTGTGATGAGAGCAAGAAGAGGGTTTAGACAAAAGCAGCTGTTAGCATGTCTTCAGGACTGAACTCAGTAGTGTTAGCCAGAGTCTCTGCAAGTTAAAATGACTGTTGCTTTACTGCTTTTTTTTTTGGTCCTCTTTTTTTTTTTTAAGGTAAATGAACCTCTGAATGCATTTTGTAAACAAGTACATTATGCTAGAAAATATCATGGGCATATGTTGACAATTTCTGTCCCACTGCGAAACTGAAAGGCCCCAAAATTGGTTACCAGTGAGTAAAAGGACAGGAACATTTAGATAATAAAATAGGTAAATAACCTACTCTGGGTTATTTTTTTCCTCACTTGGTTTAATAGACTTTCTTCCTCTTGGGCTTGAAAAGTTCTGTTCAAAATGGCACATGAAGTCAACTTAAGCCAGCATTACTTGTACTGGCAGCTAGTCGCGGTCTTCAAAGCTGAAAAAAGATTTGTTTGTCGGCCACAGGGTTAATTAGTAGATGGAAAAGATGGTTTCTTTTACAAAGGACTGAGGTGGGGAAGAGAAGAAAACTCTTGGAAAGTCAAATCTCATCAAGGCCAGTTAGTTGAGTGCCTCCGGGCAAACTCCCGACACTAAAAATTCAATTAATTTAGCAGTTCTTAGTTTCACAAGATTTCTGATTGCAGACAAGATAATATAATAAGTGATCCCAAAGTGTAAAAACAAACAAACAAAAAAAACCTGTCATGTTTGCGAGGGGATTCGTCAGGCACAGCGCAACTTTACAGGCTTTCCAGCTTTCGGAAGTTCACTTGTTTATATATTTTATTCATTTATTCCCTCAGCTTCATCAGTATGCAGCCCGTTGCTATTCTATTCAAGGTAGTTCCAGAATACTGATGCTGGAAGGGGCCATATGCACCAAGCTACTGTTAATCCATATCCACAATACTTTGAATCAAAAATGCACTTTGAAAAGGCCATTTACTGCCTTTCCAGAAGGCTGCTGAGCTGCTGCAGCTTTGGGACTGGTCAGAAGATGTTCAGATGGGCAGAGCTGGGCCCCTCCCTCCAAGTCAAACACAGGTCCCTAGAAGGGAACCATTTTCTGTGGGTCCAAGACACATGGCTTTCTAGCCCTGATGGGAGACAGGGAGTTTCCTGGGAGCCATAAATTGATATCTCACCTGCTTCGATCGAGAGCAGTCATTTTCTTTGTGCACATCACAACTCCACATGAGTATTTCTACCCATGCGCTCCAGTGGATGCTCAGCATGCTCTGCACATCACCATTAATCCAGGGAGTACTGGAACTGCTGATTGACAGAGGTCACATTGGATGAAAGGATGAAGATGACGTAAGGCACTATAATCTCCTGCCATTAAAAGGGGCAGAGTTAAGGGGATGAGGAATGTCACCTTCAATCTGCATTTCTTTGTGTGTGTGTCTGTGTTTTTTTCATTCTCCTTGTAAGTTATAAGTAAAGAGACTTTCACTCCACATTTCTCTGTTTTGCAATATTTGTGTTTTGAGACTCAAACTCCTAGAAGGGATTCTGCCCCGTGATCTGCCCGCACATAGTGCCTGCAAAAAAACCTTCAAAGGGCTAAGGGAGAATTCCCCTGTGCAGGTAGTGCCTTGGAACATCGCTCCTCCAGCCCAAACCCCCTGCCATGGGAATCACTGTAGAGGCATCATGGGTTGCCTCCAGGAAGTGTGGCAGAGTCTGATCCTGGTGTTCTTCAAAATCCCAAGTAGCACAGGGCTTGCAATCTTAACTCTACATTAACAAAGCTTTTCACATGCAAGGAGAGAGAGGCACTGCATGAGGAGGTCCTATGCTGTCCCATGGGGTGACACAAGACAATTCAAAGCAAAGGCATTTTTGAAGTACATATTGTTTCAGCAGACCCCTCTCCTTATTCAAAATTTCAGCCATACTAAAATGCCCAAAGTCAATTTAAAACCTCACTGGTGTTACGGTTCCTCTCCTTCTAGGAGTCATTTTTCTTGGTGTGAATAATATTTTCTAGTTAGTGACTGCGGCTCACTCTGTCCGTCTGTCACCGTTTCCTTCCAACTCAGTTACCACCCTGCGGTTCTATAGATCACGCACACAGGCACCATCTTCAATGTCCATTACTTCTCCTTGTGTGCCAGTTTTAAATGTTTGCGTTTGGTTTTCATTCTCAGCCCAATTGCTGTTTCCCAGTGGAGTCAGTGATTGACTAAAGCAGCACAAAGTATTTTTTTTTTAAATCAACAGGGTGAGTTGAAGTGAGAAATTCTGCAGACAGTTTAAGCAATGCTTGCATTTTCTAAGGTCCAAATTATCATTGGATACAGAGATCAAAGCAGATTCCAGAAGGGAGCAGTGCAAAAGGGGGGAAAAGTAACTTCTAGGTGTCCTTATTCTCAGCACTTCACTTCCTATAGAGGCCTCCTGCTGGGGATTGGGCACTGCAGTTGGGGAAGGAGAAGGAGATGCCTTAAAAGAGGGATGCATTTGTCTTAGGTACAGTATGTGCTGTGTTTGATGTTACAATCCAGTAGGCTGAGTTCTCTCTAAAATTGCCCCAAACCCTGTGTAATAAGCAGTATTTTGACAACCACATTTCATTCGGGAGTCCACTCGTCCTTCACCTTTTTGGCACGGCAGACAGTGATCTGAAGCTCTGGCAGCTTTTCATCTGCATCTGACTCTCAGCTGGCACAGCAGAGATTTGAACTCACATCCTTTCAAAGGGCAAAAATGGCATGCTAGACTAGCATCCCGCATTGTAAAGTAAAGCTACCATATGGCACTATACATGGTTAAGATTTCTTTAGGGATTATGGAGAAATCCTAGCTGGGGAAAAAACACACACACAAACTAATATATTAGAAGGCAGGAAGAGAACAGAGGCACACGAATATACAGAAGAATTACTGTACTTATGATGCTTTAAAAGAACCCCTCCTTTTATTAAAAATTCAGTTCTTTCTCCTTTGGTGAATTAGATTCACCTACAGGGATAATTATCCTTTCAGAGTGTATGAAATGATTCTTGCCAGATAAGAGTAAACAGGGCACTGAAAACGTCTCCAGGCTAAACAAATTAAGATGCTTCTATTTATAAATCAGTTTAGGGGGTTCCTTTCGAATTTCCCACTTAAGCACACAACGCAGCTATGTGTTTACTCTCTTAATTAAAACTAAGATTTGTTACAATTTTTACTTTTTAGAAAAAGATGCACTTTCACTAGCCAAAAATGCCTCCCCTTGTATACTAATGTCTTAGAGGAAGATACAGATCATTTATAAATGTAGGTATACTAATTACTAATATTAATACCTTCTAGAAAGCAGTAAAAGAAGCTTCTCCATTGATGCTGGGAAATTTTTCTTACCATCAATAAGTTTGTCATCATCATTTAACACAGGTGTCCTACAGACAAATAGGAGACAGGATTTTGCCTTGACAACACTCTGCACCTTAGTTTCATAAACCATTATTTCTGAAATGAACAAATTACTTTACACTCTAAAGAAGAGGAACTGGATTAGCAGCAGTTCATATTTAAAATACACTGAAAAGACACTGCTTCTTTACCTTAGGATTTCCTCCCTCATAATTTTGAACCGTTCAGTAAATAACTAATACTCCTGGCTGGATTGGAGGGTCAGAGAGAAAGAGAGAGATGTTGAACTAAAAAAGTAACTCTGGAGAGAAATAGTGAAAAACTACACTGAGCGCTTTCATGTGCTTTGACTCGCTAAGGAAGTACAGTGGGCACATGTTCACAATGAATAGGTCATCGAGAATTTGGATCTTATGCAGACCATGCTGGGTTATATACAAAATGTTTTAGAAATTATATGAAATATTAAAGTGACACTTCTTTTGTATGTCTGCTTCAATGATTAAGGAATCCAGGTGTTGGGTAGAGTCTTAAGCTTTTAGCCTAAGCTATATTAGTGCAGAGATGTGCAGCATGCAGGAATTTCTGTCTCTCCCCAACTCTTGCAGGTAATACAGCCAAAAATTGCTCTGTGTAGACTAACCAAATGAGTGGCTCTTTGAAGACAGGCTCTGAGTAGAATCATAGACATATAGGGCTGGAAGGGACCTCGAGAGATCATCAAGTCCAGCCCCATGCACTATGGCAGGATGAAGTAACCCCAGACCAGCCCTGATAGGTGTGTGTCCAACTTGTCTTTAAAAGCTTCCAATGATGGGGACTCCAGGACTACCCTTGGAAGCCTCTTCCTGAGCTTAACTACCCTTATAGTTAGAAAGTTTTGCCTAATATCTAACCTAAATTTCCCTTGCTGCAGATTAAGCCCATTACTTCTTCTCCTACTTTCACTGGCCATCGAGAACAATCAATCACCATCCTCTTCATAGAAGCAGCAAAGAGTCCTGTGGCACCTTATAGACTAACAGACGTTTTGCAGCATGAGCTTTCGTGGGTGAATACCCACTTCTTCTCTTGCATTCGAAGAAGTGGGTATTCACCCATGAAAGCTCATGCTGCAAAACGTCTGTTAGTCTATAAGGTGCCACGGGACTCTTTGCTGCTTCTACAGAACCAGACTAACACAGCTACCCCTCTGATACTTGACATCCTCTTCATAACAGTCCTGAACATATTTTAAGAGTATCATTGGGTCCGCCCTCAGTCTATTTTTGACTCAAGACTAAACATGCCCAGGGTTTTTTAAAAACTTTTCCTTATGCATCAGATTTTCTAAACCTTTTATCATTTTTGTTGCTCTCCTCTGGACTCTTTCCAATTTGTCCACATCTTTCCTAAACTGTAGTGCCTTGAATTGACAAAATACTGCAGCTGGGGCCTCACCCAGTGCCAAGCAGAGTGGGACAATTACCTCCTCTGTCTTATATACAACACTCCTGTTAAAACACCCCAGAATGATATTAGCATTTTTTGCAGCTGCATCATATTGGCAACTCTCATTCAATTTGTGATCCACTACAACCTCCCGATCCTTTTCAGCAGTACTACCACCTGGGCAATTATTCCCCATTTTGTCGTGCGTTTCATTTTTCCATCTTCAGTGAAGTACTTTGCACCTGTCTTTATTGAATTTCATCTTGTTGAATTCAGACCAAGTCTCCGGTTTATCAAGGGCATTTTGAATTTTAAACCCATCCTCCAAAGTGCTTGCAACCCCTCCCAACTTGGTGATATATGCAAATTTTATAACCATACTCTCTACTCCATTATCCAAGTCATTAATGAAAGGATTGACTAATACCAGACCCAGGACTGACCCCTGTGGGACCTCATTAGATACTCCCTACCAATTTGACAGCAAGCTATTGATAACTACTACTCTCTGAATACGTCTTTCAACCTGAAGGGCAGGAGGACCCTGTTTGGAGTTCTTAGCTGGTATTTTTTTAATTTTAGGACTTTAATTCTCCAGAAGAGGCGGGACTTTAGCCCCTCAGCGAAGGCATACTTAAGAACTACAGCATCTAGAGATCCCTGTGGTAGGTGAGTAGTGCCAAATTCCGCCACCAGGGGGTGCCATGGAGATGTCGCCTGTCACAGGGATGGCCCGGATTTTATTATATACCAATACATTGAAGATTCCTAAAAAGCTTGTATTAAAAACAATGGAAACTGAAGTCCTCCCATTAGCCTGAGTATTCAAAGCATCTAAGCGCATGCTTAAAATTAGAGGCCTAGCTGCACCAGAGAGGTGAAGCAGTGCCAGGGGCTATGCACCTCTGCATTCTGTCTTGTCTTGGCAATGCTCTTAAGGGCTGACACATAGCTCATTCCCCATGCAAATTCACATACACAAACAAACAAAAATCACTTGTTGTCCAGGATTGCTGGTACAGGTGATTTCTTGCTCAAGGAACAAAGGGAATATTTCCTCATTACCAGTGCAAATGAGTTTGTGCATCAGTTTAAACCAGAAATGTCCATGCTGCCCTCTTAAAATCTCTTCACTCTCCCTCCTCTGCTTATACAAGTTTTCAGTCATCCCACCAGGGAACGGAAAAGAATGCCACATGACTTAGGTGACCAGTCATGTCACAAATAAAGAACAACAAACAGCTGAATGCAAAGCCAATATTTCACATACTGTATTTGTCAAACAATGTTGAATAAGCAAGAAACTTGTGGACAAAATTCACAAACAGAAAAAAGATAAATAGAATAAATGGTGTATAGTTCTCTCCAGAGCTACTCCTTACCTCTTTCCTGATTAGTCCAAATTCCTCTTACATCTGAAGATCAACATCTAGTTACACCATTAAATATTGTACTGTCTCAGTGATTTAAAGCTAATATTAAATAATGCTGTAAGATTTAGGAATATTTCCATCCCATTTCTATTTCCTCAAATGCATCAGTGACTACATGCAAGATATTATTAATGATTAGTGCTATTCATTATTACAAAACAAACTTGAATTGCCTATTTGGTCAACAAAACACATATGCAAATAAAAGACAAACTAATGTTTAAGTTTTTAAATAATGATGGTCTTTAAGAAAGCAAATTCATCCCCAAATAACTGTCTTTCCTAAGCTGTTCCTTAGCTAAGATAATTCAGTGAGTCAGCGCCCAGAGTGGCAATTAGAAACTGGCAAAAAGCTTGGCTGATGCAATAGTAGTACTTAGTAAATGAACCAGATAACGTCTATTATCAAAAAGGAAAACCTAGAAAGTGACAAGGTAGCGTGTTATTACACCACAAAAGGAATGTCAATATTTGCCAACAACAAGTTCCAGAGATTTACCACCATTATTTCCTATTCTAAGTATATGGGGGGGAGGGAGGGGGATGATGCAGAATTTCATGTATCACTCCACGCAATTGTGGTTGACTTTTTAAATGGTAACCATTGTATGGGCCACATTTTCAGAACAGCTCAGCTTCCATTCAGGCACTAAAATAAGTGGCTAGATTTAGATGCATAAATGAGAGCTGAGCTGAAAATCTGGCCCTAATTCTGGGTACGGAGTGTTTGAAAATCTGTTCCTGAGCTCTTTTGAAAATCTGCCTCTGTATGTCCACAAAAATATCGAAGTACAAATCCATGTAGTTCTCCATCTGCATGGCTATTTCTCCAATAATTTTCAAAGAACTTAAACCATGATTCTGCATTAGGATCCACTAGTGAGAATGTGATACCATAGAGGGTTGGGATCCATGCCAGTAGATCCCAGTACATTAGGGGATCTTGTTTGGAAAACATTCCTAGGATACAGTGTGACTGGCCTCTTGATGTCATCCCCACTAGCAAGGTTAGGCTAAGTAGAAAATATATCATTGAACACTGTAAATTTTTACTTCTCTGCCACTTGCACAAGCACCATTCTATTTCCAATCCATCTGGTTGAGGAAAAAATGAAAACTCATTTTTTTAAACTGTGTAAACAATTCCAAATAAAGACAGATGGACTGGATCTAATTTAACAGTTGCTGAAGGTATAAAATGGTAGCAGGCTTGAGTATTTATTTAGGACTTTATCTCAGTGCAAAGGCCTAAATCCCCATCTTTTGTAAACATAGGCAAGTAGTCTTTTCCAAATGTTTGTTTATATATAGGATTCATATTACAGTGATAAGCTTGGTCTCCCCATAATATGTCCTCTGCTCTAGCACTTGTTAATTACTGCCTCCTTGCCCTGCTCATGTCTCCAGTGGCATGGCTGCCCTCTGAGAAGTAAATCTGTCAAAGTGCCAGGGGTTGCCATTAAAAACAAATGGAGAAACTATACAACTATAGTCGAAGCACTCAGGAACCTCAGCCTAAACCTCTCCAACTTGAGATGCCGCTATTGTAGCTAATGGATTAGATGAAACACACTTACAATCCTATTTTCATTAGGAGTTCTTAAATTCTTGGACCAATTCCTGACTTTATTCTTAACCTCACTGCTCTATACACAGGGTAAATACTGCTGCACAAAAAACAATCAACCCCCTGGTAAAGTCACATGGTTGAAAAGGAGGAAAACCATGCCCTTATCCGATATGTAAACCAAATCTCACAGCAGTGCCTTTAAAATCAGATGTGTCATTTAAAACAAAAAGCCACAAAGGCAAATAGCATCACACATTTATCAAAAAAAAGTCACAGCAGAAACATTCAGAGCTTTTAAAAACATACATATATAATTATGTATTCTTAACAGATGGGGAAAAACCCACACTAACATTTTCTTTTCTTTCTAATCTGGGAAGATTAGATAACCTGGACATTTTTAACTGGAGGAACCTGTACAGATAGCTTCTGCCCAAAAAGTTTTAAACTATAACAACAACAACAACAACAACAACAAATCACATCAGTAAAGTGAACTCGTCATCTTTCCATTTGTCCCAAAATAGTTCTTCAGGGAAAGGCCAGCCAAAAGAACCGTGGTGCTAAATGGGTTTTACCATGTTAGAGTTACTTTCCTACATTATACTTATCTACCACTTCAGTGTGAACAGACAACAGAACAAGAAATGCATCTGAGCCCTATCAGCTAATACAGAATACAATCGTAGATAGACCTCATGCCTAACTGAAGTTCTCTTCTGCAGCATGGACTCGATGTGTTAGTTTTAAAAGGCCAAGATAAGATTTGAGTCCCTTGCAGCACATCACGAAAGCTGGAGTCAATAAAGAATCAGCTTCTTCTTCCCTATCAGTAGCATACTGTTTTCTACTTTCAGTTCAGCATTCAAGAACTGGTGCCTCACATCTATGTTCAAGAGATATAGCACCAGATTGAAGTCCACATTGATTCTCACTTTAGTTTTCACACAGTGCTGGATCAAAGCCCGGTAGTTATTTATTTACCAACAGAGCTTTGTGGGCAACACAGTAAAAAAGCTGATGCACACAGATACATTTAGCACAATTTGAGCCTAAGGAGGATTGCAGTCTCTTCAAAATGCCAGCTGAACAATACAGCCTGTGTAAAAAGTATAGATCTGCATTCGCCTGTATGTATCGATGAACGCATTAGATGGATATTGTGAGGTTTCTTGCCTTACAGGATTTTTATGAAAAAAGAACAGGAGTACTTGTGGCACCTTAAAGACTAACAAATTTATTTTAGCATGAGCTTTCGTGAGCTGCAGCTCACTTCTTCAGATGCATAGAGTGGAACATACAGACAGGAGATATCTATACATACAGAGAACATGAAAAGGTGGAAGTATGCATAACAACAGGAAAAGTCTAATCAATCGAGATGAGCTATCATCAGCAGGAGGAAAAAAAACTTTTTGAAGTGATAATTAAGATGGCCCATAGAAGGTGTGAGGAGAACCCAACATAGGGAAATAGATTCAACTAGTGCAATGACCCAACCATTCCCAGTCTCTGTTCAGGCCAGAGTTAATTGTATCTAATTTGCATATCAATTCGAGTTCAGCAGTCTCTCCCTGGAGTCTGCCCTTGAAGCTCCTCCGTTGCAAAACTGCCACCTTCAAGTCCGTCACTGAGTGGCCAGAGAGGCCGAAGCGCTCTCCCACCGGTCCTCTCCGGCACATCATCAGGGATTTGCGGCCTATCCTTGGGGATGGTCCCTCACTCTCACAGATCTTGGGGGACGGGCCAGTCCTCACTTGTAGACAGCCTCCCGGCCTGAGGCAGGTGCTCACCAGCAACCGCACACCATACAGCATGAGCACCCAAGGGCCTATCCTTGCGACAAAGCCCGATGCCAGCTCTGTCCACATATCCATTCAAGTGACACCATCATAGGACCTAGTCACATCAGACACGCCATCAGGGGCTCGGACACCTGCACATCTACCAACGTGATATATGCCATCATGTGCCAGCAATGCCCCTCTGCCATGTGCATTAGCCGGGCCGGACAGTCTCTGCGCACGGGAGTAAATAGACACAGATCTGACGTCAGGAGTCATGGCATTCGAGGACCGGTGGGAGAGCGCTTCGGCCTTTTAATATCTGATGCCCAGGATTCACTACTTAGAGCATTTAGCCTGGAGTGTTTCTGATGCAAAGGCTATATACTCTAGGTCAGTGTTTCTCAAAGAGGGGTCGCCGCTTGTGTAGGGAAAGCCCCTCACGGGCCGGGCTGTTTGTTTACCTGCCCAATCCACAGGTCTGATCGCGGCTCCTAGTGGCTGCGGTTTGCCGCTGCAGGCCAATGGGAGCTGCTGGAAGTGGCGCGAGCCGAGGGACTTACTGGCTGCCGCTTCCAGCAGTTCCCATTGGCCTGCAGCAGCGAACCACGGCCACTGGGAGCCGCGATCAGCCAGACCTGCAGACAGCAGGTAAACAAACAGCCCGGCCTGCCAGGGGCTTTCCTTACACAAGCAGCGGCCCCACTTTGAGAAACACTGCTCTAGGTACAAGATTTTTGCTCAATCAAATGATCTCAAAGCAATTCCTACAATTACTAGTTCTTAATCCCAGGTGTTCAAAGTTCTGACACAAAGCTTGGGGGGATGATAAGTAATAAAGAGAACAGGTCACTGACAGAGGGATCCATATCACTTGATAAGCTGGGTGCAAGCAAGCAATACAAGTTTTAATACAGCCAAATGCAAAGTCTTACAACTAGGACAAAGAACACAGGGCATACCTATTGGAGAAGGGAGACTTTATTCTGGGAAGCAGTGACTCTGAAAAGGACTTGGAGGTCATTGTAAATAATCAGCTGAAGATGAGCTCTCTGTGAGATGCTGTGGCCAAAAATGAAAATGAGATCCTGAGATGGTATAAACAGGGGAATAGCGAGTCGGAGTAGGCAGGTTATATTACCTCTATATTTGGCACTGGTGCAATTGTTACTGGAAAAATGTGTCCAGCTCTGGTGTCCACACTTTAAGAAGGATGTTGATAAATTGGAGAGGGTTCAGAGAAGAGCCACAAGAATGATTAAAGACTTGGAAAACATGCCTTATAGTGACAGAGCTCCTGGAGTTGATCTGTGTAGTTTAGCAAAGAGAAGGTTAAGGGGAGACTAGATTAGAATCTTTAAATACCTATGCCGGGCACAGAAATTTGATGAGAGAGGATTCTTCAATCTAGGAGGCAAAAGTATAACAAGACACGATGTCAGGAAGTTGAAGCTAGACAAATTCAGATGAGAAATCAGGTCAAAATTGTTAACAGTGGGGATAATTAATCATTGCAACAACTTACCAAGGGTTGTGGTGGATCCTCAATCACTGGAAATGTTTAAATCAAGGTTAGATGGTTTTCTAAAAGATTAATTATAACATAAATTCATTCAGAGAAACTCTAGATCTTGTGTTCTGCACAGGAGATCAGACTAGATAATCACAATGGCCCATTCTGGATTTACAATCTATGAACATCTGAGAGAGAGAGATCTCCAACAACAACAAAAAAAGGCCTCAAACTTCCTTCTATAAGAAATTAAGATTGGCCTGCCCTGTTTGAAACCCCAGTAAATCCATGGATTGAGGCAATGTGGAGGAAGGTTATCTTCATCTCTGCTTCCCTCCATATAAAGCAAGGCACTTAAGTATGTGCCTAAAGTGAAACATGTGGGTAGTCTCACGGATGTCACATGCTTAACGTCAGGAGTGTCAATCAGGGCTATAGTGGGTGTGATTATGGGATGATGATTAATTTCTTTAGAAAGCATATTGCCCCTATATATAAGATTGGGCAGTCAGAGAGAGGAACAATGAAAGGAAGAACACTTTGTCATGTCAAGATGGCTTCTTGCATAACCCCATAGGTAAGCCAGTTCCATAAGTATGTGTTAACGGAAATGGCATGATTGAGTGGCTGCCAGTTGGGAAAATTAGTTGCTCCACAGGTGTTTTGTCTTTGTAGTCTGAGGATACTTCTCCATGGTTTCTTACCTGTCATCCAACAAACATGTACTTGTGCAACTTTCTTCTACAACAAGATGACAAGAGCTTGAGGAAGGATAATCATATTCACCACTCCAAGCCACTCACGTAAATTTTGCCATCTTTGCATGTCCAATCTTTGAATATCCATCTCTTACAGCATAATCTAAGTGGTTAATAATAACTTAGTAACAACAGAGCAGAATTGACCTTTAGGGGATCACTAGCATTGAACATTGGTGATAAAGTACCAATTAGTTGAGGTCCTATGATTTTGATAAATTTACTCAGAGACCTGACATGCGTATATTGTTGTAATAAGTTTTGAAGGTATTTTAACTGATGTGTTAACTTTGTGGAAGTTTGTGTTCCTTGTCTTTTGCTTTAATGGCCTGGATACTAGGTAAATTTTGTACTGCCGTTGCAAGTTGGTTCGAGTGACGGAAGAAATAGAAGTGGGAATAAGAGTTATCACTATTTCATACCATGCTGCGATGCAAAAGAGTCTGACCATGTCCCTTCGAAACACAGAAAACAGCATGGAGAATTTCAGAAAAATATGACTGAATTTGTGAAGGATGGGACAGAGTTGACATTTTTCAGTAATAAGAATACATACTGTTAAAGAACCCAGTTGAGTGCTTTATCAGAATCAAAACCAGCTCATCTTGCAAGTTTTCCTGGTAGAGGATGTTCAATGTTCTTCTGATGTTATGGCTGGTTGACCTTTTATGATGAAGCCAGACTGGACTGTGCATATGAAAACAGGCAGAATTAAGGAGAGAGAGTAGGTTATAACTTTGGCAAGTGTTTAATTCTCTCCATTAATCAAAAGCATACAGATATGTTTTGCACTCTGGATTTTTTTTTCCAGGAGCAGTATGATGAAGACAAGTCTCCACATTAGAATCTGTTCAGAGAGAACTGAAACAGCTGATTCATTCTAGGAACCAGATGTTTTCAAAAGTACTTGTAAAATTCTAAGTTGAAGCCATATGGTACCCAGTGATTTGCCACTTGGAAAATCTGATATCGCATTCGCAATTTCCTTTGTTGATATTGCTGCTTCAAACTGTGTTTTCTGTCCCTCAGAGACATAGGATATTAAGTTTATCCAAGAAATGTTCCACTTGATCAGTAATGGAATATTCTGATGGAGAATTAAGTTTAAATAAAAATAAAAGAAGGCCCCTCTCTTACCCATTTGTTCCCCCCCCCCATCCCCTAGTACCTCATGGCTGGTGTCATAGGTGAAAGATGGGAGAGCTGGAAATGAAACAGTATTTATTTCCCAGCTCAAATGTGTGGTGTAGGTGCTGGACTACAGGTGCTGGGGGTGTTCCTCCACCCCTGGCTTGAAATGGTTTCCATCATATACAGGGTTCACATTTTGGTTCAATGGCTCTCAGCACCCCCACTATACAAATTCTTCCAGCATCCCTGGGGCTGTTGCACTTAAGATATGGGCATTTGTGCTCTTGAAATCACTAAGTTGGGAATCAACATCCAAACTTCCTCTAGCTCCAATTTACTGTCTGGAGAGTTATTTTAATATAACCTGCATTTAGGCTATTTTGCACTACACTCCAGCAACCAAGAGCCAGCTTTACCATCCACTGGTGGATTTTCCTTTGCTGGGGAATCCTTGTGTGGCACAGAGCTACTGTATCATTCCTAACCCACTATCTTCCCTGGTGCAACTACAGGGGTCAGAGCCCAAGGAAAGGGGCATCCCTGCACTCCAGTGATCCCCACTACCAGAATAACCCCTTGGGGACCATTAGTATACAGTCCTATTGATAGCAGCTCTCACGTCCCAGGACCTTCATGGCCCCAGGTTCTTATCTGTGCTGAAGTCTTGCCACTATTTTTCCCCCGATGGAGAATCAAAATTAAGTCAGTGGAGCTACACTGATTTACACTAATTGAGGATGTGACCCTATGGATTCTGTTTTGACCTTTAAACATGTATTTTTGCCCTGAATGTACTCAGCCTTCTCTGTATTAGCTCACAGCCACAAGTCAAAGAAGGCCCAGTAATGGTGATAACCACAACTGCTTTTTGGATACAGTTAAATTAAAACATTTGCTCAGTTGTCGCACACAGTGTCTACCCTGAGCAGCTTGGAAATTTGATCCGATTCCGAACATGGTTAGACTACACCATCGGGAATGTTTAACCACAATTGTTATTTACTTTTATTTGAATTAATACGCTGTGCTGGGGACTATGCTTTTTATTTCTGTTTTTTTCCACAGTTTAACAGGCGATCTAAAAGAAGTGTTGAACTAATGGTTCATAAAAATGCTGCTTCTCTAGAATAATTTAACTGCTCATCTTGAATGAACAGAAAGAGTTGCTGGTTCAAACGTACAGGGATCTGCATGATCCTGGTTTCACTGAAAAATAATTTGAAGATGGAAAAAAAATAGCTTAGCTCATCCTCCCTGTCCCAAAGCCTTAGTATGAACATTCTTAACAATACAGTCCCAAAATGTTTTCTCCAGGTTAATTTTAAATAAATCAAGAAACAGAACTTTTGCCACTCCTCTTGTGAGAGTATACCACTGTCTAACAGACTTTATTGTTGGTAAATTTCTGCAGAGGGTCAATCTCATTCCGTTATTTTTCATTTCAGCTGCCTACTTTCATGTTTTTGAATTTAAGGTAAGGAACAGGCTGTGAATTTACTATGTACCCTATCTATAGTCATGCAAAATATCTGATGCAACACAAACAATTAACACTGGAATACATTTGAATTGACAGAGGTTTTGCGAACATGCAGCATTTTGTAAAATTCGTCCGCATCAGCGTAATCTAAAACCTGATTCCACTGCAGTCTCTTATATTGAAGCAAAACAAAGACTGTGCCAGGACTGGGAGAAGTTTTGTCCATTTATTGGGAAAGTGCTGTTGTTCCCACATGAAGGCATGTTGCTTCAGAAGGGCTTTGGTTTCAGATATGATGACATGGTGTCACAAATAAACCGGTGCAAAGATTGCACTGGGTAAATGATCAGAAATACATAAGTTTAGCCGATCAGAATGTTTCATTTTTAACAGGCCCACAGGAAAACTAGAGTAAACGTTGCATTGCCTGCTTTCAGGCTGCCACCAAGTTTAAGAAGAGTAAGGCGAAATCCAGGTGAACTCCTTCATTGATGCCACTGGTAGAAAGACTGAGCACATTTTCAGAGTCTTTGCCTTTGAGAGAGGATAAAAGTTGATGAACGACCTTCACAAATGTGATGTGTGTTGTGCTTAAACATAGCATCCCCTAGGAAAGGACTTGTTTTCGCCAGCACAGCCTCAAGCCTGAGGAATCTGCTGAAGCATTTGTTAGAAGCCTGTAGACATTAGCAGACCACAGCAACTTTGAAGCGAGTAAGAGTGAGCACATTTGAGACAGACTCATCATTAGCATTTCTAATTATTTATCAGAGTAGTTGCAATTAAAATCAGGTCTGGCAAGACACTCAGAAATGATCTTTCAAGGTAATCAGTCATGGGGCTGGAAAAAAAAAGTTTTTAATGAAGTCACAAAAAATTTGCAGCTCCTAAACCTAGAAAATTGTAGAGGCAAAGCAAGCATGCCCAGGCAAATCAAAGGAGAGGTCAGAAACGCAGCAGGTGGTACACAAGATGTAATCATGGCTGCATATCTGAGGCCTAGTGATTAGCCAGGAACACAAAGGGCTAGTTAAATCATCTGCTTCGGTGAAGCTACATTGATTTACACCCTTGGAGAAACTGGGCCTAAAGTGAGGAAAAGGCCCAATACACAGTGCGTAGTACAAAAGGGATGGAAAAGGTAACCACTGTGGACGAACAAGATGCAACATTCTTTCTGGACGCAGCCACTTGTGACGAAAACAGCGATGAGCTAGAGAGGGTGAATTTGCCCATTTATAGAAGACGGGTCAGTTTTAAAATAAACCCAGGCACAGGTATAACGTCTCTGTACAACAGTCCTCAGCAACAGCCTGATCATAAATCCACAGACAGGACTATCATTTTGTTCTGTTTGTTCAGTGCCTAGCAGAGTAGGGTCCTGCTCCATGACTAGGGCTCCTATGTTGCAATGCACAGTAAAATCCTAATTAATTATTAGTAATATATTCTGGGTAATCCATCGGAACAATTGCATTGCGAAAGGATGCTCACAGAGGAGATCACAAACAAACATCTGAGTCAAAAAAGCACATGACAGGTGGGGCAAAAGATGATCAGACTGCTGTGTGTTCTGCAATGTGATACATACATAGTGCAGAAGAGGTTTATACGAGAGTTATGGTAGTTGTGGGTGAAGATAAAGCCCTAGGAAAGGACATTGCCTTTTAATGCTTATATAGTCCAGAATCCTGAATCAATTATTGCCCAGAATTGAGACTGACAGGATGAAAAAAACTGCAGGTGATGCAGCAGTTGTGTGTGCTAATGTTTTCTATGCCCATTTCCTATTCCCCATAAAGCCCAATTAGAATATCCAAATGAGAGAGAGATTTTCTCCTCTTAATATCTAACTCTTCCATAGCACTAAGTAGACCATATTCAGAAACTGATCCACAGTGGAAAGAGATACTGTATGTTTTCCCATGATTATGAGATATAGGGTCTGACCCAGTATGCAGAAAAGTCAAAGCTCCCATTAACTTCAGTGGTCCAGGATCAGGCTCATAACCCCTAAGTAAGAGATGCATATGTTCTCCCATCACTAGACACGTCAAGCAGGTTTTTGGCAGATGCTGCCATGTGCAGAGTGCCAGATTCACTATATGTATGACCCTGTTTAACCATTATTATCTGCAACACTTACTCCTTTGCATTAGCAAGTTTAGCTGAAAATCTCTGATGTGAAAGGACAGAAGCGGTGCAGTTAGCAGACAAATGCATGAATGGTATTTTGATTTAGGACTAGATCCTCAGCCGGTGTAAACTGGGGTAGCTTCACTTAAGTAAATGGAGCTTCCTTGATTTGACACCAGCTATGTATCTGGCTCCTAGGCTCCTATAGAGGGGGGATATGGGAAAACGGCTTAGGAACAGAGCTATGAGGACAGAAGTTCCATTTTGCAAAGGATTTCAAGATTTCAAAATCTGACTTCATTGCAAATTGGAGTGAAAACCAAAAAATGTTCAAGTTCTCTGTGCAGGAAAATTCCAAAAACATTTATATGTTGGCTCAAAGGGACTATTTCATCTGTTTGATTTTGACTTTTGAAGTGTTTGTATATCGTAACATGTAACAGAAGTATTACAATAGAGAATATACTACCAAATTAAAAAAAAGGTGAAATGAAAATTCAATTAAAAATGAAAACCTGAAATGTTTCAATCCAAAAGAGGACACTGACATTGTTGGAAGTTTACTGGGGGGGTTGGAAGTTTACTGCTGAAATCAACCTGATCTCACAAAGCATTTCAATTTCAACATAACTGCATAGTCCAACGTTTCTCTGGCCAGCTGTACTTAGGACGTCCAGTGTATTACATAGGCCACATAACTAGAGCTGAGCAAATAAAAACATGTAGCTCAGTCAAAGGAGACACCTGTCCTAGGGCATCTGAGAGCACGCTCTGAGACTTAGACTGAAAAAGGAGACAACTGAAAAGCTGTCCTCTCTAAGACATGTTACTAGGGTGACCAGACAGCAAGTGTGAAAAATCGGGGCAGGGAGTGGGGTGGAGGGTAATAGGAGCCTATCTAAGAAAAAGACCCCAAAATCAGGACTGTCCCTATAAAATGGGGACATCTGGTCACCCTGCATGTTACTGTAAAGCAAGTGTTAGATATATGATTGAATTAGGGAAGTATTTACCCACCCTGTTTGCTTTAATATTAGCTCCCAAACTGTCATGAATAAAACTGAAATGAAGTGTATGAAACCTGAAATAAACTCATTAGAAATTTGTCACACATTTAGAGCCAGCTATCATTAAAGCCATGCCTCAAAACATGAGATTTTTCAATGCAGAAAAAAAAAATATTTCATGGAGTTTAAAAATGTGCTTCCCACTAGGGGGAGAGAGGGGTTGGAGGAAGGGGGAACTCCTTTCAGCCTGAAAGAAGAAATGGAGACAAGAAAACACGGTGATCATTACGACATTAGCAAGTGCAGAAAATAAGCAAAGATTTAATTTAGGATTCCATAAAGTAAAGTTATCCTGAGAGTGCTGTCTGCGGACATTGCCAGGTTAGTTGTGAATGCACATAAAGATACCATCCCCTTTGCCCAACAACTCTTGAAAGAGTTTGCATCGGCTTGTCTGATTGAGATGGACACAAATATTTCATTGCAAATGTTTATTTTTCAAGAAACTCCATTTACATATTATCCTGAAATCACCAATCTCAGTGTCTTTGGCAAGCTTAAGAATACATTTGTTTATCATTGGGGTGATTCCAGATAAACTAGTCTAGGAAATGCCAAGTTGGAGGAGGAGTAAACACAGAAACTTTCACTAGTTGTGAAAAGGAAAAACAAATGTTTTGCCAAGATCCTATGAGTGAAAAGAGAAAAGAACTGTAAGGAGAAATCTCAGACAGTTGCAGCTTGTTCCTCAAGGGAACGCTGAAAATGATTGTGAAGGAGAGAATGCAGACTCAGGACAAGAAGCTAATATCAATCCTCTAACCGAAACAATGATTCAGTTGGTTGTTGCAGTATTAACGCCCAATACAAATGAGTCTGAACACCTCCTCTTCAGCACCTCCTCAATGTGAAACCATCAAGCAGAAGGATTACTGGAAAATCTAAACAATACAGGGATGACTACATTACTTAGCTAGCCCTGCAGACAACAGGAAAAACTAATCTCTCAAGTATCAGAGGGGTAGCCGTGTTAGTCTGGATCATGCATCCGACGAAGTGGGTATTCACCCACGAAAGCTCATGCTCCAAAATGTCCGTTATTCTATATAATCCCTCAAGTAGATGTCAAATCACATGGCAGTTTTCCCAGCATCTTTAGCGTTACTTTACTATGTTACAGGACAGTGCAGTGGATCAGAATCAAGGTAGTTAAACTATTTATTACAAATAATATTTATCATGAACTTAGCCCGTTGGTGGCTGGTGAATTGCTCCCAGTCACTCCTGATTTTATTTTCTAGATGTATTTACTATTTGTACACTTTGACTGAATTATTCAGATGAATGTTTGCAAATGTTTTACTTATCTAGTCCCTAGGGGGTCTGATCTAAAGCCCTCGTTGATTTCACTGTGCTTTGGATCAGGCCCTGGTTATTGTTAGCATGCACATGGTCCCGGAACTGAAATGTGAATAGTTTCTGCTCCCTGATTGGATAATTGAAACTTTTTTGTACCAGGAGATTAATGAGTAATACACTTCCGGGGTGGGCTGTTTGGATGAATGATCACTTTCCCTGAAATTCATGAAACCTTCAGGACTCATTAACAGTTTCTTGGACACCGAGGAACGGGCTGAATATGAATGAACAACAGAAATAAGGCCACATGAAAGACTGAACCAAACTCAGTGCTTTCATTTGCAAAATTATTTGTAAAACAGGGACGGCGAGTGGGGTGATAGGAGGCATTGGTGGTTGGTTTGTTTTTTATTAATTATTATTCCACAAGCTCCAGCTCAGATCAGTCTTTGTCTTTAAAAGAAGTAGGGCACCCGCCAGATGTTGCCAGCAGCACCATACTTGGCAAATATAGGGGCATTTACCTGGCATTCCTCTGTTTCGTCTATTAAACTAGAAGTCCTCCGGAATCTTTCATAGCTGCTGACCCAGCTGCTTGAGTTGTCAAAATTAGACATTTTTAGCAAGGTCATTTGGATGATGGCTCCAAGTGAGAGAAGGCTGTGTCCCATGTCGTTGTCCCCACTGCAGCTCTCTGTTACCTTCCCTCACCTTCAAACCTTCCCCACTACCTGTCTGCTGCTGGCAATCTTTTCTTTCCTGTGCATGCCTGGTGGAGAGAGGTACGTCTGACACTGTGTTATGGGAGCAGAGAGGGAACATGATCCAGAGTGGAAGATAGCCCAGTAGCTAGAGTAGCCTGGGACTGATTCAATTCCTAAAAGCACTAAACGAAGGGAATGTATTTTATTTTTTTTCATTTCAGGAACTCAGTATTGGAATATTCTTTTTTATCTCCTGCCCCAAATAGTTATCCAGTGTTTCTGCACATTGCATCTCAGCTACTGTCTTCCACCCACAGAACTGGCTGCATTCAGTCAATGTAAAAATTGTATAGAACTTGGAGGGTTTGTTTTTTTTAAGATGAAAGGAACTATAGAAATGCAAAATATTATTTCCACTAGTGCTAGCTGAAGAAAATATGCAAGAAAGTATTTATTTCATATAATCAGATTTCATACCAGCTTTTACAAAAATGTGTTTCCATTTCAGTTTACACTTAAGTCTTTCAGTAGTTGAAAGCTTAAAGTGTGCGTGAGGGCTTTGGGTTGGGTGTTTTGTGTGTGTGTGTGTGTGTGTGTGTGTGTGTTTGGTTTTTGTTTTTGTTTTTTTCAGTATCTGACCTTCTGTGGTGCAGTCCAAAAATAAATAAAGAAGTTCCTCTTGGGACTTTCAGGACTTTTTCTTCTTTAATCAAAGACAATATTTTGTAGTGTCCCTGGGGAACAGAGTTTAAAATTAATGTTTGGGGTCCCCTCCCCGGTCAAGGTAGAAATGAACCGATGCTTTTAACAGTGTACATTTAAAGATGCTGTTTTTTTCTTTCCATACTTAAAAAAAAAATTAACCACTGTACTGGTATAATCCCCAAAGACAAACATAGTTAAGTTAGCAAATATTGGTTATCATGCTAAGGTATAATTTAGAAGTACATGAGTGACATACAGATATGCGGAGGAAGAACCTTTACATAAGAAACAAAGATTGCTCCTATTATATGCATATTACTTATAATGTAATTGACTTGTCAACCTATAATTTACTTTCTTTTAAATGTTTTGGTTCCTTTCATTTTACTGCTGTGTACATGAAGCCCTTTGTTACTTTTACAGAAAATCAGGGGTTGTTAAAAAAAATCCAAACTGAAAAGCACAAAACATCATCACATTTTCTGTTAAAAGAAAATCTATGTGCTGTAACCTAGTGCTGTAAATCAGAAATTTATCATCTACATCTGGTATGGGGTTTCATGAGTTTGATGAATGCTACACTGTTAGTATTTACCAGGATTACTGCACAGCAGAAAGCAGCTCTCTGACTTAAATGACAGATGACATATCAAATTTGGAGACCTGCTAATTTTGTCACCACCTGTGTGTGCAGCACTCCTACTTCCTCTCCAAGCTCTTGAAAGTACAGTGGGAGCATGCTCAGTAAACTACCCATAGGAGTGTGTCCAGCATGCTTTCCTCTCTGTGGATGAGTAGTGGATCGGATCGTGATGGTGGGGTTTGCAGGGCCGTAATTTTGTCTTGTCCCCTTCTCCATCACTTCTGAAGGTGCCACTCAGGAGAGCAAGGGGACTGCAATTGTGCCTGGCCATCTGCTGGACCTGTGTCACCAATCCACTATCATAGTTGGGACAGAGAAGATGATGGTAAAAAGACTAAACTAATCAAGCACTATATAGTGCCATTAAATTGAAGTTATGCCTGCATCGTAGACCCACTATAGTGTACACATGGCGAAATTCACAGAACGACCTGCCTACTAGAGGACAGCAACACTCCAAGGAACAAATATTAGATGCTGGTTCGTCCGTGTCCTTTCTGCCTTAACCTACTTATCTGCAACATTTTCAGACTACATAACTTCATAAAACCTACATTCAGTGGCTTCCTGTACTTAGTTGCCTTAATTTACTGTTGACACATAAGACTTGTCATTATACCGGGAGACTTAGCTATTGTGAAAACTGGCCCCCTCTATTCTTAGAATGGATCTTTTTTTCTTACACTTCTTTACACTGGCCAATTGTAAATGGATGTGCATCTTCAACGTCTGCACAGAATGACCCTACGTGTTTAACCTCTATCGTCACTGTGACAGACAGCATTGACCCCAACAAAATTGGGTTGAGCAACTGCATTTGTGTGTATCCAGTGAAACTCAGAAGAGATCATAGAATCATAGAATATCAGGGTTGGAAGGGACCTCAGGAGGTCATCTAGTCCAACCCCCTGCTCAAAGCAGAACCAATTCCCAACTAAATCATCCCAGCCAGGGCTTTGTCAAGCCTGACCTTAAAAACGTCTAAGGAAGGAGATTCCACCACCTCCCTAGGTAACTCATTCCAGTGCTTCACCACTCTCTGAGTGAAAAAGTTTTTCCTAATATTCAACCTAAACCTCCCCCACTGCAACTTTAGACCATTACTCCTTGTTCTGTCATCAGGTACCACTGACAACAGTCTAGATCCAAAATGTGGCCCTTATACAACAGAAATTCAGATGTTTGCCTTTATCTGCAAGAGATGCCGTGTCCCACGAGCTATAAAAGCCTAACTCTAATAAAAAGCTACAGCACAACAGAATACAGGACACACAGTTAAAGGTAAGTTAGATAAAAGTAAACAGTGGACAGACACAAAGCATGAGAGTAAGGAGCCAGAATTCCAAGGTAGCTCTTTTGTAAGTGTTGTAACCCTGGGTTTACTGGAATAAAGGGATCATCTAAATGTGGTGATCTATTTGAGATTGCAGAAGGTGGCCACCTTCCTAGAGTGCTGGATCTCTATGTGCTGGAGCGCTAAACGAAGGGAATGTATTTTATTTTTTTTCATTTCAGGAACTCAGTATTGGAAAATATGATTCATCTTCAAGAGCAGCAAGCTCACTCCACAAAAGATGGAACTCTAAGGGCCTAGAGCTATAGATTCTTTAAATTATCTTAAATTCTTCACATGCAGAATGGTACTGTAACATTAGAATCTACATGCCAGTATGGATCAGAGAGTAAGCACTGCTGCAAATGAATTAATGTTCTGGTTGCTTTACTGTAGTTATGTGGTTTGCCGTGCTATGGAAATTTAACACTAGAAACACAGGGACAGATGTTATGAGCATTTTCAAATGTGAACGATGGATTAAGGTTCTCAAAACCAGGTCTTTGGGTTTGCTTAATTCACACATATTTATGACTCTGGTGTCTGTATGAGCAATCTGAAGTAGTTATTATGGAAATGCTTCCTCCTTATACACAGAAGCACTGCCCACAATGTTCACTGTGACTTTTTCTCTCATGGTTGCTATGACACAACTTGTACTAGGTCCTTCTATAGCACCATGATTCTTGCTATCTGGGTTTACCTTGACAAGGAAAGGTGGCTGAGTTTAGGTAGGGTTTATCTAAAACATGCTAGCTAAGCATGAGCTAAACTCAACCATTTTCCTAGTGTAATAGTGTAACCTTGACTTTATATAATCATGTTAAAGCCTAAGCTCCTGCTTAACCAGCTCAAATTAAGGTCAAAGTGCTACCCCACATCTACACTAGCAAAAAGATCAAGTATATGTTGGACATCACTAGCATGTGTTAGTTAAACCTGACCTAAGCTCAGCTACTTTTTCTAATCAAGACAAATGCATCTGTGGCCACATGCATTACTAATTTGGGAACTATTAAGTCAATCAAACCACACTTGGTACTTCAGCTAGGACAAGCTGCACTGTGAGAGATCAGACGTACTGATTCCAAATGGCATTCGGCTAACATGCTCCTTTTTCTAGCCCTGATTACAGTGTTTCTATAATTTCTCTTAAGTAGCTGAGAGAAGATTTGCTATATATGCCCTGTTTCCTAGCTTCTTACATGGTTGCAGAAGACCGAACAGCTCAAAGGGGTTTCATATTGGAAATTAATTGCTCATTTCAGCAAGGCAGTGTATTACAAAATTTGAGCTTTTATTTTCTTGCAATGCGTAAATATATATATTTTCCCTGAACTGAGAGATACTGCTATTTGTTGTACTAAATAGATTGATCTAACAGACGATGTGATGTTTTGTGCTTTTCAGACTAGCAGTTCAGATAGTTCGTAATTATAACAGCCCCTGATTTTCCACTGAAGCATCCAAGAGCTTACTATATACAGTAGCAAAATGTCCGTATAATGAAATAACATCTGTGCCCTCTTGACATTGCTGGGAAGAAAGCTCAACACTTAAACCTTTATAGGAGGTCTCTTGCTTTGAAATCCTGGCACAGATGCTTCTGGAGACAGCAGGCAGTACTTACAAGTTGACTGCTTCCTTTTACACACATGGTGAGGTTTAAAAAAAGGCTCCCTTCCAGGCCATTAAAATCCTTAATACCTGAATGGATTTTCCTCTTAATATTATATGATGGTCATTGCAGGTTGACACCTATGCTTAGATTTTCATCTATGTCCCACAAACTGTATGTATCCAAAACGTATCCACAAACTTCTTATTTTCGTTGGAGCTAGCAAATGCTTTCTTCTAGAGTCAACTAGTAGATGCCTTTTTACATCTCTAAGAAATCATTTTTTAATTTATAAAATCCTTGAAAAGTTTTGTTCATACAGTGTCCAAGATTCTTGTCCATTTTACCATATGCCTTGGGCAAAGCCTAAGTGAAAAAACATAAATTCTACCACCCTCAGAGTAACTCTGATTTTGAACATATGCCTCTCCATGACCATATATCGTCGTCAGAAATAACATCAGGAGAGCTCTGAGCAGACATTCTCAGGGAGTCTGCTGACACCAAGAGGGCAGGAGGACTGACAAAAAATGCAACAGATCCGGCATAGAGAACTAGGCCACAATAATTTTAAACAGATATAAACATTAGGAAGGCTGGATCTGAAACACATTGAAATCCTTGAGTGTCTTTCCAATTAATTCAGTGGCCTTGGATCAGGCCCACAGTGCATGGCACCTTCCCCATTCTTTCGAGACAGTTTTTACCAGGCAAAGACCAAATATTTCAGAGAAAGATGCTAACGGGCATCTTTATCATAATAGGGATCAGCTCCAGTTGCTGACGGAGAGCCTTCAATCCAACCGTCTGGGATCTAGGCACTCACTAATTTAGTTTTGAACATCTGTAGATGCCTCATGTGGAATCCCCATAACATTCTATTCTCCATGCTCATTCAGGAAACCAGAAACAGAGTTTCTTTGCCCAGGTGAGTTCCTGTTAAATCATCTAGCTAGGTGCGTAAGATGCATCTGTAGCCCTTTAATGACTTCAATGCTCCAGAGGGCCAGAAAATCATTGCTGATAAAGTGGACCCCCCATTGCTTGCCTGGAAAATACTTAGCATCTCACTGTGTTTCGCCTAAGCTTAAACAAAAGATTTCTTCCTTCAAAACAACAAGAAAACCTCACCCGATCATTAGATCAAAATTCAGCCAGTCATGTTATTTTAAAATAAAAACAACACAAAGGTAGCTTGCAAGGCAAGATGACACATTCATTTTTGTTTGGTCTTTAGTTGTCAGTACTTGCAAATAACTAAATAAATAACCAAATGAAAATACATATATAGCTAGCATAGCTTTTTATACATGTTGTGTCAAGGCCTTCAAATGAGTTTTTGGCAACTGTTAACTATTATGCCATCCAATCCTGACAATACCTCCGAAAAGCTGAGAGAGAAGCAGCAGGTCCTAGAAAGGTGTTGATTGCTGTAAATAATTCGTGTGCCTTCGTATTACATGCATACTGTATAATGAATCATTCAATAGGACCCAAACAGTCAAAAAGGGTTAGAGTTTCCAAACAGAATGGGAAACGTTGAGAACATGTTGTTAAAAATAGTTCTAAAATCATAAACTTTTTTCTAAACAACAATCACAAATTTAATTTCTTTGCTATCCATCTGTCTATTTTGTTTTTCTTCCAACCTTTTCTAACTAGAGTACACTAAAGCAGGGGCGGCTCTATAAATTACGGCGCCCCAAGCAGGGCGGCGCTTCCCCGGTTCCACGGCCGGGGCAGAAGTGTCTGCGACGGGTGCGCTGGTTCGCGGCTCCGGTGGAGCATCCGCAGGCATGCCTGCGGGAGCTCCGTCCGAGCCGTGGGACCAGCGCGCCCGCCGCAGTCATGCCTGCGGGAGCTCAAGCGGAGCCGCGGGAAGAGGGGACCCTCCGCAGTCGTGCCTGCGGCAGGTCCGCTTGTCCCGGGCTCCGGTGGACCTCCCGCAGGCATGACTGCGGAAGGTCCGCCGGAGCCAAATGCCGCCCTGCCCCGACAATGCCGCCCCACGCGCCTGCTTGGCGCGCTGGGGTCTGGAGCCGGCCCTGCACTAAAGCAAGAATTTTCAAAAGAGCTTGGTACCCAAAATCAGGGCCAGACTTTCAAAACAGCTCAGTTTCCTTGTAGGCAAAAGGAACTAGCGATTTAGGATGCCTCAGTTTTGGGTAGCTCAACTTGAAAGGGGCCCAAATGTCAATGGGTAGGTAGGTAGGTGCCCAGCACTTTCTTAAAATCAGAACCCTTTAAGGTATCTCAAATCGGTCACTCAAAAACAGAGGCTCCCAAAATCACTTTTGAAAATATTGGCCTAACATATCTCCATGTGGTGAGCTCTTCAGAAAATTGGACCTTAAGTTTCACAGAAGCAGCTGCTGGGTGCTGAGCATTTCTGAAAAACGTGGCTCTTGTTTGGGTGCCAAAGTGGGAAATGATTTTTTTTTTCCAAGCCTGTCTTCAATTCTGGGTGCTGAGAATTTGTAAATCTGGCCTTGAGCTCTTTTGAAAATCTGACCTAGAGGTTTCCCCTGTACCTAGTCCTTAAATAAGCATGGTAAAAATTAGAGAGGGTTATCAACTTTTAGTAATATAAATGGGAAAACCGAAACATTGCAATGCAGTCTGGTACCTATTAAGGTCACTAAACCAAACAGCTCTCCTTTATTAACTTTCTCTCTCTTCTTATCTTACACATACACACACACACACACAGTAGGTAGCCACAAAATATATAATAAGCAAACAAGGACTAATGGTGCCATCTTTCAGAGTATATATAAACTGAAGGTCCTGACAATTTATTGGACTCAACTGGAATATTGTGTCCAGTTCTGGGTGACACATTTTTGGAAAGATGTGGACAAATTAGAGAAGGTCCACAGAAGAGCAACAAAATTATTAGAGGTCTAGAAAATGTGATATATGGGGGGAGATTGAAAAAAATGGGTTTGTTTAGTCTGGAGAAGAGAAAACTGAGAGGGGACATTGTAACAGTTTTCAAGTACATAGGATTGTTACAAGGAGGAGGGAGAAAAAATATTCTCCTTAACCTCTGAGGACAGGACAAAAAGCAATGGGCTTAAATTGCAGCAAGGGTGGTTTAGGTTGGAGATTAGGAAAAACTTCCTAACTGTCATGGTGGTTAAGCACTGGAATAAATTGCCTACGGAGGTTGTGGAATCTCCGTCATTGGAGATTTTAAAGAGCAGGTTAGACAAATGCCTGTCAGGGATGATCTAGATCAGTGGTTCTCAACCTATTTACCACTGTGGACTGCATATGCAACTCTTTATGTGTTATGTGGGCCCTATAGTGTGGATATATATATATATATATATATATATATATATATAACCCGTATAACCCTGGGATGTCATTTGGGCCACAGGTGGGCCCCAGACCCTGGTTAAGAACCACTGGTTTAGATAATATTTAGTCTCATGAGTGTAGGGGATTGGACTAGATGACTTCGAGATCCCTTCCAGTCCTATGATTCTACATTAAAAATTCTTTAGCATTTTTTTCAACATAATTGGAGTATAATTAGCCCCAATATCCCAGCTATGTTTCCATTCAATCTATTACATACTGCCTACTTAAATTATTTCATGAGTTCACATGGATAAGTTATTCCTCACTTCCCCTCCTAAAAAGAGGTGAGTGATGTTACCTGTGTTAAATGGGTTTTGTTTTTCCATCCAAGATGTGGCTGCATTTGAACAGTGCGTGAAATTATCACTATTTACAATGAGCTAAATTCAGTCCTTGAGTAAAAGGGCTCAGCTCCGTTGCCCACATTCCCTGCAACAAGTCTGAATCTGAAGAAGCACTTTGGACTGAAATTAGCTACATACATCTGAACCTACAGCTATTTGGAGAATACTCCCATTGCCCCAATTTTTGTTACAGGCGAGAGAGCCTCATACATTAACAAAATGTCTGAGTGTCTGTCTCTAAGAGTTTTTTAAAAAAAAAAATTCAAAAAGGAAGTATTTCACACACACATAATGTTCTAAAGTCCAAAATATTCTGATTCCTGGAAAATGATCATGTTAAATTAACTGAATGCTGCTTTCCCTCAGTACACTGTAATTTGTGACATTTAAACATAAATAGCACAAACTATTCTCAATCATATCTCCATTTCCTAGATGGTGAGTCATTCTTGGGAGCTTAAAGTCCTAAGAGATAATATTTGGGCTAGGGCTCACCCTCTGACTTTCTGTCCAGTTGTAAAGGGAGCCCAGAACATGAAAGGGAGCTCACGAATCTTGCGGGTCGTTGTGGTAACACAACACTGCACCATCTCGAGGTGACAGGGTGCAGCATGGAGAAGGAAAACTGGATAAAAGACTCCTTGGAAAGGAGTTCACATTCACAGGGGTCATTGATATATTTGGAGAGGGGTAAAAAAGTCTGCGTAGAGATTTGCAGGTCAAAGAGTTGGTAGGAAAGCTACTCTCAGTTTTCTGATATGGAGTCAAAAGAGAAAGCTATGAAGCTGTGAGACGGAATACTGAAAATAGCAGCAACTAGACAGATACTGGAGGTGACATGCTCAACAAGGAGCAAAGCAAGTTAGTTCCTTCTCCCTTATTATCCGTGGGGTTCTCTCCTTGTCTAGTAGGGTCCCCACACTCTTCTTCCCTTGCCAGGGATTTCACAGCTCTCCTCCTTTATCTTACAAGATGGACTCTCAGCTCTCTCCCCTCTGGCTGCTTAATTTCCTTCCCACCTGGTGACACAGGGCCTCTCCTGTCACAAGGCAGAATGCAGGAGCAGAGCAGCACTCACTGAGGCATGGAGACAGTAGCAGCTGCTGCTAGCTGAGGAGGCAGAGCTGCATTTCTCACTGTCTGCTTTGCTTACTATTTGTGGTCCTTTCCCTGCCTAATGAGGACCCCATTTTGCTCCCCCGACCCATAGCAATAACTGTCCTCTCTCACTTTCTAATTTCCCCAGCCCTCTCCCTGCCCCTTTCCCTCTTTCTCTGTTTACAGGGCCTCATCTCTCTTTCTGCCTCATTGTTCTCTCTGTGCTCCTAGGGCCCTTATCATTCCCCTTCCTTCCTGCTGGAAAAACCTCCGAGGCCAGTCTTTTCCTCCCCACAATGCTCTCTCTCCATTCCCTTCTCTCTCCATTCCCGTCATAGGCTGTGACTGTACTTCTCCCGTTGTTTTGGTGAGATGTACATCCCTCAGCCCGCACTGCTGCCAGCAGCTCCCATTGGCCTGGAGTAGTGAACCGCGGCCACTAGGAGCCGCGATTGGCCAAATCTGCGGATGTGGCAGGTAAACAAACCGGCCTGGCCCGTCAAGGGCTTTCCCTGCACAAGCGACGGAACAAGTTTGGGAACCACTGAGTTATAGGATAAGTTTAATTACATTACATACTTTTGATTATATGTAGAAAAGGTTGAAGATATGAACATGGTGAAATGCTTTGGTATTCAAAATATGTAGCATGTCACCTTGTATTTTAACTAAATTTCACAATGCAAGTATGAATATTTTAAACTATGTCTTTTAAATGCATATCTAACATCTATTTAAATATGTACAGCATTATGCTGGCCCATAAATTGTAAGTGTCATGGAAATGGTCCAGTTTAATCATTTCAGCCCTATAGATATTGTAGGTGGATTATTCCCGGTTGAACTGATGCTAAAGGAATTGGCCTTTCAAAAAGAAATATTTTCGCTCCACCAAAGTTATGCATTTAGATCATTTTCTTGGCTATACATCAGCTACAGATGCACAGACACACTCACTGAGGTGTAAGAGCTGCCTCATTCTCCAAGCTTGAAGAAGCTGACTGGATCATGGAGGTAAAGGCTTTGGTTTGGGGATGAGTGTGACAGGTCTATCCATCATACATCACTCCCACTGAGGAGCACCACGCTCAAAGTTATCGAGAGCTGCTGGTTTGATCGTCCATCCCCACACTCCTCCCTTTGCATCAAATATAGTGCAGAGAAGAGGTCAGAAAACTGCAACGCTGGGACAAAAAACACAACTAGAAAATTATTTCCCAAGAATGTGAATGATTTGCTGCTGCTTTTGCAGCTGTTGCTGTCAATGAGGAGACTTTGGGATTAATAGGGTTGGTATTTTTTTGCCCTAGCAAAAATAATTATGATACTGTACCTCAGGCATTATCATCCCTTAAGTCCTATGAATTATACCAGCACTTCTGAATACACAAGAGGCTTAGGGATCCTTTTACTAACAAAAACAGCAAAATGATCTTAAGCTCCACATCTATAAGCACTATTGTTATAAGTAATACAATGACAGATACATGCAAACCCAAATATGAATTATTAGAATCTAGCAGAGGGCAGCGGTTGTCCAAACCCGCATTCTCAATGGCCTGTGAAGCTTTTATTTGATGCTGCCACTTCCAACAGTGCACAGCTGGGATCTCATGCCCCAAAAACCCACATACCCCTATGCTTGTTAGTTGCAACAGATGATGGGAGGAAAGATAAGAGAGGCATCCTGGGGCAGTGGACATTAAAGAAAGCCAGCTGATGGAGAGAGGAAGAGAGGCTGGAGGAGAAGATGGGATACCTTAAAACTGCCCTGTCCTGAAGTGTGAAGCTTCCCTTTTCAGCAGCAGCTTTTGTGGCCCAAATCCCATTTTGCTGTAAAAATTAAGGCCCTGATCGTACGCTGAGTAATGCATACACGGATCCCCACTGAAATCAGGAGGGCAGTGGCCCGATGCAAGTTCGACTGCATGGCACTCAAGGTAGGACTGGGGACTCAAATGGGAAGCATTCAATATTCTCCAGGTAGGGTTAGAGGTGTGGTGGAAATGGGGGCATCTGATTTACCTAACAAAATAAATTGAGTTAAAGTGCCACAAACGGCTGATGAAAGGCTCTTGAGCTTCAGGGGGAAACCTTAAAAAAGCCAGGGGAAAAATAAACCACTAAGTCTATTCAAAAAAAGCAGGAAAGGGCATTTGTTGTATCATGCAGCCACCTCCCGAGCACGCCTGCATGGCCAGGGTGCCTCTGCACGGCTCTGCAATCTCCCTCTACAGAGCTCTCTGAAGAGCTCTTCACTCAGCTCCAAAGAAAGTTCCAAACAAATCCCCTCTTGAGGTCCAACTGATGGCGTCATCCTGTACACACTGACTCTTTAGGCCTCCAGCACAATTCAGTGTCTCTCTCCTGATCGTGTTTTGTGGTATTTTGGCTCAAACTCACACATTCTTCATCCCAGCTGGCCTTGACAGTCTCTCAAGCCTCCCTGCCTGGAGAGCTCTCTCCTGCGTCTTCAGCTTTTCCCCTCTTGACTCAGGGCCCTTCTTGCTCCCTGCATATCTGCAGAGACAGCTGCCATCTCCTGGGCTCCCCACCCCTGCCATTTCCTGCCCTTTTTATCCTGGGATCACCTGAGTCAACCCAGGTGAGGCTTGTCCTGTAATCAGAGCTGGCTGAGCCCTAGGGTCTCCAGCGCAAGGGGCAAGCCACCATGTTAGAGTGTTTATATCCTGGTCCCTACCAATTTCTCTAATCCCTCTACCCGGGACTCTGTAATCATATCATCCGACTACATTTTGTTGCGGGATAACGCTCACTTCCCCTCCCCATTTTAAAGGCTTTTAAAATAAAATATAAAAATAATCTTGTTTACATTCCAGTAGCAATAAAATACAAGCAAGCGTCAGGGCCGGCTCTAGGATTTTGGCTGGCCAGGGCAAAAAAAATTTTGCCTGCCTCCCCCCTTTTTTTTTTTCGTGCCGCCCTGCCCCTGGCCCTGCCCCAACTCCACCCCTTCCGAACCCCTTCCCCAAATCCCCAGCCCTGCCTCCTCCCCCGGGCGTGTGACATTCCCCCCCGCATTGCTTCCTGGGCCCCCCCCCCCCGCAACCTCCCGCCCTAACTCCCCTCCTCTCCGCCTGCCCCCCCGGGTGCGCTGCCGCTCCACTTCTCCCCCCTCCCTCTCAGGCGAGGGAGGGTAGAGAAGTGGAGCAGCAGCGCGTTCAGGGGAGCAGGTGGAGCGGAGGTGAGCTAGGGTGGGGGGGGGCGCAGGAAGTAACGGGGTAGAGGAACCACTCCCCACTCCAGCTCACCTCCGCTCCACCACCACTGCCTCCCCCGAGCGCCCCGCCGCTCGGCTTCTCCTCCCCCCCAGACTTGCCCCATGAAACAGCTGTTTTGCACACAGCAAGCCTGGGAGGGAGGGGGGAGAAGCGGAGCGGCGGCAGCGTGCTCAGGGGAGCAGGCGGAGGCAGAGCAAAGGCGAGCTGGGGTGGCAGGGGCACTTTTCCCCCATGCCCCGGAGTCGGCACCTATGATGGCCGGCGCCAGAATTCCACCCCTAGAAATGTGCCGCCCCAAGCACCTGCTTGTTTTTCTGGTGCCTGGAGCCGGCCCTGGCAAGCAGAGCAGTAGGCTCTTGTTGCATTTCTCCAGTGGTTGAAATGACAAAGCCAAAACACATGCAAGCCAGGCACCCATAGCCGGTGCTTAATTTGTCATGAAAGAGGTGCTGGTGCTCAAGCAATTCATAACTGATGGCAGGGCCGGCTCCAGGTTTTCTGCCACCCCAAACGGCAAAAAAAAAAAAAAAAAGCCGCGGCATCGTGATCGCGCTGTTCCACTATTCAACGGCAATTCGGTGGCAGGTCCTTTGTTCCGACAGGGACTGTGGAACCCGCTGCCGAATTGCTGCCAAATACTCGGATGTGCCGCCCCTTGCTATTGAACGCCCCAAGCACCTGCTTCCTTAGCTGGTGCCTGGAGCCTGCCTGACTGACGCAGCAATCCCATGAACTGCTAAGCCTAGAGGTGCCAGGGCCCAGCCCTGGAGCAAATTAAACACTGCTGATAGCCCACTTATACCCACCAGGTAGTGGTGTATTGCTGTAAGTGTATATGGAATGCACTGTTCATATTTAGATATGTTTTCCATAGACTTTAAAATTACTGATCTAGGTGCTTGTGTGACATCAAATCATTTAATAGACTCGGCACTGCAATTCATAATTCTGAATAATGAAAGGCAATGTTTTACTTCCTAACGTGGAAGGGATGCGTCTGTTGGAGTTTGCTGCTATTCAATAACTGCTCGTATTTATTGAGCATTGGCAATGTGCTTGGCATTGTATAACGTAGATAAGAAGAAACAGTCGCAGCTCAAAGGAACTAAGGCACAGAGTGTCTCCTGCAACTGGAAGTACGTGAAGGCTGGTGGGAAGTGAGGGAGCTGCTTACGGCTCCCAGAATCTCACCACTAGCTCCTACCTGCAATGCAAATTACAGCAGCTGCTGGAATTAGCTCTAAACTACGCCACTGCTATAGGGTCCTGAGTGGCACAAGGAGGCAATAAAGCATTAGTGAATCTGGCCTTAAAACTTCCTGTAGTTACTGTTAAAATAGGCCTGTGTGAAAATTTACACACAGGAAAAACTGGCAAACATTATCTTTTAGGGTGTAGTCTAAACTCAGATAAGCTAACCCACATTAGCTAACTGGGGTTAAAATAGCAGTGAACACATGGCAACTCAGCTTTTAACTTGCATGAGGAGCTCAAGTTCAGGCCCAGGCTTCCCTATAGGCATTGACTCGTGCTGTTAACCCAAGTTGCCATGTCTTCATTTCTATTATAACCCCAATTACCTAACACGGTTTAGCTAACCTGAACACCCCATTTATTTGCAATGAAGATATCCGCTCTGTCTAAGGAAGGAGAAATAGATTTTTGCCATGCTAAAAGTTTTGCTTACTGCACAAAAAATAAATAAGAAAATATAATACAGAACGCAGACCACTGAATGCACACCTAAAACCACTCATCGACTGTCTTTTATCCCTTCCTCCCCAGCAGGTGGCAGTAACTTTTTTAAAATCAGAATCTTTCAATAGTCAATACTAATCTGCATGCTTTCCTTTGAAAATTTCACCCCACCGTCAAGCAGTCTCCACTATTTAAATGCTGGAAAGGCTTTATCCTTTTGCAGCCGCCTCTTAAATATATTCTGGCAAAAGGAAAAAAAAAACCAAAAACACTGAGTGTGCAAAGAAGAGGAATTTGTCCAGGTGCCACGTCTGGCACATTGGTCTAATGTCCCTGACTGCTTTGGTATGCACAAACCAGTAAAAAACAAGCTGGCCTTTGCATGTAAAGCCTGGCACTTCCTAAGCTGCTAATTTACGTCCTGTCACACCTCAAACATGAAGTGTCCCACTATGAATATATTCAATCAGTGCTCCCTGATTTGTACTGGCTGCTTAGGGGTTTCCAAATGGAGCTGAAAGCATTGAAAAGAACTTACAATGCCCTAGTTGTCCTAGGGCATAAGAACATAAGAATGGCCATACTGGGGGTACGTCTTCACTACCGGCCATATCGGCGGGTAGCAATCGATTTCTCGGGGATCGATATATCGTGTCTCATCTAGACGTGATATATCGATCCCCGAATGCGCTCATGTCGACTCCGGAACTCCACCAACGCGAACGGCGGTAGCGGAGTCGACATGGGGAGCCGCGGACGTCGATCCCGCACCATGAGGACGGTAGGTAATTCGATCTAAGGTTACTTCGACTTCAGCTACGCTATTCATGTAGCTGAAGTTGCATATCTTAGATCGATCCCCCCTCCCACAGTGTAGACCAGCCCTGGGTTAGGCCAAAGGTCCATCTAGCCCAGTATCCTGTCTTCTGACAGCGGCCAATGCCAGGTGCCCCAGAGGGAATGAACAGAACAGGTAATGATCAAGTGATTCATGCCCTGTTGCCCATTCCCAGCTTCTGGCAAACAGAGGCTAGGGACACCATCCCTGCCCATCTTAGCTTATATCCCTCGTGAACTGGATTTATCTAGAGGCAATACAATATTTCCTGTTTTATTATCTATCCCTTTCTTCATGATTCCCAACTGTTCACTTTTTTGATTGCCGTTGCACATTGAGTGGATGTTTTCAGAGAACTATCCACAATGACTCAAAGATTTCTTTCTTGAGTGGTAACAGTCAATTTAGACCCCATCATTTTATATGTATAGTTGGGAGTATGTTTTCCAATGTGCATTACCTTGCATTTATCAACATTGAATTTCATCTGCCATTTTGTTGACCAGTCACCCAGTTTTGAGAGATCCTTTTGTATCTCTTTGCAGTCTGCCTGGGACTTTACTATCTTGAGCAATTTTGTATTCTCTGCAAATTTTGCCACCTCACTGTTTACCCCTTTTTCCAGATCATTTATGAGTATATTGAATAGGACTGGGCCCAGTACAGACCCCTGGGGGACACCACTATTTACCGCTCTTCATTCTGAAAACTGACGATTTATTTCTACCCTTTGTTTCATATCTTTTGACCAGTTACCAATCCATGAGACGACCTTCCCTCTTATCCCATGACAGTTTACTTTGCTTAAGACCTTCCTACCCAAAAGAGATCGCCTCTCTCCCTGGGACATAACCGCTACACTTGAGATCTGCTCAGGATATCAAACTGGACTTCCCTTTTGGTGTTGGTTGGGTTTTTTTATGGGAAGAAAAACAGATTCAGGTCTGGAATTCTGGATAGAGCCCAACCTTAATGGGAACTTTTTAGAACCTTCAAAATGTTCTGGTTGTGTTTGGTTGTACAGGTGGATAAAGGTTTTGAGAATGGTTCTTATTTTTTTTCTGCACAGGTTCAGTGATCCTTAAGACCAACCACATAGATTTCTACCTTATATTATATATATATTCAATGACTCACTGAGTCAAACAAAGTCATTAAGGACTTTGCAATGCTGCAGAGGTGATTTGAGTACTTACTGTGAATTCAGAAAGGTTGATATTCAAAAAAAAAATTAGCAAACATCTTTTACCCTATATAAACTTGAAGAAAAAGACAAAAAATTATTGTGTGTCTAATCAAAGACACTGGATGGAAGCAAAAGAAATTAAAAAGCTGTTTCCCTAGGCATTTTTTCACTACTTTCATGCTTTTGTTGTCTAACTTCCTTTAGTTCTCTTCTCACTTTTAATGGCTTGTGAAGTTTTGACTAGCATAGAAATTATGCTAAATGCACTTTAATGTTGTGTTACCTCTCAAATGTTATATTTCAATTCTGGAAAAATTGGAAATAAACAAATATCACATGTACCATTTCAGGACAACACGTCAGCTGGGACTTTATTTTGTTAATAGTTGATTTTCAGTTTTTAGCGATCACTGCATAGACTGCATCTTTTGGATCTAGAGATCAAAAACGGTTATCCACAAGTATTAGCACTGATGTGTTTGCCCTTCACTTACGGGGTGTAAGGATCAGTCTGGACGTCATTTTCTTGATATTGTTTGAGGTTTTCGGGCAGCACAGAATTTTGAGAGGCAGTCAGCTCGAGGGGAAACGTTGCTGTATCTGGGAGTGCCTGTTAAAGTGAATCACACTGACCTGCCCTAACTTTCTGATGCTCGGTAGGACTCAATCTGCCCTTCAGAGGTGGCAATTTTGCTTCTCTGCACTTCTGCTTTGGGGAGTCCATTTAAAAAAAAAATCTTTATGTAGGATAATTCAAATGTAACAATAGAAAGAGAGGTTCTCCAAACTGACCACAAGTTTGCACTCGACTGCTGGGCTGGTGGAGGACAGTTTAATTAGTACCCAAAGTTAGACACATAGGAGTACACAGAATTACTTGGGTCACCTGTTTACTTCCTCCCATGGCAGTGGGCCGGAAGAGGCAGAGCTTTAGCTTCCCCCACTCACTACCCATTGGCTAGAGTAGATGCTCCATCATGGGAGAGGCTGTAATTTCCTGTTGGGATACACCCATAATAAATTATTGCCTGCCCACAGGTAAGAAGCAGGGGAGGAGCTGTGATGCAGAGGGGGGTCTCTGAGGCATCCTGGGGCTACTTGTGGGATATTGCAGGTGACACTCCGCCCTTTGTAAAGGGTTGTGTCTGTGTTTGTACAGGGTCTGTCACAATGGAGTTCTGGTACGTGACTGGGGCTCCTAGGGGCTATTGTAATACAAACAACAACAAATGATTTTAAACATTCTACCTGTTTAATGAAGTTAATCATTTCTTACACATATCATTTACATTATTATTATTTGCATACAACCTGTTCTACCTCCTGTGCATCAGTGCCATTCTGCAGCTGAGTTACTGGCCTGCTTGCAAAAGCAATCTAAACCTAGTTTCTAGGAGCTAAATGTCAGCACATTAATTTACTATCTCCTTCAATTCCCTTGTACTAAAGAAAAAAAGAAAGAATGACTCTTCGGATCTGAGTATATGCAAATTAATCCTTAATCTTTCCACGCATTCCTTACTTGTCCATTCATCTTGGAAATGAAAAGAGAGAAAAGGAAAACTCTTTATTCCTCACCCATAATCATAACAGATGAACTCTTTTTCAATTATGACATTGTTTATTTTGTTCCATCTCTCATTAATGCCCTCGGGCTTGTCCACCTGTAGAAATAATTATCCCTTGGGTCTCTTCTCCCTTCCAGCTATTTTGGTTTTAGCCATATCGCTCACTAGAACAGACGAGATTAATACAGCTTTCTCACCAAATTTAAGCAAGAATAATCAGATGCTTTAGCAGCTGCCTGGGCTTCTTAAGAGCTCACTAATCCTTTAATCTCCAGACACTTTTTTTTTCATAAAAAATTCACAAGCAAAACAAATGCAATATGAATCAAAAAATTTAATCAAAATGCTTAAAATGCAATTACATTCATCAGGGTGTTCTGTTAGGCTGGGTATTAAATCTGGGCTTTATTCAATATCCTCCTTTTATTATAAAGCAATATTTTTCCACTCTGTAAACCATCTGATCCTTAGGCTAATGTCCTCTTTGCCCAAATATTAAAAAAAATAAGTGCTGCAAAAAAAATGAGCCGGTTAGAAACTCTGGTACAAGACAGCTTCACTGGAGAAACAAGGACTATTCAACTAAGGCTCTGTCTAAAATCCCTCACTGAATTGGAATGGCTAATTTGAGTGGGTGCGTTTCTGGAGTTACGGTTTTAACTAGTAACTGTCAAGTTCCTTTTTTACTGCCAATTATAAAGCAGAGTCATCCCTATCTCCCTCCTTCAGTCTTCCTAGGAGAATTTCTGTTTCCATCAATGCCAGTTTGATGGAATTTTGCATCTTCAAATGCAACGGCTGCAGAATTCCAACAGAGGATCACCGCTAACTTCATGCAGAGCAGCCAGTACTGCAACCTCAAAAGCTGTCATGTTTACAGTCCTCTTCTTGTCCTGTGTTTCAAGCTCAAGAACATTCAAGCGTACCCAAAAGATGTGAAATAAAAAGCTATCCAAACCACTACGATTTAAAACAGAAAAGTCTTTTGTTCTGTCTTTAGAATGGCTATAGTGAGGGGAAGTTTGATCTTGTGATTAAGACACTGGACTGGGACTCAGGAGATCTGGAGTCAATTCTTAGCTATGTCAGAGACCTCCAATCTCTCTTTGGGCAAGTCATTTTGATCTCTGTGTCTTAGTTTCCTATCACCAAAATGAAGATTAAAATACTTTCTGCCTCATCTCTTTAGACTACAAGCCCTTTGCGGGCAGGGAGAGGGCTGTTTTGCAATGGATTTGTACAGTGCTGGAACAATACGGCTCTGATTTCAGCTGGAGTCCTTAGGTGGTCCCATAATAAAAATACATTAACTAATGCGTTATTTTTATCCGAGTTGTGTAAAGGTATAAGAGTTAGGATGAACAGTGAGAGAAATGACAGGGATGCCTCTGTCAAATATGACACCTCATTGCTGATAAGCCATCTAGTCCTGCTAAACAGAGCTAGGCTATGCTACAAAAATGGAATAAATTGCAAAATCTTGCTAATTTTGCATTCTCTGCAAACTGATCCTTTGGGGAATTCTGCCATGATCTTGTTAAATGTCTGAAATTTGCTGTCTTTTTAATACACTTTAGCAAATTTTACAGCAGCTACTTACAGCAAAGTAAAATGATATTTTACCAACTGACACTCAACTGAGCTTAACTGACACCTGTCAAAATCCAGTGCCTATAATATCTCAATCGACTACTGCAGAAGAGATTGTGAAATCAGTGAACAAGCCAGGTGAGATGTGACATGCTAGCGAAATCTGAGCCTCCCTCGTTGCTCATCTAATCCACTGCTCAGTGTGTGTTTCATGCCCTCCCGTGTGCATGATTCACAGAGGATATGGGTCTGCCTGGCTCACTAGCTCAAGCTGCAGAGTCGTGCTTTTCAACTTTGGAGATCCCCAGGTCAATGCCTAGGGCTGGCCAAGATGGCAGCTGTCACACTGGTAAAAGTGATTCCTGTACCTTATGTGGCTGTTTACGGCAGCTGAGGATAGAGGGGAATATCAAAGATGGACGCATGCCCTCTGCTGCCTGCATGGATGGACAGCTGTGGCAGGGTAAAGCTGCCTTGATGCACCACAAAATCTGGGGCTCCCCTTTTGACTATTCTGTAGAATGATGCAAGCGTTTCGCACAATGGAATTATGGACCTAATTTTCATGGAAACTGCAATAAAACCAAAATAATGTGTCAAAAGTATGGATAATACTATTTATGTGCTGCATCCAATGTCCAGGACTTCAATAATTTAAGAAGTGACTGACTTTCTCTAATCCTCTCCATTTCTCAGACCCCATGTGTGCAGAAGGTGGAAGAACACCAATTTGCAGAAGAGCTTGGGTTGATCTCATCACATAAACAGCTCTGCTAGGAGTATAAGCAAGATGCTGTTCTCTTTGCAAACAGAACAAATAAATAAAAGGAGCTGGAGGATGGTTCGGTTACAACACTTGTAGATGAATTAGTAACAAATGTAAGGGAAATGCAATGAAAATGCATGAATATTAATTAGAGGTTTGCTAAAATACACAGTTCTTTTTTACGTTGCTTCAGTGATGTTTGGACCCTTCAATAAAGTTCTTGCATACATTGCTTGGCTGTAGCGCTACAATTCCTAAGGATCTCGACTAAAACCAATAACTCAGAGTTTTTGCCATTTGTTCCCTATAGCAAAAAAGACTTTAGGGTTATTATTTTCAGATACCAGATATTAACTCTCACACACTTAAAGGACTGTTACCCATTAAGTGATATTGGAAAGAGTCTACTTAAATACATTTTGCCTTGCAAAATATAAAAAACCAGCCATAGGTTTTATTCAAAGAGGGCTATGGGCCTCTGAAAACTATATGCAACATTGCCTGCCAAGAATGTGAGTACTATATTAGATAAGAACTTTGGGTCACTCATTTTTGCACAATGATATGCAAACTTGTACTAAATTGCTGTATTGGATACTGATCTTATGACTGCTAATGCTTCACTTGAAGAGAGTCAGATCAGGGGTGCGATCTTTAGAAAGGTTTCAGACAGTTTAGAATCAAAGATTAAAGACTGAAGCTAAAGAATTAATGGTCCAATCCAATGCACATTGAAGTCAGTGGAAGAACTTCCATTGACTTCCATGAGCATTGGCTCATGCCCTAACTCAGCATGCTTCATTCCTACTTGAAATACATATTTCATGTACTGCAGATTTAACTGTTCACCTGACTAACCCTATGAGATTTTGCAAAATACCAGAATGCTTGGTTCTCCTCTCACCCACTCCAATTCTATACCACTGTAACTCCATTATCTTCAGTGGGGTTACTCCTGGTTTTCTTTAAAGTACATGACAAGAGTCCTATCAGTGAGGCCCTCCATTTCCCTCATTTAAACACAAGCACAATGAATGCACAAGTGGAAGTTGCTACCATTTTTTATTTGGCAGCATTTTGCTTCCACTTTGCACACAGTTTGAATAGATATAAATAACTGCACAAAGTACAAGGGAGTGGAGAATGAAGACCCAACTATCTATTTGCTTTTCCGGGGCCCTATTCTCCCTTGCCCTGACCATGTGTAGTCATTTACACCTGTGCAAAATGAGTGCAAAATGCTACCAATGCGGAATGGTAGCATTCGCATCAACTTTATATCTGCTTTGCATTGGAGCGAATGGCTGTACAAGCTGTAAGGCAAAAGAAAATCTGGCCCCACCACTTGTTTTCCTTGTAAAATACAATTCTGAAGTATGATTTTGCCATCTTTACACAGGATAACCTTCCGTTGGAACTGATTCCCATTTGCATTTACAGCACCATGACAATGACAAGGCCCTTAAGATGAGACACGGAAAGCGGCATTAGTCTTAATAACAATCAAGCCTATTGAGTTCAGTAAGAGCGGCGGAATCAAATCCGACACTCCAAAGCTAGTGGGTTGCTTAAGTTTCACCTTCAGAGGTATCTGTTTTGTAAAAAAACATCCTTTACGCTGTACTTCAACTTCACAAACCTTATTTTCTCCTGCCTTGAACCATTCTCCTCCTTTTCTTCAGTACAGCTGCTGAATTTTAATCAAAGCATAAAAACAAGCAAGAACAAAAGGAATAGCAAAACAGCTGATACAGACCCGAAAGAAGTGACAGCTACAAGTTGGAGCCATCACTAGAAGTTAGCTTAGAAGAATCTTGTCAAACAAATGAGCTGACTAATTGCAACATGCATTCAGTGAACCCGAAAGAGTATTCTGATGTGGTAAAAATCTAGCTCCACAGCAAAGATAAATACAAGATGAATAGTTCATACCTGAGACATCACTAAAAAGAGGCTGACTAGCCAATAGCCTTTTTGCATTGACCTCTGGAAAAATATACATTTTACAACAATCCAACTTCAGAGTCAAAGGCTTATACTTAGTAGGTTGAATGGAATTAACTACAGGAAGCTAACAAAGACATTACAAGGATCACAAGCACAGATACTCCCATTCTAGACCAGTCTAGGGGTTCACAAATGCCAATATCCTATCTTTGAATGCCGCCAGGATCAGATGCTTCTGAGGATTAATCTACTCACAGGGACAGCTGATTCCAACTCCTAGGCAGATAGCAGTGGTTTTATGCCCTGAAGCATCTCGTAACTGTGAAAACTCTTATGGCACATACAAATGTCTAACCCATTTTTGAATCCTACCTTCCTCTAGGCGTCAATGAGATTTTGTGGCAGTGAGTTGCACTGGCTAATAATTCGATGTGTAAAGAAGAATTTCCTTTAATTATTTTCACATTTGTGACCTTGTATATTTCAAAAAAGGGAAAATAGGAGCTTCTATTGCATCCATCATTTTACATACAAGTATATCTCTGCTCTAAACAATCCCAATGTTTTCAGTGGAAGCCCCTCTTTCAATGACTCTAATGACTTTAGTTCACCATCCTTGGGCCCCTTCTATTTCTGCTATATCTTTGTCAAGATGCAGTGACCAGCCCTGAACACAGTCTTCCAGGTGAGGGTGCCCAATTGAGTTATATGGTGAGGTCATAATATTTTCAGTATTATTTACTCTCTGCTTCTTTATACAGGCCAACTGCGGTTTCTTTTTTGACAAGTGCCGTGCAGAGAGCAGGTGTTTTCATTGGACAGTTAACCCTTTGATAATAGGGCAAGAGTGCTCTGGAGGTGCTACAAGAATAATAATAGAAAGTAATGTGCTAAAAAAAAAAAGCACTAACCGCACAATTTAATATTATTACTCTGAATATTAGAGGGCCAGGATAATCCAATCCAAAAGGAAGAAAAAAAATATTAAACAATTTGAAAAATAAATACACTATCAGCACCACAGCAGCTTCTAATGGCCTCACAATGCTGGACCCTGTAATTGATGTTCCTGAGGGAATTCTGTGCCAAAAATTAAAAATTCTGCATCTAATCTTTTAAAATTCTGCATATTTTATTTGTCAAAATAACACAATATAATCTCGCCATTTTCAATTTTTTTGGTAATTCCTTTCAAAATACCTGTCAGCAAATATGTCCGTGACAATACAGACACCAAAAAAGACTCAGGACATGTTTTTTGACAATAGATTCCTTACTCGGCATAATAGCACATCTATATGTCTCCCCAGAGCAGATGGCAATACTAACACTTCCATGTATTTCAAGCACAGAAAACATGAAGGATATGCCTACGTAGCAAAGAAAAACCAGTGTCTTGCCTATGCCAGCTGACACGGGCTTGCAGGGCTTGTGTAGACATACCTTAAAAGGCAGCACATCCTTGGGAGTGAAGTTAGGCCAGGATTTGGCACAGCACTTAAATATATATGTAAAGTTCAGCATCTGAGTATCTCCATTGAAACGAATGCTTTGCCAGATTGGGGGCTTGAGTGCGGGAGGCTCAACAGGGGTGGTCTGGGTGCAGAAGGTGTCTGGATGTGGGGGTGGGGGTTGGCAGGGGAATGTAGGTGTGGGGGGGGCGGATGTAGGAGGGAACTCAGTGAGGGGAGTCTATGTGTGTAAGGATGTGAATGCATGGAGGTTGGGCAGACAGAGGTGCAGCTCCTGCTCAGCTGGGGAGCAATGGGACAGGAAGCGAGGCAGTGGGGTGCAGAGCTTCCTGCAGCAAAGAGAGATTCCTGGGGTTAGGTCTGACCTGGCCCTGGAAGCAGCACATGCAGGGGAAAAGGAAGTCCCATCCCCCAGCCCAGCTGGGACTAGCAGTTGGAGCCCAGTGCCTGGTAGAAGTCACCAGCCGGGGAATCCGGCCCTGGCTCTGGGCACACTGCAATAGCGAGTGAGAGGGACAAAGTCTCTCACCCACACCCAGCATCCCCCTCCGCCGAGGTGGTGATTCACGTCTCCCCAGCTGCTCCGAATGCCTAAACCCCCCAGGAGGGGTACCTGAATCAATTATTCTGCAGGGAAAGAGTAAAATCTGTGAGGGACATTAATTCTGCACTTGTGCAGTGGCACAGAATTCTCCCAGGTGTAATATTCTACACATAGGAAGAGACTGTCCCTGCCCTGAAGATCCTACAGTCTAAACAGTGGAGACAGACAAATAGTGAGAGTAAAACAAAGGCACAAAGAGATTAAGTGACTTCCTCAAGGTCAGGCAGCAGGTCTCTGGCACCTCATCCCCCAGGCTTCAGACCCTGAGCTCCAGCCCGAACCTGAACGTTTAGAGAGCTGTTTTTAGCACCGCAGCACAAGCTCGAGTCTGTAGGCCTGGGCTCTGAGACTCACTGCTACCGGTTTCTGTTTGGTCTGTAAATGTACCCTCACAGCTCCATGCCTGATCCACCGGACTCCTGTATCTCTTAGTGCCTGCAGGACCAGCTCCAGGTACCAACGCAGCAAGCAGGTGCTTGGGGCGGCCAAGGGAGAGGGGCAGCATGTCCGGCTCTTCGGCAGCAAGTCCCTCAGTCCCTCTCGAAGGGAAGGACCTGCCGCTGATCGCAGCTTTTTTTTTCCCCCTGCCACTTGGGGGCAGCAAAAACGCTGGAGCCGGCCCTGAGTGCCTGCCCCAGGAAACACAACTGAGACTGAAAAGGAGCTATGCAGGACTAACTCTCTACCATGGCCACTCTAAATCTGAGATCAGAAAATAGGGAGTGGCCAGTCTCCTTCCAAAATAATATTCCCGTTGCATTGCAACCACCACAAATCAGTCAGAAGGATCAAAACGAGTTTGTTTTTTAAACACCCACCCACACCATAGCTCTCAGAAGACAAGGACTTGAATACATTTCACCTCATTAAAGAGCTAGCCCACCAAACGTCTGCAGAAAACACAAATGCCAACAACAAGAATTCTATCTGTTTCTCCGGTGCATATAAAATATGCCCTAGAACAGACCCTTGCCCAGTTCCCAACACAGATCAGACTGGATCCTTGTACTCTGAAACCATGACTGACCTCACACCTCCTTTCCCCCAAGCCCCCCGCTCTGCTGGGGTGGATAGTATGGTGCATGGGGTAGCACGGGTGCTGCAATTGCAGTTCTACCCTGGCTTTGTGACAGCTTTGGGCCCACAGAGCAGGACGTGACAAAGAGCACAGGGTAGGATCTATCTTAGTGCCTCATGTACTGAGAAAGGCTATAGAATCATCACCACCATCGCTGGTGGACTCCTACGCACTGACTATGCTTTAACCTACTGGGCTCACAAGAGTAGATGCAATCCTACCTTGAGGTGGCACAGCTTCAGGCAGAGAGGTGGTATGTTAATCAGCACAAATTGGCTTTATAGCTAAAACCTGATAACTACTGGGTAAATGCACGCCGCTGCTGGTGTCATTTCAATCTGCAGGAGGTTGGTTGAGCGGGACATCACAAAATAATGTCTTCTTTAAAAATAAATAAAAATAAATGCATGTTGTATGCATTTTTTGCATTCACAGACCACGAAGCAAATCCAGCCCAGGTGTGAGGAGGCACAACTGCATTCAAGTGACTGGCACTGTGCCCACTTATCCCAATACGGTCTGAGAATGGCTAGATGTGGTGTCACAGAACTAGTGGTTATATGCTGGAGCTCTCCTAATTGGGTCATTGATAAATTAACTCACCTGAACATTTGTTGGGTTTCCATGCTCATCATTTTATGGGAAATTACTTGTTTTAAATCTCATCCCGAAAAGCACCCTGCAGTGTCATACTGTGAAAGGAAGATGCACTTGTCTCCCAGGGAAGGAATATGTGTGTGCTGAAATCAAGGTGCCAAACCATTTCATGTCGTTTTCTTCGTAAGATTCCTTCACAGAGCCAGACTGTTAGCAGTGCTTTATTCTAGCACATTGGAAGGAAGGGACAAATTAAAGGAAGGCAGAAAGAGAATACAAACGCTCCCAGAGAAAAAAAAATGTGCCTCATGGCAAAAACCAGAGTGCATAAAACTGAGCCAGGTAAGAGAGACGTGATGAATATCCAATTGTAATGTGATGTGCATGGTGATGTACTGTACGGTAAATGTTAGTTTTAGCAAAAGGAAGCCATCTACAGCCTGATCCAGTTTAATTTAAGTCCATGGATTTTGAAGGGAATTGGATTGGGTCCACTTGTGTTTGGGGAGAATACCATGTACATCCTGCAGCACGATTGCCTTAGAAAATGCCTGGAAACCCCACAAAATATAACAGCATATACCCAAACAATGGAAACAGTCACAGTGACTCATAAAGTTCTCCATGGGGGTTTTTGGCTCCACAAAATTTTAATTATCAAACTAAACACTTAATATTGTTTGCATTTTTCCATATTTCATGGTCCATTATCTTTAAATTAGTTCCACAGTCTTATTGATGAAAACTTTGTGTTCATGGGGGAATTTCCCAAAGCTGCAGGAGTAAAAAGTGATTGTTTCCCCTTTTCTTTTTATGATTCTGTTTGAGAGAACAAGTGATGCATTTTGCTTTAAATTGACAACTTCTAAGATCTGAGCTTCCTCATCCAGTCACTTTTTTGCCAACTGACCTTAGAGCTGCACTACCAGGGTAGATGAGGATTTCCTCAGATTGGGAAAGCTTTCTCTCACCCAAGTCTGGTGGCTGGGTCATGCTGAGGTGGGGAAGCAAGGCTGGGAGTGTGCCAGGAGCAGCTCTTTGTATCACCCACCTCTCATGAGAGCCCTCTGTCCGGGTGCATCTGTCTGCATTCTTAGTCTGCAGAGCCTCATGTCAGTGGTTTCTCAGGTGGGTTTTCCATGACTCAGCCCTCCGGCCGAGCCACACACATAGTACATATGTGAAACAAACAGACCCTTCTGGGGTGTACAGTCCAACAGGGGCCTATCCCAGTACCTCTCTGTTGGTATCTCTGTAGCCCTCCCCAGGCTCAGTCTTTGAATAGTCCTAGCCCTGGTATGGGGCAGTATACCCAGGGCTTCCTCTCCAGAGACACTATCTTCCTGCAGTCGTTCCTGGGTTCAGTCTTTAATCAGTCCTGCAGCCCCTTCTTGACTAGCCTTCACATAGTCCCTCGACCCTGATATGGAACCCTGCCTCCAGAGCTTCCTCCCTGGAGACTCTTCACCTTTTCTGTGTCTTTCTGGCCCCAGCTCTCCAACTAGGCCACTTAACAGTTCAGTTCCCTTTTTGGGGGTGTATCCCAGTTCAATATTCAGGCCACTTTCCCATGGCTAATGGGGGTGGGTGGGGCAGGGACCCTGGCCTGCCCACTAATCTGGGTCCCAACCCAGGGACCCTATGAACAGCAGCCATGTGCCACTGCATCCCCTTTAACTAGTCACTATTCTGCTACAGTTCCTTAGGCCACTTCCCCATGGTCCTAGCACCTTTGCAAATGCTTCACCCTTACCATAGGGCTGAAATCTTACTCAGTCCCAGCAGCCAGCCAGGAGCTCTCTCTTCCTCCCCTAGTCTCTGCCAGCAACTGATCTGTCTGTGGTCCTGCCAGTCCTTCAGCCAGCCAGGAGCACAGGCCTCACTCCTCCAGCTTCAGGCAGCAACTGACTGTTTCTAGCTCTGCAGCTCCTTTTGTATGGACCTCCTGGGCCCTGATTGGCTGGTCCCTGCAGTCTCTCTGATTGGCTGCTTCCCGATAAGCAGTCCAGAGGATTTCTTCTATTGCTCCTTTCTGGGACATGATGTAGTAGGACACTGAGGCCTCATCCACCCCATCACAGCACATCTGAGACCACTTGCTAGCCCTTGAATGCAGAAGGCAGGAAGGTGGCATAATACCAACAATGCCCTCCACTCCATTGAGTTGAGCTTGGCATCTACTCCATTCCTGGCTTAAATGTGCAAGCACCACTGTATTGGCAGAATCAAATTTACATCTTTCTTCTTTTTTGGGGGGTGCTAAATTTAGTGGTAGTGACATTCTTTTGGCATAGTCAGAATTAGTAGCCCCAATTCTCCCCTCTGTTAGCTGCTGCATCATGCTGGAGTCAGTACACTGACACCCACAGTGTTATCCCCTAGTAAAAGCAGAGTAATCCCTGTGAAGAATCAGGCCCAGTGTCTCTAGTTCAAGCCTGGTCCTCAGCTCCCTGTAAGGTCACTTTCTACATCGTTACCTTTAACCTGCCTCCAAGCAGAAGCTGAAGATTCCCCTATAGTGGGGAAATCCCCAAACAGCATAAAGCTGGCTGCACTGGGTTTATGCCACCCTGATCAGTATAATGTACATGTCAGGAATGAAGTTGTGCCCCTGGTGGGGAGAGGTGGGGGTTGGAGTGTCCAGCATGCTAGATAATCATCAGCCAGTAGATTGAGAGCCTTTCCTCACAGCATAAACTAGAGCAGCCCCAAAGCTGCTATAATATACGACAGGGATTGCATTGTTGCTCCTCCATCCAAGGGGTGACCTCATGACTCCAGAGCGGCAGAAAGGTGATATACTGCCACCTTTATCCCACATCCCCTGTATGGCTTCTAATACCAAAGTAAAGGGAAGGATCCTCCAGATAATGAAAGATGTATTTAGCAAATAGCATACCTACACGTATGTCAGCTTTGGGTCTCCCACTTATTTGTTTTCCAATATATAATAAGCAAGGGTGTTAAACATTAAACACAATTGGAATAATGGAATATTTCTAAAATAGTCTTTTTGCATTCTGTCAAGTTTGTAAGATTTTCAAACTGCACTAAAAGAGGATGACATTCATCACATCTCTCTGCTTGGCATGTGATAAAATAGAATACAATTGCTAATGCAGTACATTTACATATATTTGTGTAGAACCATAAACTGTTTGTTAGTGTGTACTAACAGGGTTTGGGCAGTGTTCCTAAATATTGGTCAAAAAACCCACCAAATTGGCTCGGCAATCCGTTAAGCACAGAGTCACAAGCCAATTGTTACTATATGTCACAGTCTTGTCAAAAGCATTCTTTTGTGGATAATTATCTTAGACTGTGGATTTATTGTAGTGGACAGAAACACAGTATGTTTTTTTTTTCTGCTGTCTCTCTGACTTGACAAATACCTTTTTTTTTCCAATTACCCAAATTACCTTCTGATCATTTGGCACACTGCTGATTGCTTTACAGCTACTGGGCATGATTCTCATCTCCTGTTTTACATCCACCAATCTCACTAGGGAATCACCTGAATTAGAAGCAGTATAAGCAAGATCAGAATCAAACCCCATTAAATCTGCAGCAGATGAATTAAGCTGGCATCCCACTTTATAGAAACATACAAGCTCATTGCTTTTTGTTTTCTATCTTTTCAATGAAACTAATGAAACCAGTTTATTCATGTCAAATTTTAGATTAAAAAAAGATGGTTCCTTTTATGTGTTAACCGAGTGAACGCAGAATGAAGTCACCCCAATTATCGTTATCGGTGGGTTTTATACTGTACTACCCATCCGAAAAAATAAATAATTAATTAGCCCTTCTAGTTTGCAAGCTCTTCACGCATTTTAAAGTTGGCAGTTTTCTGCCTTTCTGCCCCCTTGCTGACACAATTAAAGTTTATTGACAGTAAATATCATAAACTTGTATTATCTCAGAGGAAATCTCTGATGCTTTGGGCCCTACTGAAGCCGGGGCTCTTCTCAATGATAGAAACTTTCAGTAATTCCCTACCACTGAATATTTACAACTGGAATATGAATAACTTTGTTAATACTAACAGGATGCCAAGGCCAATGATGCCATTAGCAGCCACTAAAGGATCTACGTTGGTCTATGAGTAGAATGTAATACGTGGTACACATTAACCTAAACTAAGGGAAAGCATGTGATTGGGAATGAGAAGGGAGAGAAAATCAATAGAGCATTAAAAAAAATCTGGACACTGCAAGTGACAGCAAAAATGGAGACGCTTATGTATATGTTTAACTTTAAGCACATGCTTACCTGAATAGGGATGATTTGCTGAATTGAGTCCTGAAGAATTATCTCACATGGCCTCACTACCCATGACTACACACCAGGGTCAATCTCTACAGTGCATTAGACAAAACAGTCCATTTCCTTCAACACAGTCTCCTCCTTTCCCATCATTTTATGGGAGAGAGAACCTGTATATTGCAGCTAATGTAAAGGGAAATATCGCTCTCTGTTAACATTTCAAATGAACATTGGCAGCTGGGGGCTCAAAGGGTACCTCCTCACCTATTGGCAGAAGATATGAAAAAAAGCACTAATAACTGGGTGAAATTCTTCTCTGGCCTGTGGTACAAGACACTCAGACTAGATGATCATAATGGTCCCTTCTGGCCTTAACAAATAGGAATGTAAGAGCCAGCATGTGCATCTCTGTGAGCAGCAGAACTGACTACAGGAAGAGTCTGCATCTGCGATGAAGAAGGGCTCTCACCCTTGTTGCAAAATCAACGTCTTCCTTTGCAAAACTTTTATTTATATATTTTTAAAAGGACGAGTGGAGATAAGAAGGTCCCCACTCAAACCAACCCCCCAACTCAACCTGCCCAACAGGTACCTATTTATGCTGACCTAATGTTGTGAAGACCAAGCAATCTCTGCTAGACCTACAAAATCCTGATAATTCGGAACAGGGATGGGAAGCTACAGTGATTATGACTCTAACCTAGGGAAGCTCATGGATGGACAGTAATTGAAAACAGACTTGGACCAAAACACCAATGTGTCAGAGACTCAAGTGCCCTAGATTTAATATCTTCAAAATTAGGGTCAGGTTACTGGGGTCATGGAAAGAGAGACAGACATGGCAGTCAAGGAGCCTGCTGGAAGAAAGGCAGTAGGAGTGGTGACCAATAATGGAGATGGTGAAATGTGGAGCTCACGGAGAAGGGGGAGAGAGAGCTGGGAGATGTTGAGCATGTTGGTAGTTGGGGAGAGATTAGTTAGAGCAGGCAGGCAGAAAATCTGGGGATTCAGGAAATGGCTAAGATGTGCTCAAGGTCATAGGGTAGGTCTGGTTACAGAAGGAGAGGAGGAAAGAAATTTGTAGGCAGAAAAGAAATTTGTAGGCAGAAAAGAGGTAAATGAAGAGTTCAAAAAGTTCTTCTAAGCACCTGGGGCAAGACCCTCAGCTGATGTCAGCCAGCATTGGTCCACTGACTGGATTTGCACCTCTTGAGGATTTGGTGCCTGAACGTAAAGGCATATTGAGCGGAAACACCAAATATTCTCATTCCCCTCATTACTATTAAAGGAGCTCTATCCATTTTAAAAACACTTCAGGATTACTAAAAGTTAAAAATTGGTTTTCTATCACTGTTATGGTCTTAATTTTTTTACATTTCTCTCAGCTTGGGCCATGAAAATCAATACACCAATTGCATCTTTTGGTTATCAGGGCTGCCAGTGCTTGAATGTCAACTGCTGGAGAAGAAACTTTACTTGTTTAAGGACAATTGTTCTCAATGCAATTTTAAATAAATATGTTTGTGGAACTAGGTCCCTTGGTCTTGGGATTGTACGAAAGCTTATTTATACACTATGCAGTGTAGGGGGCCAAATGTAAGTTGACAGCATCCCTTTAACTACAATGCAACCTGTCACATTAAAGATGCCGTGGGATGGGTGTGAAAGATGCTAGAGCTTGTAAATGTACAAATGCAGAATTAATATCTGATGCCTCACCAGTGATGACAACGGGAGTTTTGCAATTACTTCAGTGGGTGCAGACGCAAACTCTTGAAGCTCTATGTACATCCCATGAGTCTGAGTTTTTTAAAAGGCAAGTGAACAAAGGAGCAGAGCCATGTACTTGTTTCAAAAGGCAGCCAATGCATAGTGACAGGAACTGTTCTTGTGTCTGAACATCCTTGACCAGTTTCCTTGTTACCCATGTTTGCTATTTTATCAGACTAACCATTTGTTGTTTGTCAACAAAAGCATTTTACATTTTGAAAAGAATACATACATTAATAAATTATAGCAGCTCCGACGAACAAACTAACACTGCCCCAGATAAAGTAGTGCTGCTCTAGTTAAATGTCAGTGTTGCTATTATACACCCTCTTCTTCAGGGAATTGCTTATGAGCTGTAAAAGTACATAATCATCATCCAGGCCAATATGTAGTTTATGAGATATCAGTCTAGGAGCCTTTTTATTTTTAAACGCAGCAATGGCTCTAAGAGAATTTAGTGCTTCTGGGAGGAGCTCTGCACACAGAGTAAACACAGACGAGTGGCACCAGTGTAACCCTTCCCCACATTGTCCCTCTGTCTCGTCCTTGACCTACATGCACCACCTTCAAGGGATGAATATGTTGTTTCCATGCCCATCCAATCCTCTCTAAGGTGTCAGTTGTGATTGTGGTCACCTGCCTGCGAGGCAGTGGACTAACATCAGTAAGAGAGACAAGTTGGGTGAGGTAATATCTTTTATTGGACCAATTTCCCTTGTTGCTAAGAAGGCTAATGGCATATTGGGCTGTATTAGAAGGAGCATTGCCAGCAGATCAAGGGAGGTGATTATTCCCCTCTATTTGTCACTGGTGAGGCCACACCTGGAGTATTGCATCCAGTTTTGGTCCCCAATTACAGAAAGGATGTGGATAAATTGGAGATAGTCGAGCGGAGGACAATGAAAATGATTAGGGGGCTGAGGCACATGACTTACAAGGAGAGGCTGAAGGAACTGGGGTTATTTAGTCTGCAGAAGTGAAGAGTGAGGGGGGATTTGATAGCAGCCTTCAGCTACCTGAAAGGGGGATCCAAAGATTATGGAGCTCAGCTGTTCTCAGTAGTGGCAGATGAAAGAACAAGGAGCAATGGTCTCAAGTTGCAGAGGGGGAGGTTTAGGTTGGATATTAGGAAACACTATTTCACTAGTAGGGTGGTGAAGCACTGGAATGGGTTACCTATGGAGGTGGTGGAATCTCCATCCTTAGAGGTTTTTAAGGTCTAGCTTGACAAAGCCCTGGCTGGGATGATTTAGTTGGTGTTGGTCCTGCTTTGAGCAGGGGGTTGGACTAGATGACCTCCTGAGGTCTCTTTCAACCCTTAGATTGTATGATTCTATTCTATGATAGCTCTCTCCCATCCGCTTAGACCGTCTTCATTAAAGCACGACAGTGGCACAGCTGTCCCGAGGCCGCGTTTTAAGTATAGACGTGCCCTCAGTGAACCTGAGCCAATTACTGCGAAATCAACAGCTCCCTTATTCCCTTACCAAACTCTACATGCATGTTTTTAAATTATGGGTCAGATCCTCAGCTGGTGTATTGCATAGTTCCATCAGTGGACTGCACCAATTTACAGCAGCTGAGGATCTGTCCCTATACATTTTGGTGGGGCCTTCCAGTTTTAGATGGTGCTGGAAAATTAAGATTTCTCTGTTCTAAATGTTTTTTAGCCCCTCTTCTCTTTAAAACTAGTTTTTTTCACCATTTTAACCTAGAATTTGCAGGTCACTTAGTTTGGAATGCAAATACACATGAGTTAACAGTTGAACATTGCCCATTGCCCACATGTAATGCGACTTTGTTTCACATTGTGTGATAAGCATATCTGCGTTAACACAGATATGACACTAGAGTTCAGAAAAAACATGATACAACAGCAAGAGCCAAGACAGTCTGTCAGGTAATACTACTATTTTTTTTTTCGCAATGATTTTTTTTGGAACTACTACAAGCACTTCAGGTTTGTTAGGGTTTCATGTGATTTACACTGGAAAAAAGGAAGGTGCCTTTTATTCAAATAAAGATATATTTACAAAGGAATCTGGGGATGAATAAATTGAGAGAGACACAGAGTCTGTCTGGCCCAGATCCACCTGGTGTAGATCAATGGCACTTTGATGGAACTATGCCAATTCACAACAGCTGAGGATCTAGGCCGAGCGAGAGAAAAGTAGGAGAGTGAAGGAATGGGACCAGACCAATGGAAGCGGTTCTAATTCCACACGCTGCCACTACTACATCAGCAGGATGAACAAGATCAGCTAAAAGGGGAAAGGTTAGTAAGGAGCCCTCTCTAATATGTCAAATACCGAGATACCTGGCTATCTCTAGCCCTAGAAAGGGACTAAGCTAAGGGGTCAAGGGCACTGGCTATAGCACACTCAGGAAGGAATGAGACGGCCCCCTACAAGTATGTCATTTACGCTAGAGACGCTGGTGCTCAGGGCTCTGGATCTGGTTTGTTTTTATTGCCGGTTTATCATTTTTGGCACTTTACAGTGACAACCTAATGGTTTGTGCTCAAATTTACCGTGACAAATCTGCCCCTACCGGTGCTCTTGCGCAGCACACAGTCGCAGAACTTGGAGCTGAGCAGGGCTGGGGAAGGGCAAGAGGAGCTGGGGAGCTCCAGCCTGGCAACTCCCTAGGCTGAGGCCTTGATAAAGGCCTATGCGGGCACTGGGGCTGGGAGATGTGACCTGGGGTTAGGCAGAGGCAGCTGGTCCAAACTCCTTGCCAATGATGAGTGGCCATGGCAGACTGCAGTTTGCCCCAGTGAGCGGGGGCTAGATGAGGATGGACACTAGCCACTGAGGCGAGGTGGGGATCGAGGGCTGGGGGTTCCCCTGGCAGAGGGGACCCAGAGCGTGGGGTACTGTGGTGGGCAGAACCCCAGGGTAAAGGGCACCGGGGTCCGGGAGGGACACCGGCGCCTAAGGCAGGTGAGACACCGGCCAGAAGAGGGCACTCCGCATCTGCAGTAGAGCTAATTCCCTGGACAACCAGCAGGAGGCGCCGCACCAATGAGTCTGCAATCTGCTACACCTCCCTTTGTGGTGGGTGTTCTGATGGTACATCCTAGTCTGAGATCTCTGCAGTAACTAAGAACAGCAACAGGACTTGGCACTGGGTTTCGGCTGTAAGGTTATAGATGTTATGGCTGTCGTGGGTCACATCACACACTTTCCATCATAGGCCTGCCGTCCAGAGTTGCTGAGCACCCCCAATTCTACATCAATGGGAGACGGTCAGAACCTCTGAAAATTAGCATCTCTTACTTTAAATCATATGCTTTAAAATAATTAACGTCTTGTACGTATAACAGAGTATGTGTGAATGAGAGCATCACCGCCTGTTGTGCGGAGTGGGAAGCAGAGAAAAGAAGGGAATAGACAGACTACATAAGCACTTACAACTTTTAAAGATTATTCCTTTTGAAGCCAGACATACATTTTAATCAGCTGCTTTAATGATTATTCAGGAATGAATTATTAATTAGTGCTCTTGACTAAAAATATCATTTTATACTTGCTCCTAAAAAATAAATATACATCAACATGAAAAATAATACAAGTAAAAGAAAATCTTCCACATCATTAGCACGGGGGTAAAGGCTTGGCATTTGATCTTAGTGTAATTAATGAATGCCTAGTTTGTAAGAACATTTCCACATCACCAGTCAATAACACTGGGCGCATGCGTTTGGGTGTAATGTACACAGAGAGAGTACTGCTAATGGCTTATTTTGCACTGAGCATTATAATTTCTTTCACCGAGTGTGCTAATGCTAGGTACAGGGTGGAAAGCTGTGCATATATGTGTCATTACAGTCTTGTTTACCCTTGTGATTTCCCACTTCAACGGGAAAAACGAACAACATATCCTTATGATTTATTCTTTGTGTTACAGTAGTGCCCAGCCAAGATCAGACCCCTGCTCTGCTAGGCACTGTGCAAAACACATAATAAGAGACAGTCTCCATCCTGAAGAGCTTTTAATCTAAATAGATGAGACAGAGACAGAGCAGGAGAAAGGAAGAATCATTGTCCCTATTTTACAGATGGGGAACTGAGAGGTAGAGTTCAAATAACTTGTCCAAGTCAAACCACAAGGTCAACCTCCCATACAAATGTTCTGAAACACAGGGGTCTCTACTCCTGTTATGGATTGTGAGCGTACAGAAAACCCTTCACCCATCCCTGAAAGAACAGAGTATAATCACCACCACCACATTTCATGCTGGATACCCGCACCACAGCTTGAGACAGCAGTCTCCCATATTGTGTTCCAAAGCCCCCCGTATTCTGAAAGTCCAACCCCCTTTTTTCCAATTCCCTTGCTGGGGCTAAGCAACCAGTGAGTCTCTCTACACTGGTCATCCCCATGGAGTTTGGGGCTCCTGACCCAACTGCCAGAGTAGAGTGTGTGTGGAAGGTACCATCGTCTCATCGGTGTTCTGATGGTGTTGGGGACAGGGGAGAGAGATGCTCCCATATTTAAAGCATGTGATACTTCTTGATAGCTGCTTGAGTTCAGCAGAGCATAAAGAAAGAAATAATTAGGATAAGGGATGGTTCTCCTTTCTCTGCCCATGATCTGTAAAGGAGACATCACCCAGAGAAGCACCTTCAGGCCATGTTGTTCCTTTAAAATTCTCATCTATCTGACAGTGTAATTTAACCAGGGAAGACCACTTCCCACAACACATACAGTGGTTCTCTCTGTGCCATTCCTTGGACATCATGCACAGCAATGGACTGGATGGAGTCTAGGACTTTGCTCGTACATGCTAGGCAGTATGCAATGGCTGCATGACTGGCATTTGCTATCAATTATCATCTTGGATTAGGGAGCAATTTACCTAGTAGCATAGCCCAGGAGGCTCCTGGGTGCCAGCAGCTCTGGAGACTGACAAGGAGGGTCTTTTTTTCAGGGAAGTTAGGTACTACTGACAATCTTGCCTTTTTGTTATTTGAATTGGTTTTCTAGATTAACACAGCTCTTCAGAAGTCTCTGCAATGTTAATTTGCTAAATGATCAAACGCTTCTCAACTAAGCAAGCACCATGTGCTCAGGAAAAGGGTGGGGGTTCAGAGGAATTTGAAATTACTTGTTGTTATTCTTCAAAGATCCGGGCCTGATCAGCCTTTGGATTTTGTTGAGTTTAAATGGTGGATGTTTGACATATAGAAAAATATAAACACACAAAAAGCTAATATGGATGAATGACCCTGCAATACACTTAATTTAACAAAGACCTAGAAAATTGTTTAACAGGTGTAATTAACCTTGTTTCAGCCATTTTAACTATCACTGTGTTATGCACCTGCCTCAAGCTCAAAACCAGTTTCTTAGCTCCAGGAACATTTATCTTAACAAAAGCAGGTGAACTAGTGTTGTCTAATAAAAACGCATGCAAGATGCAGTTTTATTCTTAAATTATGATGAGGACTTAAAAGTCAATGTATCAATCTGCGTGACAATCAAATATTAAGGGCCAAATTCTGCATCTCTTGTTGAGTAACAATCGTTCACACAAATATCTTGTTGGGATACATTGTCAACTAAAACAGAGCTTCGCTAAACACAGCTCAATGGGAGACAAAAGCTGATGTCACCTTTGTGCTTTCCTAATCCCTGTGGCTGCTGGGGACTGGTTCAACCCCAGGCATAATTTAAAGCAGCATAGGAATATTCTACCAGGGGAGATGGGAACATCAGAACAGCAGCTGGAAGAGGGGAAGCCAAGAAATGAAAAGAGAAGTGGAAAATAAGAATAATTAAAGATGGGTCCAAACCCACAAAATTCAAGTCTAGATCAAGATAGGAACTTTCAGAAAGTTTGGGGAAAACTGTTGTATTGACTAATTATACGCATAGAGGATGACTGCAAAATTCAAGACCTGAACTATCCCAACAATTGAGTATATCAAAAGTTAGAATCAGTTTCAGGGCTCTCTCTCAAAATAACATTTAAAATAAATAAGGCCATGTCTACACTACCGCAGTAAGTCAACCTAAGTTATGCTGCTCCAGGTATGTGAATAACATAGCTGGAGTCAACATAGCTTAGGTCGACTTACTGTGGTGTCTACACTGCGCTGCATTGACAGGAAACGCTCTCCCACGAATTTACCTTAATCTTGTTCTGGTGAAGCATCGGAGTCGACCGGAGAGTGATCTGCGGTTGATTTAGCAGGTCTTCACTAGACTCGCTAAATCGACCCCCGGTGCATTGATCGCAGCAGCATCGATCCCTGGTGTAGATATGGCCTCAGTTTAAAAAAAAAAGATTTAGTTCAGATTCAGTCAAGTCTAGGTATAGTTAATCCTGCTTCAGTGAGGCTTTGGGATGGACTAGATGACCTCTTGAGGTCCCTTCCAGACCTACGTTTTTGTGATTCAGTGAGGTTGGGTAGATATTTTTTAAAATCAGAACTGGTTTGTCCATCTTGATCCATTGTCTGTTCATGGCTCTTCTTCACTTGAGTATTCATAAATTACAATGCCTTGCTAACCCGGGGACAGGAGGGAAACCAACAATGACATTTTCTCTCCTTGTACACACTCTGCATTTTGTGGAACATACACGCTGCACTTTTTCTCTCATGAAATACAGTAAGCATAGAGCACATTCAGGTCAGGCGTCTCCAAAGTGGAAGCATATGCATCTCTTTGGCTGTTAGTCATTAATATTTCATTAATTTCCAAGCTACTGCTGTTCTCCCCTGAGATATCATTAATAAAATACCACCCAAATCAGCAAGATAACAGCCAAAGTGACCAAACTACAAAACAACTTTAATTATCTTGATTTTATACCTTGCTGAGCTCTTGCTTTAATTTAAAGAAATGTATAATCCAGAGCTTTGATGATTATGAGAGGTCTTTAGCTTTCAATGTTTTGTCAGTTGTTTTAATTACTTCTCATACTTTTCCCCCTTTTATTTCTCTGTTTTGTTCAGAAGAATGTGTGTGCATTTATAAAATGATAGAAGGTTGCTTGAAGGGTTTAAGTAAAACTTAACCTGCACAATGCAAACAGCTGACATTGGAGTCTATGTCACAAATACATGCACCTAACAATGACCTGAACCTTTTTCTGGAAAGGCAGTGCTCCCTGGGATAGGGAAGGGGATTCATTCATTCCCTTGTCTGCCTGAAACCTGTTTCTTCTGAGATTAGATCATCAGATACACTGGTAGCAGGTAGCTGAGAATTAAAAATAATTTAAACAAAAAAACAAGTAGCATTAGTGAGCGCTCCTCACTGAAATGATGTAAAAACTAGCCAAGTCCATGAGTGGGATCTGCATGAGAAAATAGAGAAGTGGGAACAGAATGGCTCAAATGAGTAAGATATGTGTTCCCTAAAAAAAGGGAAACTTATAACTCGACTGGCTGCATAGTTCAAGCTGCAGGGGACATTTGCTGCTTTTGTTGGTCTTTTCCTTCACAGAATTTAAAGAAACACTTGTGTCTCGCAGAGTACAAGCCACTCCCCATCTGAATTACCATTGATAAGAGGAAAGGGAGCATTTGCTTCGCATCCTTCTACTTCCTCCCCTCCCTTCTTGTAGAAACATAGAAACCTTGAAGAGAGACAGACCTACAAAAAGCCCTAGAAGATCATCCTGCCCATCTCTTGGGGTGGAGGGGGGGAAGGGAATCCCATTGACTTAAATGGGCATTGAATCAAATCCACGTGTATACTTGCTCTGTGCAGTACATCTTCCAATACATTATCATGGCAAGTTTTAAAATGTATCAAGCAAGGAGACACTAATGACTTCATTTGCGAGATTATTCTACAGTCTAACAGGACCCACTCCTGAACGTTTCATCTGACCCCTTGTGGGCTGATCCTGCAAACTATTTAAGCACATGCTTAACTTTAAGTAAGGGCCTGAATACAATGGATTTCCATTGTCTTCAAGGGACTTTGGATCAGGTCTTATGTAAATAGCCCCAATGAAGTCATTGGGGTTGTTCATATGATTACGCCAAGTTTGTAGTGAAATGCTTTGGGGTTCAGGGTCCCTTCCATTGCTCTACTTGCAGAAGGTTATTATGTGCACCAGCCCCCTATACCTCTGCCAAAAACTACTTCTCACCTCATAAATCAGACCCCCGCCCCTTAACAATGTCTGTGGCTTTTCTCTGAATTCCCTCCAATTTGGGAGGCATATTTTATTCTTAATAGTAAACATGTATTGAGCTCCACAACATTGCAGGGCCCTTTACAGAGATTTCCAAAGAGCCATGGCCTCTTCCCCAAGGACCCAGCCACCATTTCAATTACACCACCACCGAGAGTGAAGATAGACAAAAGAAGGGGGCAGGGAAAGGAGAAACGAGTGAAAATTAATGAAATACTAATAAACTAACAAGTAAAGAGATTCATATTCCTGGTACTGAAGATCCAACCACATAGAAAAATGCAACCTGTGTGGCCCTTTCCAGCTTTAATTCATCTCTAGCACGCTCCTTTTCACCTCCATCATTCCAGACAGGTGATAGTACAGGGCCCAGTCATTTTCCACACATCTTTTCCAGACTGTGATCCTCTGCACCTGAAGCACCAATCTTCCCCATTTCCTAGCTTACAAGGAGAGTTTTTTCTGGGAGCTCTAAGATATTCACGTGAGGATAGGAGAGCAGTGCAGGGAAAGGCAGGCATGTATCATCTCCCCGACCCCCGAGAATTTTTAATAAGTACCATGGAATCCCTACCGCATTAAAGTGAGATTCCAAGGGTAGCCTCCAACTTGGAAATGCTGTTTCAGTGGATTGGAGAGATCAGCTGAGGACCCCAAAGCCAGTATGGAGGCAAAGGGACCCTGTGCAGTTGGCCCTGTGCTTATGATAGATCCTGGGAACCTTCCAGATCTCTGGTGATGAGCAGGTTTTTGGGGCTGATTCCTATGTGCATCTTCTACAGGAAAACTGAACCCCAACAGAGGAATCCAGCTGGTACCCCAAGAGAAGGAAATGTACATAGCTTTTCTCCCTTTTGCGTGAGATGGCTCACACTGTCATACATTCATTCACTCACAAATACAGAGCTCATTAAGCCAATGTCAAATCAACTAACCATTGCGGGGAAAGGGAAGCACGTCCCTTTCCTCAGATGCGTTACTTTCTTAACATCTTACATTTAACTAAATACTCACCGAGGGTCAGAATCTGATGCCCTTACTCATTTGAGTGATACCTTACTCCGTGCACAGTCCCATTGATATCTTGAGACTTATCGATAAATCGAGGTAGTATTCAGCGTAAGTAAGGGTATCAGAATCTGGCCCATAATGATTCCTAATGACTTCAGCAGGAGTTGATTAATCCCAGTATTTTACTTTTACTCCTATGATACTTTCAGTAGGGCTTTCTGTAAATAGAACCTTTAAATAAATATCTCCCTGTCATAGGGGAACGAGTCTTAAAAAGTGCTCATAATTTCAACCTGGCATTAATCTGCAAAACAGGCCCTATCAAAAGTTTTACTGGACATAAAAAGAAAAATGAAGCAGATGTGTAATACCAGAAAAGAAGCTGACAAGTTAATATTCCTCCTGCCAGGCTAGAAGAAAAAGTCAATAAGTGACTTTTTGATTTCTTCACTAGAAAAGCTGGATTTTCAGTGATAGGAAGGAAAATCCGTTTTGAAAACGTTCAGATTTAAAAAAAAAACAGCTAGAACAAATGATGGAACATCTATGGAGAAAATAAAGGAACAATTGTCTTTTTTTTTTTTACTGCCTAGCATGACTTTGATCATCTTCAATAACTCTTGTACTATAAAGCAAATCGGTTCAAATACAAATTTTCTGACAGAAATCTTTGTGCATTATGAATTAGACAAAAACAAAACACTCTGAAGGTTTAAGCAAGTATCCATGCTGAATTGGCACAAATGGCCAGGGCTACAAAACTAGTGCATGCAAGCAGGAGGGGCTAATGGGCAATAAATGTCTTTGTCCTTTATGCAAAAGTTATGTGACTCCTTGATTATTCAAAACAGAACGTATATTAATGTAGAGCAGTGCTGACCAACACTTAGCCATGTGCTCTCTCTAGACCAAACTATGGTCCGGGGCACTGATGATCATGGAGAACTGACTGGTCAGATGGGATTAATCCTTCAAGATGCTGAGCACTCTGGCTCTGGTCCAGCAAACACTGAAGCATGTGAGTAGATCTATGGGCCTACTCTTTCTTAAAGAGAAGCACTTCATTGGATTGGAGGCAGAGTGCTCACCACCTTGCAGGGTTGAGCTCATGGTACTGCCTCTCCTCCTCCTCTTCCATCTGCTATGTTGCAATGAGGAAGCAAAAGCTATATTCATTACTTTCCTATTACTACTTTTCTACTTAGGCAATTGCTGAAGATGCTAAAGGGAGGACATTCGAGAAGCTGCTTCATGTGATCTGCACCAGAAGGGGAGATGGCAAGAAAGACTCTTTATTAATATAGAAAATGTTTCAGAATCCATGTTATAAGCTAATCAAGGGAGGCAAAGACATTACATTTATTTTTAAAAAATAACCCTTACAGATAACAATCTACCTTTCCTACGGGATATTATAACTCATCAAAATTACCAGGACCAAATGTTATACGCAGAGAAAGTTGTTCCATTCTTTTCATTTGAATGGTTTATTTGTCTGAATCAAGGGTGGAATGGACCTGATTTTTCTTTTATTTTTTATCCTCATTTAGAGTCTTTGTTTTCTTGGTGCATTTTCTTTTCTGACACAGTTTACATTTCCTAGAAATATATAATTTATTTTAAACTTATATTGAAAGGAAAACTCCATTTAAAAATGAATTCAGTCAGATGGTTATATCATAATTTGGCCTAACTGCTATATCGAATATTATTTGAAGACCTAAGAATCGCTTAGACTGAGAAGCATCCCTTTCTGTGAGCACTAGGTGACCTCAGATTCACACATGCCTAGAGAATATGGGTGGTTTTTTTTCAGAAGTGCCCAGCACTGGACAAGCTCTGCTACACTGAACTCACCTCACTGACTTCAATGGGAGCAGAATTACACCAATGCTGAGTTTTCAAATATCACACCCTATATGTGCCAGCATTATGTTGCTCTGTACCATTTTTTACTATGTAACATGCCTGAAAACATTGCCTCAGAGGTCCTTAAAAATATTAATTTAAACTGTTTACATAGCAATTTATGCAAATTACAAGGTTAATTTTTGAATCATTTAATGCCTGGCGTTTTTAGTGTTCTGTCTCAGCTCTTTAAACATTCCTTGATAGGTATGATATATACTGGAACAGCCTTATGCAAGTTATCAAATGCTTCAGTATCTAACAGTATACATTTAAACAGAGAGTGAATACACAGTGGGTATATCTGTTCTCAGAAAGCTCTAATGAATTTTCAGCAGACAAGAAACCTTAGTAATTGTTATTTATTATTAGGCCCTGGTAGTGCAAAATACAGTGATGTTAAGGAATGCTGGGACAGGACAGAGCATGCACTAATATGGGGCTCGGTGACTGTGTCCTGCCCAGTGGTAGTGTCCCCATACCATTGCTCAGAATGAATGGGGAAGAGCAACAGGTTCTCAGTAATTGTGTTGCTGGGGCTATATGAATCATAGCAATGTAGGGCTGGAAGGGACCTCAAAAAGACATCAAGTCCAGTACTCTGAACTGGGGCAGGACCAAGTGAATCTAGACCATCACTGACAGGTGTTCTTAAAAGCCTCCAGTGAAGGGGATTCCACATTCACTATTGGAAGGCTATTCCAGAGCGTAACTACCCTTATAGTTACAAAGTTTTTCCTAGTATCTAACCTAAATCTCCCTTGTTGCAGATTATACCCATTGCTTCTTGTCCTACCTTCAGTGGGCTTGGAAAACAACTGATTCCTCTTCATAACAGCCCTTAACATATTTGAAGACTTATAAGGTTTCCCCCCAGTGTTCTTTTCTCAAGACTAAACATACAATAAAAATGGGTAAGCTTTCCTCAGAGGTTAGGTTTTCTAAACATTTTATCATTTTTGTTGCTCTCCTCTGAACTTTTTCCAATTTGTTCACATCTTTCCTAAAGTGTGGTGCCCAGGATTGGACAAAGGTCTCAGCTGAAGCCTCACTAGTGCTGAGTAGAACCAGACAATTACCTCCATTGTATTACATGCAATACTCCTGTTAATTCACCCCAGACTATTAGCCATTTTTGCAACCACATTAACTATTGATTTGTATTCAATTTGTGGTCCACTATAACCACCAGATCTTTTTCAGCAGTACTACCACCTAGCTAGTTATTCCCCATTTAGTAATTATTCTTTTGATTTTTTTTCCTTCCTAAGAGAAGTACTTTGCATTTATCTTTATTGAATTTCATCTTGTTGAATTCAGAACAATTTGTCAAGGTCATTTTGAAATCTAATCCTGTTCTCCAAAGTGCTTGCAACCCCTCCCAGCTTGGCGTCATCTGCAAATTTTATAAGCATACTCTCCACTCCACTGGCCAAATCAATAATGAAAATTATTGAATAGTACCAGACCCAAGACACTAGATATGGTCTCCCAATTTGACAGCAAACCACTACACTGAATATGTTTTTTCAACAAGTTATTCACCCACATTATAGTAATTTCATCTAGACTGCATTTCCCTAGTTTGCTTATGAGAATGTCATGTGGGGACTGTGTCAAAAGCCTTAATAAAATCAAGATATATCATATCTACTCTTTTCCCCTAAGCACTAGGCCAGTAACCATGTCAAAGAAGGAAATTAGGTTGGTTTGGCATGATTTGCTTTTGACATATCAATGCTGACTATTCCTGATAACCCTATCATCCTCTAGGTGCTTACAAATTGATTGTTTATTAATTTGCTCCAGTATCATTCCAGGTATCAGAATTAGGCTGACTGGTCTATAATTTCTCAGGTCTTCTTTTTTCCTCTTTTTTAAAGATAGGCACTATGTTTGCCCGTCTCCAGTCCTCTGGGATCTTGCCCGTCCTCCATGAGTTCTTGAAGTTAAATGCTAACAGTTCTGAGATTGCTTTATATAGTTCCTTAAATATCCTAGGATCAGTTTCATCGTGGCCTACTGACATGAATACATTGAATTTATCTAAATATTCTTGAACTTGTTCTTTCCCTATTTTGGCTTCCGCTCCTTCCCCCTTGCTGCTAATTATGTTGAGTATCTGGTCACCATTAACCTTTTTTAGTGAAAACTGAAACAAAATAGGCATTAAACACCTCAGCCTTCCTCATGGAATCAGTTATTAGCTCTCCTTGCCCATTAAGTGGAGGATTTACATTTTCCTTCTCCTAATGTATTTAAAGAACCTCTTCTTGTTGCTTTATGTCCCTTGTTGGATGTTACTCATTTTGTGCTTTAGCCTTTCTGATTTTGTCTCTACATGCATGTGTTATTCTTTTGTACTCCTCCTTAGCAATTCATCCATGTTTCCACTTTTTGTAGGAATCCTTTTTAATTTTCAGCTCACTAAAGAGCTCCCGATGGAGACATATTGGCTTCACACTTTTCTTCCTAGATGGATTAGAAATATGGAAGCCTACCAATCAGGTATGAGCAGAGTCCCCTGTAAAAGAGAATGCTTTTTCAAAGTTGCCCATGCAGCAAGTTATGGCACTGCATACAGCCAATGGATTTGTTCTCATTTTCAGAGTGGAAGAGAGTTCCTCATGTTTTCATGTTAACACCCATAGTTGCTGCATGTCTTTTCAAATCACTAGTCCTTCTCCCCTTATTGTAGAGTTCAGATAAGCTCTTCATTAATGTTCAATCAAGAGTGGATGGCTTTCTGAAATATATGCTATAGTTCAGTGGTTAAAATAGACAAACAGGAGGGGAATTCTCACTGCCCCAGACACAGAAGAGTGGAGCCATGGGGCAGCATTGCTTACCCAAACCAAGGGGAGAAAGGGGAACTCCTTTCTGTTTTTAGCAGAGGTAGGGGAACTACACTCCCCTGTATCCCCTTACATTAACCTTTGCTCTAGTTAAACCACAAACTATTGGGCTCAAGGCTAAATACTCGGTAAGTTCTATGGCCGGTAATATAGGACCATAAGAACGGCCATTTTGGCTCAGACCAATGGTCCATGTAGCCCAATAACCTGTCTTCCTACAGTGACCAATGCCAGATGCTTCAAAAGGAATGAATGGAACAGGGCAATTTATCAAGTTATCTATCCCTTGTCATTCACTTATAGTCAGAAATTTAGAGACACTCAGAGCACGGAGTTGCATTCCTGTTCATCTTAGCTAGTAGCCACTGATGGAGGTATCCGCCATAAACTTATCTAGTTCTTTTTTGAACCCTGTTGTAATTTTGGCCTTCACAACATCCCCTGGCAAAGAGTTCCACAGGTTGATTGTGAGTTGGGTGAAGAAGTACTTCCTTATGTTTGTTTTAAACCTCCTGCCTATTAATTTCATTGAGTGACCCCCTGGTTCTTGTGTTATCTGGACGAGTAAATAACACTTCCTTAGTCGCGTTCTCAACAATATGCATTATTTTATAGAGCTCTATCATATCTCCCCTTAGTCGTCTCTTTTCTAAATTGAACAGTCCCAGTCTTTTTAATCTCTCCTCATATGGAAGCTGTTCCAGCTCTCTAATCATTTTTGTTGCCCTTCTCTTTATTTTTTCCAATTCTAATATATCTTTCTTGAGATGGGATGACCAGAACTGCATGCAGTATTCAAGGTGTGGGTGTACCATGGATTTACACAGTGGCATGATGATACTTTCTGTTGTATTATCTATCCCTTTTCTACGGATTCCTGACATTGTTAGCTTTTTTGACTCTTACCTAGCTGCCGAAATTTGGCCTTCAGGATCTTTCTCCTACCTTACCCTATGTCATTGGTACCTACACCAACTCCTCCCTAGCGCTGCACATAAGTCTGTGTAGATGTCTTGAGAGATCCGCAACCTTCACACCCTGCAGGTAATTCATCATGTGGTTCTCCTGGTCATCACGGACTCAGTTATCTATATTTCTAATAATCGAATTCCCCATTACCATTACCTGTCTCTTCCTAATGACAGGGGTCCCCCTCTACCACGGAAGTGTCCCCAGTGTGAGAGGATACCATAACATCATCTGGAAGAATGTGATACAACAGGCCAAAGATCATAAAGGTCCCATCTGGCCTTACCATCTATGAATTTACAGTTCTAATCTGTAATATTTAAATTTATGGTCACCAGGATCAATAAAACACCGTTATAATACAACTTGTGCTGAACAGCAATTAGAAGCCGTGGAACATAATGGAATAATATCCTAGCCTGAACTGCAGTCGTATGGAATACAACAGTGACCTACTTGCAAATCTTTTTTTAACAGTGTTATTAATAATAATAATTTACAGAATTTATGTCATGCTACAGTCTGAGTAAACTACAGGTCTAGTAGCTTGCATACCTGCAGTACAGTATGTCTTGCTAATACTCAAAATGTGCTTTTAATAGGATAAATGTACTTTAAAAGCATACTAAAAGCTTCACATTAGCATAGTTGAATGTTCTTTGAATATATGATCAGAGCAATAGCAGAAAAGTCTCATTGACTTGGCCTAATTAAAAACACATAGTGCAGTATATTGACCTAATAGATCTAAGTTCTTCATTTTACTTTTTGGTTCTTTACCACGAGTTGATTAAAATGATAATATGGAACCTCCAGCAATAACCAGCAGTTTTTGGGTGGCAGTTTTTCATCTCAAGCTATTTTATCATTTTGCTAAACTTTGTTGCATAAACAGAATATATAATGACTTTGAATGGGATGCCATGTTTAATCCACACATCTCATTTTATTTGTGCCTGCAGCACTCAGGAATTAGAAGGTCTTCCTCACCCAAGGATCAATGCTTTATCTATCCCATTAGAGGAATAACAGATTACCTTCAAGTGCCTGCACATTGCAAATGAGAATGTTGTTACTGTAGAGCTGACAAATGTAATTTGCCCAAGTATCTGGAAAAGTTATCTCTAGGTAGTGTACACTCAGAACTTCTTATTTAAATTCAGGTGACCAAGCAAACTCTCTGTATCCAAATGACACATTCACTTCAAAACTATTTTGGTGGAAACTCTAAATGGCCTTCCCTGTTTCATCCTTAGTGTTTATTATCTGCATCACAGAAACACTTTGAGGCCTCAAAGATCAGGCTCCTATTAGGTACTCACTAACAAGCAGTGAGACACTCTCCAGGCACCCAAAAGGTTATAGCCAGTGGCCGGAGTGATGGAGAGATTTGCCTAGGGTAGCACAGCAAGCCAATGGTAGAGCCAACAACCAAACCCAGTGCTCTATCCACTCTGCCATACTGTCCCTAGCTCTGTCACCCTTACTGACCTGAGAGATTCCACAGGGATGGTTTCGGGAGTAAGGTGCTTCTCAGCGTGAATACGAGTGGCAAAACTGGGTCCCTACTTTGCAATTCAGATATCTCACACAGCATTTTATTAAATTATAAAACAGCAATGGTAAGAAAAGTAAATCATTAACTAATTTATATCTTTCCACTAATGGGAATGGAATTTCTAATTACTTTTTTTGTAGGACATCATACAGTCATTCGCTTGAATCTACATCATACACGCCTGGTAATAGGGATTTAAATCACTGCCTCGATAGAAAATGTCTGAATATTAAATCCAGTAGCAGGCTTCCTAAAATACAGATGTAACCCACAATTTTGTAAGCCCCACAGATTCCTGATATTGGAGTTTCTTAGTCCGGAAGCCTTTATTTAACTAAACTCAAATGTCAGGCTTTTATTCATTGTATGTACCTATTTGTGTTACAAACCTATCTGAATACATGCTGGGTAATTCAACATACAGGAAAAATTAAATTCATATAATGAACTAGTATTCATTTATCAGAGTAATGGCTGTTAGGTTAGCCAAAAGCAAGCTAAGAGTTGCTGGTAAATTAGACCCCCCAGCCACTCTTACCCTACTTCTAAAAACCAGAGAGCTATTAAAAGTGTCCTGTCATGTGCTTCATCTAATTCAGGTTTGATAGTATCTGTCCATCTCTCCACTGACACTCAGGAGGTGGTGCAATTTAGGTGCTGCAAATTAAGCTTTCCAAGGATATTTCTAAGACCGAATCCCAGGCTTCTCACATATCAGAACTGGCTGAGAATGAACTGTTAACGTAACAGTTTAGAGCTATCAGACAGGGAAATCACAGCCAAATAGAATCTCCAACCCCTGGCAGAGAAAACACACCCGCAACGCTTGCTAAAAGTACATCTTGTTGCCAGCATGCCAGCAGCGTCTCTGGCAGTTGGCTCAGTCTTGCATAAACCAAGTGGCTGTTTTATATTCATTTAAAATAAACATAGCCACTCTCCCAAATCTGCAGACCAGAACCCCGCTGAGAGCCCCATCTTGCTGCTGTTCAAGTGAATGGCAAAACTCAGACTGCCTTCAACGGAAATAGGATTAGCCCACAAACTATTTGGGTCTGTGGCAGGGTCCTACACAGGTATATCGGGAAAGAGTACAAGAAAATAAGGCCCTCGTTCTAACCCCAGTGCAACCATGCAGGTGTGCAAGAGGTGGGGGTGCAAAGAGTAAGCGGAACTATCATCCTGCCCCAATACCCTCCCCTTTCTCCTCCCCAAGTGAGGGTGTATGCTCCATCTGGTAATGGACGGACATTGCACACACTGCAGAACAGAGAAGATACAAGGGAATTCTATTTCGCAGGGTTGAAGCACAATTCCCTTCTAGAGTTGTTCCTGAGATGAGGTAATTACTTGCCATCCCTTACTCTGACCTGAACTCACCGTTAACATAGTGCACAACGTACAATCTGACCAACCAGGCTCAATTAGAGCTTGTGTTTCTAATATCCTTTCATTCGTTCAAAATGCATTAAAAGGAAGAACATGACGGAAAGTTTCCCAAACTCACACCGTCACCCGTAGGAGCTACTTCAGTGCCTCCCTGGGAAATGTTGATTCCTAATCCTCACATAGTACCTTCAACTCTGGCCACTTTCTTTCACTTCCCCCAGCGGAACCAGTTGTGTTACTGCCTGAGTTCCAGAAGGTGCTGCTCAACACACACTATTAACAGCGATTCAGAAGCCATCTAACAGTCCCTAATCCAAAGGCAACTAGCAACAAGTGTCCGGGGCTGAAAGCGATCCCAAACCATGTCATGCCTACACGGGCGGGGGGTGGGGGTTGCTATTAAAAACCACCAACAAAAAAACAAACACCTTCTCGTTCCCATCGCCTGCTGCCCCAGTTAAGGGAGAGCTATTTCTTGGACACATGACAAGAAGACACTTGCTGCTGCTTTGAAAAATAGCCCCTAGGGAAAGTTTAACCTTTCCCTACCCAGCAGCAAACTGTAATGTCTCCTTACAGATCAAAAGGACACTTGTTTAGCAGAGCTTGTAAGGGAAAGGCTGGATCCCAAATGTTTCCATGCCTTGGTGGCAGGGAGCAGACAGAGCCTTTCAGAAGGTTCAGACTCAGCCCTCCAAACCGTGAGTCTACATTTAAAAGGCAATCCTAATTTTGTCTCTCTTAGGGTTGGCCCCCCATCTGATACACACTTGCATAGCTCCATTGGATTTCAATGGCCCTTAAGATTTTAAATGATTACAATGCAATGATAGCAGAGAGAATTACGCGTCTCAGACAAAATAACCTACCGGTACTTTATTTACTAACTCTCTCAAGGCTGTGCTCTGAATGCACTCATTTGTTTTGTAATCAGTTCTTACAAGCAACAGACTTTATACATCTCAGAAGGCAACATTGACTTCCATGGAGTTGCACCATATCATATTTACAAGGGAAAGTTAATTAGCATACGACTAAGGGCTTGTCTATACAAGTCACAAGAGTATAACTTAAGGTGTGAATTTAAACAAATATAGTTAAACCAGCGCATACCCATGGGCACATTTGTTTCAGTATAAGAGTGGGTTTATTTCAGGTTAGCTTAAGTAAATTAGGAACAGGTTTAACTAATGCAAAATAAGCCGGTTTATACTGAAATAAGAGCCAACACTTCTTTTGGCAACTGTTTAAACTATATTGGTTTAAAGGCTGACTTAAGTTAAACTGGTGCATCTCTCTCAGATAGGCAAGCCCTGATGTCCCAATCCTGCAAGGACTTACACAAGTTTTTACTTTACACACTAGATCAACTACAAAAAGTTGACTCATGGTCAGGGCCGGCTCCAGGCACCAGCTAACAAAGCAGGTGCTTGGGAGGCCAATTCAAAGGGGAGGCACTTTGGCTGCTATTGGAGCGGCACGTCCGGGTCTTCGGCGGGAATTCGGCGGCAGGTCCCTCAGTCCCTCTCTTCCTCTTTGAGCTGCCACCGAAGAGAGGGAGCGAAGGACTCGCCGCCTAACTGGCACCGAAGAATGGAGCGGCGCGGCGTGATTGAGCTGCCAGCCGATTGGCTTTTTTTTTTTTTTTGCCACTTGGGGAGGCAGAAAACCTGGAGCCGGCCCTGCTCACGGTGCAGAGTTAAATACACACAAGTCTTTGCAGGACTGGGCCTGAAGGAAGCATCTCCCATTCCTGTGGCTCTTCCTATCTGCCTTGGAACTGGGAGGTGTAATTTTCAGCTCAGTTAGACATACACATGCTAGCTTTGATCAAGCAGCTGTGCTAAAAATAGCAGTGTAGCCAGGGCAGCACAGGCAGCAGGAGGCGCTAGCTGCCCTGAGTACCTACCTAGGGTCCTGCATGCCGAGTACATACCTCCAGCTCCAGTGTAGACGTAGCCGCAGAGACTCAAAATGTGGAGCGAAGCACAGTTAAACTCAGAACCCTTCACTTAGGTGTTTGAATGTGATGATACCTGAGTTTCTCTCTTTTGGGGCCTCTGTACATTAAACACAATGGAAATGTACATTGCAGCAATATTTACAAATCCCTTTCTAATACCTGGAATGAAAGTCTGCTTCTACGCCACAATATCCAAAAGAGACTTTCTGAAATAGAGGGTTTAAAAGCCAAGCCCTGCCTAGTCCTAACTAAGGCACAGATAGATTCATGGTAGGTGTGCTGGCTAGCAGAACTCTGGGATTGTTGTCCCCAAAAAATCTTAGACAGACTACACAGCTAGTCATGTAAACTGTCGCAAGAACAACAGTCAAAAGTCACCAAAAGGAGAACTTGGCAGCAATACTGAGAAACAAAAAAGGATGGGCTTTCTCGTGAGCTGTCTAACATCATGCACGCTTGTTTTGGTCAATTGCGTGTAAAATACAGCATGTGCCATGTATGACCTTTAGTTTCACTGAACAGACCCTTCATATATTGAAGGTTCCTTTCAGAATCAATGCTATACAACACATCTGTTAAATTTATATATTAACTAACACTAATCAGGACAAAAAGGAAAGGATTTCTTGAAAAGAAACACACACACATGCATTTAGCTGATTTGTAACATTTTAAATTATTGTATCACTGTAAATAGGATTTGCAATCGCTCAAACAAAAAGTAGTTGATATGCACAGAACATAAGAGACCGGAGATGAAGGGCCTGATCTTAAGCCCATTGATGTCCACCCAATGATTCTCTTGACTCCAATGGATCAAGCCCCAGTGGACTGCTGAAATTCAGGACTGAAATAAAGGAAACTGAGGGGCAACTGCGGATGTCAAAAGACAGGCATAACATTGTCCCAGCTAATGCCTGAGAGACTTAGGTTTTGGCTGGATTCAGGCTATTAGCAGGTGAGGCTTTTAGCAGCTGAACTGGCACCTGACACAAAAACAGACCTTGCTCAAACTAGTTTCTCTAAAAGGGAGAAGAAAGCAAACTGTACACAGAGAAACCTGTAAGGTAATGAGCTCATATAAATGCTACGACACTAACACTCTATTTTCCATGTGATTGTTTAAGTCAGTATTGCCCAGGATTTTAAAGAAAAGATGCAGATCTGCACAGAGTAGAAAAAAACACAAACTATATTACATGAGGGCCAATATGAAGAATTCTATACAAAAGAAGAAAATTATACAGAATAAAAATATGAGGAATCTTAAAATAACAATGGAGCCCTTTAAATCTGACAGGTTTCAGAGGTGTAGCCGTAGTCTGTATCAGCAAAAAAAAAACAAAAACCCGCAACCGAGGAGTCCTTGTGGCACCTTAGAGACTAACTAATTTATTTGAGAATAACTTTCCATGGGCTATATAACCCAAGGACTCCTGTTGTTTTTTCTTTAAATCTGAGAAATTCTGTGAGCTATTGGGCACAGCTGTACCAAAGTGAAAATCTGAAAGTCCCAGAAACTGGAACTACATGGATTCAGAAGTCCAACCTTAAAGTCCCAAATGCATCCAAGTGCTACCAACCCAATTTCTCCAGGGCTGATTGTAGGGCACGCCGCATAATTGCTGCCAGAAAGGAGGTCAGTGTGTTCACACCTTAAATCATGACAACAGATTTAAAAGAAAGCGTCACTTCTTGACTGGGGTTTCCCATAATTTTGAGTTATAGTGAAATATCACACACACACAAAATGTGTATTTGTGTGTGTTTTCTAGCCTAAAGAGAATATATCAAGTCATGACCCAGGCTCCGATCTTACCATGTGAAGACATAAGGGCCCTTCTGTGTGGCATTCATTGCAGGATTGGTGTCTAAGATTGTGCTTCAAGAATGTGGCAAGAAAGAACCTATACAAGAATTGCCTCAAATCTTAAGGGCAGTTCTAGAGGTGCCTGCAATTGTATCCATTAGTAAAAGGCTTCTTCATTGCTATGCCCGGACAGAACTTACTGTACAGCAATAGTGTTAGTGGCATCAAGGAATAACTTCTATGGCAGAAATTTGAGCAACTGACTTGAGTAGGGATTATTACCTTTGTCCTTCTTTGGAAGATAAGTCCATTTACTAAGAATTCAGAATAAAATATAGATATTAGGGGTAAAGCTGGATGAGTGTTGTGGGTAGAATTCTTTCTGAATTTTTAATCCCATCGATCCAGCCATATTCACCCCCTGCTCGTTAGTGCTTTGTTGTGAACATTAACATTGTTTTGCTCTGAACGTTTGTGTGAGGGATACTGGTACATACAAATAATTGGGGAGAGTTTTGTAAACAGACAAACATTCTTATTCACGTGAGAATTGCATGCACTCAGGCATGTCAGCCAGACCAAGTCGACTCCCACCACAAGTATTCACTTACCTGTATTGTCTGCATGGGTTTGTGAGGGAAGGGAGGAGACACACTGGAAAGCACTGAGAAAAATATTCTAAACATTGCCTTTTATTTATTGGTTGCATTACAGTACAGTACTGCCTAGCACTCCCAGCTGAGACTGGAGTCCCCATTGTGCAAATACATAATAAGAGACACCCTGAGCCAAAAAGGTTACAGTACAAATTTGCTCTTTAGACAAAACAAGGCACAGAGAGGGAAAGTGACATGCCCAGGGTCACAAAACAGGCCAATGGGAGAGCCAGAAATAGATCTCATGTCTCCTGAGTCCCAGTCCAGTGTCCTACTCACTGGACAATGCTGCCTGCAGTACACATGTACAAACTGATGACAGAACATCCACGTATTTTAGAGAACAGGCTATGTTAATGTCTACAATACAGAGATGTGGATATCAGCGCACATGGTTTAATAGGCCATGAATCTGGAAAGTAACTCATCCAGGTGATTTCCAGGTTCCCCCAGGTTTTAGTAATTGAATTTTTTTTTAAGCCAAACACTTGCAGTAGAACAGAGCACTGTAACATTTCATTACCTTCTTCTTCTTTCTCATTGTTGCTTGGCGGTGAATTGTCCTTGCCAGTCACTGCTAAAACTACAGGGGTGAGTGTGGTGCTAACATGTGAAGACATTGGCTTATGGCAACCAGAGATGAAAGATTTGAATATCTATATTCATAATACAGGCCCCTTCCCATTTCTTCATGCAGCTTAAGGTTGAATCCCCGGCAATGTTAAACCAATACAATGATCAATTCAGAGACTGGGGGAGAATGTGTGTAAATCAAAACTAAGGGCAATACTACAGAAACTAACCAAAATACCAGCACTGCTAAGATAGAAACAATTTAATCTGAATGTTGATACTAGATGTTCTTGAAATGGATATCTTATAATGATGCTATTAGATATATTTACAATGTACCAGTGAGGAAATGGAAAACCAACAATGAATCTTATTATTTCTACAACCACACTAATAAAACAACATGAGTAAATGTACTAGTGATTTGAAATTATATTTGTACTAATGAAGACTATTTTTCCATAGAAGCATCCATACTTACCACATGCCGTTAAAGAGAAGCACCTGTGTAAGGTTCTCATATGCTGTGGTGGCATAAACATAACAGAATAAAAGTAATACACCTCTACCTCGATAGAACGCTGTCCTTGGGAGCCAAATAATCTGACTGCTTTATAGGTGAAACTGCGTTATATCGAACTTGCTTTGATCCGCCAGAGTGCGCAACCCCGCCCCGCCGGAGCATTGCTTTAGAATCATAGAATCATAGAATCTCAGGGTTGGAAGGGACCTCAGGAGGTCATCTAGTTCAACCCCCTGCTCAAAGCAGGACCAAACCCAACTTTACCGCATTATGTTCGAATTCGTGTTATATCAGGTCGTGTTATACTGGGGTAGCGGTGTACCGTTAAATACACATTTTATTTCCATTTCTAAGGAACGGTTATAGGTCCACCCATCTGTGCAGGAAAAAAGTATATTACATTGCCCTCTGTCTCTCATATATTTGTGAGTTAGCAGACCCTTTCAGCCATTTGGAAAGCAGACCTATGGGAGGTTAGCAGCTCATTAAAAACTGTTCCTCAGAGCTCATCCATTCACACTAGCGGAATCCTACATTGCAATTGACTAGCAGTGTTTTCCACTGCCTTCCCTGGCCATCTCTAACAATAAGGTACACCACCAATAATTAGCAGGAAGAGGAAGTGGTTGTCCAGAATAAAGCATTTCTTGATAACAAACCTCTCCTATGCTATGGGAACACCGCAGCCACCAGCCTCGGAGTTTATAATCCCAGAAGATATCTATTGTGTTATATGCTCTCAACTGTGTATGCCCACGTTGGGGAATTACAGTGCAATTTCCAGATAACAGCTGATGTTCACTGTCTATGGGTTTCAGTAATGACTTAGGATACATCAGGATATCAAAAGGCACACACATGGCCCAATATTTTCAAAGATTATAGCCCAAAGCTAGGCTCCTAAATCCATATTTAGGCTTGTAAACAAAAAAAGCATAGGACTTTTTAAAATCAGGTCCTTCGGCCTTGATTGTACAAACACTTATGCCATGTTTAACCTTAAGAAGATTTATTTTAATGGGATCATTCCTACGTAGAATTTAACACATCTGTAAATGTTCGCAGGCTCAGGGCTGTATTTATGTACCTTACAGCAGCCCTTTAAAAAATCCTTGCCATTCACTCTAGGGAAAGGTCCCCAATGAAAAAGCAGCGCTATTAATTATCGTGGATAAACTTGTATTAAAATCAAGATCCCCTTCCTATCTTGTCACCCCCATTTTATTTTGTACTGTTAAGACATGCAGACTACCTGTGTTGCACTGTTTTCAATAACTATGAAGGGAATAGCTTGTTTGCAATATTGGATGGTCGGGAAAGCAATATGGGACCGGATGAGAAATGAGGCGGAAGGCAAGGTGGCAAATGGAAATAGAGAAGAACACTGAGACCGAAAGGTGAAGAAAAACATAAGGAGGAGAGCTTCCAAAGCAAGGGAGTTCCAAACTTGTTGGGCTACTTACTAGATTAAAACCTACCTGGAAGCAGGTAGTACCCATTCTACCACCTGCCATTCAGATTTGCATGCATTAATATGCACTGGGGCTTAGTCTGCTCCAAACCCCTTTGTCAACTGTAGAGTAGGAGCTGGCACTGCTGAGAAGGAGGCAGGTAGCCACGGTGCTCTGGGGCACAATGTAAGAGCTCATCATTACAGAAGGAAGAGAGATCACGGAGCATGACAAAAAGTCCACACTTTGCTTATAGCGCAGTATTTGTGAAGCTAAATGCTGCTTGCTGGTGAAAATGATCATTTTGCAGATGCAAATAGAAGGTTCCACGAATACAAGGGGTCAATGGGCATTTTCTGGGTTACAACCAAGACAACCAGAGCCTTAGTGTATAATTCCTTAAGTCTTCACTCAGCCAAGTCTCCCAATGACATCAGTGGGAATTTTACCTGAGGAAAGGACTCGAGTGGGCGGGGACCGAATGAAGATGTGCAGCAATTCTTTAGCAGTAAACAACATACAAGGTTAATACAATGTGGAAATAGTGGTTTACAACGTTAATGCTTTGAGGTCAATTCAGTCCAACACATCAGTTTTAATTTTCCATTTCTTCCCCCCCTCAGTAATTACTCCAGTAATTACACAGTGTTGTTCCACCAAGCCTGCTGTTCTGATATTACCCCAGGGCACTAAGTCCACAACTTTCAGTTGTTATACAATTTTTAATTGTAGTAAGGGAGTTCTTCCCCAGCATTCCTCTGTTGCTAAGGAATTTATATTTCCTATCCCAAGATTCACCACTTCCTCACAGCAATCATGTACTCCCTTTGATGACCATGTTAATTGAAATGTCACTGTGACATTTCTTTCTGCATTGGAACATGGTTTTGTTTTTAAGAAGCAAGCAGCAGCAAGGTGGGAGAAACCCAAAAGTAGGTTGTTGCAAGACAAGAGAATTATTAAGTCTTGTACCAGCCTGCAAAATTGTGATGCTGCTGAAACATACTATATAATCCAGCACAAAGCTAAATTTGGAATACTGTGATTTGACCAGCACTCCCTATTTGACTAGGATAGGCCTGAGTGACTTTAATAAGTTGTTCCTGTCTTCCAACTCTTCATCACAAAGCTTGGAGGGCAGACAAAGATTGATTTAATGGGGAATGAATGTAATGCTCTGAGAGTCGTTTAGACTGCACCAATTAATCAATTATCCAAGTCCATTTTAAAACATTCATTACTATTTTAATCTTTAATCAATTGCTTGTTCCATTTACTGTGTGATGACTGCTTCTTAGTCTATGAGAAGAACAATATTCACTGTGCAATGGAAAAATGCTGCCTTCACTGCCAAACATGACAAAATAAAAATGTGTCTGCTGCCATATAATGTGCACAATCTTGTGACTAATGGTTAAGAGACCAATTAAATACTTACTGTAACTTCTGTTTGATAAGGCTGTTAAAAATATTTATTGGATGTTACCAACAAAGGCTGATGCACATTTAACCTCTGAACAATGTTTCCACCTTCATGTCTCAGAGCCTGTCACGGGCAACAGAGATGTCTGCAATCAGAAACCACATTCCTAGAGTCAGAGTTGCTTTGAAGCTGTGATTTATTGGTAAGGGGAAAAGCCAGAGAACTCTATGCCCCAGCACCTCTTCTACCTACATCATCCCTGGATCTAATGCCTGATAACTTCACATTCAGAAGTAGTCCACCTTACACAGGACCTTATCCAAAGCCCACTTAAGTCAACAGGAATCTTTCCCTTGACTTCAGCGGGCTTTGGATCAGGCCCATACTGCTCCATGTTCTGTTTTGGTTTTTTTTATTTGCTAAATTTACCATGTAACATGACTGACCTTATGCAGCAGCTTCAAGATCTACCTGCAGCCTTGCCTCTCTAGGAATTTGACCAGAAGTCATGGTTTTAGAGATTCCATTACATCAAACGTTCATGTGCGCTTCTGAACGGTCAACATCAGGAAATACCAAGAGCAGAGAAAGGACTTTTTAGAAGACAGACGCTTTGTCAGCAAGAAATGAAGGAACGCGGTTAAAAAAAGAACAGAAATCTCCCATTAAAAGTAAGCTGGATCAGAAATGTTCTGCAGCTGTTGAAAAAAGGTGCATTTGTTGATAGCAAGTCCAATGTTAGATGTGCATACGTAGTTCACTATCTACCATTTCATCAAAAACTAGAGGATTTATCTGTCAGGGCTGAGAAATGGAACAGCTTAAAATGGTCAATGACCACAGAAAGGATTAGCACATTATCTTGTTAATCCACAACATTTACTTTTTCAGGCTCTCTCAGAGCTAATATAAACGTGATTAGTGTTCTAGGTTTGCTAAAGTGAGAGGTTGTTTATGACTCCATTTCCAAACGTAGCATGTGATAAATACAGAGTACTAGCTGGAACACCGCCAACAATAGAAAATTTAATCATATATTCAATATTTACAAAAAATAAAAAGGACTTTTTCAATCTCTGATAAATTCCTGAAGGATGGTCTCGTACAAGAGTGGGCTGTCCCAGTACACAAACAAAAGGTGGCATGCAAAGCTCCCTTAGCTTTTTATCCCTTTATTAACCATGTGCTATACTTAGGGATTCAAAAATCACGCGTCAGACCCCTGTAAAATTATAACTTTTCAAAAAATAAGCAGTGTTCGATTATTTTTAGTTGCCTTCTGCATTTTGCACATTTAGGGTTCCCATTTTCAATCTTTTCTCCGCAAATAGGAACATAAAATACTTTTATTTTTAAACGAAAGCTGAGATTCTCAGGTAATCACAGAACTTGAGGAAGAACTTGAAGAAAAACACTAAAGGTAAAATTTTCAAAAGCACATACACAATTTAGGTCACTTAAGAAAATGAGATTGAGAGCTCATTGACTTTAAATAAGACTTAGGCTCCTAAGTAGACCTGTGTGAACAGTTCGCTGGCTATACAACAAATGAAAAAACAATTGTGGTTGACTTGAAACAATCATATCTATTTTTCTGGTCAAAAAACTTAGCCCAGCTCTGCTCCTATATGCCTAAATTCCTTTGGAAAACAGCACTTAGGACCTAAGTCACTTAGGCTCTTTTGAAAATTAGACTCCAAGTATTGTGAGACTCACAATAAAATTGTGAGAGAGCTGGCAACACTGCAGATGGATGATGAAGTATGAAACTCCCACAAAGTCTTCATCCAGAACCAATCTTGAACTGAACCTTTCTATTAGCTTGAAGAGGTCAGCAAAGTGTGCATAGGTGTGATGAAAGGAAGAATGGTATTATCAAGGCACAGGACTGGGACTCAGGAGACCTGGGCTCAATTCCTAGCTCTGCCACAGATTTCTTGAGTGTCCTTGGGAAAGTCACTTATTCCTTCTGCGCCTCAGTTCCCAGCTGTAAAATGGGGAATACAATAGTTCCTTTCTCCCCCACCTTTTGTTTGGATTTGCTATTTAAACTGTAGGCTCTTCAAGGCAGGGACTCTCTCTTACCTTTGCATAGGATGTAGCACACTGAGACCCTGTTCTTGGTTTTGTGCTCAATGGGAGTGAAAGGAAGTCGGTTCCCGCTGTCACTACCAGACTGATTTTCCAGATTCAGATAATTTTCCTAACTTTTCTATGCTTATCTGAATCAAACCTTAACTCCAAAAGCTTAATATTTGAGCATCCCAACCTTTGTTATTAATATACTTTCAACATGTGAAAGACAAACATGCGGGTTTGCTTTTGGTCTTGTGAATGAAATACACTTATTAATAATAAATAGCATTTGAATTATTTGTGCAAATATTATACTGCAATGGCTTCCTGCCAGCAGTGTTGCATGCGGCCAATAATTTGTATAAAAACAAGAAACGACATTCACCTCCACATATTGAGCACAACACAGAGCAGAGCGTGTGTGATAAATTCCTGATTTTATTTATAGAGCATTCAGACATCTCAGACCTAAATTTGTTTGCAGTGTATACCTTATATTGATTTACTAATTTGCCTCAATGCAACTAGTGCTTCTGCTATTTAATGTTGGCCTTACAACTGTAACAACTCAGCAACCGCCACCTCCTGAGTAAGGAGGTGCAGCCCATGACTTCACCTTGGGCTGAATCCTACAGAATGCTAGAGCGACTCTCAGTACAGCTGAAGGTAGAGGGGGCAAAGGCGGGTTTCCTTCCCCCGTTTGCCCACTGGAATAAACTGGGGCAAACATATCCTCTAATTGTTGACCAGGCCTTTTACTCAAGTGTTACCCCTAATCCCCCTCCTATTCACACACAAAACCCACACCAGGGCTGAGGGGTGCTTTCAGCCTAGGCTAGCTGGGGGGTAAGAGCCTGAATTCCAACCACTTTGCAGGGGGGGCAGGGGGACAGGATAAATCACTCGAGTGCTGACGGCTCTCCAATTCTTCCCACGTGCCCAGAAGGACAAGCCACAATTCACTGGGAAAGAATTATGGAGCAGCTCAGCTTATTGCAGAACAAAGAACCATGGGATATGCAGGGCCAGCTCCAGCTTTTTTGCAGCCCCAAGCGGCGGAAAAAAAAAAGGAAAAAAAAAAGAAAAACCTGATTGCCGCCGAAGACGGAAGCGGACAGATTGAGCTGCCACCAAAGTGCCACCGATGCTGACCCGGACGTGCCGCCCCAACAACAAACGGACTGCCGCCCCTTTCTATTGGCCCCCCAGGCACCTGCTTCCTTCGCTGGTGCCTGGAGCCGGCCTTGGGGGTATGCACCCAGAAGTCCTAGTGACACACACAGGGAACTGCCACACCAATAAGACACAGTAACTCAGGCTGGGCTTTGCACCCAGGCTAGACCAACCGAGATGCTCACACCTTGGTGCCAGTCACCCAGGCTAACTCTGCCATGGTGACATACCCTAATGCTTTGTCTAGGCTCTGATTTAAAGGTGCACTGTAAGGAGGTGTTAGCTAACACATTCTAAAAGTCTAGTGTGGACAAGGAAGTGTACATTTTAACACCAGTTTGTCTCGTCAGGACCGACAGATCACCAAATGCTTCATACTAGAGCTAACAAGCTCTAAATCCTAGCCTAGACAAAGCTTAAATCGTGCTGGATTATAATGCCCAGGAGTGCTAGCGAACAGCCCCTGCTTCCCCCCACAACCTGTCCATGGCACAGTTCCTATGGCAGGAGGCCAAGAGAAGGTGGCCTATCCACCAAGGGACTCCCTCAAAGCAATTCCCCGAGCTGGTGGTTTAGCCTGCTTTCCAGACTCTTTGGCACAGCAGCACAAATGGCCCAGAACAAGAGCAAGGTTTGGCCCCATATGCCTAAAGGCAGTACACTAAAAGTAGCATAAATGGCAGAGGATTGACATTCTTTGATTTATTTTGTTTTGTTTTTTTAATCAATTGTCTCCAATACCACACCCCAGGCCCCTTGCACACGTGACCTGTGCCAGGTTTCCTTTCTGATCAGAATATTTCATTACAACTGAGATTTCCAAGCAAATACAGCATGAAACCTATTGCCTGGATCGTGGTAAATATTCTTTCAAGTCACGCAGCGGGGAGAGGGGTTGGGGTGAAAAAAACAAAACAGTCAATAGCTGCTTGTTTTTTCTCCTAACTGTAAAAATTTCCTAGAGAGCTGTGAATTACTTCTCTATTGTTCTTGCTATGTTATTATTTTGAAGTGTCTCAAGCCCTGGGTGATGCTATTTGCCTGCCTGCTTTTGTTTTCTTTATCAGCTTGCTAGGTGATGGGTAATTAAAAAGTCCTGTTTTACCATCTCACTCACAGATCTTTTTAGATAATACAGTGAATGTGATAACAAGAAATGCACAATGCAGGCTTCTACTATTGCAAGCTCTTGTCTGTATTTATTGAAACTCTCCCTTTTGGAATAAGTAGGCCAGTATCAGAAATGGGCTCATGCCACAAAAGGTACTATTTATTATTATACAGTACCATAGATGGGCAGAGCATTTTGTTGACGTAAGACAACGATTACCCAACAGCTTGCAGTCAAATAACACAATTCTTCCAAATAGCACCCACAGGTCCCACTGACGTTCTGAGGAGGCACTTTGAGATACATCTGCCCTAATCTTGGCTGACACAACTTGAGAGTGGATACATTTGTGACGGCTACTCTAGACACTCCACACACGTTTGATCCAGGATACAAACTCCTTGTGGAGGCCCATCTGTCAGCATAAGCTCAGTATGGACAGAACAGAATTACTAATCTTTCCCCACAAGCCTTTCTTGTCTCCCTCCCACCACCACCACACTCCCTGTCACTCAGACCCATAACTGGGCACCACCTTCAACTCCGTCCTCTCTCTAAAGCCACACCTGTAGACTATATCTATATCATGCTGAATCTGGCTGCACACCATCTCTAAGATACAGCCCCTCCTATCCGTCCACACAGCTAGAACTTCCGTGGAGACTCTCATCCCCTCACGTACTGATTACGGCAACATCCTCTTCTTGGTCCTTTACAAAAGCTACTCAAAATGCTGCCATGAGATCATGTTCCTAGCTCATCACTTTGAGCATCTCGCCCATCTCTCTGCTGCTTTCAGGGCACTTCACCCCCAGCCCTGCCTATCATCCTCCCGTATACAACTGAGATGTCTGCCCCTGCCTCTGATCAGACAATGGTGCCAGACTTCATCGCCCACTAGTTAAATTTTCAAACAAGCATATTAGTGCTGTCTCCCATGCTGCCCCTCTCATGTGGGAGTAAATATCTGCAAAGCTATCTCATTGTCCTCCAGATCACTTCTTAAAACTCTTTTGTCATTACACCTACAGGAATCTTGACAATGGGTAGGCACCTGGTGAGCTAAGACCACCGCCTACCATGCTGGACTGTATCATATTGTTTCCTTGTCCTCCCCACGTTTGTCTTCCCGTATCCGCCTGTTGTCTCATCACACATTTAGAGGGTAAGCACTTTGGGGCAGGGCCCATCCTTTTGTTCCGTGTTTGTACAGCTTCTAGCACAGTGGGTTCTTGGTCGGGGACTGGGGCTCCTAGGTGCTATCACAATACAAATGCTAATTAACAATTGATGCTACAAAGCATATGGCTTACTCTTGTATCCTGGAACAAATATTTGTGGAGCGTCTAGATGACCATTTACGAATGTGTTAGTGAACTCGATCAATTAATCAAATGAAAAACAGGAACAAAAACTCTAGACACACCAGAGAAGCCAAATTCTGCTTTCGGACAAGCAGTTAAATGCTGACTGACATCTATACAATGTGTAGGAATATTTGAAAGGAAAATCTGTCCCTCAATCCAGTCTTATTCACTCAGGAAAATACTGGGTTAGATTTTGATGTCAGTTACTCCGGATTTACATCAGTGTAAATAAGAACAGAATTTTGCACCGTGTTTACAGTAGATGATGCTTTTGGCTTGGGAATTCAACGTTAGCTTGAGGTGTGTGAGCTAAGAAGAATATATTGGCACAACGATGGGATGAAAGTGGGTGTGTGGGAAAGAGGAAAGCAAAGATAATTTACCCTGACATATATTTTATGCAAAGGAAAAACACTCTTTAGTTGCTTTGGGGTCCCTCGGAAATATTTGATGGTTTGTTTTGAGAGTGGAGTGATGGTATTTTAGCCTTTTGTTTCTCCTTCTCTTTCCAGGCAGTGGCTATCAATGCACCTGGGAGAAAAAGGGAAAAAATAAAGTCTTTTTCACACCACCGTCTTGCCGAACGGAGACTGATATTAGGCCATTTGGGTTTGACGGGTATCATCAGAGGTTCTAAATTAGAGCCAGGCTTGGCAGGGTGCCAGTACCACAGCATTACACTCAGCAGGGGAAAACACTTTGTTTTTTATTAGCCACTTTCTCAATAGCAGTTCCAACTCAGTGTCGTAAGCTCCCAGTCACTACACAGCTCTCAGTAAGAAGCACAAGTGACTGTAAGGAAGGCCTAATCTACACACAAAACTTGCACTAGTTTAACTAAAATCGGTTCTGAAATTTAGTTGGTTAAACTGGGTTAGCCCCCATGTGGACACACACAAATGGTTGACAGCTGACATAACCCCGTAGCTGATTTGTATTACTAAATGAAGCTGATTTAAAGTGGACTCTCACAAGCGTTTGCACCAAATGTACCGACTCCATTTAAAAACAGACTGTAGATAAACGAGCTCTGTGTCCCCCAGCCCTAACGGCTAGATTGTGACTACAACTAGCTGCTAACACAAAGAAATACAGATGGGTTAGAACTCCCCTTACATCTCTTCTTGGCCTACCTGGACTTTGGGGCAAGGCATCATGACCATGGCCCACTTACTCCCCCCCGGAGCAAGTGGATTGAAAATGGGGAGGCTACTGGCCAGTGCAGCTGGATCATGATTTGATGCTGGTACAAACCATCAGCAAATTATTAACTCCCTAGACTAGACTAGACACGATAAATCAACCCCTGAGCACTCTCCCGTCGACTCCTGTACTCCAGCGCCACAAGAGGCACAAGCAGAGTCGACGTGGGAGTGGCAGCAGTCGGCTCATGGCGGTGAAGACACCACGGTAAGTTGATCTAAGTTAAGCTGAAGTTGCTTAACTAGATCCCGTCAGGTGATACACAAATAATTGTATTTGTTCTTTTAGATCATTCCACTAACAGTTGGGCTGGCAAGAACATGAATGCTGTGACTGTGGCACTGGGCATGAAAGAGCATCAGCCTATTCTTCTGAGCAGGAGAGTTCACAGAAGTCATACAGTGGGTCTTCAGCCTGTCCACAGCTCAGGCAGCAGAACAAACAGTGAAGTTTGGAGTTGTGGTCCATCTTACTACAACAAAGGACCTTATCGGGTAAGCACGGATACATTTTCCTACAGCCAGATTTGATGGAGGCATTACATACACAGGGCAGTAGAGTTACTGGGCTGGTGAGTGAGTGTGTGTTTCTGGACACACCCACAGAGAGAGAGCCCCTAAGGGTGTAGCTCTGCCCAGAAGGAAAGGATCCGTGTTTCAGGAAGCAACCACGAGAGGAAGTCGAGAGAGTGGGGGCGTGCTAACTGCCAGAGGGAGAAAGCAAAAGTGGCTCTGGTCAGAAGCACCAATTGCATAAGGGGAGCAACCACTGTTTCCTCTTCCCGTAACAAAGAGACGTCGTTCTGTAGTTAAGCTGAGCTCAGACCAGTGACGTCATTCCGGGGAGTCCATGAGGCTTGCTAGCCCATCAATAAGGAGACTCCCAGGTTCCAAAACTATACCGCAGATGGGCCCGCAAACATAACTGTGATTGCAATAACACGATTCTCTGTCTGCCACAGAAGCTATTTGAACCACCCCCCTCCGGCAGGTTTCTTTTTGGGGTTATTTGGGGAACGCTGTACTCCAGATGGCCCATCCAACCCAGGCAAAAGATCACGGTAATTGACTGAGTAAAAGCATTATAAGATTTCCACGTCACTTTGGAGTACCATCAGACCTGGCCTTAGCGGCATTGCCAGACCCCTTTGTGATGCTGGCAAAGATGTTGATTATCATCAGCGGAGTACAGCAGAGTTCTCCGACTGAACAGCCTGTCAGCTAATCCTTGCCTGTGCCCCCAAAACTGAGTGGCTGCCAACAGTCTATCATTGATCTTAGGCCATTTCCCCCTCACACCAATGGAGAAGACATAATAGATGTCCCGTGACATGCAGTCAATTTTGTAATTTGGTCAGTCAGAAAACGAGTGTTTTGGACTTCCTTCACCATTGCATTGGTAAATATGTTTTCTGTATACTCCCAATGAACTGTGATATCAGCCACCAGGGGTTGTCCCTCCTTGGCAAACCACAGAAGCCAAATTAACAGACTAATGTTTACTTCTACCCCAGCAACAGTGTCAGCCTTCTGGGAGAGTGAGCAGTATGAGGTCAGCTGAGGTCACAGCTCACTCATCCTGTCAGTGTAGTCAACTTAACTGGTAGAGCTTTAAGGACTTTTTTCAAATTCCAGCCTAGATTCTGGTTACATGTAAAAAAACAGCCTAAAACTGGGGACTGTACAACATTAACAGTCAATCTCAAACAGCCCAAAAGCTTGGCTCTTTGATAAGAGGGACAGCAGGGAGATTTACAAGGCTCATGACCGGGGAATCATGTGACCCTTGTGATTCAACCATTCTGCAGCCGTACTTGTAAAAATACACAACTCTGCTCTTCTCTTTGACTCTTCTTAGGATGCTGCCGCTGCTCACCAGTGTGAACATTTTACCCACAATCTTCACTATCTATATTTGTATGCATACTAAAGATTATTTAAGGAACAGCCCCCTTCCAAATCTGAATGGCCTTTCAATCTGAACACTGAGGTTTTTTACCTTTCCTGCCTAAGGACAAGCCATTCAAATGTCTCCATCCCACCTGTGTTACAGTGGCTCCAAAAGCATCTCCCTCAGACTTAGGAGTTACTGACAGAGAGCGTGTCTTCCAGGAGTAATGCTTAACTCAGCAGGAACTGGTCAAAACAGCAGCAGCAATAACAACATGATCATTTAAGAACTCCTGCAAGATTTTGCACTGGCAAAAAAAAAAAATCAAGTCCTATGCCTACCTGTTCATCTTTTAGCAAGATTACGCTTTTGAATATTTCAGAGTAATAATCATTTCCACCTTTGATCCGTTTGTCTCTTCCCCAGCAAACCCCCCTGGGGAGCAGACAAACTTATTGTCGGTTGGCAGTAGTAAAATCAGGCTGTTTGTTCAGTGTTATCAAATGCCAGCCTGGGGGCAAGCCTTGGTAACACGGCTTTGACATCTAACCAAAGCGTAACATAACTCTTCTGTGAACTAAATAAATAAATAAATCCTTTGTCTGCAAAGGCAGAGCCCAGCAGCATCGCCTTCCTGGGGAAAAAACAGGGAAGAGAGTGTTTATCAACAGCATCTTGAAACGAGACAGCAGCTTCTCCTCAATCTCCGAGAGCCTAGAAGGACCAGGAGGGTAACAAGAAACCTAAATATACCACTGTGTTTTTTGGGGGTTTTTTTGGTTTCTTTTTTAAACACACCTACACAAATGCTTCATTTTACACCTGCAAACATTCCCTCTTGAGTACAAGTGTTTGCAAGAGCTGGGCATTATCTATCAGTGATAATTTAAGGGAAAAGAAGAATGGGCTCATGGTTAAGATGCTGAACTAGGACTCAGGAGATCTGGGCTCAGTTCCTGACTCTGCCACAGCCTTCCTGCATGATCTTGGGAAAGTCACTTAATCAACCTATGCCTCAATTCCCCACCTGTAAAACAATGATAATAAGGCCTGGTCTACACTAAGAAGGGGGGTCGAACTAGGGTACACAAATTCAGCTACGTGAATAGCGTAGCTGAATTCGAAGTACCCTAGTTCGACCTACTCACCCGTCCAGACGCGGCGGGGTCGAACTCCGCAGCTCCCCCGTCGACTCCGCCACCGCCGTTTGCAGTGGTGGAGTACCCGAGTTGACCGCAGCGCTTCCGGAGTTCGAACTATCGCGTCTAGATCAGATGCAATAGTTCGAACTCCGAGAAGTCGAACTCACCGCGTCGACCCGGACGGTAAGTGTAAACCTACCCTAACACTTCCTTTTTCCTGCCCTTCATCTGGGTTGTCCACTTAGCATGTATGTTTTTGTGCCAGAGACTGGCTCTTAGTATGTGCACTGTTTATCACAATGGGGCTGAGGCTTTGGCAATGGCCTAAAAACAGGAAACCATCATGCTACCAGTGACATTAGGCACATACTTCTGACTAGATGTCCACTTTGAGTCTGATCCTAAGTCAGTGGAAAGACTCCAATTAGCTCAAAAGGCCCTTTTGCTGATTTATTTTGCATCGCCGTGGCACAAGATACTGCCCAAGACTCTAGAATGAACTCCCATGGGAACTAAGGACATTCACAAGCCTCACCAACTTCTGCTCTAAATGCCAGATGCATTTCTTTAACCTTGCCTTCTCTAATATAAACATATAGCGGAGAGAGGGAGACTGAGAGTGTGTGTCTACTTGCGCATGGAACTCCAGAACAAAAACACTTTGGTGCACATATTTCTCCTCCTGGGGACAGGATGAGAGAACACACAGACACAAGAAATGGTAGTCACATCACTTAACACACTACTGGGCAATGCTCAGAGTCTATGGTTATGATAATATAATATAATAATTGGAGATATACCAATCTCCTAGAACTGGAAGGGACCTTGAAAGGTCATGGAGTCCAGCCCCCTGCCTTCACTAGCAGGGCCAATTTTTGCCCCAGATTCCTAAGTGGCCCCCTCAAGGATTAAACTCACAACCCTAGGTTTAGCAGGCTAATGCTCAAACCACTGAGCTATTCCTCCCCCCGAGGTGTAAGAACTAGAGTTGGACACAAAATGATTTTCCTCCTCTGCAAACATTTTCAAGATTACAAAAACATTTCTGTGAGCGAAAGCACCCATGTTCAGACTCTACACATTGTTGTGATAATCTTTGTGCAAAATATGTCTTGTGAGGGACCATTTAAAAACTGACAACACACTGATCATCAATACTCAGGTGCAACGAATGTACAAAATGTGTATTAAGAGTTATGAACAGAAGCTGAAACTATGACTACAACGTATTTACCAGACAAGTCTGGAGAGTGAGTAAACCGGTTATCAAAGACAAAGGAAAAGCTGACTCAGCTAGCCAGGTGTCATCAAAGTTGAGGGGCAATCACCTGCCAAGAGGCCATTCTTTGGCAAGGAAGCAGGGCAGGACCAGATCTATCTATCTGCATTTTAGCAAACAAGGACATGGACCCTCTTTCACCATGAGAACTGAAAAACAGAACTTTTCATTTTGAAAATATCAAAACGGTACATTCTGATTATTTCAAAACCCTCCTCCCTTTTTTTTAATAAACGGGAAAATTGTCAAAACCAATTCTTTCCTGCAAACCTTATTGCTGTTGATGAATTGCCATTTTTCAACAGAAAAAAACCCCCAAACCTTCAAAAATGGAAACAAACTTTGAAAAATTCCTGACCAGCTCTAGTAAGAACCTGAATAGAAATTAGAATAGAACAGTGCTTTCAGCATGTGTTACACTCCTGAAAAATCATTTGAAACCCCCATGATGAACTTAGCCTCTGCATGCAGGCCATACGCTCAGTGATCTTCAATCATCCTTTAATTTCAATTACCTCTATAGCAGCACAGCCATCCACTATGTTGGAACCAACTCCTGCACTTTTTGAGGCATTTACTATCAATCTGAGCGCATGCGTCACTCACCCCAACCAAACCCACCGCCTCTTCTCACATTCCCTCCTCAGGAATACTTGTGTTCTTAAACTCAAAGCACGGGTCTATGTTAATTCCAGCTGGCAGCAGGCAATCCCATGGAGATGTGCAGTGTGAGTACGGAGCCTGTATGATGGGGCGCCAGACAGATGCGCTCTTACTTTTGCATTTAAAAGCAAACATACAACTGTGTTTTAAAGTTTCTCAGGAAAAAATAAAAAGAAAGCAAAAGGGATTCCAAGGACACAGCCCCTCAAGAAGTTTTCAAACATCAAACAAAAGGGCCTCCGCTGTGTTCTCCCCATGTGACATCTTTGTTCGTTCATCCCAAGCCTGCGGGCACATCTCCTGTGACATACAAAAGGTTCCTGACACTGTACAGATAAATGTAACTACATGTGAATTACACATCTGCTGGTCTGTCTGCCTGTCCTTGTCACTCTAGACTAATCAACTTGGTTTTCTATGGAAAGCTGTTCCTCAGAAGCTCGGCAATAATACATTTGGCGGAGTAACATTGGAGAGAGCTGCACCAGGTTTGTATCAGAGGGATTAAACAGCTGCCTGTCTGCTCATTTATCTGTCACAGTAAAGTACACATGAGTACTTGTATTCCCCAGTGGCGGCTGGATTCTGGTATGTATATCTAAAGGTGGGTAGGCGCTGTCCGTCTCCCTTAGCTGCGTGCATATCTATTTCTCTCTCCTCCTCCTCTGTGTTGTCTGTTTTTATTTCCCCTTTGGCTAAATTCAAGGTTATGTTTTCCTTTCTGTTGCTGCCTGGCCATCCCAATGGGTTTGTATAGTCGTGCTCCATGCGGCTCTGCACTTGTACGTTTACACAAGCACAGCGGCACTAATAGGAAGCTGCTTGAAACAGACCTCTTGCACTGGCCTGGTTTCCTGTATTGTCTCCTCACATTGGCAGTGAGGGCATCTTATGTAGCAGTAACAGTCCCTTTTCCCTTCATCCCTCCACCTAAGGCCAGATTGTGAATCCCTCACTCCCATCAGTGATCAGTTACTTGCAGGAGTTGTCACATTGATTTTAGTGGGAGAACTTGTGTGCACCATTGATCAAAGGAGTTACGGGTGTTTTATAGGTTAGGGTTTCACACTGCCACCAATCACTGCTGCAATAAAGCCTTGTCCCGAACCCAAATGATCCCTGCTACTCCATAAGTGCCATGTGGGATTTGAGTGTGTAATTGTGGATAAAGTGGTCCCTACTGCTCCCCAGCTCCAAGACCCCTCTTTACACACCATTCCTATTTGATGGCAAGGAGATCCTGCCCACAGCACACACAGGAATCGCTCTGTGTGACCATTCTTCCTGCACTCCCACTCCCAGCGCAGACCCACCACGGTGATTAAGTGATGCAGAGAGGTGTCCACAGTAGTGAACGACATGCAAACATGACTTTCTGCAGGCCTAATTCACTAATTCTTTAGACCTTCAATATCTATGGGCCTTATTCCTTGCGCTCCCAAAAATCGCACTGAAATCAGTGTGCAAGGAATGCAGTATAAGGTCCTCAATCAGCATTTGCCCGAAAAGCTGGAGAGGCCGGCACTTGGATGCGTGTTATTGTTCTATGCCTGCTCCCTGCTCTCAATCAAATAGAAAATGTATCGGCAGACAGATGCTGCAAAGCCTTTCCTGAGCCTTTCTCCTCTGAGTAAAGACACTCATTTTAGTGTTTGACCTCTGAGTTTCATGTTCATTATTGAGTCTGGAAACCAGCAGCCTCGCTGCAGGAAGCTGGTCTCTTTGCTGCTTCGACAGCGCATGGTTCATCTACCTTTCGCACGCTGACAGAGGGATCCCGCAGTGCCACAGCAATAGAACTACCCAGCACACTTTCCTCCCTAACCTGCCTTATTGCTGGAAAATATTAAGAGATTAAAAGTTCCCACGGGATGCACAAGAATGAGATTTTAATTATTTTACAAAAGTGCCAACAAATTGCTTGTGAACTGCAGCTCCTCAAAGGGAAATAGGAAGCCAATAGAACTAGATGATAGACAAATGTAAAATTCATGCCTCTTTCTTCTGAGGAGAGATTGTTTGGATAATGCAAGTGTCAGCCTTTAAAATGCATGGTGGACTTAAAAGGAAAGAGGATAAAGGAGATTGGACTGGGGTATAAAGGTGATGTGTAAGGGAAAATGGTCCTTTTGGAATGGATAACTACTCCAAGCAGGGTACTCTTCTGACTAATCTCAGGAAGGAGAAAAGATATGCTTGGTATCAAAGGAAAACAGTGACCTTCTAATCTGGAATTCTACCAACTAAATTGCCAGTCTTCTATTATCCTCTGCCTGTGGAGTAGGAGCTCTATGCTTTTAAATACTCTGAGCTAAATAACTAGGTGACCAGTTTTGCTTATTCCAATATAACTGAGTGGACTTTAGATCTGTGTGCACAATGCATGCCAATGTTTTTTTCTCAAAACTAGTGTGGGGTTGGTTTGACAGTGCTCTTGCTAGAGAATTCATAAGGACATAGACATTTCTTCATAGCTGCAGAGCCCAGTGCGTTTTTAGCGACATGTAAAGTAGATGCAGTTTGACTTTTGTGTTTGTTGAAATGCCAGTCTTTCTGGACCTATGCGATTGAGCTGGAGGATTACGCTGTAAAACATATGACCGAAGAAATCCCAGTATTGTCAAAGTGCTTCATGTCACTAACGTTTTGGTGAGCCAGCATTTGGCTAAAAGGCTTGGGGGTTTTCCAAATTTACCTCTACTGTTCACATTTCCCACGAGTTAAAGGATGTTTCCCACATCCAAATTGTGGAGAGAGTCTTATTTCATCACTGAAAACACACACATGTTGTGAATTAATGAACAGATTTTATAGGAAGGAACCAAAGAAAGTAATGACAGCCTTGATTACTTTATATGCTGTTGCAGGCAGACAACGCACCCGGACTCATTCCAGGGTGGCAGTAACATTTTGCAACAGTAAGGCCTGATCTAAAGCCCAGTGGAGTCAGTGGAAAGATTCCCACTAACTTCAACAGGCTTTGGACTGAGCCCATACACCACTTTGATGAGTGAGAGCTCACAGCGTTCTAATAAAAGTGGGTAAACATTCTTATCTCCATTTTATAGGTGGGAAAATACAGCGGTGAAGCGACCTGCCCACAGTTACAGAGTGAGTCAGCGACATGACTGGGAATAAAACCTAGGTCTCCAGACTAACAACCCTGCACTCAATCCTCAAAACCGCAGAGGGTAGCACAGTGACAACATAACTGAGCACCTGAGTCATTTGTCATTAGTAGCAATTAATCTGCAGCGACTGGCCTACTTGCTGTGTCCTTAAAAGGGCATAACGGGGGGGGGGGGGAGGGGGAGTTAGGTACTAGGTAACTCATCAGTTGAAGTGTGAATTAAGTTATTCACTAAGGCAATTTGAATCACTGCTTCCAATGTGTTCTGAAGTCAAGGGAGCACTGTCCATTTACACTAGCTGAGGATCTGGCCAAGTTTCTCTTCCCCATAGTTCTGAGACCCTTTTCAGTTGCAGGAAAGGCCATATGGCATTATGATTAGTGTGCTATCCTGCGGTGTGATACTGAAGACCCACACAGTAATGGGGGCCCTGATGTCACGGATATCCCTGCATGTTATTTCTGGGAAATTGTTTCAGACAACCTACAATCCGATAGTGGCACATGGCTGCGTATGTGAAAACTTGATCTGAAAAATTAAATACTGACTGAGGGCAGGAGGTGAAGATAATCTGGAACACCCCAAATCTCAATGGAATTCCCTGAATATTCAATGGAGAAACACTTGCCAATAAATCAATCATTCTTTTACTACTTGCCATAATCTTTTCCAACAAGTTCACGTACCTCGACTGGTAAAGTCTGAGCTGAGAATAGGAAACAGGCTTGAAATCAACAGACAGTGCATGAGCCATTGATTGACAGGATGCCAAATATAAGAACGTGCACATGACAATAGCAATGACAATAAAACCCTTTAACCCTTTAAGATATGTCTACACTGCAATTAGACACGCACGTCTCACCCGTTCCAGCTGGCTCCACCTGGGGGACTGCTGAGTTGTGGTGTAGACGTTCCTGCTCCGGCTGCAGCCCAAGTTCTGGGACCCTCCCACCTTGCAGGGTCCTAGAGCCCAGGCTCCAGCCTGAGCCCAGAAGTCAACACTGCAAAGAAACAGTCCCACAGCCCGAGCCAGCTGGCACAGGCCAGATGCAGGATTTGAACTGTAGTGCAGATGCACCCTTAGAGATCACGGGTGAAATCCTGGGCCCATTGAAGTGAATGGGACAACTCATTTTTTAATGTAATTAGAAATGAAATGACTGCATCTCTCATGGTTCCAAATAGGGCCCTTATGTCTGATAAAATCAAATATGCCTCTTTCTGGTAATATTATATGTGAATATTTCTGGTCCTTTTTGAAGTAAGTAAGAGAAAACAGCAGGTAATTTTTGGCAGCTGCTCTTCAACCTCAAACCTTCCTTATACAAGATATCTTAGGGTTCTATCTTCTTGTCCCTCCAGTCCATATGTCCCCACATGGAAAAAAAATTGGGGGCTGGTGTTGTCCCCTGCTCTGACCTGTAGATGCCACTACTGTTAATAACACAAAAGGAACCAAAGGAGAATTTCCCTCTTGCAAGAACAGTGTAGGAACGGTGTTAAAGGGTCATGTTCCTATCATTCGCAGGGGTTAGCAAAGTGTCCATGGTAAAAATGTTGAGGTCCGTGGTAATTTTTCAAAAGATGGAATGACTGAATGACATAACCCCCCGCCCCACACACACACACGCACACCCCCCAATGTCCATCACTAAGTATGCTAATTTTGTCAAGTGTCTGTCATGCAACATGGTGGTGCCGACCCCAATCGCAGGCCTTGCCACACAGGGCATGCTGGGAATGAGGCTGGAGTCAGGAGCTTGCTTACAGTCCTTGGTGCTAGAGGGTTTCAGGAGGGAGGCACAATCCACATGCAGCCCTGGAGAGATTGCTGTAGTTTAGAGCAGTCTTTGGGGCTGCTCTAAGTTATGCAGGAGGCCCATTTTGACCCCTCAGCAGCCCCATTTCAGAGTGTGCTCTGGTGGCTTACTTAAAAACCCCTCATAAACATTTGTTTATCCTAGCAACATCTCTGAGAGGTCAGAGAAATTCAGTGAATTACCCAGGTCACCTAGGAAGTCCGAGGCAGATAACATACTGCTTTTCCCCACGGGGCCCCTCCTTTATTTACTGCACTTGCTGAACAGAGAAGGGGGCAAGGCTGCATACTGAATTGGTCTGGTCTCCAGAATATCCCAGTCTCATTCACTGCTGTTGTGGTCTGGGTGTCACAAGCTGGAATGGCATCTGCACCTAAGCTGCGATCACAGCAGCAATTTCTATGGGGTGTAGCACATTAGGAAGGAGACTGCTGGCAGAGGATGACGGATTTGTGGCTAAGGCATTGGATGTGAGCAAAGAGATCTGTGTTTTATTTCTTTCTCTCTGTGCCACATACTTGCGTGTGACTCATTTGCAAGTCACTTTGGGCCAAGTTTCAAAAGGAGCTCAGCTCCAATCTAGGCACCTAAATAAAGGAAAGATTTTCAAAAGTGCTCAGTGTCCAACATGGATACAGTGAGCTGAGCTCTGCTGAAAATCTGACCCTGAGACTAAGCAATTTTGAAAATCCAGTCTATAATCTTTCCGATCTCAGAAGTGGAGGTGAGGATAAATTCATGGTATGTGAGAGGCTGAGAAACTACTGTACTGATCACTACAGAAAAGCCTAGAAAGCCAGGGTAAAAACCCTCATTCAGGTTTGGATAGTGTAGGCATGAGACCATGCCCTTAACAACTAGGATAAAAAGAAATGTTGAGCCACTGCCTTATTCACTGAACACCATCCCTCTTCTGCACTGAATGAGGGAGAGGTCATACAGCATAACTAGTAAGGGAATGCCATGGTGCCTCGTTCAGCATAGCTATGGCCCCCTATCATAGGCACAGCTTACCAAGACAGAAGGAGTTTCTGTCAGGGTAGGAATACCACCTCCCTGACCAACGTTAGCTACATTGAGAGAAGCCCTCTTCTGTTGACATAGCTGCATCTACACTGGAGCATCTACACTGTTTTCCCCCCACACTCTTGACTGACATAGCAAGGAAAATATAACTTCAAGTGTAGAGTAAGCCTCAGTGACTGAGCAGCTACAGACCGTATTGCAATTACATTACACAAGGAGGCAGAGCTGAGGTAACACAAACAATGCAGAGTGCCTCACTTTGTAACTGAGGTGGCTTTTTGCTTGTTTGTCTTACGGCACATATTTCTGCACACACACAAACATATATTTAGGCTGCACATGGAAATTAATATTTGTACGATATTCATCTCAGGTTTTGACAGCTCACTGCTGGATTTCTAAACAAATAATCCCTCAAAAAGCCGTATCTATGAAGAATAGCATTTCCTTTGGAAAGAAAACAACATTTGATATGACATGAAGGCAATTTACAATAAGTAGCATATAGTAGCATGGAGTATAGTTGACTACTCTATGGATTCATAAATTGGACCCAGAAGTCAGTGACCTATACTAGTAGTCTGGATGCCACACAATGCTGAGTAGTCCTGCTATAAACATTAAACGCTAAGGCTGTTGAGTGACGGAGATTGCAGTTAAAATGAACAATTGAGATGTTAGGCTCCAAGGCCTCTGATAGAAATATAGCAAAATGGTTGACACTGACTTGTCAGAGAAGGATTCCAAAAAAGAAAAAACAAACAATCTACATCATGGCTCTAGTTCAGTTATCAGATAGATATCAGGATCAACAGGGCTAAAATAGGATGAACTGGAGAGGAGTGATGAGACAACAGGTGTCTGCTGAGCAAGACTGCAAAGATGATGAGAAGGGTTCTTGAGTGGTCAAGTATGAATGGACTATTCGTACTGATAACAGACAGGGGAACCCAAAACATCCTAGTACCTCACTGGTAGAAGAAGGAGAACTAGCATCAGCTAATATCAGAAGTAGCATTTGAAGCAGGAACAGCAGGCCTACTCCACACAGTGCACTGAAATATCCTAATACTGACATGTCCGGGATGAATTTTCAGATGAACAACCGACAAGATTAGCAGGTCGCCAAGTGAGTGTAAAACCCCCTCCCGATCAGTTCATCATCTCCACTGGATGCAGCAGACATCAACTTAATGCCACCCTTTCTAATCATTAAAGTTTTTTATACATGTAGGGTAGGGAGGCTGAAACTAGAGCTGAATTTTTTTTGAAAAAAAGGTTGTGTGTTTGTTGGTTTTGTTTGAAATTCACCGAAAATTGTCAATATTTTTTATTTTTTGCAATAAGCATTTTTCAATTGGGGGGGAATGTTTAATAGAAAAAATGATCAAAAGTTTTATCAAAATGGTTATTAGATATTCTTCATTTACTGAAATCACACTTTTCGATAAACAAAATACATCAATGTTTTCAACAAAAATGTTTAAATCAACACACAAAAATGATAAAAGCTCCAAAAAAAAACCCCTAACAATGGATCCATTTCCAATCCTTCAAAATAAAACAATTTTATTCCCCTCTTCCCACCCCCTCTGTAAGCTAGATTTCCAGGTTTTAACCATCAAAATTGAGGCTGTATGTTAACTGTATGAAGTATTAACACTTTTTCAGTCAGATATCTTAACAATAACATTTTTTCAAGGATGCATAAATAGAAAGTACGACTAAACAGGAAAATGCAAGTCAGCACTCGGAAGCCATTTATATGTTATTGAGATCTCCGCTAATCAAAAGCACTACAGAAGAGCTGAGTATTATTATTAACTGATGACTCCAAAAATCTATTTAAAACTCTTTACAGATTCTAAGCCATTCAGGTTTTTACAGACTCATATTTACAATCCCAAACGCCAAGAAGGAAAACCACTGCTCGTTTGTAGATTATCCAATTCATCATACCCGATCTCTGTCATGACATTTATCTTCACACAAGAAAATATGGGATACCTCAACAGTAGGTATGGCGCTTGTGAATTATCCTTCCATTTTTGCCTTGCCTCACTCATGAAGATAAATGTCACAATGGAACTTGTTCATCAGCTGTTCGATATATACAGAATACCCCATGTGTGGGCACTGATGATGCCTTTCATTGGATGAACTAGGGTTGACTGCCTCGCTACACGGTGAAGTCAGAAATGATTTGCAATAGGTCATTCCTAATGAATGGAAGGAGAAGGCATAGTCTTGGGCTACACAGAGTGAGTCCTATTAATACCACACTGTATAATATGTTCAATATTTTAAGCTTGCGTTTTATTTTAAGGGTGCCTGGCAGAGATTATGAAGGTTCCAAGTGGAGCCCGGCTGAGATGGCAGCAGCCAGTTTGTTAGCATAACATCTGCTTGCTTTTGATGCATATGTGGAATAATTGACTGTAGATTTCAGAGGTGTGTGATTACATTTTTATATTCCAATGTGAGAAATGTGTTTTTATAGCCCAGATTTCTGGAACAGCTTCACATTTCTAGGAACTGATCCTACTGTCGTTTCACAGACAGGACTGCCGCTGAGGTAAATGGAAACTTTAAGTGGCAACTGATGGTGAATTGAGCCCTTTTGGGGGGTATAAATGTCGAATATAACAGGGCATTTGCATGTATCATTTGAATATAGCAGATAAGGTACAAAACCAAAAGCACTTGAAGTTAAGTTCAAATATAAAATAGCTCTTGACACAGATCTGACAATAAAAACACAGCTGTTGACAGCATACTGAAAAGAACACAATACTTGGTTAGAAAAACCAAAAATACTGTTTTTGTATGTGGGAAAGGGATGCAGTTATGGGACTTGGTTTCGGTCTGTGGCCACACTAAAAGGAGGGAGCGGCGCCTTCGGTTACTAAAGGCAGGGGCCTGTGTTTGCATGTGTATCTGGTACAGCACTGAGCACGCAGTCTCAAAGTCTGCTAGGGGCATCCATGCCCTGGTGGAAGAATGGGATTGTAAAGCTTGAGTCCACATCTGTCACTAGAGGTGGAAGCATCCTCAGCAGTTATGATATGATGAGTAACATCTAGGAATCTCATTCCCAGACCAGGACCCCCACTGAGGTAGGCACTGCACAAACAGAACAAAAATGCCTTAACTGTTTGCACAGGGCAGAAATCCAATAAAGAGCGCTTCACCAGTTTTACATGTCGTTCAGAGGGTTACACCCAGGCTTTAATTAGCTAGAATAATTGTACCGTGCAAGGTTCAATCTGTTGAAATCTGAAACGAAGCAGAAGCTTCAGGAACTGGCACTGGGATAATTTCATCTTAAATTAAATACAAGACTGGGGTTATGATGATTCTTTCTGACTTTGATATGGAGCTGCTGGGATATGTAGACACAGAGGTGAAAGTGGGCCAGTATAGGCCGGTATGGCATAACGGTAAGAACTGGCCGCCGGTATCGGCCCGTACACAGCCGATGTTAAAGCACTGTTGTGGCAGGGCTTTAACGTTGCTACCCCTCCCCCACCCCCAGAGCCACTGACGGGGGGGCAAAAGGGGCAGCTGCCCAGGGGCCCGGTGATTTAAAAGGGCCCAGGGCTCCCAGCCGCCACCACGACCATGGCAGGAGCCCAGGCAGTGCGGGCCGGGCAGCGCTAAAGGGCTGGCTGGGGGATGCTGACCCCCTAGCCCTGCCCCTTCCGCCTGAGGCCCTGCCCCTTCCAGGGGTCTGGAGGCGGGCCCCCGTACCGGGAAGTATTTTATCTTACACTCTGTGTAGACAGAAGTTCACAGCTAATCCAACCCTGAAAGGTGTAATGTCATCCACCTCCACAACCCCAGGTTAGTTTTGCACAGCTAGAAAGAATAGTATGTATTCTAAAATTGTGCTGAAGAGGTTAGCAAATTTGTGTTAAATATTAGTGTGCTCTGGAGATGGTATTTACAGTAGGAAGCTGGTTATGAGAAAAGATAGCCAATGCATCAGCAGTATTCCAAATGGCAATGGGCCATGTGCTATCTAGACAATATTTTGTTTATCTGGAAGTAAGCATAAGTCCATCTTCAGCCCCAGGAAACTGTTTTTAAGCACTTAGAGAAGGCTAGTCTTATTTCACATACCAAATCCTGGGTAATAACATGAAAGGACTCCACGCTTGTAAAACTAAACTGGTTGTTTATTAAGAGAACTATTTACAGAGATGATGCAACTGCAGCTAGCATTCTAACCATGTGCACCCAGAACGACCTCCTGGTGCCTCCTCCAAATTCTTCCCGCCTGCAGCCTATGCTCCTCCCTCCAAATTCCATGCAAGTTGCTACAAGGGTAAAAGTTAATGGGGCTAGCCACTTTTCTTCCTAGAGACAAAGACAAATCTTGAGCAACAAATTCCAAGAGAGGGTTTTCTAGAAACCTAAGTCAGATGATGTGGATCCAATCATCAATACTCCATAATAGGTAAGTGCCAGAGGCTGAGCTAAGAGTAGTGTTATCAGGCTTATTTGAAAGAAAGGAAAATGAAATTATTTACTGCATAGATTTGATACTGTGCCAGTCATATAAAAGTGGCCTTTACAAGGAATGTCTCTGAGTCAAATAAACAGTGAACAGGAGCATGGCAGCTGGTTCAGGAATGAAATCCTGAGCCGGGAACTTAAAACAGCAGCTGTTTCACCCTATGAGCCAGCAAAGCCATGGCTAAACGTCTGTTAAAAAACCCAACCCCTCTACCGTCTGGTACAAATGCTCTTTAGTCTAGGAGTATGTCTATAGTACAAAACAAAAACAAAAGGTGTGTTCTTAATTCAGGTTAGCTAACCTGCATTCGCTAACGTGGGTTAAAATAGCATTTAAGACATAGCAATTTGGCTGTTAACCCAGGTTAGCAGCTCAAGTTAAAGCCTATAGGGCAGAAGGGGGTTGAACACATCTTTTCGTGAAGTGTAGACATACCCTAAGTTACATGAAGCTACAGACCATCTGGATGAACATCTTATATCAGAAGGGTTGGAAGAATCCTAGGACTGGAGAGAAAGGAAGGGTAAATTGGGAGGTGGGGAATAGGAGAAAAATAGATGTAGGGCTTCAGGGACTAAGGGAAACACCCAGACATCGGGGTGATGGGCATAATAGAGAACTCAATCAACACCATTATCTGGTTGATGAGATGAGTAATGCCACAGTTGCATCCCAACTCACTCTGGCAGGGACATCATTGCTGAAAAGACGTGTGTATTGTATAGGATCTGATATTGGGGCTGAGATATTGGGGCTGTCTATGTTTCAAGTCTACCCTCTGCAGAGGTATTAGCACCACAAAGGGAGCCCAGTTACTTAAAAGATGGGCTGTTAAGCTCTCTCTGCCCTCATTTACAACCTAATGCTGCCTGGTATTGCAAATGAACTCTGATTGTTTGCGCTCTAGGAGCTATTTATAGAACTGCAGTGTTATTTAGGGGTTTTAAAAATATATATTTTAATGTGTCGGATTCTCTTTTGTAGCTAGAAAACAAATTCTGTTAGCAATAAATCATAGCAAGTTACAGATTACTAGCGTGCTGATGACATACCTCCACAGGTGGAAAGTAAATGGTTTTTCTGTCTCATGCTTTGCAATGCACCCAATGTAGTGCACTCTTGTGTAAACCACAATATGCTTTATTTCTTATGTGTCTCTATATTTGCCTGAAATAGGTCGCTTTAAGGATAATGCAGAACAGAGTGATGGGGGTGGTCCGCAGATCATGGGGGAAAATGCTCCAAGTGCCCAAGTGACTTAGGAGCATAACTTCCAGTTTCAGAAGTGAGTGAGGCTCCTTAAGCATGATTCAAAGTCAGTTTTCCTAAGTGCCTTAGGCCCAGATTTTTAAAGCTATTTAGGCATTGCTGCACTCAGCATCATAGTGCCTAGCAGATTTAGGAGCCTACATGTTTTCAAAAGGATGTAGGCACTTGAGTCTATGTAGCTTCAAAAATCTGGGCCTAAGTGATTTATGCTCATAAGTCATTTGGAAAAAAAAAGTTGCCCATGTTTCCAGAATGCCACTGTAGTTCAGTATGAGGATATAGCATGTAATATAACAGTAACGGGGACATTTGTGAATTGCTAGGTCAAATCAGTCGTCTTTTTGTCTTTTTAAAAGCATCTGCTAATTTCAAGCACAGCTGTACAACCCAGCTAGACATGAACAAAAGGGAACTATTGGCACCCATGTGTTATACAACACAGAAAAAAGGCTTGAACTGGGGATGGGTGTGCCTAAACTCAGTTCAAAAAGGTTCAACTACACCTTTTTGTACTGAGGGCCAAATGTCAAATCCAGTTGGGGTTACAGTTTGTGGTCTGCATTTAGCCACTAGCAGAGAGACTCCATGTCACAAAGCCACCAGAGTGTGGTATAAAATGATCACAGTTGGTAACCTCTCCTCATGAGGTACCAATGATAAATAAGGTGGCTTTGAATGAACTCTCTGGAAAAGTCTGCACAGCAGCTACCAGGGTTACCAATCTGACTTTCAATCTCAGACACCAAAGTCCAGACCCTGAGCGGACGTAAATGGTCACAGCTCTGTTGAGCTAGGCTAATTTGCACCACCTCAGGATATGGCCCCATATTCACCAATTTAAAAAAAGAAAATGGGCCACAGTGCCAATACTGAAGAAATTTTTGCATCAAGAAAACTGCATCAGAAGCAATAAGTAATGGATAACTGACCATCATAAAGCCACTAATGTGCATCTGGCTTTGAAACATAACTTAGTGAAAGCTCATCTGCTCTTTCAAAAATATTTCTGCTTCACACAAGCTAGAGTTGAAAGAGAAGCAAAAGCATTAGCGGGAATAAAGGAAATGCTTTACCTAAAGCAAGTGTGTGTGTGTGTGTGTATTAATGAGAGAGAGAGAGAGAAAGCATGCACACAAACACGCTATATTTTGGTTGGATATTACCAAACAGTTGTATTTTAGCCAGAGCTCTCACTGTCTCCAGGGCATATGCTGTTTGGTAGTATCCACTGAAACACAGCAGTCCTGATCACTGCTGGGGTAAACTGGTGCGGCTCTGTTGACTTCAGAGCAGCTATGCCAATTTACACTGGCTGAAAATCTGGCCCTGCTTTTTGAAACCTGTTTCATATCTACATTTCCAGCCATTGAACCTTTCTTTATAGGTTAATTCCTTCTAGTCAATACTATAAGTTGGACTATCCCTTCTAGCCAACGCCATCCTTTGGATTGTGAAATCACAAGATATTGTATCAGAACCAAAGAATCTCTATGCAAAAAAATAAATGGACACAAATCTGACATCAGGAATTATAACATTCAAAAACCAGTAGGAGAAGTCTTAAATTTCCCTGGACACTCAATAACAGACTTAAAAGTCGCAATTCTTCAACAAAAAAACTTCAAAAACAGACTCCAATGAGAAACTGCAGAACTGGAATTAATCTGCAAACTGCACACCATCAAATTAGGCGTGAATAAAGACTGGGAGTGGATAGGTCACTACAAAAACTAATTTCTCCCTGCTGATACTCACACCTTCTTGTCAACTGTTTGAAATGGGCTACCTTGTTTACACTGGCCTCATTAGCACTACAAAAGTGATTTCCACCCCTTCTTGTCAACTGTTGAAAATAGCCCACTTCCAACTTAACTGAATTGGCTCATTAGCACTGACCCCCCAACTTGGTAAGGCAACTCCCATCTTTTCATATGCTGTGTATTTATACCTCCCTACTGTGTGTTCCACTCCATGCATCTGATGAAGTGGGTTTTAGCCCAAGAAGCTTATGCTCAAATAAATGTGTTAGTCTCTAAGGTGCCACAAGGACTCCTTGTTGTTTTTGCTGATACAGACTAACACAGCTACCACTCTGAAAGCACCAAAAAGGTAACTAGATTAGACAAATCTATAAATCTTTTAACTGCATACAATTTTCAACATACCTATCTATCTAGGTACACATGTGGCCCCTCTATAATGCTAGTATCCGAGGGCATCTGTGTAATATTCAGCAAACTCAGCTGCCACTATGACCAATCAGCTATTTATAGGTGTTGTCCTTACCAGTCAAGTTCTTCAGGCCAAGTTCCCTGAGTCCAAAATTACCATCCTTTTTGTAGTTAAGAAATATCTCCAAGGCATTCCGGTCCTCGTAGAGTTTTGTCCCACGAATGATGCGTAGGTTCTCTAACGGGAGGTACTCAAACTGATTCAAAGCTACCAGGACGTATCCCGTGACTTCTCGGATAGACTGAAAGAGACAGAAGCAAAATCCACATTAGAAATATTTTCCCTTTAAATGATGAGATGTTTATGATTTCCACAGCATTGGCCAACGCTACTATGCTACAATTGAGATTTCAGTTACTCAGCTGAAAACAAATGATGTATAAGAATTTGTACAGTTAATGTTAAATTTATACACTGATGCTAGTTTGAACAGCAGAAATCAAAGGCCAGCATCTAATGTCAGTGACAAGGTGCTTTCTAAAACCTGCATTATTGAGTATGCATTCAAGTTTGATATTTTAAGGGGTACTTTCTTGTTGAAATATGTGGTGGTACATTTCATATCTGAGATTAGATTCTGGTTCTGAAGCTGTGTCATCACATAAATCCAGGTAGCAATGAGAGAACACACACGTCAGCACAAATAGCATTTTGTATGGGAAAAGAAGCTATTTCTGGGATTGGCAGGTTAACAGGAACAGATTTTAGCAGAAAAGATGGCTGGGACATCTGTGCATAGGAGAGGGAAAAGGACAAGAAAATTGGTTTGGAGGAGTTAAACAAAACACTTTTTGTTTTGCACTTTTAACTAAGTAAGACCAATTTTTGAAATAAAATTAAACTTTTTTTTCCCTTCTTTAAGTGTTCGAAATTGACCCATTTTATCTGGCTCCACTCCCCAACTTTTATCAAAAACACTGTCAAAACTGTTATCAAAATGGGTTACCAAATATTTGATTGACTGAAAACATGGCTTGAATCAAATGAAAAATTGTGATGACCACCTTGATCACATTTGAGAACATTTTGGATTAAAAAACATTTTTTTAAAAAGGCACAACTTGCCCTCCCCACCCCCAAAGACAAAAAAGGTAGACAAAGTAAATAGACTTTTTTTTTTGGACCAAAAATACTCCCCAATCCTTTAAGTATCTCAACCAGTTCTAATTGGTCCCAGCTGGGCAAGCAGCTTTGAATGGGAGCATCTCTACATCTGCAAAGAGCTTTGCTGACTTCAGCAGAGCTTCAAGTGGCACAGGAGTTCATCTGCATGGAGCTACTTGCAGAATCCCTTATACGTTGTCTGTCAGTTATTGTTTATCTATCATGTCTATTTAGACTCCAATCGTGCAAAGCCTTCTGCATAAGCTTAACTTTAAGTGACTGAAATCAAGGGGCTACTCACATGCTTGACTTTATGTATGTGCACATTTCTTTGCAGGATCAGGGTCTTAAATTGCACATAGTATTAGACAGTCCCTGCTTAAAGCAATGTGCACATAGATTATTCAGTGCAATGGGGCCAGTTCCTGAATAGGGCCTCCAGTCACTACCATAATAAAAATATGTGCGTTAACAATGATATGTATACAATCAAACATTTACCGTTATAAAGAAAAGCAGCACAGATTTGTGGGACTTGGACATTTTCAATTCCCAATGTATTAAGAAGCAGTTGCCCTATTTTTATGCCCCATGGAGCACAAACATTTTAATTAACTTAATAAAAATAAGAAATATGTAATAGACAAGAGATGTAATGTTGGCTACTGGACTGGTGGGTTATTTGCTTTGCATATTCTGTCCTAATACTGTCCCATTAAAGTCAGATCTTTATATTGCAAGTGAAGTTACTAAAAAGGCTCTGGAGCAATTTCAAAATCTGTTCAGCATCCAAACAGATCACTGTGTCATTACAGGAATTTGATGACAGCCCAATGAATTTAGCTGTGTTGGGAAGTGTTTAAGCTTGGTAGAATTTTTTGGTGGGGGTATTATTATTTTTATTTCAATTGATATCATCAATGTTTATTTTTAAGCATTTTTCTGTTTTTACTGATTTAAATTTTCACAGCTGCATGAAATTATGGGCAGGGCCACCCAGAGGATTCAGAGGGCTTGGGGCAGGGCCAGGTCTTCAGCAGCAATTCAGCAGCGGGTCCCTCTCAGAGGGAAGGACCCACCGCTGAATTGCCGCCGAAGAATGAAGCGGCGGCGGTAGAGCAGCCTAAGTGCCGCCGATCGTGGTTTTTTTCCCCCCTCCGCTGCTTGCAGCGCTTGTACTCACCGCTCGGCAGCACTTCAGCGGCGGGTCCTTCACTCGCTTCAAGGCTTCCGCTGCACTGAAGGACCTGCCGCCGAAGACCTGGAGCGAGTGAAGGGCCCGCTGTCGAAGTGCCGCTGAAAACCCGGAGCGGCTCACGGGGCCCCTGGGGGGCCTGGGGAAATTGCCCCACTTGCCCCCCCCCAGGTGGCCCTGATTATGGGGAAGTCAGACAATTATTTAATGACAGTAGACACTGAATTCAAAAAGTTAAAGCTTCATAAACCATTAAAACTGTTAACATCCCATGTCAAAGTATACAAAGTAAATATCCTTAAAGTGAGGAATTATTCCTGTTCATTATTCATTTGCTAGTCCATTTGTAACAAGCCTAATTCAAAAGTCGAAATCACTGGATTTTGACTCTAAGTTCTCACATAGCATTTTTCTTTCCCTACCTATGTGTAAACATTTTTGTCATCAGAGGGTGTTTGCACGGTGAAACGGATGTTTGCCAACATTTACCAATAAAGATCGAATCCTTCCAAGCCTATGTATAGTACAATAGCCCTATGCAACATTGTTTTATATCCTGGGACACTGGCTTCATTATCATTAGAAGGCTTTCAGCAATTTCAAGATACATCTTTATTTTCAGAGGTTTTCAATTTAACCAGAACAGTTTGTTTTACAAAATCTCAGAAGCTGATTTTGCTTTAAACAGAAATTTCCTGAAAAACATCTCTCCCACCACTCATTTGATTAATTTTTTTAACTTAAAACAATACTAACTATATACTTCTATTTATTTTATTATTATACTTGTGTTGCACTGTTGATGCCCTAGGAATGTACTGAATGGTTAGATACATTTAGAGGGGCACTGTCAACTTGGAATCTAGTCAATTAAAACAAAAAACGACAAATTAAAAGCAGTTTCAAGAACGAAAAACTACACCTGCCCATTTTTGTAGTTTATAATCAAATTTTCCTGTTTTTAAAATGTATTTTCCTTGTTGCCAGGTGAAAAGCCCACACAAACAACAGGTGTAAATTGACTGATTATCACTGTGATTCAGCAAGGCACTTAAGTTTTTCCAAATTTCAAAAACTTCGGAGGAGTTCCAAGGCTGGTGGAAAAATGGGGGAAGGGGAGGACATTCACAATAACGCCCTCCTGCCCCACTTTTTGGCAGCTGAAGTTCAAAATTCTCATGAACACTTTAGATGGAAAAAAATCAACATTCACCAGCTCCATTAAAAATCATTTTTGCCTAGAAAACATTGCATCCCTTAAATTTATTTTGGAGGTTAGAGGGATAGTTTACATCAGCTCCTTTTAGCTGAGGACTCAAGCAAGAGCAGTATCCGGTTCGCAAACTGAATTGGGTTAGGAATGTATGTTGGGAGGTGCCTTTCTCTCTAGTCTTACCAGTGAATACAAGATATCCCAGTAAGCTTCCTTCCCTCACTGCCAAAGGACAGGACTAGCACTTGAGCTATGCTTTTGTGTAGGAACTCTAAACAAATCTGTTATGCTAAGAGTTTTAACCTCCACCATGAATCTCCTGGTTGTTGGTTCAATATAGACATACATAATAAGATGTTGTTATGACAAATGTCAACAGATGGCATTGTTACATACTAGGAGAAAATATGGACAATTGTGTGAAGATTGGGAAGATGTGCTGCTGTTAGTTTTGTTATGCACAAGGCTGTGAAGCAGGTGCTATGCTGTCTGTAGAAGAGTTCACTCTCTGTCTTGGTCTGTAATTGGAGTCCATTTCTGAGGCAGAGTGCCCCTGAAGCAGGCTGAGATTCCTGAAAGAAGGGATGGTCCTGCATGCTGTTTGTAACTACCTCTATTCCAGGACTGGTGTATATGTGACTGGAACAAATTTCACATAGAACATACCTCCATCCATTTATAATGCATCCTTTTGGACATCGTTAGTGGCTGCCCCTGCAGCTCCCAGGTGCTGCCCCTGCAGCTCCCATTGGCCAAGAACCACAGCCAATGGGAGCTACAGAGCTGGCGCTTGGGGTGGTGGCAGTGCGCAGAGCCTCCTGGCTGTCCCTACATGTAGGAGCCGGAGGTGGGACGTGCCGCTGCTTCCGGGAGCCGCACGGAGCCTGCCTTAGCCCTGCTGCACTGCCGACTGAACTTTTAACACCCCAGTCAGCAATGCTGACTGGAGCCGCCAGGGTCCCTTTTCAACCAGGCGTTCCAGTCCAAAACCAGACACCTGGCAATCCTGGTTCAGAGCATTTAATATTGGGGGAGGGGCGCTAATACCAACAGCAATCAGTTGAGTTAATTTATATTTTAAAAAAGACCTACTTTTCATTCTTCAAGATAAATATCAATGTAGATTAGATTGTAAGATCTCGGTGGCATCTTTCTGTTGTGTTAGTATAGCACCTAGCACAATGTGATCCTAGTCCTTGATTACAGAGCCCCTAAGTGCTACAGTAATACTAATAATAAATAGCATCATCAATGCAAGTACTTCCAATCTAGTGAAAGACTCAACCCTTTTAGCCGTCATTGCACATGGTGTTCCAAACAGTGTGTGTATAGGGGGTTGTTTTTATCGTTTTAGGGAACACACAATACTTCTGAAAGGAGCCAGTTTTACAGTACTTGTTAGTGAATTCCTTTATTACACACTCAGTTGGTGTGGTATGTTTGGGTAGCGGTTGTGCCATTTACCCCTTTCTGCCTCCTCAGTGTGCTTCAGCAGTTCCGGAGAGAGAACCTCTGGGCGCACCGGCAATCCTGGACCATGTCGGCTGACCCTGCCATCCAGGAGGCCAAGCAGTGCCAGTTTGGATGCAGTTCTCACCGGCCTGCTCAGAATCTGATCCAACTCCAACTGAAGTCGCTAGAAAGACTTCCCTTAATTTCAATGAGGATTCCTAGTTTTTAAGGTCAGAAGGGACCATGTCATATGAACTTCTGTATAATTCAAACCAAGACTAGGTGGAGCTCGAACCTCTCACCACTCACACACAAAGCTGCCATTTTCCATAACTCCACCACCCATCTGCACAAAAATCTGGGCTAGTCTGGTATCGGGACATAAGAACTGGATCTTTCCCTCCGCTGAATTTTGCTGTGCTATCTTCTTACTGTTCAGCTCTCTTTGTGGTCCCCATAATACAGAAAACACTTTAAGGAATGACCTGAACCAGGTGTTGACATTCTACATTCACTGCTTTCACTTCAACATTAATCTTGTTCCTCACAGCTGCATACTGCTTCATACCCCTGCTCTCCTTTATGGGCGGACTCCCTGACTGGACTACATCTCCCATGGTGCACTCTGGTCATGGGACTCCCATAAAAGCACCATGACAGTTCAACCACAGGGGTAACCCCACTGGGATGAAAGGGAATATGAGACACCCTGGCTATAACTGCTATGAAGCATTTCAGTAGCTGAGGCAGACACAAATTGCTATCAAAGGGATCCCAAACTAATTATTTTCTTGATTCAAAAACCTTCCCCCCCACCCCACAAAGACGAAGGTTTCTAACCATTAGAGGAGTGAAGTTCTGGAACAGCCTTCCAAGAGGAGTAGTGGGGGCAAAAGACATATCTGGCTTTAAGACTAAGCTTGATAAATTTATGGAGGGGATGGTATGATGGGATAGCCTAATTTTGGCAATTAATTTGGCAATTGATCTTTGATTATCAGCAGGTAAGTATGCCCAGTGGTCTGTGATGGGATGTTAGATGGGTTGGGATCTGAGTTACTACAGAGAATTCTTTCCTGGGTGCTGGCTGGTGAGTCTTGCCCACATGTTCAGGGTTTAACTGATCGCCATATTTGGGGTCGGGAAGGAATTTTCCTCCAGGGCAGATTGGCAGAGGCCCTGGAGGTTTTTCGCCTTCCTCTGCAGCATGGGTCACTTTCTGGAGGATTCTCTGCAGCTTGAGGTCTTCAAACCGCAATTTGGGGACTTCGATAACTCAGATATAGGCTAGGGGTTTGTTATAGAAGTGGATGGGTGGGATTCTGTGGCCTGCATTGTGCAGGAGGTCAGACTAGATGATCATAATGGTCCCTTCTGACCTTAAAGTCTATGAGTCTAAAGAAAAATTGGATTTTGTGGAAACTGTTTCCTAGCCAAAAAATAATTTTGATGGAAAATCCCTGGCCAGCTCTATGCCATGGTTACTTCCCACCCATGAGGTATAATCTTCTTCATCAGTATCTGATGGGAGAGGAAACAGATTGATATTACCCACAGTGGTTTTCATTCTGAAGTAAACACAACCTGGCAGCCCAAAACATGGATTCACGAGAATTTTCCTCCCTATATCCAGCTGACATTTTTTAAAAAAGTATAGATTTTAATGAAAAGATCTGAAAACCCTCCCTCGTTGAGGGAGGAGGGATGATGTTCACACAACCATGACAACAGATGCTTGGGTGGTGGAAAGCAGATGGGAAGACTCCTCTGAGGAGACAAGAGTCAGAGGTGGCTGCTTCTCTGACTTGGCTTGTTAGGTTTTTGTTGTTTATTTTATTTATTTATTTTTAAGGAGAAAGAGTGCATATTTCTAGTAGAAAAAGGAAGCAAACCTATTAGAATGTGAAAAGTTTAATTCTTTACAAGCTAGATTAAAATGTTTGTCAAGGCAAAGGATATGAGTCTGATATATTAGCAGGAAACAAATATTCACCTCCATTAATATTCAGTCTGTGAAACCTCAGTGTTCTCTGAACCATGAGTCCCAAATGATTGGTGTTTCCCTTCCACATAAAAGCCAGCAGAAGGGAAAACTCAGTGTATAATGTACATTTACTCGTCAAGGTAGCAATGTGTAGAGGGCCAGGCATAGAAAATATACGTAGATCAGATCTGCAGGGAAGAGAAAAACAGCTCCCTTTTTTCCCCCTATCTTCTATTATTCCCTGAAAGTGTTCAGAAAAAAAAGTATATTCATTTTACTCTCATTCAGTGGATTATGCCTTATACTCTCCGATTCTGCAGGTAAAGCACCTTCCTCAGGGCTCATATCGGGTACATTAATCCACATACCAATTTCCCTTTGTCCTCTACTTCTCTCTGCACACAATCTTTTTTTTTTTAAATGTAATATCACAAGCGTGTTTTTCAATGACAATAAATCAGATTTTGAGATTAAAAGGAAACGATAAACTCAAATGTCTTAAAATTAGATTTTGTAAAAACAATCTTTTGCCAAACTAATAGACATCTGATTTCCATGATTTGTGCTTTAAATTTCAATGGTGACTGTTTTTAAAAGCAGTAAACGCACTCTGCACTGCTACACACCCAGACAGGGCAGGACTAAGCATGTGAAAGTGAAACTGGCTATAAACAAAAGTGAAATAAACGTTATAGATTTTCATTGACCAAGATGAGAAGAATGCATAAGGGAAACAAACAGGCTGAAATAGTGAAAATAAAGTGGGATTTCTAACACACAGTTTACAGAATTGCACCAGAGAACAAAATGTGCCATCTCAGAGAATCCCAGTCCACTCCAGCTCCTTCCTCCTGCCCTCCAAGAGAAATAAATTATGACAACCATTGTCATGACACAGCTTAGTCCCAGCTGTACTCCTGACTATTGTTCTCTTTATTAAGCCATAGAGCACTTGCATTTATCAGGTCAGTTCGTTTTATTGAAACATTGCTTGACACAAAAGCAGCCAGAGCCTACAGTTCACCGCAGCCCTGCTGTCCAGAGCCCCACATTCCAAAATGGAGGATGACCTTTGGTTCCTTGCTACCACATCCCCGCCTATACATAAGAATTGCCACTGCTCCGCTTGTTGGGTGTGCAAAGCCAGGATATACCCACTTCCCGCCTCTCTGGGCATTGGCTCACTGCAGGGAGCATCAGGTTCCTGTTTTTCCCAGGACTGGAGGGACTGAGCAGCAGGGCCACCCAGAGGATTCACGGGGCCTGGGGCAAAGCAATTTCAGGGGCCCCTTCCATAAAAAAAAGTTGCAATACTATAGAATACTATATTCTTGTGGGGCCCCCATGGGGCCCGGGGCAAATTGCCCCACTTGTCCCCCCCGTCCTCTCCCCCGGGCGGCACTGGGAAAAATAAACATTTAAAAACCTTCTGCATCTCAGCACAAACCCAGTTTTGAGAAAACTTCTTTTCAAGTCACTTTTACAAGGTATCACTGGTTCTCAGCATCAGCTAGTGCTAAAAGGCACTAAAGCTCATTAAAAGGGTTGTACAAATATTTTCCATCAAAACATTTTTTGGATTGAAAACTAGGGGTTTTTAAAAAGCAGAAAAAAATCACAGACAATGTCTGCTTTCCTTCAAAATGTGTTGTGGTTTTTTTTAATTGAAAAGCTGAAATTAGTCTGCCAAAACCTGAACATGATTTGGGGTTTCAGAAGTGTGTGGCCAAATATTTGCTGCTTGCTGTGTTTGATTGTTTAAAGAAACAATAAAAACATTCTGTTTAAAAATAAATCCAAAACTTTTGAACCACCTTAGCTTGTGACCAAACGCCTGAGCCCATCCAGTCAGAGATTTTTCCAGGTTTCTGATACTCTGCTGGCTTCCTTGACTCATATCTGTCTCCATAACTTTGGGTTCATTTAGGTTAGAACATAAGAATGGCCATACTGGGTCAGACCAAAGGTCCATCCAGCCCAGTATCCTGTCTGCCGACAGTGACCAATACCAAATGCCCCAGAGGGAGTGAACCTAACAGGTAATGATCAAGTAACCTCTCTCCTGCCATCCATCTCCACCCTCTGACAAACAGAGGCTAGGGACACCATTCCTTACCTATCCTGGCTAATAGCCATTAATGGACTTAAACTCCATGAATTTATCTGTTTCCTAGAGACTGGCTCCATGGGGTCCCTCACAAACTGGAGACGGTTACTGTGGGTTTGTCTTTAGTATAGCTTATGTACATACTCCACGCATTTGAGCTTGTTCCAGAATCTGGGATGAGCCTATGTTGTGAAAACTGAAATGCTCAAAATAGCACATACATGTGAATGGACACAGGGTGCTAAAATTAAATTAACCCGGGGGTCTCAAACTGGGTTTCGGGACCCCTTAGGGGTCACAAGGTTATTACTGGTGGGTCACGAGCTGTCAGCCTCCACCTCAAACCCTGTTTTGCCTCCAGCATTTATAACAGTGTTAAATATATAAAAAAGTGTTTTTAATTTATAAGTGGGGGAGTCACACTCAAAGGTTTGCTATGTGAAAGGGGTCACCAGTACAAAAGTTTGAGAACCACTGAATTAACCCCTCTGGAGCCTCAGGGAATGCAGGGGAGGGGAGTGGTCTCCCTTGGTAGGGTTGGGAAGGAGGTAGGTGGTGTAGGATATTGCTCTTCTCATGTGATCCCTCCTGCATGGCTCTCTTGGCTCTATCACTGTTAATCTAAAGTGGCTAATTTTAAATGAAGCTACCTTCCCCTGACATGAATCTCCCTATGGCACTGAAATTAAATGTAGACTATAATTTGGCATTTGAGAAGTGAAAGGGATGGTAGCCCTAAGGGAAAAGATAACAGCTTGGCTCTTTGTGTTAAATAGCTGTCTGCAAGCCTCAAACTGCTGAATGAGCTTTAGGGTAGGGAAGGCTGTGCCTCCCCAAACAGCCTGGCCCTGCCCCCTATCCAACCACCACCCACTTCCCCGATTGCCCCCCTCAGAATCCCCGACCCGTCCTGCTCCTTGTCCCCTGACCGCTCCCCCTGAGACCTCTCAACCACCACCTGACCAGCACCCCACCCCGCTCTCTGTCCCCTGACTGCCCCGACTCCTATCCATCCCCCCCGCCAAGTCCTAACAGACCCCCGGAATGCCCACGATCCAGCCCCCTGTTCCCCATCCCTTGACCGCCCCCCCCCCAACCCCGTCCCCGGGACTCTCTGCCCCTTATCCAATGCCCCGGTCCCCTTACCATGCCACTTACCCCCGCCTCCCCCGTCCCCTGGAGCCTCAGCAAGCCGCATCCAGGAGCAGCCCTGGACAGCACTACAGTGGCATAGCTCCAGTGGGGCCTGAGCTCCCGCTGCTCAGCCCAGAGCTTGCAGCCTCGCCCCCTTACCACACGGCTCTGAGCAGGAGGAGCTCAGGTCCCGCTGGAGCCATGCCGCTGCAGCGCTGTCCAGGGCTGCTCCTGGACGCGGCACGCTGAGGCGCCAGGGGATGAGGAAAGGCAAAGGCCAGGGAGGGGCTGAGGGGGAACCTCAGATTTTCATGTGGGCCCATGCAGGGCCCAGGGCAAATTGCCCCACTTGCCCCCCACCCCTGGGCGGCCCTGTTCAGCAGGGCAGTAAGAAGAACCTTCCTGGTGAAATGTAAGCTCCTATCAGTGGGTATTCACCCTCAACACACAGAGCCGCCAGCTATGCTCACTTGCTCAATAAGCAGTAGAGGTTACAACAGGCAACCCTTACATCACATTGGTTACAATGTTAAGGTAAGGGCTGCACAGTCTAGCTGTCTCAAATGAATGCAAAACGTCTGGCTCATGTTACATGGATAAATAGATATTTCAAGGACCAAACCATGCGTCTGCTATTTATTTGGTCTGGGTTGATATCTTTTGTGGAAAAGATTTGGTTTTCTAGCCTTTGCTGCAGACAGTAAGTAAACAAGCAAATGGAAGGATGAAACAAAAACCACTCCAAAATTCTAATTATTGTAACTCTAGATATTTCTGCGCTCGCTCTCTCTCTCTTTTCTCTCCTCTTCCCCTTTATATTACATAAAAGTTAGGGGCTAACAATCAACTTTTTGTTCTGTGTTTTCACAGAGCCTAATACAATGGAGTTCTGGTACGTGACTAGGGCACTCAGGCGCTACAATAATAAATAATAATAAACTGTCTTCTCAGCTGGCAAATATGGTGAATGGTAAGACAGCACTGGAGGCTGAAGACATGCAAATCCAACAAATCCAAGGTAACCTATACAATATTTCCATCCTGCTCAATTATGATTAAGGTCCCAATTCAGCTAGGCACTGAGAGCACATAAATGCAGCCCTATTCAGCAAGCATGTAAGCTCTGCTGAACCGGCATGCTGCCAAATACCTATAAGGCCCCAATGACTCTTCTAATTGGCTAAATATTACTGATGTAGATGAAAAGTGCAGAGCATGCTGAAAAAAACCTAAGTGGCTACTTATAGGTGTTGCAGGGAAGATGATAAAGGAAGGCTTTTTACACAGACTATTGAATAGAGCCAACTTGCAGCTATTATCGGCCTCAGCCAGATTCAAACCAGTGATCTAGAGGTGGAAAGCTCTATATCAGTCCCCTAAAACATCCTTTCACCAGACTATTTTGATTCCAGGAGAGAGAAAGAGGTATTAGAAACAGAACTTTACTATCTCTCTGCCACCCTTGTATTTACTCCTTAGCTGTAATTAAGGTTTCAGGATTTCTGTGTTTATTTTTCTTGAAATTCATTTTATGCAGTTCTTCAATGTGTCCATTTCATTTTTACCAGCTTAAAAAAAATTCAAATTCATTTCCAAAAATCTTTAGTGCAAATTTACCTCCTCTACTGACAATTTTCAGTTTGGAAAATGCTCTCTGTTGTTTAACAGAGGAAAAACTATAAACTGCAACCTACATTTTTCAGCACCTTCCATCTCTAGATCATCATCAAATAGATTTTATTATGGAAGTGCTGAGAGATGCTGATCAGGATTGGTGTCATTTTGAATTACAACTGTGGGTGAAATCCTGGCCCTACTGAATTCAGTGGTAGTTTTGTTTAACTTCTCAGCAACACACTCTGGGATGTAATCTGACAGACAAGCTGAATAACCTAAAGAAATGGAATTTCTAAAATAAGTTATTTTCAATGCTTATTTTCAAGATGCCACACTGTGAAAACAACTTCAGGGGAATTCTATCTGTTAAAATCTGAAACCAGAAACTCTAATTGTAATTAATGCTAGCTGAGCACAAGTAGTTTGGAAAAAGGAAAGTCAGAGTAAATTCTGTCAATGAGAAACAAGAGAGGAGGTTGTTACTTCAGATCTTTAATTGTTCTTTTGTTCTGACACTTAAAGAAAACCTAGTGAAATGGAGCAAAATAAGAGAATTTTTTGTCTTTGATTCAGAACAACAGATCAATGAACAATTAGGACAACTGATGTTTCACATAAACACTGTGGATTTTATTTTTTTAACATCCATTGAAAAAAGGACAGACTTGTGGTAAAGGCACTTAGGCAAATTGTGTTCTGTTCCTGGCTCTGTCACACAGACTCTGTTTGACCTGGGACAAGTTACTTAAATTCTGGTCCTGATTCAGTAAAGCATGTAGGCCCAGATTATTAAAGTATTTAGGTGCCTAACTCCCAGTGATTTAAATGAGAGTTCAGCACCTAAATACCTTAAAAACTGGCCCTTAAGCCTTTGCTTAAAATTAAGCATGTGCTCTATTGAATCCAGGCATCTGTTCCCGATCTGTAAGCAGGGATAACAGCAGAATTGTGTGAGGGTAAATGAATTCATGTTTGTGAGATGCTGAGCTAGGATGATGATGATGTAGAGAAAATTTTAGCTTAACAGACACATTTTGTACAAAATAAGCAAGCCCTGAAACTACTTTGATCTGCTGGAGGGAAAAGATAGCCAGGAATACAAGGACATGATTTGAAACAACATTCTGGGATAATTCAGCAATGAGACACTTTTTACTCTAATTCATAAACATAAAATATGTAAATAAATGGCTATAAGAACATAAGAACAGCCATATTGGGTCAGACCAATGGTCCATCTAGCCCAGTATCCTGTCTTCCGACAGTTGTCAATGCCAGGAGCTTCAGAGGGAATGAACAGAACAGGGCAGTTACTAAGTGATCCATTCTCTGTCATTCACTCCCAGCTTCTGGCAAGTAGAGTCTTAGGACACCCAGAGCATGGGGTTGTGTCCCTCACCATCTTGGTTAATAGCCATTGATGGACCTATTCTCCATGACTCAGGGTACGTCTACACTACGGGATTATTCCGAATTTACATAAACCAGTTTAGCAAAACAGATTGTATAAAATCGAGTGCGCGCGGCCACACTAAACACATTAAATCAGTGGTGTGCGTCCACGGTCCGAGGCTAGCGTCGATTTCTGGAGCGTTGCACTGTGGGTAGCTATTCCGTAGCTATCCCATAGTTCCCGCAGCCTCCCCCGCCCCTTGGAATTTCCGGGTTGAGATCCCAGTGCCTGATGGGGCAAAAATCATTGTCGCGGGTGGTTCTGGGTAAATGTCGTCAGTCACTCCTTCCTCCGGGAAAGCAACGGCAGACAAGCATTTCGCGCCTTTTTTCCCTGGATTGCCCTGGCAGATGCCATAGCATGACAATCATGGAGCCTGTTTTGCCTTTTGTCACTGTCACCGTAACTGTACTAGATGCCGCGGACAGAGGCGATTCAGCAGCGCTGCACAGCAGCATGCTTTTGCTTTTGCATGACAGCAGAGATGGTTACCAGCCATACTGTACCATCTACCATACCATAAATTGGTAATAAGATGATCATGGTTACCAGTCCTTTTGCACTGCACCATTTGCTGCTGTCATAAGTGCCCCTGGCTGAGATCATCCAGGGGTGCAAAAGGCAAAATTGGGAATGACTCCCTGAGTCAATCCCTCCTTTTTGGTATCTAAAAATAGAATCAGTCCTGCCTAAAATATGGGCAAGTGTACTAGAGAACCACTGTATCATAGAACCAGAGAGCACAGTTGCTCTGTGTCAGATCCTGCATAGATTATGAGCTGTATCCTATTCACAGGGGGTGCTCCTGCAACAACCCCACCTGTTGATTCCGTTCTTCCCCCAGCCTTCCTGGGCTACCGTAGCATTGTCCCCCCACTTGTGTGATGAAGTAATAAAGAATGCAGGAATAAGACACAGTGACTTATTAGTGAGAAATGAGTGGAAGGCAGCCTCCAGCTGCTATGATAGTCCAGACAGGACATTAAGCAGTGTGGAGGAGAGGAGCCCAGCATCCCACTGCTAGTCCAGAGGCAATTGAATCTTTTCTTTACACATGAAGGGTGGGGGCTGATGGAGCTCAGCCCCCTGTTGCTATGATGAGGACGGTTACCAGCCATACTGCACCATCTACCAGGAAAAATTAGGGCCAGGCGCCCTTGATCGACCTCACGGATGCTAGTCGGCATGGTTACCAGTCCTTTTGCACTGCCCCATGTGCCAACAGGCTGATGATGACGATGGATATCAGTCTTATTGCACCATCAGCCACCCATGGCAGGGGGGGGCAAGGATGTTGGTGTTGAGTGCTGCAGCATCGTGTCTATCTGCAGCATTCAGTAAAGATAGGGTGACATGTAAAAGAGTCAAGAGAGGATTGTTTTCCCTTTCACTTCTGGGGGTGGGTGGGGGGGTGCGTAAATTGCCGAGCTATGCCCTGACCCACCGCGGACACTGTGTTTGACCCTAGAAGCATTTGGAGCTCAGCCAAGAATGCAAATGCTTTTCGGAGACTGCAGGAACTGTGGGATAGCTTGAGTCCTCCAGTCCATGAGCGTCCATTTGATTATTTGGCTTTCCGTTACGCTTGTCACGCAGCAGTGCGCTGAGTCCCTGTCTGGAGATTTTTTAAAAATGATTTCGAATTTCGTCTTCTGTAACGGAGCACTGATAGAACAGATTTGCCTGCCCTTACAGCGATCACATCCGCATGGTCCATGCGGGAGCTCTTTCTTTATTTTGATTTTTAACTGCATCGCCACACGTGCTGATCGGAGCTCCACATGGGCAAACAGGAAATATTCAAAAGTTCGCGGGGCTTTTCCTGTCTACCTGGCCACTGCATCTGAGTTCAGATTGCTGTCCAGAGCGGTCAGTGGTGCACTGTGGGATACCACCCGGAGGCCAATACTGTCGATCTGCGGCCACACTAACCCTAATCCGATATGGTAATTCCGATACTAGCGCTACTCCTCTCGTTAGGGAGGAGTACAGAAACCGGTTTAAAGAGCCCTTTATATCGATATAAAGGGCCTCTCAGTGTGGACGGGTGTGGCGTTAAATCGGTTTTACGCTCCTAAAACCAGTTTAAACGCCTAGTGTAGACCAGGCCTCAGTGTAGTCTCATGAGAAGGATCCCTGAAGAGGGACAAGGAAGGGGTGGGTGGGAGGGAGGGAGGGATGTAAAGTGGATAATGCAGCACAGTGTTTTAACCTTCATGACCCACTTGTCTGTTGTAATCCACCACCGGGCCTGTTGGAAAAGGGAAAGGCAGTATTTAGAAGTGGGAAGGTGGGCAAAAGGTTGCAGCTTGCAAACTAGAGGTGAGAAGGAGTCGAGTCGTCAACCAACCTGTCAAAATTGTTGTTTCGATGGTGACTGGGTACTCACTGAAAGAGGGGGAGGAGCTCTCTTCCTCTGTAATTTTTGTCTCTTTCTAGAGGGTTCAGTGGCTTTGTGAAATCCAGAGAGCTGCCAAATCTTCTATTACTCATAGGAGCATATATATACTCAGAGACCTCAGTGTGGCTCTGGCATCCTTCACATTATGCAGAGGCTCATCCCTACTTCCCAAGAAGTTCTTCTGACCATAAAATTGGAGGTCTTCAAGAGTATTCTGAACCTCTCTCAGGACTGCTGCAGCCACAACATCCCGCACATGACAACCACTGTGGTGGTGGATCTAGTGACAGCGTTTGCAGCATCTAAGGACTCTTGGAGACAGGTTCTGGCTAATAACTGACCCTGCTTAATGATGGCATGGAAGTTCTCTCTATGCTCCTGTGGAAGATCTTCAATAAAGGTTGCAAACTTGATGTAATTCCTGAAGTCATACTTGGCCACAAACACCTGATAGTTTACGATCCAAAATGGAGGGTCTCGCATGAGCATGCTTTTCAGCCCAAAAGGTCTAACCTCTTCTGTTTCTTATCATAAGGGGTAGACCTGGAGTAATGCTGTTTACCCCATTGTTTATGGCATCCAACCCCTCCCCCCACCAGGAATTAGGTCAGGGTGAGAAAACAAAAATTCTGAGTCATTGGGGAGAACATCATATTTCTTCTCTGCCCATTTACAAGTTGGCAGGATGCAGCTGGAGTTTGCCACAAAGTCTTTGATGGATCCTGGGGAGCTTCATTAATGGGTAACACAACCCAGGTGGGTGTTGTCAACTGCAGGATGTCTACGAGCTTGTGTTGTGAGTCTTTAATCTCCTTAAGAGGTATCTGAAGGATATCAGCCACCCTCTTCACAAGGTCCTGGAATTGGCAAAAGTCATCAGCCATTGATGGTCATGGAGACATGATTACATCCTCCAGAGATGAGAATAAAATGGATGTTTGTGGGGTGGCCTTTTTGTCCGCCCTAGTCTCCTGTTCTTCAAGGGACTCCTTGTGTTGGGAGTTTGGTGGAAGAGACTGTGAAATCCTAGTTTTCCGGTGCAAATTGCTGTCGATACACCACGCAAGGATCCCAGTATGGCCATTGTCAAGGGGCCCATATGGGAGAGGGTGTGGTTGCCACAATCCCTGATGTGTTCAAGGATCCTTGTCAAAGCATGGGTTAGATGCAGAGAGGAATCCCATACTGATAGAGAGGAGACTGATTTAATGTCTCTCCTTCATCCTCTCCTAAATGTCTTCCAGTGGACGGAGCCCAGTAAAAAAGGGCAGAGAATCATGTGGTACTGGAATGCAATCGTAATCCAGATACTGGGGTGTCACTACTGAGAATCATTTGTTACCCATAAGCTGTGGGGACTTCAGCTTGTCTAACGCTAACAAGTCCCTGGAGTAGTGGAATCCCTGCAGTATCAAGTATGTCGATACTGATGCAGTGGTTGAGGTGAATGGTACTGTTGATCTGGAGCACACAGAAGTGGTATCTGAGCAACCAGTTTCCAGTCTTCCTCTAAGTATAGAGGAAATTATGGTAGGTCAGACACAGCTGTGTGGTAACTGTTGGCAAATATTTTTTTAAATGATGCTTTATTTAGTCCATACATTATATAACCCATATGATAATTGATAAACAAACTCAGATTTTCAAAGAAGCTCAGAAGAGAGTCAACAGCATTTGGGTACCTAATTCCCTTAAATGCCTTTGAAAGTCCATCCATAATTATGAGAAATACATAACGTATGCTGCCTTTGTTCATGGGAGAAAAGACTCAATTTAGAGACAGTGTCTAAACCTACCCCTCTCTCACACACGTGAAATATGTCTCAAAACAAGTCCTATGTTATCTTTTCCCAAGCTGAATATTCTTTTATTACTTCAGCATTCATGAAATTGTGATCTTAAGCCCTTCTGAGCATCAGTGGTTTCTCAGATATACAGTACAAGCTTCAATGGAAACTCCCTCAAGTTTGAACATAGCGATGGATTTCAGGACACAAATCATGAAAAATCATTTTTCTGTGGCCGGATCCAGAAGCAAATGGTGCATCATCACAGGAGCTGCCTGTCAGTCACAGAAAACAAATAGTCCAACATACTGAAGTTGCAGCTTTAATTCAGATTTGTTAAGAAAAATGGCACCTTCACTAGACTTCTAAAAAAAACAACAAAAATGAAACCAAAATAATTGCACTCAAGATAAATGAAGGGCTCAACTGTGATTTTGCCATGAACTGTGAGAAAGGAGCAGTGTGTTAGACTGCTCCAGGAAGAACTTGAAAAACACATTATGACTTATAACATTCAAAACAGCAGTTAGAAATTCTAAAGCAAACGTTTTCTTATACTCATATGATCTTCTTTATAAATCAAAATACAAAATACTAACAATTTCAGCAACAGACTGATTGGCTTGAATGTAATTATAAACTTTTTGCTAGAATTTAAAGTAGCAGTTAATTAATCTATCATTTAGTAAAGTCCCAGGAGATGTATATGTATACATATATAAACATACATAGAACTCCATAGTTGATGGAAAGTTTCTTTGTGGTTCTTGATCCACGATTATGTATTTCATAGGGTAGATTTGGACTTTTGTTGACACTTCTGTATTGTGGACTTTGTTGGTAAAGTCAGTAAATACAGGATAATTTTTTTTTTGCCAAACAGAGAAATCATGATCTATACTCTGAAATAATAAATTAGGTCCTAAAGGTCAATTCTCAGATTATATATTTGGGAGTTAAACACTCAAGCAATTGCCAACATGGAATCCAAGATGTGGTGTAACAGTGTCAAACTGGCAAGGGGCAGGCTCTATAAATGATGTTTGACTGGTGGTTGTGATGCTGGCAGACCAGGTGCCGGCTCTTGCCAACTCTGTAGGCAACACCTGAGCACTGACAAATTCATAGCTGGAAACCAGACCAGATCATCGATATATTAGTATTGTTCAAGATAGGTGTTAGACTTCTAAAAATGTGTTTAGTCTCTATCAAATGCTTGTAAGTCGCTGCATGGATTACTCTCACTTGTATTGTCTGTATCCCATGCTATAAGGTATTAAGAAAGTTTTGCTTTATATTGGTAAAAAATGTCTGCTCTGAACTTGTGAACGTAGGCAGGAAGAGCGGTTCCCCTGGCCGATAAGGAGTACTATTAAAATTAAATGGCCCATTGGAGGACAAAAGCATTGTCGACTGCCCCATCCACACACGAAGAAGTAATGTGCAGGAACACCTGACCCATCGGTTTGAACTCTGGAGGAAAAGCATATAAAGATGCTCACAAGAAGGAATGGTTCCCTCTTTGCGGTTTGGCCTCTTACGAGGGCTGGAGCTAAAAAATCCTCAGGGTCAACCTGGGTTAGCCCTAAAAGACATTCAATGCTGCCAGATTATTACAACTCTGTCATCTTTCGACAGACTCATTCAAGGGTGCTGGAACCGTTTTTACAGTGGGAGTGCTGAGAACAATTGAATCAAACTGCAAACGTTGTATATGATGGAAACCACATCAAGCCCAGGGGTGTAGAAGCACTCCCCCACACCCAGAGTTCCAGCACCTATGAACTCATTTGTGCTTATATGTTGCCTGCTTTAAAGAAATAATTCTTTCATTTCTTTTTCCAATTAATAAATCGTTAATTTACTATAGGATTGGCTATGAGCGCTTTCTGTGGTGGAAGTGCAAGGTATAAACTGATCTGGGGAGATGACCGGGCTCTTGGGACTGGAAGCAATCTGAATATTTTGTGATTTTGTGTGTGTGTGTGCGCGCGCACGTGTGTAAGTGATCATTTTTCACTAAGCCCAGCTTGCCTGGGTTCTGTTACGGTGATCCAAAAATTCACATTTGTTACCAGGTTGGTGAACTCTAATTATAGAACACACAACTAGTTTGGGGTGTTTGCCTGGCTTTTTGACAGTCTGCCCTGAGGCTGGCACTCACGGTTGTGAACCACTCCAGACAGCGTCACAATGGTGACCGATAATCATATTTGGAAATATCTGAATTGATTTCTTCGAAATTGATGGAAAATAGCAATGTGTATGGAGGTCAAGGTCTAGCATTTGCTCAAGCCTTGCAAATAGATTTTTAAAGATGAATTCAAGTGCTTTTTGCCATTTATTAACTCTGGACTTGAGATCTTACATTTTTCTTAGGGTCTTAAGGTTAATGAGTAGAGAAACACCAACTTAAGCAATGCATTTGTGATTGTTTTACAAAAAGAGAAATTATACACTAGTGCTAGGAGCTGAGTTGGGTTAGACTGACAACCGAGAGCCTCTTCCAAATAATTCTTCCCCATTGCAATACCATGCAGCCGCCAAGTAAGCGCCCCCTCATGGCCAGAGGCTGCTCTATAGCCCCCTGCCTCTGTTCCCCTCACTCCTTCAGGGCACTCTAAGAACTCACCATTTGAAAGTAGTTCAGCCAATCCCCACAAGGGATATTATTTATGTAGTCACTGGATATAGCTGGCCCTACAGGCCCCAGTCTTAGGTCCATTTCTCTCTCCCCCAGTAATCCAAAATAACACAAATAGAACACAAACTTATACCAGCTTCACCCCAGTTTCAGCTGGATGTACCTCTCTCCACTCTGAGGATATGTCTGCTTCCTGGGACCCCCCGTCTGGAGTTTGTCCCTTCTCACAGGCCTCTCCCGTCTCTCTCTCCTGCTTCTTGGACAGGGTCTCTCCCACCCCAGGGCTCTCTGCCTGAAGAACTTTCCTCACTCTCTCCTACTACTTGCACTTTCCCCCTGCTGACACAGAGTCCTGCAGGAGACTACTTGCTCCCTGCAGTGCATCTGCAGACCTAGTTGCAGTTTCTGGACTTCCCCCCTTCACTGCAACTTACTACAATTTTTATCTTGGTATCGCAAGATTCAACCTAGATGTGGCCCGTCAGGTCCGGCTTAGCCCCAAGCTCCCAATCCCAATGATACACTTTCTCCCTTAGTATCCATGCCTAGGAAATATCTAACTTGTAGGTCCATACAGAAATCCCATGAAGGCCTATTAAATTAAATTCTGAGCTCTTCAAATTCAGAAGTGTCATGGCCTGTATAAACTCTCCAGTGTGTATCAGCTCCATCTTTAAAGCTAGTATCTTCCTGTCCTGCAAAAAACCTGTAGCACTTATATCTAGAAAGCCAGGGAGAATTTTGACATTATACCTCGATATCTGATTGCCCTTTAACATATTTTCAGAGTGATTCCCCATGAGAGTTTGTTTTATGATCTCCTGAGGGAGCAAAGTGTCTTACCATACATCAGGTTGGAAAGAATAAAATGAGAGCAATACACTGCTTCAGTGCTTTGCCGTGTAGTGCTGCTGTACTAAGTTTCTGCAAAATGTGACTACCGCTAGACACATCACATTACAGCTGCCCAGTTACAGAATTTCCAGTTGGTGAGATTAACACCTCCTTTTTTGCTTACTGTCTTTGGGAACCTCAAAATGTTTCTTGATCTCAGTCCATACCAAAAAATAATAATAAATAAATAAAATAAAAGATGCTGTATATTCCACTTAGTACTTTTTTATACCAAATATGTAGAAATACTGGATCATGTACCTTAGTATCAATGTATTACATGTACAGATTTTTAAAGTATGAAAAACAGATAAGATGGGAGGCTGCATTTTGCTTAATGTCTGCATCCAAGGAGTGTGTGTCTAAATTAGAGGCAGCACAAGTAGCAATGCCCAGATTTTAAAAAAAAAACCAACATTTCAGGAAAAATGGTTCCGTTGTTTACAAGAACGAGGTTACGGAAAAATACATTTTGCCAACGATAAAATAGTTATTACAATCGTCTCATTTTGAAATGCGTCTTCCTCCATACTGTGGAGTAAGGACTTGACACTTGGCAGGAGGGTTGTCCTAGCCTCAGGGATGTGCCTTTTGTCATCCCTGTGCAAGTCTGGCCAAGTTATACACCTCTGACAACACTCAACGCATGGTTGGTAGAGACTTAGAATCTTGCAACAAAATCCTCAGAAGATTCTATCCACACTGTACATGCTCCAGCCCCTCACAGCTCCTATATGCCAGTGAGACTGTGCGTGTGCCATTCCAATAGAGTGACTGAGCATGCTCCAGCCAAGAGCCACGGGACTTGAGCAGGACTTTCCCTGCAACTGCTCCTTCTGGTAGCTAATATCCACCATAGTACCAGGCATAGGAAAACAGAGCAGGTAGATTGTCTCTGCTGTGCTCTCAGTGCCCCCTCTACCAGCAGCCAGACTGCATAGAGAAAGAGAAGTAAGCAGTGCCACTGAAATGCAGAGAGATGAGGAATGAGGCAGGGAGGGTTGCCATCCATCTAGGTTTTACCCAGACAGACCAGGTTTTGGCTTCTACGTCTAGGTGCCATTTAAGGTTGCCAGGTGTCTGGTTTTTGACTGGAAAGTCAAAAGAGGTGTAGAAAGGGGTGTGTCCTTGGGGGAAGAGGTGGAGAAAGGGGTGGGGCTTTGTGGAAGGGGCAGAGCCGAGGTGGGGCCTCAGGGTTCTGGCTACCAGCAATTAGAAAAGTGGCAACCCTACAGGGGAGAGATAGGGAAAAGAAACCTGAGGGAAGGGGATTAGGAAGAGGAGCTGGTGGAGTGCAGACCGAGGTCGGAGCAGAGGTGGGCAGAAGATTATCATAATGCATACACAGAAGAGGGCACAAATCAGTCTGCACAAGAAGCTTAATTCTGGCATTTCTTAATTTTTGAATGTTTTGCTTTACAACCTTAATGTTCTTTCACTACCTTTTCTGGATATAATACGCTCTATATAACATTGCTTGCTTAGGTACCTTACACAGGTGAAGTATTGGGAAAGCGATCTGTTGCCAAATGTGTAATTAGAGGAAATCTCCATATTTAATATTGTTCCTTAACACACTGAACTATGTCCAACTGCCTGCTGAAGGCAGAGTGAATAGATCAGTAATTGTTCCATTTTTAATTGACAAGAGTCCAATCATAAAACTTATCACAGAAATAATATTAACTATACAGGAATAATCTGAGTGGTTCCCAGCTGAATGACAATGGTAAAATAATATATCAAGCTAACAGATAGTCATCCCCCCCCCCTTTTTAATGCCTTATTTTCTTTCTAGGAAAGAATTTTTCAAGCACTATGAAATTTGCTTATTGTATTTAATATTAAATAAAATTAACCATGGCAAAATTTGAATTATGTCATTTGAACCTTTAAATTGGCTGTTAGTCATTCGTCAGGGAAGACTGATGTGTCCTTGAATAGGAGACATGATTTGGCCAGATCCTATCCTGCACCAGAGTGCCTCGGATTCTGAGAAGAGCTCCTCTGACGCCACTGAGAGCCGCTGGCATAGAATCACCAGTGGCCCCTGTCGCAGTGAAGGACAGGCATAGAGGATTGACACACCTCCTTCCTAACCCCCATGTGCCCAGTTCCATCTCATCCACAGGGAGTGGGGGGCTGGGGGCAAAGACACAGGCCCTCCACTGGTTATACTTTCATCCAGCACAGAGTTTCCCTCCAACAAGGAAAGTTTCTGTTCGGACTCTGCAGCCAGGCTGTGGTCCTTTTGTGCCACCGTGACTGGCCTTGACAATCTGGCTTGTAGTCAGGAGGACTATTTGGGATCATAAGAGGAGAAAAGGAGACTGAATGCTCAAGAGTCCATCTACATGAAAAGGTTATAAATGGCATTTCATAGAACATCCCCCTCCCTCTTTAATTAGTTCATACTCCAGACAATAGAGAGCCGACTACTCTAAATCAGGATCATCAAAGGTTAGATTGTCATGAAATTATTAAAGGAGATGCTCCCCATTAATTAACATATACTCACTGAAGCTAAGCACACACTACATAACTAATAAGAAAATGAATTATTTAAATACCGTTCATTTAACAAATAGTATTGCCATTTTAATTACACACCAACTTTAATTTAACATTAAAAATGCCTTAAGACTTTCGCAGAGTTAAGTTTTTCTGCTGAAGTCTTATGAATTTCAGAGCTGCTTCGATTTTTTTTTTAAGTATATAAAGGTTTGCATTCCTTCAGGGTTTCTGGGTATAACAATGTTCAGGGACACTGGATATCTAAAACCCTGATCTTTCAGTAGCATCCTTCTCGTTGGATTGCACACAGCACTCTACTGCTGTGAGTGGGAAGAAAAATCCTGGATAAAATAGCACCTTTTTCCTAGTTGAGCAAAAGACCTCTCATTCTCATAGCAGTCTGTCCTTAAAGTTATGTAAGCAGATAATTTCAGGATAAGAGTGAAAGCCATCTCCTTGCAGTCATTCTTGGCTCCAACGGGCTTTATCTGTTTTGAACTTCTCTCCTTTACCTGTAGGAGCCAGTCATCTTGGGATCCATTCAGAAAACAAACAAAAGAAATTAGGTCGAGGGTTTCTACTCCTACCGAAAGACCCAGAAAATGAACATTAGGTGACCAGCTTCTATATCAGTATCTTTAGTTTGTCTTCTACAATGGGTGACTTTTCCAGATGTGGCAGATAGGTGTGTCCATTGATATACAAGCTGTTCCAGATACTTGGTTCAATTATTTTAGTTCTGAAGTCCATCTACTCCTAGCTGACCTACGACACAGTGTTAGCTCTATGGGGCAGGGACACTTATTTTATTCTGTGTCTGTACAGCACTTAACATAATATAGATTCCTGGTTCATGAATGAAGCTACTAGGCACTACCACAATCCAAATAATAGTAACAACAACAATACATCCTGCAGGCTCGGAGAACACTATGTTAATGTAGATTAGTATATGTTGGTTGGTCTGGATTGCTAGGGACACAAAGGAATCTTGAGTAGATATAAAGATTACCTGGTGCCCACAATATTAGAAAGATGTTGATAAAGTGGACAAGGTTCAAAGAAGAACCATGAGAATGAAGAAAGGATTAGAAAACATGCCTTATAGTGCTTGACTCAAGGAGCTCAACCTATTTAGCTTAACAAAGAGAAGGTTAAGAGGTGACTTGATTCCAGTCTATAATCAGGGAACAGATACTTAATAATGGGCTCTTCAATCTAGCAGAGAAAGATATAACATGGCAGTTGAAGCTAGACAAATTCAGACTGGGAATAAGGTGTACATTTTTAACAGTAAGAGTAATTAACCAGTGGAACAATTTACCAAGGGCCTTGATGGATTCCCCCTCACTGACAATTTTTACGTTAAGATTGGAAGTTTCTTCTAACCATTATGGTCTAAGGATTGTTTTTGGGAAATTCTACAGCTTTTATTATATAGGAAGTCAGACTAGATGATCACAATGGTCCCTTCTGACCTTGGAATCCATGAAGACTAATGTACTGTCTGATGCTGTGTGTGCTCTGGTCCCATCTGTCAGAACAGGCATGGTGCTGCACATTGGCAGCAACACAATATCCACAGTGAATGTCTCAGACCAAGGGATTTTGTGGCCAACCTGTGTTGAATGCAACAGTTGTATGCCCATCAAAGGGCAGACAGCAGGTTGAAAACAAACAAAAGGAAGTACCACTTCACACAGTGCACAATCAACCTGTGGAATTTGTCACGAGAGGCTGTTGTGAAGGCCAAAAGTATAGCTGGGTTCAAAAAAAGAATTACATAAGTTCATGGAGGATAGGTCCATCAATAGCTATTAGCCAAGATGGTCAGGGACATAACCCCACAGCCTGGGAGTCCTTAAACCTCTGACTGCCAGAAGCTGGGACAGGATGACAGGTGAGGGATTGCCCTGTTCTGTTCATTGCCTCTGGAGTGTCTGACTGTCCACTGTCAGAGGACAGGTTACTGGGTTGATGATCCATTGATCTGCCTCAGTGCGGCCATTTTTATGTTGAAGACACACTTTGGGTCACCGCTTTCCTGTATACATTATTGTAGATTTCACCCATTACTTGAGGGTTCCCCCCTCACCCCATTATTACAGGGCCCTAGAGCACGGCTGTTAAGAAACTTTCAAAATCAGAATTGGGGATGCATTTGATAATGACAGTTTTTGGGGCTGTGGAAGATAGAAAAGGATTTATTGACAATGAGGAATCCTATTCTGATTACCGAAGCTTAGTATGACTCTGATGAACAAATTCATTCAGCTGAAACGTCAGCCTCTACCTTCCTTTACAACAGTAAGTATTAGGAAGACTAGCTTGGTTTAGGCTGTGGAATGTCCCTTGCATGGTTTGACATCTGAAAAGTTTACAATCCTAAAGTACGTACTAAAAGCCCAGTGATTCCCCCACCTACTAGTCGCCCCATTTGAAGTAGGGTCTCTGGGAGTATGTTGCACTAAAATGCTTTGGAACCCCTTTGAATTGTTAGGTGCAGGCTGCGGGAGACCTCGTTCACGTTCAGGTCTCACTGTTAGGTGCAACAGCATATTTACCATAATTTTCCTAATAGCCTTTCCTGGTTGGTTGACTGCTGAATAGTTTTTCTTCCCACATTGCCAGTGTCCGTTATGGTGCTTTCTTATCCTCATTTAACCCTGAGGTGCATGAATATTTGATACTGAATTAAAGCATTACAAACCAAGAGATGCACAGTCAACTCCCATGAAATTTTATTAGAATTGCATGTGTGCCGTTAAGATGCCTGGCATTGCAAGAAGCTTGGGTGGTCAGATTTTCACTGCCCCTGTAAAGCTGCACAAAAGGGAAGGAAGCCGTCTCTCACCCGCACTGGGGTAATCAAACTGTGCACTTTGAGCCCAAGGTCAATGGGAGCCATAGGCCAGCAAGAAGAGCTACACCCCTCAAAGGAGTTACAGCACGGCAACATGGCCTACCCATTCCCTTTAAGACACCAACTGACGGAATGAGGATGTGAGTAGTGAGAGTTACCTTCTAAGAGATGGTGTAATACTGCTTCAGAGCAGGCCCTTGGAAACCTTCCACCTGTTTCAGCATTCTGATCCCCCTGTCCCTCTCCCACCCCCATATTAATGCAGCTCTGGCTTTAAAGATCCTTATCTAGCCCTACAAATCATGATGTGAAGCCGACTGAAATCAACAGTCTTTACATTAACTTCAGTGGGCATTGGATCAAGACCATATAAAAACTTTGATTTGATATTGCAAAGCTCTTATGTCTTGATGTCTTCTGGAAAGCTTGAGATTTGTCATATTGACCACCTCTTTCCATTTTAAAAGCCTATACCACTGCCTTAACAAAATTAAGATAGATGAATTACTGAAAAAATGCTAGGCTTGGACTTCCTATTTTCAAATTCATCATACTTTTAATGGACAACATAGTTATAGGGTCTTTTGCTCTCATACAATACCATTATGAAAAAAAGTTCCCCATTAAGCTGGAATTTTTTTGTTTGAGGTAGCACAGTCCTACAAGAACAATTCACCTTCCAGTATTTCCAGCCCAGGTTGAAACAGCTCGTACTGGTAACCTCTACTGAAACTCTGGCCTCATAAGACAGGTTTTCAAACTCAAAGAGTTTCAGGCAGTCATCCAAACCAGACCAAATCCAACCTTGTGCAATTATCCCTTTGCTAGTTCAATATTGTTACATTGTGACCTCAATCTCAAAGAGAGCCCACCCCAGAGCATGGGTTGTAGCAGAGGGCTGGAAAGACGGTTTGCACTTAAGGCACTAGCCTGGACTCAGGAGGGGTGTGTCAAGCTATCAGCTCGGCCAAGACTCCCCATGCGACCTCGGGCAGGTCAAAATCTTTCTTTGTCTCAGTTCCCCATCCATCAAATGGGGGGTTGAAATATTTCCTTTCTCCCATCCTTTCTCTGTCTTGTAAGCTGTTCAGGGCAGAGACTGGGCTGTCTCATACCATGGGGCTGCATGGTTCCTAGCATAATGGTGCTTCAAAGATGCTACAGAATACAAATAATAAATTTATAATAAAGGCTACCCACGTGAGGATGGGTCCATCCAAGATGCGCCTGCACTTTCGGAGTCAATCCTCAGAGCAAAGGGGGAAGAAGGCAGGTGCTTCATTTGAGAATTCCTACAACTTATCCATTGTAAGAGGAGCTACCATGATGTCTATAACAAATGGAAGATGGGTCCCTCAATTTTCCAGTACAAAAAAATGCAAAACACTTACAATTTTCACCAACATTTCCCACGATGTTCCCACTTTATTTTTCCAACAATTTATTTTGGACTCACATATAAGAAAATTAACCTTTCTTATATGCACCTGACAACTACCAGCAGGTATTCCCTATTTAAAAAGTATAATTACAGCCTTTGCTCTCATGTGACGTCACCTTTTCAAAATAATATAAAAGCCGATTAAAACAGTTATGTAACCCAGATGACTGGATTCTCAGCAATCATATAGGAAAGAATGAACAAAAGGCAAAAAAAGCTTGCTGTCTCCATGCCAGTCAGGCATTCTCTACAGACATCAATCTAAACAATGAAATCAGCTGTACAGATTTCACTCTGGCAATCTTTACCATTTTGCCCTTCAGTTTTAAGAATATTTTATTTAAGATTCAAGTGAGATATGAAGATCCTGTAGATAATGAAGACTATTACAGTTCATCTCCTTTATCCCATTTCACGGTCACTTGTGTCAAACATTCAGGCAAACTATGTTTTCCTTTTCAGTTGAAGTGAAAGTTAACTCCTGGGAAGGCTGAAAATTAACATAATATGTCCTTTGCATTGGCTGTTCTGGAGGAGATTTCTAACTAAAGTTGAATCAATTAAAATAGATAAATCTCTAATAAAGTATAACTCTCAACCAGAATTTCATCATTCATTCCCTGAGGAGTTTGGGGAAAGATACCTGAGGCCAAATTTACCTAATTGTTCCACAATAAATCCTTGTGTTTAATCACAGACTGCTTCAAAGGAACTCCCGATAGTTTTAATTAATTAGCTTCATGCAAAAGTTCTTTCATGAAACTGAAAATGTTTCACATCTCTTATCTGAGCTGGCAAGCCATCACTTTTTACACTGCAGGATATCTTGAAACAGAACCTCGTCAGCATATATGGGTATGTGGGGAGGGGTTGGGACAGATAAATTTGCCTGTCTTCCTTATTTTTCACTGCAGGTACTTCCTTTCCAGGAATATTAATCTAGAATTATTTATATCTATACTGACAACATATAAAAAGGTATGTTTTGACATTAGCAATTATGTGATACTTCTAGTAGAAATGAAGCATTTAAGCATTTGTTTTTCTTTAATGGAAATAAACAGGTTTAGCTCTGACTATGGTGATATTGCTGAATGGCAATTTAAGTTCAGGGGTCCGCTTTTAGCTATCACCTACAGTGCGCTAGGACCTGCATGCACCTTTGCTGTAAGCAGCTGTATACCAGAAACGTGTTCCTCTTCATAAGTGCAGACCACAATTCTCACCCACTATGGGGGGATAAAGAATCATAGTCAACAAGGGCCAAATGGCTTCAATGTGAGTTTTGCCTGAGTACGGCCTTCAGAATTCAGACCCTGATCCAGCAAAGCACTTAAGCATGTGCATAACCAGCCACTGACTTCAAAGACTATTCACATGCTTAGAGTTAACCAAGTGATTAAGTGTTTCCTACACTGCGGCTTCAGGCCCTGATTCAAAGACCAGCACTTTAAGACTTGCTTAAAGTTAAGTATGCTCTTAAAGTCCAGCCCTATCAGAAAAACACTTAAGAAAACAATTGTTTTGCTGAATGAGGATGAAATTCGCTGACGATACCAAGCTGGGAAGCATCATCAAGGACAGAGGAGGATTGGAACAGTACACAGGAAGATCTGGAGAACCTTGAAGCCTGGAGTGACAGAAATGGATGAAATTTAATAGTACACAGTGCAAGGTCTTGCACTTAAGGTCTAATAAAAAGAAATTCTGCTACAAGCTGGGGGCTTATCAGTGGGAAGTGACAGAGGAGAGAGACTTGGGTGTGTGTGGGTTGATCACAGGATGACTATGAGCCAACAATGTGATGCAGCTGTGAAAAAGACAAATGTGATCCCAGGATGTATCAGGTAGAGGCAGAGAAGTATGAACGCCCTTGTACAAGGCACTGGTAAGACCTCATTTGGAATACTGGGTACAGTTCCAGTTAACCATGTTCAAGAAAGGTGAACTCAAAATGGAACAGGGGTAGAGAACAGCAACTAGGCTGATCAGGGGAATGGAGGGCCTATCTTACAAGAGGCGACTGAAAGAGGTTGGCTTGTTTAGTCTAGCAAAAAAGGCTGAGAGGAGATATGACTGCTCTCTATAAATATGTTAGGGTGGGAAATATGAGGGAGGGCAAAGACCTATTTAAGCTAAAGGACAGTGTTGGCACAAGAACAAAATTCAGGCTGGAATTAGAAAAAAAGGTTTCTAACTGGAGCAAGCTTCTGGAACAGCCTCCCAATAAGAGTTTTGGGGGAAAACAACTTAGTTTTAAAAAGAGCTGGATAAAATTTATGAGTGTAATGGTATGACAGGGTTGCTGGGGAAGGTAGAGGCTGACTTCTGGTATGTTTTACGTTCCTAAAAGCTCAGGTTTCAAGGTTTCAGCCAGCTACCTTTAGGACTCAGGAAGGGATTCTCCTCTCCCCCATATTTATTCTGGGAAGGTTTTTTTTTTTTTAAATCTCCTTCCGTTGATACCATCAGGGATGTTCGAGAGTGTAGATGGGATATTGGAAAAGGGAGGGCCAGGCTCTGAGGTAGCACTAAGCATTCTCTCTCTTTCATATACTGGGCTGGCTGGTCCTTGTTCACATGCTCAGGGTCTGACTGCCATATATGGTGTCGAGAAGAAATTTTCCCCCAGGTCCGATAGGCAGTGACCTAGGGAGGCGGGGGGGGGGGTCTCCCTCCCTCAACTGCCAGGGGTGTGGATGTGGGAATATCTCACAATCAAGTACCTATAAGAGAGTGCTTTGAACTCCATTCTCACACAAACCCTCTGGGTCTGGCTAGCCAATGTCATAGAAGATGGCCACGGTGCAGAATTTTAGTTCTGGTTCCTTTTGTTTCTTGGTAGAAAGACAGGGGTAAAAAAATAGCAAGAAGATTTGATTCTGCCTTCCACTCTGATGCACCACTCCCTGTTGTCATCTGCCTCAAATTAGAACTATCCTTATGTGCCCACAATGCTAATTTATTTTTTGAAAGGTAATCAAGCTCAGAGCAAGATCCCCAGTGCCCTCTTAGCCATAGTACATCTCTTCAGCATGAAGGCTCATTTCAATTTTCTGTCTGTTTCATGCCCTTAATACACAGGGTCTTCATGATTTTCCTGTCTGCCTGGAATGGTACATTATTGCCATGTTAGTAAGGAATTCGTGGTTTGACCCTTTGATAGGATGCAGGTGCAGGGTCTAGGTTGCATCACTGGATTAATGCATTGGACAGTGCACCTTTAGAGACCTAAATTCAAGATTTAGCTTAGGTCATAAATGAATTTGGTGATATTCTACTCCCTGAGGACATTTACACCCTATAGAAAACCACAATGCATTTGGACATAATTGGCACACTCTTCTCAAAAGTGACCCAGGATTGACATACAAGGTTTGTTACAGGTCAGGGATAGAGGTGAACTGGCAGTGCTATGTGAGAAAGCCTGTGTGACACCGGCAGACCAGGTCAGTCCAGGTCCATGGGCCAATTCAACTTGCTTTTGGGACAGATCAAAGTAATCGTTGAATGTAGAAGAGTATTTGGTGTTTAAATTTAATGAAAACAAATGGGTCGCTCCTTGCATTGTTTTCACTTATGCTATAATGCATTAGCAAACATTTGCATTGTGCATACTCCTGTAAGTAAATAACCCATCAAACACAAATGAAGCCATGGAGAATGCAAATGAAGAAGAGTGCTAGCTTCAAAGCAAGTGGTCATCGTGTGTAATGATCAGAGGTCAAAGACTCAAAATACATTCCTCACTCTGTCATCAAAGGAAAAGCCCATGTGGGTAAAAACACGGCCAGCTTGCTATCTGTGTAAAGGAGCTATAAATATGGATTCAAGAAAAGATCCATCATTTCTGAACTGTTTGGACTCTAACGGGGAAGTGTACCAGATGCAAAGCCGAGGTCCCCAGACACAGACTGGGTACCCTGAAAAGCCTTTTGGGAAGCAGGCAGTTTATTACATCACTGCCAACATGTAGACTTACAAACTGTGATTCACCCGTGCATATATTTTACCTGCTTCAACCTCTCAATAATTCTCATTTCTTCTTCTTAGCTAATAAACCTGTAGTTAGTTTACTATAGAATTGATAGTCGGTGTTGTCTTTGGTGTAAAAGCTGGAGTACCAATTGATCTGGGATAAGTGGCTGGTCCCTGGAGACTGGGAATAACCTACTGTGGTGTGATTTTTGGTTTAGAGTGACCATTTTATCAGAAAGTCCAGTTTGTCTGGGTGGTAAGATAGGCTGGAGAGTCTAAGGGGCCTATCTGTGACTCCATGGTAAGACTGGTACAGTGATCCAGGAGTTCACATTGGTTAGCGGTTTGGTGAAATCTAATTATAGAACATACCACCAGCTTGGGGTGTCTGCCCTGTTTTCTGACAGTCTGCTCTGAGGTAGGCACACTCCAGACGGCGTGACAGCTCACTCCACGCACATTGGCATCTCTAAGTGCCCCTCAGTGCCCACAGGCAAAGTGTTCTATGGCATGTAACGATAACTGCTCTCAGGCCTGCGATACCAACTACACCTAACACCATGGGCAGCTCATTTGCATTTGAGGGACACCCCAGTTGCCAGGAGGATGCGAAAGCAGCATGTGTCAGCACAGCGGAGGACACAACGCAGTTCAGACCCCAGGGGTCATCCTGACTCTTGAGCCAAAGACAATGAACTTTGGGGGATATAAGGAGAAGCAAACAGGCATCTTGGTATCCTTCGCTGAAGAAACAAAGAGGTTGGTGCTCTTTTCATTCCATGCCTCCGATAATCAGGCCTAGTGGTTGCAGCATGGGTCACAGCTAGGCATAGGGCTGGGCCTGGGCCAAGGGAGGGCCTGGAATTGAGATCTGGATATAGGCCAGTGTCAAAATTGAGTTGAGAATCAGAATCATAGCCAGAATCCAAATACATGCCAAAGGTCGGTGCCGGGTGGTCAGACTCCAAGGGTTGGAGGTGAGTGTGGGAAAGCAGGAGGTGGACGCAAGGCTGGAGCGAGGCTAGTGCAGGACAAAGACAATAGTGGGACAGGCTCAGGCAGGAGCAGGAGCAGCAGCAGGCTGGGAGTTGCTGGAGTCCGGGGTACTGCGAGGCAGCAGGAGGGTTCCTGGCAGGATAGCGCTGGTCCTCAGACTGATCTGCATCTCTGCTGGGGCTGTGGAAATACCTGAGCCTAGGTCAGATGCCCCAGGCTCGGTTCAGTGATTGGTTGCTGCTGCATGACAGAGGACTGCCTCACCGCAGTCATTGAGTGATCAGTGCTGGGTTGGTTGAGAGTTTGCCACACGTGGGATGGGTGATGTTGAAAAGTTGCTTAGCTAAGAAGCTAATCTTAGGGATTGTAACTTAAGTTTTACTCACTAGAAAGTGTGATTATACTTTTCTTTTATTTGTAACCATTTTCTATGTCTAGTATCTCTGCTTAGTATCACTTAAAACTCTGCTGTTCATTCATAAACTTATTGTATTATAAATTCATCTCAGTGCTGTTATATTAAAGAAGGGTGTGAATACGCAGCCACACCAAGAGGAGACAGTGGACTTGGTAATTTATGTAAGTTTCCAGGAATTGGCTACTATTGAAACATTATTCCAGAACTGGAGGGCACATGGGGTTCCTGGCAAGGCAAGGAAAGGGCTGGCAGGGACCTGAACAATGTCTTGGGCCGGCTAACAGACTGGAGTGTCAGAGAGCCGACACACAGTTTAGCAGCAGCAAATCTGTCAGTGAGGCAGAGGAGTAACAAGGTGACTGACAGTTCTTGACGCCCTGAGAATGTGTCACGGGCTTGGCTACACTTGAGAGTTGCAGCGCTGGTGGAGGCTTTCCAGCGCTGCAATTAGTAACCGTCCACACCTGCAAGGCACATCTAGCGCTGCAACTCCCTGGCTGCAGCGCTGGCTGAACACCTGGTCTGCTTGGGGTGTAGCGAGTGCAGCGCTGGTGATCCAGCGCTGCTCATCAAGTGTGGACACACACCAGCGCTGTTATTGGCCTCCAGGGTATTAGCAAATATCCCAGAATGCTTTTAACTAAATTACTCTCTTTGTTTTGTTATGCTGCCTCTCTTTGTTTTGTTGTGAACTCGGAGCTCCGGAGCTCCGGTGCTCCGGGAGCTGCTTATCAAACACCTCCTGTTTGCTGTGATCAATCTGTACCTGACTGTGAACAATCAAATAAGATAACCCCTGTGAATGAGGCAGGCAGGGAGTGAGTGTTTGCTTGACAGAAACAGCGGGGGCAGAGGGGAGAAAGGGAGTCCGTTGACTGCAGGCTGTTTGCAGTTAAGAGTTAAGGGTAAGGGATCGGGAACATTTTCTGATTTTGCAAGACAGGAAGCTAACACACAGTGTTGGCTCCAAAAATCCACTCTCTCTCTCTCCCCCGCTCCCTGTCACACTACGCCCCACCCCACCCCCCTCTTTTGAAAAGCATGTTGCTGCCACTTAAACGCTGGGATAGCTGCCCATAATGCATCACTCCCAACAACACTGCAAATGTGGCCACACACCAGCGCTGGTAGCTGTGAGTGTGGCCATACACCAGCGCTGTTCCTACACAGCTGGATGACCAGCGCTGTAAACTCCCAGCGCTGCAACTCTCAAGTGTATCCAAGCACTGTGTCCACTAGGACTGGCTCTAGGAAGTGCTATTAGCCATTCATTCATCTGTCCAAATAGCAAACTTGCCCACAAACAGAGCACAGAAACAGAACAAAGGAGTGCTGGCTTTCAAAACTACAATGCAACACTCCTCCCAGTCAGAAAATCTTCAAGTTATGGAAGGAGGCTACAGAACATGGAAACAATCTGATGAAGTCTGGGAAGGTAGGATACAAGCCCCAGAAAGATAGAGGTAGGTCAAGTATGTGACTGGCTCTCCCAAACAATTATTAATTGAGTGACTTTCCTAGACCCTGCTTCTCACAGCATCCGTATGAACTGCTCAGCCAGCTTAAGTGCTGATAGTATCTGCTGTCCCACACTTCATGCTCTGATTGAACCTTTTCTCCTCAAACCCTGACACTTAGCCAATCAGCACCGTTTGCATTACTAGATATCTATATATTTGATATTCCAGAGGCATAGACAAGATGGGCAGATCCTTACCAAAGTTATTTATTTGTAGCGGTGAGAAAGAGTAAAAGTTGGAGAATGAGGGTGATGGGAGAATGCCTTCCAGGTGGGCCAAAAAAAAAAAAAGAAAATGCTGACATGACAAAACTTCCCCTTTAATCAACTTATTTACCCTCTTGAAAGCTCACAATGACAAAGGATCTGAACTGGAGCAGCCAATATCCCTCAGTGTCCCTTGCAGTAAATGATTGCTCTCTGGCCCGGCTCTGCTGACAGAGATAGAGAAGTGTGATAGTGTTCCATAACAAAGGATAAATGGTAATATCCACTGTTACTTTCCGCTCTGCAACCAAGCTGTTAGTATAGAGTGCTTAGATTGGGAAGTCAGTACTATTAAAATAAAATTACTTTTCTTCCCCCCTACCCCTGCAAGCTGAACAATGGCTATAAAAGAGCCATATATTTCCTAATAAATACTAAGCCATGAAGGAATCAGATAACCAATGACGCCAAGTCTAAATGCATTTTTGCAATGAATTGTCACTCAGATATCAATAAACATTGTGTACTTTATCATCATCTTACTGGGTTTGCAGGCTGTCTCAGTATTGTTTATTTCAGTGTCTTAATTTCCCTGTTTCTCAGCATCCTATTGCTGCTAACTCCACCCCGACTCGGAGGCAACGTCCATAGGTAGGGTGGATTATATACATTAAGGCTCTGCTTTTGCCACCCTGTTCTGCTGTACTTTTTCTGTGCAGCACACAGCATATATATTTTGCACGTGCACACACACACACACCCCTTACCTCTCTTGCTCTCACCCTCACAGAATAGGAACTGGGAGAAGGTGTCAGAGAATAAAAATAAGCCTACCTCCAGTCTCCTATAAATATGTGATAACTTTATGACATAGCCAACTTTAGGAGCTAAGGATTCCATTATGCATTCCAAAAGGACATGGATAATTTTCATGCAGATGAACTGCAGAATGAGGCCTTCAATAACTTCTGTCCCTTGTTGCGAACTATTGCAAAATAAAGACACATCAGAAAAAAACTGACTATGGTAATAAAACAGCAGAAAAATAACTAGAGATAAGGAGAGCCCAGAAACAATATGCCTCCTATTTGTGATTCTGCATGAAGAGAAATGCAAAGATAAAGATGCATCAATATGTGATAAAAATGATGCTTTGCCTCCCCCTCAAAAAGGGATTTAATAAACTATTAATTTTGCAGAATACATATTTTGGTTGAGAGAATCATATCAGACCAGATGGTCAGATACTCAAAATAGTGTAAATTAGCCTAGCTCCACTGAAGTCAGCCATATGCAGATGAACATTAGCTGAGGAGCTGACCCACCGTGTCTCACACTTTTTTTCATTCAGGTAGTCTTCTGTGTCCCTGTTGGAGCCCCGAAGATTCCCCCATACTCCCGAGTCCCACGTCTCCACATGACAACTACAATACCAACCTTCCTGGCAAGAAAGATTGCAGTGGATTCCTTTTGGAGCTGCTAATTGTTCTACCTTAATCAACTAGGAAGGCTTTTGTTCAGTGACACAAAAGATTGCCTCCTACCCACCTCTCTCTAGTCACGGGAACTAAGTGTCTACAGGGCTGCTGGGGTCTGCAATTCTTTAATGAAAAGAAGAAAATAATTCAGTGGACCAGACAACACATTAAGTAATCCTTTTCCCCAATCCTTTCCACGCACAGAGGGAGTTGTGTGTTTGACACTAGCTGGCACCAACAGAAGTCCTGCTTAGCCAGGTAGCCACAAGCACATTAATTCCACAGGCATTTATTGGATTTTTTTCACTTGGGTAGATATGATTAGAACAGCACAAGATGCTGTTACTTCAATCATTTATCATAATCATATTTCATTTATCTGAAAACCCTCTGGTTCTCGGCATTTCAGATGTGATTGGTTCTGCCATCACCCCTCCCCCCTTCCCCTTCTGAAGAATGTTTGTAAGTGAACATTAGTTAGCAAGCTGGAAGAGAAGCCGCAACCTACACTCTACAAGGGGGCTTTCAGCTTTGAAGTTAGGATCAGTTTCTACAAAGACTAGTGTGTAAGATAGATCTAGCATTATTGTTTCCATCAGCTGGTAAGGTACAAGCACAGTGAGAGGCTGAGTTGTCTTAGGGGCTGGACATATGAGATGACTCATAAGATTTACTGTTCTTTGTTCGGCAGGTGTGAAGTCACGGGAGTGCTTTAAATAGAGCTCAGTACACTATAAGAAACATCTTCAACTTCACTATCATTTAATGTGGCTACGAGTGGGGTTTGCCCAACACAAGTGCTGTTAGATGTACATATTTCCCAGTTATACTATCACGCTCTACATTTCTGCAAAGATATCATGCCTATTTATGATGCCATATCACAGGAGGAAGCTCTTGTCCTTCTCTGGGGTTCTGTTAATTTAACTCTCCCTCACTTAAAACCGTTCTACAGATCTGTTACATTCTGGGGTGCAATCCAGACCAGGGAAGAGTTGTACCACTGGGACAGCCACAGTCAGCAATAAGCATGCACTCTGTGTCTATGTATTGGGCAGTTTTGGTTCAATGCTTTGAATCCAGGAGCCTGCCTGCAATACCAGACTTCTACTGTTCTCCACCAGCCCTGGTTAACAAGTGGTAAGGTGACTCCACCCTCTTCCCAGCCCCAAATTTCCCCCACAATGCATGTTCAGAAAATTCCAGCCTTGTCCTGGAACACTCAGAGAAAAGTTACTACAACTTACCAAACCAGTTTTGATCTAAGGTAAAATCCTCAGCACACGTTTCCATCTAGATGTCTGACTGAACTCCTGGGTCAGGATTTAGCCCTCAAAGTCAAATGGCTGGTATCTTTCTCTTCTTAGGTGAAAGATAGATAACATGGGATTCTGTACCCCTCTCTTTTATAGCCCACAGAAGAATTGATTTCAAAGATTCAGAAGGATACCTCCAACTAAAAGTCTATTTCCAGCTGTGAGGTAGACAATATGGAGGCTGCCTTGAAGGAAGCGTCCTGCTGCTTCTTTCTCCACTGGGGTTGTCTGCTAAAATGCAAATTATTTAGTTCTTGCCCCCTCTGGTGCAATTGAATGAACATTAAACATGTGCTTGTCAATCTCCTCTCCCACCCAGGTAGTGTAAGGTTTGCCTCCATCCCTTGTAGCTTAATGAGTCTGTTTAAATGACATGTAAATACAGTCTCACTGTCTTTTCAAAGTACTTTGGAATTAACTCCCAGTGGGGAAACTATATTCCTTTGTCTTGGGTGGGATAACTTATCAGCTAAACACATTTTAAGAATTAGAATTTCACTTTATGTCCATAACTTTGCATTAGTTGCTTGCATCTACCTGCCACAATGATATCAATAACCATTGAGTCATGAGCTTTTCACTGACACCTTGCATGACACTGATGAGATACATTTCATGATATTACAGAATTGGCGTGCACTTGAAATGGTTAAGCCAGAAGCAATTCATTACCAGATATCTGAATGCCTCTTGCCTTCTGCCTTGGGACTATTCTTAATGTCACAATATCACACTTGAATTCATCCTTTAAGTAAGTAAGAGCATGACTTGAGTTCTTGAGTCAGTAGACCTAAGGGTTCAGTCACATCCAGGAATAGAAAAAGGGGTTAGGGTTAAGACAAGGAAGGTAAAAAAGTAAGGGCAAAACCCAGCAATGTTGTCCACCCAGCAAGTCACTTCTCTCCCTCTTTCAGTCTCAAGCCCTAATCCAAAGGCCACTCTAGTCAATGGGAGTTTTTCCATTTACTTTAAAGGAGTTTAGATCAGGTTCTTAATGTGCTGTCTTAATTGAGGGTACAGATGTTCCATGGGGCCTTATGTAGATTTACACCATGAGACAGACCTAGTGTTGCCAGCTTTCAGCATGCGTCCCACAATATTTGGTGATTTTCCTCAAGCCCCAGATACTGAACTCATATGAATCCATGAGACTCTGAGGGTTTTTTGTTTGTTTGTTTTCTAAAATGCAAGTTTCTAGCCTCTAGGGTTGCAGAGAAAAGATGGAAAGCTTTACCTTACATGGTTCAAAGACCAGAAAGCAAGTAAAAAGAACCCAACATTTGTTATTTGAAGTGTCTCATGATTTCTTAAGCCAATATGGTGGATTTTGGGGGTGATTCTTTTTTAATAATATAGGTTGGCCATAATGCAGCTATGTGAGTATATGTTTTAACAACTGAAACAGTCAGGTGGAAGTTGGTCCAAACCCACAACAGCAAAGATGAGCCACCTGGGAAAATTATAAAAACGAAGAGCTGATCCTGAAACAAGTCTAATGTGCAAAGTTGTGTATTGACATCACAATGCATGTACAATGCTGGAGCCGTAAACTTTCCTGCAAGAAGTACTCCTGAGGGCATTCTGCGCCAAATTTTTTTTTTAAAAATGTGCACCAAAAATAAAAAATGGGCACACAAAATATTTTAAAAGTCTGCAAATTGTATTTGTCAAATAAATGTGGAGGCTCCAGCATGGGATTGGGGAGCACAGGCCACTGGCTGCACAGAGGTGACTGTGTAGTTCCCCCTCCCCAGCGGAGAGGCTGCACCCAACCCCGACACAACACAATGACTTGTCCTGCCCCAGAAACAGCCCAGGGCCCTGCCCCTCCATGCCAGGGGCACTAGGTGTGGGCACGTAGGCTCAGCAAGGCAGGATCCAAGTATGGAGGGGCTAAGTGGGGGGGGGATCCATGTGTGGTTTGAGAGCGTTCGGTGTAGGGCAATCTGGGTTCGGGTGGCTAAGTGGGGGATCTGGATGCACAAGGGCTTACTGCGGGGGGAGGGGTTCTGGGTGCAATGGTAAGAGGACTTTGTGGGGGGGTCCAGGTGAAGGTGGATGGGGCTCAGTAGGGGGTGGGTCTATGTGTGTGGGGGATAAAGCATAGCAGGGGTATCTGGGTGTGGGGGGATCATTTGGGGGGTCCAGAAGCTGGGAGAGTGGGGCTCAGTGGGGTGGGTATCCAAGTGCAGCTGGTTGGGGCTTCAGGTGCAAGCTGGTTGGGGCTCTGAGAGGTGGGAATCCAGGTGTGGGTGGCTCAACGGGTGGTCCAGGTGCAGGGGGAGTGGGGATCATCAGGGGGGTTCTGAGTATGTGTGGGGGTGAGGCTCAGTGGGAGGATGTTGGTATGAGGGGGTCTGGATGCCCGGGGGATGGGCGAATGGGGGAGTAGCTCCCTGTACGGCTCCCCTCCTCCTGCACCTGAGGAGCGATGGGTGCCGAAAGTGCGGGGGGGGGGGGGAGAGGGGAGAGGAGGGGAATGTGTGTGTTTGCCGAGGTTCCTGCATTTGGGGGAGAAATCTGGGGGTAGGTCTGATCTGGCACTGGATGCCGTGCAGGGGAAGAGGAAGTCCCATTCTCCCCAGCCCAGCTGGGACTAGTACTTTAGCCCAGCACAGGGTATGAGCCACCAGATGGATCTCCCCCAGTCCTTCCCTATGCCCCACAGTGATTTACCTCTCTGCCGGCTGCCCTGGGCACCCAAAACATACTTCTGGGGAGGGTCGCATGACCACTCTTGTGGCTTCTCTTTGCTTCCCTATCAGAAAGTCATTTTTCTGCGGGGAAGCAAAGAAATCTGTGGGGGACATAAATGCTGTCCATGTTCAGTGGAGCAGAATTCCCTCAGAAGTAAAGAAGGGGGTATAATTTTCACAGGAACTCAGTGTTATTCAGGGGAATTCACTCCATGTGCTAAGAAAACCTCTGCAGGATGGGTTGAAATTCATATGTTCTGATCAGTATCTTATAGGTCCCATGGTGTGCTAAGATTTCACTGAATATACCAACTAAATAGCAATAATATAACATCCAGTTTTTGTTTTTGTGTACCAGAAAGAATTCAGGCCTTGATACCCAACAACAATCAACACAAAGACTTATGTGCAATATCATCTGATTTAGAAAGGACTGAACAATGAACAGTTCATAGAGAACAATGAACGGGCTTGAAAGGACTATGTTATATTATATAACAAATACGCAAATAAAACAGAGGTGATGTGAAAATCATTATGATTTTTGAATTCTCAAACAATTAGATAGAGGTATGAAGCCAACGTCTCTTCTAGCTTCATATGTGAGGCAAGAATATATGTATGTGTGAAAACGAGAGAGAGAGAGAGAGAGAGAAAGACACCGCCCCCATCACGTTTTCATTCTACCCTCCCACAGGCCTATCCAATCATCATTCTGCCCTGTAATAAGTCCACTTAAACATAATCAGAACCTGTTTATATTACATGTCCATCTAGGAAGTAACCATTACATGCATTATAATTGAATGTTTCATTGCTTGATAACACAAGATTTAAAGAAATCAAAGCTAATTATAGAGATACTAAGATTGAATATGAACCCTTACAATTGTAGTTTAATAATGTAAATACAGAAGCTCAGCTAGCTCATACTTATGTACCATATTCTCAACTGCTACATTTATTCAGATGCGATTTTGAAGCATTAACCAGAAGAGAGATCAACTTGATGGACTGACCAGAAGACTGAAAATAAGAGCTATAAATTGTATTATTTGGGTAAATATGTATTTATACAGTTTGTAAAGAAAAGCCTTGTTAATTCAACTGCTGGACTGCAATAACAACATAGGAACTGTTCTGGTTTATAATGTAAATCATGTAATTTAGGACAGGCATTATGTGTATTAAAAATGCAAATCAAAATCCTTATGAAATGCAGTTAATTTGCAGTAGCCACTTTTCAAAGTGTAATTTTGCAGGCATTTACATATTTTTTCTGTAAAAAATAAATTTAAAAGTATTTAGGAGTATTTGCATCTAAGTTACAGAAACCTGAAAATGGCAATAGAAATTGGTAAACTTCTAATTTCTTATAAAACTGAATGCATGGTTTTAAACTGTTCCATTTTTTTTAATTAGTAAAAAAGAAAGTCTCATTTCAGGCATATATTATCTTGTTTATCAAATTTTGCCTCTAGAAAATGTTTCCGCCTGCAAATTAGGGGCACATAATGGAGATCCAATTTGCAACAACAAGTAAATAGACTTGGGCCCTGAGACACAGATCCAGCCTAGTTGCGTTTGGCATGGGACTTGGAGAGGCTCAAATCTCCCTAAGGTCTAGAGCTGGTTCACCCCAGGTATAAGTTAAAGCAGCCTCACAGCTGGTCTGATATTTGATTGCCTGCCTGCAACGGACCTCAAGGGGCAACTGTGGTCACCAGAGCTTTCCAGAGCACAGCGCACTTCGGCTCTGTCCCTTTCCCCACTCGGACATGCCACCTATGCTGGGAGGTGTGAAGGAGGTGGCACAGAGAAAGCTCTGCTGGATCCACATCTCCAAGGTAACCCCCAGCTGCCCACACCGATCTCAGTGATGAGAATTCTGCCAAAGTAAGTTTCTAAAGCATCTGCTGAGGGGGATAAACACCTGAATAGAAGTGAAAACGTCACATGCTTTATCTCAAGGAGTGGGGATTGTGCCCTCTCCTCCAAAAGGATGGGCAGGGGGTTTAATCCCCTAACCAAGCAGATCCCTAAACTTCTGTGTGGCTCTTAAGGGATCCGAAGCTCCACCATGAATTTGTTGTGCGACCTTGGGCAAGTCACTTAATCTGTTCTTGCCCCATTTCTACCTCTGAAAAGTGTGAATAATGAGCCTGATTCAAAGCCCTTTGGGGGGAGTCCACTGGCTTGAATGGTCTTTAAATTAGACCCAGTAATACTTTACAGAACACAGATTGTTGGATGAAAAGCACAAGGAGTTTCATTACTCATCTCAGCAATAAGCAGGAGAGTAATAGCTGAAGTAATGAGCCCCAGTCTTGGTCAGATACATGTCAAAGATCTAGAATCAATGTGAACGTAACCACTGAAGGGCCAGGCAGATAAAAGCATTTTCTATCCCCCCTACTTAACTTCCAATTCAGTAGCAAGGACCATCCACACTACAAATCAGATCTGAAAAATGCTGCTTGATTACTTTTTAAATAGCTCGAACTAGGTCACCAAAAACAGAGGCTCTAATGGCCTAAATGTGGAAAATCACTGCTTGAAATTAACAAGTTGCTGTGCTTTAGAACTACACAAAAGCTTTTTGAGCAGATTGCTTGCAACTACACAAACTGTATCCTTTCTCACACGTGGCAAAAACCCGGCTTGCCAGATGCTAAATGATCATTTTCACAAAGTTTAAAGTGGTCTTTAAAAATCATAAAAATAATTTTTATTCTTAGAAAATAAGGACTCCAACCTCTTTTCTTTTCATTAGGAAATTCTTTATAAACACTGGCTCTAAACATATCTATTTGAGTGATTACAAAATGAGACATTGAGCTCCTGATGCGCTTCCAAAATAGTTCTCACCCAACTGAGGGAGAGAGTATTAAGCCACCAGAAGGTGTCTTAAAGAGTGTTACTTTATGGCCACAGCAGGTGATGTGTATTACTTCTATTGGGTAGCTGTAAATTGTAGCATCTACTCAATCTCGAGAGAGGCCTAAAAGATGGTCTGTTTAGCCACCACAACGAGTGACATGTGAGAAGTTAAAAGCAAGAGGTGCTGTGTTTTTGACTGTAGGATACCCTCAGGTCAATGACTGATAACAGCCAGATGCTGTACAAGATACCAGACAGGACCAGTTAACACGGCTTTTTACAATCACAGGGTCTCTATGCTTCCCCGAGAAGCACACAGGGGAACAAAATCGGTACAAGATGGCACAGGAAAAAACCCTCCTGTTTCAGCACCAGAAGCTGAAGGAAGTGAAGTCAAAGCCTCATGTGCCCCTTTCTCCCCAGCCTTCATGGCTCCATGTTCACTGTAGAGTAGGGGTAGCTGGCTGGGAATGGCAGGGTCCAGAGAGGATCAGTGTACACTCAGGTCCCCTCAGATTTCTACAGACATCTACGCAAAATTGAACAGAGCTCCTTGCAACTTCTCCTCCATGCCGACACCCATATCAAACAGAGGAGCCTTGTGCATGAATGGGCAGAGGAGTCAATGACAGCACGGCTCCCAAAGGCGAGTGTGGAGCTCCACAGCAATTTGACGCCATGCCCCCAACTCCTTTGTAGCTCCTCAGTCACTTCCCCACTGAGCTGAACCTCTGGGTTTTTCCTGGACTCCTGGTCCCGTTCCCGTCAGGTTTTACTGCAGGAAGCTATGAATTGGCCCATCTATAGGAAAAAGCAAGATGCTATATTACACTAATCCCACTTTTCCCCAGAACCCTTTGTTTTAAGGAGGAAAGTTTCACATATGAAGCCAAATTCTGCCAGGTTCCTGGAAACAGATGCACTATGCCCCCTCATACATGCACAAAGACGCTGCAAAAGCGATGTTGCTTTGTGACTACAAATAAACAACAATAATAGTTCATGTGATCATATTCTGGATGCATGTTGCCCCTGCACAGAACTCTGTTAGAGCAGAAATCTTCCTTGGAGTGAATGGGCCTTTTCTGGGTATTCAAACATTCATAGGTGTCAATTATCAGATTATCTAGTGGAATAAAAGACTTTAAATCTGGGTTCTAACCCCAGCTCTGCCACACGTTTAGGCAAGTCATTTAAGATGTGCCTCCATGGGGATTACATTGCCACTTTTGTACAGTACTTGAGACCTAGGATGAAGGAGGCCACAAAGGTGCCAAGTATTACTCTCATGCTGCTGATCCTGGGCTTCCCTCAGCAATCTACTGACAATGCTGCCTGTCAGCGGGTCTGAAAAGGAGGTTTTTAGAAGACAGCCAAGACTGGGATGACCATCCCATGCCATGAGTTTAAATAAGAGTGCAGCTATGCATGGCTTTTTGTGTGCATGACTACCGAAATCTGGAACAGAAATTGCATGTAGCTGCAGTCAAAACAAAATAAAGCATAACTCCCCTCCCTCCCCCTGTGATCACTTAAAATCTAGCCACAGATTTTAGAGAACATTCTCTTTTCAGATTTTCCAGACGATACAGTTGCGCTGCTCCGCACTTGTCCTGTAACATACTGTAACAGGACATGATGGAACAAGACACAGATCGCAACATGATCTGAAGAGTAAAACAAAATAAGAAAGGTTTAAACACACCTTCCTTTGAAAAGAACTGTTTTGTGGAAATTGGATAGCTCAGGAAATTGAAACTGGGAGAGGACGCTAGCACAAGTCCAACCCACGTTAAAAGTTGATTTAAAGTTGGAGCAACCTGACTGCAGTTCTCAGGGCTGTAGGAATTAGCAGTATTAGACAAATTCCTGGTGGAATCTGGAGACTCAGATCTGTGGGGGTACTGCCAGGGGGAAGCACCTAACATAAAGGGGCACTGGGGGCCAGCGGCAAGTGGGATATTGGCCAGCAGAGAGCGCTCCGGAGCTGGAAAAGCTAATTCCCTGGACAACCAGCAGAGGCCCACACTGGTGAGTCCCACCTTGTGACACATACCTATCCCAAAGAAATAGACACACTGTGGGAGAACTGAAACACTATCCTGATTCAAGACAAGGGAAACGGGGGCACAGAGGTTAAATGACTTGCCCAGGATTACATGGAGTCTGTCGCGGAGTCAAGAATTGAACCTGGATATCCTGGGTCCCAGCCCTGATGGGGTCTCAGAGAGGACTGCCTAGGGATGAAAACTATCAATTCACTCCTAGAAGTGATAACCTCATTGGTTGATGATTCTAAGGCAGGGGTAGGCAACCTATGGCACGAGTGCCGAAGGTGGCACACAAGCTGATTTTCAGTGGCACTCACACTGCCTGGGTCCTGGCCACCGGTCCGGGGGGCTCTGCATTTTAATTTAATTTTAAATGAAGCTTCTTAAACATTTTAAAAACCTTATTTACTTTACATACAACAATAGTTTAGTTCTATATTGTAGAATTATAGAAAGAGACCTTCTACAAACATTAAAATGTATTGCTGGCACGCGAAACCTTAAATCAGAGTGAATAAATGAAGACTCGGCACAGCACTTCTGAAAGGCTGCCGACCCCTCTTCTAAGGAAATCTGCACTGCTGATGCCTGGATGGGGGTCTGAGCTGTCCCTTCTGTGAACACTCAATTAACTAAATTAATTGGAAAAGACAGATTTGTGATTAAAGCATTGGCCAGCAGAGAGCGCTCCTCTGCTGGTCGTCCAGGGAATTAGCTTTTCCAGCTCCGGAGCGCTCTCTGCTGGCCAATGTCCCGCTTGCCGCTGGCCCCTGTGTCCCTCCCGGACCCCAGTGCCCCTTTACGTTAGGTGCTGCCCCCTGGCAGTACCCCCACAGATCTGAGTCTCCCCTCCCCAGAGCACCCCCAACCCCTACCTCTCCTCAGTATATGGCTACTGCCAGTCACTGTCTAGCCCCCGCTCACTGGGGCGGACTGCAGTGTACACACCATTCATCACTGGCAAAGGGGGGTTTGGACCTGCTGCCTTTGCCTACCCCAGGCTACCCCTCTGTAGCCCCAGTACCTATTCTGGCCTTTATCAAGGCCTGCAGCCTGGGGGTTCTCCAGGCAGGAGCTCCTCTGGCCTTTCCCCAGCCCTGCTCCACTCCAGGTACATTTGCCAGCTCCCAGGCAGCCAGGCCCTTCTCCCTCAAGAGCTAGAGGGAGAGTGTCTGTGTACTTCTGGCCCACTGCCCTCTTATAAGGGCCAGCTGGGCCCTGACTGGGACATGGTCACGTCTGTGGCTGGTTCCCCAACCAGTCGAGGCTTGCTGCTTTTCCTAGCAGCAGCCCTCACGCAGCCTCAGCCCTCTCCCAGGGCTGATTTAAGCCTTTCAAGGCAGGAGCGGGTGACCACCCCACTACAGTATGTTCTTATGATGTGCTGGTAGAACTCTAGCACAATGGAGCCCCGCTCTCAGTGGGAGCCTCTGGATGTGTCCGTAATATAAAATAATACAAATAAAGCCTTGCTACCCGTAACCTAAATCTGGAGTTATATGTTTACTACCCTCCAACGTGCATGTAGCTCCCTTTCACATGAATGGAAATTCAGGGAACACGAGTAGAAGAAAATATTTCCTTTAGTGAATAGCACTAATGCCGCTTATAAGAATTACTTGGCTGTGGTAACCAGTAAACCTGTGTAGGGTTTTGATACATGTTTTAAGTTGTAAACAAGTTATTAGAGCACTGAGCTCTGGGACTCCATAGGAATTTAAAGATACCAAAGTCACGTTCAAGGACAGAATGCTACATTGCAACAATTGTCCAAGTTTGCCAAGATTTCATCCATTGGAAGAAAGTTTCTTCAGTTTAGCTAATTTTCTCTAGCCCCTAGGTACTGTGGAGAGATTCACACACCTGATGCATGTAGGTTCTAGAGGCAGCAGGTGTACGAAGGACAGGACGTGTGCACTCAATTTTGTGTAATGGAAGGGAGCTGTATTCACACGCTGTCATTTAGTGCTTTGGAACAAGTTATTTCTAGTACCAAACGCTTGAAAAATGTAATATTTTCCAAAAAGATAACACTGAAGAGATGCTCGCTATGCACTTTAGTGTACTAAAGTACAGGAAGGGATCACAAAAGCAACAGAGTTTTATTCTAAATATTGAAAAGGAGGTGGTAGGCATTTGTCCTCACCGCAGTGCGCCCCTTCGTTCCTGGACACAATGCTGCAGGGCACTCTGCCTCTCATACCCCTCTGGTGGCTATTCCCTTGGCCCGGCGATGGTCCAGTCCCATCCAGCATCTTCTCCAGTCTCCCTCTCTGGGTCTTCTGGGGCTCGGACGTCCAGCCAAGTCACCTAACAGTTTACTCCCCTGCTGGAGTAGGTCCAACGTAAACTTCACAAAACCTCCAAACATATAGTTCTCCCCTCTCAGGCTTCACTGAAATCCCTGGCCCCCTTCCTGGACCCCTGCAGAGATTCTCTGGAATCGCTTCTTCCCCAGCAGGATTCACCCACTGCTTCCCTTCACCAGAGACTCCAGCAGTTTACCTCTGAGGATCAATCTGCTCCTTGTAGGCCCTATCTCAGGGCTCCCCCACAGGAGCCTGGTCTCTTTCCTGTGGGCAACTCAGACTGACCTCATTAGGTCCTTCCCAGAGGGGAACTCTCCTTGATCCTCTCTCCAGGGTCTTCCTTCCTCTAGAAGTTCCTCGCTCTATGTAAGCAGTATTTTTCCTGCTTCACCACCACAACTAGGGTCAGCCTGTCTAATTAAGCCCCATTACATGCAGCTGGGGTCACTGATTAGCTTAATTGCCAGCTCATCACGGAGGCTCAGGAATAGCTGCGAAGTCACAGGCAAGACTGAGGCCAGTTTGCCTCAAAAGGCCAGCAAGGCCAGCAAGCCCATGACGGGGGCACCTAAAGGGATAGGAGTATTTACTAATTTCATGCATTGTGCTCATAGGAACACCCATCGATAGCTGCATATTAAGCTGTGACCTTAATCAAGTCATGCCATTTTCATAAAAGAGCAAAGACAATTCACTGTTTCCACCAGTGTCTCTTGTTTTCATGATGTATGAAAGTAACTTTTTCCTGCTAAAATTCCTTCATACCATTAGTGAAAACAAATGTGTGCCTCATTAAATGAAGCTTAAAGTATTATATTCTGTTCATAAATAGGTAAAAATCCACTCGTGGCCAAAGGAAGAACAGCTGAACTGCTCTTCTGTAACTTTTTTCACATGGGAAATGTTTTTTTCATATAGCTACACTGACACTATACCCATTCATCTGCCTCTCCCCCAAAATCATTAACTTACATTTAAGAAAGCTCAAGTCCATGTCTTATCAATGCAACCATTAACTATCTAGCAAATCACTAGATACAGAAATATTAGCATCCAAACCACTCACACACAGTCTACCCTACAAAAGGCATCCATCATTCTAGACAGCACCACAACATATTCCCTTTCAATGCAAACGTATAACAACTAACATTCTGAATGTAATGACTCAAAATCAAATGCACACACCGAACTATACCTGTATAACCTTTCCTTTAAGGTTCTACATTTTTTAATAGAGTCATTATAAAACTTTGAATCATCATGATCTTTAAATTCTTATACAGTGTACTTCTTGGGGCGTCCCTCAGCTGGCATGTGCCAGTGTCGTAAATCAATGGAGTGGTGTCAAATTACACTACCTGAGGATCTGGCCCCTTATCGTCTCACACCTTCCTACAAAGAAATTTCAACCTAGGGTGACCAAATGTCCCGATTTTATAGGGACAGTCCCAATTTTGGGGGCTTTTTCTTATATAGACACCTATTACCCCCTACCCTGTCCCGATTTTTTACACTTGATATCTGGTCACCCTATTTCAACCTGATTTATTTCCATTAGAATTGAGCATTCAATACTTTCCTTCTTTTCCAAAAATGGTTCCTACTATTTTTTTTCCTAATCTCTGTAGTTTAAAATAGAGATTTCTCAGTCAAATGTATTTCCTAGAAATCCGAGTATTTCAAAGCAGAGTTAAGGCTGTGTATGTTTCGTACTTTGAGTAATCAGAGATGTGGACAATAGGACACCATAATTTTGTATTTGAGGGGAACGTGCTGTGATGAAAAGCAGGCCCCCTTAAAGGTATCTCAGGGAGAGCACCCAAAAATTGAGACACAAAATCAATAATAATTTTTAAAATTAAGGTTTATTGTGGTAATCATCTTACAATTACTTACAAATGAGATATTGTTGGTACAGACAGACAAAAATAATTGACCAAGTATTCTACTGTCTTTTACGGCTTCTTTTGGATGAACACCAAAAGCTTTTATTCTGCTTTGCCAAGAAACTTGTGCTTTCATGCGTAGGCCATAGGCTCTAATTTCTGTTTTATAAATATAAAATTAAATAACTCATTTTCATTGCTGAACTACTTGGAGCTTAATTTATTATTATTATTATTAAAGAGTAATTTTGGAGTTTTGCCATATTTTTGCTGTGTCTACAGTTTCCGAGTTTGACTACCTTAATTAAAATGACTCTCAGTACAATACTAATTGATTTTATGATCAAATAATTAATAGCAATTAATTCATTTTAAACTATTAGCATAAGTATTTTTTACTTCCAGCTGACATTTCCTGTCTCGTAGAATTCATACCCTTAGGCATGAGATGTAAAACACCAAAACTTTTCTTGAACAGATATCCACAGAGAGTGCTACCCACTCCCCCTCCAGAAATACATTCTGCTAACATTCTTTGGTATTCTGATCACTTTTTTATAATCTGTAATTAATACTTGTGTGCCTTGCCAGTTTTCACCACAGTAGTTACCTAACTTCTGTTTAAAACAATTACAAGGCTTAGTAGATATTTGGTCCAAGTTTTGTCCAGGAAATGGTTAGAACTTTTTTACTACTACAGTTTTAAATTGTAATCATCTGCCAACTTACACAAAGCACTGGCTCCACACTCCCATTGGCCCGGAACCACGGGCCAATGGGAGCTGGAGTGGAGGCGGTGCCTGCATGCGAGAGCAGCGCGTAAAGCCTCCTGCATGCCTGCTCCCCCACCTAGGAGCCAGACCTGCTGTGCACTTCCAGGAGGCAGCGCAGTGCCAGGACAGGCACTTACACTCTCTGTGCTGCTGACTGGGAGCCACCCAAGGTAAGCCTGTGCCCCAACCCCGAGACCCAACCCCAGCCCTGATCCCCCCCCAAACCCAGAGCCCCCTCCTGCACCCCAATGCCCTCATCCCCAGGCTCACCCCAGAGCCTGCACCCCCAGCTGGAGCCCTCACCCCCCCTGCACCTCAAGCCCCTGCCTCAACCCACTCCAAATCCCTCAGCTCCACCCCCCAACCTGGAACCTTCCCCTGCTCCCCAAACCCCTCATCCCCAGCCCCACTCCAGAGCCCGCACCCCCAGCCCGAGCCCTCACAACCTCCTGCACACAGGCGCCAACTTTTTCTGTGCCAGTGGAAGTTCGCGCCCCCACCCTGACTCCACCCCTGCCCCTAACTCCACCCCTCTCTGCCCCTGTTGGACCCCTCCCCAAATCCCCATGCTGGCCCCGCCTCCTCCCCCAAGTGTGCCACGTTCCCCCTCCTACCCCCTCCCTCCCAGGCTTGTCGTACGAAACACCCATTTTGCAGTGCAAGCGCGGGGAGGGAGGAGAAGCAGGACGCAGCAGCACGCTCAGGGGAGGAGGTGGAGCAGAGGTGGAGGTGAGCTAGGGTAGGGGGTGGGGAGCTGCCGCTGGGTGCAGAGCACCCACCAATTTTTCCCGGGGCTGGAGCACCCACGAAGTCGGCGCCTATGCTCCTGCACCCCAACTCCCTGCCCCACACCAGAGCCCCCTCTCACACCCTGAACTCCTAATTTCTGGCCCCACCCCAGAGCCCGTACCCCCAGTTAGAGCTCTCACCCTCTCCCACACCCAACCCCCTGCCCCAGCCCAGTGAAAGTGAGTGAGGGTGGGGGACAGCGAGCCACCGAGGGACGGGAAAATGTACTGAGTGGGGTTGGGCCTCAGGGCAGGGGTAGGGAATGGGGAGGGGCCTCAGGGAAGGGGGAGGGGCTTAAGTGTTCAGTTTTGTGCAATTAGAAAGTTGGCAACCCTAGTGGCAACTGTGTTCCATTGTCCTGAGGCCATTTCCCATGTGGCTCCAGCACCCTCTTCTGCTCTTACCTCATGGCCTCAGCCTGCAGGCTGTAGCAGCCTGCCAGGAGCGCTCTCTATCTCCCCCGGTCCCTGCTTGCAGCAATGCTCTGTTCAAGGGGCTGGTGTTCCTTCCTCGTGCTAGGAGCCTGGTCTTCTCATCTCAAGCTCCAGTCACCTACTGAACTCTGCTCTGCCCAGCAGCTCTTCTTATATTAGCCTGCTGGGCCATGATTTGCTGCTCCTCTCAGCCCCTTTCTAATTGGCTGCCTCCCATGCAGCCTCCCTAAGGCTGCTTTTAACCCCTTTTCTGCCAGTGAGGGGCAGCCAACCCATCACAGGGCCATAAAGTGCTAGTTTGGAGGTCAGACTAAATGATTTAATTGTCCCTTCTGGCCTTCAACTCAACAAAATTATGAACATTTTCAAAAATGCCTAAATGACTTAGGAGCCTAAATCTCATTTTCAAAAATGACTTAGGCATTTAGGAACCAGTACATCCCTTTGGCTTTCAGTGAAACTTAATCTCCTAGGATACTTTTGAAAATGGGACATAGGAGCACAATAGGATTTTCAAAAGCATCAGCATTTTTAGGCACCTAAATTCCTTTGAAATTTGGCCTCACTAGGGTCCTAAGTTACTCAGGTGCTTTTGAAAATGTGAACCCAAGTTTAATTAGCCATTTGTGTAAAAATGTGATTTCAACAGCAACACTAGTATGTAACAATGGTAAATCAGATCCTATGAATGCAATTACCATGAGTAAATGCACAATTGTGTTACTTATACGCAAAAGGCCGGTCAGACCTCCTGGAAGCTTTTTTCCTCCACTATTTCTTGCTCGCACATTTAAGTAATTCTGGGCCATACATTGCATTTGTTATTTGCAGTTTAAGTGCTGGAAGTGAACATGTGTAAATGGAAGTCACTTTTTTTTTTCATTCAGTGAACTACAGTAATTTTTCTAAAGAGATTTATGGCAAGATTCTTACTCACCATGAGTAAAACTTTTCTCCATGAATAGTTTTACTAACTTCAGTGGGATTACTCCCATAGGCCCTGATTTCTGCAAGCTACCCAACACTAAGCACACGAGTAATTCCATCCCTGTTCAGCAAAGTCATTATGCACATGAGTAACTTCAGTTAATGAATAAAGCTAAATCAATATAAGCCAATTTGCAAATTGATTTCAGTATGTCCAGGTGGGGGCGGGGGTGTACTGATTTAACTAAATCAATTTAAAAACTGAATTTAGTTATACAATTTTTATTTATTTTTGTTTAGCCAAGGCCTTATTTACAGTTTCGAGCTTTTCATTGTGAACACTAGGACAGCCTTTTGATGGCTGAAGAATAAACATGCTTGCAAAGTGAATCATATATTTAATTATTGTTTGTTTGATTTAATCTAACTTGTGTGGGGATTTTTTTTCTTTTTTTTTCTTTTTTCCAATGGGTGACCCTCAACCCTCTCCAACCGTTCACCCCTAAAAAAAGAGAGGATTTTTTTCACATTGGGGACAAACAACAACTACTCCACCACTGGATGAATATGTAGAACTTCAATCCTTGCAATAGCAGATTACTTCAGAATTACACAACTAAGTGCTATAGAATGATCAACTGGGCAGGGTTAAATCCATGTAAAGCCAACATTTGCTCATACCATCCACAGTTTACTGCCCGTGTAGCTTAATGTTCAATCAAATGATATAAAGGAGAGAATTGTATGTAACCATTTTGCTTTTAACTCCCCTCATACCCTAACGGGAAATTTTTATTGCACATTTTGGCATATCCTAAAAATTTGTTTCCTAGCTAAAAGATCTTCATTTTAGACAGATTTCCATTTGTTGCCTAGACCTGCAGTTGTGTCTGCCCAATATTGTGAATTCCTGACATCACAAATGGTGAATTATAATGGCTCTTGGAGTTGTTATTTATACTAACGCAATTCTTTCCACTTGAATTGGAAATTGCCTTTTCCGCTGAAAATGTCCTTCTGTTTGTGTCATTTGCTTAAGATTTCAGAAATCTACATCAGGCCTCTTCTGTCTGGCTGGTTTTACAAGGTTGTTTTTTCTAGGAAACCACATGCCACCTTCAGCACAGCTATTTGTATGGATTTTACCAGCCAGATCTGGTTCAATTTACAGGAAATTGCAGAACTTTGTGTTTGCTTAGACTAGTTTCGTGTTAGCAAACCCCCGAACACTCAGCAAACATGAAGCAAACCCGCGAGAAACTTTGCAGCTTTGTAAAGAAAATGGTGAAATTTGCTACCATTTTGGCTGCAGGGCTGCATAACCCCTTTTCTCCCTCCATTCACTGTCCCATCAGCACCCTTCAGCTCACTTGACCCTGAGGTCTTCTGTGGGAATTGTGGAGAAAGCCCTATTAGACTCAGGACTGAAGGGAAGTTGGACTATTGGGTTGAAAAATATGGTCTGCCCCTCTCACATCACCGAGATTGAAAATTTTCCACATTCCCGGTTCATTCTGCTCCATTCTGAGCCTTTCCCATTTTTTTTCCTGTGCAGAGCACATAGGAGAATCCTGCAGGCATCTTTATTGCAAAACCTGAAATTAGACTTGGTTCTCTTTAGTTTTTGAGCTTTTAAAACATATTACGCAGTTATAACCCTCAACTTCCATTAAAGGCTACCACCATAAGAGACAACAAAGATGGGGTCCAGTCAAGGAGCCAAGGAAAGCATAGTCTAATCCAAGACGGCATAGTCTAACTACAGCAGTTTACTGGAATTGGTCCAGAATTTTCCATCAGAAGATATTTTTGATGGAAAATGTAGCTTCTGCAAAATTGAATTATGGTTAGTTTTGCAGAAATTGTTCGATTTTGCAGAAATGTTCAATTTTTCCATTGGGGAAACCAAAAAGAAGCATTTCATTTTGGGTGGGTTTGACTTAAGTCAAAATATTTTGGTTTGTTAAATGGACCTGAAATGTTTCATTTTGAGTCATTTCAACATTAAACTTCAGTTTCTCATCGGGCAGCATTGCTTTATGAGAGTTTTAGTTTGAGAGTATTGTTTGATATTTCAGCTTTTCATCCCAGTTTTGGATGCCAACAAGCATTGACAGGAGTTTCCTATGGGATGAAAAGTCCGATTTTCACTCAGTTCTACAATTTACATTGCTACTCTTAGTAAAGAAATCATCTGCTGCTGTTCAGCAGCTCCTTAGCACGAGACAGCCCAGCACAATACAGTGAAAAGCTGAGGCATTTGGGTTTACTGACCCTGTGCTCCCCTAAAACCAGTGAAAAATCAACCTCAAGGTGATGGCAGGAGGAATGAATTGTGACAAAATGAAAAAGTAGCTCTCTCCTAGTTATAAAGAAAATCTATGAAACGCTCAAGGAGATGAAAATTGCTTCACGCAAGAATTATCAAGGCCTTATTATGCCATGAGCAAGAGTAATTCCATTCTTCTCCTCCTCCCAAAATACATACATTTAGGAAGTCATCAATAGGAATACAAGAAGCTAACAGATTTTATATTCTTCTTATCAGCAGTGACATTAAAACAAGTCAAATGCAGTTACAAATATGCTCAGTCACCCCCAAAACCCAGGGCATTCTACCCAGAGATCTCACAAATAAAAATATAAATAAGTAATACAGAGAATAATTATCATCACTGGGTCCTACTCAGCTCTTCTTACTCAAGCAAAACTCCCAGTGAAGTCACTGCTGAGTGCTATAGAAAGTCTATGCAAAGGACTATTAAAATCATACATCATACTGGAAGAGGAATACAGAATCTTGAAGCAGATGAATGCATGAAGACGACAGAGCTTTGCATAAGACAGGTAGAAATAGATTGAAATAATTAAAAAGTGCTACAGGGAGAAAGACGGAGGTGCACATAATAACAACTAGAACAGGAGTACTTGTGGCACCTTAGAAACTAACAAATTTATTTCAGCATGAGCTTTCGTGAGCTACAGCTCACTTCTTCGGATGCATAGAATGGAACACGCAGACAGGAGATATTTATACATACAGAGAACATGAAAAGGTGGAAGTATGCATACCAACAGGAAGAGTCTAATCAATTGAGATGAGCTATCATCAGCAGGAGAAAAAAAAAACTTTTGAAGTGATAATAGACGGTGTGAGGAGAACTTAACATAGGGAAATAGATTCGATTAGTGTAATGACCCAACCATTCCCAGTCTCTGTTTAAGCCTAACTTAATTGTATCTAATTTGCATATTAATTCGAGTTCAGCAGTCTCTCTTTGGAGTCTGTTTTTGAAGTTTTTTTGTTGCAAAATTGCCTCCTTCAAGTCTGTCACTGAGTGGTTAGAGAGGTTGAAGTGTTCTCCCACTGGTTTTTGAATGTTATGATTCCTGATGTCAGATTTGTGTCCATTTATTCTTTTGCGTAGAGACTGTCCGGTTTGGCCAATGTACATGGCAGAGGGGCATTGCTGGCACATGATGGCATATATCACATTGGTAGATGTGCAGGTGAACGAGCCCCTGATGGCGTGGCTGATGTGATTAGGTCCTATGATGGTGTCACTTGAATAGATATGTGGACAGAGCTGGCATCGGGCTTTGTTGCAAGGATAGGTTCCTGGGTTAGTGTTTATGTTGTATGGTGTGTGGTTGCTGGTGAGTATTTGCTTCAGGTTGGGAGGCTGTCTATAAGCGAGGACTGGCCTGTCTCCCAAGATCTGTGAGAGTGAGGGATCATCTTTCAGGATAGGTTGTAGATCTTTGATGATGCGCTGGAGAGGTTTTAGTTGGGGGCTGTAGGTGATGGCTAGTGGCGTTCTGTTATTTTCTTTGTTGGGCCTGCCCTGTAGTAGGTGGCTTCTGGGTGCTTTTCTGGCTCTGTCAATCTGTTTTTTCACTTCAGCAGGTGGGTATTGTAGTTTTAAGAATGCTTGATAGAGATCTTGTAGGTGTTTATCTCTGTCTGAGGGGTTGGAGCAAATACGGTTGTATCTTAGAGCTTGGCTGTAGGCAACGGATCGTGTGGCAGCAGCACTGCTATGGGTACCAGCATGGCCCCACAGTATGCCAACATCTTTATGGCTGACTTAGAACAACGCTTCCTTAGCTCTCGTTCCCTAACGCCCCTACTCTACTTGCGCTATATTGATGACATCTTCATCATCTGGACTCGTGGAAAAGAAGCCCTCGAGGAATTCCACCGTGATTTTAACAATTTCCATCCCACCATCAACCTCAGCCTAGACCAATCCACACAAGCGGTCCATTTCCTAGACATTACTGTGCTAATAAGCGATGGTCACATAAATACCACCCTATACCGGAAACCCACTGATGGCTATACTTACCTATATGCCTCCAGCTTCCATCCAGGACACACCACACAATCCATTGTCTACAGCCAAGCTCTAAGATACAACCGTATTTGCTCCAATCCCTCAGACAGAGATAAACACCTACAAGATCTCTATCAAGCATTCTTAAAACTACAATACCCACCTGCTGAAGTGAAAAAACAGATTGACAGAGCCAGAAGAGCACCCAGAAGCCACCTACTACAGGACAGGCCCAACAAAGAAAATAACAGAACGCCACTAGCCATCACCTACAGCCCCCAACTAAAACCTCTCCAGCGCATCATCAAAGATCTACAACCTATCCTGAAAGATGATCCCTCACTCTCACAGATCTTGGGAGACAGGCCAGTCCTCGCTTATAGACACCCTCCCAACCTGAAGCAAATACTCACCAACAACCACACACCATACAACATAAACACTAACCCAGGAACCTATCCTTGCAACAAAGCCCGATGCCAGCTCTGTCCACATATCTATTCAAGTGACACCATCATAGGACCTAATCACATCAGCCACGCCATCAGGGGCTCGTTCACCTGCACATCTACCAATGTGATATATGCCATCATGTGCCAGCAATGCCCCTCTGCCATGTACATTGGCCAAACCGGACAGTCTCTACGCAAAAGAATAAATGGACACAAATCTGACATCAGGAATCATAACATTCAAAAACCAGTGGGAGAACACTTCAACCTCTCTAACCACTCAGTGACAGACTTGAAGGAGGCAATTTTGCAACAAAAAAACTTCAAAAACAGACTCCAAAGAGAGACTGCTGAACTCGAATTAATATGCAAATTAGATACAATTAAGTTAGGCTTAAACAGAGACTGGGAATGGTTGGGTCATTACACTAATCGAATCTATTTCCCTATGTTAAGTTCTCCTCACACCATCTATTATCACTTCAAAAGTTTTTTTTTCTCCTGCTGATGATAGCTCATCTCAATTGATTAGACTCTTCCTGTTGGTATGCATACTTCCACCTTTTCATGTTCTCTGTATGTATAAATATCTCCTGTCTGCGTGTTCCATTCTATGCATCCGAAGAAGTGAGCTGTAGCTCACGAAAGTTCATGCTGAAATAAATTTGTTAGTCTCTAAGGTGCCACAAGTACTCCTGTTCTTTTTGCGGATACAGACTAACACGGCTGCTAATCTGAAACCTGTCATAATAACAACTGTACTGTTATGTCATAGTAGCTGGAACTAAAACAAAAGTGGAACAACTGTAAAAAGAAAATGGAAATGCTACCGATAAAATGGAAAGAAAATAAAATTTGCACATTATAATTTATTCATCCTCTGAATGTTATTAAGATTCAAGCTCAATATTATAACAATTACAGCACAATTTCATTTATAGCATCCTTCATATGGAGCATAATAAAATGCTTTACAGAGAGAGAGGTAGTGGATAAAGCTCGACAGAAATACTCTCTTACAGACTGAAAAAGAGCAAAAAAACAACAAAAACTTAGGTCCTGATCCTAAACAGCTGATTTCAGTTAGGCTCTGCATAGCTTTAGGAGCTTCTGCCTATATGGAATCACTTAAAGATTGAGACCTTAATGCAGTGTAGGAAAAGCTATGACAGTTGAAAGGTATGAACTATGCTAGTGAATACTCCAGCAAGCCTGTGAGGGTTGAAAGAGAGGGAGAGGAATGGTGAAGGGATATTTGAATAGAGTTCAGAGTTAACTGTAGGTAAACTGAAATTAAATAAGCAATTTGGGTGCCTAAAGTTCAGCATCTAAACCCATACTGAGGTGCCTAAATGAGGTCTGATTTTCAGAGGCTTTGAGCAATTGCAACATCCCAAGAAAGTTAATATGAGCTTCAGTTGCTCAGAAGCTCTAAGAATCAAGGCAACTACTTAGGCACCTACAGATGTTTTTAGATGCTGGACTTTAGGCCTAAATATGGATTTGGAGAATATTTTTTCAAAAATGCCTCATGGATTTAGATGCATGAGTCCATCCTTAGAGGTTTTTAAGGCCTGGCTTGACAAAGCTTTGGCTGGGATGATTTAGTTGGTGTTGGTCCTGCTTTGAGCAGGGGATTGGACTAGATGATCTCCTGAGGTCTATTCCAACCCTAATCATAGAATCATAGAATATCAGGATTGGAAGGGACCTCAGGGGATCATCTAGTCCAACCCCCTGCTCAAAGCAGGACCAATCCCCAACTAAATCATCCCAGCCAGGGCTTTGTCAAGCCTGACCTTAAAAACCTCTAAGGAAGGAGATTCCACCACCTCCCTAGGTAACAGATTCCAGTGCTTCACCACCCTCCTAGTGAAAAAGTTTGTCTTAATATTCAACCTAAACCTCCCCCACTGCAACTTGAGACCATTACTCCTTGTTCTGTCATCTGCTGCCACTGAGAACAGTCTAGATCCATCCTCTTTGGAACCCCCTTTCAGGTAGTTGAAAGCAGCTATCAAATCCCCCCTCATTCTTCTCTTCTGCAGACTAAACAATCCCAGTTCCCTCAGCCTCTCCTCATAAGTCATGTGCTCCAGCCCCCTAATCATTTTTGTTGCCCTCCGCTGGACTCTTTCCAATTTTTCAACAGCCTTCTTGTAGTGTGGGGCTGAAAACTGGACACAGTACTCCAGATGAGGCCTCACCAATGTCAAATAGAGGGGAATGATTACATCCCTCAAACTGCTGGCAATGCCCCTACTTATACAGCCCAAAATGCTGTTAGCCTTCCTGGCAACAAGGGCGCACTGTTGACTCATATACAGCTTCTTGTTCACTGTAATCCCTAGGTCCTTTGCTGCCTAACCATTCAGTCCCTAGTCTGTAGCAGTGCATGGGATTCTTCCGTCCTAAGCGCAGGACTCTGCACTTGTCCTTGTTGAACCTCATCAGGTTGTTTGTGGCCCAATCCTCTAATTTGTCTAATTTGAATCTTCTATGATTCTAATGACTATCATTGGTACTTACGCTTCAAAACCCTTCAGGCACTATTGAAAATCTCCCTCTTAGATGCTTAACTTTAGGTAATCAAATTTAAAAATTGTGACTATTTTTCTTCCCAGGAAATATCATAGAAAAATATTTTTATTTTTGTTCAGAGACATTTTATTGCACAGAAAATATGTTTATATATATATGATTCAATGGCTGTTTTTTCATGAAAAAGAAACAAATGTAAGTGTTCACATTTTTCATCATTACATCATGATATCTTTAAATGACACTTTGAATTTTCAACTTCAGCCTTTTGAAAGTGTCAAATATTTTGTTCTAAAGTTACACTTTTTGCATGAATTTTGTAAAAATGGTCTTATTTTCATAAGAAACATATTCAAAATTTCTCAGATTCTTCACAAAATCAAAGAAGAAGAATCTGGCCCAATGTTTGTAGTCATTTAGAAAATTTTGAAAAAAAATATGCAAATTTGTTTTTTCCAAGGTTCACTTTTTATGCAAAACTTTTTGCACACCTAAAATTGTCAGAGGTCATGTAAAAATCCTGCTGACATACATACAAGCCTTCCTTCCAATTATTTCAATCATGCAGGAAAAAAAGACATTTGAATTTGACTCCCATTTTCAGTTTACTCATCATTTGTCACCAAAACCCACTTGAGAGTTAAAAGGTAATTGATTCTAATAAATTTATGGCGCTCACATTTTTCTATTTAAGCTATTTTTGATCATCACTGGAAGGCAATGCATAGCGCGAAAGAAGCCATATTATATCTACATTAGTGGCAAATGAAAGTGAATTGATGAAATGTGTCAGACAAGGGTACCAGAACATGAAGCACAGAGTGAGGGTTGTCTTGTTAAACATGAAATACAATGATTAATTTCATATATGTACATTACACACACACACACACACACACACACACACACACACACACACACACACACACACACACACACGAATGAGAGGAAAGCAAAGGAAGGCGTTCAGGTCCAGTCGTACTCAACAATTACAGCCCTGTGCTTTTTGCAGGCTAAGAACACAAAACCAAAACAGCTATTAAAATGACATAAAACAAAAACACTCACCCCACTGCAGCAGCTCCCTACTCCAGGTGTTGTGACTAGTGCACAGGGTTGCAGCATCGCTCAGGTTTGGCACGGCTTCCCCTCTGTCCTGTTGATGGAGAGATGGCCGGGCCAATTTGAGCGAGTAATGCTGTGACCCAGTGCACCAGGTCGCAATGTGCAGAGTGGGAAGCTGGGCCCAGCCCTGCGGGACTGGAGTCACTGCTGTGGGGTGAGTGTGGGGATGGCTTACTCTGCAGACCCCCCTTCGAGGGCTCCCACTCCCTGGAGGCAGGCCCAACCCCCTTCTCAGTGGCAGGGCCCAACTCCCAGGGATGGGGGCGGTGTGTGAAATGGATAAAACAAAATAAGAAATTCACAAAAACAGAACACATTATAAAAATAAAAAGAATCTCCCTCACAAACAGACAGTGGAACTATTGATTGTGCAATAGCAAACTTCACTGAACACATACAGAACAGAGGGAGCAGCTGGCTAGAGGATAAAGCTCTACAAATAATGAAGTGGATCTTTCAGGAGGGGCTACTATCTCCCTAGGTAACTGCAACTCTTTATAAAATCAGTCAGTCGCATTTTCTGCAGTTTACATTGATGAGAAATGGACAAATAGTTGAAAAGAGTTACAAATATTTTCCTAAATAGCAGCACCAAGTTTGATTCACTTTTTGTTGTGCTTTCAAGTTTGTGAGTAATTGGGAAATGTCCATATATTTGTGAAACTGTTTGCACAGAATCATAAAATATCAGGGTTGGAAGGGACCTCAGGAGGTCATCTAGTGCAACCCCCTGCTCAAAGCAGGACCAATCCCCAACTAAATCATCCGTTTTGCATGATTCACAAGTTTTAGTAGGAATGAATTTCCATTTGAGAATTCATACTAGAACTGTATTATTTGTTGTTCATTATTCATTACGTCTTCTTAAAGCATTTCAGGCTTCCAACGAGACAACAGAAATTACAGCATGTGACATGCATAGACAGTAGCTTATGATTTATGATACCATGCACACAATACCAATTGGGAATAATCAAAATTAACAGTTTGTGGACAACCCATACTACAGCACTAGGCAAATATCAAATGCATTTGAAGAATATGAAAATTGAATCAAATTTATCAACCAAAACAGGAGCATATGTTCATCTCTATTTAATAAGCAATTAAACGTGCTTAAGTCCCAATGAAGTCAATTAAACTTAAGCACATGCTTAAAGTTAAGCATGTGTTTGTAAAACTATGCTGAATGAGGCCTTAGTAAACACTCTTCATAACTAATAGTTTGATGAGCTTCGGTATTTATCTACCAGGTGTACAAAAATGAACGCTTTGCACAAAATAACATACTGTACACAATAATTTGGTGCCTGAAAGATTAAAATAGGTCAGGCCAAATTCTCTGAATATCTGTTAGATTGTCTTTAAAAATCAATTTTAAATTTTCCAAGCCAGTATGTTTGCTTCCTGCCAAATTACATACAATTCATACTGAGTCCAAGGGTATCTCTTCACTACCCGCTGGATTCGCAGGCAGCAATCGATCCAGTGGGGATCGATTTATTGTCTACAGTCTAGATGCAATTAATCGACCCCCAAGCACTCTCTCGTCGACTCCTGTACTCCAGCGCTGCGAGAGGTGCAGGCAGAGTCAACGGGGAAATGGCAGCAGTCAACTCACCGCGGTGAAGATACCATGGTAAGTCAATCTAAGCACGTCGACTTCAGCTACGTTATTCACGTAGCTGAAGTTGCACAACTTAGACCGCTCCCCTCCCCCGCCCCAGTGTAGACCAGGGCCGCATGTGAGTGATTCACTCCTAAAATATTCGTGGTCAGACCCTCAGCTGATGTAATCAGCAAGAGGCAGTGCTAACCATTGGAGGTCCTAAGCAGGAAAATTTGGGGGCCTGCCCCCCATACACCACATAACAAAAAGCGTATAGGGGAGCCCCTTGAGCTGCTTGGGCCCTAAGCAATTGCGTATGCCAAGCACCGGCTCTCCAATCAGCATTGCTTCATTGATTTCTCTGGACCTATGCCAGTTTATGCTAGTTGAGGGTCTGGCACATGGGTTTAAGAAGTCCTGTATCTTATCACTGTGACCTCAACAAACGTGTGGTTTGACTGAGCTAGCAAAGCTGCTGTCCTAATTCAAGTGTAAATCTATAGCTGCCATAGAACATAGTCTTAATCCCCAAAGTCGTATTTCCGCAGTTCTGCTTATTCCGATTATAGAGACATATCCTCAATCACTTGAAATAATGAAACCTGGAGTTCTACAAAGGGTAATTCAGATGGCTGCCCCCTCTCCCTCCTCCAGACTAGGGGACTCAGCACTCACATAACTTTTCAAGGCTTGGCAAAGGTCAGTAAACTGCAACAGGAGGCCAAAAGGATTAAAATATTGAGGCCTCATGCAGTCTAGATGCTCTTTCAAAAAGTAAGCATGGGAAGAGTACAGCGGAGCAGTTTGCCACAAGTAAAATATTAATTTTAAAAAGCATTAAAAATGCAGATTCTTTCCCCAGAAATTGTGCATTTCCAGCTTCCAAGGGAAGTGGCCCATCTTTGAGCAAAAAGAGAAACTGCCAATTAAAATCAGGAGAAACTGTGATACTTAGCCTGTAATTCTTTGTAAATGCCTCAAATTAATTGTCAACAACAGCATTTGTTTCTGGCACCATAAGGATCACCTATATTAACTATGGGGAAATATTTTGCTGACTATAGATTCTTTGTTTGAAGCTACTAAATTTACAGTATGTGTTTGTTACTCTTTCATCTTGAAAAAAAATTACTGGAATGTTTTGTAATTAAGCATACAAAGAATGTTTATCCATGTCATTATAACACAGCTTTAAAGCTTTTGCATTTCTTTAGCACAGTTTTCAGAAAAATATAAAAATCAGCTTTGCAAGTCTGGCAGATGTCCAAAACCAGAGATGATCAGAAAAAAAAAAGTCTTGACTCGAAGAAACAAACAGGCAAGAACTCTGAAGTTTTTGATAGATGTGGTCTTTCCTCAAGCCATGGAGTTCAACTGGAGCAACTCCAGATAGTCATACACTTTGTATTGCTATCCAGAGGCTCCCCAAGTCCAAATCAATTCAGAGTGATTTGAAAGACATCCTTGCTAAGTTTTATCTTTTCAGTGCCTCTAACCTGAACTACTCCAAGGTTATCTCAATGCTGAAATATAGGCATTTAGACATGACTGCCAAAGTGGAAGGGAAACGACTTCACTAATATGTACCTAAGTATCTCCCTTCAGTCTCTGGGATTAAATGCATTATCTTTGTAGCTGTTCCAAAGAGTTTACTTCCCTCTCACAATCAAGCTCTCCTAAAACAATGGGTGCTGGCTATTTACTGAGCTCCATCAAATGTAATGATTACTCCCAGCCAAAAAGCGACTCAAAAACCAGAAGCCAATTTCATTTGTCTCCCTTTTATCATCACAGAAAGCAAGTTTCAACCAATGCCCGTGGTGACCAAGCAGACGGTTGCGGTCTCTACATTACATATCTTTCTCTAGGTCTTGCCTTGGAATCTGGAGAGGCTTTCATTTGTAAAAGAACAGATTTGATTTTGATCACACGGACGTCTGCATCATACTACTACGTCTCACAGTCTCCTGAATTCTTCATTAGTAGCAAAACAAACACTGATAACTACATGGTTTTGTTCAACTGCAAGAGAATAAACATGAACAGCAGCTATCAGAGCTATATCCTGTAGATCAGAGCTCACACAGCTATGCATGCAACCCCCATGCTGCCTCTCAAACTCCTATGCATCCCCTAAATAACACAATGGGTTTCAACCTTTTTCCTTCAGGACCCCTCCTCCCATCCAGCCATTAAGAAAAGGAACCTGAGCACTATGTTCTTGACCTTCCAAGGTTAACAGTCCATAGCCCAGAAGAGCCACGCTGCTTCTGATGCATCTGGCAACCACCACACTTCCCAAGAGAGAAGGATTTGCTTCTTAGTTAAATTTGGAGTCAGTGAATCCATTTCCTTTCATTATGTACAACTCCAGGTAGGAGGACTTGCAGAGTGTTTTCATTTAAGCCAGTGTTATTTGAGTTATCAAATAACTTGTAACTTGATTAACCTCACAAAGTTGAATGTACACCACTTCTTTGGTGGGATTTGTGAACATCAAAAGATCTGGGCCTGATAAGCCTTCAAAAGTCAAGATATTTATCTGACTTAGTCAAAGCTCAAGGCTACAAAACTGAGCTAGATATGTGAGAATAGGGCTCTCTCAGATGTGCGGTCTCTGTCCGTATTCTACACTGGGTACACACGTGTTCCATGCACCTGAAATCAGAGATTTCTAGCAAATAGCATCTGTTGGTCTGTGCCTGTACAGTTGCTCTCTTTATGCACCAAACAGAGGGTATAAAGGAAAGCCAGAGCCAGTGCAGCACACAGAGACAACACGTGCACACAGACGAACATCAGACGACAGAATACACATAAGTACCCACATTCGAAGAAGAACTGATACTTCTGTTTATAATTCCAGCTGGAAATACCATAAGGACAGTGAAGCCTCTCACATTATTTCATCACTTATCTTTCCAATCATTGCCAAAATATGGAGGTAAAGCAACTGATTAAACCTTTTCAGAAAGGTTTGGCTTGAGTTTCAAGTTAAAGGTTTGGGAGGAGAGGAATGCCCCTGCAAAAGGAATACCCAAGTGTTTGCCCAACACTGCACCAATGCTAAAATTTGGATTGTGAACTCCTTATGGACTATCTCTATTTCTTCTGTGAAGGGCTGTAACATGATGGCAGAGTCTGAAACCCTTCATAGACAAATGGATTCATCCCTGTCATGAAGTGCATGATGGTACAGTATAAATACTGCAGCGCAATTCTGTTAGCTCAACCCTGAAATGAGAGTGGTTGGAAACTCTATCAGGAACAGAAGGGATTAGGGTCAGTGACAGAGTTCCTGCATGGAAAACCATATCAACAGCCAAGCTTGGGGGGAAAGTTTAAGTGGAGGTTTCTGCTGAGTTATTTAAGTTATCAATAAAGCCAAGCTGCCACAAGGCAGTAAAATTTGGACTCTATGTATACATTGTTTATTTACAGGTGCCTAGTCCAATTTGGGAAACTGTAAAAATAAATACTAGCAATAACCACAACCGTTGATAGTAAATGGAAGACAGCATGGCTTTTAAATAAGTAAAAAATGTGTGCTGGCTTTACAGTCATACACTTTTAGAAATGAAAATCACAGTCAGTATTTATTTCCATTGCAACAACTTCTCACTATCCTCTATTCATAAAACCACCCATCCTCAAATGATGGACCCAACCTTCTGGGATTATCCAGGCTGATATTTTGGGGGAAACAGTGGCCAATGTAATTCATGCCCTATACAATCCTAGAAGTTTAAGCTAGCTTCCACGTTTGTCTGAAGACTTGAATAGTGTCATTTTGCCAAATTTCTGGAAAAGTGGAAGTGTAAGTGACTGCATCAGTCTCTGGGGCATGTCTGTTCAATCAGACATCCCGAGCCATATAAATGAACAGCTACTACCCTTTACTCTAGGGACCAGATCCAAGCCTGACCTGACATTTGGCTTGGCCCTTGTGAAAAAAAATGGACTTGATTAGGTTTGCACTGACCATAGCTGTCCTCGGAGACTGCAAAAAAACCCAAGAACTAAACACAGTTTTTAAATAAAACGCTTCATTTTCCTTCCCCTACGGAACTGCTGCCATTTTCATGTGTTTTTTTTTTAATTTGAGACGTAAAAACCCTAGTGTGCTAGCAAAAAGATGTCAGTTAGAACTAATTTAAAAATAGCTTTTTCCTGATTTTAATGGAAAATTAGACTATACAATTTTGTTCAGTGAATTTTCATTTGAACACCATCTCCAAAGAAATCAACGAGTTAGATTAAAATTTACAACAGAAAATTAAAGTCGTGTTGGGTATTTTTGTGCATTAGAAGAGAACTAAACTGTGGTTATATTTTTGTATCAATATGTCACAAAAGCAAACCATTACAGAACACACTCAGATATAACAATGAACAAAACCATCTTGTATACAAATCAGCAAAGAGTCCTGTGGCACTTTATAGACGGACAGACATATTGGAGCATGAGCATGAGCCACAGGACTCTTTGCTGCTTTTACAGATCCAGACTAACATGGCTACCCCTCTGATACTTGTATACAAATATGAATACAAAGATTTAGGGCCCTGTGATTAGACTGGTCAAAATTTTCCATCTAGGACATTTTTGATGGAAAAATCAGGTTTTTTACTAAATGAATATTTTTGTGGACAGTGTCTGCTTTCCTCAAAGATTTTGAATTTTGTGCAGGAAAATTAAAAATTGATTATTTTGGCCAGTGGTTTTTGGCCATTTTTTGTTTTGAGGCAACCACAAAGTTTGAGTTTTTCAATGAAAAGTCAATTTTCCCCAGTGAAACTTATTCTCTGAAATCCATTTCCCAAATGCTGTAGTTGTGAGCATCACATCTGTGCAGCAGATATTCACAATTCAGCTCCCTATTCATGACTGTTAGGGCACAGAACCCAGAGCAGAGGCTGAGTGGAGGCCCTTTCATTCCCCTATCCTGGGACAGCTGCAGGATGACTGCCAATCAGGTGTGGGTGCAGTCTTGCTTGGTGCCATATGCCAGCCTGGTCATTAAACTCTTTGAAAAGCGCTCTGCATTAGGGAGCCCTTTGGGGAAGAAGGGGCAGGGTGAGGTGGATTGATGTACAGATGTCTACACTGTCTGCATCTACTAAGGAAGTCTGCTACTCAGAGGGGGATCTCATTCCCCGGAGTGGCACTTATGGCTAGCTTACAGCCATTCCACAACCATAAAATGTGTTCACAGGGGCAGTGCAACCATTTAGGTGACCTAGGCAGTTGCCTAGGGCACTAGGATTTGGGGGGTGCCATTTTCTTCGGCAAGTAAGGGGGGGGTGGCACACAGGGGAACTCCTCGCCCCAGCTCACTCCTGCCCTGCCTCCTCCCCGAGCACGCCGTGGCTGCTTCACTTCTCCCACCTCCTAGGCTTGCGACACCAATCAGCTTACACGCCGCAAGCCTGGGAGGTGGGAGAAGTGAAGCAGCCACGGCGTGCTTGGGGAGGAGGCAGGGCAGGGGTGAGCTGGGGTGGGGGGGTGCCTCAGGATGGGGAGCTGCTGCATGGTGGGCGCCTCAGGGCGGAGGCGGGGAGCTGCCGCGGGGCGGGAGGGGGCACCTCAGGGCAGGTTGGGGGAGAGCCTCAGGCCGGAGGCGCCCGGGGGGGAGAGAGGGCGCAAGGTGGAATTTTCGCCTAGGGCGCAAAACATCCTTGCACCAGCCCTGTGTGTACATGGCACCCATGTAGGGTGACCAGATGTCCCAATTTTATAGGGACAGTCATGATTTTGGGGTCTTTTTCTTATATAGGCTTTAATTACTCTCCACCCCCGTCCTGATTTTTCACACTTGCTGTCTGGTCACCCTACACCCCTGAACTCCCTCATGTGTTCAAGGAATTGTTTCAGAAGCCAAGGATAGGCAAGCCTCTCAAGAATGGAGTTCTGATTAAGTTCAGATTATCCACACTATCTGAACCTCTCAGGATTGCAAAAATTCCATTGGAAATCTTGAAAGATTTTGTGTGCTGTAAATACTGGGAGAAGTGGCATTTTCATGTGATTATATATATATATATATATATATATATATATACACACACACACACACACACACACACTTCTGGAAACCTCCAAAAAGGTTTGTGAAGAGCCTAAATTCATTAATGTGTATATAAGATCTAATCACAGTTTTTGCTTGGACTTTTTACATAAGTCTGAATTTTACATTGTGGTTTGAGGCCTAGCTAACAAAAAACAATGTATGGCTAAAAAAACCTGAATAAAAAAGAAACAACTTTGCTTTGTTTTAACTAGATAGACAGAGTCAGCAGAACTCCGGATGGGGAATGGTGATTGGATGTCTTAATTATGAGTTATAGACACACGAAGCGCTGAGAAGGGCCTCAACGTTTACTCCCCGGTGCAGGAAAGAGATAGTGAATGCCCTCCTCCTTCACAAATGTATCCTTCTTCATAGATGCCAATCCTAGTTCACAGCAATACAAGAGTAAAACTATAAAACTATAAACAATTGTTATTTTTAAATACTAATTACTGCTTTTTTTGCTTTTGTCATAAACAGATAGTTAAGGGTTAATGTCTCTTTTACCTGTAAAGGGTTAAGAAGCTCAGTAAACCTGGCTGACACCTGACCAGAGGACCAATGAAGGGACAAGATACTTTCAAATCTTGTTGGAAGGAAGTCTTTGTTTGTGTTCTTTGTTTGGGGGTTGTTCGCTCTTGGGACATGAGAGGGACCAGAGGTCCATCCAGGCTCTCCAAATCTTTCTGAATCAGTCTCATGTTTTAATTTTGTAAGTACCCAGCCAGGAAAGCGTGTAGTCTTATGTTTGTTTTCTCAACCTGTAAATGTTTCTTTTGCTGGAAGGATTTTTTACCTCTGTTTGCTGTAACTTTGAAACTTAGAAGGGGGGAGGGAGTCCCTCTAGGTTATATGAACTGAATACCCTGTAAACATTTTTCCATCATGATTTTACAGAGATAAATTTTACTTTTTTCTTTAATTAAAAGCTTTATTTTTAAGAACCTGATTGATTTTTCTTTGTTTTAAGAGCCAGGAAATTGGGTCTGGACTCACCAGGAATTGGGGGGAGGGAAAGGAGGGGGAATAGTGAATTCCTCTTTGTTGTTTTTTTAGATCCAAGGAGTTGGGATCAATGTAGCCTCTCAGGGCAACCAAGGGAGGGAAAGTCTGGGAGGGGAAAGGTGGGGGAATGGTTTATTTCCCCTTGTGTTAAGACCCAAGGGGTTTGGGTCTTGGGTTCCCCAGGGAAGGTTTGGGGGGGGAATGGAAAGTGTACCAAAACACTATATTTTTGGTTGGTGGCAGCGCTATCAGATCTAAGCTAGGAATTAAGCTTAGAAGGGTATATGCAGGTCCCCACCTTTTGGACGCTAAAGTTCAAAGTGGGGAACAAACCTATGACAGCTTTAAATCTCCAGAAATGTACCTGCTGGTCAACCGGGAGAGCTGCTACCTCATTCCCCCCAAAATTTAAATTTAACCTATATACTTTAATAAAAATAGTTTAAGGGTAATTACTGGCATTTTTTCAGACAAATTTGTCTGTGACGTCTGTCTGTCTGTCTGCCTTTCTTTGGCTTAATGCTGCCTTTAGTATTTTGTGAATCCCCAACCCTGATATTTGTGAGGAAATGTTGACTTTGAGGACAAAGTAACTGATAATTCAGTTCTCATACTTTATCAAGAAAGGTTGACATTTAATGTCTATTCACCTATTTATCTCAAGTTTCACATTTTTCAGATGGTATTGTATGAATTAGTCTCAGTTAGGTGAGGAGGATTCTCATAGGGAAGGACAAATCCGGTGGGTTACAGAAAGAACTAACAAAAACTTCATCCAACATGATATGTGACCATGAACCAAACAGAAGAATCAGAAATAGACACTGTGTAGAGTCAAGCATAGGACTTAATTATGCAAAGCACTGGCCGAGTGTCACTTTGCTTACGCGCTGCAGAAAGTTTTTTGTGGACATGTTAAAAGAAATGGAAAGCCAAAAAATGTTCAGTTGCCAAAAACTATTTCCAGGTTTTTCATTGGAAAACTGAGACGTTTCAACCAAAATGAAAATTTTCCAGGAAAATTTTTTTTAGTTTTAAAAAAAAGTTAGTTTTCACTGAAAAAGCATATTTAAAAAATTGATCCAAGTCTAGCCACTGGATTTTAGAGTTATTTTGTTTCAGTCAGAGAAATAGTAACTAATTTCTAAAATTACTTTGGAGGAAAACTCTGTGAAAAGTCCCATTTCAGACCTAGATTTCGCTGATCGAGATGGTGAGGCAGAGGGAGGTTTCTTGATTTGCCCAGGTGTGCCACGGACATCCTGTGGAACGTGGGGTAAGTCAGTTAATTGCTCTCTGCCTCAGTTTCCCCATCAGTGAAACATAGTTATTAATATGGTGTAAAATGGGACAAATTTAAACAGTCATTTGTTTAAATTAAAGTTTGTGTATTTGAAACTACTGCAAACCATCCCAATCTCATACCATAACTATCTTTCCTTCCCTACCTTCCTCTCTCCTTTTCCCAGAGGCCAAAATTGGAAGATTAGAGTGTCTCCAATTGGCAGACTCTTGAGTTAACTTCAGATTGCTTTAAGTGAGACTAAGGGCCATTTCAGTCCCTGACATCTCAAGATCAGAGGAACAGAAAGTGTTATAGACCCCAAGCCCTCAGCTGTGCTGAACATATGATCAGTGCAACTGAGGACCTCATCCTTCTGTTTCTAATGTACACAGTGAATTGATTAAACAACTCAAGGTTGACCAAACATGGAGGTTTCCCCTCCTCTTTAGCAAACTCTCAGGGAAAGCATTTTCTTTGTGTCAAATAAAATAACTAAAGGTTGGTAAGAGAATGTCTGGGTCCTGAGGCCATTGTTATACCCTGGAGTCTTTTACCGTAGTCATCCATCATCTAAAACGTACCCTTAAAAGAAATATTTGCAGTGGGCTAAGTCCTTGGCTTTTTTGAGCCTTGAAGTACCCATTTTCCTCACTGCTCCCTGTGCCCTCCCCTAGCTCAGCAGGCGAAAAAGAATGATTAAGTTTAGTGCTCTTCATAAATGATGTTTCTAATCCAGCCAAGAATAAAACGTCAGCAACTTAAATGAAACAGATGATTAATCCCTTATCATATTTAACTGTTATAATAGCTCTCTCTCTCTACTTACAAGCATTTATCTTTTCACAAGATCTTACTCTCTACTTTTGGAAAATACAGGCTTTCAAATGACATTCTTTTAAATTAGTAGGTTATTGTTTCAAGATGTGCCCAAGCTAGGTTTGGTAACAGAAAGATTTCTCTGATAAGGTTTGTGAAACCATGAATCTAACAAAAGATTATTTTATAAAGCAGTAGAAATTCAACTTGTTACACTTGTCTATAGCGATCAGAGCAAGCCATTTGGCACAGAATTGCTCATAGCCCTCTTTAACCTGAAACTGAAGTAGCTTACTTGTCACTCATGAGTTTAGGAGAATAAAGAGATAAAGAACTGGAAATATAAAAATAGATGTTGAAGTTAAGAAACTATTTTTCAGGCGAACAGTGCAATCCAACTTAAGGTTCAGAATTACAGCAGCAAGAACAAACACTGATGTATAGTGCATAGTGTGCCAACATTTCATCAACCATATTTCCAAAAGGTTTGAAAGTAAATTCACAATAGCCTGAAACTGTCTGTGTAAGGGGGTCAGACCAAGGGCCATTTGTGTAATTAACCAACTTGGATTGGCCATTTTCAGAATGAAAATACCAGAAGGCACAGCTCTGGTCCCATGGAAGTCTCTGGTGAAAGTCTCAACTCCAGGCTGTGTGTGGTCAGAGCAAGGTCCAGCAACCCGCTGCATCCCACTTGGATTCTCAAGGGACAACTTGGCCGACCTGCCTTCCACTAGGCCAGCTCCTCACCTAGTCCAGACAGTGGCCTATTGAGTTGTGCGGGAGCTGGACTCTGATAGCTCCCATTTAGAAATGCATCTACTGGCCTACCCCTGACATCAAGATAAGGTACACAATGACTTAATACTTGATGCCCATTAGCATTGGTGCATTCATCAGCCATGTATGCAATTTTTTGAATGTAGTGAGTATGACCATTCTTATGTAAAAAATAATTATAATAAATATCAATAAACATAAGATTAATAAAGATAATAGGTCCATCCAGCCCAGTATCCTGTCTTCTGAAAGTGGCCAATGCCAGGTGCCCCAGAGGGAATGAACAGAACAGGTAATCATCACGTGATCCATCCCCTGTCACCCATTCGCAGCTTCTGGCAAACAGAGACTAGGGACACCATCACTGGCTAACAGCAGTTAACGCTGCTGCATCAACTCTTACCTGTATTTCCACTTAAAACCTCCATGGATGGCAAGAGAAATGGCTGTTGTCCACGGGATGCCTTTCTACATGGCATCCAGCCCCATCTTCAAATCCCAGGGAGCTTCCCCCTTGTGAAACTCCAGTAGATGAGTTTCCATAGGTTCTTATAGGCCCTGGACAAGCACTTATCTTCACTATATGGCCCCCCAGAGGAATCTACAGGGACTGATTTGAGGATGTGGCTTGGGAGAATCACAAAACCTGTTGGCAAGGGAGTAACTGGCACAGGTTGTGGGGGAACTCCCAAAGTTCAGATAACCATCTTAATGTTTGTGTGCTCATCCAACATGAATCAAAGAGGCAAGCATTTGGAGACCTGCCCATATTTAAAACATACAAACAGCATGATGGCTCTGTGCTACAGTTTAACAAGATTCAACAGACTGTTATAGGTCTTTTAGAACTGTTACATTATATTAAGTACACTACATTGCACATGGTCTAAATATTTCATTTCACTAGCTAACATAGTAACTATTTTCTACTTAGAAGTGTTTTTAAGTGTCTAAATTTATACTTACACAATATATCTGTTTGCTGCACGAGGTATCCATTAAAAGGAAAGAAAATAAAAGCATGAAACTATGCAAAACCCACATGCAATATTGCAAAATGTCCTGCTCCGTGTAGTATTATGGGGCTTTCTGTGGAGACCTGCTGTGTAACAACAACACGTGGCTCATATATAGCTCTTTTCATCAGTAGTTTTCAAAACACTTTCTAAAGGATGTAACTACCATTACCCCATTTTACAGACGGGAAAACTGAGGTGAAGTGACTTGCTCAGGGTCACCCAACAAGCCAAGGGCAAAGCTAGGACTAGAACACAGGTCTTCTGTGTCCCAGTCCAGTGATCTATCCGCTAGGTCACATCCTATTTTTGTTACACCAACAACCATACCTTCTCCCTTATTACCTTCTTTATTGCATCTACCTATAATGTATTTTAGATTGCAAACTCTTTGGAATAGGGACTACAATTTGTACAGTGCCTAGCATAATGGAGCCCACCCCAGTTGAGGATCTAGGCACTATCACAATGTCAAATAAAATAATAACAACAACATTTTAATATTAGAGATTTAGATCCTGATTCTGATTTCATCCTTACTCCAGTTTTAGACTGGTGTAATTCAAATGTAATTCCATCATTTTGAAGATCAGAATCAGGCCCGTGGAATGAAACCCGCAAAACACAAGGTAATTCAATGTCAGTACTGGAATTCAAGGCTAACATTCATTCCTTAAGTCCCACCATTGTGTTTAGGTACTGAAGGGATCTCAGGCTATTGTGTTCTGCTACATACCACATTGCATCTGCTGGAACAGATCTGAACGTCCCTACCAATCCACTAGAACTCTTTGATGGGGTCAACAAGCATGTGGACAAGGGTGAGCCAGTGGATATAATGTAGTTAGATTTTCAGAAAGCTCTTAAGCAAAGGCTCTTAAACAAAGTAAGCTGTTATGGGATAAGGGGGAAGGTCCTCTCATGGGTCAGTATCTCATTAAAAGATGGGAACCAAAAGATAGGAAGAAATGGTCAGTTTTCAGAATGGAGAGAGGTAAATAGTGTTATCCCCCAGGGGCCTGTACTGAGACTAGTCCCATTCAACATATTTATAAATGATCTGGAAAAGGGATAAACAGTGAGGTGGCCAAATCTGCAGATGGTACAAAACTACTGAAGATAGTTAAGTCCCAGGCAGACTGCAAAGAGCTACAAAAGGATCTCACAAAACTGGGTAACTGGTCAACAAAATGGCAGATGAAATTCAATGTTGATAAATGCAAAGCAATGCACATTGGAAAACATAATACCAACTATACATATAAAATGATGGGGTCTAAATTATCTGTGACCAATCAAGAAAGAGATCTTGGAGTCATTGTGGATAGTTCTCTGAAAACATCTATTCAAGGTGCAGCAGCAGTCAAAAAAGTGAACAGAATGTTGGGAATCATTAGAAAAGGGATAGATAATAAGACAGAAAATATCATATTGACTCGATATTAATCCATGGCACACCCACATCTTGAATACTGCATGTGGACATGGTCACCCAATTTCAAAAAACATATATTGTTATTGGAAAAGGTTCAGAAAAGGGCGACAAAAATGGTTAGGGGTATGGAACGGCTTCCGTAAGAGGAGAGACTAATACGACTGGGCCTTTTCATCTTGGAAAAGAGGTGACTAAGGTGGGATATGATAGAGGTCTATAAAATCATGACTGGTGTAGAAAAAATTAATAGGGAAGTGTTATTTACTCCTTCTCAAACCACAAGAATTAGGGGTCACCAATGAAATTCGAAGGCAGTAGATTTAAAACAAACAAAAAGAAGTACTTCTTCACACAACACACAGTCAACCTGTGGAACTCTTTTGCCAGAGGATGTTCTGAAGGCCAAGACTATAACAGGATTTTAAAAAGAACTAGGTAAGTTCATGGAGGATAGGTCCATCAGTGGATATTAGCCACAATGGGCAGGGATGGAAAACCATGGTCTGAAGTGTCCCTAGCCTCTGTTTGCCAGAAGCTGGTAATGGGCACTTGGCACTGGCTACTGTCAGAAGATAGGATACTAGGGTAGATGGACCACTCTGGTCTGACCCAGTATGGCCATTCTAATGTTCTTATGTTTGAGTTAAACCTTTCTCTCTGGTACAAAGCTAAAGTGTATTATTATTTAAATCCATACAGTCAATTTATATCAATGACAAAAACCTCTTTATAACAATCTATTTTGCTACTAAAGTTGGGATTATGAAGAGTCTAGAAGCCTGTAATAAATATAAGTGTCTAGAAGTCACTAAATATTCTTCTTATGCAGTAAGCCCTCCATTATTGTCTTGTTTTAATGTTCATTTTTCCATTTATAAGTCCCCTACCTGCTTTTCATGAGGATCACATCAGGGGCACCCTGGGATAATTGGAAGAAAACAGGTTCAGCACTGGAAAAGCTCTCATAACCAGTGGGAAGCATGTTCAAATCCATAACCACCAATGAGAAACAAATTCAAGTCAAGATAAATCAACAAAAAACATAAAGGAAAATGGACCAGATTAGAAATTATCACTGAGAAATAATTTCACACCAAAGAAAGAGGGGAAAAAACCTCAAGAAATTCTATCTTTACAGGACCAGGTTTAATTCATGTGGGCTCGGGATCCAAGAATGGTTTGGTTTGGTTAGGTCTGTTGCTAGGCAGGAAATCCACAAGAAATATCAGTATCACAATCATGTAGCTTTAGCCATGTTGGAAATACCATAAAAGGAATCTCTTCTTTCATCTTAATGTGCCCCTGTTCTTCCTGATCCTAGGTACAAGAATGGAACTAACAAGTCCTGCACCTTTCACATTCTGTTTGTATATTGTCTGTCTTACTGTTTGTCCACCTTGTCTCATTAGATTGTTAAGACGTTGGGGGCACAAACAGTGCAAAGCACAACGATATTTTGATCATGATTGGGATTCTGGATGCTATCAGAATTCATATAAATAACAAGAGCATGGTTTCATTTCTGGATATACTGCCCCAGGAATTTGAAACGTCCAGTGCTGACTTTATAATGCCAGTCTGCCTATCAGCTTTTCTAGTTGGCTCCTTGTTGTAATCAGGAAAGGCAGAGGTGCATTATAATGAGAAAAAAAAATCACTAAACATTTTTTTAAATTTCAAAGAAACCTCAAATCTTATTTTAGCCTTCCCTGTGAAACAGAACTGGGCAATTACTTTTTTTTTTAATTGCACAACTAAATCCTCAGCTTCTGGGTTCCAAAGACACACCACAATACTTCGAGAAAGCCAATTCTGAGTATATTTCCCAAACGCAGCCAGAAATTTTGCCCCCAAGGGATTTACCATCCAATCTGCAGACACCAAGGTTTAGATAGTTCAGATAAATTATAGTACCTGAACTTCAATCCTTGAGAATCACCAGTCACTACGTATAGTATTTTTGTAACATCGTGCACTTCCATTTCTGCAGCTAGCATGTTTTTTTAAAAAGGCAATAGTGCAAAAGTTTAGGCCCAGACCAGATCTGCTCAAAAGCTGAATGGTACTATGTACAGTGTTAGGCCTGGTCCACACTAGGACTTTAATTCGAATTTAGCAGCGTTAATTCGAATTAACCGTGCACCCGTCCACACCAGGAAGCCATTTAATTCGACCTAGAGGGCTCTTTAGTTCGAATTCGGTACTCCACCCCGACGAGGGGAGTAGCGCTAAATTCGACATGGCTATGTCGAATTAGGCTAGGTGTGGATGCAAATCAAACTTACTAGCTCCGGGAGCTATACCACACTGCACCACTCTGTTGACGCTCTGGACAGCAGTCCGAGCTTGGATGCTCTGACCAGCCACACAGGAAAAGTCCCAGGAAAATTTGAATTCCTTTTCCTGTCTGGACAGTTAGAATCTCATTTCGTGGTTGGACATCGGGGCGAGCTCAGCAGCACCGGCAGCGATGCAGAGCTCTCCAGCAGAGGAGTTCATGTAATCTCTGAATAGAAAGAGGGACCCAGCATAGACTGACCAGGAACTCTTGGATCTGATCGGTGTGTGGGGCGAGGAGTCTGTGCTTTCGGAGCTGCGCGCCAAAAAACGGAATGCAAAGACCTACGAGAAGGTCTCCAAAGCCATGAGAGACAGAGGATACAGCCAGGATGCAACGCAGCGCCACGTGAAAATCAAGGACCCCAGACAAGGCTACCAAAAACTCAAAGCGGCAAACGGACGCTACGGAGACTGCCACCACTGCCCCACCAGTGACCATGGACTCTGACGATGGGATAGTGTCGACGGCTAGTTCCTCGGCGATGTTCGCGGACGGGGAAGATGAGGAAGGGTTTGTGGACGACGAGGCAGGTGACAGCGCTTACAACGCTGGTTTCCCCGACAGCCAGGATCTCTTCATCACCGTCACGGAGATCCCCTACCAACCATCCCCGGCCATTAACCCGGATCCTGAATCAGGGGAAGGAGCAGTCGGTAAGTGCTTTAACCATGTAAACTTTTATTCTTAATATAACAGGAATCTGAAGTATGTGTAAAGGAGGTCTCTCTATATATGGGGATAGAACAGAAATCCTCCTGGGAGATCTCCATGAAGCTCTCCTGGAGGTAATCGAAAAGCCTCCGCAGGAGGTTCCTGGAGAGAGCTGCCTTATTGGGTGCTCCGTGGCAGCACACTTTTCCGCGCGAGGCTTTCATGAGGTACTCAGGGAGCATTGCCTCCCCGAGCATGGCTGCATAGGCCCCTGGTTTGTGCTGGCTTTCACGCAGCATGCGCTCTCTATCTCCTTCAGTGACCGTCCTCAGGGTGATCTCACTCGGAGACTCCTGCATCTAATTAGGGGAATTACTGTAATGTTACGCCTGGTCCAAAGTATTTGTAAAAAATCTCCGGACAGACGGCATAGCAGAGACTCAGCACGCTGCTGCGTGACGAGCATAACGGAAAGCCAAAGATTCAAATGGACGCTCATGGAGGGAGGGGGGACTGAGGACGCAAGGTATCCCACAGTTCCTGCTGTCTCCGAAAAGCATTTGCATTCTTGGCTGAGCTCCAAATGCTTCTAGGGTCAAAAACAGTGTCTGCGGTGGGTCAGGGCATAGCTAGGCAATTTACGCAGCCCCCCACCCACCCCCAGAAGTGAAAGGGAAAACAATCCTCTCTTGACTCTTTTACATGTCACCCTATCTTTACTGAATGCTGCAGATAGACGCGATGGTGCAGCACTCAACACCAACATCCTTGCTCCCCCCACGCTATGGATGGCTGATGGTGCAATATGGCTGGTATCCGTCCTCATCATCAGCCTATTGGCACATGGGGCAGTGCAAAAGGGCTGGTAACCATGCAGACTAGCATCCGTTAGGTCGATCAAGGGCGCCTGGCCCTAATTTTTCCTGGTAGATGGTACAGTATGGCTGATAACCATCGTCATCATAGCAACAGGGGGCTGAGCTTCATCAGCCCCCACCCTTCATGTGTAAAGAAAAGATTCAATTGCCCCTGGACTAGCAGCAGGATGCTGGGCTCCTCTCCTCCACACTCCTTAATGTCCTATCTGGACTATCATAGCAACTGGAGGCTGCCTTCCACTCATTTCTCAGGCCTGGTCTACACTAGGCGTTTAAATCGGTTTTAGGAGCCTAAAACCGATTTAACGCCACAACCGTCCACACTAGGAGGCACCTTATATCGATTTTAATGGCTCTTTAAATCGGTTTCTGTACTCCTGCCCGACGAGAGGAGTAGCGCTAATATCGGTATTAACATATCGGAATAGGGTTAGTGTGGCCGCAATCGACGGTATTGGCCTCCGGGAGCTATCCCACAGTGCACCACTGACCGCTCTGGACAGCATTCTCAACTCGGATGCACTGGCCAGGTAGACAGGAAAAGCCCCGCGAACTTTTGAAATTCATTTCCTGCTTCCCCAGCGTGGAGAGCTCATCATCACAGGTGACCACGCACAGCTCATCAGCACAGTTAACAATGCAGTCTCCTGAGAATCGAAAAAGAGCCCCAGCATGGACCGCTCGGGAGGTAATGGATCTGATCGCTATATGGGGAGAGGATTCAGTGCTAACAGAACTGCGTTCCAAAAGACGAAATGAAAAAGTATTTGAAAGAATTTCTAAGTCTATGACGGATAAAGGCCACAGCAGGGACTCCGTGCAGTGCAGAGTGAAAGTTAAGGAGCTCAGACAAGCCTACCAGAAAACCAAAGAAGCAAACGGAAGGTCCGGGGCAGGTCGAAAAACATGCCGCTTCTATGCTGAGCTGCATGCAATTTTAGGGGGCTGCGCCACAAGTACCCCACCCCTGACCGTGGATTCCGAGGTGGGGGTTGTAATCTCTGCCATGTCAGACGGGGAAGATGAAGATGAAGAAGAGGAGGAAGACCTCGCAGAGAGCACACAGCACTCCGTGACCCCCAGCAGCCAGGAGCTTTTTATCACCCTGACGGAATTACCCTGCTCCCAGCCCTCACAAGCAACTATTCCAGAGAATGACGCCATGGAAGGGAGCTCTGGTGAGTGTACCTTTGCAAATAGCAAACAGTGTTTTTTAAGCAAGCCTTTTTTAATGATTGATTTGCCCTGAGGACTTGGGACGCATTCACAGACAGTATAGTTACTTAGAAAAGTTTGTTAACATGTCCGGGGATTGAGAGGAAATCCTCCAGGGACATCTCGATGAAGCGCTCCTGTAGGTACTCCAGAAGCCTTTGCAGAAGGTTTCTGGGCAAAGCATCCTTGTTCCGCCCACCATGGTAGGACACTTTACCATGCCATGCATGTAGCAAGTAATCAGGTATCATTGCGTGGCAAAGCATAGCGGCGTATGGTCCCGGTGACTGCTGGCATTCAAGAAGCATGCGCTCTTTATCTTGTTCTGTTATCCTCAGCAAAGTGATATCGTTCAGGATAACCTGGTTAGAAATCAGGAATTTAAGTAAGGGGGGGTGGCCATTTTTCTACTGGGTTCGTGGAATGCAGCAGCTTAAAAAAAACACTTTCCTGCACGTAGCGAAGCGGGGGGAGGGGAGGAGTGAAATGCCGATGATCTTTTCTGTTTGGTCACCGGCGAGGCGATCTTCCCCAAGCTACCGGACAAGCAGTGGGTGGGGGGGAGGGGGAAGGTTGTTGATTAGCAGGGAGCTAGCGTGGTATTAGCCATGCGTTGGGGGGGGAGGGGTAAATCACTGAGACAGTGGCTTACCATGGCCGCATGCAAGCTGAATCCTGATGCCTGGACCTGTGTCTGAGATCTGTAACCCAAGAGTTGCAAGCAGGCACTATTAAGATGAAAAATGCGACCTTGTAGGGAAATCACATGTGCTATGTAAGGTGAATAGTGCTTTTCACTGTGAAAGAGTATAACCATTGTTCTGTAAAATGTATCTTTCTAAATATTTATCTCCCTCATGCAGCTGCAAATATTTCAAGCGTCCCTCCTCCATCCCAAAGGCTAGCACAGATAAGGCGGAGGAAAAAGAAGACGCGAGATGAGATGTTCTCGGATATTATGGAAGTTACACGCAATGAAAGAGCTCATCTGAATGAGTGGAAGGACGTGGTTTCAAATTACAGGAAAGAGGCCAGTGAACGTGAGGACAGGAGGGATGAACGTGAGGACAGGAGGGACAACCGAGATGAGAGGTGGCGGCAGGAAGACCGGCAGGAAAATCAGCGGTGGCGGCAGGAAGATCAGCGGTGGCGGGATGCAACTCTGGGGCTGCTGCGTGATCAAACTGACATGCTCCGGCGTCTTGTGGAGCTTCAGGAACGGCAGCAGGATCACAGAGTGCCGCTGCAGCCCCTGTATAACCACCCTCCCCCCTCCCCATGTTCCTTAGCCTCCTCACCCAGACGTGTAAGAACGCGTGGGGGGAGGCTCCGTGCACCCGCCCACTCCACCCCCGTGGACAGCCCAACCAGAAGGATGTCGTTACTCTGAATTTTATTTTTTTAATGGCCTTCTCCATCCCTCCTTTCCTCCTCCCAAAGCACACCCTTACTTCTCTCCCTCTTTTTATAATGAATCAATAAAGAATTCATGCTTTTTAAATGAGTGACTTTATTTGCATAAGTAAGCTGTACTCGAAGGGGGAGGGGGAGTTGCTTACAGGGACTGAGTCAATCAAGGGGGTTGGGTGTTCATCAACAAACACAGCAGTCACACTGTACCCTGGCCATTGATGAAGCTCGTTTTCAAAGCTTCTCTGATGCGCACCGCTTCCTGGTGTGCTCTTCTAATCTCCCTGGTGTCTGGCTGCGCGTAATCAGCGGCCAGGTGATTTGCCTCAGCCTCCCACCCCGCCATAAAGGTCTCCCCCTTACTCTCACAGAGATTGTGGAGAATACAGCAAGCAGCAATAACATAGGGGACATTGGTTTGGCTGAGGTCTGAGCGAGTCAGTAATGTGCGCCAGCGCGCCTTTAAACGGCCAAATGCACATTCCACCACCATTCTGCACTTGCTCAGCCTGTAATTGAACAGATCCTGACCACTGTCCAGGCTGCCTGTGTATGGCTTCATGAGCCATGGCATCAAGGGGTAGGCTGGGTCCCCCAGGATAACGACAGGCATTTCAACATCCCCAACTGTTATTTTCTGGTCTGGGAAGTAAGTCCCTTGTTGCAGCCGTTTAAACAGAGTAGTGCTTCTGAATACGCGAGCGTCATGAACCCTCCCTGGCCATCCCGCGTGGATGTTTGTGAAACGTCCCTTGTGATCCACCAGTGCTTGCAGCACCATTGAAAAGTACCCCTTCCGGTTTACGTACTGGGTGCCCTGGTGCTGCGGTGCCAAGATAGGGATATGGGTTCCATCTATCGCCCCCCCACAGTTAGGGAATCCCATTGCAGCAAAGCCATCCACTATGGCCTGCACGTTTCCCAGAGTCACAACCTTTCGTAGCAGCAGCTTAGTGATTGCTTTGGCTACTTGCATCACAGCAGCCCCCACAGTAGATTTTCCAACTCCAAATTGATTCCCGACTGACCGGTAGCTGTCTGGCGTTGCAAGCTTCCACAGGGCTATCGCCACTCGCTTCTCTACTGTGAGGGCTGCTCTCATCTTGGTATTATGGCGTTTCAGGGCAGGGGCAAGCAAGTCACAAAGTTCCATGAAAGTGCCCTTACGCATTCGAAAGTTTTGCAGCCACTGGGAATCGTCCCACACCTGCAACACAATGCGGTCCCACCAGTCAGTGCTTGTTTCCCGGGCCCAAAATCGGCGTTCAATGGATAGAATCTGCCCCATTACCATCAGGATCTCCAAAGCGCCGGGGCCCGCGGTTTGAGATAATTCTGTGTCCACGTCCTCATCACTGTCATCGCCGCGCTGCCGTATCCGCCTCTTACTCGCCTCGGTTCGAAGGTCCTGGTTCAGCATATACTGCACGAGAGTGCGCGAGGTGTTTAAAACATCCACGATTGCGGTATGGAGCTGAGCAGGGTCCATGCTTGCTGTGCTATGGCGTCTGCACGGTTCACCAAGCAAAAAAGGCGCGAAACGGTTGTCTGCCGCTGTCAGGGAGGGAGGGAGGGGTGAGGCTGTACCCAGAACCACCCGCGAAAATGATTTTTGCCCCATCAGGCACTGGGATCTCAACCCGGAAATGCCAAGGGGCGGGGGAGGCTGCGGGAACTATGGGATAGCTACGGGATAGCTACCCACAGTGCAACGCTCCAGAAATCGACGCTAGCCTCGGACCATGGACGCACACCACCGATTTAATGTGTTTAGTGTGGCCGCGCACACTCGATTTTATAAAATCTGTTTTACAAAACCGGTTTATGCAAATTCGGAATAGTCCCGTAGTGTAGACGTACCCTCACTAACAAGTCACTGTGTCTTATTCCTGCATTCTTTATTACTTCATCACACAAGTGGGGGGACAATGCTATGGTAGCCCAGGAAGGCTGGGGAAGAATGGAATGAACAGGTGGGGTTGTTGCAGGAGCACCCCCTGTGAATAGCATACAGCTCATAATCTATGCAGGATCTGACACAGAGCGGCTGTGCTCTCTGGTTCTCTGATACAGTGGTTCTCTAGTACACTTGCCCATATTCTAGGCAGGACTGATTCTATTTTTAGATACCAAAAAGGAGGGATTGACTCAGGGAGTCATTCCCAATTTTGGCTTTTGCGCCCCTGGCTAAGAGCAGCCAGGGGCACTTATGACAGCAGCAAATGGTGCAGTGCAAAAGGACTGGTAACCATGCCCATCTTATTACCAATTTATGGTATGGTAGATGGTACAATATGGCTGGTAACCATCTCTGCTATCATGCAAAAGCAAAAGCATGCTGCTGTGTAGCGCTGCTGGACCGCCTCTGTCAGCGGCATCTAGTACACATACGGTGACAGGCACAAAAGGCAAAACAGGCTCCATGGTTTCCACGCTGTGGCGTCTGCCAGGGCAATCCAGGGAAAACGGGCTTGAAATGATTGTCTGCTGTAGCTTTCCCGGAGGAAGGGATGACTGACGACATTTACCCAGAACCACCCGCGAAAATGGTTTTTGCCCCATCAGGCACTGGGATCTCAACCCAGAATTCACAAAGACAAACTAGACTGTATTCATTGTTCGCAAAAATTTATCTTTGCAAGGAATTCACTCCCTTTTTCCCATCACACAGCTTCGACTGTCTCCAGTCCCGCCACAGCATCCCCCTCACAGAGGCTGGCAAAGATTAGGCAGCGAAAGAAAAACACAGGGGACGAGATGTTCGCTGAACTTATGGGGTGCTCCCGAGACGAGGCGGACCAGCAGAGCCAGTGGAGGGAGACCCTCTCTCTGTACCAGCGCTCACACAGCGAAGGGGAGGAGAGGTGGCGTGAGGAAGACAAGCAGGCGACTCAAACGCTGCTTGGACTAATGAGGGAGCAAACGGACATGCTCCTGCGCCTTGTGCATGTTCTGCAGGACCTCAGGCAGGAGGACAGAGCCCCCCTGCAGTGTATCTGCAACCGCCCTCCATCGCCACAAAGTCCCATACCCCCCTCACCCAAAATAACCAGAAGGAGGGGCGCCAGAGCCCGTGTAAACTGTCACTGCACCCCAGCAGAGTGCTCAAGTACCCAAAAGCTCTCATACCCTAAATTTTGAGAAGTCCTTTCCTTCCCGCCTCACCCAAGCCCCCATCCCAGTTTCATCCCCTAACTGTCTAGTTGATAATAAAAAATACTTTTCTGTTAATTACTGTTTCCGTCATGTTCTTTTAGAGGAGACTGTGTTTGAAGGGGGGGAAGGGGGTTGGTAATTTGACAGGACAATCACCTTTACCAGGGTACAGACATGGGGGCAGGATCAGCAGCAGGTCACACACACACTGCTGTCAGTACGCACCTTGGTCGGTATGGGAGGTGGTTTGCAGGTTCTGTGTGGGTGGGGGGGTATGTGACTTTGTAGCGGGGGAGGGGGGTTACAGATCTCATGCAACGGTCCCTGTCCTGGACCACAGAGCCACGCAGCAGAGGAATCTGTATCCGTCCTCCCCCGCCAAAAGGCCACATAGCCCCCGCACACAGAGTCCCAAAAAGGAGGGATGGCAGGCTCCGTTGAAACATCCAGTCCGGCACTGCAGACCGCTCTGGGAGGAGGAGCCTGTCATTCCTCAAGTTTACAGGCGGTCTTTACATCACTGCACACCCTACCCAGCACAGTCCGTGTCCCGGTTTCAACCCTGCAACGCAAAGTAATCAATAAAGAAACCTTTGTAAAGTTACAGTGGAACATGTATTTTATTTTTAAACGTGTGTTGGAAGTTGGGGAAGCGGGGTGGGCGGGGTATGTAACTGCAGATGCTAATCAACAGTCACTTGGTAAAGAAACAGGGGCAGGTTCAGCTTCTCTGTAAAGAAACTGAACAGTCACAGGTCACGCTGCTCGCTGCTCGCTGGTACTTGAAGAGTTCCTTGTCGCTGTGCAAGGCGCCTGCACAGAGCTTCATGAGCCAGGGCATTAGCGGGTAGGCTGCATCCCCGACGATCACTATAGGCATCTGCACATCCCCAAGACTTATTTTGTGGTCCGGGAAGAAACTACCTTCCTGCAGGTGTCTAAACAGACCACAGTTCCTGAAAACACGCACGTCATGAACTTTGCCTGGCCACTCGACGTTGATGTTGGTAAAACGTCCCCCATGGTCCACCAGTGCTCGCAGCACCATTGAAATGTAGCCCTATTTCTCAGCAGCTGACTGTGGAAGAGGTGGACGATAAGATGCAAGGAGTTGACAACGGCCATAACTGCAGCGGGATCCGTGCTCAAAGTGCTGTGGCGCCCGCGCTGTCACTGAGCAGAAAAGTGCACGAACAGATTGCCCGCAGGCGCTTTCAGGGAGGGAGGGAGGGAGGGAGGGAGGGAGGGAGGGCGTGATTGACGGTTTCAATGATGACAGTTACCCAAAACCACCCTCGACACATTTTTCCCCCAGCATGCATTGGGGGGAAATCCCAGAATTCCAATGGGCAGCGGGGAGTGCGGGAACTGTGGGATAGCTTCCCACAGTGCACCGCTTCCAAAGTCGACGCTGGCCCCGTTACTGTGGACTCCCACAGTCGAACTAGTGTATTTAGTGTGGATACACAAATTCGACTTCATAAGGTCGATTCCACAAATTCGAATTAAGTTGATTCGAAATAGTCTTGTAGTGTAGACATACCCTTAGGGTCTGTCATGTGGCTATGACTGAAGTATCAAGACCTTAGTGTGCACAACAAGTCAAGGAATAACATCTTCAACAGCACCTAAGTGACTTATGAACCTGAGCCCTATTTTCAAAAGTGAGTTAGGCACCGATGAGCCTAAGTCTTATTGAAAGTTCAGTGGGATTTAGTCTGCTATGTGCCTATGACACTTTTGAAAATGAGACTTGGATTTCTTCTGAACATTTTTACCCAAGGTGTATTTTCCTTAAAATGCTCTTTAAAAAGAGAATATTACATCAAAAGGTTCAGCTAGAATTTATTTGGCTTTTAAAATCAAAATAAAATTAAACTCACAGCTCCCAAATTTTATAATTTAGGCATCATTACTGTTTAAAGTTAACTGCTAGTTGCTTTAACATTGAGATGCCAAACTAATCAAAATCACTCCACAGATCACCTTAAAACAGCAACAATGCCTAATTAGTAAAGAAAACATATTGGAGCTCTTTAGCAAAGTCTGGGGCGAGGGACGGCTCTCGGCATGTCAGCTGCAGGTACTGAGGCTAATGTACCAAGAAAGAATATTTGGGTGCAGGGATTAGGAGACTCTATCAGCTCCAATTTGTTTTAAAATAAATTATTAAAGCACTTTATCTTCTTTTGTAGCATAATTGGTTTTAAGTAAACCATTTCAGGAAATGTAAATTATGTCGGGCTGCTGCTTAAAAATCCCAGACACAATGGTATCTGTTCACAAGGTGTTTATCTTGTTAGTAAAATTAGATGATGCTGTTTTTAAAGAGGTTCATGCACTCATAAGTGCACAAAGAATACATTTGTCTCGCTTTCAAATATAGCGACTGCCTTATCTCAGCAGATCAGATTACAAACAGATCCCTTAGCAAAATACCCACATATCATATGGATGCAAGTCCTCCTACACCTTTTTCATCCTCCCACTAGCTTGACTGGCATGTAAAATAATCACTATTACAAAATGGTCATTTTTCAAAATACTCTGGCAAACATTTGGGGGAGGGGAAGTTTCTAAAAGCTTTATCCTTTTATACCTTTTCTTCTGCAGACTAAATAATCCCAGTTCCCTCAGTCTCTCCTCATATATCATGTACTCCAGCCCCCTAATCATTTTTGATGCCCTCTGCTGGTCTCTTTCCAATTTTTCCACATCCTTCTTGTAGTGTGGGGCCCAAAAACTGGACACTGTACTCCAGATGAGGCCTCACCAGTGCCCAATAGAGGGGAATGATCACGTCCCTCGATCTGCTGGCAATGCCCCTGCTTATACAGCCCAAAATGCCGTTAGCCTTCTTGGCAACAAGGGCACACTGTTGACTCATATCCAGCTTCTCGTCCACTGTAACCCCTAGGTCCTTTTCTGCAGAACTGCTGCCTAACCACTCAGTCCCTAGTTTATAGCAGTGCAACCGTACTAGAGTTACAGGTTCACTAAGCCATTAAAATAGAGGGGAGAGGATGCAGAAGAATTTACTCTGGACAGTTTTGGGGAGGGAATAAGTGTCACAGCTCTGAAATAAATACAAAAGAAGTCAGGGACTCAGGAGAGCCATATCAGGTAGCTGATAACAACTAAGGAAGAGCCACCTTACAGAAACAAGACACTAGAGAATCAAAAGTAGAAATCACTAAGCTCTGAATAACTTGTAAGACAGATCGAGCATGACACAATTAGCCCATCTTCCAGCTCATCATTGTCTCTGCCCGTCCTGCCCCTACAGAGTCTGCCCTGCTCCAAACTGATCTGTCCTATGCACAATTCCCTTTGAGAGGAAATGTCCTGAGTCTCAGAGCTCCCTACTCTGTTTGTTTTCCATCTGCCAGCCCGTCCACAAGGGCACTGATTTCCCCCAGAATGCTTTGAGAGCTGCCCCCGTTCTCAGGGACAAGAGCAAAGCCTCAGGGGATGCGTAAGTGCTGCTTTGGACCACCAGGAAGAGAATGTAGCATAGCCAGACTCAGGAGATGCAGGGCCATCTGCAGCGGTAAATAATAAACAGTGTAGAAAACCCACAACCCGTTTGCTGTTGCTTTTTTAGGCTTTGAGTGGGAAAGCAAAGTCTAGAGACGCCGCAAGCCCAGTCGGTGCACTCTGCCCCCCTGCAAATGGCACCACCTGCTCAAATTCTTTATTTTATTTTTTTTGAGAAGGGGGGGTGGAATTGGAATCTAATTCAGAGCTGGGTTTTTTTGTTTAATCTGAAAAATGCTTTGTGAATGGCCCAGCTAAAATTATTTATAATGAGCTAATTTCCATAAAATTGGGCTAATTAATTTCCATGCTGTCTGATGAAAATTGCTACGATCGGCTTTTTTACTGACAAGTGGGGTCCTGCAAACAGTCTCATGCCTGCCTGCCTGAAGAAATTCTGGGTCAGATCCTCCACTGGTCTAAACTGGCACAGCTCCACTGAAGTCAATCGAGCTCTGTTGATTTACACCAGCTGAGGATCTGGCCTGGTCCATTTTTAAAGTGTGGGAGGGAATAGTAATATCTTCATTTTGGAACAGTTGTAATGGTGGCACACTGGAGAAAGCTATTGTCAAGTTCTTGAAAATGAGAGAAAGACTCCGCTTAAACTATTTTTCAGCCATCCAAACTTAGGGGAAATATTGCCTTCCCAAAACAAGGACTTAGGATGTAAAAATCATAAAAGACTGCCAGCCAAAAAAATATCAAGGCAAATCAATACATCAAAAATCCATGTAAGGATCTGCAACCTTTCAAACTCCTAGTTTCGGTGTTTTGATTCCTATCACTTGTTGAACTAGGACAGCCACTTCCTCCCTCCCAACTAGACGGACTCAGTCATTAATCGATACATTTACTAGCAAACCCACCCAAGTTTTAATGTGCCCCTTGTTTGTTTCCCCCCAAAGTAAAGACACGGGGTAAAAGCAGCAAAGTGACTTAGAAGCCTTCGTCTTATGAAATATCTGATGTCACTTAGCAACTGAAGTGACATTGGTGCTTTTGATCATTTTAGCTGCGAAAGCTGCCAGTTAAAAGGGATTAAACTGACTCTTGTTCTAAAACAGGTTCATGCATTATTAATGGCACAAATCTGGTGCACCTGCTATTCTCTCTGAAACCAAACCGTTGCAGGTGCTCAGCAGGCCTCCGGATTTGCCACAGGGTGAGAGAACCCCTCAGTGAAGTAGTTTTTCCTTCGTCTCAAAAATACACACAGAAAGACTCCCAAAGTTAACGGGATTGTGGGTATAACGGCGGGCAGTATTTGGCCAGATCTGATAACCAGAGAAGTGCTCTAGCGGTGCCCTCATGTTATAAGATATCACTTGATGATATTTTCAAAGTAATTTTAGCATTATTTCCCCAGCCTCTCACGTACTGCATTATACACTGGAGGAAACTGGCATACTCATCCAGAGAGACCCTCTGAATGCTAATGGTCGTGATTTTTAACTACTCCAGGATATACTGACTCTGCAGCACTGAATCTAAATAAGACATGTTTCTTCTACAGCCTCTAGATGAGATTGTCTTAGCTCTGTCACCTAACCCAGCGAATCCCATTCACTATCAAATAGATATGAAAATTCTTCTAACCATATCTTTCTATTTGAGTTTTAAAATGTGCATGTAATTTTATAGAATAAAATCCACCTGCTGCTCAATATTCTGGAGTAGTTTCTAAATTGAATCTGTCTAGTTCTTAAACATCATAAGCTTGATCCCAATCTCCTCACTAGGGCCCCAGTCCTGCAAGTAGCAACTCGCCGGCAGACCCCTCCATCCAGTAAAGTCAAAGGGGTGCTGTGCAGCACAGAGTGGCGCCCATGCGGCGCGCCTGGCAGGATTGCAGCCCAAGCATGGAATGCAGAGTTGGGCCCCAGAAGGCAGCACAGCTAGGGTGAGATTTTCAAAGCAGTCTAAGGGATTTAGACATGTCTTCCATGATTGAAATTAGGGTTCTCGTGTGACAGTGCTGATGGAATAACACTATTAATTCTGCAATTAAATATCATTCTTAGTGTTATTGCCCTTGGAGTGTCAACTACTGTTTCAGTAGCTGTGCAATAGCCCTGAGTTATAAGCATTTAGGATAACGTTTTGCCTGCAACGCTGCAGATCAATTTGTTTGTTGTATTACAGTAAAGTGTAGTAAACGGGAAAAACCGTAATATTTTAAACATCTAAAACAGGGTAAAAATGATAAATTAATGCATCAGGCTAATTTTGCACTCACCTTGTCTCAGGCTTACTACTAATCAGATGAAAAGTTAGCACACGATACAGAAATGAGTGATTCCCCCTGATCGCAGTAGAATATATTCATGTTATTTGGGCAATGCATGAATCTTGTAAAAATATCATTGCAATTATTAGCTGTCATACAATGGCTGTAACTCACTGAATACTATCTGGGCAGTTTTTCTTCTATTATAGTCTCAGGCTCACTTATTTGGAATGTTCTACATAGATATTAGGGCAGGGGGTTCAGCTTCCATTGTACTTAAATTTACATTGTGGTTCCTCCTCTTCCAGAGCTTAGGGACGACATGAGGGCCTCTTGATGTCAATACAAAATCATTTTCTGAGTTCGGTCCCTAGGGATATTCTTAGGAACATAGGAATTGCCATAATGGATCACATCCATTATTCATCCAGTCCAGCCTCATGTTTCTAGCAGTGGGCAGTAACAGGTGCTTTAGAGGAAGGAATATAAAAACCTCATGATAGACAGGCTGGGATAATCTGCCCTCCCAATGAAGGTCTCATCCTAATACAATAATCAGACGTCCCGATAGTAGGGGCTTTTTCTCATATATGCAATTCCCCCCACCCCTACAAAAAAGGGTCCTGATTTCTCACACTTGCTATCTGGTCACCTTACATTCCATACCCTAACAGTTAGAGCTTAGTCCAGAAGCATGAGGTTTATATCCCTTGCAAACACTTTCATTTTGTAGCATTATCTGTTAACAACTCTGGATACTCTTGCTATCGGTATAAACGGCCAATCCCTCTTTGCAAGGAGTACTCTATACATGACAGTATGGGATTTTCCCACTGCGCACATGCATTTGTCGTCACTGCAAGCGTTGCCATAAACACTCGGTTTGCAAATGTTTGTAAAGTTCCTCAGGAGGCGTCCCTGCAAGGAAATGCAACTCTATGACTCTTGCAACTTTGATGTCTAAACTTACTCACATCACTTGCAGTCAATGGAAACAGCCTGAGAACTCATTCATCGGCAGCCACCGGCTGGGTTTGCACATAGCACGCCTGCTCCCCATCAGCAATATACATGTCTTAGGCATAACTGCAAAACTATATTCAATATATATTTGCTAAAACCTTGACAGATGTCTGGCTAATTTCTCTTTCACCCTTCATTTCTAGCCCTTCCCCTATGAAGGCACTTCATTCCACTGAATTGTTAATTATGAATTTTCCCCCAACTGTACCTTACATTTGTCTTTTGGGTCTGTTTACTGCTTTGTGACAGCTCGAGAGCAGACAGTCAATAACTCTGTTTTTTTCACTCTCAGGCAATTTTTATGGATGGCTCATAAGAAAAGAAAAGAAATTAAAAAGGTGTGTGGTGGGGAGGAGGGAAACACAAATATTAGGTTATGGCTGTGCTGAGTGACATTTTCCAAGAGGGCCTCTCTAATTGCTTTTTTTTTCAAAATTTTTAATTCAGTAAGGTGTCGTCTCGGCCTGACTTTGGCATCAATAGCAGAATGAACGTTATTTCACAGAGAGACCTCAGGCCCACTGATTTGTTTGTTTTTCTGCTTCAACATGAAAGCTCCATGGGTGAGCTCTTAAACTCCATGTAAGGATCAATCAGGAGGAAAAATAGCCAGAATGAGGTGGCAGTGTAGAAAACATTCTGATCAGCATTGCCTACAGGGAAAGCTCTGTGTAAACACAGCATTATATCTATCCAAAAGGTTTGGAGGATCAATTTGGATAAACTCCCAAAAGTTTGCAAGGCTTAAAAAAAAAAAAAAGCTTTTGAACTACTCTTGTGTCTTACTGGGTTCTAAATTAACTGTAATCATACTGGAAAATGAGCTGGGATACATTTTTTAGAAGTACTTAAGTCCCATTTGCAAAAGTGACGTGGGCACATAGGCGCCTATGTCCCATTGACCTTCATTGAGAATTAGGCTTATAAGGGGCAGATTTTAAAAGGTATTTACGTGTCTAAACAGGCAGATCAGCACTTAGTGGGACTGGACAAAGAATGTATGTGCCTAACTTTTAGGCTTTTGAAAATCACACTAGGTGCCTATCTGCACATTTAAGTGCCAAAATGCTATTGAGTTCAATGGGAGTTATGTGCCTAAATACCTTTAAAAATTGGGCCCTAAGTGCTTAAAGTCACTTTTGAAAATGGGATTTAGGCTTTTAAAAGGCCCCTTTGAAAATTCTACTCCTGGGTATCACTGAGGACAGCTTGATAAAGGCCTCAATGTGCAGCAGCAGTCAGAAAAGCAAACAAAACGATAGGTGGCATAAGGAGTGGGCTAGAGAATAATACAGACTCCATTAAAACACCATTATGGAAGTCAGTGGTACGCCCTAACCAGGAATACGCTGGTCAGTTCTGGTCACCCCATCTCAAAAGGGCATGCAAATACACTCATCAGAAGAGAGAATGAAAAAAATGGTACTGTTTGTCTTAAGGAGGACACAAATTAGAGTGGACATGATAAAATTATATGAAATAATAAAGGGTACAGAGAAAGTAGATTGCAATGTTCTAGATACCCTGTCTCAAAATATAAGAAAAAAGGGACATTTAATGAAATTGAAAGTTAGTGAATTCAAAACTGATCAAAGGAAATGCTTTTTTTTAATCGAATGCACAATTAGCCTGTGAAACTCGTTGAGTTAAGATGTTTGGAAGGGACATAAACTTTCAAGCTTTGGAGTATAAGGTAATCTAAATATTGGGGGGTTGAAGAAACCTTTCCTTGGAGGCAAGTTATCCCATAAATATTTATCACAGGATTTCTACCACCTTCCTCTAGAGCAGCTGGTTCTGGCCTCTGTTGGAGACAGGATACTGGATAGATGGACCACAGGTTTGATCCACTATGGAAATACATAGAACCATAGACTCAGAAATGTGTGGTTGGAAGAAATTTGAGAGATTATATAGTCCATGACCCCACGCCGAGGCAAGACCAAGTGTACCTAGACCCTCCCTGATAGGTGTTTGTCCAACCTGTTCTTAACAAAACTCCAGTGATGGGGATTCCCTAACCTCCCTGGGAAGCCTATTTCACTTCTTAACTATCCTCATTGTTAGAAAGATCTTCCTCATATCTAACCTAAATCTCCTGTGCTGCAGATTAAGATGATTATTTCTTGTCCTACCTTCAGTGGACATGGGGAACAACTGATACCTCTGTAAAACAGCCCTTTACATATTTGAAGACTTATCAGGCCTTCTTCCCCCAGTCTTCTTTTGTCAAGACTAAACACACTTAATTTTAAAAACTTTCCTGAGTTATAGTAGCTTTTCTTGCAACCAAATCACGTTGTTGGTTCATATTCAATTTGCAATCCACTATCACCCCCAGGTCCTTTTTCAGCAGTACTACCACTTTGTAGTTGTGCACTTGATTTTTCTTTCCTAAGTGTAGAATTTTGCACTTGTCTTTACTGAATTTCATCCTGTTGATTTCAGACCAGTTCTCCAATTTATCAAGGTCATTTTGAATTCTAATCTTGTCCTCCAAAGTGCTTGCAACTCCTTCCAGCTTGGTGTCATACGCAAAGTGTACTCACTACTCCATTGTCCAATTCATTAATTAAAAATATTCAATAGCACCAGACCCAAGATCCCACTAGATATGTCTTCCCAGTTTTACAGTGAACCATAACTTCTTTCTGAGTATGGTCTTACAATCAGTCATACACCCACTTTATAGTAATTTCATTCAGACCACATTCCCTTAATTTGCTTATGAGAGTATCCTGTGGGATGGTAGCAAAAGCTCTATTAAAATCCAGATGAATCATGTTTGCTGCTTCACCCCATCCACTAGGCCAGTAGCCCATCAAAGAAGGAAAGTAGGTTGGTTTGGTGTGATTTGTTCTTGAAAAATTCATGTTGGCTATTACTAATCAAGCTATTATCCTTTAGGTGCTTACAAATAGATTGTTTAATAATTTGTTCCAGGATCTTTGCAGTGTTAGTTGAAGTTAGGCTGATTATAATTCCCTAGGTCTCCTTTGTTCCCCTTTTTAAAGATCAGTACTATGTTTGAACCTTGTCCAGTCACCTATCTTCTATATCGGGGGTCGGCAACCTTTCAGAAGTGGTGTGCCGAGTCTTCAATTATTCACTCTAATTTAAGGTTTCGTGTGCTGGTAATACATTTTAACGTTTTTAGAAGGTCTCTTTCTATAAGTGTATAATATATAACTAAACTATTCTTGTATGTAAAGTAAATAAGGTTTTAAAAAAGTTTAAGAAGCTTCATTTAAAATTAAATTAAAATGCAGAGCCCCCTGGACCGGTGGCCAGGACCCGGGCAGTGTGAGTGCCACTGAAAATCAGCTCATGTGCCACATTCGGCATATGTGCCATAGGTTGCCTACCCCTGTTCTATATGTTCTCAAAGATAATCGCTAATGCTTACTAGACCTCTTCAGCTACTGCCTTAAGTACCTTATGGTGGATTTGTGAGGCCCTGAATACATCTAACATATCTAAATATTCTTTATCCTATTCTTTACCTATTTCTTCTTCCACCCTTTAGTTTAATATTAACTATGTTATGCATCTGGTCACAATTAACTTTTTTAGAAAAGACTGAAGCTATTATTTCGACATTTCTACTTCTAACATTGGTCTCAAACCAGAAATGTAGAGTGGTGAAGAAATGACGAATGATTAATATGAATATTTTTAAACCTCAAGAAAGAGTCGATTCAAGCTTTGAGATAAAGTTCACGGTGTAGGGATTGGGCTTCTTATATTATCTGAACCAGTTACTCTTCATCTCTACTTCATTTTTTCATTTCCTGCTCAAAACTGTGGAGCCTGTACCCTTGACAATTAAGGGTAGATCCTCAGCTAGTGTAAATTGTTAGAGCTCCAGATGGGACCAAGTTTGGATCCAGGTCTATATCCACATCTGGAAAATCTGAAACCTCGTGGTGGTTAGTCACAGGAAAATGATTGGAGCTATTCTCCCAACTCTGTCAGAATTCAGCAGAGGACAGCATCAGAAATCCCATCTCTGCATGGAAGTGCTCTGCATAAAGGATGTTATCATTTGGTTGGTTGTTATTACTGAAAATTAGTGCCCTAAGCTTCCCCATGGTTCTCTCTCTTTTACTTTTAAGGAACACTTTTCTAAAGTGCTGCTTATTATTATATATCAGAGCTTAGATTAAAAGACCTGTTAAAATAATACATTTTCTATGCCCTCTACCAAAGCATTCACAGAAATACAATGAAGTCCTTTTTATACAAATAATGTACCAGATAAAGAAATATGCTTATTATAAAATAACTCCCCAAATTCTTCAATACAATACAGAAAGAACCTATTAAAATGAATGTGCTTTCTGCCTACCAACCCAAAATATATTTCAGAAAATAGTAGTTACTTCTTCCATAAGAACCTCCTAAATTAAAATCATTTTGATGCAACAGGTGTATCTCTTTTATGTGTTGCTCCTGGAGTCTGTAGTATTAAATATATTTCACTATGGTTTTAAGACTGGGATTTTCAAAGCCACCTGTGGAATGTAGGTGCCTGATTTCCATTCATTTTTCATGGGAATGGGTATTCATATTTTCTACGATGCTTTCATGAAAATCTAGGCCAAATTTGATTAGTATATATATTACAATACATCATCCTACTATGTATTTATGAGCTCAATTGTGCTAAGCAGAAAATCAGCCCTTAAGTGAATACGTTGTTCTATATTTTTTTTCATGTGGTACTTAGAAAATGTATGACCAGTTGAATAATATTTACTTATGTGCTTTTACAAATGTGATTTATAGAGTTGTGTGACTTCCCCCCGTGGAAAGGTGTTGGGTTTTTTGGTTGGTTGGTTACTTTTGTAGTTATTTTTAGGAGTTATTGTTTTATGAAAAACAGATTTTCAAGTTCATTTTTATTTAGTTTGGTAAGGAAAATCCCACTCTCTTCCCTTTTTACATCTGTACCTTCTGTTTTCCACTAAAAAATAAGCATACTTCATTAAGAAATTTAAAAAAAAATATTTTTCCCACTTCAGTAATTTTTTTTCATTTTTGATGACAAATTTTAAGATTTTTCATTTCATTTTGGGGTGTGGAGGGGAATTCTCTCTTGCTTTTTTTTTTTGGTTTTAGAGAAAGTGTTTTTTCCCCCACCAATGTGAAATGCATTTTTTTAAATTGTCATCAAAAATAAAAAAAATAAAATCACAAAAAAATGAATGAATTTTAGTTTCTTTTGATTTTTAAAGGTAACATACAGATTGCATTTATTTAAATTTTAATAATAAAAACAATGCTTATACTATGACTGCGGGCAGCCTTATACTTACTTAAATTAACAATCTAATAACAGTAAAATAATAGTACATTCAGGTCAACTCAGCCACAAAGGTCCTTCCCACACAAGGCTCCCATCACTCATTGCTTCAGCTTCCAGTCATTGGTCTTGTCTTCTAGATTAAAGACCCATCTACTATCAGAAATCTTCTCCCCATGACAACCTCCACCCAATCTTCGACGTGAATGACTGAGTCAACTCTTCGCCTTCCGTTGACGGAGCTTCTGGAAATATACCCTCAGCCCTCTCCAAACACCCTATCAAATAGATGGCTTTTGTGCATGTCTGCACAGTCACTAAATCCAGGTTATTTTGGAACAAGAACGGGAGCTAGTTCCAGAACCCTGAGGCCCTCACAAACTACGCCTTTTTTTCAGACACCTCCAGTCGTTTGTATAGGACACTAATACGCTATGCATTTTAAGCCTCCGAAAGCATTCTCAACACACAGCTGTGTAACTTTATAAATGGAGTCTTAACTGAGCTGTAATACAGTATATCGCTGAGTGAAATGACCAAGCTCATCTTTGCCCCAGTCTCACCAGGGAAGTTACTGATGATAATGATAATCAATCTGAGGTTGCTGGATTTTCAGCAGCACAGCTCCTAAGAAACAATGGCTCTTGTTGTAAGTATCTACCATTATCAAATAAGAAAAGGGATAGCTCAGTGGTTTGAGCATTGGCCTGCTAAACCCAGGCTTGTGAGCTCAATCCTTGAGGGGGGCCATTTAGGGATCTGGGGCAAAAATCTGTCTGGAGATCAGTCCTGCTTTGAGCAGGAGGTTGGACTAGATGACCTCCTGAGGTCCCTTCCAACCCTGGTATTCTATGATTCTATGACTGGCTCTCCCCAGGGATCTCACTTGCCAGGACCTAGACGATAGTTCCAGGACTGACAATACCAATGTGTATACCTGTTGTCCCCGAGCCTAGCAGGATGGGCAGATCTTCCCACTTTGCCAATGGATTGGACAGCAGCTTCATGTGCTATAAAGAACCTGTGGACTGGAGGGCTGAAAAAGTACCAACTCTTGGATTGGCCTCTGTGGTGTATAAAAGGCTGAAAACCAAGAGGGGAGTACGCATCTACTCTTTCTCAGCGGCAATTTCCACTCCCATCCTTCCCTATTGAAAATGCAGATCTGGCAGATATAGGGCCCAAGTTAGAATCAGAGAGTTTCCACTCTTAGTTTGGAGGTTACTTTGAGATGCTCAGGTACTGGGATATGAACAGCAGATTACTTGGCTTGGCAATGCTCTCACACAGGCACAAGATATAACTTGAGTCTGGAGGAATTCTGCTAGACTACCCAGGATGGGATGGCATCACTTTCCTCTGGTATAATCTGCAAGGGACATCAGTAAGGAGTAGCGGTGTGGTCGTTATGCAGCACCGCAGCAGTTCAGTGAAGTGTTTTTTACCTAGTTGCTGGAAATAATTATGTGTTGTGTCACCTGTTGTGTGTGGGTGCATGATAGATAGCAAATCAGTAATCTTATAGTTCTAGTTACCATATCGATGGGTACATGATGGATAAGACAGGGTTTGTGTATGATCCACCTCTATCAGAAAATCCAGCCAACCCTGAGGAAACATCTGAAGTGGATGCTGCACAGAAGGAGAAATGCAATTCTTAGAAATGGCGTTTTGGCCTATAATTGTGTTTGAATTCCTTTCCTGGGAGTTAAATTTGACCAAACTGAACAATTATCTTTGCTTTTGGGCTAATTTGCAATGGCATTGTCTGTCCTTTAATACCATCACCTCTCTGTGAATGTATTGCCTTCATTGGAAGTGGAAGCCGCAAGACTGTTAAGGATAAATGATTTCAAATAACAGAAATGTAGATTGTCGGCCTATTTTACCGTGTGATTGCTGACAACTCCCCCCCCCCCAACCCCATCTTCAATAAAATATGTAAAAGAAAATAAGGAAATAACAGTATTAATATAGAGTATCACCTCCTCCAACAAATGCTTGAAGACAGCTCTAGAGTGTCGAAGGCATGTCCTTCAATATTTAACTTCTTCACTCTTTGTTCCCCCTCTCAAGTTGAACAATACGTTAATTACCTGATGAAGCGTTATAATTACTCTAACAGCTCTGCTCTTAGTTATAATTACTGCATCAACACTTTCTTTTTCATATGCTTCAATCTATACCTATTACATTGTCATGATGAAGACACATTAACATTATAATACCGTATAATTAGCTGATGAGCAATTAAATTATTCCACTGCTCTTGTTCCTCTTTGCTAAGAGGATGCCTTCCAAGCTCCATTATCTCTCCCTTCTCTATGCTTTGCTTTGGAGGGTTTTTTTCCCCTTTTGCTTCCCTCTCCTGAAGAAAGAAAGAAAGAAAGAAAGAAAGAAAGAAAGAAAGAAAGAAAGAAAGAATGAATGAATCAAACCTCTCTCCTCTAGTTTATTCAAACATTTTCATTTTAAATTCGGAAAGTATATTTTATTTAGGATCTAGGGGGAAGATGATTTGTTTAAAACTTTCCTCCAGCCCCATGCTTTTGCTGAGTTAAAAGATTTGTCAAATCTATACAGAATAGAAAAGTGCAGCAGAATATGCCATTAACAAAAATCATTATTGCTCCTTTAAAATACTGAGAGACAAATCACAGCATTGTACGAGTCAGAAAAAAATTGTTTCTGTTTCTTTCACAGTGCAATTATATTATATTGTAACTGGGGGAAGAAATCAGAAATAATTTCCAATACAACTAACCTTTTTTTTATTTTAACAACACAGAGAAAAATGTTGATAAGCTCAGTGTAACTACTTGAGAATCTAGTGTAGACATGAGCCCCAGAAAACTCAAATGGCATATACCGGTAATCTCATAACAAATATTGTACAATGTAACATAACACCATGCACCACAAAACCCAGACCGTTCTATCTCCAGCACTTATCACTGAAGTTATCTACCTTCCTTGTAGATCTGATTTCCTTTGTCCTTTTGTTTGATTTTTTTGTGGCTGAAAATTATTGTTTTTCAATCAGTGCAAATTGTCCGCAAGTAATTTTAAGCACTCCCCTCTTCTTCTCTGTCCTAGCTAACAATTTTGCTGTGGCTCCAAAGTGTGTTTGATTCTATAGCGTTAGATTTGTAGAACTAATAGAAACATTTTTCACAGCACCACAATGCTCAGCTTTCATATTGAGTAGTGCTGTTTACTTTCTTTTATCCATACCATAGATAATTGCTGTTGGTTTTCTATCAAATTAATATTCCCTTAGGGAAAAAAGCAAAACAAATCTCTCATTAGCATTATCAGCTGTACAAGGAAAGAACAATCTGTTATATAAGCCCATTTTACTGAAATCAGTTTTGTTCTCTTGGCTTAGTTTGTCTGCTTCAATACAAATCACAAGTCTTCCGAGTGCATCACTCACATTTGCCAGACCACCTACATACTCACAAATGCAGGATTGGAGTCATTATGAAAAATATATGGTACAGAGGTGCCTTTGTATATTTACATTTATAATAACTAAATGTACCCCAATATTTGAGGTATTCACCATTTTAAGTACAGTATACATCAGGGGTAAGGAAAATACCATGGTAAACAGGGGAATGATGGATCCCATGATGCAATCCCAAAATGCTTAGAAAATTGTCCATCACTAATTAGCCCCTAATTTTCTTCAAAAATAATGTTTTCCCTCTAAAATATTCTCTTTTTATATGTGGCTTTCTTAATCGCAACTTTTTATTGTGTGTGTGTTTTTTTACATAAAACCAGCAACTCCATTCAGTGCTAAGGGTAGTTGCTTAAAGGTCATCTCTGTCACTCACCATTACAATTACATCCACCTGTTCAGCTCTATCCACCACATCACATTTAAACTTCTTGTCCTAAACCTCTGAGCCAGCCTTTAAGTGCTAGTGCATGACATACTTAAGTTCATCCTTATGCAGGAAAGCACTTGAACATGTGTTTAACTTTAAATACTTGCTGAAGTCCATTTGACTTCAATGGGACTGAAACACTGCTTAAATGTTGTTCTGAATGGGGATGTTTTCTTGAACTAGGTTCTCAGTGCTTTGATCTCCCCATCCCTTCCATCAGTTGTGACAACCTCAAAACCCCGTTCTTTCACCATGTCTTCCCCTCTTACATATATAATTTTCTGCATTGCCCAGTTCAGCAAGCTACCATGCACATTTCATTAATATCCCTCCTGAAGACTCACTACTTCTGCAATACCCACATGAAGTTAGTCAACAATATGAATAATGCATTTTAAAAACATCCTAATTATTCACTCCTCTGGGCTTTTGCACTGTGACCCATCAGCTCTGAGTCTGTCTTGCTTAGATTGTGAGTTTTCTGGGTCAAGGACTGTCTATTTCGGGTCTGAGCCAAGTGACTTGTTGGCATTGAACAAATACATAATAATATTTCTAGATTATATTCATTCCAAACCAGCTTTCCAAGTCTGGTATCTGAAGGCTTATTAGTTGTTCTATTACTCAGTAGTTGTTCTATCACCCAAATAGGTTCAATAACAAAGAATAAGAAATGCTCTAGTTAGTCCATTACATTGTTTTGCTTTGTTGTTGTGACCCATAAACCTCTTGGTGCCTACTTGTGGAGGGCACAGGGGACAGAGTTGCAGGGATCCACTGGGTTCACTAAAAGGGGTCATGTAAGGTGTCTACTGAAAGCATGTGTCACACTGGTCATCGTAATCATTGTGAAATGTATGTGCAGATAATGTGTAAGGAGTTATATATGTATACTGAAAATTATGTTCTTAAAGTATGTAAGTTAAAAATAGTCATCAGAAGACGATCGACTCTAGACAGAAAGAGGCCTCCAGGTCAACTCAATCAGCATGGAAAACAAACACACTTGGAGACAGGATCTGTTTGCTGTCTGGACCAGGTGCACACCCAAGGATTTATAAAGACAAAGGGACCCCAAGATAAGCCTCTAAAGAGCGGACCTCCTGGTGTAAGGGACCATATTCTATAACTGCATAAATGAGGGAGAGAGGGGACAAGATTCCATCCTTCAGTCTGGGAAGGCAAGCTGCCAGAGGGCTTGGTCTTATGAAAGGAGAGTCTCAGGCATCCTGGTTGAAAACACTTGGAAAAGGACTTGGGATAAGCTATCATGTAGGAGACAAGGGGATGTCTTGTGAGTTAAGTTTAGGCTCTAGAAAGTGTGCTATGATTTTCTTTTACATGTAACCATTTCTTTCCAATATTCTTTCTTACTGGCATTTGAATCTCTGTTCTTTGACAATAAACTTATTCTTGTTTTTCACTATAAATATATCTATCTAAGTGCTGTGATTATAGTGGAGCAGTGATCCTCAGGTGAAGCCAGTAAGCTCGTGGGTCCTCTTCCTTTCGGAGGAGAGAATCTGAGAGTTCTGTGAGTGTCCAGTGGAACAGGGGTCTGGGCATTCCAGAGGGACCCTGGGATAACTAGGGGGTTGGTATGTACGTCACTAACCTATATGGCGAGAAGGAGTCCTGCAGAGGCCTGGAAGGTGGTGCTTGTGTTGGCAGAAGCTGGTGGACCCAGGAAGCTGACCCACAGCAGGTATAGACAAGACTTCCTCACGCTAAGGGTAGGCAGTAGCAAGGTAACTCACAACCCTGGGTTCCTTGGGAAGCGTCACAGTTATATTGTGTCTCTCTGAAATAGATTCAGCTTCAGCTTGCCAGGAGGAAAGCCACAGGAGAAGATGCAAATTAAAGGTGCTGCCTTAGGCAGGGTTGGGCCATAGCGTGAACTAGTCTGTTTTCCAGTGTAGAAGCATGATAGAGTCACCAAACAGGAAACATTGGGTACAAAAAGAGCATTAAGCATTAAGAGTCAAATGTGTAAAGGGGAGAGGGAAGAGGCTGGCAGGGGCTCTGGAGCAAGGTGACTCCCAGACAGCATCTCTGTCCACCAAGAGAGCCAATCCAGTGTAATCAATTCCATCCAATGCCCATTTCAACAGACTTCAGCTCAGTATCTTCCAGTGTCCTGTCAGCAGGGGCGGCTACAGGCCCCAGCACGCCAAGCACGTGCTTGGGGCGGCAAGCCACTGGGGGCGCTCTGCCAGTCACCGCAAGGACAGCAGGCAGGCTGCCTTCGGCAGCTTGCCTGCAGAGGATCCGCTGGTCCCGCGGCTTCGGCGGACCTCCCGCAGGCACGCCTGTGGGAGGTCCGCCGAAGCCGCGGGACCAGCGGACCCTCCGCTGGCACGCCACCAAAGGCAGCCTGCCTGCCATGCTTGGGGCGGCAAATGCCTAGAGCCACCCCTGCCTGTCAGCAAATACTTTGAGTTGAGACTTTCAGCCCAGATCCCTTTGTGAAAACCGAAAACAGCTGAGGAAGTAGGGGGCAGAGAAGGAGCCAAAGCCTGGAAGGGGGTCTCCTCAATCCAGACCCATCTGTGCGGAATTAGTTATGAATCCATTACACTAATGGTATCAACAGGCAGCAGAGACTCATTAGTATCCTTCACTGATAGCAGCAATTCTAACCCCTGCTGGAGTACTAGATTTCACGTGAGCGTGCTGCTGAAGAGCCCCATTTCCCTCTCACCCATAAAATCTCAGTTCTGAAGCATTTGTGGTTGTAATTGTAGCGTTCAAATGCCTACCGGGGTTAAAGCATGCCAAGAAAGAGGAACATTCAGAGGAGCTGGAAACCAACCCCTCAGCCTTCCCAGAAAAATGGAGCCGATTGAAACAATCACAGCAATAAAGGTTGCCACTGAGGTTGGACATCAAGGCAGATGAGATCTCTCTGACCATAAGGCAGGCCATGGCCAAACAATCTTGGATTCTTGAGAAATTAAAGAACAGGGTCCACAAATCCAACTGTGGGTTAAGAACCCTGGTTGTGATACCCTCTCTTCCCTCCAGTCATTGCTTGATGAGCTCCTATAGATCACCGCACCAGAAACTGAAAAGGGGCATTGATCCCCCCCTTACCTAGGTTCCCTGTTGGGGACAGACCACTCCACTAGGGCAGAAAAATGACCTTTGCATGGAGCTGATGGGGGCAGCAAATGCCAATGAGGAAGCAGGCACAGAATTTGACAAGAATATCCGGCACTATAACAGCAGATACTAAAACATTCTAGAAGGGCTATGAAACGTCATGCTTCAGGGCTTAAACCCCTCTCTAACTATTAGGGGTTAGGAAGGCTTTCCCACAATTACTTGCTGCATCATCCTTTGTAGTATCAGATGCTATCCTGTGTTGGAGACAAGATACTAAACTAGTTGGACCGGGGGTCTGATCCTGTCTGGCAATTCCTGTAGCAACCTCACACACTCCAATTTCTGTCTGGGAATGTTGAAAAGACAGACAGACAGAATTTACTCCCATTAAACTACAGTAAGAATTGAAAATTGAAGGCCAACCTGCAGCTCTAGTATAGGTCCCAGCTTTGAGTAGACCCTTTATTGTTCATGGATACTGAAGACCCTGAGAAGGTGTCCCAAAAGCATCAGCATGTGCTGATGTATCTACTTCTGACTGAGACAACTAGGGGCTGGTCTGCATGAATACTCAGTGTGCAGCAAAACTACCCTGCCCTGCACTAATTGTCCATGTGGATTTACCGTGCACTAACAGTTCTATAGTGCGTTTTGATCTAATTCCATTTCAAAATGGGTGAGGTCAAAGCATACCCAGAAACTTTCAGTACATGGCCTTAGGGTCCATATGGACACTTAGTGCACAGCAGGCCAGTGCAGGGTAGTGCAGGACGGGCTCTAAGTGTTTGCATATACAAGCCCCAGATCTATTCATCTTTAAGTTTCTTATGAACATAAGAAAGGCAATACTGGGTCAGACCAATGGTCCATCTAGTCTAGTATCCTGTCTACCGACAGTGACCAATGCCAGGTGCCCCAGAGGGAGTGAACCTAACAGGCAATGATCAAGTGATCTCTCTCCTGCCATCCATCTCCATCCTCTGACAAACAGAGGCTAGGGACACCATTCCTTACCCATCCTGGCTAATAGCCATCAATGGACTTAACCTCCATGAATTTATTTAGTTCTCTTTTAAAGCCTGTTATAGTCCTAGCCTTCACAACCTCCTCAGGCAAGGAGTTCCACGGGCTGACTGTGCACTGTGTGAAGAACAACTCCCTTTTATTTATTTTAACCTGCTTTCCATGAATTTCATTTGGTGGCCCCTAGTTCTTATATTATGGGAACAAGTAAATAATTTTTCCTTATTCACTTTCTCCACACCACTCATGATTTTATATACCTCTATCATATCCTCCCTTAGTCTCCTCTTTTCCTAGCTGAAAAGTCCTAGCCTCTTTAATCTCTCCTCATATGGGACCCGTTCCAAACCCCTAATCATTTTAGTTGCCCTTCTCTGAACCTTTTCTAGTGCCAGTATATCTTTTTTGAGATGAGGAGACTACATCTATACGCAGTATTCAAGATGTGGGAGTAACATCGATTTATATAAGGGCAATAATATATTCTCCATCTTATTCTCTATCCCCTTTTAAATGATTCCTAACATCCTGTTTGCTTTTTTGACTGCCTCTGTACACTGCGTAGACGTCTTCAGAGAACTATCCATGATGACTCCACGATCTTTTCCCTGATTCATTGTAGCTAAATTAGCCCTGTAGCAGGGTGAACCCCTGCTCCGGCCCAGAAGGGGTTAAAAACAGCTCTGGGAAGGGTCCGAGGCTTGAGAAGACAGCTTTTAGGCTGGGCTAATTGGGGAAGTGGCTGCAGCTGGGGCCACACCCCAAACTGAGCCAAGGGCCTTATAAGAAGGCCAGGGAAGCTAGAAGCCAAAAACAGTCTCTCTCTGCCTTCAGAGAGAGAAGGGCCTGGCTGCAGGGAGCTGCAGACAAAGTACCTAAGTGGAGCAGGGCTGGGGAAAGGCTGAGGAGCTGGGGAGCTCCAGCCTAGAAAGCCCCAGGCTGCAGCCTAGCAGAGGGCTAACAGGTACTGGGGGTTGCAGAGGGCAGCCCAGGGGTAGGCCAAGGCAGCAGGTCCAAACCCCTTTGCCTGTGATGAGTTGGCTGATACTGCAGTCTGCCCCAGAGTGTGGGGCTAGACAGTGACTGGCAGTAGCCAATACTGAAGCAAGGTGGGGATAGAGGGTGGGGGTTCCCCAAGGAGGGGAGACCCAGAGAGAAAGGGGTTACTGCCAGGGGCAGCACCCCATGTGAAAGGGCACCGGGTCCAGGGAGGGACACGGGGGCCAGAAGACAGGCAGATCACCAGCCTGCAGAGGGCGCTCCAGCGCTGGACAGAGCTAATTCCCGGAGTCACCAGCAGGAGGGGCCGCAGGGGTGAGTCCGACCCCCCTACAAGCCCCCATTATATTGTATGTATAGTTGGGGTTATTTTTTCCAATGTGCATTACTTTACATTTATACACATTAAATTTCATTTTCCATTTTGTTGCCCAATCACTTAGTTTTGTGAGATCTTTTTGAAGTTCTTCACAGTCTGCTTTGGTCCTAACTATCTTGAGCAGTTTAGTATCATCTGCAAACTTTGCCACCTCACTTTTTACCCCTTTCTCCAGATCATTTATGAATAAGTTGAATAGGACAGACCCTTGGGAAATATCACTGGATACCCCTCTCCATTCTGAGAATTTACCATTTATCCCTACCCTTTGTTCCCTGTTTTAACCAGTTCTCAGTCCATGAAAGGACCTTCCCTCTTATCCCATGACAACTTAATTTACGTAAGAGCCTTTGGTGAGGGACCTTGTCAAAGGCTTTCTGGAAATCTAAGTACACTATGTCCACTGGATCCCCCTTGTCCACATGTTTGTTGACCCCTTCAAAGAACTCTAATAGATTAGTAAGACACAATTTCCCTTTACGGAAACCATGTTGACTTTTGCCCAACAATTTATGTTCTTCTAGGTGTCTGACAACTTTATTCTTAACTATTGTTTCAACTAATTTGCCCAGTACTGACGTTGGACTTACCGGTCTGTAATTGCCGGGATCACCTCTAGAGCCCTTTTTAAATATTGGCATTACATTAGCTATCTTCCAGTCATTGGGTACAGAAGCCGATTTAAAGGACAGGTTACAAACCCTAGTTAATAGTTCCACAACTTCACATTTGAGTTCTTTCAGAACTCTTGGGTGAATGCCATCTGCTCTCGGTGACTTGTTACTGTTAAGTTTATCAATTAATTCCCAAACCTCCTCTAGTGACACTTCAATCTGTGACAGTTCCTCAGATTTGTCACCTACAAAAGCCAGCTCAGGTTTGGGAATCTCCCTAACATCCTCAGCCGTGAAGACTGAAGCAAAGAATTTGTCTAGTTTCTCCGCAATTACTTTATCGTCTTTAAGCGCTCCTTTTGTATCTCGATCGTCCAGAGGCCCCACTGGTTGTTTAGCAGGCTTCCTGCTTCTGATGTACTTAAAAAACATTTTGTTATTACCTTTTGAGTTTTTGGCTAGCCGTTCTTCAAACTCCTCTTTAGCTTTTCTTATTACATTTTTACACTTAATTTGGCAGTGTTTATGCTCCTTTCTATTTACCTCACTAGGACTTGACTTCCACTTTTTAAAAGATGCCTTTTTATCTCTCACTGCTTCTTTATGTGCACCTGCTTTGGTATACAAAATCTCTGACTAGTGCTATAGCATATTCTGGGCACCTCTGAGTACCACTTTTTATTAGCTATAGTTAGCATCAGCGGGATGCACTGTCTCTAAGGATAGGTCTATACTTACCTGCCGGGTCGACGCGTAGCGTTCGACTTCTCGGAGTTCGAACTATCGTGTCTAATCTAGACGCGATAGTTCGAACTCCGAACGCGCTCCTGTCGACTCTGGAACTCCACCACCGTGAACGGCGGTGGCGGAGTCGACGGGGGAGCCGCGGACTTTGATCCCGCAGCGTCTGGACAGGTAAGAAGTTCAAACTAAGGTAGTTCGACTTCAGCTACGCTATTCGCGTAGCTGAAGTTGCGTACCTTAGTTCAACCCCCCACCCTAGTGTAGACCAGACCTAAGTGTACTTAGGTAACATTGCTTCTTATGAGAACTTTCTATAACTGTGTGCGCACACGCGTGCATCCAGAGTTCTTCTGCATCTGCTAGTAATCCACTCTAAATGCCTTGATTGGATATTTGCTCTTGATTGGATATTATTGGCACATACTTCTGTACTGTGGTACAGTATTACAATATGTATAAATGGATACTCTCATTACTCAGTTTGTATTCTCATTACATTCAAATGCTGGTATTTCATTTAAATGCTAAAAAAAATCTGTGGTTATTTTTTTTCACTGTTGAGCCCAGCCAAAGACTCTGTTTCAAATTTAAGAAAGCAGCGTATACATGGAATATCTGGTTGCCTACACTCCTGCATTACTTGCATGTACTCTTATTGGTATTTGTACTGCAGCAGCATTCAGACCCAGTCAGGATCATGAGCCCCCACTGTGCTAGGTGCTGTACAAAACACTTTTCAAAGTTTTTCCTTTGAAACAAAAACAGTCGGTGCTCTAATTGATTTTACAGCAGTAGGTACACGGATGCTGGTGCTTTCATATGCTTTTACCTGCACATAGTGTTTTCCTCGAGGAGACTTTCTTTATCCATCCAGGGGGGAGAGAGTTTGGGGATTCTCTGATGGGGCAGTGGCATTATTTATTCTCTCTTATGCTACTGCTGGAGTTCTTAAGGCAATGTGACCACCTGAGAGGTTCTGCGGGGTTCTTTTTTGTTCTCAGCTATTGGTAATTCTTCTGCATTTGAGTTTTCTTTTTACATCATATAGAACCAGGATGTGATTAATAGTATATTGGCATTATTTGTGCTATTGCCTCTCTCATTTTGGCAAAAACACCCATTTATATTTGGCAGTATCATTTATAAATAGGCTTGGCAGATTTCAAGGTTTTTTTTATAATTTTGATGGATAATATTGATGTTTGTTTCATTTATTTTACTGCATTTGTAATTCAAAAGTCTAAATCACTGGATTTCCCCCATAAAGTCTTAATTTGCCTATCTCTAACTTTCTATTATTATTGTAAGAAATATTTTCCCATCAGTCAGTGTGTGCACAATGAAATAGACATTTACCGATAAAAATCTAATCCTTTCAAGACTATAAAGATATTGTGAAGATACAACAGTACTGCTAAGGAATTGAAGTGAAAAGGAAAAAGATAGGGGTCAATTCTCCCCCTCTTCCATTCTTTATTTTCAGCTAAGGAGCAGTTTTACTCAGCCTCAAGTTACGGTTACTGGTATTAGAGAGCCCTTTCTTCCCGAGCAAACCCTGTTTTTAATAAATGACCCATAGAATAGTGTGAGAAGCTGTAAAAAAGACAATCTGCTGTCTTCCTTGCCAGGTAAAGAAAAGTCCTTTTGTAAATGGGGAAAGGGTTTTTTCACATCTCGAGCTGGGGGGAGGGACTCAACAGGGTATTTTATACACATTTGTTCAGTTTCCAGCCCCAGGAGAAGGCTCTAATCCTGCAACAGGCCGCACAGTAGTAGAACCCTCTGATTGCATGGAGCCCCACTGAAGTCAGTAACACAGTAGTCCTGGCCAGCAGTAAAATGAGCAAAATAGCATATCACTGCTGCGATGATGTTGGAGACACTGCACTCAAAAGGGATTGTCAAGTACTCTGGTCCCACTTGAACTTTTGCTTTATGGTTGCTTGCTCTGTATCACAGTGGAAAAAAAAAACAAAACAAAACAAAAAACCACTGGCTTCCCCTACCAAGTACTCCCCAATATTGTGTCATGATGGAGTTGGACCCTGAGGTATGTGGCAGGGTAATTGGATACTAACTCAATTTTTTGCAGCTGGCTGCTCGATAATTTATTTTTAGGAGATGGAAAAATCCTTCCATGTTGAAATGGGTTCCGAACTGTATGACTCTATCTATTTAGTTATCTGTCTTAGGGTTGTACATTGCTGCCCATTACCGTAGTATCTGAGCAGCTTCCACAGAAAATCAATTGCAATAACAAAGTCCATAGAGGACTTCACGGAGTCACAAGCACATCTCTATTTCGATAAAGGATGCAAGTTTAGAAAGAGGTATTGATTATTCAGTAGGTGTGAGAGTTAGAGGAATCTAATAAAATGGGTATCAACAGTATGCGCATGCAAAGTTGTTCATCTCCGATGCTGAGACCCTGCTAGCTCAGTCTCAGTCCTGGAGGAGCAGTTTGCTTGATGTTGCCATCTGGATGCATCAAAATTGCCTCACACTCAAAACAGGAAAGACAGAAGTATAGCTGATGGGCAGGGATCATCATGAGGATGTTCTATCTTCCTTTATGTCTCCAGTTATTGAAGGGGCATGAATGGCATCAGTGAGACTGATTAAAAATCCTGGCATCATTTCCATCAGCACCCTTTCTATGGAAAGCCATGCTCCAGCTGTGCAATTTGCAACGGAGGTGCCCATATTTATCCTGTCAGAACCCTGCAAGAGCAACATGTGCACCCATGAACATGAGGCTTGAATATTGTAATTTCTTCTCTACACCGACTATAGGATGCATCAACATGCCGTGAGGCTTGTCCTGCATTCCTCTTGGCTTTAAGATGGGCCTATTGGTTCCTAAAGTCTTTAATAGGGAGATTCCTTCTTCCGAGTGATCTCATCCTGATGGGTATCTCCAACACCTACATCGCCTACCATTGAGGAGTTCCATTATCACATATTAGGTCAGTGGGTGAAGAAGATGCTTTTGCCATGGCATTTACTAGGATTTAGAACTTGTTCCCCCTTAGTTACCCCTCAGCCCATCCCTTCTCATATAAAAATAAATCTTAGGGCCTGATTCTCAAGCAGATCCTAAATATAAAAAGCTCCACTGAAGTCAGTGGAACTATGCTTCACTATCAGCTAAGAATGTTCACACCAGCTGAGGATCGGGACTTTAAACTTTCCGTTTTTTCAGAGGTGTTTTCAGTTTCAATGGTTGTTCTGCACCTCTCTCTCAGAACCATCTCAGCTCCAGACTATTCAGCTTTAAAGCATCTCATCAGTGTTTCCCATATTGTTTATTTTCTGATGTTGTTTTAAACTGTTTGTATACGGCCCCTAGCATCTCAGCGGGTGAGCACTTTACAAATAAAATGATGAGGTAGGTTAAAAGGATGTGACTTGAAAACACATTCTTACAGCTGCCAGATGTCCCTTGGAAAGGAATAGAAAAGAAAAGCAAATTCATCCTTGTGTGGGTTTAGTCATATGCAGAACTCTTAAAAACAAAGGAGGGGGACATAATATACTACATGCAAAAAACCAAAAGCTTAACACAAATGATCTGTAAAATCAACACTGCAAAAAAACCAGAAAAGTTGGGTTTCTTTTCTTCAGTACATTGAGACATGTATAATACATGAAACTTATATGATTTATGTCCTGAAAAGTATTGTTTACATAAATGAGCAGTTTAAATGTATTTTCCAGAGAATTAAAACAGATTTTTTAAAAAAAATGCTAATAGAATGTAGCACATAAATACATCTCCAACACAGGCTGATGCTACATGAAGTATGAAACTACAGACACTGGATTAGTAGATTTAATTGATACCATTCTATTATTATTTTTTAAATCCATATGACTTCTCTTATTTAAAGCATGGTTTTATTGATTCCTTTTACACAGAAATATTTGAGAAGTGGATGAGAGACTGATGATGTCATGGTTTTTATGTTATGGTGTTCCTTTCACAAATTAATATGCCATGTTATATTTTTATGCAAAATTACCACATGCCATACTGAACTAAATAAAATCTTGAACAAGGAAGAATGCTGCAGATTCATTCTTCTTTGAATCATGCACGAGGGGGTAAACTGAAATCACTTGAGCCAGCAGTGGTCAGGATTTCAAGAACAAGAATGATAGACTTCTTTGTATTTTTATTATGTAATTAGTTGTCTGACACCAGACCTAATTGGAAAAGCACAAACAAAACAAAATCCCCAATGAATATGAATATCCCATAATTTAAAATAGCTAGATAAAATATCAGCAAAATTAAAGATATCACTTCTCATTTCAATCCACACTGTAACTGAAAAAAACAATTGGAAATAATTAGGGCCCTACCAAATTCACGGCCATGAAAAATGTGTCACGGACCATGAAATCTGGTCTCCCACAGTGAAATCTGGTCTTTTGTCTGCTTTTACCCTGTACTATACAGATTTCACAGGGGAGACCAGTGTTTCTCAAATTGAGGATCCTGACCCAAAAGGGAGTTGCAGGGGGGTCACAAGGTTATTTTATGGGGGTTACAGCATTGTCACTCTTACTTCTGTGCTGCCTTCAGAGCTGGGCAACTGGAGAGCGGCGGCTGTTGGCTGGACACCCAGCTCTGAAGGCAGCACCCTGCCAGGACCAGCGTGGAGGTAAGGCTGGCAATATCGTACCATGCCATCCTTAATTCTGCGCTGCTGCCTTCGGAGCTGGGTGGACAGAGAGTGGCAGCTGCTGACTGGAGACTGAGCTCTGCAGGCAGCAGTGCAGAAGTAAGGGTGGCAATACCATACCATGACATCCTTACTTCTGCGCTGCTGCTGGTGGCGACTCTGCCTTCAGAGCTGGGCTCTCAGCCAGCAGCCGTCGCTCTCCAGCTGCCCAGCTCTGAAGGCAGCGCCGCCACCATCAGCAGTGCAGATGTAAGGGTAGCAGTACCCCCCCCACACACACACACAACTCCTTTTTGGGTCAGGACCCCTACAATTACAACACTGTGAAATTTCAGATTTAAATAGCTGAAATCCTGAAATTTATGATTTTTAAAATCCTATGACTGTGAAATTGACCAAAATGGACCGTGAATTTGGTAAGGGCCTAGACATAATACCAGTATTGGCTTCCTAGCTTGCAGGGTATATGTTAATTAAACAATAAAGATCCTTTCCAAACCATATCAACTTCCATTGGTAGTTCGGAGAAGTAACCATTGGATATGACAAAGATTGATTGGAGGTGGTACATAAAAAGAATCAGATTATGTGTGTCTCTTCTTTTTGTACCAAAAGAAAAGAAAAGAAAATGGCATTTCTGAGGCACAAGGAGGAAAGTGTTTCTTCAGGTATGGATATGAAGCATATCAAGAACACTTTATTACAAGTAGTTTCAATGTAGCTGCACCAAAGTCACTGGAACTAGATGATGCTCCTCTGCAAAGGAAGGATGGACCAGTGGTTAGGATGCTAGCTTGCAAATCAGAAGACCTAGGTTCAAGTCTCTGCTCTCCCGACAGGCTTCCTGTGTGCCCTTAGGCAAGTCACTCAAATCTCTGCACTTCAGGTCCCCCTCTGTAAAACAAGGATTATAGCACTGCCCTGCCTTCCAGGGTTGTTGTGAGGAGAAATGACATTAAAGACTGTGAAGTGCTCAAATACCCCAATGTTGGCGGCCAAGTAGGTGTGTGTAGTGAGGCGGAGCGGCCTCACTCTGAGCTTGATGGGGAGGGACGACAACAGGCCACTACGCTGTGGTAGACAAACAAAATGAGGGGGGGAAATGCTAGAATTCCTAGAGCCCATAATGAGTGACAGGAAAATTGAAATATTGAAGAAGTCAAATGATTATCTAATATGAAGAAAAAAAATCAGGGTGAGATAGAAACTGTGAGAGGCCTCAGAGAGGTATCTCGTCTTACTCAGGAAGTTGGAAAATCCATCAAATGTTTCCAACAGCACAATTTAGAGATGCAGTGGGACATGGACCCTGGTGCAGTGTAATAACCCAAGTATGTAGCCAGGGTCCCTGATGGACTTGTACTCAGGTGGCTAGACTTGTGCTGAAGCCCATACAACCACATTTTCACAGTTACCCACACACGATATATTAAAGGTATATCTACCCATGCTGCAATTATAACTTAACTTGCAATGTAGACATACCCTGAGGGGAATGGACTCGCATGGCTTATCCTCAGAGACCCAATTTTCCCCATCCTTCATTGAGATTGCTACTAAATGCAAAGATTTCTTGAAATAACTATCGAGAAATTATAAATAGTAGACTATATCTATGTAACAATCACAATAAACAATTTATGACCACGTGGCTTTGGGAGAAAACTGCAGAGAGGAACCACCAAGACTCTCAAGCTGGTAGGAGAAGATGCAGCCAAAGCAGGGACCATTGGATGTGCCACTGAAAACTAAAGCATGTTTTGATTGTCTCTGCCCTGTGCTAATTGGCTGTTTTCACCAACATTCTCCTCCCCTGCAGATTCTTCAATTCAGCTGCACTCCACACCTCATGGGCCATTCCCTTTTCCAGACGCTGTCATTCCCCAGAACACAAGCACACTGTAGCACTTCTCCCCCCACCCACGTTATGGCACTTCTAAACCAAGTGCTTTTCTTTCAACAAGCATTCATGGATATTATTTCTATTAAAGCAGACACTCCAGTCAAGATCAAGGCCTCATCATTGTGTTGGGCAATGTTAATATTGAAGAGCAAGAAATCCGTTGCTCATTTAGTATACGAGATGTATGGAGCACAGTGAATGAGGCAGCTGTTCAATATTTCTTTTTATCCTCATTCAACATGTGGCACATCCCTTATTCACTCCAGACCTTCCAACTTCTGCAACAAATAAGGCAAAGGGCCTGTAACATGATGCACTCCACAGCCTTGATTCATTCACTGAGCCCTGTCAGTGCCCGTGCATGGAATGAAGCAGAAGTCCTCTGGTGACAAAAAATAGTGTACAATCACTGCATCATAGTGGCCCATAAAGACTGCAGCATAACATATAGAAAGAGGTGGAGATAAGGTTGCACAGGCAACTTTCGTTCTGGCATTTCCTAACTTCTGAGTGCTTGAAACTGCAATTCAATAATGGTCTTTTACTGGAGTTTTATATGTGCGCTTGCACACGCATGACACACAAAATGCATACTTTCATTTTAAACCAGCACATTTTTGGCCAACGTTAAAAGCAAACACTGCACTTATAAAAGCTAATGACAAAGGATCCAAGTACCTATTATAATCTGCCATGTCACTCAGAAGTCAAACAGTGAGCCCTAATCAGCGTTCTTCCTGCTAGGTTTACAGTGTAATTGACAGAATTATGGTAAGTACTATTGTGCTAAACCTCTATGTAATTTTAAATTCCCTTTGTTTAAACAACTGCTAGTTCTTGCATAGAAAGTACTGCACTTGAGGTGCACGTGTCTTTTAATTCTCTGCTTAGCTATTGGCGTCAAGTGTTTTCATGTAGGTAACTGGACTGCCAGGTCTATTCTATTCTAGATAGGTTTTTATATGGTAATATGAAGTCATTCAACACTGTAGTATCTAAACACCTATGTTGGTCAAATTGTGCAATGTGACATCTGCATTTATGCAGAAGTAACCAAAAAAACAAAGTTAACAATGCACTACACACTGCCAGTGCATGTTTGGCATAATCTGAAAACATAATAGTAGAAAGCAAGGAAAATAAAAGAATGCGCAATATCTCAAAACATAGGAGAATATCCAAAATAGTAATGGTAATCTATCTACACGATGAGCACAGTGAAAATGCTGCATCCACTGCATCAGTGAAGTACCTGTACTATCCAAAGTACTAGTGTTTTCCCAGGAATGCAGAGAGCTCCTTAAGCAAAGAATCTTGTTAAAGCTAATGACCAGTCACCTATCCAGCAGGGAGAAAGTAAGATTGCTACTAAAGAGATGGCTGTAAATAGTGTGGGATATAGGTGTACACTCAGAACTTTTAAACAAAAAGTTCTTTGCTTCGTCTTTCTTGTACATTATGCAGTTTTAAGGCTCAGTATCTAGAATTATATTCTGGGCCAAATTCAAAGATGTTTTAAAATGATTAATCTCGTATCAGTGTCCCAAATCTGAATTTAGTCTTGGTTTTTAACTCTCCACTTTTGGGGCTAGTCTATAGTGGGAAATGACATTGTGTAACAACATCCATAAATCAACACAATGTTGCAGACTCAATCTACATGTGTTTCACATTGTGTCAGTAAAAGCAGCAAAGAGTCCCGTGGCACCTTATAGACTAACAGACGTATTGGAGCATGAGCTTTCGTGGGTGAATACGTGGGTATTCACCCACGAAAGCTCATGCTCCAATACGTCTGTTAGTCTACTATTCTATAAGGTGCCACAGGACTCTTTGCTGCTTTTACAGATCCAGACTAATACGGCTACCCCTCTGATACATTGTGTCAGCTGATCGTGACATTAATCACAATTAGCTGATGTAAAGAGTTAACCATGACCAGTGTACACAGGGTTAACTATGGCAGTCCTTGCCTAGACTGAGTTATAAATTTCATTTTAATACCATGTTAGTTAACTTATGTTGTTGTAACCCTATAGTGAGTTTATTACAAGTCCTCCTCTCTGCCCAATCCATAGAAGTTATTAGTAGAGTGGTCCAGAGAATAAATATTCCATTTTCCAAGAAATTTTGAGGTTTCAAAATTTGTCTTCATTCTGCACTGGAAAAAAAAATCCTTGGAACGATTTTCCAAAATGGAATTGTGTCAAAAGGACATTTTTTTATTTCAATCTCTCTCTCTCTCTCTCTCTGGAAGTGACCAGAGAATCCACCTTTACCCTAAGAAACCTTCCTGTCATAAACTTTGTCAAAATAAATATATCTTTGCAAAGTGATTCAGCTTTGATGAAACAGCATTTTCTGATGATAAATTTAGTCTAAAATGTTTCAACCAGCTCTAAAAATGGGTCTGTTACAGTCCCAACTAGAAATCTTTAGCTCAAGCTGGAGAAGCTGATGCTTTTAGTTCTGGTGAACCTTTGTTCAATCCCCAGTGCAGCAACCAAGATGGTGGCCACACAATATCACATGGTATAATTTCCCAGAATTCCCATGATCTTAGTAGAACATGCTTGTGCAATCTTGGAAATTAAAACTTTTTCCCCACTTACAATGTGTTTTTTCTATAATAAAGCATTCCCCATGTTGCTAAAGGAATATTAGAAGTTATTTTATGTTTATTTCTTTCTCTAGCATCACCAGTGATTATTATTATTATTTAACATTTATATCACAGTAGCCCCAAAGGCCTTTTAGGGCAGTTGGTCTCAAGGTCAGCAAACTTTATTTCAGTATATGGCCCCTTAAAAAGGAGGTGTCAGCAGAGCAAGACGAGAATAAGGCCAAGTGCCAGAGTCAGGTGACTATCTCCTGAGCATTAAAAAAGATTCTTTTCAGCATAACGGAGGGGAGCCTACAGCCAGAAGGGACTTATAGGGAGGTTCCTGGGGAAGAACCCAAACCCTGGAGGGCTGGGGAAACTGGCTAGCACTAAAGCACATCTTCAGGAAGTAGGGCTATTATGACCCTAAGAAGAAGGTGGAAAAGCCTCCTGGAATTGAAAAACACTTTCTCAAAGGAGAAAGCATTTGACCCCAGAAGGGGGTAGAGGAAGAGATCCTCAGAGAGATCTGGTGTCCACAGTGGGAAGAATTCAAGCTAATCAGTGCTACAGAACAAGCTTGAAGAGCAGAGTGTGTGTGTGTGTGTGTGTGTGTAAACCACTCTAATTATATTGCTCCTCCATATAAGCAATTCCTGTAAATGTCACATGAGTGCAATGTGGTTGTGAACGAGGGTCCATGTGATGAGGTGGTGGTCCATAAGACACTCTCTCAAATTGAATGTTGGACACCTTACGGAAAAGACTGAAAACCTATGGGAAATCATAGTTCCTATATTCAACTAGATATTTATTTTTAGTTTCTTGACCCTGGAAGAGTGGATTAAAAAAAAAGATAATAAATATAGAACATATAAATCATATGTTCAATAGTGGACCTCAACACCTCAAGGCCTAGATCTTTCATAATGCAGGAGGCATGCTTAGAACTTTCAGGCATCAAATCCCAACTTTTTATTCAACACAGAAATGTACAGATTTTTTTTCCTTTGAATTTATTGTGCATAGGACAGCCTTGATTAGATGAAACAGCTGGTTTTAAACTATCTACAGCTCCTTACTAATTTCTGTCTGGTTGATAAGTTACCTAAATTAAATATCTTTAAAATGTTTGGCATTAATCAGATGTTTTCTGTGTTTCCGATATGAGTTATATGCATAACAACAAATTATTTTAATAATGACATTTAACAATGCAGTGCACTACCATATTGAAAGTACTAGCTCTGCATCTCTCTGTCCATCTAGCAGAGGAACTTGTGGAGATGATTTAAATTATAAATTATGATCTTTTATGAACCTAACAAAAACCTCAGATCCAGATCCTCACTTGGTGTAAATTGGGATAGCTTCCGTGAAACTGTGCTGATTTACAGCTGAGAATTTGTTCCTTAGACTTCATGTGACAGCTAGTGCATAATTGCATCTGAACAAATCTAGCATGACTTTGGAAAGCAAAATAGCTGTTTAACTTGTAAGTAAACCCTTCTACACTGTTTGAGATAACACCCAAGCTTTTGTAAAAAATAAATAAAATAGCTAGACAAGAGTTAAGAAAGGGAAACAAATAGACAATAAGCCTTAGAGAGAGGAAGGACATAAATGGAAAGAGACTTAATCTGTTATACAAATTAAAGTCAGAAAAATACAGACCACTGGGTTCTGGTCACAACACACACCAACAAACCATTCTAACTCCATCTCAGTTTATGGGTCAGAAAAACTGTAATTAAATTTTCCTGCTGACTCACTGACGCTTATCAGTTGTTCTTCTATATACTGCATATTATGTTTATATATTGTACATACACATATACCCCCTCACCCAAAAGTGTCATCTCTCTCTACCGGTCTAATCAGGCTCTCCTTTATTAAGGCAAAATCCCCACTCACACATATTACATTAGCAAACTCTTTCAATTTATTTATAAAGTAATTTATCAAAGTGAGGGGGAAAAGCTGTCTATGGTCAATAATGTTAACATTTAAATGAGTCACAGGGGCTTTGGTGTTCACAACTCATGCCTTTACTGTTGCTATTGTTTGGCTGGAGACAACTTCTTCAAAGATGAGTTAATAGGACATCATGGCACTGGTTACAATTGGACGACTCTTTTGAAACAAACTCCTCTGAAGTTTCCTCTCTCATGGGGTCTCCTTTCTAAAATACATCCTGTCAGACAGAAGGGTGAGTAACTTGGATTCTTGCTTGTCATGAGCACAGATAATTCTAAGTTATGAAGATGATTGTTTCTTAGTTATGAATTCTCTAGGAATGTCTCCCTTCCCTTCTCTCATATTTTACTTTTTCCAGGGACCATCTAGTTGTTGATGTGTGTGATAGGGCAAGGTCTTGCTCCTGCTCTGTCTACACAAACTGTTTGGAGACCTTCAGTTGTCAAACGCCACCACATAGTTTAGTTACATTGTCTCTTCCCCACCATCTCTACTGGCCATATACCACATCATTTACACTATTAATTTCTCCTCAGCCCTTTGCCAAGACAAGGACAGAGCACTCTCCATCCAGAGATGCTCCTTGGTTCTGGCTCTACTAGCCTCTCTTTCTCTCTCCCCCTCCCCCCCAGCACTTCCTTCCTGTGTCGTCTTCTACCCTTTGTGCTAATGAGCTAATTAGATCTTTAGTCCTCCCCAGCCCATTCTAATCTGCTAATTAGACCGAGTCAGGGGATTGGTGATTTCGTGATCAGAGTGCTGACTCAGCGGTTGGTTCCCAGTACTCTGCCACAATGTGATTCTTTGTTGTTGATTGTTATTGGTTTCATTGTTCTTTCCACGTGTTACGCTTACAGAGCTTTGGATCAAAGAGACAAATAAATGGAATTCAATAAACCAAGATTGTGAGCTCTCTGGATTAGGAATTTCCTTTAATTCTATGGCCTGGTTTTCACCAGAAAATTTGGCAATATGAGAATATAACCTCAGGGAGTTGTGTTAACTAACATAATGTTAAACAAGACTCTACAGTCAGTGAAGACAATGAAAATTACCACATTCAACATCACATTAACTAGTCCTGGTTAACCCAATGGTTCCTGTGCGAGATGCCCACTACTACGTGGTACAATGCTAAAAAGCTTGGTCCCTGTCTGCAGTGACTGCTAAGATGTATTGAATGTGCTGTTAGTTAACATGGCTAAGGTCATACCTCCTCCCTCTTCCCCCTCCCCATACAACACGTAGCACAAAGGGACCCTGATCCTTGACTGAACACTCCAGGTGCTACCTTCCATAGTAAAATAATTAGTAAAAATAATAATGAAGAGCCATATGTGAGAAAAAGAAATAAATGCATGTGCCATAACTAGCCTTGGTTAGCTTTAGCCCAAGCATTTGAAAGCTTTATTAAATTGCTAGCTTACAATATCCCATCGCATTTTGCATTACCGCAATGTGACAATCTATAATCTGAATCCCTGCATTCCCTTCTTTCCAGGCCCTAATGAATCGTAACAGCATTGATTCAAGCAAACTTCCTGGCTGCGAGTCTGTGGGACTTCAAACCAGACCAGAGTTCCTTAGGCACACCGCTTGTTTTAATTTCTCATTCGTGCCCTGCTATAGACTAAGGTATGTGCTTAAAGGCTAATTGGCTGTATTTGTCTAAACTTCCAGAGAGAAGAGGAGAGGGAAGGGAAAGAGAAATTGAGATGAAATGGCTGTAATGACTAATAGGGACTGCATATCATTAGGCTCTCTCTGGGATGTCAAGGTCAAACTCAGTGAAAATGCTCACTAATCTTTGTTGAAGTGAGGAAGCAAAACATCAGTCAAGTTCTCAGAACTTCCAAATACTCAAAACTAATGTAGAGAGCCCAGTGCGGAGTTGGAATTAAAATGTGCACATTCTGTGAAGTGCACTGAAGGTGGCTGAAACTGTTGTACAACGGTATAAACATTATTTAATAAGTAGCCTGCTTGGAAGCAATTAGTCTCCCAGGAGAGTCGTATAATTTGTCCCTTCTCTTGACTCAAGCAATATGCCTGCACCAACATCCTCTTTACAAAGAGCTTCACGGATTATGTACAACCAATTGCAATTTGGCCCAATTGGCTACGCCCATTCAAGAATAAATTGTGGTGCACGGGTTGGCTGCTCTTTGCCACTGAACTACTGATGGGCTAAATGAATCAGGGAGGAAATTAACATGTATTAAAAGTGTCACCAAATACCAACATATTTACACATTTCTTTGAAATATTAGTCAAACGTGCATCATGTTCTTAAGATGTAGATATGATACTTTGTCTAAAGTGTCATGAGTCACAATGTAATTACATGGTAATCAAATGGCAATTAATGTATATAATATTCATTTGAAATAAAGAAAAATTAGGCTTGTTATAGCATGGAAAGTTAACAGGCACACCAGAACAAGGCCTGGAAATTAAGACACACACAAGAGAAATAAGAAAAAATAAATATTACAATCAATGGTTAAGCAAATTGGTCCAAGCTTTAGGGAAATGCTCTGAAGGGCTAAACTAACCAATGATTTTTCTTAATGTCTTTCTGAGACAATGTCTCATGATTTTCCAATGTGATTTTAATCCCTTTCCTCCATTCTTTCCATAAGGTGCATTTTAGAATATGCATTTGTAACAGTTTCCAAGACATAATTGCATGATATAAAGAAAAAGTCTATCAGATGGACCATGTCTTCATATATATGTGTACTGACTCCTAAGAGTAGGACCTCCATTCTGTTTGGGACCTCTGGACACGACTGCAATAACTGATTTGAAGAGGATGCCCAGAATGGATGCTATAGGATAGTCAACACCAGTGAAGTTCACGACTTAGTTGAAAACAACTGACTGTCAATACTGAGCACAGTTCCAGAACCGGGGAACAAAGGGACGTGCATGGAGAATTGTCTGTTCTACTTTCTTTCAAGCTGGCTGAGATCTCATTTTCTACGTCCCAAGAGTATGTCTAAGGATGAAATGGTCCTTGTATCTGACAAACAAATGCCCCAGTGTAATGTATTTGAATACACAGATACTTAATTGTAGAAATGTGACAAATTAAACTGTATATTTTTATGTGTCCTTATAGTGCTTTAGCTTTCCTTGGAAAGAACTGAAATCCATTTAATGCATTTTGCTTAAAAACCCATTTCCCTTGGTAATCAAGGTGTTACCACGATATGAATAATACATCAAATATGGCAGAGGTCATTATTTCCTGCAGGGATATTGGCTGAATTTCCAGACAGAGAGACAGTGTGGTCCCATGAATGGGGCGCAGGACTGGGAATGAGGAAACGAACATTCTATTCCTGGCTCTGCCATCAACTTGAGCATGGGCAGGTCACGTAAACTCTTTAATACCGTTTGCCCAACCTCAGAATAGGGATACTTGCAATCATCACTTGCATTTTTTTTTCCATCTGAAAGGCCAAATTATAAATGTCTAATAATGTATCAGGGAGGATATCTATGCATTTTTATGTATGTCGACTGACGGGCCTTCTGGGACTGGAGTTTTGCCAAGGTTTAGTGCTTTCATTGCTTCGGTGATTTCTCTCCCTGTAATTTCTTTTTCTAATTTCTTAGTTAACTTGGGGTCAAACTTTGCTGACAGGCAGAACCCTATGTCTGGAGCAGCACAGACCTGAACCGTCCTAGGAAGAATTCTGAGAGGATGACAAAGATGATTTTTTTTGTTGACAATCACTATTTCATAAGGAAAAAGGGGGGAGGGGGGGAAGGGAATCAATATTTGCCAAATGGAAAAGCTACAAAATCAGAAGGGACTCCCCCTTTCCAAAAGAAAAACCCAACTTCCAAACCTATAAAAGCTTTTTAATGACAACAGAGAGTAAACACCAAAAAAAAAAAAAACTTGACAGTGAAGAAAATTAAGATGCTATACATGGTGAATTATTCCATTTACAGCTCCCTTTTAAAAAGTCACATTAATTAATGGCTTTTGTTAATCTCATTCATATTCACAAGACAGGCCCTATTTATTTTGCAAAGAAAATGTTGAACTGGGCTAGCCTATTGAGGTCTTCCTAACTCATATTCTGCAGTTGTCTTGGGAGATGGCAACATAGTGATATTTAATACATATCCTGTGTACAGCAACTTTGATGAAAAAGGGAATAAAATTATACAATGATTGCATTAATTATACATTTCTGTTTGATGGCGCTTCATACTTTTCCGAATGGCTGGGTCACCTGAAAAGAACTGCTCTGAAAAGCTATGTCTTTAGCATCGTGGATGGTACACCTTGGACACTGCAAACACGAGACACATTAAAAGAAGTCCTAATATTTTACCTGAAAAGAAAAGCTGCAACATGTGTCTCCCCCAATGATTATACATATTTCTGTTCTCGTGTGTGTGCCACACTACCAGAAGAAGGATGTTTTTAGAAGTTATGACTGGGATGTGGAAGATCTGCATTCAACTCCTGGCTCTGCCATAGACTCCCTGTGTGGCCATGGGAAAGTCACATAGGCACTTTTGAAAACTGCAGCCTAAGTAATTTAGGCACCTAATTCCTTCTCTCTTGGATTTTGGTGCCTAAATCATTTGTGTACTTTTGAAGATTTTACCCTTAACCTCTCTCCCCTCAGTAACCCATCTGTAAAATGGGAATACTAAACCTTCCTTTTTGCCACCCTTTGTCCATCCTGCTTATTTAGAGTGTGAGCTTTTTGGAGCAGGGATTGTCTCTGGATATTTGTGTAACACAAAGGGGCCCTGACCCCTGTTAGGGCCCCTTGAATAACGACAGTAGAGTGCTTTTTGTGTAATCTTTTCATTTATCATTATTGCAACTCAAACTGAAGTTATAAAAGGAAGCAAGTGGATTTTTCTCCACATTACAAGAAAAAAACATATTCGAGGCTCCTCATCCTATTCATATGTGGGTTCATATTTATGCAGCCCAAACATCAAAAGGCTTAGCCAAAAAATGAAAAAAATAAAATAAAACCTGTAAATAATGTCTTCTCTGATGGATTTGATAAATACCGTTCAACATATATAGAGCTGGAACAATGTATTCATAAATATTCTAGTCTTCAATTGATGGAAAATATTTGTTGAATGAACTTGTAGTGATCTGGCAGTGTCACCTGAATCACCCTCTTAGCAAGTGTGGGAGAGGTTTAAATGAGTTTGGCTGGTGCACTGAGGCAAGTAACATATTATCCTATCTGATTTAATAGTGCTGGGAGTGGTTCTGTGGAGACACAGGGCCGGTGATTCCACTAGACGATCCTAGGCGGTCGCCTAGAGTGGCAGGATTTGGGGGGTGGCATTTTGCTGCCCTCGGCGGAAATTCGGCAGCAGGGGGGTCCTTCCGCTCCGGGTCTTTGGCGGAAATTCAGTGGCGGCTCTGGGACCCACTGCCACAGTGCCCTGAAGACGCGGAGTGGAAGGACCCCCGCCGCCGAATGCTCAGAGGAGGAGCACTGCTGCTTAGGGCGACAAAAACCGTGGTGCTGCTCCTGTGGAGACACAGCCTCTAGGCTGTGAATAGAAATATAGGAATTGCCATACTGGATCAGACAAAGTCCATCTGGTTCAGTTCTATATCCCTGACAGCAGCAGTAGCAGATGCTTCAGAGGAAGGTATAAGATCCCTATCGTAGGTAGGCATGGGATATTCTGCCCCTCACACAGATCTCATCCTGACCTCTCATACTTAGAGACTGGCCTACATTCTGAAGCAGTCACACCTGTCTTTATTGTTGCTCTCTTTGTTAATGAAGCCAAACTCTGGGAGGTAGGTTTGTCTGGACTCTATATTGTGTACAGACTGTGTCTGCAGAGCAGGTTGGGAAAAGTGACTTCTCTGAAACTCTTCATGCATATTATTGCCTAGATCTAGCCTGGAAAAGGACTGGCTTTTCTTGTGAAACTTCCAATGTTTCCAGCAGGAAAAAAACAAGAGAATAACTTTTGTTGTGCTACTTAAGTACTTCCACATCCCAGCCTGGATGAAAGCAGGTGGGGAGGTGGGCACAAAAATGAAAAAAAAAACAATGAGAGAAGAAATTAAATGAATCACTTCTCACTTCAGAGAGTTGCCCCTCTCGCTTCATGGTTGGACTCCCTGCCTCATCATTCCCAGCATTTGGATGGACAATTCACATACAGATGGGTGGAGCCTTGCCCATTCAGTACCAAAAACACCCCTTGCGGGTAGAAATGAGCTGGTGCAGAGGGGTAAGAAGTCTGTTGCTGGCACAGGGCGGTAGTCGATTACTTCCCCACTGGTGCAAGGAAGGAAATGAGGACAGAATTATGATTCTCAGAATCACACTTTATTCCCAGGTCGTTCTTAATGGTGCCCAGCTCCATGCCACCCTTTGCACGGGGAAAATTGCAAAGTTGCCCTTTAGCCCTACAGCAGCAAAGCTCCTTGCATACAGTTATGACCATGGACCGCTACTGAGTTAACTAACCCGGGATACATCCATGCGGGAGCCGGAAGGTGTACTTGAGGAGACATATCCACGCTAGCTCGGACGCAGATGGGGTGCTCAGAAGAGAAGCGTAGCTGCCGCAGAGCGAGCGGCGGGTTGGGCTAGCTCCCGAGTACATGCCTAGGGTTTTGGATGGGATCATACCAGGGGCGGCGAGCCCATCCAGCCGCTTGCGCCGCCATCGCTAAGCTTTTATTTTTAGCTCACTACCTCGATCCAAGCTAGTACGGCTATGAGTACTCAATCTGGAATTTACATCTCCAGCTCCAATGTGGATGTACTCCCAGAGGATGGGGCCATCTAGTTTGGCGTAAGAGTTACTGTTAACACTAATTCCATCCCGGTCCCATTTTGTTGTTTTTCTTCTTTAATAGTGTCAATGCACCAGGGAAGAAACCGATGCCCATCTACTTTTCCTTCTTATCACTGATAAAGCAGAGGACGTGGGGTGGTTAGGGATTAATCTGTCCTGATTTTCCACTGTTTGCTTTTCCACGCCATGTGCATCTAATTTTAAGCATAAACAGGCCTGTTGCAACAGCAAGACGCCACCTCTTGGCTCTCAGGACATTCCCCCACTCAGGGTGTGCTGGAGTCCCCAAGGAGGGAAGCTGGCTGATCATGAAGATTAGAACCATGGCTTGTATGACATTAGCAACTCTTCCCAGCTCTGCTTAGCCGTTCTCTCCCTCTCTGCCAGTGACTGAGGGCTGATAGAGCAGCGAGCTCGCTGAGCAGCAGCACAAAGCTCATTAACATCAGAACACCACAAGGAAGAGAGCATCACAACAGTACATGAGTGGGGGCCATTGAGTAGCCACAAGGCCACTAGGGGGAAGCCATCAGGAGAGGACGGAAAGAGTCGGGAAGCCCACACACGGCACGTATGAGGAGGAGAATGTGTATGGGAATCTCTGGAAGCAAAGGGAGAGGATGGGCAGCTACCGGCAGTATATACCGAATACAGACAAGGGGGAAGAGAATGGGGAGGAAAGGATCACAGGGCGGTGAATGGGGGGTGGGGAATGTTGTAGAGATGTGAGCGCACGGGGATTATAGCAGGAGGAGAATGAATGAACAGAGCTCATACTTCCAGACACATACCAGACAGGCATGCTTTTTCCCCACATAAGGTCCCAATCCTGTGATGGATGGACTTCTGCACCACGCAAAGCCCCATTAACTTTGATCAGGCTCAGCAATGCACCCTCATATTTCATATTGCAGAGTCAGGACCAAAATATTTTGTTAAGAAGTCATAAAATCCTTTGCAATCCAAGCAAATGTCAACTGGCACTTTCACATTTTTCTGGAAGAGAGTTCCTACCCCCTACATATTTTTATTTTGCTGTTTCCCCCTTCACAACTCCCCAAAGCCTCTTCGATCTGGCTAGCTATGGGCCAAAGGAAAAGTATTTTCACTAGTTACCAAAACAAGATTTATCTTAATTTTGCTTCACATGCTCAAAACAGTTTTCATCGATGACACTTGATGGAAGAAGCTTTAATGGACTATAAATTCTCCCATCTCTGTTATGCTTGCTTCAGGCTTCAGTTAAATATGGCAAAGAAGAAATTATTTGTACTTAAGTAAATTATTCGTCTATGGGTAAAACTACTGAATGTGAGAGATCAGATCCAGCTCAATTAGTGCATCTATGACAGTAATGAGAAAAATATTCTACCATGACCTATTGTAAATCTAAGAGAAAAGACTCCAGCAGGGAGCTAGCAATTCCAATGCTAATTGTACATAATTAAACAATGGAACAGCAGCATATACAATAATTTCAATGAAGCCCGATGATATTCAAATGTATACTTTTTTATTACAACATCTGTGCTTCATTTTCCTATATCAACTGTAGTTTTTAGGGATGGATGAACGGCTTTAGATAAAATAAGAACTGACCTGCACTTTCACTTATTACTTGAACCAGATTTAAATTAACTTTGTTTCTCTCAATTTTCAACAACTCAAGGAAACGGATGCGTCAAATACTAAGAGAAAGTCTACTCTGTTCATACTTTATTTCTCGTGGATGTGAGCTGAGGAGATTGTGCCTTGGTTTTACAAAATCATTAATAGGTTCTTAGATTTTAAGGCCGGGGGGAACCTCTAGTTCGTCCTCCTTCATAACTCAGGCCACAGCATTTCTCCAAAGGTATGCCTACACAGGGTGCTTCCCAGCATGAATAGACAGACATGATGTCGGTCTGCTCGAGATAGCACGTTAAAAATAACATTGTGGCCATGGTAGCACTGGTAGTTGACTTGAGCTAGCCTCTCAAGTCCAAACCTGCTCAACCCTCCGGGTACGTACTCAGGGGACCAGCTCAAACCATTGCACCATGCTGCTATTTGTAGCATGCTAGCTTGAGGGGAGTTTCTGGGTCTGTTTACCCATGCTGGGTAGCATGCTCTCAGTTGCAGTGCAGACATATCCTAAGTGATTCCTGTACCAACCCCGATAACTTCCGGTTGTACTAGAGTAAAGAGTTGTAAAAGGCTCACCACTGAGAGTGTTGGATGAAAAGGTGATCACAGACCTTGTTAAGGTGAATGGATGTGCTAAAACACTCTGTGCCCAACAGTAGGAGCAGCTGATATCCTAAAATAGTACAAAAAGTATTACCAGAGACCTTGCAGCCAGACCAGGAGCTGACAGAGTTTTTCTAGGCTTAAGACTCAGGGACTAAAACAAAGCTATGTGACAAGCAGTCAGGAATTTGAGTATGGTCTGGTCCCTGGACTGAAATAGTCTGCATTTGGCGATCAGTCCATGTGAGCCCTTGGAGAGAGGCAGAGGTTCAGAATAGCTGCTGTCTGAGACAGTGCAGTGAGGTTCTTTATCTGAGATTCCTGCCAAAGGGGGCTGCCTCCAGGTGGCTTGTTCCTACCGCTATTGAGAGTGTCATAGTTCATGGGCGAACTAAGCCTTTTAGTCCCCTTCAAGTGCACCTTTGGTGGCGGGCTTGGCTTCCTGCATCTCACTCTGGGTGTAACTATGCAGTTCAACCACTCTGGGACTGGACCTCTGGGCACCAGTCTCCCAGTTTGCCAAGCGTGTTAACACAACAGGCCCAAATTGGGATTGGCAACTCCCAACCCTTTTATCCCAGGGATGTGTGATGAGCCAGGTGGTTAAAGTGACACAAAAACAGCTTCTTCAGAACAAAGCATTCTTAATTCATTCACCCAAAGGCACAAAGCACAGAGCAAAGGACAATTAAAGGCTATACACAGATTTTACTTTACTTAACCCTTGGATCTTTCCTGGCAAGCTTTGGTATGTTTCAGCTAGGCCAGTTACCTCCATGCCTGGGCTGTGAGAAGCAGCCTGCTCCTCGTACTGTTTCTGGGTCTCTTGATCTCTCTCTGTTTCCTTACCAGCCTATCCGCTCTCACTGACTCTGACTCTGGTCTGGTCCAAAAGGTGAATATATCTGAACCACTCGGAAATAGTGCCCATGATATGATTAAATTTAACATCCTTGTGGAGGGGAAAACACCAAAGAAACCCACCACAATAGCATTTAACTTCTGAAAGGCGAACTACACAAAAATAAGGAAGCTAGTTCAATGGAAATTAAATGGAACAGTCACAAGAGTGAAATGCCTGCAAGCTGCATGGAAACTTTTTAAAAACACCATAATAGGGGCTCAAATTAATTGAAGTCAAATCTTACAAAGGAAAATACAAGGGAGCAAAACTCTGCCAAGTCAAGTATAATTAGGCAGGCCAAAGAGGAATCTGAAGAGCAACTAGCAAAAGATTCAAAAGCTAACAGAAAAAAAAATTAAGTTCATCAAGCAGAAAGCCTGCCAAACAATCACTGGGGCAATTGGACAACTGAGTGCTAAAGGAGCACTCATGGAAGACAAGGCCATTGTGCAGAAGCTAAATGAATTCTTTGCATTGGTCTTCACTGTGAGAGAGATTCCCACACCAAGGCCATTTTTTTTAGGTGAGAAATCTGAGGTCCCACAGTGAGGAGGCAATAGAGGAGGTTCTGAAACAGATAAATTAAACAGTACTAAAGTCACCAGCACCAGATGATATTCACCCAAGAGTTCTGAAGGAACTCAAATATGAAACTGCACAACTACTAATGGTAGTATATAAATCTAAATCAATTCTGTACCAGATGACTGGAGGATAGCTAATGTGATGCCTATTTTTAAAAAAGGCTGTGGAGGTGATCCTGGCAATTACAGGCCAGTAAGTCTAACTTCAGTTCCAAGCAAATTGGTTGAAAATATAGTAAAGAACAGAATTATCACACACATAGTGAATATGATTTGTTAGGGAAGAGACAACATGGCTTTTGTAAATGGAAATCATGCCTCACCAATCTATTAGAATTCTTTGAGGGGGTCAACAAACATGTGATCCAATGGATGTAGTATACATGGATTTCCCAAAAACATTTGACAAGGTCCCTCACCAACAGCTTTTAAGCAAAGTAAGCTGTCATGGGATAAGAGGAAAGTGCTATCATGGATCACTAACTGGTTAAAAGACAGGAAAAAAGGGTAGGAATATATGGGGATTTTTTAAAATGGAGTGAGGTAAATAGTGGTGTCCCTCAGGGGTATGTACAGGGACGAGTTCTGTTTAACATACTCATAAATGATCTGGAAAAGGAGATAAACTGTCAGTTGGCAAAAACTGCAGATGATACAAAATTATTCAAGATAGTTAAGTGCAAAGCTGACTGTGAAGACTTACAAAGGGATCATACAAAACTAGGTGACTGGGCAACAAAATGGCAGATGACATTCAATGTTGATAAATACAAAGTAATGCACCCTGGGATACATAATCCCAACGATACATACAAAATGATGGGATCTAAATTAGCTATTTCCACACAAGAAAGATCTTGGAATCATTGTGGATAGTTCTCAGAAAACATCTACTCAATGTGCAGCGGCAGTCAAAAAAGCTAATTTAACATTAGGAACCATTAGGAAAAAAATGGATAATAAGATATTAAATATCATAATGCCACTATATAAATCCATGGTAAAACCACACCTTGACTACTGCATACAGATCTGGTTGCCCTGTCTCAAAAAAGATATATTAGAAGTGGAAAAGATACAAAGACAGGCAACAAAAATGATTAAGGGTATAGAACAGCTTCTATATGAAGATAGATTAAAAAGACTGGGACTATTCATGTGGAAAAGAGACTACAAGAGGGAATATGATAGAAGTCTATACAATCATGTGGATAAAGTGAATAAGGAAGTGTTATTTACCCCTTTACATAACACAAGAACCAGGGGTCACCCAATGGATTTAATAGGCAGCAGGTTTAAAACTAACAAAAGGAAGTACTTCTTCACACAACGCATAGTCAATCTGTGGAACTCACTGCCAGGGGATGTTATGAAGGCCAAAACTCAATTAAAAAAGAATTAGATAAGTTCATGGAGGATAAATCCATCCGTGGCTACTAGCCAAGATGGCCAGGGATGCAAACCCATTCTCTGGGTGTCCCTAATCCTCTCATTGCCAGATGCTGGGACTGGATGACAGGAGATGGGTCATTTGAAGCATCTGGCATTGGCCACTGTCAGAAGACAGGACACTGGGCTAGATGGACCACCGGTCTGACCCAGTATTACCACTCTTATGTTGTTCTCCATGGACAGCCTTTGGCCACTCACTCAATCCTCTCCCTTTTCTAAGCACAGGATCCTCTATTGTTTAGTATTTTCCTTGTGATCCTAGGTGAAATCTCAGGAAGAGTAAACCATTCTTAGCCTGGCTGGAGCTAGGTATGGGATATTCCCCAGGAAACAGTTTCACCATCGTTTCCTCTAGGACTGTTATTTGAGTTTTTGTTTTACCTTTCCTACTTGGTTCCTTTAACAGCACCTTTTGATCTATCCCCATAGCAAGTAACCATCATAAACACACAGAAGCATGTACCACCTTCTGTAGTGGGAGGGATAGCTCAGAGGTTTGAGCATTGGCCTGCTAAACCCAGAGTTGTGAATTCAATCCTTGAGGAGGCCACTTAGGGATCTGAGGCAAAAATTGGTCCTGCTAGTGAAGGCAGGGGGCTGGACTAGATGACCTTTCAAGGTCCCTTCCAGTTCTAGAAGATTGGTATATCTCTAATTATTACCTTTTTTATTACCATATTCATAAACAAGAAGAGATAGTTCCCTGTTTGTCACACAGGGAAACAGAACATGTTTGATTAAATAAACACACAAATGACACTAAGAAAACACCTGACTCCATGTCATTGATTTTTTGCCCAAACTGATGCCACCCTGCAAAGCCACAAATTTAGATTTCCACTCAGCCAAGAGGGCAACAATGTTTTTTAGAAAGACATTCAATTTTGATGTAAAGACTTCAAGTGACCGGGAATCCACCATAACCCTTGGAAAACTGTTCCAGTGGTTAATTACCCTCACTATTAAAAACGTGTGCCTTCCTTCTAGAACAATGAGTAGTTCACATCCAGGGTAGTATTGTCCTCTGTTTGAGTGGTCAAAAGGATTCTAGCTCTAGGAACTGATGAATTGCTTTCAAGGTGAGAACTGAGTGGCTGCAGAATTCGAATTCAAAAATCATCCTAGTGTACTTTATTTACAATATGCGGAATTCCTGACCAATATAGTTTTGAGAAGTGCCAGATAGTAAATACAAAATAAAATACACAACTTAGCCTCATTTATTCATGAGCTGCAGTAAATCTCTCTCGTCCTTAGCCAACATGCACACACAACTCTGACTCAGCCCCGCTCAAATATTTTTGCCTCAATATTATTAATAATTTACAGCAGAAATGCTAAATCTTCCTCACCACCTGATGGCTAATGGGTGGGCTATGGGTGGGCTATGTCAAATCACTTAGTGAATGTAGTTCAGTTCATAATGCCTCAAAAACCACCACCGCAATTGTCACTGACTGGCCCCCTTACTGACAGTCTCAGTAAAAAGGACTGAATTGGCCTTTCAGGCGATTGAAGAAATGGCTTAGAGACTTGCCTGCCACTATTATACTTCTTCCTTACATGAACAAAGGCTTTCACTTTCCAGCACAACCTATATAGATTAGGATTTTCAAAGAAGCCTCAAGGAGTTAGGTGCCTAAATGCAACTGAAATTCAGCTGGGTGCCCAAATCCCCTATGGCTTCTCGACAATCCCAGCCTTAGCACCTGCCACAGGCGCTCAGTTCACAGCCTTTTGTGAAATCAAGAAAGGCTGTATTACAGAACTGAGAACAGAAAATTAAGCCCACATTATGATTCCTATCCTATTATTCTTCACGTCTGCATCATTCTGAGCTTGAGAAGTTCAAGGTTGTGAGAAGATATGAGTCTGGGGGGGGATTTTAAAAGCATAAGGCACAATTTTTCCTCTGTTAAAAAACAACCACCACCACTACCACCAAACATATATAATGGGTGGCTGGTCATTTTCCCTTCTTTTCCCAGTCCCAAACAAAGTTTGAATTTTATTCCATCTTCTGGGCTGCTCCCAGGAAGAAGAAGAGGTAGAAGAAGGGAAAGAAGATTTGATGCTTTAAAATAATAGGGAATGAATCTGAAACCTTAAGAGTGGCTGTTTCACTAGCACTGTACTATTGTTCCCAACAGTGTGGACTTGTAACATTCTAATCACTTCCCATTCAATTCAATCAATCAGACCAGGAAACTGGTCATTTGCTCAATGGAAAGTGAGCCCTGAATTGGCTCCCACCACCAGTAAAAGGAGGTGATGGAGGACAATACTTGTTGAGGATTATTTAATAAATCTTGTCTAAACATGAACTGCGAGAGAAAAATCAAAGATTTCTTTAAGGTCCTGGCCTTGCACCATCATGCTTCTCACATTATTGATGAGTGGCTATTGTAGCCCATATTTTGTGTGAATTTGCATATTTTGATTTTTACAAAACCATACGTTGAAAGTTCTTCAAAATCCAAGGTTTACTGTTAACGCCAAACATTTCACAATGGAAAGATGGAATAGATTAAACCGACCCCCTCGCTTTTATGTTGCCACTCCTGCCTATCTGAAAAAACAGCAAAGAGTCTTGTGGTAACTTATAGACTAACAGACGTTTTGGAGCATTAGACCAGACGTCTGTTAGTCTATAAGGTGCCACAAGATTCTTTGCTGCTTTTACAGATCCAGACTAACACGGCTACCCCTCTGATACTATCTGAAAAAAATACCTTATAAAGCCTATAGCTATTTCTCTATTTTGAAGAGTCCTCAAAAACCTTCTGTAACCTAAAGATATTTGTTCTTAATAAAAAGCCCATAAAGTCCTGTAGATCCTGTAACGGAGGATTATTTTTCTCAGTACAATGATACAGTGATGAAATGCAGCATCGAGACTATCGCACAGAACTTTTACTGAATAAAACTGGAAAGCTCGTCCATAATATTATCCTTAGCATTATATCATCTTTTGGTATATTAGTTATACATTTTTCTTAGTAACCTGCCCTTCTCAATGTACAGTGCAGACTGTTCACTACAAGCATAAAGTCAGTTTTAGCCTCTATTTTTTCTGTTTTACAACAGCCTACCTTTTTTATTTTCTGTCAATAGTACCAAAGACTCCCAACAAGCCATAAAACATTTCTGGCATTCATGACTTTTAGAGCCAGGGTTTCAAAGAACTGCTGAAGGTTATGTTGATTAAGCCCAGAGACATATTTCTATAAATCCATAGCTTAAATAAAAAAAAGAGGTGCTTTGCTGCCCCAGAGCTAAGCCAAACTGTTACTGAACTAGAAACCCACAAGAGCAATTTGTGATGTTAAGCTTTACTCAAATGAACTCTCTGCAGCAATGATCAGACACAGCATGAGAAGCAAAGGAGGCTTTTAGATCATTAAAAATAAACAAAAACAGAGGCATGTATTAAGCACAGATGATGGTATATTACACAATAGTTAAACAATGCTTTAAAAAAAACCCATCGCTTAAAACAAAAAGCCATTTTATTGTGTGAGAAGCCTGCAGTGGCGGTCTGAGATGTTTCTTGAGTAAAAGAGATTTGTTTCAGAAAACAATGAAAGGGTTTATTGGAAACTAGTCTTTTCATAAAATGAGAGGGTTAGTGCGTCCTTACCTAGTTTCTGGTAGACTCATGCTAACATGACACAACAGGAATCATTGTTCTGGCAAATTAGTATCAAATGGGTACCGTCTGCAGCTGATTTGATACAAATTTGCATCAACTGTAAATTCACAGCTAGCTGCAGTATTACATTTTCATTGAACAATAAAAAAAAATGTTTAAGGAACTGCCAGTTGTGGGCTCTTCACATGTGACACTAATAGTTACAGGCGGTGGTCATTGTAAAATTGTCAGTGGCTTCATCTAGCAAAACTTCAACCCTTATTAGACATAAAAATATGTTGCGTCGTTTTCCTGCAGAGGCCAGATTTACAGCTCGTATTTGGAACATGGCAGAGTGGTAAAGGTTTCAAAGAACAATGATAATATTAAAGAGCAACGCTCCTGCAAAATGAAAAGCAGGATTATTTTTTCCCAAAAGTATGAAGCCACGTTTGGAAAAAGGTAAAATTTTATAGGATGAGCTAAGATAAAGGAGCCTAATCAACATGATTTCTTTTGAAAGTGAAATGGCAGAGTGTCTGTGAACTCTATTTCAAATCATTTAATTAAATAGGAATTTCATAACTTCTGGCTGCAGGTTTAGCTGGCTCTGATCTGTTGTATGTGTGGTGCCCACAGATTACCTTCTTTGAAATGGTTTCAGTGACTGGTCTTTTCATATTTATATTGTCAGGCAGATCAAATTTAGGGCATGAGCCTGGGAGGTGATGAGCACCTATAACCTCCACTGAAATCAGGTGCTCGGCTCCTTTTAGGATTAGGCCAAAGGAGCAGCAGCCTTTTAAACACTTTTCCCCTCAATGAGAAATAGGACTTCATGGCATGAATTGCTCCCAACCTGTTTATACCACTGTCAAACCTCTTTACAAAAAAAGTGTAATTTTAAGTTTTCACAGTGCAAAATAGCACAAAAACAATAGCAGTGAATCTACAGTAGGAACTCCAGGCAGTAATTCGGATGTATTCACAAAAATTTTTTAAAGCAAGTGTGACTATTTTTGCTTTAAAAATCTAGCCAGAACAAAAAGTTATAAGCCAACCTCTATCTAACTTTCCATGCAAGTAGGTTATCCCATAACTGTCTACTTCATGGGTTTTTTTTGTACATTCACCTAAAGCAGCTGTTACTGGCTACTCATAGAGACAGGACCTGAGACTAGACAGACCATGGGTCCGATCTAGTATGGCATCCCCTATGTTTCCAAAACTCTGGCCTAACTCACTACCTCTCCATTAACCCCAATAAATCTATTTGTGCCTGCCTATGCTTCAATGCACAGCACAATATTCTGCACGGAAGGGTAAAATCAGGGTAGTGCAGAGTTTTAAAGTTCTCTTTGGTTTTGTTCCCAGGTCACAGTAAGTTTCACTGTGCATATATTTCCATGTGATATGTTCTTTCCAAGAGTAGTTTTAAAAAGAAAGAAGTGTATAGCACGGGCCACATTTTAAAGATTGTGTTTTCAGAATGATTTGATTTGGGGTAAATGAATAATGTCAATAGTATTTTCCATTAAAAACAATTTAAAATGGCATGAAAATTTTCCCAATAAACCAAACAAATTCAAAGTCACTCAAAACAATTCCTCAACTAGCTCAACACAAACTAAGTGCGGTACTGATGGCAAGAATATACACCCAAAAGAAAATGGGTAAACAGGTGAGTGAACCCTCAGTCGAATTCATCATATGAATGAATAGTCGTCATTTTCAGAATTCCCACATGTGCCATCCTAATTTTTCTGAAGAGTCTGGGGTGTTTTTCCACAGATTTAGACTAGCCTAGACTTATTATGCTATTTCAACGTCTTGCAGGCAACATTTCTCGATCAGAACTTTTATTGACACAACAACTGGTCAACAAAGGGCTAAAGTTTCCACCATTTTGGTCACAATTTCAAACTTCAACAAAAAACTGAACAGATGTTTAACAATGTTTTTCCGATTTTTTTTCCAGACAAATTTTCACAAGGTGAACATTTTCCAACCAAATGTATTTAGCATGATGCTAGATATTTATATCTATACCAACATATACTGTGTTAGTGATCACATTGTAGGCAAGGACAGGTCTGTCTCAGAAGATATGTGCATACTGCAGTTTAGCTTAACCGAATGGCTGGTGGATACAGCTTTAGAAGTGCGAAAAAACACCCCTCCTGTTACTGGCACCAAGTCATAGACAACACCAACATTTCAAACCACATCAGCCTTTTGAAAGAAGAGCAATCAAAAATTAGGAGGCTAAGAGACTTAGAGCCTGATCCAAATTCCACTGAAGTCAATGGAAAGATTCCTATTGTCATCAATGGGATTTGGAACATTGCCCACTCTACTCACCCATGTCAGCACAGCATGAGCAAAGAACAGGATTCTCTTTAGGGAAAAAAATGTACACCCTTCTTTTTAAAGAAAGAAAGAAAGAAAGAAAGCAAGCTGGTTAAAATTTAAGGAGACACGAAAAGAAGTTTGCGAACTTAAACTTGGGTTGGCAAACCCAAGAGTTTGAGACCTGCACACAACCTCATACCCATTCCTAATTAAAACTCCCCAATCTGCAGGAAAAATAAGAAAATCTTTCTTTTACTCACTAGAAGTTAGAAGAGATTGTGAAGTAATAATCATGGCTAAGAAGAAACAGAAAGAAAGTGGTACTGCCTTAGAATCAGCTCTCTCTCCCTCTTTCCAAAATTGCTCTCTCTCTCTCTCTCTCTCTCAATCTGTATTTTTTGGGGATGTGGGGGAACAGTTGAGCCTAGAATTCAGCTATTCTTTTTAAAACTCTAATAATACATTGTAAAAAGAGCAAGAAAACTTTTTAATTAAAAGTTTTGAATGAATTGATTGGGTATGAGATTAATGTCTATTGCCTAGCACAAGAATCAGGATCCAGAATAAAGTGCATGAATGAGCCCACACCTGCTAACAGCTCCTCATGTCTCATTTGATATTGAGGGTGCTACTGTCTCACACGAGTACCAGATGAGAGACCCTTTGTGTGACCAGGAGTCACTGCGGCATCATTCCCCTGCGCCTCCCTATAAACTCAGAGACAGTGGTATGTATTAGTCGGAAGTAGCCTGGGGTACCACATAAATTCCCTCCTCCCACCAACACCATTCTCTGGAGGTTGGGAAGGCTGTATTTTTACACAGGGCCTTTCCATGAAGAGAGCATCCCTTTAAAATGGTGTCCTGGGGTTGGTTCTGGCCAGAAGAAGCCCTAGTAGTCAATTGAGCCATTCTACCGGGGACTACTAGTAAGCCAGTACAGCGGGTGAAGCAGCAGCCAAGCTCCTACAGTTGTTGCTCCTTAGTCTTGTAAATGATCATGTTATCGCATACTGCCTTGTAGGCAAGAGATCAGCCTGCTTTGAACCCCAGAATACAGTACACTGCACTAGCTCAAGCCCAATCTCCTGAAGGTAAGTGCAAGCCACTGATCAGGCTAACATGTCCCCTCTGGGCTGATCTTTAGAGGATGATTGTCTGTAACAGCCCCCAGCTCTAGAGGTTAGCTCTTTATCTCAAGCTGTAAAGGCAAATGCATCTAATGCAGGAGATCCCTGGTTCAATCCCCAGTGTGTTGACCAAGATTGTTGTTGTCACATAAATGGGGACTTGTCCAGCATCCATGCCACTACTGGCCTGAGATAATGAGGATGAGTTTTCTCTCTCCCAAGAAAGCAGGTAACCCACTGGTCAGTGTGTGTTTTGGGCAATCCACAAAGGATATTAAAGTATTTTAAAATATTTCTTACGGAAAAAAAATCACACAGTGAATTTTTCTCAGGGAGAGGGGGAATAAATTCCTGATAAGCTCAAATCAGAATAGTTTTGGTTAATTTCAGTAATTTGGGGAGTTATCCAACCAACGATTTCAATAATACATAGAACATGCAAATTCTCTTAATTAAAGAAGCCCACTCTCCTACATTTTATAATTATGTACACATCGTTCTATTACAATAACTCACTATACTGTAAAGAAATAAATGTGACTGGCTTAAGAGGGGAAAAAAAGGCTTGATTCTCCAGGAAGGGCTATGTGTAAGGATGTTAATGGAAGATCTGTAGTTAGTGCCTCAATCTGGTTTTTTTTTCCAATGGGAATTGGAATGGGACCTGAGCGTTGTTTTAGATATAAAATGATCTATACCTAAAACGAATCAGCCCCCAAAACTAAGTGATGAGATGAATAGTGGATAATTTGTGGTTTAAAAACAGCTGTTCTACTGACATCAGATTATTATTTCTGTGCAGAAGTGAATGGCTGACAAGGGAGTGCATATCAACACTCAGAGTCATTACTGAGTGCCAGGGCACTGTTGCTGTAACCTCAGGATAAACTGACGTCCAGCAATAGATCTAATTGACAGGACGGCTGTTTTCAGCTAATGGTTTGTTAAATCGACAGACCTCACACTGGCCTCAATTACAGATATCAGCATTTTCAGGAAACAAACAGGTATGGGTGTCAGAAAAGAAGGGTTGAAGATGCACTAGTCAGATGATAACCATGGTTTTAACAAACCTGGAAATAATGCTTTAGGTTTTAAAGCTGCACAGCTGTCTCAGTTCGTGAGACAAGTTTTCAACAAGACCGTTAGTTGTTCTTCACAGATACTTCCTTTGCACGTAGGTCTGCTTACAGATCTATGTCAATTACTGAGACCTCAAATTCATCTCAACCTTTCTGCGGTGCCCTTCCGCAGAGATTCGGCCATAATTATTTTTAATAGGTTTGCTTCTTTAGCCAATGTAAAGTATTTTTTCCCCCTGCTCATATGAAGTTTGGGATGGGGTGGGAATGCAGAGACGGTTTTGAGGGTCATCTTCTTTGTGGCTTTTTAAAGAATAGCAGACATTGTGTAGTGGATGAAATATTAACATTTTCACATTAATAGGGTGCGATGTTGGGCCATTATAATAGCATGTGTGTTTCATACAGCAAGAACTGTAATGTAACCCTGCTGCAGAATATGCTCCCTTTCATCTTCCTTTTGAATTAGAAATCTTCAGTCTCTGGAGGAATTAATGGCAGTATTTAAAGAATTACACCAATCAGAGATGGAAAAGACCTATTAGATTATCTTGTCCATACCTATCAAAATAAGACTGTTCCTCTCAATATATACTGTCAAGTTGCTTATTCAGTTGATCTTTAAAGGACTCAAGTGATGGGGTTTTTTCCACCACTTTGTGAAGAGACTATTCCACAGCTTAATAGATTTAACCATTAGAAAATGTTTCCTAATATACAGCACAGATTTTACTTTCTTCTTAGGCCTTGCCCCTGCACTGTGCTAATTGACAAACACTTTTGAAGGATAAAATATTCAATAATGCATGAGGTTTGTATTATATTGGTTTATTGCATTTGATTTATAGCACACAACCTATGCCTCTCTAGCCCTCTCATTCTCTCCAATTTTTGCTCCCACTCAGGCATTCTCACATGTCCAGAAACTGATTAAGGAACAGCCATCTCATTCTGAACCTGGAAGCTGTGTTATCTAATTTCAGCCATCTAGTAATATAGACTGTGATGTCTCATTCCATATTCTTTATGAAAATATGCTTATGATATGCAGGGGTGGCTCTAGACATTTCGCCGCCCCAAGCACGGTGGCATGCCGCGGGGGGCGCTCTGCCGGTCGCTGGTCCCGCGGCTCTGGTGGACCTCCCGCAGGTGTGCCTGCAGAGGGTCCGCTGGTCCCACGGCTCCACTGAAGCCACGGGACCAGCGGACCCTCCGCAGGCACGCCTGCAGGATGTCCACCAGAGCCTCGGGACCAGCGGACTCTCTGTAGGCAAGCCGCTGAAGGCTGCCTGCCTGCCGCCCTCCCGGCGACCGGCAGAGCGCCCCCCGTGGCTTGCCGCCCCAAGCACGCGCTTGGCGTGCTGGGGCCTGGAGCTGCCCCTGATGATATGTATATGACATAACTGAGATACACTTTACGCAAGATGGCTCATGTGAGATACCATTGGAAAGGTTATGATTCGCTGAATGTGATTATCCTATGTGTATGCCTGTATCATTTCTGTATCTGAAGTTAGGAATATTGACTATGTATCTGTATTTCAACTATGCTACTTTGGGTGACGCCCACTGCCAACGCTTCAGGTACAACAATGGAAAAGCCAGACGGGGTGGATGGCCCATCAGTAAGGACAATGGACTGTAAAAGAGCTTAGTCTTCCTGTGAACATGTGGGTCAGTCTGTGAAGAAGGGCCCTACAGAGTCAGGTGGTCTTGTCACCTGATACTAAAACATTACCTGAGACTTCTTGTAACTTTCCATTGTAAGGGAAGGGGGGGGGGTGTCAAACTCGGGAAACAAAAGACTCCTGCCTTATACAAATCCTATTTAAGGGTGGGGAGTGAGGTAATCCTGGTCCTCAGTTCTCCCCTGCTACCTCACCCAAGATGACTGCTGGAATCAACTAAGATTGAACATGGGGAAAGAACTGGGCCCTGGCTGGAAGAGTCTCTGGCCTGTGTGTATTAAGCTTAGTTTGCATGCTCTGTTTTATTTTCTTAGTAATCAGCCTGGTTCTGTCTGCTACCTCCTTAATTACTTAAAATGCATCTGTTATAGTTGATACATTTATTTCTGGTTTATAATATAACCCGGGTTATGCAATTTCTAACTGGGGAGGAGGGCGAGAAATGTGCACATCTCTCTTCAGCATTGAGAGAGGGGGCAAACTTCATAATTTATCTTTGGATCTGCACTCCAAGGGAGGTGGACACTGAGTGCTGGAGCAAGTCTCTTAAGCTGAGTCTTCCCAGAGCTGATCTGCAGCTGGGTGTGTCCCTGCCTGTGCGTGTGTTAGAGGAGGTTTTAAGAGGGTGGCTCATCAAGACAGGTTAAAGGGGCCCCCACACTGGCAGAACAGGTAGACTCAGTGGTATTTCAGCACATCAGGTGACTTCCCAAGTGGTCCAACCTGTCACATAGACCTCTTGGCTTCTATGACTGCAGTAGGATGGATTCTGCAAGGTGTTCCCCATCAACTTTCTAGCTTGCTTTTTGTTCTGATCCCTAATCTAGACAAACAACAATAGGTTCTACTGGAGCCAGGAGGAGCAGAGATGGTGCTCACTAAGGTATGAAGCTCTGGTGAACAGTCTGAAGTTCTTCTTTAAAGTAATAGGGTTAGAGAGAGGGTGAATTATATTTTGTTAGAAGTTAGGAAATGTCTGCTCCCATTTCTGTCTCTGACATTTTCTCTTAGTCCTCTTACTCTCCCCGCAAGCTGCTCAACAGACTTTTCCTTAGATCAGAAAGTTGCTGCCTTTACAATTAATTTCTGTGTTGCAAATGACCTGTGCTGTAAGGGACAAGTAGCTCACCTTGATTTTCACCGAGTCTGGCAGACTACAGTCTGAGCACTTCTTTCCATTTGAGAAGCCAGGTTTTCAGAAGACAATATTGACATATGGTTGGGCCTTACTTTTCAGAGCACAGTTTGGTGAGACAAGGAGGTAAAGAACCCAGAAGAGAACAAGTCAGGCACGGACTTATTTTCTTATACTGCAAAGGGTTTTGTTCAACGCTTCTGGAGTGGCCTCTGATATTTCTATCTACAGTACTTATATGGACCCCATTACTGTAGTATCAGAACAGCTGCCAGTCTTTTAATGTATTTAACCTCACAGCAACCCTGTGAGGTAGAGAGGTGCTAGTATCCCCATTTTACAGAGGGGAAACTGAGGCACAGAATAACTGACTTGCCCAAGGTCACACAGGAAGTCTACGGTGGAGCAGAAACTTGAACTTGTTGTCTCCCAAGCCTTAGATTAATGCCCTAACCACTGGACCATACTGGCTTTTCAGTCTTAGAGACTCTTACTTGCAGACCATTTGGTTGTATATTATTGCTTTCTGGCCCTTTCTGCAGGGAAAATTGATCAGTGTTGCTTTTTCTTGGCATTATTTGTTTGTATGAAGTAGCATCTCTGGCACTAAAATGTTTTAAAGTAGCTTTCCATTTTCCTGACTTCTCTTCTAATTTAGATTATGCAAATCCACATTCCTAATACTCTGTCTGAAGACATAATTTTAAGCAAATGTACTTTTATTTATGGATTTTTGTATTTGTTTTCTAGTCAAGTGTTCACCGATTTCACGTTGTGAATAGTCTATGGAACTCATTGTCACAGAACGTGATTGAAGCCAGGAGTTTAACAAGATTGGATAAGAGGCTGGATAAGTATATGGATATCAAGAATATCCAGAGTTACAATAATGAATGACAACAAAAATGTTGGAAGGGATATTAAACTCCATGTTTGAGAGTTTAAGCCAACTCTAACTATTAGATATCAGTGTGTGACCTCATGTGGGTGGCAGATTACCCCACATCTGCCTGCTGTGCCATTCTTCCACCTTGCTCTGAAGGATCTGCTACTGGCCACTGTCACAGACAGGATGCCGGTCTAGATAGACCTTTGGCCTGATCCAGTCTTGCCATTCCTGTGTTCTTAGGTTCATTTCATCCTACTCAGATTGAGTGGAATTTTTTCTGTTTGCATTTTTCCCTTGGGGCAGAGCAATCACCTCCTTTCCAGTGTACAGTATTATTCTGTCATTATCACTTTTCCTAAGCACAACAATACAGGGTTGTCAAAATACTTGATATTCCCACATTTCCTCTTGACATTTTCAGGTTTATTACATTCAGATGGTACTGAAAGGCACTTGATTCCTCTTACCCACAGGAAGGACTTGCCACCATGAAAAAGTGAAAGGAAATAATATTTGAAATATAGCATGTAAACACATGCAATTCTCTCCCCATCTTGGGGTTTTGTTATAGTGTAACTTCACAGCGGGAAAATAGGGGATTTTCATGGTTTTGCCTGATCTTATGAACATTAGTACCGGTAGTCTACTGTGTTTTTGTTTGAGGCTGTCAGTTGGTATCCACTTGTTCTTACAGGGATAGACGTGCATTTCAAATCTGGGTACATTCCTAAGATAACAAGGGAATCAAGCACTTTTTAGAGCTAGCTAGTTCTTTGAAAAATCACTATGTTGGACAGAGCATTCTAAAAAGGTAACAAAATAAAGCGTTTTTTTTAAAAGTTTGATTAAAAATGTGAAGACAAAATTTCACTGAAATGTCCATCTTTTTAAAATTTCAAACTGTTCTCTAGTTTATTTAAAAAAAGGAATTTTGTTCACAATTTATTTTGTTTAAAATGTTCCTGATTTCTTTTCCAAACCAGCTCTAATATTGGGTTTTATATCTTAGGGAGGTGCTATAAATGGGACAAATCAACAATGCAAGGCATTATAGGGAAACATTTTCAAATTTGAATTTCGAGAGCTCCGTAGATTCACATTTTCTCAGCTAGGCTTTGATTACTCAAAGTACTTAAACACAAGCTTAATTTTAAACAGGAGTAGCACCATTACTGAAGTCAATAGAAGAATTTGTGTGCTTAAAGTTAGCCACATGTCTAAATGCTTTGTTGAATTAGAGCTTTAATGTGAAGGGAGATGAAAAGGGACATACTAACTTCACTAGGGAAGGAAGACTTTTCTGTCCATAGAACAGGTTCTAAAATTTGTTCCAGCACTGCATCACATTCTAATAATTAATACTTCTCTTTTATTTCTATCTCCTCTAGTTCAAGACGGCTAATTTAAAAAAAATCATATAATTTACTGATCTCCAATGACTGATGGCTGGTGAGACGGGTAAGTAATATCCTTCACTAGGTACAAAAGAGAAATCCGCATGATGCACTGAGAGAGTTGCTATCACTGGAGGCATCTAATATTGAGTCCCAATGGTGGAGGTGGTGCAGGCATGCTGGCAAGAAGTCAGACCCTTTCCAGGTTCAGAAAAGCTTGAGTTTGTTAGTGTCCAGGGTGCCCTGCGAGGTCCATCTTTCCTCTCTTGGCTGGAAGGGGACGGGTGCTGGCAAGAGCTAAGTAGCAGTGGTGTAAGACTCCAATGGGACTGTGTGGGGAGGTTAATTTTTTGTTTTATGTATGTTGTCAGGGGGTTATTGGATTTGATCTGGGAGGAATGATGGGTCTGATTAATTGGTGGATTTTTATAAGCCTGGGTCCCAGAGCATTGGATGGGCACACATGCACTGTAATTTAGTAAAAATGTGAATAAATAACACATAAAAGTGATTTGACCATGCACAAATATCCTCCCATTTGCTTTTATCTTTGTATTGATCTGCACCCAGATCTCTCTTTGCTACAGTTTTACTAATGTTTCAGGGGGCCATCCAGACCACTGAGGGGCCATGCCATGAAACCTTGGGTGCCTCAAATGCCCTGTTGCTGTGGCTCACAGCCAGGACACATGTAGCCAGCAGACAAGCAGTCAGGTCACACCCTGAGAGTCTGTGTGCTGTACATCCTTGGATCAGCAACTCAGACTACAGCAGCCAGTTTACAGCACAATGTCCTACCCTGCTTCCACCAACCTTGGTTACTACTTGCTGGGTGAACTCCAACACACTCCCAGCCTTGAATTTCCCCAAAACCATGTGCACTGCAATGCCCAGCCCTCTCCTGGATCACTCAGAGAAAAGGTCCTCCTGCTCCTTTCAAGAGACAAGTGACACCTCAGCTTATTAACATAACTGGGATAAATACAACCTTCCTTTCAAACACAGCATTGAGTTGGTTTATCGTAAAAATAAAACAAATTAATTAACAAAAGGACATCAGGGGTGATTAACTATTTTTTTGTCAAGGTCCAAATTTTTTGGTCAAGGTATAGTCAAGATCCAGACTCCAGCAAAAATAACAACAATGATAATAATAAGTAAATAAAAAGATTTTGAGGTCCGTTCAAAAGCATTGGGCGTTCCAGATTTGGGCCACAGACCACCTGTTGACTAACCCTGAGTTAAGTCATGGCAAGTAAAAGAAATGAAGTTAGAAATGGTTACAAGCAAACAAAATTTAAAACACACACATAAAAGTCTGAAACTTAATCTAGCAAGGTACAGGCTTTGTTCAAGATGGTTTCTCACACCAAACTTCCTTCTTTCCAGCCATGGCTGACTTTCCCTCAGTCAGGACCGTCCACAGAAGCATACGCACCGGCTCTCTGGGTGCTCTATGGAGCATCCACGGGAAAAAAATTGTGGGTGCTGAGCACCCATCGGCAGCCCCTCTGTTCAGCTCCTCTCCCTCCCCCCCAGCACCTCCTGCCCACCAGTGGACCCACTAATCAGTGCATCCTCCTCCCTCTCAGTGCCTCCTGCCCACCTGGATCAGCTGTGCCACAGCATGCAGGAGGTGCTGGGGGGAGGGTGGGGCATGCTCTGGGGAGGGGGTGGGAAGAGTCAGGGTGGGGTAGAGAAGAGGCAGGGCAGACGTGGGGCCTTGGGAGAAGGGGTTGAGTGTTGTCAGGGACTGGGGAGAGCAGGAGTCAAGCACTCCCCCTCCCCCGGTTCATTAGAAAGTCGGCGCTTCTGCACAGAAGTACAAGGTGCTGACTTCCCTTGTCCTCCTAGATGAAATATCTTTGCTGAAGCAGGTTTATCACCTATATTTAGTTCCCAGAGACTTCAATGTCTCCTCCTTGGTTGAAAGACCGATCCTTCTCAGCTTGCAAGAGCTCTGACCCTTTGTATCTGCCTAGTGATGGATGCCAAAGATGGCTTCTGTCCTTGCTTGTATCTTCCAAAAATCAATGACCTTATTATTAGAGACAGGATGCCCTTATGCTGTTGTTCTCTTCCTGTGATCTTCCCACCCCCTGGTGATTTCTATGTAAATGGAGCTTCCATTGTTTCTGGTCACACCTTATTTAATTTCACTAGAGACAAGTAGCTGGCTGGTTTCCCGCCTTTGTGGGGGAAAGCCTGTTTCTCCCTGTGTTTGGTCACAGACTGTAAAGCATAATATCAGTGAGTATTCAGAATTCCTCACATAGGGTTAATACATGCATTTCATAATGGTGTTAATCACCAGGGTGTCATAGGCTTTCATAAAAGACCTCGCTCTGTAAAAAATACCGTAATGTTGCATACAATCAGTTGATTCAATAGTGCATCACATGAGGTTCAGCCACCCTGTCTTGTAGACCAGTAAACCTTTGCAATGTATTCTTTGAAAAGTAAAACCCAGACCCAGCTTCTCTCCTCTGCTGTGTGTAGACACCGTGCTGTCTCCTCCCCCACTTGTTAACTTGATAGCATTGCTTACCTACTAGTAAATGGACCTCCATTGTCTCTGCCTGATGATTGGTCAAAGAAGCAAATACACATTCCTTTGTCGAGGGCAGACCTGTTTACTAACTCTCCCTGACATGCCTGGCTTACACACATTTTAGTCGTCACTCCAGCATATATCCATAACTCTTAATACACACCACACACATACATCACACAAGAATATTAGTTTTCCAATGACATATTACATGACGCCTTTCAGATACAGATTATAACCACAGAGAGTTGGGGTGTACTGACGTGGTCAGCCCAGCTGAAACTCATCACCTGACACCAATGAGCCCCTTGCCCGCTGGCACCAGGATGCTCTTAGGGTCACATGTACACGTACTCAACAAGCCTGTTCACAAGACACTATATTGTCTTCACACATGGAAAAGGGGGTGAGGTGGGGGACAAATGAAGCTGTACATGTGACATGGGCTTAACTTGCTCAGATGAAGAGAGAAATAAATTCAAGGTATCACCTCAGTGCAAAAATCTCACATTTAACCTTTCACTTAGATTTCAGATGCAAAATGCATCTTAACTCTGAGAGGTTAGTTAAAAAGTAATATATTGTGCTTTTAGGTACTTTGCCCTTTCAGATTCTATTTCATAGCATGAAGTATTAAACACTGATTGCCTTCAATGGCTTTGCTGTTTGCGCCTTGAGTGAGTGCAAATACCACCAACATCAGAATGGTGGCATTGCACCAGCAGTTTGCCATGGTGAGAATGACTCTGCAACATGAAGAGCAATGGTGAACCCAGAACAAATTCCAGAAAGGCAGATCCAAGATCAGCCACTCACAAGCTTCACCATCTTACTAGTCCCTAAAATTGATTCCCTAGGGAAGAGAAGTCGTTGCTATAGGAAGGTAGGGGGAGGGATAGCTCAGTGGTTTGAGCATTGGCCTGCTAAACCTAGGGTTGTGAGTTCAATCCTTGAAGAGGCCACTTAGGGATCTGGGGCAAAAAATTGGTCCTACTAGTGAAGGCAGGGGGCTGGACTTGATGACCTTTCAAGGTCCCTTCCAGTTCTAGGAGATTAGTATATCTCCAATTATTACCTTAAGGTAACACAATTCAGAGAAATTCCCCTGAAAATTAAGTTAAAACACTGGGTTTTATGGCAGAGTGTGAAGAGGAATCATTTGTGGAAAATCCAAAATCTCATACAAATGATCCTCACTATGTACTTACATAGGACGCACACTCCATGCATGCAGGTCTTTAATTAGTTGCCTTAATGTTAATATCAGGTTTAGAACAGGAGTGTTAATATTGTTAAATGTTCAATCTGCACATTTGTGTTGACATTTTTGAACTTTACAAGCCTGCCTGCAGGCAGCTACAGAGGAAACCTTTAAAATTGATCTGGTTTAGTGCAAAACAGTTCGCTAAGCCTGCCCCCCGACACAGCTTACAGTTAAAGGCTTTATCTTCCATTTCTTACAGCTTTTAAGGGCAAATCAAGCACATTGATCCAGAGCTCTCTGTCAATGTATTACAATGCAATATTATCCATTTCTTTGAAAGCCAGTTAGTTTCATTTCACTTTATTCCATATTAAGTGGGTGGGAGGGGAAGTGGAAATGGGCGGGGGAGAAGGGGAGTTCTTTAACGTGCTTAGGAAAACTGAGATAAATGATTCAAATGCAGAATGAAAAATGCTTCAATTTAGCTAAGGCTAAATTGCATATGTGCACCAACTGCATATGTGCCCACGCCTCTGTGCTTTGTGAGACTTCGAGAAACTACCTGAATTCTATGGACAGAAACAGAGGATGGACAAAGAGGAGAACAAACAAGCCTTAACAATTCCAATGATTCCTCGGAGCAAAACATATGAACAGTGTGAAATGGTGGGGTAGGTGGGTTGGTTTTTTTTATTCCTAATTAAGGTTGAGACCAGCCTATTAAACTCATTGCACTCACCATTTATGCCAAATTTAAATACCCTCTGTTCCCCAGGGCTACAAGAGAAGTACACTCATCTGCTTTATGACCTAATAAATCCATTTTTAATTTAAAAGTATTTGCCACTAGGGTTTTTGTTGGTTTAACTTTACTTGTTTGTTTGCTTTGGTAAAACTTCAATTAAGCCGGCATATGGGGTATTGAAGAGGCGGGGGTTGAGGTGAAATCGGTTTTGTTTTCCTGATGGGGAGCTCAGCTTCTAAAAGAGAAACACTTTTTGTTTTTATTTTTAGTAAGGTTGTCCAAGAGCTCCAAAATCCAGGGGCCAATCCTCAGCTGGCGTAAACTATCATAGCTTCATAGTGGAGTCATGACCATTTCCTATGGCTGATGATCTGGCTCCGGGTCTCTGAGTATTACTGCATCTTTGGCCTCAGCACTGGCCACTAGTTTTTTTTATAGGCCATCATGAAAAGTGCTAGATAAGATAGACATTATTTATTATTATTAATATCATCATAACACCTTTGGCGCTTTCCCTGCCCTCGTTTTTGTCAGATTGGCTTTGGTTTCAGCTTTGTCGTTTCTTTGAGTGGACAGAAAAAGTGAAGTCAAGGTGCAACTTAAGACCTGCATCCAAGCTGCCCCATAGAGGTAGACTCCTCGCACCCACAACAAGCATCATGCAACTCAAGAGGACTCTGTAGGGGTGTATTGGCCAACCAACTGCTGTAGCCTGCAGGGTTGGGGCCTAAGTAATTTGTTTTCCCTAGAATCTCTAATCTCGCCTTTTGTGAATAAAATGAGGCGCCCTGGCAGTCCATGTGCAAGAGTCCCATGCATTTCTCAGGGAACTAGAAAAGCTTCACTTCTGGTCTATTTTTAAATGACAGACCATTTTAAGCAACAGGCAAGTAAACGTATTAATGCAGTTGAAAGAATGATGACAGATTTTGCCAGTTCCTCCAAATGCTTCCCCCTACCCTTCAGCATCCTCTCCATTTTGCCCCGGTTGAGTTTATGCCAGTTGGCTTCCATCCAGAACTCTCCCTTTGCCAAACATTGGAAATAGCTGCACCTGGGTCACGGGAAAAGGAGAGGTAGCGCTGAGTGTCATGAACGTATTTTTTTGGCATTGTAGCCTGTATCACATCACAATCTCCCCCAATGGCTTCAGTATTTCACTGAACAAAAAGGTGTCTGTGAGAGAAAGAGAGAGGCCGACAGGACATACAGACAAAAACTGAGCTTGATAGGACAAGAAGAACAGAAATCACTCATTACCATCCTTTGGCAGCTAATCAACACCAGTGAATGGAACCACTCTAATGACACTCCTATGCCTGCCAGCTCCTGCAAATACCTCAACAGCACCTTATAACTGACTGTATTAAGGGCTACTGAAAGATCTAGCAGAATTAGAAAGAATGTCTGACCTCTATCTACTGCCACGACAATTAACTACAGAGAGTAATAGAGTCTCTGTGCTGTGTCCTGGTCTTTGATTGATGTGCACAGAGCTAGAAAATGTCAGATGCCAATGAAGTTGGCCGATCCTCACCCTCTCAGTGATCTTTCCTACAAAATGAAGGTCCACGCAGTTTTGCTGTATTAGTGAAAAAGTAATCTTTGGTAATCATCTAAGGGCTTGTTAGTGATTTAACACCTGTGTATGTTTATGTTATTTCTGCATAATTTAAGTTTCATTTCTTTTATCTGTGTCTGTTAAAAGTTTGTAAAACCTATGCATAAGTGAAGTAGATAGCATTTCCTGTGCAACTGAAGGGATAGTGTAAGAAACACCACGGAAAATGAGCAAGAAGACTAAATAAACAACAACGTAAAGAGAATCTCTCATTCTCATTGACATAAAGAGGTTATAAAGCTTCCATTGTCAGAGACTGAGGGACTATCCTAGATTTAGCTAATCCTGGATACAGATTATGAGGGCTGCATGAGGATCTGAGGGAACTCTTAGGAAATTGGAAATTAAACAACAAAAACAAAACCTAAGGGTTGTGATCTGTCCTGATGTAGTTCCAGAGAATTAAGAGCTGATACTTTTGCAAAACTCAGAGACTGCATGTGTCGATTAGGAGGAAGGCGGATCACTACCATCTGCTAGCCAGGATAGTTGATCATACCTGCACAAAAACTCAAGTATTATAAAGTAAAAGGATTTTAAAAACAGATCTTGAACTGTGTAACTGAAATGGATTAACCTTCCTTTCAACTAATAGATTTTAAATTTAAGATACTGCATTCCTTGTGTGGATATTTCCTTTTAGATAACATAAAAATACATGAGTGGGGCCACATTTAAATCCAGAAGAGAGGAGAGTAGGTTACAATACAAAGCAGCCTTACTTTTGTAGCTTCCAATATCCACATGCTTCCCAATACACACACACTAGGACTACCCAGCAACCTCAAAATCACATAGCAAAACTGAAAGACAGTGTAGCACAATAGCCAGGGTCAGGGCCGCCCAGAGGATTCAGCGTGCCTGGGGTCCTTGGCGGCGGGGGGCCCCTGCTTCGGTGGTAATTCGGCAGCAGGGAGTCCTTCCGCTCCGGGACCCGCCGTTGAAGTGCCCCAAAGATCCACGGCAGGGGGCTCCGCCACCAAATTACCGCTGAAGACTCGGAACGGAAGAAGCTCCAGGGTCCGGGCCTCGCGAGTTTTCCGGGGCCCCCAGAGCGAGTGAAGGAACTCACTCCAGGGGCCCCAAAAACCTCTCATGGGGGCCCCTGCGGGGCCCGGGGCAAATTGCTCCACTTGCCCCCTCCCACCCCCCTTCTGGGTGGCCCTGGCCAGGGTATTGGACTGCAACTCTGGAGAGTTGGGTTTTCATACCAGTTCTGCCATTAGTTTGCTGTGTGACACTGGACAAATCTCTTCTGCATTCTGTGTCTTTGTTTATTCTCCTGCTCTTTGTATTTTCTATTGAACTGTAATTTCCTCAGGACAGGGATTCTCTCTTACTATGAGTTTGTACAGCACCTAGCACAAATACTACTACAAACAAAGTTAACTTTATATGTTACCCCGCTGGCACAACACTAACAGTCCCACTTTTACCCATTGTTAGATATCCTATGTTCATGCCTCGGTTATACAGCACGTGAGTCTTTTCATAAACATACTTCAACTATATCACTGATATGCAACCACCAAAATAATTGCAAAATTAACAGGATAATAGCTAATGTATATGTAATTTGGTTATAGTCTGTCAACCCCAATTTGTGGATTAAATGTGTGCAAATTCACTTCTTTAATTGTTTTGTAGAATCTGACAATTTAATTTGAAGAGTCGGCATGTTTTGCTTTTAAAGTTGCCCTGTGAGGATTTCTTCTAGTGACCTCTTGGAAACTTAGTTTGGAACTGAAAAGGCAGAGGAACCACGAGACACAGGATAATGCTTATCTCCTAGTTGGAGCACCTAACACAAATCTCAGAGTTCACTGCCCAGTTACCATTATCTTTCTGGACAATGCCAAAAGACTATGCAAAGCAAAAACATTGTAAATCACGTAAATCTATACTCCTGCATCATTTTGAGATTACTTTTAACCTCAGCCTTTTGCAACAGATTTCAACAAAGGGGACTGAAAGAATTAACAGTTCTTCTGGATGAGAATCCTGTTTCACATTAATTTTGCGGACATGGCCTCCACCTACACTGCATCTTTTAAATGAGCTCTGATAAATCACTGACATGGTTGGTTCTGAACATGATTTGGTTCATCCCACACATTTGGTTAGTAAATCACAGTCAGTGAAAAGTGTTTTTCTCCTGCCAGAGGCCTACCTTGGCACATGACTGGCTTCTTGTGATTCACCCAGTACAGAGCTTTTTTTTCCTGTGGACAGGACTCCCCTACCCAAGTTTGCATAACGGGGTTGACATCTCCTCTTTTCATCCAGCTGTGCATTTGGTATAACATACAGTACCAGAATGCACTAGCTTGCTTGCTGCTGATGTCAGAGTCTGTAGGTCCTCTGGCATTCTATCCCATGCTTAGACACTCTGGTAGTAACAGATACAAAAAACATGAGCTCTATTCTACTTGAGTTCTGCCACTGACCTGCAGCATGAACTAGAGAAGTTAACATAAGAACACAAGAATGTGTCAAGCCAATGTTCCATCTAGCCCAGTATCCTGTCTTCCAACAGTGGTCAGTGCCAGATGCTTCAGAGCAAGTGAACAGCAGAGGGCAATTATTGAGTGATCCACTCCTTCGCAGGGCCGTCCAGAGGGGGGGGCAAAGGGGGCAATTTGACCTGGGCCCCAGGCTCCGCAGGGGCCCCCAAGAGAACAGCGGAGGCTCCCGCCTCCGCCCCTCTCCTGGAGCCTCAGCGCATCAAGCGCCGAGTCTCCGCCGGGGCCCCTGAGCCGAGCCCCGCCCCACTCCGAGCCGCGTGGTGAGGGGGCGGGGCTGGGAACTCCGGGCTGAGCTCAGCTGCCTCCGCTGGGCCCGGAGTTCCCAGCCCCGCCCCCTCCCCACGCGGCTCTGAGCGGGACGGAGCTCAGGCCCCGCCGGCCACACGCTGTGGCTGTTCTGGCGAGGCGCTGAGACTCCGGGCGAGGAGGGAGCCGGGGGTAAGAGGCTGGGGCCGGGGCGGGGGGGAAGCGGGACCCGCCGCCGAAGCGCAGCCCGGGGTCTTCGGCAGCGGGGGGCCCTTCCGTTCCAGGACCCGCCGCCAAAGTGCCCCAAAGACCCGCGGCGGGGACCCTCCCCCGCCGCTGAATTACCGCCGAAGACCGGGCTGCACTTCAGCGGCGGGTCCCGCTTCAGCGGTAATTCGGCGGCGGGGGGCTCCCGCCGTGGGTCTTCGGGGCACTTCGGCGGCGGGTCCTGGAACGGAAGGGCCCCCCGCCGCCGAAGACCCCGGGCCCCCGGAATCCTCTGGGCGGCCCTGCTCCTTCGTCCAGTCCTGGCTTCTGGAAGTCAGAGGTTTAGAGACACCTAGACCATGGGGCTTTTAGCCATTGATGGACCTATCCTCCATGAACTTATCTAATTCTTTTTTAATTAATTTATACTTTTGGCCATCCCCTAGCAATGAGCGCCAGAGGTTGACTGTGCTTTATGTGAAGTACTTCCTTTTGTTCGTTTTAATCTTGGTGCCTATTAATTTCATTGGGTAACTCATGTTCTTGTATTACGTGAAGAGGTAAATAATACTTCCAATTCACTTTCTCCACACCATTCATAATTTCATTGACCTCTATCATATCCCCCATTAGTCACTCCCAGTGTTTTCAATCTCTCCTCTCATGGAAGCTATTCCATACACCTAATCATTTTCATTGATCCTTTATGTACTTTTTCCAATTTTAGTACATCTTTTTGGAGATGGGGAGAACAGAACTGCACATAGTATTCAAGGTGTAGACTTACCATGGATTTATATAGGGGCATTATTCTATTTTCTTATATCTATCCCTTTCCTAACAGTTCCTAACATTGTTAGCTTTTTTGACAGCTTTTTTTGTATATGCAGTTAGGATTATGTTTTCTAATATGAATTACTTTGCATTTATCAACATTGAATTTCATCTGCCATTTTATTGACCTATCACCTAATTTTGGAGATCCTTTTGCAACTCTTCATGGTTTATTTTAGATTTATAACTATCTTGAGTAATTTTGTATCATCCGCAAACTTTGCAACATCACTGTTTAACCCCTTTTCCAGATCATTTATGACTATGTTGAACAGCACACGTCCCAGTAGAGATCTTTGGAGGACTCCACTATTTACTTGACCATTATTCTAACCCTTCCTATCTTTTTAACCAAATACTGATCCATGAGAGGACCTTCCCTCTTATCCCATGACTGCTTACTTTGCTTAAGAACTTTTGGTGTGGGAACCTGTCAAAGGCTCCCAGAAAGTCCGAGTACACTATATAAACTGGATTACCCATGTCCATAGGGTTAACCCTCTCAAACAATCCTAATAGATTTGTGAGGCATGATTTCCCCTTACAAAAGCTGTGTTGACTCTTCCCCAATAAATCATGTTAATCTATGTGTCTGATAAAATTATTTTTTACTATGGTTTCAACCAATTTGCCTGATAATGAAGTTAGGCTTAGCATCCTGTAATTGCCAGGATTGCCTCTGGAGCCTTTTTAAAAAAAAAAAACACGAATCATATTAGCTATCCTCCAGTCATCTGGTACAGAGGCTATTTTAATCAACAGGTTACATACTACAATTAGTAGTTCTGCAATTTCATATTTGAATTACTTCAGAACTCTTGGGTGAATACTATCTAGTCCTGGTGACTTATTACTGTCTAATTTATCAATTTGTTCCAAAACCGACTCTCCTGACTCTACTGACACCTCAATCTGGGACAGTTCCTCAGATTTGTCACTTAAAAAGAATGGCTAACGTGTGGGAATCTCCCTCACATCCTCTGTAGTGAAGACCAATGCAAAGAACTCATTCAGCTTCTCTGCAACAGCCTTGTCTTCCTTGAGTGTTCCTTCAGCACCTCGATCATCCAGTGACCTCACTGATTGTTTGCCAGGCTTTCTACTTCTGATGTACTTAAAAAAAAATTGCTGTTAGATTTTCAATCTTTTCTTAGGTGCTCTGCAAACTCATTTTTTGACTGCCTTATTATACTTTTACACTTGATTTACCAGAATTTATGCTCCTTTAGATTTTTCTCAACAGGATTTGACTTCCAATTTTCCAAGTATGCCTTTTGCCTCTCATTTCAATGTGAGCATGGATAGAACAGGTGACAAAATCACAGTCAAAAGGTATAGGGCATTATAAAAAAGCATTGATAAAGTCACTACATTATTTACTAAGGACACTGATTATTTGGAAATAAGTTTTCATAATAATTTGGAAGAGGTATTGTTAGTAGTTTAGCATTTCAGTCATGCCTTTTAAAATAACATAATCTGAATTGGTTAAATAAAATTCAGTGACAAGCAGACATTTTGCTGACTGTAAAATGAAACACTGTACTAATCTAACATAACTCTTGTGTACCAGATTTGTTTAATCGAGCAAGTACACTTGCAATGATTGTTTTGTGCTATAATAAATGCATGCTTTATTTAGAAAATTGAATATCAAGCTGCTTTTAAGAAGTACAAACTGTCCATAGTATAAACTGTCAGATTTTACTAAATGAACATAACATAAGAACATAAGAACGTACCAGGTCAGACCAAAGGTCCATCTAGCCCAGTATCTGTCTACCGACAGTGGCCAATGCCAGGTGCCCCAGAGGGAGTGAACCTAACAGGCAATGATCAAGTGATCTCTCTCCTGCCATCCATCTCCATCCTCTGAGGACCAGAGGCTAGGGACACCATTCTTACCCATCCTAGCTAATAGCCATTTATGGACTTAGCCACCATGAATTTATCCAGTCCCCTTTTAAACATTGTTATAGTCCTAGCCTTCACAACCTCCTCAGGTAAGGAGTTCCACAAGTTGACTGTGCGCTGCGTGAAGAACTTCCTTTTATTTGTTTTAAACCTGCTGCCTATTAATTTCATTTGGTGACCCCTAGTTCTTGTATTATGGGAATAAGTAAATAACTTTTCCTTATCCACTTTCTCAACATCACTCATGATTTTATATACCTCTATCAGATCCCCCCTTAGTCTTCTCTTTTCCAAGCTGAAGAGTCCCAGCCTCTTTAATCTTTCCTCGTATGGGACCCTCTCTAAACCCCTAATCATTTTAGTTGCCCTTTTCTGAACCTTTTCTAGTGCTAGAATATCTTTTTTGAGGTGAGGAGACCACATCTGTACACAGTATTCGAGATGTGGGCGTACCATGGATTTATATAAGGGCAATAATATATTCTCAGTCTTATTCTCTATCCCCTTTTTAATGATTCCTAACATCCTGTTTGCTTTTTTGACCGCCTCTGCACACTGCATGGACATCTTCAGAGAACTATCCACGATAACTCCAAGATCTTTTTCCTGACTCGTTGTAGCTAAATTAGCCCCCATCATGTTGTATGTATAGTTGGGGTTATTTTTTCCAATGTGCATTACTTTACATTTATCTACATTAAATTTCATTTGCCATTTTGTTGCCCAATCACTTAGTTTTGTGAGATCTTTTTGAAGTTCTTCACAATCTGCTTTGGTCTTAACTATCTTGAGTAGTTTAGTATCATCTGCAAACTTTGCCACCTCACTGTTTACCCCTTTCTCCAGATCATTTATGAATAAATTGAATAGGATTGGTCCGAGGACTGACCCTTGGGGAACACCACTAGTTACCTCTCTCCATTCTGAGAATTTACCATTAATTCCTACCCTTTGTTCCCTGTCCTTTAACCAGTTCTCAATCCATGAAAGGACCTTCCCTTTTATCCCATGACAGATTAATTTACATAAGAGCCTTTGGTGAGGGACCTTGTCAAAGGCTTTCTGGAAATCTAAGTACACTATGTCCACCGGATCCCCTTTGTCCACATGTTTGTTGACCCCTTCAAAGAACTCTAATAGATTAGTAAGACACGATTTCCCTTTACAGAAACCATGTTGACTATTGCTCAACAGTTTATGTTTTTCTATGTGTCTGACAATTTTATTCTTAACTATTGTTTCGACTAATTTGCCCGGTACCGACGTTAGACTTACCGGTCTGTAATTGCCGGGATCACATCTAGAGCCCTTTTTAAATATTGGCGTTACATTAGCTAACTTCTAGTCAATGGGTACCGAAGCCGATTTAAAGGACAGTTTACAAACCTTAGTTAATAGTTCCGCAACTTCACATTTGAGTTCTTTCAGAACTCTTGGGTGAATGCCATCTGGTCCCGGTGATTTGTTAATGTTGAGTTTATCAATTAATTCCAAAACCTCCTCTAGTGACATTTCAATCTGTGACAGTTCCTCAGATTTGTCACCTACAAAAGCCGGCTCAGGTTTGGGAATCTCTCTAACATCCTCAGCTGTGAAGACTGAAGCAAAGAATCCATTTAGTTTCTCCGCAATGACTTTATCGTCTTTAAGCGCTCCTTTTGTATTTTGATCGTCAAGGGGCCCCACTGGTTGTTTAACAGGCTTCCTGTTTCTGATGTACTTAAAAAACATTTTGTTATTACCTTTGGAGTTTTTGGCTAGCCGTTCTTCAAACTCCTCTTTGGCTTTTCTTAGTACACTCTTGCACTTAAGTTGGCAGTGTTTGTGCTCCTTTCTATTTGCCTCACTAGGATTTGACTTCCACTTTTTAAAGGAAGTCTTTTTATCTCTCACTGCTTCTTTTACATGGTTGTTAAGCCACGGTGGTTCTTTTTTAGTTCTTTTACTGTTTTTCTTAATTTGGGGTATACATTGAAGTTGGGCCTCTATTATGGTGTCTTTAAAAAGGGCCCATGCAACTTGCAGGGATTTCACTTTAGTCACTGTACCTTTTAACTTTTGTCTAACTAACCCCCTCATTTTTGTATAGTTCCCCCTTTTGAAATTAAATGCCACAGTGTTGGGCTGTTGAGATGTTCTTCCCACCACAGGGGTGTTGAATGCTATTGTATTATGGTCACTATTTCCAAGCGGTCCTGCTATAATTACCTCTTGGACCAGCTCCTCCGCTCCACTCAGGATTAAATCTAGAGTTGCCTCTCCCCTTGTGGGTTCCCGTACCAGTTGCTCCATGAAGCAGTCATTTAAAGTATCGAGAAATTTTATCTCTGCATTTCGTCCTGAAGTGAAATGTTCCCAGTCAATATGGGGATAATTGAAATCCCCCACTGTTATTGGATTCTTAATTTTGATAGCCTCTCTAATTTCCCTTAGCATTTCATCATCACTATTACTGTCCTGATCAGGTGGTCGATAATAGATCCCTAATGTTATATTTTTACTAGAGCATGAAATTTCTATCCATAGAGATTCTATGGAACATGTGAATTCGCTTAAGATTTTTACTTCATTTGAATCTACACTTTCTTTCACATATAGTGCCACTCCTCCCCCTGCACGACCTGTTTGTCCTTCCGATATATTTTGTACCCCAGAATGATTGTGTCCCATTGATTGCTCTCAGTCCACCAGGTTTCTGTGATGCCTATTATATCAATATCCTCCTTTATCACAAGGCACTCTAGTTCACCCATCTGAAACTAGAACAGGTTCCCATTTTCTCAAGCAAATAGTCATCCACAATATAAAACTGTGTGGGATTTGATCCTTTCTGAACAGTTATTTATCAAACATAAGGAAGGGCTAATCCACAACTCTGGCCTTGACTATTTACAAGAAATGTGCACCAGCATAACTAGATTGATTAAGTTTCACTGTGGCAACCCCTAGCACAGTTGTGCTGCAGCAGTGCAAGGTGAGACTTATTTCAATTTAACAAATATAATTATTGGCTAGGGCACTGATTGGGGGTCAGAAGACTTGGTTCTAATCCCTGGCTCTGCCACCGACCTGCTGAATGACCTGGGAAACCCATGATCTCTCTGTTTCCTGCCCCACCCTTTGTCTTGCCTGTCCAGTTGTAAGTTCTTTGTGACAGGGACTGATTTTCACTATGTCTAGCGCAAAGGGGGCCCAATCTTGGTTGTAGCATCTAGGTACAAATGATAAATAATAACGTTAAATCAACATAAGCCTCACATCATGCTGGTGTAGCTTGTTTACATTAAGAGCTTGCACTGGTGTAACTAAATCAATTTAGTTATATTGGTGCAAGCATAATACTAATCATAACTATGATTACATAATCAAGCTACCTCAGTACAAAGTGATCACTCAATAGCTGACCTCTCAGTCCCCATTCTCAAAGGAAACCTACACAACACTTTCAAAAGACGAGTCTGGGAGCTTAAATTCATAACTTTGCTTGACACTAAAAATCATGGTCTTAACAGAGACACTGGATTTATGGTTTATTACAACAGCCTGTAACCCACTAACCTCCCCATTTTGCCCTACAGGAGTGTTAATGGGCCACTTCACCTTGAATGGTCCCTTAGGATACATACTAACTACTTATTCTAAACAATCTGTTTAATCTTGTACTTAGCTGTGACACTTGGAGTACCTTTCCCAGACCTGAAGAAGAGCTCTGTGTAGCTCAAAAGCTTGTCTCTCTCACCACCAGATATTGGTCCAATAAAAAGTATTACCTCACTGCTCTCGACTCTCTAAATCAATTTAGCCATATCAATGAACATTTCTTGTGTATAGATTAGGCTTCCGGGGAAAGAAAAGTATGGGTGAAGGATAACTGTTCTGATCTGATGCACAGCCTGAAAATTCATGAACTTCCTAGTAACTAACCTGTGTCAATTTTGTTAAGACCAGATGCTGTCATCCTTTATTCATGCAGAGTATTAACCTTTCTTGGCAAGGAGTCCCATTAAGGTCAGGGCTACTCATGAAGTAAGGTACTACTTAATCACAGAATCTCAGAAATGTAGGAGTGGAAGGCACCTTGATAGATCATCTAGTTCAGTCCCCTGCACTAAGGTGGGACTAAGTATTATCTAGATCATCTGTAATAGGTGTTTGCCTAACCTGTTCTTAACAACCTCCAATGAGAGATTCCACAAGCTCCCTAGGTAACTTGTTACAGTGCTTCACTACCCTTACAGTTAGGAAGTTTTTCCTAATGTCTAACCTAAATCTCAATTGCTGCAATTTAACCCCAGAACTTCTTGTCTTGTCCTCAGTGGTTAAGTAGAACAATTTATCACCCTCCTCTTTATAACAATGTTTTAGGTATTTGGAGACTTATGTTCCCCCTCAGTCTTCTCTTCTCCAGACTAAACAAATCCAGTTTTTTTCAATATTTCCTCACAGGTCATGTTTTTTAGACCTCTAATCAATTTTGTTGCTTTCCTTTGGACTTCTTCCAATTTGTCCACATTTCCCCCCAAGTATGGTGCCCAGAGCTGGACACAGTATTCCAGCTGAGGGCCTTATAGTGCTGAGTAGAGTGGAAGAATTACTTCTTGTGTCTTGCTTTCAACAGTCCTACTAATGTTAATTAATGAAATTAAAAGATGGCAGAAGCTATAGAATCCTCCTTAGCAGCTGTACCCTAATTAGCTTACCTGTAAAGGGTTAAGAGAAGCTTAACATGAGTTGGCACCTGACCAGGGGAACCAATAGGGAGGCTGTACCCTTTCAAATTGGAAAAACTACTGGGGGTAGGGAGGTTGTCTTTGTCTCTGGCTGGAGAGAGGGGAAGGCAGCAACAAGCTGTAAGCTTTAAGCCAGGTATGGGAAATCATCAGCATCATACCTAGAAAGTCCTCATTTGGAACCCCAGAGATGTAAGTAGCACTGGAAAAGTTAAAACAGATATGATTAGGAACCTTTTTGGTTGTTTTGGTTTCTGGATTCGTTCATGCTAACCCCAGGTGCTTTTGTTTTTCTTGTAACCTTTAAGCTGAACCTCAAGAAAGTTATTTTTGGTGTTTAATCCCTAAAGAGCCTGAGTTTTCAGATGTCTTTCTTTCTTTTTTAATAAAATTTACCTTTTAAAAATATATATTTTGATTCCAAAGTCCTTAGACAAGGGGTTGGTCTGTGCTCACACTGTTAAGGCAACTGGTTGATATTTTATTCTCAAGCCTCCCCAGGAAAGGGGGTGAAGAAGCTTGGGGAGATATTTTGGGGGGATAAGGATTCTAAGTGACTCTTCCCTGAATATTTGTGAAAATCACTTGGTGGTGGCAGCAATATCTGTCCATGGCAGAAGACTGTGCCTTGGAAGAGTTTTCACCTAAGATGGTAGAAGATAAGCTTATGGGGTCTTTCATGCGGGTCCCCACATAGGTACCCCAGAGTTCACATTTTGGGGGGGGTATACCCATATAGGTCCTAAGGTCAGTAACTGTCCTATATGATGACCTGGTCCTTGAACTGGCAACCAGTTTCATCCATCTGCAGGCAAGTGATACAAGGTGTGTAAGACAGAATGACAGTATGTTACACAGGAATAAGTCCCTCATTCAGAAAGGTACTTAAGCAGGTGTGTAAATTTAAGCATGAGTCACTCTCTTCGGAGTCAATTGGACTAAGCACAGCCTCTAACCTGCTTAAGGACCTTCCCAAAACAAGGCCTAACTGACTGAACAAAGTAGAAGGCAGTGGAAAAGTAGACCCATTCATCTTTAATAATTAGACAACCACAGAGTTAACACCCGAACATGAAAGCAATCCATGTAGGTGTTAAGTGTCTGAATAAATATGAAAGCTGGGCTGTTATTTTTTAATCTTCTTCCACTGTGCAAATAAAATCACCCCTTCACCCTCCCCTTCATGTTGGTATTCATCTGCTATTGCAGAATAAAAAGGAAAGCCCGCCTTGCCTAGTTCAACAGGTCTTGCCTGTTTGCTGGCGTGAAAGGTTTCTGAGTCAGAGTCAGTACTAATGAGGAAGAAGGAAGACTTACATAGATGCTCGTCAGCTAGAAACATAAATAAACCAGCAGTCTGGCTATTGGCTACTTGAAGCCCATTTGGGGTAGAAGAAAAGTAAGAAGACTGGGGGTGGAGGGGAGCAGGGCAGGCGGCGTGTCACTTACATTACAGATTTCTCCATTTAAAAGGTTAAAAGTGAGTAATAGCCTGGCTCTTGGTTAGATCCCATCTGCCGCCTTTGTTTGGCCATTAAAATTGTTTTTAAAATACGTAATAATGTCTAACTAATGAATGTTGAATTATTAGCATAAATATGCCACCTTTTTTATTTATTTATTTCACCAAGAACATGTTTTCCTCTGTTTAATGATGATAATTTATCATATTAAACTAGAGCTGCCAGTTTGTTTTCATATTTGTGTTTTCTGGGTTCCCCCCCGCCCCGAGACATCTGTGAGAGGGTGGTCCCAGGTAAAATAAATAAATAAAAGCCTTCGTAACAATCTCCACAAAGCCAAAGCCAGTAAATTGCCTTGATTTACCACCGATAGCCCTCATGTCTTCTCATTTGCTTAGTTTATTGCTATTTTTCCTCTATTTTTCTGTTTAAGGCTTGCCGAAAAAAAGAACAGCAGAGGAGTCTGTACAAAAAAGGAGAATATTTAGACTCACCAGAGAAACAAAATAGGAGAGAACTTCATTTTCATTTCTAGTTTGCTTAATGAATAGGCCATAACTGTTCTTTTAGTTAGGTGGGGCCAGCTTTAAACACAAGCAATCCTCACTGAAGCCATCCTCTGATTCAGTAATTCACAGCGTATCCTGACCTTCCTCCCCAAACGGCCAGCCAGTGCAGTGAAAGAGGGAGGAATTTAGAGCTGTTACAAGCTTTCATAACAAAACTTGGAGCCAAGCAAAACTGAGCGAACAGCAGAGAGGCAAACAGAAGGAGTTTGCCTGGGATCCCTCTGAGCAGAGGTACGCTAAGTGCTGCAGTAGGGGGACTGCGCTGGTGAGTATCTGAGTGTCTGTTGGGGGGGCAGTTTGGCAGTTTGACTGTGTGCTTGATTGTTTGATTGCTTGTTTGACCAGTGTGACCTGGGAGTGCTTTGTTCCAGCTGGGCCTGACTGTTATAAAAAGGCAGTCAGCTGCGAAGCGAACAGCAGAGAGGCAAACAGAAGGAGTTTGCCTGGGAGTTCGCCTGAAGAGAGCCTACTGAGGCCCCCTCTCGCAGGTTTCTCTGAGTAGCTTCTGCCACAAGTAAGGAAGCTCTTAGAGGGAAGAGACCATGGATGCTGAGCGATCTGCCGTTGTGACCTGCACGGGATGCGCCATGTTTGTCTTCCTTCCACAGGATAGAAGCGACTTTGTCAATACAAAGTGCAAGCTGATGTCCATCTTGGAAGAGAAGATTCAAGGTCTGGAGAAACGAATAACAACCCTGCGTTCCATAAAAGAAAATGAGGATTTCCTGGATAGACGTCAGGATCAGCTCCAGCGGGCACCATGTTCTGAAGATTCAGAGCAGGCTACTAAGCAGGGACAGAAGGCCAGCGAGGATAATTGGCGGCATGTGACTTCCAGAAGGGGAAAGAGTACCAGAAACATCCATGTACCAGAAACACAGATGCAGGTGAGCAACCGTTTTCATGTTCTCTCTGCAGGTACTAGTGCAGAGAGTGGAGTGGATGATACACCTGAGGGAAGAGAGCAGAAGGAGACTCCACTGATTGGAATGCATGAGATGCACCGTCCTAGGGATGGGGGTTCCACGACCACCACTCCCAAGAGGAGGAGGAGGAGGGTGGTGGTGGTCAGGGACTCTCTCCTCAGGGGGACTGAGTCATCTATCTGCCGCCCTGACCGGGAAAACCGAGAGGTGTGCTGCTTGCCAGGGGCTAGGATTCACGATGTGACAGAGAGACTGCCGAGACTCATCAAGCCCTCGGATCGCTACCCCTTCCTGCTTCTCCACGTGGGCACCGATGATACTGCCAAGAATGACCTTGAGCGTATCACTGCAGACTACGTGGCTCTGGGAAGAAGGATAAAGGAGTTTGAGGCGCAAGTGGTATTCTCGTCTATCCTCCCTGTGGCAGGAAAAGGCCAGGGTAGAGACCGTTGAATCGTGGAAATCAACGAATGGCTACGCAGATGGTGTCGGAGAGAAGGGTTTGGATTCTTTGACCATGGGATGGTCTTCCAAGAAGAAGGATTGAAAAGCAGAGACGGGCTCCACCTCACAAAGAGAGGGAAGAGCATCTTTGCAAGCAGGCTGGCTAACCTAGTGAGGAGGGCTTTAAACTAGGTTCACCGGGGGAAGGAGACCAAAGCCCCGAGGTAAGTGGGGAAGTGGGATACCGGGAGGAAGCACAAGCAGGAGACTGCAAGAGGGGAGGACTCCTGTCTCAGACCGAGAAAGCGGGACAATCAGCGAGTTATCTTAAGTGCCTATACACAAATGCAAGAAGCCTGGGGAACAAGCAGGGAGAACTAGAAGTCCTGGCACAGTCAAGAAATTATGATGTAATTGGAATAACAGAGACTTGGTGGGATAGCTCACATGATTGGAGTACTGTCATGGATGGATATAAACTGTTCAGGAAGGATAGGCAGGGCAGAAAAGGTGGGGGAGTTGCGTTGTATGTAAGAGAGCAGTATGACTGCTAAGAGCTCCAGTATGAAACTGCAGAAAAACCTGAGAGTCTCTGGATTAAATTTAGAAGTATGAACAACAAGGGTGATGTCGTGGTGGGAGTCTGCTACAGACCACCGGACCAGGGGAATGAGGTGGACGAGGCTTTCTTCCAGCAACTAACAGAAGTTGCTAGATCACAGGCCCTGGTTCTCATGGGTGACTTTAATCACCCCGATATCTGCTGGGAGAGCAATACAGCAGTGCACAGGCAATCCAGGAAGTTTCTGGAAAGTGTAGGGGACAATTTCCTGGTGCAAGTGCTGGAGGAACCAACTAGGGGAAAAGCTCTTCTTGACCTGTTGCTCACAAACAGGGAAGAAATAGTAGAGGAAGCAATAGTGGATGGGAACCTGGGAGGCAGTGACCATGAGATGGTCGAGTTCAGGATCCTGACACAAGGAAGAAAGGAGAGCAGTAGAACAGAGACCCTGATCTTCAGAAAAGCAGACTTCGACTCCCTCAGGGAACTGATGGGCAAGGTCCCCTGGGAGAATAACATGACGGGGAAAGGAGTGGAGGGAAGCTGGCTGTATTTTAAAGAAACCTTATTGAGGTTGCAGGAACAAACCATCCCGATGTGTAGGAAGAAAAGTAAATATGGCAGGGGACCAGCTTGGCTCAACAGTGAAATCCTTGCTCGTCTTAAACACAAAAAATACAGCTTACAAGAAGTGGAAGATTGGACAAATAACCAGGGAGGAGTATAAAAGTATTGCTCAGGCATGCAGGAGTGAAATTAGGAAGGCCAAATCACACTTAGAGTTACAGCTAGCCGGAGATGTTAGGAGTAACAAGAAGGGTTTCTTCAGGTATGTTAGCAACAAGAAGAAAGTCAAGGAAAGTGTGGGCCCCTTGCTGAATGAGGGAGGGAACCTAGTGACAGAGGATGTGGCGAAAGCTAGTGTACTCAATGCTTTTTTTGCCTCTGTCTTCACAGACAAGGTCAGCTCCCAGACAGCTGCACTCTGCAGCACGGTATGGGGAGGAGGTGACCAGCTCTCTGTGGGGAAAGAAGTAGTTCAGGACTATTTAGAAAAGCTGGACGAGCACAAGTCCATGGGGCCGGATGCGCTGCATCCGAGGGTGCTAAAGGAGTTGGCCGATGAGATTGCAGAGCCATTGGCCATTATCTTTGAAAAATCATTGTGATCGGGGGAGGTCCCGGATGACTGGAAAAAGTCTAATGTAGTGCCCATCTTTAAAAAAGGGAATAAGGAAGATCCCGGGAACTACAGGCCAGTCAGGCTCACCTCAGTCCCTGGAAAAATCATGGAACAGGTCCTCAAGGAATCAATTCTGAACCACTTAAAGGAGGGGAAAGTGATCAGGAACAGTCAGCATGGATTCACCAAGGGCAAGTCATGCCTGACCAATCTAATTGCCTTCTATGATGAGATAACTGGCTCTGTGGATGAGGGGAAAGCAGTGGATGTGCTATTTCTGGACTTTAGCAAAGCTTTTGATACAGTCTCCCACAGTATTCTTGCCAGCAAGTTAAAGAAGTATGGGCTGGATGAATGGACGGTAAGGTGGATAGAAAACTGGCTAGATGGTCGGGCTCAATGGGTAGTGATCAATGGTTCCATGTCTAGTTGGCAGCCGGTATCAAGTGGAGTGCCCCAAGGGTCGGTGCTGGGGCCGGTTTTGTTCAATATCTTCATTAACGATCTGGAGGATGGTGTGGACTGCACCCTTAGCAAGTTTGCAGATGACACTAAACTGGGAGGAGTGGTTGATACGCTGGAGGGTAGGGCTAGGATACAGAGGGACCTAGACAAATTAGAGGATTGGGCCAAAAGAAATATGATGAGGTTCAACAAGGACAAGTGCAGAGTCCTGCACTTAGGACGGAAGAATCCCATGCACTGCTACAGACTAGGGACCGAATGGCTGGGCAGCAGGTCTGCAGAAAAGGACCTAGGGGTTACGGTGGACGAAAAGCTGAATATGAGTCAACAGTGTACCCTTGTTGCCAAGAAGGCTAATGGCATTTTGGGTTGTATAAGTAGGGGCATTTCCAGCAGATCGAGGGATGTGATCATTCCCCTCTACTCAGCACTGGTGAGGCCTCATTTGGAGTACTGTGTCCAGTTTTTGGCCCCACACTACAAGAAGGATGTGGATAAATTGGAGAGAGTCCAGCGGAGGGCAACAAAAATGATTAGGGGGCTGGAACACATGACTTATGAGGAGAGGCTGAGGGAACTGGGATTGTTTAGTCTGCAGAAGAGAAGAATGAGGGGGGATTTGATAGTTGCTTTCAACTACCTGAAAGGGGGTTCCAAAGAGGATGGATCTAGACTGTTCTCAGTGGTAGAAGATGACAGAACAAGGAGTAATGGTCTCAAGTTGCAGACGGGGAGGTTTAGGTTGGATATTAGGAAAAACTTTTTCACTAGTAGGGTGGTGAAGAACTGGAATGGGTTACCTAGGGAGGTGGTGGAATCTCCTTCCTTAGAGGTTTTTAAGGTCAGGCTTGACAAAGCCCTGGCTGGGATGATTTAGTTGGGTTTGGTCCTGCTTTGAGCAGGGGGTTGGACTAGATGACCTCCTGAGGTCCCTTCCAACCCTGAGATTCTATGATTCTATGACCTTATTTGCAGTTTCATTGCATATCGGAAACTTGGGCCATGTTCAGTGAAGATTTGTCTAGAGCAGAGTTTGTGGTCCTGTTTTGATGTGAGTTAATTGATTGGCAATTAACTAACATGGCTGTGAATATTAGCCTAGACAGTCCATAGACACTTGTTCTAAAGTTAGTGATTTACCCGAAGACTCATCCTCTATGTTTGCAGAATGTCTAGACTAGCATTTGCAATTGTGTAGCTAACTGGTCATCAATTAAATTGAATTAAAACTACCCTCAATGCACCTTTTAGTTTAGCATTTAGCAAGCCTGGTCTAAGTTTTGAGCAACCATGAGCTCAAGTTGTGGTTTGCAGTGGAACTCACATGAAACAGCAGTGATTTTAACCTGAAAAGAAGCGAAACATGCCAAGTGGGTTAATGTTTGGTTTGTGCTTCAGCTTTGTTAGAACCAACAGTAGAAAGCTAAATCTTTGTGAACTAATATTAAACAAAAGGTTCACATAAGACCCTGAAAAACAAAATGAGACCTCTCTAAAGCAAACATTTTGCCTATCCCTGATCTTTCCCAAGCCAACGATGCAAAGAAAAACATTTAGAGTGGGCATCTGCCATCCCATTCCTTGCCCTAGACTGAGGTTTTGACTGTCCTATTCCCTTGGTCTCCGCATCTCCTACAAGTGTCTACACACAGACACACACATTTAGAAACGCAGAAAGGGGTTTTATGAGAGTTGTACATAATCAAAACAAGCCATATAAGATGGTACTTTATTTGTATCATGGTTTGACCTCATCGATATTGACCAGCTATACCATGTTATGGCCCATTTGGGCTACAATCATACTAACATTTCTTCTCCCTTTCCTTGACAGTCATTCCTACCCCTGCATCTCTCTTCTCCACACACTGCAGCCTTAATCTGGTGGAACACACTCTCCAACAAGCAGAATACACTGGATGATCCCATTAGCTGGACGTTTCTTCTAAAACAGTCAACTGTCAAAGAATAAACTACAGTGATGTTTAGCGACTCTTAATTTGGCTTTCATCCTCCCCATTGCTCTTGATTCCTACTCTCAGGCCGTCTGCAGTCATAGAATGACATCACTGCACTAGCTCAGATGCGCCACTTGATCCACCACTGACATCCTCTAGCACCTGCAGACTCCACACATTGTAATGCCACAGCGAGGGTGATCAGATGGCAAGTGTGAAAAACCGGGACGGAGGTGTGGGGTAATAGGCACCTAGTTAAGACAAAGCCTCAAATACCAGGACTGTTCCTATAAAACTGGGACATCTGGTCACCCTAGCCACTGCTGTAAATGGATGGGGTGTTACTGAACACGTTAGTAAGGGATAAATGTTACACAAGTATTGCATATGGAGTTCGCCTATTGTTTGCTGTTTTAGCTGTTTCTGCCTGGCATTTTAATAGGATTAGCCTGTTAAAACCAGCAGTGTTTTTCTGCAAGATCCTCTGACCTTCCCAGGTCCCTTCTTAACACACCTTCACACCAGCTTGCAACACAGAGAAGCATAGACACATTAAATATGCACTGCCCGTACCTTCTATCAGAAACCCTGGCAACTGTACACTCAGTTGGTGTACTGTTGTTCTTGTACTTTGCACCTCTGTGACTTTGCTGTATCTTTTTATGGTCTGCTTCTATTACCGTCTAAGCCAATCAGCAGAATAGAAACTTCACGTATGAACAAGACACTCTGTTATTGTGCAGTCGAACACCAATATCTGCTCACACAATGGGTAAGGTGAGAAAAGAAGTTGCTTACCCGGAGGAAGGAAAGATCACGGTTGTGTTCAATGTTGGTGATTTCCAGGTTGCCCATGACTACCTCACAGTTCTCATAGTACTTGCGCAACGCACGATACTGCTGCTCAAGATCAGACAGAGAACTCAGCTTGTTCTCAGTACCAGCGCACACTGCAAAAAAAGAAAAAAAATGTATATTATATATAATGATCAGAGACTCAGAAGCAAAGTGGGGAACAAAAGTTGTAGACAAAGATACACCTAACTGCAATAAAAGTCCTGTTTTAATCTCTGTATTATGTCATAAAGGAAAATGTTGCAAGTTGCCTTATTAGCAACAGCAGTGACAGGTAGCTACAAATATTCTCCATAGTAATCTCAGCAGTATAATATGCATGACCAAAGGAGACAATGTTGTGGTATTAACCAGAGAACAAGCAAAAGGCTTTAAAAAGCAGAAATGTAAGAAATATTACAAAGCAATGCATAAGAAAGAAGTAAGGGCAAAATCCTAGTTTCAGTGAACCCCATAGGAGATTTGCCATTGATCATAATATGTCTCTAAATCTAGAAGGGCTATTCATAGTTTTAACGATTTTATGACCAGAAGGGACCAAAGTATCATCTATTCTGGCTTCCTCTCTAACACAAGCCAGAGAATTTCATCCAGGTACTCCAATAACTTGTACTAGACTGTAGGAAGCCTTCCAGAAAGATATTCCAGTCTATAAAGTTTTTGTAGGAAGTACAGAAGGAATAAACAAAGACATTTCCCTTTTCTCTTCTCTATGATGATTATAATGAAATATACACACATATGTTAAGGATCAGGCAAACTGGAAAGACTTCAAAAACATTTTTTGAAGTGTAGTTCTATTCTGAAAACTCACTTTAGAAACGGCATCAAATAGGACAGCCCATGTGTGCTTCTTTCAGTGGTTCCAAACAAAATCTGTTCATTTACAAGTAAAAAGATGTTTTTTTCCCCCCACCTAATTTAAACTCAGACAGATTCTGAAAGTCAAGCTGGTTTCTTTCCAGGTGCTACCTTCCTTAACAATGAAGATTGCACACTGAAAACATGGTTAAAGGAACATGGCGAGATTCATTTTCTTTGAGATGGATTTTCCTTATGTTTCTGGTGAAGCACGCTTTAACTAATATATCATCTTTTAAAGATTTTTTTTTAAAGCAGGTAAGGAATTTTCCAGTTCATCTGCTAATGTTTAGAAAGGTCATTTGGGCAAAGCAGAAGCAACACCAAATGTTCTCAAGCCCACCTTTTCTCCCCTTCCTCTCCCGTTTCTTTACATAGGCCTGACTGCTGCCTCTTCTGCTTCCATTTTCCTGCTGCTGTTACCAGTGAATATCCTCTTTCTGGGCCATGGGGGAAGCACACTTTGATGCATGACCAAGAGTGTTAAGAATTCTGCAGGATAAATTACTCAAATTCAAGCCTTAAAAACATACGGGGAGATCATGTTTGTGTTTTTGTGTATTCAGGGCCGGCGCAATCCATTAAGCAACCTAGGCGGTCGCCTAGGGCTCTAACATTGCGGGGAGGGGGCGGCGACGGCAGTGGCCGGATCTTCAGCCGCCCCGGTTGTCGGCGGTATTTCGGGGGCGGGACCTTCCGCCGCGTCTGTCGGGGGCGGTATTTCGGGGGTGGAACCTTCTGCCGCCGAGGGTGCCAAAAAAAGCTGGCGGCGCTCCTGTGTGTATTTACATATATATTGGTACAAATCAACAATGTAATCAATCAGTCCCTGTCTATGCTGTATTCTGTTAATTCAGAGATCAAAAGACCATCTTAAAATTTAAATGAACTGTAAACATCAGATATTGCTGCATTCATCTCTCTTTGAAGTGTATAGCAAATCATCTGCAAATAGTGGAAAAACAGGCAACTGCCTTGTGTTAATGTGTGTGGATAATTACCGGAGATGCTTAGGAAATGGGTCCACTTCAAAGTCCCCATGAGTGCCTTTATTGTTCGATTAAGGACTCCAAACTGTCAAAGAAGGCCTGGAATTGTATAAAAGATCTTTGGGTCCCAATCCTTTTTATCTCAGGTCTGTTTGAGATTTCATGCTGGGGAAGCCTAAACCATAAGGACAGAGATCCTAGTTCTGACTGGTCCACCCTGAATATAAACATTGGACTATAACCTGTGAACTATTTCTGAAAGAACTCTTTGCATCTACAAAGCTCTCCATTTCTGCTTTGAATCCGAATCTCAAGATTTACTCATATCTGTATGTATGCTGAACTTTTAACCAATTCTCTCTCCCTTTTCTTTTTAAATAAATTTTAGTTTAGTTAATAAGAATTGTTGTTGTGTATTTGGGTAAGATCTGGAATATTCATTGACCTGGGAAGTAATGTGTCTGATTCTTTGGGATTGGTAGAATCTTTTTCATATGATGAATAAGATTTTCATTAATCCTCATCACATTTGACTTGGGTATCAAGGTGGAGACCTGAGGCTGAGTTACATTAAGGGAACTGTGTTGTTGACTAGTGTGTAACCAGTGAGGTATAATAAAAGCTATTTTGTGCTGGCTTGGTAAATCTAAGTATTGGAATATCCATCAGCTTTGGGGATTGCCTGCCCCACTCTTTGCAGTTCACCCTAATTGAATGACCTCAACTGGCTCCCGTGGGATTCCAGTCACACATTCCCTCCTAAAGCACTGCAGAAGAGGGATGTCATCTTTCCAGTTCATGTGACAGGAAGTTCTACTATCCACTAAATGGTGACATTGATTATACACGTTGGCCTTGTCTACACAGCAAACACTGTGCATGGGCTCACTTACCTGAGCGAGCTTGAATCCAGCTAGTGTGGGTGACAACGGCAGTGAAGACTGCACAGCCCGGGCTTCATTGTGGGTGGTATAAGCCCAGCACTGACCCTGGGTACATACTGGGCTCGCAAGGCTACAGCACACTGTCTTCATTGCGGCTGTTACCCATGCTGGCTAGATTCAAGCTTTTGCTGTGCAGACATAGCCAAAGTGGATGTCAAATGAACACAGTGACCAAACTGAAAAGAAGAAAATATTTTTTTCTTTCATCTTTCAATTGTAGTAATCACAGGTGTTTCCTGTAACGATAGCAAGTACAACGTGCTACGTGGAGATGTGGTTTCCTGGGTGACTGTGTCCCTTTAACAATTTTGTTTATGATGCCAGAGTCAGACTCGAATCCACCTCACTCGCTCTTAATGGTGTTGGTGTTGCACAGCTAAACAGAAGTGAACAAACAAACAAACAAACAAAAACCCTCTCCTCGCCCAAACTTATTGTAGTCCAAAAAGTTGGCAGATTGTGACTCTGAATACATACAGGGAACATATCTCATAAATTCAAACATGCCATTTTTACACAGTGACTTTTCAGTGAGTGTATAACCATCCTTTAACATTCAGGCTGGCATTCTGTTCTATATTCAAAGACCAACTCACAGCCACTGAAAGCAGAGTTCCCAGTGAGCTAAATAAAAAATCCACACTTTGAGTGGCTACAAAGTCAAATTAGAAGATATTTTCTAAACGCACTTTTGTCTTGGGTCTCTCAGTCTGTCACAATTTGAATGTTACTTACATTTGTGGGTGAAATTATATTTAATTTCTTTCCTTATGCATTTCTTGTTTCCTGTCAACTATCTCCTTGTGGCCATTCTTGCACATAAGCAAATCTAAATTTAGCCAAGGTTTTGAAACATGGAGCATATTAAATAAAATACCTGCCAGATCAAAATAGCTTTTTGGGAGCCATTCCTAGCTTTAGACTAAATCAATACAAACAAATCTCTGTATGACTAGAGCAGTGGTTTTCAATCAGTGGTCCACAGACCCCTGCGGGTCCGCACCCTATGTCTAAGGAGTCGGAAAAAGATTGTTGTTATGATAGAACAATGATTTTCAAACTATGGTCCGTGGACTCCTGAGGATCTGCAGACTATGTCTAAGATTTCCAAAGGACTCCGCACCTCTGTTCAAAATTTCTGTAGTCTACAAATGAAAAAAAGATTGAAAACCCCTGGATTAGAGGAAAAATCAATAAAATTGGCTGAAATACACACTTTTCAAATGTTTTGGTATTTTTAAACATCAGAAGGGGAGGGATAGCTCAGTGGTTTGAGCACTGGCCTGCTAAACCCAGGGTTGAGAGTTCAATCCTTGAGTGGGCCATTTAGGGATTCAGGGCAAAGATCTGTCTGAGGATTGGTCCTCAGCAAACACTGGGCCAAATTCTGAGCTGGTGTAAACTGGCATAGCTCCACTGATTTCAAGTCAACAGTGCTCTTCCAGTTCATACCAGTTGCAGATCTGACCCACTAGTTATGCAGTATGTATGGGTTTGATCCTACAATCAGGTGCCGATCATGCAAGTGCATAATTACGTTTAAGACTCTGAGCAGTCCCAGTGACACTAAAATCAGGGCCAGAAGCTTTATTACACTGAAGATACTTTTGGACAGATAACCTCCTGCATTAATAATTTCTGGTTGTTGACAGAAGCTAGCAAACAGAATTAATTCTTCTAGTCAAATGAACCTTAAAATCAAATATAAAAAAAATGATTTGCCCCTTTAAAGCAATCTTATAACAAAAGTATTTCAATCCTTTCATTTACAATTTAGAGAAAAATTACCTACAATCCTTTTATTATGTGAAATTGCTCCTGTGCATTATATATGGGCATCTCCTCGCAATGGAGTACTTGTCTAATAGGTGACAGATCATATGTACCCAACAGCGTGCTCTGCCCAGTACCCCCAAATTCAGGAAACAGGAGAAGGTCACTGACTAACTTGAATCCTCCCCTGCATTAAATGGCACAGCTCAGCTGCTATAGCTCTATACAGTGAAACATCAGAGGAGAAAGCCCAAATGCATAATCAGATACACACAGGAAATAGGGTACATAACTCGGAGGGTACAAATTGCCTCAGAATCATATTGAGAAGACTACAATCCACTGCATTGAAGTACATGACTTGACAGGGGTCTATAGGACAAATTAACTCAAAAAGTGGAACTGGAGTACATACTGGAGCAGTAATGGAGCCGAGAGGAAGGATGCTCCAGTGGCTCACGTGCTAGCATGAGACTCAGGAGACAAAGGGTTAATTCACTGATCTGCCAGAGACTTTCTGTATGAGGTTGAGCAAGTCTCTTAGCTCCTCGATGCCTCAGATCCCATCTATAAAATGTGGGTTTTGTTAAGGATAAATGCATTAAAATTGTGAGCTGCTCAGATATTATGGTAATGGAAGCCGCATGAGCACCTACAAGAACTAGATTAGATAATGATTTAGAGAGAAAAAAGTGAAGGTGTAAGAGTTTTAAAATATTTTAGGATGGAAAGTTCCCCAGATACCCTTCCAGCATCTTCATTACCTCTTTTTCTCCCCAAGAAGAGATTCTCCAAAGGCTCCTTCATAGATTACATGCCACTAAATATATATATATATATACATACACACCTGGGAAGCACAAGCATATGAGCGGTAAGTGTATTCCTTATATCCATTACAGGCCTGTATGTTTTATAATTTTAAGGTAATTTTTCAAATCAATACAAGTCAGTTTTTAAGTAGTGATCCAGAAGGGAGCTGGAGTTCAAAAACAAATGTTACTCTCGGCAAAGAAAATAAATCCCATAAAAGGAAATCCCCAGTGTTACACCTTTTCACTGACATTCTCAGCAATGAAGTTCTCAAGGCATCTCTCCTCCCTGCCCATGCAATGAGGCACTGCAGGGTACAATACTAAATGATAAGAAGCTCCTCCAGGAGTGAACTGTCTTCTCAATAATGACAAATCCCCTAATGAGAACCATCCTAAGAAGTTCTTCATGGGAAGATCTAAGGATGCAAGACTTCAGAGTGCCTCCACCCTCCCTTTGCTGGGACTTGAACTCCTAGATGAAGTAGAGGAATCTGATATGATTTTTTTTTTTACTGGAAGATATAACTAGCAATGTAAAAAATGATCCCTGCAGTGACTGAAAATGCAGGTCCTATTTATAATAACAAAGGAGTTCTGGTTTATCCGGAACAATGTCAGAATCCCCGCTAGGAGTCAGAATCATTACGGTTCTTTGTGCAATGCCTACTGTAAATTTCATAAAGCATGCTCATATAGCATGTTCAGATGTCTTTTTTGGAGATACAAGAAAGAATCTCTTACTAGCCTTTCAAGATTTGAACAGAGGCCAAGGCCAAATGGAGAATAAGCTCTTTGGGAGAAGGAACACGGTGGCTTGTGACATATGACATGGAATCAAAAACAGGAGCACAAAAAAAAAAAGGTCAGGAAGTGTATTTTAAACAGTTAGAAAATAGTACTATTTTAACTATGCATTTTTAACTGCGAGTTAAGTGGATTTAACAAGGTACTTAAGCATGCACCTAATTTTAGTGAGTAGCATACAGTCAAATTTAAATTTGAGCACATGCTTAAATAACTTGCTGAATTGGGTTCTGAGTTGCATCTAACCCAGACTTTTATAGAATATATTAAATTAGCCATCTCTCCTATTTTTAGTTCTTATAACAAAAACAATACCTGGCACTTATCTACTGTCACTGCTTTTTAAATTAAATGCAACAATAATGCAAATATTTTAACGGATGTTGTTGCAATATATACTTCAGCACTTATGAACGTTAATACATTTATGCCAAAACATGTCAGCTTTCCCCTGCAATTCAAAAACTTTTTAATCTATATTTCATAAATATAATAGTGCCCCTTCAAAGCACATCACTGTGTATTGTTAAACACATTTATACACATCACCAGAAATTGACTAGAAGCAATAAAATAAAGATCTCATATTAAGAGCAGTCCCAGTAGGAGCACCTCCATTGGTTAAAAAATAATAATTCACATGCCCCTGATATTAGTTGGAGGAGAATTGCCATGTATGTATCATCACTATATAGTTTCTCTTACTGTTGTACCTGCCTTAGTCATCTCTGTGAGTGAACATCCCAGCTTTGATTAGAAATTCACACACCACAGTTGTCACAAGGCTGGTAAAAAGATGAGGGAGAGTGGTTTCTGTATGTGCAATATGCACAGGAAAATCTGTGATTTCCTTACATTTTCCAATACAGACAGACAAGCAAAAAGACAGATTGATCGACAAGCCATAAGTGAAGGATGTACATGTAACGCACAGCTTTGAAAAATAAGTTTCTCTGCAGACAGGTTATCCACAAGCATATTGCGATTTCCTCACATTTGTTTTTATTATGGCAATAAGTCATGGCAGTAGGCACCAATGCACACCTATCATCAGGTTGAAGGCTAAGTGCTTCCCACTCCCTGAGAAGTCCAATATCCTATTAAGATACGTTGTTGTGGTTTATCGCTATTCAAATATGGCTGCCTCAGTTAGAAAATAAAATCAACTAAAGATAGTTTTGTGCAATGTATCCTTTCACTATGAATAGCAGGTCCTAGTAAAAGGATACAAAAATAGGAGAAAGATTATAAATACCATCCCTAACCTCTTCTTATTTTAATTTCTTTTATTTAAGATGACCTGGACTATGCCTTGCTATCCTCCCGAAACCCTACTGCTCTTTCAGCGGTAGTTTATAGCCTAACAGCCACTTTCTTTTATATAAAAAGAAAATGTGGTCTATTACCTGGCTCCCAGTTTAGCTTTTACACTAGAAAATGGGCTATAAGTGGTTGACAGAGCCACAAATTGTTTCCAATAGGGCACCTTGGAACTTCGGATTAAAGGACAGTTCAGAGCATCTTTTCCCCCTTACACATGCTCTCACCCCCTGCCCCAATTATGTCTCTTCATCTCTCACATTAATTTTGTGTTCCTGCCCCACCACCATTTCCCCTTTCCTCACCTACTGACCATAATGAACGAAAGGATTGGTTTGGGGATTTTTTGGAAAGTTTAAATGAATTACCAGTTGTGTACATTTGGACTTAATATTCAGCACTGAAATCACCCGAAAGGGCCAGCCACCCCTGTGACATCATCCAAAAGAGCCAACCATCCATTTGTGATGCATCTTTGGGCAGTCTATCCCGAGCCAGACTCCAGTGCAATTTACTCAGTATGTAGACTTTCACATTTTTCAGTCTAGGGATTAGTCACAAATATTCAAAATTCAGGCTGTTTACACTTGTGATTGGGCAGCTAGGTCACAGACTATAGTCTCTGTTCTCTGACCAGATGAGCATGCAAGCAATTATAGCACTTATATGCATGAATTTGGCTTACTCTTTCCACAGATACTCATGCATGCAACTTTGAAATTAAATTTCCCATTACCATTTTTTCCAGCAACACTAAATCATTCAAATGTTCACTCAAAACTAACAAGTAGCAAGTGTGAACATGATCGAACTGAATTCACTTAAATATTCCAACAAATGAGTTAATTATTTTAGCCTGCGCTAGTGATGATCAATATATATTTAAATGAAGAAATCATTTTCGACCCAATATAACTAGTCTTCTACTAGTTCTAGCTGTTTCTTTTTTAACTCTCCTAGCTCAACAATTGATCTTTTTTAATTTTTGTAATCAAACCTTCTAAGGGCTTGCCTATTCACGGACCTATTCAGCCATTGTTATTCCTGAATAACTTCATGTGTGAATCCAAAAGTAGAATAATCTTGTTCTGGAATAAGAATATCCATACATGGAGTTATTCAGGAAGAGCCCTAGGTAAGTACAGGTAAGCCCTAGGAGATCCACCTTTTATCTTTTAAAATCATCAAAGATTGAGTTTGACTTTGGGGGGGGGGAGGGGAAATCTCATGACAAGGCACTGGCAACGATGCATAAAAATAATTTGTCTCTCTCTACATGAGGTTTTGCTTGAGTGCAGCACGACTTTCATTTGTTGATCGATTTGTCAATCAGGCCGTATATACACAAGACACTGCTTAAAACATCAGACTCATTGATTTCAGGAGACTGTTTATGAAAACAGAACTGCAAGTTCTCTTACTTTGGACAAGGCGAGCTAAACAATAAATACACAGTGCCTCTTTCTCACACAGTTGCAATCTATTTGTATGCTACTCCTGGCAGTAATTTATTTACTTAATTAAATTTGCTTTTATAGACAAGACATTGTCAGGGACTCTTGAAGGAATGGATAAAGTAATGTTTTATTAGCAATCTCAGGCATCAGTGCCAAGTTTCTAAAACTCTCAGAAAAAATTACCGGTGGGTCCTTTAAGAAGCCACTAATTACTGGCAAATTTGGAGTACTTAACATTGCCTTCATTATATCCTCACCTCTTAACAATAGCCTAGATTACCCCTTGCTGTCAAAGACACAGAAAGAAGGGGGAAACTCCCTCCTGGCCTTTTTTATTACTTTACACTCTCCTAGCATCTTCCAGCTAATCAACCATAAACCTGGTTTTTCCTGCAATTAAGAATGTTCTAATTAAGGACGGGTCTCACTGAATTTAAACTATTGTAGATCTCTCTTTTGGGAGGAAGCAAAACTAAGATGAATTCAGAAACCTTTTTTCCTCTTGTTTAAATCTAATGTTTTTGAAGGATGATTCAACTTAGAAGAAGTATATTTCTAGCTGAAGGAATGCTTAAAGTTTTATATTAGAGACGATTAGAAAGTGGGTTAGAAGTGGTGGACAGGACCACAAATTGTTACTTAGAGGGCAGCTTGGAAATGTAGGGAACAGGACAATTGGCTTGGAATTTTCTCTACACGCCCTAATACAAAGCTCAACTGACAAAAGTGGGGATGCCTTCCTTAAGGCATTCTCTATATTACATATTGTTACCATGTTTGAATACGGATATACAGAGTGGAGTAAGATGATACTGAATATGATTTCGCTGTCAACACAGAGCAGGGCAAGGAGTATTCACAACATCATGTCAGCTAGCAATGCTTTCAGCCTCTGGGTTTACCCATGATTAGCTGTCACAATTTATTCTGACCTCCACTGACTGCAAAAGCATGAGAAACAAAGTGGGTGAGATATCATCCTTTATTGGACATGCTTCTGTTGATGAAAGAGACAAGCTTCAAGTCTTCCCTGGCCTGAAGAAGCACTTTTGTCTCTCTCACCAACAGAAGTTGGTCCAATAAAAGATATTGCCTTCACCCACCTTGTCTCTCTAGTATCCTGGGACCAACACAGCTAGAACAACATTGCAAATGCACGGTCAACATCATGCCAGGTAACTTGATTCTTCACAACCTATGTGGTAATATAGGATATACAGAATATAGGAAAGCTCAAGAATTTGAGTGGTGTTAATGATTTTAATTCAATTACTAATTGAGTGAATGGATCAGAAACTGGCCGAATACCCATGAGGCACCAACGCATAAAAATGAAACTAAACCTTTGTCCAACTGAAAAAAGAAATCTTACAGTTTGTGGGGATTTTTTTTTCTTTTTAGTTTGTTTGGTTGGGTGGGTGGCAGGGGGAGGAGTTAGGGTTTTTTGGGTAAGGTTAATGTCATTCATGACTGAAAGAATGAAAGACCTTGAATGAACTTTCTGAATTAACAGCCCAACATTGTTTCCGACACTTTGGCCATTGCTCATTGTTCATCTGGGCTCTCTCCCTTGCAACAAGAGCTCATCAGAGGCTGTCTACTCAGTACCACAAAGATGTCTCTGAAATGACAAAACAGTTTTCAAGGGGCAGTAATTTCTCAGTCCTAGGAGATTATCATGAAGAAGTGATAGGTATTTACAAATATTGAGAGTGACTGTATCTTAATCAAGAATGATTATCAGTGTGTGATTACTCTTTCCTGGGTTGATACGCAGACTTTGCATTATGTCCTGAAAATATCTGTTCATTTTATGTTATAGCATATTTCAGAGGATGTGGTGAACATGTGGGCATCAGTCAAAATGATATCACATTAGTAACTAGATTTATAGTGCAGTGTTTCAAGGATAATTGTTCATATTTGACCATGTCATCCTTTGTTGCCTGGTCATTTTAAATTATGTTTTTCCAGTATTATTTCTCATCTAGTTTCATCATACACATTTTGTCCTCTTCAGTTACAACGTCATAGAGTGAAAACGTGCTGCAGGATGTAAACCATGCACACAGCACTAGAAAGTAGGTACAGACCCTTTAGGCTGTGCCAGCAGCATTATTCCTCCTCAGGGAAAATTGGTTTATCTTGCCTCCCTCCACTTTTCTTTCCTTATTCTGTTCTGTTTTGAGTTTAGGTAGTAGACCCTTAACTCTACTGTAGATTCCAGACTTGACAAGCAATTAAAGCAAACAATTTCCACTCATCGAACTTTGCCAAATCAGTCATCAGCCATCTGCTCTATCATCTGCCTCTCCTTGAGGTCTTGCTGTGAATCTGGAACCGCTTGCTTAGCTCAAGAGGGACAGTACAAGCCTCCAAGCTGGTGGGATGCCATGGGGATGAAGGTGACACCTGGTATGTAGACACTAACAGCAGTCTTCACCCTTTGCCCTAGTTGCACGTTCACCATTCCACTGTTTAATGGAATAATCCTTAAAAAGACTATGATTCAACATACCCTCTCCTCTGTGATCAAAATGGCAAATTCCTAATGCAGAAACTGGATTTGAAAATAATTTAAAATGAAAGACTTCCTTTTAAGTACACACAAGTAAATATGTAACATTTGTATACATAACACATCATGGCTTAGATGGGATGTAACACTTTCTCATCATAAGCAGGAGACCAAAAAACAAAACAAAACAAAAAAACTTGTTCTCCTATAAAATCTCTTCAGCACTCCCAATTTAGTTCCAAATGCAACACGCAACCAAAATAATCAATTGGTAGAGTCTGGTTTATAGACAGGGGTGGCTCTAGGTATTTTGCCGCCCCAAGCACGGCAGGCAGGCTGCCTTCGGCGGCTTGCCTGCGGGAGGTCCCAGGTCCCACGGATTCGGCAGCAGCCTGTGGGAGGTCCGCCGAAGCCGCGGGACCAGTGGACCCACCGCAGGCATGCTGCCGAAGGCAACCTCCCTGCCACCCTCATGGCGACCAGCAGAGTGCCCTCCGTGGCTTACCGCCCCAGGCACACGCTTGGCGTGCTGGTGCCTGGAGCCGCCCCTGTTTATAGAGGCCTACAGACTGTCTCTCCATAGAATTGGTGATTCTCTTCCAGGTCCGGACTGAGGGCGTGACGGTACAAAATAATGTACTTAAAGATTTCCTCAATTCAGATGTTTTAAATACATTGTTCGAATTCCCTTCTTTTCAGTTAATATTTTCTAACCAAAGGAAAGATAACTCCACAGAATAGACCTTTAACTTGCTGATTGAAGATCTGGAGAGTTACTCTTCATCATTATGCTTCCCATTATTCCTTGTCATTATATTTCCCAATATGATCAATAGCATTAGTCACACAAGATTAAACACCTATTCTCTTTTACCACCATGTTCTCCCCAAGTCAGGATATTGCAGGTATTTTTTTCCATGACCGAGGACTTCAGCTGAGAAATCTATTGAAGGATACAAAAGGTCACTCCCCAAGTGAAACTGATCTTCTACCACATTGTCATTTATGATTGATGCAGATAAAACACAAAGTAGCCTAAAAACCTCCTCCTGGCTAATAGATCAATTTTTTATCCGCTTTCTAAATATTGGTGTGCACTCTGGAGCCTTATTTATGTTAACTAAAAGCAACTAAAATATAGTGTGTATTTGGGGGAGTAGCCCCTGGGGGCAGGGAGCATTGGAGCTGCCAAGTCCCCCATCCCCATCACTAAGTAGTAAGGAAGCACTCGGCCCCCACTGTTCCGTAGACATACAACCACATGGAAGAAAATTATACTGTGGCTTTGACCCTGGGAGCCAAATAGAATGGGTAGAGAGATGAGTAGAAGGGAATAGGGCTGCTGAGTTCACTATGATAGCTGCAGAAAATGGGGAACTAGGCCACAAGTATTAGGCAAATTTAAAAAAAAAAAAGACAAAGATTTTAATCTTGGTTGCTCCCCGCATTCCTGGACCCAAGATTTCTCTTTAACCTAGTTTACACTTGCACGATTCTTGTGAGGAAGGCTTGTAAGTACATATAGTATTAGACCCATTTTACCTCTGTGTAGGTAAAAGCCTATATTTGCAAACCTGGATACCTATAGCTAGAACCCTAAATCTGTATTTAGGCACCCAAATGAAGGATGATCATCAGCAACTCCTACTAAGACTAGTGAGGGTCACTGGTGTCCAGTACTTATGAAAATCTGGCCACTTTTGTTCAGGTACTGAAATATGGATCTAGGGACCTCGCTTTCAGCACCCAAGTTTGAAAATAGTGTCCTAAGATTCCAAACTAGAACCTTGGTCACGAAACTTCCAGAAGTTTCCTTAATCCACTAGTCCAGAGTGCTTTCCCAGTATTAACTAACCCCATCTGTGCTCTCACCCTTCATTTCATCAGAGTAAATGTTTGTCTCATACAGAACAGTCCTTTACAATTATAATTCCCAGGATTATCGGGTGGGAAGTCAGCTCTCCTTAGAGAGCACAAGCATGGTTACACCACATATACAGACACACCAACTGCCATCCTGGCTCTCTCTGCTCCGTGAGGTCACTACCAGCTGTAGGAAAAACCTGCCCAACAATGAGAAGGTTTTATGTTGCCTCTTCAGGGCACAAAGGCAGGCAGGTTTCTTGGAGGTAGGGGAAGAAAAGAGAAGACAAGCCACTAAATGAATAACTGTGTAACATGAAAAAGAAACACTTTTGTGGGTGTTTCCATGTGTGTTTTAAACCAAGAACTGATTCACTGAGTGAGACCCCTGTCAGATCTGGGGTGAAGTTGGTACCAAATCATTTTCTTTCCTTATGAATAATAGTTCTTAGTTTGAAAACATGAAGTATTCCTCCCTCCCTCCCCTTCTTTCTTTGTAAAGCTGCCCCTCTCCTAGAGGGCCAAGTGTCTACTTAACTTGCACAGAGCATTGCCTTGGCAATGTAGTAACAGAATTCCATAGCAACTCCAACAATGCTGAAACTCCTTGGGGATTCACACTTTATTTGTCTCTGGAACAGCCAGGGGGCTTTTTTGCAGAGGGGTTGCCTGAATTCTGCACACATTCACTCTACTTAAATGCATTTTAATGAACAGTGTACAAACATACCCATTTCGGGTGCACACAGGGAAGTCTATTCATCCAGTGCAGGCCCAATCCTGATCCCATTGAAATCAACGGGAGTTTTGCCATCAGTTTCAATGGGAACAGGAATTGGGTCCTTGCTGCAGTTTCCATACGCTTTCAGTATATTTTAAACGACACTGGTGACATGAAGCAGATGACCCGATTTTATAGGGACAGTCCCGATATTTGGGGCTTTGTCTTGTATAGGCATCTATTACCCCCCACCTATTGTCTCTATTTTTCACACTTGCTGTGTGGTCACCCTAAACACGATAAAAGTTTCTTTTGGTCATCTTTTTGCAACATTTTAGCATGTGCTTGTGCAAAAAATGCAGCTCAGATTGGGAGTGTTATCAGTGCTTTATTTCACAAGGCGTATATTAATGTAATTGTGGGTAATTATTTACCATTTAAGTGCATGGCAATTACTATTTAGTTACAGGGTAACTATATGGTTACTTGTGATGTAAAAAAAAATGAAATGTTTCCCTGAGACCTACAAAGTACAATTATATAGAACAATGTGTGGAGTAAATGAGCAATTATCGTATAATCCACAGGTCACATAATTAAAAGGCTAAAATGTCTATGATATTTAATTAAATTAAGCAAGGACTTTATTTAACAAGAAATTATATCCAAAATTCTAGCAACTTTGCAACACTAAAACTCGGCGAACTAAAGACAAACATGTGGGAAATAAAGAAAAACAACTGTTCACCAGGGATCAAATAAATTGAGTGTTTAAGCACAGAATAGCCCCTTCAGGGCCTGATAACCTCTTCTCAACTGAGCAAGAGAGAAAACAAAATTAACTGACAGCAATGTTTCTCTCTAACTTCCTCAAGCTGAATGTGCAACTCAGTAGAATATGCCTTTTTTCTTTTGCAAATATCCACAGGATTTTTAAGCTGAAATTAAACTACTGTAATTTATTTTCCACTGATGAACACACAGGCTTAAAAAAAAAACAGGAAAAAACCTTGTCAAATAGACAAGAAAGTTCACATAATATAAGACAGCTGATTAAATAGTACTTAGACCTTTAAGTATTGCTGAGAACACAAGTGGTTGCACAGTTTAATACCAAAGGTAATTCTGATGACTGCATTGTGACTAGCAAGATACATCTGGGGTCTGATCCTGCAGTTCTTACAGAGATAAAGGACTGAGCACTATGACATCAGGACCACAGTTTGGGCACTGTGTTCATGTCTGTAAAATAAGATTTTTTTTTATCTGTCAAGTTTGAGAAAGAATGCAGACTTTTAATTGGCTGCTTTTTTTTCTGAATATTCCCCGTTATACTGAGATATAAAAACAGATTATTAAAGTGCAGATTTCTACATTTTATAGGATGCAAAGCTTAACTATTCTGATCATTACAATGTATAGAATAAAAACCTACAATGTGTTGTTTCTATATTATGTGTAGCCTAATTTTAAAGCTAACAAATATGTTTTATTAGAGACAATCCCTCATTTCTTATATTTTTTAACAGTTCAGCTATAAACAGTGATTCATACAGTATCATCTTGTAAAGGTGTGTATGGATATAATTACACATACAAAGTGTCATAGATTATTAGGGTTGGAAGGGACCTCAAGAGATCATCTAGTCCAACCCCCTGCTCAAAGCAGGACCAATCCCTAAATCCCCCCCCTCAAGGATTGAACTCACAACCCTGGGTTTAACAGGCCAATGCTTAAACCACTGAGCTATCCCTGTAGAATTACATGTACAGAGAGTGGGCGGGCACACACACGCACGCACGCACGCGATCTGTAAGGTGCCCGACCTCCGCTCTGCCCGAGACGCCGCCCCCACTCCACCGCTTCCCCCCCAAGACCCCACCCCTACCTGACCCCGCCCCTGCTCCACCCCCACTTCCGCCCACCCCTTCCTACTCGGTTCTGCTCCATCCCCTGAGCATGCCCCGCCCTCACTCCCCTTCCACGCCACCAGCACCTCCTGCATACCGCAGAACAGCTGATCATGGTGGGTGGGAGGTGCTGGGAGGGAGGGGAAGACGCTGATGGGTGGGGCTGCTGGTAGGGGCTCAACACCCATTATTTTTTCCCTGTTGGTGCTCCAGCCCCGGAGCACTCACAGAGTCAGCGCCTGTGCACATACGCCAGGGGCGGCTCTACCTTTTTGGCCACCCCAAGCAGTCATGCGCGGGAGGCGCCCCGGAGCCGCGGGAGCAGCGGACCTCCTGCGGGCATGACTGCGGAGGGTCCGCTGGTCGCGCGGCTCGGCTGGACCTCCCGCAGCTGCGGACGGTTCGCAGGTCCGGCGGCGCCGCTTGAGCTGCCGCAGTCACGCCTGCGGGAGGTCCAGCCGAGTCGCGGGACCAGCGAACCGTCCGCAGTCATGCCTGCGGGAGGTCCGGTCATACCGGGGCTCCGGTGGACCTCCCACAGGCTTGACTGCGGCAGGTCCGCCGGCCCAGCCTGCCGCCCCCCCGGGAAAGAGCCGCCCCACGCGCATGCTTGCCGCGCTGGGGTCTGGAGCCGGCCCTGACATACGCACAAACATATACACACAAACAGGCCATTTTTCTTCAAATATGAGTGCTTTAAATTAAACTCCTAAATTCATATTTAGGCACTCAAATTAAAGTAGCCTACTTTGCAGAGATGTTGAGCACCACAAATCCCAGCAAAGTCAATGGGAGCTGCAGGTGCGCGGCACCTCTGAAAATTAAACCAGTTTTATTTCAGTGCCTAAATATGGATTTAGGAGCTTACTTAAAGCACGCGGTTTGGAAAATTGGGACCACTGGAGCAATTTATAAACCCCCTGTTTGTTATTCTCAAAGTTTTTGGAACATTTCTTCTGAGGCTGAAACTTATGTACTTGATCTCTGCATGGAGGTGTGTTGTTTTATTTTTTGTGTGGTGGTCGTGTTTAATTTTGAGATAAATCTCTACGGGTTTGATTACCTTGGACCCTGTCTGGTCAGTTCAGAAGGGTAGCGCTGTCACCAGCGTTGTGACATAAACACCAGGCATGGGCCCTGTTCTACACCCAACCCTTACCACTCACTAGTACATTACTCCTGGAGTAGTCTGATTTGCTTCATTAGGATGGTTTGCGCAGTGCGGTGCTATTCAATGTGAGTAAAGATGGCAGAGTTTGGATTTAGAGTAGAGTGTATAGTTTGATAGGGTACATTTTCCACTTAAAGTATGTTCTGAATGGTTTTCCTTGCTGCAAGTTTTGTTCTCTTGTGTCCTTTCATCAGATTTGAACTCTTTGCGTTCTACACTAACAAAAAAATACTGGCTTGAACAAAGAAGCCTAGTCCCCCGACTTATTTTGATTCTTGGTTGTACATTTGTATAGAGAGAAGGGGTTGTTTTGTTGGTGGTTGTGATAAGAAGGTGGTTTGAAAAGTGGTGGCATTTTTTTTTTCATTCTGTGGTTTAGTAGTGATGTTGTTGAATTTATAACCATTGAAAGTAAGGCCACACAATTTATGGCACTGCTATAAATGAAGAAAACCAGCCATAAATCAAAGAAAACAGTTACATAAATGAGCATAAAAGTGCAGGGAAATGTCATGAGAAAACAATAAAATATCTTCCAAATGGTAAATCCCATGAGCAGAAACAGCATTAGTTGTGACTCCTCCAAGACTCCAATAAATAGAACTGTTTTATCAATGGAGTAATATTTGTCCTGAAGCTTGTCTCTCTTCAAACCAAACTCCAAACACTTTGCTGGAAATTATATACTGTAGGTTAAGAGGGAAAACAAAGATTGTGTGTGCACGCATGCACACGCATATGCCAAATATACTCAGAAGCTGTTTTTCAATCCCATAAATTTGTATTTTGTCTTGATCCCACTTCTTTAAACAGAGTAAAGGACTGGGTTTTTTTAAGCTATTGGTGCGAAATAAACGTCTTAAAAATCCAGTGTTTTGCCCTGTCCCCACACAGGAAAAGCTGGGACCTGATTCTCCATTTTGTTTGCTGAAAAACAAAAAAATTCAATTTTTTCAATGAAAACCCAACATTTTTCACAGGAAAAACCTGCCCATTTCTGGAACAGCTCTACAGCACAGTTCTCTCATTCAGAGGCAGCATACCATGTATTGGACAATATGTCCCCTCCTCTGCAGTCAGTGCTCCGGCAACACAGAGGGGAGTTCTGGGGACAGGGCAAAGACATGCCCAGTGGTTTATGTGGCTACACAGATCCACTGGTCAAATTGTCCCATTAGGAGCACAGGATTGTAAGTGGTAGAGCACTGAAAGTTATAACAGCTGCATAATGGCTCTACTGCCAGTGGGAAAGAATTAAGTCTTGTAAATGGACACACACTCCCCCAGTTACTTTCTAGGACGCTACCTTGATATTTAATAACATTTCTATAAATGCCATAATAGGAGAAGTCAGCATTTAATAACAAAATAAAGAACTGTGGATCAATAGCTTTTTTAGCTGAAATTTGTTACAAGGACTGAATGCATCTTAGGGCTAGTCTACACTTACCAGCCGGGTCGACGCGGTGAGTTCGACTTCTCGGAGTTCGAACTATCGCGTCTAATCTGGACGAGATAGTTCGAACTCCGGAAGCGCCGGGGTCGACTTCGGTACTCCACCACTGCAAAAGGCGGTGGCGGAGTCGACCTTGGAGCCGCGGACTTCGATTCCGCGGCGTCTGGACGGGTGAGTAGTTCGAACTAGGGTACTTTGAATTCAGCTACGCTATTCACGTAGCTGAACTTGCGTACCCTAGTTCGACCCCCGCTCTTAGTGTAGACCTGCCCTTAGGTGCTGTATGTCTACAGGTTCTTTATTAACCTCCCTTTGTAAAGCACTTTGAAATGTGCTGATGAAAAGCGCTATGTAAGAGTGTATTATCCTCATCATTAAGACAAGTAAAAAACCAGGTTCTGGCACTGATGAATTTACAAATCTCATTTTAAACTTCAAATCACAAGTGAAAGTAACAAACAATTAGATGGAGAGAGGGAGAAAGGAGGCTGGGTTATAAGAATCTAATGCATCATTACTGCCTAGAAATTAATAGTGGATTTTCATTTATTTAAAATTAAATCAAGAAAACATAAAAAAGAAAAGGCCAAACTTCAATTACCCGCCTACACGGGACATGGTGTGCCACTTTCAGTCCACTTGGTCCCAATATTGGTGCTACACATTGCCCTGGTTGTACACTTCCCTTGAAGGTCTAGTTAATCTAATCTGAAGAACGTGCGAGCATGCGAGGAGGTGAGGGAGGTGTACATGGGGTACGGCATGTGATCCATTTAAAGAACTACTCTATTAACACAAGGCTTGTGACTGGGTTTAAACATTCCTGCATATTCCAGTAATGCAGAAGCATGAGAGATCCAGTTGTCGGTGAGTGGCACTCAGTGGGAATTTACCGATTGCAAAATGTCCTTGAAGCTGCCTGTCTGTTACTGGTAAATAGCAGTGAAGGTCAGTGAATCTAATTTGACAATAATGAGCCTGCTCAGCATTGCATTCTAATAGGGTGCCCCTTGCCTTTAAAAAGAAAGAAGGAAAATATATCAGGCAATAAGGAAAACTACTCAATGACACCACAGAAATCCCATGAGGCAAGGTCTCAAGGAACAGGGCTCTCTTGTTTTCCCTTCCTAATAACAAAGATGATAGAGGTTACAAATGCATTCACTATTTATTACAACAAAAACATGGAGACTGATTGGAATAGCTTAATTAATAACAATTACCCGGAGCAGAATTGCTATTCAGGCTACAGTTCTGAGCATGAAGGAGACACTTGACCCTTTTGCTTCTGTGCAGGGACGGAAGAAATTCCAGGCTAAGTTAATGGAAACTGAGCGGATGAGTGACACCGTGATTCAAATGTACTGTAAACGAACTGAAATGATTCCAATGTCAGAGGAATGCAACGCCCTGCTTTTAGGATTATTAGCCCTGGCTGTGTTTTTACAATATTTGGTCAAACACCTCAGACATGTCACTGAGAAATTTCATATTTCAGGAAAGAAGATTATTCCTTTTTAAAAAAAACAAAGGGGAAATAAAAAGGTTGGAACTGTGCTCGGAGGGATAATATGTCAGTATATCAAACCTTTGCTGCAAAGCCGCAGCTTCACTTTCTAAGCACTGATGGTTGTCAGTGTGATATTCTGATTGTCAGATGGTGATTCTGGATCTAGCCTGCTCTGTCACTTTCTCTCTGAGTCAATGGGGGGGGGGAAACGGTGAAGGACAGTTTATGAAATTCCAATTGTCTAAAGCACTAGAAACCCTTGTCAGTCACAACTGGTTTACTGGCTGAGCTCACCAGCAGGGGGGCTGCATTTGATCGCCTCTGCCATAATTAGTGTCACTGCAGTCAAATGCAATTTATGTTTAAACATACATGGAGGATATGAAGATAATCCCAGCAATCACCACCAAACAACATCAAAAAACGTGGACTTCAAAGCCTGCTGGAAAATAATCATTTCTTCGTTTTAGATCTGTCCACAATCTTCTAATGGAGGCTATTTCTTGACCCAAATGAAAACAGCAATATTCAAAGTGCCACTGTGTCAGCTGGACCTATTCTGACTCTGTCACACTGAACAAAGCCTTACGGCTAGATTTTAAAATAAGAAAATTGGCGTGCCAATAGGTATGCAATTGCCCACTTATTGTGCGCACAAAACTACCGTTTTACATGCAAGTTGAGTTGTTCCGCATGCAAGTGGAAAGTTCAATGCATTTGTGAAAGCTGTTGTGGAAACTGCACACAAATTAGCTGGGTAAATGGAGACCCAGCTTTAAAATAAAGTGATTAAGAGTTTGGGTTTGGTTTGGATTGACACCAACAAGTTTGGATTGTTTCTCCAACCCACTTTGTCCTCTTGGGTTTGTAAAACTGGACTATGAATATCCCGCAAAACAGGGACTTCATAAGATTTTCAGCATCGCCAATTCCAAGCATTCAAAAATCGTGAGTCAGGCTCCAAAGAATCATAAGGATTAGCTTAAAACTCATGAGACTTCTAAAGAAAATAAACTGAGCTCTTTTTTCTTTGCTTTCTGATTTTAGCCTTTAGAGTTCATTCACTCCAAATTATCAAGCTTTTCTCCTCCAACACCAGGGCTAGAAACTAGTTTGTGTTCTTTAAATGACAGCCGAGATTCTCATGTAATCACATGAGTCTGGGAACTCACGATAATATTGCAAGAGTTGGCAATACTGAAATATTCAGAGCTATGCACAAATAAAAAGAAAATAATGGATCTGTGTGGTGGTGGACAGAGTTTTCATTCATATCTGCCCATGCCTAGGATGAGTATTCAGAAGGGTGGGCACATGGTCTCCTCCTCCTGATAAATGGGATAAACTTAGAGCACAGTAAGAGTTTGAACTCCTTGAGTGCAAAGGGAAGGAAACCTCATGGGGGGAAGAGTCAGTGACTCTACATCCCATGAAGAGAGCAAATCCATGGGAAACAGAGATGTAGTTCTCATGAATCCGTGGCTAGCTCCAGAAAACACCTACCCCTCCACCCAACTGGACGACATGATGGAAAACATAGGGGTTGGACTAGATGACTCCTGAGGTCCCTTCCAACCCTGATATTCTATGAACTGCTTGGATCCCTTTCTCACCTGAATGGAATATAGCTTCCCATCTCCTGCCAGCCCTCCCTACCCTGCAAGACACTGAGATGGCCTGGAGAGACTTTACTGATGATTCCAGCAGCATTAGCATCCAGCTGAAGACCTGCAGCACCAGTGTCAGTAATTTGGGACTAAGGGCTTGTTTACACAATGTGCAGCAATGAACACCACCTGAGTGTAAACTGCAGAGCACTCAAAAAAGTTGCACTCTAACTGCCCTGCTTCCATGCTCTAAAGGGACCAAATATGAATCAATGTAGTCCCATTTGAAATAGTACTGCATTAATTCACACTAAGAACCTTTTTGAGCATGTCAGCACGGTCTACACAGGGCATTTAGAGCACAAGCAGTCAGGTGCAGAAGCTAGGAGACATTTTTAGGTGTCTTTTCTAGTTGCATCAGAACTTAGTTAAAATACAGCATTTCTGTCTCACTGAGAAAGACAGAAGTGGCATCTTGTAAACTGGGCAGATGCTCCTAAGCACATGGGATAAGATCAGTTAATCAGGAACAAAAGATAATTATTTTTACCATAAACAAATTAGTCCTTACTCATTGCAGCTCAGAAAGCAGGTATCTTTCAGCAGGCTAACATATTGTGCTCCAGAATCTAAGATTTAATTGCAAAATATCTGATTGTAAAGTTACATTTCAAATTTTGAACAAGTATAAAACAGTAGAGAGATCTCTGCTTGAGTCTTCAGAGAGAGAGTCTAATAATATAGTTCTGAGAGGTGTGAACTGCCCTGTTCATCAATGCATATTAGATCTACAGTCTAAAGATGGTAATTAAACGTCAAAATTGTTAACAATTTCACTGCCAAAGCATACAAAAAAGTTGAGAAAATGTTAGAGCTGGTTGGAAAATATTCTACCAACATTTTTTCATCAGAATATCACAGTTTGTCAAAAACAAAACATTTCATGGAAACTTATCGATTTTGATTAAATGTTTTATGGAAGGTTTCTGAGGTCCATAGTGCACTCTGATCAATTTGAGAGAGAGAAAGAGAGAGACACCTAAATAAAAAATTAAAACCTGATGTTTTCAGTCCAAAAACTGACATTGCAACAACTCTCACTTTCTAAAGCAACGATTTTGAAAAGTTTAGTTTTCCTTCCAACACAGCATAAAAACTGATTTGAAACCATGAAAGTTTTCGGGAAATGGAATTGTCATTTTCTGGCCAGCTCTACAGATGGTCATATCACGAACAGTTACCCAATTGACTATGAATAGTGTCTTGATTTGGAAACTCATTTTTGACCAAATACTTGGTTTGTAGGCTGAGCTTAGCACTATATATTTTTCCAATGTTGAGTCCAATAGGTACCATTTGACTTGGCCTACTGTGTTCCCAACAAACTAGGTTTGAGCACAAAATGTATTATGAAGAGAACTGTTATGTTGCCCTCTCCCCAAACATTACATTATTTGAGAAAACAAGACAATATTTAACAAATAATTTTTGACTGTTTTCTTCATCACAAACATCAGCTGGAAAAGGTTTATGTCTATCCAGGCAGAGGGTGACAAAAGGGAAGTGGAGAAGAAATAAATACCCTACTGACAGTTTAAACATGAAGAAAATACAAGTACCACTGAAGTTTTTCAGATGTTCCCCAGTACCAAACCAAATTTTAGTTAATAATGCAGGTTTTTAGAGTACATCCCTATAAAAAATGAACCACACTTTTGGTGGCAATATGCTGTACATGAGCCCTTTCACACACTTAAAATTTGGCCTTTCCTCTATGCTTACTCCAGTGCCTTAAACTGAAAACTAATTGCCACTGTAGATTTGTTCTTAATTAAACTGCTGAAGTTAGAAATCAGGTTGAATGCTTGTGTGGCTTAGTCTGATGTGTTTCTTCCTTATAACGATTGCAGTTGTTTGTCCTATAGTAGCCTAATCCTCTTGAATGGTAGCAGAAATCAATCTGCAGATACCATGCTCTTGAATCTGCTGCCTGAGATGGCTACTTGCACTTACGGAAACAAATCATTTTACACTACCCTCGCCTATACATTAAGGGGCAAATCTCTTCAACAGTGCGCAGACAAATATCCAAAATAGACTAAAACAACAATATTTGCATCAATCAGAGAAATTCAGTGTCCAAAACTCCACAAGACAAGTTGTCCATGGTTATACAGTATTCAGATTCTTGTGCTATTTAGAGTTGTGGCTGTCTCAGTTGGGAAACAGTGGCACAGCCCTTATTTAAATGAAATACTTTGTAAGTCAAACATGTACTGAGCCAAATTCTTCCTCTCTCGCTTTCCTTTATACTTACTAACAGTGTACGACTGATATATCAATTTTTTCTTTTTACAATATCCTATCGCTCTCTTTTTAATGTTCACTTTACATCAGATGACAGTTTTAGTGATTCCTCCTTTATTTGCATGTCCCCTTGAAGAAGCTTCATTCTCCTTCTAATCAAGTCATTAATTTTCGTGAAAATCATTCCCACCCTAAAATGGCCAGAGTCTAATTTGTCTTTGTCACACAGATGACAAATATCACCTTTCTGCCATGCTGCGATATACTTCACATACATGGATTTTAGTATGAAAAGAGTCAAGATTATTTTTCCATATCTATAACTGTTTTTCCCTCTGGCAGTTTGATTCAGCATATTTTCTAGCAATTTCACACAGTAGTTTTGCCTTTTATGTTAAGACAGAGTTTGTTGGTGATTTTTTGGCATAACAGGAATGGTGATAAGCATGCCAAAATCACTTCACTTTAAATAAAAAAAAATCTCCTCTGCATTCTGTTTACAAACTTTGCTACCCAGGCCACTTTATCTCCCCACAGTGGGAACCATGTCTTTCACAAAAGTGTACTGCCTCCTGTAGCACTGTCTGCACATGGAGTTTCAAGTGCTTTTCTCAAAAGAGAACAGACTTGTCGATCCATGGAATAGTTTCGTGAAGCCCACAAAAGCTTATGCTCAAATACATTTGTTAGTCTCTACGGTGCAACAAGTGCTCCTGTTCTTTTAGCAGATACAGACTAACACGGCTGCTACTCTGAAACCTGTTTTAAAAATGTGTCTTTCCCTCCTGCAACTTTGTTTTCTTTTCTTTTTTTTTCATTTCAAATTCCACATAGTAGGTTGGGCAGCAATCAGAAGAAATATGGGAAAAGCCAGAGTGAACTGAAATGAAGTCTACTTGTACAAAATAATGGTGCGCTGTACAATTTTCAACTAATTTCATATGGCATCTGTTTAAAATCCTAAGGCTATTTGCTAGTGCTTAAACAAAAGGGCTGGAACTCAGACTGATTCCTGGTAGTCTAACAGCAAGTTAGGCTTTGGGTTCCATCAAAATTTGTACTCTGGTGACTAGAGATACATGTACAGCATCACTATACACGGCGCTACATGTCATATAGTGATACTGAATGCTTGACAGATTACTAATGGTTTTACATTGAATACACCAAGCAGCCTATCTACAGCTATTTCTATATCTACACAGTTCTAGATAGTATTGATTTAGGATCACAACATTAACTCTTGTACTACAGTCAATAGTATTATTGCATTGACTTTTTCAACTTCCAAACGATGCAAGCAAACTCCAGAAAGAAAGTTATGCTCTTTGCTTTATGATGTAACTTTATGCTTCAGGATCCATTCCATATGATCAAAAGGAGAGTGGGCCAGATCCTCCACCTGTGTAAGGGCTGGTCTACACTAGGAGGGGGGATCGATCTAAGATACGCAACTTCAGCTACGTAAATAGCGTAGCTGAAGTCGAAGTACCTTAGATCGAATTAGTTACCATCCTCACGGTGTGGGATCGACGTCCGTGGCTCCCCATGTCGACTCCGCTACCGCCGTTCGCGTTGGTGGAGTTCCGGAGTCGACAGGAGTGCGTTTGGGGACCGATATATCGCGTCTAGATGAGACACGATATATCGATCCCCGAGAAATCGATTGCTAACCGCCGATACGGCCGGTAGTGAAGACGTACCCTCAGTCAATTTAAGAACTGTGCTGATTTATACCCACTGAGGCTTTGGCTTCTTATATACAGTATGACAAAGCCATGATGGGCTGCCAATATTTCCACAGGAGAAATCCCTGCTTAGCCTCCAAGAAACTCTTTGTCCCAAGGACATGCGCATTTGCTGGGAGAAGAGGCGGGGGGCTATTCATTTATTTTCTCAATTAAACTCGCCCGCTTTCTTATAAATCAGAACTAAGAAGGGAAAAGCCCACGCCAGGTGGCCAATGCATGGACATTACATTTAATTCATTGGACCAATATATATTTTGGAAAACCTAGAGAATTAGCATAGTGTTCAACTCACGTGATTCATGAGACTTCGAAAGAGGGCCAAATTTTAAAAGGTGTTTAAGGGCCTAAAGATGGAGATGGGCATCTAGTGGGAGTTTCAAAAGTGCCCAGGGGCTTAACTACCAATGATTTCAGTGGGAGTTAGGCACCTAGTCACTTCTGAAAACTTTACTAGGCCTAAAAACCTTTAAAAATCTGGCTCAGAGATGCCTGTAAGGAGGCCCTGACAAGGCCAAGATAAAACAAACGTAGGCCAGTGCCAAGAACTCCAGCTCCTGGACTCATATGATTACATCAGACTGTCTGCCTTTATTTAAATACAAATCCCTGATTCCAAAGGAAAGCTTGAAATATGACCCAAGTGTAGCTGGTTCACGCAGGGACATCTGGCTGAGTCTGCTGACAGCCAGAGAGTAATGAGCTGCGCCATGCATCTAAATGGAGTGTCAGCTCCAGGATCCATTGCTTTGGGGGCCCTACTAACACCACTTCAGCAAAGGACTCTGTGGGTGGCAGAATAGGAAGAGTACAGCAGATCCAGCCCACCCTTCTAAACACAGGTACCACGGAGCCAGCCTGATGCAACCTTTGCCTCTCCAGAGGGGAAAAGGGCCCCCTGCTACCATTGTGTTCTATGTGCAGGGAGATGAGGGCCCCATTCCACAGTCATGGCCAACACCACTCCCAAGGGTGTTTGTGAGAAACCAGGGGCCCCAGGTCAGAAAGTGCTTTAGGGTCCCAGTTTGATTGAATTCTGCCCTAGATTATCCTATCATGGATTTGTTTGAAAACTATCTGACACTTGAGTAATGTGATATATTCTCAAAGCAAGCTTAACCTTACATTGTGTTTTTATGATTCCCAATGACAAAGCCATCCCGGGTAGGGATAATACTATAGTCCTGGCTGAGGACATGTCCTCCATTAGAAGCAGGAATACATATTCCCCCACCCCTCTCTTCAATGTGGTGGCAGATTTTTAATGAGGGGCTGCCAGGAGACATTTCCATTACGTCACTACAATAAAGTCAATTTCTAAAACAAGAAGGTCAATGTTAGGGAAAGTGATGCTTACAAAGTTCTTCACATGGAACCTAGCCATTTGTATAAATGATGTTCTATGCTGGAAAATCCAAAACAGCAAATGAAAAGCCTTTACTCAATTTATTTGTCTTAGGTACTTACCTGCACCATTACTGTAGTATTTGAGTACCTCACAAGCTTTTTATGTTTATCCTAATAACATCCCTGTAATGTAATCCCCATTTTACAGATGAGGCACAAAGAGGCTAAGTGACTTGTCCAAGATCATACAGGACGTTTGTAGCAAAGCAGAGGCTTGAATGAGGTTTCCATATCCAAGACTAGTGCCCTAGCCATGGGATCAGCCAACCTACTTTATATACTTAAAAGGCAAACGATAGGTGAGATCTGGGGTTTCAAAGCTCCATGCTCTTATACCACAAAAGGCTGCCTGAATAATAAGCAGTATGAATATAAATGTGCATTAAAATAACTTATTGTTTAAATGATTAAATCAAAGTGCCTTTGTAGTTTGCCATTTACATTCTTACTATCTGTTAAGACTATGCATCAAACTCACTGATAATGGACATAGGCCAATATTTTTAAATTGGGTACCTGAAATTAGCACTTACACATCTACATTTAGCTTATAGTAATGTGGATTTCAGTACCTAAAATACTGAAAAAATGGACATTTTGGCCATGCTGATGCTAATTCATGTTTCAGAGTCTGGGATCTCTCTTGATTTTAAGACCAATGATTTAATTCCTGTTCAACTCATTTCCCTTTCTTCCTAAAGTTTCACAAGCCCCACCAAATAACATTTCCTTAAGGAAGCAGAGCTAGAGGTTTTTCGCCTTCCTCCGAAGCATGGGGCAGGGGTCGCTTGCTAAAAGAGTGGGTAGATCGGCTAATGTGGCCTGCATCTTGCAGGAGGTCAGACTAGATGATCATAATGGTCCCTTCTGATCTTGAATTCTATGATTCTATGATTCTATACAAGTCCAGCGGTAGCTATTATCAGTATGGAAGGTGCCAGATCCTAATGAAAAATGAATTCCAGCTCAATTACATCGAATAAATCAAATCTTTATCTTTTTTTCCTTGAGTTGCTGTTGTCTTAGCAGTTCACCCGTTGAGAATTGCCCAGCATTTTTGTTTTCCATTTTTGCCTACAGTATTCCAAACCTCCTCAGAGAATGCTAGAGAAAATGATATGAAAGTAAAAGTGGCATTATTCAGATAGCATCAGAAGTCCTTCTAAATTACTTTACTGTTTGCTCAATAGAGAATTTCCGCTAATAGACTTGGATTATATATTCCTCTTGTATCCAAGTCACGGTATAGACACAGCACCACATGGAACACGGTGTTCCAAAGTACAGCACTATTTAGAGGACCTTGCCCTCAAGGGCCTTTGTAACTGCACCTCCCCTTACTTATTCGACCTGGTCATGTTTCCCACTGCCCTCTCTCCACTCCACCAATGACTCCTGCCCCAATACTCTGTTCTTCCAGAATAGTCTTCATCCACGAGGTAACCAATTCTTCATTCAAGTCCCGGCTTACAACCCAGTTCATGCCCCAAACCTACAAGACGTTAGTCAACTCAGACATGTATTTGTTCCAAAACCACTCCTCTCCACTCCTCTCTACCAAGACATGCAGTAGACCATTCTGGGTATTGACCCGATTCTATGCTATTCAAATCAATGGAAGCATGGCATTAAGTACAATGAATGTAGACTCAAGCCCCAAGGCCTCAGTTCAGCTAAACACTTAACTTGAAGCACATGCCTAAATGATTTGCTGAATGGGAATGAACCATTTAACTGTGGCCTAACTTCATTATCTTGTTGATAATATCCATATTCTTCCACCTCGTTACCTCTTTCTTACCTAGAATCTGATATTAGCTTTTAAATTGAGCTGGTACAATTTTTTCCGATGGTGAAATTTTGATTATTTTTTTTAATTAAAAAAAGAGTAAGAAATATTTTTCTGAAATTGTCACTTTTTTTAAGAAAAGGAGTAGAGCTGTTCAAAATTAGTTTTGAGGATACAATAAAATTTCAAATTTTCAAATTCAGAAAAAAAAAACAACTCTGAGCAGCTTTTCATAACATTCCTCTTCATTTTTTACCAGCTCTGCTTGTAAGCTGATCCAGTCATAGACCATATCTTGAATCTCTATTGTGAGGTTCTCAAAATGCTTTTTGGCGCTTGTTCTAAGAATTATAATTAAGATTTTTAAAATTGGCCTGAAGCAAAACTTCAGAACAGAACACCCCTAAATGCAAGGAAAGTAAAGATCCAGAACTGGCTCCAAATGCTGTGGGTAGCCATTCTCTTTATGATTGTTCAATTCTGGAGTTTTGCACTAACCCTGAACTTTAGAAAAAAAAATGTAGATTTGAGATATTTTCTGCACAACTTTGTAATCAGGTGCATCTGCTATGGTTTCACAGTAAAGTCCTCCAGGAAATGTACTGAAAATGCATCCACAACTCCTCTGCATTTGTGATTAACTAGAGCTGGTTAGAAATGTAGAATACATCTTCTGATAGGTGATTTTTTTTCTCCAACTTTTTTGCAGAAAAAATAATCATTTTTTTCAACCATCTCTAGTGATCATCCACTATCAGCTTCATTTGTGTTTCTGCAAACACATACACAAATGTATGTTCCTGAGTTAGTTCCATTGACTGCAGTGTGCACGTATTCACTGGACTGGACCCTTTGTGCAGACGAACCTGAGTTTCTGTGTAGGTCAAAAATGGGGAGAGGGAAATAATGTACACATTTGAAAGTTCATTTTCTGAGGTCCAATAGAAAATTTAGTGAACTTAATTCCGTTTCCTCCCCATTTTCTAATGGAAATCACTTGGTACTGAACGGCATGTGATTTACTGGGAATTGCCTCTGGTAACACTGCAATAATTTTAGACCTATTCCCACATGTCCAAAACATGATTTCAGTAGACTTTAGACTGAGCCCTTAGTGGTTACGAATCCCAGCTGGGTTTTCCCTCTTCCTTGTCTCTCTCAGATTTTATGTAAATATAGGAGTGTTGTCCGACTAAAGATGGGCAAAGTATTTAAAAAAGAAAAGCACACCCGAGTCTCGGGCCAAATCTCTAACTGAATCCAAACCTTTTTTCAGGTTTGAAAAAGGAAACATACCTACCTTCCTCCATCACTGAGCCTGTGCCGTTCTCCGGATTTTGCTGAAATCCACCTTGGTTTTTCTGCTACGTAGGTAGCTACTGTCTTCAAACTTCTTAAGCTCCAGGGGCTCATATGGTTAGAAGAGAAGCACTGTCTATTCAGGAGAGGCGAAGCCAAGATTTGAATTCTTCATTTAGTAAGAGCCCAGAAGGAAATGAAGGGCGGACATGAGATTCTTTAACAAAAAATTACCAAATGTGGGGTATCTATTGAGGATCAGAGAGAAACAGCTTGGCTTTAGGGGAAGAGAAAGAGGCCACAAGGGAGAAACATCTGATTGGAAAGAAAGGAAAGAGAAGACTTGAGTTTAGAATAGAAAAGGGCAAACCTCAAAGGGTTCAAATATGAACTATTTGGGGGATCAATTTGGGACTTAATCCCTATGTTCAGTAACCTGACAACCACTAAATTGTGACAGATTTTTACGTTAAGTTAACCAAAGTCAATAGTCTCCCTTCTAAGAGTTTAGACCAATATTTAGGCCATGCTGACGTTAATTTGTATATCACAAAGTTTGGGATCCCTCTTGATTTTAAGAGCAATGATTTAACCTTTGGATTGGCTACTAATCCATATTTAGGCACCTAATCCATGGCCTGATTTCAGGTGCTGAGCACACGTTGATCCCATTGACTCAAAGTGGATTTTATGAAAATCAGGCCAAAATATGGGTTTAAGACCCTAAGTTTGAAATGTTAGGCCTTAGGGTGTATTTTATCAAATCCAAAAGATTTGCAAGGGGATGATTATTTCCCAAAAGAGATGGAAAATACAGGGGGGAAAATAAGAACTAGCCCAGACACACAAATTATATATATTCTCCTTTCCACTTTGTCAGGGGATTATCCTTGCAGAGCTAGTTGCATTTTTTTCCCTCTGAAATACTTTTTTCAATTAAAAATGCCTTTACAATTTAACTCAATTTTTTCATGGAAAAGTTGTTTTCATCAAAATTATCCAGTTTTTTCTAACAAAAAAACAAGACGTGTTTGTCTTTCCCCCCTTTCCTACTTTTTTCACTGGAAAATGGGAAAAGAAAAGAAAACAAAACCTGAAAACTTTTTCATTTTTCATTTTGTTGCAATCCAAAAAAAAAGTAAAAAAAAAATCAAAAAATGTCAATGTTCTTCTTTTGCTGAAAATATGTACTATTTTTCAACCAGCTCTACACCCTTGTCTGTCAATATCTTAGTTTATTTTTGATTACATGAATTCATTGTTGCATGTTATAGGCATTGAGTTTTCTTCAGCATCAGACATGCCGGAGCCTCTTGAGCTCTCTTTAGACTGATTTTGTGGTCAGTCCAAGGAAAACCCCATTTTTCTGCATTGACAATGAAAACTTCGACATGCGAAGTCTTATCATCATCATCTTTGTTCGTGTCTGAGTTCCTCTTTGTCACTCTTTCATTATTCCACAGCACTAATGCACTACAGGTTCAAGTTTTGTGTGTGTTCTTGTTTTATTTTGTAACTAATTCTCCTTCAAGATTCCTGTGCCCTACGCTAGCTGGCTGTATTTATTTATCTTCTTCAACAGTTCTCCTCTTGTGGGGGGGTGGATTGAGATTGATCACTCTCATCATGGCATTTGAAGATTCAAACTGTGCATTATCACCAGAAGCAGCAGGGAAGATGAAACAGCAGCAGCTTTTCAGACATCAACAGGGGTAGATTCAGGAGCTCTCAGCAGACTATTCAGCTGGTTCTGCTACCCATTTCCAAACATTCTAAATAGATTCTGTGCACTCCCCATTAACAGAATGGGTCTCCTTGATTGGGTTCAAATAGAAGTGAACTCTCGAAATAAAGTTCCGCAGCACCTCAGCTATACATGATGAAAACAACGCACAATTTTTGCATGGTTTCTACCAAATACCAAAAACTGCACAAGTCTGTTCATATTCATGCTCCAGGTTTTCTACAATGATTCGCATATATCGGTGAAGTTGATCTGAGTGTCGGCTTTGTAACAAAACAGGAAACCAGATGAATTTCACAACGTTTGTTGGGGGTAGTTTTGTTCCAGATATGAAATCCACATTCAGATTTAGGAAAACATCGCTATTCAGCAACGCTTTTTAGCACATGCATACATTTACTGAAACCTATGGAATTTAAGCAATGCTTAAAGTGAAGCATGTACTTAAATGCTTTGCCTAATTGGGGCCATATACATTTAGCCAAAGTGGCCAAGGGAAGAACTTTCATTACCAGATACTGCTAAGAATATCAGGGAGGGGCGGAAGCAGGAGAGACAAGAAGGACAAGTGTATGTAGCGTGAAAAGGGTTTTCTAATATCAGTGGCATTAGATTATTTCCTTGTAAACTGCAACTCCCATTGATTTTCCTTTAACTATTTTAAACCAAGTGTCTATCTGGCTGGAAAACGTCCATATTGAACTGTCAGGTTAGGCTCTCACCATTAGCCTGACTGAATAAAGTGCATCTTCCACCAAGCTTGACACTTTAAAACGGACTGCTCGGCTATTATTTACAATCAACCATAATGATCTCAAATCCCCAAAGTCGAAGACATTAGCAAATAATATCTCACTCAGAAATCATTTCTTTAGTAAGGATGGATGTCAATTTTGTTTGGAAAGGCGTCCATTTTTCATTGTGTGTATGCAACAAAGGTGATTACCCTTGAACAGCTGCGAACCAAACCTTGCCATTTAGCAATTTAGATTCAGACACTAAAACAGAGTGCAAGGTTGCTGTATCTTTTGAGCAATCTGGTATTCAAACACACATTTGACAAAGCTCTGGCATACCTTATCTGTTATTCCAATATGTTCTGTGCATTCCTATCAATTCACTAGCTAATCATTTGGGGACGTGTAGTAGACTGTGTGCTTATTCTTCATTAGATTGGCTCAGCGGGAACAGAGATATGGGGTCAAATTTTCTTTTTATTGGACATAGTTATTTAAACAACTCCAAACAATGACAGGAAAACTGGAGTAACTTCTCATGAAACTTTGTCTTATATTTTAACAACCTCCCTATACACATGTGAAATGTTGAAATTATTTTAGTAATTCTGGCATGCTAGTGGAGACTAGTTGAACATATCTTACTCATTTACCAGAGTCTCCTAATTACAGCAGATAGTCACAGAACCATGGAATTTATGGCCAGCAAGGACCATCTAAGTCTGACCAGATCATCTAGTCTGACCACAGGCCACCAACACCACCCAATACCCCCACACTAAACCCGAAGACTGAAATCAGATCAAGGTATTACAGCCCTCAGGAGACTAAACTATTATGTGCCACAGGGAAAGAACAGGAGGGACCAAGGTACACCAGTGTCCGAGACCCCCTCAATGGTAGGGAATTGATTAATGTGATAATCCTGGCAAGTGATTCACACCTAGGGTGACCAGATGTCCGGAATTTATAGGGACAGTCTCGATTTTTGGATCTTTTTCTTATATAGGCTCCTATTATCCCCCACCCCCTGTCCTGATTTTTCACACTTGCTGTCTGTTCGCCCTACCACGCTGCAGAAGAAAGTGAAACCCCTGAAGATCACTGCCAATCTGACCTGGGGAAAATTCCTTCCCATGTATGGTGATCAGTTAGAGCCCAAGCACATGAACAAGAACTAGTCAGCCAAGCACATGAAAAAATTCTCTGCACCACCTTTGAGCACTGGCCAACCTCATCAGAGTCCTGTTTTCAGATGAGGTCATCTCTGATGCTTCAAAGGAATGAGACAAAAAAAATCAGAATACAATAGGGGAGAATACCTTCCTGACCCCTACAGGTTAACTGTCGGAAGCATAAGATTTTAGGAACATCTGATGTGAACCAGACGTGATCCTCGGGGTTGCCAAACCCTGCCCCCACCCCATCATCACAAGAAACCTCATTATACAATCCCACTCACAAATTGGTCTATCTTTCTCTTAAAACCAATTACTTGTTTGGCCCCACCACGCCTATCGTGAGGCTGTTCCAGTCCTCGCCCCTCTGAGAGTCAGAAACCTTCTGATTTCCAGTCTGAATTTGTTCACGGCCAGTTTATGTACATTTGTTCCTGTGACAACACTGTCCTTTAGCTTAAGGTATTTAACCCCCTGATGTATTTACAGAGAGCAATCATATTGCCTCTCAGCCTTCTTTTTGCTAGACTAAACAAGCCAAGCTCTTTCAGTTTCCTCTCATGAGATAGGTCCTCCATTCCCCTGATCATCCTAGAAGCAGCAAAGAATCCTGTGGCACCTTATAGACTAACAGACGCATCTTCGGATGCAAGAAGTGGGTATTCACCCACGAAAGCTCATGCTGCACAACGTCTGTTAGTCTATAAGGTGCCACAGGATTCTTTGCTGCTTCTACAGAACCAGACTAACACGGCTACCCCTCTGATACTGATCATCCTACTAGCGCTTATCTGCCCCTGTTCCATTGTGAATTTATCTTTCTTGAACATGGTTGACCAGAACTGTACATAGTATGAGGTCTTACCAGTGCCTTGTACAATGGTATTAATACTTCTCTATCTCTACTGAAAATGCCGTGCCTGATTCATCCCAGGATCACATTTCCCAGGTCTTTCTCCTCCTCCATTGCTTCCAACTGAGGAACCACTAGTTTGTAGCAGCAATTCTTATTATTGAGAATAATCCATTAACTTCTGTTACTCCAGTCTCCAAGATCTTCCTGTATAATACTCTGATCATCCTGTGTATTGATGATGCCTTCCAACTTTTTATTGCCAGCAAATTTAATTAGCACAATCCTCCTTTTTGTGCCAAGATCATTAATAAAAACACTAAATAAGATCAGTCTCAATACTGAGGAACTCAACTAGTAATCTCCCTCCAGGCTGGAAATTCACATTTCAGCACAACACTTTGCCTTCTCACTGTTAGCCAGTTCCTTATCCACCTTACAATTCCTGTAATAATCCCTTTCTTCTCTAATTTAACCAATAATTCCCTGGGTGGCACCGTACAAAATGCTTCAGTGAACTCACAAGCATATTAGATCTCCTGCATTTCTCTTATCTACAAAAATCATTTATTTTCTCAAAGAGATATCTCAGGTTAGTCTGGGATGATTTACCTTTGGGAAACTCATGTTTTATTACATACCCTTTTCCACTTACCTCCATGAATTTAATTATTCTTCCCTTCAAAATTTGTTCTAACATACTACTGATTAACAGATCTTTAATAGTCTGGATCAACCCTCCCCCCCTTCTTAAATACAAGTACATTAGCTATTCTCCGTACCATTCCTAGATTTATTAAAAATCCTTGCTACTGGACTAGCAATCTCACATGCCAGTTCTTTCAGTATTCTGGGATGGAAATTAAATGTTTCCCCCCAATTTGAGCACATGAAGCTCTAAGTTCTTCATCGACTTCATATGTGGTAAATTCCATTTCTACCCTCAATTCCATCAACCATCCTTTCTGCATGCCCTGGTTAAGCAATCACTACTTGTGGCTACTGATATCATGGTTATAACCAATTTATGCATACACGCCTGCTTCTTCTATAATATTGACCTTTTCACCACCGTTTTCACCTTCCATCTGTCCCTATTCACTTGCAGAATTTTGTCTAAATCTTAAATTGAGAGCTCTCTGGGACAAGGAACGTCTTTGTTTTATTTTTATAGTGCCTAAAACAATAGGAAACAAATCCCTAAATGGGATCCTCAGTATCACTGTAGCAAAAAATAATCAACATAAGTGTTTTCCTGTTAATTTTTAAATTCTAAGAGGTATGTTCACAGTCCACCATTATACTCTTTCACCAGTAGATTTTGTAGAGTTCACTCATTATTGAAGGTCAGAAACCGGAGCTAAGGACAAAATCTGTCACATGCTCTAGTAGCACCAGCACCTGTTTATATCAGTTCCCATTGAAGGATCTGGGCAAATCACTTGACCGGGTCAAAATAAACTAACTCCAAAATTCACCATCAAACTACCAACTAGCTACTAACATGGTTCTATGTTGACAAATGGATGTATATATTTCTGTAGCTCTCTAAGTCCTGAAGGGAACATAGAAATAGTTTGGCACTTCAACCCCCCCACCCCAAAAAACCCCAAAACCAAACCAAAAAATAACAACAACCCCTCACTGAGAAAAATTCCCATTTTACCCTTCTCCAATTTGAGTTAGTTTGGTATTCAGTGTATAGCTTAAGACCCATGCTAAATGTCTTCTCATACAAGCCTTAGCTACCATTCAATTCCATGCCAATCCCAGTCTTTGTTGCCATTAATCTTGTTTTTCTGACATCTCTTCTAATTTTATTTCATTATGCCCCCCTTTTAAAAACCAACAATTAAACTCCCTAAAATAAGTGGGGGTGCTTCTGAGGCCTGGTCTACACTGTGGGGGGGGGGTCGAACTAAGGTACGCAACTTCAGCTACGCGAATAGCGTAGCTGAAGTCGAACTACCTTAGTTCGAACTACTTACCCGTCCTCACGGCGCGGGATCGAAGTCCGCGGCTCCCCCGTCGACTCCGCCACCGCCGTTCGCGGTGGTGTAGTTCCGAAGTCAACGGGAGCACGTTCGGAGTTCAATATATCGCGTCTAGATGAGACGCGATATATCGAACTCCGAGAAGTCGATTACTACCCGCCGACCCGGCGGGTAGTATGGACGTACCCTGACACATTATTTCATTTGTTCCAGTAAGAACACAAAGCATCCTTGCACAATGCATTAGTTAATACATTATAAATGACTAGTATACCCCAGAGGAGCTATTTATGGATTGGAAGACAATAGCAGCTTTTCCTAAAGTAGCAGAGAACTGTAGCTATGACCAACCTCTTGGCTGATGTTCATTAGTATTCACTCAAATCACTTCTATTTATAAGAACATAAGAATGGCTACGCTGGGTCAGACCTATGGTCCGTCTAGCCCAGTATCCTGTCTTCTGACAGCGGCCAGTGCCAGATGCTTCAGAGGGAATGAACAAAACAGGTCCAGACCCAGCTTCCAGAAGTCAGAGATTTAGGGACACCCAGAGCATGGGGTTGCATCCCTGACCATCTTGAATAATGGCCAATGATGGACCTATCCTCCATGAATTTATCTAAATATTTTTTGAACCAAGTCATACTTTTGACCTTCACAACATCCATGGCAATGAGTTCCACTGGTTGACTATGTATTGTATGAAGAATTATTTCCTTTTGTTTGTTTTAAATCCACTGCCTATTAATTTCAGTGGATGAACCTTAGTTATTATGTTATGTGAATGGGGTAAATAACAATTCCTTATTCACTGTCTCAACGTCATTCATGATTTTGTTGATCTCTATTATATCCCCCCCTTTAGTTGTCTCTTTTCCGAGCTGAACAGTTCCAGTCTTTTTAATCTCTCCGCATGAGGAATCTGTTCCATACTCCTAATCATTTTCACTGACCTCCTCTGTATCTTTTCCAGTTCGAATAGATCTTTTTTGAGCTGGGATGACCAGAACTGCACTCAGAATATCCAAGGCTTGGGTTTACCATGGATTTATACAACATCATTATGATAATTACCATCTTATTATCTATCCCTTTCCTAATGGTTCCTAACATTCTGTTAATTTTTTTTTGATTACCGCTGCACATTGAGCAGATATTTTCCGAAAACTATCCACACCTCCAAGATCTCTTTCTTGAGTGGTAACTCTAATTTACATCCCATCATTTTGTATCATTTGAGCAGTAACACTAATTTAGATCCCATTATCCATTATCCATTATTGTAGCTGGGATTATTTGTTTGAATGTGCATTACTTTGCACTAATCAACATTGAATTTCATGTGCCCTTTTGTTGCCCAGTCACCCAGTTTAGTGAGATCCTTTTGTAACTCTTTGCAGTAAGCTTTGGACTTAACTATCTTGAGTAATTTTGTATTGTCTGCAAACTTTGCCACCTCACTGTTCACCCTTCTTCCAGATCATTTATGAAAATGTAGAGCTGCACAGGTCCCAGTACAGACGTTTGGGGGACCCTGCCATTTACCTCTTTCCATTCTGAAAACTGACCATTTGTTCCTTCCCTTAGTTTCCTATTTTTTAACTGGTTACTGATCCATGAAAGGGCCTTCCTTCTTATCCCATGTCTACTTTAGGAGCCTTTGGTGCGGGATCTTGTAAAAGGCTTTCTGAAAGTCCAAATACACTATCTCTATTAGATCAGCCTTGTCCACATGCTTGAACATCCAAAGAATTCTAACAGATGGGTGAGGCATGTTTTCCCTTTACAAAAGCCACATTGACTCTCCCCAGCATATAGTGTTCATTCACGTGTCTGATCATTCTCTTCTTTGCCTGGTACTGAAAGTTAGGCTTACTGGCCGGTCATTGTCAAGATTGCCTCTGGAGCCCTTTAAAAAAAAATCAGTTACCAAGATATGGGAAAACAAACAAACAAACAGAAACCCCCAGAGATGCTAAATCCTGTAAATAACCATTTGAAAGATAATTGATGCTATCCTCCTAGAGCTCCTGAAAACTTCCTGCTCATGTACAGGGCAGGGCAGCACTATTTGTTGACTAGGATGTTAGATAACTGACCCCTACTGTCCCTCCTAACCCTGCGATTTATGGAGGTTTTATTATGAATTCTGTGAACATCTCAATCTACAATTTAAAATAAATAATGATTTCAATTTGACTGACACAGAAGCAAATCCTTTAGCAGCAGCAGCTTCAAATATTCCCCTGAACCCGCTGAAAGGGGAAAACAATGTGGCTGAGAGAACAGAAAGACTGTTTGAAATCTTCTCTAGATAGACACAGAGATAAAAGACGATAACTACAAAGTATGCAGCCTGTACAGTGAAGGTTAAATATGGGCTCCCACTGCCATTATTTATCCCCTGAAACAGCTGGGAAACTTCCGAAGTAGTTAATATATCACAGGAATAGAGGAAGTGAGTCTGACTGTATAAACATACCTCAGGGCTTGCTACTGTTCCTATTAACTGCCTGTCTCAGTAAAGGTCTGCTATTAGATAGACTCCTGCTGCATCCATGTTGATTGAACACTGCAGGCAGGGCAGAGAATTAGAGTGAAACGTGCCTATAAAATCCACTCGTGAGAGGTTTTCACAGGAACGTGTACATGGCAATTTTGTGACAAGTCGAGTGAGGTTTTGGTGGATCACATGTTCGAGCCCATGTCTGCCATCCTCCTACAAAAACTGCCTGTCACTTTCTTCTTGCAGAGGGGAAAAAACACAGAAGATGGGACTGTGTGTTACATAGAAAAGCGTAAGTCTGGCTCAGGCTAAATCCACGAAAGGCAACATGGATCAAACCAAAGGGAAGGGAGAGAGTTTGAATTTACATAAGAAGCAGGTGAACCTTACAAAATTATCCAGGGTTGATCTCCTGGGGTCAAAACGAGGCAGGGGAAAGTGTAACAAGGATGGAAATCTATTTTAAGAGGTTTTATGAGTGAAGGAATTTGTCGGGACTGAACTACCTTTTTTTGCTTCTATCTTGCTGCCTGTACTAAAAGGAGTGTAAAACTGTGCGACACTCAGCAGTTTTCCTTTGCAAGGATGTGTGTCCACATTTTCTTGTACCACCAGGTTTTGCTTTGGGGGTTGCAAACACAGAAACTCAATGCCGAACGCAGGTGAAATATCACATGTTTGCCACTTTTGGGGACAAGGGCATGCAGAATTGAGGTTGGTATGTTTTCAAGCTGATGTCACAATCCAGGAATCCCTATTTGACTCCTCCCAGGAATTCCCAGCCCTGCCTCCCATTTTGCTTTCTTCTGGTAAGGACTGAAATGTATTCAGGTGACCTGCAATTTCCCTCTCCTCCCAACATCTTTCAGGACAGCTAGAGCTGGGCTAGAACTTGTCTTCCTGTCCCACTAAAATATTTGAAATTTCAAAAAAAAAAAAATCCCACTCCACACAGGGATGAAACTGAGACTGTCAAAGTTTTTCACAAAACCAAGAGAAAGAGAGAGCATGAACCCCACCCCACTGGAAAAGCAAGTAGCCAGGGCACTTATCTGGGATGTGGAAGACTGTTGGGAATAGAATGTGAAATGCTGAGATTGTTTAGGCTTCTGGGACGAGCCGATAATGCTGGAAATTGTGTATAAAGGGCTGACCTTGGGCGCGCTCTCATCGGCCAGCTAACTGTAAATAGGATGATAAGTCAAACAGGTGTGTAGGATGTTAATTAGGATGGGGTTACAGCTGCGGCTGTGTATATTTAATTAACCAATTAGCAACTGTCTGATTGCTGGCCATAATGGGATATAAGAGCATGTTGAAAATGAATAAAGAACTCTCTGCTTATGATCACATGGGTTGTCAGACTCTGTCCCTGCTCCTCTGCGATGCAACAGAAGACCCCAGTTCAAGTTCCTGATCTCAATCAGACAGAGCAGGGTCTTGAACCTGGGTCTCTGACATCCTAGGCACCAGGCTACTGCATATGCAGGGGAGGAGTGTGTAGGTGTCTGTGTGTCTCTCTCCCCCTCTCCCCATTTTGGCCAGAAAATTCCATCCCAGACCTGAGAAACATCTCTCGTCAAAACCAGTATGTTTTTACTAAAAGTTTAAGATTGGGCATTTTTCCAACAAAAAAATTCCCAATCAGCTCTAAGTGTAAGTTTTCCATCTGGCTCCACCTCACCAGTCTCTGGGGGGAGCAAGCTGATCTTTTCTCTCTAATGTGTTTTTGGGAGCAGGCCAAACAAGCATGCTCTCCCGGAGTTTGCCAGGTTCTCTGCTCTACCCCATTCAGCAGCAGCTGGATGCCAAGGATTATGGGTGCAAGCCTAACCCACTCATCTGTGTGTGTTACAGGTCCCCCCTTGTGCCCAATCCACAGAGAATATGAGTTGTTACAGCCCTCAGCTATAGAGCCTTGGCTCACTAGCTCAGACATAGCAGCTCATGCTTTTAGCTCTGAAGGTATCGTGGCCAAGATGGCGGCCATTACATTAGCACAGTCCTTGTGCTCACTTGACCAGAGCTAGCCAGCTGCTGAGGGAAAGGCAATGTTGGAGCACCTCTCAGAGTCACAGGTAGCAGGCAAACCACACCTACCTGCAGGCCTGGGAGCTCCTGGAGCTGCCACTCGGGCAAGGCGTCTCCGGTCTGCCCCAACTACAATCCTATCAGGTGCTGAGCACAAGGCTCCCTACTGTGCAATTCAGGGAATGAGACAGCTAATTTACTGGTCCGCATAGATTATCTCAAATATAGGCTAAAAGGTGGATATTTTGGAAAGATAAAATCAACTTTCAACAGAGGGTTACAATGGAAATTCTCCGGCAACCTTCTTTAACTGTAGCAGTCATTGTCACTCTCACTGTAATTCTAAGGAACAAAATGCAATGCAAATTGTATTACAACACATCACAATTAGGCTACGTTAGACAGATGCCTTTGAAATGAAAGAATGGTGATAATTGCCATGTATAAGCAAAAAAATTGATTTTACTGTTCAGAGAACTTCTTCCCTTTTATATGAGGGAATGTAGCATCTGCCACTGATATAATGCACCAATAATTGAAGCATATAGTGTATACTCATGGGGACCATAATGCTGTTTTATTTATTCTTGGCCAACTGTGAATATAAACCAACTTCACTAAAAGCAATACATATGGAGTCCTGTCTTCATGGAGAGCCCATATATTTCTGAAGACAGGCAAGTATTGAAATACAATAGAACCTCACTTATCCATGCTAACAGGGTTGGGACCAGCAAGGGCCAGGACAGTGCCATTGTGGGTGATGTCACACCTTCTGCAGGCCATGAAGGAGTGCCGCATGGTGCCTCCCAAAGCCTGTGGGGGAGGGGTTTTAAGACTTCTGAGGACGAGAGAGGCTAGAAGGCCCAAAACAGCCCCCATCCTCGAACCTCCCACATGTGGCGGCGAGGGGCACATTAGAACAGGCAACAAGGTGGACAAAAAACACACACAATGCCAATTACTGTGCACGTGTTACTCCCTACATGCACACTGAAGAGCACTTAGTTATACAGTACCACAAAACCAGGTATGTATAATATGTATTCCAATGTATGCATTTTAATATTTTTCCTCCTTAGGAAAGACACTAAAAATGAAATCCTGTGGTCTACTTTCACGCCATATTTTCTTCCACTTTAGGTTTCTAATGACTGTTTCCTCTGTTTCAATTTCTTTTTTTTGGTTTGTATTTTTCCTTAACACCACTCCTCTCTCATCATTCCTTTCTCTTTGACACATTTTTCTTCTCACTCTCTCTCTCTCTCTCTCTCACTTCCTGCTCTTTGCCCCTCCCCTCCCACTCTCCTCAAGGCGGCCTCTATCCATTCTTTTCAATCTTTCTTTCGCCTTTAAGATCCCATGTCAAGGGAAGCGGTTATGCGCAGACAGGATGGCCCGTCCCTTATCCCCACTGGAGAGGAGGTGAATCTGGGGTGACCTCTTTTCTTCCACCTCACAGAGGCAGAAGTCAGGGGAGAGGTGATAGAGATAAGAGATCCCTACAGGCAGAGCAGTAAATTAAGGGCTTCTCTCCACTTACCGTGGATCGATGCTGAGGCAATCGATCCACAGGGGGTCGATTTAGTGGGTCTAGTGAAGACCCGCTAAATCAACGGCCGATCACTCTCACGTCGGCTCTGGTACTCCACCCAAACGAGAAGCATAAGGTAAGTCAATGGGAGAGTTTCTCCCATCGACCCAGCACAGTGTAGACACCGCAAAAGTCGACCTAAGGTATGTCGACTCCAGCTAGGTTATTCACGTAGCTGGAGTTGAGTAATTTAGGTCAACCTAACCCCAGCGTGTAGACCTGCCCAAACAAATCAGATTAAATCAGCCACAGCTTGAAGATCCCCTTGTTCTCTGGGGGCCCGTATGAGGCTGTGGGTTTAGCAACACTTCTAAGGCCGCTCCTCCAACATCCAAGACTGTATCTGTAGCACTTGTCACATGCAGCACTGCTTGAAGAAACTGTGCTGCTGTCCTTGTGGCTGTGGCTGAAAAGAGGAGGCCTGACTGCTGTGCCTTAGGGTGCAAGAGGACAGTTTGCTGGTGTCAAGTCCGATGGGGAGGCTTGCAGAAAGTCTGTTGCCAGTGCGCCACATCCCTGCTGTTCAACAGCAGCTGCTGCCACTCCTATTGTGTTTCCTGTGGATCTGAGCCCAGGTGTGGGTCTGCATCAACATGGCACCCAGCTCTCTGTTGCGGAGGGAGAGGATAGCTCCTAGCTGAAGGAAAATGGGAGCTGGGTAGCTAGGGAATTACTCAGGGCATAGGTGGCATACCTGCAGCACAGCCTCACTGAACTGCAAATCCATCCAGTGATCTGCAAGTCCATTTCAAATGTTGATTTACGCACATAAAATAAGGTTCTAAGTGAAGCTTTGTAAGTTTCTACTGCACCTGAACTGCCTAAGTACAACGAAAACGAGTATACTCGTAGACAGACTTACACTCGGCATTTAAAAGAGTAGCCCAATGTTTGGTACCGATTTATTAAGTTCCTTAAAAAAACGCTTGACAAGTCTGAGGTTACATAAAATAGTCTCACATTAGCATTCAGCACCACTACTGTAGCAGGGGGAAAGAGATGAAAGGAGAGCAGTCAGAGACAAACACACTGAAGTCAACGAGAGTTTTGCCTGTACAAGAACTGCAGAGCAGGTTCTTGTTTACTAAGGTGGATCAATCAGAAAAAGAATTTGGTGTGTGCTGGCTGGAAATGTGATGTTACCATTTAATATAGGTTTATGCAAAATTACCGATGAACAAAATGCAGTGAGGAAAGCATTTGATTTCGTTCTTGCCCATATTTCTTTGCACAGGCTAGATTATCCTAGCCCCTCCACCCGCAACATACACACACACACACACGTGCCCATGCACCAGAAGCATACTTGGTGTTTCACAAACACAAAGACAGGTGTTTGCCCTAAAGACCTTATCAGCTAAGCCTTTGTTTCATGGCTGAGAAGATTTCATGAAGGATAATGTAAATACGTTGAAGGTGCATTTATTCCTCAGAGGGGCTAGTTGGATCAGGTGTCTGTTTTGTTATAGGGGATGAATGGAGTGGGGTGGAGGCTTTAGAGGAGGTCATTTGTTTTTTTAAAATCGCTTCTTGATCTACTTCATATGTTTTGGGTTGGGTTTTTATTGTGCTTAAAGAGCATTTATAGATGCATTATGATAAAACCTCTATTTTATTAACTAATTGGGGATTGAGGCGTTCGTAAAAATCAAAGTTGCAAAAAGTGAACATCTCACAATTACAGTAAGTCCAGTGCATAAATTGCAGTATGTTGCACTGTATTAGTGGGGCGGGGGTTGCCCTTCAAACTGCTGCAAAGTGATTTCCAATGCACTGACAGCATCAGAATGTGAAAAGATGGGAGCTTGTTCTTCATCGACATTTTAGTGATACGATTTTTCCCCCCATTGGGGAAAAATGGCTCATCTCACTGATTGTTTGTAAAACTGGTGTTCGTGCAATCAAGAGTCTACTGCAAATTTAAAATAAATAAATACTAGCCTCAATGGAAGAATGGTTTGGTTATGGTACCATCAAGAGCCAAAGGTTCAATAATGGGCTTAGTCACAGACTTCCTATGTGAAATTGGCCAAGTCACCTAACCTTCCCAGGTGAAATCCTAGCCCAGCTGAAGGCAGTACCAAAACATCCATTGAATTCAGTGAGGCCAGAAAATTTCACCTTTCTGTTTTACTTTCCTCTGCTGTGCAATGCTCTCACACAGGTTCTGAGATGTTATTTCACTGTATGCAACATGCTTTGAGATCCATGAATAAAAGTTGTTAGACAAGTACAAAATTACTTTTATTGTGATTGCCTGTGAAAACATTTCCTATTGTGCTGTGTAACTCCCTCCTTTGTGGGCACTCCTCCCAAAATGCCACTAATATGTAGATAAGTATGTATGAATGAATGAATAAATAAATAATGAAAATTGGCAGGTGGCAGGTACCACAGATGATTAGCTGGGCATAGACTTATCTAGCACACAGGTGTTTCATTTCGTAGCTGACAGCCCGCCAGTGCTCGGCATATTTTGGGGTATCCCTCACAGTTGTTGCACTCAGAGAACAGGAGAGAGAGCTATCCATGTCAACTGGCACTAATTATAATAATCCTCCTTCATAACAAATTTAGCACTTGAGCCAGATCTCTCACTTTGCTTTTACTCTAATACAACTAGAAAAAAAAATCAGCACTCACCGTGTATGCCTATTATAGAACTTTCAGACAATATCTGTATCAAGATATTATATTTATTCTTTTTTCCCCTCTTTATATTGGATCGAATCCTGCAGCCTTATCACTCAAGAGCAACTGTGGAAGACAATGGAAATTCCATCCAAATAAGTTCTTTTGTTTAACTTGAGCATATGTCATTTATCTGCAGAGTGCAGCTTACAAGCAGAGAGTGAAATGAAGTCTACGCCCAGAAAGACACCAGATAAAATTTTCAAACAAGAGTAACATTTCTATTTACTTCATACAAGTGCTATTTGACTTGACATAATCACAAGCTTCCCTGAGTGCAATGAAATGAACTCTGTGGCAGGAACTTTCAAAATACACCTATAAAAATGCATATCCCACTTCCCTCTCTTCTCTGGAAAGGATATATGTTAGCTTTTCATAGTAACTACGTCTGCTCGTGAATGAACGCAGACTCCAGACAAGGCTTTGCAAAAATGAATTCCCTCATCAGTTAGCTGATCCTTATGGGAGCTAGACATTCATCTCATAAAAGCCTGTCCAACTACTTAAAATAAAGCTTAAAGTACCATTTAAAAGTGTCTTAATTCTGTAAAGCACAGTTATAAAACTTTTTAATAGTCAGTGAAGGGGTTGGGAGTTGCCTTTGAGGTGGGAAGCACTCTTTTCTTGCTTACTCCTGTCAGCAACCTCATGCCCAAGCTTGGAAACGAGAGTCTACGTGCCAGAGGAAGTACTTGCGGGGCCATGAAAAAAAACATTTTATACAGGTCCAATGCAATGCCCTGGGTGCTTCACAGACTGGGCCCTCTGCCCCAACAGATCGTTTTCTAAGGCTCCAATCCCGCAAGTTGAGCCACACAGATGGACTTTAGATCTGCCCATCTGAATCCAACTGCAGGACCAGGGCCTAAATGATCATTTACTGAAGCTACATCAATGTAAGGTAAACAGAAGTCATCCAAGGTGAATTCCTCAAGGGCTGCGTCAGAAAACTACCCAACCTAGGAAAGGGTGAGGAATTAATTTCCTCCCCACTTATCTTCAGGTTGGCAGGTTCCCCAGTCTTCATAGGTGCCTGTTTGTCTTTTCTGTACTGCTTCAGCCCACCTCCCTTCTTCTACCCCCTCCATCAGCCGATTTATCTGATTTACTGATCTATTACTTATTTATAGTAGGAGCCTCTTCAGAGCTAAATTGAAGCCTGTCTCTATGAGAGGCAATAAAAAGAAACACACTCAAGAATCACTATCGGGTGATATTTTACTCCGTTAGCCCATTAAACAACAGATAAAATGTCAGACAACTGAAATCACAGCAGGGATGTGATCTCTAAGACAATATCCTCATAGACCAGGCACACTCTCATTAAGAATCTCAGTAGCTGTACTACTCATGCTGCGAGTGCCATCCTTTGTCCAGTACAGTTATCTTTAACAACTTAGTATCTTATTGCACAGGTGGATGTATTTTCAATATAGAGCCAGAATCTAAAAATTGCTAACATCACTGCTTGAAAACGGCTGAGTCACAATTTTCTCCCCCTCTGAATGGAAGGAAGAAGTATACTTGGACAAATCATTCAGGATCCAAACATTTAAAAACTTGTTTCAGAATAACAACAACAAGGTTAGTCTTTAGCTTGGGGACTTCTTGCGCTCCCTAGAGCTACCTATGACACTTAGAGAAAATGTTATAAGCGGTTTAAAAAACAGTTAGAGTCATAGTGTAGACTCAGTCTGTGGTAGCCAGACTGGTTCGACTGAACCAGTTTTAAGACCACTTAATGATGCATATTTAGCCTCCTCGGGGTGGTATTGAAACTAAAAAGATCAGGCCACTTTAACAAATAGTTCAGGCCCAGGTTTAAACTATGGGAGATAGTCTCCCCATCCACTTTAGGTGACTGGATGAGAATTCCCCTGGCCTAGGCACCAGGTATGACAGGACCCCTGGCAAGCCTTGGCATAGGCAGTATGGTGGGGGCAGGCCCACAGCACATGCTGTTACCGCCATTCTGGGCATCTCAGGTTGGGTTGTTGTAACTCAAAACAGCTCCCTGAGCAGCCTCTATATATAGCGGCTATTTTAGGATTCTGGGCCGGTTGGACAGCAAACATGGCTTAACTTCTCCCTGAATTATGTTTGCATGTGCTGTGCCATCTGGAAACCCTAAGGCTCTAACTAATTTTAAAATTGGTTTAGCTGAACTGGTTTTGAAACCAGTTAGAAAATTTCCTCAATGTAGATATGTCCTTTAGTGACAGTCCTAGAGAATGAATACACTCTGTTCTTCATCAATTTCCTGTCTGTGTTCTCTTATTTAAAGAAGCCTTTAAACTGTAGAGCGCATCTAAAACAAAGTGTTACCCCCTTGGAATCCTTAAACAGGTATGCCAAGAATTTATTATAAGAAGTTTTTGATGCAACTGACCTTTCAGTCTCTCCCCTCCCCTTCCCTTCTGAAAACTTTTGCCTCTGCCCAGATATTCAGCAGTTATGTTTCAAGACTGACAATTATCTCATAATGAAAAACAAGTCACAATTAATAAAGCTCAAAACTAATACCTGCTAAATTCATTTAACAATTTAATGAACTAGGAGAGAGTCTTCTGAAACGACTTTTAAAAGCAAGGGACTCAATTTCCAATTAGAACTATCATTCAAGAGCCTTCAGGCTCCGAAGGTAAGAAGAGGAAAAATAAAGATATTTCAATTGCTTTTTCTCCCTATTCTTTATGAGAAGGAACATTGTTTCTGCAAAATGATTCTGAATGTAATGTCCACTTTGGATGAAGCACTGTTATGGAATCAAGATTACTGATTCACAAAGCTTTATGGAAACAAATAGTGCATGGTAATGATCAGGAAAACTCATGCCTTAATGCACATGCTTCTGGTGTCTGAAAGAGACACCTTCATATGAAGTAGGTTTTCACAGTAACTATCACTCAGCAACCATGCAAGAAATTTCTCAACACAAGTGAGTCCATCAGATAGAAAAGAAAACCTTTTGCATACCAACTTCGGCAACTCAGATGCTATGTGGGTTGAGCAATTAGGTTAACTGAACTAATACCATCTTTCATGACATTAATCCATGCAGAATTTGGACTGAAGAACAGACAAATTCCATAGCAGCAGGACCCCCGGAGTTGGGAAGCTTATAATAATAACTAGACCCCATTGCAGATCCCAATGGAATTTAGGTTCAGTTTGAAATACTTTTATACTTGGATGAATGTGTTTCTTTAAAAAAAAAATCATTGTGATTGGCAAGCTGTACTAGTAAACCTAAAACTAATGTAACATCTCCCAGTTAATTTATGGGGGCTGTGAGGTAGAACAATTCAAATCGGCAACTCAACACGGTGCTGGGCATTATACAGAATAATTCTTTAAGGTATTAGGCTTTAAGAAGGGATGAATCAACATCCACGTCCCCCTAGATTAAGTCTGAGGCAATTTCAGACAAAAAAGGAAGAAACAAGTCTGGCAGCAACTCAAAACATTAGACAGCCGGAGAGAGTACATGAAAAACAACAATTGTTTGAAGAAAATATTTAGTAGCAGGGAAGTTTTTTTGGGGGTGGGGCTTCAGTGGGCTTTGGTTAGCTTTTAAACACCCAACCACCACCATTTGTTGCCATGCCCAGACTCAGGAGACCTGCATGTAGGTCAAGGGAAGTTTTGCATAAGTTCAGACTGCAGGGATGTCACCACATGAGAAACGTTAATGGAAACATTTTGGAAGTAAATTTTCAAACCAGACCATATAGGGAGTTGTGAGCAATTCCCAGTACCAATAGCTCATTCTGCACCCGTGAAAATGTACTCCTATGTTTGCAATGGGATCAATGAGCATTTATTCTGATATCTCTTTCTATTTTCCTATAGGGTGGAAAGAATTTTGGCTCCAGTTGACTGAAGGACTTAACAACATGCTTAAATCTATCCCTATACTGCAAAACACTTAACCACATGACCATGGCACTTTGACTCGAATGGGATTTAAGTGCTTTGCTTAAAAGGGGCCTCTCTGCAGCTTTTAAGAGCTGTTTCTCCACTACTTAAATCTTTCAATAATATTCCATCCTGTGCATCTGTCTTTCTTGAAGACTTTACTGACTTTATCCGCACCGTGCAAATGTATAGACGTGGTTAAGTAACTTATTGCTACCGAGATCTCTTTCCAGGGGAGTGCTTAGAATGCATTCTCAACTCAAGTCTTCTTGTCAGATTTTTTATGCCCCTCCTGTATAGTGTACTTAATATCCATTTGTATCACACACATCGCAAACTGAAAAACCATTTGATTCTCTTTGTACTTTGTAACTGCTAAAGGTCACTGTGCCTTAAAGGACTGAGAGAAAAGTGGAACATGTAATAGACGTTGCTGGTCCTTCCCACCCCTCAAAGAATGAAATAAGCACACAGCTTTTATTCAAGACAAACACCCCGTGGAATCAGATGTTCCCAAGTTTAGACAGATATCACTGAAGATGGAGGAACTGAACTCTTTCAGTTATTAGAAAGTCAAAAGAATGACAGTGCTCCATAGAGATCTCATGGTATCCCGTAAAGTGATGAAACTTCATTTTTTTTCCCTGAATGGAGCTTACTTCATGAGGGTTGAGTTTGATGTGAAATAAGATTCATATTTTATCATTACTGAATGTACAGGAATTTTACAGCTTTGGAAAAATGCCTGAATTCATTTTGGCCAGCAGAAAATGCAATACTACTCTATGCACCTCGGAGTCCAGACTATGGATGGGAGAACAATGAGAATCTGCATTCTAAACAGAAACTGAACATAAATCAAACCATGGAAATTGGAAAATATTGGTAATTCTTTTTCTCTTTCCTTTTTTTGCACATCTTTGCATTTCTGCCTTCTGAAATCCCAAAATACTGCAGAGAGGCTATTTCTGCAGTATTTCCTGCTCAACTGGAAACAAGAATGATCAGAAATATACTGAGAAAGACAGTTCCAGCAACCTCTCCAGTCTAGCTTTACATAAGAATCCACACTATAGGAGCTCACAAAACCAACCTTCCAATCATTCTGATGCTCATGGTACATGAACTAATACACTTTGCATGTTATGTTTGTGTCTTTGCTCCCTACACTACATTAAGAAGGTAAGGAAACCAAATGGACACAGGTGGGTCCCAAATAACCGTGTTTGCAAACATACAAGTCCTAGTTACATATATACATTCGCAAAGTATTTAAAGGGATACTACCCCATTCCTATACACTACATATTGTACACGTACAAACTACATAATCAACTATGTGAATCTCTGCAGCTTTCCCCTTCCTATTCCCATCCCTGAGTTGTAAAAGACAATATTTTTAAAAACTTATTCTCCCTTCCTCTTTAATAAAATACTCCCACCCCCATCCCCAAATGAAATTTAAATACACAACAATAAAACATGCATTAGTCTCCCTGTCAAAAATTGCAATCACATCTCAGGTAAAGCATACAGGCTCAGCCCTGAGGCTACAGTTAGCAAGGCTTCAGCTGACTATAATGTTCGTCGGGAAAGCAGAGAGAAATCTATCTAAGGTGACACAATCTAGATTGCAACAGCTAAAACACAACACAGCTGTTCTCTGAATATTTTAGATAATACTCTGCTGTAATTGATAATATTAAGGCTGCTGTCTCTTTCAGTGCTCTGGTACAATAATCAGAACGCCAATAAAAATATTACCACCTAGTCAGTCATCAGGGTCTTCTATATATTTCATTTGGGTTATTATTTTCTCGCTGTGACATATGTTGGTAATATAGATTTTTTGACAATAGAGGATCCTCAAGGTAAACAGAACAGAAATTAGCTACCCACCATTTTTAATCAGAAAGGGGATTGTATTTTGCACTCCTCACTGTGATAAAACAAGGGACTTAGGCATTGAAATGCTGAGCATCACTGTGCCTAAGTTTTAGGCACCTAGGAAATCATAGGGACAGCACTGTGATCCAGAAAGCACCTAGATTCCCTGTACAATGACTGGGGTGAAGCAGGTGCCTAAAAATATAACCCAGCAAAACTAGCACACTGGACAGGGAGCTGCCTGAGCTAGCCAATGGGACATGCTGATGTGCTAAGCCCCACCTCTTTCTTGGAGATAGGTGGCTAAGATCAGGCTGCAGGAAGGCATCTAGTTCTGCTTAGCGTTCCACAAACCACCTCCTGGCTCAGACACCTATGTAGTTTCTTATGGGAATGAGTTAGGCCCCTGTCCCAGTCCACACAAAACAGGAGGTGGTAGTGGTGGCACCAGTCATAACTTTTACCCAGTGTTCAGACGTTCACCTGGGATGTGGCAGACCCACATGCACCCTTTTCTGCCAGGGTATGGGGGAGGATTAAAAGAGGAATGTCCCATGTCTCAGGAGGCTGATCTAACCACTGAGTGATGGGATATTCTGGTATAGGGCTCCCTCAGTCTCTCCTCTTCAAGCTGTGGATAAATAATGAAAGAGCTGCTGGATTTGACCCAGGGACTCCAGCTCTCTAGGTAAGTGCCTTAACCACCAGGCTACAGACTCCTTTTTCCTTTTGTTGTCTGGTCCAATGACTCTTTCATTCAGCGGGGACAGAAAGGGGCAAAAGGAGACACACCAAACATCTATCAATTTGAAAATTTTCAAAAACTAAAATACACCAAAAAAAATTAAATGAAAAATAGATCCAATTTGAAACCTGTAAAAGGGAAACCACTGTGAAATTTTAAAGGTTTCAGTTCATTTGTTTTTCTAGTTTTCAACCAGCTCCTGTCATCAGATTTCACCAACTGCAGGATCAAGTGTACTATGATAATTAGAATGAGCATGAGGTCATCGGCCCTTAGGAAACTCAGACTGGTAAGCTCATCTCCTCAGCAACACGGGCTACCAGACACATATCAGATTGGTCCTCCACTCTTGCATTGGCTTCCCATAAATATCAAGTGAAACTCAAGGCCTCAATCCTTATATTCAAGGCACTCAATGGCCTCAGACTAGGATATCTAAAAAATTTCCTCAAGATCTGGAATGGTTATGAATTCCCCCCACCACAACACACACACTTACTTTATTTATTTTTTTACCTGATCTAGTTATGATGACAAAGCTTGACTGGTAGCGTCCCCATCCTAGGGCTGAACCAAAGCCCTTCAGTTCACAGCTCTCTGGTTTAATCGTGAATGAGCTGGAGACAGGCAATATCAGTGAGGGGTGCTCAACTACGTTACCTGCTCCCTGCATTGATTGGCGAGAGCTGAAATCTGCTGAACTTCAGTTCACATTACAAGGTCTATCTGGCCACTAGATTTTCCCTAGGGGGAGAGGTGGAAGAGGTAAATTAGTAAGAAGGGCTGAGAATCTGTGCAGGATTCAGAGACTCATCATTGTTTGGATTTTAGTCTTGAATTAATGTTCCGCAATATTTGGAAATGCACCCAGACCTTGGGTTGGGCAGATTTTATAAGACAGAAAGGAAACTATGGAAATAAAAATAAAAAAGCAAATAAAATATAACTGCTTCATTTTAGATCTGAACCTCAGAGCTTCCAGTCAGTGCAATACAATGACAATTTAAGACCTTCAGTTGTAATTATGAAACTCCATTGAAGTGAATAGTATAAATGAGGGCAGATTTGCCTGAAAATATTTAGGGAAGCTTTGAGAAGCCCTGGAAGGTCCATAATATATGACCATACTTTGTATAACCCACACTCCAGGAAGGCTGTTGTACTTTATATACAATTTTCAAGAAAGAAGTTAATTATAATTTAAGTGGTCGTGTTAGGCTAGGACTCTCTATAGGATTCAGTCTTAAAAAGCAAAAATAAACTCTTCGTGACCATGCCATAATAATGTTTCCATATAAATGCCTGTGCACCAAGTCCCTATTTTAAATATTACTCTCTTTCTCTTATGCAGCTAATATTCCATTAAAGTCTTACTCCAAAAGAAAAGCACATGCATTGTTCAGCGTTACTTTGGTGGCAAAGGGCTCAAGAAATTAATTTTAAAAAGGAAAACACAATTCATGTGACTATCAAACATAAGCAAATTCCCATTCCAGTTTCATTTGAATTCAATCCAGCATGTTTTTTCTGGAGTATTTGTAGCATTCTATTTCTGCGTATAGGCTTACTCATGCTTCCGCTTTTCAAAGGGCATAAGAACTATGATGGCAATTGGGGAGAAATGTCATAGCAGGTTCACGCATCCTAGTCAGTTTTATTTCTCTCAGCTCCCTTCACTCCGCAAACTGTGTGTACAGAATTGCAAGACTCTACTCCTGAGGGAGATACTTAACCCTAGGGTATGAATCAGCCCCTCAGGGAGCAAAGAAAGATGCAAACTCCTCATTTCCCCAAAGCCTAAAAGTATTACCTCCATCTATCTACTGCAGTAGCTCCCGCAGTTTTGTAAGTAATGTAAGTAAGGTCATAGTGCAAGTTCCGAACTCAATTCTAATGTAGGTTTTTTCCTGCCTGTTAACACGCCAACAAAGAGTGTGGCTAGCTGAGCCTATGGGTCAATCTCACACTTTATTTTAAAATACATCATACCAGAAGTAATTTGTGCTGTGGAATGGGAACTGTGTAAGTTAGGTTGTTTTAATGAACCTGTCATGGTTTTAAAGTCTTTTGTAATTCATTTCACACTCACTGCAAACCATTCATTAGTATCTTTACAACAGAACTTTCACAGTGCCGAGCTTCAGTAGAGTAATAACCTGACACTACCCTAATGTAGCATTTTTGTGATCTGGAAAACAGGATAAACAAGGCAGTGGCAAAGTTTGCTGATGATACGAAATTTCTCAAGACTGCAGTCAGCTTTGGATTTAACTAAGAGTTACAAAGGGATCTCCCATAACTAGGTGACGGGGGGCAGGGGGAATGACAGATAAAATTCAATGTTGATAACCGCAAAGAAATGCACCTTGAAAAACATAATCCCAACTACACATACAAAATGATGGGATCTAAATTAGCTATTATCACTCAAGAAAGACCATGGAGTCATTGTGAATAGTTCTTGGAAAACATCTGCTCAATGTGCAGTGGCAGTCAAAAAAGCTAACAGAATGTTAGGAACGATTAGGAAAAGGATAGACAGTTAGGCAGAAAATATAATGCCACTATATAAATACATGGAACACCCTCACCTGGAATACTGCATGCAGTTAAGGTTGCCCCACCTCAAAACGGATATATTAGAATTGGTAAAAGTAGGGCAACAAAAATGATTAGGGGTATGGAACAGCTTCCATTTGAGGTGAGACTTAAGGGGACTGCTCAGCTTAGAAGAGAGATAACTAAGGGGAGATATGATAGAGGTTTATAAAATTAATGAATGATGTGGAGAAAGTGAATAGGGAAGTGTTATTTACCCCTCACATAATTCAAGCACTAAGGGTCACCCAATTAAATTAGTAGGCAGCAGGTTTAAAACAAAACATACCGCCAACCTCTGGAACTCATTGATTCAAGATGTTGTGACGATCAAAATTATAATGAGGGTCAAAAAAGAATTAGATAAATTCATGGAGGATAGGTCCATCAATGGCTATTAGCCAAGATGGTCAGGGGCACAACCCCATGTTATGAATGTCCCTAAACCTCTGACTGCCAGAAGCTGGGACTGGATGATGGGGGTGGATCACTTGATAACTGCCCTATTCATTTTATTCCAAGCATATGGCATTCGCCGCTGTCAGAAGCCAGGATACTGAGCCAGATGGACCATTGGTCTGACACAGTATGGCCATTCTTATGTTCTTATGGAGTAACCCACTGGTCAGTGTGTGTTACATGTCCCCCTCTATGCCTGATCTACAGAGAATGAGATTCTGTTACATATAGCTCATAGCTAGTTGACTTAGACATTTAGCTCAAGCTATAGAGACTTCTGCTTTTAGCTCTGGAAGTCTCTGCTTCAATCTTCAGGCAAGACCAAGATGACAATTGTCTTGGTAACATCCCAGTTCAATTCCTGTTTTCAGGCAAAAACACTAATTAAAATAAGTCTCCCACCTACTTATGGGAAAAGATGAAAAACATTGCAGCATCTTAAAGCTGAAATGGGAAAAGGGAGAGTTGAGTTGTACCTGGATACTGTTCCCATTGAAGTCAACAGCAAAACTCTCATGGATATGAATGGTGAAAGACTAAGCTCTCAGATGCCCAGAAAATCCAGCAGTGATATGCCATTTAGGAGGAAAACGTTTTCTTAACTTTCTTCTGTTAGAACCAAAGAGCCACGTACCTAAATGACTGGGAGTAAGAAATGAATTCTACAGAATCATACTTTCTTCAGTTACCATCACAATAAGTGACCATCCACAGACCGAGGAAACACTCCTAGCATACAAGTGGTTGGTCCAAGACAGCTGGCAGTATTTGAAGTAGCAATCATAAAGAGCAAATGGCCCATCTGAATAGTAAGTAAGAATGCAACAGAGATCAGGCATGTTATCATTTAATGTAGATTACCATAAAGTGCATTTAGAACTGTTGGAGGCAGTTAACCACTGTCACTATGCATATTCCTCCTGGTATGTTTTTCCTGAAAACTATTCATTTGTAGTGTTTCCAGCTTTATGAAGGAACATAATATGATCTGAAGCAAACAGTAAGGAATTATGTTCATATCACTACATGGCCAGATTGACAAACTGTATTTTATACAAGCAGCAAAGAGTCCTGAGGCACCTTATAGATTAACAGACGTATTGGAGCATGAGCTTTCGTGGGTGAATACCCACTTCGTCGGATACATCAACCATTGTAAATTACTCATTTGGCAAGAAGAATAACCAGAAAGGCAGTCTGCAAATCTTGAAAATCAAGAGAACAGCACTTGGCAGGGATGAGATCTCCTAGAACGACTCCATTTACTATATGAAACATTTTTTCCTAAGATGTAGTGAACTTTGCTACTGCCCTAGATATGGGCCTAAAATGCAGCACTCAGATCTGGATACCAAATAGCCACGTTCAGGGATGGTCAGATGTGAGGTTTTGTTTTGTCTTGTTATATTCAAATAGGCAAGCTGCAAAATTGACACCCATAGCCAGGGCAGATTTCCAAATTCTTCCCATCTTAAAGCTTGGTAGGTGTTTGGAACTGGGGATTTGGGTCCATATCCATAATGTATGGAGTACAGAGCTTCCTTCGATGCTGCAAAATGAAGACAATAAAGGGAAAACAATGGACAGTTTCTCAGTAATAAGTTATTTAGAAAAAATCTGTGTCTGAAACAACTAGTCCATACCTTTTAAATATGAGAGAGGCCAGATTTCTTACTTCCTCCTATCTATTTTAGTGGATCTAGTATGTAGTGCGATTTCAGTCTTGACCTCTCTTTAGGTGAATTATATTGTTGTCATACATGGATTTCTTTTAACTGGTTTCTGACTTCAGAGATTTTTGTGAACTGAGGGTGGGAGAGAGAGATGAAAAGAAGATATTTATGGAACAAAGGTGACTTGGGAGAGATTTCTGTGGTTTGCCTTAATTCCTTCATATTCTTCCAACGGAAGGTGACTGATTCATTTAGGGGAGGATTCATACAGGGTTGCCCAAGAGGGCTCACATACACACTCCCAGCTGCTAGAGTGGCTCTATTTATATTCCCAGCTAGTCCACCTGCTTTCTGCAAATTTTGTACAGTTGCACTGCAGACAGATCAATACTGTGATTTGCTATCAGTGGGAAGGAGGGGACACCCTCTGGTACTTCCTATTCTTAAACAACTGAAGTTGTTTTGTGTTTCCTAAACCATATTGATCCGCAAAGCTAATGACAGTTTTTATTAAAGCTCCCTTTTGTACACACTGTCACAGAGGAAGCCTTGGAAAATTACAATTAGTGGTACAGAAAACGTTTGAAAACTATTTTATTGCATAAGTCTACTGCCAGCTCCTGCTATGTGCAAAATAAAGCAATATACACACATTCTATCCCTCCTGTGTGGAAGTAGGACAGACTAATATAGCAGCAATGAAGAAGGCTTATATTTGTGTCTCCAGGGTGCTGAATCCTCCACACATCTCATTTACTGAATCGTCTTGCCCATTGTGTGAATGAGCTATAAAGACTACATCAACATAGCCGCAACATTTCCAGTTTGGTGGGGAAAAAACAGTGGAACTTGCCTTAGATACATTCATACTATTCCGTATACATCTCTATTTGTGGATTTCCTATTTTAAAAATAATCCTCAAAATGCGAGAGGAACCATCATGAGTATTTCACTGAATCAATCTTTGTGTTTCTATAGCATTGAAAGCTGCTGGGCTACACACACACTAGAGTACAGAGAGATGAGGAAATTACAAGAAAGGCTGCTAGAATACTGGGGAGAAGATGAACAGGAGGAATAATTATTAGTCTGTTACTGGTCCTAAAACATTCAGTTGGCCACTAATGGAGACTGGTACCCATTCATATTTTCTGAAACAAATCAGGCAGTTCAGCACCCTGGTTCAAATGGTACCAACATTATCCTTAGAACCTTTGAATACTTTTCATTCTAAATGGAAAGGATTAGAAAACCAGACTACTTGTCTAATTTATATCAGACGACTGATATTTCTGTGTTCAGCTTCAAATCTTAAAGCGAGAATGTCAGAAATCTAAAGGTAAGATACATTACACATTTATTTACTAGCTACTTTTGACAGAATCTGTACTGAGAATAACAGCTGTATATATGTGCCTATGGGTAGGCATATTTAAGACTCTCTACATACATTGGGAAAACACACCATTACCTCTACATTGGACTACTTGGGTAGGATTTTCAGTAGCACCCAAGAAACGAACTGGGACAAAAACTGCAGACAAGGCTTAAATATGGCAGTTAGGGTTGTGATTTTTTTTTTTACCACTAGTTAGAGCTATACCATTGTAACACAATAAATAGACTCAGTTAAACCATACAATAAACTATGCATCTTTATATAGGAGCATACACAAAAGAGGTTCTACCACTCTAGCAATAGCAATAAAAAAAGTCATACCTCTAACTGGCATAATTACATTAGTACATGAATAGTGTTTACTTGGACCGTAAATTATTTGGGGCAGGGGCTGCTTTCTGCTCTGTGTTTCTGCAGCCCTTAGCACAGTGGGGCCCCACTCTGTGACGTGGGCTCCTAGGCTCTATGATAACACAAATAAATAACAACAATAGTAATAATGTGGAGAAAAGGCCTTAGAAAACCTAAGTTCTACTGCAAGCAATGGATCTTATGTGCCTAGGGACTTTTGAATAATCCATTCCGTTCAAGGTAGTCTTTCAAACCTACTGAGTGTTCAGTTTTGCTATCTGATGGAAACATTGGCCCTCATTCTCCATTGTTTGCTACCTTGTGTAGTCATTCATGCCTGTGAAAAATAGGTGGAAGGTGGGTGTATAACACTCATTTTGCACAAGTGCCAAACAATGGGAAATCAGGCCCAGTTTTCTTTCAGGTTTTCATATTCTGGATCTAAACCTCTATTTCCCCTAGAGAGAAAATGTAATACACATTTCAATAAAAATAGTGCTGCTGGAAATTAAGAGGCTAATAAAAAGGACTTTAAAAGTGCATTAAATTGGGGTTGGGGATGTCTCTTGCATTTGCAGCATAAATGCTAATAAAATTATAAATCTGTTATTAACTTTTTATATCCATACCAAGTGATAAAGATAAAAAAGTTAAAAAGGGCTATTGATGTAAGCTTTACCATGAGAAAGCTATAGATGTAAGCTTTAACATGACAAACAAAGGTACTTGAGAGGCAATGAAAAAAAAATACTTGCATCATGAAGATTTTTTCATAGGTGGTCTCCCTTCTACCCCAAACTACATACTTGTCCCCCAAGGCAACCCAGAATTGATTTTTGGTACATAGCAAAGGCAGAAAAAATGTTTATTATTCCCTTAAATGATGACTGAAGCATTATCCCAGCAGGTTCTGCTCGAGGGTCAACACGGTTAAACATGTATTGTTTACCTGACAATAAGCCATTCATGTCAAATCCTTGCCAGCAATGCAACCATGTTTGTTCATTAGGATCATACAACTTGCTTGCTGTTACTTAGTGTACTAACCTATTCAGCATCCTCATTGTTCCAGCTAGAACAACATAGATTTAATTGCTACATGTAGAAGGGAAATTAAAAGGATAGTCCTTTGAGACAGTTAGGTCTGCTTCCAAATGAATTTAATTATTGGAGAGGAAAAAAGATTTAATTGTCTCAGTCATACTTATATAGGAAGGATTTAAGGATTAATGGCTCAGGTTTGTAAGGAAGTTATTGGTGTCTGAGCACACTATCTAGGAATGATGCGTAGATAGAGGATGAAAGGAAAGCAATCACACCATTCCCATCACCAGGCATGTTTGACCTTGAAAGCTCCTGTATGTCATTACCCACCCACCCACCCACCCACAATGGACATCAGTGGGAGCTGTGGGAAGTTCTCATTGTGCAGAATCAGGCCCTAAATTAGCTAGCAAAGTACTATATGCCTTTAAAAATGTGAAATGTACAGAACCAGGAAAGATGTTTTGGATACTGAGAAAACATCACACTCATGTTTTGCAGTTCAGATGCCATGATGATAGGTGTCTTGAAGAAACCAATGGTAAAGATGGATAAAGTTCATCGGATTCTTTTCCAGAACAGATAATCTCAGTCGCTGGAGGCAATGATGCATTAACATGTTTTAACCCTGATAGAAGGCTTTCCTTTTCATAAGAAAGCAACTTTGCTAACATTAAGCTTGGTAAGCTTGCTGTCCTATCAGCTCATTAGATCAAGGGCCAGACCTTCAGCTGGCGTAGAGCAGCACACTTCCGTTGACTGCAATGGAACTTGGCTGATTTACACCAGCTAGAGATCAGGTCCCAACCTTTTAGCCATAGTGGTGTGTTAGCTCATCATCATTCTTTATTCCGCTTTACTGAAAGGAAACATTTTTATTTTACCCAACATTCTTTAGTTGAAAAACTTCTCAGGCCAGCTGTTCAGAAGAGCTCAGCTCCCACGTAGGCACCAAACCGAGGGGATAGATTTTCAAAAGTGCTTATTAGCGGAGCTCTTTCAAAATCTGTCAGAACAGAAGTTGCTGGGTGCTGAACACTGTTAAAATTTGGGCCTCCAGCTGTGGGTGCTAAGAATTTCAACATCAAATGGCTTCTAAGAAAGTAAATGTACCTTTCAAAAAAGGCACTGAGAATAGCTTTTTTTAAAATAATATTCTACCCAAATTACCTAAAATGATCTTTTTTATTTATTTTAATATTTTTCTCATGGCATCACTTAGATGGATAGACAGCAGCATGCTTCAGTTACCACATGAATATTCGCCTCCACATAAGGCACATGCACATCATGTAAATTTAGCTTTAAAAACAACTTTGCCTAAAGCTGATTTTTATGAGCTTTATAAAACATATATTTCTTTTCAAGCCCCACACAGACACAACAGGTGTTATTTCAACAAGTATCTTCAGCCACACACTGCACGTTGCCAGGGAAACGCTAAGCCAACTGAAACGAGGGAATAAATGCTCACATGGTCACGACTCTCCTATTCTACAGTGGTCCTTCCCTCATCTTTTCTCTCCTACTGAAGGGAGGGGGAGGAGTGTAATGTTACTGTGACTCAGCCAAGCATGGATGCCCAGAGCTGTTGGCTCCCTCTTTAAAAAAAAAAACAAAAAAACTTGTTTTGAAACAAGTTAATGTCAAGGAAATCTAACACAAGCAATGCTGATGAAAGACTTGAGTACATGTCTGTGAAACTCAATCCTTTCCTTCTGGCTAGCCTCTAGCCTTGTGGGAAGGTGAGGGAATGAAATAGGAGGTCCTTTAAATCACAAGTCCAGAGTATCTCAAGTTATTTCTAGACAATGACCTACATGGCTTTGTGGCTACTAAGGAGAGCCAATCCGCTCTGGCTTCAAATTCTCACTATTTTTGTCCTTGAACACTTTTGCTATTGTTATTGTCTAGAAAGCTAGAATAACAGAGCACCACAAACGTAAGACTTTGACGTTTTTCGTGACACTAACCTTTGCTTTCCCTTACGACATTTCAAAGGCTTGAGAAAGTAGGAGATGGGTCAGGAAATAATGAGAAGTACAATTTATTAGCTCTTGGTCTGTGCATAGTTTATAGTTTGTTTCAAGACTCAAAGACGCACTGAACTCAATGGGAGTTTTTTTCAGTGACTTCAGTGGGCTTTGGGTGAGACCCCAACACGGGTGCAAATTCCTAGACTGAGCTACGGTGAAAGTTGAACATTTGAAAATTTCTATTCCTCCCTGCTACCACAGAAAGGATACAACAGTCAGATTCCTTCTGTGGTTCTTAATTCAATGTCTTCATAGAACTGAACAGCCAGAGAACTCAATCAAAACCAACATCATCAAGCTGAAGAAAGGTCATTTGATGCATTTTTATTCTGTGATAATACACCATGTAAAACTGCTCGCAGCACTTTTTTCTTTTAAAAAACTCAGTTGGCCCCATGTTTCTCCCTATGAAAACAATACGAAGTTTGCCATTGACTTCAATGGGAGCAGCATCAAGCCGGAAAGTAGTAAAATGGATCAAAAAATATGGTACTTTGCTTCTAGACTGGGTTAATGGCAACTGGGACAGAGACTCATAAAACACATTGTATACACACACTCAACCACATCATATATATTTTCAAAGTGCTTTGTAAATATGAGTTAAACCTCACAACTCTGCTGTGTGGTTGGGAAATATTATCCCCATTTTACCAAACTGAGAAATTTAGGCCTATGTAAGGTTAAGTGACTTGGCTACAATCAATGGCAGAAATGGAAATAGATCCTTAGGCCTCCTGACAAACACTGGCCAGCAAACATGAATTCCGTTTCGCAAAAATAAAATAAAATAAAAAAATTTAATTAAATGTCAAAGTTTTATTCGTCATCAGGACAAATCTGAGACCTTTCAGAAATGTTTGCAAAAAATGTCAAGAGTTTGAGAGAGACACCCCAGAATAGCCAATAGCCAGGTGATTAGCTCACACAACTCCTAGATGAGTGACCTAACCATGGCTGGGCTATTCTGGCATCTCTCTTTGGTCAAAATGGGAGAGAGAAATTTCATCCTAGACCTGAGAAACCTCTCCAACAAAAATTCCACCTAAAAATTCCCAACCAGCTCTACTCCTGACTCCAAGTTCTGAGTTCTAAATAACAAGACCATGCCTCCTCTACTATGGAAGTTGTGCCTATGTATCTGAGGACAGAATCGGGTGCTTTGTATAAACCTCTCCTTCATTTAAGCCCACTACATTTTGTTGGCATCTTGTCCTTTTATTATGAACGTCAGGAAAAAATATTTCTTCACTGACTTTCCAGGAAGTTAGGAGAGAAGATGGTAGCAGTATCTGGCATTCAGTTTAAATGATTCCTTGCACAAAATCAAAGCTATAGAGTTAATACAAATAAGGCAATAAATGAAACCTAGGTGGTTAGTTGGGAATCCTGATTCTTTAGTTAAATTAATCCATGTTTGAAAAAGCAGAGCTCCTTACCACACTTACTCAGTGTTTGAGTGACTATATTAATCTGAAATTACAGGATTTGCCAAGATGTTTAGATGCTTAAAGATTCCAAAATATTAATTATTGAGATGTATTACACATACACACACACACACACAGAGGTATATGTATGGGTAAACATGTCTAGTTTCAACTACCACATGCAGATTATATTCAGATTTCAATTATTGGAAGATGGAACAAAGGAAAAAAGGATGCTAGATTTTCCTCTTTAAGTTCTCCTCTCTCTTCACTTGTCATAATGTTTAATTACCTAATGTCTGTTGATTGATTTCCCTCTTTATTATCAGCTAATCAACATGCAGCTCCCACTATGTCAAATTACCTTAAAATACATAAAAATCAATGGAGTGTGATGTTTTCCTCTTTGCAGTACATGAAATTCTCTCTGAGTCCGATATTAGAATATCTTTAGGAGACATTGGAGGTTGATTGTTTATTGTTCCAAAGTTGTGCTGGAATTTTTATTCCAATCCATGATTTAAAATGCCTATTCGCTGAACATTTCAATTACCATGAGGACAAGCTTTGGTTTCTGCTACAAGTTTCTCAGCCCCAATGCAATTGATTTAAATTAAAGGTGGTTGAGACAATTTAAGTCATTTTAAATTATAGAGCTTCAAAAAGGGGGGAGGAGTCATTTGGATCCTATTTGGCATGATTTTTTTCTTTCATTTGCTAAGCCCTGAAACAAAACAGGTTTCATTTAAAAGAAAATTCATAGGCTGCTAGTTTCATATAGCCTTCAGGTGTTTGGGGGGGGATGTTATCAAGATGTTTAAGTTTGAAAATTAGCTGCAGAGCACACACAGCAGTGATTTTTCATGGCGTTTTTGTTACAAAGCAATAACAGAATTGCAAACCTTGTTTTGAGATAAGATAAATTGACCATAACAAATTTAGTTATGATGCTAACTCCCACATTTTAACTAATTCAGGTGAATGGAAACATACCACTATTCACTTTAATGGGAGTTTGTTGACGGTACTTCGCATTAAAATGAATTGGAAGGTAGCAATGTTCATTTTAATGAGCTTTTTTGACAGAAACATACCCATACAGTGCTGTTAAAACCCCCAAGGAGGCAAAAATATAAAAACCATAAAAAAATAACCTTAAGATTATGACACAAATAATAAAAGAAAGAGAAAGAAGTTAAGATTGCTTAAATTTACCTATTGCATTCCAGGAATGTAGCATACACAGCAAGGTCTGCTAACAGTCCTCTGATCCAGGAGCAATGGATCACACTACAAAATGTATTGTTCAGTGGTTTCCATGGAATGAGGCAACATTTACCTACTGTTAACACACTGTTTTCCTGAAGTGCAGAGTTTCCTCTATTAACAGAGCAGGAAATTAATGCAATGCCTCAGATACCACTCGTATATTAATTGTTGGTAACAATGACTATCTTATGTTCTGCAAATACTGTACTCGTGCCGTACTGAACAGTCAAACACGCCCTGGCAAACTAAATTCCAAATGTCCTGCCTTTTCATTGTTTTTGTGTCAACACTATCGCTTTTACTGGAATGACAAATGGCATAATATTTCTTTGCTCATTTTTCCTTTCATTCCATTTGTAATTAAGTCTCTGTTCATTTGATGGGTCTATGGGAAGCTGTATCTGGGTTGAGGCTGGCAAATGGCAAAGAAGACCAGAGAGATGTTGTTGCAATACCATTAGGATTTCAGTCACACCTCATGACTGTAGTCTGACCAAGAACATCGGGGTAATGTCCAGATCTTAACTACCCTGTCCCTATTGATAGCTGCTGGGAAACCCAACCCAGTATGGGACACAGTTCTTAAGCTACCACGGTAGGTGGAATGCCAGGCATTTAGTGCACCATGATGCAATCTAAATGATCAGAGACCTGGCCCCATAACTCTTTTTGAATATCCCCCAATTATGATACATTTTCAATGAACCAATACCATGCTCACCCCTACAATAACCTTACTTCCAACCCTTTTTGTGTCGGGAGCCCCAGTTTGAGAAATGCTGGGTCTCCCCTGTGAAATCTGTATAGTAGAGGGTAAAAGTACACAAAAGACCAGATTTCATGGTGCAGACCAGATTTCACGGTCCGTGATGCGTTTTTCACAGCTGTGAATTTGGTAGGGCTCTGTTCATGACATCTGAACAGCACAGGAAAACACTTGTGTGCCCCACTCAGCTCTGTGACGGAGCACAGGTTGTATGAAAGGCCTTGCCTGGAAACAGGCTGAAGATGTTCTAAAGATACAGAGTCACTCTAAATATTTCTTCAAGGGGAACTCAACAGGCGTAAACTTGAACAGAACTTTTCCAGCCATTCTCATTCTCCAAGAATTATCAGGGTTTTCGTTTCTGGCCTGGTGTTTTTCAAATTCCTAGCCCTTTGATCTTGGAGAGAGAGACTTTTAATTACACCAGCCATATTCCACCTGTCTCAGCTTCAAATGCCACCCAGGCACTAATGTAGAAGAAAACCAGCATAGCAGCAACAAATAAGACCACAGACAACTCAGGAACTCTAAATCATTCACAACACTTGCAATCACATATTCATCATCCTGATTTCTGGCTCCTTGTTTTCAGCCATGCTGCTGCCCTTGCCTCTGGATGGCTAGCCAGATTATTTTGGCAAGACTGCTTCTGGCTAAATGCCAAGATCTGTTCAGTGCCAGGATCAAGGGAGGATGGTATTTGTTTTTCTGCAGTATAGTATTGGCCTATAAAATACATAGACAAAATTTCTGCCTTTTCTAAACACAGAGAATGAAGAAAAACTCCTACATATGCCTTCAGATCACAGAAGAGCCTGTGCGGGTTATTTAAAGACATTGCTTTTTTTTTGTTTTGCTTTGTGTTTTTCAATCAATGTCACCTACGTGAACAGATGCTGGCTAAGGCAGATACCTGGTGGGAAATCCTTGTTGTTGCTTTTGGCGATATCTTTCAGATATTAACTTTCCAAATACAATCCTCAGACCTGACTGGGACCCACATACCACAATTTGAGAACCCAGGCACAAAAGGTTGAGGGGTGAATGTTAAAGATGCAATTGTACACAAGGGTAATTAGCACTCTGCCATTCTCTTAGGCTTTACACTAAAATGGCTCCATTTGTAGAGGTAAAGGCATTAGTGAAAACAATGTGTACTCTTTGAAATGAAATAAAACTACCAAAGAGAGGGTTGAAGCAGAGAAACAAATTATAAAATAACAGACTTTCTGTAGTATGCATCTAAGCTACTTGTATAAGCAATGACTAGCCTGGATTACCAGCAAGATTGAAAATGGCACTGCCTTCTCATGTCTTTCAAGTCTGTCGCCGTTAAAACGAATCATAAACGATCAGTGAAAGGTCATTAAAAATAACTATAAATTCTTTAGTGCACTCTCATAAAATCCCTGCGGCAGCAGCTAGGAACTGTAGGAAATGCAGCTATCGTAGTGAAATATACAGAGGGGGAAAGGAGACGGGGTCAATATCGGCAGTGGTACCTCCTGCCATTTAGATGAAAAAAATCTGTTTCCAACTAATTGAATGATGTAGCTGCTCCCCTGGGAAGCAGCACTGCAATCAGAAGCAGAATCTGCTCACATATAACTACGTGTACTAGAAAAGGAATCAAATCTATATTAAAAGCAGGCTGGTGAGATCAAGGTGAGCCCTACCCATGTATCTGTGGGCAGAACTGGGCCCAGGGTGAATGCAGATATGGGTTATTTATTTAGACGTGTATAAATGCTGAAAATAGAGCTCCAACTTTTGCTACCTGGGAACACTGGATGTAACTTCATAGGCATCACAAATACCATCCTCAGTGAAAAGCATAATTTAATGTAAACCACCTCCACCGTTGATTTGGTTCCCCCTGAAAGATGGCACTCACAGGCACCACCAGGACAGCCTGACCTCTAAGGCCGGCCCTGTATGCTGGGGTCCCTGACCCCAGTGGCGATGGGACAAGGGTGATAATGAGCCAGTCTGGGGGCAAGCCAGAGGAGGAGATGCAGACCTTTGTTTACGCAGATACAGTCCCCCCAACACATTGCACTTCCAGTGCAGAGGAGATGTGGCCACAATACCAACACATAGGCTGGCAGAGCGACCGTGCTGGCTGATGGAGTTCACCTCCCTTCACTCCTTCCCTGCAGAATCCAAATACCATGTGGAGTGAATTTCACCCTAAACCTAGCCCCCGCGGAAAATATATTTGGTAGCAGAGGGGATCAATGTACTGGGTGTTAAATTTTTGATCATATGGGCTGATGGTGAGAAAGGAACTGGAAATCTAATTGAGAGAGGAAGAATGGTCCTGTGGATAACGCACCAAACTGAGACTCAGGAGATGTAGCTTAAATTCCCAGCTTTGCCACAGACTCCCTGGGTGACACTGGGCACATCTCAGTCTGTCTGTGCATCTATTCCCCTCTGTACAATGGGAACAATAATACTTCATTACTCCTATTCTTTGTCTGTCCTCTCCATTTATACCGTACACTCTTCTGGGCAGGGAATACCTCTTATATCTGCTTATTGCATCTATCCCAATGGGAGGTCAATTTTCATTTGAGTCCTCTCAGTGCTATAACAAAAAAAAATCAGTCAGCAGAGAAATTGTAGTATAATATCCAGTGCTAATTGGTTTTTCTTTAAACTCTCTATCTAGAGCAGTGCTGTCTACTAGGTAGAGCACTGGACTTGGACTCAGGGACTTGTCCCAATTTTGCCACTGGCCTGCTGGGTGGTCTTAGGTAAGTTACTTCACCTCCCTCATACTCAGTTTCCTCATATGTAAAATGGGGATAAGGATACTGACTTCCTTTGTGAAACACTTTGAGATCCGGATGAAAAGCACTAAGTAAGAGCCAGGGATCATTATTACTTAGATAACAGGATTTCTGGTTGGAGAGACTGGGTAAAATTTCCAAAATTGACTTAGGAACCCAAGTCTCATTTTCAAAAGTGACTGAGGTACTTAAAACCCTAAATCTCACTGCAAGTCAAGGGGGCTTAGGCTCTAGGAGCCTAGAGTCATTTTTGAAAATGGGATTTAAGCACTTTTGAAATTTTAACTATTATCTGTACTGGAGTGGAAAGAAGGAAGCTGTGGTGCTCTTAAAATAGAACATCATTAAGGACTTTCAGTTGGATGCATACCTGCGATTTTATTGGTCTCGCAGGTTTGTCATTTTATATCAGTTAACTTCAACTGCTTAGTGACAGATTTGAACAAAGACATTTAACCTGACAAGTAGAGCTATAGGTTTCTTCATTTAACTCATAATTTATTATTGAATACAATGTCCTAATTTTGGCAGCCTCAAGGCTAAATATAAACTTTACCTCAGTCTGAGCTTCATTGAGCTTCAGTTTATGGTCTATTAGTATTAAATGGTTAGAATCAGGCAAGCATGTTAAATTACCATTGGATGAAAAGGGTGTCTTGTAAACAGGGCCGGTGCAACCCATTAGGCGACCTAGGCAGTCGCCTAGGGTGCTAGCATTCGGGGGGCGGCATTTCGGGTCCTTTGGCGGCAACCACAGTGGCTGGATCTTCAGCCGCCCTGGTCATTGTTGGCATTTAGGCGGAGGGAGCTGGGGCAAGGAGGTGCGGGGAGGGCCACGTGCAGCAAGTAAGGGGGGGGGCGTGGCATGCAGGGGAATTGCTCCCCGCCCCACCCCCCCTCTGCTCCTCCTCCTCCCCTAAGTACGCTGCCCCGCTCTGCTTCTCTCCCTTCCAGGCTTGCAGCGCCAAACAGCTGATTGGCGCTGCAAGCCTGGGAGGCGGGAGAAGTGGAGCGGCGACAGCGTGCTTGGGGAGGAGGCGGAGCAGAGGTGAGCTGGGGCGGGGAGGAGGGGGGGTTGCCTCCGGTGGGGGGGGGGGCGGAGAGCTGCCACAGGGCTCGGGGGGCGGGAGGGCGCAAAGTGGAAGTTTCGCCTAGGGCACGAAACATCCTTGCACCCGCCCTGCTTGTAAGTCAAGATTGTGCAGCTATATGCCAAGAACAATAGACTTCAGTAAATATTGTTGAACAGTTCTATGCAACACCAGGTTTCTGGCCCAAACAAGCATGCTTCTCATCTACAATATTTAATTCCTGCCAATATAAAACCAGCCAAACTGGCTCCATTTTATTTCTCACACAATATGCTCTCTTAGAACCAAACACAGCAAAGGGAAATTTTTTCAAAAGAAATAATCCATGGTGACTATATTTCTCATTTTGTGTAACTTAATCATTTCAGCTACTTCCTCTTTATTGTCAGCTGAAGAGTTTTTGTGACACTCTGCTTACAGAATAAAAACTAATAGAACGGTCTATGAAGTAGGGCCTAGTTGCAATGTAAAATGCGCAAACTTTATTTGGGTAAAAAAAGTTGAAATTCAGTTAGTTTCTCTGAGTTTGTAAGATATAAGGGGGAATCCTGGCCCCACTGAAATTAGTACGAGTTTTACCATTGACTTCAGTGTTGCTGGGATTTCACACATAGTTATTAGGAAGTTTCCAGTGCTTATTGCAGGGGAAGGGTTGAAAAGAATTAAAAAAATTTTGGTGAAAAACATTTTGTGTTCTTTGACCAGCTCTAACTGGTACTGACTTTTTGAAAAGCATCATAATCTTTTCCATGACAACAAAGCTGATGTCACATATATGCTGTCAGAATAAGGGTTTGTTTAAAGAAACACCAAATAGAAATAAACACAACGCTGCTGCTGCTATGCACTAGGACGCTGGCTTGTACCTGTACCTCAAGATTCCTTCTTCTCGCTCCCTTGTGTACTGTAATCGGAGCTGTTTGAAAAACCAAATTTCCAAGCTATTTTTTATTGTTTGCCCCTCTTCAGTAGGTATTGAAAATATGGGCCAAAAAAATTGTCTAAAATGTTGCTGAAATTTAAGATTTTGTCCAGCTACTATAATGTACAGTAATGGCTTTGTATGGGGTAAGTTTGCCCTCTATTGGCTTCTCACAGCAAAGAGTTCTACTACTCCCATCCACCAGGAGACCCACGGTGCAAATGTGTAACAGTAATTAATGGTAATAAGGCATGTGGTAGATTCTCCATCACTTAAAGTCTTTAAATCAAGACTGGAGTCTTTCTGAAATATATGCTTTAGTTCATCCAAGATTTATCAGAGTTGATGGAAGAATTACTGAGTGAATGGCCTGTGTCATACAGGAGGTCAGGCTAGATGTGCTTCAAAATTATGAATTTTGTTCAGCTCAGCTGGCAGATGCCTATGTTTTTGGAGTTTAGTCCTGCCTCCTAAGGTGTGTGGTCAATATTTAGTATCTAGTAATTGTTTCTGTTGTCTTTGGAACACATGGAATTGTTACAGAGTGTGAAGTAACAGGACGTGGGTTGGCACACAGTAGTTCTACAGGAGCGTGAAGTAACAGGACGTGTGTTGGCACACAGTAGTTCTACAGGAGCGTGACAGCTCTGCACCTTCAGAAGACCCTTTATAAACAGAGTAAGCAAATTAGATGGTCTGCAATTAGACATAATGGAAGTCTTATCTAGTGGGACATGAAGACTTGTCTAAACTGAAACACAGTTTTTGTAAAACACTAAAGCTATTTTAAATGTTTGGAGGTTTTATTTAGTTTTCTGCTTGGTTCTTTGTTAAACAAAGGATCTCAAATAAAAACAGAGCTGAGGAAATAACTCACGCCAAATAAATTCACTTGACAATTTAGCCTCTTTTGCTGCTCTTGTGATGTTCACAAGCAGATTGTAATTTCCTCATATTTATTCAACTTTTGAATAGTCTTAATTAATCTAGACTATTTTAGAGCATTTTTTACTCCAGGGATTGACCGCAAGAAGGATAATTTATGAGTATTTGCTGTTCGAGATTCAAAATTTGAAGTTAGGATGAGATTTTCAAAAGTGCTCAGTATTGGTCTAATTGTACTCCCACTGAGATCAATGATAGACTACAATGGGAATAGATTTAGGCCAATGCTGAGCACTTTGAAAATCCTACATGTGCTATTTAATTATAATTGGTCAGATGGTATTTGCTTCTTTTGGCTGGCTGGGTTTAATTCTCATAATCGACTGATTTGCATTAAGAAGCCACTGGGCTTTGAATCTCTCAGGGATGGGTAGCAGGTTACAGATAGCAAATAAACAGAAATGAGGAATTTTAGAAATTTCTTCTCCATTTTTCTGGGGGACACAGTCCTTGCCTGAAGCATGATTTTGACAAACAAACAAACAAAGGCTGGTATGGAGGTATAGGCTTTAAGTTTTTTCTCACCACACCTACACAAAGGGGGTGAAGTTACAGTTTTTAAAGATATGGTCAAATCATTACCTTACTCCATAACTACCTCTGTGTCAGAGCTCTGGGACTCATTTGCTTTCTGCTCTATCAAGGGGTATTCTCCTCCCAAAGTTTGTGTAAATTTTCTTTTAACACCTTTGAGCTTTGGAAAACATTGGATCCAGACTGAAACCTTTTGGACTGAGCCTCTCATCTCCAACTGCGGTGAGAGCAAAATGATCCAAGTCATACTGGATATAATTCTACAGAAACTTTAGTTTATATATAGGTTTGAAAGGATTAGATTTTTATTGGTAAATACTGATACATAAGAACATACGTACAGCCATACTGGGTCAGGCTAATGGTCCATCTAGCCCAGTATCCTGTCTTCCTACATTTGACTATGGCTTCATAATGGAAAACTTTTCAATGAAGAATATTTACAATGAAGTTTTGGGCTTGATAACATCAAAGCCAGCCTCCAGCTACACAGTGTTTTCATGGTATTTTGGTTATAATGTTATCAATAAGAAAAAAATGCTAGGCTGCAGTTGAGCATTCTCACTGTGAAATTGTTGGTGAATAGATTTAATACTCTTCGGGAAACTGAATATAGCCATTTATCTTTATGAACATGAAAACATGATTTTTTTTAGTGGAGTAACACTTTGAAGAATCTTACAGCAATTAAGCTAATTTACCCCTACCATGCGGATGTCAGAAATTAAAACCTGCAGAATGACAGACTTTCATGAGAGCGAAAGACATGAAAATTGTAATATCCAAGATTACTATTCTCTTGGCTCTATAGCAGTGATTGTAATTATTGTTTGCTTCTCAGCTATTCTGGTGTAGCCATGTGGGAAAGAGACATATAATATCAAGAGATGTGGATTCAACTTAAGCTCATCTAGTTCAAAATAGGTAATAAACACAATGCTAAGAATACTAGTGATAGCTTAATATTAACATTCCGGAGTGCTCGAGCTATGGCTTTAGTGATCTTTACTGAGTCAAAATGTTCAGTGTCACGGTTCATCATCTAGATTACATTTATTTTGTAGCTTCATGAAGGTGGCCATTTTACCATCTTGGTTTAAGCCTCAAGTGCTGATTCCTGCCTATTCCCACTGGTCTTAAGATACATATTTCAAATGTGACTACCACAGTACTGTAGGATGTAACCCATATAAGGAACATGTGGGTCTTTGTCTCCCTCTACTGGCTGGTTTATGACTTTGCTACTGCAACTTGCCAAGAGACTTAACTCTATAGCTCAAACAATAGAAGTGAAAGCTTCTTATGCAAAAAGTCCTAGGTTCAAAACCCACTCTCAGCTCTGGTGGAGTTGATTGTAGATACGGTAAGAATGAATTACTTCCCCTGCTTTTTAATTTATGATTATCCCATTAATTAAAGACTGATACAATAAATTGAGATGGCTCAATTAGAGCCCGATCCTGCAAGGTGCTATATGGGACACAACAATGGGAGCTGATCTGATCCCTCTCCATATTCTGAGTTATAGCTGCTTATATAAGTTTCAAAAATACATTTTTGCCACTCTTTATTCCTGATTGCCAGACAGAATCAACACAATAGGGGAGAGTGAGCTGGATTTGATCCCCTTTTATGCATCATCAATAATTGTTTACTAAGTTCCAATCAGTTACACCTGTGCACGCACCTACAGAAGGCAAGGGGCTTGAACAGGTGTCAGTGATAGCATAATATGAAAACAACAGGGTTACAGAGGTGTAACTAAGGGCACAATGCGGCCTGTAGAACCTCCTCTTAGAATGATGATAGGCAAAAAGGAAAGACTCCAGCTTCACTTTCAGACTCCAGGTTGAGTTCATATGCCTGGCAGTCAGAAAAAAAAAATCTTGTTACTTGTAAACTGAGCACATTTGATATGGAAATCATTAACAAACAATGAACAGGGAATTCAATATTGCTATTTTCAGAGTCAGTTTTCAGTATATAATCACACTTTAATGTGAAAGCTGCTGCATTTAACACATGGTGTTAAACACATGGTATTATGGGGATTGCAGAAGAGTATTCATGTTCCTTGCTGTTGTCTAATTTTAACCACTGTCATGTGCATTGTTTGTAAGTGCCTACTTAGTTCAGTGTAATCTCAGTCATTGTGTTTTTACTAATTCCGAAAACACATGGATCAAAATACTGAGGCGTGGATTTTAACAAGAGCACAAAGGAATTAGAAGTCCAGTTAATTTCCTTAGGCTTCTTTGAAAATTATAGCCTTAAAGTCTATTATTCTTCATTTATAAAATGGCACCAGAATATTAAAGGTAACGGAAGAAGTGGGATTTCATGTATCATTTAGGAAGACCAGAGATCACAACCAAAATAATGTTAAGCTTTAGTGTGAATGCTTATAATTGAGAATTCAATATTTATTTAAAATGAATATGTTCCATTCATTACACAATTTGTTTTCACAATGAGAATTAGCCAAAAATGGTGAAAACAAAAACTTTTCCCAAACATATTTTGAAAGTTTTTGCCAAAAAATTTGTATTGACATTTTGAACATTCAAAAATTTCAGTGGTCTCTTACTACAAACATTCCTGCTGGTAAACTAGTTAACTCAATTCTTCATGAAAAATGAACATGGGCATGGTGAATTCTTGTAAAATTTGAATATTCATGAAAAAAAATTTCAGCATCTATTCTGCTCTCATTGCAATCAATCAATCAATAAAATAATACTTTGCATTTAAATAGTGAACTTCACCCACAGATCGAAAAACACTTTACAAAGTTGGCTAAGTATTACTGTCCAACCTTTACACATGGGGTACTAAAATACAGGCAAGGTTAAATTGTCACAGTGAGTCAATAGCAGAACCAGGAATACAACCCAGGTCACCTGATTCCTGAATCCCCTAATATAGGGCCTGATCCAAAGTGGGTTGAAGTCAATGGCAGTCTTCCCACTGACTTCAGAGGACTTTGGATTTTGCCTATAAGCGCTAATACGCTATGCCCTTCCTTTCTGTTAAAAAGAAAGAAAAATGGTGGTTGTTTTTATTCCTGTAAGAATACACACAAAGATGGTAGCGATTCAGAAAGGCACATGCTAGAGAAGTAGGAAAATTAATGTAGATGGAAACAGACAGGCAGACAAATGTTCTTCAAATAAATACATGCAACCTGAGATCAAGGAAGCCCTGTGGTGTGTTTTTGCAGAACATACCTACCTAGAAGGTTAAGCGAGGAAATTAGCTTTAGAAATATTACTTATCAACACACTGTCATAGTACAGCTACCCAGGGGGATTTATATTATGCCACACCATGCATATATATCCATCACAACAGAACCCACATTAGCAAGTTAAAGCGTATACCCTTATTGTGGGTGCCCTTTGCATATATTACAATTGTACACCGTTTAAAAACTGCAAGTTGAATTTAGTTTTCCCTTGGCTACCTGCCCATTTTTCTTTAAATTGATTTATTAATGTCCAGTGTTGCTTTGCAGTTTTATCCTTTTAGCAATAATAGATGTAATATATCACAAAAACAAAATTTTAAGAGTACATCATTAGAGTGATGTAGCACTGGTAATAAACCCCTTCACACTTGGATGAACTTAAATCAGTTTCTCTTTATTGATTTTTGGTCATAACATAATTTTAAAGTTCAGCTCAGTTAATAAAAAAAAGATTTTCTCTGGTGTTGTGTGCAAAACACTTGTGTTGTACGTTTTCACGTCATTTGCAGTTAAGGCGGTTATAGCACCATTGTATCTGGATTAATATGTGCCCTCACATGGAGGTTCATCCTGATGTGTCCTACCTATCTAATCTCTTTTCTCTACAGACCTGCATTTATCTACCTACTTTTATCATTGCTAAGCTCAGCATACAATAGATCTTTACTTGACTACCATTCTCCTTGGCCAGAAGCACTAATTTTATCCTTATACAAGCAATACTCTGGGTAATAGCTATTTGCATTTCACCAAACTGTATTGCTATGCAGAATTTTCCATGTTGACAAAACCATTTGGATGACTATATTTTCTTCAAGAGGAAAAGCTGTCATTGCCAGTTTCCAGTTAGGATTTTTTGACAACATATATAAAAACCTTGATTGGCTATTTACACCTCAGGTTGGCCCTTTTTTTCAATCAAGTAGCACTGAATCACACACAAAGAGCACGTTAATGATAGCTAAGCTCATGGATTTATTGTTTGGTGCTGTTCTTGACCAGCAAGCATATCATTTACATGGGTGCATAACCACTGATATGCTATTTCCCTACCTCTTTGAAATTGTATCATAATTACATTACAGTCTAAGCCTCCAAGACTGCAGATGCTTAAATCTGTGTGCAACTTTACAGCAGTAGTACTACTCATGAGCATGTATAGGACTACCGAGTAAAGCTATGTACGGGTTTAGGTATTAGCATGATTGGGCCAAATATTTTCAGCCATTACGAGAGGTATAACTTGTATTTAAAAGGTACACTCAACTACATGATTTGCTGAATGTAAAGAACATGGTGGTAATCAACAAAAGGGAAAAATTCTATATACTGCAACCATGGCTTATTAGTCAAGCTGTGTTATCACCTTTTTCTCCTTTAAACTAAACCCAATACCAATTTGAATGTCCATCTCTTGGCAAATCAGGTTGTTAATTGCTTAGCGTGCAAACTCTTTGTGGCAGAGACTGTTTTCTCTGTCTGTACAGCACGTAACACAATGGGGCGCTGGTCCATGGCTGGGCTCAGAGGCACTACTGTAATACAAATGATAATACAGCTTTGAGCAGCTTATGGTCATTTTTTTGTCATTTTTTGTTAGTTGTAACTTGAACATTATGGGTTAACACAAACCTGCTCTGACTACTCTTTACTGGAGCACATGATAATGGTTTGAACAACAATATGGAAAAGCCTGTATAGTGTACAAACAACTTCACTACCACATCTACTTAGCTGTCTCTCTCTTTCCTTATTTCTCACTTAAGACACCACAGTATGTCCATAAAATGTCCTGACATAGAATGCAAAGAAAAAGGTCCACAAAAAGAAGGGACAATCAATTACTACCAAAGTGAGACTATGAAAAGAGCTGTAGAAACTAGTAAAATATGTTTTGCACTGGTTAAAATGAGAGACAGGCAAAGCCACACTAGGTCGGAGTACTACGAATAAGGGCACTACCACAGATGATCCAACCATGATCTATCTAGTCCAGTGTTCTGTCACTGACACTGCCCGGTGCTAGACACTACATAGAGAGAACAATAAGTCTCATTATGGAATAACCAGCCCACCAGGGAACTTTGTTACTAACCGAGTCAATGGCTTGCCTACACCCCAGAGCATGAGGGTTTATTTCCCATATAGGTTTTCCCCATCCAATGTAACTGCGGATGTTTTGTATTAGTCGTATATACATTAAATAACAGAATTAAGGTTCCTGAGATAAAATGTACTTACTGCCACATCATTTACAAAACCCAAGCACCTAAAAGTAAAGAAATGACTAGTAAAAGGACATCACATATATCTTCCAAACCCATCATAAATAATTCTTATCAAGTATACAGAAAATCATACATCATAACAATCATTTTTACTCTCACCCCAAACAAGTACAATTCATCTACCATGAAACTCAAAATGTAAACCTCAAAACCTTTACAAAAAGAAAAAAATACATGCATACACATGTATATATGTATATGTTCAAAGTAATGACACATATAGCTCAATGACACATATAGTAAGTGACACAATGAAGTATCTTGTCACTAAGCAGCTTGGCTTGTTCTAAAAAAATATTTTTAGTTTAGAAATCCCAACATTTTTTGGGGGGGAGGGGTACATCTTTCGTTTTTTGGAATGGAAATTGGTTTCAGATCCATCTCTATTAAATTTTGCATAACTGCCAAATTCAGATCAATAATCACCTATAAAAACAACCCTTCCTAACATATGCTTTACAATATGTCTGAGTATTTCAGATTTTGTCTAACAAAAGAAATATATAAAGCACCAAAACAGCATGATTAATTCTCCTAATGTACAAACATGCAGTTTATGAATTCTCTGATGGACGATATATTAGACCAAAAGAACGACAACAATGCAGCAATCGTGAAAAGTATGGCAGGCTGGTGAGAATTTCACTCTCCTTTTTCCCTTCAGCTCTCTCTCATAAACAAGCAGTTAACAAGGAAATCCATAAACTTTTTACAGCAGATGTTGTAAAATATTATTTCTTGATATGCAATGGCATATTGATTTTTAATTTAAAAATATGCAAACATGACATTTGCAGTAGCAACGCCACACAAAAATAAAAATGAAAATCTGTATTTGTTGATCTGCATGAAAATTTCCAAGTATTTGCCATCAATAGCTCAAAAAAAACCCCCAAAATCTAAAAACAACTCAATGTGAATGGTCCCAAAGCTAATTGTTTGTTTGCCAAAGTAGTCGAATAAGTATAGTTTTCTTCCTTAAACAAAAATACTAATAAAAAAATCTAAATTTATATAGAAAACTTCTCCAATGCAGAGGTTAATTTTATAACGCAGATATTATAGGTGAAGCTGGTACTATAAACTTGTAGTTAAGATTGCCAGCCACCTTCCATTATAAAACTTTGTTTTCAATTGTGTGTAACTTTGCCCAACGTTAATCATTCGGGCTGAAATTCTCCTTGCTAGGTGTCTGCCTCAAGCTGAATTATTTGGAAAGGTTCTGCAAAAATGGTTCAGCCATTCTCAAGAACCAGATTAGGGAAAAATATGTTTTGTTTCCCCATTTTAGAAAAATTCTTATGACTATTCTGTTGAGAAGCTCCAGCAGGGACACTAAATTTGGTAGGAAGATAATTGTGATATCAAGGATATGTCTCTTGCTTTGAAAAACTATCCAAATTTGGCCAAGTTGTAAACCTTTAAAAAATCTCAGTTCACTTATGCCCAGTCAGAATTTGGCAGCGAAATTTTCTGAGCATGCTCCATTCCAGGGCTCTACGAAGGTTGTGCAGATCTTCCCTAGTAATTGCTGCTCCTAGCAGCTGGATCCCGCACCCCTCCCCACAGCAGGGGGACCAGGGACCAGAAATGGAAGCAGGGAGACCATCTCTCCAGTGCTGTCAGTGACCCCTCTGCTGACCTTAGGCATCATGATGGGGAAAAGCAGAAGGGATAGGAGCCATACATGGGGGTGAGGTAGGTTTGCCAACTTTCTAATTGCAAAACAATGAACACCCTTGCCTGACCCCTTCTCTCAGGCTCCACCCCGTGCTCACTCCATCCCTCCTCCCTCCATTGCTCACTCTCCCCCACCCTCACTCACTTTCAGCAGGCTGGGGCAGGGGGTTGGGATGCGTGAGGCTCTGGGGTGGGGCTGGAGATGAGGTGTTTGGGGTATAGGAGAGGGCCCCAGGCTGGGGCCAAGGGGTTCAGAATGCTGGAGGGGGCTCAAGGCTGGGGTAGGGGGTTGGGGTGCAGGCTCCAGGAAGGAGTTTGGGTGCAGAAGGAGGTCCGCGCTGGGGCAGGGGGGTGAGCTGTGGGAGGGGGTTCGGGGTGCAGGCTCTGGGCAGCACTGAACTCAGTTGGCTCCTGGGAAGCAAGGTCATGTCTCTACGGCTCCTAGGTGGAAGGTTGGCCAGGAGGCTGCACGCACTGTCCCCACCCACAGGCACCATCCCAGGAGCTCCTATTGGCTGCAGTTCCTGGCCAATGGGAGCTGCGGAGCTTGCGCTTGGGATGGTGCCAGCGGGTGGGGGCAGCACGCACGGTCCCTCTGGCCACCCTACACCTAGGAGCCAGAGGGACATGCCAGCCACTTCCCAGGAGCCATGCAGAGTCAGACACAGAGCCTGCTTGCCCCACTGGTGGCTGCAGCCAACCGGACTTTTAGCGGCCCAGTCCCCAGAGCCAAGATCCCTTTCGACCAGACGTTCCAGTTGAAAAACAGATGCCTGACAACCTTCAGGTGAGGGGCAGCAGCAGGGACTATGGTAGTAGGGCACAGACTGGGAACTAGTGGCAATGGAGAGGATTGGGCATGGGAGCTGGAGAATTAATAATTCTGTATTCAGAGCAGAATAGTGTGCACTAATTAATGCATGGAGCCGCCCACTGAATGAAGACAAACAAAATATTGAACAGCTGTTCATTCAGTGAGCATTGTCCATCCTGTGCACTGATTGAGGCAGGGATCCTATAGACAAAAAGGTATGTGATCGTGCAAATAAAGACAGTATCATAACGTATACTCATGGTGGAGGTGGGGGAATTAAAAGTTGTACAGGAAACCTTCATTCTGGCATTTCCTAACTTTTGAGTGCTTGACTTTGCACCTTTTCTTTTGACATACTTTTTTTGTGTGTAATTCTATATAACAAGAAGGGAAGCCAGGAAAGACTAAAAGTATGGAAAACGACTGGTCATTCTCTGTACACGTAACGTCATTATCTCCTGGCTAATATAGGTCAGAGCATTCGGTCTTTCAAATGAGTCAGAACTCTTGCAGAATAGGGGATAGTCTGTCATTTGTTAAGCACTTAAAGATTCCAAAATACAGCATGTGGACTCCAGTCACTGTATTCCTGAAAGGAGCCGCTCATGTCCCAGTAGCATCCTAAATTAAATGAGAAATGAGGAGCTATTTTAAAAACCCCTCTAGCTACATAACCTAGATAAATAAGGTTATCACAAAATTACACACAGTAATTAACCCACAAATCATTTAGTACCCAGTAAAGTGTGTATTAGCTGTGCAGTGCTCAAACTAATTCGCCACATGGGGTGTATCAAGAAAATTCACATCAACATTGAGCATCACTGCAATGACACAAAGCACTATTAAGAGGCAAGGTACGGAAACATGCTTGTTTTGGGTTCCTCTCCCAGTTCTGGTTATGTCATAGGATTGGTGTTTGGTACACTGCAGCAGAAAGACTGGCTACAGCACATAAGGTATCACATTGCTGAATTTGTGAGCTCACCAGCTGACAACCAGATATCTGAGGACAGTCACAGACAATTCTGAGAAAATGAGAGAGAAAAAAAGTAACTTACCCATCACTTACCATAACCATCTTCTCCTCAAGGTTTATGTTTGAGTGGCAGATGTGTTAAAGAGATTTTTTTGTTCAGTTATATCTTTTCCATTAAGCACTCACTACTGGAGTTTTCCCTCAGTAAATAACAATGAGATCAAGAGCACCAAAGATACAGTCTATTTTAAAGACGAGCTGAATGCTGGCCTGTTCATCTCTGATTTTAAAAGTCAGACCGCACTAACCTCAGGTATTCTTCTGACAGATGGTTACTCTAATGCCACCGGGCAGAGAAGAAACAGCCACGGCAGTAAAGATGTAGTGGATCTGGTAGAACAAACATATGAAGAGGCTACAGAAAGAGCTATTACACCTGAGGGACAAGATAGGTGAGGTAATATCTTTTATTGGATCAGCTTCTGTTCAGCAGCAGAAGCTCCGGGTCTTCGGCAGCGGGTCCTTCACTTGCTCTGGGTGTGTTCGGCGGCACTGAAGGACCTGCCGCCAAAAACTCTCATGGGGGACCCTGAAAGCTCCCTGTGGGGCCAGGGCTTGGGGCAAATTGCCACATTTGCCCCCCCTCTGGGCAGCCCTGCTTCTGTTGGTGAGAGAGACAAGCTTTAGAGCTTACACAGAAGAAGAGCTCTGTTTAAACTCAAAAACTTGTCTCTCCCACCAACAGAAGCTGGTCCAATTCAACATATTACCTCAGCCATCTCGTCTCTGTATATCCTGGGACAAAGATGGCTACAACAATACTACATACAGTTATTAGACCTGTCATTTGGTGATACAGTTAGGCTACAACTTAGAACAGGAGATTAGGGAGTGGAGACTTCATTGAGATAGTTCAAAAGAAGGAAAAGACATTAAAGGCTCTACCCTCAGCAGGGGTAAACTGGCATAACTATTAACTTCAACAGAGCAACACTCGTTTATACCAGAAGAGGATCTGACCCTGAAACTGTTTGCAACATCTTCTTCACATATTCCAAGTACTTTATTTTGATGGAATGGAATACAACAAAATACTGATTTAGAAATGCACATTTTGGATGCCTAAGGAAAAAAGTCAGATTTTGAACTGTACATCTTGCACTATAAATGCCACATTTCTAGTAATTTTCTTAGTTTTGAGCAACTTAAGAGAAAAATGCTGAATATTTCTCAGAACATGCCCTATAATCTTACAACATATTTAGAATGGGAAATTAGAGCTGTGCTAAACTACTAATTCTGTCAGCAAAAACAGCCTTTCTTGGCAAAATGACAATTTTTAGTCTTTGAAAGCTCTCTTTTCTGTTTAAAAAAAAATAAAAAAATTCAAGCGGGAATGAAAAAGTTTGTGTCCTTGTTTTTTCATTGTGCAAACCAGCAAAAATGCAGTCTGCCCTGCAACAATTTTGCCAAATGAGTCATATTTTATTATAACTCTCTCAGAGATCAGTCACATAGTAACAAGGGATCTAAAAAATTTTTTTTTAACTAAGCAAAGTCAAATAATTTGACTATCACCATTCTGAACTATCAAGGTAACAAGTTTGTACAAGTGTTCATTCATTTTTAACACATTCTAAATGTTTCATTTTGAGAATGAAAGTTTCTTAAGAAATTATTTTGGGTGGAATCCTGGTGTCATTGAAGTCAATAGCAATACTCCCTTGGACTTCCAGGGGGCCAAAATTTTACCCTATATATTTAATCATGATCCTTTACTATAAGATATATTTATTGAATGCTTTAAATACTTCCATACTGCCAAAGCTCTTGCTATGGCAAACACAACTAAAAAGGAATATTGTGTCATGTACTATGGTACGTATATACACACACATGCCCCTAATTTATTTTAATCACAATTACTAATGAATATGACGACATGATTGCAACCAACTGACATAAACAATTAAATTCTAAGCTAAGGAACAATGTCTCTGCTCATTGCATCTTCAGATGTCTAAAGATTCTCATTTTCTTGTTTTAGTCCAAGCAATTTGGAATTACATGGTACAAGCAAAGGCCCTCATCTACCATTGACCTGAATACAACACTCCCAATGGTACTGCATGTGGCTCATTGGCAAAACAGGACCCTAAAAACACATGTTAAATTAGTTTTTCATATAGGTATAATTTAAAGTGTTGTGTCTTCCAGCCTGAGATTTTATTCTATATGTTACCCCCCAGAAGACACTTCCTGCTGCTAAGCTGCAGAGCCTTAAAAATAAGCATCTGAGATAGAAGTGCTGGCACAACATTAGCACCTGATCCTGCTCTCCTTAGTCAAATGGAAGCTTTGTAGTGAAAGCTTATTCAATGAAAGAAATGCAGGATCCAACCTTTTCTTCAAATTGTGTTAATACTAAGCTAGAATCCTGTAACATTCTAGCAGAATTTTCACTTGGGTCATGAGTCTGGAAGACTGAAAATTAACTTGTATGGAACTAAGAGATTGTACTGCACTATTTCTTTCCAGGGGAAAAATGATGATAAAACCAAGGTTGGAGGTATAAATAAAAATGAAACAATTATCTTATATTGCTAGTTCAGCAGAAATGGGGGTGGGGGGACACAGAGTGAGACAGAGCAGAGTTTTTGCTTGTTACAGAAAGAGAGAGAAGAGGAGGAAGAATAAAAAATTAGGATATTAAATCTTGCTGTCCTGCTAGGGCCCTGGCAAACGGCTTTAAGGGGACAATTAAACCCCAAGCTGAATGGAGAGAGAAGCAGTGACCGTGGCAAGCATGCTGCAGTTTAAAGAGGTATAATGAAAGGTGGCAGTGATGAATAGCTGATCTGTGCATGGCTTTGAATAAGATGCAAATCTATTAACAATGAGGGTTTTCCCCATCAGGAAAAAAAAAGAGAGAGAGAAAGAGAGGGGCTAGGACTGTTTATTGGACAAAGAAGGCATTTGGGGTTTCCCCCTGATTTCTGGGACTGAGATTTAAAAGTCTATGTAAAGGGTGTTTGAAAATCTCATACTTCAGTCATCTAACTTTGGACTAACACAGTGCAGATATTATGTCATTCCAACCATGGTTAAATGTTCTATTCCCACTAGGCAAAAAAAAAAGTGAGATAATGGGCTTTGAACCAGACAATAAGCTTTGATCCGGCTCCGCTTGGGAATTTTGCAATTGAATTCAGTGGAAGCAAGGTCAAGATCATAATACAGATGAGATCTCTTCCCCCCTTCCGAGTCATTTTTACCCCTTTTCCTCCATCACCACCAAGTTATAGTTGAAATGGTTCTCGGGACAAGAAACATTGTATGTCGGAAACCATAAGGCTCAGAATCATTATTCTCTATGTTTTTAGAAGGGTTTTAGGGTCTGGGTCAAAGAGTTGCTCAGTTAGACACATAGTAGTGGAGATGTAGTTTGTTGTACTAGTTGCATTTAAGATTTAAACACCAGAAATGCTGGGATGAGAGAGAGTTGGGGAAAAAAGAAAAGCCGTTTCTAGGTGCTTTTGACAGTAGGTGAACCCTGAACCTATTTTTTAGAACAACTTACTTAAATCTAGAGCTCTGTGGGGAAAAAAATCACAGCAGAATCAGAAATCACATCAAACACAGCTTGCTTAGTTTTTCATTACATATTGGACATTTGGCTCAGGTCAATGAAAATTCACCATTATCACAAGGTTCACAAACATTTATGAACCAGGCCCCATACTGGCTTACGTTTTCCTGCTGAAACCAGGCAAAATGCAACAATCTTGAGTAAGTTTTTCTTTGAGTTTTTCTGTTTGCTGGAACTTGAAACTCAAAACAACCCTCGGAGTTTACAATTGCATATGGTGTCTGAGCCAATGCCCGCTGAAGTCAATAGGAGTCTTTCCACTGACATCAGTGTACGTTGGATACACCCCATGAAAGGAAATTGGGGGAAAAGAAAAGCCGCCTCTCACCATCTCCTATAAATTGAAACCAATGACTCCCATTGCAGCTTTAAACAAAATGCAAAGGTTGTACCAATACAATGGCTTAAAGCAACCCCATAGGCTAAATGTGATCCCCTCGGAAGCCAGCCACAACATCAGAAAATGATCCAACTGTGTGTCACAAGTAATACAACTTTCATAGCCTTATTTAGAAACCTTTCTAAAGCAGACAGCTTTGCTTCAGTACCACAACCCTCTGAGCATTCCAGACTTAATAGTTATACTTGCAATACAGGATTTCTGCTCATTTATCAAGACAAAGCACTGTATGGTATCAGAGACAAAAAAAAAAGAAAAAACTTTCCCTACTGTAGCTGAACTACCTTATTGAAAACCAAAGTTTTGGGCAGCACCTGTGCTGTTAAAGTCTGCTGAATCCCTTGTTTTTTTAAGAGGAAGATTTGCTGCTGATTGGATTATAACGCAAGTGAAAATTCATAAGTATTAATGATAAAATGCATTATTACGGCTAAAGATGAATGTGCAGTCATGGGGCACATTAGTTACTAACTTTTAAATGGAGATTATTTCTCCTAATGAAAAAGCAGAAATAATCCCCTTTAAACCTTGTTCAGTTTTAGTACTCGCTGTCTGACAGCTACATCTGTAGCTACTTCTGATATACTGTAAGACATTACAGCTCATAATATATCCTCTGTGGATATGTCACATCATTTTGCCTTACCTAAAAATATAGGCAAGGGATTTAACAATTGTATATTTTAACTACTGACCCTACAAAGTCTATAACTCCCATCCTTGTGTCACAGCTGGACAATAGAATGAGTCAATGTGCCTTGTGTCAAACAGTATCGAAGAGATGAATAAAGCATTACAAGACCATTTAAATAACTCATATCTTTGAACTGTGCCCTCCTATCACAGCTATGCCCCTACCCACAGCTGTGAAAGAAACCCCCATTCTCCATGTTGGGAGCTTCTTTTGATGTAGACTGGAGATGGAGGGGAGGGAGTGTAGACCCTATGGATTATTGGCTGGTATATGAAAAATTCCTTATGGGAGACTTGTTCTGACTGAAAATCAATGAGCTCTGGCATAGTACAGATAATGAGATTTATAGGGATGAGACAGTGTGCACCTTGGCACTCCACTGTTTTAAAAAAAAAAAAAAGATTTAGTGGCTTCCTGCCAGTCAACCTGAGCTTAAAGGGCACGTCAGACCATTCACATCATATTACATTAATGAAAAGCTTACAGAAAAAGGGGACTATCTGGCTATGATTCTATGATAACTCACTCCAATCTCTCTGTCTAAAACAACTCAGAAACCATCCCCCTCTCCTCTTCATTCTCCTCTTTCTGGGTCCTCTGTTTTCCCCTTCTGTTTTCATTTCCTGCCTAGGCCAAAATTTTCAAAAGTGAGTAGTGATTTTGGATGCCCAGGTCAAGACACATTAATGGGGCATGTTTTGGTTTTTGGGGACTTTTTTGGTAGAAGGTGGGTTCTCAGCGCTCTCTAAAAATCAGGCCCTTTTCAGGAGTCTCAGGAAGGTAGAAGGGCACCCCAAATCGCTAGTTCCTTCGGAAAATCTTGGCCTAGCTTTCTATCTCCACTTAGATTCCTGGAACCTTACTTTACACGAGCTCTTTTTCACTGTAAAGAGACCCCTCACACAAGGACCAGTGGCAGTATTGGGTCCTTAATTAGCCGAGGCCCTCTCTAAGTGCCCAAGCCTGCAAACATTTGAACTACTTTAATCGCATGAGTACTCCCACTGACGTTTTATGGGACTACTCAGGTATGTAAAGCTATGCGTGAGCTTTAGTGTTTGCAGGCTCAAACCCTGAAACTGCAACCTGTAAGCAGGGAAAACCAATTAGTTAATGAATTATTTGCTAAATTCTCCTGGTTAAAATGTAACAATATAGCAAATATATTCTAAAATTAACATACAAGACATGCATTGCAGGTTTGATCCTGCAAGGCTCTGAGCACCCTTTATTTCCATTGATTTCCAAGGGTGTTGAGGGCACTCAGCAGCACTCAAAACTGGACCTTAAATGTCATAATGTGGAGTGTACTGGTCATTCTGAAAAGGTTTTCAGTTGCCTTTGATGACTAAATAAGTTTACCTCAGGATCTGCAATAGTTCTTGCAGGAAGAACTAGAAATTCTGAAGTAACCTTATTAATAATTTACAGCAGAAGGTTGCTTTAAGGGTGACTGCTGTACATCTGGGGATTTAATTCCTACAGTAAACACTTCTTTCACAGAATTTTTGATCTGAGTTTTTAGCATCTGTATAACCAGCATAGGAAAAGGTAACGTGCAAGCTAAGCACTTTGGATGGTAGAAAAGTTTCCAACGACAGACTTGCCCATCCTTCAAGAACTGCTTTGAAATGTTTTTTCAACAAAGACCATGGTCCTGTCATATTTGTGACACCCACATGGAGCTTAATGTAATATCAGGGCCTCTAAAATATCTGTCAACATAAAGCAGCTTGTGGTTTCTATCACAAACAAATCATTGTTTAATGAGTAGGTTCATGCAATGTGGAATGGCTCAAGCACTGTGGTTTAGTTTGGCTTGATTTCAGTATTGCCAGTCTTTTGCATCCAAAAATGATGAATCAGTCATCAAAAATTCAGGAGACTGGCTTAAAAAAAGATGATTTTTTTGTTTGTTTGTTTGTTTTTAGAAAATAATTAATTTGAGGTTCCTTTTTTGACTTCTGGTTTTTGTTTGCAGTGTTCATCGCAAACTAGATTTTTTTTTAATGAAAGTTAAGAGTCTGACACAGTCACATGACTCCAGGAGCTGAGGCTTAAAGGACACTCATACATATAAGAACTATCAGATTTTCAGAGAACCAGATCTGGGAGCTGCAGATGCTGAGTATTTCTGAATATCAGGCTCTTTGTACTTTAGGATGATGGAATGGCAAATGGAGGAGTAGACCAGCTGAGTTCAAAAATAAAACTTTTGGGGTTTGTGCCCAAACTTTAAAGTAAATATTTAAAAAAAAAAAGGCTATTCACCTAGGATGCTGAAAACTACAGAAGCCTTTCATCTCCAGTGTATTCAAACAGATCATTTTCTTAAAGAAAGTACTAGAAGCATTTCTGAGGGATACTGAGAAGTCATTAGTTACATTGATGAGACGGCAGAATGAATATGTGGGCTGGACAGGTTAATGCAGCATTACTCACAGGTGCTTGGTCCAAGGCAGCAGGCATGACTGCAGGAAAGGAAACTGGATGTTTCTAATGGCCTCTCATTTCTCTTCAGTCTCCTGACCCTCATCACTGTCCTTTCTTAAACCATACATTTTAAATGTCAGCTTAACCCCATCAATAACCGCTCACTGCACTCTCTTTTATCCTGGAAATAATTAACCCTCTTCTTGTGGCATTTTTGACAAGCTGTAGGTGTTTTGAGGGGGAGGGAGGGGCAAAAAAGAAGCCCAACTGCAGCAAAAGAGCATGCAAAAATAAAAGTCCCATGCCAGCAAGCGGGGAAGTGATATGGAAATGTGCTTTGCTCTCAGCTATGAACTCCTCAGGTAGCTGGTTTTCTGTCAGAACATGAGAGAGAACATGGCTCAGTCTCACAGGGTTAATTTTTGGTTTTTAAAAAATATGAGAAAGCACCATGACTGTTATTAATAAAGTTTTTTTTTAAAGGGAGCAATTAAAATTGTGGCACTTATTTAATAGCAAAACACTAATTTTACAGGGAGAAAGTGAAACTATGATGTGTGTACACATCCTTGCACATACCAGTGACATCATGGTGCTTGAAGCATACCCCTTCCTTGTAATACTATAATAGTGCCAGTGATTCCATGGTTGTATTGGTCTCTCTTTACCTTTCCTAAGGACCTGTTTGGCTCTCAGGATTTATTCAGAATCACAGAATATCAGGGTTGGAAGGGACCTCAGGAGATCATCTAGTCCAACCCCCTGCTCAAAGCAGGACCAATCCCCACACAGATTTTTTACCCCAGTTCCCTAAATGGCCTCCTCAAGGATTGAACTCAAACCTTGGGTTTAGCAGGCCAATGCTCAAACCACTGAGCTATCCCTCCCCCCATTTCCATTTTACTGAAACCTCGCCACATTTTTTTTTAAATTAACACCTAGCACTGTTCAGGAAGTTTGCCTAGTTTTTATTTTTTTTTAATTCCTGTGAAAAATGTTGATAAAAATGAAAGGGTTTTCATCAAAGATTTTTTTTTCAAATATTTTCAGGTTTTCTTTAAAAAAACTGAACCCCCCCAATTTCTGTGTGTTTGGTTTTGGCTGCTGAAAACAGAATAAAAGCACAATTTTCTGGATTTCAGTGATGAAAACCTGAAAATATGTCATTAAAAATGGGTATTTCCCACAGAAACTTGTATTTTAATGAAAAGGTCAAGGTTTGTTTTTTTTGCTGGGGTGGGGGAAGCAAGTAAAAGAACAGTTTCTCTTAATTATTTTTTCTAAAACCTCTAAGAATTACTTTGGTAATTCCCCAGCACCAATCTACCACTTATGATGCTATGATACTATTGTTAGCCCTGATATTCCAGAAAAGCTAGCATGGAAACATTAGGTAACACACCATATTGAGAGCACAATCTATTGCATCAATAGCACTAAAGTGGCATCCCGGTGATAATGGAGACTGCTGAAAAATATCTAAGCTGGATATCAAATATCAAGGGCCAAACTATCCCCACTTTCCAATGTTAACAGTGGAATACAGGTTCGTGGCCCCTCAGGGTTGCTGCTCCATTGTATTGTTCTTCCGGGAGGTAGTAAAGAAAACTAGGAGAGAGGGAACATGGCTTGCAAAAGCTCAGGAAGCCAGGATTCAAAATTGCTTAGGTTACAAATTCTGTCCCCATCATCTAAGACACTCACGTGCTGATACAAAAAGAATGTGTAGCTCTACTAGACAGAGGGAGAGCAGATTGTACAGGAGTCTGTACTGTTGCACAAGTGCTTCGTCTGCAATAGCAAGTGGAGGTCGGGAGCTGGGGAATACACAAATACAGTGATCCCGATCCCAAAGGCACACAAAGGGAAGTGCATTTGAGGTGGGAGCTCTGCTATATCCTGGAGGAGGATTCTTATTCCTTCTTGATCCCTACACAAAACCCATTTAGTCAGCCAGAGTTGAGGATCCAGAATTGGAGCCTTTGAAAGGGTCACTGAATACCCCATAGAAGGTCAACAGAGTGCGACTCATTTAAATAAAAAAAAAAAAGACAACTCTGAAGTGACTCCAAAGCTCTTAGCCCTCAGGATCTTAGTTTCTAGCACTTCACGTCTCTCATTTCTCTGATTAAAAAAATGCCACTTTAGGAAAATGAGATCTTATTGTTGCACTCATATAGTCACAGTCCCTGATTGCCAAGTTTGATAACATAATTTTCAGCCTTGAATGGCCAACCTAGTGCATAAAAATCATTGCCAACAATAACCAGAAAATCGGTTTGGATTACACAACAAGTATTCTTGGCAATTATTTGTGATAATCATGTATCAAGCTGCTACAATTTCACAAACAAGGGTATTTCATGCAGAGCTAGGAATAACACTTTAAAAAAACCACGAATATGCAAGCAGAGTTACGAATTACAAACAATGTTTGATGGCTGAACTAAGCAAACATAATATGTAGATGCTAGAAGAGCAAAATATATGTTAGATTACACCGATCATCAGTTTTCCTGGAAGACAGACAAAAGGTGCAAGGAGCAACACACTAATGTTGCAATCCTGATGGCTAAGAGTTTTGTTTCAGTGGGATCATGGCATCTATAATTATCTAAGCAATTACACAAACAGCACCCTCTGAAAAAGAAAATATCTGGAGCCCTATACTATGTCACCCTATCCATTGGAAGTCAAGCTCAGAGCAGAAAGTTCAAAAAGAATTTAACAGTGTACAAGGTTCCCTCATCTTCCATGCACCAGAATCCCCTCTTCTTTGTCCTTTTGTCTGGTCCATCTGCGTGGGTCAGGTAAGCTTAACAGATCCTCAGGGCTAGAGTAAATGTGACAGTCGCCATCTTGGCAGATGCTGTGGATTGAGCTAGGCAAAACCTGAGAGTCTCTACAGCTTGAGCTAAAGAGATGGGTCTCAGGCTGAGAGTAGTAACAGCCTCATATCCTCTGGGTATTAAGCACCCAGGGGTGCGCATCATACACACTGATCAGTGGTTTCATGAGCCCATATATGGATCCCAACAGGTAGGGAGGATGCCCCGAGGGTTGTGTTTTAAAAGCCCTTAGTGCCGCATTCTCTGGAAACTCAGTGGCATAAAACAGCCTTACAGCTGTTAATTCCAGCTGCATAAGGGAATATCTGGTGGTACTGAGCTATAATGTATCCCATGTCACTCCCTCCCTTTCTCCTGGCCCACGGAGTACAGAGCATAGCTACAGCATCCTCCTTTTGACTGATCCTCAGGCTACCACAACAGTGCTTGGGGGAGGGGTGGGATGCTGGCAGCTGGAGCCCAAGACAGAGCATATTGAGAGCTGCTGTCATTTGTCGCTGGATCTGTGGATCACGGAAAACAATGGTGACTTAACGCCACCTTTCCTCCTCCCTGGGCTTGTTAACCAGTCCAGAGAATCTGATCCAATGGTGTTGCAGCTTCTTTCATCTTCAGTTGCTGTCGTGGAGGGAGCTGCTGTCTCTCCAGCAGCCACAGGTATCTGGCCTGGATAGTAGCCAGAGAACCTATCATAAACCATTAGATTTTTTTCTCTTTTAATATTCTCTCCTTTCCTTTTAGAGGGGACTCTCTGCTCGTTATCAGCTCCATAATGGGGTGGAAACACCTCACATACCTTTAAGTAAGTCTGCCTCTTAAATGAACAAACCTGATTTTTTTTAAGTTCTCTCTTCTTATCCTGATCCATCCATGTGTGACAATGAAAATGGGTTCCTGATCCCATTTTGCAAAACTGATCCTGTTGGATGTAGGAAATTGGTCCTCTAGACAGTGTTTTCAGGGAGATCTACCATGGTACTAAGAAAAACCTGTTGCCTTCATGAAGACGATTGGCAATGGCAACTCCACTCTGATCAAAGAAGATTATCTTTCACTTAGCACCCCTCAGACCTCAAAGGTCACAGGTGCATTTACATAAATAAAATATGCCTAATCTACAAAGTTGACATCACTTTCCCTCTCTGCTGAGCTGATCATTTGTCATTCAACTGGGGCCACCTTAGTACCTTAAGCATATTTACTCATTTGGCATAAGCTATAACGACAAATTACCCTCCACTCAACACATTTAAACGTCAAAACTCAACACCATGAATCTCTCAATAGTGTATATTAAACTTTAATACCTAAATTTCTGTAATTCTAGTCTCTAAAACTGGAAAAAATGTCCTAACTTTCCCCCTGCGCCACCGCTCGAGGTTTATTAAACCAAACACCTCAGACTCTGCATGGATTGGTAATAAATCGGCTAAAAATGACTGTTCAAAAGAATCAGAAAAATTGCCCACTACAAGTGTCATTTAAATCATATCAATGAGCTTTAACTTTAGAACAAGTCTCCTCAATGCACTGATTGGACTGTGAGATCTCGGAGGGCCACTGATTCCAATCAGCATTAGCGAGCTGTGGAGCTGCTTGGCCCAGCACGTGCTGCTGCCTATAAAGTGAGCAAAATTGGAACACTTTGTCTGGACCCAAGCCAGCAGTCTTTATGAGACCCTTCGGATGTGATCTCAGAGGGGCTAATCTTGCAAACTATTATTAGTTAGTAGTAGTAGTAGATGATTACAATATAAACTTAGAGACCTTGATCAATATAGAGGCCTGAGTGAGGCACTGTACATATATGTAGTCCCTGTCCCAAAGAGTTTACAATCTGCATCAACAAGACAAATGGTGGAGAAAAGGAAGTACTGTTATCGCCATTTTACATATGGGGGCGTGAGGCACACATAGGTTAAGTGAGTTGCCCAAGGTCAGGCATGAAGTCTGTGGCAGAGCTGGGACACAAACTCAGATCTTCGTAGGTATTTAAATGGCCTTCATCACCGTAATACCCGAACACCTCATATCCTATGTATTTACCCTCACAAAACCTCTGTGACCTAGGGAAGTATCATCCCCATTTAAGACCTAGTCTATGCACAGTTCTTTACGGTACAGATATGTTGGTTAGGGATGTGATTATTTACCAAGTTACACTGCTCTGTTACATCCCCTAACATGGACACAATTATGCTGATATGAAGGTTATTACCTTCCCATATGGAAATAAGCTATTATATTGGTATAAAGGTGCCTGTACTGGAATAACTTATTCCCATATAGGAAGGGCAATAAACTGTACCAGTATAAGGTACCTTTATACCAGTATAACTTTGTCCACACTGGGAGAGTGGGCCACTTTAACTATACCACTAACATTATAGTTGTAGGCAAGCTCTTTTAGATGGGGAATGGAGACAGCAAGAGATTGACCCAGTCACACAAGCAGTCTGCGGCAGAGCCAGAAACTGAACCAAACACTGAGGGGAAATAAGTCTATTTTTTGAAAAGATGCACTTGATTTTCTCCTCTTCCATGTGGGGCATTTTTTGTATTTAGAGATTGTGGCTACACAGATATGAGTTCGTATAACCACCACAACAGGGCAAGGCTGAGCAAATCCAGTTCAATAACCCATGCAGGATAAAGGAAAAGATTCCCTGTGTAACATGCAAAGCCTTTAAAACTGATCCACCTCAAGAAAAAACAAAAACAAGATGTGCAATTATACTTAATTTTAGGATCCCCACTTCTGCTTAGCCCGGAATTTATTGTGACTGTTCTTGTAGTGATATGTAGTAAAACTGCCTGCTCTAATTGAAATGTATGGAAAAGGTGCAGTGCATCCCACGTCTCAGTTGAATTTACTTCATTTTTTTTCATTGAATTTCTTTCAATTTTTCCATTGACTATCAGTGAAAGTCAATATTAATTATTGGCTGCATTGACATTTATATATTAAAAAATCCTAACCCCACAGATTCCCAATCTTTCTACCAAACAAGATAAATCAAATTTATGTGCAACATCATCAGTATTTCTGTATCCATCCATGAAAAATTCTTCCTTGATGACCTCTCCAGGTTCCGTCCAGCCTACGTTGCTATGATTCTATGATATAGTGTAGGCTGTCAGATCTAATTATTAATATAAATGGTGCAAGTGCACTGGATACTGTAACATAAGCTGGTGTTCCAAGTTTCCTTATCACTTGCAATATGTATGTGCAGTTTCGGGGCAGTGCAGCTTGTTACTGCGAGACAAATTCAGAGCTAAAAGGATATGGCAGAACTTCACACTGTAGTCTAATTGCATTAAACTGAGCACAGCAAAAGAAATAAATATTTAGACAGGGGAGATGGCACCCTGAACACATCAAAGTGTCAGTCTGATATCTGATAATGGAAAAGCACCCTCCCCTTCCTGCATTCGCATGAAACTCGCCCGCTTGCTGTCTCATCCAGATGGTGTGCTGAGATCTCTCTTCTGCTTCGTTCCTCGAGAGCTCAAACTCCACACCCAATCTGCCATGTTATTTCCATGTCTCTCTACATTGGCTCATTTGTCAATGCCAAGGAGTCTATTGCAGTGTATGTGCTTTCTCTGCAGCTATTTATGATTTAAAAACAAAACAAAACTAAACTAAATGACTATTTAGTTTCAGCAGCATAATAGCTAATTCGGGTAACTAGGAAGTTTGTGGCTGCCCAAGAGGTACCGGACCTAATTAAAAATAAACATTTCATTTTAAGGGGACAGCGGCACGATCCTCCTTTTGCCACATTTCAGGTTTATGGAAACCTTTTATCAGTAACTATGTAAACTAAGAGAAAATGTTTCCATGTTTAAATTAAGCATGAATTCTTCAGCATGCAACATACAGCATCAAGTTAACTCTAGCTGTGAGGATCCACTGGCCTTAAACCCGGGTCCATGATCCCTTGCAACCTTTGCATCCCAGCCTTCATCCAGTGGCTTGTTAGTAGCTGGTGTGCTGAGTGGCAAATGGATTCCGAGCCCCACCAAAGGCAAAACCCACAGGAGTCCTGATTGGAGGAGCACATGGCCACACTCACTGGCCTAGCTGCTCTATTTAAACTAGAAGATGGCACAGGAAGTTGTCCGTCAACTGGGCGAGTCCCTGGCTGTCTGCTACATTGGACCTTACCTTCTATCCTGACTCCTGAGCCCTGCATTCCTGACTTGTCCCTGCCTCTTGCTTCCCTGCCTTGTTTCTGATCCCAGCCCCCAGTTTCTGACTCCAACTCCAGCTCCAACTCTAGGTTTGATTCCCGATTCCTCTGACCCTTGGCTCGACCCCTGACTTTGGCTCCTACCCATGGCTTCGATTACTGACTCCTGACTAGAGCTCCCACCACAAGCTCTGTCTGCTCAAGACCCGGTTTTGACCGTAGCACAGCTGTGGTGGGAGAACAGGAAGGATGAACTTGTGCTTAAGACACTTGGCTGAAACTCAGGAGATCTGGATTCAATTCCCAGCCCTATCACAGATCTCCAGTGTGACCTTGGGTAGGTCACAATCATTCCGTATCTCAGTTCCCTTCTTTTCTCCCACGCTTTGTCTGACTTGTCTATTTAGATTGTGAACTCTTCAAGACAAGGAAGAGTGTCTTACTATACGTATGTACAATGTTGAGCATAATGGGTCCCCAAGCCCAGTTGGAGCTTCCAGGCATTATTGGAACAATCAGTCAGTCAGTCATGTGCAGGGTGCCCCTTTCCCTCTCTCCTCATCATGAGGTTGTCAAATTGACACAGTCAGCGAGTCTGGCCACTACAGCATAGATCTTCCCAGAGATACCTGGGCATAGCAATTGTCCTGCACACTGCACACTGCCTAAAGGCTCTGGGATTGCATTGAGAAGAATGCAGACATCATTGGCCTTGTCCACACTAAGGAATTTCCCCCCTTACAACCATCATGAAAGCTTCACCGGTGCAGAAAGTCAACACTGCTATATGCACTGAATGAGCTGACCCTGATTGGAAGCTAGTTGGCCACTGTTAGCTGTAATTGGAGCATATTCCCAGTGCAGACAAAGCCTATATTTGTTTAAAAGATGGCAGAATAGATCTGTGATGCAGAAGCCAACTGCAAGCCCGTTCTCTCCACTGCCCCTAGTCTTCACAGCCACAATGCCTCCTGAGACTCCCATTTCCTCTTTGCCTCTCCCGCACGCGCATCATGGCTAGCCCGCGGGCAGTATTAATTTGGCACGGGCAGTAAGAAATTGACTAAACTTCTCTTATGAGCCTTATACCACTGAGTTACTGAAGGAGCTGCTGGAATTCTGAAAACATTACCAAGCAAAAACATAAAACCAAAGCATTTTAAAGCAATGTCTTGCCTAAAATATCATCAGCGGAGGATGGCTAAGTGATGGGGAAGCACACTGTGCTGCCACTCATATTAGGAAGGGATATTCAAAGATCACAGCCTTTAAAGGAGGCTACAAGAAGCAATGTTCTTGGTCTCTAAGGAGCTTGACACTGAACTGCATGCAAGAATCAAGAAAAAGTCTGCAGTGGTGGCTGTTACTGGAAGGAAACAAGAGAATATCAATGGGCAGACAAACAACTATGAATGCAAAAGCTTATCGCCTCAGCTGGTGTAAATTGGAGTAGCTCATCACATAAAGGTTCTCTCTTACTTGAGCTAATTAGATCATGTGTACACTTGGTAGAGGAGACACTAAGCCCCCTTCTTTTGAGCTTACCTAGAGCTGAGCACGTTAAAAATTATGACATATGATCAGCCAGTGCTGAAAATACTGGAATAAAAGAATCTGGCATACTGTCTACAGTGCTAATTTCTTCTGTGTTGTGTGTTGACCATCACTCAACTTTCCTGCCTACTGTTCAAGTGCTCTCACAGTTCAGTTATTACTATGCAAAAAGCTGAGACTCTACAGTGGAAAATAGTAATGATTAAAATCGTTGGGAGAGAAAAAGAGGGCAGTCAAGTTAAATGTAAGTGCTCTAAGTGTTAAGAAAATAACACAACCACACTCCTTAAATGCCAAGTAAGACACTCATAGAAGTTTTTCTGCAAGTAACTTTGTTAGGTTATTTCTTGTTTATTGACTGCACGAGCCCATCAATTTGTGCTGGTTCCCAAAAACAGCGTAGCAGCATCAACACAGCACTGGCAGCAGCACCCTTGCTTTTTAGCCAAACCGCAACAGTTTCAAGTCCCCCACTGTTGACTTAGGCTCCTATTCAACGCTAATGATACAGTGGAGGTGATGCCTGGTTAGCATTTCCAGCCTTTGGCTGAATCAAGGTCCTACTGCTCAGGGCTCTCCAGATTGTTATAGGTATTTCTAAGGGGCTCCTCTCTATGTCATCACTGCACCAATTAGAAACGTAATTCTTTCTAGAAAAAGAATAAAGCTGACCCCCTCTCCCCAACAGATTAAATCCACTTGCTCAAGAAGAATCAACCTAGCTGGACCGAAATCTTCACACAGAAGGAATCAGAACTTTATTTCTTACAGCACATAGCTGAGGCTATCCTGGGTCTCGGCTTTTCCAAGAATGTGTGCCCAAAGAGAGGAATCTTTCCTCACACCCTCATAGTGACAAGATTTTGGCTCACCCTGGTCTCTGATAAAGAGCCCATAGGTTTCAAAAAAATAATAACTGAGAATTTAAATTCCTGGCCAGGGTACCCCTACCTCAGTAAAATACCCTGTAATGACCAATGCTCTTGGTAAAAGTTACCCATATGCAGAAGAGGCTAGCAGAAAGCTGACACACTATGTAAACTCCTTTTCTGGGGTGAATGGGGCTTACATTAATTCTTTGCATGGAAGTGAATATCACCGTATATGAGTTACAGGGAGCATACAATATCTGATTCACATCTATGCAGCCATTGCAACAACAGTATCATTACTTTGAAGAAAAGTTCTGTTATCTGTTCTAGGACCACAACATCCTGCACTGCACTTTTCCAGCAATTCTCATGAAAAAGCCAACACTGCTTCATCAAGGCAAGGTCATTGTGACTTGGGGCTCTCAGTTTAGTTCCTCAGAGATCTGGAAAACAAGGATTGTGTCAGCTTGATTTCTACTGTGACCAGAGTTGTCATGACTCAAGGCATGGTTTCCATATACCCATTTTCATGGCAGCCATTTATTCATGACAGACATATAAAAAATATATTTAGAGGAAGGACAATGTTCATGGGCCTGTAATGCTCTAGTGGAAGAAATTGAAAGTAAAAATAAGGGCTAATTTATGCTAATGAGATCATTTCATCAAGGAAAGTAGCACAAATTACTTTGTTTTAGAAATTCCAATTAACTAGATTAATTTTTCATTTAAAGCAGCTTGAGTGTGACTACAATGACTGACATATGACCTGGACTTTTACAAAAGATGAGACAGTCCATTTTGCTTGTGTGCATGTATGGGAGGGAGAAAAATAGGGAACAGCTATTTCCCTGGTTCCGTCTTTCATTTCATCCTTCTCTGACTGAGTATTTTTCAAATGTTTCACAATATTCAAGCCCTCTTCAAAAGTTAATTAGGTAATTTATTGAGTAATGTCCCAAAAAATTGATGCAAATACCTTGTTTGCATTACCATATTTCTCTGCATTTAAAGAAGCATGCAAGATAAAAAAAAATCCTACCATGGTGATAACAACTACAGCTGTATGAAAACTCTGAAGTTTCCTTCCCTAGTGTGCCTCAATCAACGTTTTCATTTGTTTGATGCAAATGGGCTCTCTCTAGCCCCCATCCCCATTTTACTTTCAGTTGAAAGTTGAAAGGAACTCAAAATCTCAAAGCAAAATGATCGAAAGCATCATTTCTTCCAATTGTGTGTCAAAACCACCAACCCTCTCCTCCCTCCCTCCCACCAAAAGCAGCATAGAGTCTTGTGGCACCTTATAGACTAACAGACGTTTTGGAGCATGAGCTTTCATGGGTGAATACCCACTTTGTCGGATGCATCCGATGAAGTGGGTATTCACCCACGAAAGCTCATGCTCCAAAACGTCTGTTAGTCTATAAGGTGCCACAAGATTCTTTGCTGCTTTTACAGATCCAGACTAACACAGCTACCCCTCTGATACCTCCCACCAAAAAAATACATATGACTACCTAACACTGACTCAAGATTTTCCCAAAACGTTCATACAACTTTCAGTGTTCAGAGTTTGTAAGGAAACCTTACACCCTTGAGTATTCTTCGGTTCCTGATTTCAATGATTTAGCTCACCTTCTTCTTCTAGCCTTCGTCACATCTATGTGGGGTCAGATTTTTGAGTCCTTCTCAATTCCAGTCTGTACAAGCAGTTCTTCAGAAATTTAGCTGATAATCAAATCCTTTTATAGGACATGCATTCACCTAGCTTTGGGTCTTCCAACTCTTCTCTTACCCTCCACTTCTAAGTTTAAAACCCTGTTTCCTATATATTCTTCCAATCTTCTTTTCGCATGCCCAAACCATCAAATCCTGGATTCCCTAAGATTTTCTATAATTGGTACCACCTTTCCACGCTCCTTAATTCGTTTGTTCCAAACATGATCCATCCTTGTAACTTAACATTTTCACCATATTCAAGATCAGCTCCTACATCTTCCTCAGTGCCCATCATCCAGCTCAACTAATAATTCTAAATTATTGGACTTTTTTTTTTTTAAGTCTAGCTTACTCTTACCTATTCCAATTTTTTTGGTCATTTCTACTCAGCTTGGATAATGACACTAAATAGGTCTGTTTCATTTTTGTTTATACTCGAGTTTCTACTGTCAAGTTCATTTCCTGGTTACAAGGCATTTGCATAATATTGTTGTTTTTGGCTCACAACCTGCCAGAAAGTAGTTAAAATGAGAGGTTCTAAACTGATTAGATTTTAAACAATGTTATTCAAAGCTGCAATCAGATTAAATATTATACAAAATATATTACCAGATAATTTTATGCTTTAAGTTGGCAGTAAAGTTTTTACTCCTTTTCTTTAAAAAAATTTATTTCACATCACCACATCCAGCCAAGCTGTGGTCAGTTCTGTAGTCCAGGTTAGGGTGAGGAAAAGCCACCTTTCTGTTCCCTTAGTATTGGCTTTTGGGGTAACTTAGAAAAGTTTTGGGCTGCTCTACCTTATGCTGGCTAAAATAGTCCCAATCCAGGACCCCTCCTTATAACAGCGAGAGAGTAGGCAGTATACAGCGAGCAAAAACAGCTTTATGCCACCTGGGAAATTCTATTAATTCTGCTTATCTGTTCTCAGTAAATTGTTTTATTCAACTTTGATAGTCCAGCTAATCAGAAGATGCAGAGAGAAAAAGACAGTTGTTTTAAATGCTATGAGTAAAGGGCCATTATAATTTTATTTGAGACCTTGTTCTCAATATTTGACATGTCAAGAAAGGGATTCAGTCCTTGAGACTGAAACCCCTAAAACTGAAACGACAACTCTGTGGGACTGAGAAGTCTCATTTACAAGGATGCTTAGTTCAACATCTCACTAACAACCCCCTAACTGGTCCAGAGGCTGAAGAATATCTAAATCTTTGTAGTATCGCCATCTTGAGAAGAATGTGCTTAAAATCATTCTGTGCTTCTGTGCATAAGAGGACATCATATCAAGTCAAACTAGGCAACCGGTTTTTGACTGGAATGCCCAGTCCCAAAGTCCAGTCGGTGGTGCTGCGGGGCTAAGGCATGTCCCTGCTGCCCCTAGACACAGGGTCGGCCAGGGAGGCTCCACGCGCTGTCCCACCCCGAGCGCCAGCTCCGCAGCTCTCATTGGCTGGGAACCGTGGGTAATGGGTGCTGCAGGGATGGCACCTGTGGGTGCGAGCAGCATGCGGAGCCCCGTGGCCACCCCTGTGCCTAGGGGCCGCATGGACATACCAGATGCTTCTGGGAGCTGCCTGAGGTAAGCGTCACCTGGAACCTGCACCCCAAACCTACTCCTGCATCCCAACCCACTGCCCCAGCTCTAGAGCACAGACCATGCACCCTCTCCCGCCCTCTGACCCACTCAGCCCCCGCCTGGAGCCCCCTCCTGCAGCCCAAGCCCCTCAGCCCTGGCTCTGCCCCAGAGCCTGCATCCGCAGCTGGAGCCCTCACCCCAACCCTCTGCCCCAGCCCTGAGCCCCCTCCCACACTCCAAACCCCTCATCCTTGACCCCACCCCAGATCCTGCACCCCCCAGCACCCCAACCCCTCATTTCTGGCCCCACCCCAGAGCCCCACCCTCAGCCAGAGCCCTGACCTCCTCCCGCACCCCAACCGCAGGCCAGTGAAAATGAGCAAATTAGCAAGGGTGGGGGACAGTGAGCGACAGAGGGTGGGGGGATGGAGTGAGTGGGGGTGGGGCCTCTGAGAAGGAGCAGGGCCTTGGGGCAGGGGGACGGGAAGGGGCAAGGGTGTTCCGTTTTCTGCAACCAGAAAGTTGGCAACCCTCAGTCAAACCTGCAATACGCTGGTAAGGCAGGATGATAATAAATTTCAACCTGACAGAGAATGTAGCAGGCCGACAGTCTGATAAAATCCACTCCTGCTGGCCACAGGGCAGAGCCAAACAAATATGATGCAAATCTCAAACATTTTCTACAGCTGCATAATGGACTGAGCAATGTCAGGTAACGACTACAAAATGTTAAGTGTCCTGGAGTGTGAGAAGTTAACACATTAACATTTAGGGTGCCTTAGAGACAGTTTGTTTTTTCCAGTCTGCAAAATAGAACACCCCAAGGGAGTTTAGATACCAAAAATACCAAGCCTGAATTCATAGACTATAGAAAACTTACACGACTACTCTAGTTGACATTGGGTAAATTACTAAAAAGGAGGTTACCGTAAAGGGGAAAATAAGGGCATATCCATGCACAAGGAGACAATTTACTGAGCAGAACCAGCTCTTGTACTACACGTTGCATCCTGAGGGACATTGGCAGTACATTAAATACAATACAACTGTGTAATGCTGTCAAGTGATAAACCTCATTTCTGGTCCCTAGTGTAGGGAGTTTATCCAGATGTTGTGGCTCAATACCAAACTCTAGCTGCGGGACCAGCCCTATGGGGCCAGAAGCAACCAAGCATGAAGGCTGCTTTAACTTATGCTGGGAGTCCAGACTGGTACCAGGCCAGTCCCGGGATCAGGGGAATGCAAAGGTGTTTTAAAGTCACACTTTCAGTGCCAGTCAGTGCCAAGCCACCACACAAGCTCAGCTAGACCACAGAATGAGTAAGCGTTTTCACTGTTTTTGCTATACCTCCCTGTGGCAGGGCAGGGGTAAACCCCTGGAATGCCCTGCTAAAACGCTGGCTAAGTCCTGCTTTCTGGTAGGGAAGCCAGGCGCAGAGGCCCCGGGGGGCCAGCAGAGAGCCCAGCTGCAGGCCCTAATGAGGGCCAGCTCACAGCAATGACTTGAGCTAAGTAGAGACAGCTGGGCGGAGGAAGGGGCGGGCTATAAAAGCCCTGGAGACAGCTCAGTCAGGAGGCTAGCCTGGGAGAGGATAGGAGGCTTACATCTCTGTCTCCTCACCAAAGGCAAGGAGCCTCACGGGCCAGGAGACCCTGGGAAGGGTCTGACTGGGGATAGCTGTTGCGGGAATAAGGGGGACTACACTGTTGCACTGTAAATAAAGACACAAGAGTGAAACACTGAAGAAGGCCTGGGGACTCTTTATTTAACTAGCCAACACAGGGCACAGGCTCAACAGGGCGGAGACCTGTACGGACCCTGTAACGCTCCCCTTTGACTACACAACACTTACTTGTCCTCTGAGTTAGGTTCCTACCATCCATTCAAATGCCAGTGTGTGCTATTGCCCAGCCGCGAGTTTCTTTGTTACAGTCCAACTTAACTTTTACACAATGAATGGTAAGACTTGCCACGCGCTGGGGGCGTGATACCGCCGCTGTCACAAAGCCTGTGCTCTTTGCTCTCTTCAGTAGATTCCACACTCACCAAGTCCCTGTTTCAGGACAGGCAGCTGTACATCAAAGTAGTTGACAGTAGTTGATTTAGGGGGGAAATTTAAGGGAATTCAGTGTCCTTGACCAATGCCGGAGGGATAGGCCTGGGGCACTGAAGTCCATAGAACATTTGCAGCACAAGCAGAAATAGGCCTCTCTTCCCATACTGCGCGCATCAGTCCTAACCTCAAGCAGTTTCCATGCCAATTTAGTGCCTTGCAGACAAAGGTGTCAATGAATGCCAGTTACGGTAGTGGCTTACTAATGTGGGCATTTGTCTAATGGGAATTGCACTAAGTGCAGAAACCAGTCATCCGATAATCCTGACTAGAACATAATCTTACATTTGAGAGGCAACATGATCAGATGGATAGGACCCTGGACAGGTAATCAGGCAAGCTGAGGTCTATTCCTAGTTCTGCTATTGACCTGCTGGTGATCTCATTCAAGTCATTTTATCCCTCTATGCCTCTGCTTGCTCTCTGACCCTTTGTCTGTTTAGACTGTAAGCTCTTTGGGGCAGGGAGTGACTCTTCCTATTCATTTGTACAGCGCCTAGCGCAATGAAGCGCTGAACTTGGCTGTGGCCCTGAGGTGCTACTTTCAGACAAATAATAAATACCATAGGAGTAATTTAAATAGCACACCTTTCATCCTGCAGGATCCCAAAGCACTTCCTGCATTTCATAGACTGCATATGGCATACAGAGAGACACACAAACACCACACACAACTAACAGGATCAGTTCAGCTTAATGTTAGTATTTCACAGTATTTGGACTGTGTTGCACAACTTCCAGCAACCCACTTTCAGATTTCAGCTCTCTTCTCCAGTGAGTGCGGAGTATTTAATTTCTGCCATACAGTCCTATAGCAATCCTACCTCATCCAAAAGGCATCGTTATGACAAAAGCAGTGTCCTCTGTCTATTAACAGTCTTGTATAGTACACATTCATACTTGCTCGATTTTGGAGGAACTGAGTAGGTTGCAAGGCTGAACAGAGGGACTGCAGCTGAGCTGGAAGGCCTGTAGAGAAGGCACTCAGAATCAGATGCCATATGCCTATGAGCTTTTGTCATAAACAGATAGTTAAGGGTTAATGCCCCTTTTACCTGTAAAGGGTTAAGAAGTTCACATAGCCTAGCTGACTCCTGACCAGAGGAACCAATGGGGGAACAAGATGTTTCAAAAGGAAGGAGGGAAGTTTACTTTGTTTAGTCAGTTTCAGTTTCAGCCGGAGTGAGAAAGATCAAGGAACCAGCCTCTTATCAGAGTAGTAAGTTTTAGAAAGGGATAAATAGGTTTATGTTTATTTTCTTTGTAACTTGTCTTGGTGCCATTAAGGGAATTATCAAATTGGGTATTCTTCTGTGTATTAAGATTTTTGCCCAGGGGAACATCCTGTGTTTTCTATCTGTTGTCTGTGAGGTCAGCTGTATGCTGTCTCCCAGAGGTTTTTTTCTTTTACCTTTCTTTTCTTTAATTAAAAGCCTTCTTTTTAAGAACCTGATTGATTTTTCCTTGTTTTATGATCCAAGGGGATTGGATCTGGACTCACCAGGAATTGGTGGGGGAAAGGAGGGGGGATGGTTAAATTCTCCTTGTTTTAAGATCCAAGGGATTTGGATCAGTGTCCACCAGGGAATTGGTGGAGGAGTCTCTCAAGGCTACCCAGGGAGGGGAAGGTTTTTGGGGGGGGGAAGGGAGTGATCCAGATACTCAGAAATTCTGGATGGTGGCAGCGAGACCAGATCTAAGCTGGTAATTAATCTTAGAAGTGTCCATGCAAGTCCTCACATCTGTACCCTAAAGTTCAGAGTGGGGGTGAGACCTATGACAGCTTTACTCAGCCTATTCTAATCTTTCATACTCAGAATGCCACAGGGACAATGAGGGACTCTGTTTAGGCTGTCAGGATGCATCGAGTACTTGGCTAGCTCCACAGCCACAGAAACAAAAAGACACCCACCAGGCTAGGTTGAAAGAAACCAAGGTTGTAAAATTGTTTCCCAGTTTCCTCAGGACAGCACCGCAGCATTGTTCCCCGCCGCTTCCCTCCGGGGGCCACCGCCATGCCACCCTTTCCTCAGGGTGCAACAGCCAGGCCCCCGCCCCTGCTCTCCTCAGGGTGATTTACCTTAGAACAGAGCATCCGTGTTCTGGGTAGGTGTGAAGCCCTGGTGAGGACAGCAAGGAACCAATCCATTCCTCTTTATAGCTGGTCCCGCTGACCACTTCCTGTTTAGCTTTGCCTGCCTAAAATCTTAACACGTATCCCTACCATTCCTATGTCTACTGCTTTGTGCGTACATCCCCTCACTATAGAACTAATTAAAAAATGTTTCAATTAACTTCTTATGACTCCTTGAAAACCATCTGTGTAATTTTGCATTCATTTCCTTTAATACCACCGACAGAATTATGTTCATCTGCCTGAAATACTTTGTTTATTGTTAATATCGCAAGACCTCATTTATGGATGTCATGGTCCGTTACCCAATTTTAATAGCGGCCAGCATCTACCCTGTATTTGTGTTTGCGTATTGTAGTAAATGGTGCTCTTGAGACATGGCAGAAAGGATTAGCCATCACGCCCAGGTTTAGCGAACACATGGCTCTAGAGGAAGCGTTTCCCACCGTGCTGAGTCAGGACATTATGCAATGTTTTCCAGTAAGATACTCCCTTGCAATTAGTTAGCAACACAACAGGCTGAGTGGAATGATGATGATTTGTTGTCAGGCAGGTGGCTGGACGCATCTTTACAAGTTATCAGCCTGATTCTCCACTGCCCTGCAGCTTGAGTAATTATTTAGCCCCCTATTCAAAAGGAAGTTTTAAAGGCTAGGCAGTCAGAATTCTCCACTCACACGGCTTACAGACAGCCCCCCAACCTGAAGCAAATATTCACCAGCAACCGCACACCACACAACAGAAACACGAACCCAGGAACCTATCCTTGCAACAAAGCCCATTGCCAACTCTGTCCACATATGTATTCAAGTGACACCATCATAGGACCTAATCACATCAGCCACACCATCAGGGGCTCATTCACCAGCACATTTACCAACGTGATATATGCCATCTTGTGCCAGCAATGCCCCTCTTCCATGTACATTGGCCAAACTGGACAGTCTCTACGCAAAAGAATAAATGGACCCAAATCTGACCTCAGGAATCATAACATCCAAAAACCAGTGGGAGAACACTTCAACCTCTTTAACCACTCAGTGACAGACTTGAAGGTGGCAATTTTGCAACAACCAAAAAAAAAAGCTTAAAAAACAGACTCCAAAGAGAGACTGCTGAACTTGAATTAATGTGCAAATTAGATACAATTAACTTAGGTTTGAATAGAGACTGGGAATGGTTGGGTCATTACACTAATTGAATCTATTTCCCCATGTTAAGTATATTCACACCTTCTATGGGTCATCTTGATTATCACTTCAAAGGTTTCTTTCTCTCTCCTTCTGATGATAGCTCATCTCAATTGATTGGCCTCTTACAGTTGGTATGGCTACTCCCACCTTTTCATGTTCTCTGTATGTATAAATATCTTCTGTGTGTTCCATTCTATGCATCCGATGAAGTGAGCTGTAGCCCACAAAAGCTCATACTCAAATAAATTTGTTAGTCTCTAAGTATCAGAGGGGTAGCCGTGTTAGTCTGGATCTGTAAAAGCAACAAAGAATCCTGTGGCACCTTATAGACTAACAGACGTTTTGCAGCATGAGCTTTCGTGGGTGAATACCCACTTCTTCAGATGCAAGTCTTAGTCTCTAAGGTGTCACAGGTACTCCTGTTCTTTTTACTAGTGACAGCATAGTACATCTACTTGGCACAGGATGAGTGCATAAGACGGTCAAGAGTCAGGCCCTATATATTTAGGGCTCATTAATCCTTGCCCAAATTCAGCTAGAATCATAGAATCTCAGGGTTGGAAGGGACCTCAGGAGGTCATCTAGTCCAACCCCCTGCTCAAAGCAGGACCAAACCCAACTAAGTCATCCCAGCCAGGGCTTTGTCAAGCCTGACCTTAAAAACCTCTAAGGAAGGAGATTCCACCACCTCCCTAGGTAACCCATTCCAGTTCTTCACCACCCTACTAGTGAAAAAGTTTTTCTTAATGTCCAACCTAAACCTCCCTCTCTGCAACTTGAGACCATTACTCCTTGTTCTGTCATCTTCTACCACTGAGAACGGTCTAGATCCATCCTCTTTGGAACCCCCTTTCAGGTAGTTGAAAGCAGCTATCAAATCCCCCCTCATTCTTCTCTTCTGCAGGCTAAACAATCTCAGTTCCCTCAGCCTCTCCTCATAAGTCATGTGCTCCAGCCCCCTAATCATTTTTGTTGCCCTCCGCTGGACTCTCTCCAATTTATCCACATCCTTCTTGTAGTGTGAGGCCCAAAACTGGACACAGTACTCCAAATGAGGCCTCACCAGTGCTGAATAGAGGGGAATGATCACATCCCTCGATCTGCTGGAAATGTCCCTACTTATACAACCCAAAATGCCATTAGCCTTCTTGGCAACAAGGGCACACTGTTGACTCATATTCAGCTTTTCATCCATTGTAACCCCTAGGTCGTTTTCTGCAGAACTGCTGCCCAGCCATTCGGTCCCTAGTCTGTAGCAGTGCATGGGATTCTTCCGTCCTAAGTGCAGGACTCTGCACTTGTCCTTGTTGAACCTCATCATATTTCTTTTGGTCCAATCCTCTAATGTGTCTAGGTCCCTCTGTATCCTAGTCCTACCCTCCAGCGTATCAACCCTCCTCCCAGTTTAGTGTCATCTGCAAACTTGCTAAGGGTGCAGTCCACACCATCCTCCAGATCGTTAATGAAGATATTGAACAAAACCGGCCCCAGCACCGACCCTTGGGTCACTCCACTTGATACCGGCTGCCAACTAGCTAGCTAGAGATGGTCTTAGTGTAACTATAGGTACAGGGCAGGATGGGTCAGGAGAGGCTGGACCAGATATGCATGTTGAGACACATACTACTGATCCTTTAAAACAGAGCAGCTGGGTATTACATGATATGAACTATCAGGCTGGGGTTCAACCCACAGGCCCATGGGCGCCATGCAGGAAAGTTAGATGTGAAAAGTGGGACCTGCCAACTAGTGCTATCTAGATATTTTGCACTACTGACATGAAGAGACACTAGAGAGGTAGCATGGGCCGATGGGTGGAGCACTGGACTGGAATCAAGAGACCTGGATTATATTCTTGCCACTGACCTGATTCCCCTCCAACCTACTTCTGTGTTGTCTGTTTAGCATGTAAACACTGTGGGACAGAAACTGCCTCTTTATGTGTATTTGTATAGCAAAATAGGGCCCTGATTTCAGTTGGGGCCCATCAGTGCTCCTATAATACCAACAGTCAAAATAAAAGTTGGAAGAAGGGGCTTTCTGTGCCCCTTTCCCCTCTAACTTTCCCCGACAACACAGAGCAAGAGTCAACTCAAAATATTCTTCAATGGTTGAAAGATTTTTAAGTGGTTTCATTTTATTTTATTCTGTTTGGTTTTATTCTTCCCAAAAGGAGGTTATGGTTTTAAACTGCATTAATGACAGTTGGCGCTGGTTCTACATTGGTATTGTACGAAGCTGGCCTGGCTACTAGACCGGTAGATCTCCTATGTATCTTTAAGTAACCATGGTGATAGAAGAGGGATTACTTCCAAAATTCAGCCAGGACATTGTAGCAGGGATAAGAAGGGGCATCTTGACTTCAGTTGGTTACCACTCACTACCAACTCTGCAGCCACAGTTAGTCCAACTGAATTTGATGCCTACAGATCATCTACAGTGTATCTCTATGTCTGCCTGGCAACATACATACCAGTACTGACTTTTTCATGTGTCTGTCAAGCTCACTTGCATAACCATCCAACCTACGGCATGCAGGGCTTTGAGTCTGGTGCATGTAAACTCTTTGAAATGTGTACAATTTGGATAGGAGGATTTCTTGTATGCTGTCGGCACATCCCAAAATCAGGGATAAAAAAAAGTCATAACAACCCCCGCAGGCTAGAAGAGTTTCTGCTTATTGTGTCTACAGAGCCACTGCCTGGAAGCCTGAAGGCCAATTTCACACCAATCCACTCATTAAATAACTAGATCCACACTGTACAGACTAGGGTGAAATGCAGACAACGACACTTGATCTCCCTACGCAGATCACGGCACAAAGGAAACAAACCTCCAAAATGTTATTTTAAAATTGCAGTTTCCTAAATGGTAATAAACATCTTGTACTTTCTTGCTGTATTTTCTTTCCCTCACCAGCTGTCCTTGCCAGGTTTTTCGCTGGCTCAGTCCTGCGTGGAATCAATAATTTGAACTAAACCCCAAAGGGCAGTAATATTCGAGCCAGCCAATATTATCTCGGAATGGCTCGTGACACTGATTCTTCATGAATTCACAATTTTATTTATTTAGCAGCTATCACGCAGGAGAATGACAATGTATTACTGATTGTCAAGCTGTTTAATCTATTTTCCTTCTTAAAGAAGAGGGATCTCTAACAAAGAGGAGAAACATGCAGTGCTCAATGCCCCTGCTTTCCTCAGTGGCATAGTAAAGAAATGAGCTAATATCAGCGACACCAACAGCCCTAACAGTACCTACTATATGATAAGATAAGAACAGGTTGTCACATTGAAATGACTTGGTTTGAAAGCGGAACGCGGAGTGCTGCACTGAAAAACCAAATACTTAAGTAAGATGTAACAAACATATTTATTAGATGAACAGCCTTTAAAAAAGGACACCATCAGCTTGAAAACTAGTCACTTTTGGGTACTAAGTCTATAAGTGTTTATGATTTTACAATTACAGCTTTATATAGTTTCTGAAGTTTTTCTCTCCCTGGTGGTGCCTGAAAGACCCCCACACAAACAAAGTGATTATACAGGAAAATGGGCCATATGCAAAGAACCCAGAGACTCTGCCACTCCTGCTCAGGGGGAGCAGCACTTTGACCCCCATTCTGTAATCAAAGGGACTTTTCACAAAGTACCGACCAACCAGAAAATCTATTAAAAATGAAATAAAAATCACTTCCTCTCAATGTTGTATGTGATGCTGTTGTAGTTGCATTGGACCCAGGATATTAGAGAAACAAGGAAGAAGGGCTCCGTGTAGCTTCAAAGCTTGTCTCTCTCACCAACAGAAGCTGGTCCAATAAAAGATATTACCTCACCCACCTTGATGTTCTCTCTACACAGTTTTAGGTAGTATAATCTAAGGTGCTGCTTTTAATGCGTTTTATTAAAGGTGCTGTAATGAAGTCTCCAATAGAGGGATGATTTTTAAGTTGACGATGTCTTTTATAATTTCTAGCAACTACGATATAGGGTTGGTTTTCAGAACCACATTCCAATTTTATCTACTGTACCTACCCCGGGTGAACTTACATGGTCCCGGTTAACACAGTGTCTGAGTACTTCACAGTGCAATGTGTTTATCCTCACAGCAACCCTGGGAGGTTGGGCAGTGCTATTATTAATTACTATTTACAGGTGGGGAACTGAGGCACAGATGTGCTCATAGAGGTAACTGAACTTAGGTCTCAGGTTCCAAGCCAGCACCCTCACCACTGGACCCTCCTTTCATTTCAGCTTCCAGATAAATATCAAATGGATGCTGCAGGGAAAACAAAATTCAAAGCTTTAGGAACAAATCCCCAACCAGTGAAAGTCACCATAGCTCCATCCAGTCAAAGGCCAATATGCCAATTTAAGCTTACCGGCTTTCAGGTTCCAATCTTACCTAGCTTTGCTCATCCAAGTACTTACAGGAGTGCCATTATTACTATTTGCACTGCAGTAATGTCTAGAAAACCCAGTGAGGGGCCCATTGTGTTAGGTGCTGTATACATATACAGGAAACCAATTGTCCCTGCCTCAAAGAGTTTACAATCTAATATGGGACTAGTGATCCCAAGTAAGGATTAGTCACTTGAACAGCAGTCTGCAGGGTCAGGCATTTATATGGCATCTAGGTATAATTCATATGAAAGGCAATGTAACAAAGAGGCTAATGATTAAAAAAGATCTATATGCCAGAGCACTTCCAATAGCACAGAAAAATAAAAGCCAAAAAATATGTTACATGCAAGCGTTTTGAAACCCATCAGACAGTCTAACTCCAGCAGGAGTGTTTTGCACAAGCACATGGGAAGAGAGATCCCAGAACTACCACAGAGGACCTGCCTGCTTCAGAGGCATATGACAGTCGAGACATGCTTGTTTGATCTCTTGGGAAGAAAGCTTATGGCAATGAAATGCTCACACACAGCATTCCCTCTGAGGCGGCTTCGGTCCAGTGGTGCTTATATTCATCAGAAGGAGATATTGAGAGAGAAAAGGAAAACAAGGACATCTCTTTAGAAATGTGATAAAACTAGGGGGAGGGAGATATATCATCTGCACATTAAATATTCTTTAACAGTAACCTCTTCAAGTTATTCCAAGTAGAGCTGATCAGAAATTTCTTTCCTCTTGCAGAAAATTCCCCCCCAAATTAAATGTTTTCACAGAAAGTTTCAGGAGAATGTTTCCAGCTGAAAACGGAAAAGTTTTTGCTTTTCAGGTTTTTGTTTTCCAGTGGAATATACAGACAGAGAGAGAAATCAGATACTTTCTGCAAATATTTTCAATGAGTCAAAAATCCTGTTTTCTGTTGAAAAAAATTTTAGTAAAGAGAAAATCACTGGAGGGTCATACTGCAGGAGGGTGACTGTGAAAAAAAAACTTGTCTGTCTAATATCCTGGGTCCAACAGGGCTACAACACTGCAAAAATCTTAGTGTGACATACAAAGGGGAAAAGAAGAAGACTATGCCAACGGCATTGACTTTCCCATTGGGTGGGAGAGAAAGTCACAGTAATTGTCCCTTTAACTGCAACAGAAACTCATTCTCTCTAATAGGGCTTAGGAACCTCCCTCCCCTAAGCCTCCATTTCTGCTATTACTGAAGTCAATGGGAGGTTTGCCATTGACTCCAATAGAGGCAGAATGAAGCTTACTTCAGATCTCCTCCTCAAAGGCAGGGGTGTTTTCCTTAGCCAGAATTGGGTTCAGGCTTTAAGCAAAGATTGCAGGTGGGTTAAGTTCATTCATATTCCTTTGTGCTGGCTCACTCACCCTTAGTGACTAGAGGAATGAAATAAACTGAAATCATCATTTTATCTTACAAGTCAACGGAGCTCTAAATTACCTTCAAATCTGAGGTCAACTCTCCCCTTCTGACTGTACACGGACTTCTTATGGCATTTGCTGGGGATAGATTGAAACTGTACTGCAGCTTGATTTTCAGTTTAGGATAGGAGCATTAATATTTTATAAGAAGTTCAGCGTAGCCCCTGTAGAACTATCCTTTGCACCTTTATACCACAAGAGCTCAGAACTTCTCTATCGCCGGTTCTTCTAAAGGCCTACTCGATGCAACACAGGGAAAGAATGTATACTAACAACCTCTGTGAAAGGCCTGCTGAGGTAAGAATGAGAATGTTTGCACTGAAGGCCTCTGCATGGCAGCGAGTGCATGCTGGTTATAATGGTAAAGGAACTCAGGCCTTATCCGGAATGTACGAGATTTCTTAAGATCTACCAGTTTGTACAACCAGTCCTTTCTTATTGGCCAGTCTGGCTTTAAGATAAAGATGAGCTTGACCCGTTTTCCTTGCACTAGCCTTTTCCCAGCAGCAGAGCTGCAGATTGGCTTGATGCCCCTAAAGGGCATCCAGTGAGGAAAGCCTGGACAACAAAGGAAGGATTCTGCAGATAGAATATAGCTGTGATTTGTATATACCTGACATTTATATGTTACAATGGAAGGCCGTTATAAATGCGCATAGGGTGAACATCAATCCTGTACAGAGGGCCAGTGCAAGACCGATGGCATCGCTTACATCCCATTTCAGGGATTAATTGGTGCACAGGATTTTTAATGGCCCTCTGCACAGGGTGGAATTTCATCCACAGAGAGACAAAGCAGAGAGATACTTGGTGGTCTAGGCTGGTACAGATTAAACAGTGGTATAGTGATTAAAAAAAAAAAAAAAGTGGGAAAACTAACCTAAACTTCATCTTCACTAAATGAGAAGTGGGTACACTCTGTTTCCCCCCACAATCGCTCTCATAATATCCAGAGAGGGGGATACACACTTATACACACACACACACACACACACACACACAATATATATATATAAGATTACACATACAGCAGTTCAGGTGGAACAATCTAGGAATCAGTCCTGCAAGCACAAAACATTTAAGCTTGGGCTTAACTTTAACCACGTGAGTCAGTGGTCCCCAACGCGGGGGCATCTTAATGCGCCCGCGTCCTACCCCCAGGACAGCACCCGCCAAAATGCCGCCGAATTTCAGCGGCATTTCGGCAGCGACGCTTCTCGATGATGACGCTTGTCGCTGACAAGTAATGTCATCGAGAGGCGTCGCTCCCAAATTTCGGCGGGGACGCCTCTCGATGACGTCGCTTGTCGATGGCAAGCGGCGTCATCGAGAAGCATCGCTGCCGAAATGCCGCCAAAATTCGGCGGCATTTTGGCGGGTGCTCCACCGCCGCAGTGGTCCTTCGGCTGGCGCCCGCCAGCCAAAAAGGTTGGGGACCACTGACATGAGTGGACCCATAGACTTCAATATTTAAAATTAAGCCCATGAGTAAGAGCTTGGCTGGACACTCAAACTCCAACCTAAATCTGTTTCTTTATTCTGTAATGTTCCTTTTTTTGCTATCAAGGAAAATTAGATTTATTTTTCAGTGCTGAATGCAATCAGTTGGCTGTTTGTTTTCGCTCCCACTAAGAGTAAGCACAAGTAATTGTTGTTACGTGTGTTTCAATGACTATCTTTTAGGAGTATTTATCTAAGAAAAGTTTATACAACCTATAGAAAATTATTTTGCAAAAATAAAAAAGTCATCTCTGCAGCTCCTGAAATTCATGTCTGTATTTTCAACTCTTCCCTCCTCCTCACCCACAAAGCATCCATTTTAGATAAACCTCCAGAATAGCCAAAGGATATATACTGAACTTAGGTTTGATTTGGAATATCCAAATTTCAAACAAACCGTCTCTCCTGAGATTGCTTTTGTTTGTTTGTTTGGAAATTCAATAAGCAGCAAAGCTTCGGTTTACATTTTGCTGCATGCCATTTATGTTTTAACGTAGAAACAAACCTTTTGCTACAAGTTTAAATAAAAGAGAAGCAAGAAAAATGAAATTCAGTCTCTGGGCACCACATACGATTAAAATGTTGGATAGAGCAGTGCTGTGATGTGATCTCATATGTGATCTTATTTCTTTGAACAAGATGCAATTATAGAAGATAATCCACAATGTGGCTTTTTGTTGTTGTGTTATTTTGCTTTTCCACTCTGCCAGGATAAAAGTACAGACAGAGAGAGTCACTGGAAAGACTATGGATAAACACAAGTGGTAACATACTAACACCTGCCCAAAAAAACTGAAAAATAAAATAAAATTTGAGAAATCTTGAAATATTTTGAATCAGCATTTACTCAGTGAAATGTCACTTCAAATCAACATTTTATAAACAAAACACTGTTTCAAAACATTTGAAATGTTTAAACGTAAATTAATTTTTCAAATTATAACCCTCTGCAAAGAGGCTGTACTTAAGCATGTGCCTAACTTTAAGCAAGTGAGTAGTTCCATTGAACTTGGTGCTTAAGCAAGTCTACTCATATGCTTAAGCACTTGCCAATAAGGAAGTGCCTGGCTGAATTGGAGACTGAAAGAGTAAGTGGTTCTTTGGAGAAAAACCAGCATGTGGCAGTGTAATTAAAAACTGTCTCGTAATGAACATGCACAAGAGCGCAGAACTAAGGTTGCACAGGAAGCTTTCATTTCCGCAGTTCCTCACTTTTTAGTGCTTGACATTGCAACCTTCATGTTCTTTTACTGGGGGATTTTAATGTGGTATTTTGTATTATAGATCCTCCTCACACTCAAACAAGGGGAGCAATACAAATCAAATTGATTTATTCAATATCACAAAATTCATCATATTATTCAATGAATATACTTGACCTGCTCTATTAAAAATCCACACATTACTTGGGGCTCCATTTTATAGTGTTAATTCATGCCTAAACTTTAGCTCTTTTAGAATTATAAAGGTCTTTCCTTCCAATGCAGGAATGCTGGTAGAGTACAATAGGGAAATCCATCTTCCTTAAACAAAGCTTTCTCTCTTGATCTTCCAAACCAGAAGTAGGAAGGATACTTAATCTACCATTATCTGGCACACCTGCTAAGTGGAAAGAGAGTCAATTATTCTGGAATGTCACTTCAAGACATATATATATATTAACAAAATATCTACCTCCAGAAATTAGGTAAATAAATTTTGCTAAGTGTCTCCCACCCCAAGCTACTGAAAAAGAATGAGTCATCCATTTAGCTCTGGTCACAGGAAAGAGGGAGTTAGGTGATAGCAACATGCATGGGCATTTTGCTGGAACACAGTGTTCCGAATATGACAGCAGCAGGAAAGAACCATTTCTTGGACCATTTCCATTTAATAAAATTTGAATATTGTTTGTTTTCAGGAATCCTTCAATCAGTCAAATACCTCCTGAGTTATTCAAATTTCTTAGGGCCTTGGGCTTTTCACGCAGCCATGGTACTGCCAGCACTTTGTTAATCCCATGCATTTCATTAATAATTTTCCTTTATGTAACCCCCCCCCCAAAAAAAAATCAGATAAAATACCTTAATAATTTTTGTTCTTTCTGATAGGAAAGATTTTTCTGCTAAGTAAAATATTGGCTATTCAAAGCCTTAAAATAAGGAATATTCTGATCTGCTCTTAGAAAATAGGCATGAAGTATTCTGCAGAAATGCTAGTGTTTACAATATAGATCACACAGTGTTTGGTGCAATGATTGGGTAATGCCAACAGCATAAAAAGAAATAAATGCCAAGTGTGACTTTTCCTGTAGTAAAATGAAGCACACAGACCGTGGAGCACAACGCCATCCCACCAAGCAATCCAGGATTGTGGACGGGTAAATTCTGTTTCCACAAGATTACAGCTACACTTCGCACTGGAGGTGTCAATTCCAGTTCCCTAGATGTACCCGCAACTAGCTCTGATGAAGCTAACACATTAAAAATGTAAGGATAGCATCAGCGCCATGGGCAGTGGGAGGCGCTAGGCTCTCAAGGACATATCTAGTGTCTCAAAGGGGGTCATACTTGGGGGCAGTTTGCTCCTCCTGCGATTTGCACCTGTGTGGCCACCTGTCTATTTTTCGAGTGCTAGTCTGAGGAGAGCACAGGTATATCTCCTCGAGCTGGAACTTACTCCTTCCACCTCTAGTAAAGGTGTAGCCTAAGAGTGAGATTTTCAAAATCACTTTGTTCCCACTGAATCCCACCGTGAAAATCCAGCTCCTATTATTCAGGGGTTCACATTCATACTTGATAATTGGACACACAGTAGACACAGCTAGAGAGTATCAGAGGTAGACAGGGTAGACTAGAGAACACTGTATGAAAAAGTCCACTGAGATGGTACCAGAGGTGAAAGTAAGCCGGTACGGGCCGGTACGGCGCATTGGTAAGAAACTGGCCAAAGCATTCAGTACAAATGGGTAAAATAGGCTAGGTTTAACTGTAGTAATAACAAAAATAAATAAAAAAATAAACAAAAATCAGATTTATCTCTTGAATTAAATATATTTTACATTCTCTAGAAACCAAATGCTCCCCTTCAGTTTTCAGTTTTTACTTCTTGTTAGGTGGAAGACGTTCACGTGATTCCGAACGTTAGCTTTTGAGTGCCATCATGGTAACTGCTTGCTTCTTATTGGTCAAGTATGTCGTGTCAGGCACACAATTTGCAGTAGAAGGCACCCGGTGTGACTCTCCCCTCCGTTGGAACAATGTAATTAAATGTAGTTGATTGCAGAATCACACACTGCATAATTCAGCCTTCGCTAAGAAGGAACGACTCACCGGAGCGGAGATGTTGCTGGAAGGGGCCCAGTGTTGTGAAATTCATGAAGGCAGAATGGATTGCAGCAAACATCCCTCTCTGCAAGCTAAGGGACCACCCCTAAGCGCTGTTGGAGAGAGAATTAGTGTTGACCCTGGAGATTAGGGGAGCTGAAAGGCAGCAGGCGTGGGGGCGGGGTCTAAGGAACGCAATGTGAGCAGGACCCAGGAGTGTCATTGTGCAGAAAGCCCCTTCCTCCCCACCCAATTCACTCTTGGGCTGGTTCTCCTGTGGGCCGCCTGCTTTCCAGCGTGCAGATCCACACGCACGGGCCCTTGGGGGATGAGGCAGCTTGGGGAGCGAGTGTTGTGTGCACGCTGCAGGATGGAGGGGTGGCGTTGCGCTCCATGGCCAGGGCGCAGCGCTCTGCTTCCAGCCCTTGGGTTCATTCATTATCCAGCCAGCTGCAGGAGGGAGAGCTTACCTGGCTGCAATCGGGGAGAACCAGAGCTAGGGACCCTCCTTCCTTCTCCTGTGCCCGGGCTCTTTGGGGGAATCTCTGCAGCAGTCCCCATTGCAGGCGGCTGCGGGGAGGTGCCAGAGGCAGGAGCCAGCCGCGGGGATGGGCAAGGAGTGGGGCTTGGCAGCGCGCAAGCTGGATTCCAAAGCAGCTAGGTCCCGGGGTGAAACTTGTCCATCTCATGCCTCTTTCCCACTGGGGAGGGGGGGGATTGCTGCTATTTGCTGGTCCCTGACACCCCCCGGGCCTCTGCCCCTCTTACACACTAATGGGGATGTTTAAACATAAACGTGAGGAAATACGGGGTTGTCAGTCAAAAAGAACAGCAACAAATGAAGAAGTTGAAAGTCATCCACAAAAAGTCATGTCTACCCAGCTGACGTTAAAGCAATGCTGCAGCAGCGCTTTAACGTGGCTGTGTAGTCGCGGCTCCAGCTCTCCCAGCACTGTAATAAAACCACCCCCCACGAGGGGCGTGGCTACCAGCGCTGGGAGTGCGGCTACCAGCACTGTAGCCCTGTCTATACTGACACTTTACAGTGCTGAAACTTGCATTGCTCGGGGGGTGGGGGGGAGGAGGTTCACACCTGCTTTTAATCCCTCCATTGCATTATCACCTTTTTATCCAGTGCAGGTGGAAAGGTCAGCAAAACCAGCATCAGCTGCTCTACAGGAACTGGTACCCTCCCCTAAGACAGTGCATGATCCCTCAACATACCCAAGCACTTTTGACCCGATGACATGGAAGTCCATGTTCATTCCCAGACATAGATATCCTCTATGGCAATGTAGTGCATCTCTTCTGTATGTGACTGACAGGAGAAGTTCACTGATGATTTATCAGTTTAAATAGCATATAATCAGAGCAATAAATTCAATGTCTAATTGGATCATTACTTACTCTGAGAGCTGTGTTAGAAGCAGACTAAAACAAAATATCCTAACAGTTACCAGGAAATGAACATCCAATAAGTATGGTACAAAGGCATGTTAGCCGGATGGTAACTATCATATCCATCAATGACATCCGGAACATGATAAAAGCTTGTTCTTAAATAAGGCAAACCCATCCGATCTGAGGCAGTTCGTGATCTATTCTGTTTTGATGCAACCACATTGTTGAGGACTTGCCATTGTACTTTTGTGCAACATTTAGCACTCCAACTACTGTGCTCACGCACCCTTGTGTTCCCTCCCTGATATTACACTGCTGTTGAGCAGCAAGCAAGCATACGAAACAAAATGTTTAAATTACAGACTTTTGCTGTTGCCTTTCTGATTATCCATCCCACAACACAATAAAATCCAGCTGATGCAGAACTCCACTGGCACTGCCAAAGCATGCTGCGGAGCGATTCATTTAGCACCACAGAAACACCTCCAAAACCTCATTTATTGGATTCTGCTGAAAATCACAATAATTCCAATGCAAATGTCAAAATGAGAGGAGGAAAAAGTTACGTGATTAAAGAAGTGAGTAACAAGGAAGGCTCTCTACATACACTCAGAAAAGGTTACAGTTTACACGAGGCAATTCCTTTCCTTCTCTGCCTCTGCGAGTGGATATAAACTCTTGAAAGTAAGAGGCAGTCATTTAGATGCAGTACAGGTCTCCTTGACTTCAGTGGGGGCAGAGTGAGGCCAACGCTGGGCACTCTCGGTGTACAACTCCTTTGTTTTTCTGTTACAGCTTTAGATAGGTTCCATCTGTTAATTAACACCAAAGGTGATCTGTATCTTTCCATATTGGGATTGGCCTGGCTCTCTGAAATCATTTAGGCCTCAGTTCAGCAAAGCACCTACGCACGTGTTCAACTTTGAGGTCTGTGCTTGCTTTCAGCGAGATGCAAGCATCTGGTTAAGGGCTTTGCTAAACAGGATGGACAGTAGGCTGTACTTAAATGCTTTGCTGAATTGGGACCTTACATGGGGTCTGCAAAAGCGTAAGAGAAATAATATGGAGAAGGGCATTGAAGTGTCTTTCTCGCAAAGTGTCTCCATTGATTTTGCTGAATTTGGTCCATCATGTTTAACTGTGTGGGAGGGAGAGCACAAGTTTTGCCTAGTCCTCATTAACATAAATTGGGTAATTGCCACAGGCATATAGACAGCATTTCATGCCCAAAGTAACTGCCGTTATAGTCAGTGGCCTGGAAAATATGACTAAGCCAAGTGGAACTGCTTACTTCTATCCCAGGAAGTAAAAGAACCACACACACAAGATACCACAGGAGAGGCCTGCTGTCTCTGGGCTATTCTTACATTGATCATGTGTGATTCAGACTGCCTGTTTTTCACATATGTACTTGAATCTTTGCAGCTGACTATGCCTTTTCACTGTTGACACCTCTGTATGATAAACAGTACATATTTAAAAACATCTGCTGAGAGAACATGAAGGTAACAGAGTTGCCAACTTTGTAATATTTAAAAAACAGACACTCCCGCAGGAGTGCTGGAACCTCTCCTCCCCCTCCCTCCCTCCAGGTCCCGCCCCTGCCATGCCCCTTCCCCCTCCCCAGAGGACTGCCACTGCCCTGCCTCGTCCCCCGAGGCCCGGCTCCTGCCCTGCCGCTTCCCCCTGGGGCCCCGCCTCTGATTCATTCCTCTTTCCCCCTCCATTGCTCACTGCTTTTCCTCTCTTCCGCTCTCCCCCTCATGTGGGTTGGAAGGGACTTGCCTGCAGAGCCAGGGCTGGGAGATGCAGCCGCACGATGCAGGTAGGAGGTGACCCTGGCCAAGTAGGGGCAGGCGCAAGTGATGACCCAGCACCTCCCTGCACCCACAGTAACTGGACTTCGGGTGTCCGGTCAGTAGATCTGACCGAACATCATCAGGTCCCCATTTCGATCTACTTTCCAGTCAAAAATCAGACATCTGGCCACCCTAAGCTTACACCATTAAAAACTTAAAGTCAGGAAATGCTAAAATCAAGGCTGTACACACAACTGTTGCCCTTTCTCCTTCTGCACATACATTGTGATACCATCTTTAATTACATTATCACACTAGTCTTCGACCATTACACTATAGCGTATATTTTTTTTCTACAAACACGCCAAATACTTACTAACTAACACAGTGCTGCTCAGGTAAATGATTCAGAAAGTATTTCCTGTTTCCATCTGTAGTCCTCAAGGCACTGGGCAAAGGTGAATAAGCATGGTATATCCTCAGTATACGGAGAACATAATTAAGCACATACATTTGAAGTAATTTTTCTTACAGGCACTGTTGTCTAGCAGCTAAGATAAATGTGTCACATCAGAGAGCTGAGATCTATTCTTAGTTCTCCCAGAAATGATCTATGTGACTGCATTAGCCACTCAGCACTGGATTTCAAAGAGTACTCAAGTTCGGCTGAGGAAGTTTAGTGAAAGACCAGTAACTTCAGTGGGAGTATAGTTAGACCATACTGAGTACCTTTGAAAAATCTCCTCCTAAATCTTTCTTTGACATTGTTACATGATCTGTAAAATGGCAGTCATGATATTTGCCCACTACATGCTATTTGGTGTGAGTCTTCATTAAGTGAGGGCTGTCCACTTCAGATCACTAAGGTCAGACATTTAAAGACATGGAAGCAGAACTTAGGTCCCTCTGGCTCTCCCAGCCCTGTGTACATTCACCTAGGTTAAACAACACAGCTGAAGGAGGAGAAAAGTCTTACTAGATCCCCTGCCAAATTCAGAAAGCATTCCAATCACTTTGCAGTAATTTAGGGAACAATGGTGCTTAGTCTGTAGTGAAGTTGAATGCACGTGCATGCATAATGCCTCCATTCTTAGATGCACACTGTGTGATTCTCAATGCAGATAATTGCATTAAATCAAAACCAGTTTTGCCAGGTTCGTAGCTCTTCACTAACCATTCCTTTAGTGAAATATTGCCAAATATGCCTAAAAACTCCCAGAATCCCTCACAAGTTATATCAAGAAACAAAAATAAACATGACTGAGTATACTAAGCTTCTGGAGCCTAAAGAGTGGAAATGCATGACTTTTTGTTATAGCTGTATAAGGTTATTTTTAATGACATATGCACTTGCTGTGTAAGGTGTGAATAACCATTTGTAAATTGTAATGGTAACCAAAAGAAAGGAATAAGTAGATAAAACATTATGAAAGGGAAAAAACAACGGAAAGGCACACAAGATGAGATACAACATTTAACAGCAATTGGTTAAAGAATTGTTTGGGACCCATGCTAAAGTAGAACAAAGTGTTCCTTTATGTCTGGAAATCTGGGGCTCAGTGGCATATGTAAGACAAGACATTGACAATAAGTTGATATGACACCATGGGCTGGATGAATGGACGGTAAGGTGGATAGAAAACTGGCTAGATGGTCGGGCTCAACGGGTAGTGATCAATGGTTCCATGTCTAGATGGCAGCCGGTATCAAGTGGAGTGCCCCAAGGGTCGGTGCTGGGGCCGGTTTTGTTCAATATCTTCATTAACGATCTGGAGGATGGTGTGGACTGCACCCTTAGCAAGTTTGCAGATGACACTAAACTGGGAGGAGTGGTTGATACGCTGGAGGGTAGGGATAGGATACAGAGGGACCTAGACAAATTAGAGGATTGGGCCAAAAGAAATATGATGAGGTTCAACAAGGACAAGTGCAGAGTCCTGCACTTAGGACGGAAGAATCCCATGCACTGCTACAGACTAGGGACCGAATGGCTGGGTAGCAGTTCTGCAGAAAAGGACCTAGGGGTTACGGTGGATGAAAAGCTGAATATGAGTCAACAGTGTGCCCTTGTTGCCAAGAAGGCTAATGGCATTTTGGGTTGTATAAGTAGGGGCATTTCCAGCAGATCAAGGGATGTGATCATCCCCCTCTACTCAGCACTGGTGAGGCCTCATTTGGAGTACTGTGTCCAGTTTTGGGCCCCACACTACAAGAAGGATGTGGATAAATTGGAGGGAGTCCAGCGGAGGGCAACAAAAATGATTAGGGAGCACATGACTTATGAGAGAGGCTGAGGGAACTGGGATTGTTTAGCCTGCAGAAGAGAAGAATGAGGGGGGATTTGATAGCTGCTTTCAACTACCTGAAAGGGGTTCCAAAGAGGATGGATCTAGACTGTTCTCAGTGGTAGAAGATGACAGAACAAGGAGTAATGGTCTCAAGTTGCAGAGGGGGAGGTTTAGGTTGGATATTAGGAAAAACTTTTTCACTAGTAGGGTGGTGAAGAACTGGAATGGATTACCTAGGGAGGTAGTGGAATCTCCTTCCTTAGAGGTTTTTAAGGTCAGGCTTGACAAAGCCCTGGCTGGGATGATTTAGTTGGGTTTGGTCCTGCTATGAGCAGGGGGTTGGACTAGATGACCTCCTGAGGTCCCTTCCAACCCTGAGATTCTATGATTCTATGATTCTATGCTATGCAGGTTAGCTGCAGAAATTGTAATATGGGATTGTAGCAGGGTGGCCCCTGCTCCTTCCCTGAAGGGGTTTAAAAGTGGCCTGGCAGGGCTTGAGAGTGGCTGCTCTCAAGGCTGGGCTGATTGGGGAAGTGGCTGCAGCTGAGGGCCACGCCCCAAACTGAGGAACAGGGCCTTATAAGAAGGCAGGGACGCCAGGAGCCAGACAGTCTCTCTCTGGCTATAGAGAGAGATGGGCCTGGCTGCTTAGGAGCTGGAGACTGGATACCTGAGTGAAGCAGGGCTGGGGAAGGCTGAGGAGCTCCAGCCTAGAAAGCCCCAGGCTGCGGCCTAGCAGTGGGCCAACAGGTACTGGGGGTTGCAGAGGGCAGCCCAGGGGTAGGCCAAGGCAGCAGGTCCAAACCCTCCTTGCCAGTGCTGAGTAGGCTGAGACTGCAGTCTGCCCCAGAGCGTGGGGCTAGACAATGACTGGCAGTAGCCAAATACTGAGGCAAGATAGGGATAGAGGGTGGGGGTTCCCTGAGACAGAAGGGGTGACCCAGAGAGAAAGGGGTTACTGCTAGGGGGCAGCACCCCCATGTAAAAGGGCACCGGGTCCGGGGAGGGACACGGGGGCCTGAAGACAGGTGGATTACCAGCCTGCAGAGGGCGCTCCGAATGCTGGAACAGAGCTAATTCCCGGAGTAACCAGCAGGAGGTGCCGCAGGGGTGAGTCCAACCTGTTACAGGGATTAACAAAGAAGAGTGAGTCTATATAAGCCCTGCGGGTTGTAGGACCAGTGAGTGGGCAGGCCTGGTACGCCAGAACTGGTATGTTAGCCTTTTCTGTTTGAGCTGTTTCATCTCAGAAGTCTAGTCTGTGATTAATAAAACAAATTTAAGCTTAATTAATTCATTCAAAAAGGATGTTGATAAATTGGAGAGGGGTCAGATAAGAGCCATGAGAATGACTGAAAGATTAGAAAACATGTCTTACAGGGATAGACTCAGGGAATTCAATCTATTGAGCCTAACAAGAGAAGGTTAAGCAATTGACTTGATTATGGTCTACAAATGTCTACATGAGGAAGAGATATTTAATAATGGGCTCTTCAGTCTAGCAGAGAAAGGTGAAACACAATCCAATGGCCGGAAATTGAAGGTAGACAAATTCAGAATGGAAATAAGGGGTTAATTTTTAAAGGCAAGAGTAATAAAGCACTGGAATAATTTACCAAGTGTCATGGTGGAGTCTCCATTAGTACCAATTTTTAAATCAAGAAGGATTTTTTTTTCTAAAAATCTGCTCTAGGAATTATTTGGGGGAAGTTCTGTGGACTGTGCTACAGGAGGTCAGATGAGATGATCACAATGGTCCATTTTGCCCTTCGAATCTATCACTCTATGAATGTCTCAAAGAATAAATAATCAAAATAACCCATTATTTACAGAGAGGATGATGATTGCTGATGTCAATTTTGTGCTCCTAAAGACCCAATATAAACTACAAGTAGAAAATATTTAGATCATAAATGCCAATCCTGCAAGTTGTCTGTACGTAGCACTCCCACTGAAGTCAATGATAGTTTGCATGAAGTAGCTCTAAAACAGTAATTGTGTTAAAAAAAATTGTATGCTAGAGGGACAATTCTCTACTCCCACAAGGAGTAAACAATTACACAAAGCCCTTGATTTGAGAACATTAAGTGGGCCTAGTGCTGACAGGAGTGAATTTCATCGTCATCTGAACTGAAGATAAAGTAGTTCCTAGTCAAAATAGATTTGACATTGCTTGGGAGGAGGGATAGCTCAGTGGTTTGAGCATTAGCCTGCTAAACTCAGGTTTGTGAGCTCAATCCTTGAGGGGGCCATTTAGGGATCTGGGGCAAAAATCTGTCTGGAGATTGGACTAGATGGTCTCCTGAGGTCCCTTCTAACCCTGATATTCTATGATTGCCTATTTCCTCTGCTGCTTTCCTGTCAACTCCAAATTAACACCTTCTTCTGTTTTGTTCAGCATCAAGTAATAAACAATGGATGCTATAACTCAGGTAATTATAACTAAATAACTATTACAAGCAGGAAAAATGGTTTTCCAAGTCACCTTTACATAAAAATGCTTTGTGATGAGGAAGGAGCTCTTCATCAGGGCCTCTGCACTAGTCTCTTTGTGTCCAGATGATCAGTAACGATCTTTGCAAATTAAATAAAACAGGATAGCTCCAATCACCCTTTAATGTGAAGATAACAGTGAATCACAGAGGCTAAAGAGACTCAAACTCTCACCTTCAGTGGTTACTGTAATATTGAACATGAAGCAGCATCTACTATGTAGGACACCGAGCCACTCTCCCCACAGACCTTATGGAGCCCCTTGATGCAAAAGCAGTTTTCATTTTGTAACTCCAACACCCTTGAAAGGGACAGTTCTTTTTCAAAACCACCATCTCACACACAGAGTGACTCAGAGCTGGAGGCCTTCATTTTCCATCTCTTTTTCCTTTAAATGATCAGGTTTGGAATTCCTTTCCTTTGGGGTGGGAGAGGGGCATGAAAGAAAGGGGATGGAGTGCATGAGTGTTTGGGAGACTTGTCTATTTCCTCTCCCAACCTCCTTTCTTGGGTGGGCAGGAAGGAATAACGAAGCAGCATTTAGCTCAAGAGGTTGACTGTATCACAGGGGTTTGCGCCTGGCAAGAAGATAAGTCCTTCATTTGTAAAGGAAAGTAGCTCTTCCTCATGAAAGACTCAATCACACTGGGAACAGACTGACTGAGCAATCACAGAGCCAGATCACCCAGTTTGTTAAGTTGCCATACCTAGATAGAAGCTTAAATTGAAGCAATTGAATTTTTATAGCACATAATTACGGCACGTAAACAAAAGAGTAAATTAGTTGAGTGCACAGAAAAACCTTGCAAGACTTTGAAATGTAATATTAAAAAATGATGTCCCTGGAAAGTTACCTACAGCACAGCTCTCCACAGTATATTTGCATTAGGCTTCTAAACACTTTTGCGTCTTCCAAAAATAAAGCTATTTTCCTTTCATTTCACAATGGTATCTAGTCTTCATGTTCCACCCCACCCCCCCCAATTTATTCCTAGGAAATGCCCAAACTGGATTTTGGAGTCCAGATTAAGGCCCAATCCTGCCAATCCATTAGGATGGACCTCCGTATCCCTTTTGAGATCAGGACCTAATACAAGAGTGATAGACATTTACAATTTAAGGACCAAATCCTCCTTGTCTTATTCACGTAAGTAGTCCCATTGCCTTCTGTGGGACTGCTTGCCTGGTAGTGAGCTGAATTTGGCCCTACGTGTTGTAACCCAGTGTTGTGATATGTTGATTTATAGTATATTATTCAACCTCTCGACTTCTGAGTGTTACAGAGTCCTAGGCAAGGTGTGGGCACTGGTAAAGACGACAAAACTGGAATTCATGTGGGGGCGGGCAGTATTCATTTGTCTCCAGTCAGCAGCTTTTTTCTTTAATAAATGATTCCCAGTTAAGGCTGACTCTAATATCATGACACCGAGCATGCTCTGAAACATGCCATTAGAGACGGATGTGCAGGTTTGCGGTGCCCCATTAAAGGAATCACTCAGACCATCTAGATTTGCCAAAATACCAACATCATGGCCATGCTTATCACAATGCCATTTTAGAAGAAATCATATATGTGTCTAGTAGCAGCAACAGAAGTTATTTTCAACATAATTCTGTAATAATGTGATAGCACTGATCATTGCCAGATATCACATTTCCAGTCAGCCTGCCTTGGAACAGCTAGTCAACCCTCTCACATACAGAAGGTTTCCCGGGAATTCCACTGGTATAAGACCAGACCTTAATGGAACTGATAATACAATTATTTTAATAACACTTTCAATTGAAAGTTCCCTAAAGCATGTTTAAGAGTATTTTTAAAGTTTTGCCTAGGCATTCAGCTGCAGAAAGCCCATTGGCTTTAAACAGCTAAAACCCATCACAGAAATGCATCCCTTATTTTAAGCTAATAACATATTTATTAAAAATATATATTCATTGAAACTAAAAAAGTACATTAGAGTATATAAGTGATGGGTTTTAGCTGTTTAGATAGATATTCTGTATCTAGGTTACTAAATTGGCACTTGCATACCAAAGTGATAGGTGCCTTATAAATACCTAGGATAGATTGATAGGTGTTAAAATGGGTTGTTTTATTTACATGCTGCACCAAAATATTTTATTAACTTTAGAGTCAAACTCAATGGATTAGTTTGTATATTTTGAATGAGCAGAATATTTATAGCTTGATTTTCAACAAGCCAGGTTGGCAACTCCTGCCAGGTCTCCTAGGGTGAGGAAGAGGAAATAACCACACATGACCAGGGGCGGCTCCAGGCACCAGCATGCCAAGTGCGTGCTTGGGGCAGCAAGCCAGGAGGGGTGCTCTGCCGGTCGCCGCGGGGGCGGCAGGCAGGTTGCCTTCGGCAACCTGCCTGCGGAGGGTCCACTGGTCCCCCGGCTTCGGCGGACCTCCCGCAGGTGTGCCGCCGAATCCGCAGGACCGGGGACCTCCCGCAGGCAAGCCGCCGAAGGCAGCCTGCCTGCCGTGCTTGGGGCGGCAAAATACCTAAAGCTGCCCCTGCACATGACATAGGCTAGTCACATCATTTAGGGCCTGAGCCAACAAAATCAATACAAAGATTCCCAGTTAATTCAGTGGCCTGTGGATGACGCCTTTAATGCATTCATATACATGGTGATGGATGCAGTCTAAGAACCTGAATAGAGCATAAGAGTCTCATAAGAATTTATTCTTATAGCTGGAGCACTAAAGGGAGAAACATCCAGGTTTATATGTTAAGCCTTCTCCTTTACTCTCTTCCTCTTCTGAATCTGAGCCACAAACTGATTCTCTCTTTTGCATAATTGGATGGGGGATTTTTGGCTAGAATCTTAACCACATGGGTACTATAACACTCAGCAGTGCTATGTACAACACTAAAAAATCAATTATTCTTGTTACCTCTTCATCAGGTCTTTTGTCTTTGTTTAGTGGATTTGGAAGAGATTGGGCCTTTTGTGTTGTTCAAAAGCATGACTGGCTTTCTCTGGCTGGCAGGCAGTACCTGAACACAATGTTATTCTACATAATGCATCTTTTCACAGGCAGAGCAGGACAGCAGAGTAGCAGAAAGGTTGAAGCATGTTCCTTTAATTTAGTTTTGGTTGATGAAACAGAAAAACCTGCCTGATACTGCAGGAGTGGATTCAATCCTTAAAGCAACTTGTCTCTTCTGCAATATTACATGATGTTAGGGAAACTCAGAGTTGGATTCAGATTTGAAATAGTTGCAATTAAAAATCTATGCATGTACATGCTAGAACTTTTCCTCATGGAAAGAGTGTGTTAAGAATATCCCATTTTTATATCAGAGAAGATTTCTGATGCTAATGTTAACAGAAATATACCCACAGTCAGCAACGCAAACCATCTCAGAATATTCCTATTGGACTCTTCCAGATGCAATCAGGCCAAGTCTCTAGGATTGACAGCTAGGACTATAGCCCCGATTCACTGCACTTGAAACTTATTTTTGAAAACTAAATGATTAAGCCTAAAATTGACCTCTTTTGCTCCCTCCCGCACCTGCCAATTAGTTTAGGAAGCAAAAAGTACAGAGAGCAAATGTGCATGAACAGGGATGGCTCTAGACATTTCGCCACCCCAAGCACGGCGTCATGCCGCGGGGGGCGCTCTGCCGCTCGCCGGTCCCGCGGCTCCAGTGGACCTCCCGCAGGTGTGCCTGCGGAGGGTCCGCTGGTCCCGTGGCTTCGGTGGAGCCGCGGGACCAGCGGACCCTCTGCAGGCATGCCGCCAAAGGCACCCTGCCTACCGCCCTCCCGGCGACCGGCAGAGCGCCCCCCCGCGGCATGCCACCCCAAGCGCGCGCTTGGCATGCTGGGGCCTGGAGCCGCCCCTGTGCATGAAGTGCAAGTCAATTCAGATTTTGATCCATTGACCACAATAGGATTTCACGAGTGTATTCAGGGCTGATTTTGGCCTGAAGTCTGTATTTTGGCACGCAGTTGGATGGTTAAGTTCTTGATACTCAACTTCCTTCATGTCTAGTTCACATAAAATGTTCCATTTTCTGTGTTTTTTATTGAGTTCTGCAACTTTTTTTTCCAGCAGTTTCAGCTCTTTAATATAGTCCATCTCCCAGGACGATGAAGCAGACATGGGGATGAGTGAAGATCTCAAAGAAAAGGGAGCTGAAACACACGGGACTGGACTCTGAGCAACACATACATGCCTGGGCCAAATATCAGCTGGCCTGAGATGATACATCAAACTAAGAGTTTGTACACTATTCCTACTAGCTCTGGTGTTTATAGGGCATTTAGAGAGCTGACAGTGGAAGCAGTAGGTGGATGGATCCCCATACTTGTCACCTACTATCAGGCCACCAGAGGTTCCTCTGCCACAAAACAAAAATCTTTCTTAGAGCAGACTCATTTATTGGCTTATATATTAACATAGATGTATACCCAGTGGCCAGATGCCCAACCAAGCATCACCCCACAGCTTAGTCAACCTAAGAACAGACAGAAACTAGATTGATTTCCAGGGAATGCCCACACAATCTTCAGGCTTGTAGGAGAAATGGAGAGTGGTTCTCCAGGCAGCAACTTTATCCAAAAAACTATCCCTCTCCTTCAACACCTTAATTAGTAATGAAGTGCATCTGTCATCAATCAATCAGGCTCCAGTGGATCTCAGGTTCTTTCTCAACTCCTCTGAGCTGAAAGGGGAAATTTCGAGGGTCACTAATGAGCTGGAGGGAGCTCCTATGAGCCCTTGTGAACGGACTTCCACTTTTGGTCTCCAGCTTTCAGTCTCTAGCACTTTCCATTGCAGAGTTTGCCATGATACAAGCTAATGCAAACCAACCAATAGCCTTAAAGAGAAACACACTGCCCAGCTTCATTTTTACAGAAGAAGGCTGTGGGAGAGAGGCAAATCTGTGGGCTCCCCCTTAGCTCCGCCACAACACACACTTTATGGAAAATGAGTCAATTCAGTTTGGGGTGTACTCCAAAAAAATCATCTGGCTGGCCCTTCACAAGACCTTATGGCCAGAGCTAAGAGAAATCTTTCCTCATGCCCTGGGAATGGTTGGCTGTGAGAGAGGGTTATAGGCAGAACACAAAGGCTTTCTTTCCTTTTCTCTTTCGCTTCATTATTTCAAACCCAAGTAACTGAACTTGTAACTGCCACTATGGACTGAACTGGGCAGTGATAACTTAAAGCACGAACTGCTCCAGCTTTTGCTAAAGAGCTAGGCTCCATAACCAGACCTAGAACACACACTACGCACTGACCAATGGGTTATATAACGATAACCAAAATAAGGTACTAAAAGTATGTTGCATGGTCTTCACTCATTTGGAATAAACAATGGGGAAGATTTTGGAGAAAGACACAGAGGCTGGAAGAGACAAAAATTGTTAAAACTTTTATGCGTGCTGTTGCATATCACTCAGGGTGAATGAGAACAACCTGTCTGTCTGGCTTGGTGGATCTCAAGCTGTGGAAAAGGAAACTGCAACACACTTTTAACACCACACCAAAATTAAAGGTTTTGGAAGATGTCAGGCTCAAGTTTGGTAAGACAAGCTCTAGTTCTGCTATCTGTCCACATGTGAAAAGAACAGGAGTACTTGTGGCACCTTAGAGACTAACAAATTTATTTCAGCATGAGCTGAAGTAACACTTTGACCTACCTATGGAGAAAGGTACTACTTGATATAAGTGAGGATATCAGAATCTCCATCATTCATCTGCATCATGCAAACTTTCCAAAATCCCAGCTATCCCTTCTGACCTGACAAATGGAAGGCAAAAAGGAATGCAAAAATGATACCAAATTAAACCAAGAACATAAGATGGTTATAGTTAGGTATGAATTCAGTTCCAGAGCCCCAATCAGACTTTGCTGCCACAGTCCTTCAGGGAGCTCCTAGAAAACATCACTCAGCAAGGGCAGGTCAGCTGTTTAAAAACAGACATTACCAAGGTTCAATTCCCCCCTTTCTGGCAGGCACAATTTCTGTTTAATTTTTGTTTTTACTATTTATTTAATTTAATTTCTTAGAAAAGCTAGGTCATAAGCCATCTGATGACTTTGTAAATGCAAAGGGCCAATGTTGTGGAACAGACAATCTAATGACATAGTGTTTAGTGTTCCCTAAAGCGGGAGACAGATGAAGAGAAACGGTGAACCGGCAACCTTAGCATAATTAAGACAAGCCTGAGTGCTTGCCGTAGTGCCATTACATTAATCTCACATCAGTGGCACCTGGCTAAAATTTATGAGATATGTAAAAAGGGCCTTTCTGACTGACCTTGATAAGACAGCGTTATTTATCTTATGAGGGAACACGCAGGGATGTTGGATAGGAAGGGGTAGACGAGAAATGAGCTTGGAAGGAGATGGGGAGCCACTGGACTAAGATCTGCTTACATTTGAAATTTTAAAAGGAACATTCCTTGATCTTGATGATGCTCCATAAAGTACAACTGTACAGTAATTGTGTATGGCCTCTATAATCAATCAATACCCGTGTATTTCTAGACTACAAGGAGAGTTAATGCAGATATAGGGCTCAAATTTTCAGCACAATCAGAGCCTTTGGGAAATGGAAATTCTACGGAGGCAGATTCTCAGCCAGTGTGTGTCATAGCTACACTGACTTCCAGGGGAGCTACGACAATTTATACCAGCCGAGGACCTGCCTTTAAGTGACCAAAGTTCTCCTAGTCAAAAGGATCAGTTGATTAAAAATGATCCTGTATTGGAACAGTAACATTTACAGTGTAAAATTAAAAAAATGATTTCACTTTCATTTCATGAAGTCTTCCCCAGTGTAATCAAATGTCACGGACAATGCAACTTCAGGAGCAGAACTTTTCCCTTCCATCCAAGCATCTGAAAGCACTTTATAAATATGAATAAATAGGGCAAATCCTGGGAGTCCCCGAGCACCTGAAACTCTCAGTAACTTGAGTGATAGGCACAATCAGTTCTCAGGAGTTGGCCCAAGACCTCTATGCACCTCTTATTAGAGAGCAGTATTATCTCCATTTTACAGATGGGAAAACTATGGCATAGCAACATTAAATGACTTGCCCAAAGTCATAGAGGCTGTTTGTGGCAGACCTGGGAATTGATCCAAAGCTGATTTCAAGTTCTGTGTTTTGCCTGCTAGACCATATCTCCCTTCATCTTACAAAACATTACTGTGCTTTACAAAAAAAAATAATTGGGAACAAAACATCAATCTCATGTGCCCTAGCAGAATTGGAGCCAATGACACAAACAGAAGCCCTGGAAGCTCTGAGCAGTCCGTGACCAGTTTTGCTGGTATAATTTCTGCCACGTCAGCTATATTGGTCCCAAAGCACACTCTTCACACTGCTGACTGACAAGGCTATGCGGCAAAAGCCTGTTGTACACACTTGGCCTGAGATGGCCAATGCCTCCTTTGCAGATAGTGCCCTATAAAAACCCTTAAAGAATACAGTAGCCCAGCCAAGCCTACATTGAACCCCAACTGATAGATAGATAGATAGATATCAAAGGCACAAGGTGCTGCTATTGAAGAGAATGGAATGATTTGGTTTTCCCAGCACAGAGGCTTGTGTATTGCAGCTGTTTTTTCAGGTGCCTTTTTATTATTAAAATGTTCCTAAGTACGATAAGGCAAAGACCAGCGGACTGACAAGCTTTTCAAAAGAAAAGCTCCCCCTAGTGTCCCCTTTATCACATACATAGCTTTAAAAAAAACCCAACCTTCTGTGTTTACCTTGTGAAATGGCATCAAGAAATAAATTTTACCACAGTTTTTCCAGGCAAATGTGATGAGACACATATTTGAGATTTGGTTCTTTCATGCTCTCTCTAGGGCAGTTAGGAATTCATTTAAAATTTATGTATACATACACACACACACTATTTGGTGGCATTCCAGACTTGAAATCAGCCTCTCTTTTAGAATCACAAGATAAGTGGACCTCTGGGAGCTAAAAAATTTTTGGACAGTGGCGCGCTCTCTCTCTCTCTCTCTCTCTGTCCACATGTTAACAGATCTTCTGTGTCAATGCAAACAGCAGCCTCCATAAAGTAGTGTTTTAAAAAAGACAGGCTCCGAAGGCCAAATATTGCAAACAAGTATTCTTTCTTTGGTGGGTAAGCCTTCATATTTCAAGCTGGGCTCTTTAAAGAAAGCCTTACTGACTAGGTGTTCATAAATAATAAACAAGTAAGAAATATAACAAGATGTAGGAGTTGCTCTTTAGTTTCAGTGTGAAGCGCTTAGGAGATTTTGCACTGTATGCATTTTTTCACTGTGTCATCATACAGAACCACGCTCTACAGCAAATATAATTTCAGGATAGCAAGACCTTTAGTTGATAATACCTAAAAAAAAAAATCTGAGTGTTGTACCTCGGGTTTATAGATATTATTAAATTCCTCTTAGAAACAATCATTTTAAAATTGTGGGCTTTTTAAAAAACAAAAACAAACAAAAAACAACCCCCTCAAATCACCAATATTTTGCTTCATGATTGTCCCCACAGAAAAAAAACTATTTGGGGTTACTAACAATTTACTGCTATTAAAATGCCGCCATGCATGTTGGATTGCCTGTTTATATTCTAGAGGTAGGTCTAAGTGCAACAAAGAACTCATTTGTCTGAGGCTCAGATAGAAGTGGAGTAGGGTAAAGGGGGTGAAATTTTTAGACTCCTTTAGTAAATCAGGGGCTTGGCAACAGTTACCAGGGAGGTGGCAATATATGCTAGGGCCTCTGCCAAATGTATGCTGTACTACTAGCATTATCCATTTTTATAATCTAGTATTACTACAGTGGAAGATTTATCAGATCTATCAGTTCCCCTTCTGTTAGGACTCTCTTCTTTCTTACTGTGCTTTGTCCTGTTGGAATTTCAGTGACCTGGGTGATGCTGGTAACTCCCATACCTTAGACATTTCCTCCCATCTCCTATACCTTCCCTACAGTCAACTGACACAGAGATCTTCTGCACATCTAGCTAATCAAAGACCAGGCCTTGACCTGCAGAATGCCATCGAGCTGCCTTTCAACATACAAGCTTGCCTCCCTCCCTCTTCCACACCCCCCAGGAGAGAGCAGTGTCTTTCTGTTTTTATTGTTGATGCTGAAATGCAGATCTTTCATTTTTAAATTGAACTGAAATCAAATGAACATGAAAGTCAAAGTTTTCTGTACAGATCATTTCAATGAAACAACTCTAATCCAACCCAGCTAAGGATAAGAAACTACCCCTTATCCATACATTTTCAAAATGCTTAATTGGGGGAAAGTGTCAAGGTTTTCTCTCTCTCTCTCTCGTGTGTGTGTGTAATACACTCTGTGAAAATTAAAAGGGAAGCATAATTTTGAGCCCTGAGGTAGCATTATTCCAGCAGCACAAGCAGAATGCAATATATTTCACTTAACGAACATTTCCAAAATGCATGGATTCACAAATTCACTTTTTAATTTAAAAACAAACACCTCCTTTGGGATCCCAAATCGTTATGGGGACAAATGGCAAGCCCTGATGCTTATGTCATGCTTGAATATCAAGGTTTGGTGTGGAAAAATTTTACTAGGATGTAGAGGGAAAATAAGCTGATCCATAGCTGCTTTTGCAAACTCGGGACAGCAATAACTACCACTGTTGATGCTCCCCACTAATTTAAGGGTTGGGAGGGAGAATGGCATATGAATTTGATAGTTACATATCTTCCATCACCAGCCAACTCCCAACCAACACACACACACCCCCCTCTCCGGGAACCTATGCTAAGTGTGTGCAGCCACTAGGGTGGCATCTGGAATCCTGCTTTCCTAACCTCACACAGCAAAGTTCTGCTACAGACCTAAGCAGGAGGGAAGCAATGTTGCCCGTAATTGAAATCAGCACAAATTCTATAGTCTTTAAGCAAGAGAGACTCCTTATGAACTAAACACTGATATATACTGCTATTAAGTCGGTGGAAGTTTTACCTGAGCTGGATTTGATCCTATATTTTTACAAAATTACAATTACAATTACACTTTCAAAAGTACTCAAGCATTGTCAGGACGCTGTTCCCACTGAATTCACTGGTTGACCTTCAATGAGAGCAGAGTTAAGCACACACTGAGTGGTTTTGAAAATCCCATTCTGAAAGATTAACACAAGAGCATAAGAACGGCCATACTGGGTCAGACCTATGGTCCATCTAGCTCAATATCCTGTCTTCTGACAGTGGCCAATGCCAGGTGCTTCCAGGGAATGAACAGTACAGGCAATCATTGAGTGCTCCATCACTCATTGTCCTCTCCCAAGTTCTGGCAACAGAAGCTAGGGACATCCAGAGCATGGAGTCGCATCCCTGACTATCTTGGCTAATAGCCATTGATGGACCTATCCTCCATGAACTTATTCTTTTTCGAACCCTATTATAATTTTGGCCTTCACAACATCCCCTGGTAAGGAGTTCCACAGGTTGTCTATGCGTTATGTGAAGAAGTTCTTCCTTTTGTTTATTTAAACCTGCTACCTATTAACTTTACTGGGTGTCTCCCTAGTTCTTGTGTTATGAGGAGGAGTAAATAACACTTCCTTATTCACTTTCTCCACACTATTCACAATTTTATAGACTTCTGTCATATCCCCCCTTAGTTGTCTCTTTTCCAAGCTGACAAGTCCCAGCCTTTTAATTTCGCCTCATACAGAAGCTGTCCCATACCCCTAATCATTTTTTCTGCTCTTCACTGTACCTTTTCCTATTCAAATATATCTTTTGAGATGGGGTGACCAGAACTGCACACAATAATCAAGGTGTGATTTATATAGTGACATTATGATATTTTGCTTTACTATCTATCCCTTTCTTGATGGTTCTTAACAGTCTATTAGCTTTTTGAGTATTATTGCACAGTGAGGGGATGTTTTCAGAGATCTATCTACAATGACTCCAAGATCTCTTTCTTGAGTGGTAAAAGCTAATTTAGCACCCATCATTTTGTATGTATAGCTGGGATTATGTTTTCCAATGTGCGTTACTTTGCAATTATCAACACTGAATTTCATCTGCCATTTTACTGACTAGTCACCCAGTTTTGTGAGATCACTTTGTAACTCTTTGCAGTCTGCTTTGGACTTCAGGATCCTGAGTAGTTTTGTATCATCTGCAAATTCTGTCACCTCACTGTGTACTCCTTCTTCCCAGATCATTTAGGAATATGTTGAACAGCATTGCTCCCAGTACAGGTCCCTGGGGGACATCACTAAATACCTCTCTCCGTTCTGAAAACTGGCCATTTATTTCTACCCTTTGTTTTGCCGTCTTTTAACCAGTTACTGATCCATGAGAGGATCTTCCCTCTTATCCCATGACTGCTTATTTTGCTTAAGAGACTTTGCAGAGAGAAAAAATAACCTGCCTTACCAAGTCCTGATTTCATGACTCTGTGAATCCCTCAGAGTTGAGATAATCTCAGTCACTTAAACCAACATGGCTCCCAATACTGAACTCAATTCTTGTGAGGAAAGTGAAGGGAGGAACTAATTATTACACATTTACCCTAAAGATGCATTTGCAGTTTTTAAATCCGTACAACATTCTGACAATGGATTTGGGATCTTAAAGAGTTTTGCAAAAATTTTGTTAAAAAAATATATCACGAACAAAAATCCTGACTATCAACTTTTGCAGTCAGAACATCATTATGCAATAGCCACCAGCAAAGCTCAGAGTAGTCCGTTTTCTCCAGGATGGTTCAATAATCCAAATGGAAACTAGTCAACAATTGTAACAGCTGAAAAGCTTTAGCCCCACTTGAAATAGGTTCTAGTAAATGCAAGATCATGACAGAGTTACGTCATTGTGCTGTATTTGGTTGGTGAAAAAAAGCCAGAATTTCTTAACCAGGAATGAGGATGTATTTAGAGATGAGATCAATATCGTGCAGACCAAACAAGCTATCACTGTGCCCCAACAGTTGGCATTTTAATGGTCCTTATTCCTATGGCACTGATGATTTTTCATGTTTCACTACTATCTCTGATTAATATCTCTGATTTTAATGTCAAGAGAGGTTTAGTGATTTTTCCTGGTTTTTAGCCACGTTAAAATCAATGGCAAAACTTCAAATGAGTTCAGTGGTGCCAGTACTGGATTCTCATAGCCAAAGGAAATTGCATTCTTATCTCATTCAAACAGATCCTAATTCATGCTCTCAGATATTGCTCCCCCCACCTGTCTGACAATTACAACCTTTTACTGCATGTGGTGGCTATGCTGAAGACAGCAATAACAGCAAGGACAACACAATGAATTACATGACAGGCAAATCAAGCTCTATGTTTTAATTTTATACAGTTTGTCCTTGTGCTGATTGTATCTTTTCATTTAATCACATTCAGCTGGGGTATGTTCTACCAGTATCTTCCTTGTATGGGTGTGTCCCTAAGGAACAGTCCACATCCAAATCCTCTCTAGTTCTTTGGCACTCCTTTTTTAGAATTCCTCCCATTGACCGTTTAAATTTTGAGACTGAAGGCTGAGAAACAGCAAAGGGAAACATTATAGGTGCCGTGAAAACTGTATCAAAGAAAGACACTGTGAATAGCAAATTACCACAAAGGGGAACTATTTAAGCGTTTATCAAAGTTGCTACTCAACTTTCTTTAATCAACAAGTTACGATAAGACTTAGTCCTTCTCATGGGAAAGGTTCCATCAGACCTTCAGATTGAAATAACCTTGTTTATAGCTCCTTTTTATCATTGCACAAAGACTCCTATTTTCTTTCTTGCCCTCCATCTCTCTTTATTGGTGCTGTTTACTCCCAAGTCTGTTTCTGAACTCTGTCTAATTAGCTCTTGATAGATCTGCTGCCCTGTTTCCACAAACATTTAATTCTGCCGTCAGTCCCATTTACATTACAGCATGTTACATTGTCTTTTACTAGCCTAATTTTGTTTGAGTGAATGTAAATCCCATTAAGCAGTCACTATGTACCTATTAGACTGTGGCATATAAACTCAAAAACCCTCCTTATTTACAAGGGTGAACATAAGTCCCAATTCATAAAAGATTTCTGGGGAACTGCAATTTGTGGTTTCTGCCAAACTATATGAAATTTTTACCGATTGCAAAACTCTTACTGTGGAAGTTTCTTGAAGGTACTATTGTTGCATTGTCCAAAACTCGATGTGTTGCACAACACAACACAACGTTTTTCTCATTCTAATGAGACCAGAGGGAGTGGTCATTAATTAGAACAATGATTTAAACTTGGCATTCTGAGCATTCTATATTTTGTATATTGTGTTAGTTCACTTTGCAAGGAAGAGTTTAGTGTTCCAATTTTTTTAATCAACTTTGGGGGAAAAAATTGCATTTTTCTCCTAACTTAAACCATCAACCATAACACTATGAAAAAAATCAAAATTCTGCATGTAACTCATGGAGATGATCAATAGGGGCTTGGAGTTTCACCTGAAATGAACTTTTTCTCAAAACTAAATCCTTCATAGCCATGTCTCTCGATAATTAAGCTGGCTGCCCATCAACTCTAGCTTGAGCGATTGCTGGCTGAGAAGACGCTGCCTAATCTATAAACACAGGGCACCCTTCAGAATATTCTATGCAGAACTAACCAGAGATGGCCACCGGTATATTTTCCTTCACAGCAAAGCAGTCTGGGACTATGCCTTGTATTATAGTGTAATGCTCTCTCTCCTCAGTTTGTAACAACCATACAACTCTCTGGATGTGAGCCAGATCCTCAGCTGGTGTAAATCAGCGTGGCTCAATTCACTTTACCAGAGCAACACCAATTTGCATCAGCTAATGATCTGTCCCTGCATGGACATGCACTAACTACAGTGTCCACTTGAACATAGTGGCATGATCTTAAGTTGAGGAGAAGTGGCCTCACTGAGTGGCACTGCTGCCTGCCAGAACCAAAGTGTCCAAGTCAATACTCAGGGGAAGTTTGAGCAACACACAGACAAAGTGTGCATGATTAAAAAATTCATTCGGGTCCAAGAGATATTACTGTTTTCAGCGGCGTTGTTCTATTTCAAGCAAAGAGAATATTATTGAAACTAGCCTCAATAAAGCCACAGTGAGCTTTTTAAGTGTGTCCACTGTGCTCTAAAGGGTTTGTAAAACACTGCTACTTTCAAAGAGGCCTATGGTAGTTAGATGCCCCACTCCCATTCACCTTCAGCAAGACTTAGCACCTTATCCTGCTGTGACAATAAACGCTTGAGAGATGGGGGTTCCCAGGGTCCCCCATGCCATTAGAGTTATCCAGAAGGATGTTGTGAATTGAAACAATATTAATAATGACAAATATATGGAAATGCAAGTGCATCTATTTGTTAACAGGTTTCTCTATTACTTGAATGTAAACACGAATAACATTCAGGTAATTAAATCTCATGGCTTATGTTCTTTTATGTGGTTAAAACATAAACTCTGGGCATTAGAAATAATCCAACAAGCTCAAGTAAATCTTGTGAGTCAGCATTCACCTATATTTATAATATATTGCTTAATTATGGGGTAGTTACTGTGTAATTGGCAAAGTCCAAAACACAAAGGCAGAACACACCTAGGGGTGCATGAAATGAACATACTTATACGGCAAGCTGCTAAATTCTTGGCTACTTATGTTTCCACTTTGGATAATGGGTTTGTGATGGAATACATCCCTGTATTCACATCCTACACACTACTGTAATAATCTTTGTACAAAATAAGCCTTGTGGGTCATTTGAAAACAAATAATTTGCTGGTCAATAATATCATGGTAGAATGTAGGTAGCAACATTATATGTAAAGTTATGAATTCCCCACAATGATGTTGGTAGCACATGTTCAAACCCACATAGCCTCGATTAGGCAGAACTGGTCAAGCAGGTCTTAAACAAAGGAATGTGTGTTTACCGTAGTTTACATATGAGCTGTAAACAGGATCCATAGACAGCAATAGGGGGAAGACAGGAGACAAGGAAAATCTGCATTTCAGCAAACAGAGGTTAGAAGAAACAGCATGGAATTTCTTTTAGCACCCGATACCATGTCACCCTCTTTACTGTTTGAATTAACGTTAACTAGGGGTAACCCTCAGGAAAAGGGTAACTGAACTATAAAAATGAGGGGCAAAACCACCCCAAATTCTCTCTCCCTATTCATGGCTTTTTCACCTAAGACAACACAAGAAACAGGCATTGGACTTTGGGAGCATATCCTGGCCTGAGAGTTTGGACAGCAATGTACTGAAAACATGTGGTTAGGGACTTCACTTTGAAGCAAGTCTAGTCTGTTATCTGTTAGAAAGTGTTATCTTTTTCTTGTAACCCTTTCCGACTTTAATGCCTCATTACTTGCGCTCACTTCAAATCTCTCTCTTTGTAGTTAAATAAACTGCATGGTGAAGCACCTCAGGGTGCAGGGCAAGTGGTGACACAGTGCCTCACTGCTCTGGATTGCACCCTGCAATGTCATAGGTTTCATATGAGGTTCTCTCACACAGTTGGACTTCTCTGTTCATCATTTGTACACTGTATATATACATGGATGGGGGGAAGAAGGGAGAGAAGGAAAAATGTTACAAATTCACCTATAAGATTCACAAATATGAACTTCCCACTGGTTGTGGTGTTTTTTTCCTATTAGTCACTTAGACACCAATTTAGAAAAGGAGGTATTAAGCACATGCATATTATTAAGCATGTAACTAGATCACACTGAATTCAGTGGGACCACACGTGTGCTTAACCCTCTCTGCTGGACTGGAGCCTTAACTGTAAGAGATGAGAAATTAGGAATGAGATGCATATCAATTTCAATCTCCATGCTATCTCATTGCTAATGTTCAAACATGCTGTTGATTCCCATTAATTTGGTAGTTATAGATGATCAAGTCTGTTGTGATTACACAGTCGATGGGATGTACTTTATTGTACTGTAATACTATGAAGTCTTTAAAAGACAATTTGACACAGACAGCCTTCAAGAGTGTATCCACTTTAACAAGGGAAGTTGGTCATTCAGAGAACATAAGAAACAGAGTAAGAGAAACATATTTTGGAGCCTCTACAGAACATCCAATTATTCTCTAGAGGAAAATTTTAAGAAGTTGCTTTTTCTACTGTTACACATGTAGTTTCCTGCAAGTATAATGAGAGGCAAATGGAAACACTACTGCACTCTATGGTCTAACTCAGTGGTCCCCAAACTGTGGGGCACAGAGGAACTTTCAGGGGGATGCAGCAGGGCCGGGCCAGCCCCCACAGTGAGCTGGGAAGGAGCATCACCCAGCCCTGCTCTGCCTCGACCCTCCAGCCGCATTCCTGGCCCTGCTCCCAGCTGCGGACACGGCCTTAGCCGCTGGCCCAGCCTTGGACCCAGTCCCACCCCCTACTTTGGCCTTTGGCTCCTGGCCCGACCGCGGGTCCAGCACCCCAGCCTGGGCCCCGACCGCAACCCTGCTCCCAGCCCTGGCCCTAATTCCCATCCGTGGCCCTGGCCCTGGCCCCCGACTGCGACTTTGCAGGGGTAAGCGGGGACGCAACGTAAAAGTTTGGGGACCGCTGGGCTGACTGGTATTTGTAGAGCCCAGATATAAGTTTTCAAGAATCAGTAAAGGGTCTAACCTTGCACTTCTTATGCACATGTGTGTTCCACTGAAGCAACTGCTTCAGGATAGAGCTTTAATAAAGCAGATAATTTAAAAACAAGTGGAGTTTTCAAAAACCCTGCGGAGACCGTCTAACTCTGCTCCCACTGCAGTCAAAGGACATTTTACCATTAATTTCATTGGGAGCAGAGTTCGGTCTGTGCTTCTGAAAATAACATCCATTGTGTATTGTCATGCAAAGAATGTCATATACAGAAGGCCCAAAGCATTCTTACTCCATGTCTTCCCCACCCCTCATCCTCTTCCCTGATATTTAGTGAGATTCCTACCATTTGAGGTTGAACTGTCATGAGAACAGCACCCAATACTTGGGTAGCCTGAACCTCTAGCCCTGATTCAGGACTGGAGCTGAACCCAAGTGCCACTTCTTCAGCCTACTTCTCTTTAGTATCAACCTAAAAGAGACAGATTTAAACAGTTTGTGACAAAACCAAATCCTTTAAAAATTGCATTAGTTTCAGGCTCCATGTAACTAGGTTTGTGTCACCTATTTAGAACTTGATCCAGCACACTCTTTACAGGTAAAGTGCACAGCAGAAGCATTGGACGTTTTACCTGCATAAGGATTCTGGGATCGAGCAAACAAAATCCTTGTATAGTAAAGGATACTGAGAGTGCAGGGAGTCCTCTCCCCTCTGCTTTCAATGCATGTAAGTATCCTTCCATCTACTACCTTATGGGTATGTCTACACTTACCGTGTGGGTCGATGCGGTGAGTTCGACTTCTCGGAGTTCGAACTATCGCGTCTAATCTAGACGCGATAGTTCGAACTCCCCGCGCGCTCCGGTCGACTCCGGAACTCCACCACTGCAAACGGCGGTGGCGGAGTCGACCTTGGAGCTGCGGACTTCGATCCCGTGGCTATTCGCGTAGCTGAACTTGCGTACCCTAGTTCGACCCCCGCCCTTAGTGTAGACCAGGCCTATGACTTGCCATAGGATCTGAGATTGTCTGGATCTGACCTGCCAAGCATCTTGAGATACCGTGAAATGACATGAAACGAGACCTAGACCACTAAGAGCTTCCACAGCTTCACCTCTCCCTGACTTGGTATTTACTGAAAATTTATCTAGCATCCATCCACAAAGATTATAAAAAAATACTTTTTATAAGGAACTTCCTTTTTCCTCCCACAATAAGATTCATGAAAAGTCTTATTCCATGACACAGTACAATTCGCTGAGAGGTAGCTTTACATGAAAACTAAAATTCTCCAAATGGCTTTTTTCTTGCATGATGAAAGTAAAAGCCAAGCCCTTCCTAAGACTTCTTAGGCCAAGCACAGGACATTTTTAAAGGCTTTCTTCACAACTATGTGTAGCAAAGCCAGTAAAGCTCTGATAGAACAATAAAACAAAATCATGGATCTTGTATTTCCTACATTTTGCAAAAATAAAACAGATGTATTTTATTAGGATCATATTTTAAAACAAAAAGTTTCTGATGTGGGAAATGTGTGGCCTTTTACTTTCCTTCTCAGACATTTTACAGGCTACATGTACTCTACAAAAAGTTTTTTTTTTTAAACAAAAAAACCCACATATGTAGTTCTACCTCCATCCATCCTTACACTTTTTGTCCTTGGTCTAAAGATAATTTACATTGCCACTATTTACTACCACTCTACTATATAATATCACTTCTTCTTCTGTGAATAGCCTACGTGGTTTTGAAGGGTTAGAAATGCCTCTTTCAAACTAAGCACTCTTCTTGTGATCTGTACTGACTTCCCATTTTTAGGGAATCAGTGTTCATGCAGATGCAAAGTAGAGGACATTGCAAGGAGAGAACCACATTTTGTAATCCATACTTGCACATCACAAGTAGAAAAACTGTTGGGTTACACTCAGCAGAGGCAGAAAAGAGAGGTCAGAGAGCAAATAGCCATGAGAGAATGGAGATATTAAGTCTTAGAAACTCTTATGGTCAGTCCTATGCAGATTCATTTTCATGTGCCTCAGGGCCAATGCAAAGCCATGTGTGAGACCCTCCCTCAGTTACCCAGTGAACAGGGTCACATGTGAGAGTATTAGTTAGATGGTCCTATGAAGCGGCAGCATGGAGGGAACCAGCTGTCCAAGGCTTATGCACCATCTGTGTCTAAAAAATACTGCCAGTTTTGTTGGCAGAGCATAAAAAGCGTGTCCCTTAAATCGAGCTATAAATCACAAGCAGGTCTTCTGTGTTGTCAATTAAAATATTGAATCTCCTAGATGCTTCATTGACTTCTAGCCTCTTGACTATGACATTTGAGGGTACCACCACAGAGGTTATCTATTAGCTACAAGTTTCTAGCATCAGAACAGTCCTAATGTACCACAAGTGACATGGCTAAAATCCACAACAAGCCAGTAGGACATAAAACTGTCCCATTTGATAATTGGTCTGATTGGCTAGAAAAAAACCCTTGGAAAGGCAACTTAGGCAGACCAAAATATTGTAGACCAATTATAGTTTTACAACTCTATGGAGAATGGGTTGTGTTTGTTCTGCTTTTCTGGTTATAGTCATTGTCAAGGACACCTGAGTGATGGTATGGCATTATGTACTCTCATAACCATGGCATTCTGGAGGGTCTGGCTTTAAGCATCAGGTTTGGAACCATAAGATTAAATCCTGGCTGATTTGACTCAGCTCCTGCATCCTTTAGAAGTAAATAAATTGAATTTCATGCACTTCACTCTGTGTGTATATATCTTTCTGGTGAAACTTCAAAATCCCAAATCCATTCAGCTCCACAAATGCATATTAAAGAACGTATGGAAAAATTTCTAAGAGCAAGGGGTTGTCCCAATCATATTTGCTATACTTGCCCTTCCCCTCAGTATTGGGTTGTGTCACTTGGTTGCTGTCCTCAACCCCAGTCATTCTTTTTAAGTACTTCCTTTGCAATGTGGTATAATGATCGTAATGGATGTCAAGATCCTTCAGAATGAATCAGTATAGCTATACATACATTTAAAATGCATGTCTGTAGTGGGGTTGGATTCATTTGTTGCTAGTTGTTAGTATGAATGTTTTGCATGAGAAAAAAATGAAACTGATGTATAATTCCTGAAAGACTACAAAGTCTTAGACTTACAGAACCTGAGGCACAAGATAACCGTTGTAAACAACAGGCCTTATCTACTCGACTTCAGGGTTGTCATCGTATCTTGTCGCTCCCCGACCACCGCCAAGACCCGGTATTGTCACTTATCTTGACTAGTTCTTTGGGAGTACAGGATGTTGACAGGAGGCACTGCATCAGGCAGTGTGTAAGTGTTTGCCTGGGCTCTCCATCTTGGGGTCATTTGTCAGCTTCCACTTTGTGATACTGTCACCAGTCTTTGCCACTCCACCTCCTCGTCGATTTAGAGTACACCAGTGTTTTTGTTCAAGGTCACTGCCTAGAAGGAGTTGTTCTGAAGGAATCAGGTTCTTCAAGATCATTGACATGTCCCACATAAGCAGCCAACATAATAAACAAACACAGCCCCTCAAATTTTGCTGGTTTTGAAACCATCTTCCAAGCGCTGATTTAGGTTTGCAACTTGGCCACAGCATAAATGTCCTGTTTGGAAACCAGCTTGGTCATCAGTCAGCTGCCCTTGTCGTACTGGTGCTTCTTTACCCATTATCATGTGCTCATATATCTTGTAGATTGAGCAGATTAAGGACATTGGTCAGTAACTCTTTGCAGAGTTATCATCTTTATGTGGTTTGAGGAGTGCAACCACCTTTAGCCTGTCTCCACAGCCTGGGTATCTGTGTTGCCTCCCTGCAAAAGTTAAAGAAGTCAAGCAGTCACTTGTGTACTCTCCTCCCAAATGGTAGTAATAGTTCATTAGATTTACCATTAACTCCAGTTGCCTTTTCACACTTCAGTGTTTTCAGGACTACTGTCAGCTTCTCAACGCTGAGGAGCTCATTGTGGACTTGGTTGTCTGAGAAGCAAGCAAAGTTCCTGCTTCATGTTTTTTTGTTCTGCACTTTGCTCTGTGGGCTGGTTTACCATTCAGGATGAGTTAGTGTGCAACTTGGTTGGGAGACACTGTGGTGATGTGCTTTGATTGTTGTTTATTGGGAGTCAGCTTGCAAATGGTAATCCATTATTTTTTTGCTAGCATGGCACAGGTTTGTTGTTTTAATCAGCTCCTTCCAGCAGCTGCACCACTCCTTTCCAATCTCTCTCATAAGCATTTTCCCCAAAGTCAATGCTTTCTTCACCTAGCAGATCCAGATCAAACTGTCCTGAATATCTTTTATACTGTTTGTTTATCTCTGTTGAAAACCCAGGCACATCCAACATCCCCTAGGTATATTCTTTTGGGCAGTTTTCCATACCAGGGAGACAAATTCTCCTTAGTGCTCATGCCTCAAAGCACTATTACAGATGGACTCTTCCAATTCAAAGGTAAAGCCTTGCCAGTAAGCCTTTCTGGAGCTGAAGTTCAACAAATACTTTGTTTTCCTGAGTTGTACTGCAGCCTCTGACACTTTAACTATTTTGCAATCTTGGGATCACTGACATAACCACCCTTCTGAAGTTGCCCACATACTCAAAGGATAGGCTGAGACTGTTCCCCTCATTCTACTGTGCACTGTGGAAGGTACAGTTGCTTTGAAGCCCTAGAGCAAAATCAAGTTGCTGTTGCCACCCACTTCTTGACTTCTTCCCTATTGTTGTCATTGTTGTATCTCCCCAGAAGATGTGACTGTTGAAGTTTCCTATGACAAGTCGTAGTTTTTCTGGCAGGGAAAAGTCAGTTGACCATGCAAACTGTTCACCTGGTGGCTCCTAAACAGAAACTATGTGATTGAGCTCAACCATAATAAGAACTTCAGAGTCAGACACATTAGCTAAACAACTAAATGATCACACTTGCTATTCTGTACTTGCAGTTGAGCGTGCTAATGTATAGGTTGAAAATCAGAGGACAAAAAATAGAACTTAAACTTTGAGATATTTAGTAGCTAACCTCTTCCCTACAATTGAATGGCACCGAACACAGGGGACAGAATGAATGTTCACCAATGAAAACAAACGAAAAAGCCATAGAAAAGGTCAAAGTTTAGCACTGTGAATCACAACTTTCCTTGTCAAAATGTGTTCTATAAAATACCCAGATATTGATTCCACGTATCGTTTGTCTCATCTGCAGGCACAAGAAATGAAGAAAAACAGAGCTTTTCCTGAAATCCTTACTCGGGCGTGACTCCAGTTAGCATAATTCCGTTCTAAAACAGCACTGTGATCTCATGGCCTTCTTTAAATGGGAAATCAACACAATACAGCTCAAAAAGTAACTGTGATCTTAAATAAGGCTCACTCCCAAAAGAAACTAATCAAATATTTAGATGCATTTGGCAATGGGTTTTCTGGCCCTCCTATTCCCTTGCATTCCCAGCTGAAGAACTGATTGGATTCAGAGAAAGGCATTTTATTCCTGCACTATTTAAGACTAAATAGACCTACACAGACATTGTAAGTTAATGCAAGGCACTAGGATGTAATTTTTTTGTGCTGTGAGATTGTAAACTCATGAACGTGTGCTACCTGTGAAGAGTTCTAGCATCCGTAATGGGAATCAAGTATCAAAGGGGTAGCCGTGTTAGTCTGACGAAGTGGGTATTCACCCACAAAAGCTTATGCTCCAATACGTCTGTTAGTCTATAAGGTACCACAGGACACTTTGTCGTAATGGGAATGAAGACGTTTATATCATAAGATAAACCAACTAGGGCACTTATAATACTTCAAAAAAATCAGTCAGTGTTTTATACATATTTTGATCATATATTCAGGTATACACATAATACACATACATGTAACAATGACCAAGGTAGAGTTGTCTGAGGGGCAGAGGAGATTAAAACCAGCCCCTCTGGCTTGCAAAGCATGAACCTCTGCTGCATGAACAAAAGGAAAGGTCCATTAGTTTGCAGGCTGAAGTATACTCAAAGCTCATTAGAGGTGCTCTCTGGGGTGCAGGGGCCCAACCGCACAGAACTCATTGCAGGATCAGGAGCTTCAGTTTGTCGCTTTTGGAGAACATCACTGAGGGTTCTTCCCCCACCCATGTGTGTTTATTTGACTAACAAATGTTCACAAAAACCGCCTGGGGTCCAGAGCTCATGCAAAGTTCCAGATGGGTAAGTTCATGAGTGAAATATCACTGTTTTCACCACCAAAATGGTAATATTTTCTGTGGCGTGTAAGGTCTGTCATTTTGGTGAAAAAAATCTCCGCTTGCATTTCATAATCATCTTCGCATTCAGCTTTAGATTTGATTACAGACAGGTCTGAATACAAATTTGCCATGATGTTCATTTCACAAATAAGAGGAAAAATTCTCAAGTGCATCTGTATTCAATGGCTGAATAAAAAAATGCAACATTAAAATGAACTGATGATTTTTGAAATTATGATCTACTTCATAAAAAAAGGGGAGGGAGGTTCATTCTCAGATATCTGATCAATTTCAAATTCACTGTCTGCTTCCATAGTCTTTTTGCACAAAATAGCACTTTAAAACCTGTATGAAACTTTTCCATCAAAATAAATACATTTGATGGTTTAAGTGATCTAACTTGTCAGAGTTTTTTTTTAAGTCATTTCTAAGCCACAATACCATAAAAGAAACAAGGAAAAAGTGACAGAAAAAGAGCTGGATGTCAGGGACTTAAGAATGAGGGTAGAAAATTTTACAAGTGTCTTGTCCTGTGAAGATTTCTTATTAGAAAGAAAAGTTGGTGGAAATTCAAAGAGTGGGAAAAGAAGAGGAGCAGAAGAAGAAATCTATGAACTCTCATTGGAAGGATCTTGGCTTTTTCTCCATTTTGTTTTAGGTTTCTGAATTCGTACCTATTCATAGCACACTCAGAATGGGTTGCAGGACAAGCTGGTGATCTGCTGAATGTGCATTTTACATCTACCCAGAGTCTTCCTGCCTGGGAGAATTTTCTGCTGGCTTCATGTTTTCTCATGTATTTAATTCTTATTTCTGTGCCGGAGGGGTAATATGTTATAAGTCAAGAAAATCTGCAGAAAAACAGGATCATGGGCGGGTACACAGGGTATTAGCAATGTGATTATAAGATAGCTGGCTATAACTCATTCTAAATAAGTAATGTTGCAATGCTATTTGTGGTAGTCCCTAAATAGTCCTCATGCTAAGTATAGGGAACACTGCGGAAATGTCATCTATTGGCAAAGGCAAAATCACAAAGATTTTAATTGTGAATTAAATGTCATTGAGGGCTCTGAATGGTGTTGAGAGCTGGCTTTGTGAATGCCAGCTGGAAGAAACTGGTTCTGCATGGAGTAAAACATTTTCAAATGCTTATCACAAATGTATCTTACGTTTTCTGATTTCTCTTGTGTAGCCCAGCTAAGAGGAAGAAAAGATGATGTATTGATATTTGACTTTTCCAATCCTGAAGCAGAAGCTGCAGTATTGATCCTATACAAATTCTGATCACTTTGGAAAGAAATGCATATAAATACGACTTTGGTAAAGCTGTGACGTTTTTGGATGAAAAAACATTATGCTCCCAATAGCAATAGGAAAAGAAGAAAACAACTATGTTCTATCAAAGAAAGAAGTTAAAGAAATAAGGTACCCATTGTTAATGGCAAGAGCAATTAGCCCTTAGAATAAGCAAGTAATGGAGATTTTCCATCATTTGAAGTCATTAATTAAAATAGATTGAATGTCCTTCTGAAATATATGCCCCAGTTCAATCACAAGGCTGTGAGAATCACTGGATGACATTCAGTGCAGAGAACCAGACTGTATAGTCACAACAATACCTTTCTGGTCTTATAGTTTATCAATATCAATTATTTCTAACAAAATATTTTATGAAGATTTGCTTCATCCACATGTGCCAGTATCCAAGATGCTCAAAAAGTAGATCAGAAGATGCTAAACTTTTGCCTTCAATAATGTCAGGTCTAGTTCAATATTTCAAAAACCCAGAGTGATTTTATAAAGGTCCACACTCAAATAACCAAAACAAATTCCCTGTTCAGGGAAAGGTTCACTTCATAAAGCAAGGAAGGAGAAACTATAGTGTTTACCCATTGGAGGAACTGCCCATTTTTGTATGGGAAGATTTTTCAAAAGCACAAAGAGTAGGTATGCTCCCAACTGCCACTGACTTTCACATATAATTCCCATGTGTCTCTCCCTATAACTACTTTGATGTCAAACATTTCGAGTTAATTTTTTTTGAAGAGTGTCTATTTTTCTTGCATTCATTACTCAGATTCGAGTATTTCAGGTGATCTGAGAAAAATAAACACTTCCCCAAAAAAGAAAAATATAGACTTTTTTTTTTTTACACCCATGGTTCAAATTCAGATCTGGTAACAGTCCTACAATCAGTGTTTCAGCTGCAGTCAGGTAAAAAACCCCTCTATATAACTGTGGCACACATTAACTTATTAATTGCACAGCACTTATCAGAGATCACATTGAGCCTCATTATTCCAAGCTACATGAAACAATGGCTGATACACAGCAGTAATGGTATCATGCTATTCAGAGATAACATCCCCAATAATAATCAGCATGTAACCACTGTACTAAGCTACAAGGATGAACAGTGGGCCCCTGAAATCTTAGACTCCAGGCACTAATGAGGGATAGTTGACAGAAGAAACTTCTATTGTTTGAAGAGATCAGTGAATCTTCGGATTTCTCCCCCCCACACACAAAATATTCTATTCTCCCAGTTCAGCTCAGTTTATTTACAATAATTTCTCATCCCCACAACATAATGTGGTTGTTTTTAGTCTGACATTTTAACTACAGTGTGTCCTAGATTTGATCAGCTGGAGCTGGCGTTCACATCTGATGTACAGAAAATAACAGCTTTTCTCCTAGGCATGCACACACATGCATCTTCTACCTGAACAGCTGAAGGCAAGTTGAGGGAAGTCATTACATCAGCAAATTAGTTCACCCAAGAAGTAGCCTCAAACCACAGGTTAATTTGAACTGTTCAAATATAATTACTTTAAAAAGGAAAAGATTCATTACTTTTCTCATGTTTGCTGGTCTAGTGCACCATTGTTGGAGAGACTGTCAATAAACAAATCACATCTAACACTGTGCCTTTCTGCTGAACAGATCTCCTGAGAATATCTCCTTGCATAATACTTTGCTTCAGTTCTCTGTGGCATAGATACAGAAGTCTCGCTCTCTCTCTCCTCAAATGCTGGCTCGTTCCCAGTCACATTGTTACCTAAAAAGGGGTGGAAGAACTAACATGCAGAACTTTTCCTGTGAGTTTCTCTTCTACGCAGCAACTCCAAGTAAACAAAGTAAGAGTTCTGAAACGTCTGCCTCAACTTTCAAAAAAGTGGCTAATGGCATTGGGTGCCCAAATTGACAAGTTATAGGGAATTGATTTTCAGAAAGTGCTGGTAGTAATGGCAGAATGAAGCATGAAACACTGGATGCATCTTTCACCAAGAATGGTGGGTTGGAATGAGTCTGGGAAAGGGAGATGCAGCTGGGAGGATGGCAGGGAGATTGATGGGATCAAGTGAGGGGTGTTGGTCCCGGTTCAGAAGAGCTGGTTGACCACACTCAGCAGCGTTGAACAGTGAGCCAATGGAAGTAAAGGTTTAGATTCAAAGACTCCTTTGCATATGTTGAAGGCTAAAGAACAAAAATGCAAATCTCCAACACAGAGCAGCTGAGGCTAAAGAGAGGGGTAGTTAGTCTATGGATAGATTTGGTTATGAATCTTATCGCCAGTGCACCTATTAGTAACATTTTAGCAGGTCTTTGCAGTTTATCTGTGAGTATAAACGCTCAGTTACAAAAATATTTTGAGTAAACGTTTATTTCATCCCAATTAAAGCACTCACTATTACCAGAGCTCACATATTAGGTTGAGCCAAATTCTGCTCCCAAATGCACGAGCAAAAGCAGCCGTTCGAGCTGTGGAATGGCTGTAAACTTGAGGGCAAATTTTAGCCTTTCTAGGCCCCAATCCCATGGAAGTGGATCTGTGTCCACAAAAACCCCAGTGAAGTCAGGGGAAGGAATAGTGTAGCTCTTAGCACAGGATCAGGACACTAATTCGTTAAATGCAGAAACACAGAGGACAGAGCTAATGGGGATCATCTATCATTAAAAATTCCTTGGCATCATGGAAACGTCTTTTCCAGCTATTTTAACACTGGTGAACAAGCACATTGGCCCGCGGAAAACTTAACAGCCATTTGTCCTGGCTCTTCGAACATAGCAGTGCCTAAACCAGGGGAAAATCACCACCGAAGCAGCAGGAATTGCCAAGAGCTTCTAGCCCAGGCGCCAACACAGAGCTGCTGAAATGAAAAGCAGTGTTCACAAATAGATCGCTGTCTCATGATCGGAGCATGATTTGTGCTTTGGTGTGTGAGGTGAGCCAGGGGCCTGAGAGAAAGCAAACCACTAGACTGTCTAAATTATATATGCATGTAATAATAAATAATAATAATAGATGATATGACTGAGGGAAGAAGAAAGCAGAGGGAGATAAGAGGGAAAAAGAGTATGAACTGAATCCCCAAACAACCCTGTTACATATAATAGTTTAGCTTATTATTTTAAAAAGGAGAATAGAGACTGAGTGATGAAATGTTTTCACAAGAAAAATCTATCCAACAAACAGGTTGGATACAAACAGTCTGATACCCTTACCACATGGCACATCTCTTATTGCCCCTGCCATTGATTCAATTACTTGCGCACCAAATAAGGTGCTATTCAGAGTGGGTGAAGGTATCAGAATCTGGCCCTCTTGATTTAGAATTACTAAACTTCTGTGACACCCCAAATCAATCCACATGTTTCTGCTCTTTTGTTTTCTCTGACATCAGCAAAGCTAAATGGAATGTTGACTTCGGAGATGCTTTCTCCCACAGCTTGTCCACCTGGGTTTCACACCTTGCCAGGTATGAAACAAAGGAAGTAAGGAGCTAACCAGCAAACGTGAGTTTTATTATGGCAGGGCAGAGAACAGAGGAGAAAAATCAAACTGGTATGGAGTGACTATGTCCCAACATAACATGGTTAACATCAGTTTTGTTCAAGACACACACGGACTGGTTTCGGAGATAGGTTTTTCAAGGCAAGCATCAATCATTTTTTAATTGAGTCAGTTTTATTTATTGACTCTGCACTTCACATTTTCTTGGACACACACATTATAGGACTGAACAATAAGAAAACGCGGCCTCTGAGGGAATGGGTAACATTCCATATATTCATAATATGTACCCCTGCTTTTTCTCTAGTAAGAGCCAGTAGCCCAAGAGTAATCAAAACAAATAACCCACACCCCTTAGCCCGTGTGACAGTGGCCCTTCCTTATGTCTCAGTCTGCAAGCTAGAAATTATAAGTTCCTGAACCTGCTATACAGGATAACTAACATTAGTTGTGAAAGGCAAAACACATCTGAATATGAATTGATATTCTCAAATTAAATAGCTCTGATTTTGATAGCTAGTAAACAAATTTATAATCATTCAGATGCTAAAATATGTGCCTCTCGTCCTTGGATGAATAAACATGAAATCTGTGCCTGTTGATAAGTACTTATACATTCATATCTTTAGTTGGAATACTGACAAATAGTTTAACTTTTTTTTAAACAGACAAGAACTCCTTCAATGAATCTATGCTATTGTTATAGTAACACTGACTCTGAAGAGTGACTGAAGAGTGACTGGCACATGAAACTGTTGCATATGTTTCCACTGGTATTCTTATAAAAGCCATTCCCACATGAAAAGCTAAAAGACAAACATTTGCCGCTGGCGTTAATAAAACACACAAATCACAAATTTTAAATAAACTAAAACACTACCATGCATTCTCAAGTTAGGAGCTTGAGTGAGCTCTGGTCATATTGAGTGGTTTAATTCTGATGCAATAAAGAACGCTTACTCAAAATATTATTGGTAATTGAGAGTTAATGCTTCAAGGTAAACTGCAAAGAACTCCTAGAATGTTTTTATTAGGTTGTGTTGATGTTAAGATTCCTAGTAATATACATCCATAGACTAAACGTTCTTTCCTTTTTGATCAGCCTCCGCTGCTCTGTGCTGGATATTTCTCCTTTTGTTCTTCAGCTTTCAGCATACGGCTGCCCTATGCTCCCATCAGTTAAAGGGACCCACGGGATCAAAGGAGAAGAAATTAGGGCATACAGAGCCCTAAGACTGTAAAAAGTTGGGAGAAGAGAGTACTTGGGCATCACCCCGTTTTTTCCCCCCCAAGTCTGTGGGTGCCTTTATTCAAAATACTCGGGGCTCTGAGGTTTGAGACAGAAGGAACTGTCACTTCCTAAGCCATACTGGAAATCCACACCAGTATCAATGGATTTAAAACATCAGTGTCTACTTGTTCTCTGAGCACCTCAGTATCTGAGCACCTCACCGTTTTTAATGTGTTTATAGTCACAAGATTAGGTGCTACTGGAAGATAAACAAAAGCAGGGGGAGGAGAAAAAGAGGAAGGGTATCTGGCTTACTATCAACTACAATAATGGTATACTTAAACTCTAATTGTGATGTTTGAAGTGTACACACACAGACACACACGCCTTAATAGCATTTGGCATTTTCAATACAGCAGAACTCTCGGTTTCTAGCCACATGGGAAATAATCTTTGCAAGGTAAAAAGAACAGAACATAACAGACGTAATCACTGTCTCAACACTGAGTTGGTAGGAATATGATGGATGGATACCTTCTTGGAAGAGTTAGTCACGAATACATTTCCCCCCACCCTGTCCCCTCCCTCTCATCCCCCTTTCATTATTTAATTACGCAGCAGTCTGAATACCGGGCAATAAAACTGCATTTTCATCCATAGCTCATTTCCATTTAGAGCCTGTCATGTTAATAGTGAAATAAATTGCTTTAATTGCTCCCAAACTTCATCAAATTCACATTTCTTCCTTACTTTATTCAATATTTATTAAAACTCCATGTCATGACTTGCTGGGCTGGTAAAAGCAGTCCAGTCCCTGAAAAAAAATGATGCTCCAATATGCAATGTGTCATTTTGGGTGTCTCCCCCCTTCTTTTTTTTTTTTGCTTCCCCCCTCTCTTGAATTTTAATAGAGTGTGTAAAGTTTTGGGTTCATGACATTTGAACAGTTTGATCTCAGTGGTTTGAGCATTGGCCTGCTAAACCCAGGGTTGAGAGTTCAATCCTTGAGGGGGCCACTTAGGGATCTGGGGCAAAAATTGGTCCTGTTAGTGAAGGCAGGGGGCTGGACTCGATGACCTTTCAAGGTCCCTTCCAGTTCTAGGAGATTGGTATATCTCCAATTATTACCTTTTTTTTTTTTTTAGAACACTTTTGCAATATATCATTATTTTCCCACAAGCTGTGTTTCTGATTCTAGAATGCCCCCTCCCTTTTTTAAAGAGAGAGACAGCTTGAGGGCCTAATTTAACCCTGGTGTAACCCTTCACCAATTGAATTAGATTTAATGTGCCGATACCAAGAATGCATTTTGCACTCCACTAACCCGGTGGCATAACTGGGCACAACCCCATCATGAAGCATTTATGTTAGTTGAAATCTGGCTCCATGTTTTCAACTTCTCGATGTTATTTGCTAATAAAGGACAGAGATTAGCTTATGGGTATGCTCCCTTTCTTGCAATATGCCAGAATATACTATCCTTAAAAAAACCCATATGGACTCCTGGCTCCAACTCTGAAAACATGGCTAAAACTTTATTTTGACATTTAATGCTACATCTATTTGGTACGTAGACAAAAACATTTTGTTAAGAGAAACCAAGTGTCTGGGCCCACAGCTGTGAGTCGACTGCTTTTACAGCTAAGAAAAGTGAGATAATCTTAATTCTGAATTTTTGAGGAAAACTAACAAGAAATCCAAAAGTTTGACAGTATGGACAGTCAAATTTAAGGTAGTCCTGAAAAACCTTCATAAAAATATGCTAGCATAGACCTGCTGTTTCATTTTGTGTGTTCACTGCCTTACCCCTTAAAAGGCATAGTGGTTGTATCACTTTGAAGCTTCCTTCACTGTCACTGACAGCACACACAAAAGAATGTTACAGATTTCTGATCAGACAAATAGTCTAGCAAAGGGAATCATTCTTCACACTTCAGTAAGGGCCCGATCCTGCAAAGTGCCAACGGCATGCAGACCTTAAAATTCCATGAGGCACTCAGTTGTCCCAGTGTCATTGAGACACAGGGCTAGTATGCCTGCATACACAACCCTTATGTGCCTAGATGATTAGATTTGAGCACTTCCAGAAAGAGACCAGAAGTAAGCATGGTAACAAGTCACCACACTTAGCATTGGAAACCTGCATGTATGAAAAAAACCAACAACCTGTAAACCCCATATTCTAACTATAAGGGTAATTAAGTTCTGCTATAGGCTTCCAAGAGAGATTGTGGACTCCCCATCACTGGAGTTTTTAAGAACAGATTGGACAAAACACCTGTCAGGGATGGTCTAGTCCTGCCTTCCTGGAGGGAGCTAGACTTAATGACCAGCCCACATTTCTGTGAGCCTATGGTAGTGTTTTCAACACTCTACATGCATGCAATGGAAGATGGTTACCCTGGAAGTGGAGTTAAGGTAGTCAAACATCCCTATCTGGAAATTCCCATACTGCCATAAAGGCTTCTGTTTCTTGTAAATTCAACCCTAACTCTAAATTTGGTTGGTTGGACAATTTTGAGCTTATCATAGAAACTTGGTTGCAGCCCTAAATATGGAGGGTGAACTCCAGACTCCTTTGACATTCATAGGTGCTTTGCCGTTGACTTCACTGGGGCCAGGATTTCACCTTGAGTGAGTAACTGTCTCTCCAAAATAAGCTTTCTGACTCGCATGTCTAAACTTTATACATGTTTCTGTTAGAATGAAAGCATGTGTTTTGTATGCTATTCTCATAAAGCATGTTTAGAAAGGTATGGTTTTGAAATTATGTAAGTGGTACCAATATAATGGCACTTGATTTGATAAATCTAGAGTAATTCAGAAATATGTTTACTGCTGAAAGGTAAAATAGACAATGTGTGGGTGGATCTCTGTAGGTTTTTACAGGAATAAAACAACCATAAATATTTTTAGCTTTTTACTGTCTCTGTTAGTGTAGTTGTCCTTTTTTCCCCATAGCAACGATGATCAAGGATGGAATGCACAGATCGGTTCTGAAATTATAAAGACATGAGGAACGTCATCATAGTGGAACTATTCACATGCTTAAAATTAAGCACATGGGTAACAGTTTTGCTGGATTGGGACTCCGGTTTGGATTCAATCGCAGAATGTTCAGCTCACCCAAGCATGATTATGATTGATTGATTTTGAAACTGAATGTTAAGTATCACTTCTTCCAAAAAGGTTCGCTTTAGTTTGATCTTTGGGACTAAGTACATACTGTTTCATAATCCTGGTCTACATTGGGAGGGGGGTTTTCGATCTAAGGTACGCAACTTCAGCTATGCGAATAGCGTAGCTGAAGTCGAAGTACCTTAGTTCGAATTACTTACCCGTCCTCACGGCGCGGGATCGACATCCGCAGCTCCCCCGTCAACTCTGCCACCGCCGTTCGTGGTGGTGGAGTTCCAGAGTCGACGGGAGTGCGTTCGGAGTTCGATATATCGTGTCTAGATGAGACGCGATATATCGAACTCCGAGAAATCGATTGCTACCCGCTGATATGGCAGGTAGTGAAGACGTACCCTTAGCTACTTCAGAACTAGTTCATAGATCATCATTGCTATGGAATCAAGGGCACATAAATATTTTCAGTTTCATTAGTGTTTAACATGTTCTTAAACTCTGAAAGCCTATAAAGGTCTGCCAAGACTCTTCTATCAACATACTTTTGAACTCTTGTAGGTTCATGGGAGCATGTTCCGTTGAAGTCAATGGAACTATTCACATCTTTAAAACTAATAACTTGCTTTGCTGGATCAGTGCCCTGGTCCTGATAAAGAACTTTGTCTGTGTTTCAACAGCATGGAACATGTTTCATGGATCGACTCAGACTGGATCATTGAACGGTTTATGCAGATTTTATCCTGATTTGAAAACAAAGGCCTATGTTTTCATTAAAGGCCCTCCACACTACTCTGAGAGTGTACAGGGGTCTCAGTGTGGGCGAGAAATTACACTTAAACCATCAGAGCAGTATTAAGGGGCCTTTGCAAAAATGAGAATCAGGCCCAAAGGGTCTGAGCCTGAAAATCCATAGGCACATGACTAGAACTTAGTTGGATGAATACTACCACTTATTTCATTAAGGGCTAACCACGTGAGTAAGGATTTGTAGGACTGGGGCCCAAAAGAGGAGGAAAATGACAAGAGTACCATAATTAGCTAAATTTCAGCTCTCCATTTAGATAGCAAATACTATAATCAAGTCTACATAGCAGTAACCCACCTCTTATAGCAACTGAACTATGTTAAGTGATGTTGAAAATGTCCCAGGCTGACTTCACGCAGCTCTCAGTACGTAGAATCATACAGAGTATATAGATGATCAAAAAGCCGGTGTCAATTTTAACAGCTTCCAAATGCATTAATGTACTTTTTCCTGTATGTGTCATGCCAAAGTGCTTTCACCAGAATGGACGAAGCCCTAGCCCATTGAACTCAATGGCATTTTGCCATTGGTTCCCTCGAGGCCAGGGTTACATTCTATAGGATTTCAGAAGAGATCATAGAAAACCGCCTCCCACTCCCACTCTTGTAAACTAGACCTACTCCACCAAAGTACCAATTTAATAGAATATTAATGAAGCACAAAAAGGACTTTAGCTTTGAACCAACATATGGAGCAGCATGAGATTCTGACTGGATATAAAAGTTGCATTTTCGTTTAAAAAGCACATGATGCAGTGACCCAGTGATTAAGAAACAGAAAAGAATGACAGCCCATCTTCCTGGATCAAGAGGAATACCTTGATCCTGACTTGCAATTTTGCTGCACGGGAGTTTGTACGTTGCTCCCTTGTCAGGACATCATAAAGCTCTCTTAGTAACAAGGAGCCTACAGCTATTAATTTGTCATTGGAAGTACATATTACCACAGCCATGTGAGGAGTTGTTGATAAGGAGAAATGAGAAATCAGAAAGCACAGCGTCTTTAATCATTAAGATCCCCCCTCCTTCCTATGCTGTAAAGTGAAACAAACTAATTGGTGGGGGGAAGCATAACAAAGGTAATGCCGCAGGCAGGTTCCTCCTGTGGCTCTTGCCTAACTTTACAAAACTGACAGCTGCGGCGTTACAGCAGATGCACCTACAAAATAGTGATGCACAATGCAAAGGGTCATTTTTTTTGGTATGGAGACAATGGAATTCTTATCAATCTGTACCCCAACGGGCACCTGCTCTTGACACCATAAACAAATCTGTCATGTCATTAAATATTTGAATGGCGTGTCAAAGTGAAAACGCCCACTTGAGTCCTTCTTACATTTGCTATAGATTAGTGTACTTTGCCGCACGTGAAATGTAAAATAGTCACTATTCCCCCCACTACGGACAGAATTTATTATTAATGACATTATTTTAATGTCATTTCAATTTGCATTTATTCAAATACCATCATGTTGAACGGTGTTAATTACATGGCATTGTCCTGGACATCACATTTACAGTGGCATCTGTTGAGCTGCTGACAGGCAAGATCTGTCACAATTAATTTTTTCTGACAACCATGTTGTTAAAAGAGCTGCCGGAGTTTGCCCAAAGTTTTTAGAGACGAGCCAGTTTTCTCTTGCATGGTTTTGTACTTCCTTTAATCACTAGGGAAAGGAACAGAAAACCAGGATCTCTCTTCCTTATGAGTTCATATGCTCCCTTGCTTTTTTTAGCACTTAAAAATCATAGTTTAGGGCCAAATCCTTCATATTACTGACAGGGCCGGCTCTACTGTTTTCGCCGCCCCAAGCAGCGTGCCGCATTGCCGCCGCAGACAGCGGGGGCAGTCCGTGTGCCGTTAGGGCGGCACGCGCGTTTCCGCGGTGGTGGCAATTTGGTGGCAGCTTCTGTCTTCAGCTGGAAGACAGAAGCTGTGCATAGAAGCTGCCGCCGAATTGCCGCCGCCACGGGAACGTGCGTGCTGCCCTAATGGCACAGGGACTGCCCATCTGCGGCGGCAATTCGGCGCGCTGCTTGGGGGCAAAAACACAGGGACTGCCGCCCCTTGCAGATTGCCTCCCCAAGCACCTGCTTGGGATGCTGGTGCTTGGAGCCAACCCTGATTACTGAACAACTTCAGCTCTGGACACTCAGCACATTTTAGCATTGGCCTCTCGGTTTGCAATGTAACAGTGCTATAGAGAGAACTATGATGTCAAACTAGATTATGACAACACATGAGGAATAAACATCTGGAACGGGTGAGCTCCTTAAATTTTTACACCACTGAGAAGTGACTGAAAAAATAGCACCTTCTTACTCAACAGATGTGCTCCTTATGTGGATTCAGTGACAGCTGCTTACTTAAATAACTAAAATATGGGTGGTTTTTCTTCTGATTTTTAACTCATTTAGTTTTATGGAACCAACAGAGCAAACAAATGAGCTGCATTCTATTCTGGTTAGGGCCTCAATTCAACAAAGCACTTAAGCCCATGCTTAACTTTAAGGATGTGCTTAAGTCCTATTGAAGGCATGCTGAAGTGCTTTGTTGAACAAGAATAGGTTTAAGCACTTAAAGTTAAGTAACACTTGAATGTTTTGTGGAATCTAATTTACGATCCAACTCCTGTTAACTTCAGGTGGGGTTGGATTGGACCCCAAATTCCAATTACAGCATCTTTCATTACAGGTGCGTAAATCCACCGATGGAAATGGGGCTGCATAAGAGTCAACGAGGGCATCTTGCAAGACTAATGGGATTTCACGAGTGTAACAACTGTTGGCATCATTTAACTTGCAAAGCCTTTGTTACTAGTGGAGAGGTGTGAGAAAGAAAGAACCCAGCTTTACTTTCAGATCTCAGGATGAGTTAGATACCAGGCTAGCAGTTAGTACAACTTTTTTTTTTTAACTTATAGGCTGACCATGGCAGACATGTAATGAGGGAGACAAACCCAAACCCCAGAGTGCCATTTTGACACAATCATTTTTCAGGGCACAACTGTAATTTAAAGACTAGAGATCCTCTTTTCATGTAAAAAGAACAGGAGTACTTGTGGCACCTTTAGCATAAAAACATGGGAAGGGGAATGCAGGAAATATCTGAGTTAGAAACAGAACTCTAAGCACTCTGTTTTTCCAAGTTTCCATGAGATGACAGCAGCCCTTTAAATATTAAAGTCCTGCCAATAAAAATATAGAACTAATGCTATTTTTTTTCCAATGCTATGATTAATTATCTCTGTAAGAAACAGAATAGTCTTTCTAATGGAGCAGCTAGATAGCAGCCAACAGGGAAATGTGTGAGCAACTTAAACTAAACCTCTTTAAATTGGGTAGAGGGTCCCAGAGTTGTTCTGTATTTTTTAATTAAAGCTAAGGCAACAGATTGCATTGAACTCAGAAGATAATGTCAGTGCCTTATCATATGTCCTGAGCTCATTGCAGGTGCAAAGGAGTGCTTGATAGTTACTAGATGTAGGTAATCCTACAGCTGAATTAAATAACTTCTTTTACATTTTGAGCATTCCTGTAATGAAAATGCAACATACTTAAAAACTAAAAACAAAGAAGTGTTTGTAAATGAATGTTTCTTTCACTTTCTTTTTTTTCTTTTCATTTTCACATTACCTTGTAATATGGATGCTTATATCTATGAAAGCGCATTGGCCAATGCACAGTTTTGGACAGAGACAACCATCTTGTTTTGAGACAAGTCCTTTAAAGGAACTGAGCAAAACTTGAAATCGCTCAGAAAATGGCAGGATTAGGCAAGATGAGAACAAACAGTGCATCACCCCGTGGTCTTGTGTCTCATTCCTGGAGGTTGCACTCCTTGTACTTGCAAAACCCCCATGAATGTTGGTGGGAGTTACACCAGGCCCTGGGACTGGGAGCAGTTAGAGTACGTCTAGACTACCCGCCGTATCAGCGGGTAGCGATCGATTTCTCGGGTATCGATATATCACATCTCATCTAGACACGATATATCGATCCCCGAACGCACTCCCGTCGACTCCGGAACTCCACCAGCACGAACGGCGGTAGCGGAGTCGACAGGGGGAGCCATGGACGTCGATCCCGCACCGTGAGGACGAGAGGTAAACCGATCTAAGGTACTTCGACTTCAGCTACGCTATTCACGTGGCCGAAGTTGCGTATCTTAGATCGATCCCCCCCCAGTGTAGACCAGCCCTTGGTTTATAGTAGGTTGCAGGTCTTCTTTGAGGCCCTAGTTTGGCAAAGCACCTAACCACATGCTTAAAATTAAGCACAATCTGAAGTCCATTCCTATTTAGCAAAACACTTAAGCATACAAGTCTCACTGTTTAGGTATAGGCTTAATTTTTTTCTAAATAGGGATGAACTTAAGCACATGAATAAATACTTTACTGAATCAGGATCAAAGTCCTGCTCTAATGCCCCTAACTCAATGAAAGCATCCCCACTGACATCCCGGGATGTCGGATCATGCCTTTAGAACACTACAAGATTCTCTGTAGTTTTAAATAAAGGTTGGTGCCACTTGCACGGCTGACTAGAGTTTGCATCTTTTTATTCAGATATATTAAGTCCCTTACATCCACCGCCTCTGATGCAAACTAGCCATCTGCAGATTGCAGCAATCAGAACAATTCTGCAAGCTGGTATAAAGCTCCAGCTGACAAGGTCTTTAAAATGTTAAAACTCCGCTTGCAAAATTTCCTTAAGAATAACCTCCCTACAAAGCTGTTTGGAAAACACAAGTGTATTTTTAAGCACTAAAGTGTAAACAACTAACTAGTACATAAATGCACTTTAAAACTCTTCTGGTCATTGAGGTAATTAAAAAGGGAGGAATGGGGGAAAGCCATGCCCAAATCATTATGTCCTTCCAAATGCTTAGCTGTGCTCCTTTGACCCTTCAATGCCAAGAGTGCTTTCCCCAGTCTTGATATGCCAGGATTAATCATCATCAACACTAATTCTTTTCCTCCTTTTCTTAACAGATGTAGCAACCGAGCATTTGGACACTGACAACGTTTCTAACTGTGTGATGGAGGCTGAGGATGAATTAATTCATTGATCCAAGTTAGTAGGGAAATCCGAGCTAATTTGTTGCATTTTTTTTTAAAAAGAGATGACTTATGGCTTGAGGTACTGCTGCAGATTTACAGATTTGTCACAGAATTTAGCCATGCCAAGCAATTAGAAAACATGTATAAAAAAAAGAATGGCGGGGGAATGAAGTGAGCACCATTAAAGAAATATCTTCCTTTGCAGTGCACACACAATGTTAGCAGCAGTGAATGCACAGTAGTACAGCCAAAAATGCACTGGGGGGCATGGGAGAGTGATTTCATTTCACCACCACTGTGCATACCCCCATTCCTCCCTGCCTATTCACCTATCATATTGCTTCCCAAATTTAAAAGAGAGAGAGAGAGACTGCTGCTTTCCACAAAAAAATCATCACGAGCAAATCACCCAAAAAACTTCCCAGAATATTTCAAGGACAATAAAATCTATCAAGGCCATCCCAGTCTCGAGGCAGCTGTGTAAGTGAACTGTTAACTGGTACATATGAGCTAGGGAGTTGATGTGGATCTGAGGCCCTAGGCCTGTGAGGAGTGAGTATGTGGCATAAATTATACACATTGCCAGAAGGGAGATGGAGAGTCACATAACACCTAGCTCGTCTACAGAAGCCCACACTGCTGCTTTACAGAAGGCTACATGCAGGCGGTATTGTAAGCTGTCAAGTGTCTGACAAAGAAAAGGAAGGAACAGAGCAAATACGAGCAAAGTTTGTTCTCATTCAGGGTTTGTACTATACGGTCATATTCTGGAAGTTTTAAATTTTATTAAATTAATAATATATTACGCATATGTAAGGTTGAAGTTGTCACAAAAATCAAGATCTTCAGCCAATAAGGTGCTCCAGGAGGCAGTAATTAAAGGGGTGACAATTCTGTCGAGTGAGACCATGTGTAACGGGGCGGTCACCCCACTCCAGTCAGAAAGGGGCTAAAATCAGCCAAGGGAGGCTGGTTGGGGAGTCAGCCACAGGTGTGGTTGCACCCAATTAGGGCACAGCTGGCCCTGATAAAAGGGCAGACTGAGGGAGTGGGAGAAGAGACTCTTGCTCCAGCCGGGGAGCAGAGAGGACCAGGCTGCCAGGGAGAGCAAGCAGGGTACCTGGGGCAGAGCAGGGCTGGAGAAGGACAGGCAGAGCTGAGGAGCTCTGGCCTGGGGAGTCCCCAGGCTGAGGCCTTGCTAAAGGCCAGGGGAGGTACTGGGCTGCAGGGAGGCAGCTGGGGCTAGAACAGCAGCAGGTCCGACCCCCTTGCCAGTGATGAGTGGCCATTACAGACTGCAGTTTGCGCCTGAGAGAAGGGCCTAGATGATGACTGGCAGTAGCCACTGAGGCAAGGTGAGTATAGGGGGTTGGGGTTCCTCGGGGAGGGGAGACCCAGAGTGTGGGGGCACTGCTGTGGGGCAGCACCCCAAGATAAGGGGCACTGGGGTCTGGGAGATACGCAGGGCCTGAAGTGCTACAAATGGTGGAGATTTACAGAAAGCAGGTACCAGTAGGAAGACACCGGCCAGCAGGAGGTGCCGTGCAGTTATGTCGGTGCTTTGTTATACCATGTTAGCAGTTACTGGTTTGAGAGATGAATACCTAGGCCTATGTTTTCAGTGACTAATGATTCTGGTTGCCTCATTTTTTGGGGGCGTGCTGAACCTGACTCCCTTTAAAGAACCAGATTTTCAGAAAGGTCTGGGCACCCCCCCCACCCCGGCACTTTGAAAATCTAGTGCCTCTCAAGCTGCTTGAAGTTGGACATCTAAACTTTCAAAAATGTATGTCCTAACATTTTAGGTTGGGATTTAAGAGAATCTGAGTTAACTGCCCTCATTCCTTGGAAAACCAATGAGAGTTGGATTCCTTATTAACATTCATGCTTTTGAAACTCTTTTCATAAAACCAGCATACATGTGCACGCTCACACACCATTTTTTAACGGCTTTGCCAAAAGTGATCAGGGTTTTCATACCATTCTAGACTGGCATATCATGTCTGTCAATATACAAAATGCTGCAATACAAGTCTGCATGTCTACATCAAAACATTTAGCAGAGCTAAATAGGTAGAATAATAAAGACTGACATCTGTGAATAGTATTGCAAAAAAAAATAATCAAGAATGGGTCAGTTATTTCTCGGGGTCCTATTATTCAAGAGCAAACAACTGCTGGGTATGTCTGAGAATATTGGGCAAGGGCCTGTCCCCTTTGCACTGCTCCGGCAGTAATGTAATTGGTCTGGGAAGCTGGCTTAAATGTGAGCCAGCAGAGGAGAATCACCCAGGGGTATAATACTGGTTTCAGTCCCCCAGCACAAGACGCAAAAAAGAATCATGAGAGGGTGTATCCATAGTACCTTGTACTCCTGCTATCCCTGGCACATAAAGGCCACTAGGATCTGTAAGAGTAGCTCTGAGGCTGATATATGTTGCAATGGAGGCGTGTGCGTGGGGGGCGGAATAGCCCCAGAGTCAGTGGCAAAAAGGAGGCATAATGACCCTTTTTATTCCCAACCGTCAGTTCTGAGCCAAACCTGGGTTTTACACCTTTTTTTTTTAATTTAAATAAGCAGTCCTAGCAGTGCTAGCCTTTAGTGAGAGGTTAAATGTTGCTAACACAGAACTAGTGAGATATGTTACCTACACACACCATCCTATGGTACATTTAGATATGTAGGTCCTAACGGTATGCATAAAACTGATGCAACTCTTAGCTTCTAAGAGATTGGCAAGCTCCCCGGAGGAGTTGGTGCATATTTATGATCCAACCTGCGCCTTTCAGGTCTTTTATTCATGTGTTTACAGACATGACCAATTTTAAAATAAGAAAACATGTTTTGTAAATCATGCTCTTGCAGCCTTGCTCAGCAAAGCGTTGTGCTTCAATGGCTTCCATATGGGTTCTACTTCTGAAGAAAACATGCATGGGAGAAACAGCCTTTCTGAATCAAAAACAAGACGTATTTCTTTTGAGGTTAATCATCTGGCAAATCAATGGCTTCAGAGAGCACCAAACCCCCCAAAAGCTACCTTTTATCAAATCCAATGGCTACCATCCTTGCAACGTGCAAATACATATTCCCTTCTCTTCCCCCTTCCCCTTCTTCTGCTTGGCACATATCAAGCTTCTTGACAACTCATTCACACGAAAATAAGCTTTCGGGTGAATTTACCTTGGAATCGCAAATGATTGTATGTAAGTTCCAAATCACTCTTTCATAGAATTGCACCCGTATTGCCCTAGGCACTGGGATGAAAGTGGTTTGTCAATAAAACGCTGAATGAAATTGCCTGTTTGGAGAGTAGGGTGTCAGACGAGAGCTGAGCAAGTGTTTTTCCTCATGAAATGGAATGATTTTTAAGTGTCAGGAGGAGACTGCATGCTCATTCCCTTTCTATTTAAAAATAAATAAATCCTAGTTTGGGTTGGTCTCTCTGGAGAGAGCAAGAGGGATATTTCTGTTGTGGGACAACTACCACTGATGTTTAGCCGGCGATGTAACTGCATCAAACTTACAAACCCAGGCCTTTCGTCCAACCTACGTTCCAGAACCTCACACCTTTTCTCTTACATATTCCCAAAACGTCAAAGTAACTGCAAGTTAAGGTTTCTGTTTTTGCTGGCCACACTTCTGGGGAAGGAACATGAAAAATTAAAGCTTGTGGCATGTGGTTGCAACCCTCCCATGAGACATGGAATATCGTCTCCATAATTACAGCTGACAGTTTCCTTTCCAAAAAAGCGTACTCGGAACTTCCTATCTTTTCAGCATCCTTAAAACGATAAATGCTTCACATTGTTATTTATATTGCTGTACTATGTAGAGCCCCCAACAAAGATCAAGGCCTCACTGCTAGCCACTAAACAAACAGAAAATGAGCAAGTCCCTGCCCCAAAGGCCTTACAATCTAAATAGCCTAGACATGCAAATAGTGGGAGAAATAAAGTATTATCCCTGTTTTACACATGAGAAAAGTGAAGCACACATCAGTGGGAACTGCATCCGCATTTCTGAGAGCTGACAGAGGCCTGCAAATCGGTCAGGTCTACAAAGAACAATATACAAATTATTACATATTACCGACAACTATTCAGTATTTTGTTTTATATACAGTAGTCTCCCTTTAAAAAAATCCCAGTTGCGCCAATATTTGCACATTCCTCTAGACACCACTATGGGAAACAGTGTAGCTACTAAGATATGATTATGCATTTATCTACGGCAAAACTAGCAAGCTTTTTAAGAGCAAAAAGCATCCTTTTCTGCCAATGTCACCTGACATTTTACTATTATAACTTTTCCTCGTGCTGGTACAGCATGTTGCTGATGCCTATCGGAAAGAGACAGCGAAACCAATGGCTAAACTGACTCCCTCCATCTGCCAATAAGAAAAGTACTCTGTCAAATTAGAATGTGCGATATGCTGAGAGATGTTTTGATGGCCAGTCCTCATCCCAAATGGATGCCCTAGTGGACAGAATTCTTGAGAAACTCTTAGTGCTTGAATTCTTTGACCAGCTACCTCTCTTCAGAGGAACAGTCACACTCTGATATTAGATGCCTGAGCCCCACACAGACACTCCCTCAGTAGTTTGTCAATGTGCATCTCTTTCTTCCCTAAAGGACAAGTAAAGGCAGCCCAAAATGAATCCATGGGTCAACATATATAATGTACTTTGAATGACATACTTTGGAAATCAAGACTTGTTTTGGGGGGAGGGATAGCTCAGTGGTTTGAGCATTGGCCTGCTAAACTCAGGGTTGTGAGTTCAATCCTTGAGGGGGCCGCTTAGAGATCTGGGGCAAAAATCTGTCTGGATATTGGTCCTGCTTTGAGCAGGGGGATGGACTAGATGACCTCCTGAGGTCCCTTCTAACCCTGATATTCTATGATTCATGTTCCCGCCATTTCCCCTTGAGTTGTCAGTGGAGTGGGAAAGAGACATGCAGCTCCTGACCTGGACTCTTTCCCAAATATTAAAACACAATATTTAACAAAAATTATCTTGCAGGAATACTGTACATATCAAACGTGTCATGTTCAGAATCAAGGCACTGAGGAATCAAGTTGTCAAATAGACATGTGCAGAACAAAAGGCCTGACATAAGCAAGTAGTTCATGATCAACTGGCTTGTTCCATTTTTCCTTCTTAGCTCAGTTTATTATAGTAATCTTTAGTTTAGTCAGATCCTGCCCTGCATTACGTGCTTCATACAAGGGTATCTTACAATGGTACAATTGAAAAAAAAAGATTGCTATTGACTTCCTTAAGACACAGTTCACCTACACTGTGTGCATAAATATACACAGGACATTAGGGATGGATCTTCTGGAGTGCAGTTTTGCAAATAAACTTTTTTCTTCTTTTGTTTGAGTTCACAAAAGTAGTTTGGATTTGCAAATCTTTCATCTCCCCATCCCCCTGTAGTAATTTCGAAGCAAATTCTCAAAAAGCTCAATGACAGATTTTCAAGTCCTCAGCACCCAAACACGCTGAGCTAGTTTTGAAATCTGGCAGCTTATTTAGGAGCATAAATGGGAGTTGACCCCTTTTGAAAATCTGGTACTTCATGCACATCTAGAATTATTTGTCTGCATTCACCCCAGGGGCGGCTCTAGCTTTTGTGCTGCCCCAAGCACAGCAGTCAGGCTGCCTTCGGCAGCATGCCTGCGGGAGGTCCGCCGGTCCTGGGGCTTCCGCATACCCGCTGCCGAATTGCCGCCGAATCCGCAGGCCCGGGGACCCCCTGCAGGCAAGCCGCGGAAGGCAGCCTGACTGCTGCCCTCGCAGGAACCGGCAGGCCGCCCCCACAGCTTGCCGCCCCAGGCACACGCTTGGAGCGCTGGTGCCTGGAGCCGCCACTGATTCACCCTCCCATTTCACAGGACCAAGGGTATAGAGAGTAACAGGACATGTAACAGGTTACAGACTCTGGGGCCCTCCTCCTAGGCATGCAGAGTCATCCTGTTATCAGGTTCTTGAACTCTGAAGTGTAGCATACTTTCTGTTGAGCCATTCTGGAACAAAGACACAGTTAGCGCCAGCCAGAGTATATCGGGGATTGGAGCGAGTGTTGCCAACTTTCTAACTGCACAAAACCGAACATCCTAGCCCAGCCCTTTCCCCGAGGTCCTGCCCCCTGCCCCACCCCTTCCCCAAGGCCCCGCCCCCCACTCACTATATTCCCCCTTCCTCAGTGGCTCACTCTCCCCTATCCTCACTGACTTTCACCAGGCTGGAGCAGGGCTTTGGGGTGCGGGAGGGGGTGAGGGTTCCAGCTGGGGGTGGGGGCCCTGGGGTGAGGCTAGGGATGAGGGATTTGAGGTTCAGGAAGAGGTTCCAGACAGGGGGGGCTCAGAGCTGGGGCAGGAGGTTGGGGTGCAGGAGGGGGTACAGGCTCTGGGATGGGGCTCAGGATGAGGGCTTTGGGGTGCAGGAGGGGGACTCTGGGGTGCGGCAGGAAATTGGGGTGCACGAGGGGGTACAGGCTCTGGGGTGGGGCTGGGGATGAGGGCTTTGGGGTGCAGGAGGGGGCTCTGGGGTGGGGCAGGAAGTTGGGGTGCACGAGGGGGTACAGACTCTGGGGTGGGGCTGGGGATGAGGGCTTTGGGGTGCAGGAAGGGGCTCCAGGTTGGGGAGGTCTCAGGGCTGGGGTAAGGGGTTGGGGCTCCCGATCAGCAGCACAGTGGGGCTAAGGCAGGCTGCCTGCCTGTCCTGGCACCGCGTTGCATGCACCCCGGAAGCAGCCAGCATGTCCAGTGCTAGTAGACAGGAGGAACAGGAGGCTCCATGGGCGTCTGCTCTCACCCGCAGGCACTGCCCACCCCCAGCTCCTATTGGCTGGATCCTGGCCAATGGGAGTGCGGAGCGGTGCTTGGGGCAGGAGCAGTGCGCAGAGCCCTGTGCCCACCCCCCACCTCGGAGACAGACCTGCTGGCAGCTTCCAGGGCGCAGTGCGGTGCCAGGACAGGTAGGGACTAGCCTGCCTTAGCCCTGCAGCACCGCTGACAAGACCATTAACGGCCCGGATCCTTTTTTGCCAGGATCCCTTTTTGACTGGGCAAACCTGGTCACCCTGATTGGAGCGGCTCTCTGAAGGGCAAACGAACTAAGGCGTAGAAAAGCAATCCTGCAGGACTCAGGTTTATGTCTTATGTATCATAAAAGCCAAAATTTCAGGAAGGGACAAAGGTAACTTTATGCTTTGTATGTAAATACTGTTTAGAACAGAGGGAATTCCACTTGCTCACAGGCCAGTTAAAGTTTGTCTAACACTAGTTTAACAGTTGTGTGGGTAGAGTGCACGCAGCTTTTCCTTTCTGACTGGTAGGCAAGATATTCATTGTAACAGTGAAAAAGAAAAAAGAAAAATGAACCATGCCTACAGTTTATTGAAATCCACTTGAACATTACATATATATACATACACACACACGTATCAAATGTGTGTCTGTGAGCACGCGTTGTAATATATAAACACAGCTCTAACTAAAGAGAGGTCTGAACCAAAAGCCCTGTTCTGAGCACCCCAAATGCTGAAAAAAGCCAGCACCAGCAGCTAGCCTCTGAAGAAACCAATGAGTCCTGCTGTGGGAGAGGAGCTGGCCAGCGTTCAGGTCTCCCAGAGGATGAAGGAGCCAGTCGGTGTGACAGAAAGGACATGGCTGGCACAGTGGAGAGCAGCCAAACAACCCAGATGTCTCCGGCTAGAGGAGGAAAGTGGCTGCTGTGAAGGAGACCGGCCAGCTGTCTCAGATGTCTCACACCGCCTCTTCCCCCTCCAAAGCCTTGTTCCTGCTAGGGGAAGGGGCCGCAGGGGAAGAAGCCTTAGGATTACATTTACCTCAAAACATCTCCCCCATCCGGGAAAGGGAAATACTGACACACACACACACACACACCCCGCGTGAAAGATAACTTCTCCAAAACCCCGAAGTTTACTCTTGCTGTATCCCCCAAATTCCATTTTTGCTAAGGCAGCACTGGAGCCTGCGAACCAAGAGGTAAGATAATAGGTGGTGGGATTACAAATGGAAGACATTCAGCAAGAATTAATGAGACAAATACCAACAGTCAGTGAAAGTGAGAACAACAGAAAATCTTTGGTAAAAATAGTTACTTTGGTCATACATCTTGCCCTCTGCTTCAGGCAAAACACTACATTCTCGGGACCTATTCTCCCAGTCCAGGTCATATTTTACTGCTATTGCCATTGATGCTGGTTAATATTTATAATTCTACGTCTACACACACACGAACATATAGTTTGTCCTCCCAGCCAATAGGGTGATGTGGGATCGAGAGAAAGACACATGTTCCAGGGCACTTTTTGATACAGAAAACGTGGTTTTTGCCAAGGACGTTTTTGACTGGTAGAAGGGAGACAATAGCTGTTTCCAGTTTCATGAAAAAACTAAAACTGACTTAGCTGAAAGGGGCACGGGGAAAAATGCCTCAAAATCCAGCCTATCGTTATTACATCACATTAAGCCAACCTATCAAGCGGAAATGTATTACCAAGGTTGTGTCTAGATGCCCAGAATGTATTTCCTTGTTTTAACTTATTTATATCTAACAACGATTTTTCGCCCTTTAGCTTCAGCCTCAGGTCCTGCTACACATCATTGCACTGTGGTAGTTACTCTGGATAGGAAATACGGGGCAGATACTTGCCAAGGTATGCAGCTGAGCTGCCTTGTGCCTGATTTAATACTGCAAAGGTGTCTTGTTCCAGCATTTCTTCGGGGTACTCACCTCTCCCACTACATGGCATAACCTCCCTGCTCTTTACCCTGCCATTCTAGATCTTGCTGCATCAACGGGCAAGCGTGACCAGTGTCATTGCAGCTCTAAATATGGCTCAGAGATGCAGGATTAATGCAAGATACTGCATGGGAGCAGTTTGCACTGCCTGCAGTATGCAGACAAGAACAGCAAATGGCAACAACCTTGAACTTACATTATGCTGTAGTATATCTAGGAAGATGTCACAGTCATTTAACACAAAGACTCTGGGATATTTTTTTCATTGGACAACAAGAGCAATAACAATCAACTTCCATTGTATTTTCAATATGGTTTGGGTGCCTGATTCACCTCCATCCCCCAGTCTAAACAAACTGCATTTGCCTGCTTACCAGAGAACAGGTCTACCTCAAATGCCTGAGGTATCCTTCCTGTGAATAACACCTCTACACCAGCCACTTGTGGATCTGCAAGTGGATAATCCTGTGTCAACAAACATTTGTGTAAACAGGCCAATATTTACACAAGGGCTGAGCCCCCACAGATCTCACTGACTTTAATGGAAGCTGTGGATCCTCAGCAACTCTAAAAAGCAGGTAACTTACATAGGTATCTATCTGTGAATTCAGGCAGGTCTCAGGTCCCTGGCTATGCTGCTGGGCTTGCTCTCTGAACTAGGGCAAGCCACGTAATCACTCTGGTGTATTGCAGGAAGGGAAGAAAGTGGGCCAGAAAACCAACTAGGGAGCAAAAACAGACCAGATACAGATTTAAAGGCCTAACTTTAGGCAGTCACATTTGAAAATATTGGCTTATACACACAGGTTTTGGGTTTCAGGCACCTACATTAATTTCCTCCTCTCCACACTATTAAACATACCACAGATCTAGTGGCCCAGAAACATTCAATTTCAGTAGGAGCTGAGGGCCTAACTCTTTCAGACTCCTTTGAAAATCTCAGACTAGGTGACTTGCCTGTGTTCTAAAAGGCTGCTAATGAGAAACCCAGAAACACAACCCAAAACCAACTTCAGGTGTCCTATTTAGCAACGTTCCTTGACAATTGCCTCGTGTTGAGTCTTCTGTTATTTAAGCATTTAATTTACCAAAGCTCCCAGTAGATGAAATGACTGGAAAAAAAAATTCCATTATCTCAATAAAAAAAAAAGGGAAGAATTTCCACCCAACTGAAGCGCGTTGCAGGCCCAAAGCTCAACAGTACGAATGAATGAAGTCATAGTGTGGTTTGAAAAACACTCTATGGACATATCTCACATGATAATGGCATCTGTTACTCTGTCTGAACATACATGGATATTGATCCTAGACAGCCACCTTAGAACAAAGTCTGATGCTCACATGAGAACTGTTCCACTGAGACTAGATTAACTAGTCAAACTATACTCTTGACTGTGAACTGGGCAGCAGTACCTCTGAGTTTACAGCCCCGCATAGTAAGTCAAGCTTTGTATTCATTTATACCAAATACAGAAGCACAGAAAGGACATTGGACAAGTCAGGAGAATTAGAATCTGATCCCAGCCACTGACCAACTGCATGACCTTGGGCAAGTCACTTCCCCTCTCTGTGCCTCTTCCTATGTGTTTGTACAATACCTAGCACAGGGGTTGGCAACCTTTCAGAAGTGGTGTGCCAAATCTTCATTTATTCACTCTAATTTAAGGTTCCGCGTGCCAGTAATACATTTTAACATTTTTAGAAGGTGTCTTTCTATAAGTCTATAATATAGAACTAAACTATGGTTGTATGTAAAGTAAACAAGGCTTTTAAAATGTTTAAGAAGCTTCATTTAAAATTAAATTAAAATGCAGAGCCCCCCGGACCGGTGGCCACGACCCGGGCAGTGTGAGTGCCACTGAAAGTCAGCTCGCGTGCCGCCTTCAGCACACGTGCCATAGGTTGCCTACCCCTGACCTAGCACAATGGTGCCCCAACTTTTGTCAGGGCCTTTGACGTAATACATATAACAGTAATACTGATGCAAGTGTATTTTTCTCTCTCTCATATTATATATGGATACTTACCGATCCATAATTTTTCAGAGTGAAGTTCTCAGTTTCTCACTTTCCCAGACCCCAAACTGACCCCTAGAAGGTATGGGAAGGTATGTGGTTCTTAAAAGATTTTTTAAAAATGCTACTGCAGGGATCTCAGAATGCTTAAGCTTTATCTACCACAACAGTTTTTAAACACACACATATTTTAGATCTCATGTCACATTGGTGGCATGCAGTGCAACCATCAGGGAAGGTTTTATTAGATGAAAATACGTCTTTGTAAAAGATTTTCTTCCAATTACTCTGCTGCCATTATTCTGGCCATGTGCTCATGCAGTTTTCAAATTAATATGCTTCATTTTCTGAGTGGGTGATCAGAGCGGTGGAATTATACAGGGAACTCAATTACCAAAGAAAATGATCCCTCAAGCATTCGAGAAATCGGAACTATTTCTAATTGTGAATAGTGGATTATTATCAGTATTATGAAAGATACTCAAACAAGTGCTCGGACATACTGCACTAGAACAGCCTTATTATGCTGTGTATCATACAAAATATCCACTAATGTTTCCTAGGACAAATGCTATCAGATACAAGACATTTTGTTCTTCAACAGAAAGATGAAACTAGCAATGAGTTTTTGTTGGCTTTGCATGTATTTGTGGCCGTTACCCAAGCTGAATAAATAGCTAAAACGTCAGACCTTTACACTTAAAGGGGACTCCGAAATCCATAGCTCCAACTTTGCTCAAAGGGACAAGGCAATGTATACGGACCAAAACACTACTTCAGAACGCCTGCCATACCTTTGACCATTAGATACACCATTACTGAATCACTACATAGCAGGGCTCCTCTAACTATTAGTCAATCTCTAGATCAATCCGCTTGAAAGCCATCTCCAGGACTCTGATTCATAGAGTATAAGCCCAGAAGGGACTCCTGTGATCTAGTCTGACTCCTGTCTAACACAGGCCATAGAACCTCCCCAAAATAATTCCTAGGGCAGATCTTTTAGAGGGGGAAAAATCCAATCTTGATTTAAAAATTGTCATGATGGAGAATCCACCACAATCTTGATAAGTTGTTCCAATGGTTAATTACTCTGATTGTTTAAAATTTACACCTTATTTCCACTCTGAATTTGTCTAGCTTCGACTTCCAGCCATTAGATCACGTTATACCTTTCTCTGCTAGACTGACGAGCCCACTGTTAAATATTTATTCCCCAGGTAGGTACTTTAGACCAGTGGTGGGCAGCCTGCGGCCCATCAGGGTAATCCGCTGGCGGGCTGCCAGACAGTTTGTTTACATTTGCACAACCTCCTGCAGCTCCCAGTGGCCTGCGTCACTTTCCGCAGCTCTCATTGGCTGGGAAAGGCGAACTGCGGCCACTGGGAGCTGCGGGCGGCCGTGCCAATGTAAACAGACTGTCTGGCAGCCCGCCAGTGGATTACCCTGACAGGTCGCGTGCGGCCTGAAGGTCGCCCACCACTGCTTTAGAGTAATCAAGTCACCCCTAGATGTTCTCTTTGTTAAGCTACATTGATTGAGCTCCTTGAATCTATCACTATGAGGCGTGTTGTCTAATCCTTTAATCACTCTTTCTTGAACTCTCTCCAGTGTCAACCTCCTTCTTGAATTGTGGAAACCAGAACTGGACACAGTGTTCCAGCAGTACCAAATATAGAGGTAAAATTACCTCTCTATTCCTATTCGAGTTTCTCCTGTTTATGCATCTCTGGATCAAATTAGCCCTTTTGGCCACAGTGGGAGCTCATGTTCAGCTGATTATCTACCACAACCCCCAAATCTTGTCCATAGTCACTGCTTCCCAGGATAGAGTCCCCCACCCGCATCATGTAAACACAGCTTCCATTCTTTGTTCCTAGACGTATACAGTTAGCCATATGAAAATGCATAGTCTTTGTTTGCACCCAGTTTACCAAGTGATCTAGTTTGCTCTCTATCAGTGATCTGTCCTCTTCATTATTTACCACTCCGCCCAATTTGTGTGTTATCCGCAATCTTTAGCAGTGATGATTCTACTGCTTTTTCCCCAGATCATTGATAAAAATGTTGACTAGCGTAGGGCAAGAACCGATCCCTTCTGGGCCCCACTAGAAATGCACCTGTTTGATAATGACCCTCCCTTTATAATTACATTTTGAGACCTATCAGGTAGCGAGTTGTAAATTCGTTTAATGTTGCCATCGCAAGGCTCATCTATTTTTTCCACCCCAGATATTTGAAAATGGCGGGAGAAAGTTGTAATTGTAGGGATGAGGAATCAGCAGTGGGGATTTGCGGTGGGTCATTTTAAATGGCTGCACTTGTATGGGACATATTGATGGCACTTTTGTAAATCTCAATAAACACAAACCCCCCCTTTTTTAAATCCTATCTGGTTCCTCCCTTCCTTGCCAATATCCTAACCCTTTTTCACAGTATGAGCCCTACTATGCCCACTGGATAATCCCTATCACAATTATTTCAGCACTGCCTATTGTTTGTCATGCTTCAGTGGCACACAGGAATTTTAAGTCCTCAGCTAAGGGCTTGAACTCAAGATAGCCTCCTCTTGCTTAGCAGAGGGAAAATCAGTTTAATGGAATGTAACACCTCCATCCAGCTTGCACAGGAGTTGGATCAGAGACTAACAGACAAGAGTCTGTAAATGGGAGGAATGAAAGTGTTTCTTTAAAGATATCTATACACTGAGGTATCAGATAAAATTTTCAAAAGCCCTTCAGAAGTTTAAGACCCATTTTCAAAATATGGGACTTAAGCTCTTAGATCACCGAGGCACTTTTGAAAAGTCTACCCCTGGAAACAACATGCCCTAATAACCTGAAGGTTTGACTCAGTGAACACTAGCTATGTGGGCATAAACTGTACATGCACAATACTTGAACTGTTTAACTTGCCTGAAGATTTTCACATCAACTATGGCAGGTGCAGAACCGCACGATGCACTTTTATGCAAAGCCCTTAAAATGCAAACGAGGTTGGACAGAAAACTACCCCTGCTGCCAGTCCTTCCGCACATTTATTCCCTCAAACGATGACATGGTGTTTGGGAGACTCGGTAGAATCATAGAATATCAGGGTTGGAAGGGACCTCAGGAGGTCATCTAGTCCCACCCCCTGCTCAAAGCAGGACCAATCCCCAGACAGATTTTTGCCCCAGATCCCTAAATGGCCCCCTCAAGGATTGTACTTACAACCCTGGGTTTAGCAGGCCAATGCTCAAACCACTGAGTTATCCCTCCCCAAATGTAGCATCTGCATAGTTAATGGAACTGCTTCTCCTTTACAAACCCAGTTTTGGCCCATCTTTTATATCCTCCATAAAGTTACTCTATCAAACTCCAGTATTATGAGGATGGTTTGTAGTCCACAGGATGTTGTTTGTTTGTATTCAGTTTGATTCAGCTTGGACAGCTATTTCAGATATATAGGATTAAGGCGGGAAATGGTGTTACTCATGTATTTGGAGGTTATTGTAGTCCTTATTTGCCATCTCACCAAGATCTTTCATCTACACTAAGTTTGATTTTATGCACAGGGCCAATTATGAGAGAGAGAAAGGCCTATCTGTGCAGCTACTTAGTGGAAAACCAAGACAGTTAGAATGCCCAGTTTGGGGACAAGTAGGCTTTTATAGGTTGCTAAGTGGCAGGTGAGTACCAACAATTTCATTTAACAAAAGCTGTGTCACAGGACTTACCTGATATGACCTGGGGAGAGGGGAGGGTTTGATGCTGCCTCAGTTTTCCTTCCTTCCCCAGTGAATCTGACTTCGCACCACAGGTGCTTTCTTAATACCTCTCTCCGTTGGGGAGCTTGGTTTATTTCTACAAAGTTCAAAAGGAAACAAATCTTCCAGTCAGTCTTCCTAGCTGGCACTCACCCTCAGTATGGGGTTCTTAGTTGTGCCATTGCTGAGGCTTTCCTCATTGCAAGCTTGTTCCATTTCCCTAGCAGCTCCTGCTCCCTGTAGACTTACACTGCCTGGCTGCTAAAGAGTCACTCATTTGAAGCCTTCTCTTTGGCCCTGGCCTGGATGTTTTCCCCAGCAAACCATATTTTCAGTCACATGCTTCTGTCACACAACCCCTGGCCTCACTCCCTTCACCTGGGAAGGCGGGCTACATCTGACACAGGTGACACTGAATCTCAATTGCCTTAAAGGACCAACTCACTCTGACAGAAATATTAATTCTCCAGCCCTTTCATTTGCATACAAAAGTGAACTAAGGCAAGATGTGGCTTTATTATGCTGATTTTTCCTTAAAATAATTAGGAAGAGTCAGAGTCCTCCCTTGCATTCCAACCAGATGTGCTCTCACTTGAATTCATCACCCAACAACGGACAAACCCAGCAGCTATTCCGAAGCAGATTTCCCACATGGAAATAGCCTCAATCCTAACAAAAGCACAACAAACAAATGAGTGCTCCTCTGCTTCAGCCCCCAAACTGCACAGAAACACAAGCAGCTGAGGTCATGTAGCAGCTCGTCAAAGATCCTCTGCTCTCCCATTTCCAGCTGCTTTTCTGCCTCTCTGAACCATGGAATGGAAGGGAGTGCATGGCCAGGTATAATACCAGACCCCAAATCTAGCTAAACTGGACTTAGTGTTGACAGTTTCACTAGCAGAAAGGTAATAAACTGTATAAAAATGCTGTAGCTATTAAGCAACCAGGAAAAACAAACTCTGTGCTGAACTTAAAATAAATCAAACATTCACAAGCGTACAAATATACAGTTATGGTATCAAAATCATTTTCATCCTGCCCCCGGAGCCAATACCCCAGCTTCTTTTTCCTGCCTTCCATACCTACTTATTTTTGAATTAACAACTTTTTCTTAAGGCCTTAAGAAGTCTTCAAGCTACCGCTAAAAAACACCACTTTATGGAAACAGCGACCATAGCAACGCCTTCGACATTTTCCTCATATGGACTTTATGGCTATGGAGATCTTGAATTTGGAGAAAGCAGAGTTTATAGTATCAAAAACATGTGCTGCTGAATATTGGTTTCATAACTGGTTTCAGATGCACACAGTTCCGAAACCTAATGCAATTCTTCATCACCATATTAGCCTTGAGTCTTTTCATGCAAGTGCTGTAATTTCATAACCTGGGTCTAGGAGGTTTGTATAGTGTATCTATTTGTGCTAGCTCTGCATCTAATAATACTGGTTAAAGTCACAGTAATGAAGTGGGGAATGACTGGCTTTTGTATGCTATATTCTAAGCAGAAATGTGTGAAATCAGTCTTGATCAGTGAACTAAGTATGACCATAAAAAAGGAGATGATACAATCATTGAACAAGTAAGAGCAAGTCATGCTTCTTGGATTTGCAGAGAGCCTGAAACAATGGCTCACAAACTCAACCCCAAAAGATGGAATTTGAAATGATAACATTGTTGTCTATTTCACACCTGATGATTTTATCAGAAAGTCCAGCTAAGGTAATTATCCCACAATGCTAATGGAAGGAAGGATGGTTCAGTGGTTAAAGCATTATCCTGGGTCTCAGAACACTTGTATTTAATACCCTGCTTCACCACAGACTGTCATCGTGATCTTGGGCACGTCACTTAGGGTACGTGTGCACTGCCTTGTAGTTCGGATCAAAGGAGTGTGAATAACATGCACCAAAGTGTTGCACTGTAACTCCCCTGCATGGATGCTGCAGGCACACTAAAGGTCCAGAGTTCAACAGTGAACTGGGGTAAGCGTGCTTAATGCACTTTTGAACCCGGATCTTAGCTCTGAATTTAAGGCCCTGATCCTGCAAGCACTTATATGAGTAGCCCCATCCACATTCAGGATTAGGTGCTGAATTGAGATGCTGAAACTGAAAGTCAACTCCGTCATGCAAAAGAGACCAGGTAACCTTGCAGCTGCATTTAGGTCCATCTTGCCGCAGAGTACATGGTTTGGGGTCAAATGCATTGGTAACTCGTGTGACAGACTGACAATTTCCTGGACAAATCTTATGGAATTAAGATAAACGTTACTGAATCAAGTTAAACCTTATTGAATTAGGTTTAATACCTTTGGGGTGTATTGTATTAAAAATGCAATTGTGTATGTGTTATTGTGGAATTGTATGCAGGGGCAGCTCTAGCTTTTTTGCCGCCCCAAGCACAGCAGTCAGGCAGCCTTCGGCGGCTTGCCTGCGGGAGGTCCCCGGTCCTGTGGATTCGGCATACCTGCCGCCGAATTGCCGCCGAATCCGCAGGACCAGCGGACCTCCCGCAGGCAAGCCGCCGAAGGCTGCCTGACTGCTGCCCTTGCAGGGACCGGCAGGGCGCCCCTCGTGGCTTGCCACCCCAGGCACATTCTTGGAGCCTTGGTGCCTGGAGCCGCCGCTGATTGTCTGGAACTCCTCTAGGAGGAGGGGGATGCTCATCACCTTCCTCTATTATCAGCTCCCAGAAGCTCCCCTTCCCCAACAGAGGTGCACATATATTAGTTCAAACCGGATTCTCCAAGGACCAAGAAAATATTTTTGGATAAACTGCCTGGTTTTAAACAGGCTGAGGGCTTTCTTCCTGATCCAGCAAACAGAAGGGACCCTGGATCCACAAGAAGCCACAGACCTCAGGGAAGGACTGGAAGGAGTCGGCCTACTAAGGCTCCATAGGACCGTGTGCTTGCTCTGAGCTGAAGCTACGATGAACTTGTAATCAAAGGAAACCCCCTGAGTGGGGTTTTAAAGCCAGAATCCATGCTAGGATTGGGGTGATCTCTGGTAAGCTTATTAGCATGCAAGTCGGTTCTTTTGTTGTCTTTAATATGTGTTTTTTGGTAGTATTTTGACCTTAAGAAAAAAATAGGCTTTCATAGAAAGAGCTGTGTGGTAACGTAACGAATAAACTGTTAACAGTCTGAGGAGAAAGGCAAAGCAGGTCTGCTTAGGCAGTCTGACTTTGCTGGTGAATTCAACTGTAGGCAGGGAATGCTTCAGCCTGGCAATACGCCTGGTCAGAAAGGAGAGAGACGCAGGTCTCCAGCCAGGGAGCTGGAAGCCTGAGAGCAGGTGCTCTTGCTGGACCACTGAGGGGAAATACAAGTGCAGCTGCAACAAATTGGTCTGAAGCTGGTCCATATAAAGAAATTACCATTGCCTAAAACGGAAAAGCCTCCATTTCAGTGTGTGACCAAACTCTACCCTGCAGTGGATTATAGCACCTCTTTGGGAGTACAAGGAATTTCGGGTGTCCAGACTTTCCTTTCCCAAAGGATAAAATGGGGGACAACTTGGGAATAAAACAACTGGGGATGAAAAAGTCTTTTAAAAGGTGGTAACTTGCTTCATGACAGTCGCAATACTCTAGAAATGATTTAGGACCTCGCACCAGGACTCATAGCTCTTTCGCCTCTACATTTAATTTATATATATATATAAATGCATTCTTGGTTAGCTAGAGCTTCAGGGAAACGAAGAGGAACTTACAAGCAATAACTCACCAGCTACTTCTCTGTTGCTAAGTTTATCTGAGTTTAACCACAAACATTTTTATATAATTTATGCCCTCTCTATATTAAATCTCTTTCAATAGCTGCTTGTGAGAGCCTGTAATACACACCATGTTTCCGCTGCTGATGTTCAGTGGCAGAGTAGGTTAAAGTGAGGTGGGCTTAGTGATTAACAAGGTTAAAAAGAAATCGTTCTTTTCCACATTGCTGCCGACAGCCAAACAAATGATTCTGGTAATAACAGTCCCATACCAGGGCAGCCCTGATCATGGCTGCTCCACTGTGGCACAGGTGTGAGCCATGTTTAACAGCATTCTTCCTCATTCTGCAAGACTGCAGCCCACGTGCATTGTGGAAGAGAATAAAGATGCACCCAGTGAGCTGTGATAATTCAGGGCAACTGCACCTAGATTCCCCCTCCGTGGTCCAGAGAGCTCCTCAGCCATCACCTCTCTTGGGCAGACACCCATGTCTCTCTCCCTCCCGACCAAGGTTTTCCAGGCTGCACAGTTCTCTGCCTACACTGTGCAAGTCAGGCCTGTTTTGGTTTCTCCTCAAAGGCTACAAACAGACATAAGTTACCACACAGCCCTTTCTAAGCAAGCACACTTATTCTTAAGGTGAGAGCACTACAGAGAAAACATCACAACCACTAACAGAACCTATGCACATGCTAATAAGCTTACAGGAGATCACCCCCACTCCAACAAGGGCTCCGGGGGCAGGGGTGGGGTGTTCCAGTGTTTACAAGTCCATACAGCTGTTAGCTCAGAACAAGCACACAGATGCATAGGCGAGCCTTTCCTTTATACAGCTGGAGTCTGACATTCAGAGACTGTGATTAGGTAATCAGTCAGACAACATTTTTCTCTTCAGGGTATAGCTTCAAAAGGTTGGCTCTGGAGGTGGGAATTTGCATTTACCTTCCCCCAGGTATGCCCGAGCAAACCCACTGAACTTTGTTTCTCCCAAAACATCTTTTTTGTCTGGCACATTGCTTACGATAGGCCTTTGAAGCTCATAACACTTCCCAGGGGTTACACTGGCCACATCTCCCCACTAGAGAAGTTGCATACAATCCCACAATCACAAACTTTGCATTTATAATACAATGAACTCCACAGCTATTTAAACTTAATTCAATACGTTTTCCCAAAGATATTGCAGAAAGTTGCCATATCTGTCTCGCAAGCATCTCAGTCTGGCCTGTGCTGGGGCATTAGGATAGAGCATTTGTCTTTTCCTCCTAGCCTTAAAACACACCCACTGCGGTCAGAGCTGTCCAAACAGAGAAAACCTGTGATAGGAAATGGTGACCCTTTGACCAAAGCCCCAGTTCAGCAAAGCATTTAAGCAAGTGCTTAATAGTCATTAAAGTCAATAAGACTTAAGCATGTGCTTAACTGCTAAAATGGAGTCTGAGAGGTTACGCAGGGACTGCTAAGTAGTAGCCCATCTTAATAGGTTTTTAGGCAGATATTGGTAAAAGGATCTACTAGCAGCTAAAAACGTGTTAAACTGCCACACATCAGCAGTTGTAGGCACTGTCACTGCTTCCCCAGCCATGTTATTATGGCTTATACCAAATATTTGATCTCACTCGGACACTTAGTTCCAACTGCTGGTTTAAAATTACAGAATTAGAAACTGGAACTAGGGTCTTTTACACAGTGCTCTTGTGCCCAAGGCAAAAAAAGTAATTGTCAGAAGTGGTAGCTTATAGAGTAAGTCATTTTACTTTCCAGCCTTTACAGTTCATTTAAAGCATTGCAGGACTTGGTATTCCTCATGCAAAAATGTATTTTCAGCTTATGTCTAGATTTATTTTGGCCAATCTCTGTACAGTTCTGTTAGAACGAACATAAACTCTATCAATGTTAGAGAGGTTCCCACCACATACGAGGCCTTTTCTTAATCTTAGGGTTACACCTTGGAAGTATGGACAACACACTATGCATGGCCAAACTACTACCTCTTCAAGAGAGAGACACACTAAAGGATCCATCCTTGTATTGTTAGAGAACCAACCAAGCTAGTTCATCCCAAAGCTCTTGGTCCTGGAAAAGGTATGGACATGGTAGGAGAAAATCATTCATCCAAAGACCAACTACTGACACACTTGTGAACGGCTACAATAAACTGCAGTTTGAAATCCTATATATTCCCAACATAAGTTTTGCCTCCAAAGCTCATAGTGGTTCTCTGATGAAGCAAGCGAAGTGAAGGCGAGAAAAGAGCAGAAAAATCATCAACAGTTCAAGGCCCACCAAGCAGATTACATTGAAGCTGTAAAGGAAGCTAGAAAAACCTTCAACTCAGGTACAACTGCATCCGTCATTTTTTAATCAGCAGAACTACATTGGCTACTCAACCCTGAATGCTGATATACACACAGACAAATCAAAGGCTGTCCTGCAAGGAAGAGCTCTCATTCTACTTTGCAGGCCAATCAATGGAAAAAAGCCCCCAAAACAAGAAAATGAGCATGGGCCTCATTGAGAGAGAGGAGCCACCACCAAAAGAATACAGGACACTCACCCTCCCATCTCTCTTGCAAAAATTTCTGCTGGTCACCAGAACATAAAGCCTGAAGAACATTTCGTTGACCACCTCAGAAACTGCCCCCCTATGCGCATCATGACTGGTGAAGTCTGCTGACTATGATAACCAAGATCATCGATATGCTTTCAATGAAGAAGGCAATTTCTATAAGGCATACTTAAGAATACAAAGGTCAACCAAACCTCCGTTTTCAAGGAACCATGAAATAATACAGAGAGTTGGGAGGAACTTCTCATTCCCCATGAATAAGTATAGTCATATCTACTAAAAGTAATAACATTATTCACAAGGCTACTCATCCTAAGTAGAGTCTATTCAGCTCTTTTTATGTTTCAACTGGAAGCAGTTCAGTGGAACATGGAGATTTCAGCTGTTCTAAGACAAGGTAGCTAAGAGTCTGTTCATTAAAACAACTGCACTCTCTTTGATGCCATCAGACTTTTAGGTACCTAACCTAGTTCTGCTGAAAAAAAAATCCTTTGATAAAATGAGACATGGGATCTGGTTCCAAACTCATGGTTAACAGCAACCAATTTCGGAACAGATAACCCTTGTGCTGCAGGGCTTAAGCCCAACAAACTATTAGAGCTAAGGATGAGACCTATTTGAAGGGCAGCGTAACTACTTCCGCAGGGTTCTTACACTTTCCTCTGAAGAATCTGGTGCTGGCCACTGTTGGAGACAGAATATTGTACTAAATGTCCAATTCAGCCTGGCCTATAGTTCTGAGTTAGAAGAAAAAAAATCTACATAGACAATTGTTAGTCCTTTGGCTCCAAGAGATCCTTTCTGACCAATATTAATAGCACACATTTATTTCTTGAATCACTGGCTGGATTCTATGATCTGGTGGGTAGTCAGACAACAGTATTTTCCATATATAATAATATTGTCTTTATTCTAACTAACGTACATCTTAATGATATTTCAGACCTACGCTTATGCATATTCTCAATTATGATATTTAACGGACTTCAAATTTTTGAAATAAGTAGAGATTTCCGGAACATATGTATGGAGAACCACATAAATCATGGTGATGATTGCAAATACATTTTAGAACAAACATTAGAAATAATAGCCCTTGAGTAGGCTTTCTTACTGACGTTCATCTTTAGAGAATTGTGTAAACTGCAGTGTATTGAAAGAAAGGTTAACTTTCCATTTAACTGCTTGTTCATGTCCATTTTTCTGTACTCCCACGCCAAACAAAATGTAACTAGCAACCTTTATAAGTCAGCCAATACATTATTGTAAATGGTGAATATATTTCTTGTCTGGAGAAATGATCACTACGAATTTGCAAATGGGCCCCTTACGTGGGAACAAATTCACTTTGTAAAATGAATTGTATATTTTTTTTTCATAAAACAGGAGCTCAATTCAACCAGTCTAATAGGCTTGCCTATCTGCATCTGTGGGCTAGGAAGTAAGATTGTGCCTTGTTCAGTGCTGTCTTGGGTGGGCTGTTGGCTAAGCACTTCAAATTTCTGTCAGCAATCTAAGGGAACACTGTAAGTTTACAGCGTGAAGAATTTCTTTCCTAAGTAGCTATGTAACCTGCTGCAAGCTTATTGCACCTCAGAACCACCACCACAGAGGCGAATACACAGAAAAATCCAATAACAACTGCGCATTTTCTGTTTGCTTTTCCAAGTCGCTTGACTAAATGTGAGGTTTGGTCCTGCAAATGCTTACACATGAATTACACTGCACCTCTGAGGAGATGTACTGAAAACTAAATGGGACACCTGGGGTAAGTAAAGCAAGTGTTTGAATAACCAGTCCCTTAATGAATAACATATTTTGCAAATTGCAAATGTTGGCATTAACTACTACATCTCTGCCCCGATATAACACGACCCGATATAACACAAATTCGGATACAATGTGTAAAGCAGTACTCCAGGGGGGGCGGGGCTGCACACTCCGGTGGATCAAAGCAAGTTCGATATAACACGGTTTCACCTATAACGCGCTAAGATTTTTTGGCTCCCGAGGACAGCATTATATCGAGGTAAAGGTGTACTACTATAGCAGCAGGCCAGATGCTGCTTTAACTTATACTGTCATCAACTTACATCTGAATGTGGCCCTTCTTTAATGTTTGCTATTACACACCATTAACACTGCTTGTGTCATGTGCCAATGTAAAGCAACAAATATGAGGTAAAAAATATTAATGCAATCCATCAGCTAAAGTTTAACCCTACACTTTTACTAACAGATTAGACCCACTATCAATCTGAGTAAAGCAAATCTACAACCGCAGATGCAGACAATGCAAATGCCAAGGTACCCTTAGTGGTGTGTACCATGATTTTACACAGGCTGCAGGAATAGACACTGAAAAGTTTGTTTGAAAACTGATCAGAGGTGGTGGCTGAGATACACATGAGACACTCACACTCTATAAACCTCTCTTCCATAATTAAATCCCCTGTAATCACACCTAGCGTCACCACCAAAGTAAACCTTTTTGGTTAAACTAGGATGAACTGCAACCTTGTGAACTTTAGTAAAAAAAATAGTGTCAGTAAAGGAAGCCTTCAGTTTGGGAGACTCCTAGGGGAACAGACATTCTGATGAGGTTTGGAACAGTCTTCTTCAAAAACATAGCAATTAACACAAGGTGATACATTCTTAAAGGGGTGAAAATGATTACTACACCACTCTCATTGATTTCAATAGGAGCCATGAAACTAAATCGCATACACAACTTTGAAAATTTACTCTTACAAATCCTGATGTGCTTAATTCTTCCCTTGAAGTAAATATGTTTGTGAAAAGTTCCTCATCCCTGACTACCAAGTTATTCCAGACTGGGCTCCTCATGAAGCGAGACAGCTAACTGTGCTGAACAGCATGGTATTTGTGTGATATGAGGAAATGTCCACTAAGGACAGGGTTGAGAGCTCCACAATTCATTTCACTTGTGAGTTATGCCTTAGGTCTCCAGGAACAAAACACTAGTGTCCCAATGCTGACTCTAAAATAATGCAATAATTTCCTCCTTGAAAATAAAATGGTGGTATGTCCTCCACCACCCAATACATCTATTGGCTTGAATATTTTTTCCCCCACTATCACTCTGGACATTTTCCCAAGCTTCCTCAAACTCTTGATAACTTTTCAGAAACAGAAACCACTAAAATAAAGGGCTCTTTGGCTAGCGAGGTTTTCAAACTGTGTTGACACTGTACTGTACTGAACTGAACCACTCACTGCAGGACCTTATACAGCAGTGTAGGGGACAGAACGTAAAGTGATGCTGAACAAGGCTGTAGCATTTTCAACTCTAGGCAGAAAAGTAAGGAGATGAAGGGGAAGTTATGTCACCTGTTCAAATCCTCCCTGTTCTTTATCCTGTCCAGCTCCTGGTTCTGCTTCCGTTACCTGAGAGATTGAGTCCCCCTCCCCATTGATGTCCTGAGAACACCACTACCCAGCTACCCCCAATGTATTCTAGACACCATCTCCATAACCCTATAGTTCCTCTATTCCTCTTATGTACTTCACAGCTAAATCCTCAGCGCCACCTACAAGCCTTTCCATCCTCCTATCTGTCAGAAAGTGTCATTCTCCTTAGGAATAAGAAAGTGGAAACTGGGAAGACAACACAATAAGACAGAAGAACACTTACCAGCTGGAAGGTAGGGAGATGCAGAAAACAGGCAGGTACAAAATGGCTACTTTAGGGCCACAGCTTCTTCCCTCTGCCAAATTTAAAGGACCAGCCTTCAGAAAGGCATGCTGGGAAAATAACTCTCATGAAACCGACCAAGGGTCGGTGCTGGGGCCGGTTTTGTTCAATATCTTCATTAACGATCTGGAGGATGGTGTGGACTGCACCCTTAGCAAGTTTGCAGATGACACTAAACTGGGAGGAGTGGTTGATACGCTGGAGGGTAGGGACAGGATACAGAGGGACCTAGACAAATTAGAGGATTGGGCCAAAAGAAATATGATGAGGTTCAACAAGGACAAGTGCAGAGTCCTGCATTTAGGATGGAAGAATCCCATGCACTGCTATAGACTAGGGACCGAATGGCTGGGCAGCAGTTCTGCAGAAAGGGACCTAGGGGTTACGGTGGACGAAAAGCTGAATATGAGTCAACAGTGTGCCCTTGTTGCCAAGAAGGCTAATGGCATTTTGGGTTGTATAAGTAGGGGCATTTCCAGCAGATCGATGGATGTGATCATTCCCCTCTACTCAGCACTGGTGAGGCCTCATTTGGAGTATTGTGTCCAGTTTTGGGCCCCACACTACAAGAAGGATGTGGATAAATTGGAAAGAGTCCAGCGGAGGGCCACAAAAATGATTAGGGGGCTGGAGCACATGACTTATGAGGAGAGGCTGAGGGAACTGGGATTGTTTAGTCTGCAGAAGAGAAGAATGAGGGGGGATTTGATAGCTGCTTTCAACTACCTGAAAGGGGGTTCCAAAGAGGATGGATCTAGACTGTTCTCAGTGGTAGAAGATGACAGAACAAGGAGTAATGGTCTCAAGTTGCAGAGCGGGAGGTTTAGGTTGGACATTAGGAAAAACTTTTTCACTAGTAGGGTGGTGAAGCACTGGAATAGGTTACCTAGGGAGGTGGTAGAATCTCCTTCCTTAGAGGTTTTTAAGGTCAGGCTTGACAAAGCCCTGGCTGGGATGATTTAGTTGGGGTTTGGTCCTGCTTTGAGGAGGGGGTTGGACTAGATGACCTCCTGAGGTCCCTTCCAACCCTGAGATTCTATGATTCTATGAAACTTCCCTGCCATAGGAACTAGGGAGTTACTCCTGAGCAAGAGGCTTGGCTATGTTGAGAAAGACTGCCTGCTCTTCTGATAGCTTATGCTGGGGACAAGCATCTCCTTTTGGGAAGGCTGTTGAGCTAGCTAGTCACAGAGTAGTGTCCATTTGTTAGGAGGAGGAGAAGGAGGGATCTACAGGAGTCTACAATGCTGAAGCTCACAGAAGAGCTGATATTAGCAAAACTAGGGGGGAAATAAAACGGACCAGTTTCTCCTGCTGGCTCTGCCAATGCAATCTAAGCTCTAGCACTGTAGTTTCAGAGTGAGGATCCGTAACTCCCAGGATGGAGTGTCTGTATAACAACAGTGGGTTACCTCATTCTGATTATACATTTCCTCACTGCTGTTATAAGCATCCTAGATCTCCCCAGGCATCTTCCTTTTATAAAATACTCCTAAAACACAAATGTACCATTTATAACTTTACCTCCATGTTATGCTCAATTTCAGAGTAGTGAAATTCAAGGCAAGCAGCACAAGCATTATACTGAAAGACACATTAAAAACTCATACAGCATTTTTAGAATGATGAATTACTACAAAACAGTTCCCCAAATGTACAATTTAATCTGCTAGCCATCTCTGGTAAAGAGATATATAGGTCAAAATAAACCAAAAATACTGACTCTATAGCCTTTTCATACAGAAGAATCGAATACATGGTTGTATGCCACACTGCATTCCAGGTTATTTAATTAGAAAGTGTTTGTGTTAAGTTCTGGTCAGTTAAAGGATGGCATAATGGCTAGAGGAAGTGACTTGCATTAGAATAATAAGAATAACTTCTGTGAAAGCGGTGAACTTTTAAAAGGGCTTTGGAAATACAAAATACTATTAGTCAATCATATACTACAGAGTTGCCCCCTGAGGTATATGTTATTTTGATAAATTACCCTGAAAAAGAGCTGGAACATAAAGTCAAACCCACCCACCATACAACAGCAAGCAGGTCTGAACTCACTGCAAAATACTTCCCACAACAGAAAGTCACACACTCTACTGCTTAACTTGCAAAATAATTGTGAACCTCACCAAGGTCAGCAATTACATAAATCATTGGGTTTTTTATTTAACTATAAGGACAGAGCCTAAAAAATGCAGCTAATGTGTGGGAAACATCATCTTACTCTGAATATTATTTAGTAGAGCTGGTTTAAAACAAACCAAAACAAACAAACAAACAAACAACAGAGTAAACGTTTTTGGTGATAATTTTCACTAAACATTTGACCCCTTTTTCTTTGAAAAATTTAAATTTTTTGACCAGTTCTATTATTTATTACTTTTTAAGTACAGATTTGTTTGACAACATACTAGATAATTTAGATAATCAGTCATTCCTTCAAAGAGTATACAATCTAGAAGAAAGACAGAGAGAAGACAAGATGGTGTTGACTTAAAATAGAGAAGGAGGAAAGGGGCAGAGATAACTCTCTAGCGAAGCTCACAGTGCCTGTTATCTCCCACAGGGATATCCCTCACTTTATTAAGTCCCTCATACAATAGGTCCTGTTCATCTCTAGAAACCAGTGAATCAAGAACTCTGTGATGTAAACATAACTCCAAAAAGGCTGTTGCCTTTCTATGCTGTTGCTCTCACAGAAGGAATAAAATGTTTGGGCAGAGGGAGAGGTCTTATTTTTGGCCTGATTCTGCCATCCTCACCTGTGCTGAATATTCCTGCTATGGCTGGAGTCACCAGACAGTGCTGTTACACATGAATAAGTTTTTAGTCTTTGCAGAAAGGCTGTATTGTTAGTATTTGTTATGCAAAACTCCTTTGAAAGAAGCTATGACACAGCTTATGCTCTGCCTTATTCTCTATATCAGGGGTCAGCAACCTCTAGCACATGGCTCGCCAGAGTAAGCACCCTGGCAGGCCGGGCCAGTTTGTTTACCTGCCACGTCGACAGGTTCGGTGGACCGCGGCTCCCACTGGCCACGGTTCGCCGTCCCAGGCCAATGGGGGCGGCGGGAAGCGGCGCAGGTGAGGGATGTGCTGGCTGCGGCTTCCCACCACCCCCATTGGCCTGGGATGGCAAACCACGGCCAGTTGGAGCCATGGTTCACCGAACCTGCCAACGTGGCAGATAAACGAACTGGCCCGGCCCGCTGGGGTGCTTACCCTGGCGAGCCACGTGCCAGAGGTTGCGGACCCCTGCTCTATATTCTCTAGTGCAGAGCTGGTTCCTGGGAACCAGGCATTGGTGTGTGGGCTTACCTTTATGGAAGAAGGGATTGCCTGCATGATGTTTGTGACAATCTCTGTTCAAGGGCTGCCGTAAATGTGCAAATAAAGCGAGTTATACTTCAAATATATACCCAGTGTATAAACAATTTCTCCTGCACCGAGAAGCTGACCTGCAAGGCCCCAGAGTTCTGCTACTGCTCAGCAGAAGGGTGAATTCATCATGAACAAGGGTGGCAGAATTGGGTCCTTTCATTTTAGGAAATTGGGAGTTTCCACCTTCCCCCTAAGGACTGAGACACTTTTATGCTTCATTCTCTTTCCAACAGATTCTGGGTTTCATTAAAAACTCAGTTGTATGGAAACAGAACATTATTTTTCATAAGGGGGTAAAACACCGTGGCTCAGTTAGTGCTACTTTGCTCAGCTAGGTCTATATTAACCTTATCCTAGTGTGCAAGGAAATGGAGAAGGCACAGGAAGTCTTCCCCACCATTTGCATAGACATTAGTCACACCCACACACAAGGACTGCTGAAGGCTAGTGCGAACAGCAATACTTATGTGGGAGGGGTTAAAGGGCAAGGTGTGCCAAGACCCTCCTCCACACCATCCATTATTGATGTGCTGACATTTTGGAGACTCCAAATTGCACCATTTCAAAAAGTGTAGCAGAGGCCATTTTTACCCATAATCCAAGAGCCAATGTACCTTCCTCAGGAGTCTCCATAAACTGCTACCATGGGGGAAGTGACCATAGAGCCAATACTTAACCTTCACTCAGGGCCTAATTCTGAGTCTGTCTTGCACTGACTTGTACCTGACTCTGCAGGTAATTCCATTCATCTTTGTGGGATAACTCAAGGAGTAAGACATCTTGAGTAAAGATGGCAGAATCTAGCCTAGAGTCCAGGGCCCAATCCTGCAACTCTGACTCCTACGAGTAGTCCCATTGACGTCAGTGGGGCGCTCCTAGGTGTCGTGATTGCTTATGTGAGGATAGTGTGTAAGATTAGCTCCAGGTGTTGTAAAACTAAGCCAATCCCTCATATTTTAATTTTGGCTGCCCATGGCATTAATCAGCCATTCACAAGCTTGGCTGCTCAGAGGCCTATTAAAATCATGTTTTCAGAGCCGTTTGTATTGTCTCCTCGAGTATTCCTGGAGATTCTGTCAAGCTGCCCCCTCTTCACATCTCATCCATCTCAGTGAGGGTTCGCCAGCGATCTGTGAGGGAAGAGATTGCACCTGACAGTTCACTTCACACAACCATCAAAAACAATCGTGTTGGCAAGTGAGCTTGAGCCATTTCTGGTTTGTTCATGGATTATCCTAGGCTGGAGCCACGCTTGCTTCTTTTCTTCCCTTCGTTGTGTGGTACAGTAACAAATGGTCTTTTATTTTACATGAGCATTTGGGGCACCGTACTCTAGCGTCTGAAGCTACAAATGAGAAATGCAATGGGGAAAAAATTACCTCTGTTGCTCTCACCTGACCTCTTGCAACTCTAGTAGTCAAGTTTTATAGACACAATTCTCCCCCTTCTCCCATACATTATTGCCTTTGTTCTACATGTGTTCTGCTTTCCTGGGGTCCTGCAGAGAACTCCCTGTTCTCTCCTCTCTGCCATGCCAAGCTGTGGGTTTGTTCTTCTTTTCCTCCTGCCAAGGAAGTCTAAGTGCAGCACCCACTGGTGTCTAACAGTATTGCTCCTGCAGGGAAATGACCTCTCCTGCACCAGTCTGCTATCTCTGTGGCATTATCATCCCCTGCCAGCTTAGACTACGAGGGACAAGCTGGAGCCCTATGCTTTGATTTTCTCACGAGGGAAAGAAATATGCTGCTCCAGAGCACAAGGCTGGTTCTTCTGCCTTTTTATAGGAAGAAAAAAAGGAAAATGCAACGCCTTGCCTCTCATCGCAGAGCTGGTAATACAACCCAGATCCATGTAGTCCCACTCTAGAACCCTAGCCACTGGAACTAACTGCCTCACCAATGTTTTAATGATCTCTTTATTTCACTCTATTGTTAATTTTCTTAGCCTTGCTGTCTTTTAAGTAATCACACAAAGCAGAGTTCCCCAAACTTTTCAAAACTGAGCCCCCTTCATAATTTATATATCTTCTCCAACCCCCTGCTCCAGTTAGTCTTTCAAATCTTCTCCCCGCCTCAACCTACTTAAGCAAGAACTGATGTAGCTCTTCCTTTCTTACATGCACTGATAAGCCGTGAAATATGTTCACATTTAAAATATTACTGGCATCTGAATTCACCAGTTGTACGAATGGTGTCATTTACAGGTTTCAGGTTCTCTGCAAACTCAGGCAGACTTTCTGCAACAGTTACACTTGCTTCACATCTGAAGGTTTACAAGATGAAAGATCGGACTTCGGAAAGCAATCAAGAGTTTTGTCTGCCTGGCTAGTTTTTTGCATCTCACACTTGGAAAACACACTGACAAAGGAAATTTGGGTGATATATTTTGCAGTTTTTATTACACTATTTGTGGTGGAAAGCACCAAATTATCATGGCAAATATTTTATTGAGTGAGGGTCCGTGTACATTCTACTTACTCCACATGCAATCTTATTTCCTTTATATATAGGAGACTTTGCTGAGGTCTGTGCTGGGATTTAATTTCTGCATCTACGCTTATATGAAATATTGGCAACAGCATGTAGGGTGCCAACACAGCAAATCTGAAAAATCGGGATGGGGCGGGGGGGGTAATAGGAGCCCATATAAGAAAAAGACCCAAAAATCGGGACTGTCCCTAAAAAAACAGGACACCTGGTCACCCTAACAGCATGTGAAAACCTCAAGAGCAGGTGGATTTTTCATTTTATTTTAGTTTTGATATTTTTGAAATCAGTCCAGTTTCACAAAAGTCCTCATCATGCACTTTAAGGGGGGAGGGTATTATTTTAAAGCCAAAAAAGTAACCTCAAAATGTTCAAAATTTTTGTTTCAGTGAAGGCCAACTGCATTTGACATTTGATTATTTTTATAATTGTCTACTTTTTCATGAGGGAACCACCATAAAGCACACTATTTAAATATAGTTGGATTATGTATATCCCTTCCTTCAACTGCAAAATGGCCTGAAAAAATTGCACTTTGTGGGTTGTTTTCTCTTAATTTTGCACAAATATATTCACTATAGCCCTGTTCCTACAATGAGAGCTATATCAGAAGATCTCTGTGCCTGTGGCAAGCCCTACTGAAATCAGTATGGTTCTGCATGGATACACGGTCTGCCATGTAGGATTCATTGCAGGATCTGAGCCTACTTTTGCATAATACTACCAGTTCACCCATGTCCCTATTACATACCTATGAAAACTGAACTTTTCTTCTATTAAATAGCAAGCACATTAGACTCTGCTCTGGTTAAGGATAATGAAATGGGAAAAAAAACTCAGCATGAATGGTGTATTTTGCATATATATATATATATATATATATCTTCCAAACTCCTCAATGAAAGCTGTCCCTTATTGGTTAGGATTTCACTGTACAGCAGTCTATTTTTCTAGGCTTTTAATTTGGTTAGAAAGAACGGGTTTGTGGACATTACGGGCAACATAATTAGCATCTTCTTGCTTAATATTTCAACTCTGAACCCATTCCTAAATCTAAAAGAGGCTAGGGCTATAAAAGGTACAACAAAGAGCTTATTTTCTTGCCATTCAAAATGGGCTGTGCTTGAATTTTGTTAATGATGAAATAATGAAAGGGCCATTTTCATAGGAAGTCACCAGAATTAATTAACCAAAACTCAGTGGGATTATCCAGCTTTCAAGGAGGGCTTTTACTTTGAACTCAAAGGCATTCTAATTCTGCCCTGACCAGTGTGTTTTATTAAGAAGCTTGAGTTTGTATGTAAAGGAAGTAAAATGCACAATTATCTTACCTTGAACTTACCTGTTGAATTAATGTTTATTTATTAATGGCACCCCTTCTAGCAGCTCTTACTTATTCCATGTTCTGCAGCCACTCCTTATACTTAATAGGTCTTATCTTTCCTATCTGCTTGGTGGATTAGGAACAAACTTTTCTATGAGATCAGCGCCAAGTAACCATGACTACATTCAGAAACAGGTCTGCAATCTTCAGACGTTTCCACAAATCTTGAAAAGCTGCTCCAGTATATAACTTTTTAAATTACATTGCACTTTACCTCTCAAGTGTAATTAATTTGCAGGAATGCCCTTGATTTCATCTAAAAGAAAAACCTTTCTTAATCCAACAGAGCCTGTCACTTAGTTTTAGAACACAAGAAAAGCACTGACCAGTCTCCTAAGAAAGTGCATATTTTAAACATAACACTTGTTGGTTTTGTTTTCATGGATCATGTTGCTACACTTCATAAGCATTGCCCCAAACTTGTCTGTATTGGGGAAGATGAAAAGTATGGTAGGGACGGTCAAACTTTTCAGTAAAGTGAAAAAATCTAACCCAAACTTTCTTTCATTCCTCAAAGCAAACATGGATGGAATCTTTCTTACCCTAATCAAGGATCAGGGGCCTACTGGTGTGCAAACAGTAACAAATAAGGCACTCTGGCTCAGAGAGCTTATGCAATACAAGAATAAGAGTTTCTTTAAAATAATCAGAAAAAAAATTAAGAAATGTCGCAGGAAGCCGAACGACGTATTAAGACACGAAAATCAAAGATACAATGAGGAACACAGAAAACTGCAGCCAGAGTCACTGGGAACAACAGAATACTTCCATAACTACATGTATACATGCCACTACCTCTCCCCTAATCGTACTTATCCCCAGCTTCCTGTTCAGACAAAGGAAGCAGTTCAGGGAGGGCCAGACGTCCTCGCTACTCCCTTCCACTCACCCTGGAATACTCCACTAGGCTCTATGGGTTTTCAGTCAGACCTACCAATTCTCTGAATGCAAAACACTGAACTTCGGGCACGTTTTGATCCAGATTCAGCTCCAAACTGCACAGCAGAGTTTCTGGATTTAATATGCATCAGATTATGCCACAGTATATGGTGGTTTTTAAGGTATGACTACAACTTCCATGACAAAAACCATGACTTCAGGTTTCTTCATAATACATCATGGGCTTTACATCCCTGGCTAGCTGTTTACTGAGCAAGACTCTTCCATGAAAGAGAAGAAATTTGACTGTGCTGGAGAATGATTTGGGGTTTTAATGCAAGCTCCTTCCCTCATAAGCCTCCGCAACCCCCCAAACCCCACAAGTGACAACATTCAATTGTACATCATCTTCTCGGTAATTATGATGATCCTTTAAAAAAATTAACTGGGACCAGATTCTGCCATGCCAGGGCTAGTCACAGAATAAGGCAATACCCAGCTTGAGTGTAAGGATGGCAGAATCTTGCCCTCGGTTACCAAGGAGACCATGTTACTCTTAGACAGCAGAACACTTTTCTGAAGTCACGAAATGCTCCGGTGCATTTCCCATACTGAACCATTTGTGGCTCTAACACTCTTTAAATACAACATGATTTTTGTATTTGTGCAGCACATTTGGAAAGTCAATATATGTTTGATCTTACAAACATACTTAATCTGTTCTTCAAACAGTAGTCAGAGAAAACAGCACCTCAATTAAACCAGCATATATTAACATTTATTAATTTCCCTCTCAATCTCCAAAATTAGTCTTTATTGTATCTCTTCATCTGCTTAACCCCCTAGACAGCGGAGGTCACCTTATGTCTAAGGAGCATGGCAGAATCACCCCCCTATGGTATCATGACTGTGTGCGCTGTGACAGCAAAGGGAATGCCTTACCGTGAACAGGAAGCGGGTGTGAAAGAGAGTATGGCATGGAAATAGTTAAGCCCCTTTTAATTAGGATACAACTCTGGTAATAAGCATGGTTCTGAAGGGGGGTGTGCAGGCTCATTTTGACAGCAAGTGATTGCTCTGTTTTTTACAAGCATGGGCCAAAACTTGGACGTAGGTCATGCAGCCTTAAGGAGCGCATAAGCCTCATCAAGCTGCATGAGCTAGAGACATACCTGGACATCTCTGGGGAGATTATTGGGACATAAAGAGCAGCTGCAGGACGGGCAGGGAATAATGGATGAAATTCTGATGCTATGGAAGTCAATGGTGAAATTTCCATTGACTTCAACAGGACCAGGATTTTGCCTTCTGAAGATCAGACTCCTTCCTTTTCTCTCTGCTCCCACTCTGGCTGCGGGAACCTCACGCAGCTCCTGTTGGGGGAGACAAGACTGAGGGACTGGGGCAAGATTTTGGCTGCATAGGGTGGCAAGTGGATGGCAGTACTGAGGATGCTCTCTTCCTGCTTCCCACTGGCACAAGGGTCTGTGGGAGGGAGTCCGTCTCCGGGACGTTGTGACTGGCAGCTCCATTGTGGAGCTGTTACCAAGGAAGGGCAAGTTGTTTAGGCTGTGTAGACTCCCAAGCCTCATTCTATCTCTCCAGTTTAACCAGATCCCTTCCCCCTGATAGTATCAGCAGAGCTCCAGCCCACCTGAAGAGCAGGCAGGATGGACAGAATTACTGACTCTACTCCTTGGGGAGTGGGAGGAGATGGGCAGTGATATAAGCACAGGGAAGGGAGCAGGTCCTGCTTGTCAGGATTATCATTAGTCTCGGCAGGCCTTTAAGGGTATGTCTACACTGCAATTTGTCTAGAGTCGCCACGCATCCAGTCAAAAAGGGACCCTGGCGGCTCCAGTTGGCACTGATGCAGCAGGGACGCTGGGAGCTGCAGTAAGCGCTGCCAGGACCCCGCACCCCCTCCTGCACCCCAACCCCCTGCCCAGAATTGAACCCAAATTAATAATGCTTTCAGTTGTCCGCAAACATTAATTTATCACATTTACTGTTTGTCCCCCGAAATTCTCTCCACTCTATTCCTCACTGAAGTCAGTGAGAAAAATATATGTCTTTGATACTTCCCACTCTTTAGCTCTGCAGAGCAAACACAGCTAAGACTGAGTCAGCTGTGGATTCTATAGCATCTTGTGTATCATCATCAGTATGGTTACACCTGTATAAACCCACTGACAGCACAACAGAGACACAGTCTAATCTGGCCTTGAGAAACATTATTACTCCTGTTCATGTATGAGAAGGAAAAACAGCAGCTTGACTCTGAGATCCTAGGGTTAGCTAGCAGGGCCTGTAGTTAGAAAAACATGTATTCTTCTCTTGTGAACTGAACATACTTGATATGGTAGTCAGTGAGAGTCAAAGAATACAGAATTTCTTATTCTGCTTTTTTTTTTAAAAATCTTTAACCATTGTGTATGGACTGTTAAAAGCTTAATCCACCTGTTTTCAGTTCCTGAGTAACAGTCACATCTGGAAGGGAAGATGTGTTAAAAAAATACCTCACTTCCATTGAAAGAGACATAAAAACAGTGGTTTTGTACATTCTTTAAAATGTCAACCTCTTAAGAGAGCACCGTGGAATTTTTGAATTACTGTTATTTCTTCTTAAATAGTTGTTGTTGCTCTAAACATAACTACTTCTCTGTGGAAACAGTGAACGTTTGCCTAGCGAAAATACAAGGATTTGTCTACAGGATAGAATTACCACCAGCTGTCAGGAAAAAGTGTTCTAAAAGTCACGTTTGGCCATCTGATACAGAACTTGGCCCTAAATATTAGGTCTCAACTCTTCCCTCATGCAGAAGACACATGGGAGGAGAAAATGGCTGCTAGAAACTTCATGAAATCAAGTCATGGAGGATCCAGTTCAGGAAAAAGACTTAACAGTATGCTTAACATTAAGCAAATGCTTAAGTGCTTGCCTGAATCAGGGCATCAAAATGTATGTCTCAACCTTACCTGTTTGAGGCAAGGGGTGGGCACCTTGCTTACCTGATACATCACTTCCTGGGCCTACACCATTCCCTGTGGTCCACATCTGGGGCATGCATGGGGTACAGCCAAAGAAAAGGAAAATCTTCCCCCAGCCCTTAAGAGGTCAGGCCCTCTTCCTCATGCAAGGGAAGGAAAGAGAGAAGCAGCCTTGAAGGCAGTCTCGGTTCCCACCCCCTGCGAGGGACTGTAGGCCAAGGCATAGTCCTGGGGGCTCGCCAGAAGAAACAGACCAGCCCATCTTTACCTTCAGGGGCTGGAGCAGGCAGTGTTCTCAAGCCTTAGGACAGTTAGAAACACAGAAATCCTGGCTCTGCTCCTTTCCAAGCACCACTCCCAAATGCACTGACTTCTTCCCTTTTACTGGCCCACACTCAGGCCTGACAAGCCAGGCAGCAGGTGTGACGGGTTGGGCTAACTGGAACAAAAAGAGTTTTTAACCCCTCCTTGACTGGTGGCGGTGGTGGTGTCATCTGCCCCACCACACAGGGCCTTACAGCAAGGGGAGGGGCAATTTCCTCCCCACCCCCCCGACCTTGCTTTGTCCTCTCCAACTTTTCATAGGTCTGCATCCTCCATTATGTCGTCCACTTTTTGCCTTCCCCCTAAACTTTACAGAATAGAAGATAATCTCATGTAATGTTCGATATGCTGACCCAATCCTCCCACCCCACACATTTTTCTGAAATGACCTGCCTGCCTTAGAGTTTCCTTCTCATCCTCCTCTCGAGGAGCAACGGTTTCCAGTCTTGTGGTGAGGACAGGAGGAGTCCTAGGTGCCATGTGCAAACCAACCACTAATCCCATAGATCTCCAACTTCTACCATGCAAAGCTGGTTCCTCAGCACTGCTCTGTGAGCCGCTTTCTGACTGACAACCCAGCTCCTTCAGGAGCCATGCTGCTATTGGATCTTATCCCCCGTGCCCGCAACTTGGCCCTTCATTCCTTGGCAGATGGCTGCTTGATCCCCCACCAGAAGTAGAGGGGTGCATGTCATGTACAACTGCTGTTCCTATCTCTCTCTCTTCCCACCCATATTGTACCCACGCTCAACTGCCAGAGCCACAGCTCCACCCTAATCCTGCAGGGAGGGGATTCTGCAGGTTCATACAATCACCCTGGCAAGAAATTTGACCTATATCAAAGTTTTACATATCATTTTTACATTGGCTGTGTCACCGAGAACAATGCAGGGACGGAAATAATTTTGCAGTGCTGTACATTACACTTGAATAATCAAAATGGCTTATTACTAGACTATGATGAATCTACAGCTCAGCTAACGATAAGCTCCCTTACACAAGCCCACAGTCTTGAATTGCTCTTCACAAGTGCCTTGAAATACCCACTTCATGTATTGCAGAAAGTGGATTTGCTTTTCTGCACAGCAGGAAAATACCTCCTCCAGAATTCTACTTGCAAACTGCTTTTAGATTTGCTTTTCTTCACACACCCAAATAGAATTAATTTTTCAAGTGCAATTGATGGGGGGGGAGCATCTTGCCACATGTTTTATAGTAACAATTTTAATAAATAAAGAAGTGATTCAGGCTGTAAAGTATTAAGTAACACCGCTGAAGTCTGAGGGTTCATTATACTACTGTTGATAGCTGATTTTGGCAGAACAACGGCAGCACATTAGCAAGCGAAATGCTACTGCCAGGAGACTAAGGCTCTATTCTTGGCTCTGCCACTGTCTGCCTTCATGACCTTGGGCAAGTCATTCCCCTCTCTGTGCCTCAGTTTCCTCTTCCACCCTCTGTTTAGATTGCAATGTTCTTCAGGGCAGGGGAGCGCTCTCACTAGGTTTTTGTACAGCACCTAACACAAAGGGGCACTGTCCTTGCTCAGGCCCTCCAGGCACTACGGTAAAACAAATAATAAATAACAATAGTAGGGTGTATAACTGGTCAACTTAGCATCTGGGAAATGAACAGCAGGGGAGGCGTCTGTGCCATGCATAGGACTAAATTCAACAGTACACGTAGGGTGGTGCGGTCCGGTCCGCTGAACCAGCAAGATATTTATAGCTGGTACGGCAGACCCGAAAGATACAGGAGGAGCAGAATGTGGGGCCGGCTGGGTGGCCCCATGCTGGCAGCTCCTCCGGTGGGGTTTCTGCACAGATGGCAGAGACCCTGCGTGGAAGGGTGGGGCGGTAAAGCTGCACCAGAGGAGTGCACAGCGGCCCCACGTTCTGCTTCTTTCACCACTGCGGTTCCAAAGCCTCCGGGGCAGTGGGAAGACGACAGAGCCCACCCCTCCGCCCGGGTAAGGTGGGTGGATCATAGGGAGGGTACGGAGAGAGCGCGGGGGCACCTGGCTGGGCAGGGAGGAGTCACATGGAGGATCATGTGAGGAGGTCACATGCCCCCTGTTAGCTGCTGCTGCCCCCCCCCATACTGGTAAGAAATGGATTCCACTTGCACCACTGACTGAATTGTATTTAGCACATGTAGGCACCCGACACTGCACAGGGGCAGGGGCACCAGATACCTTCTTACACCACAGCACAGGACATGTCTGATCACAACCCTCTCACTCCCAAGTGTGCTAAGGTTGAGGAAGGAGGGGAATCCAGCACAGATGCTACAAATGCTACAGGAAGCCGGGTCATCCCTACCTTGCCTCATCTCTTCTTACACACTAGGAAGCAGAGCTGTGCAGTGAATGCACACTGTGCTCTGTTAAAGTGCACGGCCTTAGCCACTGTTGTGTGTGCTCCTCTAGGGCTTCTGCTTCCCAGAGGGTAGAAGGTTGGTGACCTTATGTTTGTGCTCGGTGCTACTAGGTATAATGTGACTGTCAGGCGAAGTCTTTTACTTCATGGGCTAAGGACACAATAGAGTCTGTCGGCTAGAGACAGGGGAGTCTGATGCTCCCCCGGTAGCAATTACTACTGAATGCTGAGGACTGACATCAAGAGGCTGTGGAAGCAGATATGTCCTTTCAAAGTCACACAGAGAATATTTCTCTCATACAGGCGTGTTCGTGGGGAAACATGGGGAAATTGCAGCAGGAAAAGTGGCTAGTGCCTTGTGAGGCAAAAGTGCTGGAGATATATAGAGAAGAGAAAGGATCTATGGGTCTAAACAGGGAGTGGAATATCAACCTTGCTGTAAATACTTCAGTGAAAGCTCAGTCATGGAGACAGTACATTCAATCACAGCCTTTGGTGGTGTCTGTGTTAAAAATCCCACATGCCCCAGCTCTGCCAAGGCCGAGACATGAACTGAGACTGGGGGAGGGCAATTCGGAAATACATTAAATGCCATTGGATGAGCAGAAGCAGCAGGGATTCAAACCAGAGCAACCCTCAGATGAGCCAAACAACCACCTAGTATATCGCCTGGTAGATGCAGAACGGGAAACCAGTGCTTAAGGGACAGGGCTAGGGGTCAGATACAGATTTTGTTCCCACAGGCTTCTGGTGTGACCTTCGGCAAATCACTTCGTTTCTCTCTACCTCAGTTTCTTCATCTGCACAATGGAGCTAAAGAAGCTTACCCACCTCACAGGACTACTGTGATGCTCATTTGTCTGTAAAGCACTCAGATCTCCATGGATGACAGGAAACTACAGAAAAGCAAAATACTGTTATATAAGGCACAGGGGTACAAGCCAGACACAGATTCTATTTCTAGCTCTGCCACAGACTTCCTGTGTGACCATGGGCAAGTCAGCCTCAGTTCCCCAGCTGTAAAATGGGGATAATGGTAACACCTGGCTCTTATAAGGCATTTTTCATCCATAGATCCCCAAACACTTCATAACTGCTTAATGCATTTATTCCCGCAATGCCCTGTGAGGTACAGAAGTGCTATTACTTCCATTTCACCAATGGGGGTCTGAGGCACAGAGAGACTAAATGACTTGCCCAAGGTCATGTGGGAAGCCTGTGCCAGAGCAAGAATTGAACCCTGGTGTCCTAAATCCTAGGCTAGTTCCCTGATCACTGGACCATCATTCCCTACCTCATTGGATGTTGCGAGAATAAATACTTTAAAGATTGCGAGATGCTCAGATCCTGTGGTCATGTGGGCCACAACAGTCCCAAAGATGGATTGTTAGAAATTCCTATTGTTTAATCACACCATTGCAATGTGAGAAATTCATGTTGGATTAGAAAAATTCCTTCATAAAGCTAACAACAGGTGTCTGGGTTGGTGCTTCATGTTCTGCGCATGGTTGACAAACTCATCCCTCTTTCTTTTTGCATTAAAAAAAATTAACACTTTATGTCATTGTTGCATCCTTGTTGCTGTTTTGTTGTTGGATAGATGATTTTTAGAACAGAGCCGCTCCAGTGTGTAATATCACAAACAGCCTGCTCCATAATAGCTGGCTACTGAAAATAAAAAGGTATTTCAGGGGCAAAGAGGAATGACAAGTTCACTTTATAATGACACAGTGTATGTTGCAGTGGAGAAAACACTTTTTTCCCCCTTAAGTCAAAAACAATGAAAATCCTCTCTCTATCAAAATAAGTAGCCTTGCCTTGCAGACAGCATCAGAAATCGCAGTCAGTAAAGAAAGTACACTTGTAGATGACTGGAATATATCTTGTACTCCACGAAGGGAGAGTGCCTGAGAGTTTTAAACTACCAAATAAAATTGTAAACCTGATGTATAGTGTCATGTAAAAACTAAATGCTTCCAGCGATTAAAAATAGTGGGATGCAAACCCAAACGTTTCATAGCTGGAAAAAGTAGCATAATAATATAAGAAAACCAGCCTAAGACAGCACAGTGCAGCTAGATTGCTTTAAGAATCATAACTGCATCATTTGCTATTCTGCCCTGGAGCTTCTATATTTCAATATATGAAACAGAAGGGTAATTTTCATATGGATTTCTCTTCAGAAGTTAAACAAAAAGTCTTAGATAATGAACAAATTCTACCCTGTTGCCAGGTTATTTCCTACCTACCGCAATGCTTCTTGCATCTTCTTCTGAAGCAGAAGGTACCTGCTTCTGCTGGAGACTGGATTAGGGAAACCACTGGTCTATTGCATAAATCTACACTTCAGCTACAATTCTTATCCCACATGACTACAATGAGGGTTCTATAGATTTCTAAAATAAGGGAAGATTTTATCCAATTTGCCTATCAGAATTATTTAACTGTTGATTTAAATACTGTTTTGGGAGATCCACAATAAATAATAATAAATAAACCACAATAAATAAAATAATAATAATAATAAAGATGAATTCAGAAGCCATGAGGAGAAAGATAAGGCCCGATCTCATTCCCAATGAAGACAATGGAAGTTTTGCCACTGAGCTCAGTGGATAAGGCTTTGGATCATTGCAATCTTAAATCGTTTTCTTTTCTTTTCTTTTTAAGTTTGAGATTCTACATATTCATTTACTGTTTATCTGGAAAGCCTTTCTAGCAGCAGTTTACCTAGTGAGGAGGATCAAAACATGAAACAAATGAAACAGGACACCCCATGAAGATTTGTGGTGGGCTAACAGAAAGAGGGAAAGTTGGAATGTGATCATTCTTCTGAAATGACTGAGAAGACGTGCACAGTGTGGGGAAGTGGCTGGAGAAATAAATGTTTCCAGAAGCTGGAAGCTGACTATGCGGTTGGATGGGAGGATGTTCAAAGGCCTCCCAAACAGAGCCAGATCAGAGGAGTTTGGCGTTGAGGTTTTAGTACCCAGTAGAGGAGTAGTAATGAGCAACAATGAAGTCAAACAGCAAAATTCTGATCTGTATCCAGAGTATCATAGAATCATAGAAATGCATGGATGGAAGAGCTCTCGAGAGGTCATTTAGTCCAGCCCCCTACACTGAGACAGGGCCAAGTAAACCTAGATCATCCCTGACAGGTATTTGTCTAACTCATTCTTAAAACCCACCAGTGTATGCCCTCCCTTGGAAGCCTTTTCCAGAACTTAACTACCTTATAGCTAGAAAGCTTTTCCTAACATCTAACCTAAATCTCCCTTGCTGCAGATTAGACCCATTATTCTTGTCTTAAAGTTAATGGGCGAGATCTTCACTCTACTATGGCCCTGTGAATCTGCACAGAAGCGCCAGAGTGGCATAAACAGGTTCTAAAAGCCCCATGTCTGGCTATGGAAAGATACCCTGGTGCAATCACGGCAGAGACAGCTGTATGGTGGCCTTATGAGCACCCCCTTGAGGGGACATACATGGGGCGGGGCTGCAGGCAGGAGTGCACCTATCAACCCTCTAATACCTTCCCTGTGGTAAATAAAAGTCTTATTCCTTGCAGAGGAATTATATGCTAAAACAGTTTTGCAGCAGAATGCAGAGAAAAAACGCAACAGTATTACTACATTCCACTGGTTGTTATTTCCAGCTGATATGCAGAATGTACCCGGAATGCTCATTCAGTAACATGCAGATAGAATCACCCCAGTAGAATGTAGAGCCATTATGACTGTCTCCTCATATCCATTAGTTACATTCGCTCTCGGTACTCTAACAGTTTGGACGTTGCTGTGGCAAAACAAGCTGGGTACACCCAGCCAGTCTCAGCAACAGGCCATGGAACCTTAAAAATTATATCCTTTCCACTGGAACAAACAGCTGTGGCTACACCTGGGGGTCTCAAACTTCACTGCCCATCTAATAACAAAAAGTTCTACATGACCCCAGGAGAGGGGACCAAAGCCTGCGCCTGCCCGAGCCCCACCGGCCCCAGGGCTTCAGCCCGAGACAGGGGGCCTGTAACTTGAGCTCCAACACCCACGGCTGAAGCCCTCAGGCTTCAGCTTTAGGTCCCAGCAAGTCTAAGCCTGCCCTGGCGACCCCCGTAAAATGGGGTCCCGACCCATTCTGAGGTCCCAACCCCCAGTTTGAGAACCGCTGGGCTACACTAATACTTGATATTTTAAGGCATCGTAAGGCTCTTTTCAGTCTAGAACAAAGTGTGTTGCTCCATCCTAGATGAGGTATATGCGTTATTCAGCTGTTTGATTTATTCAGGTAATATCAATGCAAGCTGATTGGAGCTGACTGAAATGGCAAGTATTGGACACACATTTAAGCTGAACTCTCTGTTGTGACCCAGCTATAAATTTAGCCTGGCTTTGGGATCTATGTTCTACAGTTACATCATTTGATAGCAAAGCTGCATTCCACTGAAAACTTCCAGGAGTTCTTCAGTGGTTACAGGTCATCTTCCCTCAAATTTAGCCTGATGAAGTGGTCTGGAAAATCCAAAGGAGATAACAGAAAGTGTTGCCAACATAGTCTGGACACACAGCTTGTCTCACTATTGCAAACCCACTCTTGCCAGTATTGCACTGAATAACTGGATCAACCCTAGTATTTTTTCCCTACTGCATTAAAAGAAAAAAACAAACAAACCCATAGGATGATGTGAAACCACTACACATGGTGTGTTTATAATAAATCAACAGAGCAAAAATGCTGAACCACACCAACACACAGCCAAAATGTCAGAAAATTATTTCTGGTGTTATCTGTGCCAAACTGTTTTTAATGCCAGTGGGTGTGTGGGTCTGTGGGTGTTAGACACAGTGCTTGTTGCTGTGAAGGCTGAAAGCAGAGAGGAATGGGCAATCTCAATGGCAAGAACGTTAACATGTAGGCAAGGGGTGGTCAGGTTAACTGGCCAGAGAGGAAATTGATGTTCCATTGAAAGCCACAGTGCATTATGGAAACCTACTGGTAGAAAGTACTGGGGATTGGGTTGATGGCAATTCTGCCTCTCTTTAAGGAAGCAAAACTTAATCTGACTCATGATGTGGACCAAGCAGGCAGTGAGGCCTGACACTGAGAAGATCTTGGGATCATGCAGAGGTCATCTCATAGACACTAAGTTTAATTTCAAGTATTTGTCCTCAGTCCAGGGATGATTGCAGCTAATCCTCAGCACAAGGGTCATTTTCTTTTCGTAACCTGTTTTCAACAGCACTGAGGCCTCAGTGTCATTTTCCATAAGAACGTGACCTGTTCTTCTGTAGAGTAGCCAGTGCAAGATGAAAATGCCATAGCTCTTGGAAAATGCTCTCTATTGTCTTGTCATTAATCTCAGACTCTTTTCTAAAAGATGTGGCAAGAAAAGCTAAACGTGGAAGCCCCATTTAAAACCTCATCGAAGGAGGCTAAGTGAACAGATTGTAAATAGTAACCTTGTAGTGAATTTCTGTCCAACTGGGACTCAGGTAGGAACACCAAATTAAATTAATTTATATTTAAATACAATAAGAAGTCAGGCACAAATTCCCAAAGGCAAATAGCTATTGTTTTCTCCATGTAGCTACATGGCTATCAGAACTGCTGTAAACAAATGCACTTAATTAGGAATGCAGTTGTTTAATTTTCTTTATAGGCAAAACAACTCTATGTTTTAATGTATGCTAGTGTTATAAAGCATCAGGGATTGGCTAATGATGAATCAACATCTCTCTGCCAATTCCTGAAAAGATTTCAATGCAGGGAACAAATCAGATAATGTACATTATGTGTGCACTATAAAATAATGGATATTTCAAGCAGTTTCTGTCTTGTAGAAGAGATCCTGTCAGAAACTTCCACTATATTACAGTAGCTGTGTGTGTGTCATTCAGGAAACTAAGGAAAGAATATTCAGCTGTATGGTGACTACATTAGTAAGGTCAACACACAACTATTCTTCAGCTTGGCAAAATATTATCCTGGACCAGCCCTGCCTGTCATTTACACATCAGTTTGAGAAGCCATCAGTAACGTGCTTTAAAAAATCAAATAGCAGTGGTATACTTCCTTAACCATGCATGGGCTATGTAGGAGGAACCCCAAACTTGTTACTTTTTCCATCCCAGACCACTTCAAGATTGTGGGGGGACGGGGAGATCTTCTACAAGGTCCTTTTGTTCCTTCTCACTGAAATTTAACTAAGGAGTTTCCCACTGGAGATGTTAATATTTGTTCTTGCATTCTGATGCATTGCTGTTGTGGTGAAGAAAAGAAAACATATGGTGCCGCAAAGGGAGACTAAATAGGTTGGCTGGCAAAAGGTATTTGATGGCGGGGTGCACTGGGTGAAAAATGCAGATTAGATTAAAAGGTTTATATATTAATGTACCAAAGCATTAAATATAGGCATTGTATATTTTGCAAAAACAGAGTCCTGGTACTGATACTATCTCTTGACCAACTTTTCTTCACAATAGGAGGTGTTAATGCTCAAAGTTGGAAACAGTGGACTCCATTATCTTTCCTTTGCAAAGAGTTTTATAACAGAGGAGTAACAGAACGCCTTTGGAGAGGGATATAGCTAATAAAATAATGTGACCAATCTGCATTCATGCTTTTATGCATTTTAATTTGTTTTTCACTTTTGCAGTGCATAAAGAAAATGGAACAGTAATTCCCATCGTGCTGCGTCTCTTCCAGCAGCCATGACTGACAGCCTCTAAGTGCTTTGTCTTTCAAAACAAACACGATATATGGTCCTTTGGTGGCTGGTACATACAGACAGCATTTTTTTGTTTGTTCTGGGAACATCTGAGACATGTTCATGCTATAAACCAAATGAGTATCACTATTTTTTATTCATACTAGGTAAAAATGTAGAGACAGCCGGAATCAAATGTATACTAATAAGAATTTCAGGCAAGTAAAATGTGGAATTAATAATCTCAGCTGGGATAGTCTCCAATCAGTGTTCTAAGAATTCTCCTCAAGATGTCCTTCCCTTTAAGGATCCACTAGGAATGTTTCCTGCACAGTAATCACCCTGGAGTGAGAAGAATATCCATGACAGGAAAATAACCTAGGAGGACAAGACAGGACAACTCCTGGAAAAATGTCCTTGTCAAGACAATTCCCTAGAGAACATGCCACAACCGGGTAAGTATAAGTGAACGCAAAGGAACACATTAACAGTATTTAATAGCATGTTTTGGGCTTTAACTCTAGGAGCCGTATTTAATGACCAAAAGCAACTATATCTAAATACCTTTCAAATGGCTTTGAAATGGTTTCCACCCAACCTTCTGTTTGTTCCTTTTCTCACACTCTGGAGTCTGTTTTGTCTGTTTGCTTAAAGGAGATGGATTATAACCATTTTAAAAGGAATATGATTGAATGAGTAAAAGAAATGAAAATCAAATGGATAATATAGTACTCATTGGAAAATAATTCAGGGGATTCCAACAGCCAAAATACAACAAGACTTATTTCACCATAGCCTTAACAATTGGAACCAAATATGCAGCAGACACCAGGTGTCCAGCCTTGTATACATGATTAGTAGCTGGGTATGGTTCAAATTATGGCTACTGCCTCTTCAGTCCTTTGCAGAAGGAGATGCAAAACTTTTCTGAAACCCGAAACGAACAAATAAAAAACATGTAACTGTTTTATGAGCAATAGGTCAAATTTACTGCTAGTACAAGTGCACACAACTCTACTGCCTTCTGTGTAGAGAGGAAGCAGGCTCCACTATTTAGGGCAATAACTTAGGATGTGAAAGACGGAGGTTTAATTCGCTGCTCTGCTACAGATGTCCTACATGACTTGGGATAAGTCACACAGCTTCTCTGTGCCTCAATCCCATGGTTTGAGCATTGGCTTGCTAAACCCAGGGTTGTGAGTTCAATTCTTGAGGGGGCCACTTGGGGATCTGGGGCAAAAATCAGTACTTGGTCCTGCTAGTGAAGGCAGGGGGCTGGACTCGATGACCTTTCAAGGTCCCTTCCAGTTCTAGGAGATAGGTATATCTCCAATTATTTTTTTCCCCTAACTCTCAGCGTGGTTGTGAGGATAACTACAGATTTTGAGGTGCTCGGATACAGGGATAGGGTCCAAAGGTGTACCTCAGACAGCCAGACACACAGTTGTTCCTGGTGATCACTCTGGGGCTTTGACCTAATAACTCAGAGCAATTTGCATAGCTGTGTAGATACCCAGCTTTCTATTCTCAGACTGATTTGAGCATAGGCTGGGGCTGGAGCTCCCATGGGGAAAAAATGGTGGGCGCTGAGCACCCACTGGCAGCCTCCCTATCAGTTCCCTCCCACCCACCCCCAGCATCTCCTGCCTGCTGGCGGGCCCTGTGGATCAGGTCCTCCCCCTCCCTCCTGCCCTCCACAATCAGCTGTTTCACGGTGTGCAGGAGGCTGGGAGGGAAGGGGGAGGAGCGAGGATGCGGCGCAGTCAGGGGACGGGGTGGGAAGAGGTGGCTAGGTGGAGGGGGTCAAGAAGAGGCAGGGCCGGTGGAGCGGAGGTAGGGTGGGGCCTTGGAGAGAGGGAGGAAGTGGGGGTGGTGCCTGGGGCAGAGCTGGGGATCGAGCAGTTCCCGGCACATTGGAAAGTCGGTGCCTGTGGATTTGAGTATTAATGTGGGAAAGCCAATCATAGTGGTTGCGCATGCCTGTCAGAAGGAACAGCTCACAGTGTACAAGCCACAGCAATTCATCAACCAGCGAGACAGTGCAGAGCAGCTTGGCCTGCCCACTAATTGTCCTGTCAGGGAGTAGTCACTGGAGGAATACTTTATTTTACTTTAGTTAGCACAGCTTTTAAAGCCCCTGTTCACTTAGTCGCTGTCCTTTGGTTTGATAAATGTGCCAGAATATTTTAAAAGGATGATCTCCCCTTTACTCCTGCTTCTCCATGGCACGTTATTTGGAGGCCTCACTGAATGGTTCTCAGCATTTTTCTGATGACGTTTTCCCTTTTGGCAGATGGACACTCCCAATATTCTCTTGTTCCATGCTCCAGCACAGTCCCTCATTCTGTTCATTTTCTTTGTCCTGCATCCTTTTCCCTTCTCTGTTTTTTAATCTCTAGCTTATATGCTTTCTGTTTTATATATATTTTTGCTCCCTCAATTCCTCTATCTATTCCTCCTATCACCAGAAGGCTACAGCCAATCTGTTACTAACTATGTGGGACTGGACTGCTGTAATGCCATCTTTACTTTCACAGGCTTACGTCTGGCGTGTGCCGGGTGTGCCCAGGCACACCCTAATGTCTCCAAAAAAAAGTGGCTTTGCGTTTTAATTTAATTGCATGATACACTCTTTTAGTTTTAAAGTATGGATTGTTGTATTATGCAATAAGCACCAAATTGCATAATATAGATGTTGTAGAAATAATGTCCTTTATGACTGAGTATTCAATAAATGTTTGCCTTTAAAAAAAAATCACTAGGTGCACACCCTAGTGAAATGTGCTGCGCACACCTATGTTTACTTTCATTATATTATTTACCCCCTAGATATCTTTGCATGCTTTACAGAGCTCCAGGCAGGGTATATTCCTTTGTGGACAAATGAGACAAAACTCAAGTTGTGCAGAAGTCTGTGTGTTTATGTTAGTATGTGTTTATGAAACATCTCCTGTTGAAGAAGGTCTGAGTCTATAGATTAGGACAGCCCTGTGCATTCTCATAGCTGAGTGCCTGAGTTTGCTGCACTATACATGCGTTGCTACTGGGGCCGGCTCCATTAACAGCCCCCACAGGGAATGAATGACGTTCTTGCATGTAATCAAACACTAATACTGAATACTGCAATTTATAGTCAACTGAATAGTGATCACCTTTTTATTTGATCATTAACCCTCCTTGAAGGTATTGTAACGGTATCTCTTAGCTCCTGAAGCACACTTATTGTCATGGGTACACTGCGCAGCACCGCGCTGAACACGTACCCAACACGGGTGAGATGCAGTGTGTTCAGACAAATGATCGTTTGGTTACCCTTTCACACTGCTAGCATAGAGTAGGTAAGAACAGTGCGGGGCAAAATGGATGTCCTGGTAAGTGCTAATTTGGATAATGGATACACAATTCAGAAATTCGTGGTGGCAGATTGCATTTGATTTACCTTGTTGTTCATGTTAGAGTTCACTACAGATGACTTTTCAGAAGCACTCATTGCATTATTATTTTCAAAATAAATGGTCTCTTTGGCATGCATAGGTCAGATCCTGCAGCCCTTATTCAATTTAAATGTACTCAGTACTCCTTAAGTTAAAAATGAGCATGAGCCTCAGGATTTGGCCTCATATTTATATAGAAGCGGCAGGTCTAGTATTTTGCCTACTAAAAGGCATGGAAAGTGAATTTACCTTGCAAAGAACAGTGGTTCATTCTCACTCTGTAACCCATCACATGCACCCTAACTATCCCATCCATGTTGTGCAGCTATTTCACCAAGCTCTGTTTCCAAGCTCAGAGGCGCTAGGATACAGATTAATTGTTGCAATTAGCTTCCATATAGTCTCAGCACTTGATCCAGGTATCAGTCATTTCCATACTATATGCGCTTCTGAGACTCAAGGACTCAGTGATCTACACCTGTCCAAAAGCCCCTGGTTTCAACACACATCCAGCTGTCATCCAAACAGGAATAAGGACTACAGGTGCAACAGTACATTTTTATTGCTGGCCATATAAACTTTCCTCTAAGATAGAATCCCACCTGTTAGCTCCCTAAAGGCCCCATTCATTAGCTGATGTAGTCTTGCATATCTTTTTCAATTAGAATTTGGTCCCCAGTATTCAAACTCTGATACAAGTGGGTGCAATTTCTCTTAAAAACGAGGGGAGTGGCATCGTTTTCAACCAGGGCTACCACCTGTGTATTAAAGGAATGTATCATGTGATATGTGTATGGAACATGCTAGTAACCAGTGTCAACAGGTATGTGCTGTAATTTAACTGCTTGTGACAAATGGACAGTATGTGATTGGAATAATTATCAGATAAGAGTAGTCATCATCACAGCCAGATTAAGGGAAGGAAAAAAATAGGTAGAGAAGAAAACACAGTCACAGATTAATTAAATGGGAAGAAATTGGTGCATAGCCTTGTACCCAGTTAGTTTATGTTATCATTTGATTGTGTTATCTATTATCATTGTTAACTCATATGTTGTTTCCTATGTAATCAATGTGCGATGAATATATCTGAGTTGTAGGTATAGGTATAGAAATAGATAGTAGTAGTATAGAATCACAGGAGTATGTGACGGACAAGTATTTATGAGTGATGAGAGTGTAGTAGGTATATAAGTAAAGTGAGGCTTTAATGCAAGGGCTGTAGTTTAAGGCCTGTAAGAATTCAGTTTAGCCACACTAGGCCTCATGCCTAAGGAGGATTAACATAAGTAGGTGACCCAGGAATAGCCCAGTACCAGTAATGTTACAAGATTGCTGTAAAGAATGTGTCAATAGCTGAAGTTCAGGAAAATATGCCACAATGTACCTGTCTAGACCTGCAAGACACCTGATTGTAACATCATGGAAAGTTTTGCTCACACTGTAGGTTACCATGGGAACAGGTGTATGTAAATGATAGTGAAATGCTAATGGGAATATGGGGAACTAAGAGAGCAACCCATGAAAAGCCAGGTGCCCCAGAATTTATGGGGTGTGGAAGTACAGATAAGGAAAAGGAGATTGGAACCCTCATGCATATACATAAGGTGGTAGATGTGGTCATGACACAGGATGAAAAGGGTCCCCTGATATCGATACAGAGGGAAGAACCAAGTGAGGAAGATTCCATCAACATCCCTCTATCAATGACCATCCATTGAGAGAAGCACCCGACTCTATGATAGCTTTGGGGATATTAGTATGAGCACAGCACTGCCACTGGCGATTGCAAGGGCTCTCTCAGTTTTTGTAAATGTGTTTGTGATTGTAACCTTAATTATCTGCTTAGTGAAACTTGTAATACAGACAAAATGACTTACTTGTGACTGCATGGGTGGTCCCTACATTCGTTCTTCATGTACTCCTGGACAGTCTCCCAAGCTAAGAGATTCTCACCCTGCTGATCTTAAAACTGTAGCTACACAGGAGACGGACTCACTCCCTAGAGACACTGTGGTTAAACACAGAGCTATTCAGCACTATATCCATTCAGTTTCATTAAAGGTGAGGTAATTGAGGTAACATTGTGTAATCAAAAGTTACTGAATTTATGGGGAGACTTTCAAAGGCAAAGTTGTAGGGAGTTAGATGGCCCATTCCCATTGAAAGTCACTGGCTATCTAATTCCCTCTGAAAATTGCCTCCTACGTCTAAGCAGCAGTTAAGACAGTGTTTCCCAACCTGAATGGGGGTCAGACTGGTCTGTGCTAGGGCAGGAAAAGGAACATAACCCTGGACCTGCTGTTGCCCAATATAAAGGGAATCTATTTGTGGATTTGTAGCAGGTGGCTCCTTGAAAGCCAACACTTCCCTCTCTGTCCTCACAGCAGCCCTTGATACATATGAGGAGCAGATCAGCTGCACAGGGCTACGTGATCAGGCTGCCACCACTGGATTAACCTTCTTTGCCCAGCTCCTGCAACTTTATCCCATGGAACCACCAATGAATGCTGCCGCTTCGTGCGGCATTTAGCTTTCACCTGAGTCGGGATCAGGGGGAGGGAGCTACACAACAAGAACAAATATGAAGCTAAATTATAAAAGACAATATAGGCAAAAAAACCAGATGAAAACAGAGGAGAGAGAAAATGGACTGAAAATATGGACACCCACCCGTCTATCCCATGGTGCCACTGAGCCATGATAAATTGCTTAATGCTTGGACTCCAGCACACTTATAAAGTCATCTACAACTGGCTTTTTGGAATCTGGTCTCAGGAGACTTATTTACTAAAACAGGAAATAATGTATCTAATGTAACATCATAATTTATGACACAATTTCACAGAGGTTCTAGAAAAACTCATTCTGATGTAGCGGTGATTACTGGCCATGATCTCTGCATCTATCTTTTTAGTAAGATGTTGTATAATCTGTTTTTCACTATTTCATCCAGAGTCGGAGCAGAAAAGCCAAGTGGATGAGAAATCTGTTCTTCCAGATTTTGTTTTTTAAACAGACTATCCTGCAGTCTTTCCCTGTTGTTTCATAAATCAATGCACAAGTTTTATTTTGATTAGATTATAGAATATAATGATTGACTTTTTCCTGTGCAGAAAAAAAAAAAGCCTGCAATTGTTGGGTAATTCTCCCTTCTACCTGGAGGTTCAGATAGGTGTATATCAGCAGCCAGCAGCGAGGCAGAAAGAACGAGAAAAAAAATATCTAAAATACATACTAAATTGCTGAACATGGATTTCCAGTGTCTTCTGTTGGCTAATGCAGCCCTTTTCCCACTTTCTAGCAATGCGATGAAGAAGAGCAGAGGGCTGAAAAACACTGGCTTAATTATCCTCATCAGTCTCTCAGACAAGGCGCTTAAGAGTTTTAGCTGCTGTAAACACTCCCTTGATAGCAGATAAGGAATCTGCTGAAAGGAGGTTTTATGCGGGAAAACCTCAGGGGTGCACCAGTTAATCATTAGTGCCCGTACTGTACATGCATTGCTACCAGGGGCGGCTCCAGGCACCAGCACGCCAAGTGCGTGCCTGGGGCGGCAAGCCACGGGGGGCGCTCTGCCGATCGCCGCCAGGGGGGCAGGCAGGTTGCCTTCGGCGACATGCCTGCGGAGGGTCTGCTGGTCCCGCGGCTTCGGCGGACCTCCCACAGGCGTACCACCAAATCCACGGGACCGGGGACCACCCACAGGCAAGCCGCCGAAGGCAGCCTGCCTGCCGTGCTTGGGGTGGCAAAATACCTAGAGCCGCCTCTGATTGCTACCTCACAGGCAAGACTACGCAAGGCTCTGCATCTGGGGATTGTTTGTGGGAGCGAGGAACGTCATCAGAAGGCAGTGAATGGGTGTGTGCAAAAAACCTGGATGAGGACAGACTGGTCCCTAATGTAACATCAGGGGAATTCCAGCAGGGATGAATTTAGACTAGCGGGTGCATTCGTTTCATCTCATTTTTTAAGGAAAAAACTTCTTCTCATTACTAGTTTATTGTTTTCTTTAGGGTTAACTTGGTCTCCAGATGCATAGGACACATGAAATCAAAGAGAGTCATACAGGCATAGGTCATCCATAGCTGTAAACTAAAGCCCATTCTTGTTCCCCTTCAAGTCATGGGGACCCCGATTCTCAGCAAGGGTAAATCAAAATAGTTCCACTGAAATTTTACCATTGACTCCAATGGGAGCAGGACTGGTCCTTTCGTGGGGCTGATACACCTGTCACCCTTTAGGGGGTGAGGGTAGAGGGGGCGTTACAGACATAGGGCTGCCCCCGGTCTCGGGGCTGCATGGTCCTGTGTCCTTAGTCCGACGACCCTTGTGATCAGGGCAGCAATAATACAGTCCCTGTTATCAGGGCAGTCTGGCCTAGTGGCCACAGTCAGTAGCATGGCCCTTGCTGTCAGGGCAGTGCAGCCTAGCATCCAGAGTCAATAATATGGCTCTTGCTCTCAGAGCAGCGCAACCTAATAGCCAGAGTCAGGGATACGGCCCTTACTCTCAGAGCAGTGCTGCCTAGCAGCCAGAGTCCATAACACAGCCCTTGCTCTCAGGGCAGTGCGGCCTAATGGCCAGAGTCCACACTACAGCCCTTACTGTCAGGGCCGTGCAGCCCAATGGCCAAAGTCAGTGGCATGGCCCTCACCCTCAGGGCAGTGCGGCCTGATGTCCAGAGTCGATAATACAGCCCTTGCTCTCAGGGCAGTGCAGCCTAGTGGCCAGAGCCTATAACAGTGGTGAGCGGGGCCGGTGGTGGCCAAGATAGGGGGACCCGGGCCCACCCTCTCCACCGGGTCCCAACCTACGGCCCTGTTGGTGGCAGGGTTACCCGCCACCAGCTCGGCAGGGCTCCAACCGAAACACGCCGAGCCTTGCTCCGGTTCTGTGACTGTTTCCCTGCAAAACCTCCCTGGGTTACTTCCTACCCAGTGCGGGGCGGATACACCCCATCACAGTCCTCTCGAGATGAAATGTTTTCGTGAGAATGACCCAGATGGATGTCATGTGTTAGTTCCAGGGACAATATGCCATCAGAAATTATTGGCAACCTAGCTACCACCCATCAATAAAGCAAGGGCAATGAAGGCATGGCATAACAGTTACTTATCTGACTTCACAATATACGTCATCTTGTTCGACCGATGCTCAGATGCATTTGGAAACTCTGGGACTGATCCATTCTTGGCATAAATGCATGCCGCCCCCTTTGATATCACTGGTGAGTTGTGCCTACTTATATCACAGGTTAATTTGGTACATACCCTTCAATGGAAAGAAGCCAATTTTTGGTAAACAAACTGGATGCTTAATACTCCACACATTCTGGGGCCAAAATCCATTCTCAGTAAAAGCAGTGCTACTCTATTGAAGTCAGGGGAGTGTAGCAATGTAACTACTGATGATGCTACTATTTCCAAAACACATCAATGCTGGAGTGAAATCATGGCTCCACTGAAGTCAATGGCAAAACTCCCCTTGACTTCAGTGGAGCCAGAATTTCACCCTTTAACTCCAACAATGACTTAACAGGCTGGGAAAATGCAAACAGTTCATTGCTTGGTTTGCAGTTATTACAGTCCTAGGCTCTGAACCTGTTTATGAGTTCCATGAAGAACCCCAATGAAATCAATGGGGTTCACCCATAGGGGCACATGTGCATGGCCAAGGACTTACGCAATAAAAGCAGGCCTCTGAATGATCAGGTGGCAGAACAAAGGATGTCTCAACGATACTGAGAAAAAGTTCATCCGGAACACCCTATAAAGTGCTATATACTGGGGCACTACTGAGCAAAACACACTAGGCTAGGAATTTAATACCGGTAAATAGAAAAATGTTCTTAGTACCCATTAATAGCTCACTGCTATAAATATATCTATCAATCAGTGACCCATTTGCCCTACCAAAAACCACAGCTGTTACTGGACCACTGATAGCATCACTCCGCTGTGAGAAAGTATTTTTCTGTTTGTCCTTTTTGTTAGTCATTGTTCCCTCCCATAAACACGGGCTTTGTATTAGATTCTTTTTCTTGTCTCTTCTTTTTTTCTTGCTTTAGAGGCCAGTTACTGTACATTTGCTCTGCCGAATGCACTGCAAACAGTATGAGGAATGACACCCTTCTTCTATATAGCACATACTTGTCTGAATAAAGATGGAACCTGGGAAACAGTCCCGGTTCCACAGATGTTGACTATCACACAGTGTAGGGTCAGCTGGCGCCCCAGTAGATGGGTAGCTATGGAATGCCAGGAGCTTCCCACTCAATGTAAAACACTAAGGATTATGGGGTACTGCCTGCCGTGACTAATTATGAAAGTGAGTGGGAGCAGGGCAGGACTATTTCTCAGCTCCTGTGAGCCCCCCATCCATACTGGCTACCCCTGCCAGGAAACCACTGCTGGACTGAGAGAGGCTGTAACCATTTCCTGAGAATGGCTAAATACCTGCAAAGACAGCAGGGCCCCACTACTGATCAGCTCCCTAAGGACTTGGGGAGGCAGCCCTGAGATATATGCTAGGGCAGAGATCACTGCCATCTCCTGCCCTACCCGCTGCAGGGTCCCCGCGACACAACCTACTTGTTAGTACGAAATGTATATAAGACTTCTTTTGCTAAAGAGAATTTGGGGAATTTCTATAACTTTGGTTGAAGCAAAGTAACCACACAAACCCAAGCTGGGAAAAGGCATTTAAAGAGCACTCTGTACTTGCTATTGGAGTCACATTTTTATCTGTTACAGAGCTACACAAGGACTTTAGTACAAAGTTCACACTTGTACACATAAGATGTGCCCTAAAGGACCAACATAATCTCAAAATCTGTACTTCTATACGCACTTTCTAATCACCTAGGAACTTTTTTTTTAAACCTCACTGCATAAATAGTAGAAGGGAGTATAAAATCATCAAGTTGTTACATATAAAAAGCAAGGAATCCCTTTATACATGCATATTTTTATCATAGCATACAGCTTGTCAGTGTCTATACCAGGGGTCGGCAACCTTTCAGAAGTGGTGTGTCGAGTCTTCATTTATTCATTCTAATTTAAGGTTTCGCGTGCCAGTCATACATTTTAATGTTTTTAGAAGGTCCCTTTCTATAAGTCTATAATATATAACTAAACTATTGTTGTCAAGTATCAGAGGGGTAGCTGTGTTAGTCTGGATCTGTAAAAAGCAACAAAGAGTCCTGTGGCACCTTATAGACTAACAGACATATTGGAGCATAAGCTTTTGTGGGTGAATACCCACTTCGTCAGACGTGTAAAGTAAATAAGGTTTTTAAAATGTTTAAGAAGCTGCGTTTAAAATTAAATTAAAAAGCAGAGGCCCCCGGACTGGTGGCCAGGACCCGGGCAGTGTGAGTGCCACTGAAAATCAGCTCGCGTACCACCTTTGGCCCCCGTGCCATAGGCTGCCTACCCCTGGTCTATACGGTGACTATGAGATGGCCTTTGTTAGGTAATTAGAGCAGTGATAGGTTTCAGAGTAGCAGCCGTGTTAGTCTGTATCCGCAAAAAGAACAGGAGCACTTGTGGCACCTTAGAGACTAAGGTGAGGAGTGATAAACCCGCCTCAGAATCTTGCCAGTATAGTATCCAGACCTGCACTCTTTATGCTGGTAAATCTTCAGCTGTACGTGTGTATGTGTCTCTAACATAACATACATATACACACACACACACACAAAAAACTATATGAGTGTGCGGGTGAAAGTACAGCAGTTCTTTCAGTTAAACTGTAGTGAGAGCTCACAGAATAACTGTCCCATAGATACCGCAAGTTTCCTAGTGAAGATGAATGATGAAAAAGAGCATAAGTGAGAAAGCCACCGGTTCACACAAACCTCAGCAAACATTCCAGTGAGTTGTTCTTAATGAGTAGCGTGTCATAAACAGAGCTCCACTTTTTATGCAGCTGTAATCTAACATACACCTGTACCCTGATATAATGTGACCCAATATAACACGAATTCGGATACAACGCGGTAAAGCAGCGCTCCGGGCGGGCGGGGCTGGGCACTCCGGCGGATCAAAGCAAGTTTGATATAACGCAGTTTCACCTATAAAGCGGTACGATTTTTTGGCTCCCAAGGACAGCGTTATATCGGGGTAGAGGTGTAGTTTATCGAGAAGTCTGTGCTTTTTAATCGAAGCTGATGTCTGATGAGGCATATCATAGCAGTATTGTAACAGAGTTCTCAATGGGTACCTAGACTTACGTGAACTGTTCTGATTCCTGATGTAACTAGTCATTCTTTTGAGTCAAGCTATTACTGCAGAACCTCAGAGTTGCGCACACCTCAGGGATGGGGGTTGTTCATAACTCTGAAATGCTCCAAACGCTGAACATTATGGCTGTTCTTTCAAAAGTTTACAACTGCACATTGAAGAGGGGAGGGATAGCTCGGTGGTTTGAGCATTGGCCTGCTAAACCCAGGGTTGTGAGCTCAATCCTTGAGGGGGTCATGTCATCTGGGGCAAAAATCAGTACTTGGTCCTGCTAGTGAAGCCAGGGGGCTGGACTCAATGACCTTTCACAGTCTCTTCCAATTCTATGAGATAGGTATCACTCCATATATGTATGACTTAATACAGCTTTGAGACTTTCCACTACAGAGAGAAAATACTGCTTTTAACCATCTTAATTTAAACAACACAAACACAGAAACCATTTCCTTACCTTGTCAAATCTTTTTTTTAAAACTTTCCCTTTACTTTTTTTTAGTAGTTTACCTTTAACCCAGTACTGTTCTGTATTTGCTTTTTTATTCTCTGCTGCTGCCTGATTGCATACTTCCGGTTCCAAATGAGGTGTGCAGCTGACCAGTCAGTTCGTAACTCTGGTGTTCATAACTCTGAGGTTCTACTGTATGCAGCCAGCTAATTATTTGGGTGTTTTAGGGGTTAGCAGTAAGGAAGGGACAGATGTTGAAAGTGTAATAGGGTGAAAACTCAGAGCATGTTTTGCCAAAGATTTTACACAATCCCTCCTATACCTCTCCAAACTTTTCTGTGCCTATTAGAACTTATATTTTTATTTATTTATTAAAAAAAATGAATTTCTCTCTAAAGCCCCTTGACTCCTGCTCCTGCTAATAAAGAATCCTCAGTCAGCAATCTCCAGCATGTGAAAGCTGGGGATAATACAAGTGGGCAGCTTTTTACAGAACAAACATAACACCAGGGACGGGAAATAAAAGGGCTGATGAACAATATAAATCCTCCCTGAAGATTCATATTTTATTTCTCCCCTTTAAAACTTATTTTAAAGGGTGCTGAATCAGCTCTCCTTGCAGCGGTGCGTTGCTTTCGTTTATTACAGCAAGTTATTCTGCAGCCATTTACCAGAGGGCAAGAAAAGTTGCGTGGCTTTCGCAAAACCAAATGGGGCCAAGACCCAGTAACACTTGTGGTGGCAGACGGAGCTGTGAGCAGACTCTAAATAAATTCCATCCCCTTACACATTGTCCTAGCTTTTATGTCTGCCTTGCATTCTGGGCATGCCAGCGAACTATCCATTCAGCGTCGCTTGCTCCAATGGGAGACAGTGAGGGCAGTCTTCTACATTGAGAGAGAGGCTGCCGTGAATCAGCTTTTAATACAGTGTGACAAGTACAGCCCGACCACTGCTTTTGAAGGCCATCTAACATCAAAGCTGAACCAAACATGACTTTTATAATCAATATTCAACTAAAAGTAAAACTCTAGGGGAGATCTGACTGATTTTATATATATATATATATATATATATATATACACACACACACACATATCACATATATATATAAAGAGAGAGATGCTATTTAGAGTTGCTCAGAGAATGAAACATACACCTGTTCCTTTCTAGAACGCTGGGCAAAACACCAAAAGCTTCATGAATAATAATGCCATTCCTTAAATGTCGTGATCGGTGATGTACTGATTTCTAAAAATGAAATTTGACATTTTTGGGGGGAGTTTTTTGTTTGTTTGTTTTTACTATACATGTAATTGTGGTTTAGCAGAGATCTATTTAGAGGCATACAAATTATCTGGCAAAATCATACTCTCCGTATCAAAAACTGATAGAAGGGAAAATAGGATCCAAAAAGTATCTGGACATTTAAACGGCTAACAAGAATATCCAGAGCTCCAAATAGTAAAGATTAAAATAAAACAACCCAACAAGTGTTTTGGAAAGGATTAAAACTCGCACCTTCAGGACAAAAAGTAGTCTCTAGCTAATGAGGGTCAGGAACTAACTTTCCCTGTAGGCACATTATCACAAAATGCCCTGTCTGGATTGGCTCACGACTATGAGTATCAACCTCAGGGAAGACTGTAAAAAAGCAGGGCAGGCATCCCAAACTGGTTGTAAATTCTATAATCAGATTTCACTAACCTGGTAACAAGTGTGAACTCCTAAAGCACTATACCAGTCTTACCATCAGGGCCGGCTACAGGCACCAGCTAAAGAAGCAGGTGCTTGGGGCGGCCAATACCAAGGGGCGGCACTCCGGCTGCTAATGGGGCGGCACGTCCCGGTCTTTGGCGGCAATTCGGCAGCGGGTCCCTCAGTCCCTCTTAGAGTGAAGGACCTGCCGCCGAATTGCCGCCAAAGAGAGGAGCAGCGCAATCGCGCTGCCGTGGGTTGTTTGGTTTTTTGGGTTTTTTTTGCCAGTTGAGGCAGCAGAAAACCTGGAGCCGGCCCTGCTTACCATATTGTCACAGACAGTCCCCTTGGGCATCGCAGTCTATCTTGCTACCCAGGCAAGCTGGACTATGTGATAGATGGTCACTTTACACTAAAATTCACAACAATATTCAGGTTACTCCCAGTCCCAAAGGACCAGTCACTTACCCCAGATCAATTGTACTCAGATCTCAAACCAAAAACATCGCCTGTAGTCAATCCTGTAATAAACTAACTGAAGATTTATTAAGTAAGAAAAGAAATGACAGTTATTTGCAAGGTTAAAACAGGAAACATACACACACAAATGAGATACAGTCTTAGATTTAAAAAGATAATATAAGCTTCTACAATAAGCAGCTCTGTATGTCCTTTAGGGCTGACTTATGCCAAGTAGCATGGGCATAGCTTGCTTATGTTTTGGAGTCTTTGCTGCTCAGAGTCCAGACCACATGAAGATCCCAGTTTCTCCTTGTCAAGGATTTCTGTCACATTCAACCTGGATTTAGGGGCAGGTGACCCAGGTGCTGGGCTCAGGATGCTTAGACAAGTTAGATGTCTTCAAATCACCAGGGCCTGATTAAATGCATCCTAGAATACTCGGGGAGCTGACTGAGGAGATATCTGAGCCATTAGCAATTATCTTTGAAAAGTCATGGAAGACAGGAGAGATTCCAGAAGACTGGAAAAGGGCAAATATAGTGCCCACCTATAAAAAAGGAAATAAGATTACAGACCAGTAAGCTGAACTTCTGTACCCGGAAAGTTAATGGAGCAAATAATCAAGCAATCAATGTGCAAGCACCTAGAAGATAATAAGGTGATAAATAACACTCAGCATGGATTTGTCTAGAACAAATTGTGTCAAACCAACCTGCTAGCTTTCTTTGACAGGGTAACAAGCCTTGTGGATGGGGGGAAGTGGTAGATGTGGTAATTTTGACTTTAGTAAGGCCTTTGATAGAGTCTTGCATGACCTTCTCATAAACAAACTAGGGAATACAACCTAGATGGACCTACTACAAGGTGGGTGCATAACTGGTTGGAAAATTGTTCCCAGAGAGTAGTTATCAGTGGTTCATAGTCATGCAGAAAGGGCATAACGAGTGGGGTCCTGCAGGGACCGGTTCTGGGTCCGGTTCTGTTCAATAGCTTCATCAATGATTTAGATAATGGCAAAGAGAGCACGCTTATAAAGTTTGTGGATGATACAAGGTGGGAGGGGTTGCAAGTGCTTTGGAGGATAGGATTAAAATTCAAAATGATCTGGACAAACTGGAGAAATGGTCTGAAGTAAACAGGATGAAATTCAATAAGGACAAATGCGAAGTACTCCACTTATGAAGACACAATCAGTTGCACACATACAAAATGGGAAATGACTGCCTAAGAAGGAGGACTGTGGAAAGGGATCTGGAGGTCATACTGGATCATAAGCTAAATATGAGTCAACAGTGTAATGCTGTTGCAAAAAAAGCAAACATCATTCTGGGATGTATTAGCAGGAGTATTGTAAGCAAGACACGAGAAGTAATTCTTCTGCTCTACTCTGCACTGATTAGGCCTGGTCATAAACAGATAGTTAAGGGTTAATGTCTCTTTTACCTGTAAATGGTTAAGAAGCTCAGTAAACCTGGCTGACACCTGACCAGAGGACCAATAAGGGGACAAGATACTTTCAAATCTTGGTGGAGGGAAGTCTTTGTTTTGTGTTCTTTGTTTTGGGGGTTGTTCGTTCTTGGGACTGAGAGGGACCAGACATCAATCCAGGCTCTCCAAATCTTTCTGAATCAGTCTTTCATGTTTCAAACTTGTAAGTAGCACAGGCAAGGCGTGTTAGTCTTATGTTTGTTTTCTCAACCTGTAAATGTTCCTTTTTGCTGGAAGGATTTTTACCTCTTTACTGGAGGGAACTCCAGTTTCTAGGAAAAGGCAGGTGTTAGTAATGGGAGATTCGATTATTAGAAACATAGATAGCTGGGTTTGTGATGACCGGGAGAACCGTATGGTGACTTGCCTGCCTGGTGCGAAGGTTGCGGATCTCTCAAGGCATCTAGACAGACTTATGTGTAGTGCTGGGGAGGAGCCGGTGGTCGTGGTACATGTAGGTACCAATTACATAGGGAAGGGTAGGAGAGATGTCCTGGAAGCCAAATTTAGGCTGCTAGGGAAGAGACTGAAATCCAGGACCTCTATGGTGGCATTCTCAGAAATGCTCCCAGTTCCACGCGCAGGGCCAGGTAGGCAGGCAGAGCTTCAGAGTCTCAATGCGTGGATGAGACGATGGTGTAGAGAGGAGGGGTTCACGTTCATTAGGAACTGGGGAAACTTCTGGGATGGGAGGAGCCTATACAGGAGAGATGGGCTCCACCTAAACCAAAGTGGAACCAGACTGCTGGCACTAAACATTAAAAAGGTTGTAGAGCAGTTTTTAAACTAGGAGATGGGGGAAAGCCGACCACTGCAGAAGAGCGTGTGGATCGGACACAGACTTTTCTTAGCGGAGAGTCTGATGATAGAGAATCTCAAGGTTATAGTCAGGAGCAGAGGACTGAAGAGTATAATGTAAGGGCCGGATCAGATGATAAACAGTCACATAAAAAAGAATCTGGCACATCAGAAAAAGGCAGGCCAATAAACAGGGACAAGTTTTTAAAGTGCTTGTACACAAATGCCAGAAGTCTAAATAATAAGATGGGTGAACTAGAGTACCTTGTGATAAAGGAGGATATTGATATAATAGGCATCACAGAAACCTGGTGGACTGAGAGCAATCAATGGGACATAATCATTCCGGGGTACAAAATATATCAGAAGGACAGAACAGGTCGTGCAGGGGGAGGAGTGGCACTATATGTGAAAGAAATTGTAGATTCAAATGAAGTAAAAATCTTAAGCAAATCCACATGTTCCATAGAATCTCTATGGATAGAAATTTCATGCTCTAGTAAAAATATAACAGTAGGGATCTATTATCGACCACCTGACCAGGACAGAAATAGTGATGATGAAATGCTAAGGGAAATTAGAGAGGCTATCAAAATTAAGAACCCAATAATAGTGGGGGATTTCAATTATCCCCATATTGACTGGGAACATTTCACTTCAGGACGAAATGCAGAGATAAAATTTCTCGATACTTTAAATGACTGCTTCATGGAGCAGCTGGTACGGGAACCCACAAGAGGAGAGGCAACTCTAGATTTAATCCTGAGTGGAGCGCAGGAGCTGGTCCAAGAGGTAATTATAGCAGGACCGCTTGGAAATAGTGACCATAATACAATAACATTCAACATCCCTGTGGTGGGAAGAACACCTCAACTGCCCAACACTGTGGCATTTAATTTCAAAAGGGGGAACTATACAAAAATGAGGGGGTTAGTTAGGCAAAAGTTAAAAGGTACAGTGACTAAAGTGAAATCCCTGCAAGTTGCATGGGCCCTTTTAAAAGGCACCATAATAGAGGCCCAACTTCAATGTATACCCCAAATTAAGAAAAACAGTAAAAGAACTAAAAAAGAACCACCGTGGCTTAACCATCATGTAAAAGAAGCAGTGGGAGATAAAAAGACTTCCTTTAAAAGATGGAAATCAAATCCTAGTGAGGCAAATAGAAAGGAACACAAACACTGCCAACTTAAGTGCAAGAGTGTAATAAGAAAAGCCAAAGAGGAGTTTGAAGAACGACTAGCCAAAAACTCTAAAGGTAATAACAAAATGTTTTTTAAGTACATCAGAAGCAGGAAGCCTGCTAAACAACCAGTGGGGCCCCTTGACGATCAAAATACAAAAGGAGTGATTAAAGACAATAAAGTCATTGCGGAGAAACTAAATGGATTCTTTGCTTCAGTCTTCACGGCTGAGGATGTTAGAGAGATTCCCAAACCTGAGCTGGCTTTTGTAGGTGACAAATCTGAGGAACTGTCACAGATTGAAGTGTCACTAGAGGAGGTTTGGGAATTAATTGATAAACTTAACAGTAACAAGTCACCGGGACCAGATGGCATTCACCCAAGAGTTCTGAAAGAACTCAAATGTGAAGTTGCGGAACTATTAACTAAGGTTTGTAACCTGTCCTTTAAATCGGCTTCGGTACCCAATGACTGGAAGTTAGCTAATGTAACGCCAATATTTAAAAAGGGCTCTAGGGGTGATCCCAGCAATTACAGACCGGTAAGTCTAACGTCGGTACCGGGCAAATTAGTTGAAACAATAGTTAAGAACAAAATTGTCAGACACATAGAAAAACAAACTGTTGAGCAATAGTCAACATGGTTTCTGTAAAGGGAAATCGTGTCTTACTAATCTATTAGAGTTCTTTGAAGGGGTCAACAAACATGTGGACAAGGGGGATCCAGTGGACATAGTGTACTTAGATTTCCAGAAAGCCTTTGACAAGGTCCCTCACCAAAGGCTCTTACGTAAATTAAGCTGTCATGGGATAAAGGGGAAGGTCCTTTCATGGATTGAGAACTGGTTAAAGGACAGGGAATAAAGGGTAGGAATTAATGGTAAATTCTCACAATGGAGAGGGGTAACTAGTGGTGTTCCCCAGGGGTCAGTCCTAGGACCAATCCTATTCAATTTATTCATAAATGATCTGGAGAAAGGGGTAAACAGTGAGGTGGCAAAGTTTGCAGATGATACTAAACTGCTCAAGATAGTTAAGACCAAAGCAGATTGTGAAGAACTTCAAAAAGATCTCACTAAACTAAGTGATTGGGCAACAAAATGGCAAATGAAATTTAATGTGGATAAATGTAAAGTAGTGCACATTGGAAAAAATAACCCCAACTATACATACAACATGATGGGGGCTAATTTAGCTACAACGAGTCAGGAAAAAGATCTTGGAGTCATTGTGGATAGTTCTCTGAAGATGTCCACGCAGTGTGCAGAGGCTGTCAAAAAAGCAAACAGGACGTTAGGAATCATTAAAAAGGGGATAGAAAATAAGACTGAGAATATATTATTGCCCTTATATAAATCCATGGTACGCCCACATCTCGAATACTGTGTACAGATGTGGTCTCCTCACCTCAAAAAAGATATTCTAGCACTAGAAAAGATTCAGAAATGGGCAACTAAAATGATTAGGGATTTGGAGAGGGTCCCATACGAGGAAAGATTAAAGAGGCTAGGACTCTTCAGTTTGGAAAAGAGAAGACTAAGGGGGAATATGATAGAGGCATATAAAATCATGAGTGATGTTGAGAAAGTGGATAAGGAAAAGTTATTTACTTATTCCCATAATACAAGAACTAGGGGTCACCAAATGAAATTAATAGGCAGCAGGTTTAAAACAAATAAAAGGAAGTTCTTCTTCACGTAGCGCACAGTCAACTTGTGGAACTCCTTACCTGAGGAGGTTGTGAAGGCTAGGACTATAACTATGTTTAAAAGGGGACTGGATAATTTCATGGTGGCTAAGTCCATAAATGGCTATTAGCTAGGATGGGTAAGAATGGTGTCCCTAGCCTCTGTTCATCAGAGGATGGAGATGGATGGCAGGAGAGAGATCACTTGATCATTGCCTGTTAGGTTCACTCCCTCTGGGGCACCTGGCATTGGCCACTGTCGGTAGACAGATACTGGGCTAGATGGACCTTTGGTCTGACCTGGTACGGCCATTCTTATGTTCTTATGTTCTCTGTTTGCTGTAACTTTGAACCTGAGGCTAGAGGGGGTTTCCTCTGGGCTAAATGAATCTAAGTACCCTGTAAAGCATTTTCCATCCTGATTTTACGGAAATAATTTTTACCTTTTCTTCCTTTAATTAAAAGCTTTCTTTTTTAAAAACCTGATTGATTTTTCCCTGTTTTAAGATCCAAGGGGATTGGGTCTGAACTCACCAGGGATTGGTAAGTGGGGATGGTTAATTTCTCCTTGTTTTAAGATCCAAGGGGTTTGGATCTGTGTTCCCCAGGGAAGGTTTTGGGGGGACAGAAAGTGTGCCAGACACTGATTTCTGGCTGGTGGCAGCATTACCAGCTAGTAAGTAAGCTTAGAAATGTTCATGCAGGTCCCCACATTTGTACTCTAAAGTTCAAAGTGGGGGAGGAAACCTTGACAGGCCTCAACTAGAGTATTGTGTCCAGTTCTGGGGGCCACATTTCAGGAAAGAAGTGGACAAATTGGAGAAAGTCCAGCGAAGAGCAACAAAAATGATTAAAGGTCTAGAAAACATGACCTATGAGAGAAGATTGAAAAAATTGGGTTTGTTTAGTCTGGAGAAGAGAGGACTGAGAGGGGACATAACAACAGTTTTCAAGTACATAAAAGGTTGTTCCAAGGAGGAGGGAGAAAAATTGTTCTTCTTAATCTCTGAGGATAGGACAAGAAGCAGTGGGCTTAAATTGCAGCAAGGGCGGTTTAGGTTGGACATTATGAAAAACTTCCTAACTCTCAGAGTGGTCAAGCACTGGAATAAATTGCCTAAGGATGTTGTGGAATCTCCATCATTGGGGATTTTTAAGAGCAGGTTGGACAAACATCTGTCAGGAATGGTCTAGATAACACTTAGTCCTGCCTTGAGTGCAGGGGACTGGACTAGATGACCTCTCGAGGTCCCTTCCAGTTTTATGATTCTATGTTGTTTTTGTTGTTAGAGAGAAACGGGAAAATAGAATGTTTGAAGTAACATGTTTCAGGTATTCTGTATGTGGATTCATTTTTCACAAGTCTCCTAGAATGTTCTGGACCTTTGTAGAATCTCCTGGAACTTTCCAGACTTTCTGAGAACTAAATTTTCCTTGGACCTCCTAGAATGTTGTGAGCCATGCCATCGCAGGTATGTAAGGGGCAGGGCGTCTCCAGTCAGTCAGTGAGATAAAAGAATGAACTTAAGTGAGAACCCAGCTGCGATATTGTGAACCTTGTTTTATCGGGTAATTGTTAAAGTGTACTTGTGTTTTAAGACTTGAAGAGTGCAAGTAACAACTAATAAGAGACATATTTAATGAGACACCAGAGATATCTATTGAACCCCTAGCTAGGCAACAACATAAAAGAAATATTGTTACTTCTTTTGTCATGCTTAACACATTATATTTGATGACTTTCTAAGACTGCGGAACATAGATTTTTGCTCTCCCTAATACTGACTGTTTTGCCCCGCAGAAAATAAAAGATACCCCCAAAGAAACCTTCAGGAACTCAGTATAGGAAACAAAAAGCTTCATTGCAATCTAGTTTGCAGCAAGGGGCAAATTTAATGGGAAACAAATGGATGACAAGGTGCTGAAGACACTCCTCGCCTGGGGCACCATTGGTCTAGGGCCTGCCCAGGGTAGTGAGGAATGCAATCCATGAGGTCTCTGACATTTGATGCTACACAATGCCTTGTTTGCCTTCAGTGGGCCATCTTATGTGCAGGATGAGCACTTTACCTTAATTAATGCTTCTTTTGCTGTTTGGTGAGTTACACCGTTGGAGAGGTTTACAATGCAAACACTCAGTATAGCTTGATACCATGGACTACAGGTCTGTCGCATCTTACACGCATTTAACATGCGTGATTTCTGCTTTACGTGGTTGGCAAAAACAAAACAAAAAAGAGAAAAATAACAATTTAAATATTGTTTCTGTAGTGCGGGCAATTCTGCCTGCCGTTCAACTCAATGTAATTTTGACTATACGCGGTTTTTGCTTTACGCGCTAACCGCAGAACGGAATCCCCGTGTAAGATGAGACAGACCTGTACAGCTAGTATGACTAGCACATGCAGCACTCTACAAGCATTCCATAAAGTCTGAACCCTAAACACATTCTTATAACATGAGTATCTATTTTAACGGTACTAACCCACAGGTCAGAGAGATTGGTTCGCAGATGTGCATTTGACAGTGCTCAGTGAGACCCTGGGCCTTTGGCATGAGCTGGCACCTGTTCTGCCAGTGTCGCAGCCTACTGGAGGGTTTCTTCCATCTTCCTCTGAATCAGCTGATACTGGTCACCAGCAGAGACTGGCTGGACCACAGGTCTGATCATTATGTCAATTTGTATGACACTGAGTTAGTTTAATCTCACACGGTTTCTTGCATTGTTGGTGCAATAGGCGAGAGCGCGAAAAGGGAAGGTAGAAAGGCGACTGCTTCCCCAAAGAGTGGCCAATCAACATAGCCTCCCCAACCCAAACATTTCTACAAGGAAATCTTCTGGTAGTTGGGCACCCTTGACTGCTGGGGTATGCTCATGGGACATAGCTGGTTAAAAAACTGAAAAACTTCCATCAACATTTGCATCTTTATTTCTTGTTGAAAAATTTCAAAATTTGGAAAATGTTACCTCTTCTAAGAAAGACTCTGTGGGGAATAATAAGCAAACGCCACTAGAGTCACATTCTGGTATTTTCCCCTTCCATGGGTGGTTTGATTTGCTTTGCTTTTTACAAGGGAGGCAGACTGAGCCTAGACTTTTATATAACAAAACATTGTAAATATTCTGCCTTCTTTACAAAATTGAAAATTTTACTGAAGGAAGTCAGACTAGAAGATTGCAATAGCCTTGGCTGGCCTTAAAAAAAAATCTATGAATGTTCAAGAAATTGGCAGAGGCAAATGTTTTCAATTTTTGCAGGTAAACTGCAATTTTGTGGTGAAATGACCCCCTTCTGCCCCTCTACGCCCCAGTGAAAATATCTTATACATTTAAGTAAAGGTCAAGGATGAAAAATCAGTTTTCACTTTTCCACTAACCTGTGTTTTCAGGGGCAGTTAGAATCTTTCTGTATGGTTTTAATGGCTTCTCAGTAATTCATTTGATGCAACTGGCATTTGTAATTATATAACGTAAAGCTTAAGGTCCTCGGTTACCAATACAGGAATCTGATGTAAATACAGTGTCGTGAAATATGGTACAATGTGAATCTGAATATATAGCACTAAAACAACCATTCAGTGCAGCTGTACATAATTACAAGAATTCCAAAAATGTGTTCTTAAAACTCTCTCATTCTGATTGCTTAATGGGGTCCGTTAATAGGGGTAAGTTGTCTCATTAAGCAATCATAATGAGGACATTTTAAATCACAGGCTCATTTTAAAAGCATTATTTTTTTGGACTAGAACTCAGCCGCACATGTATTTGGCCACAGACTCACTTAAAATTTAATATTTTTTTAAAAAGAGGCATCCTTATTTTTCAATATGAACTGACATATTTAACAGGTCAACATTGCTTTGACATTCCTGTAATGCAACAATAATAATAAAGTGTTTGTCTATTGTATTCGCCGGTACAAAAATTTAAGAGTGAAAGAATAATCCCACTTACGAGGATCTCTAGTTAAATAAGTAGACTGGTCTCACATTTTTATGCTCTTTTCAGCCACTATATCATACATATTTTTTGCTTCAAATTGTGTCTGAGGATGTTATACCGCATTGGAGGTCAGGAGTTCTTTGCATTTCATGCTCTAATGAATATTACAGTGGAGATAATTCATTCAATTTACTTATGTATTGACTGGGCACAATTGTACAGTGTGCACATGATTGCTGACATTTCTTTTAAAAGTAATTTAATCTATTTTGGAAAGGTTAGGACAAAATTAAGATTAAGATTTCAAGTTCTCAACCTTTTTTAACTGATATTTTGAAGAAATGATTACAGCAAGAGAGAAAAGGACAGCTATATGACAGTAATAGAAAACAAATTTATACTCCTACTATAACAAATGGGCCATACTATGATGAATAGAATATCACTCTAATCATGAGGCATTCTAGAAAATATACACAGGGGGTGAAACCCTGGCACTGCTGAAGTTAATGAGAGTTTTGCCATTGACTTCAATGAGGCCAGGATTTCACCCAGAGATTTTATACTTGCCTTCATGGCTGGTTCTTAATCAGATAGGATACTGACAGAACAAAAGTATTGTGTATAGTAATATTACGGATATGAACTCTCACGCTTCAAGGGCATAAGCCAACAATAAATGAGGAAGGATAGCTCGAAACCTTTCTTAGGAGCCTGTTATTTCATAACCACCTACCACTGGGTGTCTTACCCCTTCCTCTGAAGCATTTGATAGTGGCCACTGCCAGAGAGGGTTTACCGGACTAGATGGCCAGCTGCTCTGAGCTCATAAGGCATTTCCTAGGTTTCTGTGTGACAGACAAATTTAGTACCATTAACAAAGAAATAAGCTGGTTGGAGACAGTGGAGTCTAGTCGACAGGGCATTGGACCAAGATTCTGTTCCTGGATCTCCCACTGTCGTTGGCCAAGTTACCTCCCTTCCCTGTGCCTGTTTCCCCTCCCACTCTTTGTCTGTCTTCTCCATTTGGAAGATGAGCTCTTCAAGGCAAAGTCGGTCTCTTTGGGCTGGTCTACACTGGGCAGGGGGGATCGATCTAAGATACGCAACTTCAGCTACGCAATTCACGTAGCTGAAGTCCAAGTATCTTAGTTCGACTTACCTGGCCGCCCTCATGGCACCAAGTTGACTGCTGTGGCTCCCCCGTCAACTCTGCTTACTTCTCCTGCCAAGGTGGAGTACGGGTGTTGATTCGGAGATTGATTTATCGCGTCTAGATGAAACGCGATAAATCGATCCCCGATAAATGTATTACTACCCGCCGATCCGGCGGGTAGTATAGATGTGGCCTTAGTGTATGTTTGCACAGTGGCTAGCACAATGGCCAGCCTCAGCTGGATTCTCTAGGTGCCATCTCTCTGTCTTGGGTACTGAGATAGCCATCGTATCTTAGCACCTACAATCTTTAATGCGTTTAGCCTCACAACACCCCTGTGAAGTAGGGAAGTGTATAGGTTTTGTATAGGTAGGGAAAAGAGAGAGAGGAGGGGTAAGTGATTTCTACCAGGTCTGATAGGAAGTCTCTGGCAGAGCAGGGAATTGGACTCTGGTCTCCCAAGTCATAGGCTACTGCCCTAACAATTGGACCATCCTTCCTCTTTGCACTGTAATATACATACATACATAATAAATTTAGGAGAAAGCAATAAACAGCAGCTGGAAGAGAGGGAGCATTTCATGTGGTTCAATTGACTCCTCTGACCAATAAAGGAGCAGTTCTGATGGATTCCACACAGAGCCTTATTCCGTCTCCTTGTTTGGAACATGGGGAGGCAGCAATGAATGTAAAATAAGAATGAAAAGCTAAATTTCTGCCTATATCTATCATAGTTCTAACTTATTAACATATTATATGCCACAGAGATCTTCCACTCCTGGGGATAAAGAGAGACAGGAGCTTCTCAGCAAGAGCTTCCACTGACAAACGCATTCACAAATGTCTCTCAAACATGTCCAAGGTTAACGTGTGTATTTGTCTCTGAGGCATATGAATTATACAGCACAATGCCTTCTTTTTATTTGGTACTTCTGATCCAAGGATCTCCAGGGCTAGAAAGCACTAAAGCCTCATCACAGCACTTTATTATATCTAGTTTGCAGATGGATAAACCAAGGGGCAGACTGGTCTATTGCCCAGACTAGTATAGCAAATTAATGGCAGAGCCAGGATTAGAATCAAGAAAGTTCGATTCCCTTTTTTAACCATCAGATACCACTGTTGTAAGTTACGAAGAGGCGAGTAACTGGAGGGAACCCTTTGAAACGGTGCTTTTGTTCCAGGGTTCTAGTCCCCGTTGGTTGTTGCTGCTGCTTGCTTTTCTGGGGGTTCTTTCATTTAACAAGGCTTGGAGCTCAGACCTAGAGGAAAGGCTTTGTCAACCTTTCCCAGGGCTAAAAGCGAAACACCTTGGGTGGTAGGTTGAAAGGGGGAATCCAAAGATCAGTGAGAGAGGGAGTGAGAGCTTTGAAGACTGCTTGCTCCAAGCGGTCTAAAAGAATGGTGCCTGGCCTTAGAAATTACTAATACCAGAAGAGTCTCTTGGTGCACAGTCAGGAACAAATACGCTAGTTTGAGAAGTATAATCATGTTACAGAATGTGTTGGGTTGTTTTTTTTTTTACCATGACAAACTATAGCACTGGGGGCTGCCTCTTTCTCCCAGAGTTTGTCTACGTTGGAGCTGGAGGTACAATTTCCAGCTTGAGGAGACGTATCCCTAATAGCTGTTATCAAACTAGCATGCTAAAAACAGAAGTGTAGCCATGGCAGTGCAAACAGCAGGGGGGACTAGCTGCCCTGGCAGATCCCATCAAAACTCCTAGGTATGTATTCGGGCTGCTAGCCTCTCCCAGTGCTAACACCACCACAGTCACACGTCATATTTAGCATGCTAATGCAATCAGAGTTAGAAATGACATCGTCCACCTCCAGTGTAGACATAACCTGACTGCCTTATCCTGCACCATAGAAATCAATGGGAGTTTTGCTTAGACTTCTATGGGGGTAGGCTCAAGCCCTTCACTAGTTTCCTTCCATGCCTAAGAATCTCAAACACATATGTAGTTATTTCATTAGCCGTGTGCTATTATTTTGGAAGTTTGACACCAGCTACCTTCCCTCAGGCCCTCTCTAGATAATAATTTGATTCTGTCTTTGGTTCAGAATGACATTTTGCTAAGTCTCACACTTCCTCTTTGGTGCGAGTCTAAAAGGGACATTTTAGCAACCGCAGAAGCTTGGGCAAGTAAGCTTGCTCACTGGACTATGCATCAATATGAAAAGATTGCTGAAGCTTTTAGAGTGGCTTGAATTCATTGCCCAGTACCAATCACCCCCATCCGGGGAGTTTATGGGGAGGGAATATCCTCAGAGAGATTTCCTGGGATCACACCATCAGAGGGTAAGGTTTGCTCCCTGTGAAATGGCCAGAGACTTGTCCCCTAAGCCCCAGGGGTCATGAGCATCTACATGGAATCTCCGTGCCTCCTTGCCACCTCTTCCAGGCAGCATCACTCCCAGGACCTGCCATTGCCCAATGGATTTTGCTCATCACAGAAGGGTTTGGTGGAGGTGGTGGCCCTAGATTTTCTATTGGTGCCCGGGACAAGCTATTGTACAACTTTCTACAACGTCTGGGTTTACTCTTGGCCCCCACATCCTGCTCTCAAGCTCACTACTGTCCAGCTGGGAGTCTCTCACCTAAGAGAGAACTTTCAACAGAATAAGGGCCAAAGGAAGATCGTGCCATGGAGCTGAGAGACCTACCTCTTCATCCACATGGGACCAGGTAGATCATCAGGAAGGGTTCACTCCACATGGATGTTGAATAATAATTTTTAAACATTTATATTGCAGTGGCACCTAAAAGCCTCAATCAAATTGGGTCCTCGTGTGCTAGGAGCTATACAACTATATACTAAAAGACAGTCCCGGCTCCAAAGAGTGAATGAAGGGCCCATGATTATTAGGATATAATGAGGGTATAGTTATTCCCATACGTTTGAATAAAGTTACTGTCTACTTCACAATTGTACACCATCCTGAAGCTTCTTTTTCCAGCCTTAAGATAATTCAGAAAGAGCCTAATTACATATTTGTCTAGTTGGTGGAATCAATAAATAATAATAACAATAAAGCAACTTTCCCTGTTACTCTCTAGTGTTCAATTTTCTGACATGAATTTTTTCAAGCACTTAGTATAGCTTGCTAAGTAGTAATATAATAAAGAACGGCAAGTATGGAGACCAGTTTTACAGCACATTAAATCATCTCTAAGAAACTAACAAAAAGAAAAATAGATTCAGAAAGAAAACCTGATCATGGCGGAAATTTGTCAGTTTTTAAAGGGCAGGCGTGTTGGAAAAGTCATTGATTAAATCAACTGGTGCATCATTTAAAATACCTTTTTTGGGCCAGTTAAACATAATAAACATGAGCGTTGCAAACATAAGTATTTGCACAAATTACAAAGACAGATGTGCTTTTTCCAGTGGCCAATTTGTGAGGTTCCTGCTTGGAATAACTAATACACACACAGTAATCATTGCTGTAAAACCAAACTACAATAGGTACAGAATGTCACTTGTTGCCAAATGCATGTGATAGCACAGTTACTGGCTTGTTTAGATGTTATAGGACAGCCTAGAATCTGGGGTTTCTGGGTGAGTGGGCAATACAAGAACAGGAGACAGTATGCATTAGTGGATAGTTCTTTAGACTAGGACCAGAAGTCATGAGTTCTGTTCCTTCCTCTGCCACTGACTTGCTGTTTGACCTTGGTCAAAGCACTTATGGCCTGATTTTCAAAGCTCTTGGGCAACTGCAGCTCCCACTGAAGTCAACAGGTGTGGTAGCTGGCCTCTGAAGTCAAGCCACTAAACTCTCTGAATCTCAGATGTATAAAATGGGGATAACGATATTTACCCTCCATAGTAACGTTCTTTCAGATCTATGGAGGAAAAGCACTTTATAAGCACTAAGCATTAGGTTTATAATATAAATTATCTGATTATTCATTTTGAAGGTTCAGATCATCCTTTTTCTCCAAACATCAGGCACTGTATTTCCTGAAGAGTTTGGTATAGCACCATCATAACCAAATCCTGTACTCTTAATGGCCAGGGCCTCGTCCCCAGTATACTTTGTTTCTTCTTCTGACCTGTGGGTCTAACCGTCCATTGCCACACGTGACTCACTGTGCCTTGTGTTCTGCCATAATAGTTCTTGTAGAAGAAATTACTTAGGGTGGGTTTCCTGTTGTTTTCTCTTCAGTTTGCGGCTGCCGTTGGCTAAATCATTATTTAACTCTTCTGCTTTCAATGACATTTCCTCCACCTAGGGTCCTACTACCCTCTTCAGGTGCTCATCTGTCCGAAAGTGTTGGCACTTGCTGAGATTTGTCAAATTACTTAACAACTGCTCACCACCTGGCATTGGCCAGTCACAGGTGGTACTGTCTCCTACCATTACAGTAGCAAGCTACCAAACCTGACTTTTCCAGTATAATATAAATTATTCCCCACACTGCATAATCATTTTTTTTATTAAACACAGATTAACTATTTTAAGCTTATGCATAAAAGGGCAATGAATAGCTGCATTCTTTGTATAAAAATTACATTTTTAAAAAGGTTCTTCTAAGCAGATATCCTATAGTTATGCAAGCAAATGCTGAATATGTGTAAAGGTCTTAAATATGGCAACATTTTGACTCATAAGCCTTCTCTCATATTATGTTTCACATTTCTTGAATATTTTAAAGTACAATTTTAATTTTTTTATTATAAATACTGCCTATACTCAAGCCCATACTCACTTGCTATTCAGCATTTCAAATGAAGAGGTTAATCTATGTGAACTTCCCTGCTAAAACAGTGTAACATCAGCTGTCATTTGCCTGTGACCAAAGTCATTTACTTATATAAAGAACTGATATCAACCCTAATTGCTATAAGGTAACTTGTAGGGATATACAGTTATCTTTGGATAGTTAGCCCCCATGCTTTGTGGTGTTTTCAGGGCTATGATCTGACAATCTCAAAGCAATGAAATCTCCACCATTGCTTAAATAATCTCCTTAACTGTAATGAGAAGGCAAAACAACCAATGCATGGACAGCATATGTTCACCAACAGCTGGATTGGAAAATTCATTTAATCTTGTATTTTATAGATCCTATTGATAAAACTTGGAAATCAGTAAACAAATGGAGCAAATGGGCCGTTGACTTAGGAAAATATATTCCAAAGCCATGGGGCTGAGGGGCAGAACCCTTAACCCAAGTGTTAAGTAACTGGTGAACATCTGGGCCACTGAATGAACTTATGGTTATTATTCACTGTTCCTCTTGAGATAGAGCCTAAGAACCCCAAAACAGAGATTAGGGCCCCACTGTATAAATTGCTTAAGGACAGTCCCTGCTCTAGAGAGTTCACAACCTAATATTTAGCCAAGACACAACTGCTGAAGATAGGTGTATTGAGAGGATAATGATGCCACCTATTTCCGCTAGAGAGATTTTGACCCTGCCGATCTGTGCTCTGTGTAGCCATTGGTCACAATGCTTCTGTTTGATTCCTCCCCACAAAAACATGCTCCACTGAGCTGAGGCCTGGAGGATTCTGTGGGTCCCTCTACTTGCATGGACACTCAACTACTTAGCTCCTTGCAAGTCAGAAATTTGGCATTTCCTTTGCATCTGTGGCCTGGTCAGGGCCCCTCAAAATTTGGCCCTGTGGAACTAAAAATGTAAGGAGGGATTTTAGGCCTCAAGCCTGCAAACACTTACACACATGCTGAACTTCACTTTAGTGAGTAATCCCATTGACCTCAATGGGACAGCTCATGTGAGTGAAGTTACATATGTACCTAAGTGTTGGCAAGATCAGGGCCTTAGCTGTTATTAAATATGGTAACACAAAAGCACACACTATGGAGGTCATATGTAGATTTGTAAGGAATCCACAGAAACGTGTGGAAAAACTAAGAAAAAGATGGGTTAAATTAGCCTTGTAGTGCCTTCTGGGGGAGGGATGTGAGCACCCTGATGGGTGAAAGAAGAACTACCCTGTAGGCTGAGTAGATGTGAATCATGTATCAGTGAGTGCTGCAAAAACTAAGATACAAGAATTCCTTCGGAGTTGATTTTGTGTAAATGCCAGTATCCGAATTCCTTAGCTGAACGTGCTGCTTTTGGAAAGGAGAGAAAGTAAAACAAAGGGTGGGGGAGGAGGAAAGAAGAAAGAATGAGAGAAAGAATTCAAAAACTGAAGGGGAAAAAGGAGGGGGGAAGGGGATTTACTGGAAAACATTCCTCTCTTACAACCATGATAACTGGAATTATTTAGAGCAACTCTTATTTCTCTTCTCTATGTGCCAGAATATCTCTAGCATTATTAGAAAAAACTTCTCTGCATCTCCATAATATTAGCTTCCCTTGTATGATATGCAAAGGGGATGCACTGCGGACAAGCAACAGATCAAAGTCACAATCCAGTCTCTCTTCTTGGTGTATCAGACCTCCAAAATACTCTAGTCATAGAATCCTGAGAATATCTGAGATTCTTATTAGCCAGATTCCCTCTAATGGTTCTCCCTCCCCCTCTCCCCCCCCGGTGTTTGCCATGACACTGCATCCTGTTATTGGTGTAGGAGTAGCGCTGACAATGTGCTGGGCCCTTCTCAAACATAAAGAAGACATTGTGCCTACTCCAAAATCCTCATAATGTAAAAAGCAGACAGACAGTCAAAGGACCAAGCAAAGTCATCAAGGTGGGAAATGGCCATATTTTGGTAATACTAGCTCAGAGTTGGATGTCTAGCTCCTTTAAACCCCATGAAAAAATCCCACCCATGGTGTTACACTAGCACAAAACTCTTGAATTGTTTTGGTATATTATATGGATTATCCCCTTCTACCCATAGCCCTGCCATAACTAGCCAGCTAGCTTCCTCTAGACATGACTACATAAGTGAGCGAGCAGGAGGGATTTGAATGCAGAGGGGGTAGTCGCCTTGCAGTGCATTATTCATGCTTGTAAAGATCTTTGAGATCTGTGCATAGAAGAGACTATAGAAGTGACAAGTCTTATGGTGATGGTGACAGGAGTTGAATCATTCCTCCTACTTGGTGACGCCTTTGTCAAGTTGAGTTGCCTAGACACTCATGCTGGATTAAGATGTCCAAAGGGACTTTGATGCACTGTGAGAGCTGCACTGCTGAAAGTAATGAAATGCTGTTATTCAGACATTAATAAGAACTTATGTGGCAGTATGTATGAATAAGAACTGCAAAGCTTGAGCAGGTCTGGTCTTTGAGATTAATTGGATAAGGGTGAGCGAATACCGCAAGCGATAACCCACAAACCAGAGTGCATCAGTAGGGGACTGGCATATGCCTAAGGTGCCTTTGTCCTTGTGCCTTCAAGTGAGGTGCCCCTCTCATTAGAGCGCATTCTGATTATGGTACCTGAGATGTACATTGTTATTAGAGTAGAACTCTTGTAAAACTTTTTAAAATCAACAAGCTTATGGGTACTGATTTAACCCAAGCCTCGACTATGGAACGTAGTTCCTAGTGAAAGGGTAAGCGAACACAAAAAGAACAAGGTTATAAGCACCTTCTTTTCTCTGCCCAGTTGCACAAAACCATCATGGATCTGCTGTGTGACAGGACTAGTCCATGGAGAGGGCCAGAAAGGGGACTGCACTGCTCCCCGAATGCCACGGAGCTGAGCTCCACAGTCACTTATTTGAAGGGATTATTCCTGGCATGCCATGCTGGTAAGTGCTTTCTAAGGCACCTAGATAGCTGGGTAAAATGATGGGAGTTCACAGGGAGGGTTGTGGGCCAACCAGCTTGCAGCCGTTTCCCATAAACTCCACATATTGAGGAGAGAAGGGCAGCATTGGTCACAATGATTACATCTCACAGCCTATAGTAGCAGCTGCTATCTGGCTGTCCAGGTGTTCTGTGCCCCGTCTTGGGGCTGTGAAGGATCCATTCTCTTCCCCAACCCCCGTTAATCCACTGAACACTCAGGCTTTCCACAAGGGACTGGGATTTCATCCTATTAGTATAGGACAAAATAGTTACTTATTGCAAATCCTAATAGAGAGGCGGCTTGTTTGTCTTAGTTCTGCTTACCCCCGCTGCTCCAGTTTTCCTGTGGTCTTTTTATATCTAGGTAGTTTGCTAGACAGGCTTACAAATAATGTGTTTGCTAAGGAAAGGGCGTATGTTAAAAATCATTATTTTTCATTTATTTTGAAAATGGAAAGAATAGGATTAAAAGAGCTGTATAAAACCTAATATCACAATTGAGTTGGAAATTTGCTTTTCATCAAGAGAGTCAGAGGCAGGATTATGTGCTGTAGTCTGTTCATCTGTCAGTTATTTAAATATTCTGATTCTTTATGCTACACACCCTGTGTCTTTTATTATCTTACTCCATTTATTGCTTCTGCACAAGCAGCGATCTTAACTGTAGAATTTATTTTCTTTGTTGTTCAACATATTTACCAGGCATCTTTTTTTTATAGTTGCGGGTTGGCTTTTATGCTGTGTCTCAGACACTGAATTTGGATAATTGCACAAGACAAAATGAATAAGCTAAATACTCTCTTGTATTACGCATTAGGACTGGTTTGCCCTTTGGCATACTGAAATCCATCAGTGCCTGAAAGCCCTAGGCAAAGTTTGTTTGAGTCCCAGGTATGACTAAATTTGCATGCCATGTTTTCCACGGATACTGAGCCCTGTGTTTCCCACCTAGGGAGAGGAGGAAAAAGTTGTAGGTTCAAAGCTTTGCTACAAAGTTACTCTCCCGATCTGGTGATTGCTGCTTCCCTGTTTCACTCCGGCACTCTTGTTACTGTGGCTATCTCCCTCCAGTCACTTCACAGTATGGAATCTACAGGCTGCCAAATAAACCCTTTGGAGAACATAAGGATCCTGCATGCTTCGTGATTCCTAAAGGAAACATCTAATACTGTATTAAAGATTCTGCACAGTTTTATTTAACTGTTGTTTACTTGTGTTTTCTTATAGCAATGGCTCCCTTGTCTGGCTACCGATAAGCAATGCCCTCTGGAATGTTTTGTTCTCGGCCTATCATTCTTCCACCAGGATTCTTGCATCAAGTCTTAGAATAAAGGTCTCTTTAAATCAAATAATTTATGGCAGCCAGCACTGTCCAGCCCCAGCGGTCACAAGTTCTTAATGAACGCGGGAGCAGCCTTGTCTTTCCCCCGAAGCGAAACATCATAAAAAGTAAGTGACAGCAATTCTGACCCTATCTGTGGCCGTTTATGAGCATGATTTGCAGACAGATTGAGTTACAATGTTATTGTAACACCTCATCAAAATTCTTATCCAGTTTTGCAGCAGTGGCTTAAGACAAGCGGACTGCCCTGTAACTGGCTGGATCACTTCCAGGAGCTTCCACTCCAGGCACAAAGTAACCCTTTTCAGTTAACCTCTGTTATTTCTCTCTCTTCTCAGTGTGGTTGCAGGAGAGTACACAGGGAAAGGATGCATCAGTAAGCTGATTGCAGAATGGCAAAGGGCTGTGGTGTTTGCCCTATTCTTTCACTCGCAAGCGAATGGCTAATACTACTAAGAGTTCAGACTCATGACTTGACTTTGGCACTTTACTTTGGGAGCTAAATATGTAAGGTCAAAAAAAATTTTCTCATTCCATTTTTTTCGACTTCCACTGTGCTATCGTTGAACTATTTTTTATTTTGTTTTTTCAGGCAAGCTTAACTTGTCCAAAATGGCAACGTATACGCAAGGGCTTTTTGTTTGTTTGTTTTGCGCAAGGTATTTAAAAACAAATGGACAATAATTTATGCAGACGTAATGATATAATTGCAATATTCATTTCCACCTAAAGTCAATTTCCAGTAGGTAATAGAAACCAATACGGTTTGTATAAAAAACATCTGGCAGTCAAATCCAAGGAGAGACTCTCAGTGCTAAGAGAATGTAATGAGTGCAAAGAAAAGTCTGAGTTAGAGTTTGGCAAATTCCTGTTTGAAAGGCCAAAGTATACACTATAACCGGTAATCCACAATCTTGTCTACAAAATATCCCGAACACAAGGAACAAAAAAGCACCATTCCTGTCTACCTCCCCCAAAGTTAATCTACACAACAGAAAAATTCAGATCTAACAGAATGATTACCAGTTAACATAAACAAACAGCTTAAGCAACCGGCTGCCAAGTCATCTGTGATAGATTTATGAATTGATAAATTAGCTAAGGGAGTGGCAGTACAAACAATCACCCCGAAAGATTTGTTCCACCGAGTGCATTGTGTCAACATCTTCCATTCATTTTGTTTTCATAATTTCATTCTGACATTGATTTAGATTTTTTTCTTCTTACAAATATTGAATACCACAAGGTTGTAACTCAGCTTTAGGCTACCCAAAGAACCTACCAATTATGTGTCTGAACTATGGATTCTGGGTGGCATCTGAGGGAAGGGGAATTTGAAAGTCTTTTTACATGTGGGCATAAAAAAATCCCCCTTTTTTCAGAATATATAGAAACAGATCAAAATACAGTATAAAATGCAATTCAAACTTAATATGTTCTGCAGCAAAAAGCACATTCCTTTTAAAGGGTGATAAAAAACTGCTTGGATCTATGGGAAAGGGATGTCTTGATAAAAATCCCTCTTTTCCTGTAGTTTCTGAAGCCTAAAGAATGGCCTTCATATGAAAGAATGATCCAGTGGTCAAGGTACTAGCCTGGGTCCTGGAAGACCCAGTTAGATTCCCAGCTCCCACCACAAACTTCCTGTGTGACTTTGGGCAAGTCACTCCATGTCTCTGCGCCTCAATTTCCCATCTGTAAAACTGGGATAATAGTCCCTTCCTCAAAGGGGGGTTGTGAGATAAATACATTAAAGATTGTGAGGTGCTCAGATGCTACGGTGACAGAGGACATATAAGTATAATAGATAAATGTCCTCTGATGCTGTTGCTCCATTTGTGTAGAAGAAAGAATGCATCGCTTTGCATTTATGTATGCAAAAATTAGGCTAATAATGAATAACACTCAGGCGGAGCCATCCCTTGGGTAAGGCGAATTGGGGCGACCGCTCCGGGCACCGCGCTTTGAGGGGCCCTGCGGGCCGGTGTGATTGGCTGGTGCAGTCAGTCCCGGAACAGATGAATCCATCATTTCTGCCCCCCCCCGCCCCCCTGCTCCAGGCCCCGTGCTTTGGGAGGCTCCGTGGGCCAGCGCGATTGCCCAGCGCAGTTGGTCCTGGACGAGACGAATCTGTCACTTCCGCCCCAGGCCCCGCACTCCTCTAGGGACAGCCCTGCACTCAGGCTTACTGGTGCTGAAGGCAGGAGGGGGATCAGTTAAAGTTGTTCTATAGTACTAGATTTTCCAAAAATTAACTTTAAAAAAAACCCAGGAGAATGAAGGAATTGTGTCTCAGACAGCCCAAAAGGAATGCAGAGAGAAACTCAGTTCTTCGTGGATCGTTTGGATTACTCTTTCTACTATGTCTATTTGTTGAAGAAAAAGTTAGTTGGAAACACAGGTCCTGTATGACTGTTGAAGAAAAGCCAGATGGAGATTAATATATTGGAGAAATGTTCAAAAACTCTTTGTCCATTTGAAATTCTGAACCCTATAGTATTATAATACCAAGGTTAGGGAGAGAGCTGCAATGAATCAATATTCTGTGTGCATCCATGGTACAATTCAAAGCTGCCTGTCTGTTGATTTCACGGCTGCACACACATCTTTCAAGATTTCTAAAAATTGTATAGAGAAGATTATATGTAACTTTCAGGTCTGCATCAGTTTCTTACATCCCTGCTTTTCCTGATCCTTTATGAGCATTCACATCCATGTTTCTTATAGCAAAGTTCTCTATAACAGAGTACAAAGATTACACAATTTTAAAACAAATGAGAGCTATTAGACTGTACTACTTTTTGGATTAAAATTACTCATAAATCCAAGAGAGTCCCTGAAGTCCCGTGCAGAGTTCAGCTGAAGTTAATAAGATTCCATATGAGTTTAAGGCACTGTCCTGGCAAATTCCGTTGTATCATCAGAACATATTATTTGTAATTAACATTTCATATAAAGAAGGCATTGCACATGTGCCCCAATGCATACAAGTTAAAGACAAGTGCATCTGTGACCAGTGCAAATAACACAGTGCGCAGTTAACCTGTGGAATTCACTGCTGCTAAAGGTAATCAAGGAAAAACTTTTGACTGATAATTCCATGATTATTAATAACAATTATAGCTATGTACTCTAAAATAATTTTATGGATTATTAATAAAGAACCATGCTTCAGGGAATAAGGGGGGTCCCCACAAAAGGGTCATGTTGGAATTCTGTTCAGCAAACAAACCATCTGCAGCATTGTAAAGTGATCTAGATCAGGAGCAGGCAACCTATGGCATGTGTGCCAAAGGCGGCACGCGAGCTGATTTTCCGTGGCACTCTCACTGCCCGGGTCCTGGCCCATCTAGGGGGCTCTGCATTTTAATTTAATTTTAAATGAAGCTTCTTAAACATTTTAAAAACCTTATTTACTTTACATACAACAATAGTTTAGTTATATATTATAGACTTATAGAAAGAGACCTTCTAAAAATGTTTAAATGTATTACTGGCACGCGAAACCTTAAATTTGAGTGAATAAATTAAGAGTCGGTACAGCACTTCTGAAAAGTTGCCGACCCCTGATCTAGATTAATTAGGGGGCTGGGTTACCAGGTACTGTCTGCTGGTAAAAAAAAAAATAGATACCGGAGTAGATAGATCTATATTCTGATCTGGTACGACAACTCCTGTGTTCTCTGCATGAATAGCACCGCTGCCCTTCCCACCTACTCCAGTTGAAAATACATTGTGAAACTCCATAATGGGTACATTTTATACAGTTATAGAGTTTCATTTTAAAATACATGGTTGACTAAGGAAAGAGTTCCTACCATGAAATTATTTCAGAAACAGCGGAAACGACGAAGATGAGTTTAAAGCTGGCCCTTCCTCCCCAGGGTGAAATTCCTCATCAACTGAGCCAAAGAATCCATGCAACATGATTATGCTGAATTCATGTAAGCAAATAAAGCAATTTTGCTTCAGTCAGTTAGGAAGCAATAGTCACAGCTGCAACAATGCATTTTCAATTGTTGGAATAAATAGGTCACTTGTAGAAGAGAGCAACTATCATGTTAGATCACAGCTGGCAGAGTGGTCTATTATATTAGCTCATCCATGACTGTGGAGTAGTCATTACGTGTTCTGTAGCGAGACTGTACCATCGTAACACCGGCTCAACCTGGTACCATGTGCAGAAAGATTTCCCTGTGAGGCTAACATAACTAACTTTGGTCCAGATTCCCTCACGCAGAGTTTGATCGTGCTGTGGCTGAAGTCAGGGGACAAAACCCCTCCCCCATTTTCTTGTACAGGTGAAAGATCAGGCCCATTATGAATTCTCTCAAATGGAATCATCATTTGTGTTCAGAGTTGTTGGTCTTACCGTTATTATTGCTCCTCCAAAATGTATTAACCCAAAGCTGTGTGTCGCATGTCACCAGTGTGTCAACGTTTTACAACCCACTTTTTTGGTTAAGTTAAAAGAAAACTGGAGCTAATTGGAGAGTTCTCCCCTTCTCTGCCCCCCAAAGTTTGAACATGTAGCATTTTTTCCCACTCAAGCAAGTCATCATTACAATTTAATTTACTGAAAAAAAAAACAACACTCTTGTTTATTCAGTATCCCGCAGCAAAGCAAAAAGCCTCCTGCTGCTTACAAGAAACACAGAAAAAGCTAAACTGTCTAGGGAAAAACTGATTCTAAAGTCAGAGGATTTTTTTAAAAGCACATAATTTGGACCATGTGATCAGAGACCATTAAGAGAGACTGAGTCAGGATAATCAGGGTTTTAAGAATGATAATAGAAATTGGGATTTAATAGTACAGCAGGTAAGCCCTCCCCGCCCCCGCCCCATTTTTTGTATTAGTAGATCCTGAGAAGGTTTTACCAATTGAGTGTGCAATGAGTGAAGTATCTTGGAGCAGCCAGATGTGTTTGCTTGTTAAAAATTACTGGCACAAAAGATATGAGAGCAAATTCTGCACTCTGTCACATTCCTGCAACCACACTGGTTCCAGCAGGGCTGTGTACCTGTTACACAGAGCAGAACTTCACCCCAGTTAACTAAGAGCCTTTTGGTTGTAAAACATAAGGGAGTGGGATAGAAGCCCCAGGAAACTGCACAGGGTGAATCTAACTGAGCTTATGACTGTGTTCGAGTTTCTTCCCTATAGAGTTTATTTCCTCATGATGGAGAGGATTACAAATCTGTAGAGGAGGCAGGAGGCCCAAGCTTCCAAACTCTGTGGGCCCCTCAATTTATGGGTAAAGGAGGTTCCTTCCCTATGATGCAGCAGCCCTACTGTGGTACTGCGTAGCCTCTGTCCCCACACTGGTAGCATGGCACCATTAGGTCCAGTTCTCATATCTAGTCCTGCAATTGTTTCTTAGATACAACTCCTGCTGAAGTTTACGAAAACTTTGAATGTAGAGCAGTTTCAAGTCTGAGCTTATGTATAATTAGAGGAGGATTTGAATACCTTTGAAGTACACATTTAGTTCAGGAAACTATCACACACACACACACACACACAAGTGCTCCAGGATCTACACTGGTAAATGGCTTCTGGGTGGAGTTTAAGGAGTCATTCTGACCCATAAAGCTCTAAAGGTATTTTAAGGGGCGTCTGTCCTGCACTGGCAGAAAAGGGGTTAAAAGTAGCCCTAAGGAGGCTGTGCATGAGACAGCCAATCACAGAAGGGCTTATAGGAGCAGCCAATCAGGACCGGGCTCGCCCATATAAGAAGGGCTGCATAAGAGAGCAGTGGGAGTCATTCCCTGGATCTTGAGGAGGGAGTAGGGTGACCAGATCACCCAGGTCAAATATCGGGACGTGGGGGGGTGGGGCGGGGGCAGAGGGGGAAAAAATGGCGTCAGAGCAAAAAAAAAAAAAAAAATCCCCCACCCCCGATTCCTCCTCCCTCCGCAAGCGCTGGAGGGAGGCCCGGGAGACTCAGGGGAGCACGGGGCCGGGGTGAGTGTGAGTCCAGCCTGGCCCCGAGCAGGCAGGACTCAGGCGTGGTATCTGGAGGGAGAGTACGGGGTGGCCTGCGGGGCCAGGCAGCGGCTGTTCTCCCCACCTGGGCAGCAGGACTCGGGAGCAGCCGCTGCTGCAGCACCCACTGCCGCGGGGGGAGGAAGCGGCCGCTGGCCAAGCTCGGCAGCTGCGGCTCTGGCGCCCACGAACCCCCCGAGCCCGGGCCTGCTGCGGGGACCCAGCGCGCACGCTGCGCATACCCAGCCCCTGGCCACTCGCGTCTGGGCTGGCTGCCCAGCTGGTGCAATCCTGCGGGCGGCCTCGGAGTGGGGGCAGCAGGCCCCAGCCCCCCGCATCCCGCTCGGGTCCTGCAGGGGAACGAACGGGACTGGGCTGCCGATGCCTCCGCCACGGGATTGCACCAGCTGGGCAGCCAGCCCAGACGCGACTGGCCAGCGGCTGAGCGCAGTGTGCGCGCTGCCCCGCAGCAGGCCCGGGCTCGGGGGGTTCGGGCCCGGGCACCAAAGCCGCAGCTGCCGAGCGCCACGTGCTTGGCCACTTCCTCCCCCCGCAGCAGTGGGAGCTGCAGCAGCGGCTGCTCCCGAGTCCCCTGCCCAGGTGGGGAGAACAGCCGCCACCTAGCCCCACGGGCCGCCCCCCTACTCTCCCTCCAGGTACCGCGCCCGAGTCCTGCCTGCTCGGGGCCAGGCCAGACTCACACTCACCCCGGCCCCGCACTCCCCTGAGTCTCCTGGGCATGGCATGCTTGGAAAGAGGCGGGGATTTGGGGAGGGAGACAATGGGGCAGTGAGGGGGCGGGGATGGGGGCGAGGATTTGGGGAAGGATCCAATGGGGGAAGGAGGGGGCGGAGTCGGGGCAGGGGAGGGCGTGAGCCCTTCGGGCTCCGGAGCCTTTGCTTGTTTGTCCAGTGTCCCGACATAACATTGGTCGGGACGCGGGACAAACAAGCAAATATTGGGACAGTCCCGATAAAATCGGGACGTCTGGTCACCCTAGGAGGGAGGTGGACTGGCTACCTTGCATGCGATGGGGAGCAGGCAGCTCCTGGCAGGCTGCATGGACCTGCAGACTGAGGCCCTGACACAAGAGTGGCGGGGGGGCTGGAGCCACCGAAGGAAGTGGCTAGACCGTGGACTGTAGTTTGCCACTGAAGGGAGTGGCCAGAAAGTAGACTGCAGGTCCCCCTAGAAGGGGGGAACATAGAGTGTGGCACAGTCGGAGGGCAGTGTCACTGAATAGGATGCTGCAGTCCTGGGAGTGACGTGCGTCCAGGAACAGCGGTGACAGCAGGCGAGACACTACCAGAAGAGGGCACAGCGCTAATTCATGGCAGAGTTAACTCAATGACTGGCACATGTGTCTGAACACCTGAGTTAGCCTTGCCCAAGTGTGAGCAGCCACATTACAAAGCCATACCTGAGTTCTTATTATTTATATCCTGGCACCTAGGAGCCCTAATTATGGACCAGTACCCCATTGTGTTATGTGCAGGGGCGGCTCCAGGCACCAGCACGCCAAGCGCGTGCCTGGGGTGGCAAGCCACGGGGGGCACTCTGCCGGTCGCTGCGAGGACAGCAGGCAGGCTACCTTCGGCGGCATGCCTGCAGAGGGTCCGCTGGTCCCGCAGCTTCGGCGGACCTCCCACAGGCGTACCGCCAAATCCACGGGACCGGGGACCTCCCGCAGGCAAGCCGCCAAAGGCAGCCTGCCTGCCGTGCTTGGGACGGCAAAATACCTAGAACTGCCCCTGGTTATGTGCTGTACAATCCCAAAACAAGAAGACATGGTCCCGGACCCAAGGAGCTTACCATCTAAGGGTAATACAATACAGACAGACGCACCCTGTCCTTACTGATGCCGCACTCATCCGGGTGAGTTTTTAAGACTTCTGAGATCATACCCCTGGCTCTTTGTCTTAATGATTCTGTCTTAATGAATTGTGGAAGAACTTGTCTGTCCTTTTTGGGCGCATGGGGGGGGGATCATGGGGAGGAACTGAAGGCCTATATGCACCTGACTGATTTACCTGTGACCTCACTGCAAAGTGGGCATGTGACGAGCCCAAGTGAAAGCCTCACTTGGGTTTTAGTCGATACCCCCATATGGGCCAGCTAGCCCAGGTGAACATATCATTAAACATGGGTGAGAGTTTTTGTGTGTTGGCAACAGGCAAACAAGTGCCTGGGTTAACTCTGCGGTGAAGACAGACCCCTAAGTAGGCAGGTGCCAAGCTATTTAAATAGACTGCTTTTTCTCATCATGTCACCCTTGTGCTCGGTGGAGGGACTTGAGCGGATTTCCATGTGTCAAATGGAGGGGGGCATTCTTCAGGAAGGAGCTTGTTCTCCATTTGGGCCCAAAACAGCCCACAGCTGAGGACGTTGAAGACATGCTGCTCCCAGGTCTTGGAGTACAATGGTGAGGCTGGGTGTATTGGAGGACTGAAGGGTATTCTTGGACAGAAATCTTACACTATTGGAAATGAAGTGAAATTGCTGGATTTATAACTTATTAAAGACTGTGTTTTAACTATTTCTCATGGGCACACAGGATAGCTACTTTACAAAACATTCTAGACAAACTGAAATACCAAAATAAAAGTCATTCCTATTTTGTTCAAATTCCAATAACTCTACACCAAGTCAAAAAGCTACAGAACTCTTGCTTTCTTTTTAAAGTTACTTCATTTAGAAAGTGCACAGATGTCTCCTGACATAGTTCTCCAATAGAAGGGAAATTCACCTTGGGAAGAGGATCAATATTGATTTTTCCATTTCAAGCAAAACATGTTACTTTCACTGCCAACAATTGTCAATGCTAAAGGAAGATGTGAATAACTTTGCATACTTCAGCTGTGTAGTTATTTCTTTCTGCTGCATCCACTCTGGATTCAGCTTTCAAAATGAAATCGCTTGGGTCACATTTAGGTGGGATGAAGCACAACTGGGAATTGCTCTCAGCTCATGCAATGCAAGTGATGATTCAGCAGTTCAATAACTAGTTTGCCTCAGTGGAGAGCTGACATTCAAAGGACAACTAACTACCACGGCTGTGCAGTTTGGGGGTAACGTATTAAATCAAGTGCAGTGAGGATTCCTAAACTACACAGGGTTCTTTCAGAAAAGACTGTAATGAAATATATGTTATTTCAAACAAAAAACAAACAATTTAAATGAACCATTCTGCAAAGTGCTGTTTACTTCAGCAATATCAAAATTATATTCAGCAGAAAATATGCAAAAAAAAATAGTTACCTATTATTTTGTAACGAAAAGCAGGTCATTCGCATGTATGTTCATTAGTTAATTCTTGTAAGCAAATCTTTTAGACCTGCTGAGTTTTATTTCTATCTGAAAATTTCTGTATCTCTACCTGTATCTCAGTGATATCTCTATCGCTATATGGTTACCTGTGGCCCATTGGCACTACTGCAATCAACCAATCCTGAAAACTGTTGAGGTTCTGTTGAAAGCCTTAACAGATACATTTTAGTAGGAGGTTCTAGCCTCAGTGAATGGGGGAACCTTTCTCCAAATGGCAGTTAAAACCATTCTCATTCCTTGGGGCATTTAAAAAGCTTTCTCCTTGTTCAGTGAGGCCAGCACCTGTCAGCAAAACATGAGACGTAACTTTCTATAAACAATGCGGACTTGGGAACCTCTTCAGTACCCAGCAGAAGTTGGAGCAGTTAAAATCTCCCGTTCCCTCCCCTCCCCCCGAGAATAGTATCCCGCGATAGTTAAACTCTTCAGTTGTTAGACAATTTTTTTAATTCTTTCTTTCAGACCTGCTGAGATGAGGAGGAGCAAGAATAGCCATAAACCTACAAAAACATGGAAAACCTCATTAGACCCACTCAGTATTGGCAGTACTGGGTATGAAAACACTGGATCAAGAACATGAGACAAACATTAAATAAATAATATGACTTACATGCATATAGCACCTTTTATCCTGAAGGATCCATAAATGTTCCACAAGCTTAGGCCCTAAGCCTAAACTTGGCAAGATATTTAAGCATATGCCTAACTTTAAGCATCCATATAAACTCACTGAAGTCAATGGGATTATTACACACACTTCCATCATGCTTTTTGTATTGTGTTATTATTTGTTTATAGCTAGTGGGAGCTGTCCTTTTTAGGGTGTGGCAGACAGAGTATGTTTGAGACTGAGGAACACATGGAAATTTTGCCTATATAAAGCTCCCAAAAGGTCACAACTTGAATTAATAAATTTAGCTCTGTTAAGCCTAAGGAAGTACAAGGGAATACTACCGATCCTGGGATAACACATTAATTAGCATAGATAAAACTGCCACCACAGAATCCATCAGGACTTCCATTCACTTCAGTATGGCCAGAATTCTACCCAATTTGTTTTAAATATTATTAGGCTATTACTTTGTTATGCAAGATTGGATTACACCAGTCTGGCTAATTTAGGTAATCGTGAATGCCCATAGATAAGCCCTGCCTTTTGCTATTCATGTACTGCTGCTTCCTTAGTATGCAACTCAGCACAGGCAGTAGATAGCACAAGCCTTTTCTTATCAGTTCAGAGTAAGACAGTGCAGTTCTAGTAAACTCAATCTGTATCTCTATTAATTGAAAGCTGCCTTAGTTCAAAGATGTGTGCAGGTGTCTTTATGACCCTGGGAACAAAGAAGTCAGCTATAGCAACGTCTGGCAAAAACTGATGCTCCTTACTTGAGTTTACAATAATCCAGGATATTGAGAGTGTTTCTCGAGTCACGCTGTGCTTCTTGTCACCGAATCGCCCAGTGCAACCAATAACGAATGTCTCTCTTTTGTAAAAATGTATCCAGATACTGCCTGTATTATACATTTTCTCCTCTAACTTAAATGTCAGAGGATGTGCTCAAGCAGGAAGTGGAGTGGGTGAATGAGGTGGTCTAGGAAACTAACTACTTTGTCTCTGCATATATAAAAACTGTGGGAGGAGAACAGAGAATTTGGCTGCCACTGAATGGCAAACAGAAGACGAAAAATTGTGCGCCACATGTAAATATGTGCGATCCAGCTAAAATACCAATCTATTATGGGAGAGGAACCGAGCATTACTGTGCTACTGATTTCTTATCAGTCCTATGGATAGGAATACTTAGTTAACATAATTCTTCAAATGTTTTGAATTCAATATCTAGAAAACAGGTTTTATTCTAAACAGGTTAATCTCATGGCAAATACACTTATTGATTTACTGGCAGGCTTTCCCTTTCCCATATTAGATTAAATAAAAGGATGTCTAAAGAAGTTTGATAGATAAACTATTTGATCTATTATTTACCAGCCCGAGTTTCATTTTTATTACCATTTTAACTGGCAAAATAAAATGTTATTTAGTTTTCCCATCAGCTTCTGAACTTTCATTGCTCCCCTGCCTCGCTCTTTTGCATGTCAAGGGCTCACTTTTAAAAGACAAACTTTGTTTTCCTATTACAATAATATAGCTAGTAAGGCAGACACTTAGACTGTGTCAATAACAGTACCCCTTGACACAGTACCTGTCCTAAGAAGCTAACGTAGTTAATGGACAATGTTCCAGCAACCATAAGTGATCCACAAATCTCCTTGCAGACTGTAAACCTATTGTAAATGTATGCATTCTCTCTAAGCGTGTACCCACTTGAGGTTTTTTTTATTCCAGAAACAGCTTTTGGCCATATTAATATTACTCTCATTTTTAACTAAAATCCAAATAAGGGACACTTGGCTTTGTCTCCAATCATTTTTTCTAAGGAATGACAGATGATATTGCCTTGCCAAACTGACACAGCCAAGGAGATTAGTGTTATAATCAGGTTACCTTACAGATAGATAGGTAGAGAAGATAGATTCAGGGGTATTTTGTTGCCTGAACAATCCCCAGGTTTAACATTTTCATCTGCTGGATGGGAAGTACCTCCACAGGTTTAATTTCAATTCTCCCACTAAAACTTTTTTTTTATTTGCTTCTTACAGTTCCTCTTAAGCAAAGACAGATTTTTTTTCCCCAAAGGTAGGAAGGCATGGAAGTTTGGTTTGTATGCCCAGTTCTAAAAGGAGATTAGAGAAGGTAAACAGGGCACTTCCAGTCACCCTGTCCCATAACACAAGAATAAGAGGGCATTCAGTGAAACTGATAGGGGGCAAAATAGCTGATTAAAAGTCAACTCTTAAAAAAACCACAATTAGCTGGTAGAATTTATTGCCACGATCTAGCAATTTTACATACTTCTATAACCCCCTTGCCATAGTATCTGACCACCTCACATTTAATCTCTTTATACTCACAACATCTCTGTGAGGTAGGGAAGTGCTATTATGCCCATTGTACAGACAGAGAACTGAAGCACAGAGGGGCTAAATGACTTGCCCAAGGTCACACAGGAAATTTATGGTACAGCAGGAAACTGAACCCGAATCACCCAAGTCCTACACTAGTGCCCTACCCACTGGACTCTCCATCCTTCCACAGGATGTCACTGAAGCCAAGAATTTAACAGGATTCCAAATGGGACTGGACATTTACAAGGATAACAACATCCAGAGTTACAAAAGTAAAGCTGGGTTTTTTAAATTATCCAAGATGAATGGAAGAAATCCCCGCTACCACAGCTGCTGCTGGGAGACACAGATGCAATATTGATGCAACTAAAGAAATCTTGATGAGATTTAGGGAGGGGACAGCATGGTAAGAGTCAGGGGATACAGGGACAATTAGTACATGGATTCTTTTTAGAGAGCAGCAAAAGATATTTAACTCAGGGAATATCACAAGTGTTACCACGCGAGGTAGAGAATTTTTTTGAGGGAGCCCACTGTTAAAAATATTTTGCCGCACATCACTGAGAGCGATTAATTCTCAAGTCATTTAGCTACAGTCATATGTTGTTTTACCTTTAGGTTTTCACTGTGATGGTTTTCAAATGCAAGCTTCAATATTTTACCACATATCTGGGGGAGGGAGGCTCTAGCTGCTACACAGCCAACTGAACTCCAGTCTTTGCAGCACGTTGAGATTGACAGGGGGTGATGCCAGAAGGCCACTCATCTTCACCTTCTCAACCCAGGGTTAAGCTTTGAAGCTCAGATAGGGCTAAGAGAGAAAGCTGAATTTGCTGCAAACTCCATGCAGTACGCACAAGTGATCTAGTGAGCATGTCCAACCAGACTGCTGTCAGCGCAGTCGTGGGGCCCACAGAAAGCATTATGAAAAATCCTTGTTTTAATTTACTATTTTGTGGACTCAGTTCTTTACATCGGGACATCATACCAAATTAGATGCATGTGTATGACTCTTCCAGGTTTCAACACACATGCATCCAAGGGCAGAATTTGGCCCTGGGAGATTTTTCCCCCCTGTAGCAGGGTGAACCCCTTCTCTTGCCCTGAAGGGGTAAAAACAGCCCTGGGAGGGGGCTGTGGCTGGAGAAAGCAGCGCTAGGCTAGGCAAGGTAAAACTCTGGCTGATTGGGGGAAGTGGCTGCAGCTGGGGCCATGCCCCAAACAGACTCAGCTGGCCCTATAAAGGCAGAGAAGCCAGGGGCCGACGGAGCCTCTCTCTAGCTATAGCGGGAGAAGGGCCTGGCTGCAGGGAGCTAGACACAAGGTACCTGAGTGAAGCAGGGCTGGGGAAAGGCTGAGGAGCTGGGGAGCTCTAGCCTAGAAAGCCCCAGGCTGTGGCCTAGCATTGGGAAAACAGGTACTGGGGGGGTGCAGAGGGCAGCCCAGGGATAGGCCAAGGCAGCAGGTCCAAACCCGACCTTGCCAGTGATGAGTAGGCTGATACTGCAGTCTGCCCCAGGGCGCGGGGGCTAGACAATAACTGGCAGTAGCCATATCCTGAGGCAAGATGGGGATAGTGGGTGGGGGTTCCCTAGGGAGGGGAGATCTTAAGACTGAGGGTGTTACTGCCGGGGCAGCACTCCAGGTAAAAGGGCACCGGGTCCAGGGAGGGACAGGGGGGCCAGAGGACAGGAGGATCAGCCTGCAGAGGGCGCTCTGGAGCTGGAACCGAGCTAATTCCCCGAAGTCACCAGCAGGAGGTGCTGCAGGGGTGAGTCTGCTCGTCTACACCCCCATATGCTGAACCATCATGCTCAGCATTTAAAAATAAAATGCTCATAAAACTGAATCTCCTATGCTACTATCTAATTAAAATAAAGTGAGCCAATAGGTAAATGATCTCTATTGGCAATGAATGCCAGAGGTGGGTATGCACTGCGTTCCTTCTCCTTATACCACATGCTGCTTCTTTGGCCTATTTCCAATATAATTAGGCCTTACTGCATCAAAGTACTGATTGGGTTCGTTCAGACTTATTCTCCAGCACTATATATTTTTAACAATTAAAATTGACTTACTGTAGCTATAATATGACTAGACTCCTGATATTATTGGGACTGTCCCAATATTAGGTGCTTTATCTTATATACACAGGTACACCCCTGCCCTCTGCAAAAAAGTGTCCGAATTTTTCACACTTGCTGTCTGATCACCCTATATAACTAGCATATGCAGCTTACAGAGAGAGATGGGCATAAGGGGCGTGGTTTTAACTTTGAAAATTAGTGACCCATTTGGATCTCAGACCCATTTCATACAAACCCGCAGAGTTCAGATAAGAGGTTATGGATGATTTCTAACTGTGGTGCTTTTGTAAAACCATGGGTCCCAACACATGCTTAACCACGGGTCTTATACACATGCTTAACCTGGCACGAGTAGTCCCGCTGATTTAAATGGAACTGTCTCATGAGCGAGGCGATGTACTTGCAGGATCAGGGCCACAGTCAGGTTTTACAAATTCAAATTCAAGGCTGATTTGGATGTTGGTCCCATTTTATTTGAAACACTAAAATCCAGATGCTCCAAGAGAAAATGCATTTACATATAAAGTAGAGGTTTGGGCCTCATCTCTAAATCAGATATTCACATTTTAATCCTGTGATCTTAACTGCATAGTCTTTTTTTTCTTTTTTTTTTAAATATTGGGTAAAAAAAGATAACACCTGTGAGAGAGAGAAGGAGCCACTGAACTTTGCCATCGAGCTAAGTAAGATGCAAGCAGTGAAGCCCCTTGGCTCCTATCATGCCCCATTAACTTCAACTGGACTCAATGGAGAGAGCGACCTATGCGCATTTCATTGCAGCATCGGAGTGTAACACATTCTCACCGTCCATAGCTCTTCGGGAGAGTGTGATTTACCAGAAGGTTTTAGAAAGCATGTGGTAATAGGCATAAGAAAATTCACAGCTTACAGCTAGAGGAAAGCTAGGTCCTTAGTTCACCATCCATTTTCTTTATTCTTATTAAGATATATGACAGTAACTTCAGTTTCAATTTTTTGTTTCCCTTTGTTGAATTTATGAGCACATATTTGTATTCATAAAGGTTATACGAAAGTCAGCATTAGAAATGTAAGTCTTTAAGTATTTATGTTAAGGCCTAATCCAAAAGCACCTTCAAGGGAAACGTCTCAGGACTGCCAAACCCATGGCTGTAGATCAAAATCTAATTCACCCCTTTACATGCACTGCCCAACTGCAGAACTGGGAACTGACTACATACTAATATGCCTCATTTTAAGCAGAAACCATTAATTATCAAATTACCCAGCATGTGATGCTCTTATAACACATTCTTGTGCACTATGGGCATATCTGAAACCACTAAACTCATTTCAGGTTAAAAATATAAATTCTTCAGTGATTTCAGAGGTTAAACTCCCTGCTATAAGATAGCCTCCACTTCTCATGTGGCATTTCCTTCAGAGGAAACAGAGTTTTCTAGCAAATGATGCCAAGAATTACTCTAAAAGTAACTTAATTATTTCAAGCCTAAAAAACACAACAAATTCCAACTCTATACTTTGAAAGTGTTATATTGAATGAATTCAAATGACCAAAAGATTATTTCATATTAAGCTTAGTTTTGTATTTTTTTCACATAATTAAAAAGCTTATGGCTGAAGATATAGAAAGCACTAAAAATGATGTACATAGAAAGATCTTGCTGAAGTTAATGTAGCATGAAATTATTCAATGGATTGGTTTAAATACTTTGCTGTAAATATACACAGTATAAAGCATGTTTCAATGCACCTTGTTTAACAGCTGAGAATTTATATATATATATATATATTCTATTGCCATATGTAGGAATCAAGTATTTACATTTTTGGAAAATCCTTAGGAGTAGTATTTAGCTTCTAGAATAGCAGCACAAATTTTTCATGGACTCTTTTTTTCTGGTAATTCTCTGAAATCATCTCTTTCAAAATAATGTAAAAAAACTATATGAATAATACATTTAGTCTGAGTAACTCTTCATTTTCCCAGATTTGATTTGTTTAAATGACTAGCTCATCATGACCTTGATTCTTTCAGGGTTATGGGTACTCTACAAATGATTCTCAAAAGATAATTTACAAATTAATCCTAAAGTAGCAAAAATGACCACCACATAATTTGGGTGACCCTCACCAATGTTTGCACAATTCTTTGCTTAATTCCTTTGAGCCAAACACTACTGCTGGAATGAAAAGCATAGGCTGTGCCATTTTCACAATGTGTAATGTGCATTTTTCCAAATAAAGAGTTTAGTTTAAAAATAAAAAAAACACTTGGGACAAGAGGGCAAAAGAGAGGCTACCACATATTAACCCTTTCACTGGTGACTCCAGTCATAGTTTTCTTTTTAATGAGAATGGGAGAGTGACAGCCCTTGAGACTGAAATCTTCTATTAATCAAAAGAACTGGCAAAGCATGGACAGCTAAGGTGAAATACTGGCCCCATGGAAGTTTAACGAGGGGTTTACCAGAATTTCACCCCTAGTGACTAGGCGTCATTAAACTGCCCTACCAAGTGCATCAGCACTGACCTGATGGGATCATAGGGGTAGGTTCTGTTCGGCTCTTGTGAGGGAGGATGGTTTAAAGGGGATGAGCACAGAGGCCTTCACTCTCCTCTTCCGCCCCTTACCCCTGTGACTTATACAGCCCACCTAAGGGGAAGGAAAAATGAAAGTCCCTGTGCTAATGAGAGTGCAGACACGGCTATTTCCTGACTGCGGAGGGCATGTTGCACCCTAATGGGAGTAAGGAGGCAACCCAGGGAAGTTTGTCCTTACTTCAGAGAGACTCAAGGTGTGCAGTAGAAAGATCTTCTACAGAAAGAGCAGGGAAGACCGAGCCTGCCTATTAATTTCCTTTTAGCAGAGCATGCTGGGAATAGGAGGAGCATAGGACTCTCCGTAATTCAGATTCATTTACCTCCAAGTCATGGCAAGAGAGAACAATGCCAGAGGTGGACTGTAGTGAGGCGGCCTGGCTCCCAGCCGCACCTGAGAGGGCCGAGCCAGAACAGCCGCTGCAGTGGGCGGAGCCACCGCCACCTGTCCCGCCCCCCGGAAGTCAAGGGGCGGGACAGGAAGTATAAAGGCCCGGCCCCAGCGCTCAGTTGCTGCCTGGCCACCGGAGAGGACAGACGCTGCTGCCCGAGCTCCGGTTAGGCTGAGCCTTCCCCGAGCCTGGTACCCTGAGGAGGACTGGCCGAGCCTTCCCCGAGCCTGGTACCCTGAGGAGGACTGGCCGAGCCTTCCCCGAACCCGGTACCCCGAGGAGCTGCCTGAGCGTCCCCTCGCCCTGCGTCCTGAGGAGTACCCCGACCTACCCAGCGCTCAGCCCCACAAGGAGCCCATGGTGTGGGACATGGCGGATGACGCCAGAGATGAGCAGGTACCCATGGAGCGGGAGCTGGGAAGTAGCCCGGGGGTAGCCGACCCCAGTCTGGCTACAGCAGACTTCGAGCCGATGTCGGTGTATTGCGGTCAGGACCCCACCGGCACAGCAGCAGACTAACTGCCGCTGTTAGGGCCCCGGGCTGGGACACAGTGGAGTGGGTGGGCCTATGTCCCCCCTGCCACCCCCACTCACGGGTGGCAGTCTCCCCCTCCCACCAGCGCTCAGGCCTAGAATCCTGGACTTACCAGTGTTGCTCAGCCCCTGCCTGAGGACCTGAGCCCCTGAACTACTGCTTGTTGCTCAGCTCCTGCCCGAGGACCTGAGCCCCTGAACTGCTATCTGTTGCCCCGCCCTGACTGAGGGCTTGGGCTTCAATTACTGTTTGTTTTGCTCAGCCCCTGCCTGAGTGAGCCTTGATCTACTGCTTGTTGCCCCGCCCTGATCTAGGGCCTGGGCTTCACTGACTGTTTATTTTGCTCAGCCCCTGCCTGAGGGTCTGAGCCTGTGAACTATTGTTTGTTGCCCCGCCCTGACCTAGGGCTTGGGTTTCCCTAAATACTGTTTGTTGTGCTCAGCCCCTGCCTGAGGGTCTGAGCCCTTGAATTACTGTTTGTTGCCCCGCCCTGACCTAGGGCTCGGACTCTGGAGACTGAGGTGCTTACTTAGCCCCGCATAGTGAGGCGGCCTGGCTCCCAGCCGCACCTGAGAGGGCCGAGCCCCACACCGGACCGTCTACATGGACGTATTGCCTTGAATGCAATAATTTGTTGGCAACGTTTAGGGAAGGGGTTTTCAGTTGTTGGGTTTTTTTTGGTGGGGGGGAGGGTTGGGAGCCTATTAAGTCTTCTAAGGAGAAAACTGTGAGGAGCTATTAGCATTTTAGCTGCCAAGAACCTTCGGGTTGCACATGTGTCAGTGTAATAAATAATCCTGTGTTTGAAAAGCTATTCCACCTCCATTCTCCTTCAAACCACTGTTTCTGTGGGGGGCAGGGCAGTCTGACTCACTACGGTGGCCAGAGAGAGGCTGGGGACATGTATGTGTACCTGGTAGTGTGGGCTCCAAACACCACTTTGACCCCGCCTCTCTCCATTGTGTAATAACAGAGCTAATTTTGACTCCATTAGGAGTCTTGTTACATGCTGCAGAGCTGAAATCACTGATACCGAGGTCTAAGCATTAGACCTACAAAAGAGGGGAGGGATAGTTCAGTGGTTTGAGCATTGGCCTGCTAAACCCAGGGCTGTGAGTCCAATCCTTGAGAGGGCCATTCAGAGATCTGGGGCAAAAATCTGTCTGGGGATTGGTCCTGCTCTGAGCAGGGGGTTGGACTAGGTGACCTCCTGAGGTCCCTTCCAAGCCTGATAGTCTATGATTCTAATACATTAGCACTGCCCCTTAGTAAGGATTGTGCCTTAAACCTGTGTTCTATAGCATCCTTTAATCCTTGCCTTCTCTACTCAGGATTCCAATGCTGGCGGCATTTCTGATGTGGACAGTAGCTGACTGGGAATTGGAGTGTACCACCAAGTCATCTCACATCAGATACTGAACAAGCATCAGATGACAACAACTTTAGTCAATAAAGATCTGAGCTTACGGTGTGACCTGGCGTGGCTCTGGAGAGTGGTAGCAATAGTTGCCTATAAGTAGGGCATTTATTTAAATGAATGCTGTATCGGGATAAAGGAGATATTTCCTAACCCTTTTGAGAGAGTGCATTTCATCCATAAACACAGCGTACTATTCTTTGAAAGGGTAAAAAGATGTTTTCAAAATGAACAGAAAGATTTGCACAGTAACATTTAAGAGGAATTTAGCAAAGAAAAAAATAATCAAATCCCTATCAAAGTTTCACAATGAAAATCATGCACTGAAGCAAGTGAAAACCAGGAACTGACTTTCCATTTTGTGTTTGTACAGCACCCAGCACAATAGGGTCCTGGGTCATGACCAGGGCTCCTTGGCACTATGGCAATACAAATAAATAATAAATACTGATAACGATATTTCAGGCTCTGCTCTTTACAAAATAATTCCATAGCTATTGCTTATTGTTGATATGAAATATTTATATGCACATTAATTAACACCTAGAGCACTGACTTCAAAAAGAAACGTTCACACTCTTCTCACTGCAGGTTTGTTTAGCCAACCAGGGAAAATACTTATTCACTCTCCTCACACAGTCAGGTGACATTTTTACAGACATCAAACGATCTGCCATTTTGTTGACACTTTGTATTTGAAGGTGCATCAGTGGTTCTATGGGCAGAGATGTGCTCTCATAATTTGCTTTGAATGTAAGTCATTCAATTCGGGTGAGGATTTGGAATACCAATCAATGTGGAATAAAGTGTATTTTGACAGCAATTATCATAATTTGTTTCCTATCACACATACCCGATGTTAACTGGCTGACAGGGTAGCATACTAATGCTTGCTCCTTGCCATTTTCAATGTGTATTCTTCTTTTGATGTGATCAACTACAAGAGCATTCTAAATAAAGTGAACAACATTTTTAGACTTCAGAGAGAGAAAAGTGTAAAATATAAGATGTAAAATAACAACCCAAACGAAGCTAGTGGAATGTAGGATACATGCTTTAAAGCACCCGTGTGGTAATTTTGAATTATGCCAATGCTGTCAAGGTTTTTTTTTTTTTTTAATCTATGGTTTAAACTTAGGTGATGGCAGCTAGATTTTTCTTTTGGTAAGAAAGAAGCAATGAGGCCTAATCAAATGCCCACTGAAGTCAATAGAAATGTCTCCCACTGACCTCAAAGAGAGAAAAGAAATGCTGAAGTTTGGTGCCACCAGCCAACAAGTGTTTCTTGAAGGACTAGATTCACACCCAGTGGAAATAAGAACAGGAGCGACAGATTCTGCAGCAAAACTACTGAGCAAATTCTGACTTGCTGAAGACAAAAATGTAGGTATGTTTTGAGCATGAGGATGCCATAACTTGAAAATTAACCTAAAATAGTGATGAAGTGATTGGTGTATATGTGAAGAGCACCATGCAACCTGATAATGAATCATTTCATTTCTGGAAGAACAATGGATTGAATATTTGTCATTATTTCCCCATTTGAGATTTTTAAACAGCCATACAGTTTGCTTACACATAACTTTCAAGAGGAAATGTTGTGGATATGTGCCAGCATGGCTCTTATTTACCATTGAAACATTATACATTTAGTGTAGTGTGAATGTTTTTTCCCAGTTATCTTTTGAGAGATAATCTTCACCTGAGATCATTATCTGATGCCACTTTGACAATTATAGGATCCAGTTCTGCAGAAAAGGACCTAGGGGTTACGGTGGACGAAAAGCTGAATATAAGTCAACAGTGTGCCCTTGTTGCCAAGAAGGCTAATGGCATTTTGGGTTGTATAAGTAGGGGCATTTCCAGCAGATCGAGGGATGTGATCATTCCCCTCTACTCAGCACTGGTGAGGCCTCATTTGGAGTACTGTGTCCAGTTTTGGGCCCCACACTACAAGAAGTATGTGGATAAATTGGAGAGAGTCCAGCGGAGGGCAACAAAAATGATTAGGGGGCTGGAGCACATGACTTATGAGGAGAAGCTGAGGGAACTGGGATTGTTTAGTCTGCAGAAGAGAAGAATGAGGGGGGATTTGATAGCTGCTTTCAACTACCTGAAAGGGGGTTCCAAAGAGGATGGATCTAGACTGTTCTCAGTGGTAGAAGATGACAGAACAAGGAGTAATGGTCTCAAGTTGCAGAGGGGGAGGTTTAGGTTGGACATTAGGAAAAACTTTTTCACTAGTAGGGTGGTGAAGAACTGGAATGGGTTACCTAGGGAGGTAGTGGAATCTCCTTCCTTAGAGGTTTTTAAGGTCAGGCTTGACAAAGCCCTGGCTGGGATGATTTAGTTGGGTTTGGTCCTGCTTTGAGCAGGGGGTTGGACTAGATGACCTCCTGAGGTCCCTTCCAACCCTGAGATTCTATGATTCTATAATTCTATTTTGTCAATGATTTCTCAGTAATTATTGATGTGATCTTTTCCACAATATATATAAAAGATCCAAAAAAAAGGGCTTCCTTATCCAGATATTTGAAAGGAGTGGTAACACTGTATGAGGTGAGAAACTGTGCCTTGAATAATGGGAAGATGAATTCTGGCAGACCATGCCCACAGGTCCTGAATGTACTGAGCAAAAAGAGACATTGCTCAACAGGAAAATTTTGCCCACATACTTCCAGAAATTTCTCTCACTCCAAAAAAAAAAAAAGTGCTTCCCTAACTGATAATCACAGTCTATGTAGCACCATGATGAGCCAGGGTCAGATTTTCCCTCTGCTACCAAGGGTAGATAAACCCATTTCTCTATCAGCACAGAACAGAAATGTTTTCCTGCCCGTTTCCTGTCATTACCCACAAAAGGCTGAAAGTACACTCTGAACAGGCCCGATTCAGAGAGAAGAATCAGGCCCAATATATTGCCTGCAACCAGCCTGTCCCACAGAACTTACTTGAGTTAACTTGAAATATCTTATTATGAAAGATCGTAGTGGCAAATCCACTAGTCATTTCTCCTGGGAAGGATTCAACAACGCAAGAATCAAAACTTGCACTGAACTGTACAGTTAAAGCCCTATTCCAGACTCCCTTAGTCTGGAAATTAATATACCCTAACTAAAAATAATGGAACCTAATTCTCCACCTCTTTGCACCCTGTGTAGTCACTTACACATGTGCACGGTGGGTATAAAATGCTACCATTCCGATTTGGGGCATTACACACTCGCAGTGAAGAATACCTGAGGGAAGTATAAAGCAGAGGAAATTCCACTACCGTTTAGGTGTATTAATATTGTCTGAATTTGAGCATTCAAATGTGTATAAGATGTGACACCTCAGGGTGAGTGTTTCATTGCTACCAAAATATGTCACCTTTAGGAGTTATCTTCCTCTAAGTTAAAGGTGGAATAAAGCTGTGGCCACTTACCCAAGAGATTTTAAACTCACGGACCCCTTGCCATTCTCAACTCATATTCAGACAGAGTGGATGTAATTAAAAAGTCAACAATAGCCAATGGTTCCCACACAGTGATATGGTATTTCGGACAGAGCTTTATGGTGACAATTAAGAAACTCTGCCTTTTTAATGTAAACCACTGTATAATAAACGTTCCAAACAGCTTTCTCCAAGTGGATTTTGTTAGACTTCAAAAAAAAACCAAACAAACAACAACAGCTCTCATAGTAACTACTGGCATAACTAATGCTTTAGTTCTATCATTTCCCTTCGCACATAAGTCACCTCATATTGAACTATGGTCTGGAACAGTCAAATTTGGTTAGATAGGAAAAAAACCACTCCTTTTTTCTAATGGCAATTATAATCCTCCTCATTACAATAAAATCTGTTCGGTGATTAAATTTCAAATCTGAAGGTTCATTTTCTCATTTGCAGACATTTCTTTTCGTTTACAGAAAGGCTTGCTCCCCCTTCCACTGCCCCTCCCGCCTTTGAATGTATTCTTGTTTTGCTCTCTTCTCACTCCCCCCCCCCACAAATCCCTCTCTTTCAAGTGACATTTGCCAACATTACTCTGATTTAAGACCTTTTATCCAACCCGTTGCCTTTTACTTAACTATATTGCTTCCAAACCCATTGGGAACACTGGGCATTATTCATTAGAATTCAAACTGAAGCTGGCTTTAGGCAACGAGCTACGGCTTCTTCAGGGAATGCTTTGCACCATCAGCTGAAATGCTACGAACAGGTTGCACTAGTAAATGACCTCTAAAAATTGACTCTTCCTAGCCAGTGAATGCCTATTTTCTCAATACTCCTATGCTGTGGCAGAGTGGACCAGTTGTACAGTCACAAAACTTAATGGCACAGATTTATCATAACAAAAAAGGACAATCCAATACTACATCAAATGGCATAAAACCAGATAGATGCCTGCCTCATTCCTGAATTTATATCACCATGTAAGGAGAGAGAAGGATAGTCTATGGTTAAAGCACAAGACTAGAAATTATAAAATCTAGAATTTATTTCCAATAGCATGGACTTTTTGGGTGTCCTTGGCCAAGTCACTTGACATCCCAATACCTCATTTACCCATAGAGGTAAAATAGGATGTTCCTGCTTATGGCCCAGGATTGCTGTGATTTTCAGGTTTAGTCAATTAATGCTTGTAAACAGCTTTGATATCCTTGGATAAAAGGGGCTATATTAGTGCAAAGTGTTAGTATTATTTGTAGAATTTACAAAATTCTGTTAACAGCTCAGCAAGGTCACTTAGTCTGACAGCACAGAGAGCAAGAGAGTTAGAAATTAGCATCGTCTAACAAGTTCCCAGCAAACTACATAGCAGCTTTACCCTTAAAATAAAGTATCAACACGTAACAAGCATAAATAGCTCTCTTGACAAGGAGAATCATAAATTTCGCTAGGCCAATTCTACTCTGCATTGCTAGCCCTTCTGACTCATTAATCTGCACTCATATGGCCCATGAACTTAAAAAGAAGAAAGTTCTATAATAAAAATATACCTTATATTTAACATGTATTGTGTCTTAAAAATATAGATAGTATTAGTTATGGCTGATATTATGGCAGCGCCAAGAGACCCCAAGCACAGACCAGGGCTCCACTGTGCAAGGTGCTGTACAAACACGTTACTAAAAGACATGCTCTGCCCCAAGGTGTTTACAACCCAAGTAACAATAAATGTGCCTCTTCAGCTCCCTTCCATAGCGAATAAGGGCAATGATCCCAAATCTCTCTCTCTCACACACACACACACACACACATACACACCCCTTCTAGATTTTCCTTCTGGATTTTTTCCAAATGTATGGCTGTATTTAATAATCCATTTATTCTGGAATTATAGCTCCAAATCCAGAGGCATATCTTGAGTCTTCAGAAGTGCCCAGAGTAGCTTAAATACCACTGGGCTGCTGTGCATGGAGACAAAGTCAGTCCACGAATGGGACAATGCATCCTGCTGTTCATTCAGGAGGTCTCTATAGTAGGTCTCCATGAATCAAGATGAAGGAAGGAAGTGGATGGGTTTGGGACAAGGACAATGTCTTACAGTAGCCAACTTTGTATTTCGAAGATACAGGAAAGACTTCAGATGTCCCAAGTCTTGGCTTCAGCTTCTGGGGGCAAGTGGCTTCTCCTCCTCCATCATACCTGGGAGTTCTCTGTCTCCAGCTCTGGGTGCTGCAAAGAACCAGCACCTCAGGCGCTGGGTCAAGTAGCCACTTCAGTTCCTGTTCAGATTCTGCACAGGCACCGGGAGCTGAGTCAGAGGCTACGGTTGCACCTTCTGCTGCAGTGCTGTGCTCTGCCAGGTGTGGGGGCTAAAACTGAGGGCTACCAGGCCAAATTTGAGTGGTGTTGCGATCGTGTGCACCAGGTCACATTGCAACCAATGGTACTTTGCACAATGAGGTGCCAGAGTACCACTCCGCCCTGGAATTCAGCTTCCAGAGCGACAATTCTGGACTGCTCCAACAGTACCAACAGATAAAAAGGCATCCCACGCTGATTTAGGATGGGATAAGCAATTTTTTATTTAAATAAGGGACACCCCTTATAAAATGGGAGTGCTGACAACCCTAATGATGCCACCACCCTCCCACCCCACACACACATAGCAAATCTCCGTGGCCACAACTGTGCATGAAAGAGATTGGACGCCACCTCCGCTGCTCGCTCCCTATGTTCACTTGTAGCTGGACACCACCTGGCTCCATGAAGCGACCTTGCTTCCAAGTAGAGAAGTGACGGTTCTGTGCCTCACATTCCCTGTGCAACATTTACATGGGCAAAGATATTTAATGCTAAGGATTGCACCCGTAGTGACAAGTACTTGAAAAAAAGAGAAAAAAAACTCTGCATATATCAGGCTTTACGTGTTTAAGATGAGCCTCTCACAGAAATACTTGCCTGCAACTATTGCTGAGTATTTCTACATTCATGTTTCCAAGCAATTGTAGAGACTTTGGGACAGATTTTCAGAGTGTTCAGCTCCCAACAGCTCTCCTTGAGAACACCACAAGCAGCTAAGCGCTTGTGAAAGTCTGGCCATTTCTTTTAGGGGTCTAAATGGGAGCTGAACACTTCAGAAAATCCGGCCACTTATGTGCTCTGAATATAATAAAAAAAAAATGTGTTTCCAGCATTGTCGATATAATGTATTTTCAAATGTTGGAAATCAGTTTATGAATTTTATGTAGGCCATTGAGAACACACACAGCACCTGTACTGGACCAGAGTGGGAATAATAGAAGAGAAAAAACGATACAACATTTAGCAGTTCTCCCATATTCACTTTGTAATAATAGAAAACAGCATTGTAAAGCTCGGTGTAACAAATCACAGTCCACAATTCATTCTTTTCTTATATAGGTACTTCTTGCCATTTGTCAATATGAGCTTTTAATTCACCATTGAAATAAGGGCCTAAACGCAATAATGGTAATCTACATTTCTTTTCTCTATACATTTATCCAATCATACTGGTAAGCCATAGAATCCTGTGTCTCTACAGCTATTAAGACCGGAGGTCTAAGTCTCCTCTGATTTAATTACCAGACCATCAAAATTCCTTACAGGCAACAGCAAGTTCTAGTCAAAGCCCCATTGCATGTATTTAGATTTTTAATTTTCTTACAGAATGATGCGCTTCAAACTGGAGCTAGCCCATCTGTTCCCCTCATTTTCACCACAGCATAGTTTCCCAATTTGTCATGTAAACAGTTGAAAATTAATAAGAATTAAGAGCTGCCAATTCCAACAGAGTAAGGGGCTTTCTATGCATATACAACGGTGGCACCAGTTGAACAAAGTTTACTTGAAAAGCAAGTGGCAACAGTGCTTGTTTCTACCGCTCCTGTCTTTCATCTTTAAAACACTTTACAAAACATCAGCTAGTTAATCTTCTATTGAGGTGGAATAATAATTATAGACTAATCAAGATGTAACAGCAATTACATGGTGCAAAATTTGAAACACTAGTGGGCAAGCCAGTACGAATTTCAGTCCACAATAATTCTTAAAACAGCTCTGAGGTGCCAAGGAGCAAATCATTTTAATTTAGTAAGTGAGGTCAATCCCACTATTACAATATTAATAAAAAAACAATTTTGGGCTAGATTGTGCCCTGCTGTTCAGCACAACACTGGAAAGAGTGCAGCAAGATCAGGCCAGGGCATATGTTTCCCACACATAGTATTTTCCACACAAGGATTTCAAAGCATTTTACAAACTTTAATGAATTAAGCTCCTCAGCACCTCTGTGAGGTAAATTGGCATTACTCAGCTAAACTCATCCCTGCTGTAGAAGGGTGCACTTCCATGTACTTCAATAGAATAGGACCTACTCATTCCAGTGCTGAATTTAGCTCATTATGCCCATTTTACATAGGGGGAAGCTGAGGCCTAATAAGGTTTGTCTCAGAGCTGTGAACAGTTTTCAGAGATCCTGACATGTTCCATGTGATTTAACCACCAGACTATCCTACCTCTGAGGCCAATGCTTCAATCAGAGAGGCCAGCTAAGAATACATCAATACTAATTGTTCTAGAGCTGCAAAAACTTCAAATGCTTATCCTGTATTTATTTTCAGATCACTCCTGCAGTCATCTTTTGTACAAAATTACCTTAGTAAATTAATGGGATTCTTGCATGTAAAAAGTGTCATAGTCTTAACTCCATCTCTATCTCTATTGGAAAAGTGACATCAAGCAGGTTACTTGGTGAATGCAATTACCAGGCATTAGGATATGCCATCATGTGCATTTCAAACAGACCATATTCATTGGCCCCTTTGTTTTCTTCAAGGGAATATTGTAGGGTTGCTAACTTTCTACTCACACAAAAACCAAACACCCTTGCCCCACCCCTCTTCTGAGGCCTGACCCCCACCCCACCCCTTCTCTGAGGCCTGACCCCCACTCACTCCACACACTCCCCTTGCTCTCCCCACCCTCACTCGCTCATTTTCACCGGGCTGGCTCAGGGGATTAGGGTGTGGGCTCCGGCTGGGGGTGCAGCTCCAGGGCGGGGGACAGGAATGAGAAGTTCACGATGCAGGAGGGGGCTGCAGGCTGAGGCAGTGGGTTGGGATGTGAGAGGGGGTGAGAACTCTGCCTGGGGCTGCAGGGTCTGAGGTGGCACCAGGGATGAGGGGTTTAGAGTGCAGGAGGGGGCTCCAGGCTGGGGGGACAGAGCCGAGGGGTTCAGAGTATGAGAGGGGGTTCTGGGCTGAGACAGAGGGTTGGGGTGTGGGAGAGGGTATGGGCTCTGGGATGGGGGGGCCGGGTTCCAGGGTGGGGCCAGAAATGAGGGATTCACGGTGCGGGAGGCGACTCCGGGATGGGGCTGGGGTTGGCATGTGGGGGGGACGCCACTGATGGCTCTAGCTGCGGGTGCAGGGCCTGGTGTGAGGCGGGAATGAAGGATTTGAGGTTTAGGAGGTGACTCTGGGCTTGGGGTGCAGGCAGATGTGAGGGCTCTGGCTGGGGTGCAGGCTCTGCGGTGGGGCAGGGGAGGAGGGGTTTGGGTGCAGGAGAGTGCTCCGAGCTGGGACTGAGGGGTTTGGAGGGCGGGAGGGGGATCAGGGCTGGGGTGCAGGGGGTGCAGGATCTGGGGTGGAGCGGGGGAGGAGGGGTTTGGGTGCAGGAGTGCTCCAAGCTGGGACTGAGGGGTTCGGAGGGCAGGAGGGGGATCAGGGCTGAGGCACAGCTGCGGGAGGGGGTCACGGGTGCAGGTTCCAGATGGCACCTACCTCAGGCGGCTCCCGGAAGTAGTGGAATGATTCCCTTCCGGCTCTTTGGCATGGGGCGGCCAGGTGGCTCTGTGCAATTCCCTGACTGCAGGCACCGGATGTGCAGCTCCCATTGGCCAATGGGAGCTGCACATCCGGTGCTTGGGGTGGAGGCAGCGTGCAGAGCCCCCTGGCTGCCCCTACACGTAGGAGCTAGAGTGGGAACATGCCACTGCTTCTGGGAGCCGCAGGGAGTCAGCCTTAGCCCCCCTGCACTGCTGATGGGACTTTTAATGGCCTGGTCAGCAGTGCTGACCGGAGCCGCTAGGGTCCCTTTTCAACCAGGCGTTCCAGTCAAACACCAGACACTTGGCAACCCTAGGATATTGGGAAATAAAGCAAGCATAAAACATATTTACAGTATCATTACAATTTGAATTCAATAATATCCCCCAAAATACCTAGTAATTTGGTTTTAAACTGTTCTTGGATGAATCCAAACTGTGCAGGTTGCATAGTCCTATCATATTTTAGTCATGTACTGGTTCAGAAATACTATACTATGAAACTTACAGGAGACTACAGCACTTACTGGGACAAAACAGCTCTCAACTATATGCACAGATTACAATGGGCTGTTCAGGCAGTCTTTAACTCCGTTTCTCTAAAAATATATAGGACAAATTATACTGTTTATCTGTAGTGTTAGGGTTTTTTTTTATTATTATTATTACACACCTGGGACCATACTCTTTACCAGTATAAATCAGTGTAAGCTGCATTAACTTCAATAGGGTGCACCAGTTTATACCATCTTCAACATGCAGATTGAGATTTTCAAAAGATATAAAGGCATCTAAAAATGCAGATAATCACGTAGGCCCAGAGCCTCAAAGATATTAAGTACTTAATTCCTGCTGAAATCAATGGGAGTTAGGCATCCTGAGGCTATGGACTCCTGGAGTTTTTCAAAAGCACCTAAGCAAGTTACACCTGTAACACCCCATTGACTTTCAATGAGACTTAGGGCATATCGACACTGCACCGTAGTGTAGACAGGGGAGTGAATCGCAGAGCGCATCAAAAGGTTGTGCGTTAATTGCCCGTGTGGACATTGTTGGTACAAACTAAAAAGCACTTTTCTCTTTCAAACAGGACTACAGTAACATGCATTAGGTACCTTTTAGTTTGCATCAGCAACTGCCAGTTAGAGCATATCTCTTTGGGGGTGCTCTGCAATTCACACTCCGGTAGTCCTCACTGTGGTGCAGTGTAGACACAGCCTAAGATACCTAACCTGTTTATGCACTTTTGAAAATCCCATTAGGCTCCTATTTGCATCTGTAGGTACCTAAATAGCTTTAAAAACCTGGCCCTTGGCCAGGGGCTCTGGAACAAATTGTACAGTGGGGATGCTGAGAGCCATTGAACCAAACTATAAACCCTGTATATGATGGAAACCATTTCAACCCAGGGGTATGGCAGCACCCTTAGGTCCAGAACCTATGCCCTGACCCCTACAGTCTTGAGATTGCATCTGTGTTGCAAGGTGGACTTCACTGTATAACACAAAGTCCCTGTGGGAAAAGCTCTTCCTGTCAGGACTAGTGGAATTCTAAGGCTCCACTATTGTATGCTATAACTTGAGCTTTGGAAATAAACTCTCTCATGTCAGGATATGAATTCATCAGGACAAAAAGATGTTCCTGATTTAGGCCTGGCTAGCCCAGTAGCCAACTCCTCGTGAGAAGTCTGACATTTGAATCCAGACACGCTATCATTAAGGTTTGTTTGGTTTTTATTTTAATGTAATTAATAGAGTTTGAACTTAATATCCATGTCCCTGTTAAGTTTTTATGTCTCTGCACGGTGATTACTTCTTAAATTTCACAACAGCTCTTCGCAAACCAGACTTCTCCACGGAGATCAGCTGTATAGGCCAAGCAGGAAACACACACACACACAAAATTAAAATCTAATGCCTAAATGATCACTTTTGCGTTAATTAGATTTTGCTGTGACTATGAGCTAAGTCGCTAGCAAGACTGTAGGCTGAGATTTTGATTTAAAGCTGTAGCTAATGTGTTTCATTGCCAGATTTGCTCATAGTCAAAGCTAATTATCCCAATTATGCTTACATGATTTTTGAAACAAACAAAAAAAGGTGTTAAAAAGACAGCGTATGGAAGACTGTTTTTTTAATATATCAACAATTTAAAATCTAGATTTTCTGTGGTACAGAAAAGCAAGTAATTAGCAAGTGAAATAAGAGTGATACAGTTAAGCAAATATCCCATTTTCAAGGCCCATTGGGAAATATTACATGGAATAAAAGGCTCCTACACACATATCCACTGGTGTCCTAGATGTGGAACAATCACCTTTCATTAATGAATATTTTTCCTCAGGATGTTTTAAAAACATACTTTTAAAAATTTGCAAGATTTTTCAGGATTTTTTAAATGGAAAACCAAAAGCTGCAGTATCTTGATTTGTTTCATTTTTCTCCCCACTTGTAATTTCTTAACCCTTTCCTCCCTTCTTTTTACTTGGTCCATTTTGCCTCCAGAAAAGAAGAGAATGGTGGTAACAGAGAAAAGAAGGGAACATTGAATACTGAAAATATTTCTATTTTCATTAAAAAAAACACAGAAAACTTCAAAAGAAACAGCATTTTCTCATGAAGAATGCATTTGAAAGAAGGCCTTTTTTCAATCCCAAAAGCAGTTTTTTGAATGAAAACTTTCAACCAGCTCTGTTCATTGGTTTATTCCTTATCTCTTCCTTATGCTCTTGTTTTAGGCCCTGATCTTGCAATGAGCTCAACTGAAGTCAAACAGGATCCATGCAGGCACAGGCATCTGCAAACCTGCTGCTCCTTGCATATGAGGTACTTGATGCAGACATCATCTCGTGTCAGGTGTCCTCCCTCTCCTGTTTCAAATCACCCTTCAAAACCCACTGCTTAAAACGGAGAGGAGTTTCCCTCTACTTTCCCTGGCTTGGGTAAACCATGTCCACATCGCTCCCACTCTGCCTAAAATGGTAAGGTGGCAGCTCCTCCTCCTGTTTCAATCTACATTAGCCACTCACCATAGGGTTATAGTTGGAGGTCAGTGCTGCTTCCTTCCCTTCCCACATTTAGATCCTAAACCTCACAGGGAATGCTCTGTGGAGACCGGGCAGTTTAAGAGGAACGATACCACAGCAGCAGATAACTACTAACCCCTTTCCATGAGTGAAGATCATTTGTAGGTCTGGTACAAAAAACCTGTTAAAACTGATTTTTGTTGTTTGTTTTTTTTACCAGAAATTGGAGTTTTGACTAAGATAAAATTGAGGCGAAAGTGTCAGCTCGCCATTGAAAATTTAGAATTTTCATCTAAGAAAAATAAACACCCTCAAAACAAAACAAAATTTTGTTTTGGAAATCTCACCGCTGTGCATTATGGGAGTTGTCTCTCTGGTGCCTCCCGTTCTCCCCTGGTGATGCACCACAGGCAAGGACTCCGATGATGGCCCCAGTATCTCAGGAAGAAAAGAGACAGTGGCGCATTACATCCAGGGGCCTAGCCCACAGGAGAAAACCGGAGTATGCGGCGCTGAACTAGAACTCCCATGAGGCATTACTGGCAGCATTTACAAATTGAAATTTTCAGTTTTCAGCCAACATTTTTCACTTTTAGATTTTTTTTCCCCTCTGGAAAATTTTGACAAAAGTGAAATTATTTTTTAGTTAAAGTTTTCCATTAAACCCCCCTCCCCCGATTTCCCAACCAGCTCTATTAATCTTTAAGACCTTTAGAACATCTAAAATAATTAGCTTTGAGGAGAGTGGCAATGCTGTATCACTGCGTGATGCCAAGCCCAGTTACGTATAAAACCATTTTGTAGGTAAAGTAAAATATTGGTTTCTCTCAGCTATGTAACAAGCTGAAACCAGATTCCTTTTATCAGATTCCTTTTGGATAGCCTGTACATACTGCAATGCCATTCAGTAAGCATAAGGATTTTCAGAGCTATTTTGCATACAGGATATAGTCTATTTATATATCATATTTACAGTTGGATTAATTTTTCAACCATATGCAGTAAAGTCATTCCTCCCACTCCACTTAAAGAAAATACCCATCTGAGGTAATGTTTTTTGCCATGTAACTTAGCCCGTTCCAGACCATGTGACTGATCAACACCCCCATGGATAAAACGTATGCTCTGAGTGACTTCCTCAAACTATGCTGAAGGTTGCATATGTATGGATTGCTTATCCTGTAACCTGACAGGGTCAACGTTGCCATTCTAATTTCGCTAAAGAAGCGATCTGCTCTCTTTAGAGTGGGGAGCCACCATCTTAATGCTAATATTTGAATGGCAGAGTCTATACCACATCTCAGCAATAACCTACGCACACAATTTTTTAATGAACCTCCAGCAAATCAGACAGATGTGATGATAGAGGACTATATAAAAGCTTATGGAGGAAAAAAAGAAAAGAAAAGCTCGTTTTAATTCTTTAAGTGCTTCTAAATGCTGCAAATGTAAGCTTCTAATATAAAGTGGAGGCCTCCGGGCATATGGGAATTTTTAAATATGTCATAAAAAGACCTAAACGCATACATTAATTTTTAATAACGTTATTAATGGGCTTGCATTTCCAAACACAACCTTACAAAATACCTCTTGTGAAGCAACGTAAAAACCTTCTCCTGAGGTTTGTTAATTTCTTAGACTGCTTTAAAAAAATAAAAGGTAGGCACCAAAGCGTTTATAAAAATTATAAAGATGTTTCTTTTTTTAAAAAGACACAGCCACATTATTACTTCAGAATTGACATGGAATTCTATTTCCCATGGTTGTTATATCTCCTGTAATTTAATAAACATATGAGTTAGGATATTGTGAAACTATTATGGTCAAGAGTCTCCGCTCTGATCTACCTTGGGGATCCTTTGGTTTATTTTGCATGTCAGCCTCCCATTCTCATCACTGGGAAGTCTGAGCCCAGAATGAATGCAGGATATGTCTTGAGAGCTTCCTAACACACTGCCACAGTTGCAGTCAGTGGAGGTGCCTGTGCTGAAGCCCAATTGATATAAGAGAAAGTGGACAGCTGGTGTTCGCAGTTGGAGCTCCAAGCCTTTGGAATTCACTTCTTCCCCATGTACATAACAGCCCAAGTTTGTCGGCCTTCATTGTACTTCTTTCTTAGCAGTGAGGTGGTGGGTATTGAGTAGAGCTGAGGGTGATGGTGTCAGACTCTGTGGAGTGTGTATGTATTGGGGAGGCGTCAATTAATTGCTATTATATTTATGTTGTCACTAGGGTTTTTGATTTGCTTGGGAGGAACTGACGGGGCTCTGTATTGACTGAGTAAATGTTTAAGCGATGGTCAAGAGTGCCCAGGGTGTTGGATGGGAGTTGTTTTACTGTAGCTCATGAAAATCCAAATACATAAATAAATGTAGTTTAAACACATATTGGCAAAATTCTCTTCATTTGCTGATGAGGGCAGCACTTCATTTAACAAAATTGGCTCTTTCAGGTACGTGTTCCCTGATCTTAGTCATCTCACCTGTTTTACCGGCCACTATTCTAAACTTTGTCCATTCAAACTTTAGTTGAGTTCTGTAATTCTTTTAGCTTTCACGCTTTAAAGAGAAGGTCTGACGCAGTTAACGACGACCAAAGTTGTTGTTTACAGCCCCAAATAGGATTGGATTAGTTAAACCTTAGCTGCCTTTCTTGATTTTCTTCATTCTCACTATACACGGGAAAATAATTTGGTTGAATGAAATCTGGCAAGCATTCTTCTACCTTCATAATCCACCACTGCAATGCCCAAATGATCAAACCGATTGTTTTCCATCTCCATTAACTACTGCTACTAAAGATACTTCCCTATTAAATATGATACTGGACCAGAGCAAATGAACTCATGTCTGTTTTTAAACCACTTGGCTTTGAGGGTCTGATAGCAATTAAAGTCCATCCACTGATGTTTTCTTCTTTTTATTCAAATTTCTTTTTATTCCAAGGCATTTCATTATCCAGCATGCAAACCATAAATGCAGGGTGCACAAGATTATGTATCTATTACATGAGCTAAATTAAACACAAATTCAATCCCCTGAGGGCTATGGAGGGATAATATGAGAGTATAATGATTGAGGATTTTTACAGTCCCAGTCTTCTAACTGCATGTGGCTGTGAATTTTCTGTACAGAACAAGTAGTGATTATGCCTGCCGTTTTTCCATACCATCATTTCAAATAGGCAACTGCGTATTGGCATCTAGGAAGGATTTGGATCGCCCAGCACTTTTAAATACATTTCAAAAGTAGTTTTGAAGAAACATTTTTCACCTAACAAGTCAATTTCTAATACCCAGGAGAAATAAATGAGACTCTAAGGCTAATGACATCTGCTGAAGTTCCAAAGGCATCTTGGGCTTAGCAAAGAAATATCACTGCTCTGAAGGAGCATTCCATCTGGTTATGCCATACCCACCACACTGGTATCTAGGCACCTATGCGCTGATACAGTGGCAGGTTCTGACCATCAGTCAGCCCCAGTGGCGGTTTAAAGGGATGGAGGGTTAAAAAGTCTTCTCCCAGGACGGCAGCCTGGTTTGTGTGTAAACATGGGAGAAAAAAGTTGCGTTCTGAACAACGTAAAAATGCAGTGCTAGGGGGCGTGAGGATAAGACTTCTCTGGCACACTCTGATGGGAGAAGATCTTTCCATTTCTTCAAGAGAGAAAAGACTCAGCCCCAGAGTTATCAGTCTCCCACTCATGCTTGCTACACAGGAGAATTTCTACAGACATGGAGCTGTTGAAGCTCCTGTGAGTGACCTTGACCTACATAAGACTATCTTTCCCCAAGTATGGAGAATATACAGTGGGGAAGGAATTCAGGAGCTCCAACACTCACTGCTGGGATACAGAGTTATTCTTTGCTTTGTGGCAGGTCAAACTTTTCCCTGAATAGGTTTTCCTTCTAGGAGTTGCATGGTCCAGAAGGCGATGGATATTTTCTTCCAGACTGGGCCACCGGTGTGTAGTTATTTTTATTTGTATTGTGGTAGAAGTTAAGTAAACCAGATCCTGCAAAAACTTATGCATGTGCTTAGCTTTATGCATGTAAGTAGTGCCATTGAAATCAACAGGGTGATTTATGTCTGAGACATTAAACACGTTCATAAATCTTTGCAGATCTGGAGCCTAAGACTGTGCTTCTTGAAACTGTTTGTTGGCCAAGGTAAATTATGTTGAATGATTTGGTGACAGTTTTGTTATATTATGTTGCATGGATATGTCATCTCAAGTTGAGTTAATCAGACTTGCTTTACCCGTATTGCATGTGTTTGTTTACTATATTTTATGTATGCTTTATTTCATGTGAGTAGAAAAATACTAGGTTATGCACGATTCCCGGGTGTCAATAAACGTCAGGTGCCGAAACTGAATTGTTTATTGAGTTCAGTAATGGGAATTGCTCACCACTAACATCAGTTATTGACTTTCAAAAACAACTATTTTGTAACTAGTTACAATTAATTGATACCATGGAAGTCAAACTAAAAAAAAAAAAACCGTCCACCACAACATTAGCATACTAAGGTTTCCCACTAGCAGTTCATGAAGGAACAGTCAATTGGATTATTTTTCAGGCTTAGCCATTAGCATTTGGAAAACCTTTTTTGTTCAAACCTGATAGCTAAGGTGAGCTGAAACATGTTAGCTACTGTACTTTTTCAAAGGGTGTACCGTAGCACCTATTCCCACCCCCCAAACCCCGGAAAAGTACATTCCAGCATTCAACTTGGAAGTCTCGGCTCTCTGAGCTAAGAGGTGAAAACATTATCTAACTTTACTGAGTTAAGAATTTGAGAGTTATTTATAGAAGTTGGTTTGAGAGGCAAAGTTCGAATCTAGAATCAAAATATTCTGAATTTTGAGGGCTGGGCATTTCAGACCCCACCCAGTTCAGACAAAAACATACCCATTAGAGAAAGCATTTAAAAGCAACTGTAAAAGCAGCACTGTTTGCAATTGGGAAGGCTGAATTATGAAAGGCATTTGAAAAGGTGAAACAATATTTAAAAACCCGATTTAAGGCAGATTTCCTGCTTATTTTAAGGGCACAAAGACAATAAAACAGGTGTGATGTACTCCTCATTAGCTAGCAGTCTAATTGAATGGTTGCTAGGCCCCCAACTTCCACCGACTATTTCTGTCTGCACTGGAGGATCCAAACTTGCAATGCAACTATGGCTGCAGTGCACATAAAAGGACTGTTAAGTTATTCATGTAATGCTGCTCAGAATTACACCAGGATCAAAAGCCACAGCCCTTGGAAATGAACATTTAAAATGAACATACTTAGTTCTTTTTCCATAGCATAAGATGGAAATAAGATTAATCTTGAACGAAGCTCTGAATGAATTAATATGTCAATAAATTAATGGGGTTATTAAAGATGTAGTTTTATGTGGGCCAAATTCCACTCTGAGCGCCACTAGTGTAATTCAGCTGAAATCAATGGGCTGCAGGGTGGTACTTCAAGAAGAATTTGGCCCCATGTGGGAGCTATTGGATGACATTAAGAAAAGGAACCTTTACAGGTTGTCATCAAACAGACCTTTTTGATTGTGAGCTGTTTAAAACCACAGAAAGGCCTTGAAAAGAAATGGTGGGAGCCCAATTCCTGAAGATTGCTAAACCAAGAATAGAAAAAAATACTAAATCACATAAAGGAGGAAATATAGCGTTTCACGGGCTAAGGGACAGACCGGCTGACTGAAAGAGAGAGAACCAGAGGTGAGGGAATTTGTATTAATTTTCCCATAGGTATTTCCCAGGAAATCTATTTAATGCTTATTGTCCCCAAAGTCTGGCATATATTTAATATAGTCCTTTGAACCTCCAGGCCTCACATTACATCACTAACTCACATCCCAAGCCTTGACACAGAGAGGCTGCAAGGCACTTTAGTTGGTTTCCAGATGCAAAGAGGTGAATCACCAGTCAACCAAACTGACTTACAATGAGCAAGATATTTCTGAATGTAGGAGCCAATCTGATTGCTGCCTGGTAATATTGGTGTTCATCTTCCCTTTGGTTGATGGTGCACATAGAGATAGGGAACTTTTCTCCACTCAAGACAGTATACTCTTTCTGATTAGGCCTAATAGGGTTTTTGCAAGAACTGGGAAGAACACTATCAGTCATGTTGACTGTTGTGACCAGGCCAGGTCTGTTTTCCATGGAAGGAACAGTGTTCTGAGACCTCAATGAATCATTGTGACCTACCAGCTGGATGCTGTGCTCTACCTTTATAAAGAATTGGGAAGGTCCCTTCAAAATAAATATCTGATTCTTTGCATTCACCAGTTGTGGATGTGGAGAATGTACAATTGGAGCTAGGTCTCTGCCAACCGTTGAGATAGGGTGAGATGCAGAGGGATACTCTGAATTACCGGTTAGATATCATATGAGCTCTGGATCACTGAAGTATACCTATGTATGAGTTCAGAATTCCCAGTGGATACCAGTAACGACTGGATTTTTATTTCTGTAACACCACTTGTTTTCCAGTATTGACCATCTTCTATTAAAATTCTTCTGAGATGAGTCCTTATGCCTGACAGTATTCATTCTCAGCCCAGGCCTGCAATATAGTAGACCTGAATTTGACAGTCTAAGCCCTCACCCTCTCATGCCACCAGACACTGTTCAGGGAGTAGTCTACATCATTCTCAACCATAGTTCAGAGTCTTGAGTGAAGCAATTGACTGTCACCATTTACTGTGTGTGTGCCATGTAGCTAGGTTTTTCTTACATATTTGCCACTATTGTACCTTAATGGAGCTACCACAGCAAAGAGGAGGAGATATCTTAATAAGGAGGAAAGGACACACTAAAATGCAGCATTGGGTTTGATACCACAGAGAGCCCATGACCAGGTAGATGGGACACTGTCCTAAAAATAGAAGCAGCAGCTAAATGAGATAGGTGTGATCTTAGAAACAGAAGACATTGAGTCCAAGAGAGGTATAAGCAGAAGAATAAACCTTAAGCAATTAAGAATTTGTTTCCATGCATGCTTGCAATACAAGAGCAGAACCGAGGAGGAAAAAATGATGACAACACATCAGCTGCATTTAATTCTTTATAAAATATTCTGAGAGTATTCAGTGAGGCATCAGCAGCTATTTGAGTTCTATAATAGTATCTACGGGCATGAAATGTCACCAAGCTGATTACCATTCTTAAAGGCATGTTTTGTTAAACTTCACAGATGACAGGTTCATATTTCTATTAGTGAAAGGGTATAAAAACCTGTATTCTCATTTTATACCATTTTAACAGATATCTAAAAAACCCAGGAAGATTTAACATTTGCAGTTTAGCAGGTTGGTCATTGTTATACCAACGTAGGGACATCTTGCATACTGACATTGGCATTCCAATTCGGAAGACTAAAGGTGTCCTAAAATTGTGAAGTGCTGCAATAACTTCAAATGACTTTATACTGATTCATTCCAAAACCCCAGCCATTTCTAAAATAAAGTGCTTAAGGAAATCGGAGGGCTCCAATTACAGTGGAGGTTTTCTTTAAACATACTGCTTGGGCCCTTATTACTCTCATATTCTGATCCTGTTGGAAATTTGCACTCTAATGATTCTAAATGGATTCCCGCAGTGTAAAGTTACCAGAAATTAGTGCAGCATTTCTTGCTTCATTTTTCGACTACTTTATATGGTTATGAAGCAAGGAACATATTGAACTGATTTCAGTTGGAGCTCAGAGAAGGAAGTTGGCTGAGGACACGGTAGGACACCCTGTTTCAAGGCTGAGCTCTAATGATACATTCTTGCTGTCACAGTAAATGGCTATGCACACAGATTTTTGTCTGGTTGGACATTTGGCTGCAGGTAAACATTCAAAAAGAGGTTTCCAAACCTCAGTTAAAGCCCACAGTTGTTTTCAGCTTTTCCAACCTAATTCTGCTGCATGCACCATTCTGTTCTGCTTTAGAAAAATGTCTCTCTCTGAATTGCTGAAACTAAATTTTTATGATCCTCTCGAGTAACTGATGTCTTATGAGATTATTATCTACTTAGGGAGGGTTTGAATCTCTCAGAATGGGCACAGCAAACTGTCGCTTATCTGATTCAGAAAAGCTTTTCCGTGTTTGGAAGGCCTGTTGTGGTTTTTAGTTTTTTCCTTATAGAATTAATGTGCTGCGAGAAGGAAAGAGTCACCCAGGAGGCATTTGAAAGAATGACACAGTGCAAACTGGCATTCGTTTGCTCTGCTGATTGTTCTCAGAGGGTGAAATTCTCTTCATTTTCAGTAAGCCAGAGTAACTTCCATGTGAGTGAAGTACAGGGACGCAAAATCAAATTTGTCCCCAAGATGCAGGGCTACAGCATATGCCTACTTCCCAGGTGGCCACTATTCAAGCCTCTGGACTGGAATACCAGCCACTGCCTCTATAACAATAGGGGAGACGACGTGAGTGAAGTAATATATTTTACTGGACCAACTTCTGTTGGTGAGAGAGACAAACATTCAAGAAGAGCTTGGTGTAAGCTCAGAAGGTTGTCTCTTTCACCGACAGAGGTTGGTCCAATAAAAGTTATTACCTCACCCACCTTGTCTCTCTAATATCCTGGGACCGACTCCACTACAACAACTCTAACACTTGCAAAGGGCCACTGGAATAATATAATTAGCAACAGAATCTTTGCTTAGACACTGTGGAGATGTCTAAGCTAAGATAGAGGCAGAGATCACCAGTCCACCCCCCACCACCTCTCTCTATGCCAGTTTACGCTGGGCTGATAAATAACTATTCTGCATGTTGTATAGAGTCTTCCCCACCTCTACAATCAATCCACCTGTGGGTGTCCCTCTCCCTATCACTGCACAGCTGTGCCATAGAGCTTGGCATGTTGTTCTGCTCCAAGAAGTGACTCTGTGATAACGACATAATGGATTTTGTTAGTTTCTCCCCGACTCAAGAGACAATTTTCTCTGATCATAAAAAAACCAAACATTTTTTATTAAAAGCCTACCTTGCAAACTCAAATGGGATCTGAGAGAGTCAAGCTGGGCTCTTGAATTTCCACACATTTCTACCACCAGCAAAAAACATCAAAAGGGCCACTTCTGGCTTCAGTGGCATCCATGCAGCCAAGTGGAGTTGCAAAGATGTCACTCCATACAGAATTTGATCCTACAACTGGACATTTCTAAAATAGCCCCAGATTTTGGGTGACCAGACAGGGTCACTGACATCAGCTGCAGGTGTAGGTGCTCTATCATCTCTGAAAAGCTGGGTTTCCACAGAAGCATAAAAATCAGAGGCCACTCTCGAAAATGTTAGCCTCAGTTCCCATTTCTGTGAGAGAACTGAAACCCAGCTCTCTCTCGCTCTCTCTCCTTGTGGTGTGTGCCCTGAGGTGGTAATAGGAGTAAAATGCATCAGTCTATTTATCTCTGTTACTGCACTAAGGAGGCAGATTCATTGAGTGAGAAGGTGACAAGTTTCCTTGGTCACTTTTCAGAGCGGAACCACATTCTAAGTGTGTGTCTACCCAGCCAAAGCGGTACACACGCTAGCCTGTCCGAACTAGCCCTGGTAACAGCCATGAAGTCAATGCAGCTCATACCAGCAAGACAAATAAATACCCAGAGTCCATGCTGGACTAGTATTACCCGCCCTGAAGTCTACACTGGGCTCTCTTCACTGCCATTGTTACCTGCACTAGCTGAATCAAGACAGCTTGGGTAGGCTAGCTGGGTGCGGCTTTTTTCTACGTAGACATATCCTAAGTGGTGGGTTGGCCCTTTGCTAGATTCCATACCCAGATTAATTTCATCCCAAGGTCCTGATCCTTCAGTGTGCACCATGCGGGCTGACCCTATTGACTTCAGTGCAGCATACGTGGGCGCAGGAGTCCATTTGCGCACAGCTCATTGCAGGAATTCGGGTCCACCTCTTTTGTTAATGGAGATTCTCTAATGTATAAATGGCTACAACAGAATTACGCCAGAGACTAATTTAGCCTAAGATGTGTAGACATGAGACAGTAGAAATTTTTTCCATTGACACCTTTTTTTCCAAAGGAAAATAGCTTTTATAAGAAAGTAGAAAACAAATCATGCCTGTTTTTGTCAAAAATGTTCATAAACTGTTTTTCTTGTTTTTGGTGAAAATCCCCCCAAATTTGATGAAAATGTGGGGGGACGACATTAATTCCTCTCAAAAATGTTGTACGGGAAAATATATTCTGACCATTTCTAAATAGACTCTATTACCTGTTGTATCAACAAATATAAAGCCACAGAATTCTCTGAAAACACTTTCATAAGATAAGCCACAAATTGCCAAAGGAAATCCCTTTAAATGTATTACAGCCATGCCTTCAAACTCGGAGTAAACTCAATCTTACTTTCCCTATCCAGAGGAGATGGCAAAGGAATAGATTGTGGACTCATTCGGGTGACTTACGTATATATAGCAATTTGCATTGTCCTGCTTTCCATCAACCTACTGTGGCCTAATGCATCCGTCAGCAATGCCGTGTAGCGATTTGCATTTGTTACGCTAACATCAATGTAAAGATATCACACAAAACAAACGCTGGAACCTCTCTTCACCCCTGTTGCCCACCAGCTCCATTAATGGAACCCACACTCCCACTCACACCTATTAAGCTGTCACACTGAAATGAACAAGCTGTTGGAGATACTGTGGGGTGGGTGAAGTTGAAAGGGGTGGGGGAAGTTAAGGCACACATCAAGTCCTCCAGCTTCCTGCCTTTGACGGACCTGCACAATAGTGCACTGTTTGGGGCACCCTTTCATTTCTTTGGTAGACAGGATTGGCTCACGCCCACTGTGGCCTTGTGAAAAGCTTCCAGCAGGAAAAGAATCCAAAAACTTTTTTCAACATATTTTCTTTGCTCAATTAAAGGAGTCACGGGGAGCTACAGTACCTGAATTAGAATCCCACAATTTCAAACTGCCTCCATGTAACTTTCAAGTAAATGCCTCCCAAAACCCCCAAACTCTTTCTAGTCCAGCCAACAAAACATAACCAAACCAAACCTGCACTTTTATTAACTCCACTATAAACGTGGGTTCAGCATCTGCAAGAATATAGCAATGCTCCTTACCTGCAGGTCCATGCTCAGGCTTACAGCTAGGGTTGACAGATATCTGGTTTTCGATCAAAAGACCCAGTTAAAAAGTTACCCTGGTGGCTCCAGTCAGCTCTGTTGACCAGGCCAGTAAAAGTCCGGTTGGTGACACAGTGGGGCTGCAGCTCCCTGCCTGCCCTGGCTCTGCACAGCTCCTGGGAAGTGGCCAGCAAGTCCCTCCAGCTCAGGCCCGGCCATGGGGGCTCTGCATTCTGTCCCCACCCTGAGCGCCGGCTGGGAACCGAGTGGAGCAGAGCCACCTGGCCACCCCTCTGCCTAGGAGCTGGAGTGACGTGATGCCACTTCCTGGGAACCGCCTGAGGTAAGTGTCACCTGGAGCCCGCACCCCACACACCCGCCCATACCCCAATCCCTTGCCCCAACTCAGAACCTCCTCCTGTGCCCAAATTCCTGCCCCTTCCCTGAGCCCCCTTCCACACCCATACCCCCTCATTTCTGGCCCCAGGCTGCATCCCACACCCTCAGCCCAGAACCCATAGCCTCTCCCACACCCCAACCCTCTACCGCAGCCTGGAGACCCCCCACTGCACCTGAAACCCCTCATCCCCATACCCATCCCAGAGCTCACACCCCCAGCCAAAGCCCTCACCCTCTCCTGAACCCCAACCTCCTGCCTCAGCCCACTGAAAATGAGCGAGGGTGGGGGAGAGTGAGCAATGGAGGGAGGGGGATGGAGTGAGTGGGGTTGGGATCTCGGAGAAGGGGTGGGGCAGGAGCAGGGCAAGGATGTTTGGCTTTCTGCATTTAGAAAGTTGGCAACCCTACTTACGGCTCAAGTTTGGTTGCTTAGTTTCAATGGAAATAAAACATAAATCTTAAATGATGACTAGAAAACTGCATTCTAGCAGCATTTCTGAGTTCCTATAATGCACAAGATAAAAATCGGCATATTGGCATTCCGAGCATCCCTGAATCTGAACTCTAATGATAAGCTGGATTTGTTTCAGATTCCTTTGGTCCAAATAGTGCTTGGAATAGTCCAGATAAGATTTTATCAAAGATTATTTCCCTGCAGGGAAAATAAGTCTTTGGGAGAAAAATCTAGCATTGTTTGTGCTAGCAGCAAAATTAAGAAACTTGTAATTCTCACAAGATAATGTCAAAGGGACTTATTCAGAGACACAAAGAGCTGCAGATGGGATTTGGAGCTCAGTATTTGTGGTTTAAAGGTTATCTGGTCTGAAAGCAACTGCACCTTCCTACCTTGTCTTCTTTTTTCCATAGTGCTGGAAGGTGAAACAATCATTTAAAATGCTGTGAGTTCTGTTGCCTAAAGCCTTGATCCTGCAACCAGCTCTGGGGAGGCAGAACCCCTTTGAAGTCAATGGGGTGCCATGCAGGCCTGGCGGTCTGCCCAGCACAGAGTTCAGTGCAAGATGGGAGCCTAAAACAAAGCCGTGGCCCAATTTCCCTGCTTTAGAGTGACAATGGCTGAGTCACGTGCTATGAATAATCAATACATGGAAGTACCTGACCATTAATAGTCGAGATTAGAAAGTGTCTCCTCTGCCTTTCTGCTGTATTTAGGACCCACAGCTCAGGACTATCACACTGCCTGAAGTTTCGTACCAGCTATTCTTTTCCTCACCTCCTATCGAGTTTGATTGAAGTCTATGGGATGGTGGGAAAAAACCCAGCAACCACCACCACTTGTAAAGGATAATATTCCCTGTTAGGTTATATAGGCTTTGAGAGTAGATTGCTACTAAACTTATACTCAACCCCTGTTGATTTAACGCCTATTACATTCCATAGCGCTCTTCCATAAGGGCCTTGATATTGTGTGTTTGGGATCTAAATATTTGCTCCAAGTATTGTATCCAATAACTGACCGGACAAGGCGGCGTAAGTTAATATGAAATGGAACACTAGTTACTACCAGTATATGGGGGGGGGGGGGGAGAGAGAGAGAGAGTGTGTGTGTGTGAGAGAGAGAGAAAGAGAGAGAGAGAGAGAGAAAATCAATAGGTTCCGAATGCGGGGGGGAGTTTTTCTGCTAATCTGCAAACATTTTTGGAGTTATACCACTAGCCTGTTTCAGGAAAAGAGCTTGTAGGGTAAAGAGATGTACAAAAAGCTCTGTACCTTTCAATGAACTTTTGAGTATAGAGTTTGTTCTTTTTGCGAGGTGCTGGTTGGAAGCTTAGTGTTATTGGGCAATCCTGAGAGAGTTGCTATGATTCATGTATTGTTAAATTTAAGTTTATGCAAGGCCAGGTAGATGGGAATCTACCATTTATCTCAAGTCTCCTCCTTGCCTTAATAATGGAGGCACAAGCAGAAACTCAATCTACTTATACCTTGAAGCCAAGTATGAACCTTGACACTTGGCACATGGTCTTTTGGGAAATGTAGTATCATTATTGTGAGCCGCTGTGTTGTTAAACCCTGTTATTTATAATTAGCTACCTTAAAGAATGTAGCCATAGTAAGGGTTTTTTTACTATGAAAGGGAGATAAATCACCAGGTCTGATTGCAGCTAGGAAGTTTGTAATGGAGGTTAGACACCGATAAGGGTAAAGTGAATGCAAATGTAAGTCTGGCTGTCCCAGTAAGTTGTAGGCAAGAGGACTTCACATTTGTTTGTTCTGTAAATTAGCAGTAATTCTCTAGGCTGGGCAGTAATGGTTTATTTCTATATAGTTTTGCTTTTTTGCTTCTTTCCTTTAATTTTTTAAATCCAAGAGTTCCTATAATCCTTCCCTCATTCTTCAGTGCAGTATGGCAACCTCTCGCAGCCACGATGCTTGCCAGAAACACTTGGATGCCACCTTCTCTAAAACTGAATTTTAATCCATTTTCCCACCCAAATAAATAAGCAGCAATATTTTGGAACAACAGAATTGTGGATTGATACATCTTATGTTCAGCTAGCAGCAGCCCTTTCAAAAGGGATTCACAGCATGCTCTCTCTTAGAGCTTTCAGTATTAGGGTGTGCAACAATGGCAATATTTAAACTTGAGATATTTGCCTAGGACGGTGCAGTGAATGGCACTTTCTATGCAAGGATCTCAAAGCACTTTTCAAATATTAGCAGTGGCATGCTGGGATACATTTAGTAAGGCCTGCGATTCTACACTTGCACGCAAGGGGTAGCTGTGCATGCAAGATTACGTTGTGCGGATAAAGCGGTATCCTCCCTGCACGTTCAAGGACTGGATGAAATCGTCCCATGGCCACAGCTGGTAAATAATTTCTGATTCTTGTGGAAATGAATCCTGGAGTATGCGTTGCTCACTCAGACCGCGTGCCACCAAACATTAGTGAATTTAGTTACACAAGAACCCTGTCAAGTGGGTGAATCTTATCGCTTCTTTAAGATTGAGGAAAATGAGGCACAGGGCATTTACCGGTAAGTAGCTAACCCAAGATCACACAAGAAGTCTTTACAAAGCAGGGAATAGAATCCTTGTGATCTGACGGCCAAATCTACACCTTCATCTCAAGTCCACTGCTTGCTGTTAATTAACTTTACCTTCACTCTTTTGGACCTCCGGAACAGTCTTAAGACCAGAGACCCCACTTCCTCAATAGCTATTTAAAATATGATTCACAGGAGGGACCTAAAGATGTGTGGTTCCATATTTTAGCTCCAATTCTCAGTGGGGTCCGCAAGGGCGCAAGGAGTTCTATTGCACGGAATTCACTGCACAACGGGGGGGCTTAGTGTGCTTAGCTGACTTTCATGCCATATCTCCTCAGTTTATGAGTAAAAAGGAGTATTTCCCAACAGCCAGCTCTTCAGACTCAGCCTGAGATCTGACAGTCAAGCTGGGTTCTTCCCATCTAGCACGTCCCACCCAGTCATAGGGGTTCTGCACATCAAATCAGGATCTCTTTCACGGATACCAACGCAACGCCATTGTCTTCAAGTTTTGTCCAATTACCATAAACTAGAGTTGTACTCTAGGGCCTAATTTTGCCTGCTGAACAAACATTACTATCACTGATAAGCAAGATAGAAAGAATCCAGCGCAGTAGAGGGCACATCCCTTTATTTGTCAAATGAGCACAGTCAATAGAAAACTTGGTGAGATGAAATGAATGTAGAATTACTCCATGTCATTTTCAGGGTACAACAACTCTTTAATGTCCTTGAAATACTAAATACTCAGCTAAAAAGGTATATGGCTGGGTTTATCTTTTGCCTTTCACAACACTACATAGCTGGTTTTGTGCATTCCTGTTCAAATTATTAGTCTGATGTTATTCCACTAACAAGGACAAACATTTATCTAATATGCTACATTGACATGAAAGCTGTACTCTAGTGATTCTTTCGATTCCTGAGCATCCCTGTTTCACTCCCAATAAAATTTAGTTCAACATTTTTTTTCTTCTATTCAGGAAAATGTGTCTGCCTGAGAACATTACAGTAAGCTAATAGTAGTTCCCATCTTGTAATAAAACACTTGTTCTAACTTATATCTCCTGCAGGACCCTTTTCTTCAAAACGTAATATGCTCATCAGGTTTTGAATATATTTTCATTCCTGTATAATGCACAGTAGTATAACAAAATATTAGTCTATAGCTAGAAAGGTGCCAAGATCTTTCTAAGACTAAATGTACTAGAAAGCACACAAGAACAGTAAATGATTGCAGCATCTTATCTTTTTTTCTACCTCCTAATGCATTTATTACCATCATTATCCTCATTTCACTATACACAAATCTTTCTATCAAGCAGTGACAAATTTGGCCTATTGTCTCTGCTTCGTCGCTATACTGTTTTGTTTCTTTACTCTAGTTGGTATCCCTCAATTTTAAATAGTAATCTAGAATTTCACCACATCATTATGGGCTTCTCTTATTGACTTTCTATGACCGGGTGCCTGACCAATACTTGTTCTGGCAACAAAATGTGTAGCTTTACATGAAATCAACCTAATCTCTAAACAATTGTTTCTTTCAAATAACAGTGGGATGAACAATGCTTTCTTGTTTCATTGGTCACATGGTATTGCTATCTTTATTATTACTTTTTGTCGGTCCATTACTATCAAAGTCACCTACTGTAGTTTCCTCTCATCTCTCAGTCATCTGATAATGTTCGTAGTAATGGAACTATGATGCTTGGACAACAACAATACCCTATTACTTACCAATCTGTCTCACTGGAACAGCTTTCTTACTTATTAGTGCTTCAGATCTCATCCTCTAACATTATGGTGCAATGTGCAGCCACTTTTCTACCAAAATATTAAAAGGCTTTTTCCCCACCTAAGATTCTGAACCTCTAGATGCCCATTTTTATTATTCTCTATGAGTCCTATGATAACTAGAGCATGCTATCAACAGGAAAAATGGCCTCATGGTGAATGGACTGCATTGTGTCGCAGGCAATCTAGGTTCATTTCCCAGCTGTGCACGGGCTTCCAATGTCACCTTGCACAAATCACTTCACCGCACTGTGCCTCAATTCCCCATCCGTGAATGGGGATAATTATACTTCCTTTCTCACACCCTTTTTCTGTCTTTTCCATTCAAATGGTAAGCTCTTTTGGGCAGGGACTGTATCTTTAAGCGTACAGCAGAACCTCAGAGTTACGAACACCAGAGTTATGAACTGACCGGCCAATCACACACCTGATTTAGAACTGGAAGCATGCAATTAGGCAGCAGCAGAGAAAACCAAAAGGCAAATACAGTAGAGTACTGTGTTAATATATACAACTTCAGAAATAAAGGGAAAGCTTAAAAAAGATTGGATAAGGTTTCTGGGCTTGTTTCATTTAAATCAAGATGGTTAAAAGCAGCATTTTTCTTCAGCGTAGTAAAGTTTCAAAGCTGTAGTAGGTCAACATTCACTTGTAAATTTCTGAAGAACCACCATAAGGTTTTGTTCAGAGTTACAAACATCTCAGAGTTACGAACAACCTCCATTTCCGAGGTGTTTGTAACTCTGAGGTTCTACTGTATGTGCAATACCTAGTGCTGTGGGATTCCAAATTCTCCTGGGCCCTTTAAGTAGTAACTGTTACTATAAATAATTAATCATAGTTGTCCAGACGCTCAGCTAGTGTAAATCAACACAATTCTCAATGAAGTCAATGGGCCAGATTCCCAGTGGCTATAAACTGGTGTAGCTTCACTGAAGTCACTGAAGCTATGCTGACCTACACTTGTTAAGGATCTAGACCAACATTTCCCTACTAATCATTTGTTTTCTCTGCCCCATCAGATTGCTCTCATTTATTCACTGGCAATATACTACTCCTAATGTTGACATTTTCACATATTATCTACTGGAGCCATTTATAATATTGTCTCTTCCCTTTGCCAGCCTCAATGATTCAGTGCAGCAGAAGGGTTAAAGTCAAAACCCTGCCATTCAGCAGCTGGGATATGAACGGTTCTACCAAAACGTTCTGTAGTCTAAGGCACTGGTACAACCTGACCCTGAAAATATTATTGATATGGAAATGAGTATAATTAGCAGCATAAATGATGCGTTATTTATGATTCAAGTCAACGTGGTAAATCACCAATAGTTCACTATCATTACCATGCAAATAGAAGGAGGTGGTTAATGGGCCCGTTGTTAAAAATAGACCACTTGCTTCTTCATGTGGAAATGAAAGGCAAGGGTTTGAGTTAAAGGCAGAGATAGGATAGTTCATCATATTATCATTCCAGAGTCTTGGAAGTGGAAAACCCGAGACTCCATACCACAAAGGATTGTCAACTTGGCGTGTTATGCGTGTTATCATAGGATCACCAACATTAAAGTTAGATGTCCTCCAGTTCACCTCCATGATAGTAATGGATAGTTCCCTATGGTGTTTCACATAATATATTATGGGAAAATATTTAAGGAACTATATGGAAAAATAACATAGAGGCCCCAATTGAGAATAACACTTAAGCAAAATCCCAACTCTAAGCTTAAGATCATCAGACTTAAGCACATGTGTAAAGTTAAGTGTGGGCTTCAGTGCTGTAGTGAATGGGGGGCTTTCTGAGTCAGGGACTGAGTGTTGTGCCTCCTCTTTTCTTGTAAATTCTTCCCTGATGTCATTCTTTCATTTCAACAGAGTTGTGCTAGGGATGAATTTGACCCTCTGTGTTAGTCACCTCAAGAACTGGACCTTATACAAATAATCAGTTCAACGTCAAGGTCCCCATCTTTACTCTACTATCAGAGTGCCTCCCAAACTTTAAGGTATTTAGTCTCCTTCCCTGTGAGGTAGGGAAGTATTATATAGATGGAGAACCGAGGCACAGCAAGGCTAAATGACTTGCTCTAGGCCACACGGGAAGTCTGAGGCAGAGTGGGGGAACTGAACCAGGATTTCCCGAGTCAAACCACTAGCTAATTAAGATTGAAATTCACCCCACATACAGCAGGCCTCTCCAATGTCTATCCACCACTTCAGCCCTATCTTGAAGGCTTACGTGGCACTTAAGTTGGTGTTTGGCCTTCTGTACAGCATGAATTTCACCTTCAGTGAATATTTAAATCACGGACTTCAGCTGTGATATGCAAACCTATATAGAAAATCCTAAAATTCAAAGCAACCCAGGTGGGATTTTTATGCAGAGATATATTTAAGAGCCACGTATGCCATCAATCAAAACAGAGATATTAATCAACACGGGGGTATCCAATTAACAGATCTTTCGACCTGTATCTCAGTAACGACTAATAATATGTTAACCTAACCAAGATTTCACACTTTATTCCTGCTTCCGTGACGTGAAAAACTGGAAGGAATGACTCCCCATTGTCACCAGCTGGGTCTATAACAGGGCATACTGAGTGTGAAATAGTGGTGTTACAGTGCTGTATGCCTAAAATGTGTGTCTTCTCCTTCTCCACCAGCCACTTACAGTGATGAGAAATGACACTATGTGTAATGGAAGATGGGACAGTCATAAACTCCAGGGCTGATCTACAGCAAGGGTGAGATAACAATATGTTCTGCTTCAATAGTGCTGCTGCTATTAGCTGTGTTCTGATACAGCCTTGTGAAGACAGTTTCATTCTTAAGGAACAGTACTTTCTCCTCTCCCCGGTGCTACTGCTTTTCTTTGGGGGTAGTACATGCAGCTTAGCTCCTCTGGCAAAAATCAAAACCGTTAGTGGACAAGGTCACTCCAATTACATACACATGCATTAGAACTTATGGAAACTAAACTCATTTAACTGAATTATCAATCAGAAATAGTATGACACTAAAAACTCTATGTGATTTACTAATAAACGTCAATAAGCACTATTTATATTAATACATTATTTTTCACTCAAAAATAAAATTAGATCCCCATTTACAAAAACAATCACATCATTGACGATGTTTGCAACAACTTTATCACATGCAGATTTCATTACAAATATATATTGCCTGCTATGTTCTGCTATCAATTATTTATCCCTGCTTTTGTTTAACTGTAATTAAGACACGTGGGAACATATACAGGGCTTGCTTTACACTTGCTCTCGAAAGGAGAAGACAGTTGCACCTCCCTGAGAGAGCAGGGACAGCACTGGGAGATGTTGGATAGAGTTTACGTTATCCACCCTCTCTCCGAGGTCCTGCCGATGGTTCAGCTTTGGGATCGGATGTGCAACTGACACAATGGGATGGCCACCATCTTGACAGACCCTGCGGATTGAACTGGGGACTACTGGAGCTAAAAGCATGAGCTGGGATAGCTGGATCTGAAGAGCCCCGCAGCTGGGGGCTGTAACAGATCTCACCCCTCTGTGAGTCATCTTAGAGGAATTTTAGTATTTACTGCATAGACTTGCATGTCACATACTCACCAGTGGGTTATATCCGCACAGGCGATGGCCTCAGTGAGGCTGCACACGCATGCAGCAGTACAACCACGTGGAGTTAACTGCAGGATTAAGCCCTTAAATTACTGCCTGGGCTTTTTAAGGGCCAGATCCTGCCTCATTGACATCATTAAGAATCTAACTATTGACTTCACGGGTGGTGGCCAAAGTCCTACAATGAAGGCCACCTGAAAATGTGCTGAATCAGCACAACCACCTTTCTCAAGCCAAACTAGGACTGCTCGTGTCCAGGTCCTCTCAGTGGAGGAGGTATTTGATGTCTTGCCTTGCCGCAGCCCCTCGAGGAGCATAACTGGGGGGTTTCCACCCAGTTTTACACTGGCACAATTGGGGTGTGCTGGAAAAAGCAACTAACAAAAAAAGCATAAAGAAAATGACTTCCACTTGCCCATACAGGAGAGAATAGTTAATAGTAAGGGCACCAGTCTAGGGAGCTTGGGAGTCCATCAGGCCCCTGCTCTGTCACAGCCTTCCTGTGCGATCTTGGGTCAAGATTTTCAACGGTACCTAGTGATTCTGAGTACTCAACTAGATGCCTTAAGGAGGCCTGATTTTCTGAGGGTGCACACTTAACATTTTTCTTTTTAAAATCAGGCCCTTTTAAGGTATCCCAAGGGAGGCACCCGAAATCCCTAGTCACGTTTGAAAATCTTCGCCTTAGTCTCTCTGGGCCTCAGTTCCCCATCTGTACAATGAGGAGAATATCATTACCCTCCCGCACATAGGTATTGTGTGCATTAATATGTTACAGTCACTTTGATGATATGTTAATAGAGGCTATGTAAGTACCCAAGATAGATTGCTGGATACCCCCTGAGAATGAAAGTAATTAGAGTTGGCTAAAATTCCACTGATTTTTTATTCTGCAAGAATATTTTCATCATTTTTCCACCAGCTTTAAAAATCCAAATTTTCCTTCTTTTGAAGTAATGAAAATTAATGAGATCCAACAGCAGCATTCTGGCATCTTTAGTAACTATTGATAAAAACCTTGTTTTCAACAAACACATGCCAAAATAATTTACCAGTCTGCTACAGTTTACACAGTGCGTGCTATTGCTATAGTAAATTGTTATACAAGATTTAAAAATAATTTGTTGGAATGGTATTAAGATCAGGGATATTAATCAATGGTTTATTAATATTTTTATTAAGAGTAATAGAACGCTACATCTGTTAAAGGGATATTGCTTTACAATACACGCTCTAACAAATTTGTAATCTTAACAAAAAAAAAATCTGTCCTGTCAGGCTCTTATCATTTGGCTGCAGTTATCTTTTCAGGCACTTTTAGCACTTGATTAATTAATAATTGTTGCTCAGGTCATGCTGCTCTGCAACTCTTGTGCCCTGACTGTGAATCATAATCTGGTGCTAAAAATTTAATAGGTACACTGCAGTGATATCTGAGGCCTGGTCTACACTAAGAAGGGGGTTCGAATTAGGGTACGCAAATTCAGCTACGTGAATAGCGTAGCTGAATTCGAAGTACCCTAATTCGAACAACTCACCTGTCCACACGCGGCGGGGTCGAACTCCGCGGCTCCAAGGTCGACTCCGCCAACTCCTTCTGCCGAGGTGGAGTACCGGAGTCGACCGCGGCGCTTCCGGAGTTCGAACTATCGCGTCTAGATCAGACGCGATAGTTCGAACTCCAAAAAGTCGAACTCTTCGCGTCGAACCGGCAGGTAAGTGTAGACGTACCCTGAGACGCACGCCCTGCTGAGAGTTAAAATAACTTATTTTTTGTAAATCTAGCCCTTTTTAAATTTAAGGCAGGATTAGCCTTCAATGATTCCAAATGCCACCAACAACAGTAATTAGCAGCTACGCTGGTTCATTGAGAGATTACCTGATAAGAATCCAATTATGGTTTTTTTTAAGCCATCATTACACATTATTGAACTATTTTCATGCAGTGCATCTGAGTTCATTAGATACCTGTAGAAGCTGAAATGGTCAATACTTTTTTTAAAAGGATGATCTCTGAGAAACTCACTTTCAGATTGCCTGTATCCAGCTCACTGAGAGACTATTTATTTTACCAGCCAGCCTCCCCTCAGTTCTTCCTGAGCGATTCACATGGACAACAGTGTGAGATGAACGGCAGGCAACATCTGTGAGCTTAATGGAAGAGTATTGTCTTCCCATGTTATACAGCTTTGATTATATTGTAAAGGAGGTACCGAGTCTTTTATAACATACAATCCAATAAGTACTACAGCCTCACAGATTACATCTGATCCTTGTCTTCCTACACCATAAATAACCTGGGGGGTGGGGGAATCTCTTTGCAAGTGAAGTGCCTTGAGACAATTACTTACTGTTAAATGAAATGTCTTATTTCAAACAATACTGTGTGTGTGTGTAAGTAAAACTTTCTACAAGCCTCAAGAAGCCAAAGACAATGGCAGTTTGTATCATAAAAACGTACATCTCGACATCTACTATTAGTGCCTTCCAAGGTGTATTTTAAATTAAACCAAAAGGCTGGATTCTCACTTATATATGAGTCCCTTTTGCACTGCTCTGGCAGAGTAAAGGGGCCTTAAAGCGTATGCCAGTTACATTTAACCCCACACTTAGACCTTCTGATACTGCCAAATGTAAGAGTGTAAAGGAGAATCAGGCCCTAACTGTTTAAAACCAGATTCCATCCTCAGCAAAACCTGGGTAGAGAAATATCAATTAGCTTCAGGGTTTTCCTGGGAGCATGCAACCATACAGAATTATGTATGTTGCACGACAGTAATAGTAACGCAACAGCACACGAGAACCAAGAGTTCCATGTCTGGTGGAAGGAAAAACGTGCCAAAAAATTTGCTACTAAAGAAACCTACGCAATATCGTGAGATTTTATGAAAAAGGGGAGGGATGAGGCATTAAATTGCATTCTCATTTTTTTTACTAATTATTAGTATTCATGTGACCAACACAACACCCCAATCCTGCAACCTCTTCCACATTTGTCAGTGGGGTCCCAAGCGTCTGCCCCACTCACTTGGGCAGAGAAGCTTTAAGTTTCGGTACCTAAGGGCTTGTCTACACAGCAAGTTACTGCATGGCAAGCCAGGGTGTGAATCTACATGCACCAGCTTGACTTGCAGTAATGTCATGTGTGGAAATTGCTATAGCAGACTGAAAGTCCCGGAGCACTAAGCCTACAGATTGGCTAAACCTTTGAGATCAAAAGAGGTCAGTGGAAATGAGTTAAACCCTTAACTGAATGTATAATAGTGTTCATGTAAACATTAAGAAATGGAAAGAAATGAGAAGTCACCCTCGATACTTAAGGCATTTATCTGAAGCCGATCACGGCAGCATCTCAGTGTTTGTAGTATCAGCGCTATCTCAGTTTGGTTGTGTAACAGGAAGAAATGCACCCTTTTACTGTGGGTGTAATGGTGTAAAACTGAGTAAATAAAAAACCAGTTCTAGCGTTGAGCTTGGTAAGCCCCCACATGACCATCAAAAGAAACTGGAGACTGTCTGTGGTGGCTCTTGGCTTGCATGAAATGAGCATACAACCTGGGAAACCAACCAGAGACTCCCTTAAAACCGCTTGGAATGCTAACTTCACAGGCTAGGAATTACAAGTGGCCTCAACTGATGTAAACTGGTGCAGCTCCACTGAAGTCAATGATTTACGCCAGCTGAGGATTTGGCCCAAGGAGCTTGGAAAGCGGAGAAGTAGTTATGGTTATCCTATGCTGTAGGTACTTTGTAAAGCAAATCCCCTCCCAAGCTAGAGCAGTCTGATGTCTTACAACTTAAAAATATTATTTTATTCGGATTTTTCCCCTTCTATTCTCTGCTATACAAATAATCTTTGCTTCCATGTAAAATAACTGCAACACGGAGACTTAAGTTGGGATGACTATTGGTTGGGTACCTCTGAGAAGAAGGTGGAGCTGAGAGTGAGGTAATGGCCCAAACCATCTGTTATTGGACAGAGGGGCTGTAATCCTCCGTCCCACCCCAAAATTGATCTCTGGTGTTAATAGAAGCTATTAGGAGAATCGAACAAAACCCCCGAATGCTAGATTTAGTTACAGTTAAAAAAAAACTTGTTAATTCTTTTTCTGTCCTTATATAGATCTGTTTTTCTTCATATAAACAAAGAAATCAAGAATAGAAATTTAAGGGGAGATCAACTGTTACCATTTTCGTGGCTCAATAAGTTCAAACAGCACAAAGAACCTAAAAGATTTAAATAATTTAGAGCACTCTCAAGTTGTTCACATTCCTTTGTTCTCAGGAGAGAACAACTTCAAAGACTAAAAAATAATGGATATGACTGATTTCCATGTAACAAGTCTCTTGAGAACAAACCTGGCATAAGAGTAATAACGAACTAAATTATTTGAATAACCTTAGCTATTTGACCATTCTTCCTGTTTGATGGCATCAATGGTGCTTGTTATAGCTTTGCCAGACAGATCAGATGATTTTAGAAGAGTGGGGTTGGTATCAAAGAATTTGAGACACTGAGAGATATTTCCAATAGGTCTGAAAAAAGTCGCCGTAAAGCATTTAGGATCTCAAAAGATTCACAGCACTTTGTCTTAACTTTGCTCTCACTTGCTAGAGAACAAGAACGGTAAAGAGTAATAAAGAATCTAGTGAACTAACTAAAATCAAAACACTCGCTATTTACTACCTTCCCTTCCCTCCCCTCCCTCCAGGGGAAAAAAAAAAGATTCTGAACTCAAATGTTTCTGTTTTAGTAGTACAGTGGAACCTCAGAGTTACAAAGACCTCGGGAATGGAGGTTGTTCATAACTCTGAAATGTTCGTAACTCAGGACAAAATGTTATGGTTGTTCCTTCAAAAGTTTACACCTAAACACTGACTTAATACAGCTTTGAAACTTTACTACACGGAAGAAAAATGCTGCTTTTAACCATCTTAATTTAAATGAAAAAAAATCATAGAAACAGTTTCCTTACCATGTCAAATTTTTTTAAGCTTTCCCTTTATTTTTTTAATATTTACATTTAACACTGTACTGTATTTTTTTTTTGTATTTGCTGCTGCCTGATTGCATACTTCCAGTTCCAAATGAAGTGTGTGGTTGACCGGTCAGTTTGTAACTCTGGAGTTGGGAACTCTGAGGTTCTACTTTATTGGTCTTTTCTTTCTTTCATTCTCCTCCAGCTGTCCCGATACCGCTGTGACACTGTAAGCTTGTAAGTGTAGAGATCGCCTAAAGCTTGAAGCAGGTCATCAGCAGCAGCATTCATTTTGGACAAACTAGTCACATGAAAAATATATGCAATATATTTTCCCCTCTCTTCTGTTTGTGAATTATCCGCAAATTAAACTGAGAACCTCCGGAGTTATAATAGCAACAACCAAAAACAAAGGAAGGAAGGAATACAAGCCATCATGGTTCAGGGCATAAGCAGACTTCTAGTTAATAAGTACTAGGAAGGAATTTTCCCAGTTACTCCAAAACAGCGTGGTTACAAAAAAATGCAGGAGTTTTCTGATACTGGCCACTGTCAAAAGACAAGATCCTGGATTAGATGGACTGATGATCTGAGTCAGTATAGTGTACAGTTTTACACTTTTTTTGTTATTCAAAATTGCTCAATGAACATTTCAGTTTGGACTTTCAAAAGCACCAAGTTGTGTGCCCATCACGCAATGCAAACCATCTACTGCTGTATATTGGTAACAAAAACATTCTTGTCTGCAGATGACAAAGTAGACATGAATCCCAAATAACTACAATTGTTAGAAAAAGGGGTGCGGGAGAAATCAAATGTTAAATGAAAACACTACATGCAGTATTTGGAAGACAAAAAAAATGGTGAAAAAATGAATTCACACCAGCCTTGGATTAGCGTTCTGACCCAGGGCCACACAAACAGTCTATAGTGAATGAAAAGTCTCATTGAAAACTTAATCCAAAGAACTTTAAATTTTCAATGTTATATTAACTCCTACAAAAATCCTCAGGTTTGGAAGGCAACAATTTCAAACCAGAGACATTCCAAGCAACTACTGTAGTAGATGGTGTCAATGTAATGACACCAGAATAAAGTAGGTGTAAGAAAGACGTTAAATATCTACCTAGCCATAGAGGATGGAAAATGGGATCATCAGGCAAAACTGGCGATAATCAAAAGTCCAAGGTCCCCTATTTTGATAGGCAAACCTGTCTATGCCACAAAATATTTTAATACCCCTTCAGCAGAAAGGGAATGAATATCAAAACCATCTCTGGATAAAAACATAATTTCTCACCCACAGACACACCAGAGGAAAGAATAGGAGAACGTTAGGCATATTTTCAAAGGGTCAACTTTGAATGTTACACTTGCATTTCCAGCAGCTGCAAAGTATAGCTGACATGAATGATAGAATCTTTTCCCCTACCTACTTGCTTGCTGGATGGAATCAGACCTATTTTCCATATTCTAGTACTGATACTAATACTGGCAAGCTCTTATATTAGATCTCAGAAGATCTCGAAGCACTTCACAAAATTATCCCCATTTTACAGATGGGGAAACTGAGACATGGACAGGGAAAGCAACTTGCCCACGGCCACACAACAGGCTAGTGGCAGAGCCGGGAATGGACCAGAGAATGACAATGCAGTTTCATGGCAACTTCCGAATTTCCCAAATTTGGTTTAGTTCCAGTGTGGAACGAAACCAGACCTAGAAAACATCTTCACAAAAACACAATAGTGTCAAAAGAAGAGGTAGGTAGGGGTGTGTTTATGTAGCCTAGTGGTCAGGGATATAAGAGAACTGGGTTCAAGTCCCTGCTCTGCCTTACTCAGAGTTATCTAGGATGAAAAATTCTGCTCAGAATCAGGCAAAGCAGAGACTACAGTTTCTCTCCTTTGACCGCAAAACAGCATATTTCATTTCAGCAAAAGTATTCCAATGAGCTCAAAACAAATTCTAGGTCTACCGAGTCCCAGTTCAGTGCTCCATCCACTAGGCTACACTGCCCCTCCTTGCCACCAATGCCTCGGATTGATTATAAGAGCCAAACTGCAGTTAGCAGATCAGTTTGGTTTTGTAAAGTTATCCCTTTATGTTCTGCTTTTGACTATCAATGGAGAGGTGTCTTTTCTACCTGGGAATGTTTCAGATCTGCAACACCACACTGATAAAGAGCATCCCTACTCCCACCTCCACCCCCACTAAGCAAGAGACAGCAGCTCCAATCACATTGGTTCAAACTTCTTGTGCCAAGAATTCTCTCTCATCAGTTACACAGAGGAAGCAGCCCAAGTACTCAGGTACTCAGTCAGAGAAAATTATGCTAAGAATAACAGAGTTAAACATCCCATTTGTTGTCCCAAAGGTGGGAGAAGTTACGTCTCAAGGGATTTCTTTAAAATATGTTAAAGCCATGATACTTTCAGGGAAAGAACCATGGTGGTATAGAAAAACAAATAAAGAGGAGGCTGGAGGTGACAGGAAGAAAATCCTGGCCCCTGTTATAGTCAATGGGAACTTTGACATTGACTTCAATAGAGCTGGTATTTTACCCCTGAAATTTACTTGCATGAAAAGGGACGAGAGATCCAGGCCCCTTCTTTCCTCCTCCTTTGTGCTTTGAGGCAGAAAGGGTGTTTAACGGGACAGTTGGGGACACCCCCAGCACAAAAGGGCTCTGGTGGCGTAGAACCATTGAAATGATAGGGATTGCAAGGCATAAATAAGGACAGAATTTGTCCAAGAGCCTTTTAAGAAGTGAATAAAAGTGAAGCAGATTGCATCACATAGCACGTGTAATCTTTAGTCAGTCTGTCCTGAGTAGTGCACCATGCTGGGAGTGTATAGCAGTTGCTCTTTTCCATAATCTAGAAAAGATGCTTTTTTAAAAAAAAAAAGAAAGCAGCAGCCCGTGTTTGTACATAAACAACAGGCATGTGCATTCTGTGCTGCAGCCTAGGAGAAACCAGAGAGCCAAAATATTGAGCTTAGAAAACCTAGAAATTCAGGAGTTTGCTATTCATGGCTTTTTAAAGCAGATACTAGCTGGCCTCTTACGTGGTGCTGGATAATTGTCTTTGTTACTTTTATCCACACCAGAATTTTTTGTTTTGTTTTTAGTGCTGTTAAGCCCAGCACTAAAGGTTTTAGAGCTGTGTATTCTACTGTTTTCCAATTCTCCTCCCTGTTTGGTGTTTCGTAGCATATGGCCATTAAGATTATAGTCTCTCTTTTCTCCATCTAGCCTCATTACCTTATTTTTTTAAAGATTAGATTGCATATATGGCACTTCCTGCTTAGGGGTCTGCTCTGTCCAAGTTCTAATTTTATCTTCTTAGCGTACCTTTCCAGGTGTCCAGGGAGTACAGCAGTGCAAAATTTGGCCCAAGGATTGCTATTAGGGCCAAATGTTACTCTGATATTTACTCTGTACATTCCCACTGAGGATAATATGGAGTGATTAAGGAGAAGTTGATGCCTTCTGACCCAGTTACCATTGTCACCTAATTCTTGTCTTGAATCCTTCACTGACCTATTCCTTATGGGACTGAAAAAAATCCATTCTATATTTTAACATGTTCTGCACAGTGGCCTTTTTGCAGACCAGAAAGGAGATCTGGGCATAGGAGATCTGGGCAAAAATGTTTTCTCAACAAATTATAAGGTTTGATCAAAAGCAAAGTTTTTTCCCCATAGGAAAACGTCAATCTTAATGACATTTCTCCCCATAGGAAAACTTTAAACAAAACGTTTCATTTCCAGTCGACATTTTGATTTTTTTTAAATGTTTTATTTTAAATCAACATTTCAAAAGGCGGTGTCTAATTCACAAATGTCAAATGTTTTGTGTTTGGGAATTTTTTCTGAACTTCTCCTTCCACAGATATTGTCCTGAGGTTTTAAATGTTTGGCCCATTTTGGGATGAAGCAAATATCAAAATATCATATTTTCCATGGGACAGAAATCCATTTTCTGAACAGCTCTAGTGAACAATTTTAATTGAGGGCCTAATTTGGCCCCTAGTTTATCTATTATTAGATGGTATACTTAACAGTTGAAAGATAAAGAAATAAAGGGACACAGAAAGGAAAGTGTTATAGTCAGTAAACATTATTTCATCTTATTCAATTTAATTTTGTTCAGCACATTCCAAATTGCCAAGGGAGGGCTTTAAACTAGACTCAAATGGACGCAGGTGACAAAACCCCACAGGTAAGCATAAAAAAGGACAACCTTAAGAAAGGGCTAGATTTTTTGTGGGGGTGGGGAGTGACTGGAAGATTATAATAGGACCATAGGACCAGCTCAGAGGGAATTTACTCAACATCTTAGATGTCTATACACAAATGCAAGGACTATGGGGAATAAACAGGAAAAACAGGAAACATTAGTATGTACATTAAATTATGACTTAGCTGGCATCACAGAGACTTGATGGGATAAGTCTCATGACTGGCAAATTGGTATAGAGGGGTATAGCTTGTTCAGGAAAGACAGGCAGGATAAAAGGGGAAGCAGTGTCGTGTTATACATCAAGAATATATACACTTGTTCGGAGGTCCAGAAGGTGGTGAAAGGCAAACCAGTTGAAAGTCTCTGGGTAAGCGGAAAAAGAAGTGGTAAAAAGGGTTACAAATGGGGTGATGTCATGGTAGAGGTCTACTATAGATCACCAAATCAGGAAGAGGTGGTGGATGAGACTTTTCTAGAACAAAACATCATACGTATCCAAAACACAAGACTTACAGCAAAACACAGTATTTCCAATAAGTTCTTGGAATGTGTCAGGAACAACTTTTTTGTTTCAGAAAGTGGAGGAAGTAACCTGGGATACAGCCATTTTGGACTCTGACCAAAAGAGAGGAATTGGTTGAGAATTTGAAGGTGGAAGGCAATTTGGGTGAAAGTGATCACGAAATGATGAGTTCCCGATTCTAAGGAAAGGAAGGAGAAAGAGCAGCAGAATAAAAAAAAATGGACCACAACAAAGCAGACTAACAAACTCAGAGAAGTGGTAATTAAGGTCTCCTGGGAAGAAAACCTAAGAGAAAAATAAGTTCAGGAGAGGTCATAATTACTCAAGGAGACAATATTAAAGGCACAATTGCAACCTATCCCAATGCTAGGGAAAGACAGAAAGAATAGTAAGAAGCCAATATGGCTCCATCAGGAGCTCTTTAATGACCTGAAAATCAAAAAGCTATCCTATAAAAAGTAGAAACATGGACAAATTGCTAAGGAGTGCAAATAAATAGCATAAGCATGTAGGTACAAAATCAGAAAGGCCAAGGCACAAAATGAGTTACATCTAGCCAGGGACATAAAAGACGCTAAGAATTTCTTTAAAAACATTAGGAACCGGAGAATATTGAAGAAAAGCATAGGTCCCCTGCTTAGAAGGGAACGAAAGGTAATAGCTGAGGACATCAAGATGGCTGAGGTGTTTAATGTTTACTTTGCTTCAGTCTTCACTAAAAAAGGTTAATGGCGACCAGATACTCAATACAACTAGTATTAGCAAGGGGGAAGGAACACAAGCCAAAATAGGGAAAGAACAGGTTAAAGAATATTTAGACATAATTAGATGTATTCAAGTTGTTAGGGTCTCATGAAATTCATCCTAGGGTAGTTAAGGAACTAGCTGAAGCAATCTTGGAATCATTAGCAGTTATCTTTGAGACCTCATGGAAGACGGATGAGGTCCCAGAGGACTGGAGAAGGGCAAACACGGTACCTATCTTTCCAAAGAGGAACGAAGAGGACCGGGGGAATTTTAGACCAGTCAGCCTAACTTTGATACCTGAAAAGATTCTGGAACAAATATTAAACCATCAATTTGTACACACATAGAGGATAATAGGGTTATAAAGAATATCCAGCATGGATTTGTCAAGAACAAATCATGCTAAACCAACCTAATTTCTTTGACTGGACTACTGTCTTTGTGTTTACGGCAGAATAGGACATATGTTTCTGAGGAAATCTGAGACTGGGAATGTGTTGGGTCGCCCTGTGGTAATCTTTAAAACTGGTAAGAGCCAAGGTGTGGCTGGCTGGCTGGCTGGAGCACACCCACAGACAAAGTTGGAGCGACTTACATGCTGGAGGCTGTTTGTGAGCAGTCTGGATTGGAGGCTACAGCAGCAAGGCATTGGAAAGAGCTCCCCAGATTACAGAGTAGGGAAGACACAGCTACTCACTTGGCTGAATTGTACCCTGGTATGTCACGGACACCAAGCTGGGAGGGGTTGCAAGCACTTTGGAGAACAGGATTAGAATGTAAAATGACCTTGACAAATTGGAGAATTGGTCTGAATTCAACAAGATGAAATTCAATGAAGATAAATGCAAAGTACTTCACTTACGAAGAAAAAATTAAATGAACAGCTATAAAATGGGGAATAACTTGGTAGGAAGTAGTGCTGAAAAGGATCTGGGGTTTATAGTGGAACACAAATTGAATTAGAGTCATCAATTTGATCCAGTTGTGAAAAAGGATATCTGGGGCATATTAGCACTGTTTATAAGACAGGTGAGGTAATTGTCCCTCCACTTGGCACTGGTGAGGCCTCAGCTGGACTACTGTGTCCAGTTCTAGATACCACATTTCAGGAAAGATGTGGACAAATTGGAGAGGGTCCAGAGAAGAGCAACAAAAATGATAAAAGATTTAAAAAACCTGATCTAGGAGCAGAGGCACCATCTTTCTGAGTTGCCAGGGGCTGCTTGACCCCTGCTCTGCCCCAGGCCCCGCCCCCACTCCACCCCTTGCCCCAACTCCTCATCCCACCACTTCCCATCCCCATTTCCTCCCCCGAGCACACCTCACCCTTGCTACTACCCTTCCCCCCACAGCACTTCCTGCACACCGCTGAGCAGCTGATCGTGGGAGGCACTGGGAGGGAGGGAAAGTAGCTAATCAGCAGGCCCTTCCGGCGGGCGGAAAATGCTGGGGGGAGGGGTAGAAACTGATTGGGAGGCTGCCAGTGGGTGCTGAGCACCCAATATTCTTTTCCATATGTGCTCCAGTCCTGGAGCACCCACAGAGTCTGCACCTATGCCTAGGATGGCAGGTTAAAAAAACTGGGCAGGTTTAGTCTTGAGAAAAGACTGAGGCGGGACCTGATAACAGTCTTCAAATGGCTGTATAAAGCGTACAGTGATTGATTGTTCTCCATGTCCACTGAAGGTAAGACAAGAAGTAATGGGCTTAATCTGCAACAAGGGTGATTTAGGTTAGAAATCTTGTCCTAATACCTAACTGTAAGGTAATTAAGCTCTGGAATAGCCTTCCAAAGGAAGTTGTGGAATCCACATCATTGGAGGTTTTAAAGAGTAGGTTGGATAAACACCTGTCAGGGATAGTCTAGGTTTACTTAGTCCTGGCACAGCACAGGAGGCTGGACTTGATGACTTCTTGAGGTCCCTTCCAGCCCTACCTTTCTATGATTTTATGAGTCCTTGTTCATTCAAAACTGCTCTGCTGAGCAGTGTAGTTACCTTACTTCAAACAATAAACTAAGTGACAGCTTTTGATATCCTTAATCATATTGAGTAGTCCTATATTCCACAGGTAACCTCCTTGATTTGAATGGGTTTCCTTTTAGAATATGGTGGTATACAACGTAAGTAAGGGTTTCAAAACCTGGCCCTAACAGAGACTATGCATATGATGATTTAAATATCCTCCAAACTATGGGCTTGTCTACATTACCTGCTGGATCGATTTATCACATCTAGTCTAGACGCGATAAAATCGATAGCCAAGCACTCTCCCGTCAATTCTGGTACTCCACCAGGGCGAGAGGCTCAGGCAGAGTCAACAGGAGAGCATCAGCCGTCGACTTACCTCAGTGAAGACACCATGGTAAGTAATCTAAGTACATCGACTTCAGCTACGTTATTCATGTAGCTGAAGTTGTGTAACTTAGATCAATAATGCCCTCCCCCCCACCCCCGCCCCCAGTGTAGACCAGGCCTATGTCATGTAAGTTTTTCAATAAAATCTAAGTTGAGACAAGTTCCTTTTCTTATTCCCTTCCCACATATGGTGAAAATGTAAAGACAGACATTTTAGCAGCTGCTAAAGTAGTAAGGAATTGCCTACTTTTACAATAAAGAAAATAGGCTCTGTCTACAAAATGTCAAAGATGAACAGTTGTTGTCCTTTTAATTTTCTCTGTTCTTCTTATAACAAACCATAGCTGGTAGTTTAACACTAAGTGCTATTTTTTACAACATGCAGAAGTTACATATTTAAGGCTACAGCCTCAACTGGTGTAAATCAGATTAGCTTCACTGAAGTAAAGCTATGAATAACCCCTGTGAATCAAGACTTTACACCGTACTTCCAAAGCACTCCTGTCACCTTGTAAAAAGTACAGTGTACTTGAAATTAATGAAAACAAAAATGGACAGCTGTTGGCACCTATCAGAGAATCGGTACAACTATATGCGGAGTAAACCTTCACAGAACCTCCTGCAATGTATAACAGGAGGTCGATCTTTTCCCACAATTCAATTTAGTACACAGTACTAAAACTAAACGATACAAAAAATGCATGAAAAGTTCCACAAGCATTGGTCTAGAACAGGGGTAGGCAACCTATGGCACGGGTGCCGAAGGCAGCACGCGAGCTGACTTTCAGAGGCACTCACACTACCCGGGACCTGGCCACCAGTCTGGGGGGCTCTGCATTTTAATTTAATTTTTAATGAAGCTTCTTAAACATTTTAAAAGCCTTATTTACCTTACATACAACAATAGTTTAGTTATATATTATAGACTTATAGAAAGAGACCTTCTAAAAATATTAAAATGTATTACTGGCACGCGAAACCTTAAATTAGAGTGAATAAATGAAGATTCGGCACAGCGCTTCTGAAAGATTGCCGATCCCTAGTCTAGAAGTATCTAAGCACAGATAATGAAAGATGAAATAATACAGATTAGTGTCCAACAAATTCAAGCATTGCGGCTTATAAACCTGCAAGAAAAATCTAGTGCTGTCCATGTTGTTGGTGGTGATAGTTATCCAAAGTGATATTCATATGTCACATGACAGCTGAATTTTAGCCTACGGGTGCATGCATTGGAATACTTTACTATAAACCTTGTCCAGTTTGCATTCCTTTCATTTCTGTTTAGTTGCCCCAGGGTACTGCAATTTGTATGCACAACGCCTGCTAGATTTATATGTGATGCGGGGAATGGGCAGCTTGCAAGCAAAAGGAAAGAGTTAAATACCATCTGGTGGAACAAGAGTGATACTGTTCTCAGCACCGCCTTTGCACATTGCATGGATTGTGAATGTTCAAGTCCCTTTTTTTAGCTTGTTTATTAGGGGCAGATACTCCATCATTCATTCTGCTGTAGAAAAAATTGGGGGGGGGGGTCGTGACTGGGGCGGAAAGGTATGCAAGGAATGAGAAGGAGGAGGAGGCAGCGTCCAAGTTACCCAAGGTCTGTAAGGCATACAGGCTGACTGGCCTTTTATGTACTGTGCACAGTCAAAGGTTTCTGACACGCAACGTTCTTTTCTGTGCTTTGTAGTGACAAAGAGGCAAGGACAGACATGGATCACAAGTTACTAAAACTGGGACTGATCACATGTCACAATGGATAGAGTGTGAAAACTTTATATAGAAAAGGACACGGGTCAACATTTTACAGATTCTAGTGATTTTGGGTGCCTAACATGAGAAGTTTCAAAGGGGCCTGATTTTCAGAAAACACTGAGCACCCGCACTCTGACAATCAATTCCTTTTAAATGCGCGTTACGTGGAGCACCCAAAAACCACAAACGACTTTGGAAATCCCAAGTCATTCACTATAACAAACCATTTCACAGAGCGATGGGTAAAATCTCACAAGGTTGAGATTCTGAGGTCAGTGCAGATAATTATCCAAAGGTTGAATTTACTGATTGGCCTAAGCTACAATGTTCATGTGTGAATCTTGACAAGCTCAGGGTTGATCAGACCCAAGGTTTTCAACTCACTTTAATGGGATGTGGAGTACTATTCTTGCCAGGATAGGGCCTCTGAATAACAAAAAGCAGGGCAAAATGATTGGACTTCATTTTAGTGTGTCAGGATTAGCAAGGCAGTTTATAGTAACAGTCATGCCACAGATTCTTTGTCTGCAGCAGATCAAGAACTGTAAATAAACTCCCAAGGCAATAGATATCCTAGTGTGGTCTTTAATCTGTCAAATATAATAATTGTTAGGACAATCTCACTACTCACTGGCTTGCAAATTAATCACTCGGTCTTATCAGCAAGGCGCATCTTTTTTCTTACAAATGGTTGGCATATGAAATATGGCTAATAACAGATCTCTGATTTCCTCTCAGACCTCACGGTTTTTATAGGGCCATGACTGCATACAAAGGAACTGATCCTGACAACACAACAGAGCACAGAGATTACTGACATGAATGGTGCTAGTGAAGTTTGAGAGGAGCAAAGCTGCTAATAATACTAATACAGAAATTATTAAAAAGAGATTTCTCTTATGCCAAAATGCCAGCTTTCTAAAGATCCCTGATCTGCTTGCTTAATACTCTTGTAAGGCATCTACATTTTAAACAGAATGACAAATTGATTTCTTTTTTACTGTTAGCAGCAACACTTTGCATTGCACGTTACTGGAAGTATGTGGTTTCTCTTCCTATGGGATTGTGATCTAGTAAAATATGAACTTTCCTTGTAGCAGAAAAACTTTCACGTCAATTACATAAAAATTGAGAAGTACCAAAAAGTGGATAGGTATTTAGATATTTGAGGAGTCACAGATCTTAAACTTGGATGGCTGGGGAATAAATGTGGGCCAATATTTTTAAAAGGGGACTACACGCACAGAAGGGGAGTTGCAAGATGTGTATGCTGGCAAGCTGCCAACTTGTGCCATGTTTCCTTTTGGAGATTCTGCTGTTTTTTCAAATATAAGAACTTAAGAACATAAGAACATAAGAACGGCCATACTGGGTCAGACCAAAGGTCCGTCTAGCCCAGTGTCCTGTCTTCCGACAGTGGCCAATGCCAAGTACCCCAGAAGGAAGTACCCCAGTCACGATTTTATAGACCTCTATCATATGCCCCCTTAATCACCTCTTTTCCAAACTGAACAGCCCCAATCTTATTAATCTCTCCTTATGTGAAAGCTGTTCCATACCCCTAACCATTTTTGTTACCCTTTTATGTACCTTTTCCAATATATCTTTTTTGAGATGGAGTGACCACATCTGCACACAATATTCAAGATGTGCATGCACTGTGGATTTATATAGCAGCAATATGATATTTTCTGTCTTATTATCTATCCCTTTCCTAATGATTCCCAACATTCTGTTTGCTTTTTGACTGCCACTGCACACTGAGTGGATGTTTTCAGAGAACTATCCACAATGATGCCAAGATCTTTTTCTTGAGTGGTAACCGCTAGTTTAGACCCCATCATTTTATATGTATAGTTGAGATTATGTTTTCCAATGTGCATTACTTTGTACATTTACCGTTACCTCTTTGCCTTGCTATCCTTTAATTGAGAAATGGGTCCAAGTCATTAGGTCCAGATCCATATTTACAACACCTTAAAGCTGTGGGTGTTCAAAACAGAGGTTCTGGATTATCCCATTATAATGGGAAGGGCCATTTGTGAATTTGAGTCTGGATCTGGGCTGAGATTTCAAACCACCTCAAGTTTCAGCAAAGTTCAGACATGAGGAGGTTTCACAACCACCTATTTGTTCTTCCAATAACAAATCGGATTAAATGCATAGCTGGAGAACAGAGTGAATTGTAACAAATGATCCTGCCAAAGTGACCAGTCTCTGCTATGAATCTGAGATGCCTCTGAGGGACTAGTCTGTGACTCAGGAGTCTTCAGGTTTCCTTGGGCAGCACTCTCCCAAGCCTGATTTGCAGAAGAGAGCTCAGCACTGCCATACTTTTTCAAGGTCACAGGTCAGTCACAAAGGAGATGGCAAAGAAGCAGCTTTCCCTTTTTTCACCCTAGAAGTTTTGTGGTGGAAAATGTTTCCCTTTGAACAACACAGCAACTTAATGAGGGAACAAGCCAAACAGATAAAGCAGTTTTTTTCTGAAAATGTTACTGTGTAATTTACAACAATCTAATCTAACATTTTGAGAGTCCTTGTTTTCTGTTATTTTTAAAAGATAGCCACGAACTAAGGAGTCGATTTTTCCCCCTAAGTAATTGAAAATGTTTCAATGGCAATGAACCAAACACAGACAGAACTGCTAATCTAAAGGAAGATCTAGTTATTTTACTACTTTAAAGCTTTGTAAATCTGATTTGGTTGATTCCACCAATCAGATGACGAACCCTTATTTAGCTTACCTCTTTCTTTCGATCAAGATAATCACCTGGAACTGTGTTTCTTCCATATTTGTAGCAACACAATTTTGTTTACTTCTGGGAGGAGGGGTGGGAGGAGGTAGAAAAGCTAATAGAATTTAAACAAGCTCTTTTTTAATAAAAACAAAGCCTAGTTTATAAATCTCGTCACTTTCAGCCTCTTTGTTTGACCTTCGATCCTGGAGTCAAGTCCCCAAATCACCAAAATGGTCTTAACGCAACACTTCTCCTTTTCAGACCTATTGATACGAGTTCCTTCTCTCTAAGCCCTTTCTTTCCACTCCCGGACCGCAACATTCCAGATTTCTCTAACACCCAAGCACTTCCTCCCGGCACTCCCCTCTTTTGACTCAGTTATGAAATCATTCTCCACTACCCTTGACTCCTTTGCCTCTCCATCTCGCTAAATCCCTGTGCAATCACCACCCCATCTCCTTCTTTCTCTTTCTCTCCAAACCCACCACATAAGCAGTTTACAATTGTTGCCTGGCTCCACTCCAGTCTGGCTTCCTCCTTCTCCATGTCAATGAAGCCAGGTCTGTTAAGGCTTCTAATAACCTCTTCATTATCAAATCTCAGGCCCTCTTCTCCATGCTTTATTATCCTTGACCTCTCGGCTGCCATTGATGCTGCAGGCCATTCCCAACTTCTCAAAGTCATTTTCTCCATCAGCTTTCCCAATAAAGTCCTCTCCTCATTCTCCCAACCTCTTTGGTTGTTCCTCCAGTGTCTTTTTAGGTGGGCACTCGTCCTTCCCTCTCACATTTTCTGTAGGTGTCCCACAGAACCCCTCCACTTCTATCCTCTTGCATTCTTGCATCAAGTCAGCTCCATCACACAATAACATTGCTGATTTACTGTGCCTCAACCTCTCCCTTCTCATTTCTCACAGTCCGTTTTTAAAAGGCTCCTCAGAGCTGGGGTAGTGTCTTTCGCTCTGTATATGAGGTGTCTAATATGCTGTAATATAATAAATAAGAATACTGAAAGTTTACTTATCTTTCATATACCAGCCCATAGTATGTGGTCAGATTGAAAGAGCTGATGAGTTTTTAGCTAAGAAACATCAGTCCGAGCAGCCAATCTTACAAGAGTTCTGGGCCCAAGGCAGTGGTGCTGTGAGAATCTATTGGATTTTCAGCTCTGTTGTCAAACCCATAAGAAGCCCACTCCTGTAAACAGTTAATTCACAAAGAATAATTCATTAGCCAAACTTCTTCACATACATTTGAATTTTGTACTCCTAGACATGTTTCCGGGCTCCTCCACGGCGACACCTTCTTCAGTGCAACAGATGCTCATAAACCAAAACGGGGCTTGATTCTGGCACTTCACACAGTAATTTACACCTGAGCAAAGAGCACATGATTGTTTCCAAAACTCAGTTCTCCCCTTACTTGTGTATCAGCCATTGCATATTACATTGGCTCTGCTCTCAATTTCCACAGGTGTAAGGCGGAGGATTGAAATCCTTTAAGGTATGCTGCTGCAGAGATAAAACAAATCAAATTAAGGAAGATAATTTCCTAGATATTGATGAGCGTCCACAAGTGCAGCTTGAGTACTTGGAGAACCGCATAGTGTAAGGCTGAATTAGCGGTAGAATGATAAAGTGATGCCCAGTAATACTACGAATTCCAAGACGCCACTTATTTTTGTTCTGCTAGCAACCCAATAAGATATGTATTTTGAGCAGAACGCTGGGCAATCACTGCACCACTGGTGAAACTGAGCTGCTTTTAAATCAGGAACTGTGACAGGGTACAGCATTACAGCTCATCGAAAGAAACAGGTCATCTGAATGAATAAAGAAGCTGTAGGTTAAAGGCAGAAGCAACAGAAATCATCCGCAGCTGATTAATTAACATAAAATTATACCAACATCTGATTGTTATTCTCAGATATATGGTTTTTAGAAACCTTGCGTCTGTGCTATTTAAATCCCATTGTGCTTCTTTCATTACCTATGTGCTTGGTTAGGAGCAGAATATTGGACTAATTAATCGAGACGTGTAGAGGACAAGTGTCTCTCTAGAAGTTCAAAAGTGGCAGAATAAATTCATTTTAAAAGTTAGAGAATTTTCCTTTAGACATAGAATTTGAGATTCCGTATCCTAATTACATTTTATGTGATATATTATAGCCATATTCTGTAAATGCCAGAGGGTGCCCCTTCTATAAGATTTTTATTTATATTCACAGTGCTGTATTATTGTTTTAACACCCATATTTGTGACAAATATATGGATCAGTCTCTCTCTCCAGCCCTTTTGCGTCACTCTGGCAGTATCTGTCCATCTGGGAATTCTCCTGGTATGGTGGAGTTCTCTCAGACAGAGGAAGGTCCAAAGAGCTCGTCCATATCGCATCCCATGGTACAAGAAGATGGGAGGGCGATATGTTCAGATGGTTGGATACGATATGGCCAGAGGGCTAATGTGGTCTGGTAATTCTCAGTTGGTAGAATGTCCCTGTGTCCTTTCCGAACTGAAGACTGAACAGGAAAGACTGCAATGGTTTCATCATGATTCCTTATCCCATCACTACACTGGGTGGAGACAGTGTAGAAAACCTAAAAATAAAATGAAGAGGAGGAAGTTTGGCTCTGTTACAGCTGGGCAGATACCTTAAAGCTGTGGCGAGTATTCACTCCAACGTACAAATGGATTCACCTGGGCCAGCTTTGCATCCCTTTCTGCAAACAGTTACGTTGACCATGTTTAACTCTCAAAAATGTTCACAGAATTTAAACCTTCACCTTGAAATGTTCCCATTTTATACGTTGTGGGAGAGTGCTTGGGACGGCTAGAGAGAAAAAAAACCCGCAAGTCCTTGGCCAGAGCTCTGGAATGGTATATAAGCCAAACTATACTGGTATGATTATGCACACTGGGCCTTATGTCAGTGACTGTGGAGATGACTGAAAATCAGACCAATCAATGCAATGTATCTGAGACACTGGAAATGGGATGGAATACGGATTGACACAGTAGGAAACATGTCTCCTATTTCCAGAGCATGGCATACAGACAACGGAAAGAACCAGAGAAGGGCCTGACAACACCCTTCACGTCTAGGACCAGCACATGAACAATCTGATTGTATGAATTGGACAAGGGAGAATTAAATTTAAACTCTGTACCCAGCCAATACATCTCAGTGTAGCCTGTTTTATCAAGGGACATTGCCTAAGGCAGAACCGGCATAGTCTAGAAAGGAGATGTTCTCTAAAATGTTTTTCAGCTATGTGTCCCTAAGAGATATAAAGCCCCTGGAAGCTTCTTCCAGTCCTTCTCCTGATTATGGAACCAGTTCAACAAAGCACTTAAGCATGTGCTTAACTTCATTACTCTTCAGCAAACCAAGGCACTCAAATGTCAGCTGAACTTTAAGCATGCGCTGAAATACACTGAGGTCAATGGTAACTCTAGGTCCCCTAGAGCAGTGGTTCTCAACCAGGGGTCCGGGGCCCCCTGGGGTGCTGCAGCCAGATTTCAGCATGGCTGGCATTAGACCCACTAGTGCCCAGGGCAGAAAGACGAAGTCCAGCCATGCAGGACTGCAGCCTGGGGTTCTGAGCTCCACCACCCAGGGCTGAAGCCAAAGCCTGAGCAATTCAGCTTTGTGGTGCCCCCCGTGGTGTGGGGACCCAGCCAATTGCCCTGCTTGCTATCGCCTAATGCCGGCCCTTACTTTTATATGCAGAAAAACGGTTGTGACACACAACTGGGCTGTGGAGCTGTTATGGTGTCTTGGGGCGGGGGAGGCCTCAGAAAGAAAAAGTTGAGAACCCCTGCCCTAGAGATAAGCATGTGCTCAAGTATTTTGTGAATTGGCGCTCAAAAGAGTGGTGCTCATCCAACAGGGAATAGAAACAATACCGCATGATTAATGTGACCAAACACTACTAACTGATACAGCTCAAAGATGGAGGATTGAACACCCTTAACAAGAGCTGGTCAAAATTCCTCTGCATTTGGGGGGCCAAGGGGAATATTAATTATTATTTGCTGGCGTTCTTTTCCAGCTTCCATAATAGTTAAAACATGGCCCTGCACCCACATAGCTCTCCTCTGCGGGGGGCTCCCTCTCATGTGATAGAATAATATACCCTTACACCCTTCATCAGTGGAAAGTAGGAGTGAAATGAATGCAAATGCTGTAACTAATGGCTCCCATAGGAATTTCTGCACTCCTGTCAACATGACCCCTCATTCCACCAGTCCCCCCTCAACTCCACACAGACAAAATCCACAAAGCTCCAACTGCCTGATGTTGATCATCTCAAGAGATATACCTCTTAGGCACTACTTCATCGCTTCCAGCCACTTAACCATATAATAGGCAAATCTGGTCAGTTTCACTTTTATTGGTGAGGTACCTGTCACCTCAAAGCAGCATTTTGCCCCAAATTAGGAGTATGAAAATATAAAATATGCCCTCTTAAGAAACGACCTTTCTCAATGGCCAGTATGTTGGGCTCTCTGCACTCAGTTTCCCTTTGTCTCAGTCCTGTCTTGATGCAAAGCCTTTTGAAATATTCATCAATTTATCATTTAGATGGCGATCGTTAGACCTTTTCATCCTGTCTACTGTAGACAGATGATATTTGTTAGACTTTATTGTGTGCAGAGTAGGTAACGGAGATATATATCCCAATGTACATTCCATAATAATATAGAAGTACCAATTTAAAATACATACTAAATTTTTTTATTGACTATATCATTCATGTTCTGTACAGACACACGCCCCTGAATGACGAATATACTGGGTCAAAGCAGACTAATATTATGAGAAGACACTGCTCACAAGTAGCTGGATTTTACTTTTGAGGCATTTCCGTAATCAGATTAAACATGCACACCACAAAGCCACCATTCCTGTTCCAAATTGTAGTGATTTGTCTCAACTTATTACATAATTAAAGACAAACTTGACCCAAATTAAGCTGCAAAGAGTCTATAAAGCCTAGAATACATTTCACAAGCCACATGGGCTAGACTAGACTCATTCTGCCGTGGGAAGAATTGGAGCTACAAAATCCCTTAACTGTTTGATGAGCAGCACTAGACCAGGAGGGGCACAACGTGTACAGCCAGAAGATGGAGAACTCACCCTTATCAGCCTCCAATTGCCTGGTTCCTTTGGAAGCCTGGCTCTAACTTAAATCTCAAGTGAGGAAGCAGTAGCAGCACTATCTACTCTCCCTCAGCATGAGTCTTGAAGTGTCATAAGGACCCAACCAGTACAGGCATGGGCAAGGGTGAATTTGGCCCGTGACTCTCTGTACCCCAAAGAAAAGCTGTGGCACCCCATACTTACCATGGGCTGTGGCTACACTTAGCACTTCAAAGCGCTGCCACGGTAGCGCTGCCGCGGCAGCGCTTTGAAGCGCTAAGTGTAGTCAAAGCACCAGCGCTGGGAGAGAGCTCTCCCAGCGCTGTCCGTACTCCACCTCCCTGTGGGGAATAACGGACAGCGCTGGGAGCCGCGCTCCCAGCGCTGGGGCTTTGACCACACTGGCGCTTTGCAGCGCCGCAATTTGCAGCGCTGGAGAGGGTGTGTTCTCACACCCTGCTGCAGTGCTGCAAATTTGTAAGTGTAGCCAAGCTCATGGTGATCTAATTATGATATGTTTTGTACAAAGTATGCCTTGTGAGGTATCATTTTAAAAGTCTTAGTCTGTTGAATATTAATGTCCTGTTAAATTGTATCATTGTAGGCGGAGTTATGAAGTTTTGCTGTGCATGTGTGTTACTGAAATATGTTGTGAAGCTGGAAACACTCACAACCAGTCTTTCGGGTACAACAATGGGGCAGCCAGAAACTGATGATGGCCCATTAAGGGGAATACACACACTCACAAGGATGATCCCAGGAACTGTATACAATGGAAACCTCTCAGAGATAGCACATGCACAAGGGAGGTTGCTTTACACATGTCATAGCAAAGGATCTTTCCAGCAAGCTGGAAGAAGCTATAAAAGGGGGAAGTGATGACATCATTTGGTCTCACTCCTCCCACAACTCAACAGCTGGAAGCACATTTGGAGAAGAAAGACTGAACTGGGGAAGTGGTCCCAGGCTGAAAAGGAGAATCCCAGTTTGTATATAAAGGAACTATACCATCTTTGGTTGGATGAATTCCTGGAGATTTCACCAATGACAATCTTTAATTAAAGATTAATCTTTAATTCCTGGAAAGTTGGCAAGCCTACCAGGTAAGACACTGCTTGATTCAAATCCTGTCTAGTTTATATAACTCGGATTGTGTTTTTACTTTTATTTCTTAGTTAACTAACTACTTATAATCACTTAAAATCTAGGTAAGTGTACAGATCAGTCTCTCCATAGTTAATAAATGTTTTATATTTTTTACTAAAACAGCGTGTTGCTTGAAGTGCAAGGGAAATTTGCTCAGGACGGTACAGCTCTGGGTTCCTAGGCTCAGAAGCTGTGGGGAGGTGGCTGGAGCCTCTCTATTGCTGGTTTATGAGTGGCTGGTGAAAGCATTCATGTAACAAATTGGTGTGTCCCTGCCTGTGGATGGCTGTGTGACTGCAGGACCTGGAACGATTTGCAGCTTGTCACAACAGCACAGTGTGAGAGGGAGCACAAGTTGGTAAGACAGAGGGCTCAGTGGTACTCCAGTTCCAGGTTGCACCCGGGGGAACCTGTCACAGCTCCGCTTTGTCTATTTTAGTGCCAAAATATGAAACAACCAGACCTGCCTGGAAACACAATTCTGCTCCCCCCCACCCCTCCGCCCAAGAAGAAAATGTAGTGAGAAAAATCCCTTTTCAAAAATTGGGCTGTCTGCAAGAATGTCCACTCCTCCTCCCAGCGCTTGCCGCTGCAAAACAGCTGTTTCACAGCATAACAAACTGTGGGAGGGAAGGGGTAGGAGCGGGAATGCGGCACGCTCAGGGGAGGAGGCGGGGAAGAGGCCAAAAAGATCACTCTTGCCACCTGTAATCTGATAAAAAAAAAAGATTCATTGCAATATGGGTTTTTATTTGATATTTGAAAATAATCCCACATACAAGCATTCTACACAGACCCACATTTTATCTGGAGACGAGTAAATGCATTAGATACTGTGTAGAGATTTCAATATCCGCAGTAAACATAAAAGGTTAATGCTCAATATTTTCCCCTAATGATCTGAGAACAAAACAATGTTGTGACCTGTTTATGAAGTCTGAACTTGCACCACGGAAGTCAATGAGAGTTTGGCTACTGACATCAATGAAAGCTGGACGGGGCCCATAGTGAACTAGACGTGAAATTCTGCTCAGAGGAGAAAGTCCCACCGTTCTTTCATAGACTTTAAGGTTTTTTTCAATGGGTTTTCACTCCACTCTCTCATTCAAATCATTGCACACTTAAAGATCTAGTGATTAGAGCTGGGCAGATAATTGATTTTTTGATTTGGTGGCTGTTTGGAAAAAAAATATTGATTTTTTTTTTGGTTTGACCCAAACCTGAAAATTATTTTAAAAATCTGGTGAACTGAAAAAGTCAACAAAAAATCATTTATTTTCTGGGCACTTTTGAAATTAAAAGCAAAGGAAATGAAGGGCTATAGGCATAAAACTGCTGCAGGAGAAGGAGGAAGTGGTGATGACCCTTGCTCCCACAGAACAGACTGAGACACCCACACCCACACACCAGACTATCCCATATCCCAGTAGTTAGAGCACTCTTTTCTAGCGTGGGAAACCCAAATCCCTTTTCCATAGCAGACAGAGGGAAACTGAACCTGGGTTTCCCCACATCTGGATGGGGGCCTGAACGACTGAGCAAACGGGTATAAAGGAAGCCCTTTCTCCATTTTGTGAGTGGTGCCTGAGTCCTGAAAAAAAAACATTTTTGGATGAAACTATTCCGTGACTGTGTGTCATACTGGCAAATAGTTCTGAGTTGACCAAAATTGCATTTTTTGGCAAATAAAAACTACTTGTCCGGTAAGTTTTGCCTGGCTCTACTAGCGATCTCTGCAGGGGTAATAGGAGGGGGTGGCTGGGATGCAAGCTGCTCTTTAGTCATTCCTTCAGGTTCCGCATGCAACCCCTCCTATAGCCACGCCCCAAATCCCCATGGGCGCCGCTACACAGACAGGGCCAGCTCCAGGTTTCTCCCACCCCAAGCAAAATAAAACAACAAAAGCTGGAGTGCAGCCACCCAAGCAAAACAAAAAACCCCAGAATGCCACCCTAGAGCTGGCCCTGCACACAGAGAATAGAAAAGACAAATAAAACCGGTTCCCTAGAAATAACTCAAAAAATCTGCAGGATTTTACAGAGAATGCTCTTCCTTCCTTGCTGTCTCTGGACCTTCCTGTCACATTCTGCAGAAATAACAGAATCTTTTACTCCATTCCATGGCATGGTCCAAAAACCTACAGAAAAGAGTTACCAGTTTTCTCTGAGCGGTTAAAGGGCTGTTCCTTTGAGCTGGGCTCGGCAGGCTGCAAGGGGTGCCCACCCGACATTACCCCTCAGATCCAGCCCTCCTCTCTGGTTGGCGGCACTGTGCCAGTTCTGTTGCACAAGGAATCCTCAAAACCAGAATTGTGTCTTAATGAAGCATACAGTGATGTTTCCCTCCACTATATTCAGTTCTGCTCTGGGTGAGTGGTAGGTGTTGGATGCTGCCTCCTAAGCGGAAGCTGCAATCCATACTCAGCTGTGACTTCCACTCAAAATGAATTAATTTCTACTGCATGTGTGCTCTGCTCTCATAAACCAAGTTTAACACAGTCTTTCAATGTAGATATGGGCTGGGACAGCAATGGTGTAACCCCAACACTCTTGCTATTTGTGGGTGCCACTCAAATGTGGGTATTCCCAACTGCCAAGTACCTGGAGAGGGGGTACATACATGGATTGAGCGCCTCTTTATACATTAATAAGACTTCCTTTTTTGTCCTTTTATTTCAGCTGACATTTGGGGTATATCAAGTCTAAACTATATGACTTACAAGCGCTTGTGAAAATTCATACACACAGACAAACCCTCAGTTGGAGTAAATTGACATGGGTGCTGACGTCAATGGAACTATGTCATTTTATCCAAGCTGAGGACCAGGCTCATATTCCTCTGTTGAAATATTCCAAGTTTCTTTCACCTCATCTGTACAAAGGGCTCCCAACGTTACAAGTGCTACACACCCACATCAAGAGCAGCACATATTAAGAACACACACACACACACAGTAACTAACATACTCGATCTGGTTGGCTACTCCCATTACAATTATGTATTAATCTCTGCTCGGCTAAAACAAAAATAGAGACGTGGCTGTGACAGAAAAGAAGATTGTATTCGTTTGTAGCTAGATAGCCCAAATAAATGAAATATTCAGTAAATCGTTACACTGCTTGTAATTCATTATTTTTTCATTTCAATTTTTTCTCATGATAATCTTAATAAAAGTCTCTGCTGCGCTTGACTGCGGATAGATTTAGCTGCTATTCTACTTGGTAATTTCAGCCATAAAGCCACGTTAATTACTCTGAAAGGAAAACAGTGGAAAAAAACATACTCCAGCTGAGTTGTCATGGCTAAAAGTAGGATACAATTTTCTAGCCTGGATTGGCCCGTGGCTCTGCAACAAAAAGCTAAGTGGCCTGGCAGCAGCAAACTGAAACTTTATGGAGGAAATAGGAGAACAAAAAAAAAAAAAAAAGAAGGGAGAAGAAAGTGAAGCTCACTCTACTGGCATGAATTCTTTACTATGCAAAGCCTTCGTGCTGGAAAGAAAAGTGCTATTGAGAGAAGGTGAAGGGGACAAAATGCAGGCCGGCTAACGAGCAAAATATGCTACAACATGCACTGCAGGGGGTCTGGTTTCCTCAATGGCATTGGGGTTGCTCATGCTTACTAGCAGAATTTGTTTTGACTACACACAGTTGGGCACTGGCTCCCTCCCCTTTAAAGTATTGGCCCAGAAACATATATGGACAGCGTACAAAAAAATAAAAATATCAGGGGATGAGATGTTAAACGAACGTCCCCAAAGTCTCAACAATCCAGTTTATGTTGAGTTTCATACAGTACATTTATTATCTGTGCAGTGGGAGGGAGAACAAGAAATTAGAAAAGGAGCTGTAATGGTACACAAAATGTATGGTCCTGACCCTCCACTAGGGAAGGCTCGGTGCTATGGAAGGCATCCAATGCACAGAACCACAGCGGCACCACTGTACAAAACAAAGTCAGCTGCATGAAAGGGGCACTCCTCTCCCACTGCAAAGGTGGGCTTCAAGCCACCTCCGCATCAGCATGTGGGCACATGCGTGTCTTATACCCTGTTTCAGGGCAGGGGACTGCCAAGGGCGTGAACACTGGATCTATGGATCTAGCATGAGAGTACCGGAATCATGGTCTCATTTCAAACCAGAGATTAGAGCAGGCTAATGTCAATATCCATAGCATGCAGATCAAGGGGAAGACATGGTCCATAGCCTTAGATTGACACAAGGCATTTTTTCCTTCCTCTGGAATCAAAATATTGGCTTTAACGGTGTCATTTTCACTCTCCATACTTGTAAATAAAAGCTGTGAGGAAAGCCAAAAAAAATCAAATACAAATAAATTATATTATTTATTGTATAGCTTATTCATTTAGCAGTGAAAGGTATTTAGAAGACCAGAGTATGGGGTAGGCATTTATTGCTTTTAGTAATCAGAATAGACAGAGAGAGCCTGTGAAAACCCTGCCCTTTGACATATTTGTACTATCATCCTTCTTATAACCTGCATAAAAGAATAATTTATGCACCTTTAATTGTGCACATATGCCATATCAATAAACAAAGGTAGTGTGTGAAACCTAAAGTATAGGTTTTCCTCCATAGAAAAAAAGAGAGGGGGCGGGGGAATATCTAATGTATGAAAGGATACCATTCAGTCTGATGGGTAAAAATTCCACATCAAGAAACAAGTCATTTGATGACTCTTGGCTTCTGATATAGTCTCCAGCTGAGAGCTCTGATGTCTTGTGATGAAAGGATTTATTTCTTCAGTGGCTCGTAAATAGAAAACTGTCTCTTACCATGTCACTATGAAATTGCAAAATCTAAACATTGCAATTTACAGCAATCACTGATAATAACTACAGGTTACCTTTGACGCGTGGAATAAATCACCAATAAGTTAAAAGTTCCTTCCGATCTGCTGTTGCTGGTCTCCGGGGGCCTGATCCAAAGCCCACTGAAGCCAATCAAAAAGACTTTCAACTGATTTTAATGGGTTTTGGATCAGGCCCCACAGGGCTAACCTTGCAACTTTTATTCATGCAAGTGGTCCTTTACCAGACAAATATTCCCACTAATTTCAGTGCATCTTCTCTATTAAATAAGGCTGAAGATTCAGGCCTAAGGCCATGATCCAGTGCAACACTGAAGCGTGTGCTTAATTTTAAGCTTATAGTCCCATTGAAGTTAATGGAACTCTTAAGTTACTTAAAGTTAAGAGTGTGCTTACGTGCTCTGCTGGAGCAGACCCTAACCCTGTACACTATGGGTCTGATCCAAAAGCCCTTTAAAGTCAAAGCAAGTTTCTCCATTTACGTCTATGCTGGATTATGTGCTGTCCAAAAACAAAAAAACGCTTTGATTTTGGTTTTTACGCTTTTATCACTATTTTGTGGCTGCCTCTCTCTTCCTCCTACCGCATACACTGTCGCATAGTCAAACTACAAATCCCACTGTTTATTTTACTCAAGGGATAGCAGAAGATTGAGACCTCATTCATTTTTGTGAATCACAATTGGTGTTCCTTTACACTGCCTCAAAATTCTGTCTAATATTCAGGGCCAAAATCTGTAGCCTTTGCTTGGTTCAAACTCCCTTTTGTAGCCCAGAAAGCTAGCTTTCGCATTTATTTTATGCAGCAGTAATGCAAGAAACCTACAGGCCTGTATCCTGTAAGGCATTAGCTTCAGCAGTTAGCATAAGGTTTGAGACCTATGAAGTCTGGCACAGATAAATGACCTAACCGTCACCCCTAAGTTTTGGGAAACTGCGAATAGAGAGTATAAGGGAGAATTTTGTCCATAACGACCCCAGCCAACCACAGGAACATAAGCCAATGTCGACTTTTGGATCGAACATCCGCAGCTATCTGACCTCAAGAATGCCATGGCTATAAATTGACGTATATGATAATAAGTTGAGATCATTAATATACTAACCTATAGAAGAAGGAGACCTCAACATTATTAGGGTGAGGATATGCAAATAAGGAAGAGGGGAGAAACCACTACTGAATAGTCATTAGACATAGTGGCATCAGAGTAACGTATTCTAAAAGTTGTATCCCAGCCTGTGGGCAGGAGAGAGAGAGAGAGAGAGAGAGAGAGAGAGAGATGTAGCCCTTGGAAGGTGCCAAGATGATGGCCACTGGTGATGATGAGGAAGATAATGGCTAACATTTCAGGTTGTTCTGTAAGGGATGGTAAGAGTACATGGATGTTCAGGTGTACATTCAGTATTATCTCTACCTACCTTACTAGGTTAGAGTGTTTGTGACTTTGCTAAATGTATGAATAAACTGCTGTAACTATACAAGGGTTCCTATAGTGTGAGTGTTGCAACTGTGCACAGCAGGGTTCCCAAGTGCACACTAATTTTAATAATACAGGGCCTGATCTTGGGACAAGAACCTGTCAAACCTCAGAGTGATAACTGAGGTCGATATAATGAATACATAATCTATAGATCAGGCTACACTTTGAACTCAATGGGTGTTTTGCCTGAGTTAAGGACTACAAAGTTTACACCTTAAATAATAATATTTCACAATAAATAAATCGTTATGCTAGGATGCTTTTTACCAAAGCGCTTTACAAAAAAGTCGGTATCTTTATCCCCATTGTACAGACAGGGAAATTGAGGCACGGTGACTTGATCAAGGTCACCCAGCAGGCCAGGAATAGAACTCAGATCCTGCAAGTTTCAGTCCAGCACCAACCCCTAGAGTCACATCACGTGTCTGAGCACATACACATCTCCAGTATTTCACATCACATGGGAAACAAATTGGTAACACCTGTACAGGGCACAAACCCTTCAATTTTCATGCACAACATTTGCACAGTCACTTTCAAAAAGTTGAATTCCTGGCAAGCAACAATTGACCATGTTTAATACAAAGAAGCAGGGCTCTAAAATATGTTTTCCATGTTAATTAATATTTTAATATGTAATGAAATGTAGTCATAAAAAACCTATTACGATACCCATATGCTGACAACCTAGGAGATGCAAACTAATTATTTTGTGTCTTTCCCAGAAAGTTTCATTCAATTAGTGGCACCGCTCAGTTCAAAAGGTGATTAATTGAGGCCTATTCTCAGTTACAGACTTACAGTCCCATCAATGATATATGCAAAGACATCGGGAAATTTTAAATTTAAGCTCAATTGCCTTGACTAAATATTAAAAAAATAAGGGTGGAGAGGGGGGAGAAGAGAAAGGCCAATTGGCATTCAAACCTCGTCTGAGGTAGAACAATTAATTTCTCACTCTGCTATGACCCAGTGATGTAGTGCGCACATAAATACTTGTCTATCAGCAGTGAACACCTAAGGCAGTGGAATATTGTAACAGCTTCTCTATTTAACTAGCTGGAGCGAAGCGCCAAGGATTAGTTATGCATGAGGTACTACCAGTAACCCCGGAAGTCTCAAAATAATAGCCATTCCACCCCTGTTCCTGAAATCCAATCCTCTTAGTGGTGTTTTAAAATGTTTAATTATTATTTTCAGACTAATGGCTTTCTTTCTTAAATGATTTTTTCCCCATGATTTTGTTACATTATTAAACAGCTTCTTACCCTTCTTCCTTTGTTTATCCATGCTGATTGGGAAACGTAGGTTGCAGGATGCTTTTGAATAAAGAAACCGTAGTTACCTTTTATCTCAGGTTGCAGAGGAGGAAAATGACTCCAAACATAAAATATCTTAAGCGGTGATTATCAGGGGATTTTTCTTACTTTGGAGATTTATCCAACCCTTACTCCTGATGGCGAGTAAAATTTTGAAAAGTGTCTTTGTCACTTAGGCGCCTAAGTCCCATTGGTTTTCAATGAGCTTTAGGGCTATATCTATGCTACAGATCCTACAGCAGCAACAGCTACGGTGGCGCAGCTGAGCTGGAAGGGATTTTTTCCATCACTGTCATTAATTCACACCGCCGAAAGGTGGTCAATGGAAAACATTTTCAGTCAAGCAAGAAGTGTATACACTGGGGTTCAGGTCAGCATACCTACGCATCTCTTAAACTAGCTTGACCTAAGTTTTAGGTGTAGACTAAGCCTGAGGATCCTTTGTCACTTAGAGCCAGATTTTCAAAGGTGTTTAGGCATCTAAAGATGCAGATGTGTGTTGAAAATCCCCCTAGGCACTAAATCCAGATTAGTAAAGATATTAAGGTGTTGTTGCGCTCAGCATTACAATACCTAATTGATTTAGGAGCCTAAATCTCATTTTCAAAAGGGATTTGGCCACTTAGGAATCTAAATCCCATGAAGGGGCAGTGGGATTCAGGCTCCAAAGTACCAAAATCCCATTTGAAAATGGGAATGAGACTCCAAAATGAGTTAGGTGTTGCAACACTGAGCAGCACAATGCCTGAACACCTTTATAAATCTGGGCTCTAGTTCCCATGGATTTCCACAGGGATTTAGCATATAAGCATTTCTGAAGATCCTACTAGGTGCCTATCTGCACCTTTAGGCAACCAATTACCTTTCAAAATCTGGCTCATTGGCACTTTTGAAAATTCTAAAACGCTGTCTTTTTTCTCAGGGACCAATGAGAATAGTCTCCTCATATTTCAAAACAGAAGTTAGTACCAACGATGGAATTTCCTACAATAATTTCCTGAAGTTGTTTAACACGTGATCAACCACATATAAAGTACCTAAGATCTGGCATTGAGCATGTTCTGAAGCAGTGGAAGGACGCAACAGAACTGAAAAACTGCAGGCCTATATCACTGCTATGTCACCGCTATAAACTGTATAAGCATCTCATCTTAAACCACCATTGAAAAGTACCTAATCCCAAAGCAAACTGGATTCCGCCCAGGCATATCAAGTGCTGAACATTACTCAATACATTGAAGATGGCTTTGAGAAGGGTTTGGTAACTTGTGCCATGTTTGTCAACCTATCAACAGCATAGGACATAGTGAATTACCAAGGGCTCCTCACTAAAACATACAATATGACAAAAGATCACCACTCTGTATGACTGACAGTTTCTATTAGAGAATTGAAGTTTTTATGTCAGACTATGTGGGAAGAGGAGCCAATAGAGGCAACAGAAAAACAACTTATCACAGGGAACATAGCAAAAGTATTATTCTTCAACATCTAAACAAACGATCAACTGACCCAACTCGACACTATGCTGGCAATCTACATATCACTGCACAAGTTCACCTAGACTGAAGCTATGCTAACATTGGTGCTATCCGGGCTCTTCGCTGATTACACCAAGAATCAATTGTGCACCAACCCAGCCAAAACACAAATGAGTCTCATCTTCAGAACCATGATGCCTATAGACAACCAGAATCTGGAATGGGGTATCACTTGCCCGTTGCTGGAACCCTGTCTACCTTGGAGTGACGCCAGACCACACTCTCTCCTTCAAGGCACACATGGAGAAGATAAAAGGGAAAAAGTTTTGCGCCTGGAATAACAGCTTGCAAACTCAAAATGGGGAGCCAAACCAACAATACTAAGAGCAAAGTGCAAGTCCACTGGCTATTTGAGGGCCGAATACACATTTCCGGCGTGGGAAGGATTGGCTAGCATGAAGAAGCTGGACCCTGTTCTGAATGACAGCTGCTGCTACATCACAGGATGTCTAAAATCAACAAAACGTGAATAGCCCTTATATGCTTGCCAGAATCATTCCACTGGCTGTGGAGATCGGTAAGCCTAACTTCAGTACCAGGCAAATTGCTTGAAACCATAGTAAACAACAGCTTTATAGACACAATATGTTGGGAAAGAGTCAACATGGCTTTTGTAGAGGGAAACCATGTCTCACTAATCTATTAAAATTCTTTGAGGGGGTCAGCAAACAGGGGTACAAGGGTGATCCAGTTGATAGAATGTGGTTGGAATTTCAGAAAGCCTTTGACAAGGTCCCTCACCAAAGGCTGTTATCCCATGACTGCTCACTTTGCTTAAGAAGAAAGGTCCTTTCATGGATCAGTAACTGGTTAAAAGACAGGAAACAAAGAGTAGGAATAAATGGTCAGTTTTCACAATGGGGAAAGGTAAACAGCAGGGTCCCCTAAGGACCTGTACTGGGAACAGTGCTATTCAATGTATTCATAAACACTTAGAAAAAGAGGTAAGCAGTGAGGTGGCAAAGTTTGCAGATGATAATTAACTACCTTGAGTAATTTTGTAAGTCCAAAGCAGACTATTAAGTATTACAAAGGGATCTCACAAAACTGGGTGACTGGTCAACAAAATAGCAGATGAAATTCAATGTTGATAAATGCAAAGCAATGCACATTGGAAAATGTAATCCCAACTATACATATGAAATCACAGGGGTCTAAATTAGCTGTTCCCACCTCAAGAGAGAGATCTTGGAGTCATCATAGATAGTTCTCTTAAAACTTCCACTCAATGTGCAGCAGCAGTCAGAAAAGCGAACAATGTTAGCAAGCATTAGGAAAAGGAAAGATAATAGGACAGTAAATATAATGCCACCATATAAATCCATGGTACGCCCACACCTTGAATACTGCATGAAGTTCTGATCACCCCATCTCAAAAATATATATATTAGAAATGGAAATGATGAGGGGCATGGAACAGCTTCCATATGAGGAGAGATTAAAAAGACTGGGACTGTTCAGCTTGGACAAGAAACAACTCAGACAGGGATGGGATAGAGGTCTATACAACAATGAATGGTGTGGAGAAAGTGAGTAGGGAAGTATTATTTAATCCTTCACATAACACAAGAACTGTGAAGTCACCCAATGAAGTTAAAAGGCATCAGATTTAAAACCAACATAAGTAAGTACACTCATTGCCACAGGATGTTGTGAAGGCCAAAACTGCAACTTGGTTCAAAAAAGAATTAGATACTTTCCTGGAGGTTAATTCCATTCATGGCTGTTAGCCAAGATGGCTAAGCCTCTGGCCCTGGACGAGAGGGATAGATCATTCAGTAATTGCCCTGTTCAGTTCATTCCCTCTGAAGCATCTGGCCCCTGCCATTGTCAGAAGGCCGGATACTGGGCTAGATGGACCATTGGTCTGTTTTACAACAAATGACCCTGGTCCCTAAGACACCATATGTCAGCTGAGAACTTCCAGTGGAGCTCCTTTCCTATCCCCATCCCAACCCCTCCTTCCCCTGACCCACACCCTATGCCAGCCTTTAATATGAGCCTACATATTTCTTTACTGGGGGGGAGAATTTACTGAGCTGTTTTCTTTTGAAAAGGGAAGCTTTTCATGACTTGTTGATATTTTTCAATATACCTGATTGTCAGTCTGTGATGTAAAGCCTTCATTGTTGGTGCACTTGGAGATATATGGCAAATGCAAAATATAAACTGAAACGCTAAACAAAACTGTTTATCCAGTTTGCAAGGGGATTTCTGCATTTTGTATCAAGCCATATTATATATATCTATATATAGATATATCCATGAAGAGAAAGACTTGTCACACAAATGCTCTTAGCCGTGGCATACCATCTAGGCTGTGCAATGCCACTTTCACCTTATGCCATAACACAGATTAAGGATTATGCTACAGGCAGATCAAAGAAACACAGCGTGCCTTTCATTTAACTGATATACAGACAAGAGGCTACAAAATGCAGAAATCCTTACTTCTTTCACTCGGACTGTAACATTTTGGTGAAAGAAACGGGTCCTAACACATGGAGTTCTCAGACACAGGGTAACATTTTCATAATTCCCTAAGTGATTTAGGAGCTTAAGTTCCATTTTCAAAAGTGAATCAGGCTAGATGTGCAAAGGTACTTAAGTGCCATAATGATGCAAATGAGCACCTACGCTGTGAAAGTCAACGGAGTTCGGTGCCTAATCTGTTTAGGCACTTTTGAAAATCCTGCTAGGGACCCAGCTGCATCTTTTGGCACTGAAAGACTTTTGTAGATCTGGCCCGGAGGAACCTGGGAATCTAAATCTCACTGAAAAATAATTCATAGATTCTAAGGCCAGAAGGGACCACAGTGATCATCTAGTTTGATCTGCATAACACAGGCCATAGAACTTCCCCAAAATAACTTAAGTGCTTGAATTAAGTGCCTATGTCACTACTGAAAATGGGAGTTCGCTGCCTAAGACCAAGTGCATTTAAAAGATTTGCCAGTATAGCTATTCTGGCAAAACCCTCCAAATGTAGACACAAGCATACATATTCCAGTTCAGTATATGTAATAAGCTATACTGGCAATAGCACTATTTTTGCTGCCATAACTGCATCTAAACTAGGGCTTTTGCTGGCACAACTACAATGAAGAAAAAAAAAAAGGTCACACTCCTAATCACATAGCAATGCTGGCAAAACTTTTAAGACTAGACCTGGCATAACTCATTAGGCATTTCTGAAATGTTTGCCTTTGATCTTTGGTCTTTTTGCGCTATACAATAATTATACAACGGTTTGAGAAAATCTACACTAGTGGAGAAGAGTTTTGGTTTTATCTGTTATGATTCCGATTTTCTCCCACAAATATGTACGTTTAGATAGATAGCTACAGTACAGATATTGTTTGAAATAAAATTATTAAACTCTCTTATGTGCAGTATATATTGTCCTGTAACTTCAAATTTATTGCCAAATGGAATTACTTAAAGCCCATACCACAGAGCAAAATTAATGTAACAGTCTAGTTTGATCATAAGCGGGTTTGTTGTTTGCTTCTTTTAAACTATAAAATCACATTGGTATTGCCACAAATCACACAAGTTTCACTACATAAATGTAAGTGGTACCCTGGTTAAGAAGATGCCACTTCTTGTATTTGCATTTAAAGAAATCTTAAATGATTGCTGTTTTATAAGTTTGTCAGCTGTTTTCTTTGCAAAATGTGTAGATTCTGTATTCTGTTACTGAATAGCTGGTTGTTTCTATTTTCTATTATTTGATCAGAGCCATTGGCAAATCAAGGTCATATTTAGACAGACAGTTATCCACTCTTCATGTACAGACAACTCAGCATCATTTAATCTCAAGAAGAAAGCAGGCTGTTGGACTAATAAGTCCAGATGAATGGTACTTACAACATAGATGGTATCTTTTCAGAGATGTCAGTTTGAGCCTACTGACAAATTTAGGACAATGTTTCTTTCTCCTCCTGAAATACATTTCCATTCATACCATTTTGCTCAAGTGTATCTAATTTTTTTAAAATAAGCATTACCTCTGGATATTTTTTTTTTTAAATACCATGTTCGTTACTTGGCCAATCTAATAGACTTGTTAGGAGTCTTATCATGCCAAATCTATCATGTATAATTCACATTGCATCCGGAAAAGGCTCTCTAATTATGCCAGCCCTCATCTTTCTTTGCAGTGTGGTTTACTTTGATTAATGAATTGGCACGGTGCATCGTATCTGGCGCATACTTGAGAGCGTTCCTGATTGAACCAGCCCACTTAAGACCAAAAGCTTTCTTCCATGCTTGCATTTCATAAATTGAAAAAGAATATAAAAAGAAAAAGTGGGACAGAACTGGGGAAAAGCCTTAAGAAACAGAAAAAGAATCTATTGAAACAGTCATTTTGTAACAGACAGACACTGGAAAGCATGAAGAAAAAAAGAACAAAAGAGAGAGACGCACACAGTAAAGGTACAATAGATTATGAAGTATGCTACTGCCTGAATGAATTTTATTAGCAGTCTTCAATGCACCAATGAGTAATCCAAATCACTTTAAAATATTTAAACATAAATCTCAACATTTTATAGATCTTGGAAATTAATATTTTCCCTGCATGCCCTGTTATCTTATTAACTTATCAAATAGATTTCTATTTTGAGAATACACAGTAGCTTTTGCGCCAGGTAAAACATGTTTTGTTTACTAAAGAAAACAGCAGAGAAGAAAATTCAATTTTTGTCAAACCCAGTCAAAAGAACAAGGAGGAAAACACACACAGACACAAATACCAGCATTACTGGTCTCACATTCCACGTGTCGCTGCTATAAAGAAAAGTAACAGGATGTCAGACAAGTATAAAAAAAAATCTATGAACGTCTATATATACACACCGATGCAATAGGCTTAAAAGCACAAATAAGTGAATCTGACTAGCTGTTTAGGCAAAAGGATCGCAACATAATAGGCATTACTGAAACACAGTAGAACAACAGATCAGTGGGATATTCTAAATGGCTATAAACCATATGGGAAGTACAGAATAGATGACAGAGGTAAAGTAGCAGCACTGTACCTAAAAGATTCTACAGAATCTACGGAGATAAAGTTTTTGAGTAAAGATGACCACACAGTACAGTCGGTATAGATACAAGTCTTAAAAAAAAAAAAAAAAGTATCAGTATTCACCATAAAGGGTGGGGAGATACCTGCTCTTACCAAGCATTTAAGTTGAGATGTGGAAAAAGAGATGCTGGAACAAACTGGTAAATTAAAGAGCAACAACTCACCAGCACCGTATTACTTTTTTCCTAGTGATCTGTGAACTGGCCACGGACATAAGTGTGTGGAGGACTTAGGCCCCATGTGAGCTGTCAGAATTCTGCATTGAGCAAAATGGAGACAGTCTTCTAAGTTACTTCTGCCTTTACAGCTACGAACAAGTGCTGTAGTAATATAAGCTATGAGTGTAGGTGTCAGTTTATTCAAAGACTGAATAAGAAAAATCTACGGCTGTCAAACGATTACAAAAGTAATTGGTATTAATCAGGAGATTTAAAAAACATGATTAATTGCAGTTTTAATTGTACTGTTAAACAATAATTGAATACCACTTATTTAATTTTTTTTTGTTTTCTACATTTTCAAATATATTGATTTCAGTTACAACACAGAATACGAAGTGTTGAGTGCTCACATTATTTTTAAATTACAAATATTTGCACTGTAAAAAAGATAAACAAAAGAAATTGTTTTTTAACTCACCTCATATAAATACAGTAGTGCAAGCTCTATTATGAAAGTGCAACTTACAAATGTAGATTTCTAATTTTTTTTTTTTTACATAAATGCATTCAAAGTTAAAACAAATGTAAAATTTAAAACCTACAGGTCCACGTTTGTATGTTGCAGTTTCATGATAAAGAGATTGCACTACAGTACTTGTATGAGGTGAATTGAAAAGTACTAATTCTTTTGTTTATCATTTTAATGCAAATATTTGTAATAAAATATAAAGTGAGCACTGTACACGTTGTATTCTGTGCTGTAAGTGAAATCAATATATTTGATAACGTAGAAAACATCCAAAATATTTATAATAAATTTAAATTGGTATTGTTAGTTTAACAGTGCGATTAAAACTGTGATTCGCTGCAATTACTTTTTTTAATTGAGATAATTTGTTTTGAGTTAATCACTTGAGTTAACTGCAATTGACAGCCCTAAAAAACATCATGGGACAAATTTTGCTGTTCCCAATTTAGAAGCTACAAAATACTGGGATTTTTTTCTTCAGTTAGGACTCAGTCAAAACACTGGGCCCGGTCATGTGGCTCTTACTTTTAACTGAAGAAAGGGTGAATAACTGCATGAACAGACAGTTATAAGAGTTTGTTATTGATCCAGTGGATGTCAAAACAGTTTTCAAAAGTCACAGTCCTTTCAAATGTCAGTAACACAGATATTGCTCTGATAGAGGGCTCTATGGAGCTGTGTTATGCTATGGGCCACCAGATGGTATTGTTACATGTAGTCTTAGAAGTTCTTTTACTTGCGTGTATAAGCAAGTTTTTAAGTGTTGGAAGAAATGCTGCATTGTTGTTGGTTTTCTGATGTACCTCTTAAAGACAGCTGTGTTAGGCAACAGGGTGTCTACCTTAATCTCTCTAACCAGAGTCAATTCTTGGGGCAGAGTTGCTCCCTGGGAATTGAGCATTAGTGTTTGGTTAAGATTTTTGAAGAGGTGATTGCCTTAATGCTGTTTGGGACCACCCCTGTTCCAGGCCTGGTGTACGTATGTTAATAAAGCCAGTAAGATTTAGAATACACCCAGAGTCCGCACTGATTTCTCTTCCAACAGCAAAGACCCCAAATCTGCTATGGCAGAAAAACCACAGTATGATTTAGGATTTTTTTTTAATCTCAATAATTTGATAGATTAATAGATCTGAATCCGTGGTTGCCATACATATGAAGTAAGGGCGTGGTGGGGCGTATATAGACTCTACAGGGGAACGGACACTACAAGGTTAAAAAGAGGAGCAATCACCTCCCCTCTTGCAGCCTATCGGCAGGCTAACAACAGCAGGGATAAAAGGCTTCAGCCCAGCCAGAAGAGGGTGGCTTCCAGAGAGCCACAATGAAGGGGCTCCAGAGGCTCAGACAGGAGGAAACTGCCTAGAGAAACCAATTCTCTGCAAGAAGCTACCAGAGAAGATTGCCAGGCAAGATGTATGTGCAAGGCCCCAGAGTCGATTCAAACAAACAAGTCCCTGACTGCACCACCTAGTGCTCCTGGGCTGGGACCCACGGGAGAAGACAGGCTTGGGTCCCCTAACACTTCTGCACAGACATTGATAGAGACTGCTGAGAATCCTGATCAGGGGCTGCGAAGGAATGTTAGACTTGGCCTTTGTGTTCCTACTTGAACTTTACTTCTATCCTGGTGAAGAAAGAAGGGAAGCAACCTGTGACGGGGACAGCGCCAGAAAAGGGTTTCGGAGAGGCTCTGAGACAAAGGCCCAAACCCCAGGGTCTATTGAACAAAGGTTCACTGACGAGGCCGGCAGCACTTTGGGTGAAGCCAGACTCCTTTCAATACCAAAATGGTAGAGAGACAAACTAAGTTCCCTCTAAGCTGTGTGGCCACGCAGCTGCCTATTAAGCCCCGCGCAGGGGCTCAGGGCTGTGGCAGGGAGAGATGCCCGTCCCCCCAGGCAAACCTGCCATGGCCGGGAGAGAGGTGCCCGACCCCAGTGTGGACCTGCTGTGGCCAGGGGAGAGGCGCCCCTCCCCAGGCCCAACACAGACTTGCCCCGGACTTGCTGCGGCCAGGAGAGAGGAGCCCCTCCCTCGGCCCGGCCCAGGCCCACCGGAGCTTCCACAGCCAGGGAGAGGCGCCTCTGCCCCTGTCCCGAGCTTCTGCGGTGAGAGAGGGCTGCGGGGATCCCCTATGCCCACCGCAGCCCTGGGGCAGCCTGCACCCCCAAACCCCTCATCCCCAGCCCCACCCCAGAGCCCAGACCTCAACCCTGTGCCCCAGCCCTGAGCCCCCCCGCACTCCATGCCCCTCATCCCCAGCCCCACCCCAGAGCCTGCACCCTCAGCCAGAGCCCTCATGCAGCTGGAGGACTGGAACTACAGACGAAGACAGACAGATTTAAATTCCATACCTGAATCAATTAAGGGAAGCTGAGGCCAGGACAACTGCACCTCCCCACCACACCACCAGGGGGTGTGACAGGGCTGACGTTCTTCAATTACAAAGGGACTCCTCCAATGCCCATTGAAGTCAGCGGCAGCATTTCAAATGAGCGCAATGTGCTTAGGCTCATCCTCCAAACTCTTGCCCCCGTGGGGTGATGGGCATAAGGCAAAGGTTCTTTTGGTCTGTCCAGCACGTTGAAATTCCCGAAAGAGTTGGAGACGAGGAAGCATGTCTCTGAGATAACGGCTGAATTCTCTAACCAGCACAGACTGAGGGTTTTATTTTAAACTTACATATTTTTCACGGTCAATACTTGCCACTCATAGAAAAATATAGTGGAATCAAGAACCAATAAAAATAATGAATGCAGAACCGCTATGGAATTCTATTGTGGAGGCAGAAATCTGGCAAGAAATCTGGATATAGAACTGACAGAGCTCAACTGGCAAAGTGCAGTAGCTGCATGGAGAAGAAAACGAAACTGAAGTAGGAAGAACTCTTCTTAATAATAATAGCAATTAAGCCTGTAAATGCTTTGTGGCCTGCAAGGGGAACCAAGTCTTTGATTTTTTAACCTTACTAGTACCAATTTTACTTAGACACTAACATTTTTTCATAAGCAGGCAGAGAGGTGTTAAAATACAGACGGAGTGACGTCAAAATAGTGTCTGGCAAACCAAGTTGCCAGATAGCTGAAACTTCCCAACACCAGGGCAATTTCCATTCTAAATCTGTATGAATAAATATCTATATGTACATGTGCACAACATTCCCCCCCGCCCCCTCTTTTCAAAAGTGAAGTGCCACTTTTAAATATTTCCACTTTACTCGCTCTGAATTGCCGGAGATCAAATGAGTCAATTAAGTGCTGTGTCTTTTTTGTTTCAGAGGCGAGATGAAGGTAATTTGCTGCACAATGCATCTGTTTCCTCATCAGCACAGTGAGCACCAGGTAATTAGGAGAGGAAAACAATATGGTCATATGGATAGGCCAGATTGCTTGTCACTCAGCTATTCAATGTGCAGGTTCTGCTCTGGGGACAGGAAACAGATGAAGAATCTTAGTCTCCTTCCTTGTGGGCCTGGGAAAAAAAACAAAAAATCTTCAAGCGCTCAGATGTTTACCTGCGTATTTTTAGCATTAATCCCAAAAGGACTCTCACTGACTCTCATTATAACTTATCGTGTCCTTCATGAATATTCTATTTTTTTGCTGCGCGATCAGTGTGGAAAAAACTAGGCTTGGGCAGAGATTTCTCTTTTAGCAGATCATCCCAGGCCACCCTGAGGTGTACTATACCATTTGCCAATCAAGTTAGCCCAAAAGACCATCAGAAAAGATACTGTAATAAGCTTGGGGATGCTGTATGTACTATAACCGATTTGTTAATTGGACAAATAAAATTATGCTAATAGGATTGTCACTAACTCTCTCTCATTATTCTAAAATTTAATGTACATGGTCATGTGTCAAATATCTTACAAAATGTACATTGAGTTTACTGTCTACTTCAGAGAGTATGAAAGTTAGCAATGTTCTGAGTGCAACAGAAATGTTCTGATGTGTATTAAGAACATTTTTTAAAATAAACATGCTAAAATCATTTTAAAGTGCTAATTTAAAAAACAATGAATGGGGGAGGTTGAAAATGGAAACACTGAGACCAAAGATAACATGTTTAAGGCATAAGAAGAATATATAAGGTCTATTTAAAAAAACAAAAAACTACTATTTCTACCATCTTTACATTTATTCACACTGAAAATTCTTAATTATTCTTCTCTATTTTTACTTTTAATAGATTAATTAGCCGTGCGATTTCATTTCTTTTGGCCTCTAATTTTGCAGCATTGCAGAATTATATAGCTGGATTCAAAGACTTTGGGGGAAGGGCTCTTCAACTGAAAGCTCCTAATGAGTAACATAATATCTAACATTTGCTTTTAGGATTACCGGTAAACTACCACTTAGTACAGCATGTACGTAGGAAAACCAACTTAACAAAAACAAGCTTGAGATAAAGTAATTGGCTCAATCATCTGCAATACTGTACACTGCATTTTACTATATTAGGAGAAGAGCAGAAGAAGCGCATATATTCACGGGCTTGCAAGCCGTTCTACACAACACACTATATCCAACCTGTTTTTGCAACTTCAGAATGCAATAGTATAAGGTAAGGAGAACACGTAGCTCACATCCAGCGATGGAATGAAATGCAGCTAATAAGGAGCTTCCACGTATAATTGCTGGGCATCACAAGACCAGTGATTGAATTGAGAGGTGGTGGACAATGGAAATACGGCACTGCCCTTTGGTAGAAAACATTCCCTGGCAGTTCCTTGGTTATGCTTTGATGCTGTTTATTTGGGAGCCAATTATTTGCAGCCATAATGTAAATAAATCAGAGCACATTTATAATTCCAGTGTAGGCAAGGCATTTTGCATCCATGGATGGAGGCCTTTGGAATCTACTAGATGTTTCCTTGCTCCTTGTATTATTTTCCAAGTCTGCTTGGAGTTCAATACTTCTTCGGTCTTTCTGCACCTCCTGTGAACCCCCATCCCTTGCACAATGTTTTTTTTAATAATCAAGTTGACTAAGTCAAGCTTTCTGAGAAAGAGAAAACACTCCCTATATGTACATGTGCACAACATTCCCCTAGAGGAACAAGAGGAGCAATTCCACTAGAAGGTTGGGGATTATTCCAGGTCTTTCTAGGCCTTTCAAGAGTTGGGTTCCTTTTAGGGGACTGCAGAGAAGAACTCTTCAGTGGGTCAACCAAGAGAATCCCCTCCTGGGCAGGAAGGAAGCAGACCCACACTATGCAAACTCGCCTTCTCAGCTACTCCATTTTCAACTGTTGCAGCGTATGCAGTACCTTATCTTGAGAACATACTCGACTTCCTGCTGTCAGGAAGCAAATCCCTAAGTAAGTTGTGCTTTAAGGGACTCTCATACCACAGCTAAAGATATTCACAATCTTTAATGCTCACTCTGAGACAGTGCCGACCTATGTCTGGATTGGCAGTCTAAAAAAAAAAAAGGTACAGAATATTTCTTCCACCCACAATTGTCAAACGCCAAGGAAGTTCATTTCTCTAGCAAAGACCCAATTTTTCAACCCTTGTAATATAAAAATCAGTGTACACTTTCAATTAGGGGTTGCCTACGCACAAATTCACAGCAGTTAAGTTAATCTTAAATGGTAAAATTTAAGGGAACACTCTTATTTCAGTTTCGTTTAATCCCGTTCCTAATCATTTTAAACAAAACCAAAGACAGACTAGCCTAACTGGGGAGCGGGGGGAGAGAGGAGGGGAAGAAGTTGTCCATGCAGCTTTTCATACCGGTTTAACTAAACTGGCTTAAAACCATGGCTTTACTTAAAACACAGCAAGTGTGTGTGTATCAACAAGTGCTAAGGAGAAACTTTCCAAATGCATCAGTTTTGAAAGTCAATAGGATTTCAGCTCCTAAGTCACATTCGAAAAGGCGATGTGGGCTCGTAAATCACTTTATATGTCTACACAGCAGCTGGGAACATGCCTCCCAACAAGGATAGCCAGACACACTAGCTCTGTGCACTAACAGTAGCAGCGTGGATGCTGAAGCATGAGTTAACCACCCTAGTACAGGGGCAGGTGAGTTTGTACTCAGATGGCTAGTCCATACCTCAGCATCCATGCTGCTATTCTTACTGCAGTTGGAGCGCTGCTTTACCGCGTTATATCTGAATTCGTGTTATATCGGGTCCCATTGTATAGGAGTAGAGGTGCACTGTGTTTATAATGTTACCACAGTGGCGGTATTTTTCTTCCTAACCATTTCAAGTTGCAACGCTCTTCAAAAGCTAACCAACCACTTACCCCCAAAAGATGAATTATCTTCAATGGTGTATTTTGGTCATTTATGTTTTGATTGATAGGGGTCAATATCTGAAACCAGCTACAACTAAGTGCGCTAGTATTGGCAAAAATAAAAACAACAACTTTTTTTTAAGTGGCAGTATTAAACAGTTTAATATTTTATACAATAAATGAAAAATGTCCCAAATAAATGTGACAGAAGTTTATCACACCAAAATACAATAAACTGAGAGAACAACAATTCAGCTTCTTAAAGTCATTTATATTAATCCTTATATTAGTCTGTAAACTTTATATTAGTCCATTAAACTTGTCCAAATAGCATAATCAAATTTAGCAAACTAAGCAGTAAATGTGGGTGGCTGAAATTGGCAAGAGAAGCTATTTGCCTCATTAAACAAATTCCCACTATAAAAATCGGTCCTTTCTAAGAACAAGATACGCACTTCATGGAATGACAATGCATTATGTGTATATGGAATTTGGAAGACATGATGGTTTGATGTGGTATAAACCAGCCTGAGTTTAGGATGTCTGCATTACTTGTGCATTCCAAGAAAACCTTTATACCATTCTGCACCATCATGTAGTTACGAACACTGCATGTGTTGCAGAAAAGCTATTTTAGGAAAGGTTTAGAGAGCTTAAAAGTTGTGCTGGGACTATTTATTTCTATTCCTCTGCCTGCAAAGCCTTCATTACAATGAGTTCCACTGCACACAAGAAGCCATAAAAGCCTTTAAAATATCCTAAACTACCAAAGTGGGAGCACAGTGCTAAAAGCAGAAGGAGGTCTCCCCCCTTTTCTCCCTGACTTGAGGGAAACTTACTCCTCCTGAGGGGAAGCTGCAGGAGAAGTGGGCATGTGGCTGAAGAGTCTCTTCAGCAAAACCGATCTAGGGGTGATAGTGGGTAGGAAGTTAGATAGGCGTTTGCAATGCGAGATCATTATTAGTTATTTCATGTTTTGGATCTACACTGAGTGGTGTCTCATTTTTTAAATGTCTCAATGTTTAATCATCAGTCAAAAAAAACCCCAACCCAAATGCAGAGGAATATGCATATTATTTTCTGATACAGTACAATACAGGTTTCTGAAAGGAAGTTAAACTTGGAGCTTACACAACCAATCAATGTCACTTCAAGTTTGCCGACAGTATGTTTTAAGGGACACTCTGGTGTTGGCAGATAGTTCAGTAAAGAAATGTCTGTTAAAAAACTTCAGCTGGGTTGAGTGTAGTGTGTTACCAACATTGGTGCTGTGTACTAAGTCAATTAGGAAGACCTAGAGCCAGATGGCTGGAAACTAGCAAAATGATGCAGTACGTTCTGTTTATCAGTCAGGATTATTAATCAGGCAATAATTGCTGCTAGCCAATTATTTATGACAGTTAATGTTAAAATGATGTGAAAGAAAATTTTTAGAAGTTATAAATACTTGATTTTTCAATATGATTTGCCTTTGCTCTGTTTTAGTAATTTAAAGGCACAAGTACTGAAAGAATGCATCAGATTTTATCAGAGGGACATATTGGACATGAATGATTCCTAAGGAATCTTTATTTATTGACTGTAGATACCATGGAGGAAATCCAATATGGAAATAACTATAGCATTAAGGACCCAATCCTGTGAGGTGCTGACTGCCTCTTGCAGAGATGAGCATCCAGACTTCCTGTTGATTTCAAAGTGAGTTGAGCCTGTTTAACATCTTTCAGAATTTGACTCTAAAAGAATATACAGCATCTCAGGCCACCACTCCTGTGTCTTCTTTCCTCTATCACCTCCAAGTTTTTTGTTATTCATTCATTACTATCCCCAGCAAGATGGTTGGAACATTAAGATGATCAGCATTCCAACAGATAAGATAATCATTCTCCCACTCTCGGGGAAAAAAAAAGAAATCAGACCCCTTTAAACTGTCTCCATCTGTACACCACATATCAGTAGCCACCATTGAAAAATTAAGCCCCGTTACTAGCCCTGGAAAGTACAACTTCAGGCAACAGGAGCAGGAGTGAATGAGCAGCTTTTAAGTGCCATGATGGGATATAAGGGAAAGACACTCTCTCATGCAGGGGTCTACATAGGAGACAAAAAGGCAGGTGGGAAATGTAATATCCGGTGCTATGTTATTAAGGAGAAGAGAAACTACACTGGGTTAAGAATAATTACATCGAATAGCAGGTCTTGCTCCTTTAATATCACTGGAATTAAAATTATACAAAAATAATGAACAATCTACTGTTCTTTAGATCAGTGTGATTCTGAGATCTTGTCAACTAATGTCAGGCAACAATCATGACAATATTTTAGTAACTTGAACCCAGGTCTCCTTGATATTGTAGATATCGACTAAAAACATTCACAGCAATTATCTAAAGGTCTAGCTATATCCCACATTACATAGGCAGGAGTTGCTTTTAGCTTCCCTACTATATCCGAAAATGTAGTGTACAATAAACATTTGAAATCAGTTCTATTCTGAATGCATCTCCATTGCCTTGAAAACAAGTTGTTCTAATGCAGTGATTTTCAGCTTGTGGTCTGCAGACTATTTTTAAGATTTCCAAATCGCCATTTGAAATTTTTTAAGGGTTTGCAAATGAAAAAAGGTTGAAACCGCTGTTCTAACACATTATTGTATTTGTGGTGCTTTAAGGTAACAAACATTTAATGTATGTTTGGCAAGTGCTTCGTAGATATAGTCTAGTTAATATTGAAATACACCAATTATACTTCAAGGTTTCACATTGTGAATTTAAGTCTCCACCACAAAGGCTTTGGTTGTCTTCCAAACATGATAAAATGTCACATTTTAAAACATGGCTTGCTAACATAACTCTGATAGGATACAATGCCTGCATACAAGCAAAAGACACTATTGGAAAGCAAAGGCCAATATATGGGCAATATTTTTCCAACTATCAGAAATAGTTTGGGAAATTCCCCACAGATCACTAATGTATTCTGACTACATCTTTTACTAGTTATTGGCTGACACCCGGAGTCAAGAAGGCAGCTCTATTAAGGAAAGCATGTACTTAATTCATACTGATATTAATGTAGGGTGACCAGATAGCAACTGTGAAAAAACGGGAGAGGAGATGCGAGGTAATAGGTGCCTATATAAGAAAAAGTCCCAAAAAACTGGACATCTGGTCACCCTATATTAATGGGGCTTCAGCACACAATTAAAGTTAAGCATGTGCTGAAATATTTTCCTGAATCAAGGCTTTAGTTGATTCCGTTTTTCTTTTAAATCTTTACTGTCTTAGTCACAAGATGATTCAGGGTTCATACCTCTACCATTGATGTATGTACCATTAAAGTTATGATCACCATGACACCATACAGATAGCAAATTACAAATCTACTAAATCGTGTTTTTTTGTAGCACTCCCATTCACAGTACTTTTCTTGACTAAATGTGGTATTTTTCTCTACAAGAAGCATGGCTTTTTAAGCAGTAATTACTTGGTATTTTAGTTAACTGGTTGCCTTTTTTCCAACTTTGACTAACTTATTCCTTAGGGTTTTTTAAGCCTTCTGCAAAATACATGTTATTAATATGCTTATATAAAAGAAAATGTTATGATGGGTAAAGTATCAGATGCTATTAAGAAAGTACTCAATGGAAAATGCATTTTTGTTGAATCAGTCAATATTTCCCATTATAAACTGAATGGAATGTTAAAAGATGATGCTTATAATAGCAACAATAATCTCGGAACAAGACATTTTCTTCGTATAATAACCAGCTGGTGTTTACGGCCCTTGGCTACACTTTGGGCCATCAACTCCTTCCAGAGAGTCATTAATCCCCAGGAAATGCCCTGAACCTATTATTACTTAATTCATTTGCTGCATAGTCTGTGTAGATGTAACACAATACAGAGGAGTTTACTTACGAGCAACAAAACTTTAAACCCTAAAGATTTCGGATACCCTGCTAAAATCCGATTAAGAGGGAATTTTAATACAATAAATAAATAACCAAACTGAAGTTATTCTGGGCCTGTTCCAGCTACTTAAATCAATGGAACAACGCCTTTTGATTTAGGCGGGCGCTAGATTAGCCACGGACTCTTTCAATATTATGCCATGTATATTATCAGCCGGTATACTTCTCCATGGAAATATCAAGGCTATAGCCAAGTTATTTTGGAAATCTCCTCCTTCTTGCCCCATGCAAAATTCCTAACTTGTTATTTTTGCCGCTCTCCCAAGCTGTGCAATTGCCTGACATCCTCCAACCAATGGGAATCAGAGATTACATTTGGCTTTCCGGCTCCTGAAAGCAAGCAGAATCTTATCCTTGCACCAGCAGAATCTGCATTCCAGGCAAAATTCTGGAGTTTTGCCTAGGTAAAGATTGAATTAACCCAAGTACTGGCTTCGGGATTTGGCCCTCCCAGTACCTGAAGTATCATAGCTTCCCCCACACACTCTTTCCTGAAGGAATGGAGTCCATTAAGAGAGAGAGAGCATCCTTCAAGCACTCTAGGGTGACAAAGAATTTCAGCGTGCCCCAATAGGAGGAAGATCTTAAACTCTTGGGGTGAGATTTTTCAGTAGCATTCAGCATTGACCTAACTCCCACTGAAGTTGGTCACAGAATTCCCATGAACTCCACTGGTAGCTGAGTTAGGCCAATGCTGCGTGCCTTTGAAACTTCTACCTTTGAGACATTAACAACGTTTAACAACATCCCCCAGGGCTTACACAGCAAGGTACGCAAGGTTATGGTGTCTACAGCCACATAGAGTCTGAACACAATGAATAATAAAAAGTTGAAATGACAGTCTCCAGTGACGGAATCCTATTGGGAAATGTGGGGGTAAGGGATGGATACCTCTTTTAGTGAGGATTTGGGGTGAAATCCTGGGTCCACTGAAGTCAATGGCAAAGCCACCATTGAACTTCAACGGAGCCAGTATTTCAGCCATGATACATAAAAGATGAGATTTGGTGGTGGTGGTGGTTCAGTCAATCAAGAAAAGGTGAATTGAAGGATAGTCTGGGGACAGTAATGAGGTAGATTATACACATTAATTAGGTGAGTTATTTTATACTTCACTATAGTGCTGTGTAGTTGAGTGCTGTTAAAGTATTAAAAATTTTGCTTCAGTAAAGAATACCTAAGAAATACGATGTAATATCTACTTGCAAGAACAACTGTGAAGATCGTAAGAGCAGTTACTGTATGTGGATCATATTGCCAATGCTGAAGTACAGCATGTAGAAATAATGCAGCAGGCTTGCCCACTGTCATAATTTTATCATAAGTTTCATGATATTTGATGTTTTTGACTCCTGGAGTCATGTGATTAAACTATTTAAAAATTAAATTTTTAATCCTGATGATTGCAGAGAAAAGCTTGAAAATATGAACCCTAAAGGTTCAGAAAACCAGAAGGCAAACATAAAGAACTGAACATTTGTTGTTATTTTTAATCTCATGACTTTTGTAACCTGACTCACATTTTTTAAATGCTCGGGTTGGAAACAGAGCTTTAGTCTCAGCAAGTTTGTTGGTGTGAAGGCAGCAACACAGGCACAGAGTTAAGGTTGTCTAAAGGCCTGTCTACACGGTGCGGCAATGCGCTCCCTAAGGGGTGTGATTTGTAAAGCACTTTAACAGTCCTACGTAGACCCTACTGGTATGCTCTAATGGGTACCTAGTTCCGATAATGTGAACTAGGTACTTTGTAGAGCAGACCAGTAGAGTCTACACAGGGCAGTTAAAGAGCAACACATTAGTGTGCTTCACAAATCAAACCCCTCTAGACCATTTTGCTGCACCATGTAGACAAGCCTTGAGACTCATTAATTCTATTTTGCCATCCTTAACAGCTCGTGGTTTAAATTTCACTTTAACTGAAAATCTGCTGGCTTCCCAGTATTTGTGCAGAGTGTGTTTGGATTTTTGTTGTGGTTTTCACTTTGGCATTCTTTTGCGGGTTTTTGTTTTGTTCCCCTCATGTCATGCATATGGATTTACAACCTTAACTCCAGCATCAGGAAGTTATTGCCTGGGAATGTTTCATGTGTGCATGGCGAGGGTGGGATGGTGTTTTGAACCGCTGCACCCATAACTGAAGTTGTAAATAGAAGAATACAAGGGTGATTTTTAACAATTCCTCTTACAGAGTTGGAAAAGATTGGTAACTAGCTGGTGAGCAGTGATGTTAACAATTCCCACTAACTTCAATTGGAGCTGCAAGCAATCAGCACTTCTGAAAATCTGGCCCACGGTTCCCAAGGAACTAGTCTATTGCTTTCCTCCTCTGAAAAAGAATGTTGTTTCATCACAAAACTTCCAGGACATCATTTGAAACCCCTGGGCCACAATAAACAAACCAAAGCTTATATTGCCCAACAAAGCACTGCTCAAAAATGCAGGGGATTTTTTTATTTGCAGTAAATTGCATCAATTACCAGTTGTTCACTCCATCATCAGAGATTTTGAGGGGGATGAACGTGGAAGGATTGCACAGGAAACAAAATTTTAGAAACGGTGATAACATTCACAACATGCTCTGGCTTCATGCACAGTCAGTGAGTGGATCATTTAAAGTGCAGCTTCCAAAAAACAAAACCAGAAAATAAGGAGACAGCGAGTGTCTTAACATTGTTCTGGATCATCTGAACTTGAAACCCTTTTGTCTATATTGTTTTATGATTAAAAAGGTACCTTCATGATGGCAGCGATGTTCAATCTGCTCTCTTTCCCTTCCACTCTCACACGTATCCATTAGTAGGGCCCTGAGCCAGCGACGCCCATCAGCACAGGGCCAACGGGGTTATTTACTCGTGCGCTTTAAGTTGAAGGCCCAGATTTTTAAAAGGTATTTAGGTGTTGCTGCGCTCAGCACTGCAATGATTTAGGCACCTAAACATTTTCAAAAGGGATTTAGGCACTGAGGAGCCAACATCCCGCTGAGAGGCTCCTAAGTGCCTCCCTTTTGAAGAGGAGGCTTAGGTGTTGCAACGCTGAGTGCAGCCGGGCCTCAATAGCTTTAAAAATCTGGGCCAAAGCGCTTTGCTAGACTGGGGCATAAGAAGGGCTATAGCTGTGCTAAGCCAAGTCATGGGACTAATTTTTCTTCCTGCATTATTGATGAAGGGTGACTTGCATTTCCCACCTTGACTAATTTACCATTATATCTACGCTTACTAAACCCTAAAACCGTCACTGAACACACTACAGAATGAAGCAAACTAAAACAACAAATGAAAACCCCTTTCAATCGTTAAAGGCTCCCTAAAGTATTTTCAGAATGCTCCTCCTGTCTAAGCAGTTCAGCTTTTCCAGTCCCTCTTTTGCTTTCTTCGTACCCCATCACATCCTTTTGCCACCTTAAGAGCAGCCGTTCCACACTGATTACGCAGCTCACAGTCAGTTACGATTAACTATATACTTTCATTATCAGAGTCACCCAAAGTGAAGATCGGCCTTGTATACTTCACGATGATGCACTAATAGTTAGATCCCAATGGAGGCCCAGCTCATCACTAGATAATTCATCGGGAAGTGTTTTTCTACCTTTTTCCTCCAAGTGAGGACAACGGGAAAGCATATTCCAATAGTGGTTGAGTGGACACAATGGATGGAAGCCAAAGAGATCTGCATAAAGGAATGACCTCAATCCAAAGAGGAAGATATTCTCAAAAAAAGAGACAACGTAATGTATCATAATTTAAATACTAATGTAATTGGAGAAAGGAGATGGTTTTAATTATAAGAGTATTATTTTCATATTATCATCTTGTCTCTTATTAGCTGACATTAAACAGAAGAGGAGAAAACAAGTTGAAAATTGAAAACGTCATAAATCAGTCTCCATGGTATATTTGTGCTATATGGCTAAAAGACATGAATATAACATCTGTCCATTTGGGAATTAAAATAAAGAACTAACTGGACCAAAGTTCTCTTTGGTGTGGGATTTTGTAATATTTAAATCCATCAAGGTGTAAATAAATACAACGTTAGTTGACTGCAGGCTGCCGAAATGGAGTGTCTTTCACACCTCATGTATTTTCCTCCGTGATATGGCAGCCTCTGTGCTACAACCTGCCAATTTGGCATTTTAAAACTATTTATTAATGATCATGCCGGTAGAATGATGGCTCATGCCTCAGGTAAATTATCTAGCAGCATCTTGCTGTTCCATTCTCGATCTCTCATCATATGGCTTTTTGTTTTTGATTTGTTTTTATGGGTTTTTGTAATAAGGATTCACCCAAGCAGTTGAGCTCTCTCTCCTCCCTCCAGGCTGGCTACCTAGCTGCCCTAATAGCAGCCTAATTAAAAGAAAAACCACTCCAGATAATTGGCAGGCTCTGCTAATTGAAAACTGGGTAAGATAATCAATTGGCCTGGGGAAATGCCCCACTCATATGCAGTAATATGGACTACCATCTGTCTGTTAAATTAGCCATGGTGAAATATTAACATATAAATGACTGACAAAAAGACTGTTTTTTAAGGAGCTCCCTTAATGCTGAGTATATTTCCTCCCTCGGTGAATCTTTCTTGCTGACAGGAGACAATGTCTGTTACAGGGCATTGGCTAGAACATCACAAGATTAGAAAGTTACAATATGTACCTCTGCCAGGATCAGCTCCTTGGAGGTTAGACTGTTCTTCTAAAGTAGGTTCTAGCTGAAGTTTCACCACTGCTGTAGGAATATAGAGCTTTCCCTCCAGAGAGCAAAACTTATAGCCTGACACAGTGAATAATGGAATCCCACCGCCTGTGATTTTTTTTTAATTTAGCATGATTAACTAAACTTGTGACAATTAAAGCACTGTCAGCTCAGGCAAGCGAAGCATTGTACGTATCCACAGGATGCTTATCTAATAGGAACAGCACAGGTGACAGAAATATGACCATTGTGAGTGGAAGGCAAAACAAGAATCCCAGCCCTGGAGCAAAAGAACATCTTCCATCAGGTGAGAGGTATTGTGTACAACATGGCAGCCCAAGTCCTAGTCTTTCCTAGAAGGATGCATTCAATCAAGCCTCATTGATTCTAACTGTACAAACCTACGATACTACCTTTGCGATTCAAAGGACTAGCAGCCAAACTGCAGCCACTCTACTACCGACCCAAACCGAGCTTGAACTCATCAGTCCCTGAGGCAAGGGCTCCATCAAAATATCTAGATCCTCCCCCAGTGGAAAAAAGATCAACAGAATTTCTGGCTGCATAACCTGTAAAAACAACATGAAGCCACTGAGCTCCCATTGTGGCTATACACCTTAGCTGGCTTGCCACACAATTCCTGAAAGGCAAAAATAGGCAGAGCTCGTCATGGGACTGCATCAAGCATGACTTATCCCCACCAGATGACTGTAGACTTGGAGAGAAGAACACATGCAAATGCGCTCCCACTTCTCATGCTCTCATCTCCCTTTCTCTGCAGGACCTGGCCATCTTCTCCTTGCACCACACGCCAACTCCTGCTGGGGCCCATGCACCCAAAATGAGTGCTTATAGCTTTAGAGCTGGTGGAACTTCACTAAAGCTCCAACCCGGCAGTGATGAGAGGACTGAGTCCCCGTATTAACCTGGAAGGGGCCAGTGGTATCCCACTATTGCGGAATGGTGTGGGGAAGGGAGTCTCTCTCCTGTCAGAGTTCTGTTGACAGCAGGGAGAGAGTTCCCCAGTTTGTTGGTTCTCAACCTTCTCCGTACCAAGATCACCTACTGGGAGCTTCCTCTGAGATCCCCAACCAGGGAGCATCTTTCCATTGAGTAGCATGGGGAAGGCAGGATGTCTCGACTCCCTGATTATCAGGGATTAATTATTTCTGTTACAGTAGCACCTTAAAGCCCCCGCAACCAACATCAGGGCACTGTATAGACACATAGAAAGAGACAGTCCCTGCCCTGCAGAGCTTACAGTGTAAATCAACAAGACAAATGGTGGGAGGGAAACAGAGGCTCTGGAAGGTGAAGTGAATTGCCCAAGGTCACACATCAGGTGAGTGGCAGGGCTGGAAACAGAGCCTGAGAACCCAGACTCCAGTCAAATGCCTGAGGTACTCTCCTTCTCTCAGATTAATCACTACTCTTTTAGATGTGCCGAGGCAGTATTCTCTGTGGCTGCATTCTAGTTGAGAGAGAGAGAGACAGACAGAGACAGAGAGCGTGCAAGTGTGAAACATACCAGGAATCAAGCCTTTTCTCTTTGAACCCATATGCACGGAATGTAAGGCATGCAACAGCCAGTTAAAACAAGGCTGCAACTCAAGCAAGGCATCTAATTTGCCTAATTAAAACTGTAATGACAGTTGTAAAACAAAAACAACATTAGATTTGCCATTTACAGGTTCCCATAAGCATCAGAAAAATGACTTTGGGGAAGTGTGTTATTTACATAGCAGGTGTTATATAATAATAGTCATAAAATCTACAGGTCGATTTATTTATTTATTTCTATTATTCAGCTGGAAAGCTGCAATAATCTATACAGGCTTTTGTCTAAGGGCAAGTCTACACTACTGTAGGCGGAAGCTATGTCAGTGGGACAGCATCTCCCGCCGCCATCGCATGGTGTAGCCAGCGCTTTAAGTCACTGTAACTTACATACCCCTAAGCAACGTAAGTTACATTGACTTAAGCGGTAGTGTAGACCAGCCCCCTGTAACTGAAGGGCCCCAATCAGTACTTCTCCGTAATACCCGAAGAATATGGACATCACTGCATTCCCCTCCAGTCCAGAGATGGGATGTAGTAAAAACAGACATCTGAATTCTCCAAGGCAAAGTAAGCATATACCTCATGGGAGAGGGGGTTGGACAGTAGCAGGAGGTACCTCTAGCTGGCTGGACCGGCCTATTATCCAACCTGGTGAATTGCAAGAGGCCCAACTCTGCCTGCATCCTGGCTCACATTCAGAAGTTCACTGTGCCAATCTGGTGGGACTACTTGCTGAGCAAGGGACTCAGGTGGGTATGAGCTTAAGTGACAGGATCAAGACCCACAGTTGTAGTACCGGGTGGCAGTTAGATCTACCACAGCCAGCACCAAGGGACCTCCACATCACCTGCTCAGATGTAAAACCACAGGACAGTCTGGGAATTCAGTAACAGGTACATGCTGCATTCTCTGGTTAAACTGTCAGTCACAGGTGAGACGGGGGAAAAACTCCAGCATGATGATGCTAGCTAGTCTGCAGAGGAAGTTGTTCTTAGATTAGCCAACCAGCCACATCATCTATAGATCCCAAACTGTTGTCTAATGGAGCACAGTAGGAACAAGCACATATTTTCAGCTACATACCTTATGTCACCACATCCCAGGGGGCTATCACCATAGCTCTGTGCAATGATGGAAATAGGACACAACTTATATCTCGCGGCACAGCCACATGTGGGGAACAAACATAAGGAAGTACTTCTTCACACAGTGCACAGTACACCTGTGAAACTCATTGCCAGAGGATGTTGTGAAGGCCAAAAGAATCACTAGGTTCAAGGAAGGATTAAAAATGTTCATGGAGGGTAGGTCCATCAATGGCTATTAGGCAAATTGGTCAGGGATTCAACCCCATGCTCTGGGTGTCCTTAAACCTGAGGCTACCAGAAGCTTGGACTGGATGTGCTGATTAGGCCTCAACTGGAATACAGTGTCCAGTTCTGGGTGCCACATTATAGGAAAGATGTAGACAATTTGGAGAGACAAGCTGCAAGAGGGGAGGACTCCTGCCTCAGACCGAGAAAGCGGGACAATCAGCGAGTTATCTTAAGTGCCTATACACAAATGCAAGAAGCCTGGGGAACAAGCAGGGAGAACTAGAAGTCCTGGCACAGTCAGGGAATTATGATGTAATTGGAATAACAGAGACTTGGTGGGATAAATCACATGATTGGAGTACTGTCATGGATGGATATAAACTGTTCAGGAAGGACAGGCAGGGCAGAAAAGGTGGGGGAGTTGCGTTGTATGTAAGAGAGCAGTATGACTGCTCAGAGCTCCAGTATGAAACTGCAGAAAAACCTGAGAGTCTCTGGATTAAATTTAGAAGTATGAACAACAAGGGTGATGTCGTGGTGGGAGTCTGCTACAGACCACCGGACCAGGGGGATGAGGTGGACGAGGCTTTCTTCCAGCAACTAACAGAAGTTGTTAGATCACAGGCCCTGGTTCTCATGGGTGACTTTAATCACCCCGATATCTGCTGGGAGAGCAATACAGCAGTGCACAGGCAATCCAGGAAGTTTCTGGAAAGTGTAGGGGACAATTTCCTGGTGCAAGTGCTGGAGGAACCAACTAGGGGAAAAGCTCTTCTTGACCTGTTGCTCACAAACAGGGAAGAAATAGTAGAGGAAGCAATAGTGGATGGGAACCTGGGAGGCAGTGACCATGAGATGGTCGAGTTCAGGATCCTGACACAAGGAAGAAAGGAGAGCAGTAGAACAGAGACCCTGGACTTCAGAAAAGCAGACTTCGACTCCCTCAGGGAACTGATGGGCAAGGTCCCCTGGGAGAATAACATGACGGGGAAAGGAGTGGAGGGAAGCTGGCTGTATTTTAAAGAAACCTTATTGAGGTTGCAGGAACAAACCATCCCGATGTGTAGGAAGAAAAGTAAATATGGCAGGCAACCAGCTTGGCTCAACAGTGAAATCCTTGCTCGTCTTAAACACAAAAGAACAGCTTACAAGAAATGGAAGATTGGACAAATAACCAGGGAGGAGTATAAAAGTATTGCTCAGGCATGCAGGAGTGAAATTAGGAAGGCCAAATCACGCTTGGAGTTGCAGCTAGCCGGAGATGTTAGGAGCAACAAGAAGGGTTTCCTTCAGATATGTTAGCAACAAGAGGAAAGTCAAGGAAAGTGTGGGCCCCTTGCTGAATGAGGGAGGGAACCTAGTGACAGAGGATGTGGAGAAAGCTAGTGTACTCAATGCTTTTTTTGCCTCTGTCTTCACTGACAAGGTCACCTCCCAGACAGCTGCACTCTGCAGCACGGTATGGGGAGGAGGTGACCAGCTCTCTGTGGGGAAAGAAGTAGTTTGGGAATATTTAGAAAAGTTGGACGAGCACAAGTCCATGGGGCCGGATGCGCTGCATCTGCGGGTGCTAAAGGAGTTGGCCAATGAGATTGCAGAGCCATTGGCCATTATCTTCGAAAAATCATGGCGATCGGGGAAGGTCCCAGATGACTGGAAAAAGGCTAATGTAGTGCCCATCTTTAAAAAAGGAAAGAAGGAAGATCCAGGGAACTACAGGCCAGTCAGTCTCACCTCAGTCCCTGGAAAAATCATGGAACAGGTCCTCAAGGAATCAATTCTGAACCACTTAAAGGAGGGGAAAGTGATCAGGAACAGTCAGCATGGATTCACCAAGGGCAAGTCATGCCTGACTAACCTAATTGCCTTCTATGATGAGATAACCGGCTCTGTGGATGAGGGGAAAGCAGTGGATGTGCTATTTCTGGACTTTAGCAAAGCTTTTGATACAGTCTCCCACAGTATTCTTGCCAGCAAGTTAAAGAAGTATGGGCTGGATGAATGGACGGTAAGGTGGATAGAAAACTGGCAAGACGGTCGGGCTCAACGGGTAGTGATCAATGGTTCCATGTCTAGTTGGCAGCCGGTATCAAGTGGGGTGCCCCCAGGGTCGGTGCTGGGGCCGGTTTTATTCAATATCTTCATTAACGATCTGGAGGATGGTGTGGACTGCACCCTTAGCAAGTTTGCAGATGACACTAAACTGGGAGGAGTGGTTGATATGCTGGAGGGTAGGGATAGGATGCAGAGGGACCTAGACAAATTAGAGGATTGGGCCAAAAGAAATATGATGAGGTTCAACAAGGACAAGTGCAGAGTCCTGCACTTAGGACGGAAGAATCCCATGCACTGCTACAGACTAGGGACCGAATGGCTGGGCAGCAGTTCTGCAGAAAAGGACCTAGGGGTTACGGTGGGCGAAAAGCTGAATATGAGTCAACAGTGTGCCCTTGTTGCCAAGAAGGCTAATGGCATTTTGGGTTGTATAAGTAGGGGCATTTCCAGCAGATCGAGGGATGTGATCATTCCCCTCTATTCAGCACTGGTGAGGCCTCATCTGGAGTACTGTGTCCAGTTTTGGGCCCCACACTACAAGAAGGATGTGGATAAATTGGAGAGAGTCCAGCGGAGGGCAACAAAAATGATTAGGGGGCTGGAGCACATGACTTATGAAGAGAGGCTGAGGGAACTGGGATTGTTTAGCCTGCAGAAGAGAAGAATGAGGGGGGATTTGATAGCTGCTTTCAACTACCTGAAAGGGGGTTCCAAAGTGGATGGATCTAGACTGTTCTCAGTGGTAGAAGATGACAGAACAAGGAGTAATGGTCTCAAGTTGCAGAGGGGGAGGTTTAGGTTGGATATTAGGAAAAACTTTTTCACTAGTAGGGTGGTGAAGAACTGGAATGGGTTACCTAGGGAGGTGGTGGAATCTCCTTCCTTAGAGGTTTTTAAGGTCAGGCTTGACAAAGCCCTGGCTGGGATGATTTAGTTGGGTTTGGTCCTGTTTTGAGCAGGGGGTTGGACTAGATGACCTCCTGAGGTCCCTTCCAACCCTGAGATTCTATGATTCTATGAAACTCCAGAGAAGAGCAACAAAAATGATTAAAGGTCTAGAAAACGTGACCTATGAAGGAAGGTTGAAAAAAAATGGGGTTTGTTTAGTCTGAAAAGAGAAGATGGGGGGGACATGATAACAGTTTTCAGGTACATAAAAGGTTGTTACGAAGAGCAGGGAGAAAAATTGTCCTTAACCTCTGAGGGTAGGACAAGAAGCAATGGGCTTAAATTGCAGCAAGGGAGTTTTAGGTTGGACATTAGGAAAAAAACTTCCTGTCCAGGTGATTAAGCACAAGAATGAATTGCCTAGGAAGATTTTGGAATCTCCACCATTGGAGATTTTTAAGAGCATGTTAGACAAACACCTGTCAGGGATGGTCTAGATAATATTTAGTCCTGCCATGAGTGCAGGGGACTGGACTGGATGACCTCTTGAGGTCCCTTCCAGTCCTACGATTCTATGACAGGGGATGGATCATTTGCTAAATTACCCTTTCTCCTCATTCCTTCTGAAGCATCTGGCACCGGCTACTGTCAGAAGACTGGATACTGGGCTAGATGGACCAGTGGTCTGATCCAGTATGGCTATTCTTATGTGACACACCATGTGTGCACAGGACAAGCATCCCAGAATCACATGAAAGATGTATAATCAAATCACCTAGCACCACAAAATGGAACCTGCACCACAATTAACAAGCCACAGCAAGCTTGAACAATCCAGCACTGTATACGAAACCTCAGTCAACACCTTAGGAATACACTAGGAGGTCCACAACGACTATGAACTATATGGACATGCCCAGGGCCGGCTCTAATTTTTGCTACCCCAAGCGAAAAAAAAAAAAGCACTGCCCTGCTGTAACACCCCCCCGAGTGCCGCACCGCCCTGCTCAAGTCCCCGCCCCCACGAGCGCTGCGCCACGCCACCCAAGTCCCCGCCCCCCAAGCGCCGCCCGGCCAAAACAAAAACAAACAAACAAAAAAAAACCTCCAGCACCGCCCGGCCAAACCAAAACAAAAACAAAAACCCCAAGCGCCGCCCTGCCCCAAGGTGCCGCCCCAAGCACGTGCTTGGTCGGCTGGTGCCTGGAGCCGGCCCTGGACATGCCGATGTTATGCTCTCACAGGAAGGCAGTCCTGGCACACTGCTTGCAGTGGCCATTGGCCCCGAGGGTAGGAGAATGCATGGGATATTTCATTGTGGCACATGTTCTTTCTATTGTTAGGCTGGAGACTCTCACCAAGGCCTGCCACTGCACAGTGCATATTTCTCCACTCGGAGCCTGGAGTAGCTTTCCTGCACACACCTTACGTGCTGACAACAGGACTTCTGCGGTAAGCTAAATAGTGTCTGATGAATGCTCCTGTTGCTTCCTGCAACGATATAAGCTAAGGGCAACGTGCAAGGGCTGCACGGTCTGAGCAGTTCTGCGAACCTGTAAAAAATTCTGTGCAGATATAGTAACTCAGAACCGGAAGGATGCAACCGTATGCGCCATTACTGCACAACCACATAACCAACTTGGTCTACAAGAGCTGTTAAAATGTAAGAGGTTAATGTACGAAAAGACAAAGCCCGATCACTGCAATTCATATACAGGGGTTACCTTGGGACATCAGCTGACAGGTCTTTTTTGGCAACTACTTTACTCTTCAGACAGGCACTTCTAATACACAGGCAACGATAGCTATGGAAGCAGAAAAATCTAGGAGACGACACACATTACAGCATCTATGTTCAAGCTATCGTGTAATGGCATTGCATGTACAAACAGATACAAAAAATGTGGGGCCTTTACATACCAAAAAAAAAAAATCTATCCAATGCTAGAGTCCAATTCTCTGCACTTAGCACCCAATCTATCTAACAGAGGTGCCAGGAAAAAAAAAAAGATTCTCATTGAGTAACAGGAGTTCCCTCTTACAGATATCACACAACAAATATAATAGCGGATTTCCAATTAATAGTAAAAATATTTATAAGATATAGGATCACATGTAAATCATTTATTAGGACATATGACAGCAATAAGCACTGTAGGCAAATGTCTCTCCTCTTCAGATGTTCCTTATCTTTGCACCACTCGTTTTGCCCATATTATATAAAAAAAACCTCTATGATCCTTTGATCCTTTGTTATGCTTCAGAGACAGCAAGAGACACTAATATAAAAATCTAACATACTTAGAATTAAATCTGAAAAACTTTCTGTCCATTTTAATTATCTTACCAAGGTCACAATCAGTCTCAAATGTTCACTTTTTGCAAGAGTTCTATTTTTATTTTAGCTTAGGCATCAGAACAAGTAACAGGCGAAAGTTTGAAAAGAGTATATACAAAGTTCCTGAGGCTAGAACTCATCTGTGACTCACCAAGATAATTAACAGCTATGTCGACCCCATCAAGAGTCCAAATGCATTTTTGTGATTGAAACTGGAAGCTTTTCCAGATCTTGCACAGTGTCAGTTCAAACACACACACACACACAGGTGGCAGGTTGGAGAAATACAATTTATCATAATAGGGTGCTTTTATATTATGCCATAAGTAAACATGAGCAAATAAAAAATAATATTTTTTGGTGTGATGTCTTGATACGTCTCCCTTAGACGTTTTCAGGTGTCAGCTATAATAAATGAAGCATTTACTGGGTACAGATGACACTTTAAACAAATCAGTGCAAGTCCCTAAAGGAAACAAGCAGCAGCATATTCTGCAGTATTTCATCATTTTGGAGCTGGTAGAACAAAACTGACAAGTACACAAGATAAATACTTTGTTCTGTCATGCAGTGTCACGTTGGGGAAAATATAAAGTGTTGTCTGACCTTTGGAGACACAGCAAAGAGGAGCCTTTTTCGTTGTTTTGACGCGGGTGTTTTTGAAAACTTGGGAGGCACTGCCTTTTAGCAACACTACCTCAGGGCGTTTCATGGCCACGTTCCTGAGGGGTCGCGCTCCACGGAAACTCAAAGGGGGATGGATGTGGGTGCATCGAGCATTCTGCAAGAGAACAGGGTGCAGCAAGATTGCAGAGAGCAAGCAGAGCCTGTCTGCTGCATTTATTATAGCCATGTGGTACTTCTGTTACTTCATTTTCTTTACAGGAAAAAAGATACAGCAATTGAGTTACTGTAGATGGGAAACTGACTAATTCGTAGGAGTGAGGTTTTCCCTTTCTGCTGAAAACCTTGTGGCGGGGGGGCAGGGGGAAGAGTGTGAAATAAGTAACATCCACTGGTTTGACATTGCAGAAACATTCAGTAATTCCCCCAAAAGGAAGACTTTGTCTGTGGCATAGACGAGGCATTAAAGATAGCATCTAAATGGTGCAGATTCTTATGGACTATGGGGAAGCCCTTTCCCCAAACCCACAGCTCTGATGGAATCAAGACAGAGCTCTTCTCCTTCCATATGCTCTTCTGAACCTCATCACTCCCTTGCCACATGGCCAGTTTTGATCTTTACATACACTATACCCACACATGGGAAAACAGATCCTAGGATCCATACTGGCCAGTAGTCTGTATTCAACTTTAAACACACAATCACAAATGCCCATTATGATCAAAGGCAACTAGGTTTGCCCTTTAAATCTACCCTGGCCATTGCAGAAGTTCATTTATTTTAATAATATTTTCGTCATTTATTTGAGTGTCTTTAGTGTCTGGCACCTCAAAGACGCAGCCAGGGTTGGAAACAGCGATGGAAGAGGCATTTCAGTCCCATTTCCTTTATAAAGCAATATTCCAAATACGAGTCCACTCAGAAAATTTTATTAAACCCAGAAGTGCCTTTGATGAGAGAATGAGGATTAACAAATGCCTTACCATCTATAACCGTAGCATGGCGGGTGCTTGTAGACGAGAGGTTAGAATAAAGGTACACCCTGTCCTCTTTTGCCTGAAAACACTATATCTATCATCATCTTGAGTACAACTGTGGCTATTGTGGCTGATTGAGATTAGAAACAATACGCCTATTTTCCCCTCTGTTTGTAAATGTGTTTACTATGTGCATTCCAAAACCATTTGGGCCTGAACCAAACCACAGTGAAGATTCCCCCCGACTTCCAGGGGCTATGGAGCAGTCTCTTTGGGTACAGTCAATTTCATTGATTCCCTTATCCAGTCAGTCTGAGTGGGTTTTTAATTCACAGGGCAACAGAGGAGAGAAAAATATACATAAACAGGAAAACATGGCTGCAAAGGCTCAAATACTGCAGAGAGGACCCGGCACCTGGTGAACTGTCAGAGATTACTTTTAAACACATTTATGAACCTGACTACATTCCAAGCGTATGCAGTGTTGCTGTAGCCCTGTTGGTCCCAGGATATGAGCGAGACAAGGTGGGGGAGGGAATATATTTTATTGAACCAACTTCTATTGGTGAGAGACAAGCTTTCGAGCTACACAGAGCTCTTCTTCAGGTCAGGGAAGTGAGCTCTGCGTAAGCTCGAAAGCTTGTCTCTCTCACCAACGGAAGTTGGGCCAATAAAAGATATTACCTCACCCGCCTTGTCTCTCTGCATATCAAGTGGACAGGATCCATTTATGGAACCACTAATTTCTCACAAAAAATGTCCATCCTTACACACTGTTAGTACCTGAATTATTTCAATGTGTGAGAATATCTGAATAGCTCCCTCCCCTTTTCATCTATGGAAATACCTGCCCCATGATAGTAAACAAGAAGGCAGTCCTCATTAATTACAGTGTCACTTTTCTGTTACAGAATCTCCATTACAAATCGTATAGATTTACATCAGCTTCACAGCTTTCACGCTTGTGCAGCTAATTACTGTGGAAGTGACAGATATGTCATTAAGTTGTTTGCAAATATAAAAGAATTGAATTATCAATGTGAAGAGATATGCTTTTGAAAGCAAGTCCCTCTCATAGTGTTTTACAGGCCACAGTAGGTATGCGGGAAACAACTCCAAACAGTCAGACTTGTGTCTCTAATCGTTAATGATATGCTTAACATTTGATTTTAAGTGTCACATCATTATCAATTTGTTTGGTATTCATTACTGCTGTTCTGATCATCATGAATTCATTTGCCAATTGTGTGGCTTTCATGTAGACTTCCATAGTTCCACTGTAATCCACTTCAGCATCAGTGAAGCATGAATTAATAAACATTTAACAATTAAATGTTGTAATCATTAGTTAGCTCATTAAAGGAAACAAAGCGTCAACCAGCAATGTGAATCATATCAAAATAATGCGACTCTTTGGACTTGAGTAGAGTCTTGACCTATTGATTTTTGTATTTCCATGTAAGCCCATCCATCCCCTCTCTTGAGAAGGATGCCCCTTCAGTGAAGAATGCTACATCTTTTTTCTGCTTCAGAGATGTTTAAAGGCCATTGTGATGATCCTACTCTCGAAATAAACTATCATCGATCTAGATATTGGTTCTAGACACTGGAGGGAAGGGCTGTCAACTGAACCCAGCAAATATGGAAGCTATTCAGCACTGGAAAAGCACTACGTCTATGGAGGGTACCCCTGATTAAGCAAATAAGATCAAAGTGTGAAACAAAGTCCATCTGAATACACATACTGAAAACGAGGCAGATTGGTTAAACACAGTACAGGTGATCTCTTTCAAGGTTTACCAGTAGGATGTATAGTCACAGTCTCTGATCTTGTTGAACCCAATCATGTGGGTTTAAATCAATCATTCTCAGACACGTTCTCCTATATGCAGGTATTTCACAGCGCAGCACCAATGAAGTAACATTGCCTAGGGGACACCATGGCATCCTTCCCAGATATTCCAGCTTCTGAAGGCAATATTTACACAGAGGAGAGATTCCGTTGAATCAATGGAGTTATGATATATTTATCCCAGCTGAGGATCTGACCTATAATATGGCACAAAGTGTGGCAACCACCTGCTCACAGCACCCCCAAACAGACTGAGTAGTTTGAATATTTTGGGAATATCACCTGGCAATGGACATGTCTGTTCACTAGCCATTCATTCTCTATTAATTTATTTCAGCCACAATACCCTTTAAGTGTAATATGAACTAAAAATGGCATGCTACTTTATCCATATTAAACAAGAAAAATAATTAGTTGTAAGAAATAAGAGGAAGCCCAAGTGATAACAGTTGATTTTAAGTGTCCATTAACTAATGCTAAATTGCAATGGAACACTTTTAGAAGTACATATGGCATCCCCATGAATACTAAATGACTTCATTATTTTCACTGCTGTTAGAGTGAATACCAAATGACTTTATAATAATGAAACTATTACCAGAAAAATATTGCCCAGAAAAGAAATAAAAGGAGTATGAAAACTGCTATTACTTCAAATCTTTCCGTCTCCTGATTTCACCAAGTGAACCCAAACAAACAAAAAAAGAAGAGTTAATACAAAAAGAACGGGAGATATTAAAGACAAGACCACTTTTTATAACAATTCTCTACTTTCTTCCACTTCTAACTCCCTAAACCCTACCAGGGAAGTCCTTTGTAGCCTGCCTAGCCTGTTTTCTGTTTCCATAGCCCCTAACTTTGTGTGACTGCTAACTCCTCCACTCCTGAAACTTCCTGACTGCTCAATGCCTCTTTTAAAAGCTTCTCTGCTACTGATTAATGGGAATTGGCAACCTGGAGTGACATATGTGGAACCCCTACGGAGGTGGGTAGAACATTTTAAGGAGTTGGCATATCTAAATGAAAACGATGAACCATCCATTTCATAGACAGCAGTCTGCAGTCGCTGAAAAAGAAAGGAAAAAAAACCAACCTCTGTTGCTTTAAAACTGACATGGGCAGTCCTTTGTACTAAGAAACCAAGCTCCCCAATCGTTCTGACTCTCTATACTTAACAACACCAATACTTTCCCCCTCGTTAGCCAATAAGACTGCAGAATTTCTCAGCTTATATATATATATATTTTTCCTACCGTTATATTTCAGGTAGACCAGAGCCACATGGCTGAATATAAACATGACTGTGAACATCTTATTGTGCTAAACTCAAACAGGAGCTTTTACTCAGATATATTTATTTAATTTCTTCATCTCTTAGGTACATGAGTGCAATTGTTCACCTCTTGCATTGGGTTCCCTCAAAGTTGTTGCAACCAGCTTTTCGCCTGCAGCATATCTTGGTGCAGCAAACTCTGGGTTTTAACAAAAGGAGCTACCAACCAAGCATGCTGTTGCCAAAGATAATCAAGTAGAATTTTAAGTGACTTTACACCGGCACACTCCCTCCACCCAGCAAGTGAAAGGGCAAATAACTATATTTACTACAGGACAGCCGGAGTTGATGATTATGTTCAGCAAGAAAAGCACTGCTGGATGGGCTCATAAAAATGTTGTGGGTGTGGGGGTTTTCTTAACATTCACTTGCTACATTCTTGTACTCTTTTCACCTTGCCATGGGAAATTATATTTCCCAAGTGACAGCCAATATTGTACACTTCTTTAATATAAACCCATGCACTTATATACAGACAGACGACAACACACACACTAAAAATAAACCTGGTGCTACATTTAGACGTAACCTGACACTAAAGCAATATGACAGCTGGCATTTGTCTCTCTCTGGCAAACCAATGAAAGAGTTTAGTCATTGTGACCTGATGGATACTGCAGCAAATGCTGGGCTATTATTGGAAGATTAACAGATCCTGGTAAATGTGATGAAAGGGAGAAGTGAGGTTTTCATGATGTGAAATTGGGGAGTAAAGTATATTGTGGAAGTAGATGACAAGGCCTTGAAATGAGTTTATAGGCACGAAGGAAAGGCCGTAAGGGAGAGGTAACCAAAATTCATAGGGTAGTTTAAGTAAATCTGATGTTTTATGTAAGACAGCTGTAATGCGGCTACGAGATATAGAGGAGAGGCATACCAATTTCATCAGGCTGAATGCTCTCCCTTTCATGGGAAAAAGAGAGTGCAGAACAGACACAGGGGGCTCGATCCTCAGCTGGAGTCAACTGATATGACACCTGCTGAGGATCCGGCCCAAGGAGTGCAGAAGGGCATGCAAGAGCAGCACAAGTCAGGGGCTTCTTATCTCTCATCCTTCAAATCTGCAGAATCCCCCTACAGCAACACTGAAAGGCTGGAGGGCCGTGTTGGGGCAGGAAGGATGTGGTGCTGGAGATAACTCTTAAATATAGTCCTAGATACCCAAGGGCATATGTAACAGGAGTTGGTTGGGGTTTTTAGGGGAGATGACCCATCCCTTCTCTCAGCTTGTCAGCAGCTCTGTTTTCCTTCTCTGCATCCATCCCCCATGTCCCCAGTTTGTAAAAAGTGACTAGTGCATCTTCAGCTGTGGCTACGCATTTTGTGAGCCCTTCCATACCAGCCTTTGTGGCCTCACCCCCTGAACCGAGGCACAGAGTGATTTCCAGGCCACAGGCCTGTGGCTGGTGCATGTGGGAAAGACAGGGAGAAAATGACATCAGCACCTCTGCCTGCCAACGCTGCCACACGAAGAAACTGAGCCAGCCTGTCCCCATAACCTCAGCATGGGAGAGAGTGAACAGGGATGTACGTAAACAAGAGCCCCCAGGAATATAATGGCCATAGAAAGCAACGAAGAATCACACAAGCAGGAGAGAGCATGACTGAGGAGTCAGTTCAGTTCGGTAGAGGGCAGTGTTATACACACTCCTGTTCATTACAACAGAGTCAGAACTGTGCTGTATTCTATTATTGCTCCAACTGAGCAGGATGAACTGGACAAGACGGGCTTTAATGGTATGCCCTAAAATAATGGAGATGGGAAAATTGGTAGTATGGGATCATACAAATGAAAACATTCTGTTAATTGTAAACAAAGACCCAATCCTACTCCCACTTAAGTCAGTCGGGGTTTTGCCATTGAAGTCAATGAGAGCAGGTCCAGGACAGCATGCTATTACAGTTCTGATTCTGATCTTGCTGATCCTGATGTGAATTAGCACAATCTGAACTGAAGTCAATGGAGTGATACTGGTGTTAAAATCACCAGTGAAAACAGGGGGAGGGATAGCTCAGTAGTTTGAGCATTGACCTGCTAAACCCAGGGTTGTGAGTTCAATCCTTGAGGGGGCCATTTAAGGAACTGGGGGAAAAAAATCTGTCTGGGGATTGGTCCTGCTTTGAGGTTCCTTCCAACCCTGATATCCTATGAATTAGGACCACCATCTTTCCAGGATTATAACATCTTAATTATTTCACTTATTATCCAAGATGTTTGCTTTGTGAAACTCACTGGGGACTTGGAAATGTTCAAAACACGAAATCACCAAAAGCAGCAAAGAGTCCTGTGGCACCTTATAGACTAACAGACATTTTGGAGCATGAGTTTTCATGGGTGAATACCCACTTCGTTGGATGCTCCAAAATGTCTGTTAGTCTATAAGGTGCCACATGACTCTTTGCTGCTTTTACAGATCCAGACTAACCCCTCTTATACTTGAGATCACCAAAGATGACATAGGGCTTGGCTACACTTGCAAGTTGCAGCGCTGGTAGAGGCTTTCCAGCGCTGCAATTACACCCTGTCCACACTTGCAGGGCACAACCAGCGCTGCAACTCCCTGGCTGCAGCGCTGGCCGTACACCCAGGTCTGCTTGGGGTATAAGGGTTGCAGCGCTGGTTCTGCAGCGCTGGTCATCAAGTGTGGACACTCACCAGCGCTGTTATTGGCCTCCAGGGTATAAGGAGTATCCCAGAATGCTTTTAACTAAATTATTCCCTTTGTTTTGTTATGCAGCCTCTCTTTGTTTTGTTGTCAATTCGGAGCTCCGGGCTCCGTGCACCGCACCGGGAGCTGCTTATAGCTCCTGTTTGCTGTCATTAATCTGTAACTACTGTCAACAATGAAATGAGATAACCCCTGCAGGGGTTGAGTGTTTGCTTTGCTTGAGAGAAACGGGGGGAGGGGGCAGAGGGGAGTATGTTGGATGCAGGTTGTTTGCAGTTAACAGTAAGGGGGTGGGAAAATTTTCTGATTTTGCACAGTGTCGGTTCCAAAAATCCACTCTCTCTCTCTCCCTGTCACACTGCCCCACACCCCCCTCTTTTGAAAAGCACGTTGCTGCCACTTGAATGCTGGGATAGCTGCCCATAATTCATCACTCCCAACAGCGCTGCTAATACTGCAAATGTGGCCACACTGCAGCGCTGGTAGCTGTGAGTGTGGCCACACACCAGCGCTGGCCCTGCACAGCTGGATGACCAGCGCTGCAACTACCAGCGCTGCAGATTTGTAAGTGTAGCCATACCCATAGTAACATGGAACTTAAACAACTGCAAAACCACCTCACATTAAACTTATTTTAATTAAACCAGTAGGTTCAGTTTGGAGAACACATGTTGATGCTGATATTTTCAAGTTACTACATTAAAAAAAATAATCAAAATGCCATTTACCTAAACCTTTCAAAGGAAGAAGAATGATGAACAGATAGATGCAATCAAGTGCCCATTGTGCCGCTTCTTCTGCTAAATCTCACCACTGTCTTCTATATTATTTTGTTTTAATGTAATGTAATTTTTAATTGATTTATTATGATCTCAACTTACCTTAACTCTGTAGTAATACCTTAGAATGCAAGGAGGGAAAAACAACAGACTGCATAACGCTGGCATTAATATATTGTACTGGGCTATTAGATACACCTTTGTTCTCTTTTCACTCAAATATTAACATCTTTCAAACTCCTGGATTTCGCTAGTTGAGAAGCGACATACCTGCAGTTTCAAGCAACCTTGCAGAATGCGAGAGAGAGAGAGAAAGAGAGAGAGAACACCAAATGGCTTGAAGTAACATGGGCAATGCAGTACAGTACAAAATAGCCAGTGAAAACTTCAGTCTCTGGGTGCTAGGCTTCTCCTTGTTAGTCTGAGACCAACTGCAAGCCAAGGTCATTTCTTTTCTTTAATTCTCTTCTGTCTCCTTTCTCAAGGCATGGGAAGAGAGCTTAGTTATTTCTGCATGGATGCAAGGTGAATGAGGCTGTCGCTTCTCATTGCAGTGCTATTTATTACAGATCGCTGACATAATACAGGTTTTTCTTTAAAAAAAAATAAATAAATAAAAGGAGTTCTCTAGCATTATCTCACTCACTTTGCTGAAAGGAATATATAAAGAGTTTTTATTTATATATAGCGATCTGACATCTGAGATGCATCAGCTTGTTTTCAGCGGAACTCCTGCTGGAAAAGCAAGCTACCCTGTCATTATAAGAATTAAAAAGCTACACGCAGTGTCAAAGAAAATATTACATACATGGAAAGGTAAGTGACAGGTTCAATCTCCAGCCCTCTGAACTAGCACCAGTGTTTGACTGAATTAAAAGGAAAGGAAAATATGATAGAATCAATTCACATATATATGTGGACTTTATGATGATCATCAGCCAGACTTATGAAATGAACGAAATATTATAAGAAATTAAGGGCAAGATCCTTAGCTGGTGGAAACTGATGTAGTTCCATTGACCATACCATTTACACCAGCTGAGGATCTGGCTGCAAGAGTCTCTATGGTTTAGTGATGGTCCTAGTTTTATTCCTATGCAGCCCATCCCAGTTTAATTCATAGTTTCAGATGAAAAGATTTTATAGATCTCTCTTCCGAGAGGAGTTAGCTGAGAAGACCAAGCAATAAATTGATGATTAATCAATTTTCCTATGCTGTGTCCTGTAATCTGCATTCTTCACAGGACACAGAGGGCTGTGTATAAAATAACATTCCTCACATGGTTTTAACTTAGGCTCATCCACTGAAAACCAAGAATAACCGTGGTCTATTTTTATGCTACTAATTTTAACTGGAGGACGCTTAATAAAAAAAATCCCATCCATTATATTTTATTTCATGGACAGATTACAAAATAATGGGGTATACAGCAAAGGCTGTGTGCTAAGCGAGTTGCGATTGTGATTTATAAAAAAGCGAGAACCAACCACTCAAACATTAATATAAAAAGGATCATGCATTAATTCCTTATGGGATGTGCCTCTAATCCACTCATGAGGTCGAGCCTGACAGCCCGCTAACCCTTACAGGGCTTGTTAGTCATTTAGCTAATCCTCACTCATGAGATCAATATTGTACTCTGCAGAGAATCATATGGTATCCTCTTGTATATCACCACTATCGCTGAACAACATATATTAACCTTGTCCTTCTATATTTTCTCCCAGCAATGTCTGTAACATGAAAATCAGTTGCTATGCAGCAGGGATAGCTACAGGCTTGCCTGTTGATACTGTAATAATAATAATAATAATAATAAAAATGTGTACAAAGTGCCTCTTGTCCCCAGGAATCCCAAAAAGCTGTACAGACATAGACCCCTCCCTATGGGGTTGTCTACCATAGCTCCCTAAATGGAGCCTCTTGGCCTGAGTCTCAGACTTTTTGTAGGGAGGTGGGGAAAGAGAATTTACCAGAACCTCAGGACTGCCTTCTTAACCCCAGGATGCCACAGCCATAAGTAATGGAAGCTGGTCACTAGGAGCCAGTGGTGCTAAGACTTCTTAATTATGTCCCGACTATCAGCTACTTTATAGCCACTCTAGCAGCTAGTGTAGGGTGCAGTATCACCTGCTGCCACCAGGCATCTCCTAGTGAGAGTGGAGCTTCTCCAACCACTGGAGACTGGGCAAATCTCTAGGCCAGGGGTTCTCAAACTTCATTGCATCACAACCCCCTTCTGACAACAAAAGTTACTACACGACCCCCGGAGAAGGGACTAAATCCTGAGCCCGCCCAAGCCCTGCCGTCCCGGGCGGGGGGAGAGGGGCGGAGGAACGGGACAAAGCCGAAGCCCAAAGGCTTCAGTCCCAGACAAGGGGCCTGTAATCTGAGCCAATGCCCAGGGCTCAAGCCCTCAGGCTTCAGCTTTGTCCCCGGGAGGTGGGGCTCAGGCTTCGGCCCCAGGCCCCAGCAAGTCTAAGCCAGCCCTGGCAACCCCAGGGTTGCAACCCACTTTGGGGTCCTGACCCACAGTTTGAGGACCACTGCTCTAGGTGATATAGGCAGGGCTTCTGATTTGCTGTTTTAACCGACAAACACTGATAAAGCACTTCCCAAAACAAAAGACAAAATTGTTGTTATACCTAGAAACACCAGGAACACAGGAAATGGTTGCCTGTATTTAAGGATTTGTCTACACAGCGCAGTAATGCAGACTACAGAGGTGTGATTTCTCAAGCACGTTAACATGCTGTGCATTAACTGGTCCGTGTGGACCCTGCTGGTGCTCACTAAAGGTTCCCTAATGTGTTTTAACATAGTGCTTTTGAAACTGTACAATACAAGAGCATAATAGAGAACATTAAAGTGATTACTCATTACAGTCTGTATTGCTGTAATGAGAAATGTATATAATATATACATTATAAGGCATACGTAGGACAGCAAATCCCCGTGGGACCTTCCACGTCATCTTTTTTGCATGCATAATTCCCATCAAAGTGACTGGGAATTTGTATGGAGACGTTTTCCAGGATCAGGTCCACAATGACCATAAAATTTGAAACATATTTAAACTGTTGCTTTCTGCAAGCGTCTCCCTACCCTTGTCACATTTTTCTTCTCTGGAATCTCATGATGGATGATGAGTCAAAATGTATTCAATAAAACATTGGCATAAACCAATGAAATGGCGCATCAAAAAAAGAAAAAAAATTCTCAATGCCAATCACACACAATGACTGCGGTTCTGGTCGCCTTGTTCAAATCTGGAAATAATTCATTATAGTCAAGCATAAGGTAGATTCAATAAGCAGTGTCATAATTGTCAAGGTCGTTACTTTCAACTAGCTCATATGTAAAATTAAAAAGACAATGGTGTGAGATTATTATTTTGCTGAGATGCTAGATGATTGCAACTCCTCTCATAGGAAAGTCCTTTCAACCTGATGGCATATTTAGATACTAAACTGGAGACATGGGGTAACATTTTCAAAAATGCCTCAGTAACTTAAGTTCCTAAGTCCCCTTTTCAAAAGTGACTTAGGCACTTAGAGACTTAATGCCTGGTTTACAGTTTCTGTACTGATATAACTACACACAATTTCTGTACTGGTGCAACTATGTCAGTGAGGGGTATAACTGTCTACTAATATACTGGTACAATCCCTAGTGCAGATGCTCTAATAAAAGGTACCTTATACCAGTATAACTTACTGCCCTTCTCATATGGGAATAAGCTATACTGGTATAAAAGGGGCTTAGACTGGTATAACTGCATCCACACTAGGAACATTGTACCATTTTAATTATCCCAGTAGAGTTGAAACGGTACACCTGGTGTTTTCTGCCACCATAGCTTTGTTGTTCAGGGGTGAGAAGAGGTGTGATATCTGACTGACATTGCTGGAAGAAGTTCCTATTGTAGATGCATTTACTGGTACAGCTTGTCTTGCTTGCGGGGGAGGGGTTACCATCCCAGTACAAAACGCTGGTTTGCCAGTAGAGCTGTGTCCACACTAGGACTTGGCCTACATTTAATAATGTACACCAGCAGACCTACATTGGTTAAGGGTGTGGGTTTTTTAATCACCATAGCTATGCCAGTATAAGCCCTAGCATAGGTGCAGTTATGCCAGAAAAAAAATGTTGTTTTGCTGATGTAGCTTATTTTGTTCAGGGAAATAACTTCTGCTGGTATAAGCTGTCTGTACGAGGAGGATAGCTATACCAGTCAACCCCTTCTAGCATACAAGTGCCTGGCTGGTATAGTATACGGTTATACCTATTCCTGGTATATATTATCCTATACTGGTATTCCTACTAGTAAAGCTCTTCTCTCTGAGACATAGCCTCAGTCTCACTGAAAGCCAAAAAGCCTTATGCTCTAAGTCACTGGTAAATTAAATAAAAGACTCTGTCATCTTTTCTCCCCACCCTGCCCCTTCCATCCCCCGCACAGAAGGGAAATGGCAGCTTTTGAAATCAGCATGGTGGTCTAGTTGTAGTGGTCAGAACCAGTATGTGGGAGAGGTGTCTTCGTTGGCCAGCAGAGACTGGATTACTTACGAAATCATGAACGTGCACAAGAGTCAACAATGGTCTTGCCAGAGACAAATAGAGAGTTGTGGCTCTGGTAAGAGCTGGCTGGGAAAATTCCAACCAAACATTTGATTGGTCAGAATTTGCTGAAATTGAAACATTTTGCAGTGACAGTTTGATTCCGCCGAAGTTCCGATGGAACCCTGCCTGGTTTCCTGACAACTTGCTGGGTTCCTTGCAGTCAGGGACCCCAGGACTTCCTGAGTCTATGGCTCTGGGCAGGGCCGGCTCCAGACCCCAGCGCACCAAGCGCGCACTTGGGGCAGCATTTTGCCGGCAGGGCGGCAGGCGGCTCCGGCGGACCCTCCGCAGTCATGCCTGCGGGAGGTCCACCGGAGCCGCGGGACCAGTGGACCTCCCGCAGGCATGACTGCTGAGGGTCCGCTGGTACCGTGGATTCGCTGGTCCTGTCGCAGGCATGACTGCGGAGGATCCGCTGGTCCTGCGGCTCCAGTGGATCTCCCGCAGGCATGCCAGCGGATGCTCCACCGGAGCCACGGGACCAGCGGAACCTCTGCAGGCATGTCTGCAAGAGGTCCCCCAGAGCCGCGGGACTGGCGACCGCCAGAGCGCGCCCCGCAGCGTGCCGCCTTGCTTGGGGCAGCGGGATTCCTAGAGCCGCCCCTGGCTCTGGGGCAGCTCCCAAGCAGACTGCCCAGTTCAAGGGCTCTATTCCCTTTCACCAAAAAATCTGAAGTTTGCTTTTCATTCCAAATCAGAACTAAACTGAACCATGAAATACTGAAATCTTTGCTATATGGAGTTCCCTTTCTCTGCCAAGCTCTAATTATGGTCTCAAGAGGGAGTCCTGTCCAAACCTCCCTCTGAGATGAGGAAAGCAGCCACAACACAGAGCCTTGGAGTTGGAAAATTTAGTATAGGCTTGCATTGGAAGGCAATCTGCTCTAATGGCACGTAGGATGGGAAGGTGGATCTCTGTTGCTATGTAAGCAGCAGGTTAACACATTGGAGAGTAAATTTACCTTATTCCCCAATTCATAAAGATACTTAAGCACATTTCTAACTTTATACACATGAATGAGTTCTTGCCTCCTAAAAACAGCACCATTTTTGCTTACAGATCTTCATAACTTATCTCTGGGGTTATAATTGACACGTCAGTTTCCTCAATTTTTCTTAGGAGCCATGAATCCTCCTGGCTCCTAAAACATGGGATACATCTATACATATGTCGTAGCTGATTTAAAAAAAAAACTAGTGTGCTTTGGATGAAAGGAGGAGGAATCAGACAGGCAGTTATGTTCCTCCTGAGGTATTATCTTTAGAAAAAAAAATCTGAACCTGAAATTCATAGATACCCAGGCCAGAAGAGACCACTGTGATCATCCAGTCTGACCTTCTGGATAACACAGGCCATAGAACTTCCCCAAAATAATTCCTAGAGCATTTATTTTAGAAAAAAACATCCAATCATGATTTTAAAAGTGTCAGTGATGGAGAATTCATCAGGACCCTTGGTAAACTGTTCCAATGGTTAATTGCTGTCACCTTTTAAAAAAAAATTAAGCCTAACTAGACTGGGAGTCAGGAGCTCTGAGTGTTGTTCCTGGTTCTGCCACTGACCTGCTGTGCAAACTTGGGTCAGTCACTTCACCTCTCTGTCCCTCGTTTGTCTTCCCACCCTCTCACTCTTATCTCTTTAAATTGTAAGTTCTTTGGAGCAGGAACGGTCTATCACATTTGTACAGAACCTAGCACAATGGGGGCCCGGTTTTGGTTTTAATACAAATATACTAATTACAGTTACAATTCTGGAATACAAATAAAAAAAATAAAGTACAATGTTTATTATACAGATAACTCAAGAGAGAGAACTTCGGCTACATAATTTACCAATAATTTTCAAATACTTCTATCCAGCTGTATGTGTGTTGGAATCATCTCATGCTTATGCATCCAGATCATTTGAAGTTAATAATATTCATTCCGGGCAATGTTGAATGTGCTATGGCATGCCTTATATCTTGGAAGTATTTCCCTTCAAATACTCAATATTGTTTATTGTGTGTTAATTGGAAGTTTAAAGATACCTCTCTGATCTCACGATCTCTCTGATGGTAGATGTGCCATTCTTCATTTACAGAGATATATCAGTAACCTTTCAATGCAGATGACATGAACAAGGATTTGTGAAGGAGGAGGGGAATACAATCATAAATATGAAGCTGTGCTTTACACAATGAATATTTAAGGCCCGATTTGCAAAATTGGGTAATTTTGCATGCAAATGGACAGTTATACATCTAACTAGCCATTTGTGCATGCAATTATATGCACAATTACCTGATTACATAATTGTGTGGGCTTAATTTTGAAAACTAGGTCTTTCGTTTTTGGTTCAAACACATCTAATAAATAGACATTGACCTTCTTTGGAGGTAAAACATCAAGATGTATTCAACCAAAAAGTAAATATCAATTGAGTATGTTGAGGTTTATTTGCATTGGAATAGTATAATGGGCCAGGTACATGGCAGGTGTAAATCTGGGTAGCCCCAGTGAAGTCAAAAGAGATACACCAATTTACTGAGCTGAAGATCTGGCCCTTAAAATACTGATGTCAATATAGGCATATGTATTTTTACAAACATTTTAAATATCCGCATTAGACACACTGGCAAATTTCCCTATTGTGGTCATGACTTTCTTTTGTGTAACTGTGTTGTTGTGGTTTTAAAATGACATTCTCAAGGGAAATTAAATTAGAAGTCCATTAAAAAAAGGTATCATTAACAAGCCAATCAGGAATTAGGTATGTGCATATATGATCTAATCAGCTGCACCTTGACGTCAGAGAAAATTACTATTGGCTTTGAAGAATCAAGTACAATGCAATCATTTGCTTAAGTGATCTAATTACTTAACATTGTTGCATAAATTAGTATTGGTGACTTCCAAAAAGTGTGTGTGGGTGGGGGAACCCCACAAACATATAAACTTTCTGGCTCACCACAAGTCTATTTTCAACCAATTACAAGCCAGAATATTTTTCTTTTGTGTAATAATCCTTTAAAGAGCATCAATTTTCATGAGAATCTCATTCATGATTCTCAGTCATTTTACACGTCAACCAAAAGCTAAGATTAGCTGTCAGAGCCCTCAAGTTTTGGCCAAACATCAATTTTCTGTGTGGATGATGCATTAAATTTAAGACATTCATTGCTGTTGCAGGCAAAGTAATATAGCAATTACTAAGCTATTTCTGACTTACAAATCCATAACTAATCATATTGTTGGAAACCAAAACACGGAGAGGGGAAAAAAAATGAAGTTAAAAGAATGGTTAAAATAAAGACAAAGAAAACTTATCCACTACCAGATCTATCAGCATGTATTGCAGCCCTAAGGGCACCATACTGAATACTACAATCTCAGGCCATGCACACTGCTAGGGAGAAAAATCCTCTCTAAAGATAACGGGTCCAATTTACTATTGCCCTGAATTCAATACAGTAAATTGATACCAGTGCAAAGTGGATATTAAATGTCACCTTTCTAATTTCATAGTGTTTTACACTCACTTTGCATTGGTATAAACCCATGTGCAAGGCAACAGTGAATTACAGGACTCTCGCTCTTCTTCATTCCCAACCATGGGTTTTAGCTGCTTTACGATACAAGTGCAGAACTCCCCAAACTCTGAAGATCTTTTGCCCCTCGCGGGCACCAGTAGCAAGACAGAGCACGAGCCATGTCCCTTAGGGGTCATTGTTCACCAATATAAATGCTGTTCCAGAAATTCCAGTCTGGTCCCCCTTGGCTGTGGCTGGCAATTATACCTTCGAGTCCAGTCCAGCAGAGCTGCTAAATTTTGAGGCCTTTGTCCTAGGCACTTAGCACATTTCTGCAGGGCTTTGATGCCTGGTTGGGGGCGGGGGATTGCTCAGTGGTTTGAGCATTAGCCTGCTAAACCCAGGGTTGTGAGCTCAATCTTTGAGGGGGCCATTTAGGGATCTGGGGCAAAAATCTGTCTGGGGATTGGGCCTGCTTTAAGCAGGGGGTTGGACTAGATAATCTCCTGAGGGTCCCTTCCAACCCTGACATTCTATGAAGTTTTTCGGTCAATGCTTCAGTGACTGTTTTCCTTAGCGCTTTCGTACTTGCTTTTGCTCGTCACATCAGTACTTGCTTTAAGGTTCAGGAGTCACTAGACTTTGGCACCTCTTTATCTGCACTCCAACACCGGTTCTCTTTTTGCCAGTGTTGCACAATCCACCTTTGGGCTCAGAAGCTACTGGCCACTGCAGAGGATTTAGCTTGCTTGCTAACTTTCAAGAACCTTTTAGTTCCTGGTGCTTGCAGCCTGGGAGCTTAGGACCCTTTAGCTTCTGATACCATTGAGACAGAGGGCCTTGTGCAGTGGGGTGACTCAGCTTCCTCGAATCTGGTCGATGGGAAAGCCAGCTTTTGACGGAGAGCCTTTTTTCCTTCCTTTGAAATGGGGATCTAAGGGACAAGACACAGACCTGAGAGAATGGGATCCGTTTACTTCATTGGCCACCGCTCACCTCAGATACTTTGTTTGGTGAGCCTCCGAGATCACGTGTGCTCTCAGTCTCATGAGAATATTCCCTCCTCAGTATAAAGAAGAGATGCTGCAGAAAGCCCAATCCCTCCTGACACTGTGAGCCTTAACGCCTGTGCCACCAAGTGAAAACTGGAAGGGGTTTTATTCCAGACACTCCCTCCATCAAAAAACAGGGAGGGCTCCAGCCCAGCTGGGATCTGAGAGAGCTGAATCTGTAACTGGTTATAGAAAAGTGAAAGATGGTTACCCTGGGTGCGTCTACTCCACAGGGGTAAGCAGGCTCTACGCTCTGGATCCTGAAGTGCTTATGTGCACCCTGGAATACTTCTAAGATAATTCTGGTTCTTGAGGTTTGTCACAGGGTAACACAACCAGTTTCATCTCCTGCCTTTTGGACGGGCATTGGCTGTGTGCAGTTTTGTGAAGTGCTTGGCAGAAGCCATGACCTACTTGCGCACACTGGGAGTACGCACATTGAGAGTTAGCTGATCAAGGACCCAGCTCTGGAAGGTGTTGAAAGATTGGTCATGTCACCACCAGGGCTCATGAGAAACCAGCCAAAGCCTTAGTTTGTCTCCAGCAGACAAGTGGACTCTATAGGAGCCCTATAGTAGACTATTCAAACTTTTCTGCCTCAGGACGGTATCCACTACATCATCCATGTGTCAGAAAGGATGTGCAAGGGCCAGATAGGTTGGAACCCTCCACAAATGCTGGATATCATTGCTACACCTGTATTCACAGTCACAATTCCATATTCCCACATGGACACAACCTCACTGGACCAAGAGATCTTCGTGAACATACACATTACAGAACTTCTCATGTTATATCCAGGTAACAGCCACCCATTAGACCTCTCTGGTCTGGTGGAGGTGCACGGAAAATCTGCAGTTAGGAATGGGCTTCCAAAAGATGTATAGAGTCTAAGGCCAGAAGGGACCATTGTGATCATCTAGTCTGACGTTCTGTGTGACACAGGCCAGAGAATTTCCCCGAAAGCCAGATATCCAACCTGTAGGTACTGTGGGTGAATCCAACCTCAGAGAGAGGCTCCACAGCCAGGAAACTTGGTCTTTCCTGGAACATGATAGTTACTTCTAGTGTTTTTCTTAGCTTTTATTAATCTTCAAACAGATCTGAGATTAGGAAAAACAACAACAACAAAAAGTTGTGGAACACCATATCTTGGGGATTCAGAAATATCTGAGCATCTCATAAGAGCACCTTTAGTGCAATCATCTAGGCCAAAGTGAAGCCAAAGGAAGGTTTAACAGTGATATCAATGGGACCAGGATTTCACTCTTCATCCATCTGCAGTCTCCATTGTGATTGTGATGATGTGTGGCAACTTGCACAGCAAACCTGGTGAGAGGAAGGGTGGCCATGCAATTAAATCATAGCAGTGGAGACAAACAGTATCTCCCAAGCATTCATGAGTCAGCCCCCCCCCCTCCCCCCCAAAATCATGAGAATTAACACTTTAAAAAAAATCATTCTAGGATTATCATTTGCCTTCTGATTTTTTAGCCTTTTTTAGCTTTTCTCTGCAACCAAGAAAGCCAGAAACTTGCATTTTTCTTTAATTAAAACGCTGAGACTCTCAGGTAATCACTTGACTCCAGGACTTGGAGATTTAAGATTCCACAGAATTGGGGATAAAAATAGTTATACCTGGCAACACTGCATAAGTCTGAGAGTCTTTGGTAAAATAGGAATACAGCTATTGCTTATGTAGATTATAAACTCTTTGGCACAGGGAACCATCTTTTTGTTACTAACATGTTACTAAAATGCAGCCCTAATCCCTTATTGTTCTCTTTAGGCACCAACAGAATACAAATACTAAATAAAATAAAATGATTATTAAGCAGTTATACCAATGGCTCTTAACCTACTTACCATTCTGGGCCGCATATACGTCTCTCTCTGTGTTATCTGTGCTGCAACCTCACAATATGTATACTACACGTATGGCCCTGAGGAAGTCACATGGGCCGCAGCTATGTGCTGATTGGGCCTACGGTGACCAGATGTCCCAATATGCAGGGCTTTGTCTTACATAGTGGGCCTATTACTCATCACCCCGTCCCTTGCTATCTGGTCACCCTAATTGGGCCATGGGTGGAGAACCACTGGGTTCTACCACATCAAGGTTGAAACAGCACACTGAGATCTTAGGACAGAAAGCACTCCATGGTACAGGTCTGATCCCATTGAAATCGATAGGATCAAGTCATGTAAGTGCAAAGTACTACAAGAGATGTTAGTGATGTCACTAGAACCTGGAAGGTGTGCACTGCATTATTAATACAGAATTTCATTATGGTACATGAGGCAGCACTAGATGTACAACTTAGTCCATGTCCTTGGTATGTTAGGCAGCACTAAAACAATTAAAATGCTATAAAAGTTATGAACTTTTCTTGGGCTTTAACAAAGTCATATTTCACAGATATGATCTTCCCAGTGTGAAATATAGTTCTCTGATGATATCATGGCTCTGAAATGCTGGTATGACTTTCTCTGTGAGCTCTGTATTATCTAAGAGGTATATGTTTTAAAAGAAAGTTTCAAACTGCAAGAACCAGAAGCCAAATTCTACCATAAGTAACCCCAATATAAACTTCAAGTAACCCAACTCACTTCTATGAAGAGTCTTCTCAAAAGACAAGCTCTCTCTCCAAGAGACGACAAGAGGAGAGAAACAAACTGATTACACTACTTGCTATTTATATAAAAATATTAACTCAACTGTTTCTGTTAACTCCACTGACTTCAATGGAGTGATTCCAAAGTTATGCCACCATAACAGAGATCACCCATATAGATTTCATCCATACACTGGAACGAGTGACTGAGTCAGCTTGCAGAGGGCGTGAAATAGCAGGGATCAGATCTCAATTTGCTAAACAAAATTAGCTGCATGCCATTCTGTTTGTGTATCAGGTTCCTCTGCTCATGGCGTGCTAATTCAGGCAACAATCAGTACAGTACATACAGAAAAAATAATAGAAGTATCTTTCAAAAACAAACAAAAAAACAGTTACATGTGTTATTTTGTCTTCTTTATATACAGCTTTTTGCACAATCAGTATTCGTGTCCCGCACTTTAATAGCCACTAAAGAATTATATCTACCAACCACTTCACTCTCCCAGTTAATGGGGAGCACATTTTTAGAGCACTTGATATATCAGCAAGGACAATGGTTGCTAAATTTGAACTTAACAACAACTGGGAAAAAAAAGTTAGCTACTCCACTGATATTTTTACACACTAGAGAAATCTCTCTTGAAATACATGAGCTTTTTTTCTTTTTTAGTAAAAACTTTTATATAAAATTATACAACACTAAACTCTAAACATTACCACAGATCCTCAGGCAACAACCATTTTAATTTAGATGTGTACCTTTTATTTCTTTATTGTCAAAGATATAGAATAAAAATACCCACATTCTAACTTAGCTTTCATGGGTCAAAAATGTTAAACAAGTAGTTGAGTGGTTGCCAAAATTCAATTGATACACACACCAGTCTGTATACCAGGATATTCAAGCAGAGTGAAAAGGATCTAATGGAAAAGAATAACTTACAAATGTTGATCATTTTGTCTAGCTATTGTTATGTTATTGGACTTCCTAAACTTTTAGGTTTAAAAATGTTCAATATTTCAGTATTATTTAAATGAACTCAAGTAAAGTATTCCCATGATTCTTCACACTGGGTGCTCCAAAGACCCAATCCCACAGGTGCGGGATGCTTCTGATGAGGCTGCGAGCACACTTCGCTCCCATTGCTTTCAGTGGGGGTGGAGAACACTCGGTACCTCACAGAGGTCCCAATTTAGCAAAAGTACTCAGGCACATGCTTCTCTCTCATTGTGGGGCGCAAACAGCAGTGTAGACGTTCAGGCTCAGGCTGCAGACCGGGCTCAGAGACCCTCCTCATTCATGGCCCGGGATCCAGCCCTAGTCCAAACATCTACACAGCAATTTTACAGCCCTGTAGCTTGAGCCGAGTCAGCTGACCCAGGCCCAGCTACAGCTGTTCCGCAGGTCTTTTATTGCGGACGAGACGTACCCTTGGGCACTTTTAAAAACTGTGCCCAGTGTCCTTCTATTGACTGTTCAATGGAAGCAGCGTCTGTCACCATCTGTGAAGCTGGAGTTAAACTTGTGTCAATATTTCCCAAAGTTCTACAGTTTTCCAATTCATTTATTTAAAAAACTACTAATTTAATATCAAACAAAACTGGGTATAAAGGGTCTTTTGACAACAAGACTTTTTTCCATGCCTTTATAAACATCCGCCTTTGTTTGCCTTGGTTACTTGAAAAAAAATTAGACATCTTAATTTCTTAATACACATCTATCAGGCAGTTAGTCTACTGTTTCGTCTAATTACTTGGTGCATTCCAGAAAACTGACATGAAATTTTAAAAGTAATTTGGGATGTGCAGCACTCAACAGCAGTAGCATCCTAAAAATGTTCAGCCTCTAGAGTGCTAGAGAAAGTGTAGCCTCGTGAGCAAAGGCTGACAACAAGGGATTTGATTGCAAGAAACACACAATGACAACAGGGCAAAGGGACACTTCTCTTCACCCCTATCTGTAAGCAGAGCTCAGGACTGCTACTCCGGCGCAGTATGGGAAAGAAGAGCGGATGCAGTGGATCCTGGTTATGAATGTAACCACAGGCTAGGGCTTTTAAGAGCTGCAGTGGAATGTTGCTCACAGCCATTGCTGAGGTGACACTGTGCCTCTGGTCAGTCACAACAAAGAAGTAGTAAAGAAGTAAAAACACTAACAGCTGAATGTAAAGAGCTTCACATAAGACGTTTACTGGTCCTACAAAACCCAGGAACAAGGCTGAACATTCCAAAGCGCCATCTACTGACACTTTATCTATTAACTATTTTCATATATATGTGTGTCTCTGCTTTAGACAACACCTATGCTTCCACTTTCCTGCAAAGAGAGCTTTGCAGCATGATAGAATAGTGTTGTGGGGTCTCTGAACCCAGCAATAGCAATGAGGTGATTCACGTTCATATGCAGCCTTATGTGGCTATGTCAGAGATTGCAGGATTTGCACCAAAGTGTATGGTACATAACATCACCGTACAATAGGATAGACAGCAAAAGTTTCAATGGCTTTTTCTGAGCCACTGGACCTAGTGACGTAAGAAGAGTTTACCCAACAGGTCATAAATCACAAAAGGCATGTTACAAAATACACTTTAGAGACCAGAGACAGAGTGTGTTTTCAACCTTAGGATCTGATCCTGCCATGAGAGAAACAGGCTTTTGACAGCAAGAAAAACCTCTACGCACTGGACCACACATGCCATGGTGCTGTTGCAAGATGAAGCTACACATATGTACAGCTGTCTGTAGAACAGTGCCCTGGAGAGATCTACATCACACATCTTCATTTTGTGCCCGTTGCGCGAGACGTGGCTTTAGTAGAAAGGGAGAAGCCTGTGGGTACGTAGGTTGTATATACAGACTATGTGCTGGTGAGGTGTGGTATGAAAGTTCTATCCACGTGACTCTAGCATGGCTGCATTACAAGCAACAGCCAACAAAAATGTGCAATAGACCACATACTCTGCAGGCATATAGCACAAGTTACCAAACAAACCAAAAAAACCCACACATCATTACAAATAGCTAGGAGTTTTTAAAAACAAATTACCAGTACAATTTCAGACCTTTATATCATTATTATAGCCTTAGTTACTGCACGTCTAACCGCACAGGACTCAGAGGAAAATTATAATTATTACATTTTAGAAACTCCTGAAATTTACCTAAAAGACCTTTTCTTTGCATATTAATGTCACATTTTTAAAGGTTTGATAACATGCAAATCTTCCAGCTGTGTCCACTGCAATTCTCCCATTTCTGGTAAGAAAAGGTCTGACATCACAGGGTACTAAAGACAGAAGCAAAAGCTGTATATCACTGATTTTCTACTTGTAGGTAGGTCCTATTTCTATTCCTAATGGATCCCAGGATATTAGAGTCTAATCCTACTCCTGATGCAGGACTGAATATTGCCCATTTTCCACCTTATATCTGTGTAATTCAGGGAAAGGAGGAAGCATTTCTCCAGCAGGCTGAAAAAAAAAATTGGCAGCTGTCTGAAGCCGTTCAGAGGCTTGGAACATTAGGAATAGTCCTGGCAGACATGAGGCAGTGGACGCTGTAGAAATGAGGCTGTCAAAGATGCATTAAACATTCCATTTATCACATGACTCTACAACGAATCACATGGACTCCACCGCCAAGTACGTGCTATATTTATATATGTACATCCCCGAACCAAAAGAAAGAGTTAAGGGTGCTGATGTAACTATACGTTAACTATGGCACTACCATTAAAACAAAAAAAAAGGATCAGTTAAGATCACTTACATAATTGTTCTCCTATCCTACAAATTGATACATTTTGTTCCTAAAAATATTAACATACAAAAATTCAAATGTACAGACCCCAGCAACAGCCTTCACAGACGTACAGGCCAATGTAGTGTAACTGATCTTAGAGTTGTGCTCTATCACACAGACGCTTTGGGGTTCAACCCAGACCAGCAAAGGGTTAAGTCCCCACTTACCCTGCTAACTTGGGTGTCTCTGGGTTGTTCAGCTTTGGTTTGACCCCAGCAGCCTGTTTACAGCATAATAGTTTCACCTTGGCTTTCACCAGTCTGGCTACTCCTCACAAGGTAGCACCAATACCTTCCAAGTCTCAAGTTTTCCCAAAACCGTCTGCCCTGTAGCATCCAATCCTTCTACCTGTAGCACTCACAGAACTCTAGTAAGTTCGCTGCTCCTTTAAAGAGACAGTACACAGCACCAATCTGTTAATTTAGCTGAGGGCTCACTTCTGTGACAGACAGCATGTCGCCAGGTTACAGACGATACCTTACATCAGTGGTTCTCAAACTAGGGCTGCCGCTTGTTCAGGGTAAGCCCCCTGGCGGGCCGGGCCAGTTTGTTTACCCGCCACATCCACAGGTTCGGCTGATTGTGGCTCCCACTGGCTGCAGTTCACCGCTCGGGGCCAATGGGGGCTGTGGGAAGGGCCGCCAGCACGTCCCTCAGCCTGCACCGCTTCCCGCAGCCCCCACTAGCCTGGAGCGGCAAACCGCAGCCAGTGGGAGTCACGATCGGCTGAACCTGAGGACGCAGCAGGTAAACAAACTGGCTTGGCCTGCCAAGGGCTTTCCCTGAACAAGCGTCAGCCCTAGTTTGAGAACCACTGCTTTACATGACATTAGGGCCATATTCTCTACCTGAAAGGGGAGTATGTCAGACCCGACAATGAGTTGTGCTATGGCATGCCCTCTGCCAGTTGGCCCTGCAATAAATCATTCTGTATACTTAAGACATAAATATATGTTTATACAATCTTAAACCCATATTTATACAATACACACTAAAAGCTCCAAAGGAACCACAATATATGACCATGTCAACAGTCATGCATTACGAGAATTATTTTGAATTCCCATAAAAACAAAACGCCTAATTGTACCCCATAGATTTTAATAGACCATTATGATCATCTAATCTAACCTCCTGTGTAACACAGGCCATAATTTCAGATTAGACTGAAGCATATGTTTTAGAAAAACACCTCATCTTGATTTAAAGATTTCAAGTGACAGAGCAACCACATTTTCCTTTGGTAAGTTGTTCCAATGGTTAATTACCCACACTGTGCACCTTATTTCCAGTTGGATTTGTCTAGCTTCAGCTCCTAGCTATCAGATCTCGTTATGACTTTGTTTGCTAGGTTAAAGAGTCCTCTCCCATTCTAGGCACTTACCAACCAGATCAAGTCATCTCTTGGATAGCTAAGTAAATGGAGCCTCTTACATCTCTCACTGTCAGGCAGGTTTTCTAGACCACAAACTGTTCTTGAAGCTCTTCTCTGAAGCTTTTCCAGTTTCTCCAACATCCTTTTAGAAGTCTTGACACCAGAACTGGACACCATATTCCAGTAATGGGCTCACCAATGCTAAAGAGAAAAGAAGCATCACCTCCTCATTCCTCAATGGTCTCCTGCTCATATATCCAAGAATCATGGTAGCCTTCTTAGCCACAGCATTGCTTTGGGAGCTCACTTTTAGTTGATTACCCACCGTGACCCCTACGCCCTTTTCAGAGTCAGTGTTTTCCAGTATAATTTCCATCCTCCCCCTCTTCCCCCAAAGTGTGGCCTACAATCTTTGTTCCTACATGTATGACCTCGCATTTGGCTGTATTAACACACCTGGACCCTACTGAAGTCAATGAGATTTTGCCAAAAGGGATCAGGATTTCACCAAAGCTGTTTATATAACTTTTACTTTCACTCCAAGGGTCAGTGCAGAGTTTGAACTCGGGATCTCTTGCACCCCAAATGACAGTCACAGCTCTAAGCCAACAACCCACTTTATTAACAAAAAGGGACTCTCCATTCCTTGGTCTAGTCATCCCTCCTGCATGAAAAGGGGCTTTAGTCACTTTCGCAGCAGCACCCGCTTTTTTCTTGGGCATCACAGAACTATTCATGGGGCAAGATTCAAGCATGGGGAGCAGGCTGACCATGGAGAAAAGTGCGCAGAACCAGGAGAGAGATGTGCATCATCTCATGTGACCTCAGAGGAAGTCTGTAATTACATCTCCATAGCCCTTGCATGCATTAGAATCATCGAAACATAGGGCTGGAAGGGACCTCGAGGTCATCTAGTGTAGCCCCATGAACAGAGGCAGGACCAAGTAAACCTAAACCATCCCTGACAGGTGTTTGTCCAGCCTGGTCTCAATAAACCTCCGGTGATGGGGATTCCATAACCTCCCTTGGAAGCTTATTTCAGAGTTTAACAATCCTTATAGTTAGAAATTTTTTTCTATCTAACCTAAATCTCCCTTGCTGCAGATTAAGTCCATTATTTCTTGTCCTTCCTTCAGTAGACAGAGAACAATTGATCACCATCCTCTTTATAATAGCCCTTTACATATTTGAAGATTGTTATCAGATTCCCCTCAGTCTTAGTGTCTCAAAATTCAACATGCCCAGGTTGTTGGTTTTTTAACCTTTCTTTGTACATCATTTTTTATTGCTGTCCTCTACACTCCCTCCAATTTGTCCCCATCTTTTTTAAACTGTGGTGTCCAGGACTGGACACAGTACTCCAGCTAAAGCCTCACCAGTGACAAATAGAGCAACACTATTACCTCCTATGTCTTACACAACACCGCTGTTAATACACCCCAGAACGGTATTCGCCTTTTTTGCAACTGCATCATATTGTTGACTCGTATTCAATTTTTTCCACTATAATTAGTCTTGGCAGAATTTGATTTCAATACTTTTATAACTTCTATGGATAATGTCAATGTTTTTAAAAAAAATGCTTAAAAACATTGATTTAAATGTTCACAGTTGCACAAAAGCATGGGAATGGGTCATACTTATGTAATGACTATAGACGTTGAGATTCAAAAAGTTAAAGCTTTATAACCATTAAAGCATGTGATGTTGACAGTTTATATCAAAATATACAAAGTGAGTATCCTTAAATCAAATTCTTGTAAGTTCTCAAGCAGCATTTGCCTCACTTTGCCACTCTGTGAATTTCTATTATTGACTCTCTCTGATGAAATCTATATCTACCAATAAAAATCTAATCCTTCCAAACTTAACTATGACCTCCAGGTCATTTTCTGCCAGTTATTCCCCATTTTGTAGCTGTGTAGTTCTTTGTACTTGTCCTTATTGAATTTCATCTTGTTGATTTCAGACCAATTTTCCAATTTGTCAAGGTCATTTTGAATTCTAATCCTGTCCTCCAAGGTGCTTGCAACCCCTCCCAGCTTGGTGTCATCCACAAATTTTGTAAGCATGCTCTCCACTCTATTAGCCAAGTCATTAATGACAATATTGACTAGTTCCGGACCCAGGACTGACCCTGGTGGGAACCTACTAGATACGCCCTCCCAGTCTGACAGCGAACTACTCAGAACTACTCTTTGAGTAAGATCATTCAACCAGTTGTGCACCCACCTTAGAGCATTTTCATCTAAATCACATTTCTCTAGTTTGCTTATGAGACTGCCATGTGGAACTGCGTCAAAACGCTTGACTAAAAATCAAGATAGATTCCGTCTACAGCTTGCCCCCATGCCACTAGGCCAGTAACCCTGTCCAAGAAGGAAATTAGGGGCATCTCAATTTAAAAGGAGGGCCTGGGGGCTGCTGCCACCTGCAGATGCCCAGAACAGCAAGAAACTAATGGAACTGGCTGTTGGAAAAAGCAGTTTTCTGATGTGTAGAATACAGAGGTATCAATATTTGCAGCTGGAGGTTAGCTGTAGATATTTACATGCTTTCTAATGGTAACCATCTTCTAATAAAGCTTTTTCTACAAGAATGTCTGTCTCACGTGTGTGTGTTGCACATTAATTCACATGTACATCGTAAACAGATTTTCTGTGGTTTGATTTCCTATTATTTTTAATGGAGCAGTTGAATATTTTACAATTTCTACCTTCCCCTATAAACCCATGAGCATCAAACCACAGAAAAAGCATTTAGATTAAGTGAAGGTTCTGGTTAATTCCCACAGTAACAAGAAAATTAAAGCCACTTTTAAGAACAACTCAGGATTCTTAAATGGCTCTTGAGGACAAATTCAACCCTGGTGTAAGCCAGTGCGGTGTTATTGATTTCAGTGGAGCTGTTTACACTTACAGCAGACTTGAATTTGCCCTTACAACCTTAACTTGTGACTTTTTTCCTTCTCTTTATTAAAGAATGATATGAGTCAAGGAATAGCTGTCTGAATTGTTAATGCCGATTCGGATTTTGCTTACTTGCACGCATTTAAGCCAGATCTTCAATATTATATCGTAGCCTCATGTGCTTTATTATAAATGCAGCTCTCAGCACTGCATACAGTGCACATGATCACATTCTGTCCTCTTTTAAAACCAGACAGCCCCGGTTCTGTCTGTTGGGTTCTGCAGGTATAATTAAGAGTAGAATCTGGCCCTCTGTATAAACAACTCTCTGTCGATTTCAGGGATGCAGAGCATAAATACCTGTTTCACTGTTGCTCTGCAGCTCTCATCTGCCACAAGAATATCTGCCCCAGGCCCAGAGCCACCTCCGTGCCAGATCTGCCGCAGCTATTCACAATACAGGGTAAATTTGGGGGCAGGCTGCATGAGGAAAGGGGCCTGACCCGGGGTCTTGTTACATCAGAAATTCTGCATTCCTGCAACTGCCCACCAGGGCCATTGCAATGGGAATACACGTTGACTGTCTTACCCTGTGCTCGAGACAAAACTGCCCCCACCAGCCCACAAAGGGAAGCAGCACAGTCTGCCTGCCTTCTAATCCCCATACCGGCCCTAGATGCCCAATCCTGGGGTCAGAACTCCAGCTGACACACAGTGGAGTTTTACCTGAGTAAGGCCTGCAAAACTTTGGGTTAGCCTGCAGTTGGAGAACATAATGGGAAACTATTCCTCTGACGCTGAACAAGTGAGCTGCGGCAAGAGAATATAATATTGCCCACTAAGTGGATTTCATTTTCTCAGGGCCTGCCTCCATCATCCCCAACTGGATGCTGAAATTTCTAGTTAATATTTATTTTATAAATCTTTTCAAAGGCATGTGGGGCTCAACTCCCGAATATCCATTGCATTGCAACAAAGAGGCCAAGCATCAAAGACAGCGGCTGGAGATGAGGCACGATGCAGCTTTCAAAAGAGGGCCCATCTGACGTGACCCAGAGAAGAGCTTTGACTTGAGCATAAAGACGATGTGGCACATCAGACTGAATAGGCTCATCCGGAAGAAGACAGTGGAAAAATATTTAAAGCACAATTCATTTCACAGCGCAACTGGACACTTCACATAGCACAACAGTTAATTTGGCTGCAATTATTTAACACTTCTGCAGTACTGGAGATCAGAAAAAGGAGTCTGTGTATTGGCAATTTGCTAATTGAGCAAGGACTGACCTGTTTCCAAGTAATAGCACAAGGTATTTTGATCATGGGACCCAATTTAAACTACAAAGACTGTGCACTGCCAATAGTATACAAACAAACAAGGGGTGTACACGCTAACTTGTTTTTTTTTTTTTTTTAAACTTACCAGCCAAGGGAAGCAAGATAATGAAATTAACAGCTCTTGCTACTTCCCTCACCCATAGAAATGAAGGTGCAGGCATCTCAGTGACCTGCTCAAAATAAAGAAAATATTTAGGGCCTGATCCAAAGCCCATTGAAATCAGTCGGAGCTGCCCCTCTCCCCCCTTCCCCCCACCCCCAATCAGGCCCTCACTACTTACAAACCAAAGCACACCTGTACAACCTGACATGCTAATTCAGAGGGTGCCAAGCAGAATGCGTCAATCACGGCTCAATAAATGCTTAGAATTAAAACCGTTCCTTCCTTCCGCTCCTATTTAAAAACATTTTTCTTCTTGTGTGGCATGGGGAGTAAAGCATTTTATCCAAGAGAGATGTGAGGCTTGCTGGAAGTCGAGATTTGGCCTTGGGAGTCAGCGCTTTGAGGATATGCAAGTGACCCTGGATCAATGCCTTTTTATTTTCTCTCAGGAATAAATATAGGCAAGGGAATGACTTTGTGACTGGCCGGCCAGCCAGCCATATCAGATTTATCAGAAAGGAGGGATGGAAAGTGACTCAAGGAGCTCCAGCAGTGCCAAAGTGGAAGGTTGCTAGGGAAGAAAGAGCAAGGAAGCAAAAGAAGTGAGTAAGAAAAGTAGTATGAAATAGAAAAAAAAGGATAAATATAAAGGGAGGGGGGATACTATGCAGGAAGAAGAAAAGAATGAGGAAAAGAAGAAACTCAGAAGGAATAATAAATCAGCTCTCTGCTAAGAATAATAAAGAATAAAGGCTTGTGAAATAAGAAATAGAATAATTCATTTACTGGTATTAACCAATCAAAAACATGGCAAGGGAAAATCTAAGAGGGAAACAAACAAAACAAAATCAAATAGGACAATCAAACTGTTAAAGAAATGACCATGTGCAGAAAAAGCAGCATTTAACTAAAACCAAAATATGAATATAAAAGGGTACATCATTATGAAAGCAACAGAAAACATTTCAGTTCTTTTTCAACATAGCTCTGATCTCAGTTACATAAAAATAGGAATACAGACCAAGTCAAGAATGTGTGAATGCACCAGTCACTGGTCAAACTTCTTCATCTCCCCATTATTTAAAACAAAAAGGAAATGTGAATGATTTTACACCCTCTTTTTAATGTTTAACTTAAAGCAACTGTCCTCTAGAAAATATATCCAACAAAAATCACATTACATTGCTATCATTAGGTCAGTATACAAACGCAATATTTGTCAGGAGATCTAAGCAGCATTATTCTGTCCAGGGATTCCAAACAACTTTAAAAACTGAGCAAGCATTTGATTCCTAACTGCCTGAACACATGAAAACTTCGAGCACCATGAAAGGAGTTGAAGGAAATTTTACACAATGCATTTTTCATAAACATGTAGTTACAGTGAAGGGAACTGTACATTTAGGTTTTTGTTTTAAACTTTCAATATCATTAGCCAGTTTATTGTAGATGTAAATAGGAATCCAACTTGGCAATATTTGGAAACACCTCAAAATATATGGGGAAACCTTACTTATGTGTCTCAGGAATAGACCTAAGTTAAACAGTGTAACACATTGTTTGTGGACCTGGAATTACTGCTTGCATTTGTCCAGGAGGCAACCTAGGTGTGTTTGTGTTTCCCTTCTGCAAAATAAATGAAATATATACTAACACTTTTTTTTTTTTGGTTAATCACGCATGCACAACAATGCAAGTTACTTCACAGGAATTGTTCTGCTGCAGGATATAACACTGGCATCTGAAACATAAATGATACTGTAACGTACTGTCCCTGGGGATGTCCTGGGACATCTTCAAATATCTTGAAGGGCTGCATCTATGGGTCAACCAGTAATTTTAAAGGAAACAGTTACAACTCTTTCTTCGGGTTTCTTTGAAGAGAGCTAGAACCACAAGCCCTAATGATTTGTACTGGGGAGGGGGGGAGAAAATCAATATTTCTATTCTATTCACATAGACCAGTAAATAAGGTGCATTCCTTCTGCTTCTTAAGAAATTAGCATTTCAAAAATATGCCACTTTCCCCTGAACTCCAAGCGTGTCTAATAATGCGAGAAGCAGATTGTCTCCCCTCGTTTCCTTAATTTGTTTCATCTAAAAGCAATTCACTCAACATCTTGTCGCCCTCTGGCAGCTTAGTTTACTTATCCGCACTTAATTTCTCATTTGGACCAAAACAAACTCCTCCAAACTGCTACTGACTGGGGGAAGCTCAATATGTAGGTACTCGGGAAGAATCCCTCCCGCACACAGAGAACAGACAAATAACTTGCTTTTATGAGGTTGGTTCAAAATTAAAGGGCTCTCCCTCCCTCCCTCTTCCACGCAGAACAGTTGCAATTTCGCAGAATCACGCGTCTTTCAATGAAAAGAAACCCACCAAATAGCTTTCCCTCCTCCTCGTCGCCTATCGGGCTCACTTTGCGTTTTAAAAACTCGAGCCGGGCTTTTTGGCTCACCCAGTATTGTGGAGCACACACTCCTCAAACCCTAAGCACGCCAATGGCTTCACTTGTGATTCTGACCATACAAAATACAGAGATGTCCTACATCGAGAGGAGAGCCGCAGAACTAATTGGGATTCAATTCCTTAGAGAGGAATTCTGACAAGGGCTTTTACAGCGAGTGGGACCCCAACAGCTGGGTGAAGACCGAACCGCGCTGGGCACCAACAGCTGAAGCAGAGGGAAAACCCTGTAGGTTGCCTCCCCGAAACTCCGATCCGCTCAGCCTACAGGTCAGCCTCGGCTGCTCGGGAAGGGCTCAGCACGCATAAGCAGCCCCCCGTGGAAGGGCAGCCGCAGGAAACCCCCCCAAAGAAGATTGCATCCAGCGGGTACAGCCCCTGAGCTAACTGATGCGTGCGTACAGCACGGTGCACAGACAGAGTCGGGAGGAGCAGACCCGCGTGGGAGATGCACAGAGCGCCTGCATGCGAGGGGATTGACAGAGATCCATCGAGTACAACTGGACTGTGTTTAACTGGGGGGTGGAGGGAGGATGTGTTTAAATCCGCGCGTTTTCACTTGTTTGTGATGGGGGGGGAGAGACATACTACAGGCAAGAAAGGCCTGAACTTGACACCCGAGTTCCTACGTTACACTAGTCCTGGGCTGGGGGTGAAACTGTGCAAACACCCCCCCCCCCGCAGCGTTTTCCCACCTCGCCTTTGCAGAGCCCCCAGAGTCCGCTCCGCTTTGCAATCACCCCGCGGCTGCAACTTCGGAGTGCGGGGCTGCAGCTCCCCTCTCCTGCGAGGGCCTGGCCGCTGCCCTGCACCGGGGAGAGCGGAGCGGCTCCCCCTCCGCTCAGGGGACCGGGCGCCGAGGGGAGTTTAGGACGGGACCGCGGCCAGGAGCCGCCGCTGACGGGCACTTCGGGAGCCCAGAGCCAGCAGCAGCATGTTGGGGGGGGGTGAAGTTTGTGGCCAGCCCGTGTCGCCGCTCGGCTCCAAAGCAGGCAGCGAGGGCGCGAGCTATTAATGCAGAACTGGGGCGGGGGGGTCCGGCTAGTAACGCGGCAGCTTTCGGGGGCCGCAGATCCAGCCGGGCAGAGCCGCCCGCCCCGCAGAGCGCCCCGCTGTGCCCGGCTAAGGGGAGCTGCCCCGACCCCCCGCTGGCGCAGAGCGAGACACCGGCATCCAACCCCAGCGCAACCCTCCGCCCCCGGCCGCGCTCCCCGGGGGGCGGGGGTCTCCCCTGCGAAGCACACACCGAAGCGGCCCCCGCTTGATACAGAGATTCGCCACCTCCAGGCAAACAGGCTCGGCCCGAGCCGAACGCTCGCTGCCAAAACCAGAGCGAAATACCGCGGCACAGAACTCAACCCAAACGGGGGGATCAAGGCAGAACCCCGGGGAAATAAAACCGGATCGGCTCCCAACGCGCAATCCAAACACAAGCCGTCTCCCTGCACGAAACGCACCATCCCAAACCCCAGGCGGCAGGTCTCCCCGCTGCCTCTGCTTTGCAAACCCACCTGCCTGCGCCGCGCCGGGCTGGAGGGTCCCGGAGATCACCAGGCAGCTGACCCAGCACACGAGTCGCTCGGCCAGCTTCATGGTTCGTGGGAAAGGCGGCCTCAACTCCTGGCAGCGATGTTACATGGTCCAAACGGCATCTCCCCTCGGCTGCGAGCGTGGACCCCGGCGCCCGGCGGTGCGGACCAGGAGCGAGACGCGGCGCGTTTGCTCCCTCCAGTCCCGGCGGGGAGTGAGACGCTGACTCCTACTTGGCAAATCTGTTCGCAACAAGTTGTTCCCCAGAAGTCGCCGGCTCCCTGCCTCTTAGTCCCGGTTTCTCTCCTTTTCCCTTTCCTCTCTTTCTTCTCTCCCCCTTCGCCTGACTTCACTTGGGGGGGGGGGTTACTTGGCTGCCCCCCTTCTTCTCCTCCCACTTGTCCAGGGGCTGCAATACTCCGATCTCAGAGCGTCAATTCCATTGACTCCCTTTCCCCGGCTGCTACGCGGAGATTAACAAGACACCCAAAAAATAAAAATACACACAGGAGCAGGGAGGTCGGAGCGACACACAGCAAGCCCCGCCTCCGCCCGTGCACAAGCCCCGCCCCTTCTGTGCACAAGCCCCGCCCCTCCTCCCCGCTTACACCGGCTCGCCTCGATCGCTGCGCCCCGAAAGGCGCTGCCCGGCTTGGGAACACCTGTCACGGGCGGAGGGCAGCAGCCAGGCGCGATCCCTGCCCGCAGGTTACCATGGAGCAATGCAAAGGCAGCCGCTGGCCGTAAACACAACACTGCGCCGGCGAGAGAGGCGCCTTTTAATGGCACGGTGTTTGATCAGCTGCGCGCTCCGCCCGCGGCAATCCAGCGCGGTGCCGCCGCTGGGGTTTTCGGGGGGTTGTTTCCTTCTTCCAGCTCCGTGCAATCGCGGGGGGCTTTGCTTTCCCCGCCGTGCAATCAGCTGTTGCACCTGTTTGTGCTGGGGAAGGGGTTGTGGTGCAAAGGCAAGCTTCCCTTTAAAGCAGGCTGAACTCTCATTTGTAGGGGGGGTTACCCCCCCTAAAGGGGGGCTGGGCTGCGAACCCAAATTGAACGCGCTTCTCATTCAGCGGCGCCTGCAATGAATCTCGCTCCAGCCATTTCTGGCCTGAGGTTAGCCCTGTGGAGCAGCGCCAGCCCCTGTGGAAATAACGCAGCTTGTGGCGGGGGTGGAGAGGACTTTTTCCAAATCCAACCCTTTGCTAGGAGTGTGTCCTGGCGGGGCTGAGCAGCGGCTCCTGTTGCAAACTGAAAGGAAAAGTGAAGTGGTGGCGGCCCGTGATCTCACACACACCCGCTCTAAAAGGAAGCAGAACTTTCTCCTCTGGGGTGGGGGTCCGCTGTGTCTACACCGAGCTACTTATTCAGGCGACTGTTTGCTGATTCACTGACTGGCCCAGTGGGGTGGCAGGTCGGCGAGGCTGCAGTTTGCTGGTTTCCCTTTCAGGTGGTATAATTTAAGAGAAAAGAAATGTCTGGCGCTCCTATGACTCAGTTCGACAGATGGGATTGCTCCAAAAATAATCCGAAGGGGTTTTTAATAAAGAAGCAAGGCAGGAACTATTCTGGATCGAGGAGCTGCTGCCAATTCAAGTAATCTAGAGTCTCTTTGCCCCTGAGGTTTATTACTGAGGGGAGCATTTTAAAATGAGTTAGAAACTTGCTTGGAACTTATTTAAGCTTTTGAACCTGCTTGTCTCTCACTTGGGACAGCCCTTCCCACCCCAAAAAACCTTCTACTTGTCCTCCAGCTGCTGCACCTTCCCTCAACGTCTGCAGTGACTCCTCTCAAACCACAGCTCTCCCATAAACCCTGGATTCCTTTCTCTGCACATTTATAAAGACTCCAGCAGGTAGCTTTTTAGGCAACCTCCTTGCTGGGCCTTTTGCTCCTGCAACCTAAAATCTTTTGTGGTTCTGGGCTGTGAATCACCCAGTGCATTTTGCATACCAGCAGACTTTAATGCACAGGTGACCCTGGCCTGGCCCTGTAATCTTCAGCACACAGGTGACTGCTTGGGGAAAGAAGCCTGAGCTCAAGCAGTGCCAAACACTTGCAGCAATCATTGACTTGAAGGGGAGGTGTGGGGGTGCAGCACTTATGCTTATCAGGCCATTGGGGTGTCATGAGTTGGGAGGAAGGAGTGGACTCAACCTCCGCTGGGAATTGGAGAATGGGAGGGAGTAGGCTGTTGCTTCCTAACTAAACCTGAGGAAAAGGTTGAAGTATGTTGAACATTCAGGCAGATAAAGATACTATCTTAGTGAGCTGGCTAATGCTGTTTTTTTCTATACAGCTTTTTGCACACAGACTTACCCCCAATTTACTTTTATCTGGTTTTCTACTTTTTGGAAAGGCAGTAATGAATGTGATTGGTCCAATGACTCATCTTCCACCTAGCAGAGACAAGGGGTGGGGTGAGGTAATACCTTTTATTGGACCAACTTCTGCTGGTGAGAGAGAGAAGCTTTTCAGTAATACAGAGCTCGTCTTCGGCAAAGCTTGTCAGCCAGCCAACAGAAGTCAGTCCAATAAAAGATATTACCTCACCCACCTTGACTTTCTAATATCCTGGGACCAAGGCAGCTACCTACACTGAATACTTTCACCTAGCAGTCATTCTGAAGCGACTTCCTGACACATTTCCTTTCTCCCACTGTCGTTAGATGACCTTTGATCACATGCTTATGTCACATTGGGTTATTCTAGTAACATGGTCTAGATGTACAAGTGTAGAAATAAGCAGCACCTATGCGGACATGTAAACTGGCACGCAGCTACAGTTACCAACCACTGTCAGGAGAGTGGGCTAGATGGACCCTGGTCTGATCCAGCATGACAATTCCTAGCTTCCTCTACCCCTGTGATGAGAGAAGTACAAGAACCTAAAATGGAACAGAATGTCTATTTGGAGTGGATTATAGTTACCGACTCGCTCTAGCTCAGAAATGTATCCAGCAGAGCAAAACAGCAAATGCTAACATACCACTGTAAATTGTTTTGAGCAGTTCACTACATCTCTAATTAAAATCTGTCCGATTCCTCTTGCATCCATCCTAGGGAACAGAGCCTGTTTTCTGGCGACTGTTCCTTGGTATTAAACTACCCAATAGAGAACAAAGCAGCCAACATTTAACAGTCCCTAAATCCAGACTCTTTGCAAACAAATTAACAGTACAGCAAGTGCATGGGTGTATGAAGGACATTGATGCCCATTCAGACAGAGTCGAATCCAGCTCAGTGATATTTTTCCATTGACTTCAATAGGAACAAGAACAAGTTCAATGTATCATATGCCCAGTATTTCACGGACTTTAGTATCAGCTTTTCTATACTGTGCATGAAAATGAGCAAGTGCTGAACATAATATCAGTATATGGACTCCACCATTCCCAGACAACTTTTTCAGGCTGTTACGCGCACAATTTAGGGCACCCCACCTTTTACCCTATGAGGCCTTAAGGCACATCCTGGTTAATTTAGGCACCTCAACCTTTTGCTTCTGTGGGCTTGGGGTATAAGGCACCCACCCTTACCCGTCCAGGACTCAGGGCAAAATCTGGTCAAATTAAATCCCAGCTCTTATCCCTTTCCTTTGAGGCTTAGGGTTTTATGGGTCCGCTGGATCTTTTTCCAGTGAAAATGTCTTACACAGCTGTGCTCTAAACCAGTGGCTCTCAACCTTTCCAGACTACTGTACCCCTTTCAGGAGTCTGATTTGTCTTGCGTACTCCCAAGTTTCACCTCACTTAAAACCTACTTGCTTACAAAACCAGAAATAAAAATTCAGAAGTGTCACAGCATGCTGTTACTGACAAACTGCTTATTTTCACCATATAATTATAAAATATATTGCACTTACATTTCAGTGTATTGATGTAGAGCAGTATAAACAAGTCATTGTTAGTATGAAATTTTAGTTTGTACTGATTTTGCCAGAGCTTTTTATGTAGCCTGTTGTAAAACTAGGCAAATATCTAGATGAGTTGATCTACCCCCTGGAAGACCTCTGGGTAGCCCCAGCGGTACATGTACCCCGGTTGAGAATCACTGCTCTAAACATCTGTTTATTAGCAATTCACAGAATACATATACCAAGCCAAGCTATTATGCTTACCACTCCCATATACAGTGGAATTTTACCCCATGGCCAGTTGGGATTCACTTGTCTGGGGATCCAGTACCCTTACACATCAGGGGGAATGATGCTTTGCAGCTTGTTTTTGCACAGCAGTTCGGAGTTCATATTTAAAGAGCCTTGTTTTTTATTTACATTATATAGGTAAAATTAACTATTTTAAAAACAGTTATGAAACCTATTACATTGCTCAATACCCCTAGGTAACAAAATGAAACCAATTATGTATTGGCACCTATAAGTTTTTTCCCGCTAAAGTCTTTTATATTTTACTGTTTATGGCCAAATTGTAGCGTATTTATGACTTTTTGTTTGTGTAGATGGTTAGCATAAATTCACTGGTCAGAGCTTATATTATTTACTACAATTTTGTTTGATTATGGGGTAGGTTAGGTCCCAGGCCTACAGACAGCCTGGTGGTGAGAGTGTAAAAGGAATCTCTGTGTCTTGCCAAATGTTTGACATGTAGACTGTTAACAATTTATTATTCCCTCTCTGCGCTCGATTCAGATTGTGCTGCAGGAAATGGGAGCTGAGTTGGGTCCTGTAACAGCTAGAGAGAAGGGGAGAGGGTAATTTCTTCAGACTTCTTAATTTGACTTTTCTAAATGATCACTTCAGGATACATCTAGTTGACAGGGGCACCAGATTAGGACTCATGAAACCTGGGTTCAGTCCTGTCTCTGCCACTGGCTTGCTGGGTGATCTTGGGCAAGTCATCTCACCATTTTGTGCCTCAGTTTCCCCGTTTGTAAAATGGGGATTACGATACTGACCTCCTTTGTAAAGTGCCTTGAGCTCTGAAGATGTAAAGAGCTATATAAGAGCTAGGTGATACAGTGTCTGTAGCAGAGTGTCTTCTGCCCTATATAGGGTTGCCAACTTTGGTTTGACATGTTCCTGGAGGTTTCATCACATGCCAATCTTTAATTAAAGAATAATCTTTAATTCTGGAGACTCCAGGACAATCCTGGAGGACCCTAGCCCCAGCTCACCTAATACACCTTTTTAATGATGGTCAAGGATAATCTCTAGCCATCAGTCCAAAAGTATTCATCATAGCCTCCAAACATTATTTTTGATGTAAAAGAAAGCAGCACCTAACATGTATTCTACTAAAGGCTCATCTCTGCTGCAAAATGTTTGTCACTTAAACAAACATTTTTCACCCAGGAATTCATTTAAAATAAACTCCAGTCACCCCCCACTCCTCCAAACGCCAATTTTTATTGCCTCTTTTCCAATTAAGTTCCAGGCTCTTTCTTCTTTAAATTCCCAAAGTCAAGGCCATATTTCAAGTGGGATTAAAGTTCTTTTTCCAAAGCATGAAAGTTTTAGCGGAAAAGAATGAACAGGAGTCTGCAGAAAAGGGACTGTAAAGAATGAGACTTCGTTGCACTTAGCACTGCATTTCACTGCCCTATGACAGTTCAGCATACATCAGTGGTGGCAAAGCAGCAATTATACCAACCAGCCAAGAGAAGGAGAATGGGAGGAGCTTTGTATTCAGAGACTGAAAAACAGTCTGGAAACTTAAGCTCACTAGAAACCTTTTGTGCAGTGGATTTTCTTAAAAAGGTAACATGCAAAGTCTTTATCTTCTTGTTTGCAATTTTAAAGAAAATGTAGCTTCATTGGATCTAACTAGAGGGGAGGCCAAAAAGTTAGCCCATTTCCCTTAACAACTGAATTAACTGAAATGCTAATCTTCTCTCCTTGCAAGCTCTATAAAATGCATAATTCCCGCTTTCTGTTACACAAATAAAACCAAAAGTAGGCTGTAAAACTAAACTCTTTCAAATGTTTAAATAGATAATTTAGCTCTATCTGCCTTTCAGTAAACAATGACTAATTTTGCTGGTGGAAGCTGCTGTGCCTTCAAAATTGGAAGGTGCAGATTCAGGGACGATAGCGAAGGTTCCTTCTTACATAACATTGGCTGTACATTAATCAGAAATGTTTGCTATGCAAATCTTGTCATGCAAAGCAATTATTGCTGTTCCCACACTGACCTCATGTTTATTTATTACACCAGCTCTTTATTTGAACCTTGTCTGGTCTCTCACCACAGCATATTAGCTATGTTGCTTCTAAAGGCACCCAGTTGAGAAATTTTAGATTTATCTATGCCATGTGTAAAGCAGGACTGTTAGCTCCACACAGACTGCAATGCAGTGCTGAGAAACTCTAATGTTATTCCAGCGTCTGTTCATGCAAAATAGTCTCACCCCAGGGTCTTTGTTAGGACAAAGGGGGCCTTCTAATAGGTAGGGGCCATAACACCTTGTTTGGTCTGAGTCTGCAATATTAGTTGATGGTTAATGGAAACTGACAGCTCGAGTTACCAGGCAGGACAAGTAGAATTAGATTTTTATAGACTGCTCAGTAAAAGTAAAAGTATAAACAATAATTTGCCCTTGATTAAGCTATGGCTCCTAGAACCAAAATTGCAAGACTCAGAGATTTAACTCCTGACCAAATAAGTTTCAAATATTAAAAATCAAAGGAGCGATTTAAATGGCTGAAATGCAAAAGTGTGTCTTTAATTTCCTAATATTCTGTTGCCATAGAGTTTTCTTGACGTGACTTCATATTGACCAGCAGTGGCATCCAGTGACTGTCAGGGGTTTTCCTCACTGATCTGTATTCTTTGCAGCTCTCTTTCTGTTTTGACATGTGTCTTCTCTCTATTATTAAGAAGTAGCAATTTCATCATAATCTGTTTTTGCTCTTTTTTTTCCTTTCATCTCCACCTCAGGTACACACAAGACAAATATGTATTCATTGTTGCAGTACTATAGTTTACACATAAACAGGCTTGTCACCCTCTTTAATATAATTTAGTATTGGGAAAGACCTTTTAGATCATCTGCTTGATCTCACTTCTAATGCAGTATTGTTCCCTCAGTGTTTTAATCTGTATGCAATGGTGAATGGCTCGGACAAGAAGGGTCCCACAGCTTACCTCAGAAATCTGTTCTACATGCCTGTTTTAATCAAAGCCATTAAGAAATGGCTTCTGATATTTATCCTTAATGTTTCCTTTGTGTAATTCCATCTAGTTACTCCCACTTACCCCAGTGGAAGACCAGGCCATTTCACGTTTTCTGGGGTGTTCGTGCCTTTCAGACATTGTAGCTGATTTACACGTATTCCAGTAGGGCTTGACCCAGAGCCCGCTGACGTCAATGGAAAAACTCCTTTCGGTGGATTTTTGGACCAGGCCCTTTGTCGTCATTTGGCCAAGCTATAGCCATTTAAGGTCCACCATAACTTCAGTTGCTCTTCTCTCAGTGGACGTTCTGGATGAGAACATGCAGACTAACTGGGCCCCAGGCAGGCGAGAAAATCTCTTCCGCTCATCCACTTCCTGGCCACTATTGCGGGATACAGGCAGGAGCAGTGCTTCCCCCTTGTATGTATTTTTATATGCCTGTGGATCTGTGCAGTTTATGGGCCCACTGGCCCTCACGCCTGGCTGGCTCCGCCTGTCTCCTTCATTCGCCCATGCGCTCTCTCTGGGGATGATGGCCATAGAGGTTGGCTCAGCAGAATGCCAGGATTCCAAGGCCAGAGGGGATCATTGTGATCAACTAGTCTGAGCTCCGGTGTAACACAGGCCCCTGAACTTCCCCCTGCACAGCTTAGAAAAACATCCAATCTTGATTTCAAAATTGGTCAAGGGTTAATGACTCTCACTGTTACAATTGCAAGGCCTCTGCTTCCTGGAGCCATAGAACTTGAGCAGCGCACATCCGTTTGTCCCTGCTGGAGTCGGGTAGTGAGAAGCCCACGAACTCAACCCAACATTCTACTATGGGGGAGGAAGGGAGCTATCAGGGATGTGATCGGCAAGGAAAGGAAAAATAGCCGGAAAGGTTTCTTAATGGCATTGATTAGATCAGGCATATGGAACGGATTTCCATGGTAAGCCATGGGAGCTCTATTGCCTGAGCCATTTAAAATTGCGCCAACTTGTGATAACTCCATTTTTGAAGCCTAAAACTATATTGGCTTTTTCTTTGCCACCAATTTGCACTGATAGCCCCTCTCAAGTTTGCTATCTACAATCACCTCTAGCTTTCTTTTGGCTTTACTGCATTCCAAGTACGGCCCTTCCTTTAAATGCCTGTGCTTCATATTCTTTCCCTATAGATTTATTAGCCTGCAGTTTTCCATTTTGTTGCTTACTCCCCCTGTTTCAGCCCTCTATGCATCCTTTTGTGTTATTGCTCTGTCTTCACTTGGGCTTTCAACACCTCCCTATTTAGTTTCCTCCTCAGATTTAATTAACACAGTTTACCCTTGTTTCCAAACCATTAATAAAGATGTTAATTAAAACCAGGCCCAACAAAGAACCGACACCACCACACTGCTTACTTCCCCCTGCTTGAGTCATTGCTGTTAGGCATTACCCTTTATTTATGATCCTTAAGATAACTTCCAGTCCATCTGACAATGCTCCTACTCCAGCTAATTTGAAAGTGTTTTTCAAGTATTTCTTAGTGCTGTACAGCTGTAACTTTTGCTAATTGTTCACGAAATGACTTTAAGTAATATTTTTATTGAAAGGTTGAATGAAGAAGGATCACAAATGAAGTCCAAGACTAAAGGCAATTTAATAAAATGAAGAAATAATTGACCAGTTTAGACTCCTAAATCCATATTTTGGTTCTTTCAAGCAGTGGTTTGATTTTCAGAGGGGCTGCAGTTTCCATGACTGAAATAGCAGGCCACGGTGCAAACATAATGCCAGGCTGAATAGGGATGGAGAATACTGACAGTGTTGAGTTGTTAGGGAAGTCAACAGTATCTCTTCACCAGGACTGTTCAGTTTTGTTACTATATTTTTAAAAAGGATATAGCCAAGCAGGTGTTTGGAAGTGTGTGATGAAGATGACTACAGGCAGGCAAGGAGAGACTTCAAGAGAAACTGAGAACATTGGAACTGTTCAGAGAGGAGACGAATAGATGAGGAGATGATAAAGGTAAACAAAACCAAGTTATCCTTTATCAATGCTTATCCCACAGAATTCATTCCCACCAGATACCTGAGGCCAACAGCTTGTCAGGATTCAGAAACAGGATCAGACATTGATATGGTTAGACAGTTACATTACATAGGGGAAAAATTAGAAAGGATATAAACCTCTCGTGATTCTGGGCATATGCCAATCTCAGTACTGTTTTCCCAATGAGCAGGTTATTCCCCAAATGTTTACCACAGGGGTTTTTGTACCTTCCTCTGAAGCAGCTGATGCTGGCCTCTGTCAGAGGGAGAGAACGCTGAACTAGATGGACCGTTAATCTGATGCATTCTGGCGATTCCAGTGGGAACTGCAATGCAAAATCCAGCCGCTTTTACTGAGAATCCTAAGTACAGCAATAATAATACTGCATTGAGGAGTTTAACTGTAGGCTCTCAAATACTACAGCGATGAGTGCGGTGGAAGAACCTATATAGAATGAAAATTGAAGCCAGCCGTCTCTTGCTAATCAATTACAAAACATCTAGCCCTGTTTCCAGGACCATTTCATTCAGAAGCCTTAGTGTTCTGCCATGGGAGGGCAAATTGAAATCCAACTGGGACTCTGGGTAGGATCCCCACTGATGGGTGGTCCAGCCCCTGGTCAGACACCACCCTGGAGCAGGAATTGCAGACAGCTTGTACCTCTTTGCTATTTCTCTTGGCAAATCTTCTGCCACTAGCACCCAATTAGTAAATCTGGCCCTGCCTTTGCATCACTTTTGCTTTCCCCCCCTTCCCTCCCAAGTACAGATCTTCCACTGGAACCTTACTTTTTGGCAATGTGCTATTGTCATTGTTGATGAACCAATGCCATGTGCCACAAGAGGTGCTGTCTTTCAGATGACACTTGAATCCAAGTCCCTGTAAATTTGATCTAATTTAAGATCGTGTTTTACAAGAATACACACGCTAATCCTGATCTTCTGGCCAAATTCTTTTTTTGGGTAATTACCTTCCCTATGAAATTATCCCTGTGACTTGAATTTGAGAAAGAATTGTTCGTGTTCTTTACAACTGTTCTGTAATGGTTTTGATTGCTAGTGAACTCATGATGTGTTTCACTACAAATTGCTGCATTTCAGTGAAATAGGAAGGTTAGGGTATGTGAAGTGATGCCTATATACATAAAACCAGATTTTCCAAAGAAGTCTCTAAATATATGCCCATAATTTTGGATGCACAAATTTGTGTGTTCAAAAACCCCACATTTGCATATGCAAGGAGGTGTTGGAGCTGTGTGTTTTTATGGAAGCCAGTAAGTGGCGGGTGTAAGATTTTTAAACCAGGTTGAAGCCACATTGAAGTCAGTTTATGAATTAGTGTGCGAATTTTTAGCTATACTACTGTAGCGGCCAGGAGCCCTAGTCAGAGCCTAGGACCCCTTTGTGCTAGCTACTCCACAAACGCAGAACAAGACAGATTACAAACTGCTTTGCTGGGGCAGGAACTATCTAGTTGAGAGGTATTATATACTGTACATGTAAGTCATTAAACTGTATCATTTTCTGTATTCTAATCTCTATGCCTTTTCAGATTGCAGAAAGCGATAGCCAGGCTGGTGAATGTACAACAAGCTACCGAGTAAGAAGCAGGGTTCTTACTTGGTCACTAGGCTGGAGAAGGATGCATAAATCACAGTGGCAAATTGTTTAGATGCTGGTATGGGAGAGAATTTGTGCCTTGTACAGTGGAATCCTATGCAACTTGACAAAGAAAGCATGTGTCAGCTGCAAAGACAGACACTCCCCTTGTCATCCTTATTGAAAGAAGTGCTAGTTACCAAGCAATATATTCTGTACAGCAAGAAGTTGAAGGGAAGCATCTTCACGGGAAAGCAGGTTAGAAAAAACACTAATGCTCACTGAAACAAAAAAAATGTATTTTAAAATACAAGCAAGATATTTTGCTGGGCATACACAGTTAGTCAGCATACCCCCTCTTGTGCATGTTGCACATTGGAAACCTCATGCAAGATGTAAAAAGCTCTCCTGTCTAGCTATCTACCTAGACAGATAGATGGTACATGGTCTAGGATTTAAAAAAAAATAGTGATTTTTTGATACTGTACTTGGGTCTCCTTTAAAGGGCCTGATTTTTAGTGGATTGTCTCTGTGCTTTCTGAAAAATCAGGCTTCTTTAACACATCTCAAGTTGGGCACCCAGAAACTGAGTCACCCCAAATTACTCATCTCTTTTGAAAATGTAGATATTATCTTTCTCTCATTCGTATAGAGATAACTAAGTGGTGGATGGTTGGGGAGAGAGACAGTGGAAGCAGGAGCATATCCATCTTCTGAATCTATAGAAAAGGGCTCTCAGCTGGTTGGTTAATATCCCCATGCTTTCTGTTTATCTACAATGGATGCAGTGTAGGTAGATATCAGCCATTATTTGCAGGACTTAGAAGATGATATCATAACACAAGTGGTAGAGCAAAGTGGAGTGACAAGAGGGTTGTGAAGTCAGCTATTCACTTGAGCCAACTGATCTGATAAACACTAGGCCCATTGTGTTTTGTTTATAAAACAGTAGTCTGTCTATTGTTGAATTCTTGTTTGAGTGGAACAAAAATGTCACCAAAGCATGAGGAAACATGTTATGGAATCCTTATCCTGAAAGAGACTGGTCCTTTAGAGCGTGGTAAAACAACATTATTTAAACCTCATGAATCGGGCACTTCAGTGTGTAGGTTGAAGTTTCCAGTTCTGGTCACCCCATCTCAAAAAAGCTATATTAGAATTGGAAAAGGTGCAGAGAAGGGCAACAAAAATGACTGGAGGATGGAACAGCTTCCATAGGAGGAGAGAGTAAAAAGACTGGAACTGTTCAACTAAGTCAAAAGATGACTCGGGGGGGATTTGATAGAGGTCTGCAATTATGAATGGTATGGAGAAAGTGTATAAGGAAGTGTTATTTACTCAGCCACATAACACAAGAACAGGCTCACCCAATGAAACTAACAGTTAGCAGGTTCAAAACAAACGTAAGGAAGTACTTCACACAACACACAGTCAACCTGTGGAACTCATTGTCAGGGAATATTGTAAAGGCCAAAAGTAAAACTGGGTTCAAAAAAGAATTAGATAAGTTCATGGAGGGTAGGTCCATCAAAAGCTATTAAACAAGATGGTCAGGGATGCAACCCCATGCTCTAGGTATCCTTAAACCTCTGACTACCAGAAGCTGGGACCAGATGTCAAGGGATGGATCACTCAATAAACTGCCCAGTTCAGTTCATTCCCTCTGAAACCAGTCACTGTTGGAAGACAGGATACTGGGCTAGATAGATCATTTGTCTGACCAGTATAGCCATTCATATGATCCAACTGGAAAAGAAAAAAAAGCAAAACCTAGAACCTGTATTTCTTGCAAACTAGAGCCCTGATTCAGGAAAGCATTTAAGACATTACCAGGACTTAAGTGCCTGTTTAACATTAAGCACATCATTGCATGCCTTTCATGAGTAAGGATGGCTCCCAGAACTGGGGCTTAACATTGTTCCAACTTTTAGTTTGATTTTACTTGACTATAGCCTTGGACATTTCCTAGGCATGTAAATCTACCTTCTGTCATCTCTGAGGCATCAGATGGATAATCCTAATCCTAAACCTCCACTAATGTAACTCATCTTCACTCTCAAACTTCCCTCCTTTTACAGTCTCTCTAGTTCAACTCTCCAAATTCCAAAATGCAGCAGCTCATTTCTTTGCTTTATCTAGAAAGGGGAACATGTTATCCCCAGCCTTGGAAACCTGTATTGATATCTCCTTCATGTCAGAAACAAGCACAGTGTCTCTCTTACTGTCTACAAGATCTTCTACTTTTCTTCCTATTTTTTTCAGGCTGTTCCCTACACTCTTCTTCGTCACAGGAGTGGATCCTTCTGCCACGTTACTTCCACCACCTGCAACAACTTCCTTGCACCTGTGCAAGTCCCTGGCTCTCCTTCTACTCCTTTTAAAAACAATGTCTTCTGCTTGACCTATATTACTCCTCTACACTCTGACAATGGTTTCCAATGTCCTTGGACAAATCTCCATAATTTCCCGAGTTTGATCGCTGAATTTCTTGATACAGACAGGCCCACGATATAGCAATCAGCTTCCAAAAAAATCACAAGCCTGCTCTTTCACTTCCTCAGTCATTATGTTCAAGGCTGAATTTTCTGTCACTTTGTTCTTTTCCTTCCCAGCGACACGCTGACTTGTTTTCATAACTGGTCAATGGGTGGTTTGTTCCTATTGGGCTTATTGCACAGTCCATTTAGACTCTATTTTGTTCAGATACTGGTAAATTGTTGCATCCACTTTTATTTCTGTAGCTAGTTGCAACTCTAATATAGACGCTGCACACATTGACTATCTAACGTTGATATACTTTGGACCAAATTCTGGTTACTCAAAACCATATCCTTGTAACATTGGCATAGGCATGCACAACCAATTTGTGGTTTACACTAGTGAATTCAGGTACAAATAACAAAGCCATCCACAGGAAGTTATCCAAGATCCCTTTATGCTGCTTTGTACCCAGGCCACGCCCAATGGTGGCCAAAATAAGCTGCTTTTCTCCACACATACACACCTTGCTCACACAAATGTGTATTTCCTTAGCCCATCCAGAACTATAGCACTAAAGGTGAGTAGCAGATTTTGACTCGTTCCTGCTCTCAATAAAATCAGTGGCAAAATGCCTATTGGCTGTATGAATGGGAGCAGAAATGGGGCCAGTAAGCTTCTGGGTTTATGGACATCTCTGTGACTCACCTACCTGAATCTGACGCCTTACAGTTTATAATTTTAAAACTGTTATTTTAAGTGGTGAATTCAGTCCTCCTGCATGGTAGATGATGCATTTTTTGAGATGAGTGGTGTGATTTCAGGGGGAAATATATAGTTATAATTTTACTTTTAACGAGCAACGCATGCTATACTAGTCACATTTTTTCCTTATGGCTTATTTGGTAGTTTTCTGTAACTATACTGTTATATGGCAGAGTTAGACCAACAAAGTGTCACACTCTTGGGCTATTGGCAAGGCCCCTTCACCCTAACAGCTCCCACATAGGAGAACACACTTGGCATAAAACAGTCCCTGGAATGTCTAACTTGCCACTGGGAAACAAGATCTACCATATACGTTAATTCTTCTTCTCTGCCCTAAGCACAAGATATAAATCAATAGTCCCACCCTTTGGGCCTCAGTGTACTGCCTGCCTCTGTGCGGCGCTTCCATTGACATTGATGGGAGTTGTGTGTGCAGAGTGACAACATGGGATGGCTCTAGACATTAGTCATTTTACACTAGTAACCATAGCAAAAGAGAGGGGAGGGGAAGAGAGTTCTAACAGGCACTTTAGTGTTGCCATTCCTTATCTTCGTTTACTAATTAGAGGCTCAGCTCTGCTGCCCCTACTCACCTTAACAGCCCCTTTGACTCTAACAGGGTTACTCCTATAGAAGGTCTCCAAACTGTCTGTCGTTCTCAGGCAAAGTACTGTATTGCTTCGAATGGAAATGTTTTCAACTAAATGTGTCAAATATTGAACAAGGAACTATCATATGGTCTGGTATTAAACACAACCCCAGTTGGGCCCCACACTACAAGAAGGATGTGGATAAATTGGAGAGAGTCCAGCGGAGGGCAACAAAAATGATTAGGGGGCTGGAGCACATGACTTATGAGGAGAGGCTGAGGGAACTGGGATTGTTTAGTCTGCAGAAGAGAAGAATGAGGGGGGATTTGATAGCTGCTTTCAACTACCTGAAAGGGGGTTCCAAAGAGGATGGATCTAGACTGTTCTCAGTGGTAGAAGATGACAGAACAAGGAGTAATGGTCTCAAGTTGCAGAGGGGGAGGTTTAGGTTGGATATTAGGAAAAACTTTTTCACTAGTAGGGTGGTGAAGCACTGGAATGGGTTACCTAGGGAGGTAGTGGAATCTCCTTCCTTAGAGGTTTTTAAGGTCAGGCTTGACAAAGCCCTGGCTGGGATGATTTAGTTGGGTTTGGTCCTGCTTTGAGCAGGGGGTTGGACTAGATGACCTCCTGAGGTCCCTTCCAACCCTGAGATTCTATGATTCTATGATTCTATGTATAATACAGGAATAATTCTGTCAGTTAGGCTAGTTGAAATAATAAATCAAGGGACTGCAGCTTGACTCGCTGGTTACTACAATCCTACTATGTAGAAATCCCTGTATTAGAGAGCGGCATATTTGTTACATGAGCAATATGGAAAGAGACATTTGATTGCTTGGCAGAGATTCCACTCCAGATCTGCAGCTGGTCTAATTTGGTGTAGATCCATTGACTTCACTTCATTTACACCATCTGAGGATTGAGCCAAGGAACAATCCTGGTAGGTATAAGGTATAACTACACAATTATGAGCTCTTTCGTCTTAACAACGCAAATCCCTTCACACTATTACTTGTCCTTCCCCATGACTTTCCCAATATCCTGCAGAAGGAAATTAAGAAATCTGTCCTGCATACCTTACTCGTCTTCAACCAATTCCATTAACTCCCATGGGACTACTCCCATGAGTAAAAGTGGTGGGATTGGGGCTGAAATTTCTAGGAGAAATAATTGTGGCTCCAAAGTTCACCAGTTTTAGAAAGCAGAATAAAGAAAACCCAATACAAATGAAGTGCAACTAGTAGGCTGCTAACAGAAAAATAAGCAGAAATTAAGAAGGCATAGAGGAGCATAATGGCAAAAATCTACCAAGGCAGGTTTCGAACAGAGCTAGTTCATCTAGTGCTGAAATAACTAAGATAATGAGAAAATGCACACCCACAAACCACTGGGCCAAATCCAGAGGTCCATACTAATTCCTCCATTACCAGGGACTTCATTGGATGTTTGCCTGAGTAAAAACTGAGCTCCCTGTTTTGATCTTACTTTGGAATAACTTTGAACATTGCATTTGCTTCCTTCAGATGCAGCCCAAAGAATCTCTCAGATCTATTGAAGACAAGAGGCATCCACACAGAGAGTCTTGTCTCCATTCTGCTGCTCACAATCCCTTCCTCGACTTGCAGCGGGCTGTGCACAGCATAGAGCCTGCAGAAGCCCTTCTCCCCGTGTCTCCTCAGATTCCACAGGCTACCCCAGCACCTCGCTCAAACTGACAAATAGGACGTGGCGCCGTAAATTGCGCAGACTGTTGGGTTGTGAGGAAGGAATTTGGTGGAGACCTAATGGCTCCGTGCCCCACCCACTTTGTTTTCTCCCAACCCACAGATGGACTTACACAGGATAATAGGGATGTTCGCCCTGCTGCAGAGACGATACTCTTCCATCCACGCTCCACCCCAGCAGGGATCCACAGGCATAGACACCCTGGGGCCCAAGTCTTATTTACATTAAGGCTTCCTTACACTGCCTGATAGCACCTCTGATAGTAGACAATCCATATATAAAGTTATAACCGTGTGAAAAAACGTTTTTGGTCCAGATCCTGCAAAGTTCCCATTATGTGCTTAGTCCCTGCTCACTTGAGTGACTCCATTAAAAGTAAATGGAACCACGTGCGAGAGTAAGGTTCACAACATCAGCATATCCTTTCTCAGCATATCCTCAAATGCAAAACCATGGGATCAATTCTTCTTCCCCTGTTGGTCTTTGCATTCTGCCCACTAATCTATGCTGGGACTAGTTCTGAATATCCAAACATTTGAGTTGCTTTCCAGTAGCTACCATATATTAAATATAAATATAAATCTGCCACAAAAATATTTCTTGGTCCATAACTGGAATTACTACACAGCTACCCATTTTCCCTTGCAGTTACATGGAATTTAAAATGTTTACTCCCTAGCTAGTAACATGTTTTAGGTCAGCAAGCATTCCAGCTAGAAACATCAATGGCATCTCATTGGAGAATCTTAAAATTTCCCCCTTAAAACGATATCAGGAATCTCTCTCTACCTCTGATAGGTTGTTAGACTGCCAACCTTAATTTCAAAATACCTGATTTACAGAAAAGCTAGTTTGCTATTTTTGTGATTTAAAATCCATTTGTTCTCATTTTTTTCTCTCTGCAAGGCCAGGAACCTTGAATGTGCGGTAAGGCAATTTAACTTAACAAGCAGAGACTATGAAAAATAGTACCAACATTTTTTTAAAAGTTCCAAGATGTTTAAACTCTTGGCACGAAAGCCCCCTTTAATGAAAACAAATGTCAGATAGTATGTGATAGTGTGTAGGTTTTACTGGCTCTCATTTTGGATAGCCATATAAATCACTCATAACTTTGCTATTCATAAGAAATTAATCAGTCCTCAACTCATGAAATGCAACTAACACTGCTATGTACCAGCATGTAAAACATGTGATCATGCTGTAGGTGTCATAGGAATACCCATGGGATAAGCTGAACAGGCATTGAGACTACCAATCTCTACTAATAATGTGAGAGTTGCATTAATTATGCACGTTTGACGGTTTCACCTGCACTCTGCCCCCTAGTCAGTCTTCCAAGTTAAACTCTGAACATTCAGAACTTCAAACATCTTTAAAATATAAACTTCCTTCCTCTCGAATGTGCTCCCATCCCACAAAGTTATAATGGTCAGAGGTGCAAAAAAAATCAATCCTTGCACATGTGGGATTTATGAGATTGATGTCTCACAATCTTGTAAGGTGTGAAATAGGAAGTTTATGCCATGGGAAGGAGTGATTTCCAGCCTCCCAAAGGGAGGCACAGAATTTACTAAGCCTTGAATAGTTCCAAGATACCAGGCCATAATACTGTGCCCTCAGTATTGGTCTGGCTCTGCTCCCATTGAGGTCAATAGGAGTTTTATCATACTCTTCAGTGGGATCAGGTTTAGACCAATGTTGAGTGCTTTTGAAATGTCCCTAACAATTGTGAAATTGTTGTGTATAGAAATAGTATATTAGGCCCTGATCTGGCATCTGGCTCCAGGAGGGCAGGGAGGTGCATCTCTACAGAGCCATTTGCAGGATTAGGGCTTTAGGTAAGTTTTGGAAATCTTGTGTGTGTACTGATCACAATTTTCCTCTTGCTGGACACCAAGTCAGAACCAAGGGACCTGGCACGAGAAGTGGATAGGATAGCTTTTTTTCCTGGTACCCAACATTTACAAAAAAACCCTCTCCAGTGTTTCCATATTGACTTTTTTTGGTCAGATGCAGACCACAGGATGGAGTGGCATGATGCAAAGAACCACTTGTTCAGGATAATTTGTACAACTCACTCATGGTTTTGCCAGTTGAAGGATTTACGGTTGCTGTGTATCAACAGATCATTGTAAAACAGCCAGGGTGTAACAGTGAATCTGACCCAGGCTTTTTCAGATATTTTTCATAATATTCCTACATGGTGTATCCTTGGAAATGCCTGTAGTGATTTCCATCAACTCAGCCCAACAAAATATCTGCTTAAATCTATGTCAGTCACACTTACAAACCTGGGCCTCAATCCAGCAAGGAGTTAAGCACATGCTTAACTCTGAAGTCAATGAGTGAAATTCTGGTCCTATTAAAGTCTCTGTCAAAACTCCCCAATGGAAACTTCACTGTGCTAAAGTTCTTAGAGTTAAGCAGGTACTTAAGTCCTTTGCTAGATCAGGGGCCTTTAAAGCATATGTGCGCGTGCGCTTGCTAGATGAATGCACACAGCCAAGTATAATAATATCTGTTTAGAAATCATCATGTTAAGATCAAATTGGCCAGATCTGCTCTTCTACTCATTCAAAGCCAATGAACGAACAAGTGTAGGTCCTTAGAGAAAAATCTGTATTTTTATATGGGCAAAAATTTAACATCTCATTTGAAACTATTTGTGTATAATTTAAGAATTATGTTAAGCTGGTATTTACTCGGATACTCTCTCATTAAGTCTCCCTCCATTGGATAGATAAAGTTTTATTTTTATATAACATTTTTCCCCTCCCTGTAGCAATGTCATGTAAATAGCTTGCTTATTTATGATTGTAAACGAGATGCAAAATCCAGTGAATCTCAGTATTAAAAAGAAATAGCTGTAGTTACTGCCTTATAGAATAAACTTGATAAATTTGAATAATCTAAATTTTTATTGCAGCCATCTTTAAAATAACGGGCTATGATTTCTTTTCATTTTTAATAATGCACAAAAATTCCAACAATTTAATCTGAACTACAGGGAGAAACGAAAGGCTATTTAGAGGTGCTGACTCAATGGATTGTTGAAAATGACTATATGCTGGAAATACTTTGGCTTGACACTAAATCTTTTTTTCTTTTTATTAACAGGATCATTGTGGAGCTTTTATGGAAAGTGAAATGTCCCGTTTGCCGACAGAAATATTTATGTGCTGTGAGAAAAATACAACTAAGACAACCATCACTTTGATGAGAAAAATTTAAAAAAAAATCCGTAACATGCACACTTCTTAGATACATGAATTGTGAAACTCTGTCTTTATCTTCATGCTAGTTTCTTTATCAGTGTGCTTGGCTTTCTTTCCCCAGACTAACTGCTGATCAAATTTTGTGTGTGCTTCTTCATTAAAAAGCCTCCCACAAAAATGAAACATGAGGTTTGTAATTTCTGTGGGAATCTCTGCTGCCACTATGTATAAAACAGATGTAAATTTCAGTGCTGCATCTTCTGTTCTGCTCTGTGACATTAACTAGATTATGCCTCCCACTACACAGAAAACCACTACCGTCAACATTATGCCAATTTGTTAATAGTCAGCTTGAATTCTGTTTTAAAAGCATATTTACTCTTAACCACAAGACAGACAGCTGAGCAATGTTTCCCTCTAACTGAAAGCACATATAGCCATGCGGACACCTGGATTGTATCATCTCTAGGCGTATAAAGAAAAATCTAACCTTGCTAATTCACTTGCATGTAATCTGATTTTAAAACAACTTCATTGATGGAATAACGTTTTCTTCAAAAATAATCAAGGATTGGCTGCTGGGTTCAAAATGAAAGTGCTAGTATTTATGATCAGTTGTCGTGGAGAGAAGAGACACATGAAAAATCTTACTCTGTGAGCAAAGATGTATCTGTTGATAAAGGCAAGAATTTCAGAAATACACTAGTCTCAGTAAATTGTGTTAATTGATGAATCCTGGTTAGTTAAAATTTCAATAGAAACAAAGTTTCACTGAACCAGTCCATTAAATTCCTCCATTTGCTGATCCAGACTCCAAGGTCTGTTTCAGCAGCTGTTCTGTCATGTGGTTATCATGTATATACTACTCTTAATTATTGACTGATACGACTTATTAATTCGGCATTGCCCAATTTGAAGATTTACTACGTGATGCAGCTGAGGTGGATGTTTCGTAACAGTCAAACCTCATTTATAACCCAGAGAACATTAACAGTTTTATTATAATGCTCAATTCCTTTAGTAACGTTGAGCAAATTGCCCAGTGTTGAAAGCACTTTCCTCTAAGGTCTCAGTTTTGCTGGAGTTGTGTTGAATCACCACTGAAGAGAATGGAGTTGGATCACCTTGTTGACATGGTCCATGTTGCTCAGTACAGAAGAATAAGGCAGACTACTCTATTATTAATAGGATTACTAAACATCATATTAGACCAAGACACAGCTCCACAGCATATTCCATGGAAAATAAACCACCGTCTATAAGCAAGTCAGACTGCCATGAAATACAAGCTGTTTCTGCAAGGGACTTCTTTCTGAGAAGTCTTCTGAGACTTCAAACAGGGAGGAGCCAAGAAGCCTTCATTGCTCCTGACAACTACTCAATCTTGAGATGTTTTACAGGAGCAGGAGTCTTGCCTTGGGCAAGCCCTGAATGTACATTCAGAGTACATTAGTGCCACCAAGCAGAAGACATTAATTGATAGCACCCACTCTAGAGTATTACTTAAGATGATACATCTTGCTAGACCACTGCTTTTTTGCTTTCTAATTTTCACAAAAGTATGATGATTTCAGAAGCATAGGAATGCAGAATGGGAGCTAGAAAGAGGGGATGAGTACTGCTTTTGAAGGGTTTATTCAACTAAGGAGTTGCACAGAAGCAGAACTTGGTCCAAATTCTCAAAGGCTAACCCAGAAGAATGTAATAATCCAGGATAATTGTTGTCGTACTTGGCTAATTCATTCTGTTTACCTTAGCAAACTTTCTGGAGCAGGAGGCTTATAGCAGTATAAGCTTCAGGTATTAAATATTTCCTAGACTCCCTTGAATCAGAGGTTCACATTCTGGCAGGGTCCACTTAATCCTTTATCCTTTCAAGGTACTGATGAAAGACTTCCACAGTTTTCTATATAGGAGAAGATGAGACCTGCTTTTGCAATCTTGAATGCATTATACATCAGAAAGCGTGGGAGTTGGGGGCTAACCACTCATTGTACCTCGGAAAATGCCACCCTATCTGTGGCAAATATGTTCACTGATTGCAACTATCTAGAATTCTAGAAGTAGTTAAAATCTTATCCTTCCCTCCCCCTCCCTAAATGTCAGTGTCAAAATACTGCACAGGAGGCGTTCAAAATGTAGCATCTAGGGCTTTGCAACAATGTTCTAAACACTTTATGCCACTCAAATTACACATTTATTCACAGCCCATTTGCTCTTCTTCTGTGGCTGATCTCATGAGGCTCTGAGCAACCTGACCTCCAATTTTGCCAGATTTTGATTGCATTTGAACCCCCATAGATCAGGAGCAATTTTTCCTAAAATAGAGTTACGCCGGATTCATACTGGTGAAAGTCAGATCAGTCTGCCCCACAGCCTTCAATAGAAATTGAGGGCAACTCAGCATCTTACAGGACCAGGTCTTTAAAACTGCTGGAAACTTTGAGTGCAAGGAAATAAAAGGGAAACTAAGGGGAAAAAAGGGAGATAATAACTTTTGACCATCTAATTTGAAAGTGAGTGACAGTAAGAGGTTCATATGCTAATGTAATGGCACAGACATGCTGCATGAGCTAAAACTAAAGAACGGGTTATAGAATGTTTATTTTGAGGTGCTGTAGCCAGTAAGGCTGTTTGAAACAATATTGTTATTGGATCAAGGAGCTCTTGTGAATTAACTCATTTCAAGTGCAACTCAAATATACTGGGCCAGACTTTGATGGTGCTGTGCCAATGTGTAAAGAAGCCCAATGACGACGACTGTGGTCCTGAGGATTTTGCTCATTGCTAATTCACAGGCATGCAGTATGTGGCTTTGTATAGTCTACGTCTCTCATAAAATATGGGCGTGCCCAGGATTGGCAGTTTAAAGAACATATTCAATTGCTAAATAAATATACTCTTCTCAATTGCTCTGTAAAAAAACCACCCTACAGCTTTTAGACGCTATTTCTTAACATTGCTTTTATATGGGTGCTGCTGGACAGCTTTTCTGCTGAGAAGTTCCTTCTACCCGCAATCCCCATAATAAAATTAAAACAAAAATTCTTCAGATATTGTTGTTGAATGTTGACCTTAGAAACCATACCAGCAATTTTGCTCTATTCTTAATAAACTATTGCACTCATGGTATTTCACTGCTGTAACAGACAAATCAGTTCCTGTTCCAGTGCACTATAGATAGGAACATCCTGGGTTGCTGGAAAGATAATTTCTAGTGCAAAGTACAACATTGTCCCCTAGTGGGCTATATGCTGAAACACAAAAACACCACACCACCATCCTTTTGGATACATACAGCAAACCCTATGAAATAAGGTAAAAATGTCAGCCTGATTTCTGTTCAAGGTTTTACAGTAGTCATATGCCACAAGCGGTTTTAAGATTCAGGTCTAAATGAAGAGGTGAGTCTATGTGAACCTAAAGAAGCCTGAATTGGTGTAATTTACACCTTATTCCAACTCGCTCTATCTGTAAATTACACCGCCTTAGACTCATACCCACTTAATTACTGTGCAACTTGCACCCACTTACAGTGTGATATTTACATTACATGTCATCCTCTGACTTTAGCCCATGGAGTGCAGAAGAGCATAAACAGGTGTAATTTACATGCTAAGGGTTCAGAAGAGCAGAATATCAGGACACGGTGTAAGAAGGTATACATTAAAGTTATCTACTTGAGTGATGTGTATGAGGAGTGTAAATCCAAGGGCACCAGAGGTGGCGTAACTTACAGGAAGAAGGTTCACATTCCAGCAACCTACTAGTCCCTTCAATTCATTTTGGCCTTCAGTGTTTCATAATGACTGAAAATTTCAGTTAGTGTATTTTATCCCAGTAAATAGATACTGGGAGTAAAATCCTGCTTGCCTTACTCACATAGACTTGGGCCCCAATCCAGCAGCTCTGATTCACATGAGGCATCCCCATGAAATCAATAGGATTTCTCAGATGAAGAATGGCTGCAGGACAGGGCCATTGGCACTATGGGTTATATTCTTTGTGGCTTTATAATAGCAACGGCTTAGAAAAATTATTCTTAAAATTAGAGACGGGCCAATTTAGGACCCAAAGGAACAAAGCATGTAGGTCATATTTACAGGATGGGAAGCATTATCCTGGGAAGCATTGACTCTGAAAAAGACCTGGGGGTTGGTCAGCTGAACATGAGCAACCAGTGTGCCTCAGTGGCCAAAAGAGCTAATGCAATCCCGAGGTGCATAAACAGGGGAATCTTGAGCAGGAGGTTATTTTACCTCTATTTGGCACTGGTGTCAAAACGATGTCCAGTTTCGGTGCCCACACTTTAAGAAGGATGTTGATAAATTGGATAGGGTTCAGAGAAGAGCCACAAGAATGCTTATAGGGTTAGAAAACATGCCTTGTAGTGATAGACTCAAAGAGCTCGATCTATTTAGCTTCACAAAGAGAAGGTTAAGGGGTGACTCAATTACAACGTATGAGAAAGATACAAGTCTCTCAATATTTAATAATGGGCTCTTCAAACTAGCAGAGAAAGGAATAACATGATCAAGAGGGTAGAAACTGAAGCTAGACAAATTCAGATCAGAAATAAGGTGTAAATTTTTTTTACAGTGACAGTAATTAACCACTAGAACAATTTATTAAGGGTTGTGGTGAATTCTCCATCACTGACCATTTTTAGATCAAGATTGGATATTTTTTCTGAAAGATCTGCTGTAGGAATTATTTTGGGGCACTTCTCTGACCTGTGTCATACATGAGGTCAGACTAGATGATCACAATGCTGCCTTCTGGCCTTGGAATCTATAAAACAATACTATAGAAGAATTTAGAATCCCTCCAAGGTGCCAGTAGCGAAGATGGATTCAGGTGACACCAAAATTTAAAGATGACCACAGAAAACCACAATCATTCCAGGTTTGACCTTCTTTACTTCTGAGTCTGTCCCCTTTAAAATCTCCTTGCTCCACTTAACAGCCAATGAGATAAAAAATAAAAACAAACTACAACTGTTTCCTTGTTTCTACTGCACACTTGTGACTTTCAAACTGAAATACATTTGTTAGTATCACTTTCCCAATCACAGAATCAATCTCTATGCACCATAACTCTGATTCTCCACTCTGTTTGCCTGGTTTTTCAATTGAGTTCAATATTCTAGGATAATCTTCATCCTAGAATATTAAGGGAATTGGCGAGTGAAATTGCAAGCCCGTTAGCGATGATTTTTAATAAATCTCTAAACTCGGGGGTTGTATCGTTTGACTGGAGATTAGCTAATATAGTTCCTATATTCAAGAAGGGGGAAAAAAGTGACCCGGGTAACTACAGGCCTGTTAGTTTAACATCTGTAGTATGCAAAGTCATGGAAAAATTTTTAAAGGAGAGAGTGGTTATGGAGCATGAGGCCGATGGCAACTGGGACAAATTACAGCATGGATTTACGAAAGTTAGATCGTGCCAAACCAACCTGATCTCCTTCTTTGAGAAAGTAACAGATTTTTTAGACAAGGGAAATGCGGTGGATCTAATATATCTGGATTTCAGTAAGGCGTTTGATACGGTACCGCATGAGGAATTACTGGTTAAATTGGAAAAGATGGGGATCGAAATGAAAATCCAGAGGTGGATAAGGAGCTGGTTAAAGGGGAGACTGCAGAGGGTCGTATTGAAGGGGGAACTGTCGGGTTGGAGGGGGGTTACCAGTGGAGTTCCTCAAGGTTCGGTTTTGGGTCCAATTTTATTCAATCTATTTATCGCTGACCTGGGAACCAAGAGTAGGAGTGGGCTGATAAAGTTTGCGGATGACACCAAGTTGGGAGGTATTGCAAATTCGGAAAAGGATCGGGATATCCTCCAGGGAGATTTGGATGACCTTGTAAACTGGAGTATTAGTAACAGGATGAAATTCAATAGTGAGAAGTGTAAGGTTATGCATTTAGGGATGACTAACAAGAACTTTAGTTATAAGCTGGGGACGCACCAGTTGGAAGTAACGGAGGAGGAGAAGGACCTAGGAGTCCTGGTTGATCGTAGGATGACTATGAGTAGGCAATGTGATGTGGCCGTTAAAAAAGCTAATGCGGTCTTGGGATGCATTAGGTGAGGTATTTCTAGTAGGGATAAGGAGGTGATATTCCCGTTATATAAGGCGTTGGTAAGACCTCATTTGGAGTATTGTGTGCAGTTTTGGTCTCCCATGTTTAAGAAGGATGAATTCAAACTGGAACGGGTATAAAGAAGGGCCACTAGAATGATCCGAGGAATGGAAAGCCTGTCGTATGAAAGGAGACTTGAGGAGCTCAGTTTGTTTTCCTTAACCAAAAGAAGGATAAGAGGAGATATGATTGCACTCTTTAAATATATCAGAGGGATAAATACCAGGGAAGGAGAGGAATTATTTCAGCTCAGTGCTAATGTGGACACGAGGACAAACGGATATAAATTGTCAGTGAGGAAATTTAGGCTTGAAATTAGACGAAGGTTTCTAACCATCAGAGGAATGCAATTCTGGAACAGCCTACCGAAGGAAACAGTGGGGGCGAAGGACCTCCATGACTTTAAGATTAAGCTAGATAAGTTTATGGAGGAGATGGTATGATAGGATAACGGGCTTAGTCAATAGGTCAATTAAGTGCCACACTGGTAATTAGTACAATGGGTCAATGAGAGGATATTGTTAGCCTTTTTCCAGAGGGTATGGCTGGAGAGTCTTGCCCGCATGCTCGGGGTTCAGCTGACCGCCATATTTGGGGTCAGGAAGGAATTTTCCTCCAGGGTAGATTGGCAGTGGCCCTGGAGGTTTTTTGCCTTCCTCCGAAGCATGGGGCAGGGGTCGCTTGCTTAAGGAGTGGGTGGATCGGCTTATGTGGCCTGCATCTTGCAGGAGGTCAGACTAGATGATCATAATGGTCCCTTCTGATCTTGAATTCTATGATTCTATGATTCTATGATCAGTGAGTGCAGAATCAGATCCCATGAATCCAAAACCACTACCTAACTGAATTTTGCAAAAAGAGACTAATCCATCTTGGTTTTGGCCCCTATTAGAATACTCATAACACAAAGTGAAAGGTGATTTTGCAGAACAGAGTTCTGTTCAATGTTACCGTTCTTCCTCTTCATTTATTTTCAGTGCGTGTGGTATAGCAAAGAAAATAGATTGTGAACTAAAGGGTAAGCAATACATATCCTGTTATAAAACATATTTCTCAAATTATTCATTGACATAAGTTAATATTCTCTAGCCAAAGATTTTTAAAAAAATATTTTTAAAGAGAAATGCACAAAGGAAATCAATTTGGAACTCAAGAAAAGGAACCCTTTTGATCAATTTTCCCCACCAAGCAGTCAGTACATTTATGAAACTCTTCAAGGAAAATTATAGCATTTGTCAATCAATTTCAAAACCATATTTGTGAGCAAGATCAGATTGATTACATAAATGTCCTCCCCCTTTAAAAATGAACTTTTCTAAAAGGTCATATCTGGAGCTCAAATGACTTATGCGTTATTCTTATGGGCTTGCTTGCAGCTAAGTTAGAAAGTTATAAAAGCGAAGTCAATTTCTGACTCCCAAAGTGTGGATAAAGCAATGTAATCCAGTGAATCAGGTTGTAGATTGTGAGTTGGGAGATTTGGGTTCTATTCCTGCCTCATTCACTGACCTGCTATGTGATCTTAAATGCATCATTTTAACTCTGTGCCTCTGTCTCCCCTCTTCGTCTGTTTAGATGGCAAGATCTCTTATTATATGTTTGTTCAGTGCCTAGCAAAATGGGGCTTCCCAGGACTATTAGAATGCAAATAATAGTCAACCCCCCATTCTCCCTGTCTCAGTAAGGGCCTTTTGGCTCTACTGAATTTCAAACAAGAAAGTTTAATAGATCTTGAACTTGATAAAGCTTCTTCGATAAGCAGGTGGCTACACTGCTGCAGAGAAAAGGGAATATTACTTCTTGGGTGTGTAAAAAAAAAAAAGACTCTACAAAATTCTATGTATTTCGGCCATTGTCTTGCCTAAGAGCAGAGCTCACCAACAGTTCATGAACCTCAGTGTTGGTAACAGAGAAAACAAACCTTCCCTTTGGGCAGCATTTGAATTCCGACAATCTGTAAGAAGAGTATAAAATTGTTGAGACATGCTTTGTGAGGTTCTCTCCCACTCTCATTTCTGCCAATAAATGTATTTTGCAGATACAATTATTCAGTGGCAGAGTTTAACCCAGTGCTCAGAAGTATGAAGGTAAAGTAATTGACCATATTAATCCTTGTATGTCTTTTGCTGCTCTCTGGGATCATAAATATAGGGCAAAATATCACCCTGGGACACCAGTGTTTGACAAAGCACTGGGGAGGCGGCTTATTTTTAAAGCTAATTAGAAGGGGTGATATGCCGGAGGAGGATATTTGGGGCTCCCAGGATCCCCTTGTTAAAAAAGTCCCATCACCAAATTTAAGGGTGGATTGGGATGATTTCTCTGCATTCCCTGGAATTCACCACCTCTCCAGATGCTACTTAATCATCCTTGCTGGCTCAGACGTATCCCTGGAGCTCATCAAAATACTTCTGAGAAGGCAATAGCCCTTGGAATTAATCAGGGTAGGCTGAGCTGTGTTAAAAAATAATGCGGCGTCAATACAAAGCATTTCATTTCAAGGTTTTATAGACTTTCTTAAAAAAAATTTGAGGGAAATTCAGAAACACAAACATCGTTCCAAATTGAAATGTCAAATTGTTTCATTTCAGACACGCTGAAACAAACCATTTTGATATTTCTGAAATTTATCTCCCCCCGCCCCCCCCTACACACACACACACCCGCCACCAATTTGCCAGAATCAGCTCAAGTTAGGGAATTGTTTTAGTTTATCTGAATCTGTATTTTTCAGTGGGGGAGGGGAAGAGATTCCACAAAAAGATTTTTGCCCAACTCTAATTGGGAGCCTCTTAAAGGTCTTCTCCCTCCTCCAACTCATTTCCAGTTACATAAACGGAATGCTAGGGATATTGGAATTGCCAGAATGTCTCAGACCCAATGCCCATCTAGTCCACTGTCTTGATTTTGACAGTAGCCAGTACAAGATGCTTCGAAGGCTGGTGAAAGAACCCCATCTGTGTTATCAGTACAGGTGAACCCATGACCTTCCGATCCATACCGCAGACCTATTCCAGTTCTCTTTTAGGCCTAATTAGCTCTTAAACTAGATTATGCAAATGTGATATCAGAAAGAGGCCCACAGTTGGCAGCTGTGGGATAATCTGCCTCTTAGGGATAAAAACCTTAGATTAAAACCTAACTATTAGAGAGCAGGAAGAGACCTAAAGCACCTGATTTAATATCTTCCAACATTTTCATTGTCAATTATAACTCCTCGGGATAGTCTTGAATCCCATAGAATTATCCAATCCCTTTTTGACTTTTGTTAAGTTCTTGGCCTCAACCGCTACCTGCGGCAATGAATTCCAGTTTAGTTACACATGGCAAATTGCTTTTGAATTTCTCATCTTTTAATTATATTGGAAGTCCTCTTGTTCTTGTATTATGAGACAGAAAGAACAGAAGTTCCCAATCTACCTTCTCTATCCCTTTCAATATTTTATACACTTTTACCACATCCCTTCTTATTCATCTCCTTTCTCAGGCAAGCACTTGGTTTTTTCACTTCATATGGCCCTTGAACATACTAATTGTCCTCCTTTGAACCCCGCTCTAATTCTGCAATATCCTTTTTGAGATGGGGTGCCCAATATTGCAGAAGAGGACACACCATTGATTTACATCATGGTGTAATAATATTTTCCATATTATTCTCCATCCCATTCCTTATGCAGCGTAACATCTTGTTACCTGTTTTGACCACAGATGTGCATTGAGTGGTATACAAGGGACCCAGGTCCCTTTCTTGAGTTGGTAGTTTTGAATCCTGTAAGGTATAAGTAGTTTACAGTTTTCCCTCCAATGTGCATTACTTTGCATTTGTCAACATAAAATTTAATTTGCCATAAGGTTGACCATTGACTCAGCTTGTTTACGTCTCTCTGAAGTCCTTTCTGGTACTATGAGCCTAAATAACGCTGTCTCATCTGGACATTTTGCTACCTCACTCCTCACCTTTGGAAACAGTGTTCTGGCCTAAGAATAATCTCAGTAATGGTTCAGGATCATACTATAAATGTTCCCAACAAATGGATAACCACTGCCATTACTCAGTCAGCAATTCTAGGCATTGAATCCAATTTAACTAAAATCATTTTCCGAACCCCCTGATTTAGTTTGGTGTAAGCCTGGATGCGGACACCCTTATTTCAGAATAAAAGGAGCTAAAGACCATTTAACTAAGGTCAGTAATAAGCTTCGCTTTTCACCAAGGGTGGGGGATGAAAGGGCCGCCCCTGTGCAAAAAGGGGCATTGATTCCAGCAGGGTGAGCCAGCCTATCTGGGAATGGGCTGCATTCCCTTTCCCTTCCTACTACTCCTGAGGGCATTCTGTGCCAAAAAATTAAAAATGCTGCAAGTTTTGTCAAATAAGTGTGGCAACTCCAACATGACATCGGGTATCACAGGCCACTGGCTGCACAGAGGTAGATCGCTGTGCAGCTCCCCACTCCTGGGACACGGACTCAGAGGTGAGGCTACACCCAACTCTGATGCAGCGCAAGGACCAGGCCTGCCCCAGAAACACCCCAGAGCCCTGCCCTTCCGTGCCAGGTGCACCAGGTGTGGGCAGGCAGGCTCAGCAAGGCAGGATCCAAGTGTGGGGGGAATGCAGGTGTGGATTGAGAGGGTTCTGTGTAGGGCAATCTGGGTGGTAGGGGGATCTGGGTGCACAGGGGCTTGTTGGAGGGTTCTGGGTGCAACGGTAATGGGACTCTGCAGGGGGGTCCAGGTGAAGGTGGTTGGGGCACAGCAGGGGGGGTCCAGATGCTGGGGGAGTGGGGCTCAGTGGGTGGGGATCCAGGTGGCTTGTCAGGTTGGTCCAGGTGCAGGGGAAGTGGGGCGTATTGAGGGGGGAGCGTCTGGGTGCAGGTGGGGGAGGCTTGGCAGGATGGTCTGGGTATGAGGGGGTTTGCAGAGCTTCCTAAGCCTGGGGAGAACTCGGGGGTAGGACTGACCCAGCCCCAGATGCCATGCAGGGGGAAAGTCAGTCCTGTCCTCTCCAGCCCAGCTGGGACTAGCAGCAGAGCCTGGCACAGGTAGGAGCCACCAGTCGTGTCTTCCCCAGTCCCGCCCCCTGCCCCACAGTGATTTAACCTCAGTGCCAGCTGCCCTGGGCACCTGAAACATATTGCTGTGGAGGGTCGCCTGACTGCTCTTATGGCTTCCCTTTGCCTCTCTGTTGGAAAGTCATTTTTCTGTGGGAAAACAAAGAAATCTGCAGGGGACATGAATTCTGCACATATGCATTAGCACAGAATTCCCACAGGAGTACTTCCTACTAACCAACAGCAATGTGCCATATGTAACCCTGCTGCCCCCTGGAGGAGAATTATTATAAACCTGCAAGCATGTGGGACATAAGGAGGGAAGAGAGCATCTCAAGGGAACATATGTACCTATCACTCCTTGAGTTCTCTCCAAAGTCTAGAAGTCCAAGGATCCACCCATAAACTGCTGGTGGTGATTGTCTGCATTAGAGATTACCTCCATTCTTCCTGAACAAATACAACTAGACCTTATTAGTAGCATTTCTCTGTAATCTCTTGACTCTCATCAGACTAATTACATTGTGATCATAGATACAAACTCTATGGGTAATTTGGGACAGGAGGCTGGCACCAAGTTCTGTGAAGAGAGAGGAGGAACAGATGCTACTACAGATTCACAAGATAAGCACGAGAATCAATGGCATTCACGTGGTCATAAAAAAAGTTTACACCTGCAACAATGTTATTTATTGTACACCTGCTACTTGTTATCCAGAAACCCATGGCTCACACATGCTTAAGAAGGAATAAGATCCATTCTGTTTCAGCACAAAGTAGTTATTCTCTGAAGCAATTACTTGTCTATATCTGTCCATTTTACAATTATCATCACCATAGTATCCAAGCAAATTCTATAAGATACAGGAAGCGGTAGTTGTTGGTAAACCCATCCCTATTAGTTTATGCCTTCAGAAAAGGTCTAAATTCCACCTATTCTAGGTTTATATGTCTCTAGATTATTAGATTGTGTCTATGCTGGCAATTTTTAGGAAATCTATTATAACTAATGTGATATAGCGCCCCCTGCTGGTACAATGACAGCACTAATGCAACAAGCTGCCAATATTTATACTTCTGCGTCTAACCCAGAGGTTTAAAGTAGCTATTCTACACTAGTTCTCCTGCCGTTGTTATCAAGGAGCGTCAGTAGTGCTGTTGCACTGGTGGAAGCTTTCCTGAAAAACAAAATAACCTGTTTGTTAGGCTTAGTAGTAAATGGAGTAAAAAAAGGATCATAGGATCCAACTCAGGTGTCTGTATAGAAATCTTCAATCTGATTTAGCTGAATTTCAGACTGTGAATGTGCATAACAGATGATAGATCTAAATTAATTAAGTGTGGGCCAAATTCTGCACTGACATACACCCCAAGTATTTCCATTGTTTTAAATGGGGCTTTATGAGAATTAGAAACATGGCCAAGTTCTCTACTGTCCTAAGAATAAGGCTATTAAACTAGCTAACTAGAACCAAAGGCTGCTTCTCTTCTTCTAGCAAGAGTGAGGAATGCAGACAAATCCTATTACTGCTTGAATCAATCAGCAACGCAAAATCCATCAAATATTTAAAAAAAAAACCTTAGTCAAAGCTCCAAATAAAAGAAGTTTAGGTTTAATGCTAAAATTCCACCACCGATTTATCACAGTGTGCGCATATTATAGTGGGGTCATGACATTCATCAGATCAATAAGGACACCTAGTCTGGTGAGATCCTCCCTCTGGTGGTGGCCAGTCTGAGATTCCTCAGAGAAAGGCAAAAAAATGCACTCTAATTTACAGATTGTTGCCAAGTATATGTTGGCTAAGTGCAGTCAAAAAAGCCATCCTGCTCTCTGCAAGGAACTAGTTCATATCTGGAAGCTGCTTGTTTTGAAGGAGGATGAATGCATTTTGATACCTTTTTTCTCCACCCCACAAAGCACTACAGCCAAGAAACCAAAATTAGGCATCAGTCAAGAAGGGTGAACTTTTAGGTGAAATGAAAATCTAGGTTGGCTCAGGTTCTACTATATCCGAACCACTGAAGAAGGAGGGAGTTCAGATAAAAAGTTCCAGTTTTGGCAAATCTAAAAAATAAATATTAGACTGGCTCTGGTTAGCTGAAGTAGATCACCCAGAAAGGAGTCATTTGCAGTTCACTGCAGACATGCCAGGAGACAATACCGCTAGTACCTACTGCTCACCATTTGTTTAATATTGCCAAGTCTGTTCCTCTTCCTCTGACAGGAGTCAGTAGACCAGAACCAACTTTAAATGCAAACTAGCTATTTCTGCTAAATCCACATTCCTCAATAAAGAGGCTACCCAAAAGCTTGGCCAACGTTCTCAGAGAGACAGACAGACATTAACTGTTTACTTGGAACTGATGGGACTGTGTTGCTGGCTGATGGAAGTGTAACTCACTGAACGCCTGATCCAAAGCCCATCAAAATCAATGAGACCCTGTCAGTCTACAGGAGTTTTAATTTTCTCAGGCAATGCATGCCTGATGAGCAGAGTCTACTACTTAAAGTGAGAGCTTTGTAGGCCCTGGTGCTGCCAGAGATGCTTGCAGAAAGGTGCCTATGAACCCGCTTAAGTCTCACAAAACACCACCAATGGATCGTATTCACAAAAAGACAGTGTTTTCACTTCTGCAAAATGTAGCAGTTTAGGAGCAAGAGATTTGGAAGGTAATGTAGAGGGATAGGTCTTCATGCAGGTGGCTTTTACCTCTCTGCAAGTCCTCCCAGCTATATGTGGCTTTTTGGGGAACCATTCGAATGAGGGCCTTAACTCCCTGTGTGGTTCATGGGACAGGGAGCACAAAATTTAGCCCCGCCCTCCTCCTTTTCACTGCATAGAACGATTCTATCCGTACAATCCCAGCAGGACTCAAGTTTAACCCACGTAGGGAACAAGATGTTTTATAGGAGTAAACCCAATAAAGGTACCTCTGAACTGCATTTATTTTAGCCACACTTCACCAAATGCCACAAATTTAAAAAGTCCCAGGAGACTTTAACCTTGGATCCACCTACGATAGACGGGACATTTGGCTGGTGTAAAGGGGCAAAACTCCATTGGCAAGTCAATGGAACTCCACCACTTATGCCAGCAGAGAATTGGACACAATTACACTATCTGCCTCCACATACACTGCAAATATTCAGCTCAACCACCACCTTGAAACATAAGGTGACTGTTGTCATCAGGCCCTTGTCTTGGGATTTGGTTTAGTTTGTGAATGTCTAATCTAATATAAGCCAAAACATAATGGTTCCTTCATAGTACTAACAGATGACATTATAAGACATTACATTCGAGTTTATAATGTCAGTAGAATCATTTTGCATCAAGTGTTACAACAAAAATCCTTGATAGAGAAAGACATTAGGAAAAGTAATTACTTCACATCCACAGGAGCTACTATTAAATGTTAATAACCCATATGTGTTTTCCACTTTTTTAAACAGTCAGTGTAGCTAAGAATAAAGTGGGTTACCAAGTTTTTGCAATTTTTTTAATACTGCTTTTATAATGGTCAGTATGGAATACCAAAAGATCTAAAATTGTCCAAAATACATTGGTTTTATTTCTTTAGACCTAACAAAGATCAGCTAGTTGGATGTTCATGAAGTTTTGAAAGAATATTTGCTCCTTAGTTAAAGCCTCATATGTCAAGTTTTGGCTGAGGGGCAAATTTGTGTGTGACCTCTAGTCCCATAAATATAGTTACTTAAACAGGAAATTGAAAATGACCCATAACTGTAGTAATAAGAACAGAAATCTATAATATATATAACATATGAAGTTCAATAACATCCACTGTGTAATGGCATGGCACTCACCTCTCATGAATGGTCCCTTGTGTTCAGGTGTGTCTGCAGCCCTAGCATCTGGCTGTACAGCAAGTTAAAGAAGTATGGGCTGGATGAATGGACGGTAAGGTGGATAGAAAACTGGCTAGATGGTCGGGCTCAACAGGTAGTGATCAATGGTTCCATATCTAGTTGGCAGCCAGTATCAAGTAGAGTGCCCCAAGGGTCGGTGCTGGGGCTGGTTTTGTTCAATATCTTCATTAACGATCTGGAGGATGGTGTGGACTGCACCCTTAGCAAGTTTGCAGATGACACTAAACTGGGAGGAGTGGTTGATACGCTGGAGGGTAGGGATAGGATACAGAGGGACCTAGACAAATTAGAGGATTGGGCCAAAAGAAATATGATGAGGTTCAACAAGGACAAGTGCAGAGTCCTGCACTTAGGACGGAAGAATCCCATGCACTGCTACAGACTAGGGACCGAATGGCTGGGCAGCAGTTCTGCAGAAAAGGACCTAGGGGTTACGGTGGACGAAAAGCTGACTATGAGTCAACAGTGTACCCTTGTTTCCAAGAAGGCTAATGGCATTTTGGGTTGTATAAGTAGGGGCATTTCCAGCAGATCGAGGGACGTGATCATTCCCCTCTATTCAGCACCGGTGAGGCCTCATTTGGAGTACTGTGTCCAGTTCTGGGCCCCACACTACAAGAAGGATGTGGATAAATTGGAGAGAGTCCAGCGGAGGGCAACAAAAATGATTAGGAGGCTGGAGCACATGACTTATGAGGAGAGGCTGAGGGAACTGGGATTGTTTAGTTTGCAGAAGAGAAGAATGAAGGGGGATCTGATAGCTGCTTTCAACTACCTGAAAGGGGGTTCCAAAGATGATGGATCTAGACTGTTCTCAGTGGTAGAAGATGACAGAACAAGGAGTAATGGTCTCAAGTTGCAGAGGGGGAGGTTTAGGCTGGATATTAGGAAAAACTTTTTCACTAATAGGGTGGTGAAGAAATGGAATGGGTTACCTAGGGAGGTGGTGGAATCTCCTTCCTTAGAGGTTTTTAAGGTCAGGCTTGACAAAGCCCTGGCTGGGATGATTTAGTTGAGTTTGGTCCTGCTTTGAGCAGGGGGTTGGACTAGATGACCTCCTGAGGTCCCTTCCAACCCTGAGATTCTATGATTCTATGATACCCTGGACTTCCTTCCAGGAGACAATAATTTCACCCTCTGGGTCTGTTCTAACCCCAGCTCTCCACCTGGGCAACTTGACAGTTCAGTCCCTTTCAGAGGGATGGGTTCACTGCTATCCAATTGTAGGCCTTTCCCCAGTGGCCTATGGGGGGAGAGAACCAGGCCTGCCCACTACTTCCCAGGGACCCTAAGAATAGCAGCCATGCACTGCCGTGTCCCTTTAGCAAAAGGGACTTCAGTTCCCTGTGCCACTTCCTCATTGCCCCTACCTTCACCGACACCTTACCCTTAGCTCAGGGCCCTTCTAAGTTCAGGCCCAGCAGCCAGCCAGGAGCTCTTCCTCACTACCCCAGTCTCTACTAGCACTGAGCTGTCTGTTGTCCTGCAGTTCCCTTTGACCAGCCAGCCAGGAACACCATCTACAGTCTTCTAGCTCCAGCAAGGAGCTGCCTGTCTCTGGTGCTGCAGCTCCTTTTTAATAGGGCCCTCCTGGGCACTGATTGGCTGCTCCCTGCAGCCTCTCTCATTGGCTGCTTCCATGCAACCACTCTAGCCCTTTGGAGGATTTCTTTTCTGCTCTGCTTCTAGGATGGGGTGTGGCAGGACCCTGAGGCCTCCAGCAACTGTGCTGGTTTTGTAGCTGATTTCAAGAGAAGGCCACTTTCTCAAAAGAAAAGAATACTACAGAGCACTCATGTGCGTTAAAAAAAGGCACTCAATTTGTGGTCCAACCTACTCAATCGGTTCTAATTTCTACTTCTGATAAATGATTTATTTTCCCATTTGGGTCATTTAGTATCCACCAACCCTCTAAACCCAGCTGAGAAATGGAACGATTAATGGCAGTGTAACAGGCCGATCATCCCCTCAGCTGCATGATGCAGGGTAAATGAGGTAGGAGAAATTCTGCTACACTATGCCCCATACTGTTGGAGCTTCTCTTTAGAAGTTCTTTTAAACAAGTGCTATATGACAAAAGCTCCATGTCTATAGGGATGGCTGGGACCAGCTGCTCTATGATGTATCATTCCCTGGAAACCCTGGAGAACTGCTTGTAGAAATACCTCACCTCATCCTGACCGACATCCGACTCTGGACTTTCTGCACTGAAAGGGTCAGGATATTGGGCCTTTTGAAACCCAGCGTAAAACTCTCATTGAAGTCATTCGGGCCAGGATTCCATCTCCACTCTCTGTACTCAGGGCCTTTATAAGGGGTCTCTAGTTGAGCCCCAAAAACAGAGGCATCCAAAATCACTAGTAACTTATTAAAATCTTGGCCAGCTGACATATACTGTATGTGTTTACACTCGTATTCGCGTGCACACAGGCATTCTATGCTTGTACTTTCATCAAGTACTGCTTGCAACACAATAAACATTATGATAAAAATGTTTTAAATGATGCAGCCACATGATTTATTTATATCTGAATTTATAATGATCTTCTGCGATACCTTATTTGAATTGGCCTTAAAGTGTACATTAAAGCCAGATGTTTTTACTTAATATTTAATCAGAATTTATACTGACTTAAGTGTTTCAGGATTTGCAGAGGCATAAATAAATGAGTTTTCTAGTGGTTGGACTTCATAAAACAAACCTACAAGGAATTGCTTTGAAAACCCTAATGTGCTTCCGTTCGCTAGGCAAAGTCGTGTGTTTTATGATGTGTACTATTAATTTTACAGAATGACTAAGAGTCCCCTTAAGCAGAAAAGATAAACCTGGACCTAATCATGCCATTATGTTTGTTCTGCCATTTTCATGTTGACCTTTTTAAAAAACACCCAACACTTTATTAGTCATTTTATGATGCCAATTAAAAATTACCTATCTGAAGAAATAGCTGTCACTTGCAAGGACACTTTCCATTTCTCCATCAACAATAATTAGGGAAAGGTGATGAAATAAAAGCTTCATTAATAATCACAACTGTGGATTTAGTTGCTACGTTTTTTAACCTCAGTTCTGAGAAGCAGCAAGGCGATAAGTACTTTGCATAAATCAGGAAGACTGTAAATGCTTCAAAAGAACAGGCCTGCATCCCATTAACCACTTTCTAATAACGGTCCCTTACACATAAACCATGGTAGGTCGAAACTGTTGTCCTTTGTTTAGGAAGATGCTTAAACACAAGTTTAGGTTCAAGCATGTAAGTTGTCCTACTGATTTCAAGACAGGCTTAGGGTACTTGAGACTTCTCAGTTTAAAGTTTAAACTTGAGTTTAAGAACCTGTCTGAATCAGGGCCTATATTAGTGATTTATCAAAAACGTAAGTAAAATGCAGAGGTGCGACAACAAGAAAAAAAAAAAGTTGACCCTTTAGAAAAAAGTCTAACATGTACCTAAGTCTACTCTCCATAGCCATCTGGTCTCTTGCAGCAGACTTATTCCTAACATTACAGCGATAAGAACATCTTCCAATTTAAAGGATAATGGACTGTTTTGTGATATAGCAGAAAAGCACTCTTCGAAATGCTAAACCAAAAATTGTCAAGTGAAAAACAAGAGTATAATAAATCAAAAGCCAGCAATTTCTTTTAGTGGGCTGCTTAGAAGTAAGAAACAAACATTTAACATTATGAACAGATATCATGCTGCCTGCTTATTTGTACTAGAAAATGTTGTCAAATCAAGCAGTCATTTCTGGTTTTGGAATACTGTATTTGGCACATGGTGACAATATGGTTTTTCTTCAGTGTTCCCTTCCACAACTCCACCTCTACCACCACCGCCAAAAAAACCCACAAACCAAACCAACAAAAAAAACCCCAGCAATCATGCTTTCAAAACAAAAAGAGTAAAGAAAAAAACTAGTTAAACCAGGGGTCAGCAACCTTTCAGAAGTGCTATGCCGAGTCTTCATTTATTCACACTAATTTAAGGTTTCGTGTGCCAGTAATACATTTTAACATTTGTAGAAGGTCTCTTTCAATAAGTCTATAATATAGAACTAAACTATTGTTGTATGTAAAGTAAATAAGTTTTTTAAAATGTTTAAAAAGCTTCATTTAAAATTGAATGAAAAGGCAGAGCCACCCCAGACTGGTGGCCAGGACCCGGGCAGTGTGAGTGCCACTGAAAATCAGCTTGTGTGCCACCTTCGGCACTCGTGCCATAGGTTGCCTACCCCTGTGTTAAACCCTTATGATTTAATTCTCCATTTGATGTCCTCTGGAAAGCAAGAGGTTATATGTAAGCACAACTCATCATTAATTCCCACTCATGATTTACATCATCCCCCAACCTAGTCTAGATAGAATAAATGATGTGTGTAATACTAAGAATCCAGGAAATAAACTTGAGCTTCGTAAATGAAAAATGAGTTCAGCAACGGCTGCTTGTACCATACAATGGCTCTTTAAATGAAAGAAATCCCTTCTTCCTCTTGTCCTTCGTATCAATGAGGTGTGGATATTTCACTTCAGTTGGGTCTGAGCTATAACAGCATTTGATCATTTTACTAGTGTTTTCCCCCCAATTCTTTATTTCAAGCCACCTCCTTCGAAGATGACAACCCTGATCCAGAAAATCACTTAAGTAATGCTTAACTTTAAGCATGGGAATAATCCCGTTTCCTCTGAGTCTATTCACATGCTTAAAATTAAACATGGGCCTAAGTGCTTTTTCCAGCTGGGATCTAAACTTCCTCAACCCCACAAACTGTCCACACAGATCCACTCTACATATACCTGTCTATATTCCGCAGCCCTTCTGCCAGCAGAGATGTACACACACAGCATACCAGGCAGAGGCCACACGGGAGAAGATTTATGTAGAAAGGAGCCTTTTCAGGAACTATTATCATGGATTTATGAAGTTTCTTCCATCAAGAACCCCAAGTAAAGCAGAAACACACACACACACAGCATTGTTCTCCACCCCAACATCTCAAATAATTGAGGCCTTTGGGCGTACATTACAGGGAAAGCGGAGCATAAATCAGAGCAGAACTCGGGACTGGCTCTGATCCTGGGGACTATGCCCTCAAACTGCTCGAAAACAACCCCAATGTTGCCCTTCAACTGCCTCTCGAGCTGGGTGGATTTTTTTCTAAGTTTACTTGCCCAAAAAATACAGTTTCAGTTTGATCAAAACTATTTGTGAATGTGGTTCAAATTCGGTGGATAGTTTTGGGCGAATTATTTTGTGTGGAAAAAGTCAAAATGTTTCATTTAGATATTTTCCAAAGAAACCATTTTGAAACAATTAGAAATTTAAATTTTTAACTCAATTTTATTTATTTTATAAAAAAGGAAAACCCCAAAAGGGAGACAAACCAACCCCCAAATTTTGTTTCAGCTTGACCTGAAACAATTTCCCCTGGTGTTTTGGTTTGATCACTAGGCAGAAAAACCAGTTCCTTGCTCAGCTTTAATATCCACAGTACCCCCTCCCACACCCCCGACCAATGCAGGGAGTGTTATACATGGAATCCGAGTCAGCATTTTCCAGCTGGCTCTAGGACTGTAGCACTGCTTTCAGAGAAATGTTTACTGCCGCCTTCCCCTGCTGTTGGGTTGCTGAGATATGGCCGTCAGCCTACAGCCCAAGGCCTTTCCTGATTTGCCTAAAGTAGAACCCAAACTTTGAGCCAACTACTGCTATGGGTCTTCTGTGACCCAACCACTGGGCTAATGCTGAACAGGACATGACTGACTGTTAAATGTTTGAAAGGACTTTGGACTAGAACTGCTCAAAAACAAGTCAGGAAGTTTTTGTTTTTAACAGGTATTTGAAAATTGTCAACAAAAAATCACCAACTTTGATATTTCATCAACATTTGTAATTGCTAAAAATGTATGAACAGCTCTATAGTTAGTCAAAAATATTGGGGAGGGTGGGCAGGGAAATCGTTTGGCCCCAAACTCAATATAGTGGCCTGAATCTGAGCCCTCTGAAGTCATACATTAATTTGAAGTTCTTATGAACAACCTGGGTGCCTGTACTTATGAACAACCTGGGCTAGTCACCTAGTATCTCTGTGCCTCAGTTTCCCATTGGTAGAATGGGGCAATAGCTCTTGTCACAGGAGTTTTCTGAGGGGAAAAAAACATTAAGGTCGGTGAGGTGCTCAGATATTATGGTCACTGAGAGCATGTAAGTACCTAAAATAGATAAAACAAGCACAGCTGTGGAGTTTAGAATGACACAAATGAGCTGCAATCTGCAGTGATGGGAATGCTAGGTAGTCAGAGTTGGGCAAATTATTTGCAGTGATTGGTATGTTCATTTTATTTAATTATTTTTCCTATTCATGAATTACCCTGAGGACCATTTTATTGAGTTAATGCTACTAGCAAAACACATCTCAGGCTGCCAACTGCTTGTGAACTGTTAGCTCCGGGTGGGGCTACCATATTTTTGCTTTTGAAATGTGAGCTGTTACTCTGCCCTGAAACAGACAGTGAATGTTCCTGCAGAGCAAACACAGAAGGGTTATGAACAAACTGAGCATAAATTCATTTAAAAATGGGAGCAAATGTTCATTCGTTCTCTTCAATATCCACCGAAATCTAAGCAGAACCCTGGGTATATATAGCATTACGTGTCAGCTGAATGTCCCTCGTTAACATTTCACTTGCCCACTGCACTAAGACCACAGCCAGCTGTAAAGAACAGAGAAGGTGACAATTATTTTTGTTTAAATTCCTAGTGTAGGGGGAACAATCTTTATTTTTTCTCTAAAAGTTTTGGCAGAATTTTTAAGGTTTTCATCAAAAATCAATTTTTCTTTTCATTTTGGAAACAGAAGAGTTTCAAAGATGGAAATTTTCATATTAAAATCAAAGCAGCAAAAGTATTTCAACCAGTTTGTTCTTATGTTATGTTCTGCTATCTGTTCCTGCAAAACTACCTGGACTGTTCCCTGACAGACATCAACCTCAGTCCTCTTCCTAGTTGAACACCCTGGGTAGAGGGGAAGAGAGGGGATTTTCACCTGGGGAAGATAATCCAAACCCTTCTCAGGTGTTTCCCATCAGGCCAAACAGTTCCCCCACAAGCCACACACCAAAAGAGAAACTCCAAAGCAAACTGAATTCAAGAGCTCGTGATCCACTCTGAGGTCAGTGTGGGGATGACTGTTCATGCCACTCCCAGTTGCTGCACATCTGTGGACCTCAGCATAGCTGCCAGGAGACTACCATGCTTCCAGTTTAATCCCTGCATGCCTTCAGTGAACATCGCTGTGTCTGCAAAAATGAAACCAATGGAGGAAGGTAGCCTCTTTGACAGAGGCCAGGCCATGTAGATTGCACACACACTCATTCAGGGACTCTCTCATCCCCTTGGAGTTCACACCAAAATCCTATTAATATTCCTAATGGTAGGAGAGAGAAACACACACCCAGCAAATGAGTGTGAGTATTTCCCTCCTTTTCCCCTACCCACTGTAATACATTTATATGCCCAAGAACATTAGAGTCTGGGTTCTCCTGAGGTAGAAAATGGGCTGCTCTTATTATGGATTGAGGACTGGTGCATGGTTGGCACAGCAGTAGCTACCAATGACATCGATGGAGGGAGAATGTCTGAATACCTACATGGGTCAGAATGTGTACTCAGACATTCCTGTTTTTATCCAGCCAAGCAGAGGTGCTTCTTTGGGAAAGAAAGCTGATCTCCCTAAAGTATTACTAATTCCCATGTGGTAGGTGTAGGAGGGAGATGAGAATTGACGGGAAAAAGGAGAGCCAGTGTACTTAATACACAAAGCTCCATACAAATACCGGTTAGCAACATATTGCGAATGTTACTGGTTTTTCCCTTAATCCATTTCTTTTAAAGAAACAAAAAAGAGACAGGTTTCAGAGTAGCAGCAATGTTAGTCTGTATCTGCAAAAAGATACAGATAGGAATTTAAACTGTGTACTCTGTTATTATTGGAGATGGTTTGAGGAAGAAATGCTCAAATCCAGATTAGGATTAGGATGAATGTTGGCCATACAGTTAGAGAAAGGTTGCTGAGCTCTCAACACTACAACAAGATGAGCCTAGCAAAATTGTGCTTCCAATGCCACCCCTGAAAGCCAAATCACCTGCCAATTCTACCTCTGCCCCCAAACAGCCCCCACCTGTATTTATAATCACTCCATCACCCTACACACTTGTAGCCCGGAATGCTACCTGCATCCTGCTTACAGCTTCACAATGATGTGGATTCAAGACAAGTCAAGAATGGAAGAGGAAAGCAGAGCCTCTCTCTGGATCCGAGTGTCTCCATGTCGGAGCTCATGGATAACTCGCTGGAGACCACCTGGCAAATCAGCTCCCTCCACCAGAAATAAGCCATTTTTTCATTGTTCATAGCCCTTTGATCTGGTAACTTCGAGCTTTGACAAAACAAGGTATGCAACTGGTTGAAGACAGGATCCTTGAAACTAACAGGTTGTTTCATTGTCTTTCAGGTGTGTACTTGGGTGTTCTTATCTGGGAAGACATTCCCTCACCTTCATGTACAGATCCCACTGAATTTAGGCATTATAGGCAGATAATTAACATTCCACTAGCCCGATTATAAATTAGATCAATACCATCATACCAGATATTCTAATAACCCAAAGTACAATAACTTCCTCTCGCTGACTCAGTTACCTACAATGTTCATAAAATTGTTACATCTCAGTATTCATAACATTATTACATATCAGCTCCAAATCTGTCATAGAGAGTACTACTTCCTTTTAAGTTTTAGCAAATCTCATAATTCAAAGGATTTGAGTCTAAGCAAATGTGTAGTTTCAGGCACTAGATGTCACTGTTTCACTTAAACTTATTGAAATTTCCAATCAGAGTGAAAAGTCACAGGAAATTTTAGCATCTTCCAACCCCAAAGAAACAAGAACAGACATGCAATATTAGGCAGGTCAGCCTCTCTCTCAGTAAGTTAAAAGTTTCCAAAAGTCAATAACAATGTTTATTATTTGCTTATGAAAGGAACATTGGGGGAAAAAGGTACCTAAGTGAACCAGATGTATGAAACCAAGAATTTCTAAAATTCCAAATCATACAATACCTACCAAAACTACCTACATTTTAAAAATTATTATAGTTGTTAAAAACTGCTTATTAATAAACTTGCCCAGCCAGCCCTCTAGGGAAAAGGGAAAAGCTCCTGGTATAGAAGATCAATTTCCCAATATTTATGCCACATTTCATGTTTGTGTATCTTGCATAGTGCATCCCTGCTCCATATAGCCATCATTTTCCCTATAAATCAGAAATTGTAATAAGAACATAAGAACAGCCATACTGGGTCAGACCAAAGGTCCATCTAGCTCAGTATCCTGTCTGCCGACAGTGGCCAATGCCAGGTGCCCCAGAAGGCGTGAATCTAACAGGTAATTATCAAGTGATCTCTCTCCTGCCGTCCATCTCCACCCTCTGACAAACAGATGCTAGGGACACCATTCCTTACCCATCCTGGCTAATAGCCATTAATGGACTTAACATCCATGAATTTATCCAGTTCTCTTTTAAACACTGTTATAGTCCTAGCCTTCATAACCTCCTCAGGTAAGGAGTTCCACAAGTTGACTGTGCGCTGCGTGAAGAAGAACTTCCTTTTATTTGTTTTAAACTTGCTGCCCATTAATTTCATTTGGTGACCCCTAGTTCTTGTATTATGAGAATAAGTAAATAACTTTTCCTTATCTACTTTCTCCACACCACTCATGATTTTATATACCTCTATCATATCCCCCCTTAATCTCCTCTTTTCCAAACTGAAAAGTCCTAGCCTCTTTAATCTGTCCTCATATGGGACCTGTTCCAAACCCCTAATCATTTTAGTTGCCCTTCTCTGAACCTTTTCTAGTGCCAGTATATCTTTTTTGAGATGAGGAGACCACATCTGTACGCAGTATTCAAGATGTGGGTGTACCATTGATTTATATGAGGGCAATAATATATTCTCCGTCTTATTCTCTATTCCCTTTTTAATGATTCCTAACATCCTGTTTACTTTTTTGACTATGTGCCTCTGCACACTGCGTGGACGTCTTCAGAGAACTATCCATGATGACGCCAAGATCTTTTTCCTGATTCGTTAATAATATAATAAATAATGAGACCTTTGTGTGTTTAGCCCCGGTAAACTGTGACCATAAAAATCACACAATCCTATGGATAAAATGATTTTAGAGGTTTCTAAGGTGTATTCATTTTTTATTTCTCACTCAAAGGGCCTGTTGGTTCAACTCATGGTACAAATGGAGTCTGGATCTATAGAAAGTGGAAAAAATAGTACCAACAATTCCACTGTAAACATTTGTAAAATATCATTTCTATAAAATGTGGCATTTAGGGCTCAATCCAGCAAGGTGCTGAGCAGTCTAGGCAAAAATCCAGCAAAGCATGTGCTTAAAGTAAAGCATGTTCTTATGAGGTTTGCTGAATTAGGGCCTCAGATAGCACACTGAAGTCCTGATCCTGCAAACACTCATGTACATGCCCTTTTCTGGATATTTGAAGATGGAGTCTGAGGGATATGCAGAAGTACTTTGAGGGTATTGTTTTCTATTTTCAATGATTTAGGTTGGTTACAAATTATTATATTATTATTATTATTATTGCAAAACTTAAGCCCGATATGTGTGTCCTTTGGAATTAAAAAAAAAATTAATTAAAACACGTTTCTAAACAAACATACAAATGTGCAAGGGAAAGAGCAATTGTTATTTATTATTTGTTAAGTCCTTGCTTCAGCAAAGCAGAGAGTTAAGCACATGCATAAGTCTTTTATTGAACAGAGATGGATTTAAGCACATATTTGATTAGCAAAGAATAATTCTGCTAAGTGGAAGGATACACTTCATCCACTCAAAAGCTTAAAAGAATAGAATTAAGAAAGAAATGCCCAGGTTTATCTCCAGATTGCCTAGAATTCAGTCAATAATTCACTACAAGCCCATCAGGCTTTCTCTTCTAGCTCTGCCTGACACCAAAAATAATACTGTTATGCGCTGCGTGCAGCCTTTGTAAGGGTTGAGTGGAAACGTCTTCCAACTGATGTGGGAATGAATCCTCCATTTGAATCAGTTGTAAGAGACAGTTAAGGGACCATAACCTCAGTAATTTTCTTCAGTGCCTCTATCAAGGAAATCGTCCTCCAGCCAGATCTGGGGCCTTTAGGGCCCCTTTATGTCATTCCAGCTATTTCAACCAGTGTAAGGGCTCAGGAGCAAGGGTGGGGGTCCCACCTTAAGTTCATAATTCTCAGGGGATAGGAATTTTATTTTCTTGGTGTTGTGTTGCATGACGGAGGACATAGATATTAGGGAACAGTAACTGAGCTACACTTATGAAATAACAAAACAGCCTCTCGTTCAGCAAGGTACTTAAGAACATGAGTTGTATAATTGACTTTACATTATGTAATGGTTGCACAAATTGTGTATAAGGATCATTGCACTCACTACTGAAATGCAGCCAATCTCTGGCTTGTAAAGCATCAGCACAACGGGTTAAGACAGCAAGTGATGAATGTCATAGCCAATGATAGTACGGGGGGAGGAGTTACATTGGGGAGGGGTTACATGGGCAGAAGGTCATCACCCAAATGGAAATTTGGGGTTAATATTACTACTGTAAAAAACTGTTATGGAATCTTTAATATCCATAAATCATCAGGTCCTCAATTATATGTCTCATCCAAAATATGACCCTGTGACAGAATACACCCGTGTTCACACTGTATACACAGTTCTAATCATACTTGTGCAAGCTATGCCTTGTGTGGTATCATTTACGAACTCATAACGTGTTGTTCAATATCATCATGGCAAAATGCATATAGCTCCATTACATGTAAAATTGTAAACATAAGCTGAAATCATGACTGAAGTATGTTTGCCAGATAAAGCTGGGGCCTGGCTAAACCAGTTCCTCAGAGACAAAGGACAAGGTGATACCTCAGCCAGGCTGATGGACAATTACCTGCTAAGAGACCATCTTTGGCAAGGACAAAAAAATCTACATCTTAGCGAAGAAACAGCGTGGAATTTCCTTCCTTCCTTCCACATAGACACTTTGTTTCCTGGGTCTGAGCTGGAAATGTTTTTCAAGAGGGGACTGAAACTATAAAAAGGAGGGACAAACATCCCAAGGGACCCCTCTCTCTCTATTCCTGCTAACCTCTCCAGTCCTTTGCATTGGCTATTTAGACTATCATTTATTTGAGACAGCAGGTAATACAATGGGTCATTGATCCCAGTTGGGACTACTATTGTAATACATACAACACAGGGATCCTTATACTTAATTTGTTTGAAACAAATATAGATGCAAGAAAGTAACTGAAAATGCCCTTATGTTTTTACAGTGTCTAGTGGAATAGTCTTTATTTCTCTTCCCTTTGTTAATATCTTTATGTTGCATTTCACCCCCACCACAAGCCTTGACCCAGAAAATTTGATCACTGTTCACTGGTTACTGTGGCGAAATAAATAAAACAATTCACAAGGCTGTATATATAGTAAGCTAAACGTTTTTTTTTAAATATGTATCACTAACAGTACTAAAAGGCTGGATAAGGACCATGGGGAAAGGTACTATAGCCCATTTGCTGTAGAAAAGTCAATATTAACAATGTTATGTCACTCCTCAGAAGACAAGTATTGCAAAGGTCATATAAATTCGCAGCTAATGCAGAAAATTGTAAAACTTTCCTGAAAGGACAAGGGTTATGCTCAAATTTGAAATGAAATCGAAGACAAAAGTTGCTAGAAGAACATGTCAAGGGTCTTTTCACTTTAGATGTCATTGGTAATGAGACAACCAAATAATCTGCTATATCTAAGTAATCACGATGGCTTATTTTTAGACAAAGATTAACAAAGAATCCAAAGAAATCCAATTTTCTGGTCTACTTCCTAAAAAGAAGTCGCATAGTGAACATCTAATGATCAATTTATTGCATTATTGTTCTTCCTAGCCATGTGAGTCTAGACCTAGAGTCAGTGCAGGTTGAATGTGTCAAGGAGATAAAATGTAAAGGTTACATTACAAAAGTAAATGTTACATTATACTATAACACATTTGAAAGAGATAGTGTCATCTATTGCTCGTGTGTCTGGTGGCAGCTTTCTTTTTACCAAAGGAAAGCATATGCTTAGCAGTAAATTGAATGACCTGGGGACAGAATAAGTGAGGGAAATAAATGAAACAATAATAGTTTCACTTTTTCTGTGGCATATGGCTTTTGATTAAAAATTTGTAACATTCTTCTGGGAAATTAATGGATATGTTGCCTAACAATATTGTGAGGTTCAAAGTAGCCATCCATTTCCCAGTCAGACAGCAGGTGTCTTTCCAATTAGCAGGGTTCTCAGAAAGAAAAGTTTCTAACAAAATAATGTAGACAAAACCCCACCATTAACACAGATAATCTGGAAGAAAATAATAGCTATGACAACAGCATAAAGAAATTTGGCTTATGGATTTGCTGACAGCTGTAAAATCAACATAATCAATTACCATAAATCAACTTTATACTGTAGGACACAATATCCCCACTTCAATGGGTTTGATCAGACATATGCTTTTGTTACGCATGCACACCCATACACACAAATCAGCTCACTGAAAGAATCACAGATCAGGTACTGCAAGAATTCAACATGTCATGGGATTGGCACTATCAGAACTAAATTGTCATTTGTGTTTCATTAAAGTCAAAACTCTCATTGACTTTTCAAAAGTGGAAGATCGGGATCCACACATGCAGTATTGCAGACGGGAAATGCATTGGCCTTTTCTTTATGGACAGTCTCAGATACATGGAGAAAATGATTTGTAAGGCTCTCCTAGAGATCTAGGCTAGGTTTTGTAGATTTTACTAATGTACAGTGAGGTGCAGATCTAACCACAGTTTTATCAAAAATATATAATAGTTTCAAAGTAGGTGACATACTGCATGATACTCACTTGTCACAGGACTTCATTTCTGATAAAGATTAGATGTCACCTTGGTGAAAGAAATAAAAAATGCCTGCAATATGACTGTCTAAGGGGTTTACTAATGAAAAAAAATTCATGAGTGACCAGTGAAGTGGATACTGTTGGAAAAAATTCATGAATGCAAAAGAAGCATTAGGAAACACTGGGCTCACTCCTTAGAAAATATAAGTCAGTGAAGCTCCATTCACCTCTGTAAAGCTGTGCTGATTTACACCATCTGAGGATCAACCTCAATGGCTTAGTCTCTCCTTTGAAGGATTGCCCAAAGTCCATTAAAAGTTTCCAATAGGTAGAAATCATTTGGGTTCTTCTCTTGCTCCCAGTGTTTTTTGGAGGGTTTTTGGTATTGCTGGCCACCCTTCCCACAGCCCCCATTGGCCTGAAGCAGCAAACCACAACCAGTGGGAGCTGTGATCGGCCGAACCTGTGGACGCGGTAGGTAAACAAATCAGCCTGGACCGCCAGGGGCTTTCCCTGAACAAGCGGCAGCCCGACTTGGAGAAGCACTGCTCTAAGAGTCTCATTACGTATTTAGACAAGGAATTCCACAATTTAGATACCCCAACAGAGAAGAAAAATTTCCTGAGAACTCTTCTAGTAAATTGCATTATTTACTGTGGGTTTTTTTATTTTGTATTTTTATATTGTGTTGTTTACTTCTACTTCACTTCCATACACAATTAGTTCAGAGAATTTGTCTAATATTTATTTCGGTCATGATGTCATCGTTACCAAGAGGGCTGCTGAAAATGAAGATTATTTTTCTATTTTTAAAACTTTGTCTTTGTCTATATATGCAAATATAAAGCTTTCGTGTTTATTTATTCAATGTCCTTCCTGTGGAAAAATAAATTCATTTTTAATGGTATGGGGCCTCTTACACTTGACGTAGTTTAGGGCCTCAGAACGTCATAATCCGGCCCTGGTGGAAGTGCAATGACCCCCAGCTCCATTTTCTGAGCAATCATTTTTTTAACTGGGTTTATCAATGTCCATACTCACTTGGATCCTCAGTAAATGGTTTTTCCCCCCCCCCTTATCACATTTGTTTAAATGTGCTTGTTTGTTACATTGTAAATTCGATGTGTTCATTATTTATTTTGAATTGTTAGTAATTTTACTCTGGGTTTTATATAAAAAACAAATGCTCGTTATGCAGCTGGTCCAAAGAGAAATTATCTGTGTTGATAACTTTCCATTTGCTGCTTTCCTTTTTTGCAAAGTCACTTTAAAGGTTTTTTAAAAATGTTTGCAAAATATGTCATGCTGCTCAAATTCCTAATAAAATATTAACAGAAAGAACTGCACAATAAGGGTTGACTTGCTCTTATTCTGGTCTTCTTGAAGAGTTTCAGGGGACCAATTCAAAGTTAGCTGCAGAGAATCAAACATATCCATTTGCATTACGCATGCATGTCTCCGATGTATGCACACAAATCAGGTTTTTGTCTGCACACATGCCGATTTGGGGTAATTTTGCAGTAATAGTACATTGAGTATTACAAATATAGACAAGATACATATAAATATATGTATGCAACTACCTTTGAAAATCTGGAGTTATTTTATAGTTAATTCACTACTACTTTGCTATAACCAGAATATAGGACATTTTGTTCTAAGTGTAAGAGGAGGAAGAAAACAATAGTCTTTTGCTTCTATCTTTTGCCTTCTCTATTTAGACTGTAAACTCTTTTGGCGAAGGGACTGTCTCTTTATATGTGTATATACAGCACAAATACAATAGGGTTTGATTTCCTTTCAGGCCTCTAGATGCTACTGTAATACAAATAAACTCTTAATATCATTACTTTTGATCTTGTACCATGTGTGGAATTCCCGTAATTGGTAATGGACATTTGATGCAAAGATCAAGGACAGAATATGTTACATATTTAAGATCTGTGCAAACAATTCCCAGTTTATTTGCTAAACTTAACTCTGCCCCATTTGCAAATTTTTCCAGGCACATGCTATGGATTTCACAAATTTGCTTGCTACTTGAAATTGTTGAAGAGATGTTTTGTCTGAACACATTTCAGTTTAATGGATTGCTCACATGGATTACTGTAAGTATTCCTTTTATAGAATGTCAGGGTTGGAAGGGACCTCAGGAGGTCATCTAGTCCAACCACCTGCTCAAAGCAGGCCCAATCCCCAGATCTGTTTTTGCCCCAGATCCCTAAATGGCCCCCTTAGAGATTGAACTCACAACCCTGGGTTTAGCAGGCCAATGCTCAAACCACTGAGCTATCCCTCCCCCTATTTGAGTATATACACTTGGACATGTTGGCTGCATCAAAAGGCATTGCTTCTATTTCCCGTGTGGATAATCTAACCTGTATCAACTGCTTCCATTGGAAAGGAGTTCCACATGCCCATAAAATAAAATCACATTTCAGGATTAAATACAGTTTGGCTAAGACCAAAATTCTGTTTTCCATTTGCATGAACAAATCTTCAATCACACGGGTCATCATGAAAAAGGGGCCAAGAGTGTGACTCATGATTTTGCTATGGAAACAGCAGCCTTTAGTCCCTTTTGGTGTCCTGGGGCTGATAAAATCTCTTCAAAGTCTTCCTGGAGCCACATGTCAGAGTCTACATAGCAAAGGCAAATGCTTTCCTGGGCAATCCCAACTGAACTCTATCAACTATGACAGGCTATAATGTGAGCCTCGGTTAATTTCCTATAGAACGGAATGGATAATTTCATGGCTCATTAAACTGATAATTTCATTCTGCATTGCTCGACTTGTGTGGTGGTGTTTTCTCTCCACTCAGCTTCCTACAGTCGCAGCCTGATTACTGTAAAGTTGTATAAATTAAACAGGAACATTCTCCTCATCAAGCTACTGACTAAGGAATGCCAACTTCTGTTTCTTCAAATGCCATAAGGAGCCCAACTTATCTAAAAGCTTCCAGAAAGTACTGCACTGCCCTGCAGTTGCAATACTGTGAGCCTGCATGGGATATTTTCCATAAGGCTTCCTGCTAGGTTTCAATTGTTTGATGAGTGACAAACTTCCCCAGTTGAATAACTCCATAAAAGACAATATGGGCTCACACCTTCATGATGATTTAGAGCCAAACAGACCCTATCTTTCAGCCTTTGCTAATTATAGTAATGCCATGTAGCCTGGTAAAGCAAAGTCCTTGTGCTACCATAACATGGATGTCTGTCCACAGTTGCACCTTCTCAAAAAGCAGCTGGAAAAGCTGCATGTGTTGTTTCTGCTGATTGGGAGGGTTATTTCTCTAAGGTACCACTACTGTTGAAAAGCAAAATAATTGTATGTGAAAGCCTTATTGTACAATGCAGAAGGAATATCTTCTTCATAACTTTCTTTAGTCAGGACTATACCAGGATCAGAAAGGAAAAAGGGGGAAAGGCCTGAAACATTGCAAGCATGTCTTTCAGAAAGGTTCATGGTGAAACTCCAATCTAGTAAAACTCATGGACTGTATAACAGCCCAGCCATTTCCCTCTGTCACCACACACAACCCCCTAGCCCTCCTCTTTACCTTTAAATGCTTTCTGGGGTGCCTCAGCTGAAAGCAACCCATTTTCTCAGGCATCTTCCAAGAGTGGGCATGTACTCCCTTTCTGCTCCTGGGCTTTTCAGAGGACCCTCAACTGGTCCATTTCCTTTAGCTAGAATGTTTTGTTGGGGGAGGGGAGGGCAGTAAGATGGCCTATTACATTCAACTCACTAGAATTCTCTTCAGGCAGGGAGCTGCATGCCTGCTCACCTCACCCACCAGCTGTAGAAATGCTGCAGCTCTAAAAGCCATGTGCCTTCCTGAGGAATAGTGCAGTCCAGAAGGTTGTTAGAGAGCATTCTGGGGTGTATGGTACTACAGAAACCCCAAGGATTCCCCATTACTGTGTCATGCATGCTGAGGGAGGGACTCAGACGTCACAATAATGTTACATCACTGATGCACCAGCAATAGAAATGGAGGATCTGTTCACCGGGCCTGCTGCTACTCAGTTAGAGGTGGAGGGGGAGAACAAAGTAGGAAGAGTGATGACTCCCATTAAAGTATTTCTAATGGATTGGAGGAGTCTCTCATAGACTCCACCTGGAGGAGTGAGCCAATCTGATACAAATTTGAAGAACACAAGGGTGTGGAATAGGTCAGCCTGCAGGGAAGAAAGATGATCCAGAGGTTAGGGGCCCAACCTATGGCTGTGCCTGGCTTTCTGTGTGACCTCAGGCATTTTGTGTAGGCGAAGAGCCTCAAAGGTATTTAGACTCCTAACTTACATGGAAATTAGGAGCCTAACTGTGAGGATTTGGGCCTTGGTCTTACTGGGCTTTAATTCTCCTTCTGTAAAATGAGGATAAAAGCACTTTCCTGTCACGCAGAGGTGTTGCAAGGCTAACTACTCCAACTGGTCAGAGCTTTTTCCTCCACAGTAAACTTTGACTTTTTGTTGAAACCCCAAAGTTAAGTTTTCAGCCATAGAAAAAGGAATATTTTCAGTTTGGGGAATTTTACTTTTCCAATGAAAAACTGACACTTTGAGGAAAGCAGACACTCTTCACAAAAAATTTAGTTCAGTTGAAAACTCCAATTGCCAACAAAAACATATTTTGGTAGAAAAATTTCAACCAGCCCTAATGTATAAATTAAAGATTGTGAGGCCCTCAAATACTACAGCAATGGGGCCAGATAAGTATCTTAGCCAGATAGCAGGAGTGGGATTCACAAACATATTTAGGTGCCTAACCCTCTTTGAAATGAGACAGAGGAGAGGGTTGTAAGCCATTGGAACCACACAGAAGGAGGTTCTTGGAGCCTGTTAAGTGCTGATGGACAGTTCTACATACAGGAGTAATGGATAATACCTGCCGATTTCATTGCAAAACTGGCGAGTTTTACAGAATTCCCATGAAGTTTCTCTTGAAATTTACAGACTCCCACATGAGAGCAACCTATCTGCTCTTCTTCTCTGACAGTCCTCAATTGCTGGGCTTTCCTCTTCTTAAGTGCAGCAGTCTGTGCAGGTATAGCAGGATGGGACTAACTGAGGCCAGGACTGCTTTTTAACCCCTTTTCATCTGGCACAGGGTGTGTGTTCCCACTCACAATCACCTAACACCTTTCTAGAGCAAGTTTACAGTTTCTTTCTGTAGCTGCACTCCCTTGCCCTTCACATCACTTTGTGCTAGGTGCTGTACAAACAGAATTGTGAGCCTGTTGGGAAGAATAAGACTAAACATAATGGAACTCTGGGGGTGCAGCTACAGAAATAAACTGTAAACTTGCCTTAGAAAGGTGCTAGGTGATTGTGAGTGGGAACATACACCCTGTGCCAGAAACTTCATGGGAACTCTGTAAAACTTGCCAGTTTTGCAATGAAATCGGCAGGTATTGTCCATTACTCCTGTATGTAGAACTGTCCATCAGCACTAAACAGGCTCCAAGAACCTCCTTCTGTGTGGTCCCAATGGCTTACAACCCTCTCCTCTGTCTCATTTCAAAGAGGGTTAGGCACCTAAATATGTTTGTGAATCCCACTCCTGCTATCTGGCTAAGATACTTATCTGGCCCAACTTATCTAAAAGTTTCCAGAATGTATTGCACTGCCCTGCAGTTGCAATACTGTGAGCCTGCATGGGATATTTTCCATAAGGCTTCCTGCTAGGTTTCAATTGTTTGATGAGTGACAAACTTCCCTAGCTGAATAACTCCATAAAAGTCAATATGGGCTCACACCTTCATGATGATTTAGAGCCAAACAGACCCTATCTTTCAGCCTTTGCTAATTATATGAAGCATAGTAATGCCATGTAGCCTGGTAAAGCAAAGTCCTTGTGCTACCATAACATGGATGTCTGTCCACAGTTGCACCTTCTCAGAAAGCAGCTGGAAAAGCTGCATGTGTTGTCCCACTATTATTCTATATTTAGAAAAGGAATCAGCAGCAGTATCTCAGACACTACTCTGCAGTAAGAGTGGCCAAATGCCAATTTTGCAGCGTGGCCACTGTACAGCACCTTTTCACTTTGCTCCCTCACCTTAAGTTCCTCCACTTCTGTTTGTTCTCTTCTTGGGGTAGCTGATTTTTGGTAGCTGTAGGCTTTACAGGTCTTGTGACCCCACTCATTTGAGGTTTTACCAGTCTTAGGTACAGAGCTGATCAAAATTTGTTTGATTTCTTTTCCTTAAAAATATGTAGTTTGGGCTAAATTGAACTCTTCTTTTCTTTTTTTGGTTTTTTTTTAAAGCAGTTCAATTTTGACATTTTTCAATGGAACAAAATAACTTTGTTTTCAGCTTTCCATTGAAAACTGAACTTTTTCCATCAAAATATTCTAATGAAAATGTTTAATTTGAATTCTTTTTTGCACCCCTAGCGCCTTGTGTTGACATAGCTGAAAATGGCTGGGGAGGATGGAGGCAGGGTAGAGCTCTGCAGGAGATTTTCAAAAGTCACAAAAGTCACAAAGGGCAGTGGGAGTTGGGCACTTAATTCCCATTTGTGCCTTTGAAAAACTCCTCCATACATCTAAGGTTGCTAACCTGCCTTGACAGAAGCTGACGACAACATTTCTCTCTCCAAGTGTATGGAATACTCATTGCCAATATTCTGACCTTCTGCAGTCTACCAGATAAATGACTATTATAGTGGTGTCCCATTTGTCCTCTTGTTGTATAGACACTCACAATGGCTTTGGTTTTACATCATTTAATACACCCTGACATACAATATAGTTCTTGAAAGGTATTTTTTAGTAAACCAATCTGTGTCTAGAGCCAATATTTTTCCCTCTGAGAAGTTTCTGAGTGTTCAGTACCTCACACAGTCTCACAAGCCAATTCTTTGTTGTCCCTCACTGGAGGAAAAGAGCACTGGGGATCAGTTTAGCATGCCTCAGTGGTAGGCTGTCATCCAGAAGTGATGGTTCATATTGAAATTTAGCAAAAAGTTAGTATTAATTTCTCAGGCTGGTTACTATAGTCTATTGGTTTCATACCAGTTATGTATCTTGCAAAGGACAGCTACCACAAAGCCATTTTTCCTTCCTACAAATTTCTATTTAAAGGGTCTTTAAATATCTTTGGCACAAGATTCTACATAGTTCTGTACTCGTGATACTATTTCTTCTCCACTTAGTAAGGGGATGCCTTGAAACACGTCTGTACTTTCTTTCCCTTGCCTACATACCAGTTTGTAATTTTATCATCCACTGATCATGGATGTAGATGTCTGCTAAAGTTGCTATGGGTATGTCTACACTGTGACATAAGACTCATGGTCTGACTCTGGCAGGCTGGGTTCAGCTGACTCAGGCTTGCGGGACTCAAGCTATGGGGCTATAAAATTGCAGTGTAGATGTTGGGGCTCAGGCTGGATCCTGGGCTCTGAGATCTTCCCCTTTCACAGATTCTCAGGGCCTGGGATCCAGCCCATCCCCAAACATCTACTTTACAATTTTATAGCCTGAGCCCTAAGAGCCTGAGTCAGCTGACCCAGGCCTGAGACATAGTGTTATGGGTTTTTTTCATTGCAATATAGACATACCCTATGTCATGCTAAGTCTCATTAAAGATCTATGATACTTGTATAGGTGACCTTGTTCTGAATATACTGGTGCCCTGGTTTGTAATGGAGAAATGGTATAATAGATGCTGAGTGGAATATGCTTGAGCTGGGTTTATGTGTGCAAATATAACATTTTCTCTCTTTATTCCAAAGAAGGCAAACCTAATTCTGTCATTAGGAAACACAAAACCCCTCTGATTGCTATAACATGTCTCTTCAAGTATTTGCACCAGTTTAACCAAAACTGGACCTCAGCAGTAGCAGCCAGGACCCACCACTTCCCATTTAGATGTGCATGCTCTAAGCCACAATTCCCTCACTTTTCCTAGAGCTCCACACTGACCCAATGCATGGCTGGGCCGGAAAGACTCCAACTGAGAGCAGGCAGGAGTGCCTTAATTACCAGTCACAAAAGCTTGAAATACTATTACCAGTAAGTGTCTCACTGACTGGGAACCAAGGACGTATCCAATATACTGCAACATTATTAGGCCAACTTCTGCTCTGTTACATCATTGCAACTTTGTTAATGTCAATGGAGTTAAATGATTCATTGATTCTAAAGGGCAGGAGGGACAAATATGATCATCTAGTCTGACCTGTGTAAAACAGGCCATAGAACCTCAGCCAGTCATTATTGTTGTGTTAAGCCCATAAATTCTAGTCGAGCGACAGCATACCTTAGGCACATCCAATCTTGATTTAAAGACGAATCTACCACATCCCTTGATAAGTTGTTCCAATGGTTATTTACTCAGACTGTGAAAAAAATGGCTACTTATTTTTAGTCTGAATTTGCATAACATTATTTAGCAAACAAAAGCAGCATTTGAACTATTGTATCTTGTGCATGATTTCCACAGTCAATATATTTCTTAACGTTATACACGCTGCAAATAACATTGTAACCCAATAGCAATAAGATTGTGCCCTCATAAGAAGCAAAAGTCTCCTGCTTTTAAAACCACATTGCAATGTTCATTTTATTCATATTACCCCTGCCTGTAGTTGTACAACTTTGAATAACCATCTGTTTGAGCTGTGTAAGTCACTTGCAGGATTCTTCTTCTCTTCATCTGTGACCAACCATGAAATGTAGTATTTTTGCAATGAACATGCTGTGAAATTTGTCAACTTTATCAGTGATTTCCATGAAGCCCTACTCACGTAGTAAAAGTTTGTACATAATTTCTTACTCCCATATTTAATCTTCTGTGTCAGATTAAACTATTGGAAAGGGCATTTTGCATGCTTAATTTTTAGGGTAGTTACAGGTCAGAAAATTGTGTACATATTACATTGTGCACCTCCCTATTGGCACGGGCATGCACGTGCACACACACACACACACACAGAGCTAAAGAAGCTTCTCTTTTCTTCATAACAGACACTCAACTGTTTCAATTTAAGAAAAAAACAGTGTCCATTTCTCTGCTGAAGTAGCTCTATTGACTGTGTATAGGCACACATTATTATTTGCATTACTCTAGTGCAGGGGTGTCAAACACGCAGCCCATGGGCTGCATGAGGCCCATGGAGTTATTTCCTGCGGCCCGCCATAGCTCCCCTCACCCTCTGCCCTTCGCCTCTGTCCCTCCAAGCGAACTGCGTCCCACTCCTCTGCCTACCTCCCAGCACTTCCCCCCACCAAACAGCTGTTTGGTGGTGCTTAGGGCTTTCCAGGAGGCAAGGGGGAGGAGTGGGGATGCGGCATGCTAAGGGGAAGAGGTTGGAATATGGGCAGGGTGGGGGTGGAGACTTTGGGGAATGGGGGTGGGGAATGGGCGGGCAGAGGCGGGGCCTCATAGAAGGGGTGGAGTGGGGGCGGGGCCAGGGGCAGAGGGCAGGGCTTTTGTATCTTTGTATGAAAAGGTGTCAGTGATGTGGCCCTCGGGCCAATGTACTAGTCCTCATGTGGCCCTCGTGGTGATTTAAGTTTGAGATCTCTGCTCTAGTGCTTAGAAGCCCTAGTAATAGACCATCCCGTCACCCTCCCTTGTGCTAGGTGCTGAACAAACCCAGAAGAAAAGACAGTCCCTGCCCCCAGAGAGCTTGAATAGTTACAGACAGATGTGGCATACAAGGAAACAATGAGACAATATATGTCAGCATGATAGACTGTGGTCACAGCATATCTGCTACCTATATATGACCATACAGATGAGAATCTCTCTAACCGGAACATTTACAAACTATGTTTTACATAGTTAAATAACAAAATCTGAAGCCTGAAGATATAAGAATAAATTATACTGGTGGCAATCATAAAAAAAGGAATAAGCTTATTCCTTTACTGAATGGAAAGATCGCGTTAGAGGGGTTTTTTTATGATTGCCCCCAAATATAATTTATTCTTGTATCTTCAGCCTTCAGGTTTTGTTCAAGTAGATAATGGTTGAATAGAAAGCTTCACAATGATCCAGAATGTACACTCCTTAATAATAGAGAGATCATTTACTGGAGAGTAGAGCATATTCATGCATAATCCTTTCTTTTGTATTAAGAAGTTTCAGGGATATGAAAGAAACAATTGTTTTCACCGTGGCTAATGCAATTAAGCAATTTTGAAGTGCTGGAAGAAAATCTGAAGCAGTTAGACCTTAAAAATCAGGGATCTATGATTTGTGATTTACCAACGGGCTAAAATTAAACTAGAATACAGGAGTCTGATCCCAAACCCATTGAAGTTGGGGGAGCGGCATGTCTTGCCATTGACTTCAACAGGCGTGACTCCAAAACACTATGTTCATCTATGTTCACTATGTTCATGTTCACGTTCACAAGACAGAGCCCAATTTAATTTTTTTTAAAAGCAAGAAAATCCAGAGGAAAGGCAGAAAATTTGACTTACCACAGTATCTATCACCTTGAGGGCAACCAGTGTGAAAAAGATAGGATGCTATGTCAGTTTATGGAGTTTTTAGTTCTGAATTTCTTTGATTTAATGTTTTTTTAGCAAGTGATGGGGAAAAAATCACTTAAAGGCTAAGTTCAGATAAGCATCCAAGTGCTTAGATGGTCATCTTCACTTAAAAACACATTTGTCTTGGTTAGCCTGTTTCTATGTGATTTCTTTTTTCCACAGGATTCTGAGTCTTCCTGTGGCTGTACAAAATGTTGGCAACTACATCGGCATTCAGCCACCACAGTTATTACATCACTTATGCATGTGCACACTATTCTTCTTGTGTCGGCAGTGTGTGTCCTCACCAGAAGTGCTTGTATTGATGCAGAGTGCAGTGCAGCGTGGGTACGTATCTTACTGTGCAACTCGCCACCACCCAACACAGATTGTTTGGGGAAGTTTTTGCAATCCCACCTGGGGCTGAAATGAGTCACACAGGGGTGACTGGGAGCATAGGGTCAACTTCCCATAATGCAGTGTTCTCCATCCCATAATTTCATCAGCATCTCATAATATTTCACACCTTTTCAAAATGTGCGCAAACCCACATGTCCCTCCTCGCTGTCCACCATCTCTGACAGAAGCACAGAGCTTACACAGCCTTGCACTATTGTGATGAGCGTTGCAAGCACAGGATGCCTGATCCTGCAGTAGTTGCAGAGCCACAGGGGAAGCCGCAGGGAACATGACTGGAGGCTAGATTGCTATGAGACATAGAAAGAAACAGCTCAATGATGTTGGTGCTCACAGAGCAGCTGGAGGTGGTGGAGCACCTGTTCTGGGCCTGAGAAACAAGCACTGACTGGTGGAATCGTATCGTCATGCAGGCTGGGGATGATGAGCAGGGGCTGCAGAACTTTTGGACGCCCAAGGCCACATTCCTGGATCTGTGTGTAGAGCTGGCCCCAGCCCTCCAATGCAGGGACACCAAAATGAGAGCTGCACTGACAGTTGTGAAGTGAGTGGTGATTGCACTGTGCAAACTTGCAATGCCAGATTGCTACTGGTTAGTCGGCTTAGCAGGGCATTTGTGTCTTCAGGGGCTAAATTTCAGTGTGAACACATCCACAGCTAGATGGATGTAAGACCTAACCTTGTGTTGACCTAACCATGTCATTGTAGACCAGGCCTTAGATCGCCACCAAAGGTTGATAAGCATTATTACAGAGATGGATAAATTGTATCCTTTGCAGAGAGGCAGAAAGATTAATGGGCAAATTTGCACAATTGCTCAGAACTCAAAATGAAATATGGCCACTGATTTTGGTACCTAAATGGGAACTGAGCTCTTCTGAAAATCCTAAATAACTTGTGCAAGGCCACACAGTAAATCAGTGGCAGAGTCAGGAGTAGGTCAGTTTTCTCCCAGTTCCCAGCTTGCTGCTCAAACAACTAGATAGCGATGTCTCCTTATTAGGCTACAACATACTCAGTCTGGTGCTGCACATGCAGGGACACATTTTTTATAGAGAAGAATGATAGTCTTGTTACGGCATTGGAGTGAAAAACCATGAGATCTAGATTCAATTCCCACCTCTGCCGGATCCTTGTGTGACCTTGGCCAAATCACTTATTGTGTCTCATTTCCCCATCTGTAAAATGGGGATAAGACAGACAAAGGGTGGAAGAAAGTATTATCTATTTAGACTGTAAGCTCTTTGGGAAAGAGACTTTCTCTTCCCATGTGACTGCATAGTTTCTAATTCATTGGTGTCTCCAAGTTCTAGGGTCACATACATACATTTTTAAACCCTTGACAAAACAGATACAAAAACACTGGATGTTTGGAATAATTCCAGTTCCTATTCACTCAACCCTTTAAGTATTTATACTCTGCTTGTCATAATTGTATCAGTTTACACCAGCAGTGAACACCACTGCTGTTTTAAAAATGCATTTCGACATGCCCAATCCCTATACCCCAGCCAAGAATAAATACTTACATTCTGGAAAGTATTGGTCATTGACATATATACTTGCTAAGTATTAACAAGGGTAGAACTCATTTACCTCTTTTATGCATTGGTCAGTTTAGAAAGCAGCAGGGTCTTCCTTCTGCCTGTAATAAAAACAAGCAGCCCAGAAATTAATCAAGGACAAAGACTCAATGTCCATATCTCTATATGGCTTAATACTTTAAGAGCCTACAACAGATTTCTTGATGTATACCAAAGGGTAATAGTCCAAAGAGTCTGATCTCAGTTATGCTAGTGTATATCCAGAGTAGAGTCATTGATTTTTAAGACCCAAAGGAACCATTATGATCTGCTACTCTGGTCTCCTGTATAACATAGCAATCAGTGAAAATCCTAAATCACTTCAGTGATGCTCTAAATGTGTGCTGGTGGAAGAGTAGAATTTGGAAGAATATGCAAAGAGGGAAATGTATGTTATGGTAACCCAGGAAAAACTTTTCATACTTGTTAGCATAACTCAGGGGTAGGCAACCTATGGCACACGTGCTGAAGGCGGCACGCGAGCTGATTTTCAGTGGCACTCACACTGCCCGGGTCCTGGCCACCGGTCCAGGGGTCTCTGCATTTTAATTTAATTTTAAATGAAGCTTCTTAAACATTTTAAAAACCTTATTTACTTTACATACAACAATAGTTTAGTTATATATTATAGACTTACAGAAAGAGACCTTCTAAAAATGTTAAAATGTATTACTGGCACGTGAAACCTTACATTAGAGTGAAAAAATGAAGTCTCGGCACAGCACTTCTGAAAGGTTGCTGAACCCTTGTATCAGGGTGGACCCCTGCTCCTGCCCTGAAGGGTTAAAAACAGCCCTGGGAGGGGGATGTGGCTGGAGAAAGCAGCTTTTAAGATGGGCTGATTGGGAAGTGGCTGCAGCCCCAATCAGGCCCAGCTGGCCCCTATAAAAGAGGCTGTGAGGCAGAAGCCCAAAAAGACAGTCTCTCTCTGCATTCAGAGGGAGATGGGCCTGGCTGCAGGGAGCTGAGCAGGGTACCTGAGGGGAGCAGGGCTGGGGAAAGGCAGAGGAGCTGGGGAGCTCCAGCCTGGAAAGCCCCAGGCTGCGGCCTAGCGTTGGGCTAACAGGTACTGGGGGTTGCAGAGGCAGCCCAGGGGTAGGCCAAGGCAGCAGGTCCAAACCCTCCTTGCCAGTGATGAGTAGCAGGCTGATACTGCAGTCCGCCCCAGGGTGTGGGGCTAGACAATGACTGGCAGTAGCCATACACTGAGGCAAGGTGGGGATAGAGGGTGGGGGTTCCCTAGAGTTGGGAGACCCTGAGAGAAAGGGGTTACTGCCAGGGGGCAGCACCCCATGTAAAAGGGCACCGGGGTCCAGGGAGGGACTCGGGTCCAGGGAACAGGCAGATCACTGGCCTGCAGAGGGCGCTCCATGCTGGAAACCGAGCTAATTCCCAGGAGTCACCAGCAGGAGGCGCCGCAGGGGTGAGTCGGCCCATCTACCTCCCTGGCATAACTAATTGTGATATAACAATGTTTTGTGATTCTTTCAAAAATAAAAGTTTTGAAATAAATACCAAAGTTCAGTGGTGATTTTCCCCTTCAATATAGTAAAAGCAGTTCAATCCACCAGAGGGAGCTGGGGAAGGGTTCTGCACAGGTGTAGCCGGATCACACAGGAAAGAATGACTAGGTATACATATTTTTTCTCTGTTAACCAGTTGCCATCAATGCAGACCAATGGGACCCAACTAACAGCTCATAATGATAAGCTCAGCGAAAAGCAAGTTGAACTTATACAATTCTTTTACCTTCAATAATGCAAGGCCCTGATTCTGCAAATAGATCCACATGAGCTGGTTTTACTGAGTCACTTCAGTCCTCCCACCCAAGTTATTAATAAATAGTTACAGTAACATATTTGTTTGCACCATATGATTTAAGTTAATATTTCTGTTCTTAGGAAAAGATCTTCAGTGTGAGCTGGGGAAAAAGCAACATTTATATGAGCTTCTTTGTCCTGATGGGAAGATAGGGTGAGGAAGCAAACAGAGAGATACCCACTGTTCCTGAATCACTAAGAACAGCAACTGCTGCCAGACTCATGGACCCCTTCAACCATTAACTATAGGAGGAAACCAAAAATTGTTGGCTGAGGATTTCAAAGCCACCTAGGGGGACAGGGCACCAAGTTCCTGTTAATTTAATGCAATTAAATGGACATCAACTGAACTGAAAATATACTCAAGTCAGTGGAGTTCCTTGCTGTGCAGCTGTCTACACCCATGCTAATAAGGGCAAGATTGGGACCTGAGACTGATTCGTCCAGCGAGGGTTCCTCTCGTTGTAAGTTTTTGTACAGCACCTAGCACAACTGGAACCCCACGATGCTGACTGGGGCTGTTGAGAGCCACCATCACCTGACTAATGACAAACAAGAAGCTGTATTAAACTAACATTATTTGGGATGCCAAGTGAAGTAGCTGAATGTTAGGAAATGCCAGATTTATGGCTGCCCTTGCAACTGTGCCCTCTGTGCATCCATCCTGTGCACTGAATGAAGCCAGAGTCCTGGTGGGGCGGGAAGGGAAATCCGATATAAATGATCATATAAGAGAAGACTGTGCAATAAACCATTCATACCATGGGCCATGCTGGCAAGTTTTCCGGAGGATTACTAGTGAGAGAAGGGAAATTGCAAGTAACTGTCTATATCTCAGCAAAAGCTGAATGGAATTTCATGGGACAAGGAAAAGGTGCTTCTGTAGCCTGAGAGCTATTCGCCAGCCAAATATCAAAGGCCTGCTGCAAACAATGGAGGCATAAGAAAAGATTGGGGGGAAAAATTATAATGGAACGTGTAAGACAATACAGGTCTGTCCCAGTGTAATGGGTCACACAAGACACCACACTGCAGGAAGGGGTTAATGGGCTACTGAGGTCCCAACTAGCTCAGATTAAGACTCCCAGAGCAGGAAGCAAGCTCCAGGCAGGGTCTTACAAAGGAAGAACTTGGCTCAGTTGGAAAGAGCAGGCGGGGGAGCAGACGTGAAGCTCTCGGTATGAGGCAGAAGGCTGGGTTGGGCCAGGGACTGTGGAAAACTGGTGTCTAGCAGACCTCCTAGAGGGATGGGAAGCAGGGTCGGCTCCAGGGTTTTTGCTGCCCCAAGCAGCAAAAAGAAAAAAAAACAAAGAAAAAAGAAAAGCTGTGATCGCGATCTGCAGCTCTACTGCTGCCGCTTCAGTCTCCAAGAGGGAGTGAGGGACCCGCTGCCGAATTGCCGCCAAAGAGCCGGACGTGCCACCCCTCACCATTAGCCATCTCAAGCAGCTGCTTGCTGGGCTGGTGCCTGGAGCCAGCCCTGATGGGAAGAGTTCGTGTTGTGTTATATTAGTGTTGGACTTTAAATACCCCCGGGAGGGGTAGAACTGTTAGAAGAAGAAAGCTGGGGAAATGAGGCTGTGTGGCTGCTACCCTGCACAGTGCCAGAAGAGGGCACTCTGGGAATGATACAGAGTAACAAACACCTTCCCCTATTATTTTTTTATTATTTTAAGTCATCCATGAGGCAAAAATATTTTTAAATGGTGCTAGATGTTGCTGTAGAGAGACTGAAATATTTAAGTAATGTCTTAGTGGATGCTGTTTCACGCCAGTTGTAACTACTCCAAAATCAACATGGTTTTGTGCTTTAATTAAACATTTCTAGTGGCACAAGCCACATCTAGAAAACAGTTTGTTTTTTGCAAGATGAAATACTGAGTAATCCACAGGGTGCAGAAAGAGTTTGATCCACTTATTTCATTACAATAATCAAAAGTATCAGTGTTCGCAACTTGAAAAACATTGTAAAGGCCACTTTCAATTAAGTGCATTTTCCACTGCTCTGTCTTCTACAAACATTCAGAGCTATGTTATGTAGTTATTCAACCCCACGCCTTTGTTAGATCACAAGCCACATGTTGGCTGCAATGCATGGCATTATGTTGCTGGTTTGCATTCAATTGCTTATTCCTGCTGCACCTGTGTTCTAAAGAGCAAGTAGTAGCAGATTTCCACTGGAATGTATGAACCTTTCACAGAACCCAGAGCTGTTGGTGAAATTGTGGTTGTCCCTTCACCTGTTGTGGGTGATGACACCACAGTCACTTTGATCTCCACACTGCATGGACACAATTACACTTAGCACCCACCACTGCCACCACCCACGGTCATAGCAGTAACGGTGACTAAGAGCAACCTTACTCTCCTTTCCAATTTCATTGAAAAGGTTTTACTGTTAAAGTGTGGGCATGGTGAGGATATGGAGAATCAGATTCTTTTAATTAAAAAAGTGTTTCCATTATGAATCGTAATTTCCTGATTCATCAGCAGTTGGGTTTCCTGTCTAGTGACATGAAAGAGAATATAACACGATTAACCCTTCATTTACTGTACTTCCTTTACACAATATTATGCAGCCCACTCTCAAGCCAATATTGAAATTAATTACATAAAAGAGGCTGTAAGTAACTATCGCTGTCCCTCTACGTCGGTAGCTATCACAGTGGTTCAAATGGTCATCTCTAGAGTTCAGGACAAGTTGCCGTACCAAGAGCCAGTGGTTCTGTTGGAAGCAATGGCTTACAGCTTCAGGTAACGCAATGCTACCTTCATTAAGCTTTCCAACCCTTATGGGAAAGGCCTATGGAATTTAATAAGAAGAATCTAAAAAAATTATTCTAAGAGACAGGAAAAAAAATATACCACTTGCTATAGTTTTTGACCCATCCTATAGAATTGTATAGCAGTGTTTTCCATTTAATTCTATAGGGTGGGTTTAAAAGCCTAAAAAGGGTTCTCATTTATTAAACTCTATAGGACTTTTCATCATGGTAAGGGATTAAATAGTAAATTCATTATGAGTGCTTGGGAAAAACTGTGCTCTGCATCATGGGAGGGATCATGCAGGAAGCCTGTCCTCACTTCAAGCACACATTATGAGCTGGTAGGGAGAAAAAATTCTCCCCTTCAGAAAGTGTCAATTTTTGGCAGAAATTCAAATTCACATTCCTGAAGATGAAAACTGAAATGTCAGTTTGGAAAGGTTACTATGGTGCCTCATGGGGAGGTGTAGCTCCTCATGCTTCCCAATTTATATAGGCTGAGCTCCCTGGTTGGCTACATCTCCCATGATGCACCAGAGTCTTCCTTCTTGTAAAAGGGAGGCTGTGCATCAAGGTAGTCCCTGGCTATGGTGCATGATGGGAGACAAAGTCCAGCTGGGGCGGTTGGCCCATAGAAGAAAGTGAGGACTAAACGACAACTCCCATGGGGCACCATGGCTGCATTTCCAAATTAAAATATTATGATATATGGCTGAAATATAATGGACCTTAGTGGTTCTTGATGAACAGTTGAAGTCTTCTGCAGAATGCAGACACTTTTTGTGAAAAAATTGTATTGAGTCAAAACCCCTTTGCATTAAAAACTGTTCCAACAGCCCTACAATGTGGGTCTTAAACAGTTGAATTCAATCATATATACAGAGTCTGCCCAAGAGCTCTATTCTTTTTCAGCACAGGTGATCACCCAGTTGTTCAAGTTGGGCTAAAACACCTTTGTGCCACTCCACAAAGGAGCCATTCAGTGTACAGCAGATGGCTGAGAAATAATTTATCTGATTCAGAAATGGGGTAGACAATGCATGCCATCCACTGAGGAACTCATTTATTTGCAATATTTCTTCATGCAAGTCATTAGAAAGTATGGAACAGGCAATAGTTCCCCCCTTTCTGAACCAGTGATTTAGGTCACTGGTCTTCTTGGATCAAGTTAAGACTCTAGTCACACTTAAAACTGTCATTGATTTCAGTCAGAACAGGACTGGACCCTAAGTTCCCACATGAAAAAGAGGGGTCAATTTTACAAATTGTGCAAAACCACAGTGCCTCATTTTCTTCACAAGCTCACAAGGATGCCAGCTAAATGGTGGTATTTCTCAGCTTGACTTCAGTTTCCCATGGTTTTCAGGAAAGAATGTAGAGTTTGCACTATTAAAATTTGATCACTTAAAATGTTTGCTTACTATAATGGGGCTCTGCCCAGGGGCAGGATTCACCTCCATGGATCAACTTGCCAGTTCATCAGGGCCTCATGCAGTCAGCTGTTCTGGGGCAGGACTATGTCTTGGGAACTGCCATACTGGATCAAACTCTTGATCCACCCAGTCCACCATCTTGTCTCTGAAAGTGGCCAGTGTCACATGCTTCAGAAGAGGCTGCAAGAAAAACTGCAGTAGATGTTGCCTTAAACCGGGAAGCATAAGGATTAATATTTCTTCCAAAGTGTATATTAACATTAACTATTTTAACTATGGCTAGTCTTCATAGTCATATAAACATCCAGTCCTTTTTTGAATCTTGCTAAGTTTACCAAGGTCAAAAAGCCAGTCAGTGGCAGAGCTGCAGAACTCACAGCTCCTATCTCCATGCCCTGTGCCCCTTATTTACTCTGCCACACAACCTCTCCTACTTAGAAGTATTACATCTTTGTCTCAGAATTCTGTGCTGTGCCTACTACAATCTTGGGTTCTACCAAATAAATAGCACACCTAAGAGGTCGGCATTGCTTACAACTTACAGATGGTTTAGCCAAGGCACGGAGAATTCAAAGCTACCGACAATGGTTAGGAGCACAAGTTCCATTGACTATCTACCTTTGCAAAATCCTACACAGAGAGGTTAACGGATTTGCAGACTTCCCGTGTGACCGTGGGCAACAGACGGGAGAAGAAACCCCAAGACCATGTGAAATTGTAGGGTCTGGTTTCACAGATTTTCCAGCAAAGTTTTTCTTCAGTTTCCATGTGCCTCAGATTATGCGCCAACCCAGCAAGTTTTGTCTGAACCGCAGGTTTGAACCAACTCAAAATCTCAAAGCAAAACTCAACACTGCCAAAATTTGCCAAGTTTCCAAAATTTGGCAAAACGGTAAATTTTTCATGCCTATAATACAAAACCACAATTCTGCCAGAGCAGCTCAAGAGCTTTAAGACCTTTAACAAGCATTGGGCTGTACTAGACCTTTATGGTCCCATGCCCACCCTCCAGTAGCACTGGCTGTTTTTGCCACTTCAGCCTACCCTCTTCCATGGTGGACTTCCTTTCACCAGAGACCCTGCATTCTGAATTAAATCTGGTGAAGAAAATGAAAACCCGTAGCAAAACTAGCTCATAGTTACACTTTGGGATCTTTACGGTGAAAGGTATTACATTAATATAAGATTTTATAGTTATGATCACTTGGACTGAAACAGAAATCTAGACTTTGAAATTCGGGCCTTAAATCTTCAGCCAATCAAGGGATCCTTAGATTCGGTAATTTAAAACTTATAATAATGATCTACTAGCTGTATTTAAATGTTAATTCTATTAAAATAATGAGAAGAGGAAACAATTAGTTGTGTACATATTTTCAAATCCCATTGTGATCTGTAACTCAGTAGAACTAATTGGAGATTGGAGTCTGTTTTCCATGGAAAATGTCAACTTTTCACTGAAAAATTTAAAGCTTTCAGTTTCTGGTTTTCAGATGAAAAATTAAAACAATTCATGGAGTTGAAATGGTAATTTCCTGTTGAGAAAAGATGCAATGGAAAATTGCCTACCTGACCTATAACTTAGATTGTTATCTCTTCAGGAAAAAAAAGAGTCTTTTTATTCTGTTTGTACAGCACCTTGCACAATGGGGTCTTGGTCCATGACTTGGGCTCTTAGGTACTATGGAAATATAAATAACTCATTAATTCTCTTTGTGTCAACTCATTAGTGCTATTTGACAGAGTATCTTGTGATAGATCACTAAATTGACTTGAACGTTAACGTGTGTCACCAATACAAATTAGCCACACTAAGAAAGGTAATCTCCATTCCAAACTTGAGATCAGGTATTCAGGTTCAGAAAACTTTAGCATATCGGGATTCCTGATACTTGTTCAGAATTATTAGGAGGCATGTGCAGTTATAATGTTTGCCACAAGATGGAGCAGATGTGTCATTGTTACCCCCTGGTTTTCTTGTAGATGAACAAGACCTTTCCTTTTTAAACTTCTGCAGGATGAGCCATATTTTCAAGGGTCCTTAGCTCTTAGCTGCTCCCAGGGTGACATTTTTGGCCAGATTTTCAAGTGATCTCAACAGACATGATGAGGGATTTTTTGGGGTGTGTGTGTGTGTGTGTAGTATTGTGCCTAAAGTGGAGATGAGCTGTTTTGTCTCCTTGTGCTCACCCTGTGTGTTTGTATCCACCTGTCATCTCTTATCTTCCACTCAGACTGTAGATTTTTTAGGACCGGGACTGTCTTTTGTTTTGTCTGTACAGCACCAAGCACAATCCTACACTAGGGTGCCTAGTGCTAGTGCAATATATTAATAGTATTTTGGAAACCTTGGCCCCATATGTTCAAAGGACAATGTGCTGGGGAGATTTCACACCCTTCAACAATGCTTGAGAGTGAACAGCCCTTGGGCAAGGTGACGGAACTGGAAAAACCTCACCCCTAATAGGATTGCATTAGTGTCAGAAATATCACGTCGGTGAGGTGAAAATATTTTTGGCTGAAAGGAATAATGCGATTAGAGACAGTAGCCTTCATGCAGGCTGACTCAAAATGTAGTCAAACGTACCTGAAGATTTTTGGCCCAGAAACTGCTGGAAAGCCCACAGGAACAAGATTTTTAACACCTTCTGCTTTTCTCTGGGTCGGAAACACTACAAGTCTCAGTCTCCTGGCATCATCTTTCAGGTTTCAAGTGAGCAGAGGCAAGTGAGAAAGAAAAAATGTGAAGCTTTTTGAATTTGAAGGGATATGGGCCGAATCCAAAGCCCACTGCAATGAATGGGAGTTTTCCCATTGACTTCAGTGGGCTCTAGATCAGGTGCTATGTTTTCCAAAGACTTTGGGAGGGAGTGTTAAACAGCCCAGACCTAGTAGCCCCCTAAAGACCTTATTGGGTACAGTGGAGGGAAACAGTGACTTGGTCCGAGAATAAAGGATGAGGGGTAGTTAGGCCATCAATCCCTTTTCTTTTCCCACCCCCAGACATCACCAGCAAGACTGCAGAGGCTTTAAGAAGGATAATAGCCTGTGGGGCATTCTCCTTAGTCATCTGAGTCTGCTGAAATTGAACCAAGCAGAAAATATGCTTGGTTAGGTGTGACAGTCTGTACCCTCATGTTCCATCCTTTGTACAAGATTTATCACAGTTTTGTAAAACGTATACCTTATAAGGCATCATTTGAAACCTCAATTTGCTGATCATTAAAGTCCTGGTAAAATGTGTGTAGCAACACTGTATGTCAAGTTATAAGATTCTACTGTATGACATGGCTGAGACATGCTCCAAGTCTGGAAAAGCAGGCACAAACCAGTTCCTCAGAGACAAAGGCAAACTTTTGCCTCAGCCAGGTGTCAACAAAAATCAAATGAACTATCACTTGCTTTAGCAGCCATTCTTTGGCAGGAAGAAGTGTGTGAGCGAGAAATGTACATCTTGTGTAAACAGACTGGCTCTTGCCTGAACCCCAGCTGGAGATGATTGTCAAAGAGTAGGAAAAGATATAAAAATGAGGAACAGAGGCCTCAAATCTCCTCTCTCTCCTCGTGGCATCAACAAATGTTTGAAAGACAAAAGGAGTATCAATGAACTGAGGGGCGGGGGTGGGAATCCTGGCTGAAAGATCCAGCCAGACTGCTGTAAGCATATGGTGAGAGAAATCTTTGCTTTGAATTCACTTAGCTTGATAAGTTAAAATGCAAACTAATACCTAAACTAATTCTTTGTAACCAGTCCTTAATTTTATGCCTCATTACCTGTAATCACTTAAAATCTATCTTTCTGTAGTTAATAAACTTGTTTTATTGTTTTATCTAAACCCGTGTGTCTTTGGATTGAAGTATTTGGGAAATTTCATTTGAGATAAAAGAGTTTGTGAATATCATTTTCTATTAATAAAATGACAGACTTTCTATGTGCTTGTACTGCACAGAAGGACAGAACTGGGCAGTACAAGACACACATTTCTGGGGACAAGTCTGGGACTGGGAATTTACTGGTACCACTCTGCAATACAATTCAGGAGCTGCTGGCTAGAAGCACTCATAACTCAGCTGGGAGTAATTTACAGGCTAGAGGCTGTGTGAAAGCAAGGCAAAGAGTGGTTGCTCCCACAGCGAAGCAGTGCAAAAGGCACCCCAGATTGGCAAATTGAGGGGACAAAGCTGTTTCTCAGTCCAGATTTTATGTCACACTAGCAGCCACAACAAACAAATTGGCCCTAAACACTTCAGTGTTTGCAATGTTCTGGTTTTAATTTGCGAACTAGGACAACAATGGTATTTAGTACTCCAGAAGTGAAAAGTTGGTGTCTTCCTGTCCACACCACTCCATTAAACAGATTACTGTAGGATTCTCATCAGATATTAGACTCTGTTGGGAGGCAGCAGAACTACCAATCTAAATCTGACCCACAGGGCCGGCACCAGGGGTTTTGCCGCCCCAAGCAGCCAAAAAAAACAACAACAAAAAACAAACAAACAAAAAAGCCGCGATCACAATCTGCGGCAATTCAGCGGGAGGTCCTTCGCTCCAAGTCGGAGTGAGGGACCCTCCACCGAATTGCCGCCGAATAGCTGAAAGTGCCGCCCCGCTCCGGAGTTGCTGCCCCAAGCACCTGCTTGATAAGCTGGTGCCTGGAGCCGGCCCTACTGACCCAACATGCTTTTTGATTATTTTCTCTCTCTCTCTCTCTCTCTCTCTCTCACACTCACACACACAATAATGCATAATAAATAGTATCAAAAGATGGCACACGGTTGCAAATAATCATGGGGGAAATTGACATAACTTGTCCCTTCTCCATGCAAGTAGGCCCTTGAGAATCAAAATGTTGTATGCATCTTAAATCCACAGGGCACCAAACAATCTGCATTATATGAAGCCAAGTTGTCAAATGAGGCTTAAAAGTGTGCATGTAAAATATTATATTATTATATACACACACACACACACACACACAACCTGGATCCCTGCATGCCTCGCTCCTTAAGTTGTGCACACAAATACCCAGTTGCTCAAACAAGTGTGTATTTTAGACACAGATGTGTGCACAAAATCTGAGTACAGTTGTTTGCCCCTTAGTATCTCCTTTAAATGTACAAATATAAGGAAGTTAACAATTAAAATAAAAACCCATATTTTTAGCATGCCCCATTGTACCTGGATATTATTGTAAATATGGAAGGTGCTTGGCCTACAAAGCTCATTGAAATTGGATGTAGATGCACACTTCAATTAACATGTCTGTCAGGGTGAGTTAATCAGAAGCCCCCCGTCACCTTAAGACAAAAGGGGGTTGTGAACCCATCCAGGAGTTTGCACTGAGTGGGCAGAGGGGTTTTGCAGAGTATAGTCTGTGGGATGGGATGGGCAGGGGAGGGGAAAGAACAGAGAGCTGCAGAAGCAAACAGCAAGAAAGCCAAGCAAGCAGCCTGTGAGCACAGTGTGAAAGAATGGAGAGGGAGTCTGGTGCTGACTAAAGAGAACTGGGGCTGTAACCAAAGAAGTGATCCCTTGATTTTGGTTCCTCCCACACATGGAGATGCCAGACTTTATGCATGCCTTGTAAATAAGCAAGATTGCATCAAAGAAAATATCAGATTCTATCAATGTCTATTTCCAAGTGGAACATCCTCAGGGCCCTGAAATTTGACTAGCCTCTCAGGTCAAAAAGGAGCAACTGTATTTAGGATAAAGTTCAGGAGGTTTCCAACTGCAGACAACACCATGAGGCAAACTAGAGACTCACTTTTTATTTTAGCTTAGAATTTGTTTGTGGAATCTCAATATTCTTACCTTACTTTAACCCCCAGTGTGCCATTCAATATTCTACCTGTGGCCCATAAAGCACACCAATCATGCTTGAACATCCTAATGACCTCAGTGGCATATGGGTGGAACAGCAGCAGCACCACACCCAATTTGGTTGATCAGCAATAATGGGGCAGATTTATATTTTTCTTTCCATTCCCTTAGCTATTCTATTGAGAATGTTGCCCTGAAATGATTTAAGATAATGAAGTTTCTGAATGTTAGCGGCAGTTAACCATGCTCAGAGAAGGGAGACTAAAGAGAGATGTGCCACTTTCAGCAGTTTCAGTTCACAAGGTCTAATGCCAAGTCTTTTTTTCAGTTTCGCTTTGAGTTTCACATGTGAGCGAAACTATACCGCCTGTGATCAGAGGAAAACCATTTGAAACCGCCAAGTTTCACATGTTTTCCGCTCTCACCTGTAAGCCAGCCCTGGTTTGCATGGTTGAAAGCCATGTTGCTAACCTGAACCAGGATCTTTCCTCAGGAAAGCACTTAAAACTAAATGCACCCTTGAAGTCAACAGGGCATATGCCCATGTGTAAGTGCTTTCCTGAATTGGGGCCTAGAACAGACCCATATATTCTGTTAATTTTCTACAAGGAATCTACATCCTGCCATTCAGTTGTTCAAGTGAAGGTGGTTTATGGCTATATCCCGAGCAAATCAGAGATGGGTCTAAAACAAACCCTTGATCTGAACCTTCTCTAGTTTGGGGAAGTTAAGACTTTGATCCATACTTTGTAGTTCAGGAATATCTTCTGTGCAAATCTTCGAAAGCATGACTGGTTCTTGCTGGATGTGTGTAATGGAACATGAATGCCACAGACTAAAGTAAAATCAATTAGCGATTTGATTGCAAGCAACAATTACATTTTAGGAAGATATTAAAAACCCTTCCCCTTAATAAGTCACCAGTATGTTTTCATTCTTATGAAATACCGAACAGGATCACTAACAGCTCTGATAGCATCTCCATTTATTCCACTTTTCACTCCAAACACTGTTCATAGCACTGAATACTTCTTCCATTGGACTACTTGTAAACACAGGGCCAATTCTATTCTATAGCAATAGGCTGTAAACAACCAACCTGCAGGTATAAAGCTACTACAATTTTGATGGATTACATTAAAAACCAGGATATTCCAGGTGTCCTGAAAGATGTTTCTGGGACATTTATGAAAAACTAGGACATACCATCACTTTCTACACTTTCTTTGAAAAAAAAAATACATCTATCATCATGGTTCAGACATACATACCTCTCCATACCACAGTGATGGTCACAGCATAAACACCTAGATAGATTCCATAAAGTAGAGGAATCTAAATGATTACTTTATATCTTGCTTTTGAATATTCAGGGATAGCTTGTGCCACAAGCTATGTTGAAAGAGATGGGGGGTAGTGGTGCTGGCCCAGGAACATTCCCATGGAGGGCCTGATGCTAAAGAATCCATAATTCCTCTGGGAGATGTAGTGATGTGCTTCTGTCCTGTGCCAACAGCAAGTCACTCCTCCCTTGTAACATGGCCAGCCACCTCCAGCGCCTCGTGGCTCTTTGAGGGTTATGCTGAGTGCCTCTCAAGTGCCTCTGTTTTCCCCCTTTTCAGGCTCCGTTTGGCATTCACTCAGTTCAGAGATAGTTCAAACTATCCCTTCCTGAGGTTCAGTCCTCAGATACATGTTGACCCTGTAGGCCTCTCAACCCCACTTCAGAGTCTCTGCACCCAGTAGTCCACTATCTCACAAAGTCTTTTAAAAATGGGACGTGAACTCAGTCTTCATCCTAGTTTCAGCTGAACACAGCTGCCACCTCCCTGAGGAAACTTCTGCTTCCCCATGCCTCCTGCCCGGAGTTTGTCCTTCTATAGAGGCCTTTGCAGCTGGGCCATTGCAGTCTCTCCCCTGCCTGGACAGGGTCTCTCCTAGACCTCCCCACCTGAAGAGATTTCCTCACCTGTTTCCTGCTTCTTGAGCTTCAGCCCTGGAGGACTTTTTGCTCTCCACAGTGTGTACAGACCTAGCTGCAGCTTCTTGTGCTTCCCTCTTCACTGCAACTGCCTGCTCCTTTTGTATTAGGATCACCCGATTCCTCTCAGGGAGAGCCCATCCTGTTACCAGGGCTGGCTTAGTTCCCAGCTCTCCAATGTATCAGGCAAGCCACCCTGTTACATCCCTGAATATGGCTCAGCTCAACTGTTCAGCCATTGGTGGGGCACAGCCAAGGACCTGAAGCTGGGAGAGCAGCCACAACAGCAAATGAAGCAGGGACTGCTTCACTCAGGGAGATGGGAGTGAGCTGAGGCTTTTCCTTCTCACCAGCTGCCCCAGAACACAGACCTGTGTAGGAAACTCCTCTGGGGCACTAGGACTTATGTGGCATCCTCACTCCCCATAGGCAGGTGACCTCTGGGAAAGAAATTGCAGGGAGCATATGGACTGCTTCCTACAACTCCTGGTTCCCCTCCTTTCTCTGGGTGTACCACCTCCAAACCCTTCTCCCTCTTCCCAGGGAGGGACTGCCGCCTACACGTCTCCGCAGCCTCTAGACTTCCCAGGGAGTGACGGCCTTTTCCCAGCAGCAGCCCGTTTCCAGGTTCCTGGCTTTATAGGCCCCAACTGTTCCTGCCCAGCTGAGCCTGCTTGTAATCAGTTCCCTGCTCCCTGGCTCTCCCTTCAGCCCAGGAGCAGCATGTGGAGTTAATAGGCCTACCTCACCATCTTAACCTCTTCCGATCCTGTGTGGGGTGGACACCCCATCACAAACTCCCTGAAGCCTATCTGTTTAATTGTATTGCCAATATAGTTACAAGATGCAACAGGCTTGTATAGAGCAACATGCAGCTGTATATTGAAAGAGTTGTCATAGGGAGAAAAATCTCTCTGTTTTGTCAGGTCATAGATACCGATTGTATAACAATCAGTATAATGCAGTACCTCAAAGAGAAACATTTTTTCTAGCAGATAACAGATAAATCCATAAAAAGCCACCTACAGACTCAAGCGAATGTTATCACTTTTAGGTTACTATTTGATTTTCTGTTACTCTTAATCCAGAAATTCCACCTGCCCTTGGAATCTGATACCAGCTTCTTGTAATTTACTGAGCTCTCCCTTGCAACAGTTATCAGCACAGGATATTTTTCGCTCTCCTTTTCCCCTCCCTGAGGCGCCTGTGTGATCTCCACCCACAGAAATGCGATACATTAATGTCTCCTCAGAGTTATAGCCCAGATTCAGTGAGGCACTTAAGCTCCGGCCTAACTTTAGGCATAAGAATGCTTCCAAACTGACTATTGATGTGTTTCAAGTTAGGCACAGGATTAAGGATCTTTCTGATTTTGGACCTTAACATGGACGATTAGGGCCTATTTCAGCAGGGTGCCGAGTGCCTCTTGCCAATGCTTTCAACTCTCATTTATGTCAATGAGAAAATAAGGCCCTATATTTTGAATCCATCATTAGCCAAACTTTTTATTGATTTACCTGGATTTCTAAATGATGCAGCCTTACAATCCAACAGCAATACATCTAAGCTCCTTCACCCTTTCTTCCTGTCAAGCTTCAAGAAACACCTCCTCCTTTAACCCTGCCCACGCATCTCTCCAAGCCCAAAATGGGATTACACAGGCATGCTTGTTCAGATGCCTGATCCTGCTGCATGCAACCCTTGTTCACTTGAGTCGTGGGGCTACTTGCATAAGTAGGAGCTACTTGAATGAATAGGGCTACTTATAAGGGTCTGAGCCAAAGCCTACTGAAGTCAATGAAGTTCTTCCTGTTGATTTCACTGGCCTTTGGATGAAGCCCATGATGGCTTGCAGGATCATGTCCTAGACTCAAAGCTCCCTAGGGCAGGGACTCAGTCTTGTATTTGCTTATGAAGCACCATCTATGGCATTAAAGAAATTAATAGATTATAAGGCCAGAATGGGGAATTATGATAATCTGAGCGCCTGCATAACACAGGCCATAGAATTTCACCTCGTGATTCTTAAATCAATTTTTAAAGTCCTGATTCTGCAGCTATGGATAGTCCCATTCAGGGGGACCTTCTCCCCCCCCCCCCCCGAGACTGAAGAAGAATTCACAGAAGACTCATGGCTTAGTCCTTTATAAAATGCACTTGACTAGGGCTGCCTAAATTATTGTGTTTTTACCCCACAGGCCAGAATTCTAGATCTTGACCTTCCTATATTTGCATGTTATAGTGATCCCCTCTGAAACCTCTGTGCAAAGGAGTGAATAGTTCTGACAAGGACAATCAGAACCGGGATAGGAGGAAGTCAGGCCTTTCGGGAACATTAGAAGGATGAATGCCAGGATAGCGATTATTCTGGAGACAGCCCATTGCTTTGGGATGTTCTGCTGGTTCAGATGGCTCAGTAACACATTCTGTTGTTTTCTTGGTAAGACAAGAGCTTTTATTGACCTTTGTTTTACTGCCCCAAGGTAAAACTTAAGACTATTTCAAATGGATGTTTAATTTTGTAAATATTTATGTCAGGACACATTTGGCCATTCCAGATACTCCCCAAGCCACTCCCCCTTTACTCATTACATTTTCCCCAGTCCTTTTACTTTATCCCTCCTTTCATTTCCTACACTTTGTTTGGTGATCTTGGTTTTGTTATCTTGTGTACTTTGAAATAACTGCACCACATGTTCTTGATTCTTTTCCTTCACATCCCTTTGTGAAGTCCATCTCTTCAAACAGTATCTCCTGTTTTATCATTTTATGCTCCCCACAACCTCTCTTACTTTGTTTAGAGTTTGTCTCATCACCAATATGGTCCAGTACATAGAAGCAATTAGCACATAGACGATGAGCCGAAGTTTCAAGGAGAAAATGTCAAGAATTGCACAAAGGAAGCCATTTGCAGTGCAACCAACAAATTGTATTGGTCCTACAAAACCCAGGAACTATGCCACATATTCCTGAGTGGCATCTATTGGCATCTGGCCTATTTACATATATGCATACATCTCTTTTTCACAGCACTGCTGTAACAATCCACATTGCTTTTTAGCAACAACTTAAAATAGTTACACTCCATCAACACAGTCTGAAAATAGCTGGCCACATTTCCTGGAACAACTTTCAAGTCTAGTCCCTAAAAACCTTTCAGGACAGGGGTAATTTTGTAACATCAGTAAAGACAAATTATCACAGAAACTAAGCAAATCTTAAGCCACCCAGTGCCAATTAAACTTGCAGGGAGGCAGCTCTAACTTAAGCCCTGTGGGAGCTTATACCACTGGAGGATCAGACAAAGCAGAGCTATGCTCTCCAATACTGCCTTCTCACTGTTGTCATAACTGGGCCTACAGATTTACTCCAATTATGAACTCAACTGTAAAAATTATGTAAAAGTTGATAAGATGTCACCAAAGCTTGACTTTAGTAATGCTTTTGATACTGTCTCACATGACCATCTCATAAACAGTAGGGAAATGCAGTCTAGATGGAGCTACTATAAAGTGGCTGCAAAACTGGTTGGAAAACCATTCCCAGAGAGTAGTAAATAGGTGGTTCACAGTCATGCTGGAAGGACATAATCAGTGGGGTCCTGTAGGGATTGGTTATGGGTCTGGTTCTGTTCAATATCTTCATCAGGATTTAGATCAGGGGTGGGCAAACTATGACCCACGGGCCACATCCAACCCGCAGGCCTGTCCTGCCTGGCCCCTGAGCCCTCCCCTGCTGTACCCCTTCCCCCGCATCCTCAACTCAACATGCCGGCAGTGCGGGGGCATGGCTGGTTCCGGCCGGGCGGCCCAGCTCAGGGGTGAACACAGGGTGCCATGACACACCCCTCACGCCTCCCCCCCAGAGCCGGGCACTCGGGCAGCTCAGTACCGGCTCACCCACCACGGGGGGGTGGGAGAGGCTGCTCTGTGGGGGCAGGGGAGCAGGCAGGTAGTGCAGGTGGCGGGAGTGCGGGGAACACGGCCCGAGGACTCAGGAGAAGCACTGGGTGGCCACGCAGCCGGCCGGAGAGAAGCGGCGCTTTGAAGGGGAAACCGCCGCTTCTCTCTGGCTGCGCGGCTGCCCCTGCTCCTCCTGAGTCCTCCACCCATGTTCACAGGGCCACATTCTGAAAGGGGATGGAGAGGTCCCAGGGGGGCAGTTAGGGACGGGGGTCCCGGGAGGGGGTGGTAAGGGGACAGGGAGGGGGAGGTTGGATGGGGGTCCTGGAGGTGGTCAGGGCAGGGGGTCCAGGAGGGGTGGTCAGGGGACCAGGAGCAGGGGGCATTGGATGGGTCAGGAGTTCTGAGGGGGGCAGTCAGGGGGCAGAAAGTGGGAGGGGGCAGATGGGAGTGGGGTAGGCTGTTTAGGGAGGCACAGCCTTCCCTACCTGGCCCTCCATACCGTTTCGCAACCCCGACGTGGCCCTCGGGCCAAAACGTTTGCTCACTCCCGATTTAGATAATGCTATAGAGAGCACACTTATAAAGTCTACAGACGATACCAAGCTGGGAGAGGTTGCAAGTGCTTTGGAGGATACAGTTAAAATTCAAAATGATCTGAACAAACTAGAGAAATGGTCTGAAGTAAATAGGAAAATTCAACAAGGACAAATGCAAAGTATTCCATTTAGGAAGGCGCAATCAGTTGCACACATACAAAATGGGAAATTACTGCCTAGGAAGGAGTACTGCAGATAGGGATCTGGGGGTCATAGTGGACCATAAGCTAAATATGAGTCAACAGTGTAACACTGTTGGGGGGGGGAAGTGAACCTCATTCTGGGATGTATTAACAGGAATGTTGTAAGCAAGCCACAAGAAGTAATTCTTCTTCTCTACTCCACACTGATTAGGCCTCAACTCGAGTATTGTGTCCAGTTCTGGGCGCCATATTTCAGGAAAGATGTGGACAAATTGGAGAAAGTCCAGAGAAGAGCAACAAAATGATTAAAGGTCTAGAAAAATGACCTATTAGGGAAGATTGAAAAAATTGGTTTGTTTAGTCTGGAAAAGAGAAGACTGAGAGGGGACATGAAAGTACATAAAAGATTCTTACACGAAGGAGGGAGAAAAATTGTTCTCTTTAACCTCTAAGGACAGGACAAGAAGCAATGGGCTTAAACTGCAGCAAGGGAGGTTTAGGTTGGACATTAGGAAAAAGTTTCTAACTGTCAGGGTGGTTATACACCGGAATAAATTGCCTAGGGAGGTTGTAGAATCTCGGTCATTGGAGATTTTTAAGAGCAGGTTAGATAAACACTTGTCAGGAATGGTCCAGTACTTAGTCCTGCCATGAGTGGAGGGGACTGGACTAGATGACCTCTCGAGGTCCCTTCCAGTCCTATGATTCTATGACCAATAACAAACGTTGATGGGGAAATGTATGAAAGGGAGACAGAAAGACTGAATTAGTCTACAAAAAGGCCTATTGATATAATTCAAGGACTGTGTTAAGATCATGCTTGGTAAACAAGAACCTGTGGGTCCAGAAAATCAGTGAACCAAAATTGGTGTGTCAGAAACTAGGCCTAATTGGTGGACAAAATAACGATGGACTATTCCACCCATCACTCCCTTTTTGGATCCTTAAAGACAGACTTTGGAGAGAAAATGTGGAAGAAAGAGTCTACTGGAGCAAGCTTCATCATCATGGCTGCCACCGTCATCATTTTGTGGGCCCTCAGGCTTTCATCATCCTGATCATGTGAGTTGTCCTGACCGACTGGGCTAAAGAGAGGGATCCAGATGACATCGCCCCCACTACCAGGTTCAGCTGAATCCCAATCACCACCTGGATGAAACGGGATCAGACTGCAGCAGCAACTTCAGCTCACCTCAACTAATTTCTTCTACTTTACCCATCTCCCACCTCCCCCCAAAAGAAAAACCCAGTTAAAACCATCTTTAATACCCTCTAAAAACTGTCAGGCAAGGAGTTTTTTCCTTCTAAAACTCTCTCCAGCTAAAGAGACAGGGAATAAAAAATGTTGTTAAAGTAAAAGCCTTACTTAATATTTTACATTTCAAATATTTTACTCGTTTTTTCTTTTTTTCTGTATCGTTCATAAAAAAAGTTAAAAGGATTTTTAACAGTGTGTTTGCCATAGTACTAAGCAAGCTAAAGTCTCTGTATACCAAACCATGAATCTGGTTTAACACAGTTTAATGTTGGACGGTCACTGGATTATGTTAACACCTTTGGCACTTATTCAGTCCATCTAAATTAGTATGAACCCACCCTGACCCACTCCCTCTCCCCCCGCCCACGCGCTGGGATCTGGGGATGGTATGGGACTGTTGGCCCAACTTCATGCCAGGAAAGCATTCCGCACACAGAGGAAATTCTCCCATGGCATTTTCATCCATGTTAAGTTCATCTTTGCAATGCATTTATGTAGACCAGGGAACCTGGCCCAGAGCCTTCAGCCAAAGAGCAGGCTGTGAACTCAAGACAATTTAGGTGAGTGAGATTTAAAACATTATATAACTGTGTAAAGTCCTCCCTGACTATTTGAATCACCTTGCAAACACCTTCTACACAAAGTGAGATGCTGTCCATCAAGGACAGCCTTCAAACTGAGGAGCTAATCTTGATCCTGCTCATGCCAAATGGAGTTAAAGGCATTCGCTCTCTTTCAAAGGATGCTCAGAACCTCAGAGGCCCAGCCCTGGAGTGAGATTTGGCAATTCTGCATAGCTGCTCAGTTCACAGCGTTCACAAGTGGCTCTATGAATGGTTCTTTTTTCTCTGCTTCCCAAACTGAATTCTCCAATGATCCCACCATGCCATACATTCTCATGTTGCTTGGTTACTATTCCACATGGCAGCATTTTCTGCTGGAAACAATTTGGGATCTTGCTGTGGCCTAGGTATGTGGGTCCTTGAGCAATCTGCCATTGAACCCACACCCAGCTTGCTTAAAGAAGCTAAGCAAGACCGTTTCAAGAGGGAGTCACTGAATTCAGAACCAGCAGGAATTGCCATCATGACATGAGTGTTATGAAAAATAACGATGAAAACATCTAGCTGAACCTAAAAGAGGACAGAGGGAGAGATGCCATAAGTTTGATTTGGAGGAGTCCATGAGAAAGAAAATGACAGAAAGACACAGAGAGAGAGAGAGAGAGAGAAGAAAAAGAACTGTAATAGGGGGAAAGGAAGAAGCAAAATATACAGAAAAACAATTACTCTGATTATAAGAGTGGGAAGTAAAATATTGCTGAAGACCAAGATTTAGGGTGCCTAACATGAGACACCCAAGAGGGGTCTTTTTTTCCAGATACCGCTGAGCACCTATCCTCTGAAAACCATGTAACCTAACATATACATTTCATACTAGAATCAGTGCAGATCTGGTGTTGGTTTGAGAGGGATGGGTATCCAAAATTAGGAGTTTGTCCATCCATAGTGCCAAATCCTTAGTCATCCAAGGCAATGTTTAGAGTCAAAATGCATTTTTCTCCTGGTCTTCAAGTCCTTATACAATAAAACAGGGATCCAGAACTTGAAGGAAAAAAAAATCAAATGTTTACTAATTATTATTGTATTATCGTAGCACCTAGGAACCCCAGTCATGGGACAGGACCCCATTGTGCTAGGTGCTGTACGAACACAAAACAACAAGCTGGCCCCTGCCCCAAAGAGCTTATCATCTAGATAGAGATGATAAATAAAATTAAGGTGCAGTTTTCTTCTGAAAGTAAATGACTGCTCTATTCTCTTTATTGCCTAGCTACCACTATGATCTTCCCCCCAGTTGCTGGGCAAAGCAACTACAGCTCCAGTTAAAATGAACTGTGCAAAAAGTGGTTTTTGCTCTTCTGCTGTGTTACTGCATACTTGAATAAAAACTTTTTTTGGGGCTGCAAATCTATAGCTTCCTGGGGTTTGCAGAAGGGACTTCCCCACTAACCTATAACCAGCACTTCAGACTGCTTGGGCGTTCGTCCTACATTGAAAGAGGCAGTAGGAAGTGCTTTTTCTGAGATCTGTCTTGTATGTTCATTATTTACTGAGAGGAAAAAAAAAGAGAGAGAGAGAGAGAGAGAGAGAAACACATTTGTAATTGTCACATCTGCTTCATTAGAAAGGTGAAGCATAAACATGTCTAAATTCACAGCACACAAATTATATCAGCCAAGAGTAGGATTTGAATTTAGATACAGAGCCAGGGAATCTCAGGCTCTAACAGCTCTTTCTGGTTGTTATAGCTAATATGTTTTAGTGAAATTATTCCAATATAGAATGCCACACATGGTGAAAATACACCAATAAAAAATGAGCAATAATAAATTAAAGGAAGATCAGATATTTTTCAGAGATGCACTAATTCAACCATATGTTATTTGGCTTGATGCAGAAGATCACCCAATGACTTCTAGGATCTGTGTTATGTAGAAGGTTAAATTAGATGACCATAGTGTTTCCTTCTGGCCTTATAAATCAATGAACAATGTAAAGATGTCAGTCTGCTATTAACTGAAAGAATCAGTATATGTATGCTGCCACGTGCATAATTTCCCTGGATGTTGCCTTGCTTCCCATAATTATTTATTTAGTTTAACAGGGGGAGAGGGGAAAACAATTAAAAAATGGTGGTTCTTGCAGATTGCTCTTGAAAGTGGAACGATTCATAGCCAGCTTTTCATCCATGATTAATGGTGGGATAAAGAAGCATTAACTCCTCCCTACTAGTTTCTAAAGCACCAGATAGCATTCCACATCAGTAATAGTGCCACAATCTTACTTCGCTCAGTCCCAGTGATTTTAGCACAGCTGTTCATAGAGTAAACTACAGCCCAACATGAGTAAGGGTATCAGAGCCTCCCCGTATATAAAATGGTATGCCCAATTATCAGAGTCATGAAAATACTGCAAACCGGCGATTGGGATGAATATACATTTTAACTCCAAAAACTTTTTCGCTGGAATGTCTTCCTGTTCCTTTTTATTTACTGTTTGCAAACATTTGCCTGACTGAGGTTTTTTTCCCCCCACAACTAGTTGGGGAATGATGTTCTTTGGGTCTGAGCATCTTCATATTCAAGCAATGTTAAGCTAAAAGAATACTGAAAAGACTATAATGCCATTATGTAAGTCACTTCTACACCCCTCCCTCCCCCCTGGACTACTGTGTTCCATTGTGGTTACCCTATCTTGAAAGAGAGATCACAGAAATAGAAGGGGTTCAGAGACTGTTGACAAAAATTATTCAAGGCATGAAGAGAGACTGGCAAGTCTGGCTCTGGTTAAGTTTAGAGAGGAGATGAATAACTGGGGACTTGGTAGTGGTGTGCAAGACAATGAATAGGACAGAAATGCAAATCTGGTATGTTTGATTATCCTGTAGTTTTACCCTGAGGTGAGGCCAGCCCCAGGCAGGGGTACAGTACTGACCTTGCCTAATTTACCTTGTCTCCATTGTTTTTACTTTGGGATAACTCATGTTAACACATTAACCACCCCCAACATATCCAAATATACCATTTTTAGCAATGGAGACAGAGGCCTAGGAAAGCTGTAAGAGGCGTGGTTTTGCCACTCTGAAAGGCTAATTTAACAAAGCCATTTAAATGCGTGTAGGTCAGGAAGCTGTCTGATACCCTCCTTTGCACACATTTAAACAAGCAGTTTTGGCAGCAGCTGTCAAACCCCCTTGATTCACCCGTCTGAAATTGGATGGTCATTGAAACAAATATTTAATTGAATGTTAATGCCACTTAACTGTATTAATTTCACTGTTTTGCAGCAATTTCCATGATTCACCCAGACAGGATTAAGCGCTAACATTGCAGCAGCCTGCCCTATGTGTCACTTGCAGCCAAGATTTGAAACATATGTAGTGGTGCTAATTGAATTCAGGTGATACTACTGTAGGTTGAAAGATAATTTTTCACACCTTATCAGCGCTAATGAAGTGTCTAACTGCATTCAAGAGACACCACTGCTGTTACAAAGGTAATTTCTTGCACTTCGTCAGAGCTTGATGCCACACACTTAGCAACTTTGGCTAGCCAAAAATATCATATCCTCGGAATTAATGAGGTGCTTATATGTTTTTAATGAATGGGGGAGTTTTAAAATAATCCCTTAGGAACTCCTATGAATGCCGGACTCATGATGATGGGCTTTGCCTAGCAGCGGAGGGGCTCCTGCCTGAGTGTGCATGTGCCACTACTGCCCTCTAGGGGATGGCATGTCAGACCTCATGTACGATAGTCACTTGGCCTACAGAGGAATCATATAATCCCAAATTATACTCCACCTAAAGGACAGCCTCCTTTTACTCTAGTGGTAGAAGCTTGTGCTCCTGGAGCCAAGGAACCCAGTTTCTCTCTCTGCTCATGAATGCAAAGTAGCAGCAGTGATGCAGAGAAATCCTTCTTTGGTCAGGGAAGAATGACCAGGAAAGGTTAAAGCTGTCGGATTCTGCAATTGCTCCTTGACTCCCTGGATCTCAGCACTAGACACACTGTGTGTGCACTTCGTTGTTCCTGTAAGAGAACACTGCATAGTAGCCATTACCTCCTTCAGCCCTCCACTGTATCTCTTACTCTTTCTACCAGTAGGCTATGGTACTGCTGGTAAGAAAGTTGAACATTTTTTTTTGCCAGGGAGAAGCCAGCAGATGGCTTGGTGGCCACATTACAGCTGGAAACTCATTGACCTATTTGCTTCCAGTATATGTCACTGTGCTCAAGAGAGTTAAGAATTCTCTCTCCTTCTGGGCTACGTTTTGAGGTTCACTGCACCAGCACACAATGGGAACAATACATTCTTGCTCTTCTCTGGAATGGGTCACAATCAAAACAGCCAGTTAGCTATATGTCACCTCCTGGGGTGCCTTCTAAGGTCAACAGGAAACAAATAGACTAAAGGATAGGATTCTGTCATTCAAAGTATTTCTTATGGAGAGACAACATTTATTTGACAGACATTCTTTGCATAGAGCCCTTTCTTTATGCTGGTGTCACTAGGGTCTCACTGGCCATGCTCAGTCAAGGTGGAATATCCAGTCCCAAGACTATCTTTAAATACAAGTTCCTGGTGAGGTGGGAATCTACATGTTTTACATGAGGGGGTCAATGATGGAGCAATCTGCACCTCCAGGAATAAGGAGGAAAAGCACCAAGCACTCCTCAGATGCAACCAACAAACTAGCCCCTATGTGTTTCTTCATGGAAAAATCTTGGGCATGAAAGGTCTCCTGTTCCACTTTCTTGCCTTAGCATGGTTTCCTCCTCCATCTTGGGAAGCAGACTTTTGGACCAAGAGCTGAATCAGATTCTATTTGTCACTGGACACCAAAATTGACTGTGTGGTGATGAGACAAAGTAGCAGCACATATTTGACAAAGCCCCCCGGCTATGGTCTTGACTACCACTGGCATCAAACTTTGATGAAGGAGACACATCTGAGAGGCACTTAAACGGGGCTAATATGTGTAATGTTAGCAGACTATGGGAACAGGGTTGGGAAACAGGAATACAACTAACAACAATAAGCTATAGCTATAATGGTGAACTATGTTTACCTTTAACACTTGTGTACCATTATCCATCTCTGAAATGTTCTACAAACTGGTGTCAGAAACAAACAATGACTTAAATGAAGTTAGGAGAGTCTAGAGAAACCTCATTTAAAATTAAAATTTGAAATTAAGTGCTTGCATTAAATAGTATAATATGAACTAGAATGTAAGGAAATGCCAATCAATACAAAGCATAATGCTCCCTCCCCATCTTGTCTCCAAAATGCTTGAACAATTGGAACTAATCTTATGACATATGCCTTAGAATTGCCTAAGGAAGATGCAAGGCCTAATTTGGGGCTATAATACATGTATACAACTCCCTTGGAGCACCGGGCAGAGTCTGACCAACTAGATATAGATCAACCAGAGGTGTCCTTGGCGCTAATATTTCCCACTTTTGTACTGAACAACCTTGTCCTGAAATAAAAATAGGATACAACCTCCCCCTGCCCCTTAATTCTCTTTACCTTGTCAGTAGGTGTCTTGACTAGAACTGGGCAGGAAATCATTTTGAGATTTCAAAAATTTTTCCTAGTCCATATCAAGATGAGACTTGAGAAAAGGGAAAAGAAACCCATACCTTACGTTCCCCAGAATAGCCAAGAGCCCAGTGTTCAGGTTCAGGTGCAATCAGCTGAGATGCCGGATACACAGGTTCAAGTCCCTTCTCTACCTGATTTACAGTAGAGACTTGACCTAGATCTCCCACCATTCCAGCTGACTGCTTGAACCAAGCAACTATTGGCCAGACTGGAGAGAGTAAATGTGGGTCACATATCCTGGACCTCTGGAAAGTTTCACCAAAACTGATACATTCCAATTAGAAGTTTTAGTTTTGAGAAAGTAGAATTTTTTAACAAAAAGTGTTTAACTGAAAAACAAACTAAAAACAACAACCAAGCCTGCTCAAATATTCACCCTTCTTCTAGTTCACTAGTTCCTTAAGTTCCTTAATCTTGCATCCTAAAGTTCTTTAGTTCCCATATCCCACAGCTCTTCAGAGCCTCAAACTCTAATTGATTTGTCCTTTCACCACAAATCAAGGTGGTTCTGACTGGCTGCTGAACAGACCTCTTCTCGGCTCAAGCTGTGTGTCCTTCATCCTCATATTCTGGAAAGAAAGCTTTCTGATTCATGTATGCTTAAGTTATGCAGATTTTTATAACTAAATGAACTAAAAGACAAGTCACTATAGGTCCAGAACAAATATCTAGAATATAATAAACAACTCATTAATTAAAGAGTTAGTTTCCCTAAACCAGACAAAATTAGAGCCACTGAGTGTACAGTAAAGCTAGAGCTGGCCAGGCACTGAGCTTTCTGTTCTGCAGGAAATTCTGACATTTTAAAAAAATGCTTTGAATTGGAAGGAAATGAAATTTTGAAGTTTCCTGGTGAAATGAAATTTAAGAAAGTCAAAATTTTGACTGAGCAGAAATGAAACTACCTATATCTAGAATTTCTAAACAGTCATTTAGAAACAAACCAACAAAAGTAATCAAAAAGTTCCATTCCAAAATTGTTACTGAAATGCTTCATTTTGACCTTTTTTTTTTTTAAAGAAACAATTTTTTCATTGAGAGATGTGTTCCCATAGTAGGGTGACCAGATGTCCCGATTTTATAGGGACAGTCCCGATTTTTGGATCTTTTTCTTATATAGGCTCCTATTACCCCCCACCCCGTCCCAATTTTTCACATTTGCTATCTGGTCACCCTATCCCATGGAAAGATTTGATTTCAGTGAAATGGCATTTTCTCATGGAAGACTTTCCATCAAAAGATTTTCTGCCAGCTCTAAGTAAACCAAGGCTTCTTCACTGTAGTTCAACCACATCATTGCTTTTTACAACAGCTGAGGATACAGAGCTATACCCACACCAGGAAGCTAGCACACAGAGAACATGTGGACTATTTCTCTTGCTGTCATTGCAAATTTCATACCATTTTGTACCTCTTCCCTCTCAACAGTACTGAGTTATAGTTTGGTTCCTTCCAACGGAGATCACTGGAGAGCAAAGTTAGAGTCAATATGGAGAGTGGAGGATGAAATTAATTCACGATTAAAAAAAATATCTTTCAGTTAAAGACGCTTCAGGTGACTTCTCCCTCTCTTGATCTTCTGTACTCTGTCAGGTGAAACATTGTCTCAGAAAGCAATTGGGGGTATAGACAAAGCTGCATGGATTAATCCCAAATCTGCTAGCGTAATGTGTCACACAACTGATAATGTAATTACCTCCAAACTAGCCAGCTAAAAGCAGCCAGCAATCCAAGGGGAAACCTTGTTCTTTATCCCCTCAGCCAGTGAACACACCTCAAGACCACTGCTGCTGTGCAGAATCCTGTTAATCAATGGCATGAGGATTGCTTGTTTTCAGGCTCTGCTCTAGTGAGCAATTATACCACCCAGTTCTTTGGTAATGGAAGGGCACCAAGATTTACAAAGGAACAACAGATGGCAGAGTACAAAGTGTTTTACAGAGGCTAAAACAGGAAAAGGGTTAAAGAGGAACCAGCAAAGGATTTGTATGGGCTAGTCATATTAGAAGCTGTCAAATGTCCAAACGTGTATCACAGGAAGATATTTCAGGAAAAGGTATATTGTTTCCTGTTGTGTAGTGTGTCAGGCCAGATCCTCAGCTGGTGTCAATCAAGGTAGCTTCAATGCAGCTATGTTGATTTACATCAGCAGAGGATCTGACCCTTCATCCTTATGAAACAGCTCTTCCCCAGGTATATATATTCCCCATTCAACTGAGCTGTCCCCCGCTGTTTGGGGCATCTCAGTAGAGATGATGTTGGCATTATAAACCTGAGAACCAAGGAGTCCATTCTATGCACCATTCTGTGCTTTTCTCAAGTCTTCTTAATCTAATATAAGAGGTTTCAAAAATAGTCCCTTAATATTGCATTAAACTGGGTTTAGTTTTTCCTCATAGGAAGGCTCCCTGATCTATGACTGATTATTAGTTATTTGTATTACAGTGGCACCTTTAGATTCCAGCTAAAAATCAGGCCCTCTGATACCTTGGAGATGGACCTGGCATACCAATGCGCAGAACAGACTGTTGAATTAGCCACTCTCCAAACACACAATAAGAGAGTCTCTCCCCCAACACGTTTAATCTAAATAGACAAGACAAAAAGGTGTCAGACAGGAAGCAAGATTTACCGCTGGGGACTGAAGCCCAGGTAGATTAAGCCATAAAAGGAATTGAACCCCTCTTCTCCCAAGTCCCACTCTAGGGCTTTAAAGCTCTAAGATCTCCCTTTTATCTGCTCATGTATGTTAACAGCTGGGCCATTACAACAGAGCAGATCATCACAGGAGAAACAGAGCCGTTGTACGGACCTGGGCAGCAAACAGACTGTATGTTAGTAGAACTCAGGAAGGGTCAAGTGCCCTTCAAATGGCATGTAATAACATAGAAGAAGTTTGGTTAATAAGATTGAACTAACAAAAATCACAACCCATTGCTGTTCATCTTTTCACAATGTGAGGCAACCGCTCTAGTCTTCGCGATATATAACTCCTAATAACTCATTTGGTCCATTTAAGCACAATTCTCTCCTATGGTATTTAAGTAATGAGCATCAGCACCAATATGTATTTTGACGTGGGCAATTCATGATGGAGTTTCCTTTCCCCCACTTTCATGAGATGACAGCATCTTTCAATCTGCATCTGAATGAGGTATAGCCACAAAATATTGTGCAAAGACAAGCACACCAAGCTATGACGTACAGAATATTCTTTATCAATAAGAAAAATAAACTACACACCCTTCTTGAGAGGAAAAATGCTGCCTTAAGAGTATTAATAATTTACAAAACACATCAAGTCTATTTAATGTTATACAACCAAAAATGTTGATCTACCAGTACCATGGCAATGACAGATTCTCAGGGAGCTTCCTGCAGCTCTGAAAGGTTCCATGCCATAGATATTACATTGCAAGATCTCTAGGGTCAGGACTTCAGCTTTCAGCTTGATCTGTGAGGCATGCTGGAAATGCCAACAAGATGACTTGTCAGCAATTTTGAATCAGTCCAGGCCAACACAAATATGTAGCAAATAAGTTTGTTCTGACACCACATCTAATAGCAAACAGTTCCCAGGATGGCTCTCTTCAGCCAATCTCTATCTCATCCAGGTACTCACAAGGTCACCTCCTTCCTAGCCAAAAAGGAAGGAGTCCCAAGCAGGTTTATAGTCTTCCTAGGTTGTCTGTCTTAGAGCTTTCCTCCTTCAGGAGAACATCTCTCCCTAGCCAGTCTCCTTTCTACTACATGGAGTAAACATTTATAGGTGCTATAACTAGCTCAAGCTGAAGCACTTCTGGCTTGCTGGCCTCCATATTAACCCCTTCCTTACCTGGAGTGAATAATCCCCATTTCACACTTAGCATTACAGGCACATAGCAATGCACATACCACACTTTTGGACTCTGTAAATGGATAAATAGTAATAATTGAAGACTAGTCTGTTGTGTGAACTAATCTATATAGTTCATACAACATGCGAAAATAAAGGATATGGATGCCTAATGCCCATTTAGGTGGCTTTGAAAAATCTCAGCCATCTGTATTTAACATACACACACAGGACAATATTTTGCACTCATTTTAAGCAAAATAAATAAGCTGTTTTAGAGGAAAATACATATTTATCACAGGGAGAGGATTGTTCAGGATATTGGCAAAGGGACTTAGAGCATTGCAACTTTGTCATTAGCCCCATGCAATGGACAATGACCTGAAAGTAACTGCAATCTAATGACAGTCCTGCAACCTATGTGCAATGAGCAACTCTGTTCCTAGATGAACTGAGTCATAGAATATCAGGGTTGGAAGGACCTCAGGAAGTCATCTAGTCCAACCCCCTGCTTAAAGCAGGGCTAATCCTCAATTAAATCAACCAACAGATTTTTGCTCCATAACCCTAAATGGCTCCCTCAAGGACTGAACTCACAACCCTGGGTGTAGTAGGCCAATGCTCAAACCACTGAGCTATCCCCCCATCACAAAACCCTTGTTGCAATTTGAGCACTAGTTGGGAATGGCATCCAAGCTGACTGGCTGAGCAAAGAAGTGAAGCCCTGCATGGGCATGCAGACTGAACTATCCTCCCACTTCTCCTGCCCATAAAGACTGAGGCACATTCTTGGGCCAGATTTTGTTCTTCCATTTTCTGCTTGATGTGTAGATCAAGAGGACTCTAGTCTACAGCCCTGGCATCACAGTGGGCATTCTGTGTAAATGCAGAGCACATCTCCCTTTACTCACACACAATACTAGCACTGAGCACTGGTATCTACCATGGGTTCCATTCCTGCATCACCCAGGGTGACCTTGAAAGATCGAGTCCAGCCCCCTGCCTTCACTAGCAGGACCAATTTTTGCCCCAGATTCTAAGTGGCCTCCTCAAAGATTGAACTCACAACCCTGGGTTTAGCAGGCCAATGCTCAAACCACTGAGCTATCCCTCCCCCCTTTGAACTTCCCTTGCCTCCACTCTTCCCTTCTTAGGCCTCTGCCCCTCCACCCCCTTTTGACTTCACAGGCAGTTCTTTCCTCTGTTCGACTGCTTGTGCCCCGGACTCCGCTCCTTGCGCCTCCATTCTTCCCAACTCACTGCTTGTGCCTCCACTGCCTCTGTATGTGTGAATCCATTTAAACAGTTTAATAGTTATAACAGATCTAACTATAAGTCATTCCTATCTATAGTATCATCAATTGTATTACCACATAGGTAATGAAAATATTCTGATAATACTCTTTATGGCATTCGTTTTTGTTTGGTGATGCGTGTCTTTTCTCCTTTTGCTCAAGGGTTTGCTTGATTTTCCTGCACAAAAACTCCCACTTCAGAAATGTAGTAGAGTATATGGTCTCCACACTGTACTCTGTGTGACTCTCTGGCTGTAGACGGTGTTAGAGCTCAGATTCAAATACAGAAGAGAAAAACATATGAGTGCCAAACCTTGTTTGACCACCAAAAAAAAAAGTGCACATCCTTCAAACTCCTACCCTTTAACACATCAGCAATTAAGGGCGTAGTTCTCTTGGAAGATATTTCCATCAGTTTGTGCAGCTCAAATGATGAATTACTACCATGATCATCAGAAATTCTGCTAGCACATTTGGGGAATCACAAGTGTACAATCAATAATTTTTCTGTGGAGACTCTGACATGATACAAGGTAAAAGACAAAGTAAGTGAAAATCTGCCAGGTCTTTTTTCCAGGAAATGTACTAGAAAGAATCATCTAATCCACTTTGACATGAAGTGCATTTACAAAGGCAATGGATGAAATCATTGTCTCTTTTGGGCAGGAAAAGCATCTTCCTATGTATGTGTAAACCTCTAGCACAATAGAGACCCAACACTGACTGGGCCCCATGGGCACTATTACAATGTCATTTTTTAACTCAAAATTCTACATCTCGAGGTATGGAGCAAGACCCCATTGCGCTAGACAATGTGCAAACAGAGAACAACCACCCAATCCCTGACCCAAGGAACTTAGAATATATAAACCATTCTTTGCCCACCAAATTTGGCTGGCACAGATCATTGTCTTTAATGGATACCAACCCTAATTCTAACCAACACTAATTTTTGAAAGATCATAAGGTTCAAAACTGCTCTGCAAATTAAATACTCAAGTTCCTAGCACGGTTGCTTTGTCATACATCTGTGTCATGAGGGTCCTTACTTAACTTACTTCCAAGAAATGAACAGAAATTTTACCTGAGTAAAGAGTTTAGGCCAAGATTTTCAAAAGCATCTGGTGATTTGGGGTACCTCATTTTTGGGTGCCCAACTGGAGATAGTTTGAAGGAAGCTGGGTTTTGGTGGGTGGGTGCTCAGCACTTTCTGAAAAATTAGGTCCTTTTAAATTGACATATGTTCAGAACCCAAAATCACAAGACTTTGAAAATTTTGGCCTTAAGTCTTTTGTCATGTAGGAGATTAATCATCTGCCTGAAATAAACGAATTTCCATAGGTTGAAAGGCATCAGGTTTTAATTCTCCATAATATGCAAAGCTGAGAGCCAGTAACCACTTACACCTTTCTAGTCTAGTCTATTCAGGTTCTTACACCTCAGTCATCTCTGTAGTATCTCAAACCCAGATTCTGAAATTAATTTAGGCTCCTAAGTTCCATTAAAATCAATGAAAGTTAGGAGCCTAAATACCTTTGAGGATCTGAGCCTAAGCACCTTCCATTAGTGCATTAAGCAATGTACGTAACTAACAGCTATCACACATCTGTTCTCTCATCCTCCCTCCAGGGAGAGGCCATGTGCAGGGCAGTGTCTTGTGTTGCTAGGGTTTGTTTGTATGTGTTTATAAATATGCATACTGCTATGTATTTATGTGAAAAAGGCAAGGTCAAGGAAGTGTGCCCTGCAGTTGGAATGGAAGGTGGGGAGGTTTGTGATGGACCTTCCCTCCTGAGAGGGTTCAGTCCATAATCTCAGACTGGCCCCCATGAAAGTTCTGTCTCCTACACAGATGAGCTTTACCCTTGTTATAGAGAGTTCCATTGCACCAGAGGAGCAGAGTTGTAACACTTTAGTCAGTCATGGAGTGCCTTGAACATAAGGATCTTGTGGTATACACCCTATTCATTACAGTGAATACCATTCCACATAGAGGTCTCCTGTAGCTACAGTTTATTGCATTAATATTAGGACCTCTGATTGATCTGATTTGTCCCAGAAAACATTACTGCCTAGAGCAATGACAGGTTCATCAGAAAGTACAGTACTCTTAGTGGTGAAAAATCCCAATCAGCAAGCATCTCTCACCTTTCTGTTGTAGTTTTGCTTTGCTTCTTGTCACTCGATGCCAATGAATGTCTTAAAGCAGAAGTCCTGACGAGGATTGCTGAAAAAGTCCTCAAATATGTGGAGTTTCTGGCATCTGTTAAAGATGCTGATCTGTGTTAGCCAAAGTTGATGGGCAAAGGATGGTTATAGAGTGTAAGCTCCTTGTTTTGTGTTTGTGCATTGCCTAGCACAATTGGGTCCTGGTCCATGACTGGGGCTTGTAGGTATTACATTAATACAAATAATAAATGATACTATTTGCAAACCTTGGAAGCTTCGTGGCTAATACAGGATACAAATGCATTGTGAGATACATTGCCACTAAGGTATGAGCTGCAGGATTTGCTAGGGCAGGAGAGATTACAAACTCTATTACTGTTGAGAGCACTTGCACGATGTGGCACATCAGTTCTACATTATGTTGTGGCGTAGCACTGTATTATGCAGAATTATTAAGCATGTGAATTTATTACAGAATGATTTGACTGGCTGCAGAACTCCAAAGTGGGGGAGTTGGAAGCACACAGTAATCAATCCTCTGCAAGCTACACTAGCTCCTCAACCAAAGGTGGAGGTAATTTTTGGTCTTCACATTAAAACCCCTGAATGAGCTAGGACCCAATTACCTATTAATTGTTTTTAGAACTAGTTCAGATTTTCAAAAATACAACTATAGGTGCCATCCTGTACTCTGGGGTGTATCCCACAAATTAAAAATAACAGCATAGACAAAATGACTGTCCATAAACATATCCATCTCAGCCCACACCATCCCCAACATTTGTAACAAAGAGGGGCTTTGCAGCATGCCTGGAATATTAACAAATTTGAGCTCTGGCAGACCAAGGTGAGGGAGTGAGTTTGAAAATCAAGGCACATAATGGACTATATCTCCATCCGCACCTCTCCAAGAATATTGATCAACAGGTGTGAAACAGCTCATTGTAGCTAAAGGATGGAGAAGGGATAAAAGTAATGGAATAAGAAAGCAAACTTTGCTGTAGATTTTCTCTCTTAAATGGATCGTCCCAACCACCTAACCTATAAAAAGTAACTAAAATACCAGCATATGGCACACTCTGCAGACAGACCAGCATGATGACATAAACTATAAAGGTGTTTGTATTTCAGATGTACTGGAGGTATTTCAATTTGTATTTACTAAACAGCTATTTAATGATCAAACTTGCACAAGGGATCACTCATCACCATTTGCCATACAGAAATGGCCACCCACTATATAAATAAATGTAGTCATCTTCACTCATCTTTGTCCGAGTCACAAATGAGGGGCAGAGGCACAGCTCGGGACATTTTATAGATTTATCTTTTTGATAAACAAGATGCTCAGCTCAGTACTATCACCAGAAAAGCAGGCTCCTTCTGTCTGCAGCAATAAGCCCTTTCACCTGGAACATGCGCTGTGTACATGACGGTTGATGGATAACTCAGCAAACAAACTATAGGGTGAGGGGTAGTTGGGATTTCAGGGGGACCAATAGGATGGAAAGCAGCAGATGTATTTTTTTTTGTTTCAAAAAAGGATAAGGTGGAATGTGGCAGGCAAGGACTTAAGCATAAACACTATAGCTGGGTAAATAAAAATTAAATATATACGAATATTCGTTCATAATGTAGCAAAATGTAGCAAAAAAGTGCTGGGAGAGTTATGGAAAATGATGTATTTTTTAAAAAAATATCAGAAAGTTTGTTAAATAACTTACCCAAAGATTATTTTCCTGCCAGCGCTAATAAAGGCCCAGTGACCAAACTGCTGCAGAGACTGAAGGGTGGCAGTGTTTGCTCACTGAAGACTCTTCCCTACCTGAAGGAACCAGAAGGGTCCAACAGAGAGAATGGCTAGTCAGCATGTGCTGATATTGCCCACTATTCCATCTACCTGGGGCATGCTGTGCAATGTTATCCACATTCAGCTTCATTGCAGGCTAACATGATGCATTTCCCAAATGCAGGCACGCAATAAAAGTGACACTCTCACTTCCTACAGTAGATCACAAAGGTTTCTCTCCAAGGCATCAGTTTGGCAAATCACTTAATCATGTGCTTAACTTTCAGCAAAAGTGTAGTCCACAGATATCAATGGAACTACTCACATGTATTGGGGCTCAAGGACTCCATTCTGCTTCTGCTGAAGTCACTGGAAGAACTGTCATTAACTTCAATGAAAAACGAGTTTCCAATCTGCTTTCTAGAGGCCACATTTAGGTATGATCCTGCTCCCATTAAAATATTCTTTTCCCAGCACAGTAAAACCTCACGGGAGAGCTTTCTGTGGGGGGTGGTCTGTTGGTTTTTTGGCTCACTGTGTATTCTTGTCATATATGTCATTATTCTTATGCTTGACTCTGCTGTCCTCTTCCACCTGATCATTTAAAGGCCACTCCTTAGATAATACATCTGAAAGTTCTTTAGGAGATTCTTGGGTGGAGTCGTTGCTAAAGTGGCTTTAATGGAATACAGCATTCAAATATTTGCCTGTTTCTCACTTTCAGCCGCCCTTAGACATATCTATCATTTGAGGGCAGATCAAAGCCTGTGAACTGGTTGCCTTTCCCAAAAGGTAAACCAACTGGTTTAGCTTCCCAGCTAAATTTATGTCAGGCAGTTATTACCACCAATGTGAGAACAAAAGAGGGAAAGTTGGCAAGTTTCTAGCTCTCTCTTGTAAAAGAAAAAAAAAACCTCTCCAAGTTCATTATGCCAAGAAAAGTATAAGAAAAGTTAATTATGTGTCAGAAGTGCTTATGCATTTAAATGCAAGAGATGTTGCCCTGTACCATCCCCCACTAAAATTTGGCTTCTGTCCTCAGATTATTTTGTTAGTCTGGCAGCTCAATGCTCTTTTGGACTCCTCAATATTCCTGGATATCCAAATAGCAAAAAAAAATCAACTTCCATCAACCAATGGCCTGAAGATTGAGCCCCATCCATCTGACACAGACCTGGTCACTGTGATCCATGTATTTGTGACCCCCAGCTTTTATTATTGCAACTTTAATCTATGAATTTATGAAGACATGCATTCTGAAATAAAGCTGGTACAAAACAGATCTTATCTGCTCAGCCCCATAGGTCACCATATCACTAGTAGTCTGCTTTCTGCTGAATATGTAGACCAGACCCAGGTATTTTGCTATTTGAGAGATTGCTTTTCCCTCCAGGACAACGATCTCCCATGACAGCTACTCTCCTCTGGAACCAAGGAATTGTCAACCAATAAAAGCCAGCTTGTGAACACATCAGATGGAATTTGCGTAGGCACTGAAGCAAGGCGATGGAACTTTCTGTCACATTAAATAAGGACTATTAGTCACAAAATCGTCAGATCTATATGCAAAAATGTATCTCTTTGCCCTGACTTTCCTTCTATACAGTTTTCTATTTCTCTCTCTCTCTCTCTCTCTACACACACACACACACACACACACACACTAAACTACCATAATGTTGAAAGGTACCAGTGGATGCCAACAGGGAAGGGTCTTGGATCTAAGGACAATCATAGACCTCGATAAAGCCACTGGGGGAGCCAACCACTCTTTCCAGCTCAACAAGAGCAATCAAGACCCTTTATGTAGTAAAAATAGGCAAAAACTGTGGGGCTACTCCCCAAGGCACCAAGTTGCCTGGCAGGTCAGAGCTAAGCTGTGTGCGCCTGGGGGTTTCACTGGTTGCAAACTCAGATTACACTGTGGCCTGTGTGCATTGGAGGCAGAAAGCCAGGAGATGCAGTTGCGAGTGTGACCCTGAGAAGAAGCAGTGCAACAGAGCTTCCTGGGCAAAGAGCTTGCTGGAATAGCAGACTTGGGGATTTCCGAGCAAGGAAACTACCAGCTGTTGTGTCTTTCTACTGTGTTCAGGGAAACAGGACTTTATGTACATTTTTGTAAGTAAAGCAGATTATGCCAAGAACATACCTGGTTTGAATGAGCAATTGCTCATCCTAATGGGAAAAACCTTGAAAGGCCCTGAATTTGGTTAATTGCTCAGGCTAAAGGGGCAACAATACCAATCAAGCTATTTCTTCTGTAGGCAGGAAAGAAAGAAAGATGCAATGTTATAGTTATTTCTATTTTTAGAGGGAGAGGCTCAGACATGTAGAATGATGGGGCCATAATAGATAATATACGATCAGACAGATGATAGAATAAGGTTAATTTAGATCGCTAAATATGATAGAATAAGTAACATACATATTATCTGGATTTATCTTACATCATAGTAGCACTCATGTTGTGCCAGGCATAGTAAAAACTCAACATGAGAAAGTTGCACAGGGTTAGGCTGACCAGACAGCAAGTGTGAAAAATTGGGACAGGGGGTGGGGCGTAATAGGAGCCTATATAAGAAAAAGCCCCAAATATTGGGACTGTCCCTATAAAATCAGGACATCTGGTCACCCTACACTGGATTTCTTATAGGTGTTATTTTAGATGAATGTTGTTAAACTGGGGGTGGGCTGTGTGGACACACTTGTTTCAGTTTAAGAGTAGTTTGTTTTGGTTTATCTTGAGCTGATTCCTAATCAGCTCAAGTTAAACCAAAGAATACCTGGTTTAACTTGAAACAAGAGCATTTACTTTATACCAGTTTAATTAAGTAGGTTTAAAAACTCACCTTAAATTAAGCTAGTGAAAGTTTCTTGTGTAGACAAGGCTAAAATGAAAATAGGCCCTTCCTTAAAAGAGGTGATTCCAGATATAGTGAGGAAGAAAATATGGAGTGGCAATAAATAATAAGAAGAGAGGCAGCCATAATAGCAGAATAAGGAATTGGCAGGGATAAGATGAGAATGAAACTCCCTCTAATGGAGAAAAGAGTGAAATTCTATCCCCATTAAAATCAATGGGAGTTTTGCCCTTAATGTCAGTGGGGCCAGGATTTCACCCTCAGTGATCCTTACTTTGTATTGCTTATGATCATATGAAAATGTTACCATTTACCTTACTAAACTTCAAGTAATAGAGTAATAGGAGACCTCTACTACCACTTAATTTTTTTAATTTGTTACAACTTTGATTGATTACATTATGAACAGGCTAATCATGTAAATGCTAATAACATAGAAACAGTCCCATACTTCTCCCATATCTACCTTTCATAGTCTTTAATGTGTCAAGATGGCATAACAACCACAGCTATCCTGGATAATCATTCATTAAACATGAGGTTAATTCCATGTCCTGCTATAATTACCATTTCCTGAAAATCTAATGATGACGACGTACAATAAGTGCAGATTGATATATTGCTTTGGAAGGTTATTTATTTATTGCTACCTCTAGCTATAAACATTTATAACTGGAATTTATTGGTCCATAGTCCTTTCATATAAATATTTTACGTTCAGCTTCAGGGATCCATGTCTTCACATTTAAATGTCTCAGTCTTGGTGTCTGTATCAGCAACACAAGCTCAGTAGACAAAATGTGATGCACTATATTATTAGGCTATTATGGTATGGATATTATTGTTATTTATTATCTATACAACAAGTGTGCACAGCCATTTACAGAAATATAAGATGACAAGGGAAAATATCATGTTATTCTGCTCTACAAATGTATCGATGCATCACTAGATTTCTCACCTACAACGGGACAGGCTCGGGTTCAGTTCCTACCAATGCATTTAACTTTTAGTGAGGCAATTCTATTGAATTGGAGAGATTGTCTGGAGTAACTGAAAAAGACTAATACACTATGGTGAAGTGGGAAGGTTGATTGCAAAGAAAGAGCTGAGCAATTAATTCATTGTTATTTCTGTTTTAGCACAGAGACATCCCCCCACCCCCACCCCCCGAGATACAAAGTGAGGAATACTTATGATTAAAAAAGGTTTAAAACCAAAGCCAATCAGCTCCCCCGAAAGGCTCCAGGTTCCATATGCTCAGCCAGCTAGATAAGGGAAATTAAAGAGTCTCAATGCATTCAGGAGAAGACTTTGTAAAGAGTAAGAGTTTAATAAACCAGTTTGGTGAATGGAGATACAGAGCAGGATGGTACAATCAATATGGACACAAATCCTAGAGCAGAGGTGGGCAAACTACAGCCCGCGGGACCACATCCGGCCTGCGGGACCCTTCTCCCCAGCTCCTGAGCTCCTGGCCCCGGAGGCTAGCCCCATCTCCCGCAGCCTCAGCTCACCCTGCTGCCGGTGCAATGCTCTGGGTAGTGGGGCTGCGAGCTTTTGCCAGGCAGCACAGCTGCAGAGCCGCAGTCTGACCCGATGCTCTGTGCTATGCGGTGGCATGGCTGGCTCCAAGCCGAGTGGTGCAGCTGCCTGTCCTGCTGCTCGAGGCAGCACAGCTGTAGTGCCGCCAGCCACCGGTGCTCCAGGCAGCGCAGTAAGGGGGAAGGGAGCGGGGGAGTGGGATAGAGGGCAGGGGAGTTTGGAGTGGTGGTCAGGGGGTGGGGAACAGGGGGGTTGAATGGAGGCAGGAGTCCCAGGGGAGTAGTCAGGAATGAGAGGGGGGGTTGGATGGGGCGGTGGGGGGCAGTCAGGGGCAGAGGTTCCCAGGGTGATCAGGGGAGAGGGAGAAGGGGTGGTTGGATGGGGCAGGGGTCCCGGGAGGGCAGCCAGGAAAGGGGGGGATTGGATGGGGCAGTGGGGGGAAGTCAGGGGCAGGGGTTCTTGATCAGGGGACAGGGAGAAGTGGTGGTTGGATGGGGCAGGGGTCCTGGGGGGCAGTCAGGAATGAGAGGAGGGTTTGGATGGGGTGGCTGGGGGCAGTCAGGGGTTGGGGTTCCAGAGGTTGTCAGGGGATGGGGGGGTTGGATGGGACAGGAGTCCCAGGGGGCCATCAGGGGGTGAGAAGCAGGAAGGGTCGGATAGGGGACTTGGACCAGGCCACGACTGGCTGTTTGGGGATGCACAGCCTCCCCTAAACCGGCCCTCCATACAATTTCAGAAACCCAATGTAGCCCCCAGGCCAAAAAGTTTTCCTGCCCCTGTCCTAGAGCATCAGGGAAACAAGTATAATAGTGGAGTTGTAGTGTCAGCCTCAGAATAACAGAAGTCAAAACAGAGCATCATAGGGGATAACAAAATCTATTGGAATAGTTGGAATAGTAATAGGCAACTTCAACCGCCTACATGTCAACTGAGATGAATACTGCCCAGATCTCTGAACAATTTCTTCTTGAAGCAGTTCATTCTGCAACACACAAGAGGAGAAGCTACTCTTGCCTTTATCCTAGTAAAAGCACTAGGCAAAGTAAAAATTTAGTTAGTTGAGAAATCAAGTGCACTCAAACCAGTGAGTGAAGCAGGCAATGGTGCTGTGTTTGAGGGAGAACTGCATTTGGTTTTGGGCATCAAACTTTGTTGAACACTGTGGTATAGACAAGGTTACATCATTTTCAACATCTGATGCAGAAAACATGATCTACACCTTATTCTGACAGGGATCCTATCGTACTTTCTGGGTCATGTGTTGGCCATAGTTTGGCAATGTCTATCAACAGCCAAATTATGTTCAGCCACAGTTGATGTAGTCATGGGGGAGCTGTGCTTCACACTGTGTATATTTCTAGTGGATATAGCGCGCAAATAACATGAAGACACAGATAAGTGAAGGTGAAGCAAAGTCAGAGGCATAGGTATCAATACAGAGGTGATTGATCTGTTCCAGCAACTAAATTATAATAAATCTGGCCTAATATGCTGGGACTGACACAGCTACAACTACACTGCATATAAAAATATCATAGATAATCAATCATTAAAAGCAGCTACTGTACTGGAGGACTGGAATGGGGCCAATATTGCATCAAGCTTTTCAAAAGGGGCTAATGGTTCTCCTAGGAAATTACAGACCCTCACTTCTGTACCAGGAAAAATAGCTGCAAAGGTCATGAGGGGAAGGGGAGGGGAAAAGGAGAGAGAGAAATGTGATTACCATAATATGAGAGGAACAAACCAGCATGAGCTTTGTAGATAAAAATTGTTCTATCCTAAGTTGTTAGAATTTACTGAAAGAGTTAACAAAGTAATGGTTATAGGAGAACCAGTGGGTATAATTTAGAGACTCAAAGGATTTTTTTCTTAATGGCCCCAGGAGACTATAAACCTTTACAGCATGAAAGACCAATACTTGTTTCAAGTTATTTGCCTCAAGGGACTGGAGAATATATTCATTTCCAAACGCTTCATTTTCATAAATGGAAAAAATAAACCACAAGAGTTTGTTCTTATTTTGGTGCCTTCGCTAGGAGACAGTAGGTCTGACTCTACTTTTGCTTTTACCTCTATAAATCAAGAATAACTCCAATGAAGTAGTCCTTGGAGTTCCACCAGAGTGATAACTGCCTGTAGTATAGGCAGATTCAAATCCTAAGTAGATAAATGCCCCAGGCACTAAAATGAGACTAGCCTCCTTCAGCCACTCCACTGCTTTTCCTCTTGTTTAATTTCGGTGTGTCTCTCAAGCAGGTCTTTATCAGAGTTTTTAGCAGCCCTGGAGCACACAAAGCTCCATCACATAAGGGTTATTGATCTCTTTAGTTTCTTCTCTAAAGTGGTTCCCTTCAAATGCCAATAAGTCAACCAGTTGGAGCTGTGAGGGCCATCTACAAAAATCAGGATCAGACACTCCAGTTTACCAAGGAAAATGCTTTTTTTTTTTTTTCCTAGGGGAAACTATGGTTCATTGGATATAGCTAACATACCATGTTTGCATGCACTTAATCATTTTATAACTATATTGAGTGCTTCTAACATTAAATAGGTTTTATAAGTAGTTGGTTATCTAGCTAGTGAGTGCTAAATGCAGTAGTAAATAAAACAAAGAATTCAAACATCTCAGAATGTAAGATGCTTTCTCAGCCATGCAGTAATTCCACCTGTCAAACACTGATTTTTTTTTAAATCAATTTGGTGACAAAGATTCCCATCTCATCTTTTGCAGTAGTTGCTACTCAAAATCTCGTCCGATTCTGCTCCCCTCAAGGGTGAATACAATCTTTTATTCTGAGTAAAGTGGGGATAATTTTTTTGGCTGCAATTTTGTTTGCACACACTTCTAAATGTCAAAATATTGTTAAATAGAACTGTCGTCTTAGCCCTGGTCAGTACTAGAAACTTTTGCTGATATAGTATTGTCTTTTGGGGAGTGGTGGTGGGGATTTTTTTTTGGGGGTGTGTGCAATATTTCTATGGCAGCAAAAAGCAGAGGCACTTATACTGACAAAAAAAGTGCTTTTGCTGGCATAGTTTCTCTCGCTCAGATAATTGATATAAGCTATATCAAGAAATGCACTTTTTCACCAGTAAAAACAATGTCTGTACTGAGAGGGATGGCCGGTGTAGCTATGCCAGCAAACCTCTCGCACTGATCTGGCTTTAGAAGCGAAGGATAGGGAGAAGAATCACTTTGCATTGGGTGATGGTCATTCCATGACACTGTATTTTACAGAACAAGTTAATCCAATTTTTGTTTGCAGAGATTGACTGGAGCCACAGCTTCTTCCTTTAGTGGAAAAACCCAGATTAAAATCTCTGTTTTCATGGGGTTAACCCATGAAGGACAGCGGTAACTGCTCGCGGTGATGAGAGCAGTAAAAGAAGTGAAGAGAAAAGGATCATTCTTTGATGTAGTGTTAATACTTTGCACTTCTATCCTTCCATACTGGGGACATTTCTAACATGCGCATCCTGATGCAAAGCCCTGTGACATCATCGGCAGTCTTCCTTACCACTAGCATTGCATCTTTCACACAGCGTGTCATATCTAGTAGCTACAAGACAACAGTCATTTGCTGGGATGGAGGGCAGGAAGGAAGGACATATAGTACTTCCATGTCCTTCAAAATCAAACATTTTTGTCACAAAATGAATCTAATATGTGGACCCAGCTTTCGTTTCCCACACTCATAAGCATAAAACTTTGTTTGCATGAACACTCTCTAAAGGTAAATAGAAAGTGATGCAAACACATTGAACAGAAATTTAAAATTTCCAATTCAACAAAATGTTAGCAAAAAGTTTTCCCCACTATATGCCCATTTCTAATCATATCTGTAAAAAACTCCTGCTGTTCTGAGGTTAAGGCAGTTAAAAAAAAAAAGATTGTGTAGTTGAAATCTGTTGGGTTATACATATGTTCATTAATTTTATGTGTTCTCCGTTCAATTACTATGTTGCTAAACATGGACTACAAATCAAAAATAGAGGCTTTTAAAACATGTGACAAATTTGTTTACAGACTGCCTATAATCTGAGATAAATATGCATTTTATAGCCCTCTACAAGAAGAGTTCCTTAATTAGTTAAATCTAATTTAAACACTAACATAATTGCCGTCGACTACTAATTGGTTCCTGGGACCTTTAAAACAACTATAATTTTGCCAAACATGAAATTACTATTAATAAATATTATAGCACACTATAGTTGTAGGCATTTTCCTCTTCTAAAAGCTAAATACCCTAATAGAACACACTGTGTAAACAAATAAGTGGCAAGAGATTAAGTAAACTTCTCTTGTTTTAATGCAAAATTGAGAAACAACCCTTAAAAGTGAAGTTTTCCCTCTGAAAAATGGCTGTGTACTGTGACAGACCCAGACCAGTGGGATACAGGAGTCTGGTAGAGACAGGGCCGCCCAGAGGGGGGGGCAAGAGGGGCAATTTGCCCCAGGCCCTGAGCCCCACAGGGGCCCCCACCAGAGTTTTTCGGGGCCCCTGGAGCGGGGTCCCTCACTCGCTCCGGGGGGCCCGGCAAACTCTTGTGCGGGGCCGGGCGCAGGAGCTTCTGCCGCTCCCGGTCTTCGCCGGCGGCGGGTCCTTCCGCTCCGGGGCGGAAGGACCCCCCGCCGGCGAATTACCGCCGCCGAGTTCAGCTCGGTCTTCGGCGGTAATTCGGCGGCGGGGGGCCCTTCCGTTCCAGGACCCGCCGCCGAAGTGCCCCGAAGACCCGCGGCGGGGCCCCCCTCTGCCGAATTACCGCCGAAGACCGGGCTGCGCTTCGGCGGCGGGTCCCGGAACGGAAGGGCCCCCCCGCCGCCGAAGACCCCGGGCCCCCGGAATCCTCTGGGCGGCCCTGGGTAGAGAGCAAATATACTGGTCACTGGATGAGTAGCTTTCTGTTCCCTGAGTGACCAGAGCAGGGGCTGCACTAGAGTAATCAGGAACCTGCTAGAACCAATTAAGACAGACAGGCTGATTAGATCACCTGCAGCCAATCAAGGCAGGCTAATCAGGGCACCTGGGTTTAAAAAGGAGCTCACTCCAGTCAGGCGGGGGGGGAGCCAGAGGAGAGGAAGTGTGTGAGAGGAGCTGGGAGCAAGAGGCACAAGGAGCTGTGAGGGAGAGGGTGTGCTGCTGGAGGACTGAGGAGTACAAGCGTTATCAGACACCAGGAGGAAGGTCCTGTGGTGAGGATAAAGAAGGTGTTTGGAGGAGGCCATGGGGAAGTAGCCCAGGGAGTTGTAGCTGTCATGCAGCTGTTACAGGAGGCACTATAGACAGCTGCAGTCCACTGGGTCCTGGGCTGGAACCCGGAGTAAAGGTGGGCCCAGGTTCCCCCCAAATCTCCCAATTCCTGATCAGACACAGGAGAAGTTGACCCAGACTGTGGGGAAGATCACTGAGGTGAGCAAATCTGCCAATAAGCACAGGACCCACCAAGGTAGAGGAGGAACTTTGTCACAGTACATATGGACTGTTTAGCCAGTAGCTCTTCCCTCTGGGTGTGTTGAAAGTCATATGCACTTACTTTCTCCCCGAACACTACTACATGAGAACTGCTCTGATGCCCCAGGCCACTTATTGAGCCCTGGCATCAGCACCATGAGGAACCCAAGATGCACTGATGCCTAAATGCAGCTGTCATGACTTCCCCAGCAGCAATGTAGGGACCAGAGTCTGTACACAGTAACCACTGGCCCTGGAAGAGCTCCCAATGGCACAGCTATTCATTATTAGGGACTATATTTTCCTAATAATGAAAAGGACAGAAAAAATGGCAAATTCCCTGGTTTGCAACATCCTGATGAGGCAGGAAAGTACTGTTTAGAGACGGGGACCTGAGGCACAGACTGGCTAAGTGACTTGCCCAAGGTCACACAGAAAGCTTGCGGTGGAGCAGGGAAGTAAACACAGGTCTCTCAAGTCCTAGTTTAGAGCCCTAACCACTGAACACCACCATTTCCTCTTGCTTTGCTCACTGGATTCTTTTATAATCTAGTCTTCTGTCAACTCGTTCAAAAACATTCTAAGAAATCAGAGGCAAGTTTTAGCCTTGCTGAAGACATAGTAATTAGAACCTACAAATGTTTCATAAATTGGTTCATTATACACGTTTCTCCTGGAAATGAGATGGAACCCAAACAATTTGTGGCTCACCCTGCTGCTTATGTACAGATTAGCATCAAGCTGGCCACTCTGCAGGCCCTGCTCTGGGTTACTGTGTTTTAACTCTACTTAACATTTGAAGATGGAAGCTACCAGGAAGCACCAAGCTTATGCAGAATTTGGTTGGCCACCTCCTTAGCAGGCCTTATCACCAAGAACAGCCTTCATTGGCTCACAATCTGCTTCTGATGTCAAATCAAGGCCTGGCTCCTGATCCTTTTCAGAACCGAGCTACACCAGAGATTGCTTTTCCATCAATCAGTTGCCCTCCTTTGGGACAAGGCAGCTGATAAAACCTAGGGGGAAGGCACATGAGCTAGATAAAGAATACTTGGTTGAGAGAAATGAGTTGCCAGAGGAGAGGTGAGTGAATCGAAGTCTGACTCATTTTAGAACAAGTTACAGAACCCACCTATTTAATTAATTAAGCTGTCGCCCAACAACCAACAGAGCTAATAAAAAACCTCACCAAACTGAGCTTTCTTCACCCAGCCAGGTTCTGGAAAAGAATCCTCTATGAAGTTAACTTCGGATGTCAGAATGCAGAACTGAGTTGGTTGTTCTTTGTTCAGACGCTATGGAGATAAATGCAATGTGGGTTTTTAGTGCTATGTTACATATTTTATCAGCAGCTTGGCTGCTTTGTATTTTATCTTGTACAGCATTCACAGATGAATACCATCTGGTCTGGTGATTTATTCCTCATGAGATTTTCAAGTTGTTCCATTACCTCTCACTTAAATTTTTCTCCTCCTAGTTCCACATGATCATTGGTTATAGAAATGCATGTGAGATATGCATTTCCCTAACATACACTCATGAGACAGACAGATGACTGCTGAAAATCATTTAACCTCTCTGCTGGTCAAGAGGGGCTATGGTCACATATGCTGCTCTTTCTCAGTATTATAGGAGAAACTTGTAGCAGGTCCTATGGAAAAGATGGTATGTGATCATGTAATTAAAGATTGTTTTATAAATTGTACACACAAGGAGGTAGAACTATGTTTGCAGAAGCAATCTTACCCTGGAAGTTCCTACCATGTAAGTGCTTGATCCTGAAACCTTAATACCATTGTTTCAATGTAATGTCATACTTTGGGCTATTTTCTCCTCATATTTTCTTTTTTACTGACAACTTATTTTTTTTACTAGAGCTAGTCAGGAATTTTTTGACAAACATTTTCTAGTTTTAGAAAATGCTGATTCATCAAACCTGAATCAGTTTAGTTTCGACATATTTCTCAACTCAAAAAGTGTTGGAAAAGGTTCAAAATTTGGCCTTTTTTTAAAATGAAAAAATTGACTTTGTTTAGAAATTTAAGTTAATTACAGTAAGATTTTTTTAATGAAATTCTCAAAATCAAAATGAAACATTTTGAAATTGTTGATATGAAATGCTCTGATTGTACCAAACTAGGGGTTTTTTTCTTCCCAGTTCATGAAAATTTTCAAGATTGACTTTTTGTTCCAATTCAGGATAAGAAAATATTTCAAAATATTGATGATTCTTGCATGAAGAAAAAAAAATACTCTCACTCATCTCTACAGCTTACTTCTATCTATCTTACAGCTTGTCTGCACTACCACTTAAGTCTATGTAATTTGCGTTGCTCAGGGGTGTGAAAAAGCCGCCACCCCCCTCCCCGAGTGATGTAAGTAACATTGACTTAAAGGTGTCTACACCGTGCTGTCAGCAGGAGACGCTCACCTGCCGACATAGTTTCAGCTTCTCTTTGAAGTGGAGTAATTACATCGATGGGAGAGCACTCTCCTGTCGGCACAGCACATCTTCACCAGATGTGCTACATCGGTGTGGCTACATCAATGCAGCTGTGCTGATGTAGCGCAGTAGAGAAGACAAGCCCTTAGGTTCTTATATTGCCTCTATCACCAAATATCTGAGCTCATAGATGCCAACTCAGTGGGTGCTCCAGGGTTGGAGCACCCAGGGAAAAATATATTAGTGGGTGCTTAGCACCCACTGGCAGCCAGCTCCCCTACTACTCCTCAGCACCTCCCCCCCCCATCAACTCTTCTCACTCCCTCCCAGAGCCTCCCACCCACCCGCCGTGACCAGCTGTTTTACAGCATGCAGGAGGCTCTGGGAAGAAGGGGGAGGAGCAGGGATAGGGCACACTCAGGGGAGGGAGCAGAAATGGGAGGAAAGAGGAAGAGCGGGGCCTGGGGTGGACGGGGAGTTGAGCACCACCTGGGCCCAGAGGAAGCTGGCGTCAATGTCTGAGCTAGTCACAAACTTTATTATACTGAACCTCACGACACTCCTGTGCTGTAGGGAAAGGCTATTGTCCACGTTTCACAAACGGGACTGAAGGACAAGAGATGCTCGAGATACGTATATGCCACAATAAAATACCTGCAGCTGGCCTGTGTGTCAGCTAACTTGGGTTCATGGGTCTGTAAAATTGCAGTGTAGACATTGCAGCACAGGATCCAGCCTGAATCCGAAATCTACACTGCAATTCTACAGCTCCGCAAGCCTGAGGTAGCTGACCCATGCCAGCCGTGGGTGTTTAATTGAAGCGTAGACGTACCCCAAGTGATTTGCCCAAGGTCACTCAGATGGGGTGGAATAGGCAGTTGAATCCTGGTTTCCTGAGTCCCAGCTTAGCACCTTAATCATTGGGCCATTTTTCTTCTCCTTAACGAACATAGAGCCTAACCATGAGCAGGGCCGCCCAGAGGATTCCGGGGGCCCGGGGTCTTCGGCGGCGGGGGGCCCTTCCGTTCCGGGACCCGCCGCCAAAGTGCCCCGAAGACCCGCGGCGGGAGCCCCCTGCCGCCAAATTACCGCCGAAGCGGGACCCGCCGCCAAAGTGCAGCCCGGTCTTCGGCGGTAATTTGGTGGCGGGGGGGGGTGTCCCCGCCGCGGGCCTTCGGGGCACTTCGGCGGCGGGTCCCGGAACAGAAGGGGCCCCCCGCCACCGAAGACCCGGCTGCGCTTCGGCGGCGGCGGCGGTGGGTCGTGCTTCCCCCCCGCCCCGGCCCCAGCCTCTTACCCGAGCGCGTCTCCGGCGGGGCCAAAGCTCCGTCCCGCTCAGAGCCGCGTGGTGAGGGGGCGGGGCTGTGAGCTCCACGCCAAGTGGAGGCAGCTGCCCCGCCCCCTCCCCATGCCGCTCTGAGCGGGACGGGGCTCAGGCCCCGTTGGAGCTCCCAGCCCCGCCCCCTCACCACGCGGCTCGGGGCGGGGCTCAGGGGCTCAGCCGGAGACTCGGCGCTTGATGCGCTGAGGCTCCAAGAGAGGGGCGGAGGCGGGAGCCTCCGCTCTTCTCTTGGGGGCCCCTGCGGAGCCCGGGGCCCGGGGCAAATTGCCCCCTTTGTCCCCCCCCTCTGGGCAGCCCTGACCATGAGTACCAGCACTGACGTCAGTGAGCGGTGCAGGTGTTCCAAGCTGCTCAGAAGGTGGTATGTAGTTTATGTTCCAATCCATAAACATCACTGGGCAGGGATTCTAGTCTTCCCACACCACCGTACTGACTCAGCGAAATGCTGTAGAACACCACTAGAATGTGCCAGGTTTAACTTTCTCCTTCTGTCTTTACCTTTTCCTTAAATATGCAGGTGGAAAAAAAGTAGTGGGCCGGCTCCTCAGCTGGTGTAAATGATCATAACTCTAATGCCTTCACAATCTTTAAAAAGCAACAAAGAGTCCTGTGGCACCTTATAGACTAACAGAAGTATTGGTGCATAAGCTTTCATGGATGAATACCCACTTCATCAGACGCATGTGCTCAGCAACCAGTTGTGCTGTGGCATCATCAGGGATACTGTTCCTGACAGCTTGTATTCCATCTATGTGTGGGATGTTTGTGTAGAGAGCCCTCCACATCCCTGGTGGCTAGGATGGTGTTTTCTGGAAGATCACCAATGCATTGTAGTTTTCTAAGGAAATCAGTGGTGTCACAGAGATAGTCGGGAGTGCTGGTGGTGTAGGGTCTGAGTAGAGAGTCCACATATCCGGCAGTCCTTCAGTGTGCCAATTCCAGAGATGATGGGGCATCCAGGGTTTCCACGTTTGTGGATCTTGGGTAGTAGACAGAATAACTCCGGTCAGGGCTGTAAGGGTATGTTGATTTGTTCCGGTGTTAGTATAGGGAGTGTCCTGAGTAGATGGTGCAGTTTCTTAGTATATTCCTCGGAGGGATCTGAGGAAAGTGGCCTGTAGAATTTGGTGTTGGAGAGTTGTCTGGCAGCCTCCTTTTGGTAGTCAGACCTGTTCATGATGATAACAGCACCTCCTTTATCAGCCTCTTTGATTATAATGTCAGGATGGTTTCTGAGGCTGTGGATGGCATTGCGTTCTGCACGACTTAGGTTGTGAGGCAAGTGATGTTGTTTTTCCACAATTTCTGTCTGTGCACGTCGGCGGAAGCATTCTATCTATACGTCCAGACTGTCATTTTGACCCTCAGGAGGAGCCCATGTGGAGTTCTTCTTCTTGTGCTGTTGGTGGTGGTGGGGGGTATCTGCGTATCAGTGCACTGTTCAGTGTTATCTAGGAAGTATTCTTTGAGTCGGAGACAGTGAAAGTAGGCTTCCAGATCACCGCAGAACTGTATCATGTTCGTGGGGCAAAAAGAGAGTCCCCAAGATAGGACAGACTCTTCTGCCGGGTTGAGTGTGTTGCTGGATAAATTGACGATATTGCTGGATGGGTTAGGGGTACCACTGTTGTGGCCCTATGTGGCAGGTAGGATTTTAGACAGCTTACGGTCCTTTTTCCTTTGTAGAGAGGTGAAGTGTGTAATGTAGATCTCCTGTCCTATTTTAGTAAAGTCTGTTTGTGTGGAAGGTTGGTTATTTATGAAACTCTCCAGGTTGGAGAGTTCTTTTTTGATGTTTTCCTGTTTGCTGTATAGGATGCTGATCAGGTGGTTCCTCAGTTTCTTTGGTAGTGTATGGCATAATCTCTCACTGGTCTGTGCAGTATGTAGATAGCAATGGATTTTTCACCTTCAGTCCGTTTGGTATGATGTCTATTTGTTTGCATTTGGAAAGGAAGACGATGTCTGTACATGTGCAAGTTTCTTCTTGAGGTTGATGGATTTCCACTCCATACGGCTAAATGCAATGGCTTGCATGGTGTCAAGTATCAGAGGGGTAGCCATGTTAGTCTGGATCTGTAAAAAGCAACAGAGTGTCCTGTGCATCTGACGAAGTGGGTATTCATCCACGAAAGCTCATGCTCCAATACTTCTGTTAGTCTATAAGGTGCCACAGGACTCTTTGTCACTTTTTACAGATCCAGACTAACACGGCTATCCCTCTGATACTTCACAATCTTTGTTACCCATATAACACACCTGAACTCAGAGCTAGACAAAGGGGGACCTGTACAGCTTGCTGATTTCATACCATGCACGGTGGGGGCAGGGGAGGGTTAATCACAAAGCAAGGATCAGCAATTGAACTGAGGAAAACAATCTTCCTTTTCTTTCAGGATTGAGTGTAACCCACAACACTGCACCCAGAGGTGCCAAAAAAAAAAAGATTGATGATAAATACTACTTGCTTAGCATTGTGCCAAGCTCTTGCTGTTGGACTACAAGTGCACTGTAAAATCATATCGGTATTTGCTAGTAGGAGAGACGAGCCGGAGGTAGGCAACGCTGTCTACATAGTGTTGACAATAGAAGGTGCTGTGCTAATAAAAACATTTACAAATTTTAATGACCCTTCATATTAGGAAACAAATGGAATGGACATTGTGTTGGAGAAAGAGGCATTTAAAGTCCAGTCTTACATCCCCAAATCTCCCGTAACCCAGCACAAGCCTCCCTAGTATTAAAAATTACAATTTTTTATTATGGGGCTGAGATGCAAACTGCGAACCTGGAGCCAGATCCTAACTGTCGCAAAGCTTGGGGAGATGTGGATCTGGGGTTTTGGTTCCATGTGTTCTAGAAACAGAAGCAAGTGCCAGGATCGCATCTGGATCCAAACTCCCGCAGAGTTCAGGCTCATCTTTCATTAACACCCTGGATCTCAAGAATGTGAAAACCTAAGAATGAGGTGCTAAAGGGTGGAAATCCAAGCCAGAGTGAACACAGGTTAGAGTAAAGTGAAAGGTAAACAGGATTACTGGTCACAATCACCCCATAACTATCAAGCTTTCTTTGCCTCTTACTTGTCACTGAAGAACATGTTAAACAGCTATTTTTCCAAACATCTCATTTGCAATTTTACAGAAAATTGTATAGTCTTCTAGCCTGAACGTCACCGGGCTGCTCTGAATCCAGCTACTGACGACATCTTTGATGCTGTATATTCACCGCTCAATGGGGCATTTTTGTGTGCCGGCACTAAGTGGACTGTTTGAAGGAGCCTGATACTAAAAGCCCTAGAGGGAAGGTCACAGGAAATCTGTGTTTGGGGAATGGCAGGCAAAATACACATCATTCAGACCCAGGACTCACCTGTGCCAGACAGTCATAAGAGATAAGTCAGACTTGGCTAACAAATTACCGCAAAGTGAATTATGGGATGGCAGGGCCCTACACCTGCCTCACAGCATTGCAAACAAGATTAGCTAAAACTCTTCATTTGTGACCATCACAGGTAAATCCTGGACTGGATTTTTCTATTCTCTTCCACCAAGACGATGCCTGTAATCCCAGCTGGTGTAAAGCTTTCCATACTACTTAAATTATAAACTTCTGTGTTTGGTTACTGCCCAATGTCTAGCTCAGTGGGGTTCTGGTTCATGACTGTGGCTACTAGGCACTACTGCAATACAAATGATGATACAGCATATTAGACACCGTCACCTCATTGGCAACCACAACTCTGAATCCCAGGGGTAATGTTTTCCCCAAAAAAACAGATGAAAACTATTGGGGAGAAAAATAAATCCCTAATTATTTACATTAACGTCTTGACTAGAATCTTTTTATCTGCTCTATATGTTGGGTTTTTTTAAAAACGAACCCTTTTGCTAAACTCAACACAATCTGCAAGAGTTGGTCCAGGTTCTCCAGAAATCCATTAGGGGCAAGGCAACTGATCTAATCCTTTCAATGTTTTACAGCCCAGAAGAGGTGTGGCAGCTTTAGTGGATTATTGTCTAGTAGCTGTAATGAAATTCCTTCTAGACAGACTTTAATAGACCCGCCAAACACCTCTGAAAAATGCAAAGGCCTGGGACTCAACTGAACTTTCTTTAACAGACTTAAAGTGGTCATTAAGTGATGGGGGGAGAGAGGGGTCTTTTCAATTAACCCTTACAATGCTGAACATTTCTTAAGCTCTAGCCAAAAATGCAGCATATGGCCATTATTCCATGTGTCTGTGTGGAACGTAGGATTCTTCCCTCCACTGTTGCGGGTACCAGTGAAGGAACTGGGAGAAGGTGGCTTGATCCCCCTCCTATTCTGGCCTTTATGGGGGCTGGAGCAGCCTCCAGCACACACTAGAATAGCCCTGGGGGCTCCCAGAATTTGCACTCTTGTTGTAGGTTTCAGAGTAGCAGCCGTGTTAGTCTGTATCCGCAAAAAAAACAGGAGTACTTGTGGCACCTTAAAGACTAACAAATTATGGCTCTTAAGGGCCATTATAGCAGTGCATAATGACCAGGGTGCAGGTCTACCCCAACCACACCTCCTCGTACATCCAGTACTCCCACCATGGCCTATGCCCTACCCTGGGGCAATCCTTGCACCCCTAGCTTCTTCAGAGGCAGCTCTGCCCCAGCATAGGAGCCTCCAGCATCACAGGGGCTCATGTCTACCCTCTGTACCCTTTGAACCAGTTTAGCTGGCCTGAAAAAGCACGAGGATGTTGATGAATCAAGCCCACAGTTGCAAAAGAAATTTTCATTTTGAGTAATCCTTTTAAAAGTTGCAACTATTAATGTCAATTAACTAAACGCTAAAGTTTGGAGGAAACCTGACCCAGATTAAACTGGCCTTGTTTGGCATTGTTACAAACCCAGAACTCTGCTCAGGTTTGCCTAAAGTTTTTCGGAAAGCACAAACAAGCAAAGCTGCCCTAAACTTTAAAGTCTGGCTCAAAATCTAAATTCCCCCTGTATCTGAGGATGGTTGGGTTCCATCTGCTGTTGGGAATCTGAGCGGAGGTTTGGGAAAAACGTTAGCTGAGTTTTGAGTGAACTCCTCACTCCCCACAAATGCAGGGGATGGAGTTATAACTTTGTTGGGAAATTAACCATAAGAAACTCATCGGTTTGGATCTGAGACCCAAACCAATCCGCACTGAGGCTAACACATGTGAAATAAATAACCCCCACCATAGTTCACCTCCAAGAGGAGAAGAAGTGTCATGAAGCTCTGACTGAAAGGCATTAAAAGGCAACTTTTAAAAACGTGGTTCAGTGGATTGGACGGGGTTTAGTAGACCTGAGATTTGCCTTTGTTTCTTGTTTCGTCTTTTGTCTCTGGTTTATTTAGACCATAAGCTCTTCAGAGCCCGGACTGTCTCCTACCCTATGCTTGCACAGCACCTAGCAAAACAGGGCCCCAGCTCAACCTCTAGATTCCAGTGTAATATTATAATTACCCACATAAAAGTATTCTAATAGAACAGGAAATTTGAAAAGTTAAGCACTCAAAAGTTAGGAAATATCACCATTAATGTTGCCTTTGCAAATTCAAATTCGCCCCTCTTGTAATTATGGACTGTACCATAATGCATACACACGATTACATGCTTTTTTCCCTTCCCACCGGACCCCTGCCTCATTCAGTCTACAATATGTAGGGTGACCAGACGTCCCGATTTTATAGGGACAGTCCTGACTTTTTGGGTCTTTTTCTTATATAGGCTCCTATAACCCCTACCCCCATCCCGATTTTTCACATTTGCTGTCTGGTCACCCTAACAATAATACCATAATGCCTCTAAGAGGCGTTACTGGAATACAAATAATAAAAACAAAACCAACAAATTAGTGATGTGTTGGATTGTAGAAGAAAAATTCCATAAAAAATACACATTTATAGTTCCAGATTATTTTTATGCACCTTTAAAAATAAAATAATCTGACTGTGCTAAATTACTAATAAACACTAATTTATAATGGGAAATGTTGAAGCAATAGAAAAGACTGAAATAGCAGCTATTTTCCCAGTCCCCTTTTTAAAACAGAACAATAAACTTAAAAACAAAAACCTGTAGGAATGTGATTTGAAATTTTCATATTGTTACCATTTATTTTCCTTAGGAAGAAAAGGCTCCTGCACTGTTTTAAATAGCTCAGTCTACAGATCACACAGACTTTCTCCAATTATAAATGATTTTATTAATAGAAAAGTACAATAAAAATTAATGTTGAAGTGGGAAGATTACGAGAGTTTTGGGAAGATAATCTAAGAGCTGTCAAAACTGTCAGGCTATTAAGGAACAAAATATTTCACACCCCTGTAATTGCTTATATGTTCATTTTTTCTGAATCCAGGAGCAGTGAGTCACCTTGTCCTTACAAAAGCCCTGTTTATCAATACCTTATATGTGGAATAAGCTATATCTTATTTTAGTTTCAGGGAAAATTGGTCAAATGTCTCTTTGCTTTAAAATACGAGAGTATTAATTTAAATAGATATTTTGAGAAAATTATTCTGTGGTGAAATTCACCAGCATGCAGCCAGCCAGCACAATGTTATACAGCATACATGTCCCACTTCCTCCCCATTATGAGGAATTCAGTGGGGCACAGGCTTTGGTTTGCTTCTCTGCACGGGGATACATTTCATTCTTTCTGAATATTGCACCTGATTCAAAGCTCACTGAAGTTAATGGGAATCTTTCCATTGACTCCAAAGGGTCTGGATTAAGCTTTTTGTGGTAACAGAATTTGACAGTGCTGGAGGCTGAAATCGTCTATCTATAAACAGCTGAGGTGATGGCCGGGTGAGCTTCGCCACATAGCACCTTACCCATATCCTGGAGGTGGAGATTTAGTGACTATTTCATCCTCCATGCCACTTCAGCCCTTGTCCTTGCTGTTGGGAGTGCCCGTTAATGTGGTGGTGGTTTCTCTGATGTGTCTCTCTTTGTTAGGAACCATCAACTCTCTCCACATAGACCACTGAACAGCCATCAACTTTTAACATGTAACAACTCTTAGTCACCTACCTTAGCCCCATTAGAACTAGTGACCCAGCCGTGAAAGGCTCTGGGTCCCATTACTAGTATTCTAAACCCGTGGTTCTCAACTTTTGCTGTACTGGGACCCTCTTTTCCATACCAGGCGCCCCTCCTCATCTAACAGTGTGGAAAGTGATTGTGACACCTTTCCATTTCCTCCCAGTTTGAGAATCGCTGCTCTACCAGTGAACATAAAGCTCCTTTAATGAAGAGCTACATCCTAATTTCCCCACTCCTCCCATTAAGTGGAATATCTTCTTCTCCTGCCAGAATAAGAGTATTTCAACAGGGCTTTAACACTTTGGTGCTTTTTGAAATCCCTGATGCTTTTTGAAATCCCACACACCAGTACCTGAAAGGTTTCAAAGGAACATACATGTAGGTGGCCTATAATCTAGGGAGACTCCTAGGTGTTTATAAAGCCTAGGCTCCCCAAGTGGAATATACATACTAAGAAGTCAAACAGTTATATGGCTATGATTTTCTGGTGCCCGTGTCTCTCAGGAGATGTACATTCACATCCCATCGAAGTCAATGGAAGTTGCTCACATACGTCTGGGTTTTTGACTCTGAATGCAAACATCTCAGACATGCAGTCGTCATATGGGTACTTACACAATACACTTAGAACATTAACAGGGATAATGGAGGCTGTCTGATGGTGCTCAACTAGGCATAGTCTTGGTGGACAGGGAATAATGGAGTGAATACAGGCAAAATTGTCAAAGATGCACCAATATAGCTTATTATATGAAAATCACCCCTATGTAGGGAGTCTATTAAGAGAGGCAAAATGAGCCATGTCACCAAAGAGCAGATGTCCAGTCTTTGGTTAACTTTACAAGTACCACTGAAAAAGTTGAGTGATATGATCCATGAGACAACATCCTGCTGAGATGATTACTCAGAAGTGATTGAAAACAATCACTGAAGCACCAATCATTTCACAGGTTGCAATTCTGCTCTTAGAGAAGAATATGGGACGCATACTTTTTTCTTTCCCCTTTTTAGTTTTACATCATCTCTGCCCTGTATAAACAGAAATGGATCTGAGCCAAAAAGTTGTGGAACCGAATCCGGGGGCAAACTTCTCCGAAATTTGGGAGTGTTTGGATCACAGCTTCCTTAATACCATGATGTAGCCAAATCTTTCTCTGGGATGAATTCAATAGACCTGTACCAATTTACACCAGTTGAGGATTAGGCCCTCAAATTCAACTGCATATGCATCAAGGCCAGCTGTAAAGTTTAGGTCTGCATCTGAACCCATTTTTTTTTTAAATCATGGCATTGGCAACCTTTCTGACTTACAAGGTATAACCCCAATTTTTAACTAATGGAGGCCAATTTGTTTAAACAGAGCTGTCTTCCTCTGAGGTTGTATTTCACATTTGTGCATATTATTATAATGTTTACTTTAAGTATATTATTCAGCCACTAGATGTCTCTGTGTGCTATAAGGAGTTCTGGACAGGATGTGGTTCATGGTAAAGAAAGGAGACAAAGCTGAGAGTCAAGCTGAGTGGAATCCTCATGGTGTCTTTAGTCTGTAGTTGTTTTCTTTGACAAATGCCTCCTGTTTAAAACAGGTTGTGATATTTGAACCTCATGTAGCATGATGGAAGTAAGGGTGGTGTAGAAAGATAGAAACTGATCTAAGATCCAGTTGCACTTAACCTATAACGTTTTCATTGTACTGAAAAACAGCACATGCAATGGTCATCCCCTCTCGCTGTGTGGGAGAGGGTATGAGGGAATGGAAAGGAGAACATAATGTTATTTCAAATTCCCCCCCCACAATATCTCATTCCTTCAGATACCCCTAATCCTACACCCACTAATAAAGTGGTTTTAATATGGATTGAATAGTTGTCGATAAATCTACCTACAGTTAAGTGATCCATGGGTTTTTAATCTAATGCATGTATATTCCCACCATTACTGTAATACCTGAACACCTCACAAGCTTTCATGCATTTAGCTGCACATCATCCCATTTTGCAGATGGGGAACTGAAGCAGAGAGAGATTAAGTGACTTGCCCAAGGTCACATAGGAAGTCTGTGATGGAGCAGGGGATTGAATCCACTTCTTTAGAGTTCCAGGCTAGTGCCCTAGTCACTAGAACAACCTTCCTGATGGGGAACCTGCTATTTTTCAAAGGGTACTTTGCAGTTCCATTGAGGACCTCAATATTCTTCACAAACAATTAATTTAGCCCCACAGCACCCTGGTGAGGTGGTTAAGCACAAATAAACCCTGGTTTTAAGAAGGTCTCAAACACATTAAAAAACTTTCTTAAAACATTCCTTTTGGTTTCAGTATGAACTTCAGATATAAGGCGGAATATGAATTTCTGATAACTCAGACACTGATATTTGGGGTTTAGAAGTCAGGGTTTACCAATATTGTTTACATTTCACAGATGAGGAAACTGGAGCACACAGCTAGGAAGCATTTTGTGCCTGATTTTGCCTCCCTCCAGTCCAGCCAAAAATATTGCTGCCAAAGTCATCTTTCGCCTCTTGCTTTAACTAGAGCACACTTCCCTGGCACTACATGCTGCTGTGCATGCATCTTGTCCTTGCTTTCAAACCCTACATCATACAACCTGGACGCCAGCCTCCATACCTCTTTTTTATCTGCTCACACAAACAACTCTGTTCCTTCTTCCACACTGCCCTTGATGCTTGGATGCTTCTAGAAGTTGATTGCTTAAAGAGTAAACACACTGGTTTTCTTAGGTGATGCTGCAGAAGCTGAGCTTTTGCAGTGACTTCAGTGAGTGGAGGGTGTAGGTTTGACAAAAAAATATTTGAACCACTGAGATGTACGCATGCTTACAAGGGGCAAACATGGGGCCGTGGATCTGTTACCTGCATCCTATTTTGCCCTGCTCCCTTCGTTGTGTATGTTATATCTGCACTTGCTTATCATGTCCAGAATGCAAGTGTTCTGGGACAGATATCTGTCTCCATTGGGTTTTCAGTGGCATCCGTAGCACATGTAGGAGTGTGTGTCCCTTGATAGGATGAGCTAATGGGTAAGGACCTATTTCACAAAAGAAGTGAAGAATTATTTAAGGCTCAGTAATACAGGTTGCCAGGACAATGTCATTACATAAACTGAAACCCTCCCATATCCTTAGTCATTTGTTTTGTACAAACCAACCAGTTTGCTGCCTTCAGACCAATAATACAGTGATATTAGACATGAGGCACATTAACAACAACTGGCTAAGCATCACATCATTTCATCTTCCAATGCAAAGTCCCACAGTGGGGAGCACAGGATCGTCTCCTCCCATGTGAATCATGTTGACATTTATTTAAAAAGTTCATGGAAGCAAAAGAAAAGGTAAGGCCTGCCATTGTACGTGGAACAATGTTGTAACTAATAAGGAATGTTTCTGGATATCTGCCATGCACAGCAAGGAACTTGCAACTCATGGCAATAAGGAATAATATCAGGTCAACCTTAGCAACCGTAGCTCTGTGTTCATCAGGGAAGTCATCCCCTTGTGAACCCACATGTAGGTTGGGCAGTAAATGCTGGAGTGCAGACCGTGTATATCCTTGTAATCATCTCCATGACATGTGATGCTAGGGCATTGAGTGGAACCAGCCTTCGTTTGCTCACTCCCAAAAAAAGAAACAAAAATACCCCTGAAGCACACTCTTGTAAATATTTGCTCAAGAGAGATCTTTTCTGATAACAGAACTGGGCGCCTTTTCAGGTAAAGGTGAGGATTAGGGTTGTCTGGGTGGACTAGGAGGGATTGGCAAAATATGAGGCTGTTACCATGGAAAGCTGGAATCTTGCTCTACTGGTGTGTTGGGTTGCCACTTTGGAATCTTTTAATTGCACCGAAGTCCCATATCTTTGAAAACACGATGGAACTAATAATTTTAAATGAAAACGAGGGAGAGAACAGGGAATCTCTCACTGCACCAAGACACGATGGGTAATGCCAAAAAGAAATACATCCTTCTCACTTTTAATTAACTCTTTGTGGAACAAGAAAAAAACCCAAAATCCTGGACTAAAGGCTTGGAGTGCCCCTTTAGCAAATATTGTATGACACATGGTGTGGGTTGTGAATGTGTCACATTCAGAGTGCATTCCCTCCACACTACTCACCTATCATTACAATTGCTTGTTGTGTCAATGACTTAAACAAGATTGCAAGCACTGCAGAGTGGACAGCATTTTCCTCTGTGTTTGTACAACACCCAGCACAACTGGGCCCCCAGTCCAGATCTTTGGGGGGCTCTTCCACTACTAATAAGAATTGAAGTTGTTCTGAAGATATTCATTCATGGCACAGATCCGGTGTCAAGCTCCCTTGTTTAATGACCTTTCAAATACCATATAAAAATGGACTTCTTTGAAAACACCTTGACTGTCACTCATCCACTAATCTGTCTCCTTTTTATGAGTGATACACTCAAAGGCGGAAACTAACAGTCCACGTTTTCTCAGCTCCACTTGTCCTACCGGCTGGAGTTGACGATTTTGACTTAGAATAATGCCACTGGCTAAATTTAACAATGTGGCTTTCATGTTCCCAGTTTCTGAATGCAAAGAGCGGTCAGAGGTGCCATGCTCCAGTTCTTTTAGAATCCACCCTTAATTACTGTATAAACACAATGAACAGAGCTGTGGAGTTGTTTCCATGGATTCAGGTATCAGCTTGTTTCAAGCGGAATGGTTTGTTTTCTCATTCCTGAAGGAACATCTTAACTGAAAAGCCTACACTTTTTAAATCAGATATGCCTGATTTACATATACTTTTGCTTAAGGTTATGATAGTCTACTGAAATAGTCCATCCCCTACTAGGGAAGCAGTTATAGTGATATATACTTTTGCTTAAGGTTATGATAGTCTACTGAAATAGTCCATCCCCTACTAGGGAAGCAGTTATAGTGATATACTTAATTGATCAGTATAGCTGACTCCTGGATAAGCTAGAACACTATCAACGTATTTATATTGATATAATTGATCCATATGAGAGGGTTGTACAACTGCTTTAACTATATCATTATAATTAAAGTTGTACAGCTTTTGCATATAGACAAGCCCTTACTTTATAACATAGCGCAAAATAAACCTATTGGGCCAGAAGTCTTATCTGATATTTGTCAGGGCATCTGAACTGACATCAATGGAGCTTCAAAGGTTTAAACCAACTCAGGATCTGGCCCAGTAACTCAGGGTGTGTAGCTTCAATATTGCAAAAATAAATATCCAAAGGTCATGAAACTGGACCAATATCATAAAAGATTTTCCACTAAAATTCATCTGGGTTTTTAAATTAATTCACCGTGGTTATGTTAAAACCCCTTTTGAGTTAACTATTCTAGAAACAAGTTTACTGTCAGCAGTATAGCTAATCAGAAAATATTCCTCCCTCCCCCATAGAAAATTTCTGAAAAAACATTTTCATTTTTCTCTACATTTTCTGCAGAAAATTTAGTTTCTTTTAAGGAACCTTTTGGCCAAAACCAAAATATTTTAATTCAAAATAACACTATGGTTCATCATGGGAATTACATTTTACATTCCCTATGCTCCCTCCAATTCTCCTCCACAGGCTGGACTCTCTGGCTGGACTCTGACTTCCGTGATACACCACTGCCAAGGACTTCTATGACTCACCACCTCCCCTCACCCACAGGAGAGAACATGGTGCATCATGGAAGATGTAGTCTGCACAGAAAGTCCAGCCAATGGAGGAGAATGGGCACACAGTACTACAACTTCCATGAGGCAAGGCAATGCCATGCCATTTTATATAGAAATATGGAGGGTTTCAGTATTTTGACAAAATATCAAAATTTTCGGAGAAAGAAAAATTGATTAATCAAAGACCCAATTTTCCATAAAAAACAGTTTTGACAAAAAAATTTGACCAGCCCTAGTCAGAATTTTGCCATTTCCTTCAGTGGGAGCCAGGATTTCATCCTAAATTTTTAAACACTGAAGAATATTCACTGAAAACAGATTTCATGTTTGCAATTAAAAATATTAACACCATACAATTGATTCTAAGATTTACACTTAATCTACCAAGCAATAAAAACTGCACTGTTCTGTGATTGTACAGCTTCTAGTACAATTGTGTCTTACTGCAGGATTATGGCTTATAGGTGCTATGATAAACAAATTAATATTAATTATAATATATGAAGTACATCCCATCATGACTGCTCTAATTTTTAATAGTTTTCTCACATCAAATATCTTGCAAGCCAGGCACAGACTAAGAATTATTCAGAGAAAATATATGGCAAATAATTTAATGTCTTGGTGCAAATATGGATATAAGATGCATGGTGTGGAGGCTCAACTACCCCGTTATTCCTAAAATAGTCGAATTGTTTCTCTACTGTCTTTCCATAGTTAAGGATACACCAAGATCCTATTAGAAAGCTGATGTTGACTCTCCCTTGTATGCTTGAAAAAAAAGGTCTTCATACTTTTCCAATGCTACACTCAAGTGTCATTGGAAACTAAAATTTGTTATCAAATGTTTGGCTAAATTAAGTAGATATATGTGGACAGACATTTTTTCTCTGTTTATATTATTTCTCAGTTGCACATACAGCAGGACTTCAGCAATTCTCACTAATGACTAGGAAACCCATAGCAAAATGACTAAATATGCTACCATTAAGTGCTACTATATCACATCTCAAGAACCTTAACTCTGACCTGTGTCTATTTCAATGTATTTTTGTTTTCTTTATTTCTAAATATTTCCTTTTATGGGATACTGTTGGTGAGAAATATAAATTAATAACTATTAATCAATAGTAACTTTTGTTTGGTAAAACTACTTACAGTTGCTATTTCTTGATGAAAGTGCTGAATTAACGTGCACGCAGACATACAAACACACACATACACAAGCACACCCCACCTCTGCTGTGTGACAGAAAGTGAGAATGGAAAGAGGATATCACGCATTTAGCAAACTAGCCCCATGTGTGCCCGGGAGCTCTTGAAGAAGCTGAGAGTGGAAGTGAAGGATATATGTAATGAATAATGGTATATCCTACTCTAGACTAAGAAATTGTCATGTTTGAAAACATTGTTGAAACATGGTTCTACTATTGTTCCCATGAAACCAGATCATAGGTCTGGTAGGGGTTGCTCTGTCCCCAACAGTAGGAGAAAACAGTTTCAGCCTGGTTTCAGTACTCTATATCCTTTGTGCTTTACTTGGGGTTCCTACTGGCAAACTGGAGGCTAAAATGATTTTGGGCTCCACTATGTATCCCTCATAAACTCACTGATCTGGTAATTTTACAAGCCATAATTAAACATCTTCTGACAAACATTTCACTAGTTTGTCTGTTTAATTATTTGCTAGCATGGACAGGACAAAGAAGCGATCCATCACTTATGCACAGCTGCTCAGAAATACAAGAAGAGTGACTTTACAAATTTGAGACAGCAGCTTTCTGAGTGCTGAACAATGACATGGTACCTGTGCTTTAAAAAGCAGTAGCTGTTGCAAGCCAGCCGAGCTCAGCTTCTCTTTCCTCCCCTGCATGTGTGTATATGCACACACACACCAGCAATTAGTAGGTTATCACAGTGAGTAGAATTGCCATTCTAACCACAGGAATTGGAAATTAGAGCATTGCCATGCAGTGGGAGTTGCTGGGCATAAGTGGGCAGGAAAGGCCTAAAAATGAGTCCTCATGGCATTAAGCTTGTCCTCATGGCACAGAAATGAAAGCTGTGTTTCATGCTGGAAGAGAAGAGCTTGGAAAACCCCACCTCTTGAGCAGCTTGTGAATGTGCATCATTGATTTTCAATGGATACTGTTCCATTATTTGTACTGGGCTCCCAAAGTGGGTCTATCCCTGATGGATTTTACAGTGTATCAAACTACTGAACCTTCAGCTTCTACACTGGTTTTTCCTTTTGAATGTAGGCTACAGACAGTCCACGAAAGGACTTAAGCAAGTGCTTAGCTTCAAGCACACAAGTAGTTCCATGAACTTCAATGGCATGTGCTTAGCTGGACCTTGATGGAGTAAAAAATAACAATAAAAATCAGTAACAACATAATGGATGAGTATTTCCAGGCCAGTTGAGAGAGATGTGTTCATCTGGATTTGACTGTGAGGTTGCCGCAGCACTGTGAAGAAGGCGTGGGTCTGGGAGCTGGGTGTGTGCGCATGTGTGAATGGGAGGTGGTGATAGGGGAGGGGAGGGCTCTACTCACTGCTAGACGATGCCTCCTCCTGGCGGTTCTGGGGATTCTAGGCCAACACCCCTTCCTGCAATTGCGCTCCATCACTCAGTCTGCAGCCCCGTCGTGCTCCAGGAGCTGCCGCTTCCTCTTCATGACTCAGCCCTGCGGCCTGGTCACTCTGCAGTTTCCATTTCTGGGGTGGTCTTTCAAGGTCTCTCTCCACAGGCAGCGTCATGCAGTCCTCATGCCCGCTGCCCTGACTATGTCACTTCCACAGTGACTCCTGCAGTCTTCATATCCACTGCCCTTAGCAACAGCACTCTGCAGTGGTTGCTAGGGGAAGCCAGGCCCACCCTCTACTCTGGGTTCCAGTCCAGGGCCCTGTAATGAACAGTTAAGGTCTGCATTTACCTCAACCTTACTGTGCTCCTGGAACTGGAATGGGTTACCTAGGGAGGTGGTGGAATCTCCTTCCTTAGAGGTTTTTAAGGTCAGGCTTGACAAAGCCCTGGCTGGGATGATTTAGTTGGGTTTGGTCCTGCTCTGAGCAGGTGGTTGGACTAGATGACCTCCTGAGGTCCCTTCCAACCCTGATATTCTATGATTCTATGCTCACTCCATGACTTCTTCTTATCAGACTTCTTCTCCCTTTCCTCAGGGAGAGCGGACTGCAGGCTTCCTCCATGCAGCTTCCCTGCACTAGTTCCAGCCTCCTGGCTAAATAGAAGCTGCACCTGTTCCCTCACAGGTGAGCTTCCTTCTAATTAGCCCCTCCAAACAGCCTATATCCCTCCCCCATCTGCATCTTAATTGGCTGGTTGGGCCCACTTGACCTAATTCAGCCCTTTCAGGGCCCATGTGGGGATTAGACCCCATTACAGGGACAAAGACAGGTGCATTGTCGTTTCTCCAACAAGCAGGTGCAGGCTAAACAACTTCCACTAGCAAGAATAACCAGGGCACAGCATGAAAGAATGGCTCAGGGGATTAATGCTCCTTTTACCTCTAGATTACTAATCTGAATCCCACCTAGGTTGGCCGTGATCTAAAGCTTTAACATGTGAGGGCTCCTGAGCAGCCGGTGTAGAGGAACAAACACTCTCAGACTAGATGCCAAAAATGGAAGAGTTATAGAGTCTGATGTAACCACTAGCAAAGCAAAGCAATGCTTATTACTACTGATTTAGCCTTACACCAATGTGCAAAATCCAAAACATATTACATGGAAATTTAAAACTAAATCTCAACTGATAAAATGTTACAATACTTACAAATAAAGATTAAGAAAGATGTACATCATTAAACTGTGCACTCTCACCATGCCATTTGCCTGAAAACAGAGCAACCCCTCAAATCACGGCTCCATTGTCAGTTCCTACCTAGTGTTTTATTTTCTCCAATGTCATAGAAAAAAGGCATCCAGGATAAAATACACAGAAAGCCATTTTGATCTCACATGGCAATACAGACAACAATGTACTGAATAATGGAGTAGGTCTTCCACCTGCCCTAAGCCACATGGACAGAGGCAGTTACATTTCTCAGTGCTCTCTATGGCCACCTGCATGCATTGAAACCACAGAGCTGTAAAGGTCCTTCTTAGAGTGCTGTGACACAAATTATCTAAATATCTAGTATATCGTACCCACTAGCCCACCTAGGTCATCATCTGTAGGACAGAGTTGGGTAATGGCAGTGGGGAATTTTACCCTTCTGCATTTTTTCTGATAAATAGAAGCCTTCAGTTTCCAGAGATGTCCATCTGGAACCTTGCACCTGCATAAAAAGAAATAGTCTTGGCTTTTTTTTAATTCATGATCTCTCAGCATAGAGATTGTAACCAAAAAAGTGTCAAGGGGTCATGAGCACTCTGCCCTTTCCATAATGCTAACTAGGAGCAGAGGAAAGGTGCTCTGTATGAAGAGGGTAGAAGACAGGAGCTCAAGAGACCCGATTTCAGTGCTTAGCTCTAACACAGATTTAGTGTGTGCCCTTGGGCAAGTTCCTTAATTTACCCCATGCCTTGTTTCCTCACCTGCAAAAAATGGGGATAAGGCTTCCAGAGCTCACAGGGATGATGGAAGACATCCATTAATGCGTTGATGAGGGTGATTCAAGTACCTAATATAGAATGGGAGAGCAGTCCCAGCTAGACAAAAGAGAGGGGTTCAATATGGAAGAGGGACCCTGATATACAAAATGGTTGAGAGTCATTGGTGTAGAGGAAGCCAAACAGTGAGGCAATGTCACTGTCTGCTGAGAGAAACCGGTGTAGCAACTCTGATGTTAAGGGAACTATCCCAATTTACACCAGTAAGCAATTTGGTCCCCAATTATGCATTGGGATGGAAGAAGAGAGAAAAGGAGTGGTCTTTAAGAGGGTAAAACAAGTGTTACTTGCTGTCTGAGGCAGCAACTTTTTAATCAGGGGAGGCAGAGCAGTTATCATGGGCGCACGGGACAGGTGATTGCACGCACTGTAAACGAAAAGGGAGAGTGCCGTGGATGAGGAAGAGAAAAGACATTAATTTACTCTGAGACTAGCAGAGACCCACCCATGAAGTATCGAGTTGGTGTAGTTCTGAAGGGATTAATTTGCCCTCACCCTTTGGGAATTCTCTGCGCTGTTTTTGTAATTGTCACTCAAAGGTGTGGTAGTGAAGGGGTCACATGAAAGGTGAGTGAGCTATTAACTGCTCCACTTCCCCGAGGATGGAGCAACACAGAGCAGTCAAACCAGGTGAATAACAAAAATGATCTATAGGTTTCTCTGCAGCTGTATGAATCCATATAATTCCTTTCAGTCAGCCTCTACTTTCCTGCTCTGGGCTGCTTCTGTGTCTCCCTATCTCCCTAGCCGTGGTAAGCAGTATTTTGGATTTTCTCTTTAAGGGTTAGATGCTAATACCCATGCTGAATAGGGTGTTGCTCCATTGAGTTCTATGGAATAATTCATGGAGTAAGGGTGGAAAATTCTAGTTCCAAGTGATTTGGTAATAACATTTTATTAAGTTAGGGGAGACAAAATTTTCAATGTTTTTTTGTCTCTCTTTCCATGCAGGACCTGAAGAGGAGCAAGGAGCCTCAAAAGAAAGAACAGGGTATCCCCAAAAGATCAAACAATATTGGGACAGCATTTTCCATTTGCAACTTCCCTGCTAATTCTCAGCTGAGTGCACAGTCTGTGACCATCACCTAGTTACAAAAAAGAAATCTTCATTTCATTTCATTGGCTCAGCTTTCTCCCCGATGCTCAGCTGGAAAACAAACCTTAACAGAAATAATTTCTGGACAAAAAATGAATCGTAAAGTGGAAATCATTTCTCTGCTTCATTAAACTTCCTCTCCCCCAGCTCCGTGTGCAGGTGGCGGAGTCCCCCACGGTGCGCCAGAGGTTGGTCCTGGCAGAAGCTACCAGGGTCGGAGACCTCCTGGACTACGATCGGGGAGACTGGCTGGATCCCCTGACGCTCGCTCGGCGTATGGGGCTCTCCAGACCTTGTACTCCCCGGCGCGTACTACAGGAGGTGAAGGCCGCTTTGCCGCCCACTGCTCGGGCCTACCTCGACCGGGTCCTACGTGAGGGCACGCCCCGCCCACCCCCCACCCCGAGCCCTCCGGACCTTTTCATCGGGCCCCTGCCCCGTGGACCCGACCGGCCCCCCCGCCCCTTCTCCGCAAGCCGGCTGCACGTCTGCAGCCGGTCCGTTTCCAAACCGCGCCAAGGAAGCATCTCTACATGCTCGTGCTCCACACCCTTCATTTCCTCACCCTCGTGTCCCATCCCGACAGCAAGTGGCGGGACCTCCTGCCACATCTGGAGGGTGAGGAGCCCCGGTGGGCCAGCCTCTGCTCTACCCTAGTCCCGAGGCCTGCTGGGGATATCAGTTGGCGGCTCCTCCATGGGGCCGTGAGCATGGGCGTGTACTTGGCGCGGTTTACCCTTGTCCCAGACACCTGCCCCTTCTGTGGCGTGAGGGAGACCCTGGTGCACGTTTATGTAGAGTGCGCCAGGCTGCAGACCCTATACCGGCTTCTCACCAATATCCTGTTACGTTTCTGGCTGCACTTTTCCCCTCACCTCCTTCTCCAGGCACTCCCTATCCGTGGCCCCACAAAGTCACAGGACCTCCTGGTCAACCTCCTCCTCGCCTTGGCTAAAATGGCCATCTACGCGACCAGGGAGAGGCGGTTGGCCAATGGAGACTCCTGCGACTGTGGGGCTTGTTTCCGGTCCTTAGTCCGTTCACGTATCCAGGCGGAGTTCCTCTGGGTGGCGTCCACTGGCTCCCTTGACGCCTTCGAGGAGCAGTGGGCGCTGTCTGGGGTTCTCTGTTCGGTGTCCCTGTCAGGCTCCCTTCTTATCACCCTTTGACCGCACTCCTGTCCCTGTTCTTTTATTAGTTGTCCCCCGAAATTAGTGGGTTTCTGAGGTCCTGTAGATCCTCCCCTTAGGCTGGGGGGGGGGATCCTTTAGCATTGGGCGGGCTTCCGCCCGCCCAGTTTCCCGGAAACCCAACAGATACTGGATGGGCCCAGTCATCTGTTGATAGCATTCTGGACTGCACAAAAATCTCCTGTTTGACATTTCCCTGCCTTGTTTTCCCACTCACTGAGCCAGCAGAGACTGGGAATGCAGATTAGACAGCATTCTCAGCACCTGGAGGAGAAGGGAGTGGCTCACATCACTCAGCTGTTGATCCCTTTGCTTGATTACACAGCATTGCTGACAGGCTCTGCAGACAGCTCTGACCCATTCTCTTTAGCTGGAAGCAAGGACTGTGACATGGGCTGGAGGGAATGAATGCAGTATCAAGTGGGTGATTGAAGAGAGGATCCTCTGAGAGCAGGGGCTTCCTCTGTTATTTTTATAACCCATAAAAATACACATGTTCATTCAAAAGTAAAACTATTCCATTAAAATGTAAGCACAAGTGCATTGGGGTGGGACTTTTATCACCAGAGGTTCTGTTTGGAAATAACTTGCACCCCCTTCATTTTTTCCTACTCAGATTTATAGGCCAGTGTTCTCCAACTTTTCCATTAGAGAGAGTCCCATGCATCAGAACTAGACAACGATAAGCGGCCTGAACTCCATCCTCGCCTATGCAGGCCGTGCATTCTGTGGCAGAAGTTTTACTACAGGTGATGATAGAGGCATAGAGGAACAGCCCTTGATATTCAGATTCCAAGTCGTGTGAGGTGCATTAGCTCTTAGAAAAAACATCTTCGGATAGAAGTCCTTGAGGGAGAATATGCCGTCATGTGATGTCAGGTTATTTTCTTTTTTATAGAGTTACCTTTTTGATAATTGCCCCTTTTGGCTGAAGTCACTGCGAAGTTTTTTAGAGTCAGGACCAAGCTCTTAAGAGGAGAAAGAGAATTATTTTTTTGAAAGGGCGCTACAAATTACTTAATATGGACTAGACACTTTATATGGTATTCAGTGAATAAACTCCCATCAGGAAGCTGTGCGCAACAGCTAACTAGTTTCAAAGCACAGGTTGGAAATGCAACTGACGTGACCCTACTTTATTCAGGCTGTTGCTTTAGATATGATACTTTTGGTACCTTTAAGCCAGCCTTCATCCTCTACTGTTGATGTTACTTTGCACACTGCTAAATGATTGATCAAGGGGTCACACACTGAATCTTCGTGTCTCAAGAAGGCAATAATTCTGCATGCGCAGAAAACACATGTAGCAGTTAGTAACGACCATGTGCTATTAGCTGCTTTAAGGTTTTTAAACTAAATTGAAACTATATTTAAACTAAAGGCTTACACTAATCCAAATGAATGCTTCTGCAATTATGAATGAAAGTGTCCACACAGGGCTCTAACTAACTAACTTTAAATTCACGCCTTTAGTTAATTCGGATTAATTTTTCTGACTGTCCCAGTGTAGACAAGCTCCTAAAGAGGAAGTCAATTTACAACAGACATGTTTGAGACACAATCCTGAGCTCCTTTCAGTTCTTGTGAGTGACTGCAGGAAGAATAAAGGAAAACACCAGCACAAATGGAGAGTGGGACTTTTCCATGCATCAGCGGCACTAAATATGTTCAAATAAAATGGGTGGAACTGAAGACACGCATGGGCAAGACTGAAAGAAACCAATGCCTGTGCCAGAGTCCTTTACACTGTTGACTTTTATTCCAGACTGCTTCATTGTGATGTGAAAGCTATGCCATCATTCTGGAAAAGTCAGTAACACCTTGGACACCATGCCAGTCACACAGCTATGCACCTGATTTGTTTTTTGGTGTATTTTCTCCCTACTTGGGCTTTTTATAACCATGTCTCTGACTATTTATACTTTATTTTGGATTTCCTCCCTCATATTCCTCCTTCCTTCTCTTGCATGGTGTGTTCCCCTCCCACCTCCCTTCTCCCCCTTCTCCCACCTCCCCCGCGCTTCTACTGAAATTTTGGAGCAGTGGTGGCTGCTCTGTAATTAGAATAGAAGTTAGCATCCTATTTTAAGTCAGATTTTTAACCCTTCCCTAACTTCCCCCAAAAGACAGCCATCATATGCCACAAATCATCCCAGGATCTTTCCATTCTTCTACTGTCCTTTAATAGTTTCAATCTTGAAAAGCCAATAGCTTATATTACTTTTTTGAAAAATATAATACATTTATGTTGCAATAGTACCCCAAATACATTAGATTTTGTACAGACATAATAAGAAGGGCCAGTCAGTCAGTCGGTATAAATCAGCATAACTCCACTGACTAAACTGATTTACACCAGCTGTTTATACACACTAGGAAGATGTGGAAAGACCCTTGTTCTGAGAAAATACATTCTAAAAAAGACAAAACAGATGAAGTGTGTTGCAAAAGGCTACGACCATGATGTAGTCACTGTGGACAGGACATTGGACCAGCAGTTAGGAAGCCTGGATTCTATTCTCGGCTCTGCCACTGACCAACTGTGTGACCTTGAGCAAATCACTTCCTCTCTCTTTGATCTCTGTTTCCCCTTCCACCATTCATCTGGTGGGAAAGCCAGGGTAAATGCACTTCTGTAATAGACATAATAATACAGTCAAAGTGATCAAGCTGATGAGTGGAACGCATCCTGCTCGTGTGACCCACACCACTCAGTGTGATGCTCTCTTCCCCTCTAGAGGAGGCTAAGCCATATATAGAGGTTTATGAGCCTGCTACAGCCTTGGTTAATGGAGCAGCAGAGGCTCTTGCTTTAGATCTAAAACCTCTACTGAATCCTGGACAAATAAAGGAGAAACAAGATGCTGAGTTCTTCTCGAGGCACACTCTCTCCCCAAGCGCCATAATTTATCTATGATTTAGAGCTTGTCTACATGGAGAAGTTGCTGTGAAATAAGCTAGGGTGTGAATTTAAAGTGCAGTTGTTATCCTGGACTAAATCCCCCATATGGATATTCTTATTCCGTACTAAGGAATGGTGGTTTAGGTTAATTCCCTTTAAAGTGGACCTAAGCTGCACTGCACAAAGGTACTCTTAGCGTGGAATAAGAATGTCCAGACAAGCCTTGACTCTCGTCTACGTTTGGGGTATTTAGCCACCTGTGCTTTCAGCTCAGTGGAAATGCCTAGTGTAGATTTGCTACACTGGTTTTAATAGACTTGCTCCAGAGTATCTTGTCCTGCTTTGAAGCCTACCATGTTTCACTAGTTCTACAGCTGCCTTGTACAGAACAGAAAGCTGCTCTTGGGCTTACTCCTGAGCCAGTCATGCTTTGGGTAGATATTGCTTACTTCTGGGAAAGCTCAGGCACTAGCTTGGAATTTATTTATTTTGAGGTAAATAATAACTAAAGTGAGCCTTAGCCAAGGATGCAAATCCCATGCCACACCATTAACAGTACAATTAATCTCAGTAGTGTTAAAATAATCAATTCAAACTGGAACTCGGCCAGCCAGTCACTTCCAAGAACTCCCTTCCATCCCTTCATCACCTTGGAAGCAAACCCTTAGCTTTGTCAAACAGGTGTCCCCTGCAGTGGGCCTAGAAGGTAGCCAAATTTAAAATATTTCAGATCAGGGGAGGGGGTGGGAGCACGTTCTGGAGCCCTCTGAGGAGCTGTCTCCTCTCTTTTGTAACTAGAGGATCCAGCTCGAGTGCCTTGGCTGACTGCAGCGCCGTATGGCATGGTGGGGAGAGGAGATCCTGCAGGTAGTCTGCTCCTGGGCCATTTAGTACCCTAGAGGTCATTGAGCTGATAGGACACACACACCAGGCCACAGTTTTCACCTCTCTAACCTAGACCAGGTCACTGCACAAAACTGAGGCAGGGAAGGCTCTGTTTAACCAGGCGTGACTCATGAAGAACTGGTTAGTGGTAGATAAGTGGCGCCATGGAGACGGAAGTCGGGCAGCATTTCTACAGCGAGGTCTTAAACTGCTCCAGGCTTCTCCTGTGCCATCCAAGTTACATATGACTCCAATCTTCATCCCACTGATAAGATCAGGCATTGCCGCATGGCAGGTTGTGTAGCAAGATGTCAGAAAACCTGGATTAGAGCTGTTGGCGTGTTTGCAAACATGAGCCTGATGAGTAATCACTGTTTCTCCTTTAAAAAAAAAAAAAGCTATCTGCACTCTCTGGAAGATGATAATTAACATTGTCTGCTATTACTTTAAAATAATACCAAGCATTAGTGTGGGCTGTAGCAGGAATGTACTGCAAAATGACAGGTTTCAATGTTAATCCACCTCCTTTCCTGATAGGGTATCCTAACCCTGAGCCCGTTAAAATATCCTAATACCCATAGGTCTAAATCCAGAGCTGGTGGTCCATGGAGCAACAGCCTCTGGACCTGTAGGAGGTGCAAAAATTGGCTTTGGAGCTCTGGAGGAGTAGAATACAGCAGGAGCAGGTGTAATAGCAAGGGTTAAAATAAGCGTGGGGGGGGGCAGGAGGGAGCATGGGGAGAGCTGAAAGCAGAGGGAGATCTTCTCCCAGATTCACCCTAACTTGGATACACAGTGCTCCCCACAGCTACCCCGCCTCTTCAGCTGTTTCACTGAGAGCTCTCCCTCCGGAATCCACTTTTAACCACTGCCTAAGGGTATGTCTGCACTGCATTGTAAATCTGGGACTTGACTCAGGTTTGAGTCCAAATCCCCCTGCCATCCATACACAAATCTGTTTCACTCAGGTCAGCAAGCACTCAAGACTCAATTCCTGGGACCCACCCTAACATATAACATAAGAACAGCCATATTGGATCAGATCAAAGGTCTGTCTAGCCCCGTATCCTGTCTTCCGACAGTGGCCAATGCCAGGTGCCCCAGAAGGAATTAACAGACCATGTAATCATCACGTGATCCATTCCATGTTTCTCATTCCCAGCTTCTGACAAACAGAGGTGGGACACACCATCCCTGCCCATCCTGGCTAATAGCTGTTGATGGACCTATCCTCAATGAATTTATCTATTTCTTTTTTGAACCCTGTTATAGTCTTGGCCTTCACAACATCCTCTGGCAAAGAGTTCCACAGGTTGGCTGTGCAATGTGTGAAGACATACTTCCTTTTTTTGTTTTTAACCTGCTGCCGATTAATTTCATTTGGTGACCCCTAGCTCTTGTGTTATGTATGAGAAGGAGTAAATAACACATCCTTTTTATTTTCTCCACACCAGTCATGATTTAATAGACCTCTATCATATTCCGCCTTAGTTGTCTCTTTTCCAAGCTGAAAAGTCCCAATTTTATTTATCTCTCCTCATACGGAACCTGTTCCATACCCCTAATAATTTTTTATGTTGTTTTCTGAACCTTTTCCAATTCTAATATATCTTTTTTGAGATGGGGTGACGACATCTGCACATGGTATTCAAGATGTGGGCATACCATGGATTTATATAGAGGCGATATGATATTTTCTCTCTTATTATCTAACCCTTTCTTAATGATTCCCAACATTCTGGTCACTTTTTGGACTGCCGCTGCACACTGAGTGGATGTTTTCAGACACCAAAATCTCTCTCTTGAGTGGTAACAGCTAATTTAGACCCCATCATTTTATATGTATAGTTGGGATTATGTTTTCCAATGTGCATTACTTTGCATTTATCAACATTGAATTTCATCTGCCATTTTTTTTTTGCCCAGTCACCCAGTTTTGTGAGATCCCTTTGTAACTCTTCGCAGTCTGCTTTGGACTTAACTATCTTGACTAGTTTTGTATCATCTGCAAATTTTTCCACCTCACTGTTTACCTCTTTTCCCAGATCATTTATGAATATGTTGAATAGGACTGGTCCCAGTACAGACCCCTGGGGGACACCACTATTTATCTCTCTCCATTCTGAAAACTGACCATTTATTCCTATTCTGTTTCCTATTTTTTAAACCAGTTGCCAATCCCTGAGTGGACCTTCCCTTTTATCCCATGACAGCTTACTTTGCTTAACAGCCTTTGGTGAGGGACCTTGTCAAAGGCTTTCTGAAAATCTAAGTATACTATACCCACTGGATCCTCCTTGTCCACATGCTTGTTGACCCCCTCAAAGAATCCTAGTAGATTGGTGAGGCATGATTTCCCTTTACAAAACCCATATTGACTTTTCCCCAACAAATCATGTTCATCTCCGTGTCTGATAATTCTGTTCTTTACCATAGTTTATTGGCCTGTAATTGCTGGAATCACCTCCGTAGCCTCTCTTAAAAATTGGTGTCACGTTAGCTATCCTCCAGTCATCTGGATAGCTACCTAGGGGCAAGAGAGGGCTTAGCCAGAGTCCTGCTGAGTCTCATATCCAAGCCCTATCATTTTGCAGTGTGGATATAGCTCAAGCCACAGACCCACGTCAGAAGGGCTGCGTAATACAGTATGGACATGTTAGCACAGTTGTGAAACAAACCCGGTTTACAATGCAGCTTGGACACTCAAGTGTGGGTCCCCCAGGCCTGAGATTATAATGCAATGTAGACACACCCCAAGGGTAATTCCATTAGGGAGATGGGTCTGGTGGAAAGGCCTGGGAGGGAGTGGCTTTGAGGAAAGGGCCCATGGATAGGGTGGTTGATTCCCTTAACATACCTTGCGGGAGGTGAAGTGGCAAAGAGCTCAGCTCATTAGCTCCAAGCTAGAAATGAACAACAACATTGCCAACTGCAAGCCCGCAAAAATCACGAGTCAAGCCTAGAAAATCATGAGATTGGCTTAAAAACCATGAAATTAAAGAAAAAAAAATACTCTGTTCTTTTTATTTGCCTTCTGCTTTCTCAGCTATTCAGCTGGGCTCTCTTCACATTTTCAAAGTTTTCTCTGCAGCCGTGAGGACTAGTAACGCACTTTTAAAATGAAAGCTGAGATTCCCATGCAGTCTGCAGCGGATGGGTCATGAAATATTGCGAGACTCACAATAAAATCATGAGTATTGGCAACTCGGAAATAAAATTCAGCTTTTTCTGATGGTGCAAATGACACCTGCCTCCAGTTCTGCCCACACAGTGTGAGAATTTCTGTGCTGCGCTGGGAGCAGAGACGTGAGCTGACTGCTGTGGACCTGCATATCTGCTGTGGCCCTGCATAGCTGCTGTGCTTCTTCACACTCTTATGCATGATGTGCTCCCACTGCTTATTTAAATTCATATAACGCATTCAGGGTGGATTTGCATAACATATCAAACAAAATAATGGTGGCCTTAGTTTACTCAGGATTTTGCTTCCTAAATTACTTCTACGGCTCCCATTACCATAGCATCTGAGTGCCTCACAATCTTACTCACAACACTATAGGAAAATACCATTGTGCCCATTTTACAGAAGTGCCTAACCGAGGGACAGCGAGATTAAGTGACTTGCCCTAGGTCACACGGGAATTCTGTTGCTAAGCAGGGACTTGAACGCTGGTCTCCCAAGTCAGTGGCCTAGTCACTGGATGATCCTTCCTCTCTAGGAAGGATTCCAACTTAGAAACTGCCTCAAGCACCAAATCTATGGACAGATAAGCCTCTTTCCTATGGGAGTGTCATCAGATTCATAGCACTGTAAGAAATCAACATTCAAAATGTCCTACTCCTAGACACGCTTCAGCATGCCAAATGCATACACCAAACACCTGTCCCCACCCTCCCATCAGAAACCAAAGCACAAGAGTGATCTAAAAAGGACTGAACCAGTTGCCAGGGAGTTTTATGTGTCTGAAGGCATGAGTGATAATAAGGCTGAAAGAATATGAACTGCAGGGCAACCTCAAAACATTTATACAGCTCCTTTGCAGTACAGATTCAGGTGGTCAGTAAAAAGTATTTATAAGTGTATCGCATCTGAACAAATTTTGGAGATTACCTAATGTGTGCTATTGCTACAGGCCAATATTAATTTATTTGGGACATCTGTGGGGGTAACAAACAAGAAGTCATAGGAAATTGTTTCATCTGCTTCCTTCCACCAGAATAATTTGCTGTACTCCATCTCCCTTCTGGCCTGGACATGCCCTGAGAAAGCATTTCAGGTGTAGGATTTCACCGGAATTCCACCTGCGCTTACTACAGCTATTCTCTCTGAGACAGACTTTAATTAGACAGGGCCAATAAACTGTATGGCAAAGGGATGATTTCACTTTTAATTACATTTTCCAAAGTGTAATGAATAGCTCCATTAAAGTGAATATGAAATCCAAGGTGCCATTTCACAAAATACTGCTTAGTGTCACTTTTAGAGGCAGGCCATTTGCACGGCCTCACGTCGGCAGGTCTAAACACCGAGAAGCACAGATTGCCTTTTGCGCTGAACTGCTCAGTTGCTATTTATTTGTTGTGATTATGTGCACAGAGCATTGTTATTCATGTCTTAATGCACATGGTAATTTTTGTCTCAGATGGGCTTTTCAATCTAGCAGAGAAAGGTATAACACAATCCAATGGCTGGGAGTTGAAGTTAGACAAATTCAGACAGGAAAGAAGCTGTACATTTTTAACAGCGAGAGTAATTCACCACTGGAACAATTTACCAAGGGTCATGGTGGAGTCTCTTTTGAAAATCCCACCCATTATGCTTAAAGAGGTTTTGCCATCTCAGATTAGAACAGCAGATTAGTCAGTACCTTTCATTCTCCATGGGAGAGTTAATAATTGGAGATATACCAATCTCCTAGAACTGGAAGGGACCTCGAAAGGTCACGGAGTCCAGCCCCCTGCCTTCACTAGCAGGACCAATTTTTGCCCCAGATCCCTAAGTGGCCTCCTCAAGGATTAAACTCACAACCCTGGGTTTAGCAGGCCAATGCTCAAACCACTGAGCTATTCCTCCCCCCAGTTGTGAAACAGGTCCTCAATGATAATACATTTTGTGGGGGTTCAGAAAATGTACTTTCTTTTTTAACTTTTCAGGTGCACTAGGGTCATATTTTCAAGCTTTTCTCCACAACGATAGTATAAGAACCTGCAGGGCTGGAACCATGCATCACCACTGGAGGCTGAGGTGGGGCTCCCATAGGAGGACCCTGGGAAGCTGGGCTTGGCAGGAAGTACCACCGACAGGACCTGAATGACAGTCCCTTGCAGTCTACTGAATGGCTGTACCAGTACTTAAACCAGGAAGCCATGATAGGAAGCTGTCTTAGCAACAGTGCAGACTGCCTGCCCGTCCCTGCTCCAAACCCTGCTTGCAATAGACCCTAGACTCTGGCTTCTGACCCTGGTTTATCCTTGGCTCCTCTTCGATTGCTGTCTGTAACCTGGTGCCTGACCTTGATCTCCTGGTAACCTGACCCTGCCTGCCTGACTCTTGGTTTGCCCTCTAGCCTGTCTCAGACTCTGACCTCCCAGTACCTCACTCCCGACTCCTGCTCTTACCACTAGATCAGACTGCCCTCATCCCAGTCATGACCTATGAGCACTAGAAACTTACTTTCAAAAACAGAGATTTTCACAAGATCTCTTGATTCCACCAGTTCGGACTTTAAGAAGTGAACCAAATATTGCAAGACTCACGATAAATAGCAAGAGTTGGTCACACTGATTGAGCATAAGGCAATCTCCCCAGCTGCATTCCATAATATCTTATCAGCTTTCTACCTAAGGTACTTTTATGGCACCTATTACCATAGCATTTGAGCGCCTCACAATGTATTTATTCACCCAACACTCTTGTGAGGTAGGGATTTGCTATTATCCCCAATTTACAAATGGGTGACTGAAGCACAAAATACCTCTTGGCCAGAGAGGCTAAATTACTGGCCCACGGTCACATGGGAATTCTACAGCAGAGCGGCTTGAACTCAGGTCTACCCAGGCTAGTACCCTAACAACCGGACCATCCTGTTTCTGTGTATGGACCGTCACCTGCAAAATCTTAGCACATATATAATGTTGCTCATGTAAGTAATGGGGCTACTTACATAAGAAAAGTTATGCACAGGCTTAAGCGTTTTCAGGCTCCAAGTGTCTGCAAAATTGGGACCCTTATGGCATGAAGCAGGAGTGTTAAGTAACAGTATTATAACAGTCACAAAATTACCCGGTAACTTTGGAAGAATTGTACTGCACTCTCAGTTACAGCAACCGAAATCCAGCATAATGCCGTTGTCCTTAGTGGAGTTACATTAGTATAAATCCAGAACGACAGAGCAGAATCAACAAGATGCTGGGCGGGCTCTGGGGTCTCCTTGCATCAACCTCATTGCTGGATTGGGGCCCAAAATATTAATTTTCATGTTAGAGAAACATGGAAGTTTTAAGGTAACCTTAAGGGGCCAAAGCTGAATTCACTTATGTGTAACCCCCTTGACTTCAACAGAGTTGCATGCCTGCATGATAAGCAAAGGCAGAATTTGGCCCTTAATTGGGAAACAAAGCTCTCTTTACTTTTTCTACCCCATGAAATCCCCATTATTTCTAGGGGAACGAATGCTCATGTTTCATGCAACTGCACTGACAGATCAGGGGGAAAGATGGAATGAAGGGCCTTGATCTCTCGTAGAATCTTAACATCTCTCCTTGGGCTTCTGAGGAGTTGGAAAGCAAGGTCACCATAAACACTTTTGTATCCCAATGCTGTTTAATGAAAACATTCTTGTGTTTACCAGCCTGCTGCTTAACAACGATCCTATTGACATTGTGCTAACTGGAGAGCAAGGAACTCCTGTGTAACGACTCCAGACCCATCAGAATTTCTGGCCAGGGATCTAGTTCAAATTGAGTGTCTTATTTACCCTTAATTCATCCAAACTTTACCCTTTCATATTAAAAGTCTCCCCTTCCAGCTGATGCTCTATATTTTAAAATACATGCTAGTATATTTTTTTTAAGTGTTAACTGTAAGGAGGTAACCACAAAACCCCAATGGAGTTCTTACTAATGGGTGCCACTCAATCTGTGCCACACACATACGCACAGAGCTGTTACGGCCGGGGTCTCAGGATTAAAGGTTAAATCACCTACAAAAATGAAGCAAGTCAGTGTCATTTCTGTACTGAGAGAGTGGAATTCAGGTGGGAGGAAGCTAACTAACTGAGTTGGAATCTAGCCAGATGAGATGGGCAGATGGTGCTGATCGGGGGGGGGGGGGGGAGATGGGTCTCTTCACAAGTTCTTGTCATGGATCTGACACTCTTTTAGGTACAACCACCGAGAGTCTAGTTTTAGCATGTGAGTGTAGTGCCTACACACAGTGCAATAAGGCCAGTATCATGTAAGCCCTCTGAACACAGAGCTCCCATTGACATCAATGGATGTTCCACTCACGGAGGTCTTGAACTGGGAGCTTATGTTTAGCACAGTGCCAAAGAGAAGGATTTTGTTTTGGTGGAGTGCAATTCTGAAAATGACAGCCAGCATTCTGTTCACTAATTTGCAAGCTTTATTTTAGAATCACTGGTCACATAACCTCCAAATAGAACTGTTTGGTTATTTAGAGTTGAAGCCACCAATAACATTGCTATGACTTTTGACAGTATAGCCTCATCAGGATCAAATCACCTCAGATTCTCAATTACCCACTACCAATTTGAAATTACAAGACAAAAGACAAGCTTGTTACTGTGTCTACACAAGACTTGACCTCGCTAACCTTTTGCTACTTAATCATCAGAGAGTGCTGCAGGCCTGTCTGGACTGTATTCCCAAGAATTTATAGTGCAAAAGACTGAAACAAAAAGGACTTTCTGTATTCTTCCTTTTGGCTTCAAATCCTTCTCCTCTTATGTCATGAGACAATTAATGTGGCTAGGCAGGTTTTCCCAAGCTTTAAGATTTGCAAAAGAGAGGTCAAGCCTTGGAGAGAGAGAGAGAAGCTTCCAGATTTTGGAGAAAGAGGCTCATGTGTATCAGATAATTATGTTTTGTGGTTGAGATAAAATAAATCAGTTCTCAGATTTACTCTGGAGCCCCTTAGTAATTACTGTGTACTGAGAAATAATACACTATTCTAGAGTATCTGTGCTCATAATCTTCCATTGCTCCCCATACCACCTAAGGGAGACCTCCAGCAGCCAGAGTAGACCCCTCCAACGGGGCCCATTCCCCAACTGATCACCCAGCTCAACACCATAGGAGGACCGTGGTGCAGCTTGCCTGCCATCACTGCTGCCAGCAGAGGCCTCAGAACAACCCATCTACTGCAGCTGCTGTGAAGAACATCCTGCGGCAGTGCACTGATCCTGGTGGCTGCTTCCTCTTTCCATCTCGTGCTCTCTCTCTCTTTTCCATATTTGGCAGCCCTACCAGGGGGATCAGCGAGACACAGCAAAGGAGGAGAAAGAGGGGCAGCCTTCTCTCCAGCACACCAGTGGCCCCTTAGTGACTGGGAGCAGGAACTGTGTTCAAAACATTGCTCAAACTGAGGGAACAGAGGCTGCTACCCAGGTAAAAGTTCTATTTTCGGCTACCCCTGAAGAACCCCAATTACACAGCTGCAAGAGGGAACAGAATTTGACACAGTGAGCTGAAAGTCAGGACTGTCCTGACCAAAACAGAACCACTGACAACCATTTTCTTCCTAGTTTTGCTTGCTGCTAGTCATTTCTGTATCTGGAACAAAGTCAAATGCAGGCTTATCCTGTTGTACAAAGTAAGGTGTGTCACCTCATATAACAAACAAGGACGTTAACAAGAAAATGCTGTATCTATTATAGCTAAGAACTGATTAATCATTTGGTCCATCCTGTATTAAAAATATAGTTAACTTCCAACTGCAACATTTATCATGTTAAGCTAAATGCTCTCTTCTTTAAGTTCTCACCACTTAATTATAAAGCCTGCTACCACTGAAACAACCATTTCCCTCCCTCATCAAAATTTGGAGCTGTAAGAACAATTAGTAATGTGTGTAGGCATAATTTTGACCACTGCTTTGTTAATGTTTGGGGATACACAAAAACTGACAAACTTCAAATGGTCACACTTGGTATGTAACTAAACAGGGCCAGATCCTCAGCTGGTGTAAATCAGCATCAGTCTGCTGATTTAAAACTGATTTCCAACCCTGAAACAGACAAGTCTCATTTCAATACGTCAGTGGTCTTCAGAAATACCACTTTACCAAGTGGTGAGTTCATTTAAATGCTTTGTTAAGCGGTTTCATTAACAAGTTTAAAGCCTACTATCTGGAGTTATATTAGCAGTTCAGCACTGTAGTTGGAGTATTCGGAGCTATTAAAAGGTATTTATTTTTGTACATGAATACAAATGTGAATGGTTGGTAAGACTTGTGATCTTTTCATGCCCATGTTTCTGCAAAATTTCATAAGGCTTTAATGGAAGCCACTTCCTGCATTCACAGAAAGTTGATTGCCTTGTTATTTCCCCTATTGAACTATATAGTTTGGCATCTAGAACTTCAAAGTGATAGCTGCTGAAGATCGCCTTTTAACCATTTCCTTTCTGAGGAATTTAATCATTTGTTGAAACAAAGTCACCAGAAAACAGCTGAGAACTTTCGCCATCTCTCAGGTTATGTTCCCTGAAGGAGTAGGTTTGCATGTTTGTGTAATCATTTGTCAGAGAGGAAAGAAACAAGTTTTGAATGGACTGACTGTATCAGGGCAAGGAAGTATTTCAGATGCATGTTGTAAATTTAACCATTGCATATATAACTCCCCTTGGCATTTTTTCTTCCCACTCCTCTATAGACAAATAATTAAAGAAAAGCCGGTGTCTCTTTCAGAGCCCATTAATACCTCTCATTGACCTGCCAAATTGAGGCACCATCGAATGACTTCCAGGAGTGAAAGGAAATGGCCCAAGGGTGAAAGACTAGAGCAGGGATTCTCAAACTGGGGGTCAGGACCCCTCAGGGGGTCACGAGGTTATTACATGGGGGGTCGTGAGCTGTCAGCCTCCATCCTAAGCCCCACTTTGCCTCCAGCATTTATAATGGTGTTAAATATATAAACAAGTGTTTTTAATTTATAAGGGGGGGGGTCACACTCTTGCTTGCTATGTGAAAGGGGTCACCAGTACAAAAGTTTGAGAACCACTGGACTAGAGACTTATTGAAGTATGGAGCTGATACTCACAAGTACTTGGCCACCTGGCAGCCAGGCTTTTTTTAACTATTTGTTTCAGTGTTAGCATGATTTTTAGTGGGGTTGTGAGTGAGGGACAGATAGCACTGAGAAAAGCTTGGCATGTTGGATCCAGACACTATGCCTCAGTTCCCATAGAGCTCAGTACCAACGCTCTTCTGGCTTTGCCTGAAATATTCCCTGCTGTTCTGGGCCTAGTCCACTCCTGAGCAGAGTCCACCAGACTGCATGTGGTTTGTATAATATGGACTTTAACAGGTATTTACACTGAACCCAAAGTAAGGAACATACCTCACCCCACTGCCAGAGCTCCTTTGGAATGGGGAAAAAGTGGTCTTTACCTAGATACCTACTAACTGCATATCAGAAGTTTGGAGATCAGCTATTTACCACCTTCTGAAGACCAGTGAATGGGCCACCAGGCTTTAGGAAGGATTGGGAGGGTATTCTGGGCATGAGGCCTGCTGAAAGATAGAACAGAATCCAAACTTCCAAGGGAGCCTGCCATGGTGTGTTACAGCTCATCCATCCCTATATAGGATAAGGTCAATGCTTTTTGCGTGTGGATACCTTAGCTCAATGACCCATAAAGACATCCCAAGATTTAGCACAGCGGACAGCATTCAGCCAGAGGAGGCTGAGAACAAGAACAGCAGAGGTGCTGCAGGTAAGGACTGAACTGCATTTGGCACAGTTGTCTGTGCAATCTTGCGCAGCACCTGACTTCTGCTTTGCGTGGCTGTAGGCAATGCTATTAGTCCACCCGTCTAATAACCATTAATCGTCACCAAAAAATAAAACAAAGAAACCAAGCATTTAGACATGCAAAAAGGGCAGAGCAATAAACAGATGAGAAATTGCTCTTTGCATAAGGCGATTGACTATATTTTGTGCACTGGGGCAACGGGAAGAGATTGTTGTTATGCCACAAGATATATTTTATGAGAAGTTGCAGGTACATTTCCTCTGGCAGAAAAGAATAATAATTACTTGGAATTTTTGAAGCAGGCCAACCATTTGTCCACAGGACAAGAAAATTCCTGTTTGACAGGCTCCCACCTGAAACAACCTTCAAGTTCTTGGCCTCTGAACATCCTCCCTGAAAGAAATGTAAGAAGCAAAAATGAAGTTCTGTTTGATAGCTCCGTTGCTAAAATTACATTTTAAAAAACTGCTGTATGATAGTTTAAAAATAAATACTGTTCAATTGAGGGGGTTGTTGGCTTTCACTAGTAGAATCAGAACAGGTTATCATCTGTATTCCAGTAGCACCTCCAATCCTTATCTACGTTTGGTTCCTATCGTGCTAATACCTGTATGTTCACAGAACAAGAGGCAGTTTCTGCCCCAAAGAGCTTACAAGAGGGTCAGTACTTTTATTCATGGCACTGAAATTGTAACCCTTTAAAGTGCAATTCTCTGAGTTTTCTTGTTCATCATCTCCCTTCATGAACTTACCAATATTTGGAGACTTTTTCAAAAAGTTTCATTTTTTACTTTGCCCCTCCGTAAATTCTTCAAAGAGTGACCGTAGCAAAAGGTAAAATGAAATGAAATAGTGGAAAGAAAAAAAAATCCGGACCGTGGTTCATTTTATTGCATCCAGTGGAAAAAAGGGTGTGTCAGGGTGGGGGGGGGGAGTGGAAGAGAAAGGGATGAAGACAAAAATTTGAAAATTTAAAGTTTTTCAAAAAAGGATTTCACTAAAAAGTTCTGAAAAAAAATTGTTTTGTTTTGAACCCTGCACAACAGAATCAACTTTGATGTTTCAACTTATTTTGAAAATTGCTTTCCCACTTTTCAATCAGCTTGGGTAATTTACTTCCACTTCACTTCCCTGGGCCTCAGTTTAGCTATACTTAAAATAGGTATAAAAGAGAAGTGTAAATCAGTGGGTCAACATACCAGCCTGTGCCTCATGGAACTCTCAGTACCCCCAGGGTTTCAGGCCCTTTCTTCAGGATTTGACTTTTCTCCCAAACAAGACAGTTGAATGGACATTCCACCTGTAAACCCCAGCCTTTCCCCTGACCCAGGGTCTCCTACAGGAGCCTCTCTACACCCTGCAAGGCTTAATGCCTGGGAGTTGCGGAGAATTTCTCGTCTCCCTTCTGCTGGAGTTTTCCTATAAAAAAACACCTTCTAGCCAGCTCCTTGCAAGGTTGCGCTCCTTAGCCGTCTACCTCAGCACTAAGAACAGCCTCTGCTCCTCTCTTGTCTCTGACTTGCTCCATGAACTCAGGCTGCCCTTTATATTGCAGCAGGCCTGGCTCTGAGTCACAATCATTTACCACGGGACCCCAAGGCTTATTCGCTTTACCTCAGAAGTTTGCCTGATGCTGGCCCAGAGTGCAGCTGAGCCCCAACCCCTGTAAAGGGCCTGCTCAGCCTCTGACAGGGAGGCTTAACAAATGTTTGTGAAAACGGCTCAAATTAATAGTGTTGCATAAGCAGCATTTTACAATGTGCAAAATATTAATAGAGTTAGTTGGGAAATGGGGAGAAAAGCCTAGAATTTCTTTTCCTTTGTCAACCACATTTTAGAAAGCTCACATATTTCTAACTAGCTCTCATTATTATATAACGGGATGCCATCAATCAGTGTCTACTGCATATAAACCTGTGTATGCAACACGGTCTCAGCTACAAGTTTCCAGATGCAGTTGGTTAGGTGACTCCCCTCCTCTTGGGTGTGTTTTTCCCCCTCACTATTCTCCTTCATAAAGATGTTTCATGGCATATTGCAATGCCTCCACCTCTACTCAACCAAAAGCAAAACTGTATGCATGGGTGAAACAGCCAACCGCTCCCAGGGCTGCAGAAAGTGACCAAAAGCTGCCAAACTCTTGTGGCTGTTGGGTGAACTAAGTGGAATGAGTTGTGTTTTTTTTCCCCCAGTCCACTTCATCATGAACAGGTGCTGACCTGGAAAAAAAGCCACCATCCACCACAACTAATACTGTTTGCTGTTTCAGCAGAGGTAAAAGATCTATGGGGCCAGATCCAAAGCCCATTGAAGGGCTTTGTTTTCATTGACTTCTATGTGCTTTGGATGAGGATCTGTGAGGAAGCTCCACTATCTTCTCACCCCAAGTGTTGGTTTCTTTTGGACAAGGTTGAGACCGGGTGATATGGAGGATGCTGTAGCCATTTCAGCTCATCTGTTGAGATCAGGTGTCTGTAAGCTACCTTGTTAATTCCTCCTGATTGCTATGGGGATGGACACAGGTGAAGCTTGGTCTTTCTTGTACTTTTCACTGAAGTTTCTCTTGGTCTGTGGGTAAAGCAGAGGCTAATCATTTTATGTGAAAAAAACAGCAAGCAGGCTTCCAGTATTTGAGATAGATGGATGGCAGATTGTGCTGTGGCTGATTATCACAACTGATCATTGTCATGTTTTCAATATTCCCAATGATTTAACTGATAAGTTTCTACTGGTGGAAGATACAGCAGCTAGGGGCTTCTGTCCAGAACCAGATGTTTCAATCATCTAAGACTAGCCAGGGGCATATTAATGACAGGTGCTTCAGAATCTATGAATCCCTTCACAAACTAGGCCCAATCGAACTTTTCTCTATACTCTACTGGGTACCAGTTCTTGCTGACTGATGAATGTCTCTACTTCAGTGCCACTGTGGGGCACAGATGTCCTCATCTCTTGCTCTCACACACTCACTCATGCCACCAATGGTACCCAGCATCAGCCCCCATGAGGCTGAGTTTTCAACAAGCATAAAGACTTAACTACCTCTCACTCCTAAAGGGGATCTTGCTAGGTCAGGTGCGTCACATATTGGAAGAACCACGTGGGAAAGGCTGCATCCTCATACTGTGCCTTCAGTGTGGATAGAGGACTTGAGTCTCCAGAGCTTTTTCATAAGCACTACACTGAATTGTCATATGATTTTGTAAACATTAAAATAGCTAAAATGATTTTATAGTTTAACTAAACTTCAGTTCATGTCTCAGTCTGGACCCTAAGTAGACCACCAGATTAAGACAAGGAGCTTTGAATCTTACGATCATGGGAACAGATTACTCGTTCCATTTCCTCTGCTCTTTACACGAATCAGAAAGAATTCATGCTGTGCTATTTCCTCTTCTTGTCACAACAACTCTCACAACAGGGAGTTCTCAGAATTTGAATGCTTAGTCCACGTTTTCATTGGCTGTCTTCTTGACCTAATCCTTTCTGGTGTCACAAGCTGCAAACAGGAGAAGCAGGTGGACGGCCAACAATTCCTAGTAGAGAACACTGAAGAGTTCTAAACAACACAGTGAGCAATTAGCTTTCAAAGAATACAGGAGTTGTTACAATTCAAAAAAAACCCATAACTTCATCCTGCTGGCACAGACTATCAAAATCGAAATGGTGCCAGCAGAATGCATTCCTTTGGCATTGGCTAAAATCAGAAGAACATAGCATAACCCTTAAAATCCATTCATAAAAAAATAAAAATAAAAATGACATATACTTGGGACTTATACTTTGCCACTGGTGGAAGCTGTTCTTTAGCCACAGAACAGATATAGCACAAAAAGCAGCAGTGCAAACGTTGAATGATATCAACATTAGAGTAACACCAATTCCTACCATACCCCACTGGGCAGCCTACAGCTCAACAGTTTGCTATTCATCATTTTCTTTCTTTACAGTCCTATAGCCTGTTTTCTGTCCACATGCCAGTGCCCTTGTCCCCACAAGTGGAATTCATTTGACTAGAGGATTTCCAAGTGTTGCTGTGTAAAGTGCTTTACAACAATCTACCACTTTCCCTTCATCTACCTTTAAGGCTAGATTTTTAACTGATGTAAATCAACATAATCTCATTGACTCCATTAACATTGATTCACACCATGACAGAATCTAGCCCTTTATTTTATATAATGCAATCAAGTGCATCTGGCAAATTTTATAATTCTTTATAAACTCAGTTTACTTGTGGCTCATAGTTCTATTAACTTTTAGACGTTTAGTGAGCCTTCCCCCCACACTTTATTTTTCATTTGTTCCATTACTGTAACAGGAATAGTAGTGTGACTTACCGGATACTTGTCACTCTTCTGTCCAGCTTTTCTTTTGAAGATCCTTTTGAAAAATCCATTTTGCTTTCTCTGGTCTTTTGTTACCTCTCAGTTTTCCATAACTTTGCATTAAAGTATAGGACAACCTTACAATTGAGCAATTTTCTGTCAGGCTGCAATTTATACTTGTGCGTAGGGCAAATATGAGGCCAAGGCATCATTCAAGTGCCACTAAAGCCCTCAAAACAATGGGATTTGAGTGGTACATAGCCCTCTCTAGGACCTTGACAAAAGGGGGAATTTCTTCTCTAAAAATATATCCATACCATCTTCCATCCTTGGGGCCGTTGATTATTTTTTATTGAGTTCAATATAGGTATCCCCAATCCAGGTCTATTGTCCTTTCATACCTCTGAAGGAAATTTACAGAGTTTCCCAATTTTACCCATTTTTGGTTGTGTCTCTATGTAAATAATAGTATATTTTCTTCAGTTTCAGTATTTTCTATTCATTCAACATGAGCCTGTATTTTAATACCTGCTTCCACGTGCACCCTCACCCTTTCCTCAGACAAAGTATGTGAGCTGAAACCTATTCCATAGAGTCAGTTTTTACTTTATTTTTGGTTGTCTGAATTAAATTTTTTTTTAAATTGTCAGTGGTTCCATCAGTTTGTTTGGTAATTCCCCTAACACCACAGCATGAATGTTATGTGCATCCATTGCCATGTGTGGGCCTGATCCAGTGTCATTGGGAAGCCTTACATTGACTCCCCTGGTGTTGCATCATACCCCAGACGCTGAGAATTTTTCCCAGTATCCTCTTATGTTTCCACAAGCTCGGTTTTAATCCCTGTTGGTGTGATCCAGCTTGCTGTGCCTTTCGGTATAGCTGCATGAATATCATAATGTACTGCAAAGAGATTAAAAATGGTGAAGAGGGCAGAGAAGCAGCATGGTGCCAAATAAGGGATTGAAATTAGTTTGCATTATACCATGTGACACATTTGCATTGGGAACATGGTAAAGGTGCAGGCCTAAATCTAGTCACCACAGGCTTCCGGAGGCCGCAAGGACCTTATTTGCCTTTTATGTTTTCTGTGGGGCAACAAACAGAATTGGTTACCTAGGGAGGTGGTGGAATCTCCTTCCTTAGAAGTTTTAAGGTCAGGCTTGACGAAGCCCTGGCTGGGATGATTTAGTTGGTGTTGGTCCTGCTTTGAGCAGGGGGTTGGACTAGATGACCTCCTGAGGTCCCTTCCAACCCTGATAGTCTATGATTCTATGAACTGTCTATTTCAAAATGTTCCAGCAGTGGTTTGAGGCTTTCTTGCTTTGGTCCCATAGATAAGCACTCTCCCAGCTACTGCGCTGACTGTGAACACAAAGCCCGGCAATATGCCATTGCTTACCCAGTAATGGACACCAACTGAAAAAGGAACTCGCTCCTGATCTTATCCAGCCAGCGTACGATATGTTACATTACTCCACATTCACATCCTATTTCCCAACACTGCAAACATCCTTGCTGCGTATTCCTTTCTAAGACTCTGAACGACGTTATCTTCAGCTTATCTTTTCATCACATCAAGAGAACTGCATGTGGGGATTGAGGCACAGACAGGCCATAATACTTTAACTGTTACCGTTTCCATCTCTGTGGCTTTGGCTTATCATTCAAATGGATATTTTTCTAATGCGCTTCTATGCATTTCAAGGGGAAGATTTTCCAAAAGCAGAGATGGGAGCTGTTCCCTAACTGCACGTAGTGCCTTTGAAGATATCCCCCTAACTTAGTCTTTATGAGGCACATTCAACTGCTAAATGCCAGACATAATGAGACATGCTCAGGAGAGATGCTCCTTCAGCTGATATTCTCATTATTATATGAATGACAGTAGCATAGAGGTAGCCCCAGACATGCATCTGGACCTCATTGTGCCAGGTTCTGCACAAAAACAGAACAAAAAGATGCCCCCCCAAGAACTCCTTATCTCTTCCCACTTATCTTTACAGACAAAGGTACAGTGCAATATTTGGATGACTTTGTATGACTGTCCAAAGAGTTCCCTGCTTTGTTAAATACTTCATAAAAGATGGTATCAATTCTATTGATTTCTATGGATAATTTTTTTAAATAAAACAGGCTGAGCCAGGCTTGCAGAAGATACAGGGCTGTTGCTGGGAGGAGTGAGTGATTAGCAATCATAGAATCACAGAATCTCAGGGTTGGAAGGGACCTCAGGAGGTCATCTAGTCCAACCCCCTGCTCAAAGCAGGACTAAACCCAACTAAATCATCCCAGCCATTGTCAAGCCTGACCTTAAAAACCTCTAAGGAAGGAGATTCCACTACCTCCCTAGTTAACCCATTCCAGTTCTTCACCACCCTACCAGTGAAAAAGTTTTTCCTAATATCCAACGGGACCCTAAACCTCCCCCTCTGCAACTTTAGACCATTACTCCTTGTTCTGTCATCTTCTACCACTGAGAACAGTCTAGATCCATCCTCTTTGGAACCCCCTTTCAGGTAGTTGAAAGCAGCTATCAAATCCCCCCTCATTCTTCTCTTCTGCAGACTAAACAATCCCAGTTCCCTCAGCCTCTCCTCATAAGTCATGTGCTCTAGCCCCCTAATCATTTTTGTTGCCCTCCGCTGGACTCTCTCCAATTTATCCACAATGAAATAGTGCAACTAAAAGGGTGCAGTGACAGAGAGTGATAAGACCTTGGGAGGTGGTGACCAGGGCATTTGTGACACATGACTGCAACTCAATGCACTGGGATGGTGATATAATGACTCTACAACTGGCTAAGTACAATTACTAAAAACGGAGCACATGGAAAAATCGAAACTGAGCTGATAAGACTATACATGGGAAACGGAAGGTGGGATGGTGACAACCTCAGAATATTAATTACACTAATAAGGGATAATGTGATAGTGTGAAAGGCCATGCATCTTCCAAGGACATTCATTGGTTGCAACTGACTGACTGGCTTGCTTACTTTTCTAATTGCCCTCTCTCAACTGGTCATCTTTGCTGTAAGACAGAAGTTCTTTAAAACCACGTCAAAACCAGAGCTGGGTGAAAACTAGCAGTGGGCAGATAAATTCACTTTGTTATCTTCTCTCCAACCCCCATCCATGTTCCCTTAAATGGACATCAAGGTTAACATCACCTTTTTTGTTTCTAAAGTATGGTGGGGTTTTTAGAAACCACCACTAGTCAGAATCTTGGTTTTTGTCCAGGAAAGTCATGCCTCACCAATCTATTAGAATTCTTTGAGGGTGTCAATAAGCATGTGGATAAGGGTGATTCAACTGATATAATGCACTTGGATTTTCAGAAAGGTTTTGCTAATGTCCCAAATCAAAGGTTCTTAAGGAAACTAAGTAGCCATGGGATAAGAGGGAAGGTCCTCTCATGGATCAATAGGCTAGCTGGAAAATAGGGACCAAAGAGTAGTTATAAATGGTCAGTTTTCAAAATGGAGAGAGCTATACAGCAAGGGTCTTCCAAGGATCTGTACTGGGACCTGTTTTTTTTCCAACATATTCATTAATGATTGATTAATTAATTAGTGATCTGGAAAATATGGTGAACAGTGAAGTGGCAATGTTTTCAGATGATACAAATTACTCAAGATAGTTAAGTCCAAAACAGACTGCGGAGTCATGGAGGGAATCTCACAAAAGTGGGTGACTGGGCAACAAAATGGCAGTTGAAATTCAATGTTGCCAACTGCAAAGTAATGCACATAAAAAAAAATAAAAATAAAATCTCAACTATACATATAGTGATGGGCTCTAAATTTGCTGTTACCACCCAAGAAAAAGGTCTTGAAGTCACCAAATTCTCTGAAAACTTCTGCTCAGTATGCAGAAGAAGTCAAAAGGCTAATGTTATGTTTGAAACTATTAAGAAAGGGATAGATAATAAGATAAAGTATCATAATGCCACTATATAAATCCATGATATGCCCACACCTTGTATAATGCGTGCAGTTCTGGTCTCCCCACCACTACCCTTAAAAGGATACAGTGGAACTGGAAAAGGTTCAGAACAGGGCAACACATATAATCAAGGATATGGAACAGCTTCCAGATGAGGAAAGACTGAAAAGATTATCACTGTTCAGCTTAGAAAAGAGACAACTAAGGGGGGATATGATAGAAGTCTATAACATCATTAATGGTGTAGAAAAGTGAGTAAAGAAGTGTTATTTACTCTTTCACATAATGCAAAATCCAGGGGTTATCTGATTAAATTAATAGGCTGCAGGTTAAATACAAACAAGAGGAAGTACTTTTTCACATAATGCACAACCTACCTGTGGAATTCATTCCCATGGGATGTGGTGATGGTGAAAAGTATAACTGGGTTTAAAAAAGAACTGGAGAAGGTGATGAAGGATAGGTCCATCAATGGCAAAGGTAATAAAGGTAATAATTGGAGATATACCAATCTCCTAGAACTGGAAGGGACCTTGAAAGGTCATCAAGTCCAGCCCCCTGCCTTCACTAGCAGGACCAATTTTTGCCCCAGATCCCTAAGCGGCCCCCTCAAGGATTGAACTCACAACCCTGGGTTTAGCAGGCCAATGCTCAATGCTCAAACCACTGAGCTATCCCTCCCCCCAAATGGCCATTAGCCAAGATGGTCTAGGACACAACCCCATGCTTGGGGCAACCTTAAACCTTTGATTACCAGAAGCTGGGAGTGGAAGGCCAGGGGTACATCATTCCACAATTGCCCTGTTCTATGCACCCCCCTGAAGCTCTGGTATGACCACCTTTGGAGTCGGGATACTGGGTAAGATGGTCCATGGTCTGACCCAGTATGGCAGCTTTTATGTTCTACTCTGTGCTTAATGTATCATCCAGTGTGACAGCACTCTAGCAGCACCGTAGCTCTCATACTGCATTATTTATTCCATGCAGACCCAGTAGGGAAGAGTGGTCCTTATTGAATCACCCAGTCTATATCTTGTATCACCTGTTTTTTTTATTGGAAGTCATGTAGTGAATCAGCTCCCACCATACTTATATATCCATCAAATGTAGCACATCTTCTAGAGACTGCAAGCAGTAACTCTAGTTAGTGCTGGTTGGGTAGCTGTTTTGTTTGGTGGAGAGCATTCACTGTGAAGTGGTCTAAGACCTCAAACTTAATGTCAGATGGGCTACCAAACAAGTATGTGCTGGCTACATCTTTCAGTCATCACCAAATGACATCCTAGAGGGTAGAGGACCTCTCTGTCTTATTATAAATGTCCAGTCCTCTTTGTTTATATTTGAGGCTCAATGGAAGAAAGGCAGATTGTGACACCAGATAGTACATTGAATTCATGGAATCCGTTTTGGATATCAGAAGGGGCAGAATCAATTTATTTAAACCCAGGCAAGGTTAAAAAAACCCAACAGATTAATGTGCTCAAGTCCTATTCTTAAAGAGATTCCTGTTTGAAAGGGGAGATCCAAAGGAGCTACAGAAAACCAGATTGTATGAACCAGAGCATGAGAGAGAAGTTCTTAATGGTTTCCCCTTTAGATGATTTCTCTGCTGATTATGAGTAGAGACTCTTTCCCACCCCTCTCCACCACCCCAATGCTTGGAGAGGCTGAAGAGCTTTTAACATTGAAAGAGAGAGAACTTATTCAGAAAGCAAGTTTTTTTCCCCACAAGTCCTCACAGCTCTGCTGAAAACAAGAAGTGAAATGGGTCAGGAAAGGAGTTATGGTTAAAGCTGCAGGACAACAGATAAGCCAGCAGGCAGTTAGGAGGCTAAACATTTTATCTAGAAGTGCAGGCCTGGCTTTGTTTCCATCTTGATAAACGTTAGATTGGAGATTCTGCTGACGTGTAGCTTGGGATAGGGGACTCACCATGGAATTGTGGCAAACCACTAAAGGGAAGATTGCATCAAGACTTTGTGCTTCCATGGTCTTATTCAACCTCTGCCTCAATTGCCTTAGCTTAGAGCCATACACAGATCAAACTAAAAGAACAGCAAATATTGCCATATTCTCCTTAACAGCATGAGGCTCTAAACAGCCTGGAAACATTATTTCTTTAATATGTTTCAGAGTAGCAGCCGTGTTAGTCTGTATCCGCAAAAAGAACAGGAGTACTTGTGGCACCTTAGAGACTAACAAATTTATTTAAGCATAAACTTTCGTGGGCTACAGCCCACTTCATTGGACGCATGCAGTGGAAAAAATATATATATATATTCACACACACACACACAAACAGAGAACATGAAACAATATATATAATTAGAGATATACCAATCTCCTAGAACTGGAAGGGACCTTGAAAGGTCATCAAGTCCAGCCCCCTGCCTTCACTAGCAGGACCAATTTTTGCCCCAGATCCCTAAGTGGTCTCTTCAAGGATTGAACTCACAATGCTCAAACCACTGAGCTATCCCTCCCATACACACTATAAGGAGAGTGATCAGTTAAGGTGAGCTATTATTCCTCACATCTTCTTGTCAATTGCTGGAAATAGGCCATTTTCATTACCACTACAAACAGTTCTTTTTCTCTCCTGCTGATAATAGCTCACCTTAACTGATCACTCTCCTTATAGTGTGTATGGGAACACCCATTGTTTCATGTTCTCTGTGTGTATATTATATATCTATCTATATATATCTTCCTACTGTATTTTCCACTGCATGCATCTGATGAAGCCCACAAAAGCTTATGCTCAAATAAATTTGTTAATCTCTAAGGTGCCACAAGTACTCCTGTTCTTTTATCTTTAATATGAGTATTTGTTGTAAAGTGAGGTGCACTGTAGATATTGTATTTGCCTCTATTTTGCAGTTTAGGAGAGTGAAGGAACCATTGAGGAATGAGTGACTTTAAATTTTGTAGTATGTAGTGAATAGTGTTGAAAATTTCAGAACCACTCCTTCCTTAACAGGTTGGTTATCTTTTACCAAATATGTCTAAGGCTGTATGAACACTAAACCCAGAATGCCTTCAGCTCTTTTCAGTTATATAAAGGTTTCTCCTAAAACTGGTTGAGGTATACTGTAAAGGTTGCATCATTCTAGATTCATGAAGAAACTCATCTTCCAGTTGTTTTCTAGTTGATCTGACCATTATAAACATGGAATTCAGTGTCAGTACTATCATCGCTCTCTCTGATGGGAGAGGACAAAAATCAATGCATATATATTAAATGGATTAAAAACTAGCTACCTGATAGATCTCACAAAGAAATTGGAAATTAGAAACCATCATCCAGTGGGGGATGTTCCTAATGGGGTCCCACATAAATCCATTCTTGGCCTAATGCTACTCAATATCTTTATCAATTATCTGAAGAAAACATGAGCGCATTACTGGTAAAGATTACAGAGAACAAGAATTGGAGGAGAGATAAATAATGACAGGACAGTTATAAAGACCAAACTAGATCTCATGGTAACTTGGGCTCACTTGAAGAACATATGTTTCAATCCAGCTAAAAGTAAGGTCATATTTAGGAACCAAGAGCATAGGTCATACTTATAGGGTATGGGATTGTATTTTGGAAAGCAGGGACTCAAAAGGATTTAGCAGCCATGGTGGATAATCAGCTAAACATGAACTAACAGTCCGATGCCGTGGCTAAAGCAGCAAATGCAAATGCAGAGGAATATTGAGTAAAAATAGTGAACAGATTATCATCATTGTATATGGTATTAGTGAGACCAATTCTGGAATGCCATATCCAGGACTGGTGTCCACACTTTAGAATGGACATTGACATCTTGGAAAGGCCTCAGAAAAGAGAGACAAGAATAATCTGAGGTCTGAAAACACTGACTTACAATGGGACACTAAAAAAGCTCAATCTTTTATAGACTGTGAGCTCTTCAAGACAGGAACCCTCTCTTTGTCATATGCTTGTACAGTGCTTTTCCCAGTGGATCTCCTCGGAGCTACTGTAGTATAAATAACATAGGGCAGTTTACTCTTCTCTGTTTGGCAAGCTATACTACAGAGCCTTCTGCTAACTCCTCCATTCCCTAAGGAAGAAACCTTGCATGGCTAACAAGTGCAGAACAACAGGGGTTGTATTACTTGGCTGAAGACATGAGTTATAAACGGCCATCCAGGGAAAGTATCATTCTCACCTTGCTGTAACAAGTAAATGGCAGCGCCGTATCGGCACAAGTTGGATGGGGAATGGAACTGAGGAACGTCTGGGCCAAAAATCACAGACTTCTCCCACTTGAGCAAACAGACAATCTCCTTTAGCTAGCAGGAGTATTAGGGGTCATAAAGCAGCCTCTTTGTGGACCAACCATTAGAGCATGATATTGTCATAAATACTGAGCAGGATCCATTCAGCAAAGAGAAATAGTCGAGATGTGCATTAATCAGCACATTGTATAGCCGCTACAATTTCCGACCCTGTCAAGGCTCAATGACACTCATTGCCCTTCTAATCCTCTCCCATTGTTATATGCAGCACAGTGGTAATTAAGTGAACAACATGCAGCCATTTTTATATGAGGCACATAAGCCTAGATCCTCAAAAGTATATAGGTGCCTAGTTTCCATTGATTTCAAAATACCTCTGAGCATCTGGGCCTCAGGTACCACCGTGATATTTTCAAGTGCAGCACATGTAATTTTTGTATCGTTAGATCTGGATATACATATTGATGCTATTCTGCATCTTTGTGCTTTTCAAATGATACTGGCTAAAATTTTCAGAAGTGTCCTCTAGTTTTGGGTGTCTAACCTGAGATACCTAGAACATCGTTTTCAGAGGTTCTAAGAACTGCAGGTGGCAAAATGCCACAGTCAGGCCCTAAGTGTCAAGTTGAACACCCAAAAACTGAGCATCTAAAATAAGTAGACATTTTATAATTTTTGCCTCTGCATCTATGACATAATCTTGATTGGAATCTAGAACTTAAGTTACATGAAATGTGCAGCCGTGATCTCAAAAGGACCACTTAAGTAGCTTGTATACGTGATATAATCCACATATATACCATGCACAGATAAGAGGTCTTACTAAAGCTCATCTTGTAAGAAGTACACAGTGTTTGCAATCTGCATATTGCATATGGTGCAATATTGAAAGAACATCCTGTAAGACACTGGGACAGAACTTCAGATGGGGTAAATTGACACATTGCTATAGAGCTACATTGATTTACACCAGCTGAGAATCTGGCCCATTGTGTGAACTTCTCCTTCACTTCCATTATGGAGGTTCTGGACCTCACAACAGCATTACAATAAACTAATACTAATACCAAATAATACCATGTTATAACACTAAGAAAAATGTTCACTGGAAATGTGCCTAAAATTAGTTTTGGGTAGGTATTGGGACATAGAAAGTATCTCCTAGAATAGATTTCAAAAGCTAATAACATTCCTGTAAACATACTGATACTTTTAGACATGCCTAGCATAACTATTGAAAGTGAACTGGCAACCAAGATCAGCATCAAAAGACGACTAGGGATTTTCTTCTCTTGTATTATCATCTGCTTCTTACCAATTGTGACTAACATTCTGAGGTGATTTGTTTTTTTAAAGTCAGGGGCAACTATTGTTAAAATATACTGTTGTTGAGAAATTTCAAGTTGAAGGGTGGTAGGACTTTGCAACTACCTGCTAAAAATATACTATAGAAACAAGTTAATTTTATTTCAAAGAGGGTAACAGCTTCAAATAAGATGTTTAGATATGGACATTTTAGGGTCTGTTTAGTATTTATTTTATTTTAGGAATATAAGGCTTCTACTTGATAGATCAAACTCTCCTCTGCTGTGAAGATAGTGATCGGCTAGTAAAAGCAACAAAATAAACAGTTAGAAGGGTTGAAAACTGGAATCAGAACTGAACGGCTACCACATCTATGCAATACTCTTCATTCCTTGCAGCATCTTTCAGTGTCACAGTGAACTAAACATAACCAGCCCTAAAGCTGGAAGAGACGCTGATGTATGCAACCAAAAGGAAATAATAAGGATTAGCAAATTGGAGCCCAGGAAGTGAGAAAACAGGGGTGAATGGTGGTGGATCTCATGGAAAATGTTGACTTTTCATTGAAAAACTGAAAAGTGTCGGACCAAAACCAGAAAGCTTTGTGGGCTTAATGTTTTCAAGTTTTTCAATGAAAGGTTACTGTTTTCTGAAAAAATAAGAAACTTTGGGAAATTTAACTTAACTGGAAAAAAAAATCCAACAACAGTTTAGACAGAAAATGTTCAACCAGCCCTCAATATTAGTTAGGGCAAAGTTTTAGCCAATAAGAAAGCACCAGGGCTAAACATCCCTAACTAGGAATGGTTCATAAGGGTCAGAGGGGATGGATCAAGATCTTTCTCCCTTGTCTAGTTGGGACAGTTCCCCATGCCCCGGGATGAGTTTTGATGGCAGATTGGGGAGGAATGGAGGTTCTAAACTTATGTGGAAATTTTGTTCTTACTTCACTCTGAACATGGGTTGTAATGTGGAGTTATGGGTGTGTATGAATTAATAATAAACATTAATGAGATAATACTTAGCACTTCTATAGTTTCATCAGAGGCGTTAGACTTTCTTCGGCACAAACACGCTGGTAAATGTTTTATTCAGATACCTCATCAGTGTTACTTGTAATAAGCATGAATAGGATATGCAGGTTATTCCATAAGCATATTAATTTTAAAAAAGCTTTCATTCCAGCCCCAAGTTTCAAGCAAACTTACACATTAATCCCTTCAACTCATATTTCATTGTATCCAAGAGTCATCATAGCTCACAAGGTACTCTACTGTGAAAAATTATGCACTGATAATACCATGCTGGAAATCATGGTCTGCCCATATGATACAGCAGCAGGAAAAAATAATATGGTCTGAAGGGTAAAAGTGGAGTTTACTGAGGACTAAATACATTAGGATTGACATAAAAAAAATCAAGTTCAAATTGAAATCCAAGCAAAATTTATTTTTGTCCTTCAATTATTCTGAATTTTGCAATGGTGAATGTGGAGGGCATATATATCTGTCATACTCCTTGCAGCGTCGTACTTAAAAATGATTCAATATAGGTATTCAGGTGAACAATGGGATGGGATGGTTGGTGCACAAGAGCTCCCATCCCTCAAGAGGAAGAGAGGAGGTTGGTTGTTGCAGGACCTAGCATGGTTATGTTTGATTCAAACAAGAAAAAGCAGACAGGCCATGAGCTGTAGCAAAGCTTCCATTCTGGAGCAGACAGAGTGAGGTTGTGCTGAAGACACAAGTAGGTGGCACAGTGGCTCAAAATTACAGTTGGAAACGCTTCACAATACTTTTGCATTATAATATCCTCTCTGGGGGAGGAGGGAAGGGGCCATTTTCCAGTAGATGGAAAAACTCCTTGGTTCCCTGGAAGAGATTCAGCCCTTCAGACTATTTCCTAATGCCTAACTTAAGGCAGAGACTTAAGGAGGGTTGACCTGCTGCTTTGCTTTTAGCTATTGTCAGGGAGGGCATCAGAAAAGGGCACTGTTACACCATTATTTGAATCTCAGCCAAAAAATGTATGCAGGTGTAATAGTATACGATACTTAAAGCATTGATAGTAGACTTCCTCAAGCCACTTCCTTAATGACCTGAGATCCTGCATGGAATCTTCTTCATGTGCAGACAAATAAGACCTCACCAGACTTTCAGGTTTTTCTTTCTCCCCCTCACCTCTTACAGCCTGATCCGAAGCCAACGGAAAGACCATCACAGACTCCAAGAGCTTTGGACTAGGCCCCTATTTTGCCCCTCCCACCTTCTCCATCTCGTAACAGTGTGACGTGACTTCTCTTTCAGCTGGGAGGGTAACTGTTGAGTGAAAATATGTGCTTAGAGCGTAACATTCCCTGTATCTTGGAATCTTTCAAAGCGAAAACCTGTAGCCAACAGTAATGAACACACTATGGAGAAAAAAAAAAGGAAAAACTTGCTAATTAAATGTAAGCACACATCTCTGAGACAATATCCACCACCAGCACTTAAATTAAGGTGTAGATTCATTCAGGGGATGCTCAGAGCTGTTACCATTATGAGGACACTGATGAGCTCCTTAAAAGGAGAGAGGATGAATGCTTTTTAGAAACTGAACCAACATTTTATAAGAGCTTTAAAAACAAAAGCAACCCACAACTTATGGAGTTTCATAAGGTGGGTTTTTTTAGTTTTATTTTTAAAAACATTTATTTGAAAGTGAATCTAATGCTTGTGAAAGCTATTGGATTGACAGCTCTGAAAACCAAAGTCCTTTATTATTATTATTATTAATAATAAGTGAAGGAACAGGTACAGGCAATGCAAGCTTCCCCACCAAGCTAATCTGGAAGGAGCATGTCTGGATATTGGAGTATTTCTACCTCCAAATCCAGTCAAAAGGCCTCTCTGGTGAGGGTGCCAATATGGTGCTTAATTTAAATGTGTGTCCAATAGGAATTGGATTGAGATAACTCATATTAAACACTGTCGGCCAAATGACAATTGTCAGTTGCCACCAGCTTAGCTTGCATGTGAACTGTTGATCTTAAAGGGAACAGCCCTGAACAGATGGGGCCAAACTGAAGACAATGGGCAGACTATCCTTGTCTGTCCAGTCTTTTTCATGTTTTCTGTATTGTATGAGAATTCTTTCCAACTTGTTAATACAAATCATCATATGTGAGTGTGATTCCTACTACAAGGTTATTCAGCTATTGATATTTTCAGTTGCAGGAGAGAAATGTATGTGAACACCAATGTCACCAGAAAGTTGGTATGGAAAACCCTTTCATGTCAGAAGTTTGTTTTTATTGGTAAAATATTAAATAATATACAGAATTAAAAACTGCACTTACACTTCTGAGAAGAAATAAGTCTTGGACAAATTATATGCTTGTTCCTGAGATTCCCTACGTTTATTCCAGTAGCTGTGCACTCAGACAGTACAAACCTTTATAATATAATCCTTTTCACAAAGTATTACAAAGTTTCTGCAGCTTCTTCTTGTATTTATACACACATACAGACTCGCACTCTCACATGGCTGTACAACACTCATACACATACACAGTACACACACACAGGTATGATGGAACCATATTATGCACATACGCTAAAGGGAAGGGAAAGAAAATACAGGTCCCATATTTCAATGTGCAGTGGCAAAACTGTTTAGCAGGGGTGTATAGATTTGCATTAGAGTGGCTCATGAGTACCACTGCTGTAAGGGTTGTTTCAGAACTTCTGTCATAAGGGCATATTCCCAAACCCACTGAAGGCAGCAGGAAGATTCGCACTGACTTTGAATCAGGCCTCAACCCTGATGTTTAGAGATTTAAACGAGCTGTAAACCTCTGCACAGAATTGGAACTCAACCTGGAGGAAAGTTGTTTGCCATGCTACTCAATTGGTTTGCCTCTGCCTAAATGACAGATGTCAAATTCAGCCCTAGGGTAAGCAGGGTGCAACTCCACGGGAATGATTAAAGGTGCATTCATATGCAACCAAGCTTCAGGGTCAGATTCTGACACCCCTCCTCATGCTCAGCAGCTTCTTGCTCCAAGAGTGATCCCATTGACTTTAACAAGACCCTTTGTGGAGTAAGGGGCTCTGCAAAATGCCTTCGGTATCAGAATCTGGCCCTACGAGCATGAAAAATAACCTGTGGCGCTCATAAGGCTGAACGTGTTTTGCTTCTTTTAATTCAAAAGCATCTTGGAAATAATTTTGGCAATCGGTTGGCGCATGAAAAGCTCTGATTGCCTTTGCTATTATTACAAGGAAACATCTTAAATACAAATTGAAAAGACAAAAGTGGCTACTGTGCATGCGCAGTAACTGCCTGTCCAAGAACTCTCAGAGGGATTTTTTATTTAGTACCTAAATACATATTTACAGAACAGCGGCTTCAGTCTACTGGGAAATAGACATTTAAAAATTAGATATAAATATGTATGATATGTAAAACAAGCCCCATCTACACGTATATAAGACAACGACAGCTCTAAAGAAGCTCTTCTGGGCTCAAGTCCTGCACTTCTTATACAGGCAAATCTCCCACTGTTATCAATGGGAGTTTTGCCTTAGCTAAGAGGTTAGGTTCTGATCCAAAGCCCATCATGGAAGTCAACAGGAGACTTTCTATTGAGTAGGCGTTGGATCTGCTTTATAAATGTCCATGTTAAGTGCTTTTTTTAAAAGGAAAAAAAATGTATTTAAAAAGGAACAAGAGAAATAGAGGCAATAAAATATGTCTTTAGTTCAAACCATTGTATATGTTTTGATGTCAAACAAAAGCAGGGAATAAAGAATGGGCTTTAGCCTTAGCTTTTAGTTTCTCACCTTTTGTCAGCCTGCTTTGCAATTTTAATGTATGTAATTGTTTGAATCAAATCCTTTAAAGGATTTAAGATAGAGCATTTTGGTTTTTTTTTTTAAATTTGTGTTGACTGAGGAAAGAAAAAGAAACCACTGTACATTTTTAAGACGTCAGGAAAATATTGCACTTGAACAGAAAAATAACCAAAATTTTTTTTTGTTTGTTTTTTAAAAAAACGGAGTAATATAAGCAATCTTCCATGTTTGCAAGAAGCACGTTCTGAAAGCAAGGTCTAAGAATGAAGCATCAGGAGCAATTTTGAGGTCAGTGACCTCAACCCTGGAATACAACAGTAGCAAAACTTCTTTTAAAGCATTTTCTTCCAAAAGGAAAAAAAAAATTATGACTTTTTAAACTTTACAATTTTAAACCTAACATTTGCATTAAAAGTTTCCAGTCTCTCATAAAAAGATATACATTTTAGAGGGAAAAATTCAACCCCAAAATAAAACTGACTAAAAAGGAAGGCAAATATACAGTATCATAAGTACATAGCTGTGGAGTCATCTCTTTAGGTACCCTAGTTTTGAAAGTGTTACAAAGATTATGTACCTTAGTATTTTTTTCTCAAATCAATTTTTTCTTTTTTCCCTGTTTTTAATATAAAACTACACTTGAGTACAAAAATATGTAAACAGCCTGTACAGCCAACGAACAAACAGAAAAAATAATAATAAACTAAACAGCCCAAAGCTATGAGAGATAAGAGCTGGCCCAGTCTTTAAGCTAAGAGGAGGAGGAGGGGAAGAGAGAAAGAGAAAGCAACAAAGAAAACTTTGCTACATGAAACAGGAAGTGAAGATGTTCAAGCTCTGAGAATGCTTGACAATTAGTCAAATAATTGATCACGGTTTCAGAAGTTTGAACTACTACAAAAATAACCCAAAGTCCTTCCCTTGTTACAGCGTGTTCAGAAATGAACATCCATTTCCAGTAAGTAATGTCAAATCTCAGTAAGTGCATAGTAGGGGATTCAGTAACCTCTGCCCCTTCACAAAGCTTTTCTTACTCTATGTCATTTGAGGTAAAACTAAACTGCCCAATTCCCTGCAAAATGGCTCCTTAGTGCCCACTATGGGGTCATGCTCTTGATTCTGCTTTTGCCGGGAGACCTACATATTTTACATTGGATTCACAATGAAAAGTACAGCCTACTAGTCATTCATGGATGGGGTGAAGTCTAGGACACACATTTAAATGAATACGTATTTACCGTAGAACCTCACTAATTTGTACTAGTGACTGAGACTCAACGAGAGAGACTGAACTTTACAAGTTAGCAAATAAGGCTCTGATCCAATAAAAGAAATTAAGCACATGCTTAACTTTAGTCCTTAACAAGTTGGCCACTTGACTTGAGTGGGATTGCTCAGGAGCTTAAAGTCAAGCAAGTGATTAAATGTTTTGTTGGACTCAGGCATATGGGCTTTATCCAAAGCCCACTGGAGTCAAAAGGAGTCCTTTCAATTGGCTTCAATGGGTACGTCCACAATGCAGTGCGAACCCAGGGTTTGAACTCAGGCTCAAGCCCGCCCCCACTTCTGTCTACACACAAACTGTGCTAACCCTGGGCTCAAACTCAGGGTCCTAGAACCCTGTGGGGGTGGAAGGTCCAAGCCTGAATCAACAGGCTTCAAGCCCTGTTGCTTTGTAGTGTAGATGCAGCTCCGCTGGACTCATGCTCTGGGAGTATGCCAAAGTATTCCACAATCCCATGGGCCACCTTTCTTTGTCCTTTGGTCAGTTAAGTCTGGTAGACAGGCAAGTTTTTCCACACTGCACCACGAACAAAGGGGTACAGCAGCCACATTTTGGGAGGATGCCTCCACTCTGGGGTATTGGTGGTTGGATGTGAGCCTGCACAATGCAATGTAGATTCTGGAGCCCCAGATTGGGACCCAAGGTTCAACCATTTCTAACTTGGTGTTACAAATGCTTGTAGACACTCAAGCCCTAGGTTAATAAGCCCAGAGTCTGCTAACTCGAATTCTACTAACCCTGGGCTTACATTGCAGTGTAGACATACCCAATGAGTTTTGGATTAGGCCCTAAGTGAGCAAATATGATTTAAAAGAAGAAAAGAAAAAAAAGAGCCAAAGCACCTCAGAACATGCATTGAGCATTTAACTTGACAGCTATCATTTACTTGGACTTCATAATACTTCCGAACATGCTAGTAAATATAGCACAGTATTTTTTTGTAAAAATATTGAAGGCTTGAGTAACAATAGACTTCACTGCAGCAAGCTACTATTACATTTTTGTTGAGAAAGTCTTTTTGTATGCAGATTAGCTAGGTTCTACGGTATGTCTGAAAGGGAAAAGATCCCATATAAGGAGATAACGATGAATTTATTCCCAAATGGAATGCCTGGGTGAGATTACTCCTCTCCACCCTGTAAGACTGCGAGTGAACGTTCGTAGGCAGGAACACACGTTTCCATGAATACCAAGGGAAAGGTTTAGCAATTTAGCCATTTATAGAGGTATCATGTTATTGTTACCCTGGCCTAGCGTTGTTAACCTGGCGTGGAGGAAAGTTAGCAGATTACCATCTCATGAGCCTATTGTGCTCATTTCATATTCTAAGTGATTAATATTGGAAAAGAAATCACATCCTCCCAGGAATGCATCATGTAAGTCCTGCGTGAAGCTCAGATGATACCAAGTAATATTCTTTTTATACAGTACTACAGGAAAGTTCCTGATGGGACTTTACATTCCAGGAGAGGTCAAATACTTGCTATGGGTCAAACTCTTCTATCTATCTCCCACCCAGCCACTGTGAGCGTGGAGGGTTCTGACCACAGGGGAACCTCTGTGTTTATTCTGTGTGGGGCCTGCTTATGTCCCAGCACACAGAGATTTGCAGCAAAGCCAGGGAAGATCAGCAGATCAGTGTCTACATGTTTCCAATGGAAACTGCCAGCCCTTTGGAGCAGGGATGTAGGTAGGGGCTGCAGATCCCTGAGGCTACCATTGCCGCAGTGGAAAGCCCTATGGTCTGATGGAAGGACGGCTGCCCTGCTGACCTCTGTGGCACACTTCAGTTATTCAGGCTGTGTGCTGGGACTAGGATCCAACCCTATAGCAATGCAGGGTCAGCTGTTGGGAAAGTGGCAGGAATGGGTCAAAAACTAGGTCACCGGTCCCATAAGGCAAGTACCAAAAAATACTGAATTTTTCACCGAAGAATTCTGCTAATCCAACCCCTAATATGACACACAGCTCCGTCTGGCTTGAGAAACCAATCACATTTCCTAATGCCTTTCACAGAGGAGTTGTGTTTTCCTCTCATCTTATCTGAACGAGCGGCATAGCAGTGGCACCGTAATCCGCAAGCTTCCACCTCCCTATTTTTGTATTAATTTTTTTTAAGCTAAGCAAACTTTTGCAATGATACACTACTTTAAAATATATTCTCGTTCCATCACGCCATTTGATGCTGAGCAAGACAGCGCTGAAGTACACAGAGGGTTAGATTCTCAAGTCTGCAGCCTTGGTGCAATGGGGTGCAGAGAAAGGAGGAAGGTGGTCTTACACCAACTTTCTGCACCAAACCTCTTAGGTTCAGGGGGCAGGCGGGAGCTTTCTCGGCCCCTGGCATTGTTTAGAGCAGCGTCAGAACTGTTTCTAAACTATGGCCATTATCCACGTGCTGCCTGCCAGCTGGGGACTGCCGGAGCACGCTGTGCCCTGGACAATTCCACACCCCTTCCCTTTCCCAAGCCCAGGTAGTGTAGAGCCAGCTACACCACTTAGGGATTTTCCTACTCCAGGGGAAATCCCAGCTTCCTCTGTCCCACTCTGTAACATTAGTGTTTCTTTGAAATGCATTGTGAAAGGCTATGGTATGAAACAGTGGCTTTCAAAATGCATTTGAAAAAGGCACATATACAATAAAACTTATTTGAATGACATGATACAGTGTCTATACTATTTCAGAATCATAAATCTCCGGATGCTTTATGCAGCATATCATCACTGATGTTAACTTAAAAACAAAACAAAACACAAAAAAAGGATAAAAGCCAACTAAAACAGAGCCACTTTTGCAAGAGTCTGCTATATTGCCTACTCTGCTAACAAAATTACCCTTCTTCTTTCTGAAGATCTTAATGAAATTACAAGAAATAGTTGCTTCAAAGTAGTGAGGTAAACGGAAGTTAACTAACTACGGAACCTTAAAATTGCTACTCAGGCCCTTAGTTCAGCTTGCAAATCTTCTATTAGGTACAACTGGAATAAATCACTTTTTGGAGTTAGAAGCCGTTTGTTCTTTTGTGGCCACTTTTTTTTTTCTGTGCATCCATAAGAAAAATGTAGAAGGCCAGCCCCATAAGTCCTACAAAAGCCCAATTTCAAAGGACTGAATTTCATTCAGACTGGATCCTGCAACGCAATGAGCATTCTAGCCCCTATCCAGCAAAGCACACGTTTAAAACAGCAATTTGGAGAGTTAGACAAATGTTGTATTTCTGTACTTGGTGGTGTATGAACTCTGTGACTGGTGCCCTAACGTTAGAGAGGCTAATACTGCAGGTAAGAGTCAGGGTGATTTACAAAAACAGGTTCTCTAAGTGGAGCCCAATATAGGTTAATGCTGAGACATCTTCTTTCATTGATGGAAGCACTTTTTAAGGAGAATGCAGTTGGTTTAATCTCCTTAAGTACATGGTAAAGAGCTGGTTTTATACAAAAATCCTATATATTTAGTTCTGGATTCAATGAAAAGGGCTTTGGCAGTAAAACTCATTAGCCATAATGAAGGACGGAAACGTAACTAAAGCTCTGAGCACCCAGCCCTGGGTCATATCAAGACCAGAACTTGCACCTGTTTAGACCAAATCTGAATCTGGCTCTTTTCCCCCTTCCAAATCTAGGTAAAGAGTTTATTGACAGGGACATTTGGAGGAAAAAGCTATTTGTAAGCAAATATGGGAAATGCTCACAGAAAGCAAATTCTGAATTTTTAAAACCCAAGAATTGGAATGGAGTTTTGAGTCAAAAGACTTATGCATATCCTGCGTGTCTACCCAAAACTAGCTAGGTTTTAGCACGTACTTTGAACAAACGGCTAGTGAACAATAGCAAATACTTGGAGCAAACTTCTCTGCTAGTGGACAATCCCCAGACAAAGACTTATCTGCTGAAATTTCTCAGTAACTCATTTTGAATATCCAATGAATTTGATAAAGTCAATAGCTGCTCTTAGAAATCCGCAAACAGCAAAAGAGAAAAATTCATCATCTGAGGTCCCAATCCTGCAGGCTCAGATTTGTGGGCAGACCCATAAGTCCATATGGAACCCCACTGCAATCTCCATGGAGTCCTCCTTGGCATGTGAGCTTGCAGAACTGGAGCCTGCATTATTGACTGTGAACTGCTCTCTTCACTGTAATCCCCCATAGACATGCATTTGCTGATTATGCTAAGAATTAGCCCAAACCTTTACTCAAAACTTGAACTGTTTGGTCTAGACAGGAGTTGCAGCTATCAAAAGGTGATGACTAAAATCATGCTGTCCCTCTGACACTCCTGCACAACCCCAGCATGACAAAGATGTTCTGTGAATCTCTGTGGCATTAGGGGCTAGTGCTATGTCACGGGGCGTGCCTGCCAATATGCACTTCTCCCTGTGACAGCTTCTAAAATGGTAGCACTCGGGGTTGATCTCACAGAGCTGCACTGACCTGCCAAGTGATTCTTGAATAGCACCATATAAACTGCATTGACTGCAAAGAGGGGGGGAAAAAAAAGGGTTAAGGTCACTGAAAGGGACAAGAGAAACACTGGACTGTGGTACTGGGTCAGACTGTGGCCAGCTCCAGGGTGTGTACACAAAGGGATCTTCCCATTCCTTTCCCTTCCTTACACTCCTATGCCCTGGTGCTAGCCACCCCAAGGGGCCCACTGTCACCCTGCCTACAGAAGCGATGGCAGTTTGCACTCCCTTAGAGGTGCAGCAATGGGCTTGACCTCCTCCATTCTTGCCAGCTCAGGCAGGCCATTTCTCAATGCCTTTCCATGCTCCTCACCACCCCCAGCACAGGGCTAGTGACTTCGAGAACTTTTTATTTTACAGTTTGTTCTCCAATCAGCTGTCATGGTTGGGCAGAATTCAAGATCACCTTTTAAAAGAAAGGAGACCATACCACAGCTAGGGAAAATCCACATCGGGTTCAGGAAACCATTCAGGGAACATCCCAATTGTCACATTGGGGAGGCGGTTTGCCTTCTGTGGAGGAGGCAAGGGACAGGTCACGTCACGAGAGAAACCACATGAGTCTTAGGTTATGGGCAAAGGATGGGGACAACCAGATGTAATCCCTTTGTCAATGCACTGCTTCCTATTCCTCCCTCTCCACAATGGGCATGTGGCTGCTTCTGGAACTATGCCATTGTGGTTGTGCCTAAACTGTGCCCCCTCCACCCCCAGCCCAGACAGTGGGGTTTTCAGAGTGTGAAGGGGGAACCCATAGGACACAATGCTAACTTGATCACTGCCATCTCCGGCAAGGTAATCCCCATGGGTTTTCATGGAGAAGATGTCACAGAATCCAGCTATCTCCCAATCCTGTCCCCAGCGCACGACCTCAACAGCCACAGAGGATCAGCCCTATAGAGCAATGGTGGGGCAGAGGAGGAACTGCTATCCTATTCCACATCCCCTGGCCAATTGCAGTTCCCTTCTTTTCCCATTAATAGAGGGGAATGTATGCCCTTTAATAACTACCCTGGGAGTCAAAGAAAGAGTTCAGTGGTCATGAGCAGGGTATTAGCTACTTTGACTGTGTCAGGCACAAGAGAATGAGAGAAATAGGGGCAGCTAGTCTTGCCTGAGCTTTATCTGTATCAAACTTAATAAGGGTGGAAGAAAAAAAAAAAAGACATCAAGGACAACGTTGGAACCAGCTCTTTTTATCTGTCTCTTCAAAGTCCATTCTTTCCCATCCTTGATAGCTCTCACATTACATAAGGGGACATTTCTATCCATACTGTATTATAATTAATAGGCTACTGCTAAACTTTACCAGCTCCTACTTAATAGCATTTCAGTGCCGGGAAACAGTCATCAGGTAATCTGGCCATGATCTACTGTATCCTTTCAAAACACAGGTTCTAACTGCCAAGTGTGTCGCCATAAAAAGATTTCAATCAATACCACTCAGCTCCTACTTTCTAATGTTGTAGGTCTGGCAAGATAAGAAAAACAGACCAAAACGAGCAAATGGGGATTCATTATGGCCTCATCCTTCAATTGCGTATGCACTTAAGTAACTTTACTCATATGAAAAGTTCTCATTGAACTCAACCAAGGTACCCATGTGCAAAAAGGCTATGCACTTGTGCAAATGTTTCCAGATTAAAGCTCTATTTTTGCAGTTCACTTTCACTAATGATTGATATAAAAAGAGTTGGGTTTCATGTTGGGTTTAAGCTTACTTTCTGTAGAGCAATCAACTCAACCTACAGGATTTTGACTGGGGCGTCTGTCTTGCATTGTCAGAAAAAGAAAAGGAAAAAAAGAGTTGGCATTGTTCTTGTTTGGTCTGTACTTAAATGGCCTGATCACACCAGCTTTTTTTTTTCTTCCCTGCAGTGAAATTAGTAAGTGTCAATAATACTAAATCAAACTACCCTTAGTGCCTCTAGCTCATGTACCCTTTTCCTAAAGTGTGAAGTGATATCAAATCAAATTAGCAACTGTTTTTCCGCATGGCATTCACACTCTCCTAGAGCAGAAGGGGTGCATCAAGAGCTGTAAGGGCTTCTATCCAAAAAATAAAGAGGAATTAAGGATACTAGGTAGTCACTGATTCAACAAATTACAAAGCAAAGGATTCATTGGAGAGGTGGCTAGCTAGGGCCAGATCCTGAGCTGGTGTAGCTCAGAGGATTCCATTGAAGTCAACAGAGCTCTGATGATTAATGCCAGCTGATAAACTGGCCACCAGTGTTTTCCGAGGAGTAAGCCTTACTTTAGGCTGCTGCTGAGAGGCTGATCCTGTAGATGATCAGATGAGACAGTTTTTGATATATATGTTTTAAAGAACACTTTGCTACTAGCACATCTGCAATTTTAAAATTTGCAATGTTAAAAACCAAATTATTTTAGAACAGCAGCAGAATCTCTTGAGTAAACTGCAGAATTTGTATTCACTCCTAGGATATTTACTGTCCTAGAAGCTAGGTAAAAAATGTTATTTGTAAATGATGTTTCTTAAAAACACATGGTGCAACTAACTAGGTCTGGATACTAGGAGGTCTATAAGAAGCCAGTGAATCAACACAATTACGGAATAACAGCAAATCAGCAATTCTAAAAATGTGTTTCATAAGTTAAGTAAAATAACATCACAGAACCTCAAACTTACCACAGGAGGCCCCAAGACTTATGAAACTAAACTCTTGTTATGTGGTACAGTGTTACACATACATATTGTATACATTCCACGGGGAAGTAAACACAGAAGCCATGGACATAGCTCACCCACGGAAGTAATTTTGCAAGGAATATTGACTTTGATTCGTGCTCCTAAATCCCTAAAATAAAAGTTTTGCTTTAAAAATAATTGTTCATTCTGTAGAATACAATTGCCCACTCCCCCTATCTTCCCCACCATAGCTATACATTTGAAAGGGCTTTCCTCTGAAATGTTTCTACCTATCTGCCTGAAATTATTAATCTACAATTGGGTGGGAACTCATTATGACTTTAAAGCAGCTACCAGAATTGAGCAATACCCAACATATGACATGATGTACAGCTAACTGTGACAGAAATGGACTGCCTTTCAATTCCCACAAAATATGCTAGACAGATCACCAAAACAGAACAACAGCAACAACACAAAACTCTCTCATCCCTTCCCTTCCTTCCTTCCATTCTTAAACTGGGCAGAGAGACTGAGGTTGGGTCCATACAATAAGGTTAATAATAATAATTAAACAACAGCAACAACAAAACAACAACAACAAAAGGTGGGTCAATGAAAAGTGGGATTGTAAGTGCAGTACTTCTTCATGTGCAGTTCTTCTACTTCATAAGAGTCCCCTTTGGATGAGAAGGCCTAGTGGAATGTGTGCTCCCCTCGAACAATGTGCGACGAGAACTCATAGCGGTCCTGGCTTCGATACCCACAAATGTTGCATTCTAATGGGTCCCGGTAGCCATGACAACCCATGTGGATGGTGTACATGACGTGGTCTAGGAAAAGAACTCGACAGTGCTCACATTTGAAGGCCCTAATCTGCTCCCCTTCTCCATTGAAGACCTTATAGATATCCTTTAAAGAGCCCTTAGAAGCCTTTGTGGCATCCAAAGCCTTGGTGTCCTCCTTCATGTAAGCTGGGCTTTGCTTCCTCTTGGGATTTAAGGCAGGGTTTCCTTGGTAGGACTGGCGGTCTTCATGGCTGCTCTCCGAGTCAGTAGAATCCAGGCAGCTATTGCTGGGGGAGGCCTCTCTTTCCTGGGGTCGACTCTTTGGTCTGATGAGGGAGATAGGGCCATCTATGTTGTTTTCATGACTGTCAGCTGTTTCCCTGCTAATGGGCCTTTCTATCCTAGGATGATAGACCTGAGCATAAGCTGAGCTGATGACCGGGGCCACCTCTGCAATTGTGCTTGGTGTGTGGTGCATCAGGGGGTGAAGTGCGTCAGCTCCAAGGTAGTTGATTGCATTGTTGATGGCTTGGTCCATCATGTGAGACTGCATCAGCTCAGCCTCTTTCTCATAGGTTAAGTTCATATCAAAGTGAATATCTGGATAGCCAAATCTCATGATCTTTTCACCTAAAGGCAAGAACAAAACGAATGAGAAAAAGAAAGTCACCTAGACATTCAACTGTAATAGAGAAAAACCCTGAGTTAGTCACAGAGTTTAAGGCAAGAAAGAACCGTCTGATCATCTAGTCTGACCTGTATATCACAGGCCACTACACACCACCCAACCTTCTCCACACGAGGCCCAACAACCACAATTAGATCAAGGTATTACAGCCCTCAGTGGGCCACAGGAAAAAAACAGGAGGGACTAAAGTGCACCAGTGCCTAGGCCTCTGCAGTGGCAGGAAAAGGATTAAGTGAGATATACCTAGACCATCCTAGCAGGTGATCCCTGCCCCGCAATGCAGAGGAAGACAAAACTCCCCCAAGGTTACTGCCAATCTGACCTGGGGGAAAATTCCTTCCCAACTCCATATATGGCGATCAGTTAGGCCCCGAACATGTAAGCAAAAACCAGCCAGAGGAGCACCTGGAGGTGGGGGGGGGGGGGAGAGTGGAGAGAAGCTCTGTACCACCTCAGAGCACCACCCCATCCAGTCCAGTGTCCATCTGTAGTTGTGGCCATCTCTGATGCTTCAGAGGAGTGAGCAATAACCAAACCAAACCAACCAACCCCAAACCACAGAATACACTGGAGAAAAAAAAAATCCCTCACTGCCCTCTACAGATGACCAGCTGTATTCCTGACTGAGGGTGAAATTCACCCCCGGGCAGAGGGCCAGCACCAGGAACCCTTCAAGTGTCACTTAAGCTCTATATGTGGTGTAGAGATCTTATGTGAGCCCTCTGCCCAGGGATGGGATTGCACCCTCCGCGCAGGCAGTCTTGAGTCTTAACTCTAGATAAGCCTATGGCTGAAATGAATTCCAGACCTGATGGAAACCATCAGATGATGTTCTCTGTGCTCCAAATGAGGAAATATGGGACCAGCTCCTCGGCTGATGGAAAAGAGCGTAATTCTATTGACATCAGTGGAGCTACACCAGTTTATACCACCTGACTATCAGGCCAAAGGTGATTTCTTTTTCAACATAAGATTAAATCAGCCATGATGCAGAGGCACCTGTATGAGACACGCAACTTGTCTCACACCTCACAGTGGGGCTGTATTGAGGGGGCTCTCTAAACAACGGCCACACAGGGCAGAAATACTGGGGCCTAACAAACCTGCAGACCCGCAAGTGTGCAGATGCAATGGCCTGCAGAAGTAGTGAAGGGTGGTTGCATCTGCCCATAGACTGCAGTAGTGGATGCAGGTAGTGGGAGGCTGAGCTGAAACCACAGGTCCTAGGTTGGGGTTTAATTTTGCATTTCACTCAATTATTCAGACTGAAAGAAACATCTCTTTTAAAGAACACAGTCTATATATATCAGGATACTGATATAACAAAATCACATGTCTTAGTTTAGTTTATCCACAGCAGAGGCTAAACGAATATCACTTTCGCTGACATAAAAGTCAAGTCTATAAGGTATGATTTACCACTGTGTTACTCCAAATGTAGACTTGTATAACCCTGTTAAAACCGTTGAAGTACAGCAGTGTTTAAATGGAATAACATAGTGGTGAATCATGCCAATTATGGGAAAAAAAATTGGTTCTGACATAAGGTACATCTCCACTGATATGAACAGTGTTTCTTCTTGTTATACCTAGGCTGAATCTGGCCCCATTTCTTTTCCAGTGATATTATTGTATGGCATCATGTAAATGGGAAGGTCAATTAACAGCTCTTTAAAAAGTTTTGTTTCCATTTTTCTAGTTGAAAAGTTAAGGTTCTATTTTAAAAGGTACTGGATAGTGGATTTTATAAACTAAACAACTTTGTTGGTTTTCATTCTCTCACCACTTCCCACTCTATCACCCAACAGAAACATTGTATCCTCAGTACTGCAAATAAATTAATTCAGGCAGTCACTAATGTCACTACTTTGTCTGTCCAGGAACTTAAAAACCTCAGACTTCTCTTTCAATTTTTGGCAAATCTGCCTGGGGCAAAAAGCATTCACACGAAAGAAACAGGCACAATCTCAACTCTCCTGAAAGGCATCAGTACCTTTCAATATAGCAACATCACCTGTAATAATTAATACTGGATATTCCACTCCCTTTGCCTTGTCTTAAAACAATGTGTAAAAAGAGAAATGATTTTACATTATACATGGAACAATTAGGTTATATTCTCAGAGTCCGCACGTCACTTATGCTTGGGAACTTGGACCCTGAGTCAGCAAACTACCGTACTTATGTATGTGCCTAATCTAAAGCACGCAAATAGTCCCACTGACTTCAATGGCAATACTTGTGTGCTTCAAATCAGGCAACAAGTTAAAGCACCTGGATGAATCAGAGCTTTGCTATGGTTCTCCAAGGCTAGGGTGACCAGACAGCAAGTGTGAAAAATCGGGACGGGGGTGGGGGTAATAGGAGCCTATGTAAGAAAAAGACTCAAAAATTGGGACTGTCCCTATAAAATTGGGACATCTGGTCACCCTATCCAAGGCTGACCACAGTGAGGTTATAATTTAGCACGCACACACGAAAAAAACAGGAGCGGAAAATACCCCATTTACTCAACAATGTAGATGTCAGAGAAACAGGATGAGGAGAGGTAAAATGATTGGCTTAATTATATGCGATAGGTTTTAGGTTTGTTGGTTGCCATCACAAAGTCTCTTTTTAGGCTTTACCAACTGCAGGATTTTCTAGACTGACATTATAGCCTTGCGCTGAAAGTGCTGCCAGTTATGATTATTATCTTGCTCTGTGGTGAGCTCCTCAGACCTTGTTTTTGTTCCTTTCGCATGCCTCATTTAATAACTCCACCAGACTTAAAGCAAACACTCAAGTTGCTTAGGACTTGTATCGCTCTGTTCCTTCAGTTACAAACCAGAATGTTTCACCGTAACTGTAAAGATCTTGGGCTGAGTTTTAAAAGGGAACGTGACATACAAAAATAAATAATAATGCAAAAATGTACAGGGACAGTATATTTTAATTCACCATATGCACCACACAATACAAAAGAAACATTTGCCACCCATTTCAAGATATGTTAACATGGCTTTCATTTTAAAATAATTTCTTCTTGGTCAAATAAGTATTGAAAAGTAACTTGTCAGATTTATCTGTTGTGGTTCGATAGGATTATGGGATCTTCCATTCCAGTTATGCTCACTCTACATTAACTGAAAGATGAAATAGTTTATCCTTTAATTATCTTACTGTGTATTACCAAAAAATATATATATTTATAGCCAGATCAAGGAACATAAGAACTGCAATACTGGATGAGACCTGTGCTCCATCTAGGCCACTATCCTATCTCAGTACCAGATGCTTCAGAGGAAGGTGCAAGAAACTCTGCATAGGCAATTATGGAATAACCCGACCACAGAGAAAAAGTTTCTTCCTTACCCCCATTAACCAGGGCTGCCCAGAGGATTCAGGGGGCCTGGGGCCTTCGGCGGCGGGGGGCCCCTGCTTCTGCGGTAATTTGGCGGTGGGGGGTCCTTCCGCTCCGGGACCCGCCACTGAAGTGCCCCGAAGACCCGCGGCGGGGGCCCCCCGCATTGCCGCCGAAGACCCGGCACTTCGGCGGCGGGTCCCAGGGCGGAAGGACCCCACGCTGCCGAATTGCCGCCGAAGACCCGGAGCGGAAGAAGCTCCGGGGGCCCGGGCCCTGCGAGAGTTTTCCGGGGCCCCCAGAGCGAGTGAAGGACCCTGCTCCAGGGGCCCCAAAAAACTCTCGTGGGGGCCCCTGCTGGGCCCGGGGCAAATTGCCCCACTTGCCTCCCCGTCTGGGCGGCCCTGCCATTAACTATAGGTTGGCTTATGCTTTAAAGCATGGGAGTTTTTATCCCTTCTGAAACTCTTGTAAGGATTAAACGATACACTATAATATTACTGTAAATCATACAAGTGCCCAATCCTCTCTTGAACCCTGATTAGTTTTTAGTGCCAATGACATCACGTGGCAATGAATTTTACAATCTAATTGTGCATTGTGTCGAAGTGTGTTTCCTTTCATCGGTTTTCAATGTGCTGCTGTTTAATTTCATTGATGACCCCCTTGTTCCTGTATTATGAGAGAAAGGGAATAGAAGTGCTCTATTTACCTTCTCCTTACAATTCATTATTTCGTATACCTCCACTATTTCAACAGCTCTCTCAAGAACTTCTGTGCCTCAACACTGGGTGCAACCAGTCTCTCTTTCTCAGCAATTACTAGCACCATTTGCAGCATACCACTTCCCTTCCTTCTGAAATTTCAGCCAGAGCGCATGTATTGTGGTCCATAACCAAGGCTCCTCGGAGACTGCTGACCACAAAGTGCAGAAAAGCTGTGATAGATACAGCATGGGAAAATTCAAGCTTATGCTTTCATGACCTTCTCCTAAATACCACTATACAGTGTTCAAGAAGCGCCACGTTTGCAGTGTGCACAGGAAATGTTACAATGAGCAAGAGGACCCTTGTCAAGTCTTCCGGAGTATTTCATTTGGAAGGAAAGGGACCAAAGGTGAGGTCATGGTAAGTGTGGTGAAAAGAGAAGACGTGCAGAAGAGATGAAACATCACTGCCTTTAAACTCATGCACAGCTATCCCAGGGGAGAAAGAAAGTCAGAACAAGAAGATATCATTAATATCAATACAGTATGTTCCGTTTCCCCCCACAGCTGGATTTGGATAAGAACCAGGTGTCACCAGAGGCTATAACTTGCCATCCTCTCCACCCTGTCTCAGAGCCAGTGGATTTGTTGGGCCCAGAGGTGAATATTCTCAATCCTACAAAGAAAAAAATCTACGCAAGATGATAACCATTTGTACTTCTATAATGTATTCCATCCAATGATTTCAAAGCACTAAGCAGGCCTTTAAAGACAATGATAGTTTGGGGTTCTCACAAGTGGCTAGACAAAATAAATCCTCTATATTCTACAGAGTCATAGAATCATAGAATATCAGGGTTGGAAGGGACCTCAGGAGGTCATCTAGTCCAACCCCCTGCATTTTAAAAGAACTCAGTTAGTTTAAGCCACCCAGAACATGGAGATGACTCAGAGTTATCTCGATCTGTGCAGTAAACTTCTAAGGAACAAATGGTGCTGGTTCATGGGGACGTTTTTCCTCTGGTAGATTTCATATTGTGCTCGAGATTTTTTTTTTTTAAATCTTTCTCTAGCCTTATGGTTGCAAAAATAATCCTAAAAATTTTCCACCAAAGCAATAATGTCTGCATGAGCATGCAGATAATCTGAAACAATAGCTTTGAAAGAGGTGTGAACTCTCCTACTTCCTTTCACCTGTGGTTGTAATCCTGAAGTCTAATGATGACAATTTAAGTGTCACAATGTTAACTATTTCCCTGTTGATCAAAGCATGCAAGGAGAGGGATGATCATATCAGGAAGATCTACTGTGAGTAGGGTCATGTTGTACCATCTCAAGTGGTCAGAGTTTGGTTTGTGGGTGGAGAACCCACTCCTTCCCCCACCCCCTTCCAATTCAGTACCTAACTGTTGTATTGAGGACTAAACAATACCAGTGCCTCTGCACCAGTTCTTATGCACACTAATTCCTTCAGACCACTTTTCTCATAGACAACAAAAGCAAAAGAATCCCAGGAAACATGTGTCTTTATCCAAAAAGTGCTGATTTTAACCCAAATAAGAAGAAAACACCACAACATTCTCTTTATGGGTCACACTGTTCCTGACCCTGTGCAAAAGGCAGCAGGAAAGAGGAGATGCAAAGAACTCAGCACAGTCTTGACCAGTGATGCACTGTAGGAGCCTAGCACTGCTGTCAGCGTTAGACTCCTCATAGTGGACAAGGTGAGACTATGAGCCCTGAAAAGTCTGCACCAGCAAGACAGGCCTCATGCTGGGGGTGAAAACATATGTTACCCCTTTCTAATGGGTAGTGGAGTCCCTGCTGCGACGTGCACTTCCCCAGAAGAATTTTGTCCCAGTCCAAACAACAGCAGGTGCTCTTGCTGTAGCACAATGTCGCCCAACCTCCACAACAATGTGAGCTGCAGCATAAAGCCACAAGCTACAGCCTAACATGAGTAATGTTTACTACAGCATCTTATGCTATAGTTTAACAAGAACTCCTTAACATTCTGAGGTACAGGAAACCTAGATACAAACAGTTAAGTCTGGGCCAGAGATTCTAAAATAAATGGCTAATAAATAAAAGTGGTCCGATGTGGTCTTGTATTTCATAGATTCATGGAGTTTAAGGCCAGAAGGAACCATTAGATCATCTCATCTGACCTCCTGTGCAACATATCCTTAAATTTCACCCAGTTACCCCATGTATTGAATCCAATAACTTGTGTATGAGCTGTGAAGGATCAAGAAATGTGTTGTGTCATTTGGAATAGGGGCTTCTTTTAATAAAAGCTGCAACGTGTCACTTTCACACCCGTGCATATCAGGGAGGCAATTTCAGGGTTGCCAATTCTCACAGGTTTATCACAAGTCTTGAGTTACTTGAGGGTTGTTTTTTTTTTAAGCCTCCAGCTCCCAGAGTCAGGTGATTACATGAGAATCTCAGCTTTCACTAAACAAGTCTCTAGCCCTCATGATGACAGAGAAAAGTTCGAAATTGTGACCCAAAAGCACCCTAAAGGCTCAAACACCAAAAGGTAAAGAAAAAGACCCAAAATGTATATTTTAAAATCTCAAGATTTTGGGGCCCTGGCTCATGAGTTTTAGGGTTGACAGTATTGAAATTCAGTCACTTTCAAATCACTTTTAGGTTGTTTTCTGCTTTGATTTAATCATCTCTCAACTGTTTCCCTTGTCCCTCCCCCCCCCCGCCCCCGCCCAATCATGCTCAATTCTGAGAGTGCAGTTTTCCCCTTTGATCTTTTGACTCTTCTTAGGAGTTAACAAATAACCTATTCCTACTCACTAAGAATAATAAAAATGCTCTCTCAAGCTTACCCACAAACTTCTGTGGGGTGGAGCTTTTACGCTTTCCCATGTTGCTTGTCAGCTTCTCTATAACAGCAGGTCTTTCAAAAGGCACCAGAGAAATATTGTTGTCCATCCCAGGCTCTTGTTCCTTACCATCTTCCATAGGAGGTACTACGTAAAACCAAAAAGTCACATCAGACAGGTCTGTCTACACTTAAGAGATGGCACTAACTGTTTTGAGCCCAGTAGACTATAGTGCATATTAAAATACCAATGAAACAAGGTGCAAGGAATACAATTGGCAGCGAAACAACATTAACGTTTGAGCAGTTAGGGCCAAATTTTCAAACGTGGGCTTCCGATTTTGAGTGCTTCCCTGTGGGAGCGGTCACGTGCATCGCACTGTTGAAAATCACCCTTGAGACGTGATTCTCCGTTGCCTTCCACCGTGTGAATTCAGTGACACCAGTGCACAGTGAGCATGAAGTGCTATCCTTCTGTGCGGGCAGCATTTTATACTCTCTTTGCTCCCATGTCAAAAGGTGCATGGCAATGGAGATTCAGGCCTCTTCTGGCTAAAGCTGAGCACCCAAAAATTGAGGCTTACAAAATCAAAGTCCTCTTTTGAAAATGTGGGCTTTAGTGTATATGTCCTTTTTCCATGCATGAGACGGCTACTCTTCCAGCCATAATGCATCTAATTTATAAGATCATCATCTCATAGTTTCCCAGTTTAGGTGAATGGCATAAAACAGAGGTTCTCAAACATTTTTACAGCCTCAGTCACCAATGAATGTCAAGATTCCTTGTGGACATCTACCCACCCTGTGTGATCAGCAGACCAACCTCCTTACCCACTGAATAACATCCCTGTGGCAGCTACAGGAACTACTTACATGGAGGAGGAATACTTGGGAAATATGTATGTATTTTCAGCTGTCTTTGAAGCAAAAAAGAGAAGTTAATGACACCTTCTGTTATTGCTTATTTCACCCTTCATCTAATGCCTGGTCTGATTCTCTCAGCTGGAAATAAGGCGCAGGTACCAGAAGCACATGAACAGCCAACTACTTTTATGTGCCTAGCTGAAACCCCTCCCTCCCCCCCAAAAAAACTTATAACAGCTCACCTAATACTTGAGCAATACTTTGTTTTCTTGTGGTTTCTTATTTACAAGCACTAGAAAATTAGTTCATTTCAGTGGAACTATCTGATTGTCACCAGCTGAGGATCAGACCCACAGTTTCTGAATCATTCCAATTCATCACAGTAGGCTGAAGAATTTATGCATGACAAAAGGCAATTCCAGTTGTTTCAATTGTTCCATAGCATTGAATCTAATAAATAGACTCATTGGCTCTGATTCATCCACAGAAGATAGCTTTAGTTGAACAAGTTCAACCATCAGTGTCTTTGTGCTAGTTGGACGTTAGTTAGTAGCACTATGATTATGATTTATATTTAAAGATTCTTGGGCAGCAAACCGAAACAGGTTTCTGGAATGGCCGAACAAACAATTGCTCTAATCTGTATGTCCTGAAGGCCTCATCCTGCTCTCCTTATTTAGGCAAAACTCCCACTGAAGTCAAAGGAAATTTTGCCAGAATAAGGAGAGCAGGATTGGACCCTAAATCTTCTCTATTGTTCCCTTCTTTTTCCTCACACCATGGCAACTTCCTTAAAACTCAGTCCCCAAGGACTTTATCGTGTACTCCTCACGCATGAGTGTAGTCTGTGTGGAGACCACAGAATTGGGCCTGATTCAGCACTGCATTACTCCATTGTGACTTCACTGACATCAGTGCTAATGAATCTCCTATTCTTAAAACATGTGGCTATTTGGTAGCACAATACACATTAAAATGAGGTGATAAAAGCATTGCCTTTGCCTCCTAAAAAGGAAGAGCAAATACCCGGCAATTACGAAATAAAAGACCTGTTCTGGTGAACTTCTCAACTCAGACATTCAAGAACATGGGACAATTTATTCCTTTGATTTAATTTGTGTTTGTGCTGCTAGGGAAAGCCGAATGCTTTGAGTCTTAGAATCCGGCATACTCTGTAAAATGATTTACTCTGCTGCCTTTTTATTTGTACAGGATGCTCCCACTGAGAAACACAATGATTTCTCATTTACCAGGGAAGCCTGCTGGCACCAGTGAAAATAATGGAAGAGAAATAGCACAAATACAAGATGAAACCAATGTTTACAAAAATGGTGTGTGGTATGCAAGTGACCTAATTAATATCCAGTGCAGACTTCAAGGCTTGGGGTAACTAGGCTGACCAGGTAGCAAGTGTGAAAAAATCGGGACAGGGAGTGCGGGGGTAATAGAAGCCTATATAAGAAAAAGCCCCAAATATCGGGATTTTCCCTATAAAATCGGGACATCTGGTCACCCTAGGGGTAACAGACCGCAGACTGGATTTAGGAAGACTACTTAGGTAGCCTGGGCTGCTCCATAGAAACCTACATTAGGCCTATTTAGGGATGTATTGAAAACACAGGGAGATTTTCAAAGACACAACTGGCTGCAAGGAGACCCACTCTCATTGATTGTCAATGGGAACTGGGTGCCTAGCTGCTCTTTGTGCTAAAAAAACAAACAAAAACAAAAAAAACCCACCTCTTTCTCCAAGTACACTATGGGTAAAATCCTGTCCCCGCTGAAGTCAATGGGGAAACTCCTATTGACTTCAATGGGGTCAGAATCCACCCTCTATTAAGATAAACCGATGACTGTCTGCCCCTGCTATACATTACACACGAGACTTGCTTGGGGGAAAATCCTGGGACATGCTCAGTGCTCTCAATTCCCATTGTAAATGGGTGTTAAGAGCACTCTGCACTTCACAGGATTGCATCTACAAAGGCCTGAAAGACTCTATTGACTTTAATAGTCATTGGACACAGTCCCAGGTTCTTCATATTCATTGATGCATCATATAAAGGTTAAATACTAGCTAAAAAAGTGCCAACACCCGTATCTTAGATAAAGGTCTGTGAAATTTCCTAGGTGAAATTTGACCAACATACAACTGGGCTTCTTTCTTCCATGGAAAGCGAGGAACAGATTACAATGTTCACAAAAACATCTTACAATCAATACATTAGGCAAGGATTTTGCTCAGACTCCTCTGTAGAATATCGTCAATCCAGTACCTGCTTTAGTATTTCTGAAACTGACAGTAAGAGGGTTGCTCCACATTTAACAACAGGTGGTGACTTTTAATCTGGTTCAAAACGAGACTAGGGCATGGGACCTTTGCCAATACAGTTAAGTTCCAAGCGGAAACATTACTGTTTCTGACCCTCTCCAATATTTATGGTACTGGGAAGATAAATTGCCAAAATGTGGTTGGTTATGTAGATTTCAGAAAAAGCAACATCAACAAAAACAACCACTCTCTTAATTTGTTAAATCACAGGCAAATCAAGATTAGATTGGTTAGATGTTGCCAGCATGGAAACTTGAAAGGTGAAACTGAACATCATGTCTTTGCAAATATTTAAAATCGAGATCTATTATTTAACGTTTTTTAAAAAAGGAATGCATCAGATACGTTAAGAAACAACTGACAAATGAGCAATCAGATGCCTATTTCCTGTATGCTGTATCACGAGGCACCCTGTTTGGATTTGCTTTTAATTTTAAGAAAAAAAAATCAATACCTAAGTAAAAGCCAAAAACCAAAGTCCACATAATTCACTGAGGAATATCAGTTATAAAATAGAAAAACAAACCAAGAAAGATAACACATGCTCACAACTAAGGCCCAAGTTCTGCAAAGCATCTCTATTCAACAAACAGGAAGTCCTGCAAAGGATATGCTTAAGTGCTTTTCTGATAGAGGATGGACTTAAGCAGGCACTTAAGTGCTTTCCTGTACTGGAGCCTAAGCAAAGATGTTGAGTTTCCGCTGACATTTGCAAGAAAGGATATTAGAAATAACACTAACTTGTTAGCCCATCCATTCAATACACAGACCGAGACCGTCTTCAGGGTGACAAGAGTTGAGGAACACTGCTTCAGAGCCTCCATTTCCTTGAAACTAAGGGGACTGTAGATCAAAAGGCTGGACTCAGAGCAACTTTTAGTTTTGGGGTTTTTTTTAGTTGTATGAAATCACACACATGTAATAGTTGTCTGTGTATAATTTGAGCAACAGAGAACACGGCATAACAAAAGTAAAAACTCAGGACATGTTTAGTCCCTGAATGTTGCTTGAAATAGTAAAGCTATGCTGGTTTACATCAGCCAAGGCTCTTGACCCTCAGCCTCCTTTCCTCAGCTCACATTAAGATATTAAAAACAAAAAAAAAAAAAAAAAACACCACGGAAAATTTTCATGGATCCTGGTGGGAAGAACTCCCTGGAGTCAGCATTGAAACCCAAATTCTACTCAGTTACGTAGGAATAAAACGATCTATCATCTGTAATGTGTCAAGCGGACTTTTGGGGGTTGCAGAGAACTGGACTCCCTCTCTTTCTTATTTTTGGGATCCTAAATAAGCAAACAGAGTAACCATGAAGCATCTATTTTGAAGAATTTCTTTAGCCTTTTTCTCTGTGAAGATAAGAACGGCCATACTAGGTCAGACCAAAGGTCCATCTAGCCCAGTATCCTGTCTTCCGACAGAGGCCAATGCCAGATGCCCCAGAGGAGATGAACAGAACAGGTAATCATCAAGTGATCCATTCTGTCGCCCATTCCCAGCTTCTGGCAAACAGAGGTTAGGGACACCATCCCTACCCATCCCGGCTAATAGCTATTGATGAACCTATCCTCCATGAAGTTATCTAATTCTTTTTTGAACCCTATTATACTCTTGGCCTTCATAACATCCTCTGGAAAGGAGTTCCACAGACTGACTGTGTTGTGTGAAAAAAAATACTTCCTTTTGTTTGTTTTAAGCTAGAATCTGTAAACTGGTATAAATGCATAGCTAAGATTGAAAGTTTGTCTTTGATTTTTCTTAAAGATCACAGTTTATTCATGATCACTGCTATAGACATCCAGCACTGGTCTCCATTATACTCACACAGGGCTGGGACCCAGGAAACCTAGAGTTAGAGGCCCCCAGGCCCATTTTTACTTGGGAGGACCAGCACTGCCCAGCCTGCTACTTCATGGCAACTTTCTTCTGGCAAGTTGTCTACAAGTGAGCTACCTGCTTTGCTGTAGCAGGCTACATGGCTTCTAGCCACAAAGACGGGCACGTCAGTGGCATGCTACTGGACTAAGCAAGGGAGTGAGAGCCAGAAACTTCTGCATTTTAACCCATGTTCTGATAACCTAACCCCCCTTGTGGCTTTAGTTAGGTGATTTATCTATCTAGAAAACAGACACAATGATACTTACCTTCCTCACAGGGCTGTTGTGAGAATGAATGAGTAAATGAATTAATTGAGCAGAATGCATCAACACCCCTCCAGGGGGTGCCCCCAGCTTATTAGAATAGCTCACCCTGGCAAAATAAATTGTTAATCGTTGACAAGGATGCAAGGGGTCCCAGCTGGGCTCCCCTTCCTCCAACAGCAAGACAGTGGTGAGGAGAAGAAAATCCCCATCTCCAGCTTTTTATAAAAAGCTCATTGTAGGACCGCCCCAGAGAATCACTTTGCTAATTGTGGGTAGGAGTCAGTTATGGTTTCATAGATCCTGGCAAATATATTATGGCTCATTCTGGTAACATAAGCTAAGAAAAAGCACTGGGTAATCCCATACTGGATGTATCTCCAGAAACATAGTAAATGAGAAAACAGTTACAAAGACACACAAGAAAGCTCAAGTTCAAGGTGGTGCTGAGTAAGTCCAAGATATCGAACACCCCAACAACAATACTGGTCCTGAAAAATACACAGTATGGCAAGGGCCAGAAGGAAATATCGGCACATTTTTGCACAATACATTCTTAGCGGTAGACTAAGACCTTTCAGTCCTTTTGTAAGGGGTGTTACCTTTGGGGAGACCGTGGGAACGAATTGTGTCTCAGTGAGTCACAAATCCTTCTAGTTTTCCCCTGAGCTGCAGAGAGGAGGGAAGTTGCTGCAGTCACTTTTATAGGGCAGTGATTACATCCCCTCCTTCGTTGGCTAAGCTACGCTGGCAGGCATGTTGGTAGACCAGACTCTGCTCACTGTTGGGTCAAGCTGTGGATTCGAAGAGCTTGCTAACCCAGCTCCTCCCCACCTTGCCCAAAGCAGAAACAGGTTGGTCACATAGCGGGGTGGGCCTTGTACTCCCTTACTCACTTGCAAGGCAGGAGATTTAAATACATTGGACTTGTCTACATGAGAAAGTTGCGCTCTTATTTGACTTTAAACCAGATTTATTCCAGCTTAATTTAAACCCATTAAGAACAAACAAACTAAACTAAACCAGACTAAGGGCTTGTCTTCACTACCACAGTCAACTGATGCCCCTGCACTGATGCAGCAGTGCCACATAGCGCGTCTGGTGAAGATGCATTACACTGACAGGAGAGCCCTCTCCCGTCGGCCTAATTACTCCATATCAACGAGGCACCCGATGTAAGTTACGTCGCTCAGGGTGGTGGGTTTTTTCACACCCTTGAGCAACGTCACTTACATTGATTTAAGTGGTAGTGTACAAAAGCCCTCAGAGTGTTCAGACAGGGGTTTGGACCGGTCTAACTGAAATTGGTTGAAAAACTGATTGAAGTTAAACCAGTGAATCTTCTAGGTGTAGAAAAGGCTAAGAACTTGGCCCGCACAGTCTATGTTTAAGTAGTTCCTTCCAAGCAAATCTAAAACTGTCTCAACACTGGCAAAGAGAAGTGTTTTTGACTAGAAGTGGAGTAGAATCTGGGGAGATCTCCCACAACACAATCCCTGAAGCACTTACTTGTAGCTTTCATAACTGCGTTTTATGGAGAAAGCTCACTAAAGACCCAGTTCTCAAAAGAACTACACACACTGACTTAACTTTAACCCCTGAAAGAAGCCCCACTGGAGTCACAGGCGCCTAAGACTCTTCTTGGGAACGGTGTAGCTGGGTAAACTCTTAGCTTAAACACCATCAGTCCAAAAAGATCAAGTATGTCTGAAAGTCAGGATACAAAAAAGCCCTGACCCAAAGACCACTGAAATCAGAGGGACTATTTCTACTGACTTTTATGAGCATTAGATCAGGCCTAAAATGTTTAGTTATTTTGGAAGGCCAAATCACACTTGGAGTTGCAGCTAGCCGGAGATGTTAGGAGTAACAAGAAGGGTTTCTTCAGGTATGTTAGCAACAAGAAGAAAGTCAAGGAAAGTGTGGGCCCCTTGCTGAATGAGGGAGGGAACCTAGTGACAGAGAATGTGGAGAAAGCTAGTGTACTCAATGCTTTTTTTGCCTCTGTCTTCACAGACAAGGTCAGCTCCCAGACAGCTGCACTCTGCAGCATGGTATGGGGAGGAGGTGACCAGTTCTCTGTGGAGAAAGAAGTAGTTCGGGACTATTTAGAAAAGCTGGACGAGCACAAGTCCATGGGGCCGGATGCACTGCATCCGAGGGTGCTAAAGGAGTTGGCCGATGAGATTGCAGAGCCATTGGCCATTATCTTTGAAAAATCATGGCGATCGGAGGAGGTCCCGGATGACTGAAAAAAAGCTAATGTAGTGCCCATCTTTAAAAAAGGGAAGAAGGAAGAAACAGGGAACTACAGGCCAGTCAGGCTCACCTCAGTCCCTGGAAAAATCATGGAACAGGTGCTCAAGGAATCAATTCTGAACCACTTAAAGGAGGGGAAAGTGATCAGGAACAGTCAGCATGGATTCACCAAGAGCAAGTCATGCCTGACTGCCTAATGCCTTCTATAATGAGATAACCGGTTCTGTGGATGAGGGGAAAGCAGTGGATGTGCTATTTCTGGACTTTAGCAAAGCTTTTGATACAGTCTCCCACAGTATTCTTGCCAGCAAGTTAAAGGAGTCTGGGCTGGATGAATGGACGGTAAGGTGGATAGAAAACTGGCTAGATGGTCGGGCTCAACGGGTAGTGATCAATGGTTCCATGTCTAGTTGGCAGCCGGTATCAAGTGGTCGGTGCTGGGGCCGGTTTTGTTCAATATCTTCATTAACGATCTGGAGGATGGTGTGGACTGCACCCTTAGCAAGTTTGCAGATGACACTAAACTGGGAGGAGTGGTTGATACGCTGGAGGGTAGGGATAGGATACAGAGGGACCTAGACAAATTAGAGGATTGGGCCAAAAGAAATATGATGAGGTTCAACAAGGACAAGTGCAGAGTCCTGCACTTAGGACGGAAGAATCCCATGCACTGCTACAGACTAGGGACCGAATGGCTGGGCAGCAGTTCTTCAGAAAAGGACCTAGGGGTTATGATGGACGAAAAGCTGAATATGAGTCAACAGTGTGCCCTTGTTGCCAAGAAGGCTAATGGCATTTTGGGTTGTATAAGTAGGGGCATTTCCAGCAGATCAAGGGATGTGATCATTCCCCTCTATTCAGCACTGGTGAGGCCTCATTTGGAGTACTGTGTTCAGTTTTGGGCCCCACACTACAAGAAGGATGTGGATAAATTGGAGAGAGTCCAGCGGAGGGCAACAAAAATGATTAGGGGGCTAGAGCACATGACTTATGAGGAGAGGCTGAGGGAACTGGGATTGTTTAGCCTGCAGAAGAGAAGACTGAGGGGGGATTTGATAGCTGCTTTCAACTACCTGAAAGGGGGTTCCAAAGAGGATGGATCTAGACTGTTCTCAGTGGTAGAAGATGACAGAACAAGGAGTAATGGTCTCAAGTTGCAGTGGGGGAGGTTTAGGTTGGACATTAGGAAAAAATTTTTCACTAGTAGGGTGGTGAAAAACTGGAATGGGTTACCTAGGGAGGTGGTGGAATCTCCTTCCTTAGAGGTTTTTAAGGTCAGACTTGACAAAGCCCTGGCTGGGATGATTTAGTTGGGTTTGGTCCTGCTTTGAGCAGGGGGTTGGACTAGATGACCTCCTGAGGTCCCTTCCAACCCTGAGATTCTATGATTCTTTCTGAATGTACCAGATTTTAAATGCTTATTTTCTTCTCCATGGCATTTCTGGTGGCGGTATATAATTGAAATTATTTAACAGAGCAAATGACATTTTTCCAATGCAACTTTTTTGTGGGGGGCAAAAAAAAAAAAAAAGGAATATTTAAAAATTCTTGTGATTTTTTTCTCCAAAATTTTCTATTAGAAATCAATTATTTAAATTGATTTTTTTTGGTCTTGGTTTTTTGTTATATATTTTTGAAAAATTTTCTTTTTAAATAAATAAAAATCCCACCACGTGACTAAACTGACCACTGAAAAGTTACACAGTAGCAAAAAACAAACAGAAAACTCCTAAACAAAAAAAACACACAGAAAGGAAAAAAAAGCAGGCTGCTTTCAATTTCCGTCCTCTTTTTCATTTTGCAATGCTGAAAATTTTGACTGGTTAGCTTAGTCACATGGTAGGATTTTCTTTTTTAAAACAAAAATTTAAAAATATTTTCAAAAAGTATACCAAAAATCAAAAAATAAAATTTTCAATAAGCATTTTTTTAAAAAGGATAAGCCATTTCACGAAAAATTTCAAAAATCAAAAGCTTCCACTTCAAAAACTAAAACCAAAGATAATTTTGAGAGTCTGAAAGAAATTATGGTTTGTTTTTTAAAGTGTTATAACCCACTAAGATAAAACTATGTTCTCATAGCCTGCTTTTTATATCCTCTTTTTCAAGCTCTTTATACTACACAAAAAGCCTCAATAATCTTTTTCAATATACTATTTACACATACAGCATGTCTATTATGTTAAAATATTTACATATATACACACACACACATATATGTATATGTAACATATTACATTTACCAATCTTGCCAAATTCTACTTTCGTACTTGCAACACAGAAGCTTTGTTTTTACGAAGACTACAATATTTTTAGTTTTTCTCATATCAATTATGTTAAAAGGTGGGCAAAGAACACATTTTATATTTGGTCTAGTCAATTTTTCATAATAATTTTGCAGGGCTGATTTCACACACACACACACACACACACACTGAAATCCTGGCTCCTATGAAGTCAAAGGGAGTTTTGTTGTTGACTTCAGTGGGGCCAGGATTTCATGCACGGTTTCTGTCTTTCTTAAGAATATTTAAACGTAAATGTTCTAGGAAGAATGAGGTTATTTTAAGTATTAAAAAAAAAAACCCACTATCTGGAGAGAGAAAAAACCCCCAAAACATGAAATAAGTGCAGAAGTCACTCCGAGGTACAGGAGGCTCCTGAACATTGTTTCCACCCACCATGGTGACTCATGACCTGCCCAGCAGCCTCCATACTGACATTCTGAAGATAGTTGTGGCAGCGTTCCTTGTGTTCCTCCAGTGAACTGCGCTGCTTGTAGCTCCGGCCGCAGTAGTTACACTTGTGAGGCTTACCCACTGTGGAAAGAACAGAGCTTCAGGTTAAATTGTCATCTGCAGCAAACTTACATCTCCCTTACCAGCAACAAAGGGGATGGAAAGACATTTACAAAGGTCATTTAAGTCCCAACCCTTTTCCCCTTGCCCTATTTTCCCACCCCCCACGCACCTCCGCCCATCTATCGCACACACATCACCCTATTGATTATTCACACTGAAAAGGAGCATCATCAGGCATTCACAAAAAGGCTGACTTGGTAGCAAAGCCAATAAGTGGACTGCACCTATGAGGAGAAACAAGCAGCTGAATCACAACCTATGAGTGTGTGTCACCAACCCTGGTGGGAAAACTTCTAAGCAATTTTGTCCATAGCGTCAGCATTTGCCCTCACATAAGCTTGCTGGCCTACTTCAACGTCAAAGTGGTGGGGATTGAGTTGTTACATGACATGAGCAAGGTCTCCTTTGCGTCAGCCTATTTTGCCAAAATGGTATGTCAGAACTGAGCAGTCACCATATATAAAGGATTGGATAGTTAAAAACAAAAAACAAAAAACGACAAACACACACACACACAACCAGGGAGGCTGCACAGTAAAAACAGACTCAATGAAGGCAAGAGACAATTCCTATATTATTTTTAGTTTCACTCAAGAGCAACGTGATCTGGCAAAGGTCTTAATATGCACAAAACCTGGCACCAGATCCTAGTACAGTGAAGCCCTTTCATAATATGTCATGAAGAAACCACAAAAAATAGCTTAATCCTAGACTAGAAAGCTAGCCAAATGGTATATTTTGCCAAAACCATGTTAATATTTTTTTTACAATACATATTACATGTAGAACATGAACATATCCTCTAATAACTAGAGGGCTATTTATTCAGTACAGGAGGTCTGGCAATCACATTAGGTGGAGACTTTCAAAGCTGCCTGGGGGGGTTAGAACGTTCAATTCTCAAATGCCTCACACAGCTTTGAAAATCTAAGTCATAATTTTTAAGACCTAAACAAAGACCAGGCAAATATGTTCTTTTGGATAATATAGGCGTATTCAATATGTTTGTCCCAGTATAGGAGGGTGGATGTCTCCTGGGGCTGGTAATAGGATACAGTCCTTCACCTTTCAATTACCAAATGAAATCCAGGTCCTACTAATCGTAGCTAAAAGCTACTATTACCATCTCATGACTGTTGGGTGTCTCACATGAAGTACAATGGTGATCTCAGTCCAGTTCTTACTGAAAAGGTATCCACAGCATAAAAGCCACCTGCACCTGGGACTGGATGCATGCATGTACCCCAATGTGTTGGCCTGGGTCCTTTAAAACTGGGAGCTGTAGTTGCAAGGCATATGACAAGGAGCAAGCATTTGTTCATTCCCTCTGGGGCACCTGGCACTGGCCACGGTCGGAAGACCAGACACTGGGTTAGATGGACCTTTGGTCTGACCCAATATGGCCGTTCTTATGTTCCCTACAGAAAGCCAGATAAAAGGCTTCCAGTCTCTGTGGCAGAGACAGCAGACAAAAGAGACTCAGGGTCAGGAACGTCATGGTGGTCTCTCTCCATAGTAGCCAAGAAATAAAGGGAGTGTGTGTCCTCTCCCCTCCTGGCTGGTGGGAGCAAGGAAAGCTTCAGGTGGTCAAACAGTTTTCATCAACATTTTTAAAATAGAAAATTGGGTTTTCGATACAATGAACATTTTTTTTCAGAAAGTCTCTGCTTCCCTCAAATATATTTGATGAAACGTCAACATTTTCTGCAGGGTAAAAAGAAATTTCAACCATCTCTAGTTAGTACCTGGGACTGAGAATTTGTTTGCCCGCCCTTGTTCTGGAACTCCGATTTAGAAATAAAGGCAGCTCTAAGGAAAAGGTCTTGGACTGAACGGTTGTTGGGGGGCATTATTCTACTTACACTCCAGCAGGTGAGTTTGCCCACCAGTTTACACCACCATCGTAACTGGCATTTCAGCTGAGACCAAGGATTTGGGGCCTGATCCAAAGCCTACGGAGGGCAATGGAACACACTGATTGAAGTCAATAGGTTTGGACCAGGCCACAAATATTTACGGATGCTAAACTAGCTTCTCGTTCCTGGAAGTGGTTCTTATACAACACCTTGACTGGGCAGAACAGGAAAGCTTCTTTTACCACAACTCATACTATCGTCGTTGTGCAGGGAAGAGACTTCAGTTTCCTACACTCTGGTAATGTTCCTGAGAAATAAATGCACTCAGGGCCTACTGAAGTCAAAGGGATGGATTACACTGATTTGAGTTAGCACTGAGTCTGACCTCCAGTTTTATAAAAGTCCAGATATCTAAGCAATTACACATTTGGCTAATCCAGAGAATCAGATGACTTATATGCACTGTAAGGCATGAAGAAAAAGCCCAGGTACCTTCAACTCTCGAGAAGCATCAGTCTCTAGTATTAGTAAAATGTATTATTGCTTAGTGTATTCCATTTTTTTGCTATAATTCTGAGACACTAGAAAAGGTGTCTTGTCTCCTGTAATTATAACAAGTGCAAGCAAAACTGGCTAAGTTATCATTTGCACTCCCCACTTTCATAAGGACCATTTGACAACTTGCATCTGATCAGTGAGGCTGAGATTTTCAAACATGTCTAAGGTGTTTATGAGCCCAAATCCCATTGACTTGCAAGGCTTATAAAAGATGCTAAAAGCAATAGTATACAGTGGATTTCCCATTTAATGTCATATTGAAATCCAATCTGAACCTTTGGCTTGGGCTAGCCCCCATAGGGGGGAGAGAGGGGCGGTGGCGCAGGGGTCAGGGAGGGGGTGAGTGGGGAGGGAGACCCATCCGACCCCACTCTGCCCCCAGCTCTGCTCCTGGCCCCGGCCAAGGTTCTGCTCCTGGCCACGTCGCCCAGCTCCTGGCCCCGACCGTGGGCCCAGCTGCAACGCTGGTCCCGTTCCCAGCCACAGTTCCTGGTTCCCACTCCCGGCCGTGGTGTGTGGTTCCTGGCCACGGTTCCTGGTTCCCAGCCATGGCCCTGCTCCTGGCCCCTGACCACAGCTCTGGCCCTGGTCCCAACCCCGGTTCCCCATCACACCTCTAGCCCTGGCCCTGGCTCCCCACTGTGGTGCTGGCCTTGCACCCAGCCCCTGCTCCAGACCGCAGCTCCCAGGAGGGAGGGGCATGGACCAGGTAAGGAGGAGTGGACAAAAAAGTTTGGGGACCGCTGGTTTAAGGAAACTTCTTTTAAGTCATAAAAAGGTCAGCACAAGCAAAAGAGCCGGTAGGGCATTCACACTGCATTTTGTTCTCAAATGAGCTGCAAATACATAACAGAATACAAAGTAAGTCAAAGGGGAACTACCCATGGAAAAGAACCAGGCACCCCAGGTAATAATGTGCCATAAGCACACATGACAAAAGCTTGTAGAAGATGCTAAAAGCAATGGTACACATGAGGAGTGAAATCTGACCTACTGACTTCAGTAGGCCCAGGAGATCACCACACATTTCCAGATGTTGGCAACCATGTTCTGTTCTCTACAGCTGCCTGGAAGAGGATTCCTTCCTTTCCACCTGTTCCTAGTTCTGCCCACCGTGCACAGCTCAGCAGTCAAGATATATGTTTGAAGAAGGCACTGGCCCACTACATTTGTTAGAGCCTTAGGTCTCGATTGAAAGCCCACTGAAATCAATGGGATTCTTTCCACTGACTTTCCTGGGCTTTGGATCAGGCATTTAAAGTCTGAAAAATTCTGCAGCAGTCAGACAGGAATTAAGCTCCTGATTTCTGAATTCAGCCTTGTAATTTGAAGTTGTCTGGCTTTTGGCTTGAGATGCTCTGTTTGAATCACGGCGTCTTGTGGTGAAGTTTAAACTACAACTAAAACCCTGACACCTCATGGAAGGTCGGCAGATGCTATTTTATCATCACCGTTGTTGAACCAGCCCAATACTGCAAAAAAATATTGAAGACATTTAATTTTAGTGGCACACACCAGGGCCGCCCGGGGGGGTTGGGAGGGGGCGCAAGTGGGGCAATTTGCCCCAGGGCCCATGAGCCCTGGCCTGGCAGCAGTCCGAGTCTTCAGCGGCATTTTGGCGGCGGGGGGCCCTTCAGTCGCTCCGGGTCTTCGGCGGCATTTCGGCGGCAGGGGGCCCTTCAGCGCTGCTGAAGACGCGGAGCGACTGAAGGGCCCCCCGCCGCTGAAGACCTGGACCGCCGCCGGGTGAGTACAAGCGCCACAGCTCCCCTGCTTTGCCCCAGGTCCCCTGAATCCTCTGGGCGGCCCTGGCACACGCTGTCAGGGACCGGGTCGCAGCTGTGAATTATTATTATCATCATTTAACATTCATATTGCAGTAGCACCTAAAGACCACAAACAAGTTGCACCTCATTGTGTTTTGCTGCTGTACAAATAGTAAATGATAATCCCAGATTCAAAGAGAATAATTAAGTGAAGTGTTGAATTTTTAGAACCATATTCAAGGTGTTAGCTCTGAAAGTAACTGAGCTATAGGCAATGCCAATAATGCTACTCAAATAGGGCATATGTAATAGTTTCCATTCAGGAATGTCACAGAATGAAGCCCATGATGATTAGTATCACTTTATATTTAAAACAGAGCCTTTCATCAACCTTACTTAAACAATACACAATCTGTAGGTGAATCAGCACTGAAATGTAGCTCCCTCAGATGTGGGATCTGGCAGCTGTTTCACAGCGCATCAGAACTCTATACAACTTGTTAGGGTGGGGAAATGAAGGACACTGCTCTTACATACCCAAGTGTAACGTCTGTGTGACAGCGTTGTTTGATAATTATAATAAATATCAAACATTTAGTTGTGTTCAGTCCTGGGCACTTCTTTATAAGAAAGATGTGGACAATTAAGAGGCAGTTCTGATAAGAGGACCTAACTCTTTAGGAATGATTTGGACAAAATTCTGCACTCAGTTACACCCGTGTCAAACTACTCTACTGAGATCAGCTTTAACCTGGGTCTGTGAATCTAGAGACCTAGGTTAAATTCCTGGCTGTACCAAAAACTGATTGTGTGACCTTGCAAAAGTTCTGTGGTCTTTCCTTGCTATTGTTCCCCATATGGAGATAATTCTCTACGTCAGAGGTGTTATGAAAATAAATTTATGAAAGTTATGAGCTGCTCACACACTAAGGCAATGGGGGTCATACAAGGATGTAGAAGAATTTGGACCATATCTATAGCCTGACAAATCAAGAGCTTAAAAAGAAGGGAGAGAGATAACAATATATCAGATATTGGAGTAAACATCAAAGAGGAAATATTTAGGGTAGTACAGCTGAGGGTAGGGAATGAGTAGGAGTAAGGGACTGAATTAGAAAAAAAAGATAGGCTGAATATCAGAAACATTTCCAGATACATTGTCCTATTAAGCTGGGAAGGGTCATATGGTTTAGCGGGTACTAAGGATTAGTTTGAAAGACATTGTCAGGATAAGACAACAAAGCCTTCCCAATAATGTACAATATCTCTGGCCTGTAATTAAAACAACACACTTTATTTTCTTGAGCTGCATGTTCCCATAGCTTCACACAGACAAATATTTGCACGAATAACAGACCCTGAACAAAGTATCGAAAAATTAAAATCAAACCTGAATGCACTCAGGCTCTGAGCAGTACACAGCATACTCCTGCCTCCCTTCACAACCAGCTGCTGCTGCTTAATGATTGTAAATGTGTTCATTGAAATTCATGGGGGCTCTTTGATTTTTGCCTGGGAGATTACACACCCACACCAATCTGCAGGATCCAAGACATCAGCACCCAGAAGCTGGTGAGTTTACAGAGCAAATAAACTTTAACATACAGAAATGCGACTAGTAGCAATTTAGGGCACCTCAATTTTTGAGCCTCCAGCTTAAGACATCCTTAACGGGGTCTGATTCTCAGAAAAGTGCTGAGCACCCACCCTCTGAAAGTCAGGCCTTTTATAAGGCATCTCATGTTGAGCACCCAAAATCACTAGTCTGTACTGAAAATCTTGGCTGTGATTTTTCAAAGGGTTAAAGTTTTGCACTTGTCAGTCCAAAGTGAGGTAGCAACATGTGAGATAAATTCTAATGTCTGATCCACCTGGCGGATCACTTTAAGGCTATTCTGTTCCATAATGTGGATCAAAGAGAAAAACCTTTAGCTCTGAACACATTCTAGTCCCATCACTGCACAAGAGCATGAGTTGGGAATGAGAGACCTGTGTATTAATGATTTGTAACACATGAAAGTAACATCATAGCATTGCTTGGGGAAAAAGAAGATAAAAATCTTATACCAGGTTCTAAAACATGGGCCAATTCTTCAAACTATTGCTTTGCAGGATCAAGATGTTTATATTTGCTTTTGTTGTTGGTGGTTTCTTTTAATCCACTGGTGGACAGATGGTGTTTCACCTTTGAAAGTTTCTGTATTGTTCTAAGTTGAGTGTATAAAGCAGAGTCTCTCCAAACTTGGGAAGCTTAATTCTAAAAGGTTCAAAATTTCTAGTATTACAAAGATTGTAGCCCTAAACACAGTTTATGAAGCTGCAACAACTTTCTTGACTTTGAGCTTGAAAAAAAAAAGAAAAAAAAAAAAAGAAAACTCCTATCACTTCATTACTTCCTGGCCTGGTGTCACAGATCTGAAGGTTAATATCAATTACTTGGGTCACAAATGCTTTGCAAACTACAAGGCTGTTCTGTATTTCATGCCCTTGCTGGCAACTGAAAGACAGCCCATCCTAACTTTCAGTACCAGAGCCAACAATAAGTCACGATTCTTGTCTTTAATTACTACATGCTGTCCTAGCAATCCTATCCTGGAATAGTGCAGTCTGTCCTATAACACCATCTATAGACTTGTAGTACCTGTATTAAAACAATGGCAGAACATTTACACTTATTTTCACTCTTTTGTTTTCTAGACACACCCACCTTGTCTCTAAATATCTCCGGGGCACAAAACAGCAGCCGACACCTGCGCTTACCTGGCAGCTGTTTATGGTATTGCAAACCAAGCAGTCTAGCAGGGAAATACTATACAGCCAACATTTAGGCCTGCCCAATCTTCTGCAATGAGAGGTGCTAAACATCAGGTTACATATTAACTCTGAAAATGTTATCCCTGCCACAGTTTGGCTAGAATGAACTGATAAAAACAAAAATAGCGAAGAAAGTATATTGTTCAGAACACATTGTTTCAAACAACAATAGTTTCTTTATATAAAAAATCTGGGCCAGGTTCTCAGATGGTGTAAATCAGTGTGCACCAATGCCAATTTATAACTGACGATCTACCTACTCCCTTCCTTATTGTTAAAGATACTTCTGTCTACAGACATTCACGCTTTAATCTATGATTTCACTTGCATTTGCTGTGGATTATTAGCTCTGTTATTTAATCTGATTACATGTTTATTCATTAATCAATCTGCACTATTTTAGAGATACAATAATGATCCCAACTACCCTCAAGGATAGAAACAAGTAGGTGGACTGTATGCCAAAAGTTAAAAAAAAAAATTACAAACAAACATCCATTTCATTGGCACCGTTCGTCTAAGTATCTACATCTGTCTATCCATCCAGATACTTACATGGCCTCTATCACCCAATCTCTGAGGACACCTTAAATATTTTAAAAATAGAACACTAATAATCTCTTGCCATCAATTTGTCCTTTCCAGGCCAAAGGAAAAATAGCTTGATTAGTGTCTAGGCTGGCTTGTTTGTATGCTGTGTGTTTGTATGTGCTGTCTCTCTGTGAGCGGTGCTTGCAAAGAACTTATTGAGAGAAAGCTCAGTCAAAGAGATGAATTTTGCCATTAGTTCTGAAAGCGAGGAGATTGGCTCTCATTCCTATCTGTTGTGGAAGTAGGTTCCATAGCTTAGGTCCAGCTCTTGTGAAAATTCTACCTCCCAAATTCATGAGTCTTCCCTAGTGGAACTAAAGGCATAGAAGCACTTTCTTTGTGGAGGATGAGAACTATCCAGAGAAGAGTAACAACAATGATTACTGGTCTAGAAAACATGACCTATGAGGGAAGATGGAAAAAACTGGGTTTGTTTAGTCTGGAGAAGACTCAGGAGGGACATGAGTTTTCAAGTACATAAAAGGTTATTACAAGGAGGGAGAAAAAGAATGTTCTCATTAATCTCTGAAGATAGGACAAGAAGCAATGGGCTTAAATTGCAGCAAAGGCCATTTAGGTTGGACATAAGGAAAAACTTCCTGTCAGGGTGGTTAAGCACTGGAATAAATTGCTAGGGAGGTTGTGGAATCTACATCATTGTAGATTTTTAAGAGCAGGTTAGATAAACACCTGTCAGAGATGGTCTAGATAATACTTAGTCCTGCCTTGAGTGCAGGGGACTGGACTAGATGACCTCTCGAGGTCCCTTCCAGTCCTACGATTCTATCCCCAAAGTGTGTTTGTTTAGATCAAACAATCCCTTTTCCCATTAGCTGTCACAGTACCAGGTGAAAGAGGGCATGCCATGCTCCAACTTTGGGGATGCCAGGTATCCTGCATTTCCTGAAAGGTCCTGCAGTTCCCCTCGGAGTCTGCCTCTACCAGGTGGTGTCTGAGATTATACTGCTATGACCAGAGGGGGAAAATGTCTTGTGAACAGGGCTCAGGTGAAAAGGGCAGAGTGCTCATCACAGGGACATTCTCCATTCACTTAGGCAGAAGGGTGAACAGACAGGCCTGATGGCGTGGGAACAGCTGGACCCTTTTTTGGGGGGAGAGGGGGCGCGGGGGCAGAGGGGCGGGGATTCTGTGACAGCACATGGCAGAGGTCGGGGGAGGGGAATTAAGTCTCTGCTGATCCCTCGTGATGGAGAGGGGCAAGGATGCTCCCTCCCAGCAGGATACCTGCAAAGCATGATGGGAAAGGGAAGGAATAAAGAGCAGCCTAACAATTTACTTCCCCTCTGTTTTAAATGACTGCAGAGGACCACAGAGTCTTTAAATATGATTTGCCGTTGAAGGTAGCTACACTCATCCAACATGCCTTTTAATGGATAGAAACTCTTCGGGTATATTTTCCTTTGCTTGTAATTTCCGCTCCCCTTGGGTATTAGGAGGGAGATTTTCAAAGCTGCCTAAAGGATCTCGATGCTCCTGTCTCATTCAGAATTAATGAGAATCAGGCCCCCAAATCCCATATGTAGTTTAGGAAAGTCTCAACCTACATGTTTAGTGAATATGATCCAAACACACTACCTCATTCTTTGCAAGACCACAACATTCTCCCAGTCTCTCAGGTATACCTTACTTCTGTAAAGCGCCCATGAATTTTATAGCAGACACTCAAAGGGTTAAATGCTAGTAAAACTGCTGTTTAAATAGCCCTGAGGTTGTGAGATAAACTAATAAAAACCAGGAAGTTCCTAAGTAACTGGGCGTTTTTCAGATTGCAAGATGACAGTTATTTAAATGCTGTGGGATTTAATCTTCCTGGCTATAACTTTCTTTTGAGGTTGGGGAACCATTGCAGGTGACATATAGGATCATTTAAAATTTGGCATCCCCCCACAGCAAATGACATCCCTATCTACAATGCTTAGGCACCAAAGGTGCATGGGAAGGAGTGTGTTAAGGATAGAAACGAAGCCTTAACTGAATTTACTGGCTCTGGACTTTCTACTGCTGTTCAGACCTTTAGCATTATAGTACTGTGGATGTGGCATGCTGCGTGCAAATCGATTTACATAATAAGCCTTCCGAAATAGACCAATGAGCTGTTTTCGGGTTTAATCCAGTTTCAGCAAAAAAAACAGCTAGAAAGAAAGAAAGTGCTTTGGTTGACTTATTTTTCTGGTCTGCATAATTAGTGCATCCGCCTCGAAGGAATTTAAGGAGCTGGTTCGTGTTCTTTACCTGATTTGCAACTGGAGGTTTGCGTTGACCAATCCCAACTGGAGCTGAACTGCTCATGCACGCAATGCAGGGTGTGGAATCCTCAGTTCAGATCAGGAATGCTGTAGGACAAACACTCCTTGACAGGCGGTTCTCTCTCTTAGTAAAACAAATCTAGACTGTGCGCCAAATACTCAGGTGATGTAAACTGGTATAGCTGCATGGGAGTAAACTTACACCACTTAAGGATCTGGTACTCTTTTCTTTAAAGTGTAATCTCTTGTACGCCATACTGAGTCCCTGTAGCACTTTGCCATAATGTCCACAGCAAGTATGTTCACTGCTCAGAATTGTGAGGGCAGCAATTTGTTCCAAAGTTAAAAAGGAAAGTTAAAGGCCAAATTCTGCCACCCTTACTCAAGCTGAGTGGCATTTTACTCCACAAGCTGTCCCATTGACTTCAGTGTCAAGCAAGGTACCACTCAAGGTGAGTGAGGGTAGCAAAATCTGGTCCTAAGTGTTTTCAGAATACAGAAGGCCTATATACTGAGGATATTGAACTGGCGACACAAGAAATGAAAGCTCTGACCACTGACTGACAGTGGCCAGCACCAGCTGTCTCAGAGAAAGGTGCAGTAGGAAAATGCTGGATAATCTATCCTCTGGTCTTGTCCCTTCCAAAATATTTTTTTTTCAAAAAGCACTATAACTCTGGATAATCTAGTTATCCATAGAAATGCCCAATCCTTCCTTAGATCTTGCTAAATTCTTAGCTTCAGTCACATCATGGGCAATGAATTCCATGGTCTCAATTCAGCATTCTGTAAGGAGACTATTTCATTGCATCCGTTTTGAACTTGCTGTCTTTCAGTTTTACTGAATGTCCCCTTGTTTTTGTGTTCTGAGACAGGGAGAACAGACGCTCTAGATCCATCTTCATGTTCTGGTTTTCATTTCAATAGCTTCATTTCCCCTCTTCCCAACGTTAAAAGATCAGTTTTGAAAACAGATTTTAACCAGTTGTCATGGAGATGACAGTGACAGGGAAAATATTGCCATATCCTCATTTCTGCTAAGCAGATTAGGAAGTTTTCACCTACTCTGATCAAGGGCAGTATCCAGCAAAACCAGCACTGCTTCCAAAAACAGGAGAGACTCTAGAATGATAATTTCTCTCCCCGCACCGCCCAATGAGCAGGTTAGCACACCCTACAAATATCAGCAGCTCAAGCATTCATTTTTGTCTTCTCTTCCACGTGTCAAACAGACCTCACAAAAATACATGGACTACAGGGAAACAAACTACAGGGAACATTTTTTTTTTAAGTGGAATATTGAAGAGCACTCAGCATCGGACCTAACTCTGCTTTTGAAAATCCCACTCTAAAAGTTTCTCCAGCAATAATTTGAGCTCTCTTATCTGCCGCTAGAAGCGCAATCAGGATATAGCCAGTAGTTTACTGTTCCAGCTGGGATCAGTGCTCGCTAAATAGAGAATTAGCCACTAACTTGTTCTCGAAGAACCTGTGTGTGTGCTCAGAAGGCACAGTGCCCACAGTCATGAACCGAGGACACATGACTTTGGGCATTTAACTTTTAGAATTGCTTGTTGCTTTGATCTTGCCAAGCAATCTGTTTCTGAAAGCTCTTCCCTGAGCTCTAGGCATGGAAGTGCTCTCTCAGCGTGCTCAGATGATTGCACTGGGTATCATTACTGATGGTTCCCTGCTAGGTGTGGCAAGGGGATATGGAGCATAAGCCACAGATAACCAGGGATAGAATCTCTCTGATACTCATAGGGTGTTGAGTACAAAGCCCCAGATGGGAACAGTGCTGGAGTGAGGTTGTGCAGCACTTGAGAGAAAAATCAGGATCAGCTTTTGTGGGTCTAATTCTGTGGAGCCGCCAGAACAGAAACAAGAAAGATGTATTTTAAAAGGGGGAGAGACTCTTAACTATATGAAAAATGAATCTTGGGTATCGGACAGCCTCTGTTCTACTGAAAACCTCTACAACAAGTGCCTACCTCTGACAGTAAGGCTACATTAATCTGTGTCAGGTAATAAAATGCAGCAATTCCTGTTAGCCTTAATACCCTTCCCACTTCTTCTGGAGAATTTGCAGTTCCTTAAAACATTCAAAGTTTGCTTGATTACTAATGCAATTAGTTTTGCAATACAAGCACTAGATGAATTCAAACTGTAAAGCCTTGAAAAGAGAAGACAAAGGAGAAGGAAATAAAATACAGGTGTAAAATTAAATAAATATGGGGACATACCTATCTCAGAACTGGAAAGGACCCTGAAAAGTCATTGTCTACCCCCCTGCCTTCACTAGCAGAACCAAGTACTGATTTTTGCCCCAGATCCCTAAGTGGCCCCCTCAAGGATTGAACTCACAACCCTGGGTTTAGCAGGCCCATGCTCAAACCACTGAGCTATCCCTCCCCCCATACCAAAAGACTAACCCCTGTCCCCCACATGAAACTGTCTGCATTGAAAGTTGAGGCAGGGTATTTACAGAAAACAAAGCAGAGAACTCTAAACCCATTGGTACACTGTGTGGAAGCAGAGATGTTAAAACAGGGAACTTAGAAAACTCTAATGCATTAACAGAATTTCGGGATCATGGAGCAGTTAAAAGAATATGCACCAGAGAAGTTTCCATGAGTAAGTTCAGTGCTGATTCCATAATTTTAAATGCAGTTTGAGGGAAAGTATAAAGCTTATCATTCCCTCAGTGCTGAGAGGGCAAAACATCTTTGCTTTCACAAGGTTTTTTTCCTCTTTCCTATTTTAATATTATATTATTATTATTAAGTTTGAGGAAAAGTAGTCTTGCAGTTAAGGCAGGGGTTCAGTTCCCAGCTGTGTCACAGACTCCTTGTGTGCCCAAGTCACTTAATACATCTCTGCCTCAGTGAACCACCTGCAAAATGGGGATAATAAGCCTTCCTTCCTCCTATCCTTTTCCTGGCTTTTGTACTGAGATAGTCAACTCTTTCGGCAGTGACCGTCTCTCACTAGGTGTGTGTACAGCCCCTAGCAGAATGGGGCCCTGCTTTTGTTTCACAGACTTTAGAAATAATCACCACGATTGTAATATAATAGAAATAATAATAATTTAGTTAGCGAACACATTCAAAACAAAGGGCCTGATTCTGTGAGGTACAGGGCATCACCAACTCGGACTGAAGTCAACAGGAATTCAGTAGGAGCTTGGCCTGTATTAACCCCACCACCCTGAAGAATATTTACACTGATTCTCTTGTGTTCCTCTGATTTCAGGAGCTGTGACTTTAAGAAAAAAATTCCTATAATATAAAAGAGTGTTACATTTTTAGGTGCTCTTATTACATCACCTTATTTCCTTAGCTGCAAACCAAGCCTGGCCAAGGGCTAACTGGGTGCGGCGTGCCAGGGGCCTGTGGGCCACACAGAATTTGGATGTAGATACGCACTCTTCTTTTTATCAAAAATGGAGGCTCTCCACCACAGTGTTTGCTCCTGCTTGTTCTTTCCTTGACAGGTAAATAGAGATGCACGGATGTTTGAGTTCACTGGCAGTACAAAAATAAAGGCTGAAGCTCATCAGGCAGTTGCAGAGAGAGGGGAACCAACTGGCAGGGCCTGAGGAGTCAGAGCCTCATTGCACCAGAGCGCCACTTGGCTGACTTAAGTCAAGGGGAGGCCTCAAGGCTGCTGTAGCCTCCAGCAATTTGTGATGTTGGCTGAGAACTGTCGGACTGTAGTGCCATCCAGGCACATCCTCCTCCTCCAGCGTGCCCCTGTCCTATCACTGGCACAATGCTACATGAAGTGGCCAGCAGATCATGGTGTTGCTGTCTCTGTGGTGGACTGAGACTCATTCCCACCAGTGAGAGCAGGTTTAAGGCTGGTTTGCCCTTCCTGGAGGCCAGCATCCGGCTCTTATATGAATATCTGAGAACCTTTAATTAGGGATGGATTAATTGGTTCTGCAAAAAGACTCGCCAATCCCTCCTTTCAAGAACTCAGCTGAATGCAAACCTTTTGGAAGGTTCTGGATTGTTCCCATAGGCCTGTTCATAGATGTTTCAATCACGACTGGACCTGAAAGCCCTAAAATAATACTAGAAAAATTGCTCTACTTGTATTTTCAGCATGGACTACAGCAGACGTGGCGGCAACCTTATGAGAGAGCCTGTTCTTGCAAAATTTTCAGCAGACTCAGGAGGTTAGACTAGTGTAGACAAAGTTCGAATATGAATCTGAGCCGAACCCAAACTCCAAATCTTTTGAGGCTCACTCATCACTACCACCCTGGGACAAATGAATCCCTTACATAAGACCACTCACATCAATGGAGTTGCATTCTCTTAGTACAGGGTGGGCAAACTTTTTGGCCCAAGGGCCACATTGGGGTTGCAAAACTGTATGGAGGGCCAGGTAGGGAAGGCTGTGCCTCCCCAAACAGCCTGGCCCCCACCCCCTGACTGCCCCCTGAAGAACCCCCCACCCATCCAACCCCCCCTGTTCCTTGTCCCCTAACCGCCCCCTCCCAGAACTCTTTGCAGTTGTACTGCAAGTCTCACAATAATTGGTGTTTTTCGTAAAGTTCCAGCTCCAGCAATTAGGTGATTATAGAAGAATCTCAGGTTTCATTTTTTTAAAAGGAAGTTTCTAGCCCATGATTGTGGAGAAGGGCTTGGAAACGTTAACCCTAATGGCTCAAACACCAGAAGGCCAATAAAAAGGACTTCAAATTTATTATTTTACAATCTCCTAATTTTGAAGCCCATGACTGAATTTAAGATTCTTGACTCTTGATTTTTGAACACTTGGAATTTGCAGTGCTGCAAAACCAGAAGAATTCCATTGAAACCAATGGATTTTTTTTCAGATCTGCCGAACCCTAACAGAGATCAGAACCTCACTCCTTCTTAAAACATTTATGTAAATACCTTCTCCCTTGCTTCCTCCTGTCATTTTAAGATGCAACAAAGTTAAGATCAAGTTTCAAGTCTCCATGAATGTGCTTTGCTTTTGCCTTAAATCATTTCCCCATTCACACTGGCACTTTAGAGGAAAAAGAGCAGCATTGCAATATAAAAAGCCTCTTCCAAAAGCTAGCTGTCTTTATTGGGCTCATCTTTTAAATCATGTCTTTACCGTACACTGACTTTCCTTTTACAGTATAGCTGTACATGGACACACTGTGGACAAGAGTTTTTATTTTCATAATCTATTCCTGACACTTAACAAGAATGACGAGCGCTGTTCCAAGAGTTGGCAAGAAGGGACAGGTTGTGGATGAGCAGGTTTCTCTGACTCTCCTATACGGATCAAGTAGGAAAAAGAAAGGGGGAGAGGGTGGAGATTATAAAGAAAAGAGAGGCAACGTGTTCCTTTGGAGACAGAGTGAGTAATGCGGCTGGCACACAGCCTCGCCATGGCCACAGAGTTCCAAACATACCAATCCCGCAGATACAGCTATTTTGGACAGAAGAAAGACTGGGTGGAAGTTTCACAAATGGGGATGGGGTTAGCCATGAAACAAACGCAAAACCCTGCACTCCTCATGCAAAATACGTGAGATGTGTTAATGGGGGATAGAACAAGGCAAGATGTTCAATGGAAAACGTTGTACAGAACTGTTTCTGCTCTAATCAGATCTTACAAAAAATTCACTTTATGTCCGTTGGAAATTACAGCAGCAGAGCTCCAGCTTCGTTCCCCTCCCACAAACTAGAAATGCCAGGCCTTCTACAGTCAAGGTTAGCTGTTCTGATGCAAGTCACAATCTCCAAGGAGATGAGCAAAATGCACATAGATGAACAGCACACAAATGAGGAAGATTTTATGGGCTCAAGGCCTTTCTATATAAAAACTCCATCAATTTCTCAGCAATGTATTCTTTACAGGTAATGGGCCTGTCTTCCAGTAGGAGTTTGAAGCCCGAAATAGCCTGGGATCTGCCTGTCAGAGAGCATCCATCTTCCCATGTCACACTAGCTCAGTTATAGTGCCTAGATGGTCTTACAATCTGAATAGGCAAGAGGTGGGAGAAAAGGAAGTGCTGTAATACCCATTTTACAGATGGGGGCCTGAGGTACAAAGAAAGCAAGTGACTTCCCCAAGGACTATCCATGTCAGGTCCTTATCTGGTCCCCATCACCATTGTATATCCGCACCTCACAATCTTTTTTAATGTTTCTCCCTCTGTGAGGTAGGGCAGAGCTATTATCCCCATTGTACAGATGGGAACTGAGGCACAGAGAGACTAAGTGACTTGCCCAGCGTCACACAGGAAGTCTGTGCTAGAACCAGGAACTGGACCCAGCTCTCAAGCCCCACTCCAATGCCTTAACCACAAGACTATCCTTCTCAGAGATCAATCTTGACCTATCTCATTATAAGAGAGAGGTTTTTTTCCATAGGATTCAAGGATTGGAAGGGACCTCGAGAGGTCAAGTCCAGTCCCCTGCCCTCATGGCAGGACCAAATACTGTCTAGACCATCCCAGATAGACATTTATCTAACCTACTCTTAAATATCTCCAGAGATGGAGATTCCACAACCTCCCTAGGCAATTTATTCCAGCGTTTAACCACCCTGACAGTTAGGAACTTTTTCCTAATGTCCAGCCTAAACCTCCCTTGCTGCAGTTTAAGCCCATTGCTTCTTGTTCTATCCTTAGAGGCTAAGATGAACAAATTTTCTCCCTCCTCCTGATGACACCCTTTTAGATACCTGAAAACTGCTATCATGTCCCCTCTCAGTCTCCCTCTTTTCCAAACTAAACAAACCCAATTCTTTCAGCCTTCCTTCATAGGTCATGTTCTCAAGACCTTTAATCATTCTTGTTGCTCTTCTCTGGATCCTCTCCAATTTCTCCACATCTTTCTTGAAATGCGCTGCCCAGAACTGGACACAATACTCCAGTTGAGGCCTAACTAGTGCAGAGTAGAGCGGAAGAATGACTTCTCGTGTCTTGCTCACAAAACACCTATTAATGCATCCCAGAATCATGTTTGCTTTTTTTGCAACAGCATCACACTGTTGACTCATATTTAGCTTGTGGTCCACTATGACCCCTAGATCCCTTCTGCCATACCCCTTCCTAGACCGTCTCTTCCCATTCTGTATGTGTGAAGGTAGCAGCATGTATTCTCCACGAAGGTCAACTGGCTATAAAACTCATTCTCCCACCCTTGAATCAAAACAGCTGGAATTTGCCAACAGTAGAAAACCTTCTCTCTTCTGGGATGGGCTGAAGGTGGGGCGTTGTGCCACATGGGCTGGTATGTGAGCTTCTCATTGTACTGTGCTGCTGGGTGATGTCTTTGCTGACAACTGTCAGGGTGTCTAAAGCCCACGTAAAGGTATTTTATGTGTTTTATTCTTTTTTTTCTTTTTTTTTTTTTAAATCAAAAGAATGAACATCTTTTAAATGATCACTTTTCTGAAAAAATAAACAAACACCAAAACCACCATTTTGCAGCCTATGAATAATTGTCTGGTTGGTATAATCATCACCAGGTACTCCTTGTGAAATTTCAATGGGGCATGGTGTAAGCAGTGTTCCTCTTGGTTCAGGAATGAAGATATCTATCTCCCCACTCTGTTGCAAAGCATGGAGGAGAACTTGGTGCACTATATCTCAAATCAGTCCTGCACAGTTATGCAAAACATGTGTGCAACTGACACCTCTTGTGTAATCCGCAGTGTAATCAACTCCTATCAACCACCTCCAGGAAAGAAGGAGGGGCATTAGGTGGGGAGAATTCACAGTTAGATCAAACAGAAAACCGGAAACTAGCCAGAGAGGTGCAATCAGGTGAAAACATAGTTCCCCTGATAGGAAACCTTCAGGATGAATTTCATTGCTTTTCACATACAATTCCAAGTAGATATGCAGAGAGTCACACAGGGTTCACAACAGGTTCACTATAAAAAACGCATCTCTCTCATTTTCTTTCTCCAGTGATATCCATCAATATCTTAGCCCTGAGGCAATTCATAACAGCAGGTTGCTGAGTGCATGGGAGAACAAATCAGTAGAAGCCTTGTCCAACTCCACTGTGGTATGGTGTTAACCAGGTTAATTTTTTTCTCCGATCTCTCTTAGCTTCCCTCAGGATGGTAAAAATACCTCACTCACCTTAGCAGTCTTGCTTATTATCAGAGTCACTGACTCGTTTCTCGTCTCCATTTTATGGCCCCATAAAATGGCTAAGTGATAGCAGTGAAAGCCGGGCCTAAAGCCACATACTTCAGATCCAGAGTCAAAGTGTCTTAAAGTGCGTGGTTTTTCAGGTCCTTGCAAGGACTGTCAAAGCCTAGCTGACACATTAGATTTACTCCCAACATAGGCCATGCTGAGAAAGGCTTTTTCCAGTGAAAACAATGTATTCCCTGCTTTCAAAGCAACTGTAGCATCGAGCTGCTCAGACAGGATAGATCCAAGCAAGTGTCTCATTTTTCCTCTCCTCCAGCTTACTTAAGTGAAAACCATGTTTTAACATGACAATAAGGGCCGGCTCATGGCTGCCATCCTGAGTTGTCTCCTCTGAAAAAGTATCTGCAGCCAGCTAAGAAATGTGTGGTGTAGTAGGATTGTGGGTTGAGCCTATCACAATTTTAGTGCAATGACAAGCCCAAATCTCCCTCATACAAGATGTGCAAATGCTTAGAGAAGCACTTGGAAGTTTCAATTCCTGTTTATGTGCTTACATGCCATTTTGAGCATTCAAATACAAGATTTGTGTAGTGACTGTCATCTTGGTCCCCACCAAGGATTGACCCCTACATCCTCCAGAGCCTCTACAGCTTGAGTTAAAGGATGCAGGCCCTTTTAAAATGTGTCCCCAAGTCTTCTAGCTGAGAGACTGTCCTTTATATAATCAGGCACACAGAGAGACACTAATATACAAATCCTCCTGAGGTGCCTATGTTTGCAAAGTGGGCCCTGCATGTATAAAGGCAAATGTTTTAAACTGGGATGGCTGAAAACAGGCACTTAAATCCAAATTAAGGGAGATAAGCAGTCTGCTTTTCAGAGGTGTTAAACACTCCCAGCTGCTAATGATTTCAACTGTAGATGATCAGATCCTTAGGATTTTCCGATTTCATTTTCCCTATCTGTAAAAATGGGTCTGGTGTGGATTAAATAGTTAATGGTTGTAAAGTGACTGAAGATGAAAAGTGCAGCCTAAGTACTTCATTATTTATAATAACCACCTTTACCATTTTGCTGGAGATAATCAGCCAGTTATCAGAGTATAATACTGAAGTGGTGAGGTTCCTTCCACTTAGTAATTAACGCATATCAGTGTTGCACCAAGGATATGTAAAACTAAGGAGATAATACACAGCTCTTCATAGCCTTGGTGTAACAGACACTGGAATATTTAAGCACTTATATGACTCTCCTTATCACAGAATCTAAGCACCTCACAATAATGAATGCATCTTACCCTCTCAACACTACTGTGATGTAGGGAAGTTCTCTGAAAACATCCACTCAATGTGCAGCGGCAGTCAAAAAAAGTGAACAGAATGTTGGGAATCATTAAGAAAGGGATAGATAATAGGACAGAAAATATCATGTTGCCTCTAGATAAACCCATGGTACGCCCACATCTTGAATACTGTGTGCAGATGTGGTCGTCCCAACTCAAAAAAGATATATTGGAATTGAAAAAGGTTCAGAAAAAGGCAACAAAAATGATTAGGGGTATGGAATGGATTTTGGATGAGGAGAGATCAATAAGACTGGGACTTTGCAGCTTGGAAAAGAGATGACTAAGGGAGGATATGATGGAGGTCTATAAAATCATGACTGGTGTAGAGAAAGTAGATAAGGAAGTGTTGTTTATTATTTATTGTAACACAAGAACTAGGGGTCACCAAATGAAATTAATATGCAGCAGGTTTAAAACAAACAAAAGGAAGTATTTCTTCACACAACGCACAGTCAGCCTGTGGAACTCCTTGCCAGAGGATGTTGTGAAGGCCAAGACCATAACAGGGCTCAAAAAAGAACTAGGTACGTTCATGGAGGATAGGTCCATCAATAGCTATTAGCCAGGATGGACAGGAATGTTGTCCCTAGCCTCAGTTTGCCAGAAGCTGGGAATGAGCGACAGGGGATGGATCACTTGATGATTGCCTGTTCTGTTCATTCCCTCTGGGGCACCTGGCATTGGCCACTGTTGGAAGACAGGATACTGGGCTAGATGGACCCTTGGTCTGATCCAGTAGGGCCATTCTTATGATATTATCCTAATTTTAGAGATCGAGAACTGAGACAGAGAGTAGATTAAATTAACTTGTCCAAGGTCACGGAGGAAGCCTAGTTCTAGCTCAGCATTTACTCACAAGACCATCTTTCCTCCAGAGCTACCACCTCCAATTTTGGTTCCCCGCAGGCGAGGATGGAAATACAAAAGTAGAGAAAATTTAAAGCAGGGCAACAAAAAGGGTGAAAGGGTTGGGAGATAAGATAGAAGACAAGATCAAAGAATGTATAGGGTGGAGAACAGAGATGACTGAGGGGGAACAAAGGACTATAGTCTGTAAAAGCCATTGAAATCACAATATAAATAAAGTAAAGGAATTATTCCCAGTCCCAGATGATGGTATTACAGGGAACAGTAACCTTCAATGAATGAGGGGATAGTGTAGGGTAAATATTAAGAAGAGATTCATAGCTGCGAAAGCAGATGGGCAGGGGCCTGGCCTCCCAAAGGAGCTGATAGAAGCTCAACCACTTAAAATGTTGACGATGTGATTAGATATTCTGTTAGGAAGGACCACTGCACCATATGTAATAGCCTGGTCACATTCCTTTGTCTGTCTGATCCCACTGACATTACACATACTGTATTGGGGTAGCACAAAAGCCCAGAAGAGGAAGATTTAAACTGGTTTACAGAAGTCAACTCTCCCTCACCCCCCCCCCCCCCCAGTAGAATTTTATATATGTTGGGCCTGATTCACTACTTGGTTACAGGGTCCCACCGGTCAGTCAGGCGAGGCCCCGTATTCTCTATCTAAACAGCAGCGTGATGAAATCATGTGAGGGATCAAGGGCCAAGCTGCCTGCCCCGGTCACAGCCCCTTTGTGCTGCTTGAACAATGCAAAGTGGTCAGAATCTGGCTTCTGCTGCCAGGCTGAGAAATCCTCAGGTGTGCGTGTGGGGGAACGGTCAGCTGGCACTAAGCTAGCAGAGACCGCAGCCACATCAGCTGCCTTACCCCGTACTGGTACAGGCAGTGGGGAGCAGGAAGGACACGTGAAAGGTCACGAGTGACAGGCTGGTGGCAGAAAAGAGGGCCGCTCCTCTCTGCCAAGTTACAAATGGCCCTTAGAGACCATATCCAGCTGTTGTAAGTTAGAGCAAGTTCTCCTTAGATTGGGGCTGGGACAACCTGAGAATCAGGGAGCCATAACCAGCTCCTTGAATCTACCCTTCCCATACTGAGCAGAACAGATTGCAGGAGAGAATCTGGCTTTACCAGCGCATTGAGCAGCTCCATGACTCCCATTTTGTGCAGCGGCTGCTATTCCCTTCCATTCTGTGACCCAGTGGCCTTCCAGAGGAGTTTTGGATTGCCTGGCTGTGTGGTAAAGGCCAGGTAACATGTTTATGAGCAGGACCATGATCCTTAGAAGATTTGCTGGGGGGGGGGGGGGGGATTGTTGGACTCTTGAATAGTATCAAGTATCTCTCCCGCCCCTAAAGCCCAAACGCGCATGATGTTTTATTTTCTTAAAAATCAACACTCATCATTACCAGAAAGCGAGTGTTTGGTAAGCCCAGTCCACAGTGTTCTGCCCTCATTTGCCAAGGCACTTCTCCTATTTGTCTGTCTTATCTGTAAGAAACAGATCTTCTGGGTTTAACAGCTGGCGATTGACTCATAACTTCTGCAACTATTAGGGAATCTTTAAGGTTTATCTTTTTAAGAACACGATAAGCAAAATAAACTTTAGTCTTATAGTTTGGGGCAAAACTGTATCTCCTTCAGAAAAAAAGGTGTACAATAAAATCTAAATGTGCTTTTTGGGGGGCTGGGCGAAGGTTCCTGTAGCACTTTTAGAAAACAGTGGTGGGTGATACCAGTGTCCTGGCCAATAGGGTCACTCAAGAGAAAAGGCTCAAAGGCCCAGATCCTCAAACTTATTTAGGCTCCTAATTTCCACTGAAAATCAATGGGAGTTAGCAGCCTAAATGGCCCTTTGAGTTTCTGTGAATGACTAAAATTTAGAATGGGAGACATACCTCAGTACATAATGGCTGCTTGTGCTAGGTAGTTGGTGCACTATGAATACTTACTACCAGAAAAGTACTCGGAGGATGAAATTCCTTCTTGTGCAGAGGGTCATGCACCACTTAAGCCTTCAGAATTGGGTCTCAGCTGGAAATAAATGAAGCATGAGCCTTGTTCTGGAGCTCTGCTCAGGAGTGAATTTCACCTTGGGATGCCTGGAGTATGGAAGGCCTTGTATCAAATCAACCCCTCTTCCTTTTAACCTATTTTAATCCTTTCACCTTTTCAGTTCATATTTAAAACAAGGAACCAGGCACATAGGAAACCTAAGGTTTTACAGACACTACAACAGAGCGAAGGACTGACTGAAGAAGATACTGCAAGCACTAATAGGAAAACAGCAGCCATCCCAATGCTGTGTATGAACTAATAACATTTAAGAATCCAAAGACTAACAAGCAAATACCAAAATCAATTTCATTAAGAGTAAGAGATTAATTCCATTGACTTTAACCGAAACTGCACAAGCAAAACAGGCAGAGAGAGAGTGTGAAAGCCCTGCCTCATTCTGAAGAAGCAGTACCCAGTAAATAGAGCTACATGCATTTAGGGTGACCAGATGTCCTGATTTTATAGGGACAGTCCCGATTTTTGGCTCTTTTTCTTATATAGGCTCCTATTACCCCCCCACTCCTGTGCCGATTTTTCACACTTGCTGTCTGGTCACCATACATGCATTACATCATCAAAACACACTCTCAATGGGTTATCAAACACTGTGTTAGCTGGTGGTGGAAGCAGCTCCTTAATGGTGTATAGGCACCTAACTCTCCCTGAACGAAATGAGAGGTAGTCGTGTATACAACTTGGAGGATCTGGAGCCTTACAAACCAACCCCTGCATGCATATCACAGATTTCCTCTCTTTTCCATAGGGTTGGCTCTCGGCTCATGCGTAACTTCTTTTCTATCCATAATGTATTCAACGCCGGCAGTCCAGCTTAAAATACTGAGTGAACTCCTGGCCCCGCTGACGTCTATAGCAAATCTCCCACAGTGGCAACAGCACCACAGACTTTAAAGTCAGAAGGGACCATCATGATCATCAAGTCTGACCTCCTGCACAATGCAGGCCACAGAACCTCACCCACCCACTCCTGTAATAGACCCCTAACCTCTGGGTGATCTGTTTTCTAGTGCCGTGCTTGTTCTTGCAACATTCCAGCAGGACTGACTGAGACACTAGAAAGCTCAGACTGAGTCATTAGCTCAGGCAGAATTAGAATTCCTCCTAGCTCCTAGTCCACATATGTCCATACCCAAAGTTTTACCTGCTCCACTCCACTGCGAGCGTGTTCCAATTACTAGAGCCCAGAGTGTCACAGAAGGCTGAAGTGGATACCCTTACTCCTTCCTGAAGAATGCTAACTCATGCAAGTAGAACCATTGGTTTCAGTGAGATTACTGGCATGGTGAATGTTCATCAATATGAGTACGGGGTTTGCAATCAAGACCCTAAAAAAAATGAGACTTCAACCCAAGAAGTGTAAAGCAGAGTAAGAAGACTGCCTTTCCATAAATTGATATTTTCATGGCTAGTGAGCCCCCCAATTAGGTATGCCATTTTTCTTAGATGCTGTATGGATTGTGCTAAGATTGTGCAATTTTTTTTTTCTGTTCTTTTTAAAACAAATGCTTCACTGGCTTCCTTTCGCAAACGAAAAGGATACCATTAGTTCAGTGCTATTGAACAGCTCTATAATAACAAGCCACCATTCAAGTACAACAGGGGAAGAAAAAAACAAAAAATATTTGTTACAAACAATCATGATAAAATTTTTAAGAACTGAAAAAAAAAATACCCTGAAAGCATACTTTACATTTACAGGAGTAATTCTTTGTGTTATATCCATCTCTCTCCATATATTTTATATTATATAAAAAAATCTCAAAGAATATTTATAAAATGTTCTTTTTAATGTAGGCTCTTTTGTTATCTATAACACACAAAAAAGAACATTATTAAGGCTGCAAAGTCAAAGCACTTAAAAAAATCAGGAAAATGGCAGTATAAAGGATGCCTGTGTAACCTTAATTCAGTCCCCTTGTGCATAAGCATTATGACACAATCTGTAATTACATGATTGCATACTATTTCTTCCACAGGACCCCTGTCTTATTCAATGCACAAGCTTAAAGAGCAGCTATTCAATATTATGTTTTCTCCTTATTGTTCTATATGTGGTCCCAGGCCTTATTTACTACTTACAATTGAAACCCTACTCTGAAGACAGAATTATGAATTTCCTCATAAGTTCTTCAATGGCACTCATCACTAGAGTGTCTGAGTGCTTCACAGACATTAATGAATTTATTTTCACAACACCTCCATGATGGAAGGGGTGGTATTATCCCTATTTTACAGATGAGGAATTGAGGCTCAAAGAGATTAAGGTCCAAGGTATTCACTAATTTTGGGTGCCCAATTTGAGATGCCGAAGATTTGATTTTTTTGATTACTTAGCACTGTATTTCACTTTATATGTTCAAGGCACAGCTCCCATTGACTTCAGTTGAAGCTATGAGTGCACAGCACTTTGCAAATCAGACTCCCAGAAAACGAGGAACACAGTCTTAGTGATCACCCGGGAAATGTTAGTTTAGGTGACTTGTCTAGAACCACTTAGTAATTCTGTGGCAGAGGCAGGGTTAGAATCCAATTCTCCATGGCAGCATTCAAGTGCCTTAACCATGAGATCGTCTATTATCTTCCAGTAATCCTTTACGTCATTCACTACTCACCTGCCAACCTCTGCAACACATGATGCAGGGGTCTTAAAAATGACAGCCTCCTTCACTGCACAACCCTAATTCATTCCCAGAGCAAGTCCATCCACGTACTAAATAAGGTAGAATTCCTAAAAGTATGTGATCATGTAATTAAAGACAGTATTATAATATGTATGTCCAAGGAGGCCACATTAAGGTGGGGCAACCTTAATTCTGGTATTTCCTAATTTCTGAGTGCTTGACTTTGCAACCTTAATGCTCTTTTAATATTATATATCAATTTTTTTTGGTAAAATGCATAACACACATTTGAGGATCTCAATGCACTAGGTAAACACTACTTTGGCCTAACAGCACCTCTGTGAAGTAAGAAAATATTATCCTATGTCGGACAAAAGTAAACTAAGCCACAGGGAAGTTAATTATGGCCTGATTTTCAGAGGTGCTGAGTATCCAGCCTAGCAAGGAGTTTAATAGGAGTTCTAGGTTTTCAGAATCTCAAAAATCAGGCTATAAAACTATTTGCCCAAAGCCCTAGGAGAAGTGTGAGGAAAAGCCTGGAACAGAACCGAAAGCTCCTGACTAGCACTGCCACGGCACCATCTTCGTTTCCTGTGAAGTCTTCCTTGGCTACATAAACTGTACAGAAAAGTAAGCGTTTAGACTGTGGCCAGAGTCAGATTTCCTGGGCTTTATACTCAATTCTGTTGGACATCTTGGAACCTCTCTGTGCCCCAATTTACTTAGCTGTAAAATGAACATACAACGGCATATACCTGTGTCACAGCGGTGTTGTGGGACTGTGGGTCCAATACTCCAAACAGTTACTATCCTATTAAATTCCCAGGAGTTTCTCTAGTCCCAGTGAAGTCCAATGCATGAGTCTACTCCCATGCATAAGATTATGGATATCCTGTATGGACATCATAACCTTCCTGAAATCAAAGGGGCTACAGATGGGAGAAAATATATACGCAGTAGTTTAGTAGAACTGCAAATGTCAGTACAAGGTAAATAATCACAGTAGTATATAATTGTAGGCTCAAACCCTTAATTATTTAAGGTTAAATTATGCCAGAACTACACATGTTCAGTGGTACCTATGCGTTGAGTAATATTTTCATTTTGGGGCTACTTGCATTGTAAAGTACTAGCGAATAAGGGTGGCACAGTATAGCTTAGAAACATTACAAGTACTCTGAGATCCATGGATGAAGATACTATGCAAGTACAAAGAAAATAGAAATAAAAAAAATAGGAATAAAAGAGAAACTGTCAACTCAAAATTGATGTGCAGTGCAGTTGCAGCTCTGGCAGTCCCAGGATATTAGAAAGACAAGGTGGGTGAGGCAATATCTTTTATTGGACCAACTTCTGTTAGTGAGAGAGACAAGCATCACAGCTAAATGCACTTAGGTGTGATGCTCGGACTACCTTGCCCACACCTAAAGAAGAGCAGTGTGTGGCTTGAAAGCGTCTCTCTCTCACCAACAGAAGTTGATCCAATAAAAGATATAAACTCAAAATCTATTCCGTTTAAAAAAAAAAAGTTAAAAGAAGTTCCAGGTACTTTAGCGGCCTCTGAGATGCTAATTTCTATGGGTTTACAATCACATTTTCCTATTTTTAAAATGTCCTCCTTTGTTGTGTGAAAGACCCACACACAGAAGAAGGGAAAACTGACTAATAGATTACACAGGGGAAACAGTGAAACTGGCTAAGTGGTGTCATAAACACAAAGTGCCGCCAAAATCACAGACTAAAACTGAAAAATTCGGTGTTTAAACTCACCCGTTTCTTTCTCCTATAGTACTCTTGGGTGTTTCCTGTTAGGAACAGTATGTAAACAATATTTCAGAGAAAAATGTGATGTTTAATTTGATGGTGTCTTTTTAATTATTAAAATTCATTTTAAGGGAAAGAGAGTTTCACACCTGTTGAAATAATGGGCCAGATCCTCAGCAGTGCAAATAAGCATAGCTCGCTTGATTTAAGTGGAGCAAAGCTGATTTAAAACCGGCCCAGCTTGGATCTGGCTCAAAGTGTAGTGCTTTCACTTAAGACCAGACTGAGGTCTCATAGTTCATCATTATCTTCATTCCCAGGTTTCACTTCTGATGTATCTAGTTTTCTGACTAGGGAAGGAAGAAGAGGCAAAGAGTCTATGAAGTCTACTAGACTTCTGTTAGACCTTCTTGATCAGCTTCTTTTTCTAGACTATTAGGACCAGTCTATTAACATATAGTGCAGTGAGGGGCGCCAGTATACAAAAAAAATCCCACCTCTTAGATAGAAGAGACACTCCCTCAAATGAAGCTGGAGTTCAAAAATTAAAAAGGCAGAACTTGCAACTGCAAGTGAATCATTGAGGAGCACATGTTCCACTGGCTTCCAATAGGACTTATACTTCTAAGTGACTTAGGCACTTTTGAAAAATCTCACCACTGAACAGCAATATTTCATCCTCATGCAAAAGTACAAGATCCGCCTTATATTTTCACACAGGAAACATGAAGAACCTATATTCAGGTAATAATATCTATAGTCATCTTATGAAAACGATCTTAAGCCATAATGAGTGTGGTTTTGTAATATGGGTTATTTTTTGTCATGATTCATTTTTAAAAATAAAAATATTTTTTCTTTCACTATACTTCAAGCGGTTATGGTCAGAAGAATGTGTGAAATTCACTGCATGATACTCCATATGCATTTTCTGCTGGGTACCAAGAATCACATATTACAATACATTAAATAAGTTCATCAGTAAAAGGGAAGTAGAACAGTTTCCAGACAGTCTAATTATCTCTGTTCATTCAACAATTAAAACACAGTCTCCTGTAAATGATATCCCCCCCAAAAGATGAACATGCTAGGGGCACAGATAATGGTGGGTGATTTTCACTTTTTCAGGGGTTTAGGGGTTGTGTCTGGCTACCCCATAAATGAGGAAGTTGGGCGGAGAGGGTACAAGTAGTCTGGCCCCTTGAGATGCCCATGTGCAGGGGTCAGACACAACATGCATGACCCTCAACACAGGGACTACTATAGTCAAGTGCCACTGACAGCACTGGACTCCTTGGGGGAGCCATAGGGGTTTGAAAGGATGTGACCATAGCTCCAGTGGAGCTAGTTTGAACAGGGGGGAGCATACAATGCATTCTCTCCAATGGGGATACATCCTCCTTATGCTTTAGGAAGCATTGTGGCTTAATGGCATGCCCGAGCCCTACAAGTAATTAGGGTCTATGAATCTTACCAATGTCTGGAAGTTACTAGGTGCCAACAGGGAATGTGACATGAATAGTAAAATACATTTTTAAATGAACTAATTTATTCTGATCAGTTTTTTGGGATTTTACAGATGCTCAGGACTTAAGATGTCGACACAATCTAACGCCCGAAGTCAGGATGCATCTAACGAGATGCGCAAAGGGAAACGTGTCAGCATCCATGCAGGAGCTCATTCGTACAAGAGGTAGGTCTGAACCACAAAGTCCTGATTTGGATTTTCGGTTTCCCAGAGTTCAGGACTTGGTGTGTCTGGGAGCCCAGAACTAATTCACCAGGAAACGTGGTTGCAATTTCATAACCTAATTTGATTTAACAGTCACAAGGAAGGAAACAACAAGGAAGAGGAGACATTGGGGGCTCACCAGAGTGCGTCCTGAGGTGTCCGGTGAGGGCGTCCCTTCTCCGGCAGGCATAGCTGCAGAAGGGACATTTGAACGGTTTTTCCCCAGAGTGCAACTTGATATGCCTCAGCAGGTTCCCCTTCTGCGTAAAAGAAGCTCCACACTGGTTACAATGGAAGGGGCGCTCACCTACAGTGGAGAGAATCAGCAAGAAACCATCGAACACAGAACACACAGACCCAATATCCTATTGCTTGTAACAGAATATAGTGCAGCCATCTCTAAGTCCACTATCGCCCAATTTAAACCAAGGATTTGTGGCAGGTTTAATATCTTTGTAACATGGGACTTGCTGATGCTAAAGGCCCGCACTTCATCATGATTGTGGGCAATATTTTCAACAGTAGTTTTGGGTGCCTCAGTTTTGGGAACCAACCTGAGACGCTTTAAGAGGCCTGATTTTCAGAAAGTGCTGAGCATCCACCCTCTGAAAAAGGTATCTGAATCTGGGCAACCAAAACCACTAATCACCATGGAAAATGTAAGCCCATTGCTGTGTTGCTATCTCTGTGGTTTGCAAATATTTTTATTATAGGCCCCATCCTCAGAGGGGTTTAGAACAGTCACAAAAATTTACTTTGGATAGATATCATGGTCTCAACGTAAAAAAATTAGATAGATAGATACACACACAATTTTTTTCTTATTTTTTAAAATAATTAAAACCCCTTTTAAGGCTCCTCTGCACTGCTAAAGTGATGCAAAGGTCTTTAGTGTAAATGAGAACCAGGCCCAAATAGCTTTGGTAAGTAGCAAACATGGTGAAAAAAGCTGCACCCTAGAAAAATGAGAAGTAAACAGAGTTGGGTTTTAAATAACATTTTATTTAAAAGTTATCTCCATTATGAGAGTTTTGTCTTTAAGTAGAAATTAATAAGCTTTTAATAAAATCATTTGTGTTGATATTAAAGGTTTGATTTAACCTGGGATGGTTGTGATTTTTTCCCCCAACCTAAACACCACAATTTTTCATTAAATAATAATAAAGTAGGAAACCTGAAAAAAACCCACAATGGTTTTGTGAAATGAAACACAAAACATACACAATGTGATACACTTTGTAACATACTTAGTCTCTCTCAATTCAACACAGCACTTAAGCACGTGCTTAACTTTAATCATATGCTTAAGCCCTATTGGTTATAAAGGAAGTCAATGGGATCGAAGCATGTACTTAATGTCAACCCTATGCTTAAGTGCTTTACTGAATTAGGGCCTTAGACACTGAGATGCTTTTATTAAGGCCTTGATTCAACAAGATACTTAAGGATATTCCTAACTTTCAGCATGCAAGTAGTATTTTTTTTTTTAAGCTCATCTCCTATTACAAAGCTTTGGCCAAATCAATCGCAATGCGGTGAAGGCATGTTTGGTTCGACAATGAGCTGACTGGAGAGGAGTATTAATTTTATTTTAAAATAATTGACTGCATTCTATAATCAATTGTCCAGTTTTCTAGTATTTTAGTTCCACAGTTTTGCGCCCTTTTGAGGCCATGATCTGTGACGCAACCTCCTTCCCAGACAGACTTAAGGAAGAAATCTGGACTTTCATTTGTAAATGCTAAAAGAGAGGGAAGGAACTCAACTATGTGCCATCAACCACATTTCAGCTTCTTCTCCCCATTCTGGGCTCAACGTAAGACCTTTGTATTTAGGATCAGTCATGTTGGCTAAGTAATGGAAAGGTTCCATAGCTTCAGTGAATCATTTTTCCAGTTTTGCTGTGTGCAGTTCCATTTCGTCATTGTTAATAACATTAAACCACATTTACATGGCATCTGCAACAGGACTGTCATCAACCTGTAATCTGTCACATCCCTCCAAAACCTTTGACAATTGCTTTTGTAAGATTAATGGCTCCTCGTTGCATAAAATGCATGCTATGTTTTCATCAAACTACTACTTATGTCTACTGCAAATTCCATCATGTGTGTTGGATACAAATTTAGAAATGTAATCTTCCTGAGAGCATGACTGAGTGTTATTAAAAAGCTGGGCCATAAATCCTCATTTTTTTCAATCAACCAACCGCTGATGGTAATTGGGGACACATTTTTTTTTCCCCCGAACTTTCACAATGTGCTTTAGGGACTGGGTTGGGTGTTACTTTTCTCTCAATAAGGTTGAAATAGTGTGCTGAACACCCACAATTGAGAAGTCTAAGTTTCTATTTATAAATGGCTTATGAAGGGTTAATAAATGAGTAATAGCTGCAATAAACATGTTACAGACATGAGTTGTCTATATTATTGATGGTTATAAGCATGTCAGTAGAAGGCGATCTAGATTGTTATAAGTAATCTCTTGACCTTTTGGACTTTATAATTATCTATAACAATTGATTAGCCACTTATTAAAACCTCTGTTCATCATTTAGTAACCCTTTATAAACTATTTATAAGTGTAACATTAATATCAAGTGTAACCAAAACAGATTTCTAGTACCAAAAAACTTAAATATACATTATATTTTTGTAAATGTGTGATGGCAGAAGTTCAACACATTTTTAAAAACCATCCCTTCACGCGCCTCCCAAGCAAAAAATAGAAACCCCTCCAAACCGCTGTGAAATCCAGGTTTTTCATAGCCCCCCCAAAACACAAACTAACAATCAAAATTTCTGAAGAGTGTGGTTCCCTAGAAGAGTAAACGGAGGGGTCTATATGCTCTTGGATTAACTGTGGGTACCATACATTAACTTCAACCCCTTGGCACAAAGGAAATAGACTAGGTAATGGTTACAGATTGTTCCTTTTTCTGAGGTCCTTCTGCTTGTGGACTAGTCTGGAAATCATACTAGTCCGATGATACCTCAAAAATTCGTTGGCTTTTCCAAAGGCAAAACTCAAGCCAACAGTCATGTGGCTAAATATTTAGCTCCTTACATGAGCCAAACGCCCACTGAAGCTTACTGCCCTATTCACAGTTGACCTGCAACTTATGTAAATCATGAACAAGTGGATATAAAACGTTACCACTCTTGATCTGTTACTGTTCTACACGCACTTTGCACTGGTGTATAGGACTGCGCAAGGTGTAAGGTGAATTGGGCCCTGGGAATTTGGACCAAGTGGATCTGGCAAGGTGTGGCCCTTTGTAGCGAATTTTAACTATATTATATGGGGGCGGGGGAGGGCAAATTGTGCCTTGTGAGCCACATGCGGTTCTTTTAAAGTTAAAGTGCAGTTCTCCGCCTACCAGACTGTGTGTGTGGGTGGGGGAGAGCTTAGGGCTTGTGTCCTGCAGCACAGTGGTGGGACTAGGAGCTTCTGCCAGAGATGACTGGTGCCTTCGGAAAGTGTGTGTGTGGTGGTGGGGGGGGGGAGCACAGTTTAAAGGTTCACGCCCCACAGCTTGGGCCTCCCCAGGGATGCTCCCACTCTTACCCTCAGCGCCCCCTCCCTGCAGCCCCCAGGTGCTAGCTCCTCGCGGACAGGCAGCAGCAAACCGCTGGGAGCTGCAGGGAGGGCGGCTGCTTTAGCTGCCCGAGGAAAGGCAGCAGCAAGCACAGCAGCTCTCCCTGCAGCTCCCAGCTTGCCGGTTCCAGCAGCTGCCGTGCAGGGAGCTGGCCTGGCGGTACCATGTCACTGACGGGGGCCAGCAAACCCTGGCAAAAATCTGAGTGGGCATATGACTCCACACACCCCCCCCCCCCGACACACGTCACCTCTGGCTTCTACCCAATGAGGAGGGAGGTCTCAGGGCTTCAGCCTTACAGGGCTCACATCCCGGGGCTCAGCTGAAGCCCCGAGCCCTGGCAGGTGCACCCCGGCTCTCGAACACCTGAAGATTATCATATGCAGCTCGGAGGGTCAGTAAGTTTGTCCACCCTGATATATAGTACCTTTGCTATAGACTTTACAGCAGCGTAAATTAGCACTGCTGATCTTTCGAAATAATACAATCTGAAACCAGGACTACATACTGATGAACTTCCTATTAATGTTTTTTATCTTTTACAATATAAATAGTAAAAACATTCTCAAGAAGCAAACCAGCTCCTTCTCTGCTTAAATGGACTGCTTCCACGTACAGTCATTCCCCCTAATCACTTCAGCACGCAAGTGGTGGGCAGAGGTTTCGGTATGAGTTATCCTCCTTTATATTTCATTCCACTGTGAAAATACAACCCTGACATTCTCAGCATCAAAACAGCAGTTTAACAGGGGACCAGGGGTATATCCAAACCTGATCTGCCGCTTTTAGTGAGACGCCAGTCCAAAGTGTTGAAGACAACATGAGTAGCCCTCATAAGAAGGCAGGTAAAATCAGTTTCCTCCGAAATTCAATGAACTGCTTCCTACACAGAACTGCCACTTGCTTTTTAAAAAAAAGCTTCATTCATTCTGGAGATTTTAAATGGGGAATGAATGAGATGGAGGCATTGCTGTACCAAAATTGCTGTTGTACGTGTTTCCAAACATATTATACCTGGATACTCCGAACCCAGTATAGCGCTAGCGTCTAACCCCTCTGTTAACAACGAGCAACACCTCTCTCCATAACTTTTCTCACTGAAGTCAACAGAACTGTCTGCAAACTAAAGCAATGGGCTTAATTCTCATTTGCACAAAGGACCTTTTTACACTGCTACAACAGTGCATATTAATTACATTAATTAAAATTAATTGGAGTGAGTGTAAATGTAATTATTTTGCACCTGCCTTTAAGGCTCCTTTTCCCTAGCAGAATGGTATAAAGCAGCCTTTGGGTAAACGAGACTCAGGATCAAACTGACTGAAGGTGTCAAAGTCTGGCCCATAGAAATAAAGGGATTCTGATTTTGACAACTGTTTATTTTGCAGACAGTTTTGCTGTTAAAAGAATGTATTAAGCACTGAGAGAGGGATACTTACAAAACAGCCCTCTTCACCTCCTCATGCTAAATTGCTATGCCCCGGGAGATATGAAAAAAACAAAAAAGGGTTAGTTTAGCGTTAACGATAACATTAATTTTTCACCCTCCACGTAAAATTGTTTTGGGTTATTTTAATTAAACTATAGAAAGAAATATTTCCTCTGGTGCGTTAGTTGCCTCAACTGCTCTGGGAGCACAAACGAAATGGTAGCTGTACTGCTAATCTATCAACAGTGAAAACAGAGCAACTAGCCTTAATCCGAGCAACATAAAAAGTGGATGAACTCATTTCATTTCCATATTTGTTGTTTTGAATCCTTCGGAGCTTCTTGGTCTAGATGTTTACCTATTGCATTGTATTCCATTAGCTAGTTAAGCGATGGGGCTAAACATCGCTTTAGAACAGTGGTTAACTACAGAACAAGCAAATGAGTAAGAAAATTGAGGGTTTTGCTTGTCTTTATTTTGGATAATCCCACCTTCGGGGGGGGGGGAGGGATTTTATTTGAATTCTTTTATTAATTTCTCAGTAATTCCTGAGCTCAAATAGTTTAAGGGCCCTGATTTTCAAGAGCACTCCGTACCCAGATTTTTTTAAAAAAAGAGCTCAACTCCCAGTTAGTCCCTTAAAATGAAGAGGCAACAATTTTCAAAAAAACCCACCAATCCTCATTGTTAACAATAAGAGCTGCTGAGCACAGAGCTATTTAGAAAATCCAGCCTCTTCATTTAAGTACTAAATGGGAGCTGAGCGCTTCTGAAAAACTGGCCGTTTATTTAGATGCCTAAATGGAAGATGCCAAATTCTTTTGAAAAAAAAATCTAGCCCTAGAACTTTTGCTCCATTTAACCGATGCCAAATAATATCATGGTGCAAGAGGCAGTAGTTGGCAGCAGTCTAGGAATTAAATCAACTTAAACCTTTCTATACAAATATTTGACAGTCCGATGAAATTAATTCTAACCAGGGAATATGGCCATCTATTTAAATTTGTTTGTGGTTAACGATATTAAGCATGAATGTCTTGAATACCAAATAGCACAACTGGGTTTTTTGGTCCCAAATCGATTGTGCCAGAACAGCCTTATGCCTGCATAAAAGAAAAAAAGTTAAATGGCATTTTCAGTTGTTCCAAGCTCTGTATGTGCATCTGCAATGCTATGAACGTGACAGTAGGATTGGTAAGAATTCCTTCCCTCGTACATCAAATATACATTGCAGTACTAACGTGCAGGTGGGGTGAAACCATAGGCTTGAGAGTTTCCTGAGGAGATCACCCAGAACAGCAGAAATGCAAAATTTCACCAAGGTGAAAAGTGGTTAACATAGGTGGGCTAGATTGTGATACCCTCATCCACGCTGAATAGCATCTTGCAATATGAGTAGTCGTACTGACGGGAGGCAGTATGACCTAGTGGATAGAGCACTGGACTGGGACTCAGGAAAACTAGGTTCTATTTCTGGCTCTGCCACTGGCCTGCTGGGTCACTTTGGCAAGTCACTTCACTGCTCTGTGTCTCTGATACCGACCTCCTTTGAAAAGCACTTTGAGATCTACTGACGAAAAGTGCTAGATAAGAGCTAAGTGTTATCATGGTGATGGATTAAGTTACTATTCAGCGAGTGTAAGGGCCTCACAACCTCACTGAGGCAATAGCATGGCTACCAAAGAGCATCAATGTACACAGTATGGTATCAGCTCTGCTGAAAGCGGGAAGATACAAGAGGGTTTGTTTTTTTTCATTCCCATAAAGGGCCAAGCCTAGAGGGATGACCAATTCACTTTTAAACTCATTAGAATTCCTTGGTATTTCTGTACACAAATTGGATTCTTGACCCTACTTTCCCCTCCCCCACCCAATACTGCCAAACAAGAGTGCCTGGAGTACCCGATGACAATATTACCTGATTATCCAACTACTGCAGGAACACAAAACTCTTAGAAAGATGTTGCTACAGCCCCCCGCCCCCAGTATACGATAGCACGGAGAATGAGGTTTTTACTGAAAAGAAAGAGGATGAAAGAGAAGGAAAATAAATTAGCCCTGATGTGCTCTTGTGAAATGAGCTGGGACGCTGCAGCTCAGTGAAACTGTTCCATCTTCACATCGCATCCCTATGCTGAATGTTACTGATACATGACAAACAAATGGAAAAACTGCCCTTGTGCATTTGGAAATTGCTTTACCTGAATTATCAATGCCTTAAAAAGTGCAGGGTTCTACAGTAATGGTTGCTACCTCGGCAGGAAGGGCTCCACTGTGGGTTTACCACAAGCCCTGAATCAAGGGCATCGTGAAACTGTGTGGTCACGGGAGCAAAAATCTGCGCCAGTCCTATGCCTGTCACAGCTTACTTCCCTCTTCCTGCGTCTGTTCAGCTGCACTGGCTGGTGTGTTGTGTGGACAGAAGGGACCTCACCAGTAAGGGAGGGGGAGGCTGTTGTGCCCTTTGTGATTAAAGCAGATCATGCCAAAGAGTAAGGGTCCATCTTGTAACCCCTTCTTCCTCTGGGTGAGCCACAATTTTGCCCTATGTGTGTGTGTGTGTGAATTATGATTATTATGGTAAGCTGCTGCGTTTGGGGCAGAATGGCATCAGGCTTTAGGGACGGGATCTACCATTTTCTGGAGAGGAAGACAGCTGAAGCTTCTGCAAGGCAAACAGTGGGCCAGACTGTGTCTTGCAGTATATAGGACATATCAGCTATGCAGGAGAGGAAGGGGAGTCAAGCCCCCGCATATGCATTGGCCAGCAGAGCTGGCTGCGGGGAAGTGGGATGAGGGGTATGCTACGTCAGGGAAGGGCTGATACCGAGTCCTCACCAGTGGAAACGGGGGGTGCCTCTGGCGCACAATTCCTTCCCAGAGTTCCCCTGTGGGCTGCACAGCCACACGTAGCCTAAGAGGGTGGAGTCCAAAGGCTCAGACTAGCCCGTTAATAGCTACTGCTGATGAAATGGCAGTATAGTGTTCTAAATACTACCCCTGCTATCGTATTTTTAACATTTGCTTTTCGCCATTGAAGACAAGGATGTGGACATCCAAGCAAATTCCTCCTTCTGTGGACATGCCGCTGTCGACGGTGAAGCAGCAGCAGCATCTAAAATAAAACAAGGGGCCAGCTGGTTCACTAAGAGCTACTCAGTGAAAGGAATGCCCATTTCTATATGCTCGAAATCATCTGTATAGAGCAGTGCATCACAGCCTCTCTGCTCAGGGGCAAAGAGCCGGAGCACTGGAGAGAAGCTCTAATGGCTTTAGGAAAACAGCAGTGTGTTATGCAATCCTTAGCTACACGTGCACATATAGCTGCATTAGTCTGCACAGTAGAAGGCAAATGTTGTTGTTTAAATGTGGGTGCCTAACAGGTTAGGCACCTAAATCACCTGTATGTTGAGGCACCTAAATAAAAGATGTGCTGACAGAGCTCCATTGTCCTGTAAGGACCTGCCAGTGCTCAACACCTCAGGCCGGTTTTAATTAGGAGCTTAAACTAGGGTTGCCAGGTGTCCGGTTTTCTGACTGGTCACTAGAAGTCTGGTTGGCCACAGTAACCGGCCTCCGCCATTGCGGGGTGGGAGGAGCAGCAGCTGGAGCAATGTGGAGGAGTGTTCTCTGCTCAGCTGCTGCTGCCTGACAGAGCAGTGGCAGGCTTTGGGACAGGGCTTGCAGAGGTAGGTGCTGCTGCCCAGGCGGGATGGGGGGGATCCTGTCCACCCCCCTTCTGCTCTGCCATTCCCCTTGCCCCAGGGACCAGCCCCCACTGTGCCCCAGTTGCCCTGGCCTCTTGGGGGGAAGAGGCAGGGCCTTTGGGAAGAGATGGGCCAGGGGGTGTTCGGTTTTCAGCCATTAGAAAGTTGGCAACCCTAGCCTAAATAGAAAATGTAGGATGTCTAATTTGGGCACTCAAGGTGGACTGTGTAGCCTCTGATGTAGCTACTGTACATCTACTTGCATGTGTGCATATGCCACTGAAAACTTACGGGAACTCTCTACAACCTGGGGACTCAGTATGCTGCACTTTCTACTTGACCAATCTAGTAGTGGGATGTCAAATTGTCAGTCAATCAAGATTTCAGTTCGCTAAGTAGTGCTTTTCCTCTGCTGTAGCTGCCAATCTGTCTGAAATCATGAATGCGCCATATATGATACTGCAATGCTTTGCATTATCCATATATGCTAATTTTTATCAATACAACTTCTGTAAAGAGCATTAACTTATAATTAAGGTTAAGATTCTGTCACAGGTATTTTTTAGTAAAAGTCATGGAAACCCGTGACCTGTCCCTGACTTTTACTAAAAATACCACCCCATGGCAGGGGCTGACCACTGCTGCTCCAGCCCCAGAGGGACTGACCCAGCCCTTGCCTGCTGCTCCATTGGGCTGGGGACCGTGGACCAGCGGCGGGCCGCCAGCCAGCTGTTCAGCAGCCCAGGACTGGCAGCCGGTCAGCTGTTCTAGTGGCCGCTTCTCTGACAGTCCGGGGCTGATAGCTGCTCCAGCCCTGCCCCAGAAGAAGAGACAGAGGTCCCAGAAAGTCATGGAATGCAAGTCCTCCGTGACAAAATCATATCCTTACTTATCATATGTATATTATTGCTCTGTGCAAAAGTTCTCTTTTCTTACTCTTCCTTAACACACACACCCCACGCACTATTTCCTAAGTACAATATCTGAGTGTGGACTGTCTGTCACACCATTAACAATATCAAAGGCATGAGGCAAGAAAGAGCTTTCCCCTTCCTGGAATCTGTGATGAAAGCATGAAGCACCTAAGTATGTCCTTAACTTTAAACATATGCTTAAGTCCCAGGACAGTAAGCACATGCTTTAAGTGCTTTCTTGAATTGGGGTCTCAATCTGAGTGCAGCCCAAGGCTTTCCCCAGCAGGGCTGCCCGGGGAGGGTGGGGGGCAAGGGGCCCGCAGGGGCCCCCACGAGAATAGAGTATTCTATAGCATTGCAACTTTTTTTTATGGAAGGGGCCCCCGAAATTGCTTTGCCCCAGGCCCCCTGAATCCTCTGGGTGGCCCTGTTCCCCAGATACTTACATGTCCCATCTTGAAGACTAATAACTTTAGCCACTTAGCTTTGAAGAAAAACGTATGGGAATCACACGCACATTAAAAGACATGGAAAAGAATGACACCTGTCAATTCTACTTGTGCTGAACGCTCACCATATTACTGCTGGGCAAGAATGATAAAGTCTGATTTCCAGACTTCTTTTCCTTGCTGTTCCTAAGAACTGAAGGCCGGTACTCAGTGCCAAGAAAGCTTTTTGCTGACCAGCAATAGAGCGCCACCAGAACTTTGAAAGAGCAAATCCACCCCAGTCACCCTTCCTCACCCCACCCCACCATCCCCATTGTCACCCTTGATTACAGAGGCAAGAGAAGAGTTGTCAGGTAATATCAACATCAGATGCCACAGGCAGTCATCAGTTTTTCTTTCAGCTGCTTACCAGTGTGGCTCCTTTTATGTACCATAAGCACATTGGGCCCAATGCAAACCATGCCACAGACGTCACATTTCAGTTTACCATTCGGAAGCCGGATTCCTCCCTCGCCTGACAGCTCCTGGATCTTTCTGTTGTCCGCCATCTCGTTGTTCTCAGTGAGGGGTTCTTCCAAGCTGCTTCCTTCATCGTGACCCCTGATCTCATCTTCACGGCTTAGAGGTTTCCTGTCAGACTCCTCATCGCTTTGCATTTCTAGCTTTACTGAATTTGCTGAAATGTTAAAAAAAAATCTATAAACAAAAAAAACCCAAAAAACCCCAACAGTCTTTTCCTCATTACCAATTAACTAATACCATGACCAATTAGCATTATTATTAAATTATTTGACTACAAGAGTGTCTAGAAGCCCCAAACATGATCAGGGCCCCATTGTGGTAGGTGCTGTACATGCACATAGTTAAAGACAGACCCCACCCCTAAGCATATACAACCTACTCTAAACAGACAAAAGGTAGGAGAAAGGAAGCATTTTTATTCCCATTTTGCAGATGGGAAACTAGGGCACAGAGAAATTAAGTGACCTGCCCAAGGTCACCCAGAAATTCTGTGAAAGAACAAGGAACAGAATCCAGATCTTCCACTGCTTTGACCACAAAATCATTCTTCCTTTCATGGATGCACTGAATGCAAGGGAGTACAAAGAGTGGTGTACCACTGGGAATGAGTAGTTAAAAATATTTACTTCGCACCTAGTTCTAGCAGTTGCACATCAAACTATATACCGCAGTCTTCCAGATAGAGAAAGCTACACAATCAATTCACTGAAATGAGCTCTCCTTACAGGCAAACTTGTTCAAAATAAATGAGTTTAATGAAGCAGGGCATACATGGTGCAAAGATAATCTCCAAGTCATACTTCTTGCACAGACATGTTTTATGACAGAGGGAAGAGATACAATACAATACAATACATGAGCCACTGCTTTTCTGCTACCAAGGCAAATAGGCCTGAAATAAGACCTACTATGACAACTATGTTCTGGTTTGCAGTTCATGTATACAAGTGGGATAAGGGCATCCCATTGTCTGTGCACACTGTTAACAGCCTGACACACAGCCTGGGAGTCTTTCATTGACTTCAGCAGACTTTGCTTCAGACCGTCAAGGTGTCATCTAAATTCCATCAAAGCCAATGAGAACTGAAAAAAAAAAAAAAATCAGGCCCCTTATTGAGGCGTCTCAATGCAAGTTTAGATCCCTCACCTTAGGCACCGACATTTGAAAACGTTGTCCAGTTAGTGAAAGCTGCTGTAAAGAATGCCCCAGAGTTTCACTGTCTACCCACAGAACAGGTATAGGTGTGTCAGAACCTGAAGACCTAAAGAAGAGCTCCGTGTAGATGAAAAGCGCGTCTCTCTCACCAACCGAAGTTGGCCCAATAAAATGTATTACCTCCCCCACCTTGCCTCTCTCATATAGCAACAATTTCAGCCCCTACAGACTGAGGTTCGAGTTGAACCAGAGGGTAAAAGCCAGGGCCGGCTCCAGACCCCAGCGTGCCAAGCGTGCGCTTGGGGCGGCGTCCCGCGGGAGGGTGGCAGGCGGCTCCGGTGGACCTCCCACAGACATGCCTGCGGAGGGTCCGCTGGTCCCACGGGACCCTCCGCAGGCACGTCTGTGGGAGGTCCACCGGAGCCGCGGGACCGGCGACCGCCAGAGCGCCCCCCGCGGCGTGCCGCCCTGCTTGGGGCGGCGAAATTGCTAGAGCCGCCCCTGGTAAAAGCTTCCTCCATTTCCCATTACGAGTACCCTGAGCTATCCAGTCCCTTAGCATGAACCTCACTTTTACATCCCCACCCTAAATATTTGATAGTTTAAAAAAAAAAATGAGAAGGTTCAGAAATCTGTGTTTCCATGTTGCCTAGGGCGTGTATAGTGATAGGAACAAAAAACAGAAGATCAAAGGCCAATTCTAACTGTACAATTGTTGAAATACATCTCCCACTGCCCACCATGGCATTAATGGGAGCCAAAGAATGAATATACTGTACTAAGGCCATACAGAAAAAGGAGATAGATAGGGTGACCAGATGTCCCGATTTTATAGGGACAGTCCCAATTTTTGGGTGTTTTTCTTATATAGGCTCCTATTACGCCCCACCCCTGTCCCAATTTTTCATATTTGCTGTCTGGTCAACCTATAGACAGACTGTGGTAGCTGAATGTCATTGTAAACCCAGCCATCAAAACATTAAACATTTTACATTAAGAAATATTTTTGCTCTTTATTTGCTGAAGGGAACTGATATTTTAGTTCCACAAAGACACATTTGATGATACAAAGACACCATGTCACACCTGAGGGCTAAACGGTGACTTTGCCTCAAGTTCTGGGTCTGGGCTCCTGCTCATTCCCTGCCTCTTCCAGCCCATTCCGCACAGAAGGGGGCAGGAATATAGCAGCCCACAGAGGCAGCTTTCTCCCGCACGCTGCTAGCCATACTATGGGTAACTGGCACAGAGGAATCAGGGGGAGGCCTTACTACCCTTTACTCACTTGTGTGGACATGAAGGACAAACCACAATCTGGCCCCAAATATGTACAGTTCCTACGTTTTACTCAGAGCAGCTCAAAAAACCCACCAAGATAAAGTTTTCTTGAAAATGTCTACAAAAATCTCACCTTTAAAAAAAAAAAAAAAAATTGCAAAATTTCAAATTTTTATTCCACTCTGCCCCAGTTGTGTTTGTTTGAATGAAGTGAGATGATTCAAGGTAACAGATTAAGAGCCAAAGACCTAGAATCAATTCCTAGCTATGCCACTGGCTTGCTGGGAGACCTTGGGCAAGCCATTTCCCTCACGGTGCCTCTGCTTCCCCATTTGTAAAAGGATACTGACCTCCTGTGTAAAGCACTTTGAAATCTACACATTAAAAATACTGTACCATCACCAGAATTATGCCGAGCTCTTACACTGTACTTTATATCAGAGCTCAAAGCGACTCACAATCTTTGAACGTGTTTATGCTCACAACACTCCTCTAAGGCAAGACAGTGCCATAGCCCCATTTTACAGATGAAGAAACAGAGGCACAGAGAGGCTAACTGACTTTGCTCCAGGTCACACAGGATGGTTTTAGTGCATTGCAAGATCTTTGCTTTGGGAATTAAAGGGCCCAGGTCCTAATCCTGCTTTATCTTTGAAAGTATCTGTGTATGATGTATCCGGAGCCGGATTATTAAAGGTGCTGAGAACCAGCAGCTTCCATTGACTTCCGCTGGAACTGGGGGTGTTCCGGGTATCAGCACAACAAGCCCAAATTAATCATGGCTGCTGTCGTCTATATGGACGGGAAGTCTGTGGCAGAGTGAGGAGTAGGACATTGCTCTCCTGACCCCAAATACTGTGTCTTTACGAGGATAAAGGGTAATCTTGTGGTTGAGTAGGAATAATATGTAAAATAGTCACAACACACTTTGCACCAAGTGAAGGGGTGTGTGTATATGTGAGTGACCGAGTGTGCGTGTGTGCACATGCGAGAGGGGGGGGGGGGGAGTGTAATTTGTATCCAGCGTTTATTTTTATATAAACTGTAACTCTACTGTATTTATTGTATCTGAAACAATAAACGTTCATAGGTGCTGAACCTTCACAGTTTCCATTCAAATCCATGGGAGCCCTTGTTGCTGAGCACCTCAGAAAAGGTCAGAAGTGCTTAGAAACTGGGAGATTGTTGCCAGCATCTTATTTTATCTTACCCAAGTGTTTCCTTCTGCTGAATGCTGGCTTGCATCCAGTAGGATAAACAGCAAAACAAAAACAGAGCAAGTTGTTTGCTGCAAAACAACCTTCCAGACACACAACCCTCTCGGAACACACCTCGGTAGAACCCTCCAAAGGCTGTATACAGAGAGTTGCTCATTCCAGCTCGTCACGGAAAAGCACTCTGGCTATTGTGTAGAATTGTTCAGCCTGTTGACAAATTGTCCTACCCACACCCCCTTTGACTCTGTCCCTGCCGCTTTCAGAAACCTGGTATCATGTGTTTGTTGCTCTGTGAAGGTTCCCTCTTCAGCTGGGACTAGGGAGAGTTGCAGGTCTCCAAGGAAGGGAATGCTGCTACTGTGGGGATCACCTCAGCTGTTCATGAGGACTTTGCTAATCAGGTCATCCTTGCTGCTTTACTTCATGTGGATGCATATACCAGACAATATTTTAAAAACCACACACAGTACATGGGGTGTATTTATTTCTTCTATTTTATTCAGCCCTAAGAGAAGAGCTAATTACATAACCTTCTCTTTGATTTCACCTATTGCCACAAATTTAACAAATAAATAATTATGTTAAAGAGAGAAAGGATGTATAAAGCAGAGTTTGGGGCTATCCTGTACCGTATAATGTCTACAGGCAAACTGCACCACAAGGCTCTCTTTCCTTCTTTGCATGCTTACTGAAAACTGTGGTCAGTCTTGCACTCAACTATGCAATAGATAAATACATACGCACAGAACAAAAAGTTGAAACTTTTCAGCACCTCTTCTACAAATCACAACAATACAGCAAATGAGTCTAAAAGGTCAAACACAATCCAGAAAGACAAGCTGGATGAGTAGTATCTATTATCAGACCAACCTCTGTTGGTGAGAGAGACAAAAAACTTTTGAGCTTATACCGAGCTCTTCTCCAGATCTGAAGAGCTCTCTGTAAGCTCGAAAGCTTGTCTCTTTCACCAATGGACGTTGGTCCAATAAAAGATATTACCTCACCCACTTTGTCTCTTTAATATCCCGGCTCCAATACGGCTACCACCACATTGCAAAATAATAATTAAAAAAAAAAAAAAACCACCCAGATTTTTACAAGGAGCATCAAACCTGAGGCCAGAAGTTTCCCCCAGTTTAACATTTCTTCTTTTTATCACCATTCGCTTTATTGTACTGTTCAACACCTCCTGATACAAACGGAGACAATCACCCACCATAAAAGCACCACCCATAAATTTAAAGCTAACAGCATGCATTCAGCGCGGCACACAACTGCTTTTCTTTCCCTCTGAGTATCACTATTCAACTGAGTCTAGCTTATACTTTAAGAGTAATTATTTTCTACAGGGCCTCTCTAGATAATGCAATCTTGTCTCATGTGCTAATTAATCAACAATGCCATATTAAGCAGTGCTTTGGTAAGTCCTTCGTGCCAAAATATTTTCTTTATCCATGAATAAGCGTAACAATCACCAGCAAAATATTAGCATATGTTATGCTCCTATTTTAATGATTTTTCTAGCTTGAATATTACAAGATGATCCTGCTGTGCATTTTATCTTTTATTATGGAAGTTATCTCCCCCAAAAATGAGATTTAGAAAATCCCTAGTGTCTCATTAAAAGTTTGGATCCCCGGCTGGGACTACAAGGTACAGTACTGAAAAGTAAAGGTCATTATTAAAAAAAAAAAAAGCAAGGCGGTAGTAATGCACAGTGGCACCCCACTGCAAGACAAAGGGAAGCACAAAGCTCCTGCTGATAGACTATCATAGGGCTGATATAGTCTAACATACAAAATCAAAGAAATTCTAAATTAATGCTGACAAAACGTGTTCTTAACCCAGCATGCATCTAAACAGAGTAAAGCAGATGCCAAATTAGCTCACTCAGTGTTTGTTCTAAAAACCTTTGTCCAGGCACACACACTGGACAAAGTCATGGATATATGGCCCGCCTTGTCTCAACATTTCAAAGACCTGAGGACATTAAGTAAAAGTTAGTAAATAGAACTACTCAGGTAAAAGAGAGACTCAAAGCACTAACTAGAGAAGGAGATATTACAGGTAGGCACAGTGTAAGCTTTTCCATAAAGTCCTGTCAATGATCTATAACAGGGGAGGCCAACTTACTGACTCTCCGAGCCATGTAGGACAATCTTCAGAAGCTGGAGAGCTGGGGCGCACCTGCTGGGAGGCTTGGGGCGTCAGCCCTGCAGGAGGCGCCTGCTGAGGCTCGGGGCTTCAGCTGCTGTCTCTCCCCAAGGAGCTCAAGAAGAGACCCCTCCCTGGAGCTCCCAGCTGTTTGCCACTGCCTCTCCACCAGAGCTAATAGCTGGGAGCTGAAGGGAGGGGCTGCTGAGGGAAAGAGTGGGAGTCTGCCTGGGTGTGTGTGACTCAAGCTGTTGGCAAGGCCAAACCTTTAAATTGTCCTCCCCTCCCACCACTCTGACAGGCAGCAGTCATATCTGGCAGAAGCCCCTAGCCCCACCACCTCACCGCTGGGCGGCAGCCCTGAGCTCCGCCCCCAGTCTGGTAGGTGGAGAATGGTGGGTGTGGAGGGAGCTGCCCTTTAACTACAAAAAAAACCATGCATATGGCTCACGAGCCGCAGTTTGGCCACCCCGATCTATAACAATTGGTCTATTCCGGTCCCAGCTTCTCCTAGGTATAATTCACGTATAGTGGTTTGGTGAGATGGCCAGCTGTCAGCTACAGATGATCATGCAATGACCTAACTCCTTCCACATCTGAACCTGGGCTTATGGACTGAAAGATTACTTCATTAAAGCACTGTGCCTTATGTCCATCCAATTAAGAAGGGGGGGGGGTATGTGGGGGAGGTAGATTTAATTTTAGAAACATGGGGAGGCGGAACGGCAAGTGGTTTATGACACTAAAGACAAAAACAGTTTTGCTAATTACATTAAATTGGGGGTGGGGGAGAGAGAGCGCGCAAGTTTCAGCCTGAAACGATTCTGAAAGTTCAAGGTAAAAAAAAAAAAAAAAAAAAGTGTCACAAGCATCTTTTTTTTTCTGGAAACAAAGAATAAGGATCTGATTCACAATTAACTCTACGGTTACGTCTACACTGTACAGTTAACTCAGGAGACTGGAATCCGGGTCCAAGCACATTGGTCAGCCCAGCTGGAGTGTAAGCATCCCCATTGCAAAGCCCTATCTAAGTTACTCGGTCCTCACTGTTTCTGCGCTTACCCATGTGTGTCTGGGAGCATATGCCCTGGTTCTTTGGGCTGACACACTCTAGGCTTCCTTCCCCAATCAGTTGTGTCAATTGCAGGAGACCTTGTCCATCCTTTGGGAGTGGAGGGGAGAACTGTCAGAAGGGCACTGGAGGAGGACTAGCAGAACTTGATTGGTCTCTAGCCTACGTCCTCACTGAAACGTAGCTGGGTTCCGGCCTGAACTAAAGCAGAGCCTGGGCTCTAAGCCACACCCCAACTGGGAAAGCGAGCCTGGGTTTAATGCACCTCCAAACCTGGCTCAGAGGATTTTCTGTGTGGGCAGCAGGAGCAGGGTGGATAAAAATCAATGATTTTAAATAAATGGATTTAAACCTGATTTTTTAAAAAACATTTTAATCAAATACAGTTGTGGTTTGTTTGTTTTTTTAAAAGGAAACAGTCAATTTCAAATGTAATTTTAAATTGACTATGTTAAAGCCTAAACTTATTAAAATAATTTAAATAAAATTAAAAATAAGTTAAATAGTTCATGTTTGCTTCCAAGTTTTAAAGAAAGACAAAACACAGAACTGGTGGAAGTCACTGGCTAAGCATCTGGAACCAGAGTTTGTTGACCTGCTAAACTACTTTTGACAGCAGTAGCCTCTTCTGCAGGTGCAGAGAGAATATTTTCTTCATTTCAGTTTATCCAACTAGTTCAGTTCAATGATTAGTTCATTCAAAATTAAATAATCAATTGGGAGTTGAAAAAGCAGGCAAGCTCTTTTCCTCTTCCAATCTATGAACGAACACTAGATGCACGTTGATCAGATGTTTTCAGAGAACTACCATGATGGCACCAAGATCTCATATTTGAGTGGTAACAGCTAATTTAGACCCCATCATTTTGTATGTATAGATGGGATTATTTTTTCCAAACTGCATTTCCTTGCACTTACCAATATGAAATTTTGTCTGTCATTTTGTTGCCCAGTTATGTGAGATCCAGTCAGCTTTGGACTGAACTATCTTGAGTAAATTTGTATTGTCTGCAAATTTTGCCACCTCGCTGTTCAACCCCTTTTCCAAATCATTTATGAATATGTTGAACAGCACAGGTTCCAGTACAAATCTTTGGGGGACCCCACTATTAACCTCTCTCCATTGTGAAAACTGGCCATTTATTCCTACCCTTTATTTCCTCTTTTAATTAGCTACTGATCCATGAGAGGACCTTGCTTCTTATCCCATGACTGCCACTGTGGCAGTGTAAAGAGGCTTTAATGCTAGTGCAAACATAATTTGATGCTGGAGCAATACAAAGGGGTCTCGTTATAAAGAAGAATCATACCCTGAGCCTCTTCTTCAGGGCAGAATTTGGCTCTTAATTAAAGAGGCTTTATAATCAACTTTGGTTCTAACAATAACTTTATAAACAACTTTGGTTCTTTGTTTAGTTTGGAGAAGAGAAGACTGAGAGGGGACATGAGAGCAGTTTTCAGGTATCTAAAAGGGTGTCATCAGGAGGAGGGAGAAAACTTGTTCATCTTAGCCTCTAAGGATAGAACAAGAAGCAATGGGCTTAAACTGCAGCAAGGGAGATTTAGGTTGGACATTAGGAAAAAGTTCCTAACTGTCAGGGTGGTTAAACGCTGGAATAAATTGCCTAGGGAGGTTGTGGAATCTCCATCTCTGGAGATATTTAAGAGTAGGTTAGATAAATGTCTATCAGGGATGGTCTAGACAGTATTTGGTCCTGCCATGAGGGCAGGGGACTGGACTCAATGACCTCTCGAGGTCCCTTCCAGTCCTAGAGTCTATGAATCTATGAATAATGTGTTGCCAAAGGTTTAAACACAGTTTGCCCACAACAATTCTCTCACTTGGAAAATCATGCAGGGTGTGTATCCTGACAGCAGAGGGATAAGGGGGTAGGGAATCTATTCATTTGTTTTCGCATAGCCAAGGAGGGAGGCAACTCCACTTGGCAAACAGATTTACATTAAAGTGTACTTACTGGAAACTTTATACTTGGTTCCTGAAAAATGTTTGGGGCCTGATTCTCCTCTTGCTTACACCTGTGTAAATCAGGAGTGACTCCAAAGTCAGTAGAGCTACATTGGTGAATGCTGACAAGAAAAGCGAACCAGGTCCACTGAATGTATGGATAGTATACTGTAGAGTTGGGCATATCCGATGGGGAAGTAAGGGGAAAATGAAGATATTTCAATGGTGTCTATGGGTGATATCTTCCTGCAGAAAATTTTCTGGAAAAATATTATGACACTTGTGCAAATTGGTACATTCCAAAGGGAAGTCCAGTACATCATTCCAGCTGCTCTTGAATAGTTTTTTTTTTTTTTATATATAAGCCCCAGTGATCAGCCATCTTTGACTGGATTGACTGGGCTGTATCCAGGGAAAGGGTGAACTCCATGAACAAAGGAAGAGGAATTACCCATCCCTCCTTTCAGTTTTAACTAGAGGCTCCTGTACATTTGCAAAAGCCTCTCCCGCTACATTGCTGACTGTCAAATTTATTCGCCAGCTCTGACACAGCATGAGCTACCAAGATGACGCTCTTGTGCGCATGACAGCACAGATCCTCAGATGGTGGGAAACCATGTGACATCACTGATTTCACTAGTGCTTTGTCAAGATATACCACAACCCAAACGCTTCTTCACCTGTCTGCGTTGACTCAAATTGTTAGAAGTAGATTACAAAGTTTTTATCCACACTACCGCTGGGATTTATCAATAAGTGTAAAGGGACTAGGTGCCCATAGTCCATGGGAGTTGGGTGCCTAATTTAGGCACCTTTCAAAATCCCAGACGACAAAAGGATTTTATAATGACACTGAAGAATCACAGGTTTAATCCTGCTTCCAGTAAAATCAGTGGTAAAGCTTCTGTTGAATTCAAATGGGAACATGACTGCGCCACATATTTCAGGTCTGCGATAGGAGCTAGTTTCATTTACAGTTCTGTTATACCCATTTTGGTTTAAACTGGTTTCTCTGCAGTATCGGAACAGAGTTTCGATTGCTTTGTTTTTAACGCCACCCTCTTTCTCCCAATCTGATTGTCCAGTGCCACATGCGAGCGATGGGGACAGTGGTAGTGAAACCAGTGTAACAACTTTCATACCCTGTCTATATAAGCTTATATAAATATTCCAACTGAAAAAAAAAAAAGTCAGTCATGGGAAGCATTCGGACTTAAACCACAAACTCCCAACAAGTTCAGCATTGAGATGAAATGCCATTTCTAAATTGGGGCCAAATTCTGACACCCTTTACTCACCTGAGTAGTCCTACTGAAGTGAAAGGGATTACTCAGGAAGAAATTACTCAACACAAGGGTGCCAGAATTTGTCCCTAACTTTTGACCTAACCCAAAGGCCTTCAAAGTCAATGGGACTCTGTCTATCTATTGACTTCAATGGGCTTTGGATTAGATCCTCTGTGCCTAGATTTTGGAATTAATATGATATATATTATGTGTTGGACGAACCTTCCATAAAAGGACTCCGAGGTAAAATTTTGCCCTTAAATGCACACATGTAACTAGATGAATGAGAACGGCACATTCATATCCCAGGCAAGCCTTGGGACTTTCTACAATATGTTTAGTGAACACAAGAGCCATGCTTCCCCTCTCAGCTCAGTTTAACCTTTGTTACTTTGGTAGAGTTACTCCTGACTTACTATAAATATTAGGGCTGGTTCTCTGGTGTGAGTTTTCTCAAATCTCACAGCATTGGTCTAACATTAAGGATTCCAAACACTTCCCCCCCCCCGCCCAAGAGGTTGGTTCTGTGCTATAAGAAGGAGCACTTACTCATTGACCCGTAACACCGTCTGCTAACGTTCACTCCCAAGCGACTTGTGAAGATCCCACTGTGAATTTTATATACCCCAAATCTTAGAAATTTGTAATGGAAATGCTGACAGACTACAGCTATATAGGGATCATCAATAAATATATATATAGCACCACTTCAAATTACCAAAACCTCATAGTTTCACTTATCATCTCTACTTCTCAAAGAGTATGTGACTTCCTAAATGCTTTCTAAAGCACGCAAAGTATAATAATTATAACAATAACAAGGATTTCATTTATAAAGAGCCCTCTCCACCACAGGAATTACACTAATTTAAAAAAAAAAATTAACAGAAAGTGATCCAAAGCCAAGTGATGTGCCTGGAAAGATTCCCATAGTCTTTAAAGTGCTTTGGATCAGGTGCTTAAATAGCGGCAGTTCATTTTCTGTGTCTATTATTGTATACGTTTTAAAACTAGTATTTTTAATAGGTGTAAGGCTTTCATCACAAGTTAGACCTTTTGGGCTACTCAAGTGGTCTCAGCTCATGGAAACAAGCTTTGTTTTTAGTTACGAAACTCTAAGTGCTCTTAATAGGACTTGACCTTATCTGCGTCCTCTTCTAGGAAATAACTATAAATGACACAGCAAAGATACTTCTCCCCAACAGAACACACCTCCAATGAGTCATCCAACCACGGAAAAAAAAAATATAGGAGGAGCACCTGTCACAATCACAAAAATATTTTGTATGCCTTCATCTACGAACTGTAGCTTAACATTCTCATTTTGTTTCTTTATTTTAATGAACGCTTTTCCTGCATCTTGTCAATGTCCCATTTAATGGACCATGTTGGATTAAAAATAATGGGGCTAGATCCGTAGCTGCTGTAAATCAGTGACGATGGAGTGACATCTAGGAAATTTTGCAGATTTCCCCCAGCTGAGGATCGGGACAGCAACATGACAAAATATGTGCATACTAATTTATTATGCACCCTGTGCTCTCTTAAAACAAATCTCAGTGGGCTGCTGAAAATCCTTGAATGGTTGTATTATTAATGTGTTAGCCCTCCAATGTGATCATTATGCATGGTTTTCCTTTTTTCATTCTGTATAAGCAGCATGATGTGGCTGTGTGTACTACTCATTTCCTGCGGAAAAGTTTCCGAAGTCAGTTAAATCATTTGTTTGTTTGTTATAATATGCAGAGTTCTGACAAGAAGTTGTGCTGCTTTAAGAGACCTGTTTCATTGGACATAATTTAAAAATGTGTTTCTCTCTCATTCACTTTGTTGGTTTCAGACAGTCCATGAAGGTCAAACAACACAATCTGCTCCTGAATTTCCTTGCTTTTGCAAACTCAAAAGGACAAAGCGTGAATATTACTGTTTACATCCTTTTACTCTTGAACATTGGTTTTAAAAGTAACTTCATTTATCGTTTTAAATCAGAAATTCGATATAAAAAGGTCCAACTCCTTTCTACTGCATGATAGATTTTGATGTCACAGCAATGGAAATCTGGAGTAACTAGTCCACTGAAGTCAATTTATGAGCCCCAGGTTCTGATCTCATTTATACCGGTTAAATCTTGACTAACTACTCCACTACAGAGTATCCTCAGCTGCTATAAATCAATGTAACTCCAGTGGATTAGTTACATCGGCTGAGGATCTAACCCAATATTGTTCACAGATGTAAAATTGTCTAAGTGAGAGGAGAATCAGACCTGCTGAGTCTAATTCTGAAAATTCTTATGTACACAGGTAATTCTTGCCCATGACTGAAGCGCTATTGAAATCAATGGGAGTGTTCACTTGTGCAAGGATTTCTTATGATTGCAGGATTGGGCCCATACTCCACCAACATAAAACAAGATATTAAACCGGAGAAATATTTAAATGTATGTATATATATAAACTAGAAATGTTACGTTTTCACCTGGATTATTATGTAGGCAGTGACAGATGGCAATGGAAAATATATGAAATAACTCTGAGTATTATCTTATTTCAGTAACGTATGTGTCAGATTCTTTAGCATAAAAAACTGGCATTACACAGTCTCATTAAATCTATACATCTGTGTAGCAACTTGCAATTTCTGGATATTTTCTGACACAGTGTTCAAACCAAAAGCTTTTGCCTCACATCTCTTTTCTCACCATGCCAGCTCTAAGCCACAGGAAAGGCAAACAAAAGCAAAACCATACGGTAAATATTCCTGAATAACTCTTAGAGAAGATTTGCTATTCATCATCTGTACATTTTTTTCCCTTTTAAAGGAGAGATGAGGGGGAGGGCAGGTGATTATATACACGGAAATCTAAATATTTATCGGTTAAATAAATGGTTACTGATTTTAAAGAGAAAACAATCATTTTCTCGCTTTTTATTGCTTCCGGATCCAAACTGTACATCATATTATTCAACATTGTGCCCATAAAGTGGCATACAAATAGTCCCACTGACTTTTATAGGACTACTCAGAGAAGTAAGGATTATCTGTTTGGGGGACTGAGTCCAAAATCTTAGACATTTTAGACTACTGTAGAGGTAATAATGTACAAACAGATGAAGAGTTTGAGAAAACTGGAAAATTCTACCCTCAGTGTTCTCCCAGAGGGCTCAGCATTGTTCAGGAAGGCAGAGAGGTAGCAGATTTATGCAAACTAAAGTTCCTGCATATTAATTACAGTCTTCTCTCTGCTGCATCTGTTGTTTTCTATTGCTCCCATCCCATGCATGGAACGGCTGCTGCCATCAATGGAAGTGCAGCAAGCCCTCCAGAGCAGGGGCTGTGCACATCCATGCATTCAGCCCCTGGGTCAATGAAGCCCTGATGCTGACTGAAACCTCAGGGCACTATGACAGCACAAATACTATACAACAGCAGCGTGCAATGCAGTCAGTACATATTCGCTAGAAATTGACAGGGAGAATAAGAAATCAATAGTGGAGATGGAAGACCTGAACTTTACCTGGAAGAAACAGCAGCTCTGCCGGTATTTGCATATTCAACTCTAACCTCACAAATAGTCATTTCTTTTTCAGCTACTCTTATGGTGGTATCTCTGAAAGACCTGGTAATATCTCATGGAAAACTAAAATCAGTGTACTTGGAAAGGTTTCTGCCTAAATGCCAAGCCATGCTGTAGGGCCAAGTCAGTTCTCGCTGATGCAAAGCATCCCCTACTGAGCCAAACTCAGGCTTGGCATAAGTCATTTCTGTGTTGAAATATTTTGTTTCCTTGGGCTATGGATTTGTCTAAAGCTATTTACATGCCAGCACTTATTACAGGCAGGGCTGCTTGCATCACCTATTATTGCCTGATACTCATTATAAGTCCCCCAGTTTTAGTTGCTTATAACTGTGCCAAACTTTAGCTGTTTGAGCTGAAACTCTCCATGCCAGGTATCTGCCTCAGGCTGAATTTTTTTGGGGAAAAAAAAAAATCAGCCAAAATGGTTCATTTCCAAGAACAAGGCTAGGGAAAATAAATATGTTGTTTTGCAATGTTAAAACAATTCTGGCAACCTTTTCTTTGAAAAGCTCCAGTGCCCCCAAGATTTGGAAAAGGGACTTGGATTTTGGCAAGGGGAGAGGGAAGAGGGGCGAGAGGCGCTGTGTCTTTTGCTGTGACAATCTGCCCAAATTTGGCTAAGTTATAAGTCTTTGGAAAAAACCAGAGTTTGCACATGCTCAGCAGAGACTTCTGATTTTAAGAGCAAAAATCTCTTTAGTTCCCATCTTCACCGAGTGCGCTTGAGCCTTTCACAGCTCCTAGTAGCGACCATGCACATGAACCATCACTCCAGAAGCACACGATCCATCCCTACAGCATGACTGAGAAGGCTTCCTCCAACCCGAGTGCTAAGCCAGACCTTCCCTGCAATGTCCGTTCCCAGCCATGATGGGGCTGGGTACCAGAACCAAGACCAAGGAGCCAGTCTCTCCTGTGCTCTCAGTGACTTCCCTGCTGATTCCCAGGCAGTGTGGAAGAGGAAGCTGCCGCACTCACATGCAGAAGGGACAAAAGCCGGACCTGTGGGGATAGGTGGTGAGGGGGAAGGCCAAGAGCAGGAGCTTAGGATAAAGAGACTGGGAGCCAGGGATGGAATGTGGGGAAACTAGGAGCCAGTAGGTGAGGAGAGACTGAGATCAGGTGAGGAGCTGGAGGGAGGGAGACTGGCTGGGCAAAGAAACTAGGAAGGGCAGGGGGAAGGAGGTGGTGGGGAGAAAGAGTTGACATGGGGCCAGGTTCTGGGGAGACAACTGACAGTGGCTGGGGAAAGAACCAGAGGCAAGAAGCAAGGGCATGAGGTGGAACCGGGAATGGCTGGGCAAGGGGAGTTGGAATGAGAGTGTGGTGGGAGGACAGCAAGACTGGGATGGGGAGTTTAAAGAGGTGAGATGAGAAGCCTGAAATGTGGAGACTGGGACTAGGATGAGGAACCTGGGATGGGAAAAAGAGATAGGACTTGCACAGATTGGAGGGACCGTAGCAGAAGTCATCAAGCTAGCGGGGAACAGGCAGAAGAGCCTGCACCCTCTACAGCACACTCCTGAGCCTCACCATTCCTCTGCAGTCAGCAAATATCTGTGAAACTCATTGTTAAAGTGTCCATCCCTCTCTAGTGCTGGTTCTCAAAGAGGAAGACAACCTATTGCTGCTATCAGTTACTCCGTTAATGCAAGTGTCAGAGGTCTGTGCAGTGGATCTCATGGTTGCTTATGAACCAAGTGAGTGTCAGTATGATACCGTATCATGGAACTTCTGGTTATTTGAGTTTTCTATTTTAAAAATCTAGGCAATTACACACAAATATCCTACTTCAATTACATGATCACATACTATTTTTTTCCACAGGACCCCTTGCTCTCATTCGATTCACAGAAAGGACCTGCTCTGGGGATGGATCAGTGTTGCACAGCAAATGAGGCTATTCTCTGTAGGAACTCTTGCCTCATTTGTTGCAGAAGTTGAAGGTGTGTAATGTATTAGACAGGGGATTGTAGGAAGAGAAAGTATGGTTGCATGGTTAAGGCACTTGAATGCTGCTCTGGAGAGCTGGAGTCTCTTTGCCTCTACAACGGAGTTCCTATGTGTTGCTGTGTAAGACGCTTAGACGAAACTTTTCACAGGTAGTCACTAAAATGTGTGTTCCTCATTTTCTGGGTGCCTGACTTGAGACCCTGATTTGAAGAAGAGCTGACGGCTCGCAGCTGCAACTGAAGGAACATGTAAAGTGCTAATATAATGCCAAGTGCTCTGGAAAAAAAATTAGTCCTAGCTATTAACCCAAAATTAGTGGAGCTTTTTAACTTAATCTCTGTGCCTCAGTTTCCCATCTGTAAAATGGGGATAACAGTGAAAATAAATTTTATATTTGTGAAGCACTTGGATACTATTGTGATGAGCACCATCGAAAAGCCCAGCAGGAAATTAATCATTCTGTCTTCAGTGCATGGTTTGAACAGTATGCAGCCAGGGTGCCACCAAAATTTTCCTAAGGAGGGAACCCAGGTAGCATGTGCTACATTCCCAAGTGTCCTCATTGGAGGGCTCTGCTTTATGCAGGTGTTGCATTCTGAGAGACATACAGGCGTGTCTGGGGCTCCCCTCTTTGCATTGCCACATGTACGTCCTTGGCTGAACCCTCGTCTCTTTTGCCAGAGTAGATCTGGAGGTGGAAGAGGTGGGGGAAGTACATGAGAAGAGGGCTGTCTGGGGTTCTGAGAAGTGGAGAGCTGGGTGTGGGCAGTCCCGGGGCTGGAGTCACAGGAGGACCCTTGACTCCAGCTCCAAGCAGCACTGGTCGCTGGCAGCTTCAATTGGCACTTCTTCCCTGTCTCTGCGGGCCAGGTCTGGCCGAGAAGAGACTGGACGGGGCTCTCCCTCCCACCGTTTCCTTCTCACTGACGAGACCGGCCATCTATGGCCAAGGGAGAGGGGCCTGGACCTCCCCCTTCGCTGAGTCCCTGGTGTGTATCAAATAAGGCCTGGGACCACACAATGAACAGAGAGAAAACCAACCACTGAATTAAGTGAGCTCTGTCAATCCTGTGTGCTGACTGAGGCACAGGTCCCCAAGACAAAGTAGTGTATGATCATGTAATTAAAGATTGTATCATAAAGCATACCCACAAGCAGGCTGAATGATGGAATTAAGGGTAGCCTGTGTAGCCTTCATTTCCTAGCTTCTTGCGTGCTTGACTTACAACTTAATAATGTCCTTTTAATGTAATTTGTGTGTGTAATTATATAAAATGTAATTAATTGATTAACTGTGCGTGATTTGTATCTAATGTATTAAGCCCTATTCAGCCAAGCACTTAAGCACAGTCTTGAATTTAAGCATGTGAATAACCTCGTTGCTATCAGAAAAATGCTTAATCACCTGCTTAAGTAGGGTGGGAATTGAGTACATGCTTAATTTTAAGTGCACATGGAACATTGACAGATCCTGGGTCGTCGTCAGGCAGGATGGAACCTCTGGAGCTTAGTGCATGAGCCTCGACCGCATGAGCTAAAGGTGAACTGGCTGTTAGCTAAGGCTGTAGAGCAGACTCTTTTTCTCTGTCTCTTTAAGTGGTCTCAGTGCCACCAGATGGGACAGAACACCACACCCAGAAGGTGTGTGGGTTACACACACTTAAGTGCTTTGTGTATTCTGCGGGGCAATGTCTGCTCACACATACACTGGTGTTACTAGAGCAGGGTTGGGTCCTATTTTTACGTTTTTTATTCTATAAAGTATTGAATCCCTTGTACAGAGTGTGCTTTTAGCTGGTGCAGTGAATGAGACCGAGAGGAACACACAGTTGGAATAATTTCATCTCTCTTGTGTTTCTTCTATTTTATACTATCTAACTCTGAAGTACCTTCCTTCATTTTTCCCAGCCTGGGGATGGGTTGCGTGCCTTTTAAAATGGTTACCTACTGCACTGAGAGAGAGAGAGAGAGTTTAGCATGCTCACTAAGGCTCATTTAAGTGCCTCATTCCATCACCACACTGTACACAGCACACAACCTCCATGAGGTAATTATCCATGGATTGAAAAGCAGTGTGAATACGGGCACAGTTGGTCAATAATACGTTGTGCTTACCTTTTTTTTTTTTTTTTTAAAATCAATTTTAATTGTTTTGGATCTCTTTCTGCCCATAAAAGAGAGAGTGAACTGATTCTGCTTGGATAGATTTCTGGGTACAGAAAATGAGTGAGTGAAGTATGGGAAAGTACTTACTGTTTTACCAGAAATATTTATAAATAGCACCTCTTTCCCTGGGCTGGCAGGATATTAAAGCACTATGGAAGAAACATGTATGGCTTCGGAAGGGGAGAAAGATGGAGAATGATAGGGATTTTCCCCTATCTCCTCTACCAAATGGAAGGACTCCATATAAAGCCACGATCAGAACTTCCCATTCAGGGTAAAGGTGACCCCCATCAGACCACCCACATTAAGTCCCACTTTAGCCCTTTTTGGAATGTCCTCCGAGTTAGAAGGGATCTCATAGGACCCCTTGGAAGAGAAACAGAAGAGAATGTGTTACCATTTTGGTGTCATTATTTAAGATACCCATTGTTAGTCTCCAAGGTGCCACAAGTACTCCTATTGTTTTAACAGGGGCCCCAAGCTGTCTTAATTCAAATGAGATCCCCAGGACTAGAACCCGTTTACTATAACAATGCTGTCATTAACTGGATTAGGACATGATATATGTACACAGAGACCCGAACTCTTCCTACACTGCTAGGCCTTGAAAGTAATTTTCTCTACATGTTCTTAGATTTGAACTATAATGCATAGGATGCATTAGATATCTTCGTGCTAATAATATGCAGTGAGGAAAACCATCACATGTTTAAGAGAGGGATATGGAACAGTGTGCATACACTTGTGTGTGATCTCAGCTCAGGCCCGTGCAACCCCCAGTGCAAACACAAGCTGGATTTGCAAACACACACACACACACACACAGAGCTACGCAAGGATTTAAATCCCTGGTTTGCATGTGCACTTTTGAATAACCTGCTTTGCAAATTTGGGGCTAAATCTACTTTATATTTTAAGATTTTGCTTTTGGGGGCTGGGACCATCTCTTTGTTCTCTACTTGTACAGCACCTAGCACCCTGGGGCACTGGTCCATGACAAAGGCTCATAGGTGCTACAGTGATAGAAACAAACAAACAAACAAAACAACAACAACAACAAGTGTGACAGAGCTCGGAGTTATTTGTTTGTAGCAGGACCCATGCTGTGCTAGAGAATTTCTAGACAGGTTTTCCCACAGCATGGTATGAGACTCCTAAGAGGATGACATCACTATGCCTCCCACTGTAGAAATGGGAATGCTGGGGTTCCCAAGGAAATTTGTGCTAAAACTGGTACATGCCTGGCACCCTGATTCAGGAAAACATCCCTGTTCAGGACAATACTTAGGCAGCTGCCTAACTTTAAGTATCTGCTTTAGTCCTTAAGGACATGGTTAAGTACCACTCTGAATTTGTCCTTGCTGTGCTCCAACTCTCAGAAGTGGTGGAAGGACATGGTATGGGAAGAACTAAGGCTACTTTAAAAGCCTCCAGGAAAGGAGTAGTGAAGTCGAACATTAAAGCTCTCCTCCCTGATGATAACACACAGGAAAGGGTGGTGAGATTAGGACATCCCAGTCATTCAAAGAAGAAGAGTCTAGTGTGATCTCGGAGACTACGCTAGTCTGCTCATGCTGCTGTCGATAACAGAGTTTTAGATAACCAGTGAGCATTTATGTACAATAAGAGATAGTTAAAAGAACAAGAGTACTTGTGGCACCTTAGAGACTAACAAATGTATTTGACCATAAGCTTTCGTGGGCTACAGCCCGCTTCATCGGATGCATAGAATGGAACATGTAGTAAGAAGATATATATACATACAGAGAACAAGTAGAAGTAGCCATACCAACTGTAAGAGGCTAATTAATTAAGATGAGCTATTATCAGCAGGAGAAAAGAAAAAAAAAAACTTTTGTAGTGATAATCTAGATGGCCCATTTTAGACAGTTGACAAGAAGGCGTGAGGATACTTAACATGGGGAAATAGATTCAATAGTTGTAACAATTTCCCGGTATGTAAAAAGTGTTCTCTTTCTGCAGTAAGTACATGCATTTCCTAGTCCACGGTCTCATACACTGGCTCTTTTTACTTTTTCCAGCAGACTGAGTTATTATAAACAATAATAAACCTCTCTTTGTCATTAAGCCCTGCAATCGTGTGAGTCTAGCTTTTTAAGTATATAAAAAAAAAAAACCCAAAAACTCATAACCAAGTAAGGATACAACCTAATATCAATGTGGTGTTGTAAACAGGCCATTGAATTCAACTAAGAATATAAAAGGATCAGAGAGGTAACCCCTTGCATTTCCCTTTGTGTTTAAACAAAAAATAGCCTTCTGGTGACAATAAAGAAATTTCAGTTACTTTCTAGTGAAACCCCACCCACAAGTAAAAATAATCTCTATTAGTAGAATGCATTAATTTCTCAATTTGTCTTAATTCACACTAAATATACAAGTGCCTCAGATGAGTACGTCTTCTTTTAAGTTCAGGATTTACAGTAGGTCACCGAGTACACTAGCTTACAGCAAGCAGAAAGTATTTCAGCTGGCACTGAACTAATTGCCAACTGAGGAAGAGATAAAGACGTAAAACAAATTTATTAGCTGCCTAGCAGATTTTACGTTCAATTTTCTCTTGCCACTTTCACATCAAGTGCATGTACCTGCATGATTCCAACTGCAATCAGATCCCTGCCTGACTCAACTGCTGTGGTGCTCAAATCTGAGCCTCCCCGTGGTTCAGGGAGCTGGCGTGTAGTGCCCCATGTACAACACACCAAATGGAAACCAGTGGATCTAGTCCAGGCAATGGCAGATGAATGAAGTGGGGTGCGTGTGTAAGAATGTGTGTGTTGTACATGGGGCACTACACACCAGCTCCCCCTGGCAGCTCCTGAAACCAGCCACAGCTTGTCAGCTCCCAGAAGGTGTTCTTTATCCAAACTAATCAGAACCTAATACTCTACATCAGGAGGCCAGAGCACAGACGGGTATCAGCAAACCCTGCAGAAAGTCCAGATTTCCCCCCCCCCCGTAATTTTACAATGTAAATAAATCCCAAACATTTGAAATACATACACACTACCTGAAAACATGGAAGTGTAGAATTGAGAAAGGAACCCCAAATAACCTTAACTCTGTTCTTGGATCCCCACCACCATGTGCACCCACCATGTAAGAGAAAGGACAGGGAAGCTGGTCTTGTGCTTATAGCACTATATGGGACTCAGGATACCAGGGTTCCATTTCCTGGCCCTGCCGTAGACTCCCTGTGTAACCTTGGAGAAGTCCATTAAGGCCATATTTACAAAGGCATTTAGGCACATAAAGATGAAAATAGGTGCCCAGTAGAATTTACAAAAGCAGGTAAGCAGACTAGACACCAAACTCCCATTGAAAGCCAATTAAGGTAAATCCCACTGCCTGAATCTTTAAGCACTTAAACAGAGTTGGAAATCTGGTCCTAAATCCCTTTGTAACTCAGTTGCCTATCTGTAAAATGGGGGATGATACTTCCCTACCATACAGGGAGGCAGGGACTATAAAATCGTTACTGTCTGTGAGACTTTCAGGTGATAAAGTCAGTGGGAGCAGAACCAGGTACCTCACTGCGTACAGGAAATTCAAGACTAGAACGGTAGGTGTTTCAGCCACCTGGACTGAGATGCATCCAGTACTTTGTAGGAGACTTGCACATGCTCACACAAATGAGGAATTGTTCAAAATGAGTAGGGTTAAAAAAAAAAAAAAAAAAGTGTTCAAGTCTTATAACATGGCCATGCCAGCACATGCAGAGGAGACACATATCTTGCAAAGGACATGCCACATGCTGTTGTATTCATGACTCATTATTTCCACTGAAGCTTGAGGAAAATCACGCCAGATACTGTGATGAAGAGGAAAATTAATGTGTGTCACTATAGCAAGTCCTTTTTACATTGCAAAGAAGAAGTCTGAGTCTGATTTTTCATAGCATCGCAAGTTAAAACAAGATATTGATCTTAAATGACATATAATTTGGGGGGTGGGGAGAGGAAGGACAACTAATGAATATATCCTGTAGAATAATTACTTTAATGGACTCAAAAGCAACACAATTTGACTTACTATATTTGATACACATTTTATTAAATTCTTTGGTAGATAAGCACAGTCCAGTTGACTGGCAGGATGATAGGACCAAACAGTAAGGTCTTATCTGTTTAACTATTTCCCAGAAACCAGTTTTTGAGGATGGTTTTTGGTTTGTTTCTGTTGGCAAGGCTGGATTTCTCTCTCCCGTTATTTGGTTTGGCTGGGATTGTTTTTAAATATAATGGAATTTTAATTGCTTGTGAAGCCTGTGTGTGTCCAACAACACGATCCTTAGTCAGGTAACGTCCTTGTTGCCTTCTTTGGCATTTACATTCGCAACACTCCCATCGACATCAATGGGTACGTTGCCAAAGTAAGTTCTGCAGGACTCGGCCTTGACTGGAGAAGATCAGCCAGCTGCCCCATTTTATAGTAGAAGGGGCATTATAACAGCTTTGCTTTTATGATGTCTCCATCGCTGGTAGGAGGATCCAAGCATCCTGCCTGAACCAGCACTTAAGAACCCTGAAGAAAAAAAAATTCCACTATCTACCAACTTAACATGCTATTGGCCACTTGATGTCTGATCCAACTACCATTCAAGCAAATGGCAGTCATGCAGTGGGAGCTGGACTGGACACTTATCAGGTTTTTTAAATATTAACCCATACCACTGGTTAAACAGTTCATATGACATTTTCTAGGTCAACGGGTCTGGTTTTTGCAATCCAGGAAATGGGATCATTGCCTTCCTTCTGGCTTTTTTTGGAAGGGGATGAGGGTCGGGTTTGGGTTTTTTTAGTTTTTTAAAAGGGATAGTCATCTTGCTGTGTTCCAACTTTTAACTCTCAGAGAACTGTGGTTTCCTGCCAAGCTGCAGCAGCTGGCATCTTTGCCAGTCATAAATTCGCATCAGTTAGCCCACAGTCCTTTGCATTGGCTGCCAGAGCATGTCAAAGAGACCCTGTGCACCAGCATCTTCAGGATTTAGTTGTGAAACATGATCCTTTCCAGTGCTTTATGTAGCATATCATAAGAGGAGCCATGTCAACAAGTGCAAAGGAACCTGGGGCATGCAAAAGCTAGTAGATCCTGGGTACCATCTCAGACCAGAAGGCAGAAGACCCCTCCAACGTACAAGGGGCAAACGGAGGAGTCATCTTCATCCAAACACCCACTAAGCCCCAAATTTACCCTAGTGTGCATGGGAAAGTTGAATGGGAACGCTTTATGCCAGTTCCAAACAGTATGGTGTCGAAGGCAGAGGTTATGGAAGTGGCTCCTGGTTTCACTATTAAGCAGCTCCAGTAGCTATTAACACCCCATGAAAGCAGCACAGTATATGAAGCCTACAGTGTGCAGTCTGTGCAGCTTACGGCATTTGACTTAAGAGAATCAATTCTAAAAAAATTAATTTGTCAACACACAGCCAAATCCTCCTCAGATGCTGTTGTGACATAGCTATATAGCACTAACTCACTAGTGAAATGACAATTCAAAATCACTGCTGAATGTCTTGAGGCTTAAGCAATCACATCATTGGCCAAATACTTTAACTCCTTTGGGACTTGCAGGGGCCCATTCGGATAGCCTTCCTCCTAGATACTATTTTTTAAACATCAGGTACTGTTTGGGCAAATTTATTACTACTAGTTATTTGCATTACAGAAGTGCCTAGAGACCCCAGCTGAGATTGGGGGGCCTACTGTGTTAGGCGCTGCACATATCCATAGTAAAATACAGACTCTGCTCCAAATACCTTACAGACTGACAGACATAAGGTAAGAGGGGAAATAGAGGCACACAAAGAGGAAATGACTCACCCGAGGTCAGAAAGCAGGTCAGTAGCAGAGCCGGGAATGGAGCACAGGTCTCCTGACTCCCAGTCCGATGCCTTTTCCACTAGACCACGTTGCCACCCAATGCAGCGCAAAATACATGTAACAGTTACCAAGCTCCTGTTTCCAGTCCTCAGTCAGCAAAAGCACATCTGTTCTGATTCTGCTGTCAGCTGCCCTGGCATAAAGCTGAAATGATTCCACTGATGTCAGCGGAGAGGTTCTGTATCTACATGGTTCTAACACAGCAGAATTCGGCCCAAGGTATGAAAGGGTTATTTTTAGGAATGCTTCCCCCCTCCCCCCCTTTTCAGTTGATACCAGGAAAAAGGTAACTAGGAAACAGAATACCCAACAGCCTGAGGTGATGTGCAAGAAGTTCCTTAGCATTCTCTGACTTTTTCCTGGTTCAAACCAGTTTGCCTGGGGATGAGCCAGCTAAGCTGCTGCTTCTCCTGCTTTCCCAGCCTTCCAGCTGAGGACGTGACCTTTGTTAACTCCAGGCTACAACTGGATCCAGCCAACAAAATCCAACGCAGGTAGGCACTTGTCCCTCCATTCTCTACAGTCTTCAAGGGCAGAGAAACAAGGATTCGTTTGTTCCAAAAAACTGTCCTTGTTGTCTCCCAATCCTTTTTGTAATAAAAAAAGATTGCTAATAGCTGATCGAGAGCTGCCGTGACTTCTTGGAAATCTCACAATGCCTTGTGCTTGCTCTGCTCATTTTGGAAGAACTAGCTTTCTCACTCTCCTGAGGGGCTGTGGAGACAACTTGGGAGCTTCAGGCAAGGTAGTTTATAACCAGTGTAGTATTCCCAGTAAGCCAGTTGTTTATTTGTCATGGCTGGGCATCAGGGCATTTGCCTGTAGAAGATGGATGTGTCCCAATGTAAAAAACAAAACAAAAAAAAAAACCACCCTTCAGAGCTGCAGCAATTTGGACAAACAAAATGTAAGGGATTGGAGGAAAGGGAAGAAGACACTTAAGTCATCTAGTCTGTCTCCCCTATACACATTACAGGAGATATGAAAAAAAGATGGTGGGAAGTGCACTCAATGACATTAAAAAGGCCATCCTCCTTCTCTAGATTTTTATTGGATCTTTTTCACATCTGGAGCAAAAATGCCACATACAAAATGTGCTGTATAGTCACAGGCAGTGGACTGCAGTACACAACAATGTATCTGAATCTCTCTCTCTCTTTCAGAGTTCATTCACTAACAGGACCAAAGTTCGAGGCTTTATAGATTCAGTGATGGCAGGACTTCCCCTGACTGAATCGGCCGGTTTCCACTGAGTTATACCTGATTTGCACTGGCCTGAGAGACAGGAGATTCAGGCCTAGCATCTTCAAGTTTGGAATTTGCATCTAGCCTACAGAAGCCACAGCTTGAGTGTAGAATAGATACAGATTGCTTTATCGTAATGAGATGCAACAAGAGGATGTTATTATTTCTTATAGGCCAGATTCTGGTATCCTTACTCACACAGAGTAGAATCTTACTCCACAAGTAGCCTTACTAACTTCAGTAAAACTACATCTGGTGTAAGGTTCAAAAGATCCTGAGTAGCACCTGGAGAATCCACTGAGGATCAGGGCTCCACCCTTACGATTTATGGATTGAGATTGTGATGTCTTTATGTGCAGCTCCATGGAGGTACTATTTTTGGGTTTCTGTACCAACACGTAACAAAAACAGCTGTTGCTCTGAAGACATGTAGACCCTGACAATACATGTAAACCTAGCTTTATGTTAGGATTACAGAACACAGGCAATTGTTATGAAATGCAGGCTCAAGCAGCAGAACACACGAGCTTTGGGTCACACTGCCGCTCTGTTGCGGGGAACTATAGTATATCCAGATATCAGTAGCTCAAAACTATGGATGTCTTTAAAAGACCACACTCAAAATATATACACTAAGAGGAGCTGACTTTAAGTTATTGTGACAAGAGATGAGTTAACATCTGACTAAACCCTACAAGATATCAGGACATGCCGCACACAGTAACTTGATTAGCATATAATAGCATATGATACTGATCAAGACCTGGCATATCATTGAGTGATCACTTTATCTCATGAGGTAAAGTGGAGTTAAATCATGTAACCTATGCTTTGTGGCTTATATTTAACTGTACTTAAAAAGCGACAGAGTCCCGTGGCACCTTATGGACTAACAGATATATTGGAGCATAAGCTTTTGTCGGTAAATACCTCCTTCGTCAGATGCATGATGGTATGGGTATTCACCCACGAAAGCATATGCTCAATACGCCTGTTAGTCTATAAGGTACCCCAGGACTCTGTCGCTTTTTACAGATCCAGACTAACACGGCTACCCCTCTGATACTGTATTTAAAAAGGCACCTACCCCAAACCGCAGTATTTTTCAGTATGGGTCTAATCAATCATTTTCTCTCATTATTTGTATTCTAGGAGTACCAAGAGGGTTCATTCAAGATTGGGGCCCCATTATTATAGGCACTATAAAAACACAGAAAGAGAGAGACACCCTGCCCCAAGGAATTTACAATCTAAACAGACAAGGCTGACAAAGGAAGAGGGAGTGGCATACAACATAAAAATAAAGTGGCTGACATGATAATAGGCATTAGAGATTTTAGTTCCATTATCCCCTCATCCCCTTCCAAAAGGTTCTCAAAATATGAAGGTTGAGGGAGAAGTAAACAATCAAATATATTCAATTTTTATACAACATTCATTATAGATATATTTTAATATATAAAACGTAAATAAGCACACATCAATACCTGATCCTAGATAGACGCTTCCAGGCATTACAATGATATAAATAAATTAGTTTCTCAGCCTAACCATTACAGCTTTATTATCTCCACCCCTATGGTAGCTATACCACTGAAGCTTGTGCAATAAACTGTCCTGTGTGAAATTATGTCACCCCCCTAGTGGCTGTCTGCTGCAACTACAACAGCCTGCTACTTTCTCACACAAAGGAGTTCTCCGTTAGTTTGAGTAACAGAAGCCAGTAGTTTTGGTGTCTTGGTTTACCCAGGCTGATGACCATGGCGTCTGCATGATGTATGTATACTGCCATGTTTCATTACACTTCGTTGAAGCTAATGCCACAATATTGCTCTTGGTCATCATGGTCATTTCATCACCACATCACAGTTTGCTACTCATGGAGAGAGTTCCAGTGCAGAAGGCCATAGACTATCCTGCAGTAATGGCTTGGATAATGTATTACTGGTGTTTTAACTAAAGCCATTGACTATAAAGAATATAGCCCTACAGTCTTGTCCAGAGTTTGGGATAAAGCACCCGAACATACTGTAATTTGTTCGCCTTTAAAGACCTCCAAGTGGGAGGTTTACACTAGCAGGTGATCCTTCCACTACTTTGCTTTCATATCAGTGTTTTCACATGATCTTGCAGACTTGTGAGTCCTAGAATGCAGAAAGCCCTGTCTGGCTCTCATTGGCTTTGGGGCACACTATGTTAAATTACTAGAATTCCTTACTAGGATTCCCTTTCACAGATGGTAAGCCCATTTACAGTCCATCAGAAAATCTGCCCTGGTAACTATCATACAAATTACTGCATTGATCCTTGGATTAATTAATACAAATTTAAATTGTAAGGGGGGAGGGAGGGAGATGAAGAGGGCTGCAAACTGTTCTGTTCTTCCAAATGCAGCTGCACCCTTCCAATGCTGGCTGTAATCATGCCAGAGACATATCCCCTCTCTCTGCTGTGGTAAAAACAAAACCTTTTGTTTCCCCATTTCCATGAGGAGAAAGAACTACATGGAAACAACAGGAGAGAGAGAGAGAGAGAGAGAGAGACATACACAGAAGAAAAGAAAGTTCATAGGAAGTTCTGGTAATATGTCACCTCTGCCTCACAATGACAGACTTTTATGCAATCCTTTGCAAAATCAAAGGACTCCTGTCAGCAGTCACTGTATAAACAAGGAAATAAAACTATACATCATGAGAGGAATTATGTGGGTGGAGAAATTCATGGGAAAGGCCAGAAGGGGCCCAATATGATCATCTAATCCGACCTCCTGCATAACACAAGCCAGATAATTTCATGCAGTGATTTCTGTATTAAGTCCAATAATTTGCAGTTGTTATCTTTGTCTGTTCCACTGAAGTCCCGATGTGCAGCTCCCTGGATGTACTAGCTCACAGTTTCTATCAGTCCATTTTGCTCTATGATAAATGACAAACGCATTAAGTGCACAGCTCTCCCCAGGGATAGAGCTGGGTATCTTATGGCAATGGCTGCTGTAATCAATCCAGGCTTCATCCAGCAGCGATGTGATTGATCCTACCTTGGGCCCGAAACACAAGGGCACACACTGTTGCACTTGGCTCTCCACTGTGTTGAGTCTTTCTTTCTGTCACTCAAACTTCCATCCTGGAGATGAAACTCAAGGAAAATAAGGTTTGCCCCTGGTTTTGAGTAAATAGGGTGCTCCTGAAAGGCGTCAGATTGACAGCCTGGGAAATCAGAGTCATCTGTTTATCCAGAGTACGGCAAAGGCAATGAGTCTGAAGATGACACATACCACAGTGCCTCAACCAGCACTGGAGGAAGCAGCCCTATAGAAGAGACCTATAAACTTTGATAGAAAAAATAAACTTCTCTGAAGTTTTTTTTTTTTTTTAAAAACAACCCATAGAAATTATTCAGGGAATTATATCCTTGCTATTGTATTCTATACGGTACTTCAGAAACATGTAAAAAAGAAGTCTTCTTTATTAAATTATATGGGGTCTTAAGAGTAATTTCTATAGAACCTAAGTTCAAGTGAATCCAACTAGTGATATCACTATTAAATACTGTAGGAAATCCTAGGAATGAGACTGCAGTGCAGTCTCTGTGTTCCATTCACTCCTTGTCCTCCTCCTGCAAAGATGGTCACTAAAAGGTGCCAGCCCTGGTTGTGTGTACACCATTAGGTGGTCCAGAGACATCTACACGGACCTCATCATGGGACACCATCAGTACCGGGTTGAGTAATCAAAAACACCGGTCAGGGAAATAACCCACTTCCTTCCTTCCCCGACAAATCAAGGGATGCACACCACCCATGTACTTATTCACTACACCAATACTGACATTCTATGGGTGGCGTACCTGAGACCACTTATCCACTGACATTTTAAAAAACTCACATCCCCCAATCTGGTTCTGGTTATGTACTATATATGTATCCTGTGAACCTTGTAACTGATATTTGTAATCCCTCATAACTCAAGCCTGACCCCAGATGTACAGTAACTTCCCTCTTAACTTGTGTAAATTTGATTTTAAACATTAGCTTTAAAAAATTTTTTATATCTACTGAGAACTGTACTCAGATCATCAACCCATTTCTACAGACCACCCTACAGCCACGGTGTGTGTGGTAATGAGTTTTGGTCACTACCCGACTTCAGCCAGATTCTAACTGGAAGTCTCAAGATGAAAGGCTCCATATGCCAATACCAATTCCATAAAGGCCCTCCAACCCATGCGAAAATGTTGGTGGGTTAAGGACAGGCAGTTAGTTTAACCCCTAAAGGAACAATAGTCAAACTGACCTGCAAAAAGCATAACATAGTAGCAAAACAGGAATAAGGGAGCAGTTTGTCTTCTTATTTTTAAAATAGCTCTACCAAATTGCTCCTTCCTGCAACAAAACTGTGAAGAGAGAGCTCTTCTGCCACTTTTTTTGTTTTTGAAACATATAGACTGGTTAGTTGATATCAACAAGGATTGCTGTCTGGTTTAGTGAGAATTCCAATGGGCACAATCATCAATAGGTTTGAGATTTTTCATTGTTGCCTGAATGAGTTAGAAGAGAGATTTGTACTCCCTGCAATAGGTAATTAACTACCATTATTATTCTCAGGCAGGCCAAGGAGTGGTCCTTATCAGCATGTTTTAAGGTGTCTTGTTTCTCCAGACTTTTTCCAACAGGATTAAAGGTGCTAATAAGGTAAACTGCAAATGACGCAAGGAACAATGTGGGATAGTCAAGATTCCCCAACGTGAATGTTCCATCTTCAAGGACATGTGCTGAACAATCAGTGCATACAGTACAACTAGAAAGAAATGAGAGAAACTGAAAAGTTGAGACTAGATTCATCTGTACAAGAGAAGCTTGGGCAGGACCAACCGGCCTTTGTTATGGACATCTTAATCCAGAATTGTATGTGATAAAGATCAGACAGATGGAAAGCATAGAATCAACATGCACTATATAGAACAGCTATGGTACACCTAACGATACACAGCCAAATGTTAATAAGAATATTTAGCATTTTTATCCTGTAGCCTTTTACGCAAAGAGCTGGACAGGAAAGGACTAATTATGGTAATTATCCTGACAGCAACCTTGGGAGGCAGGTGGGTAAGAGGAAAAGGAAACAGTTGAAACAACTTGCTCAAGTCTACTCCAGTGAGTCAGTGGAAAAGCCAGAATTAGAATTCAGGACCGCCAGACTCCCAACCCAGTGCATTATTTCAGCGTGCACTGCTTCTCAGCTCAGCTCTATTCTAGTAGATAAGGCAGATATAGTTAATACTGCACAGATGAAACAGTCCTAATGAAAATGACTCAAGGATTCAAAGGCTTTGTTTGATTTTAAATAAACCACATGGGAACAGTGGAGGTTGACTACATCTGAAAGTGAGTAGGCAAAGGTGTAAGATTGTGTTCAGACTGGAGTTAATATGCAGCAATATGTACAAGAAAGCGTCTGACTCAAAACAGTGGCTTTCCCCCACAACACCTGAAGAAGCCTTCAGTGTGTGGAACTGGAATCTATTCACTGGTAACAAAACCATGCCAGCAACTTAAACCACTTGTTACCATATTGCTATTATGAATTTCAGGAAACCTTCATCAAGGTTACTATTTGCCAGGGTATTCACATAATATAACCCAAGGCTTGGATGCAAGACTAATGCTTCATGGCAATAAAATCTTCAACTCTACCAACATTTTAAAGATTTCTTTTGCCACTGAAAGTATCTGAAGGCAAGGCTGATCATCACAACAAAGGCAGCTTATATAGAACGAGATTATCACCTGGTGTTTTAGGCCTGGTCCACACTAAAAAGGGGATTCGAATTAGGGTACGCAAATTCAGCTACGGGAATAGCGTAGCTGAATTCGAAGTACCCTAATTCAAACTACTCACCTGTCCAGACGCGGCGGGGTCGAACTCCGCGGCTCCCCCGTCGACTCCACCACCGCCGTTTGCAGTGGTGGAGTACCGGAGTCGACCGCGGCGCTTCCGGAGTTCAAACTATCGCGGTCTAGATCAGACGCGATAGTTCGAACTCCGTGAAGTCGAACTCACCGCGTCGACCCGGACGGTGAGTACGGACCTGCCCTTAGCTTCACTGATTTTAATGGAGCTATGCTGATTTACAGCTAACCTGTAATCTCTAATGTAACTACTGATTCCTCCTCTTTGGAAATATCAAATTTAATTAAAATAGCCATGAGCACATAGTGAATTTATTATGAAAGAGATACACACAATAGATACAGTATGTTGTCTACGCTACTTTTCACAACAAATATGTGAAATTCCGAAGTGGTTTAAGTCTGGTTTTGTAACTAAAGTAACGGTCCATTCTTTCTACCAATTTAGCAGGATTCAGTATTAAATTAAAATTTAGTAACAAACCAAATGCAGACTTGTATAAACTGAGACTTTTTTTCAACTGAAGTCTGAAAACGGAAAAAGCCTCTTGGCAGAAAATCCTAGTTTCAGTTTGACTTGGATGAAATCAGAAGTTATTAGAGTCCAAATAAAACAAGAAACAAATCTACCCAGTTGTGTACAAAACTTCAAAATTCAATACATAACAGATACAAAGAACAGTTGACAGTGCAAGTCTTTTTTAAAAAAACCTAAGTATTAAAAGAGCGAGAGAGAGTGGGGGGTAGATATGGCGTATTTAAGGAACATGGCAGAATTGAGTCAATATAGTTGAGACTCCTGGATACAGTAAGTAAATACATTGTTCTACACTACAAAACTCAGGCTTTTAAATTTTACACAATTGTAAAATGTAGGATTTTAACGATAAGCCTTAGGCTCCAACCCTAGAAAGACTTATACATGTGCTTTAAGCACATGTGGGTAGCCCTCCTGAACTCATTGAGATATCCTGTGTACACAGACTAGGGTTGCCAACTGTCTAATCACACAAACCCAAACACCCTTGCCCTGCCCCATCCCACCCCACTTACTCCATCCCCCCCTCCCTCCATCACTCACTCTCCCCCAACCTCACTGGACAGGGGTGTGGGAGGGGTAGTGGGCTCTGGGGCCAAGGGATTCGGAGTGTGGGATGGGGCTCCGGGCTGAGCCTGGAGCAGGGGGTTGGGGTGCAGGAGGCAGTGCAGGGTGCTGGCAGCGTTTTCCTCAGGCGGCGGCGCAGCAGGTCTAAAGCAGGCTTCTTGCCTGCCCTGGCCCTGCGCCACTCCCAGAAGCAGCCGGCATGTCCCTGAGGCCCCTGGTGGGGGGCGGGGAGGTGTCTTCATGCGCTGCCCATGCCCCAAGTGCCAACTCTGTAGCTCCCATTAGCCAGGAACTGCGGGAGCAGAGCCTGCCTTAGCCCCGCAGTGCCACCGCCCGGGAGCTGCTTGAGGTAAGTGGGGCCAGGTGGCGCCTCGCTGCCCCCTCTGTGCACCACCCCTGGAAGCGACCAGCACATCCCTGCAGCCCCTCTGGGAGAGGTAGGGGACTCCACACACTACCCCTGCCTGCAGGCATTGCCCCCGCAGCTCCCATTGGCTGCGATTCCTGGCCAGTGGGAGCTGTGGAGTTGGTGCTCGGGGCATGGGTGGTGTGTGGAGACCCCGTGTCCGGCCAGGGGCCTCAGGGACATATCAGCCACTTCTGGGAGTGGCATGGGGCCAGGTCAGACAGGGAGCCTGCCTTAGCCCCACCGAACTTTTAGCGACATCAAATCTCCTGATTTGGCTTCAGCAGCCTCCAAGAGATAGAGCCCATTCCAGGAGACTCTGGGTGAAACTGGGAGGGTTGGCAACCCTAACTTAGGCCCCAATTCAGGAAAGCACTTATGCATGTGCTTAAGTCATCCTTATTCAGCAAAGCTTTCAAACACTTGCTTAAAGTTACACACATGTTTAAGTGCTGGCTGAATCAGGACCTTACAGTTATGCATGTGTGTAAGTCTTTGCAGAATCAGGGCCTTAATTTGTTCCTAACCAAAGAAATGCAAATGGCTCTGCCCAGGCCTCATTTTAAAAAGGGACCCACTCAACCATGAGTCTATCCACAGGCTAAGGTTTGCAGTCTGACCGATACTCGCGCATGTGTCCCTCTGAAAAAAGAGCAATGGTCCATGCCCATCCAAGAGCAGAATTTACTCCATGTGCGCAACAAGCTGAACACACAAAGAGCCAGATGTCCAAAAGCATCCCTCAGCCTGCAGCTGTCACCCCCATTGCTTTCAACGGCAGTTTCCGGATGCTCAAAATGTTGGGAAACCCGGCCCCCTTGTCCGGTGATTAAGTACCATCTATGTGGCGCTTACCATTGTCGGCCAATCATTTCCGAGAGAGCTGAAAAAACTGTGGACTTTCAAGGTCAGATTCAAGTTTAAAGGAAAAAGGAGGCTTCCATACATGTGGCACGCCAGTGGGAGTTTCTCACAAATCCAGGCCTTTTGAACCAATGTCTCTCTCCGTGTTCCTATCAGAGAGCATCATCCTAACTGTATGTTTGGCAGGCTGAGGCACTTGAGGGAACATGCTAAAATTTCAGATTAAAACTGATCATCTCAAATTTGTTAACTGTAAAATTTTAATTTCCAGACTTTTTTTTTTTTAAATGCTCTTTCAAGGGTTAGGAAGTCTCTGCCTCACAACCCCAGCAGAGCTGAATTCTCACTGGGTGCATAAAATGGGATGATTGTGACACAGAGAAAGCTCCTTGAGAATGCTGAATGTCATCTAAGGAGAAGCTGTCATGTTAATTTCTTTTCTAAAAATTCCACCCAGCAACTTTTTGTCATTAATTTCCACCTTGAGTGCCTCCATCTCATTTCTGTTCCTTGTGAGTGGCGGGGAGCTAAGAGTTAACGTTGTGCATTCAGAACAAAAAACACAGAGCTGAGGCAAAGCTGTATGCATCCAACCCATTCCTTAACAAACTTGTTGCTAGTCCTGTCTGCACCATCCCAGGTTTCCCAGGTTTCACTGGCCTCTAGCCAAAAGTGTCATTTTACTCTCATAATGAAGAGGGGCAGAGGGTTATTTTTTCTCCCAACCCCTCCTCATATTATATCCATCCCTGCAGTGCAACCTTCTTGTTTTTCCACATTTTCTAGCAGTCGAAAACCCTCCCAAGGGCATATCCGCAAGGATCTCCTGAGATGGAGGAGTTCTCAGCTTACAGCTTGTACCTACAATGCTGTACTTAGCTCATTAAATTCCCAGTAAGGTTACACACAAAAACTCCTTCAAAGCCTTTACCCTCACTCTTTGCTTTCTGAGTCGAGTTACATGTTATTTAAAAATCTTTAGAAATTGTGTCTGGAGTAGTGAATCACTTATTCTGAGGTTTTAAAGTGATAGACACAGTATAAATAATTTTCTCCCAATCCACTGTATACTAAACAAGGAAATTCAGTCCCACCTTAAAATTTCCGCTTGAAGAGTGAAGTCTGTAAACTCGAAATGTTGTAGGCAATACATAAAAAAAAAAAAAAAAAAAAAAAAAAGGGAAGGCTGCTTTATTATTTGTTAAGCACTGACAATATATTTGACAGTATACAGGAGAAAGCAAAATATGGTCCCTGTCCTGTAATATACAATTAAACAGGCAAAGTTCAGACACCAAAATGCACTAGGGAGCAAATGTTTTCATTATAAACTAAAATGTAACCCCGGAGGTTGGTGCTAATTTAGGATGAGATTCTTACTGCTTACCTACATTGCGGAGTTCCGTACTCCATTAGCGCTCTCACTGACTGGAGTGAGCTTTTTGAGTAGTAAGGTACTACTCAGCACGAGCAAGAAATATACAATCCGCCCCATAAGAGCATCACCACCAATCTGGGTTAGTATTTGTGAGCATTGCGGAACGCTCAGAATGCCGTTATACCCTGAAGAGTGACTAAAAAATAGCATTAGGTAATTCTACGTTGGTTGTTCCTTCCCAGAGGGCTTCTGCAGCGAAAGTACTCAGCTCGCACACAACTGTTCCTTATGTCAGGGCCTAGAAGCCTATCCTAGGATTGGAGATTCAAACCGGATTGTCTCTGGCATATGGAGCACCTTCAGTAATAACTATGCGGCAGCGGGAACTTAATATTGTCCATGGTGCACAGAGAAGAAAATAATGTACGCATTTCTAATGCTTAAGTTCACTCAAGCATCTATAGCTACATTGGCTCTGATAATACTCTACCAAAGTAAAAAGCTCTTTTTTTTTTTTTTTATGAGTAACGTGAGGAGGGCTCAGACAGCACTCGGAGCAGACTTAAGTAAAAAGGGCTTATTTCTACGTAGTCACTTTTTCTGACATAACCGCAGTTGAAGAAGAACGTATCCGTTGTTTCCTACTGCCATGGTCTTCAGACAGGAATCTCGGCTAGAACAAGCTTGTCCTGAGTTTACTTTGTTTTTAGATGGCAGCGTTGATAAGGTCACACCTTAAAACAGCCACCTACAGTAGAACAGATGGGAATAGAGCTGGCAGCGTACTTGGATAATAGCATTTTAAAAGAAGGAAATCAGAATTCATTTGCATATATAAATAGGTTTATAGTTTCAAGGCATTTGTGCTTATAGACCACGCCCACCCACGCTAGAAAGATTTCTGCTGCAGCGGAGGCAGCAACATCGGAAAGTGCAGAGGCAAATAACCCGCTAACGCAGGCAAAACCCTCTTGCAACTCCCCCTCCCTGACAAAATGAGACCCACCCGCTCCCAGGTGCCAACCCCTCCAATCCAAAGAGAACTGCCCCACACTCTGAACTGTGGAAGCCACCCAGACGCCTACGCTCAACCAACTCCCACAAGTGTCAAAAAACAGTTTACACTGCAGCCTTCCTTTCCCCCAAAAGGGCCGAATCACCCGCCTAACGCAGCCTCGTGGCCGTTTGCACTCCCAGCAGCTCCTCCAAAAATCCTGTCTTCTCCCATCCCCCATGCCTCCAACAGCTCCCTAAAGAGTCAAAGCCTCTTATTCCTTTTACTCCTGACATCTTCCATACAACCCAGCTTGGTTATGATTAATAAGAAGGCAACAGTGTGGCTGATAGACTACTGGATAAAAACTAAGGGTGAGGTAATGGTGACCTAATTTCCTAAAGTGGCTGTCTGCTAACCACAACTTTAAGGTTTCAGAAACTTTGGCTCACGATCAAGCTTGCTCTAAAACGCTCTCTCTGCAAACCAGAAAATAGGCCCAGTATGCTGTTTTGGATGGTGACATTCCTTGGTTTTGTGGATGATATGATCTTATATCCCTCCCGAGTAGCAGATCAAAAGTCACTTTGTCCATGTCAGCCAGAGCACTTGAAAAAGGGAGCGTTTCACATTAAAAGTGTCTTCTCAGCTCTAACTCTTGCATCTCAAGTGTGATGCTATGCTTCAAGCTACCCCTGCAACACAATCACTACATGCTGACTTTCAACTTTAGTGCACTACATTAAAAAAAACCAAACACCGATTTTACTTATTTCTCCGCCCCCCCCAAACAGGTTCAACAGTTAAACCATAAAGTTAGTAACAAGCATGTTTAAAATCCATCGTGGGGAGAAAGTTTTGGAAACTGCAGTCTTTTAAGAGCGATGTGCTTGGAGAACTGTGGAAAATCAGTTTGATCAAGGCACAAGGAGTCATGCTTAACTAACTTTCTGGAATTCGTGGAGGATATTACTGCCATGAGAGATAAGGGAAATCCAGGGGATGTTGTGGACTTAGATTTTAAAGAAAAGCATTGCCCAAGAGTCTGCATCAGAGATTTACAGCAAAGGTGATGAGTTTTGGAATAGGCTCTAAAGTAGAAGCCTGCATAGTAAACAGGGCAAGCAGCAGGAGCTGAAAGGGAGCCAGAAGTGAACATTTTTCATGTTGGAAAGGGATGAGAAGGGGAGCAGTCAGTTTCAGTAAGTCGGAATATATAAGTAAATATGCATTTATTTGGACAAGCCCTTGTTATTTGGCTCCGAGTTTAACACAGATAGGGTGACCAGACAGCAAGTGTGAAAAATCAGGACGGGGGTGGGGGTGGGTAACAGGAGCCTATATAAGACCAAGCCCCAAATATCAGGATTGTCCCTATAAAATTGGGACATCTGGTCACCCTAAACACAGATAAAAGGAGTTTTGGTTTCCCCCTCCCTGTTCGTGTTAGAAAGTAACAAGAACTACAAATTCATACAGGACATTACAAGTTAGCAGGGAAAACAATGCAACCAAAGTGAAAAGGGGTTGGCTCATTTAGGGAATAGGGACATCCTACGACAAATGACATTTATTGGCTATGTGTGAATAAGCATTTCTCCCCCCCCCCTCCCCCGCCCGAACCCAAATTTACAATCAAGCCAGACTCCAGCACACTTTCAGGAAAAGGAGGTCAAGGCAGAAAGTTAATTAAAGCCACCAGCCCGCTACAAAGAGGCAGTAAAAAGGCAAGCAAGGGTTTGGTTAGATTATCAGAATACAAAGTAGAGATAGTTACTGTATATAAAGTTCCATTCAGCAAAGCACTTAAAACACTATCTTAATTTTAAGCACATGCTTAAATCCCATTAAAGCCAAAGGGGGCTTAAGCATGTTCTTATGTGCTTTGCTAAATAGGGATGGAATTACTTAAAATTAAGCATTGTGTATAACTGTTCAGCTGAATTGGGACCGAAGGCACTTCCTAGATCCCCATCTTGATTGCCACATGCAATCTTAACCGCCTCACAGGAAGAACGCATGCGTCTTGGAGGATTCTCTGTAGGACACTGAGGATGATACCAGATTTCAAGAATCTCAATGGTGGAGAAAGATTAAAAGAGCTGGAATTATTTCCCAGTGAAAAAGAGGTGATTCCAAGGTGACCTAACAGAAGTTTTCAATAATATAAAAAAGGATAGATACATTCAATACCAGCAACTGTCTCCCAAACTAGAGGCCAACCTACAACATTAGGAAACTAGCAGCTCAGGCAAATCTCTTTTACACCAGGAGAAGTGACCAGGAGAAGGAAACTGAAGAAACTCGCTCTACTGTAGTCATGTTTCCAGCAAAGGAGGAAGGTAGAAAGGTATGGGGTAAAAATAAGAAGCTGACAGCAAGGAAGTCCAGATGTCGTTTTCCTGTCCCTGAAATGTACTGAGCCTCATACTCTGTTGCCGTGCACAGTTATTTACACCCAACGCTAAATTGGTGTAAAATGCCACCATTCTGAGTTGGCTGGGTGCAGAGGACTACACAAAGTGCAGTGCAGCAGAGAGCGAGACCTATTATATAGTAGTTCTTATACAACACTTCTTACATCCACGCTGCAATCTAGTAAGCCTTTGGCCTCCCCAAATGACCTTATCTAGAAGTACAGTTATGAGCTTCTGTATTGTGCCACTGCATTTTGCCAAGTGACTTTATGCAGCGGAGATGTCGTGAGAGCAAAAAGGAAGATGCTTCCGTGTGCTCGTCACGCACGGGGATCATTCTGAGGCCAAATTGTTCTGCTTTCTCCGGCATTCTTTCAGGCCTTAGGTGAACAACATTGTGGGCCCATCTAGTCACACTAATACTTTTAATGCAACATCTACAGCAACCTATACTAAACGGAGGGCTGTTTTGACCACATAGAGACATAGCGCCTGGGGTGCTTGCTTCCAGCAAAGGAAGACTCAGGGATAGGAAGGCGATACATTAAGTTTGCTCCTCGGGTTAAAGAGAACAAGCATATTTTCAGGGCTAACTTGCAGCTCAAATCTGCAAACCCTTACTCATGTGAGTAGACTTACTCAGATTACTAGCCCCAGTGTAGGCAATAGAATTAGACATGCAACTAGGGCAGTGATACCCAGACTAAGCCGCATGTGGCTCTTTAAAGTGTCTGCTGCAGCACATGCTATTAAAACATAAGAACGGCCATACTGGGTCAGACCAAAGGTCCAACCAGCCCAGTATCCTGTCTACCAACAGTGGCCAATGCCCAGTGCCCCAGAGGGAGTGAGCCTAACAGGTAATGATCAAGTGATCTCTCTCCTGCCATCCATCTCCACCCTAGGGACACCATTCCTTACCCATCCTGGCCAATAGCCATTAATAGACTTAACCTCCATGAATTTATCTGTGTGATTTAATTATTCACCAATCAGGAGGCTTTTACGACGTTATTAACCAATTGTAGTTGATAAAATAATACTTAGTCACATTTATGCAGTATGATGGGAAATATTTAATTTATATATTATTCTCACAGCAAAAATGATTGACCATCTAGTACTATAATAAATGAAACAATGAATTGACACTACTGGGGCTCTTTTGGGTAATGTTGATCGATAATTTGGCTCCTGAACCACTGAGATTTGAGTATCACTGGACTAGGGGGTTACTTGCATGGGTACAGGTATGAAAGATCAATTCCCTCTTTATACCACATAGGTGCTATCGAATTATAATAGTCTGAGCTCTGACTCCAGCGTAAGCTGCTACCCATCTGCAGTGACCCTAATCTAGGGCCGCTTTACAAAAAAACATCTTGCTGAAGAATTGTGTTCCAGAGGTTTGCATGTGCACCAACTGTCACTCTGTTTAAATAAGGCTCACCTGGTCTCGAGTTAATGATGCTTTGAATTGCTTTTCTACTGAAGTTAACAAGCTCACAATACAGGTTTTTTCCTATTCTCTTATCAAATCAGACATCCTGGAAGTGGGCTTAAATTTAAAACTCAGAAAAACGGGACAATTTTTAGTTAGCCTGTTAATATAAAAAAAAAATTCTGACGTGGCTTCCAGAGCGGACTATAAGTGCCGCTGCAATATATAGCATCAGGAAATTGCCATTCAGAGCCTTGAAAGAATTAACATATCTTAAACATGTTTCCAGAAAACTTCTGACACTTGAGGGTATGTTTTCAAAGCAATTCATGGGAGGTACATGCACAAATCCCATTATTTGTTAACAGGATTAGTGAACGCTGCTTTGAAAATGTATCTTTTAGAGTTAACACACACACATTTAGCAGTCTCCAAAATCCTAGGATTAATTCATTCCAACCATACACTGAGCAATAGATTATAGTCCCAAAACTCCAATTAGCCATCTCCAATTAATCCCTTGCCCAGTTTAATATCCAAAATGCATCTGTCACATTTAATACATACTAGACATTACATTATTCTATTTAATATTACAGGAGTACAGGATAGAAGAGATTATTAAACAGAAGTTTGAAAAAAAATATTTTCATTGCTTAAATCAGTTCCTTATTTCAAACATTCTAAACATCACACGAAGAAAAAGCACGTTATTCTTCATTACTGAAGAAAGGAAAACAGTTGATTGTTATTCATGGTACTGGAGTTTACACAGATTCTGGCCTTGAAATTTATGAAGGGATCATTGTGATCATCTAGTCTGACCTCCTATATAACATGGACCATAGAACTGCACCAAGCGAATTCCTAGAGCAGATCTTTTAGTAAAACATCCAAGAAGTTAAATAAAAGTGACTGAAAGTTAATGGGCCAGATTCTCAGCAGATGTAAATCAGCATTGTTACACCCATTTCAATGGAGCTACCTCAGTCACGGGAAGCTTATGATCTGGCTCAATAAATGGTTTCAATTTATTTTGGCTCTGAGCCTACAAAAATGTGTACAAGTGAATAGCCCCTGGAACTATTCATGTGTATAAAATTATCCTGCTCCTCCACAGAGTAATTTATAATTGCATACATATATTTTATATCCAACAAACAAACACACTGTCCCATAAATTAATTATCCAATAGAAAACTGCTCTTGGTTTAATTCTATTATCCTATTAATTTCCCTGCACCCCCAGCAGCATGGGAGCCTTCTGTGCATATTGGAATAATACTTTGAAAAGGGAGTGTATAAGGCCCACTCACTAAAATAAAATTCATATCGGCTAGTGATTATATACCAAGTCTACACTGCAGGACTTTATAGCAAATTATTTCTGGCTTTGGCAAGATCTGAATATTGACTGGAATTTTATTTACTATATGCAGAGTCAGACCTATGCTTTATGGAGTCCCAAGTGCAAACTTGAACCCTGATCTATACAACTACTTATCTTCCTAAAGTCAAGTACTGGGCGTATTTGCAGTTCTGAGGCAGGGCCTGATCTTGCTCTCAGTGATGGCAAAAATTCCCACCAACTTCAGCAGAAACAGGATTTAGCCTTAGGTTAGGTATTCAGAATGTGCATCTCTGGCCATGTGACAAAAGCGACAGACACTAAATCCTCAGACCTATCCCTTCAATCTAACCTTTTTTAAGTATGTAGGGCACCCATCACTGTCATGTCTGAGTGTGTGGGTGTACATTATACATGAGACATCATGAAAGTCTGACTTACACATTTGTAATTGTGAAGGAGTATAAAACAAACAATTTTCACCTGGTGAATTACCATGGAAACTATCAGGCACCATATATGTAAAAACACAAATGTCTTTAGTATGAACACTGGTGGATTTTTACATTTACTTAAATTCACTAATTATGCTTTCGGGGTGTGTTTTGTTTGTGGAGTGGATGTCCCTGGCTTTGGACAATGAAATGAAATGCTTCAGAAGCAAGGGCACGTCTCATGCTGTTCAGCAAGGCTAATAATGGAGTGACATTGACAAGCAACAAAAGGGGGGAGCCCATCCAGCCTCCCATGGCAGGAGCTTTGTGAGACCCCTTTAATCCTCCCCCGCTCACTTAAGTGAGCTAAGGGGAGATGAAGGCCTGAATCAGACTTCCTGCACTGCATGCTTCCACCATCTCGCCTTGTGGCACAGTACCGAGTGACCTGACTCTCAGTATCTAAAGGTCAGGCCAGGCCAGCCCAGCCCTAGGTACACTACATTATATGAAGGTCCTTAATTTATAGCGATGCCCCCAGGTACCACCATCAACTGCTTCCTCCCTGTCTCTCTCAGTTCTAGTTATGCTCCCCGCACCTTCCCTACACAGACACACCTGCCTGTGAGGCTCTGCAGCCTCTGGTTTTCGTGGACCAGACAACCAGGAAGGAGAGCTGTCGTGCAGCGTTCCAATCACGTAGACGAGTAGGGCATTTATGGTAATGAATGAAATATCTGCTCTTTCCTTCTGAGCTGGATGGGGGCATTGACAAGGAACGGGGACCATGCTCTTGCTGGTATGTCATTCACGTGGTTCAAGGAACAGGTAAAAGCAGGGCCCAGTGTAGCTGCTAGGGTGACCAAATAGCAAGTGTGAAAAATCGGGACAGAGATGGGGGTAATAGGCACCTATATAAGAAAAAGCCCCAAATATCAGGGTTGTCCCTATAAAATCGGGACATCTGGTCACCCTAGTAGCTGCACAGGTAACATTGGCCCTTAGGCGGATACTGATTCATTCAATGTAGACGGCGCTTGACACAGGACTTCACATATGGCTTTGAAAAGGTGAAGAGAGAAGTCCTCAGGGATCCCAGCAGGGATGCAAATATCTCCAAATCCACCCACTCTCAGGGGGGAAAAGGTTTCCCTTGTTCTGAGAAATGCCAATAGATGATTTGCCAGCTCTGCAAGTGCTAAGTGTGTATTTATTAAGTTAGGCCTTTGCATGGGGCTTTTACATCAATTGGACACAAGTTCCCATTAAACAGTATTAGTTAAGAGGAAGTACATACAGTTTAGTTCATGGGGAAGGGCATGTTTTGGTAACCAGCCAGTCATACTCAGAAAGGCATAAAACTTCCTGGTAAAAATTGCTGCTGCCACTACCAGACAGTCATTAGAAAAGTCAGTTTCTGTTGCTCTCTCTTATTTCCTCGCTGCTCTAGATCAGAAGGAACTTGGTTCCTATTTTAAGCAAATTAGCACTTTGACAGTGCACTAGTGGGTACTGCAAGCGGGCCTTCCCCTTTCCAGTGGCTGGTCAGCTGGAAGTTAAGAGTCCCTGTGAAACTATTTGACAAGTCATGGAGGATAATCCTGGAGTCCTGCCCAGCATTCCGTCTCTCGCTTTCATAATCAGACATAAATTAACTGGCACTAATGAAATGTTCATGACTGTATGCGGACTACTGCTGCACACCTAATGCCTAGCTGCAGATATGTAATTAATTGTGCTCGGAGGCATTTGGAGGTGGGGAAATAAAAACACAACATAAATGCTGATACAACAGTCTGTAACGTTACTGGACTGGAACAAAAAGGTCTTCAAGATCAACTAAGACTCCCAGGATTTTTATGTAGAGGACTAATTAGTGTATTATACGTTACCATTCTTCGGAGCTGCCTCTCAGTTTGGTTAGAGGTAAGCACTAATCAGCTGCTGAAATCTAAACTGATTATGTCTGAAGTGTCAACAGATGCAGAAGCTCCCTGAGTGAAGTAGGAACATGTGTCAGCTTTTTGTGACAAGCCAAGGGAATATTTCTTGCTTAGAAAACCCAACCCAACCACCACATTACTTAACATTGTGTAACAATCATGTTCAACTGGAAAATACCATCTGGGCCACAATGTGACAGAAGGTACCAATTTAACAGTAAAAAAAAAAGTGCATAGATATGTTCTCTTCCCCCCTTAGGATAGAAAGGGGAGGAGAGAGCCAAATTCTGCCCTCAGTTACAGGTTCACTTTAATGGAAAAGTAAGGGTATAATTGAGGGCAGAACCTGTTCCAATGAAAAGAACAAAAGGGAAATCTCTAATGAGAGCCGGTAGAACTGCAAGATAAATTAGTTGGTATAATGTGCTTATTAATGTTTAAATTACAGCAAGTGTTACAAAGAAGATTTTTTTTTCCCCACTCCTATAATATTGAGCTCAAATCTGTTTTCTGCAATAGGGCACAGCTTGTGTAGTTGCCTCCTCCAGCAAGAGTAAATGGTTTGAGAGCCACCGACAAGCTTTTTTGGATTATTATTTATATTGTCTAACAAACGCAACCAGGGGGCAAAGGCACTGTACAAACATATGGCAAACTAGGGGGCGCACACTTTGTTGGTCGAGTTTATTTCACTCACCAGAGGCTCTTAGCATCCTGACATTTACCCCCAACCTCCTTGTGAGCCACCCAGTAGTGGAGTGATGGGTAAATGAGTTTTACCCATTTCTCATCTGGGGAATACTAAATTCAATTTAGGTCAGATTATCCACTTAAAAAAAAACAAACCATCCCACCACTAGGGCCACCCCACCCTCTTATTTTTATTTCCTGTCCTCATCTCCTCCATTCACCCATTCCCACCTCCCCCATGCTAGGAACTGTGTGTGACCCCTTCCCTCATATCGTTCTCCCACCAGAAGTTCTGTGTGCCCCATGCCCCCCTTCCTTCAAATCAGAGTCCTCCATTCTCCCTTGACTCCCAGTGCGAAGCTGTGGGCATACCCCCGTCCCCCGCACCATCATTCTTCTTTCTGTCTGGGAGATCAGTCATTTAATAGCTTTAACGTGTCAGAGCCTATGGGGAGGATGGGCAGAGATGAGCAGGATATTGTTATGTTGGAAAGTCTTAGTGGGTGCCACCAACTGTTGGATCTATAGACAATGGTACAGGTGCTTGAGGCAGTGGCACTGCTAATGAGCTGACAGGGGCTTCATGCAACCCCCATTCTCCCCCTTTTGGTTTCCTGATTTACCCCAGAAATCAACAGAGCTCTGGCCACTGATGCTCAGAACGTGCCCTGAAACGTTGGCATTGTTTGGATGCAGCATTCAAAAGTTATTGTGCTACAGCCAGAGAGGGAGGAAGAGAGAGAAATGCTGTCGGACTGAGTCGAAGACCTGCGTGAGCTCCACCAATGACACTGTTTCCCTTCAAGAGTTTATCATCTGAAGGCTCCAATCCTGCCAATGTTTATGCAGGAGTTTGAGGGTGAAAGGGTGGGAGTGGTATGAAGAGGCCCTAAATGGCCTGGTTTCAGCTAGGGGAGGAATCCCTCAGTCCAAGAACTGTGAAGTACAGCCATAGGGCTGCTTTCCGAGGACTCCCTAGCACAGGGGGCATGCCTGAAGTGAGGTAGGCCGAGGCTTTGGCTGCAGCCCACAGTACAGGCAGCCGGGGGGAGCGGGGGGAAAAGAGGGGAATGCTGTAATTTAGATGGCATCCCAGGGCTGTTTAGATTGTGCTGGTGACCTCTTCAGCCTCCAGAACAGTCCAGGATTGGAGGGGTGCGAAAGTGGCTTTGAGTCACCTTAATTCGGCCTCCTTCTGGGATTGAGAATTTTCAACCCCCGTGTTTGCTGGATCGTGGTCAGAGCGTCTGGCACCCTGCAGCATCGAGCCCCCATTGTGTTAAGTTAAGCAAATGTATTAGCGGGATCAGGGCCTAAAGAACAAAGTAAGGGGAGGAAGAGGTGGTGGAGAGCTATCAAAATAATAGTTTGTTTTGGCATAGATTAGCTGTGAGCACAATTTGTGAGTGCAATAAATCAAAGCAGTAGCAGCAGTCATAGCCATTGCATTAATTGCACCAATGAACAGCGCACTCTCAGCTACGCTTTGCTGGGTCTGGCATACAGCTGTAATATGCATCTAGCCAACCCACTCCCTCATTTCTAAACTTGTACTAAAGGCAGCTTTATTTATATTACAGTAGCCTCCAAACTGGGCAAGGGGCAGAACACAGGCAGGGGAAGACACGGTTTGAAGAGCTTTAATCCTTCTAAAAATTTAAATATAAGCCAACACGTGGGCTTTAACTGTCACTGTTGAACTTAACTGAGAAGAGCCAAGGAGATATTTCTTTCAGAGTTTTGAACCATCTGGTAAAGCATCACAAGAGTTTGAAACATCCAAGTATCTCTCTTAGCTTAAAAATGCATAATAGTGTCAATGTGCGCAACTCCTACTAAACGGGAGGAATATCTGCTCAAGAATTTAGTCTTCATTTTTTCTTATCCGATAAAATATGAACGGTGTGAACTGGTCAGGGTCAGATTTATTACAATTGGTTTGGTCTAGTGGAATGAGCTTGTGGCTGGAAATCAGTAAATCCAGCTTCTATTCTTAGCTCTCTCATTGACTCACTATGTGTCCTTGGCGAGTCACTGAAGCCCAATTTTCAGAAGGTGCCTGGGATTGTATGTGCCCAATTTGATATTCTCTCTCTCTCTCTCTCTCTCTCACACACACACACAGACACACACTTTCACTCTGAGAATCCATCTCTAGAGCTGAGTGAATACTTGACTTTTCGGTTCTGTGGCTGTACTAAAAAATTCATTTCAGGTCAACCAAAACTGGATTTTTTTCCTCCTCACCAAAATGAAAACAAAAAACAAAAAAAAAATTGTAGTGGGTTGAAAGAAACTTTTCATTTGACCTGAAAACAATTTTTTTTCTCCACATTTAGTTGAGGGTTTTTTTAACCTCTTTTTATTTTCTAAAAATTACCAAAATTTCAAAACAAAATTTAAAAAGTCAAAATGTCTCATTTAGAAAGCGGTCAAAGTAAACATTTTAGCCTTTTAAAAAAATGTTTTTAAATTATATCTGGGCAAACTATTCCTCAAATCTGACTGAAATTCACTAATTTTGTTACCTCAAAACTACAGTTCTTGGCAAATAAAATTCTTGTCTGAAAAATTTTACCCAGCTCTATCTGTGTCTCCTCTTTTACACAGCTCTATCTATGTCACCATAGACTCATGATCATAGTGGTCCCTTCTGACGTTAAAGTTTATCTAGTCTGACCTCCTGCACAATGCAGGCCATAGAATCTCATCCACCCACTCCTGTAACAACCCCCTAACCTATGTCTGAGTTACTGAAGTCCTCAAATCGTGGTTTAAAGACCTCAAGGTGCAGAGAATCCTCCAGCAAATGACCCGTGCCCCACGCTGCAGAGGAAGGCAAAAAACCTCCAGGGCCTCTGCCAATCTGACCTGGAGGAAAATTCCTTCCTGACCCCAAATATGGCGATCAGCTAAACCCTGAGCATGTGGGCAAGACTCACCAGCTAGCACCCAAGAAAGAATTTTCTGTAGTAACTCAGATCCACTCCCCATCTAACATCCCATCACAGACCACTGGGCATATTTACCTGCTAATAATCAAAGTTCAATTAACTGCCAAAGTTAGGCTATCCCATCATACCATCCCCTCCATAAACTTATCAAGTTTAGTCTTGAAGGCAGATATGTCTTTTGCCCCCACTACTCCCCTTGGAAGGCTGTTCCAGAACTTCACTCCTCTAATGGTTAGAAACCTTCGTCTAATTTCAAGTCTAAACCAGGCCCAGGATGTCTGAACTCAGGCACCCAAAAAGTCAGTGGCCACTTTTTGACAATCTGTCTCGTACCACTCTCTCTGCTTTGATTCCCCCTGTGTATGGGGAGAATAATTCTTGCTCACCTCTAAAATGAGCTTGGAGCTTTTTGGGATGAAAGGCCTGATCCAAAGCCCACTGACATCAATGGGAGTCTTTCCACTGACTTCCATGGGATTTCGATCATGACCTAGACGCACAAAGCTGCTTTAGTAGTTCAGATAGTTTGAGATGAAACTCATTTTACCAATGGCCTCACGAGACCCTAGAAAGAAAGTTCTAAATCTACTCTACACAAACTTCAAAGATAAGTAATTAAAAAGCACTTTGTACAAAAAGTCAGTTAACTCTTTAATTTAATATTGATTGAGGAGATATCTGTTAATCATTCCATTTGTTAAAGCATTTCCAGGGAGGAATTCACGTTGGTCTTTACAGCGTACTTTTTGTGCCTAGAACAAGAAGTATGGTACTTTCTCTTCCAGAAGCAGCTGGAAATTGATCACTGGAGACAGACAGACACACACAGTCTGCTGAAGGTTATATAAATAACTGAGCATTTAATACTTCAACTTTTTTAAAAACAACAAGGTTTGTCTTTGAAAACCACACTGGAAAATAATCTTTCACAGGTAACTCAAAACAGAGACTTCTGAAGCAAAGGCAAACACAACTGAGAGCTAATAAAGCCCTATCTGTTAAACACAGCATCCTGTGAGCTGATCTTGGGTCGCTAGCACTTGCCATTCTACAAACCGCTGGAAAAAAATGGTCATGGGTAAAACCCAATAATGTGACAAAATCTTCCTATTTCGCTGAAAAGCCACATGTCATTTGCATCCGTTTGAGCGAATCATTGCAGAACAACCACCTATCAATCCAGCTGCTTCCATGTCACAAGTCTTCCAGAGGGAGAAAGGTGATGTTTCAAGAATGAAAAGTCTGCTGGTGCAGGAGACAAATTGTTGGGGGTGAGGGTGAGATGATGGTTGTTGCAGTGTCTTTAATTCAAGAGCCCCTTTACATCAGAACTGGCAGACAGGGAGATAGCTCAATGCTAGTCTCCTGCTGCCCACAATTGGGAAAGGGGAAAGTTTTAGGTTAATGAGGAAGTTCTCTTGACTGAGGGAGAAAGGGGGAGAGACTTAAATTCACTGGGGCAGGCAGTAGTCTAAAAAGATCAGGACAGATTTAATAGACAGCAAAGGTCACTAGTACAAGCCCTTGTAGAAACCTACAAAAGACAGTAGGTAGGACCAATTGTTCTTCCTTGTCGGGCCTTTTCCCACGAGTACCAAAACTGTGTGTTTCTTGCTGTAAACCAGTAAACTCAAGCTGTTCAACAATCAAGTCATGCACAAAAGCTCTCCCCTTATTGGATGCAAAAGCTAGATACGATGGGCAAATCTACCATGATAGGGGCCTAAAGTAATTTTAAAATAAGTAGGCATTCGAGAACTTATGTTCAGCTTCAATATATCATCATCATGTAAGCCAAGCTATGCACCTGCTTAAACACTTGCAAGATCAAGGTCTTAAAGACATTTTTCTCTCTGTGCTTTGCCAGATGGCTTGACTATGCCTTGCGATCACCAAATCCCAGAAGGAAAGTTATGTGAAGCTCAAACCAGCAAAAGAAATGACAGGCCTCACGTTCCCTTCCAAAACTAAAAAGGCTTGTTGAACCTGGTTGGTGAGTGACTATGCATTGCTCTTCTACATGATGGATTCCCTAGAGGAATAGGACGACGTCAACACTTCTAGCCATCCCAAGTCAGAAGCAAGGTCACCATGACATGAGGCCTTTTATAGAGGCAGGTGGAGAAATCTGGTGTGAAAATTAGAGCCAGTTGAATAATATCACTGAAATAAAAGGGTCAACATGTTTGTGAAGATGTCCCATTTTTTTGACCATCTGGAAAAAAAAATTGAAATTAAAACAAAAAATGGTTCTCACTATTTTCATAAAAATGTTGACTGGTTTTATAACCAGCTCTAGTGAAAATACAGGACTATTCCCATAGGACACCCTGGAAAAGAAAAACTAAGATGGAAACTTAATCACAACACTACTTTATATTTCTGGGCCTAAGCGAAAGCTCACTGAAGTCAAGGGCAGTCTTTCCATTGACTTCAGTAGACTTTGGATAAGGCCCATTTAATCAATACTTGGCCAACCCCATCTTCTCCTCCCCAGAAAATATCAAAACCTGACTGGCTCAGTGACTTAGTGGTTATAATCTAAGCTTCCACATGAGAAATGCATGTTATACTCACTCTCTCATGTACACATACACTACTTTACTGATCACCAATTCCTTTAGTTTAGGATGATACTGGTTTCCAAATCTCTAGGCAGGGGGTGACTCTGGGTGATGGTTCTGAAGGACAGTTGCCCATCTAGGGAAATTCTGAGAGAAGAGGGGAATTTTTGGGGGGGAGGGGGGGGGAAATGTATTAGCTTTCCGTATTTAGATCTTTGTGAGGTTATGTGGAGAAATGATACTGAGTGAAGTTGAGGATTTGGAAGAGGAAATCTGGAAATAATACTTAGCTCTTATACATTCTTTGTTTGTAAAGAACTTTGGAGATGAAGTGTTGTATTAGTTGTCACCACTCTCATTTTAGCAATGAGGAAACAGATGAAGAGAGGTGAGTGAATTGTCCAAGACCAGAGAAGAAGCGGACGGATGTAAGAGCAATGACTAGAATTCAGAAGTTTCTAGCTCCCAGTCCTGTGCTCAGAGCACCAGACCATTTCTGCCTCTTAAACAGAAAAACCAAATCCTCCCATTTATTATTTCTCCAATAGAGCCAAGGACATTGAAATAGAACTTCAGGAAAAAAAGAAAGGCATACATAGTATCAAGCCTTCAGTGTGCATTTATAATGCTGTGCAGAAACTGCATTTCAGGATGAAATGATTATTGATTTCTTAATGGATTACTGCTGCACAAATTTACACTCCCCCCAAAAAACATCAATCTTAGGATAATAATTATAAACGTATCACAGTGTGTAGAGCATTCTGATAGAGTAGAAACTTATCGCTATCTGCCGGGAAATGGCCAGTTTTCTATAGCTCCTGCTCTGACCACATTACAAGAAGCTACTTAAAAATAAATGCTAGTATAAGGCATAGTTTATAACAGGCCCAATACATACCTTCTGTCAACTTGCATTAGACTGACCCTTTTTTGAAAACTCATTAAGTAAATAAATCTGCTGTCTTTAAGATAATGACCCACCCATAAATTACAAGTTTATTGGGATGAGAGTAATTTACTATGTATTTATTATGTGGATTGCAGTAGTACCTAGGAGACCTAGTCAGAGACCAGAAGCCCATTTTTCTAGGAGCCGTACAAACATACATTTTGCCAACTTATCAACAAAGGTCTTAAAACAAAGGGGTTTTTTGGTCCACAGAACAACTTTGTTATAAGCAGAATAGCATGAGGTGTTTGTCATCTTGCAAAGCACTTAGGAACAGATTCAAAGCCCAATGAAGTCAGGGGAAAGACTCCTATTGACTTCTATCGACTTTGGATCCAGCCTCCAAACCACCTAAACTTTATATAAAGTAGAAATAGACCTGAAAAAAAAATTATAGCTGACTGACCTACCCCTTGAGCTTTGGGAAGGGTCAGATCTGGATCTACACTTTGAATCTGTCCTCAGCACCTGGGCTATCCACTAGAAGCAACAGGTGTCAGCAACAGATGCAGCCCATGGTTTTACTGCGAACATTCTATAGCTACGTATCCCATGGGGAATCAGTTCCAAGTGTTTAAATTGGCAGTTCTCTTATCCCGGTGGTGCCTATCTTCTCTCCAGGAACTACAAGTTTTAGATCAGGACAAAACGTGATCAGCACCATTACAGAAGGCAAGGGTTCAAACTACACAGAGTACGTTTTCGGAAATGCTGCTCCACATCTAGTTGCCCTGGTATACATTTGCAGTTAAATCCTCTCCAACATCACTTCAGCTACACCAGATGCTGATACCAACTGTAGGCAATAAGTAATATTTGCATTGTAAATCAGCCTTTAGACAGGATGTGAACCAACTCTTCAGAAAAGTTCAAATGTGAGTTTTGCTACTCCGTCTCTCCTGTATACAAAGTTTCGCGGTATCAAAGTTCACAATAAGTAGGTTGTACAATGTAATGGTCAGATATTTCATCCATGTAGCATCACCACTGCATATGATTTTCCTGCATCTTAAGGGCCTGATTCAAAGACTCCCATTGACTTTAATGGGCTTGGAGGGAATGGACAGTCCCAAATTACTGATAAAGATGCTACCGAGCCATACAGAATGTCATCAGCATCCAACAACTATTCCCTTTCTAAGAAATATATAAAGAAGCATCAACAATTTAATTAGTAAGGTGCCTTTCCCCCAGAAAGGCAATTAGGCACAAATACAATAAAAAGAAAAAAAAACCACCCTTCTCAAATAGTGTAAGCTACTCAGTATAGTGTGTGTGTGTACACATACACATCCTTCTACACCTCCAAATAAAGTATCTTTATAAAGTGCCATAACCAACAGAGTACAGAAAATATAACCAAACAAAATACCTGATTTGCAACTCTTTCAATTGACTTCAGTTAGCAGTGGCTGCCAAATGAGGTTTGGAAAAATATAGATGTAAATTGAGGAAGGTTGGGGGATCTTTGGAGCTGCAGTAGGACAAGAGATGATATCCAAGCATCAAAACCAAAACCTCAACACACATTAATATTCAAAAGACCTCTCAGCTTCAAGTCAGCCAACATGCATCTTACTCAGTAATTCTTAATGCAATCTTGTTTACAATTGGAAATGTATTATATCTCAGCTCCACCTATTCATATGGTTCAGAGCAAACTGTCAGGCATAAAATGACAAAATGGTTATTGTCAGGGATCCCCTTCAGCATAAGAATTAATTTGACCTATTTTATTACTAAATTACTACTCCCACACAAATTTGCTACTGTAGATATTTATCAGCGCTGACATTTGCATTCCAGTGAGGTGTTCTCAGACACAGATTTTCGTTTCTTCAATTTCAGAAGTGTATTGAACAGATTTGATGTAAACAGCCTGTTGCCAAGCTAGTTAAATTCTTTAAACTTTATACATATAATTATATATATATATTTTTTTTAAATAGAATTCAGAGGGAGTTTCGGATCAAGAAACAAACCATGTTATGAGTCAAGGCAAAATTAGCCATAATTTTGAGGGGACCCACGAATATTTGTACTAAAACTCCCACTGCTGTGGCAATATGTGCTGATTGCCACCACACAATGAGCTAAGTGGATATAGTATAGCGGCTCTGATTAAGCGGGTGTTTAAGTCTCACAAAAGTCAATGGGCGTTAAGTACAGGTTTAAGCGCTTTACTAAATCAGGACCAGAATGGGCTACATTTTCAAAACTTGGGGCTTAAACTGAACACATGTTTAGGCTTGTATACGTTTAGGCTTGGCAGAATTTGATTTTTTATGGATATATATCATTTCTATGGAGAATATCAATGTTTATTTTTAAGCATTTTTTTAAAATCAGTTTTGGGAAATCAGACAATTATTTACTGACAGGGGAAACTGAGATTCAAAAATTTAAAGCTTTGGAACCATTAAACACACAAATTGTTCATCTCACATGTCAAAATATATAAAGTAAATACCCCTAAAATCAAACTACAAGTTTTCAAGTAAGAATTATTCCTGCATCAACAATTCTTACTCTGCCTATCTGTAAATCATCATCATCATCATCAATAGAAATCTTTTATCAATTTCTGTACATACAGTGAAATCAATGTTACAGGGCCGCCCAGAGCAGGGGGCAACTGGGGCAATTTGCCCCAGGTCCCAGGCCCTGCAGCGGCACCCATGAGAATTTTTTTTTTTTTAAATGGAAAGGGCCCCCAAAATTGCTTTGACCCAGGCCCCCTGAATCCTCTGGGCAGCTCTGCAATGTTATCAACAGTTACCAACACAAATCTAATCCTTCCTAGTTATACACACATTACACATATACGTAATACACACACAAATAAGTAATTAGGGACAGAACACAGCTGTTTAGCATACACGAGTGCTTGCTTTGTGCAGAAGCTTTCAGAAACAAGTTCTATCATTCAGCGATAGGCACCACAATACATGGCACACCATGGAGTTAACTATAGTTGAAGGATCAGTTAAAAACAATTAATATTTGTCCAAACCCTACAGTGCATTCAGATCCAAAACCAAAACTGTCAATTTGACATTTTGACAACATATGAGTGCTCATACTATCATCAAAACGCTAGTTCTCAAACTCTATATTTTCCAAAAAATGAATCTTAGATTTTACAATTTGCACTCTACCTTGTGCTGGTTAGCTACATAAGTCATCCAGTCAGGAAAACAACATAAGAACGGCCATACTGGGTCAGACCAAAGGCCCGCCTAGCCCAGTATCCTGTCTTCCAACAGCAGTCAATGCCAGGTGCCCCAGAGGGAATGAACCGACCAGGTAATCATCAAGTGATCCATCCCCTGTCGCCCATTCCCAGTTTCTGGCAAACAGAGGCTAGGGACACCATCCCTGCTCATCCTGGCTAATATTAATTGATGGACCTATCCTCTATTAATTTATCTAGTTCTTTTTTTAACCTTGTCATGGTCTTGACCTTCATAACATCCTCTGACAGAGTTCCACAGGTTGACTGTGCGTTGTGTGAAAAAAAAAATACTGTTTGTTTGTTTTAAACCTGCTGCCTATTAAATTTAATTTGGAGACCCCTAGTTTTTGTGTTATGAGAAGTAGTAGGTGACACTTCCTTATTTACTTTCTCCACACCAATCATGATTTTATAGACCTCTATCATATCCCCCTTTAGCTGTCTCTTTTCCAAGCTGAAAAGTCCCAATCTTATTAATCTCTCCTCATATGGAAGCTGTTCCATACCCCTAACCATTTTTGTTGCCCTTTTCTGAAGCTTTGCCCATTCCAATATATCTTTTTTGAGATGAGGCAACCACATCTGCACACAGTATTCAAGATGGGGGTGTACTATGGATTTATATGGAGGCAACATGATATTTTCTCTCTTATTATCTATCCCTTTCCTAATGATTCCCAACATTCTGTTCGCTTTTTGACTGCCGCTGCACACTGAGTGGATGATTTCAGAGTTGGGTGACCAGATCACCCAGGTCAAATATCGGGACGCGGGGGGGGGGGGGAGGGGCGGGGACAGAGGGGGAAAAAATGGCGGCAGAGCAAAAAATAAATAATTCCCCCACCCCCGATTCCTCCTCCCTCCACAAGCGCTGGAGGGTGGCCCGGGAGACTCAGGGGAGCGCGGGGCCAGGGTGAGTGTGAGTCCGGCCTGGCCCCGAGCAGGCAGGACTCGGGCGCGGTACCCGGAGGGAGAGTACGGGGTGGCCTGCGGGGCCAGGCGGCGGCGGCTGTTCTCCCCACCTGGGCAGCAGGACTTGAGAGCAGCCGCTGCTGCAGCTCCCACATCCGCGGGGGGAGGAAGCGGCCGCTGGCCAAGCTTGGCAGCTGCGGCTCTTGTGCCCACGAACCCCCCGAGCCCGGGCCTGCTGCGGGGACCCAGCGCGCACACAGCGCGCGCCCAGCCCCTGGCCAGTCGCGTCTGGGCTGGCTGCCCAGCTGGTGCAATCCCGCGGGCGGCCCTGGAGTGGGGGCAGCAGGCCCCAGCCCCCCCATCCCGCTCGGGTCCCACAGGGGAACGAACGGGGCTGGGCTGCCGATGCCTCCGCCGCGGGATTGCACCAGCTGGGCAGCCAGCCCAGACGCGACTGGCCAGCGGCTGGGCGCAGCGTGTGTGCTGCTGGGTCCCCGCAGCAGGCCCGGGCTCGGGGGGTTCGGGCCCGGGCGCCACATGCTTGGCCGCTTCCTCCCCCCACGGCAGTGGGAGCTGCAGCAGCAGTTGCTCCCACGTCCCGCTGCCCAGGTGGGGAGAACAGCCACCGCCTGGCCCCGCAGGCCACCCCCTAATCTCCCTCCAGGTACCGCATCCGAGTCCTGCCTGCTCAGGGCCAGGCCGGACTCACACTCACCCCGGCCCCGCGTTCCCCTGCGTCTCCTGGGCATGGTTTGCTTGGCAAGAGGCGGGGATTTGGGGAGGGATCCAATTGGAGAAGGAGGGGGCGGAGTCGGGGTGGGGAAGGGCGCGAGCCCTTCCAGGCTCCGGAGCCTTTGCTTGTTTGTCCAGTGTCCCGACCTAACATTGGTTGGGACGCGGGACAAACAAGCAAATATCGGGACAGTCCCGATAAAATCGGGATGTCTGGTCACCCTATTTCAGAGAACTATCCATAATGACACCAAAATCTCTCTCTCGAGTGGTAACAGCTAATTTAGACCCTATCATTTTATATATAGTTGGGGTTATGTATTCCAATGTGCATTACTTTGCATTATCAACATTGAATTTCATTTGCCATTTTGTTGCCCAATCACCCAGTTTTGTGAGATCCCTTTGAAGCGCTTCACAATCTGCTTTGGACTTAACTATGTTGAGTAGTTTTGTATGATCTGCAAGTTTTTCCACCTCACTGTTTACCCCTTTTCCCAGATCATTTAAGAATACATTGAACAGCACTGGTCCCAGTACAGACCACTGGGGAACACCACTATTTATCTCTCTCCATTCTGAAAATGGACCACTTATTCCTACTCTGTTTCCTATTTTTTAAACCAGTTGCCAATCCCTGAGAGGACCTTCCCTTTTATCCCATGACAGCTTACTTTGCTTAAGAGCCTTTGGTGAGGGACCTTGTCAAAAGCTTTCTGAAATTCTGGATCCCCCTTGTCCACATGCTTGTTGACCCCCTGAAAGAATTCTAGTAAGATTGTAAAGGGAAATCAGGCCTCACCAAAAACCATGTTGACTCTTCCCCAACAAATTAAGTTCATCTACGTCTGACAACTCTGTTCTTTGGTATAAACCAATTGGTCTGGTACTGAAGTCAGGCTTACTGGCCTGTAATTGCGGGGGATCACCTCTAGAGCCCTTTTTAAAAATTGGTGTCACATTAGCTATCCTCCAGTCGTTTGTTATAGACGTGGATATAAATAATGGGTTACAAACTACAGTTAGTAGTTCTGCGGTTTCACAGTTGAGTGCCTTCAGAACTCTTGGGTGAATACCATCTGGTCCTGGTGACTTACTGCTGTTTAATTTATCAATCTGTTCCAAAACCTCATCTAACACCACCTCAGTCTGGGACAGTTCCTCAGATTTGTCAACTAAAAAGAATGGCTCCAGTTTGGGAATCTCCCTCACATCCTCAGCTGTGAAGACCGAAGCAAAGAATTAATTTTGTTTCTCCACAATGGCCTTATCGTCCTTGAGTGTTCCTTTAGCATCTCGATCGTCCAGTGGCCCCACTGGTTGTTTAGAAGGCTTCCTGCTTCTGATGTACTTAACAAAAATTTTTTTTGCTCTTACTTTTTGCGTCTTTGGCTAGCTGTTCAAATTCTTTCTTGGCCTTCTGAATTATATTTTTACACTTCACTTGCCAGAGTTTATTCTCCTTTCTATTTTCTTCACTAGGATTTAACTTCCACTTTTTAAAGGATGCATTTTAGCCTCTTACTGCCTCTTTTACTTTGTTGTTTAGCCACGGCGGCAATTTTTTGGTTCTGTTACTATGTTTTTTAATTCGGTGTGTACATTTAAGTTGAGGCTTTATTATGGTATAAGGAAACAACTTCACATAGATTTGCATAACTAAATAAGTGAGCATAGATTGTAGATCTTAACAATGAACTTCTTGTAATCTGCAGACGAACAATTAGAGAAATTTCTGAATAATTTAGTTGAGAATTACCAGAGTTGCCAACTCGCTATTTTATTGCCATGATCATCTCATTTGATATTTTCCTTAAAGCTCCAGATTCTTGAGTCCAATAAGAGCAAGAAATCTCAGCTTTCATTTTAAAATAAAGTATTCTCTCTCTTCCCCTATTTGAAAAGAAAATTTTGAAAACATGACCTGAGTGCACCCGAATGGCTCAGAAACCAGAAAGTGAATAAACAGAAACCCAAAATGTATTCATTTTTAAAAATCTCATGATTTTTAAGCCCATCATGACCTTATGCCACATTCATGATTTTTGAGTACTTGGGACTGGCCCAATATTGACTTACACAATTTATTCACGAAAGTACTTGGGTTCTAGAAATAATGATGTCACCAAAAAGATTTTTTTTTTCAGTGAAACAGAAAAAACCAAGAGGAGTTCACATAAGGAAATCAAACAAACAAATCAGGTAAAACTTATTTCTATGCTGAATATCCTCTTACAACCTGATTGATTATTATACTGAGTGTTCTAACTAAAGTTTAACTCCATGTTTTCCATTTTGCAATTTACCTTTAAGACAAGCAGTGACTGCTTGTGAACTATTGACTTTACGATAAAATGTGAGAATAAAATCTACTTCACCCCTTATGTTTGCTTCTTTGTAGTTCAATTTATGAGCTAAAAAAATAGCAAGGACCGTGCTGCTTACAAGTTGACCAAAGCGAGGTGAAAAGAAAGCTAGTAGTTCATATGTGCAAGAGAATGGGAACAAATGAGGATTTAACTACTGTAGATGTCAAAATATATTGCACATTGACATTTTGATATAAAACAATTTTTTTTTAAATCTCTGATTCCTGCCACGTCTTAACAATTCCTGTTATTAAAATTCCAGATAGTACACAGGGAATGGTCAGTGTGAATTATTCTACAGTAAATAATCCTTACGGCAGATGAAATATGGTTAGGGTGACCAGATGTCTCAATTTTATAGGGACAGTCCTGATATTTGGGGCTTTGTCTTATATAGGTGCCTATTACCTCCACCCCGATTTTTCACACTTGCTGTCTGGTCACCCTAAATATGATGAAACTGCATGGAACATTACTGGTTCTACCTTTTTCCATTATTATTATTAATAATAAAGTCACCGTTCAGTTTTGATGGCCCCAAACTCCAGAAGATAGGAAATAACTCAGGGAATCCACACACAAGCCCAATATTCCCATATCTCAGACCTTAACGATGTTATGACACATTGCCCCTGGGGTAGTGTCCCTTGGCACAACCTCAAAACACATGTGGCTTTTTGGGTAGAACATCCAAATGCTTTCAACTTTGGCCTAGCTCTCATCAATTTCAACGGGAGCACAATTAGGACAATGCTGAGAGGGGGGTTGTTTTTATTTAAAAAAAACAAAAAACAAAAACAAAGCCTGGCCTACAGGTAATTAAGGAGTCAATGAACACACTAAGCTTCGCATTTCATTTCAGGACACTTCACTCCAACAGTAGCTTTTGAATCTCCATTTTTAAATTAAATGCTTAGTTACATAATTACTGCTACAATTATTCTCCTCACCTACAGATCAGCTTTATTTGCAATTCATTTTAGTTAATTAGTTAGTTGTGGTTTTATATGAGAGGTAATAGAAGAGAATTAATATTTGCCTCGCCCACACAAAATTGCTTTTCACAGCATGTGCACATGTTGACAAAAAAAAGTTTTGGAACTCCAGCCAATAACAAAGAGAAGATTTTCACTACCTGAAAGCATCAAGTGTTACAAGGTTGTATATAGTGGATTAAACTGTTTATAATTATACGTTATAATTTATAAACATATAATAATTTCACCTCCAGCTTGCTAGGAAATTTCATCCCTTTCTCATGCATGAGGACCTGGCTGCACATTTATCACCTCCAGGCTGGCTTACTGTAACTCACTGTATCTAAAGATGAATGAGAAGATGTCACACAGCCTCCTGCCAGCACAGAACACAGTTGCCTACCTAATCCATCACTCATGTGACCATGAGCACATCAAGTTTATGCTCAAATCTTTATTAATTGATTTGAAAATTATCACACCCCAGCTACATCAGAGCACAAATTTCGATCTGTGAACCACCATGACAGCTCTGCTCCTCTGGGACAACACAGATCACAAAGCCCGGGGCGGGGGTGGGAAAAAACACCACATGTGAGAGCTGGGAACAAAAGTATTCTCTGACAAGGGTACCCAACTATGGAACAGTCTTCCTGAGGACATTAGACTAATCCCAAAACTGAACATCTTTAGGAAACACTGCCAAGCTTTCCTCTTTGAAGAAAGCCTTTCCACCATAAGTGACACTCACAATTCCAGCACTCCTTGTATTCCCAAACTTCTCCCAACTCTGTAAAACAAACAAACAAAACCCCATGCCCAGGGCCAGCTTTAGGGCAATTCCACCGATTCCCGGGAATCGGGCCCCGCACCCTCCGCCAAAGTGCTGCCGGAAACAGGGGCGGCCGATGGACCTGCCGCCGAATTGCTGCCGCTATCTTCGGCGGCAGCTTGATCGCTGCCGCTGTCTTTGGCGGCATTTTGGCGGCAGCTCTTTCGAATCGGACCCCGCATGTCCTAAAGCCGGCTCTGCCCATGCCCACCCCCACCCCAAGCAGAGTTCTGACCCCATAAAGGGAGAAGAGCCAGAGACTCCATGAAATTTTCTAGAGACTTTGCTATTGCTAATTTTACATGGAAAGCACTCAGAACTACGGTCATGGCATACGTAAGGGGCCTCCTTACTAACATTCAGTGGGGGTGGTTTGGTTGGCTAACTCCCAGTGTCAAAAGAAAGGGGAAGGGTCGATGGGAAATCAGGACCCTGAGACTGACAGTCCCTAGAGGCAATGGGGAGAGGCCAATGCTCCAGGTCAGCCTGATTGACAGGGTGGGCAGGCTAATCAGGGAGTCAGGAGGCTGGGGGGTCCCATCCCCCCTGTGAGCTGGAATTGCCTGGGTCAGACAGACAGAGTGGGGCCAAGCTAAGGAGAAAGCAGGGGCAGAAGCTGAGCTGGGGAGCAGAGCTGGGCCGGATCCAGAGAGGCCAGAAAAGCAGCCCCTGTGCTGGGAGCAGAGCTGCAGCCCCAAAGCCAGAGGGGCCAGAGAAAGCAGCCCAGGGAGCTGGAGCTGGGGCTGGAGCCAGGTGCGGTGAGCAGCTGGAGAGTGCGAGGGAGACCCTGGACAGTGGGCCCAGCACAGGGAGATGCCTCGGCCAAGAGGCTCTGCAGGCCAGACTTGGAGGGGGATCGTAACCCTGGAAAGAAGGGTCCTGCCACCTAGAGCCTGAGAGTGTGTGGCCACCACCAGAGCAAGTTTCCAACCCGCAGCGTCCCTACAGCACAGCCAGGGCCTGAGACCTACAAGGAACAGACTGAACTGCCCTGACATTCCAGAGACACTGTTTGTGATGTTCCCTGCCACAGAGCGGGATGTGTTTTCCTTTAACCTTTCCCATTTTTCCTTATTCCTTTTTTAACTAATTGCTGATTAAATAAATTGTATTTGCTTTAAGTCGTATGTAATGATCAGTGGGTCGGGGAAGTGTCCAGTGCAGAGAGAGCACCCTGGAGTGGGGACACCCCAGCCCCTGACCTAGGTGACCACAGCAAGGTTGGGGGTCGAGCCCCTAGGAATCCTGGGCCCAACCTTTTTGGGGTTACAAGGACTCTGCCAGACAGGAGAGTGCAAGGGGCGTCCTCGAGGGCAGGGAGGCCTCTGGGTAAAGGAACTGGGAGGGAGGACTAAGATCCTTCCACTAGCCCATTTCACCAGGGTAGTTCAGAAGCCAGGAAAGTTCCCCATAATAGCGGGACCATACCCCTGCTTACACATACACAAAACCGTAAGATAACTAGACGCTGTTTTATTTATCTAATTCATATTATTTTGGCACTATTATTTCTGCAGGCAATACAGCTACATCCATACCAAATGGTCTTGGGGTCCTGTTTCTTACAGAGGAAGCAGGGTATGCTGAGCTCGGCCAAAACTTAGTTGGAGATTTATAAGGAATGCCTACATTTTACAGGCAGTGGGGCTGATGATTCAGAAGCAACACACACCCATGTGAGTCAGCACTGCAAAGCTGGAGGTGCCATCTTTTGGCGGGGACATAAAATCAAGGCTCTCCCTGTTTGTGATCACCAGTGATCCTTGGGTAATTACTCTCTGCCTATCCTTTGTACTTTCAATTAAAGAAGCTTATGATCAATTCCTTGCCTCAGATGATGTATAACATTGCTCTGTGCTGTTAAACAACTGTTGGGTTTCACTCCAGAAGTGACTGCATTTGAGTGGCAGATAAGGTGGTCTCTATATAAAATTTGTGAAGCATGGTATAGAATACATGTAAAGAATATTTATGGATTATTTTCTTCAATCCATTAGTATACATATTTATATTTATTATAGCAAGAAAATCTCACTACCATCTATTAATTTTTTTATACATAATAGCTATTAGTCAACAGCTATATTTAAATAACCATGATACCAGACTCATGCAAATGACAACTTTAAAGCGTGAAGAATAAACTCAAACAAGTTTTACAGCATTTTTATATAATTATAGTATGTAAGTGAACACAAATCATGTTATATGCCAATTGGCTGAATCATATTTGACGCCATAACCCTATCATAAAAGCTGTTTTGCATAATTGTCTTTTAACCAGACTACAAGTGTTTAAAAATACAACCACTAAAACTTGGTATTTAATATTACAGTATATAAAAGAATTGGGCAGTGCTGGTAGCCCCACTTATAATGAAGATCGCCTGACACTTCTCATTATCAGATGCTTTTTTCAGTGGCTTATGCCTTTGCCCAACTTTAACCCTTTGAGTTTCCCAGACAGACAGACAGACAGACAGACAGACAGACAGACAGACAATCTTAATTCTGCCATTTCCTAGCTTCGGCGAGGTTGACTTTGCAACCCAGACATTCTTTCAACCTAGTTTTGTGTATGTGATATTTAAACACGCAGCTGTGATGTTTTGTATAGGGCGGGGCAGGCAACCTATGGCACGTGTGGCAAAGGTGGCACACAAGCTGATTTTCAGTGGCACTCACACTGCCCGGGTCCTGGCCGGTCTGGGGGGGCTCTGCATTTTAATTTAATTTTAAATGAAGCTTCTTAAACATTTTTAAAACTTTATTTAACTTTACATACATCAATAGTTTAGTTATATATTATAGACTTATAGAGCGAGACCTTCTAAAAACGTTAAAATGTATTACCGGCACGCAAAACCTTAAATAAGGCTATGGCTATACTTGCACTTCAAAGCGCTACCGTGGCAGCACTTTGAAGCGCTAAGTGTAGTCAAAGCGCCAGCGCGGGGAGAGAGCTCTCCCAGCGCTGTCCGTACTCCACCTCCCTGTGGGGAATAACGTACAGGGGGCTTTGACCACACTGGCGCTTTGCAGCGCCGCAATTTGCAGCGCTGGAGAGGGTGTGTTTTCACACCCTGCTGCAGCGCTGCAAATTTGCAAGTGTAGCCATGGCCTTAGAGTGAATAAATGAAGACTCAGCACACGACTTCTGAAAGGCTGTCAACCCCTATAGGGGTTTTGTAGAAATAAAAAAAAAATAAAAAAAATAAATTCTTGTGTGACTGACCAAGTATAAATTAAAGAAAAGCTGTGAATAACATTACATGCATTTCTCAGGGGCCTGTCATGTCCACAAACCACTTAACGCCCCCAGACGCATGGCTGTAATTATGTTCTCATATCCTCGTCGTGTCTAAGTATAGCCTCAAAGCATAAGGTATGTGAGTATTTATTACATATTTATTTAGATTTATAAATGAATGAGTGACTGAATGAATGATAAAGTCCACTACGAACCTAACCATGCACATTTAATTTAACTTAGTAGCATACAAATACGATAGTGTTGGTTGTTACATGCTCTGGTTTCTCTTCAAGGCGGTGTGGCCTAGTAGACAGAGCACTGGGATGGAATCAGGAGAACTGTTCCCTTTCCAGTTCTGCTCCACTTGCCTGCTGGGTTCTAGTCCAATACCTTTCTGGGTGGCCTTGGGCAAGTCAGTTCAGCACTGTGCCTCAGTTTCCCCACGTGACCCGTGCAGAGATGCACTGACCTCAGGGGTGCAATGTGGGCATGCTGGGATCTGCCCACATAGAACATGTCAGGATTTGGTCCTAACTTTGAGACTTCAAACCAGACAACCATTATACAAATATATGTACAGGGCTTGCTTACGCTCGAAAGTTGACAGCCTACCTTAATCTGAGTTAATTTAAAAGTCTAATAGCTATGCCTGAATAATTCCATGTGTAGTTACTCTTATTCCAGAGTAAGAGTGTCTTGTTCCTGTTTAGCTTTCAAAATGGATTCCAGAATAAGAGCTATTCCAGAATAATTCCGTATGTAGACAAGTTCCTCCTCCAGCCCTCCACCCCACAACAGAGTCCCCAGAAGAGATTCCTTGTTATCAAAATACTGCATATATAAATTATACATTACAGGACATATCCAAGAAAAAGTAGCAATAAGCAGTATGAAAAATGTAGAATTGATAACTAGCATTCCTTACTGATTTGTTTTCTTTCTGGTGGCATTACAGGAACATGACTAATTGCACAGCTTGATGCAGGACTGAAATAACTATAATACGAGTTTCACATATAAACCATGAGATAAATTTTGGAGGAAAAAAAACCCAAACTATCCTAATCTTCTCTCTGCAACTTCTTCCTCCTACTTATGAAGTAACTGCTACAGTAATTATTTCAATCTTATGTAACTTTCCCTGGAAATTTCTGAACCATCCAAGAGAATAGACCACATGTTTCATGTAAACAGGTTTCCTATAATACACAGTCATACAAAGAGTGGTAAATTCTTTCAACTTCAAAGAAGGGAATTCAAAGACTATCATCAGGTTACTAATCTGTCAGCCTTTGGACAGATGCTGGTGTGTAATTCATGCTACCAGAATTTCAAGGCTGCATGAACTCCCACAAACTAGCCATAAAACAAGAAATAGGACATGTAGGCCATGTCCCCTCTCTCTACTCTGGACACCACAGGCAGCCCTCCATGGGATCAGGGATCTAAACTCACTAAATCAAACAGGAGCCACGAAAATAGTTAATGTGGCCTTCAGCAGAGAGGGTGGATTCCTGGGGTAGCAGTGGTATTAATGCACTGCCAATTGAATTATATTTCCTGGAAGCTGAACAGAGGGATCACAGAGCCCACGTGGATGCCCAGGACGTACAGATTCCAGGGAAGAAACATATTTTGTCCAGGTGTACAGAGCTGGGAAGGAGAAACAAGGTACATTCCACCCCACCAAATGTTTACATTTAGTAGAGTATATTAAAAAATAACACCTCCTCCATAACAATTTTTCTAAATCATCCATTAGCTGGAGATGAACTTTGCACCAGAACAATCCCTGCTGGGGAGAAAAGATACTCTGAAAAGTTTACAGTCTTGAATTTAAAGTTACTGGGCCAGATGTTCACTGGTACAAGTCAAGTAAGGATCTTGCCCACGGTTTTTTCATGGTATCATGTCATTAGTGGGCATATTTGCCATCCCTGTAGAGTGACCAGGGTGCATGATCCTCTAAAACCCTGGCTGTCTTGAGAAGCCAGGGGATCTCAAGTCATCTGCACAAAAAGGATAGCCAACTGAAAGGGCTGTCGCCCTCTGGGCTACTTCCTAGCCCATCCTACTACAGCATAGTGCGGTGCCACTTAGGAAACCTATACAGGCGAGTCTCATCTTACGCGGGGGTTCCGTTCCACGATTAGCGCGTAAAGCGAAAACCGCGTAGAGTCAAAATTACATTGAGTTGAATGGCAGGCAGAATCACCCGCACTACAGGTACAGTATTAAAATTGTTTTTTCTCTTTTTTTGGGGGGGGGGGGGTTGGTTTTGCCAACCGCGTAAAGCTGAAATCGCGCATGTTAACTGCGCGTAAGATGCGACAGATCTGTACCACACACCCCTCCGGTAATGGGATATAAGGTGCAGGGCCAGGTTTCAGCGATATTAGCATCAACATCTGTGGGAAATTCTTCAGCAATTTCCACAGGCAAGCAGGAGATACTACCACATAGAGCACCAGGGCACCTTCTAGTTCCCATTATGCATCACCATGCCTCTCTCCATGTAAAACAGAGCCAAAAATATGCACAACACATGCAGAAGTCTATCTGCATGTTCCTGTGCACAATGTTGTCACTCAAGTACCACTCTCCATTTTATTTTACTACTTCCTAGTATCTGCATGCATTTCATCCCCTCCAAATCTATAAGCAGAGTGAGCAATTTGGCCTGATAAAGAGCTACGCATATTTACCAAATTACTAAGAGCAGCAGAAGAGAACTTGTTTGGCAAATTTAGTTTCAAAGGGAGATAACTACAGCTGTGCATCAGAGGGCATTACAGAGCTTAAGAACTATGGGAACTACAAAATGCTAATGACCAAAAAAGGCAGATATAGGTATGACAGACAAAATTCACTGCCATCAGGGTTTAGTCCTGTGGCATACAAATGGGGTCACGCGCATAATGGAATTTAAAAACAAAATAAAGAAGGGTGGGGAGAGTGAAATGCAGTTTAAAAAAAAAGTGTTAAATTTCCGTAAGGTTTTTGAAATGCCTTTTAAAAATGCACCCAACTGTGCACACCAAGATATAAAACGAACCAAAAACTTTTAAAGAAAAATATATATTTTTTAAAAAAAAGTCTATTTGACCATGTACCGCATCATTACAATGTATTTGAGTTACAGAGGCACCAATCCAGTTCTGGGCACTGTTGTGCTGGGCACTGCAAATAAGGGCTTGTTTACATAGAAAAGTTGTACCAATTTAACTACACACCAGTATAGTTAAAGTGGTACAACCTCTTGAGAGTGAAGACAGTTATCAGTATAATGGTATTCGATAACCAGTATATCTATTCCTGTGTAGGATGGGAAAGAAGCTATTCTGGTATAAGGACCTTTATACCAGTATAACGACATCCACACTAGTGGTTGTACTCATAAAAAAAGATTAGAAATAATTACGCTAGTACAGTATCTGTGTGTACACCAAGCCTAAGACACACAACATGAGGCAGAGGCTGTCTCCGGAACAGTGTACAGTCTTTACAATTCAGTCCAAGGAAATGCAGTGGCACAGAGATGCCAAGTGACTTGCCCACACACACAGATCATTGGGAGAGCAGAGAACAAAACCAGGTCTCCAGACTCCCAGATCCACCAGCCCACACAGCCTCTCAGTGAGTTGTGATAGCATTTGGGGATTCTACTTCTGTTCAAAAACCTCCTGGGAAGGGCAATAGAGAGGCTGATTCTCAGCTTCCAAACTGATAGTGGTAGAGGGAAATCTTCTCTACCCCAGTGAAAGAGAGACAACATGGAGCATGCTCAGTGTAAGAGGCCAGCAATAGGCATGACACCTCGCCAGAGCAGAAGGGAAGGGGGGAAAGTATTTTGGCACGCTTTCCTAAGACACCAGTTCTGTGGTTACAGCTGAGCTGGACCAGACCAGGTAGTTTCATATTGGGAAAAAACACCCTGATCCTACTAGGTACCCTACCCAGTGTTTCTTCTAATGGTGGATGCAGTGTAAACTACGGAATAACCTAGCCAATTAAACCACTCCCTGAGCCTCCCCACACTCAAACCATGTAAGGCGAGAGGAAGTAGGAGGCAACAGAGCCCTTCCTTCCCCTCTTTTAATTAAAAGCATAGAGGAGCGCCCATGCTCTCCCTGGCTTGTATAAGCACCCTGCCCTCAAAGTTCCTCTTCCTCCTTAGCTGGGGGAGAGAGAGAGAGAGCAGCTCCCTCTGCTGTTTCAATCAGTTTTTACCACTGCACCTAAAGCGCTGGCCAACGCAGAGAACTCCAGTCCTGCGTCCGTAAGGCCCAATCCTACAAGATGTCCAGCACTTTGAACTTCCCATTGACTTATGGAAGTAGAGGGAACTCAGCACTTCTCGCAGGATTAGGAAACCGGTGTTTGATCCAGTTCCCATTCAAGTCCATGGAAAGGCTCTTATTTACTTCAGTGGGAACTGGGTCTTGCCCCAAGCCTGTCTTCGAGGGAAAAAAATGGAATGCTGCCTACTGAATTTCTATTCAGTTTTGAGAAACATCTGATAACTACTATATTTCAAAGAAATTGAGGACTTCCCCCCCCCTCATGAATGTCTGACAAGAAACCAAAATGAAGATTCAAAAGCTAAGTATTAAAACCTGACACTACAGCTATCCATAACGCTGAGTGCTGTAACAGGGCGTGTCCTGGAGAGCTAACTGAAGAGGACAGGCAGAGGATATTACAGAAGCTCTAGAAGGAGGGTGTGTCCTGTAACAAAGCTGGGATAGGTGACCTCTCAAAAGAGTCTATTGGCGTGAATAAAATAGTATTTAAACAAGATTAGCTGATAATTCCACTCCACCCTCATTATAACACTCACCAAAAGGGAGGAATGCTTTTACTGCCAAGTATGTGATATGGTAGGGAGTGATACTGGGAAAGAGTATACAAGGTGAAGCTAGGTTCACCTGCCTTCTAGTCACAAACAGCACTCTCAGGATAGTTTCAGGTTGTGACTAAGGTCCGGTCTATACATAGATTTTGTACCGGTGTGACCATTTTGATTAGGAGTATGATTTTTTTAAAACCAAAATAGTTTTACCAGTACAACCTCTACTATGGATTAAGTTAAGTTACACCAGAATGATGGTGTTTTATACCACTATAGCTTATTTGCCTTCTTATAGAAGCAATTCCATACCAGTATAACTGTGTCCCGACAGAGGGGCAAGGTTTCCTACCACTTTAATGATCAGTACTAAAAGCAGTAAAACTTTTGTTTGTACACAAAGCCTAGCTTTATATCTAAAGCATGAGCTTTTCCCCCTCTAAATGCACCAACATTCAACCAGTTTGCCTAAAATTTCTCCTCAGTTTGCCTAAAACTTCATGCATGTTTTTCTGCCAGGGAGAATATTTCTTGAGAAGTTTGAAGTTAATTGGATGAGGGGTTTGGGTGACGCAAATGTTTTTAAAAATGAGGATGGTTAATTTTTTCCAAATTTCTTTAAAAAAAAAAAAAAAACCAAACCTTCCTCTCTCTAAAATCAGCTTGGCCCAGAAACGTCGTTGGCCGACATCCTGTGAAACCAGAACTACTGCTTTATGTTATTCGGCATTGGCCATCCTGTAAAACTTAATGGCTGTGCTCATTACCTACAAGAGACTAAATAAATAAAAGTTCCAAGGTTGTATCACGACACAATCTTCAAAGCTGATTTAATTTTAGGCCGTTTCCTTGCAAAAGGTAGAATCCATGGATGTATTTATTCATTCAAACAAATGTGAGGTGGGAAGTGAAGTTTATACATCTACAGTAAATGCAACATTTTGCTCAGGGGAAATGACAGAGGTGACAAGAGTTGTACTAGAGTTTCCAATTCAGAAGGAAAATTAATGCTACCAAGCAAGATTTTGAGCTTTAAGGTTACAAAAAAAAGGGACACAACTGATGGCGCAGAATAGACTTCTTTGATTGGTTGGAATACAATATAGGTAATTTTTAATAATGCCTGGTCTGACTTCTCTATAACGGAGTCTAACTTCTTAGCACTCTTTTGGTATTCCCTTCACTTGGTACAATCATCCCAATAGCTTTCTAGTCAGCTATTGTTGTTTCCCAAAGCCAAGTACTGTAGTAGAGTCATTATGTTCAGCAATTGACTCAGGCAACTATAATTATTTTCTCATCAAATTACTTCTTATTCTTTAATTTTTTCTGCATGTTATAAAAACATTTTTTTTAAAGTGCATTGAGTTTTTAATCACTCTCCAATATCAAAATTGTTGGATTTTAGTATTTATTATTGTTCTTACTCCGTCTATTTTAAGGTGCATTTGAATCTAGACCTGGAAATAAGAAAGCCATCTGTGACACCCATTGTAGCACCGCTTGACTCTCTAATTTAAGTGGAACTTTCCTCTGGCATGGTCAGATGCCAATAGCTGCCATTATTAATTTTCCATACAATATCAGCCAATGGATTTAGAGAAACATCTTTCATGTTATACAGAGTGGTCATCAAGTCAACTAAACAAATAACCAAGCCCTTGTATTACAGTGGGCTTTTTCTGAGCCCATTGTAAGCTGGAAAAAGTGTTTCCTCTCAGACAAATTCTATAGCAAGAATGTAGTGTGGAAAAACACCGGAATTGTTTTGTTTCTCTTAAAAATTGCTTTATTTGTCTGCTTCATCTGCTTTTACATTAGTACACTGGTTCCTCTCCTGAGAATCTTGTTCAGTTTTGACAAGTCCCTGCCCATTTTATTTCCAGTTCAAAGTTCACCGAAGTCAACAGAAAGACTTCCACTGACTTAAATGGGCTTTGGATCAGGGCCTTTGGTCCCTGTTCTGCAATGAACTTTGTACGGGTGGTATTGAAGTCAGTCAGTGGGGCTCTGTCAAGCACCAGCATCCATCCCCACCAAGCTCATGCATGATCAGAGCACTTGAGAGAGTTTACCCAAGTAAGGACTGAGTAACTGGTGAACTAGGACTTCCAGCTTTGGGCCACTGTAAACACGTAGTTCAATGTAAGCATGTTACTGGATACAGTGTTTCTTAAACTGGAGTTGGAGGGAAACAGTCTGCCTATTCGAGTGGCTACTTACAATTTAGTTACAATAAGTTACTTATGTATTGGCAAATACTCAAATAATTCTATCTGTACTTTGCTAAAGGGAGATGCATATATTGTAAGGTATACATAACATCATTAGTCAGCTATGACAAGCAATCTACTCTGATTTATCTTTTAGGATCATCTCATTGGGAAGAAAAGTGAGTCTCTGCCCCATCTGTAACCTATGCATGTAACGTTGATATCGTAAAGTGATACTGTGTTAAGGAAGCAATAGAGACTCTTCAACATGAGCCAAAATATTTTACCTGCAACCTTTTGGAACAGAAGCTGAAAACATCAGTGGCCTGGCCAAAAGTCTTACTAACATGGAATTGCCACAGGCTAATAAATATGAAGAACTCTTCACCAAGCACATCATTTTACTACTGTTGAGTGAGAACTGCTTGATTGTTTCAGAAGCAGGTCTTGCACTCCCCTGTCTGCTCTATGCACTCTTCACTGTACAGTCCAATAGCCAAGAAGATCGCCTTGTCATGGTTTCATCTCCGTTTAAACTGGACATGGCTGAAATAAGAGCTGTGGCTCAAAATGATCCAATCAAACACAGGACTGAGGACCTAACCCTGACCTTCACCCCTGCAGACCCAGAAGAACTAATGCAGATTCTACTTCTTTGGAGGATCAGCAGGTAAATCTGGGAGTGAAGGATTCGGGGGCCCAATCCACCTCCCACTGAAGATAACAGCCCCAATACAGCACTGCCCAGTACCTTGGGTTGCCACTTACACTACCAAATCAGAATTACACGCACTTTGTACCAAGATAAACGGGCAGGCCAGCAGTGTATCAAGGTCTTTCCAGTGACTTCTAATCAGACCCATGGTCCGTGCACACAGAGTACCCGTCCTCCCTACCTACCATGGGGTCTGCTTGCATCCTAGCAGCAGGAATTTTGAGCGGCAAGAAAATCCACAACTTAGCAGTTTCCAATAGCCATTCTCCTCCCTGCAAAGGGAAAACGTAGAGGCCCACGGGCTACTGAAGCTCCCTGGCTCTGGAACATATGGTGGACCCTAATGCACAGCCTCATTATTTGGCCTGTATCCACTGGGTTGAAGATTTGGCCCTACGTGTAAACTAACCAATCCAACTGCAACAAAAGCCTGACCAAAAAAAAAAAATCAAAGATGTTGATTAGAAGCTGACATGGGATAAAGCTCCTTGCTCTAAAACAGTTTGATCAGAAGAAAATCTAGTTTTGTAATGAAAAGACGACGAAGAATTCTATATGAAAAAGAGGGGGTCATATTCCTAGGTTCCAATCACACAGGCAAAAGTCCTGCATCCCAAATCAAATTTTACCTGCCTCCAGAACACTGGATAGAGCCCTACATTTGTCCACACCAACATATCCTTAAAACAGGCCAACAACAGTGAAAGTTACTGACACACATGCAAGATTAAACATTCAGGAATTTTCGTCAACTCCAGGAGCCATGAACTCGGAACATGCATGTTGCAGGCATGAATGAGATTAAACTAGAATAATCATTGCACAGTGAAATCAGATGCTAAAATATTTTCACATGAACTCAGCAGACAGCTTTACTCATTAATTAGACCCTGGTTTTTAGTCTATATGATAAAGAAAAAAATCCACTTTTTTAAAATCTTATCTCTGATGAAGCCTTCCCATTAATAAAAATGTAAACAAAGAGTAGTAAAACTTTTATAAGCTAATAAAAAAAATCAGAATCCCAATGCAGCAGGAGTGGAATTGTCTAAAGCTGCTGAATTAGGACAGGCTGTCATATAAAGTTCAGCCCAGAGTCTTAGCAATCACTTTCTCTAGCAACATGTATATAATTGGAGACTTTCATAATAACCCTCAGTTTTAAAGGCTCATAAAAATCTGTGTTTTACTCGTAACTTGCAGGAGGTAAAGAGAAATTGTTAAGGAAAAGTAACACTTTCCTCTCAGTAAAAAAGGCTTTGAAGAGAATATACTTATTATTACAAACAAATTAATTCTTAATGCCTTATTTTTCCTTCCAGAACATTTGGAGACATGTACAACTTTTTTTTTTTACCGTATATATTCACTCACACACACACACACACACACGAGAGAAAGAGAGAGAAAATGAGTATCACAAAGAAAAAAAACCCACTCAAAGCATATTGGAAACAATACATTTTAAATTACTTTTGAATACAAATAATAAAGCACTTTATGATAAGTATCTTGATAAAACATTGTAATCAACAGTGAAACAATCTATGTTCTTAAGATAAAAGTATGTATAGGAACCACAATGTAGCTGAAAGGTGTTGTTTCATTTAAGAGTGAAAAAAATCCATCATCAAAAATATTAAGTACACCTGACTCTCAGTGTTAGACTCACAGATCCCTCTGCACTCTCTCAGTTTCTTTTTTGACATTCTAAAACAAAACTCTTTCAAATTTGTTAAAGACTCAACTGGTGAGAGAGTTCCATAAATTACCAATTTATACTGGCCATTTTCTGAAATTTTCAAAGCAAAGCTAAGGTAATGAACAGGATGCTGAAGTTTCCATTCAGAACAGTAAAATATATCCTGCCATCAAGCCTGCATAGTGTAACTTTAGATTTTGCTTGAGTCAAGCCTTTTTGAAATAAAAGCTTGTTGGCTTTTTAGATACATCTGTTTCAGACTGTTTTTTGGAATCCTGCTAAAAAGCTGTTTGGATCTCAAAACCTGTCAAAGCAAAACAAGGACTAGTAAAACCTAGTGTTTCCTACCTGGTACAGGTAAGGACCAGCTCTCAAATGCCACCTTGGGATACTTCAGACTAGTAATCAGACTCATGTTTAGAAGAGACACTAACATGAACAAAACCAAAATCTGTCCCGTCCTTTTCTTCTTTAGTAGCAAAATCTACGGTAGAGGCTTTAGTCTAGTGAGCAAGATGAAGACCCCACAGACTAAACTAGTCCAAATATGCTGCTAGAGAGAAATACACAAAAAGAAGGCTTACTGCTTGTCATGTGACTCGGTGAGGTATGCTGCCCATTGGGTGTGCTTGAAGTGAGGTCAATAGCCATGTTGGAGTGCTCCCTTTCGGGCGAAAGCTCATTGTCACCTGCTTTCACAAAATAAAACACTTAGGTTTCTGTCCCATGGCTCCATAAAATTATCCAATATATACAACATTCAGACTTGCTACCTTCTTTTCTTCCCACCCACCTTCCACTTGTAATAGATTCCTCCATGGTCAACTAAAATTTGGCTTTCTAGTGACCACAAACATGAATTTTTATTTATTTATTTAAAAATAAAAAAGTATCCTCCAATCCTCACAGATTATAAGAAGTATACGTGCAAATCTTGCTCTGGCTGCTTTACATGAACAGAACTTAGAATTACTTGCCCATTTCTATATACTGTGGTGCTAACAGACTAGAGACTGTACTGGAGCAGAGTGGAGTATCATTCTGATGTAAGGACCTTCCACTCCAATTTTGATTCAACGTTTTCATGTAGCTGACCATTAAGCTATAATAGTTCAACAAAATAAAATATTTTCCCCTAATGAACAAGAAGGGAGCAATGCACAGTACTAAAAAGCCTCACAGTAAAACTGATTTAGTTTCTGTCCAGTTTCTCATTTATGTTTTATATAAAATAAACATTGCTCTCTTATGAAAATATGTAAGTATATAATATAGTGGGTTTTTTTAAATAACCACTAAAGTTTAGTGTTAAATGGTATCTCTCCAGCATTCTCTTACACTATGGAGTTTAATAACAGCACAAATGAAAGTTAAGAGTTTCAGGGGGGGTCATAACACTTTCTGCACAGATATTGTGAAAAGGAAAGCAAAGGAGACTTCACAAGTAAACCACCAAAATTAAATAAAAGTACTTACATGTTATATATCCATCAGTAGCCTCTGCTTCCATAGTCAAAGTGCAGTGCTACAAGGCAAAAGAATACACCCTCAAAGATGCCTGCCAGTATCAGCCATTAAATGCTTAAACTTACTTAAAGCCATTAGCAGTTGCCTCTTTTGCTGCTGCTGCTGCAACCAGCACCTAAGAAACATGCAAATGAGCACATGCCGTGCACTGGTAAGTCACTGAACTCTTTTGGCAAATGATCTAAAGCTGCTGCAGATGGGGGTAGAAAAGGTAAGTTTGTATCTTGATGAGCTGTGTTGAGTCTATAATTTGATTTTTAATTACAGTTCCAGCTGCTTTAATGATTTTTTTTGAGGTTCCAATTGGACCAGGTATGTTTTAACTGGGATTTTAATGCCTTATCAATTAGCAGTTCTCACAGCCACAGCAGGCTTCCAAGATGTTGATACTATAAAGACTGCCCTTTTCACACTTATTCCATGATGGCTCATCATGTTCTGACTAAAAACAAAACCCTTCAGTATCCATATTCCTTTCAGAGTTATTACAGCCTTTTGTCTTCAATTGGCCATCGAACACCCTCACTCACACACCCAGACACCTGTGCATGCGCCTGTTCATTGTGACCGTACCTATCTATCATACATGGGGCTGCATGTCATATTTCATATTTCTAGAGCAGGCATTTTGCAGTGTGTGCCCATCTCAAAGTTTCTGGAAGCACTTTGCTGACATAGAACAAGCTATTACTTTCCAGAAACTCAAGTAACTGTATAGGGTGACACCCCCTAGCTTTCATTTGATTAAGAGAGAGAGAGAGAGAGAGAGAGGCAGGGGAAGGAATCAATAATCGTAACTATATTCTTTTAAGTGGAAAAGTTAAGAAACTGACAGAATCAGAGGAGAATTTTATTTCCTCTCTCCAGCTAGGCCCCCTTTTTTTTTTTTTTGCCTTTAGTTTCAAAACTCTCACTGCACCAAGCAGCTAAATTATTCACAATGAGCCATTTCTGTATTGATCGCTGGGTATATTTAGCCCTGGCTCCTGGAATTTCTCCATTACTTACTGGAAAACAGGCAGCTTCACTTCTTGTCTCCAAAACCACTTCCCTCTCCCTTACCCCCCCTTCCCTCTCCCCCCCCCAAAAAAAACTTTTCTCTGTGTCCCTTTCTGGAATAAGGCAGATCAGATTCCCAAGGCACTCGGTACACATCACACTTACATTTCAAACTGGAGAGCTGCTATCAACCTCTTTCCATGACTGATTGTAACAACTTTTAGAGATCACTTTAAAAAAAAACAGACAAGCAGCTTCCTCAAGCCATTTCAATGTTACCTCATCTTTCCCCTAGTACAGGTAGACAGACACCAATGGAAAGGGGATGGGGGGGCGGAGAACACGTCAGAAGCAACAGGGAAAGAAGATCATCCTAGCCAATGAAATGGAAGTAAAGAAAGGAAAGGACGGGAAGGGTGGAGGGGGAAGGAATGAAATATACATAAAAGAAAATGTTCTTTGAATGTTTGAAATAAAGAAAAAAGAGTTTGATCACCATGCCCAGGTGTAATGGCAAATTCCAGCTGCTAACCCCCTCCTCCTGCCCACCACGAAAGGAGAGAGAGAGTTATGATCGTATTGAAGGCATAGCGAGATGGGAAAAGTTACCCCCCCCCCAAAATTAAAATCCCCTCTCCCCCGCCCCGTCCGTCCCCTGAAACTTACAAGTAGAACATTCAGAGCGAACGGATCGGTGGGGAAACTGAACAGAAAAAAAAAAATGAGCGAGGTCTCCCTCCCTTGGGATGGTCTGATTGAGAAACTCACTCAGGAATGGCACATACTTTCAGGAAAGATGAAGAACAAAAAGAGAGGAAGGGAGGGAGAGGGGGAGAGAGGTCAGCCAGTGCTACAGCAATGCGATTAACCAGGAGAGAGAAAAACTTGATCCACCGGTTCCTTAAGAATCGACAAGAAAACTGGAGGAGAGGAAGAAAGGGGGGACTTGGAGGGGGGAGGGAGGAACAGAGAAGTTAAAAAAACCAACACAACACCCACACAGAGCAATAAACCTAGGCCAACTTCACAGGATTGTTTTTGGCCCTTGGCAAAATGAAGAGATCTTAATTTCATCTCTGTCTCCCCCCGCCCAGAGCACAACCTGTCAAAGTAATTTAAGTCCTGCCTTATTCAATACCGTGTGTGTCATGCCAATAATAATGCTAAAAATAATACTAAAAAGGGATCTAGAGCACCTTCTCCCAGGTAGCTGCAGCTAGAATAGGAAGCTGATGCAAACTGCAATTCAAACCCTTGTTGTCCGTTTCCAGAGCTGAGAACTGATTAATCGATTAACATCCCAGAAAACAGAATTTTAATTGTAACCCCAAAAACAAGCCCCCCCAAAAGGCTTTGCCAATCCTATCCCTGAGAGCCAGTCACTATGCTAAACCTACAGCAAATAATAATCTGAATCTCCCCCCTCCTGCAAACACACACATACAGACCGATTTATTATTATTATTGGTTAACAGCAACAAGTCATTTGATCACATCGCAGCGCGAGAGATGCTACATATAATTACACTTTACTTTGAGCCAGCCCCCACCCCTTTGCAAAGCGGAGACATCCACACGGAGAGATTTCTCTGAGCCATAACACAAATAAGCCAGAGCTCTTTCTTCCCCCCAATGAAAAACAAAATGCCAAGCGAAGATTTACCTCAGCAGTGCATGCAGTGCCTCACTTCCATCACCCTTTTGTTTTGTGTTTTTATTAGTGTCTCCTCTCCCTTGCTTTCTGTGCCTAATGCTTGTGTGTTTGGGCACTGCAGTTGGTTATGGAAACTGTAAGCAGTGGATCTGTAGCTAAGGGTAATCCTGTTTTTACTTCCTCCATCTTCAGAGAGCAGGGTTAGCCTGGGACAGCTGGTCAAACCCCGAGAAACCGATCCGGCAAAGACACACTCGCACACGCACACACACACATCACACATCTCACCCAGGCAGCCGCTCTCAGAGACACCCTGAGCCGGGGAGAGAGGCAGGAATGGATCTGGGAGTGTGTCTCTGGGCTGCTCAGCACACTCGGCAATCGATTACAGGACAAGTGCTGCTCCCTCCCAGCAGAGGAGCTGAAGGTTGCTTCCCCACGCCAGAGGTGCCGCTGAGACACCGGATTGCAGCCTGAAAGAGCCATTTAGATCCCTCGCTACCGAAGGAGAACCACCGAGCCAGAGGAAGGAGAAAAGCCATGACCTGGGGCTGCATTTCTGCAGCCTGCAGGAACTTACTTCGCTGCTCTCAGATTCATGATTCAGCAGTTCTATTTCTGAACTTTCTTTCTTTCTTTCTTTCTTTCTTAGATTCTGCACTGTGAAATCACAGACCCGGCAGCAGGAATACGATTGTGTTTTGTGCATGGAAAAAGAACAACAGCGAGCCTTTCCGGGTTATAGATTTAGATAAAGGATTTAGGGGCATAACTTCCATTGAAATGAATGTGAGTTATGTGTCTCAATCCCCTAAACTGCCCTGAAAAGCTCAGCCAGTATGGCTTACTATAATGTCAGTGAAGAGTAACTGACAGTGTGATAGCACTGTGCATATAGGTGTGTGAGTAAAATGAAGGTAAATCGAAACTGAACAATATCTGGTGCCCATAAGCCCATACCATTTCAATATACTGTCCTGTATTGGATTTTTAATTTTGTAACTATCTGGTCTATTAGCTTTGCCCCAGTTACAGTCTAAATGAGAATGAACGGGAAAACCCCAAAAGGAAACAATAAAGAGGAGAGAAATGTTTCAAATCCATTATTATTATTATTCAATTGGACAGTCATTGTAAGTGTGAGATAAATTTTTTTTTAGCATCGTCAGGTCATATATGAAGGAGTCAGTTTAGCTGGGGAATTAGTACTATTCTCCCCACCATCATGCATGACTCACTCAGATGTGAAGCTAAAATAATATGTGAAAATTTGAATGCCACTCACCATGGACTGTGCAGGTCTTGATATGGAGCCTGATCCAAAGCCCACTGAAGACAATGGGAGTTTTTCCACTGACTTTAATGGATTTTGGGTCAGGCCCAACATGATCATTCCTTTTGTTCTTTCATGCTTTGATCAATATTGAATTAGTTAATTTGATGATGGACTTTGAAATATCATCATTAGGTGTCAGGGTTAATGCTCCAGTGAGATGAAAGGAAGCAATTCACACTTTCTGAGCTATTGTTTATATGCTGTCTACATTGTATTATATATATGTTGTAGAAGCAGCAAAGAATCCTGTGGCACCTTATAGACTAACAGACGTTTTGCAGCATGAGCTTTCGTGGGTGAATACCCACTTCTTCGGATGCAAGAATACCCACTTCTTCGGACTTGCATCCGAAGAAGTGGGTATTCACCCACGAAAGCTCATGCTGCAAAACGTCTGTTAGTCTATAAGGTGCCACAGGATTCTTTGCTGCTTCTACAGAACCAGACTAACACAGCTACCCCTCTGATACTATATATGTTGTATTACACATACAACTGCATTAAAAGAACATTAAATTTGCAACGTTAAACACTCAAGGTCTTGAAAATGCCAGAATTCAGGTGGCCTGTGCATCCTCGGCCACTCGAGCTAACAGTTGCTGCTATACTAGTTGGTTGTCAGACCTTATGTACACCAGTCACCAGAGCCGCCCAGAAAGGGGGGCAAGTGGGGCAATTTGCCCAAGGCCCTGGGCCCCACAACTTTTTTTTATGGAAGGGGCCCCCGAAATTGCTTTGCCCCAGGCCCCCTGAACCCTCTGGGCAGCACTGCCAGTCACCAGAGGAGGATGAGACGCACATTTTGCCAGAGGGTTTCACAGATATTTGCTGACAGCTGAGCAATGTGAGACTCTATTCTCTTCCATTTAGGTTCTCATACTGTGCTCAGCACCATAGTATCTGAGTGCTTTCCAGCAGTGCATTCAGCAATGTGACTACCATCCATCACGTGGTCTCTCATCCTCTCCCCACGAGATGAAGTTTGTGCAGGGGAGTGTTTTGTTTTGGAAATATTTTATTCATTTATGTGTATGTGTATATGAATCTCTGTGTGTGCATATATAAAACACACACACACAGATACATTGCTGTATGTTGCTGGAGTGCATGTGTATGAACTCAGGAAGCTTGGGTTCCATTCCAGGTTCTGTTGGGGAGTGTTAGCTAGAGATAACAGATCCTTGTGCTCATATCCCTCCAGCCTGACCCTTTTCCCCTCCAGCCTGCCCTGACACAGTCCTCTGTTTTTCCACCCTACCCTTCTCCTCCATGGTTCTGGACTGAGACCCAGGCTCCCCCTACCCCCAATTCCTGCTCCCTTGTCCCAGTGTTCCCCCACTTGGGATCTTAATGTCCCACCCCATTCACCACCCTATTTTCCAGTCTCCTTGTCCAGCCAATCTCAGTCCCATCCCACCCCCCAAACCCCCTCAGTCTCCTAACCTGGCTCCTTATCACAACCTACTCCCTCTGCTGCCTCCCCCACCTGCCACAGATGGAAGGACAGCTCTTGGCCCCTCTGCATTGTGGTCAGGCAACTTCTTCCATCCCATTGCCTAGGCACCAGCTGGTGGAGTTCTGACAGCACAGTACAGATACTCTCCCTGTGGGTGGTTTTGGTGCCTGGTCCCTCAGCAGCCAGGAGCAGCAGTGCGGGGAAATCTTGCTCAGCCCCTATCGTTCTTGGCTGAAGCGTGCTCTGTACAGATGAAATCTTGGGAGAATTTAGTTGTCAAACAAATGTGTACTCAGCATGAGTGAACAGAGACTTTTTCATCGGCTTATAACTTGGCCAAATTTGGGCATCTTTTCCCAAGGACAGCAAAAGGCATATTCTATGCTGGAACCAGGGAGACTTCCCGTGCCAAGTCCCTGCTCCCAAGCACGGAGATGCTAGCGCTTCTCAACGAAACAGTCATAAGAATTTTTTCCAATATGAGCAAAACAACATATTATCCCCAAATTTCATTCTTTGAAACTTCGAACAAAAATCAGTCTGAGACAGACACCTGGCATGGCTGAAAGCAAAGTCTAAGCACTGAAAACGGTACTAGAATGGGAAGTAATGGGCAATTGTCGGCGGTACTATCAGTGCAGCCTATAATGTATATAGAGATACATTAATTATAAGCAATAAAATAAAAATGCAAATTAAATAATGTTTTCTTCGTTTTAAGGATCAAATTCTGCTTGCCTTATGCGTGTACTCTCATTGGACCAGATTCTGATCTCATTGACACTGGTGTAAATCAGAGAGTTATAATGGTACTACTGTAATATCAGAATATGGCTCATTGACTCCAGTGGCAGGACTCATGTTAGGGAAGTGAACAGAATTTGACACTAGGGGTGAAATCTTTGCCCCACTGAAGTCAATAGCAAACCTCCCATTGATTTTAGTGGGGCTAGGATTTCACTCTAGGGGTGAAAATAGATCATGTGTATTATGAAAAACTAAATCATAGAATATACTGTAAAGGTATTTGATGCTTGATGAAATAATACCATATTCTAAGGCAATCCTGAAAATGTTCAGCTATTATCTTCTGTACTGTGAGAGCGAGAAGCAGCTTATTTAAATATAAAATCTCACATAAGTTATAACGAAGATCTCATAACATTTCTTTCAAATTATGTGTATACACATCTTTTAATATAACATAATCAGAAATAATTATTTCCTAAGATATTTTGGATTTTATTTTATTTATAATTGAATTACATTTTCTGATTGCAACATATGGATTTTCACTCCACCTGTGTTAACAGAGGGCTGCTGTTATCTTACCAAGACAGCCAAAAGCTATCACTTTTTCATGTTGCATTTTGGGATTGTATGGTGCCTAAAACTCAGTAGTTAATGTTGAGTGGGTATTTCCATTCTCAATCCTACTCACCCAGATTTGATAGCACAACTATCCCACACCAAATCAAGCTCCACTTTTTTAAATTATAGTATTACAAAATCAATATTGCCCTGTAAAGCACTTTGTTGTCTAGCTCTCTGAAGCAAGATAAGTTATTGACAATACTTCAGAGAAGCGATTGCAGAAATCAAAGACACTACGGCTTGCGCCTATATATAGCTCTTTACACCTCCAAAGCATTTTACAAGTATTAGCTAATTAATCATTGCAAAACACCTGTGAAGGAGGTAAGTTTTATTGTTCTCATTTTATGTAGGAAAAGATAAAGCAATCAAGTGACTAGCCCAAGGCCATGTTGAGTGTCAAGAGATGAGACTAGAGAGCAGATCTTCTGACTTCCACACCTAGGGACTTGTCTTGTCTACACAGGGAAATTGTCTACATGGATATAATTATCCCACTATAGCTATGCTGGAATCTCTCTCTCCCCAAGTGGACACTCTATTCCAGAATAAAAGTGATCTTATAAAGTGACTTACAAAATCACTTTTATTCTGGAATAGAGTGTCCACATGGGGAGAGAAGAGATTCCAGTGTAGCTACAGCTGGATAATTATACCCTACGGTGCTTGGAGAAGCTTTATACTTAGAGTGGGTCAAAAAAACAGGTGAGGTAGGTTGGGAATTAATTTTTTCTCAGTTTCTAAATATGAAATTTTATTAGCATTTCAAAAACTTTGATCAGCTCTGTGGGGGGTGGAATAAATATAAGTGAAAAATTCTTCCTAATTTTGTTGTTGAAATTTGGATGAAAATTAGGGCCTTTTATTTAATCATTTCAAATTCTTTCTTATTTTTGCTTTTGATGCCCTGTAACTTCTCAAACATTAAGGGTCTTTTGAACAAGTAAAGAATGGCAAAAATAAAAGTAAAAAAAGAACAAATGTGTCTTTAAAATCAGTTTGATCTAATCTGGGACAATGAACACTGAAATCTTTATCATAATCCTATAGTTATTGCCTGGCATCACAGGCTGAATCCCTGCTTTAAATGCAACCTTAACGCAGCCTTAATTCAGGAGCTGAGACTGGAGTTTCCATAATAGTGTACACCAAGCACTTATCAATTTTACTTAGTGGAGCAGTTGGAATGATCTTTTGGTTAAGGCACGAGACTGGGACTCAGGAGAGCTGGGTTCATTTTCCATCTCTGCCACATATTCCCTGTGGAACCACGGACACTTACTATATCTGTGCCTGAGTTCTTAATCATCTTTCAAATGGGGATAATAGCATGTCCCCATTACACAGGGCTGTTGTGAGGATGAGTTCATTAAGGCATTTCAGGAATGCACTTAATATTCCATTGATAGGAGCAGCATAAGAATCTGAATAGAAGAGATGATTTCACCTTTATATATATAGCAACACTCACAAAACTGTCCAGAATATCTGTCAAAATACTTTCAGATAAATCCCCAAATGCTCCTTTGCTATGCGGCTATGTAAGCTCAAGGAGTTCTTGGAGTCGCCCTTCAAAACAATAGGTAAAATATTAGAATTTATGTCAGCCCTCAGATTAGATGTCATAGGTACTAGCCCCCCAAGCAACCACTTATCATAACAAAAGTTCCAAGTGTGTTTTGGTTTTGCTCACTTTAAAAAAAAAAGTATACTGTTGAATCGGACAACTACGAACACCACAGCAACAGACCAATGGATCGGCTTGGTAATAATACCAAGCTCTTATCAAAGTGCTCTGAGATCTACTGATGAAAAGCACTTTCAAAGGGAACCTGAGACACAGAGGGAAAGTAACTTGTCCAAGGTCACCCTGCAGGCCAGTGGCAGAACTGGGAATAGAATCCAGTTCAGTGCTCAATCCACTGCCTCCCTTAGCTACTATTGGACTGAATCATCAATCATCTAGTCATACAAGGACTACTCTGAAGACAAATTGCTTCCGGTCCTAATATATTTTGAAGAGAACATACATAGACTATTATTTACCTAATTCTGCACAGGACTACCTAAAACTACATAAACCCTAATCTATTTATTATGCACTCCTCTCTTCCTTACAACACAAAGGCACTGTTTTATATTTATATGCACCAGCATCAATAAAGAGACCTGTAAAGAAAATAATGATCATCGTGGCGTATCCGCAAGCTATACCCTGTTCATTCTGAGAGAGGTGCGACATACTCTACTCATTGAAGTCACTGAAATAAAACCCGATAGATTAATTCCTATTAAAACAGTTGATATTTTCCAGACCGACATATTTAATTTATGATGAAGCACAATGCTCATAATAGCTCAAAGGACTCAGAAACTGCAGATCTGTGTTTGTTACTGTCATACAGGCATACATGGTATGTAGAACTGGGGAAAAAGTAGATTATGGAATCTGAATCCTTAATTTGTGAATAGTTCCTCAGCTCCCCACACTAGAGTTAGTTAGGCTTTCAAGAGTCATGGACGCTTTGTGGGGAACTTTGTAAAACACTCTGCTAGCATATCCTGTGGTTTCTATATTTTTCTTCTCTTCTCTTTGCAGTTAAGGATTTATTCATAGAGACTCAATATTTGGTTCTTAAAAGTACACCGGCTTCTGCTGCATTTTCCTCACCTGAATTCAACATCCTCTGTGTGAGACACAGAAAATGCATTATTGCTTTTCCCCCCCATCAAGTAGACAAGGTAAAGCACATAAATATACATATGCACACTGAGATGTCTTTTTCCTTGTACCTCAGTGCCCAATCAAATTGTTTTGTCAGATGTGCTGTCCCTATGGTGCTGTATTTTATGTTTTACCATCAATAATAAAAATCTACATATTTTATGTTCTATCAATATATAAACTTACATCCATAGAGAACCTTTCATGTAAAATGATCCCAATGTGTTTTACAAATTTAAACTACTGTACTAGTTATAGATACAACATTTTGGGGCAGGGACCATCTTTTTGTTTGTACAGCACCTAGTACACCTCCAGGCACTACCTTAATACAAATAATAAATAATAATTAATAAAGATCACTTTACCCTTGAAATGTTACTATCATTAGGGTGAAATATAGTTGGTATTTTACTGTGCCCAGTAGGGTAACACAACAGATCACACAGTATCTGATATGAAAGAGTACCAGCTCCATTTAGAGTTCCAGGAGGCATTTTCTGGTAGGCAGACAATTATTACCCAAGTTGGAATTTGGCCAAATCATAGACGTCAATATGTATACTCTTGCAGAAAGTGCAATGGAAATGTTTAATGGAAACTGAACAGAATCACAACTTTGTCTCATCTGAAAATTCTGTTTGAGGTGAACTCCTCTTCTACTGACAGGATGACTTCTGGGTGAACCTCAAAAGGTTAGGAGTTCAGATCTGGTTCAGATAAGCATCCAAAGTCAGAAAGCCTTTCTGAACTTCTCAAGTCTACCAAATTGGATTCTTAAGACAATAAGAATTTACTTTCTTGCAAGAAATCTAGCACTTACTCTTCTGGCTGCAGACAGAAATACTGCAAGAATGGCCACGTTTATGGTTTTTCAGCACTTTCCTGCCTGGAAACCAGAACTGATAAGACCACCTGCTGTACAAACATTTCTGACCTGCAAAAATAATTGCAATTTGAGTTCTTCTCTAAAAGTGGGGAAAAGTTTTGGAGGCAAGGTTAAAGTTCTAATTGGCCCCAACCCAAAAGGCCCATTACAACCCCAAAGAACTAAGTTCAAGTGACCATGCCTTCCAGTTTTACTTGGACAGTCCCACTTCCTTCAGACAATATCCGGGTGTTCCCGGAGCATCTTTCAGGATACCTGAAATGTCCTGATTTTTTATTTCATCACTCAGAACATTTCTTTTTATGTCTGCAAAACGTTTGGTCAAGATGTATTGCTCTAAAGAATAAAATATACTCTGTTTACCTGAAGCAAATGGTCCAGTGGAACGAGTGTTCGGTGTGATGAAAAGGGTTTGCTGTGAAAAGTTAAATGAGTGTAGCTGCTATCAAAGTCATTCTTTTGCTCAAAGGGAAGGATAATGACACTTGCTCAGTGTTTCAGGACAAACTCATTCAGAACATAAAATTAACTGAAAGAAAATGCTCCCTTCTGAGAAACAGACATATGTCACTGTTGAGTCAAAAGTTGGCAATCATGACACCACCTCATGTAGGAGGGGAAGGATGGTCCAATAGTCAGAGTGTAACTTTGGGACTTGCGAGACTTAGATACAATTCTATGCTCTGCCACAGATTTCCTGTGTGATCTTGGAAAAGTCATTTTGTGGCTCAGTTCCACACCACTTCCCTGCCACAGTGGAAAGATGTTGAGAATAATTAAACATGTGGAAGAATGTGAGATGCTCAGATAATAAAGGACAGGGGGCCCATACATGATAGACCTTTTTTAAAAAGTATTCTTTTGCATGAATATTTCATTCCAGTAAAAAAGTGTCACTGCAAAAGTGTTCAGGCATTTGACTGTGAAGATATGATCACCTTAAATTAAATGCACCGATAATCCATTTTTAAGTGAAGCCACATTAATGCTAATTAACCATAGACAACAATTCAGATCATGAAAATTAAACATTTATTAGCGTCTTTTGACACTACTGCAGATAATACATTAAAGTATATTTGACCACAGCCTTTTAAAATCTGCATGTTCATTTTTATTGTGAACCATTCAGCTGGCTCTCTGTAACAATGCAGTTGATGGCATGATTCAGAGCTTTTGTTATGAGTCTGAATCATACTGTGAGAAGGATTAGTTTATTTTTTTCAGAGGATTTTTTACAATTATTATTATTTCAGAAAAGAAATAAAATTTGCCTACATCCAGACCTTACCCACAGACAATTTTCTGGGAAAAGACCACTTTAAATCTCATTGTTGTAAACATTTATTTTTTTTTAGAGGCAGAAATTCCCTTCTTTTAGCTTTCTTTTGAGGACAAATTAGAGAAGAGTGTAAGTCCATCTCTATTGCTATAAAACAAATCTTTTCTTCCTGACTTCTGCCAAAATCCTATCATGGTCTTTGATGTCTGGAATTGCAAGTATTTTCTGTGTATTGTCAGTAGCGGTGATTTTCCTAGCCAAGATCTTGTCCATCTTTCCTAGACTTGTAGGGTCACAGAGTAAGTGTAATTTCAACACTTCAGAAATCAATTTTTCCATGCAAGATCCTGATCCTGCAACACTAAAATCAACAGGGACTTTACCAAGGACCCGGTCTTGTTTACTTTAGACTGTGGCATCCTGACTTCTTTTATATAGCAAGCCACCAGAGACAGATTTTCATTGGTTTAACTTTGTTTCCATGGAAGTCATTTTGAGATTTACTGGGGACTTCAATGAGAGCAGTTTGGCCATCAATGAGGTGGTTGGGTTTTTTTAAATATCACCCTGAGTCTTTGTCATTTTATATTAAAATGGACAAAGTCATCTTCTCTGAGTCAGGACTTGTCATCTGGTTGACCATTCCAGCTGGCAGCAAACTGCCACATAAAATAACATGCCTATCCTGTTTTAAGGTTGTAATAATAACAACAATTCTCTTATCTGTGACTGCATGGCTCTTGTAACGAGCAGGGCTAGCCAAAAAAACATCTTCAGAACTATGGGCTTAGCCCTATAGTTTCTTATGGGAAACTCTTCACTATCTTCAGTGGGAGCTGACTCATGTCCGATATCCTTTAAGAGTAAGTTTCTTAACTCTAGATAAGTGGTGCTCCAACAGCCTTTTGATAGAACAAAGATGCCACCCAGTGGCCATCTACAGTGCTGTGAACTAATAATTCATGCTTTACAGTAGGACCATAGAAATTAGAGATGGGAGAACCCTATTGCTCATCTTGTCTCCCTTCTCTTCACAATGCTCGGGCCCAGTCATCCTATCAATGTTTGCACACAACTCCTATTGACTTGGATTGGAATTGTGCCAAGGCACAATCACGCAGATGACTGGTCCTTGGGTTCATTCTTTACACTGTGTTCTTGAAAGCCTGTCCCCTCACACACCCACACCCATTTTAGATGACAAATCATGGGGCTTTATTGCTTTCCTGGGGAGGTGATTCCAGTCTAATTGACCTTATGATTTTTCTGATACTCAGCACAAAAACTTTCATTTGTTCGGTTTGATCCCATTACCCCAGGCAGAGTCTGTTATATTTACCCCATCAAAAACTTATCTGCCTTCAATAGTAACTAGCCAAGCTGAACCTATTTCCCTCTATCACTCTTCCCTCACATACAGTCTCTCCAGACCAATCATCATTCTGGTTACTCATTCCCTCCAGCTGCGGACAGCTTACCATCAGGATTCCCCAAAGTGCTTGCCGTATATCAGGTGCCCTCTCACCAATGCGGTACAGAGAACCATTCTCTCCCAGTTCTATGATGTGATGCTACAGTCATTATAGTCCAAAATTACATTGGCATTTATCTATGTATTCTGCATTTACATTGCAAGTACATATCTGATTTGCTGTCCCCTTAGGTATCTTTTTGGCATTGTTGCTTCCTAAATAGCTCCCTCCCAGTGAATATCTGTGCTTCAGATTATATTTATTCCCTCATGTATAACTTTCACCCTCCCACCCCCTGACTGAATCTAATTTTCTTATTTCCTGCACATGTCATGTATCATCTGACTCTAACTCTTTTTGTTATTTCTTGGTCCTGGCAGGTCCTTGAAACATTTTCCAACACTGTTATATGTTACTGATTTCATATTGTGCATTATAGTCTATCTGGAACATGTCACTTTGCTGAACAGTACTGTATTATATTTTATGTAACAGGTACACCCTTTTATGCTTGTGTGATTGGTTTGCACTTTAGCTATTTTAAAACAGCATGATAGTACATTATTCAAAATTTAAAGCAGGGCATCTTTAAAATTCTGTCCTGTTTCTTATCACAGTTGCCAGGCAGTGTAGAGCATCTTAAATTGTTATACCGGGCAATAAAAAAATGTTACCCATACGCATTAACATTCAGTCCTCTTTCATTCCTGCCTACAGCACTACCTAATTCGACTCAGCTACCGAAAAAAATGAAGTTCAAGTAATCATGTTCGCCCTTTCTGTCAGTCTCATGTTCAGATCTGCCCATAAAGTTCTTATGAGGAGAGGTGGGCTTTACTTTTTCAGTTTTATTATTTTTAACTAAACATTTAATCAGATCTATAGTTCCTATTTAAACTGATATTGTTGAATTTTTTTAATATTCGCAAATGGTTTTCCATTTTAATTTGTAGATCTAATCAAAACGCAGTCACGCTTTATATTAAGGGAACATTTATAATTAGTTTATAAAGGGCTAATAAATTATTAGTAGATATTTTAATAACCGGTTAATGAATTATTATAGAATCCAGCAATTCAATAGGTTGTTTATAACCACGGCTTATAATTCTCTACTAATGTGCTTCTAATCATCTATAACATGTAATGTACATGACTGTAATATACTTACAGTATCTATAAGTCATTTATTAACCCTTGTAAGCTATTTGTAAAAGCCCCCATAAGTATGATAAAATCTGACCCAGAAGGCATGGGGTGAGATCTGGTGCTGCACCTCTAAAAGGTACAGCACAGAACTTTCAGCCCAGGGGTTGGGGGGATTATGGTAGCTTTAAACTAGGGGTTGGCAAACTTTCAGAAGTGGTGTGCCGAGTCTTCATTTATTTACTCTGATTTAAGGTTTCGCGTGCCGGTCATACATTTTAACGTTTTTAGAAGGTCTCTTTCTATAAATCTATAATATATAACTAAACAATTGTTGTATGTAAAGTAAATAAGGTTTTAAAAATATTTAAGAAGCTTCATTGAAAATTAAATTAAAATGCAGAGCCCCCCGGACCGGTGGCCAGGATCTGGGCGGTGTGAGTGCCACTGAAAATCAGCTCGCGTGCCGCCTTCGGTACCCATGCCGTAGGTTGCCTACCCCTGCTTTAAAACATCTGTGTGTCCTCCCAGTCTTGGGCTGCTCTGGGGACTGGAGCAGCCATTGGGGGATGGCTATACTGCATGCCAAGCCCAGGCTCTGACTCAGGTTTGAGCCCAAGTCTGCTTTCCATACACACATGTAATCCTTCTGCCGGGCCGAAACAATAGCAGCAAGGGCCGGGTTCAATACATAGGGGTCCCTTCCCCACAACATAATGCAAAACCAGCTCGAGCCCCCACCCAGTGACCTGGGAAAATCTTACACACACCCCTGGGCGCCTCGAGGAGGCAATACTTCCCCTCTCGCAAGCACAGAGTTTTGGTGTAGCAGAAAAGGTTTAATTACATGAGATAAACAACAAGCATTAAATTGGGAAAATACCTCAGCTAGAGTTCATAGGTTAAACCGTGAGCAAAGACCCACCCCAGCAAATTGGGCCGTGACCTTCTCTCGGGGCTCTTGAGTCCAGCAACCCCCAAATCACCCACAGTCCCAAAAGTCCCACAATCCAAAAGTCTCTGTCCCGGGTCAGTGCAGCCCCAGAGTTCAAGAGTCTCTCTGCAGAGGTCCCCCTCCCCAGCCTGGGTAGAAAGGGGCACCTTACGTGGTTCGGGGCCAACTGCCCTGCCTCTTCGTGGGGTTCTGCTTCCACTAGTCGTCCCCGCAAACAGCTCAGCTCCGCTTGCTCTGTGGGATGCTCCACTCTGCCAGCTGCTCTGGTCCACCAGCTGTCTTGTGATCCGCTCCAGCCGTCCTCGTGAGCTGCTTGGCTCCACTCACCCAGTGGCTGCACAAACTGCTCCACTCCGCTCTGCCAGCTGCTCTGCTCCACGGTACAGGCTCCCCCACTCATTAGCACAGTATTCAGTGCTCTCAGCTCAGCAAGTCCAGCTCTTCAGTGATTTCAGCTCTTAGTGATTCCAGCTCATAGTAGGGGAGCCCCAGTGCCAGTGAGTTCAGCTCAGTAACCTGTATCTAGATTCTTAAGGGAATCAAAAATTAACTCTGACATTCCACAGTGGAGAGAGACACAGGTGGAACTGGTGCTTCTGGCTCACACAAGGAGCCTGCACCACCAAGTACAGATATCTGTCCCCAGCCTCTCTCTCTCTTGACTGGGTTTTGGAACTCATGTCCCTTGTCTAGCAAGTGCTATTTAGTTGATAATGAAACCCTCTATCATAAGACAGTTTTGTAGTTCCTCATTTACTTAATCGGGGTGACAACATTTTATTGCTCCTGCCCAATAACAATGAAATTGGGGCTCCCACAGCTGTGAAAATAACCATCCCAGGCTGCTGTGCAGTATGCTAAGTGGGGTGGGAGTGCCAATGCAAATAACTGAAATGCTAATGCGAATACTCAAAACTTCTTTCTGCACTCCCCATAATTTACCACCAGATGTCAGGGTAGAGCTCATCCTGACTCTGCTTACACACACAAATGAGTCTGACTTGAGTCAGCAAGCACTCAGGACCCAGGTCCTAGGACCCTCCTGGGGGTGGGTCACAGCCCGAGTCCCGTTGTAACTTAGGGTACGTCCAGACTACCCACCATATTGGCGGGTAGTGATCGATTTATTGGAGATCGATATATCGTGTCTCGTTTAGATCCCCAAACGTGCTCCCGTTGACTCCGGAACTCCACTAGAGCGAGTGGCGGTAGCAGAGTCGATGGGGGAGCCGTGGCCATCAATCCTGCGCTGTGAGGACGGGAGGTAAGTCGAAATAAGATACATTGACTTCAGCTATGGTATTCCCGTAGCTGAAGTTGCGTATCTTACATCGACCTCCCCCTCCCCCCAGTGTAGACCAGGCCTTAGATCCAAGCCCTCTCATTCTGCAGTGTGGCCGCAGGTCAAGCCTCAGACCTGACTCTCAAGATCTGCATAGTTCAGTATGGATGTGTTAGCACAGCTGTGAGACCCGGTGCCAGCAACTGTAAATCGAGGTTTACAATGCAGTGTGGACTCTCAAACGTGGGCTTGGAAACACTGAGTCCACAAGCCCAAGTCCCATACACGGCATGGACCTACCCTTAGACAGCTCTGGGAACCTATCTAAATTATAGCAGCTTCTCTGGATTATCCTATTTGGCTCTATGGATGTTATTTGCCTTCACCACAGAAGCCAAATCGGCAGAGTGCACAGACGGGGAAAGCTGGGAGTTAGGTTTGACAGTACACCAGGGGCCAGGTCTATCAGGGACTTCAGTGGACCTGTGATAATTTACACCACCTGACGATCTATAGCAACATTACTTACTGTAATAAGCTTGATTTTTCTAGGGGTGCTTGATTTTGAGTTTACACCGAGATAAAATGTGTAACCATGTACAAAGTATTGGTTAAACAGCTGCAGAATGTTGAGACATTAATTCCTGTCCTAGGTCATTTCACAAAGGCAATGGCCACCATGTTTGATTCAGACAAAAAAATCTCTTCCTCTTCCAGTATTATTATTATTAAATTAAGATTAGGCCACATTGTACACCCTACACATCATTTATTGATTTTCAGTGCTTAAAGCTAGTCATGATTTCAGGCATATAGAAAAATCTGTCACTTTGGAGGCTTTTATGCTATAAATGGCTTTTATGTTAAAATATATAACACATTCTGTAGAGTGGCCTGGGATTTTCCATATGTACTTTAGGAGATCATGGGTTATGATTAGAATATGAGTAAGTCCCCAGCTTAGTACATGCCCACACACATGCTGTGGGTTTTCTTCTATTAGATTGCTTGCAGTATAAGGAATTTCTTTGCTTGTTTTTGGAGATCTATCCCTTTATAATGTGATGCTTGGTTATTTTGTTTTCCTATAGATGAACACCTCCTTGTTGAACTTGGAGGATTTCATTTTCAAAACTGACTTCTGAAAAACCAATCCACAAAACTGCACAAACATGGCATTTGCAGCTGCAAAATCTGCAGTTGTGCCTGTAAATGTGGTTAGGTGCTCGGGTCCTCAATGTCTGTGCACAAACGTGGGTTAGGTGTGTATGTAAATGGGCTCATGTGGAATTTTATGGGACATTTTTGAAAACTGAGCTCCTGGCAACTACAGGACTCAGGCCACTAGTCTGGGTGCAAGTCATAGCACAGAGCCACATTTGCACAAACTGAGCTCAATTCCGAGATATATGGGGCGTGGATGGTGTTGACTTAATATTTGACATTTTAAAATATTGACCAGGCTGAATCCTTTTAAGACCTCTGCAAAGGCACAGTGAAAGAGAGGTCTAGTCAGTATCTTTCCAAGCAATTCTTTAAGCTTCTTGGACTAATATTGCATAATACATCTGCAGCCAAGTAAGCTGTTATGTGCCCTACTTTGTGGTATCCAAATCCCAGCACTTACCATCAGGCACATAAAATAGTTCAAGTCTGATTTATACTGGGCCTGAATAAGGCTAAAATTCTGGAGCATCCATCTGATGACATACATACTTGACAATGAAACTATTAAATGGTGATCATGATGTAGAGGGAAATGATATGATGAGAATTTCTTTACTGGATACAAATTAATTATGTACACCCTCTGCACATAGGCGGAAAGTCGAGGTTTTGTACATGTCTTCAATATTAAATGAGAGGGACTTGAAGAAATTAAAACATTTAAAAAATGTCAAGATTTAGTCACTGTGATGTGTTTCTAATTTTTCACACGTTCAGTGGAATGTCTTAAAACTTACAAAAAAATTCAATCTGGACATCTTCCGTAAATCAATGGAATAAGTGCCAAATTTAACTGCATTTTCCATGCAAGCTTAATTATAGAGTCACTCATGACCAATGCCTCAACACTTATTTTTCTAGTGTGAAACTACATTGTTCACTTTTGGTATTAGACTGACCAGCAAATGATCTATTCTTTGTCATATGCATTCCTCCTAATCATGGGGCACAGAGACATTTTTCTTTCATTTTTCAGTTTAATGACCTGATCCAGCAAAGCACTTAAGCCCTTGTTTAAGTGTTTCACTAAAACCAGCCTAAACCCCCAATTAACACACCTGAAAAGCCAGCATGCTAAACCTTGACTTAAGGTGTCCTAACTGGCAACATCCTTTTATTTTGGACACAAAAGTGACATCGTTGCACTGCCCTGAGAGGGGACCAGGAGTCAGAGTCAGAGTTTGGTTCCTGGTTGCTCCAGCTCTATACCCAGCACAGATTGCTTCCCATTTCATGCCGGCTCCTATGTGCTGGGCATCAAATGGTGGGATGGGAGAGGCAGATCCAAGGTGCCACCCACCTGAGTGGGAGCAGTCGCACAGAAATTGCCCTCCTGCTGATACCCATGGTAATTATTTATTATTTGTACTGTTCTAGATCCTAGGAGCTCCAGTCCTGGACCAGGACCCCATTGTGCTAGGTGCTGTACAAACACAAAACAAAAAGACAGTCCCTGCCCCAAAGAGCTCACAATCTAAATAGAATGCAAGAGATGATAAGTGAATACAGACAAATGAGGATGCGCAAGAAAACAACGAGACAATACTGCTCATCATGTGGGGCAGTGGTCTCAGCACACCTGCTGCCTAATTGTTGTGTAGGTCTTTGTAGGCATCATGGCAAAGGAGTGTTTGAAGAAGCGATTTGAAGGAGGAGAACATGATACGTTCTGGGTAGCTAAGGTTACAATCGTGTCTTTTAGGAATATTTCTAAGTGATAGAATATTTCCTCTCTTTCATCAAAAATTTGGCTTAAAAAAAAGGAAGCTAGCTGAAAAAAATGACCTATCCAAGGCTTCATGAAATTGGAGCTACTCTGCCCATTCATAAATAATGGAAATACAGAGCGCAGACATCATGGGTACATCTACGCTGCAATAAACCACCCGCAGCTGGCCCAGCTCAGCTGACTCGGGCTCACAGGGCTCAGGCTGTGGGGCTGTACAATTGCAGTGTAGACATATCCCATAAGTATGGTGGTACGATTTATTACATTCCTTGGGGGGGAGGGGGAAATAACAGGAGTCAGTTCTCTTAAAAATACAACAGTTTACTTTCTAAAATGCGTGGGACTCTAACACTTGCAGATGTATATTTTGAGAGTTGGCTTTGATAATTCATTCACTCACACCTCCAGATAACATGATATTTTTAAATTATCCTCTTGTACAACAATGCTTGATGTTCACCTTGTTCCCAACACTCACAAAACAGAAAAAAGTGAAAACCTATAATACCCATGAAGTATGATATTTCCAGATCAGATATAAAGGTTACATGACTTGCTCTCAGTAACATATCGTTCTTTTCAGTCTATATTGCACCAAGTATATAACTTAAGAAAACAAGGGCTAGTGAGAGATTTAATATATTTGTCATTACCCTTAGCTTGGAAAAAGAGAAATGAAAAAAAATAGCTATGTCAACAGTTAGAAAAGTGTTCATTTAAAAAAGAATCTAGTTTCATCTTACATACATCATATATTTTAAAACTATTTACCCTATGTCATAAATGTAAAAGGAAGGGTAACAACCTTCCTGTATACAGTACTGTAAAATCCCTCCTGGCCAGAGGCACAAAATCCTTTTACCTGTAAAGGGTTAAAAAGCTCAGGTAACCTAGCTGGCACCTGACTAAAAGGACCAATAAGGGGACAAGATACTTTCAAATTGGGTGGGGGGTAGAAAGGCTTTGTTTTGTCTGTCTGTTCTGGGTGTTTGCCGGAGACAGATCAGGAAAGGAAGCAATCCAACTCATTTAGAATTAGTAAATACTAGCAAGGAAATGCATTAGCTTACTTTTGTTTTGGCTTGAGATTTTCTATGTGCTGAGAGGGAGGTGTATTCCTGGTTTTCTTTTTTGTAACTTTAAATTTTTGCCCAGAGGGAAATCCTCTGTGTTTTGAATCTGATTGCCCAGTGAGATTATCTTCCATTCTAATTTTACAGAGGTGCTTCTTTTACCTGTTTTCTTTCTAATAAGAATCTGATTTTTTTTTTTAGTGTCCTAAAAAACCCCAAGGTTGTTCTGTGCTCATATTGTTTATTCTCAAGCCTCCCCAGGAAAGGGGGTGTAGGGCTTGGGGGGATATTAGAGAGGAGCAGGAACTCCACATGGTCCTTTCCCCGAGTTTTGTCTAATCACTTGGTGGTGGCAGCATTACCTAATCCAAGGTACAAGGGAGAATTTGTGCCTTAGGGAGTTTTTAACCTAAGCTGGTAGAAATAAGCTTTGAGGGTCTTCATGCAGGTCCCCATGTCTGTACCCGAGAGTTCAGAGTGGGGGAGGGAACCCTGACACCCTAAAACTTTGAACTACCTTGTTGCTATTGTAATAAATTGGTGTAAATACAGGAGTAACTGGATGGAATTCTATGGCACAGGAGGTCACACCTGCTACTGTATTTTCCACTCTATGCATCTGATGAGGTGGGTGCTAGCCCACAAAAGCTTATGCCCAAATAGATTTGTTAGTCTTTACGGTGCCACAAGGACTCCTTACTAAAATCTATGAAGTTTGCATCCATATTGAAAAAAGAAAAAGAAAAAACAGAACTTTCATGTAAAGTAACTGTAAGGGCTAGATCCTGCAGCCCGTACAGGAATGTAGCTCTGATTTAAGTCAAAGTTGTATTGAGACTGTGCATTCTTTGGCTCTGGGATTCTCTCTTACGATGCATTTGTACAGTGCCTTTAGGAGGGAGGAGCTCTAGCCCTGCTGTAATATGGGACTTTTGTGTGTTCAAGGGTGGTACCACGTTGGCATGTAATATACAGTAAATTAAAATTAAATAGTGTAGTTTTTTTTTCAAAACAAAGAAGTTTTAGGGCAAAATCCTCCTTTCATGTGGGTTTCTCCATTGCCTGTGAATCTCATTTTGACTGAAATTCTGACTCAGAGGTGGGTCTTTTTGTGGGAGACTCCCCTAATATATCAGTGTCCAACTAATAGTTAGAAACCCATCACTGCATAGATGCAGGCGACAGAAGGTTCCCAGGGGGAAATTTTCTAAGGGAGAAATGGCAGTGAGGCAAAGTAAGTGCCATTTCTGCCTAGGAAAATCTCCCTCTAAGTCTCCTATTTTCACAGGCAAATGCAGACCTCACTCTGCAGCTCCCTTCACCTGAGCAAAGGAATACGTCTTAACATAGGTGAGGGTAAGTAATTCTACAGCTGAGCAGTGAATGGGATGGGAAACAGATACAAACAAATAAAAAATAATAATTTACATCTACATTTTCAATGGAAATTTTTGACTTTTTCATCAAACAACAGCAACCCCATTTTGTTTGTTTTGCCAACCAAAACCAGATTTTCAACCAAAAACTGACAAAAAACAAACTTTAAAAAAAAAAAATTTTTTAGCCACACGTTTGCTTTTCTAATGAAAAATCAAAATGTTTTGGGGAAACAGTTGCTTTTGCACTGAAAAATTTCACTGAAAAAGAAGTTTTGATGGAATATTTTCAACCGGCCCTAAATGTTTACCTTTTCTTTAAATGCATAGCAGGAAGCAAGGGGAACAGGTGGAAACTAGAGAAGCTTCTAGACCAGGGGATCAAACTGTGACTTGTGAGCACATGCGGCTCTTTTACCATTAAAGTGCGGTTCGCAAGCCCCACCTCGCCTCCCTCCTTTCTCCACCTACCAGTCATGGGGAGGGAGGTTGAGACCTCTGGCTTGCAGTGGGGTAGGAGCTTCTATCCAGTGGGAAGGAGGGTCTTGGGGCTTCAGCCCTGCTGGGTGCACCTGCCGGGGATCAGGGCTTCAGCAGGTGTGGGGCTAGAGTGACCAGACAGCAAATGTGAAAAATTGGGACCGGGGTGGAGGGGAATAGGAGCCTATATAAGAAAAAGACCCAAAAATCGGGACTGTCCCTATAAAATCAGGGCATCTGGTCACCCTACGTCAGGTTGAAGCTCCAAGCCCCAGCTCCCAGCAGGTGTGCTCCCGCTCTTGAACTTCTGAAGATTGTCGTCTGCAGCTCGGAGGGTCAGTAAATTTGGCCACCCCTGTTCTAGACAAAAGATCAACAGTGAATCAGAGAGAGAGAGAAAGACACAAAGTAGCTTAAGGGAGAATTTTATTTCCCTTATTCTAATAAAGTCCTTTGTTTAATGTTAGAGGAAAGCAATTTTCCATGATTCTTTACCATTGTTACATTACAAGTGGGACTAATATTATCTAAAGCACATTTATAGTTCTGTTGGAAGGCCAAAATCATAGACTACATTGGACAATTTGCCCGCAATATTGTATATCAAATATAAACCAAGGATCATGTAACAGCTTTGCTATAGCCTGTCTCAAGAGACAGCAGTAGGAACTACAGAATTTTATGGCCTCTTGTGTATTTGCCAGTGGTGAAAACAAACATGACACAGCGCCTTGGCCCATAATATGCCCACAAGGAGGTATTATGTCACAAGCTTCCTATGGTATGATGAAGGCTATAGTTACAATAGCTTGGATGGCTCAGCCACTTCTCAGATCTGCGCTGTACCTTGCGCTTTACCAAGAGGCTTGCCCTGGAGAATTATTGACAGGCCCTGTTAGGCTCTTCTGCAAAGTGTGCATTTTTCAAGGCAGGATAGCAAATTGTTTAATGTGGTTTTGAGATTTCCCCTTCTGTTAGACAAGTATCTAGAAATTTGTAAAGAATATAGTAAATTCTCCTGTAATTTTTTTTGCATGAGACACATGGGAGTCCTGGTTCAAATCTTTACAGTTTTGCCTTACAGAAGTCCAAAGGCTGTAAACTTGTTGAAAGAAAAGGAAAAAGGTCAGAGGTCAGATATGGGTGAATATCACCCACTAGAGATACGTGGCCTGGAGATCTGGGCCATAATATATACAGGTGAAATCTTGGCCCACACTGATGTAAATGGGAGTTTTGCCTTTGACTTCACTGCGGCCAATATTTTACCTTATATTAATTCAGCAACTGATGATTGCACCATTTGTCTTTACTTGGCCTTTTGTCAATAAAAGATCAGTCAATCCAGGGTATTATATGTCCCCTCCCTCCCTTCACCGTAGTATCTGAGCATATTCATGAATGTGTCCTTATAAAACCCTCTGATAAGAAATTACATCACAGTAACTGTGCATATACTTCTTCTGTAAGCAAAGCAGAATTATGTCTTGTGTGGGCTGGTTGCTGTGTTCTCCAGTCTAAAAAAACTTTCCCCACTGAAAGGTTTAGAGTAGGGGGGAGGCATGTAATTATTTTTAAGAAAAACAAAACACTTTCCACTACACTTTATCTTTTCTTTTTCTGTGGTGAGAGTCAGGTAATTTAGATGTCTGTTATCAGTTTTTCCTATTGGAACTGCACAGGCTCAGCGTAACTGATGTGCAATAATAATATACATCTGTTCTTTGAAATGCACCGGGGAAAGTCAGTTAGACTGTAATTCATGCCTTTTATGGTAGCAAAGTAATTAACGCCCCATGCAAACTTTCTTTTTTAAAGTATGTGATGAAACAATACAGTAAAGCTATCTGTAGAATAGACCATTTTAATCAACAAAGGTTATAAACCCTAGAGCGTCGCAACAATTATAAAGATTAGGGCCTGAATTCAGCAAAGCACTTAAATATATGCTTAACTTTAAAGACACGCTTAAGTCCTACTGAAGTCGGTGGGAATTTAAGCACGTGACTAGGTGCTTTTCTGAACAGGAAGGGAGGTAATGAGGATATTATACTGTACACAGATTTTTAAACAGTGATGGACAAAATTTAAGAATATGGAGGTTAAATGTATGGATTCAGTGAAGCCAAAATAAGAACAGGTCCAAATGAAATACAGTGCTTAGATCAGCTCAGTGAAGGAGGCCTATTCCATTGCCAGGTCTTCAGAGACCTTGGCACTCCTCCCCCATGAACTACTCTGGCCTCTAGCTCTCCATATCATTAATAGAATCATAGAAGATTAGGTTTGGAAGAGACCTCAGGAGGTCATCTAGTCCAATCCCCTGCTCAAAGCAGGACCAACCCCAACTAGATCATCCCAGCCAGGCCTTTGTCAAGCCTGGCCTTAAAAACATCTAAAGGTGGAGATTCCACCACCTCCCTAGGTAACCCAGTGCTTCACCACCCTCCTAGTGAAAAAGTTTTTCCTAATATCCAACCTAGACCTCCCCCACTGCAACTTGAGACCATTGCTCCTTGTTCTGTCATCTGCCACCACTGAGAACAGATGAGCTCCATCCTCTTTGGAACCCCCTTCAGATAGTTGAAGGCTGCTATCAAATCCCCTCTCATCCTTCTCTTCTGCGGTCTAAATAAAAGAACTGTAGGGACAGATCCTCATCTATCTACATGGATGCAGCTCTATTTACTTCAATGACCCTACAGCTCTTTTCAGAGCATTCATACCTTGTGCTCTGGATTCCTTTAGATGCCAGAGCCCACACAAATTTAACATGGCACTGAGATGCAGAGACTCAGTGGGGCCTTACAGCCCAAATCCTCACTACTGGACATTAGTTTCAAGTCTCTTCAGAGAGGTTAAGGCCTGAGGCTCTGATTCAGGCACACAGCCCTCTTCATGACAGTACTTTAAGCACATGCTAAAGCCTCAGTGAAGCCAATGGGATTTAAGCATGTGCAGAGGTGCTTTGCTGATTCGGGACACGAACAAACCATCTTTTCTCTCATGGAGGTGGTTCCTCCAGGTCACCACTGAAACCCATTGACAGGACAGAATAGCAAAGTCTGCACTAGCACACTGCCTAAGTCAGACGTGGCCAACCTAAGCCTGAGAAGGAGCCAGAATTTACTGATGTATATGGCCAAAAAGCCACAGTAATACCTCAGCAGCCCTGCATCAGCTCCCCACCCCAACTCCCAGTGCCTCCCGCCCACCGGCAGCCCTGCTGATCAGCGCCTCCTCATCCCTCCCGCACCTCCCGATCAGCTGTTTTGTGGTGTACAGGAGGCTCTGTGGAGGGAGGGGAGGAGGGAGGGCACAGCAGGCTCAGGGGAGGGGGCAGGAAGGGATGGAGTGGGAGCAGGGCCAGTGGCAGAGCCAGGGGTTGAGCAGTGAGCACCCCCTGGCACATTAGAAAGTTGGCACCTGTAGCTCCAGCTCAGGAGTTGGTGCCTATGCAAGGAGCCGCATATTAACTTCTGAAGAGCCACATGTGGCTCTGGAGCCACCCCTGACCTAAATAGTAGTTGTTCTGTGGATATGCAAAAGACATCAGCTTCCTTTGTTGTCAATTCAGCACTTGAAGTCAATTCAGCATCTGAAGAGAAAAAAGTGTGGGGGGAGGGAAGTAGCTTTTGTGCATTACATGTTTATTTTTCATTAATCCATGTACATAGCCCGCCCCCCTGCATCCTGCCAAGACTCACAATCATGCAATACTTTATGCACTGGGAGCATCAACAGGGCCACTCACAGCCTGTATAGCTAAGCATGGGCAAAAGTCTTTGCATAATCAAGACTTAGTTTGAATAACCTAGCACATGTAGCAAAATTATGGAGACTGACTTCAACATTTGTCAGAAAACTCAAGGGTTCATCTTTTACATGCCAAGACACTGCAGCAATTGATGCTGTCTGTGGAATCATCACATGTTCAACCACCTCTGCAATAGGCACATTCAGGAAAGCAATGATTTAAGGGCTCTAGTTTTGCCCTCTAGGGAGGTAAACCACTTGTTGACACTCATGGGATTCACAGACATGTGTGAAAAGTAGAAAAGACTCCCTTGAAGTTCTACTTTTAACTCCGTGCACTTCCTTCATCTTTTTAAGCCAGATCCTTAATACGGTTTATGGCTTGTGAATAACTGAGTAATAAAGTGAAGGACTGGATGCAATAAATCATGATACCCCATTATAAATTAGCATATGATACTGTACTCGGGGGTTCTGAACTCATGATGCATGAGTTACTTTGATTTCTGTTTTCTGTGATCTACTTGTCCACCCTAAAAATCTCTTTTTTTCCTCCTTTTTTAAAATTCAATACAGCACTGAGTTTCATTAAATGTTTATGATCCTATTACAGGATACATTTTTTTAGATCACTGTAATAAAAGGGAGTTGATAAAACTTCATTATCTGTAGTGTCAGAGGATGAATAAAATCTTATATCTACAAAGTTTGTCCATAATATTTGCTGCAATAACTCTTTGAAAAACCACCATTGTAACTAGAATTAATATCACAAAAAGACACAGTGTGGTCCTTAGACATTGACAGCACAAAGGATGTGAAGGAAACGCTACACAGATAGACTTCTATTGTCATTGCATTAATTACATGCCGGCATCACTTTTTTTAGTGCATTATCATGGTGGAACTATACTAGTATATTTTGCCAAAGGCTAACAATCATAAGAATAGATTTACAGTGAGTGCATGGGTGCAGAATTAATGTGGTCCTTTCATTACAAAAAAAGAACAACAAAAACTGCCATCATTTAAATCATTTCTCAAAGGATCAACAAAATCAGGGCTATAAAATTGCACTTGGCTCATCTTGAAGTTCTAACTGGATGCAGAAGTAATAAGATTTCAAAGATCAGAGGAAGGTTGTTTTAATACCTTTACATTCTCCAAGTAAAGATGACTTCATTTTTTCTTCTAGCAGATGTGAAAGAAGCGCCATTTTAATGAAATCCCATTCCCAGCTTTGCTTTCTATAAAAATTATAACATTGCAAAAAATGGTATTAACTGCAGCTGTAAAACTTACCTAAACCCCACCTATGACACTTTAAGAGTCCAATTTTGTTCAGAAAGTGAATTGGACTGGGATATACTACAGAGGCATTTAATCATAGACTAATGCAGGGGTAGGTAACCTATGGCACGTGTGCCAAAGGCGGCACGTGAGCTAATTTCCAGTGGCACTCACACTGCCCGGGTCCTGGTCACCGGTCTGGGGGGCTCTGCATTTTAATTTAATTTTAAATGAAGCTTCTTAAACATTTTAAAAACCTTATTTACTTTACACACAACAATAGTTTAGTTCTATATTATAGACTTACAGAAAGAGACCTTCTAAAAACGTTAAAATGTATTACTGGCACGTGAAACCTTAAATTAGAGTGAATAAATGAAGACTTGGCACACCACTTCTGAAAGGTTGCTGACTCCTGGACTAGCGTCATTAACAACAGGCAACAGGCTAACTAGCTGCAATTGAATCCCTACACTTCTGCAGATAAGGGATAGAGCAACTGGAGAGTGTAAAAAGGAAGGAGGGTGGGAAGGAGAGGAGTTCAGAGCTGTGCAGTGGGAAATGTAGAGGGAGTTTTAACTCTGCCTCCTGCCCCACCTCCCACATACATGCCCCCTCCACTTCCTAGTTTCTGCTCCCCTTCAATAAATGCTCCTCCTGGCTCCAAGCAAGAGTGAGATAAACCAACACAGGAAGGGGAGCTGGCAAGGAACCAGAATGGGAGATGCGTAAGGGGAAAGAACATAGGATGAGAGACAATAGGTACTACAATGAGAAACTAAGTATTAAGAGTTGCAATCAGGAAGCCATTTGCTGTGTATAACAACAGCTTTATTGAACCTAAAAGTTTATGAACAATGCAACCGATGACATTGTTCCTATATACCACTAGAGCTGATGTTTAGATATACTAATCTCACACACATACACACACTGCTTTTCATACCCAGCCCTCGTAATACTGAAGGAAGATGGGTTGGCATCCCTGTTTAGCAACTGGTTCGCAAAAGAGGTTTGTGTTTGCTACCACTTCCAGTTATAGGAGTTAGGACACATCTACACTACAGACCTTTCCTGGCATAGGTACATCAGTCAGGGGCATGAAGAGCTGTGATACCTGACTGACACAGCGCTGCTAGCAAAAGCCCCTTAAGTAGATGCAGTTATACCAACAAAGCTGCACTATTGCTGGTATAGCGAAATAATCTATACTACCAAAAGTGCTGTTTTGCCAATATAAGCTGCGTACAAACCAGGAATGCCTGGCTGCTATAATATACCATTATGGTGTAAGCTCATGCTTCTCATGTGTTAGGTTTGGGGTTCATTCGCTGACAGCCCAAACAAATCTGAGGGCTTGGCTACACTACAAAATTAAGTTGACTTTATCTAATTTGACCTCGAGCCCCCGAATCAACGAAGTCGATTGTGCGTGGCCACACCACGCTCATTGTCTCGATGGAGTGCATCCTCACTAGCAGCGCCTGCATCGATGCACAAAGCAGTGCATCATGGGTAGCTATCCCTAAGTGCAACTTGCCACAGTGTGTTTTGGGAAGTTTGTGCAATGCTTCATGGGACCAAAACATTGTTGCAGACCACCTTGTCAAAGAGTACATAAACCAAAAGGGATACTTTTCAATGGTGTTTCAAGCACTGGTGGATCACGGGGGCGTTTCACCGACATCAGCGTAGGATGGCTGGGAAAGGTTCATGATACGTGCATCTTTAGGAACTCGGATCTGTTAAAAAAGCTGCAATCCAGGACTTTCTTTCCAGACCACAGAATTATCATTGACAACATTGAGATGCCTATAATTATCCTGGGAGACCCAGCCTACCCCTTGCTCCCATGGCTCATGAAGCCATACACTGGCCGTCTGGACAGCAGTAAGGAGCGGTTCAACTATAGACTTGTCAAGTGCAGAATGGTGGGTGAATGTGCCTTTGGTCGTTTGAAAGGGCGCTGGAGAAGTCTACTAAGAAGGTTGGACCTTAGTGAGGAGAACATCCCCATGGTTATAGCTGCCTGCTGTGTGCTCCATAATATCTGTGAAAAAAAAGGGGGAAAATCTTCTGCAGGGGTGGGTGGTTGAGACGGATTGCATTTCTGAGCAATTTTTGAGCAGACACCAGGGCAATAAGAAGAGCACAGCAAGGTGCACTGCGTATCCGCAAAGCTTTGAAAAACTGTTTCAATAATGAGTCACAGTAATGTGAGCTGCTTGTCTGCATTGTGCTTTCCCAAACCTTCACCTGACTTGTATCACTGTCCCTGTAAAGCCAACCCCACGCCCAAGCCCATGGCTTCTACTCAACAAAGAACATTTATTTCTCGAATCCATTTACTTTATTTAACAAACATAAGTAAAGAGGGAGCGCAGAAAGAAAAGATAATCTTGGGGAAAAGGGGTTGTAAGGTTGGAATGGGAGAAACATTTCATCAAAGGTCTGTGAATGGGCACCTTCTGTTCCTTGTACACACACACACACACACACACACACACTCTGAATTAAGTGAAAGGGATAATGGACTTTTCGCCCACGCCTCATGGAATGCTTCGGGGATGGTGATTCTGCACCAGGCAATGCTGGCTGGCTGTCCACCAGGGTCTGCAGAGGGACTCTACCCTCCTGCTTCTGTTCCTGCAGTTCAACCAGATGCCTCAACATGTCTGCTTGGTTCCTCATAATCCGAAGCATCTCATCCTGCGCCACACACTCTCGCTCACTGGAAGCTTTCCTACACTCCATGTCCATGTCTAACTTCTCAGACAGTGAAATCCTCCATGCTGTCAGCTCTGTGTCAGCTGTCCTGGAAGTGTTCATTATCTCAGTGACCATGTTCTCCCGCGTTCTCTTTCTCCGCCTTCTAATCACTGAAAACCTGCTTTCAGGTGTCGATGACCTGCCGAAGGACACATTTCCAGCTGTCAGTCAGGGGAAAAAAAAATAAAGGCGCCATTGTACATGAATCAAATGTTTCCATAGCAAGACTGTTTTCATAAAAATAGCACCACGAACGGGACGGGGAAGAATGTGTTCACTCCCAAATTGTGGAATCTCTCATGTGGGGCCCAAGTCCCCTATCAGCTACTTTAAACTACTTGCCAACCCACGCCAAGCACAGCAAAGGCACGTTAGCGGCCATGTGGTTTGGCGACCCAGAATGTGGGGGGACAGGGGTGTGGGTCTACATGGCCTTTTTTCCCCATATAAGATCACTTTTAATGAGAACTTCCCTCATTTCCCCTAGGCGACCCTATGTGATATCAGTCTCCTGAGGGTAACAGAGACGGAAAGGAAGGAAATGCTGCCAGTGTCTGGGTATAGACCCAGTCCTTATGCTGCTATGCTGTGTACTGCAATGATGCCAGCAGAATTAATCCGGGAGTTGCATGGGAAAGTGTCCTACCATAGTGGAAAAAATAAGACTGCCCTGCCCAGAAACCTTTTGCAAAGGACTGCAGAGTACCTCCATGAAAGTTTCCTAGAGATATCAATGGAGGATTCCTGGGCTATCTAAGTCCACATAAACAGTCTTTTCCATTGGGGTCACCCTCTGCATACCTGGAGCGGCCTCTTATGAGCAGAGAACCACAGCACCTCAATTTTTCTTCACAGTAAACATGCAGTACCGCCGAATGTGTGTGCCTGGTAAAGTTTAACTGGACTTTCACTGTAACTGTATACTCACCAGAGGTGCCTTCCCCAGCATCACGGTCAGCCACCGTGATGTCTTACAACCCCCAGGACTCCAGGATTAAAAATATTTCCTGACTCTTGGGGAGAATGGATCCACCGTTCGCCTGTTTCCCATTCTCCTCCTCCTCTTCCTCATCTACCATATCGTTCTCCTTGTTGTCCCTAGACTCACACACCTTTGAGGTGCCCACGTTGCTTGTGGGGGTGCTGGTAGGGTCACCCCTGAGAACTGCATGCAGCTCTTTGTAGAACCAGTATGTGTAGGGTTCAGCACCAGAACGACTGTTTGCCTCCCTTGCCTTCTGGTACGCTTTGTGAAGTTCTTTTATTTTCACATGGCACTGCTGCGTGTCCACCGTTTAGCCCTTCTCCTCCATTCTACAAGATATCTTTGCATAGATGTCGGCCTTTCTTCTGCTGGATCGGAGCTCTGCTTGCACAGACATTTCTCCCCGCACAGCGATGAGATCCACCACCTCCTGTGCAGACCAGGCCGGAGCATGTTTGGGGTGTGTAGTCTCCATGATTAGCTGGGCTCAAGCTGGCACACTCCCAATGCTGATCAAAGAGGAAATGGGAAATCAAAAGTTCCCAGGGCTTTAGCAGGGGAGGGGCTGTTTCCTGTGTACCTGGCTGCAGTGCAGCAGAGTTGAGAATGATCTCCAGAGCGGTCACAGATGAGCACTGTGGGACACCACCTGGAGGCTAATTAAGTCAAATTACACAATTCTGCGTCTGCACTACCTTGCAGTTGGGCCACGAAAATCGAACTAAGCCCTATGCCTCTTGCACAGTGATGAGCTGCCAAAATCTTAAGAACCGGTTTCCTACTGGATCTTCGGTGGCACTTCAGCGGCAGGTCCTTCACTCGCTCCGGGTCTTCGGCGGCATGTCGTCAGCGGGTCCTTCAGTGCCACCAAAGACCCAGAGCGAGTGAAGGACCCACCGTCAAAGTGCCGCTGAAAACCCGGTAGGGAACCGCCCAGTGAGTACAAGCCCCATGTGCCTCCCGAAACCGCCTGCCCCCCCCGCAATCTGACCCCCACCCACGTCCTGCCCCGACTGTCCCCCTCAGAACCCGCAACCCATCAACCCCCCCTGCTCCTTGTCCCCTGAACAGCCCCTCCCGAGACCCCCCCCCCAGACCCCCGCAACCTAACTGCTCCTCAGGACCCCTTACCCAACTTGCCCCGCTCCCTGTCCCCTGACTGCCCTTACCCCATCCACCACCACCCCGATAGACCCCCCCAGAACTCCCACGCCTACCCAACCCACCCCGTTCCCCATCCCCTGACTGCCCCCCTAGAACCTCGGCACCCACCAACCACTCCCTGCTCCTCCTCCCAGCCCCGGCCCAGCCCCCTTACCATGCTGCTCAGGGCAGCGTGTATGGATGCCGTGCCACCTGCTGGAGCTCGCAGCCCCACCCTTACCATGCCGCTCAAAGTGGCAGGAGCTGCCGAGCTGCCCAGGAGTGGCGCAGAGCCCTCCCAGCAGGCGGCGTGACGGGAAGGGCCAAGTGGTGAGTGCCCTGGCTAAAGGAAGCCCTGGCCGCCCCGCTTCTCTCTCTCTCCCCCCTGCTCCCTCCCCCTCCCCTCTGCTAGCCGGGGCGCACACTCCACTTCCCGGGGCACGTCTGCAGCGCAGGGAGTCCCACTACCCAAAAGTTTGCACCCTGGCTCCGGCCACCCTGCAGGGGTTTTTTTGGTTCACCACTCCAGCCGCCCCGCAGGTTTTTTTTTTCGCTTGGGGCGGCAAAAAAGCCAGAGCCAGCCCTGATGATATATTATGGAAAATTTTGACCAGCTGAATCATTAGCATTTCTAATATGTTAGAATCTGGGGGTTTCCCTCGCCACCCCCAAATGATTGAAAGATGTATTTTAAAACAAACCTTGGAGCCATTTTTATATGAACTAAAGGATTGGATTGTGCCTCTAAGTCTTAACTGTTTAACTTTTGTTCAATTTAGCATTGTTTAAGCTGTGCGGGGTGGGGGCGGGGAAAGAGACTGCAGTGAATATCGGCGAAGGCCTTTTGCGAGAGCACAAAGGGTAAAAATTAAGTTAGTGTCTAGTATTTCTGAAACCACCACAAAGCTGCTATGGTAAAGAGGATGTTGATCTCCCACATATGTTATTTCACACCTGTTAGCTTGCAATGCTAACTGTATCCAATTAGTTTCTTTCCCGTTGCATTTGTGGTTAGCAAAAAACACCAAACCCTCTTAAGCAGTGGCTTCATGCGTACACTTTAGACTCTAACACACGTTGCTTTGAGAACTCCATCAGGAGGGACAGTAACCTGAGTACTTTAGCCTCCATTGCAGAATCGCTCAAGGAGCAGGACCCCAGGCGACAATGCATTAACTGCTTTCTGGACATTTGTGTTTTAGGAGGATAAAGGAGTGGATTATCAGAGAGGATGGCAGGACAGCAAGAGAGAGAAAGAGAAATAAACTGAAAACGAGGAGTGAGAAACAGAAAGAAAAAAGACAATGCATTGCTTACAAGGAATTAAACATGCTCTCTGGACATTTAGGTTTACATTTTCAAAGGAGTCTATAGGAGTTTAGCACCTAATTGTACTAGCTCCTTTTGAGATCAGTTCATTTAAACACAGCTAGGTGAAGGAGGGTGTTTGAATTAAGCCCCACTCCAGAGCACCATTCATTCTGAAGCCTTGTCCACACCATAGTATTTTGGCTTTGCAAGCCTCTTACATACCTGTAGCACATTTTGCATCCATGCACAAACCTCCTTGCAATAGGGAACATGTCAAGGCTCACTACTGTTGCAACCTACAGGGGATCACTCAGTGCCTTTACAGTGCTAAAAGGGCCAGGAACACAAGTGTTGCAGCTGTAATGGTGCAATCAGTTCTCTCGCTGAAGTTCTCACTGTGGTCCTGCCATTGCATTGGTGACAGTTCAGAGCCCTGGCACTATTACCTCTCAAGCTATTCCTCTACCAGCTGCTGGCCAGTCTGACAGCATCTGAAGCAGTCAGCTGCTCTCAGCTCTGCCCAGTCCATTTTCCCCCTCATACAAACCACAGAGCAGCAGAGACAGACACAAAGAAATAATTTAAATCCAGCATTGTTAATAATGTTTCTAGGAGGAACCCAAACAGATTCAAGCTTCCTAAATCTTCAAGCATGAGCACCATGGAATAATATAAGTCTGTCTGTCTGCCTGCCTGCCAATAGCTTGGGGGGGATAGCTCAGTGGTTTGAGCATTGGCCTGCTAAACCCAGGGTTGTGAGTTCAATCCTTGAGGAGGCCATTTGGGGATTGGTCCTGCTTTGAGCAGGGGGTTGGACTAGATGATCTCCTGAGGTCCCTTCCAACCCTAATAATCTATGATTCTATGACACCCCCATGGCACCTGTAAGCAGCAGGGCATAGAATCTGCCCCCATCATATACAAGTGCTTGTGAAGGACCAAACCTTTCTGAAAAATCCATTGGACCAAACCAAACAGTGTGAGCAGATCCAGATACACCATGTGGGCCACAGAGAGAAGTGCTGGGGTTTGTGGATTACATACAAGAATCTACAGGCCCTGCAATGTTTGCAGAGAGCATGCTGGGCAGATGTGGTCCATTGTCTGCATCTGAAACAGGGTGGGCAGTTTGGAAGCACTACACCATTGTCGCCAGTTCAATTCTGCTGGTGCAGTTTGTAACTCTGCAGTTCTGAATGTAAGCAAAGCTTGAAAGGAACATGCAAATGTTATTAATAGTGAAAAGAAGTAGAGCATGTACAGATATGCAAAGAGCAGCAGATGATGAAGGCCTGCGTAGCAGAGTACAGCAGTATGTTTCAGTCATCTCACTCAAATACCATATGCAGCTTTTAAAGTTGACATTTCATTTGATGTTATGATAGTGTGAGGGAAAGAGACTCACGTAGGTTCTACTCTGAAGTGCAGCCCAAGACACAAAGGTATGTGTGAGGGGTGGGGGAGAGAGAAAAATGGCAGAAGAACTCAGAGAGAGTAAAAGCTTGTCAATTACAGAGCATCATCTGGGGATTCAAATCAAGATGCACTTCTCCAGACAAATCATTTGTTAGTCTGAGATTATTTTGATTGCCACAAGATGACAAGTAGTTAAAAAATACATGCTTAGGTTTAGCTTCTTTCCTGCTCAGAACTGCATAAAAGGGGGAGAGAGCTCTCAGGGAACTGGTTAAGGCTCCCTGATTATGGTCCTGATTCTCAAATTGCCCCTGAACTCATGTAAATTAGAGCAGCCTTGGGGCTGCTCTAATTTATGACAACTAGCTGCTCTCCCTAGGGAAGCCTATGACAGTTATGAATTGTCAGAACTGGCTGTGCTTTGCTCTGCCCATAGGCACTGACTCCGTGGGTGCTGGAGCACCCATGGAAAAAAATTGGTGGGTGCTCAGCACTCACCGGCAGCTCCCCGTGGCCCCACCCCCCGCTCCAACTCACCTCCGCCTCCGCCTCCTCCGCAAGCATGCCATCGCATCCTGCTTCTCCTCCCTCCCTCCCCGTGCTTGTGCCACGAAACAGCTGATTTGCGTGGCAGGGAGGGAGGAGGAGAAACGTGGTGCTGGGGGAAGAGGCAGGGCTGGGGCAGGGATTTGGGGAAGGGATCCAATAGGGCCAGGGAGGGGGAAGAGTTAGGGTGGGGACTTTGAGGATGGGGTTGGAATGGGGGTGGGGATGGGGTGGAGTCGGAGTGGGGCCAGGGGTGGGGAAAAGGGCGAGGGGGGGGTGGGCACCCAGCAGCGCTGGAGAAAGTTGGCACCTGTGGCTCTGCCCCTAGTTTGCCACCTACATTAAGGGGGCAGCGATTGGCATAGAAACTGGTTCTGCCATGTGTATGTCAGTGGACGGGTCCCTTTCCCTTCTGCTGAGGAATTTCTCAACCAGGCAGCTGTGACCAGATCCTAGTTCTTTCGTGCTGCCAGAGCCAGTGCAGAGAATCTGACCTTCCATTCCAAACAAAAAGAAAGTCTACATTTGACAAGATTTTGTAGGTTTTTAAAGAACATTTTGATCAGGTCCCTCAGTAATGCAGACTTAGGAATTTTATGTTCTTCTGTAATAGGTCTGTCCCGCATTCCCTTCTCATCACACACACTAAGGCCTGGTCTATACACTGTTAGATCAATGTAAGCTACCTTATGTCAACCTAATAATGAATGTGTCTATACTACCAGGTCCCTTCTGCCGACGTAATTTGGCTGCTACGTCGACTTAATTACTCCATCTCCGCGAGAGGCATAGTGCTTAATTCAATGTTGTTAGGTTGATGTAGATGCAGTGTAGACACTGTTATGCTTACGTCGACTTAACTGGCCTCCAGGAGGTGTCCCACAATGCTCTCTGTGACCGCTCTGGTAAACATTTTCATCTCTGCTGCACAGCAGCCAGATATGCAGGAAACAGCCCCTCCCCGTTAAAGGATCGGGAACTTTTGAATTTCCATTTCCTGTTTTTTTCAGTGTGGAGAGCTCGTCTGCCCAGTTGATCATGGTGGCTCCATGCACCAAGCGCACTCCAGCCTGGATACACGGGAGGTGGTGGATCTTCTTGGTCTGTCAGGAAAAGAGGCTGTGCAGGCACAGCTCCGATCCAGCCATAGAAACATAGACATCTCTGAGCAGATCGCGCAGGGCATGGGGGAGAAAGGCTGCACCAGGGACATGCAGCAGTGTTGCATGAAAATCAGGGAACTGTGGCAGGCAAGGCAAGGGAGGCAAACAGTCACTCTGATGCAGCACAGCACACACGCCACTTCTACAAGGAGCTACGCATGATTCTCAGGGGTGACCCCACAGAGCAGCGTGGATACCTCTGAAGAGCCGGATTCCTGGGCCAGCTCCAGCTTTTTTGCCACTCTAAGCGGCGGGGAAAAAAAGAAAGAAAAAAGAAAAACCCAATTGAGCTGCCACTGAAGTGCTGCCGAAGAGGAAGACAGGGAGTGAAGGACTTGCCACCGAATTGCCGCTGAAGACTGAAGTGGACCGATTGGGCTGCTGCCGAAGTGCCGCCGCTACCAACCCGGACGTGCCGCCTGAACAATGGACAGACTGTTGCCCCTTTCTATTGGCTGCCCCAGGCACCTGCTCTCTTCGCTGGTGCCTGGAGCCGGCCCTGCCACTGCAGGCATCACCGAGGAGGAGGTCTCAGATGAGAAAGTGGGGGAGGAGAATGGGAGACAGGCCAGCGGAGGATCCGTTCTCCTGGAGAGCCAGGAGCTGTTTGTAACCCCGGAGCAGGTTCTCCCAGATAAGATGAAGGTGAAAGAGAATGTGTGAGGACATGTTTAATGAGATTATGAACGCCTCTGGGACAGACACCGACCAGAGAGCGTGGAGGATTTCTCTCTCTGAAAAACTGGACATGGACATGGTGAGCAGGAGAGCAGCCCAGAACAGTGAGTGTGGCACACAGCAGGAGATGCTGGGGATTCTGAAGGGACAAAAAGACATGTTGAGGCATCTGGCTGACCTTCAGCAGAAACACCTGGAGGTTAGGCTCCCTCTGCAGCCCCTGAAGAATGGCATTCCAGCATTGCCGTATTCCCCCTCTCCCTCTCTCAAACATTCCAGGAAGTGAGCGGGGGAAATACAATATCCCTTCCACTCAACCCCGGGGAAGGGTCCTAAGAATAAAAAGTTACACATACGATGATGATGTGACAGGTGAGGCCACTGTGCTTTTAAAGACAAGACTAATATGTTTTCCCTTCCCAATTTTATTCCACTGTGTATCCAAGGTTACGTTATTTTTGTGATCTTTAAGTTTCAGTATGTTTGTGCAATAAAAGTCCAAGTCTTGTGAATGAAATTATCTTTATTAATTTAAAATGGGGTGGGGGGGAGACAGGGAAACTGAGGCAACAGAGGGGATGTGCTGGAAAGAAAAATCCAGCAGCCAGAGCTAGGTTTATACTATGGGAAGGCACAATGCAGAGAAGCAGTGCACATTACCGTGGGTCATTACTGAAATAGGTTTTAAAAGCCTCCCTGAGATGCAGTGCTTCACACTGAGCTCTTCTTATAGCTCTGGTATGCGGCTGCTCAACATTAGCAAATAACCTATCTGCCTTCCCACCACTGTGGAAATGTCTCTCCTTTTGCCTCACAAATATTATGAGGCACACTGCAGGCAGCTATAACCCTGAGTCTCTACGCAAAAGAATAAATGGACACAAATCTGACATCAGGAATCATAACATTCAAAAACCAGTAGGAGAACACTTCAACCTCTCTAACCACTCAGTGACAGACTTGAAGGTGGCAATTTTGCAACAAAAAAACTTCAAAAACAGACTCCAAAGAGAAACTGCTGAACTCGAATTAATATGCAAATTAGATACAATTAACACTGGCCTAAACAGAGACACGGAATGGTTGGGTCATTACACTAATTGAATCTATTTCCCTATGTTAAGTTCTCCTCACACCTTCTATGGGCCATCTTAATTATCACTTCAAAAAGTTTTTTTTCCTTCTGCTGATGATAGCTCATCTCAATTGATTAGACTTTTCCTGTTGTTATGCATACTTCCACCTTTTCATGTTCTCTGTATGTATAAATGTCTCCTGTCTGTGTGTTCCATTCTATGCATCCGAAGAAGTGAGCTGTAGCTAAAATAAATTTCTTAGTCTTTAAGGTGCCACAAGTACTCCTGTTCTTTTTGTGGATACAGACTAACACGGCTGCTACTCTGAAACCTGAGGATATTGTTTTTACTGAGGTCTAAGTTAGTAACCAAACTGCGCCAGCGACCCTTTAAATGGCCAAAGGCACATTCAACCATCATTCTTCACTTGCTGAGCCTGTTGTTGAACCAATCTTTGTTGCTGTCCAGGTGTCCAGTGTCTGGCTTCATGAGCCATGGGAGTAAGGGTAGGCTGAGTCTTCCAGGATCACTATTGGCATTTCAGTGTCACCAATGGTTATTTTGCATTTGGGAAAGAAAGTCCCAGATTGCAGCTTTCTGAACAGACCTGTGTTCCTAAAGACACATGTGTGATGCACCTTCCCTGACCATCCCATGTTGATGTCGGTAGCATGGCCCCAGTGATCCACCAGTGCTTGCAACATCATTGAAAAGTGTCCCTTTCTGTTTATGTACTCTTTGGCAAGGTGGTCTGGTGCCAAGACTGGGATATGCATGCCATCTATCGCCCCACCGCAGTCAGGGAACCCCATCATGAAAAAATCATCCAATATCACATGCACCTTGCCCAGAGTCACAACCCTTCTTAGCAAAAGGCAATTCATTGCCCTGCACACTTGGGTCACAACAACCTCCACAGTGGGTTTACCAACTCCAAATTGATTCCCCACTGACTGGTAGCAGTCTGGTGTTGCAAGCTTCCACACAGTGATTGCCTCTTGCTTCTTCACTGTCAGAGCAGGTCTTATTTTAGTGCTGCTGCACTGCAGAGCTGGGAAGAGCGCTGCACACAGTTCCTGGAAAGTGGCCTTGTGCATGACAAAAGTTCTGCAGCCACCGCTCGTCATCCCAAATCTGCATAATGATGCAGTCCCACCAGTCAGTGCTTGTTTCTCGGGACCAGAAATGGCGCTCCACTGTGTTCAGCTGCTGCGTGACCACCAGCAGCAACTGGGAATTGTTTCATTCTATGGCTTCCAGCTGGACTGCTTGAAGGACATTGCCATGTTCCACGCAGTGGCTCTGGAAACACCGTAGGATAAGGGGTGTGGTGTTTGTAATGCTCACAACAATAGTGCACAACTGAGCAGGGTCCATACTTCTTGGGACATAGCATACACGAGGCTATGCCAGCCTTTTAAAAAAAAGTGTGAAATATTATGGGTTGCAGTTGAAATCAGGGGAAGGAGGGAGAAATCTGCATCATGGGATGTTGAAGCCATTTATCCAGTCCTCCCCTGCAAGAATGTTTTGGTCCCATGAGGCAAGGCAAGCCCTTCCCAAAACCCCATGTGGCGAGTTGCATTGTGGGATAGCTACCCACGGTGCACTGCTCTCTGCATTGATGCAAGTGCTGCTAGTGAGGATGCACTCCACTGACAAAAGAAGTGTGGTGTGGACAGGCACTACCAACTTAATTACTGTGGCTGGATGTTGACTTAATTGAAGTCGACTTAAGTTGGTAGTGTAGACATGCCCTAAGATACAGAGAACACATGCATGTACTTTGGAAACTTGCTAACATCACTGAAGAGTTCATCTGGTTTCATTTCATTTTGCAGGTTTTTTCTCTCTCCCCACCACCTGGAATTACATGTGGTGTTTAATTTACACACTGGTGGAACTTCAGTTGTAATTTGTGCCAGCTGATTACCCTAGAAGGGAAGACAGTAGTGGCAGCTAACGAAGTTAAATGATGCAGGGTGGGGAGAAGAGAAAGATTTTCCTTGTCCACACCCACTCCCACCCACTATCCCCCTTGTTAGAGATTTTAATGATCACCTTGGAATATTTGCAAACCTGTTTTAATTTGTGTTAGCACTCTGTGCTGCCATGCTTATTCTGCTGGGAACATCCGTTATGTTTCAGAAATCGAGCCATTGTACTTTCTTGTCTAGATGGACGAGTGTCTGATGCAGTATGGTAAATCCTACGGTTCTGGGCACAGCTCCCTTCGTTCTGAGGTGAACTGCAAAGCCAAAACTAAAGTATTTTAGTTTAGGGCTCTTAATGATGTATAAAGATGATGGCCTCAGATTTTATTTTGTTGAAGCAACGTGGCAGTACTGGTTAGATATAAATGGATGTGAATACACTAATTAAGAGACACTCTAGAAGCATAAAGTGTCTTCCATTGACTCTTAGTTTTACACATCCCGGGCCTTTTCCGTATGGCTAAGTGACTGTACCCAGACTATATACCAGGTACAAAGTTCAACCCTGGAGTAATATTGCATAAGTTATGTTATAGGTTATACTGCATTCCTGTCTTTAAGTTGTCATGTGAGCATGGAAGGAAACTGCTGATCAGGGCTTAAATTCAGCTGAATCTGTGTGAAGTGGAGCTCTGGTAAATATTTTTAAACCCACGGGACTAATATCCCGAGCCCCATCGCCTCCTGCAGGGGGCTCCAGGAAATACTCTTTCAGAATTTAAGCCCTCTGCTCAAGAGGAATCTGCTCATGTTTAAAGGCCATTTTATTAAGGAGGCTACAGGGCTCCTACTGTGCAAGCAGATAGTTGTCTACACTGAAAAATTAGATAGCCAAGTTTTCTGCATCTGGGGGTTCTACAGTTGCACTCCTATGCCTTATTGACGAGCCTCAGCTATTGCCCAAGGCAAAATTTAACACCGTCATTAAAAAATAAAAGCAGATGTGACTGTGAATGCTTCTTTGCCTCCTTTTTAAGTATTTGAATATTTGCCTTCCAGGAGACTAAAAAGGCCTGATCCAAAGTCCGATGGAGTCAATGGAAAGATTCCCATTTAACGAGCATAGTTCTATTCTTTTCTTAACAGCATTAACTATAAGATTGACTGCAAGTGTATTGGTGTGGGAGACAACACCTGAATGCCACTAGTTTGTCATGACAGCTGATAATCCACTGTGTGTGTGACAACTTGTCAAATTCGGTGCAATCTTCCATTGAAAACAACACATTTTTAGCAGCTGTGGGATATAGCTCACGTAGCGATGCTGTGAAACTCGCAAGTCTTATAAGAATCAAATCTTTGTAACATAGCACATGCATTGCACTGAAGGAAATTTGAAAAAACTACACAAAATTCTACTACTCAGCTGCTAATTTTTGTTAAATGTGCATTAATGGCTTTTATTAAATTGGATAGAGTGTCAGCAGTACCCAGTATAACACTTCCTATTCTCCCTCTTTCATGCCTGCCTTTATCTCACCTCACAAAAATTGGCTGGTTTGATATTAAAAGCAGGAGTGCATTGCAGGGAGAAGTAATTCTCTGGGCCTCACAGCTTAATCCAGAGAGATTCTCTGCCTCTCTCTGGTCTCAGGATCACACAGCACTAGCATGTGGATGAAGACTGTCTGGTTTCCATTTTTCAAGGAAAAACATCTTCCCAAGTTCCTGCCTATCACCTCCCCACACCGCCTCCAAGCATTTAAACACTTTCCCCCTCCAAAATGCAACTATAAAACCAGGCTGCTCTGAGGAAGTGCTCTTTTCACCAGTGTTCACTTGACTGTTCCCCCTCCCTGTTCTTGAATCCAGCCACAGACAGTAAACACGTGTCAACAAATCAGATTTTATGTGAAACAATGAGTCTTGTTTACAACCACGGCACCCCCTAGGGCGCATTCGACACTGCTGCCAACCCCTGAAGAGAAACCCTGTTATTAGAAATTCTTGTAGAGAGCAATTTTTTTTCCATTAGAGGAAATGCAACAAGGTGGGAGTAGTGTAGTTAGTGGGGCGGAAGGGGGGTGGCATGGTTTGCATGCCTTCCCCCCAGCCTGGTCTCTCTCTCTTGCTATACAAGCTTGGAGATGTATTTTCAAAGCAGCCTGCTGTACTTCTTTGCACTCCTTGATTTTGGTATGGAAAGAGCATTGCTTGCTGTGAGGGAGAAAGGAAAGTGGTATCCGAGCTAGGATTCTTAAAGTATCATCCTTCCAGTCTTAGTTATTCTCCTGAAACATTGGCCATATTTGAACCAGAAATGGAAAAATAGACCTTTTTTAGTGTATATCCAACCCATAGTCTGATGTCAACGAGTTACATTCAGAAACTTGTGAACACTTACATACTGTGAGACTTTTGATAAAAATCACAAGAGTTGGCAACACTGAATTTGGCTTGTACTGCCTTGGCAGGCTAGTCCTTGGGGGAGCAGGGTATACTGCTAACCCACTAGTCTGTTTTTTTCTGTCCCTTCACTGTTATCATTGCTATTCACACAAGCTTCCTGCACAAGCACTAGGAGATGATCTTAAGACAAAAAAAAAATCTGGTACAACTCTATGTGCAAGTGCACGTTCACTCAGCTCCTTGCTCTTTCTCAAAAATTCCCCAGTGGAGAAGTCATGGACTTTGACTCATTAAGAATTATTTGTATCACCGTAGCACCTAGGAGCCTTTAGTCCTGAACAGCTAGGTGCTGAACAAACACAGGGGGGGAAGAAGACAGTCCCTGCCCCAGGAGGCTTACTATCTAAGTATAAGACAGGAGACAACTGATTGCTCCCCTATCACTCTATAGCACAAATAAATAATGAGATAATATTGGTCAGTATGCTAGGCTTAGCTCACAAAAATCATAAAGTCCCTGTCTCTGACGAAGGCTGTTGAAATATGAACCCTCTTATCGTGTCTGAATGTCTGCCAGAATTGGCGTTCAGAGTTGGAGGTTGAAATCTGCTCCAGGAAATGTACAGCGGAGGCAACCATAAAAATGCATCAATTCAAGCAAGACTTGGGGACAGGAAACTGCAGTGGGGAACGCAAGCGTTGTGATGTGCATATGATGCCCTGTGGAATTTCTCAGACCCAGAGTACTCTCCCTGCAGACTTTGCATCTGTCTGGTCTTTTATTTTAATAGAAGGGGATTTCCCCCATTTTGTTGTGAGTGTAAGAAGAAACAACTACAGCCCTGGTCCTCAAAGGTACTTAGGTGATTAACTGCCATTGACTTCGACAGGAGTTATGTGCCTAAATCCCTTTGAGGATCTGGACCTATGTGAGTAGAATGTAACTGCTCTGAACACTGCTGCTCATTTGTGATACAGTCACTCATGGCAGCCTGATTTTGATAGCTTTTAATGATTTTTCTTCCCTTCTGTTCAGAAGATGATGAACTATCATGATTACACACTTGATTTCCCAATTGTAGAAACATGATGGGATATTCCAATGGCCAAGCTTAGACGATCTCCTGGACTGAAACTCCTTTTACCTTGTCCTCATTAGCTATTATGTAACCATTTGGGGGGAACAAAACTACCATACTTTGTTCTGTATGTACTGTATGCAAGGAACAAAGTACCAAGGCATATTTAAATAACAAAATAATCAACTTCAGAGCCCTACTTATGTACAATACTCATGCAAGTCTGACTGAGGCCAGGACTACACTGCAAACTTATATTGGCATGACTACGTCATTGGGGGTGTGAAAAATCCATACCCCTGAGCGATGTAGTTATACCGACCTGACCCTGGGGGCAGATAGTGATATATCGACAGGAGAACTTTTCCCATTGACATAGGTTCTGCCTTTTGAGGAGGTGGATTAACTATGCCATCGGGAGAAGCTCTCCCATCGACATAGTCGTGTCTTTACTAAAGCACTACAATGGCACAGCTGCAGTGCTGTACGTGAAGACAAGTGTTCAGTCCATCCTGGATGCTTGTCTTCCATTCAGACAAACGAAACACAGTCAGTGAGGTTCTACCCATTCATACTAGCTCAGAATTCAGTCCACTGTCTCAAGTACTATTATGCACAAGGGTTAAATTGAGGCCTATTTCCTTAAAATAAGACATCAACCTGTTCCAGAGACCGAAACGCCTGCTCCATACAAGGCGCACAGACAGTCATTTTAATGACTATACTTTTCTGTAATGTTGCCAGCTATTTTAAAGAGCATATCATTTTAACAGAAGCCACGGCCATCTGTGCTTTCCCAATTAGGAATGCAAACAAATATGTATTTTACAGTAACATCAATAAAATGTAACGCACAAGTGATGTGTTGTTTTTTTTAAAAGACACAAATTAGGGAACCAGCTATTTTTGAAACCGTGGAATTCCCCGCACAAAGATTTTTTTTCAGAGCCAAAAGAACAACCTGTGCATCGACTCCCCTGCATTTCTGTTATTTCTCAAAACCAGACATACTTAAATACATTTTATAATACACTGTCTGAAATGTACCTTTTCCCTTTTTATTATAAATTTTAGTGAGATTATGGCCTACATTTTAAAAAGTAATTAGCAATGATGGATCTCTCCAATATGGCATGCCCAATTTGAGACTCTGTCAGTGGGCCTCGTTTTCAGAGTGCGGATGCTCATCACTTTTGGAAAATCAGGTCTCTTTAAGAGGTCTCAAATTGTTCACCCACAAATTGAGCCACCCAAAATCACTGGTCACTTTACAAAATGTTGCCCTATATGCTTATTAGTCCATTTGTTACTCGTGAGAGGGTGTTTCATAGAGGTTTTCAGCTCAAAGTATTTCTAGAATGTTTTTGTAACAGGATCCTGAGGCGAAATCTGTACTTTGCTCCACACAGCCATGTCCCATGTGGTCATGCAGAACTCTGTGCAGGATCCAGACCTTAATGAAAAGTGGATAAGAAATAGATTCAATTCTAGGAAACTAGAGTGAAGGAAAGTCCTGAGCCTGAAGGCTTCGTGGTCTGAAGCCATTATAAAACTTCCCTTTGTTGTTTATGCTGGACCTAGCTGAGTGTTTGATCATGGCAGTTTTCCAGGTAAAATCATGGGGAAATCAGAGTTAAAATGCCAAGAGTTGTGGACATACAGTGAAACTGTCAAGGCCACAGACATAATTGAATTTCTACCCAAAATAAACTTTACTACTCCAGATCCAGGAAAACAATAAGGACATTAAAATCCGTGGGATTACTTGCACAGCATAGTACTACATGTAGCAAATTAAGCTGGCGGGGTTGGGTCCTAAGACACCAAGGCATGAAATCCTGGGCTTTTTTGAAGTCAATGAAGTCAGGATTTTACTCCAAGTATGTTACTATATATGGTGTTATAAAATGCTACAGTCCTGGTAATCTCTGAAATAAATGCAGTTTTGTTGATTATGAGGTGTGGATATTATCCAATGTGCACAGATATACCTGCACATATATGGAGAATTACACCCCACTCCTTTGTTAGAGTTATATAAAGTAATTTTCTGAGTTCACTCTATGCAACAGATCCGTAGATCTATAATGGACCAGGCTTCGTCATATACATCTCAAGCATGAGTCCTCTTAGAAGATCAAGGGCTGGATTTTCAAAGGTATTTAGGTGCCTGAATATGCAGATAGGTGCCTAGTGGGTTTTTTTAAAGTGTCTATATACCTTTGAACATCTGGCCCTCAAAGGGCTTAAGACACTTTTGAAAGTGGGACTTAGGGTAAAATTTCCAAAAATGCCAAAGTCACATAGATGCTTAAGTCCAATTTTCAAACGTGTCTTAAGCACTTCGGGGGGTAGATTTTCAAAGGTACGCAGACACCCAAGACTGCAAACAGGCTCCCAGTGGGATTTTCAAAAGTGCCCCACATGCTCAGCTGCTTTTGAAAAACCCACTAGGCACCTATATGCATATTCAGGTACCTAAATACCTTTGAAAATCTGGGCCCCAAAATGCTTAAGACACTTTTGAAAATGTGATTTAGGCTCCTACATTACTTTGGCACTTCTGAAATGTTTACCCTAAATCCCTGTCAATTTGGAAGTTTTGCAGAGAGACTTGTCAATTAGAGTGCAAAAAGACATCTGAAAAATATCTAGAACACACTGCCTTCACCATTACATATGAGTATATAATGACAAGTGCAAAATACTTCACTTAGGAAGGGAAAAAATGGAATGCACAATTACAAAATGAAGAATAACTGGCTAGTACTGCTGAAAAGGATCACAAACTGAATATGAGTTAAATGTGATGCAGTTACAAAAAAGGCTAATATAATTAAACAGGAGTTTCGTATGTAAGAGATGGGAGGTAACTGTCCCATTCTGCTCAGTACTGGTGAGGCCTCCACTGGAGTACTGTGTCCAGTTTTGTGCACCACACTTTAGGTAAGACATGGACAAATTGGAGAGTCCAGAGGAGAGCTACAAAAATGATAAAAGATCTAGAAAATCTGCTGTGTCAGGAAAGATTAAAAAAACTGGGCAAGTTCAGTGTTGAGAAAAAAAAGACTGAGGAGGGACCTGATAAGAGTCTTCAGATATGTTAAGGGCTGTTATAAAGAGGACTATGATCAGCTGTTCTCCATGGCCACTTAAGGTTGGACAAGAAGTAATGGGCTTAACCTACAGCAAGGGAAATTTAGGTTAGATATTAGGGAAAATTTTCTAACTATCTGGGTAGTTAAACTCTAGAATCAGCTTCCACGGGAGACTGTGGAATCCCCATCGTCGGAGGTTGTTAAGAACAGGTTGAACAAACACCTTCCAGGGATAGTCTAGGTCAGTGGTACTTAGTCTGCAAACCCCGGGAGTCCGTGGACCACAGATTAAGACGTCCATGAAAGACTTAGATTGAAAACTGACTGTACAGAATTCAACTATATATGCAGACAGTAGATTTCCAAAAGGGTTTGAACCTCCATTTGAAATATTTTAGGGGTCCGCAAATGAAAAAGGATTGAGAATTTACTTGGTCCTGACTCACCTCAGGGGCCTGGACTAGAAGACCTCTTGAGGTCCCTTCTAGCTCTGGATTTCTATGATTTTGTATGGCCCTTTCCTCTCCTTCCATTCTAACATCAGAACAGGGCGACATAACTTCAGCACAATCCACAGTTTGGAAATGTCTATTTTTTTTTCTTTTCAAGTGTGGATGAGGCAGCTTGCTGCTCATATTTTCTATGCCACAATTTGCACCAACCCCTTTCCTGCTCTAGGAAGCACCTGCAATCTGAAACTCTCCTTCTTCAGAAAGAGTGGACAAAGGAGGACGGAAAGGTTCACCGGCACCTCCTAAAATTAAGGAGGAAGTGGCAGGGGAATGCTGGTGTGGCCATTCTGCTTTTCTCCTTTCACTAGCAACAAATATTTCCTTCTTTCTTCCCCAGTAGCAGCGAAGGATGGTTGGAACCACAAGGTACCAGTCTGTCCAGACATGTTGAAATGCTGGAGGAGAGGGATATGTACAGAAAAATCAGACCCCGGTGAAGTCCCTCCATAATCTTCCATCTCTGGATGTGTTATGACCCCCAGGTGTCCTCTGATGACCAGGAGGCTCTGGCTGTGAATAGACAGCCTCTGCCTCGAAGAGAAAACAGACAAAGGATGGGAGAGGAAACCGAGGTGAAGTGACTCACCCGAGGTCAATGGCTGAGTTGAGGACAGAATACTGACCCCTAGCTGAGCGTCCTCTCTCCTGGAGCACACAGCCTCTCTAAGAATATTTATTAGCTGGAAGCAAGGGAGATGTGGGAAACAGAAGCAAGATGCAAAAAGGACTGTCTGTTGCCAAGCAGCTGTAGCCAAGCAGCTGTAGCCTTAATTTAAAGGGCCAGTCCCTGTAAGGCACGTTGGGGAAAAAGTTCCTGTAAAAGGGCAGATGGGAAGATGAGTTGCTTCTGTGCATGCCACTGCTCTGAGGTGAGGGGGACTCTTGGAGGGAGAGGAGCCTGCACCAGACCCTCTCATTCTAGATGATTATCAGACTGATAAGTTTACATTGTGGCTGCTCTTTGCACACTGGGGAGATGTTTGAAGTTGGAGGGGAGCCGTTAAAAACTTCCATTCTGCTGCAGCACAGCTTCAGTCTGCGGTCAGTCGCGTCTTTATTTTTTTTTCCATGCAACTGTATCTCAAACTGTTTTCTATCACACACGCCCCCCCCCCACCACCAACAAGCAAAAAAAAAACCAAAATAAAAACACAAAAGCACCCTGTCTGTGACTGCTAGTGAGCCAGCCTCTGCGTATCTCGTGCTTAATGCTATGATGACTCTTCCCCTAGGAGCTCTTTGTGGTTTAGGACTTACTGAATAATAATGTAACACAGAATACACACAAAGCCACAGTTCTCTTTTAGAAATACACATCTGATCAGAAGCCGGGCTGCAACGAGAAACAGAGCATAGTTTGTCGCTTATCATGTCGATTTTAGGGGGTATTTCATTAGTGCAGTGAAGCCTGGAATACAGAGTAAACTTTTTCTGTGCAAAAGGAAAGGGCACAGTGCGTCTTTAATTATATATCATGTTTGTTTATAATACTTAGCAGTTATTTTAGCATTTTACATTGAAGCCCTTGACACATATTAACTAATAGTCTAGTATATAGCTCTTAACTAATAATCTTGTGGAATATTGAAGGGAGTAGCAGCAAAAGGTAATAAAGGTAATAATTGGAGATATACCAATCTCTTAGAACTGGAAGGGACCTTGAAAGGTCATCAAGTCCAGCCCCCTGCCTTCACTAGCAGGACCAATTTTTTGGTCCTATGGACTATGGACACAGGTCTTGCCCATAGTCAAACAGTCATAGGCAGAGCAGCAATTACAACTGAGGAGTCCATGGGTCCAGCCCTCAAGCCATTAGCCATAGTGCTGCTCAATCTCATTCATGCTTTATACTACTACAGGCCCTTTGGAGAACCTCAGGGCACTACCACGCTCTGAAGAGACAAGGAAATGTTACCCCCATTTTACAGCTGGGGAAAGAGGAGCAGAGAGGCTAAATGGCTTTTCCAAGGAGCCAGAGCATTTTAATGGCAGAGACAACAGAAGAAAGCTATGAGACTTACTCTCTGTGCTATGACTATCTCTCTGTGACTATATTAATGTGTTTTAAAATCCCCCTGTGGTGGGGGGATGACTCACCGGTGCGGCACCTCCTGCCGGTCGTCCTGGGAATTAGCTCTTCCAGCCTCTGGAGCACCCTCGGCAGGCAGGTGTCATGCCTGCCGCTGTCCCCGTGTGCCTCTCTACTTCTGGGTTCTGCCCCAGCAGTACCCCCACAGATCTGGGTCTCCCCTCCCAGGGAAAACCCCAACCCTCTATCCCCACCTCGCCTCAGTGGCTACTGTCAGTCATCTTCTAGCCCCCACTCCCTGGGGCGAACTGCAGCCTATAAACTACTCATCATCGGCAAGGGGGGATGGACCTGCTGCCTCTGCCTATCTATGGGCTGCCCCTTTGCAGCCCCAGTACCTTTGTAGGCCTTGACAAGGCCTGCAGCCTGGGGGTTTACCAGGCTGGAGCTCCCCAGCTCCATCTGCCCTTCCCCAGCACTGCTCCACCTCAGGTACCCTTCTCAGCTCCCAGGTAGCCAGGTCCTTCTCCCTCATAAGCCCCACCTGTGGCTGCTTCTCCCAATCAGCCTAGCTTTTCTCCCAGCCCCAGCCCTCTCCAAGGGCTGGCTTTTAACCCCTTCTAGATGGAGCAGGGTGACCGCCCCACTACACCCCTTCCGAATATTTAAAGATTGCACGCTGCCTAATGAAATCAAGGATGGGATAATAAATTTAAACGGACCAAAATTAGGTGGGTAGTGAATATTAGTGATTGTAAATATCCTCACTGAGAATACATTACAGTATGTCTCATAGATACTAGGTATATTTATAGAGATGTTCTTCCAATAGGTTCAGATCATTGTCTTTGTTCCCCTGTTTAAAAAAACATAGTAGGGCATCAATTCACCTGACAAGCTAAACCGTTTGCCAGATCTTAACTTGAACGATCACAGTGCTCCCACCTGGCCTTGGAATCTATGTTGACTCTGAAGCAGAAAGACAACACCCGATTTAAAAATGTACCTAGCCGTATCTCCTCTTGCAGTAATTCCAAATCACATCATATTGAATTATGAAGGAAAAAAAAAACCATGGAAGCATTCTAATATAGCAGTTATCTAGAGATATGCGCTTGGTTGCGAATGTTACAGATAAGGTTGCAAAGACGACAATTGTTTGGTACCAGTGACTTTCAGAAATTCACTCTTTTTTATGATTGATCTCTCTAGACAAAGGTTATTGTTGTTGAAACTTTGAACAAAACCCCTTCAGCCATTTTCTTTTTAATTTAGCCAGAGTGTTTAGTCCCTCTTTTCTTCATTCAAATATGGTACTTATATAGCTACACTACCTCCTTGCAGAGGTAACTCAAAGATGAATTTTCAAACTTGGTAAATAGCCCCCATATAAGTAGTCAGTGCTGAGGAGTAAATCCAGAACCAAATCTGGAAACAGTAATGACTTGGCTAGTAATCGAAAGCTTTAAACAGTAGAAAAATAGGCTACGGTGTCTGAGCACCAGAAAACTACATCAAGTCAGAGTATTTGCCCACATTTAGGGTGGGATTGTCAAAAGTGCTCAGCGTTAGCCTAACTGACTCGCTGACTTCAATGGGAGCAGAGTCAGGCCAATGCTTAACACTTCTGAGACCAACAGAGATGCTGGGCACATGCATGTGGCCTTTCATAGTAGTACATAGTAGGGGCCTGATCCTAGGAGGTTCCATAAGAGGTGTAAGTACTGGACACCATTCAGAATCAGAAACTAATGGGTAATACCACTATAAGGATATTTAAAGGTATTTAGGCATTGCTGTGCTCAGCATTGGAATGCCTAACAGACTTAGGAGCCTAATTTCATTCTCAGAAGTGACATAGGCACTTCGGAACCTAAATGCCATTAACTTTCAATGAAACTTAGGTTCCTAGGGGTAGGTCTATACTTACCGCGCGGGTCGACGCGGAGAGTTCGACTTCTCGGAGACGCGATAGTTCGAACTCCCCACACGCTCCGGTCGACTCCAGAACTCCACTTTAACTTTAAGTTAAAGCATCTTAAATCTTTATGTTATTCTAGGGGAAGCTGTTCTGGAGAGTCGACCTTGGAGCCGCGGACTTCGATCCCGTGGCGTCTGGACGGGTGAGTAGCCCGAAGTAAGGTACTTCGACTTCAGCTACGCTATTCGCGTAGCTGAAGTCCCATACCTTAGTTCAACCCCCCACCCTAGTGTAGACCAGGCCTAAATTAGTTAGGTATTTCAATGCTGAGCGGGGCAATGCCTAAGTACCTTTAAATATCTGAGTGTTGGGTGCTGATCCTGCAAGCATTTACACACATGTCTAACTTTACTCATATGAATAATCTCATGGAAGCCAATGAAACATGTATGCAGAAGTGGGGCCTTATTGCCAACTTACTATGAACATATGCTTAAATGGATGTGCTGCATTAAATCCCAAACACAGTTCTTGAAAACCTTGTCCTTAAAAAAATAAAATAAAAAATAGGGAAATTAATTGCAAAAAATGCTGATGCAAAGGTTAAGTTACTGTTGCAATTGAAAAAAAAACAAACAAGAAATGCAAAAGATGAAGTTCCTTCAATGAAATTTCCTGTCCTGTTTATCTTGTTGAATGTATGCCAAAGAGTGCGCAGTACAGTCTGGTTAACATATTAATGAACAAAGATCTCTTATTTAGTGAAGAAAGACATGCTCACGAAGGATTTTTCTCTTTGTATCACCTTGGAAAATTTCAAACCAAACATTAAAGAAAATCAGATCACTACATCTTTACTCTTTGTGTAGTATCAGAGGGGTAGCCGTGTTAGTCTGGTTCTGTAAAAGCAGCAAAGAATCCTGTGGCACCGTATAGACTAACAGACGTTTTGCAGCATGAGCTTTCGTGGGTGAATACCCACTTCTTCAGATGCAAGTACTCTTTGTGTACTTTCTCATATATTAATAGTTATTTCCTTCCTCCTAGAATACTGATATAATATCTCAGTTAAACCTATAATAGGAGACACTCACACACACAATTAAAATTAATTACATAGCTGTAAAAATGTCCCTGAGCCTTGCTAATAAAGAAATAATTCAATTTGATGGCCATCTTCATTTCTATCTTAACCACAGTGTGCAAGATTAGTAGTACACGTGTTTCACTTCAGTTAATTACTGTGGGCACAAACACAAATAAATGTGCTCCACTTCAATTAATTACTTTGAGTTCAACGAACGTATTAGGAAACACACCATGACCCTTTGATAAACAGAGTGCAATTCTGCATAACGTTGACATTACTGTCTAGATTTTATGTTGTTGCACTTTGCACTACACCATAGGCACAGAGACGGTGTCACAAGCCACAGGGGTTTTGTCCCGGTATAGGGGAATAGACCCAGAGTAACTCCTTCCACTCCTGCTGTCATGGAGACATGGGCAAGGCTTCCTTGTCAACTTGTGACCCTTGGCCACCATAACAGCCCTTATGCCATTGGCAGCAATGGCAAGCAGCTTTAAGTTAAAGCATCTTAAATCTTTATGTTATTCTAGGGGAAGCTGTTCTGGAGAGCCAGCCCAGCATAGGGCTGCTCCAAGAATTGGGGGAGTGCCATTGCAACTTTTCCACACTACCCTTTCTGTGCTGCCCAAAGCTCTGGGCCTATAACTTTTCAGATTAAAAGCAGACATGGCTCAGTTACCATAGTAGCAGATATAGAAATATAGGCCAAAATTTTCAAACTTAGGTGCCTAAGGTTAGCAACAGGAAGTGTGGGTGTTCAGCACTTTGAAAAAAAGGCCACTGATATAAAGATGCCTATCTTCATATGTTTTAGCCATATGATTTGTCATGCTGGATCAGACACTGGTCTATCTAGTCTAGCATCTTGCCTCTGACAGTAGCCAGTGCCCAATGCTTCACAGACAAAGAAATTCCTAACGATGCACTACACCAATTATTTAGTACGTTGTATGGAGAAATGTATCCAAACCAATATTGCCTATGCTGACATATATTGCCTCATTGTTTCCTTGTACTCCCCCCATCTCTGTCTGTTGTGTCTTGTTGTATACTTAGGGTATGTCTACACTACACGCCAGATTGGTGGGCAGCGATCAATCCAGCGGGGATCGATTTATCACATCTACTCTAGACGCGATAAATTGACCCCCAAGCGCTCTCCCGTCGACTCCTGTACTCCAGGGCTGTGAGAGGCACAGGCAGAGTCGATGGGGGAGCATCAGCAATCAACTCATCGCAGTGAAGACACCATGGTAACCATGGTTCTTCACGTAGCTGAAGTTGCATAATTTAGATCAGTCCCCCCTGCAGTGTAGACTAGGGCTTAGATTGTAAGATCTTTGCACCAGGGACTGTCTTTTTCTTCTGTGTTTGTACAGTGTGTAGCACAATAGGATCCTCGTCCATTATTGGGGCTCCTATATGTTACTGCAATACCAATAATAAAATAATTCCTCGCCCTTACAGGCAATTATTTTATGCTCCAAACCATTATACTTAATGTTAGCTTACATTGCACAGCTAGAAATCTTGTTAGTTGGTCATATGCCTGGACATTTCATTTTGAAACTTGCTCCTTTAATAAAAGCCATATATCCACAACCACGTACACACAAGATTATATGTATACACACATAATAAAACATCATTTTTCATATGTATATATAGTTATGGCAATATATATTTAATTCCATGTATAATCAAGGAAATTCAATAGATATCTAAAACATGATACATTAGCTGTTACATTATATTTAATGAGTGACAGGTCACCAATATGCAGCTTGCTTTTTGTTTTCTTAAGTATACATTTGTTTGACAGTATGTGGGCATGTTAAGCATGAAAAAATGTATTTATTTTCTCACCTACACTTTACCCACAGACCTAGCTCTGTGGGGACATCATGCAACATTCTCAGCTTGTCATCATTTTCACATAGCCATTCCTTTAAAAAGAAAAAGAAAACAACAACCCAGCATTACCTTTCCCTTCTTCCACAGGTGGCACTTGGGATCAGGCAAGAGCAGGGACTAATAATTATATTTGTTATATTCAGTCCTGGAGCTGTAGCAGTTTTAAGGTCTGATCGCCATTAAGTGTCTCAGGGTAAGATATGCTCCAACAGTGGATAGCTGGGATTTCTTGTGTGTAATCTTACATACCATATTTTTCTAGTATAGGTGGTTTCTTATATTTTCCAAGAGGTGGCTTGGGATTTAACCTCAAAAATTTGATTAACAGTCATGAGTTACATGACTAAAGCCTCTATGGAAATTTAGGAGTTAAAATCCCAACTTTGGGAACACAAACTTTCACCTAGCTTGCTAAGATTCCTTAAACCTAACCGTTTGTAGCTCCTTTTAAGGACAAGAAAGTAATTCAGTTTTCTTGCTCATTAAATCCCCTAAGCAGCAAGCTACACATACGTTTAAGTACTTTCAAGCTCATGAGTAGTCAGTCCCTTTGACTCCAACGTACTTTAAGTTAAGCACGTGCTAAAGTACTTTGCTGAATTGGGGATCATTGACTTTTCTGCAGACTGCCAACAATAGTTGTTAGCATCAGTTTTCATGTGAACCATGCGTTAACATTTATAAGGCAATCCATTGTCTTCCAGGAACACTGTAAAGTATCCCTGTGTATTTTATATAACTATAACTAAACATACACACACACACGCACACACGTCTAGTTATCATTGCAAGTGTTTTTACATTTCCAAACCCATCATTTTCAAGTAATTATATAAACAGACTTTAAGATGCACTTCTAAACATTGTAAAAGCAGCAAAGAGTCCTGTGGCACCTTATAGACTAACAGACGTTTTGGAGCATGAGCTTTCGTGGGTGAATGCATCCGACGAAGTGGGTATTCACCCACGAAAGCTCATGCTGCAAAACGTCTGTTAGTCTATAAGGTGCCATAGGACTCTTTGCTGCTTTTACAGATCCAGACTAACATGGCTACCCCTCTGATACTTCTAAACATTGCTAGCTACTGTCATCTAGAGAGTAACAAAATTTGCTCTTTTTAAAAAACCTTTTTCAATTTCAAAAATCACTAACAAAAATTAAATTTCACAGACATTTTTCAAAACCTAAAAAATTTCAACCGGCTTGTAAAAAAACATGGGGGAAAAAAAGGTTATCAATGTATTTCAGGGGGGGAGGGAAGATGACGTATGTGCTTGTGACAGAATATACACCTGTATTCACACCTTTCACACTATTATAATAATCTCTGTGTAAAGTATGCCTTGTAAAGTATCATTTGAAAACTCATAATTGGCTGAACATTATTTGTCTTGATAATGTGTGTGGCAACACTGTAAGTGAAGTTATAAGATTTCCCTGTATTATGTTATTAACACATGTTCCAAACCCCACAGCCCTGCCCAAACAGCACTTGGCAAACAGGTCGACCCTGAACAAAAGAATATGTGCTCTGCTTAATTTGCATTTAAGCAGTAAACAGAGTCATCAAGCAGGATGGGAAACAAGGGAAGCTCAAACAGGTGATAAAAAGCAGCAGGGAACATCCTTCCACATAGATTCTTTATTTCCTGAATCTCAGCTAGAAATGTTTTTCACGAGGGGTACTGAAACTATGAAAAGGAGGGACAAACATGCAAGGGACCCCTCCCTCTCTCCCTTCCCATCACATTCATGGCACCTGAAATGACAAAGAAAAGATTTGTTGGTTTTGGGAGAAGGGGCCCTGACCTACAACGTTTGGTCAGTAAGACTGCTAAAAGCATGTGGTGAGAAAGTGTGCTTGAATCTGATATAGTTTGTTAAGTGAGGTTTAGTAAATGTCTTGTCTTTATGTTTCTTGTAATCATTTCTGACTTTTATGCCTCATTACTAGTACTCACTTAAAACAATCAAACAAGTTTATTAACTATAAAGGAGGAGATTTTATCTAATCCAGTGTGTTTAAATTGAAGTGTCTGGGAAACTCCATGTGCGGTAACAAGCCGTGTGCATATTTTTCCTTTAAAGAAATAACAGACTTAATATAACTTGTATTGTCCAGGAGAGGGCTGGGCAGTACAGGACATTCATGTCTGGGGGGGGGAAATCTAAGACTAGGATAAGCTGAGTCACCCTGCAGTATAATGAAGGCCGATGAGAGCCAGAATGTAATACAAGAATGGCTGCCAAGCTACAGTTACACACACTCAGGATGTGGCTTGCATGCTGGAAGGCTGTTTGTAAGCAGCCCAGGTGGGAGTTACTTCAGCAAGGCATTGTAAGGCACCCAAAGTTGCAGGCAGGGGGTAACACAGCTGCTTAATAGTCTGGACTGTACCCTGGTAGGTCACAGTGCTGAAATACCAGTCTTTAACCAAAATTTCAATTTACAAATTAAAGTTCAAAAAGTTTTAGCTAGTTCTAGCTGACGTCAGACACAAAATATGGCCAATACCACCTTTTGGCCATTAAGAATGTGTAACTCAGGAGTTATATTCTATTAGTTAGCAGGGGAAAGATTCTGAATGGAGCAATTTCAATTTTCCTATTTTAACTGTTTCATTTTGAGAGCAGCACTATTTCTTTGCGGTGTTTCTACGTTAGGTTAGTCGTAAAACTTCCATTTACTTCAATACTGCAGGTCAGGCATTTAATGAAAGGAGAACAAGGCTCAGGATTTTACTGGCCCCACAGTGCATTCTCTACCCCTCTTAGAACACGAGTTCAACAGGAGAAAATCTACACTAATTCTGTTTACATAAGAGATGCGAACACACAGAGGGCCATGTGTACTTTCATAGATTCATAGAATTTAAGATCAGAAGGGCCCATTAAAACATTTAGTCTGCCTTCTTGTAGAACATAGGACATTAATTTCACCCCGTTATCCTTATATTGACCCTATTATCTTCAGTTACACTAAAGCATTTAATTCCTCGGGAGACTAATGGTCATGTGCCACAGGCAGAGAACAGGAGAGATCGATGTGTCACCAATACCCAAGGCCCCAGCAATGGTAGGGAATTGATTAGATAGGATATGCCCAAAAGAACCTAGCAGACCCACGGGATCACATTATCCTCTCAAGCTTATAATGCACTGGAAAGACTTCTCTAGTAACTTGCTACAAAATAAGCCTGAAGACCCCTTCATAGAATCATAGAATCTCAGGGTTGGAAGGGACCTCAGGAGGTCATCTAGTCCAACCCCCTGCTCAAAGCAGGACCAAACCCAACTAAGTCATCCCAGCCAGGGCTTTGTCAAGCCTGACCTTAAAAACCTCTAAGGAAGGAGATTCCACCACCTCCCTAGGTAACCCATTCCAGTTCTTCACCACCCTACTAGTGAAAAAGTTTTTCCTAATATCCAACCTAAACCTCCCCCTCTGCAACTTGAGACCATTACTCCTTGTTCTGTCATCTTCTACCACTGAGAACAGTCTAGATCCATCCTCTTTGGGGTGAAAAGCAGCCTAACCACCCTGCAAGACTGACACTGCAGTCAGATGCCCAGGATATCCCTGGGTCATGCTAAGGTTCTAACTGGGAAGGCTCAGCCCACACAGAGCAGTGCTCCATTCCCAAACTCCCTCAACAGCACACACGTTACATTGGAAAAGCCAAAGGCAGCATTAAACTTCCATGACACGGCCTCAGAACGTCATCCAAGAAGTATACAGGCCCTTCTAGTAACATCAAAGCAAGCGAGCCAGCTATGGTGCCAGCTGTGGGCAGATGGCCCAGGCTCTGCATGGTTTGGGATCTGCTTCTTCCACCGCATCCTCTGCATCCACATGTTTGACAGGCTACAACCGCTGCCAGTTCCCTCTCAACTCCAGCCTGGCCTCACAGAGGGAAGAATGCAACATCACTTCAAGGCAAGAGAAACCCTGCATGTTTTGAGGCAATCCTCCCTTTCTAAGTGATTTTACTCAAGGCAGGGGTGGCTGTGTCCCATCATAATTAGCATCTAGTTAAGTTGTTATGAACATACTGTGTTATGCATTTTGTGATCCCTGCCCTGGAGGTGTCTGAGTTAAATCATGTTGTCTGAGTTGAAGCACAGAACGATGCCATTTCTGTGCCGTACTCTTGCCAGGGGGAGAGAGAAAGAACAATCTCTCTCTTCCTTAGCACATCCGAAATTGATACCCTTTGAGGTTTCTCTCTTACTAAATTTAAATTTTCACAATAGCTTAGCAAGAGTGAGTGTGTGGCGGGGGGCGCGGGTTGTGGAAAAGGAACAGATACCAGTGACTTTGATTTTTGCCTGTAAAGACTTTCTTCAGCAGAAATATCACCAGGGTATGAATAGGTCTCAGAATGTACCGTATTTTTCGGCGTATAAGACGACTTTTTATACTAAAAAACAACCCCCAAAAATCGGGGGTCGTCTTATAAGTCGGGTATAAACAGCGGGCAGCCCAGAGCCCTCTGATTCCCGGCCGCGGCTGGGATTTAAAAGGCTCTGGGCTCCCCGCCGCAGCGGGCAGCCCAGAGCCCTCTGAATCCCCGCCGCGGCTGGGATTTAAAAGGCTCTGGGCTCCCCCCCTCGGAAGGGGGGGTAGTCTTATACGGCGAGTATAGGCCAAAACCTATGTTTTAACTGTAAAATTTGGGGGTCGTCTTATACGCCCAGTCGCCTTATACGCCGGAAAATACGGTATTTGCATGTCCTTAGTAGCCATTTGATAGCAAATCAGGCTATCCAAAAAAGGTTTGTAATGAGATGGCCTTGCGCTTGGCCCAGAATGAAAGAAGGTCGAGGTTTATTATAATGGTTTCCTCTGATGGTTGAATATTCCCAACCAGGAGTCCTTCCACCAACCTAAAAACATATAAGTAAAGTAGTGATTTCATGGTTTGTGCCCATGTCTGTTAATCTAGCTGTATCATCACTTTCATGTCAATGAGCCAATTTTCCCATGTTATAGATGCTAAGTAAATGTGTCTGAAAACAACCAGCCTCCTATCACCCCTCTGGCAGGGGATGTCCCTCCTCTGCAAAAGAAACATGAGATTATTGCCAAATGACAGCATTTCATTGCTGGAGTAAATCAGCCCGGACTTCAGCAAGAATGTGATGCAGTTGCAAAAGAGACTAATATATTTTGGGGTGTATTAATAGAAGTGTTGTAAGAAAGAAACAAGAGGTAATTGTCTATTTGGCATGGGTGAGGCCCCTGCTGGAGTACTGTAGCCAATATTGGCCACCATACTTTAGAAAAGATGTTGACAAATTGAAGAGAGCCCAGAGGAGAGCAACAAAAATGATCAAATGTTTAGATAACCTGACCTATGAGGAAAGGTTAAAAAAAACTTGAGAGAAGAAGACTAAGGGGGGTAACCTGATAACAGTCTTCCAATATGTTAAGGTCTTTTATAAAGAGGACCATGATCAATTGTTCTCCATGACCACTGCAGGTAGGACAAGAAGTAATGGGCTTAATCTGCAACAAGGGAGATTTACATTAGAGAGGAGGGGAAACTTTCTAACTATAAGGGTAGTTAAGCTCTAGAATTGGTTTCCAAAGGAGCTTGTGGAAACTCCCGCCTGTCCCATAGGAGGTTTTTAAGAACAAACTGGACAAACCCCTGCTAGGGATGGTCTAGGTTTACTTGGTCCTGCCTCAGTGCAGGGCTGGATTTGATCACCTCTTGAGGTCTCTTCCAACCCTACATTTCTATTACTAAGAATCAATAAGAGATAACTTCAAATGTTACCCAGCATACTTTATCTCCATCACAATTTTTATGGGCCTAATATAATGTTTGACTCAGGGCTTGAGTGGAACATAGCATTGAGAGGTAGTGTGATCCAGTGAATAGGGCACTGGCCTAAAAGCCAGGAGATCTGGTTTCTATTCCCAGCTCTGCTCCTGAGCCATTGCATGACACTGGGCAATAAACTTCACTTCTGTTTCTCCTCCCACACTTTATCCCTCTTGTCTATTAGCAGAAACTCTCTTAGTATGTGTATGGTACCATACCTAGCACAATGGGGGACTGATTTCAACTGGTGTCCCCCAGCTCTACCATAATACCACTAATAAGAATGCCACTAGCCGTCACCTACAGCCCCCAACTAAAACCTCTCCAGTGCATCATCAAGGATCTACAACCTATCCTGAACGATGATCCCTTACTCTCACAGACCTTGGGAGACAGGCCAGTCCTCGCTTACAGACAGCCCCCCAACCTGAAGCAAATACTCACCAGCAACTACACACCACACAGCAAAAACCAAACTCTGCAACAAACCTCGGTCCCAACTCTGTCCGCATATCTATTCAAGGGACACCATCATAGGACCTAACCACATCAGCCACACCATCAGGGGCTCATTCACCTGCACATCTACCAATGTGATATATGCCATCATGTGCCAGCAATGCCCCTCTGCCATGTACATTGGCCAACCCGGACAGTCTCTACATAAAAGAATAAATGGACACAAATCTGACATCAGGAATTATAACATTCAAAAACCACTAGGCAAACACTTCAATCTCTCTGGTCACTCAACAACAGACTTAAAACCGGCAATTCTTCAACAACAAAAAACTTCAAAAACAGACTCCAATGTGAAACTGCAGAACTGGAATTAATTTGCAAACTGGACACCCTCAAATTAGGCCTGAATAAAGACTGGGAATCGATGGGTCACTACAAAAACTAATTTCCCCCTGCTGATACTCACACCTTCTTGTCAACTGTTTGAAATGGGCCACCCTCATTACCACAAGAAAAGTGATTTGTCCTCCCTGGGTATTCTACTGTTAATTGAATTGCCTCATTAGACTGACCCCCCACTTGGTAAGGCAACTCCCATCTTTTCATGTGCTGTGTATTTATACCTGCTACTGTATTTTCCACTCCATGCATCTGATGAAGTGGGTTCTAGCCCACAAAAGCTTATGCCCAAATAAATGTGTTAGTCTCTAAGGTGCCACAAGGACTCCTCGTTGTTTTTACTAATAAGCTTGATAGCCACGGACTATGTACAGCCCTGAGCTATGAATGTCTGGCCAGGAAACCAAATTTATTTGTTGTCATCCTGTTAAAGAGAAGATTTATCACAGAGATCTTCAGAGCTCAGAGAGCACACCAAATATTCCAGGTGCTCTGAGCTAGCTCTCAACATAGATGATCAACCAAGCGTGGGATTTCAGAAGATTTATGACTTTGTTTAGGATCCATGTGACTTTCTACCTGGACTATAATTGGATTGGAATGTCATCCAGCTGTGGGGGTGGGTGAATGCCCTACTACTGAAATCTGGGCAGGTTGGACAAACTGCATATTTGTGAAAATGATCAGAGCAGTGGCTAATCCAATATTGCAAATAAAACCTTTACAGTAGCATCTAGAAGTCCCAGCTGAGATTTTGGCCCCACTGTGGAAAGAATTCTACAGACTCATGGTAGAAGATAGTCCCTGTTCTGAAGAGTTTACAGTCTAAATAGGCAAGACAGACAGACAGACAGTTGGAAGGGAAACAGAAGTAAAGTGGCTCATGCAAGGTCACACAGCAGTTTAGTAGCAAAGGGGGGAATAGAACCCAGATATCTCCTGGATTTGCCCAGTGCCCGATCAGCCAGACCATGCTGTGTGGGATTGAATGTGAGATGCTGAAGGCTTCTGGATTGAGAATTGTGTGTGAAGGGCTGGCTTTGGGCTTGTTCTCATTGGCCAGCTAATTGTGAATAGGTAGACAGGTGTGTAGAATGATAATTACCCTATGAGTTACAGCTGCGGCTGTGTGGGTTTAATTAACTAATTAGCAATTGTGATTGCTTATCATGTTGTATATAAGAGCATGCTGGGAATGAATAAAGATGGCTGCATACACACACACTCTCTCTCTGCTTGGACTTCGTTCCTGCTCTTGTGATGCAACAAATGGTGACCCCGATGTGATACAGACTTACAGTGCAGTGAACTAGTCAGAACAAGCTGGATCATCATTGAAACAAAACACAGTGAGAGAAGTACAGCTGTGGATGCTTTTCTTTTGAAGGTAATCATCAAAAATGAATTTAAGGAGCGTTACTCACTGAATCCAGAGTATATAACTGATGTTGTGTATGAAAAACCTTATATCACTATTGAACTGAAACAAAATGTTTCCCAGAAGTCTGCCAAGAGTGTGGATATATCTGACGTGGCTTACTACTTTGAAAAAGATGTCAAAGGTGACTCACACTACAGATAAACATCAGTGAAGAACCTCTAAAATTTGATCAAGCTCTAATCTACTATGTTGATGAAAAGCCCCCAGAGTTTTCCATGAAACGTCTGACTGTTGGTATTATTGCAGTCATTGTAGTGGTGGTACTAGCAATTGTTGCTGGAATTATTGTACTGGTTATCACTAGGAGAAGGAGAGGAAAGTATGAGAAGGCTGAGGCAAAGGAAATGAATGAAATGCAAAAAGAACTAAACCCATAACTGAAGTCACTAGAAGACAAATCGTGAACTATCAAGAAGGCAAACAGAATTAAAACAAGATAAGTACTAGTACCACTGTTGCCAATCTTGAATGAAGATAGTGTTGGTGGCCTGAATTGATAAAAAGAAAAAGAAGGACGCGCCTGAAGTCCCAGCGTCAAGCGGCCGGAGGAGAGAGAGAGAGAAAAAAAAAAAAGAGGAAAAAAAAAAAAAAAAAAACCGCACGGCGTCCGAGCGAGCAGCTGAGAGCTGCAGGGCGTCCGAGAGAGGAGGCGTGCCTGACAAGCAGCTGGGAGCCGCAGGGAATCCGAACGAGCGGCTGGGAAGCCGCGGGACGTTCGAATCAGGGAGACGTACCTGACAAACGGCTGGGAGCCGCAGGGTGTCCAAGTGAGCGGCTGGGAAGCCGCGGGGCGTCCGAAGAAAGGAGGCGTACCTGACAAGTGGCTGGGAGCCGCAGGGTGTTCGAGTAAGCGGCTGGGAGCCGCAGGGCATCTGACAAGGGAGGCACACTCGAACCAAGAAGTAAGCAGCTAATATGGGAACTGCTGCGTCAGCAGATTTGATACGCATCACGGAGCGGTGGGGAGAAAAGTTCCCCTCTGATGCGTTATCCCGCCTGTTGCGGTGGGGACGAAGAGGGGGACTTTCCGTTCAATCGAGTAGTAATACTGTTTGGGAGCGGTTGGGCTGTGAGCTCTGGAAATCAGTGGCTCAGGGCGATAAGAAGGTTTTCTCCCTGAGTCCAGTATGGCTCACCGCGCAGAGACGATTGAAGGAGCAGTTCTTACAGCAAAAGGTAATGGTGGAAGCTTATCAAAGAGATGCAAGTTCACAGGACCAGCTGATTAGTGAATTAAAATCTACAAAGAAACGGCTGGATTTGGAAGTGAAAGAATTAAAACGGGAGTTACTGAAACTTCGAAGTGAAAAGCAGTCCATTGATGTTGAATGCTCAAGACTTCAGAAGGAAGTATCCCAGGTTCACCAGCAGATAGTGCAGTTAGAAAGCCACCTCCAGTCAGTGCAAAAAGAACGGGATGCACAAATCGCTGATGGAGGAAATAACCAGGTTTCCCATGAACGGATTCAAGCTTTGGAGATAGAGCTGCAGGCTGTTAGCCACAGTAAGATGATGTCAGAGAAAGAGCTGCAAGAAGTAATTTCACTTACCAGCCAGGAGCTTCGAGAATCTAGGAGAAAGATAAAACTTTTGGAAGAAATAAACAAGAAGTTGGCCCTCGAACTGGAACATGAACGGGGGAAGCTCACTGGTTTTGGTCAGTCTAACATTGCTTTGCGAGAGCACAGCACCATCCTCGAAACAGTACTAGCAGAGAGAGAGGCAGACCTGGTGCAGCTGAATCTCCGGGTTCAAGCAGTCCTAAATATTCAAGCTTTACAGACTGCCTTCGAAAGAGAAAAGTCAAACGTTAATAACCTTCAAAAGCAGGTTGCGGCAGCCAAAGTAGATGCAGCACATAACCGTCGTCATTATAGAGCTGCGGTTCTTGAGCTGAGTGAAATTAAGAAGGAGCTACAAGCCAAAGAACTGCTTGTCCAAACCCTTCAGGCTGAAGCAGACAAACTACACGCTATTATTGAATGTGCTCATGCCTCTTTTCAGGCGCTCCTTTTAAGACAAAAAGGGGGGATTTGCAGTGAGCGGGCAGACACCTTGGATAAGACGCCTGCCGCTCGGTTGCTGCAAGCTCTTAATTGGTTACATCTTGGTAAAAACAGCCAGGTGCCCCCCGTGATTAAACATGTCAGCGGGATGACTGGGGAAGAGCAGGGTGCGGCCCCCCGACCCTCGGTCAAATGGTTTGATTATCAGCAGCAAATATGGAAAGGACCAGTTGACTTGCTAACGTGGGGCAGGGGTTATGTGTGTGTTGCCACTGATGCGGGTCCTAGGTGGATGCCAGCGAGGTGGGTCCGGCCTTGGTTGCGTCCTCCGGAGTGACGGCAGGCAGATGCGGAGGAGCCTCACGAGACGCGCTCAGATGTCGCGAAACCAGAGCCCTGGAGGAAAGCTGTTTGTTAGCTCTGCCAGGACTTTTTCTGTCTGATCCTCCATGAATGAATTACTCACTTGAGATGATTTTTTGTGTTTGAAAAAAAATCTGTGTGGTACCATGCAATTATTATTTAGAACTAAGATTTATGTTTTATGTTCCTTGTTATGTTTTGTGTTGTCTGTTTTCTGGCCAGAATTGTTGTTGTATTGTCATGTGGTTTGATGTTTTTTCCTTAAGACCCCCCACCACCCTCAGTGTCAGTTTGATCACCTGACAGCTGAGGGATGATTCAAAAAAAAAAAAAAAGGGGGGGGGGGTCCTGCAGAGGTTACATCATTTGTTTATTGTGTTTTGTTTTGTTCGTTTGATGTTTTTGAAATTATATGTTAAGGATTGAATGGTCATATAGGTTGATCTTATAAAGTTTTAATTTTTGTTTATGATAGGTTATAATGTTATGCTGTTATGAGTTGCAAATGTTTTATGAATAACATAATATTTGATTAAGATAGATTGTGGTGTTATGCTGTTATAAGTTGAAAATGTTTGGTGAATGTTTTTATCTTGTTTTCCTTTTTCCTTTTCTTTTGATTGTAAATAAAGGGGGGAGATGTGGGATTGAATGTGAGATGCTGAAGGCTTCTGGATTGAGAATTGTGTGTGAAGGGCTGGCTTTGGGCTTGTTCTCATTGGCCAGCTAATTGTGAATAGGTAGACAGGTGTGTAGAATGATAATTACCCTATGAGTTACAGCTGCGGCTGTGTGGGTTTAATTAACTAATTAGCAATTGTGATTGCTTATCATGTTGTATATAAGAGCATGCTGGGAATGAATAAAGATGGCTGCATACACACACACTCTCTCTCTGCTTGGACTTCGTTCCTGCTCTTGTGATGCAACAATGCTGCTTCCACAACATTAATGCTGATATAGGAGGTTTAGAACAGAAATACTTCTTCCTTTATGGGTAATAGGCTCTGGTTGTTGTTATTTCTGGCACATTATTTACTGATTTCTGAGCATCAACAGTGTGCTTTACTGAACATCAAGGATGTAAGTCCTGCCCTCTAGGATCTTTCAAACTAACCAAATGATAAAATATTACACACAGACAGCACACTGGGTGATGAGAAGGGCAAAGCATCACAGGCTGTTACCATGCAATACCAGCTGGATTTGTAACTGAAAGCGGTTACCATGATAACTTTATACTGTTGCCAACTCTTGTGATTATTTTTTTTAAAATAGAAAGTCTCACAATTCGTGGTCTTTTTCTTAACGCTCCAGCTCATGGAGGCAAGAGGTTATGTGAGAATCTCAGCTTTCATTTGTTTAAAAATGTAAATTTCTAGCACTCATGTTTACAGAAAAACCTGACAATGTGACCCAGGCGCATCATAAAGGTTCAAAAATCAGAAAGGGGGGGGGAGGGGAGTACCCCCCGCCCAATCTCATGATTTTCAAGACAATATCACAATTTCTTGGGGCCTGACTAATGATTTTTGAATGTTTGGGATTGACAGTGCTGCAGTAGTTGGAATCCATGGTCTAAGTTCATTAAAGGAGACCTGCAGAGGATTTCTCTTTAAAACTAGTCTTGTGCCTTTTTTGGTTTAAATATGATGCACAAAGGAGGTCTGAATGGTTGTTTTGGTTTTAAAAAAAAAGTTCCAGTGCCTTTTTTTAGCCTTAGAAAAACATAATACCAGGAAAAATCAAAGTGTTATTAATCACTCATATGGGTGGCAAAGCCATTCATCCCACAGAGCAACCCACAGTAGGCCCAAGATGCGTTTGTTTGTTTTCTTTCTCTCCCACATCCCCATGTTCATCAAATATGTGTTTAGTTTGATTTGTTCATGTAAACTGCAGGTAGGAGCAAGCAGCCAGACCAAATCAGTGTGCACATCCCACATTGAACCTGGGATTTCTGCATTCACTCTGTATATCTGTTTGGTTGGGTGTTTTACCGGCGTTTTAACTCTAGTGCCTCTTTCAACGCTCAGGGTGTGGAAGGTTGAGAACATGGAGTATTCTAAGGAGCAGTAAACCCGGATTCTTTCCCCTGTCTAGGGTATTTTCTTGATGAGTTCCTCCTCTGAGGCCTCAAGCCTGTTCTTGTCCCTCTGCATTGGCTTTAATGAGGCTCTGCAGGAGTCCACTCTGCACTGTTCTCAATTCAAGATCGGGACCTTACAAAGCTATTAGTGTAGTCATGCCAGTGGTGGTAAGTTTGAAAAGTCTGCTATCCATGTTCATCAGTTCTACTAGCCAGAGGAGACAGGAAGGACTTCCCACAAGAGAAGAAACACAGATTGGATTGAAGTCACCAATCCTGGACTCCCACAGGCGTGGACTGGCCATGCTCTCATTGAAATTTATAGTAAAGCCCCTAGTGATTTCAGTAGGTCCAGATTCATTCTAGGCTTTCATGGAGTGAATTTGGCAACAGGACAACAGCTTGCATGGTCAGACTTGTAAAGACTGAGACATGGCTACCCACAACCAGTCAAAACAGAATAGATGTTTATTGCTTTCTTTTTTGGTCTTGGTTTTATATTTATTCTTCTATGTGTTACAGTGTTGCCAGCTCTTGTGATTTTAGTTCTAGTCTGCTGATATTTGGGGCTTTTCTTCAAACTCTAGCCCTGGAGTTATAAATCTCAGCTTTTATTTGAGTGTGCAGGAGGGAAAGTAAGTTTTTGGCTCTCATAGTGGATGGAAAAGCTTGAAAATGTGACCCTTAAGGGTTTGAACACCAGAAAAAAAAATAACCCCAAAACATATTTTTAAAAATGTCATGATTTTGGGAGGATCTGACTTGTGAATACTTGTGCTGGGCAGTACTGCAATTCTAGGAAAGAGAGAGGTTAAAAATATACATGAAGGAAACAAGCATGGATGCTCAGATGCTATGGTGATGAACATGGTATAAAAACCTACGTAGACTAGAATAGCACCATGCATGAAGTTCACACTGAACAAGATCTAAGATGCTCATTGCATAATGACTCGGGGATTTCTTAGAGTATTTTCTTTCATATATGGTAAAAGTTGGCCAGATTCATTAGGCAGTATTGATGTGCAGTATTGACCTGGTAACAAGGTATTGTTCGATACCACACACACTCTCCTATTTTTCATGTTAGAAAACAAAAGATTGGGCAGTTGACCCTGGAGTTCCAAGAGACAATTTTAACTGACGCTCCAATTCCACTGAAGCAAAACTTCCATTGATTCTGAAAGGGAGTCTTGTCTGAGGCCTGGTCTACATTGGTTGGGGGGGAAATCGATCTAAGATATGCAACTTCAGCTACGAGAATAGCATAGCTGAAGTCGACATATCTTAAATCAAACTAAAATTACTTACTTCACATCCTCGCAGCGCTGGATCGATGGCTGTGGCTCCCCCGTCAACTTTGCTTCTGCCTCTCACACTGCTGGAGTTCAGCAGTCGACGGGAGAGGGATCAGGGATCGATTTATCGTGTCTACACTGCACACGATAAATCGATCCCCGATAGATCGATCGCTACCCGCCGATCCGGCGGGTAGCGTAGATGTGTCCTTAGTAAGAACAGCAGATGGGGCCCTCTGTGTTTATTACTCTGAAGCTTTGTCAACCTTACCTGCAGAGGGTACAAGGAGAGCTGTGTAGGGTCCTCAAGAGTGTAAGAATTCACATAGGAGCCAACTATAGAATCAGTTTCTTTTTGGGGAATCTGCGGGGGGGAGATTTAAAGACTTTAACCATATAATTCTGTTGTTTCCAGTGTTGCTGAACCCAAGTGTTCACATTGTATTAGATTGGCATAAAAATCACGGAGATTTAACTAACACACACACACACACACACACACACACACTAAAATTTAGGTTATCTTTCTTAAAGTTAGGTTTTTGAGCTTTTCTCCTAAACTTTTTTTTTAAATGAAAGCTGAGATCCTTCATAAAACCTCAGCTCCTGGAGTCAGGTAATTACAGAAACCACCAAACAGCAGAAGTTGTGAGAATTGGAAATGCTGTGTTTGTTAAAGTGCTCTGAGGCTTTTGGGTGTGCACACCTAAAAATCTTAAAATTTATTTTACATTATTAAATCCTTCCTGAGCTTCCATATTCTTGATCAAAGATAAAAGGAAGAGATGGAGAGATGGCAGGCAGAGTTGCCAAAATGCCAAAACCATGCCAAAATGCATATAGGAAATCACTTCTTCCTCTTGGGTCTTGTACAGCTACTTACCTGCAGTAGCCGTTCCCCATTTCCCACCTATCTTCTGGGAAAGCAGTGAGTGAATTAATGCTGTCACTGTCAACATTCATTTACCTGCTCCCCTCTGAGGATGGATGAGGGAAGAGGACATTGGGGTTGTCCAAGGGAACACAGCTCCTGTCAGTCATGTGCCACTGTGGGCTAGGTGGAAGGCTCTCTGTACGGAGACCCTTCTTGTCTGTTCCTCTGCCTCTGCTCACCTCAACAGAAGAGGTTTAATGAAACTGAGTAAATGCCTGCAAAGTCTCCCATCCCATTTGTGGGGAAAAGCTAACATAAGGGAGTGCTTGGCCCTAATTTAAGTTCCTGTGCTCCCTTACGCACTCTTCAGCTTTTGGGAAAAAAGAAGCCACAAAAATTTGTACTTATGGAGTTTCGTCTTCAGTTTCTGTTGTGGGGGATATAAACCCCTGAATGTCAGGGATGTTGCCATAGAGCTGGATTATCTACGCTGAGTCGATGCTCGTCCATACTTACTCCAAGCTCTCCTGCATATCTAACTCTATCCCATGTCAACCATTGCTTCCAAGCGCCTTCAGTGTGGCAGAGGTTATGTAAGATAATGCTGACAGAGTTATTGTTAACTTGGCCTGGAATTTTCCACAGGGTACAGGAGGGGGACAATGCCTTAGAGAGCTGCTGGCCCCCTCCCTGTCTTGTTGCCTTTATAAAGCGCAGAGGGAGTGCGTGAGAGTTGGGATGGGGGCAGAAAGGAGGCATATGCTTTTCAGGTGGAATTACTCCCTTGTCTCCGACTCAACTTGATTCAGTTGACCTCTGCTCATGAAAGTGGAGGGTATCATCGGATCCTGACAATCACCTTGCCCAACTAATAACTTTCCTAGCAACTCCACTATGATATAAATTACACACACATCTACTCACTTGACTAACTAGAGTCCACATCCATACATTAGAAATCTGAGAAATTAATATTTTTAAATCTGAACAGGCAGCAAGTAGAGACATGAGCAGGTATGGAGTTAACGTTGATAGAATAGCTTTAAAAAAATTTCCCCTCCCTCTTTTCACCCAACCTGTTTTGCTTGTCAGGATACTCCCCCCTCTCATTCCATGCCCAACCCATTATCTTTCAATTCATACTTCAAAGGCTCTTCTTTCTATGCCCACTCCCAACATTAAACACATCCATTCTTTGAAGCACATGGGTCTCTATCATTACTAAGAAAAAGGTTCTGCTTTACATCAAGCGTGGGTGGAAATTCATGTATTTGGTGAATGTAATTAGGGAAATAGCTGACTACTCCCTGTTTCCCTGACACACCATGCCAAAATGCACATAGGAAATCACTTCTTCCTCTTGGGTCTTGTACAGCTACTTATACCAGTGCAGTGAATGTAGTGATCTGGTAGTGTCATACCTGCTTCTGCTATTGTAAATGACTAAATGTGAAGGAGTACAGAGAACTAGGCTGCTTATTTTTATGTATGTGAGCCTTTACATTAATAATACAGAGGAAACTATTAAAAAAGGCAACATTTGCTGAGTTGCTACAAAGCTGTCATTTAATTATTCCTCAATTACATCCTTTTCTAAGGGCCTGATCCAAAAAGCCTGTTGAAGTCACTGTAAGGACTCCCATTTGCCATACTAAGAATGCATTACATCATGGCAAGTGCTGACATTTCTATAGGGATCAGGGTTGCATACTTAATTTTACAATCTTCTCTCCTTTGCTTAGGAAAGTAGTGTGATCCTCATTGCAATACAATAGATATGCAGTAACTGACTAGTGTAGTTAAAACTAGGCCAGACTTCTCAAATTTGACACTAAAGAGATTCAGATTTCAAACAGTCTCTTGAAATATGCACTTTTATGCTGAAAAGCAGCACACATGTTTCTATATGGTTAATGAGCTTTGCTGACCAGGACAATTACATCTCCAATAAGTGTCTGTGGTCATCCCCTGTTCATGTTTTAGAGGAAGGCTGGTGTTAAATTACTCTGTATTTGGCTCCTGTGGTTGCTCCAGTAGTTCTGTAGAAGAGTGTTTTCCATCATTCTACTCTAGCCCTGAGCTACCCAGCTTTGCTATCTCACATTCGCAATGGATGAAGGTACAAATGGCTCAGATCCTCAAAAGGTATGTAGGCACCTACCTTCCATTTGCACCTAATTCCAATTTATTTCAATGGGAGAGAGGCACCTCAATACTTTTGAAGATCTGGGCCAAGCCTTCTTGGATATTTTAGACCCTAGAATAGAGTCTTTTCCCCTCTGTGCTGACTTCTGACCTATTTCCAGTGCTGGTCCAGTCTTGTTCTTATTTTGTGAATAATGCCAGCTGGGATATAGCATTTTAGAGTATTACTAATATATAGTGTAACTATATCTTACACCTCTATACTTTGTACATGGATTGTTCCTTCATCCAGGGATCTCATAGAATCATAGAATCATAGAATTCAAGATCAGAAGGGACCATTATGATCATCTAGTCTGACCTCCTGCAAGATGCAGGCCACATAAGCCGATCCACCCACTCCTGAACTAATTCTCTCCCTTGACTCTGCTGTTGAATGCTCCAAATCATGATTTAAAGACATCAAGTAGCAGATAATCCACCAGCAAGCGACCCCTGCCCCATGCTTCGGAGGAAGGCGAAAAACCTCCAGGGCCACTGCCAATCTACCCTAGAGGAAAATTCCTTCCCGACCCCAAATATGGCGATCAGCTGAACCCCGAGCATGCGGGCAAGACTCTCCAGCCAGACCCTCTGGAAAAGGCTAACAATATCCCAACATTGACCCTTTGTACTAATTACCAGTGTGGCACGTTATTGACCTATTGACTAAACCCGTTATCCTATCATACCATCCCCTCCATAAACTTATCCAGCTTAATCTTAAAGTCATGGAGGTCCTTCACCCCCACTGTTTCCCTCGGTAGGCTGTTCCAGAATTGCACTCCTCTGATGGTTAGAAACCTTCGTCTAATTTCAAGCCTAAATTTCCTGACTGACAATTTATATCCGTTTGTTCTCGTGTCCACATTAGCACTGAGCTGAAATAATTCCTCTCCCTCCCTGGTATTTATCCCTCTGATATATTTAAAGAGTGCAATCATATCTCCTCTTATCCTTCTTTTGGTTAAGGAAAACAAACCGAGCTCCTCAAGTCTCCTTTCATACGACAGGCCTTCTATTCCTCGGATCATTCTAGTGGCCCTTCTTTGTACCCGTTCCAGTTTGAATTCATCCTTCTTAAACATGGGAGACCAAAACTGCACACAATACTCCAAATGAGGTCTCACCAACGCCGTATATAACGGGACTAGCACCTCCTTATCTCTACTAGAAATACCTCGCCTAATGCATCCCAAGACCGCATTAGCTTTTTTAACGGCCACATCACATTGCCTACTCATAGTCATCCTACGATCAACCAGGACTCCTAGGTCCTTCTCCTCCTCCGTTACTTCCAACTGGTGCGTCCCCAGCTTATAACTAAAATTCTTGTTAGTCATCCCTAAATGCATAACCTTACACTTCTCATTATTGAATTTCATCCTGTTACTAATACTCCAGTTTACAAGGTCATCCAAATCTCCCTGGAGGATATCCCGATCCTTTTCCGAATTGGCAATACCTCCAACTTGGTGTCATCCGTAAACTTTATCAGCCCACTCCTACTTTTGGTTCCGAGGTCAGTGATAAATAGATTAAATAAAATCGGACCCAAAACCGAACCTTGAGGAACTCCACTGGTAACCTCCCTCCAACCCGACAGATCACCCTTCAATACGACCCTCTGCAGTCTCCCCTTTAACCAGCTCCTTATCCACCTCTGGATTTTCATTTCGATCCCCATCTTTTCCAATTTAACCAGTAATTCCTCATGCGGTACCGTATCAAACGCCTTACTGAAATCAAGATATATGAGATCCACCGCATTTCCCTTGTCTAAAAAATCTGTTACTTTCTCAAAGAAGATCAGGTTGGTTTGGCACGATCTACCTTTCGTAAAACCATGCTGTAATTTGTCCCAGTTGCCATCGGCCTCAAGGTCCGTAACCACTCTCTCCTTTAAAATTTTTTCCATGACTTTGCATACTACAGATGTTAAACTAACTGGCCTGTAGTTACCCGGGTCACTTTTTTTCCCCTTCTTGAATATAGGAACTACATTAGCTAATCTCCAGTCAAACGGTACAATCCCCGAATTTAGAGATTTATTAAAAATCATCGCTAACGGGCTAGCAATATCACTCGCCAATTCCCTTAATATTCTAGGATGAAGATTATCCGGGCCCCCCGATTTACTTCCGTTAAGCTGTTCAAGTTTGGCTTCTACCTCAGATACCGTAATGTCTACCCCCATATCTTCATTCCCATCAGTCCCTCTACCACTATTCCTTAGCCCTTCATTAGCCTCATTAAAGACCAAGGCAAAATATTCGTTCAGATATTGTGCCATGCCAAGATTATCCCTAATCTCCACTCCGTTTAAAGTTTTAAGCGGTCCCACTTCTTCCTTCTTGGTTTTCTTCCTATTTATATGGCTAAAAAACCTTTTGCTATTGGTTTTAATCCCCTTCGCTAGGTCCATCTCCACCCGGCTCTTTGCCTTTCTCACTGCTTCCCTACACCCTCTGACCTCAATAAGGTAGGTTTCTTTGCTGATCCCTCCCATTTTCCAGTCCTTGTACGCTTTCTGTTTTTTCTTAATCACCCCTCTGAGACGCTTGCTCATCCAGCTCGGTCTAAAACTGCTACCTACGAACTGTTTTCCCTTTCTCGGGATACAGGCCTCTGATAGCTCCTGCAACTTCAACCTGAAGTAACCCCAGGTGTCTTCTGCCTTTAGATCCCTAAATATGTTAGTCCAGTCTCTTAATTTCTTAATTTGGTCCTATCACATAAGAACAGCCATACTGGGTCAGGCCAATGTCTTCCGACAGTGGCCAATGCCAGGTGCTTTAGAGGGAATGAACAGAACATGTAATCATCAAGTGATCCATCCCTTGTCACCCATTCCCAGCCTCTAGCAAACAGGCATGGTTTTGCATCCCTGCCCATCTTGGCTGATAGCCAGTGATGGACCTATCCTCCATGAACTTATCAAGTTATTTTTTGAATCCTGTTATAGTCTTGGCCTTCACAACATCCTCTGGCAAAGAGTTCCACAGATTGACTGTGTGTTGTGTGAAGAAATACTTCCTTTTGTTTGTTTTAAACCTGCTGCCTATTACTTTCATTAAGTGACTCCTAGTTTTTGTGTTACGAGGAATAAATGACACTTCCTTATTTACTTTCTTCACACCAGTCATGATTTTATAGACCTCTATCATATCCCCATTTGTCGTCCCTTTTCCAAGATGAAAAATCCTAGTCTTATTAATTTCTCCTCATATGGAAGCTGTTCCCTCCCCGTAATAATTTTTGTTGCCCTTTTCTGAACCTTTGCCAGTTCCAATCTATCTTTTTTGAGATGGGGCAACCACATCTGCATGCAGTATTCAAGATGTGGGCATATCATGGATTTAGTGGCAATGCGATATTTTTCTTATTATCTATTCCTTTCCTAATGATTCTGAACATTCTGTTAGTTTTTTTGACTGTTGCTGCACATTGAGCAGATGTTTTCAGAGAACTAGCCACAATGACTCCAAAATCTCTTTCTTGAGTGGTAACAGCTAATTTAGACCCCATCATTTTATATGTATAGGTGGAATGTTGTCCAATGTGCATTACTTTGCATTTATCAACATTGAATTTCATGTGCCATTTTGTTGCCCAGTCACCCAGTTTTGTGAGATCCCTTTGTAACTCCTCGCTAGCATCTGGCCCATGGAACATAGCCTATACTTTTATTTCAAACTGATCATCCCTCCTGCTATGCTTTTCCCGCCTTTCTCTTTTGCTGCATTTTTGGTATTTTTCCTCAAGACGTGTGTCAAATTCTAGAAAGAAGAATAACAGGTTGAAGCTACAAACCAATCCTGATGTAAAACAATACAAAACATTGCAATGTTCTACAATGATGATGCAAGAATATGATATTTTTGTTATAAGAATTAGGGGGTTTTTTGGGTCAAAAATAGAAAAAAAAAGTCACAGCTATCCTAAGCAAAGGTGAAAGCCAAATGCAGTGCTAAAATCACCGGAAATGATAGAAGGTTCCAGGTCAAGTTGGTTATTGGAGATAAAGCTATTATCATCTGCTGTTAGTTACTGGAACTGAGAGCCAAGTGTTTTCAGTACACACTGGGTAGGAAGTACTTTATAAATCACAGTAACTTCTGACATGCAATAACATCCAGTCTTATTAATATAAACGGCAGGGATTTTTTTAAAGTCTGTTGGCAGTAAAACCACCCTTTTCATAAAAATCTTGGCATTCGCACATGCCCTGCAGGTTTGCACAGCATCTTTAAGCACTAAAGATGTTCATTACCTCACACACTAAAAACTATAGTGGGATTATATCATTGCCTTGAAATATCTGCTTCTTCACCAAATGTCAGTGAAATTGGAAAGTGCATATGTAAATTGTAGGAGCACCATTGAATTCAGAGGAGCTACCCTGACTTACAGCAGCTCAGGATCTGTACCAATATTTTCCTCACATAGCTGTTCTCCCATCGCAGTCTGTCAGCTTGTTTAAGATACTGTGGTGTGTGATGAGAGTTTGAGTGATATTTTTTAAAATATGGGAACGAGGAGAGAAATGCACCTGTCTCCATCTTTCTTCCTGTACTGTATTTATTAAACTATTGCTTTTATTTTAATATTATGATCTGAAGAGCAGGGCTTCCCTTCAGATCAAGCCCTATCTGTTGCCATGATTTTACGATCACACTAGTTGTCATCTTGTTTCCTGCTATAGCACTGGTAGCACATCTGTTTCCTGCTGTGGGACACAAGTACCCAGACTATTCAGCTTCCCGTGCCAGCCAAACTGCTCCTATGTGTGAATGTTATTGTGAGCAGACTAAGGGCTTGCTCCTCCTCTGTTGGTATTTGAAGTCCAAATTCTCCTCCCATGGAAATATCCAAGGGAAGGGAGTAGAGGTAACAATAAACTTCCTTCTGAAGTGCCCTAAAAGGGAGGAATCTGGGGCAGGGTCATGCAGCCTTCCACTCAGATGAAATCTGGAGATCCTTGGTCCCACAGAAGATTGGGTTATCTATGCTGTCTCTCTGCTCTTTCCATCTCCCTTCAAGATGAAAAGCGCTCTTAGTGGGGAGAGGACAGCCACCCTATTCATGAGGAAAATGTTTCCTCTGGGGGAGCTGCAGGTGCAACCTCTGGCCTCATTAACTCAGGTGTAGCTGTCCACTGGAGTTCCCTAACACTGGAGGTGTGAATGCTGTAGACAGGCCCTGCCTTCAAAATTCCACAGAGCCCCAAATCTGTGAATCTCCACAGAGGAGCTCCTTCAGGTTCCCGTAGTAGGCCAGATGAAAACACAAAGCTGGAACTCCCCACTTCCAGGCTGCATCATGTCTGGATCCACTTCATCCACAAAAGCAGAAGGGTTGAATGGATCCTTCTTACACTGGTGTTCAGACAGTGATGGACAAGTTCATGTATGCATGATAGATAGATCTAGGTCATTATCCCAATAGCATTGGGATGGTGATTGGAGGGCTAGATTGTGGATGGTTCTCCATGGGTGGAAATGGGGCGAAGAGGACAGAAGCTATGCAACTCGATGCTGTCTATCACACTACCCCTTATGAATCGGAAAATCTCCCTCAGAAAATCCAATCAGTTACTACCTTATTTTCCTTCAGATTCCTCCTTAAGATCATGTCTCCCATGGTGCCTACAACCCCAGCCTGATCATGACTAGATGGGTGACAAGCTGTGACTATCCTCTTCTGCTTCTTCCCTTTCCTATTCATTTCCTCTCTCTGCCTCTGATTAAACCCTCACCTCCAAATCCCAATCCCCGTAACTAACAACGCTGGGCCAATTCTTCACCATGTTCATTTGCTTGTATGTTGTATCCTCATCCTTATTTTGTCTATTTATGCCTTTAGAGTGTCGGACCTTCAGGACTGGAATTGTCTTTTCAGTGTCTACACCTCCAACTATAGTGGGGCTTAATTTCCACTTAGGGGCCTGTACTATAATATAAATACTTCCCCTTTCCTTGTGTAGGGGATGGGCACAATCCCATTGTGGAGCAGAGGCATTGCTTCCAGCTAGCACTGAGTCAGTCTCCTGAAAAGGGTTGGGGGAGGACTAAGGCAAAGTCAGTGACATGGCCCTGCCACCCCTTCTATAGCGAACAGCAAAATAAGTCAGGTATACTGCTCCCTTTCAAAGGCTGGTAGAGCTGGTGCTGCCTCAGCTTACACATAGACTGTAAGCTCTCTGGGGCAGGGACTGTCTCTATTATGTTAGTACAGTGGCTGGCACTATGGTGTTGGGGCCTCTAAGCTATATTGCAATACAAATTAGTAATAGTGCTGTGTCAGCTAGAATTCCTCCAGAGGCTCCCACTTTAAGACATAAGAACGGCCATACTGGGTCAGACCAATGGTCCATCTAGCTCTGGATCTTGTCTCCAGCAGTGGCCAGCACCAGCACTTCAGGGGGAGTGTACAGAACAAGGCAATCGTGGAAAGATTCACCTCTGTCTTCTGCTATTGGCTTCTGGCAGTCAGAGGTTTAGGTTTGCCCCAGGCATGAGGTTGCCTCCCTAACCATCTTGACTAATAGCCACTGATGGGCCTATCCTTTATGAATGTATCTAATTATTTTTTGCATCCAGTTATAGTTTTGGTCTTTACAACATCCCATGGCAAAGAGTTCCACAGGTTAATTATGCACTGGGTGAAGAAATACTTAGGCCTTGTCTACACTACAAGACTATTTCGAATCAACTTAGTTCGAATTTGTGGATTCGACCTTATGAACTCGAATTTGTGTATCCATACTAAATACACTAATTCGAATTTCTGAGTCCACATTCACGGGTCCAGCGTCGACTTTGGAAGCGGTGCACTGTGGGAAGCTATCCCACAGTTCCCGCAGTCCCCGCTGCCCATTGGAATGCTGGGTAGAGCCCCCAATGCCTGCTGGGGGAAGAAATGTGTCGAGGGTGGTTTTGGGTAAGTGTCGTCATTGAACCGTCAATCACAACCTCCCTCCCTCCCTCCTTGAAAGCGCCTGCGGGCAATCTGTTCGTGCACTTTTCTGGTCAGTGACAGCGCGGACGCCACAGCACTGCAAGCACGGAGCCCGCTGCGATCATCGCCGTTTTCTCCTCCTCGCACTTTATCGTCCACGTCTTTCACAGTCAGCTGATGAGAAATTGGGCTACTTTTCAATGGTGCTGCAAGCACTGGGGGACCATAGGGGACGTTTTACAAACATCAACGTCGGGTGGCCGGGCAAGGTTCATGATGCGTGTGTTTTCAGGAACTGTGGGCTGCTCAGACGCCTGCAGGAAGGTAGTTTCTTCCCGGACCACGAAATAACTGTTGTGGATGTGCAGATGCCTATAGTCATCCTCGGGGACCCAGTCTGCCCGCTAATGCACTTGCTCATGAAGCCCTATACAGGCGCCTGGGACAGCGACAAGGAACTCTTCAAATACCAGCGAGCAGCGAGCAGCGTGACCTGTGACTGTTCAGTTTCTTTACAGAGAAGCTGAACCTGCCCCTGTTTCTTTACCCAGTTACTGTTGACTCTCCTCTTCGGTTACATACCCCGTTCACCCCGTTACCCCCACTTCCAGCACACGTGTAAAAATAAAATACATGTCCCATTATTACTTAACAAAGGTTTCTTTATTCATGACTTTTCGTGAAAGGGTTGAAACTGGGACGCAGGCTGTGCTGGGTAGGGTGTGCGGTGATGTAAAGACCGCCTCTAAACTCAAGGAATGACAGGCTCCTGCTCCTAGAGCGGTCCGCAGTGCCGGAATGCTTCTTTCAACGGAGCCTGCCATCCCTCTTTATGGAATTCTGTGTGCGGGCGGATATGTGACCTTGTGGTGGAGG